>NC_071391.1:10019679-20019679 GCF_022682495.2 Desmodus rotundus
AGTGTAACCAATCACCTGTAGAGGCCCCGCCGTCTTCCTGCTTCAGCTCCTTCATTCATTGGCCAAGCTTTTGGCGACTAACTACCCCTCCCCTCCAGCACTTTTTTTTTTTTTACGGCGAAAACTTTATTTAAAACAATTTCTTAAAAAGAGGGGAAGGGAGGGAGAGAGAGGAAAGAAACGGCAATGTGCAAGAGATACATTCATTGCTTATCTGTCCCACGCCCCCCAACTGAGGACCTGGCCCGCAACCCAGGCATGTGCCCTGATTGGGAATCTAACCGATGACCTTTCTGTTCTTCTCGGTTCACAAACCGGCGCTCAATCCACTAAACCACACCAGCCAAAGATAAAATCGATCTTGATGAAGTAGTCAGTCCAGCGTGTTTCGTTGTACCAGCAGAATCCCAGGAGAATAAAATGGGCTGGGGCTGGGGATCCTGCATGGAGAAAGCGACAGAACTACAAGAGGCCGTGTGGGGCGACGCTCCTGCCAAAGCCCAGGGATAAAGGGGAAGGAGAGCGGCCCGAGCCTTGGAGCAGCAGTGCCACCGTGGAAGGAAGCGCTTAGAATGCGCACCATCTGAGGCAGTGGCAGCCGCCCCCCGCCCCTGAGTGCGATCCTGTTCTAGGCTTAATTAATTCCTCACCGCAACCAAGGAGTGGGCGCCGCATCCCTAACCTCGCTGTAAGGAAAAGGTTCTCCAGAAGCTCGTGTCCCTAGCAAGGTGCTGACCTACTCTAGGTAGATTACAGCGCCACACTTTGCCCTAATTAGTCCCACACTGCTGTTAACCCAAGAGCAAAACCAGGTGTTCACTCCTCTTTTAGCTCAAGGCCATTTATCTTTTGAAAGCTGCTCTGGCTATTACAGAACAGTGTTTCCAAAAAGTGCTCCACCAGCCACTTCTCCGAAGCCAAGGTTCCTCACTTGCAAAGTGTAATGCTAATTCCTGCGGTCTATCCTTGGGTTTGGTATCAAATGTTGCTAGTTTCACTGCTGTTTGATCCTTTAGCACCAGGCAGCCAGCTGAAGGAGAAAAGTCTACCTTCTGTTTTCTGTGATCTAGTCTAGTTTCTTATCTGAGATGGCATATACATCAGGTTCTAGTTTATTCTTGTTAAGGCCTCCAATCCCCCATTTATTACAACACACTTGAGGGTTCATTTAATGACAGCGTATATTTTTAAAAAATGGTATCTTCTGAACACTTTGGACCTTATGAAAGGTAAAGTTAAGGCATTACTGGATACAGAATATTTCTTTTATTTACAGAGACTTTTCTGTCAGGTTGTTTCCTTGGGAAGAAGTTAAATTTCATTTTTTCTATTGCATATTTTTCTCGGATTTTAAGACTTCCGCATTTCGCCAGCTTCACAGATGAAGCATCTTTCTTTTCCTTGCTACAGGGCTAAATGAGAATTAAAATTCCATCTACCATCCAACCACACATTCTGAAGTCCCCTGGGACACTCAATTACTGGATGTCAAACTGTTAGCTGGATGGATGAGCACTAACAATGGCATAATCACTATCCCAAGGTTTAGAGATTCCAGTTTCTTGTCCAGTTTTCCTTAGGATCATGCAAGATATTTCCTGGAAAGAATTTTTAATAGACCACAAGGTTTAAATTGCAAGCCCCTTCTGCAAAGTATTACACAGTAAAATCTAGGCTAAAACAGTGACATATCCAGACCATCAATCTTCAAATAAGTTATTTACTATACATATGAAAAAATACCTTATAGTTTTTCTAATGTCATTTACCTATACTTTTTTCAAATCCTCTTCACTTGTATTTCCTCATACCTATGGGTGGCAAACCACAGAGGCTCTTTTCAGTTCAACTCACTAATAAACAGGCAGACAAGAATTGTTACCCTTGGATTTAGACTCAATTAGAAAAGAATGACCTGTCTTTCAGCATCAACACCTCTTTATGTTTAAATACTGCTGCCTTCCTTTCCTCCTGTCCTTATGAAATGTCTGTTTGTGTTAAAAAGACAGTTTCTCCCTTTGTGCTCTGGATCCCATTCCCTTCATTCCTGCATCTTCTGAATTTTTCCTTTGACATTTTATTTGAAAATGAAAAACATACAGAAAAAATAGGATAGTGTCAAGAACAGACCATGTCCCTCATTAAATTCTCTCATCTGTTAGGCTGAGTATTCTATCTAAAAAAAAAATAACAGCACTCCCTTTCTCAGCAAAACTTCTTCAAAGAATTGTCTATTATTATCCTTACTTCTTCAATTTATATTATCTCAATATATTCCAGTAGGACTTTTATCCCCACCATTCCAAGTGGAGTTTTCACTCTTCAAGGTCAATACCGACATCCATGCTTCCAGATCCACAGTCAAGTCTCCTTTGCTAGCTCCAGTTACACTTCACCTCTTATGTTTGGAGTGCTCTGAAAGTCCATCTTCTGCTTTCTGATTTCCAGTCTTTTAAGTGACTTCATCTAATATCACTGCTTTAAATGCCTTCAATAGGCCAACAGCTCCCACGAACCTTCAGCCTTAACCCTCCAGATACATGTCTCCAGCTGTTGATATGAATGGCATCTCCATATGGGTAACAGCTCAAACTTAGTGCCAAAGTAGAACACAGTATTTCCTTACCCCCTCCCTGAGTTTCCCCAATCTCATAGTCAATTCAGTTGTTCAAGTAAAAAATGTAGGAATCATCTTTGATTCCATTTGCTTTTCCTCACTGCTCCCATCAGCAAGTCCTATCAACCGCACATCCAAAATATCCCAAAATCTACTCGCCAACTCCATCTCTGCTGCCCTACTCTAATTCCCCATTGAGTCTCACACTGGAACTTGTGTCCTTGCTTCTACTCGTTTTTTATTTGTTTGTTTGTTTGTTTTAGGGAGGGAGAGGGAGGAATACCACTTTGTCGTTCCATTTATTTACGCATTCATTGGTTGATTCTTGCATGTGCCCTAACTGGGGATCAAACCTGCAACCTTGGTGTATTGGGACACTCTAACCAACTGAACTACCCAGCCAGAGCTACTCTTGCCTCTTTAACCCATTTCCACACATCAATGATCTTTTCAAAATGTAAATTAAATTTTGTGAATTTGTGTGCCCCAAAACTGATATACTGAAATCCTAATCCCCAAAGATGACAGTATTAGAAGGTGGGGCCTCTAAGAGGTACTGAGGTCATGAATAAAGAGCCTCCATAGAGCTCCCTTAGCCCTTCCACCACGAGACACAGCTAGAAGCTGGCAGGCAGCCCTGGAAGACAGCCTTTATCACACCATGCCCATGCTGGTGCCTTGGACTTTTCAGCCTCCAGAATTCTGATTTCTGATGTTTATAAGCTGCCCGGTCTGTACCATTTGTTGCAGCGTTCCTAAGGGACTAAGATATGCACCCTCACCCAGTTTCCCACTGCTCTGGGATTACAAAAGCCCTGCAGTATCTTACCTTTTTGCTGATCCTTCACAACTGAATTTCTACCACGCTTCCCTTGATTCACTACTACACTCCAGCCAAGTAGGCTTTTCCTTCACCAAACACATTGAGCTATTTCCTTTCTTACATTTTTGCAGTTTCCTCTACCAGGAAGATTTTGGCCAAATTTTACACAGCCATTCAGATCTTAACTCAGGAAAGACCTTTCCTGACCATCCCATCTAAAGTAGCCCCTCAGTCACTGTCCTGTATCAACCAAAGTCCCTGAACAGCAATTTTCTTTTTGTGCCTGTTCTATAATACAAGCTCCGTAAGACTTCATCTTGGTCTCCATCTGTGATAGTCTCTAACAAACAGTAGGTGCTCAATAAACACTTGTAGAAAGAATGAACAGATGAAGGGTGTCAAATACTTATTCAATAATCCAAGTCCAAACTAGGAACACCAATCATTTGCAAGAGATCAGAGAATGGGCTCTCCTGGGTTCTTACCACCTGAAAACTCAATTTACACTTTGACTTAGGTTCTGATTCTAAGCAAATAGAAAACAGGAAAGACAGTTGCAGCTGGGAGAAATATGCCTATCTCTGGAAAATGATTAGATCTTAAATTTGACCCCCAACTTTATCACCAGCCTCTTTGGTTCCTCATAGTTACCCCTGTATGAGAACAGATTTAGCTTCTATTTACCTAAGTGCAGAAGAGAGGGGAACCATCATAAAAATTCACCTGCTTGGCTTACAAGTGGGCTCTTGGTTTTCCTCTTTTCTAAGAATTTAGCAATAAATCATTCCAATAATGTTTCTATAATCCTTAGAGGAAGAAACAAAATTTAAAAAATATATACCAACATCTGTGATATGGTAAAAATATTTATTAAAATAATCTTCCCTTCCAACTTTAAACTTTATTGTAAGGAGTCCTTCTAAAACACTTTTTCATCCTGGATAAATGAGATAACAAATACTACATGTAGAATATAAAGGAATGATTTAAAAAACCAACTCTCCTAAAAATTAGTCTACATACCAGCACAGTGAAAGAAATGGGAATCGCCAGGGCCTTAGAGAATTTGAAGTGGCACCTTAGGTGATCTAAGAAACCAATTATATTCTCACAGCTTTCCAGTCAGTTCAAGATTAGAAGAGTTAACGTTACCACCACCTGTTTTAAGAGGTAGAACTGTGCTTTTTACTAGTCCACCATTCACTGGTCAGCCTGGCCTCGACTCTCACGCTTCAGTTCTTCTGCCTTTGGTGATGGCCAGATCTCCATGCCCCATGCAGCAAGGCTTCCTGATCTCTATTTAAGATCCATGAACCGGATATCCATGATGAGAAGGAAGTTCTTAGGCAGTGGGCGGGGGGCTGGAGAGAGAACAGTAAACACCTGATGCTCCACATCCACACTGGTCACAACAATGAAGCCAGCCACGCTGGTCTCAGAAAGGTTCTCCTCTGTACCCTCGGCAGTGCTGACACTCAGGAGGTGGTGTACCATGTCTCGGCCAGGAGTGACAGGTACTAGTTTGAGCTGATTGTCCTCCTGAGACATGCCCAAAGGCAAACAGGAGTCTGGGATGGTGGGTGCCCCAACTTTGTAGATTTTCACATCTGAAAATTTGACATTGAAGGCATGGGGATAAAAACAGCCCCGGAATCCATAGAAATACTCACGGATACGCTCATCCCTACATTCTCGCCGGAAGTCCTTGGAGCGCTCAACCACACCCCCTGATTTAGGGAGCAGCACAGTGCGTACAAAGTGAGGCAGGTCCCGTTTCAGTTCATTGTACAGTCGTTCCTGATCTAGAACCACAACTACATCTACCTCAAAGGCTGAGGCTGCGTGCACCAGAGCATGGTAACCAGAGCCCTTGACCCAGCCACAGGTGTTAATGACACAGCCACTCACAGAGGCCCTTCTGTTCACTTCACACCTTTGGTTGAACACGTCTGCTAAACGAGATGTAATCTGCAAAAGACAATCAAGATGAGGAAAAAAACACAAAAACAAAAAAACCCATAGCTATTTCGTCCCTCTTTAGAGTAAGTAGTATTACATACAAGAAAAATATTTTTAATGCCCGTGGTTTTGACCCCATAACATGGATTTGATTTTAATGTTGCTTCTTTTCTGTCTCCTAAGTGGAAATTTATGGAAATTTAATAAGTAACTTAATAGGTCCACAGAAACATTTGACAATCTGAGGTTGACTTATATTTGAAACTGTCTTTTCCGAAATCACGTGGCAATTAATATCAGCTGAGAGGGAGCAACAAGATGGCTACAGACACTTTTAACTAGCAAACTTCTGCACAGCTTCCTACCCTGATAGCAACCCTACCCCCCATCCCACCTTGGCTCTGGCTCTGACCTTATTATAAAGCTTGATGTTGGTGCCAGGAGTGGTGGACCCAAAATGATACACCAGAGGGGCCTGGATGGAGAATCCCTCTTCAACGTCTGCTGGCCGCTCAATGTAGAGGGCCCCCATGGTACCGGGGATAGACACAGAGCCCTGGCCCACGTCCAGCTCCACATAAGTGGGACGGCGACCCAAACGCACTGCATAGTTGAGCAACAGACGGCACACTGTGGACTTGCCAACGTCAGTGGGGCCCACTACCATCACCCGGGGGCCTCGCTCTTCTTCTTTCTCTGCCTGCCTCCGCATCTGCTCCAAAGCTGTGTGGGTGTTGAGATAAAGCAACATAGGAGTGTCCTTAGAGACATAAGCCACCTCGGTGCGGCCACTCAGCTGTAGAGAACAGCCGTGCCATGTGAAAACAGCCACCTTAGCACCAGCATCAAAGGTGAATTTCTTGTTTCGGGTCAGTTCTGTGCCAAAGATTTCTGCCATGCCAGCCAGCAGCTCCAACTGAACTGACTGAGATGCTTCCACCTCAAAGCGAAGTTCTGTTTCTCGCTCTAGTTCAAATTTAGTTGTTGGCTTCTTGTCATCATTGGCCTCCTCTCCCATCTTTTCTGTGTAGCTGCTGTGCCTAAGACACAAATTAAATATCAGATCTAAACACAGGTTAGAACGCTGTTCAGAATCTCCCAATAGATCCTTCCCCAGACCCTGCTTTTTCTCCTTATCTCTGATCACCATCTGTCTACCCCCACTAAGGGTGGGCAGTTTTGTATGCTGCTGTATCTCTAGTGCCTTGAACGGTCCTTGATGACCCGCAAGCCCCCCTATAAATACATCCAGTGAATAAATAACTCGGACATTAGAACAAAATTCTATCTACAGAATGACAGAAGACTTGATTACATCACCTCATTGCTCCCTTCATCACTCTACTGGAATACTCCAGAATTGAGAAGACAAAAGATGCCCTCTTCTCAACCCTCTTAGTTAACAAGCAAGGGCGTCTACAATTCCGGCTTTGGACTTAGAAAACATTTCAAGGCCCGGCTAAGCAACGACAGTAGTGTCCTTAGGCGAATCACTTAACCTCTCTGAACCTTTCCCTTAGATGTCAGCGGGAGGCACTCACACTTCCTCAGTGTTGATATGGGGATTAGAAAGGCCTGTTAGAGGAAAACATCACTTCGTAAACTAGAAAATGCCAAGAAGTAATTAAAAAGTTTTTTCCTATAGAGGACCGCAGCTTTAGGTCTGGCCTTTGGCCCAGCTAACCTAGATATGAAATACTCCCAAGTCCCAAGGAGGCAACAGTTGCTTTTCCGAGCTTATTACCTCACCTGCACAGCCAGGACCCCCAAGTGGCAAGCCGAAAAGCCCGAAAAGCCCTCCCGGGCACGATCCAAGGCCAACAGCAGACGCTCTGGTCCAACCCACGCCGGAAACAAGGGAGGTCCCGCACTTGCGCAATGGAGGAGCGGTGTTCGCGCGATACCCCTTGGGACGTGTAGTTGTGGGAGAACAGCCGTAAGCAGTTGAGCTCGCGCAGCCGCTCCGCCTTCTGGGAGTTGTAGTTCAACGATTGTTTTGATTGTGACGCCAAAGTGGGCGGGGTGGCGGCAGTCAGTGTTCTTCAAGCCTACCCAGTTTACCCAGTAGGCGTGGGGATTACGTCCCAGCCCCGGGCGGGGACCGGGCAGGGGCCGAGGGTTGCCGGGAGGCTGTTAGGGACTGCCCACCCCATTACCCCAGCGGCGGAAAGGCTGCAGGAAGGGTTGGAGAGTTAGTAGCTAGGTCTCAACGAGAAGCTGCTTGCCTGGACCACAAGCCAGGAAGTGAGGAAATTTGTTTTTAGAGAGAGGGAAAGTGAGGGAGAAAGAGAGGGTGAGAAACTTCAATGTGTCAGAGAAACATCATTAGCTGCCTCTGTGTGCCCCCTACTGGGGGCCTGGCCCAAAAGCTAGGCGTGTGCTCTGACTGGGAATAGAACCGGTGACTTTTTGGTTCGGGGCAGGCCCTCAATCCACTGAGCCCCACCACCCAGGGCAGGAAAACCCTTTTAGACATGAGGGAGCCTAGTGGTGGGGAAAGTTGGGGGAAAACAGCCTTTCAGAGGCCCACCTTGGCTGTCAGCCCTTACCTAACCAGTGCTTGGCACCTAGAGGATGTTCAAAAAGGTTTTGTTTTGTTTTGTTTTTTATTGTTATTCAATTACAGTTGTATGCCTTTTCTCCCCATCCCTCCACCCCACAAAAAGGTTTTTTTTAATTTATTGATTTTATATATATAGAGAGAGAGAGAGAGACAGCTATTTCTTGTTCCACTTATTTATGCATTCACTGGTTGCTTCTTGTATGTTCCCTGACCAGAGAGTGAACCGCAAACTTGACTACAGGGACAACGCTCTAACCAACTGAGCTACGGCCAGAACAACAACAAAAAAACAAAAACCAAAATTAATAAAAGAATAAAAATTCAAGAATCTCTTCCAGGTATTCTGTAAGTCAGTCGGTCATTACCCAACAACGTCTCTCTTATTGAGCAGGGAGGAACTGCCTTCCCATTATCCCTGGCAGTTACACAAAATCAATCATCGACCCTGCAGGCAACAGGTTGAGCCACGTCTATAAGCCTCTTGTCACGAGCTTGGGCTTTGGAATCTTGTATTCTTTGCTTTGCCACTTGCTCACTGTGTGAATTTGGACAAATGACAGGCTTACACTCCCTGAGACCCAGTTTCTTGTCTGTAAAATAGGGATAATAACAGTACCCGACCTCTTAAAGTGGTTTTGAAGATTGAATGGGATGATACACATAAAGTACTAAGCATGATGCCTGTAATTCATAGAAAGCATCTGATGTTAGCTTTTAAGTTTTTATTACAGTTTGAGGAGGGGAAGCTATGAAAGTGCCATTCATTTTTACAGTGCTTTACATTTTTTCAAAGCCCTTTCAGGTATCTTCTTTCTCAGCCACCCTGTAAAGTCAGTTTTATTATCTCCAGATGAGGGAGGAGACATAGGTGAAGGAACCAGCCCCAGCTAGGACTCACACCCAGGATTTTGGAGTCTGAGTCCAGTTATTATAATAACAGCAAACACATTTGTAGCGCCAGGGACTGTCCTCTGGGCTTCGCAGGTGTAAAGTCACTTAATCCTCACAAGAATCCTGTGAAGTACACACTGTCACTGTCATCCTCATTTTACAGATGAGTACTTTTTTCAGTCCAGCTCACACGGTTAATCCAGACTGAGGAACCTGGGGAGATTTTTCTGGGTTGCCTTTTCCCCACGGGCCCCACCTTAGCATGGTTTCTAAGAATGCCATTCTCACTCCTCACTTTTCAGTTTCTTCTTTGATGGTTTGCTTTATTGCATTCATTCACCATGCATGTATTAGTTCTTCAATCAACTATCAGGTAGGCCCTAATCTTTCCCCATCCTTCAAACATTCGATTTCAGCCTTCCATTCGCAAAATTTCTCTCCAAGTGAGCTCATTCTCTCCTGTTTCCATGCATTCTACTCCAAGATGGATTTCTTTGCCTCCACTCTCTGTCCCTAGAGGCAATTTCTTCCAATTATCTGAAGGTCATCTTTATTTGGATATTGTATAGCTATCTGAAGCTGAATTTAGGGAGAACCCACCCCACCCCCTTCAGACTGGTCTCTATTCTGCTTCTCAAACACAGCGAGTCAGTGCACAATATGTCAAGCTTCGGTGCTTGCCTACACTCCCCTTTCTCACTTTCATCACGCCCTCTAGTCATCTCCACCCCACCCCCAAAGAACACTGTCCTCGGGAATCTTTCTCAATCTCCTCTCCAGCGAAATCCTTGGTCATTATCTTCCTGAGTTAATCCGATACCCTTTTTTGCTTCCAAACTTTTTTCTTTCTTTTTTTTTCAGCATACACTGGTTCCGTGGGGGTTTTTTTGCTTCCAAACTTTCAATCCTTGCCCAAAAACTACTCACCTTCTTTTTTTCCACACTTCCCACTGTTTTCTTCAAGAAAAAAGAAAAGTGGTTCCTTGTATTCCTCCTGCACTTACATTTCCTTTCTCATCTGCTGCCCAGACAAGAACACTTCCCTCTTCTTTCTTTTTATGTATTTATTTATTTTTAGAGAGAGGAGAAGTGAAGGAGAGAGAGAGTGAAACATCAATGTGTGGTTGCCTCTCAAGTGCCCCTAACTGGGGACCTGGCCCACAACCCAGGCATGTGCCCTGACTGGGAATCAAACTGCTCACCCTTTGGCCAGTGCTTGGTCCACTGAGCCACGCCAGCCAGGGCTCCCTCTTCTTTCTTTACTGAGTTCTCCCTCTCAGCATCAACCTGTGGTACTATCACTCAAGATACCCACATTGTGCTTTCAGAATTTACCTTAAATCCAGAATCTTTTGATTAAATATCCAGAATTCCTTTCTTCATACCCACCTAGCAATGCCTCCCAGTATATTTCCCTACCTCAACTCTGTCCCCTCCTTACATAGGAAAAGAAAAACAAGCTCCCACAAGCAGCCCTTTCTGTAAGTCCCTACCTTTGTCACACGTCATGTTCTGCATGTTAGACTGTTTTGTTTTTTTTACTCTTAGAGGACGTGTTCTGTGATCACATACTTTAGTGAGGTGCACAGGGCAACACCCCATGAGAACTTTTCTGATTCAAATGAAATACAACTGGAGTTTGATGGAAAGATATAAGTTCTCAAGAAGACACACATTTGGCACATGTCTCTTGAGCTCTCAGAATTTTTATAGTAAACCCTCTTGGGTTTCAGGATATTAAGTTGAGAACACTTTATTTCACATCTCCACGAGGTAAACATTGTTAGCTTCATTTAGCCAGTGAGGGAAAACAGGGCATGAAGAGCATCAGTAACTTGCCCAGTGGTTGCTGGTAAGTATATTGCCAGATCTGGGTTGCCAACTCAGATCTCCGAGACCAAAGCCAGACACTTGTGTAAAGATGCAACTCATCTGCTGATTTGGGAGCAACAGCTCTGTGCTAGGCATTGCAGTCCTGGGATGCAGAGAGGAGCTGGCCAGAGGACCTGCCTCAGAAAGTTTACTGCCCAACAGAGAACATTATATAATGTGGATGTCTCTATTCATAAAGCACAAGGAATTTGGAGGTAGTTGATAAGATGCTCCTGCATAGGACATGTCATATTTGGTCTATGACACCTTCAAGGGTATTAAGCTGAGGCTTTGAGGCATAGGCACGACTGGTACGACCTTGGGGACACAATTGCCCTACGTGACCATTACTAGGTCTTTCTTTTCTCTGCATCAAGCTGGGTCAGAGCTGAAATGGGAACTGTTATCATCTTGAATGTGTGCGCACATACCTGACGCTCTGCACCCATCTCACCGTGCCCTGCCTTACCACCTCCTTTCCTCCAGCCCTGTCACACGTACTCCATCCTTGCCCAGCACTGTCCTCACTCCAGGTTCCATCTCCTTAGCCACACTGCCTTTCCTCCTCAGCTACCAGCCTTTCCTCTTTTGCAATCCTCCCGGTCCTGCCCCTCAGTCCCCACTGCAGCCTTATTCCCCCAGCCCCATCCCTCGATGCCTGCCCCCTCCCTCCCTCCCGACCCGCCTCCTGTGTCTCCCAGCCCTGCTCTGACGTGGGAGGTGAGGGGGTGGGGGGATGGATGACTCACAGTGTTATGATGCAGTTCCACAACACACAGCTACATTCACCCACAGACCGAGGTACAGACGAGAGACAACCTCTGGCCCCCAAGCAGCTGGCCAGCTTTGCAACCTCAGTCCTGAGCCCCTAACTCCCCTACCCCGTCACCATCCCCTTCCCCATTGAAGGAGCGGAAAGAGAAGAGAGAAGCGTGAGCAGACAGATTGAGAGAGAGAGAGAGAGAGAGAGATAGCCGGAGATCTCTGGAGCAGACCTCAAGGTGAGGGGCAGCCCTTCTCCAAACGACTTTTTCCCCTTCGCAGACTTCCTCCTCCTGCTGCGCGTTGCTTTCTCCCCTCTGCAAAAAGCATTATTCATCCACCCTTTGTCCTCCCTTCCCCCTCCCTGCTGCCTCCGCTCCTCTCTCAGCTCCTCCATCCCTCTCCAAGCTCTGATGGTTCCCCACACTTATTTCCCGGTAACTTTGGCTGCAGCATCAGGCATCACTGTTTATTGTTTTGCTGCTGGTGCAGACCCCCCAAAGCCCGCCCTAGGAGCTGGCTGCGCTGCTAATGATTCTGGACCATACCATGCCGAGAGTGCCAGCCCAGAGGGGGCCGAAGCCTCAGAGCAGACGAGAAAATCCATTGTGACCAGGTGGCCCCCTCCCCCTTTTTCCCCCTGAGAGGCATGGAATTCGCACCTGGTTCCTGGAGCCTCTGCCTTGGGGCCTCTGCTGTCAGTGATGGTTGCTCAGCACCGCCCCCCCCAACCCTCCCTCTCCCCTGCCTCCCACGGTCCAGCCCTGGCTCACTTAGGGGAACATCCTTTCCCCAGTACTCAGCTTGCTTTTGCTTTTTCCCCGTCATTTGCCCAACTTGCTTCCCCCTGTGATCTGAGATGAAGAAATGACCCCTACTCCCCCTCCTGTGAGTGATTTTCTGGCCTTCTGTGCAGCCTCTGCCCGGCTTGATGGGGAAGCAGGGAGAGAGAGGGAGAGAGGCGTGCCGGGGCCGGGAAGGGGGCCGAGCAGGGACCTGGCCAGGCGCCCCCCCCCTCGCCCCCGCCCCGAGCCCTTGAAGAAGGTGTGCTAGGTGGAGTGGCAGAGGGGCATGGCAGGCAAAGTTGGAGGCAGACCTGTGAAGTGGACGCTGACCGGTGTCGTGCTGATGAGGAGGGCCATTTCCTGTGGCCAGAGCCCAATGTCACCCTGAACTCAGCCCAAGGTGTCGTTCTGGGGCCCAGCCAGGGGGGCAGGACCTCAAACTGAAATTGGTCTCTGTGGAGGGTTGTGTGGAGTGACTGCCCAGCGGCCCCAGGAAGGACTGGACCAGCTGGGGCACTAGCAGCCACCACAGAGGACAGGGTGACAGCCTGTTAGCCCTGCTCTGCTTCGAGGCCTGTCATTGCCAGAGCACCCAGCTGGCACCTCTGCACCAGACTTGGGATAACCACCTCACAACAGACCTGAAGGCCCCGTGAAGGAGAAGGCAGCGCTTCACCCGCTTATCGGCGCCAACCAAGGACACCTCCCTTCTTATCCTCTGCCTCCAGCACCCTCGGCCACTTGGGGGTTGGAGTTAGGACAGATGTCAACATCTTCCTCCAGACTCCTGATCAGAACCCAGCGATTATTTTACCTTCTGTCACCCACAGGGGCACTGCTGTTTGTCCCCGCCCCTGGGAGGGTTGGAAACATTCTCTGCCTTTTGCCTCAAAGCACATTTTTTGAAAATGCAAGTCCCCCTTTTGCTGCTCATTAAGGACGTTGCCTCACTACACCACTCAGCCCTGCTCAGCCCACAAACGCGGCCTTCTCTACTGTGGGCCCCACTTCCCATTGACCCCAGCTGTCAGATCTGCCTGAGGAAGAGTTTCTCCCCTACAGCTGGGGGCCCAAGTCCTTAACTGAGGGCTAAGGCAACAGTAAAGAAGCAGCAGACAGAGACCAAGGGGCTCAGAGGCTGAGAAGACAGCCAGGGACTGCTTCTGGGCCAAAATGAGTGGGCCAAGGGGCAGGATTGGTCTTGGTACAGAAGGAGACACCCATGAAGTTCTAGGCCCCAGGGAACAGGCTCCCAGCTCCGGGAAAGCGCGGAAGCAGGGTGTGTGCGCCTGGCTGCCTGCTCTCCCTCCATCTCATCTTCCCCTCCTGCCGCACGAAGCGTTTGAAGGACCAATTGCTGTAAATACAGGCGATGAAACAGAAAAACCATCAGGCACCTCCAGCTTTTAAAAGGCTTTGAGCCCTAGCACCTACTGGATCACGTGGGAGGCAGGTCTTCACTGAAGAGCCGAAATCAAGGAGAGTGCTGGCACGTGACATTCCTCCCATGGCAGCAGGGAGCCAGCAGGCTGCTCCCCGTGGAAATGGTGGAGGCTGCTCCCGCCCGGGGGTAGGGAGAAGGAGACACCGCCTCCCCAGCTATGGCACCCGAGGCCTGGAGCTGCTTCCAGGCTTGCCAGAGCCGATGGGGATCCGCGGACAGGGATGCGTAGAGTGCCTGAATGCTGAGTTGATGGTGATGGAGGACACAGGACGGATGAGCTCCGTGTTCTCCATTCCCTCAGGAGGGGCTCCACACGAGATCACGGCTCTCCTAACGCACCTTCCCCTCTTCCCAGGTGACTTCCATTTCTACCCGGTTCACGTCTGGGGGGGGCCCTGGCCGGGCAGCCCCCCCACATTTCTCCTGCCCTGAAACACGGCTCTAGCCAACCTGCTCCGCTGCTTCACCTGCGACCGCCTGTGTGGGGGCTGCACCGCGCCAGCCCCTCCAGCCCGCCAGGGCATCGTCCTCCAGCCCGTCATGCCCAGCTGTGACCCTGGCCCCGGCCCTGCCTGCCTCCCCACCAAGACGTTCCGTAGCTACCTGCCCCGCTGCCACCGCACCTACAGCTGCGTCCACTGCCGCGCACACCTGGCCAAACATGATGAGCTTATTTCCAAGGTATGCCACATGGGGGCCTCCCCTCCCCTCCTATCCCCCTCCAGGCTGGAACTCACCTGGGGTGAGGCAAAGGCAGCCTGCCCTCCCTCCTCCGTGCCCTGGGCATTCAGGCAGTGGGGGCCAGGGCCACCCAGTAGTCACTGTCTGTCCTGTGTCTCCACAGTCCTTCCAAGGGAGCCATGGCCGCGCCTACCTGTTTAACTCCGTGTGAGTCCACCTCTCTTCTTGCGTGAGTGTGCTAGCGTGTGTGCATAATTTTCCTCTGTAGAGAATGAGGGTGAGCCCTCAGAAAGTGGCCTTTGCACCTCCGCTTTGCCTTCTCTCTTGCAAAGGGTTTCAGAAACTCAGACTGCAGTTCTCTTGGGAGTCTGGGCAGAAATGGAATCCCATTTTGGAAGAAGAAGGCCCAGGCACTAGTCATAAAGGGGTGGGTTGCTGAAGGCAGAGGATCCCGTTAAGTGGGTACAGTTCCTTTGGGGTGTTTGGGGGCTGGACTGACAGTGACCCCACTGGGTGCTGGGTCCTTTGTTTCCTGAGACAGGGTCAACGTGGGCTGTGGGCCAGCGGAACAGCGCCTTCTGCTCACGGGGCTTCACTCGGTAGCTGACATTTTCTGTGAGAGCTGCAAAACCACACTGGGCTGGAAATATGTAAGTACCAGGGGAAAGGCACGCTTCCAAATGGACAGTCTCCATGGCCCTCCAAGCCCCACTGGGGTGGGCTGGATGTGGGGGGACTTTGGGGGAAGGGATAATACAGGAGGTAGGGAGGCTTGGGGGGACTGCTTGGTCCACATTCACTGCTTCCTTTCCACCAGGAGCAAGCCTTTGAGACGAGCCAGAAGTACAAGGAGGGAAAGTACATTATTGAAATGTCACACATGGTGAAGGACAACGGCTGGGACTGAGGGGCTCAGGCAGGCAGTGCCCTTCCTCCGCATGCCCCACCCTCCCACCCCTGTCCCCTGGCCCTGCCAAGAGTCCATACCAGCATGAGTACTGCCCCACCCCTGGGGGAAACCTGGCTCCCACCAACCCCTCCCACCTCCACCTCATCACTCCCAGGCCTCTTTGGCACAGGGGTCTGGGGTACCCCAGGGGTGTTCAAAGCTCTGGAGTGGGCAGCAGTCAGGGAGAGGCAGAACTGGGAGGAAGGGACGGTTGTGGGTCCTCCTGTCCCTAGAGTCCTATGAACGGAGGCGACGGCAGGGCATGCACTCAGGCAGAGGACCACGGGAGGAATCAGTTTTTGATCCTTTCCAAGGGAACACAGGACAAAACTTGAGTCAGGGGGCTGGCTATTCTGGGCCACGTTAAGAGCAGAGAAAACGGCTTAGGTCGGGGTGAAATTCTGGCCTCAAAGGGAAACACCAGTCTCTGAGGGTGAAGTACCCCACCGCATTTGTAGGATTCTGGGGGTGGAAGGGAAAAAAAAAAAATCCCAGATCCCAGGCCCTGGGAAATTAAGGACTCACAGGGTTTCCATTTCACTCCACGTGTTTATCTTGGCACTAAAGAGGCACTTTCCAGTATGTAACCTTTGCCACTGTGTGGGGTGGGGAAAGCTGCCCCCAGAACAGCCCCCACCCCCAGCTGGCCGTTTCCAGAGTGAGCAGTCTCAATGGGCACTCCCCGAGGCCCAGCCCACTGCTCTCTGGGATTCAGTCCCTTGGAGGGGAGGTGGGAAATCAGTGCCACGGGGACCAGGCTTCCTCGTGGCTGCCACCAGCGAACGAAACTTTTGTATGATACATAAAGTGTTTGGGTCTATTTTTAATAAAAAGGGGAAAAGCAGGCGTGAGGTGCTGTCCTGACTTTCCTTTCTTGGGCAAGTACCGTAAGTCACCTCCCCAACCCTGCCTATCCCTTCTTGCCACTAGGGGGCAGCAATTGCTTTGTCTGTGGCAAGACCCCTCTTTTACCAGGGGATGGATATTCAAGGAAGGTTTTGCTTTAGTAAGGTGGCTTTTGTGAGCCCTACTCCAGGTGGAGCACCCACATTTTGAGTCTAGTGGAGCCCTTGATGATACATCAATGTTTGCCTGGACCCAGGACTGGACATCTGGAAGAGGCTCATCACAGAACTAGGGTGTTCTTGGTCCCCTGGCCTTTGCATCTGATTCTCTTGTTTTGGTCAGCATACAGGCCGTACTTTTACAGGCTAAAAGGAAAATCGACCAGCCAAGGTGTTGTCCTTGTAGTTGACATAAAGTGGAACAAAACAACTCAAAATTGCAGCATCAATGCAGTCATGTGACCCAAGTGCAATTTTTGGCAGTGATGTGAAAACTGCTGTTGTCGTTGGGTCCCTGACACCTGCAGTGGGGACCGTACACATCATGAAACCCAGCCTTTGTCAGCTAGCTTGTTATTTCCAGATTCATTCATTGATATTACAAATATTTGCAGAGCAGCTATCTGCCAGGCATGGTATTAACTACCGGGGACATCGTGGAAAATAAGGTGGCATAGCCTGGCTTCGTAGCAGTCTAGTGGGCAAACAGTAACCAGGCCATTCCGGTAGGTGATGGGATCTGCACAGGGATGAGGAGCCTGGGAGTTCACAGAAGAGTCTTAGCCAAGATCTGAGTAATCAAGGTAGGCTCCACAGAAGTGATGACAGAGATGGCACTTGAAGGGTGAGAAGTTGGGTAGATGAAGGGAAGAGGGGGAGGGGGGGGAGTATTTCAGGCAGAGAGAACTACATCAAGTGCCTCAAGCTTAGTCAGTTTGAGGAGGAAGTTTCCTGTGTCTGGAGTTATGGGCACAAATGGGCAAGAGATGAGATGACACAGGAAAAGACAAGGAGCAGCCACAGACCGTGTTGGGAATCTAGAGCTCACCCCAAGGGCACTGGGGAAACACTGAGAACTTGTTTTTTTAAACAAGAGTGGAGTGGCATCATCAAACGGCTGTTTTGTGCCCAGAGACTCAAGAGAGAAATGTTAACAGACTGAAGAAAGTACAGGACATAAACTGTGCAGCATTTCAAATACTGTCACCATCAGAATGGAGCTGTCTGGGCAAAACAGAACTGGAAGACAAGAGGTGCAAGAAGGCAAATGCACCCCCATCTGAGAGATCTCGGGAGGGTCTGTCTCACTGTTCAGTTTCTGCATGTCTAGCGATGCCTAGAGATCCTCTCGGACCCCAGCAAGGGACCCAGAACCCTGTCCTTCTTGGTCCCATTTCTCGCACCAAAGTTCAGGAAGGCTTCTGAAGCCCCAAGCTCTGACCTTGAGTATCAGGCACAAACTAGCTGCCTTCATAAGGCTCCCAGAATATGCCTGTCTCTCAATTTACTTCAAGTTCGTACTAAGCCGGCTAGATACCGTGGGAAACAAAGGAGTGAATGGCATAGTTGTTGCTCTGAAGTTACTGTAATCTCTCTTGGAAGAAGCGGCCTTCTGTGGGCTTGGCTCAGGGATACTATTTAGTCTCTCAGACCAGGCCACATGTAGGCAATGCCCAGACAGGTGTGCCCTCAGGAAGCACCATTATCAAATACCTGCAACCAGGAGGGGTCGTGGTAGGAGTTCCAGGTGGAGATGAGGTTGCCTTTCTATACCTCAAGAGCCAGGGAAGGAGCCACAGGTGTGGAATGCCAGCGGCAGCCATGTCCTTGTCCCTGGGGAGCGCCCGTCTTCTCAGAGGTCTACCAAGGTCCTAACAGGGATTTTTCCCAATCTTTCCCACTCACCATCGTCCAATTCCAGGCCAAGTCTAGGGGTTCTTCCTCCTTAGCCAATAAGCCACCACTTTAATCTTCAAGGCTTGAGACTTTAGAAGATATCCTCATACCACCAGCAGATGGCATTGAACCCTTCCACCCCTCAGTTCAGTTGAGAACCTACCCAAACCTCTTCAGACAGGTCTACAAAAAGATGGGCGAACTCGGACTTAAGGCAGGGTTATATCCAGGCTCTGCAATTTAAGAGCTACGTAACCTTGGCCATGCTGCTTAAATCTTCTGGCTTGGTTTTCCCATCTGTGAAATGGGAAACTGAAACACAGCATGGGCTGCATGCGGAAGTGCTTCCGGCGATGTGAGCTATTCGCCTGACACTTACAGAGAGGCTTCCCCATGCCCACCAGGGTAGCTGATTGGCGCCCAGATGGGAGAGGATATCTTGATGCTGAGGAGGCAGCCGGCGCTGGTAGCACTACACAGCCAATGCCCTTTTAACATTGCACTGCTAGTGGTAGGTGCAGACAGTAGCACAATGTGAAAAGAGCTCTGGCCTGCAGCAGAGGCGAGCCGGCCCTGCCTCCTCGCCCCTCTCCCAGTCCCCGGCCCACTCAGCCTCCCTCTGCCCCTTCTCCATGTTAATCCTCTATTTTTTCTCCACTCCTTGCCTTCTCTCTCATGCTTCCCAGCACCACAACCACCATTTTCTTGAGTTTGGGGGTGGGGAACAAGAGTCCATGGAGACTGCTGAAGGGATACCTTGAGCTTGGCACAGTCTTCAGAAGTGACTGGTGGAAACCCCAGAAGTGTGGGGGACACTCCAGTTACCTGGGTTCGTATCTTTGCCGGCTTTCCTTCGGGAGAGGAAGCTTGCCCACTAGGACCCCAGAGCCCTCCATTCTTCCCTACTTGGAAAGCTCACTCTCCTTTTTAGTTTAGATAAAGCGGAGTTCTAGGCCTCAAGAAGACACCTCAGCTGAAGCTCCAGGACCAGAGGGTGGGGGGCTATAGCCACAGGTCCCGGGGCAGCACAGAGAAGCTTCCAGGTCTGGAGGTAGAAGCTGCAGGTGATGCCCCACCCCTGCATCTCCTCTTGAGGTCTTCAAAGTTCACTTTATGGGTTGAGCATGAAACAAAATGGTGAGGGTGATTCCCTCTCTTATACTGAGCAGTAGGGCATAGGCTTTCACAGGTAGCGGGGTGAGAATCTCATTTGTTTCCCGTTTTATCCAGGGACTCCCATTAGAAGTCTTCAAGCTGACCCACAACCTCCCCACCCTACCCTGGTGGAGGGGGCTTACACTCTGGATAAACAATCCTGAGACTGATTAAAACCCGAAGTCTGAACACTACTCTGGAGCCATACCTGGAGAGCCAAAGGTTCAAAACTAGCAGGGCACACTCCTGGCTAGAGCTGTGGCCCTAAATCCCAGGTCCAGTTCTGCCCTGGTGAACTGGGGGCAGCCCAGAGGTGCAGAGGCTGTGGGGTGATGCCCTCCACCCCACTCCACAGCCAGCAGCAGGAATGGAGGATAGCACAGCAGTTGGGAGCTCTTCCTCTGGGCTTCCCCTCCAGCCTTCTCCCACCCCCCTCAGGAAGCAGGAGAGGTTCCCTCCCGCCCTCCCAGGCCGAGTCTGTTCCTGTGATCTGCAAATGCAAACACGGGGCCCTGTCCCACAGTTTGCACAGTTCTAGTGGACGGAAACGAAGGCCCCGCTAGGGTCAGTCACCAGGCCTCTGCTCCTGAGTTGGGCAAACCAGTCCCAGCTGGGAGCTGGATCATGTCAACACGGGGCAGAGGGGCAAAGACAGGACTGCCCAGCCAGCTTCAGGGAGGCTAGAGGAAGATTCTTCACCAAGGAGTGCCCAGATCTCTCCTTGGGGGGAGAAGGTAGAGGAGAAGGGGCTGCGGCCAAGATCCCCTCAGCTCTCACACCCAACTCATTCCAGAGCGGGATTCCCTGCGATTCACCAGCCAGCAGGGCCCCTCCCCCACCTTGGGCCCAGGAGCCATCCCCCAGCTCCTTCCAGAGGCGGGTGTAGAGACCGAGGAGGAAATGGGGGAGGGGAGGCCCGGCTCAAGTTCTCTCCACTCCCCCTCCTCATTGGCCACCATCTTCCGGCCCCTGCCCCCCAGAGCAGCAGGGGATGGGGCCCAGCCTGTGGAAGGGAGAGAAAGGGCCGGTGGAGGGTTAGCTGGAGCAGCAGGGGCAGCGGCTGGCCCCAACTGTCTCCTCCCACCCCCTCCTCGCAGCCATGGCGACAGGAGGAGGAGACCAGGAGGGTCCTGAAAGCCACGTTCTGTGAATGGGATGAGAGGGGCAGTGGGGAAGGGCGGGGGATGGGGGCGCTCTCCCCTCAACACTCTACGGCGCCCCCACCCCCACCACACACACCTCGAGGTTGGACCACACGCGCGCGCACACACAACTCCCAGCCACAGCTGCCGCACAACTCAGCCCTTACTACACACTTACCCAAAACAGCACGCACTGGAGTGTGAGCACACAGCTCCCCACCTCCCGCACCCCATAACGCCCCAAAACTCTTAGCTCAGGGGTGAGCCTCACCCCACACAGAGTCCCTTAGCTCAGCCCAACTTCTCAAGATGCACAACCCTCTGCCCTGCTCCAGCCCTTGGGCCACTGTGTTTCCCTCCGAGCATACCCGCCAAGGCCCCACACCCGCACACCCGCACACCCACCCCGGCACGGACAGATGGCCCAGCCGCACCCCTGCCCAGGAGAGCCCCCCACGCCTCCCCACCCTACCACACCCCCCACTGGAAAATGACAGGGAGGCCGCCCCGGCAGGACATGCCTAGTGCTTCCCCACTGGAGTTGTTTGGAAAGGAAAAGATAGAGATGCCCGAGAGTGGAGGAGAATGAGGAGAGGAGAAAGGAGAGAAAGAGCCCAGACTACCCCCGCCCCTCCCCGACAGAGAAGAAAACCGAAAATCGGTGGCGTTACCCTTCTGGGAGCTCCCGATACCTACACATGGCTCTTCGTTACGTTCCTCTGCCTGCCACCTCCTTCTTCCCCGGCTCTTTCTCTGCCCTCCCCTCCCTCCTGGCTTCCCTCCCCGGCCGCGCTGCCCCTCTCTCACGCCCTCTCGCCCCCTGCCAGTCCCGCTCCCGGGCCAGGCTCCGATCCCTCGTGCCCACGCCTCCACCCGCCCCCGGGGACCGAGGGCCAGGGGCTGGCCGGCGGCTATACCCTCTCCTCGGCCGATCTGGCTCTTCCCCCCTCGCCCCCTTTCTCCTTCCACACTCCCTGCCGTCCATCTTGAATACTTGGGATTCTTGAATGGAGTGAGCAGGATCCGCTCCCCCAGGCTCCCATTGGCTGTGGGTTAACCCTTTTGAAACGAGATCCTCCCTCCCATTGGCTGCCAGGCTCCCCTCTTCTCCCCCAACCCCCATCCCCTCCGCCTCCCAACAGCCGGCGAGGTCAGGGCGCTCCCGGGTGCCCCCTCCCCTGGCCTCTCAACCCGCTATCCCCACCCCAGGACGCCCCACTTCTTGCTCTTTCCATCACACCCCCAACCCACGCAGTGCTGCAGGTGAAGGCAGATCCAGTTCCCGCCAAACGTGGCCCCAATGTTGGCCAGGCAGAGCCCTGTACCCAGATGCCCTTTGCGCTGGACATGTAGACCTTGGAAGATGCAAGGGGTGCACTTTCCTGCTCCCCTTCTATCCCTGCTTGACCAAAAGTACCTCTCCAACAGGGAATCCATGCAGTCTTTTAGCCTCACCCAAGACGATCAGAAAGCCCAGAGAGTGCCCCTGAAGCAACCAGCTTCCAGGGTTGGCCAGGAAGAGGGCAGCTCGTGAAAGATCTGGGGCTCTTCAGAGAAGCTAATTCCCTGAGTGCCTGGGGGCAGGTCTGACCCTATGAAGAATGTGCAGCATCTGGAGCTCTGCTCAGTCATAAACATCCCCTGGGACCAGCCCAGGCGCCCGGCCCAGGGGCTGGGCCCACTAGGGGATCTGAGTTGGGAGTCCAGAGGAGCATGGAGGAAGGAGGCAGCAGGGAATGGGGCAGTGAGTCCGGCCTGGGGGGTCAGGGAACCTTTTCTCTAGGCCTAGATCTGCCCATGATCAGGCCATATCCCCTCTCTGGGCCTCAGTTTCCTTATTTGCAACAGATTGGTCTAAAACAGTAATTTTCAACCTTTTTCGTCTCATGACACACAAACTACTAAAATTCTGCAACACACCAAAAAATATTTTTTTGCCATTCTGACAAAAAATAGGTATAATTTTGATTCATTCACACTGGATGGCTATCATTGTGTTGGCTGCTGACATTTTTTTATTGGACAGTCTAAGGGAAAAGAGGTCAGTGCCCCTGACTAAGTAGTTGGGTACTGCGTGTTCTAAAAAGTCTCGCAGCACACTGGTTGAAAATCATTGGTCTACAAGACCACGGTTCTGTAGAAGTTTCTGCGTGAAGATGGACTTGTTCTGTATCTGTGTCATCCAATATGGTAGCTACTAGCCACGTGTGGCTATCAAGCACTTGAAATGTGGTACTGTAACTGAGGAACTGGCTTTTTAATTTTATTTAAATAGCTACATGTACCCAGTGGCTTCCCTATTGGAGGGTACAGGTCTGGAATTTCTTGTGGTCCTATTGCTGAAGAACGTTTTCAGATTCTTGTTAGGCAAAAAAATAAATAAATAAAAACCCTTTCTCTTCATCTTCACATGCAAAACCTTCCAGCTCCAAATCACAAATCACCAAGGGCCTCAACACCCGGGTGAGGTGCAAATCCCTGCCACCTTGGTCGGGAATCTTTTCTTTGTGGCTGTCAATCTCCGTTTTGATAAGGGAGCTGAGATACCCACACCCAGGACACAATGGGAGATTAGGGCTCAGAGGGACTTTGCAGGTTTGTCTTTCTTGTTTTTTCAAGGACAGAAACCAAGACATTGACCTGGTGAGGATGGGGGATGTCACTTGCCCAAGGGCAAGAAGCAGGTTGTATTCACTCACAAGTTAACATGTACCCATAAACCTAGGACATCTCATTGTGGCTCTCCACGTGCAGACACGTGCACATCATTAAGTTCATTCATGAAGTGTACTTCTCTGATCCAAACCAAATGTGAACTGGGGTTGAAATCAGCCAGCACGGCTGACACCAAAGGATAGCCAGCTCCAAGGGAGGGCCAGATAGGCTCTCTGGCCAGCGTGTGAAAACCCAGAGCTCCGGGATATGCCAGGTTACAAGGACATGGACAGCCCAGAGCCTGGCCCCTCAGCCAGTATGGTTGAGGGATCCCCCTCCCCCGTGGCATCCTGTACAATGAGGGGAGGAGGCTATGCAGCAGGTAAAGAGGGCTCTGGGCTTATCCTTGGATTGACCAGGAAGTAGAATTAGCAAGGGGCCTGAGCTACTAGAAGAGGAGAGTCAGGCTTCTGGTGGCTACAGGCTAGGATGGTGCATGCGGGGCCCTAACCTAGCAGAAAGAGAACTGCCATAGGGAGCTGGTAAAGGGGATGCTGCACCAGCCTGAGCTTGTGCACTATTTGTCCCATCCCCACTTCCCCAGGGCCAGTGTCCGGGTAATATGCTATGGGAGAGAAGACAGAGCTGCCTGGGATTGGCTTTTGTCCTGAATACTTTACTACTAGGTGGTTATGGCTAAATGACTTCTCCAGTGACAGGCAGATAAAGAGTTCCGAGGAGGGATGGCCTGCTCCCAACAGAGAATAATCTAAGACGTCTTCCTGGAGGAAATAGCGTCTAAGACTGAAGAATAGAAAGGACTTGAACCGAGAAGATAGGAGGAAGGAGACAAAGAAAAGCCAAGGAGAGGAAGCAACAAACACAAAAGCTGAAAGGTGGGAAATGTGATGTGTTCAGGATGGGTTGGAAATTCAGTGGGAACCTGGGATGTATGAAGGGGAATGGCATGGATGGAAAGGCACAGTGGGACACATGGAGGTCTTGAATATTTCCCTCGAGCCTCTTGTTCAGCTCCAATGACATCATTTTTCTAGAAGACGCCCCTACCCTTTTCCCTGCCAAGAGATGCACCTCACCTCCTCATCCAGCCACCCCACTGCCTCCACCCTCCGCTTTCTGCTTCTGCCTTAGTCTGCAGCCCCCCTTCCCAGGGCAGAGTGGACTCCAGTTCCCTCTGGACTGGAGGATGGACTGTACTTGGTCCCTCTCAGCTCAGCCTCCAGTCTCTGGATTCCACATGCCCAGGGATGAGCTCCATAGAAGGGGCTTCCTGTGTCACTCTCCACCTGCCAAACCCCTGCTTGGCCCCATCCCTTCACAGAAAAGTCAAAAATGGAGGCCAGAAACAGCTAGGCATGGTCCAACATGTTATAAGAGTGTAAAAAATTTTTTACCCAGGAGCGATTTGGCTCCCCGCCACCTCACCCCACCTCCACATCCTTCCCTCCTCTGGGAGTTCCATAATGCACCCAGGCTTTGCCGTAACCTCCCTTCCCTGCTATCCCCGCAACAAGTCTAGGACTGGTTTGAAGGTACCCCTTTGCCTTCTTCCCCAGTCCCCAAAGTCCTACCCAGATCTCTGTTTGGGTACACCACCTGGACTTCTGTGGTTGTGAGATGGGAAGACCTCTGCCTCTCAGAAGGACTGAATCCGAAACGCTGGGGAAGAGTTGCCTTCCTGCTTAAACAACAACAGAGGAAACTTGGTAACCACAGGTCTCCTAATGCACTGAGATGATAGAGGCCTTTCTCTGTGAGTCTCTTCAATGTCCCCTTCTTCCACATTCCTGGCCCCAAGGTGCTCACAGTGGAAGAGAACATGGCAGACACACGGAGGAAGTCAGACTGCAACAGTGCCCCAATGGATGCAAGAACCCTCTTTCTGAGGCAAAGTCATTCCCCTGAGGTCTTGATCCTATTCTTGCTTCATCAATTGCCCCATTTATTGCATCTCCAATCCCTTTCCATAAGCCCAGAGCAAGGGTCAAGCAAGCTACTGCCCACAAGCCAAATCCTGCCCTGTGCCTACTTCTTTGTAAATAAAGTTCATTGGAACACAGCCATGTTCATGGTCATTTGGTTACATATTGTCTCTGGCTGCTTTTATACTACAAAGGCAGAGTTGAGTGGTTGCCATAAGACCCTATGGAAAACAAAGGCTAGATTATTTACTCACTGGCTCTTTACAACAAAAGTTTGCCAACATCTAGTTTGTGGGAAGTTTTGGACCCTGTTATCAGAAAGATGTAACAGAGCTCAAGAAAAGCAACTGAAATTACCTTGAGAAGGGAGTGGAAGGACACAGCCCAGACTCTTCCCACAGCCTACCAGGAAAGTTCCCACAATGCTACTCGGTTTTCTACATCTCTCCTTCCTGTCCTACCCATTAAATTTTTTTTTAATTGAATTTATTGTGGTGACATTGGTTAATAAAATTATATAGGTTTCAGGTGTACAATTCTATAATACATCATCTATATATTGTATTGATGTTCACCACCCCAAGTCAAGTCCTCTTCCATCATCATCCATCCCCCGCTATACCCTCCTCTACCTGTCCCCACCCCGTTTCCCTCTGGCAATCACTACTGTTGTCTGTCTGTCTACCCATCCTTAAACCCATGTGGCCTGGCTTCTGCTCCTGTTTTCCACTGAAGTGGTTCCCACTGGAACCACCAATGACCTCCTCATTATCAGTCCATCATTCTTTTCTCAGTCCTCATCACACACAGCCTCTGTTTGGCATTTGCCTACTTTGGCTATATCAGTCTTGAAATGCCCATTGCTTCTGGATTGGATTGCCTCTGACCTCTGTGATTATTCCTTCTCTGGTCCTTTCCCATGGGTCTTCTTCCTTCCCTTGCTGCCTACATGTACACATTCTACAAGGAATTGTCCTTGGCCCTTTTCTCCCTCTATATTCTCTCACTGGACAAAATTATCCACGTGCCTGAGCTTAACAGCCATTTCCATGTTGGTGGCTTCTGAACATACACCTTCTGAACTGAAGGTGCCCAGATTGCTAACAGAAGGCTGTGCCTCCTCAGACATGCCTTACTAAGCAGAAGAGCTGAATTCATCCAACGTCAAACACAACGTTGGACACCACTGCCCTCACCTAATCACCTTTGCCTCTTCTTCCGTCTGCCCATTAATTGTTGCCCTTCCCAAGAGGTCTACCCTTGGCCCTTCTCTCTTTGGGAGCAGTTTCACCCATTCTTACAGTTTCATCATGTGTGCGCATGAATCACTGCCCCATCTCTATCTCCAGGTGTATTTGCAGCTTCCTCCTTAGGTTCCCAAATACCTGTGTGAGGTAGACATCTGGTGCTTTTGCCTGCCCAGATCCCATCCCCCTTCTGGTAACTACACTTGAACTTCCCTTTGGGGAGACACTTATTTCCTGCTTTTGGTCCTTAGGGTTGATATCAGGTTGATGTCACCTGCCCCTTCAGGAACAGTCACACAGCCAGGTGTACCAGTTGTCTATTGCTGTGTAATAAATAAGTCCAAAACCTGGTGGCTTAGGACAACACATTTATTTTCCCACAGCTTCTGTGGGTCAGGCATCTGGGCAGAGCTTAGTTGGGTCTTCTGATCGTGGTCTCTCATGAGGTCGCAATTAAAGTATCACTTAAGGCTGGAGTCTCATCTGAAGGCTCAGTGGAGAAGGATTTGCTTCCAAGCATACTCTCACAGCTGTTAGTGGGATTTAGTTCCTCAAGGACTCTTGGACCACGGGCCTCAGGTCTTTGGTGGCTGTTGGCTGGAGGCCACCCTCAGTTCCTTGCAATGTGAGTGTCTCTAATATGGCTGCTTACATCATCCATCTCAAAAAGAGGGTCTGATAGCAAGTTGGAAGTCACAGTCTCTTGTAACCTAATCACAGAAGTAACAACCCCTCAACATTGCCATATTCTATTGGTTAGAAGTAAGTTGCTCTCTTCCTGTAAGTGGCCTGAAGTGACATCTGAAAATAGTTCGCTATGCACTTGACCCAGAAAACCCTACAAAATCATGCAAGTCAAGAGGTTCAAATCATTGTGTTCACTGGAAGAACACTCGTGAAACTGCCCAGGCCATCGAGCATATGCATATTCAAAGAGCCGCCGAGTATCTGAAGGTTGTGACTTTACGGAAGCAGTGTGTGCCATTCGATTGTTACAAGGGTGGAGTTGGTAGGTGTTCCTCAGGACAAACAGTGGGGCTGGATGCGAAGTCGGAGGCCCAAAAAAGTGCTGAATTTTTGCTGCACGTGCTTAAAAATGCCGGGAGTAGCCATGGCTGGTGTGGCTCAGTGGATTGAGTGTCAGCCTGCAAACCAAAAGGTTGCCAGTTCAATTCCCAGTCAGGGAATATGCCTGGGTTATGGGCCAGGTTCCCAGTTGGAGGCATGTGAGAGGCAACTGGTTGATGTTTTTCTCCCTTCCTTCCCCACTCTAAAAAAATAAATAAAAAATTTTTTAAAAAATGCAGAGAGTAATGTTGAGCTTAAGTATTTAGATGTAGATTCTCTGTTCAATGAGCATATCCAGGTGAACAAGATCCCCAAGATTCAGCCCAGAATTTACAGAGCCCGCAGGTAGATTAACACGTACATAAGCTCTCCCTGCCACATGGGGATGATCTCTCCTGAAAAAGAGCAGATTGTTTCTAAACTAGAAAAGGAGTTTGCACAGAAGAAAACGCTATCCCAGAAGAAACTGAAAAAACAAATTTACCCCAGGAATAAATTCAGCATAAAATGAATGCTAATAAAAGTAAAACAAACAGCCTTGACCAGTGTGGCTCAGTTGCTTGGGCCTGGGCCCGCAAAGCAAAAGTTTGCTGGTTGGTTCCACTCCCAGTCAGGACACATGCCTGCGTTTGGGATCTTCCCCTGTCAGGGTGCGTGAGTGGGAGAAGCAACCAATCAAAGTTTCTCATATCAATGTTTCTTTCTACCTCCTCCCTCCCTTCTCCCATCCTCTCTCTCTCTCAAAAAAAAGTAAAACAAACAAAAAATAGAAATAAGTTACTCAAGAGGTGGGGATTACCCAAGAGTATGGTTACTAGGAAGTGGGATCACTGGGGGCCAACTTACAGGCTGCCAACCACAGCAGAGTTAGCCTAAATCACAGTAATTGATTTAGTAATCAGGATGGGTGTCCAATCAGAGTGGATCCTGATTAGACCTGAGATGTTTACTGGAACCTGTGGGAATGTGGCATTGCTGGTAGAAGAAGGTAAGCTTGAAAATGGAAAAGGATCTGCCTAAAGTGAGAACATAATAAAGCACAAGAAGGCAAGAGATGGGGAAAGACAGATGCCGGATAACATCATTGGAGAGCTGAGACAGCCACGCCTACAGCAGAACCTCTGGGTTTTGAGTTATGTCAATAAACCAAGGCATTCCCTCTTCTACTTACATTGGTTTCAGTTGACTTCTGAAATCACTGACCACCAAATGATTGCTCACTGATGAACTGTCTCAGAGATACCTTGGCTTCAATTCCCAATTTACTTATCTTACCTTCAGCTTCCCCACAAACCTGCTTCTCTTCCTAGGTTCTAGTTTGCAATTGAAAATATAACACAATTGCTTAGGCCAATAACCTTGGAGTCATCTTTGCTCTTCCTTATCTTCTGTGGAAATTGGAACAGCCTGTGCAACATGGATGGATTCTACAGAACCAGAGAACAGACTTTCTGCTTTGCAACAATAGGGGAGGCCCTAAGGTGACCCAATGAAACACACCCTTAAATACAGGTAAGTAAGTAACTCTAGGTTTTTCTCCAAGTCATCAGAATCTTACAGAATTTGGGATGTGAATCACATGATTGAGAGGATGGGAATAGTGTATCTGACTCTCACAGCAAAACATACCATAGACGAAAATGAAAGTCTGGCACGCTGCCTAGTGAGCTTGCGGTTTGGAAGTCGTCCTGGGCTGGATTTGTGAAAATATTCCTTCTGTATCTAAGGCAGATTAAAAGAAATTCTGTCGTTTGAAAGTCAGTCATAGTTTTTTTTATGTCTTTCTCCCTAGGGTTCCAATCGTAATTCTAACATTTACTTTTCCTTCCCCAGGCCACCTTGATCCAAGTCGTCTCAGAGCCTGTGCGCTCCACCTCTCAGACATGCCCTGTTTTGTCCATTCCCTTCCAGTTTAACATCCAGCTCCGCAACACAGACCTCACCTCATTCATCTGCCTCAAAATGTGCTGGCTCCCTAGTGCTGAGACAGTGCTTCCTAATGTTTATTGGGTCATGGACCCTTCTTTAAAAAGCTGATGAAACTGTGGGTAACTCTTTCTGGAAAAACCTGTACTTTGGGTTTTGCTGAACATTTCAAGGGGAACATGAACCCTCTGGAGCCCATATCTGTACCCCACCACCTGACAACACATCTTCTCATGTCCCTCAAGATGAGACCTTCTTTCTTTTTTTTTTTTTTAAGATTATTTATTTATTTATTTTTAGAGAGAGGAGAAGAGAAGGAGAAAGAGAGGGAGAGAAACATCAACGTGTGGTTGCCTCTTATGCTTCCCCCACTGGGGACCTGGCCCGCAACCCAAGCATGTGCCTTGACTGGAAGTCGAACTGGCAAATTTTTGGTTCCCAGGCCGGTACTCAGTCCACTGAGCCACACCAGCCAGGGCAAGATTAAGCCTTCTTACACAGAATATGTTCCCAACTTGTTAACATGGTATTCAAGGCCTTCTAAATGTATCCTTACCTGCTTTTTTCAGCTGCACCTCTGCCTCAGGGGGCTGGGGTTATTTGATGTGTGATTCCCCACCAGACCAAGAGCCTCCCTGAGAGCAGAGACTGTGCCTTTTCATTTTTTCTTGTTTTATCTCCGCAGATGAGATGAAAGTTTCTCAAGAGCAGCAATGAGAATGCCCAGAATAGTGCTGGATAAATTGTTGGTTCACTGCCAGATTTATTTTTAATTTATTTTATTGTGGTAAGAACACTTAACCAGCACTTACCATGAGATCTACCCACTTTAGAAATTTTTAAGGTACAGTACAGCATTGTGGACTATAGGGTGAATGTTATATAGCAATTCGCTAGAATTGATTCCCCTTGCTTAACTGAAACTTTATGCTGGTTGATTAGTCATTCCCTGTTTCTCCCCCCCTGCAGCCCTTGGTGACCACCATTTAATTCTTTGATTCCAAGGACTTGACTATTTTAGGTGCCTCATGTAAGTGGAATCATGCTTTGCTTGTCTTTCTGTGTCTGGTTTATTTCAATTAGCAAGTTAAACCTGTCCAAAGCACATCATTGTTATTGCATATTGCAGAATTTTCTTCTTTTTTTTTTTTAAGGCGGAGTAATACTCCATTGTATGTATACACCACATTTTTAAAATCCATTCAACTGTCGATGGGCGCTTAGGTTGTTTTTACATCTTCAGTGTTGTGACTTGTGCTGCAGTGAGCTGCTGGAGTTATTATTCGACGTAGCGAAAGGGTCTCAGGGTGTCAGGTCTAGCTGATAGGACGTGATGTGATGTGCTGCAAATCCATATTTGGGGAGAGTTCTGCTTTCAGTTTTAGCGGACCCCATAGGTACAGCGACTTCTAGGACTGTGCCATGATTTTGGTTTAGAAAATATAGGTTCCCCCCACGCCCACCCTGGGGAACTTACCACATTTGCCACTTATTGCTGCCAGAAATCCTTTTTTGGTAGCTGGGGTCCTTAGGACCCCAGAGAAACTTAAGAAACTGGCCCAGTTGGTGGATTCTTAGGTGAATTAATTGACTTCATATTATAGCTCTGACTCAACCAACCCCCACACAAGCCAGGGAAGAAAAGTCTCCTATGTCCCTCCAAAATGGGCATTCTGAGGAAATCTGGGACAAGAAAATTGCTCCTCCTTGGCCACATTTCAAAATTCCTCCCACATTTTAGTCCTCCCCCACATGGGGACATTTCATATCACCTGGTGGGAAGTGGAAGAAAGACATTATCAATCCATAAAAGTGCACATTCTGGCGGAGGGGGTGGCAAGGACACTATATTCCCAGTGCCAACAATGCCTAGCACATAGTAAGCATTCAGTTAATATTTGTTGAATGAATGAATAAATGAGAAAATGGGGTCTTGGCTTCTAATTTGTAAAAGTTTGTCTTCAGAAACCTCTATACTTTCTCTGTGGGCACTTGATATCTTGTGATTTTATCCAACCATAAGCACTGAGGGATGTGGGTTCTACTAGACATGTCAGCACTGATGGGATGACTTAAAATTTCTCCCACGTGCAACAAAGGCAGCATCAGTAAATTAGATGCATTCGCTGTGTGTAACGGCCTCACGTGATGGTATCACCTTGCTATGGTTTGGGTTACCAGTTAAGATTAGATTCTACCTCATGACCCATGATGGCTACTCAAGCTCCAGCCATCATCGTTTATCCCAACCAGCAGAATGAAGGAAGGAGATTTCCCCAAAGTTACCTATAATACCTCTTCTTACATCCCATTAGCCAGAACTTAGTCACATGGCTACAGTTAGGTTCAAGGAAAGAAGTCTTTATTTCAGGTTCTATTGCAAAGGAAAAAAATGGGCAACATATTGGGAGAGACGGTTGAAATGCATTTGGAGGGGGCGGTTTGACATGAAAAGTCGGGCCTTGCCAAACCAGAGAAACCTCTATGAACTCGAACTCCTGTCTACGGAGTGATGGTCACTGCCCGGTACCACCTGAGGGCAGAAGAGTCTGAGACGAGCTTAGAAAGCATGGCTGCTGGAGTCAGATAGCCGTAGGTTCAACTATGTCTCTGGGCCTCTCCTTCCTCCCTTTAGAGAGGGGGGCAGGACAATACCCATTGTGCAAGGTTGTTTTACTACTGGGAGATCCCTGGGATGGAGTTACTACCCATGAACAGGGCTTTCTTTTTGGTGGTAAAAACGTATAATTTACCCTGGCAACCATTTTTAGTGTGCAGTACAGCAGTGTTAACTATATGCTCATTGGTGTACAACAGGTTTCTAGAACTTTTTCATCTTGCAAAACTGAGACGTTGCACCTGTTGAGCACCCCCCAGCCCTGCAGCCTCCGGCAGTCACCGTTCTGCGAAGACCTTGACTAGTGTAGATACCTCATATAAGTGGAATCATACAGTATTTGTCTTTTCATGGCTGGCTTATTCATGTAGCATAATGTCCTCAAGTGTTATCCCTATTGTAGCATACGGCAGGATTTTTTTCTTTTTTACGACTGAATAATATTCCATTGTATGTATATGCCACCTTTTAAAAATTTCCTTTATTATTCATCCAACGGACTTCTAGGATGCTTCCACTTCTTGGCTACCGTAAATAATGCTGCAAAAATGGTGCTTTTTATCAGAGACCAGTTAGTATCAGAGACTGGTTCTGTCCTTTCTTTTAATGCCCTTGGGGGGTGCTTTTCTTCCTGTATGTATATGTGTTAGGTTAAACATCTTAGGTGGAAATAAAAAAGGTGGATGAATACGGAAATTCTGTAAATATCACATATCATTGAGCGGGGAAGGGAAAGGCGCCCCGGGACAATGACGGAGATTCTCCTTAGGTGGTCTGAACAGATACGAAGAGACGATCTATAAGGCTGTCACATTGTTTAATCCGAGAGCAGCCACACTTCCAGACTCCAGATGTTCACTTACGTGAAGGGTGCAGAACCATTCCCCAGTTCTCCCTGGAGTCCTGAATCCTGATCCCCAGGATCACAGGTCTGGGGCAGCTGTGAGGAGGAAGGACCACCCAAAAATGAATGGGTGGTTCCTGTAGTTCAGAGACAACTTGTAAAGGCAAAGCCCTAGCTGATCATAACTATGAGAAGCTATGCTTGGGATTTCCGGTATTCTGTTCTACAATGATTTCTCAAGGAGACACATAAAATAAGACTAAAATCAATGTCTTCATTATAAAACAAAGTCTTTACCCACATGTGGACATTACACACTTTGAAGCAAAAGTGTTTGCTGTGCCTTTGTTGGCAGAGATGATGTCAGAGAAACAGGACTGAATCAGGTTCCCAAGGAGCTTCCTAGCAGTTGGAGTGAAAAGGCAAATACGCATGAACCTGGTATGCAATATAGAAGGCAGTGTATATTGAGCATGGTCTTTGGAGGAACGTGAAGTGCTCTTGGCTGGGAAGAGCAGAGACTGACTGGGGGAAGAAGGTTAGCACTAGACTCAGAAGAATGACAGCATTTAAATAAACGAACAGAGTTCAGAGAGGCATTTTTTGTTTGTTTGTTTTGCTTTGCTTTTTTTAGCCAATATGTATTTCGAGGACAACGGCAAAAAGACATGGTCCCTGCCTTCCTGGAGGTTTCCAAAAATTATTTCAGTGGGGGAACTGATTTTTCTAATGAGGCCCACACTGCCCTGGCTTCACCCTCTGAGGGGGCCCCAGGGGCACCTCCAGGACACTATGTCCCCGGAGCACAGCTTGATGAGCCGGGGTGGGCAACCAGGGCTGACAGTCTGGCTGTGGCAGCAGTGGAGGAGTTGGCTCTGACGCAGTTCCTTGGAGCCACCAGCAGTCAGCCATTCTGTGACCACACCAACTTGGTCCTTGGTGTGGCCATCTTCCAGCGCCACCTCATCTCAGCCTTGCTGGCTGTCCCCCAGCATTTCCTGCTCAGCCCCTGACCCTCGGCTCCTTGGGCTGATGTTTGGTCTCCCAGCGTGGGGCTGCTTCAGATTTTGGCTCTTAAGCTGACTTAGGAGAGAAGATAGGAAGAAGAGCCAGTAGGGTTTCCAAGAGGAAATGCTCCACGAGACAGCAGTCTTCAGACTGAGACGGTGAGTGGCAGAGTCACGCAGGGAGGTGGGTGGGGTGGGAGAAGCGTTGGATTCTGGGATATACCGATAGCCAACTCAGGTTTGAATATCTAGCCTTCTAGCTGGGTGACCATGAGCAAATTGTAGCTTAGAGGCCTCTTTTCTTCATTCGTAAATCTGGCAAAATAATACCAAGTCACAGAATTATTGCAAGGTTGCAGTTGCAATGAAAAAACTAACAATGAAGACCACTGCAGGGCATATGGTAAAAGGCCAGGGGAAAGGGGGTCCTGCCTGAGAGGGAGTTGGGGAGCCTCCCTGAGCTCTCAGAGTGTGCAGGGAGAAGAGCAGAGGCCCAACCGCTGAGCCAAGGGCGGGGCCGTGTTTATGATTTTGGAGAGGATCTGAAGACTCGGCTAAAATGCTGCCTTCTATTCCGTGGAGCCAATCTGCGGTCACTCAAGGAGAAATGGAGGGGACTGGGGGAGGGGGCTGGGAGGCTAGAAGGCGAGCTGCATAGCCAGCCTGTCACTCCAGGATGATGGATGAGCCTATTCCATGGCTTGTAATTAGTGCTGACTGGCTCTGAGATTCTTCCCTTGAGGGAGTGTTCCCTGGTCCTCCCTGCCTGGAGGCCCTCCCCAGGGCTGGGGGCTGGGCTGGATGTAAAGTTTGCCGCGAAACTCTGGCGCACACGCCCAGAGGCTGGGGTGTGTGTGCTTTTGTACCTGTGTGTGCCTGTGATCATAGGTATGTATCTGTAACTCTTGTAACAGTGCATGTGTGAACATGTCTGCATACTACATGCATGTTCTTTGTGTGTACTTACATGTATACAAATGTGCACTGTGGTCAGTTGCTAGTCAAGACAAAGATTAAATATGCAATGAGAGAAATATGTGAAGTGCTAGACTTTTGTCTGGGTCCCTTGAAGCTGACTTTCAGTTTCAAGCAGTCACATGACTGGTGCCTCTTAGTTATCCCAATGGCAGGTGGCCCCTGTCCTGAGGGAGCAAACTACAGAAGTGTTCGTGTCTCTATGGACGCTGCGCCTTCCTGAGGTTCCTGGTAGCCACAGCAGGTCAGGATGGAGGAGTTTTGCCAATTTGTAAGGGTTTTTCTGGGATGAAGGAAATTTGTATTTCCCCAACATTTTTTCCAAAGTTCAAAATTGTAGAGAGTAATTTTAACCAAGACTTAGGACAAAGAATATTAGTAAATTCTCTAAAATAAAAATACCTTGCTCCGCCACTGTGGCTCAGTGGATTGAGACCCAGCCTGTGAACCAAAAGGCCGCTGGTTCACATCCCCATCAGGCACATGCCTGGGTGGTGGGCCAGGTGCCCATGTGTGGGCCTGTGATAGGCAAAACAGTTAATGTTCTCACACATTGTTGTTTCTCTCCTTCTCTTTCTCCGTTCCTTCCCCTCCCTCTCTCTAAAAATAAAAATAAATAACATCTTTAAAAATAAAACAAAATAAAATAACCTTGAGGGAAATGGAATCCAGCTTACTGAGCACTGGGGTCGACTCCCAGCTCCACTACTCACGAGCCCTGAGACCCTGAAGGAGTAGATTTGCTCTCTAAAGCTTCATTTTTTCACTTACAAAAAGGGGACAAAAATGGTGTGGTGCTATGATATATTATGTAACTTTGAATCATGCAAATGTGAAAAACTGCAAATCCCCTTAAATTAATAAATTATTTATTCCCACGAGTTTACAAAGAGACAAACCGATTTATTTTAACTGAGAAAATATTATTACCTTTAGGATCAAATCCCCTTAAATTAAAAAATCCATCAGGGTTGCACGATTTCACAGTTGGTCAGCCAAGGGGGCCGTGGCCGGTGCTCACCACCGTTGCCACGTGACAGCGTCACTTGAGCTGCACCAGTAAGCCACTGCCATCAGTGTCATATCGTGTGAACCAAGCTGTTGTTTATGCTTGTCATAACTTCTGATAGGACATCAATGACTAATGCGATGTTGTTGTAATAGTCAACATTGTCATTTAAAGTACTTTCTGTTTCCTGCAATGATATTATCTTAGAGTTCATTAAGTGGTGGTGTAAATGCCAAAAGCCACTTTCCAAAATCAATAACTTTGTAATGGACGTTAGAGATGATAAGACACTATGAAAAAGCCCAACAAACGGCCATGGTGCGCCAAGCAGTTAACTTAGGAGGGCCTACTCCGTGAAACATCAGAGATGTTAGTGTTCGGTGAATAAAAAATAGCACGAAGGCAAAAATATTCTCCAGTAGCTGGAGATTCCTCCCTTACCTTTAACAATTATTCTTCTAGAAAATATACTGTCAAATTATGTTAAGTCTTGAATTATTCGATGTCTTAAGTAACATGTCCTTTTCATACGGTGTCATCTCCTCTTAAAGGAAATTATGTCATCCATGGAAAAGTCTCAGCACAGCAGCACCTGACAGCTTGGTAAGTAAGTGCTCGGTAGTGTGGTAGTTTTGCTGTTGTGGTTATCAGTCTCCACCCAAGGTTTTGCAGGGACCGGGCTAGCTCTGACATAGCGTGGGGCTCAGGTCAGAAGCCTTCCGCAATCCAGGCAGAACCTGAAGGTATTGATTTTCGAGAAACAGTAGCTGAACAAGTGTGAACGGTAAATTTTGGAATCAAAGTTTAAATGCTTGCCATGGTTGTTAAATAGTCAGGTACCTCACAGGAAGTTACAAATGTCCAAAAGGCTACGCAAGACACGCTTTCAACAGCGACACCACGTGGCACCAAGGACTAACTGCAACGGACCTTTAATCACACTTCAGGGTTTTCCCAGCATGACCTCAACCAAACCCAGGTGAGGAGGATTGCGTCTTGAGGAGGGGAAGCAGATCTCTGGAACTCTGTCCATCCCAGAGTAGGACTACAGGGCAGGGAGAGCGGGGTGTTAGATGCGTGTGTGTGGGGGGTCCTCTGTCTTTCTCAAAGCGACACATGCAGGTGCCAGAGAAAGCAGAAAAGTGTAAAATTATATATAAGAAACTTCAAACTTCACATAATGAATTGTTTCTAATATTATGATATAGACAAAAAGTAGCAAGTGGTGGGGGAAAGTTGCTAAGAGTTTCTGTACAAATATGTAAAACATATGGTAGACTGGAAAAGTGGCCGCAATTTATTTATATATATATATAAAACAATTTATATATATAAATATATAAAAAACAATTTATATATAATGGATTATATATTATATAATATAATACATCTGTAATATAATAATATAACATATAATTATAATATAATGTATATTATATATATATATTATATATAATCCATGCCTTTTTTAAAGTCTTTGAACCTAAGCTGGTCTGATGACTTGCTTTGGCCAATAGATTGAGGCAGAAGTGATGTCATATTGCCTCTGCTCACTCTCTTAGACCCCTGCAACCTCCAGATGAACAAGACCAGACTAACCTCCTGGAAGACGAGAGACCAAGCGGAACCGAAGTCGTCAGCTAATTATGTCTGATCCAAGGCCAAAGACACGTGGAAGAGGCCATACAGGCTCAGCAAAGCCAAAACTCATCACACCTTCCAGCTAATCAATCTTCCAGCCAAACCTGCCAGGCCCACACCCACTCAGTGATTACGAGCTAAATCAATGCTTATTGTTTTAAACAAACAAACCAAAGGAAAAAAAAGTGACACATGCACTCTTAGAAGAAAAGCCTCAGAACAGAAAATTTGCTTCACTTCCAGATTTTCTACTCTTTCCACATGAAGAAGAATCTCTTTTCCCCTGCCTGGATGTGGTGATTCATTTCTTCAATCATTCATTCACTCAACAGATTTTTTCCCCCAGTGTAAGGCACTTTGTTAGGCTTGGTGGGGGTACATGGTTCAGGGCATAGGAAGACACAGACCTGATTCACAGCCTGGCTCGGGCAGAAAGGAAATCGTCCTGGCCAGATCAGCCACTGAGGAGCACGTTGGACTTCAGACCTGGGGCCACTTTACAGCTGTGTGACCTTTGGACAGTTTCTTAACCTTTCTGAGTTTTCCCTTCCTTATCTCACAAGCAGGAAAAATAACTGGCTCTCAGCATGGAGGGAGGGTCACAGATTGGCAGAACGCTTCGCCCTTGGGTCAGAATCACTTCCCACCCCTTGCCTTTACTCAGTCACATCTCATCACATCAGGATCTCCCCCAGGAGGGGGGAGTTTTCCTGAATTTGGGAGGTGCCTTTGCTTTCAACATTTCCTCATCAGGAATTTGGCATCTTTCAGCAGAGATCGACATCAGGGGCACTGAGAAGGGCAGGGCATGCAGAGACCACCGTGCCAGTCAAGCCTGATGTGAACTGGTGATCTCTCCGTACCCCCAGAGCTACAGGTCAAGTCTGGGTAACTCTTGTTTGGTTCTCAGTCTTGGCTGGGACACCAAGCTGCAAGAAAGGCCTCTGACTCAAGACATGGAAGCCTGAGGTATCGCCCACATGGGAAGCCAGGTCCTGAAGTGGGAAGCAGGTGGCAGTAGATGACGGGGCAGGGGATAAGCCACAAATAAGCCTCAAACCCAGTCTTCTTTTTCCCCCTCTTGGAAACCCCTGACCTCCACCAGAGCATGCATAAACTAGAAAGAGCACACTGGAAGCTTGGGTGGCCTCTCATCTTGCATTTCCACAAGGTGGCACCCAGCCCAGGCAATAGAGAAGGGGACCAGACCCAGTGGCTGAGATCTGCCAGCCCAGCTGCAGTTCCCAGCCAGGTCACTGACCCCCATGCCTCAATTTCTCCTTATCAGCAGGCTATTCTGTGAGAAGGGGATGGGGAAGCCAGATTCTGCAGGTGGCAGAAGTCCCTGGAGCGAGGGCAGCAGGGATGTGAGCATACACCCTGGTGGCAGTGATGGCTTTAAGGAAAACACTCACCCCATAAACACTGGGCAGAACTAGCCTGACCCAAGATGAGACCCTATAGGGCAGTTGCTTGAGAAGTGGCAATGGACTGGTGGTTGAATCCCTATTGCCATCTTAGAGTGTACATGTTCCTCTAGTGCTGTTTGTGGTTGTGAACCTGAATGTCTGAGTGTGTGAGAGCAGGGTTGGGAGAGGGGAGTGGGGGGAGGGGAGTGGGGGAGGGGTGCAAGGATGATGGGAACTGCAGCAGGAAGGGCTAAACCCAGAAATCCCAGTTGGCGTGTTTGGGTGGACAACACTTGTACCCAGGAGAGGGGAAGGGAGGGAGAGGAGACAGACACAGTGGAGGACAAAGAAGAAGACAGACAGGGGACAGACAACAAGATGGGATTAGGAGGGAGAAAGGAAACGTGGGAGATAGAAGGGCTAAGAGCTAGAGCATCAGTGAGTCTATGAGGATAAGCTAGAAACGAGAAAAACACAGTACGAGGCATCTTCAGAGGTGAAAAGAACGCTGTGTGTTAAAATCTATCTTCCTATTTGTCTCCCTCATCAAGCTGTAGGTTTTCAAGGTAGGCACTAGCTTAAGTCATCTTTATGCCTTCTGTGCTTAGCATACTGCAGACACACAGGTACTACATTTGTTGAATGAATAAAGAAAATATTAAGAAAAAGGCAGGATTCTAAGATAGAGGAGCAGAGACAGATAGGGGCTCTGAGCTTAGGCTTAGGAGCCATAGAGATGTGCTTTCGAACCCCAAGTCTGCCTTTTTCTAACTGATGGCTTTGAGTAGGGTGTAGCCTCTTAGAGTTGAGAGTTCGCCATATACGCTTGGTGAGGATGAATGTCTGCAGAGATCTCAGCAGACTGCCTGTGTAAGCTCCCGACAATGCCAGTTACTGACATCACTGTTGTCACAGACAAATAAGTGAGATAGGGACAGGCACAACAGGGTTGCACAAATAGCCTGCAGTTAATGACTTTGTTTTGCAACTCCAGTGCCTGTCCTCTCCAACTCCAGGTCTGGCCATGGGACTCTCTTGCTTTGGCGGGTGGGACAACGATAAACTTGGTGCCAGTAGAGATGCAGAGCTTCCATGAAAAAGCTTGTTTCTGACTCCTTTCTTGGAGTCATCCAACCTGCCAACCATTACAGATGTAAAATTGAGCCCAGGGCAGATCAGCTCGGTCCAGCCCAGATCAGCAAGACCACTTAGCCAACCCCAAGGCTTAGGTGAAATAATAATGGTTGTTGTTTTAAGCGACTAGTTTGGAATGACTTGTTACAAGGCAATAGCTAGCTGATACAAGGGCATGGTGACCCTTGGCCTTTAAAACTGAACGGCAAATGAAGTCGTGGTTTGCCAATTTTTATTTTGTAAAGTCTAGTGAACTTGAACCAGAGGAAGCTGCAAAAAGCGGTTTGGAGAGTCACAGGGAAGAGATGCTGGAAGAAGGTCCCTTTACCAGACTCTGAAGGTGCCCTTCAGGTGGAGGACAGAGGTCACCAGAGGTGGGATGTGGCTGGAGACCAGTCCAGGCAGGCAGCAGGGGGTGGGGGGGCTGCAACTGGGTAGGGCTGGCCCTGGCTTGGCCCTTACAGGTCTCAGGTGCTGGGGTCATACACCCGCCCCATGAAGATGGGGAATCTCTGCTGCTGGTCCCAGATCAGGAAGAGGAAGGGCTGCTGCACCTCAAAGACCAGCAAAGAGCGGGCCACCGAGATAGCCGAGGCCGCAGCCGCCTCCACCCCGGTCTCCGTAAGCTCCAACACTGCCTGGTGCTGCACTGCAGAAACCTGCAGGTCCGGGTCCTCCGTCAGCCTGCACAGATTGAGGTCGTAGGAAAAGTCGTAGAATTCTAGGGTATAACCAAAGAAAAACACAGTCAAAGGCCAGCATGAAACCCTCAGCTGTTAGAAACACTTGTCCTGAATTTTCTGGGTTGGTCCCAAGTCCTAGTACTCTCTTCCTCCTCCTTGCTTATCAAAATGTACATCATACCTTCTGGTCCAGTTCCCAGGCTCCTCTGCCAGCAGGCCCATCTTCACTCCAACTACCACTTGAGAGAAAGTGGTGAGAGGCTTTGCCCCCACCCCCCAAAAATCCTGAAAAACGATGTCCCTGTTTCCTTGTCAACAAGGACTTTAGAAGTGAGGTACTATATAAAAAAGAGGTAATATGTTATCAAGTGAGGTCATATACAAGGGTGTGATGTCATATACTAGGAAACAAGGTTACCTATTAGGAAGGTCAAAGTCTTTAACAGAAAATGAAGTGATCTATCTGCAAGTGAGGTCAAAGGTCAGGATATGGAGTCTCTGTTCCCTCTCCTAAACTCAGAAGCCTCCAGTCACCTTCTTATTCGGAGTGCTTCTTGCACAATCCATGGGGTGGCTGAGTGTTATGAAATGCCTCTGGGGCATCCACGGCCCACCTTGGTCACCTGTCCCAATGTCACAGTGAACCACAATGCAAATAGTCGAGAGCACTGAAGACCTGGATTCGTGTTCTGATCACTTATGACTGGTTCAAGGGACCTTGGCTAAGTCATGTAAACATTCTGGGTCATTTCCTCAATGATGTAATGAGATAACAGCACTTGTCCTGCTAACACAGGATTGAGGGTCAACCTGAGATTATAGCTGTAAAAAATACTCTAGAGAGCCCTGGCTGGTGTGGCTCAGTGGGCTGAGAACCAGACTGTGAACCAGGGGGTCACCAGTTTGATTCCCAGTCAGGGCACGTGCCTGGGTTGCTGGCCAGGTCCCCAGTGCAGGGGCGCTTTAGATGCAACTACACATTGATGTTTCTCTCTCTCTCTTTCTCCCTTCCTTCCCCTCTCTAAAAATAAATAAATAAGCTGTTTTAAAAATGCTCTAGAGAGCACTAAATGCATTTTAGGGATCACCCCCACACCCTTTTCTCCTTTGATGGTCTGGGAGCAACTCTGAGCTGCCAGGGCTCACCCAGGTTCTCCATGATTGCCAGCATGTCCTGGTTGCTCTTGAGTTTGAATCGGGGCATCGATACAAAACCGGACTGGAACTTGGTCACCTCCAGTTTATTCATGATGGCCTTAAAGACAGTGGGGCTGAGAGCCTTTTCCACATCTCTGAGACTGTGTTTCATGTTCTGGGGTATCAGGATCACCATACTCAGGTTGTTGGAGAGCTGCAGTTGCCCCACCTGGTGAAAAAAAGATGCATCTAATCAGTCTTCCTACCCTCTGGTCCAAAGGCTGATCTTGGGCCTGCTGCTCTGATCTGCACCATTACAGCAAGCAGCAGCCAGATTTAGGCTTCCAGGCTGTGCCATGAAGTGAGGATGCCATTTGGGTGAACAGAGTTGGTGAGATGCAGAAGAATGAGCCCAAGTTCCTGATCACACAGGCCAAGGATGACACTCTGACTCTACCACTGGTGAGCTATGTAACACAGGCAAGTCATTTGACCTTCCTGAGCCCTGTTCCCTTCCTCTCAAGTGTGCTGTGCATGAAGCACGTAACGTGCATGAGGTACCTCCAGAGTTAGGAGGTCAGTCCTTTTAAAGACTTTTGATGGCTCTGTGGTGTCTATGAGAGTAAGTATAAGTCTCTTAGTGTGACACTCAAGATTCTGTACCAGCTGATCCTAGCTTACCTCCCCAGTTTGCCATTAGAAGGACTTTCACTGATGGCCAGGCAAAAATATGAGAAGTGCAGGACCCACAGGTCTAATATACTGGTTCTCAACCCAGGACGGATTCGCCCCCAGTGGACACTCGGCAATGTCTGCAGACACTCTGATTGTCACAGATAGAGCGGGCTCACAGTATTACCAGGGTCTAGTGGGTAGAAGCCACGGATGATGCTAAAGCCTACAACACCCAGGACAGCACCTCATAACAAAGAATTATCCAATCCAAAATGTCAGTAGTGCCAAGGCTGAGATTCCTTAGACTAGTAGGATATGAGAGACAATCATTCAAAGGGCATTAGGCTTGGGGTGGAAAGATAGACAAGAAGAGTCTAGATTGCAGAATTCAATTGGGCAATGAAGAAAGGAACTGAAACCAATCACTATTTGGAATTTGAAAAAATGGTCCAGAAGGAGCAGGATGTAACTGCTGCCAACTGTGCAGCATGGACATGGGGTTCCTTGGCGAAGGCTCCAACTCGGGTGTGATCATCTGGGCAGTATGTACCCTTCAAGTTCTGCATATGGACCTTAAATCTCTGACCAAAAGTACCATGTTATAGTCTAGAATTGCCAAGCCAGTAGCCTGGGCAGAACTGAACTGGTAAATCTAACCCCCTTGGTTGGGTGAATACTCTTTGAGTCTCAGGAAGATTTGGAAGCAAATATGGGAATGACAAAATAAGCTAACTTCATAGTACTAACACGGGATGATAAATTTGGATAATCTCTCTTTTTTTTTTAAAGATTTTATTTGTTTTGCTAGAGAGAGAACGGAGGGAGAAAGAGAGGGAGAGAGACATCAATGCGTGGTTGCTTCCTGAGAGCCCCCTACCAGAGACCTAGCCTGCAACCCCGGCACAGGACCTAGACTGGGAATTGAACCCTTTGTTTCACAGGCTGCCACTCAATCCACTGAGCCACAGCAGCCAGGGAAAGTTTGGATAATCTTAAGAGAATCAGGCATGCTAGTTTTATGCTTTTAAGCAAAAAAGCATATGATAATTTTATTAAGTTTGAGAATGATGTCAAGATGCCAGGTTAAAGTTGATTTAACCTTTATTTATTTATTTAGTTATTTTAAAAATATTTTATTTATTTACTTTTAGAGAGAGGGGAAGGAAGGGAGAAAGAGAGGGATGGAAACATAGATCAGTTGCCTCTCATACACCCCCAACTGAGGACCCAGCTGGCAACCCAGGCATGTGTTCTGACTGGGAATTGAACCAGCAACCTTTTGGTTCTCGGGCTGGAGCTCAATACCCTGAGCCACACTGGCATGGCAAAAAACAAACAAACAAAAAAGGCATATTTATAAAGTAAACCCATAAGCTCGAAATGCTAATGGGAATATTAGTTAACTATATCTGTAAATGGAAAAAATCATTTAAACAAGTTTAATCTGTTTGAAGTTGCTTAATTAAAGAATAAATGAAAGTGTTTTATATAAAAATTATTATAGATAATTATAAGTAAATTAGCTTAAAGTTAAAAGGCTTAAGATTTTGAATTTATAACATTAATACATTAAATAAGCCCTAACCAGTGTGGCTCAGTTGGTTGGGTGTCATCCCACAAAGCAAAAGGTCACTGGTTTGATTCCTGGTTGGGGCACATGCCTGGGTTGCGGGCCAGGTCTCCAGTTAGGGGCATGTGAGAGGCAACCACACAGTGATGCTTGTCTCCCTTACTTTCTCCCTCTCTTCCTCTTTCTCTAAAAATAAATAAATAAAATCTTTATTAAAAAAAAAAAAAAAAAGACCTTACATTATTCTGACCAGCGTGGCTCAGTTGGTTGGAGTGTTGCCCTGATACACCAAGGTTGCCGGTTCGATTCCCAGTCAGGGAACATACAAGAAGCAAGCAATGCATAAGTATAACAACAAATTGATGTCTGTCTGTGTCTCTCTCCCCTCTCTCTCTAAAATTAAAAAAAAGTCATTCTTCAAAAAACAAAAAAAGACCTCATGTTAATACTTCCCTACCATACACTCTGAGTTAGTTAGAGCGATGGCCTGAACATGCCATACATGTTCACTCTTCTCTGCCTCAGACATGCTGTCCTGGTTTTGTTAAGCAGTTATGAAAGGTCAGACTCACTGAATGGGGAAAAGTGCATGAATGGTCAAAAGTAACCTCCTCTGTGAAGTCTTCCCAGACACACATACTAGCACCCTCTACTGAACTCATTCATTCATTCAGCAAACATGCCACGAGCACTTGTTATGTGGCAGTGTTCTAGGCACTGGGGACACTCTAGGAAACAAGACAGTACGGCCTCTGTTCCCCAGGAGTGAGACAGACAATATTGTCATCAAATAAGCAAATAACATAAGTTCAGATAGTGGTAAATACTATGAATATAATAAAACAGTGACGTTGCAGAGTGAAGAGGGGACCACTTCAAGGAAGGGGAAGGCCCCTCCACCAAGGTCATCTTTGAGCTGACACCTGGGGGGGCAGAAGGAACAAGGTGTGTGAAAATATGAGTGAAGAAAGGGGTAGGCAGCGGGAAAGCTAAGGATGGCTCCCAAGGTAGAAACAAGCCCGGTGTGCTCCATGATACATCCTTTACTTTTCAGCCTGGAACGAAGTTGCCGGATGTCTCCCACTGTTTTCTGTCTCAAAGGTCTGGCTCTTGCCTTGCTAAAAGGCAGAACTATCTGATCACTGGGCATGAGACACCTTACTGACTAGAATCTTCTGGCTTCCATATTGTCTTGCCTCCCTCCCGGGCCTCTGAAATAATACTGTTCAATTCCTGCTAAGGAACTTGAGCCATTAAACACATGTGCACCACACATGTGTGTGCATATGCCAAATGTATGCACACACAAGATATACCTATACATGTTTATACATACATGCTTGCTGTACATGCATGCCTATATCAGATGAAAAGAACAGAAACATGACTCACTTCTTGCCATTTGATGGAATAGAGATGAATGAAGAAACTTTAGAGTCCTGCTTTCCAGGCTAAAATATACAATGTGTGCCTCAGCCAAGGCTGGAGAAGAGAGAAAGAGAAAAGAACAGTGTGGAAACACAGAGGGAAGGAGTAGAAATTAGTAAGGGTGCACCCCAAACCAGTGGGGCCATAGCAGAAAAGAAATCAGGACACACAAGAGGCAAGGAAACAGGAGTGAGAAGAGCTAAGAACTGACCCTGGCCTTCAATGTCGGGTCACTGAAATGGGCCACTGGGTACTTCTTGCTGATCATCGTGGGCACTTTTATCACAGAGGATTTTAAGTAAAAGGGCTCCTTCTTGGTTTTGCTGCGATCAAATGGTATCTTCCACTTGGCTAGAAGAAAGACAGAGGGGGAGAGTTACTTTACTGCAGGTGGGGAAAGGATGTAGAGCTAAACTCACTGTTAGCAAGGGGTGGGACAGGTATTGTACAATGGTATGCAGTCATGGAACTTGGAGCCGAGTGGGCTTTGAAGCCAGGAGGCGGGGAAGGACCTTGTCCAGGGCCCCCTTACCACTTAGGTAGATAGCATTGAGGAGTATCAGGCGGGTGTCGGAGGGCAGGCTGTCTAGCAGCTGCTTGATCTTGTGATTGGTCTTCTCCGCCACCCAGGTGTTGATGAGGTCCAAGTTGGCATCACTGTCATTTCCCAGGATTCTGGGGCTGCCGTACACATTCTGAGACGCATTCACAAAGGCATCCCTTATGGCCAGGTCTGTGGCAGGGGGAGCAGATCAAGAGAAGTAGGCATGAGTCCCCTGAACCCCCACCCCCCACTTCCAAGAGCAGGCTTTGAGAGGGGGTGTGTTTCCCATCACTCCTTGTGCTCACTTCAATGAACACAGCATGCTGGAGCAGGGGTCCAGGCCACTCCTCTAACAGATATGGCAGTGAGGCCCAAGAAGGCAAACCCTGAACTTGGAGCAGAACTCATCCTGGGCTCCACCAGCCTCTGCTTGCTGTGTGAGCACAGCTCGGCAAGAAAACTCCAAATGTCCGTTTGCCTGTATTTCTCCCCCTGTCTTTTCTAAATTCAAGAGGCAACAGAGTCTGCTTACTGGCCTCAGCGTAAGTTAATAATAAGACTTCCCGGCTTTTGCTTTCCAAAGCCCAGGTCCACTGAAGAAAACAGCGTTTGAAAGAGAAATGTTTCCTGGATTAAATAACTGATATTGAATGCAGTCGTATTTTCCACCAACCCAGCAAGGCAGTGGGTAAGGTGGATTCCTAGCAAATAAGTAAATGCGACGCTACTCAAACACCTCTGAGCCACGTTTTCCCATTTCTAAAAAGCGGGTTTTTTTTTTCACTTTGTGTGTTGGTGTTTTCTCAGTTTCTACAGTGAATACATATTGTTTTCATTAGTTAAAAAAAAGACAAGAAAACATTTTTTCCCTTTATTTAAAGACAGGGCCAGAGTAGATCTGTAGTTTTCAAATCTTTTCGAACAGCAGAGGACTGTGTTTTCACACCTAGTCATGTCTGAAGCCCGCAATATAAAAGACCTGTGGGTGAGCCTGGGCGGCAGCTCAGAGCCCAGCTGGCTGCACCTCCCTCTCACAGGAGGGGGCGCCCCTCCTCACTCTGCCTCCCCGACGCCCACTCCCACCATGACTTCTGAAGCAGCTCTGCAGAAACCTATGGCTCTGCGTACCAGACCTTGAATAAAACTGCAGTCCATCATTTTGGAAGTTTATTGCCCTTATTACCTACTTACCAACCATGCTTGACGTTCAATACCCTGTCAGTTATTCCTAACACATGGAAATGACGACAAATTCATATAATACAAAAAAAAATTACAAAGACTAGGAGGCCCAAGACACTCCTGACCCAGATTAGCAGACACTTTTTGTTTATTTTACGTCTCTAGCTCTTACGCATGAACTATTCACGAACTCTTGTTCTAAACAGAGTTGATGAATACAAACAACTTGCCCCAAATCTCATGGACTCTCTGGAGTCCCTGTATGTCTGCAGAGGCCCTCCCCTGCTCTGCCATCCATCCTAGGTGTTCCAGCTCTAACATTCCCCCTGTCCTTTCCCCCCAGTGCTGGGTCCACCTCAGAATCTCCTCAGGACAGGACCCTGCTCAGCAGCTGCCTCCCCGTGCCCCATCCCAGCACTCACCTGGGCTGTGGAAGATCTGAGAGGCTGAAGTGAAGCCTTTGGATGCATAGGCTTTCAGGGCCTGGTGGGCACAGGCAAAGTCCGAGGGGTAGGAGAGGACGGTCTCCAGGTTTTTCTTGGTGCTGCCCCCAGCCCCTACAACAAAGGGAGGAGATGAGGGTCAACTGTAGGAGATGTGGAGGACCCACCGTCGGGACCACTTTTGAGACCAGGCTGGAATGGGGTGGGGAACCACATAACACCAGAGCAGGAAGCATAGTTCTGGGAGACAGTACATATATCAGAAGGAGAGGGGTGGGGGAATTATGAATATCACAGTGAGGCTTTTCCAGGCCTTCAGATACTCCCCTTCCCTATTTTTCTACCTAATATTCACTCCACTCCTCAGTCAAAGCCTGGTCTACCCACTGCCTGTTCCACATGAACTATTATTTAGTTGGTTTGGGTTTACCAAGGTTTACCCTATAGGCAGGGCCACTAGATCACTATTAAGAGGAGACATCACAGAATCATAAAAGAGAACGGACGTTCAATACCCTGTCAGTTATTCATTATTAAATATTTATCACACACATTTTCTATGCAGTAACACTTACTTGGTTGCAGACATTGTAAGTGCTTTTCCCACATTATCTCATTGAATCATAATAACCCTTTTACATAAGGACAATCATTACCCTTATTGTGCAGACGAGGAAACTGAGGTTTAAAAGGTTAAGTGATCTACTTAATTTAAGATCACAGAGTTCCGCCCTGGCTGGTGTAGCTCAGTGGATTGAGCGTGGGTCTGTGAACTAAAGGGTTGCTGGTTCGATTCTCAGGCAGGGCACACGCCTGGGTTGCGGGCCAGGTCCCCAGTAGGAGGGGTGCGAGAGGCCTACATTGATATTTCTCTCCGTCTTTCTCCTTCCCTTCCCCTCTCTCTAAAAATAAATAAAATAAAACCTTTAAAAAAATCACAGAGTTCCTAAGTAGAGGATGGAGACAGGATTCAAGCTATATCTTTTGGGCAATAAAGAAATTAACTGAAACCAATCAACTGAATTGGCAATGTCTGAAGATACTTCAGTCGTCATAACTGAGGGGATGCTACCAGCACCTAGCGGGCAGAGGTTAGGGGGGTGAAGGTTCTGGGACTCCAGAGGAGAGGCTCTTACACATGCTCACTCTGTTGTCTCTAGTAGCCTTCCTGGAACTTCCCTCTGAGTGACTGCTCTGTCTCATTGCTTGTGGCAACTCGTTTGTGTCATTCCTAGGGCATTAACCCGTGGCACTTGAGAGTGGTCCCTTAGGAAGGCAGAGGGATTAACATTTTTTGACCTCCCATCAAGCCAGGCACTGGACTATCTACTTAATTTTCTGAGTTAAATACAACCACTTCATTTTCTACAGGACGACTCAGGCTCAGAGATGTTAAGTGACTGGCCCAAGGTCACCCAGCTCGAAAGCAGCAGCGTCACGATATTATTCTCCTTCTACCTCTTTCAGTTTCATCTCCCTTATTGTCTGAACTCGAGCCACGGTTGGTGGGTGGGACCCTGTTTTATATTTTCTTGTATAGTCCGTAGGGTTTTATAAGTGAGAGTGCCCGTTAAATCATCGTTACAGGAAGGAACAAATGAAAGTTCAAGAATAAAGAGATTACATCTCCCCTCCCCACAAATGCAGCCCATTCGTAAAGCTTCCCCACTGAGGCACAGCTTTGTAGGTATCTGGGTTGGGTACCCTCATGGGAGGGTCCGACATACAACCTGGACAGAACTCAGTCAGGGTCTTACCAAGCAGGACCTGTGTGAGCAGGCTGGCGACACTGAAAGGTGAGAAGACCATATTGCTCTCAGGCTTCTTCACTGACGAGAAGGCATGGTAGAGCTTCAGGGAGAAATCTACCAAAGCCTGCTGCAACGTGGTCCTTGATGAAGGGTTTTCCGAGTCAGGACAGTAAGTGTCGGGATCCGGGCAGAGGGGCCCAGTAGTGGGTTGGGTGGTTGGGAGGGTAGGTTCAGTGGTTGACTCGATGCCGGGCTGAGAGGTGCTTTGCAAAGTGCTATTGGCTATTAGGATGGCTGAGTCAGTCGTTGGCGTGGGGGAAGAGCCCATGGTGGGTTGAATGGGTTGATTCTCAGGAACCTCTTCCTCTAAGATTTCTTCGCCCCCAATAGGTTGAATGGGTTGATTCTCGGGGACTTCTTCCTCTAAGATTTCTTCGCCCCCGGTGGGTTGAATGGGTTGCTTCTCAGGGACCTCTTCCTCTAAGATTTCTTCGCCCCCGGTGGGTTGAATGGGTTGCTTCTCAGGGATCCCTTTCTTTAAGGTGTCTCTTTTGCCTTCCTCTGGCAGGCTGTCTGGGTCTGCAGGGCTGTGGTCAGTGCCCTTCGGATCTGAGGAGGCTTTACCCTGTAGTTCAAGAAACTGTGTTTCATTTTTCTATGAGGCACAGGCCCCTCCAGCACTCAAAACAGGAAGAGAAGGTGGGGATGTGGACAATGTCCTGTACCCAAGATGATTTCCATAAAGGCCTAGTGGGTGAGGGGCCTGCTCTGGAGTCGTGGCCACAAATTCCTTCAGAATAGGGGTCAAGGCAGGACGGGTGGGGGTGGGGACTGGGACATTCTCTGCAGGAGGTGAGGAGGAGTAGTTAAGGACTCTGCTGACCACTTACTGCTACATAGGAAGTTGTTTCCCAAACTTGGGAGCTGAGTGTTAACAGTCACTTATCTGTGTTCTTGCAATTAAAAAAAATAAAATATATGGCCCTGACCAGTGTGGCTCAGTTGCTTAGGTGTTGTCCTGCAGAGCGAAAGGTCTCCCGTTTGATTCCTGGTCAGGGCACATGCCCGGGTTGTGGTTCCACTCCCAGTCGGGATGCATAGGAGAGGCAACCTATCAATGTTTCTCTCTCACATCAATGTTTCTCTTCCTCTTTCTCCCTCTCTCTCTCCCTCCCTCCCTCCCTCCATCGAAGGAAGGAAGGAAGGAACGAAGGAAGGAAGGAAGGAAGGAAGGAAGGAAGGAAGGAAGGAAGGAAGGAAGACATACTTTAATAAAGAAAATGCCTGTCTGCCCAGGCTCACCTGCCTGCCCAGTACAGACATTTGAGCTTGTGGTCTTTGCTTTAGAACAAGTGGATTTTTATATTGTGGGTTGCAACCCATTAGTGGGTATTGAAAACAACTGGCATTCCAAAAGTAAGGAAGAAAGGAAGGATGGAGGGAGGGGAGGGAGGGAGGGAGGAGAGGTGGCAAAGGAGCAAGGAAGGAAAGGGGGAAGTAAGAAGTAGTATAGACCAGTGGCACTCAATCACAGACAGTTTTGACCCCAGACGATGTGTGGTCATGTCTGGAGGCATGTTTGCTTGTTATAAGGGAGAGAAGGCAGGGGTGGGGGTGGGGGTGGGGTGGAGAAGCTACTGGAGTCTAGCGGGTGGAGGCCAGGGATACAGCAAAACATCCTGTAACATACAGGACAGCCACTCGCACTGAGGAATTATCCAGCCCCACATGCTGAGTGTTCTGGGTTGAGGAACCATGTATTATCCCCATTTCACTGATAAAAGAAACCGATACTGAGTCATACTATGGAACTGGCCCAAGGTCTTGCAGAAGCTGGAGGAAAAGTAGGAGTGAAACCTCCGTCTCATTCCAGGTCCCTGCTCGTCACTGCATCACCTGCTGAATCTCGAAGGGCACTGTGAGAGCCACCTCCGCATACATGAACACACAGGCCAGGGGAGCCATCCACCTTGCTCCTGGGTTCAGCCCTCACCCCTGACCTCCTGGACCACTGGGGCCGCTCATTGTGATGGACGCCCACCCAGCCCCAGGTGTGTCTGCTACCTCTCCTCGGTTTCCACAGAGGAGAACCTGTGTCTCAGCTGCCAACCCCAACCCACAGCTCAGTGTCCTCACAACCCTTGCTTTTATATCGCAAAATGCTGTCCATCTCCTTGCCCTATGTGGTCTTTGTCCCTTGTTTTCCACTTGATGAATCAGGACAGTTAGGCTCAGAGAACCGACCTGCAGAGGGCCACCACGGCCGGTGCCTGGCGGGTTGGACCCGAACCTGCGTTCGTCTGAATCCCCAGCTCTCCCAGGCTTTCTACGAGTGGGGCCGCAAGGACCACACGGGCTGATCCCAAGCGAACCTCTCCTCATTCTCCGGGGCCTGAAGGGTTAATCCTAAACACACACCCCCTACCCCCATCCCTTGAAGGGGCCACTCACCCCAGCCAGCAGCAACAGCAGCAGGAGGGTCAGCGGGGTCAGCCTGGAGGCCATCTGGGAGGCGACGTCAGCCCGGACCTGCGCAACCAGCCAGCGTCGGAGCCAGCTTTTAGGACCGGGGCCCATCCCCGGGGCCCACGCCGGGACCCGCCCCATTCCATTCCGGCCCTAGCCCCTCTCAGCAATGCCCTCAGCCGCCCTCTCCCGGCCACTTTCTCCCAGGCTCCTCCCTCAGTTTTGTTTTCCCAAAACTGCTCCCCTTTCCCGGCACTGGCTGGCTCTGCCTTTCTCTCCCCAGGCCCGGGTCTCAGTCCATCTGTTCCATCCTGGGGGTCCTGCTTTAGCCAAACAATGAGTCCAGAAGCAGGGGGAGGAGGGGAGGTCCAGAGGGGGCTGGGCACCACAACCCAGGAGGGGCAGGGGAGGGGGTGGGGGAGGCAGAAGTCTCTAGCGGAAGCAAGTCTGTAGAGACTGCAGAGATAAAAGGGGGGCGGGAAAATGGGGGAGGGAAATAGGGAGATGAGAAGACCCCTTCCCCATTTCCCCTCCAAAGAACCAAACCTGCTTCCAACTCCTGATCACTGGGCTGCTTCAATGCGCACTGAGTGGAGAGTCCCACGGGATCAGGGAGGGTGGGGTGTGCGTGTGTGTTGGGGGGGTCGGTCTCCGCTATTGGCTGGCCTAGGACACTGCCCAGTTACAAATTAAGGATGATTGATCGCTGGCGTGAGTTCCCGTAAATCCGATGGGAGGGACCCCTTGGTGGGCTTTGGGGGCCAGACCAGGGATTTAGCCCAAAGTTCCTTGGGAGCTAGGAGTGGGGAAGCTTGGGTGCAGCTCTCAGCTTTTCTTAGCAAGAAAGCTTGCCCCCGCCCTCCACGTTCATGGTTCATGATAAACACAGCACAGACAGAAGTTGCTCCACAATTTACAGGCAACCAGGTTTCCAGAAATTGCTCATCTGAGCTGATCTTCAAAGTAACCCTTTCAAAACAGACCCCTCTATGCCCACTTGATAGTTAAGAAACTGATCCTCGGAGCACTTAGTGCCTGGCCCACGGTCACCCTCACTCGGGGATAAGCCTGGACTGGGCCTACATGTCCGAAGTCCTAACCTGGTCTCTGCTCTTCTGAGCTCTGTCAGAGTGCTGCTTCTCCTCTCCGAGACCTGGAATCGCTGACCCTTCTCTTGTGACACAGTCACGGAATTCGGGCACCCAGCCCAGCTAGCCTTAAGTAAAAAACGGAAAGCTGGGTGTATGTTGGGGACAGGGGACGTTTGCCGTGGCCTGGGAACCAGCAGACCCGGCGGGGAGACCTGGCTTCCCTCTCAGCCCCTCCCCTCTCAGGGTTGCCAAATAAAATACAGGAAGCCCAGTTAAATTTGAATTTCAGATACACAAATAAAAAATTTTTTTGAACTACGATCCATGCAATATTGAGACATAATTATTCTAAGTTTCTTTTTGTCATTTACCTGAAATTCAAATTTAACTGGGCATTCTGGATCTTATTTGCTACATCTGGCAACCCCCCCCACCTCTGAAAAACAAGGCAGTCTCCGATGGTCTGATACAGCTCCAATGTTCTATGATTGTCTCGCTGCTGGGCCTGTGCGGTCTGGCACAGGCCAGAAAGTTGGCTGCCAGCACCAGAAGTGCTACGCACAGGGATTGACCTGGGACAGAAATGAGAGAGATTATTTGTATGTCTCCTTGGGGGTCCTTGGAAAAGACCCCCCATAAACACTCTGCACCTGCTTTGCTGGAGTTTCAGTTCCTGTGGCCACTTGGGAACCTCCTGCACCTGGGGAAGTTCCTTCACGTCAGTGCCAGAGATAAAATGGAGTCACTCTAGTCAAGCTGCTGAATTGCTAAAATCAAGAAGGTTGAAGCATGAGGAAACAATTCTATTCTTGTTTCAAGTAACCTGGGGACTTAAACTCTTGAATTTGCTAGTCCTGTGTCCATGCCTGGTTATACATCAAACGTCCAGGTAACCCTCTGGTTACCTCCCCGCCGAAGGACTCAGGTATCCAGACCAGCTGACATCCATCAACCAGATGCCTGACATCTGACTGATAACCATCCTTGACCAATCCTGGGGCTAAGAGTACAGGACTGATTATTTCCGAGAATGCTCTTTTTACTATAAGAACATTTAACTTTTCTTTATTTTTTGGAACACTTCTGGGTTTTTGTCTACCTGTGTCGCCAGTATGCAAACTTGAAGACCCTTGAGTGAACCTTTATTATTTATTTCTAGCCAAAGCCTCCAGGCCGTTTTTGAGTTCATGTACACGTGGTTGGGGCAGTGGCACACACAATATTACTTCTCTATCCCAGGGCCCAACCAAGGGCCTGGAAGGCATATTGAGCTTGTGGGTTCTGAGAAACAGGTCTGCCAAAATAAAAAGAAGTTTGTGGAAAACAACCTCAACCTCTCCTTAATTCTCATGACACCTAGGAAGTGGGTGCTAATATTAATCCCACCTTAAATGGAAAAAAAATGAGACTCACAGAAGTTGACTGATTCATTCAACACAGCTAGTAAGTGGCAGAGCGAAAATATGGACCAAGTCTGTTTGACCCTGTATTAACTGTAACAGTGGGGAATTGTAACCCATCCCACCATTCCTTTGACATTGTTTCTGTAAGTACTGACTCTAACTAATATGTAGCTTGTAGATGAATAGCATGTTTGTGTAAGAATCCCAGGAACTTACTTCAAAAGACACAGACCTTGACCTTCAGGTATCCCAGCTCCAGGAGATTTGCTGACCTTCGTCTGTGGAGCTGGCTGACATGGAGTCAGGCTGACTAAACCAGGATGACGCACGCCTGACCGTCATTGGCCTTATCGGAATGGACCATGCTCGCCTGCACCAGGAGAACTTTGCAACCCCCTCCCTTGATCTCTTTGTTCTCTTCCCCTCTCCTTTCTCAAAAACACCCCTGCCTCCACTGAGATGTGGAGATGGGCTTTGACACATGAGTCCCTCATCTTCCAGATGGTTGGCATCTGAAAATAAACCACTTTCCTTTACATCAGCACCTGCCTCTTGAGTATTGGCTTTCCAAGCAGCAGGCAGCCGGACTTGCATTCGGTTACATTAACCCCTATAAATCACTGGCACACACCGGGGCTAGCAGGCAGCAGACTGAGCCTCCTGTGCCCAGCTGCAGGAGTCTGAGGCTCTGTGGACCCAAGTCTCAGGGTGGACAAGGCCTGGTGGAGAGGTTTCCCAGCTGGTAGGTCTACCTCCATCAGCCATCTCAGCTCTGTGGCTGAAGCCATTGCTGCACTCTAGACATTCAGAGGGTGTGTCTCCTGTGTGGAGACTCTCCAGCCTGAAGAAGCTGGAGCTGAAGCTGAAGCTCTCCCTGACTGAGACACTGGTGCTTTTCCCCAGCAGAATGGCTGGAGGTCGACTTAATTGAGGTGTTTGGAGAATTCCTCCCTAGTATGGGTGTTCAGATAGTCAGCTTAGGGCTGTGCCCTCAGTCCTTCCCAGATTTGGGGGTTTTCTGGCATGAGAACCTTCCATCTGGTGGGTGAGGAGGGGGGAGCCCCCAGGGACGTCTCCCCCCATGTTTTATGTGTGCGTGGCTTCTCCCCTCTGGTGCTGGATGAGGTTCTAGTTCTCACTGAAGCTCTTTCTGTACTCAGAACATTTTATCATGTTTTTCTCCCACTTCAGTCCTCAGATACTGAAGGTTCAAGTTGCCGTGGGTGAACGCTTTCTTCTCCTCTGAAGAAAAATTGTACAAAACTTGGAAATGAGGCAGAAGAATCCGGGTCAGTTGACTGTCAGAACACAGAGAATCATTCAAGTGATAATGTTCTCAGCGCGGGCACCGGCAGGACTCAGCTAGTGCCACTCCAGACGCCTAGAGGTGTCGACTGCTGATAAAGAATGCCTTAGGCATTAGGGCTCAATCCTCTTTTCAGAGCCCTGACTGCGAAATGCCATTCTAGGGGAATAAAATTTTCTTTGACTTCTTATTTATTATGGACCAGGGCCCGGAGTCTATCATATCAGATGTAGACCTGCCCAAAGGGATAAGATGCAAATCTGAGGGGGAGGGTCTGGTGGCAACGAGGGTGAAATGGAAACATTTGGAAGAGACAATAATGATATCTCCAAGGCTATGGTCTTGTCCTGCAGGGCAGTAGCCAGTTTGTAGATAATTTAGCTTTGTTATTCTGCATCCTCCTTTTCCCCGGGCACCCATGTGTGCACACACACACCAGTTTCTTGCGTTGTTCCTTGAATCAGCTTTGCCAGTCTGCTGTTTATCTCATTAAGGTTCTCACCGTGTGTTTGTGCAAGAATGTTTCTGCCATTCTGAGAGCTGTGTTTTGGCTTTCCCTTCGGCGGGATTGTGGACGCTTCAAAAGACCGACTGAGCCTTATCTTTTATTTCCTGCAAACATAGGCCTCTCTGCAGGGAGGAGGCACAGGCTTGGTGGCCTGGAGTGAATGGGCTGTGGGGGTTCCTGCTGCCAGTGCTCCCTGGACATCTTCATTGATTCTCATCCTCACAAGTCTGTCTCACCTGGGCTCTTTCCTGCTCACCTTGCCAGGGACTGAGCCTTCCAGGGAATCCACTGTAGAGAGTCTCCATCCATAGGACCTTCCTGCTGACGACCCTCCTCTCAGGTATCAGCACTCCCGTGCCCGTGGCAGCACTATTCACAGTAGCCACGAGGAGGAAACAACCTACATGACCATCACCAGATGGAAGGGTAAAGAGAACATGATATTGTCGTGCGAAGGAGTGCTATGGAGCCTTCAAAAACAAGGAAGTTCTGCAATAGGAGGCAACCTATTGGACCTTGAGGACGTTATGCTAAATGAAATAAGCCAGACACAGAAAGACAAATACTACATGATTCCATTTCTATGAGATAACTGAAATAGTCAAATTCATAAAATCGGAGATTGCAACGGGGGTCACCAGGGAGTGTGGGGGAGGGTGTTTCTGGGGAGTCATATTAATTGACAGACATACGGTTTCCGTTAAACAAGATGAACAAATTCTGGAGATGTGCTGTACAGCCTTGTAGCTATAGTCCACAACAGGCACCGCTGACACTTGTTAAGAGAGTAACTCTCATGTTGTGTTCTCATCAAAGTGAAATAAAATAGTCCCCCTTCCTTTCATCTCCCCTCAGTCTCTGGTAGCAGACGGGTGGGAATGAGAGACGACAGGAATTAGATCCAAATAATTGTTCAGACACAAACACCCCGAAACCCACACTCACTATGCATTTGGAGGCCCCAGAAGGCCAAAGGATACACAACTTACCTGGATAGTCAGAGATAGGTGATGAGTCTTTACAGGTGTTTTAAATGATCTCATTTCTTTCTTTGTTTCTAAGGAAATTTTATATTATTCTGTCAAAGTTATCACTACAATATTGTATATATGTTTTGTAAAAATTTCTAGGCTGCCTAGACATTTATAAAATGGGAAGTTATTCCAGATACAGCTGCTGGTAACAGTTGCAAGGGTGTTCTTCCAGACCCTCCTCTTATGTATAAAACCGTGTGATTTTGTACACCCCTCCCGCACACACAGTTATTCCTTTCTCACTCAGTTGTCAGGGGAGTGTTCCATCTCATTCTCCCTAGCAGCCACATAGTATCCCACTTCATGGTTATTCCACACACTCTTTCTTTGGTCTCACACCGAGAGACATTTGGGTTGGCCCCCCAAGTGTACGCTGGCTCCGAAAGGCTCCCTGTGTCTGCCCACTGTTACCCTTCTCACTCAGCAGCATACTTGGCTTCTCTGCCACATTTCCGTTCCTGACCTTTGCCTCCAACTCCCTGCTGCCACCTCTTTGGACAGAAAACTGAGGTCTGGACTATTTACTCAGCTGTGAATTTAGTCCTCTTTGGATTGTAACTTCTGTTTTGAAACTTGTTTTGCTGTATCTGTCTATTGAGAGATATCCATATATCTGTATGTAGCTATGTATCTATCTATCATCTATCTACTATTTATGTATGTATCTATCTATAAGGAGAGAGACAAGGTATTTGTTCTAGTAAGGCCTCCAACAGATTGGGTGAGGCCAGTCCACATTATGGAGGGCAATCTGTTTCATTCAGTGCCCACTGGTTCATGTGTGTATATGTATATATGCATGTATACACACACACACACACGCACCCTGTTGGTTCTGTTTTTCTGGATAATCCTAAACTGAAGGCCCAATACTACGTGATGTTTTGATAGCTGGGGAAACCAGGAGAGACATGAATGGCCTAACTGCATGTCCCCTCCCCACTCTGCTTCCTCAGATCAGGTCCTGCAGCCAAATAACCTTCCTTATCAAGGGGACCAGGCAAAGCTCCTGCTTACCTCTGACTATGGGTTTCAGTTCCCTGCCAGCCTGCAGAATTATTCAGACAAGCCAATCACATACCTCCTCCCAGGGGAACCAGGGAGCACTGCACCCTCTTGGTACTAGAAAGCCTGACTCCTGCAGCTCCTGGTTGCTGGCTCTCTTCCTGCGTGCAGCCTCCATGTGGCCCCATGTGGCACTGAAGTCCTCCTCCCTCAGGGTGGAAGCACCTGTGACCAATAGCCAGCTGTTGTCTGTCCAATGTCACGTGTCATATGTTCAGCCATCCCCCTAACAACAGGGCAGGAATCCCTCCCTCACCAGTGGGATAAGAGGTGTTTCAAGCAAAAAGCCACTATTCCATCAAATTCTCCAACTCCTAGTATTGTCATAATCTAAACATTTAGCCAATCTATTAATGTCTCATGATGGTCTTAATTTTTATTTCCTTGAGTTACTCATGAGATTGAGCACTTTTTCATGCTTATTGTTCATTTGTATTTTTCTCTGGTGAACTATCTTGTGGCAGCAACTGATTTGCCATGTTCATCAAGGTTGTTTCCTTTTTCTCCTGGGCACACAGCTAGACTACATTTCCCGTCTCCCCTTGCAGTTACGTGAGCCTGTGGCTGAGATCTAGCTAATGGAATGGGGGTGGAAGTGACAGGAACCATTTCAAGGCTTGACCTTGAAAATCCTCCTACTTATGAAACTCTCTTTTCTCCTTCATCTGCTTGCTGGCATGTTAATATCCAGGGTGTCTTTGCAGGCCACATACTGAGGATCACCCAGTGTCTGACGCCTGGGTGCCTGAGTGACCTCGTGGAGCAGAGCCTCCTCTGGTGGAGAACATCAATTTTGGACTTTACCTGAGCAAAAAAGAAATTTCTACAACTTCTATTGTAGGTGGCTCTGCTATAGCTACTAGTCTACCTTAAATGATATTTTACCCATTGCTCAATTGGGCTTTTCTTTTATTTAGAATTCTTTGTGATACAAGTCTTTTGTCAGTTATGTATGTTGCAAATATATTCTATCCTGCAGATATATTCTTTCTGACATTTTTGAACACGCAGTATATACACAGCCATGTTTCCAGCCGTGCCTGCGCAGAAATGTCCCCACCTACACATGCCGTGACCAAGTCTGCCTTGATGTTGAGGCATGATTCCCCCAACAAAGATGGATTTGGTGCATTGTTCAGGGACACACTGCTCTGAGGACAATGCCTGGTGTGTCCTTCCCATAAAATCACCTCAGCGCTGTCTTTAGATTGGCAACTACTGGCTACTTGGGCCCGGTTCCATCCCGTAACAAAGCCCAGTTGAGGCTTTTTGTTTAGCCAGAAGCTCCCTGGGGCCTTTCTGGGCCATGCTTCAGGCCCTGCTGCAGCTTGGACCAGTGGCAAGAGCTCTAAGCTCACAGAAGGCCACTTTCGTCTCCCACCACCATTCTGACTTGCCATCCAGACAGCTGGCCTGCAGAGCTGGCCCACTGGTGGATTTGGCTCTCCTGCTAGGCCTCTGGACTCTCTCCTTACTCAGCCTCTTCTCCATCCATTGGGCTAAAATGGGAAAGGGAGAGAGAACAAAACCCTGGGAGGATGGGGTAGCCAGTGCCCCTTCTTTTTACCTCAGGGTGTGTCCTCTGATGAGGACATGGTTACCTGGGTGACAGGAGAAGTCCTCGGCCTTTGAAGAGGCCCCCTAGACAGAATGCTTGTTACTCTTCTTAAAAGCTTCTCCTTCCTTCCTCCCTTCCTTCATCTCTCCCCCCCTCTCTCTTTCCTTCTTTCTTTCCTTCTCTCTCTTTCTCCCTCTTCCTTCCTTCCTTCTGCCCACCCAGATTTAAAGGGACTCTCTCCTTTCTTGGCCTTTCTGAACGTTTTTTAAGGTAGTCTTCTGATGGAAACAAAATGCACCTCGGAAGTCCTTTGGATCCTCTGGGAAGCTGACTCCCCAGGCCCCTGACCTTGGCAAGAACAGGCTGTGGGCTAAGTCCTGCATCCCTGGGCAGGCCTAAGGCCACAGGGAAGGGATCATCCTGTTCCTGGGACTGTGCCAGAGGAGCCCAGGTGCCTCATCGCATGATGTCCTGAAGGGCCCAGAATGCTTAGGAATTCCAATCCTGGCTCCACAAGACCTTCTCTTTCCAGACCTCAGTTATCTATAAAATGCATGGCTTCCATTTTTGCTGCATTCTCACACTATTATGTACTTTCATATTTGCTATGGACTGAGTTGTGTCCCTCCAAATTCATATATTGAAGCCCTAATTTCCAGTGTGCTTTTATCTGCAGATAGAGTCTTTAGGAGGTAGTTAAGGTTAACTGAGGTCGTGAGGTGGGGCCTGATCCAATGGAACTGTGGCTTTATAATCAGAGGAAGAGACACGCATTCATACACACACTTTCTCTCTCTCTCTCTGAGGACACAAGCAGAAGAAGCCATCTGCAAGCCAAGGAGAGGGACCTCCCCAGACCTCCACCATGCTAGCATCCTGATCTCAGACTTCCAGTCTGCACAACTGTAAGAAGAGAACTTTCTATTGTTTAAGTTACCCAGTCCATGGCATTTTGTTATGGTGGCCAAGCTGACTAACACAATATTGTTTAATGGACTTGTTTTGTTTCCTTGAACACACTTACATAAAAAAGGAAGCTTGACATCTCCCTTGTACATGGAAAATCGGAGCCCTCACTCTTAATAGAATGAATCAGGGCTGAGTAGACACAGGGCCCCAAGCCCAGGATACTTTTATGTATCCTTTTATGAAAATGCTTTCATTTTAATTACGTTTAAAATTTACAGAAGGAAAAAATAAATGTAATAATGAATCTGATCTGGATTATATTCTTATTTATACCAATGCAATAATAAAATGTAATTTTTAATCTTTTCTTTTTCGTGGAAGAAGGGACCCCCCCCCCAAGGCAAAACTGCCTAGGGCCCTGAAAGTCAGAATGAAGCCCTGGAATGGAGGCGCCCGTGAAAGAAACGCTGTGAGAGCCCTGCGGTCCCAGAGAAGGAAGCCTATCTCGTTATACTGAACTGCGGTAGAGAAGTGCTACCACTGAGTAAATTGACAACCAAATTTATCGTTTGGTTAAATTGTTACTTCAGATGAAACTTGTATTACTTTTCCTGCTCCTATATTGTTTTCCGCAGAGTTGCTTTCATACCGATTATTTAGCAGAGGTCAAAGTTCGGAGAATTGCTTTTGCTCTGTAAATTTAGACTCTGCTAAGTTCCACCTTTTTGTTCAGGAAAACTTAGGACATTATGAAAATGACAACAACAAAAAAAGCCCTGGCTGGTGTGGCTCAGTGGATTGAACACCAGGTGTGCACACTGAAACGTCGTGGGTTCAATCCCTAGTCAGGGCACATGCCTAGGTTGCAGGCCAATGTTTCCCTCCCTCTCTTTCTCTCCCCCTTCCCCTCTCTAAAAATAAATAAAAACTTAAAAAATCCACAAAACTTGGTTCCCCTCTATGCTGAAGAAAGCTATCGGATATAAGTTCAGCCTCCTAACTTGGCTATTCTAACACTGGGGAGTATTTGGGTTGGGTGGTTGTCCTGGTGCTGCTCCCGCCATGTGCGTCCTGAGCTCTGTGGGAGCTGCCTCAAGGCTATAAACCGAGCAAGCAGGCGATGCTCTCTGTTCTGCATCAGACCATAAAGATGTCCTTTTGGCTTTGTCTACAGGACAGGACCCACTTCCGGTTTCCCGAGGAGCCAGCTGCAGGAAGCTGGGGACACTGCTGCCTTGTGAGCAGCATTTACGTAGCTATGCAGCCTCTTCAATACCAAGGGCATCCCTGCTGGTAGAGAACCACATGGGGCCTTCTCAGCCAGTGGAATCATAGGAGTCCTCTGCAGACAGCGATTCTGAAGGAGTCCTTTCCTGGAATCATGGTCTACCTGATGAAAAAATTTACATGCAGACGTTAACATAAATATATATGTGTACGTGTATCCCAGTACTTGGGAGCTTGTCATAGCGTAAATCAGGGACAGCCTTCTCTTTATGGACAATCCCACAATACAACTCAGGAACCAAAACAGAAGGAATTGGCTTCCAGACATCTGAGCCTTGCTGCCTACACAAGTGTTGATTCATTTTCATGCTTTTTATGATTTCCGCGCATTGGCAGAACTTTTCATACTCTCTCTGTTTTTTTTGAAATGACTCAATTTTTTATTACTAAAAATAGCACATTTGAGTACATTTAGAAAAACAGAAGTAGTAGAAATTGCTATTAACCTTGTGCATTGAATAAGCAAGCAATAGCATCCCAATCATTTCCTCGATTATTAATGAGGCTAAATATTTGTGTTTTTGACTAGCTGTGTTTCCTCTTTGTTCAAATGTTCATGTCCTTCACCTTTGTAGTGCTCACTGGAGTTGTTTTCAGATCAGGTTATAAAATCTCTTCTTAATAAATATAACTTAACTGGCAATAAAAAAGGAAGAAATGTCATGCAAAGAGAATGATGGTACTAATTTCTGGCTGATTCTGCTTGCTGAAATCCTGGTGCCTCCTCATTCCTGGATGAGAAAGGAAATTAACATGCGGTAGGTATGAGAGACAGACCAGAGCCAAACTGATACTCTGTCCTTGGGAAACCAAAGAAGTCAGAAGAAATTGAAAAAGGAAAAGCTCTCTCAGTGTGTGATTTATTACTATTTAGTGCCCTAAACTTGCTTGACACCTCTTCAGTGGGTTCATCCAGTATGTGGGGGCACACTGGATTTGATGATGATGTTGGTGATGAAGATGAAAATGCTGATTATTATATTATTGTGGTCCAGGGTTGTTGGGAGTGCTCACTGTAGGCTGAGCCCTGGGCTAAAAATTTTCAAATTAAACACTCACATAACCCTCACAATGACATTAGGAAAAAGGTATAATTATCTCTATTTTATGGATAAACTAAAGCTTAGAGAGGTTAAATAATTTGCCCAAAATAACTTAGAAAATGTCAGAGCTTTAAATCCAGGTGTGATTGACCTTAAATCCCATGTTCTTCCTGGCTAGGTTACATGTGTTACTTTTTGCTCCTGTCTTTTCAATTCATTTTCTTTAAAAAAACATTGTATTTGTTTATAGCTTTGAATGGATAGTTATTCACATGATAGGAAATTTTAAAAGTACAAAACAGTTGGAAGAAAGTTTCCTTCCTACCTCATCCTAGGATACCCAGTGTCTTTCACCAAATGGATAGACCACTCATCAGTTTTTTAAAAGTATATTTTATTGATTATGCTATTAGAGTTGTCCCAATTTTTCCCCTTTTCTCCCCTCTGCCTGGTACCCCCCTTCCCTCCAGCAATTCCACCCCCACTTAGTTCATATCCATGTGTCGTACATATAAGTTCTTTGGCTTCTTCATTTCCTATACTGTTCTGAACCTCCTCCTGTCTATTTTGTACCTACCATTTATGCTTCTTAATTCCTGTACCTTTTCCCCCATTCTCTCCATTCCCTCTCCCCACTGATAACCCTCCAAATAATTTCCGTACCTATTATTCTGTTCCTGTTCTTGTTGTTTGCTTAGTTTGTTCTAGAATCAGTTGTTAATAGTTGTGAATTTGTTGCCTTTTTAATGTTCATAGTTTTGATCTTTTTCTTAAATAAGTCGCTTTACTATTTCATATAAGGGCTGGGTGGTGATGAACTCTTTTAGCTTTACCTTATCTGAGAAGCACTTTATCTGCCCTTGCATTCTAAATGAAAGCTTTGCTGGATAGAGTAATCTAGGTTGTAGGTCCTTGCTTTTCATCACTTTGAATACATCTTGCCAATCCATTCTAGCCTGCAAAGTTTCTTTTGAGAAATCAGCTGACAGTCTTATGGGAATTCCCCCCTAGTAATTATCTGCTTTTTTTGTTGTTGTTGATATTGTTACTTTTAAGATTCTCTCTTTTTCTTTAACCTTTGGCATTTAAATTATGTTGTGTCTTGGTGTGGTCCTCTTTGGGTCCAACTTGTTTGGAACTCTCTGCAACTAACTGCCTGTTAGTTCCTGGAGACTTGCAACCAGGGCAACAGTGGACACTGGCAGCTCGTCCCGGGCTTACCCGCTGCATCTGCCTCCAAGGCCCCCTTTTTCTCTGACTTCCGGGAAGCTCACAGCAGCCCCGCTTGGCTCACTTCTGACACTGTGACTTTTACTTCCCAGTGAGTTCCTGTAGCCAGCATGGGTCACTTCTTTCCTACCACATTTCTAGGGAGACAAAGCAGAGCAAGGACTGTTGCTTCTTTGACCCTATGTTCTTCCTTTGCTCCACTGTCCCCAGCTTTAATTAATATACTCTCAAAATCAGCTGCACTTGGGTTGTGAAATTTTTCCTGCACAAAGTCAAGAACCCACGCACTACAGGCCAGCCTGCTCTGGGCCTGGCCCATTTGGGGTGGCATAGACAACTATTTTTTCCTCCCAAACTGATAACTACTCTATCAGGTTCTTAAGTATCCTCCAGGTTCGTCTCTAACTTGCAAACGTAAATGTATATACTGTCATCTTTAAACATACTGCTGAGTGTCATGCTGTCCACAGTGTCTGAAGTGTATGCCCCCACCCCTACGCTTTTTCAGATGGTCTCTGTGACATCCTTGCAATGACAGAGCTGCCAAAAAGGAACTTCCTGCCTCGTCCAAAGGCGGAAGATGACAATGTTCCCTGCGAAGTCCCTGGAAGGGTCCTGGGAACCCGGCATAGCCATGCCTTCCAGACAGGTACACATCTATGACTGCAAAGGCCACAGCCATCAAAGGACCTGGAAAACCCTGACCCAGGGGAAGGAAGGAAAAGAGAGGTCCGAGAGATAGGAAGTTAGCAAGTGCAAAGCGACTCCGGAGCAGGGGCTCCTTACAGGGTTGGGGGCTAAAGCTGCACGTGAGGCTGGCTGGGCCAGCAGAAACCTGGAGAGGCGAGGCCTGCAGTGCAGCGCGGCCTGCCCTCCCGCTCTACAGCAGCAGCCCGGACTTTGCTCCAGCCAGGCTCTGCCACGAGGGATTGTGGGCCTGGTATTGCAAAGGCCTCGTTTTTCAAGAATAAAAATTTTAATGTAAAAACCTTTCAATTTTAAAAAGAGAATATTGTTAAATTTAAATGTTATCTGGTTTTGAAGAGGTAGTTTATTCACATTGTTCAAAGATTTCAGAGGAAATGGGGTTTATAGTGAGCAGTTTTCCTTCCCTTCCCGTACTCCGTCACCTAGTTACTCTCCCCAGGGACTCGCAGGATCTTGAATCCCTCCAGACCTGCTGCAGGCATATGAGGGTGAGTATTCTAGTATGATTGTAACTGTCATGTATTGTCCAAAATCAATTTCTTACTCCATCTACTACCGTTAGCCCCATTTTATAGATGAGGAAATGGGGGCACAGACAGGCTAAAGTTATTCAGACAATAACAATAGAGCTGACTTTGAATCCTGGTTATTTATACCTGGTAGTTACAATTTTCAAAGTTCTCCACTTCTGGGAGCTTAGCCTCACAGTGATCCTGGGAAGCAAGTGGGAGGTTCCGTGGCTCCCCCAAGGCCATGCTGCACTGGGGGCAGATGTGGAACTAGAGTCAAGGTCTCCTTGTGGCTCATCCTTGTGGCTCCTGCCACACACACAAAGGTCTGCATTGTGTCAGGACAAGAAGGCCGTGCACGTGGGTCTCCCAGTTGTGTGGGCAGTTAGGGTCTATCCCAGGATGGGGAGGCTGGGCTAAATCCATGACTCTGAATTGGAGTCACTCGGCAGGGTTTCTGGAAGAGAAAGGAAGGGGAGTCACAAAACTTTGGACAGGCTAGGCTCCGCTTTATGGAACTGCTTTCAGTTTCCATGCGCACTGCCTCCACGCCTTTGCTCACGCCGTGCCCTCGTCTGGAAACACTCCCACCCCTAGTTCTTACCCTAGCTAACTCACCATGCTTGGCAATGCACCTGGGCTTTTGTCTCTTCCAGGAAACCTTGCTCCTCGCCGACGCTGCGTCAGGTGACCCTCCAGGCTTTCCCTAGGTCCTCAAGCTTACCACTTTGCCTTAAAAATGCAGGGGTGGAATAAATATATATAAAATGCAGGGGCGGCCCTGGCTGGGTAGCTCACTTGGTTGGAGCGTTATCCTCATGGCCAAGATGCTAACGGTAGTGGGCCCCATCCCTGGTCAGAGCACATACAGGAATCAGCCAATGAATGCATAAATGAGTGGAGGAACAAATCTCTTACTCTCCCTTCCTCTTTCTCAAATCAATCAATAAAGAAATAATTAAAAGTGTAAGGCTGTGTTCTTACCCTCCTCAAGGGCAGGATGGGACCCCACATTCTCATTGTGCTAGTCTCTACAAGATAGTGCCTGACACTCAGCAGTACAAAAATGCATGTTAACTGAGGTGAAGGAACAGGGGTAGGGTCACACACCTCGGTGCCCTCATCACTACCTAGATTAAGGGACTGTGCATAGTGTGCTACTCATTTCTGGCATGTAGACGGTGCCTGGTTAAGGTTTATTGACTTGAATTAAACAGAACTAATCGTTCTGCAAATACATCGCACATCTGAGCAGAGAAGTCATTCGGTTCCAGGTTCCACGACACTTAGATAAAAACTACATGAGGTAGTGAGCACGAAACTCAAAATAGGGGCTCAAAACATGCTGATATCTCATCTGTACCGAAAGCGGCGGGGGTGAGGAAGACGGGTTCTGTTCTCCCAGGAGTCTCATTATTACCAGGACATTCTTCCGCGAATGTTGGTAGGTGCTCAGGGGCTGCTCTTTCTGAGGTCCTGGCCTCAGATCCTGGCTGGGGGAAGGGGTCTCTGCCCTTGTGCCCCTGCAGGTTGTAAAGGACCGATGGTGAAATAAGGGAGGCTCCTGAAGTCCGTCGTGGGGCTGCTCCCACCCAACTGTTTTCCCAATTAGCACATAGTAGGCGCTTACTAAATATTAAACCTAGTAAAGGACCCAAACCCCAAAGCAAGAGCGGATGAGTCCAACAGCGCCCCCTCGCGGTGCTGTTCACCATCCAGCAGTCGCCTGGGATAAACGACCCTGCAAAATGCCACTGAAGGCTGGACCGCACAAACTGCCAAGAGGAGGGGCCCTTGGAGGGCACGTAGTCTACATCGTCCCCCACCCATTTTTAGAGGTGGGGTACGGGAAATGACTTGTCCAAGGGGCCCCGGGAGTTGGCTGGGGGAGCTCTCCGCGGCGGTTTGAGGGTGGAGACCGCCAAGCCATCTGTCGGGAGCTGCGTTTGTAGAGCCAACATCCTGTAAAGACTTAGACGAGTGTGTGTTTGGGGAGGCGAGAGACGGAGGAGTCGGGGCGCGGCCTCTGGCGACTGTGTGAGTGGAACCAGAACCCAGATGGGCGGATACCAGCGCCGCACCCCCGAGCGCTCGCCGCCTGGTGCACGGCGCCCCCCAGCGGGACGCCGGGTCCGGCCACGCTGCGAGCCCGACAAAAAGCGCGAGTTCCGGGGATCCGAGCCCACCGCGCCAGAGATCCGGCTGGGCCCAGTTATCTCCTGCCCACCGCGGCTCCACCTTGTTAGCGGAGAAAGAGGGAGCAGGTTCGCTCAGCCCCCGCGCGCACGCGGCGGGGCTTCCGGGGGGTGGGGTCTTGGGGGCGGGGCTGCCGGCGGGTGTACACGTCGCTGGAGTCGCGGGAGCCCACACTTGGTCCGAGATGACAGCGAGCAAGCGGGCGGCGAAGGTAAACAACTGTCTGTAGATCGACCCCTTTCTCAAGGCTCCCCTCGCCCTCCCCAGCTCCTCCTCCCTCCATCCTTCCCCGGGGTCTCCGAGCGCATTTGTTTGTCCGGGTTCCGGGGCTGGCCAAACCCTCTTATCTCCTCCCTCTCCCAGTGGAAGAGTGGGTCTGCGAGGGGGGCCAGAGCTGGAGTTTTGGGGGTGTCTAGTGGCATATCAGGCGGAGGTGTCGCTGGCTCCCTGAGCAGTAATGAAGATGGGGATGAGCCAGCTTCCTCCAAGTGGTTTCAGTTTCCCTTCACCTGCCAGGAACTTGTGATAACAGTTGCTTGCGTCTCAGGTGCTGAAGGGCTCCAGGACCCAGGTGGGGTGGGGTGGGCTATGAACAGAGATATAACCAAGACAAGGTCCTTGCCTTGGAATAGCCCGGGACCCGCCCTCTAATTTGGCACCTACATTACCGAGAATACCGAGAAGTCTGGGGTGCTGAGTAGGAGTCGGGAGCAATGTTCCTTGGGAATTCTGGGGAGAAAAAGATGCCAAGGCGGACCTAGAAGGTATCCTGGAGTAGATGGCATGCATTCATTCGTTGTACAAATGTTGAATGCCTACTATGTACTACCTCCTGTTCAGAGATGAGCAAAAATCCTGCCCTCTCTCAGCTTTCTTTCCAATCAGGGACACAACTTGAAATGAGGTCTGGAAGGACGGTGAGCGGAGGATTCTCCGCCCCCGCCCCGTCCCCGGAGGAGGGAAAACCCAGGGTGTTTTCAGGACTGAGGTGGAACCAGGAGATAGATGGGGAAGGAAGAGCAATCCTGGGGAAGTGAGTCTGACATCCCCTCCCCCACTCTGACTCTCTGAGAGTGCCCCTCCAATTTGCAAAGTCGGGGGACAAGCTTGAGAGGGATGACAGGGGGTGCCTGCTACCTTCAGCTTCTGAGAGGAAGATGGTCCCACATTGGGACACCTGAGGTAGACGCAGCCCAGAATTGGAGGCTCACAGTAAAACAGGTCAGAGGGTCTTTCCAGCCAAGTGGGAAGGAGCAAGGAGCTGTTATTTGGTATTGACCCCGCTGGCACCATTAAGTGCCAAACAGTTTACATTAGTTATTTCATCTAATTCTCTCAGAACCCTGTGAGCGAAGTCATAGACCCCCATTTTACAGCCAAGGAAATTGAGGCTCAAAGGGGACCACCCAGCTGTCAGGGTCACCCAGTAGGGAGTGAAGGGGCGGGATTTGAGTCCAAGTGGATGGGGTTCTCACCTGCAGGTTCCTTCAGTGACCTCTCTACTTTCATTTTCGGTTCCTCTGAGTCAGGTGATTCCTTAGAAAAGAGCTGTGTGTCTTTGCTTGGGTTTCCGCAGTCTCAGGCCTGGGGAAAGCTTTGGCAGAACTCACCTATAGCAGATAAAGTCCAAGTGTGCCCAGCTGTAGTAAGGCAGGAAATGTCCGTGCCACAGCTTCTCCATTCACCCTTGACAGTCATTGCTGCCAGAGTCATAGGTAATATTGGAACTAGAACTTGGAGTAGCAGATGCTTCCCAGATAAGTGAGGGTCATAGACTCTGGGCAAAGCAGTTTGTTGGCATGAATAGAGACGGAGTATGTGCTGAATGGGGAGCAGGGGTATTATGCTTATATATTGGGGGGAGGTAAAGTTCCGGTGGTCCACAGTATTAGGGGACCCCTCCCCAACCGTGCACAGGCTGTGGGAAACTTTCTCTCTGCTTACACTAGGGTCTCTCAACTTTGTCACCATTGACATTTTGGGCCAGATAATTTTTTGTAGGATGTTTATGAGCATCCCTGGCCTCTACCCACTAAATGCCAGTAGCATCTCCATTTGCGACAACCAAAATTGGTTGTAGACCTCGCCAAGTGTCTCCTGGTGATGGGGTGCGGGTAAAGTTGCCCTTAGTATAGAACCAGAGGTTATACCCATTCTGCATTCTAGAGGATATGACCTGCCCTTGAATGTCTTTGAATCTTTAAATCATCCCTCCTACCAAAAAAACATCTGTTGTCCCACAGGATGGACCCCAAAAGGGAGAGGTTCCTTGATCAAATACACTTGAGAAGTACTGCATGCTGTGGGCTCACCTGGAGATTCACGGCACGCAGTAGCATATTAAATAAAGACTTGGGAAGTCCTGCCATAGAGAAATCTGTTTAGCCTAGTGTTTCCCAATGCATTCAACCACAGGACGCTTTTCCTGGAGTAACTACTAACTTTGCATGAGACACACTGTACACATTTGCTCTGACTGGGCCCTCTGCCTTGGGGCCGCTCCCCTTCTCTGCAGGGAGGGCTCCTTTTATTCTGCATGGCCCAGCTCAATGTCACCTTCCGTGAAGCCTTCCTGCTGTGCCCTCGTCTCCTTCCCCACTATGTCTCCACACATTGGCTACATGGTCACACCCTCAGTTCCTCCATTGCTCCAGTGAAGTTCTTGAGGGCTGTCTTGGCCAGGTGTTAATAGAGGATGCTCTGGAAAGGGCTGTTGGGAGAATTCAGTGATGTCCAGGTGATTGGGCTGTTTCTGGGAAGGTGAGTCCCTCCCGTCCGCTGGTTTCTCTGCTTGTTGTATGGACTTCTGCTTTGCCGTGGTCTGTCCGAGCCATCTCCCTTCCCTCGCCCTGGGGCGGAGGGTCTGACAGGCACAGGGGGTGTCTCTGTTGCCATGAGCCCTGTGGGGACGCACCGTGATGCTGGACCCTCAGTGGATGCTATGGAGGGAGGGGGGCAGGGTGTTAGGGCCTTGTGACTTTCTAGAAAGAGAACTAGAGGATACTTTCAGGACAAAAGACTCCTAAGAGAGCTGACTCCCAAGTTGTAACACCTGGAAGCAGTGACCTTCATCTTCCCTTCACCTAGCACTGACAGCGCTGTGTGAGGCTAATAACCTGATAAGTCACTTAAAGCACCAAGCACCAGGCCTGACACATGCCGAGTGCTCAGTAAATGGGGGCTCCACCTTTGGGACTTAGGGCAGCTTGTGCTGGGGCTGGGGAGGCAGCTGGAGTAGGGAAGCCTAGGCCCACTGCCCCTCACTCTGTGCCTCAGGAGCTGGAGGATCTTCAGAAGAATCTTCCCTGGTACCTGCGGAACCTGTCCAGTGAAGACACCAACGTCCTGGTGTGGCATGCACTCCTCCTGCCCGTGAGTGTCCCTGGGATGGGTGACTTAGGCCAGGGTCCTGGGCGGGGATGGGTAGGTCTGGGCAAGAATTTTCCCTGCCTTACTGTCCTTTTTTACTGTCTTTCTCATGTGGTGGTGGTGGGGGTCTCTCTCTGTATTGATTGTGTCTGAGTTTGAGGCAGAAGAAGCTAAAAGAATTTTGGACTTAAGAGGAGACCCCTTCCTCAAACCAGTGGCTACCAAGCCCACCACAGAAATTTCAGCAAACAGCATCCAGAAAAGAAAAAAAAATCTTTTTTTTGTAGCTAAATTTGTTTTTAAAATTTATCTATTTATTAATTATATTTTTCAGTGACAGTTTACATGCAATATTATTTTGTATTATTTTCAGGTGTACAGCATGGTGGTTAGATTAGAAGATCAAATACTTTACAAAGGGCCCCCCTGGTATTTCCGGCACCCACCTGGCACCACACACAGTCATTACAATATCCTTGACTGTGCTCCCTACGCTGTACTTTACCTCCCCGTGACTGTTCAGTGACTACCCATCTGTACTTCTCAGTCTCTTCACCGTTTTCACCTGCTCCCCAACCTCTTCCTCCCAGACGACCCTCAGTCTGTTCTCTGTATCTATGAGTCTGTTTCAATTTTGTTTTATTCTTTAGATTCCACATACAAGTGAGATCATATGGTATTTGTCTTTCTCTGCCTTATTTCACTTAGCATAATACCTTCTAGCTCATCCATGCTGTTGTAAATGGTGAGATTTTATCTTTTTTTTAAAAAAAATCTATAACTGGTATGGTTCCCTCGGTTGGACACGTCCCACAGGGTGAAAAGTCGCCAGTTTGGTTCCTGGTCAGGGCACATGCCTGGGTTTTGGGGGTCAGTCCCTGGTGGACAAGAGGCAACAGATCAATGTTTCTCTCTCAAGCTGATGTTTCTCTTCCTCTCTTTCTCCCTCCCTTCCCCTCTCTCTAAAAATAAATAAATAAAATCTTTAAAAAAAAGGATTTCTGGGACCTTTGTCAGCGGATAGGGGTAAACTTCCTGTTTCCCACGGTTGGTGGGGGGTAGTTTCCCAATTCACGACGACCTCAAAGTCGACCTCAAACTCCTGCAGACGTTTGTTGTAGCAAGGCCGTCAGTGAAGCTGACGTCTTGTACACAAGAGGCGTCGGTAAAAGGTTGTCAACTTGAAGCACATTTCATCCAATATCCTGAAGGGGTCAAGGATAATGGACACAAAAATGTCCATTAATTATATTGCAGTAGTGTTGTTCAGATTTTGAAGTTCACAGATAAGATGCCAAAGTCATTTAGCCTTCCGTGAGGCCTCACCCTTGGCCTTGTCTCTGTCTGCCAGGTCCCAGCCCCATCTTGTTATCAAGAACATAAAAGCTGACACATTCCATCTGCCCAGTAGTTGCCCTGCCTCTGTCTTCAGACACACCCAGGACCACTATGGCTTTGGTTACGCCTTTTGCTAAGGAAGGGGAGCTCTCTTAAAGCCTTGACTCTGCTTCATAAGTACGTATGTCGTTCTGGGGGTCTCTGCCCTGTCTGCTCTCTCACTAAGGTTCTCAAAAGGTCTGGAGCTTGGCACCAGCCTGGACCGGGGCACCAGCTCTGTGCTGGGGCCGCCCGAGCTCTGGGGTTCCTCTGTCTTGGGGTGTAGAGTAGTGTTTACGTGTGGAGACGTAGAGTCGACAGCACTGGGTTCCCATCCCAGCACTGCCACTGTGGCCCTGGGCAGGTTACTTACACCCATTGAACTGGAGTTTCCTCACCTGGGGATGGAGGTGCTGACAGTCATGAGTTTTCATAATACTTATGCTCATAGCTGACACATACGTAGTGCTTGCCCTGTGCCAGGCCCTGCCCTAAGCCCTTAGCATGAATTAACTCATTTAATCCTCACATAAGCCCTGTGAAGAAGTAGTAGTATTCCCATATGGAAGCACAGAGAGGTTAAGTTACTTACCTAAGGCCACACAGCCAATGAGTAGCAGAGCCAAGATTCACACCCAGGCAGCATGGTTCCAAAGCCCATGTGACCCCTACACTCAGCTGCACGGGCCAGTGTGCGTCATGCCCTCTGCGCAGGGCAGCACAGAGTGGGCGCTCGGGCCAGCCTTTAGGTTGCTCAGACTCTGGGGGGTTTCCTGCTGGGTCCTAGCAGCCTCCAGCCCTTGGGCCCTCAGACTCTGCATTCTTAAATCATGGTAAATACACATAACAGTATTTACCATCCTAATCATGTCTATGTGTTCGGCTCAGTGGCACGAGCGCGTTCACATTCTTGTGCGGCCATCACCGCCGTGCCTCTCCTGAACTCTCTCATCTCCCCAAACTCTGCACCGTGAAACACTCACTCCCCGTTCCTTCTTCCCTCTGGTCCTTGGTAACTAGTTTTCCAATTCATGTCCAGGCATGTGACTATTCTGGGTACCTCACAAAAGTGGGATCATTGAAAATGTGTTCTTTTTTTGTCCAGCTTATTTCACTTAGCATAATGTCTTCAGAGTTCGTCCATCGCGTGGCATTGTCAGAATTTCCTTCCTTTTTGTTTTTTCTTAAAGATTTTATTTATTTTTAGAGAGGGGATGGGAAGAAGAAAGAGAGGGAGATAAACATCAATGTGTGATTGCCTCTCAAGTGCCCCCAAACTGGGGACCTGGCCCACAACCCAGGCATGTGCCCTGACTGGGAATTGAACTGGTGACCCTTCAGTTTGCAGGCCGGTGCTCAATCTACTGAGCCTCACCAGCCAGGGCCAGAATTTCCTCCCTTTTTAAAGATGAATAACATCCCATTGTGTGCCCATGTCCCATGTTGCTTGTGCATTCATTCACCAATGGATGGGTTGTTTCAACCATTTGCTATTGTGAATCATGCTGCTGTGAGTGTGGGTGTGCAAATGAATACCTGTTTGAGTCCCTGCTTCCAACTCTTTTGAGTGTATGCCCGGAGGTGGAATCGCTAGGTCATGTGGTAGTTCTGCTCGACCGTTTGAGGAACCTCCCTACAGTTTCCTGCAGTGGTTTCCCTAGTTTACATCCCCAGCACCCTGAGTTCTTACGGTTTCCTCACTCCCCCCATTTCCTCTCCCGCAGTCATGGTGTTCTCCTGTGTTTGCTAACAGAGGGTGTCCCGATACGTGTCCTTCTCCTCTTCCGTGGATGGGCCTGAAGGCAGACGGGGAAAGACAAATAGTGTGTGATCTCAGTTACAGGAGGAATCTAAAAACAAAAAACAAAAAAACCCCCAAACTCCCTGGAGAAGAGATCAGACTTGAGTTACCGGAGGCAGAAGGTGGAGGGAGCGGGACACGAAGGAAGGTGGTCAAAAGGTGCAAATGTCCAGTTATAAGGTAGAAATAAGTCCCAGGGATGGAACGTACAACGTGATGTCTGGAGTTAACACTGCTGTGTGATGTACAGAAGGTTTTTACGGGAGTACAGTTCTCATCACAAGGAGAAAACACGTTTTCTTTTTTCTTCTTTTCCTTGTATCTATATGAGAAGATGTGTGTTAGCTGAACCTGTTACGGTAATTATTTCGCAGTGTGTGTAAATCCAACCAGCATGCTGTACACCTTAACCTTATACAGTGATTCAATTATTTCTCAATAAAACTGGGAAAAAGTTAACTACCAATAAAAAAAAAAAAAGCTGAGGTGGTTGTTGGAGCTCATCTAGTCAAATTTTACCCATTTTTCAAATGAGGAAACTGAGGCCTAGAGATGGGAGGCCCTGGCCCAGGTTACACAGCAAAAGCCAGGATCAGACTTTTGGGGCTCCTCCCTCCCCCTAGTTCTTTCTGTGATTCCTGTCTCCCACTCATCCATGAATGTAGGTGTGGAGTAGAGAATGCCTGGGACCCTGGGGTCGGGGCAGGAAAGGGGGAAACCAGACCAAGTCTGCAGGAGAAAAACATCTTTTCAGGGCAGCCCTGCCTCGGAACAGAGCTTCACCTCTTTTCCTGTACAGGAGACGCCACCCTACAACCTGAAGGCCTTCAACCTGCGCATCAACTTCCCCAGGGAGTATCCGTTAAGGCCTCCCACGGTGACATTCACAACCCCAATCTACCACCCCAACGTGGACCCCGAAGGTCGGGTGTGCCTACCCATCACCAGCAACCAGCACTGGAAGCCCTACACCAAGGCCTACCAAGGTGGGCGGGGCGTGCCTGCAGCAAGGGGCCTATGCGGGAGGGGTTACAGGGCTGATTTGGAATTAGAAAAGGTTGAAAGAGAGGAGATAAAATGTATGGGTCTCAGCAGAGTCGGGGCATCAGATAGGAGGGATGCGCCCTGAGACACCTGCTCCTGCCTCTGGTCCCACACCTGGGCAGGTGTGTCAGCACGTGAGTTGGGAGAGGGAGAGAGAAGCAGCCGGGCTGTTGGGGGCAGGGCTTCGAAAAGAAGGCCGCTGCTGCGTGCATGTGCCTTGGTGACGTCTCTCCGCTCCTTCTCAGCGCTCTGCGCCCTAAATGACCTTTGAGGGGATTGGCCCAGTGACGAGAATCCTTATCAATTAAGCCCCTATGGCTTCACCCCCCAACCTCATTTAGTCCCCCGAGCAACCCCACCAGATGGTGCTCGCGTTCGCCCCATTCAGTAGCTGAGCACACTGAGAGACAGGGGCAAAGCACTTGCCTACCCGCCCGCAGCTGGCGGATGGCAGCGCCGGGATGCGGAGCGGGATTGGCTGACAAGCGCAGTGCTGGCCAGCAGGACCCTGTGCTGTGGTGGGAGTGTTGTGTGGATGTCCTGCCCCGTCCCATAGTCAGTCCCTAGCCACGTGTGGCTGTTGAGCACTTAAAATGCGACTGAGGAACTAAGTTCCTAATTTTAGTTAATTTTAATTAATTTAAATTTAGGTAACTGCCTGTGGCTGATGGAACCTCCTTGGGGATCCCCCAAGCAGTGCACATAGTGTTTCAGGGGGATCTGGGACTAGGCAGTCATCGCCCCCTTCCCCGGATTTTCTCTCCTCTCTCCGTCCTGATGTCCTGACCTGGCCTCTCTCCCCAGTCCTGGAGGCCCTCAACATCCTGGTGAACAAACCGGATCTGAGTGAGCCCATGCGCCTGCAGCTTGCTGACCTGCTAACGCAGGACCCGGAGCTGTTCTACAGGAGCGCCGAAGAGCACACCCTCAAGTTTGGAGAGCACCGGCCCTCCTAACCCTTGGTGGCCCGTTCCCTGCTGTTTTACTGTTTGTTTTTTCCTCCATAGGTTGTTAGTCATTAGTTGTGTGTGTGGTGTGTGGTATGTGTGGACCCAGTTCCAGGTTCACCTGGCCACAGGTGTTTCCCGCTCCCTTTCTCTGCCCCAGAGCCGGGCATTTTAGGTTTGCAGAATCACAGGCCAGCTCTCCAGGGTTCTCTGACGTGGGCATCCTGGTCTTACTAGTTGCTCTGCCTTAGATGCCACCTTCCAGGCCAGCTCACAGGGAATGAGCCCAGCAGCCAACCAGAATCCCCCTGGGGGCCAAGGGGGAGTGGGGGGCAGGGCTGGGAGGCAGGGCACATGGAGGGAGTCACTTGCCATTGGGTGATTCGTTGATTACATGATTGAAATCAACTAGGTTGTTGATAAACATGCGTAGATTTTGGTGTTAAACCTTTTCTTTTCCACGGATGCATCACTAAGTGAGGAATCTAATCTCCATGCCAGAAATCTGACTACTGGGTTTCCAAACCACTTGCAATCTCATTAGGTTCCCCTCCCTGGGGGTCGGGCCTCAGGCGGGGAGCAGTGGCCCCTCCAGCTTCCAGTCCAGGGGAGTCACGGAAATCATGTGTTTGTCCAGCCATTAAAGTCACAGATGAGCTGTGGAGTCTGGCTGAGTGTTCGTGGACGGGATGGAGTAGTTTCGTTGCAGGAGAGGAGCCTGGGAATTTAGCTGCCATCTGATAAAGGTGTGACCCAGCTTCCCATGAACTGATGGCCTCCAGCCTCAGGTAACCCCAGGCATTGTGGGGCCGCGGGGGAGGAGGCCATCCTGGCCAGAGGGGCCGTCAACAGCTCCACAGGGGTAATGTCCCCATTTTATAGGTGAGGCACTGGAGGCACAGGGCCAGCAGTGGACCGCCAGGCCACCTCCTGCCTCAGTGCAGCGTTGGCTGGTTTTTGGTTTTGTGTTTTTCCTGGGCTGTTCTTATCAGCACAACATTCTCCAAACGGCTGATAAAGCCAGATGGGATTGTCAGCAGGACATCATCATCAGCTCAGTAGTGGGCAACGGACAACCAAAACAAGCCACACCTGCGTCCACCCGAAGGCAGGACTTTCTGGGGACAGTGGTTCCAAGCCACTGGGAATCCACCTGCACTTACGTATTCATTTATGTATTTATTTAGAGAGGAGAAGCAGGGAGAAAGAGAGGGAGAGAAACATCGATGAGAGGAGCATCTGTCATTGGTGGCCTTTTGTACACGCCCTGACCAGAGACTGAACCCGCAACCCAGGCATGTGAATCGACCCTAACCAGGTGGCCTTTCGCTTTGTGGGGTGACACCCAACCATCTGAGCCACACTGGTCAGGGCCCACCTACTTGTGAGAGACAGAATGGGGGTTATCTTTGAGTCAAGTTCAGGTGAGATTTCTAAAGCATCTTCTACTCCAGCCCCTGCCCTGGGGTCTCTAACCTGGGAGGAGTGTGGAAAGAGGGAATAGAATTGAGAACAATGCCACCAATGGCTCAAAATGTAAGATTTGTCTTTACTTTTGGCCAACGCTTATTGAACATGTATGTGACAGGTACCAGGCAAGGCTCTTTGCTCATTTCATTAGTTCATTTAATGCTCACAGCATCTCCATGAGGTATGAACTCCTTTTATCACAATCAGATGGTAAACAGGTTCAGAGAGGTTAACTCACTGCCTAAGGTCACACAGCTGGTTAGTGGTGGGACCCAGGCCATTGACCTTTCCCAGATGCCTTTCATGCTGTAGAAAAGATTGTGTCGGGTGAGGAAATGCCAGGTGAGGAGTCCTGGCAGCTGCGGTTTATTATCCCAGAGTAAGAGGTTCTTGGGTGGGCGAGGGAAGCAGCCAGACAGCATTTTGCAAAAGTACTTTCAGTGCAGTTAAGACTGATGCCACCTGCCTTTGCCCAGGGCCCGGCTCTCTTGTCTCTGGAGTAGAAGGGAGCCTTGGGGCCGTGGCTGGTCAGCTGGGCACCCTGGCCCCCTCTGCCCACGGGGTCAGTCAGCTCCTCATTTCTTCTTGGTCTTCACCAGTCCCTTCTGCACGAGGCTGCGATACAACTCTTGGATGTAGGTGTAGACGCACTTGGAGTCGGGCACAGCCAGCCGCACCATGTCATCTACCTCCAGCAGCTGCGCACAGTCGGCCAGTTTCCTGAGAGGCAGAGGTGGGGCGGGGTGAGGAGCAGAGCCGAGGTGAAGAACGTGGGAGTTGGGAGAAGGGGTGGGGGCAGCCCTGCGAGGACAAATTGTGTGTGTTGGAGATGGGAGGTCATCTAGGCCAACTATCCCATTGCACAGACGAGGAAACTGAGGCCCTGACAGAGTCAGAACTCACACTTGGCGTGGGCTGATTGCAAAGCCCACGATTTCATTGCATTGTGGCGCCACATGGAGCAGGCCCCTTTGGTCTCTCTCTAGTTCCACCTTAACCCACCCCTCCCATGTGCTCCTCTTGTATCTGTCCTCTGGAAGGCCAGGCCCCTCAGCAAGAGTTGAAGGACAGAACCGCAGTCCTAGCCAGAGTGTTGGCTTATGGCTGCACCGTCTCCGTTTTCATTCAGCCTCTGTGTATTTACTGAGGGAACTCAGCACTGAGTGAAACCCAGGCTTCCCTGCTCCCATGTCACTGACGTTCTCGTGGCAGAAGATGGACAGCAGTGAAAGAGATGGTCTGTCAGATGGCGAGAGGCGCTGTGGAGGACAATAAGGCAGAGGAGGGAGGCAGGGTACCTTCCTGTGTTAGCAGTAATTTAAAAAGGGTGCCCCAGGAAGGAGGTCTCTCAAAGAGAGTGAATCATGCACATATCTGGGGAAGAGGATTCCAGGCAGCAGAAATAGTACGTGCAAAGGCCCCAAGGCAGGTGTGCTTGCTGTGTTTGAGGAGCGGCAGGGAGGCAGCAGCAGGTCCTCTTTTTCTAGCTTCCCAGCTGCTCTGCAGGACAACATGCCACTCCTGGCTTTGCTAAGGCTGATGATCCGAGCTACCCATTGTTGGGGACTTGCCACTGGGTGCCAAGTGCTTATCGAGTGTTTCCCCCTTAAATGATCTCATTTATACTCCCCTGCCCCTGCCATCCTCAACCAGCAGAAGAGGAACTGGAGGCTCAGAGCATTTTGGTGATTTGCCCAAGGTCAAAGTGAGTGACATAGCTGGGACTCAACCCCAGGCCGGCCAGGCGCCTCTGGCATCCTTGCCCTGCAGCCAGGCCTCAGCAGCCCCAGCCTGCCAAACCGCCCCAGGTGCTGGCAAGAGGAGAAACCAGGGTCCCAGTGGAAATCCTCTCCTGGGGCTGAGACAACTGGCCCCAAACCCAAGTGAGATTGGCCTGGGTACCGGGGGAGGAGCACAGACTAGAGGATATGAAGAATGGGACAGGCTCCAGTGCAGTGACCTCGGCTCTGGGTGTCGGTCCGGCACGCCTGCGCAGGAGAGGGGGCCAGGCTCCTCTAGAAGCACAGCGGATCTAGCCCACTGGGGGCGCCGGCACTGGCGGCTCCCCTCTGTCATCCTAGGACTCCACAGGAATCAGAGGAGAGTTCTAGAACGGGGCGATAACCTTACTTGGCACACTTACTCTTCACCCTAACCCATGAGGGTGGTTAAGTCAGCTGCTGAGGGTGACAGAGCTAAGGAGGAAGGAGGCAGGATTCAAACTGTAACCTTATTCTCCACCCTCCAGCCCCATGGTCCCCACCGAATCCTCTGCTTTTCACTGCTGTCTGATGCCTCCTGTCAGCCTGTCATTATCGCTGGAGTCCTCCCGCCTTCCTGTGGCTCAGCCTGGCTTGGCGGAGGACAACGGCCCACACCCCACAGGCCAGGGACATCTGGTCAGGGCAGAGTGGCACGTCCTTCTGATGTTCACTTGGAGCTCCCAGTCCTTACTAGGGGTTCACTTGCAGATCCCAGGTCCGCCACAGCCCTCCCGTGTGACCCTCGGGTGTCACAGACCATCTCTACCTGTGTCCACACTCTGGGGTTGCTGCGAGAGTTAAACGGGATGAGCCAAGGAAAGCGCTTGGCAGAACGCTAATCACCCTCAGTCCGTGTGGCTTGTCATCATCCTCAGAGGTGCTCCTGAGCCCCACTCAGGGCACTCACCCCTTCCCTGGCAGGCTGACGTGAAACTGGAAGGCATCTTCCGGAGCATCATCTGGTGGTTTTCAAATGCCACTCTGGGTGCCCTGAGGCCCGCAGACGTGCTTCAGGGACCAACTCGAGAGGGGAAGCTGGGTGCTAAGCTCCGGGGATCCCCCCAACCTAAAAAGATCCCCCTTTAATCTGTTTTATATGTTGGACGTTGATTTAATATTTTGTTTGAGGAATCTGCTGGGCGGAAAAACCCCACCCATTTGAAAAGCACAAATCAATACCCAATCCTCCCTATTGCCAATGGGTACACGCAGGCCCAGAGAGGGGAAGGTTGTCCCAGGCTTCCCTACAAGCTGGTGGCTAGGCCTGGACAGGACCAGAGGGCTCAGCCTCCCAGGCCAAGTGCCGCTAACATCCCCAGTGACTACTTCTCTGTCCAAGGCTCTAGAAATGCTCCCAGAATTGCCCTCATGGCCAATTCTCCACCAGGTGGCTCAGAAGCCTCTCCCTGGGGCCAGAGAGAACAGGCGCTCCTGGCACGAGCTCTTCGGGAGCTGGAAGGCCAGAGGGATTCAGGCTTTCAGGCTTGGTGGGTAGCGATCAAGGTGTCTGGCTGAGGCGGGTTTTCATGCTTTGGTGGAGGGAGGGCCTCCCGTTCCCCCACCCAGCAGTCACATCCTTGCCTCTCAGGTTCTTCCTTGGGCCACACTGTTCCTCACACCCCTCCTGCCTTTCTAGTACCACCCATTTCTCCATCCCACCGCCCCCCTCCAGCTGAGTGAGTCTCAGCAATAAAACCTCCAGGTTCCAAAGTGAATAATAATGAACAGTTGTGATATCATTCATTAAAATACAGGCACAGCAGCTAAGACTTTTTTGAAGTTTTTTCTGCAGGTTAGGCACTGTTGTAGGGGCTTTACTTGGTTATTTACTTAATTCTCACAATAGCCTTGCCAAAGAGGAAACCTCATGCCCATTTTAAAGATTGGAATATGGAGGCTCAGGCAGGCACAGAAGCCTGTCCAAGGTCACACAGCCAACAAGTGGCCGAGTCAGAAACCAACCCCAAGTCCCCGCACCACCCTGTCCAGAACAGCAGACCAACCCTCCTCTGCTCTGTCCCTCACCCTGCAGGTATTGGCATCATCTTCCTGGCGCCTGTCCCCTGGTGTGATAGTTGGTACAGGTGTGTGCTGATGATCTCTCTCCCTCTGGAGTGTAAGCCAAGCACATGCGGGGATTTGGCCGATTCACCCACTGCTTTGTCCTGAAATCGTTCCTGGCCGTCACAAACTGTCTGTTGGCTACGCCAACCTGTGGCCACACATTCTGTGACCCCTGTGGGTGCCGCCTTCACCTTTGGGACCTGAGCCCTGACCCCCTGTGGCTCTGTTGTCCTGGCTACAGCTTACTCTGCGGTGGAGAAGGCCAAGGTGAAGTTGTGCCGGCGCTTTGCGGGGTCCAGCTCGGCATAGTCAAAGGCATCTGGGAAGAACTTGTGGATGAGGGCGCAGAAGGCCATGCCGCTGCTCCAGCTTGACGAGAAATTCTGAATGTCCACATGCTGCGGGCCAGTGGGAAGGGGCAGCCTCGGTGAGCCTCTGGCCGCGGGGCTGGACTTGGCCCGCGTGAGCCTCCCACCCTCTAAGCTTTGCGCCACTCAGACCCTCCCCCGCACGGCTGCCCCTGGAAGGGTCCCTGCCCCCTGCCCACCTCGTAGTTTCTCGTCATGGCGCGACACCACTCCAAGAGCATGCTCTTGACGCTGCCGATGGCTGCCCCGGCAGCCTTAGTGTTCCGGAACAGAGCCGTGGGGCCCGAGGCTGCCCTGTGGCAGAAGACCAGACCAGAGAGGTGGGATGCCACCAAGGGTCCCATCAGAGGGGAGCCTCAGCCCTTGTGTCAGCCCTCCCGCCTGGCCCTGGGCTGATCCCACCCCACTCAGGCCTCCCTCCCGCAGACACACGGTCCCTGGAAAGCCTAGCCTCGCGGCTTCGCGCCTGCATCCTACCCGCCAAACTTGTCCACGATGGCTTTGCGGTTCTGTGCGTGGACCCCCCGGGGCCGGGCAGGGGCTGACGCCCTGCGTTCCGGTAGCTTCTCCTTCTTCTTCTCCTGTGAGGGAGGGGGCTCCGTGGGACTCTGGGGCACCTCGCTGGGTGAAGACTCACTAGGTGGAAAGGTTCAGAGACCAGTGAGTGCCTGGGACCAGCCCGTACAGGGCACAGGGAGGGGTGGGGCTGGCTGGGGGTTGGGCCCCTGCAGTCTGAAGGCATGCACAGTCAGAGCGCCTACTCTCCCGGCAGGCATGTCTGCTGTGCCCAGCACTGGGAGGGGCTGGAAGGAATAATGAGGCTCAGTCTAACTTGGGGAGCCGGTGGTCTGGAGGGATGTGGGCAAGCCTGAGGTCTGACCTGAGTTTGAATCCTGGCTTTGCCTCTTATTTGCTGTGTGATCTTGGCACCTGTCATGTTACTTCTCTGAGCCTCAGCTTCCTCCTCTGTAAAATGGGGGCAGGAATACACCTACCTGACAAGACGGCTCTAAGGCTTGAGGGAGGCGGGAAATGTAGAGCACCCCGCTGAGCCTGGCACATAAATGCCTGAGTGCTCAGCGAGTATTTGGTTACCCTTCTCCAAGAAAGTAACACACAGGTGCATCTCGGTCGAAGGAAAGGAAGGTGTTTCTAAGGACTAAAGTTGGGCAGTGGCAAGAATAAGGCTCTCGTTTCATCCAGCACCCGCAGGGCACCAGGCACTGTGCTTAGTGCTTTACACACAGCACATCTCGGCCTCACAATCATCCTACGAGGGAGCTATAGTTACAGCACCTGCTTCACAGATGAGGGGGGGTGAAATGACATGGCCAAGGTCACACAGCTGGTAAGAGGCAGAGTTGTTGTCCAAACTCAGGCTTTCTGTTCATGCTCTGTGGATGGTGCTGGCACCATGGAAACATACTGTGTAGCAAGACAAGGGCCTCTATAAGACCTGTCAGGGATGCTGAGAGGCCAGTGATGGAGGGAGGGAGGTGGACCAGGTGAGCTACATGCTCCCTTGGCTCCAAGATCTGGCTCCTTCAGTTTCCTGGGCTCTGCCTTGGGAAGGGGCTGAATGCCAGGAATCCTGGGATTCCTGAGATCAGGTGAGGGTAGGCTTTGAAGGGAGCAGGTGTTAGGGGGAATGGGAGCCAGGGCCCCAGGGTAGGATATTACCTGGCTGAGGGGCTGGTCTCCTCTGAAGCTGTAGTGTCTTGGCCCAACCCATCTGCAGGAAAGGAGCAGGGGGAGGGAAGTGGGGGACTATTGTGACTGCACACCCCTCAGGGGAGCCCCTACAGCAGCCCCTGGGCTCCTGGCTCTCACTCACCTGGGCTGAGGCCTTGACCCTCCTCTGTGGGGCTCTCAGGCCACTCCTCGGGGGAGCTGGGAGTCACCCCTGCCCCTTCCTCTGACTCTCTGTCCACACCCTGGTCCTGCTCTTCACTGGGACCACCTGAGTCCTGGAACCAACAGGATCTGAGCTCACAGTCACACAGGCACCTGCCCAAGGCTTTGTGAGGACTTCAGAATGATCTGGAAGACAGCCTGGGAGGGGGAGTGCAGCAGCCCCCACCCTGGCTCTTGATATCTGTGGGAGGAAGACTGGACTTTTCCCAGGAAATAAAGCGGAGGGGTCTTGCTTCCCCAGGGGGCAGGGGACTCCAGAACATTGATGGGGCCTCCTCCCTCCTCTCCTCTGCCTCACTCACCACCTCCTCCTTCATGTCACTCTCCTGTGGTGCAGCCTTGGCCTCGTCTCCCAGGGCAGCCTTCTTCTCAGAGTCCAACTCGGCCTCTGGGGCACTGGCTTTCCCCGGGGCTTCAGCCTCAGGCTCCCCTGTCTTGTCGTTCTCCTGAGAGGCCGTCGTGGCCTCCTGCGCCCCAGCAGCCTCTTCGGCTCCAGCCCCAGCCCCAGCCCCCTGCGCCCCAGCGGCCTCCCCAGCTCCAGCCCCAGTGGCCTGCTGCAGCTCAGCCTTGGCCTCATTCCCCACTTTGGCTTTCTCCCCGGATTCGGGCTTGGCTGCTTTCTCCTCAGCCTTCTGCTTCTCAGAGGCCACCTCCATCTCTCCTTTTCCTTCCGCCTCCTTGGGTTCAGATTTGGTCTCTTCTTTCCCATCAGTCATCTCCTGAGGAGCCTCTTTGGTTTCTTCCTTCCCACCACCCTCCTTTGAAAGTTCAGCCTCCACTTTGGACTCCACTTTGACCTCATCCAAGCCACTGGCTTCCCCCTGGAGTTTTGCTGAAACGCCATCCTCTGCTGGGGCTCCTTCCTGCCTCCCTGCCTCAGCCGGAGGCCCCTCTGTGAAGGAGCTCTCCGTGGTGCCTTTGGCCTCCACCTCTGCCGAGGCTTCACCTGCCGGCGTCCCCGGGGCCCCTGTGGCTGGGGAGACAGTGGTCCCATCCTCAGAGGGCTTCCCTTCCTTCTGCTCCATCTCTGGGAAGAGAAGACAAGCAGGCCTGGTCATGCCCCCTCCTGAATGAGGTGAAGGCCCGCCCTCAGACAGCGGGGCCCAGAGTCTGGGGGTCTGGGGTTCGGTCCTGGGCCCTTCCTACTTGGACAGGTGACTGGAGCACCCACTTCCCTGGGGTGTGAGGGAGGGGCAGAGCGCTGCTTCGCCAGAGGTGGGGGGTGGGCGCCTCTGCCTTGATGCTGGGTGGTGTTCACCTACCCGCCCTCTGCAGGTTGTGTCTTGGGCTTTAATGAACGTTAGGTCACATAATACCTTTTTGGTGATTTTTGTCTCTTTTTGGTTAAGCTGTGGAGTGGTTACGATTCTGTACTAGCATTCTGGAACATGGTGGGGATAGCTAGCCTCAGGCACAGAGCCCAAAGCAGGCAGGGGCACGTAGACAAAATTTAATAATACTGTTTTGTCGCCACAGTTTCCATCTCTAATATAACTTAAAAAGAAACGTCTATTGAATTGAAAAATAAGTTAATTCAGAGGAAGACATTCAGGAAAGCGGAATGCAGACAGTACAGAGGAAGCTGAATCACAGAGGTGGAGTGGAAATGCCTGAGAGCGGGGAATCCCTGGGCCAGCTGCTCTCTGGGCCTCTACCAGCTCACAAAAGGTGGGCCTGGGCATGGAGGAGCTTCCTTCAGTGGACAGTGGAGACTACTCTCTCTAATCTCTGCAGGGAAACCTGATCCTCCAGCTGCCTGGGGTCGGTGAGGAGGTTGGGGTTTCCTAGTCAAGTACTGTATATACTCTGGGATCTACAATGACAGGTGGATGTGGGGGGGAGGGGTGCAGGGCCAGATCCTTCATCTCCCTGCCCTTCGTGGGGGTCTGTTTACCAAGAAAACAGTCCCCAAATAGGGTTCAGGGCATGACTCAGGCAGCAAGAAAAATAGACTCCCCTGTCACTGGCTAAAAATACCTCCTGCCCTTCACAGGGCCGCGTTCTGGGTGATAGTACCCAGGGCACCTGGGAAATTGGGACAGAGGCAGGAAGACAGGCAGAAAAGGGCCAGGGCTCTGTTCCCGGGTTTTCCTGCCTCCAGACCAGGGTCCTGGCGCCCCTGGAGTCCGTGCCCCTGGATTCGGGGCATGTGCAAGAAGCAACCGATTGATGTTTCTCTCTCACACAGATGATTCTCTCCCTCTTTTTCTCCCTCTCTTCCCCGCTCTCTAAAAGTAAATAAATAAAAAAGAAATATACAACTTCATTAGCACTTGGATACTCCAAGTAAAGAGAGTTTAACATTGCTTAGCCTTATTTAACTCAGTTTTCCCAATCCCCATCTCTTTGACCATGGAGTTTTTTGCTTTCTTTTTTGCTGTTTTTCCTGAGGAGCCGCTGCCACCCCCTGGAGTAATGCCATGTTTAGCAGAAGAATGTATGGCCGACGCTGGTCTGAACGACCCACACGCTCCTTCCTGCCCTGCAGTCTTGTTTGGAAGGTGGTGTACAGTAGTGGTGAAAGTCATTAATTCAGGAGTCTTCCTGTGATGGGATCCCAGCTCCCACTGTGTACTTCTTGTGTGTGACCTTGAGCAAGCTACCCGCCTTCCCGGTGCTTTGATTTTTGGAGGTAAAAGTAGGTCTCACCGTGTAGGGATGGTGGAGGGTTAGGGAAGCCACTGCATAGGAAGCAGTTTGAGGCCCGCCTGGCGCGGAGGGAATGCTCAGTGCACAGCAGCTCATTCGGTGCAGGTTGGCCTCTGTGCAGCCTTGTGCCAGACTAGAGCCCTGACCCAGCCAGGAGAGCGTTCAGGTGGAGAGACAAGGCACAGAGAACTGAACGCTGGTAGGTTGATAACAAGCCTTTTTTAAACATCAAGTGTCAGAGCCATTGGCTAAGACACAGCAAAGGGCTGCAACCATTTTCCCTTTGTCGACACACTTAGCGGGGTGGAGGGGAAGCATAACGGTACACACACACAAGCACACACACACACCTCAGCTTTCCACCCTCCAGGCGTGTGGTAAACAGACAAGGAGTGAGGAAACTCAGAATGCTCAGAAACCAGGGCAACACCTCCCACCCCCAGCAGTATGGTCTCCAGAGCGGCTCACAGCTCGCATAATGCCTCGCTTTACCTTGCTTGCTTGTCCCCCACTCTTTAACCCTTGGAAACCTGTGTGATTGTTCCCATTGGACACATTAAAAACTTGAAACTGGGGGCGTTGAAGTTCCTTCACTAAAGTCATAGGACAATGACATGTCCAAACCGTACGTAGAACCCAAGGCTCCTGACAGCCAGCCCGGAGCCTGTGTCAAGGATGCTGCTCCCACCAGGTCCTCAGCCAGTGCCTTTCCAAAGGCTCCAGCCCAGAGGAAGGGGCCCCCACTGGTGGGGGAGGACAGTCAGGCATGGCTGAGGAGTTCAGCCCTGTCTCTTTCCCTCCTTCCTCTCCACTTTCCTTCCTTCCTCCTTCCTCCTCCAGAAGCTTTCACACCATCCTGGGTTTGTGTCTGAAGCAGCACTGCAGACAGCTCCTCTCTCCTCCCAGGAGCCCAGGTCCAAGCCCCAAATTGTGTAGGCGACATTTGATGGGTCTGCTGATACCTCCAGACCCACTGTCACCCCATCTGCCTTCCAGTGCTCTTGAGGCTTCCACCATCCCCCATCCCAGCCAGGGACCAGCCTTTGGAGAGGCCACTTAACTGCTTAGATAATCTGCCTCCCCACCCAACTGAACTGGTGAGCCTCTCTGCCCCACCAGGCCCCGCATGGATGGCCACCTGCAGGCTTGTCTGTAGATAATCTCAGGTTGCCCAGCCTCCCAGAGGCTGAGTCCCTGAGCTCTGGTATCTAAGGAGAGTTGACACAGTGGTAGTGAAAATTAGAAAGAAGCCTGGATTTCTCCAACTCTAGGGTCCTGCGTGGAGGTTCCCATCCTTGGAAGGTGGGAGAGGGGTTGTCAGATGGAGGGGGGCCCTTAGAAAGGGACCCAGGGCATCTCTTACCTGTGGGGCTTCTGCCTGGGGGGCTTGAGAGCTGTCTCCTTCTTCTAGAAGAGTGGCCTCACTCCTGGGCAGCCAGAGGCCTCTAGCCCCCAGCAATTCTGTCCTTGCCCCCCCTCCACCTTCCTCTCTCCTTCCACCCCACCCCCATTTCAAGAGCCTTGGGTCTCTGAAGAGTATTGTTTACTGCATGTTGGTACAACACTTTCCCCTTGCCTGGGAGGCTCAGATTTCCCATGGAGATCTGACAGGTGGCCCCTTTCAATCACAGCAGGTCCCTCCTACTCTGACCCCAGTAGTATGCATCCTGTGGTCGCCTTGCTTCCCAGTGTACTTGCCTGGCCCTGGTGACCTGGAAAACCATCTGTAGGCCCATTTGGATGGTCACCAGCCCTCTGGCCTGCCCTGTTCATCCAGAGCCCAGGCTAGGCCTCCTTTGCCCCGCCCCCTTTTGTCTTTAAATAGTCCCTTTTACTCTTCCTCAGACAGAAGCAGCTGCTGAAGGGTGGACTAAGGAGGGAGAGAGAGTGGGACAGCTGCCTATGGGACTCAGGGAGGATGTGTCCAGGCTCATACTGGACAGAGAGATTTGGAGGGGGGAGGGGAGAAGACTGAGGGGCCAAGGTGATGGATCACTGGGCTTAGAGTCTAGAAAATAGAAAGCTGAGTTCTATTTTGAGTGAAGTGACGGGTACACAGTAGGTTCTGTACACATTTTTGTACTGAATTCAGATTTTGCTCAGAAAAACCAAACACACCTCTGCCTTCCCTATGTGTGTCCTATGACCTCAGTAAGAAAGACACTACTTTTTGGAGAATGTGTGCAGGGGACCCCCACCGCCACCACCAAGGAAGCTTGTGACTCCTTCAGCCTTTGCCCCTGGTCCCCACCACTTCAGCCACACTGGCCTCCTTCCTGTTCCTTACACTGACTCCTTGCCACACTCACACTCAGGACTGGAGCTGTTTTGCTGGTGCTCTTTGCAGGACGAGCTGCTTCTCATTCTTTTGCGCTCGGCTCAAATTTCATTTCCACAGAGAGGCCTCTGTGACCTTCAGTTCCGTGCCATCATTTCGGCCTGTTTTATTTTCTTCTTACTATTTATCAGGATCCAAAATTACCTTATTATCTGTCTCTCTCACTAGACTGTACGCTGCACGAGGCAGGGACTTTATGTACTCTGCTCATGGCTAGATGCCCAGGAACTAACCAATGGCCTGGTTTATATGAGCTGCTCAATAAATACATACTGAATACATGAATTAATCGCTTAGTGAATAGAAATATGGAATTGGAACTGGGCGGGGGCTATGCTGGGGATGATCTGAAAGTGAGGTCTGGGTACCGGTGGTTGAACGGTTCACCATTGGCGGTTGCTGGCTGCCTCCGGTGTTCAGATGTCTCCTTCTCCCATCTAGAGCTTATCTGCCCGAGACTGCTGAGACTTTTCATGTATCTCTCTGGCCTGCTGCCCTTTTTAAAAATTAAAACTCATTTTTCTTCCTACCCTAATGTCCTTAGGTATTGAAACCAGCAATATATAAGATCATTGTATCACCCATTAAAACTTCTCTTAGACAATCTCATGCGTTCATTGATCTATGGGTTTTTGAACATCTTGTATGTGCTGGGGATATAGCCGTGAACACACACAAAAAAATAGGCAAAGCCAGATCGCAGAGCTGGCATTTTAGCGTGGGGAGAGGCAGCAAGCAGATCAATAAATAGGGTGTGTTACATTAGATGGTGATAGATTCTATAGGGGAACCTGTGGCAGAGAAGAGGATAAAGATGTGTTTTATTTTGGGGGGAGGGTGGGTGATATCCTTAGAGTGGTCAAGGAAGGCATCACTGAGAACATGACACTGGAGTAAAGACCGGAAGGAAGTGAGAGGGGGAGGCATGCAGCTACCTGGGGAGAAAACAATCCAGGCAGAGGGAAGAGCAAGTGGAAAGGTAGGCATGTGCTTGGTGTGTTTGATTAATAGAAAGGAGGCCGGCATGGCTGGGGCAGACGCCGAATCCTATGGGGCCTTAGAGGACTTTGTCTTTTACTTTGTGAGTGGAAGCCGTTGGAGTGTTTAAGGTTGTGAAGTGACATGATCTAACCTCAGTTTTTGACAAGGTCACCCTGGCTAATGTTTTGAGAACAGTCCGGAGGGGAAGCATGATCAAGTGAACAGACCAGTGAGGAGAGTGCTACAATAATGCAAGATGGCGGCTGGCGGCTTGGAGCAGCTTGTCAGCATCGGGGTGAGAAGTGGTGAGGAACGGTAGCTGTGGATGACAGCGATTAAGACTGCGCTGGCATTCTGTTCGAGCTCGTAGACTGACCATTCCGTTCAGGCCCTTGGCGTTCCTACTCTCTTATCTCCTGCTCGTCTCAAGGGAGTTCAACTAGGTATCCTTGTGCTCTCTCCATACCTCTCATGAGTGGTCAGGGCCCACGTGGGGAGATCCTGGGTGACAACCCTGCGTCTCTTCCTCTAAGCAGAGGTCCCATCCAAGAGGACAACACTGACCATGGTGAGTAACAAATGCCCAACTCCCCTTTGGGAGGCTGGGAGGCTGGGAGGCCTGGAAGGGGTAGAGCACAGGACAGAGGGAGGGGCCAGAGCGTCACCATGGCGCTGCCGGGGATCAGCAGTTTTGAATAACGCATCTGGATTCCGGAGACCTTGGAAGGCTGGAGCTATATAAACAGTCTTTTACAGGATAAAACTTAGCAGGGACCATTTGAGATTCCTACTTTTGGGTCCTCAAATCCTCAACTGGAAAAGGGTAGGAAGGGAAAGATGCGGTCTCATAGTAGACAACAATAATAACATCATCATCAATAAGAACAGTGATTTCTCTGGTACTGGGGGGAGGGGGAAATGTGGAGCTGCTTGTACAGTGGGTATAAAGTTTCAGTTATTCAAGATGAATAAGTCTAGATAAGATCATTGTGCATACAGTTAACAATACTGTATTGTGCACTTTAAACTTTGTTAAGAGGGTAGATCTCACATTGGTTTTTTTAAAGACACATTACTCTTTTAAAAAAAGACTTTATTTATTTATTTTTAGACAAAGGGGAAGGGAAGGGAGAAAGAGAGGGAGAGAAACATCAATGTGTGGTTGTCTCTTGCATGCCCGCTACTGGGGACCTGGCCAGCAACCCAGGCATGTGCCCTGACTCGGAATCAAACCGGTGACCCTTTGATTCACAGGCTGGTGCTCAACCACTGAGCCACACCTTACATTGTTTTTCTTTTGCTACAATAAAAAGATATTATTGAGAAATTGGGGGAAATTGAATATATGCATTAGATGACATTAAGAAATTACTATAATTTTAAGGGTATGAAGATGGCACTATGGAGAAAATACTTTATCTGTTAGGGATAAAAAGTAGATGAAGGAAATATGGTTAAATGTTAATGATTGTTAAATCCTGGTGATGGGTATTTGGAAGTTCAGTATCTTGTGCTCTCCACTTTTCTGTAGGTTTTAAATTTGCCTTCATAAAAGTCTAAAAATTAAAAAAAACAAACAATGATTTCCTATTATTGAGCATCTGCTATGGACTAAATGTTTTAATTACATTATCTTTTTTGTAATGATTTTGAAAAACTTTATTTTGAAATAATTACAGTTTACAGGAAGTTGCGTAAATAGTACAGAGAGGTCCTTGTGTTGTACCCTTCACTGAACTTCCACTGAAGTTAACTCTTACATAACTAATGCAGTATCGAAGCCAGGAAATTGATGTTGGCACAATGGTGTGCAGGGTTCTATGACGTGTGGATTTGTGTAACCACCTCAACCGTCAGCACACAGGCCCATTCCATCCCCACAAAGATCTCCTTTGTGCGGCGCCTTTATAGGTGCACCTCCCCCTCCCCCCACCAACTTTAACCCTGGGCAACCATTAATGTCTTCTCCATTTCTATAATTTTGTCACTTGGAGACTGTTATTTAAATGGAGTCATACAGTATTTGACCTTTCATTACACCTAAAAAACCCCAATCTTGTAACAGCTCCTCTCTTTTTTCCATACAATTTCTTACTATTCCATAATATGTTGACTGTATTTTCAAAAGCAAAGGCTAGGGCAACATATGTCCACTAAAACATATGGACAATAATGTTCATAGCAGCATTATTCATAACAGCCAAAAACTGGAAACAACCTCAAAGTCCATCAACAGAATGAATAAATGAATTGTGGCTTATTCATACAATCAAATGCTAGACAGTAATAAAAAGAATGGATAACATACACAGAACAATATGGGTGTAATCTGGCAGACACCACGGTGAGCTGAAGAAGTCAGGCACAAAACAGAAAATAATGTATAATCCCATTTACATGAAGTTCAATGGCGGGCAAAACTGAGAGAGAAGCCAGGATAGTCACTGACTGCAGGAGAGGGGGTATTGCCTAAGAAGGAACATGAAATAACATTTTAGGGTTCTGGAAGTATTTTGTATCTTGATCTCAATGGTGGTTATAGGAATGAATATATATATTTTAAAAATAAGCTTAAGATCGGTGTATTTTACACACTTTACCGAACGAATGTCATACTTCGACTTTAAAATATCAGGGCACAGGGTTTGGCAAAGATGAGTCCTGAGAGCAGCAGTGCAGCCCAGTGCCGAACATCTGGACTTTCTTGGACAATTAGGGAGGCAGCTGGTGACCAGCCATATAAAGTATCCAGTGGGACACTTCTCCAATGGGAAGTGCACCCATGCATCATACCTTCTGAAGTCCATTTACTGGGGAATCCCTGGAAAAATCAAGGAATTGAGGTGTTTTGTTTTTTTTTTTTTTATTTTTTTTGCTGGGGGGTGGTGGTGGAAAAAACTAAGTCTTGAAAGATAAAGAGTTCACAAGTACCCTCCTTCTCCTGTTACTAAACGCACTAAGTTAGCTCAAAATTTCTCTTTTTTCATGGCCCAGTGTGTCTAACAGAAGTTAAATAAAATGTAAGTACACCTGTCTTGTCTTTCTGTGAGCAGGAACCATGTCTACCTTTATCTCTGTCACCCCAGAGAAAGCTTAGAGACCTGCAGGCACACAGCTGTGTTCAGTTTCTTGGAGCACTGGTTCCCCAACGTGGTGGCACAAAGGAATTTATGAACTATTTATGAAACTTCCTGTAAACCTATAATTAGGTCAAAAATCAAATGTTTAAAATTCATTACAAACAAGAAAAACAAGTGAAATAGATAATGTAATTAAAGCACCTAGTCCATGGCAGATGCTCGGTAAAATCATTGTTCTTGCCCTGACCAGTGTGGCTCCGTTGGTTGGGCATCGTCTGGCAAAGCGAAAGGTCGCCTGTTCTATTCCCATGAGGGCACGTGCCTGGGCTGCCGGCCAGTCCCTGGTGGGGGCCTGTGTGAGAGGTCACTGATCCATGATTATCTCCCTCTCTTTCTCCCTCCCTTCCCCTCTAAGAATAAATAAATAAAATCGTTTTGAAAAATAATTGTTCTTGTGTTTTTAACTTTTTAGACTTTTATTATGGCAAATGTAAAACATACAGAAAAAGTGGAGAGCACAGTATACCTATTACCAGGATTTTACAACCATTAACATTTAGCCATATTGTCTTCAACGTTTTGATCTTTAATAGTCTTTTTTTCCACGGTGCCATTTTCAAACCCTCAAAATTATAGTAATTTTTAATGTCATCTAATGCACATTAATGTACCTCTATTTCACTTGGGGAATTTAAAAGTTTACTGATACCCGGGTTCTACTCACAGAGATTCTGGTATAATTGGTACGAGGTGAGGCCTGGGCATCGGGATTTTTAAAAGCACCCCAGGTGACCTTAACGTGCAGCACGCACTGAGAACCGGTGTTTGAGAGAGTTCTTTCTCCTGCACGCCTGATCTGTGCTCACACTTTAGCTCTCGGGGCGGGGTGGGGGGGGGTGGAGGAGAGATTCAGTGAGCTCTGTAGTCCAGCCCTTTCCTACAGAACCACTAAGCTCAAACCTCTGCGAGACCACGTAAGTGACTGGACGCCCCGGCTGCAGGCGCTCTGCACTCCGCCCAAGCCTCTATGGTGTTTGGGCGACCTCTCTATCATTGGCAAATCACCTTCGCCTTCAGCTAAGGCCGGCAGCTCCCTCTCTATGGTAGCCTTTATCCCAGAGCGGCCTGGTTGCAGGAGGCGGGACTTCCTCCCGGAAGTGGCCCACGTGCTTTCGTCTGTACCTACCTGTGTTCAGGGTAAGTTTTTAGTGCTAGCCCGAAGTTGGGGACACCGAGGGGCATTGTGACTGGCTCCAGGCCGTGTTGAGTGACCTCTGGCCGCAGTGTAACTCTGTTGGTACTGCCATTTCAGAGGTGTAGCCCCTGGGCGGAGTCCCGGGCGCGTTCATTTCGCGTGTGATCGAATCCCACGGTCCCGGACGTTCAGGCCAGCGGTTTAGTGGGTTCTCTTCCGGTCTCGAAATTTTGGACAGAGGTGACCTAGAGACACTAGGCGTCAGCGCCCCGGGGCTCGCTTCCCAGCCCCACTATTGACGTGCCGTGTGACCTTGGGATAGGCAGCATTCCCTTCCGGGCCTCAGGTTCCACATCTTTGAAATGGGATGGTTGAGCTCAGGTCAGTGGCCCCATTCGGTCTGATGCCCTATGATCGCTGTGCATTCTTGAACCCCTGGGTTGGGAAAGTGAACGGGAGAGGTGGGTGCTGACAGTGATATCTGTTCCCAGGACTAGGAGGCTGGAAGGAGATTTCCACGGTGCGGGGCTGAGATGGATCCGCTCAGGGCCCAGCAGCTGGCGGCGGAGCTGGAGGTAGAAATGATGGCTGATATGTACAACAGGTAAGAGGCAATTCTGGGCTACCTTGTCTTAGGGAATGATCCTAGGTCACTTTTTCTTAGGATAGAGGTGCATGACTTAGAAAAACGCTTTGTTCAATTTAGGGGAGTCTGAGGCCTGTGCTTACCCTCCTCCTGCACCCACACCTACCGATTTCCCAGCCCCCATGGTTAAAGGCTAATGCAGACTGAGTATGGGGTCCTTAGAACGAGTTGGGCATTTAGATTGGGAGGGAATTTGGTGATGAAGGAGCCGAGCAGGAGAGAAGTTCCAGTCCAGGGTCTGGTTAGGTTCCAAGAACAGTTGAGCATTTGTCTTTCGACACATAGGACATATCCCACTTAACACTTCTTAAACTCTTAACTTTATCTCAGGCACTTGCGAAGCATTTTACATGCATTATCTTTTTTAATGTCCAAAATAATCCACTGGGTTAATTTTATTGTGGGGACAGTGAGGCTTCCAGAGGTTAAATAATGTTCTTAGGGTCCACAGTTGGTCACTAGCAATGTCAGGTCAGTACTTGGGCAAATTTGGAAACAATTCGTAGCTCCACCAATCACCATTAGTATGGCCTTGGGCAAGTTACTTGGACTATTTGACCAGTGGTTTCCCCATCTATCAGATGGAGGTAATACTACCCACCTCATTAAATGATAAAACATATGACAAGCTCTTATCATGAAGCCCCATACATAGTAAGCAGTCAACAAATGTCTGCTATTTTAAAAAAAATTTTAGGTTTTATTTATTTATTTTTAGAGAGAGGGGAAGGGAGGGGGAGAGAGGGAGAGAAACATCAGTGTGTGGTTGCCTCTTGTGCGCCCCCTACTGGGCACCTGGCCTGTAACCCAGACATTTGCCCTGACTGGAAATCAAACTTGCAAGCGTTTGGCTCAAAGGTCCGCACTCAGTCCACTGAGCGGTACCAGCCAGGGCAAATGGCTGCTACTTTTATTGGCTTAAGTTCTCTGGTGTTCTCTCTTGATGGGTTGGTTCATGTTGGGGGCTATATGTTAGAATACTTTTTAAATGGAGGCTGTGAAGTTAGACTACCTGGGTTCATATCTCAGTTCTGTGTGGTCCTGAGGCTCTCTGCGCCTTATTTTCCTTATCTGTAAAATGGGGATGATGATCGTGCCTAACTCATAGGGTTATCATAAGAATCATGTCAAGTACTTAGCATGATGCCTGAACATAGCCAGTACTCAATTAATCGTTTCTATTTAATTAATTATAAACATGGGCTCAGGCAAGGTGCCTGTTCTTAAGGACCTTCCAAGATAGTTGAGGTGTACACTGAGGATTTACACTGACTGCCTATGAGGTGAAATCAGTATGGCAGGTCAGGAATGCTTGAGAGTTCTGGTATGCCACGAGGTGCTGCTGACCTGACCTTGCCCTTCCTTCGCCCCAGAATGACAAGTGCCTGCCACCGGAAATGCGTGCCTCCTCACTACAAGGAAGCAGAACTGTCCAAGGGCGAGTCTGTGTGCCTGGACCGGTGTGTCTCCAAGTACCTGGACATCCATGAGCGGATGGGCAAAAAGTTGACAGAGTTGTCTATGCAGGATGAAGAGCTGATGAAGAGGATGCAGCAGAGCTCTGGGCCTGCGTGAGGCCCCAGACAGGATCCATCTCGAGGTTCACCCTGCCCCTTCCCACTCGTTTAATTAAAATGCCCCCATAGGGTGTCATCCGTAAAGACTGCCAGGCCTAGGCATCTCTGAAGGGTTGCTTGGAGCCTGGGGGCTTTCTCCCAGTCGAAGAATGGGTATCTGTCACATTGGAATGTGACTCTGTGTACATATATATATAAAAAAATATATATATATATATATAAAGTTTGTTGTCACCCTACTGTGTGCAAAACAGTGTGCCTGGTGCATTGGAGTATAGGCTGCAGGTGCAGTCTAATGCAGTGTTTAAAATTACAGACTGGTATAATGACTTAGGTTTGCACTCCACGTCAGCCACTTGATGTATGACCCTGAACATGTCATTTCACTGTGCTTTAGCTTCCTTGTTGTAAAATGCGGATAATCATAGGGCTGTTGTGAAGATTAAATGAGTTAATATGTGTGAAATATTTAGAATAATTACTGGGGCATAGGAATTAATCAATATTAGCCATATATATGGCTATGTGTATGATATATTTAAATACCAATACAGGCTGGGCAGGGTGTGGGCCGGAGAAGGCCACCAGCGATTCTGCCTGCAGCTGCTGCCACTGATTGGCATGCAGGGCGCGCCCTGACCCTTCCTCTTTGGGCAGGCTGGAGGGTTTGTGCATAGGCGGTGTCCTGGGGCGTTGAACTCCAAGGCCTTCACCGGACAGGCTGTGGATCTCCCGTCCCTGCACCAACTGTGAGTCCTTAGGGACTGTGCTGCCACCAAGCACAGGTGCCTCAGGCTTATAAGAACAGCTCTGTGTAGCCCCCGAGTCCTCTGCAATCAAGCGGAGATGAAGAAATTGAGGCATAGAATAAAGATGTTAAGGTTTTTTTAAAAAGAATTATTGAAGACAGAGTTTTCTTAGTTTTGCTTTTTTAATGGCTTATTTTAAATCAAATACAATTTGACATGATGGTGAAAAAATACTGGTTTGAGTTCCACAAATGCAGAACTAAGAGGATTTATGGAGATCAGACTCAGTCCAACAAAAGGTGTTGCGTTTTTTACAAATCGAAGGCAACACCCTTCATCAGCAGAAAGATTACAGCTCACTTTACTGCAACACTCTTTTTGTGGTGATTTAGACCCGAACCCTCAATATCTCTGGGATAACATTTCATTCGTTGCATTTTCAGTTTGTAGCACCAACTCACCAACAAAGATTTTACCGAAAACCTTAGCGCCACTAAATGTGAAGGTTGGACCCCAAGTGATTGTAAGCACAGCACAGAGACTAACCAGTTCAGAAAGTGTTCTGATTGGGAGTCCATAGTCCCCTGCACCAGCAGGGGTTACTCAGGCACACATAGCAGAAGCTGCTGGATGGGTCCAGGTGATAGAAAATGGGCCGGAGAATTTATAGACTCCGGTTTTTCAGAAAGTAAACAAAGCAAAAAAGGAGATGATGGAAAACGCTTGAGACATTTTTCAGTAAAAGTGTGAAAAAGTTTGGCAGAAAGGTATAATGTCATATAATGAAGTAGCTGATGAGCTGATATCAGAGTTCAGCAATTCAGATAACCATTTGGCAGCTGATTTGGCTTATGCCCAGAAAAACACTAGGCAAAGAGTTTTTGGTGTTTTAAATATGCTAATGTCAATGAACATTATTTCAAAGGAAAAAAAATCAAGTGGATTGGCCTGCTGATTCTGCTCAGGAGTGTCAAAACCTGGAGAAAGAGGCCCTGGCTGGTGTGGCTCAGTGCACTGAGGGCTGGCCTGCAAACCGAAGGATCGGCTCGGGGCACATGCCTGCGTCCCCAGTTGGGGTGCACAAGAGGCAACCACACACTGATGTTTCTTTCCCTCTCCATCTCCCTCCCTTTCTCTAAAAATAAATAAATAAAATCTCTATTAAAAAAATAAAAACCTGGAGAAAGAGAAGGAGAGGTGGACAGAACAGATAAAGCAGCAGTGGGCCCAGCTGCGAGAGCTTCTGCGGCAAATGGCTTTTAGAAACCTGGTATAGAGAAATCGACAAAGTGAACTGCAGAACCGGGGCCCTCCAGCTTTAAGCTCCACCATTCAGCCGCCATTTATAATCATCACTACAAGCAGGGAAACAGTCATAAACTGCAGTGTCTCCAGGGACAAGTTTGAATATCTTTTCAATTTTGGCAGCACCTTTGCCTATGAGGAGGCCCATGATGACACAAATGCTGCAGCAGAGGGGAATGTCCTTTGGCCTGGAGTCAGGCAGATGCCCTCTGGAGGCCCTGAAGCTCGCTGCATCACTGGTGCCAAAGCCTCAGCAGGCATGTATCCCAGACACCTCCCCAGGACCTCGGTTAAATCAGGGACTATGTCTGCCCTCTACCCCGAGTCTCACATCTCGACCTGACCACTGGGGCCGCCTTGTCCCAGTCAAGTGTAAACCAGGGGGTTATTCTTGGGTGCTGAAGTGGCCTAGGCAACAGTTCCTTGCCCCAAACAGTCACCTGATCAGCAGTGCGGCCTCTCACAGAGTCCCCAGATGGCGAGACCCCCTCCTGCTCGTTCAATGAGGAAGACAAGGAAGAAGAGGAGGCGGATTCCTGCTCCCCAGAATAGAGATAGGACAAATACCATGTTTTTTAAAAATATAAAAATATAAAAACAATATACTGAGTCCAGCACAAATAATGCCCCCTTTTTTTCTATTATACAATCTTCTATTACAAAATCCTAAGTATGTAATTCTGTGAGAACAGGATCACCCTCAGGTGCACCATATGACATTTTAGGAGAAATGTTCAAGTTAAAACTGCACCCGTATTATTACCCCACCAACCACACTCAAGTAGGCTGGACCCTGTATATGCTGTTATATATTATGTATAAATATATTTAATATATAATTTGTAAAATATACTCATGTTTATATTAAGTATGTTATTAATAAAAATTATTGATAACACAAACATATTTAAGTAACAAAATTAAGTAGAGGCAGACATTACAAATGATATAAAAAGGTATTTAGAGCCCTGGCTGGTATGGCTTAGTGAATTGAGCACCAGCCTGCAAACCAAAAGGTCGCTGGTTTGATTCCCGGTCGGGGCATGTGCCTGGGTTGTGGGCCAGGCCCCTAGATGGGGGTGGGCGAGAGGCAACCAATGGGTTTTTTCTCCCTGTCGTCTTCTCTTCCCCTCTCGCCAAAATAAATAAAGGCTTTAAAAAAAAAGTATTTAGAGGAGCCAGTGAAAGGTCGGCTGGATTTGAGAAGGAAGCAGCCAAACTTTTGGTTCCAGGTGGCAACACGGAACGTACGAAGGGACCCAACTTGGTGCGTGATCCAGAGAGGGGACGAGTGATCACCATTGCCATTCAGCGTCCACCTGAATCAGGGACAGAGCTCCTCACTCTCCATACACTATCCACCCAATCTGATCCACCCAGCTGGGCTAGGGGTCCTCTTAGGAGCTGGCGGCCCAGAGGAGCGGCCGCGTGCTGGGGTCACCAGCAGAGCAGTGCCGTGGGCTGATGACTGCATTTGCTGCCTCACAGTGAAGAGGCTGGCACTGCAGCTAGTTCCTGTCCTGGGGAATGCCCGTGGAGAGTTGTGCAGCATCCAGAATGTGGGGGCCCTCACTCCATGTAGGATTTCGGTAGACACCAGTGCCACTGTGACAGTCGTCTCTTCGCAGTGGGCCTTCTTGGTAGATGTCCGGGATGCAGCCTTGCCAGGTCACCGGGCGTGGAATAAAGGAGACAATAGAGGCAGTGAGTTTCAGGCTTAAAGGTGCAGGTTCAAGCCAGACCGCCTGAGGTGACATTTTCTAGCAGTGTGACGTTGGGTGAAGCATTTAACTGCCCCGTGCCCCATCTACAAAATAGCAGTAAATGTACCTAACTCATTGGTTGTAAAAATTAAATGTGTTAATTACTGAAGCGTTTAGGAGAGTGTCTGGCTGTCTCACATTAAGCACACAATAATGTTAGCTTTTTAAAAAAAATTCTAAGTTTTGTGTGAGAAGACCCTGAATAGACCCCCGGAAAACTTCAAGACTGTTGTCCACCGGCAATAGTGGTGGGCAGAGAGCAGAGGCTTCTTTCTAGGTCCTGAAGTTCAAGTTTTGTTCACCAGGTGGCGCTGTGTGCTCACAGGATCGGCACTGCTGTGGCCAATTCTGCAACTGTATTATTTGCCTATACTATGTGGGCGTTGTGCTAGGAAGAGGGGAGAGGTGAGGAGAGTTAATACTGGGCTTGCTTTCAGGTTTAGCAAGGTACATCAAAAATCCTCTGAGCGCACAGCTGGAACACCTAGAAGGGGCGGTAGTTGTGGAGACAAGAGCACTTGTTTTGAAGTGGCAGAAAGTGTGGAGGGTCCAGGAAACAGATCCTGGGTGAGCCTGCAGTGCTGAGTGTGCAGGGAGGTGGCGGTGAGAGATGAGGCTTGAAGGCTGGGCAGGCACAGGTCCACAAGAGCCTGGTGAGATGTTAAAAGAGTTCGGATTTTCTCCTACTAAGGGGATCAGCAAACTGCTGAAGGATGTAAACCCAGGCAGTGACTCTCCCAGATCTCTCACTTTAGAGGCTCCCTCTAGCTGCCAGCTAGGTGGATAGTGGCAGACGCTGGTTTAATCTGATTAAGCCAGTGAGGAAAGAAGGGACCTGATGTAAGAACAGCTATTGAGTTGCTACAGTGTGCTAATAAGTACACTTATTACAGTGAATCCTCACAACAACTGTGAAGCAGGTACAATTATTCTCATTTTATAGATGAAGAAGCTGAGCCTCCAAACAGTTAGTAACTTGCTGAAGGTCACACAGCAAGCAAGGAGCAGAGCCAGGATTCCAGTTTATTCAGACACCAATGCCAAGTTTTAACTAGTCCTCTAGGATTGGGGTGTGGTGTGGTGGGGGAGCTCCTCAAAGGGACAGCGATTTCATATTTCATTCAACAATATTTGATGTTGGCCTGTTACATGCAAAGAAGTATAGAAAATGCCCAAAATGAACCAGCTGGGTCCCCGCCCTCCCTGAACGAGTGCAGGGGGTGGGAGGGGTGGGTACAGGAGGGATGGAACAGACATGCGAAGGGTATTAGAATAGCTTGGGCCCTTTGTGCCACAGAGAAGAGTCAAAAACTAATCCTCAGAGGTGTTTTTGCCAGATTACCACAGTTCTAAAAATCAAGAAATATCTCATGAAAATCTGGACGGTCACTTCTTTTGAAAATTGAGAAGATCTAACAAGTCAGGCTGCATTCCTTCCTTTGCAGCGGCCTATTGGAGGATGGGCCGAGGCCGGGCTGTCCACCAAACCTCCCACCGCTCATCTCTTCCCTCGTGGTCGTCTGCTCCACCTGCAGGCATTCAACCCGCGCCTTCTCTGGGTGGTCGGATGTGCTGGACGCTCTATGGGAAAATGTGTTGTAGGCCGTCTCTAAGATGCCCTCCATATACTGCCCACCACTATTCATCCCCCATGTAACTAACTCCCTGCCCTTCAGTGCCTCGAGGCCTAGGGACTTGCTTCTAACAACACAGCAAAGGTGAGGGATGCCACTTCTGAGGTTAAGGTACAGAAGATTGTAGTGGCCATCTTGTTAGTTCTCTCTCTTTTTCTCTTTTTCCTTTTACTTGCTTACTCTGGTAAAGCCAGCTTCCTCTGGGGAGCTGCCCTGTGAAGAGGCCCACGTGGTAAGGAACTGGGGGGCAGGTTCCAGCCAGGGAGGACCTGAATCCTGCCCACAACTGCATGAGAGAGCTCAGAAGCAGATCCCCTCCAGTCAAGCTTTCAGGTGAGCACAGCCCTGGCCAACACTTTGCAGCTTTGGGAGAGACCCTGAAGCCAAGGACCCATCGAAGCTGCACCCTGACTCCTGACCTAGAGAAACTAAGATAACAAATATTAAGCTGTTACATTTTGGGGTAATTTGCTATGTAGCTATAAGTAATGAATACACGAACAGTTCTCACAGCTGTTACAATTGTCTGAGACTATGGCCATTTGACACCTACATGGAGGATGGGCCAGGCACCATTCCAAGCATTTGGGACACAGTAATGAGCAAAACAGATAAGGATCCTGGCCCTCTTGGAGCACATACTCTAGTGGGGATGGTTTTACATAGTGGAGGTCTGGGTTGGCAGTGCTGTTCTGAAGGAAAGACAACTTCCTTCAGCTCCTGGGGAGAGATTCTTAATCTCTTTTAGGTCCTAGACGTGTTTGAAACTCCACAGAAGCCATGGACTGCTTTTTAGAAAAATGTACATGCACATAGAATTTTACATGCAAATTTAGGGATTTTCATAAGAATTCTTGTGGTCTGAGCTGACAGGAGTCTTGTGATAAGCATTGTTTTAGGTGCTGGGGCAAAGAGCATCAAGATGGACAGTGTAAAGGGGGAGACGTCAAAATCAGTGCCTTGTGCAGTTGTGCTAAGTCCACAAGGGAAGTCCAGGGAGCTGAGCGGCTGTACAGAGAGATGTGCCCCCAGGTCTGGGTGCTCAGAGAAGGCTGTAAGTCACAGGCAAGTGAGATTTGAAGGACAAGTAGGAATCTGTCAGGAGGGGGGGCACGGTGGGTGGCGGGTTCTGTGTTACATTGTGGGAGGATAGGGGCGAGGAAGGTAGGCACAGGTCCCTGCCCTCCAGCCCATGTAGTCCATCAGAGGAAACAGACATCGTGGCGAGTTGTACCAAAGGGAAATCCGGATGTTCTGTAGGTCACACAGCAAAGGGATATATTGCTGGAGTCAGGCAAGGAGATTTCCCTAAGGAAGTAACCATTAAGTCAAAATCCGAGTTACTGGACAGGCCAGGGCAAGGGACTGTTCCATGACCAGGAGGAACTTCAGGTGGAAGAGGTCACCAAGGCACAAGTACAGAGAGCGGGGAGGCCAGAGGGAGGCTGGGGGCAGTAGGTGAATCCCAGACAGACTCGTGGGCATTGTTGGGAGTTTGTACATTTCCCCACCTGTCACGAGAAGCTCTCAAGGGGAGTGGCCTGATGGACTCTGGGTTCCCAGGAGATCGTTCTGACTGGATGGAGGGATCCTGTGCACAGGTGGAATCGGAAAGGGCAGGCTGAAGGGGTTGCAGATGGGAGCCGATGACGACCTGGGCTTGGGGAACAGCAGGGGACAGAGATGAGAGGTCTTTAATCGCAGAAACCACAAGTTGAATGTAAAAGGTGCAGCTGGGAGTAAAGTCTAGAACAACTACAGTTTTGTGGTGCAAGCACCTGGCAGAGGCACCCGTGGAGGAGGAACGAGCCAGGGAGGAGGAAGGTCATTTCCGTCATTACTGAGTACGTCATACTGTTTTAGAAGATCCAATACGATTGCTCTGTATCTACTTTTTCAGCTGCAAACTCACAGCACCGCCCCCCCCCTCCATTCTACAGGTGTCATCCACTCTCTGGTTCATTTTCCTGAATGTCTCGGGCATTCTTCTGTGGGGGAACCCCTGCCTGTGCTGGGTCTTTGTCTCAGGGGATGGTAAGTAACTGATTCAGACATGGAAAACTTCAGGTTTAAGTGCAAGCAACATCCTTAAGAACCCCTCCCTGACCTCCAGTCTATATCACCCCTGCCTGCCATCCTCTGTTCTCACAGCACCACACCTGTCTCCTCCATGGTGCTTCCTTTAGGTGCAATTACACTTCACAGGTGACCCCCCGATCCAGCTAAGCCTCTGTGCCACGGACTTTTTGTTCTCTGAGGGGAGGGTCTGTGACTCATTCACCATGGAATCCCTAGGGCCTGACACATGCAGAAGTTTAACATTAAAAAAAATCGAGATGTCTTAAAATTCACTCTTTCAAAGTGTAAAAGTGAGTGGACTTTAGTATATTCACAAAGTTGTACAACCATCACCGCCATCCAGCTGGACACCATTCTCACTTCCCCCGGAAGAAGCCTCACGCCCGTTAGCAAGCTCCTCCCGTTTGCCCTCGCTCTCTTCGTGGCAGCCACTAGTGTGCTACACCTGCCTGTTCTGGGCATTTCACGTAGTGTGTGGGGTTTGGGGGGTCTGGCTTTTTTCACCGAGCGTAATGTTTTCAAGGTTTGTCTATCTTGGACCATGTATCAGTCCTTCCCTCTTTTTTCATGTCCAAATGATACGCTGTGTATTACCATACACGCCTTTTGTTTATCCACCAGCTGACGGACAGTTGGGTTGTTTGCACTGTTAGGCTACTATGAATATTTGTGTCTAAGTTTTTGTGTTGCTGTATGTTCTCCCTTCTCTCTGGTATATACCTAGGAGTGCAATTGCTGGGTCAGAATGGCTCTATGTTTAATTATCTGGGGGAACTGCCAAACTTTTCCAAAGCAGGGTGTCCATTCTATTTACATTCCTCATGCAAAGTTGCATAATAACTATTTGTTAGGCTGAATAAATAATTTCTTACATAGTAAATTGGCTGATATTTGAGATATTGTAAGAAATATATGCGTGGTCATTCAGATGACCAAACTATATTTCTCATTATATTTGGACTTCATCCACAGTTCCTGGCTCCCAGCTCCCCCGAACCACTGGGATTCCCTAAGTGTTGATAATGAAATGGGTGTCTCCTGCTATGTGAATGAGGCGAATTCCATTCCGAAGTTCCGCAGGATAGGGGCTGTTTGCTAGGAGAACCAACCAAGTGATCAGAGGGTTGGAACTTTCGGTCCCACCCTCCTTCCTCCTCTGACCTGACTCCTGGAGAGGGGAGAGAGGCTGGAGGTTGAATCAGTTGCCTATGTTCAATGATTTAATCAATCATTTCTATGTAATGAGGCCTCCATAAAAACCCAAGAGGACGGGGTTCGGGGAGCTTCTGGGTGGTAAACTCGTGAAGACTCGGGCAGAGAAGCAGGTCTGGAGGGGGCGTGAACACTTCGTGCCCTTTTCCACATACCTTACCCTATCCATCTCTTCCATCTGGCTGTTCCTGAATTATATTCTTTTCTAATAAACTAGCGATCTAGCAAGTAACGTGATTTTCTAAATTCTGTGAACTGTTCCAGCAGAGTAATCGAACCCAGGGTGAGGGATGTAGAATCTATGATTTACAGCCAGTCGGGTCAGAGGCACAGGTGACATCCTGGACTTGTGACTGGCGTTCGGAGTTGGAGGGGGTCACTGGAACCTCCAGTCTGTAGCCAGTTGGTCAGACGCACAGAGAGCCTGGGCTTAGGGCTGGCGTCTAAAGTCTGTGGGTTTGGAGGGGGGAGGTCTTGTAGGACTGAAGCCTTAACCTGTGGAATCTGATGTTATCGCTGGGTAGATAATGTCAGAATTGAGTTGAATTCTTCTACACCCTGCTGGTATCAGAGAGTTGTTTGTTGGTGTGGGGGTCACCCCCAATGTTGGAATGGGGTCCAGGAACCCAGCTCACTATTACTTTTGGCACTTGGCAGACCAGAAGAGGGTGGCTCTGGAAGCCAGGGCCGTGGGCAGAATTGCTCAACCAATCAGCTGCAGAGCTGGGATCTGGACCCGGCCTGTGTGGCTCCTGAGCCAGCACTCCTGTCCACTCAGCTGTGAAGCAGCCTTGAGCCAGGAGCCCGCAGGAGATCCAACGCGATAACGCTGTTCTCCTCAAACTGCGGGTAGTATCAGGGGACTCAGAGTCTCCCTCCTTTCCAGTGTCCCCTCCTCCATTCATTAAACACACAAGCCCGGCCGTGTCCATCCCCTGCCTTAAAAACAAACAGAGCCAAAGAAAACAAGAAAACAAAATCCCAGATCACCTGTCTCACAGCATGGGCAGTCCTTGGCCTCGCAGAGGTTATTCCAAGCTGCCCTCAGCCTGCTTTTTCAGCTCCACTTCCCACCACTCTGTTTTATTTGTTTAACAAATGTTTGCCATGGGCTTGTGACACACGCGGTCCCGTGAAAGGTCTACAACCACCTACAATGTGGTTCCTGCCCCCAAGAGACTTACATATCACGGGGAGGGAGGCAGGCAAGTAAACTGATGGTTCTAGACCAGAGAGAGGGCTTCGGTAGAGATCAGAATAGTGTTTGGGGGCAGGGTCCCTAAGCCAGTCTAAGAGATCAGGCAAATTTTGGAAAGAGGTAAAACTTGAGCTGAGTTGTAAAGGACGAGGACCTCAGAAGAGAAGAAGGGACTCTCTCATCCCCACGGGAAGAACAGGTGCAAAGGCAAGGAGGTGTGAAACCAGGAGGCTTTGCACTTCATTCCACAGGTGCTTACTGAGTGCCTCTTAGGTGCCCAGTGCTGTTCTAAGTGCTGGAGATACAGCAGTGAACACAACAGACCAGGCCCCTTGCCCTCAGGGAGCTGACAGTCCACAGGGGGAAATGTTGACCTGTGGGCTGGGGAAGGTCAAGTGTGATGGCCCTAGGGGGTCCATGGACATGCTGGAGCCCATGGAAAGTGAAATCTGAATAGCAATGTGTATGTGTGCTCAAGTTCACGCATAACATTTTCTTTTCTTTCTTCTCAAACGGATCCGTGACCATCTTGGGTTGGGACCCTTATTCTAGGGCCCCTTGTGCTAAGCTAAGGAGATTGACCTTGATTTGGAAGTTCAGGGAGCCAGCACTGAATTTTAAGAATTGAAACCGTCAGAGCCTGACCCTGTGCCCTCGCTAGGGAGAACTCCTTGTACCTTTTCTGCTGCGAGACCTTAGCTTTCGCCATCCTCCTGACCTGGAGGAGTGGCAAGGGCCACACGAAGAAGCCGGACGGGTCTGTGATTGCATCCCGCCTTCGACCACCGCATTCCACCTGCCGGCCACCAGTCTTCTCCATCTGCGGAAATTTGCGAGGGTTAAATGAGACCACGATGTTTCGAGGATTTAATGACAGTGTCTGTTTGGGAAGTGCCCAGTGTATACTAGTCACTCAGCAAATCTTAGTTCCTCTCTTGGCTTGGTGATTCAGCTGTTCAGAGATGCCCTTTTGCCTGACGTCTTCTTGGAACGTCCCGGGCAGTTGCTCACATGGCCAAGAGCTCTGTGGCTACCGCCAGTGTTGCTTTCAACACACCGCATGAAGCTCAGCTCTCTGTGGGTTTGCCTTTGTCCTCTCATCAATCCACACCCCAGTCCAAGTAGTGACACCTTCCCTTTCACAGATGAGGAAACAGGCCCAGGAAGTTGAGAAATTTATCAGGAACCAATCAGTTAATACGTGTCTAGAAGCATCCCATCACCAGGCCTCCTGAAAAAGGGTAATGACAGCAGCAGCGGCGACAGTGAACGTTTTTTATGCTTTACTAGGTACCAAGCGCTGAGCTGAGCATTTCACCCGAACCAGAACCCCCAATTCCATCTGCCATTTTCCCCGCAGGTAGGCAGGTACTACTATGTTGTTATTCGAATTTACAGAGGAGGAATCCAAGGCTCAGACAGGTAAAGCAAGTGGCCCAAGGTAACCCAGGCCAGTCAGTTTCCAAACTCAGATCTCCATCTAACTCCAAAGAAACCGGTGACATTCCGCGTCTTGAAAAACATTACTTCCAGCTGCACAGTTAAAAACCCCACCCAAGCCTGTCCAGCGTCTGCTTGGACTGTCTGCTTCAGCCAAACCTCTGGTTGTTTTGATCAAGGATAGAGAGGGCGCCGCCTGATTTGTCCGGGGCGGGGGGGGGGGGGGGGGGGCGGCCCGAGGTGGGGGGAGGTGACGGTGGAAATTTTAGGTGCCGGGGACCAGAGCGCGAGTCACGTGTGTGTGAAACTCGACCTAGGAGGAGGGGAAGGGAAGGGATCCCCCGCCCCTACCTCAGGGTGCAGCCCCAGACGGGTATAAATACAAGTATCAACGCCGTGCCTCCACCTCGCCCCTACCCTGCTTCGCTAACTGGTGTCACCGGAGGGCTCCGTGCCCCTGGGCTAGTTCGGAGAGGGCAGCGGAGGGTAGCGCACCAAGCTGCGGGGCTGAGCCCCGGAGGCGGCGAGGACCGGGCAAGCTGAGAAGCGAGGAGCGCTCGTGCTGGTGCGGGCTGGGCCCGCCGCACGCGGGACGCCGAGAGCGTGCACGCGCCGCTAAGGCGCTGCGCCCCACAAGCATCCGCCGCTGCAGGAGGGGCGTTTGCCCCCCACCGGAGGTGAGCAGCAGGGCGGGCTCCGGGGTGCCCCGCCGCGCGCCGGCTGAGAGCCACGGGGGCCGGCTGCCGCCGACACGCCAGGGCTCGACCAGAAAAGCCCGTTACCTGAGCCCCTGCGTCTGGCGGCGCCTAGTTCGGTCTCTTCCAGCGTGTCCCGCCCTCCCCTTCCCTGGGCTCCCCGCGTTCCCCTCTGCCTCTGCGCCCCTTCTGGCTGCACTTCCTCCGCTCCCAGCCACTTCTTGGGGATTGAACGGACCTGCCGGGGCGCCCGGCTCTGAAGTCCCATTTCTCGGATGAAGGTGCTGAGGTTCGCAGAGAAGCGACTCGGGCCTTCCTCCCCCACCCCTTGCCCTTCCCCGTCCCACTTCTCTCCGCTTCCCCTGGTCTTCCCCCGCGGCCGCTCCCCGCCCCCGCGCCGCCCGAGTCCCGTCTCCTCCCGCGGTGGCAGCCGCGGCCGAGGCGGGGGGAGCTCGGGCTTCTTCCTTTCCTCTGGTAAACACACCCGCCCGCCCACCAGCCAGCCCATCAGCCGCCACTGCCCTTATAAAGTCAGCGGGCGGCGGACTTCCTGCCGGAGCCGAGCCCCCTCCCCGGGCAGGAGCTGGAGGGCGGTTTCCGAGGCGCGAAGCGTGGGGCCCCGCGCCCTGATTGAGTGAGGGGCGCCCCAGGGCGCCGAGGGCGCAGTTGGGCCCGCCCTGGGTCTCGGTCCACGTGGCAGCTGTCTGCTAGGACTGAGCGACTGTAGGGACGCGGACTGCCTGGTGCGGAGCAGGGGAGGGCCAGTTGTCACCCAGTCCCAGAGGAGAGGAATGGTCTTATAGGGGCAACAGGAAGAGGGGTGTCTTAGGCCAGCTTCAGACTTCCCCTTCCTCCTCCCGCTGCTTCTGGGGGTCCTTCCTAGCGCGGGAGGCCGGATATTGGCCACTGGTGGCTTCAGAGTGCGCTCTGCCTCTTGCTGACCTTTGGGGACTTGGGATAGCGAGGGTTTGGCCCCCGGGAGCGGGGCTCTGAGCGTCCTGCCCTGGGTGGAAGAGCCTGGCAGCGCGCCAGGAAGCTGCTGCGCGCAGACAGGACCTTTCTTGTTTCCGATAGTGGCCTGGCGGGAGCTCAGTGCCGCGCGCGCCCCTGGCACTACCAGCGCGCCCAGAGCCAGCTCGGCTGTCCCCTCTGAGAAGCTCAGGGATCTATGGGGCCTCCCTGAAGGCCCCCTCGTGGGCTGGCTCGAGGGGTCTCAGGAGCCACCACGATGGAGGACCCTAGCCAGGGGCCGCTGGGGGCCCCGTCACTCACCGCTCTGTTCCTGTTCAGGCTCGCGGCCAGCATGGCCCCCACACTGCAGCAGGCGTACCGGCGGCGCTGGTGGATGGCCAGCACGGCTGTGCTGGAGAATCTCTTCTTCTCCGCCGTGCTCCTGGGCTGGGGCTCCCTGCTGATCATGCTCAAGAACGAGGGATTTTATTCCAGCCTGTGCCGAGGTATGCCCAAGAAGGGGCCTGTTGGGCTGGGAGAGGAACAGCAGAGGGGGGATGGTGGACACTGGAGGACAGGTGGCTGAATGGACAGAAAGCAGGGCTCCTTAAACTGGAGCACTGGACGGCAAGTTGGACAGGCCACTTCCTGACCTCTTCAAACTTCATGCAGAGAATGGGCGGCACTCTGCCCACTGTGCCTGGTTCATCTAATCCAGTTTTCACTGAATGCCGGTACCCTGCTGGGTATCCGGATCCTGGACTGACTGGTAGAGTCCTAAGCTTTAGCAGCCTCAGGTCTAGAGCAACATGGAGACTTTTAGAAGGGGAAGTGCTATAGCTAACCGGTGAGGGACTCCTGACTAGGGCTATTGTAAGGCTAAATAGGCACAGGAGAACCTACAAAGTGGATTGACCTTAAAGGACCTGCACTCCTTTTTCAGGACCTTTGAGCCCCCAGGTCTTCAAATCACCCATTTGTACAAAGTTAATAATAGCCTTATTTCCTCTAGGCTAGGCATTGTGGATAGCTCCTATTTTCCATTTCAATAACCTTGACTTTGTGTGACAAGAGAGTAGGAATTCTAACATTCCGTGTCTAAGAAAACAGCTGGAAGGGCATCTTCCTTTTCTGAGAAGGAGGGCAGTGCCCGACCAGCTAAACCAAAGGGCCTGGATAGACGTGGAGTTTGGCCCTTCCCCTCGTTCTCTTCCTCCAGCCTCCACATTGTGAAACAGGCTCAGAATAATAATATTTATCCCGTGGGAGTGCTGTGAGAGTCAATGGTGCTTGATAAATATTTCTGTCTTCTTGGCTTTACTCGGCCCCTCGATTCAATTCCTACTGGGCACCAGCCTTGACTGTGGGAGAGAGCCGAGGTCTTGGGTTGGCGCTGGAGAGGTCTTGATCTCTGCTGTGGGCAGCCCAGGCTCTACCAGGGGCTGCTCCACCCCTGCCACGGTTATTTGTAAGGAAGCAGCAGGTGGCATCAAGGGATGGCCCCAGTTACAGAGTGTTGGGGCTGGAGGAGTGGAGATTAGAGCTGGCAGCTGGCATGGGGAGGCAAGCTGGGCCAGTAGGAGCGGATGTGGGATGAAGTGATAGGCATTCCAGGGTGGTTGAGAGAACCAGGCAGAGAGCTAGAAGGGCTTTGGGGAGCCCCATTGGCAAATGGAGGTGGGGAGCCCAGGTCCCCTTGGACTTGCTTACCATGGAGACTAGAGAGGACTTGTCCTTGTGGCCTTGGTGCCTGCCACTGCCAATCTAGCAGCTTCTTCCTGCCTTCTCCACCTTTTTTTTTATAAATCCACTTTATTGAAGATTATGTTACATCACACATTTTGATGAGGTTTGACACACTTGTACACCCCAGGAACCATCAGCATAATCGATATTTAAAACAGAGCCTTTCCATCCCCCCCAAAACTCCTGTTTCTCTTGCTGTCCATCCTGCCACCTAAGTTTAAAAAAAATATGGATTAGAGCTTTAGTAAGATATAAGGCACATACCTTACAGTTTACCCATTTAAAGTATACAATTTAACAATAGTTACGGGGGTATAACATACAGCACAGGAAATATAGTCAATAGTGTAATAATTATGTATGGCACCGTAGAGGAACTAGACTGATCAGGTGGTCCCTTCATAAGGTACAGAAATGTCTAATCACTACGTCATGCACCTGAAATTAGTGTAATATTGTATGCCAACTGTAAAGGAAAAACTGAAAAATAAAAATGTAAAAGTCCTATTAAAAATAAATAAAGAAATCATCTTCGAAGAAATAGTTACGGTTGATAAGTACACTTAATGCCTGCCAAGGAAGACAACAACAACCACAAATAAAGTATACATCTTAATGCTTTATAGTCTATTCGGAGTTGTGCAACCATCATCACAACCAAGTGTGTAACATTTTCTTTACCCCAGGGGTAACCCTGTGCCCATTAGCAGCACGCACTCTCCTCACGCCCCTCCGCTCCCAAGCACTAGACAGCCACTCATCCTCTTTCTGCCATAGGTCTGCCTGTGGCAGAAATAGATTTGTCTGTTCCGAACATTTCCTATAAATGGCATCTTACAGTATGCGGTCTTCGGTGATAGGCTTGTTTCACTTGGCATGATGTTTTCCAGGTTCAGCTACATTGTAGCACGTGTTGGACTTGGTTTCTCCCCATTGCGACTAATACTCCGTTGTATGGGTCTGCCACAGCTTCCTTATCCATTCATTGGCTGATGGCCTTGTGGGTTGTTTCCACCTTTTGGCTTTTATGAATAGTGCTCCTATCTGTGTACAAGTTTTTGTTTGGACATATGCTTTCCTTCCCCTTAGGTGTATACTTAGGAGTGGAATCGCTGGGCTGTTGGGTAACTCTATGTTTAACCTTTTGAGGAATTGCTAGACTATTTTTCAAAGTGGCTGCAAGAGATTACATTCCCAGCCTGTGGTGTATGAGGGTTTCAGTTTCTCCACATCCTCACCACTTGCTATTATTACTCATCTTTTTTATTGTAGCCATTCTAGTGGACATGAAGTGTTACCATTTGTGATTTTGACCTGCATTTCCCCGATGGCTAATGGTGCTGGGAATCGTTTCGTATACTTCTTGGTCATGGTCATATCTTCTTTGGAGAAACATCTATTCAGACCCTTTGCCCATTTCCAATTGCATCATTGCCTTTTTATTATTGAGTTGAAAGAGTTCTTTATATTCCAGATGCAAGTCCCCTATAAGATAGTGATTTGCAAAATTTCTCTCCCACTGTGTCATTTCTCACTTCCATGGCATCCTTTGGAACACAGATGTTTTCAGTTGATGAAGTCCGATCTATGTCACTTTTCTTTTGCCATTTGTGTTGGGTGTCATGTTTAAGAAACCATTGCCTGTGGTCACAAAGATTTATGCTTGTGTTTCCTCCAAAGAGTTTTATAGTTTAAGCACTAACACTTACATCTTTGGCCCAATCAGAGTTAATTTTTGTATGTGGTGTGAGGTGTCCACCTGGTGTTTTGAGTTGCCCAGAGTGAGTGTGCATCTGAGCCTGGTTATTTGGGATCACTAGAGGTGACCAAAGTGAACCCTCCTCTTAGTCTCAGAACTTATTTGTCCATTCTCGGAAAGCCTGGCACATGTCTCTCTACCCTCACCTTTCTTTCATTCAAGGGGCTCCAGCCTCAATCCTTGAGACTTCAGACTGGGGGAGCTATACCCCATTTGGCCTTAGACATGCCGCCCTATCAAAAATGCCTATTTTCTGCTTCTTGAAGCCACATTCACTGTGGCCTGAACCTCTCTCTCTCCAGGGTCCTGAGAACACAGAATCAGCCCAGGAATCTGTGTCCCCATGGTGTGTGGAAACAGGCAGGCAGCTTCACTGCCAGCTCTGCTCTGGGGTGGTTGGCTGATGGGAGCCAGTTACTTAACTTCTTAATACCTTAGCCACCCCATCTGTAAGAAGCCACCGATACTCCTTATTCCAGGGCTGTTGTGAAAATGAAATGAGAGCAGGATTGCAATATTCAAGACAACTGGTGGGGGTTGTTATTCTGTTCTGGACCCAGCTTTGCCAGCATTTGCTGTGTGACCTTAGGCAAGTCCCCTACCCTCTCTGGATCTCCACATCTAAGTCTATACAATGATGTGAGCACCAGATGATGTCATTTAACTGACAGTGGTCTCCAACCTTTTTGGCACCAGGGATCGGTTTTGTGGAAGACAGTTTTTCCATGGACTGGGGGGGCCAGGGGGATGGTTTCGGGGTGATCCAAGCACATTACATTCATGCTCACCCCCTGCTGTGAGGCCCTGAGGTTGGGGACCCCTGCTTTGACAAATGTGGAGCTCATTACTGAGGTCTTCATTAGTGTCGGCTTTGGGGTTCTATGGCCACACCCTCTGTCTTCTCAGTGCTTTCTGCTGCCCCTCTGTTGAGCTGTACCCTGTGGTTGACCCACCTGCAGGGGTGTCCGAGCCAAAGAGATTTTGTTGCTTAGAATTTAGGCGGTAGCAGTTCAGTTACGGCTAGTTCATATCCAGCCTAAGTGCCCAGATAAGAAAACAGTGGCTAAAGTTCATCAAGCAGTTACTGTTTGCTAGTTAGATCGTTAGTCCTCACAACAAACCTGTGATGTAAGTGTATGGTGTGATGTGTTATTAATCCCATTTATAGAAGAGAAAACTGAAGCTCAGAGATGCTAAGTAACTTGCCTGAGGTCACACAGCTAATAAATACGAAGCAGAGTGAGGATTCAGTCCTGGATCTGACTCCGGAACCTTTATCCTAGACATCTGCCCCTGACCAACTTCAGTACAGGAGTTTTGGAGAAAGTGTCTGTCAGCTGCAGGAAAGTGAAGCAGCGGAGTAGGAAGGGCGCTCTGCCTGGGAGACAAAGAAAACGGGATCATTTTGTGGGTGTTTGTGTGCTCAGCAGTCCTCAGAGCCAGCCTCTCAGGTGGCTGCCACCATAATCTGCCTTCCCCAGGTGGGATAACAGAGCCTCTGGGTTTCAGCAGCACAGCTAGTGGAGCCAGGAGTGAGCTCCGCTCTTGACTCCAGAGGCAGAATGCTTAACCTTGATCCCGTTTTTCCAGCGTTTCTCAGAAATCATCATTTGTAGCTCACCTTCGTGGTTTTACTAGTTCCGTGTGCCAGAGGTGCCGTTGTTTACTTAATACTTCCTTTTGAATCAACCCACTTAAAAAAGTAACTTAGCCTCATTCTAAAGTGTAACTAGTACATTCTAAAGTGTACTATCCTCGGAATATTGGGTTTGCTATTACTCACACACATGTGCCACACATGTGTTTCTAATGCATGCACGTGTGTACATGTTTCTAGCAGACATTTTCATACATGTTCCTGCATGTGCACATGTATATATTTATATGTGTGTATATATATATACACATATGTGTGCACATGCGTGTTGATACCTGTTTAAGTAGATTCCAGGTGCCTCTTAAACCCACCCTGAGCACCCCGCCTGCTATGCATACCACACTTGGGGAAACACTGTTTTCCCTGGCTTCTAAGCCCAACTTCATTACTAACTTTATGGGCATGTTTTCCCTGTCCCACTCCCCATGCTTCACTTGACTTGTCTAGAAAACTGGGCAGCTGGGTTAGGCTTCGAAGACCTCTCCTGTTGTCTTGCCACGGATAGAGGCCTACGAGGTCTTGGCGTCTTGGCCTGCTTCCCACTTGCTTCAGAAGTCTGGCTTTCTCCAACCACGCAGAGTGATCAGGTCTCAGGAACTAGCTCGTATTAGTCAAACTCACAAGAGGCTGATCGATAAACCAGAGAAACGAATGCATTAATTGACCTGGAGCTATTAGCAACCCACGGGGCTGGAACTCTGCACCAGTGGAAGAATGCACTTATTGGCAGCAGGTGCTTGAGCTGGGGAAACTGACTAAGCTGCCTTCTTCAGGACACAGAGGCCCTGCGGTGCAACGGAAAAGCGTTGGCCCTGGGGGTTGTCTTCACTTTCAACCTGAGCCTGCCTGTAAGAAGCTGTGAGGCTGTGAGTTGCTTTGCTTCTTGGCCCTCATCATCTATAAAATGGGGATCATATACTCACTTTTTAATGGTGGTTGTAAGGATTAAATGAAATACCATGTGAGCTCTGGCTGGTGTGGCTCAGTGGATTGAGTGCTGGACTGCAAACCAAAGAGTCAGCAGTTCAATTCCCAGTCAGGGCACATGCCTGGGTTGCGGGACAGGTCCCCAGTTGGGGGCACATGAGAGGTAACCACACATTGATGTTTCTCTCCCTCCCTTTCTCCCTCACTTCCCCTTTCTAAAAAAAATAATAAAGTCTTAAAAAAAAACAAGAAAGAAACACTACGTGAAAAAGCCTGGCACAAAGTTGGTGTTAATTAATAGTGGGACTGTTTGTGGGAGAAAGTACCTTTTGATTGTCAAAGACTTAGGAGCAGGGACAGTGTCAAATGCCAACAGAGGCCAGCCAGTTAATAATTGGCAAATCAGGGCAGGTGTAAGATAGCTAATGTTTGAGAGCTAAAAGTGAGATGAGGACTTGGGGCCAAGTGCACCTGGGCAAGGGGTAGTCTCCACTCGGCTCCAGCAGTGGCTAGGTCTTATGACTCCTTACAGAGGAGCCAGAATTTGGGGGTTTTATGGGATAACTCCTGATGTTAAACTGGCACTCACTTTCCCAGCCAAGCAAAACGTGTGTGGGGGCCATTGCTGGCCCCCTGTCGGCACTCTCTAGCCTAAATAACCATTGCATTTCTTCCTGCTTTACCCACAGGCACTATAGAGTGCCTGTCATACAGCTGTCCCATAAGTGAGTGCAGATTGAATAAATGGTTGCCAACAAAGCTGGTGGAGAAATGAACAGTGATCGTAAAAATCACTAAATTATGGGGTCAGCCTGAACTCCCAAAACTGCGTGGTCTAAACCCCTAACCGGTTCTTCCAGGGGCCTGAGCACCCTCCCCAGCTTCCTCAGCAGCAGGTACCTACCTATGGGAAACTCCCCAAGGTCCAAGGTGCTTCCTCGCCTGGTTGGCCAGCACGCATGATCTGAAAATTCTTGACGTGCTTCCTTATGTTAACAGTCAGATCCCTTCACCCTTCTGGCACCTGCAAGCCCTTCAGATATCTGAAGTCAGGGGTCCTTGTCACCACTGAGAGCAGGTACTCACCCCACCCCTGCCCCCTGTGTTCAGGCACCATCACATCCTCCTGTCATAGCACCTGTCACTCTTTAAATCAGCATCTGCTTGTTTATTATCTAATATAAGCCCCACGAGAGCTGAGAGCTTCCTGTCTTACTCACTGTGGGATCCTCAGCACCCAGAGAAGAGGCTGACCACGTCATGACTCTCCTGGGGGTGGGGGGCATCGTTTCCCTTTCATCAGCTGTTTCAGGAGCATCTTCTGTGGACCTGGCCCTGTGCATAGGTCCCCGTTCACCTTCTCCAACTGAGTCTCTAAGGAGCCTGTGGGCTAGGCATTTCCTGCCCCCTTTTACGGGCAAGGGGCCCGAGGCTCAAAGACAGGCCGTTACTTGTCTAAGGTCGCACAGCTAAGCAAGGATGGTGGTGGGAATTCAGGCACTGGTCTGTCTGCCTTCCAGGTGCACCTTGAGTTTGCCCTTGGCAGTGATGCCTAAGTAACAAATAGGCAGGGGAGCTGCCACCTCATGGCTCACTGAGCACTGAATGTAGTGAAATCACCCTCCTTCCCCCACCACAAGCACCACAAGCCATTTTTCATTAACTTGTCACAACTCCAAGCTGGCCGTTTACCTGCAGAACAAGTCCTTCAGGTGAACTTCTAAAGGATGTGGGGAGGGTGGTGCCATGGTCCTCATTCTGCGCCTCAGTTTTATCATCTGGAGAATGGAGATACCTTATTAGCTGACTCACGGGGGCTGCATTGGGTTAATTCAGTGGCTGTTGAGAACAAGTCCTAGAACATAGTTAAGTGTTCTATAAATATTGGCTAGTATTTTTATCAGAACGTCATTTATGGGGAAAGCTTCCTCTAAGTTTTAAGTGAATTCTTGTTACATCAGTTAAGCATCACTTACAGACTTTGTCCACAGATTTGGGGGTGCTTCCTGTTGGGGGTCTGTACACCCTAAGCTCGGACATTGAGTGAATCTTACAACTTGGTAAAAAGCTTGATGTCTATGATCATGTTGGAGCTGGTTGAGGCCTCTGATTAGGTGTGTGACTCCTTTTGGGTAAGATACTAGTTGCTGCCATTTATTCAATCCCTTCCCTGGCAGCGGGGGTATGACTCTAGGCCGTCGCCCCAAGGTCACCTGGCTGGCGGTAAACCAGAGGCATGGGACTTGAGCACAGGGCCCCTGATCCCAGGCCGCTCTCTCCTGTGCCCAGCTGCTCCTGCTGTTATGTGCTGAGCCCTCCCTTCCTCCTCCTCAGCTAAGAACAACACTAACACCACTCAAGGTGCACAGTTCCAGTGGCCCAGCTGTGACCATCAGGAAGAGATGCTCAACCTGGGCTTCACCATCGGCTCCTTCGTGCTCAGCGCCACCACCCTGCCACTGGGGATCCTCATGGACCGCTTCGGCCCCCGGCCCACACGCCTGGTTGGCAGGTGAGGTGGTCAGGCCAGGCCTCGGGGAACTGGAGGGCAGGGGCTGGCGCTGCAGTGGAGGGGAGGCTTAGAGTATTCATGATCACCGCCCCCTTCGCCCTGTCAACTTCCACAGTGCCAGCTTTGCTGCATCCTGCACCCTCATGGCCCTGGCCTCTTGGGACACCAAAGGTGAGAGGTCTGGCCTGTTGCGCCCCCATGAGAAAGAACGAGTGGGATGAAGGTGGATGTTTACCCCAGCGTCTGCCCTTGCCCTCCCACAGCTCCAAGATGCCCTCATTCACCCCTTTCCCCTTCCCAGTTCTGTCTCCATTGATATTCCTGGCACTGTCCCTGAATGGCTTTGGTGGCATCTGCCTAACGTTCTCTTCACTCACGGTGAGTATGACAGGCTCTGGCTTGGCAGCAGAGCACCCAGGGGTGGGTGGGGGTAGGAGTGAGTGAAGGTGAAAGCCGATAGTGGCCAGTGGACACAGATTCTGTGTGTGTGTGTGTGTGTGTGTGTGTGTAGCCCATACATTCTTTGGAGCTCTGTTCTAGGCCCTGCAGCTGCAGCCCAAACGGAACTGAACTTCCTCAGCTTCCTGGAGCTTGCACAGGGGTGCGGGAGAGTTGGGGGAACAGGCAACCCCCAAACAAGGAAACTAATACGTTTTGTCTGTAGTCATAAGGGCTGGAAAATTAAACTAGGTAATGCGATAGTGACAGGGAAGGGACAGCTTGCGACAGCGGGTGTTTGCCTCATCGTGTACTCGGGGCCTGTCCTTGGGAAAGGGTGTGAGAAGGCACAGGTACTCCCGCGTGTGTTTGAACTGTAGGAAACTGCCAGCATGTGACCGTATTCGACCTACAAAAACGGCCCCGTAACGTGGCTCCAGCGACCTCTTACACGTGTGTGAGTTTTGCTGGTGTTACTTTAAGTGTATATGTTTATGTATGTGGGTGAGTGAGCATAAGGGTTCAAGGCTTATGAGTGTGTGGCGAGGGGAGCGGTTTCTGGCTGCAGCTGGCTGTTTATCTCGGATGAGAGCTGCCTGACCACCAAACTGGGTGTTTTTGGCTGAATTTCACCTCAGCCCGGGACATTTCACAATTCTCTAAGGAAGCAAATCTTTTCCTCCCCGCTCCCCTGCGCACCCTTTCTCCACTCTGTGCATCTTGGCTCAGGGCCCGAAATCCCTTTTCCGCCGCACTGCGGAGATCCTAACCTCGGACCCCTTCCTGGCCCGCCAGGGGGGCAGGCTTGGGGGGTGGGGGTGCTCTGCTTGCGGGGGCTCTGCGTGTGGATCTCCCAGCGCTCCTCCCCCCGCCGGCCACGCGTAATCTCCAGCCAATGGCAGGCCGGCCCCCCAGCCCGGCCCACCCCGCCCCCCGGGACTCCGCTTGAGCTCCGATCCCGCCTGGACGGATCCCAGCCAGGACATCGAGTGCTGCCCAGCCTGTAGGGCCAGCCGGGGTTAGCGGGGCTGGCCTTGGGCCGTTCTCGGTGGAGACTGCGCCCTGGGACCCTTGAGTTTGGGGGCGGCGCCAAGGGCCTGGCTGGTCCTGGTCCTGGCACTTCCCCTGGTGGCCTTGGCAGTGTGCCTTGCAGATACAGGTAGGTGCCAGGGAGTAGGGGTCGGCCTGGCCCCACACCTTTTTCATAGCTACGTGGAGGCTGGTGGGGGACTCCATTCTCTGTTTATCTACCTTCCTTTCTACAGCTATTTGAGGTTGCCTTCTGGGCTTTGGTTTTCCCCTCTGTTGAGAGGGTTTAAGCCTTTAAGGCCCTTTGGATCTATTAAACTGGGGAGGATGATGGGGCCAGAGTGGGGTGTGACTTTGCTTTCCCCTGCCCTGAGGGCGTGGATCAGGCCAGTGAGCAGAACAGACAATCAGTTAATTCTCTACTGGTAGGAGTTCTGTGCCCACAGACACCTGGCCTCCCGTAGTCCCACCCTCACCTCTCTAGCCCCTCCGGTGACTTGTCCTGTCTCAGCAGAAACTGTGGACTGGGGCCTTTGGGGCCACTGGGAAGGTTTAGGGGCACCATCTCATTACAGAGCCAGCCGTGGTCACAGCCTTGGGGTCTGGAGTGAATAGAACTAGAATGGCCAGACAGGAGAATGTCATTAACTTGCTTTGTGAACTTGAGTAGATTTCTTTGCCTCCCTGGACTTCAGTTTTCTCATCTGTCAAATGAGTTGCATTAAATCATTCTCTTTCTTTCTTTTAAAAAAAATTTGGTGTGGCTCAGTGGATTGAGTGCCGGCCTGAGACCCAAAAAGTCAATGGTTCGATTGCTGGTCAGGGCACATCCCTGGGTTGCTTGACAGGTCCCAGTTGCGGGTGTGAGAGGCAACCGTTCCGTGTAGCTCTTGCACGTTGCACTTTCTCTCCCTCTTTCTCACCCCCTTTCCCTCTCTCTAAAAGTGAATAAAATCTTTTTAAAATTTTGTTTTTTTTCCAATTACAGTTGACATAACAAATTATTTTTCAATTGCAGTTGACATATTACATTAATGTCAGATGTACAACATAGTGATTTGACATTTATATAACTTAGGAAGTAGATCAGTGTTTCTTTTTTTATTTACTTTTATTTTTTTTTTAAGATTTTATTTATTTGTTTTAGAGAGCGGGGAAGGGAGGGAGAAAGAGAGGGAGAGAAACATTGATCGGTTGCCTCTTGCATGCCCCCCAACTGGTGAACTGGCCCACAACCCAGGCATGTGCCCTGACTGGGAATTGAAATGGCGACCCTTCGGTTCGCAGGCCTGCGCTCACCAACCACACCAGCCAGGGCATGAAGTAGATTGGTGTTTCTTAAACATTCATTTCATGGGTTAAGAGGCATCACAGGATGAAGGGGCCCCATAAGGAGCTAACTTGGGAAACCCTGGGGTTAAACAAAATTGACAGTATTTCTCTGGAGGGTGCTTTTGGGAGGCTTTTAAATGCTAAAGTGCCTTGGGAGCCTGTGGGAGGGGGTTAGAGCAGTTTCCGACATTGATTTGCCTTAGAACTTTTCTGTGGCGTCTCATGGGGCTAGTGTTCTTGGAGCTCACTGTGAGGATGCTGGGCTGGATGCTTCCCAGTCTCTCAGGCGGGGCTGGGAAAGGGGAGGCCCACGCAGTTGTCAGGGGCTCCCCTCTCACTGGCACTGTCCTTCTCCCTCAGCTGCCCAACATGTTTGGGAACCTGCGCTCCACCATCATGGCCCTCATGATCGGCTCCTATGCTTCTTCTGCCATCACGTTCCCAGGAATCAAGGTTTGCAACTGTCCGGGGGGACAGTGAGGTCATTATGTTTTCTTTGCCTTTACACAAGAATTGGGTGGGGCTGGGTATATAGTGGCTGGTGTCTGGTGACCCAGTTCTTGCCAGTCAGAGGTCAGTTCCCACCACCTCTGGGAAAAGCACAGAGGCATCATGGGAAGAGTTCAAGTACTGTTGCCCACCAGTGGGTCTGATTTCTCTTCTCTCCTCTTTTCCTTTACCATTGTCCCAGTTCAGGCCCTCATCCTCTCTCCTGGGCCAGTATAGGCTTTCTCAGCCGGTCCCCTTGCCTGTGATTCTTTTCCTCCACCATCTGTCATTCACATGACCTACAGAATGATCTTAGATGGAGAACTCACTCACACACCCACTTGGCTTTGCCTGCAGAATCAAGTCCAATCTGTTCACATGCATTCAGAGCTCTTGGTTCTCTGCCCTCACCCAATCTTTCCAGCCACATCTCCTTCCCCTGCCCTGGAGAGGCTGTGTGACTTGGGGTCAAGGTCAGAAAGCTAATCTATACCTAGCCAGATCCTAGACAGGTCAGCAAGGTGGACCTAGAGTCAGAAGGCCTAAGTTCTGGTTCTGAGCAAGCTTGGGGCCTCATTTCTTCCTCTGATATCAAATGGTAAACAAAGCACCCTTTCAACTGGGCCACAGTATACCCCTCAGGTTCTGCCTCAGGCAGTTAATTTGTTAGTTTAGAAGGGACTTGCTCAGCACCCCCAAAGGAGTTTGAAAGTGTGCATTGGTGAGGTGGCTGCCAGTTGGTCAGGTAGCAGCAGGCATGGAAGGTGGTGGTTCTCCCTTCTCTTCAACTAAGGCAGTGGGGTCTGGGGAGCCAGATCTAATCTCCACTCATTTGGGATGCGGCCCTTTGAAGCTCTGTCCTGCCCTCAGGGAAGAAAGAGCTCGCAGCTCCCCAGCAGCAGCAGCTTTCCCAGGCAGCAGTGGAGCCTGAGGGTGGGGAGGGCAGAGCTCCGGAATTCCAGGCAGAGGGTGGCTGGCAGGACGAGAGGAGTGACACCATCTCACACACCTGGCTTCCCCATTAGAGGGGCTGGCACATTGGCACAGAATGCCAGTCAGTTCAAAACCTACTTGTCCTGGGTTAGGAGGCCTTGGGCAGAGCATTTGCACACTGCCCCTCCCACTCATTGTTGGCACCTGGGAGTACCCATGAAAGGTGAGATAAGGCTTATCAGCGCAGGTTTGTCTTTCCCCCGGGAACAGGCCAGGAAGGGGCAGGATAAACATAGTTAGGCCTGGTAAACCTAGAGCCTTAATTCTCCTTTTTTTGTACATGCAATGAAATGACAGTTTGTGTAAAACAAACATGTATGGAGTCATTGGCAAATGTGTATCTTTTTAAGATAATAATTGAGATTTCAAAGACATTCTGAGCTGTGGGGAGCAGCTTCAGCACTTCGTGGGAACTACTGCACCCCACTCTAGGGTGAAGCAGTGAGAAAGGGGAGGAGGGGTGACTCGCTTCTAGGTCTGACTCTCAACTTCTAGCCTTGGCTTTCTCATCTGCAAATTGGACACTGGGAATGGGGTAGAAGAGACCTTCTCTGAGGCCTCTGAGCCTGGAAGAGGGGGTCTGGGGCCAGGCGGCCTCCCCATAAGTTTGCCTCTTCCTCTCACAGCTGATCTATGATGCTGGTGTGTCCTTCATGGTCATCATGTTCACCTGGTCGGGCCTGGCCTGCCTCATCTTTCTGAACTGTGCCCTCAACTGGCCCAGCGAGCCCTTTCCCGCTCCTGAGGAAGGCAGCTACACGTGAGTGGCTCTGTGGGCGTGCTGGGTGGAGAGGGGACCTCCCTCCTGCAGAGGGCGGGGCCAGGGGTGTGGTGGTGTAATGGATAGAGTGAGCTTTGGAGTCAGAGAGACCTGGGTTTGCAAATCACCTGAGCTGTCCGAGCTCTGCTTTCTCATCCTTACCTGGGCCTGATTCTATACACCCACAAGTGTTTGGAATAGACCTGGCGCATAACAGGCAGTGAAAACATGGTGACTGTTGTTATTATTATCCTTTTCTGGTTTGGAGGACAGGATCAGAGTAGGAGGGACCCCAGCAATATAGCCAGGAAAACCCAGGAGGGGATACAAAGGCATCAAATATGCCACCGTTGTGGGGCAGCCTGAATGCCAGCTTTTCCCAGCTTCCTGTCAGTTCACCAGAGGATGGGTGTGTGTGTGTGTGTGTGTGTGTGTGTGTTGCTCCACAACCAAGCACACAGGGCGCCTATGAAACAGCTCATATATATTGAATGTCTCCTAAGCCAGGCACTGTGCTTAGCTCCCATACCATTCTCATACAGCCCTTAACTCCATCGATAACAAAATTGTAGGGAACAAAGTGACTTTCCCAAAGTCATACCTTTGAAAGGGGTGGGGGTGGTGTGAACCAGGCTTCCTGACCTCAGTTTGAATCCTTAATGCAGTCTCCATGGCAACTGCCCCAATGGAAAACAACTCATCTAATCTTCATTTACTGGGTGCTATGCTGGTCCCTGGGCCAGGCTCTGAGGGACTCGGAAGTGAGCCCTGCACTATGGAGTTCATCAAGGGGCATGTTAGTGCTGGGCAAAGGGGCGCTCAGCACCCCAAGGATGACTGGGTCAGCCCCTGGAGGCAGGCTGTTGAGGGTGGGCTCTGCAGGGCTGGTTCCCATTTGTTCCGGCCTGGCTGCCGGCAGGAAGAAGATCAAGCTTACCAGGCTGGCCCTGGATCACAAGGTGACAGGTGACCGTTTCTACACCCATGTGACCATCGTGGGCCAGCGGCTGAGCCAGAGGTCCCCCAGCATGGAGGGGGAAGACCTCTCCTCTCAGGACGCTCCTGCCATCTCAGAAAACCCTCGTGAGAGTGAGTGTCTGCTCCAGGTGCCAGCCTGGGGGACTGGGGAGGGCAGGTCCCCATGCTCAGCGAGCACTCATGCCCAAGGGCCCATCTTTCCCCTCTGCTGGATTCCTGGGGGTTGGAGAGAGAATGGGGCAGGGTCTCCAGGCCTGTGGAGCAACTGGTTTCATCAGGGCTTCCTGCAACCCCTGAGCCTCTTGCATCAGGTGAGCTGGGCCCCCCAACACCTGGCTGGCCAGCGCCCCCTGCTGGCTTCAGGAGGAGCAGCAACCCACATTCTGCCTGGGCCACTTCCCAAGGTGTCAGCTATGAGATTAGTGTCAGGATCACTGGCCTTGGAGTCAGGAGATGGGGGTTTGAGTCCCGCTCCCCACTTACACGCCTGACTTGGGTTAGATCACTTAACCCTGCTCTTGCTTTCCTGTCTCTGAAACTAGCAGTGATAACACCCATCTCCCAGGGAAGTTGAAGTTAGTTGTGAGGATTGAATGAAGCCATGGATGCAGAAGCCTTTTGTAAAATGCAGAACGCTGTGCAGTTGTCAGGGTGGAGTCCCCATTGCTGGTTCTCCCATGGCTGAGTTTTGGGCGTGAGCTGCCAGCCCCGTGAGTTCGGTGGACTCGCTGAGCTGCGGTCTCCCCATCTGCAGTATGTGGCAAAGATAGGGCTGTTGTCCAATTGGATTAAATAGGATAATATGTGTTCAGTGTGCAGCATGTAAGTAGGTGTTTAATAAATAGTAGCTAGAGTTATTACTACTACACCAAACATATGGTTTTACATCCAGAGGTCACCTAAAAATGTTCTGTTGAGATAGTTACAGAGCTGGGCAAGAACTTGGAGGCCAGTGGGTCTGAACCCTTGTTTTTGAAGAAACTAGTTTCTCTCCAAAGTCAGATAGTGTCAGAGCCTTCATTGGAACTGTGTGGGCTGGGACATTCAGAGGGAAATGGAAGATCTGGGGCTCAGGGGCGCCCCCTGCTGTCTCCCCAGAGTCTGTCCCGTTCCGCAAGAGCCTCTGCTCCCCCATTTTCCTGTGGAGCCTCCTCACCATGGGCATAACCCAGCTGCGGGTCATCTTCTACATGGCGGCTATGAACAAGATGCTGGAGTTCCTTGTGACCAGTGGCCAGGAGCATGGTGAGGTGCTGCTGAGCCCACTGCGGGGCACAGGAGGGTCCCCCTGGTTGAGCTCCTCTCACCTTGCTTCTCCTCCTGCTACTCCCAACAGAGACAGCCGACCTGAAACAAAGGGCAGAAGAGACAGGTAGGGGGACAAAAGCCAGGACCCCGGCCTGCACCCACCCCTCCACTGCCCACTTGGCAGGGAGCCTGGACCCACCCTGTCACCCGGGCATTTGGGAGGTCTAAGAATGCGGGGTCAGAGGAAGGCTGTGTTGGCATTCCCTCTTCTCCGCTGGGCTGCTGGCATCCCTCCTGCCAGCTCCTGACCCCACTTCCTTCCCACCCTGCCAGTTGGGTTCTACTCCTTCATCTTTGGAGCCATGCAGCTGCTGTGTCTTCTCACCTGCCCTCTCATCGGCTACATCATGGACTGGCGGATCAAGGACTGTGTGGATGCCCCCACTGAGGGCCTTGCCCTCAGAGACACCAGGTGAGCTGCACAGGAAGGGTGACAGCAAGTAGTCAGACGGTGCTCTTCATTCTCCATGTTCTTTCACATCCAGCATCTTATTTCATTCTCCCAAGAGCCCTGAGAGAGCAAGATACCTCCCTAATTTCACAGTTGAGGAAACTGAGGCTAAGCAGGGACATGGCCTGCTTGATAAGTAGAGCTGCTGACTGTGCACGAGGCTCTGTCTTAGTTAGTCCTGCAGCAGCTCTCTGAGGTAGGTACATTATCCTCGTTTCACAGGTGGGAAGCTGAGACACAGAGAGGTTAAGTAGCTTACCCAGGGTCACACAGCTTTTAGTAGCGGGCTCTAGAACCTATGTTATAAAGACTGGTTGTCTAGAGCCCAAAGCAAGGTCTGAGGGGAGACCAAGACAGAAGCTAGAGTGTCTTTCGTAATGTAATCTCAGAGGTGACCAGCCATCATTCCCATCACGTTCTACTGGTCACACAGAGTAACTTGGGTACAATGTGGAAAGACTCCATAGGGTGTGACTACTAGGAGGCGGGGGTTTTTGGGGCTGTTGTTGGCTGGAGACCACTGCTGGGTCTTGAACTGAGGGCTTCTGACTGCTGTACTCTTTGTGTTAAGCCAATAGCCCATTGGTCCTGCGAGGCTGGGAGAGGGAGACAAGGAGGCAAGGTATCTGAGGAGCAATCCGGTGGCTTCCCTCCCCACCAGCGGTGCCCTAGGCCTGGCACCAGCCCTCCTGCTCTGCCCTCTGCTCCTGGTAGCCAGGGTCCATTAGGAGAGCCCTTCTGTCTAGGACCAGTGCCAGCCTGCCCTCATCCCAACCTACTGACCCCTCCTGTGGGCCAGCCTTGGAGCCCTGACCCTGCCACAGAGGGGGGCTTGCTGGGCAGTCACGTTCGTCCAGGCTGGTGGGGAGAGACACCTTCCTGATGAGAGATGGTGTGAGAGCTCCCCATTCTCCACATTCCTTCCCATCCTTGAGTCTCAGACTTCAGTGTGCATGTGAAGTACTTGGAGTGTCTGTCCAAATGCAGATTCCTGGGCCCCACTCCTGAGAGTCTGAGGTCTGGGCCGGGGCCCTGGACTCTGCATTTCAGGAAGTCCCCTGGTAATGTTGGTGCAGTCGGTGGGGGAGCCACACTGTGAGAAACCAGGGCTGGGGCAGCAAAGGCACAGTAGAAGGGTGAGGGGCCAGGCTGAGCACTGGGGAGGTAGAGGCAGCTGCAGTGGCCAGTGACACTGTCCTCATCAGGGACGGGGTTGCCACCAAGTCTGCCAGACCACGCTACCGCAAGATCCAGAAACTCACCAACGCCATCAATGCCTTCACCCTGACCAACGTTCTGCTTGTGGCTTTTGGCATCACCTGCCTGATCCACAACTTACATCTCCAGGTACCTCTCTCCGCTCTCCCCACTCTCCCTGCCTCCCAGGACTCCTCCAAAGGGACTGTTCTGGACTGTTCCCCTGGCCCCTGCCTTCCGGGAGACGAGGTTCTCGTCCTCTGGGTCTATTTTCTGGGTTTTCCAGGGAGCGTCTCTAGTTGGTTGGGTTGTGGAGAAGGTCAGCATGTGCAGGTGGGCTCGGTGAGGCTCCCTCTTCCTGTCACCCATCTGTCCTGCTTTCTTCCCGCTCTTAACCTCTTCCCTCTCCCTTTTGGTTTCAGTTTGCGACCTTTGTCCTGCACACCGTGATTCGAGGTTTCTACCACTCGGCCTGTGGCGGCCTCTATGCTGCAGTGTGAGTCAGCCTGGGCTGGACTGCCTTCCTGAGCTTTTCCCCCATCACCAGAGGATCCCAGGGCAGAGACAAAAAGGCCCTAGGCATCCCTTAAGGCACCCCTCCCTGCTCCAGTAGGCATGCATGTCCTCCCCAGCCTGCCTGGAATGGTGGCATCTCTGAGGATGGGATGGATGGAGTGGGTCGGTGGGGATCTGGGAGGCTGTCTGGGCCACTGCCCTCTCTGAGCCCCTCTAGTGATGGGGAGCTCACTCCCCCAGAGGAAGCCCACCCCACTGCAGACCAAGCCCACCGTCAGAAGGCCTTCCCTTACAGAAAGCTGGAATACTTGGTTTGATGACACCTGGGTCCTACGTCTTCCCTCTGGAATGGTTTCCCAAGTGGCCTCTATCCCCATGTCAGCCCTGTAGAAACTTCCAGACTGCAGCCTTGTTTGCCTTTTACTTTTCCTGCGTCCTGTTGAATGGCTCCTGGGTCCCCTCTTTCTCTTCTGATTCCCACTGCCAGGCACCGCCGAGTGACTCCCCTGCCTATGTGATGCAGTGATACAGGATGTTACAGTGGCAGTGGCAGGATTGTAACCGTTATTGAGTCCGTATATCCCTGGCAGGCACATTGTGGGACGCTTGACCAGCACTCCTGAGCTGGGACCTCGCCACAGCCACCTCAGCTCCGTTTCCTTCTTCATTGTTTGAGGCCACAGCTGTAGAGTCACTCTTGATTCTTCGCTTCCTCACACCCACATCCAGTCCAGCACCCATCCTGCCCCTCCACATCCAGTCCTTCTTATCATCCCCCACCCCCAACCGCTGCCACTCCTGTCCTCGGGCTATTTTTAACCCAAGAGCTGCAGACACCTGTTGGGACATAAGTCTCTTCATGGCACTCCATTGCTTCCCATCTTGTCTCACTAAGATAAAAGGCCAAAGGCTTCATTATGGCTTAAAAGGCCCCACAAGATCTGGCCCTGGGACCTCTCTGCCCTCCTCCTTCTCCTCCCCTGCTTGCTCACACGCCCTCCCCCGATGGCCCCATAAACCCTGGTGCCTCATAAACTCCAAGCATGTTCCCTCTTCCCAGAACATTCTTCCTCCAAGGCTCACATCTGTCTCACTTTCTCCAGGTCTTTACCTAGCTGTCCTCTTCTCAGACACACATCCCCTGGCCATCTTATCTACAATGCAACCCCCTCCACACCTTCCCCTGCCTGCCTGCTCAACTTCTCTCCATGGCTCCTATCACTGGCTAACATGCCATGCCATATCTTGCTTCCTGGTTGACTACTGCCTCCACGGGAATTGGCTTGGTTCATGGCTGAATCTCCACACGCCTAAACTGGCAGCTGGCACATAGTAGGAGCTCAATAAATAGGTGTTAAAAGAATAATGAACTACCCAGTGAGGTTAGGGCTAGCCTTGTTTCAAGTGGAGGAAGTAAGGCTCAGAGAGCTTGAGTTACTTGCTGTTATCACATGGACAGGAGGTGTCAGAAGCCAGTTTGGTGGCCCTGAAGTCATGGCATACACCTTCTAGGTCAGGACCAAAGAGCACACACAGAGCCTGAACTCTGAGGCTCTCCCCTGCCTGGCGAGTAGAGGGCCGTATCTGGGGAAGGGGACCAGAAGGGCGCTGGGCAGGAGAAGGCCACATGCTCTTCATGCTTGGCCCCTCTCTCCTTGACAGGTTCCCGTCCAACCACTTTGGGACGCTGACAGGTCTGCAGTCCCTCATCAGCGCCGTGTTTGCCCTGCTCCAGCAGCTGCTCTTCATGGCCATGGTGGGACCCTTAAAAGGGGACCCCTTCTGGGTGAGAACTGGGGGGACATGGGGGAAGGAGGAGCCCCCTTCCTGAGTGCAGCCCAGGAGTTGGGGGTGGTGGGTTTGTATGTAATAGGGTCCCTCCCTCCTCTCACCTCAGTGAGGAGGTGCCTTGGAAATCTCTAATCTGGGGGTTCCTAAGCTGGCTGTCCATCAGAACCCCTCAAAGAGAGGTAAGAACACACATTCCCCAGCCTACTGAATCAGAGGCTCTTGGCCTGGGCCCAGAAGTCTGCTTTTAATAAGCTTCCAGGTGATGTGTGAAATGGTCCAGTCCTAATCTGGTCCAGTTCCACCCGGTGCAGGGACCCTCTCCAGCACCCCTGCCAGCAGGGCCCCTCCGAAATCTTCAGTGGCAGGTGCCACTCCTGCATGAGGCAACCACTGGGACTGTTAGGAAGGCTTTTCCTTTCATTGAACTGATACCTGCCTCCTGCAAGCTGATCTCCCTGCCCCATGTGCCACAAGAACGCGGATGAAGTGACAGCTACCATTTACGGAGCACGCTGTAGGTGCTCAGCACACCATGTGCTTTCTTATTGCTTCATCTCTGCCACAACAGCGCTGAGGACGCATGTAAGAGTCAAGACGACTTGCCCAGAGTCAAATGCCCAGAGTGATGCAGAGTGGGACGTGAACGGAGCCCAAGCTCCCAGGAGGCCACAATGCTGGGCCTCCTGAGCCTTCCGTCTGTCCTTCAGGCTGTGCACCCCAGCTCCTTTGGCTGCCTGGGAGCCTCTTACCACCCCGAATGATCTCACTATCGTGTCCTCAGAGGTTCAGGAGCAGCCTGGCCAGGTGCTGCCCTTCTTCATGTCCACGTGGAGGGCGCCAGACCCTGTGGGCACTGGGGTTAGCTAGGATTCAAACCAGGCTCTGCTATGTTACAAGGCCGCTCAGCATTAAATGCGATACTACTGGAGCAGTGACTGAACACAATTAAGAGCTAGCTATATTTGTCATTCTGGCCCAGGACCTGGAGCAAAATGGCTGCCTTCTCCTCCCTTTTGGAGGCTGTGGTGGGTCCCTGAGGAAGGTGAGGGAGAATGGGAACCTCCTTGACTCTGTTTCTCTCTTCGCCCTCAAGGTGAATCTGGGCCTCTTGCTCTTCTCACTCCTGGGATTCCTGCTACCTTCCTACCTCTTCTACTACCGTGCTCGGCTCCGGAGGGAGTACGCCACTGATTGGGAGGGCCCACTGAAGGCGCTGGGCAGCTCCGAGGTGACAGCATAGACCTCTGAGGCCAAGGGACCTGGGTGATGGGCCACCAAGGCCTGAGCAACCAAAGGGAATGCCTCATATGGCTTTTCTACCTGTAATCCACACAGAGCCAGGGGATGTGGATTTATAAATACCAAGAGAAGTTCTATTTTTGTAGGAACTTGCTAAAAGAAAAAAAATCCCTAAAAAAAATCCCCCAAAGCAATGCGCCCTTGACTGAAGACAGCCCCTGTGCTAGAAGGATGGGCCGTCTTCCTCCTACATTGGAGGAGACAAGGGTGTGGAGCTGTCCTTTTCTCTGGGCCTTTAGCCTCCTGGTGCCTCCTGGGGCTTGTGGGATTAGCAAACAAGCCCCACTGTGCAGGGCTCCGAGCGTGCATGCAAGTGTGTGCACGTGTATGTGTGTGTGTGTGTATGAACCAACCTTTCCCTAAAGGAAAGGCTGTGTCCTGGATGGGGTGGGGGGGTGGGTAAGCCCCTTTCAGGGGTTGGAGGGCGGGTTCCCTCCCTGGTGCTGCTTCTTGCAGATCTCAGAGGAAATAAAAAGGGAAGTGAGAGACTGGCTGGTGTGTGCCTGTGTCTTCCCACACCCTCACCCACCCTCCTTACCCAGGTTTTGCTGGGCATTAAGTAGGACGCCCAAAGTGCCAGCCTGTCCACCGCCGGCCAGCTGGCTGGCTGGCTGGCTGGCTGGCTTGCTTGCTTGCTCCCTTCCCTGTCCTCGGTCATGCGCTGTCCTTAGAGTCTGGATCCAGACCCTGCCCTCTGCTCCTACCCCCACTTCCCAGCGTTTGGGGTACTTCCGGGAGGCTGGTCTTTCTCCATACAGGAGTCAGGGTAGGATGCTTTGGAAACAATGGAAGGCTCTCACTTTCCCACCGAAGCATCCCTGGGGGCCTGTTGAAAGTAACTTTTTGATAGCCTTCTAAAATGTCACACAAATTTTGAGCATTTAAAATTACCCGCACCAAGGGAAGATACCGTCTTTGAGGACATGTGATATTCCAGAAGACACACCTTATTTATCCCACTTCTACACCAGTTTGGGTCTCTGGGACACAAGTCTTAGAGGCTAGAGTAAGTCACAGAACGGAGGCAGGGGCAGCAAGGGGCACTACCACCTGTTGAGGGTATGCCCGTCTGCACAGGTGTCTCCTGGCATCCTAACTGCAGCGCAAGAGGTCCTCAACGTCATGCTGAAAGCTTAGGGTGGTGGAGCTGGGCCTGGACTTCGGGCAGTCTGGTTGCTGAGTCCCAACCACAGGCCTGCCAGGGCAGTCAGCCGCAGAAGGGAGGTCTCAAGCTTCCCAGCCTGCCTCTCAGCTGCCCAGTCAGGGCTGAGAGTGACCTTACAGGCCTTACCCACCTCCCCACCCTCAGAACACCTTGCAGAACCCCTGCGGTAGAACCTAGCCGACTATTACAGATAAGCCGTCCCTTTGTCTTCGATTCTTCAGACATTCATGGAAAAGATACACACCCATTTTACAGATGAGAAAACATCCAGAGGGGTCTGGAGACTTGGCAAAATCACATAGCAGATCTGAGCCCAGCCTCCTGGATTCCAGCACTGCCCTTTTGGCAAAATACCAGATCAGAATTGGACAGCACCCACCCACGGGTGCCGTGGGTTCCCAGAGGGCCTTCTCGGGTCTCACTGCACTTTCTGTCCCGGTCCTTGACTCGCCGGAGTCTGGTGGAGGCTGGCTGCTGGAGCAGTGGGATCCGGCAGGTGGCGCTGCGCGGCTGCAGCAGGGACTGGGTGGGGGAGGGACGGGGTTGGGGGGCGCGGTGGAGGGGATAGCGAGCGGGGAAGGGAACCGCCGCACCCCTGCACACGCACACCCTGCCCACAAGTCCGCTTCCCCGCGGTCTCGACATCCAGCCCCCTACTCTGGCTGGCTCGGCCCTCCTTTGAGATCTCCCCGCCCCCTGCCTGATCCCCACCCTTTCGAGCGCAACCTCCAGCCCCACCGACCCTCGAGACAGGAGGAGGGGCCCTGGGCGCTGGCCCCTGCCCGGCTGGGGCTTGAGGCCCGGTGGGCAGCGCAGGCAGCAACCTCGCCCTCCTGGGGGCGGGTGTCTTCTCACTCCCCAAACCCGGGTGGGGAGCTTGGGGAGGGGGCTGGGCAGGGGCGGAAGCGAGCTGGAGCCGTGTTTGTCGCGGCGCTGCCGAGTGGAACAGATGGCTGGGGAAGGGAGAGGGTACGTGGCAGGAGGAGGAGGGATGCGGGGGCCGGCGGATGAGGAACCAAGAATTTCGACGCCCCGAGTCTCCCAGGAGAAGCCCCCCTCCCCATCTCTTCCCAGAAAAAAGGAGGACAGCAGCACCTGTCTTTTTCCCGGAGAGCGCGGCCTCTGGCCTGCGACGGACCCCGCTGTGCAGTCGCTCGCCCCGGGGCGCGCCCCTGCCTCCCTAGACCCCCAACCCCCGACCCCCCGCGCTGGCCAGGCCGGCGGGGTCAAGGCCGCGGGGAGCGGCTGGGTCGCGTGGGTTAATGGGGCCGCGATCCGGGGGGCGACGGGGAGGCGGGGAGAGGGCTCCTCAGCTTGGAGCGTGCTCAGGGATTGTAAATAGCCGTAGGAAAAAATGTTAATTGGAACTTTGTGCAGATGAGCTGGGATCGGGGGCTGTGGGTAGAGGGAGGAGGTCAGACCAGTGCCGCACCTGAGCCAGTTCCAGTGGAGGACTCGGGGGCCCCGGCCCGGGAGCGGCAGGTGTGTATCCGTTCATCCGGGCGCTGAACTTCCAGCGAGGGCGCCGGTACTTGCTGTTGGGAGGTTTCCTCCCTGACACTCGCCCAGAAACGGAGCGTGGGGCTCTTCCAGGGTCTCCACAACCCGGGACCAGAAGTGCAGTCTCTCAGAGGTTCGGGAGGAGGGGGGTGCGCTCTGCGAGTCTGTTTCCTCCATGGATGCTTACTCTGGGTGTCGCCGTCCCTGTGTCCCCCTTCCCTTCTGTCTCCGTGGCCTCTCTGCCTCTCCATTCTCTCTTCCCCATCACTGGTATCGCCTCTCCACGCAGGAGAATTGTTTGTAACTTCCCAAGAAGTCTGCGTGGAGGGGGGGGCGGGATCTAACATTCCTTCCTTTGCTTTCTCCTGTCTACCCCACCCCCACCCCACCATGGACCACCTACATTTAAGGAGACGTTTCTGTCTTTAGTGCTTTGTAACCCACCCCCACTTGTTAAAATGCAGTGTCTAGGGCCCCCTTCGAGATGGGATTCAGCAGGTCTGAGGGGCTCAGGAATCTGCATTTAGCAGCTTCCCACCTCTGTTAGAAGTAAAAGGCTCTCACTTTTAGAAGCATGGTGCAGGGAAGTGGCGGGCTGGAAAGACTGGGCACACTTCCTTTAACAGCCCTGCCCCCGACTCCCAATCCTTCCTCCATGCGACTTCACTTCTGCCCAGAGTGGCCATCTCTGCTTCCGGTGTGATGGAACAAGGCCTGGAGAAGTTGCCAGGAAGGAGGGAAGGAAGGGAGGAGAGAGAAAGAAAGAGTCTGCACCGAACTCTTGTTTCTCTGAGCAGGGTCTTACCCTTCCTCTGTCTTGCTGCCTGCTTCCCTGCCCTTGGCCTCTGCTTTTCCATCTTCCTTTCACACTCCACCAGCCTTGCTTCTCTTCATATGCCTTCTTCCTCCTCCTCATTCGAAGTTTCTAGCAAGGCCAAAGGATCTCAGCATGAGTAGTTTGGATCTTAGCACAGAATGGCAGAGCCAACCGAAGTTCCCACCTCCAAAAGAAAGGGGTAGAGGCACCCCTGGGGTTGGGGGGGAAAAAAAACAAGAAGGGAGGCAGACAGGAAAGATAATAACAGCAAACATGGAGGTCACCTTAGTTAACACAGCAGCTCAATTTAGACAGGCACGATTGCCCCCAGGTTACAAATAAAAAAAATTAAAAAAGAAAACACAAGGGATGTTCAGAGAGGTTCAGTAACTTGTCCAAGGTCACACAGTAAATGGGAGAATAACTAGGTCATTCACCTTTCTGCTTCCCCTGAATCATTTCCCCAGAGGCCACTGGATAGCTGTCCCAAGCCTGCCCTCCCTGACCCTCCCCAGGGGCAATGGATGGGGAAGGGCATCACGTACAGAGATCAAAGGAGATGCTCAGGTTTCGGAACATCTGACAGGTCTGGCTGGAAGCATTAAAAATTCATGTAGAAACTGGACCCCAGCTGGACCTTGGGCGTGCCACCTGGACTGTCGCTGGCCTTGTGACCTCTCAGGGCCTGGGGGGCGAGTTTCCCTTCAGCAGTGCTCGGGGAGCCCCAAGTCTTTGTATTCCATGGGAGAGAGGCTCTCTCAAGGATCAGGGAGCTTAAGTCGGGAGCCAGTAGCTCAGAAAGCAGTGCTGAGAACCCTCCTCCCACTCCTAGTGCAAGAACCTTAGAGGCTTAAGGGCTTATAAACCTCGTCATCTGGCGTCCTTGTATTCATCTCCCCAGATAGAGAGATGCTCACTCTCTGTTAGGATGGCTGAAGCCTGGCTGCAATTCCCAAGGTGGCCAGTGGGAGGCAGCCTGAGCATGAGCCTGTACCTGCGCCTAGAAGGACAGTGAAAGAATCCCTGTTGATGAGCTTAGAGAGAGAGATACACAGTGTTGGCCTTGGGGAAGGGCTCTGGAGTCTGTCATCTGAGGAGAGTGGGAGAGGGTTCCTAGTTTGGGGGAGAGTGAAGGATTTAAGGGAGAGTTCAAGGTAAGTTATAGGTTTCAAGTGCATAATAATAGATGGCCAGCATGGTACAATCATTCTAGCTGGAGTGGAGGTTTAGGAGGTTTGGGGCACGGCCATGAGAGAAAAAACAAGAAAGGCCATTGATACCAGACTCTGAAGGATCACTGATGCTTCGCTCTGGTGTTTTATCTTTAACCTGTAGACAATGGGGGGCAGTGGTATGTTCCTGTGTGAGAAACTGACAGAAATGCAAATTTTGGTGAGTCTGAATCTGGCCACCATGGGCAGGCTGGGTGGGAGGGAGAGACTGAATGTAGGAAAACTGGAGAGGAGGTTAGTGCTATTTTCTCCTGCATTCTAGACATGAGGTAATGAGAAGATGGAGCAGGGTGGTGGCAGGGGGAATGGAAAAGAAGGGATGGACAGGGGCTGGAGAGGGACCCAGGGAGTAGATACAAGAGATTAGAGAAGGGAGGAGTTAATTGCATTTAGGCTGGGTGTCAGGCAGGCGGGAGAATGCACCCACAGGATGCGGGAGGTGGATGTTCTGTTTCTGTCATGAGTGGGGAGTCTAGGGCAATGCCCTTCCCCTCTCTGGGCCTCAGTTTCCCCATCAGAGCAATGGGCTGGATGGCCTTGAAAGTGTCTCCCATTTCAGGGTGTGTGGCTGAAGGCTGTGAATCTGGGTGGTTTGGAGAGGCTGGAGGTCTGTGTGTGTGAGTTCTGTGGGTGGGTGGTCTCTGCGTGGGGTCCTGTTTGAGTGGCTGTGTGTGCATGTCAGTCTCCGGGGGACATCTGCCCCTTCGTAGAACCCGTGGGTATTGGCGTGCCTGCACGTGCTCTGTAGCTCCACTTGGTGGGAATGTGTGTGAAAGAGCGTGCGAACGTGGGTGTGCACGTGATAGGCGTCCGTCAGTCTGTCTGGGCTGGTGGGGGTGGGAGCTGGGGGGACGTGGCATTGCTGTAGGCTTCTTCCTGAGGCTCACACACTCCACTTGCTTTCACCGTTCTGAAATAGCATCTGGACCGAAGGCCCATGAATATTTCACAACGATAATTCTGTGACCTGGACAGCCTGCTGCTGATTTACCAGCATCCTCCCGCCCCTGCCCAGGACCCAGCAGCCCCTCCTCCATCAGAGCTCTCTCCTGGCTGGCTCCTTACTCCCACCCATTAGCCTCACAAAGCCAGACTGACACAGGCCCCTGGTGAGACCCCAGCCTTGGAGACCCCCTGCTTCCTGACTAGCTGGTTGCTGTCATTATCCCCATACCCACCCCACACCCTTCCCCAAAGTCCACCTGCCTCAGGCCTCAGATGTTAATGCCTTCTGTTTCTGCCTCCTCACCATCCTTCTGACTTGCCTGGGCGGAGTCGCAGAATCTCAGCATCCCTCCTCCATGAACCCTGGCATCCAGGTCCCCTCTCTTTCCATTCCCACCTCCCAAGTTAGATTTCTAACCCTAAATTTAAACCATCAAACGTCTCCCCAACTGTCTCTGTCTGATGAGACTCACCCCTAACCTCCATCCTAGGTCCTTCTTAGCCCAGGCTCCGTGCCCCGCCTCCCTAGCCTCTCCTCCACACACAGGAAAGATGAAACTTCGGATCATACTTCAAGCCAGCAAGGCACCCCAACATGGGAGTCTAGTCTCTCCGGTCACCCCAGCCCCTTGCTCTCTCCTCTAACCTGAAGAACTGTCTCTGATGTGGTCCATCGCTGATTCTACCTCACAGGAGCCAAGGGCAAGAGACCGTCTGTCCACAAGGTTGTGGTGTACAGCCGTGCAGCCAGTGGGAGCTGGAATCCAGCCTCAGGTTCTGCTTGCTGAGTGTTTGCTCTGGTGTAGGGCTGGGCTCCCCTGAAGAAGAGCTGCCTTTTCCTGATTTGCTCAAAGCCGTGTTTGGGCTGGCTGTGACCATGGATGGCAATGGGACTCCTCCCTGCAGGGGAAGGTGGGAACTGGGAGGGAGTCAGCTGTAGGCCTTGCCCCAACTTAGCTCCTGGGGTGCCAGACAACTCAGGGTCGGCTGTAGCTGCCTCTCCTGGACAAACGAGGAGCTGAGGTACTCTCCTTGGAGCTGCTAGGGACACCCGTCTTGGCCTATCACACCCCTTCCTCAGGCTGCACTTCTTATCCCAGGGCGAGGGAGAAGCTCTTCAATGGCATGATTGACTCCCCTGTCTCTAAACCTCCTGGCCCTGAAATCTTGATGGTTCTAAGCCTTTCTCCCACTTTTGAGGTCCTGAGCCAACAAACCTTACAGAAAAAGATAAAATAATAGAATTTTTTAATAAATCTTTTTCCCAAACAACTTCTGTTGATCTTCACCACACAGGGGCCATGGTGGAGAGGCAAGTTCTCTCCAGGCACCTTTAAAAGTGTCCAGGGTAGACGTAGGAGAAAAGTATCCCTCCAGTGTCGGGAGGCTGAGGGGGGCTAAGGGAAGCAGGGGCCGAGGGTCAGCCTGGCCCTCTGCAGGGCTCCTTGGTGGGGCTTCCTTCCCCGAGCTTCCGAAGGCTCTGCTGGTGGAAGATGCTTTGCAAACAAAAGCTCCTCTCGAGTCCGCCGTGGGCACTGGGAGAAGGGGTCAGCGCCTGCCTGGGATGCCCCACCCCAGCTTTGGGGTGGGAACGAATTAATGGCCAGAGTTGGGGAGAATCGGGCTGAGCCACCAGACACAGCCTCTTGGGGCCGCCTTAAGCCAGCATCCCAGGAGGCAGGGAGAGGTGGCCTGGTCCTAGGGGAGAGAGGAGCAGGGAGTGGAAAGAGGCAGCAAGGCCGGGGGCGAGGATTGGGCCAGAGCCGCAGCTGGGGGCTGGGGCTGGGGGCCACCCCAGCCTGTGCAGTATCAGCACCGCAGTCAGAGGTGGTGGGGCGCCAAGAGCAGGAGACAAAGCAGAGGGGTGGGGAGCCCGGCCGAGAGCGCAGGGCCGCGGGAGTCCGGGGGCACCTGACAGGCTGCGCCCGGGCACGTCTGCTCCCCTCGCTGGTCCTCGCCCCCGTAACCCCCCCAGTAGTCGTCCTCGGTGGGTGAGTCCCCGCCCTGGCGCCCCCGCGGGTCTTCGGCAGGCAGGTCTCGGTAGAGGGTGGAGGGGTCGGCGGGGGGCGCCCCAGCCTCCGCCACCCCGTACAGGTGGTTGGAGGAGCTGTTGCCGCGGGCGCGGCTGCCGGGCCGCGTGGGCGCCGCGGGCGGGCAAGACTGGAAGTCGGCCTCGCGGAGCGCGCGCAGGTCCCGGCCCTGGCGCTCCGGAGGGGTGGCGCAGGTCACCTCGGAGCTGGACACGCGAGCGCGCTGGAACCAGGCCCAGAGCGGCCGCGCGCGGCAGTCGCACGCCCAGGGGTTGGCGTTGAGCCGCAGGAACTCGAGCGCCGGCAGGTCGGCCAGCGCCTCGCCGGGCAGCGAGGCCAGGCTGTTGTTGAACAGGTAGAGGATGGTGAGGCGGCTGAGGCCCCGGAAGGCGGCGCGGTGCACGCCCTGCAGCCGGTTCCCGTGCAGCAGCAGCCGGTCCAGGCCGCCCAGGCCGCGGAACACGTGCTCCGTCAGCAGCCGCAGGCGGTTCCCGTGCAGGAAGAGGTGGCTCAAGTTGGCCAGGTCCGCGAACAGGTCATCCTGTGGGTTAGGGTGGAGAAGACAGTGGTCCTGAGACAGGTGGGGATTTCTCCCCGGGGCGCTGGCGGAGGGGAAGGAAGAGGAGCACCATGGGAAGGAATTTGACCTGTCCTTTCAGAGTCCTGGGTTTGAATCCTGACTCCTCCAAGCTAGATACTGGTGAACGTGGGAAAAGCGATATAGTTGAGGCCGGTGTTCCTTAAACTTTTGGGTGCGTCAGAATCTCTGTGGATCCCGAAACGCTGCCCGGACAGTTTGTGATTTAGCAGGTGCGGCCTGGCCAGAGAACCTGCCAGTCTTTACAAGCCCCCAGGGAGTACTCACTCTGCAAGTCAGAAAATCACACTTGGAGAATGAGAAGCTCTGGTTAAGCATTCAGACTGCGGGCGATTTCCTGACTTCAAATCCGGGATCTATCAGTTACTGACTGTGCTACCCTGGGCAAGTCACGGGATCTCTGTGCCTCAGTTTCTCCCTCTGTAAGAGGGGGAGATTAAGTCGAGCAACGTGCATTAAGGTGCTTAGAACAAGGCTTCCATGTGGAAGGCATTCTATAAGTCGGCCATTATCATAACTTGGCCACGCCAGTAATCTCTCTGAGCCTGTTGCCTCATCTATAAAAAGGGGATGAGGGTACCGCCTCATGGCTTTGTTCTGAGGATTAAAGAAGATGATCCACATAAAGCTCAGATGGTGAGGTGCTGGGCACGGGGCCTGGCACACCAGTGTCCAGTCCGTTGATGAAGCCTGTGGGCTCAGAAGTCATGGCCCCTGGTGCCAACCCAGCTTGTGCTCTTCCCACCTGTCTGACTTTGGGTGACTTATGTAGCCTCACTGAGCCTCTCTTTCCCCAGTCTGTGTAACTTGGAGAACAGTACCCTCCCCACCAACCGGAGGGAGAGTTGGATGAGATCATGCTGTGAGGGCACAGTACCTGGTAGGCACATGGACGACCATGGAGAACCGATGGTCGCTGTGACAGTCGGGGCTCAGTTAGATAACTAATGTCCCTTTCCTGCTAGCAGGGGAGCTCTCTGGGGTCCAGAAGGTCTGCCAAGAGGCCAAGATATTAAGGGGACCAGGTGTCATCTTTCCCCGTCCCCACAGGCAGCAAGGGAGGGGAAGAGAGGCTGCTGCCTGATGTCCTGCATCACTGCCCCCTTAGAGGGGCTGTCCCACTTGTCTGGGCTGGGGATGCCCAAGCAGGCCATGTTCGTATTGGGAGGATCTTGGACTGTGGTTCAGAATGAATGGGGGTGTGGGGAGTGGATATGCTCCACGGGTGGGAGGTGGGAGGGGCTGGGGCTGGATTCTGCATTTTAACCAGCTCACTAAGGTATTGGTGATGATTAGCTCCAGGGACCACCAGCCCAGCCCGCTTTTTACAGAGAAGAGCACTGACACCCAGGGAGATGGAGGGCTTACCAGAGCATGGACCAGGGCCCTGGGACTGAGGTCCTCCCCCAGTGATACAGGACATCCCTGTGGTTGGCAGGTCCAGGAGGCCTGGCTCTCAGGGACACAGCATCCTCTATGCGCATACCAGCGTACCCTGGGGAGCCTGTTTCTGGGCTGTAGCTCTCCCACCCTTCCCTGTCTGGGGAGATGATCCCCCCCTTCCCCAGGAGCCTGGTCACAGGCTCTCAGGTGGGGGGAGGGCATTGACTCCCAGCCCACACCCACAGCCTCCACCTTCCTGTGCTCCTGCGTGTTCTCGCCCCCTCCCATCTGGCTTCCGCCCTCTCCGCTACAGGAACTGAGCTTGCCAAGAACCCTCCTCTTGGCCACACTGAGATCCGTCCCCCTCAACCTTCTCGGCTGCCTCTGACACTAGCGTTCTTCACCCCCTGTGCCACCGCCCATGCTCAGGCCTCCAGCGGGCTCCCTGCACCTCTGTGGCCTTGGGCTGGCCCTACTGGGCCGGGTACCTTTGTCCTCTTTCTGGCCCACCAGGGAGTGGGCTCTGAGTCCCTTCCACTTGAACACCTAGTTAGGGAGTGTCAGTAAGAGTGGGACACGCTCAGAGGATCAATGTATGTATGTGGGGGGCGGGTAGAGGGAGCACAGGTAATGGACCTTTGGGACTTGGGAAGGTTAGGAAGGGATGACCAAAGGTTCAGGGCCCCTAGGGAACTCAGGTGCCTTTGGCCCATAGTCCCAATTTTTAGGCTACAAAGTTCCTTGGTTCCAACCACCTCTCTTTCCCTTTTTTCCATTTGCAAAAGTCCTGCCCCTTGCCTCTCTGAGCCTCAGCCAGGGGGTCCATTTCCCCTCCCCCCATCCAAGCTGTTGCCAAATCCCGCTGCAGCTCTCAAATCCGGTCCTCCTCTCTCCATCGTTAAAACCGTTCTCTGTGCATTAATAAGCTCTTGACTTTCACAGCCCTCGCCCTCCCCCACCACCCTCCCTATCGCCCGCCCCCCCCCCCCCCCCCGCCCCCCGGGCTGAGAGTGGCTGCTAAAGTCATCTTCCATTTCCAAAACCACATTTCCCTCACCTCCCCCAGCCAGTTCACAGCTCTCTGCATCCATATGGAATCTCAATGCAGCATCCCTGCCCCCCTTCTCCGGACAGCATCCTGTTCTTAACCTTGCCTCCTTCTAGCCTCCCAAGGTCCAGTCTTTGGCACTAGTGCCTGAGCTGTGCAACCTTGGGCGGCTCCAGGTACCTCTCTGAGTCTCAGGTTTTTTTTAATCTGTGAAGCAAGGGACTTGAGATAGATGATCATTAAGATCCATCCTCATCTGATATTAATGAGTGAGTGAGTCCTGGACTGTACCTCATTCATTCAGCAAAGCTGTATTGAGTGTCTGCGCTGTGCCAGGCACCCCCCTCCCCGTGCTCACCGATCTACGTCTGGTGTCATTGTCTGGGCAAGCAGCTGAGCTTCAACTATGAGCCAAGCTCGGTGCCACGCACGTGCCATGTAGTAACCTGCACAACCCTGTGCAGCAGAGAATGTTATTATCTCCCCCTGCCCCGCCCCTTTCAGAGATCAGGAAAGGGAGGTTCAGAGAAGGCAAGCAACTTGCCTAGGGTTCAACAGCTAATATGTAGTGGAATGCAGATGTGAACTCTGTAGACAGGGCTCTGAAGAGCTGCACTTGAGTCAGACCCAGGCCAGTTCTAGGCTGTGCCCTTTACTAGCTGGGTGACCTTGGACCAGTGCCTTGACTTCACTGAGTCCCAGTGTCCTTCGCTATTAAATGGGGTAAATGATGCTTTCTCTGCCCAGATAGTGCTGAGCCCTTTTCCAGTAGCCTCTCCTTTAATCCTCACCAGAAACCCCTGAGGTAAAAGTATTTCCCCCATGTTGCAGATGGGTCCATTCAGGATTAAAGTGGTGAAGCAATTTGCTTAAAGCCACAGAGCAAGTCGGAGGTGGGGCTGGCATTCAAACCCAGATTTTCCTGAGTACAAAGGCTGCTCTTATACACCATGCAGGCTGCCGTGATGAGTAAAAGAGAGAATGGACGTCCTTATCATCTGGTTCCATTCAAGTAGGAACTACACTCCAGGAGCGCAGGGACACTATTGTTGTTTGCTCCTGAATCTCTGGAGCCCAGAGCACCACCTGGCATGTAGTAGGTGCTCAACTGATGAATGAACCCGCCTGGCACAGTACCTGGCATGCAGACGACAGCCTTTGAGAACCTCTAACCCAACTCATTTCCATTTCCACCTTCCTCATCTTTAAAAGCTGTGGTCCTCTTGCCTCCTCGGGCAGGCCCAGCCTTATCTTGGGCCACACCTGCATTCTGTGGATGTCACCCCAACCCACATTTCCTCACCTGTCTGTGGCCTCTCCCAACCTAGTTCCTCCAGGCATTTCCCAGGCAGGGCTGTCTCTTTCTTTCTCCTCTATAAAGGACCAGGTAGGAAGATGTCTCTTTCCCATGGTGCCCATACCAGTCATGCCAGGGATGTACAAAACACACTTCCCATTTCAGGAGATCCCAGCATCCACTCAAAATACTCTTTGTCCAGGTCTTTCCCGGGACCTGTCCCTGGGTCCTGGCCTGTGAGTCAGTGGAGGATCAGGTTCTAATGACATGATTTACTCAGCACCGAACTATGTGCTCTATATACACTAACTCATTTACTCTTTACAGCTGTTCTTTGTGGAAGGTATTCTTTTTATTACTTCCACTTTAAAATTAAGGAAACTGAGGTCCAGAGAGGAAAGGCATCATGCCTAAAGTTAAATACATCAGAAAATAGCAGAGCAAGGGGTCCAAACTCAAGCCCTCTGACTCCAGATTTCTTGTTGTGAACAGCCGATAACTATGGAGAAGGAGGCCAGGGCTTCAGTGGCAGTGCTTGAGTGTGGCCCTGTGCTAAAGCTCTCCTGATCGCCACTTTACAGATGAGGAAGTGGAGACTGAAAGAGGGCTAGGAATCTCCCCAAAGTCATAGAGGAGCTAGGATCTGAACCTACATCCGGTAGACTCCAAAACGAGTGCCTTCAAAAATGAGTCCACACTGCTGTACTTCAGGGTACTCTCACCCCCACCCCCACCCAGACAGACCCTAATGGAGAGTTGTACGTGGTGAAAGTGGCCGAAATGTGGTCCGCCCATGTAGGCTCAAGCATCACCAGCTCTGCCTGGCTGGGCGGCTCAGGAACTTCATTCCACGTCCCTACTGCCCCTCCATGTCCCTACTGCCAGGCTGTTGTGAGGCGAAGTGGGCTGGTGAGAACCTGTGAGCCCCAGTCACACAGGCAATGGTTTAAGGGACTTCATGTGTAGAGGCCTTATATCTACAAAATCTTGGGACTCTGGGCCTCAGCTTCCTCACCTGTGAGGAGGTGCAAACATCTCCCAAAAGGGCTGTAAAAATGAGATGAGGTGGCTGAGCATGCTTTGGAAACGGTGAGGTGCTAGGCAAACTGGGGATGGAAAGAAAAGAGAGAATGTGTTCTGGGACCCACCCAGGGCCTCAGTGCCATGCTTGAAGTTGACCCACATCTCCAGGATGAGGTCCAAGATGGGCCATTTCTCCAAGATCAATGTTAAATGAGGCTTGTCACTCTTTTAAAATAGTATTTTAACAAGCATTTATATAGTGCTTATCGTATGCCAAATGCTATTCTAAGTGCTTTACAAATTATTCATGCACTTACAATTATGAAATCTCTAGGACATGGGTGCTGGTGCTCCCCCCATTTTACAGATAGAAAAACTGAGGCTCAGAGGGGATTAGAAAATGTCACACACTTGCAAACTGCAGAGTTGATACCCATAAAGTCCTTCACACAGCACCCCATGCACAGCGTGTCTGCTAAATGATAGTGGGTGCCATTATCATCACTGATGCAATCATAATAACCACAACAGCCCTGGCTGGTGTGGCCCAGTGGATTGAGTGCCGGCCTGCGAACCAAAGGGTCGCTGGTTCAATTCCCAGTCAGGGTACATGCCTGGGTTGAGGGCCAGGTCCCCAGTAGGGGGCACATGAGAGGAAACCACATATTGATGTTCTCTCCCTTGCTTTCTCCTACCCTTCCTCTCTCTCTAAAAATAAGTAAACTCTTTAAAAAAAATAACCACAACATATTTTTTCCAATGTGCTACATACAGCAGTCTCCCCCCCTCACCCTGATTCACGACTTTGCTTTTCATGGTTTCAGTTACCCACGGTCAACCATGGTCCAAAAATATGAAATAGAAAATTCCAGAAATAAACAATTCCATAATTTTAAATTGCGTGCTGTTGTAATTAACGTGGTGAAACGTCTAACCTGCCTGCCTAGATGTGAGTCATCCCTTTGTCCAGCATCTCCTCACTGCCTTGGTTTCCTGCCTGCTACTCACTCATCGGAGCAAGTGTGGTGGTACCACCGAGCTTGTGTCCAAGATGCCCTTACTTTACTTAATTACGGCCCCAAAGCCATTCATGTAACTTTTATTACAGTATATTGTTATAATTGTTCTATCATTAGTTATTGTTAATCTTTTACTGTGTCTATTTTATAAATTAACTTTATCATTGGTGTGTATGTACAGGCAAAAACATAGTATGTATAAGGTTCGGTATCTCTTGCAGAAAAGCGGGGGCAGGCTACTGTATTTTCTGTCTCCCCCCCCCCCCCCCCCCCCCGAGAATGCTACCCCTGTGAAGGCAGGGAAGGGTTGTCTGCTTGGTTAAGTGCTGTATTCTCAGCACCTTGCACATAGTGGGTGCACAATACTTGTTTGTTAAATTATTATTGCTCCTGTTACTATCTTTATCAGCATCAACGTGACCTGACTTTTAAATCAGCACATTGGTGACCAGTTAGGCACCAAGCTGGGTGGGAGGAGGACCTGCCTTCAAGGTCTGCCGGGGGAGAAGGGAGACGCGGGATACTCTTGCCCCTTCCAGCCGGGGGCTGTGGTGCCCAGGGAGGGTTTTCTCCCGGAGTGGTTTGGAGGGCGTGTTATTACTTCCTGGGGAAATAGAATGGGAGGATTTGACTGTCAAACAGTCAGCTTAACAACAACAATAAACAATATTTAGATCAATAATAATAACAATAAATAGCAATTACTGTTATTCCTTCCGTTTTCAGAGCATCCATCTTTCAGCTACTTAATGGCTCTTTACCCTTTTTCCCCCTTCTTCCCTGTCAGCAAGACAGCAGGCTTGGCAATGGGAATCTAGACAGGGTGGTAGAGTCTCCCCTTGTCCTATTACCCAGTGTGTTGCAGGGAGGTGGAACCTTCTATGGGACACCGGTGGCACTGGGAAGGGGTGGGGGTGGGGAGAAAGGCAGCCATGAAGACCTTCAGGCCTGGTGCCTGAGGAAAGGCAGCCCCCGCCCAAGGCAAACAAGGGGGAAAGGAGAGATCACAGAAAGAGACGCATCACCCAGACAGACATGGGGGTGCGTGTGGAGTAGGCGTGTGAACGAAGACAGACAGAAGACGCAGAAGACAGATGGGGGAGGCAAGTTAGTGAGAGAGGCAGAGAGGGGCAGAAAGGGACAGACAGAAAGGCAGAGGCAGAGGGGGACACACGGGGTGGGGGTGGTTAGAGGAGTGAGAGTGGGGGGCAGCAAGGGAACCACACAGGTTAGACAGACCGACCCACGGAGACAACATGAAGAACAGTCCCTGGAGAAAGTGAGAGGGACACGCTGAGAAAAGGAACAGACATGGGGAGAGATGCTGAGATGCTGAGGCAGGAAGGGTGCCCTGGGGAGAGAGGAGGGACACACACAGGGACAGATGAGCAGAGGGGGGGTGGAAACAGGAGCGTCTGCGTGTGTGCGCCTGCGCCCTGCGCGCGCTGGGTGGGGCGGCTCACCTGGAGGTGGAGCAGGCTGTTTTCCTGGAGGTAGAGGTACTGCAGGCTGACCAGGCCGCGGAAGATGTTGCCGGGCAGGCTGCTGAGCTGGCAGCGGTACAGGTGCAGCGACTGCAGCCGCTCCAGGCCTTGGAAGGTGTCGGGCTCCAGAGAGCGCAGGTGCCGGTTGTCACCGAGGTCCAGCTCCTCCAGGGCCTGCAGATGGCGGAAGGTGCCCGGGTAGATGGTGGAGAGGTTGTTGGAGAAGAGCCACAGGGTGAGCAGGTTGGGCCCGAAGGTGCCCGGCCGCAGCGTGCGGATGAGGTTGTTCTGGAGGAAGAGTCGTTGGGTGCTGAGCGGCAGGGACAGCGGCACCGAGGAGAAGTTGTTGGCCTGGCAGCTCACGGTGGGCGGGGAGGCATAGCAGGTACAGAGCATGGGGCAGCTGGGGGCCGCTGGGGGCAGCGCCAGGAGCATCAGCAGGAGGCAGGCCGAGGCGGGACCTGCAGGGAGAGGGGGGCAGGCCTTTCTGGGCAGGCTGTGAGGGCGGGAGTGCCTGCCAGGGGCCAGCCCACCCACCTCTGATGGCGAGGAGCCTGCTGCTCCCAGGTGGGAGGGTTCTGGGAGCAAGTAACCTAGTTGCGAGAGGCCCGGGCCACTCCCACTTTTTGAGACCCCTGGAATATTAAAAAAATAATAAAGCAATGAAGAAATGCCGAGAGGACCCTGCAGAAAGCACAGCGCTCTGTTGAGAGTTGTTTCCTGGGTGGACGTCTTTTCCATCCTTGTTCTCACTGTGGTGGATCTGACCCGTTACCTGTCAGGCTTCTCAACCTCAGCGTTGAGAGTCGGGCTGATCGCTCTTTGTTGTGGGGGCCGTCCTATGTGGTGTCCTATTTAGGGTGTTTAGCAGCATCCCTGTCCTCTACCCACTAGATGCCAGTAACACCTTCCCCCTGATTATGACAACCAAAATGCCTCCAGACGTTACCAAATGTCCCCTGAGGAGCAAAATCGCCCCCACTGGAGACTGGCTGGGACTAAATTGAGGTCTCTTGTGAGTCTCTGGCTGGTGTAAAAGGGCCTTTTGGCTGCCCTGGGGGGCTGGCCTTGCTGAGCCCACCGGTGGCCACAGCCCCTACCTTCCTGCAGCTTTCACCTTGGAAGAACCTGAGTCTCTTCCTGTGGGCAGGGCCTTAGGGACCAGGGGCAATGGGCCTATAACTGGGGACACCAGCCACCTGCAACAGAACCAGCTGGAGGTTCGGAAAGAATGCAGCTCCCCTGGCCTGCCTGTGCAGAGTCAGAATTTCCGGATGAGAGCCAGGGAATCTGCATTGCACACTCCAGGCTCTTTTCATTTAGAGTCCCTTAATTTTTGTTTTCAAAATAACTTTTGAAGGTTGGATATGGTCCACCCTTCTTAAGATGCAGATGGAGAAGCAGGTCTGGGAAGGCTGCAAAGCCTGGGGGCTAAAGGGGTGTGTCTAAGCCCCAGCATCTCTGTGCTGGCCTGGGGAGCTCGGCCACTGGGCCCGAACTGGCATGACCTCTACTCTTTATCGTGAGTTCCACATGACTCCCGGGATTTTCTGCTGGGAGGTTTGCCTGGGGAGAAGGGGAACCAGCACCCCAAAAGCCGGAAAGTCATGCCCCAGGCACACATCCAGTGAGCACCTTCTGCCCCGGGCAGCGTGCTGGGCCTACCGAGGCTGAGGGGAGGAAGACGGGGCCTTGGACCCAAAGCCCTCGCCCCTGGGACTCTCGGGGTTCGGAGGCCCTGGGGAAGACTGATGCCTGGCGCCCGGTAAGTGCTGTGTGTGAATGCCTGTGTCTGAGCCGAGTGCACACTACATGAGCCTCAGGGTTTTCATGGCCCCCACAGGCCCCTGGCGTGGTGTAGACATCACAGAGGCTCCGGTGTGCCCCCTTCCCTGGGGGAACACACAAGCGAGGGTGGGGGACCCCATGCCCGACGTGCGTGGTGCTCCCATTGCGCCTCAGTTTGGGGCCCCACCACCGTATCCCTGCCCCTCCCTGTGGCCGCCGTGCAGGCTGCGCGTGTAAGAGCGTGTGCTGGCTGTCCTTGCATGTGTGTGTGTGTGTGTGTGTGTGTGTGAGTGCCAGCCCCCTGCGTGTGTAGGCTGGGTGTGATGTAATACTCATTCGTTCACACCACCTCCGCATTTCTCGGCCCTTCTCACCCCTCCCCCGAGCGGCGTTTCACGATTACTTTCTCCTCCTGAGTTTCTCAGAGCCACGTGGGATGGAGGAGCATGTCTCTCACCCCTCATCTGAACCTGTCAGGGGCAGAGTGCGGGAGCAGGTAGGGAACCTGGGGTAGGTCTCAGCCAGGGCTGAGGTTTGGGCCTTAGAACAGGAGATTACAGAGCTGGAAGGGTTTTCCAGGTTCATCTGGCTCAAGTTCGACTGAGGTCACAATCAATCGCGGTTCAGAGAGGGCAAGCGACTTGCCCAAGGTCACACAGCAAAGTGGTTGGCAGGGCAAGAACGAGAAAGGAGTCTCCTGATGCCTGGCCAGGGCACTTCCCTTCCTGGCAGAGTCACCCTCTGAGCTCGCTTCCCCAAGGACTTGACACCAGAAAAAGCCAAATCCTTTTCCGGTCCCTTAATCCCACCCCTTATTCACAACTGCACAAGAATGCGAGTTCTGAAGGCCACCAGTCCTGGGGAGGACGGGAGCTCTTCCCTCAGTCTCTAGGGCTGACTGGTACCCCAGGAGAGACAGGGAAGGATGTGCAATCCCAGAGCACTCCAGAGTCAGGGGCCACTCCCTGGTTTCCAGGGTCTCTTCCTTCCTGGAGGCTGCTCAGCTGCTCAGCAGGGCCTGCCCCACTCTATTCACAACTGGCCCCCTACTTACCCACATGAGGGCTCCTCTCTTCTTTCCCTATACCCCCTCCCTCTTGTCCCCATATATCCCCCATCCTGGCCCAGCCCCTCAAGCCTGAGACCTGTTCCTGGCAGGCTCTCTGAGGAGGGGCCCTGAGCACGGGGCCCCTCCATGACAGCTGCTGGGTAACAGTGACTCTGTTGCCATTTCTGGCCCTCGCAGCCATGCAAAGCAGCTGTAACCCAAGGAGCCTCATCCATAATTCAGGCTGCAGCTCTCACTGGAGGCTAGGAGGAGGGGAAGGTGGGGGGCACTGGGTTTCTCTGCCCCTAGGCCTGGCTGGATGCTTCCTGGATGAGGCCGTGGGGGCTGGTGAGCTATGCCTCTCTCTCCCTCCTCCACCCTCACCCTCCGGTCCCTGCCCAGGGTGTGCCCTTTTCCTTCTCCCCACAGTCCCCTCCCTACCCTCTGCTTCTCACGGCTCTTCACTGTCACTCCTTCCCTCCAGGCCTGTGTCCTTCTCTCTCTCTCCAGGACCACAGTCCCACTTCCGGCCCTCATTTTGTGAATCCCTGGCAGAGACTGGGGCCAGATGCACAGCATGTCAGAGCTGGAAGGGGGGCACCTCAGACACCACCAGAGCAAACCCCTTATTTCCCAGGTAACACAATTGAAGGCTGAAGAGCAGAAGGCTCTGTTGCTGAGTGAGCAGCCCGTGTCTCCTGACCGGAATCTCTGACAGTCTGCCTTCTATACCTTTCACGAAGGCTTCATGTCATCTCCCCCCTCCTATATGGGCCTAGGAAAGTCCTTTCTAACAGTGTCCCCACACTCTCCACTCACCCCATCCTTTCTCTTCCCTCTTTTCCTTTTCTTCTAAAGTTAGCAAGTAATGGCAAGAGTTGCAGGGGAGTGTAGAGCAAGGATGGGCATCTGTTCAGAAAGCATCTGTTATTAAGCACCTACTGTGTGCCAGGCACTGGATTTGTACATGTCTTCATATACATAGAACACAACACAACCCCATGAGATCAATATTATGGCCCCCAGTTAGCAGGAAAGGGGCAGGAGACCCAGAAACATGAGAGGAGTGCAGCCTCGGGTCATGCAGTGAGTACAGGAGGGACCCAGAATAGACAAGTGCATGTCCAAAGGGATTTCTGGTCTTTCTTCGGGACACTTCACATCATCTAAGGAAAGCACCCCTGAGTGAGAGAGAGGCTGCCCTCCAGGTAAAGGGAGGGAAGAAGTTGCGCCCAGGTGCAGAGGGCTGGGCCAGCTATGATCCTGGGTCTGTTTGGCTGTTCAGGGTCAAGGCAAAGAAGGAACCCAGGCTCCCTCTGCAACTTTCCTCTCCTGGGTTCCAGGTTGGGGTACTCTAGGGGGATGCTATTGGGACTCAAGAAGAGATGACCAGTGTCCAGGAGATATGGCCAGAACTGACCAGGGGAGGGATGGAGAGAGGCCAGAACATGGTATCGATCCCGGAAGGCTGAGGTGCCCAGAGCCAGCAGTATCCATTCATTGAGGGACCACTGTCAAGGACTCTGGGCCATCACCCTGGAGTACCAAGCTCAGAAACAAACTCCTCACCCCCGGAGCCACCCTGTGGTTCAGAGGCCCAGTGAAAGGACACACTTGAGGAGGAGGCTGATGGACCCCTAGACTAGAGGGCTGGAGCCAGGGGGCCAACCCACAGGGCACAGTGGCCCCAGGAAAGGTGCTCTCTGGAGTCAAGGTCTTTGACTTTGAAGGAAGGTGCCAAGGTCCCAGATGAGAAGCAACAGCTCCACACCCAAAAGGTTCGGGGCCCAAGGGTGCCGGGGCTGAGGAGGTGGCGGCGATGCCAGTGACGCAGGGGCCTGGGGAGGCACTGACGCGGCGATGGAGGTTTAGACTGTTGCAAGCAGCTTCTCACTCTGCCAGAATGTGACACCCCAAAATAAGCAGTCACCGTGGTGGCGGTGGCGGCTGCAGGATCCGACGTGAGGCCCGCAGATATAAATGGCAGCCAGGAAGCCCACCCTGGGCGGCTGCCACTCGATTAAAATGTTCTCCCTGTTCTTCCTCACAGCCAGACCTCAAAGCCCTGAGCTCTGAACCCGGGTCTGCCCCACTCCCCGAAAGAAGGAATGCGACGGGCAGGCGCTTTGGGAAGGGAGGGCTTCCCACGTGGAAGTGGTTACCAGACGCGTCTTTGTCTCATCTCTGGCAACTTTCCCCACCCCCACCCCATCCCTCTCTTCCATCCCTTTCTCGTCCTCCTCCCCCTCCTTCCTTTCCAGCCCCCATCCCCACCCTGGCGTCTACTCCTAGCCCCTCTTCCATCTGTGGTTCCCTGTCTCCAAACCTAGCGCTCATCCTTGACCCTCTCCCCAGTTCCTGAGACTCCATCTCCATTCCCCACCCTCATCCTCAGGCTTCGGATCTTCCCACTCCCCTTTCCTTCCAGGTCCTGAGGGCGCCAGGCTCTTTCCCATGACACCCATCCGCAGATTCTGGGTGCTTGTCCCTAGTCTTCTCTTCACCCCTCCCTTCATCTGGTGTCCTTTCTCCTTCCCTCTTCTTCCGTCCTAACCTGGGTCCCACTTCCCTCCAGGATTTTCCCATCTAACCTTTATTCCTCCTCCTCCTCCTCTTCCTCCTCCTTGTCTCCCTCCTCCCCTAACCACTTTCTCCCGTCGATAACGGCCCCCTCCTATCCTCCCTCCGACCCCTCCCCCCGCCCCGCGCCCGCCCCCAGTCTCCGGCCCACACCCTTGGCTGTCACTCAATCCTTGGAACTATCCCCTCTCCAGCGCCCTCCATCTGTCCTACGGTGGGGGGCCCTTGGATTTCCCTCTGCACCCCGCCCTCGCACACTGCCCCCTACCCACACCCCTTGTCCTCTCAGGTGACTGGAAAGTGCTGAGGCACGGGGCACGAGAAGTTGCTGAGTCGGCGCTTCCCCAGCCGGCCCGAGTCCTCGGCGTCCCCGGGAGCAGGTGGAGCTCGGACAGCGGAATCTGAGCCTCCCTCCCCGCCGCAGGCCCGGTCCGCCTGGCCCCTGCGTCCCCCTACGGTCACGAGCTCCCCACACAGCCCGGCAGTCTCCGAGCCGGGTGCGCTCCTCCAGCCGGCAGCCCTGGGGGCGGCGGCGGGGCCCCGGGATTAAGCCTTTCCTCCCCGCCAGGCTACCCCCACCTTCTACAACTGCCCCACCCTCGAGCCCTGAGGGCGGGGGTGCCCGCTGCCCTCCTCCGGATGGCCTTCGCCCTCCAGCGGGTCCCTACCTTGCAGCAAGCACCTGAGCCCGGGCAGCATCTTGTCTCGACGCTCGGGGGAGGGGGCGGCGGTGGGGGGCGCTCCCACTCGCTCCCTGAGCCCGCCAGACGGACGGCGGGGACTCCGCGGGGCTCCGGGAGGGCCCGGGAGTCCCCGGGAGGTGAGGCCAGGCCGCGGCACTCTACCCTGCGCCCCCCGGGCTGCGGGCCTCGGGAGGAGCCATCGGCCCCGACGGGACGGGGCGGGGCGTGACTGGGCGGGGAGGGCTGGAGCCGGCCGTCGACGCCGGTGCCGGCGCCCCCCAGCAGCGCAGGCGGCGTGCGAGTCCCTCAGTCCTTCGGTCCGCGCGCCCCGGCTGCGAGCCGAGGGAGAGTGGGGACGGCGAGGATGCTCTTCCCAACCACCCCCACTCCTTCCCGCACTCGCTGGCTCCTCCCTCTCTTCTTAGCTCGCCGATTTAACCCTTTCCTGGCCACTAGGAGGCGGGAGCGGCTCTTTAGCCCCCTCCATCCCGGACCCCTCCCCTCCTTGGAGGCCCCGGAGGAGTGTGTTCGATTGCCTTCGCGGCGCCGAGCTTCCAGGGAAATCCCTTACAGAGGGGGTGCAGTAGTGCATGGGAACCCCGTGGACTTGTCCAGTCTCCCCCACCCCAGTTATCCCGGAGGACATGGGCTGGGCTCCCGGGTCACCCCCACCTCCTCGCGGCGTCCCTGGTGCCAAGGTCCAGTCCTCCAAAATTTCTCTTCCCTGGGAGCGCGTCAAGGCTCCATTTTCCCTTCGTCTCTTGGACCCCAAGCCCTGGGAGTGTGCAACTGTGTGTAAGAATAGTACAGGCAAGAGTTTGTGTGCTGCTAGATCGAGTGCAGAGCAACGTGCATGCGCGCACGCAGACGCTTGTGCAGGTGTGATTCTTGAGTGCTTGCACGCTACACTTTATATGGGCTCAGGGAAGCGGGGGGCACGTGAGTGTGCCAACGGGTGAGCCGATGAGTGCCCGCCCGCGAGCGTGTCTGCGCTGGTAGGAAACGTGAGGCTGTGCGAGAGTTTGGCGGAGCGAACTTGGGGATGGGTAGCTAGGGTACAAGTGTCCGGGTGTGCGTGTGTCTCTTGATGCATTTTGCGAGCGGGTGCAAGTTTGGGTGCGCGTGTGACTGTGTGAATTTTTTGTGTATGTTAATGTGTACGAAAGGGGATATCTCATTTCCCGCGGGGGAATAGGAGAGGGCTCAAGGGTGGGGAGGGGAGCATTGGCTCCGCGCAAGCTGCTTCTACTTCCTTTTAGAGAGAGGTGCGTTCTGATCTCAAGGGGGTCCCTTATGCCTTCAGAGGCCGCGTTCCGGGCGATACCAGCCAGCCAGTGACCTAATCTAACATTTCCTGACAAAGGCGGCGTTGTCGACCGTCCCGGCTTTGACCCGGCCCAGAGGGCCCGGCCTCCGGCCCTTGGAAGCCTTCCCGGTACGGGATAGGCGTGGGGGCCTTGGGGGAATCGCTTCGGGGATCGTGGCCGGGCTGGGGCTGCCGGAGCGGCGCGTACCGCTGGGGCCAGAGCCATCTGCGCGCAGCCCAGCAGGGCCGGCGGATGCGCGGGAACCCCGGCGGCCCCTCCCGGTAGCAAAGAAAGGAACCCCTCGCCCTGCCGCCTCTCCCTGGCTCCTCCTCTCCTGTCTGTGCCCAACTCCCACGCCGCGCCGGGCAAACAGTCGGCGCTGTGTAAATGCTGGTCTCATTTTCCCATTCATTCTCTTCTCCATCCACGGTCTCATTCTTCCCTCGTTCTCATTAGATTTTTCTCATTTTCTCCCCCCACTCTTATTCACATTTTATGTGTCTCCGTCTTTCTGTTCCCTCCTTCCCGCCCTCCGTGTCATTTCCTCCCTTTATGCATCGTCTCTGTTGCTATGTTCCGTCTCTCCGGGCCTCTGTCACTTCCCTCCGGTCCCTGTGGCTCCCTGCCTCTCTGTCTCTCCCTCTCTGTGTCTGGGTCTCAGCCCTCCATCTCCCTCCCACCCCAGTTCTTCAGCAGGCTCCCGGCCCACTTGCACCTCGGCGCTCTGGCGCCCCCTGCTGGTTCCGTCCTTTGCTCTTCTCGGGCTCCCAGGCCCTCTGGGCACCTCTTTTTCTCTCCCACCCTCCCTCGATCAGGTCGCGTAGGAGCAGAAAGGGGGATCTCTGGGGCTCTGCTCCCCCTCCCATCTCTAGAAGGAATGGGCTCCCGTGTTTCCCGGGACCCACCCAGCGGAGGGCCCGCGCCAGGGAAGAGGGCCTGGAGGGGGAGGCGGGGAGGGAGTGTTGGGGGTAGCAGGGTGGGATTTGGCGTCCTTCCCCGGTATGAGCCGCGGCACAATCTGTCGCTGGGTTTGTTTGCCGAGCTGCCTCCGGAGCGCAGTGGGGCTGGCTCCCGGGTAGCGAAATATCACAAGATGCGTAGACAGACGCTGAGGGGCGGGTGGGCGGCGGGCTGACTCAGGTGTGCTGTCATCAGCTCCCCGGCCCGCTCTCCTCTGAGAGGGGTGAGGGGACCCCCGGTCCCCAACACAGGTGGGAACATGAAGCTGGGCGGGGAGCCCCCATCCCTGGTGAGCTTCAGGGATAGGGGTGCACCTGCCAATAGTTCTTGACTCTAGGCCTCTCCTTCAGGCCCGGGTACCCCTGGGGACACCCCCAACTCGAATATGCTGCTGACTTTTATCAAGCCCTCTGCTCATATACCATTATACAGGCATCGGTTTCCTGTAATTATCTGCCGGCTCACCACTTTCCCCCACTAGACTGCCAGCTTTTTGAGGGCAGGAGCCTCCTCTCGTTCATCTTTGTGTCCCCATCAGGGGCTCAGTGCATACAGTGCATCGACGAATCGATGGGGGGGGGGTGAGTGGCTGGCTGGTCTGTCTGCAGGAAATACCACAATGCATTTGGTCTCCCTGGTAGAATATTCTGACCCCTCGTTCCTCTTTCTACCGACATTTGCAGCCCCCCCTCCTCACCCCCACCTCCAGACAGGCACGGGGGATTGGAAACAGCTCTCCCTGGAGTCTGAAGACCAGAGTTCTGTCCGTTACCCTAAATAAGTCACTCCCCTTCCTGATGAGTTCCTTCGCTTCCTTATCTGTTAGTGCGAATATGCCACTCACTCATAAGGCTTTGGCGAATCTCCAGTCACTCAAAGTATGAGAGAGCTCTCAGTAAAATGAAGTTCTGACCAGTGTCTGTGGTGGTGGCTGTCGTGGTTACTTTTTTGGTGTTGACTATCCCTATCCCTGTAGAACCAGACACCATGTCTGACCATGAGTTGAACGCCTGCAGTTGGACGTTTTGAGACCTGAGGGAGTAAGCTGATGGCAAAGTGTAACGAAGGGCAGTGCCATAGGGCATCTAGGTCCATCCCTGGCTGGTGGCCACTTTGCCACGTCCTGAAGTACTGGGTCCTTAAGGCTTGGCCACAGAGCTGGCCCGCCCTCTGGTGGCTGTAGGCGGATCTGCAGCCTCACGGAAAGCCAACGATCTCCAGAAGTGGGCTGACCTCCAGAAGTGGGCTGACGGATAGATTTTCCCTGAGAAGGGGGAGGACCTGCTGTGCGGAGAACAGTGGAAAGAAAGTCATGTAGAAGAAGCAGGATACTGGCACAAACTAGAGGAGCCTCGTCCTCCCCTGAGTTTCCACTTATTAGCAGCACCCCTGCTCTCAGTGAGACACCCGAGGCCCCTCTTGCCTCTGGGGACCCCATCTAGTGAGTCCACAGAACTCTCCTGGTCCTTTTCTCCACCTGTTTGGAAACCTCACTGTGCAGGACACTTGGCAGTTAGTGTACGGGGTGGGGTGGCTCAAAGGTCAAGAGCAGAGTCTCTCTCTTATGGGTTCATGCCCTGGCTCTGCCCCTCACTAACTAGATGACCTTGGGCAAGGTGTTTCACTTTTCTGAGGCCCAACTTCCTCATCCAGAAAGTGGGAGGCAGGCAATACTAGTTCCTACCCCATAGAGTTGCTTGAGGATTAAATGAGGTAAAACATGAGAGAACCCGACAGAGTGACTGACCCTGTGCCCAATAAACACTAATAATAATATTACTAATTTTCTCCTTTAGCCCAACGGCACCCGCAGAAATAGATGTTGCAGTTCGGGGGAAGAAAGCACAGTTATGACCTGAAAGTTCATCAGCTGTGAGTGGCAGAGCCAGGTCTGGGAGTCAGTTCCTAGTTACAACCTCCCACACTCTGTGTATCTGACTCCTTTGCTGGCCGCCACTTCTCTGCTTTCCCCTGGCTCAGACCAGGCTGCCCAGTGTGATGAAAGTCATCTCTGCCTGAATTAGAAGTCTTGAGTTCTAGCCTGGGCTCTGACTTTGAATGGCTGGGTAACCTGGGACAGATCTCTGCTCTCCCTGGGCTTCAGGCTCCCCCTAACTGAGAGGAACACCTTGGACTCGATGCTCTTGAAAGTCTCATAAAGCTATGACTTTGTGACATCCTTGCTTCTCTGTCAGTCCAGAAGAGGAAGGTACCAAAAAATGGAGTGTCTCAGCTAGATCCCATGCCCCTACCTTCCCAGCTCTAAGGGTGTGGTGAGAGTTCTGGGGGGAGATCAGAATTTCTAGAGATCTCCTAGACCCCCGCTCTGGGTTCCACAGCCCTCCCAGTACCCTGCAGGCCTGCCCCTGTGCTTGTCAGTGATCCCTACTCTGGGGGAAGGGCCTTGTCACCCAGAATCCTTCCCTCAGTGAGTTCCATGTCCTACTTTGCCCAGCCTGATGGGAACATGGATCCTTTCCAGGTTATTTCTAAAACAGGGAAGAAAACCTAAACCTAGATTAGTTTAAAGGTCAAGGGTGTCAGAAATGTTTTCTCCTTCTGGCTTGGTTTCTAGGTCTCTGTCCATTTATATTCTTTGCAATAATAACTGGCATTTATTAACCACTTACTTTATGTCATGAACTTATATGTGTTGACTTGTTTAACAGAGTAGCTCTGTGGAGGAAGGTCTATTAATATCCCCCTTTTTACAGACGGAGAAACAAACCCAGAGGTATTCCTATGCTTAGATTTGGACAAGGAGGGTCTTGGCCTGGGTCCCATGCTAGAGGGTGTTGCTCTGGTCCTCCTTCAGCCAGCATCCCTGCATGGGGGGAGAAGTCCCCGAGACCAACGGGATGTGCCCTCTGGGAGTCTCCATTCCCCTTCTAGACCACACTTTGGGTAGCCAGGACATGGGAATCTCCATCTCAAATGGCCCAAGTCTACTTCCAGGACCCGTGTGGACATCGTCAGCCAGTGTGTGTACCCCTGGCCAAAGGTGGTGGAGGGGCAGCTGTTTGGAGAGGATGTGGTTGAAGCTTGGACATGGGGGTGAGCTATTCCCATGCATGTACATGAGGCCCTTGTTGTTTGGTATGGAGCTGTGTTTGTTAAGAGAAGAGGAGGTGGCTGTGTTTCTGTAGAGACCTCCAAGGAGTGTGACCACAGTACAACTGAACCTGGCTTTTCAATGCCAGGTTTCTTTGAGGAATACAAAAGAGCAATGCAGGGGGGCTGGGTGGTGAGGGCACCCTGTGGACTGGTGGGGCGAGGGGAAACCTCCCAGCCTGTGGTAGCAGCACCTCTGTTCGCACTCCAGCCATGCAGATGACTTCATCGAAGGTGACATGACCAGGAGGCTGTAGAGCCAGACTCTGAGTCCAGGGCTCTGTGAATATTTCCTTCCTTTATGAGGGTCCATGACAGTCTTGACCAAAAGTCAGAACTTTGACTCCCTGGAGGTCTGTTGGTGAGAAAGTTGGGTCACATTGTACATGCCTGAGTTTCCTTCCCAGAGAAGAGAGCTTCCTTTTCTCCCTAGACTGTGAGTTCACTGAATACAGAGCCCATATTTTTTTGGACTTTTTTTTGGTTTACACATCTGGCCCAGCCTTGACCCAGAGTAGGCACTCGGCAAATGATGCTGACCTATTGGACACACGGTCTAGAAGGGAAGATGCTAATCAAACAATCACAGCACCAGGTGCTGGGGTCATGTTGATGACCAACAGGTGTGGAAAGTCTGGACTGGGGAGTGGGTGTGCAGAAGTATTGGGAAGCATTGCCCGTGGGTGCCTATTAAATGAGCTGCCTTTGACTCTATTCATTTGAGAACCCATTTTATGGGGTTGTAAGGATGCAGAATGAGTCACCCCAAGATGTGCCTCAGTGGCAGGCAGATTATTATTATTATTTTAAAATCCTCACCTTAGGGTATACTTATTAATTTCTGAGAGGAAGGGAGAGGAGAGAAACATCAATGTAAGAGAGAAACATCGATCGGTTGCCTCCTGCACATGCCCTATCTGGGGACTGAACCCACAACTCAGGCAAGTATCTTGACCAGGAATGGAACCCACAACCCTTTTGTTGTATGGGATGATGTTCCCACCAACTGAGCCATCCAGCCAAGGCTACATAATTTCTGTCTGTGAAGCTCTCCTGTATGTGGAGTTCCCATACGTGCATATGTAACTAAACTTGTTATTTTCTCGTGTTAATCTGTCTCGTGTACATTTAGTTATTAGACTGGACAAAAGCTCCTTGAGGAGTAGAGGGAAGTTTCTTCCTCCCCCACAGAATGAAAGACTGATGATTCCCCTTTCACTGCTGCACTAATTCTCCACCCCCCAGAGGAAGAAGTACCCAGTTAAAGTCCCTCAGGTGGAGAGGGGGTACTTGTGGCAGCCCCTCATGGCATGGCCCTTTATGGGCGGCATTCCTTTCATGTACATAGTGAATGGACAAGAGAGAACACTTCATTTTCCCTCAAAGTCTGTGGACTGAAGCCACTGAGTTTGCAAGGGAGAGCGAGTACTTGTGTGAGGGGCTTGGGGAGGGGCAAGGTGGAGAGTCACAAGCTCTATTTCGGGGGATGTGGACCCTCCTGCCCATTCCCACCTCCACTCAGACCCCACTAGGGGACCAGTCACAGTAGCCTACTGACAGATTTCTTTGTCTCTCAGTTCACTTTCCTTAATTAATCTCAAAATTAATCTTCCCAAGGTGTAGTTTTGATCATGTGCCTTCTTGCTCCAATGGCTGAATCTGGCTGGCAAATGATGAATATCTACCGACTCTCAAGTGCTCACTCAAACTGAAGAAGAGCCTTAAGGCGTCAACAGATAAACAGGCGCAGGCTGCGGACAGGTACTTTACTGAGCAGGGTAAGCAGGGAGTCAGCACATACCTGGAAAATGGTTCAACAGAAAGCCAGGTAAGAGATGTGGGCAACCACTTTGCCTAGGAGGATAAGCAGAGACTCAACAAGTACTCAGAAAATAGTTCTCCCCATTCCTCATCAAGGAGACGGACATGTAAGCAGTATGGGACTAGCATTTTATACTTACTAAATTAGCAGAATTGGTAAACACCATCACCCCGCACTGGCAAGGCTGGATGAAGTCTGCGCTCCTTACATCTCTGGAAACAATGTGTAAAACTTTGGAAAACCAGCTAGGGAAGTGTAACAAGAGCCTTGAAAATATTATTACCTTTTGACTTCTTAATCTCACTCCCAGGAATTGATCCTAAGAACCTAATTCAATACGAGAGACGCCTCAGGGGTGTTGCTGGTGAGGTCCTTCTGCACACTTCTCCAGGCGGTGAGGTGGTGAAGGCAACCATGGCTAATCTAGTCAATGCAATATCACCCAGCCACAAAAATAATGATTATGGAGACCATGCAGAAGCACGGAAACTGTGTATCGCATCGCATTTGTGGAAAGCAGAATACAAAATCTGTGTGAATCCTGTGATTGCAACCATGAACGGTCAAGTATTCATGTTGACAAAGTCTGGAGGCAAATATGCAAAAACAAAAATCATTTGAAGGTGGGAGAACGATGAGTGGTTTCCCTTTTTGTTTAAGCATCTTCCTCGTTAGTGTTGTTGAAGTATTATTTTCATGGTAGAATGAGTTCTATAAAAGCAAAGCTTCTTTTATTGTCTGGGGGATATAGTCAAAACTCTCCTGCGTTCGCTGTAATAGTTACAATGACTGCATTTGTAAGTGTTCGCTGCATCGCAGGCAGTGAGGTGAGTCGCGTATAGACGCGATTTCACTGGATCTTCGTGACAAACGACACTGTGGGGAAAAACCCCTATTACACTCATTTTGCGGATTAGGCATCTGAGTTCCTGTGAGGTTAGCCCCCTTTCTAGGAAATCATCCTTGTACACAAAGGCATCTGTAGATCGGGTCAGCGCGGCCTTGCCCGTGCGTGGTAGCATGTGATGCAGTGCGCCCAACCTAGATATCGGCAGTGGGGTCGGTTACATGAATGTTAGTACAGCCATGCACAGCCGCCAAAAAGGATGAAGGTCTATGTGTTCTTCTACGGACTTAGTCTTTCTCAAAGACACTAAGAAAACAAAGCAAGTCACAGAACAGTGGCATAGGACGTTACCGTTTGTGTCAAAACCCTGTTTCATATAATCACACACACGTACAGATAACATGTACAGACTCTCTGAAAGGACATGAGCCAAACGGGTAAGAGTAGCTGCCCAGAATTTGGGGTTGGAAAGACTCTGGTTGACATGACCGGGGCGGCTGGCTCTGCCACAGTGTTGGTCCAGCCAGCAGACTGTACTGGAGTCTCTGGGTAATTTGAGAAGTTTGGGGGTGTGAGCAACAGAGATTCCCCCTCTCCGTGCCCACAACAGCCGCCCTAGGCTCTGCCCCAGATCCTGGGAGACTTATTCTTTACTCTGTAACCTTTTGTACTGTTTACTTAAAAATAAAAACCCTGCGCGTGCATTACCTCTTTAATAATTTAATATTTAAAATTTAAAAAAGAGGAATGTCCCGCCTGAGGCAAAACCCACCAAAAGAATGGGGGGCTATCCGGGCTGCAGGTGGGCCCAGGTGGAGGTGCTGAGATGTCAGGACCCTGATGGCCTCTCCCGTGGGACCTGGGGACCCACCCTCTCTCTTGTCTCTTGGTCTCTTTTCAGCAGAAGCTTTCATCCTCTCCTTTCCCCAGCCGCGGCTGGTGATGGCGTCAGAGGCGGGTTTTTGGTCGAGGCAGGTTTCAGTAGCCTCACTGAGCCCGAGTTGCATCACCTCTCTAGGACTGTTTTCTTGTCTGTGAGGTGGGGAAGCGCGTACCTCACGGGGTGTCTGTGAGAGGGAAGTAGCCGGTGCTAGGTGGTGCATAGAGATAGGAGAGGGTGGGGTGGGGCCTCTAGGACCTTGGCGAAAAGGGAGAAGTTGACCCATGAGACCTCAAACCAACACACAGGGGGAGTGGGAGGGATGCCCCCAGCAGTTACAGCATTTTGGGGTGCAAGTTATAGAAACCCTCACCCAGACTGGCTTAAACATGCCTCTTTGTCCATCTTCAGGAGAAAGTTGGCCTTCCCCAGTCATGGGGTAAAAAAGTCTTTTTCCTTCTCTCTGGGAAATCTGAGGTCAAACCCCACTTGAGACAAGTAATTGTCACCCAGAGGATAACATACCCGGATTGACGTAAGTTGGGGGTTCCCAAGTCAGTCTGGCAAGAGCATGGTAGCTCCACGATTATATTGGACTCATCAGGGCAGCCCTGTGGGTGGGATCTGGAGCCGCACTGCTGCTGAATGGGGGGAGGGGTCAACCACAGTGACCACCCCAGCCCCCTAGGTCCTAGGTAATGAATGGTATCCTAGGTGCACATTAAACATAGCTGAATAAAGACCATCCATCCATCCTTTCATTCACCCATTTATCTCTTTGGTAATTTATTTTTAAAAGATTTTATTTATTTACTATTAGAGAGGGGAAGGGAGGGAGAAAGAAAGGGAGAGAAACATCAATGTATGAGATATCGATCGGTTGCCTCTCACATGCCCCCAACTGGGGACCTGGCCCAAAACCCAGACATGTGCCCTAACTGGGAATTGAACCGGCGACCTTTCAGTTTGCAGGCTGGCGCTAAGCCCACTGAGCCACACCAGCCAGGGCTCTTTAGTAATTTATTAAATGCTACTGGGTGCCTTGCATGGGCCGGGGGCTGGAGGTTTAGCAGTGACTGCAGCTCTCTGCCAAGTGCTTGCTTCCTTCAGCATGTTGCTCATGCCCCCCTTTTCCTGAGGCCTCCCTGCTGCCCTGCACCTCACGATCTCACTTGCTCTCACGTCTTCCCACACTCAGTTCTATTTTATCTTTTTTCCCAAAGCATTCACCACTACCTTCCAACACACTATATGAGTTACTTATTTATTCTGTTTATTGTTTATTGTCTGTCTCTTCCTACTAGATAGAATGTAGACTCCAAAAGAACAGGGATTTTTGTCATTTTATTCACAGATGTACCTGAGCCCCTGGAGCAGTTTCTAGCACCCAGCAGTCACTCAATAAATGGTTGTTGGGTAAATAACTGCAAAAGTCCCTGCCACCACCCCGTGCCTTTGAGTGTTTACATGTATGTGGTAGGGAGGGAGAGAACTCAGACGTCAAGTAATCCCAGACAAAAATATGTAGGTACAAGCGGGGATAAATTCTATGATGAAAGAGTGTGGGCCATGGTGAGAGAGCTCACACCAGTCCTGGGGATTGGGGACAGTGTCCTTCAGAAAGGGACATTTGAGTCAGGCTCTGAGGGGTGAGTAGGAGTTGGCTGGGAGTGAGGCAGTGAAGGACAGAGGAGGGGGCTTTGTGCTGGAGGTGGCTGTACATGGAGGGCCCAGTGGATTCTCCTGCAGAGCGGTGAGGAGAAGGGGAGCTCAGGAGCACTGCAGCCCATCCGAGGTTCCAGATCACTTAAACGAAGGGAGAGTAACAGCTCTTTCTGGGGCCATGGGAGCTCGGCACTGACCCCCAGGCAGCCTGTCTTGGGGTCAACAAGTATCTCTCCCCGGCCTTGGCTGCTTCCTGTCCCTCTCTGCGCCCCAGCGTCTCACACCCCAGCTGCTCCCAGCCAGAAGCCTCACTCAGTGCCACTGCTCTCAGCCCTGCCTCTCTAGTAATGACTACGATGATGATGGCTAACCATAGTGGTGGAGGGCCTGGAGGAGCGAGGGTTTCTGACTCTTGAGCAATGCTCACACAGTGCTGGGAGGGAGCTCAGTGCAATACCACCCCTCTTTTCTGGTTGAGGATGGTGCTCAGAGGAGGAAGGACTCATTCAAGGACACACAGTGGGGAGTGTCTCAGAGCGCAAGGAAGGCTGGTGGATGAGGGGCGGCCATCAGGGGCTTGGACAGAGATCACAATGACCTTTGACTCCTAAGCCTCACTTCTGTAGAATTAGTGGGGACTGTGGGGAGGAAGACATTTTTATGTGCCCTTCGAGGTTCTTCTGGCTGGCCTAATAATTAAATTCACACGAGTCAGATTAACAAGAGAAAAGGACCAAATTGAATTACCAGCGTATATATGGGAACCCTTCACCCATGAGAGGTTCAGAGATGCCAACTTAAAGATTCTGCACTAAGGATGAGGTAAGATGCCTTGGCGCTTCAGAGAAAAGGAAGAGCATCGCAGGACAATAAGTACTTAGGTGTTGGTCCGATGTATGGTAGGTCATAAAAAGTCATTTCTGGTAATAACTCATCACGGGCAAGGCCCCAAATTTAGATTCATTCAGGGAGAGGTAACTGTTTCTTGTGAGCCTGCAGGGTCTTGATGGCCTTCAGCGTGAAATAATCCACGTGCCAAGCTGGCTCTTCGTGGGGAGGCCTGTTCGGAACTCCTCTGGGGCAAGGCCCTGCCAAACACACGTGGGCAGTCTTGGTTCCATCTTCTTTGTGATCATTTTAACTCCAGCGTCTTGTGGCCTGACCTGGATTCTTCACAGCTCTAGGCTTGTCCAGTCCCCAGTCACAGGAACCCCGCAGACATCCCAGATCCAGAACGGACCCAATCCATCAGCATGACCGGGGCCTAGACCGGGCCATGTGCAGAGCTCAGTGGGGATCAGTCCCCTCCAGTTGCTCTTTCTGGATAGATCTGCCAGCCCTCTTTCCTGGATCCCATTATCGGCATTCCTCCAGGCCCATCACTTGCTTTGGACCTCTCTGTTTCCAGATTTGACTTGAGGTCTCTCCTTTGCACCTCAATATGACTTAAAGACTGACCCTATATGGGGACTCTGATGATCCCTGACTTTGAGGTACACAGGTTGTAGGCAGGTCAGCTATAACTAGCCCCAGCAGCCCCAGTGGATGCAGAGAAATGTGAGCTCGAGGAAGACAGGTGGGTGAGGTGAGAGTTCGAGAGGCCTCCTTCCTGTCTCAGTCCAGGCTCTCTGGCTGCTCTGGCTTCCTGGCTTGGGAAGGTGGAAGGGAGGTTCTGTGGCTGACTTGTGGGTGGCAAGGGGAGATTGCAGAGAAAGTAAACTTAGCCTGGTCTGCTCTTGCCAAAGTCTCAGGCCACCAGCTGCAAAATGCAGTCTGGGCATCACCACCCCACCCCCGCCTCTCTCACCTACTCAGATGCTTGGCCTGAGCCCAATCACTTAATCTGAGCCCAGATACCTATCAGGTGTGCACTGATAAGTAGCTGATAGTATCTGCGCAGTTACCTCTGGGAGGTGTCTTCTTCTCACTGGGGACTTTGAAACCAAACCCTTCCCCAAGGTCTCTGCCTGTAGCCCTTCCGGCTGGTGGGGCAGGTGCTCAGGGAGGGCCTGGAGAAGTGTTTTGTTTGGCAAATTGTAGAGAACAGTGTCCATATGAGTGCGTGATTATTCTGTCTCTTCCTTTTCCTCTGTCAGCAAGCCCTTGCTCAGCTAACAAGGGAGGAAACAGGCTGGGAAGGGGAGACAGAGGGGCAGGGTCTTTGAGTCACACTGGTGCTGTCATCTCCTCCCCAGGTAGGTCTGTGTCCTCAATGGGAGGAAAGGGGATCACGCTCCTGTTGAGCTGTTCAGAAACGGGGGCCATGTGTGTTCAGGAGCCTTATGACCTTTAAGAGCTTTTTGTAGGCTTCCCTCCACTTAGAGAGCGAGCGAGTCCAGTGCCCAACAGACCCAGCCTCTCCGAGGAGGGCAGCTGCCCTGGCCCGGCTCACGCAGGAGAGGGCGGCTGAGTGGCGGCTGGGATGTGGGACGGAACTATGAAAACAAAGAAGCTCCAATTCTTAGCAGTTCCCAAAGGAATGGTCCATGAAAGCAGGGAACCATGAAGCCACTTGGTATCTTAAATCCAAAGCCGATTCAACTTCAGAGATTTTTAACACGCCTCTGACACCATCACCAGGAAGGAACTTTGTCTAAAGTCCCATTCTGAGGTGACGTCTTGACTAGGAATTTGCTTTTTTCAAATCCCAGAGAAATAGGCTTAAAGTTGGAAGTTCTCTGTCCTAGAAAATGTTGGTCTCAGGGGGAATTCAGAAATACCTGACTGTACGGATGGGGAGCACATCCAAGAAGAACCTGGGCACATGGCAGAGTCTTCCCCAGAGCTTCATCAGAATCATCAGGTGTGTCTGGGGCTGGGACCCAGGAAGCTGCATATGACAGCACATCACATGTGCTGAAAAGGACTGGAACCTCAGGAGTGAACAGTCAATGAATTCTCACATGTGAATAGAGCTGCACAACCACCACTCATACCCAGACAGCGGCCACTTCCCAGCGCCCTGGAGGCTCCACCCGACCTCTTCTCAATAGAGATGACTAACTCACCTCTTCCCTGCCGGCAGTCATCAGCCTCTGTTCTGATTTTTATCACTATCAGCTCATTTTGGCTGTTCTGGAACTTCACACAAATAGATTTGCATTTTATATATATGTAATCATATATATACATATATATACATATATATATAATCTTTGTGTCTTGCGAGAAATAGAGTGAAGAAATAAAATGGAGTCATTTTATCCAAGCCGCTAAATTACTAAAATCAAGTAGGTTGAGGTGGGAGGAAAAAATTCTATCTTTTTTCACCCTCCCCCGCCCCCACCATTCCATTCTTGTTTTAACTAGCCTAGAACTTCAGCCTTTGAACTTTCCAGCCCTGAGTTGATGCCTAGATATAGATCAGACCTCCAGACACCCCTCTGGTTACCCCCCGAAGGAACGAGGAAAGAATGTTCGCACATCAGACCGCCTGACCCCCGTTGTCCCGACCGTTGGTCACGCAGAGGAAACATCTCAGACCAACCCAGAGGCCAAGAAGGCAGGACTGATCATTCCTCAAGAATGTACTTGTTACTCTAACCATACTCAGCTTTTCTATCTTCTTCGGAACACGCTGGGTATTGCCTAGTTGTGTTCCCGGTTTGCAACCCTAAGACCCTTGAATCAATCCTTATCATTTATTCCTATCTAAAGCCTCCTGACTCTTTCTATGTTCGGCACGTGGGTTTTGTTTGTTTGTTTGTTTGTTTGTTTGCTCAACATCATGTGTGTGAAGTTAACTATGTTGTGTGTAGCGTTGGTTTGTTCTTTTTTATTGTGGAGCAGTTTTCTCCTGTGAATATGGGAGAATTTGCTTATCCACATTCTTACTGGCGGCCTTTGGCTGCTTCCAGTTTTTGGCTGTTATGAATAGAGCTGCTATGAGTATGCTTGTGCATGGGTGCTGGTTAAGAGATGCACTCATTTCTCTCAGGGAACGATCTAGGGCAGAATCACCTGATCATAGGGCAGGTGTGGTTGTAGGAATGTACCAGCTTCACTAGGCTGAATTTCATTTCTTGCATGTTTCTGGTTAGGTTTGGCCACGTGGGAGATTCTGGGGGGATTCGAGGGCAGAAGGGAAGCAAGAAGCCATGCTGTGGCTCCTGCAGGGTGTGGCTGATCGGCTGACCCACCCTGTTGGCAGGAAGCAGCAGCTGGTCCATTCTTTGGCTTCTCTTCCTGATGAGCCAGGTGTGTTTATTTAGCTTTAAGGTAAAGATCCTGGCTTCTGCAAAACAACCACATTGTCAATGACAGAGGCAAAAAAAAAAAAAAAAAGAAAAAAGAAAACAACCCCAAACAAACAAACCCTGATGTGAATTTCAGGGGTTCGGTTTATCCTTGAGACATTCCAGTTGGGACTTATGGGGTCCAGCCTCTTCTTTTATTTTAATCCTCACCCAAGGACATGTTTCCATTGATGAGAAAGAGAGGGGGGCAGGGGGGAACATCAGTGTGAGAGAGAAACGTGGTTTGGGTGTTTCCCGTACACACCCTAACCAGGGATCGATGCCGACACCTAGGTACGTTCTCTGACCGGGAATTGCACCGGCAACCCTTTGGTGCATGGGAAATGCCCCAACCCATTGAGCCACACAGCCAGGGTCAAGCCTGTTCTCTACGTCCCCCATGTTCCATCCATCTTCTGTTCGAACTGCCTGACCTGTGGAATTCCAACTCCCATGTGAGATGCAAAGACAATGTCCTGGCAAGTTTGCTGAATCAGCTCCCATGTTGAGTAGGCTGGATCCCCTCGGCAAACCCATAGACACAGTGGATCTGCTTCCCTGGGTTGAACCTGGTTGATACTGTAGGTGTTTGTTTAACTCAATTAGAAGCTGCCAAACAGATTTCCGAAGTGGCTATTCCTACTTACTGCCTCCAGTTGTTCTGCATCCTTGCCAGACCTACTTATTTTTATCCTTTAAAATTTTGCCCATCCTGGGGAGCGGGGGTGGGGTAGCTCCATTCTTCAACAAGCTATCCTTTGGATTTTTAGGAAGGATCCAAGATAAGGAACTGGTTCAGGGAAAGACCTTGGCACTTGAAGGAAGCCAGTGTGATTTGGAATTATACCTTCACCACTTACTGGCTGTGTGATCTTAGTTGACTTTTCATCTTTGTGGGCTTCAGTTTTTTCATCTATAAAATGAATTATTAATCATTTCTAACAAGCAGTGAGTGCTTACCAGATGCCAGACACTGCTGTAAGCACTATATGTGTATTAACTCATTGAATTCTCTAGACAAATGATAAGGTGGGTGCTAATATTATCCCCAATTTAGAGATGGGGACTCTGCTAACTGGGCCTGAAACCCAGGCTGTCTGGCCTCCATGGTTTCCTACGCCTGCCATTCCTCCTTTGCAAAGCAGCAGGAGGATGAAATGATAACAGGGGGGTGAAGGCCTTGCACAGGGCAGTACAGCCTGTACGTATTGACTCTTCTTCAGCGAGTCTCAATAGGAAATCGCCTTTCAGTCTTATCAAATATGCAGAAATTAATCTAAACAAATAAGCAAAGAACAAGCCGGCTGCGATCCTAATGCATGCAGCTGGAAAGGTAGGATCTCATAGGGTCCAGAAGAACCCAGCATCATGCAGAGAAGAAGACACCCATAGAGCTTCCTGCCTTGGACATGTTGGCAGGTAGGAGGTTTTAGAAGGACGTGTCAGCCTTCACCTAAGTGTCAGTCCATCAGCTTCCTTCACTCTGACTTTGTACTCAACAAAGAACCTTCTAGTATTGATTTCCTTTCCCAAAAGTCTATCCTTCCTGAAAGAGACTGTGCTGACCAGCCAACCTCAGGATTCCTGTGTGCTGGGTGGTTTCATTTCTCAGTGTCAATTAACAAATTGCATTCCAGGTTTATCGATCAGTCTCTTGTGAGTTTGTTTAGTGTAGGTCATTTCCCTCACACTGAATCACAACAACTAAGCTCTCATAGGAAGGCTGGCGGGGAGACACCAGGAGGGTAGTAGAAGCGAGATGTCCAAAGAATGGTATAAAAAGGTATGCTGCGAGACCGAAACCAAGGATCTTCACGACTTTGATTAAATATAGCTTGAAATCCTAGCTCTAGAGATCATATGTCTTTATATATAGCTCTCAGAGAATTAGCCTTTTTCCTGGATAATCAGCAGGCAACGGGACAGCAGAAGGCAGTAGCTGGACCTGACTAATGATCACACGGTCAGGCCCTCTGGCAGGCTGGGGATAACACCTTTCCCTTAAGTTGGGTTTCAGCTCCTGAGTCCTCAGGTGGAATGGCCCACTGGCTACTTTTCCATGACACCAGACAGAGAGATGCTGGAACAGACCTTAGAACTGTCCTCAAGACCTGAAGAAAGGATTCATTACCCTGACCTCACCATTGCTCCTGGCACAACCCCAAACCCCTTACCCACGGTGTCTTGTGATTTAGCCCTATGTCATCTGTAACCTACACGCCTAGGGGGTTCAGGCTTTTGAGCGTTAGCCTCCATTTTCCTGGGTGGCACCATTCATAACAAAACAGCCAATATTCTCCACTGTAGTTCTCGGTGTTTGGCTCTGCGAGCACTGGGTGGACCAGCACTTTCTGTTCAATATCAAGATGAAGAGGACAGAGAGGATTGCTGTGCAGGGGAGGGGAGTGGAGGGCATGTCAAGGAAGGCTTCCTGGAGGAGGATGAGGTTGGCACAGCAAGCGGGGCTCTATAGCATAGAAGTGTGGTTCAAACACAGCTCTGGAGTCTGCCTGCCTACCTGCGTCGGAAGTCCCTCTCTTTCCACTTCCCAGCCTTGGCCAAGTTACTTCCTCTCTCCAGGCCTCACAGTCTTCACCTTTAAAGTGGGCATAATGGTGGGAGCCACCTAATGGGGGGCCGTAATGGGGCGAAACAATTCTCTTAGCACAGAACTTGACCTACGAGCTGCACGCAGTACATGGTTGTCATTACTGTTGCCATTATTAGTACCCCAAGTGATGTTTCTTTGAGGAGAATTCTAGGAGAAGAGGACACCTTTGAGGCCTGCTGTATCCCCAGAGTCAATGTTGTCTCCAAAGGACTGAAAGCCGAGTCTGTGTTTGCTTTAAGACTCAGAGGGCAGAAAGCTCTTTGCTGGGGACGGCTCTTTCCTTGAGCGTGGTCACAGCCCATCCTGTGGTTTTGCAGCCCACGAGGAGAGCTGCCCGTACAATCTATAGGAACCCATCAGCCTCGACAACTTCTGTGGTTTCTGAGTCACTGTCAGGCCATTTCAGCTTCCAGGCAGAGTGTCCCAGGGAGGACTCGCCATCTAGGCCTTTGCTGTCCTCTGAATAAGGAGGGGGAGAACATGACACCCCACAGCAGACTCTGGCTCCCCTCCAGTCTCTGCATGGGTCCCAGCATCACAGCCAGTCCCAAAGGGAAAGATGCTCAAGATTGCCCAGCTGGGGTGCTCCAGACCCACGTCTGCATCTCTGTCCAGTGTGCTGTCTACAGATTCTCATGGGGGCTTCTGTAGTGTCACCATGAACTTGATCTGGCCAATGCAGGGAGGAAGGGAAGAGAGGGACAGGAAGCCACGCTAGAGGAGTGCTGGGTTTCAGTCAAATTGGGAAGAAGGGGGAAGCTCTCCTGGAGAGCGGAGAGCTTCCGCCTTCTTCCCAATGTTCCCCTCCTTTGGCACCATGGGAACTGCTCCGGCTCTGTCCCGCTTTCCTTTGCCTTTCCCCATAGCAAAAGGGGAGTGTTCCACCAGCCCCAGCGGTTTCTTGTTCCTTTTATCTTGGGGTTGCAGTGCGTCTAAAAAACCCTGTTGTTTTCACTCAGGAGTCCTGTCTCCTCTGCCTGGACCCATTTCCTCTTTTCATGAGACTGCATGTGGGTGAGGGTGGGCGGTTGGAAAAATTGAGCTGGGAGACATGGCCCCGGGGCTGAATGAGAGGCACTGTTTCTTCCTTGTTTTAACCAATGACACTTCTGAAAGGGGTCCCCACTCCAATTCCTATTACTAGTAATTGCTGCCCATATTAAGTCAATTCAGAAGTCACGCTCCGTCCAGCGCCCGGCGGGGGAGAGGGCGAGGCTCAGGGAGGCTGGTGGGGTACTGGTTCAGAACATCCAGATTATATCCCAGCTCTGTCACTTCCTACCCCTGTGAACTCGGGGGAGTTGCTTCATCCCTCTGGGCCTCAAATGGCGCAGATAATGGATGCTAATAACAACACCTATCCCCGCAGGGCTGGCGTGAGATTTAGTGAAAGAATCGGCACAAAGCACTTAGAATGGTGCCTGATAGGTGGCCAGCGCTCAACGAGTATCAGGTCCTATTGACAGGTGTTGTACCTCTCAGGGGTGGCGCCTGCCTCCGAGTTGACAGCCTTCTTCAGCCTGTTCTTTAGCTTCGGAGATTCACAAGTTGTCAGTGCACCCAGGGTACCCTGTTCTAGCAAAGTTTGTACGAGAAGTCGTTACCAATAAACGGTTTCTTGGTGAATGTGGACTTAGAGCTGGGTGGGGGCAATGGGCAGCAGGAGGCTCAAATGGCCTCATTTCTCTCCCAGGCACTGGCCCAGAAGCTCCCTGTGGCTGGTCCAGGAGCTCTGCTCTCCTGCACATAGAAGGGAGGCCTGATCGGATTGCAACATCTGCTGACTCCAACATCCCCTGGGCCTGAGCTGTTTGATCTGACTGGTTGGAGCCACCCCTTCTTCCCAGTAGCTTTTGGGTGTCCTTTTGATGCACCCTTGGTCAGAGAAACATCTTCCCAGAATAAGGAGGCCTCATCTTCATTCAGGGCCACGTAGAGGCTTGGCCAGCCCTGTCAGAAATGCTGAGCACAGCGGGAGACACCCTGAAGGCCCAGCTGTCAGACTCCCGCCCCTTCTGTCCTCTCTGGCCTGTGAACAGATGTCCTTCCTTCCCACAGCTCACGGTACAGGCAAACAGCACTCTGCTTTGGACAAACCTACTCAAGTGGGGAGGTCACCCTGGTCACACTGATGTTTGTTTGGGTGCCACACAGAGATCAGTTCTCTGGGGTGGGACTTCTAATACAGGTGACCGAGCTCACCCGTTACACAGCGATTCCCCCCCACCCTTCACTGATTTGTTTTTCAGGTTGTGAGCACTTTGCAACCCTCCTCAAACATCCACCCTTCATAATTTATTTTGCTTTTCAGTAATTAAATACTTTTTGTTAACAATAGCTGCATTTATTAATTAGCTAGTGTACTAATTGGGCAATTTTCTTGCATTATCTTTAATCTATACAACAACCGATTTCAGTTTTATAGATGAGGAGACTGGAGCTCAGAGGGATCTGTACTATCAGTAATTGGCCCAAAAAATCTGTGTGGGTTTTTTTTTTTTTTTGGCATTGCCTCAACATGATGAGTATTTTTCTCCCCAGTTGAAATGGAAAATATTTGCATTTACTTTTTGTCTTCCAAAACAAATTCTTGAAACCTCAATGAAGACCAAAGCTGGAAAAAAACAGACATTTTGATTTTTGTGAGCCCAGATTTTTCAAGGACAAAAAGTTCACGTTTCTGTTTCATTTGCCTGTTTGCTTGGCATATCGAAAATACAAGTCCTGTATCAAATGGGAACCATGGAAACCAGCAGCAGAATGCAATGGTGAGAGGTGGTGATGTCGAACAGGGCAGGGGCCAAGGGTGGGTAGGGGAGACATGAAGAGGTAGAATCCATAGACGTGATTGACTGATGTGGGCTGTGGTCCAACACCTTCACTTGGGCGGTCACTTCAGCCTCAAGCGTTGCCATTCCCTTTGCCATGTCTGCTCTAGTGGATTCCTGAATGTCCTGGCTCTGCCCAGGCTCCATGCCTCTGAAAGTGTTGCACTGGCTTCTGCCGGGGAAGACCATTCGGTCACTCCAGAAATCTTGTGTTTCTTTGTCTCCCCAACTAGACAACGAGCTCCTTGAAGGAAGGTGCTGAATCTCTTCTCTCAAAATCCCAGGCTCTGGCAGAAAGCCTCGGGCACCAGGAATGTTTGTTGAGAGCAGATCAATAAATTTAAAAAGATGCAGGATGAAGAGGAGGAAAGGAAGTAAGGAGAGAAAGAATGAAGACATAGGGTGTGCCATCTGACCTTACGATGATCAATGCTCTCTCTGATGTTACCTATTAAACCTCATTGGAGTGAGGTGTGAGAGTGATCCTAATAGCACATGCTTCTGCTAGCTGCTGGAACTCGGACCAAATGAAATGGGAATGGTTCAGAGGATATTCTAACATTCCATCCCAACAATTTCCATGAGACTGATGCACCACTAGAGGTAGCACCTTCTGCAGACATTGATGTGGGTGTGGGCTGGGGGCACTAAGAGCCAAGAGAGAGGTAATAAAACAAGGTGGACAGAGCCCTGACAACCTGTCCCACATCCTGAGCTCCAGTCCTGGATGCACAGATAGCCCGTGAGCTGGGCCTTTCTGACTGTTCCTGGTGATTTACATTATAGAATCTCTCTCTGTTTGCTTTGACTTTTTCTGTTCCTTCCTTGCTACTTCCACACTTAACTGATCCCCCAGGTCCTCAGGAGACCAAAATGTAAGCCAGAGCAGGAGATAGGGCTTGAATTAATTTCAGTGTCTTTGTGTCTTGCGGTAAAATAGAAAATCTTGCATCTTATGTCCTGTTTGCCTTGGCGTGCTATATTTTCTTATTTATTTCCCCATCAGTTAATTTTGGGGAAGAAAAAAAAAAGACTTGTCTTCTCTAATGTCCAAATATTCTATGTTAAGTCTGGTAGCATCAGCACATAGGTTTGGGAGTCAGGGAGATATTGCAACTTTGCAGAGTGACCTTGGGCAAGTTCCTTTGAAGTCCCCTCCCAAAGCTGGCTCTATGGAAACTGGAGAACCCAGTACCGTCTAAAGTCTGGCTACTGCCTTTCATACCTGCAGCAACAAACCCACCTCATATTTCTTTTATGACAATTACTGTAATTAAAGCAGCACAGTTTTCATTTCACCGGCGAGGCAGACAAAGAGCTTGCTCAGAACTCTGTAGCTCATAATGGCATAGGACCAGGGCTGCCCCCACCCCGTGCAGTCAGGTGGTTGCACTTTCTCAATCCTTTGCGTTTTGGTAGCAATCTGGAAAGCACTCCCTCCCCTGGCCTTCCACTGTCCTAATCTCTTATTTCTTCTGCATTAAAAAGAAGGGTGGGCTTGGAATAGCTTGAGTCCCTGGGATCCCGGAAGCAAAGGTGGGGGATTCAGGAGGCGGTGCCTGGGGGCGTCTACCTACCAACTGCATGAATATGCAAGAAGCTCTCCCCATTTCAGCTTTTGAGGAGGAAATGGCCACACAGGCCAAGGAAGCTGGCAGCTCACTTGCTCTGGGCCAGAATGAGAGCAATGCAGCTGGTTGGGCTGGCTATCTCACGCTGATCACGGCTCCGATGGGCAATTATACATGTCTTTGATTAATAAAAAATGGGGCAATGAATGAATACTTAATCAACACAGTCTGGTAGGGAGGCTCTTTCAGAACCTGGGCTGGGGGTGAGGCAGGGAGTAATCAAAGGGGCCCCGGAGGTGAAAAGTCAGGGCAGCCACAGGGGGCGGTTCTGGAAAGCTCTCCAGTCCTGGTCTTTGGGTCCCTGATGGATTCTGTGCTGGTGGATCTGCTGTGCTTGGGATTTGCTGGATGTTCTGGGAGCATGAGATGAGAGAGAGTTCAGCTGGTGGGCGAATGGGGGAAAATGTATTCTGAGCCCACCCACATGGTCAAAGAAAAGCACAAGGAATAGGTGTGTGTGTGTGCATGTCTGCAGGTGGCTGTGTGTCCTCTGTGTGCGATGTGAGTTTGTGGTCTATTCGGTTCCCTGGGTCTGCCTGTGTATTAAAACTCACTTGGTTGGGGAGGGAGGAGAGGCCAGGGAGCTGGGAGGCTGAAAGAGTGTCAGGAGAGATGAAAGGGGCCGCTGCTGGGGTTAGAGGGGGAGACAGGAGGGAATCCAACGGCTGGATCACAAAGGGTGAGAGAGAGCCTTCAAGCCCCAGCGCAAGGGAAGGAAGTGATGGAAAGTGGGAGGTGTTGGACCTCCTGGACACCGCCCCGCGGTCCTGGCCCTTCCGGAGGAGGTGGGGTGGGACGGGGGAGGAAGGGGACGGATGGCGAGAAAGAGGTCTGAACCTGAACCTCAGAACATCACAGAGTGTGGGGACTGCCTGGAGAGTCCGGGAGGAGGCAGCCGGTAGGGTGTTGGGGAGGGGCTGGCCGCATGGCCACGGAACAGGGGAACGGGAGACAGGGGTGGGAGGAGCAGTGGACAGTGAGGCCACTGACCCCTGGGCACCTATGCGGGGTCGGGGGGTGCAGATGGACCTGCGCTGTAGGGGTACAGGCTGGGGGTGGCAGGCTGGGCCTCTTAGCTCGCTTTCCCAGCACATGGTGAGCAGAGCAGGGGACATGGGGAGTCCAGGGAGGAAGGGATATTTTGGAGTTGGAATCTTTTGGGCATTAGACTGGCCCAGGTTGTGACTAACTAACCCAGGTGACCTTGAACAGGTTGACATAAATCCTCTGGAGCTGTGGCTTCCCTGTCGGTAAAGGGAAGCCCGATTGCCAGGAGGATCTGTGAGCCCACATATAAAGTCCCCTCACCCCACTGACTGGTGCAGAGCTGCTGCTGTCATTGTTTTTGCAGACAGTTTCCAGAATCGGTCTCAGTCCCCCTTCCCCACCTGCTGCCAACTGTGGTGGAATGGAGAGGCTTTTTGCAGCTGTTTCTAACAGCTGGCCTGGCTGTTCAGCCCACAGAAAAGACTTTGTCCACCTCTGGCTTTCCCATGAGCCCCTTGTGCCCAGCAGCCTCTGCCTCCTCCTCCTCCTTTTTTTTTTTTAAAAAGATTTTATTTACTTACGTTTAGAGAGAAGGGAAGGGAGAAAGAAAGGGAGAGAAACATCAATGTGTGGTTGCCTCTCATGCACCCCCTACTGGGGACCTGGCCTGCAACCCAGGCATGTGCCCTGACTGGGAATCAAACTGGTGACCCTTTGGTTTGCAGGCCGGCACTCAATCCACTGAGCCACACCTGCCAGGGCATCTCTGCCTTCTTTTATAGGATCCAAAGATGCGTCCACCAGTGGTTTCTACCCAAGCTGGAAACAGCCAGGAGCTGAGAGCTATGTGAACAGGAGGGCCTGCCAGGGGAATTTTCCAAGTGCTCCAGTGCCAGGCCTTGCCGCTTCTGAGATCTACCACCAGTGCCGGTGGGGTTGGAGGGTCTGCTGTACTTCAGGCCATGCCAAGCCAGGGGCTGCCCCTGCATGTGGCCACCCTGCTCACGGGGCTGCTGGAATGCCTTGGCTTTGCCGGCGTCCTCTTTGGCTGGGCATCCCTAGTATTTGTCTTCAAAACAGAGCATTACTTCGAGGACCTGTGTGAACCGAGCACTGGGCTGACGAGCAATGCCACGGGCCACGATGGTAAGGGAGTGGTGACTTCTCTGGGAAGTTGAGCCTGGCTCCTAGGTGGTGGGAAAGGGTAGGGAGGACTTTACCTCCTGCTCACCCTGCCAGCCTTTCTGTGGTGAAAGGAAGGGATTGTCAGCCAGCCTTCCTCTCTGCCCCAACCTCAGTCTAAGGGGCTCCTGGGGAGGGAAGAACCAGCTTCTGAGGGGTAATTAGGAGCAGTCACGCTTCGACTCGCCTAAGGGAAACCTTTCCACCAGGCACGCTGTTGACCCATCCGCCTGGGCTTATGAGCTCCTCCCTTCTCTCCTCCAGACTGCAAAGCCCAGGATGAGAGGTTCTCCCTCATCTTCACCCTGGCGTCCTTCACAAACAACTTCATGACCTTCCCCACTGGCTGCATCTTTGACCGTTTCAAGACCACCGTGGCCCGCCTCATAGCCATGTAAGTCGCAGAGGCCCAGCCTGGGCACTGGTGGGTGGCAGGAATTCCTCTGGCAGCAGCCTTGGCTGGAGGGAAACCCGGGCCAGACAGCCGGGCAGCTCTGTTGGAAACAGCCCAGGGAGCTGCACCCCTACTTCCCTTTCCTCACCTTCTACTTCTACTCCTTGTGAATATGTGTTCATCAGGAGGCCGAATTGAACAAGAGCCTAGGCCTACTTCCTGGGAGGGCAGGCCTGGGGCCAGGGTTACCAAACTAGCAATACCTGAAATTGCCACTCTGCCTTCCCCCTGGGGATCCTTGTCCAAATCTCCTACAAGGCCTCACACCAGGGGGCTCAGGATTAATCATCATCTTCCTTACCCTCCCTCATTCCACTAAGGCTTAGTAGATGAGTCAGGGAGGGTCAGGGACTTGATTTTGCTCACACAGGATGCCCCTGCAGCTGGCTGTGTTTAGCAACAACCAATGGCCTGCTGGGGGCTGGTAGGACCTGAAGCAAGCGCCTCCTGGTGGGCATGTGAGACATTAGTTGTCAGATAGAGGGACAAGAGGGCAGGCTGGGCCAGGAAACAGGCAGAGAGCAAGCCCCTTGTTCTTTAAGCCTTCCGGTGCGTGAAGGCTTTGTGTCAGTTTCTTGGCCTTTGGCTCCCTGTCCCCTCCTCCATCCTCCCCTTCCTTTGCCCCTTCTTCTTCCCCAGCCTCCCTCAGCATGCTAAGAAAATCTCAGTCTTCCTTTCTGTGTTTCTTCTTTACTTTCACACGAAACACTTCAACTGTTGACACTTCTGGTCACCACATGTGTGAGTTGTTTTTTCCATACCAAACAATTCTGTGACACCAGCTGGGTGTTCTACAATGTAACTCAGTTCCGTAGCTCAATTTTCTTCAGGGAGACAGTGTCAGATCTCAGAGGTTAAGGGCTCAGTCCCATGAGACTGCCCCTATTTCAGATGTCACAGGTGGTAGGTCCCCTGTGTGGGGGGAGGAGAAAATTTCCTCTTTCCACTCCTAGTTCTTCAGGCTGGTCTAATGATCAAATTGGCATGAGGCAGATTGACAGGAGAAAATAACCATATTTAATTACATACAGGGGCTCCATAAGCATATGGAGCCCAAGATCAGGCAGTTGAGGCTTATCTGTCATCTGGAGCTAAGGAGAAAGGAGGACAGGTAGTGGTTTGGGACTTCAAAGGGGAGGAAGGCAATTCACAGGGAGCTGGACAAGCAAATGTTTGGTAAACACATGTTTGCTGGGCCATCTTTAACCATGGGACCCGGAGGGACTTCCATGAACTAACTTGCTAGGTTCCTCCCTCTCACACACTAGTTCAGCTTAAACTGTAGTTGTCTATGAGGATACCACCCATCCTGGAGCAGGTCCTCTAAATATTTTTAGGTAATTAGGGGGAAGATCAATGCTCCTTTCTGAGTTTTTTGTTTCTTAAAAACAACCAGGTTAAAATAATCAATGTTCTGTCCTGACTGGCGTGGTTCAGTTGGTTGGGCATCCATCAAGAAAAGCGAAAGGTCACCAGTTCAACTCTCAGTCAGGGCACATGCCTGGTTTGTGGGCCCACTCCCCGGTTGGGGCGTGTGTGAGAGACAACTGATGGATGTCTCTCTCCCTCTCTTTCTCCGTCCCTTCCCCTCTCTCTAAGAGTAAGTAAATAAAATCTTTAAAAAAATTCTTTAAAAAAATCACTGTCCTGAAGAGGCACATTTTGGGTGGCAAACTTTGTTCCCCTTTACCAGGTTACCACAACTTTTTTGTCTAACCTGGCTACGGATCAGAGGTTCCCATGATCTCCTCCAGATTTCACTATCTGATAAAGCAGCTTATAGAACTTATGGAAACACTTATCATGAAAGGATGTGATAAAGGATACAGAGAAACAGCCAGATGAAGAGATACATACTAGCCATTCTCAGAGAACACTCAGGTAAAGAAAATACAGCTTCTGTACATAAAGCTTCTGTCCCTGAGGAGTTGGGTGCGTCACCCTCCTGCTATTGGGATTCTGTGGAGGCTTCCTCAGGCAGGCGTAATCAATTATGAACTCCATTTCTAGCCCCTCTCCACTCTCCAGACCAGCGTGTGGGGGACAGGGCTGAAAATTCCAAGCTTCTAAACGTGGCTTAGTCTTTCTGGTCACCAGCCCCCATCAGGGAGACACCCAGGGTTGTTTCATCAGAACAAAGACGCTCCAGTGCTCTTCTCACTTCACTTAGGAATTTAGGACAGTTTTAGGAACTCTGTGTCAGGGGCTGGGGACAAAGACCAAGTATATATTTCTTATTATAAAATCATAGTATCACAGTTCACCCCCTGGTACAGCAGCCTGGATTCCGTATAGCAAAGCAATCACAGAGCTCAAAAGACACAACACATTACGAATCCCCTTCAGTCACTAATAACTATCCAGTCCGTCATCATATCATATGAAAACGTCTCCCAGGGCCACTCAGGTCTGCAGGCTTCTATTCGATCTTGCCCAGTTCCAAAAGTAGGAGTGGTGTCAGCACTTTATGTCCTCACCCTTTTGGGCATCTGGGGTAATTGAGCTAAGAGACAACATCATCCCTTGCTCTGAGCCTCTTTTGAGGTGTTAACATAATATTGGATTTCCTTCACTGCATAATGCACTTACTCATTCCTTTACCTTTAGTTACTACTCCTCCTTCTCTTCATTTTTACCCAAATGTTCTCATGATGTTGGTCTGGATTGCCGGCAAGTGCCCCTCCCCCACCTCGGCCCACTTCTATTCAGGTCACACAGGTGCAGAACTACTAGGCTGTCTTCGGCACCGTGTGGGCGATCTAGCTGCATTCACTGTTGGCCCTGAATTTTGCCAGATGGTCTGAAGGCACATCCTCCCTCATCGAGCTCTTAGGAATTGTAACATGAAGGTTAAACACAGTTCTAGTTTCTCTCTCAGGAATCCTCCCTGTTTCCATCTCTTGTACCCACTGCGTTGGTAAGGAAAAAAAAGTTGAGTGGATGTGGAGCAGAAAGAATACCACAATCTTCCCTATCTCCTCTTCCCCAGGTCCACGTAAAAAACAGGGACATATATCCAGAGGGGACACTCCTGTAAGGCCCTGTGATGCTGAGTGTGAGCACACACTTGTGACGGCGTGTAATCCAGCCCTTCCCGCCCTTATCTTTCTGCATTTCCAACAATCAGTACTTCAGTTGCCTGTTCCAATTCTCTGTCAAACTCGTACTCTGAGAATATCTCTGTCCATTGTTGGACACTTGGGCTGTAAAGGGTGTTCCTTGGTCTGAAGAAACGGTGGTCAGCCGTACAGATTGGTGTAGTATCGGTTCCTTTATGGCATCTACCCCTAGTAAGCACAGCCCAGTCCAGAGTTAGTGTGGATTTCATTTGGGACCCGTGTGTAGCTGCCTGATGCTTCCAGCAGCTGCTCCTCTTGCCAACTCTGTTCAGGGACTTCCCCCCAGGGGGTCTGCCGTGTGGCCATCTGCGGTCTCTGCCTTTTTTGCTGGCAGGCAGAAGAGCTCTTACTAGAGTTCTGAGCCTCAGAGGCTGTGAGAGGCGATGTCTAGGGCCAGCCCCTGTCTGCACTGCTGCAGCAGCCCCAGGTCCACTCGGCTGATGGGCCCTGGTGGCCACATTAAGCGAGCACATAGGGACATATGCTTGTTGATTTCAGTCATTATCTGAACTTGGAAAGGGGTTCTTTGGATGGACATCGGCATGCCCTGCTTTAAGGCACCCCTCAAATGCCATAGTGATTTCCACAGGGCCATTCCCCCATATGGGCATCCCTTTAATAAGCCACGTGTCCATAGCCCTCTGTCTGACCATATGGCCAGGTCATTGGCCTCTGCCCACCAGCCAGGAAAAACTCAGTTTTCCATCTTTGCTCCTGCAACTCAGCCATGGAGCTGGTCTGTGTTTACCTCCTTTGATCAAAGTGGTGGCCTCCCAACGGGATGTTGTCCATTTACCACCAAACTGCCGTCCGCAAGCCCAGCAGCTCTGTGTGGGTCAGTTAAGGGTCCTTCATCAAGCGTGTCCAAGTGACAGTGGAATCCAGCAGCTCTCACACAGCTCTGGAGTCAGACCTACGAGAGAAGAGGCTCCCTGCTTGGGGGCGTCTCCTCCTTGCGTTCCCCAGGCAGCATGAACCGGTGTGAACCCCCTGTTATGGAAGTCTTCCGGGCAGTGCCACACCCCTTAGAATGTTTCTCCAACGGACATTGTGGATATTTCGTGTTTTAAGATCCTTTGATGTTCTTTAGTCATCAGTGTAGCTTCCACTAATGTCTGATAACAAGATCATAGATCCCCTCAGATGGAAATTCTCTAGTCCAAAAGCCCAGTCATCATCCCCGGGAGGTGCCCACAGGCTTTGCTATTGCACCAGTCTGGACTCCACGTGGCTGTGGCGTAGAGAACTTGTCCCTGCCAGCCTTCTCATTTGTATTTCACAGTGCGAATTCAGGCGTTCTTACCGGCGCCTGTCCAGCATCTCCAGTTAGCCTGGCTTGAAGGGTAGATTCACATGCCTCTGTTTGACAATGAGGTAGGGGCCCTGGCCCCCAGTCAGACACAGTGTGCACCCCCATAATACAATCAGGTGAAAGAGGCACCACCACTTCACACAAGTCCTGTTCAAGCATACCAATTTCCCACACACTCTGTAAAAATCCTCACCTGAGGCTGTGCTCATTGATCTTAGAGAGGAAGGGAGAGAGAGAGAGAGAGAGAAAGAGAGAGAAATGTAACATTGATATGAGAGAGAGACATCAATTGGTTGCTTCCTGTACGTGCCCCGATCAGGATTCGAACCCTCAACCTTTGGGTGTACGGGCTACACTCCAACCAACTGAGCCTCCCAGCCAAGGCTTCCTGCACACTTTTGCCTTAACTCCACCAACCCTTACATTCCTCACTGTAGCCTCCTTAGGGTGTTATTTGCAGGGTTTCGTTTTACAGTACAGGCAAAGGAAGTATTCCCTATATGACATGTTAGCCATTCTCATAAAAACATCCAGGTAAAGGAAACACACTTCTTCGCATAAAGCCTGTTGAAACATTCTGACTTTCATAATCTTATCAACTCTTACATTTTCAGCTCCTCCCCTAAAAATCGTCGTCCTTGTCAGGGCCTCACCGGTGGGTTTTGGCACCGTCGTAGGTGAGCCTGCTATTGCAAGGAGCCCTGAAAACGTCTTTCTCACTCCCGACCATATTTACCCACTCTTGTGCAGCAGGAGTTGGGTGCCCAGTGAGAGGTCAAGGGACTTTGGCCCTTGTGTCTTTCTTTAACTTGATTAATCTGCCTCAAGCAATTGCTGGTCCGGTTTCTCGTTGTCCCCTCTGAACATTTTTCTAAACTGGGATAAATAGGTGGGACTTATTTGAGGTTCCTTTAAGGCGGAGGGACTAGCAGGGGGTCCCCTTGGCCCACCCTGCCGTCAGTAGTGCTGTATCAAAGCCTCTATTTTAAGGCCCCATGGTGCTAGCAGGATGGGCAGGTGTTGGGCTTTTGCAAGGCCAGGAAGCTTCTCAGCCACAGGAGATCAGAGGTGGGAGATGAACAGCACCAGGAAGCACATCTGGGCCCAGCCCTGTCAGCCGCCCTCTGGAGCCCCTTTCCATGCAAAGGGTGCTGTGCTGGGGAACGTCGGGGTGGAAGCCAGACAGCTCCATTCTGCCATCCCAAAGTAACGGTTGTTTGCATTTTACTGAGGGAAACGATGAAGCTCTGGTTGTTGGATTCGGTCGCAAAGGTCATGCTGCTGGTGACATTTCCGGAGCCTGCTTTAAGGTTGTCAAAGTAGCCAATGTCTCTGTGGCCTTGTACAGGCTGTAGACCCATGTTTTGATGGGGAAAACATGGCACTATTTGCTTTATTCACCTCATTCCTTAATAACAATTTAAAATTTCTACTGGTCCTTTCCTGCTCTCCTCTCCCTTCCCCAATTCTCTTGTTAATTAGGCTAATATATTTATTAACATCCGTAAGACCCAGGAGGGGAAGCAGGAACAGCAAACTCGGTAAGGCTTCCCGAACTGTGTTTGGGTTTCACAGCAGTAAGGTTATGTGGGGTGCCCACGTGGAAGGGGGCCTTAACCACAGCATTCGCCACGACCCGGGTAACAGGCATGTTCAGCGGGCGACTATCCTGATCCTCACTGAAGTCACGCTCCCGTGACTCGCACACAAAGCGTAGCAGCTACTCCACCTGGGGCGCTCCACTTGGCACAGATGGGAACATGGACCCCGCAGTGGGTTTTATCCAGTCCACCCGGCTGGCCGCTCCCTTAGGAACAGCCTCCTGCATGTCCGCGTCACTCACCACCATCAGTGTTGTTCTGTAGTGAGCGGAGGGTCCTGAATCCACCCAGAGGCACTCTTCCCCTCCGCAGCATTCAAAATCGAAGGTGCAGCCCCACGTACATCACTCTCACAATTGACTCCAGTGAAGGTTCCTCGGGACGTTGATGACGCCGGTCCACAAAAACAACCCCTTCACACCATGTCCTCTGGTTTCACTTATACCTTGGTTTTGCTTTCCTCCCTCACTGACTGCCTTCTTCGTGCCCAGAGGTCTTAGAGGTCCTTTCTGTCATTCCCACATAATTTTTCACTTGGCAGGGTGGCTTTAGGGCTAACTTCTGCAGCTCAGACTGACCCAACTCTGAACTTGGTCTAGCCTCAAGGTCTGACCCAGCACTGTCTTTTAATTTCATTTGAGCTACTACACATAACAATGACTAAGAGGCTGTGTATTTTACCTTTTCTTTCTTAGTTTGCATTTTCTTATGCATCCAGTGAACCAATTCCCTGAGAGTTGGCTCCATCTCTAAATTTTAGTGGTAATTACACCTTTAGTGACTGATTGTAACACAGCTGCTGGACCACACCATGGGGTCCACGTGGTCACCCAGGAATCAAAGGTTCTTCATCCCACACCTGTTCATCCTTTCTCTTCCCAGACCATGTGCTTCTACCAGCCAGGGTCATTCTAGCAGATCCCACCCACTGACACCAACTGGATCGGAAAAACCTTTCGCCTTTACTTTCACACAGAACACTTCACTTCTGACACTTCTGTTCACCAAATGTGCGCACCGAGCAGTTCTGTGACACCAGCTGGGTGTTGTACAATGTAACTCAGTTCTGACTTTTTTATCTGGAGGTGCGTCAGATCCCATGAGACCGCCCCCCACTGCAGATGCCAACCACAGGTGGTAGGCCCCCAAGTTACCCACAGCTTCTGTCCGACTTGGCTACAAATTAGAGGTTCTGTGACCTCCATCCCCTACCCCTTGGACTTTCTTTGCTAGAACATCTCACAGAACTCAAGAAAACACGTGACTCACAGTCACCAGCTCATTAGAGGACATGATAAGGGATACGGCTAGCCAGCCAGATGAAGATATAGATGCACAGGTGAGGTCTGGGAGGGTCCCCAGCACAGGAACTTCTGTCCCGTGGGGTTGGTGTGTGTCACCCTCCTTGGCATGTGGATGTGTTCCCCAACCCGGAAGCTGTCAGAACCCCTTACTGTTGGGGTTCTTTGGAAGCTTCTTCACCCAGGCGTGCTCAGCTATTTCCAGCCCCTCCCCTACTCTAGAGAAATTGGGGGAGGAGGGGCAGGGGGCGAAAATTCCAAGTATCCAATCATGACTCGGTCTTTCTGGGGACCAACCCCTGATGCGGACTCCGCCCTGAGGAGTCTGTATGTTGTGGATGAGATGAGTGAGACAAACTCACATGGACTACCAAAGTCCTGTGGAGAAAAAGGGATGGTGCTGCCACTCTCTGAGAGAGAGAGAGCACCTCGACCCTTGCCTGGACAGGCTTTTATTGGCTTTCTAATAGCATACATCAAAGAAGGTTCTCATTCATTATGCTCAGGTTTGCTTTAGGTGATTACTTTTTACAGATAACAAAGGAAAGGATGTTACTGATTACTTCTTATAGATTAACAAGGAAAAACTGTTGCAAAAGCAAGGGAACAATAAGAGTGATTGGTCTGGTTACACTCCATCCCTGGGAGAATTAGCACAGACTTCAGGAAGTTACTTTAAAGATATGCAGTAAGCATTTGCTGCTTCAACTCAGGGTGAGGGAGTTTTAGCAAAAGCAAGCCTCAAAGCAGCCTAGGTATAATGCAGGCCTGGTTTCCCACAGGAAAGCTTATTTGCGGGTTTGGCTTCCTGTGCGCCACCTCGCATCTATTGGTTTTCTGATAGGGCTGGGCTACATTTGCCATTCCCTATAAGCCCCCATCCAGGTGCATACTGAGAGTCGCCACATCAGAACAAAAGATGCTCCCAGTACTCTTATCACTTAGGAATTTACAAAGGTGTCAGCAGCCCCGCATCAGCAGCTGGGGAACAAAGACCAAATATGAGTTTATTATATATTTCTTGTTATATATCACACTTAAGCATTGCTTTTATTACTTATGCATTCACGCCCCCCAAACTGCTAAGAGATCCCCATAGCCTTGGGATTGTGGACCTGAAGTTATAGGACCCTAGAACTGTACACTTCAGGTTTAGATCATTCCAATCATTTCCTTCTATAGAAAGGGCTACTGAGGCTCAGAGAAGGGCAGTGCCTTGCCCAAGGGTACACAGCCAAGAGGAATTAGGACTCAAGGCTTTCATTTTGGAGACCAGGCACTACCATCTTTCCCCAAGGGGTTGGCCTGTGGGGAGTTCATCTGCTCCACCCCTCCAGGTTTCTCTCTTCTTGACAATACCCTCCACCTCCCATTGTGCATTTCAGATTTCTCTACACTAGTGCCACACTCATCATAGCCTTCATCTCTTCAGGTGAGTGCTGTCAGGTGGGAGGAAGGGACGCCTAAAGCTCAGGGGCGCCTGATGGACGGGGCAGGTGCAGGAGGTGATGGCAGGACACACGGACTCCCATGGTTACTCAAAGATCCATAGACTTTGCACTTGAAAGAATCCTTGAAGGCATTATTGCTGCTCTATGGAAACAGTTCAGTATACTGAGAAATGTGGAAAATAAGGACAATGGAGGCCCTGCTTCAGAGGGTAGGATTTATCCAAAGATCACATCCTTCCTCTGGTATGTGTTAAAATGTTCTGTCTCTTTTAAAAATGAGATGATAATATGAATGACAGGTGCTCTTAAAAATGTGCTTACTTAGCAGAGAAAAAGTAGACCACCCTATGGTAGTCCAAAGTTGTGTTTTCAAATTTTGCTGGTCTACAAACATAGAAAATTCCCCAAGTCTGGGAATTCCAATACAGTTCATTACCACCTTCCCCCACCAAGTAGAGGACAAAACTGAAACCGGATAGAGACTCCTGGCAAAGGCTCGCCCAAGGCCACAGAGCAAGTGAGTGTGTGGGACCCCTGACTGGCCAAGAGATGCCTTCCCATATTACTCCCCAGTGTCAGGTCACGAGGCTCAAATTTGGGGTTAGTAAGAGCACATAACTCGTGTGTGTGTGTGTGTGTGTGTGTGTGTGTGTGTGTAGTACCTGTGCTGAAGCCTGAAAGTGACATGGTGTCATCTCCATTGGTATCTAGTTAACACAGGCTGGGTGTCTCTGCCCAAACAGATCTCAGGAGATAGCCTGGCACCCTGAGCCAGCTATTTAAAACCACGCTCCTCGTCAATCTGGCTTCATCTTTCCTAACAGCCTGTAAATGATTTTCAAGTGGCCGAATGTGGAGGGGATGGTGGGGGACGTTTGGCTCATTGTGAATCAGTCATTTGAGCAATTCCGCCTTCCCCCATAACATAGCGCTTTTAGCTTTGCGGGGAAGTCTTGGGACTACACTGACCCTGTTGCGCAATGAATCGCAACCAACCTTTAGTGCCCTCGGAGAGGTGTGCCTTTTTAAAGACGGAAATTGGATGGCAAACAGGGTGGGCACTTTACCTGCTTCTCAAGGTGTAGAACAATTGTCAATTACTTCAGAGGCTATTAGGAAAAACACACACCTGCTACATTAACAAACGGTGAATCACTCACGTGGTGGCAAAGTTGTTCCCTTTTCATTTCCCTGTGAGGTCTCTGATTTCACGAATGGAGGTCTTCATGCGGGTGGGGCTGGTGTGATTGAACTCTGCGGCAGGAGCAGGTGGCAGGCTTTGAGCATTCTGAGGGCAAGTGCCTCAAGTTACATTGTTACATTGTAACAATATTCTTTCCCTTTCATTGTATTTATTTTTGCAGTTGCTTGCTATTCACGACAAGCCACACAGGTTGCTTTTCATTTACGATAGTGACATGAAATTTCTTTTAAAAATAAGAGATTTCTTTTGGGTAAAAGTGAGTCAACTTAAAGAAAACATGTTAGCAAATACTAGTGTTACTGAATGGAGACCCAGACCGGAGCAGGTCTGCCTTGGGCCAGCCAGTAGTGTGTGGGTTTTTGACTTTGTGCAGGAAAGGTTACATGAGTCCAGGTGATTCTGAAAGTACGTTTATTAAAGCTGGGAACAGTGAAACAAAGGAAGGACTTAGGGCAGAAGAAGCAGCAGGAGGGAAACTAGGCTGAGCTCTGCTAGCTGGCTCCCTAGAAATGCTGCAGGAAAGAAGTGAGCCAAGGTGGGGCTTCTTTTAGCTCACTGGAGAATCAGAGAAAAGGGGCCCTTGGAGACAGATTCAGGGGGTAGGACCGGGGACGAGCTGCCATGCCCACTGCTTCCCTGGTTGCAACTCTCACGGGGTCCCTTAGAGTTTAGGAGGAAGTAAAAAGTTCATGCCTGAGAAGGACCATGGGTGTGCTCTGGAGAGAGTCCGTACTGGCGTCCTTTGTCTTGGGGGATTTCCTCTCTCTTCTGAGACTGAGAATCAGAGGGGAGGGTTTTGGCAGAATATGCATCAGCTCTCCAGGTGCGTTTTTAATATGCTGATGCATCAAAATGAGCTCATAGGGGAGTATGGGATCCTTCTCTGGTCAGCTTCATGGCTTCACTTTTATCTTGGGTGTGTCTGGCTCTAGTTGGGTTTTTGTTATTTGTTCCCCTGACTTCATCCATCCTTGGGTTTGGCTGGCACAAACAGCATGAATTGGGTCTCTGTGTCCTATCTCCCTGACCATGTCAATTCAAGCTATTTATTCTCAGGCTAGGGAGGGAAGGGATAAGCAGTTGTTCTCCAGTGTCCTTGGTGAGGGAAGATAAGGTCTTGCAGTTCAGTAGCTGGCTGTAAGTTGTTCAAATTGTTTGGCTTTGTTTAATTATCTTGTCTCAGTTTCCCCATTCCACCAGCCCAGGAATATTCCCAGCTTCTTACCATCCTGCCTCACTAGGACAGGCATGGGTTTTGGCCAAAATCATGGAAGTGGGCAGAAATTTCTGGCTTGGGAGAGACTCATTATTAAGCCATCCCCCGCCCCCCTCCCCCCCGGCACGTTAGTTGTTTGCTATGATCCAACATGTTCCAGAATTATTGCAATGATTTTTTTTTTTTTTTTGCACATCAGTTTTTTCAAGGACAAGAAATATTCTTTACTCAACCTGCATCCCTCAATGCCGAGCCCAATGCCTGGCATGAAGGAAGTGCTCCAAGTTCAATGAACAAAGGAAGAACAACACACAGGCTTGTTCTCACTGAGCTCGCTCTCCCAGTGCCCCATGAGGCAGGAGGAGCAGGTGACTGAGTCACAGAGTCAGAATCCGCTCTAAGTCGTGCAGTGAAGGAGAGGCTGGGCTTGGGGGCTAAGTCCAGGCCTCCCCCGCACAGCGCCTAGGATGAGCAGAGGGCTGCCTGGGCTTTAGTGAGGGCAGGGAGCAGTGGCTTTAGCTTTGAGTCCTGCCTCTTTTGGTAGAGAGACCCAGGCCTGCCAGGGACCAAGGGCCATCTTTGGTGGGGAAGAAGGTGGCTCTGGAGATTTCTGCAGGGTCCCTCTGTGGGGAACATTTGGGGGAACTCTGACCAGTACCCAAAGAGTCCCACCTCCAGGGTTGTCAGGAATTTGGAGCAGGTGGGGGCCAGAATTTGCGGCTCTGTGTTTGCATTGTACTGTGACAACACCTACCTCTGAGCTTGATTGTTCCAGCCTCAGCGCCACTGCTCTTCCTGGCCATGCCCATGCTCACCGTCGGCGGAGTCCTGTTTCTGATCACCAACCTTCAGGTGGAAGGCCGCCCTCAACCCCGGGACCCAGCAGGAGGCTGCGGAGGGATACGGGGGAGCAAAACACTTTTGTCCCTCAGCTGCCTGAAGTGGGGGCTTGCCTAAGCCAGGGTGGCAGCTGTGGGACGGAGGGTGGTCTGGGTGTCATGGAGGCTGGGCCCACGCTGGGCGCACTGGAAACAGTTCTCTCGTGAGTAAGTGAATGATTCGGGCTGGTCGTGTGTCCTCCAGATTGGGAACCTCTTTGGCAAACACCGCTCGACCATCATCACCCTCTACAATGGAGCATTTGACTCTTCCTCAGCCGTCTTTCTTATCGTTAAGGTAAAAATCAGCAACGGGCCAACATTCATTGAACACTTACATCTGCCAGGCACTGGTCTAGTAAACTTTGCGTGATTTCTCTCCATGAGCCCTTCTGCTGCTAGTAAGGTGACATTTGAACGTGAACCCAGGACTGTCTGGTTCTAGAGCCTGAGCCTGTAACCCTTAAGCCTCTTCTTTAAATTTACATAGGATTTTGGGGAGAAGCTAAGGGAAGCTGTGGCTATGATGTGCCTGGGCCAGTGTTGGCCGCACAGTGGGTCCCTTTGGCACGGGGGTCTTTGCTCCAAGAGGTGGGAGGCAGCTATGGGGACTGTGGGGGCATAGTCACATAGCATAGTGTCCTCAGGGTTCATCCATGTTGCACCCTGTGGCAGAATTGCCTTCCTTTCAAGGCTGAATGATACTCTATTGCATGTGTAACCACAGTTTGTTGATCCACTCATCTCTGGACGAACACTCGGGTTGCTTCCACCTTTGCATGTTGTGAAAAATGCTGCTGTGAACATGCGTGTAACACTAACTTTTCTCTCCTTCTGCTGCAGCTGCTTTATGAACAGGGCATCAGCCTCAGGGCCTCCTTCATCTTCCTGTCTTTGTGCAGTGCCTGGCATGTGGGGCGTACCTTCCTCCTGATGCCTCTGGGGCACATCCCCTACCCCCTGCCCCCCAGCTACAGCTATGGGTAAGGACTGTGATCTGGTGTTTGTGGGCCAGAGCCCCTCAGGTGGCCTGAGGTAGGAAGCAGGGGGCAGGGCAGACAGGGTGATAGAGGGCAGAGGAAACCTGTCACAGATGAGGACTGGAAAAAGGGGGTATCAATTAGCTATTGACACATTACATCCCCCCCACCCCCCACAGCCAACCAAAACTCACTGGCCTAAAACATGAAGCACTTACAATTATTCACAAGTCTGTGGGTAGCTGGATAGTTCGACTGACTGGGGACAGGCTTGGGTGATCATGACAGGGCTTGCTCATGTCTCCGATCATCTATCTGGTGGGCTAGCGGGGGGCTAGGTGGTCTAGGATGGCAGACATTTGAGGTGACAGGGATGCCTGGTCACCTGGCTCTCATCATTCAGCAGGCTAGCTTGGGTTGATTTACATGGTGGTTTCAGGGTTCAAAAGAGTGCAGAAGTGCCCAAGGTTCTTAAAGTTGAGGGTTGGAATTGGTACATCACCCTGTCTGCTGTGTTTTCGTGGCTGAAGCAGCTGATAAGCCAGCCCAGATTCAAGGGGTGGAGAACAGTGAGAGCTGCAGTCACATTGCCAAGCGTGGGGAACAGAGGAGGTGAAGAAATGCAACCACTTTGCAGTCCATCACCACAACTAGCAGAGAAAGGACACGCATTTGCTGCTCACTTACTATTTGCAGACCCACAGGCTCTCGGGTTTCATCTCACGATCATCCTCTGAGTTAGATGTCCTTATCTCCATTTTCCAAATGGGAAATTTGAGGCTCAGAAGGGTTAAGTCTGCATCATCTTGCCAGCTAGGATGTGGCAGAGCTGGGCCTGTCCTACTCTTCCCACACTTCCCAAACATTGCTGCCTATTTGAATCACCAGGATTATTACTTGGAGACCTTTGAAAAAAACATGGAAGCCTGGCTTGCATGACCAGGCATTCTGACTTCACCAGTCTGGGCTGTGAGCTGGGCGCTGGCGTTGGTAAAGGTGATTGCATTGTGCAGGGACATTGGAGATCCACTCCGCTGTGTCCTCCAGCCTGAATCTCAGGCTTAGCTCACAGCCCTTGGGCTGGGATGGTGTGGCTTCTGTTTCCACAGCCTGTGCTCTAGGGATAGCACTGGAGAGATGAAGGAGGAAAGAGCTGAGTTCAGAAAGTTGGACCTACCGTCCAAGGAGCTCCTGTCACCAAAGGAAGGTGAGCTCTGCTGGGTAAGCCATTTCCCCTTCAGAGCCTGGTCTTCTTCCCCTGGCTGACCTGGCTCCTCACCCCCAGAGCTCCACCAGGACTCAGACTCAGGAAAGGTTAGGTGGAGACGTCCTGTAGCATCTTCTCAGCCCCGTCATTTCATGGAGTCCAGAGAGGGGCAAGACCTTTGTCCCTTCTCTGTTTTCTATCCCTCTTTTCTCTTTCTCTCATCTCACCATCTCCCATACCCCTGAAGTCAGCCTTCTGCCATTGTTTTCCTTTCCCCCAACTGCTAATTCCCAAGTCTAGCTTGTTTGTCCCATTTCCTGCAAGTCCCCTGGGTCTGCCCCCTCTAACTGTCCCATCTCCATTGCTTCCTCCTTTCTTTCCTCTGTCTGCTTTGGGTCTTTGGTACAAAACATCACAAACCACTGCTGGCTAAGGTAGAAACAAGAAAGGAGGTCACAAAAAAGTTTGGGAAGCTCACAAAATCAAGGGAAAATGAAATTGCCAGGCTCCGGGAACAGTGGAATGAGGGATCCCAGTCCAAAGTCATAGCCAGTCTGCTTCTCTAGGAAGAATGATTGATTGGTCCACCTTGGGTGAGGCACAGAACGCCTGATTCATAGTTCTATCTCCCCTCCACCCCCCCCCCGCCCCATGAGGGATAAAGCAGGGATTTCCAGAAGGAACCAGGGTCCTGGGACCAAACGAAAGCGAGGGCATGCACAGCAGCCAAAACAGCAGCTGTCTTCCATCAACCCTTTGCTCATCTCTCCCATTCTCCTCTCCTTGTCTTTCCTTTCACTGTCCTGGCTAAAAAAGATCAGGGTAAAGTATTAGTGTGAGAAGCGGTGTTGGCTCCAAGCTGTGAAAGATGGGATTTCAGCATACAGAGAACATAGGGGCGGGTCATTCAAGGTGGTAGAGCCAGATGACAAAGGCATAAGGGTAGGGACTTGTGAGTTGTAGTCAGCCTTGGGAGCACCCCCAGATGAGTTCTAGAGGGCCATGATAGAAGTGAATTTGGACCTCAGGCTGTCCCACTAAGGACTCTTATTCTTGTCTATCCCACCCCTCTACTTGCCTTGTAATTCACACCCAGACCCTCCTTTCCCCAACAGAGACCCCAGGACCAGCACAGCCGGAGAAACAGCGTTCTTTCCGGAGCTATGTTTTCTCTCGGCTCTTTGCCTGGCACCTGGTGTGGCTTTCTGTGATACAGTTGTGGCACTACCTCTTCATCGGCACCCTCAACTCTCTGCTCACCAACTTGGCCAGTGGGGACAGGGCGCTGGGTATGTGGCGGGGCTGGGAGGCAGCCCATCTGCACATCCCGCTGGGGACTTGGAACCTGAGGGCGTGGGGTGCTAAGATCAGCGGGGCTATGTGCCCCAGCGGGAGGTCTGAGCCAGCATTTGGGGAGGAGGGTCAGGCCAGACAAGGGCAAGGTGGGAAAGCCCTCTCCTGTGAGGAAGGCCTGGAAATTATCCACCAAGCCCCCTCTCTGTCCTCTGCAGTCAGCAGCTACACAAATGCCTTTGCCATCACTCAGTTCTTTGGAGTGCTGTGCGCCCCCTGGAATGGCCTGCTTATGGACCGGCTTAAACAGAAGTACCAGAAGGAGGCGAGAAAGACGGGTGAGACCTGGGCTCCTGAGGATCAGGGAACCAGAAGGGGAGAGGTCTTCGTACAGCTCCATGCCCGTCTTCTCTTTTGTTCTTAATCTTTTTGTACTTGTATCTGTCCATCATCCATCCATCCATCCATCCATCCACCCACCTACCCACTAGTCTTTGAGTACCAATAACGTGCCAGCCACAGTTCCAGATTCAACAATGGACAAGACAGAGAGAACCTTGTTCTCAAGCTGTCCTCAGTCTAGAGGTTGGAGAAAGGCAAGTGTCAGTCATTGCAGTCCATGAAGTAAATCGCAGGGGGCTATGGGGACATGAAGAAGGGCACATAACCTGTTCCGGGATAGGATGAGATTGGTGTCAGGGAAGGCTTCCTGGAGGAAGTGGCACCTGAGCTGAGAGCTGAAGGATAAGTAAGAAGTGAGGAGATGAAGAGGAGAGCCCTGAAAGAATGGCCCAGGAATACAGTGGGGTCAAGATGATGAAGGAAGGAGCAAAACATTGAAGAATCTGGGCAATTCCAGAAAGTGATTCAGGCATGCCAGGGCACTGAGTACTAGGGAATGGTGGGCAGGGGCTGGTGAGGGAGGAGTCAGAAGGGGCAGGCAGCTGGCCACGTCCAAGGAGCGTGGACAGGATCCTTGGATGTGTTGAAGGGACGGAGGAGTGCTGAGGTCTTTCAGCCTCTGGGGGTGTGCATGGGGAGGGACTGAAGCAGAGAGTCCCGTTTATCCTACGGTTTCACCCACACCTCTCCCCCACTTCCTGGCACTGCTTCTCCTGCTCCTGCCGGAGTCTTCTAAAGCAAATCTCAGGCGTCAAATCATTTCACCCGTAAACACTTCAGTTAGCGTCTGTAACAACTAAGGACTCTTTTACTTAAGCATCGCTGTAATATTATCACCCCTAAAACAACCCTGATAGTTTCTTATTATCGTGTAATGTGTAGTTCTGTCCAGATTTCCCTAGTTGCTTCAAATATGTCTTGTTACAGTTGGTTTGTTCAAATTAGGGTCCACACAGTGTATTTTTGTTTGAGGTCTTTTCTGTCTTTTAAAATCTGTGTCCCTCTCTCACTCTCCCCTCCCCCGGTTGTTTATTTGTTGAAGAAACTGGGTCTTTTGGTATGTGAATTTCCCAATTTCAGATTTGGCATCCTTTTCATGTCATTGAAAAATGTCTCTTTAATTGGGTATTTCCTGTAAACAGGCAGATTGGAAGCTGAGGGGACTCGGTTTAATATTTTTTGGTGAGAATGATTCAGCGGTGGGGTGGAGGGCTCAACGGCCCTCGGTACTACTTGTCCCTGCTTTACGATGTTGCGATTGATTAGCGGGATCAGATGCTGTCATGCTAATGGCCCATGATAAAGTTTCCCATCAGCTGCCTGCCTCGTGATCTTAGCAGCCATTGATGATCAATGCCAAGACCCATTATTTTATTAGGGTTACGAAATGGTGATTTTCTATTTGTATCTTCCCTTCCGCTTTTAATAGCTAGAATTTCTCTCGAAAAAAAACTTTTCCTGAAGTAAATGCTTGGCTTTTCCTCTATTTACATTTCATAATAATGAGGTTGCCATAGCAACTCCTAGGGTGACTACTTGTTTGTTTTTCAAAGTTTCATTTTTAAATCCATTTGAATGTATTTCAATCCGTTTCTATCAAAATTCTTGATGCTCACATTGTCCCGTTTTTGGACTTGACCAGTCCAGTGTCTGTGACCTTTAGATGCAATCCTACTTATTTTAGATGGTGTCTTTACTTTCTAGCATAATCGGAGGTCTGGGTCCATTTCAGTGGGGATGTTTCCCGCCCCAGGCCTCAGAGCAGCCATCTTTCCAAGTAGCCCTGGGTCCCTCTAATGGGCAACAGTATTTAAAGACTACAGTGTGGGTGTTACTATTTCTAATTATCCTGGGTTCTCCTTGCTTTTAGGCCTTGGACAGAGGTAAGACATCCATAATTTTTTAGATGAAAAAATACATCATGAATAGCTAGTGTTGGTGTTTTAATTTAAACTGTACTTCATTGAGTTTGCATCTGTGTATCTTTTCCTCTGAAAATTGTGCTTCCTGACAATACTATCTATATACATATACTATGTGTACATAGTATATACTATATACATGTATAGTATTTTAAAAATATACTTTATATACAATTACTGGTTTAGTAATATCAATATTTTTAGAATTTTAATTTTCCAGTTCCAGTCACTGGTAAATATTATGTTAGTTTCAGGTGTACCTCATAATACAGGGTCTGGCACAAATAACACCCATTTTAATTACAAAATCATAAGCATGTAATTCTGTAACATAACAATATCACACCCAAGCACACCATATGACATTTTAGGTGAAATGTTCAAATTAAAACTATAAATTATTACACCCGTATTATTACCCCACTAACCACACTTGAGCCGGCGTTACTTCTGCTGGACCCTGTATTACTACTGTATTTTCCTGTGTATAATGCACACCCACGGTTTTGTGCACATTGTACACGGGACTATTACACCCGTGGTATGTACTCATTATACCCATGTACAATGCACGCCCTTACTTTTCCCTCAAAAATTTGGGCAAAAGGTGCACATTATACATGGCAAAATATGGTAATAATATAATTGCTGTTCCTTCCTCCCTTGCTCATCCCTAGGCTATTTCCCACAAGAGACATACAAGAGACTGGCTTAATTCCTATGCTACAAGTCACCAACTTGATATAAAATTATGTTCATCGGTTTCATTTTCTTTCTGATTTTTGGGGGATTGTTTTGCTTGTTTCCTTCCTATTATTTTTATTTAATTTTATTTGAAAAACATTTACATATCAAACATGTCCATTTTTCTCAAGCCAAAGCTGTGAAACAAGATATATTCAAAGACATTTAGTTTCCCTCTCTGTTCCCTGTACTCCATTCCTTCTCTCTCTCTTTGGTAATTATCTTTATTGTTTATTTCTTAAAGAAAGGCTATATACATATAATTTCTCTCTTTCTTAGATAAAGGGCAGCGCGCTGCACACCCTACACTGCAGATTTCTTTCTGTGTAACTCTCTGTTGACTGAGTGTAAATGAATCCGGAGACTTCGCTAGAATTAAACGACAAAGTTCTATTCAAGGGTCTTAAGTGAGTGAATTACAATTCTGGAAACACCACTAAGCAATACCTAGAGTGTTCCAAAGAAGAAAAAAGGGTGGAGAGTTTTTATGGCACAAAGCACATTCTTGAAGAGAATCCGCCTTGCATTCTTCTGAACTGGTGATCTTCCAGGCGCCCAGGTGTCTGGACATGCCAACATTCTTTCCTAAGTTCTTCAGAGGATTAGCTAAAAGATTTATGTACCTCCAGGCACTGATGCACAACTGAAAAGTTTGGAAGTTTAAGTTTCCAGGCTAAAGTTAGATAAAATCGCTTTCCTCACGTTTCAGCCCACACTGACTTTTGTCTGGTGACTGCAGGGACTCCATTTTGTTTCCTCACTTTCCTCACCCCTTCCCTGCTCCACAGGGATCCATCCTCCTTCCTTTAGTCGCTGCCTGGTTCCCTGGGATGTGGCTGCAACACAGCGGATACAGCATCCCCTCTTGGTGGCTATTTGGGTGGCTTCCAGGCTCTGGCTGTTACCAGTCGAGCTCCTGAGAGTACCTGGCTCTGGGCTGGAGGGACCAGAGCAGACGCGGAGCCCTGTCAGAGGCTGAGTCCATGGTTGTACTAATCCATGAGCGATTTGACGGTGGTCTACAACCAAGCTGAGTCCGTGGAAATGGAGAGTCGTGGATATGTTTGAATGTTATTCAAGAGGGGGATTATCGACATTTATTGATGGATCGGAGATGGGGCATGTGGGAGAAGGATTCAAGAATAATCCCCAGGCCTCTGCCTGGATGGTTGGGTGCATGTTGGCTCCTCCTTTTCTCCCCATCTTCTTGCCCCTCCCTGCCCTGCCTGGTGCCCCCTCCAGGCAGCCTCTCCTTGTCCCCCTTGGACCAGGTTCTTCGGCCTCAGCCACGGCCCTTTCCTCAGCGGTGCCTTCGCTGACCTTGACATCTCTGCTGTGCCTGGGCTTTGCCCTCTGTGCCTCGGTCCCTGTCCTCCCCCTCCAGTATGTCACTTTCATCCTGCAAGTGATCAGCCGCTCCTTCCTCTACGGGGGCAACGCTGCCTTCTTCACCCTGGCGTAAGTGGGCTTGGGGTGCATTACATAATGGGGGACACATGGGGCAGAAAGAAGCATGCTGGAGGTAAGAAATCAGGAGGTGAGGGCATCCCTGGAGGTGGTCAGGTGTGGCAGACAGGGCCCTGGAGCAGGTGTAGGGGGTTGAGCTGGGGTGGGGGGAGGGCTAGTGGAGGTACAGAGAACGCACTGACTTGAGCCTTCTTGACAGCTCCCTCCTCTGCCTCTGTTATGTGTCTGGTGAACTCCCAGTTGCCCTGCAGCACTCAGTTCTGTTCCAAATCTCCCAGGAAAGAGTGTTCTCCTCTTTGCACCCTTGGCACTCACTCTGTTACAGAACCCACCCGGGGGAGTGGTGAATGATAAACTATTACGGAATGGACCCACCCTTGTACTCCAAGGGTCCCCCCCCCCCATCCCTGTACTAGGTTCACCTTGCCCGCCTCCAGGGAAAGATGTCTCTCAATGCCAGAGATTGGTGAAAAGGAAAGGGATTATTTATTTAAAGAGTTATACAAACTTAAGAGTAATGACTTAATGTTTTCATTGAGATCCCAAAGTCCTTTAGAATACCCACAAACACACAGTCCTTCCTTCCCCCTCTGCCCAGTCCAGGGTACCATTTCTCAGAAAAAGAAATAGAAGTCTATGGTTCTTCTCTGCCCAAGCCGTGTGATCCCAAAAAGACCCCAAAGACATGTGGTCCTCCAAAAGATGCCGCATGGCTGCTGCACCTGGGTTTAAATCCCAGCGCCAATCTTCCTCTGCTGCACCATTTCCGACTCCAGCATTCTCATATTTTTCTAGCTTTACTGGGCTGCCACAGTAAGTCCGGGCAGGTGTGCCTCTGTGGTGTGGAGCCAATCATCTCCAAGCTCTTATGCAGGCTCTATAAGCAGGGGGAGTTGCCTCCCAGTTAAATCATGGGTGGAAGTCACTCCCATCCCCCTGGCTCAAAGCATGGCCACAGCTGTTTAACGTATCTATGAAACCAGTTAAAGGTTATAGATATGTTAAACGAGATTATCTGCGAAAATGTTGTTATTCAAAACAACTCTCAGTGGCCCAGCTCCACGCATCCCATCCCCAAGCTCAGACTTGTGGGGGTGAGGACATCCTATATATGTATATATTTTCTAATATATAATATAATAATAATTATATTATATAATATAATAATATATATATATATATATTTTTTTTTTCCTGGACACCAAGTTCTGGACCCCATTACAAATCCCCATTTGGGGGCCCCCCTTGGCTGCACCCTGTTACAACTCTAGCTTTGCTTCCTCAGGGCACGCACCGCCTGGCATAGGGTGATCTGTTTATATGTCTGTCTTTGCCTTGAGACCTCCCCAGGTCCCAGCCTGTGTCTGGGTCCCCGCTGTCTCCCCAGGGCCCAGCGAAACATCTTCTCAGTGTTCTGAGGTTTGAAGGGTTGAGCCAAGGCAGAGGGAGAAGGGCTGCATGAAGGTGGGCGGATGAAGGCAGGCCTAGGACAAGGGGAGTCGTGAGCGAGTAGCTGACAAAGGCCCCTGGAGGCCAGGCCCTTACCTGGTGGGAGAGGCCCCGGAGCTCACCGGAACCCCCTTGTCTGTCACCAGTTTCCCTGCGGAACACTTTGGGAAGCTCTTTGGGCTGGTGATGACCCTGTCAGCCATTGTGTCCCTGCTCCAGTTCCCCATCTTCACTCTCATCAAAGGCCCCCTCCAGAACAACCCGTTCTATGTGAGTACCGGGGGGACAGGACATCCAGCTCTGGGGGGCCCCAGCAGAAGACACCCCAAACACGGCAGTGTCCTGACCAGGGCACAGCTTTGTTAGCCTCATTTAAAAAGGTCAGCAAAGTGTAGAACAGGAGTTCAAATCAGTCATTAGGAGAAAAAAAAGGACTGAACTTACAAACCAAGGAGAACTGCTAGATTATGACATTGGATGAGCCTCACTTAATACTCAGGAACTGTGTGTTCCCACATGACTTTGAGCAGGTCATAGAGTGCTCGCCAGGCCTCTGTTTCTTCGCCTGAGAAACGGGCATAATATCCTTCCCCCACCCCACTCCATCAGGCAGAGTAAAGAATAACTGATGGTCCTTCCCCAGGGACACCATTGTGTCTGAGTGGAAACAGGAGATAAACCAGGCAGAATACTGGTCCCTATGTTGGTGGTGGGGGCCGTCAGCGTCCCTGGGCTTTGCCTCACTCCTCCTCCCCCTCCAGGTGAATGTGATGCTGGTGCTTGTCACTCTCCTGACATTTGTCCACCCCTTCCTGGTGTACCGGGAGTGCCAGCAGGAAGCAACTCCTGCCACCACAACTGCTTAGTTCAGAAGCCCTTGCTTTCAGCCCTTCGAATGCTTTTGCTTTTCTTTCTTGGAGGATCCTGTTTCCAGAAAAACTTTGTCTTGTGTTAAGTAGCCATTGTTTTCTCTCAAATAAAAAATGATGTATTTAACTGCTGGCCAAGACTTTTGATCAGTTGCCAAGCTGATTGACTTCATTTAGACCTGCAGCAAAGGCACATAGAGAGTCTCCTTGGTCCGGAGCAGGAGGCCCATCGCCTCCGCAGACATGGCCTGAGGGGAGGTGATGTAAGGTCTGGTGCTGAAGCCTGTGTGTGCCTGAGCTCTGTGCTGCCGGGGTGACTTTCCAGGTGAAGAGTGAGGTTGTCATGGCCTTGGCCATGCCGCTTGGCATCCAGGGGTGGTACCCAGTTTGCTCTCAAAGACATAACCTTGGTGAAGGACAGCAATGAGTCTTGGGGATAAAGAGGAGCAGATGGGGTAGGGGTGGGTTCCGTGGGCCTAAGTCCCAGCTCTGCCACTGATGCTGGATAACCATATGCCAGACTTTGTCTGGACTGAGCATCAATTTTCCCTCCCAAACAGGAGGGTTCTGGAGCTGAAGTTTCTTTCTAATGTCCTAGAAGACTTTAGGGACAGTGACAGGGTCAGGCCACCCAAAGAGCCTCGGGAACAAGCTGGCCTGCTTGATTGAAGGGTTTCTGATGAAGACTTTTGGGTATATTTTCATCTCCAAGAAGAGGGTGGTGATTACTTACTTTGGGTGTTAAATAAAAAAAATTTCTCTGGGGGATAATTTTGAGATAAATAAAGCATCTCTGCCTAAGGCAACCACTGCTCCGCCTCTCCGGGTTTGGGAACTGTGGGTGCATGTGTATGCATGGGCGTGCGTGTGTGTGTGTGTGAGCCTGCCCGGTGTCCTCGCTTAGGGGAGCGAACGCTCAAATAACAGCGGAGGAGTCTGGCTGCAGGCAGCATTGTGGTGTGGCAGCCGAGCCCAGAGGTGAGACAGGAACCCTGAGACTGGGACCACCCACTGGTCCTAGAACAAGGGCTTGAGATCCCTTCTCCCTGGGAATCTCTTCCTTTGCCTCCTCTTCCTCCCCACCCCACCACCACCTGAACACAGCACACCCCCGAGGGAAGCACTAGGTGGAATCAGAAGGCCCCTGTGTGAGTCTTACAGCTGCCTCTCTGCAGACAGGCAAGTCCCTTCACCACTCTGAATCACAATTCCCTCAGGTGAGAACTCAGAGTTCAGTGAAGCATTTCTATCTCTGAGGGCATTGGTGAGAATTTAAGTAATTGCTGCTGCTTAGCACGTGGCAGGATCACAGGAGTGTTCCTTTATCTATGCATGACCAGAGAGGAGAGGGTAGAAAAGAGGGAGGAGCCGAGGGATCAGGAGGGAGAGAGATGGTAGCTGGGTGAGATGGGAGAGCCTGGAACACATTAGGTGTTACATTTCACTTAGGCAGGAGAGGGGCTGGGATAAGACAGTGAAGGGGAGGTGCATTCATTCATTCATTGTCATTCATTCAGCAAACGTTTATTGAGCCCCTACAATGGGTCAGGTGTGGTCCTAATGCTGGGAATATGGGATGCACAGGGTCTGAACCCACCTGTTCTCTGAACTGCCAAAGGGTGATTTCCAAGGGTCTAGGATCCTGGGTCTGAAGACAGACACCAGAGTGCTAATGGATGTCTTTCATCTAATCGTGCCCCAAAACTTTCATGTTTTGCCTTCAAGAGGGCTCCCTGCTGCCCAACAAAGAGCCTAGATCCTGGCTTGGCATTCAGGGCTCTTAACAATGTGAGGCCAACCTCTTCCTCTTCCCATCCCCGTTCACCTCCCACCCCAGGGGGACAGAACTCATCCCCAAGGGCCCAGGGCCTGGTTTCTGGGTCTGTGAACACACCAGTTCCCCTGCATGGGGGCTTGACCTACCTCTGCTAGGGACACCTGCCTGGTACGCAGGGGTCTGGTGCAAAATGCCAACTTCTCTTAAGATATCTGATCTTGGGCTCTCCAGCAGCTCTGAGGTCCCAGCACTTGTTCACGACCTTCCTGGCGACAGCATCTGCCCACTGCAATGGCAACCTCTCCTATCCTGGACAGCCAGGTCCAGGAGGCAGCATCGGGGTCCGGCTCGGTGACTAACGTGTGCTTGCCATTGCTGTGGCACCAGTGGGGGTTGTTCAGTAACAGTCACTGGGCAAGTGGATTCTGGTTCTGGTCTCAGAGCCACGTGGAAGGAGGGAGCAGAGCACATGGGGTGGCAGGGCAGCGAGGTGCAGGGGGAGAACAAGGAGGGACCGGGCCAGACCTTTTGTCATCCTACCCCATCACCAGTGACTCTGCATGGGCCACTTCACCTCTACGTACCAGTTTCTTTGTCAGGACTGTTGTAAGAGTTAGAAATTAGGTCAAGTACCTACATGTGGTAGGTACTCAGCAGGTCACAGCTGTCATTACAGTTAGTATATAAAGTTCGAAAGGGATGCTGAGTGTCCACCATGTGGCGGATGGAGAAACAGAACGTGGTCCATGCGCACAGTGGAGCATTAGGCAGCAATACAAAGGTAACGGAGCGCTGATCCAAGCTATGGCACTGATCAGCCTTGGAAACCGTGTGCTCGGTGACAGAAGGCAGTCACAGCAGACTGCACGTGGTCTGTTGCCTTTGCTTGTGAAATGTCCAGAGCAGGCACACCTCTAGAGGCAGAGAGTAGATCAGGGATTTCCTGGGACTGTGGGAGCAGGTAATGAGTGCTAATGGGGAAGGGGCTTCCTTATTAGGGAGATGAAAATTTTCTAAAATTGATACTGGTCATACAATTCTGAAATATACTAAAAACTACTGAGTTAACACTTCAAATGGGTGAGTGTGTGGTACGTGCATTATATCTCAATAGAGATGTTACTTAAAAGAAAGAAGGTGCCTGGATTCCTCAGAAAGGGCAGGGAACACATATCCAGAGTCAGAGATGATTTCTGGCCATATGAGTAAGGGAAGAGAGCAGCCCACGTGCCCAGCCTCGTATTTAGTCTGGGGAGCCTGCCTCCTGTCACCCCTTCCACAAAGGGGACCAACTGCTCTTTCAAAGGAGGAAGGAAGCAACCAGGAGTTTCACAAGTTTTGATCTCCCTTTGCAACAGGCTCCCAACGCAACCCTCCTCTTCCCTACCAGCATCAGCAGAGACAGGCTGGAGCAAAGCTGTCCCCTCTGCAGCAGGCAGCCTGCCAGGCGTAGCCTTGTGCGGGGGACAGAGGACACTTCAAGAGCTGGAGGAACCCTGCCATTTTGAGGACAGCTGACAGCATGAGTTAGGGACTTTGTGTGACCGTCTAAGTCCTCATCCCCCATTTGCAGATGAGGCAAGTCAGGCTGTGAGTGGCACATGGTGTCCAAGATCATCCAGTTAGCGTTGTGCAGCTGGTATTTTAACTCAGGGTTGTCTGCCTACTGGGGTCAGGTGCACTGCAGGTGTTCCCTTCTCTTCACATTCACTCTTTCATGAGAAATGCATGGTGGTCGTGAGACGGATCAGAAAACACAGAGCTGCGTGAAGAAGAAGTCCCACCCGTGAGAAACAGCTGTAGTTCACACGCTGGCACGTGTCCCCCAGAGTCACATGAACGTGTGCACGGGACACTGGAGATAATTCTGTAAGCCTTTCTGTATGTCATCCAAGAGTTGCCAAGAACGCGATTGTAAGCAGCTGCTCATGACGCACCCCATGGCCATATCACAGATGGTTTATCTCAGCCCACCCATCCTGGCGGGGGTCCCCTTCTCATACAAGTTGGGGCACTGTGTCCCCACTCTCCTGCTGATCCCCTCCGCTGCCTGAGCAGGGGTCCCAGATGACAGTGAGCCATGAGAGTCTCTGAGGTCAGCAGATGGGAGAACATCTGCTGAGATAATCGAGTCCAGGGGGCCAGCTGTTGCCAAAGAGCCACTTTGGAAGTTTCTAGGGACTGACAATGCACCCATTAATCATTGTTGGTTAATCTACTCTGTAGCTGAAGGTGTTGGCTGCTGGCTTCCCAGGGTCCCTGGACCCTCATCCCCAAGTTGGAAGCTTTGGCAGGACTCCACTGGGTATTCCTGGAGTCCCTTTTCCTGCCAGCCCCTCAGAGGCTAGAGGATTCTAGGTGCATTGGGTGTGACTTGGGCACAGCAGGGAGCACATGCTCTAGTATTCTTTGGGAAGGACACTTCCATGCAGCCCCAAAGCATAGTCCTGGTCCTTTGTTCGGCCATGGGGAGGCCTCAGGTGGGACATGTCTGATGGCTTCTGGGCACCCGGCAGGTCCCTGGCCACAGTGGAGCTACTCACCAGCAGGGAGGGTGATTAAACCCAGGACCACCTCCTAGGTCTTCCAGGTGGCACCAGCCCCTCTGCCAGCAGGTTGGACTATTTATTTTCTAACTATAAACATCTGCTCCTTGGCCCCTCCCAGTGTTACCTCCTAGGCCTGAACGTGGACTCCAGTAGTAGGTGCCACAAAGGGTCTGGGCGTGGAGGGCACTGACCAGCTCTTTGACCTTGAAGAAACCCTTCATCTGGGCAGCCTCAGTTTCCTCTCCTGGAAGAGTGGGAAGAGGTAGCACGTGGCCTGTGGGGAGGATCAGAGAGAAGCTTTGGGAATAAAAGGTAGAAGCAGCTTGGGCTGTGAAGTTGGACTGCCCAACACCAACTCCCAGCTCTTCCCCATGCAGGCTGTGGCACTTAGGTGCCTCAGCTTCTTCATCTGCAAAACGGGAATAACAACAGGGATACATCATGGAGCTGTGAGGACTGGGTGAGTTAATGAACCTAAGGCACCACAAACCTGACACATGGCCCTGGGGGCAGGCAGCAGGAATGTGCGTGGGTGGATGTGGCTACAGGTATTGTTGGGAACAGCTGTGATGGCCTGGGGGAGAGCAGAGCAAGGTGTGCCCACATTTCCCTCCTGGTGCCTGCTGTGGCCTTGGTTCAAGACAGAAACCACCCTGCAAGCATTTGCCCAAGGTTGCTTCTGCCTGATAAAGTGGCACAGGTTGTCTTGTGCTGTTTAGAATGGGCAATCTTCAAAGGCAAAAGTACCCAGTGTTAAGCCAAAGTCAGTGGTAGACATCAATCTTCCTGTTCAGTTTTAGTGCCACTCTTAGTTTTCCCAGCAGTCCATGCAGACAGTCCATGAGCACAGACATGTCAATCACCGGGGCCAGGGCTGTGTGTTCCTGGTGGAGCCAGCGGTGTGGGTGCAGAGAGGGCTGAGGCACCTTGGTTCTCACCTTCTCAGGCTGCATGCCCTTGAATGAGTGTAGCTTCTCAGTGCCACGTTCGCTCACCTGAGATGGGGTTAGGGTGCCCACCTCTGAGAGAGAGGAGGATAATTGAGTCCCCACATGAAAAGTGCTTGGTCCTGGCACACAGTAGGTCCTTAACTAACAGCAGCTATTAATATTTATTATAAACACAAAATCACATTAAAAGTGAAGTTGATATTTAAAGTGAACTGGTTTTATTTTCCTTGCTTGGAAGGTACCCTTCCCAACCATAGGTAACTCCCACAGTTCCTTCTGCTCCCAGTTCAGATCTCTCTTCCTTCCTTCTGGCCTGTTAATCTAGTAACAGGGTTTCAAAGCACCAGGTACCTCTCCCTGATAGAGCTTGTCACAGTGACAGTTTACATGTGATTTCAACAAATCAGTGTCTTCCATTAGGCTGGGAACTCCATGTGGGCTGTGACTGTACCCTTTATTACCCACTGTATCTCCAGTACTCCTTCTTTCAAGGAAAAAAAGGGAAGAAAAAGAAAGGAAGGAAACGAAGGAAGGAAGGAAGTGAAGGTGCTTTTTTAACCCGCTGCCACCCTGAGATTTCTGGGCGCACACTCAGAGGGGCTTGCTTGCAGAAACTTCAGGCTGACCTGAGCCAGGAGGCCTTGTGGAAGGTTGGCATTTCTTGCGTAGAGATGGAAGGATGGTCAGTTTGAGTCAGAATGCTGTCCCCTCACACCTGGCCAAGAGAGGATGGATGATGTAGGAGGAAGACCTGAAGCTACCTAGCGCCCTTCTGCATGGGCACCCTCAGCCCTCTGGAGGAGTCTTCCTGTGTTCTGGCAGAAGCTGCCTCAGGGGTGGTGTGTGTGGCCAGCCTGGTGCTGAGAGCAGCGTACCAGCAAGCCCATCCACCACTCACCATGGCCAGCCCGCCTTTCCCCTCATTCCACCAGCTCCTGCCAAGTGGGTGAATCAGCTGAAGTGCTTGGGCACAAACCTCCCTGCTGTGTCTGTGTGTACCCCGTGCCTGGGTTCTTCCCACTGATGGAACCTCCAATCTCATCTCTGAGTTTCCAGCTGGGGGAAGCAGAGTTATAACTCCAAGTACTCATGACTTGGGTCCTCTTGGTGGGGGCTGAGAATTGTCCCATGCAGGGATGGGTATGTAGAAAATGCTCAGAAAATCTCTCCTTGTGGGTGACAGATGAGTTTCAAGCTCCACCAATTGCTAGGATGTGAAATTTGGAGCATCACTTCACTCTTCTGAGCTTCCCCCTGTCTGTTCCTGGAATGGGGATAACATTGGGAAGTGTTTCTTTACTGAGGACTTACCACATGTCAGGCGCTTAGTAGATTGTTGCACAACCAGCTTCTTGGTTCACCTTCACTAAACCCTGTGAGGTGTCACCCTTAACTTAATTTGCATGGGGCCACCAGAGCCTGGGAGATGAGGTGCCTGCCTAGCAGGCCCGGTCCTGGGTGACAGAGCCAGGAATGGAGCCAGGGTCCTCTTAATTCCAGGAAGCACATTCTTCATGCCTCCACGTTGTCACCTGCACCAGTAACTTCGGGTCCCCGGGAGTGCTCTGTGTGTTGATTCTGCACATGGGAAGGGAGGTGTGGAGGGTTAGAATGCTCTCCACTCAAATCCTGGCTTCGGTGGTTACCTGGCAGTAACATAACCAGTCTGAGCCTCAGTGTTTTTGTCTCTAATTTACAGATGACAATGGTACTTGTCTCCTAGAGGTGCTGAGAAGATTAAATGATATGGAGCACCACAGATATTGAGCACATAGAAAGTGCTTCCTCTGTATTAGCTGCCTCTGTTATTGTATGAAAACTGGAGCCTGAGATCTCATTTCAGGGTGTATTTGCTCAGCTCAACCTGTGGCAATCTAAAATAAGAATCACTTTCTTCCATCATTCAATCATCTGCAGGATATCAGAGCATGTTCTTTTGACCATGAGGGTTCTGCAGAGGAAACGTTGGCTGCCTCTGGTCCATGATCCTGTGGGGATGGGGCACCGTGGGGAGGCAGGCAAACCCCCTTACTCTTGGGTTCATTGTGGGGTTAAGGACTGCAACCCAGTTGGAGATGAGGGATCTCAATCATAGAGAAGGAAAAGGCATTCTGGATCTTGTCCCCACCAGGGAGGTGAGCAGAAAGTCCAGGGTCCATGGCCAAAGCCCTTTTTGCCTGGGACTCCTCAAATTCCGAGAATTAAAGATGGGACCAGGGCTGCAGAGGGAGGCAAGTAAGGAATTTTAATTTTTTGAGGGTGGCCCAGCTCGGAGAAGCTACTTACTCAAGGTTGCACACTCAGTTGAGAAAGAGATAGAAATGAAACGGGGCCGACTGTAGCTGTGCCACGGCCAGCTGCTGATTTCAGAGAGGACAGAGTTCTGAAACGCTGTGCTGGGTCAGCCTCGCACTGGCTGCTGTGCAGGATGTGGCCGAAGTAGATGTGTCCCCCTTGCCCTCTACTTCACATCCTGATGGAGGAAGGCACTGCTTCCCTTTATTTGGTTATGCATAACAACGAAGAAGAGAATTTTGCATTTATTGATCCTTTACCAGGCGCCAGGCTCTGTGCTAAGTGGTGGGTGGACTTTATCTTGTCCCTCATAAATCTGTTGGAGGGTGTGTATGTGACTGAAGTGTGACTTCCGATCCCTAAGAATCCCCTCTGGGCATTAATGCCAAGAAGGGGGAAGAAGGAGGGGTCTGCAGGTAGTATTCTGTGTCCCGACCCGGGCAGGGTTACTTGGCTGCATTCATTCTGAGTAAATTCCTTGAGCAGTCCATGTGCTTTACCGGATGCGTGTTAGGCATCCACAGAAAAAGATCTTGAAATGTAAAATTAATGAAATAAAACGACTCGCCTCACATCCCAAAATATGGGCTTTCCCCTCTTCAACAAGGTGCTAACTAAGCTTCGTGAAACTAAGCTCCTGTCTTTACAATGGAATCCCTGGGGCTCCTGGCAAGCACACAGCAGGAGCACACTGGAGACTCAGTGCTCACTTGTGGAGAAGGGTCACACTTCCAGTCCTGGTTTCCTCACAAGGCCACCCCGGCCCCTGTGCCAGGCAGTGTCTTGAGAGCTTTACTGGAGCCCATCTCCTTAGAAGTAGGTTCTGTCCTTAGCCTCAGTTCACAGATGGAAAACTGAGCCATGGAGGGGCGGACTCTGGGACTTGTCATTCATTTGCATCACACTACACTGCCTCTCCAGACAGTGAGTGAGAAGCACCCTCTACCTTCTGTGGGACTGGACTGAATCCTGAGACAAGAGGCAGAGTTTGAAACCCCTAGGAACACAGACACAAAGAGTAAGCCAGACAGTTGGAGGTTCACAGATGCTGAAATCATCAGCATCCTTGCATAGATTGCCTGGGGGTAATGTAGACACCACTGTGGTCTTCAAAGCCATTGAACTATCTTTGACTGGGATTTGAGTGCAAAGAAACCAGGGTGGAAGGGACAAGCTGTAGAGAAGGGAGGTGAGTGAGAGGAGGCAGAGGAAAGGCAGCCATGGGCATGGGGGCTGAGGAGCTGGAAGACACGCAGTGAGGCCTGTTTCTGACTTCTGTGTGATCTGGGCAACTTGTTCAGGCTCTCTGAGATCCCCATTTCCTCACGCGTAACACAGGGCTGTTCAAATGAAACAGTGTGTGTAAAACTGGTAGTGGGGCTTGCTCTTGAGAGCCACTGACCCTGTTGGTCATTGAAACCAGGAGTGATGGGGTGCCTCTGCTCTGGGCCACAGGAGGGAGGAGAACCATGGGGAAGGGGTCTAGCCCTCCCCACACTTCTGCTAGGGTGGCTCAAGTTTTAAATTGCAGACCAAAAATTTGGGCCCCAGAATTGGCCAATGCCCCCCTGCCCCCAGCACCCATGTCAGGTTGATAAGCTGAGGGTCTGGTCCGTTGGGCCAGAGAGATAACAGCCCAGGCCGTTAGTTACTCTGCAATGAGGCCCAGCAGAGGGCCCCTCTTGGATACTTCTCCATTTGCAGGTGCCCTTGGGGAGCAGAGAGAGGAAGGAGCCCAAGCCTTTTCCCCTCTGAGCTACCTGTCCTTGGTGCCCTGAGCCCTGGAGGTCTGGGCTGGGGTCTGAAGAAGAAGTAGGCACTGCCCAGCGAGAATGTCACAGAGTTGAGTCACCTACCCTGGCAAGGCCAGTAGCTCCTGGCGGAGATATCTGGGAAAGTGAGGGCTCCACAGCTGCAGGGGTGTTTTTGGACTGCATTGCGCTTGGCTGGAGCTTGGTTGATTCGAGATTTGATATTTTGTTCATCACAGATTTTTTGCATTTATTTTGATTTTTCAGAAAGATTGCATTAAAGTTTTTATCTTGACTACTGAATTTTTTAAAATTTATTTTTTATTGTTATTCAATTACAGTTGTATGCCTTTTCTCCCCTTACCTCCCCCTCACCCCAGCTGAACCCACATCCCTCCCCCACCCCCACCATCCCCCCGATTTTGTCCATGTGTCCTTTATAATAGCTCCTGCAATTATAATATAATATAATATAATAGCTCCCTCTTCCCACTGTCCCCACCCCATTCCCCCCTGGCCCCTGCTAGACTGTTCCCCCCCTCAATGTCTCTGGTTGTATTTTGCTTGCTCTTTTCCTTTGTTGATTATGTTCCAGTTAAAGGTGAGATCATATGGTATCTGTCCCTCACCGCCTGGCTTATTTCACTTAGCATAATGCTCTCCAGTTTCATCCATGCTGTTGCAAAGGATATAAGCTCCTTCTTTCTCTCTGCTGCATAGAATTCCATTGTGTAAATATACCATAGTTTTTGGATCCACTCATTTGCTGATGGGCACTTAGGTTGCTTCCAGTACCTGGCTATTGTAAATTGTGCTGCTATGAACATTGGGGTGCACAGGTTCTTTTGGATTGGTGTTTCAGGGTTCTTAGGGTATAATCTCAGCAGCGGAATTGCTGGGTCAAAAGGCAGTTCCATTTTTAGTTTTCTGAGGAAATTCCATACTGTTTTCCACAGTGGCCTCACCAGTCTGCATTCCCACCAACAGTGCACTAGGGTTCCCTTTTCTCCGCATCCTCTCCAACATTTGTTTCTGGATTTGTTTATGCTGGCCACTCTGACTGGTGTGAGATGGTACCTCATTGTGGCTTTAATTTGCATCTCTCTGATGGCTAGTGATGCTGAGCATCTTTTCATATGTCTCTGGGCCCTCTGTATGTCTTCCTTGGAGAAGTGTCTGTTGAAGTCCTTTGCCCATTTTTTAATTGGGTTGTTTGTCTTCCTGGACTACTGAATTCTTTATTGCCCTCTTAAAATTAGCTCCTGAAGTGAGTGCCTCACTCTGTTCCCCCAGTCCTGATCCTGGTGGCAACAGAGGGCTGGTGGGAGCTGGGTAGTAGTGGTGCGGGGGGCGAGTGGCCCACAGGGTGTGTGAATGATTCTGCATGAACCTTTCCAGTCTAGCTGTGGCCTCTTGGCCCAGAGATCTGTCTTGAAGTTGAACAGAGTGGCCTATTCTATATCAGGGATCCTCAACTGTGGCAACTTTGCTCCCCAGAGGGCATCTGGGAATAGGTGGAGATGTCCTCAATTGTCTTTGGGGGACAATCGGATTGACTGGGTGGAGCTGCCTGTGACGTCTATTGACATCTATTGTCACACTTTCTAAAGTGCAGACGACAGCCTCCCACGTCAAAGACGTATTTGACTGCAGATGGGAATAGTGCAAAGGCCGGGAACCTGGATCCTGATCCGTAGCATGGAAGAAAGAGCACAAGTTTTCACACATTCAAGATGAAACAAGAGGGAGAAGAAGAGTGAGAAAGAGAAGGAGAGGGAGGACAGGAAGGAGGGTGTGGGAAGAACAGGAGAAGGGGGAGACGGGGACAGGGAGGTTTGGGAGCCTAAAAAGACTTAGTAATCTCAGGCTCCCCACTTCCTGTGCAACCTTGGCAAGTGGCTTTCCCTCTCGGAATCTCATTTTTCACACCTGTGAAGTGAGGACCTCATGCATTCTCATGGGAACCAGGTGAAGGTAGGATTCTGGGATGGGATGCATATAAAATCCCTGGTCTAGACAACCACTCAGGAGAGTGAGGCTCCCTTTGCTCCCTCCCTCTCTCCCTCCCTCAGGGTCCTTTAGCATCCTGTGATCCTCCACTTTATTTGCTGGGGTATTGACCAGAGGCAGGCTGATGCAGGGTAAAGGCTGGGGCCCATTTGAGGTGCCAATATTAAGTATGTCTGGGCAGTAGACATCTGGGGTCTTCTCCAGCACCTGGCTGTTTGGACACCCATATGTGTCAGTAGGCCCTGGGAGACAGGTCCCTGTAGTCCCAGCAGAGAGCAGGTGAGAGAATTGAGCAAATGTCTTATCAGCTCCACTGTCCAGCACCCCAGCCTGGGGCAATTATTCAGGTGTCTTCCCACTTCCCCAAAAGCCCAGTATAAGGGCTGCCTTGGGTGCCCAGCAGCCAGAGACACTGAGAGTGGAAGTGCAGACTCTTGCAAGGTGAGTGGTCCCCTGGTGTCCCAGGGAGGGTGGGTCCGCAACTTGGGAGAGGGCAGAAGCCTGTATGGCTTGTCCTTAGGACAGTGATGGCCACTCTCCTTTCCCTCCTCCCCCAGTGTGAGTGAAGGTGGCTCTGACCCTGAGTGGACCTGCTCTTGCAGGGACAAGGGTCTGGGCTGAGTGCTGTCCCAGGGACAGTGATGGAGCTCTCAGGTAGAAGGGACTTTTATACTTGAGCTGACTCCCCCACATGCTTTTTGTGAGTCTCAGGTTAGGGTCTGTGTCTTGGGGGAGAAGGAAGCCCTCTAGTTTCTCCTTTAATCAACTAATTAAACAAACCATTGCATCTCTGTTGAGTGACAGGGCTGTGCAGACACACAGGACATCCTCAAGGGGGGAAAGTGGTGCTGTGTCCCTGTCACAAGACTGAGTGGATATGAAACACCCCCTACTCCTGCCCCTTCTTCTGCTGGGGACTGTTGCTGCTTTTCATCTGGGTAAGTCCTCCCCTTCCTTCCCATCCAGATTTATCTTTTCTCCTCTTTCCTGCACCTTTGTGGCTGTCTCTGGGCCAGGGTCACAGCTTTGCTTCTTCAGTTGACCCAGCTTTTCTCTGGTAAGATTTCCCCTGGGCTCAGAACTGTGACCTTAACTTTTTGTCAGGCTCCTTCCCAAGGTAAAAACCACTCACCTGTGAAGATGAAGGGCTTCCTCTTCCACCCGACCCCTGAAATACACACGTGTGTTAGCCAGCATCAGGGTCTCACGCACTTGTGTGAGTTCTCACCTCACCCAACACAGAGGAGATCCTTCCAGTCTTGACTCCAGACCACAGCTGTAGGGAGTCCCCAGTGGGGCTGTGCAGAGCTGTCCATGGTCCCGGAGGAAGGCAGAACCCCACCTGATGGCAGGTTACTTCTTCTTCCCAGAGAATCATGCTCCCCACCTGGACTGCCAAGAAACACAGGCAGACCTGAGCCAGGGTCTGGAAGGTTCAGGGGATCAAGAGGGAGAGTTGGCCCTGACTGAAGAGGAGATTCAGTCAGAAGAAGCACAGGTGGAGGCTTCCAGCTACCACGATGACTTTGAGGAGGAGAAGGCCAAGGAGTGGGACCCAAGTGCCGTAGACAACAACTTGCAGTGCCCCAGGACAGAGGACACAGTTGAAATAGTGGGCAGTCCTGGGTGCAAGACCTGCCGCTACATCTTGGTGCGGACTCCCCGAAGGTTTGCTCGAGCTCGGGTAATTGTCAGCATGGCTACTGTGGAAAGAGGACTAGGGGGAGGGAATAAGAGCGGATTCAAACTTCTGTTTCTTATTCATGAGAAGTGGTTCTCAAAGTCTAGGTCCATCAGACATTCCTAGAAGTCTGGTTGAGAGACAGATTTTAGATGCCCAAGAGTTTGCACTGATAACAAAGTGCCAGAAGATAATAATATTGTTGGTCTGGAGACAACACTTTGAATCACTGATGGACAAAAGGCATTAGATATACTTGTGTTAAACCTTGGCTATACCTGCCATTGGCTGTGTTACCTGAGCAAGTCACTTCAGCTTTCAGAGATTCAGTATTTTCTTTTTTAAAAAATTATATTTCATTGATTATGCTAATACAGTTGTCTTGATTTTTCCCCCTTTGCCCCTTTCCACCCAGCACTCCCTACTCCCTCCAGCAATCCCCCCACCATTGTTCAAGTGCACAGTTCATGCGTACAAGTTCTTTGACTACTCCATTTCCTGTACTGAACTTTAATTACCATGCTTATTCTGTAAATATTTATTTGTATTTCTTAATCCCCTCACCTCTTCATCCATTCCTCCATACTGCCTCCCATCTGGCAACCATCAAAACGCTCTCCGTATCCATGATTCTGTCTCTGTTATTATTTTCTTAGTTTGTTTTTTAGATACAATTGTTGATAGATACATATTTTTTTGCCTTTCATTGTTCATAGTTTTGATCTTCTTCTTTTTCTTAAATAATTCCTTTTAACATTTTATAAAATGATAGTCTGGTGATAACGAACTCCTTTAGTTTTTTCTTGCCTGGGAAGCTCTTTCTCTGCCCTTCTATTCTAAATGATAGCTTTGCTGGGTAGAGCAGTCTTGGCTCTAGGTCCCTGCTTTTCATGACTTTGAATATTTTTTTGCCAGTCCCTTCTAGCCGCAAAGTTTCTTTTGATAAATCAGCTGAGAGTCTTATGGGACCTCTTCTTAGGCAATGAACTTTGGTTCTCTTGCTGCTTTTAAGATTCTTGCTTTATTGTTATTTTTTGGCATTTTAATTATGATGTGCCTTAGAGTGGGCATCTTTGCCTCCATCTTGTTTGGGACTCTGTGCTTCCTGGACTTTCACATCTATTTCCTTCACCAAATTAAGGAAGTTTTCTTTCAATATTCTTTCAAATAGATATCCAATTCGTTGCTCTTTCTCTTCTCCTTCTGGCACCCCTATGCTGTGAATGTTGGAATGCTTGAAGTTGTCCCAGAGGCTGCTTATACTGTCATTATTTTTTTTGTTTCTCTTTTCTTCTTGTTGTTCTGATTGGTTGTTTTTCCAAATCATTGATTTGATTCTCAACTTCATGCACTCTTGTGTTATTTCCTTGCAGGTTGAACTTTATTTCAATTAGTGTATCCTTCATTTTTGACTGGATCTTTTTATGCTGTTGAGGTCCTCACTAAGTGCCCTGAACATCCTTATAATCGTTTTTTTGACTCTGCATATGATGTATTGTTCATCTCCATTTCACTTAGCACTTTTTCTGGAGTTCTGATCTGTTCTTTCATTTGGCCATGTTTCTTTTTCTCTTCATTTTGGCATCCTCCCTGTGTTTGTTTCTATGTTTTAGGTACAGTGCTTTGAACCCATGTCTTGGTAATGTGGCCTAATATAGTAGATATCCTGTAGGGTCTAGGACACAGCCTCCCTATCATCCATGCTGGGTACTTGAGCTGTGTCCTTCATGTGCACTGAGTACACCCTCCTCTTGTAGTCGAACCATGATTGCTTTTGGCAGGTCAATGGGAGTGATTTAACCAGGCCCGTCAGCTGTAAGGACTGGGTGTGACCAGTGACCATCAAATACAGCCTTTCATGGAGGATCAGCTGTGCAGGGGCAGGGTGGTGGTGCTGAGACCTTCAGTATTTTCACTTGTACAATGGACATATATAGTACCAACTTCTTAGAGTTGTGGTGAGCATTAAGTGAAATAATACATGGAAAGCATTTGTAATAGTCCCTGGGTCAAGGGAAACTGTCAATAAATGTTGGCTATGATTTTTCTGACTATTATGATTAGTTCCTGCAGAAAGATCCTGATGACAGATAAAGGAGCAAGAGATGGGAATGAGGGGGCTAGGAGGTCCCTGATTTCTGACGAGACAGGGGATGCAGAACTCTCTGCTGGAGACTCAGGGACTTGAGAAAAATCTGTGAATTCTCTACCCCACCTCTTCTTTATGCAGAAAATCTGCAGGAAGTGCTACAGAGGCAACCTCGCCTCCATCCACAACTATAGCTCCAACTATCGTCTCCAGTGCTTGACCAGTGGAATCAACCAAGGTCAGGTCTGGATTGGAGGCACAAGCAGGGGCTGGGTAAGTGATGGGCCAACTCCCAGGTACAGGAAGGTCTCTTTGATTGCCTCAAGGGAGCACCTGCCTGGCATCAGGCCTCATTCCAGCAGCTGAGGTGACCTCGGTGTGGGTGCTGACTTGTGCTGGCTCAGGAGAACCAGTGATTGTATGAATCTCATCTCAACTCCATTGCTCAGTGACTTCATGCCTGCAGTATGAAATGTCCCACGACGGGTGTGTTCACACCAAGGAAACTGGCAATTGTTACAAATCAGCGTTCCTCCCACACTCTGCCTTCTCATCTTCCCCCAGAGCTGATTGTTAAACACTTGCTGGCACACCACTGGAGTCAGGAGATAGGTTCCATGCTCAGCTTGGTCACTTTCAGACTGAATGGCTTCCTCATGTCTAACATGGGGTTCTTCTTCTCTCCAAGTGGCTCTGGCCTAGTGGGTAAATAAGTGCCATTATATTTGCTACTCCAGTGCGGTCCATGGACCAAGCAGTATTGGCATCTTCTGGTAGCTTGTTAGAAAGGCACTATCTTGGCTCCCATCTGTGAGTCCTGAGTCAGGATCTGCCTGTTAAAAAGACCCACAGGAGATTCGTGTTCACAGAGAAGCCTGAGAGGCCTTCTCTGTGTGATGGCTCTGTTGTCATTGCCTACACATCCTCGGGGACGGGCCTCTAAGATTTCTGGCTCCTAGCTGGGTGAGCAGTATCCAGAAAGGGATATCAGTGGGCATTTTCTGGAAACTCTGAATTTGTCTCCCTGGACGTCCGCCTCTCACTGAGTCTATCTCTTCTCTAGCGCCGCTGCAGGAGGTTTCGCTGGATTGATGGGAGCTCCTGGAATTATGCAAACTGGGCTGCAGGACAGCCTAACTGTGGTGTTGGCCGTTGTGTAACTCTGTGCACCAGAGGTGAGGGGGACTGGGCACCAGGGCAAAGGTAAGGGATAGCAAGATGGACTCCTACATACTGTCTCTTTGAGGTTCCTGAACACACAGCCCCCTTCAACTGGAGAACCAATGTCCAGTCTGTGTGGAGGGCTGAGATAGAGGGTGAGGGGGTGCCCTGTGTGGGGGCTCAGAGTCTAGGCCTCCATTCCTTTCTCTGCTAAGAGGAAGCCACTGATGTGACAGATGAGAGTGACAGGTGCGAATGAAAGGTGTGGATGAGAATGAAGGAGATATGTGGGAACTGGGGATGGCTGAGAGTCAATGTGCCAGCTTTGACTGCGTGGTTGCCCGACGTGAGGGAGCTCAGTCAGTGCTGAGGCCACGTGTACGGGAGTAAGGTGGCCACAATCCATTCCCATCCCAAGTCTGCACTTGCTGCTGAGTGTCAGGCCCCTCCTCTGTGAAAGGGGTGTTGGTGATTGACCTGCCCTCTTGAGTGGTTGTGAGGATTCAGTAGGGCCCAGACATGCACTTAGCACACTGCCTTCTGGGGTGAAGGCCCAATGCCTGGAACTCGTGGGGACATGTGGCCAAGAAAGACAGGCAAGAAAGACATAGGATGAGGGATGGGGCAGGAGACATGCTGGGATGGGCAGCTGACCTCGCTGTGCTCTCTACCTCCAGGGGGTCAGTGGCGACGTGCCCGTTGCTGCAGGCGTCTGCCCTTCATCTGCTCTGCCTAAGCCAGCGGTATGGAGATCCTGCCTCAGAGCCTTCTGCCTGCACCCCTCCTGGCTGTCCCCACCCACCCTGGGCCCTGGCTGGGCCTCCAGCCTCTGCTGTTCATAAAACCAGGTTTCCCACCGCATTTCCTGACTCTTGTCTCTTCATTGCTCCTTTGGAGGACTCCCGGGGCTGGAAAGCCTGGAAGCCCTCGCTCCTGCAGGGTGGGGCTTTGAGGGAAGTAAAAGGTGGCAGCCTGCCCTGCCAGGGTAGGTGATGACAGAGATGGGGCGGGGCAGCATGCTTGGAATGGGGTTACTGAGGTGTTTCACTGCAGCGCCACCTGGGGGCGGAGACCGGATTAGGTGGCTCTCCCCATCCCCCTGTCAGCCCTGGCTGGGGGATTCCACCCCACCCCCTCCCCAATGGGCGAAGGTTCTCATGGGGTGGGAGTTGGGGAGCTGGCCCTCCTGCTTTGTTTGCGTCTCTGTGGGTTTCGGGATGGGGTGGGAGTGGGGCGGCTCTCCAAAAGGAGGGTGATGACACTGATTCGAGAACTGGAGGAGTGTTAAAAACAAAATTCAGCTGAGTGCATTTTAAGAGGAAATTGGCTTTATTCAATGATTCATGAATCAGGCGGCGTCCCATCCAGCAAATAGAAAGGAGCGCTGAGGAGCTGTACAAAACGGAAGGCTTTTGTAGGCTGAAGGGATCAGAAGGAATGTTCTAGCAAAGAATGGATTGTTCAGGTGAGGCCACCTTCCTTTGGAAGTGGTCTGTCAAGAGGATTACCTCACTCGTTTTGAGCAGGTAGTTGCACATTGACTGGTTAAAGGCAACATTCCTGGGAGAGGCTGAGACTGCAGTTAGGTTCTGTAGTCAGTCTTGGTTTGGGCGGCCTAGCACAGGTGACTCTGTTTGGGGCCTGTGATTCCTCCCTCCCTTCCTTCCTTTTTTTCTCCCTACCTCCCTCCCTCCCTCTCTCCCTCCCTCCCTTTTTTTCTTTCTTATCCTCAGTCAAGGACATGCTTATTGATTTTAGAGAGGGGAAGGGAGGGAGAAAGAGACAAATTTCAATGAAAGAGAGAGAGAGAAGCATCAATCAGATTGCCCCTCATATGCACCCAGGTGTGGGTCCAGACCCACAGCCTAGTTAGGTGCCCTGAGGGAAATCTAGCTGACAACCTTTTGTCTATGCAACAACATGCCAACCACCTGAGCCACAGTTGCCAGAGCCTGGTACTTTCTTTTCCTTTCCTTTTTTTCTTCTTTTCTTTTCTTTTCTTTTCTTTTTCTTTTCCTTTCCTCTTTCTTTCTCTCTCTCTTTCTTTCTCTCTCTCTCTCTCTTTCTTTCTTTCTTTCTTTCTTTCTTTCTTTCTTTCTTTCTTTCTTTCTCCTTCCTTCCTTCCTTCCTTCCTTCCTTCCTTCCTTCCTTCCTTCCTTCCTTCCTTCCTTCCTTCCCCTCTTTCTTTCTCTTTCTTTCACAGTGGTGACATCCCACCTGTGGTAACCACATGGGAGGGAAGAGAGAATAGCCTTGTATGGCCCTATGTCTTATCAGGCCCTGTGCCTGATATGGGCCCTATTTCCCAATTCGCAGCCACCAGTGGGTGAGTTCAAAGGCTCCAACTTCTTCCAATATATGTACCCTGTTCCCAGGAGGGTGGCTCCTCTCCCTCAATCATTTTCCCTCTTGCCAATCTCTAGTCTATGTCCCTGGAGGGACCACTTTCTCAGGAGGAAGCTACCTCCCACCAGGAGAGCCTTGGGGCAAAAGTCAGGGCATCTGGTAGCAGTGTGGGTCCCACCCCAGTTCTGTAGCCCCACCACTTCTGTCCCTCCTCCCACTTTCTCAGACCCTGGGGACACTGAGACAGAAGACTGTGGCTGCTCTTTGTTCCAGGTGGGGTGCTGGGGTCCAGGAAGGATCTGGAGTTGGTGAAGCAGGAAGCTTGACCTGACACTGGGTTTTCAGAGGGCAGAGAGCCCTGGGTTGTAGTTGTACATGGGGATCAGGGAAAGTGTACATGTATTTCTGTGGGTGCTCATGTGCACGTGTGAGTATGTGTATCTGGGTATGTACACAAGTTGTCTTTGTGCACCTGTGTATGTCTGTGCATATGGGAATCTATGTGTGAATGTGCACAGTCTGTGTGTCGGTGTGTATCTGTGTGTTGCTTGAGTGTGTGTATATTGTATAGATCCCTGCTTATCTATGGAAAGGCCTGTATGTCCGTGTACATCTGCCAGTGTGCATGTCTGTGCAGCTTCGCACCCTTACACACCTGAACCTCTGTGTTCTGCACCTGCGTGTCTTTGGCCAGTACATTTGGGAGTGTGCATACGTGCCATTGTGTGTTCAGGCCTGTGTTTGTGTGTGTGCGTGTGTGTATCCATATGGGAATCTGAGGGGACATGGAGTTTCAGGAATAAAAAGAGCGAAAAGGAACAAGAGACAGACATGCTTTGTTTCTAACGATGCTGGAGTTGATGCAACAGAAGACTGGGGCAGCCCGGGGAAGGAGGGTGGTGAAGAAGCAGCTGGGGTGAGCCCCTTGAACATGAGCAGGCCTCTGGCACCAGGGTAATGGGCCTTGGCATCGCCATGAGCCTCCCCAAAGCTGGGCCACTGGGGATGCCTCTAGGTGGAGACCTGTCCTTTGGAGAGAGTCTGTCCATCTGCCTTGGATGGAATGGGGTCCGGAAGCTCCTAATCTCAGCATGCCAGTCTCCCCAATGGCATGGAAGAGGAGCTGCCTGGGGAGTCAGCCCCCACCCCAGGTCCCAGCATGGAGTACTGTCACAGCTAATTCTGGATGCTCTGCCTCTAAAAGGTCAGCAGAACCTGGTTGTTGTGGTGGGAAGGATACACTGTATGTGAAGCCGTGCATAGGTAGCTCTGGGACTGGTAATTCAACTGAAGGGCAAGCTCCCTGTTATCAGCCTCCATTTGCATCCTTGATGGAAAATGGGCTTTAGCCAATCCCAGGAGTCCAGTATCCTGCCAGCCAAGACCAGCGGTAGAGGGAGGGAGGGGAAAGCAGAAGGTAGCTCAGTCCCCTTCAGTCTGAAGCATGTCTGAGGGAAGCCAGGGTGGATGTCTCTCAAATATCTAGTACTGTTGTTATTGGGCCTCAGCTTCAACCATTATATATTCATTCCTTTGGATGTTTAAGGCCTTTCAGTGCTGAATAACCCTTGATTAAAAAGCAAACACTCTTAGGAGAAGAAACTCTTGACTGTGTTATTTATTTTTTCTAAAGATTTATTTATTTTTAGAGAGGGCAAGGGAAGGAGAAAGAGAGGGACAGAAACATCAGTGTGTGGTTGCCTCTTGTGCACCCCCTACTGGAGTACTGGCCCACAACCCAGGTATGATCCCTGACTAGGAATTGAACTGGCGACTGTTAGGTTCACAGGGCAGCGCTCAATCCAATGAGCCACACCAGCCAGGGCTTGAGCGTGTTATTTATTAATACCTCTGGGAGACTGATTGGTTACTCGCTGAGAACAAGGTTTTGTGAGAAGGAGCACAGAAGGGAGGGGTATAGGGAACTGTCAGTGGGCATGGGGGTGGGTTGTAGAGAAGAAAAGCCATTAAAAGGAGATGACGAGGCTGGGAGTGCTATGTGCACCATTTTCTCTGCATGGCAACCCTGGGAGCCTCTACTTCCTGGTACTCCCTGTAGGAAAGTTGGGCTCTGCACCTTGCTACTGAGTCTGGCCAGTGACATTTGGTTGGAAGTGATGCAATCCCCTCCAGGCCTGGCCTTTAAATGCTCCCCTATAACCCAGCCCTCTCACTCTCCTTGCCTCAGTGACCTGGGAGTCCAGTGGCTTGGTGGCATGGCTACCAGATGGAGGGGGCTGCCTGACCTCCTTCGTCATGTTAAACCTTGAGATTTTGCAGTTTACTTGTCACTGTGGCAAAACCTGGTTTAGCCTAACTTAGGGAAAAGAGGGCACAGGTCCAGGACACAGTATTGGGGTCCAGCTCAGTGACTAACAGGTGCTTGCCACCGGAGAGGCACCAGCTGGGGCTTGTTCAAAAACAGTTACTGGGCAAGTGGATTCTGGTTCTGTCTTCAGTGGCAACTGGAAGGAGGGAGCAGAGCACATGGGGTGGCAGGGCAGCGAGGTGCAGGGGGAGAACAGGGAGGGACTGGGCCAACACTTTTGTCATCCTACCCCATCACCAGTGACTCTGCATGGGCCACTTCACCTCTACATACCAGTTTCTTTGTCAGGACTGTTGTAAGAGTTAGAAATTAGGTCAAGTACCTACATGTGGTAGGTACTCAGCAGGTCACAGCTGTCATTACAGTTAGTATATGAAGTTCGAAAGGGATGCTGAGTGTCCACCATGTGGCGGATGGAGAAACAGAACGTGGTCCATGCGCACAGTGGAGCATTAGGCAGCAATACAAAGGTAACGGAGTGCTGATCCAAACTATGGCACTGATCAGCCTTGGAAACCGTGTGCTCGGTGACAGAAGGCAGTCACAGCAGACTGCACGTGGTCTGATTGCCTTTGCTTGTGAAATGTCCAGAGCAGGCACACCTCTAGAGGCAGAGAGTAGATCAGGGATTTCCTGGGGCTGCGAGAGTAGGTAATGAGTGCTAATGGGAAAGGGGCTTCCTTATTAGGGAGATGAAAATTTTCTAAAATTGATACTGGTCATACAATTCTGAAATATACTAAAAACTACTGAGTTAACACTTCAAATGGGTGAGTGTGTGGTACGTGCATTATATCTCAATAGAGATGTTACTTAAAAGAAAGAAGGTGCCTGGATTCCTCAAAGGGCAGGGAACACATATCCAGAGTCAGAGATGATTTCTGGCCATATGAGTAAGGGAAGAGAGCAGCCCACGTGACCAGCCTCATATTTAGTCTGGGGAGCCTGCCTCATGTCACCTCTTCCATGAAGGGGACCAACTGCTCTTTCAAACAGGAAGGAAGCAACCAGGAATTTCACAAGTTTTGATCTCCCTTTGCAACAGGCTCCCAACGCAACCCTCCTCTTCCCTACCAGCATCAGCAGAGACAGGCTGGAGCAAAGCTGTCCCCTCTGCAGCAGGCAGCCTGCCAGGTGTAGCCTTTTGTGGGGGACAGAGGACACTTCAAGAGCTGGAGGAACCCTGCCATTTTGAGGACAGCTGACAGCATGAGTTAGGGACTTTGTGTGACCGTCTCAATCCTCATCCCCCATTTGCAGATGAGGCAAGTCAGGCTGTGAGTGGCACATGGTGTCCAAGATCATCCAGTTAGCGTTGTGCAGCTGGTATTTTAACTCAGGGTTGTCTTCCTACTGGGGTCAGGTGCACTGCAGGTGTTCCCTTCTCTTCACATTCACTCTTTCATGAGAAATGCATGGTGGTCGTGAGACGGATCAGAAAACACAGAGCTGCGTGAAGAAGAAGTCCCACCCGTGAGAAACAGCTGTAGTTCACACGCTGGCACGTGTCCCCCAGAGTCACATGAACGTGTGCACGGGACACTGGAGATAATTCTGTAAGCCTTTCTGTATGTCATCCAAGAGTTGCCAAGAACGCCATTGTAAGCAGCTGCTCATGACGCACCCCATGGCCATATCACAGATGGTTTATCACCAGCCCACCCGTCCTGGCGGGGGTCCCCTTCTCATACAAGTTGGGGCACTGTGTCCCCACTCTGCTGCTGATCCCCTCTGCTGCCTGAGCAGGGGTCCCAGATGACAGTGAACCATGAGAGCCTCTGTGGTCAGCAGATGGGAGAACATCTGCTGAGATAATCGAGTCCAGGGGGCCAGCTGTTGCCAAAGAGCCACTTTGGAAGTTTCTAGGGACTGACAATGCACCCATTAATCATTGTTGGTTAATCTACTCTTTAGCTGAAGGTGTTGGCTGCTGGCTTCCCAGGGTCCCTGGACCCTCATCCCCAAGTTGGAAGCTTTGGCAGGACTCCACTGGGTATTCCTGGAGTCCCTTTTTCTGCCAGCCCCTCAGAGGCTAGAGGATTCTAGGTGCATTGGGTGTGACTTGGGTACAGCAGGGAGCACATGCTCTAGTATTCTTTGGGAAGGACACTTCAATGCAGCTCCAAAGCATAGTCCTGGTCCTTTGTTCGGCCATGGGGAGGCCTCAGGTGGGACATTCTGATGGCTTCTGGGCACCCGGCAGGCCCCTGGCCACAGTGGAGTTACTCACCAGCAGGGAGGGTGATTAAACCCAGGACCACCTCCTAGGTCTTCCAGATGGCACCAGCCCCTCTGCCAGGAGGTTGGACTATTTAGTTTCTAACTATAAACATCTGCTCCTTGGCTCCTCCCAGTGTTACCTCCTAGGCCTTAACGTGGACTCCAAGGTAGGTGCAACAAAGGGTCTGGGCTTGGCGGACACCGACCAGCTCTGTGACCTTGAAGAAACCCTTCATCTGGGCAGCCTCAGTTTCCTCTCCTGGAAGAGTGGGAAGAGGTAGCACGTGGCCTGTGGGGAGGACCAGAGAGAAGCTTTGGGAATAAAAGGTAGAGGCAGCTTGGGCTGTGAAGTTGGACTGCCCAACACCAACTCCCAGCTCTTCCCCATGCAGGCTGTGGCACTTAGGTGCCTCAGCTTCTTCATCTGCAAAACGGGAATAACAACAGGGATACATCATGGAGCTGTGAGGACTGGGTGAGTTAATGAACCTAAGGCACCACAAACCTGACACATGGCCCTGGGGGCAGGCAGCAGGAATGTGTGTGGGTGGATGTAGCTACAGGTATTGTTGGGAACAGCTGTGATGGCCTGGGGGAGAGCAGAGCAAGGTGTGCCCACATTTCCCTCCTGGTGCCTGCTGTGGCCTTGGTTCAAGACAGAAACCACCCTGCAAGCATTTGCCCAAGGTTGCTTCTGCCTGATCAAGTGGCACAGGTTGTCTTGTGCTGTTTAGAATGGGCAATCTTCAAAGGCAAAAATACCCAGTGTTAAGCCAAAGTCAGTGGTAGACATCAATCTTCCTGTTCAGTTTTAGTGCCACTCTTAGTTTTCCCAGCAGTCCATGCAGACAGTCCATGAGCACAGACATGTCAATCACCGGGGCCAGGGCTGTGTGTTCCTGGTGGAGCCAGGGGTGTGGGTGCAGAGAGGGCTGAGGCACCTTGGTTCTCACCTTCTCAGGCTGCATGCCCTTGAATGAGTCTAGCTTCTCAGTGCCACGTTCGCTCACCTGAGATGGGGTTAGGGTGCCCACCTCTGAGAGAGAGGAGGATAATTGAGTCCACACATGAAAAGTGCTTGGTCCTGGCACACAGTAGGTCCTTAACTAACAGCAGCTATTAATATTTATTATAAACACAAAATCACATTAAAAGTGAAGTTGATATTTAAAGTGAACTGGTTTTATTTTCCTTGCTTGGAAGGTACCCTTCCCAACCATAGGTAACTCCCACAGTTCCTTCTGCTCCCAGTTCAGATCTCTCTTCCTTCCTTCTGGCCTGTTAACCTAGTAACAGGGTTTCAAAGCACCAGGTACCTCTCCCTGATAGAGCTTGTCACAGTGGCAGTTTACATATGATTTCAACAAATCAGGGTCTTGCATTAGGCCTGGAAGTCCATGTGGGCTGTGACTGTACCCTTTATTACCCACTGTATCTCCAGTGCTCCTTCTTTCAAGGAAAAAAAGGGAAGAAAAAGGAAGGAAGTAAAGAAGGAAGGAAGGAAGTGAAGGTGCTTTTTTAACCCGCTGCCACCCTGAGATTTCTGGGCGCACACTCAGAGGGGCTTGCTTGCAGAAACTTCAGGCTGACCTGAGCCAGGAGGCCTTGTGGAAGGTTGGCATTTCTTGCGTAGAGATGGAAGGATGGTCAGTTTGAGTCAGAATGCTGTCCCTTCACACCTGGCCAAGAGAGGATGGATGATGTAGGAGGAAGACCTGAAGCTACCTAGCGCCCTCCTGCGTGGGCACCCTCAGCCCTCTGGAGGAGTCTTCCTGTGTTCTGGCAGAAGCTGCCTCAGGGGTGGTGTGTGTGGCCAGCCTGGTGCTGAGAGCAGCGTACCAGCAAGCCCATCCACCACTCACCATGGCCAGCCCGCCTTTCCCCTCATTCCACCAGCTCCTGCCAAGTGGGTGAATCAGCTGAAGTGCTTGGGCACAAACCTCCCTGCTGTGTCTGTGTGTACCCCGTGCCTGGGTTCTTCCCACTGATGGAACCTCCAATCTCATCTCTGAGTTTCCAGCTGCAGGGAGCAGAGTTATAACTCCAAGTACTCATGACTTGGGTCCTCTTGGTGGGGGCTGAGAATTGTCCCATGCAGGGATGGGTATGTAGAAAATGCTCAGAAAATCTCTCCTTGTGGGTGACAGATGAGTTTCAAGCTCCACCAATTGCTAGGATGTGAAATTTGGAGCATCACTTCACTCTTCTGAGCTTCCCCCTGTCTGTTCCTGGAATGGGGATAACACTGAGAAGTGTTTCTTTACTTAGAACTTACCACATGTCAGGCGCTTAGTAGATTGTTGCACAACCAGCTTCTTGGTTCACCTTCACCAAACCGTGTGAGGTGTCATCCTTAACTTAACTTGCATGGGGCCACCAGAGCCTGGGAGATGAGGTGCCTGCCTAGCAGGCCCGGTCCTGGGTGACAGAGCCAGGAATGGAGCCAGGGTCCTCTTAATTCCAGGAAGCACATTCTTCATGCCTCCACGTTGTCACCTGCACCAGTAACTTCGGGTCCGGGGGAGTGCTCTGTGTGTTGATTCTGCACATGGGAAGGGAGGTGTGGAGGGTTAGAATGCTCTCCACTCAAATCCTTTGGTGCTTTGGTGCTTACCTGGCAGTAACATAACCAGTTTGAGCCTCAGTGTTTTTGTCTCTAATTTACAGATGACAATGGTACTTGCCTCCTAGAGGTGCTGAGAAGATTAAATGATATGGAGCACCACAGATATTGAACACAGAGAAAGTGCTTCCTCGTATTAACTGCCTCTGTTATTGTATGAAAATTGTAGTCTGAGATCGCATTTCAGGGTGTATTTGCTCAGCTCAACCTGTGGCAATCTAAAATAAGAATCACTTTCTTCCATCATTCAATCATCTGCAGGATATCAGAGCATGTTCTTTTGACCATGAGGGTTCTGCAGAGGAAACGTTGGCTGCCTCTGGTCCATGATCCTGTGGGGATGGGGCACCGTGGGGAGGCAGGTAAACCCCCTTACTCTTGGGTTCATTGTGGGGTTAAGGACTGCAACCCAGTTGGAGATGAGGGATCTCAATCATAGAGAAGGAAAAGGCATTCTGGATCTTGTCCCCACCAGGGAGGTGACAGGAAGTCCAGGGTCCATGGCCAAAGCCCTTTTTGCCTGGGACTCCTCAAATTCTGAGAATTAAAGATGGGACCAGGGCTGCAGAGGGAGGCAAGTAAAGAATTTTAGTGTTTTGAGTGTGGCCCAGCTCGGAGAAGCTACTTACTCAAGGTTGCACACTCAGTTGAGAAAGAGATAGAAATCAAACGGGGCCGACTGTAGCTGTGCCACGGCCGGCTGCTGATTTCAGAGAGGGCAGAGTTCTGGAACGCTGTGCTGGGTCAGCCTCGCACTGGCTGCTGTGCAGGGTGTGGCCGAAGTAGATGTGTCCCCCTTGCCCTCTACTTCACATCCTGATGGAGGAAGGCACCACTTCCCTTTATTTGGTTATGCATAAAAAACGAAGAAGAAAATTTTGCATCTATTGAGCCTTTACCAGGTGCCAGGCTCTGTGCTAAGTGGTGGGTGGACTTTATCTTGTCCCTCATAAATCTGTTGGAGGGTGTGTGTGTGACTGAAGTGTGACTTCCGATCCCTAAGAATCCCCTCTGGGCATTAATGCCAAGAAGGGGGAAGAAGGCGGGGTCTGCAGGTAGTATTCTGTGTCCCGACCCGGGCAGGGTTACTTGGCTGCATTCATTCTGAGTAAATTCCTTGAGCAGTCCATGTGCTTTACCGGATGCGTGTTAGGCATCCACAGAAAAAGATCTTGAAATGTAAAATTAATGAAATAAAAGGACTCGCCTCACATCCCCAAATATGGGCTTTCCCCTCTTCAACAAGGTGCTAACTAAGCTTCGTGAAACTAAGCTCCTGTCTTTACAATGGAATCCCTGGGGCTCCTGGCACCGTGCAAGCACACAGCAGGAGCACACTGGAGACTCAGTGCTCACTTGTGGAGAAGGGTCACACTTCCAGTCCTGGTTTCCTCACAAGGCCACCCCGGCCCCTGTGCCAGGCAGTGTCTTGAGAACTTTACTGGAGCCCATCTCCTTAGAAGTAGGTTCTGTCCTTAGCCTCGGTTCACAGATGGAAAACTGAGCCATGGAGGGACGGACTCTGGGACTTGTCATTCATTTGCATCACACTACACTGCCTCTCCAGACAGTGAGTGAGAAGCACCCTCTACCTTCTGTGGGACTGGACTGAATCCTGAGACAAGAGGCAGAGTTTGAAACCCCTAGGAACACAGACACAAAGAGTAAGCCAGACAGTTGGAGGTTCACAGATGCTGAAATCATCAGCATCCTTGCATAGATTGCCTGGGGGTAATGTAGACACCACTGTGGTCTTCAAAGCCATTGAACTATCTTTGACTGGGATTTGAGTGCAAAGAAACCAGGGTGGAAGGGACAAGCTGTAGAGAAGGGAGGTGAGTGAGAGGAGGCAGAGGAAAGGCAGCCATGGGCATGGGGGCTGAGGAGCTGGAAGACACGCAGTGAGGCCTGTTTCTGACTTCTGTGTGATCTGGGCAACTTGTTCAGGCTCTCTGAGATCCCCATTTCCTCACGCGTAACACAGGGCTGTTCAAATGAAACAGTGTGTGTAAAACTGGTAGTGGGGCTTGCTCTTGAGAGCCACTGACCCTGTTGGTCATTGAAACCAGGAGTGATGGGGTGCCTCTGCTCTGGGCCACAGGAGGGAGGAGAACCATGGGGAAGGGGTCTAGCCCTCCCCACACTTCTGCTAGGGTGGCTCAAGTTTTAAATTGCAGACCAAAAATTTGGGCCCCAGAATTGGCCAATGCCCCCCTGCCCCCAGCACCCATGTCAGGTTGATAAGCTGAGGGTCTGGTCCGTTGGGCCAGAGAGATAACAGCCCAGGCCGTTAGTTACTCTGCAATGAGGCCCAGCAGAGGGCCCCTCTTGGATACTTCTCCATTTGCAGGTGCCCTTGGGGAGCAGAGAGAGGAAGGAGCCCAAGCCTTTTCCCCTCTGAGCTACCTGTCCTTGGTGCCCTGAGCCCTGGAGGTCTGGGCTGGGGTCTGAAGAAGAAGTAGGCACTGCCCAGCGAGAATGTCACAGAGTTGAGTCACCTACCCTGGCAAGGCCAGTAGCTCCTGGTGGAGATATCTGGAAGTCAGGGCTCCACAGCTGCAGGGGTGTTTTCGGACTGCATTGCGCTTGGCTGGAGCTCGGGTGATGAGAGATTTGATATTTTGTTCATCACAGATTTTTTGCATTTATTTTGATTTTTCAGAAAGATTGCATTAAAGTGTTTATCTTGACTACTGAATTCTTTATTGCCCACTTAAAATTAGCTCCTGAAGTGAGTGCCTCACTCTGTTCCCCCAGTCCTGATCCTGGTGGCAACAGAGAGCTGGTGGGAGCTGAGTAGTAGTGGTGTGGGGGGCGGGGGGGGCGAGTGGCCCACAGGGTGTGTGAATGATTCTGCACGAAGCTTTCCAGTCTAGCTGTGGCCTCTTGGCCCAGAGATCTGTCTTGAAGTTGAACAGAGTGGCCTATTCTAGATTAGTGACCCTCAACTGTGGCAACTTTGCTCCCCAGAGGGCATCTGGGAATAGGTGGAGATGTCCTCAATTGTCTTTGGGGGACAATCGGATTGACTGGGTGGAGCTGCCTGTGACGTCTATTGACATCTATTGTCACACTTTCTAAAGTGCAGACGACAGCCTCCCACGTCAAAGACGTATTTGACTGCAGATGGGAATAGTGCAAAGGCCGGGAACCTGGATCCTGATCCGTAGCATGGAAGAAAGAGCACAAGTTTTCACATGTTCAGGATGAAACAAGAGGGAGAAGAAGAGTGAGAAAGAGAAGGAGAGGGAGGACAGGAAGGAGGGTGTGGGAAGAACAGGAGAAGCGGGAGACGGGGGCAGGGAGGTTTGGGAGCCTAAAAAGACTTAGTAATCTCAGGCTCCCCACTTCCTGTGCAACCTTGGCAAGTGGCTTTCCCTCTCGGAATCTCATTTTTCACACCTGTGAAGTGAGGACCTCATGCATTCTCATGGGAACCAGGTGAAGGTAGGATTCTGGGATGGGATGCATATAAAATCCCTGGTCTAGACAACCACTCAGGAGAGTGAGGCTCCCTTTGCTCCCTCCCTCTCTCCCTCCCTCAGGGTCCTTTAGCATCCTGTGATCCTCCACTTTATTTGCTGGGGTATTGACCAGAGGCAGGCTGATGCAGGGTAAAGGCTGGGGCCCATTTAGGTGCCAATATTAAGTATGTCTGGGCAGTAGACATCTGGGGTCTTCTCCAGCACCTGGCTGTTTGGACACCCATATGTGTCAGTAGGCCCTGGGAGGCAGGTCCCTGTAGTCCCAGCAGAGAGCAGGTGAGAGAATTGAGCAAATGTCTTATCAGCTCCACTGTCCAGCACCCCAGCCTGGGGCAATTATTCAGGTGTCTTCCCACTTCCCCAAAAGCCCAGTATAAGGGCTGCCTTGGGTGCCCAGCAGCCAGAGACACTGAGAGTGGAAGTGCAGACTCTTGCAAGGTGAGTGGTTCCCTGGTGTCCCAGGGAGGGTGGGTCCGCAACTTGGGAGAGGGCAGAAGCCTGTATGGCTTGTCCTTAGGACAGTGATGGCCACTCTCCTTTCCCTCCTCCCCCAGTGTGAGTGAAGGTGGCTCTGACCCTGAGCGGACCTGCTCTTGCAGGGACAAGGGTCTGGGCTGAGTGCTGTCCCAGGGACAGTGATGGAGCTCTCAGGTAGAAGGGACTTTTATACTTGAGCTGACTCCCCCACATGCTTTTTGTGAGTCTCAGGTTAGGGTCTGCGTCTTGGGGGAGAAGGAAGCTCTCTAGTTTCTCCTTTAATCAACTAATTAAACAAACCATTGCATCTCTGTTGAGTGACAGGGCTGTGCAGACACACAGGACATCCTCAAGGGGGGAAAGTGGTGCTGTGTCCCTGTCACAAGACTGAGTGGATATGAAACACCCCCTACTCCTGCCCCTTCTTCTGCTGGGGACTGTTGCTGCTTTTCATCTGGGTAAGTCCTCCCCTTCCTTCCCATCCAGATTTATCTTTTCTCCTCTTTCCTGCACCTTTGTGGCTGTCTCGGGGCTAGGGTCACAGCTTTGCTTCTTCAGTTGACCCAGCTTTTCTCTGGTAAGATTTCCCCTGGGCTCAGAACTGTGACCTTAACTTTTTGTCAGGCTCCTTCCCAAGGTAAAAACCACTCACCTGTGAAGATGAAGGGCTTCCTCTTCCACCCGACCCCTGAAATACACACGTGTGTCAGCCAGCATCAGGGTCTCACGCACTTGTGTGAGTTCTCACCTCACCCAACACAGAGGAGATCCTTCCAGTCTTGACTCCAGACCACAGCTGTAGGGAGGCCCCAGTGGGGCTGTGCAGAGCTGTCCATGGTCCCGGAGGAAGGCAGAACCCCACCTGATGGCAGGTTACTTCTTCTTCCCAGAGAATCGTGCTCCCCACCTGGACAGCCGAGAAACACAGGCAGACCTGAGCCAGGGTCTGGAAGGTTCAGGGGATCAAGAGGGAGAGTTGGCCCTGACTGAAGAGGAGATTCAGTCAAAAGAAGCACAGGTGGAGGCTTCCAGCTACCAAAATGACTTTGAGGAGGAGAAGGCTGTGAAATTGGACCCAAGTGCCCTAGACAACAACTTGCAGTGCCCCAGGACAGAGGACACAGTTGAAATAGTGGGCAGTCCCGGGTGCAAGACCTGCCGCTACATCTTGGTGCGGACCCCCCAGGCCTTTACATATGCTCAGGTAAGTATCAGAGGCTACTGTGGAAGGAGGATCAGTGGGAGGATAAGAGAGTGGATTCAAACTTCTGTTCCCTATTCATTCCGACTAGTGGTTCTGAATGTCTACGTGCATCAGGCTCTCCTAAAGTTTGCATTAATAATAAAGTCCCAGGTGATGATGGTATTTTTGGTAGGAGACAGCACTTGAAAATCACTGATTGGACAGAAGGTTTGGTATTCTGTGGTAAACCTTGGCCATTCCTGTCATTGGCCGTGTTACCTAGGCAAGTCACATCAACATTTCAGAGCTTCAGTATTTCTTTTTTTAGAAAAGTATATTTTACTCATTATGCTATCACAGTTGTCCTGATATTTCCCCTTTTCCCCTTTTCCCCTTTCCACCCAGCACCTGCCACTCCTTCTGGCAATCCCCACACCATGTTCATATCCATGTGTCATGGGTATCAGTTCTTTGGCTACTCCATTTCCTATGCTGTACTTTACATTACCAGAGCTCTGCTTGAAATACTTATTTGTACTTCTTAATCCCCTCACCTCTTCATCCATTTCCCCACAAACCCCTCCTATCAGGCAACCATCAAAACGCTCTCTGTATCCATGATTTGTGTCTGTTCTTGTTTCCTTAGTTTATTTTTTAGATTTAATTGTTGATATGTATGTATTTTTTGCCATTTTATTGTTGGTAGTTTCAATCTTCTTTTTCTTAAATAAGTCCCTTTAACATTTTATGAAATAATACTCTGGTGATGATGAACTCCTTTAATTTTTCCTTGTTTGGGAAGCTCTTTCTCTGCCCTTCGATTCTGAATGATAGCTTTGCTGGGTAGGGCAATCTTGGCTGTAGGTCTGTGCTTTTCATGACTTTGAATATTTCTTGCCAATTCCCTCTAGATTGCAAAGTTTCTTTTGAGAAATCAGCTGAGAGTCTTATGGGACCTCTTCTTAGGTAACTAACTTCTGTTCTCTTGCTGCTTTTAAGATTCTTGCTTTATTGTTAAACTTTGGCATTTCAGTTATGATATGTCTCAAAATGGGCCTCTTTGTATCCATTTGGTTTGGGACTCTTTGTGCTTCCTGGATTTTCATGTCTATTTCCTTCATCAAATAAGGAAGTTGTCTTTCATTATTTTTTCAGATAGATTTCCAATTTCGTGCTCTTTCTCTTCTTCTGGCATCCCTATGATGCAAATGTTGGACCTCCTGAAGTTGTCCCAAAGGCTGTTTATACTATTCTCATTTTTTTGGATTCTCTTTTCTTGTGTTGTCTGATTGGTTGATTTTTGCTTCCTTATATTCCAAATCATTGATTTGCTTCTTGGCTTCATCCACTCTACAGTTGTTTCCCTGTAAATTGTTCTCTATTTCATTAGGGTATCATTTATTTCTGCCTGGATCTTTATGCTATTGAGGTCCTCACTTAAGTTGCTTTAGCATCCTTATGACCAGTGTTTTGAACTCTGCATGTGATAGGTTGCTTATCTTCTTTCATTTAGCTTTTTTTCTGGACTTTTGATCTCTTCTTTCATTTGGGCCATGTTTCTTTGTCTCCTTGTTTTGGCAGCCTCCCCATGTTTGTTTCTGTTTTAGGTAGAGCCACTTTGAGTCTATGTCTTGGTAGTATGGGCTAATGTAGTAGATATCCTGTAGGGTCCAGGGCACAGCCTCCCATTTCACCCAAGCTGGGTACTTGAGGTGTGCCCTTTGTGTGGGCTGAGTATACCCTCCTCTTGTACTTGAGCCTTGATTACTGTTGGCAGGACAATGGGAGGGATTTAACCAGGCCAGCCAGCTGCAAGGACTGGTTGTGACCCCTGACCATCAACTCCTAACCTCTGTGGAGCTTCAGTGGTGCAGGGGCAGGGTGGTGGTGCTCAGAGCCTCAGTTTTTTCACTTGTACAATGGAGATATGTAGGACCAAACTCATAGAGTTTTGGTGAGAATTAAGTAAGATAATACATGGAAAGCATTTGTAATAGTCCCTGGGTCATTGTAAACTGTCAATAAATGGTAGCTATGATTATTCCGAGTATTATTATTAATTCCTACAAAAAGATCCTTATGACAGATAAAAGAGCAAGAGATGGGATAGAGGGGGCTAGTAGATCCCTGACTTCTGACGAGACAGGGGATGCAGAGCTCTCTGCTGGAGACTCAGGGACTTGAGAAAAATCTGTGAATTCTCTACCCCACCTTCTTTCTGCTTCAGAATACTTGCAGAGGGTGCTACAGAGGCAACCTCGTCTCCGTCCACAACCTCGGCATCAATTATCATCTGCAGTGTATGACTGGAGCACTCAACCTAGGCCAAGTCTGGATTGGAGGCTTTATCTGGGGCTGGGTAAGTGACAGGTCAACTCCCAAATACTGGAAGGTCTCTCTGATTGCCTCAAGGGAGCACCTGCCTGGCATCAGGCCTCATTCCAGCAGCTGAGGTGACCTTGGTGTGGGTGCTGACTTGTGCTGGCACAGGAGAACCAGTGATTGTACGAATCTCATCTCAACTCCATTGCTCAGTGACTTCATGCCTGCAGTATGAAATGTCCCACGACGGGTGTGTTCACACCAAGGAAACTGGCAATTGTTACAAATCAGCGTTCCTCCCACACTCTGCCTTCTCATCTTCCCCCAGAGCTGATGGTTAAACACTTGCTGGCACACCACTGGAGTCAGGAGATAGGTTCCATGCTCAGCTTGGTCACTTTCAGACTGAATGGCTTCCTCATGTCTAACATGGGGTTCTTCTTCTCTCCAAGTGGCTCTGGCTGAGTGGGTAAATAAGTGCCATTATATTTGCTACTCCAGTGCGGTCCATGGACCAAGCAGTATTGGCATCTTCTGGTAGCTTGTTAGAAAGGCACTATCTTGGGTCCCATCTGTGAGTCCTGAGTCAGGATCTGCCTGTTAAAAAGACCCACAGGAGATTCGTGTTCACAGAAAAGCCTGAGAGGCCTCCTCTGTGTGATGGCTCTGTTGTCATCGCCTACACATCCTTGGGGACGGGCCTCTAAGATTTCTGGCTCCTAGCTGGGTGAGCAGTATCCAGAAAGGGATATCAGTGGGCATTTTCTGGAAACTCTGAATTTGTCTCCCTGGACTTCCGCCTCTCACTGAGTCTATCTCTTTTCTAGTACCACTGCTGGAAGTTTTTCTGGAGTGATGGGAGCTGCTGGAATTATGCAAACTGGGCTGCAGGACAGCCTAACTGTGGTGTTGGCCACTGCGTAACTCTGTGCACCAGAGGTGAGGGGGACTGGGCACCAGGGCAAAGGTAAGGGACAGCAAGATGGACTCCTACATACTGTCCCTTTGAGGTTCCTGAACACACCTTCCCAAACCCACAGCCCCCTTCAACTGGAGAACCAATGTCCAGTCTGTGTGGAGGGCTGAGATGGAGGGTGAAGGGGTGCCCTGTGTGGGGGCTCTCCATCCTCACAGACAAAGGTCGGCTCAGAGCCTGGGCCTCCATTCCTTTCTCTGCTAAAAGGAAGCCACTGATGTGACAGATGAGAGTGACAGGTGCGAATGAAAGGTGTGGATGAGAATGAAGGAGAGATGTGGGAACTGGGGATGGCTGAGAGTCAATGTGCCAGCTTTGACTGCGTGGTTGCCCGACGTGAGGGAGCTCAGTCAGTGCTGAGGCCACGTGTACGGGAGTAAGGTGGCCACAATCCATTCCCATCCCAAGTCTGCACTTGCTGCTGAGCGTCAGGCCCCTCCTCTGTGAAAGGGGTGTTGGTGATTGACCTGCCCTCTTGAGTGGTTGTGAGGATTCAGTAGGGCCCAGACATGCACTTAGCACACTGCCTTCTGGGGTGAAGGCCCAATGCCTGGAACTCGTGGCGACATGTGGCCAAGAAAGACAGGCAAGAAAGACATAGGATGAGGGATGGGGCAGGAGACATGCTGGGATGGGCAGCTGACCTCGCTGTGCTCTCTACCTCCAGGGGGTCAGTGGCGACGAGCACCTTGCCTCACAGCTCTGCCCTTCATCTGCTCGGTCTAAACCAGTGGCCTGGAGATCCTGCCTCAGAGCCTTCTGCTTGCACCCCTCCTGGCTGTCCCCACCCACCCTGGGCCCTGGCTGGGCCTCCAGCCTCTGCTGTTCATAAAACCAGGTTTCCCACCCCATTTCCTGACTCTTGTCTCTTCATTGCTCCTTTGGAGGACTCCCGGGGCTGGAAAGCCTGGAAGCCCTCGCTCCTGCAGGGTGGGGCTTTGAGGGAAGTAAAAGGTGGCAGCCTGCCCTGCCAGGGTAGGTGATGACAGAGATGGGGCCGGGCAGCATGCTTGGAATGGGGTTACTGAGGTGTTTCGCTGCAGCGCCACCTGGGGGCGGAGACTGGATTAGGTGGCTCTCCGGGTCTCTCTGTCAGCGCTGGCTGGGGGATTCCACCCCACCCCCTCCCCAATGGGCGAAGGTTCTCATGGGGTGGGAGTTGGGGAGCTGGCCCTCCTGCTTTGTTTGCGTCTCTGTGGGTTTCGGGATGGGGTGGGAGTGGGGCGGCTCTCCAAAAGGAGGGTGATGACACTGATTCGAGAACTGGAGGAGTGTTAAAAACAAAATTCAGCTGAGTGCATTTTAAGAGGAAATTGGCTTTATTCAATGATTCATGAATCAGGCAGCGTCCCATCCAGCAAATAGAAAGGAGCGCTGAGGAGCTGTACAAAACGGAAGGCTTTTGTAGGCCGAAGGGAACAGAAGGAGTGTTCTAGCAAAGAATGGATTGTTCAGGTGAGGCCACCTTCCTTTGGAAGTGGTCTGTCAAGAGGATTACCTCACTCGTTCTGAGCAGGTAGTTGCACATTGACTGGTTAAAGGCAACATTCCTGGGAGAGGCTGAGACTGCAGTTAGGTTCTGTAGTCAGTTTTGGTTTGGGCGGCCTAGCACAGGTGACTCTGTTTGGGGCCTGTGATTCCTTCCTTCCTTCCCTCCCTCCCTCCTTCCTTCCTTCCTTCCTTCCTCCCTCCCTTCCATCCTTCCTTCCTTCCTTCCTTCCTTCCTTCCCTCCTTCCTTCCTTCCTTCCTTCCTTCCTTCCTTCCTTCCTTCCTTCCTTCCTTCCTTCCTTCCTTCCTTCCTTCCCTCCTTCCTTCCTTCCTTCCCCTCTTTCTTTCTCTTTCTTTCACAGTGGTGAGATCCCACCTGTGGTAACCACATGGGAGGGAAGAGAGAATAGCCTTGTATGGCCCTATGTCTTATCAGGCCCTGTGCCTGATATGGGCCCTATTTCCCAATTCGCAGCCACCTGTGGGTGAGTTCAAAGGCTCCAACTTCTTCCAATATATGTACCCTGTTCCCAGGAGGGCGGCTCCTCTCCCTCAATCATTTTCCCTCTTGCCAATCTCTAGTCTATGTCCCTGGAGGGACCACTTTCTCAGGAGGAAGCTACCTCCCACCAGGAGAGTCTTGGGGCAAAAGTCAGGGCATCTGGTAGCAGTGTGGGTCCCACCCCAGTTCTGTAGCCCCACCACTTCTGTCCCTCCTCCCACTTTCTCAGACCCTGGGGACACTGAGACAGAAGACTGTGGCTGCTCTTTGTTCCAGGTGGGGTGCTGGGGTCCAGGAAGGATCTGGAGTTGGTGAAGCAGGAAGCTTGACCTGACACTGGGTTTTCAGAGGGCAGAGAGCCCTGGGTTGTAGTTGTACATGGGGATCAGGGAAAGTGTACGTGTATTTCTGTGGGTGCTCATGTGCACGTGTGAGTATGTGTATCTGGGTATGTACACAAGTTGTCTTTGTGCACCTGTGTATGTCTGTGCATATGGGAATCTATGTGTGAATGTGCACAGTCTGTGTGTCGGTGTGTATCTGTGTGTTGCTTGAGTGTGTGTATATTGTATAGATCCCTGCTTATCTATGGAAAGGCCTGTATGTCCGTGTACATCTGCCAGTGTGCATGTCTGTGCAGCTTCGCACCCTTACACACCTGAACCTCTGTGTGCACCTGCGTGTCTTTGGCCAGTACATTTGGGAGTGTGCATACGTGCCATTGTGTGCCACAGCACACCTGTGTTCAGACCTGTGTTTGTGTGCGCACGTGTGTGTATCCATATGGGAATCTGAGGGGACATGGAGTTTCAGGAATAAAAAGAGCGAAAAGGAACAAAAGACAGACATGCGTTGTTTCTAACGATGCTGGAGTTGATGCAACAGAAGACTGGGGCAGCCCGGGGAAGGAGGGTGGTGAAGAAGCAGCTGGGGTGAGCCCCTCGAACATGAGCAGGCCTCTGGCACCAGGGTAATGGGCCTTGGCATCGCCATGAGCCTCCCCAAAGCTGGGCCACTGGGGATGCCTCTAGGTGGAGACCAGTCCTTTGGAGAGAGTCTGTCCATCTGCCTTGGATGGAATGGGGTCCGGAAGCTCCTAATCTCAGCATGCCAGTCTCCCCAATGGCATGGAAGAGGAGCTGCCTGGGGAGTCAGCCCCCACCGCAGGTCTCAGCATGGAGTACTGTCACAGCTAATTCTGGATGCTCTGCCTCTAAAAGGTCAGCAGAACCTGGTTGTTGTGGGTGGGAAGGATACACTGTATGTGAAGCCGTGCATAGGTAGCTCTGGGACTGGTAATTCAACTGAAGGGCAAGCTCCCTGTTATCAGCCTCCACTTGCATCCTTGATGGAAAATGGGCTTTAGCCAATCCCAGGAGTCCAGTATCCTGCCAGCCAAGACCAGCGGTAGAGGGAGGGAGGGGAAAGCAGAAGGTGGCTCAGTCCCCTTCAGTCTGAAGCATGTCTGAGGGAAGCCAGGGTGGATGTCTCTCAAATATCTAGTACTGTTGTTATTGGGCCTCAGCTTCAACCATTATATATTCATTCCTTTGGATGTTTAAGGCCTTTCAGTGCTGCATAACCCTTGATTAAAAAGCAAACACTCTTAGGAGAAGAAACTCTTGACTGTGTTATTTATTTTTTCTAAAGATTTATTTATTTTTAGAGAGGGCAAGGGAAGGAGAAAGAGAGGGACAGAAACATCAGTGTGTGGTTGCCTCTTGTGCACCCCCTACTGGAGTACTGGCCCACAACCCAGGTATGATCCCTGACTAGGAATTGAACTGGCGACTGTTAGGTTCACAGGGCAGCGCTCAATCCAATGAGCCACACCAGCCAGGGCTTGAGCGTGTTATTTATTAATACCTCTGGGAGATTGATTGGTTACTCGCTGAGAACAAGGTTTTGTGAGAAGGAGCACAGAAGGGAGGGGTATAGGGAACTGTCAGTGGGCATGGGGGTGGGTTGTAGAGAAGAAAAGCCATTAAAAGGAGATGACGAGGCCGGGAGTGCTATGTGCACCATTTTCTCTGCATGGCAACCCTGGGAGCCTCTACTTCCTGGTACTCCCTGTAGGAAAGTTGGGCTCTGCACCTTGCTACTGAGTCTGGCCAGTGACATTTGGTTGGAAGTGATGCAATCCCCTCCAGGCCTGGCCTTTAAATGCTCCCCTATAACCCAGCCCTCTCACTCTCCTTGCCTCAGTGACCTGGGAGTCCAGTGGCTTGGTGGCATGGCTACCAGATGGAGGGGGCTGCCTGACCTCCTTTGTCATGTTAAACCTTGAGATTTTGCAGTTTACTTGTCACTGTGGCAAAACCTGGTTTAGCCTAACTTAGGGAAAAGAAGATGCCAACAAATTTCGTAGTTTTTCCAAGGCAGATGTAGCACAGAGGTCAAGATCCCAGACTGCGGAGTCATAAAGCTGTGGGTTCGAGTCCCAGTTCCAGCAGTTCAGTTTCTTCACCTTACTAAGTGTCTTCTTCTGTAACATGAGGGCTGGGTTAGACAAACCCTGTTATGTAGCTCGCCCATGGCTTGACCATGGAAAGTTCTCAGTAAAGGTTAGTTTTCTGTGGTGGGTATTTAAGGAAGCCATGCAGTGTTAGGAATGAGCATGGGTTCCTTGCATTGGAAGTTTCTTTTTCTACTAAAAAGCATGAGTAACAGACCACAGCAGCCTCACCAGGGTTGGTGTGTGATTACATTGCTGATTGTGCTGCGGATCCATGAGGCAGCAGAGACGAGTTAGCTGTCGTTCCTGCCGACATAACCCTCAGCCCAGGGCACAGAAGCAGTAACTTGGTTCGGCTGCAGGGAGGATAGCATCAGGCTCACACTCGTGGGCTCACACACTTGCTAGCAGCTCACCAGCTGCTGATGTGCCTGCAGGCAGACCAGGCAGGCCTGGAGGAAAGGGAGGGGCTCAGGGAGACGGTTTCTCCAGGACACAGCTGTCTGGCCTCCTCCTCAGAGCACATCCCTATGTCCCCAGCCTCAGCCCAGCCTCCTGAGACCTGCGGGCATGGGGATGCCTGTGGGTCTGGGGTGGGGAACACAGCACCGCCTTCACTGATGTCTCTGCTGACCGCATCTCCAGACATGGCTGCCCCTGGGGAGATGTTATGCCACCATCCTGAGGATGGGGCTGGGGATGAGGCAGGGTCGGGGTTGGGGGGGGGGGGGCAATGGGCATCTTGTGGTGGAATCTTACCCCTTTTCCCCCTGAGGTGGGGTGGGGCCTTTGTAAGTGCCCACAGCTTGATCCTCCCAAACCACTCCCAAAGCAGCCCCCCACCCACCATTCAGCTTGTTTCTGCTAAGAGGTTGTGGTCACGCCCACCCTCCAGGCTGCCTGGAGGCAGATTCCCCAGGAAGCAACTGGAACATATTCAGGGCTCCTTGCTTGCACGAGCCCCTTCTAACACCTAATTTTATATGAAAAGATGCCCCGAGTTTTCTATGCTTCAGGCTTCAGGGAACCTAGCTGTACCCTAGGAAGGGGGAAATGGAGGCAGGGGAGGACATGATGCCCTCCAGAGCCCTTCCAGCCTCCTGTCCTGTCCCCTCCCTGAATGCCAGGACACTAACTGTGAGACAGTCATCGTCCCTCTCTAGCCTCGGGTCACTCATCTGTAACAGGACAGCCAGACAAGATGGTTTCTGACACTCTTTAGTTTCTGATGTGAGAAGACTGACCACCTTAATAGGACCCTATGGGGACAGCCTGGCTGGCCAGCTGCTCACGGGCACTGGGACTCACTGGGGCCTTGTCACCAGTATTGTAAGGAGGACAAGCCCAGGGCCTCAGGCCCCGGAATCACATCCGCCCTGGATGGCCAAGTCCGCCTCCTGCTGGGACGGGGCCCAGCTGTGTATGGGTGTGTGTGGGCCCCAGGGAGAGGGCATGGATGCCCTGCCCTGGTCTGGGGATGCAGATGTGGGGTGAAGTTAGGGACATCCACTGGCAGTCTCACCTCCTGCTTCCTTCTGGTGTGGGGACCCATCCGAGTCAGAGAAAGAGACCCCACCCTACTGTCTCACTGGTCTCCCCTAAAATGGGGCCTGAGTTCCTGGGGCCAGCATGAGGCTTACTCTTTATTACGCTGAACCTAATCATGGTCAGGGTGGAGGAGGATGAAGCAGCAGGACGGACACTCCTGTTCACCCTTCTCTTGTGGGGTGTGAGCAATGGAGTTAGAAGGACCTGGGTTCAAATCCCAGCTCTCTCACGGCCTGGCTGTGTGGTTTTGGGCAACTGCCTCAGTCTCTCTGAGTTTCAATTTATGTTCAAAACAGGGAACCTAATATCTACCTCATAGGAGTATTCTAAGGATTAAACGGGATAATGTGTGTGAAGTGCCTGGCACTTGGTAGGCCCTTGTGGCCACTCGGTATTACTATGACTATGTCTACTCTTCAGAAGAGGGAAGACTCAGGGGCTGCTGCCCAGAAGGGTCCCGGCAAGTAGAGAGGGCAAGGCAAGGGGTGAATGTGAGACTGAGGTCTCAGCAGGGGCACCAGGAGGCCCAGACACCATCTGGGATGTGGCCTCCTGAGGTGAGCTGCAGAAATGAGACCCCCTCTCTCCCATCCCCCCTTGCCCAGTGTGGCCTCCTGTTGGGGGGCCTGGAGCCCAGTGGTGAGTGTGGGGCCCTGGGCTGAGGCCCTAGTGGCCTATGGAGTAGGCCCCCGAGTCTGTGGACTGCTTCTCCTCCGTGGTCTGGTCACTGGGGTACACTGGGTTGGCCGAGGCAGTGACCTTCAGCGTCGTCTCGTTCACCTGCAGGAGGAAGGCTGGCATGGTTCTGCTCCGACTATGGGTGGGGACTCCCCTGGGCAGACTCAGCATGGGGCTAGCAGCCTGGCCTTTAGGGGACTGACACAAGCCTGTGTGACCCCAAGACGCCATCCCTATACCTCAAGGGCAAACAGAACCCGGAGCCACGCCATAGCAGGATTTGTCCTGCCCAGAAATGGAGTGAGGATGCCTGGATGGGGACAGTGAAAGCAATGACCCAGAGTCCCCATAGTCCTTACAGAGCCCACTCTGGGCCAAACTCCCTCTTGTCTGGACCCCCAATGTGCACTGAGACCCAATGAGCTTCCCTTCAGAAGCCCCCAGAAGGTGAGCCACTGAGCGTCTTGGGGTCCAGCGCCCCTCCTGCCTTGTCCCGCTGCCTCTCGCCTCACCTCCCACTCACCTCCTCAAACTTCTTAGCTTTGTACTGGTCGGCCCCCTTGAGGAAGTTGAGCAGGATGATGTCACAGAGGACAGTCCCCTGGAGAAGAAGGAGAGGCAGGGCAGGCCCTGAGCTGCCGGGACAGTGGGCAGGACTGGCCTGGGGCACACGGCAGGTCAGGGGTGGGGACAGTCCTCCAGGAGATGTCTGCCTGAGGTTTCCTCTTGGAAAAATGTCCAGGGGCTTTGTGGAATGTCTTTGCGACCTACCTTCCCAGTGCCCGGGGTGACGCCAGGGCAAAATGCAGGGAGGGGACTTGGGGGGAAGAAGCAAAGGGCCTGAGAGGGTGGAAGTCCCTGGGAGCAGGGCTCATCCTTTGTCAAGGTGCCTCACTCCCCACCCCGCCCTCATGGCGAGGATCAGGAGCCTTGTAGCAGGTGAGGCCTCCTGCAAGGGGAGGGCTGCCAGGACAATGAGCTCTCCATGACTGGAGATGTTCACACAACGGCCTCCCTGGCAGCAAGGTGGTGGAGGAGACTGAAGATCTGGCAAGAGGCTGGGCTTTTCACTCTAGGCCGAAGCAGAGCTTACATGGGTCACCACCCTGGCTTACCTGGGTCCGTTTCCTGCCCACCCCTACCAGCTGGGGCCCCATCCAGACTGGCTGCCTGCCACAGCCTGGAGGGGCTGAACTCACCACTCCCACAGAGGTGAAGGCTGCCACGGAACTGATGATGGTGGGGATGATGTTGAACTTGCCAGCCTGTATGTACAAAGACCAAGGTGAGTGGACAGAGAATCCAGCAGCAGGGCAGAGGTGAGGCCAGAGGTTGAGCTGGGACTCCCAGCCAGAGAGAAAGAGGTGCAGTAGGCCCCGCCCCTTCATGGTGTGGAGACTGGAGGTATGACCAGCTGATGGTTTCAGAGCTGGTCGGTGGCTGGACCCTGTCCCCCAGAGGAGCCTCCTGTGGGCCCAAAGGTGGTCTGGGTTTCCTCCCTTCCAACCCCAGCCCGGCGCAAGGACTTACATTCCCGTACACCAGCACGTCGAAGCGGATGCCGAAAGCCTTTAGGAGCGTGCGGTACTCACTGCCGTTTTCCAGCTTGTAGTACTTGGCAAACCTGGAGGTCAGAGGCAAAGCTGGGTCCCACGGTGGGCTCCTGTAGGGTCCTCTGGAGCCCACGACTGTCACGTACCCCACAACCCTCACAGATGGCTTGGTGGGACACCTGCCACTGTCCTCCCTGTGTGGTTGGCTGGCCCCCTGCACAGGCATCATCTTGGGGCCTTGTTAAAAGGCAGATTCTTGGGACCCATCATGACCCCATGGAACAACATTCCTGTGAGTGGGGCTCAGGATTCTGCCTTTGAAATAATTTCCTTCAATAATTCTCGTGTGTGTGGAAGTTTGAGCCAATTCACGCTTCTTCCGTTCTGCAGGCTGGGCTCACTGCAGGCGCTGCCCTCTCCACAGGCTTCTCAGCCCTCTTGGGTTCAAAGCCCGGCTCTGTCACTTAGCAACTACCTAATGCTAAGAAGCGAAGGCTTGGAGGAGAGGGGCTGAAAACCGTCTTCCTGAATATGGTCAGTGATGGCCCGGGCACGGCAACAGAGGGCGTCCCGGGCCAAGGCAAAATGGCCTAAATTCAAGTTGCACCAGCAGGAGAGGAGGTTGGACCCTAAAAAGGAAGGCATTTCTAGAAAGATAAGAAGGTCCAAGAACATGATTCTTCAAGGAGGTTTTTAAGGAATTTGCAAAAGCAGTATCTGGCACAGGCAGAGGCTCCAGGAAGCCTACACCGGTGGCTTTCAGGTTGCCCTGAGGCTGAATATGGAGGACCTCCGTCTCTACAGCACCTTGGACAGAGCACCAAAAACATGCAAATCTCTCACTGCGTGCCAATAAGCAGCTAGGTGAGTCCCAGCGAGAAGACACTGGTGACCTGTTTTATAGGTGAGGGGACAGATGGGAAGTAAATGGCCTGAGCTAGGATTCTTATCCACACTGATGGCTCCAAAGTCCCTGCTCTTAACCCTAAACGGTCCTGTCTCTGGGTGCTCTGTAGCCACGCCGGACACAGGAAGCCTGGCGCCAGACCTCAAAGCCCTTCTACATTCTGTGCTCTGTCTCCCACCCCTGCAGAATCCAGGCCTGGAGGGGAGAGTCTCCCTTGTCTGAGATGTGGCAACAGATGCCCATGGGCACTGGGCAGGGGTGGGAGGGCGAGTTGCAGGGCAGAGGCTGGACCGCGTTCCTGAAGCCTGCATTCCTGGCCACAGGGGGCAGCCGTGAGAAACGCCCTGACATTGACCAGGAGAACAGATAGTCGGCATCCTGGGCGCTGCCTTGCAGAGCGAGCGCTGGCTAAATTTATCTTGAGAAGGAATGTGAAGGGAACAGGGAGAAAAACCAGAGCGGACTTGGTTGTTCTCCAGCACCTGCCTTCCAAGAGGCAATAAGCATGATAAGATCATTATCTCACCCACCACCCACCCTCGGAGGAGGCTTGGCAGGGCCTGGTTCTCTGTCTGCCGGGAGGGAGAAGGAACCCTGAGCAGTGGGGGAGGGAAGGGACGAGCTGCAGACACAAGGACCCAGAAGCCCTCACTTTGGCCCTCCTGGGTGGTCAGAGGGGTCACAGAATGCGGCTCAGCCCTGTGGCTAAGACGGGCTTGGTGACCCCCAGGTCTGGGTTACCCTTCCTCTTGGCACACAGCTGGACCATGTTTCCCAGACCCCTTGTGTCCAGCTGGGGCCCCGTGACTAGTTCCTGCCCACGGAATGTGAAGGGACGTGGGGTCTGCGACCTCTGGGCTGAGGAGTGTCAGTGCAGTGGACCTTCCTCTTCCTCCCTTTCCTCTTGGCCAGCTGCTCAAGGGCCAGGGGAGAGCTCAGGGCCAAAGGAGCCACTGAGTCAACAGGTGGCAGGAGCCCAGACCCCTGGAGGCTGGTGGAGTGCCCCGCCCCCACTGACCCACAGTGTGCTGTGCCAGGAACACGGAACCAACCTTTGTGTTAGCCCCTGAGATAGGGGTTGTTTGTTACAGCAGTTAGCCATATCGACCGTTCCAGGCTCCTGCAATTTTACAGCCAGGAAGCCTGAGTTAGAGAATGAGTCAAAATTGGAGAGTCATTTGAGATGAGAGACACAGAGAGAGAGAGAGAGAGAACTCCAATGACGTTGCCCTCCTAGGAATAAACTCTCTGAGTAAGTTCTAGAAAAGATCTAAGTGTGATCCCACGTCTGTCTTTAACTAGCTTTTGACCCCACGCAAGTCACTCAATCTCTCTGAGCTTTTTACCTCAACTGAGAGGTGCGCATGAGGAGGACCGGAGGAGGGACTGTCCAGACATAGTAATTAGAGCATGATATAGTAAATGCTTAGAGCATGTCTCTGTTCTTTCTTGTCGCAGGGGCAAGATAAAGGGAACTAATGATTCCTACATTGCCCTTAACCGTCGCACCTCCTGCCTCTTGGAGGTGAGGGTATTAGCAGTAACAACAGACAACTCATGCTGGGTGCTTACTATGTGCCTGGCACCGTGCTCAGAGCCATCAGACTCAGAGAGGTTAAGCGACTCGTCTAAGGTCACAAAGCCAGCAGGCAAGGGAGCAAAGCTGGGAGTCAGCCTCAGGCAGTGCAGTCCAGCAGCCCAGACTCTTAGCCAGCGTTTCAGACGGTTCTTTCCGTTGCCTGGTTTCTGTTGGGTCCTGGCTCACTTCTTCCAGTTCTCCAGCATTTGTAGGGTGGGTCTCGCCACCCGCAGTCATTGGCTGGGAGAACAGGAGGGGTGGGAGAGCCATGGAGTGTCAGGAGAAGGCCCCCCAACCTGCTCATCTAGAGAGGGGGAAAGGCTGAGCTACACCTGCCAGGCCTGATTGCTCCCAAATGCTCTGATTCCCACCTCTCTAGCTTTGGTTTCCTCGGTCGGGAAACGGGGCTGGGTACAATGACACCGCCATTCCACACCTTGCCTTTGCCACCCTCCACCTGGCCCTGCCACCCTCCTGGCCTCGTTTGCAGAATGCCCTCACTGCCCTGCCCCCCTCTCGCACCAGCCACACGGGCTGCTTTCCTGTAACTGCACACACTTCCCAGACCCAGACTCTGGGCGGCCTTTGCCCATGCTGTTCCCCTCCTCCCCACTTCTACCTTGCAAACCCCTATTCATCTGTCTGGGCCCCGCTCAGGGACTTCTCGTTCTTTCAAGATTTAACAAATATTTAGAGCGCAGCTACTGCCTGCCAGGCACCGGGCTAGGCACGTGCTGATACCCCGGCAAGCTCTGCTCTCATGGGAGGGAGAGAAATATTAATCACGCCAACCCATAAGTAGCTACAATTGGACTTCAGGGCTGGGAAGGAGAAGCGCACTATTTAAGAGCACAGCCAAGGAAGAAATTTGGCCTAGGCTGGCGGGTCAAGGAAGCCTTCCTGTGAAGTAACACTGAAGCTAGGCTTGGAGGGTGGAGAGTTAAAAGGAAGGAAGCCAGCGGTGGGGGCTGCTTTCCTAGCCGAGGGGAACCAAGCCCGCTCAGGGAAGGGTAGGCATTTCTGAGGAAGCAGAGAGACAGCCCTGCCCCCTGGTCCTGGGAGGATGGACACTTAGGGAAGTGGCAGCGTCTGCTCAGCCCCAGCCCAGTGGGCAGAGCCCACTTGTGTGCGTCTCCCCCCAATTCCACGTGCACTGATGTCACACTTGCAGCTTGAAACTGTCCACGGTTGAACATTTACACCACAGAAATCGGCGAACACTACAAACCCAGATTTTGTTTTCTTTTTCTCCAGGGGGCCCGCTTCCCAGCGCTGAGGCTGTGAGGTCCCTCTGGGCTACCTTTTCTGTCACTACTAGGGTCCGAGTCTCCTACAGTCCCCCACCCCAGCAGACCACGGTTGATAATCTGGACTTTTGACTGCAAGCCAGCTCCCATTGTCTCTCTTTGCTCAAGGGCCCCACACACTGAATGCTTGCCGGAGGAGTAACTGAGTTTTCAGAGATTCCTGACATCTCCCAGATTGAGTTTAGCAGTGTTGGCCTCCGGGTTTCCTCCCCTTGACTCTGGCTTCTCCAAACGCACCCCGCTCTTCAGGTGGAGCTAGTCTACAGTGGTAACGACAGCTGTTTCTCTCCCAAACAGAAAACATCTGGATCTGGCAGCTGGCTGTGTGGGAAAGTGGGTGCTATTGGTTCCCACACGGGGACCCAGCCTGCGAGAGGGGAAGCGGGGGAAAAAGCAGGGACAGTTGTATGTGGAGCCCTTACTCCTGCTAAGCACCACGCTAGAGGCTTCCACACCCGTTGTCGCTGGGCCCCCCAGCAACTCTGTGGGGGAGCCAGTGGTTTAGGACTTTGAAATGAGCCAGTTCTGGGCTTCAGTCCTGGTTTTGCCACTTGAATTCCTTTACATAACCTGGGGCAAATTACTTCACCTCTCTGCTCTGAGTTTCCCCGAACGTGAAAGGGAGGTGATGGCCGTACCTGCTGAGTGGACTTGGTGTGTGGCTAGATGAGAAGGCTGAGCACAGTGCTGGGCAAAGAGCTTTGAGTATATTGTCCAGTGATCCTCAGGCAGCACGGTCAGACTTGACAGGCTGGAGGAGGCACAGCTGGGATCTGAACTGGGCCACCTGAATCCCAAGCCTCTGCCCACCCCCTGCTGCTTCCCAGCAGAGGAGCTAGGGAAGGAGTGTCCTCGTGGCCTCAGGGGGCAGGGAACTTGTGAAGCAGGTGCCTGTGGAAACACCTGAGCAGGTGTGACTGCGATCATGCCAGAACCACCAGAGGGGACAGCAGAGCCAGAGCAGGGGGAGGGTGGGAGAGGGAGGAGCCTGGTGGGGTGGGCTGCCTGCCAGGGTTGGGAGGGCCACCTGAGTTTAGACATTTGAAGGAAGGGGTGATTCTGGTGTGCTGGCTACTCTCCACAGCGGGCCGGCGCCTCTGGTCTCAGGGGTTTGGTCAATGCGAGGACCGGATGGGGACCAGGGCAGCACAGGAGTGGCGGGGTGCTTCCTCTGCCCACTGCTCCCTGCCTCCCCTTAGTGCCTGTGGCGGTGTCACCCTGGCTACCAGGCTCCCATTCCTCCCGCTGGTGGGGGGAGGGGTGGTGAGAGCGTCCCACGTGGTTAGGCCCTGGTGACTCAGCTTCCCCGTGTGTGCATTTCTCCACTCACCCCAGCTGGGAGTGCTTCCCACCAGGGACGCCTGTCCGTCACCCGTCAGGACACCCCCAACACGGGGCCTCATGGAACAATTCTCAGGCCTGACGTGCGCGGAGACACGTTCGAGTGCGGGGGAGTGAGGGTGTGGGGGTGCGTGCGTGCTGCCAGAGCCGCAATAGATAAAACATGAGTAAGTGCAAACGTCGATTAGCATAATAAATCGTTCGTCAGGGTTGCCTCCACGGGGCAGCCTTGAAGCTACTGGTAGTCTAGTCTATAAATAACAGTCCCTGCCTCAGCAGCCTCCCTTTCCGAAGCCCTCCCCCAGAAAACTTCTTGCAGTGACCAGACTTTTAGAGCCTGCAGGGGTCTTAGAGATTATCACCCTGAAGCAGCCAATTTTACCCAGGAGGAAACTGAGGCCCGTGGGTGGGGGAACGGGACTTGCTCAAAATCACACTGAGTGCTTGTGTCAAGGCCTGGAACGTGGCCCACGGGCCCCTGACCCACAGCCCAGGCCCTCTCTGCTTTATGTTTGCTTCACCTGAGTTATTCTTGGTTTTCCCCAGCACAAAATATATATTTTTGGTATAAACATGTTATTTGGGTTCAGGTTTATCATTCACACTAGGTTAAAACGTCCTTGGTCATAGGAACTGGTCTGTTCACCTCTGTATTGGAAGAGATCCTCACAGCCCTCCTCACATTAGCCACAAGAGTTTTCCCGCTACTGCCTGATTACCTCCAGTGACAGGGAACTCACTACCTCTAGGAGCGGCCCAACTTCAGCTTCGGGTAGCTCCCACCGTTAGAAATGCTTCCCCACGCTGAGCTGACATTTGCAGCAGGTGGCAGCCCTAAACATTTGCTGAATGGAGAAGGGTTTTTATCACGATGTACAAATCCCTTGGAAGCTCTCAGACATCTGTTTAGAAACGATCCCATAGTGGTGGAAACTCCTTCCTAAAGCAGGGACACGCAACTGTTACAGCAGCAGGGAAAACAGCAACGCGCTTGAGGGGTTCGGGTTGGACTTGCAAGGGAAAACTTGGGCCTGGAATTGGGGTTTCCAAGTGAAGGAGGTGGTGTTCTCAGCAAAGCTTTCTGCCTGGTGGGAAATCATCCTGCTAGCCGAAATATACTTTTACAGTTGATTTTATACTGATAGGAAAATATCGTCTGGCAGTCTCATAGCATGGGGGGTGGGCAGCATCCCTGAACAAGCTGGGACTCCTCCTGTTAGAGAAGGGCCCCAAGCCATATTTATTTACTTATATTCTAGGAATCCAGTCAACCTCAAAGACAGACATTTCAAAAATGGTTTGTTCTCGATCCTTTTTTAAAAAGACATATCACTACTAGTGTATCTTCAATGAGGCAGAGAAAGACAGGTGGAAGCAGAGTTAGGAGATGCACCTGAGAGCCAGGTTACTAGCTGTCTACTCCAGGGGGTAAGGTTTTTGGCCTCAGTTTCCTAATCTGTACAATGGGGGTGGGGGAATCACACTGTCCTGTCTGGATTCTGTGGTTGTGAGCACAGAGTCTGGAGCAGACCGCCAGGGTTTGGGTTTCAGCTCTAGCGGTATTTGCTGGGTGGCCTTGGGCACAAACAGGAAGCGTCTGAGCTTCCACTTTCAGCTACACCATTCTCTCTTCACTCGATGAGACAGATAACCCACAAAGAGCACTTGCGAAATCCTGGCTTGCTGGTAAGTGCTCAGTGAGTGTTAGTGGATAGTTCCTACCCGGGACGCTGGTGGTTGTGAGGATGCGGTAGCCATACAAATTATAAGGGGCTGTACAAATCCAGGATCGTTCTCATTGCCTCTCCCACCATGCAGAATTCAAGCAAATAGGCCCCATGAAAGCGGGCCTTCGAGTGCTTCTGCGGTGAGGATGGAGACGGCTGCTTTTAACACTCTCCTATGGCTCCTGGACGGAGAGAAACCCAGATTGCGGAAGGGGTGATTAAAGCCAAGGGCGCACTTCGAATCCTTCTCTGTCAATTGGCCTAAGATCTCGCTGATCTGCACGTTTCCGCGTGGAAGCAGCTCAGCTGCCAAATCTCAGAGCTTTGCGAAAGCTGCTGTGGGTACATTTCCAACGCGGAGCACTCACCACAAACACCTACAGCACGAGGAACATTTAGCAGCTGAACAGTGTTTTCTGTCCCAGACACTGGGGGAGGAAATCCAAAACCGCATTGCCTTTTAGGAGCAGAGCTGTCTTAGGCGCTCTCAGAGTAACAAGAATCAGACTTTGCTAAGTACACCATTTTGCTTCTCTCTCATCATTCCAGTAGTTACTCCTGGGTTTCTCTCTTAGAGCTGCATATACATTTTTTTTCCTTTTTTTTTTTTTTTCTTATTTTGCAAGAAATGTGATGGCGGAAGGTTTGCTAGAAGCAGTGGGATCAGGTCCCTAGGTGTGAGTCCTGATGTTCCTCTTAATCAGGCTGTGCAATTTTGGGCAAGTCTCAAAATCTTTCTCAGTCTACTGGGGGGTGGGTGGGGGGTCGGCAGTGAGCTGTCAATCCTGTCAAAACACGTGTGAAAGGGCTCTAGGGGCTCTTAATCTGAAATCCTGGTCTAGGCTTTAAAAGGTCTTCAAAGTCTGGAAATTTTTTGACACATAGATATAAATGAAAAGAAGGAAACTGACCACACTGTCTGGGATGTTAATTTCCTGCAAGGGAGCAGACAGAAGTGAAGGGAGTTTCTGCACTCTTACTCTGTATCTGTCCATTTTCTTGGAGTTATTACTCTGAGGAGGTATTTATATACTGTTTGTAGAAATAAAGTATCTTTTAAAAAAGAAATTGCCTGCAGCATTGCTCCTGGCTATGAATATGTGCATTTTTCTTGGGCAATCAATGGTGCATGCTTTAGTCGGGGGTGGGGGGTCACGGGAGTGTGTAGCAGAGTTAGAGACTTTCAGAAGTCAACGAAAGTCTGTGATTTCACGAATGACAGTTGTTAGGGCTGGTACTGGACATCAATGCTTCCCACTTCCTTCCTCACCCTGCCCTGGGCGGTCTCAGCCTGAGCCTGGCTTCTGGCTGCTGATGGGACCCACCTGTCCTATCCCAGTCTCTGGGTTCCAGTAACTGCCACATGCCCTTGCCCCTTCAGACCTGGGCAGCCGCCAGTGTCCAGTTACTGCACAATCCTTTATCAAACTCTCCTCAAATTACCCAATTTGCATGTGCCATCTGTTTCCGGTTGGGACCCTGAATAAGACAGTATTTTAAATCTGTCTTTGCGCCCTCTCTGCCTATACACTCACACACACCACGTCTATTCACTGACCCTCTCACGCACACGCACACACACTCGCCGGCTCCCACAGCGGACATTCACAGTCACTCACAGACACATACCCACACTACACACTCACCCTCAAACTCACACCCACAGACACACACCCTCACTCGCAAACTCACACTCACCCACAGACACACACCCTCACTTGCAAACTCACACTCACCACTCACCACAGCGTCTGCTCCCAGCACTGGGGAACGCCGTGTTCTGGGTAAAAGCCTGCTCTGGTGGGCTGAGGGTCCACCCGCAATGCAAGAACCCTGTCTGCCTTCACCTGCCCACCACTGGCCTGAACACTCGTGCCAGTTCCTATTTTTAGGAAGGCTGCACTTCATCCATTACTAATGCAGACAAACGCACCGATTGCACACTCTCAAGGTACTTGGAAAGAGGCTTCATAAAAATACCATATTTGAAGAAAAAACACTAGTTAAAGCGGCCCCTGGAATCTTTAACCATGCAGAATAAATAGACTTAGAGGTAAAATAGGGTCTTTCCACCAATTTTTAGGTAGGTAGGAATAGACAGAAACCTTCTGGTCACACAAAGACTCATTCAGATGGACAGCACCAGGGACTGTGGGCGGTGTTGAAGGGAGACACATTTTGGCTCAATACAAGGTCACCTTTACAATCTTTGGAGGCCATCTGGTGACAGTCAGGCCATCTTAGGAAGGGGCTCTTTGTCTAGGGCTGCGTTGCAGAGAGATGGATGTGGGGGTTGGGAGCAAAAACCCTCTAAGGTTACCCCAGGATGCACGCCGCTGCCCCTTTGAAGTTCCTACTTCCTCATTTGTAGAATGACCACCTCTGTCTGGGTGTCTCCAAGGGATCTTCAACAACTATAGATTCTGTAAATCTCTGATTTTGCAGGCAAAGAGCCTGGAAAAATGGTGGGGGGGGGCGGCGGTGGAAAGGGGCTGCGGAAGTAATTAGTGATGGAAATGCGAATCTCTAGCCGCCTCTGGATGTCTGAGTTTGCATATTAAAGCAGGGCTGGATCTGGGCTGAATGATTCTACTCCCTCCAGAGCAAGAGGCAGCAGACGGTAGGACTCTGGGAAATCCTGGCCTCTGTTGGAGAGGCCAGTGAGTTTGTTTGGGAGACAAAGGCTCTGCACCGGGCTGCCAACACCTGCTAGTTGGTTAGCCTTCCTGGACCTCAGATTCTTCGTTGGGGACCAAAGTCTCAAGCACATAGACAGGTTTACCTGAGGATTAACAAGTGCCAATGTCCCTAGCCTTCCTGGTTGGGGTAGGGACCATCCAAGAAAACACGTCTGCGTCTCGGTTCCCACGCTCATTGGCTCTGTGACCTTGCAAAACTTATATAAATCTGCGAGCCTCGGTTTTCTCCCATGTGAAGTGGGGGGATGGTAGCAGGGTGGGGGGCTGCAGGTGCAGAACAACGAACCCAAGCACTGAAGACAACTTGCACTCAGGGCACCCAGGGTCGTGACTCCTAACTGGGAGCTCGTGGGACACTCGGGAGCAGCATACATTGCGCCCATCACCGGCTCCACCCTGTGGTCCACGCTGACCTTGGCTGTGGCCCTTTTCCTCTCACCCCAGGATTCAGAAAGGTGGCTCATGCAGGCCCTTAGCTTAGCCTTGGGTGTCTGTGTGGTGTCAGCCGCTTGAAGGCAGCATGCAGGTGGGTGGCTAGGCATTCAGGGAGCCTGGGTGGAGCCCTCTGCTTGCCAGTGCTATTCCTCTGGAAAGTCTGTGAAACCATGCAGATCAAACTGGGCAGCTTTGCCCCTCCTATTCCGGCCTGGAGGTCTTTGGCGAGGGGTCAGTCAGGTGGGGCCCACACCTCTCAGACGGTTTCCCTAGGCCCCCCGGGGAAGTGTGCTCACAGGATCCTTAGAACCCCTCTGATCTGTCTCCCCAAACACGAGCCTATGCAGGACCGGGTCTGCCTCATGTGCGGTGGGGCACAGGCCTGGAGTGCCTGCGGGCGACGCAGCTGGAGATGAAGAACTCCAAGCCAATTCTTCTTTAAGTGAAAGCCATTGTTCTAAAACCCTATGACACTGCTAGTCGGGGTCTTCCTAATAGTTACAGTTTCACACACTTTCTTGCCAAGTAAGTGATTTGGAGGGTTGAAGAATTCCCAATGGCCAGAGAGAAGTTATGAAGATGAAAACTTGCCTTTTAGATCATGAGAATTTTATTAATATGTTACTATTTTAAGCCACCATACAAAATCCTTTGTATTGATTTCAGTGTGATGTACCCGACTGAATAAATATACCAATTTCTGCCAGGGAGCCAAACAGTATTTTTAAACTACTTTAAAATATGTGTTGTTTCCTATGATTTTTTAAAGTTTGGAGTTGATTATGAAAGCACTTTCAAATTTTTAAAAAATTCTTTTTTCCAGAGATTATACATGCATATTTTAAACTATTAAACATAAAGCTTAATGGGGTGGATAATTACTTTTTCAAGTTACAAAGAAAGGTTAAAAAAAGGCAAAATAATTTTTTTTTTGCTTATGTATGTTTCTTTGTTGGAAAGTACCACTACAACAAAGAAAATTTAACTATTCTTTAAACGTATAACTGAAATATATTCTTATATGGGTTTTTTTTTCTGATTACTGTCTATTTAGCCAATTAGCCTGTTTAGTATATAACACAGTGTCCTTGGGGCTCTGCCAGGATCTTCAAAAATTAAGGGAAAAACAGAACAGAGAGCTAAAGCTTTTCAGACATTGGCTGATAGGACCCTCAAGATAATAATGACACCATCGCCCTTTCATGGATGGGGAAATTAGGAGGCAAGAAGGTCAAGGGCTTGCTCAAGGGCTTTCAGCTGGTTCCAAATAGCTCAGCTGGTGTTCTTCTCTTTCCTTTTCTTCAAAGGGGGAGGAGGAGTTGGGGTTGCCTTGCATCTCGAGGCCATTGGGAATATCAATTAGACACTATTAAAGACTGGTTTGAGATCTACAATGGTTTGGAAAGGCCCTGAAGAACTAATGACCATTGTAACTGTTTGTGACTCCAGAGAAATTTCCCGGTTCTGGACAGAAATACATTTCCATCTTGCAAGATGATACCAGCGGTTGCCCTTGCTTTTTGGCATGAGAACCCTTAGGAACTGCAGGCGGAGGAGGAGGAATGGGGCTGCCGAGGACTGACTGAGGCACATCACAGCCTTCCGAGACAGAGAGAACAATGGGCCCAGAGTCCCAGAGCCCAACGTTTCAGGAGCGCGGGGGCCGTTAGGCCTCACCGCCCTCCAGAGCCTGAACCCTTGGCAGGGCCCCTCCCTGCGGCAGGGGTCCTCCTCTCACAGGACGGCCTATCCTCCCCCCAGAGGCTGTGGTTGGAAAGTCCTTCCTAATTTTGAGCAGAAGCCTGATGAGGGAGCGTGGGACCTTTTCTTCCCAATACACATCCCTGCTTCAGGAGCAGTTCTTTAGAACAGCCCTTGCCTCCTTCCCCTGTGCCCCAGGTTACCTGAAGTTGTAGCCTGGGGAGACGCTGCTCTTCTGAGAAACGCTGTCCAGTCGGGTGAAGGAGTATCTGGGGATGCACTGGTCCCAGGCCTTGTCTAAGTCGCACTCCCAGCCGATCTTAATGCCCAGAACTCCGCCCTGGAGAAAGGGGCCAGGTTTGAGCGCGCCCCCAGCCCTCCAAATCTCTGTCCCTGTCCGGGGGCGGGGTGGGGGGGGGCGTGATTTCTTTACATTTTCTTGGTAGAGGACGCAGGTAGGGAGAGAGAAAAGGGACTTGTCTCAGATTTGCTTAGTTCAGAAGTACTGTAGCTCAGAGGGAGAGCCCTCGAGTCTCTAAGTCCCCCTTACGGCATCTTCAGCCCCTTCCTTGCCACACGGGAGAAAGTGGCCACGGATCCACAGCGCCAAGGCCTCTCTCTCTGCCGGTGAAGTGTGAAGACGGGAACGGGGACGGGGCTTGGGGGAAAGGGTGAGGGAAGGGAGACCACTCAGGACCGGCGGCCGAATGGGAAGGGTTCAGGAGCCAAGCCAGAGGCCGGCCTGGGATGCCCCCACCAGGTGGCGCTGTGTCCTGGCCACTCGCTCCCCCAGCACCCCCACTGCCCGCTAAAGGGTCCCTCCCTCTAAGCTCCTGGAAGAGTGTCTAGGTCCTCACCGTGCTGGCCAGTTTGGCAAAATCCTGCCCCGCAAACTTGACCACATCCCCCACACGCAAGATGGGGCAGAAGGGGGCTTTGTCAGGGTGGAAGTGGCAGGTCTTCATGTCAGCCGCGGTCAAATTGGGAAGCAGGTTTCCCCTGGCGGGTAGAGAGCGGAGGAAGGAAGAAAGGAGAGAGGTGGGGCCTAGGGGTAAGGTGGAGACAGGCCTTCACAAGGTTTTCTCCAGCCTTTCGGAGTCTCAGGGCCCCCACGTTTGGGGCGGGGGCGGGGAGTCTGAGACCTGAGCTCTTGGACGCCCACCATCGCCCTCACCTCTGTCCCTGCATCATTCTTGTAACTCCTGCCACCCTCCCTCCCATATTTGCGGCGTGAGTGTCCATGTTGAATGTACCCCAGCTCTCAGGCTGGGGCTCCTGGGGGTGGGGGCTGGTGGAGGAACTGGCCCCAGGGTCCACCTAATACTTGCTGGTCAGGGCTGGCTGGGAGGTCGGGAACAGGAGCCCTGGGGAGACGCGGCGAAGCTGGGGAGGAGGTGGGGAGACCGCTGTGAACGGGCATCTCCTGTCCTCTGGACAAGAGGAGGCAGTGCTCCCCGGAAGTCACTGCCTCTTGGCTTTGGGGAGGAGGACTCACTTCTCAAAGTTGAAGAGGGGAAACCGGATGCTGTTCTTGATGAAAATAGTGAAGTTCTCGGCTTCCATCATGACAGGCCTGTGGGTGAGAACAGGAGGGAGAGGAAGGGGGACAGGGGAGCTTTCACCTCCAGGCCCACCCTTCCTGGCGGACAGGTCCCAACAGGCCCATGGTCATGGCCTCTCAGGGTCTGAGGGTCAGAGGGACGGGACCGTTGTCCGGGAGATGAGTCAGGGAAGGTGCTCTCCTGAGGGCACTACTGCCCCAGGTGGACACTATGGGGTGGGGAGGGTGCCTGCAAACCCCCAGGAGCTCAGAGACGTGGAGCCCCACACAGTGGCGAGGGAGAGCTGGGCTGGGGTCTCTCTTGCCGGCTGGCCAGGCCCTCACATTTCCACCGTGTCCACCTCGGTGGGGCACCAGCCCTGGATCTCACAGGTCCGGAGCTCAGAGCTGTAATTCACGCAGCGGCCGGTGAGGATCCCTGCGAGGGGGGGAGATACAGTGCTGTGTGCTGTCTGGCCCTTTGCTGAGTCCTTTCCCCACCCCACCCCTCCTCATAAGAGATGCCCCCAAACATACACACTTAGAGGGATCTTGCAAGTGGAGGGAAAGGACAGGCCGGGCAAGGGAGGCCTGCTGGTGTCACATGATCCCCGCAGAGCTCTCTCCTCTCTTCCCCAGCCCCTGGCCAAGCCAGAGGAAGGTGACCGTCTCCCTCTTACTGGGTCCCCATGTTCTCCAGTCACAGCATGCTCTTTTTCGCCTCAGAGCCTTTGCTGCCTCTGCTCGCTCTCTCCCACCCCGGTCTCCCACAATACCTCCTGGACGCCACTTGCCACCAAAAAGCACGTCTGTCTGTCACCCCCATCCCTGGGCTGGGAACTCCTCTGAGGGTCCCAATACCACTTTGGGGTTGTAAGAGGGTGGGGAAGGGGCTCCACTCACCCCCACCCGGGAAGCGCTCAGGCCTGCACTGGCTGTCTGACACACAGCGATACTTGTCCTCACTCTGCGGGGAGACAGGTCCACAGGTGGGTGAAGGACCCTGGGACAGCCTTGGGGGAGCCCCTTGTCACCCACTGCCTCCCCACAGCTGGTGGACTCTGGAGGGTGGAGGTCGGTGCTGGGACACAGCTCCAAGGTGGCACCTTGAACCTCTGCTTACACCCACGCCCCTCCCTGCCACCACTCCCCCTCCAACGTTTTCTTCCATGACCTGCTTCATCCATCCATCATCCATCCTCCCTCCCTCCCTCCCTCCCTCCTTCCCTCCTTCCCTCCCTCCTTCCCTTCCCCACTCCCTCCACCTCTGGGCAGAATCCTTGCATCTGGTTTTCAGTGACAATCATCTTGGTGATGATGACAAAGACAGAGGTGCCCTTAGGAGACAAATGGAGAGGAAAAAAAAGTGACAGCGCCCATCTGTGAGGCGAGGACTACTTTATCCCCACTCTACAAATGAGGAAACTGAGGCTGTGGTTAAGAGATTTGGCTAAGGTCACAGGGCTAATCAATGGCAGATGTGGGGTCCAAACCAGGCCCTTCCAACTGCCTACCTGGCCCCTCATGCTCCTCCCCCTGTGTCCTTGATTACAGGACAAATTGTGGCAGAATGAGAAAGGATGCCTTCTGCAGCACTACAGAGGGCAGGCCACCCCCCTACCCCCCTACCCACCAGCGGCTGGGGAAGGGGAGCTCTGGACCACTGAGGCCACAGAATCTGGTGTGGGAATCCTATCGGCATCTGCTCCTCCAACCTGCCCAGGGTCTGAGCATCTACACAGCAACCTGACATAGGGGGGTCATACCTGGGGAGGGGTCACATAATCAGACACATCCATGACTCTGTTGGCGTAGCGTCCAAAACCCTTCACCTTGGTTACCACGGAGGACTCAATGGCTGTGTCCCGCACTTGGTACGCCTTCTCATGCAAGAAAACCCACCTGGGCAGGGGAGCGGGATGGAGAGCAAGAGAGAAGGGTGTAGGCCCCTCAGACAGAGGCGGGGGGGGGGGGGGGGGGGGGGGGGAGGGGGGTCGCCTTCCTGTAGGGAGGCCCATGCTGAGGGTGTGGGACTTCACAGTGAGCGCTGGTTTGGCTTAGACTACCGTCTCCATCTTTCCTCCCATTTCTTGCTTAAGGAGCATTTTTAGACTTTTTTTTCCCCCTAATTGTCCCCCCGCCCCCATGAAATTTTAATACTATACACACCAGTTTATGCCTTGTACGTGTATTTGTGCTTGACACAAAAAAGTGAGATATATTCTTCAGGAGCCAGTGTTCACCCTTTGAGGGCGCTGTCACCCCGCTGAGAACACATCATCACTCCTGCTGCTGCTGAGGCTGGGACCCAGACAGAAAGGGCAGAGGGTCTTAGGCCTGACTTTGCATCCCAGGCCTCGCTCACGGCGGTATCCTAAATGCCCGCATATAGTAGGTGTCCACTAAACAAGTCAATGACGATGCTTGGGAACTGGGCACCTGGAAGTCTCCATCTGTGCAAGCATTGGGTGAAAAGGATGGAAGAGGAAGGAAGGGGCAGCAGCTGAGCAGGTAGATGGAGTAGGACTGGGGGGGGGGGGGGGGGGCGGAGCCTCTAATCTTATTTCTTGGGTTGTGCTGCCACCTGGTGGACATTTACCTGTACTAGTTTCTTCCTGCTGCTCCCAGCCATGAGGAACCCTTCCCTTCTTCCAACCCCACCTGTCTCCCCAGACTCTTGCAGCCTCCCCCAGCAGCAAGAAGGGACTGCAGACAGCTCTTCCCTCTGCATTTCTGTGAGGTGCCCACCTGTCCATTAGAACTTGCCCATCACAGCCCTCCAGGCTCAAGCCACGTGGCCTCACTACCACGCTGCAGTCTCATTTTCCTGGACAGCACACCAGGAGGCGGATGCTCACACTGTGCCCATTGTACAGATGAGAAAAACTCATCAAATATATGTAGAAAATGCTGCACACTCTCAGTTTTGCAGAAATACTGGTGATGTTTTGTGGAATCCGGGAGCGTGTGCATTTGGGAACTCTGGGTTGGGGCCATTTTGGGGGTCTCCACGCTGACCAAGGTGGTACAAGGTTGGAGAACCCTATCAGATGAAGATGGGCGGAAGGAACTGGAGACGGTGTGGGGCAAAGAAGACCAAGTTGGAGCCTGGGACGCCGCTGAGGGCAACACGTGGGCTGGCGGACTTTACAAGACGGGTGTAGGGACTTCAAGCTCAGGAGCTTTTGTGGGCTGTGGGCGGTGGTGAGCGCCACAGGCCTGGGAGGTCTCAAGAATCCTGATGCCCACCTTCCAGGGGCAGGTCAGATGGGATGACCTTATGGGGTCCCCTGATGTTGGAAGGTGCTGGGGGGAGCAGCTCCTGGACTATGCGGGGGATCAGGCATTGGCAGGCCGGGCACCCGCCCATCATGTTCATTTGAATGCAGGCTGACATTTGCCAGCAGCTACTTGTTCAGTCTTCGGTGAGAGGGTTCAGAGTCACCCCATACCAGGCCTCCCTGGTGCCTGAATCCTGCATGCTCTCCTGTGGGAGAGGACAGGTGGAGTGCCAGCCAGCCCTGCCAACCTGTCACCTGTTTTATTGTTTCAGCCTTACAGCAAGCCACCTGCTGATTTATGCCCCATTAAGAGTGGTTCACAGGCTTGTAAAACACTCTTACGAACACCACGCCTCTGTGAAGTCCAAGGCGCTGTGAGCTGTACTTCCTTTGCACTTTTCTTCCCCCTCTTTTTTTTTCCTTTTGGAAGGGAAGCAGGGGCTCATCAAGGTCTTGTAAGGAAGCGTGGCTCACATAGAAATGTCGTCTGCTGTCTTATGTCCCAGCAGAAGAGAAGGGAGCATCTCTGTTGCAGAAAGCTACCCAAAGGAGCGTTCTTCGCTCATGGCCTGGGGCCCTGTGGGGCGGAGGCAGGGAGGTCTCCGGCGGGCTCTGCTCCCAGCTGCGAGGGGTGCTGTCACCACTGTACACTCACCTGAGTGGACGTCACAGCCACAGCCCACCTCCGGAGCCGCAGTGTGCCTGGCCACAGGATGAAGACAGCTCTGAGCACCGACCTGACGACATGGTTTCCTGAGCTGCGCCCCCCCACCTTCTTTAAAGTCCAAGAGCATTTGCTGATGAGAAGCAGAGCTCAGATTAGTATTATCATCCAATCAACACAGCACGCCGAGTCCTATATGTGTGAAGGATTTATCGAGTCTTCACCACAGCCCAGTGACACGCCTTGTTATTATCATTGTGCTGCAAATAAAGAAACCCAGGTGCAGAGCGGTGTGCCGACCGGCCGAGCTCGCACGTGGGTTCCAACCCAGGCAGACTGCTCACAGCTTCCTCACTACAGGGTTTCCGCCTGTGTCCCAGGTCAGGGTCTGGCCCCCTGCACTGGATCCATGTCCAGCTGGTCCCTGACAGTCACTAGGAAAAGCACCTCCTAGCTTAGGAGCATCTCAGAAGGAAGGGCCGAGGGCTTGGAGGAGCAATTAACCAATCTCTTCCCTTCCCTTCTTTCCCCCCTTCTTCAGGGCTCCTTCTCGTGCCTGGCGGGGAGAGGAGAGGCCACATCAGAATTTTCTGAGTTAAATAACAAGTGGAAGAATTCAGTGGCCCCGTGGGGCTTGAGGACGTCACCAGGGCAGCTCGATGTACGGCGATGCTTCATTTCCAGAACGGAGGGGCCGAGTCTGTCTCCAGAGGCCGGGCTGAGGCGATGGGGCAGGACTGCGCCTTCAGTTCTTGGCATTGACTCTGCTGCTCTGACTTATTTTTTTCTCATGTTCCTGGTTTATTATTTATAGAGCGGAAGGCGGGTGGCAGCTCCTTGGCAGGTGGGGTGTGCAGGAAGGAGGCCAGAGCAGTGTCCCAGCACCCGCCTGTCCACCCCCAGGGAGTCAGGGAGGAGGCCAGGGTGTGGGTGTGAGGTGGTGCGTTGTGTGTGCTGGGAGAACAGGGGTCTCTCAGGAAGGCGTGAGCTGGGCGGAGGGAAAGGGGGAGGCCTGAGGGGGAACCGATGCAATAATGATAGTTACCATCTATTACTGAGTCACCCAACTCGGGCAAGGCGCTGACATGCAACTCCTCCTGGCCACAACCCCCTGGGAGAGGCATCCCTAAACCCATTTTCCAGATACTGTGACCGAGACTCAGAGACGTCCAGGCCCTGCTACTAGCTGGTTGGTATCAGAGTGAGGCTTGTAGCCAGGGTCTCAATGACCCATGGTCTCCCTGTCATGGGGCTGAAGTCGGGGGGCGGGGGGAAACAAGAACAAAAGCCACTCCTCTCTCTAAACCTGTAAGATGGGGTTTGGACAGGTCTTCCCACCATACTGTCACCTACTGTGCTGACAAGGTGCCTCAGGGTGCTACCCTGGGCTGAGAGGAGGGGATGAGGGGCCAAGAAGGTTGAATTCCAGCCCTTTTATTTAAACCAGAGCAGCTCCCCATTCTAACGGTTTTGTGGGCATGGTGAGTGTGTGGATTGGGCCTTGTGGTGGGGGGAGGGCAGGACAGGGAGAGTGGGGCTGTGATGGGGTCAGAGGCACCATCTGCCACCACAGGTCCTTCCAGTGGACAGAGCCTCAGAGGGCCAGGATCACCGTCCCCACTGGTTTGAAGAAAACAACCTAAGGCCGTGCACCTGCCAGCACCCCAGAGACTCAGGCCCCATAGTTCTCCTATTTCCTCCTCAGGTCCTCACCGGAACCAGAAAAGAGGCTGGCTCTCAGGAAGTCCCAGCCCACAGAGGAGACTGTGTTACCCCCTGGGCCCAGGAAAGACAATGGGAGAAACACCAGGTAAGTTCTGGGCACAGAGAGACCCATGAGGAAGAGGTGTCCACCACAGATGGGCAGATGAGGCTAGAGGTGGGGGTGTTCTGTGCTGCCGTGAGGGCGTGAGACAAACGGCTGGCTCATATCACACACGTCCTAGGTAAGGCTGCGCATCTGGTCTACCGAGAGGCAAGCTGTGGAAGAGACTCAAGTATTAGCTGAGCATTAACACCAGAGCGTTAGAAGTCCTTCCAAAGTCTATTGAGCACAAGCCACCATACTCTCTCTCCATAGGGCTGTCAACCTGTTAACACGTTTTCCTGCATGCATCCCTACCTGTTTCCCACCCCCTGGCATACCAGCCAAAGCAGTCTTCCCAACTCAGGTCTCATCACGTCTGCCTACCTGTCTCTCTCAGTCAGTCTCTCTCGATCTCACACACACATACACACACGCATTAAAACATTTTGGTGGCTTCCCGCCCATTCCTCTTCTGAGGTCTGGCGTCCAGCTGGGGTCCTGCCCCCATCTTACACCACCCTCCCATTGCTCCCTCCGCTCCAGCCATAGACACCTTCTTTTCTTCTCCCCATTAGCCAGGCTCTTTCCCTTTGCAGAGCTGGGTTTCTCTGCCTTGAACTCTCCCTTCCCTGGGTTGCTCCTTCTCGTCCCTCAGATCTCATCTTAAATGCCCCATCTGCAGAAAACCCTCCCTAGTTCCTGGCCAGGTCAACACACCTCCATACTGCTACTCTTAGAGTGCTGTGTGCCTCTTCTTCGAACCCTGAACCCCAGTTGAAATTTTACACGTGTTTGCAGAGATTATTTGACTAATGTCCCTCTCTTGCACTATGTGCTCCATGAAGGTGAGGACCCTGTCTGCTCTTGCCCGCCGTTCAACCCTCGGTGCACAATGCCCGGTATGAAGAAACGCTCACTCACTTTTTGCTAAACTAATGACAATGGATTCAGGAAGTCCTAATGGCGCATGAGCCCTTGCGCAGAGATGGGGCTCAGGCGGGGGGCTGCGCTGCGGAGTGCACTGATGTAAATGGGAGGAGCTGCTCCAGGGGGAGCTGTCAGGCTGGAAGATGGATGGCGCTGGATACCAAGACGCCATCTCGTGCTGGCTCGGATGGGCCAGGCCCCAGCACCGAGGATCGAGGCATCAGACGGGATCACGATGAGGGACAGACAAGGGCAGTGTGGTGCTGAGCAGGTTGGTCCAGGAGCCAGCTGTCTCTCCCCACCCTCCTTCCAACTCCTGCCTGGAGCCAGCAGAGCTGGGCCAGAACAAGAATGTGCTGAGGCAGCTTTTGGCACTCACCTGGACCATCATACCATCTTGGGGCTATGTATAAACAATCACAGCATCACATGTGTACCTGAACATGAATCTTTAGGAACCAACTTTGAGCCAGGCTCCAGAGATGCAGACATGAAACATTTCAAACAGCTCACAAAACCTCAAACTTGAAAAGGAACTTCAAGGCAATTCCATCCTACCCCAGAGCTTGAGTCCCTCCTCTAATGTCCCCACGAGCAGCCCTGGATGTACGGCGTGCCTGCAACATCCACACGATCGAAGCCTGCTGGCCCTCACCAAGCACTTCGTCCATGTCGGCCCACCTTTCCACACACACCTTTGTGCCCTGCTGCGACCTTCAGGCGAGGAGCCCCCTGCCCCCCACGCAGCTCCAGCCCGCACGCACACAGGATGCCTCCTGTGACTTGCTCGAATTAACTCATGACCGCTGTCAGTGGCATGCTGTCTGACACACACAGACCCATTGTCTCAGAGAACAGCGTGAACTAGAGACCTGCACCCCAGGAAAGAAAACCCTGCTCGGCCTGTGTTTCCTGGTGCCCGACAGTGTGTGCAAGGGACCATGAAGAGGACAGAACCCAGCCTGTTTCTTCCCCAGCCTGTTGTGTGTTCGGTGGCCCTTTGTGCGTGTGTGTGTCCACATGTGTGAATATGCATGTCTCTCTCTGTGTGCGCATGTATGTGGGTGTGTCTGTGTGACTATATGTCCGTGTGCATGAGCTTGCATGTCTGTGTGTCTGTGTATGTGTGTGTGCATCTGTGCATGTGAGCTGGGGTGCCTTAAAGAGCTGGGGGCCAAGGGGGGTGTTTGGACCTCGCTGGCTTTTACGCATCTCCCAGGTTGGGTTATGTGGTACAAAGTCAGGTAGAAGTAGGGAATTTAGGCTTTCTGACAACGGGGAGTATTTCTGGCTTTGTGAGGAGGGACCCTACCCCATGTTCAAAAAAGCCGCTTTTCTCCTCAACAGCCTTTCCCTTTAGTGTTTCTGGTACCTGTGTTTCTCCCTCCCTCCCAAGGAAAAGATCCCCCCGTTTTGTCAACACTCCAAGAGCATGGGCTACCCTCCTTCTCCCATTCTCTCCTACCCCCATGCCAGGAGGGGATTCCCTGTCCTAAATCGGGTCCAGTTCTCTCCGTCTCCCCCCAGCTGCTCTCCCTCCCACTCTATAATCAACCTGTCACCATCTCTGTTGTTTCAGTGCCTTCTGTCCCCTTCTGTCCCTCTTGTCTTTTTGAGACCTCAAAGAGTTGACTGAGGTCAATGGAAAGATGTGTGTTTGGGGGTCTGTCTACTCTCTGGTTGGGGTGGGGATGAGAGAAGGGAGAGGGGAGATGCTCCCCTGGGACCTGTCCTGGCGGAGGGTACTGAGGGGCAAGGACTGCCCTCGGGGTGTGTGCCTAGAGACCACTCTCCAACTATGGAGGATTTATGGGCAACAGAACTCTTCGGACCAGATCACTGATGGGAGCGGCACAGGCTGGTCCTCTGGACATGATTCCACCAAAGAGACTGTTTCCCCAAGAGAGGAGAAGCTTAGGAAGCTGGACAGCAATACGGATGGGAGAAGGGAGTCAGGATGCCAGGCAACCCTCCCCTTCTGAGACCTGAAGGGCCATAGACTCACCCCACAAAGTAGGAGATGATCAGAAGCTGAACTGCCCGGTTGATGATCCCAATGGTCCAGCTCTTCACAACCACAGACTTGGTGGTCTCATAGGTGAAGAAATCCGACATGCAGTTCATGCCGAAAGAGTGTTCAGGGGCTGCTCAGAGGGACCCAAGGATGGCCTCAGGAGGGAAGAGGCTCTCAGGGAGGGAGACAGGGATCAAGGAGTCCTGGAGGGAGCAGCTTAGAGGTGCTTATGGAATGGGGAGCCTGTTTCTTTAAGTCAGGCAACCCTAGCCCAGTGCCCAGGCTCTCTCTGCTCTTGACACTCTGGGCTGCCAAGAGTCCAAGGCCAGGGCGGGGGACCCCTTTTTGTTCGTCTCCACCCCACTCCCCTGTGATGTCACGGCAGGGGTGGGGTCTCCAATCCCAGGCTCCTGATTGCCTGGGATCCAGCTAGTGAGGGCCCTCTGGGACTCATGTTTTATCTGCATTCCGTCTACCGTTTCTGTTCTGTTCTCTTATGCTGCATCTTCATCCAGCTCACCAGCTGCTTTATGCACTCCTAAAAGCCCCTCGCAATGCCCCACCCCCCAGCCACCTAATAGCTTGTCTGCTCTGAGTACCACCTTCACTCCTGTCTTTCTAAAGCCACTCAGTTCTGCAGCCATCCCCGCCTTTCCCAAGTTGCCTCCAGTAGAATGGGAGAGGGGAGGGACCTCCAACAGTCCTCTTGGTCTCCTGGGAGGGGGCGAGTAAGGAGTCACAGTTCATATTTCTAACTCAGGTTGGCAGTGGCTGAAGCTCTACCTGTAGCATAGCGTTATTATATTGTTTTGTGGGGTTTTTGTGTGTGTGTGTGTGTGTTTTTGTTTTACTGTCAGTTTACGTATCGGAATTATTTGTAAAACTGTGTGCTCCTGAAAGGCTGGTGCTATTTCTATCTTGTTCACTAGTTTCCGCAAATCCTAGAACTCTGTTGGAGCTCCGTATGTATTTACTGGATCCAGCTGCACAGATCTTGCTAGTGCTGCAAAGGCCATCAGGAGGTGAAAGCCACCAGTTCGGAGCAACAGAGCGTGCCAGCTGTCTCTCATCCCACGACTGCATCAGCAAGCTGGTGTAACTGTTCCAGGTCAGATTGCCGGAGAAATCTTGAGTTTAAATATTCTGTCCCCATGTCTTCACACGGACACACTGTCAACCATTCTGGACGTAGAGTCACTGTGCCTACGACAAAAGAGAACTGGACTTGGGTAAGGTGGTTTGGGTTCTAGCTTCTGGCTTTACTGTCAACTCACTGAGACCCTGGGCAGCTCCTCTTGGGGTCTCAGTTTTCCCACCTGCAAAAGGAGGTTGCCGTAGACAAACGCCAACACGTCTTCCAGGTCTGGCCTCCTGTGATTTTGCAAGATGCGTCCTGGGACTATAGGGGGCGGGGGCGGGGGTGGGGTGGGAGCGGGCATGGGTTTGGCAATTCCAGGCTGACTGTGGTTTCAAATCAGTTCTGGCTCCAAGGTAAATCTGACACCAGCACTTGAACTTGACACCACCATTCGCCAGCCTCTTCCAGGCGATCCATACATTGCGGTTAGAGATGTGAGATTTTTGAACTCATTTCCAAAAGGGTCCAATCCCATGTGACTGCGTAGAGCAGGGCAGTCACGACGACACCAACACCCATTCTCTTCGCAGCCAGTGGGAAGGGTCGTTTCTCTTCACAGCTCTTTAAGTATTTTTCTTCTTGTCCCACAGTCTACTTTCCTCTCCACGGAAACCACAGTTGCAGAAGGACCCACATCAATCACACACACACACACACACACACACACACACACACACACACGCATCTGTGGAAAGGCCGCTAGAAGAAAACTACAGTTTCTCTTCAGAACCTAGCCCTCCATTGAAGAAGTGTCTGTACTTTTTTTTTTTTTTATGAGCCCTATGCATTCCCATTTTCTGGTAGGATGCCACCCGGGTGGGATTCCTCGCCGCCGGCTGCCCTCGGGTCCTCCAGAGCCGCCGACGCTCTAGGAGACCGCCTAGTAGGCGGGCCGAGCTCGCGTCTCTCTAGCCAGCTCGTCCGCTCTATGGTTCAGGTACAGCTTCCGGTGGCGGGACGCGGGGCCGCGCACGCGGGAAAAGCTTCCCCAGTGTCCCCCCCCACCCCCTGTGTCCCCGCCCCCTCCCCCGCGTCCCTCCGCGCGCCCACCGCCCGCTCCCGGGCCGTCGCGAGGCTGGTTGCTTAAGGAGGTGGGTGGTCGCCATCCCCGTGCCCCAGAAGGGTGCGAGTCCCGCTCCCCCCCGCGGGCCGCTCGAAATGGACTGTTCCGTGTTCGAATCCGCGGGCAGCGGGCGAATCCATTTTAGGGGGCGGGGAGAACCTGGGTCTGGGGCCGCAACGCGGTGGGAACTTTGGGAGGGAGACCCTGCTCTCCGAGCTGGGTTGGGGCGCGGGCGAAGTGCGGACTCCGGCACGCCTTGGGGTACCGCTGCTCGTTGCCATGGCGCCCGGCGGAGTGCCCAGAGCCTGTGTGTGGTTGGGGTGTAAGCGCTACTCCAGGCCCGGTTCTGTAGCGGGGGCCTGGCCCCTCGAGTCCTGCGGAGCCCTCCTGTAGGCCCCCAGGCAGAGCCACGGGTTGCCACCTGGCCCCGTCGGTGGGCAGAGTGAGGTGTTGTTTTTCATGCTCACGTGTCTCACTTTTGAATTTAGATTCCCAACCTGCTGAGTATCTGCACACCCATCCAGGAATTGGGGCCCAGCTCCCCAGTTGAGGCCAAGAGGGGCAGGTCATCATGGCAGAAACACTGGAGTTCAACGACATCTATCAGGAGGTGAAAGGCTCCATGGTAAGAAGGGCTCGGGCTTTTGATACAGGTGGAGAGTTAGGAGGGGAATAGACTTTAAGTTCATTAACAAGAGCTTGCAGTTGATGATGTTGCTACTTTGGAAAGTGAGTCAGAGTATCATACATATCTGGTGTTTCCCCAACAAAAGGCAACTGTGGCAGAGTACAAAAGTTACAGGGTCTCAGAGTTTGAAGAGACCATCCCTGCTGCTTAGTCTGGAATCCTGAAACTGAGGACCTGCAGGGGTTCTGGATGCCCGAGTCCAGATTAGAATCTGGATTTCCTGGCTACGTGTCCCTTTTTACTGGCCCCCACCACTTCAGCTCTGGCTTCTGGGTTGATATCTGGCCAGCTGAGAATGGGTGCGTATTGGTTGGGACTGTACCCCCCAAGCACTGTGTACCGTCTTCTCTGCCTTTGGGCCTATTTCTCCAACAGAATGATGGTCGGCTGAGGTTGAGCCGCCAGGGCATCATCTTCAAGAACAGTAAGACCGGCAAAGTGGACAACATCCAGGCTGGGGAGTTGACGGAAGGCATCTGGCGCCGTGTGGCTCTGGGCCATGGACTTAAATTACTTACAAAGAACGGCCATGTCTACAAGTATGACGGCTTCCGAGAATCGGTGAGGTGTCTTGTTGCCATAAACCCTCTTCTTTGGTGCCATCTTATTTGATTTTAATTTTCTAGAGAGAGTCGGGGCTCTTTCCTTTGATAAGCAACCATGCAGCAGCTAGTTTGGGCCCCAGAGAGCAGGGCCATCTAGGCCACAAAGCCATCGGCATTCAGCTTTGGGTGTCAGAATCTCGGGAGCGTCTTTGTGCCTTGACTCCAGAAGGTTTCCTGCCATCGTGATTTTTTTTGTGGTTTCTGCTTGTTGCCTTTATCCAGGTTTGGAATCGTAGCTTGATGTTTTAGTTTGGGTTTTGTTTTTCCATTTTGAACTGCTGGTGTTAAAGATTTCATTTTAATGTCCATTTTCATTAACATAATACCCACACAAAGATAGCAGTGAGAGGCCCATAACCACGAATTGTCAGTTTCTTATTCTGCTCTTCCCCTCCCAGAGATCCAGTCCCCAGAAACCACCTCTTTCAACGTCCTTTTAAACAGTTTTATAGCTGAGATTAACTCAGTATGGATTTCTGATAAAAAGTGTATTGGGCAATTTCTCAGAAATCAATAAACGCAGAATGTTCAAGTTTGTGTTAAAACCACCAGGGTTTACTGGGATTGCTCTCTCCACTGCACCCACAGGAGTTTGAGAAACTCTCTGATTTCTTCAAAACTCACTATCGCCTTGAGCTAATGGAGAAGGACCTGTGTGTGAAGGGCTGGAACTGGGGAACAGTGAAGTTTGGTGGTGAGTCCTGGGCCAGGCTGAGGTCTGGGGAGAAGGTAGGATGAAGGTTGTCAGCCTTTAACTTGTTTTGCTCTCTTTCTGTCACTGTCTCTGCTTTCCCCTCAGTTTGTAATGCGTATGTATTTATTGAGTACCAGCAGTGTTTCCGGCGCTGTGCCTGGTCTTGGGGGTGCAGTATAAGTGCAGCAGCCACAGCGCTCTGTCCTCAGGGAACCCACCGCTGGTGGGAAGATGGTTTATGCAGACTCAAGGGGAGAGGCTGTGGCTTGACAGCCTTTTCCCCACAGGGCAGCTGCTTTCCTTTGACATCGGCGACCAGCCAGTCTTTGAGATACCCCTCAGCAATGTGTCCCAGTGCACCACAGGCAAGAATGAGGTGACACTGGAGTTCCACCAGAACGATGATGCAGAGGTCTCTCTCATGGAGGTGCGCTTCTACGTGCCTCCCACCCAGGAGGATGGCGTGGACCCTGTTGAGGTGAGGCTGCCCCTAGTCACCTTGGGGACAGATTGGTGCTGAATAGGCGCTGGCTGGCCTGGAAGCAGGATCCCTGCTGCTCCATTACCAGCGTGCTTTTGCAGGCCTTTGCCCAGAACGTGCTGTCGAAGGCAGACGTGATCCAGGCCACGGGAGACGCCATCTGTATCTTCCGGGAGCTGCAGTGTCTGACACCCCGAGGTCGGTACGACATTCGGATCTACCCCACCTTTCTGCACCTGCACGGCAAGACCTTCGACTACAAGATCCCCTACACCACGGTGCTGCGCCTCTTCCTGCTGCCCCACAAGGACCAGCGCCAGATGTTCTTTGTGGTGAGCAAAAATGACCGAGGGCGGGTCCTTCTGGTGTTTGCTCGAGGTTTTAGTAGATGGATTCCCCTGGGGGTTAGTCAGTCAGCAGATTCTCGTGAGGCATCGACTGGTGCTAAGTCTTGTCGGCTCTTCCTTATCAGATCAGCCTCGATCCCCCCATCAAGCAGGGCCAGACCCGTTACCACTTCCTGATCCTCCTCTTCTCCAAGGATGAGGACATCTCCTTGACGCTTAACATGAATGAGTGAGTGCCCCCTGGACTCAGGCCCTGCCGCAGCCCTGCAGGTGTGCTCTAGAAGCCAGCTGTGCTCGGGACCTCATCTTCCTCTGTTTGTAGGGAAGAGGTGGAGAAGCGCTTTGAGGGCCGGCTCACCAAGAACATGTCAGGATCCCTCTACGAGATGGTTAGCCGGGTCATGAAGGCGCTGGTGAACCGCAAGATCACGGTCCCGGGCAACTTCCAAGGGTGAGCGTGCAGGCCCGGGCTCCTGGGCTGCAGGGGATGGGTTGTGTCACCTCTAGAGGCCTGGTTGGGTGGTATCTCGATGGTGTCAGTCACCCCTATCACAGCCACTTCGTGAGGCTCACTTGGGCCTGCACACACTTGCTCCTGAGAGATGGACCCTGCTGCTGCGGTAGGCACTGACTGGGCTCCCTGCACCCTCCGCCAGGCACTCCGGGGCCCAGTGCATCACCTGCTCCTACAAGGCGAGCTCAGGACTGCTGTACCCCCTGGAGCGGGGCTTCATCTACGTCCACAAGCCACCCGTGCACATCCGCTTCGACGAGATCTCCTTCGTCAACTTTGCCCGTGGCACCACCACCACTCGTTCCTTTGACTTTGAAATTGAGACCAAGCAGGGCACTCAGTATACCTTCAGTAGCATTGAGAGGTGAGAGCCTTTGCCAGTCACTTCTTGGGCATCCTGGTCGTGTCCCAGCCTTGACCAGGAGGGCTGGGGCCCCCTCTAGGCCTGTGACTCGTTGCCGACTTCAAGCCATGAGTAGCATTTTTCTTTTGCTTCCCTGGGTTTTGGTTCTTTTCCTTGGAATGCTCAGCCTTTGGAAGTCTCTGTATAGTTTCTCTTCTGTACTTAAAAAAGTATTTGTTTTCCATATTATGAAAGCTCTATGCTCAGTACTGGCTCTTCTCCTCCGCTCCCCCTGTGGTGGAAATGCTATCTCTCTCTTTCCTGGAATGAGCTCGGTGCCCGCCAACACAGCAGCTAATGTTTATTGAGTGCTCACTGCGGGCTAAGCATATTAGAAACCTTTCCGTGCTTAATCCTAGTAACAACTGTGGAGTATGAAGTACAGACCAGTAGAAAGATGAAAAATCCCTTCCCCAGACATCCTTCCCCTGTTTGGTGTATACTTGGTAACGAGGTACACACCCCTCCCCACCTTTTCTTTCTCATAACTCTGAGAGCTACATAGGTTCCTCTTTCAGGACTGGTGTCAGACCCTTCACCGCTGCCCTCCGAGGGGCCCTGAGCTGTTGGGTTGGGTAATATGGTCAAGAGCGCTGGGCCTCAGTGTCTGTCCTGGCCCATGGGTGCCTGAACAGTGTGCTGTCCTCCCCTCGGTGGCCTTGCCCGTCTGGTAACTTGGTGCATCTCCCCTCGCAGGGAGGAGTATGGGAAGCTCTTTGATTTCGTCAACGCAAAAAAACTCAACATCAAAAACCGAGGATTGAAAGAGGTACTGCTGTGTGTGGGAAGGATGAGCCTCTCCCGTTCTTCTGTGGTGGGGAAAGGGGCAGGGATTCTTCTGGCTTCTTTTTCACTCTCTCTTCTCTTCTTACCCTTATAGAAAAAAGAGGTGCGTGTGACCCTTCCCCCCCTCCTGGTGCAGGTTTTTTCAGCATGACCTTAGCTCAGTCTCTGCAGCCCCTCAGGATCCCTCAATGGGACTGGGAGAGGGAGGGGCTTGGACTAACATTCTTGGCAGGAAGTCTTCAGGGCGTGAGCCCTGCACGCTGGCTGTGTGTGGACAATTCAGCCCGGGGTCTTCTGGGGGCTGCTGCTCTGATCTTACAGGCATGGGGGAGTGCTTTTGAGTGTGCAGGGGTTCTGGCTCCAGGGCGGGTTGGCCCTTACTCCCAGCTTATCCCCTGCCTAGGGCATGAACCCAAGCTACGACGACTATGCTGACTCCGATGAAGATCAGCATGATGCCTACTTGGAGCGCATGAAGGAGGAGGGCAAGATCCGGGAAGAGAATGCCAACGACAGCAGCGATGACTCAGGAGAAGAAACCGGTGGGCTAGCCTCGGCAGTGCTGGGGTGTGGGGGCAGTCAGACTTCCCGGTGGCCAGAGCTGGGTGTCTGGGTAAGGGGGTGGGATTTCCACGGGACGAAGCTGATGCATCCTGTGTTCTTTTTCAGATGAGTCATTCAACCCAGGTGAAGAGGAGGAAGATGTGGCAGAGGAGTGAGTTTTGGTTCCACCTCACGGGGGTGAGGTGGTGGCCTGTGAGCTTAAAGGGACCAGAGATTTCTGTACATTATTGTGTCCCAGCATAAGCTGCTGAGCCAGAGTGGAAACGTGACTTTCAGTGAGGTGATAGATGGAAATGCTTTGATAATGGTCAGGGGCTGTAGAAGTGCAAGGCACTTTGTGAAGCCAGAAAAGCGTGGTGGGGAAAGGCCAGAACTTTGTGAGTTCGTGTAAGTGGGGAGTCCAGGGATGAGATTGGCTTTAGGCACCTGGATCAAGGTGCTCAGAAGCTGTGGGGAATCTGTTTCTGTTTGTTCTGATTTCCTTATTTTGGGGTAGGTTTGCCCCACGTGGTGCCAAACGACCTTCAGAAGCTCTGGGCAGGCTTAATCCAACTGGTTTAACACCCAGGAGTGCCTCCTCTCACAGCAGCAGTAAGCAGTGTGGTTACGTGGCCTTTCCGAGGCTGAGTTGTGAGCATGTGCGCAGAACTAGGCTGCATATCCACCCTTAGTGCCTGAGGTTGGGTGAGCCTGTCCTGAATGGCGGCATGGAACAGAAAATTGGGACTCTCTTGATCTTGAAGTCTTTGGAAGAAATGTTGGATGGGAATGAAAAAATAAAATTGATAGCGGTCCACTCTCTGTGCTTGCCCTGTGCTTATTCATAGTGAGTTAGTGAGTAAAGACTTAGGAAATGCCTTGAAAACGGTTCAGCACCATGCAGGTACAGGCAGTTCTCTATTCTGTGAGATTCTCTGTTTTAGGTAGGACTGTTAATTACATGGGTATGTACTGGGTTAGACTAGCTGGTTTCCCCCACTTTTTTTTTTTTAGTAACTGTCTCTACCAGAAAGACTACAGGGTAGATTAAGATGATTAACTCCAAGGAAGTGGTGAAATGGACTTAGGCATGCTGGTGAGACAGAGTTTCTGTCCTCAGGAGCTTGGGGATGCAGTAGGACCTGGGTGAGGCTGGGACCAAGGAGAGCAGCTGAAACCCATTTGCTTTGCTTTGATTGGTTCACTCAGTAGCCCATTGCTATCGCTGGTGGTGGAAGCCACCCCAGCACAGGGGAGCAAGCAGAGTTGGGGATGGTGGTGGAGGCTGTGTGGTCCTCCTCCAACTCTCTTTTCAGATGATGTGTTTGGACTTACTTTCTTCCTGTTCTGAGGCCATGGGGTGCTGTCCTCCCTTCTGGAGTCTAAGCCCCACTCTCCTTGGCAGGTTTGACAGCAACGCCTCTGCCAGCTCCTCCAGTAACGAGGGTGACAGTGACCGGGATGAGAAGAAACGGAAACAGCTTAAAAAGGCCAAGATGGCCAAGGAGCGCAAGAGCCGCAAGAAGCCTATGGAGGTGCGGCCTCTCCTCTGAATGGGAGGGTGCTGGGTGGCCATTGTCTACCTCTTGTCCACTACTGGGGGGCCTGTTGTTTGGTCCTCCTGGGGCTGATTTTTGTAGCTAGTGAGTATGGCCTTGATGAGTTATCTTGGAAACGTTTCCCTCTGGTCCTTGACGTAATCAGCTTTTGGGAGATCTGAATCAGGAGACCAAAGACAGGGGCCCCTAATGCACTGGGCACGGGGGTGCGGAGGGGAGGAAGAGCTGCCCTTAGGGGGCTCTCAGTCTGGCTTGACGCTGTTTAGTTCTTTCTCCATTTCGTGCCCAGGTAGGTGACCCAGATAACTTTGAGGGGAGAATGTCCCTAGGGGTCTGTGGGGTATAGACAGCTGAAGGCCTTTGGGTTGTCATGCAGGTGAAGAAGGGCAAAGACCCCAATGCCCCGAAGAGGCCTATGTCTGCCTACATGCTGTGGCTCAACGCCAGCCGAGAGAAGATCAAGTCAGACCATCCCGGCATCAGTATCACGGATCTTTCCAAGAAGGCAGGCGAGATCTGGAAGGGAATGTCCAAAGAGAAGAAAGAGGTGAGCAGCAGCAGAGATGAGGGTGAGCAGCAGCAGAGATGAGGGTGGCGAATCTTGTAAGCGATAGAGGGGCAGGGGCCCATCGTGGAACTTTTCTGTATGGGTTTTGCCTGCACCGGGGAGGAGACCTAATTCTCTGTGTGTGTGTGTGTGTGTGTGTGGCAGGAGTGGGACCGCAAGGCTGAGGATGCCCGGCGGGAATACGAAAAAGCCATGAAAGAATATGAAGGGGGCAGGGGTGAGTCTTCTAAGAGGTGAGTGTTGGGAACAGAATGGCCCAGTAACTGCCTTTTGGGCAGATAGCTTTGCAGGTCCAAGTTGAGGATTGGGGTGTGGAAGTAGCAGAGAAGCCTCTGACTGCAGTAGGGCAGTGCTTCTCAAGTCAGGGCAGGCAGTTGCCTACGTATGTGGGGAGTGTGCTAGGGGATTCCTGGTCCCTGAATAAATACGGCCCATTTTCCTAGAGGGTCAATTTTATTTGTAGGTGTAGGATAATTAAAAATACATACTATTACAGATCATAATTCATATGAATTTTTAAATAAAAAGCAAGAGATGTCAAGTAAGTTTTGTACATGACCAGGACATGACCCCCGAGTCTTCTGGTTACTCACTTACAATGCTTTTCCTTGGGGCACTCGGGGCTGATGTGGCAGGCTGTTGACTAGTGTGATGGGCACTGTGGCTGGGACCTAGAGAGGCCTTTGAAAGCTGGGGAGGTTTGGCCTTGGTGATGGGGTAACCTGAGGGCCTAGCCCCTTTGCCTTCTTGCTAATGTAGGGACAAATCAAAAAAGAAGAAGAAAGTAAAGGTAAAGATGGAAAAGAAGTCAACGCCCTCTAGGGGCTCATCATCCAAGTCATCATCAAGGCAGCTCAGCGAGAGCTTCAAGAGCAAAGAGTTTGTGTCCAGTGACGAGAGCTCTTCAGGAGAGAACAAGAGCAAAAAGAAGAGAAGGCGGAGCGAGGTGCGGCAGGAGTCTGGGGGCTGTGGGGCCTGGACGGGTGAGGGGCATCTGAGTTGGGAGATAGCATATGTTTCTGGGGTGGGGTTTGTGTCTGGTCCAAAAGAGTAGTGGGATGGAGTGGGCTGGTGGAGTTCTGGGGCTCTGAAGGCTAGTGCTGGGATTTAGGGACCGACGTAGGGAACTGGGGGCCCTCACCACTGAGCAGTGGCTGCGAGGGCAACCAGGAATCTACCATTTCCCTTAAGAGACATTTGGTTTTCAGGACTCTGAAGAAGAGGAACTGGCCAGTACTCCCCCCAGCTCAGAAGACTCAGCGTCGGGGTCTGATGAGTAGACAGGAGGAAAGTTCTCTCTCCTGGGCTTCTCTGGTCGCACCCCGCAGTCTCTCTCCCCGCCATGTTTTTGTACCACTTTCTCATACAAAATGTAGCGTTTGGGTTCTGTGCCATCTGAACAAGCCCTCCTGGCGGCGTGCGCTTCGCTGGGACAGCAGGGGAGGCATCTTCCTTGACTGCTGCTTCACAGGGATGATGGCTCTCTGTAGTTTGGGGAGAGAGTGGGAGGGAGGCAGGGCAGTGCAGGGATTCAGGTCCTCGTCCTTTCCCCACCTTCGGGATACAGCTGCTTCTCGTCCTGTTCACGTTGCTGCGGCAGGGCTCATGTGAGGTCAGGCCTGTAGCTCCTAACTGGGGCATATTTCTACTTTTATTTTGTATTTCTGGTCTGTGAAAAATCAACATTTAATAAAGGGAACTGACTTTGGAAACCATGTCCATATGCCTTCTCTCTATCCCTGTTGTGTGGCTCTCACTGTTCTTGGTGGTGTTTACCGTACTACCGACTGGGCAGGGCCCTGCCGGGCAGCTGGGAAGCGAGTCTTAGGGTACATCCTGTTCTGTTCCCGGCTGGACAAGCATTGGTTTTCACCCTCGTCTGCCGGGATGGGCCACCTGAGAGTCTAGAAATGAGAGCTGATCTGATTAGGCAGTCTCTCTCACAGTTCACTCCATTAGCTAAGCTAAGGGGAGGCAGCTACTGGCTCCATCCCCAATCACCTACGAATTAAGGGTCTTCCAAGGCTTTAGATAATGGAATCAGGATTGACTGGTCTCCCTACAACCAGAATGGAAACCTGAGCCTGGAGAGTTGGGAGGATGAGCGGGGTAGGGGTGGCGGCACAGTCTGATGGGGGTGCAGGAGAGAGGTGGAGTACTCTGGGGCTTTTCTTCAGGGAGCAAAGGGGTGCACCAAGTTATAAGATAAATTTGTATCGGAAGCGGGTATAACAGGAGATACATTAGGAGGATGACTAAAATAGAGCTTCCTGTTTTCCTCCTAGTGGCTGTAAATCTGAATTTATACACGTGTGGTGGCCACGTTGCAAAGGCTCCCAGGTGTTTGCCCCAGGAAGTCTTTCCAGTCGGCCAGTGGTTACCTTCTTTCTCGCCTTGACTCTATGGTGCTTCAATCGGTTCAGGCCGCTGGGCCTGAGGATTGGGCCGTGCGCCTTAAGTCTCCTCTCTAGCCGGGCGTCTCGGTGGCCATTTTGCCGGATCGCTATTAACGGCTGAATTGCGTCAGTTTCACCCGCGTCTGATCCTGGGGCGGGCCCCTTATTTGCGAAGCTCATGAATAATTGAGTACCTGGGCTGCGTCTATTTGCATACGGCCCGGTGAGTTAAGCACGGGCTTCCCGCTCCAGGTTTTCACGGACTCATGGATATTCATGAGGCGCTCTGGGGGTGTGGGCCTGGGCGGGGCTGGGGGCGGGGCCCGGCCGGGGCTTGCAGTGGCTAGGTCCACGGTGACGGCGGCTGCAGCGGTGGCGGCGGTGGCGGCGAGTGCCCGAGCCCGAGCTGAGCGAAGCCAGATCGGGGGGAGCGTGTGAGTGCGCGGGGTGGGGTGGGGAACAGAAGGGTGAAGGAGGGGGCGGGGTCCGGCATTGGGGGCGGGGGAGAAGCTTGGAAGGAGTGGGCGCTTTCCAGCCCGGACCTTGGCTTGGGGAGGGGGCGGGGGGTGACCAGGAAAGTTTGCAGGGGCCGGGGGTGCTGAGGGAGCAGAGAGCACGCAGGGAGCGAGGGGCACGCTGGAGCTGGCGCGTGTGCGCGGGGGCGGAGGGTGCACGGCCTGGAGCTTGTGCTGGCTAAGCCAGAAGAAAGGGGGGAAGGGGCGCGGACTTGGGGCGGGGCCGGGGGCGGGCGGAGCTGCTAGAGGGACCCTTGCCATCCCCTTCCTCTGGGTCCGTACTAGCCCCCTCCCCCGGATCTCTCGGCACGCCCCCAGCCACCCCAGTCCGCCTCCACCCCGTCTGCGTCCCTAGTCTCTCATCTTTTCCCCGGCTGCTTCACATCCCGCGCACCGGTCTTGGGCTTCTGCTGCCCCCTCTTTCTCGTCCTCTTCTCCTTCCTCCTCTTCCACCCCCACCCCGTACCCCCCCCCCCACCTCCACCTCTACCCTCACCCTTTTCTCCTCCTCCTCCTCTTTGGCTAATGCGGTCCCCTCTGTGTCCAGAGCTTCCCACTGGGCCCCTCCAGACGGCCCCTCGCCCCAGGCTGTTCCATCCTCCCATTGGCCCTCCCTCCTCCAGCAGTTTCTGAGCTGTCCCTGCCGACCTCTCTGGATCCGGATCTGGCCGGAGATCCTAAGGTCCACAGAGACGACCCCTCCTGCCTCGATGTCTCTCTCTAGGCCCCTTGCCCCGGACTGGAGCTGCCCACCTCTCCCTAGCCCTTGTGGCAGCCTTTGCTCCCGGGGCTCAGCCAGTCTACCCTGGCTCCTGGGGAGCGCTCAGAGCCGCTGTGATTCTGCAGCTTTTGGCTACGGACTTGGGCACCTGGGTTTCCTGGCACGGGCCTTGGAGCTGCTGTGGCGCCTCTTCATTTGGGGAAGTGGAGCCCCTACCTCATGGCTTAGCCCCCTCTACAGCAGAGGTGTCCGTCAGACCCCCCAGATGAAAGAGTGTTTAGGTTCTGGGCCAGTTCATCCCCGTTTCTAACCACCCACACTATGTTCCTTGTAATAATGTTCAAGGAGAAGGAAATAATCTTGTGTTTTAATTTTATATTTTCTATGATGTACCCCTCCCCCACGCACACTTGGACTGGCTCTGCACAATTATTCACCCACCCACAGTGAGCAGTGCTCCGTGGAAGCTGGCTGACCAAGGGAACTGGTGGTCTTGGGTTTCTCTTTACTCTCTTCCATCTTTGAAACAAGCTGGGGCAGGGTCAAAGGTGAGGGGTGGGTGGGCTTTGCAAAGGCTGGGCATCAGAGGGCCCTTTTTGGATTTGGTGTTACCTTCCCAGACCTGCTGGAGTGGGTGGCTCTGAGGAAGGGAGCACCCATTGAAGGTTGATGGGGGTTAGATTATTCTCAGAGACTCTGCATACCAGATGATAGGAAACATCCCCCTTCCTCTGGTACAAGAGGGACCAGGACTCTGTCCCTGAGGTTGGAGAGTCTGGGGGAGGGGTGTGGTGGGTGGGATGGTACTTTAAGAGCTGGGATGAGAACTGAGGAGGTGGTGGAGTGTCTGAAGAACAGGTGACAGGACTGGGCCCTGTGGGAGGGAAGGAATGGTCTGGGGAGAGGAGGAGGTGGTTACCAAGGATGTTCGCTCATTGGTGACACTGAATGGAATTGTACTAATAATGGCCAACATTTATTGGGCACTTCTGCAGTAGCCATTATGCTGAGTAGTTTACTTGCATTTTCTGCTATAAACCTCCCAACAGTCTTGGTAACTCCACTTTTCACATGGAGAAACTGAAGCTTTGAGAAGTAAGCACTGTGCCTAAGGGCACACGGCAGAAAGTGGTCGACCCATCCAGCATTGAATCAGACCCCAGGCCTGCTACTGGTCCAGGTTTAGAGGAGGGACACCCATTGGCTTCTACCATAGGGCTCTGTCACTTGGTTTAAAATTTCTTCTGCCCCTCAAAACCCCTGAGGCCAACCCTAGGGTGTCGAGGGCTGCCCACAGATCCCCAGTTCGCAGGCTGTGGCTGTGGTACCCTGACTGTCCTAGGAGAGGGAACCCCAGGGAGTTTTTCCCTCCAGGCCACCCCACCCCCCGGATGTTCTCAAGCCCTGTCCCATTCTCCCAGCCCAGGCCTGGGGCTCCTCCTTCCTCTTGGCGCGGCTCTGGAAATCCAGTGGGAGGCCATTGCTATGGCAACAGGACTAGGCCCTGGCTTTACCTCATCAAATTCCGAGCTGAAGCCAAAGCAATTGAGAAATTAAAGAAAAAAATGTATTCCAGATGTTTACTTCTTATTCCTTATTTTTCCGTGTTTGGATGAGACAGCTCTGAGGGAGGTGGGAGTGGGGCAGGGATGTGGAAGGAGGAGGGGGAAAGTGGGGAGAGGGAACCACTCCCAGCTGCAGGAGGGAGGGAGAGAAGGAGGGTGAGCAGGAAAGGGGAGGCAGGCAGTGAGGCGGAGCCCCAGGTTGGGGAGGAGCGGGTTTTTCCCGTCTCCCTTGAGGTGATTCACGAAGAGGCAAGACTTTGGGGCCCTCTTGCTCTGCCCCTGAGCAGATACCTCTAGTGGGGCTGCTACACCCAGGGGGTTCCCTGGGAACAGTAAGTAGGGTGTCTTGGAGAGCTTGCCAGGGGAGGGAGGAGTGGCCAGCTCCCTGCAGCTCCAGGACGTTGGGGTTAGGAGACAAGAGCTGGAGAGTGATCTTGGAAGACTTGAGGATAGGCTGCTGGGGACCTCCCTTGACCTCCCCACCCCCTCTGAAGTTCCCTCTTCCTGTCCCACACTCTGCCTCTGCTAGAAGTACAGACTTCCCCTGGCCAAGCCTGCTGCCAACGCCCAACCCTCTTGCCTTCTCTTTCTTTTCCTGGGCCTTTGGCCACCCCAGCTCATACCCCTCTGCTTCCCAATTCTCATGCAGGTCCTGCCGCATGTGATGAAAGTGTCTGCTCTCAGGGAAGGCACAGCCATGGCTTCCCCACCACCCCGGGAGATGGAGGAGGAGCTGGCATCCGCTGGCTCCGAGCCAGGTAGGTGCCTATGGGTGCAGGGTGGAGTGGGGTGGCTGAGAGGACGGTGGAAGGGGCTGAACCCCATTCTGTCCTGGAGAGGGGTGGTACATGATGATGGTTCTGTTGAGGTGGGAGTGAGGGGAGGAGTGCAGAGGGTGTGCAGGATGAGTTGGAAAGTGTGAAAGTTTCTCCGTTCCCGGGGAGGCCCTTCAGAACTGTTCGAGGGCATAGATCTCCCACAAATAAGAACAGGCTAAGCTTCAAAATGATGTGGGCAAAGCCGAGTGTTTTAAGAGGAGAGTGGGCCTACAAGAGAAATGATGTGTACCTATGGGGGTTTGAATCCAGGCCTCCTGGCTGCTGTCTAGACTCTTTGCTTAGGCTGAGCCGATGAGTGGGTGATAGAGGTTTCTATTAGAAGGGCTGAGGCCATGAGTAATTCCAAGGTCTTTCATTTGGCTTTGGAATGCATTATATAGAAGGCTGGTTCCTGGTCTTGTTTTCTTCCCTGTAGCAGATTTATATACTTTTGTGTGGGTTAGGTCAATAGTAACTTTGCATTCCTCGTCACACACCGGATGGCAGTGTGCAGGTGGCCTGGGTGTGTAACTGAGGGTGGGGCAGCCAGGAGGCAGAGTGGGGAGGCTCAGCTGGGATAAAAGGGTTACTGTGGGTGGTTGGATGGAAGAGTGTCCTGTAAGAGGACAGGACCAGACTGGGGAAATGTTGGGCTGAGTGCTTGAGATGGGCAGGTAGGCATTTATTTATTGGCTTATTTGCTCATTCATTCATTTGCTTGACAAGAACATGTGTTAGATGCAAAGTAGGGTACAAGGAAAAACAAGGTGCCAGCTGGGCCTTTAAATAGCTTTAGCTCATAGGAGGAATTGACTAAACATTTTGGGAATTTGGAGACAAGAGAAGATGCTTCTGGGCTGTGTTTGGAAAATTAAGGAAGGCTTTCTGGAAGAGGTGACATTTGACCTGTGCCTAGAAGGTTGTCAACATTTTGAGTTAATAGGGTGGGAAATAAAGTTCTGCTTCCTGGTTCTTCTGACAGCCTCCCCAATCAACCCTTTCCTTTTCGTAGGTGACCCTCGGGCCAAACCCCCTGTCAAGCCCAAACCTCGGGCCCTGCCTGCCAAGCCAGCCCTGCCTGCCAAGCCCGGCCTGCTAGTGTCTGTTGGGCCTCGGCCACCCCGGGGTCCCCTGGCTGAGCTGCCTTCTGCCCGGAAGATGAACATGCTGGCGGGACCCCAGCCCTATGGTGGCAGCAAGCGTCCTCTTCCCTTTGCTCCAAGACCAATGGCTGAGACCTCTACTGGAGGAGAAGCCACCCGAGAGGCTGGGAAAGAAGAGGCTGGGAAAGAAGAGATGCCACCCTTGACACCCCCAGCTCGATGTGCTGCCCCGGGGGGCGTGCGGAAGGCCCCTGCCCCCTTCCGTCCAGCCTCCGAGCGCTTTGCAGCCACCACAGTGGAAGAGATCCTAGCCAAGATGGAGCAGCCGCGGAAGGAGGTCCCTGCCAGCCCTGACCGCCTCTGGGGCTCCCGCCTCACCTTTAACCATGATGGCAGCTCAAGATACGGTCCCAGGACCTATGGCGTGGCTGCTGGTCCCGTGGATGAGGATGGTGGGATCCTCTCCAGGGGATGGTCCCAGGAGGGGCCTTCAAAGTCTCCCACAGAGTGCCCAGAAGAGCACAGCCAGACCCCTGAGGAGAGGTGAGGGGTGGGAGGCTGTATGTTTTGTTGCATTCTGGAGGACGAAGTGGGTGGCCCCATCTGGGACTGTGACCTTCACTTTTAGGTTAGTTGTGTGCTGTGAGTGCAGGCAGACCCTGCTCTAAGTCACAAAGCTTTCTGCCAGCAGACGGTGTTATGACTATATTCTCTTTCGGATTATAATTTTCTTTATGGAGTTGATGTGTGTTTATGGTAGAGTTCAAATGCACAGTATGGAAGTTTATTTTTTTTTTATACCAAGAGCTGAATTTTGCCTCTTTTAATCCACAGCCATTCTATTTAGTGAAGAGAATACTAGATCTATTCTAGAGATGAGAAAGCCCTGGCTGGTGTGGTTCAGTGGGTTGAGCATTGGCCTGTGATCCGAAAGGTCGCTGGTTTGGTTCCTGGTCAGAGCAGATGCCTGGGTTGCATCCCTGGTTGGCAGGAGAGACAGCTGACTGATGTTTCTCTCCCTCTCATTCTCTCTCCCTCCCCTCTCTTAAAAAAAAAAAAATTAATTATAAAAAAGAGTGAGAAAACAGATTCAAAAGTGACTTCCCATGGGTCCTCAGCAACAAGGACCGGGGTTTGATTTCAGGTCTATTTGATTCCAAAGCATATGCTCCTAACTGCTAGCTCCTTCTGTGTGTGGAGCAGGGTGCCAGGTGCAGGTGTGTGTGTCAGGATGAGAAGGGCACAGTCTGCCCGGTAGGAGTCTGATGGGAGAGATAAGATGTGAACACACCTTGATATCAGGCCAGCTAGTGTCACAGAGCAGAGATTACGGCCAGGTTGGAGACTGTTGCATGTAAACCCTTCTCCAGAGCTGGTCCAGTGTAAAGGAAGGCTAGCCAGGACCTTTTGGGGTGGTGAGCACAGGGCCTTGGAGGACGAGGCTGAGGGGTCTCAGGTTCTATCAGCTGCACAGAGGCCATCCCCAGGGCAGGGAGAACCCGCTTGAGGCACTTTGGACCCCTGGGGCTTTGGTGGCTGTGCTGGGCCCAGAGGCTCCCCACCCCGCAGCTGCTGGGAAAGGGCAGGGCTGCCATGGGGCGAGCCCAAAGCCTAAGGCCTGTGCTCTGCCCTGCCCTCCAACCTTGTCCCTTTCTCACCTGAAAGTACCTGGAGGGCACGGCTCCCAGTTAACCCTTCTTCGTCCCAGGGCTCCAGGCTGGGTCCAGCCCTCTAACCTCCCCTCCCTGGCTCCAAGTGGAGAGCGAAAGAGGAACAACTTCAACCTTGGAAAATCACTCTTCCCCCTCTCCCTCCCCCTGCGATCCTTCTCCTTCTAGAAGTATTGGCAGGGCAGCCAGACCAGCTGTGCTCTCCCTGGCTGGTTAACCCCTTAGGGGCTAGGGGAAGGAGGGATTATCTTTTAGGGACTCATTGAGGGGTCTGCGCTTTCAGGATGCTTGTTCTAAAGGGACTATGGGAATTTAACCCTTGGTGTGCAGGAAGGGAATGGGCACTCTGTCCTGGGAGACTTTCTCTGTGGAACCGCACAGCTTCTCTGTTCCAATGGTTCTAGGCAGGACTCAGTAGAAAATGCCTTGGAAGGGGAGCAGTTAACTTTGGGTGCTGTTAGGTCAGTTGGGCAGACTCTTACCAGACAACCCTGTCCCCTTATTCATCTATTACTGGCTTCTTAATTCTATGCCTTGATTTCCTGTCTTTCTCCTTCCCAGGAGCCCTGCTTTGGACCGGGCCTTCAACGGGGACCTGGCTCATCCTGCCAGCTCTGAGCTACTTACTGATGTGAGTTGTCCCCCTGTTATAAATTGGAATCACGGTACTGTAGAGCTGGAAGGGTCATCTGAAATTGCCTGCTCTATCTCTTTGTAGTTCAGAGCGGGGCACTGAGAGTCCTGGAGGAGGTGACTTGCCCAAGGGACTCCCAGGCCAGTGCTCTTGATCAAGTGTGGTTGAGGCCATGAGGCTACTCGCTATCAAGAGTAATTACCCTTCACAGTTGCCATTGATCAAGTACCTGCTGTGTGCGGGGCCTGTTTCTGGAACATTGACTAACTTAGTCCTAGTGATCACTGAAGCCTAGTAGAGCCTGTTGGTCCCATGTGAGAGGTGAAGATGCCAGAGCTCACAGAGATTAAGTAACTTACCCAGGGGCTGAGGCAGGATCTGGATTGTCTGACTCTAGTGCTCTCCTGCCTGGGCTGCCTTCTCAGGGTGCTGAGGAAAAGTCCCTCTTTGGGAGTTTCTTGTTACATCCCCACCTCTCGCCACCACAGCGTGCTTGGGAGGGTAGTCAGCCGGCTTTCCTGAGTCATTGAGCCCTTCTTGCTCATAGAGGCTGCCCCATCTGCCCAGTGGTGGAGACCTGACTCCATTTGTCCACCCAGCAAATATTTACTGAGCACCTACTCTGAGCCGGATGCTGGGGAAACACCAGAGAGCAGACCACACACCATCCCTGTTCTCTGGGAGCTCTTCTTCCAGGGCAAGAGGCCAGCATGAACCAAGACATCCCTGTGAACCAGCAGATAATGTAGTCAGACAAGTGCTGGGAGACCCGAGAAGGGAGAGAGGTCTGGGGTGAGGATCACTGGGGAAGGCTTCTCTGCGAACAAGGTGAGGGAGGCAGCCGTGTGGATGTTTGAAGGAGAGCATTCTTGGCAGAGGCATCTACAGGGACAAAGGACTTGGTACCTCCCTGGCAAAGAAGCCAGGCTGTCCAAGTCACAGTGACAAGGGAGGGGCTGGGTGGTGGTGAGTATTGAGAAGCGATGAGTGGGGAATGGAGCCTCGCTGGCCAGTGGGAGGTCCTTGGCTTGAGAGAGGGGCAGGAGCCATCCAGCCGTTTGGAGGAGAGGTGTAAAGAGTCACCTTGCCCTTTTGGTTGCAGGGAGCTAAGAGCAGCAGCAGGGGCCAGCTGGGGGGCTGTTGGAATAATCCAGGGGCAAGGTGATGGGCCCTGGAGGTAGCCTGTGCTGAGATGGTGAGAAATGTTTGCTCTGGGTAGAAATTGAAGGTGAAGTTGACGACAGGATTTGCAGGCAGGTTGATAGCAGAGAGACAGAGAGAGGGAGAGAAAGAGAGTGCGAGCGAGCGCACGTGCGGAATCAAGGATGATGCCAGGGCTTTTGGCCTGAGCAACCGGAAGGATGAGGTTACCATTTAGTGAGATGGGGGCTTCTAAGGGTGAAGCAGGATGAGAGGAGATGTGAGGAGTTTGCTTTGGGAGTCGTTAAGTTTGAGGTGGCCTTTTAGACAGCCTCATAGAAATGTCAAGTGGGCAGTTGACTATTTGAGTCTGGAGTTCCAGGGACTCGTCTGCTATACAGATGGTAGTGAAGACTGGCTGAGATCACCAGGGGAGTGAGTGGGTGAGGCACAGGAGGAAAGAGGACCCAGGCACAGCCCAGGAGCCAGGTGGGAGGGAAGCTGGTAAAGGTGGAGCCCTGGAGGCCAGAAGAAGCCAGCTTCCATGACTGGAGGAGGGCAGATCAGCCATCAGGTGCTGCTCACAGGTCAAGGAAGTTGAGCACTGAGAAAGGGACTTGGCTACAGGGGAACATCATGACTTCGCAGTTAGGTGGCGAGGTGAAGAAAGCAGCCTGTGTGGGGTGGGTTCACGAGGGAATGGGACAAAGTATGGGGACAGATAGTGAGTGTAGACAGTGTGTCCAGGAAAATGAGTGGTAGGTAGAGAGAGAGGTAAGGGCAAGAGTGTTTTTCTTTTTTTAAGGAGGAGGAAATGAAAGCAGTTCGTGTGCTGATGGACATGATCCAGGAGAGGAGGAAAAATCAACGATGCAGGGGAGGGAGGAGGGGTTGGCCTGAGCTCTGAGCAAGGACAGTTCACGATCTGGTCTCACATCAGGTAGTGGGCTGTGGCTGTTTCCTCCCCTGGCCTCTGTGTTCCCAGGGCAGCTAGGTTGGCAGCTGAGAGAGGGTGGGAGGAGGTGTCTGAGGTTTGAGGAGACAAGCATTGCCTGGGAGCATTTGGGAGCAATGTACCAACAGGCTAGACAGTAGGATGCAGGAGGGAGTTGAGGGTTGTGTAAAAAAAAGTGACTTTAATGGTGGTAAAGAGAGACATAGTAAGGACAGGAGGCTACTGGGAGATGGTGAGAAGGAGGGACGGTTAGTGGCTGTGCTTCCCAGAGGGGTTGAAGGATTGAGGGAGGTAGTGGTTGGGGGGGGTGGGGCGTGGAAGGATGGACCTGGAGAGACAGGAGGTGGGAGTGGGTGAGGGGGAGACTTGAAGTTGAGATTCTGGAGGGCTGCAGTTGTGAGTAAGGACGAAGTCACCGAAGAGGCGGGTCACAAAGTCATCAGAGAAGGAGCGGCTGAGGAATCCAGCCAGGATGCTCCAAGGCTCGACCGAAATCGCTGCGGACAATGGCAGTGATCCAGGGCTTGAGGGGTCTGTAGGGGCTCTGACAGGAAGGCGCGAGCTTTCAAGCCAGAGCTTTGTAGACAGGAGGGAACACGGAGGGAGTAGGAGGGGCCTTGAGAAGCAAGCAGGACATGCCTTCCTCTGTCCAGGCCCACAGTCCCGTAGAGGGGACAGCAAGGGACGTGTGACCTCTGGGGAGGGCAAAGGTCAGACAGAACAACACTCACTTCTCATCTGGGGCTAGGCCGAGTGGAGCAGCGAAGGAGTGCCAGCTGCCTGGTGCCCCTCTACTCCCCTCCTTCCCCACCCCTCTGCCCGCTTCTCCCCCACCCCTCATCATTCCCCTGCACCCTAGTCCTCCCCTTTCCGCATCGTCCTAGAGCATCCATTCTTTGCAAGTCCCATCCCAAGAGGTGCTGTGTACGCAAACCTTACTTTCCCCTCACCTAACTCTGTGAGAGGGAGGTTGTTGCCACCAGCCCCAATGGACAGAAGGGGAGAGGGGCTGAGGCTCAGAGAAACTGAGTGACCACCATCTGGGAGAGCTTACAACCTACAAGAGACTGTGCCGGGCGACTCCATGCCAGGGAGTTTCATGCCTCCCAGTGCCTTTGCCTGGAGCTCGAGGCCTGCCTGCTTCCTTGGGCAGCACGGGGACCTGTGGGTGCACAGAGCAGGGTGGGCAGGTCCACCCCCAACCCCCATTGTGCTGGGCTTGGAGTCCTGCTTTGAGGTGGAACCCCTGCTGGCCCGGATGGTCAGATTCCCAAACTTCCTTTTCCCTTTATAAAGCCAGTATTCTCTACCGTGAACCATGGACTTACGAGATCCTTTGGTGAGCAGAGGGTCATCAAAGGGTAGGTGGGTATGGTTTGAACCACGTGAAGTGGTGTGGGTCATATGTGACTAGGACTACATGTGTTTTTCTGGGGAGAGGGTCTGAAGGAGGGGTCTGAGAACTCTGAGAAGCTTACGAAGCCCTAGAAGCCCTAACTAATCTTTCCTAACTGTCCTGAGAGACACCCCAGTTTTCTCCTCCTGTCTGTGGAGGGAGAGTGTGAAAAAGCAGCTGACCTGTGGTCTATATCAGGTTGGCAGGTGCCTCCCGCTCCCACCTGAAGGTGAGTGATGGCTCTTGACCTTTCTCTTGCAGGTTTCTAAGCCCTGGGTCCGCTCAAGTCCAGGCTCCACCTCAGAGAATGGAGGGTCCACCAGCCCAGGCCTTCCAGCTGAAGTCTCCAGCCCAGCCCCTGGCTCTCCCAGACTTCACTCACCCGACGGGAGCTCTCCCTGCCACGTTCATCTTCCAGAAGCCCAGAGTCCGTCAGCCTCTGGGCCTTCTCCCTGCTTCCCTGTGACTCCATCAGCCCCTGCTGTAGCCCTGTCCGACGAGGGCTCCTGCTGTGCCCCTAGCCCAGGGCTCCCTGCTTGGGGAGCTCCAGAGACCCTCAGACCTGGCAGCCCTCCTGTGGAGAAGGTCTCGGGGCGCCACAGCCCAGAGCAGCCTCTAGTCACCTTGCCCCAGCCCCTAAAGGAAAGGGGTGAGTTGCTTGATCCCGATCGGACGTTTCCGTCTGGTGAGGAGGTGGCCAGGGCTGACACAGACCTCCGCCCCACCAGCCTGGCTCAGCGCCGATTTTCTGAAGGTGTGCTCCAGCCGCCTAGCCAAGACCAGGAGAAGCTGGGGGGCTCATTGGCTCACCTGCCCCAAGCCCAGGGGAGCCAGTCAGCCCTGGATCATCCCTTTGAGAGTGGGACAGAGTCCAACTGGAGCTTGTCACAGTCCTTTGAATGGACCTTCCCCACTCGGCCTTCGGGTCTAGGGGTGTGGCGGCTGGACTCCCCTCCCCCTTCCCCCATCACCGAAGCCACTGAGGCTGCAGAGGCTGAGGCTGCTGAAGCCGGGGCCACCGAGGCCCCTGACTGGGCTGCATCCAGTAGAGAGGGAGTGTCCCAGCAGGGGCGAGAGGCCCGATCCACTCCAGAGGGACCAGGAAGACCTGGTTCTGGGGTGCAGACAGAAGATTCCAGTATCTCCCCAACCCAAAAAGGTGTTGGGGAGAGTCAGCCTCCATTCCCAGCTGTTCCCCTTAAGCCTCTGCCAACAACAGGGTGTGCACCTGAACCAGCCTTGCTACAGGCAGAGGAGAGGTATGAGGAGCAGGAGCCCATGGCCAGACAGGAGTCCCTGCTCCCTCTGGCCACGGGGGAGGCTGCCCTGCCCCTCCTGGAGCCAGTCCTGGGGCAGCAGCAGCCAGCACCCCCTGACCAGCCCTGTGTCCTCTTTGCTGACACTGCTGACCCTGGGCAGGCATTGCCTGCTGAGGAGGAGACTCTGACCCTGGCCCAGGCTGAGACTACCCAACCCAGGACAGAGGCTCAAGACCCCTGTAGTAGCTCCCGCTGGCTGGATGACCTCCTGGCTTCACCGCCACCCAATGCTGGCAGTGCACGGCGGGGAGCTGGATCTGAGCTGAAGGACACACAGACCCCAAGTGCCTGCTCTGAGGTAAGGATGGGGGCACAGGGGGGTTGGGGGCTTCAGGGGATGGGAGCCAGGGCTTCGGTGGTCTTCGTTCTTTCAGCAAGGACTTTGTGTCAGGAGCTTGGGGGTACAACTGTGAGCAAGGCACCTGTGGACATGCCCCTCACAGCTGTGCGGTCTAGCAATGCTGTTGGCAGGGGCTACTGGATGGCGCTTAGGGTTTGGCCAGAGCTTCTGTCTGATTCCAGCATCTACTACTTGAGTGGTTTTGGGAATGTGCTCTAACCTCTAAGCCTCAGAGTCCTTTCATAATAACATTCTCCTCTTCGGGTTGTACTGCAGGTAAAGTGAGATGTGGAATGTGCTTAGTGCTTGGCATCCACTGAGTGTTCAAGCCATAATTAAGATGAATATTGTGAACAGCAACGGAGCGTAGCCACTTAGAGGTGGGTGCTGGAAGCAGATGGCCTGGGTTTGTCTTGGCTCTGCTACTTGCCCAGCTGTGCCTTGGAGCAAGTTATTTTTCTGCCTGTGCCTCAGTTTCTGCATCTGTAAAATGGGAATAACTCCCCCTCATAGGGTGATTGCGAATACTAAATGAGCTATGGTACTTGTAAAGTAGTGACAGTAGCACCTGGCTCATCTCGAGTACTTGGTAAGTGTTGGCTTTTATGAGCGTTATTGCCATTGAGCTTCAGACCTGCCTTGTAGACAGGCAGCCAAGGCCCAGAGCTGGCAAAGCCTGTGCAAGGTTACCCAGCAAGCCGGCAGCTGGGCTTGGGCCCAGTGCCCTTTCTCCTACCAGGATGACTGATTTTAAGGGCTGGGGTCCAGGTGCCTTTTGAAATGTGTTTTTCAAGCCCTGCCTTGGCTGGTAGGGGCGGGGCTGGAAGGAAGGAGGAGCCAGGAGCCTCTGAGGGGAGGGAGTGTAAGAGGAGGAGCAGGAAGGAGTTAAGACCGGCTGGCTCCTGCAGTAGGTGTGTCGTCCCGGGATGTGGGTGACTCAACTGGCTTCTGGGCGGGGCCACCGGAGCTGCAGTTGCTCTCCAGTGAGTGGGGCCAGGGTGAGCCCGGAGCTAGAGCAGTCGGACAAGTCCTGGCGAGGGGAGCGGCCCAGCCCTGTTCGGGTGCCTGCCGTACCCAGCTGCCTGGGGCGGGTGTGGGGGGCAGGGACCATGGCCGGGTTTGGGGATGGGGAGCACAGCATGTCTATTTTGAAGAGGCTGCTGGCCAACGCGGCACTTCGGGATGAGGCTGGCCGGCTTTGCAGCCCTGAGGCCAGGGTTCGCCTGCCCTCAGCAGTGAGTCAGGGAGTATGGAGTGTGGGTTGCAGGGAGCCCTGGCTGGGTCTTCCCCCTGTGCCAGAGGGTGGCTGTCCTGTGTCAGCATCGCCTCCCCCCCTGCCCCGCATCCCCCAGGGTTCAGGGATGGCTGGACTGTCTTCCTGGGGAGGGCTGGGCAGAGGGTGCTTTCCTTAGGGAGGGAGGGGCTGGGAACTCATGAGGACTGGACTGGCTGGGGTGGTGGTGGAATCTCAGTGTGGGAAGGAGGTTGTGGAGGGACTTTGAGTCTTGTCCTCTCCTAAGGGAAGTGTGCCCCACATCCCTGTGCAGACCACTCTACCAGGGCAGGGAGCCAAGTGTTGCCCAAGGGCTGTAAGCATGACCTCAGGGTCATTGTTTGAGGACCGGTTGCAGTTGCTGAGTGCTCTTTCTATGCCTGGCACTCTGCTGAGAACTTGGCTTCAGTGGTCTTGTTTAATCCTCCCTAACTGCCCATGCAGTAGAAATTACCCCTGTTTAAGGATGAAGACCCCAAGGCCCAGAGTGGTTAAGTGATTTGCTGAAGGTCACACAGCTGGCATACAAACCCAGGCTTTCTGTTGCCAAAGTTCGGCTCTCGGGCAACAGACAGTGCTGGCTCGCATTCTAGATTGACTCTAAGCATTGCTTCTCTCTCTCTCTCTCTCTCTGGTTCTCAGGGACTCCTTGGCTGGGCCCAGAAAGATCTGCAGAGTGAATTTGGGATTGCAGCAGATCCACAGCCCAGCAGTTTCAGCCCTTCCAGCTGGTGCCAAGACACTTCTCAGGACTATGGCCTTGGGGGTGTGAGCCCTAGAGGGGACCCAGGCCTTGGAGAGAGGGACTGGTCCAGCAAGTGTGGGCAAGGAGTGGGAGAAGGGAGCGCCAGGGAGTGGGCCAGCAGGTGTGGCATCAGCCACGAGGAGCTGGAGGTCAGCAGCCCGGATAGGAGTGCAGTGTCCGCTCCAGGGGGTCTTGCAGCCCAGGACCGGGTGATTGGAAAGCCAGCCCCACTTGGCACTCCACAGAGCCAGGAGGCGGATGTTCAGGACTGGGAGTTCAGAAAGAGGGATTCCCAGGCCGCTTTCTCCAGCCATGATGCGGAACTCCAGGACCAGGAATTTGGGAAAAGAGATTCACTGGGTTCTTACAGCAGTCGGGATGCGAGCCTTCAGGACTGGGAGTTTGGGAAGAGAGATTCTTTGGGGGCTTATGCCAGACAGGAGGTGGATGAACAGAGCCAGGAATTGGGGAAGAAGGACCACCTTGGCAGGTACAGCAGCCAGGATGCCAACGGGCAGGACCAGGAGTTTGGGAAGAGAGATTCGTCACTTGGCGCCTATGGCAGTGGGGGTTCTGAGCAGCCGGACCGGGATTTTGGGAAGAGTGCCTGGATGAGGGACTACAGCAGCTGTGGCAGCCCGGTGGCCCTCTCACCCCAGGACAGAGGCTTCGGGACAAGAGCCCTGAACACCGGGTTGAGTCCTGAGGAAGCCCAACAGCAGGATGAGGAGTTTGGGAAGAAGATTCCAAGTAGAGGAGATAGCTTGGGCGAGGCCAGCAGGGATGCAGGCTGTCCAGAGGAGATAGAGTCGGGGGGCTTGTTCAGCCCCAGCACCCCCCAGTTGCAGGATGGGGCACTGGGACAGAGGAGCCAGAGCAACTGGCAGGACAGCAGTGCCAGCCAGGAGGTTGGAGGGCTGCAGGAGAGACGGCAGGCTGGGGGCCAGAGCCCGGGCGATGCGGACCTACAAGACAGGGAAGTGGGGCAGCGAGGTTGGCCTGGCGACATCAGCCTCAGTGTTGTGCCCCAGCCAGAGGCGGCCTTCAGCCCAGGGCAGCGAGACTGGAGCGGTGACTTCTGCACGGAGGCTCCCGAGAGGAGCTATCAGTTTGGCATCATTGGCAATGACCGAGTGAGCGGTGCCGGCCTGAGCCCTTCCAGCAAGATGGGAGGTGGCCACTTTGTGTCTCCTGAGAAGACCTCGGCTGGGCCTGTAGACTGGACTGACCAGCTGGGCCTCAGGAACTTGGAAGTGTCCAGCTGTGTGGGTTCCGTGGGCTCAAGTGAGGCCAGGGAGGATGCCGTGGGACAGATGGGCTGGTCGGACAACCTGGGCTTGAGAGACATGGACCTGGCCAGCTGTGTGAAGACTGGGGGGCCTGAGGAGCCCAGGGGGATGGGAGTTGGGGAGAAAGACTGGACTTCTGATGTTGGGGTGAGGGGCAGAGATTTGGCTGGGGTCGGGGAGGCAGGAGGCCACAGCCAGGCCAGAGAGAGTGGCGTGGGGCAGACTGACTGGTCAGGTGTGGAGGCTGGAGAGTTCCTTAAATTAAGGGAGCGTGGAGTGGGCCAGGCAGACTGGACACCAGACCTGGGTCTGAGGAACATGGCCGTGGGGGCAGGTAGCAGCTCCAGGGAACTTGGGGTGGGCCAGGTGGACTGGGACAATAATCTGGGCCTGAGGAATCTGGAGGTAGCCTGTGACCTAGAGACTGGAGCTTCTCAGGAGCCGCGGGGATGTGGAGTGGGGCAGATGGACTGGAGCCAGGACTTGGGGCTCCGGAGTGTGGAGCTCTCTGGGGCCCCGAGTGAATCCAGGGAGCACGGGGTGGGAGAAGTCAGCCAGTGCCCAGAGCTAGGTCTCAGGGACACTGGCATGTTGAGCCCTGGCCTGGAGGCCAGAGACCCCATGGAAGCCAGGGAGCTGGGGGTTGGTGAGACAAGTGGGCCAGAGACCCAGGGTGAAGATGAGTCCTCACCTTCCTTGGAGACCTGCCCTGAAGGCCCCGCAATGGAGACAGGAGAAGCTCCAGGCTCTGGAGCCAGGTAAGGGGAACACCATCCCTGTGTGGGAGGGAAGGTGGTGCAGCTGTCTGAGAACGTAAACCTTTCTGGGGGGGGGGAAGAACCGGCTTCCCCCAAGGAGTTTTACTCTTTGGGAAATTACAACAGTTTGGGTTGTGAATTTTTATTTTGACTTTTACTTTTTTCAAAATTGAACTACGACCTGTACCCAGGTTGAGTTCCTATTTTGAATGAGTGTGATGTGTGAGGTGTGACTCTTTGTAGCCCACGCTTTAGGATACCTTGGTGACATTGTACGGTGATGTTGTACTGTGACGGTGCTGGAGGAACTGGAATGGTACACGTCACATCTTTGGGTGGTTTCTGGTGGGTTCCTCTTGAGCACAGAGGCTGTTCCACAGGCTCTCGGCTCTGAAGCCAGAGGTGCTCCTGGGCCAGGGACCAGGATGCTTTCCTGAGTGCAGGAAGGAGAACTCTTTGTTCACGGCCTTGACCACTCCAGGTCCGGAGCGGAGTGCACAGCGGCACTCACTGTCTCTCAGGAGGTTAGGAACACGGTGCTTCTTGCCTACCTTGTCTTAACGCCTAGAAGAAGCAACAGTTTAAGAACCTGAAGGACATGGGACCTGGTCCCTGGCCCCATGACCCTGGCCTCCACACACACAGTTGCTGAAAAAACTTTCCAGAGGAACACACTGATAATTTTACCAGCCAACCACAGTCTGTCTCAGGGATTTTTATGTTCTAAAACCGACTGAGGTGATTTCTCACCTGGAAAGGGTGCAAAAAGGCATTGTATGTCTTCCGTTAACATTTCCATCCACTGAGATTTGGATTCATTGTCTTGACTGAGTAGAAAGTTGGCCCTTTCCCAACCCTGGAGCTTCTCACCTGCCAGGGAGGAAGGGAAGGGGAGGGAGGTGTGGGGCAGGCTATGTTATAAGTGGAGGGGCTGATGGTAGTGGGAGGGGGCAGGAGGGACCAGGAAAGGTCTAGAGCAGGGGTGTCCAGCCTTTTGGCCTCTCTGGGCCACACTGGAAGAAGAAGAATTGTCTTGGGCCACATATTAAATACATTGTGACACATAATCACCAAAAAAAATCTCTAATGTTTTCGGTAAATTTACGATTTTGTGTTGGGCCGCATTCATAGCCCTCCTGGGCCGCATGTGGCCCGTGGGCTGTAGGTTGGACCCCCCTGGTCTAGAGGGAGTTGGGGTGGTGGTAGAGGAGTCGGGAAGGCATTTGGGTTTGAGGAGAGGGAGAAGAAAAGGTGATGGGGCCCCGACGTTGCCTAGGGGAGCTCAGGGGGGAGCGTTCTGGGGAACCCCGGCTTTGGAGAGGGAGATGGGGGAGCCTGGGGAGGAGGTGAAGACTGCAGGGACAGAGGTGAGTTCACAGGACTGGGAGTCCAGAGGCTCCTGGGTCCCCTGGGCCTTCCTGAGCCTCACACTGTAATGATAGACTCAGGAAGCGTTAACATTCCTAGTGGTAGAAGGTGGGCACCCAGTGGCCGCCCTGATTTCTCTTCCCAGGACTTGGAGAACTCTGCGGTCCCAGCCCTTGGCTGCACATCTGACCTCATTGGTCTTCACAGCTGCGGGTGAACAGGGAGGGATGATTGTCATCTGCAGTTTGCAGGAGAGAGGGTGTGACCTGCCTGAGGTCACAGTCAGTAGTGTCTTTCCTGCTTTATCTGAAATGCTGTCAGGTGTGGCTGTGGCTTTCAGGACTCAGAGGTGTGAGTCAGTGAGAGTGTGTGTGTGCCCTACACGTGTGTTTGTGCTCTGTTTTGAGGGAGCAGCAGGCAGAGATGCATAAGCTGCATTGAGATGCAAGGTGACCCAGCTTCTCATTCACTGGGCAAATGTTTGCTTAGTCCTGTTCCTGGCCAGGCCCTGGGCCAGGTGCTGGGGGCACAAAAGCAAAAGTGGCTGTGTCTTTGCCCTTGAGTTGCTCACAGACTGGCAGTGGGGACAAAGAACCTCTGGGGGCAGGGGCGCTGGCACAGGTGGAGCCCTGGGCTAGCAGGGCAGAGGAGGGGTGGTGGCTGGGGAAGGGGAGCAGGCCAGCTCCACAGAGGAATTAAGCTGCAGAGAGTGAGAGTGAGTGGAGGGGCACTGGTGCAGCTTCCCTGGCAAGGAACCACCGTGCCCAGATAGACAGCCGTCTGCAGGGCCGGGCGTGTTCTGTGAGACTGGGGCACAGGGAGGGGTGGCATGGGCAGGTGGGCCAGTGTCTGGCTCATCCCAAGGCGAGTGTGCCCCCAAGCAGGTGCTCCTGGGAGGGGTGCACAGATGGTGTCCACAACATCGACAGCAGTAGTAACGATAGCTGTTATTCACAGGGCACACTCTGAATGCCAGGCACTGTGACTCGAGCTTTACATTCTCATTTCATACCCCCAACAACACTATAAAGTTAGCAGCTTTTGTAGGTGAAGGAACTCGCTCAAAGTTTCAGTAAGTAGAAGACCGAGGATTTGAACCTGCCAGGCTGGCCCAGCTCATCCCTTCTATGCTGGGTTGTGTGAGGCCTTGACTGTGTCCTTCCTGAAAGAGCTTGAGAAAAGCATGGAAAGGAGGGAGAGGTTGGGGGGAGGGAGAAACAGATTTCATGAAAGGGCTTTGGGAGAGGGAGATGTGACCGCTTGGTGACCTTGTCCGCCGGTCTGTCTCCTTGCAGCCCTGGTGGGTGCCCGGCCCGCTCGCCGCCCTCTGGATCCCAGAGCCTGCTGGAGGAGGTACTGGCCATCAGCAATTCCAAGGCAGCAGCCCGGAGGGAGTCCGCAGCTTCGGGCCTGAGGAGCCTGTTGGAAGAGGAAGGAACCATGGCAGGGGATGACCAAGGGGAGTCCCCGGAGCCCGGCAGGGACCCCGTGTCCTCCTGGAGGCCCCAGCCTGATGGTGAAGCCAGCCGGACAGAAGAGGTGGATGGCACCTGGGGCCCTGCGGGGGCCGAGCGGGGTGACCAGGGCCTGACACGCCCTCCTCGGCGGCCCCCTCAAGGCCCTCCTCCCAGCTCCCCCAGCCAAGACTTCTCCTTCATCGAGGTCAGTGGAGGGTGAGCCCAGGGCAGCGAGTGGACTGTTGTGGGGGGTGAGGGTGGTGGAACCAGAGCCTGGCCCCTGGGACTCCCCAGCTGCTCTGAGCTCTGAGTGGTCTCGATCTAGGAGGTAGAAAGTGGGTGAGGGGCGAGTCCTATGAACAGGGGGCTCCTGGCTGCAGGAGGGATCCACTCACAGCCAGCTGCTTTTGAGAGGCTCCTGTGGGATAGGGCAGCACCACGGGATGGTGATGGCAGTGGTGTTGCTGTTGTCTTGGGCAGGATACCGAGGTCCTCGACAGTGCCATGTATCGGAGCCGTGCCAACCTGGGGCGCAAGCGTGGGCACCGGGCCCCGGCCATCCGTCCAGGCGGCACCCTGGGCCTGTCGGAGGTGGCAGACTCGGACGCACGCCTATTCCAGGACTCCACGGGTAGGGCCACTGTGTTGTTTGCTGTCTGTTGGTGTCTGGGGCGGTGCCGGGAGGTGGGAGTGTGGGGTGGCTGCCTGTGCTGAGCCCTCTCTGGACCCTTGCAGAGCCACGAGCTTCTCGGGTGCCGTCTTCAGACGAGGAGGTGGTGGAGGAGCCTCAGAACCGCCGGACACGGATGTCCTTGGGCACCAAGGGGCTGAAAGTCAACCTCTTTCCTGGCCTGAGCCCATCAGCTCTGAAGGTACCATTTGCTTAGTCAGCAAACACCTGGCCAGCTGGACACCTTGCATCCAGCCTTCTCCTCCCCATCATCTCTTCATTTCCCCACCTCCTCCTTCCCATTTTCCTTCTCATTCTGCTCTCCAGTGAGGGCCTGCTGCACCCCATGCTGTGTGCTAAGTGTGATGGAAGGGGGATCGAGGCTGTTCTATGTCCCAGAACCTCATGGGGTGGTGGGGCGCAAGGCCGTGTCCATAGTTAGATGTGGCGAATGGAGAAGTTTAGGGGTCAAGGAAGGGCTGGGCCTGTTTGGAGAGAGAGAGAAATTGCTTTATGACCGTGGGAAGCCTCATGCAGCGAGTGCCCATGCTTTGAGGCATGCATGGGAGTTGGCTACGGAGGGTGAGGTGCTGGGAGGCCTTCCAGGCAGAGGAAACAGAATGAGCAAAGGCACAGGGCTCGAGTTGCCTGAATTCAATTCAGCAGTACCTCTTTGAGGGGCTACTGTGTGCAAGGCAGCTTCAGCTCTCGGGCACGTTTGTCGTTAAGTGCCTTCCTGTCCATCTTGGTGAAAGCACTGCAGAGGTGTTTGGGCCTGACTGGCAACTGCACGCCCATTCTGTGAATCCTCGTGCCTGTCCCTCTGACATCTCTGTGTGCGCGGACTTGTCTGTCAGGCCAAGCTGCGCCCCCGGAACCGCTCAGCTGAGGAGGGGGAGCCGGCGGACGGCAAGGCGAGCCAGAAGGAGTCCACGGTCCAGCGCTCCAAGTCCTGCAAGGTCCCGGGGCTGGGGAAGCCCCTTGCGTTACCTCCCAAGCCAGAGAAATCCTCAGGGTGGGTGATGTGAACTCAGGGCGTTGACTAACCTCAATGTCTTGGCCTAAAAAGGGGAACCTCACATTATGTAGAGGAAAACCAAAGCTTGGGGAGGAGGTCGACATGCCCCAAAGTAACTGTATTAAGTTGGTGGCAGGGTCCCTGTCTCTGAAGCCAGGCCCTGGGCTGCGTCTTCTGAGTGGAACCAGGGGTGGGGATGGGGGTTCTATTGCTGCCACTCCTCATTTTGTTCTGCCTTACTCGGGTTTGCTTTGTGACCTTCCCCTCTGCCTTCTAGGTCAGAAGGATCGTCACCCAATTGGCTACAAGCCCTGAAGCTGAAGAAGAAGAAGGTCTGAGAAGTCACTGAGGTGAGGGCAGGTCCCTGGGCTTGGGGAGTGGGGTCCAGGGATGAGCAAGGTGTGTCCTGGAGGACGCAGGAGGCCCCTCCCTTTCCTCCCCATCCCCCTTTCTCTGGCAGGCTGGAAGCAGGCAGGTGGAGCCAAGCTCCAGAGGCTTGGTGTATCCCTCGACTTTCCCTCAGTTTTGCCCACAGAACAGGGTGGTGTTGTCTGGCCTATGATGGATGAGGAGGGCCTCTATCCCAGCCTTCCTGCCTGGGCTCAAGGATGGTTCCCAGGCCCTGTGGCTGGCCTGAGTGTGCTCCAGCAGCCCTTCTGGCCTGGACCCCTGGGGGCACTCACCAGGAACCTTCCTTATAACTGGGCTCAGTTTGGGGAGCCAGGATGGGCACAGGGGAAGGAAGAGGGAGCGCCTCCTCTGCCCCCGTGGTCAGCTCCCCTGAGCTCTTCTCTCCTTCCTGGTGCAGGTCCTTCCCATCTGGCAGCCTCAGGCAGTGCCCGTTCCTGTGGGGTCGCCAGCGAGGAGACGGCTGGAGTTCCCCACGTCCCAGGCTGCAGCCTCTGCTCCCCTCCACCTCTGAGGAGCATCTGGGGAGGCACATTTATGCACTTTGTATCACCTTCCCAACTTCCCCCATGCCTTCCCTTCCTGCCTGGATTGCAGCCTGGATTCTGTCCATAGTGGTCCAAGGTTCCGGTCCTTCCTCTGTGTGCTCTCTGCCCACCTCCCTCCTGCTTCCTCCTCCAGCCTACCTTGGGTTTTCTTTTGATACCAATTTATAGCATTTTTTATAAAAGCCTTTGATTTTTGTAATGGGTGGAGCTCAGCCCCACCCCAGGTCTCCTTCCACCCTGCCAGGTGCCCCACAGAGACCAATAACATTTTGCCACTTGAAACAATAAAGTTTTTTGGGAATTGGTGTTGCCCAGTTGTGGCGTGTGGTCATCAAGCCCTGTCCTCCTGTCCAAGGCTGTGCTGGGAAACGCCGGTTCTAGCCCTGGCCTGCCAGGGGCTCGCTCTTCTGTTGAACATGTCATAACCCTCATGCTCTTGGGCTCGGGGTCCCTGAGGAGGGTGTATTGGTTCTAGAAGGCGGATTGCTGATTTAAACAGCCCCCAAACCTCAGTAGCTCAACACAAATGTTTGTTTTCTATAGAGTGCTCAGTCCCGATGGGTTGGTGGTGGGGACACTCTGCGCCTTGAAGTCATTCAGAGCCCAGGCTCCTTCCGTGTTGTGGCTCGGCCACCTGCAGAAGCCTTTGAGTCCTCTACAGCATTACAGCGAGAGGGGAGCATGATGTGGGAGGCCCACACCCCATTGGCTCAAATTTAGTTCATGGCCCCTCCTCATTGCAGGGGAGACTAGAAAACATGGTTTAGTGTGGCCACAGAGAGAAAACTGGGTATTGGTGAAAATGCACCCTTCTCACCAGCGGGTTGGTTTCTGTAAAGAGTCCTTTTGGCCTTTCAGCCCATGCATTCTGGGATGTCCCCTGGGTTCTGGCCTTCTGCACCCAAGCCCCTGTCCCTAAGCCTAGCTCTCTGTCATCCTGGGTTCCCCAGACTTGCCCTGGGGTTGGGTAAAAGGGGAGGCTCCTGTGGACTCACCTTGATGGGCCTTAACAGAGTCACTGAATTCAGACTACAGCTGCATTTGGAAGTCACCTCATTGACCAGGACTGCTTAGCCTTTTGGGATTTTTATGGGCTATGGCAGCTATCGACTTAATTTGGGAATTTGACCAAAGTTGTGGACTCGCTAGAAAAACGCATGTGTATGAGTTTCACAAACCAGCCCGGAATTCCCATAATTTCCTAGAGCAGTGGTTTTCAGCCGTCCCTGAGCATCACAGTTTCCTGGGTTTTCACAGTCTCCCGAGACTTCAGTGTGGTAGGTGGTGCCAGGAATCAGCATTTTGGCAATGCTGTGGAAGTGGAGAGGATAGAAAGACAGGGGCCTCAGATGGGTGCCTGTCCTCGCCCCTGGGTGGTTCTGTGCCGCACAGCCCCTGTGCCAGTCCTCCCAGGGCCCAGCAAGGCCCAGCTGGTGTGAGCTTTGCTCTATTCTCTCCCATCCCCCTCCCCCTTAGGGGGTAGGACTGGCAACCCAAGCCAAACACTTAAAGCTCATTAGTAGGGTAAATGGAGCCTGGGCTGATCCCAGTGCCTGGGCTCTGCAGGGAGGGAGAAGAGACAGGGGCCCACTTCCAGGGAAGGCAGAGCTAGACCTGGTGAGTGGGTAGGGGTGTCCCACACTCCCTCTGTCTGAGGGGTGGGTGGTTCAGGGCCTTGGATGGGAGGCAGGGAGAGAGAGCAACTCATAGGAGCTTTGGCCACCAGGGCAGGTGTCTGAGAGCAAACGCAGTTGGGAAAGTCGTGATTCTTCCTGTGCAGTCATTTCTCAGGCTGTGCCTGGGGCCCTTGGGAGTGACCTCAGAGGGGCAGGTTTTGGTCTTTTGAAACTGGATTTGGATTTTGGAGACAGTGGAAAGTCCCCTGGATGCCTGTATTGGGGAATACTTGGGGCAGTCAAGCAGGCTTGTCAATTTTGGTCAAAGGCAGCTCTGAAAGCCCTTTCTGAAGAGTTGAATGAGCTCAGGAAGAGTGATTAGAATATATGCACAGGCCATTGGGAAGGCAACAACTCAACATGATCATGAAGGAGCCAAACGCTTTCTGTTCGTGTTAGAAAGCTGAGCAGTCCCTTCCCAGGATTTTTGTTGAAAATTCTCAGGGAATCTGGCCCAATCCCACTGCAGTTAAAAATGACACAACATAGCCTCTCCCCTATTCCTTGCTTCTGATGCCCTCACCAGGACCTCGTTCGTGTATGAATTGAGTACCAGACAGTGGAGGAAGCCTTGGAAACTGAACAGGAGGGGAGCCCACAGAGCAGGCCCACATCCCCTGTGATCCCAAGCTGGAATTGGTGTTTGGGATGGGTTGAGGCTGACAACAAGCTGGCCTTGGCCCACAGCCCTTGGTATTTGGGAGGTGGTGGCAGGTGGTGTGGGAAGTGTGATGGTTTGCTGCCCACCCTTAGCACTTTTTTCCTCCAGCATCCTATCCTCAAAGGTGGTCCATCCATCTGCCAAGGTCACAACCCCTCCCCAAAAGGTTTAGAGACACAGGCAGTTGTGGTATAGGAGCGTGCAAATCAGTTTATATTCTGCTTTTGATCTCAGGGACCCTCTCTGAGCCTCCGCTTTAAAAGAGGTGCACTAAGAGGGTACAGTAGTCCCCACTTATCCACAGGGGATACCATCATTGCAAGGCCCTCAGTGAATGCCTGAATCCATGGGTCATACTCAACTCTGTGTGTATATATATGTATATGTATACACACACACACACACGCACACTTTTTTTCCTATACATACATACCTGTAAAAAAGTTTAACTTATAAATTAGGCACAGTAAGAGATTAATAACAATAACAACAAAATAAAACAATTATAACAATACACTATGATATAAATTATATGCATGTGGTTGGTCTTGAAAAATCCTACCGTACTGTACTCACATTTTCACTTCAAGGCAGCACTTCATGGCCTGTCTCTGGCAAATCCAAATTGCCAGCACCACTGCTCATGCACTTTGGGGCCATTACTAAGTAAAATCAGGGTGACTGGCACACAAGCACTGCAGTACCGGGTCCGCCCATGTGATACCCGAGATGGTGGCTGGCTGACTTGCGTGTCGGCAGCATCTATGGCATGGAGACACTGGACGAGGGGCTGATTCACATTCCAAGTGGAGTGAAGCAAGATGGTGCGAGGCTTCATCATGCTACTCAGAACAACGTGCTATTTAAAGCTTATACCCTGTTTATTTTTGGGAGTTTCCATATTTCATTTTCAGACTGTGGTGGACCATGAGTATCTGAAACCGTGGAAAGCGGAACTGTGGGTGAGGGGGGGCTACTGTATCTGCCGCACAGAACCACTGGAGGGCTAAATGATGGTGGGACCTTCCCTGGGACCAAGCAAGCAAGTGGTCCTGGCTGGCCTGGTCTTGTCTTTCTTTGTACAGTGGGAACAGAGGACCGATTTGGTTTTCTCGAGCCCTGGAGCTGACAATGGCGTGGAAGCTGTTGAGCAGGATTTTCTAGGGGCCGCTTTGCCTGAGGGCCTCCCTGAGTCAGCAGTGTCTCCTCACCTGGGACCAGCCCTTTGGCCCTGCAGCCACTGCCCTGCCCTGCCAGCAGGAGCCCAGCAAGAGCCCAGCACAGCCGGGAAAAGTGCTGGCAGGTTTCAGAGGCTCACCGCCCACCCCTGGGTGAGTGCCAGGCCCTGGTGGCGGGAGCCTCCTGGGAGCAGAATGATAAAGTGGGTTGTAATCGGCTGCCCGAGGACCGACTCTAATTATACTTTTATTTATATAGCACTCTGTCTCCAAAGGGCCAGACGCTCATTCATTCATTTATTTTTTTTTAAAACAAAGTTTGTTGAATTTCTTTCTGATAACAAAAGCAAAGCATATTCGTGATAGGCCACTTAGAAAACACAGGGAAGTAAAATTAAGAAAAGAAATTGCCTGGAACACCACCATTCAGGTGTACTGTAACTTTTTTTTTTTTTAATACTTGTTATTTTAGAAGAGATTCAGATTTAGAGAAAAGTTGCAAAAATAGTATGACGGTTCTCCTGAGCCCACACCTGTGAGTGTGACTCAGATATTAGTATGTTTCATTGTCACAACTCATGAAGCAATATTGGTATGTTAATATTAATTACAGTCCATTATTTTGTCACATTCCTTACTATTTTTTTCTTTCTCCTAACATTCCTCTTCTCTGCTAGGATCCCATCCAGGATCCCACATTATGTAGTTATGCCTCCTTAGGCTCCTCCAGACCGGGATGGCGTCTCAGGCCTTCCTTATTTCTGGTGGCTTTGACGGTTTTGAGGAGGACCGATCAGATACTTTGTAGAATGCCCTTCAGTTTGAGTTTGATATTTTCCTTGTGATCAGGCAGGGGTTCTAGGTTTTCAGGAAGCAGAGTAAAGTGCCATTCTTTTACCAAAGGTGCATATTATCGGAATGACTGCTCACTGTTAGTTTTGACCTTGGCCGAAGGAGTGTGTATCAGGCTCCTCCGTCAAGTTACTCTTGCCCCTTTCCATACTGGACTCCTGGGAAGGAAATCACTGACTCTGGCATTTTCACGTATTTGCTTCCAGTTTCAGCGTTTTCCCTTCTCCCCCCAAACAAAAGCAGAATTCCATGAGCATTTGTTAATTCTTGGCACCTGTTGATCTTGCCAGGAACTGGGATCTGGGTTTTAATCTTGTTGAAATTTTTGGTTTCTTAGTTTCTAAAGACTTCAGCACATAGGCACGTATTACCATTTTAACTGAGTCTGTGCCTTGGTTTCATCAGTCAGAACACAGTTATTGAGCAGTTACTCCGCCCCCACACTGTGCTAAGAGCTTCCCGCACCTTATTAATCCACACACAACCAAGGATGGAGACACTTGCTCTCCTCATGACGTGGACGAGAAAACTGTGATTTGTGCAAGCGAAGAGTTGCCCAGAGTCACACAGCTTGAGAGTGGCAGAGCTGGAACTCAAACCTTGGTCTGTGACCCCAGAGCTTGGCACTAGACCATGCTTAAGTGGACTAGTTAAGAGTGGTCACGGAGAAGGGAGGTTTAGTATGGAAGTTCAGAGGTTTGAATCAGCTCTTCCATTTATGAGCTGTGTGGCCTTGGGTAAGTCACAGCTCTGGGCCTTGGTTTCCTTACCTGTTCAATGGGGACAATAACATTACCTTCCTCATGGGGCTGTTGTGAAGATCAAATTACTTGAACCAAGGCTTGGCTCAGGGTAGGCTGTCAGTGAGGGTTATCCTTATTGTTATGTCTGTGCTATTTTTCACTTTCCTGTCCATCCACCCATCCAGGAACAGCATTGCCCACTCTGGGCCTCAGTTTCCCCATCTGCAGTGGGTATTGAACCAGAATAGGAATTTGTAACCCTTTTTGTTTCGTGGACCTTTTGGGCAGGCTGGTAAAATAAAATGCATAGGATAACAAAGGAAACTATACTGAAATACAGTTATCAAAATATAACCCCCCCCCCAAATCTGTGACATAGTAATACATGTGTTCATTTATTAACACATTAAACTAAATGTAGTGGTAGGTCCAACCACCCCCACAATGTTGAGGTGGGCAATACTAGTCATTATTCGTAGTGACAAAGTCCTAAGAACTCCTAATTCTACTGTAGTTCGATGCTTGTGTTCATAACAGAAATGCTAAATTCCAGTTACAGATTAGAGAACTTCTTTTCCCCTCTAAGTTCACAGATGGCTGAATTCTTAGCATGGACCCCAGATTAAGAACTGAGTTGGAGGAAGCCTGGATCCTTTCCCGCTCTCACACCCGTTATTGGGGTAGGGCCCCCTGGGTCCTGGGGTTGGGGAGAGGAAGCCCTGTGCCCTGGGGATGATGATCCCGGGACAGAGGGACCGCGGGGCCTTTCCAGCCCCAGCCTGGCTTTCCCGGATTGCTCTGGTCTAGATGTTTCAGAGAAACCGCCTGGCAGCTCCCCATAGAGCCTTTGCCCTGGCTGATCAATGGCTGCCTCTGTAGATCTATTGATCCAGCCTTTTGTTTTCCAGAAACAACCAGCCTTTCTTTTGTTAACCCCTGCCAGCCTGGCCCCAAATAGGGTGCCTTCGGTGCCCCAGGCTCAGTGCTGGGCCGAGACAGACTTCAGGAGAAGGATGGCATCTGTGGGTGAAGGGCACCCATCAAAGGTCAGGAGCTGTGCGGGGCTCTCTTGCCTAATGGGCTGGCAGCAAAGGAGCTGGACTTCAGATCCCAACTTCGTCTGACTTTCGAATGCTGTGTTATCTTCAGGTTACCAGCAGTGTCTGTGCCTGCCTCACCATGCAGGTGAGTGTGGGGTCTTTTCCATCCCTGGGTGCACACATATACCCCCTGTCCCAACACACACACACGCACACACACACACATACACACACATCCTCAGATTCACAGACAGGTCAGGGGTGGTTTCACCCACCTGAGAAGGAGCCCTTTCAGCCCCTGGCAACCTCATTGCCATCACTAACCACCCCTATCTTGGGTATCTTGTGGTTTTTCATTTTAGAACACGCAGTCTCTTAGGCAGTGCTAATTCTGACCTTGAAGCCTTTCTTACCTTTTCTGGAACGAGCAGGGCAGAGGCACCGAAAGAGAAACCAGGGGTCCGACAGCCAGGGGCCCCGACAGGACTAGGCTGGGGCACTCAGCACACCCCTCGATTCAGTTCAATCAACAGACATTTTATCAAGCTGTCTGTTATGCATGCTGGGGATGTGGCGATGAGTTAGGTACAGTCTCTGGGTCAAAAGCTGTCGTAGGAGGCAGCTATGGGACATAAGCCAAACTGTGGTGTCACAGAGATGAGAGTGCCGGCACAGGTATAGTGCGAGACTGTTAGAGCAAATTTGCTGACGCAGGGGAGCTTGGAGGGAAACGTCACTGACCAGTTAGCAAGGCCTGGAAGGTGGAGCTTTTCAAAGTGTAGGAAGAGGGGGAAGGAACGGCCCCCCAGGTGTGGTGAGGGGTCAGCTTGGGCGAAGGCCAGGTGTGGAAACGTGTGACACCCTGATGATGGGAGTCGTCTAGTCTGCTCCAGCTGCCACAACAAATACCACCAGCTGGGGCCCTAAACAACAGATTTTATTTCCTCACTGTTGTGGAAGCTGGAAGTCCAAGATCAAGATGTCAGCAGAGTGTGTTTCCGCTGAGGCTTCTGTCCTTGGTTTGTAGATGGTCGTGTCTCCCTGTGTCTCCCTCTGCCAATGTCTTTGCCTAATCTGTAATCTCTCTCTCTTTTTTTTTTGTTATAAAGACACTGGTCATATTGGATGACAGCCCAATCACATGACCTCATTTTAACATAATTACCTCTTTGAAGACCCTGTCTCCAAATACAGTCACAATCAGATGTACTGGGATTAGGACTTCAACGTATGAATTTGGAGGAGGGTAGGGGGACAATTCAGCCATAATAAGGATTGACTGTGGAAGAGGGAAGAAATGCCCGGGGGGGGACGCTGGGGTGGGGTGGACAAACCAGGAGAGGCCTTGTAGAGTTGGGCTGCACATAGCAGGACTTCCAGGCACCTGCTCTGGCTTCAGGAGGCCAACTGGAAAGTGAAAGCATTTCTCCCTGTCCCCAGTGCTCTGGGACTTCCGGGAGTGGTGTGATCTCTCAGGACTACAGTCCTCAGGGCTGGTTATGGGGCGAGCCCCAAAGAGGGGCCAGCATTGGACTTGTGCCCTGGCTCTGTGGGAACCCCTCCCAGTGGGGTGGGTCCCAGACACTTATCAAGTAGGAAGCCTTCCTGCTTTCCAGAAACTCCCGTCCGGATGGGCCTGGTTGTACAAAGACCTCACCAAGCAGAGTCTGGCAGGCCATGGACCGCTCAGCTGCCCGAGGGGAGAAGGATCAGAGTTCTGCCCTTCTGGCTTTGCCCACTCTGGGTGACAGAGGAACCCGGTGTCCACAAGTGGTGCCGATGTCTTGTGCTGGGAGTCAGGACGTCTCTCCAGCTCTTGGTTTCCTGCTTTCCTCCGTCATGAAGTGAGGGGTGAGAATAAAATCTCTAAGGACCTGGCTTCTGGCACTGACTTTAGGATCCTGAAGCTGGGAAGGAAGTGGGGGCGGAAGGGCCAGAGGAGGGGCTGGAACCACACCCCCACTTCCACCCACCAGCCAGGATGGGGAGGCCTGGGAATTTGCTTTTCCAAGGCATGGAAAGTTGGCTGGGGCAGGGGTAAGGGTGGAGGCCTCAACTGGATAACTGTTTCAAAAATTATTGACCTAGTGTGTCCAGTGCGTGAATTTTAAGTGTAGAGCTTGATGGACTTCTAAGTATGAATAGACTTGTGCATCCACCACTGCAACCCAGATAGAGAACATAGCAGAGCTCAGGAGGCTCCCTCTTTCCTACACCTTTGCACCCCACCCCCAGGTAGCCACCATTCTGACCATCGATTAGTTCTGTCTGTCCTTGACCGTCACGAAAATGGAATCACACAACAGCACTCCTTTGTGCCTGGCTTCTCTTGCTGGTTGTTATGCTTAAGAGATCCTCCCACTGGATTTCACAGGAAACAGGGAAGTTCCTCCTCAGACAGTCTCTTCCAAGTGTACCCCGGAGCTTGCCTCCCCCTCAAAACATTCCTTGACATTCGTCCCATCAAGATGTCCCTGTCCTTGAATTTGGGTGGGCTTGTGACGACTGCTTTGACTAATAGAGCAGGTATGGAATGATGCTGTGAGACTTCCTAGGCTGAGGCATAAAAGATGATGCAGCTTCTGCCTTATTTGCTGGAACACTGGTGCTTGGAGCACTGTGCACCAGGTAAGAAGTCTCACTGCCCTGAGGCCGCCATGTTGTGAGGAAGCCACACCACAGGGGGAGGCTGTAGGAGGTGCTCTGTCCTTAGTCTGATTTTGAGTCTGGCAGCCCAGACACCTGCAGGTCCTGGCTCTGTCCAGGGCTGCTGTGAAGACTAAAAAATATAATAATACATAGACAGCATTTGCTTAGTACACAGTAAACCTTCAAGACATGTTAGCCAAACAAAACAAAGCAAACTGGGAGGAGGGGAGCTTCTATGAGAGGCTTTATTATTGAGTTTTTTACAGATGAAGGGAAGAGCTGAGGTCATGGAGCTAATAGGCGGAAAGGTCGTGGTGCCAATGTGGGTCTGTCTGTTGCCAAAGCTCATGCTCCTTCCGCCCTGTCTGTTTGTCTTTAGAGCAAGTGCCTGTGGGTCTGGAGCCCATGCATGACCTTGCAGAGCTCTGTGCCCCGCTCAGGCTCACAGCCACGTCCAAGGCTGGTAGAGTCATCTCAGTTTCCTTCAGGCACAGTGGCAGCCCTCTCTGGAGCGTCCTCTGGCCTCAGTGACCCTGGCCGTGCCGGCCACTGCCAAGGAGCTGAGGCAGCCACTGAAGGACTCTCTGGGTCTGGGGGTTGCAATATCATTGCCTTGCTTTCCAGGAGGCCCTGTTTTTGTTTCCTTCCTTCCTTCCTTCCTTCTTTCTTCCCTTCCTCCCTTCCTTCCTTCTTTCCCTCCTGTTTCTCTGTCATGTAGACTGGATGCAGGGACTTGTTTCAAGCAGGTGCTCAAGGAAGACTCTGATTTATTTGATCATTTTAACAGCTGAGATATGATTCACATACTGTACAAACCACCCATTTAGTGTGCAATTCAATGGCATTTAATAACAGTCACAGAGTTGTGCATCTATCACCAACAATCAATTTTTGAACATTTTCATCAACCTCTAGACACCTTGTACCCCTTGACCATGATCTTCCACCCTCAGCACCAAGCAACCCCTAGTCTCCTTTCTGTCTCTATAGCTTTGCCTATTACAGACATTTCACATGAATGGAATCATGTGATATGTGGTTCTCTGTGTCTGGCTTCTTTCACTTAACATGTTTTCAACATTCATCTATGTTGTAGCATGTATTTTTATTGCCAAATACTATTCCTTGTATGGCTATACTGCATTTTATTTGATAGGCACCGGGGTTGTTTGCACATTTTGATTGTTATGAGTACTATTTTTGAACACTTGGGTACATGCTTTTGTGAGGACATAGGCTTTCATTTCTGTTGGGTAGACAATGAAGAGTAGAGTTGCTAGGTCATAGGTTAACTTTATGTTTAATCCTTTGAGAAACTGCCAGGCTGTTTTTCAAGCAGTTGCACCACTTTTCTTGCCCACCAGCAGTGTGTGAGGGTCCTGATTTCTCCACAGCCTCACCACACCTTCTGGCCATCCTGGTGGGTGTGATGGGCATGGCTCCAGTATTGCTCTGTATTCCCCCGATGGCTAATGATGTCAATCATCCTTTCATTGTTGTGTTGTGGTCTTTGTGTTTCTTCCTTCTTTGGAGAAATGCTTATTCTCACTCTGTTCTGATTTAACTACTGAGTTGTAAGAGGTCTTTATGTGTTCTTGATACAGTCCTTTACTCTGGTTTATTTTTAACAATCTTTGGGAAAGGCCATTTCATAACTTCCCTGTTCCTGTGTTTACTGGTTGGAGAATTGCATCACAAACTAAACTTTGGCTCACCTGTGAGGCAGAACTGACCACCTGTCCCCCGCCTTGGAAGCAATAGCTCACATGCATTCCTGGTGCTGGCGAAAATGGACAGGATCCTCCTGGTTCCCAGTTCCCCTCATTTTTCTTTTCTTGAGCTTTGTCTAGTCACTGGGTCTCAAGTGGCATAGCATGGAGTCACATATCAGTGTCACTTCTGGGACCCTTGCAATCCTCAGAACCTTACCTACCCCAAGAGTGGCCGTGCTTTCCACCTCCTGCTTCATTTTCAGAACTACTGTCCTCAAAGGGACACTCAGAGTAACGCTGGCATGATGTGAAATGGCCCCTGGAGGGCAGCAAAACTGAGACGAAGGCCCAGGGATTGGCGGCAATGGCCGGTGTGGATCCCCGAACAAAGAAAACAGAAGAATAAAAATAGGACTACTGTATGGTCCAGCAATCCCACTTCTGGGTCTATAGCCAAAGGAGTTGGAAGCTGGATCTTGAAGAGCTATCTGCACCCTCATGTTCATTGCAGCCATATTCAAAAGGGGCCAAGATGTGGAAGCAACTTAAGTGTCCTTTGAAGTTTGATTGAATAAAGAAAATGTGGTTATACATATACTGGAATATTCCTCAGCCTTAAAAAAGAAGGACATTCTGCTCTTTGCAGCAACATGGGTGAACCTGGAGGACATTAGGCTAAGTGAAGTAAGTCAGACACAGAAGGACAAACAATGATGGTCTCACTCATACGCAGCATCTAAAATAGTCAACCACACAGGAGCAGAGAGGAGAATGGTGGCTACCAGGGTCTGGAGGGCAGGGAGACATGGAGAGGCATCCATCACAGCAAACAGAGTTAGGTTCTACGAGATTAATAATAACTGGAGAACTACTGTACGGCATAGTGCCTGTAGCTACTGACACCGCACTGCATACCGGAAGAGTTGCTAGGAAGGCAGATCTTGTGTTAAGTGTTCTTGTCACACACACAAAAATAAGGAGGGCATAGGTTATGGTGATAGTCTTTCAAGGATATATACTTATCTCCAAAGCCGTCGAGTTGTAGACATTAAATATGTACAGAATTTTTTAAACACCTTAATAAAGTAGTTTTAAAAAAGAGAGAAAGAAAGAACATTCCCTTCTTGCAGGCAGCTGTGTGTGAAGCTGGGTTAGGGGGTCAGATTGTCCTCTGGCGGAAGGCAAGGGTGTCATGTCATGCCACACGATCATGCCCTGGGGAGGAAAGAGGGGACAGTGGCATCATTTTCCCTCCAAGAAGGATCTCGGCAGCATCATTGAGTGTTTATTAAGCTCTAACGTGGAGCCAAGCACTGTGCTAAGCATTTTGTATTCCTTATCTCATTAAATCCGCACCATAACCCGAGGGGTTAGACACACTTCACCCTCGTGCTACAAAGGAGGAAAGCGAGCCCAGATAGTTTGACTTGCCAACTATCGCCCAGCTAGCAGGTGGCAGAGCTGGGATCCAAACCCAGGCTGTCTGCCTTCAACACCTGCACTTTTAAATCCGTCCTTCTCGATACCCAGGGCACAGAGCCCTTGAATCCAAATCGGGTTGATGTTCATTTTCATACCGTCAGTTTCCATAGAAATTTGCATGGGAGGCAGCTGAGTGGTGGAAGCAAGAGCTCTGAGCAGGGATTCAGACAACTGGCACCGGGAAGCACTCCAGCATGCACAGGTTTTGTGTGACTTTGGCCCATTACATCATCTTTCTCTAAATTTCCTTACCATACAATGGAGATAAAATACCTACGTCACAGGGTTATTGTGAGGGTCACATGAGATTACAGCAGTGGGAATGATTTGTAAACTCTAAAGTCTGAAAAGTCAGGACTGTTATTCTTATGACATTGTTCTCCTAATTCAGGTCAAATCCTGTAATTAGCAGCCCCCAACTTAGATAACGAGTTCTGAGTCTTAGCCAAGAAGTTCAGTGTCGTCTCACTTCTTCTGAGCAATATTTAAGACAATAGAAATGGGGCACTGTTTCCAGCACTGGATTTTGGGGCTTCTGGTACTTGGTTAATCACAGTGTTCTAGCCATCCCTCCCCACTGCCCAACCAGCAGGCCGAATCGTGGTACTTTGGTCTTCACCCCCCACCCCTGCCCCTCCTTTCTGCACTGGCTGGCTGAGCTGGCTGTATATTGGCCTGTGGCTGCCTCCTTCGCAGTTGGGTGGGTCCTTGTGGCAGAGACAGAGTGTGCTCACTGAATGTCCACACGACAACTCATTGGCTGGGTCAGTGAAATGTAAGCAGCAATGACACGTTTTTCTTCTAAGCCGAGACAGGTAAAGAGCCAACTTTCTGCGTTGCAACTCTCCTTTTCCCTGCGGGAAGCCACCTGCAGGATGGAGAAAGGCCACTTGATTCAGTCTGTGTGTGACATGAACAAGAAACAAGTCTCTGTCGTGGTAAGCCACTGAGATTTGGGAGTTCCTTTGTTAAGCGATGTAGCCTAGCATTGCCCAGACAAATATAGTTCCTGCTCTCAGTCTGCGCAGAGGAGAAGAAGAAGGACCTGGTTCTAGGCAAAGCAGCATGAGCAAAGACAGGCAGAATGAAAAAATTGGTGTAGGTGGATCTGAGGATCCTTGCTCACAAGGCGCTGGGACACAGGGGCAAAGGTCACAGGCGTTGAGTCTTGGCTCTGCCATTGGCTGTGCGCCTTGGACAAATTGCTGTCTCTGAGCCTTGGTTTCCTTAACTGTAAATTGCAGACAACAACAGCGCCCAGACCTCGGAGTGGTTGTGAAGTGAACAAGGGTTTACTTAGCTGAGTGCCTAAAAGCAGGGTAAGTGCCAGATAAAAATTAGCCATGTTAAACATCAGTCATTGTTATGATAAGAGAGGACTAGGGAACTGATTTCCGGACACAGAAAAGTGCTTTCTATTCTTGCAGTAAATCTGGAGCCTAAGATGGTAAATAGGAGAAGACAGGGAGATGGGGTTTTCTGAGGGAACCTGGAACTAATTCATCCACCCTGCATTGCATCCATCCATCCATCCATCCATCCAAAAGACTAACACACTTTAAAAAATGAATATTCTCTAAACCTGTGAGAGTGTCTCTAACCAATCAGGAGGCAGAACCTGAAACATTGGGGTTATTGGAGATGCCCTTTTATGGTCATGTAGCCTTCCTAAATAGGAGCTAGAAAAAAATAGAAAAGTCCGGAAGGGAGTCAAGGCCAATGACGTCTTGGTAGGAAAGGCAGCGACAGGAAACCAGCGTCAAAGTTAAGTGCCTCTCCTTGGGGCTGGTCCTCCGGTGTGAGGAGCTTGGTGGGAAGGGTAGAGGGACCTCCATCCCAGAGCACCATGGCCTAGTGCTCTGTGGCTAGCAGTCCACTTGCAGCCTGCTAAGTCTGGGCTGGAGCAGGATGGTGGAAAGGCAGGCTCTGCGTCCCTGAAGTTAAAGCTGTGATTGGTTTAAGAGTGGGTATGTGATTAAATTTGTCCAATGGGATTTGACTTGTAAACTTTTGTTTGAACTATTGGGGAATAGAATTCTTCTTTTCACTGGACCTCCAGCTGGGAGGATATGGGCCTGGAGCTGTTGGAAGCTACTAAGTACAGGGAGAAAGTCTTCCTAAGAGTGAAGGTAACACAGAAAAACATAGTGAAGGACAGGCCACATCCTGATGCCATTATGTGTGAGCCCCTGGATCCAGCCATACCTGAAGGTTGACTAAGCTTTCCAGTTAATGTGGGAGTCCTGGTTCTCCAAAAAGCATCTTTGGCACTCAGAACACCATCAGATGGGGAACTGCTACCACCAGGATGCATTTCCACTCTCTACCATTGCTCTCAGCCCACAATGGATAACTTACTTATTCTGCACCAGCTTATGAGCTGGGCTCCTGGGTTAGAAAAATGAACAGGACTTGGGCCTTATCTTCAGAGTCATGGTCTAGAGAGGGTGACAAACATACTAGAACAGCTCAGTGTAAGATGTACTGAGATACAATAAAAATTGTCATGGGAACTAATTGGAGAAAGGAAGCCAGAATCTCAGAGGGACAAGAGTGTTAAGTAAGGCCGCTGAGAGGAAGAAAGATTCTTTCCAGTAGGTATTTATTGAACATCTACTATGTGCCATATACTGTGCTAGGCACTGGGGAGGAAGTGGTGCCTACAAATAGATATGATGCCTGACTTCAAGGAGCTGATAGTCTAGTGGGTGTGGGGACACCAGGTTTCTCAGAACAATATGTAGAGGCAGGAAAGGACCATGCAGCTATGAAAACAAATAACCAAAGCACTAGACTTGGCTTTGGGATCTAAGGGAGGTTTCTCAAAGATGAAGTGCTTGAGCTGACAGTTGAAGGCAGAGGAGAAATTTACTGGGACAAATGGAATGTGGAGATGGGGAAGCACTCTCGGCAGAAGGGAACAGCATCTGCGAAGGCTCTGTGCTGGGAAGGAACAAGGCAACCAAGCAAATAGAATGAATTATTTGGCTGCTGAACTGTGAAGTTAGGACCCATGGTCTTTAACTTCATGGCTTCCCCACCCCAGATGGTTTTTAAATCACCACAGGTATAATTTTTCTTACTTACAGGATGGGGCAACAGTATCCACTTTGCAGGCTTGTTGAGGAAGTTAAATGAGATGGGCTAAAGGGCCTGGCAGAGAGAAAAAGTAGTTAGTAAACAGCAAAAATTAATAACATTTTCCTCCGCCTCAGGTCTGATCCCAGTTGTCCCTGGTGGAGAGTGATTTAGGCTGTCATTTGGTTCCCAGAGTTTTCACTTTCTTTCTGTGAACCCTCCTCTCCATTTGCCAGCTCCCCAAAGCCCTGTCCCCCCCAGAACCCTGTTCCCATTGGCTCCTCCAGGTGGCCAAGAAATGAGTCAGGCCGCAAGGAGAGAGGCAGGGCATGTTACGGGCTGAATGGCATCCCCTCATTGCCAAATTCACATGCTAGATCTTAACATGTGGCCTTTGGAGGGAGGTTCTCTAAAGAGGTAATGAATTTAAACGAGGTTATTAGGGTGGGCCTTAATCCATATGACCTGTGTCCTAATAAGAAGAGGAAATTTGCACACAGACATGTCAGAGGGAAGACCGTGAGATGACACAGCCTGACGGTGGCCTTCCCCAAGCCAAGGAGAGAGGCCTCCAAAGGAACCAGCCCTGCAGACACCTTGATCTTGGACTTCTGGCCTCCAGAACTGTTCGGAAATAAAGCTCTGTTGTTTAAGCCACCCAGTCTGTGGCATTTGTTATGGCTGCCCCAGCAAAATAATACAGGGCAACAGAGAAGCAGAAAGGCTCCTAGATAAGCCACCTCCCTCCTCCCTCCTGCAGACCCTTGAGGTTGGGAGAGGAGCCTGCACTCTTCTCTCCTTGGATACAGGTGAGAGAGGGAGAGAAGAACAGAGGCCTTGGGAGCAAAGGGCCTTTGTCTTCCTCCTGCTTCCTTCCCTCGTACTGGGATGTGGGTGAATGAAGTCTGAGATCTCTCAAATGAGGTCGGAGCCAGACATCCTGAGCTCTCACGTCCTGACTCGACCACTTCCTGACTGTGTGACTTTGGGAAAGTTACTTACCCTCTCTGTGCTTCACCTCCTTCATCACTAAAATGGAAATCATAAGTGTACCTACTCCGCTGGGTTGCTGTGGAGATGAAGGGAGTGTTCAGAACAGTGCCTGGTGCGGAGTATAAATGCTGTTCAAGTGCTAATGAGCGTTAGGGTTACCCTCCTCTTAGAACCTCGCTTTTAACATGAAAGGAAGGTTCCTGGCCTCCTGAGGACAGGCCAAGGCTGACATAGGGCATTTCCTGATGTTTTAAGACATCGGACACGAAAGAATCCAGAAACGTCAGCTGAATTATTTACTTAGTTCAAATCCTGGTTCTGCCACGCATTCGAGAAATCATGTGACTTCTGGGTTTCAACTGGTCTTTTTGTGAAACGGCTCAGCTGACCCTTCGAGCCGCTGCCTGCCTCATGGAGTCATCGTGAAATGCGAATGCGATAGCGATTGTGACAAGGCTGTGTAACACACACGCCTCGCGTCGTGGTGAATACACACCCCATAGACGTCATCCGAGCTGACCTGTGAGTGCTTACCATTGTGTGGCATTCTTCGAAGTGTCTTACACGTATTTCTCATTCAGTCGCTAGGACGGCTTTATGAGGTGGGCCCTATAACTCTCCACTTTATAGATGAGAAAACCGAGGACAAGGGCGTTAAGCAACTTGCCTGAGATTTCCAGTAAACTGTGGTGCTGGGATTTGCCTCTGTCAGTTGAGGGTGCTCCTACCCTAAATCATAGGGCAGTGCTGTCCAGCAGAACGTTCCATGGTGCCGGTGATGTTCTAGAGCTGCCCTGTCCAAAGGGGGAACCCTCGAAATGTGGCTAGTGTGACGGAGGCACTGAATTTTTAATCTATTTTAATTTTAGTTAATTAAAATTTGAATTTAAATAGCTACGTTTGGCTCATGGCTACTGTATGGGATGGCACAGCATGAGGCTATGGCCTCCTGGGTTACGTGTGGACTTTACCCTCCAGACAGCACAGAGGAGAAAACAGGGCTTTCTCCCAGCATCACGGCTACTAACTTACCAGGTTGCTGGGACTCCAAGTCACTGCCCCTGGCTGTAACCCCAGGCTTCAAGCCAGTCCTGACTCTTCCCTGCTGGCCCTATACGGGAAAGCTGTCTATTCCTGAGAGGTGACAAAGGTCAGAGATTTTCCCCAGGAAGGGACCAGATCTCGCATTTCCCCGTGGGAGGTAGTTGTGGCCCTGAGCTCCCCCCCCTCCCCCCTCCCCCCCTCCCCCCCTCCCCCCCTCCCCCCTCCCCCCTCCCCCCTCCCCCCTCCCCCCTCCCCCCTCCCCCCTCCCCCCCTCCCCCCCTCCCCCCCCTCCCCCCCTCCCCCCTCCCCCCCTCCCCCCTCCCCCCTCCCCCCCCCCCCCCCCCGCCACCCCGCGCCTCCTCCTGGCCCCTCCTTCTCCAACCCCACCCCCACAACTCCAGTCTTTGCAAGCTGCCAGCTCTGAGCTCAGCCTCCCCGGTAAGGCGAAGCTTCTGCATTCCCTTTCTGAGTTGGAAGCCGAGCTGGCCAGTGCTCAAGGCTTAATTAGCTGAAATAACTGTGAATAATAATATTTAAAATGATAGTGGTTAAAGCTCAGGCTGCGCTGTTTCTGATTATGCAGCCGGCTGGCATGAGCATCCCTTCACCAGCTCAGCCAAGTCGGCCAGCCTGCGCCGGATGACTGGGGTGTGCCCCATGGAAGACCCCTGCCGCCGTTCTTCTCCAGTGAATGGAGGGGCGAGGCTCAGAATTTTTGTGGCCCTGCTTTGCCTCAGCGTTATGGTGCCCAGACCAACAGAGCAAGGTGGTCCTGAGGATCCAACCCAGAGGCTTTGCAAACCGTCAAAGGCTCCCAGGGAACCACTGTAGGGCGGGCTGCCTGGCTGTCACAAACTGGGGGACACTGGCGATGGCTGCCTTGATCTTGAGCATGAAACTTCATGTGTCTAATCCTGTTTCCTCCTCTGGAAAACGGGGAGCACGCACCTTCAAAGGTTGTCCGGGAGGATGAAACCAAGCACGTGCGCATGCGCCGTTCTTGGCCCAAGACCGGTTCATCGCGGATGCTCAGCAAACATGACTTCCCGTCTTTCTCTTGTTTTTCTGCTGGATCTCTGAAAATGTGCCCAGTGAAGGAGGAGAGGGATGGGTTGGTTAGGAGGTGGGAACGAGCTGATGTTCTAGAAACACTTCTCTACCTTAATACCTACCAAGCCTTTCTCTGAGGGATGTGGAATGCAGGGATATGGGACTTTTGAGGTTTAGGAGGACAGCAGAAGAGGCAGTGAGTGGGCCCCGTGCAAGGACAGGGCTTTTGTGTTCTCCCCTAAAATCCCAAGCAAAGGAGAGGTCTCCAAAGCCACGCGGTCACCTTTCATAGTTGAACCATAGGAAACTGCCATTAAAAAAAAAAGATTTTATTTATTTATTTTCAGAGAGAGGAGAAGGGAGGGAGAAAAAGAGGGAAAGAAACATCCGTTAACTTCGTCTTGTTCGTCCCCAACTGGGTACATGGCTAGCAACCCAGGCATGAGCCCTGCCAGAAGTGACCTGGGGACCCTTAGGTTCACAGGCTGGTGCCCAATCCACTGAGCCACGCCAGCCAGGGCTAAAAAAACCCTGCCATTTTTTAAGTCAAAAGTTGGTTGAATGTGCACAGGCCTTATAAGATAAAAAAGGCCACTTGACTTGACTTTAATTAATTAACTAAGTCTGAGTTAAGCTATGTACTACTTCTATGCGTCTATTCAAGGACACGAGAATAAAAAGTATAAGTGTTTTAATTATAAGATGTAAATAGCTTCTCAAAACACAACAAGAGTGAGACTGTCAGGCAGGTTATAACTAAGTGCCAAGTAATCTGTAAGAAATGATTGGTGTAGGTGCTGGAAGGAGGGAGCGGGCGTTCCAGGGTACGCGGGGTGAAAGGCAGGTTAGCAGAAGGAGGTGTGTTAAGTCGTGTCTGGGAGGATGGTCAGCAGCGTACATATTTTGCTGTGTACAATGTGCACTTTTTGCTCACATTTTTGAGGGAAAAATAAGGATGCACATTATACGTGGGTGTAATAATCCTGTGTATTATGTGCACAAAAACGTGGGTGCCCATTATACATGACAAAATATGGTAAATAGGCAGAGAGGGGTCAGAATGCTCTTGGCAGAGAGAAGTGGCGTGAGCAAGGTCTGGGACTCCTAGGGTCACCATGGCAGGGAGACCACGTCTGGTAGACATTTCTGCAGCTCACACGATCCCCATATCAGAGTAGGTACCAGTATATATTGGATAAAAGAATGAAAGAATGAATGAATGAGTGAGTAAACTCATGAAACATGTGCAAACACCATTTATTTGGGGGGTAGTGGGAGATAAAGCTATAACGGTTGACTGGAGAGTTCTGGATACAGATGGAGTTTGGATATTACTCAGAGGAAATGGGAGTTTCCTATGATGAATTCAACAAATATACGAGTATATTCCACGTCGAGCCAGGTTGTAGAGGTTAGAGAAAAACACTCCGGATCTCATAATTTGCTGATTTTGAGTTAATGTGGTCCTGGAAAACCAAGGCCATTCTGTGTCAGTCAGGATAAAGTTAGATTATGTTGCAAGCGCAAATCACCCCAGAATTCCAGTGGCTTCCAGCAACAAAGTTATCTCTTGCTGACTCCCCCGCTCTACCCAGATCAGTGGTAGCATTTGCTCCACGGTATCTTCACTCCAGATCAGCTGATGGAGCAGCAGATATCTGGGACGTGTCTGCTCCAAAACAGGTAAAGCTAAATGTGGTCCACACGTGTCTGCTCCAAAACAGGTAAAGCTAAATGTGGTCCACATCGTGCTGGGCCTTACAGCTTCTGCTTAGAAGGGACCCATTTCCTTGGCTAAAGCACATCACATGGCCAAGGTAGAGGTCAACGGGGTGGGGAAGCATAGTCCCCCCCCCTGCCTGCCTCCCCAGGGAGTGGCAGTAAATATTTTTGAATACAACTACCACAGCTCCTCAGGGCAATTTTCTGGAAAGGAAGAGTAAGTAGGTTAGGGAAACAGATAGGCTGTAGGGAAAGAGGTGGTCTGGGGATGCACTCTTGGGTTCATCTAAGACTGATTTTTGGGGTACTTTTCCTCCAGCTGTATAAAAGCCATTTCTGCTTGAACAGGCATGCTCGGCCATGTTCTGGACAGGTGAGTGCTCTTCATAGGATGGGACAGGCTACATAACTTGTGGGTCCAGTGCCAAATGAAAACAGGAGCCCCTTCTTCAAAAACTATTATGAATTTCAAGACAGTGACAGCAAAGCATTAAACCAAATGTGGAGGCATTTGAAGTATGGGGCGCTGTGCAAGAGTCCAGGGTACAGGTGCACAAAGCTGGCTCTGTTCCTAGGTAACCTCTGGTTCCGGAAGTCCAGCCTGGCGAGAGCGCCCCTCTCCTCTGCCCTCTCCCTCTGACTTCCTCTGTGTCTTTTGCTCTCCTTCGGCCTCCGTGAATGGCATGGACCCAAGGGAGAGGCAGGAAATGGGAGCCCCAGAGGGCACGTGGAGGCACATCTGAGGCTGCAACTTTCATGCCAGCAGACAGCTCACTCCCCACAACTCCCTCCTACTCTCTGCATTCTTTCCAGACCTTGGGTGGCTACCTTGTCTTCCTGCTCATCCAGCAGATGTGAACCGCCATTTTCCCCAACCCAAATCTTCGTATCCTTCACCCTCCACACCTGTCCCCACCCTCCAAGGACACAGTTTCTGTCCTTCTGCTGTCATGTGGAGAAACCGTTCGTGAATCCAAAGTCCTGAAGATTTATGCTTATGTTTTCTTTAAAAAGTGTGATAGTTTTAGTCTGTACCTTAGGGTTTTGGTCCATTGAGAGTTAATTTTTCCATATGGTATGAGATAGGGATTCAACATCTTTTTTTTTAAAAAAAATGTGGATATCCAGTTGCCCTAACACCATATATCACAAACATTTTTCTTTCTCCATTGAATTGTCTTGGAACTCTTGTTGAAAATCGATGACAAATGTGAGGGTTTATTTTTGGAGTTGCTATTCTAGCCCACTGATGTGCGTGTCAGTCCCATCTGTCTTCATGGAGCTTTGCATTCTTATTTACTGCCTGTCCCCCTGGGTATAACCTCTGAACCTTTTCTCCAGAGCTGGGGGCAGGGACAGTGGCCCACTTCTCTCAGAGCAACACCCCTGATTTGTGAGCAGGCCACTGAGTGAAAATGGTAGCCTTTAGTCTTCTCAGCTCGCCTCTCCTGGCATGAAACTTTCACCCTAAAGCTCAGCCCCCATGTTCTCGGCCTGCTATGCTTTGGGGTGCCAGGCGGAGCTGGCACAGGGCTGCCTGGGTCAGTCCAGCTGGCATCCCCAGGCCCAGTGAAGGGCTGAGGCTCCCTGGGAGAGACTGGCAGGCTGCAGCGCAGGTGGGACTCCACCCCAGGTGAGCCTCTGATCTGTGAGTGAGGACGACGTGGAGGAAGCGAGCCCCTGGTATCCTGGCTTCCTTTGCCAGGAGTCTAGCCTCTGCAAGTTGAAGTTTGGGGAAATGAGAAATGCTAGTGATCTGCTGTTCCCAGTCAAACACTCTGTCCCTGACTGGGAACTTAGGGGAGAGGGAAGCCCATTTCCTTAACCATACTTGCTCGGATTGGAGCTTCCACTGTCTTGTCGAGATGGGGGGCGGGGCAGAAGAGGCCACGTCGTGGCTCACATTTCCCCGACGCTTGCTGTCCTTGCTGAAATTCAGCTCTTGAACAAGTGTTTCTCCATTTGCTGTCCTCCCTTAGGACATTTCCAGACTTTAAATGGTGGATTTAACACTTTTCAGCATTTACAGTTCTTTCTTGGGGCACAGGTCTGTGGAACTCATCCCAGCATCCCAGAAGTCCCCATTCACTTCTCCAGTCTTTGCCACGATAAAATCTCCTATCTTGCTTCATTTACTGCTCTATTTCCTTTTGCTTTCACTGTCCAAGTTCTAGTAAAAGTTCTATATTTTCTCCAACTTTCTCCTCAATCATTCCAAACAGGGTTTCCGGGTCCATCAGTTCTGAAACAGCAGCTGGTTCCCTCAGCTCAGCGGTGACACCCACATCTCAAAGTCCATGCAGTATTTTTCTCTCACTGTGTGCGCCCTACCAGCAGCATCCCAGCCTTGATGACTCTCCCCTCCTTACTGCACTGTCCTCTTCTCCTGGATTCTGTGACTTGGCACCCACTGGATCACCTCCTGTAACTATGGCTGCTCTTCCTTTGCTTCCTTTGCAGGTTTGGTCTCAACCGACTATTAGATGGGAGGGATCTGGCATGGGCTGTGTCTTAGTTACGGATTGCTGACAAACAAATTATTCCCAAACTTTGCAACTTAGAAAAACAAGCATTTATTATCCCACTTTCTCTGGGTCAGGAACCAGGCTGCAGCCCAGCGAGGCATCTCTGGAGAGGTGCCTCCCAGACTGCAGTTTAGACATTGGCTGGGGCCGAGTGGTCATCTGGAAGCTCAACCAGGACCATAGAAGGTGCTTTCAACCACCCTCATCTGGATATCGGCAGGATTGATTTCTTCACAGCATGTTGGACAAAAGGCCTCAGTCTCTCACTGGCTACTGGCCAGATGTCTTCTTGAGCTCGTTGCCACTTCAGTCTATCCACAGGGCAGCTTACAACCTGGCAGTTGACTTCCGTGAGAGCGAGTGATCGAGAGAGAGGGCAGTGAAGGTGGACACTGGTCTTTTTGCAATTTAGTCTTGGAAGTGACATGCCATTGCTTTACCACAGTCTACTTTTCAGTTAAAGATTTATTTATTTATTTACTTGTAGAGAGAGGTGGAAGGAGGGAGAAAGAGAGGGAGAGAAACATTCATGTGCAAGAGAAACATCGATTGGCTGCCTCCTGCACACCCCCAACGGGGGACCTGGCCCTGCAACCCAGGCATGTGCCCCAGCCGGGAATTGAACCAGCGACCCTTCCATTTTCAGGATGATGCTCAACCCACTGAGCCACGTCAATCAAAACACCACAGTCTATTTTTTAGAAGTGAGTCACTAGGTCCAGCCCACATCCAAGGGAAGTTGTACCAGGACATAAATACAGGAGGCGGGGGAATCATGGGACCATCTTAGAAGCTGCCGACCACAGGACCCCTCTCCTCTCACTATCTACCCCCTTCTTGGACCACTGCAGGCACGTGTAGACTTTGATTACCAGCCACACACGAGAGGGAGAAGATTCACAAACTTACATTTCAGTCCAGAGTGCTCCTCTGATAGCCAGGCTCACACCTAACTAATCAATGGCCATTTCGCTTGGATTCCCCAAAGGCTACTCAAATAGGAAATGTCTAAAACTGAACTCATGGGTTTTCCCCAAACCCGGTCTTGTTCCACTGTTCCCCGTATGTTAGTTATGGCACAGGCGAAGACGAGGGACAGATGGGTGGCATCATCTCCTTCTTCAGAGGTTGTCTTCAACTGCATGGTCAACACTGGCCCGTGTTCATGTTCCAGCCCAAAGGGAGACAGAAAGAAAGAAAGGAAAGAGTAAGCTATTTCCTTTTAAGGGGTGTGACCTAGAAAAAGCACATATCACTTCCACTTCTATCCCGTGGACCGGTAAGAAGGCTGCAGGGAAGGGAAAGTCATGGCGAGGACACCCCAACCTCTTGTCATGTATCCATGGCCCCAGTTAAAACATGGGGGAGCTATGGTACCGATAGACTGGGCTCCCCTCCGAGAAAAGTCTGATTTTATTAGGGGATCAAAACCCCAGGAACAGGAGTAACTAATGAGAGCAGCGATGCAAGGAGGAGGGGGAGATAACCAGGGTTGTGAATTGCCCAACCTGTAGAATGCCGACTTCAAGTTGTGTGAACTTCCCCTGTGGACCAGCCCTTTGGGAGAGAATGCAGAAAGAATTTCTCCCCTGGCTTTGGTTTGTCTTTGGTCAAATGTTTGTCCCCTGGGGTGCTAACTCTTTTGTTTTTTCTGCCTTTTCATGCAAGGACAAGGGCACCCAATGACATCAACAGGGAAGCCCTGAGTGGGAGGCGGCGAGTAGGCGTGGCCTGGGCCAGAGGTCAGACTGTGCCTGCTCAGGTCTGTCAGAGCCGGGGCAGGGCTGGAACGAGAGGCAGACGAGCCTGCGAGGATCTCAAGTGGCCCATGAGCGGCCCGATGCAATCGCAACAGGGAGAAGGAGGAAATAGATACTAGGGCTCACTTAGCACGTTCTACCACACCCTGTTCCCATGAATGCCGTCCCTATTCATTCAGTTCCAGCCAGCGAGAAACCAAACAGACACCCCGACACCTCCTTTTCCCTGGCACCTTTACCCAACCTAAGATATCTCTGAAATCGACTCGCTTTTCTCTATTTTGACCACCACACTCTCAATCAAAGCTCCTATCATTCCTCATGGGGACTAATGTCTCCTAATTGAACTCTTGTCCTCCTTCCTATCCGTTCTCCACACACAGCCAGCCAGCGTGGCTTTTCTGTACCACCAACGGGATCTTGTCACCAGGCCCTGTTAGTTAACACCCTTGGACAGCTTTCCAGAGCTTGGAGGGTAAAGGCGAAACTCCTCAAGGTGGCCCACAAAGGGCTGTGTGGCCTGGCCCCCCGCCTCCCCTTGTAACACACTCCCATTGTCCTCTGTCCCAGCCTCACTCGCCTCCTTTTGGCCTTGGCTTTCCCAAACCTCATGCTGCCTCAGGATCTTTGCACGTGCTCTGCCCAGGGCTCCCTTTACTTGGTGGTTATCCCTTCCCCTACCCTCCTGCAGAGCAGTTACCATTTCCTCAGGAGTGTTTCTTGATTTCCCTGACGATGTCAAACCCTTATCGTGTAAGCATCTGGAGCTGGATTCAACAACAGGCAGACTGAGTATGCATTTTGTATGTGAACCATTATTAAAACAGAGTCACTTCTAATTTTTCATAATATGTTATTTGATTTTGGGGGGTATAAAATGATTTCAAAGAAGTCACTATGAGAAAGGGAAGACTTTTTGGGAATTTTATTACTTATTTTTTTTTGTTCTGTTTGTTTTTGTTTTAAATGGTTTATGGAGGGAATCACAATCCTTTCAGACTTCAAGCCTCTAAAAGTCAGACTCCAAAGCTCTGGCTGTGGCCGCCACTCTCCTTGCAATACTTCCCACAGTGGCAGCTTCACTTTTGATGTCACTGGTTAGGACACGTCATTTCCATGTCATTAGTAATGGCCCCACCAGGCTCTAAGTCTTTGGAAGGCCGAGTTCTAGGTAGTGTTTTGAGTCACCATTGAACTTAGCTCAGGGGTTCCCACAGAGGAGAAATGCAGTAAACATTCGTTAAGTGAGTGAGTCGCAGGAGCCTGGAGCTCCAGCCCTGGCTGGGCCGCAAAGTAGCTTTGTTCCCCGCCCCCTACCTTCATTGTGCTGAAGTTTACCTGTCCAGTCAGAGCAGCTGGTGCCTGAGAAATGGAAAGACTATTACCAGGGAGACAAGAGGAAAAGAGAAAAAAGCATGCCCATCTTCAGGATCCCAGAGCTAAGATTGGAATAGCTTGGAGGGCTTATGTATGAAGAATATTTCTAGATTCACATTTCTAGCTTGGTCCCATTCAACTGTGTGCCCACCTTTTTTTTTCATGCTAAAATTAATGGGTGTAGTGGGAGAGATTTCAGTACAAAGTTCATTCAGATAAATTCTCAGTCTTAAATGGAAGTGAGCTGAGTGGAGGCTGGGGTTGCTGTTATGAGAGCAACCACAAGGTGGCGCTGGATGCTCAGCAGTGAGATTCTCGCCTCCGGGGACTGTCAACTTTTTTCCTATCAATTGTCAGTTCATTTAAAAAAGATTCCTTAGTCTCTTTCCAGTCCATAATTTCCCTTACTAAAACAGAGTTCCACTTTCCCCTTTTAGGTGTGTCTTCACAGAGTGACATGCTTGAGGAAGAGTGGCGAATAATATTGAGGATGATTCAAAGTCTCTTGGTTTTTCTCCTGCACCACCCTGAGAATATGACAGGAATGATATTTTCTATCTCAGTGTCAGAATATGATATTGGATAATTGCAGTGCAATGTAACCACATTTCAGGAGAGAATATACAGCTCGAAATGCTGAGCTGGGTGCAGGGGCCTGGTGCTGGGTTGTCTAGGAGACTGGGGACCTGAGCTGGGTCCTTCCACCTGGAATCATCAGCTGATGGGAATGAGGGTGAGGTCCCTTAGCTAAGGATTCTTAGCGCAGCCCCACAGCTGAAAGCTTCTGGGTGGGCAATTCCAGATGTCATGGGAGCCTAGAGGACAGAGAGGTTTGGCTTCCCTGAGCTCCCTTGGAGAGTCATCATGTGGGGTGTCTGGTCTGTCCTCAAGACAAAGCCCGGAGGCCAGCCAGGGAATCTGGCTTCTGAAGGTCAAGGCTGAGTACCAGTTTGTCTCCAGCAGAGGTCAGCATCGCCCAGAGGTCAGAAGCATAGCAGAGCGCCGGAGGCAGCTCTGGGCTCCTGTCCGGCAGGGATGTGGGTGTCCAGGGCTTATTTTCATCTCCCCAACCACCCCTGGTTCCTGAGCAGTCACAGCATTCACCTGCCCTGCGCTTCCTTCGCAAGGGCAGGTGCACCTGCCTCTGCAGGCAGCTACCTCTGAGCTCACACCCAGGTGCTGAGGATCCCAGGGCTGCTATGGAAGCCTTAGACAGGTAGAGCAGACTATCCCCTTTCATTCCTCAAAAAACTAAGATAAAATATGTCATTAAAAAACAAGGGAAAAAATACGGCTTCACAGATTGTTCAGGATCATATGTGCCACCATGGGGTGGAAGACCTCAGACCCTGGAACTAGCCAGCCTCGGTTTGAACCCCACTTGGAATGCTTAGAAATTGAGGGATTTAGACAACGTTCTCAGCATTTTTGTGCCTCAGTTTCTGCATGTGAAAACTGGGAATATTATCATTCCCATTTATCATACTTGATCTCCTCCCTCCCCACACCGTAGAGATATTGTGAGGACTAAGTAAGATGGAATAATAGGCAGTGCTTTCTGAGCAACTGCTCAGCGCCAGGCACAGCCCTGCCTTTTCGTCCAGTGCCTCAGCTGCTGTTTGCTATTGCCCCCACTCCCTAGTTAATGAACCCCAGGCTTGGAAAGGCACCATAGCAGAACCAGGGTTTGAAACCAGACAGTTTTGCCCTTAGAGGTGACTCTTCAATCATTGGAAAGCACGTTGGTCTTGCAAAAGACCCTTGAGCTATTGCAGCCCTGTGATTCCTGTGAGCCCCAGGACAGCCCTAGGTGAACTGTTCTTCATTCGAGCTCCTGGTGAGGGCAGGCTGTTGGGCTGGGTTGATGCTACAGCACAGGAGACAGCAGGCTCCCTGCAGGAAATCCCTCTGACTCCCCCTTCTGTGAAGTGCTAGCAGGCCCTATTTGGCTGCAGAAACATGGGCCAGAGAGAGCATATCCTGGCTCTTGGGCTTCTAAAATCCAAGTTAAGGGTTCATATCCTCTCTCTGTTACTTGTAAGTCACCTGCTCTTGAGCCAGTGATGGAACTATCTAAACCTCAGTTTATTAATCTGTATAATGGGAATTACGACAAAATATCTGATGAAAATTTTAGGAGATTAAAAAATTTTTTATGAGAATACACTGTGGAAGAGCACTTAGGTGTGCTTACACAGTGCCTGGTAAACTATACCTGTGGGGAGGGTCAGGATGTGACTAAGCGTTACCGATTACCGATTACCAGTAGTTGTGTCTGTGTGGTGGTCTTGCTGAGGGAGGTGAGAAATCACATGCCTCCTGGGTTCTGCCTTGTGACAAAAAAATCTGAGTCCCCCCACTTCATCCAGGTCCAGACAACGGCGTCTGTTTCCTAGTGAGCCTCACCATTCCGGCCGTCCCTCAAAGATGCCTCCAGGATGAACGTCTTAGCACTTAGATCTGAAACTTCAGCTCAGTGCTGCCCAGTAGGAACACAACGGGAACTACATATGTACTTTTTTCCAGTAGCCACACTAAGAAAGCGAAGGCAAGAGGCAAAATCAATTTTAATAATATATTTTATTTACCCCATATGTCCAAAATATATTTTGACATACAATCACTGTAAATGCAATTAATAAATCCAAATGAATACATATCAATGTAATCAGTGTATCCAAAATATATTCTCACATGGCATCTGCATATGAAGACGTCTTCATCCTTCTCCTCACGCTCAGGCCCCGAAACCCAGCGCGTGTCACACATGCAGCTCACTCCACACGCCCCGGCCACGTTTCCAGTGTGTGGCAGCCACGGGTGCCAGGGGTAGCACCCTGGGCAAGGCAGGTCCAGCCCTCCAGGGTCACTTTTTAAAACGACAATCATTCAAATTTTACTAACTCAGTTTATTTATTATGTGAAATTTTGTTACGGGTTTTAAGGTTCTGGATAGACTCTTCCCCTCACATTTATTTTATTAATTTTTTACATTTTATTGATTATGCTATTACAGTTGTCCTGATTTCCTTCTTTTTGTCCCCCTCCACCCAGCATCCCTTAGTCCCTCAGGCCATCCCCACACCATTGTTCATGTCCATGGGTCACGCATATAAGTTCTTTGGCTACTCCATTTCCTATACTGTACTTTACATCCCCATGGCTAATCTGAAACTACCTACTAGTACCTTTTAGTCCCCTTACCTCTTCGCCCATTCCCCCATACCCTCCTCCCATCCTGCAACCATCAAAACACTCTCTGTATCCATGATTCTGTCTGTGTTTTTGTTTGCTTAGCTTGTTTTTTAGATTCAATTGTTGATAGGTATGTATTTTGGCCATTTTACTGTTGATAGTTTTGATCTTCTTTTTCTTAAATAAGTGCCTTTAACATTTCATATAATAATGGTCTGGTGATGATGAACTCCTTTAGTTTTTTCTTGCCTGGGAAGTTCTTTGTCTGCCCTTCGATTATAAATGCTAGCTTTACTGGGTAGAGCAATCTTGGCTGTAGGTTCTGGCTTTACTTAACTTTCAATGTTTCTTGTCAGTCCTTTCTAGCCTGCAAAGTTTCTTTTGAGAAATCAGCTGACAGTCTTACAAGAACTCCCCTGTAAGAAACTAACTTCTTTTCTCTTACTGCTTCTAAGATTCTCTCTTTATCTTTAAACTTTGGCATTTTAATTATAATGTATCTTGGAGTGGGCCTCTGTGCATTCATCTTGTTTGGGATTCTCTGTGCTTCCTGGACTTGCATGCGTATTTCTTTCACCAAATTAGGGAAGTTTTCTTTCATTATTTTTTCAAATAGATTTCCAATTTCTTGTTCTTTCTCTTTTCCTTCTGGCACACCTATGATGCAAATGTTGGATCTCTTGAAGTTGTCCCAGAGGCTGCTTACATTACCCTCATTTTTTTTGGATTCTTTTTTCTTCTTGTTTTTCTGATTGATTGTTTTTTGATTCCTCATGTTCCAAATCATTGACTTGATTCTTGGCTTCATCCACTCTAGTGTTGTTTCCCTGTAAATTGTTCTTTATTTCAATTAATATACCCTTCATTCTGACTGGATCTTTTTTATGCTGTTGAGGTCTTCACTAAGGTCTTTTAGCATCCTTGTAACCAGTGTTTTGAACTCTGCATCTGATAGATTGCTTATCTCCATTTTGTTTAGCTCTTTTTCTGGAGTTTTGATCTGTTCTTTCATTTGGGGCCATGTTTCTTTGTCTCCTTATTTTGGCAGCCTCCCTGTGTTTGTGTCTGTATATTATGTAGTGCTGCTATGACTTCGTGTCTTGGTATTGTGGCCTAATGTAGTAGGTGTCCTGTGGCACAGCCTTCCCCAACACCCAAGTTGGGTACTCGAGGTGCACCCTTCATGTGGGCAGGGTACACCCTCCTCTTGTAGATGAGTCTTGATCGCTGTTGGCAGGTCAGTGGGTGGGATTTACCCAGGCCAGTGAGCTCCAAGGTGGACCATTGACTGCCCACCTCTGGTCTCTGTGGAGGATCAGCTATACAGGAGCAGGGTGGTGGTGCTCCGATGTGGTCTGTAGCTGTTTACTGGATACGCTGGCCCTGGGATTTCCTGGAGGTGCAGGCCAAGGTCAACCCCCACCTGTGTTTTGCCTGGGGCCACCTTGTCTGAGCTATAAAGCAATCTGAGATGGCTACTACTTGTGCTGGGCTTGGAGATTCCCAGGTGAAGCCAAGCTGTGAATCTAGGCTGGTTGCTGCTAGTGCTGGGCCAGGAGCCACTTAGCAAGAGGCAGTGGTGAGGTTCTAGGGGCTCACTCAGGCCAGAAGTTGTTTGTTTGAAAGGATTTAAGACGTTGTGAAGCATGAGCCAAGTCCAGTCATTCATATGGAAAAGCTACTGTTAATAGCTGTAAGTTAGAGGGGAAGGAGCCTCAGGGGGTCTCCAGGGTGGGTCAAACAGTGTTCCCCAGGTTGATGGAGTCTCAGATATGGCACCTGCCTGTGGGCTCTGTGGCTCTTCTTGCCTTTCTGTCTGGAAGAAAGCTGTCCCCCAGCTCTAGCCTTGATGCCAGCCACTGCTGCTACTCCCTGGATGCCACTGGTGTCTTTCAAGCTGCTACCTGGGTGCTGGAGCTCAGAGGGAGTGAGTCTGAGTAAGTTCGTGTGTAGGTTCTTTAGGAGGAGCTGCTTGGGACTCCAGAAATTTCTTCCACTGACTCAATTCCCACTGGTTTTTGCAGCCAGAAGTTATGGCTACTTATCTTCTTGGCACTGATACCCTGGGATGGGGGACCTGGTGTGGGGCTGGGACTCCTTGCTCCAGAGATATCCCTTCCAAATTTTTATCTACCAACCTGTCCATGTGGGACCAACCCATTCCATGTCCCCACCCCTCCTACCAGTCTGGATGGATGTGGATTCTTTAATTCTGTATTTGTTAGACTTCCATCAACTCGATTCCTGATGGTTTTGAGTGATGGTTTTTCCACAGTTTAGTTGTAATCTTGATGTGGTTGTGCGAGGAGGCGAGCCATGTTTTCCTATGCTGCCACCTTGACTGGAGGTCTCCTCCCACCCCACATTTGTCACATTTATAGTAGATGTTTCCTCCGCTTGTCTGTAACTTACAGCTTTGATGTCCTTATTATCACATGGGTTCTATAGGATTTCTCTTTTGTGTAGATTTTTCTAAATGTGAGATTTCTTTTCTACCTGAAGCCCACACCACACTCATTAATAGCAATTTTCTCTTGTGCCGATTCTCTGATGATATGGTAATGGGAAAAAATATAATAAAAAAATAAATAAATAGGATGTATTTATTTTATTACATTTATTGGGGTGATGTTGGTTATTAAGATCATGTAGGTTTCAAATGCACAATTTGATGAAGCATCATCTGCATCTTGCATTGTGTGCCCACCCCCCAAAGTCAAATCTGCTCCCATCACCATAGTTGGACCCCCTTCACCCTTTACTATCCCCTCACCTTCCTTCCCTCTGGGAACCATCATACTGTCGTCTATGAGTTTTTGTTTGTGTTTTTGTTCATTTGTTGCTTTTAGTTTTATAGCCTGCATATGAGTGAAATCATATGGTTCTTGACTTTTTCTGTCTGACTTCACTCAGCATCATATTCTCAAGATCCACCCATGTTGCCTCAAATGGCAATGTTTCATCTTTTCTTATGGCTGAGTCCAGGGTCACTTCAATGGCCACAAAGCCGTGGTTGGCTTTTCCAGCTTCATCCTCATTAGCCCCCAGATATTCCAAGCTCTTTCTCTTGCATCTCTTCACCTTTGCCCCTGTCTTTCTGACTACATGATGTCCCTTCCATGTTGGGAGCTTCACCTCTACTCTCTTGTTGAATCCTCCTACCAACCCCATAAGATAAATACTATAATAACTCCCATTTTACAGATGAGAAACCTGAGGCTCCTCACCATGGTAGCATGACTTGTGAGTGGCAGCCGTGTGCTCTGAACCACACTTCTCTATTGAAGGTCACACTGTTGAATGAGCAGTGATGCCCCCAGTTGGAAGGGAAATGGGCTGCCAGGCTCAGAAGTGAGTGTCTAGTCAACAGGTATTCAAGAGGCCCTCAGACTGGGGAACAATAGAGGAGATTACTGTGCTGGGTTGGGGTGGGGAGGCAACTTGACAATGCTCTTTGTAGTTATGAGGGGCTAGGATACATTCCCATTCCAGGAGAGGGTGTGCTCTGGGCAGTCTGGACAGGGCAGTGTGTCTCCACTGCCTGTTCTGGCCCCAGGTGAGGGGCTTGGCTTCCTTCCTTAGTGGTGCACACTGGCCTTCCCCAGCTCCTGCGGCCCTGGTGTGGCCTCAGGGCCGATTGCGTTGGTCTTCTCCCCTGGAGGGCCTGGCCCCACATCCTCCCATTGTCAGCGCTGATGGAGTACCTCGTTAATTTAGACTCACTGTAAATATTTTTGGAAACACCGCGTTGCTCTCTTGAAGGCTGGTAGGGCTCGGTGTGAGCGGGGCCAGGGTCCCGTCCTCTTCTTCCTGAGCTCCTTCCGGCCTCTGCTGGGTTTCCTGTCCTGGCTGTCTCCTTCCCAAGCTGCTCCTCCCATCCTAACAAAGGCCAGTGAGCTCCATGGAGAAAGGCTTCTACTGGACTGATCTCTAGGGAAGGGACAGGAAGACGGAATGGTGCAGGGGACAGAGTGCTTGACGGGATGGGGACACCTGGGTGAATTCCCTTTTCCTCCTTGGGCCTCACTTTCCAGTAAAGTCAAGTTTATGCAATAAACTTGCTTGCTTTCCTGTCCTCCCCTCACCAATGAGTTGCCACTTTGCAATGATTCTCTTTATCTAGCCCACTCCATTTATTAAATAATAATGAACTCATCTCAGTTTTGATTTATCAAAGGCATCCTGAGCAGCATGGAGCAACCAACCACTCACCACATCCAGGTGTGAAAATTCAAGCTCAGAAGATCAAGCTGCAAATCCAGGCAGGGCACTTGACATTTAGAGAGCTCGTTAAAGGGCAGGGGGGAACGTGCCTTTTCTGAAAGGTTTTAGGAAGTATGGATGCTGGCCCAGGCTACCTCCTGTCCCCTCTTCATACCTGACCTCAGTTGGGAGTCAATGGCCTCAGTGAATTTTAGGAACCTCGCCTATTCTAAGTCATAGGAAACTAGCCCCCATCCAGGAGGTTCTAAAGAAGGCTCTGACTGCTTCTGCGGTTTCAGAAATGCTGGTCCTGCTGCCTCCAGCCAAATGGTCCCCATGTATTTATTAAAGATCTGTTATGCATAAGATGCTGTGCTAAGTGAGTGGCGGCGGGGGGCGGGGGTGAGGTATGGTGGGTGAGAAGGTGAGAGGGGTGGATTCCAGACCCCTGTTGTTCACAGTCTAACAAACAGCCCGTTAGATGCAGCTTGATGTTGTGCAGGGAGAACAGACCTGCCCCGCGGTCCTGCCCATCACTGGCCTGCTCCCCTGAGAGTCAGTTTGCTTCCCTCTTTTGACCTTTTCAGTAAGAAATCCACTTCTCCAACTCTTCCGGGGAGCCACTGCCACAATTCCCCCAATCACACAAAGCCAGCCTTGCTGCCAATGTCCTCGTGTACAGATAGGGAAGCTGAGGCTCAGAGACAGACCTGTCTAGCGTGACACGGCAAGGCTAGAATGCCAGCGACTCAGTCTCTCTGCAAGCGCCCCCTCTCCATCGATTGTCTGCCTCATTATCCAGTTTAGCTTTCTGTCACTGAGTTCCCTGCCTTTACCCTTGTGTCTCTTGCCCGCTCTAGATCAGACACACAGATCAGGGACACGGTCTACATTTTCACCCAATTAATTCCATGTGTGCCCAGTGCCTCCAATAGGGTCTGCCCCATAGTAGCTGCTGAATAAACGTCTGCTCAGTGAATGAATTAGTAGCCAAGATGGAACTGGAACGTGTGTTTCCTGACTCCCAGGCCAGCGCATTTTCCTATGTTTGACGTCTCCAGAGTCAGGGGAGGTCCAGGCGGTGGGAGGATGGCTGGGAGTTTGGAGTAGCACCAAATGGTCTGGAGAAGGAGGGTCTGCTTTAATTGCCAGAAAGCAGCTGGCCATTTGTTTTTGGTCAGATAAGCTGCAAAAGCAGCCCTTGTGAGTGTGTGAGTCTGGAATGGGGCAGGGTTAGGGTGGCAGAGAGGGGAGCGGAATCCCAGAGTGGGCTGGGCAGCCCTCTGGTTCCCCCTGCTCCTGGGTCCTCCCCTCCCCTTTCCCTGTGATAACACCACCAGCTGTTAGGGACACAGCTGCTGCTGACTCTTGGGAAGGGAGAAAAGGGCCCTGTTGTCCTGGGTGAGTTCTGAAGCTGTGGAGTTCAAAGTAGACCTGTGAAGTGAGGGGGCTGGAGCCGGGAGCTGGGAGGGAGGAGGTGAGAAGTCAGCAAGGGGCAGAGAAAGGCAGCTTCCACTTTGATGTCGTCCACCCAGAGCTAGCAGCAAGGCCTGGCAAGGTTCCTGTGTTTCCCCCTCATCCTGAGCCCTTAGAGAGATCCAATTAGCCATGCTTTCCTGTCTTCCCAGGGGGATGTTTATCCAGATCCCTGACCCTACCACACACTCACAGTGTAAATACTGCACCCAAAGCCCCATGCACACACATGTCCTGTACGCTCACACCAGCCCTGCACACATGTGTCACAGCCACACAGCCATGGGCACAGGGGGCCAGGCTAGCTTCTGCTCTCTATGCCAGGAACCAACCTGGGGGTGGGGTGGTGAGAGCTATTGATTCCAGAGGTGCCCCAGCAGGCTTGGCTCTCCACAAAGGGGCCAGTCTGAGGCCCTGTTCCCCTGGATCTGTTCACCTCTGGCTCATCACAATACCCTAAGAAGTCACCCAGGAGAGACTGAAGTCCCCCAGGAAACCCACTCGGCCTCTCCAGGGCAGGGCAGCCTGGGGACACTGGCCAACAGTCCTGCCTTAGCTGCTGGTTTGCCAGATGGCTCAGCGTAGATTATTCTGGATCAGTTTAGCAAAAAGTTGCCCTTGTTAATGAAGGAGAGAAGCCCTGGGGTGCGGATCAGCCCTTTCAATCCTTTTCCTGATAGTGTTTTCATGGCTATAATTTACCAGGCACCAAATGGAGGCAGGGCAGGAATGAAAAGCAGGTTCTGCCCAGGTACTCTCTCTCTGCTGAGGGCTGCCTTCTGAGCCTTGGGGGCACATAAGGTCTGCCTCCAGCTACTGGTCCTTAAACCTTCATCTTCTGTGTTGGGTGTCAGGCCGGGTAAGCCATGAGGAGGGCTGATTCTGCTCGTTTTTGCCATTGCTGGTTGCACTCAGCCCATCTGGTTCCAGCTGGCTCTTGGCTGGAGGCCAGGTCGCATCGGCAGCACTCCACCTCCTCTGGCCCCAGTCAGTGGCATCCTCCCAGCCTTGGGCCCCCGTTTCAACCAGTCTCATTCCTCTGGTGAGATTAACTGCTTCTTACCCCCTGTGAGGCAGAAAGCCGGAGGCCAGAGGATTAAAGTGATGGATGTATTTCTTCTCCCACGGGATCTCTATCTGGCTCAGGATCCAAGTGGGAACAAGGAGGGAGAGGGACCTGATTTCAGGGCACTCCCAGCTCACTTGACTCCTCCCTCTATGTTCCCAGCTGCCAAGGACAGGGCTACCTGCATCCCTCTGGGAGAGCAGAGAAGTTTGAATTCACTGGAGGTCTTGAACTTGGTCTTTATTCTGGAGTGTCCTGAGCAGTCACTTTATTTATAACAGGAGCATCATCTGTGAGCTGACTTGAGCCAAACACATTCCTGCACAATGCTAATGTCCCTTTTGATAGGCCAACTTTGAAGAAGTCTGACATGGTTGAAGGTTAACCATTGCCACCCAAGTTTGCTGTCAGATTATGACCATCAGTCATTCTGCCGTGCACACAGGCCGCTATTAGACAAACATGCAGGAGCAAGCTGGTCCCAGGCCGTTTGGACCCTGGGTACTGTGAGAGCCAGGAAGCCCCAGCTTGGGTCCTGTTGGGTGTCCCAACCATCATTTTTCAGACAAGAAAAGATTTCAGCCAAGATTCTAGGGTCCTGTTAACTGTCCAGCTGGCAGCGGGCAGCCAGGAATCCTCTTTGGGAATGGCTAGGCACCGGGGCTGTTTCTGGATAAAGCTATGTTGCTAACTAACCCTGAGGGTTTAGTACAGACTGTTCCCTGGCAGGGTTCTTATGCCCTGTTCAATCAAGAGTGGGGAGTCTCTCTAAAATATTTTAGTCAATCTATTTTTAATTTTCCCCAAGAGAGCTTATTTGAAAGTAAATTCCATGCATCCTAGCGCTGTTGTACATTTCTATAATGCTCAACAGATGACAAATGCCTCAGTTTAAAAAGGGTTGGAGTTTTTCCTTTGGGAACATAGTGGTTTAGTCTGCGAACTCAAGACAGCCTTGGTTCAAGTTCTGTTTCTGGCAATTACTAGCCAGGTGACCTTGACCAAGTCATTCTTCCTTCCTGTGCCTGAGTTTCCTCATTTGGAAAATGAGAGTACCTACTTCTTAAAGTTGCCTTGACAATTAAAGGAGATAAATACATATAAAATAGAAAATGTTTAGAAGAATGCCTAGCACATAGTAGGGGCTCAATAGGTAATCCTCAGGACAAACGTCAAGGTGTTCTCTTTCTCAGATTGCCTTTAGCTAAATGTCACCCAAGACCCTCAGGATCCTCCTTATCTTTCTCTCCAGCCTCTTTCTGCATCTCCCATTGCACCTGAAGGCTTTGGCCATGTTTATGTTCATTTTACTACCTTTGCACTTTATGTTTCTTCCTCCTGGTCTATGCTCCCTGTTTTTCTCCCACCTTCTATTTTTGTCAAACTCCTGTTCAAACAGCACCAACTGGGAGCCTGAGGACATGTTTTCCTTGTCCTGGCCTATCTTTTTAAAAAGGAATTTAATTTCTCAAATTTAAAAATCAGGAAATTTCTCATAAAATCCAGAATTTGAAGTTATGTTGAAAAACTGGGAAGGTGTGAAAATGCTGGCAACCAGAGACTGAGCTGGGGTGGCCTCCTTCTGAGTGGAGCGTGCTTGCTCTGGTTTGCTGCTGGCTCCACCGCTCCCTATTGTCTCAAACTGGCTGCTTTACCTGTATACATTCTTAGCCTTGGCCTTGTGGGTATCTAAGTTTGGGGGTCCCTGCTTTAAGGCATCTGCAGAAGAGTTGCTGACCAAGCCTCCCTTGAGACAACAGATTCTAGTTTTCTGAGACCTTTACTTGGGTTGCGGACAAGATTCATCTCCTGATTTTGTGTCATCTCATCCCTGCCCACCTTTAGATGACCTCCTCCACTCTTGGGGTGGGTATTTTTTACCTCACCTTTTGCACACCTCCCTCCTGCCTGCCAAGTGGTCCCAGAGAAGTGGGCAGACAGGGTAAAATGAGTTCCTAGAGGACTACTCCATGGCATCTACTCAGCAGCGGCCCGTTTCTCTGCTTCCTCCTCTGGTTGTAACTTCCTGTCCCCACATGGCCTCATAGAAGCCTCCTGGTCCACGCAGGGCGTACACACTTGAGGCTGAAATTCTCATTGTAAAATCTTTATTCTCATTGTACAGTACTTCCTCCTCTTTTCATTCTCTGCCTAATTCATCCATCTCCTTATTCACTCAACAGCCACGTAGTGATCACCAACTACATGCTGGGCACTGTTAAGTGCTTGGAGAAGAGGAAAAGCAAACAATAACACCAGACCAAAATTCATCCTGTGATGTCTGGAAAGACATTTACCTTGTTAGGTCTCAGTTTCCCCACAGATTTAATGACTTGATTAGAGATTCTTTTCTCCGGGTTTGTTTTTATCCCGTCACTCTGTCCTGACTCTCTGAAACTTTTTATACCATATGCAAACTGCTATCTGCCATCAGCTTACGAGCGCTAGAGAAATCTCCCTGTCACTGTGTCTGTAAAATATAAAAGTTCCCAGAAATAGGGTCAGAGCTGAAGGGCAAAGGAGAATGAAGTCTGGTCTGGGTGGGGGCTAGGAGGACAGGAGTGGAGGGAGGGTGAGACAGACTCAAAGGGCAAGACTGCCTGCCAGGAGGGCTTGCCAGATGCTCAGACCATCCTTGGAAATCTCACCCTCCTAGTCCCCAACCCGCCCTGGCTCTGGCTCAGGCTAAATTGCAATGTGCATAATTTGCCCCATTTTGAGAAGATGGGAGGGGGTGAAAACAGGAGGGAGGTGAAGACTGAGAAGGGAGTGCTCCAAAGGCCAGAGGAAACCAGAGGGATAGAGGCGGGACCAGGGGGAGAGCTGGCTGCAAGCCACAGATAACATTCTGCCCAGCACGGCAGGGGTCAATTTGGTCCACTTGCCCGGTGACAAGCAGGAAAAAAAAAAAAAAAGTGGGCTGTAACTTAAAGATCTTAAGACTCACAAGTGAGGGGTTGGTTTGGAGGTGGGAGGAGGGAGTGACGAGCCAAGGAGGAGACAGAGACTCAGGAGGGCGCAGGAAGTGTCTCAGCTGAGGCTGGGGTGAGGCAGGAGAGGGTGGAGGGAAGTCTGCAGGAGAAGGCATCCTCCAGGGTCCCAAGAATCTGAAGGCAGCTCCTCCCGCTGCTGGGAAGGGCTCTGGACACCTTCAGCAGTTCTTGCCTGCTCTCCACTTCTCAGTCAAGCCAGGAGCCCTGGGTGCTTGCTTGCTGAGTTGGTGACACAGCCACGGAGCTTGTTCCCCCGGGGACCTCCTGCTTGTCTTCTCTTTGTCCCCCAGCATGGAGGAAGGTGTTGAATTTGATGACTATGGGGCAGACAACCAGTCTGAGTGTGAGTACACAGACTGGAAGTCCTCAGGGGCCCTCATCCCTGCCATCTACATGCTGGTCTTTCTCCTGGGCACCACGGGCAACGGCCTGGTGCTCTGGACCGTATTTCGAAGCAGCCGGGAGAAGAGGCGCTCTGCTGACATCTTCATCTCCAGCCTGGCGGTAGCTGATCTGACTTTTGTGGTGACCCTGCCACTGTGGGCCACCTACACCTATCGGGACTATGACTGGCCCTTCGGTACCTTCGCCTGTAAGCTCAGCAGCTATCTCATCTTTGTCAACATGTACGCCAGTGTCTTCTGCCTCACTGGCCTCAGCTTTGACCGCTACCTGGCGATCGTGAGGCCCGTGGCCAATGCTCGCCTGAGGCTACGGGTCAGCGGGGCTGTGGCCACGGCAGTCCTGTGGGTGCTGGCTGCCCTCCTGGCCATGCCGGTCATGGTGTTCCGTGCCACAGCCCCCACGGTGCTTCCCAACCTGGACAACATCACCAAGATGCAGTGTTACATGGACTACTCCATGGTGGCCACCACCAACTCAGAGTGGGCCTGGGAGGTGGGCCTTGGGGTCTCGTCCACGGCCCTGGGCTTTGTGGTGCCCTTCACCATCATGCTGACCTGCTACTTCTTCATCGCGCAAACCATCGCAGGCCACTTCCGCAAGGAGCGCATTGAAGGCCTGCGGAAGCGACGCCGGCTGCTCAGCATCATCGTGGTGCTGGTGGTGACCTTCGCCCTGTGCTGGATGCCCTATCACCTGGTGAAGACGCTCTACATGCTGGGCAGCCTCCTGCACTGGCCCTGCGGCTTCGACCTCTTCCTCATGAACGTCTTCCCCTACTGCACCTGCATCAGCTATGTCAACAGCTGCCTCAACCCCTTCCTATACGCCTTCTTCGACCCCCGCTTCCGCCAGGCCTGCACCTCCATGCTCTGCTGGGGCCACAGCCGGTGTGGGAGCACCTCCCACAGCAGCAGCGGGGAGAAGTCGGCCAGCTACTCCTCGGGGCACAGCCAGGGGCCAGGCTCCAACATGGGGAAGGGAGGAGAGCAGACACAGGAAAAATCCATCCCTTACAGCCAAGAGACCCTTGTGGTTGACTAGGGCTGGGATCCCAGAGAAGCCTGGTGCCGTCTGTCCCACCGCAGCCCTTGCCCTTGCTCTCTGAAAGTCAGGTAGCATGAGGGCACTTTCTCTCTTGCACTTGATTCCTTTCCCGGCTCCCTGCCTCCTGCCTCCCTCCTGTACTCCTTTCTCCTTCAGTTTTGGGCAGATGTTTGGGGTGTGGTAGAAGGACACAGAGCCCTGCAGACCCATGCTCAGCCACTCAGCATCTGTGAGACTGACTTTGTACTAGTCTCTTAACTTCTCTGAGCCTCACGTTCTCCATTTGTGTAAAGTTAGGAGGAAAATGGGGGAAGTTATACTGGCACTAAAACGATGTGTTCATATGTCTCAATAAAATTTGGTTTCCCCACTTCCATCCTTCTTTCTTGGATCTCCAGCTCTTTTTCCTCCCTCCTTTCTGTTGAGTTTTCTCTACCCTTGTCCTCCTGCTGTTTTTCCCTCTATCTCTGCATTTTTTTTCTCTGAATCCTTGCCTCTGGCTCCCACCCCCTCCCTCTCCCATTGCTCATCACCCCCCCATCCCTTCTTCATTTTTTTACCTCCTCGTTGTGAGGGGCTCCTAAGGGTTAAGAATCCTGAAGCTTGTAAACACTGCCCCTGTTCAAGCTCTTTATCCTGTTCTCTGAGGAAGCCAAGGAAGCAAGCTGGGGCGGGGGTGGGCTGGGTGTCAGTGAAGAGTTAGTACTCCAGTCTGCAGACGGAGCTCCAGAACTTTCCTCCAGATCGGATCAGAGTGCTGTGATTTCAGGCACCTGGGGCGGGGGTAGGGAGCTCCTTTCCTGCAGCCCACCCATGGTACCAACTAGATGTGTTTTCTCTAGTTTTCCTGGGACCCTGTCATCCACCCCTTTTCTCTGCGGGAACTGGAAGTCACTGGGGTTGTCAAGCAACGGGCTCCTTGGATTCCTCCTGTGAGTAGGGGGTTGGGAAGGGAAGGTGGAGGAAAAGGGGAGTCAGCATTTGGTCTATGCGCTGCTTGGCCTCACTCCCCAAATCCTGCAACCTCCTCCAGAGCTGAGCTGACCCCACCCCACCTGTCTCCCCCAGGGCATTTTTCTTGGGCACTGGTACTACTCAGTGCCATGAGTTACTTTGGCTGCGGTGGAGACTCTTGTCTTGTGTGTGTATATATATATAAGCCTGGATGAACATAGCATGATAGCAGCGTGCCTATGTTTATGTCACTTGTCACTTGGATGAACCTCCCTTCCCTGCAACACATATATCTCCATTTTTCTTTGAGGGAAGAAGGGACATATTGAGGCAATATTAAATAAACATGAGCCCACCCCCACTGGATTTGGGGGCTGTGACGGCTGGTCCGTGCTTTAAGAGAGAAGTCTGTGTTCATGTTTGCTCCTGGCTCCCTGTAGGGACATGTTTCCCCAAAACAGCTGGCAACTGAGGCTTGGGATAAACCGTATAGTCTTATGTGCTGGGTCCTCATGCTTTCGCTAGTTCCATGAGGCAAACAGGAGGCTGCTGAAGAGCTGCCCTTGGCCCCTTTCCCAGGCCTTCTCACTTTGCTTTGAGTTCATGGTTTCCTTCAGCACCCTCCCTGTTTCCAGGGTCTGTGACCTTTTCCTAAGGGGGGGGGGGGTACCAACTTGCCATGGGAAGAAGAGCTCTGTGGGTTTTTTCTCACCTCATCTTGATGATGGGACCCCTTGGCTTCTCCCACTCTGATTGGGGGCTGGGAACAATGACTGGAACAGCCACACAGGGCTGACAGCAGATGTCCACACACCCAGAGAGACCTTGGGGATGAAATTGATGGTGGGGCCTTTGTGAGCTGGGAGCAGCATGTGTATATTCTGGGTTTTGCTTAGAAGATTCTGGACGTGGAGGACAAGACATAAACCACAGAGGCAGGAAGAGCCCAGCTTGGTGTAAATGGACATCTTGGCTATTGTTGGGATGGAGCCAACTCTGGGAGCAGAGGAAGGAGGAGACAGAGAATGTAGAGACTCGACTTAGTAGTCTCCCCATCACAACCCAGAATCTTCCACAGACTCACTTTCTTGGCCCAGGGCTGTCCTCAAAGCATCCAGTCAAGGGTGAAAGAAGCTTCTACAAGGGAAGAAGGTACCCCTCTTAGGCTCCCCTGGGGATCTGCAGGGACCTCCTGCCTGGAACTCAGCAGCAGTCCTGGGCAGAGGGTGGAGGAGTCTGCCTGCTGTGCCCTTCCCTCAACCCCTACCCCACCCCTTCTTCAGAATGTCTGTGCTATTTTCTGACCCTGTTGGTCACTGCGGTTCATCAAATAAATCTGTTTTGTGTAACTATTGTGTTCAAAGACTCTTCTCACACAAGTGTCTTGGGCTGCTGAAAGGACCCCCAGTTTACAAACATTATAGTGGGAGATGGAGTGAGCCTGGCTGAGAGGGAGCAAGAGGGGACGTGGAAGCTGAAAGGACTAAAGTGGGAAACCGGAAAAGATGTGGGGAGGCAGGGAGAAGATGGAGGAAATAGACCCCAGGGAAGCAAAGGCTGTGGAGTGAGAGAAGAAAGAAGACAAAGCAGAGGGATGGGGAGCAGACATGCTACATTTTTGTCCTCAGAAAAGCCTAAAACAAATGGGCACACATTTTGGAGTCTGGAGCATAAGTCCAGGGGAAAATATTAACATTTTTTCCCATAGAGGCAGACCTATTATTTACTCATTCATCTCTTTATTCATTTATCATCCCTTATTAACCTTTCATTCATTCATTCATTCATTCATTCAGTATCACTTGAGCGTCCATTCAGTTTAGACCAGAAGTTCCAATGCTTGTTCTCCAATCAGAGTCACTCTGGATGGTTTGAAAATAATCATCTTCAGTGTCACCCAGACCAATGAATCTGAGTCTCCTGGACTCACCCTAGATGTTTATAATTAGTAAAATCTGCTCAGATGACTTTGCAGGGAGGCCAGGTTTGGAGAGGTCTCCATCTACATAGATTCTAAATTAAAGTGGGTACAAAAGACTAGAGTCAGAGGCAGGGGAAGCCGGGCTCTGGATGGTCATGGATCTGGGGGAGGACAGGGCTGGAATGATCCTCAGGGGGAAATATTCAGTTGAGAGATGTTTCCACACCTCTCTACAAAGGCCTCTGGTACTAAAAACATTTGCAGATGACACAACCATTATGGTGAAACAGATGGGAACACGAGAGTTCACATTTACTGCGTTTTACCACTGTGCTAGCATTTTCCAAGCACCATCTCATTTAACCCTTGCAATCCTTTGAGAAGGGCACCTTCACCTCATTTTGCTGAAAAGGACATTGGAGTTCAGGGAGCTAGTTAGGTCCCTCAACCAAGGTTACACAGCCAGTTCATGGAAGAGACAGACCTGGAAGCAGCCAAGTATAACTCCAGAGCCCACGCTCTCAACCCCTGTTACTTCCAAAGTACAGAAGATGCTGTTCTAGGTGGCTGGGAAGGAAGGTGAGGTGTCATCTGTAAGGTGCCTGCCACGCGTGGACCACACATGGAGAGTACTCCATGAACAGGCAGGGACAGGGCAGAATTGGGACAGGAGACGGATGTGGACAATTCATGAGAGGGCTGGAGAAAGAGAGAGGAGAAAGAGAGAGAGGTGGGAGGGGAAGGAAATGGAAGAGAAACAGAGACAGAGACACAAAAAAGGAGAGACAGAGACAGAGAGAGAGAAGAGAAATAGAGACAGAGAGTGAGAAGGCAGGTGAGAAGCAGAGGCTGGGAGGAGCTGGAGGACACGGTAGCTATCAGTGTTTGTTTCAGTCTTCTGAAACACACCAGGGAAAACCCTGCAGGAATTGACAACTGTAATGACAAACTATACATGCTACTTTTTTTTACAGATGCTGAAAAAAAATCTTACCAACTCTCCAGGGAAATTTAAAGTAAGTTACCACCCTTCCCGCCCCCCATTGTAAGATTATAGAGCACTTAATAATTCATGTGTTCACACACTTCTTCATTTTATTCACTCATTCACTCACTCACTTGTTTATTCAACAAGCCCTTATTTATTACCTACGTGCCGAGCAGTGTGCTGGTCACAGGATCAAATGGTGAACATGACCCAGGGACTGCCAATTTGTGGTGGAAACTGACAGTTGAATGAGTGATTATGATTGAGTTTGGTTTGAAGGAAGGGAATGTAGGAAGTGTTTGGAGGTCCTGATCGAGACAATGGAATGAATCAGTCTGGGTGGATGCCAGGAAGCTGCTGGCAAGAGTGAAGGGGAGTAGTCCATGGAGAAACTGTTCTTTGCAGAGGAAATGCCCACAAATAAGAGAACATGCAGCCCCTCTGAGGAACTGGAAAGAGAGCTCATCTTGTTTTCACCCCAAACCCACTCCCAGCTTTGGGAGATGACCCAGGCAGAGGCACGAGGGAAAAACTTGCCCAGTTCTCAGGGTGTGGATGACAAGCAGATTGGGGTCTGGGACTAAAATCTGGTCTCTAAACTCCTTAGGGGAGCCAGAGTTTTTTTGTGTGTATGACTTCTAGTTTCTTTTCTCCCTGGGCTTGAGTTGTCTTCCTGTAAGATACCTGCCAGGGTCTTTCAAATGGGCTAGGAGTTCAGTTGGAGAAAGATGCTAAGAAGAGGCAGATGGATCTCTTGGGAAGACACTCATCTGAAGCTAGAATGACACCCAGCATAGCAGGATCTAGATATGATGTCCCACATCTCAGCAGGTAGTACTCTGTCTGAACTCCAGGGGGTTCGAAGATTGTAGGCCCTGATTCATTGGGTGCAGCTCTTCTCAGTTATTGCCCAAAGTACTTATAAAGTCACTGTAAGTGACCTTTGAGTCACAAAGAGGTGACACAGGGAGATTAAAATTAAGTGTGTACAAGAAAGGAGATTTGGAGATGTTGGGCTGATTCTAGAAATTTCAATTTGTAGTTCGAGCATTAGAGTATCAAGCAATGTTCATTGATTTGTTCATCCAACAAACTTTATTTTTTATTTTATTTAACTATTAAAATATTTTAATGCTCATCCAAGGGCATTTTTTCATTGTGTGTGTGAGAGACAGAGAGAGAGAGAGAGAAGCATTGATGTTAAAGAGAAACATCAATTAGTTGCCTTCTTGTATGCACCACGACCAGGGATGGAACCTGCAACCTGACTGGGAATCAAACTCACAACCTTTAGGTCAACAGGATAATGCTCCATCCAACTGAGCCACACTGTCCAGAGCAAAAAACTTTTATTCAGTACCTACAATATGCCTGAGACTCTTAGAAGCTGCAGATACAGAGGTAGACCAGACATGATCTGTTTTCCAGTTTTACCCTACCATTGAATAGATGGGTAAATTAAGACCCACAGAGGGAGAACAATTTATACAAGATCTCATGGTGAAAAGACGGCAGGTGGGACTAGAACTCATGCTTTTTACTGCCAGGCAAGACTATGTTCCATAGCTCCAAGCTTAGAAAAGAGAGAAGGTCTTTTATTGAGATTATGAAGAACAAGTGGAGTGGGTCAAAACAATGGTGGACCACTAACTGGGAGGAGGAGGGAACAAAGGTGCTTGAAGATGATTAGCTATAGTTTTGTTAATATACCTTTTATTTTAGAAGAGTTTTATTTTATTTTTTAAATTATATCTTATTGATTATGCTATAGAGTTGTCCTGATTTTTCTCCCTTTGTCTCCCTCCACCCAGCATCCCCCAATCCCTCAGGCAATTCTCACACCATTGTTCATGTCCATGGATCATGATATAAGTTCTTTGGCTACTTCATTTTCTATACTGTACTTTACATCCCCATGTCTATTCTGTAAGTACTTATTTGTAATTCTTAATCACCTCATCTCTTCACCCATTCCCCTATAACCACCCGCCCCCCAACCCCATCTGGTAACCATGAAAACATTCTCTGTATCCATGATTCTGTCTTTGTTCTTCTCGTTTGCTTAGCTTGTTTTTTAGATTCAATTGTTGATAGGTATATATTTTTGCCATTTTATTGTTCATACTTTTGATATTCTTCTTTTTCTTAAATAAATCCCTTTAACACTTCACATAATAATGGTCTGGTGAGGATGAACTCCTTTAGTTTTTTCTTGCCTGGAAAGCTCTTTCTCTGCCCTTCAATTCTAAATGATAGCTTTAATACTCTGGTTTCTTTTCAGATCGCATAAATCTTTCTCCTGTTACTAAATGATAGCTTTACTGGGCAGAGCAGTCTTGGCTGTAGGTCCTTGCTTTTCATGACTTTGTATATTTCTTACCAGTCCCTTCTAGCCTGCAAAGTTTCTTTTGAGAAATCAGCTGACAGTCTTACAAGAACTCCCCTGTAAGAAACTAACTTCTTTTCTCTTGCTGTTTTTAAGATTCTCTCTTTATCTTTAAACTTGGCATTTTAATTATGATGTGTCTTGGAGTGGGCCTCTGTGCATTCACCTTGTTTGGGACTCTCTGTGCTTCCTGGACTTGCATGCGTATTTCTCTCACCAAATTAGGGAAGTTTTCTTTCATTATTTTTTCAAATAGATTTCCAATTTCTTGTTCTTTCTCTTTTCCTTCTGGCACACCTATGATGCAAATGTTGGATCTCTTGAAGTTGTCCCAGAGGCTGCTTACACTACCCTCATTTTTTTTGGATTCTTTTTTCTTCTTGTTGTTCTGATTGGTTGTTTTTTGATTCCTCATGTTCCAAATCATTGACTTGACTCTTGGCTTCATCCACTGTACTGTTGTTTCCCTGTAAATTGTTCTTTATTTCAATTAATATACCCTTCATTTCTGACTGGATCTTTTTTATGCTGTTGAGGTCCTCACTAAGGTCTTTTAGCATCCTTGTAACCAGTGTTTGAACTCTGCATCTGATAGATTGCTTACCTCCATTTTGTTTACTTCTTTTTCTGGAGCTTTGATCTGTTCTTTCATTTGGACCATGTTTCTTTGTCTCCTTATTTTGGCAGCCTCCCTGTGTTTGTGTCTATGTATTAGGTAGAGCTGCTAAGTTTCTGTGTCTTGGTATTGTGGTCTAATGTCGTAGTTGTCCTGTAGGGTTCAGTGGCCCAGTTTCTCCTATCACCCAAGCTGGGTACTCAAGGTGTGCCTTTCATGTGGGCTGAGTACACCCTCCCCTTGTAGTTGAGCCTTTGTTGCTGTTGGCAGATCAATGGGAGGGATTTACCCAGGCCAGCCAGCTGAAAGGATTGGCTGTGACCACTGACAACAAACCTCCACCCTCTGTGGAGGATCAGCTGGGCAGAGGCAGAGTGATGGTGCTTTGATGTGGTCTGTAGCTGTCCACTGGGTGCACTGGCCCTGGGGTTTCTGGGGCAGTGCAGGCCAAGGTCAGTCCCCACCTGTGTTTTTCTTGGGGCACTCCATTTACACTATAAAGCAATCTGAGATGGCTGCTACTTGTTCTGGGCTTGGAGATTCCCAAGCAAAGCCAGGCTGTGAATCTAGGCTGGCTGCTCCTAGTGCTGGGCCTGGGGCTCACTGAGGCCAGCTGTAGCTTGTTTGATAGGATTTAGGAAGTTGTGAAGCATGAACCAAGACCAGCCATTCATATGGAAAAGTAGTTTGGGTGGGCCTGTAAATTGGGTGGGGTGAAGTCTCTGGGGATTTCCAAGGTGGGTCAAACAGTGTTAGCCAGGTTGATGGATTCTCAGATATGGCATCAGCTTGCAGGCTCTGTGTGGGGAGGGTTTAGAAAAGGGACAATGGCCTCCTCTTGCTTTGATGCCAGACACTTCAGTTTCTTCTTGTATACCATTGGTGCCTTTCAAGCTGGTACCTCAGTGCTGGAGCTTAGAGGGAGTGAATCTGAGTAGGTGAGTCTGTGCGTGGTTCTTTAAGAGGAACTGCTTGGGACTCCAGAAGTTTCTTTTACCGACTCAATCCTCACTGGTTTTTGCAGCCAGAAGTTGTGGGGACTTATCTTCCTGGCATTGGAACCCTGGGTTGGGAGTCCTGGTGTGGGGCTGAGACTCTTTCCTCCTGAGATATCCCTTCCAAATTTTTATCCACCACACATGGGTAGGGACCAGCCCGCTCTGGGTCAGCACTCCTCCTACCAGTTTGGATGGATGTAGTTTCTTTAATTCTGTAGTTGTCAGACTTCCACTCAACTTGATTTCTGATGGTTCTGAGTGATGGTTGCTCTACATTTTAGATGTAATTTTGATGTGGTTATGTGAAGAGGTGAGCTATGTCTGCCTATGCTGCTATCTTGACTGGAAGTCCTAGAAGAGTTTTAGATTTAAGAAGCATTGCTGATCTAGTACAGAGAGTTCCATATATTCCACATCCACATTCCTTTATTAACACTTTACGTTGGTATGACACACTTGTCATAATTAATGAACCAACATTGATACATTACTATTAACTCAGTCCATATGTTATTCAGATTTCCTTAGTTTTTACCTTATGTCCTTTTTCTGTTCTAGGGTCCCTTCCAGGAGACCTTATTATATTTAGTCATTATGTCACCTCGGGCTTTTTTTTGGCCGTGACAGTTTCTCAGACTTTGTTTTTGTTGGCCCTGACAGTTTTGAGAAGTATTGATACATGTCCAGTATTTTGTTCTGTGTACTTTTTCAACAAATAGGTTTTTATTGCCATGAACCAGGCATATGCCAGGTAGATGATAAGGAGAGAGCAATAAATAACATTCAAATGATTCCTGCTCGTTTGCAGTTTAACAATGAGTAATAAATTGTGTTGTAGTAAGCATCACTGCAGGGGAAGCACAGCATGCCGTGGAGGCACACACCCACCTACTGGTGTGCAATGATGAATGAGCACAGACAGGCTAACCCGCTGGCTGAAAACACAGGTCCACCTGCAGTCCCACCTGGGTTTAAATGTCTGGCATTCTCTCCCACCTCCAACACACCCTAGAGCTCATTTCTCGCTTGAATAACTGGAAATCTGCAGACATGAGACAAAAACATATCATATTCAATGGACATCTTACCTCACACTGGTCTGTTCTTTATTATTTAGTCATGTGACTCATCTCTTGCTCAATTGAGAATGCCTCCTATATGGACAGAGGATAGTGAGAAATGGAGTCCCCAAATCTGCTTGAACTACACTCCATGTCAGCACCCTTCTTGTCCTTTACGTCATGTCCCCTGAGCACTGGAGACACACCTCTAGAAGTTCCCTGATTGGCTGCCCTGGAATGGCTCTGTGTGCTTGTGTGTCTCCTCTGTTCCACAGGCAGCTCCTCCAGTGTAGGGACTGTGTTTACAGATCTTTGTACTCCTGGTGCCTGGAATGGAGCAGGTGCTCAAAGTGTGTTTGCTTAGACATTTGAACCACTAGATAAAGAAAGTTCAGGAGGAAAGGTGAAAAGCACTGATTTTTGCTTAAATCAAAAAAGTTGAGTGCTTTAAAAAAAACACCAGAAAACTGAAGTAAAGACTGGTGCCAGAAGTGATGTGCCAAGATTGATGAGAACTAAGATTACTAACCACTGACACAACAACATCAAATAGCCTTGTCCCCTTCTAGCTGCTGCTTGGGAACCAGAGAGCCAGAACACAGGATTAGTTAAACCCTGTCCCTGGGGGGCACCTCTGGTATTCTCGTATGTAGAATTCCTCAAGTTATAACTTTGCAGCGATCAGTTCAGAATTTATGCTGCACACTATGTCTTCAAGTCTCTGTGGCTGGATGATGGTGTGCAAGGCTGGTTGGCTTCCTGCGGAAGTGATTGGTGTTCCAGCTGGAGTTGGTACTGAGTCAAACAGCTTCTGGGAACCAATGTTCAAGGAGGAAGGACTCTCATGATGATGGGATGTACCAAGAGTGAAAAATAAAATATTGGACTTCCCCTTCTATAAAAATGCTCAAGGAAAACTTCTCTTCCGGACCCTAAGAAAATCTAGGCCAAGTTTAAGGGCATCCAAGATTTGTCCGTTTTTCTTCTGGGTCTGGAATATGTCCATAAGTTCAAGAGGTTTTCTTGTATGATAGAGATGAAATGACCTCTGATGATAAGAGAGACACCCAGGCTTCATTTTAGGTGGACTACTTTGGTTTCTTTGGCAGAGAACAGACTTGAGCAGCAGAGACAATAGTGACCCAGAGTTTGGGGACTGTCATCCAAAGGTGCCAGGATTGAAGAGCATGAATGTGACCCTTGCCCTTAGGAAAAAGGATGCACCAATATTGTGGTTAGTTGGTTTCCGGGATGAGACCCAGAAGCCCTTGAGTATCCTTGGGATTCAGCTGGCTGCAGGTCCTGTCCTGGGGTTGCTATCAGGCTGTCAGGGCTCTTGGAAGGTGGTGGTTACTTACTGTGCTAATAATAAGCTATTTTTATGTTTGAGAAAAGCAAACAGCAATTACCGAAGGAGCTGACTAAAGACAGATGTCGCAGGCTGGAGAAGGAAGTTATTTGGATTCTGATTGTGGAAATCCCAGGCAGCCCAACATGCTGGCAAACACAACATCATTGAGCTGGCAGGGAGTGTTCTTACCTTCCTACTTCCCCACTGAAGGCAATGAGCCCTGGGGAGGCAAGTGACTTTCTTAACGACGTTGCTAAGTGGCAGCTGAGTTGGTTGGTCGATTCCCAAGCCTGCTTGCTTTTCATGTCACCCCGTTATCTCTTTTTTTTTATACTGGATGGCTTCAGAAGGGATACCTGTCAGAGGAGATAGAGAATCAAAGGTCGTATTGACGTGTCCCATTTGTGTTAGTGATGATTTAACTTGTTTTATTCAAAACTGTGATGTTTGTGTCTCTGTTCTGTTCTAAGCACAGTTAGACAGGTCTAGTCTGAATCCCAATTCTTGTTTCTTTGTGTTATCAAGTCCGGTATTTCCTAAACTTTAGTGTGTAGAAGAATCAGTGGGGGATGTTGTTAAAAGTACAGATTCTGATTCAATAGGTCTAGGGTGTGTATAGAGGATCTGGTTTCTAAACGACTTCCGGCAATGGTATATACTGGTCCAAGGAATACATTCAGAGGAACAAAGACCTGAGACAGAATACTCATTAATGGACTGTTTTCTCACCTGCAAAATGGAATAAGAAAAGTAATTACCCATAATACTGTTCTGAAGGTTCCATGAGTAATGTTTGCCAGGGGCTTACACAGTCTGTGGCACATAAGAGGTGATCAGTAGTGTTTTAGTCCATTTGGGCTGCTAGAACAAAAATGTCATGAAGTGGGTGACTTCTAAACAACAAACATTCCTTTTTCACAATTCTGGAGGCTGGAAGTTCAAAATCATGGCCTTGGCAGATTCAGTGACTGGTGAGGTTGGTGAGACTGACAGCTAGCTGTCTTCTCAGCGTGTCCTCATCTAGTGGGAGGGGCAAGTGAGTTCTCTGGGGTCTATTTTATGAGGGGACTAATCCCATTCATGAGGGCGCCTCCCTCCTGATCTAATCACCTCCCAAAGGTCACACCTCCAAATTCCATCTCCTGGGTGATTAGATTTCAACATATATATATATATTTTTTTTTTAGTGGTGGGGGGACACATTCAGTCTATGGCCAATAGGTTTGAACTTTCTTCCATTCTCCCCTTTACCTCTCCTATTACAAAAAATGTGACTCAATGAACCTTTCACTACAGAGGACTTGGAGGATTTTTGCATTTAAAAAAGAATGCATGAAGAAGAAAGGAAGGCTCAACTGCAAGACTCCAATTATTGGTAATTCCTGTGTTTAAAATATTTTTATTTGGGTGGCAACAACAAAATAAAAATAGAGACTTTTGACAAAAGTGTGCATGTAAAATTAATCTGCTCAGAAGTTTGTTGGAAAAGAAAGATTAAAAATAATATACTGTATACATAGTTTTAATGTTAAAATTCACTATTTCAATCATCTTTCAAGTCTATGTCTCAGCTTATCTGTCTGGAAGTGCAGAAAAGGCAGTAAATAGGATATAAATCCACACTGGTGGTCCAGAGGCACAAGTACTGTTCTTAAAACTGCTTCTAACCAAGTGTATCCCACGGAAAGCCACTCCACCAGCCTGACATCAGTTTCCCCATCTATAACATGAGGACATTGAACAAAATCTGGACAACCCATCATCATAGATGGCCTTTTTTTGCTTGATTATGGCCCTAGACCTCAGAATCTCCCTCAACACAGCACTCTGGGAAGTTGAAGCAGCAAATGCAATTTTGAACCACCATCTCTCAGAACTGACATTTTAGGATTGTAAGAATTGCTAATGGTGGAATCTCAGGCATTAGAGTTGAAGATGGACCGTAAAGGATGACTAGGATTTTGGCAACCTGAATGCGGAGTAGGGGTGGTAAGAAGGTGTCCAGACTGAGGGGACAGTGAACAAAGGCAAAAGGTCAGGGAAGGGCAGGAACAGGTCTGGCTAGCTTGTGTGTAGGGTGTACATATAAGGGGGTGTAAGGTAAAGTGGGAATGATTAGACTAAGGACAAATCAGAATGCTACATTTATTTATTCAACAAATATTACATGGCAGATTACAGAAAGTGCTGTGAAGGAAGTACATTTCTGTATAGAAAATTATTTTGAAGTCAATTTTAGACAAGGAGCTCAGAGAAGGTCTCACTGGAAGGCGACCTTCAGTTGATACCTGAAGATGATAGTGAGTCCACCATGCAAAGGGCTGCTTGAGAGAGTTTCAGATGCAGGGAACAATACATACAGAGACTTTGAAGCAGGAAAGATAACAGTGTGTTCTCAGAGCTACTGTCAGAGCTTGGGGGCAGGAAACCATGGAGAAGTTGGCATGAGACAAAGTTAGCGAGACAAACAGGCCAGATTATGTAGGGCTTTTGAGGCATTACAAGGAGTGTGACTTTTTTCTAAATGCAACAAGAAGCCATCAGAATAATGATATGATCCAATTTGCATTTAAAATTATCCCTCAGGCTTCTGTGTAGAGAATGAATTGGAAGGGAACAGGAGAAGAAGCAGAGAGACCAGGTAGGAGATACTTCAGAGGCCAAAATAAGAGATGATGGCTGGTCACTTGAGATAGGGTCCATAAAGGCTAAGGAAGGAGGCATATTGGAGACATATTTAGGATGCAGAATGACTAAGACTTCTGATGGCCTGGGTGGTTGAGTGGGTGCAAAGATGTGAGAGAAAGGGGGTGAGAAAAAGAAGAGGGTTCTACTTCCGTCGTGTCACTCCTGAGATGTTAATAAAACATCCAAGTGAAGATGGCAAGAAGGTAGTTTGATATGCAAATCTGGAGTTCTGTTGAGAGGTCTGAACTGGCCATAAAAATATGAGCCTTATAGAGAGCTGGAGCTGTGAAGAATGCCCCTGAGAATCCAGGTAAGAGGATTGTTCACTGGGTTGGGTGACGTGGGGGTCACTGGTGACATGAACCAAAGGAGTTACAATGGATTGTGTTGGTAGAAGACAGAGAGTTGAACAATGGGTAAGCATTGGAGAATATTTGTGGAAGTAACTCTTTCAAAAGTTTTGCTGGAAAGGTGAGCAGAGAAATGGGCATCTTCTCCAGCTAGAAAAGAATGTGGGATGAAGGGACAGCCTTTAGGAAGTCAGAGATTCGAGGGTCAGACATGTTTGTGTGCTGGTAATGACCAAGATTGTGAGTGAGGGCGAGATTGAGAGTAACCATAAAGATGATGATGCTTCTTCAACAGAGAGGGACTGACTGGAAGAGAAACACCTTAAAGAAGGAATTAATGGATCAGGCTTTGATAACACACAACATTCCTTCAGCCTTCAGTAGATTAGGAGGGAAGTTAAGAGGATGTGCTAAGAAGCAGGTAAGTTGCTAGACTTTAGTGGTAGAAAGATGAAGGAGTCCTGGTTTTGTGATATCTAATTTTGAAGGAACATAAGATGAGGTCATTAGGTGTGCATGAGGTAGTGAAAGGTGTATATAAAGCTTTGAAGGCTTAAAGTATTATCTTGGGCAATGAAAAATCAAAATTCCTAGGGAAGTGTACAGTGCTGATTCTCTCCTTTGAGATTTGTGTCCATGAATTTAAAGTGAAATCACAGCCAGGTTGTGTGATTTTCTCTGGCAGCATTTAGCTGCTGTGGCTACAAGCACAGAGAAGATGCTCATTAAGTCTTAGAGTTTGCAAGGTGATTGTGATAGAAGAGAGAACTGTGAAGTGTCATGGTAATTTGCAAGACAGTAATTGTAAAGAGATGCAATGGAATTTAATTTATGTAAGGAAGGAAGCAAAGACAGGAGGAGGTGGCTGCTGGATAGTGGACATGTGGTGGGATCAATGGATTAGGGTCAGGAAAAGGGACAAGAAATGTAAGAGTGAGGGTCCTGCTATCATGAGTGAGCTGGAGGAATGGAAGGCAGAGGTCAAAGAACAGGATTTCAAAATAGAGATTTCTAGTAATGACATGGTCTGTGGTGTGACTGTTGAGTGAGTGGCTGCCATGGAGTGGAGAACAAGATTCTTGGGGTGAAGGACATCAAGGAATGGAGAGGCCAAGCTGCCAGTAGTTTGATAAGCAGATATTGAAGTTCTGAGAATCACTGTAGGAAGAAAGCAGTGAATATGATTGCAAAGTGGCAAGAAGGAAGAATAATGACTAAGAGGAAGGTAGAAATAGTTCAATGAGGAGGAGGCCAAGAACTAACTAAAAGTGGGGCAATGGTTAGCCCTTACAATATGTGTGTGCAAATGAGGAAAAAATGTTCCTCCTCCACTTGAAGCAGCTGTGCCCTAGGATGCATAGTGTGGGGAGGGTGGGCTGGATTTTACTCATCCCTCAGGTGGGCATCCTTGGCCAGGACACACTCTACTTGGATAAGCTGTACAGCCATGCCCGGTAGCCCTGGTTGAATGGCACAGGAATCAAACGAGTCAGCTTTTTGCAAGGGAAATATCCTGAAAGAGGTCATAGGGAGCAAAGATCAACCCTCTGGTTTTACAGGCAGAGAAATGAGGCACAGAGAAGGGAAATAAACATATAGGAGGTTGACAGCAGAACTGGAGAAAAACTGTTCTCCTGACGGTCGGAGTTTTCTGCCACAACCTGTCGTGGAAGCGATGTTTTAGCTAATGTTCCAGAATTGCAAATTAAAAGAAAACATGTTGTCCCTCAAAGTCGCTTCTGTGGGAGGTGATAGACTCCTTTCTGGCGATGCTGCCATTGTTCCAGCCACGTCTGGAATCTCCTTCAGAGAAATGATCTTAAGAGCCAGCTCCTGATCACAAAGGCAGCCCACTGCACTGGAGAACCTTGTTTAATACATGGGGTGGGGCCTGTCTTTGTCCTTCTCTTGTGTTGGGCCTGAGAGTCTGAGATGCTGCCTGGAAACATGGCTTCTCTACATCTTATTTGAACATGTATATGCTTTGCACTCAGCATGTTCTAGGCCCATGATATCCCCACTGAGGTCGGGAGTCAGCTGTCGCTGTGAGGTATGTTTGGACTGAAAAGGTTTTTGTTTTGTAAGGCTGGTATGCATGAGGTTTGCATCTGTCTGGCATCTTAAATGCAAGCAACCTTCCCCACCTATTTATGCAGGCAATGGATTTAGTAAAGGGTATTAGGTGGCTCACAGCCTCTCAGGAGAATTATGCTTCAGGAGGGAGCCATCCTCAAATTCTGCACTTCTTGTGGGGACCACACTGCTTGCACCATGAAGTTCTGGCTGGGACCAGATGCATCACTTCCACCACTGCTGACTCTGAGACCTCGGTGACTTTCTGCCTCTCCACCTCAGCCAGGAAACATTCCATGTGGCTCCTGGGTCCTCGGCTTGTTCTCTTTCAAAGTGGTTTCTTCCATGAGCTTGCTTGGTGAAGCCTGGGCCATATGCTGACACTGGCAGTGAAGGAGGCCACAGAAAGTGGAATTCAGCTTCTAACCTGGGAGGTGGTACTCATATTGTGGGAAGATCCACAAACATAGGGAGTTTGTACAAAAAAAAAAAAGCGTGTATGCTGCAGACATGGCAAAGGTCATCTCCTAAGCTGTGGGCTTCCTTGGGCCTTCATACTTAGACTTTGAGAAAGCTGCACTTATGTGTACAGTGGTGACTGGGCCATCGTCTTCCCAGATCCAGTGGCCCATCTTCGCAGAGTGTGATCACCAGCTTGGAGACCACAGGGCAGCTAGAATTTTTGCACTAAAAATTTTGGCTTCGCTTTAAAATGAATGTAGTTAAGAGAAAAACAGGAAGTTGTTTCTCCAAGCCCCTGCACATGGGTGGTGGTCAAGGTCAAATCCTCCTGCCAGCAAACCCATGTGCATGGAGGATGCTGAGACATTCTACCTGGAAATGCTACTGCTCAGTGATCAGAATCTCTTCTGTCTAGTCTCTACAATGAATAGAAAGATGACCCAGCAGCTCCCATACATATGGGGAGGGGTTCATCTGATAAGTGTTTATTGAGGGTGTACTAGGTGTTAGGAACTAGGGCTTGAGCCTGGGCCGAAGGGGCCAGGAGGTTTCAGAAAGGAGTAAGATATGGAGTCTATGTACAGGTAATGTGGTCTGTGTTGGCAACAGACAACCTATGTTTAATTGGGCATCAGTGGGGTGCAGAGAGTAGAGGAAAAGGGTCTTGGGACCTTTCAATCGTGCGACCGTGTCTGGGGCCTTGTGAACTACATTTCCCTTCTGCAAAATGGGGATAATAAGACTTAGCTCATGTGGTTGTTTGATGGGAGTAAGTAGTATAAAGTACATGGAGTAGCCAGTGCCTGACACAGAGTAGGCATTCAGCAAGCATAGTTACCCTGAGGCCCCCCACACCTGTCTTTCCCTCCCTTCAGTGAAAAGTGTGATGGGACCATAGAGGAGATGGTGGTCAATTCTGCTTGATGGGTTCTGGCTGGGATCCTCCTAATGATGAAAAGTTTCTTTGGGCAGTGGGCGGTGGGTCAGGAAGATGCTTCAGGCAGTGGAAACAGCATGATCAAAGTCACAGAATACCGTGTTTGGGAACTGGTGGGCTGAACAGCTGGTTGGTGTGTGAGTGGGAAGGGGCCTGGCTGGGAGTGAGGCTGGAGGGGATTTAAGGGCTCTGTGAGTCCCGCTGGGGGGGTATGAACCTTCTGTAAGCATGGGTGGTCAAGGAAGGGGTTTAAGGCAGAGGACTGGTCCCTAAAGGACAGAACAGCTGCTCAATGGCTGGTGAAAATATTTCTTTTATTTAGGAACTGACCTGGATTTGGAGTTTCCCCTATCTTGGCTTGGGAAGATTAAGATGAAAGGCCTGGACTATATTTTGGTCCTCATTCAATCTGCGTGGGGATATGTGTGGTTGATGTCTTGGAGAACCTTTACAATTTTTTTTTGAAAAAATAAGCTTTATTGAGGTGTAATTTATATACCATAAAATGTACCCATGTGAAGTGTATAATTTAATCAGTTTTAACAAATGTGTACACCTGTTTAACACTCACTATAATCAACATGCAGAACATTTTTATTACACTAAAATGTTCTTTTTTTGCTTCTTTTGTTGTCTTAACACCATTCCTGTTTCAAATAAGAAGCATAATAATACTATTTGTTAAATATCTATCACTCTCAAACAATGTTAGATATGTTACATAAATAACCCCAAATCCTTTTCTTAGCTCTGTAAAGGCAGATATTATGATCTCCATTTTGCAAAAGAGAAAACTGAAGCTCAGAAGTGTTAGGCTCTCTTTTCAATGTCACGTAGCCAGTGTACAGTGATGCCAGGATTCAAAGCTGGGTTTGCCTCATGGTAAAATCTGTGCTGAGCCCTGGCTGGCGTGGCTCAGCTGGTTGAGCATCGGCCTGTGAACTGGAAGGTTGCTGGTTGGATTCCTAGTCAGGGCACAGGCCTGGGTTGCAGGTTTGGTCCCCCATTTGGGCACATGCGAGAGGCCACCGATTGATGTTTCTCTCTCACACTGATGTTTCTCTCCCCTTCTCTCTCCCTCCCTTCCCCTCTCTCTAAAAATAAATAAAAAATAAGTAAATATTTAAAAAAATCTATGCTGATTTCACCACGTCACACTCCTGGGTTCCATTGGATTACTTCTGACATGAAAATGACATATCTATATACCTCTATATATTTTTCTGCTTATATCTATATCCCTAATTTATCTATTAATCATCTCTTTATTTACCTAACTATATAATGGAATGGCTGACATTTACCACATATCTCAAAATCGCCTATGTTCTCCAAAGCTCTGGGAAGCCAGGTGTGTTGATGAAGAAGCTGGAATGTGGTTAACTGCTGTGCCTAAAGGTGTCCTAGAGTGAGGGGCTCTGCCTGTCACCTCAGTCATGGACAGACCCAGAGCTGGTAGCATGTATTAACTCATACACTCCTAGTGGTGGAAATGTTAAGCCACATTTAGCTGGTCATTTTGAATAATTACCCTCAGTCTCATCTTTGGAAAGCCAGAATGGGATTAGACTGTAAACCTGCGTGGCCATGGCAGTGAAGTCTTGGGTGGCATACAGAGGTAGAAGAAGGGAAGAAAGAACAAAAGGGCTTATCACAAGCCAAGCTCAGTAACTTTGTAATTTATTCAGGATCCAGGCCAGGTCTGCCCCTGAGAGCAGTAGCAGATGGGCCTGGGTAGGCCCTTTTGATGCTGACTGTGTCCGTAAAAGGTTGGGTGAAATCTCCATCAGGCCATAAATATGTTCTGAGCTCCAAAAACAACCTTTCCTTAAAGGGCAAAATGCTCTCTGGTGGGGAGGAGACTTTATTTGGGTTTCCCTGGGGTGGGCAGCAGCTCACTGAAGACTCCTGGCAGGAAGCAGTCCTGGTGGCTCCTGGCCAGGCCGGTGCAGACCTTTGACCTTCTCTTTGGGCCTCAGGAACCGCTGCTTCCCCGGCAGGAGGAAGGTGGCAGGGAGGAGGGGAAGGCACAGGGAGGAGCAATGGGGGGGAAAAAAAGGAGCTTTCTGAAAGAGAAAAAAAAAAGAAAAAAAAGGGCTGTCATAGAACCAAAGTGAGTGGGAGGACCCCACTGAACTGTGAGTCTTAAGGGGCTCTCGGTGCTTTCTTGTTGTTATTGTTGGTTTCTTTTGTTCTTGACCTTTAGATCTTGAGTACAGAAAGGATCACTGGCTCTCCATTTTGCTTTCTGTAACAAAGGCCCAGAAAGGGGAGTGATTTCCCAGGGTCACTTTCCACTGCCTCTCACAGCTCTACTGTGCCATTTTGGGATCTAATTATTCCTGAATGGGGTGGGTCGACAAAAATAACAATAACAGCTGTAGCAGCCACAGCTAAAGTTAATTGAGCGCTTCCTAATCTTGACATTTCCTGAGCTTGATTATTTCGTGGGCTTTACTTCATTCAGTCCTGGTAGATGATCAGCCCCATTTTCCAGATGAGAAAACTGAGGCTCAGAAAGATGAAATAGCCCGACAAAGATGAACTGGTAGCCAGCAGGGGAGAGTTCAGATTGAAACCTAGGTTGATGGGATCCAGGGCAGAGGATCTCTCTGTTTCATTCATCCCATTTTCCGCCAGGCTTGGCAGGCAGGGGTCAAATTGCTCAGTTTATTATTTTTATGTAAACCACAATAGTTTTTTTTTCATTCTACATTTCTGCTTGAGTCTTGGTGCTGAGTCTAGCTTTTAGGCAGACAAAATTGATTAGTTTCAAATTAATTTTCATGGGTAAGGAAGGACTGGTTTAGAGAGACCAGGAGTTAATATGCATATAGAAGATCTATTGCCTCCTTGAGAATAAACCAATATGGCAAGAGAGATCACAGTTAATATTATTTCCCATTTATCCAGCTCCCTGAAGAGAAGTAACGTCCACTGAGCACACTTGTGCCAGTCATTTTAACATCTGTTATCTCAAAATCATTGCAGCTATCTTGGGGGAGGGTGCTATGTTTTTATGCCCATTTTACAGATTAAATTTAGAGTTGAAGTAATTTTATCAAGGCAATGCTATAAGTGGAAGTCAGGTTAAGGACCTTGAAGAGTCAGAACCCTAAATCCACTATGCCAAGTTACGCTCCAGGTGTTGGGCAAATAATTTAAATGGAGGGAGGACCGGATTTACATTCTACTCCCTGTGCTGGGGTGAGACCTAGGCAGACGAAAGGAAGTCTGCCTTATCTGATTTTCTTTTGAGGACTGGAGAACTAATTAATGCAAGCTACAGGGAAGCAGGGAACTCCTAAGGCAAGAGTCAAGGGGCTTGGGCCAGTGGTCCCCCGTGTTTATCCACCAATGACCCCCTTGTGCTCAGAAACAGTTGGACTTCCAAGCAGACTGTACTGAATGACTGAACTAATCCCTAGATTCCCTCATTGACCAAAAAATTAAGCTGAAACAACAGAACTACCCACCAGAATTCTGGGTTGCCTCATGAGGGCTGCGGAGAGCAGTGTGGGCTCTTGTTATCCATCCATTCCGTAGTCAGAGGCTCACGCTTTCACTCACCGGGGCTGTTGTGTGAAATATTGCTCGTACTAGGGACCTCTTCCACCTGAGTACACTCTCAGCCATCTGGATTCCAACCTGGGACCCATCAACATGGGAAATAAAGTATTTGTCTCCTGTTCTCATTTATCAGCTGCCCATTGTCCTTTGTCATGTTGAGCAGGATTGGTGGCTGGGGCTGGGGTATGGAAGAACGGGCAAGCCTGCAGCGGTGCTGGGATTCCAGTCTGCAGCGTCTGTAACCCTCCCGTCACTAGGCCTCAAAGAGGCTGAGAAGCTAGTTCCCAAATGGTGAGTCTTAAAGCCAGAGGGCTAAGGACTAGCTGCTGGGAACTGGGGGCTGCTGAGGGCATGGCAGCTCTGGGAGGTTACAGAAGGGTTTCCACCTGCTGGGAACAAACAATTCTGACTGCAGGGTCATCTTTATGGGAGGTTTGTTTCCTTAGTGGACTGAGCCCAGCTATACTGATGAAGGTGGGGCTGGTGAATGTGATCATGTGTTTGTGTGGGTATTTGGGTGTAAATGTGTGTGTCCATGTGAGCATACATATGTGTGTGTGAATGTGTGTGTTCTATTAGGGCTGGGTTTGGATTTAACTCAGCAAAGCCCCTTTGAAGTTGAAATCAGAAAGCTGAGCCCTTCTGTCCTCCCATCCAGAGCAATTCCATGGCTGAATGGCAGGAAAGGCATCTATAAGCTATTTTCTCACTTTCACACTGTCTCCTTGTCCCAAATGGTGTCACAAACAGTGTATTTGTGAGACCCCTTGCTGCTAGGTCTCTCTAGTTTCCATGGAAACCACAAAGCAACTTGAAGAGGGGTGAGGGGGGGAGGGGCAAGAGAGAGGGAGAGCCTGGGGCTCCATGGGGTGGGAGGCTTCCTCTCCAAAGGGGCGGGGCAAAAGGTGCAGGGGGAGGAGCAAGGATGCCACTAAGGACGATTTGTTGTCCTTAGTCTTGTGGCTTTCCAAATTGATTACAGGGCAATGAAGCCTCAGGGCCTGGAGGAGGAGGCTGAAAGAGACTTGGAGCTGTGTCTTGGGACCTGAGCAAGATTCAAAGTCTGGGACAAAGGGGCTGGAGGGAGAACCCTCTCCCCACCCCATTGCCTGTGAGTTAAACCCTACATTCCCTGGACCACCATTCAAGGTTTTCAGTATCTAACTCCACCAGAGCAGCCCACTTTCCTTGGTTTCCTTCCCAACAGTCCCATAGGACAAGTGTTGGCCTTGCTCCTGTAAGTTTCTCCAGGGCAGTGACCTTGTCTCATTTCTTTCTGAATCTCTAGTACTTGGCCCTGTAGCTGATATGAATTGATAAAATGTGCATGCTCACTTTGTAACCCAGAGCCTTTGCTTTCCTGTCTGGAGAGTTCCAGTTCTTCCCTCCCCAGCCCCCCACCCAAGTAAGGCCTACCTACATCTTCCTTGCTCAACTTAAGTCCCACCTTTTCTCTGAAGTTTCTCCAGCCCACATTCATCACCAGGGTCTTCAAAACAAGGAATATAGCTCGGTGTCTTGCACATACATATTAACATCTGGTTTCTCTGAACACCTGTGTCTGTGCTTGATCACAGCCTGTTTATTTTTAAAGTGCAGGCTCTTTCCTCCTGTTGGAAAGAGCATGGAATTTGGATCACAGTCATACTGATCAATAATTCAGTTCCTATCACGAGCGCTTTGCATGCAAAGTATCATGAAGTAAAAATCAGTCTGAGTGTGAGCTCAGCTCTGCATCTCTTTGTGAACTTGAGCAAGATATTTCAACTCTCTGAACCACAGTTTCCTCATCCAGTAAAATCGGAATTATAACAACAATTTCTATAGGGTAGTCTTGAGGATCATAAAAGCTATCGGTCAGGTCTTTGCTTTGAAACCTGGGAGGGGCCCTGAGGATGAGTGTTATTGTCGCTGTTGGAGTTCTCAGAGGGCAGGAGTCATGTCTTATTGATTTCACGGCTGGCCTCCTACCCCACTCCATGCACAAGCGCTTAGCCGCCCTGCTGGGCAAACACACACCAAATGTTTGTTGAGCTGAGCTAAAGGTTGGTAGAGAAAATAGCGCTGGGATGGTCCCTGAGTCCAGGTGGGGAATCCCACAGTGTGTGGCTCACGGGAGCTGAGTATTGTTGGGGTATTTGGGAGATTCTTAGAGTAACAAATCTATAAGGGTCAGAAGTCAGAGCCTAGGGCACTGCAGTTCTTAAGAGGAGATTTAAGGAAAGGGCAAAGTGAAGATTAAAATATCCTAAGGAATGGGGGATAGGAAAGCTCAGATTTTAAAAATACTTGGGTACCTGCTGCCTGCCAGCCACTTTTATTTACAAATTCTCATCTGGCTTTGTTTTCTCAACCACCTAGTGAAGTAGATGTTACTGTCCCCATTTTAAGAGTGAAGGGACTTGCCCAGACCCAACGCTTCCTCCACTGTTCCATATTACCTCCCTGACCCTGACCCAAGGTCTTGAGGTCTCATGCCCTAATGGAACTAGAGTAAGATGACCCCTTGAAAGACCTGCTAAGTGTTCCCCCGGGAGAGAAAACCAATAGGTGTGGTGACTGTAAGAAAACATCTGGTTGGCAATCACAGCTAGTCATCCAGGAGTGAGCTCACACCAGGGAGCAGAAATGCAATGGAGCTTCCTGTGTTGTTGCCCTGGTGGTCTGGTCCTTGCACCCCCTGCCTGTCTGTACGTCCACTTAACTCCCAAACATCCATCACCACAGGGCGTGGGGCGGGGTGACACAGAGGGGCAGTGGCATGGAGGGGGATGGGAAAGGCAACTGATGATCACCAACAGCTGGCCTTACTTGGCCCCCTCCCACCAGGCCTCGAGGTTCCCAGGGGCAGGGGTGAGTGATTAAGAACCGCCTGTCAGGACGTGCCCACCAGCTGCCAGGTGACCTCAGAGGCTGTTTAGTGTCTAGCAACACAATGTCAGTCACAACCTTTGCCCTGGCGGCACCACTGGAGGATAGAGCTTATTTCAAAAAGGAAAACATCTTTAAAATAGAAGCTCTTGCCTCCTCCTCCCGCCCCCTGGCTTTTCCTGAAACTTCAAGGCTCTCGGTGGAAGCCTAGAGATGGCTATTTCCCTTCTCCAGTCAAGCTGAGAAAGGGGGCAAGGTGGGAATTTCATCAATGGAACTGGCCACTGGGAGCAATTATTATCTTGGATCCCATGAAAATGATGTGACTTCCTAAGAAATATGTCAGAGAGCACCCACTTCACCCCTTTTATAAAATGGGGAGGACTTGCCCTGGCTGGTGTGGCTCAGTGGATTGAGTCCTGGTCTGTGAACCAAAAGGTCACTGGTTCAATTCTCAGTCAGGGCACATGCCCTGGGCCAGGTCCCCAGTTGGAGGTGAGTGAGAGGCAACCGATGGATGTATCTCTCGCACATTATTGTTTCTCTCCCTTTCTTTCTCCTCCTTTCCTGTCTCTCTAAAAATAAATAAAATCTTAAAAAAATAAAATGGGAAGGACTCTTCTTGTCATTCCTTAGCCCCTGCCTGTCACTCAAAGGGGTAGTGTGCACTCCCAAGACTAGGGCCACAAGATGCAATATGGCAGCTGCCAGCTCTATGTCACTGTTCAAATTTAAATGATTTAAAATGAAATCATATCAATATTTCACTTTTTCAGTCCCACTAGTCCTCTTTCAAATTTTTAGCAGCCACATGTGATGAGTACCTATCAGACTGGACAGTGCAGATATAAGACATGTCCATCATTGCAGGAAGTTCTTTTACACAGCACTGGCCTAAGCAGGGTTCTCCAGGCTGGCTGCCCATTGGAATTGCCTGGGAGCTTATGAAAAGTCTTGGCTGGGGCTCACCCCCAAGATGCTAAGTCATTAGATCTGGGATGGGGTCTGGCACTGGGATTTTTCAAAAGTTCCCCAAGTGACTCAAATGTGCAGTCAGTGCTGGTCCAGTGAACCCAAAACTTACTTTTCTATAAGGATCATGGGGAGTTTTTTTTGGAAAAAAATATAGATTCTTAGGGAACTTCTTTAAGGAATCAGAGTTGGCAGGTCTGGGGCAGGACTCAGGAACCTGTTTTTGTTAGCCATGTTAAGAACGTCTTATGGTGAAGCAGGTTTGGGAAACATTGGTGTAGACTAGAGACAGAAAGAATGTCACTCACCAGACACCTTTAAAGTCAAGCACTGTGTTGTGGCTGTGGCCAAAGGGTGCCAAGGCCATGATTGTCCAGCAAGGTGGGCTTTATCTGTACCTATGTCACAGTTAAGGAAAATGAAAATACATGAAAGGAAGTTCTTTCCCCAAGTCACTCTGCCAGTGAGTGGTGGCTCTGGCCTCTAGATCCAGCCTGAGTGTTAAGGGAAGTGGGCTCTGGAGTCATTCTGTGGTTTGAATCATGCCACTAAGTGTGTGACCACAGACAAGTCACTGCCCTGTCAGAGTCAGTTCCCTCCTTTGTAAACTGGTAACCAAAGCGGTCCCTACCTCTTTGGGATGTGGCTGTGATTAAATAAGATAATGCAGGGCAAGAAGTTTGCAGGCATCAGATTTGCACTCAACAGACTTCACTCTGGTGATAAGGACAATTCCCCTTCAGGCAGGTCTGTTCTTTTCATCATGTCTTTATCCCAAGAGAAATTGTTGTGCTTCTCTCACCATCTCCCTGTCTGCCTGTCTGTCTTTGATTTATTCCTTGGCAGGGAGGTGTCAGTTCTATCCCTTCATGCTGTGTGTCTCTACCTGCTGGATGTGAAGAGCCAGGAAGTCTCCTTGCGGTTGACTAGGTGAGTCCAGGCTGTCTCCTTGTCTCAAGCCCCCTGTGCTCCTTTCTCTCTCTCTCTGCTCTCTTTTTTTCAGACCAAAAAACAGAAGCTTAGAGTTGTTAAAACACTCACCTGGCCCTGGCTGGTGTGGCTCAGTGGATTGAGTGCTGGCCTGTGAACCCAAAGGTAGCTGGTTCGATTCCCAGTCAGGGTACAAGCCTGGGTTTCGGGCCAGGTCCCCAGTTGGGGGGTGTGTGAAAGGCAACCGATGGATGTCTCATACATTGATGTTTTGCTCCCTCTCTTACACTCTCTCAAAAATAAATAAATAAATACAATCTTTAAAAAAAGAAAGAAACAAACACTCATCTACCTTCACATAAGTAGTAACTAACAGAACTGAGATTTGACCCCAGGTTCAGGCCCCGAAGCTGTTACTCTAGGTTGTCACCCAATCAGAGAAAGAAAGAACAAAACGCCCACAGAACGAATGCAGCATTTTGAGTGTCTCACTTTGTATTCTGTGTTGATGCCCATCAACACATTGGATACTTGTGATGTACTCTGCGGGGTGGGGCAGTTATCCCAATTCCCAAATCAGGAAAATGAGGCCCCGGGACGATGCGAAATGCTAGGATTACCAAGTTAACAGGAGTCAGACGTGGGAGAAGCCATGGTCTGTTGGCACCTGCATTTCTGCTCTTTCCATGGAAATGATACTTTTTGTTGGCTGCAGTTTGGGAGCATCGTCACCCTCCTTCTGCCGAGCCCATGAATGGTGAGGAGCCTTTCTCCTCCAGGAGTGGAAGTGCTTGGATTTGGTAAAGGCCTGAGCAAACACAAGATGGGAGTTACCTCATTATTCCATCTTCCTCTAGCTTTTTCCCAGCATTGAGGGGAGATCCCATGACCTCTAGGTCCCTCTGGGGAAATGCTGGCTCCTGGGAAGCCCTTTTCCCTTCATTCACTGGAGTTCTCCACTTACATAGAATGACAACTAGCTCATGGGCTAGGTAGGCAGCAAGGGGACTGTGCAAGGGAATGGGTGTGTTGGAGTTGGCAGATCTGGATTTGAATCTCTCCTGTTTTATTTTCTTCTTGCTATGTGGCTGTGGGCACATCATTTAACTTTTTATCTGAGCCCCCGATTGTCCTACTGTAAAAGTGAGACAACTAATAACATCTGTGTTATGTGGTTGAATTAGACAATGACTGTTAATGTCTAGCACTGCCAGACACACAAAAGCTTCCCAGTAGGGCCCATTGCCATCTACACTCACAGTTATCAGCCAGCCAAGTAGAGGAACAGATAGAGGGAGAGGAAGTTGTCACGGTCCACCTGGAGTTGCCCCAGGGCCCCTTTCTCTCAGTGTTGATTGGGGACAGCGGAAAAGGGGGGCTGATCCTGGAGAAAGGACAGAGGCCCTTTAATGAGTTCAGGAAAGCCCATCTCCTGACAATAACAGCCGGGACTGTGCAATAACATCCTGCCAGGAGAGGAAGAGACAGGATTCATGGGGGGCGGGGAGCGTGTGGCAGCCTCAGTGCCCGCCTGCCTGCCCTCTGGCCCCTTACCCCTCAGGAGGCTCAGGAAGTAGCAGCCGAGGATCAGAGGGACAAGAAGACTTCCTCCTCCACATGCATCCTGGACTGATATGGAGACTGGGATACAGACAGTCCTGTTGGGCAGACTGTTAGTGCTTTCTCTCTGGGCTGCTCCCACCGTCACCCCGGCCTCAGCTGGAGCGCAGGTGCATGCTCACGGCCTCCCATGGTTCCACTGAGTCAAGGAACAGGACCGGTGAAGGGGAGTGGTTCCTGCCAGTCAAAACACCAATATTTGTTGAAGGCTTCAGTGATGATGGGGACACTGTCCCAGTTCCCAGGGAGTTTACCATTGGGTGGGGTGGAGAGACCAGGACCAAATACAGTGAGTGCTTGGGGGTTGGGTGAGGTGAGGGAGAACAAAGGAAGGCTTCTTGGTGGAAGAAGAGGAGCATACAAGTAATGAGGAGCAGTAATTGGATGTGTGAAGAGGTGGGGGACAACCCTGTGTGACATCTGGTGAGGGGTGTGAGAAGAGCTGAGTTGGGACCATGGCTGGAGAGAACACCAGGGCCAGGGGCTTTGAGAGCAGGTCACATAAAGAAGAATGACCTTGCACTGCAGGGTAGTAGGAAACCTTTCAAGCAGGGAAGTGAGGTGATCAGATGTGCGGTTTGAATCTTGACATGTCCTCTCCCACCAGTGAGCAAGCCTTTATAGGGATCTGCTCCTACTCTCAAGCCTGGAGGGGACCCAAGGAAGCTGCTTGTCAGAGCCAGGGTCCAGCAGAAGTGGAAGGCAGAGATCTGTGTGGGACGCAGAGGGACAGGGCTGTACCCCAGCTCTGTCAGTCGTTCACACAGTGACCTGGAAAAGTCATTTTCACCCTCTAGACCCCATTTCCTGGGTGTAAAAAAGAAAAGATGGAACCAGATGAATCCAAAAGGTCCATTCAGACAAAATATTCTATGATTGAAACCTAAGATAAATTTCCCTGCCCTCAAAAGAAGGTTCTGGTCTGGGGGCTGTGACTGAATGAGGCAGAATACTTGGCAAATGCTGCTGACCCTTGGAAACCATGTGATTGGGGTAGGGAATGGAGGGAGAGCCGTAAGTCTCCATGTCCTGGAAAATGGACTTTAGGTATTCAGAAAAGGCAAGGATTGCCAAAATGTGCTCACCACCTGCTGGAACAGGTTGGTTCTCCATTAATCTCAGTTCTGAGTGGGGTCAGCCTCTCCAGCTGGTGAGCAGGGGACGCAACAAGCCACAGCTGCTATCCCCATGGCTCTGTCCGCTGATTCCTGCTTTCAGGACCTTCCTAATAAAGGGGTGACTTGCTATTCCAAGTCTTTGGAGCCCTGGGGAAAGATGTCAACTTGATGTAGGAGACCTGGGTTATACGCCTCATTCTGAGTGACATGTTGTGCAACCTTGGGAACGTGACACTTCCTCTCAGGGACTTAGTTTTCTCGTCTATGCAGTGACAAAGTGACGCTTTTCCAAGTGACAGCTGCATTCTGGGCACTGGGTACTGGTGATGAAGGATGAAAAAGACTAGGTCACTTCACTCAGGCGGCCTTCAGTCCGGTGGGGAGGGTTGTGTGAAAACATGGGCTTTTGGTAGAATGTATAGATAGAGTGAGTACAATGCTGAAGGGATGCCTGGGGGTGTAGGGGTACAGGCATGCAGCCTCTGTCCAGCTGGGGAGGTGCAGGAAGGCTCCCTGAAGGAGGAGGCTAGCTTCACATTTGAATGATTAGTGAAAGTAAGGTGGTGGAAAGAGGTGGGGGGAAAGGTACTTTAGGCATTTCCAAAGAACAGCGAGTTATTGTATTTTGCCATGTATAATGTGCACTTTTTAGGCCAAATTTTTGAAGGAAAAGTAAGGATGTACATTATACATGAGTAGTACTAATTCTGTATCTATATAAATGTTTTCAATTCTTTTATTTGTACTTATGCATTAAAAGTGTAACTCTAGAAGGCAATAATGATATCTGTATGCAAAATAATACCCTGGAATACAATAATCGGTTTTGTTTCTAAATATAAATAAATACAAAATTGAATTAAAAAATTAAAATGAAAGATTTTTTTCCTAAAAATTTGGGCCAAAAACATGGGTGCATATTACACACCGGAGCGCATTATACACAGCAAAATACGGGTATATCTAGTCACCTTGCTTTTGCAGCATAAACTCCGGCTCCCCACCCCCTTGCTCTCCCTAGTCTGACTGATGCTCAGGAGCTGATCCTCCGTCTGCCCAGCCGGGCAGGCAGCCAGCACCAGAGGTCTCCAGGGTGGACATCTGAGCACCTTCTGCTGGAATGAACTCTGAGCATAGCCCACACTTGACTTGAAATCACAAGCTTGTCTTGGGAAGAGTGTTCCAGCAGTCAGCAGGATGTCTTCCCAGGAGGCTCAGTCTTAGATCAGAGCCGGCATAGCCTTGGTCTCTGCCAGAGTTTGCTGGGAGAGATGCCATCCACCCCTCAAGGGCTTAACACCCAGCTCCATCTGCCCATCTTGGGGAGTATTCATTGAGTGGAGGCTGGGGGACAGTAACAGTGAGAGAAAACAGATAATCTCATCAATGTGCACGCACAATAATAAACACATACAAAGATTGCTGTGCAGGAAAGGGAGGTCCCATGGGAAAGTGTAAGCAGGGCGTCTGAGCTGGCCTGGCAAGCTTATGGAAGGACGTCTGAGTGGGGATACTTGAGGTGAGATCCAAAGGAAAAGAAGAAACTTGTCAGTTGAAGAATGGGGTGGGATAGAGAAGGAAAAGGTCAGCATTGCAGACAAAGGAATAGCATGAACAAAGGCCCTGGGGTTAGGAACCCTGTCCATTAAGGCAGCAAAAGAAGCCCAGGTAGCTGCTGTGCAGAGGGAAAGGGAGGGTGACGTGACATGATGCTGAAGGGTTGGCCGAACTTAGTCCTGCAGGTCCTGCAGGTTGTGAGAAGGTTTTTGTTCTTCATCCTAAAAGCAATCCTAAGAGGAACCCATGTCAACAGGGGGCTAATATATCAGATTTGATGCCTCAAGGAGAATGGATGGGGGAGGAGGTGGCGGCATGGCTGGACCAGTTAGGAGGCTACTGCAGTGATCCAAGTGGGAGATCAGTCGGCCTGAACCAGCGAGTGACGGTGCAGGCGCTGAGGTGCTGTCAGTTTGGGAAGTGTGATGGGATGCATGCAGATGGCCGGGAGTGGGGCTGTGAAGGACATCTTCTGGTTTCTGCAATGACAGAGCTGTGGAGGACTGCAAGGTCATCTAGTCCACCCATCATCTGACTACACAAGGAAACCGAGGCTCAAAGATGGAGAGGGATGTGGCCACACTGGCAGAGACCTGGACTCCAGCCCGTGCTTATCCTGTTCTTTTACAGTAGAATTCCAGAATCTGAAAGTGAGAGCAGGAAGAAGCCCTAGAAACCAACCAGTCTAATTAATATCGTATAGATAAGGAAACTGAGGCCCCAAGGGGTGAAGGCTTTAGGGGCCAAAGGCCACCCAGGGAGTTAATTAATTAATCAACGGGACGGACTAGGCATATATAAACATGGCTCGGGTGACCCCTAGATAGTGGGACATGTGTTTGTTCAGGAGGGACATAACTTGGCAGAAGTCCCTCCAAATGCTTTCCCAAGCCTCCTTGCGCCCACTGGTCCCTCTGTCAGCTGGCTGCCTGGGGTTAGAGAATCCAGATGTCTGGGGCCGCTGAAGCCAGCCGGATTTTCCCACATTGTGGGTTCCCAGCGTTTGGACTCATCAGCTGAGCAGTGATGCTGCGGGAGGGTGGGTGACAGGGGAGGAAAGCCAAGCTGTTCTTTCAATGCGTTTCCCAGCATCTGAGTTTAGGGAGAGGGCTGGTCTCCCTGGGCACCCTGGATGTGCCCCCTCTCAGCGGGCAGAGCCCTGCAGCTAAAGCCACAGCTTACACAGGGTCCTTGCTCTTTAGAATCGAGTGATGAGCTAGGGTCTGACAGATGTTATCACAGACTGCCGCTTCCAGATGTGTTAGTGTGGACGCCAACATTTTCAGTTTTTAAAAAAAATGTTTTTGGAGAAAAGCAGGCTGAATGTTTGAGATTGGGATTGCATTAGGAAATTTGAGAACATATTTTTTGGCAACTGAGTAGTGCATCGTCAGTATGACCTGGCTTTGCCCTGAGGGCCTAGAGGGACTCTGTATGCTAGTTCTCCATTCTCCACAGCTGTCTGCGTGTGCCCTCAGGAATGGTCAGGCGCAGGGGACAGCAGCACCAGCTCTGTGGAGGCTCAGGTGGCTGGGAAGACTGGCAGGTGGGAAAGCACAGTCGTCACAGTCACACAACCCTGGGGGTGGGAGGGTGGGGCACAAACGTGTCCTGACTTCACTAACTACCTGCGTGATATTGGTACTCTCCTCTCTGAAGCCCAGTCTCCTGTTTTTCTAAGTGGAGATGAAGACACTTATTTCACAGTGTCATTGTGAGTATCAAGTGAGATAACTGATGAAAAGCATTTAGCATATTGACTGGCATTGAAAAAGTGCTCAGTAAATTTCAATTGTTGCTGTTACTTCTCACTCCAGGACCCTAACATCAGTCAAGATCGAGTGAGATTGATTCAGAAGAACAGAACCTCCCTCTTTGGTGTGGGCCTCCTGGATGCCCCTTGGGGTTCACTGCCATGGCAACAGGCCGGTGGAGTGGTGAGAAAGCCAATTGATCGGGCAGCTAAGCAGCCAGAACACTGCTTGCTCTGCCGGCGCCACAGCCATGGCCAGCAAGGGCGGCAGCCTGATTAATGTCTGTCCGATCCCTTGGCCTCTGTTTGGCCATCCTGGCTTCTTGCTCAGGGAGGGGCAGAGGCTCCCTCACTGGGATGTGCCAAGCCTTTGGTCAGTGGGCACAATTACAGGTGCCGAAGAGTCTTAGGATGGCTGCAGCAGAATACTGGAGCTGAAAGGGACCCTGAACATTAGTCCAGTCTCCTTTCTTGAGGACTGAATACAGAACAGACAGGCAGTGAATGCCTGCAGTGTGCCTGGCACAGTCTGATGTTCTTCTCTCACCATCTCTCTGACAGTGAAGTTCTACAGTCCTCTGCTGGAGGTGTAATTATCCCCAGCAGGGAGGCCGAGATCCAGGCCCAGAGATGTGAAATCTTTCATTCGCAGCACACAGCTGGGATTTGCACCCAAGACTTCTCTGATCTCAGTTCCTATGTTCTTCCTACATTATTCACAGTCTGGCTCTTGGAAACATGTCTGGCCTCCACTGTATTTCCAGTGCCTTGAATGGTGCTTCGCATGTATTAGGGGTTCAATAAAAGTGAGCAAATAAATCGCCATGGGATCATCTAGGTACCATTTTTTTGTAGCTGTGGTCGTAAACACGGGCCAGGTAAGTGTTTGTGTGTGTAGAGCATCTGTCAGAGACTATGTTGGGAAAGAGAGACCTAAGGCTCTAAAGGTGCTCCCTTGGCATCCCAGCCCCTGCACAACAGGCTCTTCTTGCACAAATGCCCTTGTTCCAGCCACACTGGACTCCATGCTGAACACACACTTTCCCTCCCCAGTGCCCTGTCTCTCTCTGTCTTCACCGAGGACCCCATACCCATCTTTGAGTTTCAGATGTGCTCTTCTCCATGTAGTTTTCCTTGATGTCTTTAAGGGAATTTGATCTCTTGCTTCTGTGAATTTCTCTGCTACCTGCAGGTCTCTTTTATGTGTCCTGATTGCATTCTACGTTGTAATCTGTCTTCTCATGACTGCACCATTGGGGTTCAAGAAACCCCATATATAAACATGGCTCGGGTGACCCCTAGATAGTGTGGGACATGTGTTTGTTCAGGAGGGACATAACTTGGCAGAAGTACCTCCAAATGCTTTCCCAAGCCTCCTTGCGCCCACTGGTCCCTCTGTCAGCTGGCTGCCTGGGGTTAGAGAATCCAGATTCTCTATTCTAACCCCTATGAGACTACGAGCTCCAGGTGGCCCTGACCCTGTTTGGTTCAGCCATTGTCTGGCCGTGAAGCACATTGGCACACACAGCAGTCGTAATGAATATGGAATTGAATGGTGTTCGCTTGGTGCAGAGCTCCCCGTCCTGGGACCCCTGTCTCCCCAATACCTTATATTGGGCTGGATGAGTCAAAGAATAGGCCTAAAAGTAGGTAGGCCTAAGGGGGGTCGGGTCTCTGTCTGCCTCCCTTCCACCCCAAGAGTGTCTGAAAGCAGCCCTCTCCAGGGACCTCTCTGACCTTGCCTGACCTTCGCCAGGGCTGTTTTCTCATTCTCTTAGGTCGGGCTGAGAAAAACAGGAAGAATCATTAAAACACAGAGCCTTCCGAGCCAGAAAAATTATCCCTGATTCTTTTTACATACACCCAAAGCTTTGTTTGTGCGTTGCGACAAGAGTGGGCTTTTCCTGCTGCCCTTTAGAAGCCTCTGCTAATCTCCTAGATCTGCCCCCGGTGCCATGCCCAGCCCCCTCATTTCTCTTTCTCTTCTTTTCACAGTTAGACTCTCTGGTGTTTTCCACATTTAAAAAATGTTGAGTTGGAGAACCCCTCAGCTGTATCTAGAATCTCTCGCGGAGAGATCATCTGACTCCTTGCTACTCAGAGTGATCTGTGCACCAGTGAAGCTGGAGGCTTGTTAGACCGGCAGCTCCCAGGCCCTTCCAGGCTTACAGCATCTGCACTTTAGCAAGAGCCCCAAGGACTGTCATGCGCGTTAAAGTTGGAGAAATGCTGCTCTAACCCATTTTTTAATTTTTAAATAAGAGGTGGCATCTGAACTCTAAAGAGGGAAATTGACTTGTGAGTTAGGGGCAAGATTAACTTGGTTTAACAAACATTTGTTAAAAAGCCAGTTAAAGTCCCAGGCCTGTGCTGGGCTCTGTGGATAAAATTTGAAGGGGGCATCCTGGTTTCTTTGGTCTTGAGTAATTCTTTCGTGTACCCACCATTGCCTTGCCCACACCAGGGCCTCAGCAAGTGTTTGTTGAGTGAATATGTCTCTTGAATTCCAGCCCACGGTTTCTTCTACTTCACTACAGCTGCCTTCTATAATTACCAGCCTCCTTAAGTAACTCATAGCACTTTCAGACGGAAATAAGTTCTTCAAGGAGAATTTAGAGAGTGGGTTGTATCCTTGGTTTTCCCAACTCTGGGCAGCATAATACCAAGATTCAAATAATGAGAAAATGTTTCTCATGCAATCTAGAAACCCATATATCACAAATGACAGAATGGGAGAATCTGTACCAAAACAAGGCACGATTTCCAATTGAAGAAACATCTTTGATGAAGCAATACAAGGTACATAACAGGCTCAGGTATCAGTGTCCGGGTCCACTTCCCCAAAGGTCTGCTGAGCAGTCTCATCTCTGAGGCTGATCTGTTCTGTCCAGCCTAGTGGTCTTCTCTGTGTCCCATCTTGCTCTTGTCCCCTCAGTTGTCTATTGGAATGTCTAATAGTTCTCCCTTTAGGGGCTTTCTTATTGATTTAAGGTCTGTTTAAAGTAATACTGAGAAGCTACCTTTATTTCTCAGGAAGGCTTTCCTTTTTCCTCTCCTCTCTGCTGGTCACAGTCTCCATATCTGCCTCTGTGCTCCCTTTGGCTGCTGCATTATTTCTGGAAGCTCAATATTTTTCCACTATGGTGGTGGGATGGGATTTTAAACTCTTTGCACGGGAGCAGTCCCATACTTTGCATCTGCATTGTAAACAACGTTTCCATTGGGGAAAAACATGCCACCACGATCCGATTCTCTGTAACAACGACATTTTGCAGTAGTAGCTTGGGATGGCAATCCTCTTCAAGACCAGTAGGAGACAGGTTGTAATCTTCTTTTTGTTAATTTTTGTTGTCCATGTCAAACTCTTTTAATAGTCACATCTTTCCAGTATTGTGTGCAGGCATTTCCTAATGTGAGGGAAAGTGATATAAATTTCCTGTGGCATTATACTTGGATAGGTAAGAAATTAGAACTGGGGATTTCACCTGTTCCTTGCATTGGCCAATTTAATCATTCTAGAACAATTATATTATTTTTAACAATAAAAATAGCACTAGCTATTTTTTTTTTGTTGATTTCTTACTATGTGCAAGGCACTATGCTAAGTTCATTAATAGGGATTAAATCATTGAATCCCTAGTACATCACTGTGAGATAGGTGGTATCCCCATTATTTAGAGAAGGGAATGAGTTAGGGAATGAGTAACTTAGTTAATAAGTAACAACAGCAGGACTTGAACTTGGGTGGCGTATACCCTCTATACAGCTTGCTTCTGGATGGAATGGTCACTCTGGGTTTTAGTCTTATATTGCTGGCACATATTTGTCCCCAATGTCTTTTCCTCATAAACTAGCATTTCAGTTGTGTATTGTCACATAACAAATAGCCCCAACACAGAGCTTAAAACAATAAATGAAGCATATTACAATTTAAGAATTTATTTGTGAAAATATTGATTCAAATCAGGCAGTGCCAAACCAGAAGTGGTTAAGAGTGCTCTTCCAACAGGAATTATGGGCAACAGTTTAAGGATAAGGCATGGAAGCAAGGCAAGAAAATTATTTGGTGAACTATGAGCAATTGGACTATAAGCAATAGCTTAAGCAATTGGCTTATTTGGAAAAGACAAGTTGGCTGTTGGTGACTGGTTGTCCTTAGGTTTTGATTTCTTAACCTTAAGTCATTTACAGACTTAGGTTTTAGTTTGCTGGTGTAGGCTGTTAAGGCATTAAAGCCACCTCAGTCTAATGGCATCCTTGTTTAATTAAATAGTCATCAGCACTGTAGCTAAGCTAGATAGTTCTTTTTTTTGAAAAACTGATTTTATTTTTTTCATTACCATTTAGTCCCCGTATACCCCTCCCTCCAGCAATCACCACACTGTTGTCCATGTCCATGATTCCTTTTTCCTTTTTGCTCAATCCCTCCACCCCCTAACCCCTGACCCCCCTCCCCCCCCACTCAGCTGTCATCCTGCTCTCCATCTATGAGTCTAGACAGTTCGTTTATTGCTTCTGCTTGGGATCTCCCATGGGGCTGTGGTCAGAGGGTGGCTGGAGCTGGGATGTTCAGGACAGATCCACTGATATGTCTGGTGCCTGGAGAGGGTGGCTGGAAAGCTGGGCTCAGCTGGCTTGAATGTCTGAGCCTCTCTTCTCCCCTCGTGGTCTCTGGACTGTCCTTTGTCTCCATGGATCAGATTTAATGCATGGGAGCTCGGGGCTCTCGAGAGCACGCACACAGAGACTGCCAGGCCCTCTCAAGAATTAGTTCTGGAAATGGCATACTTCTGCTACCTTCCCTTGGTTGAATTCAGTCACAAGGCCAGTCCAGGTTCAGTGTGGGAGTGAATTACTCAAGGTCACCAATTTTGGAGGCCCTTGGTCCTGTATTTGGACACTAGCTGGCCAACACGACCTATCTGATATATGATAGCAGTTTAGTACACTGGGTCTGGAGAACAGATGTGATTAAAACTCTGGTTTTGTCACATTTCTGCTGTGTGATGTTAGATAAGTTCCTTAATCATCTCTCAGCTTCTAGTTTTTTCCTGTAAAAGAGGGAAGCTAGTCGCTATCCCTAATCAAATATCATTCTCTGCAAGGCACCGTTCTAAGCACTTTACATACATGAAATCATTTAATGTTTTCAGACACCCTAGGAAGTGGCTACCATTGTCCTTTCAAATTCACAGAGTAATTCAGACACCAAGAGATGACATCACCTGCCCATGGTTGCATGGCTGGCAAATGGCAGCTCTGGGATTTGAACCCAGGCACTGTGGCTGCCTAGGCCATGTTCTTCATTATGCTTTGCATTTCTCTCTCTCTTTCTTTTTTAAATTACTGACTTTTGGGGGGAGGAGGGGGAGGGAGAGAAAAAGAGAGAGAGAGAGAGAGAGAGAGATCGATTCGTTGTTCTACCCACCGATGCATTCATTGGTTCCTTCCTGTATGTGCCCTGACTGGAAGATCGAACCTGCAACCTTGATGTACTGGGGCAACACTCTAATCAACTGGGCTACCCGGCCAGGGCTGAATTTCTCAGTAGTAGCTATGTCCTAGGGTGACATCAATGAAATGCTACATGGAAAGCCCTTGGTGCATTGTGTGATTAGGAATGTTCACAGTATTAGCACCATCCAGGGATGCCCAGCTTGTCACTAGTCTTGCATTACTTGGCTAAGATGAGTACAAGCTGTTTGTTCTCATTTTGAAAAATATGATTCTATGTAATACTCTCATTTCAAACCTATCTGGGTCCATCTCAGATATAATTGGTTTCCTGGATTTTCGTCTTTGTCTACAGCTGAGGGAGTTGTACACTTCCCTTCCAGGAAGTCACTTTAGGTTGCTTCTCTGCATCCAGCACATACATCACTGTGGAACTCCATCTATCTGTACTTTGAAAATGCTGCTGATTCTTGAGCCTTTAACTCCTGTTCTCAAAGCTCCATTGCTCAGTTTAAGGTCCACTGGGACTTTCAGAGGGGTGCAGAGAATTTCAACTAATGCTGTATGTTCAGACTTTTCTATCCTTGTCTCTGGGAGCTTAGGTTTGGGCTGTTTCCTGTCGTTATGAATCTGTTTGTTTACCTGCTTCCTCTCTCTCCCTTCCAACTTACTCAGCAGGGTTTTGCGACTTATTGATTGTTGGCTGTCTGCTGATACTGGGTTTTTTTTCCATACATAGAATTGAGATGATCTTTTTGTTACTCGTGTCTTGCTGACCATAGCTATAAAGTTAAAAAAAGATTGGGTGTTGTTTATTTATTTATTTTTTTGATTTCTGTTTTGCTCTCCCTATATCTAATGTATCAGCAGGTCCTACTGGTTTCTGCCTCTAAAACATCCTCAATTTGTTTCCTTATCTACCACCAACCGTGGTACTCCTTAGAACATCTTTCAATGGGGCCAGTGCAGAGACTCCTCCCTGGCGTCCCAGCTTACATTCTTTCCCACCAATTGAACATATACATACATACATACATACATACACACACACATACATATGTATATATACATACATACACACATAAATGCATGTCTGTCTGGAAAAAGTCCAGCCATTGTTAATATAATGAGAATGGTTTGCACAACATCGAAGTGACCTGGCAGCCAAGAAGAGTGGACTGGAATGTGCATGGGTGAACAATGACGACTTCACCGTACTAATCAGTGGGGGTGGTAGACACTGTTGAGCGAGCATGTGTACTGTGTGGCTGTCGCATTCAAAATGACTGAGCAAGTAGAGCAACAAAGCTGCATCAAATTTTGCATTAAAGCCTGAACATTCCTCTGTGGAAACTATTCAGATGATTCAGAAGGCCACAGCTATGGGCAACTGGTGATTGGCAGCTTCATCATGACAACACACCCAGTCATGCATCAAAACTTGTGCAGAGTTTTTTTGGCAAAACATGAAATCACCCAGGTGACTCAGACCCCTTACAGTCCAGCTTTGGTACCCCGAGACTTCTGGCTTTTCCCAAAACTAAAATCACCTTTGAAAGGGAAGAGATTTCAGACCACCGATGAGATTTAGGAAAATACAATGGGGCAGCTGATGGTGATTAGGAGAACTGTGTGATGTCCTAAGGTGCCTACTTTGATGGGGACTGAGGCATCATTATCCTATGTACAATATCTCTTGTATCTTGTATCTTTTTCAGTAAATGTCTCTATTTTTCATATTACATGGCTGGATACATTCTGGACAGATTATACATACACACACATGTATGTGTATATATATACACATACACACACAATGTATATATGTTTGCAACACATTATTATCTGGAATTATTTGTTATTCTTGTTTATTGTCTGACCTACCTTCATTCTCCTCATCCCCACTCCCACCCCCATTTAGAAAGTAGGCACTAAGGCGGGGGACTTCTCCTCGGTGACTGCCACACACCCAACACTTGAAACACGTGCCCAGCACATGGAGTTGCATGAACAATATTTTTGAATGATTGAAGGCAGAAACTGCTCTGTTACGTGGGAATATGATTCTTGACCAGCTAAGACTCTGATACCAACCATTTCCATAGCTTTGGCTTTAATTTGCATAAATAGAGATCTCTTTTGAATCCTGGCTCAGCTATAGGAGTAGAATCCTCAGAGTTGTAGAAATCAGCCACATTATTATGTATTTTCTAGCACTTCATGCTGTATACTCCCAAATGATTCCATGAACTACGAGTGAAGCTGGGGGTGGGGACCCCACTTGATAATACTAGGTTTTTCACAGCTCTCTCATAGTGGCCTGCGGGTTGGGGATAATGACCAGTGACACTATATAGTCAGCATTTTCTCCTCTGAAAGCCTCTTAACCACTTTGCACGGGCTACAACTCTTTCCCATTAATTCCTCTTACTTCCTCAATGGCAGTAGTGATTTATGGTAAAGATTCTGAATTCTGAGTGCCATAGGTAACATATTTTTCTCAGTTTTCTTACCTTTCATCACAAGGACCATTTTTAATGAGGAGGTTCATCTCCATCATGAAGTTCATGTTGCATTATTGTCTGTGTGCTTCAGACAGTTTGGTCTCATCCCAAATTGATCCAACTCAGGTTTCTAATGTTTTAAAGGAGTTTAAAAGTAGAAATGAAAAGGAAGAGTGAGAAAGCAAAACATTTGGAGCATTGACAAAATTGAAAAAGCTGACTATTTATAGATTTAAACGATAAGAGATAAAATAGGAAAAGCTGACTGTTTCTAGACCTAAATGATAAGAGATAAAATAGGAAAAGCTGACTGTTTCTAGATCTAAATGGTAAGAGATAAAATAGGAAAAGCTGACTGTTTCTAGATCTAAATGGTAAGAGATAAAATAGGAAAAGCTGACTGTTTCTAGACCTACATGATTAGAGATACAATTGAAAAACAACTTGAGCAACAAGACCCACTAAATTTTTTTCAGTTAAAGTAACTTAGCCAAGTGGAAACAAACAAGAATAAGGATGTGGCCTTCTTATCTGTTGTTTCAGATAATTATAAGGTTGCCATTAAGAGAAAAGGCAGTGGGGGAAGAGAAAGCAGGGAATCAAGCTAGGCTAGAAAACATTTTTTAGAAAGAACTTTGTGTGTGCGCTGAAACATGAACTTAGTGGAAGAAAATTGAATTAAAAGTTTACCCAGTGTTTAAGGGAGGTGAATTGTTGAGAAAACATGAACCTGGATTCAAAAAACTCTTGACCATTGAGACTTAAACAAATATCAGGCCAGCATATTTGCACCAGCAGGAGTCTGGTTGAAGAAGATGAGCAGCCTCCAAAGAGTTCATGCTCCCGAATACCCACATTAGATACAGCCATGATGGGTAATAGTAAAGGGAGATCCTCCCAGAGAGAAGAATCAGAGGTGATGGAGAATGACCAACACAGAAAGTTCTTACCGGAAAGCAGAATCGGGGTATAATAAAGCAGGGATTTTTCAATCAGTCTGCCACAGCCCACTGCTGTGCCACAGGAGTTTTTAAAATGTGCAGTACCTGACTGTTTAGTCAGGGGCACTGACCTCTTTCCCCTTAGAATGTCAAATAAAGAAATGACAACAGCCAATACAACAGCCATCCGATGTGAATAAATAAAAATTTTATCTTTTTTTGGTCAGGTCAGCAAAATATATAGATATATATATTTTGGGGGGGGCTGCAGAATTTCAGTAATTAGTTTATGTGTGCCATGAGGTAAAGACAAGGTTGAAAGTCTTTGTAATGAAAGAACTTGATCTGAGGCCTTTAACATGCTCTCTCCCCACGATTTCAGAACTGCTATGAGCCATGACTGCTGTGTGATTTTGTTTCCCCCTTTTCTTAACAGGGGTTTTCATTTGCAGTTACTCTCTTCTTGTGTCACCATTGTGTATGGGGTATGTGTAAGTGGGCGGGTGGTAACTTTCTACAATAGTTCCTAGGTCACTCGACTATCAGGAGGAGAACCTAATGGAGAATCACCAGGGATGTTGAGCTTGGAGCTGGATGGAGTTGGCTACAGGATGAGGTAAGTATGGGAGGAAGATTGAAAAAGGCATTTGTTGACTAGTAGAGCAGATGATATTAGAAACTGGTGGGGTTTATCAAACCTTGTTTCCTTCACCTTCTAGGTACATACAGTCTACTTCCTTGAAGTTAAGTAGAGCCATGGGACTGAGTTCTGGCTTGAATTGATCTACAATATTTCTATTCTAGAGTAGGCCCTCAAAAATCTCCCTTGAGGTTCTCCACATTACAGAAGATTCCCGAAGGGCTCTGTGACATTGAAGATGGCAAGAATGTTAGAGGGAAGACACCTGAGTCCCTGAATAACTTTGTGGAGCAGAATCTTTGACACACATTGAAATGTGACATGAGCAGGAAATTAGCTTTTATTATTTTAAATAATCCAATAAATAAACTTTTCTTCTGTTGAGATTTTTGGGATCACCTGTTATCACAATTAGCTTACCTTGACCAATGCAGTGATCAAAGCCATATGCAACGAAACATGCCGGATATGTGTTGGTTTTACCTACCACCTTCCAATTTATCTTCACCAAGTAAATGCAAGGAACCTCTGGGGCTAAGAGCTTACTTCTGTTTGAGATGGAATTTTCTTTACTGTCTCATATTTGTTCTTATTCCCTGAAGTCAGTTAATATTATTAAGAGTTTAACCCAGAGCTACTACTTAATAGCTGTGTGACTTTGGGCACATATTAATTTGTTTGAGCCTCAGTTTCCTAATCTGTAAATGGGTATAATAATAGTGCCTGTCTTCAGTTATTGTGAGAAGTAAGTGCTTAGCACACCATCTGGCACGTAATACATATTCAACGTGTTATCATCATCATCATCATCATCATCATCATCATCGTTGTCATTGTCGTCATCATCAGTTGCTAGGTATACGCCTGGCACTAGGGACAGCACACACTGCATATGATATACAACTTCTGGACTTCTGTGAGAAGTACTTCATTAAGTACTTAACTTTAAGAGAAAGGCTTTGCCTCCCTCCAAGCTACTGCAGAAAACACTGTTCACAGCTGGGCATGTTCGTTGTCTTTCCACCTGAGAGTTCTGAGTCAGTACCTGTGCTCCCTTCCGTGGCTTTACTCTGTGGGTGCAGTATTTGTCTGTACCCTGTGGTGATTGGAATGTGAGGACTAGAAGAAGGCTAAAATGTCTATTGGTGTGGAGAACCACTTCCTGCTTAGTGCCATTTCCTCTTTAGTGTACTAGGATAAAATGTCTTTCATCGCAAATACAGAAGCACACTTTGCTCCCCCTATTTCTATCTCTGCTCTTAAGGTAAACTGCTCAGCCATCTCAGTTCCAGTGGTATGTAGGCAACACTTGTAAGACTCAGGAGGTTTAGATTCCCTTCCCTTCTCCTTTAACCTATGAGACCAGAGACTGAAACTACACTAGTGATGGCCTCACCCATCCCCTACACCATCCATTGAGATGCCTGGTTTACCTGTCTGCCTGAGCTAGTGTCCCTTTGCCCACGTGGCTGGCGTGGGCCATCTCCCTGGCACTCCTCAGTGATGCTAACTAGGCAGGCACACCCACTTGCCTTGGCATGTTTTGTAGATGACCCAAACTGCAAACACCAACATGTATAAGACATATGCTCTTTTCTTTGTATAATTTTAGGCACCAAAATATGCCTACACACAGGGGTGTGTGCATACAGACTCACACAATTCTCTTTTGCTTGGTAGAAATATGCTTCTGTGATGTTCCTTCTACTCCCACACATGCCCCTCCATGGCTGGTACATCTCCTAATTATTCCCATTGACTTCCCCCCCCTCCCATAGACCTTTGGTGTGTATATTTTGGCACACATTCTCTTGATTCCTCCTAGTTCCTTTCTCTCTCTCTTTCCATGCCTCCCTCCTTCTTCTTCCCCTTCACAACTCTTTAGAAAATTTGTTAAACTATACACTCTTTATTATTAACGTACATTTATGAAAAATTCTTCACAATTACAAAAGTGCATGGTTATAAAATTATCTCCATACAAAGGTGGGCATCTTCCCTTTCCCCAGCCCTCCCCACCCCTCCCACCCCAGACATAAGCATTCATTCCTAAGAGCTCCGTGGCTCCAGATGTCTCCACCCAGTGCTGTGGCAACGTGATGGTGATTTACACAGGACCTTGCACTTGCTTCCTTTCACTTCACTCTTGCCTCCTTCTAGGGTGGGGAGAGCAGACAAGTTTCTCTAGCTTTGGGAAGAAAGGACAAAGGTGTTCCCTTATATTCTTCTAGAAGTGGAAATGATGTCAGAGCAGTATAACCAAAACATCTATAGGGAAAATAGGGGGTGCAGGTCTTTCCTGATGGTTGAAGAAAAATACCAGTTTTGGTCTGTTCAAATTTCGTGCACCAACCTCCTTGAAAGCAGCCAGCAGACTCTATAGCAACTCTGGGGACCTGTTTCTGCAGGGCTCCCTGGGAATTTCTATAGAAATGGAGAAACATTCCTATTGAGAGGCATTGTCTGAGGATAACCTGAAGTAACTGCTTCCGTGTGGTGTGGTGCCGATGTGAGGTCTTTTCTAAAGAACAATTTTCTTGGCTCAGACCTTGCCCATCACAACACTGTTGACTAACTAAACTTTGTTATCCTCAAGCCCAGCATGAAGAAAACTTCTGTGATGAGGACAAATTTCTGAGGGGTAGAGGAGAATGGAGGAAAGTGGTCAGGCTGTCATTAGACTGCCTCAGCTGGATCTCTTTCTCTTTTTATATTTTCTGAGCAGCTATCTCTACCCCAACCCTAATGGGATTCCATCTTGGTGTAACAAGCAATGTGATAAACAGATGGCTGAATAGACTGTGTCAGAGAACTGACCTCGAGGTCCAGAGAGATTGGCCCCCATATCAGTAGGTACCTAACATATATGAAACCACATGAACAGACATATGGACTCAAAGATACCCCAGCACTTACATGTTAACTGGTCTGGGAAAAACAATGGGGCCTTGTGGGATCACCATCGTGGGCTCTTGGTCAGCAGCATTGTGGGAACAGGTTCAACCAGGACTGCTAGATTCCCTCTAGAAGCGTGCTTCTGGACACTTGCTTCTGATAGGCTGCACAAGATGCTGGTGGTGGGAGGTGGGGGAGAAATGGAAATCCTTGCAGTAGCGAAGTTTGCTTATTGTGCTTTAGTTAATTGGGGACCTTCTAGCAGCCAGAAAAGTATGTGTTCTTTACAAGCCATGTATCCTACTCAGAAAGGTTTGCCATTAATGGGGACTAAATGGTCTCATTAGAAAGGTCCTTTGATCTCAAGGGGCATTAGGTGTCTTTTTTGCTTCTAGTTCCATGAAAAAAAGAGTACATATCTTAAAATATAGTCACTATATTTCAGCAAACAAGAATGTCTCGGAGATTATCATAGATGTATACAGTATTCTTCTATGGGAGGCTTAACTATTTGGGTCAGGACTATGATTTCTACAAGTTCCTCCCCAAATACATCAGGCTGTCAGGTTGACTGGTGGAGAGCAGCCCTAGTCCACCTGTCCCTGGACATAGCAGAAGAACAGATTGGGCATAGTTCTGCTCCAGATGTCACAAGAGCAGGGCTCTGGCCCAGATGTTGTAAGCGAGATTCAGGGGACACAAGGTCCAAGTACCCCAGGTCTAGCAAAGTGTCTGGGCACTCTTTTGGTTGACTAGTTCAGGGAGCGGGAGTAAGGGAAGACTTTTTGGAAGATGATATGTTTCTCCTTCATTCCTTCAGGACTGCCAGGAGAATGGGATGATGGAAGCCTGCTGGAGTAGGGGCAAGCTAGGATTTGAACTCATATCCCTGCCAGCCTTGGCAACATGTTGGCCTGTGCCTTAAGTCTTCCCCTATTGTGCAGAGGTCCTTGCCCACAGCTTCCTGAAACCCTTTGTATTTCTTACAACATAACATAGCAGGGCTTGTGTAGAAGAGGTTAACACAGCTTTCTCTCCTATTTCTCAAAGGTCTTATTTTTCAGACGGCCACCATTTCTAATGCATTATTTACACATTGCAAGGCAGGCGACTGCTATTCAGGTGTTATCTGTGCTGCTTTTCAGTTGCAGAGGCTGTGATTTGCCTTACCGTGAGCATACCTAAACTTGTACAGCAGCTGAGCTTTTCTTGCTCTTTACTTAGCTGATCTACTAGGATGGTCATAGCTGCTGAGTCCCAAGGCCCCACACCCATCCTCCCAGGCATTCTCTTCCACAAGCACCTGGGACAGCTCTGCAAAGAGCTGAGTTGGAGTTGAGTTCCAACCCTGCCACTTAGGGAAGTCACACTCGCTCTTGAGTCTATTATTTTTTTTATCTGTAAAATAGGAGTAATGACATTTGGTTTGCCTGCCACACAGAACTGTGAAGAGCCAGGGAGAATGATGCAGAAGCACTTCACAAACTGTCCAGGGCTGAACAAGTATGTGGAGGGAAGATAATGGTGAAGCTCATGACACCGATAATGAAGATGACAACAATGATGCGAATTGTGTTTTGCACACAAAGTCACTTGATTTTTGACTGAGAGATGGTTTCCCTGAATGGAGCTACCTATCACCTTCCTTCTAGAGTTTATCTGGATAACCTTAGATAAGATACTCAGCTCTCTACAATGACTTCATCAGTAAAATGGGAATAATAAAAAACACCAAGCAGTGTTGCTGTGAGAATTGAAATAAATGAGTGAATAGCTGTGAAAGTGTCAAAAAGAGTGCCTGGCTCTTATTAGGAGCTTCATAAGCACTACTTGACTTTGAATTTATATAACTTTGGAGGGAACTGTGATGTTCCCTTACTTGAATGGAGTAGTTGAAAGAGCACAGACTTATTTTGCTCATAAGTATCACCTGATCTTGACCTCTCTGGGCCTTACTGCCTTACTCACCCACCATGGGCCTCACTTGTCCATCTGTAAAATGGGAACTACAATGCTTACCTCAAAAGGTTCTTATGTGCATTAAATGAAATTGTCTGTGGAGAGAGTTTATCACAGTGCCTGACACTGGCAAGAGCTTGGTAATTAATAGCTCTCTCACCCTTATGCTTGAAGTGGGTGAGTTGCTTAGAAGAAAGAGCGAATTCTCCTATTATCACAACAGCGGTGACCTTCTCTTCCTTTAGTCCTACACTGTCATGCTACAGGGATGCAGCCCGAGTGCGCTTTCCTGGAGACTTTCCTTGGCATGAACACCATGGCAAGAACAGTCACAAGATTAGGAGGCCCAGAGTGCCAGGACTCTTGTTGCCCCACTCCTGGGCCTCTTGCTTCTTCTGAAGCCAAAGCTGGAGTGAGAGGCAGAAGACAGGGGTGGGAGAAAGGTCACTGAAGGTGACCGTCTTCAGTTTGTTACCTGGGACCTCTCCAGCTGTCTACTGCTGGTGATCTAGTGTGGGGGGCAGTCACTGGAAGGTGGTCTCACCTGCTAGCTGCTGATAGGAGGTGGCCAAGGGGGCTGGCATGAGGATGTTCTCACCCTCCCGAGACAATGGTGGGCAACCCCAAGCATTGACAGATTGAGTGTCAGAGGGAAAGTTTTGGTCCTGTGCCACTCCCCTTTGGTACCCTGAGGTCACAGGGATTGTTCACCACAGTTCTCAGTAGACCATGCGTATTCTGGCCTCGGTCATTTGTGTATATCCAACCTTCTTGGTCAGCTTGACAAAGTAGATGGTTTTTGATGACCCAGCTCACAAATCACCTCCACTCTTGTTCTTCTCTTGGACTTTTCGAGGCACAGTTGATGACTCCTCCTCTGGGCCTCTGTTGCTATGTACTCAGAATGCCAACCAATCACCTTAAAGGAAATAGTTTTTGAATCTCTTTCTCTATCAAAGGGAAGTGCCTTGGGGTCAAGGACATGGTGGAGTTGTCTAACACTGTGTTCCTAGCACAGTGCTTGGCCCACAGTAAAAGCTCGCTCAAAAGTAGTTTCTCAACATTGCTTGAGCCATAACAGAGGTGGCCAGGGCACCATGGGGTCAGAGTGGGCAGCCAGGGAGGGTGTCAGGTGGTCAATGTCAGTGGTGGTTGGTAGCATGGAGGGATGCCAGGTACCCATATGAAATCCCATATCAAATCTCTTCCTCCTCACTGGCTTTGCTCCAACGGTGGCAGCAGTTGGCTGTGATGCCCAGGAGGAAGTTGGTGGCCACAGACGCGATGGAGACCACGAAGCCCACAAATGCAATGAAGAGGTAATCATCCAGGGTCAGGGTCAGGTGGCAGGCCTTGAAGCTCTCCTCAGTGAGGGAGAAGAGTGGGGCACCCTCAACTTCAGGGGGACCTCGGCATTCAGCCAGCTGAGAATCTGCAACACAGAATCCAGGGAGGATGAGGTGCCTGGGAAAGAGAGAATGGAATGGAGAGCCCCTATCTAACCCAGGGAAGTTGAGTTTGTTTTGTGCCAAAGTTTTTACTTACCTTCTTTTGTCCCCTCAACAGCCCTCAAGGCAATTGTTTTTATACCTATTTTTATGGCTGTGAAGAACACTGCTGGGAGAATTTAATGACTTGCCTAAAGCCCAATAGCCGCTACTAATGGTGGAAATGGAGCTGTCGTGGGTTGCCATTGTCTCTTACAGCAGCCTTCCAACCGGGCTTCTGCTCTTAAACCATCTCCACATGGTTGGCTGAGTAATCCATTCAAACATGAAGTCCTGTCATGCCACTCTCTGTTTATCTTCCCACAAAATGAAAGCCAAGGTCCCCACCAGGTGATGCAAGGGCTTCTTCCCAATTCTTTCATTCTGCCCCTTGCTTGTTCTGTCCCATCCACTCACACCTCCTGGTCATGTTTCCATGATCTCCTGAGCATGGTCTCCTTTTGGGGTAGGGAGGGGGTGCCTTTGAATTTGTCCCTTTGTGAGGATGAGTCTCTTCTGGATCTCTGCACAGCTTGGTCCCTCACTTCCTTTGGGATTTTGCTCAAATAGCACCTTGTTAGTGGGCCTTCCCTTATGATTCTGTATATAATAGTTTCTGCCACTTCACCTTTCTCTGGGCATTTCCTATCTTAGCTGCTCTGCTTAATTTTTCTCCACAGTATTTACTACTGTCTGACAGTCTGTTAATTATCTGTCTTCTCCACCTTGAATATAAGCATCTCCCATAGTATCCTTAGCATTAGAACCATGTCCTGTCCATGTAAATTCTCAATGAATCTTCGTTAAATGAATATGTGAATGAACAGCTCTGCCCAACTCTAACGCATTGGGTCTTTCTACCATCCCATGTTGCTTTTCCAGATACACAAAGTGTAGGGTTGAGAGTACAAGTTCTAAAGCTATTGGCCTGGGTTCGAGTCCCCTCTCTATTCCTCCCTAGTTGTGTGATTAAAGGTAAGTCATTGAATCTCTTTCTGTCTTGGCTTTTTCATCTGTAAAATGAGGATAATAATAGTATCTACCTCATAGGGTTGTAGTGTAAAGTCAGTGAGTTAACGTATATAAATGATATGCTCTTGGTATACAGTAAGTACTGTGTAAGTATGTGTTTTTTATTATTATCCTACTTTGGCCTCTCTGGACAGGTCAGAGAGGGTCATGTTCTACACACAAACTTCTGCAGGAGGGAGCTTCTCCTTCAGTGGGATACTGTTCTCTCCATCACTGACGGTCCTACCACGTCCTCCCAGGGTCTCATATACAAATGCTTGAGGACTGCAGATGGTTCCGTGGTACTCTGCCTTGGGAGTAAGAGTGCAGGCAGGCAGCAGTTCTGCCATCCCTTCATTTAGATTATTCAAGCTCTCACCTTGGGCAGGTCTTCCCCCCGCCCTTTCTGGCTTTCATGAAGAAAGGGGACATATAAGAAGGGTAATCTAACCTAATTTTCTAGGTGAGTCAATGTGAAGGAGTTTTCTAAATTATAAGGTACAAAATGCTTTTTCCTCATTCTGTAGTTTTTGAGGGCAAAGAATAAAATGATAGATTGGATTGACCCTTTTGAGAAATGAATGAGCATCATTCTCCTTAAAAATGGGGAGTCAGGTTCAGAAAAAGATTGCAACCTGTCCCCAACCTTAGGCCAACAGGTCCCTGTAGGCTGTATGCACAGTACTCTAGATGCTGCCTGGGACAAGACTGTACCTGGAGTTGACCATCAAGAGGCTCTTCTCTTGGAACTGAAAGATGCTGAACTCCCAAGTCTACTGTGTGCGTGACTGGGGTGGTGGTGAGACAATACACAGCTGGGGAGCGTGGAGACACCAAGGGCAATTGGTGTGGACCAACCAGAGGAGGCTCTGAGGACATGTGGCAGGACCCTACCAGAGGCAGGGAGGGGAACCTGGGGGCTGACAAAACTCTCTGTTAAGTCAAGGGGCCAGTCTTGAAGTTAACTATATCCCAAGGGCACTCTTCTATTTCTCTGTGTTGGGATTTGTCTAAAAATTGTGGACAGTAATGGGAATCCCATGAAACAGGAAGAAGAGGTAAAAAAAGGCAAAGGGAAGTGGATTGCCTAATCCTACCTAACCAACAAGTTCTTTGCCCTCAAGAGGAACTATCCAGGAGTGTGGTGTGACACATAGTGTGTTCTGTGGGGGAACAAAGAACCACAGTTTCTAGCTGCGGCATGCTTGACTTCTCACTGTTGGTTTGTGGATGGTCACTTTCCCTCTCTGGAGCTTGGGTACGTCATCTGTACTGACATGAGGCTGGAGTGATAGGATCTTGGATCTCTTTCCCACTTGCTGAGAGTTTGAGCTTCTTGTGAAAGGCAGTAGGGACCTCAGAGATTCCAGGAAAGGAGGAGCCCAAGTATGGTGTCAGCTTAGTGCCCCAGAGTGCCCCTTCTATTCCTAGTGCACAGGACAGAAGGGAGAAGATGCATCCTGCCAAGGTTGAGCAGGTGGGGAGATTGCTCCAGGCAGCCTCCCCCTTATGCCCACTACCACTGTCCCATCTCAGAACCCAGTTATTTTGGTCCTAGAAAACACCCTCCCACAACTCTGTGGAAACATGGGATTCGTGACCCATAGCCCTCCCCCAGGCTATTTTGTTCCTAGGCTCCCCACTCAGTCCTCCTCTCCCTCCTACGTCTTCATTATCACTTCTGAACACACTCTGGGCTCAGGCTTTGGGAAAGCCCCTGGGATAGTGCCCTCAGCTATTCCTGTCAGCCTACTGCTCAGTGCCACAGCTCAGTGTGGCTGCACAGGAAAGCTAGAGATGGGGGCTGCAGGTAAACAGGACTGAGCACCACCAGCAGCTGAGGCCAGGGCCCATCAACCCTGCGTGATTCAGGCTCCTTCAGTCTCCACTCTACCCCTGGTCGGGATTGGCTGGTTAAATTGTCACATCCCAATTTCTCCTCTCAACTCTTCATCCCATGCTCAAACCTTACAGAATGCTGCAGAGGCCCTTTGGCTAGCCCAGAACACAGGCCCTGACTCTCCCTGTCAGCCTAGAACCTGACTCTTCAGGATACAGCCAGAGGGCAGCCAGAGTGCGAGGGTTCAATTCCTGACTCCAACACGTAGCAGAGCTGTGACTTCAGGCAAGTTACTGAACCTCTCTGTGCCTCGGTTTCCCCCTGTGTAACGTGGGGAGGGCTCATTAAGGTTCACAGGAGGACGAGATGAGCTAAAATATGTAATATGCTTAGAATAGAGCATGATAGATAGTAAGTATGAAAAGAAATAGCGTTAGCCATTTCTATTTCTGCAAGAGTCTTGCCAGCACTCAGAACACTTAGGAAGCAGTGTGGTAGAGTAGAACAGGGCTTAGAAGTCATATACACTTGGGTTTTTATCCATAGCTCTGGAAGTTGAGTGATTCTTTTCCAAGTGAGTGATTCTGGGCTACTCTTTTCATGGTTCTAAACCTCAGTGTCTTCACCTGCAAAATGGGGATAATAAAAATGGGCAACCGATGAGATCATGCATGCCAAGTTCTTGGGTCATGGGAAAGCTCAATAAACACTGTCTATAATTAGCTCTTCTTCCTTGTTTACTGTCTGTCTGCCTCATTAAGTCTTAAGTGCCACAGAGGTAAGGGTGGCTCCTGTTTTATTAATGAATTGGTCCCCTGCACCTAGCATTGCAAAGCAAGGACTGACAAGTACCTGTGGAGTGAAAGAGCTGAGTACAGAGAGGGGAGCACAGATCAGGGCACACAGTAGGCATTCAAGATCTCTAAGCCTCTCTCTCTTCTTTGGAGCCTTTGCCACAGGTTCCCCCCAGCCCACCAGTTCTGCCCGCTCCCTTACCTGACGTGCAGCGCTGGATCCTGTTCCGCAGCCACTTCAGCAGAGGCTCCATGGTGCAGCCGCATACCCAGGGGTTGCCGCCGATCTGTAGGGTCACCAGCCCCGGTAGGCCCTCAAGGGCCTCAAGGCTAAGGAAGGCCAGGCCCCCGTAGCTGAGGTCCAGGTCTCGGAGCTGCATAAGCCCCTGGAAAGCCTGCGGGTGCACCCTGCGCAGCCATGGGTTGTGGCTCAGGTCGATGTGCACCAGGCCATGGGCTTCCTGGAACATGTCAGCCGGCACGTGGCTGAGGTTGTTGTAGCTCAGATCCAGGTGTGCCAAGCGCTTGGCATGGAGGAAGAGGCCTGAGGGCAGCCCGATCAAGGAGTTGTTGCGCAAATCCAGCACCCGGAGCTCCATGTAGCATGTGAGATAGCCGGGCGGCACTGCGGTGATGCGATTGTGGGCCAGGCTGAGGTTGCGCGTGTCCCTGGGCAGGTCTGGGGGCACGGAGAATAGCCGTTGGCTGCTGCAGTCTACCACCTGGTTATGGCATGTGCAAAGGACAGGGCAGCTGGTTCCGGCATCCGAGTGCATCACCCCAGCTGCCAAGAGGAGGGAGACCAGCAGCAAGGCTGGGTGTGGGGGCCCGGGCCAGGGCAGCTGGGACCAGGTGTCACCCATCTTAGGCAGCTGGCAAGGGCAGTGCTGAAGGGAGCCCATCGGGACTGGGGCTGTGTCCATGGAATCAGGAGTGAGTGGCACAGGAAGGCCGCTACACCAGGGCCTAGAGCCCTGGAGGGTGGGGCTTCTGAGCACGTGGTGTCATGGCTCAAGTCTTTCCTGGGAGCCTCTTAGTGCCAGAGGGCTCCCTAGGTGAGAGCCACAGGATATCCCCTTTGGAGCCTGGGGGCAGTCAACCCACTTGAGGTCCCCCAGGGTCGGCAAAGATCAAAACTTGAGAAGGGAGGGAGGCAAAGATGGGGCTGGACCAGCTGCCAGAAGATTCTGGAAGGGTCCCTGCAGATCTTTTGTGCCCCTTGAACCCATGACCGTGGGGGGGGCTTCCTCTCTGTACTCTGTCTGAGAGGTAGGAGGGGCTGTGGGGGACATGAAAGGTATCTTTTAAAGTTCCTGGCCCTTCTAAAAACCCAAAACCCTCCCCCCAAGTGTGGGATTAATGATTAGGAGGCCAGAGCCGCACCTGGGTCTCCAGTATTCAAGGTCTCAGAGGTGATTCTTTTGGTGGCCCAGAGGGCTCAAGTCCAAGGGGGTTGTGGGGTGGGTGTTTTGGGCAGGGTGCCCGGGGTCAAGTGGATCTCCATGCACCTCCTGAAAGCCTTGTCTTCAGGCTAATGTCTATTGAAATCTCCAGAGAGGGGAGGACCCCAAGTGACAGCATTGTTTGGACTGCTGAGCCTGGAAAGAGTCATGTGTGCTGGAGGTGCGGGATGGGGGGTAGCCAGGAGCTTTGGAGACTTCCCAAGGCAGCGCTTCTCTTAGGCAGTTTTGTTTTCAGCAGGCAGAGGCAGAATTCTTTCTGTCAACAAGGAAAGCCCTCAGGCAAAGAAATACAGTGCCCCCTCCTTCCCACTGTCCCCTCTTCTAGGTTCTTTGTCCTCTCTCCTTTGTCACCACTTGCAAAGTTCTCTGACTACTGTCTCAGGCATGGCAATGGTGGGCTCAGGCCCCAATCTCACATAGTTGTCATCTACTAACCTTGCGGACCCCTAACTTCAGTCATCCTCCAAAGAGTCTGTCCTGGGCTGGATGCATTTTCTTATTCTCCTTGCAGCCCCACCCCTATCAGCACCAAATACCCCACCCTTGAACAACTCTCAAAGGAAAAAAATGCATACACACCCAGGCAGATTGCAAACCTATTTCAGACCCTCTTAGCACTCCCTCTCCATCTCTCTCCATCTCTCCCCTCCCGCTCTCACACACACATACACACATTGTTCTCCTCCTGTGACTCCGACACATTCACCCTGCCCTGCCCTCCCAGCTCCCTAGTTTTCTCTCCAGCTTCCTTCTGTACACGCACTCCGGGGGAGCCCCCTCCCAGTCTGTCCCACCATCTTTCACCTCCAGTGCACACCCCTAATCCAGCATCCTTTCCCACAAGCACTCCACTCTCCCCTCAGCCCCCAGCTTGAGCCCACACCCACCCTTGGTCAGGCAGACAACAGAGCACGATGAGACGCGCAGTGGCTCACCCTCCCACACACCATGCAGCCTCCCTGGCCCCTGGATTCTCCGGTGCCCACCTGCTGTCCTCACTTGTCCTCCCCGCATCCCCTCGTCTGGCACTGCTTTCTTCTCACTGATTCCAGCCTCGATCCCGCCCACTGGGAAATCCCCCCAGCTCCCCTTGATCTAGGCTCATTTTTCTGAACCCCAAAGTCTCCGCCTGTACTCCCACAGGCCCTCAGGAGCCCACTTACTCCGTTCCAAGGGCACAGCCATCAATCTGCGGCAGACACGGGGCTCCCCTCCCTCATGCTGGAATCCCCGCTTGCTGCTTCTGGAGAACAGATCGCCTCCTCAGCTAGTCCCCTCCCCCGGCCTCTCCTCCTCCATGGCTCCTGGATCCCCAGGCAGCATCCTCGGTGGTTTCCCGTCCTGTGGTCCCTTTGCTGGTCCCCGAGTTGTCCCCGAGCTCATCCCCTTCTTTTGTCCCTTTCTATCACTCGAAAGGGGAATCAGAGGGAGGATGTTGAGAAGAAAGTTCACAGAATCTGAATGCTTCTTCCAGAAACTCAGCTTGGTGCTGAGGCTGCTGGGGTTTGTGGCTTCCCCTCCCTCCCCCTTTTCTCCTCTCTCCCCCTCCTCTCTTCCTTTTTCACTCCCTTTTTTTCTTCGAGGGCCAGGTACTGACGTTTCACTGTCTCTTAGCAACTGCCTCCACATCTCTGAGCAACAGGAGCGCTGGCTATGGACCCCACCAAGATGAGAGAGAAGGAAGCAGTTGTAGAATTTGCAGCCACCCGTAGATCCTAGGGCAAGAGGAATAAGGGGAGATGGGGGTTGACAGAGCAGAACAGGGGCAGGGGAAGAGGAACAGGCAGGGAGAGAAGGCAAAGGGGGCCCAGTGGAATCTGAGTTGGAGGGGGGCGTCAGACCCAGAAGGGAAAGTAAAGAGGGCTTGGAATGGAGAATGGGACTTAGTGGGGGGTGGGAGAAAGGTGGAGAAAATGGGGGGGAGACCATGAAGACATGAATAAGGATGGAAAGAAAAACGGGAAGTGGATGTGACAAGTTTGCTGACTTGATGTGACATAACTATTCAGTCCATACATAACATCTGTTTCCCTGAATCTGAATGTATTTTAGTTATCAGGTACCAGGTAACGGGATTTGCTCAGGGCTTTCCAGGTACAATTATAAGAGTGGGAGACCTTTTCTGTGTTCTATAATTGTCATTAAGTCGTGATCCCCACAAGCTCTGAGGGCTTTGGGGCTGCAAAGCACCAACTGCCAGGTCCAGGTCTGTGGAGCTATAGAGACACTCAGCTCTGTCACTGGGGCAGTGGAAGCTGCCAGAAAACCATGTGGTCCTGTTCTCTTTCTCCAGGACCCAGGGACTGTGTCTGCTGTCCTGTTCCCATCTCCCCAAGCTTCCCGTTCCCTTCTACCCCAGACTGACTTCAGATGAGGGTGAAATCTTTGCAGCGCCTCTTTTCTTGGTGACACATTGAACAAGTTTGTAACTGCCCTGCATTTTGATTACCAACTTAACCAGTCAGTTTAGTCAAAGAGCTGGTTCATGTCTTTAAAAAAAGAATTATTTATTGAGCACTTACTGTATGCCGGGTGTTTGGCTAGATGGTCAGTGTATAACCCCCAGGAAGATGGATGCAGATTTTGCCCTGTGTATTCACTCAGTTGATCTGCGGTCTCTTCTACTGAAGTAATACCCTAGGTCTTTGGATGAAACTAAAATGAAAAAGCAGAAAATGAGCATTTAGTTTCACAGGTTCTGGGCACTTATAAAATTCTCAGAATCATTGTCTTCTCTTCTTTCCTATATGGTCATAGAAGGTCTGCTTCCTTTCCCACTGTTCTCTCTCATATCCTGCTCTGAACTTTTCGTGTTCCACGGTGTTTAGCACAGAGTAACAGAGGAGCCACTGCATTAATATTTATACATTGCATTGGTTGAGGTAATATGATTCACACTCCTCATCTTAAAATTAATAAAAAAATTGATTCTAGAGAGAGAGAAAGGGAGGGAAAAAAGGAGGGAGAGAATCATCGATGTGATGATTCTTTGGGAATCAAACCAGGGACCTTTGGGTTTGTAGGAGAAGGCCCAAACAATTTGAGCCACACGATCCAGGGCCATATCCCCGGTCATAAAGAAGGGAACAGCTGTTCAACTCACTTACGAACATAGCAGTAAAATCTTAATCTTAATGCAGAAAACACAACAATACATTAAGGCAAGTAATCTAGTATAAACAAGGGCTGTTGGCTTCCAGAAAGCAAAGCTAGCGTGATACCTTATTAATATGAACTGAGAAATGGTAGAAAGCATAATTATCTCAATAGAGGCTAAGAAAGGTAATTAGCATATTTCAATATTTAATGTTGACTAAAGAAACATTAAAACAAATAAATGGATTTATTAAATGTATTTATTAAAACAAATGAAAAGGAGTAGAGATTTTCTTCCCTTACATAATATAAAGTTTATATTTACAATTAGAAACAATAATATGACTAAAGGAAAATATTTGTGGCAGTTTCCTAAAAAAATAGGATCTAAGCAAGCATACCTCATCACCATTTGAAACTACAGTGTTCTGAGTTGTATAACTGCGGTAATAATGATAATAATGGCATCTAATTTATGAGGTTGTTTTAAGTTATGTGAGGTATCAATGAAGCACTTAGAACAGTATACAGTGAGCACTACAGATGTGTTTATTAAATCAACAAATGAAGTAAAATAAAATGGCAAAGTATAAAATTGCTGAAATAGTTATATAGCAAGGAAAACAATTGCACAAAAGTGGGAACTAAAAAAAGAAAAACATCACATTTGCAAATGACTTGAATGTACCTTGTACAAGATAAGTCTCAAAAACTCCAGAGGACCCCCTATTCAAGAACATTATTGTTGCATATAATGTGTTCTGTGAAAGCGAGGTTCAGTGGAAGCAGAAATCTTTTAGTGATTTTTTAATCCATAGTCATTCTATAAGTTAACTACTAAACCATAGTTTCTCAAACTGGTGTCTTATGGTACCCTGTGTGCCATGAGAAAAATGTTTATTCTCAAATGAGTTTGAGAAACATTGAGTTAAGCAAAGTGAAACAAACGTTTCATTGCAAGACTCCTCAGAGGCTTTAAAGTGCAAATGTTCACGGTGCCTCTCTAAGGGAAAGAAAAGGTTGTGGAAGGGCGGAATCCTGCATCCCCCTTCTGCTGTGTGGCTGGCCACTGCCCTCAGCAAGACGACTTTCTCCTACACAATAATAGCCTTGCAGCTGGAGTGATTAAATTCTGAGTCCCAGAAAAATGATAAATTACAGCACATCATGGCCTTTTGGAGTCTCTTGCAAGTTATTGAAACCGTGACCATTCAATCATAAATGTCAAGAATTTATTCTACTGGAAAAATGCACAGAAATTAGTCTAAGAGTGAGAGACTACAAATGAATTGAAAAATCATTTTCATTATTATGGTTTCTTGAGATACATGGTAAATTAGTTGTAATAATGACAGAAAACCTTTAAATACATAAGAATTAATTTAATCTGCCACGTAAGAAATTTGATCAGGGAAAAGTATGAAACCTTAGTAAGATGAAGATACAGGAAGAAATGGAAAGCTAATCTCTCTAGTTGCTGGGAACATTGGAAAAGTAAAAGATGACTCTGCTTTCTACATTATGATAATTTGATGAAGTATTTAACAGAATCTGGACAACTTAGTGAAAGCCACCATGAAGAAAATGGGTGGGACACACAAATGGTGTTAATAAAGATGATGATGATGAAAATGCTTAAAAGTAATGGTAGTGGATGTCCCTAACTAAAACATTAAAATATACATTGTGAACTGAAAATCAGTCAATGGCATTACTCAGTATTTGTGTTTTGAAACATGATCATGGGAACCACTTTGAGAAAGTGATTCTCACCAGCAGCAAAGAGGAAATGAAAAATGGGAAACAGAACCACAATGTTGAGAGTAATCTTAGTGTAAGAAATGTTACTAAGACCTTAGAACTATCCTTCATTTTTACACGTTGAAAAAATTCCAAATGGTCCAAAGAACTAAAGAGAGAAACAAACAAACAAAAATAACAAAATACGAATCAGGAAGAGAACAGAATAGCGCATTTTCCCCAGTTGTGGAGAGAAGATGCCTTTCTGCACGTCGAGGAAATGGAGAAGGTCATTAGCACTAAGAGAGCTTTTCCTCAGATAAAGAACCCCGAAAGACGACAGGTTTCTTTGAGCAAAAATGACTTTAAAAAATCAGAAAGAAAGGAAAGAAATTCAATGGAAAAATGGATTTTAGATATAAGTGATTTGAAATCATCCATGTGAAATCTATTAAGAAATGCTATAACTCTTACACATCGATATAATACATATCATTACCGAGCATCTACTATATATATCCCAGACCCTGTCCTAGGAACAAGAATACAGCTAAGTTTTATATACGATGTACCCTGTAATAATTTACTGCTTCTACAAGCTATTTATTGTTTACATTTTGTCATGGTGTTTTACTCCTTAGATGTTTTTATAAGTCTTGCGTCTCTCAGGGGACATAACTAGCTTCATTCTATGAAATACAGATTTTAATGAACCAAGAGGCAACCATAAGAAAAACATTATTTCTCCTGAGTGCTCTGAATATGAATTGAGAGGACAATAAGATGTATGTAATAAGCTTCTAAACACCATGCTGCAATAATGACTAATAAAAGTATCTAGTTATTTCCAACTGATTTGATAAAGTACACTGTTCTGGCCATTACTTTTAGAAAATGCTCTACTTAGAAATGTCCTTGGACTCTTTATTGATATCCTACCTCTGCCTCTTCTCTAGCTGTGTAGAGAAACATTAAAATAATCGTGAATACAAACTCATTAATTTTGAAGAAGATCATCCCCTCCTCCTGTCTGGTTCCCTACATATTCCTTGCTTTGTGGGTGCCTGCTGGGGCTGAGTCCTTCTACAATCTCTTCCACTTGTGATTTTGACGCTGTCCAGATGTGCTTCACGGGCCCTGGACTCTGTAGCCGAACCACAGAGCAATGCTTATTGCCAGCATCTGACTCTGAATCATCCCTCTGACACATTCGTTCAGGGCAGCCGCCTTCTCCCAGGCATTCTTAGAATTCTGGGAAGAGGATGGTGGGAGGCGGCCCAGATCCTGCCCTGGGATTTCCTGGAAAAGGAGAGCAGCAGTGTCTAAGGAGGAAGAGAGGAGAGGCAGGGACTAGGAAGAGCTGCGGGCTTTCTTCCCAGGCTTCATAAGACCTACTTATAGGATGATACCCAATAAGTCTCCCGAAGCGAGGTTTTGCCTGGAAATACTCTGGAGTGACCACCTTTGTGACCTGTGCCTTCTTGCTCTGTCTCACCTGTCCACATGAATAAAGGTGCACCATCTATTCCTTGTTTCAAGCACAGAAAAACTGCCACATCTGGAGTGGTTTATTCCTGCCTGTGCCAGCAAGGCCACCATTGCTGATTTCTTATTTTCCTCACCATTTTCCCCCTGGCCCAGGGGTTTCTCTGTCATTTCCTGGCTCTCTGCCTCTTGGGATGGCAATGCACATATAGTGAACACCTACTTTGTATGCAGGCACTGGGTTAGGTGCTTTATATGGGTTGTCTTACTGAGTTCTTATGGCAGGGATGTTCATTTTCCTTTTTTAGAAATCACAATTAGGTAATTTGTAGAGGTAACTCAGTAGGTGGAAGAATTTATGGCCATTACTCATGAAACGCTTACTTTATGTTCAATGCTTTATATATGCCACCTTTGAAAAACCTTGGGTTCATCTGAAATGTAAGTATGATAGTCCCATCTTTTTGAAATTAAGGAGCAGAGAAATTAAGTGACTTGCTGAAACTCCCACCACTTGTAAATGGCAGAGGAAGAACTTCAGCTTGGTCATTCTCCTTCCAAAGCCCAAGCTGACACTGCCTTTGTGAACCTCAGTCTTCCCTCTCTGTTAAATGGGGATAACAATTCCCACACAGGGTCAAGACAGAGCATTCCCGTGGATTCTGTAAGTGGAGCAGAGGCTCATCATTTTGGTGAGTGGCTGTGGGGGGACGCACCTTCCCAGGCACACCTTCCCTCACCTGGGGCTACTCCAGGCCTTGGCGTACAGAGACTGAGAAAGCTTGGAGAGCCACAGTGTCCCTGAGGTCTGTCATGGGAATGACCTTTTCCAGTTGTGTTGGGTTTCCTTAAATATTCCAGTGGAGTTGGCATTAGGGAAACATACTGAACACAGCAGCCATTGGGAATTCCAGCTTGGTTAAGGGGAATTGATTGCCCAATCACTTGTGGCCAGGTAGGAGTGATACTTCCGTGGCCTCCCCATGTGGCAGCTGGTGGAGAGGGTGAAGCACAAGACCTAGGGCCAGCAGCATGGTGCCGAAATCCCTGTATGCTCTTTGTCAGCTGTGTGAGCATGGGTTAGGCACCCAACCCTTCTCAGCCTTGGTATCCCTCTATAGAAATGGAAAAAGCTGCTTCCTTGCTCAGTGAATTGCTAAGAGCATTTCATAAACCATTGAGTGCTCTGTACATGTGATATCAATCTTCTCTCCTTTGGTAACAAACAAGACATGCTGGGGCTGCCTCACTTGACAGATTTCTAGGTCTGGCTCCAAGATCTGATGAATGTGCCTTGGGATGTTAAAGCCTTACTGATCAGAGGAGCCAAAGGTGAAACAGGTACAGATGGCTTTACTCTATTCCCACGAAAGCAACCAATCATCTGTTTACTCACCTAACTGCTAAATTTTCCAGGACTTCTACATGGGGTTCTGTTTTTTTGCACTGCCAGTGGAAATAAAAACCCACTGGTCTTCCTTGATAGAAATTTAATGTTTTAGATGAAGAAACAAGACTACCACTGACCCAGAATAATTAAGCATGGAATTTAATTCAGCACTAACCTGGCTTGAGAATGGAGGTTCTAAGAAGAGAATCTGACAGAGACATGAGAGCAATCAGAGAAGGCCTCCTGGCCGAAGCAGGGCTTGGGACAGGCTGAGAGGAGCAGGGAAAGTAGTAGTGACAGTCCCCCTCCACCCATGTTGTGGGGACACTGTCATCATCCCCCCACTGCAAAGCACTGGGGACCAACTCTGTCTCTGATACAGAGCCAAATCCTTGATGTCATTAAAGCCTCCCAGTCCTCTGAAGTTGATACCATTTATAGCCCCATTTTACAGGTGAGAGAGCAGGCAGGTGAAGTAAAGTGCCCAGGTCCCATACCTAGTCAATGATGGAGCCTAGTTCTAGCTCTGGTATACCTAGTACATCCAGAACTCATGACCCAATGTGGAGGGCATGGTGGCTGCATGAAATACTTGTTGTCGTCCACCCAGATGGAAAGGTGGGGCAGCAGAAAGAATGTTGAGTCTTGATAGGAGTAGAAAAGAAGAAATTTCTCTCGTGCTCATTCTTTTGGTTTTCTCTCTTTCCAGGAGAGACATGTGGGGCTAAAGTGTTTCTGCCTGGGAGGTGCTTTTGGTGTGGAGAGTGGAAATGGGGCTGGATGCTTTGGGCTGGCTCAGGCTCTGAATCCAGAAGAGAGACTGGGGACCAAGCTTGCATTGTGTGGCCCTTAGTACAGCACACGAGGTCATGGAAGAGGGGCTGTACCAGGAATTCACACCTGTAGCAATAGTGTGGCCCTTATTGGAAGAATGGGGGACATGGAGGTCAAACTCAGCTGACTCCATGAAGTGAAAGTTTGATAATCCCAAGAATGAAAATTGGATGACCTCTTGACCTTAGGCAGCCTGGGTGAAGGATTCTTGAATTGAGAAATCAGGCAATGCTCCATTCTCCTTCAAATTTGCTGTGGGACCTTGAGGCAAGTCATATTCCTTTAGTATATATATATATATATATTTAATCTGAGAACATGGGGCATTTTGACCACATGAGTTCTGAGTAGATTGGGTGACTGCAGAGTTCTAATAAGGACAATGACTAAGCATCATCATGATGTGAGATGATATTTAATCATTCTTTTCTGTAAGGGGCTGATTTCCTTTGGCCTGACTGTTTGGCTCTGAAGTGTTAGGTCTCAGACTCTACATCAATAAGGAGCTGGAGAGAAGGTGAGGGTCTCCCCCCTACCCTGGAGAAGTGGAGACTTCCAGGGCCAGGATGATGGAGCAGCTACTGCTTGCATCCCAGAATAGTTGCAGCCCTCCTGGCATCAGCCATCCCATTGGCTGCAAACTCTCATCTCATTGGCTGCTCTCTCTCCCTGCCGTCGGGCAGGCACTGCTTTCCAGGTTTTTGTGGCACCCACTAAGCAACCCTCCTTGTGTGCTATAGCAGGCTGGCTTCTTCCTCCAAGCGAATAGAATGGTAATAGCAACTCTTCTCCAGTTCCCTCAATTCTGTCTTACTTCACCTCCCTGATGGTTGAGGACAAATGGAGTAGTTTAGGACAGTGAAAAGATGACTAGAGGTTGTGTTAGGGGTCTTGAGTTCTTGCCGTTGACTCACCCTCTGCCCAGACACAGCCTAAACATCTCTCTTGGCTTCAGTATCTTCACTTGAAAAATGAGGAGAATCAGGCTAGTGTTTCACTGCTGTTCAGCGGGGTGGCTATCCAGTGGTTCATAGCTGGGTCCTGTTATGGACTATATACCTATGTCACTGCCCCCCTCCAATTCATATGTTGAAATTAGAATCCCCATTATGATGGTATTTGGAGATGTGGCTTTGGGAGGTAATTAGGTCATGAAAGGTAGAACTATCATGAATGGGATCAGCCCCCTGACAAGAAGAGGCCAGAGAGCGAGCTAGCACTTTCTCTGCTGTGAGAGGATATGATGAGAAGTTATCAGTCTGCAACCCAGAAGAGGGTCCTCACCAGAACCCAACCATGCTGGCACCCTCATCTCAGACTTCCAGCCTGTAGAACTGTGAGAAGTACATCTCTTTTGTTTATAACTTACCTAGTCTATGGTGTCTTGTTATAACAACCTGCGATGACATGTCCATTTTGCTTGGTTAGTGCCCATCTCATGCTGGTTGTTCAATATTTTGAATATCACCCTGGGAGTATTGTGCCTGGGCAATTGCACAGCACTGGTTTGAAGATCCAGTGGCCTAAAGGGTGGGAGAAAGTGCTTTGGGAACTGTGAGAAGTTATAACCACATGTCTGACACCTGTCTGCCAGTGTTCATTTGTCTCCTCTGTCTTGAGAGCAATTGCACCTCGATTTTCCATTCTCTCATTCTTAACTAGATGGTTCAGATGGAGCTCACTCCACTCCTAGCTCCAAGTCTGCATGTGCCCAGGCCTGGGAAGGTGAGTGTTTCTTCCTCTGGTCACAGTGACAGGTTAGGGGATGAACCAAATCACAAAGACCCCATCAGAGCCTATCTTGACCAAGACCCGGACCTGACCAATAAGAACACACATCCTCTCGCTGTGGTCATGGCTGTGACCCTGGTCAGGTATGTGACCCAAACCAGGCAAATCAGACTATGTCTCTGAGGTTATTCTTACTGGATGAGTTTGAAGGATGTAACTCATGACTGTTCCTTCACGTAGAGAAAGAAAAGGATGTAGCAAAGTAGAACAAACAAATATGAGTGACAAGGAGGAGAGAGGAGAGAGTCTTGGTGACATCAAATCCTGGCTCTCTCTGGTCCTTAATGTCCTGGTTCCTACAGGTCTTCCTCAAAGTGGAGCCAAGGAGTACAAGGAGTGGGGGACACTTTTATGGTTTTGCTTTATTGATCAGGGATGGCTTTTCTGATAAGGTTAAATATGATCTCTTATCTGAGTAGAGTAAGGGCCCTGTAAATACAAAGAAGAGAATTCCAGGCAGAAGGAATTGAAAGTGTAAGGGACCTGAGGCAGGAGGGCACTTGGTGTCTTCAAGGCACAACAAGTAGGCCAAGTGTGCCTGGGACGGAGTGGGAGAGTGATAACTTATTCTAGGGTCTATCTCACCTAGGGCCTATTGTAAACCACTGTTTTTACAAGGATCCAGAGAAGGAAAGGCTTCATTGTGCTTAGAGTAGACAGAAACTCTTCAATGGAAAGGATTTCTTTCGTTACAATTGCTGAGGTGTAACATTCCATGAACGCATGCCAATTTCTTCCTGGTGTGTTTGTTCCTTTCTTCATTCATTTAACAAGAATTTATTGAGTATCTGATATCTGCCAAGGAATGCAGACAACACTGAATGTACAATGATGAATCAGTCACAGTTTCTGCTTTCAAGGATCTCAGGCTGGTGGGTGTGCAGGAGGCAGTCACATAAACAGATAATTAGAGAGAAACATGGCAGGTGCTGAAGCCAAGGTAGGAACACATGCTGTGGGGGGATCCATGAGGGGAGGGAGGGTTTTACCCAGAAGAGTCAGGGCAGTATGTATAGGGGAAGTGACCTCGCAACTGGTCATTGAAGACCAAGGGAAATTTGACCAGTGGAGAGCAGCTGGGAGGGACAGCATGTGTTAAGAGTGTGCAGTCATGAGAAAGGATGGAATTAGAAAATGGCAAACAGAGTATAGGGCTTTAGGGCTTGGAAGTTTGCAGATAACACAGAGGGGTGGTCGAGGTGAATTTAGTCTGCATTGGGTGTTTAGACTTTATTCTGTTGATTTGGAGAATCAATGGTGTAAAAAAAAATGTAAACAGATTAAGTTGTCTGATAAGAAATGGTATTGGATGATATGATGCAGTATGATATAAATTAATATGATAATAGTGGGAGATGATTGGAAGAGTAAACAGTTAATTGTTTGGGTTGAGACAGGGTCACAAACTCAAATGCCAACAGGGGCCAGGTGATGACAAATGAGAACAAGGAGGTCAGTTGGTCATGTGGACCCTCCCCTGTCTCAAGAAGGTAGCTGCTACTAAACTCAGTGGATTCTTGTCCAATGAGCACTAAGGTCCAGGGCTGCCAGAGGTCCTGAGATTTTTAAGAGCAGCTGGAAATCCAGATCCTTATGTAAAAATCTCAGCATTTTTAAATGTTGGCAACTAATTTCAATTCCACAAAATGCTGTGGGCCAAATATAACACATCTGGCAACCTGATCTATCTGTGGGCCATTGGTTTATAGCTTCTGGGTTTAGAAAAGATTTTTCTTTTCTTTTTTCTTTCTTTATTTTAAAAATAGTTTTGGGTGCAAAGAGTCATGCCTGGAAAGACCTTCTTTCCTCTTGTTCTAGCAAATTCATAGTTATTAGTTAAGACTCAGTTCAGTTCTCCCATGGGAAGCCTTCCCCATCATCCCTTCCTCCCTGCCACACACCCTCCAATCATCTCCCAAGTACCCCAAGCAGTTAGCATGTCTTGGTGCTCCATGAATCTTTTATATGCCCTGATACCTCAAACAAACAAACAAACAAACAAACAAACAAACAAACACTGTGGAGCAGGAGAGAAGCGAGGGATAGAAAGGATGGAGACTTGTTGATTAATGGATAAAATTACAACCTGAAGGACAAAGGAATAAAACTCACAATACAGGTTCTTGAATGTGCCATCTGCTTCCTGGAGGGACCTATTCTGGGATGGGAAGAAGTACACCAGATCTGAACAGGAAGACAAGATGCCTGAAGATAGGTTGGACTGTGGGGTCATAGAAGGCTCCACACTGTGAGTTTCTATAGGACTTGATTCTTAAGCAGGTTGGGTTCCATTCTCGAGGCTATAGTCACTTGAGTCTTCAGTTACCACTGGTCCCAAGTCACTGAAGACTGGCCTGGGAGTTTCCTGTGAAGGCACTTAGGATATGGGGGTGGAGTGGATATCTGCTGTTTCACTGCCCAACTTCCTTTCATCCTTTTCTTGGTTTCTCCAGGAATCCATCCTTCCCCCATTTTTGGTTCATGTGCTTTTTGCTTGAGAGTTGAGAGTGTGACTCAGACATGGCTCCTCAAGGCTTCTCACTCCCTGGACACAGTGGTCAGTGTGGGGATGGTCACATAACCTGATTAGGGTCAGTGAGAATTAGCTTCAGGACTTCCTTTGAATTGCTGAGAGAGAGGCATTCTCTATTTCCTGTGGATTTGAACCTGGGAGGTTACAGGTCAAGAGCAATGTCAACCACCATGAAGAGCCTACGAAGAAATTCAACATGGAGAAGAGACAACTGAGAGAGATGGAAAGAGATGTTGGTACAGACGGAATCACACTGTAACTAAAAGCTGGTTAACCCTAGTCCTTTGTTGTTGTGTCCAGTATATTTTCTTCCTTAAACCAGTTTGAGTTAGGTTTTCTTTTGTCAGTTGCAACCAAAAGATGGTTCTTCAATGTCAACAAAAGCCATGAAGAATGAGCCCTTCTGTGAACAGTGCTTTACAGCTTGCAAAGCAGTTCTACATTTGTTGCCTTATTTGATTCTTCCAACTCTCCTGGGAGGTAAGTAAAGCAGAATTATTACTCCCATATCACAGAGAAGGCTGTTGAATTGGCAGGGGTAGCACCCACACTTAGAGGGCTAGAAATGCCAGGATGAGAATCCTGTTCTTTTGAGTCTGGTTCCAGAGCTTCTCTGCACTGATAATGCCACACTGAATTAGGCTCTGATAATGCCCAACTAAATTACACTGAAGTACCCTGGAAATAGCTTCTCAGAGTCATAATTCATGCTGAGTAATTACAAAATAACTTTCTTCTCATTATTGTCCTACTTACATACCTCCAAGGGAAGGGTTGGTGATAAATGTCAGGGTTGGGACAATTTAGGCAATTATTTGGATGTCTGGCTGAAGCATATTTTTTTTTTTGTCACAGTCTTACTATCTGTCTGCTTTTAACTTCTTTTTTTTTTTTTTAAAGATTTCATTTATTTGTTTTTAGACAGAGGAGAGGGGAGGGAGAAAGTGACAGAGAGAAACATTGATTGGTAGTCTCTTGCAAGCCCCCAGTCAGGGACCTGGCCCACAACCCAGGCGTACGCCCTGACTAGGAATTGAACCAGCAACCTTTTGGTTTGCATAAGAATGCCCAATCCACTGAGCCACTCCCAGTCAGGGCCAATTTTAACTTCTGCTTGATAATCAGCACATTGGAGATACTCCATTTCTTGCACCCCACACAAATCAAATTATTTCATAAAGAAATTGTGGAGAGCCTTTATCCAGCCCATTTTTCTGGAATAATCTCTCCCTGCTCTTTGCACACCTGGCTCCTGCTCACCCTCAAGTCAGCATCAACGCTATCGGCTCATGGTGGTCCTTATAAAAAGTAGATTTTTTCCTCTTTCAACCCTCAATTTTGTCCACATTGAGCCATGTTATATTCTTTATAACACTTTCCATAATTTTTAATTGTTAAAATTTTCCTTTAAATTTTTTTTCTTTGCAATGGAATGTCCAACAGGATGTATTTTACTTCTCTAGACCTAGCACCTGGTCCAGTGCTTGGCATGTAATGGATACTAACTATCTGTCTATGGGATAAACCTGTGACTGAGTGGCTTACTCAGGAGTGTCCAAGAAAAGGTAGCCGGTGTACCATGGGAAGCTCGGGGCAGGGAGGGCTCTGGGTTAGAGGTTCCAGCTTGGTGGGTAGCATCTGTGAGTCTGGGGTGGGGGTGGGGGAGTTGAGTTCAAGAAAGGACAAACCCTCTAGGGAATATAGTGTTAGATGGGAGAAGCAGGGCACCAAGGACAAAACCCCAGGGCATGGGAAAGGAATGAGAAGCCAGGGTAGGGGACAGGGCTGGCTGGCCACCAGAAGAGCCCTGGGCAGATACGATGTCCTAGAAGCCCAGGCAGGAGGGGGCTCAGGAAGAACAGAACTAGACAACAGCATTCCTTGCCTCCACTCCGTGCCAGAGCATCTGATTCACACACGGCTTACTTTTCCAATTATTTTTACCCTGATTGTAGCGGTTGGCAGGTTCCCAAGTGGCAGCGTGATTTTGTTTGCCGCCTGTAATTCCCACCTCTCCGGGTTAACAGGCATGAGTTTTTTGACCTTGCTGGAGAAGGTGACACTTCTCAATTTAGCTCTGTTTGCAAATGTCAGCTGAGATGCTCTGTGCTCTCTCCACTGGGTCTTTAAGAACATTTGCAGGAACTACCTCCCCCTCGGCCCCCCCCAACCTTAACACACAATGATGCTTTACTCCTCACATCCTCTGCTCCCTCAGGAAGCAAGGGCCTCTGCCAGACCAATACTCTGCAGCCCACCTATTTGGGTGGCTTTACCAGCCGTTGATATTGTTGTGATAAGGGAATAGGAAGTGATCTGAGAGAGGAGTCTTAAATCTAAGGGACTAATAACATGGTGAGAGATGAAGCTGCATCTTTTGTCATTTTCTCAAACAGTGATCCCCAGAATCCTAGGAGCTGTGTCAGCACACTGCACAGTGACACGTACCTGGGCCCTGGGTTTCCATTAGAAGGCACAAGCTTTGTGCAGCCAACCTCTTGTTCGTGATAGTTCGAGAATTTAATAGCTGCTAGTATGGAGGGCTTGCGATGGGTTCAGCACTGTAGTTGGCGTTTTCATATATGTTCACCTCATTTAATCTTCCCTGGAATCCTCTCAGATTAATTTTGGCTCCACTTCGCAGATGAGAAAGCTGAGGCTCAGAGAGGTGGCATGGCTCCCTGAAGGTCACACAGAACATTCATACTGGAGTTGAGAATCACACTCAGGCTGTGGCTTTTCCCATGGCCCTGCTCTGCTGGTGGAGGCGGTCAGCCATGCTGGTCACCTGATGGAGACTGTCAGTGTCTGTCACTGGAGCTGGCTCACTGGGGCCTGGCCCTGTGCCTGAAGGTTGAATAGAGCTGTCAACTGAAAAGTAGTGTCAGCTCACAGTCAATGTGACCCAATGGATGGACTGTCTCCATTACTCCCCCTTCTGTCGCCCCTCTACAGGGTCCTTGCTGCTGGTGGGGGCAGGGCACTTCTACTTAACAATTGAGCCCCTTAAAGAGAAAAAGAATTTTTCCCTCTTGATCATAATAACAAAATCTCAAACAGAAAAATAAGCTACCAAGCTACTTAAAACAGGATTTAGCAGGATTTTTCTCCAGCTCCCAGGGAGACTGGTGTTTTCTGTTTTTTGACAATTAAGCGGGGGTGGGGGATATCCTCTGTGACTCAGAGGAGGAGCTGCCCCCACCCACTGCAGGGCTGCCAGCCTCTGTGGTCACATCCCAGCTACAGCCTGAAAACACGAAGCGTGATCAATGAAGCAGCAGGCAGGCAACAGGCACAGGGAGGAGACAGAGCCTTCCTCCCGGGCTCTGCTCAGAAAGAAGATGCAACCAGAAAAGATGTAATCAAACAACAACATCAAAATAACAACAGCAACAGCCACAACATCAGCAGCAGCAGCAAGAACAGCAACAACAACAGCAACAGCAACAACAAAAACAACAGCATCAATAGCATCAACAATAATAACAATAGCAAAAACAACAGCAACAACAACAAACAACAATTACAACAGCAACAATTAAAACAGGAACAGCAACAGCAAAGCATGTGCTCCATTTGGCTGGTCTGACATCATAGTGAGGCTGGGCCATGTGGTGAGGTGAAGAGGGACTGATGTCAGTCACTCCATCTGCCACCAACTGCCCCTCCCAGCTTTCTCCTCCATAAGCAGGTGGGTAAGCAGTGGTTCAGAGGCAGGAGCCCACTTTGCAATGCACCTAGGGGGCCTGGCTTCTACCTCCTGCGTCTTCATGCCTCCCTCAGCTATGCTGGGTGCCGATGTGTACTTCTTTGCCAGGGGGCTCTAAAGTGACCCATCTGTTTTCTGCTGTGCTTGTGCTGCCTAGTTCCTTTAAACTGCTAGGTCTGCTTTGTGCCACATGGTAGGTTTCAGGCACCATCACATCCTGTTTCTGGGTCACGCTTTGCACTGAATCCCAAGCTGCTCTCATTCTCCTAGTTCTGCTGCCATGAACCCCAGTATCCTGCCACCCCCGTGAACAGCTCTCCCACCATGCGTGTTTGGCCCCTTTCAAAGGGGGACTCACTAAGCTCTCTACTGTGGTTTCCTCAGCTCGGTTTCCCAGGCCTGTCTGAGGGTCCTCTGATAACCAGCTGCATTTCTCTTCATAAGGGATAATGGAACCTGATTCACATCCATCCCGCGTTTCTGTAGCACCCCATCCTTTCTCTCTGCAGTGCTTATCAGACTTACAAATACTGACTCAACTTCTATTTTTCCTAATACATGGCAATGAAAACTAATGTTTTTTGACCACTTGCTGTGTGCCAGGCTCTGTGATTTGCACCCTGCATACGTTGCCTTATTTAACCCTCTCAGCTATGTAATGAATTAGGTCCCATTATTACTGTGAATTTACAGATGAAGCTTTGAAGCTCAGAGAGGTTGAGTAACTTGTCTGAGGTCACAGTAAGCAGTCAGGCCAGGCACAGGGTAGGGCTCAATAACCATCTGCTGAATGAATTGGATGAATGGTTATTGGGGCATTAAAGGGGCCGGGCAGGTGTACTGGCCAGGGCGGGGGCTACTGCAGAGAAAATCAGGCAAACCTAAGGAAAACCTTTACGGCAGCAAGATTTGTCAGGTAGCCCCTTTGGGTATTCAGGTGAGGCTAAAGGAACCCACAGTAGAAATGGTGGAAAACAGAGTTGAACCCCAGGTGGGGGGTAGGCAAGATGACCTTTAAGCTCCTTTCCAACTCTGAGAGTCTGAGGTTACTGTATAATTCTTTAAAAAACCAATAAAGCCCTTTGCAAACACGAAGCACTTCCAGCCCCAGCTCTGTGCTGTTATGAACAGGAGCTGAGTGGATGTTCGTTCCGGGAAAGTGAGTGCCAACGTCTGTAAGACAAGTCCTCTGGGGACCAGCGTCAGTACTCCGTCATCCAAGAGGGATATTAACGATAGCTGCCATTTCCGGAGAGCTTACTACACATCAGTCACCAAGACTACAAATCCCTCGAATCAATACGAATATGAAAGGAATTTTCAACCTGTACTTTGGCTGCACTGCTCCATCGCTTCAGAGTGTTAAGTCAAGGAAAAAAGAAGGTATCACACTCATAGGGTAAAAGGAGCATCTTTCAGTCAAAGTACTGAACAATAAATTCAGATTTACAGCCAAATAATCATTTGGACCCAGAATAATGAATAATGGAGAAACAAGAAGGCAGAGAACACAATGAATGAAGTCATAACCTCTCTGACTCTCTTTCTACTTCTGGAAGCTGTTTGATCACACCATTTGTTTATTATTAACTTTCATATTCACTCAAAGACCCACAGAGCTCACCGTCAGAGTCCAGCAGCTCCCAGGAGGTTGGTTTCACTGTAGATGGATTTTCTTCTTTCCGACCAGCATTATAGCCTTAGAGAGTGCTGTGTCTGCCTTCTTTAGAGTAGTAATAGAAGTAGCAACTGTAGTGGTACAGATTGGTAGTGAAGTAATTCATACTTACTAAAAGCTCACTGACAGCCCTGTGTACCAGGTAGTCATTTAACCCTTACTGTAGTTAATCTTCCAAACCTACCTGTAAGCAACTTACTATCTTCTGTTCATCAAATATTCACTGAGATCTTGTTAAAAAAGATGACAAATCCTTTACATGCATTAACTCCATTCTAATAACTAACCTATGAGTTTCTAATAACCTATGATATTAGTCAGACAAAGCTGCAATATCAAGTTAATCCTTAGTCCTCAGTGGCTCAACACAATAAAAGTTTCTTTCTCACTTCCTTAAAGGCTGAAGGAGGCTGGGTCATTTTTTTACCTTCCCTTTCTGAAACATGTCCCTCCAAGGATGCTATGGTAGGGAGAAAGAGAGAGACAGTAAAATAGGCAATGGATTACCTGCAGCCCAAGAACCTAAAGTGATAGACTCCTGCATGTGCTTATTGTGATGGCTGGATGGAGAACAGATGTGAGGCATTTTGAAGCATGCACAAGGTCAAGTCTCAATAAATGTGAGGGATGATGGCAACGATGAGGTGATTGGAGCCCCACACCAAGCACAGCAGTGATAAGGGCAGACAGGTTGAACCTCACACTAACTAAGCCCTCCTTGGCTGGAGTCACCCATGTACCTGTCAGAAGGCTCAGCCCAGACCAAGTTTCAGAGGTCACCCTGACTAGGGCAGGTGTATCAACAGTCTCAGCCCACACTCTCCTGGGGGTCTGGTACCTGTGAGTACTGTACCAGCCCACGCCAGCTACATGCTTACCTCCTTGTAGATGGAGGTGTCCCTGTGACTAAGCATCTAATACAGCATGTTGGTCCGATATCTACATCTATCTACCTATTTATTATCATCATCATTTATTTATTAATTATCTATCTAGCTATCACTTATTTAGTATATGTATATCATCTATTATCTATCATTATTCATTAATTATCTACTTATTATCATTTATTTATTATCTGCCATCTATTACCTATAATGACATTAATTATCTATTTAGCTATCAATTATTTTTGTTATTATTTACTTTTTAAAAAGACTTTATTTTTTAAAGATATGGGAAGGGAGGGAGAAAGAAAGGGAGAGAAACATTGATCAGTTGCCTCTTACACACGTTTTGACCAGGGACCAACTCACAACCCAGGCATGTTCCCTGACTGGGAATCGAACCAGTGACCTTTCACTTTGCGGGATGATACCTACCAACTGAGCCATACATGTCAGGGCTTCAGCTATCGTCTATCATTTCTTTCTTTCTATCTATCTGTCTATCTACCTATCAATCATATTTTTATTAATTATCTTCCTTCCTTCCCTCTCTCCTTCCCCCTCTCTCCTTCCCACTCTCTCTACCTCTCCCTCCCTCCCTCTCTCTTCCTTCTACCCTCTCTCTTTCTTCTACCCTCTCTCTCTCCCTTCCTCCCTTCTTTCTTTGTGTTCTGGGGTAGGAGGCTTTTCTGATTTCCTTGACAGCTTGCTCCCTGCTTCTGGGAGCTGTGGAGTTTGGAGAAGTGTCTTTTGCCTCCTAGGCTCTCCATGGATGCCAGTGGCAGCTCAGACTGCCCCCTGCTCACGTGCTGCGTGTCGTCGGCCTGCCCTCAGGAAACCCAGGTGGTCAGTTTCCCATCTTTTTGTCCTCTCAAGTTGCATTTTCCTTCCTTTCCCTACCTGTCCAGTTGTCTCATGCCTGATTCTGTCCGACTGAGAATTTGAGAGATGGGAAGGCATTAACATTCACTCAGAGGTGATTTTTCAGAGGGGTTGAAAGTTTGATTCTGGAATGAGACCAACTCTGCTGTTTTGTTGCTTAAAGCACTCGTGCCAGTTTCCTTATTTGTAAAGTGAGAATAATACTGTTACTGAACTCAAGTGTTGTTGAGAAGATTAAGTGAGACAGTCCATATAAAGTGACTGGAACGGTGGCCAGCACAGGTAATAATGCATCTTGGCTATAATTATAACAATACTTATTATAATTTGAATCCAAATCTGTCTGTCTCTAAAGTTTCTGCTTTCCCATTCTATCACACGCTACAGAAGTCTCCCTCGATGGAAAGCCGATCTGAGCAGATTAACTTTGATTTTCCTCTTTATTCTGTTAAATTCACAAGGTATACTGGAGAAGGGTATTTTTAGGAGGCTTCACTGAGAAGCATAGCAAGTGGCCAGATGGTACGACAGAAAACATGGTCTCTCTGTCTGCAGGGACCACTGAGTGGCGTTCGGGTGTGTAGTAAGATAAACGACATTTCTAGAGCTATGCTACTAAGTCCAGGTGGAAGAGAGGGCACCGTGGAATCTTGCCAGAGAGTGTGAAGTGTGGAAGAATACCTCAAACAGACCACTGTACCCCGTTCTGTTCCCTTAACAGACTTTTCCTTGCCTTGGCTCTGACATCTGGGAATTTACCACAGGCCCCTCTTGCAAGGCTCTCCTTCAGAGGATGGCGATGAGCTCAGACCCTCAAGATGATGTCCTGTGACCTCTGCTCCTAACAATGCCAACTCCTTCTCATTTGCTGAATCACAGGCATTGCTAGAAAATCAAATTATGCTGCTTGTGATGATATCTCTGTGGGAAAGGCAGTTCCCTTGGCTCCAGAGCTTCTCTCTGGGGTTTCATTTTGATTTTACTTCTATTTCTTGAGGGGGTGAGGGGGGGGTCCAGAGGGCTCCTTTCCATTTCTTGATTTCATGGCCACTTGGCACCCACTGCTTTTCTCAAGACCATGCCCCAAATCTTCATGGGACAGTAACCCTCCATCAGCATGTGTGTGGGTTTTGATGGGCTAGTGATTCCCAGGGTTCACCTTCTTTCCTAGGGAAGCCAAGGAGGTCCAGTTACCCGCTTCCCCGCTCTTAGGGAAAGACAAGGGTGGGCATATGTCTGACCCCAGCCTAAAAGATACTCCTTCCCTGGGGATTTAAATAGTTAGTCTTTGATAGGGGTGTGGAGATGGTTGGAGAACCTGTCATTGAAGACTGAACTGGACAACTCATGGCCAAGTCTAAGCTGGGGTTCCTGCAGCCTAGCCTTTCACTTGGGGATACTTTTGACTGATTCATTTGCATTACAGATTGTAAACTTAATACGTTAAATATATTAGGTGGTGGGGTAGAAGGTAAAGAGCAAGGTTGGGATTGTGAGTACAGGATTCTCTGAAACAAAACTTTGCACATCCTGGGTTTTTGAGTGTAACTCAGCATCTAAAATTCCTAGTGTTCTTGTCCTTGCTTGAAACTTCCCATAAATAGTGGCATTTTATCATCCAGACTGTATCTCCTAGGATGCTTCCTGTTACCCAAAGAGGCTGTCAAATCCTTTGTCAGACTGTGTGTTCTGATTTGGGGATCAGAATATAAAGTCTCCCCAACAAAGGTAGCTGGGGTCAGAACTGTGCTCAGGCTCCCTGGCCCAGGTCCTGCCGTGCACACTCCACGAAGGGCACCAGGCTGTTCTTCTCAATTGGCACAGGAATGGGCACAAAGGGGCACCTTTAACTGAGGTCAAAAAGACATTGACCAACATGTTAAGAGCCAAATAATGCTGGCTGGCAACAAGGAACTTCTGTCTCACCCATGTAACAATGTGTGCACCAGTAATCAGGACTGAGAGAACAGCTCTTTAGCCCTTGGGATCTGGCACTTTCTATCTTGCTGCTCTGCCATCCTTAACATGCATGTCCTGTCTTGTGGCTGAGACAGCTGATTCAGCTCCCCCTCCCACGTGGATCCTTCCAGTAAGCAGGAGTAGAAAGAAGGCAGAGCTTACTTTTCCCTTCAAGGGCCTGACTATGCTTCTGCGTGCTTTGGATTGGCCTCCATCCACAGCTAGCTGCAAGGGAGATTGGGCAAGCTGGTTTTTAGCTGGGTGGCCAAGTGCCCAGATAAGACATCTGTTTATAGGAGAGGGGGAAAGTGGATACTGGGGAGACAACCAGCTGCTTCTGCTCCAACACTCACATGCATGCCCACAATCACCTAATAGCACTTTCTAGCCACTCAGTAGGGCAAAATGTCTAGGGCTGCCTTTTATGCTTCTCATGCAGAAGAAGGTTACATGAATTGTCCAGGGATCCACAGGAATCTTTAATGGTAGATATCCAGACACTAGTCAGACAGGCAGAGGAGCTATTTTCCAGCAAGAGCTCTGGAGCATTCTTCCTGTCTTCCCATATGGGCAGTCACCAACTCTTTTGGGTGAAGATCTTTTTTATCTTTGCTGCTTATTCTCCCCTTCAGCTCAGCTGGAACTCAGACACTGTAATTCCCTTTTAGCAAAGGCTGCCCTGAGCAGAGACCACTGCCTTTGAGACTGACCTCTTGGAGAAGCTGATCACAGCTTGCCACAGCTATGCCCTCTACCCTTCATGGTAAACCCCTGGCATCTCATTTTCCTGTTTGTACTCCCTGTCATTGTTTCTCCAGGACACAAGTAGGTGGAGCAGGTGTCAACCTCTCAGGGGCCTTCCAAGGGGAGCGAGTCCAGAGGCTGGGCTTGGCACACAGGATTCTGTAGGTAGAGCATTGGAACTGAGTGACGTTGGAATGCAATCGGGTGTATTGGGATTCTAAACAGGAAGTCACATAGCACTGGGATCAGAGGTCCTGTTGTGACAAATCAAAAGTACCTATAAGCCATTAGGGGAGCCCTAAATGACTCCCCAAGCTGGTCTGTGCTGAGCTAATGGAGCAAATACACCAGGGAAGAGAAGGGGGAGAAAGAGAGAGAGAGAGAAGCAATGTGGGTCCGGCTCCCATCTCATGTGCCCAAACTCTCCTTGGTGGCCTGTGTTTGTTGGTCAGGGATAGTGTAACAGTTGGGAGTATACTGTATGGACTCAGAGAATTCTGGGCTCAAATCACAGGTCTGCTCTAATACTGTGGGCAAGTAACAGCTGAGTTAAGCCTCGGTTTTCTCATCTACAAATTGGGATTCTTTGCTTATCTACCTCATTGGGCAGCTTGAGGATAATCTAAGTGACAAGCGCATAAGTTATTTTGGAAACCTAACTCTTTCCTTCACCCCCCTTCTCTCCCTCTCTCCCTCCCTCCTTCCTTTCTTTCCTTCCTTCCTTTCCTTTTAGCACCAAAGATTCAGCACAAAGGTATGGCATCTGAGATGCCTTGTCAATCACTTTCCTACAACTTCTTTTGGCTCCTTTCTCTTCTGAGGTATGAGCTCTTTCTATGAATTAGCTCATGGAATGACTTACTTAAATTTATCAGGCTTCCAGAACTCCCTGTCCACTTCCCTTCCTTTTGTGAAGGTGGAAATTGAGGCCTCACCTGCCAAGGGAGATGCAGTGAGTGGAAGCAGTATGGGTGACCTGCGAGAGCTCACTCAGGGTACTTCAGCACATGGGATACTCTTGCAGGATGATGGATTAGATTTCCTCCTCCCTTCCCTTTCCCTTCATTAGGGAAGAGCCTGGTAAGTGTGTCTGAAGAGCCTTCCAGAAGGCTGCACTAATGAATTCCTGTTCCTTCTCACATAAGGAGTTTGGACCTTCTGACCTCAATATGCAAAGAGATGCTAAACATGCAAATCAGCAGCACTCAGGTTCATAAAAATAGATCAGCCTTGCTGTTCCCTCCTCCCCTCTCCTCCCCAGCATCTGAGCTCCTGCTCCTAGTCCCAACTTCCTTTCTTGTATCTTCTCTTCCCTTCACTCCACACCACCCTCCTCCTCACCCCTCCCCCTCATTTGTTCTTCTTCCTTTTCCCTCCCATGTGTCCAGCCTTCCTTTCAACATTTTCCTCCCACCTTCTGGCCCAGCCTTCCTGACCAGACTGTGGATGGACAGAGGGTATAGACCCTTACCACAATTGGCAGTCAGGAACTACAATGGACTGACATTATTTCAAGAAATTCCAAAGTCCTTTGGATCCTTGAGTGCCTGTGTAGAAGGTATGGGGGTGGAAGGAAGGCCTCAGGTGTGGTGCCATGCTGTGGGCTCTGCATCCCCCCTGCCAGGATTCAAGTCTCAACTCTGCCTATGGGTAGTGTGACCTTGGACAAGTAACCCATCCTCTCTGAGTCTCCATTCCTTCATCTGTAGAAAGTCAACAGTAACAGAATCTACCTTACAGGGTTGCTAGGAGGAGGAGGATATGAGTTAATATAGGTGCCTAGCTGAGAGAAATCAGTCCATAATTGTCAGTCCATTATTATCATCTCAAAGTCCTGAAAACCATAGTGTGGTTGGTCCCAGGGAAAGTCTCTGGTATAAGTGAGTGAATGGAAAAGCCTCTATGCCTGAGTCCAATGGACGGTGGTAGGTAAGCAGGAGCTCTTTGGGGTCAGCTGCACCTGCCTTGGAGTCCTGGCTCTGTCTTTTCATGGCTGTGTGATACAGGTCTTGTCAAAGGTCACTTTCAGGTCCCAGAGCTTTCACCTGTAAACTGTGGTTCCAGAAACATTGACTTACTTGAGTGAACACAGGGCTTAGCACAGACCTTGGAAGATTTATTATTATTATTAGACATGAACAACATATGGTTTATTCAGTTGATGACACTTTACAAAAGATGAGTTGCCTAGACCAATGTTTCTCAGTCTTTTTTCAGTGTTCTTCCAGGAACATTAGTAGATTGATTTCCCCCCTAATTTTCTTTCTTTATGAATTTTATTATCACAAACACACTGCATTTTTGTTTATGTACTATATGTATATCTGTGTTTTATGCATAAAAAGGATAAGATTTCTTTTGTCCCCTAAGAACCAATTTTTGCTTCCTCGGGGGTGACATAACTCCCTCTGAGAATGTATGGCCAAGACTAGAGGTGCTTAAATGGGGGAAGTTTTGCCCCCACAGAAACATTTCACAACATTTGGAGACAATTTTTTATTGTCCTAATAGGTTTTTTTTTGTTTTTAATGCTAATGGCATTTAGTGGGTAGAGGCCAGAGATGTTGCTAAGCATCTTACAATGCACAGAGCAGTCCCCCACAACACAGAATTACCTCGCCCAAAATGTCAATAGTGATGACAGTGAGAAACCTTGCTGTAGGTTCTGCCTAGGAATTCTCAGAAGACTGTGTCTCAGGGCTCAGACAAGGTGGGAGATGCACCAGAATGTGGCCTTGTGTGCGTGCATGTGTGTGTCAGAGTGGGTTATGGCAGCTTCTTAAGGGCACCGAGCAAGGCTAGACAGGAAAGAGATCGCGTCATAGGTATGACCATGATCTAGGATGCTGAAGTAACATTGCTTTTGACAAATCATCAAGGAACATGTATAAAGGACCCACAGACAAAGCCAAATGGGGGTAGGATTGAGGGTGGGGCAGGGGGAAAGTAGTGGTGGGAAAATGGAGACAACTGTATTTGAACAACATAAGAAAAAACTGTAATTTGCAGGGTCATGTGTTAGGTAAAGTGGCAGTAGGGTGGGGCTAGAGAGTCTTTACTTGACAGAGGCCATGGTCTAGTTAGGGGCACGATTAATTCGTATGCAATTATTATGATCATTAACTTTCATTGCGCAGTAACCATGTGTTAGAGATTGCGTTACGGGCTTTACAAGGATTCAATAATAGTGTGTTCACAACAATTCTGTGAGGCAGGTGTATTACCGCCCTCACTCCCATTTACAAATAAAGCAATCAAGGCTTTGAGTATTTAAGTAACTTGCCTCGAGTTGCACAACTAGGAAGTGGGTAGCCAGGGCTTTAGACTCCAGAGCCCACAAACTTGACATTGAATTATACTAACTTCTAACTCTAACACAAAACGGGCTCTTCTCAGTGTCAGAAGAACTGCTAAAGTGCTGCTGGGGGTCATCAGCCCCACTTGGCCAGTTTTCTGGTGTTAATTATTTTCTCTGGAGAGATGATTTCCAGCAGGAGAAACCAGGGATTCCTTCCTGGAGGTGGTGACTCTGGACTGGCCCTCAAGGATGAGTGGGACTTGATATATGGACATAGGGCCATGGAAGTAGGGAAATGCCAGGAATGATCTTCCTTAGGAGTCATTGGGCCACATGGGAGCCCATATTACCAGTATACTGTTCCAATTTTGTAGTCCAAACCCAGTAATTTTCAAAGACATCTTGGACATTCATAAAATGGCATCTGATGGGACTGGTAGTCACACCCCTGTGGCAGTGCTTCTAAACCAGGGTTTCCTGACCTTGGCACTATGGACATTGTGGATCGGGTAAGTTTTGCTGTTGGGGGCTGCCATGCCTATTGTAAAAGCTTTAGCTGTATCCTATCCCTCTTCCCCTCCTCTCTAGTCGAGATAATCAAAAATGTCTCCCAACATTGCCAAATGTCTCCCGAGTGGCAAAATCACCCTGGTTAAAAACTACTATCCTAAATGTCAGTGGGGGCAGGGAGTGGAGAACATTGGCTGGGGAGCTAGAAAACCTGGGTTCTCATGCTAGCAGTGAGTTAGTCCTGTGTGATTCTGGATGAAGCATTTCCACTCTCTGGGCCTCATTTTCCTCTTCCAAAAAGTAAGGTGCCTGGCTGCAGTAGGTGGTCCCTAAAGACCCTTTCTCTCCAGCAGCTGGAGACTGGCCCCAGAAGTGTGATCACCAGCTTCAGCTGCTTGTTCCTGCTTTATTATGCAGTGCAATGACACCCACACCTTCTGCGAGCCTGTTGTCCCTGCTGGGAAAGCTGGCAGCAGCTGGTTCTGTGCTGAGCTCAGAGCTGGGCCACTGCTGTCTCCCGGAGCAGGTGTGTGAAGGGCTCTTGGTGTTGCTTTCCATGGCAACACCCGGGTGACATCCCTAATTATAGTCAGGAAGAGTAAGGCTCAGGAGGTGGATATGGCTCAGGAGGTGGGGACGAGGCGCTCTTGGGTGTGAGAAAATGATTAACACCAGAAAACTGGCCAAGCTGGGCTGCTGAAGTCATTTCCTGAGGTTCTAATGGAAGAAGTTGGACCCTCCCATTTCTTTAGAGGAAACTCAGTTTTCACCTTCACCTTTTGTCCTGGGAACCAAGCAGATGTCCCCAGGGGAGGGGAAGGCAGCCACTGGCTTCATTTGGCTTAGGAATTTAGAACCATGGCAGACAATTGCAGGGTGAAGGTGCTGAGAGGTTCCTTCCATAGAATTGAAAGCTGCTTCACTATGTGGAAGGGTGCGATCCCCTCAAGGTCAACTGCGGGAGACTTTGTGACCTCAGGCAAGTCAGTCAACCTCTCTCTGTCTCAGTTCCATCATCTGTGGAATATAGATGTCAACAATTACAGCCTCTAGGATCACTAGGAGTTACACAGCTACACAGGAATCAAACAATTATAGGAGTTGATACAGGTACCTTTTTATACCTGTAGAGGGGAAAAATGAGCACAGAGTCCCCAAAGTGTGGCCAGCCTTTGCCAAGCACTGTCCTTGATCCTTGGAGGGAGGGGTTCTTAAGCTTGTTTTGCAAATGTAGTTCAGGGAGGCTGAAGCTCTTTGCCCAGCATCTCCCAGTACTTGAGGAAAAATGGTTCAAGCTCCAGAGGCAGGATCCTTACCCAGACTGATCCCAAAGCCTGCATCCTGATTTGTATGTGAAGCCAGGGGTTGTGCTCCCAGAAATGCCCTCCCCCTGACTCTGAAGGCCTGCCAGTCACTCCCCTGGCCTGTCCATCAGAGCCTGGAATGCAAGTCTCTGAGTGTCTGCTGTTTACTGTGGCCTCTATCAAGAACACAAAAAATAACATTGCGTGTGGGTGAGGGGATGAGCAGATAAGGAGGCAGTGATGGAGAGAGGGACATCTGATAAGGGGCTGGGAGCAGAACTGAAGCACAGATGGGTGGGCTTGGGGGCAAAGGTAAGATAAGGGGGTGGAGGAGATGAAAGGGAGAGGCCCTTTGGGATGATGGACAAGAGGAGGCAGATTAGGGGCCGGGAAGGGGTTGCCCATAGTGATGGGGATGTGGGCATTAAAGGAGAATAAGGAGAAGGAGAAGGAGATAGGATAGAGTGGGATGGAGGAAGATGAACTCAGAGACACATGCAGCAGTGGTGTTGAGGTCCCAGATGGCCAGGCCTGGCTGTGGTGTCTGGCATGATCTTACTCTCTTTATTCTAGATGTGAGCCCACAACTTTTCCCACACCATGACTCTCTCATTTAGTCCATGGGGTACAAATGCCATGGTGGAGGAAGTTGGGGCTCAAAGTAGGCCTGGTCTGGTCCTCCACTAATAAAGGCCCTGGACAAACACGCTCCTGCCCCAAGGAAAGTTCCCTTCTCCTGCCTTTCTCACTTCACCTTTCAGCACTCACTCTGCTAAATTCTGTTCCATGTTTGGGGATACAGTCAAGGCTGCTGTATATTCTGGAAGGTGGGGACTGGATATTAACTATCAAATAGGTAAATAAAGTGCCGTGAGATAGCCATGACTGCCAGGAAGAAAATTGAACCGTGTGCAATGACAGGGAACGAATAGGAGGGGATTATGATGGGCTGGCTTCTCTGAGCATGTGTTTTGGAGGAGGTGATATGGGATCTGGGACCTACTGACAGAAGGACGGAGCCCTGAAAATATACGAGGAAGAGCAGATGGAATGGCAAATGCAGAAGCACTGAGTTGGGAGTGTGCTTGTCTTGTGAGGGAGAGTGAAATAATGAGGTTGGAGAGATGGAGAAGCCAGAGCATGGGGAAACTGGAGTTCAGGTATTATCCACAGTGTAGTGAAAAAGCCTGCTGGAACTTCATCGTGACCTTGGGTAAATCGATTCTCCTCTGGGCTTTAGTCACCATTATTTGTGAGCTGGGTGAAGGAGGTCCACTTGGTCCTGAATTTCTGTGGACATTCTGAGTCAATGAGGGCACCTGTAAGAACCAAAGTCCCCTTTGCCCATAATTTTACCAAGTAGGGCAACACTCTGGTGCATGAGTTCAAATCTTGACCATATCATTTAATTGCATGTAACTTTCAGCAAGTGGTTTAGCTTCCCTGAACTTTCAACTTCCTCCTTTGTAAAATGGGAATAATGACAGCCTGCTCTTGGATCTAATATGGAGAAGGGAATAAGACAATTATGCAAAGGACTTAACTCAGCTCCAAATACATAATGAGCTATTATTACCGGGGTCAAGGACTCCCAAGTTTTCACTTTGATGTTAGACCCACCTTCTGAGCAAGGGCTGAAATGTCCACCCACTGATGGATCATTTCTTTCTGGAAACTAATGTCACATTGGTGCATCCAACTAAACATGAGCAAAATCAAACTCCTCCTTCCCCTTGCTCTCCATTCTCTCCCCTATCCTGTTTCTCTTCCTGGTCCCTTATCTTGGTTCGTGGCACCGCGATTCTCCCAGACATTGTGCTCAATCTCAGAGTTATCTTGGACTTCTTTTCTAATCAATAGCCAAACCCTATCTGTCAGTCTCCATACTGCCTCATCTGTCCCCTCATTTCATTCCTAATGCTTTCCTTCAGGTTTACCTTATCCCTCATCTAGACTCTAGGACAATCTCTGACCTGGCTTCCTCCTTATCCCCCTCTCTGCTATCCATCACCACCACTTTTCAAACACTGTTGCCAGAGTGACCTTAATGCATATCTCTGAGCAAGTCACTTCTCTGCTTTGAAGTTCTCTCTCTCTCCCCACCCACTCTAGGCCGCAGGATAAAATGTATCACCCCAGCCTGCCTTGAAGTCTCTCATAATTTGACTCTAACCTACTTCTCCCGGGTTTTCCCTCATCCTCCCCTAACATATATTGAATCCTAATGACAGTTGTCTGTTCAACCTTCCTGGAGCGTGGCTCACTTTTAAAGAACCTCAGTTTAAGTTTTTCCTCTCTGTCTAGAATCTATCCACCCCCAATGATGCCTGTTCAAGTCTATCCATCCTTTGAATTTTAACTCATAACCTCCCTACTCCATGAAGCCTTCCCAGAGGCCTATGCCTGCCAACATGTTGTATCCTATCTCTTTCCCATACTTTCATGTTATCTTTGTAAAAACTACTTAACAGTTTATCTTGAATTCTGATGTATCCATGCGTCCCCCCCTACTCTGTTTTGGTCATCTTTACACTGTTGTCTAGACTTAGTAAATAGTTTAAGAAGTCTGATAAGGTTTTCAAACCTAACAGAGAGAAAACAGGACCCTGATTCCACTCCTCCCAGCTCTCTCTCATTGCTCTGAGCAATTCTATTCTTCTCCATCGTTCTTTTCATGGTAGATGGCACCATATCCATCCAGTTGTTCAAGCTCCAAATCTGGGAGTCTCATCCTTGACTCCTCTCCCCCCCCCCCGTAAGCCCAATTTAACACCAGATTAGCTCTATCTCAAAATCCATCCCAATTTTGTCCACTTCTCTCCACCTAACCTGCCACCACCCTATTTCAAGCACTGCCACCTCTGTTTCCTGGAGTGCCCTAATGACTCCCAAGTTATCTCTTGCTGCCCTGGACTCTATTCTCTCTGGAGTGAGAATGTTCTTTAACTGACTTGAAACCCTCCAATTGTCTCCTATCACATGGAATAACACAGAGATGTCTTACTCTGGTTCATAGAGCCTTGCATATAGAGCCTCTACCCAAACTACTGGTCTTCCTCATCTCTTTGTGGCTGTCTCTTTTTGTAATTTAGATTTTATCCTCAATGCCACTTCCTCAATCTGAGTTACCTACTACAATCATTCTATCATTTCACTCTACTTTAAAGCACTACATTGTACTTACCACTATCTGATTATTTTTACTCTACTTTTCCCCATCCCATTGGAAATAAACTTTATAAGATTAGGGACTTTGTTTTAGTTACCATGGTATTCCTAGTGCCTAGGATAATGCTTTGCACATAATAAGAATTTATTGAAAAAAACAGCAATAATGATAATTATTACTATTACTATAGTTAATTGGGTGTCTATTAGGCTGTTACAGTGGGAAAAATGGGGATAATATTGTTGATTTTATAGAATTTTGTGAGGATTAGAGATACGTTATGTAGAGTGTTTAGTATACTATAGCTGTTTTACCCCCGCCCCCGCCATGTCTGAGGTTGAGCAGGGCTCGAATGCACGTCTCACTTCCTTTGATGCCTGGGCTGTTACCACTACATAAGAGAATTTCACCTCCAACGTTGACTGTTTACTTATGGAATTCTTGGTTAACAATTTTTTTTTTGTTCAGTAACTTGGAGATGTCTTTCCACTACCTTTTGGTCCCCCTTGTTAACCATGTTGTTGTTCTTTGTATGTGATGAGTTGAATTATTTCTCTTGATGCTTTTCAATATTTTCTGTCTTTGGCATTCAACTGTTTGACTACGATGTGTCTAGGTGTGTTTATCTCTTTATGTTTATCCTCTTGGCATTCACGGGGCTTTTGTCCATAAGTTCCTCGAATATTTTTTCTCTTCCTTTCTCTCTCTCCTTTCCTTCTGGGATCCCTATTACAGACACGTGGAGAGGAACAGCTGCAGTGCCCTGATATCCTGCACATGTCCACGTAGACCACATAGACAACATTTAACACAGCTCTTGGTGGGGCACCTGCTAGTTCCAGTGGAATAAAGGGAGGTAAACAGTCTTACAGGGAGCTGTCGTGGGAAGTTTACCATGCATCTCCCTAAGCTGCAGGAGAAATCACAAAGCTGTTTCTCACCCATCTCCTTGTTTCATTTATTTAATTCAAATCACACAATTTTCTGCTTTGATCTTCTTCAGAGCAGAGTTTCAGGCTTCTGTGTATGTTTACAAAATTGGTGGCTGTAGTTTAGAGAAAGCTCCTCCGTAGCAGAACTAGCCCCTGCCAGGGCAGCCTGTCATCAGCCCTGCTGGGTTGGTGTCTTCTGTAGAACTAGAGACACAAGGAGCTGACACCTTGCTTCTGTATAAGTCATAAACTGGAATCACTTGGGCTCATTTCCTCTTTGCTGGCCTAATCTATGAGACTTTGTTAAGCTGTCGCAGAGATTCCTGTAGCCCCACTTGCTAGTGTGCTGTTGCTTTGGGACTGCAGAAAGTGTGTTGGGATGCTTGATGTTACCTGGATTGGATTAAATAGTGTCCCCCAATAATTCACATCTACCTAGAACCTCAGAATGTGACCTTATTTAGAAATAGGAATTTTGAAGATGTACTCAAGTTAAGATGAGGTCACATTGGATTGGGTTAGGCCCTAATCCAGGGCCTGGTGTCCTTATAAAAAGAGGGAAATTTGGACACAGAGGCGTGCACAGAGAGAGGTGATGTGAAGACAGACGGGGCGAGCGCAGTGTGATTGGAGTGATGTGGCTGCAAAGGAAATGACAAGATTGCTGGCAACCACTAGAGGCTTGGAAGGGGAGAGGAGGAGAGAGGGAGAGGGGAGGGAGAGAAAATGGTTTTGTGACACTTCAATTTTGCTACAACTGCCTCCCCACACGCCAAGCTGGGTTGGGGTTGGGGTGAGGATGAAAGCAGCCCCCGGCAGGAACACCACAAACTCCCACAGTTCTTACACAAAGTTTAGTGGTTTTTCATGAATTTATTGCATGGCTTTGATTTCCAGTGCCCTGAAATAATTGTTTTAACAATTTTTTCTTTAGTATTAGCGTTGATTCTGGGGGGAGGGGGTTTGTTGACCTGCGTATTCAGCCGTATCAGAAACGCCCCCTTCTGCTTGGACTGGAGGGTTTAGTCCACTTAAATTTAGAATAGTGACGATATGGTTGGCTGGTTTTAACTCTACCTTCTCAGTGTTTGTTTTCTAGTTGTCCCATTTGTTTATTTTTCCTCTTTGTCTCCCTTCCTGCTTTCTTTGGGTTAATCAAATTTTAGTAGCCCATTTTAATTTCTCTATTGGCTTTTTAACTGTAACTGTATACTGTGTAGCACCGCTTTAGGCAATACAAGTATCCTTATTTTATCAAGTCTACTTTGAATTACTAGTACATCAGTTCATGTAAAATGTAAGAACCTTACAACAGTAAAATATCACCTACTTCAACCTGCCTTCTGTGCTATAATTGACATATTAAATGCACATATGTAACTTACTACAGAGCAAAATATTATTTTTTATTTGTAGACCCAGTTTTCCATCTGGTGTCATTTTTCTTCAGCCTCAAGAACTTCCTTTAGCATTTTTTTTTATGGTGCAAGTCTGCTCAGTGAATTCTCTCACATTATGTTCACCTAAAATTAACTTATCTTCCCTCTAATTTTTGAAAGATATTCTCATGGGATATATAATTTTTTTCCTTTCTGCATCTTGAAGTTACTATTCCTTTGTTTCCTTGCCTCTACTGTTTATTATGAGCTGTCAAGTGACATACGCATTGTTTTTTATTTTCCCTTTGGCCGCTTTTAAGATTTTTCCTTTTCACCTTTGATTTTTAGCAGTTTAACTCCGATATGTGTACGTATGGTCCTATTTGTATTGAATCTGTTTGGAGATTGCTGAATTATTTGGATTTTTAAGTTGATTTAAAAAAAATACAAATTTGGGAAAATACTGGTCATTAAGTCTTTAAGCATTTTTTTTCCCTGTTCATTCTCTTCTCCCCTTCTGGGACTCCAATTATATGTCTACTTGTCTACTTATTATTATCCCAGAGGTCACTGGGATTCTGCACAATTTAAAAAGATCCTTTTTTTTCTTTTTCTTTTTTTTGTTCCAGTGAGTTTTCTATTTCAGGTATTGTACTGTATTTTTCTGACCTAGAATTTCTAATGTTTAATAGTTTCTATTCTTCCACTATGAATCTCTAACTTTTCACTCATTATGACCAATTTTTCCCTTAAGTCCTTGGACATGTTTATAACTGTTTTTACAATATAACGTACAAACTGTTTTAAAGAGCTTGTTTGTTACTTTCAACACCTGGGGCATCTTGCAGTATGTTTGACGTGACAGTTCCCCCCCTTGACTGTGTTGCACATACCTACCTTTCTGCATGTGTACTAATGTTTTTATTGTATGCTGACTATATGAAGGTCTGTATGTATGTGCATAAAGTTTTGTTGTTTTTACCTTCCTAAATAAGTGAGGTCATACCGTTGCACTGCTCTGTAGTTTACCTTTTATTTTTGTCTTTAAAATGATACATTTTGGGCATCATTCCAGGCCAGTACACATAAGACGTTCTCATTCATTTAAGAAGCTGTGTAGTGTTCTGTAGTATACATGTACCATAACTTAATTAATCAGTCCCCAATTGATCTATTACTTTATCTTAAGGCTTTTCTAGATTAAAAAACTAAGGCTCACCTGATAAGCAGAAACATCCCTGGCCATTCTGCAGACAGGACTTAACCTCCTTTTTCAAACACGCATCTAGTAGCTACTGTGAGCAGGGCTCACATTCAGGACATGCTATGAAAGTGTAAGAAAGTGTTTCTGCCCGTATGTACCAATAACTGCCATATAAGGTAGATTGGTGGCGGGTGGCAGAGGGGACAGAGAATATTCTGGGAAGCATTGGAGAGAGAGAGAGAGAGAAAGAGAGAGAGAGAGGGAGGGAGGGAGGGAGGATTATGATTTCTGGGTTTTAAGGTCAGGAAAAGCTTCAAGGTGTTGGTGACATTTGAGTTAGATCAGAAACAGACAAAGGGTATTTTGGAAAATGCTGTTCTAGGTGGAGAGAACAGTGTGGTCACGGGCAGAGAGAGGGCCTGGATGGGGAGAGATGTTGGCTTGAGCTCCCTGCGAGTGAGGGACAGCAGCATGGATAAGAAAGCTGGTACAGCAGGTCGAGACCAGGTGGCAGTGGTATTAAGCTGTAAACCCAGGAAATGAGGAAGGACTGAGAATGTTCATAAGATACCTGTTTGTCAAGTATTGTAAGATTCAAAGGACTGGATTCGTAGAGTTGAAGGTTTTGCTAGAGGAAAACCTCTTAAGAACACATTTCAATAAATTTGTTGAATAAAGTCCTCTCCCTTCCCTTGCACGTTTGTTTTGTTCGTTATCTCCATCTATTTCCCTCCTTTGTTTGTCCCCAGTTCCTTGTTCTAAGGTGTCTGGGCTGAGGTTGACAGTGGGCCCACACTGCCTCCTGGTGCTGGGTTTGTGCATAGCATTCAGTATAACCACTCCCCAAGGCTGGAGGGGATGGAGAGCTCAAGGGAGTCAGTCATGTGCCCCGATGCTCACCACCCTCACTCATCCAGTTTTCTGATGGAGGGACTGATTGCATCAGCAATGATGTCAGGACAGCACTCATGTTCCCTCTCACAGCCACACTGATGGGAGGGGAGAGGGGCTGTCTTGAGGACCTGCCTCTCCCAGCCTCCTGGGCTCTAGGCCAGTGGGGGAGGCTTCTGCCTGCTTTGTGCACATTAAGTTATGGTTACCTCTTTGATCAAGGAGAGTAATACTTTTTCTTTTATTTGATCTTCACATTCCTTTCTAATTACAATGAGAATTTCTGAATTAGTTTTTGATTCCTTGAAGGGAACCAAAACCTTCCTATTAAAAGAACAGACAACAAAGATAGATTCAAAACCATCCTGAGCACATAGGGGAATCTATCCGTAAAAGACAAAGCTCACTCCCTGCCTGAAAGATCAAGTTCAATGTCTCCCACTGAACATCAAGACACCCTCATGATCTGGCTTTACCTTCCTTTTTAGCTTCAGCTCCAGACTTCCTCTGTATGCGTCCTGTGCTTCCAACAGAAAGCATTCCAAGTCTCTGCACATGTTCCCTGGGCCTGGAATACTCGCTCAACCTTTATTCTGGCTCCCATCATCCTGCTAGGGAGCTCCTACATGCCTACAAGACTCAGATCAAGCACACCACCTCTGCAAGTCTTTCCTGAGCCTGAAGTCAGCCACCTTCCATGGAGTTCAGTGATTTGTACATACCTTTTCTCACTGTCCCTAATGTGTAATAACAGTGGCCTGGCATACCCTAGACACTCAGTGAAGGTTTGTAGGTGAACGCATAAACTGCCCCAGCTCCATGATTTGGAGGAGGCTAACATGGTGGGTGGATAGTGGCCTGAAGAAGCAGAAGGTTAGAGAGGAAGAGGAAGAATAAGAAGAATAAGATCAGGGACATGAGAAGTACTGAAACCCCTAATGTGTCCCCCGCAAACCCTGCCTGTAACACCAAGAAGAGAGCAGGACACTCCTCCCCTTTGGTGTCATGGTAGGTTTCCTTCCTAGCTCCAGGCTCTCCACGTCAATGTCTCTGGTGTTTACTCCTGTATCTTTACGAACTCTGCCCATCCCCAATCTGGGATTGACTTTGGCAGCCCTGGGTCATGTTGAGCCCCTGAGTACTTTCTCACTGAGTCCCAAAGACCAGCTTCAAATTCGAGATCCACAATGTATTTATTGATGTGAGAGTCAAACTTCTTGACTTCTCAGAGATGCTGCAGTTCCTTGACTGTAAAATCAACTTGGTAATCTTTTAGTCTGTGTATCTTAAGAGGTGTGTATAAAAATCATATTTGATAATAGATATGAAAGTGCTGAAAATGTTGTAGTTAATTATTATTATAATGGTAATTGATAAAAAAAAGTGCATGAAATATTGCTGTTCTTTGCATTCTTTCATGAAAGCTGAAGCCAAAAGTAGGGCAGAATCTAGGGATGGACAAATATCACATCAGCTAAAATGGCGAATCAATCTGGAGAAGTTAAGCAAATCTTTAGGGTATTTTATCCTCTCTTAATAAGAAACAGAGTGGACTAGACTCGGATTCCGTGGTCTCCTGTACCTGCAGCCGCCACCCTGGAGCCAGTGTTGCCTCGTGGTTAAGAGTGTGGTGTTTGACCTGGGTTCAAAACCCATCTGTGCCATCTGGGTAGAGTTACTTAAACAGCAGCTTAGTCTCTCTGTGCCTCGATGTCTTTTCAGTAAAATGGCAATGATTTTGATAGTGGCACTCATCTGTTGGGCTTGTTGGGACTAGATGGAATGAACTCTGTAAAGCACTCTGAGTGGTGGCTGGCATGCAGTGATCAGCTTTGATCATTTCCTCTGATAGCTTCCTGCTTCTGAGGGTGGACAGTTTTGCTCTCACCTTGAAAAAAATGACAAGACTCAATAATGACCAGGCAGAGGGCAAGAAAAACATTTAATGAAAAATTGTCTAATAACTGATGATAGAAAGGATCTTAGCAACTCTCTCATCCAGTTCTCTTATTTAAAAAATGGGAGAACAGAAGCCCAAGGAGAAAATATTTTTTCAAGATTCCATAAATTCAGGTCAATGTATTGACTCTTTTCTCAAGCCTATTATACTCCAAGTGTTATCCACATTTCTGTGGATAATTGGATGAATAAAAAAAAAGTCTTGCCTTTGCACAATATTTTTCAAAGTGTGCAACTTACAAAAACAAAGTTATTATGGTCAGAATTTAACCCAGGAAATGCTGGATTAAATACAATAAAACAAGTTTCTGGCTCGTGCTTTGCTCATTTTCAAGAGGGAGTTTTGTATGTGCAGCATGAGAGAAGTCTTTCTTCCCTTGGAGTCCCTCGCGGGATTTGTGCTCTGTGGTTGTCCTATGGGCAATGTGACTCCAGCGAGTTCACAGAGTATGGGGGGTTGGATATATGATAACAGATTTATGAGAATTTCACTGGTGCCAAGGCAAAGCCGGGATGCAGGCTACAGCTCAGGGCGACCTATCTTGAGGGCATACAGCCCTCTTCTCTCTGCCTTGTGCTGTTATGCAGATCAAACCTCCTTCCAAGGAAAACTTTAGGAATAGCAGCCTTGTCACCAAGGTGTTGAAGGAAGAAGAAACAACAAGACAACCAGATTGAGGCAATGACAAGGGCAGGATAAGAATGCTAGCTACCACTGGTATGATGTCTACCATGTCTACCACAGTGTCCTTTTACTTGTTACGTTACCTGTATTAACACATTCAGTTCTCAAAGCAACCCTTTGAGGTAGGTACTGTTAACACCCCCATTTATAGATGGAGAAACAGGCAAGGTGGTGCAATGATTTGCCCAAGGTCATCTAGCAAGTGGGTGGAGGGTCCGAAGTTGGAATCTAAGCCATTGGCTCCAGTCTAGGCTTGGAATGTAGATAGGGGTATAGATTACTCAGGATGTGATGCGTATGTCTCCTTGTGTGCATTCTATGCACAGATGAAGGAGTAATTATTCAGGAAGTTGTACCTGTTTAGCATTTTGATCTCCCATGTGATCACAAATGTGGGGGTGGAGAGATTCAGTTTGGGGATGGGCAGTCTTTCCTGCTCATGTCTACCTTTCCCCCGTTCCAAGGATTTGCTCAGATACCATCTTCTTCTTGTGTACTGCCTTCTCTGTGCTCAGTACTTTGTTTATACTTGCCTGTGGCACTTCTCCGGTTGTACCTTGTTTTCGACTTATGGGTACAGATCTCAGATCTACGAATCCCTCATAACGCATCAGAGTTGCTTGGAGGCAGAGACAAGTTTTTATTTTTGTTCTCATATTGACAGCCTCAGGCCTTTGCTCAGTCGTTACTGGTAAATGAATGAATTCAGAACCATTGGATAGAATGTAAAAACTCCCCTGAAAAGTGAAAATACCATACTTGGGTCACTTGGTGCTATTCCCAGAATATTTCCATCTTCTCACTTTCCAGCCACCTGATAAAATGGCATTTCCTTCACCTTCTTTGAAATTAGGTATGCCATGTCACCTGCTTTAGAAAATTAAATGTGAGTGGAAGGGATGTGAGTGTTATAGGGGAAAAGGTTTGAGAGCCAATGAATCATTCATATTTTTTTTCTGCCAAGATGGGGGTGAAGTTTCAGATGGTGGCTGCTTTACCCAGCCTGAGTCTGAGAGTGGCTTGGAGCAGCTTCTCCAGCAGACCCCCAGAGGACTTGTAGCGTAGGTGAGCAGTGAGCCTTTGTGAGTTTAAGCCGCAGGGGTTTTAATGCTGTGTGTTTGAACAGCTCATGCTAGCTCATCCTGACTGATGCACCACAGATCTTCTGGGAGGCGATGCTGGAAATGAATGTTACTCTGGCCAAGCATAAAGACAGAACAGGCAGGAAATGGGGAGTTTGAATTAGAGGCAAAGCTCTGCTGGGATCTGTTCAGAAGCCAGTGGTAAAAACAGCCGAGGGGCGGGAATGGAGCCGTGTATGTGAGAGCTATGGAGGTGGTAAAGGGACCTGGGAGGGCCATGTGGCCTGTAAACCATGGCTAGAGAGGTGAGAGGAGCAGGCTTGTGGATGACATATGAAGGCGTGGGTGGATGGTGGAGTGCAGAGGCCACAACAGGTGGCCTGTGTTCTATTTTGCTTATACAGTATTGTTAACATTTTGAATTCATTACCATCGTTGAAAAGCCCAGATTTTTTACTTCTTTGGGAGAATCAGAAGAGCTGGGTAAGGAAGTGTGCTGCTTCCTGCAGACACACTGTGCACACTGCAGGTCCTCCCTGTCTGTGGCCAGACCTGCTTCATTCACTTCTCTACTTGCCTGATCCTTCGAGCCATTGGAGTGAGAGACCCCTGATTTGGACTTGGGACACCTAGTCTCAGCCTCCATTACATTCATGAAGTGTTACTAGAGGTAAAACAATGCGCTCCTGTCCTCTGGATTTTGATGGCATCTGCTCTTTCCAACAATAAGACGAGATTGTCTTAGGGTCAGTTTCATGCCTAAAAGAACAAAAATACATAAGACTTTGACACACATTGCTGGGACAAAATGATTCTGGGTTGAGAGAAGATAAAGGTGGAAGCTGTCAAGAGAAAGTGGACAGTGGACAGAGAAAAGACTGGTGGAGAGGCTGGAGTGGAGGAGAAAGTTGCACAGAGGCTTCAGACAAACTCTGGCGAGACTGTTTCTCGGCTCAGCAGATGAAAGAAGCTGCGGAACAAACACAGAAGAGAACAAAGGCAGCAGAGGAAACCCTGCGGGATCAGCAGATAAATCAGGGGAAGAAGACAAAGGGAACTAAATTTAACCGGGGGAGAAAAGAAGCCTCCGCAGGGCCAGGAGCAGGCTATAAATACCTTCAAGGCAACCAGCTCCAGAAAGAAAGGAAGGATTATTCACTGTCTCCCCAGATGTAGGACAGAGACGGGGGGGGGCCAGAAGGAAGCAGAGGCGGTGTCAGGCTGCTGGACCCAGGGGAATAGAGTTGAGGTAGCAACTGGCCAGGCAGTGGGGCCTCTGGCTCCTTGGGCTGCAGGTGTCACAGCTGACTGGTTGCCTTCCCAGCCACTTCCTTTCTCTAACTCCCATCTTTTCTTTTTACCAAACGGGAATAATTGCTGGTTACTTAACAAGGATGCTGTGAGCAGCAAATGAGCTTTGGTAGGCCAGAGGGATTTGGAGGGCTGAAAGCCTGTGACAGAAGGAAGGGGTGTGCTCTGCCTGATAACCTTGACCTTTGAGTTCCCAGGCCCCACTGCCATGCTGGCCAAGGACACAGTTAAAGGATAGGAGGCCTCTCCCTCCCTGGTTTCTCTCCCTCTCTCCCTCCAACCCTTGCATTCTCCCTTATGTTCTTCTTTCAAATGTTCCTCGATGTGCTCATGATGTACATGGGAAGCCCTGGAGATATGCCCACACTAAGGCAGACAGAGTCTCTGTCTTTCAGGAGTTAATGGCTAAGTAGGGAGACATGGACATGAACCCAAATAACTTCCTTCTGGTCCGATAGTGGTAGTGCTGCAGTAGAGGCAGGGGCTTAGGCATGAGTGACAGAGGGGAGCAGTATGGTCCAGGTGGGTGCAGCAGTGTATACCAACATGCAGAGACAGGAACTGCACAGTGCATGTGGGGGAGCTGCAAACAGTTCATGGAGGGCTGGACCTCCAAGTGGGACCTCCTCCAGGCTGGCCCAGGCTGTGGAGCAGTACGAGATGAGGCTGTTTTGTGCAGGGTCTTGCAGACTAAGCCAAACACCATTGTCCTGTTGTGGGCGTGGGGGTGAGACTCAGTGACGGGTTTGGAGCAAAGGGTGCCAAGATCACCTCTTCATTTTAGAAAGTTCTCTCTGTAGTCAGTGTGGGTGACAGACTTAGGCTGGTGGTCTGAGCAGAACACTGACCCCTGCTCCCCACCCTCATTCCTTGCCTGCCTTCCGGATACAGAGTTTGTCAGAACCCAGAGTCACCAGACTGCGTGGGGAGAGGGAAAGGGTTAATGTTGGGGCTGAGCTGATAGTGATAAGTGAAAGTGCTAATTAGCTGAGGGCAGGCAAGCTTCCAGGAAGCTGCTCAGTGTGTGCTTCCTTGCTTAGGCTGAAGATAATGCACCACTCATATCCCCTACTTCTCCTTGGAGGAAACGCCACCCTGGGGCCCAGGTTCTGTAACTGAGGAGCAAGGCTGGGTGCCTCCTTTTGTCCTTTTCTCCTTCCTGTTTGCACGTCTGTTTGCGAAATGAAGGGAGTGGGTGGGGTAGAATAATGCTATCATTAAAGCTCCCCAAACAGAGAATTTCATGGTGGAAGGAAGCTTTAAAGATCATGCGCGGTAGACATCTTTTGAAGAACACACCTAACTCCCACCATCTAAACTGAGACAAAGATGCAACCTCTTAAGAAAAGGTGGTAGAAGTTAGCTGGGGGTTTATCATCTTGGTTGAAGACCCCAAAGTACATCCCCAGACTTGTTGCTTGTTAGCCCTACTTAATAATTTTGCAGCAATTTAGAATTGAAAAGAATGTAAGAGATTCTGAAAAGGTAGCTATTTCAAATGGAAGCTTTCTGAATGGTCGAGGATTTTCCCCCACGGTCTCCAGGGACTCTGGCTGATTGGAACATTCCTGGTGTTTCAGAGTTTCTGGTAGATGGTGGGTAAGATCAAGGACCTCAGGTCAGACAGGTTTCTCATACTGACCTCATCTCAGAGTGGCTTTGGCCAAGTTTAACCCCCATTTAACCCCTCTTGAACCCCGCCCTGTTCTTTCCTTAAATAGAGCCAAAGATAGTCCATACTTCAGAGGGTTGTAGCAGGTTGTTGGTAAGTTTCTCTGTAACATGTTAACTGTGACTAGTAGTCTTAGGAACATGGTTTCTAGGAGGTCACAGGGCTGCAGCAGGTCAGAGGCTGCATCTGGTTGGATACCTTCAGAGACAACAACGGGACACTCTGACCGACCTTAACAAAGAGGAAATTTTGTATCTGCCATCCCCAGAAGAATAGTAACCAAAATCTCTGCAGCATTTTACAGTTTTTGAAGGCCGAGGGAGGGGAGGGGCATGAGTGGGACTCAGCTGAAAGTTCTTAAATGCTTGCAAGGTGCAGAACTGCTTGAGGTGGTACCGGAGATATCACCACCCCTCACTCCTCTTTACCATCCTCCGGCTTTCAGGCTGGCTCATGTTAGGTCCCAAACAGGCACAGACAGTCCAGATGTGCCATCTAGGCACGCAAATTTCTGGAAGGACAGAGACCACATCTAGTGTGTGTCTCCATGAGGAGGGAGAGCATCCTTTCTGGGAGCCCCGAGGAGATGTCTCCACATGCCTTCTGGCCTGAGTTTGGCCATGTGCGTGTTCCTAAGCTCATCACTGGCAACGGGAGTCCATTGAACACAATTGCTTATTCACACTGTGCCTGTGATTTGGGGGTATAAGATCACCTTTCTCTCCTTCACGTGGAGAAGAATAGGTGTTTGAATAAAAGTGGGTTATGTGAGTAAGAAGGCAGGAAGAAATGGATATGGGATAGGCAACCAAGTGTTTATTCCTGAGTTTATTCGGATATCTGTATTAGTTTGCTAAGGCTACTATAGCGAAATACCACAGGCGGGGTGGCTTAAACAATATAAATTTACTTTCTTACAATTTGGATGCTTGAAGTTCAAGTTGAAGGTATCAGCGAGTGTGCTTTCGTCCAACCTCTCTCTCTCTCTGGCTTGCGGATGGCTGCCTTCTCACCCCGTGTCCTCACAAGGCTGCCCCTGACTGTGTTGTGCCTGTGTCCTAATCTCCTCTTATAAGGACACCTGTTATATTGAATTAGGATCCACTGATATGACCTCTTCTTCCCTTAATTACCTCTTTAAAGGCTCCATCTCCAAACACAATCACATTCTCTGGTGCTGGGTGTCAGGACTTCAACATATAAATTTTGGAGAAACACAGTTCAGCCCATAACACCATCTAACCCTTTGTCTTTATAGACAGAGCTGTGATCTGTCTGAAATTATACACATTCTCCAGACTCACAGACTTGCCCATTTTTCTACACTTTCAGTAGTGAATTTTTACCCCCTTGAGCTACTCCACTAAACCTTAAGAATTAAGCTCATGTGTGGCCAAACTGCAACATACAAGTTACATCACGCTAATGTCTAGTTGCTGAACTCTTGGTAGGAGACATGTGTTGGTTTTCCAAGCAGGGGAGTAGGCCAGTAAGGACATCGAAGTTGATTTGTTCAGAACTTGTTGCTTAGCCGGGAAGAAGGCCATGTAGTCCTCGAGACTATCTACTCTGCAAAGGGTCACCTGGTAGGAAAATTAATATTTCCCACAGAGAAAGAACATGCGTCTGAGATGGCAGCTCGAATAGCTCCTGTCCTTCGCTTTATTCAACTGGATACGAGGACATGAGCTAACCAGCTGTGTGGTATGATATTGGAAAGCCTGAACAAAGTTAAAAGTTTCCCCATCCCCATCCCTTACACTTGGGGATTCTCAGAGTCCTACTATGTCAATGCATTTTGAGAGACCACTTATGAAAAGGAATAAATACAATATATAGCATTTCCTAAAGTGAACGTGAACCCACCATTTTTTCAAGCATCGGAAAATGCTAGTCTGGAGTGGTGCTCCCTAACTTTTACCATCACCTGTTATGAATAGAACGTGATGACATTTGTTTGGCATCCTGGGTAGATGCTTCTGGCTGCTCATTGCCAGAGATGATCTTAGAGGCTTTGGCTGCCCAGGTCCAGCCTGGCTACTCTGAGCATGGCACAGTGGTTGGGAAACTGGTCTAGACTTTTTGCAAGTTAGATAACCACAGGCCCAGAGACAAGACCATCAGCTTTGTCTGTAGAGCTTCCTGGGTTCCTCCACCATCAGCCTGTACACCTGACGATGGTAAGGACTGCAGGTCCCTGCGTGGTGTTTCTCTGGATGCTTCTTTCCCTTCTCCTATTCCCTGTGATTCTCACTTTGTTCTCATACCCTTTCTCTATCTCTCACATCTTTTATTGCTCTCTTCCTTTCTGTTTTACAGAGAGACAGACAGACACATCTGTACACATGCACATAGATAATAAAGGATGGTGCTGGTGTACATGGATTAAAGAGAGGTCACTGATGATGGGAATAGATAAACCAGTTTTGGTTGCTTAGAAATTCCAGGCCCCACTTAGAATAAATCACACACACAAACACACCCACTCCTAATGAAAGAGAAAAGGCAGCTGAATAAAGAGAGCTAGGAGCTGGCAGAGGTGCCAGGGTCCCAGCTGCTCCAATTGTGGTACAATAATTTCCCTGGTTTCCCATCCCATGGCTGCAGCACCTGCCCCCACCTTCCCCTGCCATACTGCAGGTCTAGGCAATGAGGCATACTCCCCCAGCCTGGGCACATTTAAGGGGCTCTAGCTCAGACATGGGGTAACCTGGTGTCAGTGTGCTGCTCATCTCACTCTCATCTCACACTGGGCTCCACCAGCTCCATCTTTCCTTCAGCCGGAACTTGCACTCTGGTTGTATTAGGCTGGGGCTGTGCTTTGCTTGTGTCCATCATCTCTTCCCTCTTCTCAGAGTTCTATCACCTGTTAATATGGAGTGAATTGTAGCCTTCCAAAATTCACAGGTGGAAGCTTCAACCCCTAATGCGGCAGTGTCTGGAGACAGGGCCTTTAAAGAGGCAATTAAGGTTAAACGAGGTCATAGGGATGGAGACCTAATCCAGTGTGACTGGTGTCCTTACAAGAAGAGGGAGAGACTCCAGGGATGTGTGGGCACAGAGGAAAGGCCATGTAAGGACACGATGAGAGGGCAGCTGTCTGCAAGCCAAGGAGCGAGGCCTTAGGAGAAACCAAACCTGTCAGTAGCTTGATCCTGGACTTTTAGCTTTCAGAACTCTGAGAAATAAATTTCTTAAGGCACTGAGGCTGTGGCATTTTGTCATGTCAGTCCTAGCAAAGGGATACACCTGCTGTCACCTCAGCTATGTTCCTTGACACTGCTTTCCCACGTGGATGCTTGTTCACTGACTGCTCTGAGGCAGGTTATTTAGTGTAAAAGAAAGATGCTCAGCTCCCTGTGTTTGAGTCGTGGTCCTGCCGCTTACCTGTCTGGGTCACCTCAAACAAATTGGGTGACTTCCTTGATCTTCATTGTCTGTGAAAGGAGAGAGTAATATCTTTTTCAGAGGAGTGTTAGTAATAAAATGAAATTATTAACAATTCTGGTTTGTTAAATTCATATAACATACCTGAGATAAATAAGATGGATAAAACACACATTAAATAATTTATGTTGTACATGGGTCTTTGGCGCAAGGTTGGGCCTTAATCATTGTTAGGTCCCTTTTCTACAAATTCCCCTGTTCTTCTTAATTACATGCATTCTCTGCCTGGTGCTGAACTACCTGCCTGTGGATCTCATGTTGCAGCTGCTAGACTGGTCTTCCTGCTCTAGTCATCATATCCCTTTATTTTTTTTTACTTATTTATCTTATTTACTTTTCTCTACTCTCCCTTGTCAAATTGTAAGCTTCCCGACAGCCTGGCAAATGGTAGACACTTACTCTTAACTGTTGAATGAATGAAGGAATGAATGAATTAATGAAGAAATGGTGGGGGGCCCGGGGGAAGTAAGTATCATGGTGGCTACATGTTCAGGATCTGGAGGTGAGGTCCAAATCCTGGCCTCCCCTCCTCCCAGCTGTAGGGTTTTGACCCAATTGTTTGGATGGGAAGGTCAAGTGAGCAAACAGGTTAAGTGCAGAGCATGGTGCCTGTCGGACCCCGAGAAAAATCAGGTAGAGCTCCTGGCAAATTGTAGAGGTTGGTGAGGAAGCAGTGCTGAGGAACAACCAGGACTTTTTCTTGATCTTTGAATGAGAAGGAGAGGAGAGTAACTGGGTAACAAGCAGAGAAACAGGCTCCAGTACATAAGTGGAATTCCCTCTCTGTGGGAGTTAATTCTCCTCTGGACCATTGTGGTTCCATGTGTACCACAGTTAGTACCACGCAGTGATTCTGGGACCAGGCATTTCTGCCGAGAGTAGATCCATAAGAATAATGAAGTCCAGTTAGCTGGGCTTGTTGTCAACTCTTCCCATGGGTGTGGAGGTAGCTGTTCTTCCCATTTTATCTGTTTTATGAGGACAGTAAGGCTCTCAGCAGGTTACCACTTACTTGAGATCACAGAGCTGCCAGTCCAAGCGCCAAACTCCAAACCCAACCCCTCTGAGTCTTTCTAGTCATCATGGAGTGGGGAGGAAAGTAGAAATTTTGGTACCACTTCCTCCAGAAATAAAATCCACTGTTGTATCCTTATGTAAGTGTTACTTTGGAGTCTTCTGAGAAAAAAGTAGATTTTCTACTTTTGCAAGTTTGACTTGTGTGGTGTGAGATCCTACGAGTTACCACCTGTGTGGGAGTTGAATTCAATGCCATGGGGTGGATCAATGTTTAAAGCAAACAGAGAGTGGGGAGCCAAGTGTCTCTTATCAGGAAAAAGCAATTGTTTTTTATTGAAGTGTTTGATTCTCAAGAAAATTTCCTCCAGTAAGAGACATGAAATTGCCCGAGGGCTGGTTGTTGGAACATGGGAAGGTCTCTCCAAAGGTCTGCTCAGTGGTGTACAAAGAAGCAGCTCACTGTAGAGTGATGTAGACCTGGTACAATGGGGGCTTAGAGTCCCTAGCCCGTGAGTGTTTTGTTTGGAATGCACAATATATTACATTCAAAACATTTTTAGGGGCCAGTATTAAAAAATAAGACTATTTCACTCAAAGTTCTGGATTTGTCCTTTTTTGGAGAAAAAAAAAGTAAGCTCTGGCAACGGTAGGCCCTGTGCTATGGCAACAATTGGCTGGATCATACAGTGGGCTCTCCCTTCAAGTGAGGTGTGTGTCCTTTAGCTAATGGCAGCCCTCCCGTTTCACTTATTACCCTAATGGACATTTTGTTTGCAGTCCTTGAAATAATGCAAATGGTACTGCTCTGGGTGTAGGAGGCATGGAGACCGGAAGTCAAGTTCTGGTACCAAGATGGTACAGTGGTGTTGGGCCCATCTCTTCAGCTCACTAGACCTTGGATAATTCATACACGAAGGGTAATATTATCTTATCATGTGAAGTTGTTTGGAACAGCTGATTATTCATCAGTGGACTCATTCAGTTAATGTTTATTGCGTATATCTTATGGAGAAGCAGGAGCTGTGAATCTTATTATTTGGTGGAGGAAACATAATTTACACTGTGGGAAAATACACGGTGCCCTGAGCACCCACTACAGGAGCATCTTGCTCAGTCTAAGGCTCAAAGAAGGCCTTCGGGAAGAGGTGAGGTTTCTTCTTTTTAAAAAGACTTTATTTATTTTTAGAGCAAGGGGAACCAAGGGAGAAAAGAGGGAGAGAAACACTGATGTGAGAGAGAAACACTGATTGGTTGCTTCTTGTATGCGCTGTGACGGAACAGGGACAGAGCCCGCAACCCAGGCACAGACCCCGGCTTGGAATCGAACCAGTGACCTTATGTTTTGTGGGATGACACCTAACTGAGGCACACTGGTCAGGGCAGAAGTGAGGTTTAAATTGAGACTTGAAGGGCGAACTGCAGTGGTAAGGGACAGAGGAGTGTCAAAGGCAGAGAGAACGGCATGTACAAAGGCTGGAGATCAGAGAAAGCATGGCATGTTTGAGAAACTTCACGGAATGTGATAGAGCCAGAAAAGGATGGAAAGTGAAAAAAGATCGAAGTTGGAGAGATGAACAAAGGCCAGATTGTGAAGGGATTTGGAAGGCTTGTCAGGCCAAGAAGTGCTGTGGCCAGTTTTAGTTTAAGACTTTTACTGTTGAGACTTGTCTGCCTCTGTAGCTATTTAAGCAGACAGAGCAAGGGGACTGAACAGATCCCAGGTATCAACATGAGTGGGAGAAAGCCTCCCCCTAAGAGTAAACAATTATTAGCTAGTTTATGATGGATCACTGTTGAGTCTGACGAGATGGACTCATCACCTAAATGCGTTTATACCTAGCAAATAGAACACACAATGAAAAGATACTTGTAATGAATTTTATTTTAATAGGAAACAAGAACTGCCCGGATCAGCTCCTTTTGTCTAGGGTAGCTTGACAAGGACACTGTATTGTCAACTAACTGCACTGCTGGCAAAGGACATCTGAAAAATTAATCAGCTTCTGAGTGGGTTTCCCAGAAAACCCGCACTTTTCAAACTTGCAGTGGTAACTGCAGAATGGTTGCTTGGGTGACATTTAAACTTAAAGATAGCAGCAGGAAAAAAATCGTCACTCAGGGCTCTTTTAAAATTTGATCTCTCTAAGTTTCTGAAAATCTGGGCCTTCTTAAGGGATAATGTAAGAGTTATTTAAATAACACCAACTTTTAGTTGACATTTCCAGGTAATTGCATAAAAAAATATCAATCCAAATATATAGTTCAATTCTTTGTATTCTTTAGGAATGAAGAGTCAGAACCACTCCCATCATTGCAATTGCCAAGGGGAGGGAATAGGAAAATCTCTCTGCTTTTGTTTTTTGTGATGGAGCATGCTCTCCTCTCTCGATTCCCCTTTTGGGCATTTATCAGTAAAGAAATCCCACTGCTTCCTCTGCCCATGTCTATGGGCAAGACGGGCATGCTCACTTCTTCCCCATCCATGGCAGAGTTCTGGGCTCTACTCCAATTCCAGCGCTTGTTTTAAATTGGAGCAGAGTATGAGGCAGGTCTTCCCACATAGTCTAAAAATTCCTCTTTAAAAGGATTGTCTATATTCTGGCAGAGAAGCTGGAATGAAAAGAGCAACCATCTCCTTTTTCTGACTATCTCCCTTCCCCTGAGATCTGGACCATCCAGAGGAACTATAAATGGTCAGAGGCACAGACAGGGCGTGGCTGGGTAAATTGTCTGCGTGATGCCCTGGAGAGATTCATAAAACTCCTCTGACTGCTGTGTCTCTGAAGAGCTTTCTTTGAAGTTAGTTATTCCACCATTAGCAGTTCTTTCTTAAACATGAGTTGTTTTTCAAGAAGTAGTGTATTAGAACCAAATTAATTCATTCAACAAACATTTATTCAACATCTACTATGTGCTATGTGTATGAGAGGTATAAGGAATGAACAACAACAATTGAGTTTCCCAGTCCTAGTCATTTGAATGCCACCTTCACAAACTTTGTCATTTCCTACACTACTCATGTTGTTCTGTGAGGGGACTCACTTTTCACTTATTTAAATTGGTTTTTAAGGAAAACTATATTAACCCATTAGCTAAGAAGTAAAGTTATTCACTGTAACTACAAAGTACATTAAATGCATATTAAAATAATATGTAGCTATTTATTTAAAAAAGTTTGTGTCCTGCCTAAACCATCTCATCTCCATTTTGGGTGTATTTGCCACAATTTGAGGAGAACAAAGTTGCTAGAACACTCTCTAACCTGTGATGGAATATGTAGTGTTTTCCAGGTGAAAGGATAGTAACTTATATGATTGTTGCTACTGTACTTTTTGTGGTTAATAAAGAACCCAAACATTCAACCTTATTCCATCTGGATAGTATAGGTGGTTGTTTCAAAATGCAAACTAAATTTTGTCTCTGAAAAACACATATTCACATAAGCAAAGAAAAATCTTAAGAAAAGACGAAGAGTTACATCAAGAAAAAAGAGTTAAGTGCATCCTTTTTAAACGATGGTAGTCCCCAAGAATACAGATTTCTTAAATGAAGTCAGTGATTATATGTGATGAAGTCAGCCACCAGACAAGCCCTTCTGAGCTGGAGTGGGTCCTCAGAAATTATCTAGTTGTATTGATTGGGGGTGGTATTAAACTGCTGTAGCTAAGCGACCCCAAAATGCAATGGCTCATTTTTCTGTCTGGAGTGAGAGTTTGGGCTCTGCCCAGGCTGGTGGTTGTCCAGGCTGGTTGGACAGCTCTGGCATCTTCACGGGTGTTCCCATTACATGCATGTAAGAGCCTGGGTGGCTGTCATGCTGTTTCCAGGTGGCAGGACAGGAGAAAAGAGAATATGGAGGTGGAACTTTGTTATCTTAAGGGCTCGAGCACACCGCACACATCGCGTCCACTCACACTGTGTTGGAAGGAGCTTAGCCACATGGCTGCCTATCTATTGCAAGAAGGGGACAACACATGTCGATGGACAGTCAGCAGTCTCAGACACACTGGCCCAAAATATCTCCTTCTGAAGGGGAGGAAACAAAAGCCCATAAGGGGAAAGTGAGTTGCCTCCATCACCAAGCCAGCTGGGAGATTTCAAAGTCACTCAATGTCATTCGGTTACTTATGCAGCCAGCCCAGCCCATATTTATTGAGCATCTCCTAAATGCCAGGCATTGTTCTAGGCAATAAGAAAGACAATAAGAAAGAGACAATAAGAAAGACAAGGACGTTTCTGGCACTTAAGATTTTACCTTCTAGTTGGAGGAGGAAGACTATAAATAAGTAAAAAGAGGGAAGATAACTCTAAGATTAGAAAGAAGGTCACTGAGAGAGTGGGAGACAGGGTGGGGGGGACCAGGAGGACTTGGTACTGATTGTGCAGGTTTTAATAATGGCGTCCAGGTCGTTATTGCAAGCCTCTTCTCCCGCTCCCGTCTTCTGTTTGGCAGCACTGTTTACCGGTCATAAGGATGTTTAGTGGTCATAAGGATGTTGATGGGAAGGATCACCACTCCCTAAAGCACTGTAACGAGTTAACAGTGCAGGTAAAGTCCTATTAACCTTGTCCTATCAGTCTTTCTGCCCGTAGCTACCAGTCAAAGTATTTGGATTGATGATGACTGCTAATGGAAACTGGCAGCTTTCTTTCAGGATCAGAATTTTGAATTCCTCCCAAATGAACAGTGCTAGCAAACAACTAGTGATTATTAGGTGCCTGATGTGACAGGATTTTGATGTCTTAATTTAGTTCCCAGTGGGAGGATACATGTCACACAAGCTGCCTAGTACCACAAAGCGAAAAGTGAACTGCATATAGAGACTGTAGGTGAGAGCCTGGGGAAGGCAAGCCTCCCCCGCAGGGGAGAGGGGCCTGCATAATGTGCTGGGCGTTAAAGGAAGGGAGTGAAAACAAAAGGCAATGCTCATCAACTTAACGAGAATCAGCTCTTATCACAGAGTATGAGCTCAAACCCTCTAATTGGTTTAGAGAGGTAATATTTGTAAAGGATTGCCTGAGAGCTATGCATTCACTCAATTTAAAACACGTACTTAAAAAATTTACTTCAGATATTAATTTTTAGGTTTACCTAGACTATAGAAAACCTGCTAGCTAAATTCCCCAAATCCTTTCTGTTCCTTCTAGAGTAAGTCATTTCTTCTCCAACTTGGTTTTGGTCAACTAGCTTTTAAAAATCGAATGCAATATATAGATGATATATCATAGAATTGTACACTTGAAATCTATATAATCTTATTAACCAATGTCACCCCAATTAATTTAATTAAAGAGAAAAAAATTCACTTTCCTTCTGCTCATTCACTTTCATCTTGGCATATGTAAACCATACCTTAGAAATTATTCTAAAAAAAAAAAAAGAAATTATTCTAGATTTTTGTTCCATGATCCAAGGTAGTTGCTCCCCTTCTTGGCTTTATGCCAGTCACAAGTTTGATGGTCTGAGCTTCTCCCTCACCATCTGGTGCAGGGATAGAAATCTCATGGAGAGCAAAGCCAGGACCCCGGTGCTTGTTAACAAAGGCCTCCTATAGGTAAGTACTGCTCTACTTTTAAAATAATATTCAGTCTGCACCATTACTCATTGTTATTAACCTTCATATTAACATTCAAAATGAAATTCTGTAAATGTCTATTGAAAACAAATTGTGTCATGAATAATAGTAACAGCTTTTACCCACATTTGAATTTATTCTTCATTGAAATCTCTGAGACAGAAATGTTACATAGACGAAGGCCAAGGCTTTCACTTCCGGCACATGGTTTGCTGGATTTGTGTGACATGGAGACAATTCTGAGATGTCCTACATTAATTTACAGTAGGCCAGAGGACAGAAGAATCAAGACAAGTGCCAGTTAACAGCTGCAGGGCAAAACCAACAAAGGCCGCTTACATCTATTTAATGTATGTTGAAACTTTGAACTAAATCCTAGGTGGCTGTTTCCATAGTTATTTAAAGAGACTGGCCAGGCACACCGACCACCAGGTACCTCTGCTTCTCGCTTATGCATGGACTTTCCAGACTGTGGCCCACCACCAACCCAAAGGTATAAGACTTCTTTCTTATGGACTCTGCATCTACCCCAGAACTAGTCCCACTTCTCGTTCTTCCCTCCGTTTATCTGTAGCCAATGTGGATTCTTTCAAACAACTTACATTCCGCCCTCCCCCCACCATCAGATGTATTAAAAAGCCTGTTGACCCCAGGACATTGGACACATTTCCTTCTTTGTCTGGTCCTGGTGCTGGAGATTCAGACCACAGGACCCAGGACTTGGTCCTTTTCTGGTGAGCATTTGACTCAATTAACTCTTTCTTTTGGAAAAGCTTTGGGCCATGAAAATTTTTGTTTAACATGTAAAAACCAGAAGAAAAACTAAGTTTTAATGTTTAATACTTCATGTAAAATATTAAATACTTAATGTAAATTGAGACTCAAATGAAATTGATTGGGTATTAAAAACTGAATCCTTTTTGGACTTAAGCCTTCAGACTTTGGGTTGAATCAGAAAGAAAGTAGTAAAATTAAAGATTATATGAATTGTTAGAAGCAAATCCAAAAAAGAGGGCAAGATGTGTTAGAGATTTTACATATATAAATATTTTTATTTCCAAGAGGAGAATCCTGCTTATATGTAAGTTAATTTCCCAGTGCAAGTTTTAAAAAACTTTTGAAAACAAAAATGCATTATCTATATAAATAGGAGATTGCCTTTAACCTCTCTAATGCTACTCAGCCAGTTTCTGATGGAGCCAGAATTTGACATCAGCTCTCCTCTCTAACAATAAAGCCCTCATATCTCCATCTGGCCTTGGACGCTAATGTGATAGGCCTTTTAAAATGCCTTGTTGAAGTCCCAAGGCACCACTTAGTACTGCACTTTTTTCTTAGTTAACATGAGGTCATACATGAGTTTCCAGAACCAGCTCAGTCGGCTCTTCAGCATTGTCTCTCTTTATGAAGGATTCCATCTGAGTTCATCGACCACTGTTTGTTTAGCCATTCCCCTATTGTTGGCCATTTGGGTTCCTTCCAATTGCTAATTATTATAAATGGGCTTTGAAAACCGGTAAGTGCTAGACGGCTGCAGGGCTCCATCATCATTCTCTTGTTATCACACCCCCAGGATGCAGGCGCTTTATGTCTTCCTGACCTTCTTTTTCCTAATGGCCTTCTTATCGAAGCACCTATGATCTGAAAACATATGCCTTATTAAATCATCCAAGGCTGAGCTATTAATTTTTTTCTTTTCAAGGGTGATATAGAAGACCCAAAATTCTGGGTCAGCATTTGCAATTCTTCACAGAGTTGTTAATGAAATACCATGTTTTTCCTTTCTATTTTTTGCTTTGGTTTACTTTCAAATAAGTTCATTTCAGATGAGATCGGGCAGGTTCAGGGTGGTATGGCTGTAGATTCAAATGAATTCATTCCAGTTCCCCCAACCCATCCATAACTTTTTTAAAGTAAGAAGCCAGGAAAAATATAAACCAAGTGGTTTAATGTTCTCAATTAAATGTCTAGGAAACTGAAATATAAAATTACACATATTAAATGTAAGATTTACTTTCAAAGTTGTCTCATTCTATAGAATACGTATTTATTATATGAAAGCTGAAAAATATGAAAAGGTAGGTAATGGGAAAAGGGTCATAATTCAATTTTCTCGGAGACCCCACTATTAGCAACTTGCTATATTTCCTTCTAGTTTTCTTCTATGTAGAATTTCTCTCTTTATACAGTTATTTTGAAAAGCTTTAAATGTTTAATTCACTTGACAATATCTTTAGGTTGTGTGAATGGTGAAAACAGTACTGGTTGGATTTCAAACTTTTCAGGTAGAATAATTTCTTAGGGCCAATCTTGTCTTAACCTCATTTTACTTGGGTGACTTTGGGCAAATCCTACGAAACTGCAGTTCTCAAAATGTGGTGGCTTTTTGGGGAAGGTTGTACAAAATTTACATTTCTGCATTGCACACCAGACTTAATCAGAGGGAGGAGTGAGAACTGCCGTTCGAACCTCCTTGGCAGTCTTCTTCCTGTATCAGTATCAGTGGGACTGGGATTTGGGCCGAGCTATAGTATTAGGGCCGGTGTTCCTACTAGAGGGTCCCCTGGATGGGGAAGAGAAATTCAGGGATCTGAGAATCCTGGAAACTTCTTTGTAAGTTTGCATCATTTTTTGTGGTTGAATTTTTGTGGAATGTCTACAGCTTGAACATGCTACACATTTAGCAAAGAGCTCCTTATCCAGTAAGACTCCTGAGTCTTTACTGATCTAAGATCCCTTCCAGAAATCCCTCTGTAATGGCCATCTGATGTCTGTGGAGGTATCATGATGTCCCCGATGGACGTCCAACTTTTTCCACCCTGGCCAGCAAAGATATGAGACTTTCTTTCCACGTTTTCATTAGTTGTGTGGCCCCAGACAAGTTACACAGCCTCTGTAGCTTAGTTTCCCTCCTGAAAAAGCTTAATGTAGAAGCATTAATATTTTATTCAACACCTACTATTTGCCAAGCTCTGCTCTAAGCAATTTTAACTGATGATCTCATTTCAATCTACTTGACAACCCTGTGAAAGAGGCACTATTATTATCTCTGTTTTATGAGTGAGTTAACAGGCACAGAGAAGTTAAGTACGTTGTCCATGATCACACAGCTGGCACCATTATGATTCAAAACCACGTTGGCTATGCAAATATACTCAGTAGTATTAGAAATAGCATTATTTCTCATCATAATACTGTCAATAATTATAATACTAGTTATTACTAACAGCACTAATAATATTATTACTAATAGCACTACATGCAGCACAGATAATGGAATTGAAAACATGCATTAGCTAGGTGACTGTAACCAAGAAAACAACTTCTGGAAGCCTCCCTTCTTTCTTCCCTTGTCGATTGAGGATAAAAATGACATCTGCCTCGTAAGGTTGCTGGGAGGATTAAATGAACTAGTGCTTACAGAGCATTAGCCTGCACCTGATAGATTTTTAAAAACACTTATAAATTTTCCAATATGTATTATGGTAAAACACATCACATACAACATCACATACAATTGACTATTTCAACCCTTTTAAAATGTTCATTTTAGTGGCATTGCTTACATTCACATTGTTGTACATTTGCTGAATAGATTTTAAGTTTGTTTTAGTTTTTTAGACTGTGTAGAATGTTCAGCACAAAATCTGGCACACTGCAAGTATTTAGGAACTTTCAGTTTCCCCCTCCCCCACTCATCCCCCACCAGCCCCCTGCCCAACCTTCAGAAGCTCTAAAGTCCTGCAGAGATTTTGGTTACCATTCTTCTGTGTCCTATGCGAGGCAAGATGATGGGACACTCTAAGGGACCTTGAGCACGTGACTTCAGCTTCTCTACCTCAGTCTCCTCATCTGTAAAATAGGGATTAGAGCAACTGTATGGATGACCCACGGACATGGACAACAGGGTGGGGATTGACCATGGGAGTGGGGGTGAACGGGGCAGTGGAGAGCAACGGGGAAAAACTGGGACAACTGTAATAGAATAACAGTAAAAAAAGAAAAAAGCAATGTCTACTTAATAAGGTTGTGGTAGAGGATATAACCCATGTGAAGCTCTCAGAATAGCTCTAGCCCTGTTAAATGCTCAGTAAATGCTAGAGACAGCTTTTATTATCGCCACTCTTCCTGGGAAGGGCATGCCTCGTGGGTGCGGAGGAGCTGGAGGCTGGCTCTGGCTGCAGATGGCTGCTCGCCCTTTTCTCTTCCCGTCGCCCTGACCGGGAGTGCTCACGATTGACAGAACAATGCAGGAGGAGGAGGAGAAATGAGGCCTTCAGGAACCCACAGAGCTCTTTGTTCCATAAAAAGCCTCAACTCAGGCTGCCATAATGGCCTCAGTATTTCTGTGTCTCTTTAGCTTCTATTTCAAGAGCAGAGTGGGTGTGGGAATGTTTTCCTTTAGTTCAAGCCTTAAGTGGTTGTTGGGTAACAGCTGTTTTTATAGATAATCTTTGAGGTGCTGAGATGCTGTTGAACAACAAATTTCTGGAAGTCAAATATGTCTTCCCTATTTTATTCACCTGATTTTTTCTTTGTGCCTTTACTCATGCTGTCACTTCTAGAATTCTCTTTTCTACCCCTACCACTGCCCCTCCCGCTCCTGTCAAAATCATCCTCATTGTCTTGCTGTTGGTTCTCTCTCGGAGCTTCCTCTGGTCCCCTCAGTCAAAGTCAGTCTTGTGCCCTGGGCTTGGTGTTGCACTCTGACTTGAGTGTTGGCTAGTTCTAAAGAAGTCTCTCCCCACCTGGATGCCAAGTTCTGGAAGATTCTGGGACTTTTCCAATTCATGACCATTTCCTCCATTAAGTAGATTAAGTAGAAATCTATAGTGAACCTCTTTCTTTGTCAACCAAACATCCACACACCTCACTTGTTTGGGGGGGCTTTCCTAAATAAGTAGGTGGAAGGGTCCCACCTCTTGCATAGAAGCCAGGTGAGGATGACAAAATCCACATTCCTCATCCTCTGACTGATGCAACACAGACAAGATGTTGGCCAGGGTTCGCATTGCTCATTTCTGCCCAAGCCTGATTCTCCAGCCTTTTTTCCCCCAGCTTTGTAAACTACAGAAGACTCTCTGGAAAATTCCTTTTCTGTTTAAGTTAATTAATCCTGGTTTCTGCTGGTTGCCACCAGTAATTCTTACTAGTATGGAATAAACATGCTGGGAACTTCAGAGATGTTTATAAACTTCAGTTTGCTAAAATCCCATGTAATGATTGTCTGCTGTTTATGCCTCCCCAGCATTTTGGTCCCCCTTTGGGTACTGGCAGTCTGATTTTCCTTTTCCAAACCACCCATTTCCCTTCTTGGTCCATATGCTTTAAATAGAGTTGACTCCAGTCCTGGCTTTAGGGCGGGCATGTCTGGCCAAAGTACTGCCTCCTTCTGGCTATGTGATTGTCTCAGAGTGGAGCATGTGATCTCATCCAGGCCAATGAGCTTCAGTCCCATTGCTGTAACTATTGGAAAAGAGATGTGTTCTTTTCCCCCTGGGGCTACTAAGCTCATAGTAGGTAAGGCTGGAGTTCCCAGGGGCCACCACGAAGGCGAGTCAACCTGAGAGCTTGTGAGGGTGAGCCAATACCAAAGAAAGCAAAACTAAGAGATAAAGAGAAACAAATTTCTGATGATATTGCTGGAGGACCTGGCTGAATTGTGCCTGATTATAATAACACTTGACATATATTAAATACTATGTAATAAGTGTGAATGTAAGCATTTCACATGTTGTATTAGTTTCCTGGAGCTGCCATAATAAAGTTCTACAAACTCTTTAAAACAACAGAAATATAAGAAATGTGTTGCCTCATAGTTCTGGAGACTAAAGGTTCAAATTCAAGATGATGGCAGGGCCATGGTCCCTATTCTGAACTGAATTGTGTCCCCTCCACACCTTCTTCAAATTTATGTGTTAAAACCTCAACCCCCAATGTGACAGTATTTGGAGATAGGTCCTATAAGGAAGTAATTAAGTTGAATAAGGTCATGAGGTTGGGCCCTGATTTGATAGAATTACTAACCTTATAAGAAGAGACACAGAGATCTCTTTCTTTCTCTCCACCATGAGAGGATACAATGAGAAGGTGGTCATCTGCAAGCCAGGAAGAGAGCGTTCTCCAGAAGCCAACACTTTCAGACTTTGAGTTGTAACTTCCAGCCTCCAGAACTGTGAGAAAACACATTTCTGTGTTTTAGCCACCCAATCTACGGTATTTTGTTATAAAAGCTCAGGCAAACTAATACACTCCCTCTGAAATTGTAGAGAAGAATCCTTCCTTGCCTCTTACAGATTTCAGTAGCCCTGGGTATTCCTGATTTGTAGCTGCAGCATTTCAATCTCCTCCTCCGTCATCACATGTCATTTTTGTGTCTGTGTCTCTTCCTCGCTTACTGTAAGGATAGCAGTTATGTTTGATTAAGGGCAACTCTACTCCAACATAATCTCATTTTAACAAATTTCATTTGCAGAGATGCTATATCCAAATAAAGAAAATTGGAGGTTTTAGGGGTTAAGAACTTCAACATATCTCCTTTGGGGGAAGGCACAATTCAACCCATAGCTGCATTAACTCAGGCAAACCCATGAGTGTTGTCTTCCCTCTCTCCTTCACTCTGACAGGGGAAGTAAAGCCCAGAGGAGTTAAGTAACATGTCCACAGCGAATAAGGATTTGAGCACGGATCAGGTGATATGGTGACAAAGCCTGCAGGTTTAGCCACAGCACAGACTTGCCTGAACTTAGCTTAGAGACGTGATTCAATCAGTTCCCTAATTTGCTTAGGCCAGTGTGTGTTGGGTGTCTGTCCCTTGTAATGATTCCTTCCCTCTACCATTTGCCTTCTTCTTTCCTGTATGTGACTGACAGCTGAGTCTCAGGACTTCTCTCAGACCTGCCCCTTGGGGTCTACACCCGGTTCTAGAATTACTGCTTCCTCTTCCTTCCCTGTCCTTCTTCCCCATCAATACTCTTTGTGCATCAGAGGCTAGCTCTTAGCTGGGCTAGGAGGAAGCCACAGGAATAAATCAATAGAGAGTGAGGTGTGATGTACAGATTATAATTTTTCCTAGGAGTTTTAGCTTTTAGAAGTAGGTTGTTGACCAGTTTACTATCTGTCTGGAAGAAATTCAGATAGTAAGACAGAGATGGAGGTCTTCAGGCCAAGTGGAGAAGAACTTTAGGGGCAGGCACCTTCTTTATTCCTCTAACAATTCCAAACAGATGCTGTGTGGGGGTTTAGTGTGTGAGTCCTCCTGCTGGGGTAAATTGTAGTATCTTCTGGAGAGTGGGATGTTAACGTAGTGTAACAGTCTTGTACTTGTAAAGATTGCTGCTTCAGTGATTCAAGATTTTGTCTTTTTTCAAGTAAAATTTCTTCCCCTTGAGGTTTCCTTTGCCTCATGTCAAAATTTTAAACCTTACCTATAATTCAAATGTAATTCAAATACCTTATACATAGAGGATGTTAGCTAACGTCTTTCAGAATAAATTTCTCCTTAACTAGCATCTATCATTAACAGTGATCAGCATTTTTTAAACCAGAGTTAGATGTTTTTCCATTTTTCTCTTAAAAATGTCAGCTCCTAGAGATAGGGGGTGAATCTGAATTTTAGTCCTTCTTGACTTCTTAATCTTCTTAATGGAGGGTGGTCTGACACATTAGTTAAGGGCCCTAGCTTCTGCGTCAGAGGGACTCGGATCGGAATTTCCACTGTGAGAGTTTTCTTTCTAGGGCTTTAGGAAGACGAACTAACCCAGCATTCTTAGTCAAAATGTGAACATTATCCAATGTTGCAGAGGTGTTGTAAGGATTAAATGGTATACTGATTGTAAAGCTCTTAACTCAAGCTCAACACATCACAAGGTTCAGCAGAAGGTATTATTTTCATGTTATTTTTACAATTAACTCTCAATAGAAGAAAGTACCTTGCATGCAATTTAGTGCTTGCAAATCTGTTAATTTTATCAGTTAGAACACAACATCTCCAGGCCAATAAGACCACTGAATTTCTAGGTAACTGTGCTCTGAAGAAGAGAGTTATATCCAGTTCAATATTCATGAATGGGCTTTTATTTCCCAGTGGCCCTTTGAGTTGAGGCATAGTCTTCTCAGTGGGCTTACTACTAGCAGCAAAGCTGATAATGTCTGTCTCAGTTCATCCAATATCCCTTTGCTCTCTGGAGTTGATAATTGCAACTTGAAATTTATGGAGCTGTTTATTTGCTTCTTTATTTATAGGGAAGCAGCTCCTTTTATGTCCCATTTGTTTGGAATCGCTAAATTAGAGATGAGTGGGAAGTCCCAGCAGGGGCACTGGGATAGCTTATTTCATAGGATTATGAATACTTTATGAGAAGTCAGGAAGAATGGGAGCTGTGGGTAGACTCCTCCGAACAGGGATGGAGAGTTTCCCATCCTGGCTTGGGTAGGTCGCCATCATGAAAACATGGGGGTCCTGAAATGGGGCTTGAGCCCTGGCTTTGGCACTTGTTAGCTGCGAAATTTGTCATTTGGAGGGAATTACTAAACCTCCTGGAGACTCACTCATTCACTCATTCCTTTAAGTTCTTATTGTGCACCAGACACCATTCTAGGATTCAGAGAGATGATAATAAAGGAAATGGAAAAGAATCTTTGCCGTCATCAAACTCACTGTTTAATGCAACAGGGGTATATAATGAGTCATAGCAAGTTTTCTTCTGTGAAGGAGGAAAATAGAAAGCAAGGAACTAGCAAAAGAGGTTGAGAAAGAGCAGCTAGAGAGATCAGAGGAAAATCAGGCAAGCGTAGAGCTCTAGAGGCCAAATGAAGAGAGTATTTGAGGGACAAGAGAATCATCAACTGTGTTAAGTGCTAATGAAAGGTGCTGCAAGATCGAGATGAGGGGCAGCCACTGGAGTTAGCCACGTGGGGGTTATTGATGACCTTGAGGAAAGCAGTTTTGACAAAAGTCTTATTGGGGTGGATTTAGGACAGAATGGGAATGGAGAACTGACATGCAGTGTGTTCAGACAACTCTTTCAATACATTTTGCTGTCAAGAGAAGAGAAGAAATAAAATGGAGAGGATTTTCTGAGTTGTTATATTAATATTGGGAGAAAAAATACTATATTTGTGTGCTGATGGGAACAATTCAGCAGAAAGGAGGAAGATGAAGATGAAAGAAAGAGAGGTGAAATTTGGAAGAGCACTGTCCTTGATTAGACAAAACAAGATAGCATTTGGCATCGCCTCTCAGCCTTTTGGCTAAGATCAAGTGAAGATAGCATTTGGCATACAAATAGAGGGGTTGGTCTTACCTAGGAGCGTAGATGTGGGTGGGATGATAGGAGTAAAGGGGCACAAAGCCAGGCAGGTGGGTAGACATGAAGAAAAGGAGTGGAAGTTCTTTTTAGTTTTCTATATGAAATAACCGAATTTGTTATCTGGGAGTAAGGATGAAGCAACAATGTTAGAGGTTTAAGAAGAGCAGAGATGGGATGCAAACTTGTCCAGGAGAGTGGCTGGGTTAAGGAAGTACAACATGGTGGACAGACAACAAGTGGAGCTTTGGGGATAATGAGAGGATAAAGTGAGACCAATCAGCATGGTAGAGTGTTTTCTGTTAGCTGCATGGAGAGCATCACAGAGAAGCTGGTGAACTGAGTTGAATTAGAACCATGATTTAGTCAAGTAAATATGACACAGCGACAGAGCAACAATGGAATTGAAGGTGTATGCAAGAAGATAACAATGCTGATGGACTGTAGAAGATAAGCAGGAAATGAGACATGAGGGACAGTGAAGAAGTGGTAGCATAAATAGATTGAAGGATCAGGTGTGGTCAAAGAATTGTCAAGGTTGGGACTCAGAAAGTAATGGTTGGAGAGTGGTATGTGTGAATTTGTGGTTATGCAAGAGTTGCGATTATCGGTAATAATAGGCCTGGAGCAGGACTAGAAAAAGACGAGACTGATAGTGGAGAGGAGGTCAAAATGCTGGGACCCAGATTATGAGGAGGATTTTCAATGGGGATACTGATCTACAAGACCTATAGCAGGAGTTGTGTTAGGGAGAATGACAGTGATACAGGAGCTAACATCTTCAGGAATTGAGGAGTAGTGACTGGGCTTTAAGGAACGGGGCAAGTGACTGCAATATAAAGGGGGTATTGTTTCATGATGTGAGAGTCAAAACTTTAATTTTGGGGGGGGGAAGGAGGGAGAATGAGTTTGAAGCATCAGTGAAGCAGTAAGGAGGGTATCTACCCCGACTCAGCTCTGGCGCTATGTGAAGTAGAAGAGAAGAGAAGAGAGCTATCATTGAGAGAACTGCAGTGTGCTCGAGCAAGAACCAGTTTTCAGTTAGAAGACGAAGGTGAAGGAAACATTAGGAGAAGAGCATGAGGACACAGAGACAGTAAGTTCCAGATGAGAACTTAATGAAGAGAGACCTTGAGTTCTAGAATCATAGTGAAATGATGTCAGGAGGTGCAGGGTGGAGGATGAGTTCAGCAAATGTGATAGAGCCATAAAGGCCTTAGGATTAGGGGATGAGTTGGGAGTTCTGGGCTTCCCAGGGTGACTGACCTGAACAGGGACAAACACTATAATAAGATTCTCTTAATGGGTCTAGGGCAGGAGTTGAGAAGGAAGCTAAGAAGCTTGTAAGGAGGAAAAAGGATAAAATGGTTCTTTCAAACTCGATGTCAAGTCTTTTCTCTTTTTAGGACTTAGCAGGTTGGGGTGGGGATGGGTTTGAGTAGTAGCCACTATGCTGAACTCGGCATTGTATCTCCTTCTTGGTGAATAAGACTTTGCTTCCGAGTTAAGTTTTCAAGTGATCAATTCTTTTTTTCAAGTGAATAAACCACTTTGATTACAATTTGTTTTTTAGCAATTAAAGTTGCCTGCTCTCATTAACCTCTCCATAGCTCATTCCATTATCCTCTTGTCCCTTTGTTATGTGTTGATATCCACCCATTCTTCAAAGTTTAGAGCATAGGGTAAAACTTCTTCATGAAGATCTTAGGCCAGAGAACGAAAGGCAGCATCTGGTCAAATTGCCCTGGCCAGAGGGAAAAAAGTTTAAGGCCGAAGAGTCATAGGGCGACCTGGACTTTTGTAGAGCAGAGCTGTAGACATCCCACTTGAAGACGATGAGGTGTTATCTCACTTTGAAAGAGATGGACTTTCCCAAGTCCAGGGAATGCTCTGATGCCTGAGGCTGAGGTTGGCACCTTGTCCGCTCTGAGGCTCAGTGCTCTTGGACTTGCCAATAGGGGATGCTCTTGCCACCTGCACCTTCAGGGCCTTTGCTTCCTCACTTTGTCCACAGTTTTTGGGCTTTTCAGTTTTTTCTGGAGGCTTGATGAAAGAGAACAACCTCTGCCAGTCCCCTTTAAGAGTTGTGCAGTTGCATCCTGCACAAGGGTGCCCTGATGTGGAGCTAAAATCCAGCTTGCACTCTGTTTGGTAAGCTGTGTGCCTGCCGTCTGTGTTTGTCCAGGGGAAGAGGCACTTATTCTAATTGCCTAAGAGGGCCAGGTAGGCTAGAGCAGGCCTGAATCATCCCCTTTTCTGATGGCCCCAGTGGGCCTGTGATCCTCTCCACATTTAAACTTGTGTGTTTGTGTGCATATGCTGCCTTTGCTTTTGAGAATTCAGATAAAATAATTTGATGCTTTATTCTACCAGCAATGATCTGACTTTTTCAGAATGTTAGATGCAATACATCACTGGCAAATCCTCACGTATTCCGTACTTGGTCTCTTTGGTCCTCCCTCCTCCTTTCTTCTCTCCCTTCCTTCCTCCCCTGCTCTCTGGCTTTTAGTTCGTGCTACATTATCATCATTAGGTGTCTATGATCTTGCTTTCTTTATCCCCTTAAATTTTATTTGTGCTTTTAAATTGATTCTTCATTCTCATTCAGTATGTTTCATGAGCATCTTTTTTAAGGGGGAGTGTGTGTTTTTGCAAAATGTAGGCTGTCATTTTGTGTGCAAATATTTATGTTACAAAAATCATATATCATTATAAATCTCATTCTTATTTTTTCACTCAGAACAGTGTTTCTAAGATACGGCTTTTTAAAATTTTTCTATTGCTTTACCCACCTCGCGATTCCATTGGTGTTTTGTTTACATAGCTTATCAATGTCAGGTGCAGGTGAAGAGTTCCCTTCTTGGTGAAGTCTTCCCTCATTCTTTCAATGTTAAGCTCCCCCTTCTGGGCTTCTATGGCATTTGTTCATTCTTCTGTTACTGTAATTATGATCTCATTTTGCAGTTAAAAATCTATTTATCTGTTTGTGTTGAGCTCCTCCCTGGAAGAGATCAACATATATAACTTTATGCAATTCTAGCATCTAACATAGCTCTTGGAACATATATTTTCAACACATGTGTGTTGGATAAATGAATAGTAATGATAATAGCTAACACTTCTTGGGTACAAGTTATATGTCAGGTACTATTCTAAGTATTTAGTATCTATTGACATCACTAAATTAGGGACTATTACTATCATCGTTATTTTACAGAGGAGGAGACCAAGACATGGAATGTTCAAGTAAATTTAAAGTTCATGACACTTGTAAAATGCAAGTACCTTATGAAATTAGTAAATGGGGAACTGGGATTCTAACCAAGGCAGTCTGGCTCCAGAGTCCAAGGTTGTGAGTCTTCTCTGCAGCAGCCTGTGGGCTGCCTCGGACCACTGACTTCCAGTCCAAGGTGCTTCCTTGCTGCTGTACAGGCTCAGTCTCTAGTATTTCTTTTCATTACTAGGTGTCTGTTAGGCATGGCTGTGAGTGCTATTATCTCACTCAATCACCCAAGAACATGTAGGTGGGTATGATCATCACAGTTTTTATTGGAGGCGACTGGGGCTCCAAAGAATATGGTAAATTTCCTTTGATCTCACAATTAGTGGCAGAGTCAGGATTTGAACCCAGGTATGATTGATTTTTTAACTTCCATGCCTTTTCCATCATATTACATGGTTCCCAAAGAGGTCACCTTGGGTCTGAGATCCTTGCCACTCTGATTCTTTAAATTTGTTGGGGAACTGATGGGCATTTTGTGGAAAGATAGGGTTCTTCTGGCATTGATGTGGTCCTAGGAACGTTCTTCTATGATCTGTCATTTCCTTCATAATTTTTCCACTGAGAACTTGGAGTCTTTTTTTCCAGAATCTGAGTCTCTATCCCTCTTTCCCTCTCTCCCCTGTCAAGAAGTATATGTGTGTACGTTAAACTAAATAAACATGGCACAGAGAAGTACAGCATGAGGAAGGATGGCAGGTTCTCAGCATGGGTTTTAGGGTGTGGGGTGAAGTGGTTTAGGAATTTCTTGGGGAATGCGCCTTCTGCTTTTTAGATTGTTGTATCATGGTTTTCTTTTATTACATTGAACCTGTATTTCATTTAACATTACACAGTCATACACTTTAACAAAATAGAAGAATAAATATCCAGTTTTAGAATTTAAAAATAACCTCAGAGACCATCTTTTACCCAAGATATCAAATAGGTGGTGAGCTTGGAGCCACCCTGCATTCCTTTAGTGTATTGGATGTTGATTATTTTTTGTTTTCTGGAGGAGTCAGCTCTCCCACAGTCTCAGACCAGGTGCATGGGGTGGAGCAGCTGTAGTTTCTCCCCTCAGGGCTGGGTGGTTGCCCCAGTGTTTTGGTTAGCTTGGGCAGCTATAACAAAATAGCATAGACCAGGTGGATTAAACAATAATTTTTTTCTCTCTCATAGTTCTGGAGGCTAAGAAGTCTGAGATCAATATACTGGCAAATTTTGTTCCCAGTGATATGGTGAGAACCCTCTTTTTGTCTTGTAGATGGCTGTCTTCTTGCTGGGTCCTGACATAGGAGGAGAAGGGGAGGGAGTGTAGGGGAGAAATGGAGTTGGAGAGGGTAAGGGAAAAGGAGAAGAGGAGGGAGAGGGAGAGAGGGCTAATTCTGTTCTCTTTTCCTCTTCTTATATGGATGTTAATTCCATCATGGGAGTCACCCCCTCAAGACCTTATTTAAACCCAATTGCCTGGCAAAAGCCCACCTTAAATACTATCACATTGGGTTTAGGGCTTCAACATAATGAATTTTAGCAGCAACACAAATATTCAGCCTATAATGTCCAGGTTGACTCACTAGGACATTACTGTTTCTAGGGCACAGTGATGGGCTTACCCAATCCTAGCCAATCGGGACCAGTAAAGAGGGAATCCTGGGGTATTGGTTGTGTAACTAGATAAAAAAATAATCTTTTCTCATTGGATGGGTAGCAGAAAGGACATAATCCTGAAGCCTAATGTGGCTATAATATTGAGATAGTATTTTAAACTCTGGAATCCAGCCATTGCCTGAAGCCAGTTCTATCCCTGGACTTTTTATTTCCAGAGACCACTGGAATGTGAGCTCTGTGAGGGTAGGGGCTTCATCTCTCTCACTGTTGGACCACTGTTGGAAGCTCAGTGCTTAGAACAATGTTCATCACACAGAAGGGTTGCAGTATGGAGAAATACTGCATCTAATAATTCTCTTTCCCTCCTTAAGCCAGTGTGTGTGGTGTCTGTTGTTGCTTGCAATCAGAGGAGTACAAGTGGATAAATACTCATGGTAGATATTATTAATCAATTTTGACACTTTTTGTATGCAGCTCAACCTAGGTGCCGAGTTTGAATTCTTTTTAATATGGTGCTTTGGGCAGACACTATCAATCACTAGAATTAGCAGGCAAGATAGAACTCATTTACAATCTATATTAGTTTTACATTACTGTGTAATAAATTAAAAATTTGTTAGCTTATAACAACAGATATTTATCATCTCACAATTTTCATGAGTCAGGAGTCTGGGCAATCAAGGTGTTAGCTGGGCTGTATTTCTTTTTGGAGCTGAGGTTCTTTCTCAAGCTCATGTAATTGTTGGCCAAATCCATATCTTTGCAGTCAGACCGAGGTCCTCTTTTGTTGTTGTTGTTGCTGCCTGTCAGTTGGAGCCATTCTCATCGTCACATGGCTGTCTCACAGGCATCCCCCACTGCTTGGCAGCTCTGTTCTTCCAGGCTTGTGGGAGAATCTTGTTTTTCAAGAAGGACCCAGTTCTTTTAAGGACTTTCATCTGATTAAGTCAGATAGTATTCCTTTTGATTAACTGAAAAATCAACTACTTTGGGACGTTATTTACATCTTTAAAAAACTCTACGTTTCTCTCAGAACATAACGTACTCATGGGAGTGAGACTGCCTCACGTGCACACACCACACCTGCACTCGAGGACACGCACACCGAGGGAGGCGATCTTCAGAGGCCACCCTAAGATTCTGCCTGCCACAGCCCTGGCCTAGTTCAGGTTCTTTGTTGTACAGATGAGAGAACAGGGGCTGAGAGAAGAAAAGCAACTGTCTATGCACATGCAGTGCCCACTGGCACAGCTGGAATTAAGACTGGTGCTCTTTGAGGTCATTGGTTGTAGAACTATGGCTGAACTTTTTCAGGTCTGTACAGACTTTGAACTTGTGGGAACACCCTCTGTGTCTAGTTTTCTTTATGCCTTTCCCTTCTCCCCTGCTCCTACTGCACCTAGCTAACAGGTACACAGAAAGTTGTTAGTGTTGATTCGACTAACAATCCATTGGTTAATTTTTAGGAATATGGAGGCTGAGATGAACTGACCTAATGCCTATTTCCAAGCCAGTGAGGGATTCAGACACTGAAGGAAGCCTTCCGGGACTCTGATGAATCATTAATAGAGTCCCTGTCAATGACAATAGTATCTCTTCTTCCAGCAGCAGCTGTGACCTTTAAGAGTTAAGAGTCACCATGGGGACCCTTCCTATAAGGCTGGGCCCCCTGCTTTTCAGTTATGGTCATGCTGGGACTTGTGGAAGAACGTGATGAATAGGTAAAAGGATGTTAAAAATGTCAGCTAAAGACCCCCAAGTGGCTCTCTTGGGAGTCTGCTGGGATCACAAGAAGTTTTCATCCATCATCTGTTTTAGGATTTTGAATAGACTTTGTTTCTCTTCTCATAGTCCAGGCTTATTAATACGACATATATATTTATCTGAATTAATGTGACAGCAAGTAGAATCACGTGGGAACTATATATAACATATGAAACATATGTCATAAATATTAATGTTAAATATATGTTAAAATATTAAAAATATAAAACATATTTTATTACAGCTTTCTAGGGACTACACTTTACATGGGAAAAACTTTCCTGAGATTTCAATACCTATATAATTTCTTGGAAAAGAGTTTAACTCATTGGTATTATTTAATTCTGAGCTTAATTCTTGAGACCACCACATTGTCTGAAAATAGATTTTTAAAGAATGATGAGGAAAAAAAGTGGTTTGTAGAGTAAAGAACAAATATAGAGCAAGAAGGAAAAGGTTTTTCTAAAAAATTCTGAAAGGCATTTTATCGGTTACTGTATGAGTTTTCTATTACTGTACAACAAATCACCCCAAAACTTAGTCTTGAAATAAGGAACATTTATTACCTCACAGTTTCTATGGGTCAAGAATCCAGATGTGGCGTAAGTGAGTGCTTCTGGCTCAGGGTCTCTTACAGGCTGTTATCTAGGTGTTAGCCAGGTTTGTGGTCTTATCTCAAAGCTCTCCTTAGGGAAGAGCCTCTTCTAAACTCACTCACACGGCTCTTGACAGGATTCCTGGAGGACTGTTGACCAGGAACATTAGTTCTTTTTTTACATAAGTCTTTCTATAGGGCCACTCACAACATGGCAGCTGGGGTTTCCCTCAGAGAGAGAGTGGAGGTGGGGTGGGGGGAGAGAAATGTGTGTGAGAGCGAGGGAGAGAAGGAGAGAGTGAGAGTGACACTTTTTGTAATTTTAACCTTGCTAATCTTGGAAGTGGCATGTCATTGCTTTTTCAGTATTCTCTTCAATCCTTAGAGTATCTGGCTATTTGAGCCAATAGCCTAGAGCGATCTTATTCAGATCTTCCTCTCAAAAACAAACAACAAACAAATAAATTAGTGCTCACCTAACATCTGCAAAACTCAGTGTCCTAATTGAAGAGCTCTCTCCAAACACAATGGACTCTTGCAAAAGCAAATTTAATCTTCAAACCAGATAACAAAAATTCCTTATTGCTCTAAAGACAGTAGCTCTGTGAACTTAAAAAAAATATTAAGACAGGCTCTCTAAGGAAGCCTTATATAAAAATTATTCATAATGCATTTGACTACATTTTCTCAAAGAATTCTCCTCACAATTACTTTTGCTAGGTTATTACAGGTCCTCTGTTCCAAACGAGAACGTGAAGACCCTGGGATTTAGAGGTATGAGACTGGATGAGGCTCCAGACACTGATGGCCTGGGGCCTGCTCTCAAGTGTAGACAGTGGTTAGAAGGCATTAGTCAGACTGACTCTGGCTCTCACTGTTGTTTTGAATAAGTTGTTATGAAAACAGAGACTCCAGAAGCTCCTATGTCTGGCTCAGTCTGATAATTTCACATGTTAGAAAGGGAAGATAAAATGAGCTAATCATCACACGCTTACTCAGTTGTTGCAAACAGAACACTAGATTCTCCTCTTTACAGATGGTTCACTTTAGCCTCTTGAATAATCTCTCCAAACAACCAAGAGTCTTCCTAATGAACTTCAGGAATTAAACTCTGACTTCCTTTAATTTTCCTTATCAAAGGTCCCTTATTGTGTATATTTGAGAATAGTTGAACCATATCCTCTTAGGTCCAAGCTTTTGGCATCTTCAGCTAAGTTCTGGACTGGTCGTGCCGCTAATGCTAGACTGTAAGCTTCATGATGGAAGAAGTCATGTCTGCCTTGTTCATTTTCCTGCCTCCACTTAACCCTGAATCTGACACTGAGCATTCATCCCCAAAAACATTCATTGAAGAAATACATTTCTGAAAATTGATTATGGAATGTCTAGTAAGATTGAAAAATGAATTGGGATAATCAAATAAGGTTATGTAATATAATCCTAGACACTAGAGTTGGAAGGGAATGTTAAGAATCAGAGATACAATGGTGGAAAGAGTCTTAGGAATATAGAGTAGATTTTAGTGGAAAGAAAACAGAAGAATCCAAAAAACCTAAATGCCCATCTTGGCCTGTGATTCTCTAGCTGAGGGTTTTGGAAAGCCATTTTGCTACCCTGAGTATCAACTTCTTTATCTGTAAAAAGCGTCAATGACACAGAGAGACTCATAGGGTTGCTGTGAAGGTCAGATAAAATGGCATATATAAAAGTACTTTGTAAGGGAATCCTAGTGCACTGTTGGTGGGAAAGCAGACTGATGCAGCCACTGTGGAAAACGGTGTGGAATTTCCCCCAGAAAACTAAAAATGGAACTGCCTTTTGACCCAGCAATTCCGCTGCTGGGATTATACCCTAAGTGTCTTGAAACACCAATCCAAAAGAACCTATGTACCCCAATGTTTATAGTAGCACAATTTACAACAGCCAAGTGCTGGAAGCAACCTCGGTGCCTATCAGGAAATGAATGGATCAAAAAACTATAGTTCATTTACACAATGGAATTCTACACAGCAGAGAGAAAGAAGGAGCTTATACCCTTTGCGACAGCATGGATGGAACTGGAAAGCATTATGCTAAGCGAAATAAGCCAGGTGGTGAAAGACAAATACCATATGATCTCACCTTTAACAGGAACCTAATCAACAAAACAAACAAGCAAGCAAAATATAACCAAAGACACTGAAATTGAGAAAAGGCCAACAGTGACGACAGGGGAGAGGGGAGGGAATTTCAGGGGAAAAGGGTGAAGGATTTGTAGGAACAATTATAAAGGACACATGGACAATAATGGGGGGTGAAGTGGGGTGGTGGAAATGGGAGGGAGGTGGGGAGAGCTGGGGCGTTGGGCTGAGGTGGGGGAAAAAGCAGAAACTGTACTTGAGCAACAATTTAAAAAAGACAAACTATGGTACATTTACACAATGGAATTCTACTCAGCAGAGAGAGAGAAGGAGCTTATACCCTTTGCAACAGCATGGATGGAACTAGAGAGCATTATGCTAAGTGAAATAAGCCAGGCAGTGAGGGACAAATACCATATGATCTCACCTTTAACTGGAACATAATCAACAAAAGAAAAAAGCAAACAAAATGTAACCAGAGTCATTGAAATTAAGAACAATCTAACAATAGTCAGAGGGGAGGGGGGAGGGGACAGTGGGGAGAAGGGTTTTGAGGAACTACTATAAAGGACACATGGACAACAGGGGGAGGGTGGAACAAGGCGGGGGAGGTGGGTTTAGCTGGGGTGGTGGGGAGTGGTTGGGGGGAAATGCAGACAACTCTAATTGAACAACAATAAAAAAATTAAAAAATAATAAAATACTTTAATATTTAAAAAAAGTACTTTGTATATTTTGGACACTGCACATAACTTTGGTGCAGAAATTGAAGAAAGGAAATGGCGATCCGACCATGAGTTAAAGGGGAGCATTTGATATGGAAACTAGCCAAGTAGAGGGCCCTTCCTCAGTCAGTCAACTCTAAGCTTTGGGAGATCTTGAGGTCTTTTCTGGTATATTCACCAGTTGATGTCAAGTGAAAAAGCATGCATCTTTGAAGACTCTCCCATGTTCTGGTGGGCTGACCCACAGTGTCTCTGATATTGATGATGAGAGTAGCAGGGGACAGTGGCGTCAGGGAGGCAAGGCTACACTGTATTCTAATCTTCTTGCCTGAGGAAGCCCTGCTGAGATAGCTCTCTTAACCTCAAGGAATATTTAACAAGCTCACTTGGAAAACTCCAGAAACATGCAAACTCTGGGTTTCTCCAGAGTTGTGAGACAATACATTCCTGTTGTTTAAACCACCCAGTTTGTGGTATTTTGTTACAGAAGCCCTAGCACACTAACACAGATACTAACATTTTAGCTATTTTAAAGCCATCGGTGGCATCCTGCTAGGGGTGGTAGGGTCAGGGGAAGGTGATGGGTAGCAATGACTAACTATTTTTGGAACTGGTATTCACTTCTCCTCTTTGGGTGAATATGAACTGGGATCCCAGAAAGTGTTTACAAGGTTCATTTCCCTTAGGTGAGGGAGAAATGTGACTCATATTAAAGTGAGTAAATAATGGCAATAATAAATGTTTTTAAGGACTGGGAACTTACCAAAATAGGTACATTGTGTGAAAAAGCCAGTCTGAATCATTGAATACTTTTTAAAGAAATAAAAACATTTAACATCCACTATAACTAAACCATGGTAAACAACATGCTTTCTATTAGAATCCTTAAGGCACTTGAGTTAATGATTGAATATAATATTGATTTTTTAATATACAGATCTGGTATTATATTTAGAGTGGAAGATATTCTTCGAACGCAGTTTTCTAGTAAGTACTGCAATGGTCTACTCCCTCTAGTTACTTTTATAAAAGCACTTAGCTGACTTTTAAAGAACTAATTGATTGTTGACACTATTACAAGTGTCCCCATTTCCCCCTGTTTTGCCTGTCCCCACCCATCTCGCCCCCCCATCTTCTCTCTGGCTGTGCCCACACTATGGTTTGTGCCTATGAGTTACGCATACATATATGAACTATTCTTAGGCTAATCCCTTCACCTTTGTTTAACCAACTTTTTTCAGATAAACAGGTATTTTTAAAACTGAACTACAGGAAAAATGGATTTTAAGCTGTTAAAATATATTTATTATATTTTATTTGACATATGTACATATCACTTAAGAGATTCGCCATCAGTTTAATACTTTAATTGCTTTGTTAAATGTACATGTGGATTTTAAGATAACCCAAACATCAGAAATAGTGACACACTATAAAAACGTGCATTTTAGAGTTAAGACAACAGAGCAAAAAGCGTATAGACTAAAAAATGCCTTGTAGTCCAACACGTTTGGGAAATGCTCTACACTCCTTCCCTCTTAGAGAATCACGAGGCATACTGCTAGGTAATTTTCTTCTGAGAAGCCCATTGGCAAACAGATCTGATATTAATTCATTCAGGATCTCACCACTCCTTGGCCTTGGAATCCTTCTCATGTTGAGCATCCTTGTGAGAATAAGTTCATGGGACTTCATTTGGGAAAATGTCGGGAAGACAAATTTTGCTGAGACTTCCCTGCATTGACACATCTGTCTGATATTGCGATGTTGAAGCAAGAGAAGTTTTCCCTGTTTTGCCAGCCCAGGACTGGCCAGGATGCTGCTGAACTTGATGTTAGGAGGTAGAACCAGGTGGTAGCCTTCAGTGTGGAGGTCGCTGCTGGCCATGGCTGCCAGCATCTCAGTTAGGTTGCTGTCTCCTCAGTCTCTGGGTCTCTAATGGCTTCAGATCTTGGCAGAGGGCACCTAGGCACTGTTGGGTGATGGGATAATATGAGTGCTTTATACTTACAGGATCTGGGGAGTTTCCTATTGCTGAGTACCCTTGGAAGTTCTGCTCAGTAATGGGCCATTATAAGAATTTGCTTAATAAATTTGCTTTTATCTTATTCTTCTTGTCCACCCCCTCCCCCCAATCTACCTCAAATGCCTGTAAGGACTCTTGCCTACTTTCCCAGTGCACAAGAAGTTCCCTTTTCTATCCTAACTTTTCTTGCAAGTTGATGTTGCTTCTTTGGGATTAATATTGCACCAGTTGGCTTTCCAATACTCTTTGAATAATGTTGCTGTAGCATATTGATTGCTGATTTCTCATACTTTTTATGAAGAGCATTCATTAGCAAGAGAGGCCTGTTCATCAGGCAGAAATGCTGTGTTGCCTCTCTAGCTAAATCCATTTCTGTGAAAATTTGATAACCTTTAATGTAATCTAGGGATTTAAGAAGCTCAACATGTTTTTGAGGCTATTGGAAAAAAATTGCTCTGGGCAAATAGCATCTTGTAAAAAACTTTTGCTTGGATATTTCTTTGCACCTAACAGGAAATTAGATCCAGTTCACACACACTTCTTTGCTATCATGATTAGTACATTTGTCACTTCCTTGTTTTGGGGGCTTAGATCAAGGTTTCAACACGGGAATCACAAATCTTTAAAACACAGAGTTCACTTCCGCAGTCTCCTGGGCTGGTTAGGATCAGGCTGAAAGTACACAGAGAGGGCTCTATGGAAGACCTGGTGGCACAACAGGGAAGGCTTTTCTCCTCCTTGTGGACACCCTTAGAATAACAGCTCAGATATGCGCATAAAAGAGTAGGATGACCCAGCGTGATAACCGATGCAGGACTCAAGTTAAAGTCCACTCAGGCCATGGTTGTAATGCTGATGTCAAGCACTGGGGGTTCACCACAAAAAAAGTGATTGATGGCATTGAACCTGCGGAAGGGCAGTGAACAGGTAGGCCACATAGTAACAATGGCTCTGTTAAAAATTCTGTGAATTCTGAGCTGGCTGCTCATGGGATACCAACTCTTGGAAATGTGACTAAGAAATATAGCTAAGAATGGTTCATTTTTATCTGGGTAAATAATACCTCAATAGAAAGGGTGGGGGAAATAGACATGTAATTTAGAAAAAAAAATCTCTGGTTAAATTAGTACTTTTCCTTAAGTTAAAAAAAATAGGTGTATTGTATTGGTCAAGCGTGCAGGCTCTCGAACTAAATTAAAGCCCCGTATCCATGGCTCCATTCTGTGGCACGAGCAAGTTGTCTCACTGCTCTGAGTCACAAAACATGGAAATAGGGATTATCAGTTTTTCATAATCTGAAAAGGGGATTATTTTATCAAGGTTCAACGAGCTAATGTGTTTTCTATACGCTGGCACACGGAAAGCCTATCTACATTAATGCTTAGCTAATAATGATCCTGATTCTCTTCGCAGGCTTATAATAAACTTCCTTACATGAAAGAAGAACACCTATGGCATTTGTTCATGGAATGATGTTGTGATTCAAGGATGCTCCCATCAAATGATTCTGCCAGAGACTTATTCTTGGTGTTTGATTTTCTCGTTTCCCTTTTTCCCTTTATAATTCTTAGGGCAAAGTTCCCTTTTTTTCTATCAGTTTTCCTGCTTCCTTTTCATGTGAAAACTCATTAGGACCAAGGAGGTACATTTCTTTCATAAATCACTGGATTATGATGCTAGGATAGGCTGAAGCTACCCCAATTTCTGATAACCTATGATGAAGTTTTGCAGAATAACCTGCCTCAGATAGAAAGCTTATGTTTGCTTATTAAATGCACCTTAACTTTAAAATCACCTTTACAGGTTGACATCTAAATAAAAATCGCTTTGCACTATCATGGATTGAACCTTCCTGAATAAAATGTTTAAAAATTGCATTTAAAGAGTCCATAATATGCTTTAAACTGTTCCTGGGAACAATGTAGGATGTAGATGAATGAAGAAATGCACTTTACAGAGTGTTCTTAAAGTTATTTTGATCTCTGTATCTCCTACCAGAAAAAAGAAAAATATAAAAACTGTTGTAGATTCCTACAGTTTTAGGTACAGATATTACCTACTTTTATTGAAGGAAAAAAGCGACTACATCAAGAAAGAAAGTTCACCCTGTAACACGTAAAAAAATCAAAAGGGGTAGTGAGGACATTCTCGGGAAAGCAGTTGTAGTCACATCGCAGTTTTAATAGTTCTAGGAGCCAGCGAAGTCCAAACCTGGGGCTATTTGGAAATATTTATTATTTTTACAATGATTTAAACCTCCATGTGCTAGAAAATGCTAAGCTCCTGAACGTGACCACACTCATAACCTCCTTCCTATTTGTCCCTGACCAGTAGCTTTAGGATGTTTGTGAGTAGCTTAAGAAGTTGTGTGTAGATAAGAAAACAGTATGTTCATTTGGTAAATCATTAGAGGTCTTATCTTTTTTAACATTTATAATCTTAGGGCTGATTGTCTATCCTGAAGATAAAGTCAGATATAACCTTGGTGCATGGGACAGAACACAAACCTGTTATTTATTATTGGTATCCTTAATTCTTTCAAATTCCTTGGTATGTAGATATCCACAGCCAAGTAACCTTTTAGCAATAAAATAGGTGACAAGTTTATTTCAAGTCAAACTGCATGAAAGATGCTTCCTTGAAGTGAGTTTGTAACATAAGTGAGTACAATTTCAACAACTCTTTTTTCAAGCAGTTTTAAATCTTGTGGAGAAGAGAGCAAGATGGTATGCAAGGATCACTAGATTTGTTTTAGGAATGATGGGAACATAAGAACACTGTACCTATATTACTTTAACAATTCTGAAATAAGTCACCTGGACAACACCTTAATAAAAGGTGAGAAGCCATTTAACATTATATGGGTACTTTTCAAGTGCACTGTAAAGTCGGAAGAATTCATTGCATGTATGTGTCTATGTGTGTGTGTGCATAAAATTATTTGGTCTATTATAAACACATCATTTCTTTAAGCACTTTAAGATGATAGTCCATTGTCCCTTCACTCCCACTGCTCCTGACAATAAATATGTTTATATTCTTACTTTTCTTCTGCTATTCACAATGAGTCTTTTCCTTCTGGATGCACTGAAGATTTTCCCTTTATTCCTGTTTTGAGCAATTTGATTTGATGTATTTTGGTGTAGTTTTTGCCTTTTTTTTTTTGGCTTGGAGTTTCTTGTGATTCTTGGATGTGTGGATTTATAGTTTCACCAAATGTACAAAATTTTCAGCATTATTTTTCAAAAAAATTTACATCAACCCTGTTTCTCCTGTTTTTCAGGTACTCTAGTTACACATATACAAGCCTTCTTGAAGTTGCTCCACAGCGCACGGACGTGTTGTTCAATTATCTTTCCGATTCATTTTTCTCTTGTTTTGGACAGTTTATATCGCTGTGTCTTCAAGGTCACTTAATCACTTCTTTCGGAATGTCTAATCTGTGGTTAATCTCGCTTGGTGCAATTTTTTCTTTTTTTTTTTGCCATCAGTTACTGTAGTTGTCTAAACTTTCACAACTCCACTTATCTTTTTTGAACATATGGAGCATAGTTATGCAAATTGTTTAATGTTTTTGATCGCTAATTATAACATTTTTGGCAGTTCTTGGTTGATGTTGACCATTGGTTATTTTCCTCATTGTGGTCTCGCTTTCCTGCTTTTTGCAGGTGTGATGATTTTGGTGGGAAGCCAGGTGTTGTGGATGTTACCATGACTGGTGCTAGGTATTTTTGTATTCTTATAAATACCCTTGAGTTTTGTTCTGGAGCACAGTGAAGTTGCTCGGAAACTGATCCTACCGAGGCAAGTGTTTTCTGTGTACACTACCCGATGTGTTATGAATGTTGAGGTTTTTCAGTATGGCTGTTGAGAACAGGCACTGTTCTCAGCCTATGTGAGCATTAAACATTGTTGTTCATAACCTTTTCAGTATTTTCTTTCCTAGCTTCTTTGTGTATGTGTACAGATCAGTACTCAGCTAAATAATTGAGGGGATCCTCTGCAGTTCTTGGGGTTTTCTCTCTGCACAATTCTCTTCCTTCAGGATTCTCTTGTGCAAACTCTAGCTGCTTTGGTCTTTCCAGATTTTCGTCTCCATTTCTTTTAGAAATTCTACTAAACTCCTCTTGAGTGCTCTCTCTCTCCCTGCATGGCCGTTTGGAAATTTCTTAAGACAGAAAGTTAGGGAAATTATATTCTTTGCCTCTCAGGAATCATTGTCCTTTACTACCTGATGTACATTGTTTTGCAAACTAGTATTTCATATATTTTGTCCATTTTTTCTTGTTTCAGGCAGGAGGGTAAATCCAATTCTGGTTCCTTCATCTTGGCAAGAAGAGGAAGCTCTGGAAGAGATTTTTAATTGGATAAATAGTGCGAGAATTTTGAACTTGTCCAAATTATACTATATCCAAAGCACTATGAAGTTTTAGTTTATACTACTAGCAATTAAAAATAGACCGGCTTTGAAGTTATATTTATATTTGAATCTTGGAACTACCAAGGTATACGATCTCGGACAAGAAATGTAACTTCCCTCAACCTCAGTTTTACCATTGATAAAATGAGATTGGGAAAAATTTACCTTAAACACAGAGAATTCTATGCAACGTTGTGTTTTTGTAGCAAAAATTTTAAATATAGATTGGGTAATGTCAAAACAAGTCAGAGTTAATCTATGGTTTGTACTTCCAAAAAAAGATAGAGAATCCTTATTAACTTTAAGAATAGCTGTATTGAAAAAACGATGGATGCATGTTAAATTTTTGCAATGAAAAAGTGAATTACAAAACCAAGTAAGGCTCCTCAGAGGTACTCGATGTCCTGGGACATCACAATTTACACATCGATGCTCAATAGTAGACAAGCACCAGGAGCGCCTGTGTAATCAAACAAAGTTAGGCTGGTCCATGTGCTGCATGCGGGAGAGCATACCCCGGAGGGACCAGAGTGTTGGGTATGAGAGACTTGGGAAGGCCTCTTCTAGGACTTAGGTTTGTGCTGGGTGATGCTAAGAATGATTTAGGAAGTGAAAGCAAGTTCTCTTTTGAGTGTTATCAGGAATTCAGTGATTGGATATTTTGGTAATTTGTACCTAACAGGGGAGAAAAATGAAGTGGATAAAGGAGTATTTACTTATTTTAGCAGTTTTTTTGGTTGCCAAGAGTCTTTGTCCCTGTTTTGTTCCAGGCATCCTCACAGAGTGGCCTTTGCTCTGTCCTCTGCCATCTCGGTTGTGGGGTGGCCTCGTCTAAGTATTGCTTGTATTCTGTGACGGTTGTTTATGTTCCATTGAGAACATTAAGGTTGATATGTCAGCCCTCATCTCCTGGTCCATATTATAACTTCTCCATACCATTGATAATTCCCTCTCTCCATTTATAGTTATATTTTGCTGAAGATAAGATGACTGTACCAAGCCCTGGAGTTAATTATGCTGGAATATTGGTTCTAATTCTATGGACTTTACAGTGGCCTTCATATGCTGGAATAAAGCTAAGCTGAATAGGAAAAATGCAATTTGCGTTATATACAGGAGCTTTGTCTTTAGATTTTCTTCCCAGGCTAGTGAAGACTGATTGCCCTCCCAACGATTTCTCCACAAAAAACTGTATATAGCTGAGGTCTATGGGATTAGTACCAGTTCCCTTGACTACCTGTGGCTCTATGTGCTGAGACAGGATCAAAGAAAACAAGATTTAGTAGTTAATTTTCTGCTAAAGAAGAGAAGAACTTCCCAGAGGAGAAAGTTTCCATGTTGCAAATTTTGGGAGATTTCTTACTGACCTTGTGTGTGCATGCATGTACATGTGTGTGAATTAGGGCATTCTATTTTTTTAAAAAAGAGTTTATTTATTTATTTATAGAGAAACAGGAAGGGAGGGAGAAAGAGAGGGAGAGAAATATCAATGTGCAGTTGCCTCTCACATGCCCCCTGCTGGGGACCTGACCTGCAACCCAGGCATGTGCCCTGACTGGGAATCAAAGTGACGACATTTGGTTTGCAGTCTGTGCTCAATCCACAGAGCTATACCAGCCAGGAGGGCATTCTTATAATGTCAGTCACACCCATGTTGAAATAATTCTTGTGAGTGACCATTACTATTAGCGTTTTGTGAGAGTTTATTAGTGCCAGGTACAATGATTTCTATTCATTATCTTATCTATCTATCTATGACTGAAAAACAAATTAAAAAATCTCATGAGATATGTATTGTTATGAGAAACAAGTTTTTTTGTTAACATTTAATTTTTTAAAATTTATTTATTTATTTTTATTCAGTTACAATTGTCTGCATTTTCTCCCCATCCCTCCAACCCACCCTAGCCAGTCCTACCTCCTTCCCCCAACTCTACCCTCCCCCTTGACTTTGTCCTTGTGTCCTTTATAGTAGCATTTAAGAGCACAAGATTTAGAATCTTTTAGAATTTGGTTTATGTCCCATCTAACCCTGCCACTCACCAGCAGTATCCATTTGTAAGTAATTAAGCTTTCAAAACTTGTTTCTCTTAGCTTTCAAAACTTGTTTCTCTCTCTTAGCTTTCAAAACTTGTTTCTCTTTATAGTAGAGAAACAAGTTTTGAAAGCTTAATTACTTACAAATGGATACTGCTGGTGAGTGGCAGGGTTGGATGGGACATAAACCAAATTCTAAAAGATTCTAAATCTTGTGCTCTTCTTAAATGCTACTTTTCAGTGGCACACACAATTAAAGCAACATTCTGCAAATACAGATACTTATAGGTACTGGGCTCCATCTAATGTCACTGAACCAACATCTCCAGGACTGGGCTATAGTTATTTTCATTTTAAAAATTAACCTTTCTCTGGTCATTCAAATGCTGCTGTCCACAGATTGGTATTTAGAGACCACTAGTATAGGCTACATAATCCCATAACTTGCAGTTGGGAAACTGTCTATATTATTGTTTTTTGTCATTATTCATTTATTAATTAAATATTTATAGAATACTTACTGTGTCTAAGGCTCTACACCAGATGTTAAAAGGTCATAGAGAACAATGTATCTCAAGAGCTTTATGGGTAATAGTGAAGGCCTTTTATGTAAATAAATAATTTAGATAGGAAATGATAAATAATAAATAATATTTATTGATGCAAATGAAGTGCTATGGGCCTTCAGTGGAAGAAGAAATTATTTCCAGGGGCAGAGGGAAACAAGTGTTGAGCTGGAAACAGTTCAGGGAGAGAATGATGTTTGAAGTTCTAGTAAGATTTGGGCATATGAAATGTGTTGTTCATGTGGTATATGTATGATCAGCTATTTATAGCTTTCTGGTTTTGAAGAAGTAAGCTACCATGTTATGAAGGGCATATGGAGAGGGCCATGTGGCAAAGAATTGTGGGTTTCCTCTAAAAACTAGGAGCAGCCCCTGGCTGATGGTCAGAGAGAAGGCAGGAATCCCAGTCCTACAACTGCAAGGAGATGAACTCTCCCAATAACACGGGGGAGCTTGGAAACAAGGCCATCCCCAGTTGGGCCTCCCGATGAGTTCTTGTCTTGGTTGACACCTTGATTGTCGTCTCAGAGGGTGCGGTTTAGCAATGTATAGATTCCTGACCCATAAACCTGTAAGATAGTAATTGTTTATATGTTTAAAAAATTTTTTTTTATTGTTGTTCAAGTACATTTGTCTCCATTTTCCTGCCACCACTTCCCCCTGCCCCACCCAACCCCACCTCCCACCCTCAATCTAATTGTCTGTATTTTTTAAGCCCTTGAATTTGTGGAAATTTGTTATGCAGCAATAGATACAGATTTTAGACTGAAAACAATACAGATTTATTTTCCTATTGAGGAATATTCACTTTTCTTGGTCTTGTTTTCCTTAACAATGCATCCTTAAGTATATGTCCTTATGGACTGGAACTTTTATTTGTAGGTCAGTTTACAAGGTTGAAATCCTGGATTGAAGACTATTTTTGTTTTAAAGAGATAGTTTTTGTTTTTGTCAGATTCCTTCTAAAGTGAAGTAACACTTCAACTTTCCATTAACGATATATGAGAGCATCATTTTCCTTACATCACAGCAATTAACAGGAGTTATTCTTTTGCAGTTTTTTGCCAGGCATATGGGTAGAAAACGGTGATCTCATTGTGACTTTAATTTGCAGCTTGATATTAATAAAACTTAACAACTTTTCCACGTTGTTTGACTTTTTTTGCTTTGATTTCTTGAAAATTAGCATTGTCGGTCTGGTTGTTTATAAGCATAGAAAGTTAGAAATTGAGGATCAAACTAGAAGCACTTCTTTCTGATCCCTTTCAGGGCTTCTTTCACATCTTGGTTTCTCAGGCTGTAGATGAGGGGGTTTAACATGGGGATCATGATGCCATAAAACACAGAAGCCATTTTTTCTTGCTCTTGAGCCTCATTGGTCCCATGGTGCAGATACATGTAAGAGAGAGTCCCGTAGAAAATGGTGACTGCCGTCAGGTGGGAGGCACACGTGGAGAAGGCTTTTCTTCTCCCCGCAGCAGAAGACATCTTCAGGATGGCAGCCAGGATATATAGGTAGGAAAAGATGACGACCAACACCGTGAACGTCAAGTTAAACCCCACAAAGACCGTTAGGAGCATGATGTTCAAATCAATGTTGGAACATGAGAGGGCAAGAATTGGGGGTTCATCACAGAAAAAGTGGTTAATTTTATTGGATTTGCAAAAGCTCAGTGAGAAAGTAAGACTTGTATTCACGGAAGCATTTAGGAAACCCATGAAGTATGAGCCAGCTAAGAGGTGAATGCAGACTCTCTGGGTCATGACTATGGGGTAGCGGAGTGGTTTACAGATGGCCACATAACGGTCCACCGCCATTGCAGCAAGGATATAGCAGTCGCTTGTTGCAAAAGTGCCGTAGACTAGCAATTGCACCAAACACCCTATGAATGAGATGGACTTTTCTGTTCCTACAAAGTTTTGCAGCATCTTGGGAGTGATAGCAGAGGTGTAGCAGAGATCAACAAATGCCAAGTGTTGGAGGAAAAAGTACATAGGGGTGTGAAGGCAGGTATCAGTCTTGATGAGTAGGATCATCCCAATATTACCCACTAGGGTGGTCACATAGATCACCAGAAATGCCGTGAAGAGGATAGGCCAAGACTTGTGTTGACCAGCAAATCCCAGGAGAATGAATTCAGTTGCCTGAGTGCCGTTGTTCTGCTCCATGACTCACGAAGTATCAGCTGAAAAGTTATACAGAGAAGCAGAGAAAGCTAAGATCATTGTGATCCTTTACAATGATCACAATGGAAATAAGATAATGTTTGGTTTCATAGTGGGGGTCAGAGAGTATTTTCTATGATACGATTGACTTGGCTAAACCTTGGCACCTGACCTAGATAATTTTGTCTACAGTTTGGAGAAATTGCCATGGACCAGAAGCTGTATTCTCAGGGTGCAAATTGATTGGCATTTCATAAATATATCAATTGGGGAATTATAAAACATACTAATACACTTTTATTTCATTATGCTTCCTTTTATGCTCTCAATATTTTAATTGGAAACCTCAATGTGCCTAAATATTAATCATTGTATCTGAAACCTCAACACACCTGCTGAATTCTATATGCTCTTCTCCCAACTTATCTCTGTATTCTCATTTCATCTTTTTCCCCTTCTTAGTAACTCTTTTCTGCAATCAAGGATTCATGGACATGTGGAGACCTTTGTGGAGTCCTTTGTGGAGTGTTTATCAAAGTATTTATGGTAAAGAATCATTTTCTTCTTTTTTAAAGATTTTATTTATTTTTAGAAAGAGGGAAAGGGAGGGAGAAAGAGTGGGAGAGAAACACCAATGTGTGGTTGCCTCTCGTGTGGCCCCCACTGGGGATGTGGCCCACAACCCAGGCATGTGTCCTGATTGGGAATTGAACTGGGGACCCTTTGGTTCACAGCCCACATTCAACCCACTGAGCTGCACCAGCCAGGGCAAGAATCATTTTCTTTTTAATATTTCCTACCTGTTGTGAACCAATATTTTGTAAAAAGCTACAAAAAGGTCTCAGCATTGTCAACATTCTACAATAGTTTTACATGCTCAACTTCATTTTCTATAGTTATTCATCATAAAGTGGAAACCGTGTCCAAGGTTTCCACTGGTGCTGGTCCCTGGTCCACACATTGGGTATCATGTTCTATGATGTCCAACCATCGTCATCTACCAATGTGCTTTTCTTGTGATGGATAGCAGATTGCCTACGATTTGTCTCCACCGTAAATAACTCAGTTTCAAGTTTTCTCCTTAGAGTGTATTCCAAGGGACAAAATTTTTGAGTCCCAAGGTATGCACACATTTAATTTAACCAAGATTTCCCAGACTGCCTTTCATAATGTATGCACCAGTATAAATTCCTTCCAATTGTACATTGTGGGGGGTTCCCATCTCCTAAATTCCTTTAAACATTTTTCTAATTATTTTTGACTAGGAAAATAGTTGTACAGTGATACAGCATTTTTATATGTTTCCCCCCTTAATTACAAATGAACTTGATCATCATCTAATATTCTTCTAAAGAATCTTGGGATTCTATTTTTCTGTTAATTGCCTGCCCACATTTTTGTCAGGTTGTTTTAAGTTACTTTTTAGATGTTCTTTGTCTTAGATTTGAATCTTTATCCCAGATTTGAATTTCCTGTTAGCTGTTGACTTGAGAAAGACTTTCTCACATTCTGTGTTCTGTTAATTTTGCCTATAATATGCTTTATAGAGCTGAAATCCTTAAATTTGAAATAACAATTCATCATTTTTTGCCTTATTGTTCTTTCTTTTGAAAACATAATTGAACAAGGTTCATTCCTTTCCCTAGTTCTCTACCCCAGGAGCATAAAAAGCAATACTAAAACTCTTTTCTTTATTATACTGGTGTGCTGGCACCGGTGTTTGTTGCACCATAAACACTTTATGTCATGCACGTAATTTGAAAAACGTTGCTGTGTTTTCCAATATTTACTTTTTGAGAAAGAAAACAGACTAAAGCATAGAGAGAGTAGTCAGTGTGTCTGTGTGTGTGCAAAATATTTAAATATTTTTAAACCATTAAGTGATTTGACTTGTTATTTTAAAATTTACTCACACAAATAATTGGCCCAACTATGTTATAGGAAAGTTTCACCAAACAGTTTATGGGCACAACTAATTCTAATATGCAATCTTTTTCCATAACTGGAAAAAGAGACATTCCCATTTCATGAAGCTAATGTAAACTTGACAAGAAAATAAATAAAATTTGAGGAAAGAAAATTGAAACCAATGTCACTTCTGGATATAGATGCAAACAGCTGAAAATACATATTTACAATAAAAATCATCCATGTATGAAAGAAATGATGGCTGGGGCCTCAAAGGAGTTTCCAGGAAATAGCTACTCTCTTATTTTCCCAGGATTTGACCAAGTTGAGGAATAAAGATAGTATCTATGTGGAGACCATAATATTACTTTTAGACACTTGGGGAGAGATCTCATTAGTCAAGTTATTTGCTGCCAGTGAACACTATAACTAGACAGGCTTATTCAGGTAGTTTTGGTGGCTGTGAATGAGGGAGGCCTCTTGAACATTTTGGGGTAAATGCCTCTGGAATGCAGGGGAACACGGGCTTCACCAGGCTGGCTAATCCCGAGGGAATGAGGGCAGAGCAGAACGTGACAGGTGGCTCTCAGATTTGCCAGTGAGCTACTTTACTCCATCTTTCTGGGAACTGAGGGGACCAAATGGGAAGAGGGAGCACCAATTACACAAATGGAGGTCCTTTGCAAGAAAGAAACATCAGAAGCAGGTGAAGATGTATTTTCCATCTGCAATCAAGACCAAGTTATGTCAGCCTTATATTTTTCCCCAATATTAATTTATAAATTCATTTCAATCAAATGCTTGAGGGAATTTTATGTGCACTGCCACAAACTTACAAAATTTATACGGGGGAGAAAAGAGCTAAAAACAACTAAGAGAATTTCAAAGGAAAACAAGGTGAGACCTTGTCCTACCAGTTATCAGAACTTGCCATGAAGCATTACTGATGACAGTGTGCTACTACTGTGAGGGCAGACACTTAGACCAATGGGACCGAGAAAAAGAACTTACAAACAGCCACAAGTCTCTGGAAGCTTAATGTATGAAAACAATAAATGCACATCAATAAATTATCACCCATTAAACTGTGGTGCTACACATGCCTATACATATGAAATAATAATATTGTATTCCTATGTTACATTTTACAAAAATCAATTCCAATGAATTACAGATTTAAACTGTAGAGAGAGTAAAACAGCAGAATATCCATGACTTAGGTATGCAAAAAATATTTAAACAAGATATGAATGCACAAAAAATAAAACACTGACAATTCAACTATATCTAAATTTAAAATACCAACATTATGAAAAAGAAGGTCGGATATTGGCTGGAAATTTACTCAGGTAAATTTGTTTATACTACATATAGGTGTCAAAAGAATTAGTATCCAGTACACATAAATAATTTCTATAAATTACCCCAGTAGAAAAATTTATTAAAAATATGATCAGGATAATTATAGAAGGGAAAATGTAAATAGTCAATAAAAAATATACACAACTCACTAGCAATAAGGTAATTATATATTCATACTGTATAGAAATATAATTTTATACTCAGTCTAAAACGTAAAGTTTTGTTTAGACTGTGGGGTCACGTATTTCTGGTGGGAAGGTAAATTAGCTCAGCCATGTTGGAGTGAAATTTGGAATAATTAGTAAAATTAAATATACGTCTCTCTATGGTCCAGAAGTTTCATATGAGGTATGTATACTGGAACATGTTTTTACCATGAAAACAAGGATACACACACAGACATGTAAGTGTGTGTATGGATATGTGTACATAAAAATACACATACAGGAGGATGTTCATAGTAGCACTGTTCATTGTAGGAAAATGTAAACAAATCACTGGATATTCAGCAAATTGGTGTTACACCATATTTGTGGATAAATATCTCAAATGGAATGCTTAAACTAGAATCTTGATAAGATGATGATAACATTTACCACATCAACTTAATCGTTATGAGTTAAAATGTATGATATGTTGGGAGACCCTTTTCTTTTCAATTAATTATTTCCTTTTAATTCAATTTATTGGGGTGACACTAGTTAACAAAATTATGCAGGTTCCAGGTGCACAATTCTACAGTACCTCATGTGTACACTGTATTGTGTGTTCACTACCCCAAGTCAAGTCTCCGTCCATTACTGTCCCCACTAGGGGACCTTTTTCAAAAGCTATAGAAAACCAGTACAAGAGACATCTCTCTCTCACACACACACATGCACATACACACAGAAGCATGCGTGACAAGTGCCCAAGTATTTTGAACATCCTGGACTTTGACTGAACCCTGGTGCTTCTGAAGTTTTATTTATATTAAGCATGATGTAACTGAAAGGAAACAGGCTGACCTGGATTTGAATTCCAGTCCCATCCCTTCATGGAGACAAAGGATGTACTTCCTTTGGGCCTCAGTTCCAACTGCTGTAAAATTGGATCACAGAATTACTTAGGAGGTAATGATTGTCCTCGTAACACTCTTTGTAATACCAAAACTTTGTAAATAGAGTTAAATAAACCAGAGTAGATTCTTACTATGGATCAATACATACTCCAAAAAGAGCGAGATAAAGATATACTCTTATGGAAAGGTGCTCATGTCATATTGTCACACGAGAAACAAGTGGGAGAATGATATGTAAAATGTGGGCCCCTTTAAAAATAAAACTTTGTTTCACTCCCATACTCTCTTTTCCTCATTTTCTTTATTTACCCATGTAAATGCTCAGGAGGGAATCACAGTAAATGTTTAATAGTTATCCTTGGGCAGGAGAGTGGGGAGAGAATGCCTTAACTTATGAACTTCTTCATCTTTTCTTTTAAAATAGCTTAATTGTTTTCAAAAGGATGGGGAAGAAGTAAAATCTGCTTTGTAATGATATGACTAAGGGGTGATTTATGTAAACTTCTCAGCACAGGACCAGGCATTGAATGGGCACTCAAAATTAGTTATAATAACACATGCAAATGATACACCTAAAGACACGTAATATACATCCTTCCACCCATTTTTCCATCCATCCATCCATCCATCCATCCATCCATCCATCCATCCATCCAATCTTTCAATCATGTGTTTATTCATTCCATTCCCAGGCTACACTTAGCCAATTTAGTTCCCTCACTCCATTTCCATTATGTCACCAGGGCTGAAGTGATGATTCCTGGTCTTGGGGTGAAACTTGCTAGATGTTTGGCTCTGACCCTTTTGCTCCCCCATTTGCTGCACACCCTGGAATGATATACGGCTGTTTGAGAAATGGGATTGGCTTTGTTCTACTTACACCAGAGTTGCCTCCAGATTCTCTTTCTACAACTGGTGCAGGCTGACTGCTCACCAAGGTCTCTTTGTGTGGTTCCTTCCTAATTGGGGAGTTTATAGGTGGGGCCTGAGGGATCAATACTTGCTCCCTGGAGAACCTGAGGTTCCTGGGGCTGAGGTGGAATTAGAATAAACAATGTTCAGTAGTTGTTTTCTGCTGAAGTGCATTTAAGCTTTCTATAGAGGATACATTTAATTTATGTTACTGTCATTAGGGACTCCATGTGTATTGCCTTCTTAAAGAATAACTCCTTTAACATTTTTTCTTGTTTTGAGTCAGGTTGAGAATGTTTTATAGGTCTAAGAATCTGTGTTAGGTCTAGAAAATTGACCTAAGCACCCTAATTAGCAAACAGCAGGGCTCTCCAAAAGTAAGTAAATAAATAAATTCAAAGCTAATTTAATTTAAGAGCATATGGTCCCTAGTGTGACAGAGTTAACTACTATTTGAGCGTATTTTATATTATCATTTTAACCATTGTCTATTTATTTAAAGAAAAAATTACTTTTGATTATTTTTTTTCCTAAAAATATGTATATTTTAAAAATCAGCCCTGGATAAAGATAGCTTTCTTCCAGTTGCACCTTACACTTTCAGAATACTGAGGTCTGTCTGGAAAAAGTCTAGCCATTTTTAATATAAAGAGAAAGGTTTGAGCAACACTGGTGTAACCTGGCAGCCAACGGGTGTGGACTGGAATGTTCTTGCATGAACAATGACAACTTTATTATTTAGTGGGGGCAGTAGATGCCTTTGAGTGAGTGTTGCACTGTGTGGTTGCTGCATTCAAAATGACTGCATGAGTAGGGCAACAAATCTGCACCAGATTTTCTGTTAAGCTTGAACACTCCTCTGTGGAAACTATTAGATCATTGAGAAGGCTTTTGAGGATGATGCATTGAGTGATTGGCAGCTTCATCATGACAACACACCCACTCGTACATCACGTCCCATGCAGAGTTTTTTGGCAAAACATCAAATCACCCAGGTGACTCAGCTTCCTTGCAGCCCAGGTTTGGCACCCTGCAACTTCTGGCCTTTCCCCCAACTAAAATCACCTTTGAAAGGGAAGAAATTTCAAACCATTGATGAGATTCAAGAAAATACAACAGGACAGCTGATGGCGATTGGGAGAACTGTGTGAGGTCCCAAGGGCCTACTTTGAAGGGGACTGAGGTGTCATTGTCCTATGTACAATGTTTCTTGTATCTTGCATCTTCTTCACTAAATGTCTCTATTTTTCATAGTAGGTGGCTGGATACTTCCTGGACAGGCCTCATATTTTAGATAACAGTCGTGGAATAAGAGACTTTGATTTATTTGGCTATAAAGCTGCTACGGTTAAAGCTTTGATTTCATCAGTGAAAGGAGAAAGCTAGGTTAAGTCTGTAGCTTTTTGATTAACCAACACATCCATGAAGGAGACATTGTCAGAATGCTGGTGAATTGACTGACAGCGGTACTTGCTGTCTGACCAATGTCTCAGTTAGGAATGGGTTTCCCCGGTAGTGGATGAAAACCCAACTTTGGCTTAAAGACAGGGACTTATTTTTCCATCACAATGATCTTTGGAAGTTGAGACCCACACTTTTGTGATTTGCTTGGTCTTCGCCATATGCTAGTTGTCTCACAGTCTGACCTGTCTACTGTGCTGCTTGGTGTCACTTTGTCTGTCAAGGCAGGAGAAGGGATCCAGGAGGGTAGGGTGACAACCACACATATACTCCTGATCAGGAAAACAAAAGCTCTCCTCCAACCCAGCGGACTTCTACTCACATCTCACTGGCTAGAACTGTGCTGTGTGGAGCAGCAGAAAAGTCTGGGTGTTGCTCCACATTCCTCAGCACTTGATTTCTGTGCATCTGTGGTGGACAGCATTGTCTGGGCTACAGGTGGCAGGTTTTCGATGCTATCTCTCTGTTTCTCTGCCTCAGGAATAGCTCAGGAGCTGTGAAAGATCCTGGCAATGGGGGAGGGGAACTGAAAAAGTATCATAACCTCTTGTCCTTCAGAGGACCAATTCCACAGGACATTCTACATAGCTTATCAAAGTCCCCTGTGAGCTTGAGTTGCAGTTCCCAGAGGATAAGCCAGCTAAGTTATCCATCCTTGCTTTGCTTTTGTTCTTCTAGATGTCACTCTTCCACCTCCTTCTCTGCTGCTTGGGATAATCCCCTTCAAAAAGTTTAACAAACTGCACAGTTTAAGGGAACATGGTAGAGTATTTTAACTATAGTCACAATGCTATACATGGGTTTCCAGCTTTCCCCTCCAGGGCCTCAGGACATTCTGTGTCTGTTTTCTGATGATCATCCAGCTATTGTCCCTGGGCCTGGCTTTTGGGATATTTGGACCTGCCCTGGATAGTAGATCAACTCCTTCATAAAGGCAGAGTCTTTGTTGGGGAGATTCTAGTTATCTTACACTGACTTCAGGTTAATTATTTTTTTTATCTTCTGTTAGAATTTAAGTAAGATAGTGTATTTGAAAAATATGCCTTCTTTTTTTGGTCCAATTCTCCTGTGCTGTTACCTAACTGTACATTTTTCTGGCGAGTCCATTAGACTGGTTGGTGTTATTGGATGTGAAACTTGCTCTTTCATCTAGTTGGCCTGGCATCTCCAGATTCACGTGAGGGTTTCTATCTCCAGTCTATCTACGAAAGGGCTTCCGTCAACAGTCTGTCTTCCCGATTCAATGGGCTCTTTGCCTCCCTTCAACTTCTCATTGAATTCCTATAGTTTAGACTATTTGCCTGGACTAAAATGATTTGTATTCCTTTCATAAATAAATGACCATTGTTGAGGTTTTTAAATATATCTACATTCTAGATTTTCTATCTCTAGTGGAGATAAAGCTATAAAATGTTTCCAGAAGTTTTCTTATTTTATCTAAGAAAGAGATGAATTCAGATTAAAGAGGGTAAGTAATGTAAAAATACATAACATCACATAAGAATTTTGGTTTTAAGTGCTAGAGAATGCAATGAGAAGGGGAATTTTAAGTAGAAAGCATAATAGCCTGACTCATAAGGTGTTTTTCAAATAAGTTTATTTTATATTTGGGTTTATGCAATAATTGAAACAGAACATATGAGGACCCTCTTTGTAAACAATTTAGGGAACTTGTTAAAAGGAATAGAAAATAATCAATTCAGTTTTAACATTAATTATTTACAAAACTGGAGTTTTCCTGTCTTTAAGAACATAGCTAAAATATTTAAAACATTTAAGTGCTTTGTAAAGTGCATGCATACATCTTAATATTTTAAATAATTTCAATAAAGCCCTTCTTCATGGGTAGTATGAGTTATGTTTCTCAAACTATACTCAAGGGAAAATTAGTCCCATGACATGTTTCTATATTTCTCACATTCTAAGCACACTTATCTATTAAAAGAGATAGCCTTGCTTTAAGATGTGAATGTGTTTTCAATTTCAGAAACATTATACAGTGATCAAACATCTCTATTGGATATCTTGATGTGCTGAATTGAACAGTTTGGGTCCAATCTAGAACTTTTTCCCTATCACTTTTAGAGCTTCCTTTACTTCCTTATTCCTCAAACTATAGATCAGGGGGTTCAACATGGGAATCACAACACCATAACAGACAGAAGCCACTTTCATATTCTCCTGGAAATTACTGGAATGAGGCTGTAGGTACATGTATGACAGGGTTCCATAGAACATGGTGACTGCTGTCAGGTGGGAGGCACATGTAGAGAAGGCTTTTTTCCTCCCTGTGGTGGAAGACATCTTTAGGATGGTGGCGATGATGTAGGTGTAGGAAAAGATGACGACCAGCACAGTGAACATCAAGTTGAATCCCACAAAGACAGCGAGCAGCATAACGTTGATGTCAGTGTTGGAGCATGAAAGGGCAAGAATTGGTGGAACATCACAAAAGAAGTGATTGATGGTGTTGGAATTGCAGAAGGACAGTGAAAATGTAAAGCCTGTGTGCACAGAAGCGTTGATGGAGCCCATGATGTATGAACCAGTGACCAGGTGGATGCAGGCTCTTCGGGACATGACAATGGGATACTGAAGTGGGTTACAGATGGCTACATAACGGTCCACGGCCATCGTTGCCAGAAGGTAACAATCACTGGTTGCGAATGTCGCATAAACCAGTAATTGTATAACACAGCCCCTGAATGATACTGAAATATTTTCTACTATAAAGTTTTGCAGCATCTTGGGAGTGATAGCAGAGGTATAACAGATATCAACAAAAGCCAAATTTTGTAGGAAGAAGTACATAGGTGTTCGAAGTCTGGAATCTGTCTTGATGAGTAGAATCATTCCAATATTACCCACCATGGACGTAGCATAGATGACCAGAAATACAACGAAGAGGGCATACCGAAACCTGTGTTGGGCACCAAATCCAAGCAGAAAGAATTCAGTCACTTCAGTGCTATTTCCTTGTGTCATGGCTACCAAAAATCTAGAAAGGACCATGAGGAGGACAAAGAAAAGAAGGAAAATCTTTGTGATTTCTTCAAAGAAAAAAAAGCCTTTGGCATTTCATGTCCCCTCCTTTTTTAAAATTAGATTTTCAGACAAACATTCACATCAGGGTTTATTGCTTTGCAAATAGTTCTATTTTCTTGATAAGAAACCAATACACCAAAAGTAATATGTGAGCCATGGATTCATTTTCTAAATGAAGAAGATTTCACAGAAGACTGACCTCTAATATGTGTGAGTCTAAGAAACATAGATTAAGACCTGTTTTCGCCATGTTAAACAGGTCCCCATTTGTAAAGTAATATTAAAACGTGATTTTGGACCCTTTCAACAATCTATAGTTTATCTTAGTCATTTATCAGTTTAATCCTGATTCAAACTCCTGAAACTTGTCCACTTGGAGATAAAGCAAAATGAAAAGAAAAATAATTGGTGTTCCTTGTACTATAATTTTAATTATTATGAAAGTTGTGTATTTAAAAATAAGAATCTAATAAAAACATAGATTATAAAAACATTTTCATACAAAAACAATGGAGAGAGTTGACCATAAAGAGCTGTGCACTAAAAATGCTTCTAAAGACGATTATTCAGAAAAGAGGAATATGATCTCTGAAGAAAGTCAAAAGAAATGATGAACTTAGGAATTGGTAAATAAGTGGGAAAATTGGAATAAATAGAGGTAGTATAAAATAATAATATGGTTCATGGGGAAGTGTAAGCTAAGAATATCAGCTGACGCTAGTATATAAGATTAGAGGGTTCACTAGGTTTACAGTGCTCTAAAATCCTCGTGCTTTAGACTGTTACTTATATGTACATATTTTCAGTAATTACAAGAGATAAACATGAATTTTTTTAAGTGTAGGAGAATAAATAAAATTTTAAGGTCATTCAATATACAAAACCCAATAAAGGTGATGAAAAGAATAATAGAAAAAGACAAATAGAAATCACCTGAGAAGGCATAAATAAATCTAGTAAATTAGCAAGGAAAATAAATATAAATGGTCTAAGCTCATCATTAAAATTCAAAGACTGTCAAATTGGATTTTAAAAATGTGAATCAAGCCATGCAATTATATAATAGACAAGAACTAAAAAGAAATTAAACAACTAACAATTAAATAAATAATGGTATAGAAAGGAATAGAATCTTATGCGTTAGTGAAAATGAATCACAAGAGCTACATTTCCTAACCCAAAGCTTAGAAACATAATGTTGAGAAAAAGAGCTTATTGACTGATTGATTACATGACATATAATACCAGGACTTCAATGGTATTGGTGATATTCCATTTGTTGGTTGCACATACTCACTGTATATTTTTATACCTTTTTGTAATTATTGACTAATTTTGTATGTATTTTTTACCCCTTAGATTGCTGTTAAGCACAGGTCACAGACATACCATCTCTCAGCAAGTCAAAAATGCTGCCAGTTTATGAAATCAAGGCCACACCTAAGATATTACAGAGACAAGGGATATTACTAATTCAGGTTAAAAGAGGTCAAGTAAGTTCGAAGGAAAAAGATTGAGCATCTCAGTTGTTAGAAACAATGTTTAGGGTAAAAAATGGTGAATTACTGTAGTTATAGCCATAGTCCTCAAGTTCCATTGTTATGGTGATTCTCTGAGACAAAAGTCAGAGTTAACAGTGCCCAAAAGGATCTGTGCGAACCAAATGCTGCTTCACTGTAGTTTAGAGAACGATCTCATGTTGTTAGAAGAACCTTGTTATAGAAACCTTCCTTGAAACAGGTAACTTTAAAATTGGGATTGTAAGGGAGCGATCTGTGTGGCTAGGGAAGGCAACTCCAAGCAGAGAAAGTGCTTTGAATAAGCTAAGGGCAAGAGGCAATAGGGACTCACAGTATACACAATGAAGAGGTGTTGCTCTAATTGGCAGTATTTTCTATATTAAACTACAACAAACTTTTCCTTTTTTTTTTTTTTGGATATATTCTGTTTCCACCCAGCTTTATTGACATTTAACATTATGAAAGTATAAGGTGTGTGTTGTGATAATCTGATACATGAATATATTGCAAAATGTTTACCATATTAAGGTTAGTTATCACATCCTTCACCTAACTCAGTAACCATGTTGCTGTCAGGGGGAGAACATTTAAACTCTACCCTAACTTTCAAGAGTACAGTATAGTACTGTTAGCTACAGTCACCATGCTGTACATTAGATCTTTACAACTTAATCCATCTTGTAACTGGAAGTTTGTACCCTCTGACAAAGATCTCATTTCCCATACCCTGGCCCCTGGCCACCTCCATTCTACTCAGAGATATCCTCAAGTCAAGTAAAACTTGAGTGTAGACCTGACTTCTCCCTTTCCCAAAGTGTTAGCTGGTAACTGAGATGAATAATTCCATTTGCAAAACTTCTACAAAGCCTTGACAATATCTGAGGCATTGTTTTAGGTCCTGAATGTTCCAAGTTCTCCCTACTCACACTTCAGCAGCTTCTGCTACTGGTTCCGCTTTTGAGTTTCTGGAGTAGGATTTTCTGGAGTCTGAAAAGAACCAAAGATAAAATTCCTGGTGTATTTCTCTGGCTTCCAAGCTTGGATTGGCCTCCCAGAGGCTACAGCAAACGTCTGCTTAGAAAAATATACCAAGGGTTACTTTTTTAAAAAGTCACATTTATGATAGAAATCCTTTTCTACACTTGCTGCAAGGTGATATTTTTGCTTTGGCTACAAATGGGGTATTTATTCTTGAGGGCTGTGGGATTAAGACCTATTCCCATGAGAATTTCAGACACGGTGGGTCGGGTTGAGTGCACAGTATTGAGCGTCCCAGTTGAGACCATTAAAAACTTTTTTTTTTTCAACTTTCTGTCCTTTAGAGACTTTTTGTCTTATTTGCTTCCATGAGCTTAGGGACCATCTGTGGCAGCCTGGGGCTGATCTTGATTTTATAAACCTGGTTTTGCATACTGGCTCTTGTGCTTACTCCAAACCTCAGTTTCTCCATCTGTAATATAGAGCTGACGAACCAGACGTGGCTGCCTCAGTGGTGTTGGAAGAGCATGTGCACACACATGTTCTCATCCTTTGACTCTTGGTTCAGGGAAATGGGCATCGCTTCCTCCCCAGCCCCTGCGATTTAGGTCTTTTTCTTTTTCTTCCCATAGTCTGTGGGTATCTATGTGCTAATTACTTACTTGAATCATTTGTTTCCTGTGGATGGTGAGCTCCTTGTAGGCAAGCATACTTTTTTGTATTTGGGTAGGCCATACCTAGCACCGAGTCTGGAACTAGTTTGTATCCAAATCTTCATGGAATAAATAAATGAATGTATGTGAATGAAAGGCAAGACCTTAGTAGAGAAATTACCCCTTCTATTTTATAGCGGTGACTATTCAAAACACAAAACCAATGCCAGTAATAGTAAAAATGTTTACTGAGGGTTTGCCATTTCAAGGCACAGGGCTGATAGGTTTCACCTGTACATCTTGTTTAATCTGCACGTGATCCTATGGCATAAGTACTGCTATTATCTGCATGTTATAGATAAAGGATCTGAGGCTCAGAGAGGCAAAATGAGTCAGCCATGACTACACGAATAGTACGAGATGAACATGGAATTCAAATAAGTCAGTTTGAATCCAGAATTTAAGATCTCAGTCATCGGGCTGAGCCACACCCAAAGTTTGAACAGAACCAAAATCTTCTGTGTTCTCGAGGAAACACATACATTTGGTGATTCTACGTTAAGTGTTCTATGTTAAGGTGATAGGTATTATTAGCACCTACTATGTGTGAGGCACTGTTCTAGGCACTTGGGACTCATAGGAAACAGGGACATATGGATATAACCCATGGAATTTGCATCCCGGTGTGTGTGGAGAACAGAATGTAAACAAAAAAACCCTCCCTAATAAGCAAATATTATATTTCTTCCCTAATATTTCTGCTATGAGGAAAATAAAATGTCATGGAGTGAAGTTGCCTGAGAGGAGACCGCCTCAGTCAGGAGATGCTTTATAGAGATGGCACAGTGGGGAGAGCAAACCCACCTGAGGGAAAGACAGCATCTAGAAGGAGTGTGGCTTGTGTGTTCCAAAGACAAGAAAGCAGCCTGGAGCAACTGAGGGGGAACAGGTCACACATTGTGTCAGAGACCCAGTAAGGATCTTACCATATCAGGCCTCGGGGTATGATAGGGAGCCATTGCGGTTAGTGGGGGAAGTGACAGGAGACCATAGCGCTGGACAGATGGTTCCTGCTGCTGATCGGGGTATAGGTTATAAGAGCAAGAATGGACATTGAGAGACCGTGTATGAGACTCTGTGGTTTTTTGATTGAGAGATAATAGTGGCTTGACAAGGGTAGTATAAGGGAAATGGAGATAATGATACTTAATTGTACTATTTTGAGAAGGTAGCCTTTAAAGGGATTGCTTTTGGTTTGAATTTAGATAGTGAAAGGAAGAGAGAAATGAAGTTTGACTCCTACATATTTGCTCCAATCAATTGTGTGAATGGTGGTTCCATTTAACTGTGATTGAGAAGACTGAGTAGATTATAATAAAGTGCAGATGAATCACATAAGACATTACAAAAAAAAACCCCTACAGAAACAATCCTAGGTATAACTGAAACATAAAACGGTTTCAAAAGCTTTTGTGAAGGACTTTGTCAAAACTGAAAATGGTGAAAAGCTGCTAACAGGGGTACAGCGGGGTCTAAGGAGATAAAGATTGGATTCCTTGGGCCTCTTTGGAGAACTCAATAGCTGAGTCACACAGAAAACAATCCCATGGAGCCCCCTCAGCAGCGTGGGGCAGGTGGTGGTGTGGAGAGCTTGCTGTAAAGGCAAACAGAACCCAAACAAGCAAGCCAAGCTCCAATTCCAGCTGGCCCCTTAGTGGCTTAAACTACCTGAGGGGAAGGCCAGCTGGACTCCAGCAGGTTGAGGTCAGCTGAGTCCTGTACAGCCTCCTGCAGGTACCCCACAAGAAGTCAATAGCTTCGAGAGAGCGGGAGTAGCTGGCCTCCAAATCCCTTCCTTTCTGACGGTCTATAGTCTGTTATGGAGACAGCATAACTAGGGTACATTGATCCTGTTCACCTGAAGCGCCTCCCTGTTTGTCACCACTCCACCCTGCTGCACAAGAAGGTGATGCTTACCTGGACACATGGCTCTGATTCTTTTTTGTCACCACCTTCATGTCAGCTAACCCTATGCTTTGACCCTCAATTCCTAATATCTTTTGATAGGGTCTGCTCCTAAGCTAATGATATCACCCTGATCCTTTATATAGTTCTATGAACAGTACTGTGATACAATTTTACTGGATTTTTCTGTTGTCCAAAATGATTGATGCCTCATGATTTCTACACACCAAGGGATTTTGTTACAAAATATGTTGTAGACTCAATCTTTCTATCTGTGGCCCAATGCATGACGGGTAAGGAGTAGAGGAGAGGAAATGTAGAATGGGGTTTCTATCCTGCAAAGCCTCAGCCTGGAAGGGCTCACTCCACTGTCCACAACACCTGCAGCACTCCAGTGGCAGAAAGGCTCCCAGTGCCATGGATGTGACTGCTATTTTAATCTAATTTCATTAAATTTATTGGGGTGACATTGGTTACTAAGATTATATAGGTTTGAAATGCACAATACATTATCTGTATTTTGCATTGTGTGTGTTCACCAACCAGTCAAATCTCCTTCCATCACCAACTGTTTGACCCCCTTTACCCTCTGACCCCTCCCTGACCCCTCCTCTCCCTCTGGTAACCACCATACTGTGGTGACTGATATCTTTATCTCCAGCCTGAGGACTGTGCTGACAGCAGGCCCAACAGCCCCTCCTCTGAGTTTTCAGTCTAGGGGGTGTGCAGGCAGAAGTAAATTGACTCAGTGAGGTGCACAGGCCACAAGAGCTTATAAAGGGAGAATTAACCTGGTCAGGTAAGACTGGGAAGACTTCTCAGAGAAAATGACAGTCAGTTTGCGGGTCATACACATCTTCCACTCTGTTCTTTGAACACAACCTAGTTCCTGCCTCAGGGCCTAGCTTCTGTCGCCTGCTCATCCGGATCTCAGGGCAGGCTCCTCCACATTCTTCTCACATTCCCCTGTCCCTGACCCCCTTATCCAAACTACACCCCCGCTCATCATTCTCTCTCATGACACCCTTCTATTTTCTTTACCTGTAATCATCTGTTTTCTTCTTCCATTTACTTGTTTACTGACAGTCTTCTCCAGTAGATTGTAAGCTCTAAGAGGCTGGCTCCTGCCTCTCTTGTTCACTTCATAAATGATAGGTGGTAAGTGACAAATGAAAGAGAATAATGAAGATAAATATATAAGCATAAATAAAAGACAATGAAAGATTAATGTTGGCATGAGAAGCTTTATTCTGTTTTCAGTAACAATTGATTTTGCAGGGATTTAACTCTATTATAGTCCCTCAAAATAGCAAAATTCCCTTAAATTTCTCCAAAGATGAAATAAATGGCTACACAATTTTCACCAATTCTTTCCTGAAAGAAGAAATATACTTTGTTGTCTGCCTAATGTGAGGTTTATTTTTAAAAGTTAGCCCCCTATAAATTTATTTTAAAATGCATAAAAATGAGGGGATTAATGAATAGAGATATAGGCAGATGGATGGATATTAAATGAGAAAAGTTTCCTAAGATGTTCAAGTTGAAATTTCGGTGATGACTATGCTGATGTTCACTGTTGCTGTCTGTTTGCAAACTTTCATAAATGATGTTGAGAAAGAAAAAATTACCTGAGTATATTCCTGCCTTCTGTAGAGTTTAAGTTCATTCTCCTCTACTTCCTGCATCTTTAGGGCAGATGATTAGATAATTAGCAAGGAAATAGTCAAGAAAGTTGTTTATATTATACTGATTTACACAACAGTTATTGCTTAATTTGTATACTTATATTTGGCATAATTTTCAACCAAGAGAATTGTGTACTCTTGTAGTTAACCAGAAGTTTGGATAACTAGAACCCTTGGCTCTCTATAATTCCTTCAGCCTGAGCTCTGAGTGCCTGTCTCAGGGGATTTAATTCAGTCAGACATGGAGGGTGACTCTTGGGTGTTACTTGTTGGAACAGGAGAAGTCATTTTCTTGCTTGTGATTCATAAGCCTCTCATCTGGGGAAAGCCTCTCATACTGTCGTTGTTAAAATGATTCACTGCCTTTTCAATCTGTGGGTCTGTGTGACTCTCTGGCCTCTTTTGCTTTTTTTGGTGGGTCCAGGATGGGAGGAACCCTTGTTATAATAATAATAACCAGCATCAGATGGGTGTTCCCGCCTTGTGAAACTATGCCATTTGCCTTACTTCATTTGATTGTCCTGACCACGCTATGATGCATGTGGGCCAGGTAATATTATGCCCCACACCTGTTTTGCACATTCAGGTATGAAGTGTATGAGTGACCTGGCCAATTTCATTGTAGAGTATTCAATTAGCAAGCTGAAATTAGAATCCAAGTCCCTGACTTCTAATCCAGTCATCCTTCCTTAATGCCTAACTGAAAACACACAATTTCTCACAGGCAAATTTTGCCAGGAAGAGTACAGCTTTAAAGGAAAGGGTTCAGTCCGTGTAAAGACAGAGATGGTGAATTTTCCATGGGTTGAAATCACACTAAGTCACCACATCTCAAATCCATGTTTTCATCCTGTTCTTCAATGTTTGATGTGGTTAAAAGTTCAATCTCAGCTTCACTACTCCTGAGTGAAATTTTTCTGAGCCGGATACTCTTTTAGGATTGGTTAGTAGGAGTTCATCACAGGGACCTTTTCCAAGTTGCCACTGTGCCTGTCACATACTCCTCCGCCTTTCCTTCTCCAGGGCACTTGCTCTTGCTCAGGTAGCAATTCTTACTCCATCAGCTTCTGGGAAACTATTAGAGATATTCCGGAAGTGCCAACTGTCATGTCTCCAAATGCCACTTAATTCCCTTTTACTTTGAATTTCCTGGCATGGAAATTAATGAGCGTCGACTATGAAGTCATATATCCTCGTATCTGAATCTCGACTCCACCGCTTCCTGCCTGGGACATCAGGCAAGTTGCTTGGCCTCCCTAAGTCCCAAGTTTTTCATCTATAAAATGAGATTAATTATAGGACTTGCGTCATGGGATTATTGGGAGGATTAAATAAAATAATGCCCATGAAGGGTATAGTTCAGTACTAATTGCTTGGCAGATACTCTTAAGTACTGGTAAGAATTTTAATAATTCAGAGTTAGAATATGAAAGTGCCTCTCCCATATTAGATAAAATTTATCTTTCTATCTAGTTAGGATTACATTTACATATATTCCTTCCCTCCCTCCCTCCCTTCCTCCCTCCCTTCCTCCCTCCCTTCCTCCCTTCCTCCCTCCCTTCCTCCCTTCCTCCCTCCCTTCCTCCCTTCCTCCCTCCCTCCCTTCCTTCCTCCCTCCCTCCCTCCCTCCCTTCCTTCCTTCTTTCCTCCCTTCCTTTCTTCCTCCTGTATATCTTTATTGAGTGACTTTAACATATCAGGCAGGCCCTACTTTCACAGATATTGAAGGTTAGCAGGGAAGACAAATTAATTAAGGAATCATACAAATGAATGTAAAATTATACCTGCAGTAATTGCTGTACAGCACATCATAGGAGGCTGTGACTTAGTGGAGATTTTCCCTGGGATCGGCAAGTGAGTGACAACTAACCAGGTGAGAAGGAATGAGAGCAGAGGAGTGACACAGAGGTTCTGACACTGGGTTTAGTAGCCAAGACCCTATGGCAGAAGGCACTGTGACATCTCAGAAGAAGCCATTGGGGCTGCAGCAGAGGGAGCATAGGCCAGCGTGGTACAAGGTGGGGCAGGGTGCACGGGGAAGGGCCAGTGCAGGCAGACTATGTTGGCAGTCTTCCAGGTTGATCTTTATTCCCAGAGCTTTCCAGGTTGATCTTTATTGAAGTGTTTTAGGTAGAACTGTAATATAACAGTCAGGAATCATTAGAACACTACAGTATGGAGAGCAGAAATGGAATGACCTGCAGACTGGATCATCTAAATTCTAATTTAGTGGTTAGAGAGCTGGGGAATTGTCAAAGTAACAGGCCTTTGTGCTCCTTCTCCGGGAAGCTTATTGAACAAGTAATAGAAATATAGTCACATGCCTCACGGGTGCAAATACGAGAGAGAAATCAATTGAGAGACTGAATTTAGGAAAAGGACTATTTTATTGACTAGCACTAAGAAAGTTAATATTTACTCTATTATAAACTTTTGTCCTTACCTAGAACATTTTTGAACAGATTTTACGTGTTTCCTTTAAGTGATCTGTCTAAATCTCCCAGATTTGTTCAGTTTCACAGTAACCAACTCCATTTGAAGAACTGCCATGTGGGCTAGTTTTGACCTTGAGGGAGAAGCACTTTGAGGTTGTACGTGTGTCCAGGGGGAGGTCTGGTTGCTATTTCTAGTGAGCCGGAGAACAAATGATGCTTGAGCATCGCTGGGAGTTGGACCACAGGAGACAGAGAAAACCAATCACTGTGCTCCACTCCCACTTGCAACCCTGATTTCAGGCAGGAGAAATCATCTATAGATCCACCCACAGGAGGAATCTTGGCTTTTGTCAGATCCATCTAGGGCTTGCATTATGAAGAATCATGAAGTCAACCAAACTTTTCTTCCTCTTCATTCCCTACGCAACTGCCTTACTGAATATCACTACCGTTTCAATGCCCAATCCTTCTAGACAGCCTGTTCTTATTTTCTTTGTTTTGGCATGCATGACTAACCCCTAGGAGGTATGAGCAATTTACTGTATTTTCCGTCATTGTCCCACCTTGTGCCACTCTCTGACCTGTGCTCCCTTAGCTTCAGCCCCAGTGGCTTCTTTCAAGTCACCACACTTTCTTTTTCTGCCACAGGGTTTCTAGAACTCAGGGATTAAAATAAGACACCAAAAGAACCCCAAATATCTTGCAGAGTTTGGGAGAAGGGAATAAAATGCTTCCTGGTGGTATTTCAGACAACAGATAAACCCCTAGTGCTGACTTGCATAGAGTGGGGGAGGGAGGTTGTGCTGTTTGTTTTCTCTCCCTGCAGCCAAAGTCATCTGTTAGCTGCCCCCCATGAATAGATGAGCAAAAGCACAGACACACTGAACATCAGTACGCTAGCTACTGAGAGTGTCAACTCATCGTTCTAACATCGAAACTGTCTAGTCCTAAGACATGCTTAATTTGGTGCCAAGCCTTAATTTGGTGACACAGCCCAGGGTCTACCTTACAGAAAACAAATCCCTTTCTTTCAGTAGTCACCTAATGATGAGGTTTGGCAGTTCTGTTTGGTGGGTAGGGTTTAGGCAAACAGACCTTAGACTCCATGACAGTCTATTCTTAGGCAGAGCACAAGTTACCTTTAGCATGGAACTTAGCTTGCTTATCAGTTGCTGTTGGGACTGAATGTAGGAAGTGCCTTTCAGAAGTTTTATAACTTGGAAAGAAATATATACATACCAATTACACATATGCAGTACAATAATGAAAATCTGAAATGAATATTGAAATATTTAAAGAGATTTTAATGTTAATTACACTCAACATTTAAAGAAAAAGTTCCAACATTTATAAAAGGAATAAGCAAAACATTTGTGCTTCAACAGGAACTTCTTAAATACATGATTTTCTTCTAAGAGCAACTGCTTTGTTTTTCAAAAAGTGCTCCATTCAGGGTCTCTACTTGGCCCACTCCTTTCAATGTCCACGTCATCAGCGAAACTTCTCCATGGCTCCTGTGCTTATGCCCAGTGACTGAGATGATTTGACTAAGGTCTGTTGGTAGGACTAAGTTCAAGATCCTTTTGAAAAAATAAAAACATAGGGGTCCCATCTCCCATTTTTTAGCCTGGCCAAAGCCATCTTGTGTTCCCTCTGCTTCTTGTTTGCAGAGGAAAACTTCAGGGAAGGGGTTATCGTGTGTCCTCAGAGTTCACATTCCAAGGGTATGCCAGTGGCATTGACAGGTGGGAAGAGTTCTTGCACATTCACCAGCCCCCCTTGAGAGATACAATTGTATGCACGTCAAGGCTGGAGTTCTGCATCATGTTTCGTAGTAGGCATCCACCCAGAGGGCTGCGGATTTCTTCAGTGCCCTGTGGAAGGAGTGAACAAGATCATCAGGAGGTGAGAGTCTCAGGTGAGGGTTGCTACTCCATGACACATTTGCTCTTTCACTTGGTGTGAGGCCATGTTGTCATTTTCAGCCATATGTGAAAAATGTCTTTACTGCCCAGTGGAAGAAGTCAAGTACACTAAATTTTTTTTTTTTTTTTTAGCAAGTGAGGTCACCTTTCCTTTATGGAGGAGATTGAGTTTTTCTTTCATTTATTCTCTTCTGAACCCCAAGCCATCACCCACGTTTTTTTCTAGTATTAAACAAATGCTTCACTGAGATTTTACAAGATAAAGCATACAACTATTACCAACTCATCCAGTATCTACCTACCCATCCTATTCTATAATGTGAAAGACACTGTTCTGGGCTCTGGGGATACAGCAATGAATCAGAGAGAGCTGAGTCCTCTCCACATGGAGTTCCTGGCTTAGTAGGAGATACTAGAATTTATTACCCAACATGTTATTTAGTCATGACTGTGACAAAGGTCATGAATGAAGAGAACCAGGTGCTGCAAAAGCATGGGACCTAGTCATAGGGACCAGGGAAGATTGAGGAGGAAAAGGCATTTGAGAGGAGCTGTGGAGAGTAAATGGAAATTGATAAAGTGATAAGGCTGGTGGCAGGTTGGAAGAACAGTCAGGGCAGAAGAACAGGGGATGAAGGAAATTAAATGGCAAGGGGCAGGGGTTAATGCAACAAATGAAGGGAGGCCGGATATCTGGAGGGCAGGGAGGGAAGAGAGTGGTAGAGTCCAAAACTAGAACACAAGTCAGGGATCACACCGGAACTGCCCTGACCTTGTTTTCCTCATTCAAGATACTGCGCTTTTGTTTGCTTGTTTCCCCCCAATTCTAAAAGGAGAAGAAGTTATCAAACCCAGATCACTGGCTGTTTAGTTTGACCAGCACAATGGTCTCTAGGGAACTGTGAATGCTTCAGGATGAGTATGAATTTTCAGTTCCGTCAGACCTCGCCATTCTTGGTCAGTCCCCCCCTGGGGTCTGTCTACCCCTGCCTGATTCACACATTTATGTCCCGCTGGACCTTGCAAGCATCTTTGTTTGCAACCCTGGACCAGATGATTTGAGAATCCCTCCCAGTTAAGTTCTCAAACCCTCAAAGGCCCTCTAGGGGATACAAAGACAAATAGTACACAGCCCTGGTTTCAAGAAGCTTGAAATTTAGTAGGACAGAAAGGCATTTTCATTAAGAAGTACCTAGAAGGCAGAAGGTAAATGTTAAGAATTATTATTTTCATTGCTCTTGTTGCTGCTGTTCATGTCCATGCTGGGCATCTGGGAGCCCCTTAATAAATGGTTATCAGGTGAATGAGTCACAAGCCAGTGAATAGTCTGGGGACAGGCAGTGAAGGAAAATGAGAGCTGTGAATTGAGACTCTGTTATTACCTGACGATATCTCCAAACGCCTTCAACATGGGCTTATTCACATACTGCAATCCGTGTTTGGCACACAGGGACCTCACCAGAGGTGCCGCCTTGTGATAGTTATGGCGAGGCATAGTGGGGAACAGACTAGGGAAACAGAAAGGAGGCATATAAAACAGACTGACAGAGAAACATGAAAGAGTTTTCTTTCCCCATTACTAAATAAAATTACGTCAGCAATTCAGACCCCACCTTGACCTTGCACAATACTTCTGCTCTTGGAAGTTAAAAAAAACTCTCACCAAATACTCTTATCTCTTAACTTTCTGTGAGCCCTGTGGGTGGCAATGTTTGGGAAAAGCTAAGAAAATAAATATTAGCTCCATCAGAAATGTTTAGTATTTGGCCAGCTCCTCTGAAAGCATGGAGTTTTCTAGCATTCTGAATTATGCAGAGAGCTGGAGATAGCCATCCTCCTTCTCTGTTTCCCTGTGTGTGTCTGTCTCTCTCTATCCATCTGACTCCTCCATCGTGAATAGATGAGTAGTCAGTAAATTCTAGTCATGGCTTATGAGAAAAGTTCTAGGATAGGGATAAGAAGTGAGAAAAGATGGGATTATATCCAAGGGTTTTACTAATTAGCCAGATGACTTTCTTGACTTTTGCCTCCTGTTTGATGAAATGTAAATAAAAATACTGTCTTGTTTTGCTGGGATTTCAAAGGACTAACATGAAAGAAAGGATGAGAAAATCTTATGAATAGGTACAACATCTCTTTCCTTCTCTAACTATCACAGAAATGGCTTAGACAAAAGGATATGGGAAGTCTCTCCCCTGAATATTCTGGAGAAATAACTCTGAAACGGTTATAATTTGTTCTTTCTTTAGGACATGTCCGCCTAACTGACCCATTGGTAAAGTATTTCCAGATACCATTTGGAAATTGCAGCAGAGACTGAATTTCATTATTGATTATTATGTAACCTAAATATATAGACAGATAGGTATTTAGGAATCTAATGAACAGAATAAACTGATAAACAGAAATTGAGACATGGATACATGGAACAGACTGCCAGCTGTCAGAGGGGAGGGGCTTGGGGAGCTAGATCAAAGAAGGTGAAGGGATTGATCAAAAAATATATATACATAACACAAGACAGACAACAGTGTGGCGTTAGCTAGAGGGAAAGGGGATGGGGGTAGGTTGAGGTGGGCAAAGGGGGAAAAATGGGGACAGAAAGACTTTGGGTGATGAGTGCATGATGCAGTGGGCAGATGATGTTTTGTTGAGTTGTATGCTTGAAACTTGTATGGTTTTGTTAACCAATGTCACCCCAATAAATAAATAAATAAATAAATAAATAAATAAATAACAAGTTTCAACACAACTTGGTTACCCAAGTGGTGTGATTTTTCTTGGGTTTTCCCAAAAAGCCAAATGCAAAGAAACCAATTGACACTTTCTAAATCCATAAGAATCTGGAAACCGAGTCACTGGCATTTTTACAAGATTTCACTCTATTTACTAATGATTGTAATACCTCCTTCTTTTCTTTCTTTCCTTCCTTACCATTGATGTTAGCAGAAAGATAGAAGCCTTTAGAGAATTATGGTTCGGTTTTTCCCCTTCGGAGATCCCAAGCCTATGGCTCTGCTCTGGACTGTATGGGGTCTGTTATACATCAGAGCCCACACCCCTATCATGGACTGTTTCAATCACTCACTGGTGCTCGATTTGGAAGTTCAGGTGCCCAGTGAACCAGTCATTGAAGAAGGACTGTTCAACATTACAGGTGGCCAAGACCTGCAAAGAAAAATCTTGCATCAGATATAAATAAGCTCAAGTGTCAAACAGAAACAATGTTTCGTTGTTCTTTTTCTTCGATCATTCAACAAGTGCTCATTGAGTACCTCTTTTGTGTAAGAAATTATGAGAAATAAAAAAGATAGATGCTCCTAGATAAATAACTTCCAATTTAAACTGCCAATAAGACATTTTCTAAGAAGTATATATATGGCAATAGATATAAAAAAGTGTATAGGACTTGAGGGGCTAAGTCATCATCAGTCTTTGGGTACAGAAGACTAAGGTGTCACAAATGAGGGCCTTGACAGATGGAAGTGAGAGTATAGGATTTTGGTAGAGACTGTAGGGCTTAGAATACCATTTCCATAGAGTGGACCTTAAAGGCTTCCAAATGGGGAACAAGGCACTCAAGGATTTTAACCAAGGGTTTCTGGGCATAGAAGTGCATTCAATGTAAGTACTTTCCTTTGTAATCTGATGCTTTCTGCATTGACAAAGTATCATCCTGAGGAATTTGCGGCTTCTCCAGACTGCCAAGAATAAGATCCCCTATGAATGTTATTTTATTCAATGCCGTTCTAAGGCTTAATTCTAGTTGGGGTTGTTGCCTTTTGAATGTTATTTTGGGTTGTTCTATGTCAGCGTTTCTCAAGATGTTCTTCAGAGAAACTTGGGGTTCCCTAAGACACTATTCAGGAGATCTGCAAGGTCAAAACTAGTTCAGTAATACTTCTAAGACATTTTTTGCCTTTTCATTCTCACTTTTTCATGCTTCTATAGTGGATTTTCCCAGAGGCTACTAACATGGGATGGCACCATCACTCTGATGCTAACATGTATGGGTTTGATTCTTATTTTAATTCATAATAAATTCATAATTAATCCATAATATTTTAATGTTTCTCAGTTTTAATTTCAAATATAGTAGATATCCAAGAATATAAATAACTTGTACAAACACAAGCTCTTTGAGGCTCTCAGTAACTTTTAAGCAGTTCTGTGACCAAAACACTATGAGAACTGTTACTCTACGCCCTATGGAAGGTCCACTGAATTTGGAAATGGGCTCGGAGAAGGAAGTAGAATGATTACTGGGTTCTCCAGTCAGTTATGGCACAGCTAGCAGAAGGCCGAGGGGGCGGGGTGTGCTGCACCAGTCACAGCTCTGACATCACTCACACCATGCATGGAGAGCATGTCATGTCTCCTCAGTGAGCCTCTCTACCTGTACAAAGAAATGAGGTGCATTCCAGTGGCCTTCTTGGTGTCAAATTCATTCTGTAATTCTAGGCATCTCAGATTCACTTGAAAGGCTGTGTCATGTGGGAATAGGGGTCAGCATATCTTTTCTATAAAGTGACAAGCAGCAAATATTTTAATTCTGTCACAGCTTCTTAATTCTGCTATTGTAGCATGAAAGCATTCATAGATAATATAAAAATGTATGAACATGGTTGTGTTCCAAGAAAACTATTTATAGAAATAAGTTGTGGGTCAGACTTGACCCTGGGACTGTAGTTTACTGACAGGTGGTTCAAAGGCTCTGAAATCAAACTGTCTGGGCTTAAAATGCTTTGAAAGATCCTCTCCCAGGAACTTCGTTATTACCTGAGTACTGAGCCAGTCTCTGTTCTCCTCTCTGCTCATTTTCATTGGTATGTGGCTCATCTGCGTAACACACGCAATCCAGGGACTTTCAAGAAACCTTTTGGAGAATAAAAGGAGGAAGCGATGACTCCTTGGGGTGTTACAGTTGCAATTACTGGGCTTGCATAATTGCTGGCAGAGCTGACTGAGCATTGGAGGAAGTGCAAGGGACTCAAAGGTTTTAATAAAATAGTAGTCCTTTGTTTTCCTCTTTGGAGGCCCTTTATTTGGTCACATGAACTGCCTTGCTGCGTAGTGTGCAGAAGCAGTGCCCCAAAGTTTGCTGTAGCATTGGTGCAAGGATCAAAAGATACTTAGGTGATTTAAGGGCATATGCAAAGTGAATGACAGCCAGGGTTTTGTCATCAGAGAGAGCTGGGTTCAAGTTCTACTGCACTGCCCCTGGACCTTGCTAGCTCTATAGCCTTGGGCAAGTAATTTAATCTCTCTGTGCTTCAGCTTCCTTCGCAGAAAATAAAGATGATACTATCTACATTACAGGATTATAGGAGGATTACACCAATAAGATAATGCATGTTAAGCCTTCAGAAAAGTGCCTAATGCATATTAACTAACATTATCCATATTATTAGGTAGGATATAGAATAATAAAGTGAAATCATGAGGGGGGAATCAATTGGGAAGTTGAAGGAAGAGGACTATTCAGGGGAAGCCATTTTGATTGTGGGAAAATCTCTAGTCCTAAAATAACTTAAAAAAATTTCTTCTGTTCCATCATCTTTGGCAAAGATTATGATGTTTAACTGGATTACAGTTTTAAAAGATTTGAGGATCAGGTGAAATACTGCAATTGAGAATTAAGCAAGTGGGGAAAAAGTAGATTGAGTAAAAATTTTTTTCTAGGGAGTTCTTCTTACTTAACTATTTCAATTTATTAATTAATTTATTTTTTATATTGTCTTGGAAATGTCCCAGTTACAGAGAATGGGGCATGGTGTCATAATCCTATGCTAACCACAAATAGATTAGATAAGGAAGGTAAGAGGACTGTCCAGGGTTATGGAAAAAAAGCGGACATTCTTGCTTTCTTACTTGACCAAATATATGAGCAACATGGTTCCAAAGATTCCGTAGAAAGGGCCAAATGTGATGAAATAGCGGATGTAAAAACTGCTGACCCAGGCAATATCCTGCAGACAGAAATGCTTGAAAGTTAGATGCTCTGAACACAGCTTCACTTCCCCTCCATTGGCTTGGGGTCCCTACATGTATTGGCCAAATCTTATGTCTTGTTATTCGAGGAAGTTCTGTCTAGGAGGGAACAAACATTTTCACTCCCCTGTTCTACCTGGTTTGGCTTCTGAGAATGAGTGAAGTTACTCACCCCCCAATACCTTCGGAGGTACATCACTTGCATGGATTGCAGGTTGAAATATATAGGCATAAGGAGGGGAAGCCCAACTGAAAAAAAAAAAAACACAACAAAAAAGATGGTGAGTAAATAACTAGAATGTGACCTCAGTGCAAGTCAGCAAGAGTCTCTCTTCTTAACATGCCGCCTGCAATGTTGCCTCTGAGCAGGGTGGCAAGGTTGAAACCCAAGGCTGGGAGTTTTGAGTCTCTGAGGCTGAATCAGGAATTTGGTGCAAACTTCCTCAAGGAGACTAGGGGAGCTTTCAAGATTTGAGTCATTCTTGATGGAGGCATCCTGGAAGAGCTTCTGCTGTGGGCTTTCAAGTTATCTCAAAGTCTATGGAATTCTTCCATCTGTCACAACCTTTAGGATTGGACCCTGTCATAACATGTCAAGATGGCAGAAATAAAGAAGGTGTACTTTCCTGGCCAGAGAATTGTTTACCTGCTTCTCCCCCAGGATCAGTGAGGCTAAGGCACAAACAAGTCTTACAGGGACCCTTTGCATTTTGACAGACTCTGTTTGACTACAGTTCAGTCAGGTACTCTGAGTCCTCCTCTAGACTAGGCTTTGTGTTGGCCTGCACACGCTCAAACTCTGCCAACTCTCAGCACAAATGGTTTCATCCATCCCACATACTAAGGGACTTGAACAAACACTAGCATAGTTTCTAGCAGCTCACAGCCACATCCCTGGGATGACTTTTCTGAAGAGAAAGGACACAATGAAACAGCTCCAGAGGGCAATGTGGTTCGTATATGTGTAGGGGGTGTGGGTTCTGCAGTGAGTCCACACCATTAATTCATTTTTCAAAAGCTAAGGGCATATTGCTGCATGCGAGATGGGAAGAGAGTTCAGAAAAGAAACCCCAAAAGCTTTTTCTTATGTAAACACACATGTAGCTAGGTTGGGGATAAGCTACCTTTCAAAATGGGACACCAATTTCATTTCTCTTTTTGGTTGTGCAAGAGAAGGAGCAGGTGACCACCATACGATGGGCTGCAACATTCCAGCAATGGAAGGGACAGCAGCAAAATTAATCCCTATGTCTCTAAAAATTGGCCCACAGGCCCTCTGGTGAGGTATGTTACAGATGACCACTGGCAGCCAATATTTGGGCAAATCAGATAATCTGCAACAGTTTCTCAGCCTCGGAACTGTTGGCATTTTGGGCCAGATAATTCTTTGTTGTTGGGGGCTGTCCTGTGTGGTGTAGGATGTTTAACAGCATCCCAGGCTTATACCTCCTGGATCCAGTACCCTTCCTCTCCCTCCGTGGTGGTAACCAACCACGTCTCTAGAGATTGCCAAATGTTCCATTGGGAGCAACACTATTTCTGGCTGAGAACCACTGATCTACAGGAAATGTTTGGAACCTTCCCTGATTTTGGTTTATTTCTCAAATATTTTAGATGAATATATTTTGGGGTTCCAGGAAACCTTTTTTGTAATCAGTCATGGGTGTGATTTTGGTTAAGAGCAAAGCACTTTTCTTCTGGTGTTTTTTATTAGTATCAGTATTATTTAGTTACCTTATTTTTCTTTAAGTCTGGACCCGCATCCCACATTTAGACCTATTATCTATCTATCTATCTATCTATCTATCTATCTATCTATCTATCTATCTATCTATCTATCATCATCATCTATCATCGATATATCTACCTATCTATCGTTATCTGTCTGTCTCTGTTTACTAAACTTCTTCTACAACTATATGTAAGCCAAGGAAACGGCCAGCTTTCTTTCATGCAGAAGCTCTATAGGTGTCATTTATTCCTGGGCCTCCACTTTTTCTGGCATCATACTGTCAATGCCTTGGCATTCTTTTCCTATCTTTCTTTCCTCCCTCCCCCAAGGCCAATATTCTTTTCTTGTTGATAGGTGTTTAGTTTTCCTATATTTAGGGTCCCAGATGCAAGACCTCGTTATTGACATCCTGTCTTCCACCCTTCTTGGAGCACCTCCTTCCTGGCCCAATACCCAGAGTGATGAGATGCCTATTAAAAATTCCTTTTTGCTTCTCTCTTTCTTTTTCAAGTTTCCACCCCAGAAAGTCTGAAATAAGACATGCTGCCTTTCTGAGTTACAAGACGACATGGGAATCCTCCCTGTGAGAGGATTGCAGTCATGCCTTCCGGCTTGACTACTGCTTACTTCAAGGAAATGAATGATAAGGAATGTGGCTCCATGGAGACTCACCCATGTAGAAGTACAGGTGCTGCTTTTCATAGTCAATGTATTTGATTTTCTTCTTGCCATACTGAATGGAGAGAGAATACAACTTAAATAAGAGACAATACTTCTGGTCATTATAGTCAAGGATGTTTGTGTGTGTCTAAAATCTCTGTGGAAAGAGCCATCTGATCGGAGTTCATTGGCTGTTGAACTTGAGGCACTAGAAGAAGCAGAACTGGAATGGGAGGAAATATAGTGGCATCTTTTTGCTTTGATTAAGTGTGGGCAATTTTTGCATGGATAGTTTATTCCATTTGACTGTGGGGATTGTAATCATGGTTTTTTTTATTCCCATGGAAGCTATTTAAAGATGTTTTTGTCCTTATGTAGAGTGGAGTGGTGATTAAAAAGGCACATTTCTAATGAGTTTTTCTAGCTCTTCTTTAATTATGATGTTTACATTTCTGCTTGCAGCCCAGTCTCCATCTATATGCATTCATTCAACAGGTATTTATTGAGTGGTCATGTGATTACAGATATAGGCATGGTGCCTCCTATCTCTCCCATCTTTCCTCATTTGTATTCTGATCATGGATGTCATGCTATATTTTGCTATTTGTAAAGCACAGTGATATTTATATCACCTCAGTACTGGGCATTTGGTTACTTTTCTAGGGGTCTTCTTCATTAATTTAATTTTTTCTCAGTGCATGAAGACAGTAAATACCTTGAAAACAGGCATAGAAGTAATGGTTATATCTCCAGTAACTAGCAGACAAGCAATAACTGTTTAACTGGAGGAATGAATACATTAATGGTAATTCACATCCCACTGTATACTTTTGCTGTATATTCATTCAGTTACACTGTAGGCCACAGGTGGCAAACATAAGGCCCGCAGGCCAAATCCGGCCCTCCACCTTGTTTTATCTGGCCCGGCACCTTGTTTCTACCCAGCGGCAGTACCAAGTTCCTTGCCCCTAGTTAAGGAGTAGTTACATTTATACAGTCCTAAAATTGCATTCGGCCCTTTGAGGGCAACTGTGAGGCTGATGTGGCCCCCAGTGAAAATGAGTTTGACACCCTATAGGCAGTGCTTGCTCTTGCTTTCCCCATTCCTTTAATACTTCCCCACCTATGTAAGTATAGATTTATTCTCTTATTAGGAGGGTAGGATTGATCCTTCCATCTCATATTATCACAAATAAAAATAAACATCATGATGATGAGGCAATAATGTCTATTTATAGTTATAGAAGATTTAGTGAGAGAAAGCAAATATTCAGGACTCATCAGAACTAGTTTTGATGTGAAATGACTGAATTTTAGATTTTAAATAATTTTAAGTAATTTTTTGTGCAGTAGCTTTGAACCTATGTATATAGATTCCAAAGGATATGTCCCAAGAGCAGCTGTGAAACTTGGAGAGATGTCCTCCATCATTTGTAAAGCTTTAGAGAAGGCATTTCTGGAGAAGGTCGAGCTGCTTCATGAACTTCATTGAGACAAATTTTGCTTTGTCAGGGGGATAATTAGAGAAATCAAGTGTCACAATTTTAGTGATGGGCACAAATTTCACAAACAGCAGAGAGGTCCAGTTTGTTGGTGGAGCCATGGTCAAAAGCAACTGATTCACTGTCACAGGCAAGGATTTTGTTTTTCAAAATCTGGGCAAGAGAATTTGTTTCCTAATTTAGTCAGGGAAGAGGGTGAGTTGTCTCCCAAAGCTGGGAAAACCTATTTTCAAAAAGTTGCACAATTTTTGGTTTATGTACCACAAGGCCCAGGAAGCAACTGACAAAACTACATTCTTATTTTTATAAACCTCCTAAATACTTTTAGAAGAAGATAGCAGTTTCTTCCTAAGTACCTGACTTTAGACCTCCTCTGTTCAAAGAAGACTTCCTTCTAAGAAACTTGGCGATCATCCTTTACAACAAGTGAGAAATTCTGGAGCTGACTTTTCCCTTCCCTTTCCTGTCATTTAAGCAGTACAAATTAGGGGTGGGATCTCAAAGTGTCTAAGAAACATTTGGGCTGTGGTTCATGTAGAAATGAACCCAGATGAACATGAACTACAAATAGCAGCACAGTCTCTTCTAACTGAGTTAGAATTAGCTGAACTAACTAGACTTAGATATTTGTGCTTTAGTGCTTATTGAATGTACTGACCTGTCTTCCCTGAGTGAATGTCTCCATGTCTTTGCAGAGTCATTGCCAACCGCAGACACCTAGTTTTACTATCTAACGTTAGCAGAGCCTCAGAGCTAGTGGCAGGAACTACACAGGGATCTGCTTGTCACCAGGTTTGCTCAAGCAGAGTGGTACAGATTATATTTGTTATGCTAAGAGGTAATACTGAATAACTTTGAAGGACATAGAGTCATACACTCCACATGTTCTCATTTTAGAATGAGATTTAATCCCCAGATTCAGTTATTTCAAATCTATACTCTGGACCTAAAAAAGAGAGATGTTCTCAGGACATGCATGAAGCTGGGACCTCTAGTCTGATCTTTCCAAGACAAGTCAATAGGCCTTCCTAAGAACCACTTCTAAGAACTTCTGGTGGTCAGGATTTTTGAACATACCTTGACAGGTTGCAAATCTCCAAGGAGGAAAAGTGGGCCCATATCAATATCTGGATCTTTTGGGTAAATATTTGGTTTTACGTGGTGTTGGAAGTGTCGGTAATTCCACCAATTTGCTGACAGGCCCTGAGGAGAAGAGGGGGTTCATTAGTCGTGGTGAGGTTTCTCTTTCGAAATATCCTCCATGATCAGAGTTTGCTGCATGCATCTCCCAAGTCAAAATAAGACATCTGAGTTTCTCAAACTGGCACCCGCTGCCGAGTCACAGAACTATTCATTGGACAGCGGCTCTCGAAGCCTACGGACAAATAATTATGTGATTTAGGAACATAAGTTCAGGCTCCAACAATTCCTGATAATGAGAACCTGTTGAAATTAAATATTTTTCCATCTTTCCTTTTTGATTCTTATTTTTAAAAAATTCTGGAGGTAAGTGGGGCAGAGAGTATTTTTCCTATTTTTTTTCAAAAAAAAAAAGAAACCTCAGCTTTAAGATTTTAATTACTTCTGGGGGGGGGGGCTGGAAATAGCCCCAGGCATCCTACTTCAATGAATATTTCAAAGAATCATGTATCTGATGTGATCTCCTAGGGGAGCTTGGCTCAGATCATTGCATGTTCAGGCTTCAGTGCTCTCATATAAGAATAATGAGAATAAAAATACTTTAGCCCTGGCCACATAGGTCAGTTAGTTAGAGATGAGCCAAAGTTGTGAGTTTGGTCCCCAGTCAGGGCACATACAAGAATCAACCAATACATGCATAAATAAATGAAACAAAAAATTGATGTTTCTCTTTCTCTGATTCCCTTTCTTTCTCTCTTTAAAATACTACAAAAATATTTTAGCTGATGCCATGCTTGAATCATCCCTGATTAGGTTTGTGATTTTATCTCTCTTAATTAAAGTCTGAAGGGCTTAACAGAGCAAAGGATTTAGAGGCACACCAACCTAGTTTCATATATCAGATGAATAAATATTGCTGTGTGGTTTGGGCAGATTACCCATCCTCTTTAAAGCTCAATTTCATCTCTAGTATATATAGTATAATGATATTTACCTCCCCTCCATTTGGGAAGATATGAGATGCTGTATGCAAAATGTTGGCACACTGAGATAGTTAATATCCTCTCTTTCCCCTATGGTGTTAATCATTTACAGAAGAATAAGCAGCAGTAGGTTTTTATTGTGTATTTGACATCTCTCAGTCACTGGTCTATATGTGTTTTAGATCTTTATTGTGCAATATAGTAGCTGTAGACACACGTGTCTGTTGGGCATTGGAAATATGACCAAATTAAGATGGGCTGAATTTTGAAGATTCACGATTAAAAAACAAGTAAAAATATCTTAATAAATTTTAGGCTGATTTCTTGTTAAAATGATGATATTTGAATACATAGAATAATGAAGTTACCTTTCAAAATGTGGCTACTAGAAGATTTATAATGACTTACGACATTTTAATGTGACTTTCATTATATTTCTATTGCACTATGTTGGTCTACACACTATACATCTATGGTACAGGAGATGGGTTTGTTTGAAAAATCTGTTAATACTGTCTTCCCATAGTCTTCACTGCAGTTTTCTCTTAGCAGTCTTCCCTAAACCCTCAGCCCATCAGGTGCAGTCTTCTTACTTCTAATATCCCCCAGTGTCCTTCCAGTGGACTCTCTCTCTCCCCCCAGTCCAGCTCTCTCTCCTGAGTGTCATGCTTGAATGGGCGATATCACTTTCCAACATTTCCTTTTAGGTGTCTCATGGCGGAGTTCTGGGGTGGGGGACTCAACATGGACTCATCAATTTCTAGTCTTCCTTCTGGGGCTCCCACGGACTCTGCATTTCTTCTGCCATCCACTCACTCTTATAATTGTGTATTCACTCATTTATTCACCCATTCATTATTTACTTTGAAGTGTGTGCTGTGTGTCAGATACTGAGCTAAGCAGTATTTGGAATACAGAGATAGACATGGTAAAACGGTATTCCCACACTCATGAAACTTAATCTATCGGGAGCAGCAGACAGCTAAACAAGGGCACTATGATAAACAATGGTTCTCTTTTTCAATTAATCCTCTGGGAGCCAATATCTTGACCTTTTCTACTAACTGACTATACCCTTAAACCAATGACTGTCTCTGGAAATTGGTAATATGAGAGACAGGTTTTGATTTGTGAAGGTCAGAGAGCATCTGCTCAAGGTCAAGGACCTTAGAACAATGGTCAGAGTGGTCAGGGTGTGATCTAATGCAGCTGGCTCCTCCCTGGATCCTCTGTTTGGAAGCCACAATTACCAGAGACAAGGGAGAGAGTGACCCACGGGAAAGTGAGGATTATCAAGTACCTGCAAAAACAGGCTACCCTGCACTAAGCTCCATATAGGAATCACCCTAAGTCACTCCTCATTTCCATATTAGGTTCTTAGGACAGTATCCAGGCTTGGACTGAAACCATCCTGGATCTAAAGATCTGCTACTCAGGCGTGGCCTTGGGCCGTTTCCTTATCTGTAAAATGCTTGAGGTTACTAGAAGGGTTATAGGAAATAACATGCTTTACACTCTTCCTCCCCCAAAATGTTTTAGGGTGCAGTCATGGAAACAATATAGGCCAGATTTTCAGAGGGTCTTAATTTCAACTATTCTACTTCTTTTTCCCTATAATAACATTTGGTGCTTATAGTTTACAAAATATGCACACTGGAGGTAGAAAATATGCTACAGGGAGTCCATTTGGATTTTCACATTGCAGAGAAGTCCAAAATGTGTGCAGACATTCCGTGGCTTATTTTCAGAAGGGCTGTTTTCTTATGTGAACTTTGCAAAACCCAGAATGGATATATTTTTGCATAGTTAGTGGATGCAACTTCCAAGGAATCTCAATATCTGTCAATATCTGTGCCTTTTCCTGGTGGAGAAGAGGGTAAATTTATGTGAAATCAAGTTTTGAAATTTAGAATTGTCATGCACATACAAGGTGGAGATGCTTGCTGTTTATAGGATAATTTTCTTCATTACCTCCCTCCCACCCTCTTTTCCTCCCCACAGGTAACTGTCTCTCCCGTACATAGTTGAAGCCTATATTAATTTTGCTCACGAATCGCTAGTTTTGCCTGCAAAAGGACAGAGTGCACCCGATTTGCTTTTAGAGACATTTCCCATTTATTTACTCTGGTCACAAGTCATCAAGATGATATTCAAAATTGTTTTTGGCCCTGGTCAGTGTGGCTCAGTTGCTTGGAGCATCGTCCCATACACTGAAAGGTTGTGGGTTTGTTTCTCAGTAAGGGCACGTGCCCAGGTTGCAGGTTCATCCCTGGTTGGGGTGTGTATTGAGGGCAACCGATCAATGCTTTTCTCTCACATTAATGTTCCTCTCTCTTCTTTCCTCCTTTCTCTCTCTCTCCCCCTTCCTCTCTCCCTAAAATCTATCTATCTCTCTCTCTCCCTCTCTCTCTCTATATATATCATCATCATTTTTCTAATTAAAAAATTGTTTCTGGAGACACAATTTATAGCAAGAGAGCTCTGTACAAATTTGGACCAACGGGAAAGCAGTGGTTTTTTAAAACATACCAGCAAAGGTGGGGCTGATTTGAAATATTCCACACACTGGCACCAAATCAATTGCCAATCATCTCCAGAGCAGATGGCTTTTCCTCTGACTTCCTCAGAGTAGGGGAGGGAGAGCGAGAGTGTCCATCATCACCTGACTCTCACATAAGAAACCATCGCCTCCCTCTTTCTGTGTTAAAGATTTCTGAGTAAGTTTAAAAACACTTCAGCTAACCCCAGTGGATAAAGCACAGAAAAGTGTGCTTACAGGAATTTTCTTGTTAAACCCGTCACATAAAATGACATTATTTATTCTAACCATTTGGAGGACATGTTTCTAATATTAATCCTGATGCAACTCTCTGTCTGTTTGATATATTTAAGCCTCAGTTTACTCAACCAAAAGCAGGGTAGGATCAGATTTAGATGGTGATTCTAACCCAGTATCTTCCAAGTCAATATATAATCACTTCAGTAAGAAAAAGCAAGTTAGACTCTGAGTCAGTGATCAAGAGTTTTTCCTAAGAGGACATGGCTTGAGCATAAAGATTTGGCTTAGTGAGAAGATCAGAGGCATTTCATCTTCTATTGGGCCAGGGTATATAGTTACCAAATCCTAGAATGTCATAGAAAAGCAGAGGTCCAGTTTAACTTCCGTTACAGATGACAACGCTTGAGGGCCACAGATAGAACTGTGACTCCTTCAAGGTCACACAGTGAACATTTTCAGAGTCAGGAATAGAAGTCATTCTTAGCATCCCTTGGTTGGCTCATTCATTCAACAAATGCTTATCAAAGGCCTACTATGTGCTGGGCACTCTGCTGGGTGCTACATTGCAATGGTGCATAGAACACTGTTGTCTGCCCTTCTGGAGCTTATGTTAGTGGGGACAAAACCAGCCACAATCCTGCCCACCTGCTTTTCTCCAACAGTCTGGGTTTTGCAACCCTCAGCTCTTGAACAGATTCATTTGAGCTTCCTTTTACACTCTCCCCCTTTCTCTTCACTTTTACCTCTTCTCCTGCACTTTTTCCTTTATTTTTTCACAGCTTCACCCTTGCAGGACTACTCAGTGTCACTGGGCCCCCCTTGCTCCCCCATAATAAATGTTCAGAGCCCTCCTAAGAATAGCCTCATTCATGACTTTACAGGTCATATCTTCATTTTTAAAGGTACAATTCTTCTGGGAGGTAGTTCCTTAACAATGCCAGAGATTAGGCCAAATAGTTTACTGGGGTAAGAAAAAAATGTTAGAACTTCTTAAATAAAAATAAACCCTTTCCTCATAAAAATTTAAAATTCTAATTTTAATATATTATAATATAATAGTATATATGAGCATATATACATAACATTTACATTATTAGTATAGTTACATTTCTCTGTGGGGCATGCAGAAACATTTCTTACTGATATGAGTGCACAAGTAAGAATGATTGCCTTAGAAAATGACCTTCAAGAGTCCCATCATCCTCCCTGAACATACGGTACCTTGAGATGACACATCACAAATCTATGCATCAGGCGGTTCCATTTGGACTTCTTAAATATGGAAAGATGGCCTGTGTCATGCTGCAGAAATGAACTCTGGGCCTAGGAGAGATGCAGTTGTTAGAGGAGCTGGGAAGGCAAGAAGAAATGAATAAATGTGGCCACTAGTTGATTCAAAGCCCCTTTGAGTAGAACAGTGGGAGATCTTGTCTGACCACAAGCCAACTGCACTTTCTGTGTCCCACACGTGTGGCATTCTTTCCCAGCCTTTGTGCAGGTGGTTCTCTCAGCATGCCATGCTCTCTTTGCCACTGTTAAAGTGTTCCAGAATAGAAACAGCATGGCCTTTAGAGTCAGGAAGATTTGGGTTCTAAATTGTTCTTCACCACTTTTGAGCTGCATGACTCTTGGTGACTTATCTGTAGCTCTGAACCTCAGTTCTTCATCTGATAAGCAGGGATAATGGCACTTTACTCTTTGGGCTGTTGTGCGATGTAAACACATGTAAAGTGCCCAGCTTATGTTAAGTACCAAACAAATGTTTGCTTCCAAAGTCGCTTTTCAAGCAATGGTGCAAGTTATCTTTTAAGGAAATAATTAACATATTGTAAATTGTGTGGCTATGAACATTGGGGTGCATAGGTTCTTTTGGATTGGTGTTTCAGGGTTCTTAGGATATAATCTTAACAGTGGAATTGCTGGGTCAAAAGGCAACCTGAGTGCCCATCAGTAAATGAATGGATAAAAAAAATGATAGTATATTTACACAATGGGATTCTACGCAGCAGAAAGAAAGAAGGAGCTCCTACCCTTTGCAAAAGCATGGATGGAACTGGAGAGCATTATGCTAAGTGAAATAAGCCAGGTGGTGAAAGACAAATACCGTATTATCTCACCATTAATAGGAACCTAATCAAAAAACAAACAAACAAGCAAAGTATAGCCAAAGACATTGACATTGAGAACAGGCTGACAGTGACCAGAGAGAAGGGAGTGTATAATGGGGGAAAAGGGTGAAGGAATAATTGTAAAGGACATATGGACAATAACAAGGGGGGTGGAAATGGGGGAGGGAAGTGGGGAGGGCTGGGGTGGTGGAGAGGGGTGGGGGGAAAGGGAAGAAAACTAGTTGAACAACAATAAAAAAAAGAAAATAGTTAACATAAAAAATTCTGGAATTAACACTGATATTAATTATCCATAAACTCTTCCCCAATTGTCCCAATCAAAATTAAATGATTCTTTCTTCCCTAACAGCACATGCTTGTTACTCTCCTTGGCATCAATGTCTTTCTGTCATGGCATATGTTCAGATGTTTGAATGACCATCTCCCTCACTGGATGGCTCATTTCCCGAGGGCAGCGGTCAGGTGCATTTCCCTTAGTGTCCACAACAGTGATGTGCTCATAGGAGGCTATGCAGAGACCCACACTTTACTGAACAAAGATTTATCAGATCTATGTGCCAAGTGCTGATTGTCATTTATAGAGGAATCCAGACCTTTTTATTCTCATATCAGATGTATTTTCTGCTCTTGAAGAATTCATGGTCTAATGCATTCATACATGCTGGTTAATAAATTAAAGATAAAAATGAGTGTTACATGGCTGAAAACAGAACTTTCAGTTACTGAACTTTTGTGCCAAAATTGGGCAAAGAGTAGCAACTGTCATAAGTTAAATATGTACATTATGCTAGTCACTGTGCTAGGTGTTTTACACATTAGCTTGTTTAGTCCTCCTCAAAATATTTCCATAAAATTTGTTACCTCCATTTTACAGACAATAACTTGGGCCCAGTAAAGTTTGATAATCTGCTGGTGTCAGACACCAATGAGTAGCTTGCCAAGAAGTATCAAGCAGCAGCTGACACTAATCTAAAGAGAGAAGAAGAAATTCTGAGCCTTCCCCCAAAGCCATTGCCTGAGGTTAGGATATTGCTTACCTGAGAAATTGTAAGAAGAAAGGAAATACATATTGTAATTGACCAGCCATTGCCAAAACGCCACAGCATTAGCCAAGCCAGGGCTTCCAAAATCAGGATCTGGATGAGGTGGAGGAAGAAGAACCCCAGGTTGGCATTGAACATGTTCATTGTCTCTAATGTCCTCCGCAGTTCTTGGAAGTCTTCCACCAACTGGGACTGTGAAATATTCAAGGAAGAAATCAGTTCTTTCAGGGGAAAGGGTGCACAAATGATCATAATTAATAATCTGTTTTGTTAACTTATTAAGTTAATTTTATGCATAAAAATTCATTAGCATTAAGAAATCTAATAGGGGGGATTAAAAACAACAAACAACAGATAAACAAAACATTTGAAAAATATTGCAATTTTTTTTCACTAGAAAAGAGAAAGATGAGTAGAGGTTTTTTGGCTGTCCTCAAATTATTACAAAAGTTTATGTCATTTCTTTGAGGGGTGGTCATGGTCAGTAAAGATGTACAGAAGTCTGACAGTTGTGTTCTAAACCATCGTTACTTTTTCAGGTATTGATTTCTGGCTATGCTTTGGGGAACTTCATTATGCATACAGATCTGTGTTACCATAAATATTGGTACAGTTTACAAAGTGATTGCTGCCATTGTTGGTTGTTCACCTGTGCAAAGGGCTGGCTCATAGGAGATGAGGAACATAAACAAATGTAGGCCACTTAGATTAGCTCAATGTATAAATTTCTGTAAGCTGTACTCAGTGGATCCCCAGGAACAAGACAGGGTCTCTGGTGGCATTAGAGCATCTGCTGGTTGGGGGGGTCCTGGTTCTGAGTGTGTACTGAGCGTATGTGCATATGTGTGTACGCACAAGGCTAGCATCAGTTCATGAGCTTGTCGCGCCATACTGGAGAGTCAGGGCCAGGGCTGGGAGGAAATCTCTCTCAGCTTAATGACTATAATGGGGTTGAAACCAGGACCATGAGAAAATAACCAGAGTATAAGAAAGAGAACAGGATTGTTTACATGTAAGAAAGGAGAGAAATTTGAAATAAGAGTTATGAACATAATTCTAGAAGTCAAAATTTTTATTTAAAAATTCACTGATGCAACTTTTAATTGATCCACTGCCTGGAAAAATCCAGATGGGCTCATCTCTCAAGCTCCCATGAACCCTAAAATTCTGGAGGCCACAGATACTTTTAATAGGTCATCTCTAGAGTGGCTCAGGGCCTGGTCATGTTTTCCCACCCATTTATTGTACAGAGACAAAGTCACCAAAGTCCAGAGGAGTGACTGGTCTGAAATCTTCAGCGAGTCAGTGACAGATGCCAGACTTAAACTTATGTTTCCTGACATCCAGTTTTGTGGTCAAATACTAATTGTCTACATATGTATCTAGGTAAATATAATATAGCAATTCATTGTCTAAAAGAGTGTTGATCTCTGGGGGTAGCCATAAATTTTCTTTAGTTTTATATACATATACATATATTCACACTGATGTACTAAAGAAAATTTATGGTAGCTCATTACCTCCAAAGACCAGTGAGTGCTCTTTTAGACAATGAATGATTATTTTAAAGCTTTTAACCATCAATGGGGTTTTCTTTTCCTTGAAGAATATTTTTAAGAAAAACAATTAAAGCTTGCACGATCTTCCTTTTTTAACCTAGGACCCCCTGCCCTAAATAACATGGACTTATCTGGGGTTGGTCCATTACTTGTGCCCCCATGGAGTTCATGATAGCAGTAGCATCTAAAATTTAATGGAGGCAACTGAACTTGAACAACAATAAAAATATAACATTTATTGAGCATTTACTGTGTTATGGATACTGGCGTGAGCATTTAAGTGCCTTTAACTCTTTCAATAATCTTCCAATAAATCTTATGATGTTGGTTCTATTGTTGTTATTATTTTACTGAGAGAAAGGCTGAGCAGCAGAGAGGTTTGGTAACTGGCCTAAGCCCATACAACCTGTGGCAGGACTGGGTTGTGAGTCCAAGCTCTCCAGCCTCAGAGTCCACCCTTCTGAACACAGAACCACGCTTCCGGCACACAGCCATGCAGGATGAGCATCACCACAGAAGGGGTGACCTTGTGTTTGTCTTTGGTCTGCGAGTAACTAGTTCTGTATCCTCAGATGCCCTCTTCCTCTGTGAGTTTGCTTCATCATTTCATAAAGTGGAAATATAACCCTCATTCTATCTGCCTCATGGTGAAAGATGAATCAGCACTTTGTGCAAATTATTTTTGAAGAATTATAAAAATGTAAGTTGTTTAAAAAATAAATTGCAAAAACCCAAACTGCTTAATATTAGCTAAAATCTCTTTAAGCCTTATGTAAAATCATCCTAGTGAATGCTCAGTCTTATAAAGACCCCGTCCTTTGGAGGAAATTGTTCAGGCAGCCAAAGTTTTACAGAGAGAAAGAGTGATGTCCTTCCTTGAAATTCCTAAAGGATTGGGGCCAGAGAAATAACCTGGAGTCCCAGTTCTTCAACACACCAGCAGCGGGGCTTTCAGGGAGTAATTTATTGTCCCTGGACTCTAATTTCCCCCAAATTCAAAAGGGCTGTAGTTAGAATACATTCACATCTTTCATCCATCAGCTATTTGTGCAGTTTGTACTGTGTAGAAGAGTCCTGAGGACACAGGAATAAGCCCAATAGAGACAATCTCTGCTGTCATGGAAATAAGTTTGCCAGGGAGCACAGACACAGACATTAAACAAATAATCACATGAAGTCACTGAAAAAAATTATATGTATAAGTTGCCTGGCATGAAGAAGGTGTTTAGAGACAAGGCATTGCTGTTTGGTGCAGGGCCAAAATTCCACTCATTTGTTTCTCAGAGATGTCAGAGTTCCGAGTGGGAAGACGACATTGTCTGTAGATACGTGGAATCCACTCATTTATGCTTCTGCAGGCCCACCCAGGCGCGATGCTGGTTTCTCACAAAACATGATAAATTGGACCTGAAATGTACCTTAGCCCCATTGCTCCACATATGCTTTTCTTTTGCCATTTACTTATTTACTTATTTTTTTATTAAATTTATTGGGGGTGAAACTGGTTCATAAAACCATACAGGTTTCAAGGTACACCTCAACAAAACATCATCTGCACACTGCATCATGCACTCATCACCCCGAGCAAAGTCTCTTTCCACCCCCGTTTATCCCCACTTTGCCCACATCTACTTACCCCCACCCGCCTTTCCTCTATCACCAAACTGTTGTCTGTGTCCATGTGTCATATATATATTTCTCTATATATAAATATATATTACATATATTTTAGCATATAAATAAATATATATTTATATATATATATAAAACCATATATACATATATATATGGTTTTTTGCTTAATCCCTTCACCTCCACATATTCTTGAGTCCTGAGACCTCACTCACGTTTTTGTTTCTCTCATGGCTGGGCTCTTCTGGGGCAAGCTCTCCAATGAGCAGTGGCTTAAGGTATAGTCGCGCAATGTCAAGCTCGGGGTGCATGGCTCTGAAGACATCCTGGAAACCAGAGAATTGTTAGAAGCCTAGAAGAGACATGCTTTTCCACAGATTAGTCCCCTTCCTGACCTCACCCTGTGCCCAGCTGGAGAACCAGCATAGACTCTGTTAAGATAATTTGCTTCCAAATCTTAAATGATGCTTCAAGTTGACCGAGCAAAATCACCCTTGGAAATTATCAATGGAAGCTGGAGATCCACCTACTGAATGCACTGGTTCACTAGGGAAGTCCAGTGCAGCCAGGTTATCCCCAAACACTGGAGAGACCTCTATTTATTTTATTGAGAACCAGAAGAAATAGTGGCTTAAGTTTATGATAAATCTTTAAACTCCAACATCATGCCTGGGGTGGCAGTTGCTTACACTATCTGAGGCATACAGCAACCAAGACTGGCTATGCAGATCTTAGCAAAAGATCTATGCAGTTCTTAGCAAAAGACCAGGGGAATGAGGCCCTTGAATTAAGTGATTCCCCGAAAAAGACAGAATGAAGTTGATGATGGTTGCTCAAGCCAAAGGTAGAAGAGAGTGTGGGAGCACAGCCATTGAGCTCTGGGTTGTCTGTAGTATCACACTCTTAGCTGTTGATCACTTCTAGAAAACACTAAAGCAGTGTCTGCAGGGGCTTGTGACAGCTGGGCAGAGAACTGAGTTGACCAACTCTACTTTTCCATCGCATATCCCAGCCTAAGTAGAAATTCCAAGTGGCTATGAGGAGTGGCGGTGGTTCCTATATCTTGTTTTTATTTGGAAATGAAAGATATTCTATTCTCTTGGGGATTTAAACAGCTTTGGGGGCAGGGAGATTCTCCAAGAGGAAGATGCTGGACTTTCTGCTATTATGGCTTTGGGGATGGGAGTGATTAAAAAATTAAGAAATACAACCGAGATTGTAACTTGGATACGTGGACACCACACACATTACTCTGAGTTCTGGTGTTGCATAGTACTGATTAAGTAGATGCCAGAGCAGCCATCCTACATCTCAATCCTGGCTGTGTAATTGTGCACAAGTCTCTTGACCTGGCTGTGCCTCTCTTTTCTCTTTTCTAATGTGAAGGTGATGACAATAGCTATTCAATTCACCAAGTTATTATAAGGATTAAGTGAATTAATTAGAATTTGACTCTCAATATATTTTAGCTCTTTCTCATATGTATAACTCCAGTGATAAGGACTTACTACTTAGCTTCTGTGCAAGACAACAATTCAGAGATTTTATTCCTGTACCCTAATGCCTAATGTTGTGTCAGCTCTGAATTATTTTAGTGAATATGATAACTTCTCTATCTTTAAATAGTAAAGCAACTTAGAGTATAGCCAAAAACCACACATGAGCCTACTTATAAGAAGGTGCTTATATAGTGAGTGAGGTTAATTGGAAAGGTGCAATACCAACTCTTTGGACTTTCTTAACCTAGATTCAGTGATGTGAAGAGATTTGTACCTGCTAGAACCAGCTCAGGCTCTACTGTCCATTCTGCTTCTGCACACTTCCTCTGACCCCTTGGAAATGCCTACCTGTATGATTTCAAAGGTGTTTTTTTTAAAAAAAAATTTATTGTTATTCAATTACAGTTGTCTGCCTTTTCTCCCCATCCTTCCACCCCACCCCTCAAAGGTGTTTTTTAATTGTCACATTTGACAGTTCTGAAACTTAATTTCCCAAACCAGGAAGAGAGTCATTCAATAATTAAGAAGGTGATTAAAGTATTTCAGGATGATCCATATTGAAAAATCACGTTCTGATTGTTGTTTGGGAGCAACTTAGGATGGAAAGCAGCCTGATTGATAAAGATCAGGGGTAAAGGAAAGGTAAGCTATTACAATTTTGTCTTAGTCCAAACAGCCATCCAGAGTCCTGAAACAGTGTGCTGACAATGACATTCCTCTGGGTTCCTTGTTTTTTCTGATCCCCAGAAAGTTTCATAGGTCAATACTGTGATAACAGATACTGAAGGCCTCCTAAACAGTGTTCTGGAATAGTAGGCATTGCCCTGTTTGTGGAACTCTTCATTGGGTCTATGGGCAGTACAATAAAATAGTTTAGATAGTCTTTGAATATATGATTTAGAAGAATTTCCTATGAGACTGAAAACTGAGTCAGTTGTGAAATCCCCTCTTGCAGAAACGAGTTCTGTTATCAACATTCTTGGGCAAGTATGTTCCTGCTGAAGGAAGGAAAGGGGAGAAAATGAAGGGGAGAAGGGATACTGCCAGCATTTATTGAGTGTATCCTATACACAAGGTGATTTATGAGCCAGTTTGTAATTATCACTTTAGTTCTGTGAGCTTCCATTGATTCTGTTTCTCAGAGGGGAGAAACGTCTCGTCCCAAATGCCCCAGTAAATAGTGGAGTCAGGATTTGAACTCAGGGCTGTGTGACTTTAAAGCCATGAAGCTATAAAGGTCTATTCCAGCCTTAACATGTATCATTTTTTTAAAGGCCTCTTAAGAGAGGAGCAACACCAGATTGTTTGGGGATGGTGCAAAGATCAGAGTGTATCTCCTGAGCAGATAGTAATGGTGTCTCTCCTCCTTAGGTTGTAATCCTGTGAATGACTTTGCCTCTGGTTTCAACCTACCTTTTGAGGCTTGGTTTTGCACCATGTTATTCACTGGATCTCTCCATATTCCATAAACTTTCCATGTTTCTTCATGGTGCTGAAGCTTTGTACACACTGTTCCCTTTGCCTTCCTCCATTTTTCTCTACATAAAAGCTCTTCTTCACCCTTCAAGATCCAGATGAGATGTTGCCTGCCCTAACCCACCCAGGAAAGTTATGCATGACCTCCTCTGGGCTTCCACAACACTTCATTCCTATAACTTTTCAAACTATGTTGTAAGGAATCTGTGTCTTCACCCCTTCTCTAGTGGTCTTTTGAGTTTTTTGAAGACTTGGACTATGCCCTGTTGATTACATCACACACACCATCTATCAGCATGCCTGGAGCATGGCGAATGCTCATGGATGCCTAGTGAACATGGGAGAGGGTGCATGAATAAGTAAATATAGGGTTTTTCATCAGAGTGTCAAACTCAGAGGATACAGATCTTTAGCATCATTGTCTCCTCCCTACCCTCAGCATCTCATTTTCTGACCTTTCTGCTGCTTCAGCCTCTCTCATTTTCATGTTACCCTCCTGATTTTCTTCTCAGCCATCATCTCTACTCCTTAACCTATTTATAAATTTCTATCATAGCTCAGCTCAAAATCAATTGTTTCCAAAACAGTATCACACTAGAAAAATATGATTTTCACAACTAGCTTGGAAATCCTGATAATTTTGTGCTGCTTTTTAATGGGAGATGAAGAGATGTGTGTTACTGTAATAGCAGCGTGACCCTTAGTGGGTGAGAAAAGTACATAGGGTCTGAGACAAAATCCTGCCTTTGCAGCTTCAGTACTAGATCCAGGTCATGAGCTGCATGAAGATGCCCTGCGTGAAGTCACCCAGCCAGGAGGGAATGTATGGGCTGAAATCCAGTGGGCATTCCTGCTTGCCAACTCTTCAGCTGCAACACCCAAAGAGTGTGCCTTCCTCATTCAGACTGAGGCACAGTGCAGGGGAGCAGGGGAGCAGGCTGTTTTATATTGGTCAAATTACTTAATTTATTAACCTTTGTTTTTTTTTCTCAATGTGTATAATAATACTACCCTGTCTGCCCCATGGGCCCATTAATTCCTTTATTCATTTATTCAGTCATTCCAAACCTATTGAAGATCTAGCCTAGTGGGCAAGAGCTTAGGCTTTGGAATCAGACAACAATAAATGACTCATTTTTATATTATTTAGTTCATCTGAGGTAGGTTGAGAATTTCCAAAATTCAGAAAAGGAAGAACCAACGGCAAGTATATGTATGAATCACAAAACAAGTAATTAGAACCTGCATTTACTCACCTCAGAAAAGCTCACCAGAATAGTCACTACCCATTCACCAACACCCATTCCCACATCTTTTGGCAACTTCTCCTCTGCTCACCTTTCTCACTCAGATCTCATGTACTGCAAAGCAATGGCTAGAACACGTCACCTCCTATTTTCAGGGTCCAGAGTGCAAACCATTACACTATGGAACTTGTCACACCATATTTTGAATATGCCAATTTGGGGGGAGAATGCAGTTTTTGCCCCTTTCCTGGGAGAGAGCCACTTTGGAGTAGAAAACATCACATGAAATTTATGTGACATCAGTATGATCAAATTTATATGAAATCAGTAGAAATTTATATTACATCACATGAAGTCATATAAATTTCTCTTCACACTCAGGGGTAAGCAGAGGGTTATTTTTTCCGCTGCAACTCATTCTATTGTTTGAGAACTTTCATCATTTGAAAGCTCTTCCTCATATTGAGATTTGTTCTATGTTACTTTCAGCTGAGCTCCAGCCCAAACTATCTCTTTCTCTCTACTCTTCCCACCAAACCTGCTCATCCTCCTGGCTTCCCTGTCCCATAATGGATTTCACCACCTACTTATCTGAGCCAGATGTCCGTAAGACAGTTTAGACTCCTACATCCTGTTTACTTATCCAGTCACTCATGGGTCCTAGATATCCATGGCACTCATTTCTTTTTTTTATTCCTATTGTCAATGCATTGTTCAAGCCTCCAAGATGTTACCTGGACTCCTTCCTTCATTTTGATGAACCTTTCTCAATTTCCTCCTTCACACAACTGCTGAGCTGGTAGTTTTCACCCATTTTACTTATTATCACTTAGTCACTTCTCTCGCTACTCCTCCACCCATTATTTAAATGAGAACTGGGTTATTTAAGACATTTTGTCAACCTAAAGAAGATGCAATTATTACTGATTATTACTCTCCTTTCACCAACAGCTTTAAGGCCCTGCTTGATTTTGTTGTCATGGTTGCGGGTTGGGAGGGTTGCTGTGCTAGAGAAGTGTGATTATGTGTAGTGGAAAGAGGAAGACATGCAGTGGGGGCCAAATGCAGAGTCCTTAGCTCAGCATCAAGACTGTTTCTCCATCTCCTCCTTCTCTTATCTCTTCCACTATCTCTCTCCTTTACTGATCTCCTCTTCCTCTTTCTCCTCTTCTCATTCTCATTCCAAGACAGTCACTGACATTATTGTGCTAAGACAAAGGAAGTGTGGGATGCCCATTCTGGCTGAGCTTTTAATCATGATCTGAGTCATATCTGTACTCCACCTTGGTGCACATGCTCTTCCGCAGGCTCCAGTCTCACCTCTGTTGGCTCTGCTTATCCCAAGCCACTGGGAGTGCTCTCCTCTACCACACTGCAGTCCTCCAAATAGTTGAAATAGAATTAGCTGTATTTCCTCTAAGTTTTTGTCATCCCTTCCCTGTCATCAATTCCTTTGACTCTCATGAGAAAGAGCTTGCGTTTCTCGATGTCTCTCTCAGAACGAGGTGTCCAGAGATAAGGAGTGGGATGACCAGCACACAGGATGATGCACCTGCTCTCTTTGTTCAGGACACGTCATACATGCACATGCATCACAAGATTGCACTTATTTCTTTTGTGGAGCCTGCAACACTGTTGTCTTAAAACTTGTGGCTATTTATTCATATGCATTTCCTGTTATCATATGCTTTGTAATCCTCATCTTAATGATTGCAAAATAACCCAGCAGACAGATAAATTGTGATCTATATAATTAGTCCTTCTTGGTCTTACAAGTTATTTCTGGCTTTTCCCAGATGAGCTTTTCTAGGTGAGCAGAGCTGAGTCTGGATTCTAGTTACCTGTACTGTGCTATTAGTTTTAAATTATACAGTTTGAAAACAATCAGGTAACTCACATATGCAATAACAGTAGTTGATGTGCCAATTTTGTTTTATGGACTTATTTTTCTTGGTAAAGTTTTTTTGGAGACACTTATAACCTTTCTTAGAAGAACTAAATGAAAAAGCCCAAGAGTTGCCATTTTTTGAGTAGTGAATCTGTGCCATGCACCATAAGGAACATTTTACTTTATCTCCACTGACTTTCACAACAATGCTAATATGAAAGTAAGTCTATCTGTGTGGTTTTCAGGGTGGCTGAGACCTACATCTTTGCCAACACATCCTCTGAGCTAAATTCTATGACTTGTGTTAGGAAAGCATCATCCATATTCTGGGTTGTGGGAGTGAGGGGATGGGCTAGATAGGGATCTGTAGTATTTATTTTATTTATTTAATTTATTTATCTATTTTATTTTTCATTCCCTTTCTTCTGTTATTCTTGCACACTTGCTTTCTACCTCGCATCTTCTACCCTCATTTATCTGAATTCCTACCCAGCATCAGTCTCCCCAACACCAGGATACTCCCACCCTTTACTACAAGCACATGTTCATTTTCTCAAGGAAAAGTTGACCTTTGTTTAAAAAATATCAGGTGTGATGGAAGTGGAGAGGAAGTAGCAAGGTATGTTCAAAAAGGTATTCACCTGACTGCAGAATCAAAATAGGAAGATGGTGGAAGAAGAGCCTGGTTGGAGAAGGGAGATACGAAATTGAGGTACGAAATTTGATACTATATGTTGATAGTATCAAAAGATAAAATATTGCTTAACTTTGCAAATTTGCCATGTGCTTGCATATTTTGTTATTATTAGCACGATTTATAGAGTGATTCTTAGTTAAACAATGTTTTTAATTTCATACTTTGAAACAAGTTGGAGAATTTGTATATTACATTGTGAAACAATAAAACAACAAAGTAGGAAGAAAAAAACCTGGGTTTCAATTTCTGCTCCACATATTAACTGTTTGATTTTGGGTTAGTTAGATCTTTTTAATCTCGTTTCTTCATCTGTATAATGTGAACAATGAAATTCATAATTGGCATAAAACAAACTTCCTTGTAAGATATTTTGCATGGGCTTCCTAAATGATTTAACGGTTTGAGAAACCTTCCTATCAGATGTTAAATGGAAAATTTATTTGTAAGAACTCAGCTACAAAGGTTAGAAACCTATCTGGTTTCAAAATTTGACAATGTTACTTGCTGGCTGTGTGTATTGTTTGCCTCTTTGAACATTAACTTTCTCATCGCTAATACGGGGATGATAATCCAGCTTCCTCACTGTGAGGTTTAAGTGAAGTGATGCATTTGAATGTGTCTAAGGTATTCTAGACATCCAATAAATGTCACAGTAATTTTTTCCTTTGCTGTTTTGGTAGAGGAGAGTGGTAAGGGGAAGCAGTGAAAAAAAATGGAAAGACTGGAAGTTAAGAAATATAAAGGCTTTGAATCTAAGCTGTGCTGTGGGGTGACTTTGGCAAGTTAGCTATGCTCTCTGATTCTAATTTCTCCTTCCATAAAAGTGGCTTGTAGTACCTGTGTGACACTGAAGGAGCTACAAGGAAGGAAAAGAGCTCTGCAAAGCCTAAAAACCTATGCAATCGAAGGTTTTCATCACTGTTATTAACATTTTGATGCCTAATAGATGAATCACTGGCTTGAGCACGTACTTGACTTGCTTTTGGGAAGAGAGCCAAGGTTCCAACCACCCAGTAGCTGGAACAGAGAGAGGGCATAGCTTTCCGCTCCTTACCGTGGCGTCTTCCCCAGCGTAGTGGTTGAGGACCCGGCGCCCACCTGGATGGCGGTCTGCCCAGCCAGTAACATCGTACACCTTGCGGTTGATCACCAGCCACTGGTCGGCCTCCTGATTGTGTCTTTGGATCTCCTGCCAGCTGTACAAGTTGAGGCTCTTTCTGGGCACGCCATCCTTCCCTTCTGCCCCCTGCTTTACAAAGCCTTCAGCTTTCCCATTTGATGCTGGTATGTGGTTTGCCTGATGCTTCTCCCTTATGTAGAGCTGACTCTTTCCTACAAGGCTTCCATTGCCTGCATGCTTTCCTTCAATCTTCATCATCACTGACCCCTGAGGTTTCTGGGTTGACTCCTGAAACTTCTAATCCTCACCTCCGATTAGGCAATAAACTAACTCTTCTTCCCCTTTTATTCCATTGTAGTAAGATGCCTGCTCAGAATACTTCTTTTTTAGCCCAATTATCTACCTCTTCACAAACCTGATGGTGAGCACATTCCCAGCCTCTCACTCCTGCCTGTCCTGAATCTTTTCTGCCCTGATGGAGGTTGGACCACCTTTATCTCTTCACTTCTCCTCTCCCTGCAGATGGACTCTTAGCAGCATCCTTCATCATTGAGTCCCTAAGTAAAGAGTTGTGGCCAATCGCAGCCTGGCACAATGTTGTGGCCCCACCCCCAGGGAGGAGGGGCTAGGCTCTGTTACATAACTTCCTTGCTCTGCATCAAGCTGGGTTGGGTTCCTACCTCTCTGACCTGCCTGTGAATGGGAACATTCAGATTTGTTAATTGAGTATGTGAGCAGAAAGTTTCAAAATCTCCAGGATGACAGCTATGAAGAAGGAATACTTGGTGCACTTAGGAAATGCTCTTTTTGACAGCTGTTATTTCTCCATAGGGCTTTTAAACTTTTTAAAAAAGACTTAAAAAAAAAAGAGAGAGAACGGTTTATAACTACCAAAAAAAGCATATCAATAGTAAGCCGGTTTTTCTCTTAAGCTGGCTAAATCTGTCAACACACCTGAGTGTAACAGTGACTGACATTTACTAGGACACCTGATGATGTTCAAGGCCCAGCTCACACTTTATCTGTTTAATCCTCACGTTAATCTTTTGAGGGAGGTACTGTTAGTGTCCCATTTGCCAGGTGAGACAACACTGGCTGACTGAAGACCTCAGGTAACACTGACCTCAGGTAACACTGACTGAACACCTCAGGTAAGGTGAGCCACAAAGTGAGAAGTAAATCCAGATTTTCTGATTCCAAATCCCTAACTCTTTCCCTTCGATTCTCTGAACCTAGGGTCTAGACGTGTACAATAATAACTCGACACAGTGGTTTAGAAATGAGTCAGAGGCAAAGATTACAGTGTGGTGGTGGGGGATATTAATATTAAAAATGGGGGCATGAAATAATAGAAAAAAACATTATCATATTTAGAAATGAGCCCTAAGTAAATCATCAGAATGCCCAAGATTTATGTACTCGGGTGTTACTCCACTATGATTTATAAATGTTAAAAATTAGAAATGGCTTGAATGTCCAACAATAAAGAAAACTGATTTTCAATGTATTGAATGTTATATAGGTGTTAAAAATAAGTTTTTCATATATATTTTAAGGGCATGGACTGATGTTGCAGTGTAACAAGTAAAAAATTAGTCTATCATATTCCGCTTGGAAGGAAAAATGCTAAAACATTGGCATTCTCATCATTATTAAAGATTTTTTCTCTAGTCTGTATTGTCTTTCCCAAATTTTCTACAAATAAATACATGTTAGTTTTATAATTCAGAAAAAACAGGTTTTTGTTTTTAAAATAAGGAATTGAAGAAAGAAAATGCATGTTGGAGCTAGACGGGCCCAGGGCCATGTTTGAGTTCTACCATTTGTTAGCTATGCAACATCATGCGAATTACCTTACTTCTTTGGGCTTTCAATTTCCCATCTGTAGAATGAAAAAAAAATAAACACAATTCTCAGAATTACATTAAATTAGCCTAAGTGTTATGGTATTTACAGAAACCCTCGATAATTTCTGTGTGGGAGTTTTACAAATCCAACATATGTACATTTGGTACTTGGAAGTTATGTATGTAAATTCAGAATAGCTCTGGAATTTTAGTATAAGTGAGGTTAGAAGACAACAATCTAGTTGCAAGCTTGTGGGGAGCAGGTAAGGGGGGTTGCCAAGGGGAGTCGTGCCTCCTTGGATATCAAATAGACTTATAAAGATAGCTACTCATTTCTTTAAAACATTTGTACTTGTTTTGTTTTGCCAGCCAGGGGGCTATTTATAATCCTGTAAATAACACAAACTTTGGGGCCAGAATTATCTAAGCTGAGTATTCTTGCACAAGATTCTTATTATCTCTGTGCTGTAATTATCTTATTCTATAAAATGGGGTGAACAGAAGTATCCTCCTAAATTTGCAAAGGGGGTTGGATTCTATTATATGTAGGAAGAGTTTAGCATAGCATCTAATACCTGGAGGTGTGTAGTTGCTGTGACAGCTGTTGTTATTGTTATTGCACATATTGTTAATTTTGTTTTATAATGTAGTCACCTGTGTCTGTCAGTTATTTTCTCAGGTCCCTGGGCTCACTTTTTAAAAATTTGTTTTAAAAGCAATGTTGTTATTTAAACAATCTCCATTGTTAAAGCCCAGGTGGAGAGACCAGAGGTATTCATTCGACTGTGGATGGTGAGGCTCTTTTGAATCCACCTTTTGACCCTCAAAACAAAGGGGACACATCTGGGACTTTCTAGGCTAGGAGTTCTGCTCTATCTTCTTTCAGGAGAAACTGACTTACTGTAATTTCATTGTTTTACTCAATTCTATGGAAGAAAGAAAGAGGCTGGGCAGGGGGAGAGAGAAAATGGTAGAAGAAATGGATAAATGTGAATGAAACTGTGGCCTACCCAGCTGGTGCGGAGGTTTAAGAACTAGGAGAAAGCCTATGTAATTACCTAAATATTTGCTAAGCTTGTTTGATTGACTGATTCCTAAGGATGCTTGCCTGAGATGTTTTCCTTTAGGGCTAGAAGGTATAGATAAAAAGGCTGCTAGAAAACTTCTGGAGACCAGCTGAAGTGGACCAGAGGACACTTTGGTGGCTTTAGTGCAAACTTTCCTCATTGCCCTCATTATAATGCAAAAATCTCCATCCAAGGCAGGGCATTCCCATCATTTTCTGTACATGTGATGTATGTCTACTCATGTCCATTTACTGTGCATGCTCACCCTAAACATACCTAACATGCTACTGTTACAGAGCAGAGGGGGGGTGGTTCCTTCACGATAAATTATTACAGAAAGGATTCCCCCTTTCTGTCTCTGGAGGTTCCTTCCCCCACACCCACCTGCTAGGTTCGCAATGCCCGCCGCCAGAGGAAAGACGTCTCTCAATGCCAGAGACTGGTGAAAAGGAAAGGAATTGTTTATTTAAAAGTTACACAAACTTAGAATAATGACCTAATGTCTTCAATAAGATACTAAAGTCCTCTAGAATACCCACAGATGCACAGTCCTTCCCTCTCCCTGTGCCCAGTCCGGGGTACCGTGTCTCAGGAAAGGAAGTAGAAGTCCGTGATTCAGGCTCCCGGCACCATCAGCTGTGCGGCTGCTGCAATCTCCAGTTAATCCAAAGCCATGTGGCACCTTCTCATGGCCCACCAGCAAGAGTCCTTTCTCCCCTTTTCTATGGCTGCAAAGTCTCTCCTGCTGCCTAAGCCGCGTGGCAAGAGGAAGCACTCCAAAACCACATGGTCCTCTCTACTCTCCTTCAGAACCGTGCGGTCCTTTCCCCCACTTCAGAACCACATGGACCTCTATCTATCTACTTGCTTCAGAACCTCGTGGTTCTCCCTGTTTACTTCAGAGCCGCATGGTCTACTCCTTTCTATGGCTGCCGGGCCTAGGTTTAAATCCCAGTGCCCATCTTCCTTTGCAGCCCCATTTCTGACTCCTCCTACAGTCAGCTACACCTGCCAGCATCCCTGTATTCTTCCAGCTTTACTGGGCTGCCATAGTAAGTCTGGGCAGGTGTGGCCCCATGGCATGGAGCCAATCATCTCCAAGCTCTCACGCAGGCCCTGTAACCAGGGGGAGTTGCTTCCTAGACCAATCTTGGGTGGAAGTCACTCCCATCTCCCTGGCTCAAAGCAGGGCCACAGCTATTTAACATATCTATGAAACCAGTTAAAGGTTATAGATATGTTAAATGACCGTGCCAGGGGTTAGCTGCAAAGCTCTTGCTACCCAAAACAGCTCTGAATGGCCCTGTTCCATGTGTCCCATCCCCCTTGGCTCAGGCCTGTGGGGATGAGGACATCCTATATACATTTTTCTAATATTTCCTGGACACCCCGAGTCCTGGACCCCATTACAAATCCCTTCTTGGGGCCCTCCTCTTGGCTGCACCCTGCTTCACTATGGTGTAAGCAACAGCCCTGTAATACCACGTGGTCTTTTGTTCTTGGGGAGACACTGCTCAGGGAATGACCCCCAGTGTACTCTTTGCTTGCTGGCTGGCAATAAGGTTCCTTGGAATGTTCTTTTGGCTGACACCTACCAAGTGACTGGGGCCCATTTCAGCTGGTAATAAAACGAGACAAAAAAAGAGGGAGTAGATAAAGAAGGAAGTGGTATGGAGTAGAGAAAGGAAGTACCTCTTATAGTGGTAAAAAGTGACTAGGTGACTAGGATGCTGGTCCCAGCTTCGTCCCCAGCTAACTGCTTGTCTTGCCCCTTCGATGGGACTTAGTTTCCTCATATGTAACATGGGAAGTTGAAATTGACAGGGCTCCAACAATGCTTTGAGTTTAATAGTCTACGAAAAGGTGAGGGAAACTTTCCTGATCTCATTTTATTGGGGAATGTGACAACTGGCTTCTGTGTAGGTTGTGTATAAATGATGTGGATCCCAGCCCGGGGGATCTGCGTGTTGGGGCAGCAATGCACAAATTCACACGGACTACAGATACCCTATAGAGAAAAAGGGACGGCACTGCTGCTGTCTAAGTGAGAGAGGGCGTGAGGGCCAGAGAGAGCCCCCGAGAAAGCCGACCCCTGCCTGGACAGGTTTTTATTGCTTTTCTGGGCACGTTACATTGGGAATGGCTCTCATTTACTATGCACAGGTTTGCTGTAGGTGGTTACCTTTTACAGAAAACAAAGGAGAGGATGTTGCTAGTTACATCAAAGAAGAAGGATATTTGCAAATGTAAAGGGAAAAGTGGTTTAACCGGTTACACTCCACACTTGGGAGGTTTAGCTCAGATTTTAGGAAGTTACTTTAAAGATATGTGGTAAGCACTTGCTGCCTCAATTCAGGGTGGGGGAGTTTTAGCAAAAGCAAGTCTCACAGCAGCCTAGGTACAATGTAGGCCTGACTTCCCACGGGGAAACCTGTCCATGGGCGTGGGTCCTGTGGGTTCTGGACCTCGAACCCACTGGCTTTTCCAAGTGGGAGCTGGGCTACATGTGGAACAGTTCCCTATATATAAATAGCTCTAAAGTATTGGCGGCCAGCAGGCATGAACATGCCCTCTCTAGAGGGCCCTCCTGTGGTTTTGGGGGACAGCCTAGAACTAGTTCCCATTCTGGCCTTGACACAGATGGAGAGCACATGAGCTTTTGCTTGTTGAGGGCCAGAACCTCTTGAAATTAGGTGACTGGGCACGACTTTGTCTCCCGCTTCTTGTGCAAAGCTCAGAAAGTATTGGGACTAGAGGGTCCTTATCATACTTGTCTCTCAATAAACATTCCTTTTCAAAATGGATGCAAGTCCATCAGATTTTGAGTATGTGTTGGCTGTGTGGAGATTTGTCCCAGACTCGGAGGCGTGCACCCTAGCCTCATCGTGAGCTGACTCCTCCCTAGCAACAGTGTCTTCCTGATCCTGTTCTAACGCTTCCTGGGGAAATGCAGTAAATGAGATGAGGTGCCTCATCTCAGAGGTAATGCTGAAGAGTGTTCTGACCACAAATATGACTTCTTGTGAGGACAGGATTCTAGAATACCAATTCTGCCTGGGGCTTTTTAAGAAAAATTTAATTATTTTATTGTTGTTCAATTACAGTTGTCTGCATTTTCTCCCCACCCCTCAACCCCACCTCAGCCAAACCCACCTCCCTCCCCTGCTTCCACCCTCCCCCTTGGTTTTGTCCAGGTGTCCTTTATAGTAGTTCCTGAAAACCCTTCTCCCCACTGTCCCCTCCCCACTCCCCTCTGGCTATTGTTAGATTGTTCTTAACTTCAATGTCTCTGGTTATCGGCATGGGGCTTTTTGAAAAGCTAGCATCTTTTACCAGTGGGGGTGGGTCATTCATTTATTTATAAATTAACCTGAACCTGTACTGAGTAGCTTCCAAAGGGCTGTCATTGTTCTCCAGGAATTTATTGCCTTTAAAAAACAAAGTGCACGTTTTTACCTCATTTTTCTGTAGGAAGCCAGAATAGGGGTTCCCATTGTTTGAATATATGTTTTCAATTCCTCAGGAGATCCTGGGCAGGGCCCCGGGGCCAGACAGGTTAGACCAAAGGTAGAGCTTTCAGAATCCCAGCGCCCCTACCTTTCAGCCTGAAGCTGGTCAGGTGTCATAGTAGTTTCTCCTGACATCAAGGACCTTCTTCCCTGTACATAATTTATTGAAGGTTTACAACAAATTTATTATTTTCTGGTTGTCATGCTAAATAACCTGGAGATGAGAGATGAATAGCACTTGAAGAGATGCTGAAAACAAAACAAGGAAACAAAATGTACCCCCCCTCCCCCAAGCTTTTAGTTTCTTTTAGAGAGTCAGACTTCCAGAGTTCAAAATCCAGGACTCTGGCCTCTAGCTCTGTGAGGCTCAGTGCATTAACCTCAGTTTTTTCTAAACCAGGGATGATGCTCATAATACTGAATAGTTCATAGATTTTCTTTTGTGAAGATTAAATGTATTAATTCATGTAAAGAGCTTAAGACAGTGCTCAGCATGTATTAAGGTCTGTGAAAATGCTAGCTACTCATATTGTTCTCTTATCTCTGAGTCGGCATGTTATTCAACTATAGCAAATAGCTGATCAGTGCTTTCTATGGCCAGGTACTGCATCTTTACCATAATTCTGTTTTCTATTTTTTAAATCAGTTTATGTTCAATATGATTCTGTATTAGTTTCAGATGGACAGCAAGGTAGTTAGACAATCGTGTACTTTACAGAGTTATTTCCCCGCTGCCTCAAGTACCCACCTGGCCCCGTGCTTAGTCATCTCCGTATTATTGGCTATGGTGCCTATGCTGCAATCTGTGTCTCTGTGGCTACTCTGTAACTACCAATTTGCCCTACTCAGTCCCTTTACTTTTTCCCCAGCCTCCCAACCTCTCTCCCCTCTGACGGCTGTCAGTCTGTTCTCTGTGTCTATGAGTCTGTTTCTATTTTGTCTGTTCTTTGTTCATTAAATTCTACATAAAAGTGAAATCATATGGTATTTGTCTCTCTCTGACTGGATTATTTCACTTAGCACATACCTTTTGTTTCTTAAAGGAAGTAGGAAGACAGTCAAATGGAGAAGAAAAAGAGATAAGCATGTATCACTTCAGTAACTGAAGTAGTGAAAAAATGCTCAAAAGTACAGACCACAGACTGAAGAAGCAGGTTGAGTTTCCTCCTCACACTTCTCACAGTCTTGGTTTTCTGAAGCATCTTCTACCCCTTGGAGGCTCCTTGTCTGCTTCTAAATCAAGACATGAGCGTTCTTCAGCTCCACAATGTCATAAACCAAGAGAAAGGTCCCTGTTATGAACAATTCTATAATCATGTCCTCAAAACCAGAGCACTGCTCTCTTAGGTAACAACGAAAAACATTTAAAAAGAAATTCTGTGACAGTCTATGCTACTTTTTGTTGCTGGGGATGAAAACTCTACTAATAAAGAAAGAAGCACTTTGAAAATAGCACAAAGAGTGAGCAAGCTCTGGTCCTGGCATTGACAGAACTGATCATGCCTCTTTTATACTTTTCTTCTTAAAAGCTGAGTATCTTTATTGAAGTCACTTATCCTCTCTGGACCCCAGTTTCCTTTTCCATTAGATTGGGCATAATGATATCTATTCTGCCTGTATTTTAAAGTATTGTGAGGCTCAAAAGAGATAACAGAGGTGGAAGTATGGTTTTAAAGCAGACATCTGCTATGATAATTGTGATTTTACAGAGAGTGCAAAATTTGTCAAGTTCTCCCTGGGAACTATTCCAACTGGACCCATTGTGCCACAGAGAGAAAAACATACCCATTCCCACTAATGACAGGATCCTGCAGAATGTTTGACTGAGTGTAAGGGGATTTGATTCTTCTGTTAACTTGGTATGATTAGTCCCTATCTACTTACCTATCTAAGTGCTTTGAGCTCCTCGAAGCCTGACATTATTTACTTAAATTCCTGTGATTGTAGCTATTCTTATCACTGGCTGATGGGGGTTCCAGAAGGGTTCATTTGGTTGGGGACACACCCTGGCTGGCTCTGTGTGAGTGGAGTGACAGTATGAATTACACACCCATTTCCCCAGGGCAACTGTTCTGAAATGCTGCTTTATAGTTTCTGGACAAAGTTGGTTTGAAAAACACCCCAATTATCTCCTGGTGCTTTGGCTTTGAAAAGTCTCATTATCTCCATGCAGACATTCAGGCAGGACTGCTTTAGTCACAGAGGCTCCCAGCTCAGCTAGTCTCCATGGCAGCCGGAGATTGGCTGGCTCTGGTCCTGTCATGGGCAGGCTTCAAGTCAGGCAGCATGGCCTTATAATCTCACAGACTCAACAAAATCGCTTATTCTTGTGGTCTCAGTTACTGCCTTGTTTCATGGAGAGAAAAGAGAAATGGAGATCCATTCCTGAAAAAGAAACATAGATACCCAAGACTCTGTGTTCAACTAGTCAAAGAAGCAATGAGGAGGGCTAGAAGACAGAGGAGGAAATTAAATTCTAAGGTCCAGGAGAGCAGGATTTCTGAGTGTTCAGTGCATCACTCTGTTGTAGAGTCTGACCTAGGTCGTCACTAAATATTTGTTATAATCAAGTGAATAAATGCATGAACGAATGAGCAGGGGAATGAGACTGAGTCTCAGGTTTGCCAGTGACCTTCTTCTTATTGTTGCTATTATTACTACTGTCATAATAATAACAATAATAATAATAAAATGCTATGATTTCTTTATTGTTAGCATTAGCTTGTTATTAGTGCCATTTCTCAGGCAGGGGAAATCAGAGTCAGAGAGATTAAATATTGTGCCAGGGGTTAGATAACTCAAAAATGGTGTAGATGGACATGACTTCTCAAAATTTTTCTCCTAGACTCTCTAATATTCAAGGAAAATAAATGCATGCCCTGGTGGTCATGCTTCAAGTAACTCATTAAAGCAGGTTTATTTTAAAACTTCATGGAAATTTTGCCTCTTGCTTAGTCATACCCAGTATAGTCTCATCTCAGTGTTGGAAAACACTGTAGATTTACCATGTGGTTTCATGAGACCATTGGCCCATGGTCCCCAGGTTTGCTGAACCTCATGGAATGTCATTTGGTCTCTAGGACATGGAGGTCACATTTAGAAGTGTTTAGACACCCTTTCAACACACCCTGTGGTTTTATGGGGTCGGGTGTGGGCAAATATTGTAACATGCTGATTTATTGAAACAGGCCGCCTTTCACAACCAATGAAAACACTTTCAAGCTGACTTCTTGTTTATTTGATACATTCCCATTGACTTTTGAGCACATTCTTACTTCCTGGCACAAAAATGATGTCCCAGGTTCACTTTTGCTGCCCTAGTCCTGGAATCAGGCACTTAATTCACGTTAATAAGAAACTGTGTTTGGAAACTAGGATTTTGGAGTGATCAGAAAGTATCCCAGAACTTGAATGTGTGTATGTATCCAGAGAAGTACTCGTGCTCCCCAGTTGTCCAGAGAAGATCATAGTATGTCGAACAAGTGCTAGAACAAGTTTAGGCCAATAAATGTTTATACAGGGATGGTCCAGAAAAATAGGACCAATTTATAGGATGGAATCCTCCCATCTCTTTTATTATAGTCTCTTGTATGATATCTTTATATGTAGTAAAGAAAGAGAATAATCAAATGTCACAGTTGCAAAAAGCCACCTAATTTTATATTGCTTTATCAGAGAAAACTGATAATCAGAGAAGGCAAGTGACTAGCCCTAACTTATACAGCAAATGAATGGGAAATGGAGGGACTGTGCACCTTTCTGATGTGGTTGTTCTGAGGAGTAAGAAACTGCATTTAGTTTAACACATGAAAAAGTGGAAGAATCAATAAATGGTAATGCTGAATTACCATTTACCAATGGTAATGGTAAATGGTAAAATAGTTGTGTGTAGCAGAGTGATTCACAGTAATGAAGGTGATGGCTACAAAGTGAGGTTGGGGAATCTTCTCTCAATTCCCTCAGTACCAAGTAAACCCTGAGCTTCTTAAACAATGTAAGTGCCAGCATTTGGGGTCTGGAACTAGATTTAATATGAGTTAGAAAAAATAAAGAATACATTCACTCATACCGGTGTCAGAGGGTAAAATTTTCAGGGAATTTATAATAAAGAAATGTGGGAACAGTGGAGGGAGCCAGAAGACATGGGGTCAAGAATAAGGGTATTTTAGAGTTATTGCATAGAGTTCAAGAACCCAAGTAAAGAACTTGAATTAAATCATAATACTATTTCAAATTCTGCTTTTATTGACTTGAAATACTTTTATTTAACATTCCCTTTCTGTAAAATATTCCTTGGAAAACACAGTGATAAATGACTATATAATTTATTCCTAGGTATTTTATTCTTTCTGATAGTTCACTATTAGAGAATAGAAATGTAACAGTTTTTTTGTATTTTAATTTTGTAACCTGCAACTTTACTGCATTTATTTATTAGTTCTAACAGTTTTTTTGGTGCAGTCTTTAAGTACACACACACATACACACATTCATGTCATCTGCAAATAGTGACAGTTTTATTTTTTCCTTTCTAATTTGGATGCCTTTCATTTCTTTTTCTTGCTTAATTGCTGTTGTTAGGACATCCAACACTATGTTGCATAAAAGCAGTGAGAGTGGACATCCTTGTCTTGTTTTTGATCTTAGAAGAAAAGCTTTTTAGCTTTTTACAATTGAGTATGATGTAGCTGTGGTTTGCCATGTAGGTTTTTCATTGTGTTGAGGTAAATTTTCTCTACACTCACTTTCTTGAGAGTTTTTTTTTTTTATCACAAATGGATGCTAAATTTTGTCAAATTATTTTTCTACATCTATTGAGATGATGATATGATTTTTTTTTGTTTTCCTTCATTTTGTTAATGTGGTATATTGTATTGGTTGATTTTGCATATTTTGAATCATCCTTGTATCCCTTGAGTAAATCCCCTTCATTACTGGGTATCATCCTTTTAATGTATTGTTTAATTCAGTTTGCTAATATCTTATCAAGGATTTTTTACATCTATGTTCAGCAGGGATATTGGCGTGTAACTTTTTCTGCATGTGTGTGTGTTGTCTTTGGCTTTGGTATCAAGGCCTTGTATTTTGAGTTTGAAATCATTCCCTCTATTACATTTTTGTAATAGTAGTTTGAGAAGGGTAGGTTTTAAAGCTTCATTCAATGTTCTGTAGAATTCACCTGTGAAGCTGCCTGGTTCTGGACTTTTGCTTGTTGGGTGTTTTTGATTACTGAGTCAATCTCATTATTGGTAATCACTCTATTCAGATTTTCTCTTTCTTTATGATTTACTTTTGGGAGTTGCTGTGTTTCCAGTAATTTATCCATTTCATCTAGGTTGTCTAATTTGTTGGCATGTAAGTGTTCATAGTAGCTATTATGATATTTTGTATTTTTGTGGCATCAGTTGTAACTTCTCTTTTATTTCTGATTTTATTTATTTGGGTCCTCTATCTTTTTTTCTTGATGATCTGGACAAAGGTTTGTCAGTTTTATATCTCTTTTATATTTACTTACTTATTTTTTAAAAAAACAAGAATTTAAAAACAGATTTTAGTTATTTACTTTTAGAGAGAGGGGAAGGGAGGGAAAAAGAGAGGGAGAGAAACATCAATGTGTGGTTGCTTCTCCTGTGCTCCCTACTGGGGACCTGGCCTGCAGCCCAGGCATGTTCCCTGACTGGGAATTGAACCAGCAACCCTTTGGTTCATAGGCTGGCACTCAATCCACTGAGCCACACCAGCCAGAGCTGTATCTCTTTTTCTAAAAAATCAGCTCTTATTTTCATTGATCTTTTCTCTCTCTCTCTTTTTAAAGCTCTATTTCATTTATTTCTTCTCTAGTCTTTATTACTTCTTGTCTTCTACTAACTTTGGGTTTTGTTTTTCTTTTTCTAGTTTCCTTTATGTGTAAAGTTACATTGTTTACTTGAGATTTTTTGTGTTTCTTGAGGAAGGCCTGTATCACTATGAACTCCTCTCTTAGAACTGTTTGCTGTATCCCACAGATTTTGGAACGTTGTGTTCATTTCTTCATTGATCCATAGGTTGTTTAGTAGCATGTTGTTTAGTCTTCAAGTGTCATTTTTCTCTTTTCTTCTTGTAACTGATTTTTAGTTTTGTACCATTCTGGTTGGTAAAAATGCTTGCAATGATTTTGAACTTAAATTTACTGAGACTTGTTTTCTGGTCAACTCTGATCTACTCTGGAGAATTTTCCCTGTGCACTTGACAAGAATGTGTATTCTGCTGCTTTTGGAGGGAATGTTCTCCATATCTATTAAGCTCACATAATCTGATGTGTTTTTTAGGTCAATGTTTCCATATTGATTTTTTTTAATCAATATTTGAGCTTACATCATATTTAATATTCAAATCAACAGCTCCATTTTGTAGAATGCACTGGGGCTCAGATATATGTATCTTAATCATATTTACATACCCACTTAGCTCTTCAAATTTATTATTACTTTATGGGTTTGAGTTTTTATAATTAAATTTAAGGGCTTATGCATCCAAAACTAGTTTTATTCCATCTGATTGAATGCACCTGGATTTTTTGTTTGGATGCTCTATCCAATGAATCGCCAGGAATCAAAACTTCTATCATTTTTTATTCCACCCTCTTATATGACATTTTCTCCTAATAATATTAAACATTTATTAAGTATTCATTATATCTCAGGGATTGTGTTAAATGGTTTACATATGTTATCAAATTGCATAAATAGTATGATATAGGAAGTGTTTTTTCTACAGTTTGCAATAGATTGAAGAGGTTAAATAGTTTACCTGTTGTCATTCCCAGATCATTAATTGCTAGTTCCAGATTTATTAAAAGTACTAATTTTTCATACAAGGTCAGCAAGACTTGTGAAGGAGTCTGGTTCTTTGCACTTGTCTGGAATTTATTTCAACGATGCCATAAGTCATCACATGGTGAGCAGAGACTCCAAGTAGAAATTACCTATGTCCTTCAGAAATAAAAACTGGGAACAGAAATTTCCCTTTCAAAGAAAATAATATTTACTGATATAATGTTTAATTGAGGAGTTTGTACTTGTTGAGACACAAAGATAAATAGTTTTATTTTCTTTAATAACTATTTCCTTCTGTGCTCCTTGAAACCTCCCTTTCAGCTGGGCAGTGATTTCCATTCATATGATTGCAGACAGATGTTGTTCAGTTATTTTAGTTATTAAAAGTCTTACTTGGGTTATTAAAACCTGGCACTTTCCATTTTAAAATACCACTCTCATAAATGGATTTCACAGGCATTGCTGATGAGAAGGTAAAATGGTACAGATTCATTGGAAAACAGTTCGGTCATTTCTTATAAAGATAAATGAATGATGCAGCTATTGCACTCCTGGGTATTTGGCTCAGAGAAATTAAAATTTATGTTCACACAAAAAGCAGAACACAAAAGTTCATAGCAGCTTTGTTTACAATAGGTCCAAACTGAAAACAACCTAGATGTCCTTCAACAAGTAAATGGTAAAACTGTGGTACATTTATACAATGGACTACTTTATACTCCAATGGATTACAATGAATTCATTCTATTGATAAGAAGGAATAAATTATTGATACATACACCAATTTGGATAACTCTCAGGGACATTATGCTAAGTGAAAAAAACCCCTCAAAGAGCTAGATACTGTATGATTCTACTTACATTATTGAGGTGACAGAATTATAGTGCTGAAGAACAGATCAGTGGTTATCAGAAATTAGTGGGGTGGGAAGGGTGTGACTCAAGGGGTGACATGAGGGAGTTTTGTTTGGTGATGACATAGTTCTATAACTTGATGATGGTAATGGTTATTTGAGACTACATGTGTGATAACATTTCATAGAGCTATATACCAAAACAAACAAATAAACAAACAAAATGCATTGCATGTAAATACTGATAAAATCCAAATAATGTCTGTCCCTGCGTTAATTGTATTATAAATATTGCATCATGGTAAAGTTTCTGGTTTTGACTATGAACTATGATTATGTAACGTATTATTGGGAGAAGCTAGGTGAAGGGTACACAGGAACTTCATACTATAATTTTTGCAACTCCTGATAGTCTTAAAAAAACTAATTCAAAATAAAAGTTGTTTAAAAATCAGCCTGATACTCAGTTTAAAGATTTTCCCATCCTACCCCAAAACCTTGTGCAAGTTGGCCTAGTGACTTAAGTAAGGTATTTTCTTTTCTTCTGATGTTGTGTGGGGGAAGGCGGGAAATAATATGCTTCTACTTATAGCTGCCCTTAGTGAGTTAGCTGCCTTTTTCTTTGTTGTAATTTCTGTTCCCACATATCGGTTTCTCAGCTTTAACATCATTGACCTTTTCGGCCAGGTGATTTATGGTGGTTGGGGGTTGGGGAGTAGAGTTGTCTGGAGTGTTTGTTGTAGGATGTTTAGTAGCATTTCTGGTCTCCACCCTCTTTCTAGGTGGCAGTGGCAAAGCTGTCTCCACCTCCCCAACCAAGTCATGACCTTCAAACTGTCTTTCCAGTTATTGCCAATTGCTACTGGGGGACAAAAGTCACGCCCCCCCCCCCCCCCCCCCCCCCGCCCAGAGAACCTCTGGTTTTTGTGATCATTTTCACAACGGCAAGGATGGTGTAGATAAATGAGGCTCCCACGGGCCTCAGTGAAGAAAGAAGACTCAACTCCAAACAACTCTTGGGCTCACAGCTAATGACAAAATGCTGTCCCTGTACTGTGCTGGTCTGCAGTAAGCATGCAGCCATCAGTTTTGTCTTCCTTCCTTCCTTCCTTTCTGGGGCTTATAGGATTGCACTTCTCTACTGACGGGGCTGTAATGCTTACTTTCTCCAAGCCATGCCATGCATTAAGCTAAGTAAAAGTAAAATCTTTGTACGTATAGTGACTGTGGAGGAAAGTAATACATGGTTCAAGGCCCATCCTCTCCAGAAAGCCTTCTCCACCTGCTATAGCCCTTGTAGATTTTTCTCTATCACTTCCCAATGGTATCTGTAGTGTGCTCCATTCAGTTGGCACATAGCCAAGGTAAATTGGACTGCTAATTACCTAATGAACTCTGTCTAGCCTATCAACTAGAACAAAGATCATAGAATGTCAAGTAAGCTAAAGGGTATGATCCTGAGAGAAACTAGAGTTCAATCTCCTCATTTAACACATAAAATGCAGAGAGATTGGGACTCACTCAGTGTTGTACATGAAATAAGTGAGAGAGACCCAGGCTGTACCCAGGGTTATCGACCTTTTAATAAAAGTACCTCCTGAAGGGAGGGGAGTTTGATTGGTCATATAGCATGGTAGTTGACTATTAACTATGGAAATGACTAGATGTTAAGTTCCCGTTTCAGTTCCACTATTAGACAGGCTTGGGAATCATTTGTCACCTCTGTCAACCTCATCTGTAAAATGGATATTATGACAGAATCTTACTCATAGAGATACTGTGAAGATGTATTGAATAATGTATTGAAAACATTTAGCACAGTGCTTCCCCTGTAGCAAACATTCCATCATCCTCATTCTCCTCTTCACCAGCATTATCACAGCAAATGTTTTGGTGTTTTGAAAACTCTTTCACATACATTTAATCTTCCCAGCCCCCATGGGCTTTTGGAGGTAGGTGTTAGGGACATCTTACAGATGAGGAGACACATTCAGAAAGACATTTGACGAAAGCCACACATCCTGTTCTCTTGAAAACACAAGCATAGGTCTTCTGACGCTGAGACTCATGCTTCTCCTCCATAGTTGCTGAACTCCCTGTTAGACTTTAGTCCTTGCTGGTTATCCTGGGCCTTTGCATATGTATGTTGTAGGTGCTAAATATTTGCTGGGCCAATTATTATATAATCTCTTGCATGTTCACCCACCTCTCTCCAACACATTTAATTAAATGTTCTTGTTGGGCAGGTCCTTATCTCAGATATCTTAATAGGCCACACACATGGTTTGGAGTTGAACCCTCTCCTGTTTTCCATAAATACTCACTGATTCAGATGATGTCGTACTGGTCAAGGGAGATGCAATGAAAGCTCTAATGTCTGGGAAGACTATCACTTCTGTGCAAAGGTGAGGAGCAGCCCAAATGAGGGCATAGGTCAGACAGGTGGAGTAGGGCAGGAAAATAACACCAGCTCAGGGCTCATTACATGCCCTTTGTCACTTTGATTCTGGGCAAAAACCAAACTGAATCAAAACCAAAATTCAGTTAAAAAAAAGAAAGTAAAAATACCTGTAGGAAAATGTACAGTCATCATAAGATTAATAAAAATGTCATGTTTCTTTGCTTTTTTGTTGGTACAGCATAAATAATGATAACAACTCCTAGTTATTAAGGTTTTGACATGAAATTGAAATTTTTATAAACTTTTCTTTCCTTCAAATGGAAAAGTGTCCTTTGAGGCCTGAGCCACAGACCATATATATGAAGAGCTTGTTGGAGGGACTGAAACTGAAGGCCTGAGTCCTGGGGTCTTTGAGTGAGAGTGGGGCAGAGGCATGAGAAGAGTAGAAGAGATAACAGATGCAAGATCATACGAGTACCTTGATGGGGTTTGGATATTATTGAAAGTGCAAATGGTCACCACAGAGAGATTTTAAGTAGCTGAGGAACATTATGTCATGAGATTTTTAAAGATCATTCATGTGGGTGCTGTGTAAAAAGAGGCTGGAGAAGAATGTAAGTGGAGAGACCAGGTAGGAAGCTCTTGGAGTCAGCCAGGTAAAACGTGATGGTGAATTGGTTAAGAGAAGTGTCAGTGGAAACAGAGATTGCACAACGGAATTCATTCTTCAAGATTTTTCTCTGATAAGGTGCTTTTCTAACCAGTAAAAAAAAAAAAAAAAAAAAAAAGGCATGCTGTATTTTAAAAAGGCAGCTCCTTGGTCCGTGTAACTATTTCCCTGTGTTCTCACACAACCCAATGCTTAATCCTATCAGAACCTACCTTAGGTTGACTCACGGATAATTGCCTTTTTTTTCATGTCACACCAGCTAAATATCACTAGTTTCATATGGTTCAGTGTAATAAATAAACTGGTATTAGCTGAACATGCACAGCTGAGCACCTGTTCTGTGCCAGCCTTGTGCTGCTTCCTACCCCATTGTGTGGATCTATCTTTAATCGTCTGACTTCGCTACCGCACAAAGACCATGACCTTCATATCTGCATTTCCAACCGCTTGTACGGTGACTGGCAGATGTACCAGCGAGAACATTATTTATATAGAAGAAACAAGCCTGGAAAGATTAGAATCCTTGGCCAAGCCAGGAGAAAATGTAAAATAGAAGTAGCAAAGAATGTGCCTCTGGGATGGATTTTGGGTTCCAATGTTACTTTCCTCATTGTTGGTATCTGATTTTAGAGACAGAGAAAGGAGAGGAAGAAATAGAAAGAATTCTGTAATTCCTTTCCACTGCTGGGATTATACCCTAAGAACCCTGAAACACCAATCTAAGAGAACCTATGCACCCCAATGTTCATAGCAGCACAATTTACAATAGCCAAGTACTGGAAGCAACCTAAGTGCCCATCAGCAAATGAGTGGATCAAAAAACTATGGTACATTTACACAATGGAATTCTACACAGCAGAGAGAAAGAAGGAGCTTATACTCTTTGCAACAGCATGGATGGAACTGGAGAGCATTATGCTAAGTGAAATAAGCCAGGTGGTGAGGGACAAATACCATATGATCTCACCTTTAACTGGAACATAATCAACAAGAGAAAAAAGCAAACAAAATATAACCAGAGACATTGAAGTTAAGCACAATCTAACAATAGCCAGAGAGGAGTGGGGAGGGGACAGTGCGGAGAGGGGTTTATAGGAACTACTATAAAGGACACATGGACAAAATCAAGGGGGAGGGTGGAGGTGGGGGAGGGAGGTGGGTTCTGCTGGGGTGGGGTGGAGGGATGGGGAGAAAATGCAGACTGTAATTGAATAACAATAAAAAAAAAAGAATTCTGTAATTCCTACCCAAAACTAAGAGGTGTGGGGCATTGATTACATCCTTTGAGCCAGAGTCCTAAAAATGTATAAGAAATAGTTCTAAAGTTGAAATTTAGCTGTCCATGTGATGTGGTGTTGTGTTTTTAAGCCTGGCACATGCTTTGGAAGAATTTTCTGGGAGAATGTGGTTGGGTTCTGGTTTATGGCCTCCATGGTGGGGACTGGGCTGAATGACAGGTGTAGCCAGCAAGAGTCTTTACCCAAACAAAGTAGAATTGGCACCTCATGATCAGAATATACAACGATTGAAAAGCAGCATGCAGTTTTGTGGGCAGTGAGGTTACACTGGAATTTCCTCTGCCAATCCTGTGAGATCCACCATGACCTCGTCAGCAATGTAATGCACGCAATCCTTCAGCTTACTGCTTTGTACACTGGGCCAAGTCCAAGTCAGGATCGCTGTGGTATGATGATAAACAAAATGGGCTCTTCTCTCTCACTAGTAAAGTAAACACACTCAGGAGTAGCACATTTGTTTGAAATAATGATGATGATGACAATAATAAAACATTTTTTAAGCACTCAAGATACATCAGTACTATTTTAAACACTTCACGTGCATTAAAAAATTAATTCTCACAACATTCCTATGAGATAAGTAGAGAAACTTTTAGCAATGTGCCCAAGTGTACCCAGCTCATTAGCGGTAGGGCTGGGAAGTCACTTATAAAGTGACTAATCTTCTAGCCACTGTTACTACTTCACCTCTCAACCATGAAACTTCCTTCTGCTACACAAACCTTAACTTTGTTTTCATAGTGTGTTTTGTTTGGGAGCCTCCCTCCTCAATCTAAGCTAGAAAAGTCCTTTGTATGCATTAAGATCCATTTAAGGAATTCTGTGAAGATTTCCCTACCACACTAAATTATCATTATATATCTATATGTTTCCCTTTCTCACTAAACTCTAGGTGCCAAGAGAAACAACTCTATGTTTGTTTCTTCTAATCCTCAGGACCAGGACCAGGTCAATGCCTAATAAATGTTTCATGAGTGAACAATGAAAGACTCACTATAATAACCTAATTCACTGAACAGAGCCAAAATTCAGGCAGTAAGCAGAACAAAACTCTTAAGTAACCCAAATGAATGGCACAGCATTCAAGCTCGGAAGTGCAGGGATCGCCCTCAGAGAACTGTGGTGGAAATGTATCGAATTGTCTGTCCATTATCTCTTTCTAATGGAATCCCCCCGACCTCTCTCTGCTGATATAGCTCCTCTGGAGCTACCAATGGGATTCCTCTCCTCCAGTCCGCAGTGGCTAGTCCAGGACCCCTTTGCCTACACCGCCCACACTGAGACCGTGAGTTTCTTTTGAAATTGACTACTCTCTTGAATGGAGGAGATGTAAATCTCAGAGCTGTTGACAATGGTTACTTTCCATCATTTGGACTGGAAAGCCAAATAGGCTTGCCTGTAGCAAGGGTGAGAAGTAAGGAGATACCAAGGAATGAAAGTCAAGTGTATAAGTCCAGGAAAGGGCCCTGGAGAGAACTCCCGCAGTACTCAGCTGAGGGGGTTTACAGGCTCCATGAGCAAATGGCTACTTACATTGTGCTCACTACTGTATTTCCAGGTCTAGCATGGCACGCATTTAGTCATTATTTTTTCAATAAATGAATAAGTAGGATCCCAAGCAGAGGAAATACCTAGAAGAAGGAAAGAGACAACTGCTCCCAGTTACCTTGATGCTGGAAGTTCTTGTATCTCATGTAGTTCATAACTGACTACCATAGCTGATTCCATCATTTCAATTCAGAAATCTTTTGCTTTGAAAAATATGACAAGAGTTCATGTGGGAAGAGCTTTTTATAAATGTTGAATTCTGGGTGTCAGCCTGTGGAAATACTGATCCAATTAGTCTGGGGTGGGGTTCCAGAGGCTGCATTGTCCAAAAGCTCCCCAGGTGATTCTGCTGAAGAGCCAGGTTTTTAAAAGTTCAATGAACCTTCACACCCTGTAGTTCACTCACCTCCCAGTTCCAAGTTAGACTATTTATTGCATGAATGGGTGTTTTAGGTGACATCACTTTATTATTCATTCAGTAATAAGTAGTATTACTTAATAATAATAAGTAATAAATGATAACTAAGTATCAAATTTATACAAAGCACAGCACAAATTGATTGATTGCTCTTCTTTTAATATTTCCTAATAGGAAAGCAATTACTACCTCCTTTAAATGAATAAAAAAGCAATACTTACACCTGAAACTAATACAAAATAGCATTGAGTGTATACTCTAATTGAAACCAATTTTTTAAAGCAATACTTACTTTAGGGTCAGATGTTTCATGGTACCATCGCATTAGAATACAAGAAAAGTCCCTCTTATATGCACGAAGTCACAAATTGTGAAGTAGAAGAGGGTCAGAGAGTATGGATTTTTTTAAAAGCTTTTTTTTTTTATTATCTTAAGCAGGAGTCATTTATCCTGACTCTTTCTGCTTGCTTCCCAGAGAGATGAGGCACGGACCTTGTCCAAGCTAGACAGGAAGTTGAAACTCTGACTGCAAAAGCAATTTGCACCATTGTGAATTATGAGCTTGGATCTGCACTTGAAGATCCTGGAAGTCATGGGGCTTGCAGATGCCTCATCGTAAGGGTGGTGGCCGAACTGAGACAGGGCGAACGTTGGTTTAAATATCTGGGGTTCTAGCCCCCATTACTGACAACCTGAGTACATTATAAAGCCATTTCTCCTTTCTCGGTGTCTATATCTTTGTCTTCCACTTGGGGATTGCACCAGACTAAGTTGTTCTCAAACTGAGGACTTGGGGATCCCAAAGAATACTGAATTAGAAGTGAAAAGTTATCACTTTGGCCAATCATGTGGTATCAAGATGTTCAAAACCACAAACACAAAACTTGAATACCAAAAGGCATGGTAGAACTTGATAGTAGGCTCATCACTCTAATATACATATTACTTTTACAATTTGAATGAAACAAAGTTTTTGAGAGAATAGTGGGAGATGTCAAGTTAAGGAACACTACATCATCAGATAATATTTGGCTGGAAGATAAAAAGGAGCCATGTCTGAGAGTTCTTCCATCCTATCGTCGGACCACAGACAAAGTATATTTCGGATTCTGCTCTGTCACACATGGAAATCAAGCCTACAGATAAAATAAGGTTTAATAATAACTACTCATCTCCTGGTAACATGTGTCAAATGTTGTACTAGGCATGCTTAGCAGATACACAAGAAAGGGAGGGTGTGCGATGCCCATGCCCCTGAGGTTTACCATCTTCTGCTCTTTTGTATTTTCTGTGCTTCTTCCCTAGACGACACGCAGAGTCACAAAGAGGACACGATGCCTTTGCATGAGCACCTATCCTGCCTTTGCAGGGGACCCAAGTTCTTCTTCAAAACTCAGTTTAAGCAGCACTTTTAATTTTTCATGATCAATCTTGTTAGAACCCAAACTCTCCCTTGGTGTTCTCACTGTCCCTCGGGCTCGTGTGATTCTAGCTCTTGTCACATCTTGTTTGCATTGTCATTGTTGTTGTTTCTTTCTGCCACTAGACGATGAATTGTTTGAGGACAGGGATTACACCTTTTAACTCATGTATTTCTCAAACCTGGCCTGATCAAGTACTTGTGATCAGTACTTGATTACAGAGTGAATGAATGGGATCAATGGTTTAAGACCAAGAGATGTTCACATTCTACCCTATAATTTATTCTCTGTGATAGAGGTGGCATAGTGGATGGGTGCATGTTTCGCTTAAATCCCCAGTTCCCTTCTCATCTGAGCAGTGCTAGTCTTTGTGACTTATCTTAGTGTCATTCCCAATTATTCCCTTCCACCCTACTCAGGTCTTCCATTCCAGGTCCATTCGTTTTATTTTTTTACGTGCTATTTATACTTGTGTCATTGGCATCATATTTAGATCTGATGGTACTTGCAAAGCCTGTAAAACAAATTCTCATGGAGGGGAAAACATGCTTTCTGAAGGGTTAACAAGCTCTTCAGGTGACAAGATAAAGACCCAAACCTCTGTTTTCTGGAGCTGTTTGCTACTGCAAGTGGCAGTTTCTTGCCTCTGGGGGCTGATGCTCAGTAATAGACACTCAGGTCTGTGGTTGATTTTCTGATTCTTACAGGTGTTGTTTCTACTTCTTACTGCATAATGACTAGGTTCCAAAATGTGAATTGTGATTTCTCAAGTAATCTTCACACCTAACGCTTAGATTAGCCTTATATTGCTGGTGAAATTCAGAGTGAATAGGGGCCTGCTCAAAGTCACAAGGCTGAGAAGTGTCCAGACGGGAGTTTGGACATGGTTTTAGTGCCATTCAGCTATGACTAATTTTATAGAAGTCCTCTTGATTGTGAAGCTGCATCCTAATGACCTTCCGGCTTTCCCCTTCTGTTTGGGCAGAGGTTTTGGATATTTCATAAAAGAATCTCTCTTCAATTTCTGCCCAGTTCACGTGCATTGATTCTAATCCAGAGAAGTTGGTACTGCAGACCTCTCAGTCCTGTGATTTAACCACGTACAGAACTGACACTCACCATGCCCCAGGCATATATTAGGCTCTTTAGGAGAAATAAAGGTCAATATGTTAGTTCTGCCCTCAGAGAACTCACGATCTATAATGGGAACAAAATAATTTCGCAGAGAATGATAACACAAGGCAGCATCTTAAAATTGCCACAAAAGTGACATCAACAACCTAAGGTGGGGGGAGTCAAAGTTGTAAGAATTCTTGTTTGCTTGACATGATCAAGGAGGCTTCAAAAAGGAGGTGACAGGAAATTAGATGGTGAGAGATAAAGAAGTTTGCAATGGCAGTAGTCAGGGGAGGACATGTGGGCAGAGGTCCTAAGATGAGCAAAAATCTACATTTGCAGAAATATAGAGCACAGAGTGGGAATGAGAACACTCAAAGTTTCTGGATCCCCACATGAACGAAAACAGGGATTCAGTGATCAAATGGGAATTATAAAGTTAGTGTTGGATTGTGAAAGCTTTGAATGCAAAGTTTAGGTGACTGGGTCTTAACATTCTTGGAAAGTATGGGATTTCTGCAATTTTATTTGGTTGGAGAGCCTCAGGCTGATTGAGGGAGACTGTTTTTTTTAATAAGAGCTTTACTTAGAAGATAATGAATTGGGCAAGACTGTGGAGGCCAGACTAGAAGCAGAAAGAACAGCAGAAGGTTTGTGCAATGGTTTAAGGTGAGAGGTAATGAGGACTTGAACACGGATGTGGGTGGTAGGAATGGAAGGAAGAGGTGGCTGCCATCTCCCAGCTTCTTCACAGGCATCATCCCTTAACTCATTTATTGAGATACCAGAAGTCATATTCCTCATGCTTCAATTAGTAGTAGAATCATAGCTGCAAAAGATTCACTTCCCAGCTTTTGCTTTGGCAAATAGAGAACTCATTACCCTGAATAAGATGAGTAGAGAATAAAAATTGATGACAATCATCTTCTAACTACCCTACATTTAGAAGAATATCAACTATCTGCAAGAAAATCTACTGGAGATGAGGAGTGCACATGGCACGGTGTGCGTACTAGAGGAGCCCTGAAACGGGAGCCAGGAAGCTAGGGCTCCTTCCACTGAACAGAGCTGGGGCTCTGTCTCTACCTACATGTGGCTTTGGGCTACCCATATTCTCTTTCTGAGTTTCCATGTTCTCCCAGATCAAAGGACAGGGTTTTCACTAGGTTTTTGACTCTTCCCAGAGATAGAGCCCTAGGTTCTAATGAAACCTTATGAGGATCTTAGATATAAAACATACATGAAGCAGCTGGCAGTGAGGCTGAGCCCAGAGTCAAGAGCTGGAATCTTGCTTGCTCAGCCTCTGTATACACTTCCGATCTTGGGGGCTCCATGAGACATGGCCAGCAATCCAATGGGGATTGCACGTTAGTAGTTGACCTCCAGGTTCCTTTTAACTCACCATGGCGACACAAGAGTTTCTAGGAAGAAGTTACACACTGAGCTCCTCACCACCTTTGTGCTCCTGAGTTGTTAGAAAGTGGAGCAGCTAGTGAAGCTACTACCTCTGTACATGGGCACTTTCTTTCAATGACTCATATCTCAAACTTGTTCTGGCTTCAACCCTTTGCACTAGTGCCTCACTCTTCCAAAGACACCCTTTCTCCATATTTTTGCAAGATTCACTTCTTTTGCATCATTTAAATCTCTAAATGAATACAGAGAGTCCTTCTAGAGGCAAATTTGCCTGGGAGCTCATTACTTAGATTGGTCCCTTTCAAGGCTCTGGGAGGGATCCCAGCAACGCGCTCACAGGATCACTTGTGTTTTTCAAATTTGTAAATGTGAGATATATTCATTGCAATGGGTTGTGAGCACTGTATCTTTCTTCTCTCACATTTCCCTCTGTCACAATTTTTCTTGGGTGACTTTTGAAACTGTGTATCACTTCCCTCATCTACAAAATGAGAATGATGACAGTCTCTACCTCCTAGTGCTGTGAAGGTTAAATATGTTTGTACAGAAAAAGTGCCTAGAACAGTGAGTGCCTGGTATGCAGTAAATGCCTATTATTTTATTGTTATTATCATACCTAGAAATTGACAACATAGTAGACATATCACTGGATTCAAGTTCTGGCCAGACCATTGTAGACCATAAGTAAGTTACTAATACCAAGGACATCAAGCAGAAAGGGTCCAAACTCCTCCTGTAGCTGATACAGTTAAGGCCAAGGGAAATGAAGTGGCTTCTCCAAATATTATAGCTCAGAGGGGTCCAAGGTAGGACTAAGACCCAGACTTTCTGATAGAAAGAGAAGTGACTCTCAAGCATGCATCACATGACTAGACTGTCTAGAATAGTCCCTTCTTCAGTGACTTTTACACACCCTACTCATTTGGACTCAAGCCCTGAGAACAGGTTGAAGAACAGGATTTCCCAAACAGCCTGCCAAGAACCCTCCAGAAGCTTGTGACACTTAGGGCCAACAAACTAATTTCAAATGGGTTGTATACATACTTTAGAGTTTGGGTAGATTTTTTTTTTTTGAGGCTACTGCCTGACTTTAAGGCATGACCAGAGAGCAAAGGCTAATCTGGATTCATGTCCCAGTTCTTAGAAGTCAGAGCACACCTTGTTACCCTACGCAAGGATAGACTCTGGATATACCGGATGATGGAAATGTAAAGCAAAACCAAAATATTACTTGAAGAATGCATGGGTGAATTTTTTATGATCTTGGAGTCTTTGTAACTATGATACTAATGTCTCTATGCCGTAACACAAGAATTGATAAATGTGATCACCTTAAAGAACAGAAACATAATAAAAAACAAATTAAGTTTTCTGCATAGCAAAATAAAAACCCCAAAATAAACAACACAAAAAACCATAAGTAAAATTGAAAGACAAATGACAGATTGAGAAAAAAAAATTGCAACTCATGTCCCAATCACCAAGATTTATTTAAATAAATAGAGCTGACAGACATCAACAACAGACAACATTTCTTAGCTGTCAGATGGGCAGACGTCCAAAGGTTTACAAAACACTCCTCTGATGAGCTTTTAGGACAGCATTTAGTGGAGTACTGGTCGGAGTAGAAATCTATTACTCCAGTGGGCCAGGTAAAAGGAGCAGCTCTGATCAATTACTCTGACCCAGTGATTTCACCTACACTAAATGTAACATGCACAGGTGATTAATTGTTTTTACTAGCAAAAGACCTACAAGCAACCTAGCTTACCATCCATGGGAGCGTGGTCACATAAGCTCTTTTTCACATCTACAGGGGAGGAGTATTTGGCAAAATGAAAAGGTTTCTAGGTATTACTGTCATGGTAGGGTCTCCAGGATATACTTTTACATGAAATAAGAAAACACAGAATATTTTACATCATCTATTGTATCTGAATAGGAAGGAGGATAAGAATATGAAATTGTATTTGTGTGCATTTGCACAAATAATAAATGATACCCAAGAAAGCAAAACTAAACCACTTTTAGTGCCAGCGAGTATGGATGGGGATAGAATGGTGTGCATAGGAACAAAGAAGAAGCAGGAGGACTTCCAATGAATACCTTTTATAAAAAATTATTTTACTTTATTGCTTAAAGATGTTATTTATTTATTTTCAGACAGTGGAAGGGAGGGAGAGAGGAAGAGAAACATCAATGTGTGGTTGCCACTCACACATCCCCTACCTGGGACCTGGCCTGCAACCCAGGCATGTGCCCTAGACTGGGAATTGAACCAGTGACCCTTTGGTTCGCAGGCCGGTGCTCATTCCACTGAGCCAGAACAACCAGGGCCAAAGAATGCCTATTTAAATTAAGTTTATTGAGGTGACATTGGTTAATAAAATGAAATAGGTTTCAAGTGTGCAATTCTAGGATACATCATCTGTATAATGCGTTGTGCGCTCACAGCCCAAAGTCAAATCTTCTGTCTCTATATATTTGACCCCTTTGCCCTTCACTGCCCCCCACCCTTCCCTCTGGTAACCACCATCCTGTTGTCTGTGTCTGTGAGATTTTTTTGTTTGTCTTGTTTGCTCATTTGTTGCTTTCAGTTTTACATTCTACATATGAGTGAAATGATATGGTTCTCGACTTTTTCTGACATTTTACTTAGCATGATATTCTCAAGATCCACCCATGATTCACCAGTGGCAGGATTTCTTTCTCTCTCTCTTTTTTTTTGTGGCTAACTAGTATCCCATTGTATATATGTAGCACATCTTCTTTATCCAATCATCAATCGAAGGACACTTCAGTTATTACCATGGCTTGACCCCTGAGAATAATGCTGCAATGAACATAAGGGTGCATATATCTTTGCAAATAAAATGTTTACAAATTTTTGGTTAGATACCCAGAAGAGGGGTTGCCGGGTCACATGGTAACTGTATTGTTAATTTTGGAAGCCCCTCCATACCGTTTTCCACAGTGGCTGTAGCAGCTTACATTCTGACCAGCAGTGAATGCGGGGTCTTTTTTCTCCACAACCTTTCTAGCATTTGTTATTATGTACTTGTCTTACTGATAATAGCCATTCTCATACGTGTGAGGTGGTGTCTCATTGCGGTTTTGATTTGCATTTCCCTAATAGCTAGTGAAGTTGAACATCTTTTCGTGTATCTATTTACCATTTGTACATCTTCTTGGGAGAAATGTCTGTTCAGGTCCCCTGCCTATTTTTTTTTGTACCAAATGAATGTCTTTTTGATGAAACGTAAATAACTTGCCTATCCAAGAAGTAAAACTAAAAGAATTCCTGGCAGTAGCAAGTATGTGTAAAGTAACTTTGGACAAGTTCTTTAAACTTCTGGGTCTTGACTTTCTCATCTATAAAATGGGGGAAAGCAGCATCTACTTAAAGCTTTCTTTCAGTTGTTTGCACACATCAAGGTCGTTCTTGACTCAGGTCATTTACACTCTGCACCTTCGGTATAGAAAGTGCCACCAGGGGGGGTTTGGAGAACTCCAGCTACAATGCCAATTTTCTCCTCAGAAAAGCCTTCTGTGGCTGCTCTATGTACTATATTCCCCGCTCTACTCATTAGCCTCTGGACTACTTCTCTATTTCAATTTTCTCATAACTTCTTAATAGTGAGCCAAACTTCTCTCTCTCTTGTTACTTGTTTATTTGATATTTTGTGTCTCTTTTACTGTGAACACCATGAGAAGAGAGCGTTGTCTGCTTTTGTCACAGCTGGGTCCCAAGAATCCAGAACCATGCCTCATGTCTAAGATGTATTTTTTGAAGGAATGAATAAATAATGTGAAATGCATAGAAGAGGCTGAGTTGAGTTTAGCTATTTCTGTCATGGGCTACAGGGATCAGGCTGTGTGGGGCATTACCTCCCCACATCAGTTACCCTCCTAGTAGTTCATAAGAATAGATTTGCTTGTTTTACCGTAACAGTAAGACTTACCTTGGATGGATAGCTAGCATTTGGAGTAGGAATTAAAGACAATTAAAAGATTTCTAAAGGAAAGCCCACTGTCCTGCTCCCTGGATGAACCTTTCACATCTAGTTAGAATTTGGTTCTTCTCATAGGCTCAGCACACTGCTATTCTCAGTTTGGTCCCAAACAGACAGAAACCAAGAACTGTGCCCTTTCCAAGACGCAGGCTCGGAGTGAAAGCAGTTCTGCAGCTGCTTGCACCTTGCTCTCAGATAATTGCTCATGATTAGTTTGCATATCTTATCAGAGAGAAGGAGCCTAATTATCCCCTCCCTCTGCAAAGTCTCCTGAGAAAACTTGCCGTGTGTTTTCTTGTTCTCCTTAAGAAACATGATGTCTTTGAACTTGATTTCACCTTGATGAAAGCAGGAGAGAAAAAAATATTTTTTCAATTTTTTGTGCAAATATACAAATATATATATATTTAATTAAACATTTTTTAAAATTGTCATTCAATTACCGTTGTCTGCATTTTCTCCCCATCCCTCCACCCCACCCCAGCCAAACCCCCCTGCCTCTCTGGCCTCTACCCTCCCACTTGGTTTTGTCCATGTGTCCTTTATAGTGGTTCCTGTAAACCCCTCTTCCCACTGTTCCCTCCCCACTCCCCTCTGGCTATTGTTAGATTGTGCTTAACTTCAATGTCTCTGGTTATATTTTGTTTGCTTTTTTCTTTTGTTGGTTAGGTTCCAGTTAAAGGTGAGATCATTTGGTATTTGTCCCTCACCGCTTGGCTTATTTCACTTAGCATAATGCTCTCCAGTTCCATCCATGCTGTTGCAAAGGGTATAAGCTCCTTCTTTCTCTCTGCTGCATAGAATTCCATTGTGTCAACGTACTATAGTTTTTTGATCCACTCATTTGCTGATGGGCACTTAGGTTGCTTCCAGTACTTGGCTATTGTAAATTGTGCTGCTATGCAAAATATATAAAGAACTCATATGACTCCACTCCAGGAAGACAAAAACCCAATTAAAAAATGGGCAAAGGACTTGAATAGACAATTTTCCAAGGAAGACATACAGAGGGCCCAGAGACATATGAAAAGATGCTCAGCATCACTAGCCATCAGAGAGATACAAATTAAAACCACAATTAGGTACCACCTCACACCAGTCAGAGTGGCCAACATAAACAAATCCACAAACAAATGTTGGAGAGGATGCGGAGAAAAGGGAACCCTAGTGCACTGTTGGTGGGAATGCAGACTGGTGAAGCCACTGTGGAAAACAGTATGGACTTTCCTCAGAAAACTAAAACTGGAACTGCCCTTTGACCCAGCAATTCCACTGCTGGGATTATACCCTAAGAACCCTGAAACACCAATCCAAAAGAACCTATGCACCCCAATGTTCAAATATATATATATATTTATAATCCTAATTTTCTGGCTTCAGAGAAAAATCTTATTCAGAATGCCATTAGGGAGTTAGAGCCTTAAACCCGCTCTGTGTGCAGTGGTGTAAGTTAAGTTTTCTCTAATTCACATATTGCTTCCTTTGGATTCTCTTTCACCGCATCCAAGCACAGTGGGCCCTGTGGGAAGCTTATTCTCATGCTTAACTTAAAATGTATATACACTGTTAATATTTAACAATACCACGACACTGTATACACACTGTGTGTATGTGTGTGTAGTTTTAGCAAAATGAGGTGTGGAGATGAGTTACTTTCCAACCACTTCCCTTCACGTCACCAGCTTATCTGGCTAATTCCAGGCCCTTCAGTAGCAAATCTGCAGGTGCTCATTATTCGGTTGATTACTTCAATTTCCCAGTACATGGATACAGACTGAATTAATGAGGTAAACAAGCTGGGAGATTGATATGCAATATCACAAATGTTGCACAAGGGAATCTTTAAAGAGTCTGCATTGCACTTAACAGCATAACAGAGATGTGCAAGGTGTGAGTTCGGAAGGCACAGGCTCTCTGCAAGCTTCATGTTGGTCCCCACGTGTGCCCGTGTGTGCATGTGTATGTGTGTTGTATTTCTGGTCTACCTGGTGTGCAAGGGCATAGCATTTTGTTCAGGGGCTGCTTTCATGGCTCAGGGAATGGTAGGTGATCAAGTGACTCATTTCAGTGGAAGAGACTAAAACCAAACCTTGTAATTTTCCTCCTTTCACCCTTCCTTCCCAGCATGAAGTAAACTGATTTCTGATAAGCCAGAGCTGGACCGAGATGGTAAACCAGGTGAATCAGAGGCATTGCTGCATTAGATTTCCAGAAGCTCTAGGGAGAGAATGTGTCTTGCTCAAATTTGCAACCTCCGGTAGTGTAAAGCGGACAGTGCACCAATGGTATTTTTTTTTTTTTTTTAGTTTCCATAATAACAGTGCTTCAAGTGTACAGAGCACTTAGACATGCACCAATGTTTTTCATATTTATTATTGTATTCAATACAGATGCCACTAAGTTCAAAGCTGGGTACATTGTCCTTAGTTAAGAGATAAGAAAAGAGACTCAGAAAAGTCACAGAGCACAGTTAGTGGCTTTGAGGGCTGCCACCAGCTCTTCTATCTTTAAATTGGCTCTTCTTGCTGTGCCTCAGCTGTCCTCGCTGTAACAACTGAAAGAAAAATGAATGAATGAATGAATGAGTGATTGGTGGTCAGGGTAGTGTGCCGTGCCTCAGGGTTGGAGAGGCTAGCTGACAAAGAAGACTCAGACGCAAGATCGATCCATCAGGACGCCCTAAAGTAGTCCAGGCTGCTGGCGTTGAATTGCACATTCCAACTGTAGCAGGAGGAAATCCATTTACATGTGTCCATCTTAGGAGGCCTCATGCTGCTGAGTAGCAGGGGCCACTGCATTGAGTTCAATTTGCTAAACAAAATTGAATGATAAACTTAAAAGTTCTGTCTTTAAGATGCTTCTTTTCTCTGCCCCTCTTCAGGACGGCCTCTTGCAGTATTGGGAAGTGGCTTCAGGAGATTTTCTGGTGAAAACAATGGGAGGAGTGAGTCTCTTGGGTTTATGTGTGGGAACTTGTCTTGTCTTCTGGCTTCCCTGGTCTCCGTGGGACTCTCCTGCCCGGCAAGTTGTTTCGACCCTTCTGGCTCCCTCAGCTGGTGATCACCTGGTCCCTTCTCTCTCAGCACAGGAAGGGCACTGTGGTCTTTGCTCTTTCATGGCCTTGCCCTGGTCTTGTTGTACATTTCACTTGGATATATGAATATAATAACTAAGTGAAACATACATGTACGCTTGGAGCCCCAGGCATTAATTGCCTTCTCCTCAGATTGCAGAAAGTCGCCTGGGGAACTTGCCATTGGTTGAAACGGAAAGGACTTTGGGTCAAGGGTAGCGCACCGAGCAGGCAGTATCAACGCGCACAGGTCCAGAAATGTCCTCTGTGAAGGTTGGCAAGGTTCTCTCCGTAGGACTCTTGATGGACTGAAACCCACTAAAATGACGGCTTCTCTGACTGACTCACTGTCATAGAAACAGCGTTTAGCAGGATGGACTGAAACTAGGATTTAGATGGCAAGTGAGCCAGGCAAGTTCTAACTTGAAAAACCACTATAGCATGCTATTCTCCAGCCACAGGTGGAATAATGCTTGGAAGCATCTGAGTAAGGGAGCTAAGTTTTTGATTGAGCAATATATAGTTAGGACTTATGAAACGATGCTGGAAATTAACCCTGTGCCAAGAGCCAAATGTTAATTGAATCTAAGCATGACTTGGCAACATAGGATGCCAGTCTCATGCACAATGGGATGCAGAATGGAAGGCCAAAACTCAAGGAGGACCCCAGAAAGTGGGGATGTGTAAATGTCATCTGCACCCCATGGGCATCCCAGGCTGAGGTTAGAAGTCCTGTCCCTGCTTCCCTCCCATGCAGCCCAGGAGGCCATAAGGAGGATGGTCAGAGTCACACTGCCCTTAACACCCAGCTTGTCCCTGAGTGTTAATGGGGGACGCCAGCAGGTAAGCACTCCGTCACAATAGTGTGTGGGGTAAGGGGTAGACAGTTGGTGTTTACTTTTTCTCCTTTACCCTTTTCTATCCATAACAAAGAGCCCGCTGTTAGAGAGGAATGTTAAGTTCTGATTCCAATGAATTTGCTCAGGACTTGAGGTTTGCTCGGCAGGGACTGTGAGGCCTGCGGCCAGGATCCCACCAAACGCAGTTTCAGAGTCTGAGAATGAAAGTACACTTCAGCAAAAGTCTAGAGAGGCAAGCTAGGCGTCGGACAGAATGCTGCAGGAATACGCAAGCACTGATCGCAGGGAGAGCGTGCGCGATGGACAAAACCAGTCGTTTCTAGGTTTACAGCCTTCCCTTCTAAACTGATTAAAATAAAAAATCTTCTGAAGTAGAAAACAGAGTGGTGCCTGGAAGTTATAAATGCTAGAAAACTTATAACTTTCTTATAAAGAGGGCTGGTGAAGAATACTCACTTTAAATTTGGATTTGGTAGATTTCTGGTAAATATAAAAGACACTTTCTTCCTTTGAAGAGCTAAGTTTGTTTTAAAAGAAAAAAGGAAGATGTTAACAAGAGACATGTGAATGCCTATGAACACCCGAAAAATCTATGAAAACCAAATTGTGTTAAAACAAAAGGACATCATGTCTGACCTACCAAAATGGCAAAGGGCTGCAGGGCCTCCGAAAGCAGCCGCCACACCTGGGGCTCTCTCTCCGGCCCTAAGGGGCTCATTCCTCTCTCCCCGAACTCTTTTGCTGTGTTAATTTATGGTTAACTCGTGGCTTCTGCCCTCCTGCTAGGAAATGTCCTGACGGGGAAGCTCCTGGTATAAGATTAGCATGAAATCCATCTCACGTCAGTAGGGAAAAATGAAAGTTTATGGAAATAAAAGTGCCATGGTCACGGGGATTTGTGAGGATGAGCGCATTGTATGTTAAGGTTTATAGCCTTTGGACACATGCTATGAAAGGGAGGTCTAACTCCTCGAGCAATTTGGCCAGCCTTTACAGACCCAGCCACCTCTCACTGTCTTATATCACATTTGTGTTTTGATCACACTCTTTTTCTGGGTAAGGGGAATCATTTAGCTAGTGACTGAACCTGGCCATCTGCCCATAATTAATGAAGTCTGTTGTTTTATACTCATTGTGGCTATTGTAACTCACACAAAAGGATGAATCCCTCTGGGGGGCAATGGGGGGAGGTGGGTGTGGTTTAACAGACATGGCTCAATAAATAAAGCCAGCTTCTGGAATTGGAGGTGGAAAGGAAGAATCTGAAAAAGTAATGGTTCTCAGACTAAAAATAAAAGGTTTGCTTGACTGTAGAAGTGTACTATTACATCCAGTAATAACTTCCATTTGCTAGGTGATTGAATCCAAGCGATCTCTACACAGAAATAGGACAAGAATTTAACAGAAGTATTTCAGTAAGTGTTCCTTCCGAACGGTGAAAAATTACTCATCAAGTGAGAGTCAACAGTTGTGAAAGCTGAAAAGGTGGTTTATTTGTCATGTGAATTAAAAACACAGGAAACAAGTATCTTTTGGTAGAAACGTGCTTCAGGGAGAAGTCAGGAACTTGCAAATACACCTCCTTAAATTATAAGTGGTAAGGGTATTAGCCAAGTTGCCTGAACAAAGTTTGCCACTGAGTAAAAGTTGGGGGGAGAATTTTAAGAACTGTTTTCCTTGCTTAATGTAAATTTAATCAAAGAAATAACATTATTGAGTTCTTCACCTTATTATTTTTGTTTATTTTTCTTTAAAATCGAAAAGCTAAAGAGGCTCATTGTGGAGAAGGTGAGAAGGTTATACACCAGGATAAATGATCAACGCGGATAAAATATACTTACATTACATGAACAGAGAGATGCCCGAGGAAAATGAGCTTCTGAGTTTAAAGCAGGCGAAGGCTGACTAACTCGTCTTCTTTGGGGGTAATGCTGCAGCTTCTGTATTAAGCTGAATTTGTTCTAACATTAAGAAAACCTCATGGCATTGATAAACAACAATGAAAACTTACTGCAGGCATATTTCTCTAGAAAAGAGAGAAAAATAATAAAAGAGAGGAGCTTAGATAATGTAGAATATGATTTAGAAATATTATTTATTTCAGTACTTTTATAGATCATTTTAGTTACATATTTCGAGAATTACTAATGTCCAAAGGAACCAAACCCCAATTGAAAAATGGAGACCAGAAAGTTTTCAGGAAGTGAAATATAAATGCAACTCTACACATGTGAAAAGGCATTCATCCCACTCATGAAATGAAAAATGCAAATTAAGACAATGTTGAAACAACATTTCTCACTGATTCGATTGGCAACAATTCACAAGTTTAACACTAGGCCAGCTGTAGAGAAACAGGAAGTCGCTTACATCCCTGGTGAGCGTGAGAATGCTTCAGCTGCTAAGGAGAGTAACTTGGCAATACCTATGAAAATTATAAATCCATTCACTCGTGGACTCTGGTGTTCTACTTCTGCAACTTTATGTGCTAGGTATTCCTGCATGTGTACAAAATGATTTTGGTCAGATGTTCACAGAAGTATTGTTTGTAACAGGAAATATTAGAAATAGCCCGCAATGTCCACCACTGTGGGACCGATGGACTATGTTGCAATGACAAATGAATGAAAAATCTCTCTGTGTGTTGATCTGGAAAGATGCCCAGTATGTATTAATAAAAGGAAAGTGAAGAGTTATGAACAGACTATGTTACCTTGATATAAGAAAAAGGTGGATGGAGGATTAACAGATACATTCATCTTTGTATTTACATTACAGAGACTCTGGACAGACACTCAGAAAGTGGTAGAAGTTGTTACTAATACAACGCATTGGCAGGTGAGGAGGGGTGGATAGAACGAGAGGTAGGAAGGAGGTTTCTCAAGGTGTATGGCATAAATTTATGATCTATATGAATATATACCCTGTAAAATAAATAAAACAAACAAAAAAGAATCACAATTTTTTAGTGTTTTTTGCAGTGTGTGTGGAAAATTGTAAGGGACCCAATGCAGAAACTCTTCTGTGGAAGTCAGATCTTTAAGTGGTCGTTGTTCATGGGTAGATTCTAAAGGTGCCTACAAAACCCTGGAGCTGAACACAAGATGTTAGATCTCTTTGCAAATATACATATTTCTCCTGGAAATGTGGGGAAATATGTACTATGGCTTGCACCACATGACTGAAAGAACCCCATGGCCCAAAACAATGTGAGAAGTCACAAATGTGAGGATTTATACAAGTCTCTAGACTTACTCTTCCTGGATATTAAAGTACTGTATGACTTGGTAGTCCCAAATACTAGTACTGGATTCCAAGGACCTGGGATCGAACTTCGTCACTTATGAGTTGTGTATCTCTCTGGGCCGTTTATTCAAGCTTTCTAATCTCACTTCTCTGATCTGCAATCAAAAGAAAATAGTGATATCTACTTCAGATGGCATTGTGAAGATGAAATTAAATAATGCATGTAAAGCACTAAACAAAATGCCAAACGCATAATAAGAGCTCAAAAATATTGCCTAGTGTAATCACTGAAGTGAGCGTTAGTGCCGTGATTACATAGCAAATTTTGGAAGGCGTGAGAGGATGTTGAGTTTTGGCCACGTTAAATTGGAGATGCCTGTGGGATACCTACCGTATTTTGCTGGGTATAATGCACACCCACATTTTTGGCTTGAAGTTTTAGGAAAAGAAAATTTCATTTTAATTTTTTAATTCAATTTTGTACTTATTTAAAATTAGAAGCAAAACCGATTATCATATTCTAGGGTGTGATTCTACATATGTATATCATTATTGCTTTCTAGAGTTACACTTTTAATGCACAAGCATAAATATAAGACTTAGAAACATTTATGTAGATACAGAATTAGTACTACCCCTGTATCGCACACATCCTTATTTTTCTCTCAAAAATTTGGGCAAAAATGTGCATTATGCATGGCAAAATACGGGAAGCAGATATATCTGGCGGAAAATGAAACTTAAAGGTCTTACATGCCGGAAAAGCTATGCTGTGCTATAATGTTTTCATGTTCAGGTTTTGTTTAGGTCTTCATTCTCTCCCGTGGCAATCTCGTCTCGTTTCACCATCATATGCTAACGATTCCCACATTGCTATGTCCGGCTCAGACACTGCTCTCAAACTCAGACTCCAAATAGCTACTCAACAAATATTCTTGGATGTTTTATAGGCATCTCAGAATTAACACGTTAAAAAATGAACCCCTCCTAGCTGATCTAACTACACAGACTTCCACATTTTAATTAGTAATATTTCCATGTTTCTAGTTATCCAGGCCCCCAATTTTTAAGTTATTCTAATTTTCTCCCTCCTCTTCCACCCAACATCCAATCCATTCATCAATGCTGTTGGCTGTACTACAAAATACATCCATCTCTAGTTATTTCCTACTTCCTTTCTTGTTACCACTTTGGTCCAAGCTACGCATGTCCCTCTCACCAGAATTATGTGACAGTCTCCTAACTGGGTCTACTGCTTCTGCCTTTCTCCCTAAGGTAGCAGAGCAGAATCTCAGCAGAACAACCAAGTAATCCTTTGGGAAGAAATGAGACCAGCTCTCCTCTGCCTCAGACCTCAATGGCTGCCAGCTCACCTTATTCATACAAAAGATGAATGGTGTGCCCCTGGTTTCTGTTATATTCTCTTTGTCTCTTCTGTCTCAGTCATGCAGCCGAATTCTGAGTACGTGACTAAGGGGGTGTAAGTGTCATCCCCTGGGTAAGACTGATTCTCCTCAGTCCAAGTTATCTCACATGTTATCTTAGTAGTTCATGGTTCAAATGCAAAGTGCACCCTGGGTGAGGGAGGAAGGGCTCTGGAAGCTGTGTCTGAAGTCCTGGTCCTCTCTGGTGCTTGCCTGTGCTTTCTTTGTCCTGCTAAACTGGGGTCTCATGAGTCATTTCAACCATTTAACCCTGTGAGCTTTATACTAGTTTTGCATTCACTCTGGAATTTGATACAATTAAAAGTCTACACATATTTTCAGCTCATGTCTCAAGCGAATCTTAATCTACGTGGTCATGATCAGATGGGCAATTGATAAAGTCAGCCTTTGAGTAACCCCAATACCTGATTCTCTACTCTTCTCGTCCCTTCACACTCCTTTCTCCTCAACCCCCTTAAATATAGAATTCCCTCTTATTTGTTCTAACATCCTCCCATCCAAACTTTCTGAGGAGAGCTCTAAGAACCTTCCTAACTCTCTGCCCCACCCCATGAACTAAAATTAAAATTAGTCCCCAGTCCTCGGCGGCAGCAAGAGCATGTTTTCACAAAACGGCTATGACACATCTTGCCGTGTTAAATCCCTTTCTCCCGATAGATTGCAAAATCTATGAAGACAGCAATCTTATTCATTTCCATGAATTCCACCAACTCTTAGTACAGTCGCTTAGAAAAGTAGGTAGCCATTAAATGCATGATGGGAGAATCAGTGAATTAGCAAATAGCTCTTTAGAGAGAAAGGAGTTCTTCCACTTTGAAGAGTGTTGACTGACTGGTTGGTAATGTGTCTCCCAGGTGCATTTGCATTCCAAACATAACAGGTGGAAAAAACCTTCAGCTAAAGTAATGCTATTTTAATCACGTCATGTCAGGCACTGCCAGGCTGTAGATGAGTCAAGTGGTCAGGTGTTGGCACGCATCCTTAAATGGGGGCACCGAGGGTTTTTGCAGAAACGTCTAGTGATGAACACGTAGATTATTGTGACTGTGTATCCACTTTGGAGCCTGAAAAGGTCAGTAAACATTTATCTGGCTTAAGCTGCAGTCAATTTCACCCTCCATGAAAACCTCAATGTTATTTTTATTGAGATCATTTCCAGCACAACACCAGTGACTCCTATGGTCAGCTTGGACCTCTGCCCCCAAAGGGTTGCACGGAGACCTTCATTTCCGAATTTGTAAAGTAAGAAGTTGAATTCTGTAATCTCTGGAGTGCCTTTCAGCTACATGTTTTGTGTGTGAACTTGAATAAATCCATCACTCAAGTGGACTTGAGTAAAAAAGCTAGTGTTTTGTGTGAGATCGGGGAGATGATCACTTCTCACTGTGCTGGTAAACAGCTGGAAGGAGCTGGGGAATGGGGGATTAACAGGTCACTTCTGAAAAAAACAAATTGTAAATATGTTGTAAAAAATATATTGTAAAATAAAAAAAAGTGTGATTATAACAGGTTTTTTTTTAGTTGTCAATTTATTTGGCCTAAAAAATTTTACGCCAAATTTGCTTCTCTTTGGAATGTACTTCACCAATTGACCTTTGAATTCTTATTCTTTCTGATACTATTGAATTGTGCAATTGCTTAGGCGGCCAGGAGAGGGAAAGAGAGAGAGAGAGAGAGAGAGAGAGAGAGAGAGAGAGAGAGAGAGAGAGAGACTGAGACTGCATGGCCAGGTAATAGCCATTGTGAAGTCTCTGAAGTAGGCAGGCGACCATTTATCTCTGTCACTGCGGAGGACAAAAATCAGAGTATGTATGTAAGTAAGTTAAATAGTCACCCAAGAAGATTTGTTGATGTTTGAAAGTTAAGTCCATGGGTTCCAAGTGTCACGAGAGGAAGCTGAGTGGCTGCCCAAAGATCTTACAAAAATATTTACTTCACACATTTCTAGTTCTGGATGTAGTCTGGTTTTCAAGTACAAAATCTTAGTCTCAAGAGTAATTGCATTGATGGCTTCTGAGTTCAGCTGAGGAATATCACAAGCGAATGATACTGAGAAGGCCCCCACGTTTCACCGAAGAAGGATGCAAAAAAGGAGAGTACCAGCTTATGGTTTTGTCATTAGGGGTTTGGTTTCACAGGCAGTGAATTAACTCTGGCCTCATGAATTGGGGGTCCCTGGAGCATACGTATCCATGTGTGTGTGTGAGGCGCCTTATGCTGATTTGAAACTTGCTTGGTGGGTATGGGAAGGGGTGAGGGAGCTGTGGTTAAAATTTGAATATTTGGTGGCATCTGGCTCAGTGGCCATAAGATTGGTGCTCTAGCGTTCTTACCCCAGATAAGACCTTTACATAGAAATTTCCACCTTTAGCCTCTGGTTTTGGAGTTTTTCTGTTTGTTTTGGGGGGGGGGTTCCATCATTGGCAAATCCCTCTTCTAATGATTATATTTTATCTTTAGATAAGGCAATAATTCAATCATTTTTCTGTCCAATGTAACAAGACAGATCTTTCAAAAGGGACTTTGTATGTTTTCAGTCTGACCTGTTTTTCATGCACTTGTAGTTTTGCTCTCAAAATGGGCAATCCTAACATCCTTTCGATTTTTTTTTGGAAGGGAGGGACTGTGGGGGTGACAGTGATGCATTGGTAACCCCCATGACCTGCCTGTAAAGCATAAGGTAATGTTTTCCACTTGATCAATACTAGAATGATTTAACAGGCAAATCTTAGATGCAATCATGCTCCCTAAATTCTTAAAAAGTTGTTTTTATTTCAGCAAATCAATGAACTAACAATAAGGATTTCTGGAGCAAACTGTTGTGAGAATTTCTGTTCTGGTTTGGTAGCAGAGTGTATGATTAGGGAGACCTAAACCTGAACAGACAAAGAAGATACTGTGGTGTGGTCAGTATTGCTGGCTGAGTTTAGATTTTCTGTTGTGGTCTTGAGTAAGGAGAGGCTAAGAATTGGAAGACTGGGTAGCGCGGTAACGACCTCTTTGTATGTGGATGTACTGCCATCTGCTGGCTTTGTGTTGTCATTGCCCAGGTTTTGAAAGCTGCTTCAGTGGATTTTTAATACGGTCAGATCTAGACTTACTTCACTGATGATTTCTTTTTTAGAATGTCTTTATTGAAATGAGAGAGAGAGAGAGAGAGAGAGAGAGAAAGGAAGGGAGGGACATCGATTTTTTTCTCTAACCATTTGCACATTCATTGGTTGCTTCTTGTATGTGCCTTGACCAAGGATGGAACCTGCAGCCTTGGTGTATTGGGACGACGCTCTAACCAACTGAGCTACCCGGCCAGGGCTTCTACTGGTGATTTCTCGTCTTGAGATCTTAGCAGGCTTTGTGATGGTGTGTCTGTGTGTTTGCACTGTGTTGGAAGTCAATATATGTGATTCTAGTTCCAACAATGACACTAACTTTCTCTGTGACTTCAGACAAGTCCCAAATGCTTTGAGTGGTGGTTTCTCATTTGCAAAATAGTCCATATATATACGTATATGTATACGTATATATACATACGTATATGTATATGTATATATACATATACATTTCTCATTTGCAAAATAGCCTATATATATATATATACATATATGTATATATACGTATATATATATATGTATATATAGATCGTGATCACCAAGTATTTATTGTGCTTACAAAATGACATTTATCGACTACTTTAGATGTGTTATGTCACTTAGGTGAAACAATATTATCCATTCACACATGAGGGAACTGGCAAAGTGAGACAGGTAACATGTTTGGTGAATGGCAGAGCTGGGGTTAACACCTCAGGAAGTTCTGATTTAGGAAAACATACCTTTAACGGTGATGCAACATACTTTTAAAAAGATTTCTTCCAGCTCTGTTTCTTTTAAAATATTTTTCCGAATGAATTGATTATAATAATAGCTAACGTTTATTGACAATTTGGTGCTTGACAATGTGCTGAGACTGTTATGTGAGTTTTCTCATTCAATCATTGTTACAGTCTTGTGAAGCAAATACTGTGATTGTTACCATTTTATAAACCAGGACACTTTAGATTAGTCGATTCCTGACCTCCTTAATTGTTTACAATGGCCCCTTTTCTTCCTGGTACAACTTACACTAACATGCCATAAAGCTTTTAATGGTGGTACTTGAATATATATAATATATACACTAATACATATGTATTCAAGTACCAGCTCAGTGCAAAAATAAAAATAAAAAGCCTAATATATATACATATTCTTTCTAGATATTAGTGTATGTATATATTATATATTGAAAATATGTATTAGTATATATATTAGTGAGTTTTCTTTTGCACACCTAATAGTGCTGAGCAGTGTGGGGAGGGGTAATACAGAGCTTATTCCAATATACAGGGTCCAGCAGAAGTAACGCCTGCTTGAGTGTGGTGGGCAGGGTAATAATATGGGTGTAATAATTTATGGTTTTAATTTGAACATTTCACCTAAAATGTAATATGGTGCTTGAGTGTATTATTATTATGTTACAGAACCACATGCTTATGATTTTGTAATAAAAGATGTTCTAATAAAAGAGGGGCATTATTTGTGCCAGGGCGCTGTAGATCAACCTCAGGGAGAATTCTGGGTAGTAAAGAACTGTGCCTTGTAATATATATTTGTTATTTGAATCCTTATTTATTTTTGTTTTATTTTTTTCACTACCATTTTGCCCCCTTATGTCCCCCTCCACCCCACAATCACCACACTGTTGTCCATGTCCAGGAGTCCTTCTTCCTTTCTGCTTAATCCCTCCACCTCCTAACCTCCCCACCCTTAGCTGTCATCTGCTCTCTACCTATGAGTCTGTCTCTATTTTTCTTGTTAGCTTAGTTTGTTCATGAGATGCCACATATGAGTGAAATCACATGTTACTTGTCTTCCTCTGTGTGCTTGTGATGTCCACAAAGAGAGGGGTCCAGCTAAAATATCAAGGAGTCCTATGCCTGGGAAGGGGATTCCAATCTGGGTACGGAGGAATCTTCCTGCCAGAGGTGACAGGATTGAGCCTCAAAGGGCTAATACTCGGAGTAACTGCAGGGCCCAGCTTTGTGTGTGTAGAACACAAACTTCATTGGCCGTCCTGTAAGCCGCCTGAGGCTCACCTGTTGCGTCCCGAGTGTCTTTCTCCATTGCTAGTTGCATGTACAACTTCTGTCCTACACAGCAGTAGGGCTGAGGCTACCAATGCATCCTCAGGGCCCAGGGAGGGGGATGACCTCTCCTGTCGTCCTTTCACACTGCAGCGTGATGGTGAAGAGCACTTTTGGCTTGAGTAAAGGTTTGTTCTGTCCCTCCCCTTCGGTCTAAACTGTGGCCCAGGGCCAACCACGCTGAAGTCTGGGCTCCCCTCCACTATAAGACCTTTGGTTTTCTCTTTAGTGAAAACCAGGGCTGTTCTTTCTCCGTAAAACACTAGAGAGGCCCTGCTTATTTCCTTGCAAAATGCTGTGCCTTATGTAAGAGTGATGTAGAAAATCAGGCCTGGATTCTGTGTTAGAGATACAGTATCTCCTTCAGTAATCGTTCAGTCAGGAGGAAGGGGCAGCCAAAAGTTTATCTTAAGGACTTTTCACTCTGATTTTTAAGTGACAAAACTAATCATGCCTATTAGAAATCTTTGTGAAGTATACTTAAGTAGAAAAACAAGACGAAATCATCTGTGATTCAATCAAACAGGCATAACTACTGTTACTGTTTTAGAATTTATCTCATTTCCCCCCAGGTATAAGCTCAACTCACAAGGCAGACTTTAAAAGTTTAAGTACCACACACACACACGTACACACACTGACAGACAGGCAGACACGTACACAGACCGAAGCTTAGCTCCACTCTGAAGGTCAAGGACCTCCGTTCACTCATCTTTGCCATCTGTGAAGAGAGATTTCGGACATATCCTTGCAAAAGAAAAAGAACGGAGGTATTTTGTTTCTTTAAAACCATCTAAGCTCTGATATTTTTATCTTTTTGCTTTTCAGGCCAGGTGGGTTTTCCAGTTTGTGTTTCCTAGAAGCAGGACCTGAAAGCAGGATTTGAGGGTGAAACAATCGTTGGGGAGGTGAAGGAAGTACCAGGACAGGAGTTTGGAAATGGGACAGAAAAAGGAAGGGGGTCAATAAAAGGAGTGGGCCATTGGAGCTTTAACAGTTGAGGAGCCTCTGGAAGGTGGTAAAAAGCACAGATCTCAGAATTGACCCCTGAGTGACCAGGGGACTGGGATGCTTACAAACCAGTTCTCATCAGCTACAAGTTGAAGGCTGCTCTTGGGCTGTTAATTCCCCAGTGCTCTGGGCTGCCAGGCAGGTCAGTAGCAGTGTTTGCACTCAGGCAAAGGAATGGAGGGTCCGTTGGTCTTCACTCTGAAGTGACAGGAAACACGAACTCCCCGAGGGGATTACCCCATGGGAGTAATCATGATAGGGGCTACTTTCGCTTCTATCTCTTGGATACCAGATTCTTCTATTCCAGGTGGTTGTGGAAGTTGAGGGGTCAGTGCAGGTCATGTCGTGACCATTGAGTCAAAGTACCTTGTACGTAGAACCCCTTGAAAAAGAGCATCCCCACAATGCTAGGTTACATTCCCAAACTGTTACCCCAACACTGCTCATGAGGCCCTTCCAACATTCGGTCAGCCAGTAGCTTCTGGAGGACATGTGGGCTTCAAGGTCATGGGCTTATTCTCCCCTCTCACCGTGAACTGTGTCCCTTAGACTGAAATGGTGTCAGGTGGGATCCCATGATGATGTTAGAATTCTGTGAGCTCTGAGATAGTGACAGTCAAAGCACCGTAGCCTGGGGGAACAAATCTAAATCAGAAATTTGTGTTAATCTCAGGAAACACTCCTTCTTCCCATGTGGAAGAGGCCTGATATGATCAACTTAACCCTATGCGGCTGATTACTTTCCCCAGGGTATGGGACCATACTGACAGCTCAGAATCAGTCCTTCTACACACAAGAAGGACGTTCATCAGCAGTACTATCAGCCTCAGTAGGAACAACAAGGCTGTTGGATTGGCCTTGGTGAGAGAGCAGTTCTGTTGTTTGGTTTTGCATAGCTTTCATCCTCGTTGCCATGGCTACTCTGTTCCTGGGTCCATGGTGCCAACACTGAGGTGAATGAGGACAAAGGCTGGCTGACATCAACTGGTGAAGTCATCAGCCTACCCAGTCAGTGACTCGTAATGCTGGTCGGCATTAATACAAGGCACAAAGATCCACGCACATTGTGAACACGCCCATAGTTCCATCCGCACGCTTCTCTCCCCAATCTCCTTGTCTCTGGTCTTGCAACCTTGCTCCTTCCAGGCACCTGAACAACCAGCCAGGTAGTTTGTAACATCTCAGAAGTCCAAGTATATTTTTTAGCTCAGGCCACTTTCATTTATAGTAGAATCTATATCGTTGTCACCTCTCCAATGGCTGATATTGGTGATTTCTGATCAATCTGGCAAGAAGGTTTTTGGTTTATTGACTTCTCAAAGAACCTGCTTCCGATTCCAATTGCCTTTTATATTATTATTCCATTTGATATTTAATTTATTTCCACTCTAATTTTTGTTATTTCCTTTCTCCTGTGCATTAGTTTACTGTGGCTGCTGTAACACATCCCCACAAACTGGGCCCAAAGCAAGATGGCAGCCAGGCCATGCCCTCCCCGCAGGCTCCACAGGGAGAATTCATTTCTTGCTTCTTTACAGCTTCTCCAGAGTTTGTTGGTTTGAGGACATCTCACTCTAATTCAACAAATACTTGAGATAGATACTTAATAGGAGTTAAAAATGAGCTACGATGAAATGTTATGGAAGTTGAGAGATGAGCTCTCCTTGATGAATAAACAATCAGGTTCTCAGAGAAGGTGGTGATTGAGATACTTCAACCTATGTCATCAGACCCTACAGTTTCTTTTCTCTCGAGTGTTTCCATCCCAAACAACTTCCTTGTTTCTCCTCTTGGTCCCCTGCTTCTGTTCATCTCGTTAGTTATTGCCTTCCCTCTTACCTTTTTAGTTAGCTAAATGTTGTCTTTCCTTTGAAAATTTTCTCATCTACTCCAGCTTTGGAGTCCAGTGACTGGTTATTATTTTTGCCTAGAAATAAGCAAGTTATATCTTGAATGGCTGTTTTCTTTTTACATCTAGATATCATCTCCCCAGCTATGCTCTCGATTTTTAACAAGAGTCGGTTATGTCAATGAGCACCAACACTGTGCTAGACACTCTTACAAGTACTTTAAGTGTATTACGTCATTAAACTCTTCCAACATCTCTGTGAGCTACAAACCACTGTTTTCTTTATTTTACAGATGAAGAGAGTGAAGCATAGAGAGGTGTGAAGCTTGCTCAAAGCGACACAGTCAGTAAAGCATGGAATTGAGATGCTTACACCTAGGCAATGAGCCTCCAGAGTCCAGACAGCAAATTATTTCATCCCAGCAGGATCCCGCCGCTCAATGACTCATTCCCCACGGGCAGAAAAGGGGGCTGTCTTTTGGCAAAGAAGGATCCCAGAGGGGAAAAGAAACCCTACATTGCTTTCTTAAGAATCCTTTCTTGAAGAACAGATGCAGTTCAGAAATAACACTTGGTTCAAATGCCACAGAGATAATTTAAATTGTATCCCTTCAGGTTTAAACTCTTGAGGTTTTAGTTCTTTGGGGACTTGGCTCTAAATTATTGAAAACTCCCAAGAAAATGCCCTTTATTCTGTGCAGTATGTGAATCAATGTGCAGGTCAAGACACATCTCTTAGCTCCCAGCCACTTTAGTTGGAAATTTGTCTCCTTTACCAAGTACCTAGAAAGCCATGCCCTTTGGAAAGGCTCCCGCCGTGAGGGGAGTTGAATATATCACCCTTACTTACAGAAAATGATCCTTTCTTTTGAAGTGGTTAACAGAGATACATAAATTATACCCTTAAATAAGTGAGAACATATGTGGGATATAAAACTGAAACTCACAGACACAGACAACAAAGGAAAGGGGGCAGGGGGGCGAGGGTAAAAGGGGTAAAAAATATGGTGACAGAAGATTTGACTTTGGGTGGTGCTGACACAGTGCAATATACAGGGCTCATAGAAATGCACTCTTGAGACCTATATCCACTTATTAACCAATGCCACAAACACAATCCATAGGAATCTTCCATAAATAATTTATTGGAGAGAAAAACTATGTGACCACTTTGCTAACTACAGTTGTGCCACAATGAAGAGTCAATTTTATATTTAGTATTATTAGATATCATAGGACAAATATTATTGTTGCTTACACAGGTGATTCACCGGAAGGTTCATATTAGAGAAGTGTAAGTGACTCTGAGAGTGCTTTGAAGACAACGTGTGTGTATCATGTGGGGATTTTGTGAAAATGCAGATTTGACCCGGAGTGGGGCTTCAGAGTCTCTGTCTTTGATCAGCTCCCAGGTGATGCTGGTGCTGTCGATTCGTGGACGGCACACTGAACAGAGTTCAGATGACTGTTCCAGAGTGTCCCGCACCTTGACTTTCCATGGGTCAGTTGAAATGGTCCATTCCTTCTTTCCTGTTGTTATTCTATGAATAATATTAATTTTATCAGCAATATTGTCCAGGAACTTTTCAACATTAAGTCTATTTATTTATTATGATATCTTGAATTGTGTTCATATGGAATATGAGAAAATAAAGATAATTCCATTACTCTGAATTAGGGCAATGTGCTTAACAAGATAACAGAACTCAGACGTACAAATGTTTTATAAAAAATTGCTCAACTCCTTCATTTCATTTGTTCTGCAATAATCTTGACAAGTTGCTGTCTGATCACTGTCAACTGTGTCTCCTAAACTGATGGTTGTGCCTCCAAAAGCAACTATTCACTGTTGGAATTTTTTAAGTTTAAAAATTTTCTTACTCTTTTGAGCTTAAATTTGTGATCTTACTGTTGAAATCCCTTAAGACATCATTTGTCTTCCTGAGCTACCAGAGGAAAAATAAAACCACCATTGTTCATAACCACCCTTTGTCAGAATTGCTGTTCTAGCATTTGAAGACCAGAAGGCCTGTTCCCTTATTTAGTCTCCAGCCTAAAGCTCTTATTTCCAAATAAGAGGACAGCGTCCCCTGAGGTTGTCACTACTTTTGTTTGTGTTTGTTGGCATACTTGTGCTCTCCGTGTCTCTTTGCTGAGAATCAGACTGACATATATGTTGTCTTCACGATTGTACAATGATTCTGTCCTGGGACAATGTGCAATTGAAGAAAAGGAGGGTTCACATTGTAGTAGGGTTCAAATTTTCTTTCTCTGACATTTGTTTATTCAATTACCTGCCCCCACGCACTCTACTAAGCACAGGGGATACAAAATTAATGAAGCAGATTCGCCTTGCTCAAGTTGTTATATCTTGGCAAATCATGTGATATATTTGATAAGTGCTGTTTCTAAGGGATACTATGATGCTATGGAATCATGATGAGGGAGAAGCTAACAGTGACCTGAGGTTCAATAAAAACTTAGTAAAAGAGAGAAGAGGGGCAAGGAATAAATTTTTTTGGAGCACTTACTATGTAACAGGTATCTGGTATATTTTATTTAGTCCACTGTTTCAAAGAGCTCTGTGAGCTAAGTTTTCTTCATTCCCTTTAAGCATACACTAATAACACAAAGCTGCACATGTAGAAAGATACAGAGCCAGCGTTTAATTCTAGGTTCACTTGGTTCCAGCTTGTGCTTATTCTTCTCTCCTGTGCTCTCACATACAGTGGCATTTGAGCTGAGATTCCTTCTTTTCTTCATAGTCCTTCCTGCTGTCTGTGATCTATGTTTACACATTATGGTGGGTTGAATAGTGCCTTCCAAATATTCATGTCCATCAGATCTGCAGAATATGGTCTTATTTGGAAATAGCCTCTTTGCAGTTGTAATGAAGTTGAGCCCTTAATCCAATGACTGGTGACCTTTTAAAAAGTGGAGAGGACATAGAGACACACGGAGAGGAAGGCCATGGGAAGACAGCATCAGAAAATGCTGTTAATTTGTCACGAGCCAAGGACCACCACAAGGCACTAGAACCTGGAGGAGAAGACAAGGGAGGGTTCTCCTCTGGGGCCTTCAGAAGGCATGGGGCCCTGTTGACACCCTGATTTCACGCTTCTGCCTCCAGAACCGGGAGAGGATGCATTTCTGTTGTTTTAAGCCACCGAGTTTGTGGTTACTCGGTGTGGCAGCCTTAGAGAACTCACAGACACCTGCATTCATGATGTGTTTATGTGTTTGCTTATAGTCACATCCGACCGGAAAGCACGACCCAGCTATTTCACAAATACTTTACCTTTTGCACAGAGGTAGCTGCCATGTCTGGGCTTTGCCAGGGGTCTTATGGGTAGTTAAAAGTGCTTGTTGAGTATTATGGAAATGTACACTTGAAACTTATATAATCTTATGAACCAATGTTAGCCCAGTAAATTTAATCACAGAATAAATACAATAAAATGAAGGAAATGAGTGAACAAATACATGAATTCAGAGTTTTAATACTTTATTTCCTTCTCTATTAAGGTCTGTTTCCCTCTATGTATGTCACATACAATGACAAATAGTGGATAGAGAGTTTTTATTAGCATGTTGTTAGGACAAAGAAGTAACTGACGATAGGGTGAAGTGGAAGGACTTTCCATTACAGGAATGTGAGTTCCCAAGTTAAGCTGAATGCATGAAGGATTTGTGTGTTTTATTCATTTTTACAGTTTTCTTGAGGTGTGGATTCAGAGATAATAATTTTTCTTCTATTAAACTGCATGGGATGGGAACTAATGTCATTGTCTAAAATCATGACATTGAAGAGCTGGAAGGCAACGTTAGATCATCCATAAACTTAAATAAACAAGTAAAATCCATAGACATTAAATATAAATATCTATGCCAAGGTCGCATAGATAAATAGCAAAATAACTGTACCTAGAACACAAGAGTTTGAGTAATTCCACGAATACTTATTGTACATGTCATAATTTTTAAAAAAGTTATTTATAGGATATTGTAATTTGATCAGGATGAGTAGCAAATGCAAGAGTGTTATATATATACCTCCATAACTTTTTACATGTTCGAACTGTTTGGTGTAAGAAGAGAAGTAAAATTGAGCTGTAAAAGTAAATATTTACAATATCTGAAGAACATAGATATTAATGATAGCTAATGGATTCAAAGGCTGTATGGCTTTGTTAGTTACTGATCTATAAAAAAATACTTTTTTGCTCTCAGTGCAGATTGCCACCCCAAAATGGATTATAATAATCAAAGAGCAGTGACCAAATTTCCTTTTGTGGGTTTAACAGATAATTTTTCATAGAAGATGATTCTCTCCTTGTTATTTCTCTTTGTGTATCTTGTCACGTTGAGGATGAACTTGGAAATGGTGGCCCTTATCTGGACAGATTCCTAACTCCACACCCCCATGTTCTTTTCTCTCAGTCATTTGTCCCTTGTGGACGTCTGGTCCTCTTCTTCCATTGCTCCAATGATGTTGTGTGACACCTTTCTGAGAGGAAAGTCATCCCCTTCGTGGGTTGTGCTGACTGATGTGTTTTTGGTCCGTTTCCTTCTGGAGGCCATGGTGCACGATTGGTACACGGCCATCTGCAACCTTCCTTGTACACAGTCATCATGTCCCAGCAGGCCCGTGTGCAGCTGGTGGCGGGACCTTGTGCCACAGGCATTCCAAATGCCATTACTCCAGAGACCTTCACTTTTTGCTCACCCTTCTGCGGTCCAAATGTGGTCAACCACTTTTTCTGTGACATTCTGCCTAGTCTCCCCCCGGCATGTGCCAACACCTGGAACAATAGGTTGGCTCTTTTCATCATGGCTGGAGCTCTTGTGGTGTGCATCAGTCCCAAACTGATTTAAGACTGACTTCACTTCTCATGGGAATGATCCCTTCCTTGGGTTACTAATTCTCATTCTCTCTGTCTGCAGTTGCTTCTAGTTTACAGGCTACATACATTGCTGATAATTTTTATTTCTGCTCCTCTAGCTATCGTTGATAGTAATGGTTTGCTTTCTTTCATGAGATTAAGAAAAGAAAGATGTTTGCTCTTTCTTCCACTCTTCAAAATGCCGGTCATGGCCCTCTCTCTCCCTCCAAAATGTTTTGGTATTATCTGTCTTTTAATTCCTTTTCCTCTTCCCTGTTTCCATTCTGCTCTTTTCCCTTCCTTTTCTTCTCTTCTTTATGACATCAGTGTGTGAGAGCTTATGTAGATTGTCCTTGATTTTAGCGGTAATGCATTGCATCTAAGTTGAGATCTCCTCAAATAGCAGAAATCGTTGGTTCTATTTTTCTTTTATAAGTTACATGGTATCTGACATATTCTGATAAAGGGACAGTATTTTTGTCATTTTATGTTCCCTGGGTGGGGCCCATGATTTCTTACTAAATGGTTTGTCATTAGACTTCCTTATTTTTATCATGGTTCCATCTTTATGGTAGTTGGCATCCTTCTCAGGCGAGTCACTTTCATAATGTGGCTGTTTGCATTAGTCCGTGTTGATTTGCAGGCTGGCTAAGTCTAGGAAGAACTGATTAAGACTCATCCCGTTTTTAACCCAGTAATTAGAAACTTGACAGTGAATTTGATAGGGGACTCAAGAGTTGGAAAATTTTAGCTTAAGGTAAAAAGTTATAAGTGTAGCAAGTAATGTGTATGTTAAAGGTTTTGTTTCAGAAACTACAGATAAGGCCCATCCCGGCTCCTGGAAAAACAGCTGACCTCCTGGGGCACTGCTAAAGATTACCGCCTGGGGACAACTGGAGGCATCCGGGCCTTTGTGTTCCAGGGAGAGACAGATGACACCGCAGCTAACAGCTAACTGCCCAGGACAGGAATGTTGCAGCTCCGTTCACCTAATCCTCCCTGAATCTCGAAGCCCTCACAGCACCTTGTTTATTCCCGATATAAAAATGTTGGCCTGGAAAGAGAAGACAAGATGGTCTGTTAGGGTATGAACTTGCCATCTTCTCAGATTGCTAGCCTTCTGAATACAGCGCCCATAAAGACTCAATTGCTGTCATTGCTTATTGGGTTTGGTAGCGACAGGCAGCCTGAACGCCGGTGTCTTTTCTGGTTTCACATTCCTTATTATTAACTGTGGTGGCAAAAAAGTGGTAAAGAATGTTGTCATATGTCAAGTAAACAATAGGAGAAGAACGGAGAATAAAAGATTTATGTTCCATTGTTAGATCATTCATTCCATTCTCGTGTTGGTCCAGTACTGTCTACTGGCCTCGCTTGTCTTGGAATGCTGCTATTGCCATGGTTGTCAGTTAATTCTGTGGTCCTGTGACACTGTCTCCGACTGCCAGTCCTGATCTAGACAGGAGAGCTACCACTAACCATATTGTATACGGTTATATGATATAGAGGATATTCCCTGGAAACCTGGCTGGGGGAGGGAGAAGCAGAGGACAGCCATTGAGTTAATTTGCATAAGTATGGCAACTTGTCTAGCTTCATAGTCATGTTAAATAGCTTGCCTGCTCCCTGGAGACAGATAGCTTGTCTTTGACCCAGGATGTAGCCAGGAGGTGGTTCCAGGTTGCTGCACTTGTGTGAAAGCAGGAAGGTGAAGCAGTTTCTCTGTGTCTCATGTGGTGCCTGTCTGGACTAATAATGGCAGCTGGAGAAAGGCAAAAGGTAAAGGAGCGGGCTGGTGTAACCCAGTGTGGGGGGAGTCAGAAAGGAGGTTGTGGAGGAGGCGCCAGGATTCAAACTGAAGCATAGTGAAGCAGGGTGCAGCCAAGAGGAGGGCCCCAAGAAGGGATTTGTAATGGGGTCCAGGACTCAGGGTGTCCAGGAAATATTAGAAAAATGTATGTAGGATGTCTTCACCCCCACAGGCCTGAGCCAAGGGGGATGGGACACATGGAACAGGGCCATTCAGAGCTGTTTTGGGTAGCAAGAGCTTTGCAGCTAACCCCTGGCAGTCATTTAACATATCTATAACCTTTAACTGGTTTCATGGATGTGTTAAGTAGCTGTGGCCATGCTTTGAGCCAGGGGGATGGGACCAAATTCCACCCAGGATGGGACTGGGAAGTAACTCCCCCTGGTTACAGGGCCTGCGTGAGAGTGTGGAGATGATTGGCTCCATGCCATGGGGCCACACCTGCCCAGACTTACTATGGCAGCCCAGTAAAGCTGGAAGAATACAGGGATGCTGGCAGGTGTAGCTGACTGTAGGAGGAGTCAGAAATGGGGCTGCAAAGGAAGATGGGCGCTGGGATTTAAACCTAGGCCCGGCAGCCAGAGAAGGAGAGACCACACGGCTTCAAAGTAGTGGGGAGGACCACAAGGTTTTAGGAGAGAAGGAGAGACCACGCGGCTTCAAAGTAGTGGGGAGGACCGCAAGGTTTTAGGAGAGAAGGAGAGACCACGTGGCTTCAAAGTAGTGGGGAAAAGGACCATGTGGTTCTGAAGGGAGAGTAGAGAGGACCACGAGGTTTTGGAGTGCTTCTTCTTGCCACGCGGCTTAGGCAGCAGGAGAGACTTTGCAGCCATAGAAAAGGGGAGAAAGGACTCTTGCTGCTGGGCCATGAGAAGGTGCCACACGGCTTTGGATTAACTGGAGATTGCAGCAGCCACACAGCGGATGGTGCCGGGAGCCTGAATCACGGACTTCTACTTCTTTTCCTGAGACACGGTACCCCGGACTGGGCACAGGGAGAGGGAAGGACTGTGCATCTGTGGGTGTTCTAGAGGACTTTAGTATCTTATTGAAGACATTAGGTCATTATTCTAAGTTTGTGTAACTTTTGCATAAACAATTCCTTTCCTTTTCACCAGTCTCTGGCATTGAGAGACATCTTTCCTCTGGCGGCGGGCATTGCGAACCTAGCAGGTGGGCGTGGGGGGAAGGAACCTCCAGAGACAGAAAGGCGGAATCCTTTCTGTAATAATTTATCGTGAACCACCCCCCCCTCTGCTCTGTAACAATAGCAGCCAACCTGGTGCTCACTTGCTCGCTCTCTCTCCCCCTTTCTCTCTCTCTCTCTCTCTCTCTCTCTCTCTCTCTCTCGCTCCCTCTCCCCCCCCCTCCCCCTCTCCCTCTCTCCCTCTCTCCCTCTCTCCCTCTGCCACATGGTTTAGAAAGGAGAAGGAGGGTTTCTGCTTCTTAGAATGTAGTAAGGGATTTGGCCATGCAGGTTGGGAAGGTGAAGCTGCTCTTGGTCATGCAGGGAGTAGTAATGAGGCAATAGACTTGCGGTCTGTAGTCAGGGATTTTTGCCATGCAGTTTGAAAGAGAGCAGTGAGAAGGGAAAAGTAAACACTCTGGCTGACTCTGGAGGTGCAAAGGGCTTCCTTGAAAGATCCTGACCTGCTGCACCTGGATTTTTCCCGGACTGTTAAAACCTGTGCCTTTCCTGAGTTTCACCGCGATCCAGAGTAACACTACACGTGCTTCCCTGGACTGTGATATGGAGGCTGATGGCAACTATTCCAGATCCTGCACAGATAAGGACATGGGAATCTCTTGGGGATGCTTTTGGCTAGTAGCCTGGTGGGGAGCAGGGGAAGTGCTGGGTCTCGTGGGAAACGAGGGCTCCAAGCTGAGGTGCTCTGAGCAACCCCCACCCGCAGGGTTGGAATGTTGTAAATAAAGATCTGCTCCTTCCAGCATTAATTGTTGGCTCTTATACAAAGGTGACATGTGGACAGGCCCTGGTCTGCTCATGTACAGTTTTGGTGAGCTCCGTGACAATATTAGCGATAATGATGCCTTTCTCGCCAGCAAACTCCTATGGTCTGGGCCGTTGGAACGTGGCCATATGATAGGTCTTCCAGCTGTAAATTATAGACTCCCCATGCCCCTGAAACTTTTAATCCATTTCTACACCGTCTGCCGTAGTGATTTGTTCAACATGAGCCATCATTTTTTTCATGTATTCATTCAAGTGGAGGTTTCACATCATCTCATGGGATGCTTGTCTGGGTGTTAAAGCCCCTGTATTGGGAAGTGTTTCCAAGTGAAAATCTTTTCTTGGTCTCCTCGATCAAGCACTCTTAGAATTCAGTCCCAACCACACTCCCCTCTCCCCTGCTGATACGTGCTAGCTAGTTATTGCATTGCCTTTGGGGAGGTAATCCCTTTTCTCCCTCATTGAGCCCAGGATCTTCCTATTTGGGTTTTCTATGACTTAATCCCAGTTATAGGTCTACAGGCCAGGGAAGGTAGGGGAGCTCTCTAAAAGTAGAGAGACTTCTACATTTTCTTATAACTTGGGAGAATATTAGCTCTTAATGGGGAAGGGCAGGCCCTGTCTGCAGGCAGAGATGATTCTGAGCAGTCCATGTCTTTAGAGGCACTCACCCAGATGTCTCCAACCCAGTTGTTAGAACGTGGTATGTGTGAGGTCTCAAGAGGATGGAGAACCTCAAAGCACCTTGAAAAATAAACATCTCCAATGGCAAGATTAATGTTCTGTGGCAACATTTATGTGAATAAATGTCATCTGTTTTCTAAAATACCTTGAAAGAGTCATCATTTTTGCTTACAGAATTTTAAACTTCTTTGTTTAATGTTAAAACATTTATGAAATTTAAGCCCAAACCTATTTTTCTCACTTTTATATTTGAAATTTTCATATAGCCAATGTAGACTACTTTTGTCTCTCAGAAATGCTATCCAAATTTAGAGTTCTCCATTGCTGCGTAGACACCCCAGTCCACCTTATTTTTATTCACCTATAACTTGGCTTCCCTTTGAGATCCATAATGCTCAGGAATACCCAGACCCTCTGGTTATAATGATCCCACCTGCCTAGTAACTCGTGGGCCAGTCAGAGGGTCTTCAGTGCTGCTGTGTACCCAGACTCATTTTTGGACTGTAATCTCTCAGATTCTCAAATCTACACAGTGTTCATTATGAAGCAGCTGAAGGCTCAATACTGGAATTTCAAAGTGTGGGTGGGGGAGGGGTGGTCCCAAAGGAAGATACAGTTTTGTTTGTGCAATTACCCTTGACTCAGAGTCCATAAATTATTTTCTCATCAAATACTTTAGTATCTTCTCTCTAGGACTAATCTCCTGAGCTTCTGGCTCCTTGAGGGACTTAGCTCCGATTCACACAGAGCCCTTTAGAAAACCCCCGTGGTATATTGTGCAGAATTGAGTCAATGGATCCTTTTAAAAAGTGCTGTTGGAAGGCCCAGGTATTGAGAGTGCGTCATTATATTGTTTATCTTCCTACACTCCTGAAGATGCTGAGAAGAATAACAAGTCTACATTTGCAGAGTGATTATTTTCGTATCAGAAAATGCTAATTTTGTCATTCACTTTGACCGAAGCAGGCAAAGTCTAAGGCATGTTCCTTCAGATAGGTGAGTTAAGGGATTCCCTATATGGTCTTCAGGAAGGTAGATATAAAAAATAAGTTTAGAAGCACAAGAAAACATCATCTCTAAGCCTACCATGAAGGCAAAGTTGGTATAAGTAGAATATTTAGTCTGTGTCCTTTGATCTAAATTACCTAACTTGAATGTACATTTTGGTTGAATATTCCCTTTAGTATAGATACTAAAACGTGCTGCAAGATATATGGGCTCGTGGAATGTTAGAATTGGGAGACTTTTCTGGGTCTTCATTTCTTCGCTTAGATTGGGCAGTAGAAATAGGAAACAAGCCTCTCAATCAACTGACTTGAGTCCTCTGCGGCTCGTGCCCATAGTCACGTACATACCTGGCATCACAATTTTTCTATATCAGACTCCTTGGATGGAGTAATAGTGGGAAAACCAAAGTCAGATGCATTTTGACAGTCAGAAACTATTGTTTTCACACAACTGTTTGAGGTGGTTCAGATCATAGATGGATATGCTCCAGTTTTATTTTCATAATTTTTTTCATAGCCTGAATTTATTGTGACCCTCAAAACACTTTGTTTCCACCTTCCTTGAGTCATCGTGAATACAAATATAAAAGACCTGAAATGAGTTTCTGTGTTTTGAAAATATTAAATTCTTGAAACATTTCACCATTAAGGTATAGTTTTTCTGATTAATATTAAATTCTACCCCATTGAGGCTATTTCTGCCTAAGCTCCATTGCCTCTGAGATCACAGGAGGTCAGCAAATTTTCATTTCATTAATTTCCTCTTCACCAAAATCCTTTCAAGCTTTCTTAACATAGGAGAATGTTGTGAGACTTCTGTCAGTACCTCTACTGCTGCCCATCCTGTTGATACCTTTGTGTAATTATGCTGTTGGAATCGTTACGATTATTTCCAGGTCCAAAATGTATGCTTCCCTTCCTTAATTTTCCTGTATTTGTTCTATGATCACTTCCTCCTTTATCACTTCTTGTTTATTCTTTTTCTTAAAGAAATCTTCATTTTGAATAAATACGGATTCCCAAGAAACTTCAAAGACAGTACAGAGAAGCTCCCTGTCCTCTTCATCCAGTTCTCTCCCCACTGCTTACATCTTTCCAACAAGTGTACAACGCGAAGAATCAGACAACGACATCAGTGTGATGTGTGTGTATAGCTCTGTATCACTTCATTATGTGTGTAGATTTGTATAATCACTACCACATTCAGGATACAAAATTATTCCAACTCCATAAAGACCTCCCTTGTGCTGCCCCCTTATAATCACACCACTGTTCTCTCCTACCATTCCTAATCCCAGGCAATAACCAACCTGTTTACATCTCTGTAATTTTGCTACTTTGAATACATTATGTGTAAATGGAATTTTAGACAATGTAACCTTTTGAGATTGGCCTTCTTTAACTCACTCTAATGTCACTGAGACCCATCCAGGTTTTTGTGTGTATTTTATTTCCCCCTATTTGTTACTGAGCAATATTTTGTGGTATGAATACACCCCTGTTTGTTTAACCATTCAAATTGTAGGATATTTCGGTTGTTCTGAGTGACTATTATTAAAAAAGCATCTATAAATGAAATCATACAGGTTATTATGTGGACATAAGTTTTCATTTCTCTAAGATAAATGCCCAGGTGTGTCTTTTTCCTCCTTAAAATATTGTTTTTCTTTCCCAGCTCCTGATAACAATCAGTTGGCTGCAACTTCAACTCAGTGTTGAAGAACTGGTCTCTTCTTTGATGGACTAAAATATTTGATGTAGTTTGATGAGATTAATGGGTATAATAGACACCAGTGATATGAGGAACATAGGCATTTTGGAGAAGGCAGCATGGGGAGATACTGCTGAGAATTTTTATTCTTTCCCAAAGCCAACCTCTCTTGTGTTCTGTCTTTAGACATCAGAACTTATCTTTACCACAACCCAACTGATCATTTTTCTGGAATCTAAGGAATTGGTGAGGAAGTTATAGTCCTAACACCCTTTACCTAGAGTGACAGTATCAGCTCGAATTAATCAAATTCACATAATGCCTTTTTCTATGAAATGTTTTTAAGATATCCTTGGGTCAAAGGCAGAGATTTTTAGAAATGTAACCTCATACAGTTAGAGGATTTTCCTTAGATAACTTCCAAAGACCACTTCTGGGTCTAAATTATGTAACTCTCCTCCAAAATCCTATTTGATCAAGGGAGAAGCTGAACAGCTCAGTAAGACTCAATGACTTAGTATCACACAGATAGGAGATGGGATGACCACTAGGGGAGAACTTGGATGCTGCCAGTCTACCCTATGAAATGTAGAAAACCAGAAGTTATATTCTGATTTAAAATCGATAAGCCCTCAATTACAAATTTATTGCAAAGAAAAATCTTTTTCATGACAGATTAAGACAGAAATGGGTTATGAAAATCAAACCTTTGTGACTGAGTTTTTATTCATGGGCTTAACAGATTGCTTCCAGTACCAGGTTGTTCTCTTTGTGATACTTCTCTTGGTTTATCTTGTCACTTTTCTGGAAAACGTGGGGATGATCACCCTCATTTGGATAGATTCCCGACTCCACAACCCCATGTACTTTTTTCTCAGTCACTTGTCCTTTGTGGACGTATGCTCCGCTTCTGCCACTGGTCCCAAGATGTTGACTGACATCTTTGTGGAGGAAAAAGTCATCTCTTTCTTTGGCTGTGCTGCCCAGTTATGGATTGTTTGTCAGTTTGTAGTGACTGGGTGTTTTCTGCTGGCTTCCATGGCATATGACCGGTATGTGGCTATTTGTAAACCCTTGTTGTACACACTCATTATGTCCCAGCGGGTCTGTGTGCAGCTGGTGGTAGGGCCGTACGTACTAGGTCTTATAAGTGCCGTAACCCACATGACGTTTGCCTTCCACCTCCCTTACTGTGGTCCAAAAATCATCAATCACTTCTTCTGCGACCTGCTTCCGGTTCTCTCTCTGGCATGTGCAGACACCCAGGTCAATAAACTTCTACTTTTCATCGTGGCTGGAGCTCTGGGAGTGCTCAGTGGCGTGATCATCTTGGTCTCCTACATTTGTATCGTCATTGCCGTCCTGAAGATCCGCTCTGCTGACGGGAGGCACAGAGCTTTCTCTACCTGCTCTTCTCACCTCACAGCTGTCTCCATCCTCTACGGGACACTCTTTTTTATCTATGTATGTCCGAGTTCTAATTTCTCCCTGGACATCAATAAAGTGGTGTCTGTGTTTTATACAGCTGTGATTCCCGTGCTAAACCCACTTATCTACAGCCTGAGAAACAAGGATGTCAAGGATTCCTTCCGAAGGATGTTGGAAAGGAAGAAGTGCCTGATGAGCAGGTGACCTAGAATACCATTTGTACTACAGATCGGCTGCTAATCTCCAGGCAAGATGCACGAACATGGACTGGCTGTTGGGAGTCCTTTTGTGCTGAGAATCACTTTGTGTCATCGACAAGTCACACAATGTCTTAGGGTTCAATTATTTTCGGTTTGATTTTTTCATTTCTCATCCTGCAGGAATCAGATGGAGAATTTTAAACTGAGATGGGTAGGTTATTGAACCCCAAAACCTAAAAACTATTCTCAAGGTTTGTGACTAGGAAAGGAGACGTTCTTTGTTAAATCCTTCACGTTGTAATCATAACCAGGGACTTACAATACGTGTGTTTTGCTTTACCAGGCATTGAGATCCATCAATTGTCTAAACTTGACCTTGACTTTTAAACATAAACTTAAAAAGTGTGTTATAGTCAAATGGCAGAAACTTCCAGCAACATGGTAAGTTCTGGGGATGTAATGTGACTACGCTTAGTACGGTATTGTGCTCCGAATACTGCCTCTGTGTGTGGAGTAGATACTCTACAAAGGCCTTTTATATCCCCGACACTTTCTGCTCATAGCAGTAACTCATCAGGACTTTGTCATGTCAGTGACATGACCTGAGCCTGGAAAGTGCAGAATGCATTGGGATCCTTTAATAAAGTGCTAGCTATTACTATTGTTTATTAATTTTTGTGTCATAGGTAGCACATAAATTTATGTTAATAGATGATAAGCCTTGGAAGAATCAATGTGTTGTTCAAAGCCTCCTACTTGGGCCTCACAGTTTTATTTTCTCCAGGTACAATGTTCTTTCCACCAAACTTCTGAGCCTTTTCCCCTGGAACATAACAGCACATCTAAAGAACAGGGGATAGCCTATAGTTTTTACAATCACAAAGCTGGCTGATGTCTGTACATGATCTTATCTTTGCAGGTCTCTGTAAAGGCAAATTTAACTTTAGCTCACTGACTTTGATGGATGTAAACAGTCTCTGTTGTTCTAAATTTTTTTTGTTCTGTTTTGCTTGTTTTTCACCATGCTTTCTGCCAATTTTTTTGTCTGTCTTAGGTAATGATGAGTCAAGATGCTATGCATCAAATTTTAAGGCTGATGTTCTTTCTCCAAATTTGTGTTAATAAAGATTCTTCAGAATGACCTTGTATTTTAAGTTCTTAAAAACTTAGTTTTAAATATTTAGTGTTATTTTAGAACATGAGGGCCAAATATGTTTTATAGTATGTGCTTTCACTACCTATGATGTACACATTTCATGTTCTTTATGAAACATCACGTTTCTCCTCATTTTACTCTTTAGTCATCATCTGTTAACGTGGTCTCAGCAAATCTAGAATGTGTTGAAATAAAGAATAGGCGGCATTCCTGGTGAAAAAACACTGAAATTGTTCTTTTTTAAAACTGTTGTTAAACTTTACCACTAGATGGCAGCATTAGCTTCTCAATCACGATGAAATTATCTACTAATACTTCCTTTAATGATTGAAAATATTAAGATAGTAGGTTTAAAAATGCTTTCAAAAATCTGATTATAATTGGGAGGGCTATGAAATCACATACAAATTTTGTGTTTGGCCATGCATTTATATATATCTCCAAGTTCTCGTCAGTAGATGAGTGGATTAAAAAAGCTGTGGTACATTGACACAATGGAATACTCCTTGGCTACAAAAATGAAGGAAATGTTACCCTTTGTTACAGCGTGGATGGCCTAGAGAGTATTATGCTAAGTGAAATGAGCCAGTCAGAGAAAGAAAAATATTATATGGTCTCCCTTACATGTGGAATCTAATGAACAAAGCAATCTAAAAAACAAACTAGAAACTGAAGTGAAGGTACATAGAATAGACTAACATCTGTCAGAGGGGGAGGGGCTGGGTGAACAAAGGTGAAGGGATTAAGCAAAAATAAGTAAATAAATAAATAAATAAATAAATAAAGATATATATATATCTCACATAGACAAAGGCAACAGTATGGTGATAGCCCGTGGTAAAGCAGGTTGGGAGAAGGTGGAAGAGGGCAAAGGGGGAATAAAGGAGGACGGAAAGAGACTTGACTTTGGCTGATGAGAGCATGATGCAGTATTCGGATGATGTTTTATCGAGTTGTACACTTTATTTTATTAACCAATGTCACCCCAATAAGTTCAATAAAATAAAGTGCATGATACATAAAAGTTTAAAGTTTCTGATATACTCTAACATCCTTACTTTTTATATAGTGAAACTAAAGTATAAGGGAGGAGGAACAATTTTCCCATGATATGCAACGGAATTATTATTACACACCTATTCTAGAAACACAGAGTTCAGATACTTTTTTTTTTTTTCCTTTTTTTAAAAAATATATTTATTGATTATACTATTACAGTTGTCCCATTTCCCCCCCCACTCCACTCCATCCTGCCCACCCCCCTCCCTCCCACATTCCCCCGCTATAGTTCATGTCCATAGGTCATACTTATAAGTTCTTTGGCTTCTACATTTCCTACACTATTTTTACCCTCCCCCTGTCTATTTTCCACCTATCATCTATGCTACTTATTCTCTGTACCTTTCCCCCCTCTCCCCCTCCCACTCCCTTAATGACAACCCTCATGTTCTAGTTGTTTGCCTAGTTTGCTCTCGTTTTTGTTTTATGTGTGGCCGTTAATAACTGTGAGTTTGCTGTCATTTTTACTGTTCCAATTTTTGATCTTCTTTTTCTTAGGTAACTCCCTTTAACATTTCATATAATAAGGGCTTGGTGATGATGAGCTTCTTTAACTTGACCTTATCTGAGAAGCACTTTATCTTCCCTTCCATTCTAAGTGATAGCTTTGCTGGATACAGTAATCTTGGATGTAGGTCCTTGTGTTTAATCTTGGGTAATGTAATTATGATGTGCCTTGGTGTGTTCCTCCTTGGGTCCAGCTTCTTTGGGACTCTCTGAGCTTCCTGGACTTCCCGGAAGTCTATTTCCTTTGCCAGATTAGGGAAGTTCTCCTTCATTATTTGTTCAAATAAGTTTTCAATTTTTTGTTCTTCCTCTTCTCCTTCTGGCACCCCTATAATTCGGATGTGGGAACGTTTCAAGGCGTCCGGGAGGTTCCTAAGCCTCTCCTCATTTTTCCAAGTTCTTGTTTCTTCATTCTTTTCTGTTTGGATGTTTGTTTCTTCCTTCTGGTCCACACCATTGATTTGAGTCCCAGTTTCCTTCTCATCACTATTGGTTCCCTGTACATTTTCCTTTGTTTCTCTTAGCATAGGCTTCATTTTTTCATCTGTTTTTCGAATAGATTCAACCAAGTCTGTGAGCATATTGATAACCAGTGCTTTGAACTGTGCATCCGATAGGTTGGCTATCTCTTCGTCGCTTAGTTGTATTTTTTCTGGAGCTTTGAAGTGTTCTGTCATTTGGGCCATTTTTTTTTTTTTTTGGTCTTGGCGTGTCTGTTACTTTAAGGGGCAGAGCCTTAGGTGTTCACCAGGGCGGGGTAACGCTGGTCGCTGAGCTGTGATGCTGTACGTCAGGGAGGGGCCGAGTGGGAGCAATGGCGCCCGCCTCACTCTCCTCCGGATTTCAATCCTTCACTCCGCTACCCACAATCAAACTGGGCCACTCTGGTGCTGGTTCCCGAGTAAGTGGGCCTGTGCACACTCTAGGCCGCTGTGGGTCTCTCCAACAACCTCTCCTGTGAGGCTGGGAGTCTCTCCTGCTGCTGCCCCAACCCCCAGGGGCGCTTTCAATCAGAGGTTTGAGGCTTTATTTCCCGGAGCTGGAGCCCTGGGTTGCACGGTCTGCTTCGTTGCCCGCCATTGGTCAGGTTTATCTGTGGGCGAATTTGGTGCCGCGGGGTGCTACCCGCTGCTCTGCCTGCCCCACTCTCCGCCACTCTGAGTCCGGCCCTCTCGGTTTATCTGCGCAGATGTGGGGCCGCAGGGTCTGCTAGTGCTCGGACTGCCTGCGCCATTTGTCCCACACTCCACCAGTCTCAGTCCCACCACAGCCACGCGAGTCCTCTCCACCCCGGTGCCCGTCTCCGCCCCTCCTACCAGTCTGGATGAATGGCCATTTTCTATTTTCTTGGTGTTGGTCCCCCTTGCTGTTCGATTCTCGGTCAGTTCTGGTTGTGCAAGGAGGCGCAGTGTGTCTACCTACGCCGCCATCTTGGTTCTCCCCGAGTTCAGATACTTTTACTCCATTGAACATTCTTATAACTCCTTCCCTCATCCTAACGATAGTAAATAAAAAGGCTTTGTAACATTAGCTGCAAATGATCACCACGATACGTTTCGTGAGCATCCATCACCACACATAGTTACAATTTATTTTTCTTGTGAAGAGAATTTTTAAGATCCAGTCTCTCAGGAACTTTCAAATGTATAATATAGTATTATTAACTACAGTAACCATGCTGTACATAACGTCCCCAGGACTTATTTATGTTATAACTGGAAGTGTGTACCTTTTGACTGCTTTTGCCTATTTTATCTAATCCCTTCTTCCGTCAATCACCAATGTGTTCTCTGCGTTGGTAAGTTTGGGTATGTAGTTTTAGAATTCACATATATGTGAGATCATACAGTATTTGTCTTTTTCTTTCTTACTTATTTCAGGGAGCAATTTAAAAAGAAATCTTACAAATATATGTTCTAAAGAAAAATGCAAAACAGGCTTATGTATAGAAATGGAAAAGAATTGTGTGCTAAGCTAAATTGGAGGAATTCACATACTAAGTTTTAATTAAACCAATAAGTGAAGAAGAGATAACATTAACTATGGTGAGATGAGAGGGATTTTAGGTGTTAAGGAACTTTAAGGAAACTACAATGTAATATCTGAATTAAAAGCCACAGGGGAGGTTTAAAATAAAGAATTCATACTGAGAAGAGCAGTTTTATGTTTGAGAGGACCAATTTGAGAAGCTCTTGCAAGATGCAGAGACAGAGGAAAAAATGATTAAACAGATGAGAAGAGACAATGATATCAAAAACATCAAGCAGAGATTCACCAACAGATATTACGTGTATGTCTGGGATGAGTCAGACCAGTCCGAATGGAATGGATGATCAAAGCTATAGCTTTTTTCTGAGTAACAAAGAGTCAAATGTTTAGATTTTAAACATTCACTGTATTTTAGGCAAAAATAGGTAAGAGGAAGCTCGCAACACCTACAAGAGGGTTAATAAAATAATTCTTTAAGTATGAAGGCAATCAAAACCTGCTACCCCCCAAAAGGGAAAATAAAACAATTCTCAGTCCTCTTAACAATATTAATGATAAAGAATAAATAAGTAAAAGGACAACATCTAAAAGATTTTCAGAGGAGAAATAAATGAGTATAGTTAATAATACTGTATTACATATTTTCAAGTAGCTCAGAAAACTAAAAATGGAACTGTCTTTTGACTCAGCAATTCCACTGTTGGGGTTATACCCTAAAGATCCTGCAACACCAGTTCCAGAGAACCTATGCACCCCAATGTTCAGAGCAGTGTAACTGGCAATAGCCAAGTGCTGGAAGCAACTTAACTGTCCATCAGTGAACAAGTGGATCAAAAAACTGGCACATTTACACAATGGAATACTATGGAATACTAAAAAGACAGAAGGAGCTGCTATTCTTCATGCAGCAGGGATAGAACTGGAGAGCATTATGCTCAGTGAAATAAGCCAGGTGGTGAAAGACAAATACCATACGATCTCATCCGTAAGTGGAACATAATCAACAAAACAAACAAGCAAGCAAAATACAACAAGAGACATTGAAATAAAGAACAAACTGACAGTAACCAGAGAGGGTGGGGGAGAGGGATAATAGGGGAAAATAAGGAAAGGGTCATCAAGGAATATATATGAAGGACACATGGACAAAGCCAAAGGGGGTAGGTTCAAGGGTGGGAGGCCGGGATGGGTGGGGCAGGGGGGCAAGATGGGGTGAAAATGGAGACAACTGTACTTGAACAACAATAAAAAAATAAAGTAGCTGAGTAGACCTCTAAAGTCCTCATAACAAGAAAAATATCTATAGTTATACACAAGGATAGATGTTAACTAGACTTACTGTGGTGATCATTTTGCAATATATACAAATATCAAACTATTATGTGGTACACCTGAAACTACTATAATGTTATATTTCTGTTTTATATCAATAAAAAGTTCTTTTATATACAGAGTCAACAGAAAGTTATTAAAAATTAACCTCTCATAGAAAAAAATGGTTTAAAGAATACAGCATATATCTTTGTGAATACATTTGCAAAATTTTCAGGTAGAAACCCAGTAGAGGTTTTTTTTTTTTTTTTAAAGGAGCTGCCATTCTCTTTTCAATAGTGGTTGTATCAATTTACTTTCATACCAGCAGTGAGTGAGAGATTTCTCCAAACCTCTCCAACCTGGTTATTTATACTTTTCTTGTTGATAAAAGCCATTCTGACAGGTGTGAGATGGTAGCTCATTTTAGTTTTGATGAGCATTTCCCTAATAGCTAGTGAAGTTGAGCATCTTTTCATATATCTGTTGGCCGTTTGTATGTCTTCTTGGGAGAAGTGTCTGTTCAGGTCCTCTGTCAATTTCTTTTTTAAAGGTTTTATTTAGTTTTAGAGAGGAGGGAAGGGAGGGAGAAAGAGAGGGAGAGAAACATCAATGTGTGGTTGCTTCTCATGTGGACCCCCACTTGGGACCTGGCCCACAACCCAGGCATATTCCCTGACTGGGAATTGAACTGGCGACCCTTTGGTTCACAACCTGTGCTCAATCCACTGAGCTACACCAGCTCGGGCCTCAGTTAATTTTTTAATTGGACTGTTTGTTTTGTGTTGAGTTGTATGGGTTCTTTATATACTTTGAATATTAACCTCTTGTTTGCTAATATGTTCTCAATTCAGTTGTTTGCCTTTTTGTATCTCTGGTGGTTTCTTTGCTGTGCAGAAGTTTTTCATTTTGATAAAATTCTACTTACTTATTTTTGCCTTTACTCCCCTTGCCTTTGGAGTAACATTTAATAAAATCCTCTCTAAGACCAAGGTTCATAAATTTAGTGCCTATGTTTTCTTCTATGTCATTTATTGTTTCAGGACTTCTACTTAGGTCTTTGATTCATGACAAACAGCAGTCTAGTTTCATTCTCTTGCATGTGGCTTTTCAATTTTCCTGGCACCATTTACTGAAGAGGATTTCTTTTCTCCATTGTATGTTTTCGGCTCCTTTGTCAAAAATTACGTGCCCGTATACAAACATGTGTGTTCACTGCTCCGCTCTTAGTGGCCAAGATAGGCAAACAACCAAAGTGTCCTTTAATAGATGATTGGGAAAAGAAGGTGTGGTACATATGCACAATGGCATACTATGCAGCCACAAGAAAAGTGAAATCCTGCCACTTGTGACAATGTGGATGGGTCTTGAGAATATCATGTTCAGTGAAACAAGTCAGACAGAAAAAGTCAAGAACCATATGATTTCACTATGATTTTATTTGTGGGATATAAAACTGAAAGCAATAAATGGGTAAAGAAGAAAAACAAACAAACAGAAACTTATAGACACAGACAGCAGTCTGGAGGTTACCAGAGGGAGCGGGTGGGGGAGTAGTAAAGGGAAAAATAGATCAAATATATGGTGGCAGAAGAAGATTGGACTTTGGGTGGTGGACACACGATGTAATACACAGATCACATACTATAGAATTGTACACTCGAAACCTATATGGTCGTATTAAGTAATGTTACCCCCATTAATTTAATAAAAAAGAATATAGTGACACGCTACAAAATTAAAAAGAAAAGAAAACAAAACAAACAAAACTTTCTAGAGTAGGGAGTTGTATTACATGCTGAAGGACTTGTGGTTTTTTCTTACCTAGGCTAGAACCAAAAGTCAGGTTTCCTGAGCCAGGTCTGACTCTGTTTCGTCAGGTCAATGCTGCTTGTCTTGGAAGTAAAATGTAACGCTAAAGCATTTTGTTTTATTTGGTTTTATTTCTTGGCAATAAGAAATGTATTTTCTCTTGCAATATGCTAACTGTTCAGATGTATCTGCTAAATTTTAAGGACCAGTTATTACATTATTAGAATACAATTTAAAAGAAAAAAAGATCACTTTTAACTGGAACAAAATCAACAAAAGAAAAAAGCAAACAAAATATAACCAGAGACATTGAAATTAAGAACAATGTAACAATAGCCAGAGGGGAGTGGGGAGGTGACAGTGGGCAGAGGGGTCTATAGGAGCTACTATAAAGGACACAAGGACAAAATCAAGGGGGAGGGTAGAGGTGGGGGAGGGAGGTGGGACTGGCTGGGGTGGGGTGGAGGGATGGGGAGAAAATGCAGACAATTGTAACTGAATAAAAAAATAAATAAATTTTAAAAAATTAAGAAAGGAAAAAAAGAAAGAAAAAAATTTTTTCCAGTCCCAGATTACAATAGTTAAACTCCTTACATATTTTGAACAAAGTCCTGAGAAAATTATTTATTTGGCAACAAGTGGTAGGTGTTATATATGAGGAAAGTCCATTTTATTAATTCTTAGCCCTTGCTCTCAAGACAGTGATGCAGAAGAAAGAGAGGTACTGCCCTCTCTGTGTTACTTCAATTTACAAAGAATTTCATAGAGTTTTCTTGCTTAGCCTGGAACTAGAGGTGAGAAAGTCTACATCCAGGTATAAACAAACTTGAAATGGTCAGAAAACAGATGTCACTGAACTTACTTAGGTATGAATCAGAACTTTAATTGCACTTTCCCTTAGTGGCCTCATTCCCAAGACATGCTATGCTTTTGGGGACAGAGTATGTTCAATAACAATAACAAAGAAAGAAATGATGCAACTTTTCAGGGAACTTGCACCTAAGTGATAAAGACTAATGTATTTTACAGTAGAGTTGTCCACATTTTCTTTTTGGAAGATGATAAGAGATAAAATCAAATGGCTATTAAAATTTCTGCCCCATTCTGCATGTGAAGGGAAGAGATGGAACCTGACAAACTTGGGTCCTTTTCACTTTAGTTCTTATTGCCATCTTGAAAGAAACAGGAGAGAGCCGGTTAGGATGTAAGTTGAGATCTTCTAAATCATCTCTTTTCTTCATTCTACTTGATTTTTTACAAGTTCAGGGGGTCATAAATTATTTTAAGTAAACTTAAAATGAATGATATATTTGGTTCACAGCCAGAATCAGCATGCTCCTCATCTTTGTTGGATGTTGAGCAAGACCTAAGAGGAGGTCATTTATGTAGAGATAAATTTAAAGTCTGCAGCTGGATCAAAGCAAGTATAAAATGGGACAGAGATATCTCAGCAGCAGGGGGAGGGGGAAACAGTCCCGACCATAACTCCATCTCTGTCTAAACCTGCTGGGTGCTTCCCTGCTAAAGGAAGACTAACACGGATGGTCTGGGTATCATCCAAGTGCACTGAACACGAGAGCCAATCATGTCCACCACTCTGTTGTCGTAGTCTAAGCAGCACATAAAAAAAGAGAAACTAAGAATCTAAAATTTTCATAGAGGGGAGAGGGCTTGGGCAGGTGTAGAAACAGATTGATAGAAAAGAGTTGAGGAGCTTCAGGCAATTGTCAAGGTGAAGGCCAAGATACAGTGTGTGATTGATGCCGTGGGAGTTAGTGGACTTCTTAAGAGGTTTAAGCAAGAGGTGAGTGTGATGGGTAGACAGTTCGACTGGGTATTTCATCTGTCTCTTTAATTCTCCCAAAGTCAAGGATATAATGTAAACTGTATTTTTTGCTTCACAGGAGGCCTTGCTAATGTCAAATAATGAATTTCAAATTAGAAAACTGAAGGAAAAGTGTCTAGTGTAAGTCTAATTTTGGACTCTGATATTCTCATAATTTTTTTTTAAAGTGATGTATAACTAGCTTACTGAGCATTTGTACATTCATCCTTTTATTCTAAGTAGGTGAGAATCCTCAGAGATCAAACAATAATTTTAGCTACATTGAATAACTGAAGCATTTAAGTACGGTTCAGAGAGATCAGCTGACTTAACCAAGGTCACCCTTAAGTGGGTGACATGAGAATCTATAGAAGATACAGAGATGGGAGAATTTAGGCTCTTTTCCAAATTTCTTCCCTGTACTGTTTCCAAAAAGGTGATACTTAAACTCTATACTTTTTATTAACTTATGGGCTTCCCACTAATGGTCACTGGTTATAAATTCAACACCAGAAAAAGTACAGTACTCATATTGGAATGAATTTTTTCTTTTTGAAATGAAAGGAATTGTGAAGACATCAATATCTCCCAGTGTGAGAAAGGGAAAAGCACGGACCATTTTGACAGGGGTTTCAAAGCCCACCTCTGCCAGTCACTAGCATTGTGAATTTGGATTGAGCTCAGTTCTCTCTTTCATAAAATGAGATATTTAGTTTTCAGGCTTTTTCAAAAGAGTATGTAATGCAAAAATACTAACAATTATTGTGCACTTATTTAGGTGCTTAATAAGATGCTGCTAAATGCTTTGGGTCTGTTATCTCATTTAATCCTCACAGCAATATTCAAGGATAGTATTACTATTACTATTCTTACTTCACAGAGGAAGAAAAGTAACTTTCCTGGGGTGAGAGAAGGCAGATGCCAGAGCAGTTGGGTAACATGCATTCGGCCTTATGTTATAATCACACAATGCAAAGAAAGTCGTCTGAAAAATGAGTGGTTGCTCATTTCTTCTCCAGCTTGTCTCACTTCTACTCTCCTGCATCATTTCACCAGGGGTGTGGCTACCTGGTGAACTCAGGTAAAGTTCACTAAGGTGGGAGTTAACAGATGTCTATTGTGGAACCACCTATGCTCATTGAGTCAACTGAGAGGACCTTGAGCAAGCTGCTCCTCTTTTCCAGGCTTCCATGTTTTCATCTATGTATTGACAGATTCTGCAGAGTCATGTATATTGTAGCTATGGACGTCATCTTTTGTGGTGGTCTCTGTTTCATTTTGTATTCCCAGCTGCAGCTCGTAACTAACTCCCATCATTCCTTGTTAGTTCAGTTTCTAGTACATTTTTGCTGTGTCCCGATTTTGAAGATATGTTCACCAAATGTGCTGTGACGTCTCTCTTCTTCTAGTGGAAATCACAACCAGCCAATGGCCGATGCAAACGACACAAGGGTCACCGAGTTCATTTTCACAGGTTTGAATTACAGCCCTCAGTTGCAGGTCTTTCTCTTCCTGCTCTTTCTGAGTTTCTACATTATCAACCTAACAGGCAACTTGGGGGTGATTATTCTGATACGTATCAGTTCCCGCCTTCACACACCTATGTACTTTTTCCTCAGCCACTTGTCTTTTGTGGACATGTGCATGTCCTCAGTTGTGAGCCCCAAGATGCTCACTGACTTCTTTGTGCAGAGGAAAGTCATCTCCTTCTTGGGCTGTGCTTTGCAGCAGTGGTTCCTTGGGTTCTTTGTGGCAGCAGAGTGTCTTCTCTTGGCGTCCATGGCCTATGACCGCTATGTAGCCATCTGCAACCCGTTACTGTACTCAGTTGCCATGTCCCAGAGCCTCTGTATCCAGCTGGTGGCTGGTCCCTATGTCCTTGGCTTCATGAACACCATGACTCATACAACAAACACATTTCGCCTCCCTTTTTGTGGCCCCAATGTCATCAATCATTTCTTCTGTGATGTGTTCCCCCTGTTTTCCCTTGTATGTGCTGACACAGGGCTCAGTAAGTTGGTGGTTTTCGTTGTAGCGGGAGCTGTGGGAGTCTTCAGTGGTCTGACCATCGTGGTCTCCTACATTTACATCCTCACTGCCATCCTGAAGATCCACTCCACTGATGGGAGGCGCAAAGTCTTTTCTACCTGCTCCTCCCACCTGACGGCTGTCTCCATCATGTTTGGCACCCTGTTCTTCATTTACGTGCGACCGAGTGCCAGTTTCTCCCTGGATCTCAATAAAGGAGTGTCCGTGTTTTACACAGCAGTCATCCCCATGCTGAACCCACTTATCTACAGCCTGAGGAACAAGGAGGTCAAAGACGCTGTCCACAGGACTGTCACCAGGAGGATGGCTTGCTGGGCCTGAATTTTTATCTGATTGGAAATTGGGGGAGAAATCTAATTGGAAAGACTGATGGTGTGATTCCTAAGGTCACTTGCAAGTGTTTGGGGGCTGGATGACACTCCTTTATCCATTCATCTTTCCAGTTCTCTGTTCATTTAGTTAATTAGTGTAGATTTATTAAGCCCTGTATGTGACTCTTCTCTGCAATATGCCAATATTGTAGTTGGAACCCACAGTCCATTTAATTTTGCTGATCTTGGACTCATCACAGTCCAATTATTTTCAAAAAGCTTTATTTAATTTCTGTCATTGATTTCCTATCATTCTGCTAACATGTTTTCTCTTCCTGCTGACCCCTTGGGGTTAGAATTTTAAAACTCAGTAGTGTAGGCTTTGCACTCACATCTAGCTCCCACCAGTAAGGACATGTAAAATAAAAGCGATGTGTGATCTTATGTTGAAGCTCATCAATGGAAAGAAATCCTTGCCTGTAAACATTGATTTTTGGGGTGTCCTTAACACAAAGAAGTACACATCTCGGGGAATGAAGATGGAGCTGTGTTCAGCTCTGACAGATGGGGTGGCCCACAGTGTCTTTATAGTGACAAAGAGACCTGTGCTCATTTTAATGCATTTTACACCTGCCAGAGTTAAAGGGGTTCATCATCACCAAGCCCTTAGTATCTGAATTGTTAAAAGACTTATTATTTAAGAAAAAGAAGATCAAAACTATGAACAGTAAAATGACAACTAGCTCACAACTCTCAACAACTGAATCTAAAAACACAAAAACAAACTACGCAAACAACTGGAACAGGAACAGAATCATAGATACGGAGATCACATGGTAGGGTTATCAGTGGGGAGGGGGAAGGTAGAGAATGAGGGAAAAGATACAGGGATTAAGAAGCATAATTGGTAGGTACAAAATAGAGACGGGGATGTTAAGATGGAGAAGTCAAAGAACTTACATACATGACCCATGGACATGAACTAAGGAGGAGGGATAGCTGGAGGCAATGGGGGTATCAGGAGCAGAGGGGCAAAGAGTGAAAAATTGGGACAACTGTAATAGCGTAATCAAATATGTTAAAAATAAATAAATAAAAATAAAATCTCAAAAAAATCAACCAATGAATGCAAAAAAAGTCACCTTCTTAAATAACCCTGCCCTGAAAAGCTAATATAATGCGATAGTCACTCCTTACCTTCTTAACATGATGTATGTTTTTTCATAGTAATAGATATATTTTTAACAAATGCAACGATTTATTTGTCTGTTATTTGTTATTTCCAGTAGAATATAAATTCTAAAAGGGCATAAATTTCTTATACTATTCTTGGAACTTTAGCTCTAATGCTTAGACAAGGGCCTAGAAAACACATTGGACCTTCAATGAATACTTACTGGATGAATAAAAGAAAGAAGAAAAATAAAGTTTTATATTAAATTAATGCCATTTGGAATTATGTCCCATTTGCCTGGGAAAGTACGATTTTTGGGTGATGTCTCCTCAGTGAATGTAGCTCCCACTTGAGATCCACAAAGCCAAAAGAACAGGAATGAGATGCTCAAAGATGCTCACGGTTATTTATCCAAATTCTTGGGCTGCTGATTATTGCATGTGGAGAACATTTCTACACCTAATTGTAAGTATTTAGTTTTCACTGGATATTCTGTAACCACCTGACTCTCGTACAGGTGTCAGACCACAAATATGATGCTTCCATCATCAACAGTATCTCTCATCATTAGAGTTGAGATTAATTTTAAAAAACTGGTCAGGTTCAATTTAGATATCTTTCTCTTGAGCAATTTAAATTCAGATTTTGGAAAGATTGAAGAGTTTACTCAGTATTGTTAATATTTTAGGCAATTTTGGTTCCTTTGGATTACCTAGATTCAGAAACTCAAACCTGTGGGGTTCTGGATATAAGTGATAAATAATGCCCCGGATTAGAACGATCCTGGCTCACCGTGATGGGACAAAGTTGTTTATGTAGCTTGGAATAAGTGTCAGGATACTTCTGGATCATTCCACAGTTTCTGGCTAAATTTCTTTGGGGCACTGGCCAAGGGATAATTTTTGCTTATTGAAGAGATTGAAATAATATATCACTACCAGTATTCCTGAAATATGGCACCTAAAATATTTAGATTTCAGGAGTAATTATTCACAATTCATGAGAAAAAGTGTCTGCGATATGGAAATGCTTTGCAAAATATGTGCAGAAATATCTCTCTTAGCAATGTACCCTTACTTGCTATATTAATGTTTCTATTGAGTGTTGCCTGCTCTTAAAACAATAAGGAGAATTTATAGTTTTAGAGTAGGCAAACATTCAGAAATCAAAATAAATGTTACTGTTTGAAAATTAAAACCCTTTCTATTGGAATACATGGAAACATTAAAAAGAGAAACCTGAGAATAAGAGAAAAGTTTGCAGCATATTTAAGTGACTAAATATCAATATTTACAATACAGGAATATTTATGACAATTCAATTAAGAAAAGACAATAAATAAAATGGTGACAAAACTGGGAAATATATGAAAGAAATCACATTCAGTTTATTCTTGTGCATCCTCCAAATATTATTTTCTGTGCATAAAATGACATGAAAAATTATGGCAGATCACTGCTCCAGAGAAACTCAACACATGCCCCAAAAGAGATGTAGAAAAACCCTCAGTTGCATGTTGCTTGTAATGACAAAAATGGAAATAGCCTATATAACAGTAACAGTTATATACAATTGGATACTGTACAAATTCAAATGATTGCATTACAAAAATGTACCTTTTAGTTATAAATCTCAGAAATATTATTTAGTAGCATTTATATAATTCAAAAGCAGAGTGAATAATATATATTGAGTATGCATATTCACATTGGTACAAAGAAAAAATATCATGGGAATGAAAATCACCAAGTTAAAAATGAAGCGTATCACCGAGGAGGAGGGGGGAACGAGGTGGCAGAATGCTAAAAAAGGGTCTTTAATCCAACTGTAATGAATCACTCTAAAAAAAACGAGCAAATATTAATTTTTTTGCCAAGTCAGCCTCTCAGTGCTTTAAAGTTGAAGGTGCACCTTAAAGCACAATTCCTTTGCCTTTGCTGAGAAAAATGCATCCCAGAATTTAGTGGCTAAAAGCAGTTGGTTACTTCTTGCCATTCGATGGGCTCGATGCAAGTCTGGCTTGGCCTCATCAGGTGGCTACAATCATTTGGCAGCTCTACTGGGGCTAAACTTCCAAAATGATGTCACTGTTTAGGTGAAGCAAGTGGGTTGATAAATATAATAACCTAGAAGTATAATTATGTTTTAAATGATTCCAGTTTATAGGACTGGAAGTCAAGGACTCATTGTCCTTAAAATGTCCTCACTCCCTATAGTCCCCTGCCCTAAGCTGTACACAGGAATGCCTCGCCAAAAATATATTTGGGACAGGAAAAAAGTCAGTGTGGGAAGCAGTTCCTGTTATTGCTTGTTTTGAGGCTTATGGCGTTGGCTGAAATACTTTGTTTCCTTGAAATTCTTCCAAAGACTTAAAGGGTTAACGTTACATTGATAAAGGTTTTGGTTGTATCATTCCAGATTATTTCTGCAGGTCCGAAATTATTCAACAGTAATTTCTTAATGAATGTATACTGCAACAGTACTCTACTAATATTATCCCATATTTTGTTATCATTCTAAGGAATACCCACATAATTGCATAAATACATCTTTAAAGGACACCCATAGGCTTCCTTCCTTTTCTTTCTGCCATAAAGAATGTCACCTGAAAATATCCATATTATATTTCTGATAAAGGAATGTAGAAAATTCAGAACATCACCACAAACTGCAGAATTATTGAAATGCATCAAAAGTGGTGTATTTGACAGCTAATTATATTTGTTGTTCCCTTTTCCCCAAACTCAAGAATTTTCCTCCAGTTATTTGCATAACTTTACATTGGTCTATGATCATATAGCACCTCATTGGTTTTGTTTAACCTCCCTATTTAGAATGGCTCCTTCAATTATATATTTTTAGCAGTTATTACCATAAAATTATTACATATTTATTTGTTTTTATATTCTCCAGTAAATATGAATTTGTTGGTAAAGTCACATTCTTTCTCTTCCCCCCCGCCAATATCTAAGATAGTACCTGGTTCAGGATAAGCCTGTAATAAATATTTGTTTAATGAATGAATAAAAGAATGAATGAGTGAGAGTATCCTTATGATGTGCTCATCCTCCTTTCCCTGTTTCCTGCACCAGAGAGCAAAGTTCACAAATAGTCACTGTGTTCATTCTGATCAGTAACTACACATCCCTCATCCAGTCTGTGTTCAATGGCATTGCTTGTTACCACAGAGGGGTTGTATGGCTTTGGAGAGAAGAGTTTTAAAGTGATTCATGTGTGTACTATTTGTATATCAATAGCATAGCTTTGCATGCAATGGGTAGGCGAAAATATTTGCTGAATGAAAGGACATGATGAAATGTTGGTAAAGCTACTTTTAAGATGTTCTAAAGGAGAATATGTGAGATACTCTTTCTCATTTGTAGGCAATCTCACCATGCTGAATTTGATTTTGAAATTGAAGATTTCTATGGTAATAAACCTAACAAAAGATAGGAAATTCACCACAGTGGACATTTGTTTTATTTTATTTTGTTTTTATCTTGACAGCCCACTTTTATGAATCCCTTCTAAAGCACCCTTATCATTCTTTATGAACTATCTCTTCTCTGCACTCAAATTCCTCATAGTTGTGGTTTGTGTGCCTCCATTCGCAGTTCCATGGAAGGTCAGTTTTCATTCAGTAAAGATTCATGGCACTTTGTGATAATCACTGACCTAGGAGCTTGAAATACTTGAGTGAATAAAACAATTAAAAAATTTCAATTTTCCTGGGACTTTTATTCTAGCAGACGGAAACAGGCAATATATCATAAATGTAATAAATAAGCATTAAAATTATTTGTACCACAATAAGTAATTTAAACACTAAGTTGGGTAGCGCAGGGTAACCCAGAACGAACTATAACAGCATGGTCATTGCAGGGTTCACCACAAACATGCATTTGAAGGAAAACTTCAGGGAACACATTCCAAAGTAAAGGAAACAGAAGTAAAAAGGCCATAAGGAATGTGTGCTTTAAAGAAGGAGCTTATACCCTTTGCAATGGCATAGGTGGAACTGGAAAGCATTATGCTAAGTTCAATAAGCCAGGCGGTGAGGGACAAATACCATATGATCTCACCTTTAACTGGAACATAATCAACAAAAGAAAAAAGCAAACAAAATATAACCAGAGACATTGAAATTAAGAACAATGTAACAATAGCCAGAGGGGAGTGGGGAGGGGACAGTGGGCAGAGGGGTCTATAGGAGCTACTATAAAGGACACAAGGACAAAATCAAGGGGGAGGGTAGAGGTGGGGGAGGGAGGTGGGACTGGCTGGGGTGGGTGGAGGGATGGGGAGAAAATGCAGACAATTGTACCTGAATAAAAAAATAAAAATAAAAATAAAAAAATAAAATAAATAAAATTTTTTTAGAAACATCAGGGAGGTCTGACTACCTGGAGAAGAGGGAAAGAATAATAGGAAAGATTTGAAAGGAGCTAGATCATCATCCTAATTGAGTATTCAACTTTCTAAGAGTTTCTGCTTTAACTCTCAATGAGTCACGATGACCTAATGATGGATCTCCCACTTCTCCCACGTGGTCAGAGTGGGTGGTGTGGAGGAAAAGGGTAACTACATAGAGTAGTTACTTGATCATGAGGGACTTTTACAATTATGTAATTTTGATAATTGTAGGGAGCTACTGGAATGAGCAGTGGGCTAGGCTAAGTGACTTGAAGAGATAAATTTCCATATGAAATGCCCCTCATGCTGCTCCAGGTTTCCAATACACGTCAGAGGAAGGTGATTAATTTTAATTGTTTATTTCATGGCCTCAAGAGCATGAGGCAATAGGGAGTCTCTAGGGCCCATATCCCAAAGTCGTGATTACAGATATAAGAACATATGCATCACTCCTAATCAGGAGAGGTCCTACCTTTGCCACCAGCAGGTTTGTTTTAAGATTCTAAAGACAGATTGATATTAACTTCACTGTATGATATCTGGAAAACAATGTGGAGGGGGCAACCTCACCCTTTAGATCTATGTAGTCCCCGAGAAATACTTAGTCACTGCAAAGTCATGTTTCTGAATGTGCCAGGAAGAGGATGCCATTGTCCTGCACAGCTTGGCATTAGAGGGGCTGGCTCTGCTGAGCTCCCCAGTAACAGCCTCATGGACAGCAGGTGCCTGGGGTGGGTGAAGCAAGATCTTAGAGACTTTAGGGAATGTGCCTGTCTTGCTTCTATAAATTCTTGGAGGAGTCTTCAAGGTAGATATACAAGTATGTAAATAAAATGAGAATAAATAGGCTCTCTAGTGAAAAAAATTAAAAGGGACCAGATTTGATTGGGCCTTGAGAGCAAAACGTTATAACAAAATGGGAGAAAAGTATAAGAAGATTTTGGCTCTTATAATATTTCCTGGACTCAAATATATAAAAATTTTTACCAGCAATTTAATAATAGCGTTTGAGACACAAGAACCATTACATTAATTATAACATTAATTCTTAAATGCCTTAGAGAAATTCAACATTGTATTAAGAAAGAGTGTGATAATTAATTAGAATGTCTGGCTTTGTGATGGATTGTCTTTTGAGGTTGTCTTTCATACTCAAATTTGTGAGAATAGGGGCAGATAGCGTTAATGCCACAGTCTCACACATGGTCTGACATCTTTATTGATGGGACATTTGAAGCTATTTCTCGGGTTGTGGGGCCAGAGATAACCTTCCCAGAAATAACTGAGGGAGGGTTTCCTGGTGTTGGAGGGTCTCAGAGGTGTGAGGCAGCAACTGGAGAAATACAGGGTCAGGCACAAGTAGGCTTAGGGTTGTGAGTACGTGAAACACAAAGTTTAATTTTGTATTATCATTTATTAATTATTAAATTTATAATCGTTATATTTCCATACAAATGACTGCAAACCTGTTGCCCCTCCTTGTATAATTCTTTGGAATCACTACTTTCTCAGGAAATGTCTTCCCCATGCAATCCTATCTCAAGTTTCTCATCCTCCCTCTTTGCAGGGACACAGGGACGGAATGAGTATTTTACAGGCTTTGAAGGGAGGGGAGAGAGAGAGGGAAGCACATGGGAAAGAGAAGTTTGTAAGGCAGAATCTCCTTCATTACAGTTAGTCAGTTATTCCTGGGAGGGAAGAGTCTCCCTAAATCCCATTCTCAGTTCACACTGTGGTGCCTTACAGTATAGCTGTGCCGTGTGTGCACTGTCCTTGGGCTATTGCTCGTAAGCTGAGAGTCTCCAGTTTGTCATAAGGGTGTGGCTATTAATAAAGGAAGTACCTTAGTATTTAGACCTTGAACAAATGGACACATTGCAGGCAGCTTGGGAATGAGGGCGTTAGGCACAGACCTATAGACTGGTCCTTATTTGCACGTCATTGGGAAAGCCAAGGTCCCACTAGAGTCTGTTTTGTCACCTCCAGAATAAGGAAGTGGTCTGGATTATCTTTATCATCTCTCCCAATTTTATTATTTCTCAAGCAGTGGGGAAGTACTGACAATTAGGCCTTCCTGAATGGAGGAGAATACTCTCTGAAAAAACAAATTAAGATTTAATATCAGGTTTACTGGATCATAAAGAAAAAGATTCAAGTGTTACATGGAACTGACAATACAGGCACAGATTGAAAGTGTTAGGGGTGTTCATTCTTAATGTCACAGTGTGAATGTGTGAGGAAAAATTAATTTGAGCAACTTCTCATGTTCATCCCCGAATGTAGGGCTGAGAAAACCTGTCATTGTATTGTGTTAGGCCTATCTTTTATGAAATTATAATGTTCAAGGAGAGATGGAAGTATTATGGGTGGATTTGATTTTAAAATACCATAAGTCCCTTGATCTCATATTATTTTTAGGAATCACACATTACCACTGAGAACTTAAAAAATTAATTCAGTAATTGTATTTTTTTTAAAGAAAAATGTATTTATTTTTTAATTTTACTGTTATTGTTTATGCTGTTATAGTTGTTCCCGGTTTTTCTCCCTTTCCCCACCTCCACCCAGCCTCACCCTGTCTCCTCCCCAAGCCCATCCCCGTATTGTTGTCCGTGCCCATGGGTTGTGCATAAGTGTCCTTTGGTGAATCTCTTCACCATCTTTCATTGTCCCCCCACCTCCTTTCTGGCAGCTGTCAGTCTCTTTCATGTATTAAACTTCTGTTACTATTTAAAAATGATTACCAAGTTAAAAAATATTATACATTCAGTGTATCTTGCATAATACACCCATGGAGAAATTCTGAAAGATATTTTGTTTCATCGACCAGTTTGGTAAGGGATATTAACCCAGCTTTTCATACCCTCACCTTAATATTTTTCTTCTCAGGACTCATTCAGATTCTGACAAACGGAAACCATGACACTGTCAGAGAGAAATAAAACTGGAACCACGTTCAGTCTCTTGGGCTTCTCAGATTACCCAGAACTGCAGGTGCCTCTCTTCCTGATTTTTCTGGCCATCTACAGTGTCACTGTTGTAGGGAACATTGGGTTGATTGTTATCATCAGAGTTAACCCCAAACTGCACACCCCCATGTACTTCTTCCTCAGCCACCTCTCATTTGTGGATTTCTGCTATTCCTCCATCATTGCTCCCAAGGCCCTGATAAACCTAGTTGTAGAAGACAGAACCATTTCTTTTCAGGGATGCCTAGTACAATTCTTTTTCTTTTGTACCTTTGTGGTAACTGAATCCTTTTTATTGGCGGTGATGGCCTATGACCGCTTCGTGGCCATTTGCAACCCACTGCTCTACACAGTTGCCATGTCCCAGACACTCTGCGCCATGCTTGTGGCCGGGTCATATGCATGGGGCGTGGTGTGCTCCTTGATACTCACGTGCTCTGCTATCCAACTATCATTTCAGGGTTTCAACACCATCAACCACTTCTTCTGTGAGTTCTCCTCATTGCTCTCCCTCTCTTGCTCTGATACTCATGTCAACCAGTTGCTGCTTTTCGTTTTTGCCACCTTTAATGAGGTCAGCACACTACTCATTATTCTCACGTCCTATGTATTTATCCTTGTCACTGTCCTCAAGATGCGTTCAGCCAGTGGTCGCCGCAAAGCCTTCTCTACCTGTGCCTCACACCTGACGGCCATCACCATCTTCCATGGCACCATCCTCTTCCTCTACTGTGTGCCCAATTCCCAAAACTCCAGGCACACAGTCAAAGTGGCGTCTGTGTTTTACACAGTGGTGATCTCCATGTTGAATCCCCTGATCTACAGTCTGAGGAATAAAGATGTCAAGGATACAGTCAGCAAGCTAATGGACACTAAAGTCTTTTCTTGTTGAGCATATTATTTTAGTAGAATCTGCCCATTACATGCAAATAAAGGGTATCTCCACAGGTTCATTTTGAAGATATTTTTAAGTTATTGAAGACCTAGTGTTGTACAATGGAAAGGACATAGATGTTGATTCAAAGGGACTAAGCTCGACTCTGTCTCTTCTGAAGAAAAGCCAGCAATTCCGCTCACTTTAATTTTTCATTTACAAATTTAAGACAACATAAGCCAGCTCCTAATGTGATTGTAAAGATTAAAAGATAATATAGATATCATGTGGAATGCCTTATAAAACATCAATTTTCATCCTCTTTTCTTATAACATATCTAGAGCAGACTAGGCTTTCAATAAACACATGACTTTCTCTTGTAAAAGTATTAAAAATATTATATCCTACCCCTTTCTGATATTTGGCAGAACTCTGGCGTGATTTTAGAGCATATGTCTTTGAGGAAGGAGCTTTTGAACACAAGACAAGCAAAGTTTAGAAGACCTGTACACAGATTTCGTAATGTCAGTGTGACCTCTGGTTCTCAGAGAAATGCTTGCACGAAGTATACAATGCTGTGCAATTCATCATGAACTCTGAAGGAACTGTATTACATTCCAATCATATGTGCCAAGTTGGAAAAGATTTCCTACTCTGTTTACATCCCATAGAAGTCATTAATTATTTGAGTCCCAAGAGGATGGTGTTTTCCTGCTGTCTTGTTGGTGTCCCACAGAGATCAATGATTGTTTAGGGAAGCATAAGAAACAGGGGCCCCAGGGATGTACACACACACATGAAACCATAAAGCCTATGGCATCTTCTATCATAGTATCTCCAGGAACAGGGGAAGCAATGTTCATCCCACAGCTGGTTGGTTGGACTACACTGTTTTTTTGGCGGGGGGAAGTAGAGATGCACGATATTTTCTGGGATCTGGAAGCTTCTTCTTATTTTCTCCTTGAGGTAATTTAATATAGCCATGTGTAAAAGAAGAAAGAATTGCAAAGGAGGGCGGCAGTATTAGACATACTTAAATATGTATTTGGTCTTCTCTTAACTAGACAGTGTCTTAAGAAAGTCAGGTTTTGAACACTCCTTTATGGAAATATTTTCTCTTTGTGCATTGAAAACCAATCCAGTGAGGAATAGGAACAATCTCATTTGTGGAACCAAAGATCTTGTAAACAGCTTTTAGTGTGAAAGGGAAGAGTGTAAGCGAGTTGGGAGGAATGCTTGATTTCTCTCTCCTTCCCTTTCCCACTCCTTCACACCAGCTCCATCAAGGAAGCCTGTATGGAAGTTCACTGATGGTCACCCGAGGCAGAGCAGCTGTAGGGGTCCCTCAGGACTGTTCATGGAGGGACATAGACTTTTGAAGCATGTCTAAAGTGGAAAGGAGAGGATTATTTTGACCATGTGCTTGTCTCTCAACTTCAGCAGTTTTATCAACCTCGATATTTTTGACATTTTGGGCCAGATAATATTTTGATGTTTGCATGTACACGTTCCTGGTATGTGTATGTGTGTGGGGAGGAGGCTGCTGTTTGCATCACAGAGTGTTTAGCTGCATCCCTAGTCTCCACCTGCTGGCTGTCAGCCACGCACCTCCCTATCGTGACGACAAATTTGTCTCAAGACACTGACGAATGTCCATAGGAATACAAATCACTCCTGGTTAAGAACCACTGCTTTGTAAATAATCACAGCCTGACTCTTCATCTTTAGATTTGAAAACAGGGAAAGGTTTTTCAAAATTATATACTATTTTGAACTCAGAAAAAGGCAACTCTCTTTTACTGGCCACTGAAGAGAGAAAATCATATCATTAGAATAATTGTTTTTAAATTGGGATTTCTTAATGTACATTTTATTTCCCTCTTTGAAATCATTTGAAGAATGAGAACAATACCTGGCTGTGTTGGGTTTTAGTTCAGATTTTCTTCCCTCCAGGAATTATTAGTTGGTGCCTCTAAAGTCGCATGTGTATTGTCCAAAGGTCAAGAGGGAAAGAATAAATAGGTGTCCTCACCCTCTGCTGGCATTTTCTACATGTCAGAGGCCTCGAATGGATCTGTCTCCTATTTAAACAATCTGTCCCTTCCTCCCTATCAACGCCATACCACTTATGTCTTGTGAGAATTCAAGCAAACTCTACATTGCTTGTTTTAAAAAAAAGATTGGAATAAAATATTTATTTTGTGTGTGTTGTGAGGATTAAATGTAAATTCATATTATGTGTATATATATATATAAAATATGTTATCTAGGCATCTGGCTTACTATGTTTAACTTGCCATTTTAGCATGGTCATGTTTCAAGCCACAAAAGTTATACAAAATATAATTTTCATAGCTGTGTAGTTTTCCATAATATGTATATACCATGGTCTCACCATTTCCTCCTGCTTGACACTTTATTGTTACATTTCCCTATCGTAATGCTGCAGTGTGGCCGCAAACATTTCTGTTAATAATCTCATATTCACATCTTTGATTACTTCTCCAAATAGATTTAAAGCAGTAAATTCATTTATCAAATAGGTCGTTGGAAAGCTTCAGAGTCAAGTTGCAGGACGTTTAAATCCAAGAGTACCAATTCACTAAGTAGTGGCTGACATAAAATATCTAATTGATAAAGTAACTATGCTGACTTTATAGAAAAAAATGCACAAAAGCGACTTTTGCCATCTAAAACATTAACAAAAAGAACCCTCGTGGGTTAGCAGTCTTAAATAAACATACTTCTTATCATTTCAGTGGGAAACAGTATAATGATAAAAAAATTATTTCCTGAGATTCCAATCTTTCCAGTCCTGACCTAAAAGTCAGCAGGAACAACGGGATTTGAATTTCATAAAATGATATTGCTAATTAAATAATATTTAATGTCTTTCTAGTGATTCACTCCCAGGCCCTAAACTGTGTGGGACTAGTTTAAGGAATCACATTGACTCTTATGGATGTGAGAGCTTTTCGGTGACCTGTGAATTAACTGTGAGCTCTACGCATTTGTACGCTGCAGTATCTGGACATTTTCTAAACATCACAAGAGCAATGTCGTATTTGCCTAAAAAGTTATCTATCCTACTTATTTTCATGTCTTTGTAGGAGACAGTCAAGACAAATTTGGGATCATGTAATGGGGAATAACTTTTACTATTTTTCTTCAAACTCAATAAAGTGTGAACATGAGCAAAGAAAACTGTACCACTGTGACGGAGTTCATTCTCCTCGGGTTATCAGATGCCCCTGAGCTGAGGGTCTTTCTCTCCCTGCTGTTTCTTCTGATCTACGGAGTCACAGTTATGGGCAACCTGGGCATGATCACACTGATTCAGGTCAGCTCTCGACTTCACACTCCCATGTACTTTTTCCTCAGCCACCTGTCCTTGGTGGATTTCTGTTACTCCACGGTCATTGTGCCCAAGATGCTAGCTAATGTCTTAAACAAAGACAAAACCATCTCCTTCCTGGGATGTGCTGTGCAATTCTACTTGTTTTGCACATGTGTGGTATCTGAGGTCTTCCTGCTGGCCGTGATGGCCTATGACCGCTTTGTGGCCATCTGTAGCCCACTGCTGTACATGGTCACCATGTCCCGGCATCTCTGTGTGGAGCTGGTGTCTTGTTGCTACCTTGGTGGGACTGTGTGTTCTCTGATCCACTTGTGTTTAATTCTTGAGATCCCAACCTACAGATCAAATGTGATTAACCACTTCTTTTGTGATCTGCCCCCTCTCTTATCCCTTGCTTGTTCTGATGTCACTGTGAATGAACTGTTGGCATACATTCTGTCTACTTTCAACGAGATCCTCACCATTGTGATCATCCTCACCTCCTACTTGTTCATTCTCATCACCATCCTGAGGATGCGCTCTGCAGAGGGAAGGCGCAAAGCCTTTTCCACCTGTGCCTCCCACCTCACAGCCATTGTTGTCTTCCACGGGACAGTCCTTTTCACTTACTGCAGGCCCAGTTCTGGCAACAGTGAGGATGCTGACAAGGTGGCCGCAGTGTTCTACACTGTAGTGATCCCCATGCTGAACCCCCTGATCTACAGCCTAAGGAACAAAGATGTGAAAGAAGCTCTCAGAAGAGTGGTGAGCTCCAAAATGTTTTCCTAGAGAATATTTTCTTAACAAGACACGGGGCCCCACAGTGAAGGCTGGTGGAGGGCTGAATGGCAGGCTGCTGTGTTGGTGTGGACAGCACAGCCCGAGCACGAGTCTTCATGAGTGGATGCTTCAGATTCACTTTTCTTTGTGCCTTTGCTACGGAGCAGGGTAGGGCTGAACATATTTCAAAGTTTGCCACCTACTTCTTTGCTTTTATTCAATCTCAGATGTTTTAAATGGGCCTGGGTAATGGACTGCTAGACACACATTAACTTCACTTAAAACATTCATAAAGTTAATAAAGAATCTTGAGAATCATATTTTCTGATCTATTAGGGAAACTGTAGCTTATGTCAAAATCTAATTCCTCTGTCTTACAGCGAAGAATGAACCTTTGCCAGTTTATACACAGAATGAGATTCCCATATGCATATATGTTCTGTTGTTAATTTCTTCCTTCCTTTATTATGTGTTTGTTGTTGTCATTGCAGTGTCTAATGTTTGTGGGACTCTGGAGAGAAATCTCTGAAAATGGAGACACTAATGATAATTATTTCACAGAAATCTTAGGGAAATCAAGTGACATTATCATGTGCAAAGAGCTAAGGAATTTTCATGGCACTTAATTAGTTTTGTTTCTGTCTCTGCTCTGTCTGTGTGTGTGTATATATGTATATTAAATGTACACCTACATGTAATAACCATTGTTACCAATGTCAGCATTTCTGACTTTGGCCATTTTTATCATTTTATCTTTTACTTGTTATCATCCTGATTATTTTGCAAGTTGTGGATCAAATGCTTACTGGGACTTGTAGGTGGATTTCTAGCCTCTGTTTATATTCTTTGTTGTGTTTTTGCTCCTGATGAAATGAGCTTTCTTCATCCTTCCTTTATGTGTCTGAATCATACTTCTTCATTCAGTCCTGCTTTGTGTGCACCATTGATAAGTTATTTGTGCTTTCATTGTGTTTATGTCAATTTCTACATTATGTTTTCTACAAATGATTCATAACCTTTTTTGTCACAGTATTTCAGAATAAATGCAAAAAATGTGTGAACCAAGAAACTCTTGTTTTCTCCCATGTGTGACAAGACACCAGCTTTCTTAACTTAACTGTATTTCAAAATAGTCAGTATGGCAAGGTGGCATTTTGGGGGGTAGTATAACTGCTCTTCTTTCATGGTACAACATTGAATTCTCCTGGGACACACATTTTGTAATTTACATATATATGTGTGTGTATGTATTTGAAATGTATCACTCTATCTATCTAATCTGTATGGGTATAGATATGGTTTTCTACATTCTCACAATCCTTAGCACAGAATTGATATGAATAATGACTCAGGTAATGTGTGTTTCAAGTATTTTTCTCTGGTTAGGCTGGTGGATAGTCAACAAAGTGTAGAAATAAAGAGCCATTAAAAGCTGCTTCTGCTAATATAGTTCATTTGCATTAAGGTATTTTTAGTAGTTTATTTTTTAGTAGTTTAGTATGGTATTTTTTCATTACCATTTATCACCCTTATACTCTCATACACTTCCACCTACCCCATGGGTATGATCTTTTATAAAATATATGTTTTTTGATAATGCTTTACAAAATACAATGTATTCTACAATACCATTGCTCATAATATAGTTCAGGTGGAGACTGGAGCAGAGGTAGTTGAAATCGACAAATCTGAGGAATGTTCCGAGGTGAATGCTCTTTACTTAGAGTGTAAGTGTCGTGTGGGTCTTTACAGATCCATCACTTCAGTGCCCACAACCATTCATGTACTTTCTGGAGGGTGATGGAATGTACATTGCTAAGCCTCATACCCTGAGATTGTTGTTTCAGTGACATCTAACAAGAGGTAAAATGTCATCTAATACTTCATTTTAGTACCTATTTGTCTGTTTTGTCATTTGGTGTCACTGACACCATGCAGGTGCTTTGGATAATAGACATGGAATGCTGAGTGCTTGAGCTAAGAACATGCACGATCTCATCTTGGAGATGGTGATGTAATAATAGATGATATTAGTACAATGCTTAAAGGAGATAGTTGCCTGTGATTTAAGAATGGGGCATTTAACCAGAGCTGAGAAGTGTGTTGTTTCATTCTTAGGATGTTTGAAGTACGTACATTAAGCACAGTTTATACATTAAAGGGAGGTTTGTGTGTGTGAGTGTGAGTGTGTGTGTATAAAGAGAAGAGGACCTAAATGAGAAGCCTTGTGCAGTCTAGTGCTCTGTCCTCCAGGGAGAGGGAGAGAGAGCGTCCAGGTTTTTCTACAGAATGGCAACTTTAAAATTAAATGAATATTCTGAGACCTTGAAATTATAGAATTTTTTAAAAAATGATATTAATAGTATTCAATAATAGTGTAAATATTAGGTATAATTACCTTAAGTTATTGAAATAGATTTTAGATTAAATAGATTACTTAACATTGAAACACTAAGCAATGACCACTGTTAAAATTGTGTTTATAATAAGGTTTCAGTTTATTTCACAGATTGACAGAGAACCAAATTAAGGCATTACAACTGGAATACTAATGTAAATACTATTTGGTTGTTTGTTTTTTTCTCCATGAAACATATGTTTTTGTTAATTACTCTTCCACTTCAATGACATCAATTGGGAATTTCATGTTTTTTGTAAAGTTAATTAGTATAATGCTGTGAACATGTTGTAAAGGGAGATAAAGTACATACATTAAGCACACTGTATACATTAAAGGGATAGATGCTATTAGAGGAGGTCAAGGTCCTCCACCCCCAAGCACCGTTCATGCAGTTTCTGTTCAGTTGACAAGAGCAGGTGTCTGTTCCCCAGAGCGAGGGCAAGAGGGGAAATCCACAGTCTGAGGTGGAGGCTGTGATGTGCCGAATAAATGTAGAGCTGCTGATGCTGCTGACCCCTGGGGTAGCACGATCAGAAATAGAGGATCTGAGAAGTTGTCTACATCCCATGAACCGTGTCCCTGATGGTTACCCAGCCTTGGGCAAAGCAGAAATACAGGTGGGTTTTGTGTAAAATGAACACGCTAAAATAAAACAAAACAAAGTTATTTTCTTTTTCATACACAAAGGCTGCTTTTTATATCTGTCTTGCAGGGGACACAGCTTCATTCAATAAATGGTTTTGAATGGAATCTTGAAAATGAGCATTGTAAATCAAAAAGCATAAATACTGGTGAACCAGATATACAAGAGCCTTGCATTTATGGGACTTTGAGCTAAAGCAGAAGAATTTTATTTTATTCTTATTGATTCATTTACTATTTATTTCTTCTAAGTGTTATGATGGGTAATTTATAGGATGATATAAGTACATAGGAAGAAGAGAATGAAAGCTAACTTAAACCATTAAAACTCCCTTCAGACTCAGAAGTTTATTAAAATCATTGCTTATAAAACTGGGACTTTAAACATGGAGGAGGATGGTACTGTGCCCATATCTCTCTGGGATATATATATACACTCATGAGTAGAGCAGAGTAGTACACAAAAATCTGCTTTCCAAAACTAGAGTAAACCTATTACTCCTCTTCTTTATTTCACAGAAATACAGATTTACAGTGACTATTCTCCACATTAATTGTAGGCACAGAGGTAGGTAAAGAAACGTCTAGCATTGTATTCGTGAGACTACAGAAAACTGTGCTAATGTCCATAAACTTCAGCTGTCAGCATCTACAAATAAAACCTTTGTAACTGACCATACTTTCATCCAGTACATAATTTAGTGCCAACTGCTTTTTTCAGGGCACCTTTCACATCCTTATTCCTCAAACTGTAGATCAGTGGGTTTAGCATGGGGATGACAACTGTGTAGAAAACAGAGGCCACTTTGTCAGTGTCCGTGGAGTAACTTGAGTTGGGTCGGATATACATAAAAAAAACTGCCCCATAAAATATAGCAACAACAGTTAAGTGGGAGGCACAAGTAGAGAAAGCTTTGCGTCTGCCTGCGGCGGACTTCATGCGAATGATGGTAGTTATGATGTAGCTGTAGGAGAGGAGGACAGTGATGACACTGGACCCCCCAACACAACTACAGGAAACAGTCAATGCTATTTCACTGGTGGTTGTTTGTGAGGTGGAGATGGCTAGTAAGGGTGGGAAGTCACAGAAAAAGTGATTGATGATAAGGGAATTGCAGAATGACAATTGAATTGTGCAATAGGTAAAGATTGCCATATCCATAAAACCTGCGGTGTAGGCAGTGGCCACCAGCTGGATGCACACTCTCCTGGACATGGCTGTTGTATACAGAAGGGGATTACAAATGGCTACGTAACGGTCATAGGCCATGACAGACAGCATGACACATTCCACAGCTGCAAAGGCACCAAAAAAGAACATTTGAACCACGCATAAATTATATGCAATCTTCTTTTGCTCAGATAAGAAATCAGCCAGCATCTTGGGAGAGACAGAGGAGGAGTAGCAGATATCACAGAAAGACAGACTGCTCAGGAAATAATACATGGGCGTGTGGAGCCGGGCGTCCATGCTGATCAGCAGGATCATCCCTAGGTTGGCAATCACAGTGATGCCATAAACCAGTAGGAAGAGCACAAAGAGCCCCTGCTGCACATCCCGCCTGCCAGAGAGTCCTAAGAGTATGAAGTCTGTGAACACGGTGCAGTTCTCAACAGCCATCGCTCAGGTTGGCAATCCCTGGTTGTGGAGGAAGGAAATGCAAGTGGAGAGTAAAAGCATCTTACTGTCTTAGCAGTTATACTGCTGGTTGTTTCTATTTGTCAGCAGTTAGTACAACAGCTCAACAATGTACATTTTCTTTAAGTAAACTGACTCTGCAATGTTTCCAATTTAACATGAATTGATAAAATGATAATGAACAGCTTACATTTGTATTGTACTATATAGAATATGTGGCACACTTTGATCCAAATTAAATCATTTCATTTCAATACCAAACTATGTAGTGTTTTTCAAACTGTTAGATTAAGAAATTGATATCTCAGAGTCAACCCAGTTGTTCTTAGAAGTATTTGGTCCAGAAAACCCACATCGTATTACAAGGTTGTTTCTGTTCCTGATGTAGTGTAAGTGTTGTTATATTCTGAAATAAAAATGCATAGAGAAGTGAGAGATGCAGGTAACAGAAACATTTCTTTCTCTACTCATTATCCAATACTGTAAAGCAGGCAGATCACGAGCTTCTTTCTTGGTGTATCGGGTGCCCACTTCCCCAGTATCCCCTTGACCTGTCCAACCTCAGTCACCAAGGGATAAAGACAGGCTGTGATCCAGGACTCCCAGAGCAGTGAGCATTCGCTAGAGGAGAAGTTGGAGTGGTCTCTGTGGATGGTAGGTTACAGGTCACAGGCTGGAACATGTAGGGCTAACCGTGTGCCCTCTGACATGACTGCTCAGGGAGGTGTGTTGGGACCTGACAGTAGGCATCCTGGTAGCACAGGTGACCCAGAGGCAAGTGTGGATTGCTGTGTGAGACCCTCCACTCTAATCTGCTAGAACCCACTGAATCTATTCACCAAAAGATCAAATGTGCAGGATACAAGGTAATGTCTCGTGTGCACAGTCCCACAACCTCAGAGAAATTTCCATCTGAACTGGGCCCCATCCAACTCCCTAGACATTGTGACATTGCTTGACTGTGTTCTTCACCCCTTCCTCTTGAGAATCTCTGAAATCTGCTTTCCTTTGGTTAAAAAGAGTTGGTCCTTGGAATGCCAATTAAACTCTATGTTCTACTGTTATATTCTACACAAACCAGGCATATCATATATAATATAATATGTGACCTCCTCTATTCTGTGGGAATATGAGAAAATGGAGCAGAATGTCGAATAGAGAAAGAATTACATCTGAATAACGATGTAGTGATCCAAATGCAGGTCTCCAAAATTCTTGGTCTGAACTCATCTAATTATCTGCTTGTAGACCCATTTTTTTTAAAAAAACTTCATTTTCAATCAAAAATATTTATAAAATATGTAAAAGTACATGTAAGATAGTAACAACAAGAAATGTCCAACCACTTTCATAAATAATACATTTTATTCTTCCTTGCCATTTATGAATGTCTTTAAAATAATGAGATCGATAAAAAATAAGTAAAAGTGTGTATACTATTTCGTTCCCTCTTTTAGTTTTATAACATACTTTATTTCAAATAAAGTTTAAAGAATTAAAGAAATCTAAAATAGAAATGAGAAAACCATAATATATCCTGTACCTGTTCTGAATCATGGAGTTCCTTGTTGCCTGCTTTCTGTCTGCCAGATGGTTCAACACTGTCCCCTCGGTGACCTGCCTTATATCACCCTGGCTGTGTCTGGACCTGGGTGCTGGTCTCTCAGGAACAAGGGATAGGTATAACAAGATGTTGTGTCATCTGTTATTCCCTACAGGCTGGTGACTGAGAAAGAAACATGGACCTTTTGAAAATGTTACTTTTGTCCCTCCCTTCCTTATTGCCTAATATTGTACTTACTTAGCAATAGTAAAATGAGTGTATTGAGGGCTGTTTGTGTCCAGCTCACCAAATCTTATCCAGGTATATTGTTTCCATCTCATAATTTACAAAAACATCCACTCAAGTTTACAGACAAACACACACATAAGAAACACTCTCACATTAAATATTTTACAAAACAGATTTTTGTAAATGCAGACAAAACTGACTGTAATCATAGTGCTTAGGGAAAACTAAATTTTGTGTATTATTGGATGATTAATAGTTAAATAAAAATTATATCAGAATAAATACAGCTTATATGCAAATAGTTATTATGAATAATGTCAATGATGCCTTTTCTACACTAATTTATTCATTCCTCTTTGGCTAATATCCTGTAGGTTTATAGAGAATCTTCAGACCATAAAATTTTGATATGAGTACAATTACACATACATAATTTATCATAGCTAGGTTTTTCTTTAAATTTAATTCTAAGTAATGGCCTTTAAAGCATACAAATTTGACTATAAATAAATTTTATCCTTTTTACCAGAGTTTTATGTTGTGTAACAATTACCATATATTATCATATATGTTTTGAAACATAAATCCTGATTGTTTCTAATAAACTCATTACTTGACACAGAAATTGAACTCTAGAGGTAATAAGTAAAGTAGAGTCTTTTAGATATTTTCTTTAAACTCATTAAAGTTGCTCTAAATAGGTGTTTTTTGAATGTTTGTTAAAATTCACCTGTGAAGCCATCTGGTCCAGGAGTTTTGTCTGTTCGGAGTTTTTTGGTTACTGCTTCAATTTCCCTAGTTGTAACCTGTCTATTCAGATTCTCTGATTCTTCCTGATTCAGTGTTGCAAGATTGTATGATTCTAGGAACTTATCTATTTTGTCCTGATTGTCCTATTTGTTAGCATATAGTTGTTTGTACTATTTTCTTACAACCATTTGTATTTCCTTGGTGTGGAGAAGAGGGATATCTTGTGCACTATTGGTGAGCTTGCAGATTGGTGCAGCCATGGTAGAAAGCAGTATGGGGTATTGTTTAAAAAAATAAAAATAAAACTGCTTTATGACCCAGCAATTCCATTTCTGGGAATTTATGCTTGGTAATGGCACCAAGGGAAATGAGGTTCACTAGTCTCCTTGTTCCTGGAAACAATATTAGAAGTGGCAACACATTAAAAGTCCTAGAGGAAAACATAGGCAGAAATATTCAGATATTCCAAGCAGGACTATTTTCACCTACATCTCCCCTAGAGCAAGGGACATAAAGGAAAGAATAAACAAATGGGACTTAATCAAAATAAAAAGCTTCTGCATGGCCTAAGAAAACATCAGCAAAATGAAAAATGAACCTACCACATGGGAAAATGTATTTACAAATGATACCTCAGACAAGGGTTTGATCTCCAAAATATATAAAGAACTCACATGACTCCACTCCAGGAAGAAAAACAACCCAACTAAAAAATGGGCAAAGGACCAGAACAGACAATTCTCCAAAGAGGACATACAGAGGTCCCAGACACACATGAAAGGATGCTAGCCATTAGAGAGATGCAAATTAAAACCACATTGAGATACCACTCCACACCAGTGAGAATGGCCACCATAACCAATCAGCAAACAAGTGCTGGTGAGGTTGTGGAGAAAAGGAAACCCGAGTGCACTGTTGGTGGGAATGCAGACTGGTGCAGCCACTCTGGAAAACACTATGGAATTTCCTCAGAATAGTAAAAATGGAAGTGCCTTTTGACCCAGTGGTACCACTGCTAGAGTTATACCTCAATAATGCTGAAGCAGCAATTCAAAAGAAGCTATGCACCCCAATGTTCATAGCAGCACAATTTCCAATAGCCTAGTGCTGGAAGCAACCCAAGTACCTATCAGGAAATGAGTGGATCAAAAATTATGGTAGAATTACCCAATGGAATGTTACGCAGCAGAGAGAAAGAAGGAGATCCTACTTTTTGCAACAGCATGGATGGATCTGGAGAGAATTATGATAAGTGAACTATGCCAGGCATTGAAAGACAAATACCCTATGATCTCACTCGCAAGTGATCTACCAAACAAACAAGCAAGCAAAACATAACCAGAGACGTTGAAATAAAGAACAAGCTGACAGTAACCAGAAGGATGGGGAGAGGTAATAATGGAGAAAAATAGGGGAAGGGTCATCAATGAACATACATAAAGGACACATGGACAAAGCCAAAGGGTAGGATGGAGGGTGGGGATGGAGGGGGGAAGGAGATGGGTGATGCAGGCGGGAGTAGTGTGGGAAAGTGGAGACAACTGTACTTGAACATCAGTAAAAAAAGAAAGTGCGCATATTTTGAATAAGACATATTTGCTTAAAAATACAGTGATCATTTATCAGCAAAGTGGTATATTATCACTGAAACATTCCTTAAAAGTTGCTGCATTATTTTACAAGAATATACTGAACTTTATTGTAGACAAGGCAGCACTGGAACTAAACATTTTACAGCATTAAATTTCTGAAGTTTCTTAGAATCTAATGTTGCATACATAGGTTTGCTTTTTGGAGAACCTTTTTGATATGTAATGTACTTGATATTACTTAAATGATACGTATATACCTAGACAAGTTAAAAATAAATACCCTTTTAATGAAGACCAAAACAACAAATAGAACACCAAAACAGAATCACCAAAACCTTCTTCTACTCGAGGATGTCCTTTTTAAAAGAGATTTTATTTATTTGTGTTTAGAGAGAAGGAAAGGAGGGAGAAAAAGGGAGACAAACAAGTTGTGAGAGGGAAAGAGCAGTTGGTTGCCTCATGTACACGCCCCTACAGGGAACTGAACCTGCAACCCGTGTCTGTGCCCTGATTGGGAATCAAACTGGCAACCTTTCACTTTGCAGGTGACACCCAACAAACTGAGCCACATCCGTCAGGGCACCAGAAATTGTCTGAAGGATTTTCAAGCAAAGGAATAACTACATTTTTCGTTATTATCACATTAGATTAATTTTGAACCAAGCACAAGCAGACACCTAAGGCATGTGCTGCTGTGGTCAGTTACACACTTGTTCACATTGTTGCGTTCAGTTGCAAAGATGGATCTGATTGGTGTAGAGCATTTTTTGTACAAGTATATCGTTACTTTTTGATCTACTTTAATGTTCATGGTAGGCAGTCGAATGGTTTTCTCCTCTGTTATTACCAATAATTTTAGTGTGAACACCCTTGTAATACCCTTTGATAGACACAAACACCCATTTGTCTATATATAAAACCAGGAGTTGAAAATGTGTGTGGGTGTGTATGTAAAATTTATATTTATTAAATATCATCATACAGTTTTCTATTAAGTCTGCCAATCCACCTGGCAGTAACACACTGCCCTTGTGTGAGTCCCTTCTTGTTGAACATCCTCACCAATAACTAAGAGGATCTTTTCCTTTGTTTTTTTTTTTTTTTTTTTTTAAAATTTTATTTTTTTATTGTTATTCAATTACAGTTGTGTGCCTTTTCTCCCCATCCCTCCACCCCACCCCAGCTGAACCCACCTCCCTCCCCCCACTCCACCCTCCCCCTTGGTTTTGTCCATGTGTCCTTTATAGTAGTTCCTATAATCCCCTCTACGCACTATCCCCGCCCCCACCCCCCACCCCCGCCCTGGCTATTGTTAGATTGTTCTTAACTTCAATGACTCTGGTTATAATTTGTTTGCTTTTTCCTTCTATTGCTTATGTTCCAGTTAAAGGTGAGATCATATGGTATTTGTCCCTCACTTCCTGGCTTGTTTCACTTAGCATAATGCTCTCCAGTTTCATCCATGCTGTTGCAAAGGGTATAAGCTCCTTCTTTCTCTCTGCTGCGTAGAATTCCATTGTGTAAATATACCATAGTTTTTGGATCCACTCGTTTGCTGATGGGCACTTCGGTTGCTTCCAGTACTTGGCTATTGTAAATTGTGCTGCTATGAACATTGGGGTGCACAGCTTCTTTTGGATTGGTGTTTCAGTGTTCTTAGGGTATAATCCCAGCAGCGGAATGACTGGGTCAAAGGGCAGTTCCATTTTTAGTTTTCTGAGGAAATTCCATACTGTTTTCCACAGTGGCCTCACCAGTCTGCATTCCCACCAACAGTGCACGAGGGTTCCCTTTTCTCCGCATCCTCTCCAACATTTGTTTGTGGATTTGTTTATGTTGGCCATTCTGACTGGTGTGAGATGATACCTCATTGTGGTTTTAATTTGCATCTCTCTGATGGCTAGTGATGCTGAGCATCTTTTCATATGTCTCTGGGCCCTCTGTATGTCTTCCTTGGAGAAGTGTCTGTTCAAGTCCTTTGCCCATTTTTTAATTGGGTTGTTTGTCTTCCTGGAGTGGAGTCATGTGAGTTCTTTATATATTTTGGAGATCAGGCCCTTGTCTGAGGTATCATTGGCAAATATGTTTTCCCATACTGTTGGTTCTCTTTGTAATTTGGTGCTGTTTTCTTTAGCCCTGCAGAAGCTTTTTATTTTGATGAAGTCCCATTTGTTTATTCTTTCCTTTATGTCCCTTGCTTTAGGGGATGTGTCTGTGAGGATGTTGCTGCGTGGAATGTCTGAGATTTTCCTGCCAATGTTTTCCTCAAGGACTTTTATGGTGTTACGGCTTATATTTAAGTCTTTTATCCATCTTGAGTTTATTTTCGTGTATGGTGTAAGTTGGTGATCGAGTTTCATTTTTTTTGCACGTAGCTGTCCAGATCTCCCAACACCATCTGTTGAAGAGACTGTTTTTGCTCCATTTTATGCTCCTGCCTCCTTTGTCAAATATTAATTGATCGTATAGATTTGAGTTTATTTCTGGGCTTTCTATTCTGTTCCATTGGTCTATGTGCCTGTTTTTATGCCAGTACCAGGCTGTTTTGATTACAGTGGCCTTGTAATACAGTTTAATATCAGGTATTGTGATCCCTCCTGCTTTGTTCTTCTTTCTCAAAATTGCTGCTGCTATTTGAGGTCGTTTATGGTTCCATATGAATTTGTGCAATGTTTGTTCTATATCTGTGAAATATGTCATGGGTACTCTAATAGGGATTGCATTGAATCTATAAATTGCTTTGGGTAGTATGGCCATTTTGATGATGTTAATTCTTCCAATCCATGAACATGGTACATGCTTCCATTTGTTTGTATCTTCCTTAATTTCTTTCTTCAGTGTTGTGTAGTTTTCTGAGTACAGGTCTTTTACCTCCCTGGTTAGGTTTATTCCTAGGTACTTTATTTTTCTTGTTGCTATATCAAATGGGATTTTTTTCCTGATTTCTGTTTCTGCAAATTCGTTGTTGGTGTACAGGAATGCCTTTGATTTCTGGGTATTGACTCTGTATCCAGCTGTTTTGCCAAATTCATTTATTAGGTCGAGTAGTTTTTGAGTGGAGTCTATAGGGTTTTCCATGTACACTATCATGTCGTCTGCAAACAGTGACAGTTTCATTTCCTCCTTTCCAATTTGGATGCCTTTTATTGCTTTTTCTTGTCTGATTGCTGTGGCTAGGACTTCCAATACTATGTTGAATAGGAGTGGTGAGAGAGGGCATCCTTGTCTTGTTCCTGATCTTAGTGGGAAAGCTCTAAGTTTTTGCCCATTGAGTGTGATGTTGGCTGTAGGTCTCTCATATATGGCCTTAATTATGTTGAGGACTGCTCCCTTTATTCCCACTTTGCTGAGTGTTTTTATCAGAAATGGGTGCTGTATCTTATCGAACGCTTTTTCCGCATCTATTGATATGATCATGTGATTTTTGTCTTTGCTGTTGTTGATGTGATGTATTATGTTTATTGATTTGCGAATATTGTACCATCCTTGCATCCCTGGGATGAATCCCACTTGGTCATGGTGGATGATCTTTTTAATATATTGCTGGATGCGGTTTGCTAGTATTTTGTTGAGAATTTTAGCGTCTATGTTCATCAGCGATATTGGCCTGAAGTTTTCTTTCTTTGTTGTGTCTTTATCTGGTTTTGGGATTAGGATGATGTTGGCTTCATAAAAAGAGTTTGGGAGTCTTCCATCAGTTTGGATTTTTTCGAATAGTCTGTGAAGGATAGGGGTTAGTTCTTCCTTAAATGCTTTGTAGAAATCTCCTGTGAAGCCATCTGGTCCAGGGCTTTTGTGTGATGGGAGTTTCTTGATGACTGCTTCAATTTCCTTTGCTGATATTGGTCTGTTCAGGTTTTCTGCTTCTTCTTCATTCAGTTTTGGAAGATTATATTTTTCTAGAAATGTGTCCATATCATCTAGGTTTTCAAATTTCTTAGCATACAGGTCTTCATAGTAATTTCTTACGATCCTTTGTATTTCTGTGGTATCAGTTGTAATCCCTCCACTTTCATTTCTAATTCTGTTTATTTGGATCCTCTCTCTTTTTTTCTTGATGAGCCTACTTAAAGGCTTGTCGATTTTGTTTATCTTTTCAAAGAACCAGCTCCTGGATTCATTGATCCTTACAATTGTGCTTTTAGTCTCTATGTCATTTAGTTCTGCTCTGATCTTGGTTATTTCCTTCCTTCTGCTTGCTCTGGGCTGTCTTTGTTGTTGTTCCTCCAGTTCTTGTAGGCATAGGGTTAGGTTGTTTGTTTGAACTGTTTCTAACTTCTTAAGGTAGGCCTGTATTGCTATGAACTTCCCTCTCAGGACTGCCTTTGCTGTGTCCCATAGGTTTTGGGTTGTTGTGAGTTCGTTTTCATTTGTTTCCAGGAAGTTTTTGATTTCTTCCCTAATCTCGTTCTTGACCCATTCATTGTTTAATAGCATGCTATTCAGTCTCCATGTTTTTGAGTGTTTTGGGTTTTTACCCTTGGGGTTGGTTTCTAGTTTCATACCCTTGTGGTCAGAGAAGATGCTTGATATGATTTCAATTTTCTTGAATTTGTTGAGGCTTGCTTTGTGTCCTATCATGTGGTCTATCTTTGAAAAAGTCCCATGAACACTTGAATAGAATGTGTATTTTGCTTCTTTGGGATGAAAAGCTCTGTATATATCAGTTAAGTCCATTTCCTCTAGGGTATTGTTAAGTGACACAATATCTTTGTTGATCTTTTGTTTGGAAGACCTGTCCATTTTTGATAGTGGGGTGTTAAAATCCCCTACTATAATTGTGTTGCTGTCAATATCTTTCTTGAAGTCCTCCAAGATTTTCTTTATGTATTTGGGTGCTCCTATGTTGGGTGCATATATATTTATAATGTTTATGTCTTCTTGGTGGATTCTTCCTTTGAGTATTATGAAGTGACCTTCTGGATCTCTCTTTATGGCCCTTCTTTGGAAGTCTATTTTGTCTGATATGAGTATTGCTACCCCTGCTTTTTTTTCCTGTCCATTTGCTTGGAAAATTTGTTTCCAGCCCTTCACTTTCAGTCTGTGTAAGTCTTTTGTCCTGAGATGGGTTTCTTGTAGGCAGCATATGTGTGGGTCATGTTTTCTTATCCATTCAGCTGTTCTATGTCTTTTGATTGGAGCATTTAATCCATTTACGTTTAAGGTTATTATCGATAGGTAGTTATTCATTGCCATTATTTCCTACCTGTGTTCCTCTGTCTTTCTCTTTTCCTTCCTTTCCTTAAAGCAGTCCCTTTAGCATCTCTTGCAGAACTGGTTTGGTGGAGCTGTATTCTTTTAGACTTCTTTTGTCTGGGAAACTCTTTATTTGGTCTTCTATCTTAATTGCGAGCCTTGCTGGGTAAAGTAGTCTTGGTTGGAGGCCTCTGGTTCTCATTACTTGGAATATTTTTTGCCATTCTCTTCTGGCTTGGAGCGTTTCCATTGAGAAGTCAGTTGCTAACCTTATTGGGGCTCCCTTGTATGTTACTTCCTTTTTCTCCCTTGCTGCCTTTAAGATCCTCTCTTTGTCTTGGAAATTTGCCATTTTAATTATGATGTGTCTTGCAGTGTGTCTCTTTGGGTTCCTTTTGCTTGGGACTCTCTGTGATTCCTGGATTTGGGTGATTTTTTCTCTCCTCAGATTAGGGAAATTTTCCATCATTACTTTTTCAAACAGGTTTTCTATCCCTTGCTCTTCTTCTTCTCCTTCTGGTATTCCTATTATACGGATATTGTTACGTTTCATGCTGTCCTGCATTTCCCTTATTGCCTCTTCATTCTTTCTGAGCCTCTTTTCCTTTTCTTGCTCCTTCTGGGTGTTTTTTTCTACTTTGTCCTCCAGCTCGCTGATCCGATCCTCTGCTTCATCAAGTCTGCTTTTAATTCCTTCTACTGTGTTCTTCAATTCAGAAATTGTATTCTTCATTTCCTCTTGGCTCTTGTTGATATTTTCTATTTCCTTTTTCATGTTGATATAGTTTGCAGTGAGTTCATTGTAGTTTCCTTGTAGTTTCTGGTAGTTCTCTTTGAGCTCAGAGAGCTCAGTGAGCTTCCTGATGACCATTGCTTTGAACTCAGTATCTGATAGTTGAGTTGCCTCTTTTTCGGTTAGTATTCTTTCTGAGACTTCCTCCTTTCCTTTCATTTGGGAATTGTTTCTTTGTCTTCCCATTGTTTGTGAGGCTCTTCTTGTTGGCCTCTGCTTCTTAAATTGCTTTGTTCTGACTCCCTGGATTTATGATATGAACTTCTATGGTAGAATGCCAATGGGATTCGGTGGTGCTGTCTCCTTACTCTCCTGTGCTCACTGGTCTTGAGGTGACGTTTATGTGTTTAACACGGTCTAACTCTAGTCTTTTCAGCCCTCCAGGTTTTGTTGTCTCATCTGTGGGAAAAAGAGAAAGGGGGGGAGAAAGGAAAACACACACACACACACACACACACACACAAAAGAAACCACAAAAAAAAAAAACACCCCAAAAAAACCAAAACAAAGATGGGAAGGAGGGAAAAAGGAACTAGGAATGGAGGAAAGGAAGGAAGGGGGGAAGAAGGAATAAAGAAAGATCGTAGGCAAGATAAGAAGGAATTTTAACAAAAATTAAAACATAGAAATAGATAGAAGAAGGCAGGAAGAAGACATAAAAATGGTAAAGGATGGGAGGAAGAAGGAATGAAAAAAAAGAAAAAAAGGAGAGAGGAAGAAGGAATTCAGGGGGAAAGGAAAGAAAAGAAAAAAGATAAGAAAAAATAAAAGAAAAGAAATCTTCTGTTGGCTTTAAACCGGTCAGGTTATATCTGCTGGTGTCCTGTCTGTGCAACTGGAGGGGGTGGTTGGAAGGATTGGTTTCACTTTTCTCCCTTCCTGGGTCACACTCTTCGCTGTTTTGTAGGTGTGGTCCCTGGCAGTCAATCAGGCCATTGATCAGCCACTCCAGCAGCTTTTTTCTTGGGACACGCAAGCAGCGGCTCCTGCCGCTTTGGCTTGGTAGGCGTGCGCGCGCAGCAGGGGAATCCAGCCGCTTTGGGTTTGTGACGTATTTTGTGCCCTGAGCGCGCCGCCGGCCGACCAATCGAGCCGCCCGGGTTTGGGACTCTGGAGTTAGTACGCTCGCCAGCAGCTTTGTGCCCGGAAAACGCGCACCCAGCCAGCCCTGCGCTCGGCGAGCGCGCAATCCGCCCGGCCTGAGGTTCTATGCTTGGGGGCCGATCCAGCCGCCCTGGGCTTGAGTCTCTCGAGCGGGCGGGGCCGCCCCCGGGACTGAACCACAAGGCACTCGGCTCCAAGGTCCTGGGCCCGTGGGTGGAGCTGCTAGCCTTCAGCTGCAAATGATCTCGGAGGTTTCAGGTGTGGGCGCCCTCCGGGGTTTCATGTATGGGCTCCGTTCGCTAATCTGCGTGCGCGCGCGCGACCGGACCTCGGCTGAGCGCCCTCACTTTTTGTGCTGTTTATCCCCCCGGCTCGCAGTCCAGGGGCGGAGCGGGGAGGGGCGCCAGTGGCCTCCGTTACTACCGAGAGTTCTCTAACTAGCCCCTGAGTGTCTCTATTTTCTTTTTCTTTTTGAGAAATTCCTCCTTTTCAAGCTCCCCTGGTCCAATCAAGCACCTGGCTGCTCACAGCGCAGCCTGGCCCTCTCCCAAGACTCCTGCAGCCGCCCCTGCACCAGGGCTGGCGCTTCTGCCGCCCTTGTACCGCGCGTTCCCGGGACCGGGGACCTTATTGTCCTTGAGCACTCTTCTTACCGTCAGATCTTTCAATGTCCTCTATCTTTGGTCTCTAATCTTCGTATATGCTGGAGTACTGTTGGCTGTTCGCTCTGCTCCTCAGATCAGCTAGGTATTTCCCTGGCGCTGAGGGGAAGTGGATTCCGCTCCCACCTATGTTGCCGCCATCTTCCAATCTCCGGATCTTTTCCTTTGACTGTAGCCATCATTTGGAGTATTTGACATTCCTGACAACTAATAAAGTTGAATATTCACTATTATAAAGTGTGTCTCCTAGTGAAAATTCAGAATTGAAGGCCTGTTAAGAAAACCAGCTTGGTGGTAGTGGGGCTCCCGCATCCCACACTCTCTCTCTGTCTGTCATCACTGCCACTTCCAGTTCAGGTCTGACTGGCCTACAGCTGTAATGCATTGCACTGGTATGAGTGTGTTCCCTGCCATCTGCTGTTGTCTCAATCATGCCCAGTGGGTACATACACTGATAGACTCATGTTACTATAATCCAGGATGCAGTGACTTGAATAAAGAATTGAGATTATTCATTTTTAATCCCCTCTTTTGACAGAGTGGAACCTGAGGTCCAAAGAGAAAGAGTGTTTTGTTGAAGGTCACAGGTAGAGTAAGATGGGAAGACACACACAGACTGAATGTTTTTGTCATTTCCTCCACAGTTCAGAACGTGTTTCTGCAGAAGATTTCAAGCTCAGTTGAGTATGCCGTCTCTTCATATGGAGCCACACACTTATATATGACATGAGAATTATTTCAGTTTTGAGTTAACAAATTTTGCTAACCAGATTTTTACTACACAGAGCTCTTTGCTTGGATTATTATACATAGTCCCGTCATCCTTGGTAGTGCTCGTGTTTGGAGGTATTGATGCCTGAACAGAAATAAAGAACTCTAGTTAAGGATTTGACGTTTAACACTGATTGATTACACACATTACTGAAGGAGACTATGCTCAGGAGCCAGACATGGGAGGAGGAAACTAGAGATGGTGGGTCGATAGTGTAGTTGTCTTCTTGGGAAAGAACCCTGCTGAAGTTAGGAGTGTAAGTTGAAAGAATGTATATCAAATGTGTCTGGAAAGAGTCCAGCCATTGTTAATATATGAACAGTTTGTGTCACATCAATGTAACCTTTCAGTCAAGGAGCTTGGACTGGAATGTGCATGACTAAACAATGACCACTTCCCTACACTAGTCACGGGGGCAGTAGATGCCCCTGAGTGAGCATGTGTGCTTGTGGCCATCACAGTCAAAGTGACTGAGCCAGTAGAGCAAAGAATCTGCATCAGATTTTATGTTAAGCTGATCATTCGTCTGTGTAAAGTGTTGGGATGACTCTGAAGGCTGCAGCTATGGGCAACAGGTGATTGGCAGCTCCATCACAACAACGTGACTCCTCGTGCATCACGTCTCCTGCAGAGTTTTCTGACTAAACATCTGATCACCCAGGTGACTAAGACCCCCCCAGCCCTGATTTGGTGCCCTGCCACTTGTGGATTTTCCCAAAACTGAAATCTTTTGAAATGGAAAAGATTTCAGACCCTCAGAGAGATTCACGAAAATATGACAGGGCAGTTGACGGCTACTAGGAGAACTGTGTGAGGGCCCAAGGTCCCTGCTTGAAGGAGACTGAGCTGCTTTGTCCTTGTTATGGTCCAATGATTCTTATCCCTTGTGTCTTCAATGTGGCTTCAAATGAAATTTTGTGCATTGGCCCTTTAAGAGGTCTTCTGTGTCTCCAGCCAGTTTTCCCTGATAGACAGAAACCCTCCTGATTTTCACAGCTGGATGTTATCTGGATTTCTTCCTGGCTTTGGTACTGTAGTCTGGGGAGCTCAGCTTGGGGTTTAGGCACCACACTTCTCAGGAAGAATCCCCCGCTGCTGAAATATAGCTCTGGAACTTCAGCTGCCACCCGTGGGAGCTCAGCCAGCCCTCTTGCACCTCTCTGCACTCCCTACCAGTCTTGTTGTGGTGAATTGTTTTCTTCTGTCTGTCTGTGGTCATAAGTCTTTTCTCCAGCTAGTGTTCAGTTGGTTATCCAGTATAATTTCCCTACAATTTAGTTGTAATTCCAGGTTTGTCCTGGGAGGAGGTCCCTGTAGCTTGCATTTACTCCTGTACCATCTTGGGTCTAGTATATGGAATTTTACAATATAAAAATTGATTTATTTGAAATTATTTTTGACTGTATATACCTTGTAAAGTTTATATGTACACTCAGTGATAAACATAGACTTGTAGAAGCTGTGCCCTACATTGACATTAGTCAGTCAGGAGAAGCACACACCTACAATGGATCAGTGAAGAGGCCCCATTTGATGGCTCCTGCCAGTGGGCACGTATGAGGAAAATGCAGCCTCAGCACTGGCTGGGAGTCTGTTCTCTTCCTCATACAGTCATAAGTGTGGGAAGAAGCACAGAGCAGCATGGGGCCTTTTTCTGTCTTTTATTTTGACTTTATCCAAGTTAAAACTCAGTGTGTGTGCCTCCATCATCTGCTTTGTAAGACAGACCTCGAAAAAAGATTGTTCTCTTGATTGGTTATCATAATGATTAAATGAGTTTATATGGCATATTATTATTATTATTTTTAAAGATTTTATTTATTTATTTTTAGAGAGAGGTGAAGGGAGGGAGAAACAGAGGGAGAGAAACATCAATGTGTGGTTGCTTCTCAAGTGCCCCGTACCAGAGACCTGGTAGGTAACCCAGAGACCCACAACCCAGGCATGTGCCCTGACTGGGAATCAAACTGGCGACCCTTTGGTTCCTAGGCCAGCACTCAATCCACTGGGCCATACCAGCCAGGGCCATATGGCATATTATTTAGCATAGGTTTTAACATATTCCAAGTGCCCAAGAACTGATAACTGTTATTAGTTTGCAGGCCAGTAGTTTATCTACTTCCTTATTTTTGAAGGGATTCTATTGTAGCTTTACTCACTGTACTTGCTGGAATTTAGGAGATTTTATAATATTATAATAAAATGGGAATTAATAAAGATATTCATGTCATTTTATTGTGGCAGTGTGATCCGTGTTCCACACATATGACACTAGGACGGAGTGCCACACAGCACCATGAAGTCTGGGTGAAGACATGTTTGCTCTGACACAACTGTTTCACACATTAAGGCATTAAAATATTCCTGATGCTATTCCATAAAGATTAATTATGTGTCCTACTCCACGTGTAGTATTGGTTTAATTTTAACTTGTTTTTGTAGTTTTGCAAATTAACAGTGATTTGGAACTTAAGGGACCCTTTCCCTGGGGGTTAAAATCACAGTTTAAGTCCCTGACTGTGTACCATACTCATCTTAACATCGTCAGTATAGCAGAGGAAGTGTCTGTCACTCAGGTTTGTGAGCTAAAACTAGGCCCTGGTTACTTAAAAATTAAAATGGATATATTCCCCACAATGTAAAGATGTAGGTAACTCATCTGTCTTCTAATTAGAGAATCATTTTACAGACCATATTCCTGTGCACTTACTATTTGAAGTGTTTTTGTCTTTTTGTACTGAAATTAGACAATTTCTTGTGCAACACCGAGTGTTGATGTGTATGAAGGAATGCAGAGAACTGTACTTGAATAACAATGAAAAGAAGAATATTTTAAAAAATTGATCAATACAGCCTGAAAAAAAAGAATACAGAATAAACAAATTGCAGTCTTGCTTTCTTTTCTCTCTCTCTCTTTCTTTCTATCTCTCTCTCCTTCTCTCTATTTATCTCTCTCTCTTTCTCTATCCCTCCTTCCCTCCCCAGCCGTCTCTCAATTACATTTTATATTTCTCCACATCAACCATTGTTGTGGAATCTAGGTTGTATTCCCATAAAGGAGCTCCCTAACTTTCACCTTAATTCTGAGGGTTGAGTTCATGTGCCCCTGACTGGTCATGGGGAATCAGGACGTGTAGACTAACTCTGCTCAGTGAATGAGGTGAATCCTTTTAGATTAGTTTTGGGTTTACCATAAACTAGTTTCTTGTTATCAGCCTAGAACATTAGGAAGGAGTGTTTCCAAGTTCATTTTTTTTTGTTTTAACTTTGAAGTGGGCAAATAATTCAGGGTTTTTTTGGGGGGGGTCAAGTAATGAGAAAAACATGACTTTAGCTTATTAATTTGTTGTCACTTCTTTAAAATTAGTTCATGTTACAGAGAAAATACCAAGTTCTGTTTTCAGTCCAGAATCTCTTCACTCATTTTTCGTTGCATAATATGTGAGTAGCACCATGGGTGCACCCCTCTAGGAAGGAGGGCAGAGAATGAATGTGTCACCTTCCACATGACTTTCCTTTAAGGACAGGTCTGAATGCTATTGTACATCGACTTATAGGGTATCCAGTGTAACTACTTCCTCCAACCTACAGCTAGAGGGAACTTGGGAACGTTTTCATTTACCTCTTTCTCAGTGTGAGGAATGAACGGATTGATCTTCTTCTACGGTTGTAGCCACATCAAAGTGATAACATATATATTTTTTACCACATATATTCATATGTCAATATAAATATTTTATTTAAATCTACATATATATAGCAAATGTACTAGATATTTTAAAAAAAAACCATCTCTACATTATTGAATTATTGAATATTCAAAGTTATTGAAATAATATGAAAACTTTCTGTTTTAGATAAGATATACCATAGTTTAACATTGCTCTGTTAATGACAATTAATTTTTCCATTGTTTATATTATAAATAATGCTATAATGTAGCTTTGAATATACTTTTTCACAATTTGCAGTATAATTAAGCATCTCTTATAATAGCTTACAAATATAAAATCTCTCATAAATATACCAGGTAGATTTTGTTGTTGTCAGGGTTAGGACTTTGAATATATGTTGTCTAATAACCTCGCAGAAAAATTTATACCAGAGTTGTCCCTTTCTGAGTCACTATTGATATTGATCACTATTATTATAATTAATTAAGTCACTTTGTTGATTTGAAAAGTAAAGATGATAATGGATTTCAGTAATATTTTAAATCTTTTATTTTCATTCTGAATAATTCCAGATTTAGAGTACTCAGAGCCCCCGTTCTCAGAGACTTGTCACACTCCCCAGCAAGAGAACTGCACAGGACCTCACCTGCTGAAACTTCATGCTAATGATAGACAGACCTAAGAAATTAACGTACATAGGGTCACAGTATCTGTTGTCTTGAAAGGAATTTGTTACATTTTTCAGGGAGCAGGAGTTGATCTCTTGTGTCTTCAAAGCATATCATTGGATCTATTTAAGACTCCATCAAAATGTCTAAGTTAATTCATCAGCTCGGTTTACTGTGGTTATCTTACACATTTCTGCTGATACTTTGAATTTGGTCAGGGGAATGTGCTGCCACACTGAGCATTTAGAATTACTTGACAATTGTTTTTCAAATACATTGTGTTTGACATCAATGTGATATTTTTTGTTAATGTAAATGTGTGTTTCCTCTCTTGTTCCCATTTCAGAAGACACACAACTTACCGTCTGGTTTTCTAAACCTTACAAATGGTGGACCCTGGGGAGGGGAACTGCACTGCTGTGACGGAGTTCATTCTCCTCGGGTTATCAGATGTTCCTGAGCTGAGAGTCCTTCTCTCCCTGCTGTTCCTCCTGATCTACGGAATCACATTTTTGGCCAACCTGGGCATGATCGCACTGATTCAGGTCAGCCCTCGACTTCACACTCCCATGTACTTTTTCCTCAGTCACCTGTCCTTGGTGGATTTCTGTTACTCCACGGCCATTGTGCCACAGATGCTGTTCAATATGTTAAAAAAAGATAAAACCATCTCCTTCCTGGGATGCATGATACAATTCTACTTGTTTGGCACATTTGTAATTACTGATGTCTTCCTGCTGGCCGTGATGGCCTATGACCGCTTTGTGGCCATCTGCAGCCCACTGCTGTACATGGTCACCATGTCCCGGAAACTCCAAATGGTGCTGGTTTCTAGCTGCTACGTCTGTGGGACTGTGTGTTCTCTGATCCACTTGTGTTTAGCTCTTGAGATCCCAACCTACAGATCAAATGTGATTAACCACTTCTTTTGTGATCTGCCCCCTCTCTTATCTCTTGCTTGTTCTGATGTCACTGTGAATGAACTGTTGGCATACATTGTGCCCACTTGCAACGAGATCATCACCATTGTGATCATCCTCACCTCCTACTTGTTTATTCTCATCACCATCCTGAGGATGCGCTCTGCAGAGGGAAGGCGCAAAGCTTTCTCCACCTGTGCCTCCCACCTCACAGCCATTGCGGTCTTACAGGGAACAATCCTGTTCACCTACTGCCAGCCCAGTTCTGGCAACAGTGAGGATGCTGACAAGGTGGCTTCGGTGTTTTACACTGTAGTGATCCCCATGCTGAACCCCCTGATCTACAGCTTGAGGAACAAGGACGTGAAGGAAGCTCTCAAGAAGGTGCTGGGATCCAAATTACTTTTTGAGAAGCTCTTTTCTTAACCAGATTTGGGTTTTTTTCAGAGATCTTTAAAGGGTTTTTTTGGAGGGAATATTAAAGAAAAGTAAAATGGGGAAGGATTTACATGCAGGAAATCTATGTATGCTTTCTCCCCCCATGTTTCTGTCTTTAGAAGCCAAATCATTTTAAAATCTTTTTGTGCCTTTATTTATTTATTTCTCTATATCCATTTACTCCTTTATTTAAATATAGTTTGGGTGACATTGGTTAATAGAATTATATATGCTTCAAGTGTACCATTCTATGATACATCATCTATGTACATGCCGGTCACCCCAAAACAAACCTTCTTTTGTCACCATATATTTGGCCCCCTGCACCCTTTACTACCCCTCCCATCCCCATCTCCATTGGTAACCACCATGCTGTGGTGTGTGTCAACGGCTTTTCATTTGTTTTTCTTGTTTGTCCACTTGCAGCTTTTAGTTTAAAGCCATATCCTATCCTTTTCATGGGCCTGTTCAGAAGCACCTGCTACCTTTGGGGCTGTTCTCCAGCCTCTAGTTGCTGTGAATGGGTGTTTGGAATGTGTTGTTAGACTCAGTTTTTGTTTGGAGACATTATCAGTATATTTCTAACGAAGCATGCACATAGACACACGTCTTCACCATTTTTAATGCATGCAACTATTTTTATGAAACTGACTTCATCTTTTCACAGGGCATGAGTATACATTTGTCACATATTCTATGCTTTTTTCATAAAAATTTGGAGTGAATTTCCTACATTTTTTTGTGTATTGGGGATAATACTTCTTAGTTAGTAATAGTTATTTTCTTTTTTATTACCCTTTCTATTGCAAGGTTATAATTTTATAAATTTCCTGAATGACAGCTGTCAGAGAGGAGGGGGAGAGGGGAAAGGGCTGACTTAATCAAAGAGGGAGAAGGGGTTCGTCAAAGAACACGTATCCCTGACACAGAGATGCAGACGAGAGTGTGGTGATAACTGGAGGGGGGGGGCGTGGGGCTGAGTGAGAGTAGGCAGAGGAGGGGAAATGGGTACATCTGCAACAGTGTCAACAATAGAAACAAAGTTAAAAATATCTCTTCTGCAAAATATATAATAATACTCTAATTTTATAATAAAATTTTCATAAAAATTAAATCTGTATCTTAAGTTCTTAGCAGAATATATCACATAACTAATTAATAAATTATTTGCTGTTGTTAGTTTTTACTTTTACTTTTTGTTCTCTATTTTACTTTAATTCTGGATTAAACAAGTAGGTTATGCATCTGATACCATACTCTTTTTAATGTTTCTATGTCCGTGTTAATTTTTTTATTTACTCTGCCTGAAAGTATTTTAAGCATTTACTATATTTTCTAAATTGGTTATAATCTGAACTTATTGTATTAGTTTCCTATGGTTTATAAACAAAATGACTGCAAATTTGGTGGATTAAATCACTAGGCCTTTATTCTTTTGTAGTTCAGGAGTTCATAAATCTGAACCCAATATCATCGGGCCACAACCAAAGCATGAGGAGGACTATACAGCTCTCTCTTATGGGGGGAGGTCCTCCTAGGGGGTCATCCTTTATCTCTTTCAGCTTCTGGCAGCTGCAGGCATCCTTGACTTGTCATATCATTCTTGTCTTCAAGCATCTGCAAACCTGTCTCTGCTCCATTTTTCTATATCTTCTCATGCATTTGTGTGTGTGTGTGTATGAAAAAAAATGTCTGCCTCTCTATTCTAAGGGCACCTGTAGTGGCATTCAGGTAGCACCCTGATGACCCAGAATAATCTCCTGATCACAATATCCTTAATCTAACTCTGTCTCCCCACAACCTTTTCCCAAATCAGGTGGTCCTTATGGCTTCCAGGGATTAGAAAAGCTGCACACACCCATCTGTTGAAGTTTAAATCATAATTTACCTTTCCTATGTTTCTACAATGTTATCACTTCATTTATAAATCACTTTAATATATCATTTGGTATTTGTGATTGTGAATATATTTATTACGATCACACTTAAATAAAACACAATTCCTCATTACTTTAATGGAGAACAGTTGACTTTAAATTAAATACCTGGGATCTGGTTCAGATCTTGATGAGTGATTTTGAGGAATATGCTTAAATTTACTAAATTTCAGGTCTCACAACTATAACTGGGGATAAACTGCCAGGCTGAAAGAGTTATCATTGAATTTAAATATAACAAAACTTTAAGGATCTGGCCCATAAAATGCACTCATTTTAAGTGTTTCTTTAAAAGAAATTTTTGAGAGCAAAGGTCATTTAAAAATATTCCAGTACCACTGACAAAGACAACTACTCATTGTTTTTTAAATAAGTGAATAAGCAAGAACTAAAAGAATGGAGTTACTTCTGCTTATGATAAAAATATGCCATGGCTCTGCATTGGCTTTCAAATGATTTCAATGGAGTGAGATTTCTCACATCACCCATGAGAATTTGCATAAGATGAAAGAAAAATTTTTTTTACCTTTGGTCTGCTAATTAGAACAGGGTTTTCCAACCTTAACACTAGTAATATTTTGGGCCAGACAATTCTGTTCTGTGGGGGTCTTCCCTGTGCATTATCAGGTGTTTGAGTACTCCTAGCCCCTACCCGTTAGATAATAGAACCACCCTTCCCCACATTTATGACGAGCAAAAATGTCTCCAGACATTGTCAAATCTCCCCTAGAGAGCAAATCCTGAGCTGGAAGTCACTGAACTGGAGTGTGGCAGTATACTAGAGCTCTAGCCTCTCAGAGAACCTTGAATATCAAACTTCCCTGTATTTACAGCTACCCAGGCACTCACATTTTAGCCAGCTACTAATTTGATCTCTCTCCAGAATCTGTGATGTCCCCTTTCAGAGATCGTTGATTTTAGAGCTTGAGGGACACAGAGTTCCTCTTACTTTATTTGGTAGAGATGGATGACTATCAGTGTCCATATCCTTCTGAGATGTAGGCAAATGTTTTGTATCTAAAAGTTGATTGTTTCATTTTATTAGCAAAAGGATGTCACTATATTCAACTTCACAAAAACTAACATGCCACATTTCTATTTTCTCCCCAGTGTTGCTCCATAAGTAACAATCACAGTTGTGTGGGAATAACTGAGGAACCCTGAGTGATAACTGAGTGATCCTCAGATATGTCTGTAAAGCAAGCACATAATAATTTCTTTTGTACTTCTTCAACTGGTTTTATTTCACACATCTAGTCTGGTCACTCCCTAACTTGCAGACTACAGGGCTTCACAGGCACTTTTCATCCCTTTACTGATTGCATCTCAAACTCCTGGTAGGCCCTCAGCCTCTCCTGTCCTTGGTGACTCTTTGTTTTGGCACCAGTGGGATCTGGTGAAGTGTTCATGGCCAGTCACCAAAGATCCAGGGATGGGTTTCTGACTGGTGACTAGGGACTAGTGATTTAAGCAGGGGATTTTGGTGGAATTATTGGGGAAAAAAGAGTTTCTTTCCACTGAGATTAATGTTCTGGGCAGATAGAAGCTCAAAACTGCTCATATCTCTTTCCATATATAATATGTATATATTTTTCTTTTCCCCCCAGTTTTCTCTGTCTTCCTTCATTAGGCAGCACATTCTCTGTAAATTTCATTTTCAACTCCCCAGTCTTGTAATGAATTTTTCAATCTCCATGTAATTGCTTATGTTGTTTCTAATGTCTTTCACTCACTATTGGGTACTTGTCAAAATTCTTAATGTTCAGTTGAAAGTATCCTCCTTTTCTCTGTCTACAGACAGAGAAAAATGTTGGCACAACATATTCACGGAGTTAATGTATGTATGTCTATATGTATGTATTTATTTTTTGTTATTGTTGTTTAAGTACAGTCTCGGGTCTATTCTGGTTTGGATGGCCAGAACTGCACTTCAACACGATGCACATATAACACATATCACAGTCACTGACTTGGTTTACAATTGGTTTTCAATCTGCATGTTGACTTCCAAGATCTCTCAGTCTCAACAACCTGAGAGATATATTTTTGCTTCTTTCCCATTTATTTCACCAACCTATCATATATTCTGTTGTTTCATAAATGGCTTTATACTGGATAGATCAAATTAGATAGTGATTATCATAATCAGATTTTCTATATAATAATTTACTGTTTGAGAGCCAGAATATATAAATATGTTGAGACATTGTTAAGATGTACAAAAACACACTGCATCCTTTCATATTTGTTTAATCAACTCCTCAGCAGATAAGGGTGTCCAACTTTTTGGCGCCTCTGGGCCACACTGGAAGAAGAAGAATTGTCTTGGGCCACACAATAAATACACAAACACTTAGGAAAACTGATGAGCATAAAAAAAGGCTTTAAGTACATTTATGTTTTTGTGTTAGGCCGCATTCATAGCCATCCTGGGCTGCGTGTAGCATGTGGACCCCAGGGTGGACAGGTTTGCTCACATAAATTTTTCCATGGGCTTCGGATATCAGAGTGTGTGTTCCTTAGATATGATGTGAGATCAGAAAACTAATCTTGAGGCCTCAAAGCAAAATATAAGAGGACTTGCAATGTGCTGGTGAACCACAGACTTCCTAGGGAGGCACAACTTTCTTCTAGGACCGTAGGCTTACCCGAGTAGATTATAAACATTTGGCAATGGTCAATTTTTTAATCTTTAAGTCTCAAGATCAGTTGTTCCAGTAAAAGGTGAACTGATACAACAGTGTAGTAAGGTGAGTGAAAAAGATAATCATCTGGAAAAGGTTCTTACCTTAATCCCAGTACCTTAGAGCTTGATAGGATTTTAAGTGCTTATCTTCTTATAGTCACTTTCTGCATGCACAGGAAACAGGTGTTTTGAGAAAAAATGCCTAGAATAACACAAGTTGTAAATGCCGAAGGTACTTACAACAACAACAACACAACAAATCCTGAAGAAGAAAAAAAATGTGTGTTTAACATGTGATAATCTTGAAACAATTCTCAGCATTATTGAAGGAGATTTTAAGAGAAATGGAGACATCAAACTATCACATGGAATAGAGAAATAAAGTTCATTACACACAGAAAAATCATAGGTTGAACATCTAGGATGTAGTTTGGGATGTGGAGAAAAAAAGAATTTGACATTGTCAGGACAAAAATCCTATTTCACTCAGTCAGCTGAAGTGAGAAGCTGGCAACCAGGGTCAATGCCTGTGAGGAAACATTCCAATGAAATGAAGGAAAATAAATGAAAGTAGGCACAGGGGCACGTTTTTGAAGACAAAATTCACTTAAATGTTCATACGTTCTGACAGTTTATGAAAGAAAGATGATTAGTAATAGTAAGAGCAAAGATGAATAGTAATAATAACATCTTAATTGATGCAAATAGAATTCACTGGTGCACAGTTGAAGAGATTAACTTCAGAGAGGAGGGGCACATTTTCCCCAGAAAAGGACAGGAGGGAGGGAGGGAATCACTGATGAATTCAAATGCTTCTCCAATAACAAGATGAGAAAGTAGAGGATATTTGTATTTGCTGTTCTATATTTTTCTCCACAAAATAGAAATCATTTTCTGGCAGCAAGCAGAAGGTAGTAAAATGAGACCTAAAAAGAAACATTAAGGTTTGCAATAGCTATTAAATGAGGGAAACAGCTGTATGTAATATAAAATGTTAAAGAACAATATATAAAAATATATATAATATAAATAATATAGACATATCCATATATTTATCTTAATATTGTGAATGTTATGTAAGTATAAAATGAACATGTATCAAAGATTTCACTTAATTGATACATTAATTAAAATGTTATTGGTATAAAAGAAAATACAAAGAATTATAGGTCAGGAATTCACATATCAACATACAAATAGATACCAATTGGTTTTTTTCGCAGGGGGAGAGGGAAGTCAATTGTCTACACTGGACAAAATGTACGTGTTTATAGTCAAGTACCACTTGGATTGTATCAGGTATCCACCACTGACAGATCTGTAAGTTAGAGCAAGGACAGGAAAGGCAGAGACAACCCAGAGAGGTAGAGCGGAGAGACTCTTCAACACCTTTTACAGTTTTGCACTGCAGAGGGCACGGACACAGTTCTGGATATCATTATCCCATTGTCTGGATTGAATGTTATAGATCTGTAAGCACGGGGATTTCTCTAGCTGTGTTCCACAGCTTGGATTCCAGATAAAATAGATGTCTGGATGGACTCAGAATTGCTGTGTTGCCAACTTAATTTTTTTATTATTATTCTTGCTACTTTATTTTACTGTTTATACTATTACACTTGTCTCAATTTCCCTCCCTGTGTCTCCTTCCACACACCCCTGCCCCCTCCTTCAGGCATTCCCCCCACACCATCATCCACCTCCACAGGTCATGTATGTGTGTTTTTTGGTCAATCCCTCCACCTTCTTTCATCCAGTACCCACCTTCCCCCTCCCCTCTGACAGCTGTCAGTCTTTCCTTGTTTCTCTCTCTCTTTTTTTTAATTTTAATTTTTTATTGTTATTCAATTACAGTTGTGTGGCTTTTCTCCCCATCCCTCCACCCCACCCCAGCCAAACCACCATCCCTCCCCCACTTCCACCATCCCCCTTGATTTTGTCCATGTGTCCTTTATAGTAGTTCCTGTAATCCCCTGTCCTCAATACCATATGATCTCACCTTTAACTGGAACATAATAAATAGAAAAAAAAGGAAACAAAATATAACCAGAGACATTGAAGTTAAGAACAATCTTTCCCTGTTTCTATGCTTCTGATTTTATCCTGCTCATTAGTTTATTTTGTTCATTAGATTCCACATATTAGTGAGGTCATAATATTTGACTTTCTCTGATTGGCTGATTTCACTTAGTGTTAAGAGTCTTCAGTTCCATCCATGCTGTTGTAAAAGGTAAGAATTCCTTGCTTTTTAACTCCTGCATAGTAATTCCATTTTGTAAATATACCACAGCTTTTTCATCCACTCATCAACTAATGGACACTTAGGCTGTCTCCAGCACTTGGCTATTGTAAATAATGCTGCTATGAATATAGGGTGCATACGTTCTTTTGAATTGTTGTTTCAGGATTCTTAGGATATTTTCCCACAAGTGGAATTACTGGGTCAAAAGGATGTTCCATTTACAATTTTTGGAGGACATTCCATACTGTTTTCCACAGTGGCTGCACCAGTCTGCATTCCCACCAACAGTGCACTAGGGTTCCCTTTTCTCCACAACCTCATCTGCACTTGTTTTTGGATTTATTAACGATGGCCATTCTGACAGAAGTGAGGTGATATCTTTAGAGCAGAGAAGTCACAAGATGCTGAGGTTACGGAGGCTGGAAAGGAAAATTTAACATATAATTTTTTGAGAAAGGTACTCTTGTTCTTTTATTGTAGATGGGGAAACTGAAACTCAGTGATTGATTGGCCTGCCCAAGGTCTCACAACCACTAAGTGACAGAGCTGGGAATCAGCCACTTTTATAACTAATTCAGAATCTTCTAATTTATCAGTGGGTTTCAAACAACTCTATGGGGCTTCTTTGTTCCTCAGAGGTGAAGCCAGGTCTCAAGATGAGAAATACAGAACTACTTTCCCTCCACCTACACAATGTTTCTCCTTGAACAACAATGCTTTACCTGTTGTGGAAATAAAAAAATACTAATAGGAATGGAGGCTATTTATTCAGAGTATTCTATGTAGTAATGTGATTAGTGAATATTACTTAACATTGGTGGAAGATGAGAGAGTTAAAAAAGTAAAGAATGAAGCTTGGGTTTAGAGTTCAACAACTGGTTTGATGGTTGTGCCATTTAATGTGGAAAACAGTAGCCTTAATTTTATTAACCAATGTGTCACACCAGTAAATTTAATGAAAAAGAAGTAGAAGTAATCTAAGTAATTATTTCTAAGTAATCTATCACTTAGAAATAATTAAAAGTCTATGCATCATTCTACTTTAACTGTAGATATGCCTAGAAGTAATCAGGATGCCCAAGTAGATTTAGAATGACTCTTCTGTTTATTTTGACCATTTTATTTTTTCAATAATGTTGAGGTTACCATTCACATCGCTATTGTTACTCTGTGACACCCTCAGCAGTCCAAAAGCACTGCCGAGAATGGAGTTGGAGAATGGTACTGTGGTGACTTAGTTCTTTCTCTTGGGATTTAGTGACCATTCCGAACTCCAGAACATTCTTTTTGCTAGTTTTTCCATCTACTCTTTCATCCTGATGAGGAACTTTGGGGTGGTTTTGTTTATCAAGACCAGTTCCCACTTGTACACCCCTAGGTACTTTGTCCTCTACATATTTTCCTTCATAAATGCATGCTACTCTCTGTCATTGCCTCCGAATTACCTCTGGACTTGGTTTCCAATAAGAATACCATTTCTTACAATGGCTGTGCTTCAGTTATATTTTTTCTTGCTCTTTGGTTGACACAGAATCTTGCCTCTCTTTGCTGCCACAACTTGTGATTGATGTACAAAGCAATCTGCAACCCACTGCTCTGTGTTGCTATTATGTCTAAGAGGCTTTCTTTCATATATATATGGCATTATGTGAAGTGAAATAAGCCAGGCGGTGAAAGAAAAATACCATATGATCTCACCTATAAGTGGATCCTAATCAACAAAATAAACAAGTGAGTAAAATAAAACCAGAGACATTGAAATAAAGAGCAAACTGATGGTAAACAGAGGGAGGGGGGATAATGTGGAAAAGAAGGGGAAGGTTCATCCAGGAACATGTATAAAGGACCCATGGACAAAGCCAAAGGTGGGTAGGATTGAGGGTGGGAGGTGGGGGTGGGTGGGGCAAGCGAGGGTGGTGGGGGGAAAGTAGAGACAACTGTTTTTGAAGAACAATAAAAAGTACAGTTCCAGTTTATTTCACAGATACACAGTGAGTAAATATGAATAATTACAAATGGAATAATATTAGAAATAGTATCTTGTTATTTTTTTTACTTTATTAAAACTTTAAGGTAATACATCTTTAATTTAAACTATATGAATTGGACATTTTAGCTTTTCAAGTTTATTTTAACTAGTATAATGTTATGAACACAGAAAGGAAAGGAAGTCTTCTTTTCCAGCGGCTTTTGGAAAAGGCCCAGGTCCTTCACCCCCCAACTCCCACTTATGTGGCTCCTTTCCAGCGGCTCCTTTCCAGCTGCCAGTCGCACCAGGTCTGTTGTCCAGAGGGAGGTGAGAGGGAAAATCCGCCGGCCTATGTGAAGACCGTGAGGTGTAATATAAACCTAGAGCTGCTGACCCTGGGGGTGTTGCTGATACAACGGGCCAGGATGATGAGAAATAGAGCATCCAAGGAGACTTTTCCATCACATGATCCTTTTCCCTGATTCCTACCAGAGCCAACACCAAAAGACAAGCAGCGCAGACAGATTTCACTTAAGTTAAAGACACCAGAGTAGAATCGAACAAGAGGATTCCCTTTTGCATCTTCTTTCAGCCTGCAGTCATTAATTTATTCAGCACATAACTTGAATGCTATCCTGGAGCTGAATATTGTTAATAACAAAGGAGAAACAATGGGGAATAAGGTAGGCAAGGGCTGTGGCTCCATGAAACCTTCAGTATGGGGCAGGGTGTTCCTGATTCATTTTTATTTGTATATTTACTACTTATATCGTTTTATGTTATAGGGTGATACTACTACATGGGAAGGAGAAAAACAAACCTAATTCAATCTGCTAACCTCCCTTCTGACTGAGCGAGTTTGTTCACTCCATATTTGGAAAGAAATCTTAAGGAGGGTCTGTTGAATTCACATGAGGGGAGTGGTTGCTATTTGCATGATATCTCACTGGGACATACTCATGAACAGAGAAGGAAAGTATAAAAGGTCCCTCTTTGCAAAACAGCAAAGTGAATGTATTATTACTTTATGGTAGAAAAAAACCCTAATATCAATAATACTCTTTACACTCAATTGAAGCACAAAGGTAAGAAAGGGAAAAGATCCAGAAATTTCTACAGGTGAGGCTATAGGAACTTATGTCACAGTACTTGAACTTTAGTGCTCAGAATCTTTCAATAAATGTTTTTGGTTGTCCATGCTTTTACCCAGAATGTAATTTAGTGCCAATTGCCTTTTTCAGGGCATCTTTCACATCCTTATTCCTTAAGCTGTAGATGAGTGGGTTTAACATGGGGATGACAACTGTGTAGAAAACAGAGGCTATTTTGTCAGTGTCCATGGAGTAACTTGACTTGGGTCGGAAATACATGAACAGGATTGTCCCATAAAATATAGCCACAGCGGTTAAATGGGAGGCACAGGTAGAGAAGGCTTTGCATCTGCCCTCAGCTGACTTCATTCGAAGAATGGTATTTATGATGAAGCTGTAGGAGAGGAAGACAGTGATGATGATGGACCCCAGAACACAGCTGATGAAAGTGAACATCACTATCTCATTGATGGTTGTGTCTGAGGTGGAGAGGGCTAGTAAGGGTGGGATGTCACAGAAAAAGTGATTGATGATATTGGAATTGCAGAATGACAATCGAAATGTGCAGCAGGTATGGATTGCGGAATCCACCAAGCCTGCGATGTAGGCAATAGTCACGAGCTGGGTACAGATGCTCTTGGACATGGCTGTTGTATACAGAAGTGGATTACAAATGGCTACGTAACGGTCATACGCCATGACGGACAGCATGACACATTCCACATCTGCAAAGGCACCAAAAGAATACAATTGAATGGCACATAAATTATATGGAATCCTTTTTTGTTCAGATAAGAAATCAGCCAGCATCTTGGGGGAGACAGTGGAGGAGTAGCAGATATCACAGAAAGACAGACTGCTCAGGAAATAATACATGGGCGTGTGGAGCCGGGGGTCCATGCTGATCAGCAGGATCATCCCTAGGTTGGCGATCACAGTGATGCCATAAACCAGCAGGAAGAGCACAAAGAGCCCCTGCTGCACATCCCGCCTGGCAGAGAGTCCTAAGAGTATGAATTCTGTGAACACGGTGCAGTTCTCAATGGCCATGAGTCATGTCTGGAAATCCCTGGTTGTGGAAGAAGGGAATGGGTGTGGGGTTGACATCATAATAGTATTTTAATATTAAACAGCTGATTCTATTTTTCAGTAACTAGAAAAAGAGATGAGCATACCTAAGTCTGCTTTAGGTAAAATGACTCTCCTTGAAATATATCCCATTTAGTATAAATTGATGAAATGATGGTGGTCTTTGGAAGACAAACGGAATTCTATGTCCCACTGCTATATTTTACCTATCAATTGTGTTGTATTTGATATCACACATGACCACCTTGGTTCTGTAGAAATATAGAGAACATGTAGTCGAGGGCAGATGAAAGATAGAAAGACAATATATAAGTGATGATCTATTGATCAATGTACAGGATTCCAAACCCTTGACTTAAACTCCTCTAGATGCATCATCAAAAATGTCTTCCATGTAAAAATGAATCTATTTTATGAAATGTACACAAGTGCAGGATAGAATTTTAAAATAATGAAACACTTTCTACCATCTCCCCAATCTGTGCTTCCATTTTATTGTATTTCTTCCTATCTATGGATATTCATTTTAATTAAATAAATACAAAACATCTGTATCTACACGACTTTCCTGGTATCACTGGTGCCCCTAAGCATAATACCGATGAACGATTGTCTCCTTGTAAAGTCTTTCTTCCAGGAAAGGGGCGTCTGAGTCGGAGACGTGGGCCATTGTCATGTAAGTACGTGACAATGCCCCCAAGGAAAACCAGGCTTCGTTAAGGCTCCCTGTTGCATGAAACATGAAGAGAAAAGACTGGGGCTGCTAAAGGTACTGATGTTCTGTAAGTGAGGGAGTCGTTTGGCAGAATAGAGAATAGCCCTTTAAACTTTCTGTGAGTGCTGTATGCTTCACTAGTTTCACAACCGCATCTCGAAGACACATTATACAAAATAAACTGCTACACATTTAAAAATTATTAATGAAATCATGCAGTTGCCTACAATCTGAGTCAATAATTCATATTTCCATAAAGTGTTTTTAAGTTATATATACATTTTCAAGTCATATACTTTTTAAAACATTTTTTAAAATATAGCAAGTGAATTTTCAGTATGTAAACATCTTTGCATTAAACCCTGAACAATAGCAAGAAGAGCAGAAGCGTTTCAGAGGCCATCTTTGAGCTTTAACACTAGTAGATGTTCATTATGATAGTTTGATATGTTTTCATTTAAAAAATAATTTATTCTATCACTGACAATGCTACTGCATGTAAGTTAGTGAGTGACAGATTTTATGGTGCTCTTTCAGTGTTTACTGAAACCTGACACACACGTTACAGAACTACTATGTCACTCATTTCACTGGTTTGTGACAGAGTTTATAACCCATTTGTAGGACTGACCTTTGCCAGAGGACAAATCCCTTTTCAAGCCAAAGAGATGTGATAAAATGAAGTGAAGACAAAATATTAGGTGTAAATTTATTTTTATTTTAAGCTGTCTTTCCATTTAAATGAATATAGATAGAGAAAAAATAAATGTTCCTGAGATATATAGGATTCTGCATTGTTTCTACATCTGTGTCGTTTTCATATGTGTTTGCTGACATAAAAAATTCAAATGTAGACAGTGGTCTAATTTTTAATTTTTCTGTAGTTAAAAACTATGGTATGGATTAACATACATTGATATTCCATAATGTGCTGTCTCTATTATTGTTTGAAAGGGACAAGAGCGAACCTTAAATTTACATGTATAGTGATATCTCTTGCACAGTGATAAAAGTAATGATTTACTTACCAATCTTGATTAAAATATAAATAAGATATTTACTTTCCTCATCCTCATAACAAATGAGGTCAGGCAAATTCACACAGGCCCAACAAAGAAATAGCATTATTTGGCCATTAGATTGAAAATTTCATTTAACTGAGAAAGCAGATACACAATGATTCATTAACAAAATTCTCAATTCTTTATTCTTCATTTTTCCAAAAGTAAGGTTCCCCCCCTCCTACATTCTTTCACTTAAGCCATTTAGAAACCTACCTGAAATGAGCAAGTCTTTCTGTCCTTATCTCTGGTACAGCAACAGTAGGCAGATTGCATTTTATTTCTACCAGGTGACTGTTGGGACTTAAATCTCTAAAGACTTTGCCTCCACTCTTCTGTTATGAGAACGTGATTAATTAGATTCTGGTTCTGTGTTTCCGCAGTGAATGCTTCAATGACTTTAGCAAAGGCTGAACTTTGATTCTTCACTCTTTTTACTAGATTGAGCAGTGTCAGAAGCTTCCCAGAATTCATTTTAATGCTGTGCTTCATGGCTACCGTGAATCTACACTGTCCTCTAGTGAAACCAGATGTCTGACGAAATTCAAATGGATCCTCTACTTAATGAGTTTTATCCCTTTTTTCATTCTTTACCTTGTTTCTTCTATTTCTGAAACATCTCTTTCGCTTCTCATTTAGAAATATGGTAATCTCACATATTGCTTTTCTATTGGTCACTGTCTGTATTCCTTTGTCGCAAGTATGTGTGAACCCCCCTCCTTGCAATGATTTTTTGACTGGGCGGGGATGGGAACCTTTTCCCTTCTTCTCTTCTTGGGCCCAATAATTAAATTGATAAAGGAGAAAAAACAAATTTAAATTTGCATGTACAGGAGCCCCATACCAAATACAAGACTCAAAGAAGTGACCAAAGGAGGCAGTTTATGCACAATTTAAGCAAGGAAACAATAAATGTGGAAAGAATAGGCAAGACAAAGGAGTTTGGGGTTGGGAGAGTGAAGAAGTACAAGTTTTATTTACATATCCTTCTCAACTCTAAATTCCCTATTCTGGTGATAAGAGAGTGAATATAAAAATTATTGCAAATTGAATACTAATATGAATGCTACTCTGTTCTTTGTTTTATCTCTTCAAATATGCAAAAATGTATTTATTTATTACTGAATTTATCGTGATGATATTGGTTCATACAACCAGAGAGGTGTCAAGTGTACATCTCATAAAAGATCATCTGCACATTGCAGCATGTTCTCTTGTCCAAAGTAAATTCTCTTTCAGTTACCTTTTATCCCCACCTTGCCCATATCTACCTACCCCTTCGCCCTCCCCTCTGGCTATCACTATGCTGTTGTCTGTGTCTGTGTGGTGTGTATATGTATAAGGTATATATGGGTTATATAACATATAACACACACACAGACACACACACACACACACTATTTTGCTTAGCGCCTTCACCTTTTTTCATCCAGTCCCAAGCCCCCTCCCCTCTGAGAACTGTCAGTCTGTTCTATATATCTATGCTTCTAATTACATTTTGTTTGTTAAATTATTTTGTTTATTGGATTCTGCATATAAATGGGAACATATGGTATTTGTCTTTCTCTGGCTGGCTTATTTCACTTACTTAATAATCCCTCGGTCCATCTACGCTGTCAGAATTTTAAAATTTCCTTCTTTTTAACTGCTGCATATTATTCAATTGTATAAATGTACCACTGTGGTTTTATCCACTAAACCACTGATTAGCAGTTGAACTGTTTCCAGATCTTGGCTATTGGAAATAATGCTGCAATGAAGATAGGGGTACATACACTCTTTTAAATTAGGTTTCTTCAGATTTATTTCTAGAAGTGGGAATGTTGGGTCAAAAAGCAACTCCATTTTTAATTTTCTGAGAACACTCCATACTGTTTTCTACAGTGGCTGCACCAATCTTCATTCTCAGAAACAGTGCACTAAGGTCCCCTTTTCTCCACATCCTTGCAACACTTGTTTGTTGATTTAGTGATGATAGTCACTCTGACAGGTGAGAGGCAATATCTCATTGTGGTTTTAATTAGCACCTCTCTGATAATTAGTGATGTTGAGCATCTTTTCATATGTCTATTGGCCAATTCTGTGTCTTCTTTGGAGAAGTGTCTATTCAGGTTTTTTGCCCATTTTTAATGGGTTGTTTGTCTTCTTGGTGTTGAGTTTTGTAAGTTCTTTATATATTTTGGAAATTAACCCATGATCAGATATGTCATTGGAAAATATGTTCTCCTATTCAGTGGGTTGGATTTTCATTTTGTTGATGGTTTATTTTGCTGTGCAAAAGATTTGAAATTTGATGTATTCCCATTTGTTTATTTTTCCTTGTATCCCTTGCCCTAAGAGATATATCAGCAAAAATATTACTATGAGAAATATCTGAGATTTTGCTGTCCATGTTTTCTTGCAGAATTTCTATGGTTTCATTACTTACACGTAAATCTTTATTTCACTTTGAGTTTATTCTTGCGTATGGCGTAAGATGGTGGTGTAGTTCCATTTTTTTGCATGTATCTGTCCAATTTTTTCAATACCATTTATTGGAGAACCAAGATGGAGGCATATGTAGACACACTGAGCCTCCTTGCATGACCAGAACTGACAGAAAATCGAAGGGTAAGGAAGTCTGACACCGAGGAGATAAAAAAGAAACATTCATCCAGACCTGTAGGAGGGGCAGAGACAGGTATCTGGGGCGGAGAAGACTCAGGTTGCTGTGGCGGGACCAAGAATGGCAGAGTGTGGGCCAAATGGGGCAGGCAGTCTGACCACTAGCAGACCCTGCGGCCCCACATTCATACACAGATAAACCGAGAGGGCCAGACTCAGAGTGGTGGAGAACAGGGCAGGCAGTGCAGTGGGTAGCAGACCTCACGGCTGCACATTTGCGCACAGATAAACCAGGAGGAATGGCAGGGGAGTGAAGCAGACCTCTTAACCCAGGGCTCCAGCTCCGGGAAATAAAGCCTCAAACTTCTGAGTGAAAATACCCGTGGGGGTTGGGGCAGCATCAGGACAAACTCCCAGCCTCACAGGAGAGGTCGTTGGAGAGACCCACAGGGGACTAGAGCGAGCACAAGCCCACTCACTTGGGAATCAGCACCAGTTCCCGATTTGCCCAATTTGATTGTGGGTAGCGGAGGGAGTGACTGGAATCCTGCAGAGAGTGAAGCAAGCACCATTGCTCCCTCTCGGCCCCTCCCCCATGTGCAGTGACCAGTGTCACCCCGCCCCAGGGAACACCTAAGGCTCCACCCCTTTAAGTAACAGATGCGCCAAGACAAAAAAAAAAATGGCCCAAATGACAGAACACTTCAAAGCTCCAGAAACAATTCAACTAAGCAGCGAACAGGTAGCCAACTTATCAGATGCACAGTTCAAAACACTGGTAATTATGATGCTCACAGAACTGGTTGAATTTGGTCAAAAATTAGATGAAAAAATGAAGGCTATGCTAAGAGAAACAAAGGAAAATGTACAGGGAACCAGTAGTGATGCGAAGGAAACTGGGACTCAAATCAACAGTGTGAACCAGAAGGAAGAAAGAAACATCCAACCAGAAAAGAATGAAGAAACAAGAATTTGGAAAAATGAGGAGAGGCTTAGGAACCTCCAGGACATCTTGAAACGTTCCAACATCCGAATTATAGGGGTGCCAGAAGGAGAAGAGGAAGAGCAACAAATTGAAAACTTCTCTGAACAATGATGAAGGAGAACTTCCCTCATCTGGCAAAGGAAATAGACTTCCAGGAAATCCAGGAAGCTCAGAGAGTCCCAAGAAGCTGGACCCAAGGAGGAACACACCAAGGCACATCATCATTACATTACCCAAGATGAAACAGAAGGAGAGAATCTTAGAAGGAGCAAGAGAAAGGGACACAGCTACCTACAAAGGGGTTCCCAGAAGACTGTCAGCTGATTTCTCCAAAGAGACCTTCCAGGCAAGAAGGGGCTGGCAAGAAGTATTCCAAGTTATGAAAGGCAAGGACCTACATCCAAGATTACTGTATCCAGCAAAGCTATCATTTAGAATGGAAGGGAAGATAAACTGCTTCTTAGATAAGGTCAAGATAAAGGAGTTCATCATCACCAAGCCCGTATTATATGAAATGTTAAAGGGATTTATCTAAGAAAAAGAAGATAAAAAATATGAACAGTAAAAATGACAGCAAACTCACAGTTATTAACAACCACACCTAAAACCAAAACAAAAGCAAAGTAAGCAAACAACTAGAACAGGAACAGAACCACAGAAATGGAGATCACATGGAGGGTTATCAACAGGGGAGTGGGAGAAAGAGAGAGGGGGGAAAGGTACAGAGAATAAGTAGCATAAATGATAGGTGGAAAATAGACAGGGGGAGGGTAAGAATAGTGTAGGAAATGTAGAAGCCAAAGAACTTATAAGTATGACCCATCGACATGAACTATAGGGGGGGAATGTGGGAGGGAGGGGGTGGGCAGGATGGAGTGGAGTGAAGGGGGGGAAATGGGACAACTGTAATAGCATAATAAATAAATATATTAAAAATACCATTTATTGAAGAGACTGTCTTTACCTCATTGTGTGTTCTTGCCTTCTCTGTCAAATAGCAGCTGACCATAAAGGTGTGGGGTTATTTCTGTGCTTGCTATTCTGTTCCATTATCTCTATGTCTGTTCTTATGCCAGTGCCATGTTGTTTTGATATCAGGTCATGTGATACCTTTAACTTCTTCTTTCTCAAGATTGCTGAAATTTTGGGTGTTTTTTGGTTACATATCATTTTTGAAATATTTGTTTTACATCTGTGAGACATGTCATTGGTATTTTAATAGAAATTTTGTTGAATCTGTAGATTATTTTGGGTAGTATGGACGTTTTAATGATGTTAATTCTTCCATTTACTTATATCTTTCCCAATTCCCTTTTTCAATATCTTATAATGTTCTGAGTACAAATCTTTTACCTTCTTGGTTAAATTTATTCCTAGGTTCCTTGAATTTTTTGTTGCAATGTACATGAGATTATTGTCTTAATTTTTCTTTCTAGTATTTTATTATTGGTGTATGAAAATACCACAGATTTATGAATATTAATTTTATATCCTGCTACTTTGCCAAATTCATTTTTTATACCTAGTAGTTTTTTGGTGGAGTCTTTTGGGTTTTCTATATGCAATATCATGTCATCTGCAAATAATGACAGTTTTACTTCCTCTTTTCTATTGGATTCCTTTTATTTATTCTTCTTGTGTGATTGCTATAACTAGTTCTCAGTAGTGTATTGGGTAAGTGTGATGAAAGCAAGCATCTTTGTCTTTTTCCTGATCTTAAGAGAGACACTTCTAGTTTTTGCCTGTTGAGTATGAGATAAAAGTCACAGTTGTTCTGCATCCTCACCAATATTTGCTCTTTCATTTTAACCCTTCTGTAGTTGAGTCATAATACTATATTTAAGTAATTATTTGTATTTCCCTGAATGCCAATGAAATTGGATAGCCACTTCTAGGAAGTGGTTCTGACATTCTGAATTGGAATAACAGGACAGTCAAAAAGGTTATATTTGCAAGCATTTGGCCTTCTGAACTCACACCATGTAGATTTATGGTCACCAATATTTCAGGTTCAAACAGCAGAGATGTGTAGTATATTTTCTTTCTATATGAAGATGTGGTGATATTATATGCAATATATATTCAAATTATATATATATTCCCTTATAATTCCCCAACCTTTCTAATACTGTGCTGGGAATGAGTTTACACAGCAGTAGAACCACACTTCACCACAACATATTGTATTAGCTAGAAGACCCTAGAGGTAATCTAGGTAAAGCCCCTATAACATGGGTATAGGAAAGAAATATGACTTGTTAAACAGCATAGTGATTTAAAGTGGCAATGCCACCTGGTTTATAGCATGTTTCTAGGAAGAGATGTTCAGGAAAGTTAAAAGTTTCCACCTGTGGATCTAACACAGGACCTCTTACTCACTGGGTTATTAAGCATTATTACTGCTCTATTTCAAACAAGTGTAGTTACACAGCCAATGACCAGTGTGTGTCTGTTGGCTGTGATTCACATATACCCTAATGTACCTTTGCTGTGTCATAATTCAGTTTAAGGTTTTCAGTGGCAGGATGAAAGAAGAAGTCAAGATATATAACTTGATTATAACATTAACCAAGTATACACCACCACTGAGAATGTTGTAACAATGATACTTGCCATCAATCAGTTGTTGCTGAGTGTGTGAGAAGGATGTGATGAGAAAAGACTAAGAAAGGAAAGAATGATGATGATGATTGAATTTTTCAGGCAAACTTCCTTTATTTATTCAATAAATATTTCTCATGGGCATCTTGTAGCAAAGCATTGTAAATAACAAAGTAAAGCTAGTTGTGGACAAATGATCTTACGTTTATGAAACTTTGAGTTAGGGCAGGGGACTTTTATTTATTCTTATTTATTGATAATTGCTAGTGACATACTTCTAAGTGTTATGGTGGAACATTTATAGGGAGATACTAGTGCATAGGAAGGATAAAAACAAATCTAATTTAAGCCAATAAAACTACCTTCTGGCTGAGTGAGTTTATTAAACCTTTTATTTTATTTTTTTAAATTGGAGCTTTAAGGACAGTAAATTGAATGAACCTGGAGGAAGGGTTTCTCTTCCCATGATATCTCTCTGGGACACGCGCATGAACAGAGCAGAAAGTTACTTTTAAAAAGTAACAATATAGTGAATCTATTACTACTCTTCCTTAAGTTGGAGAGAAGACCAAGATCAATAAGTACTGCTCTCTACACTCTATTTAGGTACAATGAGAATAATGGAAAATATCTAGAAGGTGTACTGCTGAGACTTCTAAATCAATGATGGAGAACAGAGGGGAACAATAAAAAGGTTTCCAGACTGAAACATACTTTCTTTTACGTAGCCGAAAACTTCATTATTATTAACTTTGGTGTGCAAGTTGGTGCCCTTTGCATAATTCCATTGACCATAAGCACACTGAACATAAGAAACACTTATTAATAGGGTACCCCTGACATTGTGCAATGTCCAGACCTTCAGGGATACTCTCTGCATTGGCTGTGTTCTGAGACTTGCTGTAATATGTGACTCATTGCAGGATGCTGACATGCACAACTTACTATGTGTTAGTTGAATTCTACTGTAGGTTGTAATGGATAAATAATGTCTTTTTCTTGTCCGCTCTGCTTTGTTACAGCTAATTTATTTCTTCCCCATGAAACAAAGTTAGCTTGTAAAAGATACTTTATGACATGATGGGCAGTAGTCAGCGTATGTACATAAGTCTAGGCAATTTTTTTCTTCTAAAACTTCATCTAGAACTAGATGGGGACATTGCCTATTTTCATGGTTCCTATAGCTGACCTAAATATAGCTGTTCCTATATTTAGGGTAAAATCATTAAAATATTCTTGATTGGGAGCAATGGCTTCTTGATGATACTTTTCAATGCCTGCCTTTTTATATTTTATTGGCATCTTTTGTGTGATGATGCAGATGCCAATATATTAATTCACCATTTTAAGAGATATTTCAACAGCATGCCCCAACTAAGTAATTATAATAATTTGCTACCCATCAAAGTGTATTTGTTTTACCCGTGAGCATTACTGCTATTATCTACTTCTCTGGTGCCTGGAAAAGAAAGGAGGATTGTCCTTGGTCACTTTACTCAGATTCCTTTCAAAAGACCATTTTCTCATCAGGTACTGCATCTCTTCAGGGTATATTGTGTTGGGGCAGGACCTAAATTTCACATCTGACACATGGCTGCCCTTGCAGTCCTTTTGGTCTATATTACCTTGACCTCTTTTTGTTAAAACCTGAGACTTAGTGGCTACATTATTGTTGAAATCTGGGTAATTAATGTCCCCAAAAGATTTGTAGTTAATTAAAGTTAGCTTTCTTAAATCATGGAAAAATGACTTAGCTGGAATTTAAGACACCAGACTCAAACTAGAGAACAAATACCCAACTCTGGGCTCATATGACACCCCTGGTACCACTGGTGCCTCTAAATCTAATACTATGTAGGTAACTGTGCATCTACTGGCAGACTCCCACTGGAAAATAATTGTGTGGCCCTGTCATGAGTCCTTATGAATTAGTTCAGTGCATGATATTGGTACCAAAGAAAAGCAAGTTTACTAAGTTTCCCTGCTCCTGGAAGCAATATTGGCAGTGTCCAAGGGTTGAATAAGACATCATTCTTTATAACAAAAACGGCAATTTTTAGGAACATAATAGATAATTTTTTTCTGAATTTTCTATGAATGTTTCACCATCTATTTCATAAAAAATATGCTGAACTTTATTGTATCCAAGAAATTACTATAGTCACGTGTCACTTAATGATGAGGATATATTCTGAGAAATGCATTTTCAGGGGATCTCATCATTGCATGAGCATCACAGGTGTGTGAGCACTTACGTGCACCTGGACAGTAGAGCCTGCTACACACCTTGGCTGTATGGTACAGCCTATTGCTCCCAGGCTGCAAAGCTGTACAGCTTGTTGCTGTGCTGATTTCTGTAGGTAATTATAACACAAGGGTAAGTATTTACATACCTAAACATAGAAAAGGTACAGTAAAAATCAGTAATAAAGATAAGCTATAGTACACCTGTTAGAACAGTTGTATAAATGGAGGTTGCAGGACTAGAAGTTGCGTTAGATGCGTCAGTGCTTGAGTGGTGAGTGCATGTGAAGGCCTGTGACGTGACTGGGACCACTGTAGACTTCACAAACTTTGTACACTCTGGCTCCAGTAAATTTATAAAGGAACATGGGATTATATCACGCACAAGAGAGAATGGTGCAGTCAAGAGGTGTGGTTAACACAAGATGTGTGAGGCTGCTGTCAGTGTAACAGGGCACTCTGTTTTACAGTACACTGTTTCTATGATTGGAAAGAGTATACTCTAAATGACAATAAACAGTACAGCAAATACATAAACCCATAGCATAGTCATTTATTATCATTCTCAAACAGTATGTACTGCATGTAACCATATATGCTATGCTTTATACACTGCACACCCAGTAGGTCTGTGTACACCAGGGTCACCCCATACACATGCGAACACATTGGGCTATGACATCGCAATGTCACTAAGTCACAGGAATTTTTCAGCTCCACCATTGTATATGAGGTCCATCATTCACTAAAATGTCATTATTTGGTGCATAACTGGAGAGATAAAAATTTAAAATAATGAAATTCTGAAGTTTTGTATTCTGATGGTGAATAAACTTGTTCTTGAAACAAATTTTTGACTTCACGTAAGTTACACATAGAGAACACTTAGATGGGGAGATATGTAGATAAATTCAAACAAAATAACCCTGGAACCAGGACCCAGACCCCAAATCAGAAAATTACTAGAATCACTAAAGCCTCTACATGTTATCTCCCACAGAAATTCATCTCTTACCCCAAAGGAGTAATTGCTGTCTTGGCTTTTATCACAGAGCATTATTTTCATATTTTTGGAACCATCCGTAAGTAGGTGCTTCCGGAACATGCTGTTCTACTCACCACCACTCTCGGGCACTCCAGCTGCGCTGCTGCGGGGAGTTGCAGCGCGCTCATTCTCAGTGTGGGACGTTCTGTTTTGTCAAACAGATCCCCATTTGCTTATCTACTCGAAGTGGATAGACAGTTATTTTCCCTTTTCTATAATCAATAATGCTATTGTGAACATTCTCTTTTTGTTCAATTGGAATGTTTTTATTTTTCTCATAATTTAAAAACTGTGCACATTCTGTAATTCAGCCACTGCATTCACTTATAGGCGACGTCTTCACTGGGTCTCAATTCACTTTTAAATAACAGACTCTTTTTCGGGAAGGCAGTGAGTTAGTTTTTCATCATTCATTTTGTCTAGATAACATCCAAGGACAAATTGTATGGGGACAAATATATGTATCCAGTGGTCACACGCCATTTGAAATAAAATTGTCCTGAATGGTGCAGTCTTGGTGCCAGCAAAAACTGTGAACTTTCTGTACGTGTCTCCTGGTGGAGATGTAGTCATTTATCTTGGGTATAAAACCAGGACTTGAAAATGTTTTTGTGTACGTATGTGTATAAAATTTACATTTAGTAAATATCCTCATATATTTTTCCAAGAAGTATGCCAATCCATACTTCGGCTGTCACTATTAGTTAAATGCATCCAGTTTGATGGCATTGGGGCTCCTGCAACCACGCAATCATTTCTTCATCATTGTCACTTCCACTGCAGGTCAGATTTGCCTCGAGATGTCATTGTAGTCTTTTGTTGTGAATATACTTGCATTCATCTGCTATTTTTAAAAAAGATAAAAATAGGTCTATGCATTGATGGTTTCAAGCCAACATAAGTACAGAATGTGGTAGCAGGAATACTTAGTGAAGATTGTTTAGTTTAAGCCCCTCTTTTGACAGTGTGGGTACGATGTTCAAAAAGGAAAAATGATTTATTGAAAGTCCTGTTACAGTGGGTTGGGAGTAGAGATTCAGGCTCAGTATTGTTGTCATTGCTTCTCCAGTTCATAGAAGGTTTCTACAGAGGATTTCATTTCAAGTCAGATTAAACTTGCTGTCTCTTAATCTCCAGCCACACACTTATAGTGTGGACTTTTAGTTTTGGTTTAACCAATTTTGCTAACCAGCTTTCCACCACAGTGGAGCTATTTGCTTATATTATTATACATAGAGACCAATTGCCATCCCTAGTTGCCCTTATGTTTGGGGATACCAATGCCTGAGCCAGAATAAGGAGCTGTGATGAAGGAATTGAGCTATAACACTGACTCATTACACACAGTTATTGGAGCAGACTATACTCTTATTTGTGCACTTGAAGCTAATATAATGTTACATGCCAATTATATGTTAATAAAAAAATTTAAGTATATTTATTACATATGTATGAATCATGGCCAGCAAACCTAATTTTATACAACATGAATAGGTTTGATATTTATAGATATCAATTTGTTTAATGTTTTTAATAAAGTGCATTAAGTTGGGCATAGATTTGAGCAGTGATGGAGAGGTTCTGATATGTGATATAGTCTATGAATAACAACTAAATTATTTGAGATTATAAGAGGAAATATTTAAGATACAGTAAAATATTTTTATGTGTCTTAAAACTGTGTGCAATAAGAAATGCATGATAACTAACCAGCTGAAAATCTCATGTTTATAATGTGTTGCTTCATTCTTGTGATGTTTGAAGTACATACATTAGGCACACTTTATACGTCTAAGGGAGTTGGGATAGACAGACAGATAGATAAATAGAAGGACAGACAGACAGATGTAGGGAAGATGATCTAATGCAAAGCCTAGTGCAATCTCTTACTCTGTCTTCCAAGAAGAGGAGAGAGTCTCCAGGTTTCTTACATAATGTCGACCTAAAACATGAATGCATGCTCTGAGAACCTGAGATTGTATCAGGTTTTTCATGACTGGATTAATAGCTAATCAATAATAATGCAAACACCATGTACGATTACATTAAGTTATTAAAATAGATTTTAGCGTTACTTAATATCCAGCCACTAAGCAAATTGTGACCACTATTAAAATTGTGTATAGAACTAGAATTCAGTTTATTTCAGATTTACAGAGAACTGATTTAAGTCATTGCAAATGGAATACTAATGTAAATACTATTTTATTCTTTGATTTTTCCCATCGAACATAAGTTTTTTGTTAAAAAATTTTATTGCTGTTCAATTACAGTTGTCCCCATTTCCCCCCCATTACTCTCCCCTGCCCTACCAACCACCCACCTTCCACGTTTAATCCTCCATCCTGTTGTCCATGGGGCCTTTATAGGTGCTCCTTGACTTGCCCCTCCCCTTCTTCCCCTCCTTACCCTTCCCCTGCCCCTCAGGTCACTGTCAGTTCCTTCTTTATTTCCATGTCTCTGCTTCTATTTTGCTCGCTTGTTTGTTTTGCTGATTAGTTTCCACTTACAGGTGAGATCACATGGTATAGTAACTCTATTTCAACTTAATCTGTATCAATTAGACATTTTATTATAATAATTAGTATAATGTTATGAACTTGTAAAGGTAGATAATGTCCTCTTTTCTAGTAGCTAGTAGAGAAGGTCAAGGCCCTATAGCCCCCAGTGCCATTCATGCAGTTTCTGTCCAGTTGTCAAGAGCAGGTATCTGTTCCTCAGAGCGAGGGCAAGAGGGGAAATCCACAGTCTGATGCAAAGGCCGTGATGTGCCATATAAATGTAGAGCTGCTGATGCTGCTGACCCCTGGGGTAGCACAATCAGAAATAGAGGATCTGAGAAGTTGTCTCCATCACATGAGCTGTGTCCCTGATGGTTACCCAGCCTTGGGCAAAGAAGAAATACAGGTGGGTGTTGTGTAAAATGAACACGCTAGAATAAAACAAAACAAAGGAAGTTTTTTTTCCATTTTAATCGACAGAGGATCTTTTTTATATCAGTCTTATAGGAGACACACCTTCATTCATTCAATAAGTGTTTTTGAATGGCATCCTGAAAATGAGCATTGTAAATAACAAACTAGAAATAATGATCAAGAAAAACATGGACCTTCAATTTAAGGAACTTTGACTTAGGACAAGAGAATTTCATTAAAACCATTGTTTAAAAAATGGAGCTTTAAACATGGAGGGAGCTGGCACTATGCCCATATCTCTGTGGGATATATTTCCATGAAGAGAGCAGAGTAATACATAAAGACCTTCTTTACAAAACTAAGAGTAAACCTATTACGTGTCTTTAGTTTGAAGAGATCAAGATTAGTGATGACTATTCTCTGCATTCAATTTAGGCAAAAAAGTGAATAAAATAACGTTCAGAATTATATTTGTGAGACTACTGAAAACTGTGTCATACTGCCTACATTTTAATTCTCAACAACTCTAAGTAAATATTTTTTGGTGAACATGTTTTCACTGAGAACATAATTTAGTGAAAATGACTTTTTTCAGGGCACCGTTTACATCCTTATTCCTCAAACTGTAGATCAATGGGTTTAACATGGGGATGACAACTGTGTAGAAAACAGAGGCCACTTTGTCTGTGTCCATTGAATAACTCGAGTTGGGTCGGAAATACATGAAGAGGAGTGTCCCATAAAATATAGCCACAGCGGTTAAGTGGGAGGCACAAGTAGAGAAGGCTTTGCGTCTGCCCTCAGCTGATGTCATGCGAAGGATGGTAGTTATGATGTAGCTGTAGGAGAGGAGGACAGTGATGACGCTGGACCCCACAACACAACTACAGGAAACAGTCAATGCTATTTCACTGGTGGTTGTCTCTGAAGCAGAAAGGGCAAGTAAGGGTGGGATGTCACAGAAAAAGTGATTGATGATATTGGAATTGCAGAATGATAATGGGAAAGTACAAGAGGTGAAGATTGCCATATCTATAAAACCTGCAGTGTAGGCAGTGGCCACCAGCTGGAAGCACACTCTCCTGGACATGGTCACTGTATACAGAAGGGGATTACAAATGGCTACGTAACGGTCATAGGCCATGACAGACAGCATGACACATTCCACAGCTGCAAAGGCACCAAAAAAGAACATTTGAACCAAACACAAATTATATGGGATCCACTTTTGCTCAGATAAGAAATCAGCCAGCATCTTGGGGGAGACAGTGGAGGAGTAGCAGACATCACAGAAAGACAGACTGCTCAGGAAATAATACATGGGCGTGTGGAGCCGGGGGTCCATGCTGATCAGCAGGATCATCCCTAGGTTGGCGATCACAGTGGTGCCATAAACCAGCAGGAAGAGCACAAAGAGCCCCTGCTGCACATCCCGCCTGCCAGAGAGTCCTAAGAGTATGAAGTCCGTGAACATGGTGCAGTTCTCAACAGCCATCGCTCAGGTTGGCAATACCTGGTTGTGGAGGAAGGAAATGCAAGTGGAGAGCAAAAGCATCTTACTGTGTTAGCAGTTAAACTGCTGGTTCTTTCTATTTGTCAGCAGTTAGAAAAAGAGCTCAACAATGTACATTCTCTTTAAGTAAACTGACTCTGCAATGTTTCCAATTTAACATGAATTGATAAATTGATAATGAACAGCTTACATTTGTATTGCACTATACAGAATATGTAGCACACTTTGATCCAAATTAAATAATTTTATTTCTATAGCAAACTATGTAGTGTTTTTCCATCTTATAGATTAAGAGATTGATGTCCTCAGAGTCAAGCAAGTTGTTCTTAGAAGTATTTGGTCCAGAAAACCCACATCATATTACAAGGTTGTTTCTGTTCCTGATGTAGTATAAGTGTTGTTATATTCTGAAATAAAAGTGCATAGAGAAGTGAGAGATGCAGGTAGCAAAAATATTTCATTCTCTCCTCATTATCCAATATTGTAAGGCAGGCAGATCATGGGCTTCTTTCTTCATGTATTGAGTGCCCACTTCCCCATTATTCCCTTGTCCTGTCCAGACTCAGTCACCAAGGGATAAATGTAGTCTGTGATCCAGGACTCCCAGAGCAGGGAGCATCGGTAGAGGAGAAGTTGGAGGGGTCTCCGTGGGCAGTGGGTTACAGGTCACAGGCTGGAATATGTAGGGCTAACTGTGTGCCCTCTGATAGCACTACTTGGGGAGGTGTGTTGGGACCCGACAGTAGGCATCCTGGTAGCGCAGGTGACCCAGAGGCAAGTGTGGATTGCTGTGTGAGACCCTCCACTCTAATCTGCTAGAACCCACTGAATCTATTCACCAAAAGATCAGATGTGCAGGATACAAGGTAATGTCTCATGTGTGCACAGTCCCATAACCTCAGAGAAACTTCCATCTGAACTGGGCCCCATCCAACTGTCTAGACATTGTGACATTGCTTGACTCTGTTCTTGACCCCCTTTCTCTTGAGAATCTCTGAAATCTGCTTTCCTTTGGTTAAAAAAGTCGGTCCTTGGAAGACCAATTAAATTCTATGTTCTAATGTTATATTCTACACAAACCAGGCATATCATATATAATATAATATGTGACCTTTTCTATTCTGTGGAAATCTGAGAAAATGGAGCAGAATGTAGAATAGAGAAAGAATCACATCTGAATAACGATGTAGTGATCCACATGCAGGTCTCCAAAATTCCCCTCTGGACTCATCTAATTATCTGTGCTTGTAGAGACATTTCTTTCAAAAAAATTCATTTTCAATAAAAAATATTTATAAAATATGTAAAAGTACAGGTAAGAGAGTAAAAACAAAAAATGTCCAAACACTTTCATAAATAATACATTTTATTCTTCCTTGCCATTTATGAATGTCTTTAAAATAATGAGATTGATAGAAGTAAGGAAAAGTTTGTATACTATTTCTTACTCTCCATTAGTTTTATAACATGCCTTATGTCAAATAAAGATAAAAAACTAAAGAAATCTAAAATAGAAATGAGAAAACCACAATAAAATCCTCTACCTGTTCCATATCCCAGACTTCTTTGTTGCCTGCTTTTTGTCTGCCAGAGGGTTCAGCACTGTCCCTTCAGTGACCTGGCTTATATCACCCTGGCTGTGTGTGGACCTGGGTGCTGGTCTCTCAGGTACAAGGGACAGGTATAACAAGATGTTGTATCATCTGTTATTCCCTACAGGCTGGTGATTGAGAAAGAAATATGGACCTTTTGAAAATGTTGCTTTTGTTCCTCCCTACCGTATTGCCTTGTGTTGTACTTAGCAATAGTAAAATGAGTGTATTGAGGGCTCTTTGCATCCAGCTCAACAAATCTTGTCCAGGTATATGGTTTCCATCTCATAATTATCAAAAACATCCACTCAAGTTACACACAAAGACACACATATACAAACACTCTCATTAAATATTTTTACAAAATAAACATTTTTGTAAATATAGACAAAAATGACTATAATCATAGTGCTTAGGGAAAAACAAATTTTGTCTATTATAGGATTTTTAATATTCAAATAAAAATTACAGCAGGATAAATATTGTTCATATGCAAATAGTTATTCTGAAAAATGACAATGCAGACTTTTTTACATTAATTATTCATTTTTTTTTGCTAATATCCTCTAGGTTTACAGAGAATCTTTATACCATAAAATTTTGGTATGTATAATTAAACATATATAATTTACCATAGCTAGGTTCTTCTTTAAAATAAATTGTAAGAAATGAACTTTAAGAGCATATAAATATGACATTAAATAAAGCCCATTTTAGTCTTTTTAACAGAGTGAGATGTTTTATGTTGTGTAATAATCACTGTATATTACATGTTTTGATACATACATCCTGAGTTGTTTCTAATAAACTCAGTATTTGATACAGAAATTGAAACCTAGAGGTAATAAGTAGAGTTTTTTACAAATTTTCATTAAACTCATAAAAGTTGCTCAAAATAGGTGTCTTTTGAATGTTTGGTAAAATTCACCTGTGAAGCCATCTGGTCCAGGACTTTTGTTTGTTGGGAGATTTTGGTTACTGCTTCAATTTCCCTAGGTGTAACCTGTCTATTCAGATTCTCTGATTCTTCCTGATTCAGTCTTCCAAGATTGTGTGTTTCTAGGAACTTATCTATTTTGTCCTGATTGTCCAATTTTTTAGCATATAGTTGTTTGTACTACTTTCTTACACCATTTGTATTTTTCGGTATGGAGAAGAGGGATATCTCGGGCACTATTGGTGAGCTTGCATATTGGTGCAGCCATGGTAGAGAGCAATATGGAGTTAAGTAAAACAATAAAAATAAAGCTGCTGTATGACCCCGAAATTCCATTTCTGGGAATTTATGCTTGGTAATGGCACCAAGGGAAATGAGGTTCACTAGTCTCCTTGTTCCTGGAAACAATATTAGAAGTGGCAACACATTAAAAGTCCTAGAGGAAAACAGGCAGGAAAATCTCAGATATCCATACAGCAATATTTTTACCTACATCTCCGCTAGAGCAAAGGATGGCAAGGAAAGAATAAACAAATGGGACTTAATCAAAATAAAAAAGTTCTGCACGGCTAAAGAAAATATCAGCAAAATGAAAAGGGAACCTACCACATGGGAAAATGTATTTACAAATGATACCTCAGACAAGGGATTGATCTCAAAAATATATAAATAATTCTCAAGACTCTACTTGAAGAAGACAAAGAACCTAATTAAAAAATGGGCCAAGGACCTGAACAGATAATTCTCCAAACAGGACATACAGAGGGCCCAGAGACACATGAAAGGATGCTAGCCATTAGAGAGATGCAAATTGAAACCACAATGAGATACCACTCCACACCAGTGAGAATGGCCACCATAACCAATCAGCAAACAGGTGCTGGTGAGGTTGTGGAGAAAAGGAAACGCTAGTGCACTGTTGGTGGGAATGCAGACTGGTGCAGCCACTCTGGAAAACACCATGGAATTTCCTCAGAATAGTAAAAAACGGAACTGACTTTTGACCTGACAATTCCACTGCTGAGGTTATGCCCTAAGAATCCTGAAAGACCAATTCAAATGAAACTATGCACCCCAATGATCGTAGCAGTACAATTTACATAAGCCAAGTTTCAGAAGCATCATAAGTGCCTATCAGTAAATGAGGGGATCAAAAAAGCATAGTACATCTACCCAATGGAATACTATGCAGCGGAAAGAAAGAAGGAGCTCCTACTCTTCATGACAGCATGGATGGATCTGGAGAGCATTATGCTAAGTGAAATAAGTGAGCCAGTGAAAAACAAATACCAGATGATGTCACCTGCAAGTGGGACATAATCAACAATACAGACAAACAAGCAAAATATAACCAGAGACATTGAAATAAAGAACAAACTGTCAGTAACCAAAGGGGAGGGAGGGGAGGAATAATGGGGGAAATTGGGGAATGGTCACCAATGAACACATATGAAGAATACATGGACAGAGCCAAAAGGGGTAGGATCAGGGTGGGGGGAGGTGAGGGGCAGACTGGGAGGGAGTTGTGGGTTGAAAATGGAGACAACTGTACTTGAACAACAATAAAAAAGAATGTTCATATTTTGAATAAGACATATTTTCTTAAAAAATACAGTAATCATTTATAAGCAAAGAGACACATTTTCACAGAAATATTCCTTAAAAGTTGCTCCATTATTTTACAAGAATATACTGAACTTTATGGTAGACAAGGCAGACTGGAAATAAGCATTTTATAATAATAAATTTCTGAAGATTCTTATAATCTAATGGTGCATACATTGATTTGTTTTTTGGAGAACCTTTTTGATATGCAATGTACATGATATTATTTAAATTATAAGTATATAGCAAGATATATTTAAAAATAAATACCCTAGTAACCAGGACCAGAACAATAGACAGAACACTGCCAGAATCACCAAAGCCTTCTACTCAAGGATGTCCTTTTTAAAAAAAAATTATTGATTTGTGTTTAGAGAGAGGGGACAGGAGGGAGAGAAAGAGGTAGAGAAACAAGCTGTGAGAGGGAATGAGCAGTTGGTTGCCTCTTGTACTCACTCCAACAGGAGACTGTACTTGCCACCTGTGTCCCTGAATTGGAATCAAACTGGCAACCTTTCACTTTGCAGGTGACACCCAACAAACGGAGCCCCATCCATCAGGGCACCAGAAATCCTCTGAAGTCTCTAGTCTCTTCAAGAGAAGGAGTAACTACATTTTTGGTTATTATCACGTTAGATTAATTTTAAACCAAGCACAAGCAGACACCTAAAGCATGTGCTGCTGTAGTCAGTTACACACTTGTTCACGTTGTTGCGTTCAGTTGCAAAGATGGATCCCATTGATGTACAGCATAGTTTTGTACAACTATATCGTTATTTTTTCATCTACTTTAACGTGCATGGTAGGCAGTTGAATTGTTTTCTCCTCTGTTATTACCAATAATTTTAGTGTGAACACCTTTGTAATACCCTTCAATAGACACCAACACCCATTTATCTCTATATAAAACCAGGAGTTGAAAATGTGTGTGGGTGTGTATGTAAAATTTATATTTATTAAATATCATCATACAGTTTTCTATGAAGTCTGCCAATCCACCTGGCAGTAACACACTGCCCTTGTGTGAGTCCCTTGTTGAACATCCTCACCAGAAACTAAGAGGATCTTTTCCTTTAATTGCACCCATTGTTTGGAGTATTTGATATTCCCGACAACTAATAGAGTTGAATATTCACTTTTATAAAGTGTGTCTCCTAGTGCAAATTCAGAATTGAAGGCCTGTTAAGGAGACCAGCTTGGTGGTAGTGGGACTCCCGCATCCCAAACTCTCTGTCTGTCTGCCATCACTGCCACTTCCAGTTCAGGTCTGACTGGCCCACAGCTGTAATGCATTCCCCTGGTATGAGTGTGTTCCCTGACATCTGCCATTGTCTCAATCATGCCCAGTGGGTATGTGCACTGATAGACTCATGTTACTATAATCCAGGATGCAGTGACTTGAATCCAGAATTGAGATCATTCATTTTTAAACTCCTCATTTGATAGAGTGGAACCTGAGGTCCAAAGGGAAGATTGGTTTGTTGAAGGTCACAGGTAGAGTGAGTAGGGAGGAGACACCCTGGCTGAATATTGTAATTGCTTCCATGGTTCTGAGTGTGTTTGTGCAGAAGATTTCAAGCTCAGTTGAGTAAACTGCCTCTTCATATGGAGCCACATGCTTATAGATACCATGAGAATTATTTCAGTTTTGAGTTAACAAATTTTGCTAAGCAGATTTTTTACCACACAGAGCTGTTTGCTTGGATTATTATACATAGACCCTTTGTCCTTGGTAGTGATTGTGTTTGGAGGTATTGATGCCTGAGCGGAAATAAACAGGTATAGTTAAGGATTTGACATGTAACACCGATTAATTACACACATCACTGAGGGAGACTATGCTCAGGAGCCAGACATGGGAAGAGAAACCTACAGATGTTGGGACGACAGTGTGGTTGTCTTCTGGGGAAACAACCCTACTGAAGTTAGGACTGTAAGTTGAAAGAAAGTATATCTAGTGTGTCTGAAAAGAGTCCAGCCATTATTAATATAAGAATATTTTGTGTCACATCAATGTAACTTGTCAGTGAAGGAGCTTGGACTGGAATGGACATGACTGAACAATGACCAGTTCCCTGCACTAGTCAGTGGGGCAGTAGATGCCACTGAGTGAGCATGTGTGCTTTTGGCCATCACATTCAAAGTGACTGAGCCAGTAGAGCAAAAAATCTGCATCAGATTTCATGTTAAGCTGATCATTCCTCTGTGTTAACAGTTCAGATGACTGTGAAGGCTGCAGCTATGGGCAACAGGTGATTGGCAGCTGCATCATGAAAATGTGGCCCCTGGTGCATGATGTAGTGCATCATGCAGAGTTGTTTGACTAAACATCTGACCCCTCCAGCCCTGATTTGACACCCTGCGACTTACGGATTTTCCCAAAACTAAAATCGTTTGAAATGGAAGAGATTTCAGACCCTCAAAGAGATTCAGGAGAGTATGAGAGGGCAGATAATGGCCATTGGGAGAAATGTGTGAGGTCCTAAGGTGCCTGCTTCGAAGGGAATTGAGACGTCACTGTTGTATGTACAGTGTTTCTTTTATCTTGTGTCTTCTTCAGTAAATGTCTCTATTTTTCATATTCCATGGCTGGACACATTCTGGGCAGACCTTGTACACCTCAGGAGAGTTTGTGTAGAGGGAGAGAGGCTGGAGTAGTGAGGAAAGCCTTCTGATAGTGAACATGTATGTTGGGTTATAATCTAGATTACAGTACCCTTCAATGCAATGGAAGCTAACTTTCCAAACAGGGACTTGTCTGTGTAGATCAGTGGTGAGGTCAGGCTCTGGCCAAAGTGAGGTTTCAATAGAGAAGAATGGAATGGTGACCTGTGAGGGATGAGAATCAAATGTTTTTTTCTAAACCCTGAGCAGAAAATGTCCAGAGTACATGAGTTCATTGTAATAGATAAATACTGGTTCCTCTGTAGCTAATTGTGTCATTATAGGCACAGTCCTTGGGATGGGGACAAACAGAACACCATGAAGTGAGGTCCACTGGGAGTAATGATCTGAGCTCCTTTCTTGGCAGTGTGGGGTCTGGGATCAGACTGGTAGAGTAGGTGCAGGGATTTGGCCTGCACATGGGAATGGAGTGGCCAGCAGAGGTGGCCATGAGAAAACCTCTACTCAGCTCAAAGAGTGAAGGCAGGGTCAGGAAAGGCAAGTTCTGAGGTGGATTGCAGAGAGCCCCACACTCGCTGAGGCAGGGTGCACACAGGAGTCTGACCGTGGGGTGAGCAGGCTCCACTGCAGATGAGGGTGGAGCCTGGAGACTTCCCTTCCTGACACGAGGCCAGGAAGGACACGGTCTCTTCTTTCAGCACCAGGGCTTTAGCTCCTGATGAGCAGATGGTTGGCTCTGTATGATCTTAGAAACTCTTTTCAACAATCATAAATGTCTGTTTTTAAATATATTTCCCCTCATAATGTATATATTAAGCCTGTGATAAAAAGATGAGGAATTTTATTGTTGTTCAAGTACTGTTTTCTGCCTTTTCCACCACCCTAGCCATCCCACCTCCTCCTCTGTTTCCACTCCCCCTTTTTTTTGGTCCATATGTCCTTTATAGTTGTTCCTGTAAATCCTTCCCCCTTCCCCCCCACTCCCTTTATCCCCACCCCTGTCTTCTCTGGTTACTCTCAGTTTGTCCCAGATCTTATCTTAACCTGTCTCCCATTTGATCATTCTCTTAAAATGAAAATAAGACACAAACGGAAACAAAAATTCAGATTTGCTGACTATGTGTAAAAGATATTATTTCAGTATCTTTAAAGAAAAAGATAAATTAAAAAAGCATGGGATTTTTTCCCCCTTAAACATATATGCAAACTATGACCAACAAATCTAATTTCATACAACACAAATAGATATTAATACATTTAGTAAGTTTTTAATAAAGTAGTTGACAGTGGAAGGTGTTTGGACAAAGATTGGAAGGTCCTGATGTGTTACATATTCTATGAACAACAACGAGATTATTTGGTTTTATAGAAGAAAAGAATTAAGAGTAATAAATATTTTTGTCTTAAAACTCTGTCCAATTTTAATTGAAGGCAAGTTACCTGCTGAAAATTGCAGGCATTTAATGTACTGTTTTCTTCTTATCATGCTCGGAAGCACTTGACACTTAGCACTTCTCATACATTGCAGGGGAGATAACACTGGGGATGAGGACCTGGATGGAAGTCTTCTATCACCCAGTGCTCTGTCCTTCTGGACCCAGAAGAGATATTCTCATTCCCTTCCTGGCAACAAGATAACAATAAATAAGCACTCACTGGAATCTGAAATTGTGTTTTGTTTTTCATAGCTGGTAATTGTTAATTGACTGCAAGGAGAACAGCATAAGCAATTAATTTAATTAAGTGATTGGAATAGCGATGACATATTCAGAGATGACCATTATTAAAGTTGTGTGTAAAATACGGTTTCAGGTTATTACACAGATAAACAGACAGCAAATGTAAATTGTTACAAGTGAAACACTATTTTTTCTTATTTTGGTATTGGACAAATATTTTTGTTTATAACTATGCCTTTACAATTTACCCTGTGTCAATTGGGCAATTCAGTTTTTAAAATTTTGTTTTAATTAGTGTGGTGCTCTGAGCATATCAGATGCAGTTTTCTTCTCCAGTGACCTTGAGGAGGTCCTGGTGTTATTAAGCCCAACTTCCATTCCTGCATTTCTGTACCTGTATCAATAGGGTCACGTCTGTTCTCCACGGTGAGGGCAAGAGGGGAATCCATAGGCTGAGGTGCATACTCTGAGGTGCAATATGAATCTACAGCTCCTGATCCTTTGGATATTTGTTAATAAATTTGGGGCAGAATGATGAGAAATAGAGGTTTCAGAGAGTTCTCTGTATGTGATCCCTGTGCCTGAAACTTATTCAGCCTAGGCTGAAAACCAAGGAGCACTGATGAACTTTGTCTAAGACGCACATACTAGCATAGAATAAAGTAAAATACAGGGAGGTCTGTATTTTAAAAAATTTTGCATCACTTTTGCAGAGGACACTCAGTCATTCATTCAACAAATGTATTTGAGTAACATCCTGGAACAGGGCATTGTCAATAGCAAGGCAGAAATATTAGTGAACAAGACCGGGAAGGGTCATGCATTTATGCAACTTTCAGTTCAGGCTAGAGTTCTTTTGTAAATTCTTATTTACTTACTACATATAATTCTATGTGTAATGATGAAATATTTATAGGGTGATACAGGTGCATAGGAATAAGACAAAAACATATTTTAACACTTAAACTCCTGAATGAGCAAGTTTATTATATCCATTCTTTAAAAAAAAAGGAACCTTGGGAGAGTGAGTTGACCTGAGAGGGGTGGAAGGGTTGCTCTGCCTGTGATGTCTCCCTGGGACTTACCCATGAATACAGAAGGAGGGATAAAAAAAGTCCTCTTTGAAAAATATTAAAGTAAACATATTACTAGTCTCCCTTAGTGTGGGAGGGGGGAAGATTATGATCAGTAATGGCTGCTCCCCACATTTCATTTAGACACAATAATCAGTAATGAGAAACATCTAAAAAGGGCACTGGTGAGCCAATAGAAATGTATGTCAAAATGCCTAAAAATGGAACTGCTTTTTGACCCAGCAATTCCACTGCTGGGCTTACACTCTAAGAATGCTGACACACCAGTTCAAAAGCACCGATGCACCCCAATGTTCATAGCAGCACAATTTACATGAGCCAAGCGTTAGAGGCAACCCAAGTGCCTATTAGTAAATGAGTGGATCCAAATACTATGGTACACTTACACAATGGATCACTACATAGCAAAAGGAAAGAAGGAGCTCCTAACCTTGGCAACAGCATGGATGGATCTGGAGAGCATTATGCTAAGTGAAATAAGCCAGATGGTGAAAGACAAATGCCATATAATCTCATCTATAAGTGGAATCTAACAAACAAAATGAACAAATGAGCCAAATAGAAACAGAGAATAGGAAATAAAGAACATACTGACAGTGACTGGAGGGGAGAGGGGAGGAGTATAAGGGGAGAAAGAAGGGGAAGGAGCAAGCAAAGGAACAGGAATAGAGGATTCAGGGGCATGGGAAATGGGGGGGCATTGACTGTGGAGTAGTGGGGAATAGGGAAGAGGAGAGCAATAGGGAAAAAGGCAAAAAAACCCAAACCCCAAACAACTATAACTGAAAAACAATAAACTAAAATACCTGAACCTTAGCTCTCAGGATCTTCACATAAACGCTTTCGGGGAAAGCATGGCTTCAGTCAGAAATAATTGAGTGGCAACTGCTTTTTTCAGGACATCTTTCACATCCTTATTCCTCAAACTATAGATGAGTGGGTTTAGCATGGGGATGACAACTGTCTAGAAAACAGAGGCCACTTTGTCCGAGTCCATGGAGTAACTGGAGCTGGGTCGGAAATACATGAAGAGGAGTGTTCCATAAAACATAGCCACAGCAGTTAAGTGGGAGGCACAGGTAGAGAAGGCTTTGTGTCTGCCCTTGGCTGATTTCATTCTAAGGATGGTAGTTATGATGTAGCTGTAGGAGAGGAGGACAGTGACAATACTGAACCCCAGAACACAGCTACTGTAGGTGAACATCACTATCTCATTGATGGTTGTGTCTGAGGTGGAGATGGCTAGTAAGGGTGGGAAGTCACAGAAAAAGTGATTGATGATATTGGACTTGCAGAATGACAATCGAATTGTGCAATAAGTAAAGACTGCAGAGTACAGCAGGCTTTGGATGTACACAATGGCCACTAGCTGGGCACAGACTCTTCTGGACATGGTCACTGTATACAGAAGGGGAGTACAAATGGCTACGTAACGGTCATAGGCCATGACAGACAGCATGACACATACCACATCTGCAAAGGCACCAAAACAGAACATCTGAAGGGCACATAAATTATATGGGATCCACTTTTGCTCAGATAAGAAATCAGCCAGCATCTTGGGGGAGACAGAGGAGGAGTAGCAGATATCACTGAAAGACAGATTGCTCAGGAAATAATACATGGGCGTGTGGAGTCGGGCGTCCATGCTGATCAACAGGATCATCCCTAGGTTGGCGATCACCGTGATGCCATAAACCAGCAGGAAGAGCACAAAGAGCCCCTGCTGCACATCCCGCCTGCCAGAGAGTCCTAAGAGTATGAAGTCTGTGAACACGGTGCAGTTCTCAACAGCCATCAGTCATGTCTGGAAATTCCTGGTTGTGGAGGAAGGAAAAGGATGTGCAGTGTTAACATCATCTATCTTATCAGTTAAATTGCTGATTCTCTCTATTTCTCAGTCATTAGGAAAACAAGAAAACAATGCTAGAACTCCATGAGGAAATGACTCTTTGTAAATACTTGCATTATAATGTAAATCAGTACAGGTGAATGATAATATCTCTTACATTTATATAGCATTTTACTAAGTTTGTGGCATACTTTTTCATTAAATCATGCTATTTCCGTACCAGCCTATGTAGTATTTATGGTAATTTTTGTAACTCCTTTCTTAGAGATTAAGAAGTGATGTTCCCATAGCTGAGGCAATTATTCTTAAATTAATTAGTTGAGTAAGCCACATCTTCTGATAAGATTGTTGCTGTTTTCAGTATTGTGGAGCCTGTGTTATATGCTGTAATTGAGAAACATAGTTAGTTGAGAGGTTCAAAGAGTGAATATGTTGTTTTGTTTTCCTCCATTGTTAGAATTGTGGACGGGCAGAGACATGGTGGTGTCTGGATAGAACATTCCCCTAAACCTTACTCACCCCTCATGTCTTTCCAGTCTGCACAGACAGGGAGAAAGATAGTCTGTGATTCAGGAACCCCTGGAGCAGGAGGGTGGTGGTGCTCGGGAAGAGGCTGGAGGGTCGCCATGGCCGAGAGTTAGACTGGAATAGGCCTGGGCTGACCATGCTCCCTCTGACAGCGGCAGCTGTTCAGCAGAGCTTCTGCAGAATGTTTGGGACCTGACTCCCGGCTTGCTGGTCTCAGGGGTGACAGAGAGGTAAGAAAGGGTTGATGTATTTCTGTGCGAGTCACTTTCCTCTAACCAACTAGAATCCACAGCATGCATTCACCAACAGAACAGATATGTCAGTTGCAGGATAAAAGTCCTCATGTGTCCACAGCCCAGTAAATTCAGAGAGATATCATGTTGAACTATGTCTCCATTTCCCTAAAATTGAAATATTGCTTATTGTTTTCTTTTTGTTTAAAGCTTTTTATTTATGCACATTTCAAAGGTAGAGTATAAGATTGAGAAAGGATTGCAAGTTAAAATTCTGGTGAGTTCTACACATTGGAATGTTTTTTTCATTGTTTTTCAAGTACTGTTGTCTCCATTTTGCCCCCATGACTCTCCCCTACTCCGCCCACCTCCCACCTTCCAATTTCTTTCCTCCCCCCTGTCGTCTTTGCCCATGGGTCCTTTATACATGTTCCTTGACTTGACCCTTACCCTTCTTTTCCCCGTCATTCCCCTTCTCCCTCCCCCATCCTTTGTGGTCACTGTCAGGTTGTTCTTTATTTCCATGTGTCTGATTCTATTTGGCTGGTTTATTTTGTTGATTAGGTTCTGCTTATAGGTGAGATCATATGGTCTTTCACCATTTTGCCTCTCTCACTTAGGATAATATTCCCCAGTTCCATCCATGATGTTGCAAAAGGTGAGTTCCTTCTTTCTTTCTGGTGCATAGTATTCCATTATGTAAATGTACCTCGTTTTTTTGATCCACTCATTTGCTGATGGGCACTTATGTTGTTTCCAGCACTTGGCTCATGTGAATTGTGCTGCTGTGAAGACTGAGGTGTATAAGTGCTTTTCAATTGGTGTTGTAGGATTCTTAGGATATAATCCCAGCAATGGAAATGCTGGGTTAAAAGGCAGTTCCATTTTTAGTTTTCCAAGGAAAGTTCTTATTGTTTTCTTTGATTCCTATTTTCCTTGAGTAGCTCTGAAATCTGCCTGTCTTTGCTTTAACAGAATTGGTCTTTCGGAGGTCAATTGAGTTCTATGTCCCAGTGTTCTAATTTACCCAATCAATATATTATGTATATCATAGGTGACCCCTTCTGTTCTGTGAGAATATAGTGACAGTGGAGTGGAAGGCAGGAGAATAGAAAAGGACAATCTGTTTACTGATCTAGTGATCAACGTGCAGTTCTCCAAACCCTTGGCATAAACCCATTTGAATATCTGTTCCTGTAGACAGCTGTTTAATGAAAAGGAGATATTTCTTTTAAAAATATACAAAGTATAGGAATAGAGAAGCCAAAGAACTTATATGTATGACCCATGGGCATGAACTAAAGGTGGGTGTGGGGGGAATGTGGGTGGGAGAAGGTTTGCAGGGTGGAGGGGAATAAAGGGGTAAATTGGGACAACTCTAATAACATAATCAATAAAATATATAAATAAATAAAATGAGTAAATAACATGTCCATAGAGAAAAATTAAAATAAAAACATAAAGAGTATACAGGTAAGAGATTAAAAATAAAAAAATTCTCCCACCTCCTCAATCCATGCTTGCATTTCATTGTATTTCCTGTCATTTATGCGTATGTCTTTAAAATTAGATTGATAAAAGTATTTAAAATTTCGTATAACATTTCATACCCTCTATAGATTTCCTAGCATACATTCAGTCCAATGATGATAAAAACTAGAGAAATCATACACAGACATCAGACGAACAGCAAGTCCAGGTGCACTGACTTCCATGCTCCACCCAGTCTGTCTGCAGGAGGGCTCAGCCCTGCCTCCCCACTGAGCTGGGTTATATCACCTTTAACATGTCTGCTCACTGGGCGTAGAACACAGTCTCTCAGGAATACGGGACAGATACAATTAGTTATATATTTTGTCATGTGGTATTTTTCTACAGGCAGAGTGATTGAGAAAGAACTACAGACTTAAAAGAAATGTTAGGTGTGTTGAAAAACCACCTAAGTATTTTTCCACCAGGCAAACACAAGAGAGTGCTGTACGTGTGGAACAGAAGAGCTCCACTATCGTTGTCTTATTTCCTTGGCGTGTGTGTGGAGGAGGCAGAGTCCTCCTTGGTCATCTCCTTCAGATTCCTCCCCACCCTCCTTTTCCCCTCAGGTGCTCCCTATTTCCAGGGATGCCAGCTACTGCAGGCCGCACCCCCTTTAAGCAGGATCCAAAGGTGATCTTCAGAAACTGGGAGCCCCTGTAGTGTAACTCCCACTCCCCATGACATCCAGAGGATGGAGAGCAACATATGGTCAAAAAGTCGATAATTTAAATTCATTCCCAAAGGTTTTATGTTCTAATAGAATGGCTTTCTTTAACTACATGTGGAGCGGGGAAGATTCACAACGCAAGTTAAGACTCCAGAGCAAACAAGGGAGAAAAGATTTTCTATGTCTACAGGGCTGTCCTGAGATCCCAGGCGACCCCACACCCAGTGCTGCAGAGAAGAGAAAAGTCTACTCATAATCTCTTCCTTCCAGATAATGGATGTTTGGCCCTGAGGCCTGGGTCTCTATCAAACAGTGCAGAGCTTGACAAAGCCACCAAGGAAAACCAGTTCAGTAAGGCTTCCTGGGTCAGGAATAAGGAAAGTAGTGACTGGAGGCTGCTAAAAATACCTCTGATATATATCAGTGAGGTAGCACTTTCTGATGACAGAAGACAATCATTTAATGAAATAGTTTATATGGAAGTCATATTCTTCGCTAATTTTACAATAATATTTTGAAAATGTGTGTATAAAGAAACTGTTAGTGATTTAAAATCTCTAATAGGTTTCACAGCATACTTTCAGTCCAATAAAGATAAAAATGAGAGAAATCTAAAACAGAAATCAGACAATTGCCTACAATCTTATAGTAAATAGTGTTTGATTTTTGAAAACTTTTTAAAGATACATATATGTTAATTTTAAAATGTACGTTTTTGAAAGTTCAAATGTGCCTTCATCCAAACCCTGAACAACAATCAGAAAACTAGCCTTTCAGAGACTGTTTATGGACCGTAACACAATTGATTCCAAAATGGGAAATCATTGTGTATGTTTTTATAAAGTGTACAGAATTAGAGTCTTCTGCTTTCCCCCCTCATGTCTGCATGCTTTCGTTAAGCACTGTGTATGTGAGATTCCCCCGCTGTTCCAGGTGAGGATAGTTATTCATTCTCTTTGCTTGTAGGATTGCAATGAATAATCACACGGAATATTTTTGTGAAATCCCAAATCATGCTACATTGATCATTTTTGTACAGCCTTTGCATGTACATACTTTCTCATTTCTGATGGGTACAAAAGTACTAGGGGGATTTGGGGTCGGCTGCAACAGAAAGCTGCCATTGAGTTTAACAAAGTTGAACTCAGGTTTGAATTCCGTCAGTGGGTGAGAGCTGTAGATGTTCCACATTCAGGCAGGTACTTGGTGTTAATATTGAGAATCTTTCTCATGGTAGCTGATCTTAGGTGCAGCACATACATACAGGAAATATGTAAGTGCTAAGTATACAACTTGTTTTAAAAAATATCCTCGTAATCACTATCCAGACCAAGAAACAGAACATTATTAGAATCACTAAAGCCTTCTACATTCTCCCTTCTTTTTAGTTCTCTTTAGTTCACACATTAGACTCAGATCTGTTTAGAGTAGCTAGAAACTTATGCAGTCTGATTTTAAACACATTTCCGTTGTGTTACAGGGGAACAGTGTGCCAGCTGGATGCTGTTATCGTTCTGCTTTCAGGGTCCACACCCATCTGTGCTTGGGCTTTGTCTAGGTCAGTTGCACTCCTGCCACGTTGCTGTTCAGGATACGACCCAGGTCAGAGGTAGAACTTCCAAGGCCATGGGTTAAAATGGACATATCATTACTACAAGAAGCATCTCCTGTTGTTTTTCTACTGTATTGTGTCTCAGAATCCCAGCAACAATACCATCCTACAGAACAGAGCAGTGTCCTTTTCCTCCTTGGGTTTCCCTAGCAATCTGGAATGTTCTCACTCAAAAGCATTTTGTAACTGCACCTACATATTGAATGACTTCTGGTTTTGTGTAACTGTGGCAAAAATTTAAGATTGCCCTTGCTTCTTGTGTGGTCCTTCAAATTCATGTCCTTGTGCCTGTTTACTAAACAAGCCACTTCCTGTAATTTGACCATCTACAAGGTTGAGCAGAGGCATGTGAAGTTATCAATTATCTTGATAATTGCTGCTTGGTGTATTTGTTCTCCAAATAATTTCTCTGCCTGTCTTTAACATTCCCTTATTTTATCACCCACAACCACTTTATGTTCTTGCATAGGAGCTACAAAAAATGAATTGAAGGCACACACTGGTCTGTCGGTGAATTTTTTCTGCCTTATATGTAAAAGCATTCTGTAATGATGTATATTTTTGATATCTTTCTTTCAGGTGCTATGCTAGTGTTTGGGTAAAGAAACAGAATGCACAGTCCTGAGTCTCAGAGTGCTTGAAACCCCACATTGATGGTAGTGAATAGGGAACAGAGTCATGGATTCATCAAAGTCCTAAGCCACATGATGGTGTATGGACCAACGTAGAGAGTGGTGCAGGGAAGGACAGCCCCTGGAGGATGCCAATGAATTGTGAATTGCAGCCCAGGGATTGAGTCATGAGGCCAGTCCCCTTTGCTTTTTATACCTTAGCCACGCTGGTCTGCATTAAGCTTTTACATCCCAGAGAAAAGACATGGTTTTGTCCAATCAAGGCCTCTCTAATAGCTGATCCATCTGCCTAGAATGCTTCTCTAACTACTTGAAGCCCTCACTTAATTCCCACTTATCTTTTTGATCGCAGGTAATTGTGTTCATGTCAGGAAACATATTTTATCTTCCTTCCCTCTATTTGCTCAATATGCTTTGGATGTTAGTGCCCAGTCCTTTTTCATATGGCATCATTATAGTTTATTATAAATAATTTGAATGATCATTTATCATAATTTGTCACTTCCTCTAGATGATAAGCTTTCTCATTAGAAAAGCTGCAGGAGTTGCTGTGGAATAAAAAGCACAAAGAACTGAACAGAGACTTTGGAAACTCTCAGTAAGTTTTAGAAAATTAAATTAATGCACAAATGAAAGATCAATGTAATAAAAGTTTGGTAAGTAGAAGTCGACAGCATTTCCACAAATAAAGAGTAGCACATATAAATTCAAGGCATAAAAGAAAGCATGGACTATTTAGTAAATGACACATTTTGGAGTGGCTGAAACATGGTATAAATAGTTATTGGTTCATACCAAATGAATCAAAAACAGTTTGTTTTTTGGAACATATATGTAACGTTTGGATATATATTGTAATGTATAACTTTTCAATGGAGCCATTTTTTGTTTCTAAGTTTTTCCAGGTCCTCTTTCACATCCTTGGCTTACAAGGTATAAGTCCCAGGGTTTAGCATAGGAATCACAAGGATGTAAAACAATGAGTTCACTTTGTCCTATGAAGTAGGAACAAACTTGGTCTGAAATACATGAAGCTCGAGTCCCCTGGGAAATGGCCACAACAGTTAAGTAGGAGGTGCTGGTGGAGGAAGCTTGACCCTCCCCTCAGCACAGTTGGTCTTCATCAGTGCCAGGATATATAACAATTAGCACAAAAAATCCTGACACAGTAATCAGTTAATGAAGCGCAGAATTGTGAATATGTCCAGCTGATTGAGCTGAGAATCATCAATATAGCAGAAGGCGAGGTGGGCCATCACAGAAGAAGTGGCTAGTCTCATTTGACCCAAAGGAACATAAGCAGCATATTAACATTGTATTTCCTGAAGCATCCGTAATTCCCACCGTGTGCTCCCCAGCCATGAGCAGGGCGCATACTCTGCTGGACATGGGGAATGTAAAGAGGAAGGGGTTGCCACTGGCCTTGTGCCCATCCAGGGCCATCACCACCAACCTCAGACACTCAGACTTTGTGAAGGTGCAGAAGATCAAGCATTGCAGAGAGCAGCCACTGAAGGGGACTGACTTCTTGGCAAGGAAACCTATCAGCGTTCTGGGTCCAGTTGCTGTGCTGTAGCAGAAGTCACTGAAAGAGTGGTCGCTGAGGAAAAAATACATTGACGTGTGCACCTAGAACCAGGCCAAAAGAAAAAGAACATTACTAGCATCTCAGAAATTGTACCCATACCCATCACAAATTGATGTCCAGTATGCTTAATCAGTTTGTGCGTCTTTGAGGTTTATAGTAGTGAAACCATGTAATTTTTTACACATCTTTGTCAGGCTTGTTCATTCAACATTATGTCTGTAAAATTTCTCCATGCTGTTGCATGTGGAAGCAGTTCATTCATCGTCATTGCTGTGTAGTTTTTGAATGTACGAACTTATCATGAAGTCATTTTCCAAATCTAGACCACGGGTCAGCACACTATGGCACGTGAAGTGTTATTGAAGCTGCGATGCACCATTTCTTTTTTTTTTTTCCCATGGCTTGAGGTACATTTATTTATTTATTCCAATTATTATTGTTATTCAATTACAGTTGTATGCCTTTTCTCCCCATCCTTCCACCCCACCCCAGCTGACCCCACCTCCCTCTCCCACCTCCACCCTCCCCCTTGATTTTGTGCATGTGTCCTTTAGAGTAGTTCCTGTAATCCCCTCTCCTCAGTGTCTCCTCCCCAATCCCACCTGGTTATTGTTAAATTGTTCTTAACTTCAATGTCTCTGGTTATATTTTGTTTGCTATTTTGTTCTGTTGATTATGTTCCAGTTAAAGGTGAGATCATGTGGTATTTGTCCCTTACTGCTTGGCTTATTTCACTTAGCATAATGCTCTCCCGTTGCATCCATGCTGTTGCACCATTTCTTTACACATAGTTGATGGTTTCTTTTATGAAACAAAGGCCAATCTCAGTGCTTGTGGAAAAATTTTATAGCCCACAAATCTTAAAAATGTGCAATACTTATCACTGTAAGGAAAAGTGTGTCAGCTCCTGATTTAACGTGTTGAGGAAAAAATGAGCTGTTTTCAATTTTATACTATTGCAAATAATTCAATGGTGAATATTCTGTACATGTGTTTGGGTGAACATATTCATTGGTTTCCCTGGAGTATAATTCTAAGATTGTTGTTTGGGTCATAGGCTAAATATCTGAGTAACATCCATGAAGTGCTTCAAATGGCTTAGGCAGTCTTCTCAGCATTCATTTAGTTAATCACGTAACAATCAGTGACACAGGTAGTATATTCTCCCCATTTCACAGATAGTTAACTGAGGCATAGAAAAATCAAGTAACTTATTCAAAGTGCCTTTCAATAGCTGGGTACAGAGCTGGCAGATGAATCAAGAAAATTTGGCTCCTTCCCTCATCCAGGAATCTACGCTTTTGAAAGGATAACCTATACATGATCACACACATATATTTCTGAGGTATTTACTATATCCTTTAACTTTAAACAGTGATTTTAAGCTTTATATGTTTTCTTATACATTGGGGAAATAAACTGCATTGGACTATGAGAAAAAGGAGGGTTTGATGAAATTCTTGTGAGAGAAGTTGTGTGTGTGCTGGTAAGGCTGTTGTGCTTTCCCAGTTAGAGCTTCGAATTAGGGAATTAGACACATCTTGGAAAGTTGTATCTCACAAGGAATCTGCCTTCAGTCCTGTGGCTTTCCTAGTGGTGCCGTTTACGTATTTGTTGGTCAAACTGTAAATCAGCAAGTTCAGCCTGAGGATGACCATGGTTTAGAACTGAGATAAATTTATCACTATTGGGAGAAGACTCCCCTGATGGGTGGCCACCGACACCAGGCGAGAGGCCCATAGAGAGAAGGTGTTTGTCCTCCCAGTGGTAAAGCGGATCTTTAATTCTGAGAAAATGGTGAAAAAGTAGGAGATGATGATGTGATAAAACAGATCATTTCCACTGAGCTGCCCTCGGTGGAGGGAAGCCACTCATTTATTGGTGTGTTTGTGCAGGCTAGCTTCACCAGGGGAGGGCATCACAGAAAAAATGATTCATAACCTTTTTTGTCACAGTATTTCAGAATAAATGCAGAGGATTTGTGAACCAAGGAACGCTTGTTTTCTCCCATGTGTGACAAGACACCAGCTTTCTTAACTTAACTGTATTTCAAAATAATCAGTATGCCAAAGTGGCATTTTGGGGGGTAGTATAACTGCTCTTCTTTCATGGTACAACATTGAATTCTCCAGGTACACACATTTTGTAATTTACATATATATGTGTGTGTATGTATTTGAAATCTATCATTCTATCTATATAATCTATATGGGTATAGATATGTTTTTCTACTTTGTCACAATCCTTAAAATAGAACTGATATGAATAATGACTCAGTAAATGTGTGTTTTAAGTATTTTTCTCTGGTTAGGCTGGTGGATAGTCAACTCAGTGTAGAAATAAACAGCCATGAAAAGCTCCTTCTGCTAACATAGTTCATTTGCATGAAGGTATTTTTAGTAGTTTATTTTTTATGGTATTTTTCATTACCATTTATCACCCTTATACTCTTGTCCACTTCTACCCACTCCATGGGTATGATATTTTATAAAATATATGTTTATGGATGCTTTAAAAAATACAATGTATTTTACTATACTGTTGCTCATAGTATAGTTCCGGTGGAAACTTATTTTATGGAGCAGAGATAGATGAAATCGACAAATCTGAGGAATGTTCCGAGGTGAATGCCCTTTACGTAGAGTGTAAGTGTCATGTGGGTCTTTACAGATCCATCACTTAAGTGCCCAAAACCATTCATGTACTTTCTGGAGGGTGATGGAATGTGCATTGCCAAGCCTCATACCCTGAGATTGTTGTTTTAGTGACATCTAACAGGAGGTAAAATGTTATCTAACACTTCATTTTAGTATCTATTTGTCTGTTTTGTCATTTGGTGTCACTGACACCATGCAGGTGCTTTGGATAATAGACATGGAATGCTCAGTGCTTGAGCTAAGAACACGCACAATGTCATCTTGGAGATGGTGATATAGTAACAGATGATATTAGTACAATGCTTAAAGGAGATATTTGCCTGTGATTTAAGAATGGGGCATTTAACCAGAGCAGAGAATTCTGTGGTTTCATTTTTAGGATGTTTGAAGTAGGTACATTAAGCACACTTTATACATTAAAGAAAGTGGTGTGTGTGTGTGTGTGTGTGTGTGTGTGAGTATAAAGAGAAGAGGACCTAAGTGAGAAGCCTTGTGCAGTCCACTACTCTGTCCTCCAGGGAGAAGAATAAAGTGCCCCCAGGTTTTTTTTACAGCATGGCAGCCTTAAAATTAAATGAACATTCTGAGATTCTGAAACTATATAATGTTTTTTATTGTGTATTAATAGTTATTCAATAATATTGGAAATGTCAGGTACAATTACCTTAAATTATTAAAATAGATTTTGGCATTATTAACATCCAAGCCCTAAGCAATGACCACTAGCAATATTAAAATTGTAGTTAGACTAAGGTTTCAGTTTATTTCACAGATTGACAGATAACCAATTTAAGGCATTACTACTGGAATAATGCAGTAATTAGTATTTTACTAATGTAAATACTATTTGGTTGTTTGTTTTTTTCTCCATTGAACATAAGTTTTTGTTAATAACTCTTGAACTTCAACTACATCAGTTGGGAATTTCATGTTTTTTGTAAAGTTAATCAGTATAATGCTATGAACATTTTGTGAAGGGATGTAAAGTACATCCATTAAGCACACTTTCTACATTAAAGGGATAGTGGCTATTACTGCAGTTAAAGGTCCTATACCCCCAAGCACTGTTCATGCACTTTGTGTTCAGTTGTTAAGAGCAGGTGTCTGTTCCCCAGAGCGAGGGCAAGAGGGGAAATCCACAGTCTGAGGTGAAGGCTGTGATGTGCCAAATAAATGTAGAGCTGCTGACGCTGCTGACCCCTGGGGTAGCACGATCAGAAACAGAGGATCTGAGAAGTTGTCTACATCACATGAACTGTGTCCCTGATGGTTACCCAGCCTTGGGCAAAGAAGAAATACAGGTGGGTTTTGTGTAAAATGAACATGCAAGAATAAAACAAAACAAAGTTATTCTCTTTTTCATACACAAAATCTGCCTTTTCCTTCTATCTTGCAGGGGGACACAACATTCATTGCACAAATGATTTTAAATGGCATCCTGAAAATGAGCATTGTAAATAACAAAGTAGAAATACGGGGGAGCCAGATAGACAAGACCCTTGCAGTTATGTAACTTTGAACTAAGGCAGGACAGTTTTAATTTACTCTTACTCATTCATTTACTACTTATTACTTCTAAGTGTTGTGATGGGACATTTATAGGGTGATACAAGCACATAGGAAGAAGACAACAAAAGCTAACTTAAACCACTAAAACTCCCTTCTGGCTCAGCAAGTTTATTAAAATCATTTGCTTAAAAAATGGAACTTTAAACATGGAGGAACATGGTACTATGCCCATATCTCTCTGAGATATATACCCATGAATAGAGCAGAGTAATACATACAGACCCTCTTTACAAAACTAAGAGTAAGCCTATTACGTGTATTTACTTTGAAGAGATGAAGATTCATGATGACTATTCTCTGCATTTAATTTAGGCACACAGGTGAATAAAGAAATATTCAGAATTTGTGAGACTGCAAAATCTGTGTCAAATGCCTAAATTTTAATTCTCAACAACTCTAAATAAATATTTTTTGGTGAACATGTTTTCACACAGAACATAATTTAGTGACAACAACTTTTTTCAGGGCACCTTTCACATCCTTATTCCTCAAACTGTAGATGAGTGGGTTTAACATGGGGATGACAACTGTGTAGAAAACGGAAGCCACTTTGTCCGTGTCCATGGAGTAACTCAAGTTGGGTCTGAAATACATGAAGAAGAGTGTCCCATAAAATATAGCCACAGTGGTTAAGTGGGAGGCACAGGTAGAGAAGGCTTTGCGTCTGCCTGTGGCGGACTTCATGCGAAGGATGGTAGTTACGATGTAGCTGTAGGAGAGGAGGACAGTGATGATGCTGGACCCCACTACGCAACTACAGGAAACGGTCATTGCTATTTCATGGGTGGTTGTGTCTGAGGTGGAGATGGCTAGTAAGGGTGGTAAGTCACAGAAAAAGTGATTGATGATGTTGGAATTGCAGAATGACAATTGAAGTGTGAAATAGGTAAAGATTGCCATATCCATAAAACCTGTGGTGTAGGCAGTGGCCACAAGCTGGATGCACACTCTCCTGGACATGGCTGTTGTATAGAGAAGGGGATGACAAATGGCTACGTAACGGTCATACGCCATGATGGACAGCATGACACATTCCACACCCCCAAAGGCACCAAAAAACATTTGAACCATGCAAAAGTAATATGCAATCTTCTTTTGCTCAGATAAGAGATCAGCCAGCATCTTGGGAGAGACAGAGGAGGAGTAGCAGACATCACAGAAAGACAGATTGCTCAGGAAATAATACATGGGCGTGTGGAGCCGGGCCTCCATGCTGATCAGCAGGATCATCCCTAGGTTGGCGATCACAGTGATGCCATAAACCACCAGGAAGAGCCCAAAGAGCCCCTGCTGCACATCCCACCTGCCAGAGAGTCCTAAGAGTATGAAGTCTGTGAACACGGTGCAGTTGTCAACAGCCATCAGTCAGGTTGGCAATCCCTGGTTGTGGAGGAAGGAAATGCAAGTGGAGGGCAAAAGCATCTTACTGTCTTAGCAGTTAAACTGCTGGTTCTTTCTATTTGTCAGCAGTTAGAAAAAGAGCTCAACAATGTACATTCTCTTTAAGTAAACTGACTCTGCAATGTTTCCAATATTACATAAAGTGTAAAAATGATAATGAACTGTTTACATTTGTATTGCACTATACAGAATATGTAACAAACTTTGATCCAAATTAAATCCTTTCATTTCCATACCAAACTATGTAGTGTTTTTCGTTCTTATAGATTAAGAAATTGATGTCCTCCGAGTCAAGTTAGTTGTTCTTAGAAGTATTTGGTCCAGAAAACCCACATCTTATTACATGGTTGTTTCTGTTCCTGATGTAGTATAAGTGTTGTTATATTCTGAAATGAAAAAGCATAGAGAAGTGAGAGATGCAGGTAACAAAAATATTTCTTTCTCTCCTCATATCCAATACTGTCAAGCAGGCAGATCACTGGCTTGTTTCTTGATGTATCGAGTGCCCACTTCCCCATTATCCCCTTGTCCTGTCCAGACTCAGTCACCAAGGGATAAAGATAGGCTGTGATCCAGGACTCCCAGAGCAGGGAGCGTTCAGTAGAGGAGAAGTTGGAGGGGTCTCCGTGGGCAGTGGGTTACAGGTCACAGGCTGAAACATGTAGGGCTAACTGTGCGCCCTCTGCCAGCACTACTTGGGGAGTTGTGTTGGGACCTGACAGTAGGCATCCTGGTAGCACAGGTGACCCAGAAGCAAGTGTGGATTGCTGTGTGAGACCCTGCACTCTAATCTGCTAGAACCCACTGAATCTATTCACCAAAAGATCAAGTGTGCAGGATACAAAGTAATGTCTCATGTGTGCACAGTCCCATAACCTCAGAGAAATTTCCATCTGAACTGGGCCCCATCCAACTCCCTAGACATTGTGACATAGCTTGACTGTGTTCTTGATCCCCGTCCTCTTGACAATCTCTTAAATCTGCAATCCTTTGGTTAAAAAGAGTTGGTTCTTGGAAGGTCAATAAAATTCTATGCTCTACCGCTATATTTTACACAAACCAAGCATATCATATATAATATAATACCTGACCTCTTCTATTCTGTGTGAATATGAGAAAATGGAGCAGAATGTAGAAAAGAGAAAGAATCACATCTGAATAATGATGTATGATCCATATGCAGGTCTCCAAAATTCCTAGTCTGGACTCATATAATTAACTGTGCTTGTAGACACATTTCTTAAAAAAATTCATTTTCAATCAAAAATATTTATAAAATATGTAAAAGTACAGGTAAGAGAGTAAAAACAAAAAATTTCCTAACTCTTTAATAAATAATACTCACATTTTATTCTTCTTTTCCATTATGAATGTCTTTAAAATAATGAGATTGATAAAAGTAAGGAAAAGTTTGTATACTATTTCTTACCCTCCATTAGTTTTATAACATGCTTTATCAAATAAAGGTAAAAGAACTAAAGAAATCTAAAATAGTAAGGAGAAAACCACAATAAAATCCTCTACCTGTTCTGGATCCCAGACTTTGTTGTCTGCTTTCTGTCTGCCAGAGGGTTCAGCACTGTCTCCTCAGTGACCTGGCTTATATCACCCTGGCTGTGTCTGGCCCTGGGTGCCAGTCTATCAGGAGCAAGGGACAGGTATAACAAGTTGTTGTATCATCTGTTATTCCCTACAGGCTGGTGATTGAGAAAGAAACATGGACCTTTTGAAAATGTTGCTTTTGTCCCTCCCGACCTTATTGCCTAATATTGTACTTACTTAGCAATAGTAAAATGAGTGTATTGAGGGCTCTCTGCGTCCAGCTCACCAAATCTTATCCAGGTATATGGTTTCCATCTCAAAATTAGCAGAAACAACCACGCAAGTTACACAGAAAGACACACAGATACAAACACTCTCATTAAATATATTTACATAATAAAGATTTTCGTAAAAACAGACAAAACTGACTATAATCATAGTGCTTAGGGAAAAGTAAGTTTTGTTGTCTAATATGGGATTTTTAATATTCAAACAAAATTTACGCCAGAATAAATACAGCTTATGTGCAAATAGTTATTCTGGAAAATGACAATGCAGCCTTTTTTACATTAATTTATTCATTCTTCTTTTGCTAATATCCTGTAGGTTTATAGAGAACCTTCAGACCTTAATAATTTTGATATGAGTACAATTACACATACATAATTTTCATAGCTAGGTTCTTCTTTAAAATAAATTCTAAGAAATGAACTTTAAGAGCATATAAATTTGACAGTCAATTTTGGCATTTTTAATAGAGTGAGATGTTTTATATTGTGTTATAATCACCATATATTATCATATATGTTTTGATACATACATCTTGAGTTGTTTCTAATAAAGTCATTATTTGAAACAGAAATTGAAACCTAGAGGTAATATGTAGAGTTTTTTACAAATTTTCATTAAACTCATAAAAGTTGCTCAAAATAGGTGTATTTTGTTTTTTTAAAAATTTCATTTTTATTGTAATTCAATTACAGTTGTCTGCATTTTCTTCCCATCCCTCCATCCCACCCCATCTGACCCCACCTCCCTCCACCGCCTCCATCCTCCACCTGGATTTTCTCCACGTGTCCTCTATAGTAGTTCCTGTAAACCTCTCTCCCTATTGGCCCCTCCCCACTCCTCTCTGGCTATTGTTAGATTGTTCTTAACTTCAATGTCTTTGGTTACATTTTGTTTGATTTTTCTTTTGTTGATTAAGTTCCAGTTAAAGGTGAGATCATATGATATTTGTCCCTTACTGCTTGGCTTATTTCACTTAGCATAATGCTCTCCAGTTCCATCCATGCTGTTGCAAAGGGTATAAGCTCCTTCTTTCTCTCTGCTGCATAGAATTCCATTGTGTAAATCTGCCTTTTCTCCACATCCCTCCATCACACTTCAGCCAAACCCACCTCCCTCCCCCACCTCCACCCTCTCCCTTGATTTTGTCCGTGTGTCCTTTATAGTAGAATGGTTTTCTTTTAACTATACCTTGCGGGGGAAGATTCACAACAGAAGTTAAGACTTCAGAGCAAACAAGGGAGAAAAGATTTTCTATGTCTACAGGGCTGTCCTGAGATCCCAGGTGACCCCACACCCAGTGCTGCAGAGAGAGCAGTGTACTCATGATCTCCTCCTTCCAGATAATGGATGTTTGGCCCTGAGGCGTGGGTCTTTATCACAAAGTGCAGAGCTTGACAAAGCCACCAAGGAAAACCAGTTCAGTAAGGCTTCTGGGTCAGGAACCGGGAAAGTAGTGATGGGAGGCTGCTAAAAATACCTCTGATATATCAGTGAGGTAGCACTTTCTGGTGACAGAAGACAATCATTTAATGAAATAGTTTATATGGAAGTCGTATTCTTTGCTAATTTTACAATAACATTTTGAAAATGTGTGTATATAAGAAACTGTTAGTGATTTTAAATCTCTGTAAGGGGTTTAATAGCATACTTTCAGTCCAATAGAGATAGAAATTAGAGAAATCTAAAACAGAAATCAGATCACTGCCTACAATCTTATAGTAAATAGTGTTTGGTTTTTGAAAACTTTTTAAAGATACATATATGTTAATTTTAAAATGTATGTTTTTGAAAGTTCAAATGTGCCTTCATCCAAACCCTGAACAACAATCAGAAAACTAGCCTTTCAGAGACTGTTTATGGACCGTAACACAATTGATTCCAAAATGGGAAATCATTGTGTATGTTTTTATAAAGTGTACAGAATTAGAGTCTTCTGCTTTCCCCCCTCATGTCTGCATGCTTTCGTTAAGCACTGTGTATGTGAGATTCCCCCGCTGTTCCAGGTGAGGATAGTTATTCATTCTCTTTGCTGTGTGGTATTGCAATGAATAATCACACGGAATATTTTTGTGAAATCCCAAATCATGCTACATTGATCATTTTTGTACAGCCTTTGCATGTACATACTTTCTCATTTCTGATGGGTACAAAAGTACTAGGGGGATTTGGGGGACGGCTGCAACAGAAAGCTGCCATTGAGTTTAACAAAGTTGAACTCAGGTTTGAATTCCGTCAGTGGGTGAGAGCTGTAGATGTTCCACATTCAGGCAGTTGCTTGGTATTAACATTGAGAATCTTTCTCATGGTAGCTGATCTTAGGTGAGGCCTGGTGCAGCACGTACATACAGGGAATACGTGAGTGGTAAGTGTACAACTTGTTTTAAAAAATATCCTCGCAATCAGTATCCAGACCAAGAAACAGAACATTATTAGAATCACTAAAGCCTTCTACATTCTCCCTTCTTTTTAGTTCTCTTTAGTTCACACATTAGACTCAGATCTGTTTAGAGTAGCTAGAAATGTATGCAGTCTGATTTTAAACACATTTCCGTTGTGTTACAGGGGAACAGTGTGCCAGCTGGATGCTGTTATCGTTCTGCTTTCAGGGTCCACACCCATCTGTGCTTGGGCTTTGGTCTAGGTCAGTTGCACTCCTGCCACGTTGCTGTTCAGGATACGACCCAGGTCAGAGGTAGAACTTCCAAGGCCATGGGTTAAAATGGACATATCATTACTACAAGAAGCATCTCCTGTTGTTTTTTACTGTATTGTGTCTCAGAATCCCAGCAACAATACCATCCTACAGAACAGAGCAGTGTCCTTTTCCTCCTTGGGTTTCCCTAGCAATCTGGAATGTTCTCACTCAAAAGCATTTTGTAACTGCACCTACATATTGAATGACTTCTGGTTTTGTGTAACTGTGGCAAAAATTTAAGATTGCCCTTGCTTCTTGTGTGGTCCTTCAAATTCATGTCCTTGTGCCTGTTTACTAAACAAGCCACTTCCTGTAATTTGACCATCTACAAGGTTGAGCATAAGCATGTGAAGTTGTCAAATATCTTGATAAATGCTATTTGGTTTATTCATTCTCGAAATAATTTCTCTGCATGTCTTTAACATTCCCTTATTTTATCATCCACAACCACTTTATGTTCTTGCATAGGAGATACCAAAAGTGAATTGAAGGTACATACTGGGCTCTCGGTGAATTTTTTCTGCCTTAGATGTACAAGCCTTCAGTAACAATGAACATTTTTGGTATCTTTCTTTCAGGTGCTATGCTAGTGTTTGGGTAAAGAAACAGAATGCACAGTCCTGAGTCTCAGATTGCTTGAAACCCCACATTGGTGGTAGTGAATAGGGAACAGAGTCATGGATTCATCAGTGTCCTAGGGCACATGATGGTGTGTGGACCAATGTGGAGAGTGCTGCAGGGAAGGAGAGCCCTGGAGGATGCCAGTGAATTGTGAATTGCAGCCCAGGGACTGAGTCATGAGGCCAGTTCCCTTGCTTTTTATACCTTAGCCGCTAAGTCCCAGAGAAATGACATGGATTTGTCCAACTCAAGGCCTCTCTAATAGCTGATCCATCTGCCTAGAATGCTTCTCTAACTACTTGAAGCTCTCACTTAATTACCGCTTATCTTTTTGATCACAGGTAATGTGTTCTTGTCAGGAAGCACATTTTATCTTCTTTCTATCTATTTGCTGAATATGCTTTGGATCTTAGTGCCCAGTCCTTTTTCATTATGGCATTATTATAGTTTATTATAAATAATTTGAATGATCATTTATCATAATTTGTCACTTCCTCTAGATGATAAGGTTCCTCAGTAGAAAAGCTGCAGGAGTTGCTGTGGAATAAAAAGCACAAAGAACTGAACAGAGACTTTGGAAACTCTCAGTAAGTTTTAGAAAATTAAATTAATGCACAAATGAAAGATCAATGTAATAAAAGTTTGGTAAGTAGAAGTCGACAGCATTTCCACAAATAAAGAGTAGCACATATACATTCAAGGCATAAAAGAAAGCATGGACTATTTACTAAATGACACATTTAGAGTGGCTGAAACATGGTATAAATAGTTATTGGTTCATACCAAATGAATCAAAAACAGTTTGATTATTTGGAACACAGTATATGTAATGTTGGGATATATATTGCAATGTATAACTTTTCAATGGAGCCATTTTTTGTTTCTAAGTTTCTCTAGGTCCTCTTTCACAATCTTGGCTTACAAGCTATAAGTCCTAGGGTTTAGCATAAGAATCACAAGGTATAAACAAATAAGTTCACTTTGTCCTATGAAGTGGGAACAAACTTGGCCTGAAATACATGAAGCTCGAGTCCCCTGGGAAATGGCCACAACAGTTAAGTAGGAGGTGCTGGTGGAGGAAGCTTGACCCTCCCCTCAGCACAGTTGGTCTTCATCAGTGCCAGGATATATAACAATTAGCACAAAAAATCCTGACACAGTAATCAGTTAATGAAGCGCAGAATTGTGAATATGTCCAGCTGATTGAGCTGAGAATCATCAATATAGCAGAAGGCGAGGTGGGCCATCACAGAAGTGGTTAATCTCATTTGACCCAAAGGAACATAAGCAGCATATTAACATTGTATTTCCTGAAGCATCCGTAATTCCCACCATGTGCTCCCCAACCATGAGCAGGGTGCACACTCTGCTGGACATGGGAATGTAAAGAGGACGGGGTTGCCACTGGCCTAGTGTTCATCCAGGGCCATCACCACCAACCTCAGACACTCAGACTTTGTGAAGGTGCAGAAGATCAAGCATTGCAGAGAGCAGCCACTGAAGGGGACTGACTTCTTGGCAAGGAAACCTATCAGCATTCTGGGTCCAGTTGCTGTCACTTCCAGCAGAAGTCACTGAAAGAGAGGTGGCTGAGGAAAAAGTACATTGGCGTGTGCACCCAGAACCAGGCCAAAAGAAAGAGAACATTACTAGCATCTCAGAAATTGTACCCATACCCATCACAAATTGATGTCCAGTATGCTAGATCAGTTTCTATATTTTTGAGGTTTATAGTAGTGAAACCATGTAATTTTTTACACATCTTTGTCTGGCTTGTTCACTCAACATTATGTCTGTAAAATTTCTCTGTGCTGTTGCATGTGGCATTAGTTCATTCATCCTCACTGCTGTGTAATTTTCGAATGTACAAACTTATCATGAAGAAATTTGCCAAATCTAGACCACGGGTCAGCAAACTACAGCACGTAAAGTGTCATTGAAGCTGCGATGCACCATTTCTTTACATATTGTCGATGGTTTCTCTTATGAAACAAAGGCCAATCTCAGTGGTTGTGGAAAATTGTAGAGCCCACAAATCTTAAAAATGTGCACTACTTATCACTGTAAGGAAAAGTGTGTCAGCTCCTGATTTAATGTGTTGAGGAAAAAATGAGTTGTTTTCAGTTTTATACTGTTGCATATAATTCAATGGTGAATATTCTGTACATGTGTTTGGGTGAACATATTCATTGGTTTCCCTGGAGTATAATTCTAAGATTGTTGTGTGGGTCATAGGCTAAATATCTGAGTAACATCCATGAAGTGCTTCAAATGGCTTAGGCAGTCTTCTCAGCATTCATTTAGTCAATCATGTGACAATCAATGACACAGGTAGTACATTCTCCCCATTTCACAGATAGTTAACTGAGGCATAGAAAAATCAAGTAACTTATTCAAAGTGCCTCTCAGTAGCTGGGTACAGAGCTGGCAGATGAATCAAGAGAATTTGGCTCCTTCCCTCATCCAGGAATCTACGCTTTTGAAAGGATAACCTATACATGATCACACACATATATTTCTGAGGTATTTACTATATCCTTTAACTTTAAACAGTGATTTTAAGCTTTATATGCTTTCTTATATGTGGGGCAATAAACTACATTGGACTATGTGAAAAAGGAGGGTTTGTGAAATTCTTGTGAGAGAAGTTGTGTGTGTGATGGTAAGGCTGTTGTGGGTTGCCAGTTAGAGTTTGGAATTAGGGAATTAGACACATCTTGGAAAGTTGTATCTCACAAGGAACCTGCCTTCAGTCCTGTGGCTTTCCTAGTGGTGCCGTTTACGTATTGGTTTGTCAAACTATAAATCAGCAGGCTCAGCCTGAGGATGACCATGGTTTAGAACTGAGATAAATTTATCAATATTGGGAGAAGACTCCCCTGATGGGTGGCAGCAGAAAGCAGGCAAGAGGCCCATAGAGAGAAGGTTTTTCTTCTCCGAGTGATAAAGAATATCTTTAATTCTGAGAAAAGGGTGAAAAAGTAGGAGATGATGATGCGATAAAACAGATCATTTCCACTGAGCTGCCCTCAGTGGAGGGAAGCCACTCATTTATTGGTGTGTCTGTGCAGGCTAGCTTAACCAGGGGAAGGCATCCTAGAAAAAATGATTCATAACCTTTACTGTCACATTACTTCAGAATAAATGCAAAGAATGTGTGAACCAAGGATTTCTTGCTGCCTCCAATGTATGACAAGACACCAGCTTCCTTAAGTAACTGTATTTCAAAATAATAAGCATGGCAAAATGGCATTTTGGGAGGTAGTATAAGTGCTCTTCTTGCATTGTATAACATTGAATTCCCCTGGTACAAAACTTTTATATTTTACATGTATGTGTATGTATGCATTTGAAATCTGTCACTCTATCTATCTATTCTATATGGGTATAGATATTTTTTTCTACTTTGTCACAATCATTAAAATAGAACTGATATGAATAATGACTCAGTAAATGTGTGTTTTAAGTATTTTTCTCTGGTTAGGCTGGTGGATAGTCAACAAAGTGTAGAAATAAACAGCCATGAAAAGCTCCTTCTGCTAACATAGTTCATTTGCATGAAGGTATTTTTAGTAGTTTATTTTTTATGGTATTTTTCATTACCATTTATCACCCTTATACTCTTGTCCACTTCTACCCACCCCAGGAGTATGATATTTTATAAAATATATGTTTCTGGATGCTTCAAAAATTACAATGTATTTTAATATACAGTTGCTCCTAATTTAGTTCCGGTGGAGACTGGAGCAGAGATAGATGAAATCAACAAATCTGAGGGATGTCCCAAGGTGAATGCTCTTTACTTAGAGTGTAAATGTCATGTGGGTCTTTACAGATCCATCACTTCAGTGCCCACAACCATTCATGTACTTTCTGGAGGGTGATGGAATGTGCATTGCCAAGCCTCATACCCTGAGATTGTTGTTTCAGTGACATCTAACAGGAGGTAAAATGTCATCTAATACTTCATTTTAGTATCTATTTGTCTGTCTTGTCATTTGGTGTCACTGACACCATGCAGGTACTTTGGATAATACACATGGAATGCTCAGTGCTTGAGCTAAGAATGCTCACAATCTCATCTTGGAGATGGTGATATAGTAAGAGATGATATTAGTACAATGCTTAAAGGAGATAGATGCCAGTGATTTAAGATTGGGGCCTTTAACCAGAGCTGAGAAGTGTGTTTTTTCATTCTTAGGATGTTTGAAGTAGGTACATTAAGCACACTTTATACATTAAAGGGAGAGGGGTGTGTGTGTGGGTGTGAGTGTAAAGAGAAGAGGACCTAAGTGAGAAGCCTTGTGCAGTCCACTACTCTGTCCTCCAGGGAGAAGGAGAGAGAGCCTCCAGGTTTTTCTGCAGAATGGCAACCTTAAAATTAAATGAATATTCTGAGATTCTGAAATTATATAATGTTTTTTATAGCAGTATTAATAGTTATTCAATAACAGTGGAAATGTCAGGTATAATTACCTTAAATTATTAAATAGATTTTAGCATTACTTAACATCCAACCACTAAGCAATGACCACACTGAAAATTGTGCTTAGACTAAGGATTCAGTTTATTTCACAGATTGACAGAGAACCAAATTAAGGCATTACAACTGGAATACTAATGTAAATACTATTTGGTTGTTTGTTTTTTTCTTCATCTAACATAAATTCTTTTTAATAACTCTTCAACTTAAACTACATGAATTGGAAATTTCATTTTTTTAAGTTAATTAGTATAATGCAGTGAACACATTATAAATGGAAATAAAGTACATACATGAAGCACACTTTATACATTAAAAGGATAGTGGCTATTACAGGAGGTCAAGGTTTATACCCCCAAGCACCATTCATGCAGTTTCTGTTCAGTTGACAAGAGCAGGTGTCTGTTCCCCAGAGCGAGGGCAAGAGGGGAAATCCACAGTCTGAGGTGAAGGCTGTGATGTGCCAAATAAATGTAGAGTTTCTGATGCTGCTGATCCTTGGGGTAGCATGATCAGAAATAGAGGATCTGAGAAGTCGTCTACATCACCTGAATCGTGTCCCCGATGGTTACTCAGTCTTGGGCAAAGAAGAAGTACCGGTGGGTTTTGTGTAAAATGAACATGCTAGAATAAAACAAAACAAAGTTATTTTCTTTTTCATTCACAAAGGTTGCTTTTTCCATCTGTCTTTCAGGGGGCACATCTTCATTCATTGTATAAATGTTTTTGAATGGAATCTTGAAAATGAGCATTTTAAATAACAAAGTAGAAATACTGGTGAACAGGACAGACAAGAGCCATGCACTTATGGGATTTTGAGCTAAGGCAGAATAATTATAATTTACTCTTACTCATTCATTTACTACTTATTATTTCTAGGTGTTATGATGGGAAATTTATAGGGTGATACAAGCGCATAGGAAGAAGAAAGCAGAAGGTAACTTAAACCACAAAAACTTCCTTCTGGCTCAGCAAGTTTATTGAAATTGTTTGTTTAAAAAATGGAACTTTAAACACGGAGGGAGCTGGTACTATGCCCATATCTCTGGGGTATATACCCATGAATAGAGCAGAGTAATACATACAGACCCTCTTTACAAAATTAAGAGTAAGCCTATTACGTGTCTTTACTTCGAAGAGATGAAGATTCATGATGACTATTCTCTGCATTTAATTTAGGCACAAAAGTGAATAAAGAAACATTCAGAATTGTATTTGTGAGACTACAAAAAACTGACTAAGTGACTAAATTTTAATTCTCGACAGCTCTAAATAAATATTTTTTGGTGAACCTGTTTTCACTCAGAACATAATTTAGTGACAACGACTTTTTTCAGGGCACCTTTCACATCCTTATTCCTCAAACTGTAGATGAGTGGGTTTAACATGGGGATGACAACTGTGTAGAACACAGAGGCCACTTTGTCCGTGTCCATGGAGTAACTGGAGTTGGGTCGGAAATACATGAAGAGGAGTGCCCCGTAAAATATAGTCACAGCGGTTAAGTGGGAGGCACAGGTAGAGAAGGCTTTGCGTCTGCCTGTGGCGGACTTCATGCGAAGGATGGTAGTTACGATGTAGCTGTAGGAGAGGAGGACAGTGATGATGCTGGACCCCACAACACAACTACAGGAAACGGTCATTATTATTTCACTGGTGGTTGTGTCTGAGGTGGAGATGGCTAGTAAGGGTGGTAAGTCACAGAAAAAGTGATTGATGATATTGGAATTGCAGAATGACAATTGATGTGTGAAATAGGTGAAGACTGCCATATCCATAAAAGCTGTGGTGTAGGCAGTGGCCACGAGCTGGATGCACACTCTCCTGGACATGGTCACTGTATACTGAATGGGATTACAAATGGCTACATAACGGTCATACGCCATGACAGACAGCATGACACATTCCACACCCCCAAAGGCACCAAAAAACATTTGAACCATGCATAAATTATATGCAATCTTCTTTTGCTCAGATAAGAAATCAGCCAGCATCTTGGGAGAGACAGTGGAGGAGTAGCAGACATCACAGAAAGACAGACTGCTCAGGAAATAATACATGGGCGTGTGGAGCCGGGGGTCCATGCTGATCAGCAGGATCATCCCTAGGTTGGCGATCACAGTGATGCCATAAACCAGCAGGAAGAGCACAAAGAGCCCCTGCTGCACATCCCGCCTGCCAGAGAGTCCTAAGAGTATGAAGTCTGTGAACATGGTGCAGTTCTCAATGGCCATCAGTCAGGTCTGGAAATCCCTGGTTGTGGAGGAAGGAAATGCAAGTGGAGAGCAAAAGCATCTTACTGTGTTAGCAGTTAAACTGCTGGTTCTTTCTATTTGTCAGCAGTTAGTACAAGAGCTCAACAATGTACATTTTCTTTAAGTAAACTGACTCTGCAATGTTTCCAATATTACATAAATTGTAAAAGTGACAAAGAAAGCTTACGTTCGTATTGCACTATATAGAATATGTATCATATTTTGATCCAAATTAAATCATTTCATTTCCATACCAAACTATGTAGTGTTTTTCAGTCTTATAGATTAAGAAATTGATGTCCTCCGAGTCAAGCAAGTTGTTGTTAGAAGTATTTGGTCCAGAAAACCCACATCTTATTACAAAGTTGTTTCTGTTCCTGATGTAGTGTAAGTGTTGTTATATTCTGAAATGAAAAATATAGAAAAGTGAGAGATGCAGGTAATAAAAATATTTCTTTCTCCCCTCATTATCCAATATTGTAAAGCAGGCAGATCATCGGCTTGTTTCTTGATGTATCGAGTGCCCACTTCCCCATTATTCCCTTGTCCTGTCCAGACTCAGTCACCACGGGATAAATGTAGTCTGTGATCCAGGACTCCCAAGCAGGGAGCGTTCAGTAGAGGAGAAGTTGGAGGGGTCTCCGTGGGCAGTGGGTTACAGGTCACAGGCTGGAACATGTAGGGCTAACCATGAGCCCTCTGATAGCACTACTTGGGGAGGTGTGTTGGGACCTGACAGTAGGCATCCTGGTAGCACAGGTGACTGAGAGGCTAGAGTGGATTGGTGTGTGAGACCCTCCACTCTAATCTGCTAGAACCCACTGAATCTATTCACCAAAAGATCAAATGTGCAGGATACAAGGTAATGTCTCATGTGTGCACAGTCCCATAACCTCAGAGAAACTTCCATCTGAACTGGGCCCCATCCAACTCCCTAGACATTGTGACATTGCTTGACTGTGTTCTTTACCCCCTTCCTCTTGACAATCTCTGAAATCTGCTTTCCTTTGTTTAAAAAGAGTTGGTCCTTGAAGGTCAATAAAATTCTATGTTCTGCTGTTATATTCTACACAAACCAGGCATAATATATATAATATAAAATGTGACCTCTTCTATTCTGTGGGAATATGAGAAAATGGACCAGAATGTCAAATAGACAAAGAATTACATCTGAATAAGGATTAGTGATCCATATGCAGGTCTCCAAAATTCTTGGTCTGAACTCATCTAATTATCTGTGCCTGTAGACACATGTTTTTTAATAAACTTTCTTTCCAACCAAAAATAGTTATAAAATTTGTAAAAGTACAGGTAAGAGAGTAAGAACAAAAAATGTCCAACCACTTTTATAAATAATACTCACATTTTATTCTTCCTTGCCATTTATGAATGTCTTTAAAATAATGAGATAGATAGAAGTAAAAAAGTTTGTATACTATTTCTTACCCTCCATTAGTTTTATAACATGCTTTATGTGAGATAAAGGTAAATACATCTAAAGAAATCTAAAATAGAAATGAGAAAACCACAATAAAATCCTGCACCTGTTCCGAATCCTGTACTTCTTTGTTGCCTGCTTTCTGTCTGCCAGAGGGTTCAGCACTGTCCCCTCGGTGACCTGGCTTATATCACCCTGGCTGTGTGTGGACCTGGGTGCTGGTCTCTCAGAAACAAGGAACAGGTATAACAAGATGTTATCATCTGTTATTCCCTACAGGCTGGTGATTGAGAAAGAAACATGGACCTTTTGAAAATGTTGCTTTTGTCCCTCCCTACCTTATTGCCTAATATTGTACTTACTTAGCAATAGTAAAATGAGTGTATTGAGGGCTCTTTGCGTCCAGCTCACCAAATCATATCCCGGTATATGGTTTCCATCTCCAAATTATCAGAAACAACTATTCAAGTTACACACAAAGACACACATATACAAACACTCTCACATAAATAATTTTACAAAGTAAATATTTTCATAAATACAGGCAAAACTGACTATAATCATAGTGCTTAGGGAAAAGTAAATTTTGTTGTGTAATATAGGATTTTTAATATTCAAACAAAATTTACACCAGAATAAATACAGCTTATGCGCAAATAGTTATTCTGGAAAATGACAATGCATCCTTTGTTACATTTATTTATTCATTCTTCTTTTGATTATATCATTAGGTTTATAGAGAATCTTTATACTCTAAAATTTTGATGTGAGTATAATTATACATACCTAAATTGTCATAGCTAGTTTCTTCCTCAAAATAAATTCTAAGAAATGAACTTTAAGAGCATATAAATTTGACAGTAAATAAAGACAATTTTGACCTTTTTAACAGAGTGAGATGTTTTATGTTGTGTAATAATCACCATATATTATCATATATGTTATGATGCATACATCCTGAGTTATTTCAAATACAGTCATTATTGGTACAGAAATTGAAACGTAGATGTACTAAGTAAGGTAGAGTCTTTTAGACATTTTCATTAAACTCATAAAAGTTGCTCAAAATAGATGTTCTCAAATGTTTGGTAAAATTCCCCCATGAAACTGTCTGGTCCATGACTTTGGCTTGTTGAAAGTTTTTGGTTACTGCTTCAATTTCCCTAGTTGAAACCTGTCTATTCAGATTCTCTGATTCTTCCTGATTCAGCGTTGGAAGATTGCATGTTTCTAGGAACTTATCTATTTTGTCCTGATTGTCCAATTTGTTAGCATATAGTTGTTTGTACTATTTTGTTGCACCATTTGTATTTTTTGGTATGGAGAAGAGAGATATCTCATGCACTATTGGTGAGCTTGCAGATTGGTGCAGCCATGGTAGAAAGCATTATGGAGTATATATTAAACAATCAAAAATAAAACTGCTTCATGACCCCGCAATTCCATTTCTGGGAATTTATGCTTGGTAATGGCACAAAGGGAAATGAGGTTCACTAGTCTCCTTGTTCCTGGAAACAATATTAGAAGTGACAACACATTAAAAGTCCTAGAGGAAAACATAGGGAGGAAAATCTCAGATATTTCATGCAGCAATATTTTCACCTACATCTCCCCTAGAGCAAAGGACATTAAGGAAAGAATAAACAAATGGGACATAATCAAAAGAAAAAGCTTTTGCACGGCTAAAGAAAACATCAACAAAATAAAAAAGGGAACCTACTGTGTTGGAGAAATGTATTTATAAATGATACCTTGGACAAGGGTTTGATCTCCAAAATATATAAAGAATACTCAAGACTCTACTTGAAGAAGAAAAACAACCCAATAAAAAAATGGGCAGAGGACCTGAACAGACAATTCTCCAGACAGGACATACAGAGGGCCCAGAGACATGAAAGGATGCCAGCCATTAGAGAGATGCAAATTAAAACCACAATGTGATACCACTCCACACCGGTCAGAGTGACCATCATAAACAAATCAACAAACAAGTGCTGGTGAGGTTGTGGAGAAAAGGAAACCCGAGTGCACTGTTGGTGGGAATGCAGACTGGTGCAGCCACTCTGGAAAACACCATGGAATTTCCTCAGAAAAGTAAAAATGCAACTAACTTTTGACCCAGTGATACCACTGCTGGTTGATACCTGAAGAATGCTGAAACAGCTATTCAGAAGAAGCTATGCACCACAGTGTTCATAGCAGCACAATTTACAATAGTCATGTGTTGGAAGCAACACAAGTGCCTATCAAGAAATGAGTGGACCAAAAATTATAGTATATTTACACAATGTAATACTACGCAGCAGAAAGAAAGAAGGAGCTCCTACTCTTTGCAACAAGATGGATGGGTCTGGAGAGAAGTATGGTAAGTGAACTAACCAGGCAAGACAAATACCATATGATCTCACCTATAATTGCATCTATCAAAGAAACAAGTAAGCAAAACATAACCAGAGACAATGAAATAAAGAACAAACTGACAGTAACCGAAGGGATGGGGGAGTGTAATAATGGAGTAAAATAGGGGAAGGGGAATCAATGACCATACATGAAGGACACATGGAGAAAACCAAAGGGTAGGATTGAGGGTGGGGGGAGGGGATTGGAGAGGCGGGCGGGAGTAGTGTGGGAAAGTGGAGACAACTGTATATGAACATCAATAAAAAAACAAAGTGTTCATATTTTGAATAAGACATATTTGCTTAAAAAATACAGTAATCATTTACCAGCAAAGTGACATATTATCACAGAAATATTCCTTAAAAGTTGCTCCATTATTTTACAAGAATATACTGAACTTTATTGTAGACAAGGCAGCACTGGAACTAAACATTTTACAACATTAAATTTCTGAAGTTTCTTAGAGTCTAATGGTGCATACATAGGTTTGCTTTTCGGAGAACCTTTTTGATAAGTAATGTACATGATATTACTCAAATGATGAGTATATAGCTAGACAAATTTAAAATAAATACCCTTGTAACCAAGACCAGAACAATAGATAGAACACTGCCAGAATCACCAAAGTCTTCTATTCAAGGATATCCTTTTTAAAAGAGATTTTATTGATTTGTGTTTAGAGAGAAGGGAAAGGAGGGAGAAAAAGAGGCCGAGTACATGTTGTGAGAGGGAAAGAGCAGTTGGTTGCCTCTCATACACGCCCCAACAGGGGACTGAACCTGTCACCCATGTCTGTGCCCTGATTGGGAATCAAACTGGCAACCTTTCACTTTGCAGATGACACCCAACAAACTGAGCCACATCCGTCAGGGCACCAGGAATCCTCTGAAGTCACTAGTCTCTTCATGCAAAGGAATAACTACATTGTTGGTTATTATCACGTTAGATTAATTTTGAACTGAGCACAAGCAGACACCTAAAGCATGTGCTGCTGTGGTCAGTTACACACTTGTTCACATTGTTGCATTCAGTTGCAAAGATGGATCCCATTGGTGTAAAGCATAGTTTTGTACAAGTATATTGTTACTTTTTGATCTACTTTAATGTGCATTGTAGGCAGTGGGGTTGTTTTCTCTTTTGTTAGTAGTACTAATATTAGTGTGAAAACTCCTGAAATACCTTTTAGTAGACATAAACACTCATTTATCTTGTATATAAGACCAGGAGTTGAAAATGTGTGTGGGTGTGTGTATAAATTTTATATTTATTAAATATCATCATACAGTTTTCTATGAAGTCTGCCAATCCACCTGGCAGTAACACAGTGCCCTTGTGTGAGTCCCTTGTTGAACATCCTCACCAATAGCTAAGAGGATCTTTTCCTTTAACTCTTGACATTATTTGGAGTATTTGATATTCCTGACAAGTAACGAAGTTGAATATTCACTTTTATAAAGTGTGTCTCATAGTGCAAATTCAGAATTGAAGGCCTGTTAAGGAGACCAGCTTGATGGTAGTGGGGCTCCCGCATCCCAAACTCTCTGTCTGTCTGCCGTCACTGCCACTTCCAGTTCAGGTCTGACTGGCCCACAGCTGTAATGCATTCCACTGGTATGAGTCCTATTCCCTCCCATCTGCTGTTGTCTCAATCATGCCCAATGGGTATGAGCACTGAGAGCCTCATGTTACTATAGTCCAGGATGCAGTGACTTGAATAAAGAATTGAGATTATTCATTTTTAATCCCCTCATTTGATAGAGTGGAACCTGAGGTCCAAAGGGAAGATTGATTTGTTGAAGGTCACAGGCAGAGTGAGATGGGAGGGACACTGACTGAATATTGTTGTCATTGCCTCCGCAGTTCAGAGTGTGTTTCTGCAGAAGATTTCAAGCTCAGCTGAGTATGCTGCCTCTTCATATGGAGCCACACACTTATAGATGTCATGAGAATTATTTCAGTTTTGATTTGACAAATTTTGCTAACCAGATTTTTACCACACAGAGCTGTTTGCTTGGATTATTATACATGGACCCTTCATCCTTGGTAGTGCTTGTGTTTGGAGATAATAATGCCTGAACAGAAATAAAGAAGTATAGTTAAGGATTTGACATGTAACACTGATTGGTTATACAAATTACTGAAGGAGACTATGCTCAGGAGCCAGACATGGGAAGAGGAAACTAGAGATGGTGGGACGACAGTGTGGTTGTCTTCTGGGGAATGAACCCTACTGAAGTTTGTAGTGTAAATTAAAAGAAGGTATAGTAGTCATGTCTGTAAAATGTCCACCTATTGTTATATAATGAAAACTGTGTGCCACATTGCTGTAATTGTCATCCAAGGAGAGTGGAATAAAATTCGTCTGTGTGAACGATGACCACTCCTTGAAAGATATACAGACAGCAAAGGTAAATCATTACAAATGGAATACTACTATTTTTCCTTATTTTTCCATTGAACACATTTTTTTTTTTTTGGTTATAACTATGCCTTTACAATTTACTCTGTGTCAATTGGGCAATTCATTTTATAAATTTTGTTTTAACTAGTGTGGGCCTCTGAGCACATCTAGATGCAGTTTTCTTCTCCAGTGACCTTGAGGAGGTCCCGCTGTTATTAAGCCCAACTTCCATTCCTGCATTTCTGTACCTGTATCAATAGGGTCATGTCTGTTCTCCACAGTGAGGGCAAGAAGGGGAATCCATAGGCTGATGTGCATACTCTGAGGTGCAATATGAACCTACAGCTCCTGATCCTTTGGATATTTGTTAATAAATTTGGGGCAGAATGATGATAAATAGAGGTTTTAGGAAGTTCTCTATATGTGATCCCTGTGCCTGAAACTTATTCAGGCTAGCCTGAAAGACAAGGGGCACTTATGAACTTGGTCTAAGACGCACATACTAGCATAGAATAAAGTAAAATAAAGGGAGCTCAGTATTTTTAAAAAAAAATTAGAAAGGCTCTTTGTTGCTTCAGTTCGCAGAGGACACTCATTCAGGGATTCAACAAATAACAACCTGGAACGGGGCGTGGTCAGTAGTCAGGTAGAAACATTTGTGAACAGGAGAACCAAGATGGCGGCGTAGGTAGACACACTGTGCCTCCTCGCACAACCAGAACTGACAGAGAATTGAACAGCAAGGGGGACTGACACCAAGGAAATAGAAAATAAACATTCATCCAGACTGGTAGGAGGGGCGGAGACGAGCACCAGGGTGGAGAGGACTCACGTGGCTGTGGCGGGACTGAGACTGGCGGAGTGTGGGACAAACGGTGCAGGCAGTCCGAGCACTAGCAGACCCTGCGGCCCCACATTTGCACAGATAAACCCAGAGGGCCGGACTCAGAGTGGTGGAGAACGGGGCAGGCAGAGCAGCGGGTAGCACCCCACGGCACCACATTCACCCACAGACAAACCAGACGAACGGCGGGGACCGAAGCAGACTGTGCAACCCAGGGCTCCAGCACGGGGGGAAATAAAGTCTCAAACCTCTGATTGAAAACGCCCATGGGCATTGGGGCGGCAGCAGGAGAGACTCCCAGCCTCACAGGAGAGGTTGTTGGAGAGACCCACAGGGGCCTAGAGTGTGCACAGGCCCACTCACTCGGGAACCAGCAACCAGAGGGGCCCAGTTTGATTGTGGGTAGCAGAGTGAAAGATTGAAAGCCACAGGAGAGTGAGGAGGGCGCCATTGCTCCCACTCGCGCCTCCCCTACGTACAGCATCACAGCCCAGCGACCACCATTACCCCGCCCCGGTGAACACCTAAAGCTCCGCCCCTTAAAGTAACAGACGCGCCAAGACCAAAAAAAAAAAAAAAAAAAAAAAAAAAAAAAGGCCCAAATGACAGAACACTTCAAAGCTCCAGAAAAAATACAACTAAGCGAGGAAGAGATAGCCAACCTATCGGATGCACAGTTCAAAACACTGGTTATCAATATGTTCACAGACTTGGTTGAATCTGTTTGAAAAAACAGATGAAAAAATGAAGCCTATGCTAAGAGAAACAAAGGAAAATGTACAGGGAACCAATAGTGATAAGAAGGAAACTGGGACTCAAATCAATGGTGTGGACCAGAAGGAAGAAACAAACATCCAACCAGAAAAGAATGAAGAAACAAGAACTCGGAAAAATGAGGAGAGGCTTAGGAACGTCCCGGACGCCTGGAAACGTTCCAACATCCGAATTATAGGGGTGCCAGAAGGAGAAGAGGAAGAACAAAAAATTGAAAACTTATTTGAACAAATAATGAAGGAGAACTTCCCTAATCTGGCAAAGGAAATAGACTTCCGGGAAGTCCAGGAAGCTCAGAGAGTCCCAAAGAAGCTGGACCCAAGGAGGAACACACCAAGGCACATCAAATTACATTACTCAAGATTAAACGCAAGGACCTACATCCAAGATTACTGTATCCAGCAAAGCTATCACTTAGAATGGAAGGGAAGATAAAGTGCTTCTCAGATAAGGTCAAGTTAAAGAAGTTCATCATCACCAAGCCCTTATTATATGAAATGTTCAAGGGAGTTACCTAAGAAAAAGAAGATCAAAAATAGGAACAGTAAAAATGACAGCAAACTCACAGTTATTAACAACCACACATAAAACAAAAACGAGAGCAAACTAGGCAAACAACTAGAACAGGAACAGAACCATAGAGATGGAGATCACATGGAGGGTTGTCAATAGGGGTGTGGGAGGGGGAGAGGGGGGAAAGGTACAGAGAATAAGTAGCATAGATGATAGGTGGAAAATAGACAGGGGGAGGGTAAGAATAGTGTAGGAAATGTAGAAGCCAAAGAACTTATAAGTATGACCCATGGACATGAACTATAGGGGGGGAATGTGGGAGGGAGGAGGTGGGCAGGATGGAGTGGAGTGGGGGAGGGAAATGGGACAACTGTAATAGCATAATCAATAAATATATTAAAAAAAAAGAAACATTTGTGAACAAAATGGAAAAGGTCATGCAGGAATGAAACTTTCAGTTAGGGCCAGAGCGTTTTTAAAGTTCTTATTTATTTGTTTACTACTTATATTTGTAGGTGTTATGGTGCAATATTTATAGAGAGAGACAATTACATAGGAATGAGACAAGCAAACCCATTTTATCCCATAAACTCCCCCTGAATGAGCAAGTTTATTACAACCATTGTTCAAAAAAATGGGCCCTTGGGAGGTTGAGTTGATTTGACATGGGCAGAGGGGTTCTCAGCCCATGATGTCTCACTGGGACTTACCTATGAATGGAGAAGGGAGGGATAAAATCCTCTTTGAAACACAGTGAAGTTTATCTATTACTAGTCTCCCTTAGCTTGGGGAGAAGATTAAGAACGATAATGACTGTTCCCTGTGTTTAATTTAGAAACAAGGATAAGCAGTGAAAAATACTTATCACTAGGCTCTGGTGAACACATAATAATGTATATCAAATACCTGAACTATAGCTGTCAGGATCTTCCAATAAACACCTTCGGTGAAAACATGGCTTCAGTCAGAACATAATTTATTGCCAACTACTTTTTTCAGGGCATGTTTCACATCCTTATTCCTCAAACTGTAGATCAGTGGGTTTACCATGGGGATGACAACTGTGTAGAAAACAGAGGCCACTTTGTCCATGTCCATGGAGTAACTGGAGCTGGGTCGGATATACATGAAGAGGAGTGTCCCATAAAACATAGCCACAGCGGTTAAGTGGGAGGCACAGGTAGAGAAGGCTTTGCGTCTGCTCTCAGCTGATTTCATGCGAAGGATGGTGGTTATGATGTAGCTGTAGGAGAGGAGGACAGTGACAATACTGAACCCCAGAACACAGCTGCTGTAAGCGAACATCACTATCTCATTGATGGTTGTGTCTGAGGTGGAGATGGCTAGTAAGGGTGGGAAGTCACAGAAAAAGTGATTGATGGTATTGGACTTGCAGAATGACAATCGAATTGTGCAATAAGTAAAGATTGCAGAGTACAGCAGACTTTGGATGTACACAATGGCCACTAGCTGGGCACAGACTCTTCTGGACATGGTCACTGTATACAGAAGGGGATCACAAATGGCTACGTAACGGTCATAGGCCATGACAGACAGCATGACACATTCCACATCTGCAAAGGCACCAAAACAGAACATCTGAAGGGCACATAAATTATATGGGATGCACTTTTGCTCAGATAAGAAATCAGCCAGCATCTTGGGAGTAGCAGACATCACTGAAAGACAGATTGCTCAGGAAATAATACATGGGCCTGTGGAGCTGGGCATCCATGCTGATCAGCAGGATCATGCCTAGGTTGGCGATCACCGTGATGCCATAAACCAGCAGGAAGAGCACAAAGAGCCCCTGCTGCACATCCCGCCTGCCAGAGAGTCCTAAGAGTATGAAGTCTGTGAACATGGTGCAGTTCTCAACAGCCATCAGTCATGTCTGGAAATTCCTGGTTGTGGAGGAAGGAAAAGGATGTGCAGTGTTAACATCATCTATCTTATCAGTTAAATTGCTGATTCTCTCTATTTCTCAGTCATTAGGAAAACAAGTAAATAATGCTAGAACTCCTTGAGGAAATCTGACTCTTTGGAAATACATGCTATATAATGTAAATCAATACAGGTGAATGATAATATCTCTTACATTTACATAGCATTTTACCACGTTTGTGGCATACTTTTTCATTAAATCATGCTATTTTCATACCAGCCTATGTAGTATTTATGGTAATTTTTGTAACTCCTTTCAAGAGATTAAGAAGTGATGTTCCCATAGCTGAGGCAATAGTTCTTAAATTAATTAGTTGAGTAAGCCACATCTTCTGATAAGATTGTTGCTGTTTTTCAGTATTGTGGAGCCTGTGTTATATGCTGTAATTGAGAAGCACAGTTAGCTGAGAGGTACAAAAAGTGAATATGTTGTTTTGTTTTCCTCCATTGTTAGAATTGTGGACGGGCAGAGACATGGTGGTGTCTGGATAGAACATTCCCCTAATCCCTACTCGCCCCTCTTGTCCTTTCCAGTCTCCACAGACAGGGAGAGAGATAGTCTATGATCAGGACCCCCTGGAGCAGGAGGGTGGTGGTGCTCGGGAAGAGGCTGGAGGGTCCCCATGGGTGAGAGTTAGACGGGAATAGGCCTGGGCTCACTGTGCTCCCTGTGATAGACTCTGTTGTTCAGCAGAGCTTCTGCAGAATGTTTGGGACCTGACTCCAGGCATGCTGGTCTCAGGGGTGACAGAGAGGTAAGAAAGGGTTGATGTATTTCCGCGTGGGTCACTTTCCTCTAACCAACTAGAATCCACAGGATGTATTCACCAACAGAACACATGTGTCAGTCACAGGATAAAAGTCCTCATCTGTCCACAGCCCAGTAAATTCAGAGAGAATTCATGTTGGACTATGCCTCCATTTCCCTAAAATTTGAAATATTGCTTATTGTTTTCTTTTTGTTTAAAGCCTTCTATTTATGCAGATTTCAAAGGTAGAGTATAAGATTGAGAAAGGATTGCAAGTTAAAATTTTGGTGAGTTCTACACATTGGAATGTTTTTTTCATTGTTTTTCAAGTGCAGTTGTCTCCATTTTGCCCCCATGACTCTCCCCTACTCCGCCCACCTCCCACCTTCCAATTTCTTTCCTCCCCCCTGTCGTCTTTGCCCATGGGTCCTTTATACATGTTCCTTGACTTGACCCTTACCCTTCTTTTCCCCGTCATTCCCATTCTCCCTCCCCCATCCTGTCTGGTCACTGTCAGGTTGTTCTTTATTTCCATGTCTCTGATTCTATTTGGCTGGTTTGTTTGTTTTGTTGATTAGGTTCTGCTTATAGGTGAGATCATATGGTCTTTCACCATTTTGCCTCTCTCACTTAGGATAATATTCTCCAGTTCCATCCATGCTGTTGCAAAAGGTAAGAGTTCCTTCTTTCTTTCTGCTGTGTAGTATCCCATTGTGTAAATGTACCTCGGTTTTTTGATCCACTCATTTGCTGATGGGCACTTATGTTGTTTCCAGCACTTGGCTCATGTGAATTGTGCTGCTGTGAAGACTGAGGTGTATAAGTGCTTTTCAATTGGTGTTGTAGGATTCTTAGGATATAATCCCAGCAATGGAAATGCTGGGTTAAAAGGCAGTTCCATTTTTAGTTTTCCAAGGAAAGTTCTTATTGTTTTCTTTGATTCCTATTTTCCTTGAGTAGCTCTGAAATCTGCCTGTCTTTGCTTTAACAGAATTGGTCTTTCGGAGGTCAATTGAGTTCTATGTCCCAGTGTTCTAATTTACCCAATCAATATATTATGTATGTCATAGGTGACCCCCTCTGTTCTGTGAGAATATAGTGACAGTGGAGTGGAAGGCAGGAGAATAGAAAAGGACAATCTGTTTACTGATCTAGTGATCAACGTGCAGTTCTCCAAACCCTTGGCATAAACCCATTTGAATATCTGTTCCTGTAGACAGCTGTTTAATGAAAAGGAGATATTTCTTTTAAAAATATACAAAGTATAGGAAATAGAGAAGCCAAAGAACTTATATGTATGACCCATGGGCATGAACTAAAGGTGGGTGTGGGGGGAATGTGGGTGGGAGAAGGTTTGCAGGGTGGAGGAGAATAAAGGGGGTAAATTGGGACAACTCTAATAACATTATCAATAAAATATATAAATAAATAAAATGAATAAATAAAATGTCCATAGAGAAAAATTAAAATAAAAACATAAAGAGTATACAGGTAAGAGATTAAAAATAAAAAAAATTCTCCCACCTCCTCAATCCATGCTTGCATTTCATTGTATTTCCTGTCATTTATGCGTATGTCTTTAAAATAATTAGATTAATAAAAGTAATTAAAATTTCATATAACATTTCATACCCTCTATAGATTTCCTAGCATACATTCAGTCCAATGACGATAAAAATTAGAGAAATCAAACACAGACATCAGACGAACAGCAAGTCCAGGTGCACTGACTTCCATGCTCCACCCAGTCTGTCTGCAGGAGGGCTCAGCCCTGCCTCCCCACTGAGCTGGGTTATATCACCTTTAACATGTCTGCTCACTGGGCGTAGAACACAGTCTCTCAGGAATACGGGACAGATACAATTAGTTATATGTTTTGTCATGTGTTATTTTTCTACAGGCAGGGTGATTGAGAAAGAACTACAGACTTAAAAGAAATGTTAGGTGTGTTGAAAAACCACCTAAGTATTTTTCCACCAGGTAACCACAAGAGAGTGCTGTACGTGTGGGACCGAAGAGCTCCACTACCATTGTCTTATTTCCCTGGGGTGTGTGTGGAGGAGGCAGAGTCCTCCTTGGTCACCTCCTTCAGATTCCTCCCCACCCTCCTTTTCCCCTCAGGTGCTCCCTATTTCCAGGGATGCCAGCTACTGCAGGCCACACCCCATTTAAGCAGGATCCAAAGGTGATCTTCAGAAACTGGGAGCCCCTGTAGTGTAACTCCCACTCCCCTTGACATTCAGAGTATGGAGAGCAACATATGGTCAAAAAGTAGATAATTTAAATTCATTCCCAAATGTTTTATGTTCTAATAGAATGGCTTTCTTTAACTACATGTGGAGCGGGGAAGATTCACAACGCAAGTTAAGACTCCAGAGCAAACAAGGGAGTAAAGATTTTCTATGTCTACAGGGCTTTCCTGAGATCCCAGGTGCCCCCCCCCCCCCCACACACACACCCAGTGCTGCAGAGAGAACAGTCTACTCTCAATCTCCTCCTTCCAGATAATGGATGTTTGGCCCTGAGGCCTGGGTCTTTATCACAAAGTGCAGAGCTTGACAAAGCCACCAAGGAAAACCAGTTCAGTAAGGCTTCCTGGGTGAGGACAAGGAAAGTAGTTTCTGAAGGCTGCTAAAAATACCTCTGATTTATCAGTGAGGTAGCACTTTCTGGTAAAGAAAAAAAAAAGACAATCATTTAATGAAATAGTTTATATGGAAGTTGTATGCTTTGAATTTTACAATAATATTTTGAAAATGTGTGTATATAAGAAACTGTTAGTGATTTTAAATGTCTGTAATAGGTTTAATAGCATACTTTCAGTCCAAAAAAGATAAAAATTAGAGAAATCTAAAACAGAAATCAGACCATTGCCTACAATCTGATAGTAAGTAGTCTTTGGTTTTTGGAAACTTTTTAAAGATACGTATATGTTAATTTTAAAATGTACGTTTTTGCAAGTTCAAATGTGCCTGCATCCAAACCCTGAACAACAATCAGAAAACTAGCTTTTCCGAGACTGTTTGTGGACCGTAACTCAATTGATGCCAAATTGTTCAATAGTTGTGTATGTTTTCATAAAGTGTATGGAATTACAGTCTTCTGCTTTTATCCTCTCACATCTGTATCCTTTCATTCAGTATTATGTATATGAGGTTCCCTCAAGCTGTTACATATGAGTGTATCAGGGTTCAGCCAAGAGGGCGGCCCCACATAGGGATTTGTAATGGGGTCTAGAATTCAAGGTGTCCAGGAAATATTAGAACAATATATATAGGATGTCCTCAACCCCACAAGCCTGAGATGGGGGATGGGACACGTGGAGCAGGGCCATTCAGAGTTGTTTTGTACAGCAATAGCTGTGCAGCTAACCTCTGGCATGGTCATTTAACATATCTATAACCTTTAACTGGTTTCACAGATACATTCAATAGCTGTGGCCCTGCTTTGAGCCAGGGAGATGGCAGTGACTTCCACCCAAGATGTAACTGGGAGGCATCTCCCCCTGGTTCCAGCGCCTCTGTGAGAGTTTGGAGGAGATTAACTCCATGCCAAGGGGACACACCTGCCCACACCTTACTATGGCAGCCCAGGAAAGCTGGAAGAATCCTGGAACGCTGGCAGGTGTAACTGATTATAGGAGGAGTAGGAAATGGGGCTGCAGAGGAAGACTGGCGCCGAGATTTAAACCCAGGGGCAGCAGCTGTTGTAGAGATAAGATCAGGTGGTTTTGGCAGAGAAGAGGGAGAGAGGACCATGTGGCTTTGGCAGAGTGGGCACCCTGTGGCAGAGACACAGTTAATGTTGCCGGGAGCCTGAGTCACAGATTTCTACTTCTTTTTCTCAGATATGGTACCCTGGACTGGGCAGAAGGAGATGCATCTGTGGGTATTCTAAAGAACTTCAGTATTTTAATGAAGACATTAAGTCATGACTCTAAGTATATAACTTTTTTTTAAAATATATTTATTGATTATGCTATTACAGTTGTCCCATTTCCTTCCCCCACTCCACTCCATCCTGCCCACCTCCTCCCTCCCACATTCCCACCCTATAGTTCATGTCCATAGGTCATACTTATAAGTTCTTTGGCTTCTACATTTCCTACACTATTTTTACCCTCCCCCTGTCTATTTTCCACCCATCATCTATGCTACTTATTCTCTGTACCTTTCCCCCCTCCCCCTCCCCCTCCCTTAATGACAACCCTCATGTTCTAGTTGTTTGCCTAGTTTGCTCTCGTTTTTGTTTTATGTGTGGCCGTTAATAACTGAGTTTGCTGTCATTCTTACTGTTCCTATTTTTGATCTTCTTTTTCTTAGGTAACTCCCTTGAACATTTCATATAATAAGGGCTTGGTGATGATGAACTTCTTTAACTTGACCTTATCTGAGAAGCACTTTATCTTCCCTTCCATTCTAAGTGATAGCTTTGCTGGATACAGTAATCTTGGATGTAGGTCCTTGCGTTTAATCTTGGGTAATGTAATTATGATGTGCCTTGGCGTGTTCCTCCTTGGGTCCAGCTTCTTTGGGACTCTCTGAGCTTCCTGGACTTCCCGGAAGTCTATTTCCTTTGCCAGATTAGGGAAGTTCTCCTTCATTATTTGTTCAAATAAGTTTTCAATTTTTTGTTCTTCCTCTTCTCCTTCTGGCACCCCTATAATTCGGATGTTGGAACGTTTCCAGGCGTCCGGGACGTTCCTAAGCCTCTCCTCATTTTTCCGAGTTCTTGTTTCTTCATTCTTTTCTGGTTGGATGTTTGTTTCTTCCTTCTGGTCCACACCATTGATTTGAGTCCCAGTTTCCTTCTCATCACTATTGGTTCCCTGTACATTTTCCTTTGTTTCTCTTAGCATAGGCTTCATTTTTTCATCTGTTTTTCAAACAGATTCAACCAAGTCTGTGAGCATATTGATAACCAGTGCTTTGAACTGTGCATCCGATAGGTTGGCTATCTCTTCCTCGCTTAGTTGTATTTTTTCTGGAGCTTTGAAGTGTTCTGTCATTTGGGCCATTTTTTGTTTGTTTGTTTGTCTTGGCGCGTCTGTTACTTTAAGGGGCGGAGCCTTAAGTGTTCACCTGGGCAGGGTAATGCTGGTTGCTGCACTGTGATGCTGTACGTCGGGGAGGGGCCCAGTGGGAGCAATGGCGCCCTCCTCACTCTCCTGTGGCTTTCAATCTTTCACTCTGCTACCCACAATCAAACTGGGCCAACTCTGGTGCTGGTTCCTGAGTAAGTGGGCCTGTGCACACTCTAGGTCCCTGTGGGTCTCTCCAACAACCTCTCCTGTGAGGCTGGGAGTCTCTCCTGCTGCCACCCCAACCCCCACGGGCGTTTTCAATCAAAGGTTTGAGGCTTTATTTCCCTGAGCTGGAGCCCTGGGTTACGCGGTCTGCTTCGCTCCCCGCTGTTCCTCCGGTTTACCTGTGGGCGAATGTGGTGCCGTGGGGTGCTACCCGCTGCTCTGCCTGCCCCGTTCTCCACCACTCTGAGTCCGGCCCTCTGGGTTTATCTGTGCAAATGTGGGGCCGCAGGGTCTGCTAGTGCTCAGACTGCCTGCGCCATTTGTCCCACACTCTCGCCAATCTCAGTCCCGCCACAGCCACAGGAGTCCTCTCCACCTGGTGCCGTCTCCGCCCCTCCTACAGGTCTGGATGAATGTTTATTTTCTATTTTCTTGGTGTTGGTCCCCCTTGCTGTTCGATTCTCTGTCAGTTCTGGTTGTGCGAGGAGGCACAGTGTGTCTACCTACGCCGCCATCTTGGTTCTCAAGTCTATATAACTTTTAAATAAATAATTCCTTTCCTTTTCACCAATGTCTTGCATTGAGAGACGTCTCTCCCTGGTGGTGGGCTAGGCGAACCTAGTAGCAGGGGGGACCCCCAGGAAGAAAGTGGCGGATCCCTTGGAAATAGTATATGGGTCATCCCCCCACCCCGTCTGTTCTGCAACATGAGGATAGTTATTCATTCTCTTTGCTGTGTGGTATTGCAATGAATAATCACACTAAATATTTTTGTCAAATCCCAAATCATGCTACATTGATCACTTTTGTACAGCCTTTGCATGTACATACTTTCTCATTTCTGATGGGTACAAAAGTACTAGGGGGATTTTGGGGACGGCTGCAATAGAAAGCTGCCATTCAGTTTAACAAAGTTGAACTCAGGTTTGAATTCCGTCAGTGGGTGAGAGCTGTAGACCTTCCACATTCAGGCAGGTGCTTGGTATTAATACTGAGAATCTTTCTCACAGTAGCTGATCTTAGGTGAGGCCTGGTGCAGCACGTACATACAGGGAATATGTAAGTGCTAAGTATACAACTTGTTTTAAAAAATATCCTCATAATCAGTATCCAGACCAAGAAACAGAACATTATTAGAATCGCTAAAGCCTTCTATATTCTCCCTTCTTTTTAGTTGTCTTTAGTTCACACATTAGACTCAGATCTGTTTAGAGTAGCTAGAAACTTATGGAGTCTGATTTTAAACACATTTCCGTTGTGTTACAGGGGAACAGTGTGCCAGCTGGATGCTGTTATCGTTCTGCTTTCAGGGTCCACAACCATCTGTGCTTGGGCTTTGGTCTAGGTCAGTTGCACTCCTGCCACGTTGCTGTTCAGGATACGACCCAGTTCAGAGGTAGAACTTCCAAGGCCATGGGTTAAAATGGACATATTATTACTACAAGAAGCATCTCCTGTTGTTCTTCTACTGTATTGTGTCTCAGAATACCAGAAACAATACCTTCCTAGAGAACAGAGCAGCGTCCTTTTCCTCCTTGGGTTTCCCTAGCAATCTGGAATGTTCTCACTGAAAAGCATTTTTTTTCAAGGATCTGCATTTTTTATTTAGTATTTTTAAATTTATTGATTTATTTTGATTTTTTTTATTGCTATTCAATTACAGTTGTCTGCATTTTCTCCCCATCCCTCCACCCCACCCCAGACAAACCCAAATCCCTCCCCCGCCTCCACCCTCCCCCTTGGTTTTGTCCATGTGTCCTTTATAGTAGTTCCTGAAAACCCCTCTCCCCACTGTCCCCTCCCCACTCCCCTCTGGTTATTGTTAGATTGCTCTTAACTTCAATGTCTCTGGTTATATGTTGTTTGCTTTATTCTTTTGTTGATTAGGAAAATCATTTTGTAACTGCACCTAGATATTGAATGACTTCAGGTTTTGTGTAACTGTGGCAAACATTTAAGATTGGCCTTGCTTCTTGTGTGGTCCTTCAAATTCATGTCCTTGTCCCTCTTTAGTAAATGAGCCACTTCCTGTAATTTGGCCATCAACAAAGTTGAGCAGAGGCATGTGATGTTGTCAAATGTCTTGATAAATGCTGTTTGGTGTATTTGTTTTCCAAATACTTTCTCTATATGTCTTTAATATTCCCTTGTTTTATCATACACTTTCCTAAGTAACTGTATTTCAAAATAATCAGCATGCCAAAGTGGCATTTTGGGGGGTAGTATAACTGCTCTTCTTTCATTGTATAACATTGAATTCCCCTGGTATACAACTTTTATAATTTACATATATATATGTATGTATGTATTTGAGATCTATCACTCTATCTAATCTATATTTGTATAGATATGTTTTTCTACATTCTCACAATCCTTAGCATAGAATTGATATGAATAATGACTCAGTACATGTGTGTTTTAAGTATTTTTCTCTTGTTAGGCTGGTGGATAGTCAACAAAGTATAGAAATAAACAGCCATTAAAAGCTGCTTCTGCTAATATAGTTAATTTGCATTAAGGTATTTTTAGTAGTTTATTTTTTATTGTGTTTTTTCATACTCTTGTCCATTTCCACCCACCCCAGGAGTATGATTTTTTTATAAAATATATGTTTTTGGATGCTTCAAAAATTACAATGTATTTTAATATACAGTTGCTCATAGTTTAGTTCCGGTGGAGACTGGAGCAGAGATAGATGAAATCGACAAATCTGAGGGACGTCCCAAGGTTAATGCTCTTTACTTAGAGTGTAAGTGTCACGTGGGTCTTTACATATCCATCACTTCAGTGCCCAAAACCATTCATGTACTTTCTGGAGGGTGATGGAATGTGCATTGCCAAGCCTCATACCCTGAGATTGTTGTTTCAGTGACATCTAACAGGAGGTAAAATGTCATCTAATACTTCATTTTAGTATCTATTTGTCTGTCTTGTCATTTGGTGTCACTGACACCATGCAGGTACTTTGGATAATACACATGGAATGCTCAGTGCTTGAGCTAAGAATGCTCACAATCTCATCTTGGAGATGGTGATATAGTAACAGATGATATTAGTACAATGCTTAAAGGAGATAGATGCCAGTGATTTAAGATTGGGGCATTTAACCAGAGCTGAGAAGTGTGTGGTTTCATTCTTAGGATGTTTGAAGTAGGTACACTAAGCACATTAAAGGGAGGTTTGTGTGTGTGTGTGTGTGTGTGTGTGTAAGGAGAAGAGGATCTAAATGAGAAACCTTGTGCAGTCTAGTGCTCTGTCCTCCAGGGAGAAGGAGAGAGAGCCTCCAGGTTTTTCTGCAGAATGGCAACCTTAAAATTAAATGAATATTCTGAGATTCTGAAATTATATAATGTTTTTTATAATGGTATTAATAATTATTCAATAATAGAGTATCAGGTACAATTACCTTAAGTTATTGAAATAGATTTTAGCATTACTTAACATCCAACCACTAAGCAATGACCACTATTACAATTGTGTTTAAACCAAAGTTTCAGTTTATTTCACAGATTGACAGAGAACCAAATTAAGGCATTACAACTGGAATACTAATGTAAATACTATTTGTCTGTTTGTTCGTTTGTTTTTCATCAAACATAAATTCTTGTTAATAACTCTTGAACTTCAACTACATCAATTGGGGATTTCATGTTTTTTTTTAAAGTTAATTAGTATAATGCTGTGAACATGTTGTAAAGGGAGATAAAATACATACATTAAGCACACTGTATACATTAAAGGGATAGAAGCTATTAGAGGAGGTCAAGTTCCAACACCCCCAAGCACTGTTCATGCAATTTCTGTTCAGTTGTTAAGAGCAGGTGTCTGTTCCCCAGAGCAAGGGCAAGAGGGGAAATCCACAGTCTGAGGTGAAGGCTGTGATGCGCCAAATAAATGTAGAGCTGCTGATGCTGCTGACCCCTGGGGTAGCACAATCAGAAATAGAGGATCTGAGAAGTTGTCTACATCACATGAGCTGTGTCCCTGATGGTTACCCAGCCTTGGGCAAAGAAGAAACACAGGTGGGTTTTGTGTAAAATGAACATGCTAGAATAAAACAAAACAAAGTTATTTTCTTTTTCATACACAAAATCTGCCTTTTCCTTCTATCTTGCAGGGGGACACAACATTCATTGCACAAATGATTTTAAATGGCATCCTGAAAATGAGCATTGTAAATAACAAAGTAGAAATACGGGGGAACCAGATAGACAAGACCCTTGCAGTTATGTGACTTTGAACTAAGGCAGGAGAGTTTTAATTTACTCTTACTCATTCATTTACTACTTATTACTTCTAAGTGTTGTGATGGGACATTTATAGGATGATACAAGCACATAGGAAGAAGACAACAAAAGCTAAATTAAACCACGAAAGCTCCCTCCTGGCTCAGCAAGTTTATTAAAATCATTTGCTTAAAAAATGGAACTTTAAACATGGAGGAACATGGTACTATGCCCATATCTCTTTGAGATATATACCCATGAATAGAGCAGAGTAATACATACACACCCTCTTTACAAAACTAAGAGTAAGCCTATTACGTGTCTTTACTTTTAAGAGATGAAGATTCATGATGACTATTCTCTGCATTCAATTTAGACACAAAAGTGAATAAAGAAACATTCAGAATTGTATTTGTGAAACTACAACAAAACTGCATCAAATGCCTAAATTTTAATTCTCGACAACACTAAATGAATGTTTTTTGGTGAACATGTTTTCACCCAGAACATAATTTAGTGACAACAACTTTTTTTAGGGCACCTTTCACATCCTTATTCCTCAAACTGTAGATCAGTGGGTTTAACATGGGGATGACAACTGTGTAGAACACAGAGGCCACTTTGTCCGTGTCCATGGAGTAACTAGAGTTGGGTCGGAAATACATGAAGAGGAGTGTCCCATAAAATATAGCCACAGTGGTTAAGTGGGAGGCACAGGTAGAGAAGGCTTTGCGTCTGCCTGTGGCGGACTTCATGGAAAGGATGGTAGTTACAATGTAGCTGTAGGAGAGGAGGATAGTGATGACGCTGGACCCCACAACACAACTACAGGAAACCGTCATTGCTATTTCACTGGTGGTTGTGTCTGAGATGGAGATGGCTAGTAAGGGTGGAAAGTCACAGAAAAAGTGATTGATGATATTGGAATTGCAGAATGATAACGGGAAAGTGCAAGAGGTGAAGATTGCTGAATCTATAAAACCTGTGGTGTAGGCAGTGGCCACGAGCTGCATGCACACTCTCCTGGACATGGTCATTGTATACAGAAGTGGATTACAAATGGCAACGTAACGGTCATACGCCATGACAGACAACATGATACATTCCACAGCCGCAAAGGCACCAAAAAAGGACATCTGAACCACGCATAAATTATATGCAATCTTCTTTTGCTCAGATAAGAGATCAGCTAGCATCTTTGGAGAGACAGTGGAGGAGTAGCAGACATCACAGAAAGACAGACTGCTTAGGAAATAATACATGGGCGTGTGGAGCCGGGCTTCCATGCTGATCAGCAGGATCATGCCTAAGTTGGCGATCACCGTGATGCCATAAACCAGCAGGAAGAGCACAAAGAGCCCCTGCTGCACATCCCGCCTGCCAGAGAGTCCTAAGAGTATGAAGTCTGTGAACACGGTGCAGTTCTCAACGGCCATCGCTCAGGTTGGCAATCCCTGGTTGTGGAGGAAGGAAATGCAAGTTGAGGGAAAATCATCTACTCTCTTAGCAGTTAAACAGCTTGTTCTTTCTATTTGTCCGCAGTTAGAAAAAGAGCTCAGCAGTGCACATCTCTTTAAGGAAAGTGACTCTCTGCAATATTTCCAATTTAATATAAATTGATAGAATGATAATAATACAGCTTACATAGAATAGGTAGCACATTGTGATCTAAATTAAATCATTTTATTTCCATACCTACCTATGTAGTATTTTTCCATGTTATAGATTAAGAAATTGATGTCCTCAGAGTCAACCAAGTGTTTTGTAGAATTATTTGGCTAAGATAACCCATATCTAATTACATGGTTGTTTCTATTTCTGATGTAGTATAAGTGTTGTCATATTCTGAAATGAAAAAGAATACAGAAGTGAGAGATGCAGGCAAGAAAAATATTTTTCCCCCTCATTATCCAATACTGTGAAGCAGGCAGATCACTGGCTTGTTTCTTGATGTATTGAGTGCCCACTTCCCTATTATTCCCTTGTCCTGTCAACACTCAGTTAACAAGGGATAAAGGTAGTCTGTGATCCAGGACTCCCAGAGCAGGGAGCGTTCACTAGAGGTGAAGTTGGAGGGGTCTCCATGGATGGTAGGATAAGGGCACAGGCTGAAACATGTAGGGCTAACCGTGCTCCCTCTGCCAGCACTGCTTGGGAAGGTATGTTGGGACCTGAGAGTACACATCCTGGTAGCACAGGTGACCCAGAGGCAAGTGTGGATTGCTGTGTGAGACCCTCCACTCTAATCTGCTAGAACCCACTGAATCCATTCACCAAAAGATCAAATGTGCAGGATACAAGGTAATGTCTCGTGTGTCCACAGTCCCATAATCTCAGAGAAATTTCCATCTGAACTGGGCCCCATCCAACTCCCTAGACATTGTGACATTGCTTAACTGTGTTCTTGATCCCCGTCCTCTTGAGAATCTCTGAAATCGGCAATCCTTTGGTTAAAAAGAGTTGGTTCTTAGAAGGTCAATAAAATTCTATGCTCTACTGCTATATTTTACACAAACCAGGCATATCATATATAATATAATACCTGACCTCTTCTATTCTGTGGGAATATGACAAAATGGACCAGAATGTCAAACAGACAAAGAATTACATCTGAATAACAATGTAGTGACCCACATGCAGGTCTCTAAAAACCCTGGTCTCAACTCATCTAATTAACTGTGCTTGTAGAGACATGTTTTAAAAATAAACTTAATTTCCAACGAAACATATTTGTAAAATATATAAAAGTACAGGTAAGGGAGTAAAAACAAACAATATCCGACCATTTTCAGAAATAAAATACTCACATTTTTTTCTTCTTTGCCATTATGAATATCTTTAAAATAATGAGATTGATGAAAGTAAGGAAAAGTTTGTATACTATTTCTTACTCTCCATTAGTTTTATAACATGCTTTATGTCAAATAAAGATAAAAGAACTAAAGAAATTTAAAATAGAAATGAGAAAACCACAATAAAATCCTGTACCTGTTCCGGATCCTGTACTTCTTTGTTGCCTGCTTTCCGTCTGCCAGAGGGTTCAGCACTGTCCCCTCAGTGACCTGGCTTATATCACCCTGGCTGTGTCTGGACCTGGGTGCTGGTCTCTCAGGAACAACGCACAGGTATAACAAGATGTTGTATCATGTGTTATTCCCTACAGGCTGGTGATTGAGAAAGAAACATGGATCTTTTGAAAATGTTGCTTTTGTCTCTCCCGACCTTATTGCCTAATATTATACTTACTTAGCAATAGTAAAATGAGTGTACTGAGGGCTCTTTGCTTCCAGCTCACCAAATCTTTTACAGGTATATGGTTTCCATCTCATAATTATCAGAAACAACTACTCAAGTTACATAGAAAGACACACAGATACAAACACTCTCATTAAATATTTTTACAAAATAAAGATTTTCGTAAAAACAGACAAAACTGACTATAATCATAGTGCTTAGGGAAAAGCAAATCTTGTTGTCTAATATGGGATTTTTAATATTCAAACAAAATTTACACCAGAATAAATACAGCTTATGTGCAAATAGTTATTCTGGAAAATGACAATGCAGCCTTTTTTACATTAATTTATTCATTCTTCTTTTCCTTATATCATTAGGTTTATAGAGAATTTTTATACCATAAAATTTTGATGTGAGTATAATTATACATACATAAATTATCACAGCTAGTTTCTTCTTTAAAATAAATTCTAAGAAATGAACTTTAAGAGCATATAAATTTGACAGTAAATAAAGACAATTTTGACCTTTTTAACAGAGTGAGATATTTTATGTTGTGTTATAATCACCATATATTATCATATATGTTTTGATACATACATCTTGAGTTGTTTCTAATGAGCTCATTATTTAATACAGAAATTGAAACCAGAGGTAGTAAGGTAGAGTCTTTTACACATTTTCATTATACTCATAAAAGTTGCTCAAAATAGGTGTATTTTGTCTTTTTAAAAATTTTATTTTAATTGTAATTCAATTACAATTGTCCGTATTTTCTCCCCATCCCTCCACCCCACCCCATCTGACCCCACCTCCCTCCCCCGCCTCCATCCTCCCCCTTGATTTTCTCCATGTGTCCTTTATAGTAGTTCCTGTAAACCTCTCTTCCCACTGTCCCCTCCCCACTTGCCTGTGGGAATTGTTAGATTGTTCTTAACTTCAATGTCTCTGGTTATATCATGTTTGCTATTTTCTTCTGTTGATTATGTTCCAGTTAAAGGTGAGATCATATGGTATTTGTCCCTTACTGCTTGGCTTATTTCACTTAGCATAATGCTCTCCAGTTGCATCCATGCTGTTGCACCATTTCTTTACACATAGTTGATGGTTTCTTTTATGAAACAAAGGCCAATCTCAGTGCTTGTGGAAAAATTTTATAGCCCACAAATCTTAAAAATGTGCACTACTTATCACTGTAAGGAAAAGTGTGTCAGCTCCTGATTTAAGGTGTTGAGGAAAAAATGAGTTGTTTTCAGTTTTATACTGTTGCAAATAATTCAATGGTGAATATTCTGTACATGTGTTTGGGTGAACATATTCATTGGTTTCCCTGGAGTATAATTCTAAGATTGTTGTTTGGGTCATAGGCATCTATATGGTTAACACCCATGAAGTTCTTCAAATGGCTTAGGCAGTCTTCCCATCATTCACTTAGTTAATCATGTAACAATCAGTGACACAGGTACTATATTCTCCCCATTTCACAGATAGTTAACTGAGGCATAGAAAAATCAAGTAACTTATTCAAAGTGCCTCTCAATAGCTGGGTACAGAGCTGGCATATGAATCAGGGAATCTGGCTTCTTCCCTCATCCAGGAATCAACCCTTGTGAATTGATAATCTATACATGATCACACACATATATTTCTGAGGTATTTACTATATTCTTTAACTTTAAACAGTGATTTTAAGCTTTATATGTTTTCTTATACATTGGGGAAATAAACTGCATTGGACTATGAGAAAAAGGAGGGTTTGTGAAATTCTTGTGAGAGAAGTTGTGTGTGTGCTGGTAAGGCTGTTGTGCTTTCCCAGTTAGAGCTTCGAATTAGGGAATTAGACACATCTTGGAAAGTTGTATCTCACAAGGAATCTGCCTTCAGTCCTGTGGCCTTCCTAGTGGTGCCGTTTACGTATTTGTTGGTCAAACTGTAAATCAGCAGGTTCAGCCTGAGGATGACCATGGTTTAGAACTGAGATAAATTTATCACTATTGGGAGAAGACTCCCCTGATGGGTGGCAGCAGAAAGCAGGCGAGAGGCCCATTGAGTGAAGGTTTTTCTTCTCTAAGTGATAAAGAAGATCTTTAAGTCTGAGAAAAGGGTGAAAAAGTAGGAGATGATGATGTGATAAAACAGATCATTTCCACTGAGCTGCCCTATGTGGAGAGAAGCCACTCATTTATTGGTGTGTCTGTGCAGGTTAGCTTAACCAGGGGAAGGGATCTCAGAAAAAATGATTCATAACCTTTTCTGTCACAGTATTTCAGAATAAATGCAAAGAATGTGTGAACCAAGGAACTCTTGTTTTCTCCCATGCATGACAAGACACTGGCTTTCTTAATTGTATTTCAAAATAATCAGCATGCCAAAGTGGCATTTTGGGGGGTAGTATAAGTGTTCTTCTTGCATTGTATAACATTGAATTCCCCTGGAACACAACTTTTATATTTTACATGTATGTGTATGTATGCATTTGAAATCTGTCACTCTATCTATTCTATATGGGTATAGATATGTTTTTCTACTTTGTCACAATCCTTAGCATAGAACTGATATGAATAATGACTCAGTAAATGTGTGTTTTAAGTATTTTTCTCTGGTTAGGCTGGTGGATAGTCAAAAAAGTGTAGAAATAAACAGCCATTAAAAGCTCCTTCTGCTAATATAGTTCATTTGCATGAAGGTATTTTTAGTAGTTTATTTTTTATGGTATTTTTCATTACCATTTATCACCCTTATACTCTTGTCCACTTCTACCCACCCCATGGGTATGATCTTTTATAAAATATATGTTTCTGGATGCTTCAAAAAATACAATGTATTTTACTATACTGTTGCTCATAGTATAGTTCCAGTGGAAACTTATTTTATGGAGCAGAGATAGATGAAATCGACAAATCTGAGGGATGTCCCAAGGTGAATGCTCTTCACTTAGAGTGTAAGTGTCATGTGGGTCTTTACAGATCCATCAAATCAGCACCCACAACCATTCATGTACTTTCTGGGGGATGATGGAATGTGCATTGCCAAGTCTTGTACCCTGAGATTGTTGTTTCAGTGACATCTAACAGGAGGTAAAATGTCATCTAACACTTCATTTTAGTACCTATTTGTCTGTCTTGTCATTTGGTGTCACTGACACCATGCAGGTGCTTTGGATAGTAAACATGGAATGCTCAGTGCTTGAGCTAAGAATGCTCACAATCTCATCTTGGAGACGGTGCTGTAGTAACAGATGAAATTAGTACAATGCTTAAAGGAGATAGTTGCCTGTGATTTAAGATTGGGACATTTAACCAAAGGTGAGAAGTGTGTGGTTTCATTCTTACAATGTTTGAAATAGGTACATCAAGCACACTTTATACATTAAAGAAAGGGGTGTGTGTGTGTGTGTGTGTGTGTAAAGAGAAGAGGTCCTAAATGAGAAGCCTTATGCACTGTACTGCTCTGTCCTCCTGGAAGAAGAAAGTGCCCCCAGGATTTTTTTCACAGCATGACAACCTTAAATGAATATTCTGAGATTCTGAAATTATATAATGTTTTTTATAGCAGTATTAATAGTTATTCAATAACAGTGGAAATGTCAGGTACAATTACCTTAAATTATTAAAATAGATTTTAGCATTACTTAACATCCAACCACTAAGCAATGACCACTATGAAAATTGTGCTTAGACTAAGGTTTCAGTTTATTTCACAGATTGACAGAGAACCAAATTAAGGCATTACAACTGGAATACTAATGTAAATACTATTTGGTTGTTTGTTTTTTTCTCCATCGAACATAACTTTTTGTTAATAACTCTTCTACTTCTTCTACATCAATTGCTAATTTCATGTTTTTTAAAAAGATAATCTGTATAATGCTATGAACATGTTGTAAAGGTAGATGAAGTACATACATTAAGCACACTTTATACATTAAAGGGATAGTGGCTATTAGAGAAGGGCAAGGTTCTACACCCCCAAGCACCTTTCATGCAGTTTCTGTTCAGTTGTCAAGAGCAGGTATCTGTTCCCCAGAGCGAGGGCAAGAGGGGAAATCCACAGTCTGAGGTGGAGGCTGTGATGTGCCAAATAAATGTAGAGCTGCTGATGCTGCTGACCCCTGGGGTAGCACGATCAGAGACAGAGGATCTGAGAAGTTGTCTACATTACATGAACCGTGTCCCTGATGGTTACCCAGCCTTGGGCAAAGAAGAAATACAGGTGGGTTTGTGTAAAATGAACATGCTAGAATAAAACAAAACAAAGTTATTCTCTCTTTCATACACAAAAGCTGCCTTTTCCATCTGTCTTTCAGGGGGACACATCATTCATTGCATAAATATTTTTGAATGGCATCCTGAAAATGAGCATTGTAAATAACAAAGTAGAAATACTGGTGAGCCAGACAGACAAGAGCCTTGCAGTTATGGGACTTTGAGTGAAGGCAGGAGAGTTTTAATTTACTCTTACTCATTCATTTACTTCTTATTACTTCTAAGTGTTGTGATGGGACATTTATAGGATGATACAAGCGCATAGGAAGAAGAACACAAAAGCTAACTTAAACCACTAAAACTCCCTTCTGGCTCAGCAAGTTTATTAAAATCATTTGCTTAAAAAATGGAACTTTAAACATGGAGGAACATGGTACTATGCCCATATCTCTCTGAGATATATACCCATGAGTAGAGCAGAGTAATACATACAGACCCTCTTTACAAAACTAAGAGTAAGCCTATTACATGTCTTTACTTTGAAGAGATGAAGATTCGTGATGACTATTCTCTGCATTTAATTTAAGCACACAGGTGAATAAAGAAATATTCAGAATTGTATTTGTGAGACCACAAAAAATCTTTGTCAAATGCCTAAATTTTAATTCTCGACAACTCTAAATAAATATTTTTTTGGTGAACCTGTTTTCACTCAGAACATAATTTAGTGACGACTTTTTTCAGGGCACCTTTCACATCCTTATTCCTGAAACTGTAGATCAGTCGGTTTAACATGGGGATGACAACTGTGTAGAAAATGGAAGCCACTTTGTCCGTGTCCATGGAGTAACTTGAGTTGGGTCGGAAATACATGAAAAGGAGTGTCCCATAAAATATAGCCACAGTGGTTAAGTGGGAGGCACAGGTAGAGAAGGCTTTGTGTCTGCCTGTGGTGGACTTCATGGAAAGGATGGTAGTTATGATGTAGCTGTAGGAGAGGAGGACAGTGATGACGCTGGACCCCACAACACAACTACAGGAAACGGTCATTATTATTTCACTGGTGGTTGTGTCTGAGGTGGAGATTGCTAGTAAGAGTGGTAAGTCACAGAAAAAGTGATTGATGATATTGGAAGTACAGAATGACAATCTAATTGTGAAATAGGTAATGATTGTCATATCCATAAAAGCTGTGGTGTAGGCAGTGGCCATGAGCTGGATGCACACTCTCCTGGACATGGTCACTGTATACAGAAGGGGATTACAAATGGCTACGTAACGGTCATAGGCCATAACAGACAGCGTGACACATTCTACAGCTGCAAAGGCACCAAAAAACATTTGAACCATGCATAAATTATATGCAATCTTCTTTTGCTCAGATAAGAGATCAGCCAGCATCTTGGGAGAGACAGAGGAGGAGTAGCAGACATCACAGATAGACAGATTGCTCAAAAAATAATACATGGGCGTGTGGAGCCGGGCGTCCATGCTGATCAACAGGATCATCCCTAGGTTGGCGATCACAGTGATGCCATAAACCAGCAGGAAGAGCACAAAGAGCCCCTGCTGCACATCCCGCCTGCCAGAGAGTCCTAAGAGTATGAAGTCTGTGAACACGGTGCAGTTCTCAATGGCCATCAGTCAGGTCTGGAAATCCCTGGTTGTGGAGGAAGGAAAAGGATGTGCAGTGTTAACATCATCTATCTTATCAGTTAAATTGCTGATTCTCTCTATTTCTCAGTCATTAGGAAAACAAGTAAACAATGCTAGAACTCCTTGAGGAAATCTGACTCTTTGGAAATACATGCTATATAATGTAAATCAATACAGGTTAATGATCATATCTCTTACATTTACATAGCATTTTACCAAGTTTGTGGCATACTTTTTCATTAAATCATGCTATTTCCGTACCAGCCTATGTAGTATTTATGGTAATTTTTCTAACTCCTTTCTTAGAGATTAAGAAGTGATGTTCCCATAGCTGAGGCAATAGTTCTTAAATTAATTAGTTGAGTAAGCCACATCTTCTGATAAGATTGTTGCTGTTTTTCAGTATTGTGGAGCCTGCGTTATATGCTGTAATTGAGAAGCACAGTTAGCTGAGAGGTACAAAAAGTGAATATGTTGTTTTGTTTTCCTCCATTGTTAGAATTGTGGACGGGCAGAGACATGGTGGTGTCTGGATAGAACATTCCCCTAATCCCTACTCGCCCCTCTTGTCCTTTCCAGTCTCCACAGCCAGGGAGAGAGATAGTCTGTGATCAGGACCCCCTGGAGCAGGAGGGTGCTGGTGCTCGGGAAGAGGCTGGAGGGGCCCATGGGCGAGAGCTAGACTGGAATAGGCCTGTGCTAACCATGCTCCCTCTGACAGCAGCTGCTGTTCAGCAGACCTTCTGCAGAGTGTTTGGGACCTGACTCCAGGCATGCTGGTCTCAGGGGTGACAGAGAGGTAAGAAAGGGTTGTTGTATGTCCGCGTGGGTCACTTTCCTCTAACCAACCAGAATCCACAGGATGTATTCACCAACAGAACAGACGTGTCAGTCACAGAATAAAAGTCCTCATCTGTCCACAGCCCAGTAAATTCAGAGAGAATTCATGTTGAACTATGTCTCCATTTCCCTAAAATTTGATATATTGCTTATTGTTCTTTGATTCCTATTTTCCTTAAGTAGCTCTGAAGTCTGCCCCTCTTCACTTTAAAAGAATTGGACTTTGGGAGGCCAATTATGTTCTATGTCCCACTGTCCTAATTTACCCAATCAATTATATTATGTGTGTCATTTGTGACCCGTTCTGTTCTGTGAAAATATAGTGACAATGGAGGGAAGATAGAAGAACACAAAAAGAAAATCAGATTATTAATATAGTGTTCATGGGTATTTCTCCAAATCCTTGGCACAAACTCATTTGAATATCTGTTCCTGAAGACACATCTTTAAAAAATGCTTTGCTTTATAAAAGGAAATATTTCTTTTAAAATATACAAAGTACTGGTAAGAGATTAAAAATAAAATATCCTCCCACCTCCACAATCCATGCTTGCATTTCATTGTATTTCCTGCCATTTATGTACATGTGTTTAAAATAATTAGATTGATAAAAGTAATTAAAATTTTGTATAACATTACATACCCTTCATAGATTTCCTAGCATACATTCAGTCCAAAGATGATAAAAAATTAGAGAAATCTGATACAGACATCAGAGGAACAGCAAGTCCAGGTCCACTGACTTCCGTGCTCCACCCAGTCTGTCTGCAGGAGGGCTCAGCCCTGCCTCCCCACTGAGCTGCATTAAATCACCTTCTCCATGTCTGCCCGCTGGGCGTTGAACACGGCCTCTCAGGAATACGTGGCAGATACAATTAATTATATGTCTTGTCATGTGTTATTTTTCTACAGGCAGTGTGATTGAGAAAGAACTACAGACTTATGAGAAATGTTTGGTGTGTTGAAAAACCACCTAAGTATTTTTCTACCAGGTAAACACAAGAGAGTGCTGTACCTGTGGGACCAAAGAGCTCCACTACCATTGTCTTATTTCCCTGGGGTGTATGTGGAGGAGGCAGAGTCCTTTTTGGTCACCTTCTTCAGATTCCTCCCCACCCTCATTTTCCCCTCAGGTGCTCCCTGTCTCCAGGGATGCCAGCTGCCTCGGGGGACACCCCCTTCAAGCAGGATACAAAGGTGATCTTCATAAAATTGGAGCCCCTGTAGTGTAATTCCCACTCCCCATGACATCTGGAGTACGGAGAGGAACATATTCTCCAAAAGTAGATAATTTAAATTCATTCCCAAAGGTTTTATGTTCTAATACAATTACTTTCTTAACTACACCGTGAGGGGGGAAGATTCACAACACAATTTAAGACTTCAGAGCAAACAAGGGAGAAAAGATTTTCTATGTCTACAGGGCTTTCCTGAGATCCCAGGCGCCCCCCACACCCAGTGCTGCATACAGAGAGCAGTCTACTCACAATCTCCTTCTTCCAGATAATGCCTGTTTGGCCCTGAGGCCTGGGTCTTTATCACAAAGTGCAGAGCTTGACAAAGCCACCAAGGAAAACCAGTTCAGTAAGGCTTCCTGGGTCAGGAAGAAGGAAAGTAGTGACTGGAGGCTGCTAAAAATACCTCTGATATATCAGTGGGGTAGCACTTTCTGGTGACAAAAGACAATCATTTAATGAAATAGTTTATATGGAAGTCGTACGCTTTGTTAATTTTTTAATAACATTTTGAAAATGTGTGTATAAAGAAACTGTTAGTGATTTAAAATCTCTAATAGGTTTCACACATTCTTTCAGTCCAATAAAGATAGAAATTAGAGAAATCTAAAACAGAAATCAGACAATTGCCTACAATCTGATAGTAAGTAGTCTTTGGTTTTGGGAAAACTTTTTAATGATATGTATATGCGTATTTTAAAATGTATGTTTTTGAAAGTTCAAATGTGTCTGCATCCAAACCCTGAACAACAATCAGAAAACTAGCCTTTCAAAGACTGTTTGTGGACTGTAACACAATCGATGCCAAAATGGCAAATAATTGTGTATGTTTTTATAAAGTGTATGGAATTACAGTCCTCTGCTTTTATCCCTTCATGTCTGTATCCTTTCATTCAGTATTATGTGTATGAGACTCCCCCAAGCTGTTACATGTGAGTGTATCAGGGTGCAGCCAAGAGGGCGGCCCCACATAAGGATTTTTAATGGGGTCCAGAACTCAAGGTGTCCAGAAAATACCAGAAAAAAATATATAGGATGTCCCCACCCCCACAAGCCTGAGCTGGGGGAAGGGACACGTGGAGCAGGGCCATTCAGAGTTGTTTTGTACAGCAACAGCTGTGCAGGTAACCTCTGGCATGGTCATTTAACATATCTATAACCTTTAACTGGTTTCATAGATATGTTCAATAGCTGTGGCCAAGGTTTGAGCAAGGGGGGTGGAAGTGACTTCCACCCAAGGTGTAAACTGAGAGGCAACTCCCTCTGGTTCCAGCACCTGAGGGAGAGCTTGGAAATTATTGGCTCCATGCCAAGGGGCCACACCTGCCCAGATTTACTATGGCTGCCCAGCAAAGCTGGAAGAACCTGGGAATGCTGGTAGGGGTAACTGATTGTAGGAGGAGTAGGAAATGTGGCTGCAGAGGAAGACTGGTGCTGGAATTTAAACTCAGGCCCAGCAGCCATACAGGTGAGAGGATCACGAGGTTTTGGCAGAGAAGAGGAAGAGAGGACCATGAGGTTTCAGCAGAGTGGGGATGCTGTGGGGGAGACACAACTGATGGTGCTGGGAGCCTGAATCACAGACTCCTACTTCTTTTCCTCAGATATGGTACCCAGGCCTGGGCAGAGGAAGATAGAAGGACTGTGTGCATCTGTGGGTATTCTAAAGGACTTTAGTATTTTAATGAAGACATTAAGTCATGGCTCTAAGTCTTTATAACTTTTAAATAAATAATTCCTTTCCTTTTCATCAATCTCTGGCATTGAGAGATGTCTCTCCGTGGCAATGGGCTAGGCGAAGATAGTAGGAGGAGGGACCCCCAGGAAGAAAGTGGGGGATTCCTTGGTAATAGTATATGGTTCATCGCCCCCACCCCATCTGTTCTGCAACATGAGGATAGTTTATTCTCTTTGCTGTATAGTATTCCAATTAATAATCATAGTAAATATTTTTGTCATATCCCAAATCATGCTACATTGATCATTTTTGTACAGCCTTTGCATGTACATACTTTCTCATTTCTGATGGGTACAAAAGTACTAGGGGGATTTTGGGGACAGATGCAACAGAAAACTGCCATTCAGTTTTTCAAAGCTGAACATCTAGTTTGAATTCCGTCAGTGGGTGAGAGCTGTAGACGTTCCACATTCAGGCAGGTACTTGGTAATAATATTGAGAATCATTCTCATGGTAGCTGATCTCAGGTGAGGCCTGGTGCAGCACGTACATACAGGAAATATGTAAGTGCTAAGTATACAACTTGTTTTAAAAAATATCCTCGTAATCAGTATCCAGACCAAGAAACAGAATATTATTATAATCGCTAAAGCCTCCTACATTCTCCCTTCTTTTTAGTTATCTTTAGTTCACACATTAGACTCAGACCTGTTCAGAGTAGCTAGAAACTTATGCAGTCTGATTTTAAACATGTTTCCGTTGTGTTACAGGGGAACAGTGTGCCAGCTGGATGCTGTTATCATTCTGCTTTCAGGGTCCACACGCATCTGTGCTTGGGCTTTGGTCTAGGTCAGTTGCACTCCTGCCACATTGCTGTTCAGGATACGACCTAGTTGAGAGGTAGAACTTGGAAGGCCACTGGTTAAAATGGACACATTATTACTGTAAGAAGCATCTCCTGTTGTTTTTCTACTGTATTGTGTCTCAGAATCCCAGAAACAATACCATCCTACAGAACAGAGCAGTGTTCTTTTCCTCCTTGGATTTCCCTAGCAATCTGGAATGTTCTCACTCAAAAGCATTTTGTAACTGCACCTACATATTGAATGACTTCTGGTTTTGTGTAACTGTGGCAATAATTTAAGATTGCCCTTGCTTCTTGTGTGGTCCTTCAAATTCATGTCCTTGTGCCTGTTTGCTAAACAAGCCACTTCCTGTAATTTGACCATCTACATGGTTGAGCATAAGCATGTGAAGTTGTCAAATATCTTGATAAATGCTATTTGGTTTATTCATTCTCCAAATAATTTCTCTGCCTGTCTTTAACATTCCCTTATTTTATCATCCACAACCACTTTATGTTCTTGCATAGGAGATACCAAAAGTGAATTGAAGGCACATACTGGGCTGTCAGTGAATTTTTTCTGGCTTAGATGTACAAGCCTTCAGTAACAATGAACATTTTTGATATCTTTCTTTCAGGTGCTATGCTAGTGCTTGTGTTAAGAAACAGAATGCACAGTCCTGAGTCTCTGAGTGCTGGAAACCCCACATTGATGGTAGTGAATAGGGAACAGAGTCATGGATTCATCAATGTCCTAGGGCACATGATGGTGTGTGGACCAATGTAGAGAGAGGTGCAGGGAAGGAGAGCCCCTGGAGGACGCCAATGAATTGTGAATTGCAGCCCAGGGATTGAGTCATGAGGCCAGTCCCCTTTGCTTTTCATACCTTAGCCATGCTGGTCTGCATTAAGCTTTTACATCCCAGAGAAAAGACATGGTTTTGTCCATCTCAAGGCCTCTCTAATAGCTGATCCATCTGCCTAGAATGCTGCTCTAACTACTGGAAGCTCTCACTTAATTCCCACTTATCTTTTTGATTGCAGGTAGTTGTGTTCATGTCAGGAAACATATTTTATCTTCCTTCCTTCTATGTGCTGAATATACTTTGGATGTTAGTGCCCAGTCCTTTTTCATTATGGCATCATTATAGTTTATTATAAATAATTTGAATGATCATTTATCAAAATTTGTCACTTCCACCAGATGATAAGATTCCTCAGTAGAAAAGCTGCAGTAGTTGCTGTGGAATAAAAAGCACAAAGAACTGCAAGAGAGACTTTGGAAACTCTCAGTAAATTATAGAAAATTAAATTAATGCACAAATAAAAGATCAATGCAATAAAAATTTGGTAAGTAGAAGTCCACAGAATTTCCACAAATAGAGAGTAGCACAAATACCTTGAAGGAATAAAAGAAAGCATGGAGTAATTAGGAAATGACACATTTTGGTGTGGGGAAACATCGTACAAATAGTTATTGGTTCATGCCAAATGAATCCAAAACTCCCATTTTTGGAACATAGTGTATGTAATGTTGGGATATATATACATATATGTGTGTATATATGTATACATATGTGTGTATATATGTACACACATATACACACATGCATGCAAATATATACTTTTTCAATGGAGCCATTTTTTGTTTCTAAGTTTTTCCACGTCCTCTTTCACATCTTTGGTCTGTAGGTCATAAGTCCCAGGGTTTAGCATGGGAATCACAAGGGTGTAGACCAATGAGCTCATTTTGTTTTGATCTATGAAGTAGGAGCAACTTGGCCTGAAATACATGAAGATCGAGTCCCCTGGGAAATTACCACAACAGTTAAGTAGGAGGTGCTGGTGGACTAAGTTTTAAACCTCCCCTCAGCATAGTTGGTCTTCATCAGTGCCGGGATATATAACAATTAGCACACAAAGTTCTGACATGGTAATCAATTAATGAAGCCAAAAATTGTGAATATCACCAACTGATTGAGTTGCGAATCTCATCAATACAGCAGAATGTGAGGTGGGCCATCCCAGAAGAAGTGGTTAATCTCATTTGACCCACAGGAACATAAGCAGCACATTAACATTGTATTTACTGAAGCATCCGTAATTCCCACCATGTGTTCCCCAGCCATGAGCAGGGTGCGCACTATGCTGGACATGGGGAATGTAAAGAGGAAGGGGTTGCCACTGGCCTTGTGCCCATCCAGGGCCATCACCACGAACTTCAGACACTGAGACTGTGCAAAGGTGCAGAAGATCAAGCATTGTAGATATTAGCCACTGAAGGGAACTGATGTCTTGGCAAAGAAACTTACCAGTGTTCTGGATCCAGTTGCTGTGTTGTAGCAGATGTCACTGAAAGAGAGGTGGCTGAGGAAAAAAATACATCAGCATGTGCACCCAGAACCAGGCCAAAAGAAAAAGAACATTGCTAGCATCTCAGAAATTATCCCCACACCCATCACAAATTGATGTCCAGTATGTTAGATCAGTTTGTGCGTCTTTGAGGTTTATAGTAGTCAAATCATGTAATTTTTTACCCATCTTTGTCTGGCTTGTTCACTCACCATTATGTCTGTAAAATTTCTCTGTGCTGTTGCTTGTGGAAGCAGTTCATTCATCGTCATTGCTGTGTAGTTTCTGAATGTACAAACTTAATATGAAGTAATTTGTCAAATCTGGACCATGGGTCAGCAAACTACAGCACGTAAAGTGTTATTGAAGCTGCGATGCACCATTTCTTTACATATTGTCGATGGTTTCTCTTATGAAACAAAGGCCAATCTCAGTGGTTGTGGAAAATTGTAGAGCCCACAAATCTTAAAAATGTGCACTACTTATCACTTTAAGGAAAAGTGTGTCAGCTCCTGATTTAATGTGTTGAGGAAAAATGAGTTGTTTTCAGTTTTATACTGTTGCAAATAATTCAATGGTGAATATTCTGTACATGTGTTTGGGTGAACATATTCATTGGTTTCCCTGGAGTATAATTCTAAGATTGTTGTGTGGGTCATAGGCATCTATATGGTTAACATCCATGAAGTGCTTCAAATGGCTTAGGCAGTCTTCCCATCATTCACTTAGTTAATCATGTAACAATCAGTGACACAGGTACTATATTCTCCCCATTTCACAGATAGTTAACTGAGGCATAGAAAAATCAAGTAACCTATTCAAAGTGCCCCTCAGTAGCTGAGTACAGAGCTGGCATATGAATCAGGGAATCTGGCTTCTTCCCCATCCAGTAATCTACCCTTGCCAATGGATAATCTATACATGATGTTGCCTGCACACACACACTGTTTTGAGGTATTTGCTATATCCTTTATTGGGTGTCAACCTTTTGGTGTCTCTGGACCACAGTGGAAGAAAAAGCATTGTCCTGGACCAAGCATTAAATACCTTGCAACACATAATCACAAAGTAATCCATAATGTTTTAAATAAATTCATAATTTTGTGTCGGGCTGCATTCACAGCCATCCTGAGCCACATGCAGCCCGCAGGCTGCAGGTTAGATACCCCTGTGACAGCTGGTTATAGTCTGTTGCAGCTTTTACTTTAAGGAGTGATTTTAAAATTTTGAAATGTTTTCTTATACGTTGGGGCTATAAATTGCAGTGGACTATGTGAAAAACGAGGGTTTGATGAAATTCTTGTGAGAGAAGTTGTGTGTGTGCTGGTAAGGCTGTTGCGGGTTGCCAGTTACAGCTTGGAATTAGGGAATTAGATGCATCTTGGAAAGTTGTGTCTCACAAGGAATCTGCCTTCAGTCCTGTGGCTTTCCTAGTGGTGTCGTTTACGTATTGGTTTGTCAAACTATGAATCAGCAGGTTCAGCCTGAGGATGCCCATGGTGTAGAAGTGAGATAAATTTATCAATATTGGGAGAAGACTCCCCTGATGGGTGGCAGCAGTAAGCAGGCGAGAGGCCCATAGAGAGAAGGTTTTTCTTCTCCCAGAGATAAAGTGGATCTTTAAGTCTGAGAAAAGGGTGAAAAAGTAGGTGATGATGATGTGATAAAACAGATCATTTCCACTGAGCTGCCCTATGTGGAGAGAAGCCACACTCATTTATTGATGTGTCTGTGCAGGTTAGCTTAACCAGGGAGGGCATCACAGAAAAAGTGATTCATAACCTTCTTTGTCACAGTATTTCAGAATAAATGCAAAGGATGTGTGAACCAGGGAACTCTTGTTGCCTCCAATGTATGACAAGACACCAGCTTTCTTAAGTAACTGTATTTCAAAATAATCAGTATGCCAAAGTGGCATTCTTTGTGCTCAGGCACCCATCCTGGTGGTGCTTCACAGCTGATGTTGGTGTTTCTTGTTTGTAACATTTTCTTTGCTATATAATTTAAAAGACTACATGCAAACAGTAACTAGGGAATTGGAGTGGCTATCTTATTCTCAGACCAAAATAAAATAAAATAAAATAAAACAACTTTAAGACAAAATTGTTACAAGAGAAAGAACAAGACCATATATAATGATAAATATATCAATCCATAAAAGAGAGATATCATTATAAACACACTGAAAAAATCGACAGATTAAAGGCAGGACAGACAGTTCTGCAATAAGAGTTAGAGATTTCAATGTCCAACTTTCAATAATGTATAGAAGAACTAGAAGTTAGACCAATAAGGAAATACGGGATCTAAACAACACTATAAACCAACTAGACCTGACATATGTGTGACCCATAGACTCTTGAATATACCTTCTTCTCAAGTGAATATGACAAATTTTTCAGGCTCAGCTACAGGTTAGGTCACTAAACAAAGTTCAATAAATTTAAAATGATTGAATCATCCAGGGTATCTTTTCCCACCACAAAGGAATGAAATTAGGAAGGAATAGCTGGAGGAAAACTTAAAACATTCACAAATATGTAGAAATTAAGCATCATAGTCTTAAACAACAAATGTGTGAAAGAAAAAACACCAAGGAAATTAGAAAATATCTTGAGACAAATGGGAATGAAAATACAACACACCAAAATTAAGGGAATGCAGAAAAAAGCCATTCCCAGAGGGAAATTTATATCTGTGAATGCCTATGCTGCAAAAGAAAATGATCTCACCTTAATACATAAGAAAAAGAAGAAAATATTAAACTAAAAAAAAGTGGAAGGAAGAAAATAACTGTGAGTAGAAAAATGAAATTGAGAATAGAAATAAATAGAACCAGTCAAATGAACCAAGGCTTGGTTCTTTGAAAAACTTGACAAACATTAGGAAAAGTAATCAAGAACAATGCAGATGACTCTAATGATTAAAGTGAGGAATGACAGGAAGGATATTATTAGCAAAGTTACAGAGATTTGCACATCTGAGTGTGCACGTTTGAAAATAATATCTGCAGAAAAATGGCACACACATGTTATGATTTTACTCACAGTGAATCAAATTTATTGTGTGCTTTGTATGATTACATAAATACCACAGGTTTATTGTAATACACTGCAGAATTTCAGTAAAACAAAGAAAAATAATGAAATGATTTACTCTGAGATTTCCATAGTTAACATTGATGATTATATTTAATTGATCATTTCTAATGTGTGTGCCTACTTGGTGCACAAGGTATGTGTGTGATACCGTGTTTTTATAAGAGATGCTCACTTTTAAAAACATTTATTTCCTTTTCCCTAGATTTCTTCTTCCATTTGTCATCTCTAGGAAAATATACTTAAAAACAATGACTTATGAACAATCTCATGACTACTCCAAGCTCTTCTTATTATATGCAAATATTTTAATAATAATAGTGGTTCTATCATATCAGTGGATTATATTATATATAATATTTAATTGGATATACACATAAATCCTGCCTAATATTCACTGGTATCATTGTATCATCATTTATTGTATGAAAGTACATTGCTAATGAAAGATGTTTTTTTCTCTAAAAACATAACTTCCCTATCGAGTCATTGCTAGGGCTAAATATACATAAAATTTTAAGTAATATTCCATTACCAGCCTGGTTTTAAAAATTTCTGTGACAAATTATGAAAATGAGTGACATAGTTTCCAATATGTGATACAGCAGGGACTCTATTACAATTGAATCTATTACAATTGAATCTATTACATAGATCCTTGTCAAAAATTCTGACTGAGAAGAAATATTTCACAATAAAATTAAACAATGCACCAAAGAATGAAATGCTCTCTGTGGACACATACATAACTACAACTGAAGACCGAAAAATCTCAATGTTTTAGCTAATTTTCAATTGGGACATCGATAAATTGAGTTTAAGATAAACAGCTGTTGACATTTTACTAAAGATCTGTAAGACATCAATTCCTGTGAATAGACTCATGTTTTAATAAATGAGTAGATTATTTACATAGCAGTTTCTTCAGTGCCTTTATGACATCCTTGTTTCTTAGACTGTATATCATGGGGTTAAATAGGGGAGTCGCAATAGTGTAGAAAAGAGAAAGCACTTTGTCGGTTCCTGCTGAGTCTTGAGTCTTGGGTCTTAAGTAGGTGATAGTGGCTGATCCAAAGAACAGTGTCACCACTATGAGATGAGATGAGCAGGTGGAGAAGGCTTTGGCCCGACTTGTGGCTGATGGCAGTTTCAGAATTGTAGAGATGATTTTGCTGTAGGAGACAAGGATCAATGGGAATGGAACTGTGCCTAACAGCATAGCAACTATGTAGACCATTGTTTCTTTTACAACGGAGATCCCACAGGCCAACTTGAGTATCGGGGGGATGTCACAGAAGAAGTGGTTGATGAGATTAGAACCACAAAAGGACAGGGAGAAAATCTGGAATGTCTGCCCTATTTGGACTGGAATGCCACCGATCCAAGACCCAGCCACCAGCTGGACACAGACCTTGTAGTTCATAACTAGAGGATAGTGCAGAGGGTGACAAATGGCCATGTAACGGTCATAGGCCATCACGGCCAGAAGGAAACACTCAGTGGCTCCCAGCATGAGGAAGAAGCACATTTGTGCAGCACAGGCAACCAAAGAGATTGTTCTTCTCTGGGTGCAGAGACTCGTGAGCATTCTGGGGAGAACAACTGACACGTAGCAGATTTCCAAGAAGGAAAAATTGCCCAGTAAAAAATACATCGGGGTCTGGAGAGCAGGGTCCAGTTTTGTGATTAGAAACACGGTGCCATTGCCTATCAATATCATGATGTAGATAATTAAGAATAACCCAAATAGAAACCACTGGAGATGGGGCGCATCAGCAAAGTCCAGGAGAACAAATTCCATCGGCTCAGTTAGATTTCCCTCTGGTGGTCTTTCTTGGTGCTTCATCTGTGGACAGAGGAAATTAACAGTGTGCCTTTATTTTTACCCTCATGGGTGAGTGCCGCTTCTTTACATTGTATCTGGACGAGAAGATTGGTTTTCACGATCACTGCAACTGTTTCCAATTAATACATTCCTCATTTTCTCTGTGTAGATAGTAGGGATTATCAGTGTAAAATTCCCTTAAATTATGTTTCAGGTCATTGTTCGTACTTCCTGAATACAGCCCAGGATAAACCCAACCATGTCCTGCTCAACACAGACACTGGAGAAACTGGGGGTGTTGAAGACAGACCCACAGCTTTGCCATATAATCTCCCTTTTCATGAATTACTCTTCTTGACAATCCAGCTCTATATTAAAAATTGTCTTCCTGTACTTGAACAATAAAAATCAAAAGTATTTAATACAAAAAGAAATTAAAAAAGAGAAAAATTGCCTTCCTTATACTTTTTCCACTGCCTATTGTAACACTTCATTTCTCTTCCATCATTTGATTACCTTGAATGTACACGTCATTACACAGTTCATATTATTAGGTAGTTGATAAAGAGAGAGAGAGGGAATTTTATTGCATATAATGGAATAAAACAAGCTATTTTTTAGTAGAATAGTGAGTGGGGAATATAAGAGGGTTCTATTGTGGACAAGCTGCCTGGGAACACAGAGACGGAGAGCAGTAAGGAGGGAAACCCTGGACACACAGCAGTGGCTTAGAATGTGTGTGTTACCTGTGTGTGCGTGTGGGTGTGGGGTATATTACCTGGGGTGTTTACCCCATATACTGGGTGCCCCTCCACCATCTCTGTTGTTCTTTAAAAACAACACTTTAGGTAACCATTTCTAAACTAACCTTTTTTAGACATAAAGATACTGACACTGACTAATGACAGATACTGTGATCATTTGCACCGAAGTTTGTTTCCCAGTGTATTGCTATTTTAATTTGGATATCTTAAGAAAATTGGTACATTTGCACAAAAGTTTTAACGGCAAGTCAGAGCCTAGGATTTTTCGTTTTAATTATCGGACTTGAGTGTGAATCCTACCTCCAAACTCTGTGAAATTAAACAATTGTTTAAAGTGCCTGATTCCAAAACTAAGTAAAGCATGAAACACTTTTTAAGTGAAATCATTATTCTTAAAAGGGAAAAAAGAATTAACATGCAATGTAATCGAACTTTTAAAAATATTTTATTTATTTATTTTTAGAGTGGAAAGGAGAGAGAAAGAGAGGGAGAGAAACTTTTATGTGTGAGAGAAATATCATTTGACTGCCTCTCACAGGCCCCCAACCAGGACCTGGTCTGTGACCCAGGCATGTGCCCTGACTGGGAATCAAACCAGTGACCTTTTGGTTCACAGGCTGGCACTCAACCCACTGAGCCACACCAGCCAGGGTGTAATCCAGTTTTTAAGTGTGAATGGTACACAGCACATTTATGAATGGCAGCATTTAATGTAAGTAATTTAATTCATTACTTCAATAAAGTGACTTCTGGTACTAAAGATATTACATGTATATATATAAAATTTGTAACTGCACAAATCCAATTTTTCGTGATAAAATCATAAATTTATAACATGAAAAATGCACGATTTGTGCATGTTTTTCTCTAGAGGAGAACAAGGTAGAAAAAATAGATTCACTTTTTTGTGCTTTAACAAGATTATCTATGTCACTGTTCTTTCTTGTAAATGCTTAAGTTCTTATTATTCAAGGAAATAAAATTCAATCTTTGATGGTTTTATTTTAAATTCCAGATTTCATTCCTTGAATAAATCCAAATAATTAAGGGAACGTTTTAATTTGTTACATATAAAAAGCTACCTAAGCTTCAGCTGTATCTGTACATTTGATATAAAATGTCAAATTAAATCTTGAAATCAATAAAACACTTAACATTTTATCTTGAAAAGTACTTAAATCTATCTTTTTTCCCCCATTAATATAAATGTTCTTTGGATTCCCTAATGGTTGGACATTTATTTCATGGATTGTTTTCCTCCAAATCTCCTAAGATAATATCAAGCTGAGCGCATAAATATTAAACTTATTTGTTATGTGTTGGCTCAAACTGAAGTTTTCTATAATATTATGTATACCTAGAAAATATTCTTCAATATTCCGGTTTTCAGTATTCTGAAGTGATTTAACATCATTATTTATCGCCCACTATACATTGTATTTAATAGAATTACAATGTGCACGATTTGCTTCACTGCAATGACACATGTCCTACTATAAGTTCGATATTAACTTTAAATTTAAAAACATGTGCTAAAGCTGAATGTCAGTATAAAGTAGTTCATATTTACCTTTTTTACTTGGGATGTTGCCAGTTTTTCTCACTGTAGAGGGTTTAAATCTTTAAATTAATGTAGGTGAAACCACTTGTTTCATGCGCCTTCAAATAGTGTGTTCTTTCTAAACAGAAGATGCTCTTTAAGTAAAATAGTCATCTCTGCCCCTGGGATCTCTTCCACCCGACACATTTAAATTTTTAATTAAAACAATACTTTGGGCACCGTCTCATTTGCTATGTGTACTTTTCCCCTGAAAGCTCTCACTTTACCCAGAATTCTCCTTCCTGAGTCTCTCCGTGGAGTAGAGTGTTCAGTGCACCTTGTTTCTTAGACACAAAGAGCACGCTGAGCAATGCCGTTTGAGGCCATCCCATATTGACACACATTCAATGTTTACCTTATTTAATATAAATGCTCTATATGGAGCCTCTGCTCCTATTAGGTGGTAATCTTGAAGTTGTTTTTCTTACGAGGATTTCTTTAAAAAAAGATTTTATTTATTTATTTATTTTAGAGAGATGGGAAGGGAGGGAGGGAGAGAGGGAGGGAAGCATCCACGTGCAAGGAATACATCAGTTGGTGGCGTCTAGCATGTCCCCAGCTGGGGACCTGGCCCGCAACCCAGGCCTGTGCCCTGACCAGGAATCAAATCAGTGACCTTCTGGTTTGCAGGCTGGCGTTCAATCCACTGAGCCACAGCAGCCAAGGCGAACTTGTTTATTTTTTAAAAAACACATTCTTTTCTAATAGGTTCCTTGATTCCTAAAGGCTGGCCCATGTACCAGTTGTAATAAGTGTTCTGAAGACAGAGCTAATGTATCTGTTTCTTCATGACCACCTGAGCAAACCGGAGATTTAGCTGTTGAATGTATTTATTAAACATAGTTCAAAATTAAAATTTTAACTCAAAGATGCCAAGCAAACAGGCTTCAATTGTGGGAAAGACATATTGTTTTCAATGCTTACATTGGTTAAGAATCTTGGGTTGGAATCAATTTCTCATGACAAAAACAGGATGCTCCTTCCTATTATTTAGTAAATGGTGACTTGTAAAGGTTTATGTTTATGAGGAAAATACATTTACGAGACAGGAAACTCCTATAGTCATGTGACACTGGCGAGTGACTAGGAGAGTTTCTGACAAAATATCAGGAGTCACTTGCCGTCAGGGAAGGCCAGGGAGGAGTGGGCAGTGGGACGCCTCAGGGTACCAAGATGTGACCCAGCACAGCACCAGAGTGAGGGGCAGGCAGGGCTGACTACTGCAGGAGCGCATCCAAGTAGCTCAGCCAACACAGAGCTCTAAGCTTCATAATTAGCACACTGTAGCATCATGCATGGCTAGAGAGATCTCCTGGTGCCACGGAGTGCAAATCCCAGAAAAAGGCTCAAATACAAATGAGAATGTATCATTAACAAAGAGAGCTTACCAAATTGGCAATTATGGACTACAAAATAAATACTATTGGCAGAATTTAGCAGCCTTAGAAGAAAAAATAATAAATAATAAACTTTTCTTAATCCCTTATACTACAGCAAGAAAAACACCCAACATACACAAGGTTAAATATTTTACAAAGTGAAATGATAAAGATAGTCTAAGAAAATTTTTTAATAATTTTGGAGTAAGAAAAATTTAACTATAACTCACAATTCAGAAAGCAGGACACAAAAAATTGAAAACGCTTCTTTGCCAAATAAATAATTCTGCATTATAAAAAGAAGCAAACCTCCAAAGTGAAGTCAAATAGAATCGATAGAATGGAATAGTGATTACAAATAATATCTTAAATAAAGTGCTCTTATTCCTAAATACTGAGGATCAGTCCCCAAAAACCAAAAAAACAAACTAAACAGTTGAAGGACCATTTCACAGAAAAGATAGGAAAGTAATCTTTTAAACATATAGACACTCAACTTTAATTATAAAGAATTAAATTTTAATTTGAACAAGGAATTAGTTAAAAAATGAGACACTTCCTGTGCGTTTTATGTAAATAAAGAGGAAGCAGGCACCATTGATCAGCATCACAACCGTGTTCACTTTTTGAATCGATTAGTGAAATTTGCAGACATGAAGTTACATATTTAGTAACATGACATTGCATCAGCCACAGATTGTAATCCAGCTAAGTATAAAAAACCACATGGGCTATCACGTTCTGACTTTATGAACCTTAGTTTTGATGTTGTCACATATCCTTTTTTCTCCCAGAGCTCTGTGATGCCTCTAAAATACAAGTTTTATAACTTATGCACATTTTCCTAGTGCTTGCACTAAGAAGACTGCTTTGCCGTGACCAGTGATCTAAACCAGAAATGGACGTCATTCCTTTAGTTTTTGGAAAATACATATGGCTTGGTTTGGAGTAAGCCCTCGCAGAGGTTTGATTCATTTCCCCCAAACAATTCGGTAGTTTCTCCGCTCTTGAATATATTTCTGTTGTTGATTATTTTTTGAGGTAAAGGGTGATTAATTTTCCTGAAGTAGTTTCAGGAAAAATAGAAGTGTGGCATTGTTACTGGTGGAAAACAAGTTCTTGCGATGTCTAAAGGAAAAGATTTTCCTGAGACCAGCACGGGAGGGTGGGGATCTGTGGTATGGATTCTGTATGAGGTCCAATTAAGGGGGTTCCCCTCCTGACTTCCTGACGTCCCATCTTCATCCATCTCACTGTGGACAAAATCCAATCTTGTCTGCAGTAGGGCCAGGATGCAGGCCACTGCTCAGAGTCTGTGCTCTGTGCTAAAGTCCAGTCCACTTCAGACAGGAAGAGTCAAGAACCATGTGCTGTCACTCACATGTGGGATGGAACAGTGAAAACCACATGTGCACAAACAAGCCAACAGGCAAACAAACGAAAACTCGGGCACAGACAGCAGTGTGCTGGTGACTAGAGGGAAGGGGGGTGGGTTAGTAGTAAATGGTAAAGGGGGTCAAATAAATGGTGAAGGAAGAAGATTTAAATTGTGTGGTGGGAATCTGGGGGTGGCCCACAGTGCAATATGCAGGTGATATAGAACTGTACACTTGAAACCTGTATAATCTCATTAATCAATGTCACCCCAATAAATTTAATTGAAAGATAAAGCAAAAGAAAATATAAGAATTCTCTGGAGAAAAGCAGGCTGTTGGCTAAAGTGCTGTCTGGGCGCACATTCCTGCATCCATGAGAGCTCCCGTTGGTCCACACCATTTACACCTGGGGCATGGTCAGTACTGATTCATTTATTTAAAAAGTGTGTTTCTGAGGAGTGTGCCAAGATCTCATTTGACTTTAATATACCTTTTACTGGTTACGGATGAGCGATTTTCATTTTCTTGGTCATTTGGCTTACCATCTTTTGTGAAATGCTCCTTCAAGTTTCCTGACAAATTTTCTCTCAAGTTTTCTGTGTTTTGAATTTAGAGCACTTCTTTATATGTGGTGTATTAAGCATTTTGCATTGAAAATTTCACTCTGAATGGCTTCTTTGGATGAAGAGTACTTCTTCATCAATTCCATTCAACATATCAATGCTTTCCACTATGGCTACTAGTCTTATTAAAGCTACTTTTCTCACAGTCGAGGCCATAAACATGTATTACCTTTGCAAAGAGTCATGCTGCATTTAGTATTTAGGTTTAAAGATTATCTGAATCTTTTTCTGAATTATGGGAAGCCAGGATCACTTTTTACACCTTTACACTCATTTAAATTAATGTAATTTATTAAAATTCCATCTTTTCTACACTGCAAACTTTAACATATTCAAATGTGTTCATGTTCTACAGTCATTCAGCAAGTGTGCTCGAAAGGCTCTCCATATACAGTATTTTTTACTAGCCGACTTCTTTTTAATGAAATAATAACAATGAATGGAAAGAGGATCTAAAATATACACTATGATATTTTAGGGAAATATTGGGACATGAATTACTAGATAAAAGATACTGTATTTTTTCTGTCAACAGTTTCAAATCAGCAGCAAAGTTTTGCTGATAGAAACTAGTCCACTAAGCATAAGATTTCTAAAATATTCATTTCTTATTGGAAATATTACCACTTGGGATATCAGAAAGTCCAGCCAAAAATGGCAAGTTCAAGAATAAGTAAGGACAATCAATTCATTGTGGAGCATAAAAGGAAAATACAAGGTAACTTCCAATCAGACAAAAGCAGAATTAAGGGAGAAAACTGAAAATGCATTCAAATCAGTGGCTGATGCATTGAACTCTAAGGTACCATTTTCTCAAGGCCATCCTGTCCCCCTTATTCCTCAGATTATTTATCCTGGGATTACACACCAGGGTGACAACGGCGTAGGAAAGGGAGAGGAATTTGTCTGTCCTGGGAGAATGTTTGGATTCGGGTCACGAATGTTTGGAGAGCGGAACAAAGCCACAACTATGTTGTGAGATGAGCAAGTAGAGAAAGTGGGGGCTCATCCTGTTGCTAATGTGACTTCAAGGTGGTGGAGAGGACTTTACTGTAGGAGCCAAGTATTAACAAAAAGGGGATCATAATAAACAGCACAAGAACCGTAAAGACCGGCATCTCCTGCAGGAAAGGGTCCCCACGGACCAGCTTGAGCACTGGGAGGATGTCACGGATGTGATTAATTTGGTTAGATCCACAAAATGGCAGAGAGCAGATATGGCACGTCTGCCTCAGCCTGACTGGAAGTCCACTCACCCAACAGCCAGCCATCATCGGCCAGGTACAGCGCTGGTGGTTCATACCCAGAGGACGTGGCAGAACGCCACGAATGGCCACACTGCCATCACCGAATGTCACTGTCAGGAAAAAGAATTCTGTGTGCCCAAGCATTAAGATAAAACATACTTCTGTTACACGAACAATGAAAAATGGATTTCTTTTGTGAGTCCAAATTTTTATGAGTATTCTACAAAGAGTGAGAAATACATAACAGATTTCCAGGAAGAAAAAATTACTGAGGAAAAGACACACTGGAGTTTGGAGAGCCTGGTCAGCTCCGGTTATGAGGACAATGATGCCTTTTCCCCCGAGCACTATTACACAAACAAGAAAAATATCACACACAAAAATATCATTCAGAGATTGGGAATACAATAAAGTCCCCCCAAATCAAATTCCAGCATTGAAGCGAAATTTGCTTCTGGTTGGTATTTTTTGGTGTTCCATCTGTAAAAATAGTGACATTAATCATTTATTCTTCTGATTTGTTTTTATTGCCTAGAGGAGATTGAGGAATTAATATATAAAGTCATTATTTCCATTCAAATGGCAGCATTTTATATCATAATGTTTAAGAGAAAAACTGAATACAATGGTGAACATATGCTAAATCTAAAGATAGCAACACAATGAAATAGATAGTAAGTTTGCATTTTAATGCAATTGAAGGGTTCTAGAAAGAGCATTTTTAGCTCTTGTTTGTGGACAGAGCAAAGTGAGTCTTTTTGCCCCACGCATCACAAACAGAGTCCTTCAGCAGAAACATTTGTGTCCCTCACAGTTCCCAGCGGGGTGCTCACCATGGAATTCTGCATCGCCCTCCCAGCAACACGACACTTCCGTGTGCCCTTTGGCAAGCAGACCGCGTGCATTCCTGAGCTCTAACACTGCTCTGGCTCGTCCCGGTGCTGCAGGAACTTTCCCCAGAAGTTTATTCTTGTCTAACTGATCTGTCAAAATCAAATAAAGGACATTATCACCCGGCATTATGTTTCAAGAGCTTCCACTTACTCAATCCCATCCTGCAGCAGAGAGTTGATAAACGTATTCTGACCTATAAATTGGGTAATTAGTAATGAACTTAAGAAGTAAATTGCATAGCTAATATTAGAGGAACGTTGCCTCGTGCATATAACCTGATGTTTCTTGCTGTCTGTGAGTAGTTGTTCTCATTAAAACAATTCTCATTTTAATAATTATCTGAGGTACATATAAAAATCCAAATTGAACAGAATAATTATTATAAATAAAATTATTAGACAGTTGCTCCCAAAAATCAAGTACTAAACATTGGCTTAAAGTGTTTAGTTCTCCTTTTAAGGTATAAAGAACTGTGCAAACTAAGACAGACAAAACAACGTCCAAATGGAGTCAGAGCCACTATCCCAGACACCGTGGCTTTGCATGTCTTACTCCTCATTCAAACCTTCGGAATGTTTAGGCAAAATAACCTTTACACTGGGCCAAAGCAACATTGTATTCCAACTGTTTTCAGAACTAATAGGGAAGCAGACGTCCTGACTACAAGACTAAAAATTAAAGACACATCTGTTTATTTACTGGTGGTTTTCAACCACCCTAATGGGGGCTTGACAATCCCGGCTTGATTACAGGAGAGAAATCGCAACCTTAGCTGAACGCCTCTTGTCCTCTGAACTCTCCAGAAGCCTGGATTCTTTACACACCTCATTCGAGTCCAAGTAAGCCTGCAGCACCGCATATAGGGGGCAAGAAAGAAACCCTGGGAAGTTCCTGCTGCCCAGTGCTTTCAGATCTCCCACATGTGCCTGCGTCAGAGGCAATGCACCTGCAGAGCGGCCCAGCGGCTTCCCCGTGACCCCAAGTGACCTCTGCGTGCTCCTAGTGCACGCTTGATAAGAGCATTTCCTGGACGGGAAATGTTTGTTTGATCAATGTTTGGCATATTCAGGGAAAATACTTTCCCATTTGGGTTGATATGGTGAAATCTCAAAAATTGGAACACATTTGTTTTATTGTCATTAAGTGTGAATAGATTTAAATTATCTTAGTTATTTCACATAAGCCTTATTTAGTGCTTTAATTCTCAACACTTTTAGTGTCTTACATATTTAAGTTTTTGCTTTTTTTACTTTGTCATTTTTGAATTTGTTTAAAATATTTTTGTCAGCAATATATGAAAAGCATTTTATACATATTTTTGGTACTGAAAAAGGGACATAGGCCCGATTTATGAATTTACCACTAATGTAATCTCTGTTCATTTTGATTTGTCCAAGACAAGAAACTCACATATGTCATTCTTTGTACAGTTTTTATATTTTTAATTATCTTTCTCATTCGTCAAATATAGAACCTCTCCATTGATTTAGGACCAATTGACATTTTTCTTTCTTTTTTGTTTTGAGGATTGTTTTATTTATCTTGATTCAATATTCACTTATAGTCATTTAATTTTAACTATGTTCATTTTTAATAATCTCACATTTGTCCACCTCGGTATCTATTATAAAAGCCTTTTAGTTGTTTTTTAAAAAAGATATGGTACATACATACAACGGAATACAAAAAGTCATAAGAAAAGGTGAGACAGTGGCATCTGAGATAACATGGTGGACCTTGAGAATATGATGCTAAGCCAAATAAGTCAGACAGAAAAAGTTAAGAGCCATATGATTTCACTCATTGTGGGATATGAAACTAAAAGTAACAAATAAACAAGAACAACAAAACTCACAGAGAGACAACAGTCTGGTGGTTCCCAGAGGGAAGAGGGGAAGGGGGCAGTGAAGGGTGAAGGGGGTCAAACACATGCTAGCAGAAGACGACTTGACCTTGGCTGGGGAACCCACAGTGCAGTACACAGATGATGTATTATAGAAGCGCACACCTGAAACCTATATAATTTTATTAACCATTGTCACCTACTACATTTAATTACAAAAGACTCTTAATGTTACATATTGTTTCTTCTTAGTTCACAAAAAATCTGGTGTTTCTTTCAAAAATCAAAGATAATTTGGTTGATATTGAAATTTCTCTGCCAAATGCTAAATATCTTAAAACATTTAATAGGAGTCAGAAAGGGGGCAATGGAAGAATTTTCTTTGCTATATAGTTTTATATTTACTGAATAAAAGTTACCTCTTTTAATTTACATATTACATTCTCTCCAATAAATCTAAACTATAAATAAAAATAATTTAAAATCATAAGTTATTTGAAATCCTGTCACTGTGAAGAAGCCAATATTTTTTTCTAATACAGAGAACAGACTGGTCGGTGGTTGCCAGAGGCAGGGCGGTGGGATGGCAAAGTGAAAGATGGTGGGCAAAAGGTACACACTTCCAGTTGTTTTTTTTTTCTCCATTGCCTTTATAGTATTTATTTTTTAAGGCTCTACAAAGTGCTTAAAGATAATGAAACACTTATTAGATTTCTTAGCTTACAGAGTGAAGATCCCCTTGCACTCACTTATCACATTTATCTTTTCTTAACCAAGGTATATTTAATTCAAGAATAAAGGGTGTTAAAACATTGACTGACTTTACAAAGACAAATTGAATATCACTTTAGAATAGTGGTTTGCAACTGAGGGTGATTCTGTCCCCTGAGGGACATTCAGTAAGGGTTGGGGACATTTTTGGTCGTCATAATTGGTGGGAATAGTGTGCTACTGACTTCTAGTGTGTACAGGAAAAGGATGCTGCTAAACATTTAATTTATTTATTTAATTTATTTAATTTATTGTTCAAGTATAGTTTTCTGCCTTTTCCTCCCACTCCTCCCGGTCCTCCCTGCCTCCCTCTCCCGTTTCCACCCCCATTGTTATTGTCCATGTGCCCTTTATAATTGTTCCTGGAAATCATTCACCCTTTTCTCCCATCATCCCATCCACTCTCCCCTCTGATCACTGTAATTCATATGGATGTCATCACCGTGGCAACTCTAGTTAACAGTACTGTATTGCATATGTGAAAGTAGCTAGGAGAGGAGATCTTAATCACAGTTCTAGAACTCAGAGTCCAAAATCACAGCACCGGCAGGGTCTTACTCCTTCTGAAGGCTGTAGGGGAGAATCGTTCTTGCTTCTTGCAGCTTTTGGTGGCTCTTGACCTTCTTGGTTGCATGATGCTTGGCTGCACCACTCCAATCTCTGCTTCTATCTTCACATGATATTCTTCTCTGTGCCTTTGTATCTGTTTTCTAAACTTTCTGTGCCTGTCTGTCTCATAAGGACACTGGTCAGAGGATTGATTTAGTGCCCACCTTAAGTCAGGATGATCTCATTCTCTTAAATGTGCAAAGGCCACATTGGCAGGTTCTAGATGAACATGTATTTAAAAGGGCCTACATTCAACCAGATACACATTGATATAGATAGTTTAGAGTAAAAATTTCAAATACTTCTAATACTAAATAGATATTACTACAGCAAAACCTGAAGCTACAAGGGGAGGGGACGAAGTAATCAGAGAACAGAGTGCTGAGATAATAGAGGAGGGGACACCCTCGGGATCTGCAGTCATACAGCGCCAGGGACACCAAGAAGAGATAGAAACAAGGGCAAATGCAAAGCAAACACTAAGATTCCCCCACTTCCGCCATCTTGGCTGCTGCTGGTTTTTCTCATTGGCCAAATCCAATCACAGTGTGGAGCAGGTCAGTAAACATATCTGAAGGAATGGGAAGATTAAAGAAAATACATCAGAGAACATAACTCTAATCCCTGATTATACAGCACACTCATTGAACATTGTATTGCTCGGGCAATCTCCTTAACTCTCTAGTTCATAATGAGAGGAAAGATGCATTCTTCAGATTAGATTGTTACAACTGAGATAATCTGCGCTCTGATTACAGAGCAGCCCTTTTCTTAACCTCATGACACAAAAGCCCCTGATCATAATGTGAGGCTCCTATGAGGACATTCATGAGCATCATTGAAAAACATAAGAACAAAAGTAGTTTTTTCGTGTTGTATCTGCATGGCCAACACCTCAGCAAAGTCTTTGGTAATTTCAAGTGATTGAATCACCTTAGATTCAACTAAGTAATGACATAGTTAGTAGTTTTTTCAGTGCCACCACGATGTCTTTGTTCCTCAGAGTGTATATCATGGGATTCGACATCGGGATCAAAACGGTGTAGAAAAGAGAGATCAGTTTTCTGATTCCTTCAGACTGATTTGGTTTGGGTCGTAAATAAGTGATAGTAGCTGTGCCATAGAATAAGATGACAACTGTCAGGTGAGACGAACAGGTGGAGAAGGCTTTAGCCTTGTCTGTGGCTGATGACAATTTCAGAATGTTGGAAATAATTTTGCCATAGGAGGCAACGATCAACAGAAATGGAACTGTGACAAATACCACTGCAACTACATAGACTGCTATCTCATTCACAAACGTGTCCCCACAAGCTAGCTTGAATACTGGGGGGAGGTCACAGAAGAAATGATTAATTGTGTTAGATCCACAAAAGGGCAGAGAAAAAATCTGCCATGTTTGCCCGATTATGACGGGAACTCCACTGAGCCAGGAGGCAGTCACCAGCTGGACACAGACCTTCTGGTTCATCACTACAGTGTAATGCAGAGGGTTGCAAATTGCCCCCTAGCGGTCATAATCCATCACTGTCAAAAGGAAACACTCTGAGCTTCCAAACATAAGGACGAAACACATTTGTGTTGCACAAGCAAGCAAAGAAATGTTTCCTTTCTGGCTCACGAGGTCCATGAGCATTCTTGGGATAGTGACTGTTACATAACAGATTTCTAGAAAGGAAAAATTGCCGAGAAAAAAATACATGGGGGTCTGGAGAGCAGGGTCAATTTTTGTTATCAGGATAATGATGCTATTGCACATGAGGATGGTCAGATAGATGACTAAGAATATCCCGAATAGAATCCACTGGGTATTGGGAGTATCAGAAAACCCCAAGAGAACAAATTCCATCATTGTAGTGACATTTGATTTTTCTGTTTTAAATTTGTTCTCCATCTGCAAATATGGTAAATTCAAGATGGTTAATTCATTAATGTTCTTGAACCACATTCTGCTCTCCTATAAACTGGGCTAAATGCATGAAAGTATTTCTATAAGCTCTAAAATGATTTTCATCATTACCTTGCTCTGTTTCTAGGGAATATGATTTGAAACTTCAGACATGCACAGATGTGCATTTAAAATCAATCCAAGAAATAAAATTCTAGTATATTTTTTATACTTGGATGCAATGATACCCGAGAAAGTGTGCATTGTTATTTAGAGCTTATTGTGCAAGAACAATATATATTGCGCCCTTATTAAGAGTAGAATTAGGACACAGGCTTTTTCTATATTTTTGTCTGGGTTCATCATTTTCTTTTTCTGTATTGATTGACTTATTCCATCTTCTTTCAATTCAAAGCTATTCTCTTAAAGTTTTGTTTAATTCGTATTCAAAATGAGTTTGAAGTCCTCCCATTCATGTTTCAGTAAGAATCAATTATTTTAAACAATTCTTTTTAAGTTAAGGAATAAATATATGCAATAATAATGTTCTACATTATGTATCACTCCTACCACTTATGCTAAATATAATTCTATCATCTTGTTAAATAACTTTCACTATTAACACCTCCTATACAGTGTATGCAGTGTGTAATAAATATCAATTAACCTTTAACTCAATCAAGAAGTATGGCTCATTCATTCACAATATTTTTTATATTATTTCCTTATTTATGTAAGATTCTATGATCCATTGTCATATAATTCTCTTGTAACCAAATACAATTCTCTTGCTTTGTTTTCTCTTCATAATTTTTGTTAATAAAGTTGAAGTTTGAGTAAACCCTATTATTCTTTTCTCTGTGCATGTAAATGGTTGGAACATATAAATGAAACAACACACATACATACACACACACATCGACATTCACATACTCAATCTCGCTTCCCTTCATATTAGAGTCATCTAGTCTCAGACAGTCAGCACTGCCTGGCATTGCTGCTACACTTGATTAATAGTTGTCTGTGACTTTCCAAAACAAATCTGCTTTCTGATCCCATCAAACCCACTATGCCCATCTTCCCTTCTAACCCCATCACTTGTTAGTTGCCCTAATAAGACTTTGAAATAAAACTGTGAAGATAAATATTCTCTCATATTTCCTTATTTTTATCACTACTAGTTTGAAAAATCATGTAAGTGAATAAGTTTATTATAAATATCATTTCTATTTCACCCATTGCTAATTTTATTTTACTTCATAATTAAGAAAGTTAAGAACTACATGATTTACCTTGACTAGTTACTCATTTTTGGATAAAGTTTTCAGAATTTCATGTTTGTCCTTTATTCTCTGCATGTGGATCCTCAAATTTAGAACTTCTTTAAATAAAACAGGCTACCAACACAATTAAAACTTACCTGTATGGATCTGCATGAAGCTGTCTATGCGAATGCAGGTGTTTTTAACCTGTAAACTTTTTAAGTTCTCTTGCATCAGGAAGCCATTGTAATTCTACCATATTCTTGCCAGCTTCAGTGTTGGCTGCTCTTAAGTACGAAGTAGCTCACCCTGCTCACCCTGGGGGACTTCTCTCATGTATGAGTTTAATTTCCAAACGGCTGCTTCTATTTGGAAATCATTTGGGATTATGATTGGAAACTTTCTCTGCAGATCACCTGTCCTTCTCTTTAGCCCCTTCTTGGTGTAAAGCTCCCCACAATGGATAGTCCCTGGGTGAAGAAATGTCACTTAATTGTCTAGTATTCCTTTCAAGATAAAGTTAAAAAAATCTTTCTATGTATTATATTTCAGACCCTTAAAAATTGGCCTGGATTTGCCTTCCTTCCTTTTATTCCCGTGATTTATCCAGATCTGGGGCATCTAGACCTTTAGAAAATGTATCACATGCTTTGTTTGGGACATGGCACACTTTTCCTCTTCACTACGTGACCTGGGTTGGCAGGATCCCTTTTCAGAAGTATAATGCTCTGTCCTTAGATTAATTTTTATAAAAATTAGAGCAGGATATACGTGCTGACAAAATTCTAGATGGTTTTATTCGTGTTATAACATCTACTCAGGCATCAAGGAAGATATTTAACTGATTCAAAATGTTAGCCATTCATAGACACAGACAACAGCAGGGTGGTTACCAGAGGGAAGGGGGTGGTGGAGTAGTAAAGGTTAAAGGGGGTCAAATATATGGTGATGGAAGATTTGACTTTGAGTGGTGAGCAAAATGGATCATGGGCCTAAAGTTTAAGAGCAAAAAATGTAAGTTATATGTTTGATGAAGGATTTGTGTCAGCAATATGCAAAGAACATTTACGACTACAGTATGAAATGCCATTTTACAAGAGGCAAAATATTTGAATAGAAATTTCACCAAAACTCATGAGCCATACCATGCATTTAAGAAGCTTTAACTTAGGAATTAAAAAATTAAAAATGACCTGAAGACCAACAGTATTCATAATTACCTACCAGGCTGTTCTGGCCCACAGGTTTATCCTAGTCGGGGTAGCTCAGCAATGATGGGTGGATGAGAGCTTGTCTCCTGCTTGGTTGGCTGTGAAGGGTGAAGTGGGAATGGAGGACCAGAATGTCTAATCAGCCCTGGGTGCTGTCTCTGGCTCATCACTTTTCGGGATATATTTTGTAATATAGTAGTTGAGAGCATAAAAAATCATTTACTTGAGACTACTTTTTAATTTCATTTTCTTATTATTTCTTTTTAAAAATTATTTATTTATTTATTTATTTGTTTGTTTTTATTCAATTGTCTGCATTTTCTCCCCATCCATCCACCCCACCCCAGCCAGGCCCACCTCCCTCCCCCACCTCTACCCTCCCCCTTGGTTTTGTCCATGTGTCCTTTATAGTAGCTCCTCTAGGCCCCTCTCCCCACGATCCCCTCCCCACTCCCCTCTGGCTATTGCTACAATGTTCTTAATTTCAATGTCTCTGGTTATATTTTGTTTGCTTTTTTCTTCTCTTGATTATGTTCCAGTTAAAGGTGAGATCATATGGCATTTGTCCCTCACCGTCAGGCTTTTTTCACTTAGCATAATGCTCTCCATTTCCATCCATGCTGTTGCAAAGGGTGTAAGCTCCTTCTTTCTCTCTGCTGCATAGAATTCCATTGTGTAAATGTACCATAGTTTTTTGATCCACTCATTTGCGGATGGACACTTAGGTTGCTTCCAGTAATTGGGTATTGTAAATTGTGCTGCTATGAACATCGGGGTGCATAGATTCTTTTGGGTTGGTGTTTCACGGTTCTTAGGGTATAATCCCAGCAGCGGAATTGCTGCGTCAAAGGGCAGTTCCATTTTTAGTTTTCTGAGGAAATTCCATACTGTTTTCCACAGTGGCCTCACCAGTCTGCATTCCCACCAACAATGTAAAGAAAACAGCATTAAAATACAAAGAGAACCAACAGTATGGGAGAACATATTTGCCAATGATACCTCAGACAAGGGCCTGATCTCCAAAATATATAAAGAACTCACACAACTCTACTCCAGGAAGACAAACAACCCAATTAAAAAATGGGCAAAGGACTTGAACAGACACTTCTCCAAGGAAGACATACAGAGGGCCCAGAGACATAGGAAAAGATGCTCAGCATCACTAGCCATCAGAGAGATGCAAATTAAAACCACAATGAGGTACCATCTCACACCAGTCAGAGTGGCCAACATAAACAAATCAACAAACAAATGTTGGAGCAGATGTGGAGAAAAGGGAACCCTAGTACATTGTCATTATTTCTTATTGATGACATGACTACAGATGTCCCCCATCTCCCCTGCTTTGACCCTCACTAACCAGCCTCCTTCTCCCCACTCCGGGCCTTTGCCACATTGCTGTCTGTGTGCATGGGTTATACATACCTGCATACACGTTTTTTGGCTAATCCCTTCCAGTCCTCCCCACCCCGCTCTGAGATCTGTCAGTACTTTAGGGCCACACACACCTTGTGGAGTTTATGTGTCCACTCAGATGTATACATAGGCGAGTAGAACACTGTGGCCTACGTGGACACTAGACAGAAGAAAAGCACACCTAGACCAGGTCATTGAAGGGATCCCATGTGATGGTTTCTGGCATTGGGCATGCATTCAGAAAATGTGGTCTTAGAACTGGCTGGGAACGTGTTCTTTTCCCCACGAAGTCATAGGGCTAGAAAGTCCACAGAGCAGCATGGGGCCTTTTCCTGTGATTTATTTTGACTTTATTCAAGTTACAGCTCAGTGTTTGTGCTTCCATTATCTCCTTTGTACCACAGACCTAGGATTGTTCTCTTGATTGGTCATCCTGATGATTAAATGAGTTAATGTTGCGTAGTATGTAGAACAGGTTCTAACACATAAGCGCCCAATGAATGTGAACTATTTTATAGTTTCTGACCAGTAGGTTCATTGCGTTTATGGTATTAAGATTTTTGATGTACTTTTAGTCATTGTGTCATATAGAAATTTAGGACATTTTATAATATCATACGAGGAGAATTTATAAGAAATGGTCATGTTACTATAGCCATTATAAGCTGTGATCCACATATATAACACCAAGGTGTAATATTATAATGTACCACAAAATCTAGGAAGCATGTTCGGTTTAAATGGCTTTTTCCCAAATGGAGATAATTTTAAAAATAATTTTCCTGATGATATTCCAGAGATTAATTATTATTTGTGTTACATCACACATTGTCTAAGTTTAATTTCTGTATGTTTGTTAACCATATAAATTAATAATTGATGTGCAACTTGACAGACCCATTCCCCAGGAGCTTAACTTATGGTATAAGTCTGTAACTGTGTACCCTTCTCATCCTACCATATTCAGCACCAGGGAGGGAACGTCTGTCACTCAGGTTTGTTAGCTAATGCTAAGCTCTGGTTACTTGAAAATTAAAATGAGTACATTTTCCCAGCAGACAATTACTTTAAAGATATAACTATCTGGTTTGTTTTCTGTTTAGAGAGTGATTTAACATACCATACTCTTGTGCACTTACTGTTTCAAATGTTTTTTCCTTTTTCTACTGAGAGAGAGTTGATGGTGAAATTAGAACAGTTTTTTCTAGAACACCAAGCGCTGATGTGCATGAAAGGGTACAGAGTGAACAATGGTGGTCTCTCTCTCTGTCTGTCTGTCTCTCTCTCTCTGTTGCACTCCTTCTCTCTCTCCTTGTCTCTCATCTCTTTCCACTTTATTTCACACCAATTTTTGTGTGAATTTGTGGGATCCAAAATTAATGACCATGGAGGAAGTAGAGTGAGTTGTTTTTATGTTACTAGAGTGAGTTTTATCATATTTTCAACGTATTGAGGTGACCCTGGTTGATAAGGTTATACAGGTTTCAAGTGTCCATTTCTACGACAGATCCTCTGCATATTGTCATGTGTGCCCAGCCCCCAGAGTCAGGTTTTCTTCCGTCACCATATACTTGGACCCTTTACCCTCTACTGCCCCTCCCCACTCCCCTTGCCTCTGGTAACCACCACACTGCTGTCATCCTTATTCTGAGAGTTGAATTATTGTATGAGCCTGAGAACTGGTCATGGAGAGTTAGTCAGGGCATGAGGACTATCTCTGTTTATTCAATGAAGACTTTTAGATTGGTTTTCGGTTTACCATAAACTAGTTTCTTATTATCAGCCCAGAACATAGGAAGAAATTCTTCCAAGTTTATTTTTCTGGTTTAACTCATGAGTGGGTAAATAGTTCAAGATTTTGGTGCTGTGTTTTTTTTTTTTTTGGCCAAGTAATAAGAAAATCATGACTTCAGGAAGGTGATTTGCTTCCACTTTAATATTAGCTCAAGCTATGGAGAAAATACCAGGTTTTGTTTTCAGTGCAGAATTCCATCACTGAATTTTCATTCTGTGTATGTGTATGACGTCATGGGAATAGTCCTCTAGGAAGGAGGGCAGAGGGTCACATTGTTTAATTCCTTATGCCTTTTCTCTAAGGTCAGGTCTGAAAGGTATATCTAATTTATGAAGAATATATGAGTATAATGTAACCAATTTCCCAAGCAAGAACTTCAAAGAACCTGGGAAATTTTTACTTACCTCTCTTTTTTAATGTGGGTAAAGGATTAACATTTTGACTAAAGCCAAAATACAGTGGCAACATATAAAATATCTATCATATGTCTACATATCTCTACATGTACATCTTCATTTCCATATACGTGTATACTCCAAGTGTTTTATTATGTATCTTTTTTAAAGAAAATTAATCATCTCCAGAACATAATTTAAAATAGCATGATGGCTTTCTACCCTAGGTATGATGCACCAGGGTGTAACAATTGCTCTCTTTTTGGCAGCTAAACTTTCCCATCCCTAATGTTATAAACAATGCTTCAATGTAGCTTTGGATGTAGTGTTTCATGGTTTTGCAATGTAATTAATATATCCTTTTAATTTCTTGTTAAAATGTATGATAATTTTGTTGTCGTCAGGGTTTAGTCTTCCAATATATGTGACCTAATTACTTTCCAGAAAAAATTATAGAAAAGTTCCTCCTCCGAAGAACTTATTAGCATAGGTCAATATTATAAGTAATTAAACCAGTTTGTTCTTTTGATATGAAAATATCACTTTACATGTATATATTAATTTTCCTTTTCAAAATTGCCAATTTAAATGGTTTTCATGAGGCACAAATTAAAAAAATTTGTCACCTCAAAAGTGAAGCTATAAAGAATTTTATGTCTGTTTCAAATTTATGTTCCTGATAGACTCAACTAAAAAAAAGTTTATATTTCATAGAACCACAGCAGGTGTTCCCTTAGTGGACTAGAATTTACATTTTTTATAGGGAACAGGAGTTGATATCTTCCAAGTATATCATTGAATCTGTTTTGGAACCAATCAAACCACTGAACTTAAATCTATCAATCAATCCATTGTGGTAGATAAAGATTGGAATTATTTAACATTTGTGGTGATGTTTAGGTCAATTTTGATCAGTGGGACCTACTGATACAATATTTTAAGTAATATTACAATTTTATCTCTGTCATATCTCATGCCCTGCTAGATAGATATCAATATTATATATTTTGGATATTATTTTCCTGTTGATTCTCTCCTTTTTATCTCTTTCTAGAAGAAACACAAAACTTACCATTTGGTTTCCCAGCCTGGTGGAAATGGGGGAAGAGAACTGCACTGCTGTTCATTCTCCTCGGGTTCTCAGATGCCCCTGAGCTGAGGGTCTTTCTGTTCTTGGTGTTCATTCTGATCTACGGAGTCATGGTTATGAGCAACCAGGGCATGATCGCACTGATTCAGGTCAGCTCTCGACTTCACACTCCCATGTACTTTTTCCTCAGCCACCTGTCCTTGGTGGATTTCTGTCACTCCACGGCCATTGTGCCACAGATGCTGTTCAATATGTTTAAAAAAGATAAAACCAACTCCTTCCTGGGATGCATGATACAATTCTACTTGTTTTGCACATTTGTAATTACTGATGTCTTCCTGCTGGCCGTGATGGCCTATGACCGCTTTGTGGCCATCTGCAGCCCACTGCTGTACATGGTCACCATGTCCCGGAAACTCCAAATGGTGCTGGTTTCTAGCTGCTACCTCTGTGGGACTGTGTGTTCTCTGATCCACTTGTGTTTAGCTCTTGAGATCCCAACCTACAGATCAAATGTGATTAACCACTTCTTTTGTGATCTGCCCCCTCTCTTATCTCTTGCTTGTTCTGATGTCACTGTGAATGAACTGTTGGTATACATTGTGTCTACTTTCAACGAGATCATCACCATTGTGATCATCCTCACCTCCTACTTGTTTATTCTCATCACCATCCTGAGGATGCGCTCTACAGAGGGAAGGCGCAAAGCTTTCTCCACCTGTGCCTCCCACCTCACAGCCATTGCGGTCTTACAGGGAACAATCCTGTTCACCTACTGCCAGCCCAGTTCTGGCAACAGTGAGGATGTTGATAAAGTGGCTTCAGTGTTTTACACTGTAGTAATCCCCATGCTGAACCCCCTGATCTACAGCTTGAGGAACAAAGATGGGAAAGACGCTCTCAGAAGAGTGGTGAGCTCCAAAATGTTTTCCTAGAGAATATTTTCTAGCAAGACACGGGGCCCCGCAGTGGAGGCTGGTGGAGGGCTGAACGGCAGGCTGCTGTGTTGGTGTGGACAGCACAGTCAGAGCACGAGTCTTCATGAGTGGGTGCTTCAGATTCACTTTTCTTTGTGCCTCTGCTACTGAGCAGGGTAGGGCTGAACATATTTCAAAATTTGCCACCTACTTCTTTGCTTTTCTTCAACCTCAGTTGTTTTAAACGGGCCTGGGTAATGGACTGCTAAGACACACATTAACTTCACTTAAAACATTCATAAAGTTAATAAAGAATCTTGAGAATCATATTTTCTGATCTATTAGGGAAACTGTGGTTAATGTGAAAATCTAATTCCTCTGTTTTACAACGAAGAACTCACGTTTGTCAGTTTATACACAGAATGAGATTTCCGTATGTGTATATGTTCTGTTGTTCATTTCTTGCTTCCTTTATTATGTGTTTGTTGTTGTCATTGCAGTGTCTAATGTTTGTGGGACTCTGGAGAGAAATCTCTGAAAATGGAGACACTAATGATAATTATTTCACAGAAATCTTAGGGAAATCAAGTGACATTATCATGTGCAAAGAGCTAAGGAATTTTCATGGCACTTAATTAGTTTTCTGTTTCTGTCTCTGCTCTGTCTGTGTGTGCATATATATGTATATTAAATGTACACCTACATTTAATAACCAGTTACCAATGTCAGCATTTTTGACTTTGGCCATTATTATCATTTTATCTTTTACTTGTTATCATCATGATTATTTTACAAGTTGTGGATCAAATGCTTACTGGGACCTGTAGGTGGATTTCTAGCCTCTCTGTATATTCTTTGTTGTGTTTTTGCTCCTGATGAAATGAGCTTTCTTCATCCTTCCTCTATGTGCCTGAATCATACTTCTTCATACAGTCCTGCTTTGTGTGCACCATTGATAAGTTATCTGTGCTTTCATTGTGTTTATGTCAATTTCTACATTATGTTTTCTACAAATGATTCATGACATTTTTTGTCACAGTAGTTCGGAAAATGCAAAGAATGTGTGAACCAAGAAACTCTTGTTTTCTGCCATGTGTGACAAGACACCAGCTTTCTTAACTGTATTTCAAAATAGTCAGTATGGCAAGGTGGCATTTTGGTTGGTAGTATAACTGCTCTTCTTTCATGGTACAACACTGAATTCTCCTGGGACACACATTTTATAATTTACATATATATGTGTGTGTATGTATTTGAAATCTATCACTCTATCTATGTAATCTATATGGCTATAGATATGTTTTTCTACTTTGTCACAATCCTTAACATAGAATTGATATGAATAATGACTCAGTAAATGTGTGTTTTAAGTATTTTTCTCTTGTTAAGCTGGTGGATATCAACCAAGTGTAGAAATAAACAGCCATTAAAAGCTCCTTCTGCTAATGTAGTTCATTTGCATGAAGGTATTTTTAATAGTTTATTTTTTATTGTATTTTTTCATTACCTTTTCTCACCCTTAATACCACATTCACTTCCACCTACCCCATGGGTATGATCTTTTATAAAATGTATGTTTTTGGATAATGTATTTTTACAAAATATAATGTATTCTACTATACCGTTGCTCATATATAGTTCCAGTGGAAACTGGAGCAGAGATAGATGAAATAGATAAATCTCAGGAATGTTCTGAGGTGAATGGTCTTTACTTAGAGTGTACGTGTCATGTGGGTCTTTACAGATCCATCACTTCAGTGCCCACAGCCATTCATGTACTTTCTGGTAGATGATGGAATGTGCATTGCCAAGCCTCGTACCCTGAGATTGTTGTTTTAGTGACATCTAACAGGAGGTTAAATGTTATCTAATACTTCATTTTAGTACCTATTTGTCTGTCTTGTCATTTGGTGTCACTGACAGCATGCAGGTGCTTTGGATAATAGACATGGAATGCTCAGTGCTGGAGCTAAGAACACTCACAATCTCACCTTGGAGATGGTGATGTAGTAACACATGATATTAGTACAATGCTTAAAGGAGATAATTGCCCGTGATTTAAGAATGGGGCATTTAACCAAAGCTGAGAAGTGTGTGGTTTCATTCTTAGGATGTTTGAAGTAGGTACATTAAGCACACTTTATACATTAAAGAGGTGCGTGTGTGTGTGTGTGCGTGTGTGTATAAAGAGAAGAGGTCCTAAACGAGAAGCCTTGTGCAGTCTAGTGCTCTGTCCTCCAGGGAGAAGGAGAGAGAGCCTCCAGGTTTGTCTACAGAATGGCAACCTTAAAATTAAATGAATATTCCGAGACTTTGAAATTATATAATATTTTTTTAATAATGATATTGATAGTTATTCAGTAATAGTGTAAATATCAGGTACAATTACCATAAGTTATTGAAATAGATTTTAGCATTACTTAACATTGAACCACTAAGCAATGACCATATTACAATTGTGGTTAGACTAAGGTTTCAGTTTATTTCACAGACTGACTGAGAATCAAATTAAGGCATTACAACTGGAATATTAATGTAAATACTATTTGTTTGTTTGTTTTTTTCTCCACCTAAGATAAGTTTTTGTTAATAACTCTTCAACTTCAACTACATCAATTGGGAATTTCATGTTTTTTGTAAAGTTAATTAGTATAATGCTGTGAACATGTTGTAAAGGGAGATGAAGTACATACATTAAGCACACTTTATACATTAAAGGGATAGTGGCTATTAGAAAAGGTCAAGGTCCTACACCCCCAAGCACCATTCATGCAGTTTCTGTTCAGTTGACAAGAGCAGGTGTCTGTTCCCCAGAGCGAGGGCAAGAGGGGAAATCCACAGTCTGAGGTGAAGGCTGTGATGCGCCAAATAAATGTAGAGCTGCTGACGCTGCTGACCCCTGGGGTAGAACGATCAGAAATAGAGGATCTGAGAAGTTGTCTACATCACATGAACCGTGTCCCTGATGGTTACCCAGCCTTGGGCAAAGAAGAAATACAGGTGGGTTTTGTGTAAAATGAACATGCTAGAATAAAACAAAACAAAGATATTTTCCTTTTCATATACAAAGGCTGCTTTTTACATCTGTCTTGCAGGGGACACAGCTTCATTCAATAAATGGTTTTGAATGGAATCTTGACAATGAGCATTGTAAATAACAAAGCATAAATACTGGTGAGCAGGACAGACAAGAGCCGTGCATTTATGGGACTTTGAGCTAAAGCAGAAGAATTTTATTTTATTCTTATTCATTCATTTAGTACTTGTTTTTTCTAAGTGTTATGATGGGTAATTTATAGGATGATACAAGCATGTAGGAAGAAGAGAATGAAAGCTAACTTAAACCATTAAAACTCCCTTCAGACTCAGCAAGTTTATTAAAATCATTGCTTATAAAACTGGAACTTTAAACATGGAGGAAGATGGTACTGTGCCCATATCTCTCTGGGATACATATATACATATATACCCATGAATAGAGCAGAATAGTACACAAAAATCCTCTTTGCAAAACAGTAGAGTAAACCTATTACTCCTCTTCTTTATTTACAGAAATACAGATTTATAATGACTGTTCTCCACATTCAATTTAGGCACAAATATGGGTAAAGAAACGTCCAGCATTGTATTTGTGAGACCACAGAAAACTGTGCCAATATCCATAAACTTTAGCTGTCAACATATATAAATAAAACCTTTGTTATTGACCACCCTTTCACCCAGTACATAATTTAGTGCCAACTGCTTTTATCATGGCACCTTTCACATCCTTATTCCTCAAACTGTAGATGAGTGGGTTTAACATGGGGATGACAACTGCGTAGAAAACAGAGGCCACTTTGTCTGTGTCCGTGGAGTAACTCAAGTTGGGTCGGAAATACATGAAAAAGACTGCCCCATATAATATAGCCACAGTGGTTATGTGGGAGGCACAGGTAGAGAAGGCTTTGCGTCTGCCTGCTGCAGACTTCATGCGAATGATGGTAGTTAGGATGTAGCTGTAGGAGAGGAGGACAGTGATGATACTGGACCCCCCAACACAACTACAAGAAACAGTCATTGCTATTTTACAGGTGGTTGTGTCTGAGGTGGAGATTGCTAGTAAGGGTGGGAAGTCACAGAAAAAGTGATTGATGATATTGGAATTGCAGAATGAAAATTGAATTGTGAAATAGGTGAAGATTGCCGTATCCATAAAACCTGCAGTATAGGCAGTGGCCACGAGCTGGATGCACACTCTCCTGGACATGGTCACTGTATACAGAAGGGGATTACAAATGGCTACGTAACGGTCATACGCCATGACAGACAGCATGACACATTCCACAGCTGCAAAGGCACCAAAAAAGAACATTTGAGCCACACATAAATTATATGCAATCTTCTTTTGCTCAGATAAGAAATCAGCCAGCATCTTGGGAGAGATAGTGGAAGAGTAGCAGATATCACAGAAAGACAGACTGCTTAGGAAATAATACATGGGCGTGTGGAGTCGGGAGTCCATGCTGATCAGCAGGATCATCCCTAGGTTGGCGATCACCGTGATGCCATAAACCAGCAGGAAGAGCACAAAGAGCCCCTGCTGCACATCCCGCCTGCCAGAGAGTCCTAAGAGTATGAAGTCTGTGAACACGGTGCAGTTCTCAATGGCCATCAATCAGGTTGGCAATCCCTGGTTGTGGAGGAAGGAAATGCAAGTGGAGAGCAAAAGCATCTTACTGTGTTAGCAGTTAAACTGCTGGTTGTTTTTCTTTGACAGCAGTTAGAAAAAGAGCTCAACAATGTACATTCTCTTTAAGTAAACTGACTCTGCAATGTTTCCAATTTAACATAAATTGATAAAATGATAATGAACAGCTTACATTTGTATTGTACTATATAGAATATGTAGCACACTTTGATCTAAACTAAATCATTTTATTTCCATACCAAACTATGTAGTGCTTTTCCATTTTGTAGATTAAGAAATTGATATCCTCAGAATCAACCAAGTTATTCTTAGAAGTATTTGTCCAGAAAACCCACATCTTTTTACAAGGTCGTTTCTGTTCCCGATGTAGTGTAAGTGTTGTTATATTCTGAAATGAAAAGCATAGAGAAGTGAGAGATGCAGGTAACAAAAATATTTCATTCTCACCTCATTATCCAATACTCTAAAGCAGGCAGATCACGGGCTTCTTTCTTGATGTATCGTGTACACACCTCCCCATTATCCCCTTGTCCTGTCCAGCCTCAGTCACCAAGGGATAAAGATAGGCTGTGATCCAGGACTCCCAGAGCAGGGAGCATCGGTAGAGGAGAAGTTGGAGGGGTCTCCGTGGATGGTGGGTTACAGGTCACAGGCTGGAACATGTAGGGCTAACCGTGCTCCCTCTGACAGCACTGCTCGTGCAGTTGTGTTGGGACCTGACAGTAGGCATCCTGGTAGCACAGGTGACCCAGAGGCAAGTGTGGATTGCTGTGTGAGACCCTCCAGTCTAATCTGCTGGAACCCTCTGAATCTACTCAGCAAATGATCAAATGTGCAGGACAGAAGGTCATGTCTTGTGTGTGTGCACAGTCCCATAACCTCAGAGAAATTTCTGTCTGAACTGGGCCCCATCCATCTCCCTAGACATTGTGACATTGCTTGACTGTGTTCTTGATCCCCTTCCTCTTGAGAATCTCTGAAATCTGCTTTCCTTTGGTTAAAAAGAGTTGGTCCTTGGAAGACCAATTAAATTCTATATTCTACTGTTATATTCCATACAAACCAGGCATATCATATATAATATAATATGTGACCTTTTGTATTCTGTGGGAATATGAAAAAATGAAGAAGAGTGTAGAATAGAGAAAGAATTACATCTGAATAATGATGTAGTGATCCATATGCAGGTCTCCAAAATTCTTGGTCTCGACTCATATAATTATCTGTGCTGCTCAACACATTTTTTTAAAAAAACCTTCATTTTCAATAAAAAATATTTATAAAATATGTAAAAGTACAGGTAAGAGAGAAAAAACAAAAAAAGTCCAACCACTTTCATAAATTATACTCACAATTTATTCTTATTTGCCACTTTGAATGTCTTTAAAATAATGAGATTGATAAAAGAAAGGAAAAGTTTGTATACTATTTCTTACTCCTCATTAGTTTTATAAGATGCCTTATATCAAATAAAGATAAAAAAACTAAAGAAATATAACCTAGAAATGAGAAAACCACAGGAAAATCCCATACTTGTTCTGGATCCCAGACTTCTTTGTTGCCTGCTTTCTGTCTGCCAGACGGTTCAGCACTGTCCCCTTGGTGACCTGCCTTATATCACACTGGCTGTGTCTGGACCTGGGTGCTGGTGTCTCAGAAACAAGGGACAAGTATAACAACATGTTGTATCATGTGTTATTCCCTACAGGCTGGTGATGGAGAAAGAAACATGGACCTTTTGAAAATGTTGCTTTTGTCCCTCCCTACCTTTTGCCTAATGTTGTACTTACTTAGCAATAGTAAAACGAGTGTATTGAGGGCTCTTTGTGTCCAGCTCCACAAATCTTGTACAGGTATATGGTTTCCATCTCATAATTATCAAAAACATCCACTCAAGTTACACACAAAGACACACATATACAAACACTCTCACATAAATATTTTCACAAAATAAAGATATTTGTAAATACAGACAAAACTGACTATAATCATAGTGCTTAGGGAAAAGTAAATTTTGTTGTCTACTATGGGATGATTAATAGTTAAATAAAAATTATATCAGAATAAATATAGCTTATATGAAAATAGTTATTATGAATAATGTTAATGAAGCCTTTTCTACATTAATTTATTCATTCTTCTTTGCCTAATATCCTGTAGGTTTATAGAGAATCTTCAGACCATAAAATTTTGATATGAGTACAATTACACATACATAATTTATCAGAGCTAGGTTTTTCTTTAAATTAAATTCTAAGTAATGGTCTTTAGAGCATATAAATTTGACTATAAATAAATTTTTTCCTTTTTACCAGAGTTTTATGTTGTGTAACAATTGCCATATATTATCATATATGTTATGATACATACATGCTGAGTTGTTTCTAATAAACTCATTACTTGATACAGAAATTGAACTCTAGAGGTAATAAGAAAAGTAGAGTCTTTGAGACATTTTCATTAAACTCATAAAAGTTGCTCCAAATAGGTGGAACCTAATCAATCACGCAAACAAGCAAGCAAAACATAACCAGAGACAATGAAATAAAGAACAAACTGACCGAAACCAGAGGGATGGGGGGAGTGTAATAATGGAGTAAAATAGGGGAAGGGTCATCAATGACCATACATGAAGGACACATGGAGAAAACCAAAGGGTAGGATTGAGGGTGGGGGAGGGGATTGGAGAGGGGGGCGGGAGCAGTGTGGGAAAGTGGAGACAACTGTAGTTGAACATCAATAAAAAAAGAAAGTGTTCATATTTTGAATAAGACATATTTGCTTAAAAATACAGTAATCATTTATCAGCAAAGTGACATATTATCACAGAAATATTCCTTAAAAGTTGCTCCATTATTTTACAAGAATATACTGAACTTTATTGTAGACAAGGCAGCACTGGAACTAAATGTTTACAACATTAAATTTCTGAAGTTTCTTAGAATCTACTGGTGCATACATAGGTTTGCTTTTTGGAGAACCCTTTTGATATGTAATGTACATGATATTCCTTAAACGATAAGTATATAGCCAGACAAATTTAAATAAATGCCCTTGTAACCACGACCAAAACAACAAACAGAACACCAAAACAGAATCACCAAATCCTTCTACTTGAGGATATCCTTTTTAAAAAAGATTTTATTGATTTGTTTTAGAGAGAAGGGAAAGGAGGGAGAAACAGAGGGAGAGAAACAAGCTGTGAGAGGGAAAGAGCAGTTGGTTGCCTCTTGTAGACGCCCCGACAGGAGACTGAACCTGCCACCCGTGTCTGTGCCCTGATTGGGTATCAAACTGGCAACCTTTCACTTTGCAGATGACACCCAACAAACTGAGCCACATCCGTCAGTGCACCAGAAATCCTCTAAAGTCTCTAGTCTATTCATGCAAAGGAATAACTACATTGTTGGTTATTATCACGTTAGATTAATTTTGAACTGAGCACAAGCAGACACATAAAACCTGTGCTGCTGTGGTCAGTTACACACTTGTTCACGTTGTTGCATTCAGTTGCAAAGATGGATCCCATTGGTGTACAGCATAGTTTTGTACAAGTATATTGTTACTTTTTGATCTACTTTAATGTGCATTGTAGCCAGTGGAGTTGTTTTCTCTTTTGTTAGTAGTACTAATATTAGTGTGAAAACTCCTGAAATACCTTTTAGTAGACATAAACACTCATTTATCTTGTATATAAAACCAGGAGTTGAAATGTGTGTGGGTGTGTATGTGAAATTTATATTTATTAAATATCATCATACAGTTTTCTATGAAGTCTGCCAATCCACCTGGCAGTAACACAGTGCCTTTGTGTGAGTCCCTTGTTGAACATCCTCACCAGTAACTAAGAGGATCTTTTCCTTTAATTGCACCCATTATTTGGAGTATTTGATATTCCTGACAGCTAACAAAGTTGAATGTTCACTTTTATAAAGTGTGTCTCATAGTGCAAATTCAGAATTGAAGGCCTGTTAAGGAGACCAGCTTGGTGGTAGTGGGACTCCTGCATCCCACACTCTCTGTCTGTCTGCCATCACTGCCACTTCCAGTTCAGGTCTGACTGGCCTACAGCTGTAATGCATTCCACTGGTATGAGTGTATCCCTGCCATCTCCCATTGTCTCAATCATGCCCAATGCGTATGAGCACTGAGAGACTCATGTTACTATAATCCAGGATGCAGTGACTTGAATAAAGAATTGAGATTATTCATTTTTAATCCCCTCATTTTACAGAGTGGAACCTGAGGTCCAAAGAGAAGAGTGTTTTGTTGAAGGTCACAGGTAGAGTGAGATGGGAGGGACACTGACTGAATATTGTTGTCATTGCCTCCGCAGTTCAGAGTGTGTTTCTGCAGAAGATTTCAAGCTCAGTTGAGTAGCTGCCACTTCATATGGAGCCACACACTTATCGATATCATTAGAATTATTTCAGTTTTGATTTAACAAATTTTGCTAGCTGGTTTTTTTTTTTTACCACACAGGGTTGTTTGCTTCGATTATTATATATGGACCCTTCATCTTTGGTAGTGCTTGTGTTTGGAAATATTAATCCCTGAGCGGAAATAAACAAGTATAGTTAAGGATGTGACATGTAACACTGATTGATTACACACATTACTGAAGGAGACTATGCTCAGGAGCCAGACATGGGAAGAGAAACCTACAGATGTTGGGACAACAGTGTGGTTGTCTTCTGGGGAAAGAACCCTACTGAAGTTAGTACTGTAAGTTGTAAGAAAGTATATCAAGTGTGTCTGGAAAGAGTCCAGCCATTGTTAATATAAGAGTTTGTGTCACATCAATGTAACCTGTCAGCCAAGGAGTTTGGACTGGAATGTACTTGACTGAACAATGACCACTTCCCTGCACTAGTCAGTGGGGCAGTAGATGTTCCTGAGTGAGCATGTGTGCTTGTGGCCATCACAGTCAAAGTGACTGAGCCAGTAGAGCAAAGAATCTGCATCAGATTTTATGTTAAGCTGATCATTCATCTGTGTAAAGTGTTGGGATGACTCTGAAGGCTGCAGCTATGGGCAACAGGTGATTGGCAGCTCCATTACAACAACGTGACTCCTCGTGCATCACGTCTCCTGCAGAGTTTTCTGACTAAACATCTGATCACCCAGGTGACTAAGACCCCCCCAGCCCTGATTTGGTGCCCTGCCACTTGTGGATTTTCCCAAAACTGAAATCTTTTGAAATGGAAGAGATTTCAGACCCTCAGAGAGATTCAGGAAAATATGACAGGGCAGATGAGGGCTATTGGGAGAACTGTGTGAGGGCCCAAGGTGACTGCTTTGAAGGAGACTGAGCTGCTTTGTCCTTGTTATGGTCCAATGATTCTTATCCCTTGTGTCTTCAATGTGACTTCAAATGAAATTTTGTGCATTGGCCCTTGAAGAGGTCTTCTGTGTCTACAGCCAGTTTTCCCTGATAGACAGAAACCCTCCTGATTTTCACAGCTGGATGTTATCTGGATTTCTTCCTGGCTTTGGTACTGTAGTCTGGGGAGCCCAGCTTGGGGTTTAGGCACCACACTTCTCAGGAGGAGTCCCCCGCTGCTGAAATATAGCTCCAGAGCTTCAGCTGCCACCCGTGGGAGCTCAGCCAGCCCTCTTGCACCTCTCTGCACTCCCTACCAGTCTTGTTGTGGTGAATTGTTTTCTTCTGTCTGTCTGTGGTCATAAGTCTTTTCTCCAGCTAGTGTTCAGTTGGCTATTCAGGATAATTTCTCTACAATTTAGTTGTAATTCCAGGTTGGTCGCGGGAGGAGGTCCCTGTAGCTTGCATTTACTCCTGTGCTATCTCGGGTCTAGTATATGGAATTTTACAGTATAAAAATGTATTTATTTGAAATTATTTTTGAGCATATATACCTTGTGAAATTTATATGTACACTCAGTGATAAACATAGACTTGTAGAAGCTGTGCCCTACATTGACATTAGTCAGTCAGGAGAAGCACACACCTACAATGGATCAGTGAAGAGGCCCCATTTGATGGCTCCTGCCAGTGGGCATGCATGAGGAAAATGCAGCCTCAGCACTGGCTGGGAGTCTGTTCTCTTCCTCATACAGTCATAAGTGTGGGAAGAAGCACAGAGCAGCATGGGGCCTTTTTCTGTCTTTTATTTTGACTTTATCCAAGTTAAAACTCAGTGTGTGTGCCTCCATCATCTGCTTTGTAAGACAGACCTCAAAAAAGATTGTTCTCTTGACTGGTTATCACAATGGTTAAATGAGTTCACATGGCATATTATTATTATTATTATTACTATTAAAGATTTTATTTATTTATTATTAGAGAGAGGTGAAGGGAGGGAGAAACAGAGGGAGAGAAACATCAATGTGTGGTTGCTTCTCAAGTGCCCCGTACCAGAGACCTGGTAGGTAACCCAGAGACCCACAACCCAGGCATGTGCCCTGACTGGGAATCAAACTGGCGACCCTTTGGTTCGTAGGCCAGCACTCAATCCACTGGACCATACTAGCCAGCGCCATATGGCATATTATTTAGAATAGGTTTTAACATATCCCAAGTGCCCAAGAACTGATAACTGTTATTTGCAGACCGGTAGTTTATCTCCTTCCTTATTTTTGAAGGGATTCTATTGTAGCTTTAGTCACTGTACTTGCTGGAATTTAGGAGATTTTGTAATATTATAATAAAAGGGGAATTAATAAAGATATTCATGCCATTTTATTGTGGCAGTGTGATCCGTGTTCCACACATATGACACTAGGATGGAGTGCCACACAGCACCATGAAGTCTGGGTGAAGACATGTTTGCTCTGAGACAACTGTTTCACACATTAAGGCATTAAAATATTCCTGATGCTATTCCATAAAGATTAATTATGTGTCCTACTCCACGTGTAGTATTGGTTTAATTTTAACTTGTTTTTGTAGTTTTGCAAATTAACAGTGATTTGGAACTTAAGGGACCCTTTCCCTGGGGGTTAAAATCACAGTTTAAGTCCCTGACTGTGTACCATACTCATCTTAACATCTTCAGTACAGCAGAGGAAGTGTCTGTCACTCAGGTTTGTGAGCTAAAACTAGACCATGGTTATTTAAAAATTAAAATGGATATATTCCCCACAATGTAAAGATATAGGTAACTCATCTGTCTTTAATTAGAGAATCATTTTACAGACCATATTCCTGTGCACTTAGTATTTGAAATGTTTTTGTCTTTTTGTGCTGGAATTAGACAATTTCTTGTGGAACACCGAGTGTTGATGTGTATGAAGGAATGCAGACAACAGTACTTGAACAACAGTGAAAAGAAGAATATTTAAAAATATTGATCAATACAACCTGAAAAAAAAATGCAGAATAAATAAATTGCAGTGTTGCTTTCTTGTCTCTCTCTCTATTTTTCTCTCTCTCTCTCCCTTCTTCCCTCCCCAGCCCTCTCTCATTTACATTGTACATTTCTCCACATCAACCGCTGTGGTGGAATCTAGGTTGTATTCCCATAAAGGAGCTCCCTAACTTTCACCTTAATTCTGAGGGTTGAGTTCATGTGCCCCTGAGCTGGTCTTGGGGAATCAGGACGTGTAGACTAACTCTGCTCAGTGCATGAAGTGAGTCCTTTAGATTAGTTTTGGATTTACCATAAACTAGTTTCTTGTTATCAGCCTAGAACATTAGGAAGGAGTGTTTCCACGTTCATTTTTTTTTGTTTTAACTTTGATGTGGGCATATAATTCAGGGTTTTTTTGGACGGGGTCAAGTAATGAGAAAAAACATGACTTTAGCTTATTAATTTGTTGTCACTTCTTTAAAATTAGTTCATGTTACAGAGAAAATACCAAGTTCTGTTTTCAGTCCAGAATCTCTTCACTCATTTTTCGTTGCATAATATGTGAGTAGCACCATGGGTGCGCCCTGCTAGGAAGGAGGGCAGAGAATGAATGTGTCACCTTCCACACGATTTTTCTTTAAGGACAGGTCTGAATGCTATTGCACATGGGACTTATAGGGTATCCAGTGTAACCACTTCCTCCAACCTACAGCTAGAGGGAACTTGGGAAAGTTTTCACTTACCTCTTTCTCAGTGTGAGGAACGAACGGATTGATCTTCATCTAGGGTTGTAGCCACATCAAAGTGATAACATATATTTTTACCACATATATTCATATGTCAATATAAACATTTTATTTAAATCTACATATATATAGCAACTGTACTAGATATTTTTAAAAAACAACCATCTCTACATTATTGAATATGAAGTTATCATTTTCCAATGATAACTTCAAAGTTATTGAAATAATATGAAAACTTTCTGTTTTGGATAAGGTATACCATAGTTTAACATTGCTCTGTTAATGACAATTAATTTTTTCATTGTTTATATTATAAATAATGCTGTAATGTAGCTTTGAATATACTTTTTCACCATTTGTGATATAATTAAGCATCTCTTATAATAGCTTACAAATATAAAATCTCTCATAAATATACCAGGTAGCTTTTGTTGTTGTCAGGGTTAGGACTTTGAATATATGTTGTCTAGTAGCCTTGTAGAAAAATTTATACCAGAGTTATCCCTTTCTGAGTCACTATTGATATTGATCACTATTATTGTAATTAATTAGGTGACTTTGTTGATTTGACAAGTAAAGATGTTGATGCATTTCAGTATATATTTTAAATCTTTTTTTCATTCTGAATAATTCCAAATTTAGAGTACTCAGAGCCCCCGTTCTCAGAGATTTGTCACACTCCCCAACAAGAGAACTGCACAGGACCTCGCCTGCTGAAAGTTTATGCTAATGATAGACAGACCTAAGAAATTAAGGTACATAGGATCACAGTATCTGTTGTCTTGAAAGGAATTTGTTACATTTTTCAGGGAGCAGGAGTTGATCTCTTGTGGCTTCAAAGCATATCATTGGATCTATTTAAGACTCCATCAAAATGTCTAAGTTAATTCATCAGCTCGGTTTATTGTGGTTATCTTACACATTTCTGTTGATACTTTGAATTTGGTCAGGGGAATGTGGTGTCAGACTGAGCATTTAGAATTACTTGACAATTGTTTTTCAAATACATTGTGTTTGACATGAATGTGATATTTTTTGTTAATGTAAATGTGTGTTTTCTCTCTTGTTCCCATTTCAGAAGACACACAAGTTACCGTCTGGTTTTCTAAACCTTACACATGGTGGACCCTGGGGAGGGGAACTGCACTGCTGTGACGGAGTTCATTCTCCTCGGGTTATCAGATGTTCCTGAGCTGAGAGTCTTTCTCTCCCTGCTGTTCCTCCTGATCTACGGAATCACATTTTTGGCCAACCTGGGCATGATCGCACTGATTCAGGTCAGCTTTCGACTTCACACTCCCATGTACTTTTTCCTCAGCCACCTGTCCTTGGTGGATTTCTGTCACTCCACGGCCATTGTGCCACAGATGCTGTTCAATATGTTTAAAAAAGATAAAACCATCTCCTTCCTGGGATGCATGATACAATTCTACTTGTTTTGCACATTTGTAATTACTGATGTCTTCCTGCTGGCCGTGATGGCCTATGACCGCTTTGTGGCCATCTGTAGCCCACTGCTGTACATGGTCACCATGTCCCAGAAACTCCAAATGGTGCTGGTTTCTAGCTGCTACCTCGGTGGGACTGTGTGTTCTCTGATCCACTTGTGTTTAGCTCTTGAGATCCCAACCTACAGATCAAATGTGATTAACCACTTCTTTTGTGATCTGCCCCCTCTCTTATCTCTTGCTTGTTCTGATGTCACTGTGAATGAACTGTTGGTATACATTGTGTCTACTTTCAACGAGATCATCACCATTGTGATCATCCTCACCTCCTACTTGTTTATTCTCATCACCATCCTGAGGATGCGCTCTGCAGAGGGAAGGCGCAAAGCTTTCTCCACCTGTGCCTCCCACCTCACAGCCATTGCGGTCTTACAGGGAACAATCCTGTTCACCTACTGCCAGCCCAGTTCTGGCAACAGTGAGGATGCTGACAAGGTGGCTTCGGTGTTTTACACTGTAGTGATCCCCATGCTGAACCCCCTGATCTACAGCTTGAGGAACAAGGACGTGAAGGAAGCTCTCAAGAAAGTGCTGGGATCCAAATTACTTTTTGAGAAGCTCTTTTCTTAACCAGATTTAGGGTTTTTTCAGAGATCTTTAAAGGGGCTTGTTGGAGGGAATGTTAAAGAAAAGTAAAATGGGGAAGGATTTACATGCAGGAAATCTATGTATGCTTTCTCCCCCCATGTTTCTGTCTTTAAAAGCCATATCATTTGAAAATCTTTTTGTACCTTTATTTATTTATTTCCCTATATCCATTTCCTTTATTTAAATATAATTGGGGTGACATTGGTTAATAGAATTATATATGCTTCAAGGGTACCATTCTATGATACATCATCTATGTACGTGCCGGTCACCCCAAAACAAACCTTCTTTTGTCACCATATATTTGACCCCCTTCACCCTTTACTACCCCTCCCATCCCCATCTCCATTGGTAACCACCATACTGTGTCAACGGATTTTCATTTGTTTTTCTCGTTTGTTCACTTGTAGCTTTTAGTTTAAAGCCTTATCCTATCCTTTTTATTGGCCTGTTCAGAAGCATCTGCTGCCTTTGCTGCTGTTCTCCAGCCTCTAGTTGCTGTGATTGGGTGTTTGGAGTGTGTTGTTAGACTCAGTTTTTGTTTGGAGACATTATCAGTACATTTCTAACGAAGCATGCACATAGACACACGTCTTCACCATTTTTAATGCATGCAACTATTTTTATGAAACTGACTTCATCTTTTCACAGGGCATGAGTAACATTTGTCACATATTCTATGATTTTTTTCATAAAAATTTGGAGTGAATTTCCTACATGTTTTTGTGTATTGGGGATAATCCTTCTTAGTTAGTAATGGTTATTTTCTTTTTTATTACCCTTTCTATTGCAAGGTTATAATTTTATAACTTTCCAGACTGTCAGCTGTCAGAGAGGAGGGGGAGAGGGGAAAGGGTTGACTTAATCAAAGAAGGAGAAGGGGTTTGTCAAAGAACACGTATCCCTGACACAGAGATGCAGACGAGAGTGTGGTGATAACCGGAGGGGGGGCGGGCGTGGGGCTGAGAGAGTAGGCAGAAGGGGGGAAATGGGTACATCTGCAACAGTGTCAACAATAGAAACAAAGTTAAAGATGCCTCTTCTGCAAAATATATAATAATACTCTAATTTTATAATAAAATTTTCATAAAAATTAAATCTGTATCTTAAGTTCTTAGCACAATATATCACATAACTAATTAATAAATTATTTGCTGTTGTTACTTTTTACTTTTACTTTTTGTTCTCTATTTTACTTTAATTCTGGATTAAACAAGTAGGTTATGCATCTGATACCATACTCTTTTTAAAGTTTCTATGTCCATGTTAATTTTTTTATTTACTCTGCCTGAAAGTATTTTAACCATTTACTATATTTTCTAAATTGGTTATAATCTGAACTTATTGTATTGGTTTCCTAAGGTTTATAAACAAAATGACTGCAAATTTGGTGGATTAAATCACTAGGCCTTTATTCTTTTGTAGTTCAGGAGTTCATAAATCTGAACCCAATATCATCGGGCCACAACCAGGGCAGCAGGAGGACTACAAAGCTCTCTCTCATGGGGGCGGGGTCATCCTAGGGGGTCATCCTTTATCTCTTTCAGCTTCTGGCAGCTGCAGCCATCCTTGACTTGTCATGTCATTCTTGCCTTCAAGGTTAGCATCTTCAAACCTGTCTCTGTTCCAGTTTTCTATATCTTCTCATGCATTTATATGTGTGTGGATGAAAAAAAATGTCTGCCTCTCTATTCTAAGGGCACCTGTAATGAATGGCGTTCAGGTAGCACCCTGATGACCCAGTATAATCTCCTCATTGCAACATCCTTAATCTAACTATGTCTCCCCACAACCTTTTCCCAAATCAGGTGGGCCTTATGGCTTCCAGGGATTAGAAAAGCTGCACACACCCATCTGTTTACGTTTAAATCATAATTTACCTTTCCTATGTTTCTACAATGTTATCACTTCATTTATAAATCACTTTAATATATCATTTGGTATTTGTGATTGTGAATATATTTATTAAGATCACACTTAAATTCAACACTAGTCCTCATTACTTTAATGGAGAACAGTTGACTTCAAATTAAATACCAGGGAGCTGGTTCAGATCTTGATGAGTGATTTTGAGGAAGAGGCTTAAATTTACTAAATTTCAGGTCTTACAACTATGAACTGGGGATAAACTGCCAGGCTGAAAGAGTTATCATTGAATTTAAATATAACAAAACTTTAAGGACCTGGCCCATAAAATGCACTCATTTTAAGTGTTTCTTTAAAAGAAATTTTTGAGAGCAAAGGTCATTTAAAAATATTCCAGTACCACTGACAAAGACAACTACTCAGTGTTTTTTAAATAAGTGAATATGCAAGAAGTAAAAGAATGGAGTTATTTCTGCTTATGATAAAAATATGCCATGGCTCTGCATTGGCTTTTAAATGATTTCAATGGAGTGAGATTTCCCACATCACCCATGAGAATTTGCATTTTAAGATGAAAGAAAAAAGATTTTTACCTTTGGTCTTCTAATTAGAACAGGGTTTTCCAACCTTAGCACTAGTGATATTTTGGGCCAGACAATTCTGTTCTGTGGGGGTCTTCCCTGTGCATTTTCAGGTGTTTGAGTACCCCTAGCCCCTACCTATTAGATAATAGAACCACCCTTCCCCACATTTATGATGAGCAAAAATGTCTCCAGACATTGTCAAATCTCCCCTAGAGAGCAAACCCTGAGCTGGAAGTCACTGAACTGGAGTGCGACAGTATACTAGAGCTCTAGCCTCTCAGAGAACCTTGAATATCAAACTTCCCTGTATTTACAGCTACCCAGGCACTCACATTTTAGCCAGCTACTAATTTGATCTCTCTCCAGAATCTGTGATGTCTCCTTTCAGAGATCTTTGATTTTAGAGCTTGAGGGACACAGAGTTCCTCTTACTTTATTTGGTAGAGATGGATGACTATCGGTGTCCATATCCTTCTGAGATGTAGGCAAATGTTTTGTATGTAAAAGTTGATTGTTTCATTTTATTAGCAAAAGGATGTCACTATATTCAACTTCACAAAAACTAAAATGCCACATTTCTATTTTCTCCCCAGTGTTGCCTCATAAGTAACAATCACAGTTGTGTGGGAATAACTGAGGAACCCTGAGCAATCCACAGATATGTCTGCAAAGCAAGCGCATAATAATTTCTTTTGTACTTCTTCAACTGGTTTTATTTCACACATGTAGTCTGGTCACTCCCTAACTTGCAGACTACAGGGCTTCACAGGCACTTTTCATCCCTTTACTGATTGCATCTCAAACTCCTGGTAGGCCCTCAGCCTCTCCTGTCCTTGGTGACTCTTTGTTTTGGCACCAGTGGGATCTGGTGAAGTGTTCATGGCCAGTCACCAAAGATCCAGGGATGGGTTTCTGAGTGGTGACTAGGGACTAGTGATTTAAGCAGGGGATTTTGGTGGAATTATTGGGGAAAAAAGAGTTTCTTTCCACTGAGATTAATGTTCTGGGTAGATAGAAGCTCAAAACTGCTCATATCTCTTTCCATATATAATATGTATATATTTTTCTTTTCCCCCCAGTTTTCTCTGTCTTCCTTCATTAGGCAGCACGTTCTCTCTAAATTTCATTTTCAACTCTCCAGTCTTGTAATGAATTTTTCAATCTCCATGTAATTGCTTATGTTGTTTCTAATGTCTTTCACTCACTATTGGGTACTTGCCAAAATTCTTAATATTCAGTTGAAAGAAAGTATCCTCCTTTTCTCTGTAGAATATGTTGGCACAACACATTTACAGAGTAAATGTATGTATGTACATATGTATGTGTTTATTTTTCATTATTGTTGTTTAAGTACAGTCTCGGGTCTATTCTCGCCTTGGATGGCCAGAACTGCACTTCAACATGATGCACATATAACACGTATCAGAGTCACTGACTTTGTTTACAATTGGTTTTCAATCTGCCTTTTGACTTTCAAGATCTCTCAGTCTCAACAACCTGATATATATATTTTTGCTTCCTTCCCATTTATTTCAACAACCTATCATATATTCTGTTGTTTCATAAATTGCTTTATACTGGGTAAATCAAATTAGATAGTGATTATCATAACCCTATTATCTATATAATAATTTACTGTTTGAGAGCCAGAATATATAAATATTTTGAGACATTGTTAAGATGTACAAAAACACACTGCATCTTTTCATTTTTGTCTAATCAACTCCTCAGCAGATAGGGGTGTCCAACTTTTTGGCGCCTCTGGGCCACACTGGAAGAAGAAGAGTTGTCTTGGGCCACACAATAAATACACAAACACTTAGGAAAACTGATGAGCATAAAAAAAGGCTTTAAGTACATTTATATTTTTGTGCTGGGCCACATTCATAGCCATCCTGGGCTGCATGTAGCATGTGGACCCCAGGGTGGACAGGTTTGCTCACATAAATTTTTCCATGGGTTTCAGATATCAGAGTGTGTGTTCCTTAGATATGATGTGAGATCCGAAAACTAATCTCGAGGCCTCAAAGCAAAATATAAGAGGACTTGCAATGTGCTGGTGGACCACAGACTTCCTAGGGAGGCACAACTTTCTTCTAGGACCATAGGCCTACCCAAGTAGATTATAAATATTTGGCAATGGTGTATTATTTGATCTTTAAGTCTCAAAATCAGTTGTTCCAGTAAAAAGTGAACTGATACCTCAGTGTAGTAAGGTGAGGGAGAAAGATAATGATCTGGAAAAGGCTCTTACCTTAATCCCAGTACCTCAGAGCTTGATAGGATTTTAAGTGCTTATCTTCTTATGGTCACTTATTTCACGCACAGGAAACTGGTGTTTTGAGAATAAAGGCCTAGAATAACACAGGTTGTAAATGCCCAAGGTATTTACAACAACAACAACACAACAAATCCTGAAGAAGAAAAAAAATGTGTGTTTAACATGTGATAATCTTAAAACAATTCTCAGCATTATTGAAGGGGATTTTAAGAGAAATGGAGACATCAAACTATCACATGGAATAGAGAAATAAAGTTCATTACACACAGAAAAATCATAGGTTGAACATCTAGGATGTAGTTTGAGATGTGGAGAAAAAAAGAATTTGACATTGTCAGGACAAAAATCCTATTTCACTCAGTCAGCTGAAGTGAGAAGCTGGCAACCAGGGTCAATGCCTGTGAGGAAACATTCCAATGAAATGAAGGAAAATAAATGAAAGTAGGCACAGGGGCACGTTTTTGAAGACAAAATTCACTTAAATATTCATACGTTCTGACAGTTTATGAAAGAAAGATGATTAGTAATAGTAAGGGCAAAGAAGAATAGTAATAATAACATCTTAATTGATGCAAATAGAATTCACTGGTGCACAGTTGAAGAGATTAACTTTAGAGAGGAGGGACACATTTTCCCCAGAAAAGGAAAGGAGGGAGGGAGGGAATCACTGATGAATTCAAATGCTTCTCCAATAACAAGAGGAGAGAGTAGAGGATATTTGTATTTGCTGTTCTATATTTTTCTCCACAAAATAGAAATCATTTTCTGGCAGCAAGCAGAAGGTAGTGAAATGAGACCTAAAAAGAAACATTAAGGTTTGCAATAGCTATTAAATGAGGGAAACAGCTGTATGTAATATAAAATGTTAAAGAACAATATATTAAAAAATATAATATAAATAATATAGACATATCCATATATTTATCTTAATATTGTGAATGTTATGTAAGTATAAAATGAACATGTATCAAAGATTTTACTTAATTGATTCATTAATTAAGCTGTTATTGGCATAAAGGAAAATTCAAAGAATTATAGGTCAGGAATTCACATATCAACATACAAATAGATACCAATTGGTTTTTTTCGCAGGGGGAGAGGGAAGTCAATTGTCTACACTGGACAAAATGTACGTGTTTACAGTCAAGTATCACTTGGATTGTATCAGGTATCCACCACTGACAGATCTGTAAGTTAGAGCAAGGACAGGAAAGGCAGAGATAACCCAGAGAGGTAGAGCGGAGAGACTCTTCAACACCTTTTACAGTTTTGCACTGCAGAGGGCACGGACACATTTCTGGATATCATTATCCCATTGTCTGGATTGAATGTTATAGAACTGTAAGCACGGGGATTTCTCTAGCTGTGTTCCACAGCTTGGATTCCAGATAAAATAGATGTCTGGATGGACTCAGAATTGCTGTGTTGCCAACTTAATTTTATTATTATTATTCTTGCTACTTTATTTTACTGTTCATATTATTACAGTTGGTCTGAATTTTCCCCCCTGTGTCCCCTTCAACACACCCCTGCCCCCTCCTTCAGGCAACCCCACACCATCATCCACCTCCACAGGTCATGTATGTGTGTTTTTTGGTCAATCCCTCCACCTTCTTTCATCCAGTACCCACCTCCCCCCTCCCCTCTGACAGCTGTCAGTCTTTCCCTGTTTCTATGCCTCTGATTTTATCCTGCTCATTAGTTTATTTTGTTCATTAGATTCCACATATTAGTGAGGTCATAATATTTGACTTTCTCTGATTGGCTGATTTCACTTAGTGTTAAGAGTCTTCAGTTCCATCCATGCTGTTGTAAAAGGTAAGAATTCCTTGCTTTTTAACTCCTGCATAGTAATTCCATTTTGTAAATATACCACAGCTTTTTCATCCACTCATCAACTAATGGACACTTAGGCTGTCTCCAGCACTTGGCTATTGTAAATAATGCTGCTATGAATATAGGGTGCATACGTTCTTTTGAATTGTTGTTTCAGGATTCTTAGGATATTTTCCCACAAGTGGAATTACTGGGTCAAAAGGATGTTCCATTTACAATTTTTGGAGGACATTCCATACTGTTTTCCACAGTGGCTGCACCAGTCTGCATTCCCACCAACAGTGCACTAGGGTTCCCTTTTCTCCACAACCTCATCTGCACTTGTTTTTGGATTTATTAACGATGGCCATTCTGACAGAAGTGAGGTGATATCTTTAGAGCAGAGAAGTCACAAGATGCTGAGGTTACGGAGGCTGGAAAGGAAAATTTAACATATAATTTTTTGAGAAAGGTACTCTTGTTCTTTTATTGTAGATGGGGAAACTGAAACTCAGTGATTGATTGGCCTGCCCAAGGTCTCACAACCACTAAGTGACAGAGCTGGGAATCAGCCACTTTTATAACTAATTCAGAATCTTCTAATTTATCAGTGGGTTTCAAACAACTCTATGGGGCTTCTTTGTTCCTCAGAGGTGAAGCCAGGTCTCAAGATGAGAAATACAGAACTACTTTCCCTCCACCTACACAATGTTTCTCCTTGAACAACAATGCTTTACCTGTTGTGGAAATAAAAAAAATACTAATAGGAATGGAGGCTATTTATTCAGAGTATTCTATGTAGTAATGTGATTAGTGAATATTACTTAACATTGGTGGAAGATGAGAGAGTTAAAAAAGTAAAGAATGAAGCTTGGGTTTAGAGTTCAACAACTGGTTTGATGGTTGTGCCATTTAATGTGGAAAATAGTAGCCTTAATTTTATTAACCAATGTGTCACACCAGTAAATTTAATGAAAAAGAAGTAGAAGTAATCTAAGTAATTATTTCTAAGTAATCTATCACTTAGAAATAATTAAAAGTCTATGCATCATTCTACTTTAACTAGATATGCCTAGAAGTAATCAGGATGCCCAAGTAGATTTAGAATGACTCTTCTGTTTATTTTGACCATTTTATTTTTTCAATAATGTTGAGGTTACCATTCACATCGCTATTGTTACTCTGTGACACCCTCAGCAGTCCAAAAGCACTGCTGAGAATGGAGTTGGAGAATGGTACTGTGGTGACTTAGTTCTTTCTCTTGGGATTTAGTGACTATTCCGAACTCCAGAACATTCTTTTTGCTAGTTTGTCCACCTACTCTGCTATCCTGTTGGGGAACTTTGGGGTGATTTTGTTTATCAAGACCAGTTCCCACTTGTACACCCCTATGTACTTTTTCCTGTACACATTTTCCTTCATAAATGCATGCTACTCTCTGTCATTACCTCCGAATTACTTCTGGACTTGGTTTCCAATAAGAAGACCATTTCTTACAATGGCTGTGCTACACAGTTATATTTTTTCTTGCTCTTTGGTTGACACAGAATCTTGCCTCTTTGCTGCCACAACTTGTGATTGATGTACAAAGCAATCTGCAACCCACTGCTCTGTGTTGCTATTATGTCTAAGAGGCTTTCTTTCATATATGTATGGCATTATGTGAAGTGAAATAAGCCAGGCAGTGAAAGAAAAATACCATATGATCTCACCTATAAGTGGACCCTAATCAACAAAATAAACAAGCAAGTAAAATAAAACCAGAGACATTGAAATAAAGAGCAAACTGATGGTAAACAGAGGGAGGGGGGATAATGTGGAAAAGAAGGGGAAGGTTCATCCAGGAACATGTATAAAGGACCCATGGACAAAGCCAAAGGTGGGTAGGATTGAGGGTGGGAGGTGGGGGTGGGTGGGGCAGGGGAGGGTGGTGGGGGGAAAGTAGAGACAACTGTTTTTGAAGAACAATAAAAAGTACAGTTCCAGTTTATTTCACAGATACACAGTGAGTAAATATGAATAATTACAAATGGAATACTATTAGAAACAGTATCTTGTTATTTATTTTTACTTTATTAAAACTTTAAGGTAATAAATCTTTAATTTAAACTGTATGAATTGGACATTTTAGCTTTTCAAGTTTATTTTAACTAGTATAATGTTATGAACACAGAAAGGAAAAGGAAGTCTTCTTTTCCAGTGGCTTTTGGAAAAAGCCCACTCAGGTCCTTCACCCCCCAACTCCCACTTATGTGGCTCGTTTCCAGCTGCCAGTCGCACCAGGTCTGTTGTCCAGAGGGAGGTGAGAGGGAAAATCCGCCGGCCGATGTGAAGACCATGAGGTGTAATATAAACCTAGAGCTGCTGACACTGGGGGTGTTGCTGATACGACGGGCCAGGATGATGAGAAATAGAGCATCCAAGGAGACTTTTCCATCACATGATCCTTTTCCCTGATTCCTACCAGAGCCAACACCAAAAGACAAGCAGTGCAGACAGATTTCACTTAAGTTAAAGACACCAGAGTAGAATCGAACAAGAGGGTTCCCTTTTGCATCTTCTTTCAGCCTGCAGTCATTAATTTATTCAGCACAAATCTTGAATGCTATCCTGGAGCTGAATATTGTTAATAGCAAAGGAGAAACAATGGGGAATAAGGTAGGCAAGGGCTGTGGCTCCATGAAACCTTCAGTATGGGGCAGGGTGTTCCTGATTCATTTTTATTTGTATATTTACTACTTATATTGTTTTATGTTATAGGGTGATACTACTACATGGGAAGGAGAAAAACAAACCTAATTCAATCTGCTAACCTCCTTTCTGACTAGGCAAATTTGTTCACTCCATATTGTAAAGAAATCTTAAGGAGGGTCTGTTGAATTCACATGAGGGGAGTGGTTGCTATTTGCATGATATCACACTGGGACATACTCATGAACAGAGAAGGAGGGTATAAAAGGTCCCTCTTTGCAAAACAGCAAAGTGAACGTATTATTACTTTATGGTAGAAAAAAACCTAAGATCAATAATGCTCTTTACCCTCAATTGAAGCACAAAGGTAAGAAAGGGAAAAGACCCAGAAATTTCTACAGGTGAGGCTATAGGAACTTATGTCACAGTACTTGAACTTTAGTGCTCAGAATCTTTCAATAAATGTTTTTGGTTGTCCATGCTTTTACCCAGAATGTAATTTAGTGCCAATTGCCTTTTTCAGGGCATCTTTCACATCCTTATTCCTTAAGCTGTAGATGAGTGGGTTTAACATGGGGATGACAACTGTGTAGAAAACAGAGGCTATTTTGTCCGTGTCCATGGAGTAACTCGAGTTGGGTCGGAAATACATGAACAGGAGTGCCCCATAAAATATAGCCACAGTGGTTAAATGGGAGGCGCAGGTAGAGAAGGCTTTGCATCTGCCCTTAGCTGACTTCATTCGAAGAATGGTATTTATGATGAAGCTGTAGGAGAGGAGGACAGTGATGATGCTGGACCCCACAACACAGCCGATGAAAGTGAACATCACTATCTCATTGATGGTTGTGTCTGAGGTGGAGAGGGCTAGTAAGGGTGGGATGTCACAGAAAAAGTGATTGATGGTATTGGAATTGCAGAATGACAATCGAAATGTGCAGCAGGTATGGATTGCGGAATCCACCACGCCTGCGATGTAGGCAATAGTCACGAGCTGGGTACAGACGCTCTTGGACATGGCTGTTGTATACAGAAGGGGATTACAAATGGCTACGTAACGGTCATACGCCATGACAGACAGCATGAGACATTCCACATCTGCAAAGGCACCAAAAGAATACAACTGAATGGCACATAAATTATATGGAATCCTTTTTTGCTCAGATAAGAAATCAGCCAGCATCTTGGGGGAGACAGTGGAGGAGTAGCAGATATCACAGAAAGACAGATTGCTCAGGAAATAATACATGGGCGTGTGGAGTCGGGAGTCCATGCTGATCAGCAGGATCATCCCTAGGTTGGCGATCACAGTGATGCCATAAACCAGCAGGAAGAGCCCAAAGAGCCCCCGCTGCACATCCCGCCTGGCAGAGAGTCCTAAGAGTATGAAGTCTGTGAACACGGTGCAGTTCTCAACAGCCATCAGTCATGTCTGGAAATCCCTGGTTGTGGAGGAAGGAAATGGGTGTGGGGTTGACATCATAATAGTATTTTAATATTAAACAGCTGATTCTCTCTATTTTTCAGTAACTAGAGAAAGAGATGAGCATAGCTAAGTCTGCTTTAGGTAAAATGACTCTCCTTGAAATATATCCCATTTAGTATAAATTGATGAAATGATGGTGGTCTTTGGAAGACAAACATAATTCTATGTCCCACTGCTGTATTTTACCCAATCAATTGTGTTGTATTTGATATCACACATGACCACCTTGGTTCTGTAGGAATATAGAGAAAATGGAGTCGAGGGCAGATGAAAGACAGAAAGACAATGTATAAGTAATGATCTATTGATCAATGTACAGGATTCCAAACCCTTGACTTAAACTCCTCTAGATGCATCATCAAAAATGTCTTCCATGTAAAAATGAATCTATTTTATGAAATATACACAAGTGCAGGATAGAATTTTAAAATAATGAAACACTTTCTACCATCTCCCCAATCTGTGCTTCCATTTTATTGTATTTCTTCCTATCTATGGATATTCATTTTAATTAAATAAATACAAAACATCTGTATCTACACAGCTTTCCTGGTATCACTGGTGCCCCTAAGCATAATACCGATGAACGATTGTCTCCTTGTAAAGTCTTTCTTCCAGAAAAGGGGCATCTGAGTCGGAGATGTGGGCCATTGTCGTGTAAGTATGTGACAATGCCACCAAGGAAAACCAGGCTTCGTTAAGGCTCCCTGTTGCATGAAACATGAAAAGACTGGGGCTGCTACAGGTACCTCTGTTCTGTAAGCGAGGCAGTCCTTTGACAGAATAGAGGATAGCCCTTTAACTAAACTTTCTGTGAGTGCTGTATGCTTCACTAGTTTCACAACCGCATCTCCAGGACGGATTATACAAAATAAACTGCTACACATTTAAAAATTATTAATGAAATCATGCAGTTGCCTACAATCTGAGTCAATAATTCATATTTCCATAAAGTGTTTTTAAGTTATATACACCTTTTCAAGTCATATACTTTTTTTAAACATTTTACAAAAATAGGAAGTGAATTTTCAGCATGTAAACATCTTTGCATTAAACCCTGAACAATAGCAAAAGGAGCAGAAGAAGCGTTTCAGAGGCCATCTTTGAGCTTTAACACTAGTAGATGTTCATTATGATAGTTTGATATGTTTTCATTTAAAAAATAATTTATTCTATCACTGGCAATGCTACTGCATGTAAGTTAGTGAGTGACAGATTTCATGGTGCTCTTTCAGTGTTTACTGAAACCTGACACACACATTACAGAACTATTATGTCACTCATTTCACTGGTTTGTGACAGAGTTTATAACCCATTTGTAGGACCGACCTTTGCCAGAGGACAAATCCCTTTTCAAGCCAAAGAGATGTGATAAAATGAAGTGAAGACAAAATATTAGGTGTAAATTTATTTTTATTTTAAGCTGTCTTTCCATTTAAATGAATATAGATAGAGAAAAAATAAATGTTCCTGAGATATATAGGATTCTGCATTGTTTCTACATCTGTGTCGTTTTCATATGTGTTTGCTGACATAAAAAATTCAAATGTAGGCAGTGGTCTAATTTTTAATTTTTCTGTAGTTAAAAACTATGGTATGGATTAACATACATTGATATTCCATAATGTGCTGTTTCTATTATTGTTTGAAAGGGACAAGAGCGAACCTTAAATTTACATGTATAGTGATATCTCTTGCACAGTGATAAAAGTAATGATTCACTTACCAATCTTGATTAAAATATAAATAAGATATTTACTTTCCTCATCCTCATAACAAATGAGGTCAGGCAAATTCACACAGGCCCAACAAAGAAATAGCATTATTTGGCCATTAGATTGAAAAGTTAATTTAACTGAGAAAGCAGATACACAATGATTCATTAACAAAATTCTCAATTCTTTATTCTTCATTTTTCCAAAAGTAAGGTTCCCCCCCACCCCCTGCCTAATTCTTTCACTTAAGCCATTTAGAAACCTACCTGAAATGAGCAAGTCTTTCTGTCCTTATCTCTGGTACAGCAACAGTAGGCAGATTGCATTTTATTTCTACCAGGTGACTGTTGGGACTTAAATCTCTAAAGACTTTGCCTCCACTCTTCTGTTATGAGAACGTGATTAATTAGATTCTGGTTCTGTGTTTCCCCAGTGAATGCTTCAACAACTTTAGCACAGGCTGAACTTTGATTCTTCACTCTTTTTACTAGATTGAGCAGTGTCAGAAACTTACCAGAATTCATTTTAATGCTGTGCTACATGGCTACCGTGAATCTACACTGTCCTCCAGTGAAACCAGATGTCTGACGAAATTCAAATGGATCCTCTACTTAATGATTTTTATCCCTTTTTTCATTCTTTACCTTGTTCGTTCTATTTCTGAAACATCTCTTTCACTTCTCATTTAGAAATATGGTAACCTCACATATTGCTTTTTTATTGGTCATTGTCTGTTTCCTTTCTCACAAGTATCTGTGAACCCCCCTCCTTGCAATGATTTTTGACTGGGCAGGGATGGGAACCTTTTCCCTTCTTCTCTTCTTGGGCCCAATAATTAAATTGATAAAGGAGAAAAAACAAATTTAAATTTGCATGTACAGGAGCCCCATACCAAATACAAGACTCAAAGAAGTGACCAAAAGAGGCAGTTTATGCACAATTTAAGCAAGGAAACAATAAATGTGGAAAGAATAGGCAAGACAAAGGAGTTTGGGGTTGGGAGAGTGAAGAAGTACAAGTTTTATTTACATATCCTTCTCAACTCTAAATTCCCTATTCTGGTGATAAGAGAGTGAATATAAAAATTATTGCAAATTGAATACTAATATGAATGCTACTCTGTTCTTTGTTTTATCTCTTTTCAAATATGCAAGAATGTATTTATTTATTACTGAATTTATCGTGATGATATTGGTTCATACAACCAGAGAGGTGTCAAGTGTACATCTCATAAAAGATCGTCTGCACATTGCAGCATGTTCTCTTGTCCAAAGTAAATTCTCTTTCAGTTACCTTTTATCCCCACCTTGCCCATATCTACCTACCCCTTTGCCCTCCCCACTGGCTATCACTATGCTGTTGTCTCTGTCTGTGTGGTGTATATATGTATAAGGTATATATGGGTTATATAACATATAACACACACACAGACACACACACACACACACACACTATTTTGCTTAGCGCCTTCACCTTTTTTCATCCAGTCCCAAGCCCCCTCCCCTCTGAGAACTGTCAGTCTGTTCTATATATCTATGCTTCTAATTACATTTTGTTTGTTAAATTATTTTGTTTATTGGATTCTGCATATAAATGAGAACATATGGTATTTGTCTTTCTCTGGCTGGCTTATTTCACTTACTTAATAATCCCTCGGTCCATCTACGCTGTCAGAATTTTAAAATTTCCTTCTTTTTAACTGCTGCATATTATTCAATTGTATAAATGTACCACTGTGGTTTTATCCACTAAACCACTGATTAGCAGTTGAACTGTTTCCAGATCTTGGCTATTGGAAATAATGCTGCAATGAAGATAGGGGTACATACACTCTTTTAAATTAGGTTTCTTCAGATTTATTTCTAGAAGTGGGAATGTTGGGTCAAAAAGCAACTCCATTTTAAATTTTTTGAGAACACTCCATACTGTTTTCTACAGTGGCTGCACCAATCTTCATTCTCAGAAACAGTGCACTAAGGTCCCCTTTTCTCCACATCCTTGCAACACTTGTTTGTTGATTTAGTGATGATAGTCACTCTGACAGGTGAGAGGCAATATCTCATTGTGGTTTTAATTAGCACCTCTCTGATAATTAGTGATGTTGAGCATCTTTTCATATGTCTATTGGCCAATTCTGTGTCTTCTTTGAAGAAGTGTCTATTCAGGTTTTTTGCCCATTTTTAATGGGTTGTTTGTCTTCTTGGTGTTGAGTTTTGTAAGTTCTTTATATATTTTGGAAATTAACCCATGATCAGATATGTCATCGGAAAATATGTTCTCCTATTCAGTGGGTTGGATTTTCATTTTGTTGATGGTTTATTTTGCTGTGCAAAAGATTTTAAATTTGATGTAGTCCCATTTGTTTATTTTTCCTTGTATCCCTTGCCCTAAGAGATATATCAGCAAAAATATTACTATGAGAAATATCTGAGATTTTGCTGTCCATGTTTTCTTGCAGAATTTCTATGGTTTCATTACTTACACGTAAATCTTTATTTCACTTCGAGTTTATTCTTGCGTATGGAGTAAGATGGTGGTCTAGTTTCATTTTTTTGCATGTATCTGTCCAATTTTTTCAATACCATTTATTGGAGAACCAAGATGGAGGCGTATGTAGACACACTGAGCCTCCTTGCACGACCAGAACTGACAGAAAATCGAAGGGCAAGGAAGTCTGACACCGAGGAGATAAAAAAGAAACATTCATTCAGACCTGTAGGAGGGGCGGAGACAGGCATCCGGGGCAGAGAAGACTCATGTTGCTGTGGCGGGACCAAGAATGGCAGAGTATGAGCCAAACGGGGCAGGCAGTCTGACCACTAGTAGACCCTGCGGCCCCACATTCGCACACAGATAAACCGAGGGCCGGACTCAGAGTGACGGAGAACAGGGCAGGCAGTGCGGTGTATAGCAGACCTCAGGGCCCCACATTCGCGCATAGATAAACTGTGAGGAATGGCAGGGGAGTGAAGCAGACCTCTTAACCCAGGGCTCCAGCTCCGGGAAAAAAAGCCTCAAACTTCTGAGTGAAAATACCCGTGGGGATTGGGGCAGCAGCAGGACAAACTCCCAGCCTCAGAGGTCGTTGGAGAGACCCACAGGGGCCTAGAGAGAGCACAAGCCCACCCACTCGGGAATCAGCACCAGTTCCCGATTTGCCCAATTTGATTGTGGGTAGAGGAGGGAGTGACTGGAATCCGGTGGAGAGTGAATCCGGCGGAGAGTGAAGCAAGCACCATTGCTCCCTCTCGGCCCCTCCCCCATGTGCAGCAACCAGCATTACCCCGCCCCGGGGAACACTTAAGGCTCCACCCCTTTAAGTAACAGATGCGCCAAGACCAAAAAAAAAAAAAATGGCCCAAATGACAGAACACTTCCAAGCTCCAGAAATAATTCTACTAAGCAGCGAACAGGTAGACAACCTATCAGATGCACAGTTCAAAACACTGGTAATTAGGACACTGACAGAATTTGTTGAATTTGGTTGAAAATTAGATGAAAAAATGAAGGCTATGCTAAGAGAAACAAAGGAAAATGTACAGGGAACCAATAGTGATGTGAAGGAAACTGGGGCTCAAATCAACAGTGTGGACCAGAAGGTAGAAAGAAACATCCAACCAGAAAAGAATGAAGAAATAAGAATTTGGAAAAATGAGGAGAGGCTTAGGAACCTCCAGGACATCTTGAACCGTTCCAACATCCGAATTATAGGGGTGCCAGAAGGAGAAGAGGAAGAGCAACAAATTGAAAACTTCTTTGAACAAATAATGAAGGAGAACTTCCCTCATCTGGCAAAGGAAATAGACTTCCAGGAAATCCAGGAAGCTCAGAGAGTCCCAAAGAAGCTGGACCCAAGGAGGAACACAGCAAGGCACATCATAATTACATTACCCAAGATGAAACAGGAGAGAATCTTAGAAGCAACAAGAGAAAAGGACACAGCTACCTACAAAGGAGTTCCCATAAGTCTGTCAGCTGATTTCTCCAAAGAGACCTTCCAGGCAAGAATGGGCTGGCAAGAAGTATTCCAAGTCATGAAAGGCAAGGACCTACATCCAAGATTACTCTATCCAGCAAAGCTATCATTTAGAATGGAAGGGAAGATAAAGTGCTTCTCAGATAAGGTTAAGTTAAAGGAGTTCATCATCACCACGCCCTTATTATATGAAATGTGAAAGGGACTTATCTAAGAAAAAGAAGATAAAAAATGTGAACAGTAAAAATGCCAGCAAACTCACAGTTATTAACAACCACACCTAAAACAAAAACAAAAGCAAATTAAGCAAACAACTAGAACAGGAACAGAACCACAGAAATGGAGATCACATGGAGGGTTATCAACAGGGGAGTGGGAGAAAGAGAGAGGGGGGAAAGGTACAGAGAATAAGTAGCATAAATGATAGGTGGAAAATAGACAGGGGGAGGGTAAGAATAGTGTAGGAAATGTAGAAGCCAAAGAACTTATAAGTATGACCCATCGACATGAACTATAGGGAGGGAATGTGGGAGGGAGGGGGTGGGCAGGATGGAGTGGAGTGAAGGGGGGGAAATGGGGCAACTGTAATAGCATAATCAATAAATATATTTAAAAAATACCATTTATTGAACAGACTGTCTTTACCTCATTGTGTGTTCTTGCCTTCTCTGTCAAATAGCAGCTGACCATAAAGGTGTGGGGTTATTTCTGTGCTTGCTATTCTGTTCCATTATCTCTATGTCTGTTCTTGTGCCAGTTCCATGTTGTTTTGATATCAGGTTGTGTGATACCTTTAACTTTGTTCTTCTTTTTTTCAAGATTGCTGAGATTTGGGGTCTTTTTGGTTACATATAATTTTTGAAATATTTGTTTTACATCTGTGAGACATGCCATTGGTATTTTAATAGGAATTTTGTTGAATCTGTAGATTATTTTGGGTAGTATGGATGTTTTAATGATGTTAATTCTTCCATTTACTTATATCTTTCCCAATTCCCTTTTTCAATATCTTATAATGTTCTGAGTACAAATCTTTTACCTTCTTGGTTAAATTTATTCCTAGGTTCCTTGAATTTTTTGTTGCAATGTACATGAGATTATTGTCTTAATTTTTCTTTCTAGTATTTTATTATTGGTGTATGAAAATACCACAGATTTATGAATATTAATTTTATATCCTGCTACTTTGCCAAATTCATTTTTTATACCTAGTAGTTTTTTTGGTGGAGTCTTTTGAGTTTTCTATATGCAATATCATGTCATCTGCAAATAATGACAGTTTTACTTCCTCTTTTCTATTGGATTCCTTTTATTTATTCTTCTTGTCTGATTGCTATAACTAGTTCTCAGTAGTGTATTGGGTAAGTGTGATGAAAGCAAGCATCTTTGTCTTTTTCCTGATCTTAAGAGAGACACTTCTAGTTTTTGCCTGTTGAGTATGAGATAAAAGTCACAGTTGTTCTGCATCCTCACCAATATTTGCTCTTTCATTTTAACCCTTCTGTAGTTGAGTCATAATACTATATTTAAGTAATTATTTGTATTTCCCTGAATGCCAATGAAATTGGATAGCCACTTCTAGGAAGTGGTTCTGACATTCTGAATTTGAATAACAGGACAGTCAAAAAGGTTGTATTTGGAAGCACTTGGCCTTCTGAACTCACACCCTGTAGATTTATGGTCACCAATATCTCAGGTTAAAACAGCAGAGATGTGTAGTATATTTTCTTTCTATATGAAGATGTAGTGATATTATATGCAATATATATTCAAATTATATATATATTCCCTTATAATTCCCAAACCTTTCCAATACTGTGCTGGGAATGAGTTTACACAGCAGTAGAACCACACTTCACCACAACATATTGTATTAGCTAGAAGACCCTAGAGGTAATCTAGGTAAAGCCCCTATAACATGGGTATAGGAAAGAAATATGACTTGTTAAACAGCATAGTGATTTAAAGTGGCAAGCCACCTGGTTTATAGCATGTTTCTAGGAAGAGATGTTCAGGAAAGTTAAAAGTTTCCACCTGTGGATCTAACACAGGACCTCTTACTCACTGGGTTATTAAGCATTATTACTGCTCTATTTCAAACAAGTGTAGTTACACAGCCAACGACCAGTGTGTGTCTGTTGGCTGTGATTCACATATACCCTAACCTACCTTTGCTGTGCCATAATTCAGTTTAAGGTTTTCAGTGGCAGGATGAAGGAAGAAGTCAAGACATAAAACTTGATTATAACATTAACCAAGTATACACCACCACTGAGAACATTGTAACAATGATACTTGCCATCAATCAGTTGTTGTTGAGTGTGTGAGAAGAATGTGATGAGGAAAGACTAAGAAAGGAAAGAATGATGATGATGATTGAATTTTTCAGGCAAACTTCCTTTATTTATTCAGTAAATATTTGTCATGGGCATCTTGTAGCAAAGCATTGTAAATAACAAAGTAAAGCTTATTGTGGACAAATGATCTTACGTTTATGAAACTTTGAGTTAGGGCAGGGGACTTTTATTTATTCTTATTTATTGATAATTACTAGTGACATACTTCTAAGGGTTATGGTGGAACATTTATGGGGAGATACTGGTGCATAGGAAGGATAAAAACAAATCTAATTTAAGCCACTAACACTACCTTCTGGCTGAGTGAGTTTATTAAACCTTTTATTTTATTTTTTTAAATTGGAGCTTTAAGGACAGTAAATTGAATGAACCTGGAGGAAGGGTTTCTCTTCCCATGATATCTCTCTGGGACACGCGCATGAACAGAGCAGAAAGTTACTTTTAAAAAGTAACAATATAGTGAATCTATTACTACTCTTCCTTAAGTTGGAGAGAAGACAAAGATCAATAAGTACTGCTCTCTACACTCTATTTAGGTACAATGAGAATAATGGAAAATATCTAGAAGGTGTACTGCTGAGACTTCTAAATCAATGATGGAGAACAGAGGGGAACAATAAAAAGGTTTCCAGACTGAAACATACTTTCTTTTACTTAGCCGAAAACTTCATTATTATTAACTTTGGTGTGCAAGTTGGTGCTCTTTGCATAATTCCATTGACCATAAGCACATTGAACATAAGAAACACTTATTAATAGGGTACCCCTGACATTGGGCAATGTCCAGACCTTCAGGGATACTCTCTGCATTGGCTGTGTTCTGAGACATGTTGTAATATGTGATTCATTGCAGGATGCTGACATGCACAACTTACTATGTGTTAGTTGAATTCTACTGTAGGTTGCAATGGATAAATAATGTCTTTTTGCTGTCTGCTCTGCTTTGTTACAGCTAATTTATTTCTTCCCCATAAAACAAAGTTTGCCTGTAAAAGATAATTTATGACGTGATGGGCAGTAGTCAGTGTATGTACATAAGTCTAGGCAATTTTTTTCTTCTAAAACTTCATCTAGAACTAGATGGGGACATTGCCTATTTTCATGGTTCCTATAGCTGACCTAAATATAGCTGTTTCTATATTTAGGGTAAAATCATTAAAATATTCTTGATTGGGGAGCAATGGCTTCTTGATGATACATTTCAATGCCTGCCTTTTTATATATTATTGGCATCTTTTGTGTGATGATGCAGATGCCAATATATTAATTCACCATTTTAAGAGATATTTCAACAGCATGCCCCAACTAAGTAATTATAATAATTTGCTACCCATCAAAGTGTATTTGTTTTACCCGTGAGCATTACTGCCATTATCTACTTCTCTGGTGCCTGGAATAGAAAGGAGGATTGTCCTTGGTCACTTTACTCAGATTCCTTTCAAAAGACCATTTTCTCATCAGGTGCTGCATCTCTTCAGGGTATATTGTGTTGGGGCAGGACCTAAATTTCACATCCGACACATGGCTGCCCACAGGAATTTTTCAGCTCCACCATTGTATATGAGGTCCATCATTCACTAAAATGTCATTATTTGGTGCATAACTGGAGAGATTAAAAATTTAAAATAATGAAATTCTGAAGTTTTGTATTCTGATGGTGAATAAACTTGTTCTTGAAACAAATTTTTGATTTTATGTAACTCATACATAGAGAACACTTAGATGGGGAGATATGTAGGTAAATTAAAACAAAATAACCCTGGAACCAGGACCCAGACCCCAAATCAGAAAATTACTAGAATCACGAAAGCCTCTACACGTTATCTCCCACAGTAATTCATCTCTTACCCCAAAGGAGTAATTGCTGTCTTGGCTTTTATCACAGAGCATTATTTTCATATTTTTGGAACCATCCGTAAGTAGATGCTTCCTGAACAAGCTGTTCTACTCACCACCACTCTCGGGCACTCCAGCTGCACTGCTGCGGGGAGTTGCAGCGCGCTCATTCTCAGTGTGGGACGTTCTGTTTTGTCAAACAGATCCCCATTTGCTTATCTACTCGAAGTGGATAGACAGTTATTTTCCCTTTTCTATAATCAATAATGCTATTGTGAACATTCTCTTTTTGTTCAATTGGAATGTTTTTATTTTTCTCATAATTTAAAAACTGTGCACATTCTGTAATTCAGCCACTGCATTCACTTATAGGCAACGTCTTCACTGGGTCTCAATTCACTTTTAAATAACAGACTCTTTTTCGGGAAGGCAGTGAGTTAGTTTTTCATCATTCATTTTGTCTAGATAACATCCAAGGACAAACTGTATGGGGACAAGTATATGTATCCAGTGGTCACATGCCATTTGAATTAAAATTGTCCTGAATGGTGCAGTCTTGGTGCCAGCAAAAACTGTGAACATTCTGTACGTGTCTCCTGGTGGAGATGTAGTCATTTATCTTGGGTATAAAACCAGGACTTGAAAATGTTTTTCTGTACATATGTGTATAAAATTTACATTTAGTAAATATCCTCATATATTTTTCCAAGAAGTATGCCAATCCATACTTCGGCTGTCACTATTAGTTAAATGCATCCAGTTTGATGGCAATGGGGCTCCTGCAACCACGCAATCATTTCTTCATCATTGTCACTTCCACTGCAGGTCAGATTTGCCTCGAGATGTCATTGTAGTCTTTTGTTGTGGATATACTTGCATTCATCTGCTAGACCTTATAGGCAAGAAGGGGCTGGCAAGAAGTATTCCAAGTCATGAAAGGCAAGGGCCTACATCCTAGATTACTGTATCCAGCAAAGCTATCATTTAGAATGGAAGGGAAGATAAAGAGCTTCTCAGATAAGGTCAAGATAAAGAATTTCATCATCGCCAAGCTCTTATTATATGAAATGTTAAAGGGAGTTACCTAAGAAAAAGAAGATAAAAAATACAAACAGTAAAAATGACAGCAAACTCACAGTTATTAACGACCACAACTAAACCAAAAACAAGAGCAAACTAGGCAAACAACTAGAACAGGAACAGAACCATAGAGATGGAGATCACATGGAGGTTTGTCAATAGGGGAGTGGGAGGGGAAGAGGGGGGGAAAGGTACAGAGAATAAGTAGCATAGATGATAGGTGGCAAATAGACAGGGGGAGGGTAAGAATAGTGTAGGAAATGTAGAAGCCAAAGAACTTATAAGTATGACCCATGGACATGAACTATTCGGGGGGAATGTGGGAGGGAGGGGGTGGGCAGGATGGAGTGGAGTGAAGGGGGGGAAATGGGACAACTGTAATACCATAATCAATAAATATATTTAAAAATAAATAAATAAAAAGCTGAAAAAAAAAGAAAAAGAATCACCCAAAAGATAAAAACAGATAAAAACTATGTATTGATAGTATCACACCAGCATAAATACAGAATGTGGTAGCAGGAACACTCAGTGAAGATTGTTTAGTTTAAGCCCCTTTTTGGCAGCATGGATACGATGTTCAAAAAGGAAAAATGATTTATTGAAAGTCCTGTTACAGTGGGTTGGGAGTAGAGATTCAGGCTCAGTATTGTTGTCATTGCTTCTCCAGTTCATAGAAGGTTTCTACAGAGGATTTCATTTCAAGTCAGATTAAACTTGCTGTCTCTTAATCTCCAGCCGCACACTTATAGTGTGGATTGTTAGTTTTGGTTTAACCACTTTTGCTAACCAGCTTTCCACCACAGTGGAGCTAATTGCTTATGTTATTATACATAGAGACCAATTGCCATCCCTAGTTGCCCTTATGTTTGGGGATACCAATGCCTGAGCAAGAATAAGGAGCTGTGATGAAGGAATTGACCTACAACACTGACTCATTACACAGTTATTGGAGCAGACTATACTCTTATTTGTGCACTTGAAGCTAGTATAATGTTACATGCCAATTATATGTTAATAAAAAAATTTAAAGTATATCTTTATTACATATGTATGAATCAAGGCCAGTGAACCTAATTTTATACAACATGAATAGGTTTGAGTTTTGTAGATATCAATTTATTTAACATTTTTAATAAAGTGCATTAAGTTGGGCATAGATTTGAGCAGTGATGGAGAGGTTCTAATATGTGATATAGTCTATGAATAACAAGTAAATTATTTGAGATTATAAGAGAAAATATTTGAGATATAATAAAATATTTTTAGGTATCTTAAAACTGTGTGCAATAAGAAATGCATGATAACTAACCAGCTGAAAATCTCATGTTTATAATGTGCTGCTTTATTCTTGTGATGTTTGAAGTACATACATTAGGCACACTTTATACATCAAAGGGACATGGGATAGACAGACAGATAGATAGATAGAAGGACAGACAGACAGATGTAGGGAAGATGATCTAATGCAAAGCCTAGTGCAATCTCTTACTCTGTCTTCCAAGAAGAGGAGAGAGTCTCCAGGTTTCTTACATAATGTCGACCTAAAACATGAATGCATGCTCTGAGAACCTGAGATTGTATCAGGTTTTTCATGACTGGATTAATAGCTAATCAATAATAATGCAAACACCAGGTACAACTACATTAAGTTATTAAAATAGATTTTAGCGTTACTTAATATCCAGCCACTAAGCAAATTGTGACCACTATTAAAATTCTGTATAGAACTAGAATTCAGTTTATTTCAGATTTACAGAGAACTGATTTAAGTCATTGCAAATGGAATACTAATGTAAATACTATTTTATTCTTTGCTTTTTCCCATCGAACATAAGTTTTTTGTTAAAAAATTTTATTGCTGTTCAATTACAGTTGTCCCCATTTCCCCCCATTACTCTCCCCTGCCCTACCAACCACCCACCTTCCCCGTTTAATCCTCCATCCTGTTGTCCATGGGGCCTTTATAGGTGCTCCTTGACTTGCCCCTCCCCCTTCTTCCCCTCCTTACCCTTCCCCTGCCCCTCAGGTCACTGTCACTTCCTTCTTTATTTCCATGTCTCTGCTTCTATTTTGCTCGCTTGTTTGTTTTGCTGATTAGTTTCCACTTACAGGTGAGATCACATGGTATAGTAACTCTATTTCAACTTAATCTGTATCAATTAGACACTTATTAAAAATAATTAGTATAATGTTATGAACATGTAAAGGTAGATAAAGTCCTCTTTTCTAGTAGCTGGTAGAGAAGGTCAAGGCCCTATAGCCCCCAGTGCCATTCATGCACTTTGTGTTCAGGTGTCAAGAGCAGGTATTTGTTCCCCAGAGCGAGGGCAAGAGGGGAAATCCACAGTCTGATGCAAAGGCCATGACGTGCCATATAAATGTAGAGCTGCTGATGCTGCTGACCCCTGGGGTAGCACGATCAGAAAGAGAGGATCTGAGAAGTTGTCTCCATCACATGAACCGTGTCCCTGAAACCTACCCAGCCTTGGGCAAAGAGAAATACAGGTGGGTTTTGTGTAAAATGAACGTGCTAGAATCAAACAAAACAAAGAAAGTTTTTTTCCATTTTCATCGAAAAAGGATCTTTTTCATATCAGTCTTATAGGAGACACACCTTCATTCATTCAATAAATGTTTTTGAATGGCATCCTGAAAATGAGCATTGCAAATAACAAACTAGAAATAATGATCAAGAAAAACATGGACCTTCAATTTAAGGAACTTTGACTTAGGGCAAGAGAATTTCATTAAAACCATTGTTAAAAATATGGAACATTAAACATGGAGGGAGCTGGCACTATGCCCATATCTCTGTGGGATATATACCCATGAAGAGAGCAGAGTAATACATAAAGACCCTCTTTACAAAACTAAGAGTACACCTGTTACGTGTCTTTAGTATGAAGAGATCAAGATTCGTGATGACTATTCTCTGCATTCAATTTAGGCGCAAAAGTGAATAAAGTAACATTCAGAATTATATTTGTGAGACTACTGTCATACTGCCTACATTTTAATTCTCAACAACTGTAAGTAAATATGTTTTGGTGAACATGTTTTCACTGAGAACATAATTTAGTGAAAATGACTTTTTTCAGGGCACCGTTTACATCCTTATTCCTCAAACTGTAGATCAGTGGGTTTAACATGGGGATGACAACTGTGTAGAAAACAGAGGCCACTTTGTCTGTGTCCATGGAGTAATTCGAATAGGGTCGGAAATACATGAAGAGGACTGTCCCATAAAATATAGCCACGGCGGTTAAGTGGGAGGCACAGGTAGAGAAGGCTTTGCGTCTGCCCTCAGCTGATGTCATGCGAAGGATGGTAGTTATGATGTAGCTGTAGGAGAGGAGGACAGTGATGACGCTGGACCCCACTACACAACTACACAAAATGGTCATTGCTATTTCACTGGTGGTTGTGTCTGAAGCAGAAAGGGCAAGTAAGGGTGGGATGTCACAGAAAAAGTGATTAATGATATTGGAATTGCAGAATGATAATGGGAAAGTACAAGAGGTGAAGATTGCCATATCTATAAAACCTGCGGTGTAGGCAGTGGCCACGAGCTGGATGCACACTCTCCTGGACATGGTCACTGTATACAGAAGGGGATTACAAATGGCTACATAACGGTCATAGGCCATGACAGACAGCATGACACATTCTACAGCCACAAAGGCACCAAAAAAGAACATTTGAACCACACACAAATTATATGGGATCTTCTTCTGCTGAGATAAGAAATCAGCCAGCATCTTGGGGGAGACAGTGGAAGAGTAGCAGATATCACAGAAAGACAGATTGCTCAGGAAATAATACATGGGCGTGTGGAGCTGGGGGTCCATGCTGATCAGCAGGATCATCCCTAGGTTGGCGATCACCGTGATGCCATAAACCAGCAGGAAGAGCACAAAGAGCCCCTGCTGCACATCCCGCCTGCCAGAGAGTCCTAAGAGTATGAAGTCTGTGAACACGGTGTAGTTCTCAATGGCCATCACTCAGGTTGGCAATCCCTGGTTGTGGAGGAAGGAAATGCAAGTGGAGAGCAAAAGCATCTTACTGTGTTAGTAGTTAAACTGCTGGTTCTTTCTATTTGTCAGCAGTTAGTACAAGAACTCAACAATGTACATTCTCTTTAAGTAAAGTGACTCTGCAATGTTTCCAATTTAACATGAATTGATAAATTGATAATGAACAGCTTACATTTGTATTGCACTATACAGAATATGTAGCACACTTTGATCCAAATTAAATCATTTTATTTCTATAGCAAACTATGTAGTGTTTTTCCATCTTATAGATTAAGAGATTGATGTCCTCAGAGTCAAGCAAGTTGTTCTTAGAAGTATTTGGTCCAGAAAACCCACATCGTATTACAAGGTTGTTTCTGCTCCTGATGTAGTGTAAGTGTTGTAATATTCTGAAATAAAAATGCAGAGAGAAGTGAGAGATGCAGGTAACAAAAATATTTCGTTCTCTCCTCATTATCCAATATTGTAAGGCAGGCAGATCACAGGCTTCTTTCTTGATGTATCGAGTGCCCACTTCCCCATTAGTCCCTTGTCCTGTCCAGACTCAGTCACTATGGGATAAAAGTAATCTGTGATCGAGGACTCCCAAGAGGGAGCGTTCACTAGAGGAGGAGTTGGAGGGGTCAACGTGGGTAGTGGGTTACAGGTCACAGGCTGGAACATGTAGGGCTAACTGTGTGCCCTCTGATAGCACTGCTCATGGAGGTGTGTTGGGACCCGACAGTAGGCATCCTGGTAGCACAGGTGACCCAGAGGCAAGTGTGGATTGCTGTGTGAGACCCTCCAGTCTAATCTGCTGGAACCCACTGAATCTATTCACCAAAAGATCAGATGTGCAGGATACAAGGTAATGTCTCATGTGTCCACAGTCCCATAACCTCAGAGAAACTTCCATCTGAACTGGGCCCCATCCAACTCCCTAGACATTGTGACATAGCTTGACTGTGTTCTTCACCCCCTTCCTCTTGAGAATCTCTGAAATCTGCAATCCTTTGCTTAAAAAGAGTTGGTCCTTGGAAGACCAATTAAATTCTATGTTCTACTGTTATATTCTACACAAACCAGGCATATCATATATAATATAATATGTGACCTTTTCTAAGTGGAAATATGAGAAAATGGAGCAGAATGTAGAAAAGAGAAAGAATCACATCTGAATAATGATGTGTGATCCATATGCAGGTCTCCAAAATTCCTAGTCTGGACTCATCTAATTATCTGTGCTTGTAGACACATTTCTTTCAAAAACATTCATTTTCAATCAAAAATATTTATAAAATATGTAAAAGTACAGGTAAGAGAGTAAGAACAAAAAATGTCCAAACACTTTCATAAATAATACTCACATTTTATTCTTCCTTGCCATTTATGAATGTCTTTAAAATAATGAGATTGATGGAAGTAAGGAAAAGTTTGTATACTATTTCTTACTCTCCATTAGTTTTATAACATGCCTTATCTCAAATAAAGATAAAAAAGCTAAAGAAATCTAAAATAGAAATGAGAAAACCACAATAAAATCCTGTACCTGTTCCGGATCCCGGACTTCTTTGTTGCCTGCTTTTTGTCTGCCAGACGGTTCAGCACTGTCCCCTCGGTGACCTGCTTTATATCAACCTGGCTGTGTCTGGAACTGGGTGCTGGTGTCTTAGGAACAAGGGACAGGTATAACAAGATGTTGTGTCATGTGTTATTCCCTACAGGCTGGTGATTGAGAAAGAAACATGGACCTTTTGAAAATGTTGCTTTTGTTCCTCCCTACCTTTTGCCTAATATTGTACTTACTTAGCAATAGTAAAATGAGTGTATTGAGGGCTCTTTGCATCCAGCTCAACAAATCTTGTACAGGTATATGGTTTCCATCTCATAATTATCAAAAACATCCAGTCAAGTTATATAGAAAGACACACATATACAAACACTCTCATTAAATATTTTTACAAAATATTTTTGTAAATACAGACAAAAATGACTATAATCATAGTGCTCAGGGAAAAGCAAATTTAGTTGTCTATTATGGGATTTTTAATATTCAAACAAAAATTACAGCAGGATATAGTTCATATGCAAATAGTTATTCTGAAAAATGACAATGCAGTCTTTTTTACATTAATTTATTCTTTTTTTTTTTTTTGCTAATATCCTCTAGGTTTACAGAGAATCTTTACAGCATAAAATTTTGGTATGTATAATTATTCATACATAATTTATCATAGCTAGGTTCTTCTTTAAAATAAATTCTAAAAATGAACTTTAAGAGCATATAAATATGACATTACATAAAGCCCAATTTGGTCTTTTTAACAGAGTGAGATGTTTTACGTTGTGTAATAATCGCCATATATTATATGTTTTAATACATACATCCTGAGTTGTTTCTAATAAACTCATTATTTGATACAGAAATTGAAACCTAGAGGTAATAAGTAGAGTAGAGGTTTTTACAAATTTTCATTAAACTCATAAAAGTTGCTCAAAATAGGTGTCTTTTGAATGTTTGGTAAAATTCACCTGTGAAGCCATCTGGTCCAGGACTTTTGTTTGTTGGGAGTTTTTTGGTTACTGCTTCAATTTCCCTAGTTGTAACCTGTCTATTCAGATTCTCTGATTTGTCCTGATTCAGTGTTGCAAGATTGTGTGTTTCTAGGAACTTATCTATTTTGTCCTGATTGTCCAATTTGTTAGCATATAGTTGTTTGTACTACTTTCTTACACCATTTGTATTTTTCGGTATGGAGAAGAGGGATATCTCGTGCACTATTGGTGAGCTTGCAGATTGGTGCAGCCATGGTAGAAAGCAATATGGAGTTAACTAAAACAATAAAAATAAAGCTGCTCTATGACCCCGCAATTCCATTTCTGGGAATTTATGCTTGGTAATGGCACCAAGGGAAATGAGGTTCACTAGTCTCCTTGTTCCTGGAAACAATATTAGAAGTGGCAACACATTAAAAGTCCTAGAGGAAAACAGGCAGGAAAATCTCAGATATCCATACAGCAATATTTTTACCTACATCTCCCCTAGAGCAAGGGACGTTAAGGAAAGAATAAACAAATGGGACTTAATCAAAATGAAAAGCTTCTGCATGGCCTAAGAAAACATCAACAAAATGAAAAGGGAACCTACCACATGGGAAAATGTATTTACAAATGATACCTCAGACAAGCGATTGATCTCAAAAATATATAAATAATTCTCAAGACTCTACTTGAAGAAGACAAAGAACCTAATTAAAAAACGGGCCAAGGACCTGAACAAATAATTCTCCAAACAGGACATACAGAGCGCCCAGAGACACATGAAAGGATGCTAGCCATTAGAGAGATGCAAATTGAAACCACAATGAGATAGCACTCCACCCCCGGCGAGAATCGCCACCATAACCAATCAGCAAACAAGTGCTGGGGAGGTTGTGGAGAAAAGGGAACCCTAGTGCACTGTTGGTGGGAATGCAGACTGGTGCAGCCACTCTGGAAAACACTATGGAATTTCCTCAGAAAAGTAAAAAACGGAACTGACTTTTGACCTGACAATTCCACTGCTGGGGTTATGCCCTAAGAATCCTGAAAGACCAATTCAAATGAAACTATGCACCCCAATGATCGTAGCAGCACAATTTACGTAAGCCAAGTTTCAGAAGCATCATAAGTGCCTATCAGTAAATGATGGGATCAAAAAAGCATAGTACATTTACCCAATGGAATACTATGCAGCGGAAAGAAAGAAGGAGCTCCTACCCTTCGTGACAGCATGGATGGTTCTGGAGAGCATTATGCTAAGTGAACTAAGTGAGCCAGTGAAAAACAAATACCAGATGATGTCACCTGCAAGTGGGACATAATCAACAATACAAACAACCAAAATATAACCAGAGACATTGAAACAAAGAACAAACTGTCAGTAACCAAAGGGGAGGGAGGAGAGGAATAATGGGGGAAATTGGGGAATGGTCACCAATGAACACATATGAAGAATACCTGGACAGAGCCAAAGGGGATAGGATCGAGGGTGGGGGGAGGTGATGGGTAGACTGGGAGGGAGTTGTGGGTTGAAAATGGAGACAACTGTACTTAAACAACAATAAAAAAGAATGTTCACATTTTGCATAAGACATATTTTCTTAAAAAATACAGTAATCATTTATGAGCAAAGAGACATATTTTCACAGAAATATTCCTTAAAAGTTGCTCCATTATTTCACAAAAATATACTGAACTTTATTGTAGACAAGGCAGACTGGAAATAAGCATTTTATAATAATAAAATTCTGAAGATTCTTATAATCTAATGGTGCATACATTGATTTGTTTTTTGGAGAACCTTTTTGACATGCAATGTACATGATACTATTTAAATTACAAGTATTCAGCAAGATATATTGAAAAATGAATACCCTAGTAACCAGGACCAGAACAATAGACAGAACACTGCCAGAATCACCAAAGCCTTCTACGAGAGGATGTCCTTTTTAAAAAAGACTTTATTGATTTGTGTTTAGAGAGAGGGGACAGGAGGGAGAAACAGAGGGAGAGAAACAAGCTGTGAGAGGGAAAGAGCAATTGGTTGCCTCTTGTACTCACCCCGAAAGGAGACTGAACCTGCCACCCGTGTCTGTGCCCTGATTGGGAATGAAACTGGCAACCTTTCACTTTGCAGGTGACACCCAACAAATTGAGCCCCATGCGTCAGGGCACCAGAAATCCTCTGAAGTCTCTAGTCTATTCATGCAAAGGAATAACTACATTTTTGGTTATTATCACGTTAGATTAATTTTGAACCGAGCACAAGCAGACATCTAAAGCCTGTGCTGCTGTAGTCAGTTACACACTTGTCCACATTGCTGCGTTCAGTTGCAAAGATGGATCCCATTGGTGTACAGCATAGTTTTGTACAAGTATATTGTTATTTTTTCATCTACTTTAACGTGCATGGTAGGCAGTTGAATTGTTTTCTCCTCTGTTATTACCAATAATTTTAGTGTGAACACCTTTGTAATACCCTTCAATAGACACCAACACCCATTTGTCTATATATAAAACCAGGAGTTGAAAATGTGTGTGGGTGTGTATGTAAAATTTATATTTATTAAATATCATCATACAGTTTTCTATGAAGTCTGCCAATCCACCTGGCAGTAACACAGTGCCCTTGTGTGAGTCCCTTGTTGAACATCCTCACCAGTAACTAAGAGGATCTTTTCCTTTAACTGTAGCCATTATTTGGAGTATTTGATATTCCTGACAGCTAAGAAAGTTGAATATTCACTTTTATAAAGTGTGTCTCCTAGTGCAAATTCAGAATTGAAGGACTGTTAAGGAGACCAGCTTGATGGTAGTGGGACTCCCGCATCCCAAACTCTCTCTCTGTCTGCCGTCACTGACACTTCCAGTTCAGGTCTGACTGGCCCACAGCTGTAATGCATTCCACTGGTATGAGTGTGTTCCCTGCCATCTGCCATTGTCTCAATTTTGCCCAATGGGTACGAGCACTGATAGACTCATGTTACTATAATCCAGGATGCAGTGACTTGAATAAGAATTAAGATTATTCAGTTTAAGCCCCTCATTTGACAGAGTGGAACCTGAGGTCCAAAGAGAAGAGTGTTTTGTTGAAGGTCACAGGTAGAGTGAGTAGGGAGGAGACACCCTGACTGACTATTGTAATTGCCTCCGCAGTTCAGAGTGTGTTTCTGCAGAAGATTTCAAGCTCAGTTGAGTAAACTGCCTCTTCATATGGAGCCACATGCTTATAGATACCATGAGAATTATTTCAGTTTTGAGTTAACAAATTTTGCTAATCAGATTTTTACCACACAGAGCTGTTTGCTTGGATTATTATACATAGACCCTTCATCCTTGGTAGTGCTTGTGTTTGGAGGTATTGATGCCTGAGCGGAAATAAGCAAGTATAGTTAAGGATGTGACATGTAACACTGATTGATTACACACATTACTGAAGGAGACTATGCTCAGGAGCCAGACATGGGAAGAGAAACCTACAGATGGTGGGATGACAGTGTGGTTGTGTTCTGGGGAAAAAACCCTACTGAAGTTAGGACTGTAAGTTGAAAGAAAGTATATCAAGTGTGTCTGGAAAGAGGCTAGCCATTGTTAATATATGAACAGTTTGTGTCACATCAATGTAACCTGTCAGCCAAGGAGCTTGGACTGGAATGTACTTGACTGAACAATGACCACTTCCCTGCACTAGTCAGTGGGGCAGTAGATGCCACTGAGTGAGCATGTGTGCTTGTGGCCATCACATTCAAAGTGACTGAGCCAGTAGAGCAAAGAATCTGCATCAGATTGTATGTTAAGCTAATCATTCCTCTATGTAAACTGTTCAGGTGACTCTGAAGGCTGCAGCTATGGGCAACGGGTGATTGGCAGCTGCATCATGAAAATGTAGCCCCTCGTGGATGATGTGGTGCATCATGCAGAGTTGTTTGACTAAACATCTGACCCGTCCAGCCCTGATTTGATGCCCTGCGATTTACGGATTTTCCCAAAACTAAAATCGTTTGAAATGGAAGAGATTACAGACCCTCAAAGAGATTCAGGAAAGTATGAGAGGGCAGAGAATGGCCATTGGGAGAACTGTGTGAGGTCCTGAGTTGCCTGCTTCGAAGGGAATTGAGACGTCACTGTTGTATGTACAGTGTTTCTTGTATCTTGTGTCTTCTTCAGTAAGTGTCTCTATTTTTCATATTCCATGGCTGGACACCTTCCGGACAGACCTGGCACACATTGGGTGAGTTTGAGTAGAGGTTGAGAGGCTGGAGTAGTGAGGAAAGCCTGATAGTGAACATGTATGTTGGGTTATAATCTAGGTTACAGTACCCTTTAATGCAATGGAAGCTAACTTTCCAAACAGGGACTTGTCTGTGTAGATCAGTGGTGAGGTTGGGCTCTGGCCAAAGTGAGGTTTCAATGGAGAAGAATGGAATGGTGACCTATGAGGGATGAGAATCAAATTTTTTTTCTAAACCCTGAGCAGAAAATGTCCAGAGTACATGAGTTCATTGTAATAGATAAATATTGGTTCCTTTGTAGGTAATTGTGTCATTACAGGCACAGTCCTTGGGATGGGAACAAACAGAACACCATGAAGTGAGGTCCACTGGGATTGATGATCTGAGCTCCTTTCTTGGCAGTGTGGGGTCTGGGATCAGACTGGTAGAGTGGGTGCAGGGATTTGGCCTGCACTTGGTAATGGAGTGGCCAGCAGAGGTGGCCATGAGAAAACCTCTACTCAGCTTGAAGAGTGAAGGCAGGGTCAGGAAAGGCAAGTTCTGAGGTGGGTTGCAGAGAGCCCCACACTACCTGAGGCAGGGTGCACACAGGAGTCTGACCGTGGGGTGAGCAGGCTCCACTGCAGATGAGGGTGGAGCCTGGAGACTCCCCTTCCTGACACGAGGCCAGGAAGGACACGGTCTCTTCTTTCAGCACCAGGGCTTTAGCTGCTGATGAGCAGATGGTTGGCTCTGTATGATCTTAGAAACGCAACAATCATAAATGTCTGTTTTTATATATATTTCTCCACATAATGCGTATATTAAGCCAGTGATAAGGAGATGAGGAAACTAGGTTTAAAACAATTAAGTACTCTAAGTTTACACAGCTAAGGAGAAAAGGATTTTTTTCTCCTTTTTTTCTTTTTATTGAATTTACTGGGTACAGGAAAGGATTTGATCAGATTTGAATTCAGAACTGTCTCAATTCAAAGTTCAGTGCTTATTTTAATCTCTCTTCCATTTGATCATTCCCTTAATATGAAAGTAAGACATAAACAGGAACAAAAATTCCACTTGCTGAGTACATGTAAATGTAATTATTTCAGTATCTTTAAAGAAAAATATAAAAAATATGGAAAATTTATTCCTGAAACATATATGTGAATCATGACCATCCGATCCAAATTTATACAACATAAAGAGATTTCATCTTTATAGATATGAATACATTTAGTATGTTTTAATAAAGTAATTGACAGTGGAAGCGGTTTGGACAAAGATTGATAGGTCCTGATGTGTTAAATATTCTATGAATAACAATGAGATTATTTGGTATTATAAAAGAAAAGAGTTAAGAGTAACAAAATATTTTTGTCTTAAAACTCTCTCCAAGCAGTAATTGAAGTCAAGTTACCTGCTGAAAATTGCAGGCTTTTAACGTACTGTTTTCTTCTTATCATGTTCGGAAGCACGTGACTCTCAGCACTTCTCATACACTGCAGGGGAGCTACCACTGGGGATGGGGACCTGGATGGGAAGTCTTCTATCACCCAGTGCTCCGTCCTTCTGGACCCAGAAGAGAGAGTCTCCTCGTTCCCTTCATGACAACAACATAACATAAAATAAGCACTCATTAGAATCTGAAATTGTGTTTTGTTTTTCATAGCTGGTAATTGTTAGTTGAGTGCAAGGAGAACAACACAAGCAATTAATTTAATTAAGTGATTGGAATAGTGATGGCATACTCAGAGATGACCACTATTAAATTTGTGTGCAAAATATCATTTCAGTTTATTTCACAGATATACAGACAGCAAAGATAAATTATTACAAATACTACTATTTTTCCTTATTTTTCCATTGAACACATTTTTTTTTGGTTATAACTATGCCTTTACAACTTACTCTGTGTCAATTGGGCAATTCAATTTATAAATTTTGTTTTAACTAGTGTGGGGCTCTGAGCACATCTAGATGCAGTTTTCTTCTCCAGTGACCTTGAGGAGGTGCCGGGGTTATTAAGCCCAACTTCCATTCCTGCATTTCTGTACCTGTATCAATAGGGTCACGTCTGTTCTCCACAGTGAGGGCAAGAAGGGGAATCCATAGGCTGATGTGCATACTCTGAGGTGCAATATGAATCTACAGCTCCTGATCCTTTGGATATTTGTTAATAAATTTGGGGCAGAATGATGAGAAATAGAGGTTTCAGGAAGTTCTCTATATGTGATCCCTGTCCCTGAAACTTGTTCAGCATCAGCTGAAAGACAAGGGGCACTGATGAACTTGGTCAAAGACGCACATACTAGCATAGAATAAAGTAAAATAAAGAGAGCTCAGTATTTAAAAAAAAATTTACAAAGGCTCTTTATTGCTTTAGTTTGCAGAGGACACTCATTCATTGATTCAACAAATAACAACCTGGAACGGGGCGTGGTCAGTAGTCAGGTAGAAACATTTGTGACAAAAATGGAAAAGGTCATGCAGGAATGAAACTTTCAGTTAGGGCCAGAGCATTTTTAAAGTTCTTATTTATTTGTTTACTACTTATATTTGTAGGTGTTATGGTGCAATATTTACAGAGAGAGACAATTACATAGGAATGAGACAAACAAACCCATTTTATCCCATAAACTCCCCCTGAATGAGCAAGTTTATTACAACCATTGTTTAAAAAAATGGACCCTGGGGAGGTTGAGTTGATTTGACATGGGCAGAGAGGTTCTCAGCCCATGATGTCTCACTGGGACTTACCTATGAATGGAGAAGGGAGGGATAAAATCCTCTTTGAAACACAGTGAAGTTTATCTATTACTAGTCTCCCTTAGCTTGGGGAGAAGATTAAGAACAATAATGACTGTTCCCTGTGTTTAATTTAGAAACAATGATAAGTAGTGAAAAATACTTATCACTAGGCTCTGGTGAACACATAATAATGTATATCAAATACCTGAACTATAGCTGTCAGGATCTTCAAATAAACACCTTCGGTGAAAACATGGCTTCAGTCAGAACATAATTTATTGCCAACTACTTTTTTCAGGGCACGTTTCACATCCTTATTCCTCAAACTGTAGATCAGTGGGTTTAACATGGGGATGACAACTGTGTAGAAAACAGAGGCCACTTTGTCCGTGTCCATGGAGTAACTGGAGCTGGGTCGGATATACATGAACAGGAGTGTCCCATAAAACATAGCCACGGCAGTTAAGTGGGAGGCACAGGTAGAGAAGGCTTTGTGTCTGCTCTCAGCTGATTTCATGCGAAGGATGGTGGTTATGATGTAGCTGTAGGAGAGGAGGACAGTGACAATACTGAACCCCAGAACACAGCTGCTGTAAGCGAACATCACAATCTCATTGGTGGTTGTGTCTGAGGTGGAGATGGCTAGTAAGGGTGGGAAGTCACAGAAAAAGTGATTGATGGTATTGGACTTGCAGAATGACAATCGAATTGTGCAATAGGTAAAGATTGCAGAGTACAGCAGACTTTGGATGTACACAATGGCCACTAGCTGGGCACAGACTCTTCTGGACATGGTCACTGTATACAGAAGGGGATTACAAATGGCTACGTAACGGTCATAGGCCATGACAGACAGCATGACACATTCCACATCTGCAAAGGCACCAAAACAGAACATCTGAAGGGCACATAAATTATATGGGATCCACTTTTGCTCAGATAAGAAATCAGCCAGCATCTTGGGGGAGACAGAGGAGGAGTAGCAGACATCACTGAAAGACAGATTGCTCAGGAAATAATACATGGGCGTGTGGAGCCGGGGGTCCATGCTGATCAGCAGGATCATGCCTAGGTTGGCGATCACCGTGATGCCATAAACCAGCAGGAAGAGCACAAAGAGCCCCTGCTGCACATCCCGCCTGCCAGAGAGTCCTAAGAGTATGAAGTCTGTGAACACGGTGCAGTTCTCAATGGCCATCACTCAGGTTGGCAATCCCTGGTTGTGGAGGAAGGTAATGGATGTGCAGCGTTAACATCATCTATCTTATCAGTTAAATTGCTGATTCTCTCTATTTATCAGTCATTAGAAAAAGAAGTAAACAATGCTAGAACTCCATGAGGACATCTGACTCTTTGGAAATAAATGCATTAGAATATAAATCAATACAGGTTAACGATTCTATCTCTTACATTTACATAGCATTATACCAAGTTTGTGGCATATTTTTCATTAAATCATGCTATTTCCATACCAACCTATGTAGTATTTATGGTAATTTTTCTAACTCCTTTCTTAGAGAGTAGGAAATTGATGTTCCCATAGCTGAGGCAATAGTTCTTTAATTACTTGGTTCAGTGAGCCACATCTTCTGATAAGATTGTTGCTGTTTTTCAGTATTGTGGAGCCTGTGTTATATGCTGTAATTGAGAAACATAGTTAGTTGAGAGGCACAAAGAGTGAATATGTTGTTTTATTTTCCTTCACTGTTAGAATTGTGGACGGGCAGAGATATGGTGGTGTCTGGATAGAACATTCCCCTAATCCCTACTAACCCCTCATGTCCTTTCAAGTCTCCACAGCCAGGGAGAGAGATAGTCTGTGATCAGGACCCCCTGGAGCAGGAGGGTGCTGGTGCTCGGGAAGAGGCTGGAGGGTCCCCATGGGTGAGAGTTAGACTGGAATAGGCCTGGGCTCACTGTGCTCCCTCTGACAGCAGCTGTGGTTCAGCAGAGCTTCTGCAGAGTCTTTGGGACCTGACTCCAGGCATGCTGGTCTCAGGGGTGACAGAGAGTCAAGAAAGGGTTGATGTATTTCCACGTGGGTCACTTTCCTCTAACCAACTAGAATCCACACGATGTATTCACCAACAGAACATATGTGTCACTCACAGGATAAAAGTCCTCATCTGTCCACAGCCCAGTAAATTCAGAGAGAATTCATGTTGAATCATGTCTCCATTTCCCTAAAATTTGATATATTGCTTATTGTTTTCTTTGATTCCTATTTTCCTTAAGTAGCTCTGAAATCTGCCCCTCTTCGCTTTAAAAGAATTGGTCTTTGGGAGGCCAATTATGTTCTATGTGCCACTGTTCTAATTTACCCAATCAATTATGTTATGTGTGTTGTATGTGACCCCTTCTGTTCTGTGCAAATAGTGACAGTGGAGTGGAAGATAGAAGAACACAAAAAGAAAATCCGATTAGTGATGTAGTTTCCACGGGTATTTCTGCAAACCCTTGGCATAAACTCATTTGAATATCTGTTCCTGAAGACACATCTTTAAAAAATGCTTTGCGTTATAAAATGAAATATTTCTTTTAAAATATACAAAGTATTGGTAAGAGATTAAAAATAAAATATCCTCCCACCTCCACAATCCATGCTTGCATTTCATTGTATTTCCTGCCATTTATGTATATGTGTTTAAAATAATTAGATTGATAAAAGTAATTAAAATTTTGTATAACATTACGTACCCTTTATAGGTTTTTAGCATACATTCAGTCCAAAGATGATAAAAACTAGAGAAATCAAACACAGACATTAGATGAACAGCAAGTCCAGGTGCACTGACTTCCGTGCTCCACCCAGTCTGTCTGCAGGAGGGCTCAGCCCTGCCTCCCCACTGAGCTGCGTTATATCACCTTCTCCATGTCTGCCCGCTGGGCGTTGAACACGGCCTCTCAGGAATACGTGGCAGATACAATTAATTACATGTTTTGTCATGTGTTATTTTTCTACAGGCAGGGTGATTGAGAAAGAACTACAGATTTAGGAGAAATGTTAGGTGTGTTGAAAAACCACCTAAGTATTTTTCCACCAGGTAAACACAAGAGAGTGCTGTACCTGTGGGACCAAAGTGCTCCACTGCCCTGGTCGTATTTCACTGGGATGTGTGTGGAGGACGCAGAGTCCTCCTTGGTCACCTTCTTCAGATTCCTCCCCACCCTCATTTTCCCCTCAGGTGCTCCCTGTCTCCTGGGATGTCAGCTGCCTCAGGGGATACCCCCTTCCAGCAGGATCCAAAGGTGATCTTCACAAACTGGGAGCCCCTGTAGTGTAACTCCCACTCCCCATGACATCCAGAGTATGGAGAGCAACATATGGTCAAAAAGTAGATAATTTGAATTATTCCCAAAGGTTTTATGTTCTAATAGAATGGCTTTCTTTAACTACATGTGGAGTGGGGAAGATTCACAACACAATTTAAGACTTCAGAGCAAACAAGGGAGAAAAGATTTTCTATGTCTACAGGGCTTTCCTGAGATCCCAGGCACTCCACACCCAGTGCTGCAGAGAGAACAGTCTACTCACAATCTCCTTCTTCCAGACAATGGTTGTTTGGCCCTGAGGCCTGTGTCTTTATCACAAAGTGCAGCACAGGACAGAGCCACCAAGGAAAACCAGTTCAGTAAGGCTTCCTGGGTCAGGAACAAGGAAAGTAGTTACTGGAGGCTGCTAAAAATACCTCTGATTTATCAGTAAGGTAGCACTTTCTGGTGACAGAAGACAATCATTTAATGAAATAGTTTATATGGAAGTCGTAGGCTTTGTTAATTTTACAATAACATTTTGAAAATGTGTGTATAAAGAAACTGTTAGTGATTTAAAATCTCTAATAGGTTTCACAGCATACTTTCAGTCCAATAAAGATAAAAATGAGAGAAATCTAAAACAGAAATCAGACAATTGCCTACAATCTGATAGTAAGTAGTCTTCGGTTTTGGGAAAACTTTTTAAAGATACGTACACGTGTATTTTAAAATGTACAATTTTGAAAGTTCAAATGTGCCTGCATCGAAACCCTGAACAAAAATCTGAAAAGTAGCCTTTCAGAGACTGTTTGTGGACTGTAACACAATCGATGCCAAAATGGCAAATCGTTGTGTATGTTTTTATAAAGTATGGAATTACAGTTTTCTGCTTTTATCCTCTCACGTCTGTATCCTTTCATTCAGTATTATGTATATGAGACTCCCCCAAGCTGTTACATGTGAGTGTATCAGGGTGCAGCGAAGAGGGCGGCCCCACATAAGGATTTGTAATGGGGTGCAGAACTCAAGGTGTCCAGAAAATACCAGAAAAATATATATAGGATGTCCCCACCCCCACAAGCCTGAGCTGGGGGAAGGGACACATGGAGCAGGGCCATTCAGAGTTGTTTTGTACAGCAATAGCTGTGCAGCTAACCTCTGGCATGGTCATTTAACATATCTATAACCTTTAACTGGTTTCATAGATATGTTCAATAGCTGTGGCCAAGCTTTGAGCCAAGGGGGTGGAAGTGACTTCCAGCCAAGTTGTAACTGAGAGGCAACTCCCTCTGGTTCCAGCACCTGAGGGAGAGCTTGGAGATTATTGGCTCCATGCCAAGGGGCCACACCTGCCCAGACTTACTATGGCAGCCCAGCAAAGCTGGAAGAACCTGGGAATGCTGGTAGGGGTAACTGAATGTAGGAGGAGTAGGAAATGGGGCTGCAGAGGAAGACTGGTGCTGGAATTTAAACTCAGGCCCTTCAGCCATACAGGTGAGAGGATCATGAGGTTTTGGCAGAGAAGAGGGAGAGAGGACCATGAGGCTTCAGCAGAGTGGGGATGCTGTGGGGGAGACACAACTGATGGTGCTGGGAGCCTGAATTACAGACTTCTACTTTTCCTCAGATATGGGACCCAGGCCTGGGCAGAGGAAGATAGAAGGACTGTGTGCATCTGTGGGTATTCTAAAGGACTTTAGTATTTTAATGAAGACATTAAGTCATGGCTCTAAGTCTATATAACTTTTAAATAAATAGTTCCTTTCCTTTTCATCAATCTCTGGCATTGAGAGATGTCTCTCCCTGGCAGTGGGCTAGGCGAACCTAGTAGCAGGGGGGACCCCCAGGAAGAAAGTGGGGGATCCCTTGGAAATAGTATATGGGTCATCCCCCCACCCCGTCTGTTCTGCAACATGAGGATAGTTATTCATTCTCTTTGCTGTGTAGTATTGCAATGAATAATCACACTAATTATTTTTGTCAAATCCCAAATCATGCTACATTGATCACTTTTGTACAGCCTTTGTATGCACATACTTTCTCATTTCTGATGGGTACAAAAGTACTAGGGGGATTTTGGGGACGGCTGCAATAGAAAGCTGCCACTCAGTTTTCCAAAGTTGAACATCTAGTTTGAATTCCGTCAGTGGGTGAGAGCTGTAGACATTCCACATTCAGGCAGGTACTTGGTATTAATATTGAGAATCTTTCTCATGGTAGCTGATCTCAGGTGAGGCATGGTGCAGCACGTACACACAGGGAATATGTGAGTGCTAAGTACACAACTTGTTTTAAAAAATATCCTCGTAATCAGTATCCAGACCAAGAAACAGAACATTATTAGAATCACTAAAGCCTTGTACTTCTCCCTTCTTTTTAGTTCTCTTTAGTTCACACATTAGACTCAGATCTGTTTAGAGTAGCTAGAAAATTATGCAGTCTGATTTTAAACATGTTTCCATTGTGTTACAGGGGAACAGTGTGCCAGCTCGATGCTGTTATCGTTCTGCTTTCAGGGTCCACAACCATCTGTGCTTGGGCTTTGGTCTAGGTCAGTTGCACTCCTGCCACGTTGCTGTTCAGGATACGACCCAGTTCAGAGGTAGAACTTCCAAGTCCATGGGTTAAATGGACATATTATTACTACAAGAAGCATCTCCTGTTGTTCTTCTACTGTATTGTGTCTCAGAATCCCAGAAACAATACCTCTCTAGAGAACAGAGCAGCCTCCTTTTCCTCCTTGGGTTTCCCTAGCAATCTGAAATGTTCTCACTCAAAAGCATTTTGTAACTGCACCTAGATATTGAATGACTTCTGGTTTTGTGTAACTGTGGCAAAAATTTAAGATTGCCCTTGCTTCTTGTGTGGTCCTTCAAATTCATGTCCTTGTGCCTGTTTACTAAACGAGCCACTTCCTGTAATTTGGCCATGAACAAAGTTGAGCATAAGCATGTGAAGTTGTCAAATATCTTGATAAATGCTATTTGGTTTATTTGTTCTCCAAATAATTTCTCTGCATGTCTTTAACATTCCCTTATTTTATCATCCACAACCACTTTATGTTCTTGCATAGGAGATATCAAAAATGAATTGAAGGCACATACTGGGCTGTCGGTGAATTTTTTCTCCTTAGATGTACAAGCCTTCAGTAACAATGAACATTTTTGGTATCTTTCTTTCAGGTGCTATGCTAGTGTTTGGGTAAAGAAACAGAATGCACAGTCCTGAGTCTCAGAGTGCTTGAAACCCCACATTGATGGTAGTGAATAGGGAACAGAGTCATGGATTCATCAATGTCCTAGGGCACATGATGGTGTGTGGACCAATGTAGAGAGTGCTGCAGGGAAGGACAGCCCCTGGAGGATGCCAATGAATTGTGAATTGCAGCCCAGGGACTGAGTCATGAGGCCAGTCCACTTTGCTTTTTATACCTTAGCCACGCTGGTCTGCATTAAGCTTTTACATCCCAGAGAAAAGACATGGTTTTGTCCAACTCAAGGCCTCTCTAATAGCTGATCCATCTGCCTAGAATGCTGCTCTAACTACTGGAAGCTCTCACTTAATTCCCACTTATCTTTTTGATTGCAGGTAATTGTGTTCATGTCAGGAAACATATTTTATCTTCCTTTCCTCTATTTGCTGAATATGCTTTGGATGTTAGTGCCCAGTCTTTTTTCATTATGGCATCATTATAGTTTATTATAAATAATTTGAATGATCATTTATCAAAATTTGTCACTTCCACCAGATGATAAGCTTCCTCAGTAGAAAAGCTGCAGGAGTTGCTGTGGAATAAAAAGCACAAAGAACTGCAACAGAGACTTTGGAAATTCTCGGTAAGTTATAGAAAATTAAATTAATGCACAAATAAAAGATCAATGCAATAAAAATTTGGTAACTAGAAGTCCACAGAATTTCCACAAATAGAAAGTAGCACAAATACCTTGAAGGAATAAAAGAAAGCATGGAGTAATTAGGAAAATGACACATTTTGGTGTGGGGAAACATCGTACAAATAGTTATTGGTTCATGCCAAATGAATCCAAAACTCCCATTTTTGGAACATAGTGTATGTAATGTTGGGATATATATACATATATGTGTGTATATATGTATACATATGTGTGTATATATGTACACACATATACACACATGCATGCAAATATATACTTTTTCAATGGAGCCATTTTTTGTTTCTAAGTTTTTCCAGGTCCTCTTTCACATCTTTGGTCTGTAGGTCATAAGTCCCAGGGTTTAGCATGGGAATCACAAGGGTGTAGACCAATGAGCTCATTTTGTTTTGATCTATGAAGTAGGAGCAACTTGGCCTGAAATACATGAAGATCGAGTCCCCTGGGAAATTACCACAACAGTTAAGTAGGAGGTGCTGGTGGACTAAGTTTTAAACCTCCCCTCAGCATAGTTGGTCTTCATCAGTGCCGGGATATATAACAATTAGCACACAAAGTTCTGACATGGTAATCAATTAATGAAGCCAAAAATTGTGAATATCACCAACTGATTGAGTTGCGAATCTCATCAATACAGCAGAAGGTGAGGTGGGCCATCCCAGAAGAAGTGGCTAACCTCATTTGACCCACAGGAACATAAGCAGCACATTAACATTGTATTTACTGAAGCATCCGTAATTCCCACCATGTGCTCCCCAGCCATGAGCAGGGTGCGCACTATGCTGGACATGGGGAATGTAAAGAGGAAGGGGTTGCCACTGGCCTTGTGCCCATCCAGGGCCATCACCACGAACTTCAGACACTGAGACTGTGCAAAGGTGCAGAAGATCAAGCATTGTAGATATTAGCCACTGAAGGGAACTGACGTCTTGGCAAAGAAACCTATCAGTGTTCTGGATCCAGTTGCTGTGCTGTAGCAGAAGTCACTGAAAGAGAGGTGGCTGAGGAAAAAAATACATCGGCGTGTGCACCCAGAACCAGGCCAAAAGAAAAAGAACATTGCTAGCATCTCAGAAATTATCCCCACACCCATCACAAATTGATGTCCAGTATGCTAGATCAGTTTGTGCATTTTTGAGGTATACAGTAGTCAAATCATATAATTTTTTACCCATCTTTGTCTGGCTTGTTCACTCACCATTATGTCTGCAAAATTTCTCTGTGTTGTTGCGTGTGGAAGCAGTTCATTCATCATCAGTGCTGTGTAGTTTTCGAACATATAAACTTAATATGAAGTAATTTGTCAAATCTGGACCATGGGTCAGCAAACTACAGCATGTGAAGTGTTATTGAAGCTGCGATGCACCATTTCTTTACATATTGTCGATGGTTTCTCTTATGAAACAAAGGCCAATCTCAGTGGTTGTGGAAAATTGTATAGCCCACGAATCTAAAAAGTGTGCACTACTTATCACTTTAAGGAAAAGTGTGTCAGCTCCTGGTTTAATGTGTTGAGGAAAAATGAGTTGTTTTCAGTTTTATACTGTTGCAAATAATTCAATGGTGAATATTCTGTACATGTGTTTGGGTGAACATATTCATTGGTTTCCCTGGAGTATAATTCTAAGATTGTTGTGTGGGTCACAGGCATCTATATGGTTAACACCCATGAAGTGCTTCAAATGGCTTAGGCAGTCTTCCCATCATTCACTTAGTTAATCATGTAATAATCAATGACATAGGTAGTATATTCTCCCCATTTCACAGATAGTTAACTGAGGCATAGAAAAATCAAGTAACTTATTCAAAGTGCCACTCAATAGCTGGGTACAGAGCTGGCATATGAATCAGGGAATCTGGCTTCTTCCCTCATCCAGTAATCTACCCTTGCCAATGGATAATCTATACATGATGTTGCCTGCACACACACACTGTTTTGAGGTATTTGCTATATCCTTTATTGGGTGTCAACCTTTTGGTGTCTCTGGACCACAGTGGAAGAAGAAGCATTGTCCTGGACCAAGCATTAAATACCTGGCAACATGTAATCACAAAATAATCTCATAATGTTTTAAATAAATTCATAATTTTGTGTCGGGCTGCATTCACAGCTATCCTGAGCCACATGCAGCCCACAGGCTGCAGGTTAGATACCCCTGTGACAACTGGTTACAGTCTGTGGCAGCTTTTACTTTAAGGAGTGATTTTAAAACTTTTAAATGTTTTCTTATCGTTGGGGTTATAAATTGCAGTGGACTATGTGAAAAACAAGGGTTTGATGAAATTCTTGTGAGAGAAGTTGTGTGTGTGCTGGTTATGCTGTTGCGGGTTGCCAGTTAGAGCTTGGAATTAGGGAATTAGACGCATCTTGGAGAGTTGTATCTCACAAGGAATCTGCCTTCAGTCCTGTGGCTTTCCTAGTGGTGTCGTTTACGTATTGGTTTGTCAAACTATGAATCAGCAGGTTCAGCATGAGGATGACCATGGTGTAGAACTGAGATAAATTTATCAATATTGGGAGAAGACTCCCCTGATGGGTGGCAGCAGAAAGCAGGCGAGAGGCCCATAGAGAGAAGGTTTTCCTCCTCCCAGTGATAAAGTGGATCTTTAAGTCTGAGAAAAAGGTGAAAAAGTAGGTGATGATGATGTGATAAAACAGATCATTTCCACTGAGCTGCCCTATGTGGAGAGAAGCCACACTCATTTATTGATGTGTCTGTGCAGGCTAGCTTCACCAGGGGAGGGCATCACAGAAAAAATGATTCATAACCTTCTTTGTCACAGTATTCAGAATATATGCAAAGGATGTGTGAACCAGGGAACTCTTGTTGCCTCCAATGTATGACAAGCACCAGCTTTCTTAAGTAACTGTATTTCAAAATAATCAGTATGCCAAAGTGGCATTCTTTGTGCTCAGGCACCCATCCTGGTGGTGCTTCACAGCTGATGTTGGTGTTTCTTGTTTGTAACATTTTCTTTGCTATATAATTTAAAAGACTACATGCAAACAGTAACTAGGGAATTGGAGTGGCTATCTTATTCTCAGGCCAAAATAAAATAAAATAAAATAAAACAACTTTAAGATAAAATTGTTACAAGAGAAAGAGCAAGACCATATATAATGATAAATATATCAATCCATAAAAGAGAGATATCATTATAAACACACTGAAAAAATCGACAGATTAAAGGCAGGACAGACAGTTCTGCAATAAGAGTTAGAGATTTCAATGTCCAACTTTCAATAATGTATAGAAGAACTAGAAGTTAGACCAATAAGGAAATACGGGATCTAAACAACACTATAAACCAACTAGACCTGACATATGTGTGACCCATAGACTCATGAATATACCTTCTTCTCAAGTGAACATGACAAATTTTTCAGGCTCAGCTACAGGTTAGGTCACTAAACAAAGTTCAATAAACTTAAAATGAATGAATCATCCAGGGTATCTTTTCCCACCACAAAGGAATGAAATTAGGAAGTAATAGCAGAAGGAAAACTGAAAACATTCACAAATATGTAGAAATTAAGCAACATAGTCTTAAGCAACAAATGTGTGAAAGAAAAAACACCAAGGAAATTAGAAAATATCTTGAGACAAATGGGAATGAAAATACAACACACCAAAATTAAGGGAATGCAGAAAAAAGCCATTCCCAGAGGGAAATTTATATCTGTGAATGCCTATGCTGTCAAAGAAAATGATCCCACCTTATACGTAAGAAAAAGAAGAAAATATTAAACTAAAAGAAAGTGGAAGGAAGAAAAGAACTATGAGTAGAAAAATGAAATTGAGAATAGAAATAAATAGAACCAGTCAAATGAAAGGCTTGGTTCTTTGAAAAACTTGACAAATATTAGGAAAAGTAATCAAGAACAATGCAGATGACTCTAATGATTAAAGTGAGGAATGACAGGAAGGATATTACTAGCAACGTTATAGAGATTTTCAAAGTAAGAAAATGCTAAGCAACCTAAGTACCCGTCAGTAAACAAGTGGATAGAAAACTGCGGTACATTTATACACTGGAATGCTACACAGCAGAGAGAAAGAAGGAGCTCCTATCCTTCATGACAGCATGGATGGAACTGGAGAGCATTGTGCTAAGTGAGATAAGCCAGGAAGTCAGGGACAAATTCCATATGATCTCACCTTTAAGTGGAACCTAATCAACAAAGAAAACAAGCAAGCAAAATATAACCTGTAACACTGAAATAAAGGACAAACTGACAGTAACCATAGGGGAGGGGAAGAGGAATAATGGGGGAACATAGAGGAAGGTCCACCAAGGAACATGTATAATGGACACATGGACGAACCCAAAGAAGGGGTTTGAGGGTGGGAGGTGGGAATGGGTGGGGTGGAGGCCCATGGTGGGCTGAAAATATAAAAAACTGTAGTTGAACAGCAATAAAAACTATATTAGAGATATTAATATTTTAAAATGTTTTTTGTTAGTTATCTCTTCTCAAACATTTTTCTATATTATTCAGGAAGGACAATGAGAACGAAAGGATTTTTCAATTTCTGTCTCAGTTCTTTCCACCATAATAGCTTCAGGGTTATGTAATTTCTGCTTGGAATTTTTTGTTATTATATTTTTCTTTTTTTTTATTCTATGTGCACCCCGTATGCACTCATTTCCATTAGATTTTTATAGTTTCTGATAGCTGCATTTTCTTAGAATCTTGGTGACTCAGTAATTGCTTGCTTTGCTCTCAGCCGGGACTGATTTTTTTCTTAGGTTTATATCAGGGTTGCTCACACATCATCTGGCTGTTTTCTTCCAGGGGAAAGAAATACTGCTCTTGTCTACTTATGTGGAGTGAGTCATGCCCATGCAAATGTAAGCAAAACTGACATTTTTTTAATGGGAAAAAACTTTAAGAACTTTGCAGGCTTCACCATGAGTGTTGGTGACAGGCCCTGGTCCTGCAGAGATCTGTTGCCTGTCTATGTCACGGGTTCATTAGCTGAGTGTGCATGTTTGAAAATGATATCTGCAGAAAAATGGCACATACATGTTATGATTTTACTCACAGTGAATCAAATTTATTGTGTGCTTTGTATGATTACATAAATACCACAGGTTTATTGTAATACACTGCAGAATTTCAGTAAAGCAAAGAAAAATAATGAAATGATTTACTCTGAGATTTCCATAGTTAACATTGATGATTATATTTAATTGATCATTTCTAATATGTGTGCATACTTGGTGCACAAAGTATGCGTGTGATACCTGTGTTTTTATAGGAGATGCTCACTTTTATAAACATTTATTTCCTTTTCCCTGGATTTCCTCTCCCGTTTGTCATCTCTGGGAAAATATACTTAAAAACAATAACTTGTGAACATTTCCATGACTACTCCAAGCTCTTCTTATTATATGCAAATATATTAATAATAATAGTGGTTCTATCATATCAGTGGATTATATTATATATAATATTTAATTGGATATACACATAATTCCTGCCTAATATTCACTGGTATCATTGTAACAACATCATTTATTGTATGAAAGTACATTGCTAATGAAAGATGTTTTTTTCTCTAAAAACATAACTTCTCTATTGAGTCATTGCTAGGCCTAAATGTACATAAAATTTTAAGTAATATTCCATTACCAGCCTGGTTTTAAAAATTTCTGTGACAAATTATGAAAATGAGTGACATAGTTTCCAATATGTGATACAGCAGGGACTCTATTACAATTGAATCTATTACAATTGAATCTATTACATAGATCCTTGTCAAAAATTCTGACTGAGAAGAAATATTTCACAATAAAATTAAACAATGCACCAAAGAATGATATGCTCTCTGTGGACACATACATAACTACAACTGAAGACAGAAAAATCTCTCAATGTTTTAACTAATTTTCAATTTGGACATCGATAAGTTGAGTTGAAGATAAACAGCTGTTGACATTTTACTAAAGATCTGTAAGACATCAATTCCTGTGGATAGACTCATGTTTTAATAAATGAGCAGATTATTTACATAGCGGTTTCTTCAGTGCCTTTATGACGTCCTTGTTTCTTAGACTGTATATCATGGGGTTAAATAGGGGAGTCGCGATAGTGTAGACAAGAGAAAGCACTTTGTCGGTTCCTGCTGAGTCTTGAGTCTTGGGTCTTAAGTAGGCGATAGTGGCTGATCCAAAGAACAGTGTCACCACTATGAGATGAGATGAGCAGGTGGAGAAGGCTTTGGCCCGACTTGTGGCTGATGGCAGTTTCAGAATTGTAGAGATGATTTTGCCGTAGGAGACAAGGATCAACGGGAATGGAACTGTGACGAACAGCATAGCAACTATGTAGACCATTGTTTCTTTTACAACGGAGATCCCACAGGCCAACTTGAGTATCGGGGGGATGTCACAGAAGAAGTGGTTGATGAGATTAGAACCACAAAAGGACAGGGAGAAAATCTGGAATGTCTGCCCTATTTGGACTGGAATGCCACCGATCCAAGAGCCAGCCACCAGCTGGACACAGACCTTGTAGTTCATAACTAGAGGATAGTGCAGAGGGTGACAAATGGCGATATAACGGTCGTAGGCCATCACGGCCAGAAGGAAACACTCAGTGGCTCCCAGCATGAGGAAGAAGCACATTTGTGCAGCACAGGCAACTAAAGAGATTGTTCTTCTCTGGGTGCAGAGACTCGTGAGCATTCTGGGGAGAACAACTGACACGTAGCAGATTTCCAAGAAGGAAAAATTGCCCAGTAAAAAGTACATCGGGGTCTGGAGAGCAGGGTCCAGTTTTGTGATCAGAAACACGGTGCCATTGCCTATCAATATCATGATGTAGATAATTAAGAATAACCCAAATAGAAACCACTGGAGATGGGGCGCATCAGCAAAGTCCAGGAGAACAAATTCCATCGGCTTAGTTAGATTTCCCTCTGGTGGTTTTTCTTGGTGCTTCATCTGTGGACAGAGGAAATTAACAGTGTGCCTTTATTTTTACCCTCATGGGTGAGTGCCGCTTCTTTACATTGTATCTGGACGTGAAGATTGGTTTTCACGATCACTGCAACTGTTTCCAATTAATACATCCCTCATTTTCTCCGTGTAGATATTAGGGATTATCAGCGTAAAATTCCCTTAAATTATGTTTCAGGTCATTGTTCGTACTTCCTGAATACAGCCCAGGATAAACCAAACCATGTCCTGCTCAACACAGACACTGGAGAAACTGGGGGTGTTGAAGACAGACCCATAGCTTTGCCATATAATCTCCCTTTTCATGAATTACTCTTCTTGACAATCCAGCTCTATATTAAAAATTATCTTCCTGTACTTGAACAACAATAAAAATCAAAAGTATTTAATGCAAAAAGAAATTAAAAAAGAGAAAAATTGCTTTCCTTATACTTTTTCAACTGCCTATTGCAACACTTCATTTCTCTTCCATCATTTGATTACCTTGAATGTACATGTCATTACACAGTTCATATTATTAGGTAGTTGACAAAGAGAGAGAGAGGAAATTTTATTGCATATAATGGAATAAAACAAGCTATTTTTTAGTAGAATAGTGAGTGGGGAATATAAGAGGGTTCTATTGTGGACAAGCTGCCTGGGAACACAGAGACGGAGAGCAGTAAGGAGGGAAACCCTGGACACACAGCAGTGGCCTAGAATGTGTGTGTTACCTGTGTGTGCGTGTGGGTGTGGGGTATATTACCTGGGGTGTTTACCCCATATATTGGGTGCCCCTCCACCATCTCTGTTGTTCTTTAAAAACAACACTTTAGGTAACCATTTCTAAACTAACCTTTTTTTAGACATAAAGATACTGACACTGACTAATGACAGATACTGTGATCATTTGCACAGAAGTTTGTTTCCCAGTGTACTGCTATTTTAATTTGGATATCTTAAGAAAATTGGAACATTTGCACAAAAGTTTTATGACGGCAAGTCATAGCCTAGGATTTTTCGTTTTAATTATCAGACTTGAGTGTCAATCCTAACTCCAAACTCTGTGAAATTAAACAATTGTTTAAATTTTCTAAGTTTTACTTCCAGAATGATCGGTAAAATTGCCTATCACTTTTAATCTGTTATTAGTTATGGCTCCATAGTTATTATTATGAATATGAATTATGTTCTTACATTTTTATTCCTCAGGGTTGTAACACATTGCCTAAAAAATCATACTTAATAAAGTTATTGAGTTACATGTTGGTAACTACTTTTCCCCATTGTTTTCCACTCATTTCATCGGGACCAGGACTGGAGTAAAGTGAGTGACACCCGTGGGTATAAAGTTTAAGAGGCACCGACTCCCTTGCAAAGGTGGCTGATTCCGCATTGTACCATCCTGAGAGGGTCGTCCTCCTTAGGTATCACATCCCAAGCATCTCTTGGCTCAAGATGTGTCCCAGCTCTGCCTTTCATTTCTCTGCCCTGGTGTGTTTGAACCACGTCCCCCAAACAGAGGGTAACTATAGTGTTGTGGATGAGCAATGTAATCCTACCGAGATGGACGGGATTTGAATTACAGCTTCCCCACCTGCTGGCTGTGTGACCTCTTGCACATTGTTAATACTCTGTGCCATAGTTCACCCGAGGTTGTAATTGGCTAACACACATATAAATACTTAGGATTATAATATGAATTACTTCATTTAATGTGTCCAAAAGCAACTTGAAGAAGTGCTGACATTTATAAAAGTATTTCTAAACGCTAGCTATTATTGTTGTTACTACAACTAAATTCTATTTTTCTAAATTTTACTCTGTGGTCTAGACTGCATGAAAAAATGCCCTCTAATCTGCTTTATCCTCTATTCAGGAAGGGAATGAGACCTTAAAGCAATGACCAGAGTGTTGTAAAATTCTCCACGAATTCTCTGCGATATTTTTGTTTATACTCATCTCTAATCTGTGGACCTAATACTAAGATTACACGTCACCATCCAGCCCTTAGTGTTGCAGTCTGGCTACTCCCTTTCGGAAGCCTTTTCTCTGACTATCACTACGTGATCTGAGAGATGAGGACTGTGAGTATTTTTCTACTTGAGACCAATATACACAATATGCCTTTCAGAAAGTGCCTGATTCCAAAACTAAGTAAAGCATGAAATACTTTTTAAGTGAGGTCATTATTCTTAAAAGGGAAAAAAGAATTAACATGAAATGTAATCGAACTTTTAAAAAGATTTTATTTATTTATTTTTAGAGCGGAAAGGAGAGAGAAAGAGAGGGAGAGAAACATTTATGTGTGAGAGAAATATCATTTGACTGCCTCTCACAGCCCCCCAACCAGGATCTGGTCTGTGACCCAGGCATGTGCCCTGACTGGGAATCAAACCAGTGACCTTTTGGTTCACAGGCTGGCACTCAACCCACTGAGCCACACCAGCCAGGGTGTAATCCAGTTTTTAAGTGTGAATGGTACACAGCACATTTATGAATGGCAGCATTTAATGTATGTAATTTAATTCATTACTTCAATAAAGTGATTTCTGGTGCTAAAGATTATACATACATACATATACACACACACATATATATGTAAAATACATATATATAAAAATTGTAACTGTACAAAGCCAATTTTTGGTGATAAAGTCAGAAATTTATAACATGAAAAATGCACGATTTGTGCATGTTTTTCTCTAGAGGAGAACAAGGTAGAAAAAATAGATTCACTTTTTTGTGCTTTAACAAGATTATCTATATCACTATTCTTTCTTGTAAATGCTTAAGTTCTTATTATTCAAGGAAATAAAATTCAATCTTTAATGGTTTTATTTTAAATTCCAGATTTCATTCCTTGAATAAATCCAAATAATTAAGGGAACGTTTTAATTTGTTACATATAAAAAGCTACCTAAGTTTCAGCTGTATCTGTACATTTGATATAAAATGTCAAATTAAATCTCGAAATCAATAAAACACTTAAAATTTTATGTTGAGAAGTACTTAAATTTATCTTTTTTTCCCCATTAAAATAAATGTTCTTTGGATTCCCTAATGGTTGGACATTTATTTCATGGATTGTTCTACTTCAAATCTCCTATTACAACATCAAGCTGAGAACATCAATATTAAACTTATTTGTTATGTGTTGGCTCAAACTGAAGTTTTCTACAATATTATCTACACCTAAAAAATATTCTTCAATATTCCAGTTTTCAGTATTCTGAAGTGATTTAACGTCATTATTTATCGCTCACTATACATTGTATTTAATAGAATTACAATGTGCATGATTTGCTTCACTGCAATGACACATATCCTACTATAAGTTCGATATTAACTTTAAATTTAAAAACATGTGCTAAAGCTGAATGTCAGTATAAAGTAGTTCATATTTACCTTTTTTTATTTGGGATGTTGCTGATTTTTCTCACTGTAGAAGGTTTAAATCTTTAAATTAATGTAGGTGAAATCACTTGTTTCATGTGCCGTAGAATAGTGTGTTCTTTCTAAACAGAAGATGCTCTTTAAATAAAATAGTTGTCCCTGCCCCTGGGATCTCTTCCACCTGACACATTTAAATTTTTAATTAAAACAATACTTTGGGCACCATCTCATTTGCTATGTGTACTTTTCCCCTGAAAGCTCTCACTTTACCCAGAATTCTCCTTCCTGAGTCTCTCCGTGGAGTAGAGTGTTCAGTGCACCTTGTTTCTTAGACACAAAGAGCATGCTGAGCAATGCCGTTTGAGGCCATCCCATATTGACATGCATTCAATGTTTAGCTTATTTAATATAAATGCTCTCTATGGAGCCTCTGCTCCTATTAGGTGGTAATCTTGAAGTTGTTTTTCTTACAAGGATTTCTTTAAAAAAAGATTTTATTTATTTATTTATTTTAGAGAGATGGGAAGGGAGGGAGGGAGAGAGGGAGGGAAGCATCCACGTGCAAGGAATACATCAGTTGGTGGCGTCTAGCATGTCCCCAGCTGGGGACCTGGCCCGCAACCCTGGCATGTGCCCTGACCAGGAATCAGATCAGTGACCTTCTGGTTTGCAGGCTGGCGTTCAATCCACTGAGCCACAGCAGCCAAGGCGAACTTGTTTATTTTTTTAAAAAAACATTCTTTTCTAATAGGTTCCTTGATTCCTAAAGGCTGGCCCATGTACCAGTTGTAATAAGTGTTCTGAAGACAGAGCTAATGTATCTGTTTCTTCATGTCCACCTGAGCAAGCCTGAAATTTAGCTGTAGAATGTATTTATTAAACATAGTTCAAAATTAAAATTTTAACTCAAAGATGCCAAGCAAACAGGCTTCAATTGTGGGAAAGAGATATTGTTTTCAATGCTTACATTGGTTAAGAATCTTGGGTTGGAATCAATTTCTCATGACAAAAACAGGATACTCCTTCCTATTATTTAGTAAATGGTGACTTGTAAAGGTTTATGTTTATGAGGAAAATACATTTACAAGACAGGAAACTCCTATAGTCATGTGACACTGGCGAGTGACTAGGAGAGTTTCTGACAAAATATCAGGAGTCATTTGTCACCAGGGAAGGCCAGGGAGGAGTGGGCAGTGGGACGCCTCAGGGTACCAAGATATGACCCAGCACAGCACCAGAGTGAGGGGCAGGCAGGGCTGACTACTGCAGGAGCGCATCCAAGTAGCTCAGCCAACACAGAGCTCTAAGCTTCATAATTAGCACACTGTAGCATCATGCATGGCTAGAGAGATCTCCTGGTGCCACAGAGTACAAATCCCAGAAAAAGGCTCAAATACAAACGAGAGTGTATCATTAACAAAGAGAGCTCACCAAATTGGCAATTATGGACTACAAAATAAATACTATTGGCAGAACTTAGCAGCCTTAGAAGAAAAAATAATAAATAATAAACTTTTCTTAATCCCTTATACTGCAGCAAGAAAAACTCCCAACAATACACAATGTTAAATATTTTAGAAAGTGAAATGATAAAGGTATTCTAAGAAAAATTTTTAAATAATTTTGGAGTAAGAAAAATTTAACTATAACTCAAAATTTAGAAAGCAGGACAGAAAAATTGAAAAAACTTCTTTGCAAAATAAATAATTCTGCATTATAAAAAGAAGCAAACCTCCAAAGTGAAGTCAAATAGAATCGATAGAATGGAAAAGTAATTACAAATAATATCTCAAATACAGTGCTCTTATTCCTAAAAACTGAGGATCAGTCCAAAAAAACAAAAAAAAACCCCAAAAAACAAACTAAACAGATGAAGGACCATTTCACAGAAAAGATAGGAAAGTAATCTTTTAAACATACAGACACTCAACTTGAATTATAAGGAATTAAATTTTAATTTGAACAAGGAATTAGTTAGAAAACGAGACACTTCCTGTGCATTTTATGTAAATAAAGAGGAAGCAGGCACCATTGATCAGCATCACAACCGTGTTCACTTTTTGAATCGATTAGTGAAATTTGCAGACATGAAGTTACATATTTAGTAACATGACATTGCATCAGCCACAGATTGTAATCCAGCTAAGTATAAAAAACCACATGGGCTATCACGTTCTGACTTTATGAACCTTAGTTTTGATGTTGTCACATATCCTTTTTTCTCCCAGAGCTCTGTGATGCCTCTAAAATACAAGTTTTATAACTTATGCACATTTTCCTAGTGCTTGCACTAAGAAGACTGCTTTGCCGTGACCAGTGATCTAAACCAGAAATGGACGTCATTCCTTCATTTGTTGGAAAATACATGTGGCTTGGTTTGTAGTAAGCCCTCGCAGAGGTTTGATTCATTTCCCCCAAACAATTCGGTAGTTTCTCCGCTCTTGAATATATTTCTGTTGTTGATTATTTTTTGAGGTAAAGGGTGATTAATTTTCCTGAAGTAGTTTCAGGAAAAATAGAAGTGTGGCATTGATACTGGTGGAAAACAAGTTCTTGCGATGTCTAAAGGAAAAAATTTTCCTGAGACCAGCACAGGAGGGTGGGGATCTGTGGTATGGATTCTGTATGAGGTCCAATTAAGGGGGTTCCCCTCCTGACTTCCCGATGTCCCATCTTCATCCATCTCACTGTGGACAGAGTCCAATCTTGTCTGCAGTAGGGCCAGGATGCAGGCCACTGCTCAGAGTCTGTGCTCTGTGCTAAAGTCCAGTCCACTTCAGACAGGAAGAGTCAAGAACCATGTGCTGTCACTCATACGTGGGATGGAACAGTGAAAACCACATGTGCACAAACAAGCCAACAGGCAAACAAACAAAAACTCGGGCACACACAGCAGTGTGGTGGTGACTAGAGGGAAGGGGGGTGGGTTACTAGTAAATGGTAAAGGGGGTCAAATAAGTGGTGAAGGAAGAAGATTTAAGTTCGGTGGTGGGAATCTGGGGGTGGCCCACAGTGCAATATGCAGGTGATATAGAACTGTACACTTGAAACCTGTATAATCTCATTAATCAGTGTCACCCCAATAAATCTGATTGAAAGATAAAGCAAAAGAAAATATAAGAATTCTCTGGAGAAAAGCAGGCTGTTGGCTAAAGTGCTGTCTGGGCGCACATTCCTGCATCCATGAGAGCTCCCGTTGGTCCACACCATTTACACCTGGGGCATGGTCAGTACTGATTCATTTATTTAAAAAGTGTGTTTCTGAGGAGTGTGCCAAGATCTCATTTGACTTTAATATACCTTTTACTGGTTACGGATGAGCGATTTTCATTTTCTTGGTCATTTGGATTACCATCTTTTGTGAAATGCTCCTTAAAGTTTCCTGACAAATTTTCTCTCAAGTTTTCTGTGTTTTGAATTTAGAGCACTTCTTCATATGTGGTGTATTAAGCATTTTGTATTGAAAATTTCACTCTGAATGGCTTCTTTGGATGAAGAGCACTTCTTCATCAATTCCATTCAACATATCAATGCTTTCCACTATGGCTACTAGTCTTATTAAAGCTACTTTTCTCACAGTCGAGGCCATAAACATGTATTACCTTTGCTAAGAGTCATGCTGCATTTAGTATTTAGGTTTAAAGATTATCTGAATCTTTTTCTGAATTATGGGAAGCCAGGATCACTTTTTACACCTTTACACTCACTTAAATTAATGTAATTTATTAAAATTCCATCTTTTCTACACTGCAAACTTTAACATATTCAAATGTGTTCATGTTCTACAGTCATTCAGCAAGTGTGCTCGAAAGGCTCTCCATATACAGTATTTTTTACTAGCTGACTTCTTTTTAATGAAGTAATAACAGTGAATGGAAAGAGGAACTAAAATATACACTATATTTTAGGGAAATATTGGGACATGAATTACTAGATAAAAGATACTGTATTTTTTCTGTCAACAGTTTCAAATCAGCAGCAAAGTTTTGCTGATAGAAACTAGACCACTAAGCATAAGATTTCTAAAATATTCATTTCTTATTGGAAATATTACCACTTGGGATATCAGAAAGTCCAGCCAAAAATGGCAAGTTCAAGAATAAGTAAGGACAATCAATTCATTGTGGAGCATAAAAGGAAAATACAAGGTAACTTCCAATCAGACAAAAGCAGAATTAAGGGAGAAAACTGAAAATGCATTCAAATCAGTGGCTGATGCATTGAACTTTAAGGTACCATTTTCTCAAGGCCATCCTGTCCCCCTTATTCCTCAGATTATTTATCCTGGGATTACACACCAGGGTGACAACGGCGTAGGAAAGGGAGAGGAATTTGTCCGTCCTGGGAGAATGTTTGGATTCGGGTCACGAATGTTTGGAGAGCGGAACAAAGCCACAACTATGTTGTGAGATGAGCAAGTAGAGAAAGTGGGGGTTCATCCTGTTCCTAATGTGACTTCAAGGTGGTGGAGAGGACTTTACTGTAGGAGCCAAGTATCAACAAAAAGGGGATCATAATAAACAGCACAAGAACCGTAAAGACCGGCATCTCCTGCAGGAAAGGGTCCTCACAGACCAGCTTGAGCACTGGGAGGATGTCACGGATGTGATTAATTTGGTTAGATCCACAAAATGGCAGAGAGCAGATATGGCACGTCTGCCTCAGCCTGACTGGAAGTCCACTCACCCAACAGCCAGCCATCATCGGCCAGGTACAGCGCTGGTGGTTCATACCCAGAGGACGTGGCAGAACGCCACGAATGGCCACACTGCCATCACCGAATGTCACTGTCAGGAAAAAGAATTCTGTGTGCCCAAGCAATAAGATAAAACATACTTCTGTTACACGAACAATGAAAAATGGATTTCTTTTGTGAGTCCAAATTTTTATGAGTATTCTACAAAGAGTGAGAAATACATAACAGATTTCCAGGAAGAAAAAATTACTGAGGAAAAGACACACTGGAGTTTGGAGAGCCTGGTCAGCTCCGGTTATGAGGACAATGATGCCTTTTCCCCCGAGCACTATTACACAAACAAGAAAAATATCACACACAAAAATATCATTCAGAGATTGGGAATACAATAAAGTGCCCCCAAATCAAATTCCAGCATTGAAGCGAAATTTGCTTCTGGTTGGTATTTTTTGGTGTTCCATCTGTAAAAATAGTGACATTAATCATTTATTCTTCTGATTTGTTTTTATTGCCTAGAGGAGATTGAGGAATTAATATATAAAGTCATTATTTCCATTCAAATGGCAGCATTTTATATCATAATGTTTAAGAGAAAAACTGAATACAATGGTGAACATATGCTAAATCTAAACATAGCAACACAATGAAATAGATAGTAAGTTTGCATTTTAATGCAATTGAAGGGTTCTAGAAAGAGCATTTTTAGCTCTTGTTTGTGGACAGAGCAAAGTCAGTCTTTTTGCCCCACGCATCACAAACAGAGTCCTTCAGCAGAAACATTTGTGTCCCTCAGTTCCCAGCGGGGTGCTCACCATGGAATTCTGCATCGCCCTCCCAGCAACACGACACTTCCGTGTGCCCTTTGGCAAGCAGACCGCCTGCATTCCTGAGCTCTAACACTGCTCTGGCTCGTCCCGGTGCTGCAGGAACTTTCCCCAGAAGTTTATTCTTGTCTAACTGATCTGTCAAAATCAAATGAAGGACATTATCACCCGGCATTATGTTTCAAGAGCTTCCACTTACTCAATCCCATCCTGCAGCAGAGAGTCGATAAACGTATTCTGACCTATAAATTGGGTAATTAGTAATGAACTTAAGAAGTAAATTGCATAGCTAATATTAGAGGAACGTTGCCTCGTGCATATAACCTGATGTTTCTTGCTGTCTGTGAGTAGTTGTTCTCATTAAAACAATTCTCATTTTAATAATTATCTGAGGTACATATAAAAATCCAAATTGAACAGAATAATTATTATAAATAAAATTATTAGACAGTTGCTCCCAAAAATCAAGTACTAAACATTGGCTTAAAGTGTTTAGTTCTCCTTTTAAGGTATAAAGAACTGTGCAAACTAAGACAGACAAAACAACGTCCAAATGGAGTCAGAGCCACTATCCCAGACACCGTGGCTTTGCATGTCTTACTCCTCATTCAAACCTTCGGAATGTTTAGGCAAAATAACCTTTACACTGGGCCAAAGCAACATTGTATTCCAACTGTTTTCAGAACTAATAGGGAAGCAGACGTCCTGACTACAAGACTAAAAATTAAAGACACATCTGTTTATTTACTGGTGGTTTTCAACCACCCTAATGGGGGCTTGACAATCCCGGCTTGATTACAGGAGAGAAATCGCAACCTTAGCTGAACGCCTCTTGTCCTCTGAACTCTCCAGAAGCCTGGATTCTTTACACACCTCATTCGAGTCCAAGTAAGCCTGCAGCACCGCATATAGGGGGCAAAAAAGAAACCCTGGGAAGTTCCTGCTGCCCAGTGCTTTCAGATCTCCCACATGTGCCTGCGTCAGAGGCAATGCACCTGCAGAGCGGCCCAGCGGCTTCCCGTGACCCCAAGTGACCTCTGCGTGCTCCTTGTGCACGCTTGATAAGAGCATTTCATGGGTGGGAAATATTTGTTTGATCAACGTTTGGCATATTCAGGGAAAATACTTTCCCATTTGGGTTGATACGGTGAAATCTCCAAAACTGGAACACATTTGTTTTATTGTTATTAAGTTTGATTAGATGTAAATTATCTTAGTTATTTCACATAAGCCTTATTTAGTGCTTTAATTCTCAACACTTTTAGTGTCTTACATATTTAAGTTTTTGCTTTTTTTACTTTGTCATTTTTGAATTTGAATTATTTTTGTCAGCAATATATGAAAAGCATTTTATACATATTTTTGGTACTGAAAAAGGGACATAGGTCCTATTTATGAATTTACCACTAATGTAATCTGTGTTCATTTTGATTTGTCCAAGACAAGAAACTCATATATGTCATTCTTTGTACAGTTTTTATATTTTTAATTATCTTTCTCATTCGTCAAATATAGAACCTCTCCATTGATTTAGTACCTATTGACATTTTTCTTTCTTTTTTGTTTTGAGGATTGTTTTATTTATCTTAATTCAATATTCACTTATAGTCATTTATTTTTAACTATGTTCATTTTTAATAATCTCACATTTGTCCACCTCCGTATCTATTATAAAAGCCTTTTAGTTGTTTTTTTAAAGAGATATGGTACATACATACAACGGAATACAAAAAGTCATAAGAAAAGGTGAGACAGTGGCATCTGAGATAACATGGTGGACCTTGAGAATATGATGCTAAGCCAAATAAGTCAGACAGAAAAAGTTAAGAGCCATATGATTTCACTCATTGTGGGATATGAAACTAAAAGTAACAAATAAACAAGAACAACAAAACTCACAGATAGACCATAGTCCGGTGGTTCCCAGAGGGAAGAGGGGAAGGGGGCAGTGAAGGGTGAAGGGGGTCAAACACATGGTGGCAGAAGATGCCTTGACCTTGGCTGGGGAACAACCATGCAGTGCCCAGATGATGTATTATAGAAGCGCACACCTGAAACCTTTATAATTTTATTAACCATTGTCACCTACTACATTTAATTGCAAGAGACTTAATGTTACATATTGTTTCTTCTTAGTTCACAAAAAATCTGTTGTTTCTTTCAAAAATCGAAGATAATTTGGTTGATATTGAAATTTCTCTGCCAAGTGCTAAATATCCTTAAAACAATTAATAGGAGTCAGAAAGGGGGCAATGGAAGAATTTTCTTTGCTATGTAGTTTTATATTTACTGAATAAAAGTTACCTCTTTTAATTTACATATTACATTCTCTCCAATAAATCTAAACTATAAATAAAAATAATTTAAAATCATAAGTTATTTGAAATCCTGTCACTGTGAAGAAGCCAATATTTTTTTCTAATGCGGAGAACAGACTGGTCGGTGGTTGCCAGAGGCAGGGCGGTGGGATGGCAAAGTGAATGATGGTGGGCAAAAGGTACATGCTTCCAGTTGTTTTCTTTTCTCCATTGCTTTTATAGTATTTATTTTTTAAGGTTCTACAAAGTGCTTAATGTTAATGAAACATTTATTAGATTTCTTAGCTTACACAGTAAAGATCCCCTTGCACTCACTCATCACATTTGTCTTTTCTTAACCAGGGTATGTTTAATTCAAGAATAAAGGGTGTTAAAACATTGACTGACTTTACAAAGACAAATTGAATATCACTTTAGAATAGTGGTTTGCAACTGAGGGTGATTCTGTCCCCTGAGGGACATTCAGTAAGGGTTGGGGACATTTTTAGTCGTCATAATTGGTGAGAATAGTGTGCTACTGACTTCTAGTGTGTACAGGAAAAGGATGCTGCTGAACATTTTATTTATTTATTTAATTTATTTAATTTATTGTTCAAGTATAGTTTTCTGCCTTTTCCTCCCACTCCTCCCGGTCCTCCCTGCCTCCCTCTCCCGTTTCCACCCCCATTGTTATTGTCCATGTGTCCTTTATAATTGTTCCTGTAAACCCTTCACCCTTTTCCCCCATTATCCCCTCCCCTCTCCCCTCGGATCACTGTAATTCATATGGATGTCATCACCGTGGCAACTCTAGTTAACAGTACTGTATTGCATATGCGAAAGTAGCTACAAGAGGAGATCTTAATCACAGTTCTATAACTCAGAGTCCAAAATCACAGCACCGGCAGGGTCTTACTCCTTCTGAAGGCTGTAGGGGAGAATCGTTCTTGCTTCTTGCAGCTTTTGGTGGCTCTTGACCTTCTTGGTTGCATGATGCTTGGCTGCATCGCTCCAATCTCTGCTTCTATCTTCACATGATATTCTTCTCTGTGCCTTTGTATCTGTTTTCTAAACTTTCTGTGCCTGTCTGTCTCATAAGGACACTGGTCAGAGGATTTAGTGCCCACCTTAAGTCAGGATGATCTCATTCTCTTAAATGTGCAAAGGCCACATTGGCAGGTTCTAGATGAACATATATTTAAAAGGGCCTACATTCAACCAGATACACATTGATATGGATAGTTTAGAGTAAAAATTTCAAATATTTCTAATACTAAATAGATATTACTACAGCAAAACCTGAAGCTACGAGGGGAGGGACGAAGTGATCAGAGAATGGAGTGCTGAGATGATAGAGGAGGGGACACCCTTGGGATCTGTACTCATAAAGCGCCAGGGACAGCAACAAGAGATAGAAACAAGGGCAAATGCAAAGCAAACACTAAGATTCCCCCACTTCCGCCATCTTGGCTGCTGCTGGTTTTTCTCATTGGCCAAATCCAATCACAGTGCGGAGCAGGTCAGTAAACATATCTGAAGGAATGGGAAGATTAAAGAAAATACATCAGAGAACATAACTCTAATCCCTGATTATACAACACTCTCATTGAACATTGTATTGCTCAGACGATCTCCTTAACTCTCTAGTTCATAATGAGAGGAAAGATGAATTATTCAGATTAGATTGTTACAGCTGAGATAATCTGCGCTCTGATTACAGAGCAGCCCTTTCCTTAACCTCATGAAACCGAAGCCCCTGAACAGAATGTGAGGCTCCTATGAGGACATTCATGAGCATCATTTAAAAACATAAGAACAAAAGTAGTTTTTTCCTGTTGTATCTGCATGGCCAACACCTCAGCAAAGTCTTTTGTAATTTCAAGTGATTGAATCACCGTAATGACTTAGTTAGTAGTTTTTTCAGTGCCACCACGATGTCTTTGTTCCTCAGAGTGTATATCATGGGATTCAACATTGGAATCAAAACGGTGTAGAAAAGAGAGATCAATTTTCCGATTCCTTCAGATTGATTTGGTTTGGGTCGTAAATAAGTGATAGTAGTTGTGCCATAGAATAAGATGACAACTGTCAGGTGAGAGAAACAGGTGGAGAAGGCTTTAGCCTTGCCTGTGGCTGATGACAATTTCAGAATGTTGGAAATAATTTTGCCATAGGAGGTAACAATCAATAGAAATGGAACTGTGATAAATACCACTGCAACTACATAGACTGCTATCTCATTCACAAACGTGTCCCCACAAGCTAGCTTGAATACTGGGGGGAGGTCACAGAAGAAATGATTAATTGTGTTAGATCCACAAAAGGGCAGAGAAAAAATCTGCCATGTTTGCCCGATTATGACGGGAACTCCACTGAGCCAGGAGGCAGTCACCAGCTGGACACAGACCTTCTGGTTCATCACTACAGTGTAATGCAGAGGGTTGCAAATGGCCACGTAGCGGTCATAAGCCATCACTGTCAAGAGGAGACACTCCGAGCTTCCAAACATAAGGACGAAACACATTTGTGTTGCACAAGCAAGCAAAGAAATGTTTCCTTTCTGGCTCACGAGGTCCATGAGCATTCTTGGGATAGTGACTGTTACATAACAGATTTCTAGAAAGGAAAAATTGCCGAGAAAAAAATACATGGGGGTCTGGAGAGCAGGGTCAATTTTTGTTATCAGGATAATGATGCTATTGCACATGAGGATGGTCATATAGATGACTAAGAATATCCCGAATAGAATCCACTGGATATTGGGAATATCAGAAAACCCCAAGAGAACAAATTCCATCTTTGTAGTGACATTTGATTTTTCTGTTTTAAATTTGTTCTCCATCTGTAAATATGGTAAATTCAAGATGGTTAATTCATTAATGTTCTTGAACCACATTCTGCTCTCCTATAAACTGGGCTAAATGCATGAAGTATTTCTATAAGCTCTAAAATGATTTTCATCATTACCTTGCTCTGTTTCTAGGGAATATGATTTGAAACTTCAGACATGCACAGATGTGCATTTAAAATCAATCCAAGAAATAAAATTCTAGTATATTTTTTATACTTGGATGCAATGATACCCGAGAAAGTGTGCATTGTTATTTAGAGCTTATTGTGCAAGAATAATATATATTGCACCCTTATTAAGAGTAGAATTAGGACACAGGCTTTTTCTATATTTTTGTGTGGGTTCATCATTTTCTTTTTCTGTATTGATTGACTCATTCCATCTTCTTTCAATTCAAAGCTATTCTCTTAAAGTTTTGTTTAATTCATATTCAAAATGAGTTTGAAGTCCTCCCATTCATGTTTCAGTAAGAATCAATTATTTTAAACAATTCTTTTTAAGTTAAGGAATAAATATATGCAATATTAATGTTCTACATTATGTATCACTCCTACCACTTATGCTAAATATAATTCTATCATCTTGTTAAATAACTTTCACTATTAACACCTCCTATACAGTGTATGCAGTGTGTAATAAATATCAGTTAACCTTTAACTCAATCAAGAAGTATGGCTCACTCATTCACAATATTTTTATATTTATTTCCTTATTTATGTAAGAGTCTATGACCCATTGTCATATAATTCTCTTGTAACCAAATACAATTCTCTTGCTTTGTTTCCTCTTCATAATTTTTGTTAATAAAGTTGAAGTTTGAGTAAACCCTATTATTCTTTTCTCTGTGCATGTAAATGGTTGGAACATATAAATGAAACAACACACACACATACACACACATTGACATTCACATACTCAATCTCACTTCCCTTCATATTAAAGTCGTCCAGTCTCAGACAGTCAGCACTGCCTGACATTTCTGTTACACTTGATTAATAGTTGTCTGTAACTTTCCAAAACAAATATGCTTTCTGATCCCATCAAACCCACTATGCCCATCTTCCCTTCTAACCCCATCACTTGTTATTTGCCCTAATAAGACTTTGAAATAAAACTGAGAAGATAAATATTCTCTCATATTGCCTTATTTTTTCACTACTAGTTTGAAACATTATCTAAGTGAATAAGTTTATTATAAATATCATTTCTACTTCACCCATTGCTAATTTTATTTTACTTCATAATTAAGAAAGTTAAGAACTACATGATGTATCTTAAGTAGTTATTCATTTTCAGATAAAGTTTTCAGAATTTCATGTTTGTCCTTTATTCTCTGCATGTGGATCCTCAAATTTAGAACTTCTTTAAATAAAATAGGCTACCAACACAGTTACAACTTACCTGTATGGATTTGCATGAAGCTGTCTATGCGAATGCAGGTGTTTTTAACCTGTAAACTTTTTAAGTTCTCTTGCATCAGGAAGCCATTGTAATTCTACCATATTCTTGCCAGCTTCAGTGTTGGCTGCTCTTAAGTAGGAAGTAGCTCACCCTGCTCACCCTGGGGGACTTCTCTCATGTATGAGTTTAATTTCCAAATGGCTGCTTCTATTTGGAAATCATCTGGGATTATGATTTGAAACTTTCTCTGCAGATCACCTGTCCTCCTCTTTAGCCCCTTCTTGGCGTAAATCTCCCCACAATGGATAGTCCCCGGGTGAAGAAATGTCCCTTAATTGTCTAGTATTCCTTTCAAGACAAAGTTAAAAAATCTTTCTATGTATTATATTTCAGACCCTTAAAAATTGGCCTGGATTTGCCTTCCTTCCTTTTATTCCCGTGATTTATCCATATCTGGGGCATCTAGACCTTTAGAAAATGTATCACATGCTTTGTTTGGGACATGGCACACTTTTCCTCTTCACTACGTGACCTGGGTTGGCAGGATCCCTTTTCGGAAGTATAACGCTCTGTCCTTAGATTAATTTTTATAAAAATTAGAGCAGGATATACGTGCTGACAAAATTCTAGATGGTTTTATTCGTGTTATAACATCTACTCAGGCATCAGGGAAGATACTTAACTGATTCAAAATGTTAGCCATTCATAGACACAGACAACAGCATGGTGGTTACCAGAGGGAAGGGGGTGGTGGAGTAGTAAAGGTTAAAGGGGGTCAACTATATGATGATGGAAGATTTGACTTTGAGTGGTGGGCATACAATACAATATACCCATGATGTATCATAGAATTGTACACTTGAAACATATATAATCATTAATCCATGTCATCCCGATAAATTAAATTGAAAAATAAAATATAAAGAAAAATTTAAAAATTCAATATATGGGAGGTATCAAAAGCAAAGTGCAATAAAAATACAAGCATTTTAAGCAAGTCTATTTAAGACAGAAAAAAGTAACTCTTCTGTCAAAATTCTTTTCTGATTTCAGCTACTTCTGGGCACATATGGAGCTAAAACTTTATCTCCTTTAAGAATCCTAATATGCACTTCTACTTGTAATTACATTTGTTTCTATTCTGGGGTTCTGTGACTCTTGGACAGGGTGTTTCTAGAACTGCATTCCTTTTCCATTTAGTGAGCCCGCTCCTGTCTACTGCAGCAAGCCTTTCACACATTGGCCCTTTGTCCTCTTTGCTATGACTGCTTCAGTGTCAGACTTCCTTCATTTTTATTTACAAATGAGAACTGCACTCATGATTTGCCTCAAATAAGTTTGACAATTACTTACAAGCTGGGACGAATTGAATGTCCGTCCCCCATTAGAGTAGACTGATCTAATCTCTATTCTGTTATTAAGGTCAAGAATTAGAGATTTCCTTATTCAATGAAATATCACCATTAGCTGAAAAAATATCTAAAAATGAATAGTTCCTCAGCTATATCGGTGGTTGAACAGAATAAAGACACATCTTACAGTACAACTTTGTGTCAGTGATTAAGAAACTGGTTTCTTTCGTCTAAGAATCCCACTGTTCTCCAGTTAATTCTTCTTCACAGTTCCATATTAGATTTTTAGCATTCAGAGAGCTGAGCATTAATGACAAACAGGAAATAAGGAAACAAACACACTCTTAAGAGCTTCAACCCATTACTTCCACCCCTATGCTGTTCTAGAAACTAATCACATGGTCTAACGTACATATGAGAGTGTGAAGGAATGGCGTTCACTGTAGGTCAAAGAAGCAGAAATACATTTGAAGAGCGTCAAGCCAGACTCTGCCCAGTCCTCTCTGTTGGTCACTAACAATGTGTTATAGCATGCTGTAACATATATACCTTTAGATTTAAGTTTTGATATGACCTTTGCATAACAGAATCATTATGTGTAGTACATATCTATGTATTTTAGTTGATTTTTAGATATATCTGTGTCTAATGAAATATTATTTCCATTACTAAATTAGCAACATTATTGAAGCATAATCTACAAAAATTAAAGTACAGCCTTTAAAATACACCCAATGAGATTTAAAATAAGATGCAATTTGACATATATGAGGTCTTTCCAGAAAGTAGACAGCCATGTAGTATGAAAAATAGAGACATTTGTTGAAGAAGGTACAAGACACAAGAAACACTGAAGATAGGACAGTGATTCCTTAGTCCCCTTCAAAGCAGGCATCTTGGGACCTCACACAGTTCTCCCAATCACCATCAGCTCTCCCACTGTATTTTCCTGAATTTCATTGACAGTCTGAAATCTCTTCCCTTTCAGAGGTGATTTTAGTTTTGGGAAAAGGCAGTGACAGGGCACCAAATCTGGCCTGTAGGGGGACTGAGTCACCTGGGTGATTTGATATTTTGCCAAAATTCTCTAGAGATGTGATGCATGAGCAGATGCATTGTCCTATGAAGCTGCCAATGAGCAGTTACTCATAGCTGCAGCCTCTGAATCATCAAATGGTTTCCATGGAGGAATGTTCGAGCTTAACGCAGAATTTGATGCAGATTCATTGCTCTACTTTCTCAGTCATTTTGAATGCGATGGCCACACAGTACACACGCTCACTCAATGGTGTCTACCACCCCCACTGACTAGTACAGTGAAGTTGTCATTGTTTACACCTGTGCATTGCAGTCCACTCTCCTTGGCTGCCAGGTTACGGGATGTTGCACTAACAGTTCTCCTTATATTAACAATAGCTGGACTTTTCCTGATAGATCTCATATATGTACATGTGTGAAACCATTGCTACAGTCAAGATACAGAACAATCATATTACTCAAAACATTTTTCCTAATATTCCATATTTGTAGTTATTAAGGATATTGAACAGATTTTTATAATTTTACAATCCAGTTGATTGCTAGTAACATACAAACAGTTGAAATGATGTTAACATTTAACAGCATATCCTTGCTCAAGTCATGTAATTATTTCAGTAGTTGTTTTGTAGATACCCTAAGATATTCTAGGTAAACAGTCATAACTCTACCAAGACAACCACTTTTTTCTTTGCAATTCTAACTTATTTTCCCTTACTTCATTTGGAGTTTCTTATTTGCTTATTTATTGAGAAATCTGTCAATTAGTTAATAAATATTTGAGACTTTAAAAGAAATATCTTCTTTTCATTGCTTCCTCATTAATTCTAGTGTATCCAGAGAAAACATTCCAAAACTTTAAAACTTGCGAACACTGCTCTGTCAGGCAGCATACGGACTGTCTCTGTAAGCCCACCAAGTGCTCTTGAAAGCGTGCCCAGCATGCCTTTTGTGTGGGATATTGTTCAGATGGCTCATTCCCTCACTGCTTTTTCAGTTTTCCACAGGTGAATGAAACATGAATGTGAAGATTTCCTCCTGTGATTGTAGAATTGTCACGTAATTACTTTTAGTGTTAGTCTCTGTATTTTGAGATTCTGTTTTTAAGTACCTACGAAATTATGATGTTTGTATCTTTCTAATAAATTGACCTTTTCACATCAATGTAATACACCTGTTTATCTCTGTGATACAATAGGTACTCAAGTTTTTGTTTATGCTTACTGTCCGCATGGTAAAATTTTCCTATTCACTTATTTTTAATTAATATATTCTAGCTTTAACATGTGTTTCGTGTAGATAGCACATATTTGATTCTGGCTTTGTAAAGTATCCTGTACATTTTAATTGTAGGGTTTAGTTAATTAACATTCAATGGACTTGGATGTATTTGGAATTACTTTCAACTTACGTTTTCTTTTTTTACTGTTGTTCAAGTGCAGTTGTCTCTATTTTCCCACCACCTTGGTGTTTGTGATTCTTGTATATTGATTCTTTTACTCCTTCCAACATGTTTGCTTACTTTTCCAACGTTGCCATGAGTTTTGTGAGCTATTCTCTATCTGGTTTCACTTTATCACTGATGAAAATATTGAGCAAAACATAGCTTAAAGACATACATTTCAAACTTTATGAATTTTAATAAATAGTCAAAAACCATTGAATAAGGCAAAACAGTGATTGATATGTGTACATGTGGGAAAAGTAGTAACAGTAAATATTCAAGTTAAATAAAAGACAGAATATTAGAAAAGACAGAAAGCAATGGAGATAATATAGCAAAGAGGCAAAAAAATATTACATTCATAAGGGAGGTTTTTAATAAATATTGTTGAATTCTAAAGAAAGAAGAGAATGATAAAATCACACTCAATACAAAAATTGAAGTATCTTAATGCTTTTATAATTTAATTATTTTAAGTTAAAAAGAATAAAAATATCTGGAACTTTTTAATATAAATGCATTGAACAATAAGCAAGAAAATATGATAAAAACATTTTTGCAAATATAAATGGATTAAAGCAAAGATCCAAATTTATATAAGAAACCTATACTCAATGAATTAAAAAGTAATAAACATCATTACTGATAACAGCTCCCAAAGTTGAAAACACTTGTAGACCTTTTAAATGAGATGAATTAAATGTAGGAGAACTGAATTGGAGAATAGAGAACATGTCTTAAAGTATGATAGGTCTAAAATCCCAAATCTCAGAATAACCAGATTCATTTTCCAAACACTGTTTCTGTTTCTGTTTTACTGGAAATTAAAGGATTTAATGGAAAAAGTATATTAGCTTTTATTTGTCAAACATCCTAGTCCCATATATGATTCCATAAATAAGCAAGGCAGGGAAAGCACAAAAATCTAGCCATTACACTGTCAGCTGGTAGAGAAAAAGTAGGAGCTACTCAGGAAACAGTGGACCACCTGTGAGAACAGCCTGGTCATTCTGCTGCAGGCCTCCCGAGCCAGGTAACTGCTGTAGACATACGGGGTGAGAGCAAGGCCCACAGGTGCACAGACGACACCAATACCTTCACGAACATTGGTTTGGCCAAGGTCACCTACTTGGACTGAGGGACATATGAATGGTCAAGTTGGGTCACCCCTTAGTGACAAACCATAAGTTCTGCTGTGTCACATCCCAGATGAGTTATTCATCACATCTATCAGGTGCAACTTTGGCAGCAAGGGAAAGAGAAATGTGGGAAATTTTCCCTGTAACAACTGTTAACATTGCTGTCTCCTTAGCAAGCCCTGGCCCACACTCAGTTTCCTCCAGGGTTCTACTAAGTCTGCTCTCTGTCTACCACCGTATTAATAATGCCTAGATTTACTACTGAGGTTGATTATAATTGATTTTTATTGACACTTGGTAAGGCATTTCTACATGCAAAAAATCTGTGAGCCTATGGTAAGTGATATGTGTCAGATTCTTCCACTGAAGTCTTCATGCATTAAACTCTTTGCAACAGCTAAATGTGTATGTGCGTGGATTTCTGAGAGTGTGTCAATCCGGGAGACAGAAATAGAGAGAACTGGAAATTTTTGAGGTGAAGGGAAGGAAATAGAATGATAGTAATTGGTATAATCTAATCAGACAATGATATTCTTGTTATCACACGTTTGTACAAATCACACATTTTTTTCCTTTGATGAATACACAATACTACATATAATTTTTAATCAATGTCACCCCAATAAATTCCATAAAAAAGAAAAATGAAAGAAATAAAATTAAATATCTTTAATTACACTCATCCTTTCTGTTATATTATAACCACTCAGTAAATTTTATATTAAATTTTCTCATTTGAGTATCATTAGGAACTTATGGGATCCACGTGTTTATTTATTCCACATAATTACTATAATTATTTGTATTCTTTGTGTACGAACTGTCAAACTTGATGAATAGTCCTTGCAGCCCAAATGTATTTGAAATTATCTTTGCTTCTGGAAAACAATACATATTCAAGAGCCCTTCTGAGTTTTCTTAGTTCTTTAAATGAAGAGTGATACCCGAGACTAAAATCTGGGTGCTAGATAGAGATTTCTTTTGTTTGTTTGTTTGTTTGTTTATTTATTGATATTATTCTTATTTATTAGAATACATATGAACATAGGGGTAGTGAGGAAAATAAAAGCTGGAAAGTTTACAGTGGCGATTAAAACTTAAGGCTTGAAATTTAAGTATTTTTCCAGGAGATAATTCAATATTTTAAAATGGATCTTTATTTTAAATTCACTGCAGTTTGACATGTGATGTACAGTAATCGCTTAGATATTACATATGGTGGAAAAAAGAATACGTGCAGATGTGAGGGGCGTGGCTCAGGGGATCGAGTGCCGGCCTCCCAACCAAATGGTTCAATTCCCAGGCAGGGTTGCAGGCCAAGTCCCCAGCTGGGGGCACACGAGAGGCAACCACACATTGATGTTTCTCTCCCTCTCTTTCTCCCTCCCTTCCCCTCTCTCTAAAAATAAATAAATAAATAAATCTTTAAAAAAATACATGAGGAAAAATAAATGCATAATTACAAATACTATAGCTAGTTTTAGATGATATTGTGACTTTTTCTCTAAATAGTCAGTCAATACCTTTCTTTCACTAGAGAAGATTTCATTACAAATAAGCCTGAAGTTTTAGGACTGAGTGAAGATACAGAATGGTTAGAAGAAAGATACATGGTCTTCTATAAGTCTGATAATACACTTGAATATTACAAAACATAATTACTTAGAAAATATTCTAATGAAAAGCTGTAGACTTGAGCGGGCATGAAAGTTCATAAAATACTCTGCTGGTTTGAGAAATATAACCAGTCACAGAAATGAAGGGACCCTTTTCCTTGTAATTACATCCCATAAAGCTTTCTTTACATCCTTATTCCTGAGGCTGTAGATCAGAGGATTTAACATGGGGATCACCACTGCATAGAACACAGAAGCCACTTTGTCCTGACCCAGGGAGTAGCTGGAAGTTGGTCTCAGATAAGTATAGATGGCGGTGGAGTAGAACAGAATTACAGCCACCAGGTGAGAGGCACAGGTTGAGAAAGCTTTGTGCCGTCCCTCCCCGGAATGCATACGAGAGATGGAGAAGAGAATGTAGGAGTAGGACATGAGGATGACCAGCAGAACCCCCACCATATTCACTCCAGCAAAAGTGGAAAAGATGCTTTCATTCAGGTGAGTGTCAGAACATGAGAGCTTAAAGAGTGGAGGGCTGTCACAAAAGAAGTGGTGGATGACATTGGAACCACAGAATGGCAACTTGCTCACATAGCTTGTGTTCACCATGGAGTTCAACAGTCCCGCTGTGAAAGCCCCTGCTGCCATTTTCAGGCAGACTGTCCTGGACATGACCACAGGGTAAAGCAGAGGGTTGCATATGGCCACATAACGGTCATAGGCCATCAGCCCAAAGAGGAGGCATTCGGTTGTGCCCAAGGCGATGAAGAAGTACATCTGCAGAAAGCAGCCAGCAAAGGAGATGGTTTTCTTCTCTGACAATAAATCCACCAGCATCTTTGGGGTGATGGTGGACGAGTAAGACATGTCCACAAAGGACAGGTTAGCCAGGAAGAAATACATGGGTGTGTGAAGTTGGGAATCAGTCCTGATTAAGAGGATCATCCCAGCATTCCCGCACACTGTCAGTGTGTAAATCACAGAAAAGAGCAAGAAGAGGATGACCTGGAGCTCCAGCGTGTCTGCCAATCCCAGCAGGATGAACTCAGTCACCAACGTATAATTTGTTCTCCTCATGTATTACAAAGACAATTTCCTTATACTTACATTAGGTTAATGGTTTCCTTTTACAAAAGTTAATGGGAAAAATAGAAATCTTAATGGAGACATTTGCACATGGAAATAGAAACCTAGGATAATGTAGCATAATAAATAAAGTTACTGAGGTAGGGGGAAATTAGTGGACAAACGGACAAGAATTTGAATTCATTCAGCAATTGTGTGTAATGAACCTGGTTTTACACCTCTCACACTCCTGGTCAAGTGCACACAGGGCACCTCGGTTTCTGCAGCAACTGACACAGATTGTTCTCTCTTTTCTCTTCCAGCCCACATCCGAAGTGTGAAGGATAAGAATATCCTTGTGGAAGTTCACCAGTTTTCCAAACAGTATGGAGTTTTAACTCAAATACATGTTTCTCCGCAAGACCACTCTGTTTATGCTTCAACTCCCAAGTTCATTCATTGCCTTCTGAAAATATCACTCATGTACCCATGTAGTAAAAATTGCTACCATTTCTAATAACCAATATTTGTACACCCATCATATCCTGAAGAATGATTTTGTGATGTTTCATCAAACTATTGCTCTAGTTACAATGTACACTGTCAGAATATTGCCTTGTGGCCAGCAATACCTGTCCACTTGGTGAATGAGAGCATTGGATCCTCACAGCTTTCTCCCCAGTGCCTTACCTGTGCAGTCTTCCCTGTTTATCAGCAGTTCTGAGTTGTAGCTAAAAGGCTTTTAAAAGAAAATTTTTATTTTTAAATGATATGAAATGCAGTGAAAATTTGAATTACCTATTTATAAAAATTTCAGACACCTTCTGAGCAAATACATGTTGCCCCACTTCTATTTCGTTTTCCTAAAAGGAAAGTGGGTAACCACAGGGACCATATTATAGTATTTCTTTGTGGAGTCAAACCTCCAGGAGCAGAAACTTTGTCTCAAGAGAAAATAAAATATAATCCTTTGCGTATTCACGGAGTCAAACATTGCTTTATGAAGTGGTTCCTGATGACTGTTTTACCTAAAGTCTTTGCCAAAGTAGAAAATAATTCAATTGCCCATTACATTGCCTCTCTTTCTGTATTTTAGCTTATTCCAAGTGAGCATAGCTCACTACCAAATTATGCTTCTTTTCAGTGTATGTGGTGTGTGTGTCTATATGTGCCCCTTCCATTTTCTTGGTAATTTTACCTCTAATTCAATTCTCTTCTGGAGTGAAATTAATGAGAGGAGAAAACTAATATCACTTGCACAACATTTAAGGCAAAACTATTCCATGAACAAATAGGATATTGAAGAAAAACCTAATTTCTTTTTTATGATTTTAAAATTGAGGGGTTTTTTTTGCAATTACCCATATTTCACCATGTATAATGCATAATTTTCACCCAATTCTTTGAGGGAAAAATAAGGATGCACATTATACATGGGTAATATTAGTTCTGTGTCCATATAAGTGTTTTTAAATCTTTTACTTATGCTTATGCATTAAAAGTGTAGCTCTAGAAAAGAATAATGATATATGTACATAAAAATAAATGCTACAATTCCTTTACAACACAAAAAAATCAAGTATCTAAAAGTAAATAAATAAATAAATAAATAAATGAATTAAAATGTAAGATTTTTTCCATGAAATTTTGGGCTACAAATGTGGGTGAGTGTTGCAAATGGGAGTGAAATAGAGGCAGCAAAATATGGTATTACCCATAATTCTTATCCTACAAGATAGTGAAATTAGATTTTTTAGATTCCACATCACAAGTAAAACAAAATAAAATGAAGCACAAGTATTCAGATGCACAGAGAGTTTATTTGCACAGAGAACCATACTGCAATTTTAAAGTACTATTTCACAATTTTCCCTTTGAATTCACAATTAACCTCTACAGCAGTCTTTGAGATTGGTATTACTGTTTTATACATTTTGTAGATGTGGAAAGCAAGACTTAAAGCTATTATAGGGTTTTCCAATGAGCAAAGTGTTAGAAAGTGGGAGAGTTAAACTAAACCCAATTTTATACAGAAGAATGGGTGCCTAGCTACTTTCTTTCCCAGTGCAGTTTCATGTGACATTTTATCTTACTCACTTAGGTTATATATATATTTATATGTATATCTTCTGGCAAATTCAATCTGCCACTTCAATGCAGTTAGGGTATATCTCTGCATCTAAAGAAAAATCTGTAACATCATGTTGGATGATGTTTAAAAACTTGATTTGCAGAAAATTACAGAAACTGAAGAAAGAAATTAAGGAAGACACAAATAAATGGAAACATATACCATGTTCATGATATTGGAAGAATTAACATTGTCAAAATGTCCATATTACCCAAAGAAATTTGTAGATTCAACACAAAATCCTTATGAAAATACAAATGACAAATTTCACAGGTATAGAAAAAATATTTCAAAAACTTATATGGAATCATAAGTAACCTCAATAGACTCAACAATTTTGAGGAAGAACAAAGTAGGGGGAATCACAATACCTGATATCCAACTATATTATAAGGCCACTGTAATCAAAACAGTCTGGTACTGGCATAAGAACAGACACATAGATCAATGGAACAGAATACAAAGCCTAGAAATACACCCCTGTCAATATGGCCAATTAATATTTGACATTGGGGGAAGGAACATAAAATGGAGTAAAGGTAACCTCTTCATTAAACAATGTCTGGAGATTTGGAGAAGTACATGCAAAAAATGAAACTAGAACACCGACTTATACCATCAACCAACATAAACAAGATGGATAAAATAGTTAAATATAAGTCTTGAACCATAAAAGTCCTAGAGGAAAACATAAGCAGGAAAATTTCAGATATTCCATGTAGCAATATTTTCACTGGTACGTCCCCTACGGTAAGGATATAAAAGAAAGAATAAACAAATGGGACCTCATCAAACTAAAAACCTCATGACTACAGAAAACATCAACAAATTGGAAAGGGAACCAATCATATGAGAAAACATACTTGACAATGATACCTTGGACAAGGGTTTGATCTACAAATTATATAAAGAACTCACACGACTCCACACCAGGAAGACAATCAATCCAATTTAACAGTGGACAAAGGACCTGAACAGACAATTTTCCAAGGAGAATACACAGAGGGTCCATAGACACATGAAAAAATGCTCAGCATCACTAGCCATTAGAGACATACATGCTAAAACCACAATGAGATACCACTTCACCCCGTCAGCATGGCCATCATAAACCAATCAACAAATAACAAGTGCTGACGAGGCTGTGGAGAAAAGGGAACCCTAGTGCTCTGTTGGTGGGAATGCAGATTGGTGCAGCCACTGTGGGAAACTGTATGGAATTTCCTCAGAAAACTAAAAATGGAAGTGCCATTTGATCCAGCAGTCCCACTGCTGGGATTATCCTCTAAGAATCCTGAATCACAAATTCAAATCAATCTATGTACCCCAAAGTTCATAGCAGCGTTATTTACAATAGCCAAGTGCTGGCAACAGCCTACATGCCCATCAGTAAATGAGTGGATCCAAAAATGAACATTTTTGCATATGGCACATATGGCACATTTACACAATGGAATTCTACACAGCACAAAGAAAGAAGGAGCTCCTACCCTGCGTGATAACATGGGTGGATCTGGAGAGCATTATGCTAAGTGAAATAAGCCAGGCAGTGAAAGACAAATACCATATAATCTCACCTATAGGTGGAACCCAATCAACAAAACAGACAAATGAGCAAAATAGAACCAAAGACATGGAAATAAAGAACAAACTGACAGTGACCAGAGTTGAGGGGTGAGGGGGATAATTGGGGAAAGAAGAGGAAGGTTCAAGTCAAGGAAGATGAATAGAGGACTCATGGGGATGGACAGTGAGGAGGGGACGGACTGTGGGAGTGGTGTGCGGACAGGGCAGGGGAGAGCAACATGGAAAAAGGTGAGACAACTGTTACTGAACAACAACAACAAAAATTATTTAAAAGAACCCAAAACTTGATTTGTAATGTTACCAACTTCAAGATTTAAAAACTGCCCCAATTGACATGGATCAAATGCATACTTATTTACTAATGTATGGAAGTGAACAATTTAAAATATGAAAATACTTCAGACTAATTTATAACTGAGCTACCAGAAATGTGAGTTAACAGAGATGGAAGGAGAATCAGCATAATGAGTTATCATAGGAGGGGAAGGGGAGAATGCTTTAAAGAAAGAAGAGATTAATATTATTAAACCATAAATCAAACAAAGACCAAAAGGCCAATTGAATTTACTGAACAAGATATTATAATTAAAAATCTTGAAAAAAGTTTTTTTTATCAGGAAGAAGCAGAAACAATAATAAATGAAAAATATTTCAATTTTTCATTTTCATTTCATATTTTTCATTGTAAAAATGAAAAAATATTACAATCAGTTGGAAACTCAGTGTTTTAGTCAGGTTTATTGTGCCATTGGTGTTTTACAGCAAATTATCACTGTTTTTAGGTGTGTAGTTTGGTGAGTTTTTACAAACACTGTCTTGTAACCACTGCCACCACCAAGACAGAATATTTCACCCAGCCTGACAAGTTCCACGATCCTAACAGCTCCTTTCCATCTACCAGCTTCTGACAACCGCTGAGAGGACGCCGGTGTGATTCATGTCAGGCTTTCGCCCTTCCCAGAATATGATCATCTTCTGTGAAATCAAACGGTATGGAGCCTCTTGAGTCTGGCTTCTGATCTTCACTGCAATGTTTTGAGATCCAACCACGTGGTTACATTTATCAGTTTGTCTTTTTATTTTTAAGTAGTAGTAGTAGGTCATTCTATAGATGGATCAGCAGCTGATGGCCATTCAGTGTGTTTCCAATTGAAAGCAATGATGCGTGTGTATGTACATTGCTGTGATTTAACGAGAAAGCTGAGTCATCAAAGGAGTAAAATCTGCTCAACAAGGCTAAGCATTGACATGTGTTATTTCAGCCTTCACAAGAATCTGGTGAGGGGCACAATTATTGTTCACATTTTACAAATTAGTAAAAGTAGGAAGAAATAAGTAGCTCAAAGTCTCACAATTATGAGCTGGCAAAAGCAACATTCAAACTGAGGTTGCCTGAGTCATAAGTTCTTACTTTCGTATCTCATCATTCAAGACGTAGTTTCTTTCAGTCACTCAGATAACTGAGCAACAAAGAAAATTGGAGACAACTGTACTTGAACCACAAAAAAATAAAATAAAATGAAATGAAATAAAATAAAATAAAAAAAGAGGAACCGTGTATTTAAGAAAGATTTTCAATAATAAGAATTAAAATTAAAAAAGGAAAAATTAAAGTGCCTATGATTCTTCTTAATAGTGTTGAGCTTCTACTTTGGAATTTTCTTATACAACTAAATGCTTTAAAATGTCTTTAAGTATCTGGGAGAAATCAAAGTAAATAATTTTTTGACAGGTATAATTTAAGGATGTGTTGTTTTTGTTGTTGTTCTTTTAATTGAAACTCTCCTGGCGAAGGAGACATATGTTATTTTGTAATGACCACTTATAGTCAGTTATGTTATTTCTTCACTTTTCTCATTTAAAATAAAGCATTCAAGCCACATCTCTGGAACAAAAGTAATTGTTTATCCAAAGTCCTCCTGGGGTTGGTAATTACCTTGAGGCAATGTCCCACGTGTCACAGACTACATGATAAATACCCACTCCTTCTAAGATCTATTTGTAAAAACTGGGGAGAAAATGTTGTCAGTGTCTTGTACAAAGTAAATTCTATAATTCAAAATTCTAGATGGTGCTGAGGTAAGTGACTGATTCTCTAAAACATCAACAACATGTCTTGTGTGAGTATCACATCGATAATTTTGCTTTAAATATCTTGTATCTTCACTGACTCTCTGTGGGCTGGAAGAGTAGGTAGGAGATGGTGGGGAATCATTCCAAATGTACCTTAAGTATGCCAGTTCCCAAAATTCACTGATTTACCGTGTTCCTTATTGCTCTGAGGGGGAAGCTGACTGTGTGTGTTTTGGAATTTGGGGAAGCCCAATGGTCTGTTTAAATCGAGCAAGCTCAATTAAGTAAACTAAGCCTCATCAGTAAGACAGACCTCAGTTTCTACATATGCATACGCATAGTCACATACAGTATGTCTATTTTGTGTCTGTTCCAGGTTTTGTCTGAGGCGAAACTAGTTTCAGAGACAGATTGTCTTCACCAATAAGTAATTTAACACAGGTTCATTTCAGAAATTGTACTTTATAATAAAGAATTCCACAAGCCAATAACATACAGGATAATATCTCTTAATGAGTCTACAAAGAAACAACATACTCCAAACTACAGATAGATTCATTCCATTATTGTTCCAGGCACAGGGGAGATAAAAGAAGTGAAGTCCAAATTTAGCTGAGGTGTACTTTTCTATGAGTGGGCCCTCAGAAGGGTCAGCTTGCCAAACAAGAGCTGCTGTCCGGTTACCAGGGTTCATAGAAAGTGCCTTGGTGCTGGAGGATGCTGAGAACGGAGGCTGATGTTGGCAGGCAAGATGACCTCCTTCAAGAGGCTGATGCACCGTTTTCACCACTGGTGGCAAACTCCGCTTCAAGTAATAGGAGCTAATGTCCCAAGGTGTTTGGAGAGCTCTTTAGATCAGCAAAAAGTAGGCTTGCCCAGAATAAACCCTCTTAGTAAGTCCTTATAAATCCTTGGTATTTGAAGTTTTAAAGCTTAAAAATTTTGATGATATCATCCTGACATGCCCCCACCCCCAAAGTAAACAAACTCACCATCAGAACAGCTTCACTTAAGCCATAAACACGCAGGGCGGGTCCTCTTGTAACACCATTTTGTTCAGTGTCATTCTGTCCTAATTCCGATGTGATGCTGGAGGAGCTTACCCGTGTTTATTTCAATTAGTCCAGGGTTTTGTTCTACCTCATTTTCCCAAAGTTTCAAGAACTTATCTTTGATGTTGAGCGAGGACTTACTGGAGATCAAAATGGTGTTCCTTAAGTAGGAACTTAAGGAACCAAGTAGGTCAAAATGACTTTACTTGCGTTATAAACAAGTGCATTTGAAATCATAACAAACCAAGACACAACATTTCTACAATGGTCAACTCAGGGAATTTATGGTTTTGAAATCAGATGTTAACATATCACTAATCCTAATGGCATTAAGAGTAATAATAATAATGGATGCATTTTCATACATCTATAATGTAATGAGCTCTGTATCATCCTGGTTTCAACCTTGTGGTATACTAGTAGGTCAGTTCAACAAAACAAAGAAATTTAGGCATATAGAAGTTCAGTGACTTGCAGAACATTGGATGTGGCCTCTGAGGTTAAATTCAATTTACCTCAGTCCAGTGCGCTTAACTGCTACAGCACAATGCCATTGGTAAAGGGGAGAGAGCACATTCTACATTTATACTTCACATAGAGTAGCAAATAAAAATCCACTCATGGGCACTGACAACAGATTTGTTAGATGACATTTCCTTGGAAATCAGTCAACTCAACTTACTTTAAGAGATTTTCCTGATCTCAGGTCAAAGTACTGGGACAGGAATCCTTCAAGAGAAGTGAAATTGTTCTGGGATTTCACTCTCTCACTTAACAAACCCTCTAAAGAGGTTTCAGGCTTCTTGGGGACTCAAGGAAGGAAAGGCAGACTCTGATGCCATAACCTGCTTATAGATATAAGATACCGATTAACATCACTAGTGGACAGACATGTCACTTGTTGGATGACCTTGTGAATGTGACTTAGTCACCCAATCTAAAGAATAAGGTGTGGATGAGATCGCTGAGGTTCTTTCCAGAATTAACATCCTATTTATAAGTAATGTCCGACAACATTCTTACAGCAGTAGAAAACATTTCATCAAGCCTCACAGGCAGGCAAACCCGTTGACCCGGAGGTCTCAGTGCAGGTGTTGTTACTCTTGTGATAAAAGCTGATGATGACAGCAGTACCTTCCTAGATAAAATCTTTGGGGACCAATGACATAGAATCTCCTAAATTTCATTTGCTTTTAGTATTTATTGATTCTTAGAGGAAATATTTTTAATGATTATTGAATTCTGAACCATTAAACATGTGAACATTCCTTATATAATTTTAATATGGAATGTATTACAGCAAATAAATTACAGGTTTTTTAAACCATTGAATTAATTTTTAAACACTATTTCAGAAAATAAATCTTAAATGACATTTGCACTAGAGAGACACATGAGCTTTTTTTTTTTCTCTTTTATTTTAAGTGTGGATTTGTAACAGGGTGCAGCCAAGAGGGCGACCCCAAATAGGAATTTCTAATGGGGTCCAGAACTCAAGGTGTCCAGGAAAATTAGAAAAAAATATATAAGGTGTCCTCATCCCCACAAGCCTGAGCTTGGGGAATAGGACACATGGAGCAGGGCCATTCAGAGCTGTTTTGTATAGCAACAGCAGTGCAGCTAACCTCTGGCATGGTCATTTAACATATCCATAACCTTTAACTGGTTTCATAGATATGATAAATAGCTTTGAGCCAGGGGGATGGAAGTGACTTCCACCCAAGATGTAACTGGGAGGCATCTCCCCCCTGGTTACAGCTCCTGCGTGAGAGCTTTGAGAAGATTGGCTCTAGGCCATGGGGCCACACCTGCCTAGACTTACTAGGCAGCCCAGTAAAGCTGGAAGAATACGGGAATGCTGGCAGGTGTAACTGATTGTAGGAAGAGTCGGAAATGGGGCTGCAGAGGAAGACTGGCGCTGGAATTTAAACGCAGGCACCACAGGCACACTCGGGGAGAACCATGCGGCTTTGGCAGAGTGGGGACCCCCTGGCTTTGATGAGAGTCAGGACCACACATCTTTGGAAGTGCTCCCTTTTTTCCACGTGGATGGTGCCGGCAGCCTGAACCATGGACTTCTACTTCTTTTCCTGAGTTACGGTACCTAGACTGGGCATAGGGTGGAAGGAAGGACGGTGTGTGTCTGTGGGTATTCTAAAGGACTTTAGTATTTTAATGAAGATACTAAGTCATTACTCCAAGTCTGTATATCTTTTTAAATAAATAATTCCTTTCCTTTTCACCAATCTCTGGCATTGAGACCCATCTCTCCTTGACGGTGGGCAAGTTGAACCTAGTACGTTGGGGGGCAACCCCAGAGAGAAAGAGTGGGTCTTTTTGGCAATAGTATATATTTCACTGCCCCCCGCCACTCCCCCAGTCTGGTCTGTAACAGATTCCTTCACTATAGTTTCAAGCATTCACTTTTCATCTCTTTCCAGTCAAGCTCTTTCTTTTTAAGATCTGATTTCCAAAGATTGACCTCAGGGCATCTAGAAGCCTGCAGGTCATTTTCTGGAGCAGGGGCAATTCTGAAATTTACCAGGCATGGCAGATAGAACAGCGATTCACTATTTATTGCCTTATTATTCACTACAATGTTTCTCACTGAAATCACTGTTAATGCTACAAATCTTAGAATATTTGCTGAATATTCCATCCTCCTATAGTTTATTTCTTATTTGCACCCATTCTGTTTCTTTCTTGATTATTTCTCCTGGCTTTATAATATATATTTTCCCACATTGCCCCGGTTTAGAAGTCTATGAATAACTACAGATACAGTTGTTCTTCAAAATACTTAATGTTTCTGGACCTCACACCAGACACTGTCCTACCTTGGAGATAGGAAAGAGGCATAAACTACAGAGAGGAAGAAACATAAGCACATTTTAAAATACATCGATGCTCAGCAACGCATTCGCACACAACACACGAACACAACCTCAAAGGCTTTTCGTTATAGGGGAGTCAGATCATGTATCTGTGATGCCAGAGATTAGATAAAGTTGAGAAAATGATCTTAACTATTTCAAGCTGCTGGATGAGTAATGAAAAAGAAATCCAAAGGTCAATTTATTTGTTTAAATGTTTTATTTAACAAATGCTCACATTAGTGTTTGTTATGCACCAGTTACATAAATGCTCTATGACTATCTGCTAATTTTTCTTCTAAGCATCACAGAGTTGTTAAATAACTGTGAAGGTCACATGATCAGTAAGTATCAAAGCTAAGATTTGAATCCAGTGAACTCTTCCATAACTACTGAGCTCTTAACTGTTAATGCTAAACAACCTTCCAAAATCACAGATATTCTTCTGTAGAATTATCTAGTTTACAGGTGAGCTCTTTTTTTTCCCTAAGATGTTTCTCAACTCTACATTATTTTACCTGGAAGAATATGACTTTAGGATTGAAAAACTTGAGGTTTTGCCTCTAAGGATTTTGCCGATTCTCTTAGTTCTAGTAGGTCTTTTCAACTGAGTCACGTTCATTCCATTTCAGGTTGTAAGGAACAAATCCACCTCTTGATGCACACAGCTGCTGAAGCGTTGCCACATCTCAAAACACCACCTCTGAAAAACATACTCAGGTATCAATGATAACCTCTGTAAATAAAATGAAAACAAGCCAAATATGTCATGGAAAATGTCACGACTATGATTTCATTATCCTTCTATTTGTTTCTTTAGAAGGGAAGGTAAACATGTTCTTGGTTCATTGGTCACTCAAGTGAACTCATATTCTGACACCATCTATTTTGGATGAGAAAAACAAGAAAAGTAAGATGTTGGAAAGTAATTACACCATGCCAACCGAGTTCCTACTTGTTGGATTCACAGATTATCTACCTCTCAGAGTCACTTTGTTCTTGGTATTTCTCATGATATACACACTAACTGTGGTGGGAAATATGGGCTTAATAATCCTAGTTAACATCACTTCAAGCCTACAAACCCCCATGTATTTTTTCCTCAGCAACTTGTCTTTCTTAGACATCAGCTATTCCTCAGCAATCACTCCTAAAATGCTGGTGAATTTCTTAACATCCAGGAGAAGCATCTCTCCCTCTGGCTGTGCACTACAGATGTTTTTCTTTGGTTGTTTTGCTGATGCTGAGTGCCTTATCCTGGCAGCAATGGCGTATGACCGCTATGCAGCCGTCTGTGAGCCACTGCGCTACCCTACACTTATGTCTAGGAGAGTCTGTACCTGCTTCGTTGTGCTGGCGTACTTGAGTGGAAGTGTGACTTCAGTGGTGCACGTCTCCCTCACGTTCACGCTGCCATTTTGTGGCTCCAGTGTTGTCAACCATTTTTTCTGTGATATCCCACCTCTCCTGGCTTTATCATGTGCAGACACCCATATCAATGAGCTTCTGCTCTTTGTCTTGTGCGGCTTCATCCAGACTAGCACTTTTGTGGTCATATCCATCTCTTACTTTTGTATCCTCATCACTGTTTTGGGCATCAAGTCTTCAGGCGGCAGAAGCAGAACATTCTCCACCTGTGCTTCCCATGTCCTGGCAGTCACCTTATTCTACGGGTCACTCCTGTTTACCTACCTACGGCCCGCCACCAGCTACTCCCTAAACAGCGATAAGATAGTGGCAGTGTTTTATACAGTTGTTTTTCCCATGTGTAACCCACTGATCTACAGCTTCAGAAACAAGGACGTAAAAAACGCCCTCAGAAAAGCTATCGGAACGAAACTGGATTTTCAGAGGAATGAGAGCTTACATCACTGAGCAAACTCTGAGGCGTGGCCTGCTCTTCCGGTTTCATTATCAGCACTGTGCCAGTGTGTGTCAACTATTGTGAATTTATTTCCAACAATTAAGACAACTTTCCAACCTCACTTTCTTACAATGCTTTTGCCTCTCTCATGTTCCTTCCAAATTTATTCTATTCTGAAACATTCCTGAACTAAAATAAATAATAATCCTTACTGGCCAGTTAGCTTTGCATATTGATTTATTATCCTATTCTTTATCACATTGTATTGAATGTATATGGTGAATTGTCTGGCAACACACTCATACTAAAAGTTCCTTGGCAGCATGGAATATATATTTTGGTTTATTTTTCAATACCTGTATAACACCTGGTACATGGGTTATTTTGGATCATTCTTTTAAGTTTAGTGTACCCTAAAAAAAGCACTGAAGAGAATATTGTCAAATGAGCTGACTTCTAATCATTCTTCCATTGTGCTAGGGGACATAAGCTGGCATGAAGAAGCACGTCAGCTTCTATAATAGGGACTGTTTAATCTAAGAGTTATTTTTCATTTTCCAAGATGAGGTATTTTAAAATAAGTACACCGCAATGTATTTGCAAACTCTAAGTGGTTATGAGTTTATCTGGCTTCAAGTTTGTAAAAGCAGCACAACTGACATTTGGGGCCAATGCTTCCATTTTGGGGGTGCAGGTATGGTGAAGAGAAGCCTACCCTGTACATTTTAGGGTGTTTAGCATTGTCTCTTGTCTCTACTCAGTAGCTGCTAGTAGCAGTCCACCTATTGATGACAACCAAAATGTAGCCAAATGTTGCCAAAGTCACTTCAGAGGCAAAATTTTTCCTCCTGTGGAATCACTCATCTTGCTCAACACTATTTCTTTGACCATAAGGCGAATGCAACCATTAGAGTGAAGTCACTGCCTGAATATAAGTCAGAATAATAATTGGGTAAGAACCTCTCAGATATGATTTTATTAATTTTGTTCTGCATTATCACCCTAATTCCTATTAATTTCTAAGATCTACCCTGATAATACCCATAAATAGAGACAATGAACACATAATTTTAATTAGATAAATATAAAATTAAAATTGAATATATGTTTTATAAAATAAACCACAGTTGAGAAGAAGTTAGAATAAGGTAGGATATTTATGACAATTACATGTAATTAGATTTAATTTTCTGCTTCTATGAGGAGACAGGTTGCTGAGAAGCTGTATTATGTTTCAGTCATAAAAAGAATACACAAACTACTAAAACTGGTGTTCCTTTTATAAAATCGTGTGCATTTGATTGAGGTCATGAATAAAATCTAGGGGATAACTCTGCATGTTTATTTCACTGACACTGAGCATTGGGGGTGGGGCAAATGAGTTAGTGGAATGTGTTGAATAACGCTAAATTTTCTAGTGAGATCAGACAAATAATTTGCAGATCATATTGAAAGAATATTTATCTTCAAAGGAATACATTTATAATTTTTTCTCAGAAATAACAATATTTTCTTGACACAGATGAGGTAAGGCTTGCCACGTCGATGGCATAAAGAGGAAGATAGGAAGGAAGTATTAATTGAGAATCCAACTTTCTTTTGGCTGCAAACACTGTTAAGTATGGTGGAGAAGTCATGCCATAACTTATAACTGATACTTTTCTATTGGTTCTAAGTAAGATTTTTATCTTACGATCTGGTAACATCTTTCATTTTGATCTAAAGACATGTTAATGTTTTATCAGTATCTTCACAACCATATAATAATGTCATAATCCTTGAAATTTTTGTACAATATTTGGATTGACCCAGGATTTCACATTTTATTTATCTGCATATATTCTAACTTACTCTACTATTATCCTAAAATACCTAAGACATCCTAATGAATTAACAGCAGAACTGTACAAATCCATCTGCCACCCTTTCCAAACACACAATGTTTATATTATTTGTACGATGGAAGAGAAGGAAATATAAAATTACATAGAAAGCTAAAAACCTATGTGAGATACATGCAAAATTTCCACACTGTCCACAGATCTATGATGCCTGTTGAATTATTAGATGGAAGGAAAACATGCATTTTATATAAGTTCTCCCAAAGGAGAGCATACACTTCAATTAATTCTATGCATGTGTGTAATCATAGCACTTTCATGTGAATGATTGCTAAAATATTCGGGGTGTGATGTCATGCATAATCTACATGAATGTTACAATGGATCAGCGGGGTAGCTAGTCACGCGTGGATGTCCCCACTTTAAAGCAGAGAGCACAGCCTCACTTCCTCCACCATCAGAACACCCGGACACCTGTCTGAGCAGCGTGCGTGGCACTGGAACATACTTCTTTAGCTCTTGCAATGGCATTTAGTCTCTGTGTTGTGCTTCACCCGAGCCGTTTGACTTTTAGAGAACACGTTCATTTTTAAACTTGTTTGATGTATAAAAGGGGTACCTTTTACTAAAGTGAAAGCACAGGCATCTACTGAGTAACTGTTGAGAGGACCTGCTACTCTGATTAGCCCCAGTCCCAAGACACCTGAGAAGATGCTAATGAACCAACCTGTGGACTTCTGAGATTCCATCTACACCGAGGGACACAGGTTTTGTCACCAAAAGGAAGGAAAGCAGACACAAAAAGTCTCTACCCTCAGCGATAAGTCCTTTAAAGTATCATGATAACATGGTCTTCTCTAGATTCTCTGCTTTCAACTTTTCTGAGTAGTGAGTATGTTTAGGAAGTGATAATGTGGGTCTTTTTGGCTTTTGCTATTTCCTGTTATCTCCACACTGTAAGAATCTGTTACAAGCTATTATGATTTCACTGCTGTTCCTCAAAATGCCAGATAATTTCCAAACCAGTGGTTTATTTTTTTAAAAGTTCTTATTTTGTGACAAGGGCAGAATTTTCCATAGTATCCATAATTAATATTTGTGTATTTGAGAATGTCTGCATTTTATGTATTTAATTACTTGGTTTACATAGAGTCTAAAGCTACTTGTATATTGATGCCAAATGTCAAATATTTTATGGAAAATGGGATATCTGAGGACTATAATGCATTTTAGCTATATTACAAGGAAAATGATTTCATTCCAATCTTACATAATAATAGTTTCTGGAAATCTTTTCCATCTAGCTTTATTTTATGATTCCACTACTGATATTTTAAGAATTATTTTCAATCCACCCCGACTGTCACTATGCCCTATCGCTAACCACCCTGGGCGTGCACACAGACACTAGATTCCCTGAGCACAAGGCTGTTTTTTTTTTTTTAATTCAGTTACGATTGTCTGCATTTTCTCCCCATCCCTCCACCCCACCCTAGCCAGTCCCACCTCCCCCACCACCTTTACCCTCCCCCTTGATTTTGTCCTTGTGTCCTTTATAGTAGCTCCTATAGATCCCTCTCTCCACTATTCCCTCCCCATTCCCCTCTGGCTATTGTTACATTGTTCTTAATTTCAATGTCTCTGGTTATATTTTGTTTGCTTTTTTCTTTTGTTGACTATGTTCCAGTTAAAGGTGAGATCATATGGTATCTGTTCCTCACCACCTGGCTTATTTCACTTAGCATAATGCTATCCAGTTCCATCCATGCCATTGCAAAGGGTATAAGCTCCTTCTTTCTCTCTGCTGCGTAGAACTCCATTGTGTAAATGTACCATGGTTTTTGGATCCACTCATTTGCTGATGGGCACTTAGGTTGCTTCCAGCACTTGGCTATTGTAAATTGTGCTGCTATGAACATTGGGGTGCATAGGTTCTTTTGGATTGGTGTTTCAGGGTTCTTAGTGTATAACGCCACCAGTGGAATTGCTGGGTCAAAAGCACAAGACTGTTTTTGCCGCACAAGCTGTCAGTTCTTCCCACCACAACTCTGGTGTGCCTGCATAAAATACTCTTCAAATCAGCATGCTTTGCTTTGTAGGCAGCCTAGCTAAGCTATACAGTTTTGGGTTTTTCAGTGTGTCAACGTTATTGTTGATAGTGGGTTTTTAAATATTTTATATGTGAATACTGCTTTGTTAAGTTTTCTGTTTGTCATTTCTTTTTTCATCTTGTAGACAATTTTAATCATAAACCGTTTAGTGCACATTATTTTAAAGTATAAGTTTATATACTTACAAATTTGTATATATATAACATAGTTCACGTAACAATCAGTTATATATTTATTTGTATAAAATACTCTAAAATAACATGAGCAATACTATGAACAGTAAAGGATATATAATAAATTAAAATAAATTCATTTCTAAATATTATGTTAACATAACAGTATTTTGTGGGTGAAGCTGCATGAGAGCACATACGGAATGCAAGTCGGTTGAACAACTATGCACCTACAGTATGGCAAGATCATTGTATTGAAAATCACTAACTCTTTTGATGGCCATTTGGTTGGGTTCACTTTTCACTACAAGGACAAATGCTATATACACTTTAGGATTTCTCTCACCAACATCCTGAGCACTAACTGTGTCCTCGATCACTCATTATTCTGTATTTTCAAATGTCTCTTTGGAGTCATAAATCAAAAATAAATTACTGTAAATGAATTTCATATGTTTTAAACAAATACCCTTTTTTCATCTTGACATCAAGATATTAATCTGAGAGTTGGAAAAATTGCATTTGAGCATACTCTACAGTGTTATAATGTGATTCGGGTATTTGTTTCCCTAAGAGAATTCTCGAGTGCACTAGTATTCTAAAGCAGCCTCTTATCTTATCAGGAAGATTACATTGAAGGGTATCAAAGCCCCGCACTTACTGACAGAAGGGATCTGTGTTCTAGCTGTAATTCTAACAGCATGAGAGAAAATTATACCTTGATCCTTGGTAATGCCATTCTCTATAGTTTTCTATTATGAGCTTGATGGATAAAGGTGTTACTAGAAATCTCCCTGCCATCTTTTTGAAGTCATTTTTGTTTCTCATGGGTCCTGGTGTTGTTGAGTCTTGTCCATCAATATCACGTCAGTTCACATATATTATGTGAAATTTATGGTAGTTAAATTGAGAAGAACTCCAATTTTTCCTTTTTTCTCTAAACAATCAATGGGAAAATTATGTGAACTCTGTTGTGTTCATTTTTTAAATGGTTTGTTTCAGATAGGCAAAATATACGGCAGAGCTAGGGCAGAATTACATTGGACCTCAGTCCTGCCTAGTTGTAATATCCTCCCATGATGTGATGTTCCCGTTACACTAAGGATCCTTGCAGAAGAAGAAGTGTGTCATTAAGAAACACACAAATTTCCCTTCACCTCCATTTTTTTAAATTGAGCTTATTTCTGAACTATGAAACTATGAATCTGTATTTTACATTCTGGTTTTATTAACAGGTTTCTTTATGGCATTAAAAGTATTTCATTAAAAACAAAAAAAATTCTTGCCACTTTCAATAAGTTATTCCCTCTTTTCCTAGGATACAGTTAAATTTGTATTTGTTGTGCTTCCCAAATCCACCAATTGAAAATATAAACAGGATTATATATAAACAAAATATACATATTAAAATCTCAGTTTGTGAGGGGTGAGCTTATATACTTACAGGATAAAGATTTTGGTTTTGATTTAGAAATACCCTGACGACAACATCCCAAAGTCACCCAAGCCCTGACCTCAGGGGACTTCCGTTTCCATGAGACCACAACTCATGTATCCTTCTTGAGATGTCTAATGCCTAACACAGTGCCTTGCATAAAAGGCATGGTTGTTATTTTAAGCCACTAATTTTTGGTGACTTGTTATAGTAGCAATAGGAAAGTAATACACTATATACAAGAGTACCTACCATTTCTTACTATTCACCATGCCGTTCTTTACTCTTCTTCACAGTACTTTTCATGATTGTAGGCAGTACATCAATAAGGGTTTGTTTCCTTAATAAATGTAAGCTCCTCGAAAGCATGGCATTCTTCTTATTCACTACTTCATCTCTAGCAAATATAGCATTTCTCGGCACAGAGCACTAATTAATATATTTTGACTGAATGTATGAGTGCACACATGAATGGATTTACTACTATTTAACCATAAATACTGTTGCACTAGTATTATGTCATATCAAAGAACAAGAGAAAGTAAGGTGATGCCTACCTTTTGGAAGCAGCACATACTTGATACAGTCATGTTGTGATAGATACAGTTTGTTACCTCAGAGTAACACTTTGCTTCTCTCCATTTGGTTTCTGGGTTTGTTGTTTGAATGCTGAGGAAAACCAAAGCTGTGAGAGTGAAGTTATACAAATAGGAAAGGGAAGAATTTTCAAGTGAAATCACACTGCTATGTTTTGATTGGCCTTAACAGTAAATAGCAAATAAAAAAAATGGTTCTAGCCCTTTTCCTTCCTGTCTCAATTCTTTAGAGAGCACAGTCATTGACCTTCCAAGCAGAAGGTGAAGCAAAAAAAGTTTTGATGCTTGAGATTTGGAAAGGAAGGGGGTTGAATACTGTGAAAGGCGGTTTCATGAGTAAACGGGGTGTGAAAAATAGGAAGAGTTCAGGCACAGAAAACAAAAAAATTGCTATCACAGAATGTCGTTCAGTTTGTAGTTCATGACAACAGAGAACTTGTAAATACCATGGGATGAGCCAGAGGCCTGCTGGCTCAAGGCATATCTGAGTATCAGTTTCAACAATTAATACTTTCATGATCTAAGAATTTCTTTCTCCCAGTTTTATATTGTGCAAACTGAGAAGCGAGGAATGAGAAAACTCTAGTTCCAGTGGGGCGAATCACCACAGATAGATTCTCTAGTACACATAAAGTCCACTGCTTGAAGTTCATTTCCTCTCTTCATCTAACTACAGGGTAAACCCAAATGCTCCTTGCTGTGATGGATACTGGATCATGGAGAGAATCATCATTTATTTTTCATCTGAGGGACATTATTTTGTTCTGCAACTAAAGAGCTGAATAACCCTGCAAGCATGCCAGGTTGGAATCACACAGCTGTGAAGGAATTCCTTCTCGTGGGTTTAACTGAAAATCCTAATTTGCAGATTCCTCTCTTTTTGCTTTTCACCCTCATTTATTTCACAACCCTGGTGGGTAATTGGGGGATGATTGCCTTGATCGGGTTAAATGCCCAGCTTCATACTCCAATGTACTTCTTTCTCAGCAACCTCTCTTTTTGTGATATTTGCTACTCTACTGTCCTTACCCCTAAGATGCTGGTCAATTTCTTATCAGAACACAAGTCCAGCACGTTCTCTGGCTGTGTTCTACAGAGTTTCCTTTTTGCAGTCTATGCAACTACAGAAGGCATCCTCCTGTCTGTGATGGCTTATGACCGCTATGCAGCAATAGCTAGTCCCTTGCTGTACACAGTCATCATGACCCAAAAAGTGTGTGTTCAGATGGTCCTGGCATCTTACTTGGGAGGGCTCGTTAACGCACTGACACACACGATAGGGCTGCTGCAACTGGACTTCTGTGGTCCGAACATTGTGAATCATTATTTCTGTGACATCCCCCCTCTTCTGAAGCTCTCTTGCTCTGATGCACATAACAATGAGATGCTGCTTTTGATCTTTTCTGGGATTATTGCAGTGTTCACTTTCATCATCGTCATGGTCTCTTATATCCGCATCATTGTTGCCATCCAGAGAATTCGCTCAGCTGAGGGGAAGCGCAAAGCCTTCTCCACTTGTATGTCCCACCTGACTGCTGTGACCTTATTCTACGGGTCTGGGACGTTTAGTTACATCCAGCCAAGCTCTCAGTACTCCCTGGAACAGGAGAAGGTCGCTGCTGTGTTTTATACCTTTGTGATCCCCTTGCTAAACCCACTGATTTATAGCCTAAGGAATAAAGACGTGAAAGATGCAGCAAAAAGGTCAATATGTGGAAAAGAGCTCCAACTTCACTCCTTTTTGTCTACGGCCTTTTCAAACATAACATTAACCTGCAAATAGATAGTTTCTTTAAACTTGTGTCAGAGAGATAGGATCAAAACTGAACTACAATCAAGGTATCTATCTACATGAAACATGAGACATGAATGATAGTTACCTATTTTGAAACTTGTATTGTTCTTAAGTCTCTTCTGTAAGTTTAAAATGTTTTGCAAAATCATACATGGAACTAGAAACTATTATGCTAAATAAAATAAGCCAGTTGGTGAAAGACAAATGCCATATGATGTCATTTATAACTGGAATCCAGTGAACAAAATAAACTAATGAGCAAAACAGAACCAGAGACATGGAAACATGGTACAGACTGACCGCTGTAAGAGGAGAAGAGGGGGATGGCAGAAGAAAGGGGGAGGGGTTAGTCAAAGAACATGCGTGAATGATCCATGGGCACGGACAACAGAGTGGACACTGAGGGCATAAATGGTAGGCTGAGTGGAGGGGGGCAAAGGGAAAAAATTAAGGCAACTGTAATAGAATAAACAATAAAAGGGTTTCAGACAAAAAGTTAGGAAAACATAGGGGAAAGTGTGTATAAAATGGTAAAATGTTTTTACTTTTGGATGGATGGAGTAGCTTGTGGTTAAAATCACATTTGTGCAAAAATAATAAGAAAAACAAGACATGATACAGATTATATCTGTTGATAAAATGAAGTAGCAATTACAGAAACTGGGGTGGTTTAGAACTCAGGGAGGTCTAGACATGGAGAAGTGAGCTGACTTTCATCTCACTGAGTCACGGAACTCAAAAAGGCAGGCCTGTGATGCATGGAGATTTCTGTAAGCTCTCAGAAACCAGTACAGCTTTTGGCAGATACTTTGTGGGTTTCCCATATATGATGATATTTCCTTTAGGGCATTAGCCATATTCTGGGCCTGGAGGAGACCTGGACCAAACACATAAATATAGAGACAGACAGACCATGGATGATAGATAGGTGATAGATAGATGGATGGGCAGCCAGTTGATAGATAGATAGACAGATATTGATATAGAGAGATAGACAGACAACAGATAATAGATGGACAGACTTAAATGGAGAACTTCTGATATCAGGGAGGGACTTTGGGTGGTGTCCCAAACAATACAAATATCAAATAGTTTGATCTACTAAAAAGAGGACCTACTGAATCTGAACTTGTGCCCTGTGACTGCTCTTGGCAAAAGAGAAAACAGTGCAGCTGTATGTAAGCAGTTACGTAGGCTCAAAGATGGACTGGATTATACATAATCTTAAACACAGTTATTTTGCCCCATAGGAAATTGGAGGGAAGGGCGTGAGTGGAGCGTGCATGAAGCTGGTTTGGGCCCCAGAGGCAGGTTGAAATCTCCTGCATTCTTGCTGTGCTTTGAAGACACACAGTCCTGCTGGTGGGGAGTCAGCAACAAATGCAGGTATATCCTGAAAACATTTGCCAGGCTTTGATCCTGCTCTGAGTCAGGCACAGAAGGGCTAGAATTTTCTTTTGGAAGCACCAGGAGATCCAGACTCTAGATATTCAGATTGAGCTGGAAAGACAGAGTGAAATCTTCCAGGCTGTTGGTGCTTGGCTGGTGATGTCCCGCCACAGCTAAAGGCCTGGGCGCTGCACAAGGCCAGCCCCTTCAAGGCATTTGCTGCAGTTTGAAGATATACAGGGAAAGAGGCTAAGTTCACACCTCCAGAAAGTTAAAACTGAATTTTCTACAGTGTTTAAGAACAGGTGAGAAAGGGTGGAGAGAGAGAGAGAGAGAGAGACGCACATCTTAACACCTTGGGAAATCTACACAACTGAAACAGGGACAGTCAGAAGAAAAATGAACTCTGACTCCAAAGTCCAGTCTCAGTTCAATTAGTGATTGGTTATCCGCCTACCATCTCTTCCTTGATGCCTTTTTAAAGAGAAAATGAAACACTCCTCCTTGGAAAGTAGTATCGTCTCCAGGTTCTATGAAACTTGTGTTCACATGTAAGAGTCAGAAAGAATAAAAAAATGCAAAAAGAAGCACAAAGCATAGAAGAGCTATATGGAGAGCTAGAAAAAGATTTCAAAAAATACTATGATTAACATATTGAAGAAAATAAAGAAAAAAGAGAAAACATTCTAAGATGAAATATTTCAAGAGAGAATTAAGTAAATTTAAACAGAAGCACTCTATAATCTGCTTCTATGATTTTGCTGTTTTAGAAACCTCTGCTAAGTGGAATCATGCTGTGACTGGCTTATTTCACTTAGCACAATGTCCTCCAGGTTAACCCATGATATGACAAAAAGGAATTCCCTCCTTTTTAAGGTTGACTAGTACCTTATGGTATGAATACACCACATTTTCTGTAACAATTCACCTGATGATGGGCATTTGGGCTGTGTCCATATCTTGGCCGTTGTTCAGAGTGCTACAGAAGACATTGAGGTGTAAGTGACTCTGGGTGGTGGGGGAGGGATAGGAAGCTCTGGTTCCACGAGTATAAAGTTTCAGTTACGCAAGATGAGCAATTTCTGGAGATCTGCAGTATAATGCACTGTCCATCATGAAAAATACTGAAATGTGTGCTTAAAATGTGTAAAAAGGTTAGATCTTATAGGAAGTGTTCCTATATGAAGAAAACAAAACAAAGAGACGTGAGGAAACTTTTAGAGGTGATGACTGTGTTTATCACCTTGACTTTGGTGATGGTTTCCCAGCTGTGCACATATGTCCAGATGCACTAAATTCCATGTATTAAATATGTGTAATTTTTTGAACATCAATTATATCCATTAAAGCTGTTAAAAAAACCAGAAACAAATGGTGTAAAAAAACAATAACCCAATTAAGAAATAGGCAAAGGACCTAAATAGGCACTTCTCCAAAGAGGACATACAGATGGTCACTAGACATATGAAAAGATGCTCAACATCACTAATCATCAGAGAAATGCAAATAAAAATCACAATGAGATACCATCTCACACCTTTCAGAATAGCTATCATCAATAAATCAATAAACAACAAATGCTTGTGAGGTTGTAGAGAAAGGGGAACCCTTTTGCACTGTTGTTGGGAATGCAGACTGGTGCAGCCACTGTGGAAAGAAGTATGGAGATACCTCAAAAAATTAAAAATGGAACTGTCTTTTGACCCAGCTATCCCACTTCTGGGAATATATCCAAAGGAACCCAAACCCTAATTCGAAAGAACATAAGCACCCCTGTGTTCATTGCAGTATTTACTGCACTATTTATTGCAGTATTAGTTCATTGGTATTTACAATCACCAAGATATGGAAGCAGCCCAAGTGTCCATCAATAGAAGAGTGGATAAAACAACTATGGGACACTTACACAGTGGAATTCTACTCAGCCATAAAAAAGAAGAAAATTTTACACTTTTGCAACAGTATGGATGGACATGGAGAACATTACACAAGGTGAAATAAGCCAGTCAGAGAAAGACAAATGCCATATGATTTCACTCATGTGCGGATTCTAATGAACAAACTGCACTAACATGCAGAACAGAGACAGACTCATAGATGGAGAGCAGATGACAGCTAAGAGAGGGCAGAGGTTAACTGGTGGAGGGATTGTGTGAAAAGGAAAAAGGACTCATGGGCATGGACAGCAGCGTGGTGATTGCTGGGCTGGGAGGGGGTTTTAAGGTACTAAATGGTAACGGAAAAAATATAATAAAGATTTTATATTTTAAGAAATGTTGATGATGAAATTATTCTCCAATGTTTAGGAAAAATTACATACAAACAAAATACCACATTAGCCATTACTTCACCTAATTGCTCTACCCATGGTGTCCTAGACAATACTTCAATGATATTCTCCGGGGCTAACATCCCTAACGTCTTGGTGGCATATATATGCAACACAGTTTGGTGTTAAGATTCAGCTTTTCAATCTCCTTTTCTCTCTGTCCTCCCTTAAATATATTCATAATAGCTTTGAGAAAAAAGTAATTTTCCTTAAATATTGCAATATACTGTAGACTTCTCTTCAAATTTTTACAGGTTTGTTACTATATCACTTTCAAAGCTGAAATCTCAGCAGGAACTTTTTGGGAGTTCATTAATTTTAGCAAAGAAACTTTAGTAAATGAGGAAGTCAAATTCATCTACACTCAGGTGAGCTGATTTGCTGTTACTTTATTTCACGTTAGAAGGAAAATGATGTACACCAGCCAGCTTTGCAGAGGGCGAACACGTGCCCCTGTAACTGCCAGGATGCCTGGTTAGCCGACGGCAAGTATTTGAATATTCGCTGACTTAGGATTCACTGACTAGGAAAGTCGCAGTTTTTGTTGATCACAATATTCTTATCTTTCTCTTTATACACACAAACTTCAATTTTAATAGGAAAAAAGAATTATATGTTGTAATACATCATTTGTCATTATATATATTATTCCTCAGAATAATTCTCAGAAGGGAAGAAATTGAGATGAGCCCCACATTTCATAATTATTTCATAGCTTCCACCATGCCTGTGACAGAGCTGAGCAAAGAGTGGATGTGCAGTGAGAAAGCCACTGCAGGCTAGATGTCCCTGGAAAGAAGGGAGGGAGAGTGCACAGCGCCTGGAGCTCTCGGTCACCTGGGCGTGTTGGACACTTCCTGGGCCTAAACGGGGGACTCTGAGCTTTGGCCCCACGTCTGGTGCTATAAATACAGAGGGCAGGAGATAGAGTAAAAAGCCAGACACGTGGACAAGATATGTGGGTAAGAATGAGATGAATACATATCAGAAATTATATTTATCTTCTTTAAGTTAAATTTGTTGGGGTGACACTGGTTGATAAAATGACATAGGTTTCAAGTGTAAAGTTCTATGATACATCATCTGTACATCGCACTGTGTGCCCACCACCCAAAGTCAAGACACCTTCCTTCATTATATATTTGCACCACGTTACCCTTTATTGCCTCCCCACCCCTACGTCTCGGGTGATTGCCGGACTGTTGTCTGTGTCTATGAGTTTTATTTGTTTGCTTTTCTTGTTTGTTCATTTGTTGCTTTCAGTTTATATCCCACACATGAGCGAAGTCATATGGTTCTTGACTTTTTCTCTCTGACTTATTTTGCTGAACATGATGTTCTAAGACCCATCCATGCTGTCACAAGTGGGAGTATTGAACCTTCTCATGTCTGAGTGGTATTCCATTGTCTATATGAACCAAATCTTCTGTATCTAATCATCCACCAAAGGATATTTTGCTATATTTAATTTTGATGGTGATAATTTCCCTTTCAACCTGGAATGCTCGGACATTGTTATAATAGCCATAAAAAACAAATATACATATTTTGGAAAAAGTAAGCAAAAATGTGCTCAATTACTGAATTGGTATTTGATGAGTTTTATGTGAAGTTGAAAAACACGTTCAGGAAATTATAATAAATGTGGTAGAAGATCAAACCACAAGTATAAAATCAAAGGAATTTGAAGGAACATTTGGAGAAGAAAAGGCACAGCAAGATGTGAATGATATTGTTCTATATGCAGGACACCTTTAAGTGCTATGTGTGATCATGGAGGATAAAGGCATAACATCTGAGTGAAAATGCTGGAGTATTTTCAGTTCAGCTCATAACGGGACATAGAATTTGAAGTTCTACATGGAATGACCTTCCCTTTATGCCTGGTGCCGTTTCAGGTTTTAGTCAGTAGTCAGGAAGTGGCTTTGAGAGTAATTGCTTAAATAGCAGAAAAAGGTAGTTGAGGCATTTTGGAGGAATACAAGACAGTAAAAATATTAAATGTATCCTTTCCCCCGACCACACATCCTTCTGTTCTGCTATTTCAGGAAGACTAGGTCCCAAGAGGCTTCGCTGTGACAACTTGTTTTGCACGACTCAGGACGTGCGTCTCAGTGCGTTGTGAGTTTGCAGAGTGGGCCTGACTGAGTAGGCAATTCTAACGTCTTTAGTATTTTTATGAGCTTTTACCCCAATACAAGTATATTATATTCCCAGCGTTTATTCCCATAATCACATGTCATTCTTCAGTAGATGTTATTGAGTACTTAGTCTGTCCTATTGTCCCATCTTTGGTTTTGTGAATTTTATTTTGTTGTGGAATAGACAATGATAAAATAGTAATTGATGAAAATCAGTAAAATTGTATTATGGTAGAGAAGTGAATAAATTTGATATTTCTGAGGCTTATAATTATCGATAAATACATAGTTAATAGTATGACTATAGTTTTGAGGAGTATGTCAAGTAGAGATAAAATTATTGGAAGAGATCAAGAAACTTAGAGAAGAAGAAATTGTAAGGATTATCTTTATGTCTTTCAAAACTTCTCAGTGCCTAACCAAATGAAAGCCACACCGTGATACCTAAGTGCAGTGCCCCATGTTTAAAGGGTTACAGGTAGACTAAGTTGACCATGTAGTGATGATGTAGTAGAAAGGTCTCCAGCACAATACAAATAAAATAAAGATAAAAGTATATTTCTGCACAAGTCCCTATAAATACCAGATATTATAATAGACCAAGAAAGGGTAACAGATTTTTACAACTTGCAATGATTAAGTAAATATGGCTGATCAAGTGTATTATTTTTCCTCAGGAAACATCTAAAACATGGGGAGAGAAATGTGTGACCAACTATAAGAAAGTGTCTAGAAAGGGAAGTTAAAAAATAGCTACAGCAACAATAGTAAAAAAGAAAAAAAGAAAAATTTTAATGACTATTTTGCTAGGCCACGAATTTCCTTTTGAGTTCTAACTTCTTGTGAAACTGGTTAGGTAGGGAAGAAATTATTGAACTTAACAATATGTATTTCCTCCAAGACAAGCATTTTAACTAAACTCACGTTGAGGCAAAAAGCTAGACTAATCCTTCGCATGATGTGAACTGTCTCTGAGGATACTGAGTCTCATCTAAAATAAAACAGATCCAACACTATGTTGTTCCTCCTTCTGCTATTATACCATCAGCACAGATTGTGAATTTACTCTACAATATTAGTATTAGCAAATTCTAGCTTTTATTTTATTTTATTTTTTTTTTAATATATATATATTTATTGATTATGCTATTACAGTTGTCCCATTCCCCCCCACTCCACTCCATCCTGCCCACCCCCCTCCCTCCCACATTCCCCCCCCATAGCAAATTCTAGCTTTTAAAATAAGTAACAAATAAATGAAAGCAAGTACTTTGCACAACAGTTTGTATATTCATGTCTTTCAACATTTGCTCCTTTTAACCTGCCTTATCCAAATTTGGCTTCTCATCTCTGAGCCAACTTCCCTATATTGCCCACAGGATCCTAGAAAACCAGAGTGATGAGGTCACCTTCATCCTCGTGGGCTTCTCAGAGTATCCAGAGCTCCAGGTGCCTCTGTTCCTGTTGTTCTTAGCCATCTACACGGCCACGGTGCTGGGGAACCTGGGCATGGTCATGACCATCAGGAGCAACCCCAAACTCCACACCCCCATGTACTTTTTTCTCAGCCACTTATCCTTTGTTGATTTCTGCTACTCTACGGTGGTTACGCCCAAACTGTTGGAAAACTTGGTTGTGGAAGACAGGACCATCTCCTTCACAGGATGCTTCTTGCAGTTCTTCTTGGCCTGCATATTTGTGGTGACAGAGACTTTCATGTTGGCAGTGATGGCCTATGACCGATTTGTGGCGGTGTGTAACCCTCTTCTCTACACAGTCGTCATGTCTCAGAAGCTTTGTTCCCTGATGGTGGGTGCATCGTACTCTTGGGGTATAGCCTGTTCTTTAATATTCACATACTTTTTATTGACCTTATCTTTTTGTGGGAGTAACTTCATAAATAACTTCATATGTGAGTACACTGCTATTGTCTCTGTGGCTTGTTCTGACCCTTACGTTAGCCAGAAGGTCCTAGTAGTCTTTGCCACATTTACTGTAATGGGCAGCTTGGTGATCATTCTTACCTCCTACATTTTCATTTTCATCACTGTCATGAGGATGCCTTCAACTGGGGGGCGCTACAAAGCCTTCTCCACTTGTTCCTCCCACTTGACTGCCGTCACTATATTCCATGGGACCATTGTTTTTCTCTACTGTGTTCCTAACTCCAAAAGCTCCTGGCTCATGGTCAAGGTGGCCTCTGTCTTTTACACAGTGGTCATCCCCATGCTGAACCCACTGATCTACAGCCTCAGGAACAAAGAAGTGAAGGACACAGTCAAAAAATTAATCAATACTAAATGTTCTGTGATGAAAAGTGAAGCTAGAATATTAATGGTTTTACTTTCAGAGTATTGGTCAGAGTTGTTCATTAATAGATCAGTAGATGAATCTTGAGTAACCTTGCAATTGATAGTCCAATAGCTGTTCAATGTAACGTTTAGTAAAATAGCTTCAAAATTAGAGTTTTAAAATTGGAATATAAAGTTTTATGTGATAGTATCCATGACCAAGTGATTGTCCAGCTCAAATATCAGTTCAATTTAAGGCATATAAAGTGTGTGATTTTTGAGTTGATCTGAAGAGTTATAGCCTAAAATGTAGTAATTATAAAATTTATTTATAGATTATTTTGTATGTTCAACATGCATATCACATAATATCTTGATTAATAATATTCTGATTTTTTGTTGACAATAATATTTCTTTTAATTTTTCTATTTTGCTTTGGTTTTAACTTCAGTGGTAAGAACTTCCGTGTAATGTTGAATAAACAGTAAAAGTGTATATCCTTGTCTTCCTGGTATACCAAAACAGCATTGAATATTTTATATTTGAAGTGTTGTTTGCCATATGTCTTTATAGATTCCATTTCCTCAGCTTAGCAAAGTTACTTTCTTTATTTTTATTTTTTTGGTGAGTGTTAATTTAAACTACTTTTTCTTCATTTTACTCTTGAACATTTTAATATGACAACTTATATTTCTTTTTAGGTTTTCTAATATGAAACCAATATTTTTCTGAGAAAAGTAATTTAAATGTGATATAATACAATTTCCCATTAGTTGATTAATGTGACAATGTTTTTTTAAGAATTTAAAATTTTAAGTTCATAAGATACATTGTTCTGTAATTTTCTTTTTTTTGTACTGTCCTTGTTAATTTTTGACATCAAAATTTTACTAGCCTCTTAAAAGTAAATGGTAAAAATATCTTCTAATTTGAGTAAAATTTTTTTCTTTATAGTAATCTCTGAAAAATAGGACAATTTTTAATTGCATAGGAAAGTTTTCAATTATGAATTCACCTTCTCTACTGGTGGCAGGAAAATTATGATTTCAATTTTTGAGTTGGTTTTATTGTGTTTTTTTGGTAATTTTTCCATTGTAGCTGAATTTTCAAAGTTGGTTGCAAATAGTTTTTATAACAGTCTCTTTCTGAAGTTGGTGGTATCTATAGTTATGATAACTTTTCATCAGTAATATTATTTTCCCCTTCCTTTCTTCCTCATACCCTGGTTGAACTGTATAACAGTTTATTTAATTTTATAGGTTTTCTAAAAAAGTCCCTATAATCTGGTATTGTTGTTTCCCTCTGTTTTATATTTGCTATTTATTTCACTAATTTCTTCTGTGTTTTTTCTTACTCAAATTTTTATTTTATTTTATTTTTACTGAAAACACCTGTGGCTCTCTATGTCAAGGTTTTGGGTTTGTTTTTTCTTGGTGGTAGCAGTGTCCTCAGTCCATATATGGGCTATCTTAAAAAAACAAGAAGGTCAACACCTCCAGGAATAACTCTCAACCAACAATACAGGGTTGTAGGTACATAAATACCCCAACTTCTTCACTTACTCTTTGGACAAATTGGAATTAGAGTCTACACAGTCTTCCAGTGGGACTAAGATTCAGCTGTAGGCAAAAATAACCTGTTCATTGTTCTGTGTCCCTCTTTCCTACTGAGCTGCTGTACTTCCTAGGATCATCTTCTAAGTAAACTACTTGTATCTAAATCCTTGTCTCTGGATCTGCTGCTGAGAAACCCAAACCTGGAAGAGTGGAAAATATCTTTGAAACATATATGACAAATGTATGCAATAACTATTAGCTTCTAAAAGCTGTACAAAAACCCAATCAATATTGATGAAACAGTTTGAAAAACTTTAGAAGTATGAATCCATAATTCCATTTTCTATATGCACTGAGTAGAAACAGATACACATTTGCACCAAAGGTAGGGAGCGATGTTAAACATGATGACTGTGAATATCAAGTAAAAAATGTTGATTTTATAAAAATATCTGGAAGGATTAACATTGAGAACCAAAAATGAAAAGTCTATAGGTTTTAATCTCACAATCTGATATGTCAAACTTGAGTTTGTAATATTATTTGCTGACACAATGGATATTATAATGCATTTCAGAAATAATTTGTAAAATTTTTGTTTTGTTTTTAAAGGTTAATCTTTAATTAATTACACGTTTTACCTGCATGACGTAGCTGCCAGACAAATGTGGCATAATTGCAACTGTTTTGATTCTGTTTTTCTTAACCCAGTGTGTTTATCTCAAATAAAACTTTCTAGCTTCACCTTATACCATAAAAGTATACCACAAAACCGTGTCTTACATGTGTGCACAAGTAAGCAATTATAAAACATAAAAAAACATATTTTGCTTTTAATTTTCTTCTTTTTAATTGTTAAAGTACAGTCATCTGCCTTTCCCCCCTAAAATCTCCCCCAACCCAGGCATCCCCACCTCCCTCCCCTGATCCCACTCCCCACCTTGGTTTTGTCCATGTGCCCTTTATAGTTGTTCTTCCCTTTCCCCCATTATCTCCTCCCACCTCCCCTCTGGTTACTGTCAGTTTGTTCTTAATTTCAATGTCTCTGGTTATATTTTGCTTGCTTGTTTGTTTTGATGATTAGGTTCTACTTAAAGGTGAGATCATATGATACTTTTTCTTTCACTGCCTGGCTTATTTCTCTTAGCAAAATGCTCTCCAGTTCCACCAATAATTTTCTTTAGTTATAAACTAGGATTTCCACATAACTTTATCATACTATTCAGACCTGTTTAAGGGTCTATATAGTACACAAAAGATACACTATGCTCTTCTCTCTTGCCTCCTAAACCATATACAATTTTCAAAAAAAGAGAAAAAGAAAAAAATCTACGTGCTGGACTATAACCACTAGCTGGCTCTTTGTAAGTCTCTGCCTTGTCCTTCTGGATGGACACTACACCTGGGCATAGTCTCTTTGCTGACGTCACTCTTTCATTTTATTGCCTGATGTAAGTCTATCATAGTTAAAATACTTTGTATAACTATATTGTTTCTCTTTTGGATCCTGTTCATTTCATAAGGAAGTTCATAGTCATCACTTTGCTTTCATTTTTATCACTGTCCTAAAGATACTTTATATCTGTGGGCATCTCTACCTGTCCCTTCTGCTTCACCATCATTCTTTCTCTCTATAGTGTGTCCAATTCTAAAGGCTCATGGGCAATTGCTCAAGTAGGCTCCATGTTTCACACCAACGTAATCCTCATGCTGAACTCACTGACATATGGCGTGAGGTACAAAAATGTGAAAGAATCTCTGAGGAAGTGAATAGGCTCCAAAATATTTTAGCACTCAATCCCATTATGTTAATACTAATTTTTGTAACATTAATACATGTATTTCTCTGAACTTATTTATATGTCTATTGAAATGTCACCTTCTGACTTCCAGTCAAAGTGGAGGCAGAGGTAAACATGCTTTGCAACCTTGTGCAACCACAGAAAGAATTACAACTAGACATGAAAACAAACAACACCCAGAACCATCAGGAAATCAGGCTGTATGGAAGTCTGACACCCAAGGATTTAAAGAAGGCACATTCATTCAGATGGGTAGGAGGGGTAGAGTCGCAGTGACTGGTGGAAAAGCGAGGAGATGTGCTGTGGTGCAGAGAGGTGGTGGCAGTGAAACACTGGTCCCACATTCAGGTGTGGTGGAAAAATCAGGAGGGATATGTTGGGATCAAGCAATCTGAGCTGTAGGCCTGACTGCACAGCCCAGGGTTCTAGTGCCAGGAAGATAAATCCCCATAACTTCAGGCTGTAAAAATCAGTAGGGGTTGGGACAGCAGAAGAAACTGCCAGATATTCAGGATACTCTTCTTAAAAGGCCTGCATGGAGTTAACACATACACAAACCTACCCCCTCCAGGATTTAGCACCAGGACAACAGCTGGAAGGGCACCAGTCACACAGGGTGAGTGCCAGGTAAACCTCCAGATGCCAGGCAGCAGCATTGTCCCCTCTCCAAGCCCTCTCCCCAAATAGAGACACAAAGCAGTGAGGCAGGTTGTCCTGCCCTGGTGATGACCTAAGGCTTCACCCCACACACTTTAGGTGCCTTTTTTATAATAGGCCACACTACTGAGACAGAGAGTCAAAGCAGCTATACCTAATACACAGAAACAAAAACAGGGAGGCTGCCAAATTGAGGAGACAAAGAAACATGGTCCAAATGAAAGAGCAGAACAAAACCACAGAGAAAGTACTAAAGGAAGCAGAGATAACCAATCTATCAGATGCAGAGTTCAAAACGCTGGTAATCACAATGCTCAAATAACTCATTGAGTACATCAACAACATAAAAAAGACCCAGGAAGAAATGAAGGTTACACTAAGTGAAATAAAGAAAAATCTATAGGAAACCAACAGTGGAGGAGATGAAGCCAGAATTCAAATCAATGGTTGGAAATAAAGAAGAAACAAGCATTCAACCAGAAAAGCAAGAAGAAAAAAGAATTTAAAAAAATGAGGATAGTATAAGTGACTCTAGGACATTTCCAAACGTACCAACATCAGAATAGTAGGGATGTCAGAAGGGTGGAAGAGCAAGAAATTGAGAACTTATTTGAAAAAATGATGAAAGGAAACTTCCATAATTTGGTGAAGGAAATAGACACAAGTCCAGGAAGCACAGAGAGTCCCAAACAAGATGGACACAAAGAGGACCACACCAAGACACTTCATAATTAAAATGTCAAAGGTTAAAGATAAAGAGAGAATCTTAAAAACAGTAAGAAAAAAGCAGATAGTTACCTACAGGAAGTTCCCATAAGACCGTCAGCTGATTTCTCAAAAGAAACTTTGCAGGCTAGAAGGGATTGGCAAGAAATATTCAAAGTCATGAAAAGCAGGGACCTACGGTCAAGATTGTTCTACTAAGGAAAGCTATCGTTTAGAATCAAAGGGCCGATAAAGAGCTTCCCACACAAGAAAAAACTGAAGGAGCTCATCCTCACCAAACAATTGTTATTTTTTTTGGGGGGGGAGGTCATCATTACTCTGTTTTATTTTATTATATTATAACTTTTTTATTGTTGTTCTGGTACAGTTGTGTCCATTTTCCCCTCACCACTCCCCCCTATGCTAGCCATCTCCACCTCCCACCCCTGATCCTACCCTCCTTTGGTTTTGTCCATGTGGCCTTTATAGATGTTCCTGAAAACACTCCCCTCTTTTCCTGCAATTATCCTCTCCCACCTCCCCTCTCATTACTGTCACTTTGTTCTTAATTTCAATGTCTCTGGTTATATTTTACTTGCTTGTTTGGCCAAACCAATATTATATGAAATGTTAAAGGGACTTATTTAAGAAAAAGTAGAAGATCAGCGTGGCTCAATGGATTGAGTGCTGGAATGCGGAGCAAAGGATCACCAGTTTGATTCCCAGTCAGGGCACATGCCTGGGTTGCAGGCCAGGTCCCCAGTAGAGGGCACATGACAGGCAACCACACATTAATGTTTCTCTCCCTCTCTTTCTCCCTCCCTTCTCCTCTCTCTAAAAATAAATAAAATATTGAAAGAAAAAGTAGAAGATCAAAACTATGAACGATAAAATGGCAAAAAATACGTCTTTCAACAATTAAATCTAAAAAACTAAGCAAACAATCAGAAGAGAGACAGAATCATGGATACTGAGAGTGTTTTGAAGACTGCCAGATGGGAGGGGGTGGTGAGAGAATTGGTGAAGAAGTGAGGTAATTAAGAAGTACAAATAAGTAGTTACATAATAGCCATGGGAGTGTAAAATACAGTATAGGAAATGGAGTAGCCAAAGCACTTATATGCATGGCCCATGGACATGAACAACGGTGGGGGGATTGTCTGAGGGAGTGGGGGTTGATGAGTGTAGGGCGACAAAGGGAGAAAAATCAGGACAAGTGGAAGAGCATAATCAATAAAATATGAAAAATAAATCTTAGAAATATATGTCCTAAAGAAAAATTCAAAACAGGTTTACATATGGAAATTAAAAAGAATTGTGTGCTAAGATAAATAGGAGGAATTCAAATACTAATTTTTAATTCAACCAATAAGTGAAGAAGAGGTAACATTAATTATGATGAGACGAAGGGGATTTTAGGTATTAAAGAACTTTAAGGAAACTACAATGTTACATCAGAGCCACAGGGGAGGTTTTAAATAAAGAATTTACACTTAGAAGAGCAGCTTTATGTTTGAGAGGGCCAATTTGAAAAGCTCTTGCAAGATGCAGAGACAGAGGAAAATATGATTGAAAAGATGAGAAGAAATAATCATATCAAAAACATAAAGCAGAGATTCACCAACAGATACTATGTGTATGTCTGGGATGAGTCAGACCAATCAAAACGGAAGGGATGATCAAAGCTACAATTTTTAACCAAAAAATTGTAACAAAGTAACAGTCAAATATTTAGATTTAAAGCATTCACTGTGTATTAGACAAAAATAGGGAAGAAGAATCTTACAAACCCTAGAGGAGATTTTTTGATTGTAAGGTTAATAAAATAATTCTTTAAGTATGAAGGTAATCAAAACCTACTACCCCACAGAAAGGGAAAAATCAAATAATTCTCAGTCCTCTTAACAGTATTAATAATAATGAATAAATAAATAAAAGGGCACCACCTAAGGAGTTTTCAGGGGAGACATAAATGACTATGATACTGTATTACATATTTTAAAGTGGCTGAGTAGATCTTAAAAGTCCTCATACCAAGAAAAATATTTGTAGTTAGTTGTACAGAAGGACAGATGTTAACTAGAGTTATTGTGATCATTTTGCCAACTATGCAAATATCAAAGTTTTATGTTGTACACCTGAAACTACTATAATATTATGTCTGTTACATCTTAATAAAAAGTTCTTTCACATAGAGAGTCAAGAGAAAGTTATTAAAACCTAACCTCTCATAGAAAAAAATTGCTTTAAAGAATACAGCATATAAAGAATATAGCATATATCTTTGTGAATTCATGTTTTCAAATTTTTCAGGTAAAGATCCAATTGAGGTATTTTTTTAGGAGCCTCCATACTGTTTTTATTAGTGGTTGTATCAATTTACATTCATACCAGCAGTGAATGAGAGGTTTCTCCAAACTTCTCTAACCTGGTTATTTCTACTTGTCTTGTTGAGAATAGCCATTCTGACAGGTGTGAGGTAGTATCTCAGTGTAGTTTTGGTGAGGATTTCCCTAATAACTAGCATCTTTTCATACATGTGTTGGACATTTGTATGTCTTCTTGGGAAAAATGTCTGTTCAGGTCCTCTGTGCATTTTTTAATTGGACTGCTTGTTTGGTTGGTGTTGAGTTATATGGATTCTTTATATATTTTGAATATATAATAATAACTGCTTGTCAGAGCTGTTGTTTGCAAAAGCCTTCTTCAATTCGGTTGTTGGCCTTTTTGTATTGCTGTTGATTTCTTTTGCAATGCAGAAGCTTTTCAGTTTGATTTAGTTGTATTTATTTATTTTTGCCTTTACTCCCCTTGCCGTTGAGGTCAAATTGAATAAAATCCTCTCTAAGACCAAAGTTCATAAATTTAGTACCTGTGTTTTCTTCTACATAATTTATTGTTTTGGGTCTTCGATTTTGGTTTTGTACGCATGACAAACAGTAGTCTAGTTTCATTCTTTTGCATGTGGCTTTTCAATTTTCCCAGCATCCTCTACTGAGAATTTCTTTTCTCCGTTGTATGTTTTTGGTTCCTTTGTCAAAAATTACATGCCCATATACATACATGTGGGTTCACTGCTCAGCTCTCAGTGGCCAAGCTATGGAAACAACTAAATTGTGCTTTAATAGATGATTGGGTAAAGAAAATATGGTGCATATAGACAGTGGAATGCTACTCCCCCACAGGAAAAGATGAAATACTGCCACTTGTGGCAGCCTGGATGGATCTTGAGAATATCATGCTAAGCAAAACAAGTCAGACATAAAAAATCAAGAATTGTATTATTTCACTCATATGTGGGACACAAAACTGAAGAAACAGCCCTGGCTGGTGTGGCTCAGTGGATTGAGCACTGGCCTGCGGATCAAAGGGTTGTCAGTTTGATTCACAGTCAGGGCACATGCTTGGGTTGCAGGGCAGGTCCCCTGTGCCGGGCGTGACAGAAGAAACCACATATTGATGTTTCCCTCCCTCTTTCTCCCTCTCTCTAAAAATAAATAAATAAAATCTTTAAAAAACCTGAAAAAACAATAAATGGACAAATAAGAAAAACAAACAAAAACTTGTAGACACAGACAGCAGTCTGGAGGTTACCAGGGGGAGGGGGTGTGGGAGCAGTAAAGGGACAAAAAGATCGAATATGTGGTGACAGAGGAAGGTTTGACTGTGGGTGGGGGACACACAGTGTAATACACAGATCATGTGCCATAGCATCGTACACTTGACACTGATAAGGTCTTATTAACTAAAGTTACCCCAATTAATTTAATAAAAATAGAGTATAGTGGCATACTACAAAATTAAAAAGAAAAGAAAAGAAACCAAACAAAACTTTCTAAAGTAAGGAATTGTATTATAGGCTGAAGGACTTGTGGGTTTTTTCTTACCTAGGCTAAAACAAAAATTCAGGTTTCTGTACTGACTCTGTTATGTCAGGCTGATGCTGTTTGTCTTGGAGGTAAAAGAACACTCTAAGCGTTTTGTTTTGTTGTATTTCTTAGCAATAATAAAGTATTTTGTCTTGCCATATACTAACTGTTCAGATTCAATCTGCTAAATTTTAAGGACCAGTTAATACATTATCAGAATATAATTTAAAAAAAGAAAGCAAGTTTTTCTTTTCCAGTCCTAGCTTACAATAGTTAAACTCTACATATTTTGAACAAAGTCCTGGGAAAATTATTTGTTTGGCAACACGTGGTGAGTGTTGTATCTGAGGAAAGCCCATTTTATGCATTCTTAGCCCTTGCTCTGGGTATGGCCCTCTCTCTGTTACTTCGATTTACAAAGAATTTCATAGAGTTTCCTTGCTTAGCCTGGAACTAGAGGTGAGAGAGTCTATATCCAGTTAGATATAACTTGAAATGATCAGAAAACAGATGTCACTGAACTTACTTAGGATATGAAGCAGAACTTTAATTGCACTTTCCCTTAGTGGCCTCATTCCCAAGACATGCTATGCTTTTGGGGACAGAGCATTTTCAATAACAATAACAAAGAAAGAAATGATGCAACTTTTCAGGGAACTTGCACCTAACTGATAAAGACTAATGTATTTTATAGTAGAGTTGTCCACATTTCCTTTTTGGAAGAAGATAAAGGATAAAATCAAATGGCTATTAAAATTTCTGCGCCAGTCTGCATGTGAAGGTAGCCATGTGAAGGGAAGAGATGGAACCTGACGGACTTCGCTCCTTTTTACTTTAGTTCTTATTGCCATCTTGAAAGAAACAGGAGAGGAGAGCCTGTTAGGATGTAAGTCGAGATCTTCTAAATCATCTTCTTTTCTTCATTCTACTTGATTTTTTACAAGTTCAGGAGGTCATACATTATTTTAAGTAAACTTAAAATGAATGATATATTTGGTTCACAGCCAGAATCAGCATGCTCCTCATCTTTGTTGGATGTTGAGCAAGACCTAAGAGGAGGTCATTTCTGTAGAGATAAATTTAGATTCTGCAGCTGGATCAAAGCAAGTACAAAATGGGACAGAGATATCTCAGCATCAGGGGGAGGGGGAAAACAGTCCCGACCATAACTCCATCTTGGTCTAAACCCGCTGGGTGCTTCCTTGCTAAAGGAAGACTAACACAGATGGTCTGGGTATCATCCAAGTGCACTGAACATGAGGCCAATCATGTCCGCCATGCTGTGTGGTAGTCTAAGCAGCAAATAAAAAAAGAGAAACTAAGAATCTAAAATTTTCATAGAGGGGAGAGGGCTTGGGCAGGTGTAGAAACAGATTTTTAAAAATAATATATTTTATTGATTTTGCTATTAGTTATCCCATTTTCCCCCCTCTATTCCCCTCCACCCTGCACATCCCCTCCCACCCACATTCCCCCCCTTTAGTTCATGTCCATGGGTCATACAGATAAGTTCTTTGGCTTCTACATTTCCTATACTATTCTTAACCTTCCCCTGTCTATTTTCTACCTATCATTTATGCTACTTATTCTCTGTATCTTTCCCCCCTCTTTCCCCCTCCCACTCCCTTGCTGATAAGCCTCCATGTGATCTCCATTTCTGTGATTCTTTCCTGTTCTAGTTGTTTGCTTAGTTTGCTTTTGTTTTTGTTTTAGGTGTGGTTGTTAATAACTGTGAGTTTGCTGTCATTTTTACTGTTCATATTTTTTATCTTCTTTTTCTTAGGTAACTCCCTTTAACATTTCATATAATAAAGGCTCGGTGATGATGAACTCCTTGAACTTGACCTTATCTGGGAAGCACTTTATCTGCCCTTTCATTCTAAATGAAAGTTTTGCTGGATAGAGCAATCTTGGATGTAGGTCCTTGCCTTTCATGACTTGGAATACTTCTTTCCAGACCCTTCTTGCCTGCAAGGTCTCTTTTGAGAAAGCAGGTGACAGTCCTATGGGAACTCCTTTGTAGGTAACTGTCTCCTTTTCTCTTGTGGCTTTTAAGATTCTCTCCTTATCTTTAATCTTGGGTAATGTAATTATGATGTGCCTTGGTGTGTTCCTCCTTGGGTCCAGCTTCCTTGGGACTCTCTGAGCTTCCTGGATTTCCTGGAAGTCTATTTCCTTTGCCAGATTGGAAAAGTTCTCCTTCATTATTTGTCCAAATAAGTTTTCCATTTCTTGCTCTTCCTCTTCTCCTTCTGGTACCCCTATGATTAGGATGTTGGAATGTTTAAAGATGTCCTGGAGGTTCCTAAGCCTCTTCTCATTTTTTTGAATTCTTGTTTCTTCATTCTTTTCTGGTTGGATGTTTCTTTCTTCCTTCTGGTCCACACCATTGATTTGAGTCCCAGTTTCCTTCCTGTCACTGTTGGTTCCCTGTACATTTTCCTTCATTTCACTCAGCATAGCCTTCATTTTTTCATCTAATTTGTGACCAAATTCAACCAATTCTGTGAGCATCCTGATTACCAGTGTTTTGAACTGTGCATCTGATAGGTTGGCTATCTCTTCACCACTTAGTTGTATTTTTCTTGGAGCTTTGATCTGTTCTTTCATTTGAGCCATTTTTTTTGTCTTGGGGTGCCTGAGCCACGAAAGATTAAGTGCCGAAGGCAGGTTCTGCTGAAAGGACCGATGCGCCTGAGTGTCTTGTAATGTGCAGGTAAAAATGCTGAAAGAACTTGTCCCCGTGTAAAAAGTCTACCCACATCCACACAACTGCGGTTCCTCGGAAAAAAGCACGTTCTCAGTGGAAGGGATCACTGCTCTTTTCTTTCCAAGTTTTCCACCTGCCACATTCCTTCCCTCCAGCCTAGAAACAGATTGATAGAAAAGAGTTGAGGAGCTTCAGGCAATTGTCAAGGTGAAGGCCAAGATACAGTACGTGACTGATGCAGTGGGAGTTAGTAGACTTTAAAAGGTTTAAGCAAGGGCTGAGTGTGATGGGTAGACAGTTTGACTGGTTATTTCATCTGTCTCTTTAATTCCCCCAAAGTCAAAGGCATAATGTAAACTGTATTTTTTGCTTCACAGGAGGCCTTGCTAAAGTCAAATAATGAATTTCAAATTAGAAAACTGAAGGAAAAGTGTCTATCAGGTAAGTCTTATGTTGGACTCTGATATTCTTGGGCTCATAAGTTTTTTTTTTAAGTGATATATAAGTAGCTTACTGAGCATTTGTATGTTGATCCTTTTATTCTAAGTGGGTGAGAATTCTCAGAGATCAAAGACAATAATTAAATTTAGCTACATTGAATAATGAAGTACTTAAGTTCAGAGAGATCAGGTGACTTAACTAAGGTCACCCTTAAGTGGGTGACATGAGAATCTATAGAAGTTACAGAGATGGGAGAATTTAGGCCCTTTTCCAAATTTCTTCCCTGCACTGTTTTCTTCCCCCACACTGTTTCCCTGCACTGGTACTTAGACACAACAGTTTCTTTTATCTTATGGGCTTTCCACTGATGGCCACTGGTATAAATTCCACACCACAGACAGGAAACCAGAAACGTGTTATCGTACACTCATGTTGGAATGACATTTTTGAAATGAAAGGAATTGTGAAGACATCAATATTTCCCAGTGCGAGAAAGGGAAAAGCACGGACCATTTTGACAGGGGTTTCAAAGCCCACCTCTGCCAGTCACTAGCATTGTGAATTTGGATTGAGCTCAGTTCTCTCTTTCATAGCATGAGGTGACATTTCACCTGGAGGCTTGTTCAAAGGAGTATGCAATGCAAAAATACTAACAATTATTGTCCACTAACTTAGGTGCTTGATAAGACACTGCTAAATGCTTTGGGTGCATTATCTCATTTAATCTTCATAAAAATTTACAAGGTTAGTATTACTATTACTATTCTTGCTTCACAGAGGAAGAAAAGTAACTTTCCTGGGGTGAGAGAAGGCAGATGCCAGAGCAGTTGGGTAACATGCATTCGGCCTTATGTTATAATCACACAATGCAAAGAAAGTTGTCTGAAAAATGAGCAACTGCTCATTTCTTCTCCAGCTTGCCTCACTTCTACTCTCCTGCATCATTTCACCAGGGGTGTGGCTACCTGGTGAACTCAGGTAAAGTTCACTAAGGTGGGAGTTAGCAGATGTCTATTGTGGAACCACCTATGCTCAGTGAGTCAACTGAGAGGACCTTGAGCAAGATGCTCCTCTTTTCCAGGCTTCCTTGTTTTCATCTATGTATTGACAGATTCTGCAGAGTCATGTATATTGTAGCTATGGACGTCATCTTTTGTGGTGGTCTCTGTTTCATTTTGTATTCCCAGCTGCAGCTCGTAACTAACTCCCATCATTCCTTGTTAGTTCAGTTTCTAGTACATTTTTGCCGTGTCCCGATTTTGAAGATATGTTCACCAGATGTGCTGTGACGCCTCTCTTCTTCTAGTGGAAATCACAACCAGCCAATGGCCAATGCAAACGACACAAGGGTCACCGAGTTCATTTTCACAGGTTTGAATTACAGCCCTCAGTTGCAGGTCTTTCTCTTCCTGCTCTTTCTGAGTTTCTACATTATCAACCTAACAGGCAACTTGGGGATGATTATTCTGATACGTATCAGTTCCCGCCTTCACACACCTATGTACTTTTTCCTCAGCCACTTGTCCTTTGTGGACACGTGCTTGTCCTCAGTTGTGAGCCCCAAGATGCTCACTGACTTCTTTGTGCAGAGGAAAGTCATCTCCTTCTTGGGCTGTGCTTTGCAGCAGTGGTTCTTTGCATTCTTTGTGGCAGCAGAGTGTCTTCTCTTGGCGTCCATGGCCTATGACCGCTATGTAGCCATCTGCAACCCATTACTGTACTCAGTTGCCATGTCCCAGAGCCTCTGTATCCAGCTGGTGGCTGGTCCCTATGTCATTGGCTTCATGAACACCATGACTCATACAACAAACACATTTCGCCTCCCTTTTTGTGGCCCCAATGTCATCAATCATTTCTTCTGTGATGTGTTCCCCCTGTTTTCCCTTGTATGTGCTGACACAGCAAACATTAAGTTGGTGGTTTTCATTGTAGCGGGAGCTGTGGGAGTCTTCAGTGGTCTGACCATCGTGGTCTCCTACATTTACATCCTCACTGCCATCCTGAAGATCCGCTCCACTGATGGGAGGCGCAAAGTCTTTTCTACCTGCTCCTCCCACCTGACGGCTGTCTCCATCATGTTTGGTACCTTGTTCTTCATTTACGTACGACCGAGTGCCAGTTTCTCCCTGGATCTCAATAAAGGGGTGTCCGTATTTTACACAGCAGTCATCCCCATGCTGAACCCACTTATCTACAGCCTGAGGAACAAGGAGGTCAAAGATGCCATCCACAGGACTGTCACCAGGAGGATGGCTTGTTGGGCCTGAATTCTCTTCTGATTGGGAATTGGGGGAGAAATCTAATTGGAAAGACTGATGGTGTGATTCCTAAGGCCACTTGCAAGTATTTGGGGGCTGGATGACACTCCTTTATCCATTCATCTATCCAGTTCTCTGTTCATTTAGTCAATTAGTGTAGATTTATTAAACCCTGTATGTGACTTTTCTCTGCAATATGCCAGTATTGTAGTTGGAACCCACAGTCCATTTAATTTTGCTGATCTTGGACTCATCACAGTCTAATTACATTGAAAAAGCTTTATTTAATTTCTGTCATTGATTTTCTATCATTCTGCTAACATGTTTTCTCTTCCTGCTGACCCCTTGGTATTGGAATTTTAAAATGCAGTATTTTAGGTTTTGCACTCGTATGTTGCTCCCACCAATAGGAATCTGTAAAAAAGCAGGGATCTCATGTTAAGCTCATCAACGAAAAGAAATCCTTGGCTGTACACATTGATTTTTGGGGTGACCTTAACACAAAGAACTACACACCTCTTGGGCAATGAAGACAGAGCTGTGTTCAGCTCTGACAGATGGGGTGGTCCACAGTGTCTGTTTATAGTGATAAAGAGACCTGTACTCATTTTAATGCATTTTACACCTGAAGGAGCTTGTAGCAGAATGGGTAAGACTTGTGTTTTCTTAAGATTCATTTTTCTGGTAGATGCTTAGAGAATTACCTAAACTTCTCTTGGTTGTACATATGATAGCGCCTACTAAACCCTGTTAATATTGAAGTTCATTCCTCAGTCAGTACAGATTAATGTTGTGGTTATGTGCAGGCTCTTCATCCAGCTCCACTTGTTGCTAGTAAGGTGAGTAGATTTGCAGCATTCAAGGGAATACAGAGATGCAACGCAACTTGATGGTTATGACTCTTGGGCATGGTGAGCGCTGGGCAGCCCTGTTCTGAGCTCCTCTTAGAGACCCAGGAATGCCACCTAATTCCACGTTCTCTTTCTTGATCTATCTTTATCTCCTAATGTGGGAATGAAGACATGAAAAGGAGAGAGTTTCACTGAGGAAATGTATAAGCTTTCCTAGATGACATTTTAATATCATGGCTAAATTGTTACAGAAATGTCCTCAGAATTTAAGGAATTCTTTGGTCCACCTATTTTCCCGAAATAAATTTAGCAAACTTGGTTAAGAAATTTCTTTGAAATTCACAGTCTGTCTACTGGTTAGACTGAGAAATAAATTTTCTAAACTATTGAGCACTTTTCTACATACAAAGTGTTTTTGAGCTATTTTCTATTGATTTCTTGTATAATGCACAATCTCTGAAAACAGACAATCGATCATTGAGTACTCACACAATCGTAGCACGCTTTATAATGTTAGAGGCCTTAGAGAGCAGTTTATCCTAACCAGATGACTGGCTAGTCATTGAGGCTCGGAGGAAAATTCCTTTTATTGTTTTATGCACTATAAAGCCCAAAATGTGTCTTGCTATCAAGTGTATTTATGGCAGATTCATTTAAACTTCAGGAACCTTATTTTAGAGTGGGTTTCCTAGATGGGATAGAATTTCTCTCAGAATATTTACTGGAAATGGTAGAAAAGCACAATTATATAACAAAAAGAAGCAAAAGTTAGAGTTGGAAGACCTCATGTACTCATATATTCAACAAATAATTATTGAATGTCTTTTGTGTGCCTGGCACACAAAAGATGAGCCTGGTGTTGCAGACAGCAGTGAAAAAAATGAACATTATTCTGTACCCACAGAGCTGACATGGTAGCAAATCTAATATATATATATACTCCTGTTCATTACTCTTTTTGTGTGTCAGTGAAGTCCATAATGAAATAGATGGAAGTGATGATAATATCCACTACAGCATAGGACTATCACAAAGATTAAATTAAAGGATGGCAGGGGGAATCACTTGGTATACTATAATTGCATTTTGCTGCTTCCTAATAAAAAAGCTTTTGTTGAAAACGACAGCACTTTGGAACAAAGGTGTTATCCTAAGTGTGGGAGATTCCCCAATATAGGCTCCTTCACAGGGTCTTAGTTGTGGTAACAGGGGGTGGGGTGGAGTCAGCACAGTACAGCGGACAGCCAACTGAATTCTAATCCTAGCTCGACCTTGTGATTTTAGGGTTGCCTTTTAATCCCACCTATAAACCACTGTAACAATGCCTAATTTCTTGAGGGTGTGTAACCAGTTTCTTGTAGGAGCTTAAGTTCACAGGCAGTAAGTAGGAGGTACCTTTGTTATTTTCTATCGTTGCCCTTTCAAAACACTGATGTATCATTTCAAAACTCCTGACCACGTCTGACATCACAGGGAGATCTAATAGTTTTTCCTTTCACTTGGAAATGAGAAACAAATGATGCCAATTTCCAACTATTATAAATTCAAGTCCAGTTCAGGCCAGATTGAGACGGCAAAAAAGGTAAATGCTGTGCTCTTTTCCTCCCACGACCACATCAAAATTGCAGCTGAGGTACAGAAGTTTGCTGAAAAGAAGTGCTGTAACTAAAGAAAGAGAGAAGAAGCCACTTTGAGACTGTTACGCTATTAGTTAAATAAATTGGGGTACATCCATGAAATTAAAAAAAAGTCAAGCTCCACCCACACGCTTTTCCAAATTAAAACCTTCTCCCTCCCCGTCTCAGTCTCTGGAGCCTATAGAGATGAAAGGGGCAGATCTGATTCTCTATTATTGCCGCCCCACCTTTCCCACTCTGCAGCTGCTCAGAAGGAAGGCAGAGGGGCAAGAGGGCAGGAAACAGTTGACTGGGAGAGTTGGAATCTGGCTCAACATCTTTTAATGACAGATGCATGATTACTGGCTTTTTCTCTTGGGCTACTGTCCTAAGGAAATAATTCAAAATGCAAGTTTGGGTGGTGATGGTGGCACTTTGTTTTCCAGGATGTGTTTGTAATTGTGTATGTACATAACCCAAGTATCCACTGGTTTCATTAGCTAATAGGTGACAATGGCAATCTCTTTCCTTTAATATCAAATTATGATGGACTCAAGTTCCCATCCTTACTGATGCAAGAAATGCAGTTTGTAAGTGTCTTCTCCATGGAGTTCAGAGCATCCCTGGGGGAGTGAAACAATCCATGGTGTTATTCTCCCACCTTCCCTGCTGCCTCTGGCTGCCTCTGCTCCACCCACAAGTTCCTATTCCCATTGCTCCAAGTCTTCTCTTCTGCTTCACAGCAGTGGCTACTCTTTGAAGATTCCATCATTTCCTCCCAAACCTGCCAACAGACCCACTTCATTTTAAGTCACCTAGAGCACATTTGAGGCCCGGGTGCGACTTCTGATGAGACTTTAGTAGAGGGTGGAGATAATGAGAGAGATGTGCAATTCTGAAGATGACTTGGAGCTACAACATAGCTTCCTTTGAGTCTATGGGTGGCTCGTCTTGTGGACTCCAGCAGGACGGTCCCATTAGGATGAAGTGTCCATCCATAGACCATTTGCCTAAGGCTTGGACTTGGTCTGGACGAACACCAGTGAAAGTCCTCATAGGCGGGTCTGTTTGAATTCAGCCAAAGTGAGTTCAGTTCTTTGTACAGTCTTGTCTTCATCTAAAAGTGCTTTTTGTAGAGTCTCAACCCACAATTCCTTATGAGAATCTAATGAAAGAGAACATACCAAATGAGCCACAATTCAGAGAAATACCATAATCTAAATTCTTACTTAGAAAATAATCATAGGTTTCAAACACTTCCTACAGTACAAATATATATTTTACACAGAGGTAACCAGTTGAGACATACAAGTGCATAACTGGAAAGAAAAGTTCCATAAAATAGACTTAGTTCCACAAAATGTACTTATCCTACTTGCAATACGTGTTGATTACTAAATTTCAGGGATTGGCAAACTACGTCCTACAGGTCAAATCCAGCCTGACCCCTGTTTGTGCAGTTTGCAAGCTAAGAATGGTTTTTACACTTTTAAATGGTTACAGAAAAGCAGAATAAGATTGCATGACCTATGAAAATCACTTAGAATCCAAATGTCAGCATCCATAAGTAAAGTTCTGTTGGAAGACAGCCATCTTTACGTTGGAATTTCTCAAAGGCAGCCCTGTGGACAGTTTGGATGGCATGCCCCCTTGACTGTGGGTGCTGTCCTTTGTGTTTCTGACCGTTTCATCACATCCCAGCCCCTATTCATTAGATGCCTAGAGCTCCCCTCACCCGTCATTGAGGCAAAAATGTAAATCACGGCCGTTGTTTTATGACTCGTCTGTGGCTGTGTTGGGGATTCAAGAGCAGAGCTGAGTAGTTGTCACAGAGTCAGTATGCAAGCAAATCCTAAAATCTTTACTATATAGCCCTTTATAGAAAAAGGTTGATGGCTCCTACTGTATCCTGTTGTTTCTTTAAACAATGCTGGTCATTTCCTGCTAACCTCTTTTAATTTCCCCCTAATAAGTCTCAAACTGCTGTTTGAGAAAACTTACACATGTGTAGCTCCAGAGAGGCAGTATACGGAATACAGGGCAAGAGCGTATGAGGTAGATCCAAGCGTGGGCTCATATTGTGACTGTATTATTTAATAGCTGTGTGACCTTGAGTAAGTTACATACACAAGCTCTCTGAGCTTTTGTAACCACATTTATAAAGCGGGGAGGACAACAATAGCAGTTACACAGTGGTTTGCTATTGTCACTGGTATTTGTATTTGTCAGGGTCCTCAGAGAAACAAAACCAATGGAATGTGTGTGCACATATAAAATGAGATTTACTTTAAGGAAGTGCCTTAAAAATTATGAAAGATGGTGAGTCCAAAACCTGCAGGGGGAGCTGGCAGGCTGGAGACTCTGGGAAGAGTCAATGTTATAGTTCAAGTCCGAAGACCATCAGGCTGAAGACCCAGGAAAAGGCAATGTTGCAGTTCAAGTCTGAGAGAAGTTTGCTGCAGAATTGTCTCTTGCTCAGGAAGATCAATTTTTATGTATCCAACCCTTCAACTGATTGGGGGAGGCCCACCCATGTTATGGAGGGCAATTGACTCAAAGCTCACTGATTTAAATGTTAATCTCTTTCCCCAAAGCCCTCACAGAGACATCCAGAATAATGTTCAAACTCATATCGGGGCACTATGGCCAAGCCAAGTTCATTCATACAACTAAACATCACAGTGATTAACATAATTCATGTCAGTGAAATAAAGAAAAATCATTATTGTACAGCACACCCAAGAAATTAAGAACAGGATTATATAAATGCAGCTTTTTAAGGCATTTTATTATGTTTAAATATCATATTATGATAGTTAAAAATAAAATATAAAATGATAGGGAAGATATTTTGAATTTGCACAAAAATTACAACTATTTTCTTTCCAAATCTTTGAATGGGAAACTTGAGTTTGCTTCCACGAGCCCAGCAGCTCTACCTTCAGGTGTTCAGTTGAAATTACTATGAACAATTCCTGATGAATAATTTTTAATAATAAATTGAAAATTAATTTTTATAGCATATATATGTTGAAAAGAGCTGAATTAGATTTAAAGAAATGATATTAAAGCTATTCTTTGCTTTCTCTTTTTGACAAATATAATGTTGAGGTCTCTTGTTATAATGAGAATGGAGTTCAGATCCCATCTAATGTTTACATATTACATATTTCAAAAATCAGGTGAATCTCTAATTTGCTAGATGCTCACAAGTTGTTAGCTGTGTTGCCACCTAGACATCAATGAAATGATGATTGCCTGAAAGGCACGGACACATCTGATGAAGAGGAAGACAGATTCCGGCAGCCACATGGAGCTGCATGTGCCAGGAGACTCCGCCAGGCCCACCTGGCCACCAGCTCTTGGTTGGCTGCACCTCCACGGACACTTGGAGCATGTGTGTGTCCTGCAGCACTGTGACCCCGTGTCCACAACGGTGCTGTAGAAGTAGCTGTTCAGGTGCCTGAATTAGGCCACACCAGCATGGTTTGCAAAGCAGAGAGCAGAGCAGTGGATGTTGGGGTTAGTCTCAGTGGGATCCAGGGGGCATGCCATCAGACCTGCTCTGCAGGCTGCATTCTGAAGAGTGCCTGGGGGGCTTCCGACGGTCACAGCTCACTGGGCAGGGGCGGCCAGCAGCCCCATCTTCATCCCCGTGTTTCCTGGCACACCTAGACTTTACATACTGAGTAAAAATCTCTTCTGGTTCACTACTGTTCCCCTAGCAGAACACCTGCTACAGAGTAGATGCTGAGGAACATTTGTTAATTATAAACTGGCCAATAATTTATATAACTGTCTACATCCTTATCTCAGTAGAAAATCTTTGCTTTGTCTTTAAAAAGCTGACTGACATTTCGTAGCAGCATTTTCACCACAGCCAAAGGGTGAAAACAACCTAGATGTACATTGGCAGATAAATGGAAAATCTCATGTGAAACAGCCACACAATAGAATGTTGTTCAGCCTTAAAAAGGAATGAAATTCTGATACATGCTACACAAAGATGAACCTTAAAGACACTGAGTGAAGAAAGTCAAACATGAAAGGACAAATATTGTGTGACTCTCATACGACACAAAGTAGCCAAATTCATAGAGACAGAAAGTAGGGTCATGGTTACCAGGGGCTGGGGGAGGAGATAATGCAGAGTTCATGTTTGATGGGTGCCAAGATGCACTTGGGGTGATGAAAAAATAATTGCGGAGGTAGATTGTGGCTGTGGCTGTGTGACAATGTTAATGTATTTAATGCCACTGAACTGTACACGCAGAAATGGGTAAAATGTACGCATTACCATGCAGGGCTACCCAGCGGGAAGGGTGCCTTGTGTCAGCAATGAAGAGTGGCTGGAGGTGAGGGGACCTGGCAGGAACTCATGCACTAACAGCCTGGGTGAGGATGACAGTGATGATTGACCAATAATGACAGTATTTAATGAGCTCTTCCTATGTTCCAGGCACATTATGTGTAGTATCTCATTTAATTCTCCATGGCAGGTATTATTATTTAATGGGCTGTTACAGTTGAAGGAACTGAAACACAGGAATTTTAAGTAATTTGCTCAAGACCAAGGCCTAGTGTTCAAAACTAGAGGTGTCCTTCTGCAAGACTCATGCCCTTCAACATAACACAGGCTTGGGTTATATCCTTTTCTACATATTCCAAAATTTACAAATTAATTTAATCTCCTGGGTTTGACAGTTTTTGCTGAATGGGAATAAATTTGGTTGGCTTTGTTTTACAGGGAAAGGGATCAAACCCCAAGAAGACAGGATAGCGACCAATGGCCCAATAATGCTGGAAAGTGGCCCTCCTGCCTTAAATCAGTTACAAAGGCATTGTCCACCCCCAGGGGTAGCTTTCTTTGCTGTCTGACCTACGACAGACCCCAGGGACTAACTTTCAGAGCTGAAGAGCAATTATAACCCAGGAAATTTTCTTATTAAAATTGCCTTATTAATTAGTTCCTCTGAAACTTGTTTAGAAGTGAGGCAAATAACTCCTTTCAAGTTTAGCAATTGCTGGGATCTGAGCGCCCACTCAATCATAATGATGCCATAAAGCAAAACTCACAAAGCAAAGGAGCTTTAGAGGTTAATCGAATCAATGATATTAATGATGAAAAACCTCTGCCTACTTCATTTCAGACAGATAACTGAGCTTTATAATCTGTCACTCGGCACCAGAGTAACACGTGAAGGTACTCTCTGCTTTTTGCATCATATCCCAAAGGGATGCTCAGGCTTATATTCCCTCCCAGTATGGTTAGCATTGGAAAGAGAATTTCTTTGGGGGAGTGGAAGGCACTTTTTATTCTAAGGTAATGTGAGAAATTCTGGACTTGAGATGAAATTCAAATGAAGTGGCAATTTATGTTAGTAAGTATAATATTTAATTAACCAGGAGTAAAAGGCAGTAAATCATAATCTGAGCAAAAGACAAAACAATTTTGCGAAGTAGAATAAAATTTTCTTTCCTCTAATTATATTTGATGAGGAGAGCTGGAATGTCTTCTCTTTAGGCCTTGTTGTCTCTTTCAGTGGTCCAAGCAATTAGATGTGTACTGGCTGAGCGTTTTCATTCTCTCAAATCCTCTGCAGCTGTGTGGGACCCACCATTGTCTCCTGTGTCGTCTCACAGGGGATTTATTGGCCCTTAGATTAGGCCAATGTATAGAAAACTTAAAATGGTAATATTTTCATGACTTAAAAGTGTTTCTTTTTCTCTGTAGGCAGTGCATGGGGTAGGAGCTCCTTAAAAGGAGTGCAATTATATATAAGGGAGATAAAACCATATCTTTGAGATTATACTGTACATTATAATTAATACCTAACTCAAGGATTATCTGAGTAGTGTAGCAAACTGAGTGATGGGGACTGCCGGTGCCTGGAGAGGACTGAGAAGTCACTAAGGGATCAGTTCCTTTTGGGTGATCATTCTCAGAGCCGTCTACCTCTTAAAGAGGCCTCCCGGTGAAGGGAGGTGAGTGAAGACAGGGAGGAGAGATGTTTGGTGGGGAGATGATGTCTAAGCATCCCTTGACTCTAACGAGGCATGCTGCCAGCTTTGAGTCTACGAATTAATGGCAAGTAAAGGTGGCTCAAAAAGCTCTTTTGTGTCTATGTATGTAATACTACAGTTCCATATATTGTGCTTTAAACTTCCCTCATTCTCTTTACAAGGAAACTGGGGGGAAATGATTTCAAAGTCAGAATCAAGAATGGTAATGCATTGTCCAATTTTTTTGGACAATAGCTTACCTTTTTGGTGTTACTAATTGCATATTTGGGTGCTAGAATGTTTCCAGTGAAATCTGTGGTGTGCACTCAGCAGTGGGTAGAACTCGTTGGGGTGCTATAGGTTTTATCCTTGTCTAATTTTACATCCAGGTCTTGCTTCTCATTTTCACATTTTATGATATTTTCCTGTGTCTTATGACTCATACTAAGCTACCTAGAAACCTTTTTTATTTGTAAAAGCATTGATATGTACATATATGTACTCATATGTATATTCATGTTTATATTATATTTTAATTACTGTAGAAGAACACAAGAGAGATTAGGGAAGAAATAGCTTGCAATTTTTAAACCCAATTGTAATTTTGCAAATAAGCCCTGCCATTTTTCAAATTTCTACATGAGGACACACCAACTCTAGGGACTTGTGGTTTAGATATAATTGTAAATCCTTGTGAGGTAAAGCAAATAACATATCTGAAGGACAGATTACAGAGGTGAAGAAGTCATAGAAGATGCATTCCACAGTTCCAGCTTTTAGTTTTCAAAGTACTTTCTCATGTCTGTGAGCTTTAATAGTCCCACTGAACTTTTATTAAAGGTAGATGAGAACATAGAATTTAGAAATTATGTTTATTCAAAATTGGCAGCAGCCAGCTGAGACCAGAACCCAGTTCTCTTGATTCTTGCTCTTAGCTGCTTCCAGAAATAGGATTTGACCCTGGCTGGTGTGGCTCAGTGGACTGAGTGCCAGCCTGTGAACCAAAGGGTCGCCAGTTCAATTCCCAGTCAGGGTACATGCCTGGGTTGTGGGCAAGATCCTTAGTAGGGGGCACATGAGAAGCAACCACACACTGATGTTTCTTTCCCTCTCTTTCTCCCTCCTTTCCATTCTGTCTAAAAATAAATACATAAAATCTTAAAAAAAAAGAAATAGGCTATTTTAAAAATTACCTTAGCAGTTGACAACTGTGAAACACTAAGGGAATAAAAATGCCACTTATTCCAATCCTCTTCTGCTTATTATTAAGAATTTCTACTTTGACAATGACTATAGCATTAACATTTATTTAAATTTTAAAATTTTAGATTCTTACCATCAAATAGATACAGTTCCAAGACAGCATTAAAAAATTTTTTTTCTAGCTCAATTTTAAGTCCATAGCTGAGTATATGACCAAGATTAAGTTTTTTCACCCTAGCAGAAAATGTTTTTAAAGTTTTGCATTGAATAGCAGAAATATGACATCCCCTGACGATTCAGAGCCCTGACAATCATAATACAGCCATTTTTGATTGTGGCACATTGTCATGTGTACTGGGTAGTAACACAGACAAGCAGAGATGGTGTGTCTTCCATTGCTGCCAATGATCCATCTGCTGCTTCTATCTCTGAAGTCAGGAAGACTGGTAGAGGTCAAGTTCCAGAACTTCCTGTATGAAGAGATCATCACAAACTTGGTGACTTAAAACAACAAAAATTTATTCTCTCATAGCTCTGGATGCCAGAAGTTCAAACTTGATATCACAAACAAAAACAAGGTATTGGCAGGGCCACACTCCACCCAGAGGCTCTAGTAGGGAGTCCTTCCCATGCTGCTTCTGTCTTCTGGCTGTTGGCATCTCCTATGGTTGTGTCACTTTACTCTCTGCTTCTGTGGTCTACTGCCTCCTCTTGGGGTTGTAGTCAGATCTCCCTGTGCCTCCCTCATATAAAGATATTTGTGATTGTATTCAGGGCTCACCCTGACAATCCGCCCATCTCAAGATTCTCAACTTAACTCTTGCTCCATATAAAGTAACATTCATAGGTTTCAGGAATTGGAACCTGGATATCTTTATGGGCCATTACTCAGGCTATCATGTTCCCCCAAATCATTCAGTGTGGCTAGCTTAGTTGTTTGTTTGTTTATTTTGGTTTTTTTTCACTCTTGATTCTATAGGACAGCAATTTCCAACCTTTTTCATTTCATGGTACACAAAGTAATTACTAAAAATCTGTGGCACACCAAAAATATATTTTTTGCCTGACAAAAATTAGATATGATTTTGATTCATTCACACCATATGGCTATTATGTTGTTTGTTGTCTTTTATTTGGCAATTTTATTTGGCACTTTTTTATTTGGCAATTTAAGGGCAAAGAGGTTAGTGCCTTTGACCAAATAGTCAGGCACTGCATGTTTTAAAAATTCTTGCAGCACAACAGTTGAAAATTGCTGCTATAGGAAATTCAAATATGTTATGAACAAATTATCAATTGGTTTATCTTTTTGCTTCCTTTTACAATGTATCTGAGGATCAGACAGGTAGCTATGGTCTTAAATTCTGCTTTTATTCAAGTTACACATTTTCTACTTTATAAAAACCTGTGTTCTTGGTTTTGTGGATAAAGAGTTGGATAATATAATCATGTTCAAAAAATTCACAATAAAAAGAACTTCTAAGGATACTCCAAAATATTGTTAGTATAATAAAAGCATTCTTCTTTATGTAATTCTCTGGAAAAAGACAAAAGGATTCAAAGACCAGAAGAGAAGTCAGCATTTCCTTTCTAACTCCCCCTGTTACACCTTTCACGTGGTCCCCAATCACCCTAAGTGAGAAGCAGAAGACAAGATACACAAATCACCCTCTCTAATAAGGAGGGAAAAATAGATAAAAAAGATAAGGTGAAATATACTATGCTGTTTTCTTAATAACTGATCTCCCAAGCCAGCATAGAGCAATTTTTCAGCTATCCAACAAGAATGATATCCAGTTCAGCACAAACATGTCCCACAATGAACAACATACACATCAGTTGGGTTTTTCAATGATCCAAAGTGCCCAGTGATGAGGGAGCTTATGTGTATTTTAAATCATGCCATATTTCTTAATCTATTTGCAGAGACAGACCGTAGAACTCAAAGTCAATGGATGAGAAAAATTTCACCCAGGTGAAGGAGTTCATACTTTCAGGGTTCACAGCTGACTTGTGGTTACAGAGTGTTCTCTTTTTCATCTTCCTCATCATTTATATCTTCAGTCTCTTGGGGAACATCACCCTGATTTCTCTGATCTGTGCTGATTCTCGGCTCCACACCCCCATGTATTTCTTCATTGGGAACCTTTCATTCCTGGATCTCTGGTATTCCTCTGTCTATTTTCCCCAAATCCTTATGACCTGCATCTCTGAAGACAAAAGCATCTCCTTTGCTGGCTGTCTGGCTCAGTTCTTCTTCTCAGCTGGACTGGCCTATAGTGAATGTTACCTGTTGGCTGCCATGGCGTATGACCGCTATGAGGCCATCTCCAACCCCCTGCTTTATTCCAAGGCAATGTCCTCAAGGTTATGTACCAGTCTTGTTGCAGCTTCATACCTCGGTGGCTTTCTTAACTCAACCATAATCACGAGCAAGACTTTTACCCTGACCTTCTGTGGGAACAATATAATTGATGATTTTTTCTGTGATATTCCTCCCCTTTCAAAGTTGGCCTGTGATGTGAAGGAGAGCTACCAGGCTGTGCTCTATTTCATACTTACCTCCAACGTCATTACTCCCATCATGCTTATTCTCGCCTCCTATCTCTTCATCATCACCGCCATCTTGAGGATCCGCTCTACCCAAGGCCGTCTCAAGGCTTTCTCCACTTGTGCCTCTCACCTGACAGCTGTCACCTTGTACTATGGTTCAATTCTCTTCATTTACTCCCGACCAAGTACGAGTTATGCCCTGGAAAGGGATAAAGTGGTGTCGGTGTTCTATACTGTGGTGTTTCCAATGTTGAATCCTTTGATCTATAGCTTAAGAAATAAAGATGTTAAAGACGCTCTGAGAAAAGTGGTAGATAGAGCAAAGTGTTCCTAAATGAAAATATTTGGTAAACAATGGCTATATTTTATTTTACAGGTTATTTCCATGTTACCATTATCAGCTATATGCTCAAAAATAAAATGGACAAGCCAACAAACAAAAATCATTGGATAATGTGGAAACACCCATCTGTATTTTTGTCTTTTGAATGTGTTTTAAAAATAAGTGGTGCATTTGGAAAAACTGTTATGCCTGTTGGCTTGGAAGAGAGTTTTAGTCTCTTAATCTTTAAGTACCTAATATTTAAAGATTAAGAATTCTTGCTTCCTAACAAGCAGGGACAGTATACCTTGAGGTAGAAAACTTGTGGTAAGTGAAATAAGCCAGGCAGAGAAACACAAATACCACACGATTTCACCTATAAGTGGAACCTAATCAACACTACAAAAAAACAAGCAAAATAGAACCAGAGACATGGAAATAAAGAACAAACTGACAGTGACCAGAAGGGAGAGTGATAATTGGGGAAAGAAGGGAAAGGGGCAAGTCAAGGAACATGAATAGAGGACTCATTGGCATGGACAACAGGGTGGGGATTTACTGTGGGAGTGGGGGTGGGGGAGTAGGGTGGGGCAGGCGTGAGCAATGGAAAAAGTTGGGACAACTCTAATGGAACAACAATAAAAAAATGAAAACTTGCATTTGCATTTTGTTTACAAACTGATCTGGTTTAGCTCAAAGTAAATGTTTTAAGCAGTGAACTAAATCACAATGCTCTTTTGGTTTAGCTTTCTCCCACTGCCTTTTCAGCTAAGAGAAAATCAGCTGGCTACTGGAGCATCAGCCCTAATTCTGTATTTTTAATTTAATGCCTCCTTTTAGTTTCTCTCTGAGAGCCTTGGAGCTTCAAGATGTAAACATTAAAGGATTTATGGTTTTTCAATGAATCTCTGACACCAACAATTGGGGTCTTCCTAATGATCAGCATCCATTCTATCAAAACCTTCCTCAATTATGTATATAAATCTAACATCAGGGCTCTTAGGGTATAATCCCAGCAGCAGAATTGCTGGGTCAAAAGGCAGTTCCATTTTTAGTTTTCTGAGGATATGATCTCACCTTTAACTGGAACATAATCAACAAAAGAAAAAAGCAAATAAAATATAACCAGAGTCATTGAAGTTAAGAACAATCTAACAATAGCCAGAGGGGAGAGGGGAGGGGACAGTGGGGAGAAGGGTTTTCAGGAACTACTATAAAGGACACATAGGCAAAACCAAAGGGGAGGGTAGAAACAAGGGAGGGAGGTGGGTTTGGATGGGGTGGGGGAGGGAGGGAGGAGAAAATGCAGACAACTATAATTGAACAACAATAAAATAATTTTTAAAAATACAAAAAATATGTAACATCAACAGGAGAACATGGGGAAAATAATTTTTAAGAAAAGATTTTAAAACTTTTTAATAAGTAAAGAAATTCAAGTTGTCAGAGGGTTATGGCATTGCCTTAGAACAAGAGAGAAACAAGTCATCTGTAAAAGACATACGTGGCTTAACAGTTGAAAACATATACTCTTGGTAAAGACAAGCTGGGTTCAAATACCAGCTGTGTTGTTGACCAGCTCTGTGACCTTGAAATTGTCTCTTTTTTAAAAAGATTTCATTTATTTATGTTTAGAGAGAGGGGAAGAGAAGGAGAAACATTGGGAGAGAAATATCGATGTGTGGTTGCATCTCACGTACCCTTGGGGACCTGGCCTGCAACCCAGGCAGGTGCTCTGACTGGGAATCTAACTGGAGACCCTTTGGTTTGCAGCCCTCACTCAGTCCACCAATCTGCACCAGCCAGGGCTTGAAATTGTCTCTTGAACTCCACGAGGATCATCATAATACTTACCGTATAAAATTGTGGAAAGGATTTAGTGAGTTGAAATTGAAACTTAGAACACTAACTGGCACACAGTGATATATGTGTACAATCAGCACAATGCATGATGCATAAATTCTCAATGGTATATAAAAGGTACTGAAAATTTTTTGAATGCTCTTTATGTACCTAACATTGGGCTGGGTGTTTTCATGCATCTTTTTCACTCAATCGGATAACCTGCCAGTGGCTTCATTTTTCTTGTGTGGTGAGACTGAGGGACTTGCCTTGCTTTAAACCATTAATAAGTGAAAGCCTTCATTTTATAATCATATTGTAACACCAGTTCCTGTGTTCCTTCATAGTCACAGACTGAAGTTCTGTTATACTAGATAGTCATGGATAAAAGTCCGTGAGACTCACGGTAATTGTTGACTTAACTGATACCTTTGTCTATTTTTTTCAATAGAAAAATCACTAAATTATTTTTCCTCAAAATCATCATCGGGATTTCTTCTCTGTGGACACGGAAATAGGAAATTATACCATCCTGCCTGAGTTCATTTTGGAGGCTTCTCAGCAAAGCTGATTCTATTTGTAATATTTCTGACATTCTGTTTGATAACCTTGTCAGGGAACATGTCCCTGGTTATTTTAATTCGTGTTGACTCCTGCCTGCACACACCTGTGTACTTTTTCATCTGCAATTTGTTTTTTTTAGACTTTTGTTACACCTCTATGTATATTCCCAAGATCCTGGCCAGTTGTGTCTCAGAAGATAAATGCATTCCCTTGCCTGGATGTGGAACCCAACTGTTCTTTTCCTGTGTCATAGCCAACACTGAGTTCTATGTCCTAGCAGCCATGGTGTATGACTGCCACAAGGCCATCTGTCACCCATTACTTCATTCAGGTACTATGTCCAGCTCTCTGTGTACTGGCCTTGTTGCTGCCTATTATGGAGGAGGGTTCAAGAATGCCTCAGCCCATATTGCCAACACTTTCTGCCTTAGTTTTTGTGGTAAAAATATCATTGACCACTTCTGTGATGCACCACCATTGGTAAAAATGTCTTGTACAGAAACCAGGTCTATGAAAAAGCCCTCCCGGGTGTGGTGGGCTTCACCATTCTCTCTGGCATTCTTGCCATCCTGATTTCCTATTTCAACATCCTTCTGGCTATTCTGAGAAACTGCTCAGCCTCTGGATGGTGCAAGGCCTTCTCCATCTGTGCTTCTCACCTCATCTCAGTCATGTTCTTCTGTGGATCTTTGCTCTTCATGTATTCAAGGCCACACTCCACCCACTCTCTGGAGAAAGACAAAGTGGCTGCCTTGTTCGACACTGTAGTGAGCCCACCGCTAAACCTTATCATCTATAGCCTGAGAAACAAAGATATCAAAGAGGCCTTCTGGGAAGCCACATAGACCATAAGGCCACAGATATGAATGTTATCTTTTTGAAGAAGCTCTCATTGCATTTTTCAGATTATGGGTTTATAGATACACATATTGGTAAACATTGCAATATTTCAAGTAAATATACATTATACTCAAAACAATAAAACGTGACCAAACCACTCTCTCATTGTTTATATTATTTTGTTGTCATTGAAATATTTTAAACTTACAATATTGGGTTGTTTGATATTCTATAATATTTTATTTCTGAATTAATTGATTTAGGATAAGGCCTAGACATTGATATTAAAACCAAACAAACAAACTACAACAACCAACTATAGTGCATTTAAGATTAAGGGATATCATTATGGAGGCATTGTTTAGCTAATCTGGCTCTTTGTACATTGAAGAGACTAGTTAATGTTAACTTTTTTTTTTTTTTACTGATTTGAGAGAGTAACATCAACTTGTTTTTCCACTTATTTACACATTCATTGGTTGCTTCTTGTATGTGCTCTGACTGAGGATCAAACCCACAACCTTGGACAGTGCTTTAACCAACTAAGCTACCCAGCCAGGGCCAATTAATGTGAACTGTTTGCTTTCTTTATCTCTTCCTACTTTTCTTTCCCTTTACATCCTAAACAAGGGAGTAAATATAATGATCTAGATATTTTTATGCTCATTTTAAAGATGAATAAACCGAAGCTAATAAAGTAAAATGGTATGTTTGAACTCGCAGTTTCCTGGCCATACTGTTTCTTAGAAACAGTTTGCGTTTAGTTGCTATGCAATAGTACGTGGTTCCAGAATTTGCTATGACCAGAGAGAAGAGAACCTAGGGCTCGAATTTGCTATGTGGATAATTGAGAGTATACTAGGATCATAACCATCTCTAAAATATTGTTGATTCTAAGAAATGACTCTCCAGCCCTGGCTGGTATGGCTCAGTGAATTGAGCCCAGGACTCAATTCAGTGAACCAAAGGGTTGCTGGTTCGATTCCCAGTCAGGGCACATGCCTGGGTTGTGGGCCAGGTTCCCAGGAGGGGACACTTGAGGGGCAACCACACATGGATGTTTCTCTCCCTCTCTTTCTCCCTCCCTTCTCCTCTCTAAAAATAAATAAATGAAATCTTAAGTAAAGGAAATTATTGGTTTTTGAAGTTTGTATTTTAGGTTTTGCTGTTCTTGTGATGAATACACCCATTTTTATGATTCCTAGTATTAGGCAATATAAAAGGAACAGAACACCCTGGGCACTTGAAAGGCCTGCAACATAACCATGCTAAAGTTCATACGCAGGGTAGAGAGATGGAAGGAGCTACAACCAACAAGTGTCTCAACCAGGAATTCCTCAGAACAAATCATTACATTTTAATTACTCGTCTGGGACATTATCCCTCAAGAATCCAAAATTCAGCCCAAGGTCCTAACATGAGAAAACTCATATAACTTAGGGATTTCACTGTGCATGCATTTATTATCCTTACTTTTAGTCTACTTATAAAAGGACTGAGTCAGATTATGGTAGTATTTTATTTGTAGTTATCATAACAGAAGATTTATTTTATGTCCGTAGAATTGTATTTCTATGGACATGGATATAATGCCTGTTTTGTTTTTTTATTAGTAATTGTTTGCATGAGTAAGTGGTAAGGACTTACCACTTATGGCATGAAGCAGATTATTTCTACACATCACTTCTATCCTTAGGGTATGTATTTTTTCCCTGCTATGCCCATGTTTGCAATGGCCTATTAAGACATAAATAATAATAGTAAAGTAAAATCATCTGTTATTTAACTTAAGGATGTTTTGGAATTAGGCAGACTGTAGAACAAATTATGGCGCTGCTAAATACTCTGACTTTGAGAAAGTTGTATAGCCTGCCTGATCATCAATTTTCTCATCTTTAACATGAATATAAATATACTTTGGAGTTATTGTGAAGATGCCATTTACTATCAGCAAAGTACCTAAAGATGTGTGCCATGCAATGGAGAATTATAATAGGTAGCACTTAGTATCTTCTTGTTGTTTTAGGGGAAGAAGATTAAACTTTGTTAACTTTTTAAATGCATTTTTTTTCCAACATAGCATTCTGGCTGATGTTGGAAGTTGGCCCTCTCTCTCTGAGAGCATGGCCTTCCAGGAGCCTTTGCTTTCCTATTTATTTATCCTCCAAGATTTTCCAAACCAGATCCTAGTTACTTGTTCAAGAGGATTTGTAAAACTAATTCATACTAACTGTAATTTGTAAGCACTGTATGCAGTGTTTTTATTTAAAGAAATGATCATCTCTTTTCTAACATAATTCCCATAACTCAGTGATGAATTCATCAGAAAAATATTTATGGATGTGTTGGCAGCCCTTCCTAATATTCTTCCTTAACTAGATAAAAAACTGAATTGTGATGTTATTTCTATTTTTCTTAGTCCTTGAACTTCTTAGTCCATAAGTTGATTTTTAGCAATATATCTTGTTAATTGATGGAGTGATAACCAATTAAAAAACATAGCAAATTTTCACAGTAGTTAACACATATAAGAATTGTATGAATTTGTGTAGACTCTAAACAACTTTGTAATGATATGTCTTGAAATTCCAACTTGGTTATGTCTCATAGTCCTTCTACTCTTAGAACACAAGTAAATTGAGTAAACCTGGAGTGTATATAATATTGGTAGCTATACTCTGTGTCAGAGACTGTGCTAGAACTTCTAGATGTACTTTCTAATGCAATCATCAAGATAACCCTATGAATTAAGTACTAATAGAGTTATCACTTAACATAGGAGTAATATAAGATTTAGTGCAGTTTAGAAACTTTCCCAAGTCATCCAGCAGAGAAATGGTGGGCTCAGAATTCATATTCAGGCTGCCCTTGTTCAGAGTTCATTCTTTTAACCTACACTATAGTACCTTGCAAAATTATACCTAGAAAATGAGGTACTACTAAAGGCCAACACTATTATTGCTATCTGCGAACACCAACTTAATAGACAATTTAACTATATGTTGGAAAAATGTAGTCAGTTATGCAAATTATAAAGATTAAAGAGTTTTTTATTGAACATTCTGAATTTATGAAGAAATCAGCCTTTTCAAGTTGGTGTAAAATATATTTTAGATGGTTTCCTGTAATTTTCAGAGCAGAAAGACGAGTCATTCATCCATGTAAGACATATGTTGCCTAATATGCTATGTCTATATAATGCCAGAATAACCCAAAATAACCTGACCTTGACTAAAGGGTAGGTTACCACACCTTATATCTTATTGACATCAAGTCACACCAACAGTTTTTTTCTTTTCTTTCTTTTTCTTGAATTAGGTGGATTTTTTGGAGCCTTAGGCAATGTTGTTCATAAAAAAGAAACTATTATGCAGTAAATGAATTTGCTTGACTAGGTACTTTTACTAAAATCATAGATACCATGAGGATGAATTTATTTTTAATGTGAGTTCAAGGCTTAAGAAATGTAGAAATAGGTAGGATTTCTTTGAATTTTATCAGCATTGATTAGTGTTTATTATGTGCTGGGGAAAGGAGAACCATAGACATGGTGAGGTCTCTAGAAACCCAAAGTCAATGGCAGAGATAGACTAAGGTATGTAAAGCAATAGGGTACGTTCAGAGAATGGAAATGCTTCAGCAGAGAAGACTCTAGTTAACTCACTCTGTCAGAATGCATGAAATCTGGGGGAGTTGCAAAGACGATGTCATGCATGCCTCGTATTCGAAGGGCTGAAGAGGAGTTTTCCAGGCAGATGAATTAGGAGAAGGCATTTGCTAACAGTATCCTTTGTCTGTGAGGCAAAATGGAGGGTGTACAGTTAACTAGGCAATTGTTAGCGTGACTGAGGTGACAGTATAGAATCTATAGATAATTACAAAGCACCCTGAGCTTTGGAAACCCCGTATTTAACTTGGTGATCTTACTTTATACTTTGGGTATGATATTTACTTATAAAAGTGTCTAAATATCTACATTGTTTAGACGCTGAATCAAAATATTTATGTTTCTTTATGTGAACAAAATTCTACATATACATGCATGCCTATAGAAGCAAGAGTATTACTCTTGGTGTGCTTTTATTGTTATAGGTATAGATATAAATACATACATGTGTGTTGTAGGTACTTAACATATATATTCAGTAATTACTTGTAATTTTGGTGCCTTAACCAAAAAGTTGTTTGCTGCCGTAAAGACTTAACCTCTCTGTCATTTGTGGGGGTGAGGAGCGCCAATAATTCCCGTTCTGCACTTACCAAAAGTCCTTTTATGGGAGTCACATGGATCATAATGCTCACAGTTAACGTATATTGAGCCCTTATTACATGTGCCTAACTCTGTTTGAGTGCTTTACATGTGTTATCTCTTTTACCTTGGCCATCATCTCTGTGAAGATGCTGCCCTTGCCCCTACCCTACAGATGAGGAACGCTGGGCACAGACCGGTGGTGTGCATTGTACAAGCACTCTGATGTGGGGAGAGGCGGAGCCCGGCATGCAATGGGCACCCTCCAATCGTAGATCCCGTGCATTTCACCACTGGTCGTGTGATCCGATTGCATCATCTAAGAAACTCGCTGTGGGTGGGTGTCATTTGTTGTCATTATAATCACTCCTAAAAAATCACTAAAACATTTATTATTTGCAACAAAACTTTTTAAATACTGTTTGAAGGACATGGAAGGGAGCTCTGTAACCTCTCCTGTTCACTCCTTTCCCCCTACGTTGGTGACAGCAAGACTGTGATTTAATTTCTCTCTTCTTTTCCAGGCCCAAACTTCTTCATCCCTGGATTTCATATTTTACATAATTTACTTTTCCAGTTAACTGAATTACTAGATTTGAAAAGGTGACATTTAAACCAAAATATAAGAAAGCCTTCTAAAATGCATTACATCTGAATCGATATTATTTGATAAAGGCTGTTTTGGATAAAGTAAATGTTTTCATGACATGCAACTGCTTGGTTCTTAAATGTATTCTTGATAAGATTCCTCACTTCCTCAGGTATCAATTTGTTCTTCATCACAACTTTCCACTGGAACATGTTCTATGGGAGTATTGGAAATGTCCGTGTGTTTACTAGTGTATGCCAAGCACCCGCTACATATTACATTATCAAAAAGATATTACTGAGAGGAAGAAAGGAAGGAAAAAGTAAAAAGAAAGAAAGAAAGCGAGAAAGAAAAGAATGAATGAATGAGTGGAGGAATGATTGGCAGCTTCTTCTTGCTATTGTATGTGCCACCCTCTAGGACTTTTTTATTATCCCGTATCTTCCTAAATCACTGATTTTAATCTGCTCCGGACTGGAAGTCAGTTACCAAACATATTAACTCTGTACATAAAGTAGGAGTAAAAAAAGTATGGGGTGGGACTAAGGAACTCTCAGTGAGTAGACCTAGGAACTTTAACTTGTCTGGATTTAACTTATTAATTAAATTTTATTAATATATGATATGTTAATATTATGAAATACAATTTAGATGGCTTCATAATAAGTAGGTGACCTGAAAAATGAGTGCAATGAAAACAAACTTCACTGTGACTGAATTTGTGTTCCTGGGGCTCTCATCACAGCCAAAGGTGCAGCTCATTCTTTTTATTATCTTCTTGTTCTTCTATTTATTAACGATGGCTGGGAATATTATCATTGTCACTATTATCCAGATAGAACCTCATCTCCAAACCCCCATGTACTTTTTTCTCACTAATTTATCCTTCCTGGATATCTGCTACACATCCACCAATGTCCCACAAATGCTGTCCAACATGGTGGGAAAAAAGAAGACCATCTCTTTCTCCAGGTGTGCTGCTCAAATGTACTTCTCCTTGTCCTTTGGAATGATTGAGTGTGTTCTCCTTGGTGTTATGGCTTATGACAGATATGTAGCCATTTGTCATCCTCTTCATTATACTATCATTATGGATCAAAACACCTGTGTCCAACTGGCAGCCATTTCTTGGTCCAGTAGCTTCCTGAGCTCCATGATTATCAATATCCTCACTTTGAGTTTGCCCTACTGTGGGCCCAATGTCTTGAATCACTTTTTTTGTGAGGTACCCTCTGTCCTGAGGTTGGCTTGCACTGACACCTCACTCACCGAGATGGTCGTTTTTATCTTCAGTATCATCATTGTCTTCATTCCTTTTCTCCTCATTGTGGTTTCCTACACCCAGATTCTTCTATCAGTTCTCAGGATGCGGTCAGCCTCCGGGAGGCACAAGGCACTGTCCACCTGTGCCTCCCATCTGACAGTGGTGGCCTTATTTTATGGAACTGCCATCTTCATGTACATGAGACCCCAGTCAAAGTCCTCCCGGGCCGGGGGTAAGATCATTGCAGTGTTCTACACCGTGATCACACCCATGCTCAATCCCTTGATCTACAGCCTCAGGAACCAGGATGTGAAAGGAGCTCTAAGGAGAGCCATCACAAAACAAAAGGCGTGAGAGCTTGGAGTGAGCCGCCAGGGTTAACTGTTTACCTAAGATAATTGGCTTCTGAATAGGAAGTAAAGGAGTAAAACGTAGCTGGGGTACTTAACATCTTTCCTGCCATATGTAAAAGACACATAAATCCAGCTGCAAACTCAAGAGGAATCATAGGACAAACCCAAGGACAAACCACAGTTTAATGTGTCAGAGCAACTCCCTCCATTGTGTGACGACTATTTCCTCACTCCCTGAAAAAAATCTTGATTCCTTAAAACCATAGGCTATCTGATATTAATTGCTAAAAATTACATCAGTAAGGTGAGAGATCTGCCTGGAACATCAAAAGCACATTGATATAGAGAAGCATTCTTAATTTCCAACTCGTACAGAACTTCCAGGAAAGGGATTTGGAGGCAACATTTCACATTTGTCCTAACTGCATAACTTTCCAGGAACCAGCACCCTGAATCTACTCTGTGTTTTAGACCTTTATTAAAATATTGCTTCGTTTAAATTTCAACTGAACTCTACCCTTCCTGCAGATCCTGGTGTATGGTATTCCTGTCTGCAATGGGTAAATAAACTTGACTTTATTTAACTACAGTTTTGTTCTTGGTGGTCTTAGGTTCATTGTGTGGATGGAGGACAATAGTGATCAGATGCAGAATTTTGAACAAATGTTAATGGGCTAATTCATTCATTCATTACATAACATCAAATGACTACCTGACAAAATGTTAAATACAATAAAATACTTTTTTCAAATATTCATAAATATTTACAATATACATATACTTACACTGACAAATGGTGATACATACAATAAAGGAAATAATCCTCAGGGGGCAGTGACAGACAGTAATAGGTGGAGTGACCTCTGAGGAGGCTGCCTACAAAGACCAGAAAGAGAGGTACAGTGAGACTAAGAAGAGCTTTCTAGCCAGAGGATGGTTGTAATCAGACTATGGAGATATGGCGAGTTTACTCTAGTTGAAGGATAAAGAAAACTAGTGAGGAGCTGAGCAGCAGGTATGGCTGGGGAGGCAGGCAGACCCTGAAGGGCTGAGTTAACTGTGGTGATGACTAGGGATTTATTCTCAGTAAAATGTGAGTACTATGAAGAATGGTGATATGACACAACTTATGTTTTTAAAATGTTTTTCTTTATGCAGACAGACAGTGTTACTTTTACAAAGAATTATTATTTGAATTAAGAGAATAGCAAAATAGAATTTAGCATTAATATGCTCAATAAGCATAAATATGGACTGTGATTAACATGCTGTTAAATTAGAGATAAACTTTTAAAAATTGTTTCCCACTTATTTCACAATGTAGAGTAAAACAAAATAATGTAATTCACCATGCAGAGACAACCAACAGCTAAGACGCAAGCATTTGTTTTATCTAAATATAAAATCATCTAGATCAGTAAATTAAGCATCTCTGATGGAATAGGTCAAGTACATGCCAGTTATTTAAAACTAATTTAAAAAGTTAAAATAAAAATCATTAATAAAATAACTGAATTTATTACACAGAGTATTTTTAGTGTTTGTCTTGATAGACAAATGATAATATATTTTATATTTTTAAATACATGTACAAGAATTAGAAACATATACTTCTAACAAGCTTTCTCCAAACAATTGATTTAAAGTGAATGGTAGCATTTAAAATTCTTCCAAACACCATCAAATAAGAAATGCAAATACTTGGCTGTTTATAAATTAGAAACAAACAAAAAAAATTGCAAGACTTTTCTCATTTAGGTCACATATAACAAAAATATGTAAAACAAGGGGAACAGATACCTGTTTTTCTAACAATTCATTATCTAGACCAATTGTTTGAACTAATCAATTCATTTTTAGGCCAGTAACTTGGAGTTGGGTGATTAAGAAAAATAATGCTATTCAACAGCCCGTGCCCTATCCTGGTTCTCGTGCTCTTCAAGCAAGTTTCCTCCTTTTCTATGTTTGCTTCTGTTGATATAAAGGGCAAATATCACACTTAAAGACATTCAACTGATAATTCTGTACACTGTATGTTACAATCATCAGGAGAACAAACAACAATTAAGGTTAACACAAATAATGCTGAACTCGACACTTATTGGTCCTTCACAACATCAAAAGTCCAATTGAATTATTTCCTTGCTACATTTGTTTGGGGTCACGGTAACATGAAGATAACATAGCTAAGGAGGACACCAACAGTATACTTCTTTGACCATTTTAAAATAAAATTAAAGGCTAGAATAAACAAAATAATTAGAGAATGGACTATTGTTATGAACTGCATTTTCTCTGTGCTTGATTGATCAGCATTACTGTGTATTGTAAGGGACTAGATTTAAAATGAGGATAATAAAATTATAATTCTAAGGTTTTAATTAAACCGTGTTACTATGAGGAAGTCATTTCTTTTTCGTGGACCTCATTTCCTTCATTTGTAAAATGAAACAGTTGTTGGGTTAGATAATCTTTAAGTATGTATTATGTATGTATGTATGCATGTATGTATCCATCGATCGATCTAACATTTATCTATCTATTTCTTTCTATCGTAGCCTCTCTTTAGCAATATCTAGCTCTCTATGTTCTCTCTGGAATAGAGTTATTATAGATTTATTGTTAAATTGATATATCAAAAACATGTCCAAGTTTCTTCTGAAACAGCTTTATATTTTCACTGTTTTGGTTTTGGTTGGTTAATTTTAAGAAAAGATAATGCAATTTTGAAAGGTTTTAATGTCTCCACTGTGGGTGTAAAGACCACTACTATCATAAATCATGTTACCAGCTCTCCGGATGGCTATTGTTATTTTTAAATTAAAAAAAAATAGTTTAGTACCCAAGTCAGTAAGTATGAGGGTTGTAAAGTACTGAAAGGGAAGACAGTCACGGTGAAATGAATTATTCCTCATCAAAATCATTCTATCAGCATAATCTAAAAGCTAAACTGCTTCTTTGACACCATCTCCTATTTTGTGTGTTTTCCTCACTTATTCATGTGATACTTGCTTCTCTAGCCTATTTGACCTTGTAAAGATTCAGCTCACCAAAGTCAAAGGCAAATGTGAGTCTTTTGACAAATGTTTCACAATGTGATCTTGTCTAACTCCTGACTGATGAATATACTTAAATAACCAGACTGAATATAGTCAGGAATCCAGCCCTTGATAGCGGTTCCCCAACCTCTTCCCAAATTATGATCACTCTATAACTTTCTACAATGCTGGACATTTCTCTATTCTATAGAACACTGGGTTAGGAATCAGGAGAAATTTGTTCTAATCCTAGCTCTACTACCTATAAGCTAGGAACACTTTGACATGCCATTTAAACTTCTATTGCTCCAGTTTCATCATCTTCAGAAATGGGATTAATAGTGCTTGTGCTCTGAATCTCAGGATCTCATACTTTTGTTTCAGTAGGTTTCCTGAGACCCAAAATTGGGGCTAGATTTTGATAGTCCTTCTCTAGTCCATCAAGGTGTGGCATTAATCTGTGCAATGTACATTTCTTACTCATTTATTATATCCAAGAACTTGAAGATTAAAAATATTAGCCTACCTTAGTCTCACAGTCTACCAAGGAGGCCTTCATTTTCAGTGATGTTTGAACGTTATTACAGAATTAGGGGCACAGCACTTCTTTAGCACAGAAGAAAGATGCCATTAAGCCCCAAAGTTCTTAAATACGCTACGTAGGTTTTTCATATATATTAATATTTGAAGTAGGGCACTTATGAGAATGAAAGGTAGCATTACTGACACTCCAGAACAAGAGGCAAAAACAAACTGCCTTGAGCTAGAAGCGCTGTCTGTGATAACTTTATCTTGCATCCTCCTCACTACAACCTCCTGTGGTACCACTTTACAGACACAAAAACCCTGGAAGGTAAGTCCAGGAGTGATTTAGATAAGAAATTCTGATTGATATGCAACATAATATGAAAGTGTATACTATCTGGGTGGGTTAGTAGAATTTGCAGCATAGGAACTTTAATGGTATAAGCAAGAGCACACAAAGGGAGAAATTACATGGCGTAGTTGAGTTCGATGTGATTTGAACTTCTGTGAGATGGGATACGGAAGGAAATGGCTGGAATGAAGCTAAAAGAGGTGAAATTTCAGATGTCACTTGTGGATGTCACTCACAGGATTGATTTCATTATGGTCTCCCAGTTCAGTCTCCTAGAACCTGATCTGGCAAAGTGGATTGTTCTCCTCGCTAACATTTGCTCTGATAGAGTTAAATACACAGGTGCCATTATGAGCTCACTATTGCAATGGGGAATTGGGGCTATCAAAGGAGAAGGGAGTGAAAAGGGTAGAGACTTGGGAAGGACACAGAGGTGGAAAAATGCAAGGGCCATCGAACAAATAGTTTTCCAGGAGAATCTGTTGAGCCAAGAGAGCAGGGAGAAATAATGCCACAGAGGTAGTTTAAAGAGGAGGGCCTGGAATGCCAAGGAAAGGACTTTGGCAATTTTATAGTTCCTGACTTATGGAAGAGGGATAACTATGGAATAGATAAGGAACCTGAGATACTAATTATTCCAGGTATCTTCTTAAAGGCAGAGATTAAAGGCAGGAACTTCAGCTTAAATTCCTCCCCTGGGAGAAGACCGGTTATAAGCTAAATGTAAGAGCTTTTCCAAGACCCATGAAGAAAAGCACAGTATCTTAAACCTGCCTGAAGTAGCCACAGGGGTATCCAAACTTTTGGTGTCTCTGGGCCACAGTGGAACAAGAAGAGTTGTCTTGGGCCACACATTGAATACATTGTGACACATAATCACAAAAAATATCATAGTGTTTTAAGTAAATTTATAGTTTTGTGTTGGACTGTCCATCCTGGGCAAGTTGGACACCCCTGTGTATACCCTGAGTGTATAGTCAGATGTACCAGACTGAGGGCTACGGTGCTATACTGGTTTCCCCAAAGGTTGACCTGCCGTTGGATATGTGGCAGGGCTTCAGGGAGCAAAGAGGAATCTACTCCATAATCCACAAGTAATAAACTCACTACTTCCCAACCAGTAAACTCCCATGTCCTTAAATTGGTGCCAGGTCTTGAACTACCACCACCGAACTTTCCCACAGAGCAGCGAGCCAAAATGGCCCATGGGCCTGTCCCACAGTTCCTGCCTCTTGCCTTTGTTGACTATGTGTCCTTTTTCTGGCATCATTTGTTTCCCTCTTTAATTTCTAAGCCACGTTTCAGAAACAACTCAGATGTTCCTTCCTCCATAAAGATACCTGATCTCCCAAGAAGAAAGACTGTCTTTCTAGTGCAAGCTTCCAAAGCACCTTGTTTACAATTCTCTTTGGTATTTAATATTTTTTTCTGTGATACAGTGTATGTGCATTTATCTTATTTTTCTATGGGTATAAATAACATGAAGTCAAGAAATATGTATATGTATATATTGCTTACCACATCATAAACACAGATTGTTAAAAAAATGAATCTAAGCTTTATCCTACTCTATCTCCCTTTTTAACCACTTATGCATCAATTTTGCCTTTCACATTATCACTTCACTGATTTAAAAAAACATCACTTTACATGATTTTTGCAGTCTATAATACAAAACACAATTGACACATTTACCCTTCTTATGATTTTCTTCATGGGCAAAAATTTTAATGTGTGAAAGAGAACGCAGGCCTTTTCAAATATAAGGCATTTGTTGATCTCTTATTTGAGTAATCTAATAGGATAGACAAGAGCTAAGTAATAGTCCCCCCTTTATTGATAAAGAAGCTGAAGTACAGAAATATTAAGGTATTAATCTGAAATAATTATTGGTAGGACTGGGCTAAGATTAAGGTGACCAAAGTTCTATCCATTTTTCTCTTGCTATTATAAGTCGATATATATGCTTCTACCACCAACTACACGGAAAAACAATTAATTTCCTCACTTTATTGTGTCACATTGATAGCATAAGTATAGATAGTTAAACTATAAATGAAGGAGAGTAGAAGCAACTGTTTATTATGTATCATTATTTGATAAATTATTTACAGACATTACCACATATCCTTTGAAAAATGCCAAAAAGTAAGTATGATTATTCTCATTTAGTAGATGAAGAAATCTTACAGAGATCAAATGACTTGCTCAGGATCACAGCCCAGATGAGAGCTCCTTTCTAAATAGTCCAAAGCCCAAATATTTATTATCGGTCAGAATGGAAAGTATGGCCTTTGGATCAATTTTTGATATAACCACTTTGACAAGTTTGTTGAGTTATCTGAACATTATTTTTTATCATCTTTAAGATAAGGAGAATATTTATCTCTACTAATTGTTGTAAGAACTTAGTAAGATTTCAAGTGCCCTGTTCATTGACTAGATACAACAATCAATTAAGAAATAAAGGTAGCCTTCAACGGAGGCCCTGATTAGAGACATAAAAGTGAATTTCAAAGATCTTCCTGATTCTAAAGCAACTCCTCTTTGAAGTACTCCATGTACTTGCTATTTGCAGTTTTTAAGAAACAAAATTCGATTGAGTATGTTTGAAGATATAATTGGCTTTATTAAGTGATTCATGAATCAGGCAACATCCCATCCAGCAAGTGGTAGAATAAACACGGGGTTTGTACCAAGTGGAATGCTTTTATAGAAGACGGGTGGGGTGAAGAAACTACTAACAAAAGGAGAAAAAGGATTATTCTTAGACCAGGTTATCTTTCTTTGGGGGTCAAGGGAACTGCAAAGGTTTTTATTGTGCAGATGCCTCTTCTTTTTCTGGGAGATGGGGAGGGCCAAAGTGATTGATTACCAATTATTAGTGACTACCAATTATTACCTCATTGGTAGTGACCAGAAAATTCCAGACTGGTTTCTCAAGATTATATTTCTGGGAGAGGTTAAAATAGCAACCAGGTCAGGCATTAAGTCTAGGTTTGGCATCATGGGTTTTACCACGAGAGATACCATTTTGGTACTATGGTTTTCTCTTTAACACAAGTAAGGGAACAGAAATAACCTTTTGTTCTTATTTTCACATAGTATATTAGATATGCATATTGATTTATGTAAAAGAATCTGAAGGCTACATATCTGGACTGCCAACTCTGCATCTGTTTATTAGCTACTGTATTTTCCCCATAAGGTAACATCAGGAATGTGTTTTTGGAAATTCATGATATGATCAGGTAATTGTGAACCAGGTGTTGCCACTCCTATATAATGACTCCTTGTAAAAAAAACTTGGTAAGTCTTGGGTCTTTTATCCCTAAAACTCTCTGATGTCTTTCATAATGAATGGGGCTGCTCTACACTTTAGGCCAAGCATCATGTTTCCCTAATCTTTGACTATATTGCACTGGAGTGGGGTTGGGTGGAAAGATTATTGATTGTGAGTAAAGAGAAAAAAAACTGATGGTGTTATGGAGTTTCAGCATAGCTGAGAAAAACTTAGATTTCCTCAAATATCAGTCTTTTGCCTTTACCTGCTATTGATACCTGACATTATTGTTTCTTAATTAAAAATTTGTAGCTTGGAGAACATGCAAAAATGAGCTATATTGTTTTCTATTGCCAGGCATTGATACATTAGGGTTAGTGAAACTGTTCCCCAATAAGGGCCTGGGGATGATGGTGGAAAGCATTGCAGACCCTTGGCACCTAATTTACATCAGAAGAGAAAGGGAAAAAGTCACAGGGAAAATTTTAGAAGGAAGCAGGAAAACAAACCCTGTAGGCATTAAGATCTTGTCAGTGTTAGCCTTGGTGGTTGATTCACACTATCCTTCACATTCACGGGTCCCAGAGTCCTATGGTTTCCCTGAGGCCTGAAAGGATGTCAATATGTGAAGGTGACAAAACTTCCATGACTACCCCTTTAAAATATTAGGCAGAGGAGATCAAAGGGAGCCTGCAATTATTTGGTAAAACCAACTACTTGCCAGAAGGGAAGATGGAGGACAGGAAAGAAAAGGGTCTTGGTTATTGGTGGCAGCAGTTTCTGAGAGATTGTAGCTGGAATCACACCAGTCACCTTGCTGGCAAATGTGTCCCTTACATTCGTACCCTCCAGAGGCTGGCATACACCTAACACTTCCAATTTTTGGTGAATGTGAGTGGATGGATCCTGGCCTGAGTTAAGTCATTCCTCACACCAGCCCCATTCCAGATGTATTTGACTAAATTTTCCCTGACTTCCTTTCAGAGTAGAGAAATATTCCACATTTAGACTTGTCATGCCTCATGACCCTGAAAAAATATGCCTAAAAGTGATTGGATAGAAATGCTAATTTGAAAGAACATAAACATCTCTATGTTCATTACATCATTATTTATAATAATAGTCAAGATTTGGCCATAGCCAAATTGCCCATCAGTAGATGAGTGGATAAAAAGCTGTGGTATGTTTACACAATGGAATAATATACAGCAGTAAGAGAGAAGAAACTCTTACGTTTTGTAACAGCAAGGATGGACCAGGAGAATATCATGCTAAGTGAATTAAGCCAGTCAGTGAAAGACAAATACTACATGATCTCATTAATATGTAGAATCTAATGAACACAATAAACTAATGAACAAAATAGTAACAGAAGGTTAGATACACAAAACAGACTGACAGCTGCTGAAAGGGAGAGGGGGGAGGCAGGATGAAAGATGGTGAAGAGATTAACCAAAGAACATTTACGCACACCTGATGGACACAGACAATGATATGGGGTTGGCTTATGGAGGGGATAGGGTGAGACAGAGTGGCGGGGAAAGGGAGAAAAGGCAGGGACAACTGTAATAGCATAAACAATAAAAATATTATATGCCAGACATGAGACAGAGCTTTCTACTGGGCCTTTTAAACTTATTATTTCTCACAACAAATTTATAAGGTAGATACGTTTGTTGTTCCCATTTTCAGATGAATAAAAGGAAACTGAGATAAACTGGTGTTTTAAGATACAAATATATAACAAATAATTAACATCTGTTAGGGTTAGGGTTAGGGTTAGGGGTTAGGGTTAGGATTAAATAACTTACTCATAAAAAAAAGATTGGAAATTTATTTCCCCTATCAAATCCAGTCTCCATTTCAAATCAATATGTGAGTCAATTTTAAGTTAAAAAAACTAATGAATGTTGCTTAACATGTTTTTCAAAAATACTAATTTCTATTTCCTTCAGATTAATAAGGTTAAGGATTACAGAAAACTTTCAAAATTAAGATTCACTCAACAAATGGATGGTAACTTAGGTAGTGTTTATTGGAAAGTTATTTGCATTTTTGATCTTCTGCCACCATACTTCTATCACTATCATTTATCCGTGATAATAACACATTTTCATTTTTTTATTTTTGAGGTTTTTTTCCAATTAGTTTTTTGAACGCAGCTTTCACATCCTTATTCCGTAAACTGTAGATCAAGGGATTCAACATGGGGATGATGACAGTGTAGAACACAGAGGCCCACTTGTCTTGGTCCAGGGAGTAGCTGGACGTTGGCCTCAGGTACATAAACATGACTGTGCCATAGAAAAGTGTGACTCCAGTGAGGTGAGACCCGCAGGTGGAGAAAGCCTTAAGGCGGCCCTCAGCTGAGCGCATTCTGATGATTGCAACGAGGATGAAGGCATAGGAGATGAAGATGATGAGGATGGTGCTGAATTCAATGAAGCCACACAAACTAAAGAGCAAGATCTCACTGATGTAGGTGTCTGAGCAAGAGAGGGCCAAGAGTGGTGGGATTTCACAGAAGAAGTGGTTGATGATATTGGAACCACAATAATTCAAACTGAAGGTGAGGGAAGTGTGAGCTACTAAACTCACCAGGCCGGCCAGGTAAGAGCCCAGCATGAGAACCAAACAGACTCGCTTAGACATGAGAGTGCTGTAGTGGAGGGGCCGACAGATGGCCACGAAACGGTCATAGGCCATGGCAGCCAGGACATAGCATTCAGCATCCACGAAACCCACAAAGAAAGCAAACTGGGTGGCACAGCTGGAGAAGGAGATAACTTTGTGCTTTGTTAGGAAATCAGCCAGCATCCTGGGAGCGATGGCTGAGGAGTAGCCCAGGTCAACAAAGGACAGATTGCAGAGGAAAAAGTACATGGGTGTGTGGAGCTGAGTGTCTGTTATAATTAGGATGATCATGCCAACGTTCCCCACGACATTGACCAGGTAGACCAAGAGGAAGATCACAAAGAAGATAATCTGTAGCTGAGGGTCCTGTGTGATGCCCATAAAGATAAACTCAGTCACCATTGAATGGTTTTCTTTATTCATCTTTTCAGTTCTATGTGTGCCTCTATTTAGTTTATTGTTTGGATCCTTAAATATGTTCCCAGTGATTAGACTCTGTGACTCATGTGGTAACTCATAGGTGATGGTTGTGCATCTTCTCTCTAGGTGCCCAGTTTAAACAGAAGATGTTATCAGTGTCTTGGGGATGGCAAATTCTGCTTCTCCAACAACCTTGGTGCTCTGAGGTCATTTTTCATATGGTACCAATGCATGACCTGATCTATGCATTCATCCACCTCACTTAATCAGTGAAGAGAAGACGTTTTGAGTGTTCCTTCCTTTTTTCTAAAACGAAGCAAATGTGGACACAAATATGGATACATATTAACTCTCATTTTTTATCAGCACAAAAATAAGGAAATGAAATAACCAGGGATCTCAAAGCATAACATCATATCACACACACACACACACACACATTTACAGAAAGTGAAAAACTTGGAGTAGAGGGTGAACAATATTAGAAAAAGCAGTGAATAATAACAATTTTGAATAAAAAGGAGTTACTGAGTATTAATGATAGGCCAGAACTTTGAATGCTTTACACGTATTACTTAATTTCATACTCACAACAACCCTATGAAGTAGGTATCATTGTTATCTCCATCCTATGCAGGAAAAAAATAAGACAGGATATTAAGTAACTTCAACAAAGTTACTTTGTTGAAGTAAGTAGCAGAGCTGATTCTGTCTGACTCAAATCTTGAATAGACTTCACTTTATTGTTCACTTTTTATATGTGATTTAATGAAGGTGAAATCTCTTCATTTTTGTGCCTGCCTTTTTCCACCTGTGTTGCCTGTCATGCATGGACACAGACTTAATCTTTTGGTTTTCCTGATCTTTAGAAGATTCCAGGGGTTTGGCATGGGGTATGAGGAGGATGAAGACGCAATTGTGTCTTTGGACAGTTTGTATCGCCTAGCCAACGTGGTGTTGCATAGCTCAGTTCAAAGTTACAATTCAATAATCCCTCCCTCAGGGGGGAACAGAGAAAGCATTATCCAAGTCTGCATTCACACAGGAACATACATTTGTTAAACTCTTTTTTCTTTAATTCTTCATCTATTGAACAATTCTGAAAAGGAAGTGAGCAAGATCAAACCAAAACAAATGAAGTTAATAAGAAATAAGTAGCATCCTCTACCTAAACCCAAAGGCATAATTCAGAGGGTATCTACTTGGTTTATTGCTTAGGAAAGACAAGAAAGCAGATAGTATAATGTGTCTTTTATGGGGGTGTGAACATTCCTAATGGTTTATCTTAAATCCTAGGGTGAATGAATATAGTGTTCCCCATCTTGTGTATATGATATAAGATTACATATATATAATATATAGTATATTAGCTACATTATATATATATATAATGTAGCTGAAGTTCAACCAATCTGGCACTTCAAGAAAGGGTAGAATAGTGAGTAAATAACATATTTCATAGTTAACAATAAACTCAAATATTTTTTAAAAACTAGCAAAATGTTTAAAGACAAACCAACTATATTTTGGATTTTGATGCACCACCTGTTTTTGTATGTTTAAGTGAAAAGAATACTGAAGTAAAAGTTTGGAATCCTGGTTATATTCCTGTTTTTCCCCACTAATTAATTTTTGGACTTCATGAATTGTTGTATTGGATGCAGCTTTCTTGGCTGTGAAATGAGTGGGGCAGAGAATGCAAACTCTATGGAGCCTTCCAAATCTGGAATGCTTCAAATTCAAATACTATGAATTCAAATACCTAAAAGCCAAACCCCAGCCTGTGTCTCCTTTTGAATTTAAAATGGCATGGACCCAGTGCCAAGCAAACCCATGCTCAAAGAAGCACTCAGCAGGGTAGTGCTCCATTCCCGGTAGGTCACATCAGTTTCTCTTTCTGTCCCCAAAACTGACCTGTGACCTGACTTGTTTTCTACCTGTTGGTAAGAGGTTGAATGTCTTCTCTTCTCCCGTTGGATTTTACTGAACAAATAATCTGAGAAGTATCCAAAACCAGTGAATCACTCTGGTAGTTGTCTCTGAGCTGCTTGCTCATCCCACCTTTGTTTCTGGGTGCGGGAGGTATCTAAGTCTCAATCACAAGCAATCCCCAGAAGAAGTATGATGAAATACTTTCTGCATTCACAGGAGACCCAAATACTCAATGAACTGTCATCCCCTAAGGGTTTCACTCTCTCTTCCTTAAGCCCTAATAATAAAAGAAGGTAACAGAGGGGAATTTTATCAGCCCACTCCAGTTTTAATTATTGAGTCATCCATAAGGGCTGCATGGACTTCTTTACTTTACCAGCCTTAAGCCTGTATGGTGTGATTTTGATGGTAACTTAGAAAGATCTGTTTGCTGATTCTTGAAACATCTTTCAAAGAGGATAATACTTACCATGCTACATGGAGTGGTCATATTTAAATGTACATGTGGTAGCCAGCAGACTGTGAGCTACCCAGTGGTGCTTTGGACCTACCCAGCTGGTCCTTTATAAAGGTTGACCAGCACTCTTGCAAATATTACAGGGACAATGTTAAATTTATAAATTAACTTAGCAGAACTGCCACTTTTAAGCCATTCAGTGTTGCTATCAAAGAGCATGTATGTCTTTATACTTCTTCAAATGTACTTTTGTATCATTCTGGAATTTTAGTCTTTTCCTTTACAGAGGCTTTGCACATTTTTTTTCATTTGGTTATGCTTAGGTCTGTTTTGTTTGGCAATCATAAATGAGATCTTCTCTTCCACATAAACTCCCTAGCTGGCGATGCATGTGTATATGAAGTGATCAGTTAATTTTACACTTTGCTAATTTACTGAGTTTTTTCTCCCTCTCTCTTCTTGATTTTAAACAAAATGTTTTTTATGGTTAAGTATTCCCTGGAACACGATTTATATCCTTTCAGACCCAATGACATCTTTTTATAGCAAGTCATTTATATTGCCCCCTCTGCTTCTGACATGATCATAGATAATTTAATTTACCCACACACATAATTTAAAGAGAAGAAGCAAAATTTAAATAATTTATAATAAAATAATACACATTTTAGTAACTAACTGGTCAGGCATAGCAACATTATGAAAAAGGTAAATGCTTTAAAAGAACTTAAGCACCCCTCTGTTCATAGCAGCACAATTTACAATAGCCAAGTGCTGGAAACAACCTAGGTGCCCATCAGTAAAAAAAAAAACTATGGCACATTTACACAATGGGATACCACACAGCAGAAAAAAAGAAGGAGCTCCTACCTTTCATGACAGCATGGATGGAACTGGAGAGCATTATGCTAAGTGAAATAAGCCAGGTGATGAAAGTCAAATACCATATGACCTCACATATAAGTGGAACCTAATCAACAAAACAAACAAGCAAGCAAAATATAACCAGAGTCATTGAAATAAAGAACAAACTGACAGTAACCAGAGGAGGTTGGGGTAAAGGGGGAAAGAAGGGGAAGGGTCGTGAAGGAATGTGTATAAAGGATCCATGGACAAAGCCAAAGGGGGGTAGGATTGAGGATGGGAGGGAAAGTGGAGACAACTGTGTTTGAACAACAACACAAATAAATAAATAAAAAAAATAAACTTCTCGAAAAAAATAAAATCTCCATAAATGTGACAGTTAAAGAAGCAGGCTGATACATGTTTGTTATCTAGGCACCTCAAACAATTTTGCAATTTTCTAGCTTATGGCATAAACATCTGGATGATGAGCAGCAATTTGTAAAGTCCCACACCATTCATTTTCCTCCTTGAGTTATTTAACAATTGCATTTGTGGCAAATTTGTTATATATAAAATCTATTCCATAGTACTCCATGTTTATATTTAAAATGTGTTTACATGTAAAAGGGAGGTTAATTCAAGGCTCAGATAATTTGATTAAGGACATCAACTGACAGGATACATGAAAGTTGTGTGGGGTGTGGTCGGTTCTTCGTTGTGATGGATTGTGCTGCACCCTGAAGGCTTTCAGCATCCTCTCCCCTTATCCGTCAGATTCTAGGCCGCACGAAACTGCATCACATGACAACCACACATTTTCATAATGTCCCTAGAAGAAAACATCATCTCCACTGAGACCTCGTCCTTGAAATTCTAGGTGTTGGTTGGATATTGAATAACTTTTCCCAACTAAGAGGTGATTTAATTTACCAAGTTAGACATTAACTATTCCACCTATTCATCCCTAATACTTCTGATTCACACTTTCTCTCAGCAACCAACACCACTGAGACTTCTGTGTTATTGTTCTCCTGAGAAACAGAACTGACAGGAAGTGATAGATGATAGATGATAGATAGATAGATAGATAGATAGATAAACTTATATGAGGGGATTTATTATAGGAATCACTCAATGGTTCTGAAGGCCAAGAAGTCCAAAGTTCTGACATTTGCAAGCTGAAGAACTAGGAAAGCCTGTAGTGCAATTTGGTCCAAGTCCAAAGATCTAAGAATGGGATGAGAGTCGGGGGTAATGGTGTCTGTCTGAGTCCTGTGAAAATAAACAGAACCTCATACAAGTCAATATCTTCAGATATTGATGCTGTGTCTTTTATATGAATGATATAGTAAGCCAACTGAAGACCCTAGTAAGTCTTGATCTAGGCTATATAAGCTGATAGCTATTGCTTACTCTGGACAATTGGGAATAGTGTCAAGGTAGGGGAGACTCATTTTATTAATCATCTATCCATATGCATTTGATGTGGCAACTCACATTCATTCACTTATTTTATCAGAGTCATCCTAGGCATTAGCATTCCCAATTAGAAATGGACAAGATAAGTTATAAAGAGATTTAGTGCAATATCAAAAGTCACATGATCAGTAATACACAGAACCAGGACTGAATGCCAAGACAGCCCTTGTTCTCCCTGCTCCTCCTATAATCAGCTCTTTACTGTGATCCAGGTAATATAACTGATATGTAAACAAAATCCTTATAGGAGGCAACACCAGAGGTAGAATGAACCAGCTGTTTTGTGGATTCTTTCCATGCTTCTTAGGGGGCCAAATGATCAACTATCAGGGGAGATAGAAAAAGGATGCTTAATAGTGGTTAGGAATATAGGACTGAAAGTTCACCCTCTACTGGGCCCAGGCGTCCTGAGGGTAAAGGAGAGAAATGTGAAAGGAACGTTTGATTTCCTCAGTTTTAGAGAGGAAAACAAATAGATTAAAATGAGGTAACATGAGGGATTCGGTCCCCAGAGACTAAAGAACACGAAATACATCCTATTTAAAATAAGTCAGGATGCCTACTCCACAGTCTGCTCTGGAGGCTGCAATTATAATTTCAAATAATATTAAAGGTGTCCTGTAAAAATATATTCTTAATTTTGAAATGTATTTTACCATAACATAACAAATTGGAATACTTATCTTTCAGGATATTATCGTTAAAGAAAGGAGGACTCAAAGTCTGCTGAACCCTGAGTAACCTTCTTATGACAGGACAGGTATGAACGGTGTCGGTTTTGCTCTCTCTGTAATGGGTGGTGTCTAATGTCCATTCTAGCTGTACCTACTGCTTAACCTGGAAGGAGTTCCATCTCTGAGAAGAAGGCTTTCTTCCCCCCTGACTCCAGCTTTTATGTTTTTGGTGAATTTAGACATTGACTAGGAACAAACAAAGTGTCAACTAGAAGTCCAATGGTTAAAAAAGGTAAGGAAAAGATATAAAATGTTTCATTCATGTACTTCACTGAACTGAAGAAAAATTCACAATCCTGTTAATTTCTGCAATTGTTATGGGTCCAAAGTCCACATGCCCAATGCTTTGAAACACAAGATTAGTTAGAGTTTGGAGTGAGGAAAGATTTATTGATTGAGAAGGTGCTGAGAAGATGGGAGACCTAGTGGTATCTCATCTTAATGTACAGAGTTCATTGTGTTGTGGGTTTATTGTAGTGCGTCATAGAATTGTACACTTGAAACTTATATGATTTTATTAAACAATGTCACCCTAATAAATTCAACTAAACAAACATGAAATAAAAAAGATAATACAAAATTCAGACTTCTTTTATGTCAAGGGAAGTGGGAAACAGGAAGTCCAAGAGGTGATTGACGGCTGCAGATCTCTGGGCACCAGTGGTCTCTGAGGTCAAGATTGTGCTTAGTCTGTTGACTCTGGTTGATGTGAGTCCTGTCATGAGATTTCTGCAAATCTTTGCTAAGTAATCATTATTTTTGTACATGCTTCTCTTATTTCCTCAGGGGAGGTACCTTCTGGTAAGGGGCTGTTTTTGCAAAACTTAAGCTGCAAACAGATTTCCTCTAACCTTCAGCCTGTCTACTTGCAAGACAAGCAGAAGCTGTTAGCCTGAAGGCCATGGGAACAAAAATGGAGTGAGAGAGACTGAGCGTTTCACTCATTACACAATCACCTGTAGACCCAAAGGTTTCAAGGGCACTGAGGGGCTAAGAAAGTATTGCTATTACAAGATTTGTTAAGTCATTAGGAGAAATTTACGCAGCAGTAAATAATATGATTTTAAGGCCTTTACAAACACTAGCAATTCTCAGGAAATCCCACCATTATTGTTTGTTATGAAGTAGAGCACTCTTGGAAATTGAAAACCCAGATCAAGAATAGCTGGCCTAGAGGGTGGACTGCAAAATCTCAGCAGAGGGGCAGGAATACTGCAGAGAAGCAGGGCATGTACTTACCAAAGTAAAGCGGAGACCAGAGCGTATCATTCGTGACACCAGCTGTAAAACAAAGGGCATTTGGCTAATAATGCGAATTAATAGATATAAATTAAAAAAAATTTCAGCTACTGTAATTATATTCCTCTTCATGAAATATAGGGATTTTTAAAATGTAACTAAATGTATTCTAAGATATTAACAAAACTCTGAGAATTACAATATTAACTGCTGTGTGTATTAGTGCATCTGTTGGGTATAAATCAGTCACCATCATGTTAACTCTGTGAATTGTGCAAGAGTCACTAATCCTTTGTGTTTATCGTTTCCCAGGTACAAAATTATAGTATTGCTGGTCTCATAGGATTTAAATAAAATAATGCAGGAAAAATGCACCATACACACAGTGCTTGTAGAGCATAGGAAATATCAACACATTTTAGTACTTGTCATCTTTGCTCATCACCTTTCCTTATACGTCTAGCACATACACAAAACATCTGTGACATTCTATTTTTTTCCACTACTTTTGTTAGAATAATACTCTTGGTGAAACTTTCTAATTGAGGATAAGAGGAAAGATTCACTCTTTATTTTTAATTCTTTCTGGAGATGCTGTTCTTTGAAGTTCACACAGCAAGACCATTCCGAGGAAGAGGATCTAGGCTATGTATCTGTCCAGTGAAATAAAGAAGGAGGGAATGTACTGTTTAGGAACAACAAGTAATTTGGCTTCAAGGGATGTATGTTCTAGTCTCTGATTCACCAGTGAGTGCCAGAGAAAACCCAAAACTCAACTGACCTCCTCTAGCAAAGATAATCTTATCAGTGCTCCTGCGATAATGGCTGCTTAATAAACCCTCACTGATTTGTGGTGAAGCTCAGATAAGATAATGATACAAGGACACTTTAAAATTATATAAATTACTGGTTAGGGTACTGAGCTCCTGTCCCAGTGGAAACTAGGGGGAGAGGAGCATGGACGGCACTTCTGCGTATGGCAGAGTCTGGGAGAATGGAGCCCCACCGTGCTCAGTAGATCCTGTACCTCCAGTGGTAGCACAGGTATTGGGTTGCTTTGGTCCCATGTTTCAATTTTGAACAGGATCAAATAACTTTTTGCTGTGAGTGAGAAAGGACTTAACACATTGAGCTATGATTTGTCAGCTAGACTAGTACAGTTTTATCTACCTTCAGATAACAGAGGTCAAGGACGGAGGAGGGGGTCGGAAGGGAGGTGGAACAGCACTGGAGCTGTTGCCTAAATGATTACTCAGAAGATCTAGAATGGGTGTCTATTCTGAGTTTTCTCCTCCTCCCTGCCCCCGCCCCAAGTATTTGGCTTCATTTCATCTTGCATAAGGTGAATATTATTTCCATGTAGATGGCCTGCTGTTAAATCATTCCCCAGATTCAGTGTGGTGGCTGGACAGTTCTTCATGCCACTCCTGGTGTTTTCTATAGTGTTAGGTAGAAGTTCTCACTGCAGTGGTTTGTTCTATCACTTTCATCTGAGATGCCTACTCATTTTAACAATCTGATTTTTTAAATATTGGAGGGATGATTTAAAATTATCAATATTTACCTGACCCCCCCCCCACCCCCCGCGCCCCCGTTGATGCTACACTGGGAAATTAGGATAGAGTTAAGACCATGCTATCTATGGGAATAGCCTACATTTCTGTCCTTGGTCATCACTTTTTAATGTGCCCCCCACACCCAGAAGATTTAATTATTTTCTTTTTGTTTGGAACTGTTGACTAATTTTTACTAACTTCCAGGGTTTTTTTTATTGTTTTCATTAGTACTGTGGAGGAATATTTGGTAGGAACTGGGAATTAATTTTGCCATCTTTCTCCAGAAGTTGTGTATAGAGAGTATATTAATGTATAAGTTAATTTATTTATCATAAACAATGAAGAGAGATACATTTTAAAGATGTTCTGCCTTGGCTGATGTGGCTCAGTGGATTGAGTGCCAGCCTACAAACCAAAGGATCACCGGTTCAATTCTCAGTCTAGGGCACAGGCCTTGGTTGTGGGTCAGGTCCCCAATAGGGGGCACGTGAGAGGTAACCACACATTGATGTTTCTCTCCCTCTCTTTCTCCCTCCTTCCATGAGGGGTGGGGGAGATGTTCCTATAATTATTCAATAAATGGTTAATGCCAGAAGTGATCTTAGTGAATGGATATTAAAGTCACTCTTCTTGGTCATTAGTAGACAGCACAGCTAGAACTCAGATGCAACCTTTTGATGTCTTTTGATTTGACCTCAAGTCCAATGTACTGTTAATTACGTTTTTCATTTTGCGCTGTTCTGTTAGAATTTGTGTGTGTATATCTCAACAAAAAGATGTTTATAGCTCTGTCATGAGTTCATCTGACCCAATGGTGTATTCCATCTTCTCTCGTTTTGCAGCTCAGATGGTCAGGAATCAAACCGAAGTGACAGAATTTATCCTCTTAGGAATCTCAGAAGACTCAGATCTACAAGTTGCCCTTTTTGGATTGTTTCTGTTAATCTATATAGCAACTATGGTGGGTAATTTAGGGATGATCATGTTAATTAAGATTGATCCTCATCTCCACACTCCCATGTACTTTTTTCTTGGCAGCCTCTCCTTTGTGGATGCCTCTTACTCTTCTTCTGTTACTCCTAAGATGCTGGTGAACCTTGTGACTGAGAATAAGGCCATTTCTTTTAATGGATGTGCTGCCCAGTTCTACTTCTTTGGCTCCTTCCTGGGGACTGAATGCTTCCTGTTGGCCATGATGGCATATGACCGCTATGCAGCCATTTGGAATCCTCTGCTATACCCAGTTCTCATGTCTGGGAGAATTTGCTTCCTGCTAGTAGCTACCTCATTCCTAGCAGGCTTTGGGAATGCAGCCATACACACAGGAATGACTTTCAGGTTGTCCTTTTGTGGCTCTAACAGGATCAATCATTTCTACTGTGACACCCCACCCCTGCTCAAACTCTCTTGCTCTGACACCCACATCAACGGCATAGTGATCATGGCTTTCTCCAGTTTTAATGTCATCAGCTGTGTTTTGATTGTCCTCATTTCCTACCTGTGTATCCTCATTGCCATCTTGCGAATGCCTTCATTAGAGGGCAGGCATAAAGCCTTTTCTACCTGTGCCTCCCACCTCATGGCTGTCACCATATTCTTTGGGACAATTCTCTTCATGTATTTGCGCCCGACGTCTAGCTACTCAATGGAACAGGACAAGATTGTTTCTGTATTTTATACCATAGTGATTCCTATGCTAAATCCCCTCATCTACAGTTTGAAAAATAAGGATGTAAAGGGGGCCCTAAAGAAGATATTAGAGAAATGCATACCTTAAAGCCACATAACACATCATCCTTAATTGTAAAAGAAAATGTTTGCATATTGTTTTTGTCTGATTGCTTAAGCTCTTTCTTTTGTGTTAAAGTAGATTGTTTAAAATAAATTATACTTAATCTGGTGTCTTACATGTATATCCATGGGCCTATATGATGAATCATCACAGTGGGGTAGGGCAGTGTCTGATGTATTTTCAAAACTTTTGAAGTTGTCTGACTTAAGTTTAAGTTCCAGTTTTAATATTTAGCTTTTCTTAATATCATTTTATTGTGTTCAATTATTGTAAAAATTGTGAAAGAAATCCAGGCAGTTGTATTTCCACAATGATCTGTTTTGAATATGGGCCACCCCCTGGGAGGGGGAATGATCTTGGGCATGCCAATTCCTTTGAACAGGGACAATTCCAAGAGCAGAACTCAGCTGTGAAGTTAAACTTGGAAGCTGGAGAAATAAATATTTCAACTCTGAGAAACAAATCTGGCTAGTGTACCTCGCATTCACTATGAATAATAACACTATTCCACTCACAAGGCTGTCAAGAGTACCAAATAAAATACAAAAAAATGTCTATCAAGTTTATAGTAATATGGTTACAACTGCAACAGTAGGGGATTATTATACTAATTTTGTGAATTAATTGTAATATCTTGAGGGTAGTAATTGATATATTTTAACTTCTTATCCTTACCTCTCCCAAATATTTCTACAGTTTTCAATAAATATTTATGAAACTAAATTATCTTATTGTTCACTGTAGGGGGTGGGGGACTGTTGATGTTGGAGCAATGAGGAAGCAGCCTTTTTCTATGAGATGATGTGTTGAAGGAGGCCTAAGTAATGAATTGGAATCAGGTAAATGTATATTTCCTATTTCTTCCCATTTCACCATCCACTGCAGACCAGGAGGAAGAGCATCAGTGCTCCACATACTCCAGGGGAGATCCCCTCACCCTGAAAAATTTCTTAGAGGACACGAAGGAAGAGTTATCTCCTTCTGTTCACTCTCAGCAGTTCTCCCATCTCCCTATAACTTCCCCTTTCAACTATTTTTGTAGTACATTTATTGTTGATACTGTTACATATGTCCCCGATTTCCCCACCCTTTGCCCTACTCTGCCCAGCCCCTGACCCTGTCCCCCCAGCCTTTACTACATCGTTGTCTCTGTCCATGGGTTGTGCATATCTGCATTCATGGTCTTCGGCTACTCTCTTCCAGTCCCCACACCCTCTTCTCCTGAGATCTGTCCATCTGTTCCATGCATCCATGACTCCGGTTATATTTTGTTCATCAGTTTATTTTGTTCATTTGATTCCACATATGAGTGAGATAATATGGTATTTGTCTTTCTCTGACTACTTATTTTACTTAGCATAATAATCTCCAGGTCCACCCAGGCTGTTGCAAAGGGTAAGAGTTTCTTCTTTTTCGTAGCTACATAGTATTCCAGGCATAAGTGTACCACAGCTTTATTTTCCGCTCATCTCCTGATGGGCACTTAGGTTGTTTCCAGGTCTTGGCAATTGTAATTAAGGTTTCTCTCAAAGACATTCAAACTATATCACTGCTGGCATCCTCTTTCATGTTTCTTTTTGTTCTAACTCATGTACTTTAATATCCATACGTTAACTGCTTTCTTACTCACCAACGTAGAAAGTGGTACTTGGTCATTCTCACTACTCTCATACCCACATTTTATTATTGGCAATGGAGGTCCCATGGCACATTGTATAATGACTCACTCTCAATCACCCTCAATGCTATGGTTCCACTTTCTCTCCTTGCTACTCATCTGATTAATTCCTAACTTGATTAAATTTCAATGTTTCTTCCTCTGTCCTGCACTTATGTTGCTTAGGGTAGTTAGAGAAAAACACTCAGCACTTAACTCTGTTGCCAACCTTGCCTCATACTTCATCCTCCAAAATATAAACATTTGGATAAGATCATACCCATCTTACTACCTCTAAATCTTTACACATAATAATAAACAATGTGTCCCTGCTTCTAGCTAAGACTAGTTCTTTCCATAAACTTTACTTCAGAGTTACATTTCTACTCTTCCCAAACATCAGTTTCTCAAATTCTACTGAAATGTCCTTATTTGTTTACAAACACCTGGTGTCACCTTTCTTACTAATTTCCTTGGCTGAAAGTCCCATTCAGTCACCAACTTATTTCTCTGAGCCCTTTATAATTGTGCTCTAGTCATCATCCCTGTTTTCTCATATCCCATCACATGTGCCAATGGTATGCTTGCACCTCTCCTTCTCTGAACCTAATCTTGTCAAGAACATATAAGCCTTTAACACTACTGCACCTAAAGATTGCTCTTCCATCTTATTTTTACTGCCTATCTCAGGAGGACTTTTCAGAGTTAATTCCTTTAGGTATCCCCAAAATACTTTGTTCCAGGTTTCTATATTACCTCAATCTTTAGATTTTGTCTCTCTCCATGGCCACTTTTGCTCAGAAAACTGATGGCTCTTCCTTCTCTTCATGCTGGAGGCAAAGGCTTAATCCTTTCCATTGCTTCACTGATACATTGGTTCTCCATTGGTATCCACTTCTTATGTGATTTAAGAAGTTTGCCCTGATTCCAAAATCTACATCTCCAGCCCTGACTTCTGATGTGAGTTCCAGATTTGTATATCGAATTGACAGCCTGGCATCTAGGGCCTTTGGACACATTGAAGGATCAAGAAATTAGCTTTCCTTTTCTAGTTATCATACTCAGACATCTCTAAAATAATCACACCTTTCTTACTATGAGGAGGAACTTCATCTTAGCATCATACTTATGTGTTCTTCTCCTTGGAATAAGAAAGCAGACAGCCTTTATATCTTTATTTACTCATAATACATTCAAAAACCATTTGTACATATACAAAAACTGCACCCATATAATGTATACAATTTGATAAATTTAAACATATGTGTACATCAATAAAGCTGTTAAAAAATCTATTAATGAAAAAACTAGGATGTAACATGTAATGGAGATATAGCTGGCAAGAAAACACAAATTTCTTGATCTCATGAAACATATATTTAAGTGAGGGAGACTTTATTGTTTATACCAAATATGTGTGTATGTGTGCACAGGTGTGTATGTGTTTTAGATGGACATGAGTGGTACTTTGAAGACAAATAGAGCAGACAACAGAATAGGGAATGGTGGAGTGAGAGAAGAGCTCCCTGTGGAATAACATTTCATCAATATCTAAATAGTGATAATATCGTGTGAATGTCTGTGAATAAGCACTCTAAATATGCTACAGTAAATACAAAGACTCTGAGGCAAGATTCTGTTTGGTTTGCTAATGGAACAGTAAGGAGGCAAATACATGTGGACCAGAGTGAGCAAATGATGGGAAAAAAAGAACTGAAATCAGAAAAGAGTTGTGAAGGATCAGCAGGTCACATAAGCCTTGTAGGTCATAAATAGGCTTTGGACTTCGTTCTTTCATATGACCCTGTAATAGCTGTTCTTGCCCAACTCCAACTGCATGCTGCATGAGGAAGTCACAAGAATGATTTTGTTGGCAACTCCACCAGTACCAAGGATATTGTCTGCTCCATAAAACAGATTCACTACATTTATTGAATGAATCAATTGCTGAATGCAATGAGAGCCATACTCTAGTAGAGATGAGTAGGGATCCTATTTTGAGTGGAATTCTGAAACTTGGAGGCAGGATCTGGTCAATCCTGTGCAATTTAATTCATTGTTGTGCTCAAAGGAATCTCAGGATCGGGAAGCAATATTTGTATTTCTCTAAAGGCCTAAGTTACCTCCCAGGGTATACTTAATTCACTGGGGAGGATGTAGTTCAATTATCTCAGTGAAAAACAAATGCACGTTTTATTTTCTGATCAGCACATTTCTAGCCTTAGACTTCTGCAGAGAACAAATCTCACGAGAACGATCACGGCTTTCATAAGGCTGACCTTCTGGCTCGATTCAGCAGCAACATTTTCTACTCTGTGTGGAATTCATGACCTAATTCTATCATAGCTGAGTCCTTTATGCCACTTGCATTTTCATCAAAGCTATAAACTTCATGTTAAATGACAGAAAACTTGTATTCTCCCCAAAACCAAATAAATGAAACAAAAGTAAACTAGTAACCACCACTAATTCCAGTGAATATTTCTTAAGGACAAAAGGTAAGATGATTTAATTTTTAATTTATCTCAGTGTTCAGATATAGAAAGTTTCCAAGAGGACTCAAAAAAATTCAAGTAGTTAAGACTAAACATCTCAATTGTAATATGTCTGAAACAGTGACTTTTTGGTTACCAACTACAGTAATCTGACCTTTTTTCAGAAGAGAGAAATGTGGAATCATTAGAAACAGAGAATTTTATAGAATATTGAATATATGCATACACACACACATGAATGTATGCATACATGTATATCTATGTGTGTGTATAAGTGTGTTTATGTGTGTACAAAACAGGGAAGTTTAATTAATTTCATGTAGAAAGAGTGCCAAAACACCTGGCATATTTAATGCCTTCTGAAGGGCATCAAATAGAATAATTTTATACTCTTATATGTATAAACTGAGAAAATGCTTATAACTTTCAAACTTCATCATATGTATTTATATATGTATGTATGTATATACACATAGGATCATATATATCATAGAGAATATAATTCTATTTATGTCAACTTACATTTTTGTTATATGTGTAATGTGTATTTGTATACATATGCATAAAGCAGAGCTCTGTGAAATGGCTGCAAAATTTTAAAAGTGATTAGTTTACTATAAGGAAGAATTTAACTAATTTTAGAGACAGAAAGATTAGTTAAAGACTATTGCAATAATCTAAGTGAAAGAAGATGTTGTTGGCTTGGGCCTTGGTGGTAGGAATTCAGGTGGTGGGAGGTAATTGTCTTATTGATATCGATACTTTGAAAATAGAGGCAACATAATTATCTGTTAGAATGGTGATGGATTATGTGAAAAAGAAAAGAGATCAATTTTCTAATATTTACTTGTCTTCATTTGAGCAAATGGAAGTACTGAGCTGTCATTGATTTAATTTTTGGAACAAATTAAGGGAGAACATTAAGGGATTCAATTTTGGGGCATATTGAGTTGTTATTCAGTATCAATGCAGATACGTGAGTAAGAAGTTGATTATAGGTCTGGAGTGTGGAAAATAGGTCAGGGCTGGAGACTTAAATTCAGGTGTTGTAAGTATACAGATGATATTTAAAACCATGAGACTGAATAAGGCCACTAACGTTGAGTATAAATAGAAAGAGAAGGAGAGCCAGGACTGAGCTCTGAGCTACTCCAACCTTAAGAATCATAGAGAAGAGGTGCAATAAGCAAAGAAAACTGAAAAGAAGCAAATGAGGTAGGAAGAAAAATCAAAGACTGGTGTTCTGGAAGATGAGAGAAGAAACTCTTTCAAGTAGTAAGCAATGAACTCTGTCAAATGTTACTGATAGATTAAAAAGGTAAGGACTGGGAACTGACCCCTGGGTTTGGTAACAAAGATTCCTGATAACTGACAGGAGCAGTTTCTGTGGAGTAATGTGGTTAAAGCCTGGCTTGAGCAGGCTTAACAGAAAATGGAAACAGAATTGGATATAGCAAGCATATTCACCTGTATCATATTTTTAATTGCCAATGAAAGAACAAAGGAATTGGATACTAGCAGATGAAGACAGAAGGATCACGGGGGAGGAGAGAAAAGTCGGGAGGTAAGATACGGACAGACCAGGGTCAATCATCAAAGACTTCACACACACACACACACACACACACACACACACACACACACACACACGTGCATACACACAGTACATTTTAAAAGGTGCAAGATTTATACGATCTGAAGAGAAACCAGAGTATCACATATTACATTTTAAACAAAATGGGTTACTGAGCTTATTTAAGGAAACATTTTTTTACTGAAATAAGAAAATAAAAAAGTTTAATGCATATGTTCCCAAGACATCTTAGAACCAATGTTACTTATAGCCAAGAATTAACTATTCAGTTTTCCTGGTATTGTTTTTTACAATTTATTCTTTGATTTCTTTCTTATCACAGCATATGAATGACCTGTTCTGAGACAAAGGTATGAGCAACCATTCAAAAGTGACTGAGTTTATTCTCCTGGGATTCAGCAATCATCCAGAGCTACAATCCATTCTTTTCATGGTGTTTCTAGTCATCTATCTCGTCACTGTTTTGGGGAATCTTGGCATGATCCTATTAATCAAGATTGACTCGCGTCTCCACACTCCAATGTACTTTTTTCTCAGTAACTTGTCCCTTGTTGACTTCTGTTATTCTTCTGTTATTGCCCCTAATATGCTGGTGAATTTCTGGATGGAGAATCCAGTCATTTCATTTAATGAATGTGCCACACAGTTCTTCTTTTTTGGTTCCTTTGCTGGTATCGAAGGCTTCCTGTTGGCCGTGATGGCCTATGACCGGTATGTGGCCATCTGCAAGCCTCTTGTCTACACAGTTACTATGTCCCCCCATCTTAATGTCCTTCTGGTGTTGGCTACATATCTTGCAGGCTTTATAAATGCTTCCATTCACACTGGCTTCACCTTCCAACTGTCTTTCTGCCATTCAAATGTCATCAATCACTTTTTCTGTGACACTCCACCCCTCCTGAAACTCTCTTGTTCTGACACGCATGTCAACGAGGTTGTCATTTTTGCTTTTGCCAGTTTTAATGAGTTGAGCTGCCTTCTGACTATTCTCACTTCTTATCTCTACATCCTCGCTGCCATCTTGAGGATCCATTCTGCCGAGGGGAGGCACAAAGCCTTCTCTACTTGCGCGTCCCACTTGTTGGTGGTTACCATCTTCTTTGGCACAATCCTGTTCATGTATCTGCGCCCCAGCTCCAGCTACTCAATGGAGCAAGACAAAGTGGTGTCTGTGTTTTATACAGTGGTCATCCCCATGTTAAATCCTCTCATCTATAGTCTTAGAAACAAGGAGGTCAAAGCTTCTTTAGGTAAACATTTTAAAACACCCTCTTTTCACTTCTGTACTTAGCATCGCAAAGCATGGAATTTTAACACACTGAGAGAACATAAAAATAACCAAGTCTACCTTTATTTACCCCAGCTCCATTTAATTCTATAATGATGTTTATTATTATTATTATTTTTCTAATAGTGGATTTGGACCAAATGTCCCAGGCATCCTAGAGAACATGATTATTCTGTATAAGTTCCACTTATTTCACAGAATCTATGAGCTTGAAAATAACCCAATGTCCCTATTAAGAGGTGGAAAGCCCAGTAAAAAAGTAGGTGGGGCAGAGAAAGACCGAGTGATGGGAGGAATGGCTCCATCTTAGTCCTTGTTTGTTGACTGTAATTAGATGGTGGTGTTTGTAACTCAAGAGAACAGGTGATGAGGAGTAGGCTAAGCCAGAATATGATCAGAGAACTAAAGCTAGGCTTAGAGACTGCCTCTTATCCCTAGCAAACCAGAAAACAATATCAGAGCTTGATCCCAATAGAGATGCCAAAGTCAAGTAGTTTTAACCTGGACAAGTAATCTAGACTGCTGAGGGAATAATGGGGACAAACTGCTGTGCAAATATATGGGGGAATCACAGAACAAGAACTAAAGTTCGTGGAGCAGAGGTTTCTGGGACTTAGCACAGAGACATTCTTTATAGTTCCTGAAGACACAGTGTCATGTTGTTTGATCTCGGAATGAGTAAGCAGTTTAAGCCTAAAGAGCTAGGGCGAGTTGGACATCCTTTCCTTAATACCTTTGCAGTTAACAACACATATCTATTTTACTGCTATCTTTAATTGGCACAGGTTTAAAGCTTTCAGTTGGTTTAACTGGTATTTTCATAACTGGGTTATTATCTCCCCAGGAGGACTAGATTTTCTTACAGAAAGTGACCACAGACGTGTCAACAGAAAATGTTTTAAACTGGGTGGGATTGGGTTTAACATACCAGGTGTGATCCTTGCATATTCCTTTGCCATTGGAAGACTAGTGCATCCCAGTGCAAACGCAGCCACTTAAAAAAGACTAAGTAATAATTTTGCTTTCAGTTACTGCCTATGTTTTTTGATAAAATCTAAACATTTAACCTTCCTTTATTCTGCTTTTCAGACATTGCATATTAAAAATATGTATTTTTGCCTATCAAACGGTTCCTGTCCATCTCATCATTTTTTTTCAGGAGACCTCTTCATATTTTAAGACAGAGCACATGTAGTATCTCCTCTATGATTCTCCTGACCCTCTGTTGTTCCTCCCAAAGCAGACCCATGCCCAGTCCTGTGATTTTAGAGATATTGCAACTTTAATCAAGTTCTTACTCACAGAAAAATAATAATAAAATACATTGTAATGTTTCCTGACATAGACAAAGCTCTTTGAGAAAAGAAACCTCTTTATATTTACCTTTGTATCTCCATGGCTCCAAAATAAACCATCAATAAAAGTTTAAAATTAAGAAAGAGTCATTCTAGTTGAAGGTGCTGAAAGACAAGCTGTTGCTTCTGGCATCTGAAACGTAAAGTATCCAGTAACCACAATTTCAATAAGTCAGTGTTAGAAAACTTTTGTATCTGTTTGAGACTGTTTTATTCTTTTAAAAACAAGCTGTCTTATCTTTTTTTGTAACTAAACATTTTAGTAAACTGATGCTATCTCAGTGTGTATATATGCAATTTTACACAGATGTGATTTCATCATGTAATAATAGAATATTCAGGACTTTTTCCATGAAGGAACACAAAGTTAATTCAAACTAACATGGCCCTAGCCCCCCATGTCTTTCTCTCTCTCTCCCTCCCTTTCTCTCTCATTTCCTGTCTTATACATGGGTTCACTTATTCTCTCACAGACTTTTCACATCATGGCCTCAAGTTTACACACTTTTAGGGCGACTGCACTGCAGTCAAGGGCACATTTTTTTAGAAAGTACAGTTGTTGCCTGAAATGGCTCAAATGCTTATCGGGTTGTCAAATGAGAACATCCAAACCTGTACAGAATTTTTGTGAGAGTTTATTTTAGCCAGACCAATGACATTTCCAGGGAGCAGGATCTCAAATACTCTGAAGAATGACAGTTTTGCAATTTATTTATACCTTTGGAATTAAGGAAGGGACATAAGGAAGATTACATGAAGGTGGAAGAAAGCCAGGTCCTGACTCAATAAGATTCTGTGCTCCCTGGAGGGTGGTTCCATTTCCCAGGGGTCTGAAAAAGAGGCTCACTCTGGCCTCTCAAAGATGTGTTAATCTAGCTGCACAGAACAATGGACAGGGCTTAAGGCAAAGTTAAACCTTTGCTAAAGAAGTTGTATATGCCTGGGAATTGACCATAAAACTACTTAAAACAAAGAGGCATATAATGTTTTGGAAAGTATTTGCTCCAGATGAGGTAAAGTGATACATTTAGTAAGATACAATAAGATCAAAGAAGTCACTCAAAGCACTAGAACACTATGCTATAAATAAATGTCAAAGGCTATGTATAGAAAATTGATAAAAATACAAAAATGCTAAAATTAGTCAAAATAATAGTAATCAAAAATAGGAAATGATAGTCTTTTGTGTATTTATCTCCAATAGAGTTCAAAAAGAGTGGCACTTTTTACATTAAGTGTATCAGAACAAACAATAATATACAGCTTTTCTGGGAATCAATTTAACATTATGTTTTAAGGAGTCTTACAAGTGTTTGTATACTTTTGCTCAGCTATTCAAATTTTAAGAATGTGTTGAAAGCATAATAAGATACTTTGGTTGGCTAGGGTGGCGGGGAGTGGTGGGGGGAAAATGCAGACAACTAATTGAACAACAATAAAATAATTAAAAAAAGATACGTTGGAGGAGATTTTCATTATCATGTTCATTTTAAAATTAAGAAAAAGGAAGCTGGTGATACACTAAATACAGGCAGTCCTCACTTGGCAAAGTACCATATTGTGCAGAATAGAAACATGTCCTTGCTTAGCATGGGTCTCAGGTACCACAGCGCTGTGCAGAGTGAGGTCAGCCTGAATAGAGTAACTGGCTGGACATGGCTGATGGAACAGAGACTTCTGTACACACCTGGGTCCCCCATAACAGTGGGATCATAAAGAAGACTGACCGTCACATGATAGACATTTGCATTTAAATTTATCCAGACACTAAAATGAGGAAGTTCCTAGTTAAGGCAAGGGCAAATCACTTTATATAGTTCTGTATGGAAAAGGAAGTTTACAACATTATGATAACTTTGTAAAATGCTAGGATTCAAGAAAAGTAAGACTGGTTCTTTATATTTATGTACTAATTTTCTATGATGATGAATTATTAATTTTATGAGCAAGAAAACAAAAACTGCATATTTCTTTTTTAAAAAGATTTTATATATTTATTTCTAGAGAGAGGACAAGGAAGAGAAACATCTATTGGTTGCTTCTCACACATCCCCAGTTGGGGACCTGCCCCACAACCAAGGCATGTGCCCTGACTGGGAATTGAACAGGAGACTTTTAAGTTTGCAGGACAGTGCTCAATCCACTGAGCTACAACAGCCAGCATACAAAGCAAGGGAGAGACAAAAAGACATCTAAGGTGACAAAGAGAGAGTCACTAGCTCAACTATATTATCTATATATCCACAGTGTTCGTGGGGGTATCTATTATTGTTCTCATTAAAAATGTGAATCACAAGGCTCAGCATTAGTAAAGTACAAGGTATATGAAGGTTAATTAATCTCATACTGGTTTTTCAGACTCCAACACTTTCCCATTATACCATTCACCATTTTATATCACATGATGTAAACAAGAGAAATTAATATTTCTCCCAAGTCAAAAAATATTATGACACTTAGGAATAAATTAAAATAAATAACAAATCCCGTTACTTCATGGTTTTTTGGGAGATATGCTTCTCTGATGATATTGGAGAGTGGGAAAAAATTACGTCCTCAATGAGCTTAGGATATACAAAAGAATACAACCATAGTGGTTGTTTATAGTCTTAATGACTTTCTGTGAGAAATAGGGATTTGGTCCATAGGGATTTGGTCTCTATATAACAATTCTGTTGTAAACACTTCAGATTCTTTATAACCATGCTGTCATTGGGAAACCGTCCCTTTTTTTCAGGTAATATTAGATATTGTAAAATACATTTTGGAATTTAGAAACATTTTATTCAATAAAATAAAATTATGAGTGAAATGTATTCTGATGAATTAGTAATTGTCTTGAATTACATTCTACTATATCATAATATTCTCCGAGTAAAGGTATTTAAAGTATACGGTGGAATGGCATTTACAATGAGAAGAAAACTAGACCAAAGAGAGCAGTCATCCCATCAATAACCATCGATTGCCTCTGCTTGGGGAAACACTGGTCTGGGTGCTACTGAGGTTATGGCTACAGATTACACTCCTTCTTCCTAAGGAGCTCACACTTTGATGTTGACGCATTTTTAGACCCAGTCGGGACTTTTCATCAAACATTACAGTAGCTACAACTTATGAAGTAGGTACATGTCAGATGTATTTTTTAAGTTTTTACCTTTACTCTCTGACATGAAGGAAGTTACTATTAGTAACCAAATTTTATACATGAGAAACCATAGGCAAAGAGAGATGAATGACTTGTCCAAGCTTCACTGGGAGAGAGGAAAATGGACATGCATTGCAGGATGAGGAAGCAACTTGAAAACAAACGAGTTTAGAGGGCAGGTAGACAGATTCTAATTCTGTAGAAATGTGAGCCATATATCAGTTCTACTGCTATAAGTCCATTCAGCAGTGAGAAGCAGATGGGCTTCAATAATGATGCATTAGATAGTACAAAAAAAGGTATATTGAAAAAATGTGATTACAATTGTAAAGAAAAGCAGTGTTTAAAGATATTGTAACGAAATTGTAAGTGAACAAATGTGACAAAGAGTTGCAGAAAAGATAAAGCATTTTCAATTATGAATAGATTTGCAGTAAAGCATTTAACAAGATGGCTACCTTTATGTAAAGAAACTCTAACTTATTTTAGATATTTAAAACATCATTGCATGGTCACTGGGCTACTTCTTTAAGCCACTTGCATTTACAGTTTGAGAGAAGAGGAGGAAGTATCAGAGGATAATGGATGAATGAGGACAGGCATGAGTCTCTGTTTCCTTGATTTAGACCTCCTCCGAAGCCAAGCAAACCCAATGTCGAAGAAGAACTCCACAGTGGTGACCGAGTTCATTCTCCTGGGCCTGACAGACAGAGCAGAGCTGCAGCCTGTCCTTTTTGTGGTGTTCCTGGCCATCTACCTGACCACAGTGGTTGGCAACGTGAGCATGATCCTGTTAATCAGGAGTGACTCGAGACTTCACACTCCAATGTACTTCTTCCTCAGCCACCTCTCCTTCCTAGACCTCTGCTATGCCACCAATGTCACTCCTCAGATGCTGGTCAGTTTCTTATCCAAGAGAAAAACCATTTCTGTCATTGGTTGCTTTATACAATTCCATTTTTTCATTGCCTTGGTGATCACAGACTATTACATGCTCACGGTGATAGCTTATGACCGCTACATGGCCATCTGCAAACCCTTGTTATATGGTAGCAAAATGTCCAGAAGGGTCTGCATCTCCCTCGTTGTGATTCCTTACACTTATGGCTTTGCAAACGGTCTGGTCCAGACCATCCTGATGCTTCGTCTGTCCTTCTGTGGACCCAATGAAATCAACCACTTTTACTGTGCGGACCCACCTCTGTTAGTCCTTGCCTGCTCAGACACTTACGTCAAAGAAATGGCCATGTTCGTAGTGGCTGGTTCCAACCTCACCTGCTCTCTCACCATGATTCTCGTCTCCTACATTTTCATTTTCACAGCCATTTTGCGTATTCGCTCTGCTGAGGGGAGGCGCAAGGCTTTCTCCACCTGCGGGTCCCACCTGACAGCTGTTACTGTCTTTTATGGGACGCTGTTCTGCATGTATCTGAGGCCCCCTTCGGAGACGTCTGTGGAGCAGGGTAAAATTGTAGCTGTGTTTTATATCTTTGTGAGTCCTATGTTAAATCCTTTGATCTATAGCCTGAGGAACAAAGATGTTAAAGAAGCATTCAAAAAAGTTATCCAAAAGAAATTGTTTGCTAAGTAAATTAAACATTCTGGTCATAGGTATGCAATACATCCTTATTGTCTGACCAATTAATGAGCACCTTCAATTAATTAATTGGTCTTTCATATAATTAGCATATGGAACTTGGAAGGATGTGTTAAATTATTTGCTAGCATTTACAGAACCATGTTGGTAAATAATTAAAAAAATAGTGCATAGAAATTCAAAGACAATACCAGAAGGCATTGTTATTGTTCTTCAAAGTCAATAAAGAACAGACAATACCACTTATGATCTCTTACTGGTGCACAGTTATTAAAGACAGAATTATCAAATGATGCTATGGCAATGACCATTTGTTAGATTTTTATAGTGTTTAGTAATTTTGAAACTACTTTCCAGTAACTTCTTAACCATGACAGATGAGATTTGTTTTCTTCTTCCCTTTGTACAAATTATATTGCAAAGATCTTTGGGCACGTCAGTACCTAAGAATAAAATGCCCCATTTTCTTTAGAAGGTGTTTTTTTTTTTTAAACCAGTATATATATCCCCATCACAAAACAGGTTTTGTGTTTTTATTTAAAATTTTTTATTAGGTATTATTTCCAACCTACAGTCAAAAATATAAAAATAATAGAAAGTCCTCCTGTGTAAGACTAACCGGTCATTATTAAGTCTTCATACAATGCCAATTTTTTTCTCAAATTTTTCAGAGTCTCAGATATTCTAAAATTGAGTCTTTCCTGCCTGATTTGGGCTTCTCCCCATTTCTTGCATTAAACTTTAATATGAAGTTAATGTTTCTTACTCTTATATTGAGTTTTATCATTTGTTAGTATTTCTGAATCCACAGAATTATATTACTTTTTAGATTTAAAATGATGTAAATAAAATCATTCCATATATTTATTTTTATTTATATATTATTTATATTCTCTGCAATTATTTTAGTTTCACTACACATTGTTAGACTTATCCTTTCTGAATCATGCATTAAACTTATTTATGCTGACTAAGCATTTTTTGTTTTTTAGTTTTTATTTTATTTATTTTATTTTATTTATTTTTTATTGTTGTTCAAGTGCAGTTGGCTTAGCATTTTCATAGATATATAGCATAGGGAAAAAGTATAGCATAGGGAAAACCTACTCACTTTTCATGTACTCACTTTTTCATGTACTCAGCTGTGAGTACATGAAACAGTGTTGATAAAGCTGTTATAATAATCATAACCTGTATGTCTTTTTCCATATGAACAACTGGAAACCTACTTTTGCCCCCCCCATCCTGTAGCCTATGTCAATATATAAATGTACCACCATGTATTTATCTATTCTACTGTTGTGGGGCAGTTACATTTTTCCAGTTCATGATATGAATAACCATCAGTACATTTTAAAGTGAATTTCTGAATGTATTCCTGTTCAGGAGATCCTCTCACGTATGTATCTAACATAACTTCTAAGTCAGGAGACACGAGCATTTACTAGATGTAGCCAAATTACTTGATCAACTTACAGTCCTGCAAATGATGTGTAACAACAGAGTGCCCTTTACTCCACATTCTTGTCACCACAATATATTGTCAAACTTTTAAAATATCTTCCAATTTGATGGTGAAAAATATATTCTCATTTCTTTATGTTTTTGAATCATAATTATGGGAGATTCAAATTTTTAAATGTGTGATGCTAATTGAAGATTTTTTCTTTTTCTTTAGTTGTATGTCGATATTCTTTGTTCACTTTTCAGCTGTGAAATTTCATATTTGTTTTCTACATGTGTAGTTACCCCCTATGTATTCTGTGCTAGGTACTAATCTTTTAATGATCTATGCAATGAAAATATCTTCCACCTGTTTGTAGTTTGAGTTTTAATTTTATGCATGATATATTTGGTGGTGGAAATGAAGTTTTTTATTTCAGTGGACCTATTTTAAATGTATTAATCTTCTTTTGATGGTTGTGTTTTGAATGTCTGGTGTCAACAGTTCTTTCCTGTTACAAAGATATTCTCTCTCTTTTTTATTTTTTAAAGTTTTGCTTTTGCATACTTAAGTCTTTATTTTTCCTGCTATCATAAATATTCCAAAATGTGCTCAAATCCTCTTTTTAATAAAACCAATTAATTTTCCATTGTTTGAATATGCATACCTTTCTCATTTAATTTTTACTGCAAACTGTTATGTTTTGAGTTTTCATATGTGTATCAGTCTGTTTCTGGGTTCTTTATCAACTCCTTCATCAACACAAACTGCTTTATAGGACTAGCTTTACCACCCCTTTTCTAGAAGCCTGAAACGTTAGAATATTTTCCTGAAAGATCTGTGACAGAAGATACTGTTGCCTGGGGACGTGGGGTCCTTGTGCTGTCACAAGGCGGGCATGCCAGGAAACCCACAAGGGAGACTGAGGTGTGACAAGATTGATTCAGGTGGAAATAGAAGGCAGCCTGTCATGTCATGGGAAAAGTCCAACTGTGTCTTCAGCAAGGCCCAAACAAAGGCCAATGTCCAGAGTTTCTGCTTCATACTGAAGCTTAGTCGTTTGGAGCCTGCAGGCAGCCTCTGAGCTGTCTCAGTCCCCATCCAGGTAGCTTTGCACTGTTCCTTGCTATGCTGCTGTACCCAGGCTCCTGCCTTAGTCTGCATTTGGAGTCCGCATGGTTGCCAGCTGTGTGGCTGCTAGGCCGGCATAGTTACTATGGAGAGAACACATGAATGAACGGGGCAATTGTGAGTCAGGGACAGAGAAAGGGAGAGAGAGGGCTTTCTTGTTAAGATGAGTTATATTATCTTGGATTGGGACTGACCTGGCATTGTTTCAAAATAACCAATCAAGTGCTCAAGCTTTCATGGGCTTCTGATGGATCCACCTCCCAACTAATCCATAGTTTCCCCAGGCTAGACTGATAGTCCTCTATGGTCAAGCACCGCCCCCTGCACCATTCTGACTTCTATTGCACACGTGCTTACCTCTCCCTATGCCCACAGCAATCCAGCCCTGGACGGGGGAAAGGAGAGGTGTTTATACTTGGAGTGAAAATGCTGTGATCCCCTGGAGTGTGTGAAGCTGTAGCTTTCTGGTGAAGCAAGCAGGCTTATGTTCCCTGGTTGATTATTCTTAATAGTGTTTGATCCCACTTGCTTCCTTCCTTATTAATAACTAGTTAACTACCTATGGTAGCAATACCTTTAAAATGAATAGAAGTATCCATATTCTCTCCAGAGTCTATTTTTATCATTTCTTCAAAAGGCACATGAAACCATCTTAATTGACCCAGTGTGGTGTCTGTAAGAATGAGAAATTAAACTATTTATTGTCTTTATTTAGTCCTGTATTTACCCTCTTATTTTGGCAGTCACTCTCACAATTATTCCTTACCTATGGTTTAACTTATTTTGTAAGGTGTCATCAGTTCTGAATTATTCTTTCTTTCCTATTCAAACTGGCCAATTCCAAGCCAGAAGTGCCATATCCTGAATAAGAGTTTACATGGGAAACAGCAGCAGAAGTGAGGTGCTGTTGCAAGTGGTACACTTCCTGCTGGGCAACTGGAACACCCATCCACATCACGGCATCCTCCTGGTCCTCTTTGGCATTTCCTCCTGAGAGACACAATATTGCCACCTGGAAAACAGAGATAACTGTGGGGATTAACTGAGCTAATGCTTGTAAAGTGCGAAGCCTAAAGCCTAGAGCATATTAAGTGCTTATTACCTATAATAATTACTGATATTCTATTTTCTTTCTTGTGGTTTCTTAAACAAATTAGTCACCCATCCCATTTATCTCCTTATATTTTTTGAGAAGTGAGGACATAAACTCAATAAAATACAGTTACCTGTGAGGGGATAACCAAAACTTGTGTTTTTTTTCTTTAAGATTTAAATTTTATTTATTTGTATTTTAGAGAGAGAAAAAAGGAGGGAGGAAAAAAAGAGAAAAACAACTGTGTGAGAGAAACATCAGTTGGTTGCCTTTCACATACCCCAAGTGGGGCCCTGGTTCACAACCCAAGCATGTGCCCTGACCGGGAATCAAACTGGCGACCTTTCAGTTTTTTTATTCATAGAATAAGTACACATTGCATTCTCCTTAACACTTATTCAGCAAGTGTTTATTGTTCAGCTACTATCTCCCAGGACCTGTGCTAAGTGTGAAGATTACAGTTCTTGCCTATAAGGGTTTTCAGTCTGATGGTGGCAAGGGAAACATTAGCAGGTAGTTAAAACAGAGTGTACTAGATAGGACAGGGGAAGATGCTGCAGTGCACGGAGGACGGAGGTCAGCCCAGCTCTGTGGAGGCAGTGAACGCAACTTGTGAGAAGAATTCAATTTGAGACTTTCCTACTGCTAGCACCAACTTGATTCTGATGAGAATAAGGAAAGCACTGACTGAAGGAAATCTAAGAGACTTTTTTTTAAGATTTATTTTTATTTTTACTTATTTTTAGAGAGAGGGGAAGGGAGGGAGAAAGAGAGAGAGAGAAATGTCAACGTGTGGTTGCCTCTCACACACCCCCAACTGGGGACCTGGCCCTCAACCCAGGTGTGATGAAGGAAGGAAGGATAAACTGTGACTAGAGTGTGATGAATGACAGCCACCTACAATTGAAAAAATAGTCCCCTTGGTATGTGCAGACAGGCATTCAATCCTACCTTGTCATTTACTAGCTATGAAGCACTGCATAAGTGTCATTGCTATTATTTTGATGGAGCCTCCATTTATTTAGCTCAGAGGTCAGGATAGAGTCCCTATTTCTTGGGGTTATTTGGAGGAGCCTATTCAATTCCCTTCATGAAAATTGTCTCACAGGAAGAGCTCACCAAGGTGTTTGCCAAAGACCTGGTTTGTTTCATCATCCTGTTCACGGCAGTCTCTACTCAAGACGTCAGTGTTCATGAGAGGACTGAGCTCTGGAATTAAAAAGGAGACATAGATTAAAATAATTGCAAATTCAGACCATCACCAAAATATAAGATGGCACCTTTGTGTGTGTCTTACACGGAGGTATTAGGACAAATGGTGAATTTAAAATTATAGAAAATATGACTGAGTCATATGATCCCAGAGTGTTTCAATTAAACCCTAGAGGAGCGATTCCCAATGCAACACTCATTGCTGATACTTTTCAATCCGTCTGAGATTTGCTTTAAGAGCAGGTCTGTCCACGTTTGGGTATAAATATAGTTACATTTTACTACTTAGAGAGGCAAGAAACTTCCTAGATTAGAGGTTGAGAAAGCAGGTGCTTATCAGAATTAGAAGTAAGTCTTGGTGTTTTTACTGCTCTTATTTTGAGTTTGAAGGAAATTGTATTAAAGTCTCAAACTCAGGCCCATAAATCACATGCATTTTACATCTTTAAAAATCAGATTTTTTTTCTGACTTTGCAGATCAGTGGGCTAATAGTTTTGAGTCTTAGCTGTGAATGGGGACATGCTGTGGGCAAAGAAGCGGAGAGGGTAGGTCAGCTATGAAAAGTCTTAACTCTATTTCTTGCTATACTCATTACTTGCCTACTTCATGTAGTTTTTCCAAATACTTTAAATGATTTAATCCTATTTTATTACTTTTGACCATTGCGTTTCCCATTGTGCAGCTTGGAAAACTATGATAAGACAGGGTAAGTACCTTGCAATTCTCATGGAATTCATAACTGACAAAGCCAGAATCAGAATCACTAAATGGAATTGGATTCATGAAACTCTGACTTTCTAAATACTAGAGTATTGACTTGTGAGACATCATGTTAGAACAGCTCTGGCATAACCTAGTTAGATTTATTTATTTTGAAAAAATTGCAACTGAGCTAAACGTTACCCAAGTTTACAGAGTAATTTGGTGACAGAGCCAGGTATAGGTTCCAGGCTCATCCAGAACCTTTGCTTGATGGAATTCTGCAAACACTGAGAGCAGCTTAATGAGTAGCTTAGTGTCCCCTTGTCTTGAGCATCTGATCATAAGGGCTGCTTGCTGATGAGTTAGGCATAGCGTACGCCTGTTATGGGGGTTGATCTGCTCAGGTTGCATGTGTCAGGTTAACACAAGACATTCTGCTGGCCCTTAGGTTCACCTCTCACTCCAGAACCCTATTGTGCACTCTTCCCTTTCCTCAGAGATGCTCTTGTGAGCTGATACTCTTTGTTGACTACTTGCCTCTAAACATTTTGTAATTTGAATTTCAGTCATTTATCTTCTTAATTATTTGTAAGAACATTTCTATGGTAGGGTGAAGAAGAAGAGGACAAAGAGGAAGAGCTAGAGGTAACCCCATTCACTCTTCTTCTCGTAAACAGAAAAGTTATTTTGAAAATAGGTCAGGAGCAGGCAACTTTTTCCCTCTGTAATTCCCAATGGCATAAAATTTACATATGTCCCTGAGGACAAAATACAAATCTACTTCAGTCAGGTGTTTTTCCTATATCTCCTCATTTCTAGTAAATGAGGAAATCTTATTTACCAAGCTTTTAAGTTACCTATAGGATTGTTTCTTAAAAATGACTGGTCATTATGTTTATGTTGTTCATTTTGCACATATTCCTCATCTCCACTTTCACAAGCAAAAGTAGAAAAGTCATATTTTCCCCTGTGGATGTGTATGACAAATTTAACTTTGGTTCACCCTGTTGCCTCAAAATAGGGACCTGAAATCCTTTCTGTTTCAGTAGTGGGGTTTGAACCTCAACTACTTTCAGGGACAACAGGTTTATTGAAATTTCTGTTGATCTTTCTGGACAATATTTTACAGACATGTCACTGGTGCAAAATAATCAAGAAAGGCAAATATTCTGTTCCCTGCACACAAATGTAAGGACACTTTCAGGCATGAGATGAAGGTTTTACAATTCATAGCGTTCTACTGTCCTTGAGCTGCTGGGTCATCTGCCTTTAGGTAGAGGCTCTCCTTGGCCGTGAACTAGGAAATCCCCAGGTTCCTTGTTCAGAAGATGTTCACATTTCCATCTGGCCTGACACAGGGAGCCAGAGCAGCTGTGATTTTCTTTCTCTGTAAAACACAGTGTTCATAAACTTTTTTTCCCTTTCTCCACTTATCAGTACTTCTGCTCTGTGCCAGCTGGATGTTTCTGGATCCCTCACTGTCACTGAAGTTTGAGTCAAAACTATTTCTGATCCCATAGTCAGTGAGTGAGTGACATGCAGCAAATAGTCCTTCTGCAAATGAACCCCTTAGTCCAATTTCTTGCCATGTTTTTAGAGATTTAAAATTCTAATGTCCTGATCTTTTTTCCTCCAGTTTTCTGTGTTCGTGTAACCACCAACTATTCCCTCTATGGGATTTCCTGGGTTCAGGAGAATATGAAAGTATCTCCTAAGCCACCCTGCTGCTGTCCACAAGTCAATATGCTATTTTCAGAGTATTTCCTGCTCGATGCTTCTTGACGAGAAGTTGTGTCTACTGATGATGGCTGCTATTCTCTAGTGAAGGTCATATTTTTGTATGGAAGACATAGTTAAAGATGAATGAAGTGAAAGATTTGCATGTTAGGAAACAATTCAGCTGGGAGTTTCTGCTCTCTTCTGCATGAACTCTGCACACACACATGACTAGCAGTCCGAAAAAGGCCACATTTGTTATCTTGGCATTTGCTCTTTATCCTTCCTAGAACACCCTGCTTAAAATCACGTTACTGCTTGTTCTCTTCCTCCTTCAGTTTGTTGTTATAAAAGTCACCTTTCCTTATGTTTCTTTGCTGATGTTACTTTCTAAAATTTTATCACCCTTTCCCCAATCTTTATTTTCTTAATTTTTCTCTATAACAGTGCCATTTGAAACACTATGTAGTTACTTGCAGTAATATCTGTCTCCGTCCACTAGAATGCGATGCCAGAAGGGCAGAGGTTTTTGAAGTTTTTGTTCATTTTGTATCTACAGTGCCTAATCACAAGCTATGTTGAGTATCCATAATTACTGGTTTTGTGAACTTTTCATTTGATGTTCACAATGGTTTGAGAGGGAGGCAGAATAGATATTGTAATTTTCCTTACATTGGAAAAATTAAGTAACTTGTGGTTAAGAATAGTTATATATTATGAAAAATTATTATTAGTATAATCTACAAATGTTTATTAAGTACTTAATATTCTGGATAAAGGAGATATATTTGTCACTGTCTTTCTAAATTTTTTACTAAAGCAAGTTTTAGTGACATTTTAAAGTCAGGCAAGCATTGGGCAGGTTTAAAACATTTAAGAATGAGAGAAAGAGAAAAAAATTAGAGCAACTTGAGAGAAAGAAAGAAGAGATTCAGTACTGGTTGTGACATGCAAGAGAGGGAAAAAGCCACATAAATTGTAATGCTTTAGGTCAATACAAGTTATGATTAACTACTAACTATGCAAAACTTATTTCTTTTCTTTGTCAACATACTATATCCATGTTCTAGACCATCCTCAAAATACTGTGTGACTATTCCTTTGATTTGACTCTTCCTTGTTTACTTATTTACCATCTGTTTATGGGAGAACTGTGATGGTGCCTTTCTGAATTGTGGTTCTGGGAACACGTGCATTAGAATCTTCTGGATAATTCTTACATGTGAAGGTTCAAGTATCTCACAGCAGACTTTCTGAAACAATTTTCCTTAATTTGCTTGATGAACAAGTTTTTCAAGCAATTGCTTAAAAAGGACTTAATTCTCCTGAGGATATGGCATCATGGAGAGCATGGGGATGGATAGAAAGATGAGTAAAACATTGCATGTAATTCATTCTTTCATGCTTACATTATTTCTTTTCTTTTTAAACCTAGTATATAAATATGTGCTTAGAAGCCAAAAATGCTTTGTCCCTACCTCTGAAGAACTAATATATGGGTAGAAAGTAGATGTATTATGGTCACATTATGTGCAACAAAATAAATTAGTGGTATTTAGGGCAGGCTGGAAGGGGAAGGCAAAGGGATGAGTTCAAGTTCATGTATGACAGATGTGGTATGAAAAATGTGTCATGAAAAACTGGCCTTTAAACTGGGCCTTATAGGATGAATAAAGTTTGAGAGGCAAAAAATAGTTCATGGATACGGGATATGTATGGATATGTGGATATAAGTTGTACATATTGATTTAAATATGGATATAAGTATAGGTATGTATAGGTATATCTATAAGTGTAGACAAGAGAAATATAACAGTATAAAATTTAAAGGCAAAAAATATAAATGGTTCAGCAGAAGTACAAATTTTGTTTATTATAGTGTTCATTTTGAAGGACATGGATTTTGGAGAAAAAAACATGTCAATAATTAATAACATGATTTGTACATTCCTGTCTGCCCCATTTCCATTTGTTTCAAGTTCAGGCACAGACTCTCAGAAAATGCCCATCGCAAATGACAGTGAAATAACAGAATTCATTCTCCTGGGGCTCACAGGTTGCCCTGAACTCCAGCCTCTCCTCTTCGTGCTGTTTCTGGTGGTGTACCTGGTCACTCTCTTGGGCAACCTGGGCATGATAGCATTGATCAGACTGGACTCTCGCCTTCACACGCCCATGTACTTCTTCCTCACTAACCTAGCCTTTGTTGACTTGTGCTATTCCTCCAACGCCACCCCGCAGATGCTGACTAACTTCCTCTCAGAGAAGAAGACAATCACCTTTGCTGGCTGCTTTACACAGTGTTACATTTTCATTGCGCTCCTCCTCACTGAGTTTTACATGCTGGCAGCCATGGCCTATGACCGCTACGTGGCCATATGCAACCCTCTGCGCTACAGTGTGAAAATGTCCAGGTGGGTGTGCATCTGCTTGGCCACCTTTCCTTATGTCTATGGCTTCTCAGATGGCCTGTTACAGGCCATCCTGACCTTCCGCTTGACCTTCTGTAGATCCAACGTCATCAACCACTTCTACTGTGCTGACCCGCCACTCATTAAGCTTTCCTGCTCTGACACTTATGTCAAAGAGCATGCCATGCTCATATCAGCTGGCTTCAATCTCTCCAGCTCCCTCACCATCATCCTGGTGTCCTATGCCTTCATCATTGCTGCCATCCTCCGGATCAAATCAGCAGAGGGGAGGCACAAAGCATTCTCCACCTGTGCTTCCCACATGATGGCTGTTACCCTATTTTATGGGACACTCTTCTGTATGTATGTAAGACCACCAACAGATAAGACTGTTGAGGAATCCAAGATAATAGCCGTCTTCTACACCTTTGTGAGTCCAGTGCTTAATCCACTGATCTATAGTTTGCGGAACAAAGATGTAAAGCGGGCATTGAAGAACGTCCTCAGACGAAATAAGGTCACTAAGATGGCAATGCCTCCACTTTCCAATAAACCATACCTCTAAACCTTTGGCTCAAATGTCTTTGCATCTGGATGACGAATTTGGTGTTCTGTATGGGTATGTCTCAAGCAGCTCAGTAAAAATCTCAGATCTGGGAAAAAGATAAACGAACTACATCTGTTAGTCTCTGCCCTTATCCCTCGAAATGTGATCCTTGGACTAGCAGCATCAGCATTGCCTTGAGGTTTTTGAAGAACGGGACATCACATTCTGTCCCTCAGCTCTACCACATCCACATCTGTGCTTTCACCACATCCTGGATGATTCGTAGACACGTCAAATCCGAGGGGCAGTGCTCCAACTGGAACCTCCCTGCTGTCACGACCTGGAACACTGGCATGCTCTTGTTGTCTATAGCAGTAGAAGGGAGAAACACGCTTTCAGCCCAGTGCCTTGAATTTATTCTGTTCTTATTGCCATCTGTCTTTAAGAAACGCACCTTTCTGTACTACTCTCCTGAGTCGCTAAAACAAAATCAAAAGTACACATCATAACAGTGGTTTCTGTTTCTCGTGAATGTGCTTGTGTAATGATCGATGTGGGAATGGGTAGAGGGAGGGCTAGAATGAGCATTCTTTCCTAGACATGAGTTTGTGGCCTCTGAGATGTAAGATTTTACTTCCTTCCTCTGAAATGCAACACTGGGTCCATAAACTCAGGTCTAGGAAAAGAATGAATGCTTTCTATTACACTTGGGTTGGAAAATTTAGATTTCACGGTGCTTTCCATCCCTGTGACTATTTTGTAACTACTAATTTGTGCTCTTAAAGTACATGAGAGGGAATATAGTCAATAATATTACAATTACTATGTATGATTCCAGGTGGGTAGTGAAGATATCAAGGGGAATACTTTGTAAAGTATGTGATTGTTTAGCCACCATATTGAACACCTGAAACAGATACAAAATAATATTGAAAGTAAATTGCAATTGAAAAAAAAACTTTTAAAAAATTTAGATTTTGTTTATGGTCACCTTTTATCTTCTTTTCTACTTTTTAAAAGTGAATGTTTGGATTATTAGTTTGAGTATTGCTTTATTTCTCATATATATTTTATACATTTCGGTTAAACACTGCTTTACCTGGGGATCACTAATATTGATATTTTTCATCTTTTAGTTTGCAATAGTTTCTTATTTACCCAGTGACTTTTTGTCCTATACGTTATTTAGAAAATAGTGCTTACTTACCATAAACTTGGGATTTAAAAGATATTTCATTGTTATACATTTTTAATTTAATTTAATTGTCAGAGAACAGTAGCCTTATGATTTAGTCTTGAAAATTTATTGACTAGTATTTTTTCAAGGTTTGTTGAGATATAATTGACATATAACAAGGTGTAAGCTTAAAATGTACAAATGATAATTTGATACATGTATTATATTGTGAACTAATTATCAAAATAATGTTAGTTAACACATCTATCATCTCACATAATAGTAATTATTTTTTGTGGTGGTGAAAACATTTAAGATTCCCTGTCCTAACACTTCTAACTATATGAAACAGTATTCTTTTTCAAAAAATTCTCATCCAAGGATATATTCACTGATTCAGTATTCTTAATTGTAGTCACCATGCCATACATTAGGTCTCCAGAACTTACTCATATTCTAAGTAGAAGTTTGTACACTTTGATCAATATTTTCCCCATTCCCCTATCTCCCAGCCACTGCCAACCACCATTCAATTCTGCTTCTATGAGTTTAGCTTTGTAAGATTTCAAATAAATGCGAGATTACACAGCACTTGTCTTTCTGTTTCTTCCTGAAGTAGAATATAAAACTGCGTGATTATTAAAAGGGAGTGACATACTAAAATATGTTTGTGTCTGCAAGAATTAATACACAGGTTCTCTACTTATCAATCTCATTGCCTATGCTTTGAAATTAACTTGAGTTCTAATGATGCAAATCAATATTAAGTTCTATTACACAGTTAAGAAGCCAATTTCAAAGAGTATTGAACAGTAAGGAATATTCTTATGTTACTATTTAGTTTTAAAGCACTAAAACCAAATATTCATGGATACTTGAGCAGTTGTTATATGGAAATTGTTCATGGGTACACAAGAATGGAAAAGTGATATGTAAAATTGTATAACAATAGTTGTTAATACTGTTGTAGGAACAAATTTTATTCAATTCTTTTATAGAAAAGGAACATTCTAAATCAGAAATACATACTCAATTAAGAAGAAAATCTGTTTTGAGTAAATGAAGTTAATGTTAAAAATAATGGAGTTATAAACACATAAAATATTATGTTCCTTGTTGAAATAATAAAGCACATTGTATTATATTTAAGATAAGTACACTAAAAATGTACCAAATATATAGTGATTAAAAACCATCAAAATTAGAGATTTGAATTTCTTTTGAGGACATAATCAGCTTTCATTAAAGGAAACCTTATAATAATATATGAAAATAAATCATTTTCATATTCAGGAAATATATTGTAATGCACTTCACTTTGTTTGTAGGAGTAGCTCAGTGATATTCAATATTAGTAAGCAAGAAAGTGAAAGGAAAAAGTTATTGACTAGTTGATTAATTATACATAAGATCTTGAGTGAGACTAAAACATGACCTGTTTAATCATAAACAGCTGGCTTCAGCTGCTGTGTTTCCTACCAACCATCATTCATAAATAACTTTCTCATTCATTCTTTCCCCAAGATTCTCACTTGATCCCAAGCTATGCATACATAAAAAATATTACTGTTTATCATCATGCTGTTGTCTATGTTTATGAGGGGTTTTTGGCTTAATCACTTCCCCTTTTTTATCCAGACCATTAACCTTCTTCCCCTTTAATAATTGTCAGTCTGTTTTCTGTCTCCATGAATCTGTTTTTCTATTTGGTTTGTTTATTTTGTTCGCTACATTCCACGTATAAGTGAAATCACATGGTGTTTGTCTTTCTCTTATTGGCTTATTTCGCTTAGTGTAATACCCTCTAGGTCCATCCATGACATCAAAAAAGGTAAGATTTCCATTTTTTTATGGCTGACTAGCATTCCATCATGTAAATGTACCACAGCTTTTTTATCCACTCATCTCCTGGGCACTTGGGTTGCTTGCTAATCTTGGCTATTTTAAATAATGCCCCAATGAACGTAGGGGTGCATATGTTATTTTGAATAAGTGTTTTGTTTTTCTTCAGGTATATTCCCAGAAGTGAAATCACAAGTTGGGGGCAAGTAGAAGGAAAATGAGGATAAGTGGTTGTTGGGGACCACTCTGTGGATTCTGAGACTGCAGCCTTGAGAGCAGGCTGTGAAAGGGGTTAGTTAGTAAGTCTCCCTGGAAAATCAGGTAATGCAGGTGGCAGACATGACCTGACTCTAACACGGAGGGTTCCCATAGAAATCAGGCCTGATAAATACATTGTATCCTTTGAAGTTTGTTCTCTTTTGTATAAGCCTGGTGATATAAACTGGATGTTTAAGACATAAGGAGTAAACTCCTTGTCTCATTAAATACATCGTAAAGACCCTCTGGTGTCAGCAGGACTAACGGGCCCTGACCTACGACAAATCTCTGTGTTCCTTCAATTGTTATCTATAGATAATGCCTGCTTTTGTATGACTATAGCCTTTTTGACTTTGATTGATGGACTCTGCATGTATGCTACATACACCTAGACATACCATTCCCAATAAAAGCCATTTGGGAGAAGTGCTCGGCACATTCCCTACTACAGGGAATCCCTAATACAGGGAATCCTTTCCCACTGAAACAGCAACATTGTCTGGGATGACTTATTTCTCATCCGCAGATGGGAGGAATTCTGTGGGCTGGAGTTCCTCCCACAGATGGTGATGGAGAAGTCTTTGGGTGGTAAGCACACAATACAATATACAGATAAAGTATAAAATTGTACACTTGACACCTATATAATTTTATTAACCACTGTCACCTCAATAAATTCAGTAAAAATCAAAACAAATAGTACTGTTATTTCAGAGAATTTCATTCAGGAACAACCACCAAGGAATACAATTTTATTTTTTGAGACTCTTTTTTTTCCATTAGGAAACTGTTGAATAGAACTTTTCTTCATTGCATGAAAGTTTCTCATAAACACTCTTCTTAAAGGCTGTTTCACAATGTTCTTCCTCAGAGTGTACATGAATGGATTCAGCATGAACTCACAAAAACAAACAAACAAACAAACAAACACAAACAGACAAAAAGAACACTGCCAGAATTTTCCCTTGCTCAACAGACTGCTTATTTGCTGCTCTGAGATACATCCAAACAAGGACCCATCAAACATAGTGACAGCTGTCAGGTGGGAGCCACAGGTGGATAAGGCTTTGCGCTGTCTTCCCTGGAATGGATCCTCATAATGTCGATGAAAATGAAAAGGTAGGAGATGTACCCCCTTGCACAAGCTTTCATCCTGCTCTCCGTTCACGAGTCTGTCCCTATTTTCCTTGTTAGTTCAGTTTTTTCATTAGATTCTACATATGAGGGAAATAATATGGTATTTGTCTTTCTCTGACTGGCTTATTTCACTTAGCATTATGTACTCAGATTCATCCATACTGTCACAAAAGGTAAAATCTTCCTCTTTTTTATGGCCTAGCAGAATTCCATTGTGTAAATGTCCCATAGTTGTTTTATCCACTCATCTACCGATGGACACTTGGGCTGCTTCCATATCTTGGTGATTGTAAATGATGCTGCAATGAACATAGGGGTGCTTACGTTCTTTTGAATTAGTATTTTGGGTTCCTTCAGATATATTGCTAGAAGTGGGATTGCTGGATCAAAAGGCAGATCCGTTTTTAAATTTTTGAGGTATCTCCATACTGCTTTCCAAAGTGGCTGCAACAACCTGCCATCCCATCAACAATGCAAAAAGGTTCCCCTTTCCCCACACACTCCTTTGCCCATTTTTTAATTGGGTGGTTTGTTTTATTGGTGTTGAGTTTTGTAAATGCTTTATAAATGTTGTATATTAACCCCTTATCAGATATATTGGCAAATATGTTTTCTCATTCTGTGAGTTGTCTTTTTATTTTGTTGATGATTTCTTTTGCTGTGCAAAAATTTTTAGTTTGATGTAGTCCCATTGTTTTATTTTTCCTTTTGTTTCCCCTGTCTGTGGAGATATACCTGATAAAAAACTTCTATGAGTAATGTCCAAGATTTTGCTGCCTATGTTTTTGTCTAGGATTTTTATGGTTTTGGGTCTAACATTTAAATCTTTGTTCCATTTTGAATTTATTCTTGTGTGTGATGTAAGGAGGTGGTCTAGTTTAATTTTTCTGCTTGTATCTGTCCAATTTTCCCAGCACCATTTATTGAATAAACTATCTTTTGCCCATTGTATGTGCTTGCTTCCTAAATCTAATATTAACTGACTATAAAGGAGTGGGTTTATTTCTGAGCTCTCTAATCTCTTCCATTGATTTATGGGTCTCTTTTTAGGCCAGTACCATGTTGTTTTGATTACTATGACCCTATAGTATAATTTGGATTTCATCCATGATGTAATTGTTAAAATTTGGAAGATGAAGAATGGGTCTGAAGCAAGTTCTAGCCTTCAATGTTTGCCTGTCAACCTGTTTTATTTAACTTTGGAAAGAGACTGATGCCATTGTGCCTCTGTGTGTGTGTGTTTATTTTTTACTGGAACCTTATTATTAAACAGTCACTGAATAACTTGATCTGTTGGACTCTGAGGAAAGCAACTTAACTTCAAAATTTACAAAGGTAAATTTATTACAATAAAATGTAGACATTTTAATGCAACTTGACACATGTATATAGCCATGTAATCATGGTTTGTTTTTAAGGCTGCTCTGCAGGTAGGGAGAGAGGGTGAGAATAAGGCCCAGAGAACCCCTCCCCACCCCCCAGAGCTCACTCTTCCTAACAAGATTCAGACATTTGTAGTTGAAGAAACACTCTTGGGATTGCTGCAAGCCTTTGGGTAATACCCAGAGTTCTGAAAAGTTGATTTGACAACCTTTGTCAGTGTTATCATTACTGTTAAGGAGAAGCAGGTTTTGGGGGATCACTACTTTGCCATCCTGGAAGTTATCTTCCTCTCTCTATATAAGGTTGTTTTTGTGTGTGTGATTCCTTTCAGTTGTATTATTTGTCTTTTAAAAACGTTTACTGTGGATTAGTGTTCAATTATAGGGATATTTCACTATATTGAAATGTATGTATCTACGAATGCAGATACTTACAAAGAAACTCAATGCATTTAAGTTTCGTTCTGAGTACATCTTCTTTTCTTTTGGATAAATACTTAATACTTACTGGGCCATCATTTTATAAAGAATTATAACTTTTCCTGAAATTTTATAAGAAAAAAACAGTTTTCCAAAGAATTTGAATCATTTTATACTCCATCAAGTGATTTATTCTCAGAGTATCAATCACTTGACCTTGCTATTTTTTTATCATCCATTTAAAAGATTCTTGCCATTGATGTGGGTTTGAAGAGGTCTCCCACTGCAGTTCCAAGAGGCATTTCTTTGACAATGATGGATGGATGTTGAAATTCTCTACATGTATAGTGGCTGTTCATACATCTTTTTAATAAGTTGTTTACTTCCTTCTTAGACTTCTAAAAATTGGGCTCATTAGTTCATGGTGCAGAACCTCCATGTGTTCTCAATAGAAGACTTTTGTCAGAATTATTTAATGTGGACATTGTGTTTTAGTCTGTGGCTTTCCTAGTTTTTAACTCCGCCCATCTCTCAACTACTGTACCTCCTCCTCCTCTCTCTCCTTAGAGACCTCATCTTACTCTTTGTACAGAATCATTAAGCTTTCTGATTGGAATTCCCTGTCCTTTACTACACTAAAACTGCAAAACTTTTTTCCCATATTTTTTTTCCATAGCATTAAAAGTGATAGTTGAATTCTTTATATGTGCTAAAACACCCACGCACAATGTCAGCAGTGTGTATAGGTGTTACGTAGGGGTAAAGGGCCTCAAAGGAGCATCTAGTTCCCAAAGCATAAAATTAAAAATTTTCTCTTGAGGAACAAACACTATTTTATTAGTTTTAAAAAAATAGTTTTAATTGGTTTTAAAAATTATTTTAATAATACCCTGGACAATATTCTTAAGGAATACACTATAAATCTTCCTACTTTCTTTTTACAAAATATTGTAAGCCATCTATTACAGGTAGGTCATATTCTACATTTGTTCACAAAAATATGTTATGTGATTTTGAGTGGAAATCAGTTTCTTAATAATATGGGGGAAAAGTACATCTAAATCATCCTGCCTTCATTTCCTTCATAATACTTGCTTCTAAATGGCATTATGTTCTACATCTTCGTCTCTGTGTTTAACTCTCCTATAACATGTGCTCTGTGAAGATCAGGAATAGTTTTCTTGCAATAGCCCCAGAACCTAGAACATAAAAGTATCAAAATTTTTCAGTGTACATGAATAAATGAATGGGTTAATTTATAAAACGGGGAGAACAATTCTTTATTCTGTATCTTCTTAGCCATTTATAAGAGACAAGTTTCACTAACTCATTGCCCTCTACATAAATGAAGTCAGACAACTGAGTTTTCAAATGGAAAATTCTACATTGAATATTTATATCTTATTTTGTATCCGAAACTACAAGATATCAGAGCTGGAGGGACCCTAGAAAACTAACTTCCAACATTTGTTCAGCTGAATGATGGTAAGATGCTCTTTTTCATACCTGATTTTGATTCCTTTGGCTTTATTTTTTCTTGACATTTGAAAAAAGTACCATATTTGGAGTTTTCCAAGAAGATAGATATAAATGTAAGAATATATATAATGTGCAATATTGTTCCATTATACATATTAATATATAATGTAATATATATACATATGTAATCACATACATATAAGAGAGAGAATGTGTATGTCCACTTGATATATTGAGAGGAAGAGAGAGATAACGTAGAGATATAGGGGGAATATATTTATGTAGACACGTAGTTTTTTAAAGATTGTATTTATTTATTATTTTAGAGGGGGCAGGGAGGGAGGAAGAGAGAAAGGGAACATCAATGTGTGGTTGCCTCTGGAGAGCCCCCTGCTGGGGACCTGGCCTGCAACCCAGGTTATGCCCTTTCTTTCCCAGGCCTGCACTCAGTCCACTCAGCCTCACCAGCCAGGGCAACACTCATGTATTTTTTGAGAAGAGAGATTTCCCAATAATGACTAAATTAATAAGTAAATATGAGGTGGATAAAATAAATGCAGAATCCTTCACTTTTCTGTGTCACTTTTAGTTTTCAAAGGATAAGAGAATGTCTTCCTCAAACCACACTACCCTGGCAGAATTCATTCTCTTGGGACTCACAGACGACCCGGTACTAGAGAAGATCCTGTTTGGGGTGTTTCTGGTGATCTACCTAATCACGATGGCAGGGAATCTCTGCATGATCATGCTGATCAGGACCAATTCCCACCTCCAGACGCCCATGTATTTCTTCCTCAGCCACCTCTCCTTTGTAGACATTTGCTATTCCTCCAACATCACCCCAAATATGCTGTACAATTTCCTCTCAGACCAGAAGACCATCTCCTATGCTGGGTGCTTCTCGCAGTGTCTTCTCTTCATCACCCTGGCGATCACTGAGTTTTACATCCTTGCTTCCATGGCATTGGATCGCTATGTGGCCATCTGCAGCCCTTTACATTACAGTAGCAGAATGTCCAAGGACACCTGCGCCTCTCTTGTCATGGTATGTTATGTTTTTGGCTTCCTAAATGGACTGTCTCAGGCACTGCTGACCTTTCACTTGTCCTTCTGTGGCTCCCTTGAAATCAATCATTTCTACTGTGCTGATCCTCCTCTGATAATGCTGGCCTGCTCTGACACCCATGTCAAAACGATGGCAATGCTGGTAGTGGCTGGATTTACTCTCTCAAGCTCTCTCTGCATCATTCTCCTGTCCTACCTTTTCATTCTTGCAGCCATCTTGCGGATCCGTTCTGCTGAAGGCAGGCACAAAGCCTTCTCTACCTGTGGCTCCCACCTGACAACAGTCACTATATTTTATGGGACCCTCTTCTGCATGTACTTAAGGACCCCATCTGAGAGGTCTGTGGAGGACTCCAAAATAATTGCAGTCTTCTATACTTTTTTGAGCCCAATGCTGAACCCATTGATCTACAGTCTAAGGAACAAGCATGTGATCCACGCCCTGCAGCAGATGGTGAAAGGAAATCTCTTCCATAGAAATGCAGTTTAGCCATCTGTTCATTGTAATGGGTAAGTGTCTGTGACGAGGCAGGGACTCTCTTCAAAGGGCCAACCTACTGCTCTGTAGCCATTTTTATTTAGTGTCATGAACTCGCAATGACACTTGCTAATTTCTGGCAAAATTTGTAACTTTAAGGGTATTGATCTCATAAAACTGTAACATTGAAATTGAAAATGTTTTATTTAGCAGAGAATTTTGATAATAAATGGGCAGTATTCAATAGTTCCACCCAATACTTTACTATGTTTTCTTACTTGGTGGTGTAATTCACTCTGATGGGAACATTGGAACCCCATTTGCTGTGATTTATATAGTCTTCAGAGCCAGAGTGAGTTTCAAATGAGGTGGTTAGTTTTACACCTCTTTTTGAAAAGTTATGAATAATTTATTCTTCAATATGTGGTGTAAAACAATGGCTTTGGTGCTTGGAATCACAATGAAGAAATTTTAAATACATGGATCGCCCATAGGTTTAAACTTTCTGTATGCATTCCATTTCCCTAACCACACATATTATACACATCCTAAGAATTATTTTTTCATTTTAAAATACCATTTACATTCCTTGATTTTGAAAATAAACTTTTAACACTTCCTTATGAGATTCCAGAAATTCAATCACCAGTGAAGTGACTTGTCAAGGTAGGTTTTTTTACATAGTAGTTCTGACCTATGTCTAATTTATTAAGAGTCATTACTTTCTATCAACTGGCTTCTGAAGACTCAAGAAAGCCCTGAGAGCAGATACACATGAGTAGGTGTGTAGCAATCCTTCTGGAAGTGAACCCCCAATGTTTACTTTTGGTGAATAAAACTGTCTGTGATTCACTATTTTCTAAATTTGTCTATCACAGTTTTCAAAATTTCTTTTAGAAAAATCGATATTAAGAAAAACTGTATAGAGAGATACATAACTTATTCATATTAATCCATACATTATTAGTCAATGACATGGCTACATACTGAACCCCATGTTAAACTTTTGTTAAATTCCCTTAAATGCTTGGTATTCTAAGATAGTGGACTTTTATTTTACTTAGTTTTAAAAATATTTTTATTTATTTTTAGAGGGAAAAGGGGGGAGAAAGAGAAGGAGAGAAACGTCAATGTGTGGTTGCCTTTTATGTGCTCCCTACTTGGGGACCTTGCCTGCCACCCAGGCCTGTGCCCTGACTGGGAATGGAACCAGTGACCCTTTGGTTCACAGGCCTGCTTCAATCCATTGAGCTACACCAGGGAGGTTGACTTTAATTTTAAATGAGACCACAATACCAAATGCCCAAATGAAATCAACTGCTAAATTTATTGCACTATGTTTGAATTGTTTTCCAGGAAATATCTACATGACCAGCAGTTCTGGAAATTTGGGCTCTATTCTTAAGTTTCCTTGATTGAATATAGGCTGATTCTATCAAACGTGTCCACTATATAGAACTAGAAATACAGACAGATGTGAGGAAGTAATGTTTACCTGTCTTATGTCCTAAACCAATGAACAACCTCTGTGTGTGTTTTGTTATGTTTTTCTGAATAAGTGGATATTCACATATAGTTTTATACTTATAAAAATTGGAATATTTCCCATAGACAAGTTAGAACTTTAATTTTCACTGGATAGTATTGTTTGTATTTCTTACAGACTACATGTATGTAGTGAGGACCATTTTTAATGTAATATAATACACAAAGTGGAATCATACTTGAAGTTAATTACAAAAATATGACATGCCTATTGTGAAAACTACTGAAATATTTTTCAGTTTTGTAATAAAATTCAATTTCAAGTTTGAAATACATCTAAAATTTACATGTTAACAGAGAACTGCTCTCTGCATTTGGTGTATTTTTTCACTTAGTTTATCTTGCAAACCATTATTCTATCATATTGATATTTCTGCTATTTTTGTTATAATTGACTCATAACTTTATGTACATACCTTATAGATTATTCTTTCAGACCAGATTGTTAAATGTGAAATTGCTGAATTAAATAATGTCAACATTTTTAAAGGCTTTGCTAAATTTTTCTTTGGGTAAATTTTTCTTCAGAAAGAGTCAACTTACTCATCAAAGTTTACACTTATGATAAATAATGTTTGAGAGTAACCATTTTGCCGTACATTTGTTATTAAAAATGTCATTTAAGAGTATTTGCTTCTTTACTGTAATCTTAGGAAATAGATCTGTTGTCATTTCTTTTTAACTTTTTAGTATGTTTATTTATTTTTTAAAAATTTTTATTGTTATTCAATTATAGTTGTCTGCATTTTCTCCCCATGCCTCCACCCCACCCAAGCCAAACCCACCTCCCTCCCCACCGTCCCCCTTGATTTTGTCCGTGTGTCCTATATAGCAGTTCCTGTAAACCCCTCTCCCCACTATCCCTTCACCACTCCCTGTGGCTATTGTTAGATTGTTCTTAACTTCAATATCTCTGGTTATATTATGTTTGCTTTTTTCTTTTGTTGATTATGTTCCAGTTAATGGTGAGATCAACTGCCCTTTGACCCAGCAATTCCTCTGCTGGGATTATACCCTAAGAACCCTCAAGCACCATCCTATAGAACCGATGCATCCCAATGTTCATAGCAGCACAATTTACAATAGCCAAGTACTGGAAGCAACCTAAGTGCCCATCAGCAAATGAGTGGATCAAAAAGCCATGGTATATTTACACAATGGAATTCTACTCAGCAGAGAGAAAGAAGGAGCTCATACCCTTTGCCAACAGCATTGATGGAACTGGAGAGCATCATGCTAAGTGAAATAAGCCAGGTGGTGAGGGACAAATACCATATGATCTCACATAGATCTGTTGTCATTTGAACAGAAGAATTGAAATATATATTTAAAGAATAGGGATATCCACCAGTTTGATGATTGTTGTACATGTTATCTCTGATGATTTCTTGCATGAAGAATATTTCCATTTTTATTTGGAAATATTTTATCTTATGTGTTTTGTGGTTTTTCTCCAACTTAAATTCAAATATGCATGAATCTATATTATGTTATTGTTTTTCATGACCATATTTTATGAGAATACCTTGAATTTTTTGAGATACAATTTTGTTGTGTGTTAGAATATTGTATATAACATTTTCCCTCACATTCTAACCCATTCTCTCCTACTATTTATTAAGTGACCATTTATATTTCCACTAATTTTTATGTTAACTTTATTGCACAGTAAATAATTTCTCTTCTGTTTCTTCTTTGACCAACATATATGTATTTGAAACCAAATTCCAATAATTAATGAAGGTTAAAATATATTTTTAATTTTTGTAAAGACATTTGTATCTTAACTAGTATTCTTTTCAAATTTATTTTTGGAGAGCTCAGATCAGATGCTTCTAGATATCCCATGCAGAAACTTTAATGCAGAATTTCTGCAATAACGGTTCAGTTCATGAAGTGTATGTGTACATATATATAAAAATCGAATATGACAATACCAAAAATATACATTCACTGTAGATTATTTGAAAAGCATGGAAAAATATTTAGTATTAATATCATTGCTCTATCCAGATCAGAAAGGGACATGTATGAAGTAGAGGCCAGAGAGACGACTGCTCACATTTGAAAGGTTACAATCCAGTTAAGTTGTTCTTTCAGAAGGGCAGAGAGGTGCTGGTGGCCTGTTCATGCAAAAACCTATAGCCTTGGCACAATGAGGCTGTTTATTAATGAATGCTTTTACACAAACATTTGTTTTTGCACCATACCTGTGTCCATAATGCAACATAGTTTTTTTCAACAAAGATACCTAAATACAGAATCTTATCCCTAGCAGAATTTTATTTTTTGCCAACAGTTATCCCTCAAAAGAACTGAGAGGCCCACACACACCCCTCGACTATGAGTCTTTGAAACATGCAAAGAAACTCTATGTTAATCAGAATTAAAATAAATAAATGTCAGCAATCAAAATCATGAATTATGGTACAGTTTTGTGAATCTAGTTTCAAGACAGTTCAATAAGACTGGCAATTTCTACATTGATGCTGTCGAAATAATAATACATAGTTTTTATTGAAATCAAGTTAACGTTATGTTTTGAGGAGTCTGAAAAGTGTACACTTTCCCTCAGGTATTCAAATTTGAAGAATGTGCTGAGAGCATAAAAAGGCATTTGGTAGAAGATTTTCATTGCAATGTTTGTTTAATAATGGAGGAAAAGGAAGACAGTGATCCATTAAATAGAGGCAGCCCTCACTTTGTAAGGTACCATGTTAGCTGACACTGGTGCAGTCTGGAAACGTGTCCTTGTTTTGCATGACTTTATCTTCAGTATTTCTTCTCCTACCACATTGACTTTCTAGCTGTTTCTTAAACATACTGCTTCATTCCCACCTCAAGACCCATGAGCATACTGCTCAATCTGCTTACAGTGTGTTTCCTCCAGATCTTTCAGTGATGCATTTCATCCCTTTAATTAGATCTCTCTACCAATAACACCTCCTATGAAAGGCATTGGCTGGCTATCTTTCTAAGTTAAATTTTATTCCCAATGGTTCTAGAATCTTGAATCATGATCTACTTTTACCCCTATCATTTATCACTTCAGAAATTATTTAGTTACAAGAACAATATTATGTATATTTTGCCATGTGTCCCTCCATGAGAAAGTTAGCCATGTGAGGAAAGGAACTTTTTTTGTGTCATATCCCCAGAACTTGGGTGAGCACCTGAATCACAATTGATATGCAGTATCCCTTAATTGAATAAATGGATGAATAAATGAGATAACTTTTCCAACTCATAACAGATGGTTTTTCACACATTTCTTAACTTCCTGATGTTACCAGTAGAGATGGAGTTACTTAGAAACTCTAGCTGTCATGAAAACAGTGTACAGGAGGGAGCACAATCAGGGGTTTCTTTAAATAACTCAGGCTAGTGGTAATAGTGCCTGACCTGAAAACTGTGATAATTTAAAAGATGAAGTCTATTGCTTTACTAAAATATTGCATTCACAAATCTAACACTTAATTTGGGATTACTAACCCTGGCTTCATATTTGAATCAGGTGTGAAATTTTAAAAAACACTGAAACTCCAGTTCCATCAATGCTGTTGCAAAGGGTATAAGCTCCTTCTTTCTCTCTGCTGTGTAGTATTCCATTGTGTAAATATACCATAGTTTTTGGATCCACTCATTTGCTGATGGGCACTTAGGTTGCTTCCAGTACTTGGCTATTGTAAATTGTGCTGCTATGAACATTGGGGTGCATAGGGTCTTTTGGATTGGTGTTTCAGGGTTCTTAGGGTATAATTCCAGCAGCAGTGAAATAAGCCAGACGGTTAGGGACAAATACCATATGATCTCACCTTTAACTGGAACATAATCAACAGAAGAAAAAAGGAAACAAAATATTACCGGAGATATTGAAGTTAAGAATAATCTAAGAATAGTCGAAGGTGTGGGGCGGGGACAGTGAGGAGAGGGGTTCTCAGGAACTACTATAAAGGACATATAGACAAAATCAAGGGGGAGGGTGGAGGTGGGGGAAGGAGGTGGGTTCAGCTGGGGTGGGGGTGGAGAGATGGGGAGAAAAGGCAGACAGCTGTAATTGAGTAACAATAAAAATTAAAAAAAACCACTGAGACTTAGGTTCTAGCTCCGTTTAGGTGGAACACACACATTGGTATATTTTTAATGAGTTTTCACATAAGTTTATTGCACAGCTAAGGTAGAGGAACTGAATTAGGCAATTGAAATGCTCTGTCTAGACTAGATAAAAGAGTTTTTATCACATGGTTTTGCATGCTAGCTTATACATTCCCCTTATAGCAGATGAAGAAATCTTCTATGGGGTATCATGAGGACTCCCTGTGGTGCTGTTTACAAGAGTCTCACATTAATGGATGGGATCTTAATGTATGATTGATCATTACCACAAATTCCCCCTAAGTATAGAATTTGTTGTCATCAATGTACACAAATGTTTTCTCTATTAGTTGGAAGAAGGAAAAACTCCAGCTGTTTACTTTAGCCCTCACAGAATTCCATTGGTTTTAGAAGGGTGGAAAGAGATCATCTTCTTGAAAGTCTCCACGATCCTACCTAAGTCTTCATGCACTCAAGCAACTGATGGAAAAGGAAGAAAACTTTCTTATGAAAAATCACACCGTTCTAATATTTATTACACACAGTCCAGAGTTTGTGTTTCTTTATGTGTTTTCTGGAATACACAAGAGAAATTCCGGTTGTGAAAGTAGATTTGGTATCGTTATGTTTCAATTTGTGGGCTGAAGTGATGGGATGTGGGAGAAGGACCCATTTGTTATCATTCTCACTGAAGATTTCAGTTTTAAAAGTGCCAGCACAGATTGTCTGTGTTGGATGGTGTCTAAGAACTTTTCAGCTCAAATCACAGGACATAGTCCAAAGTGCTGGGGACTTCCAGCAGGTGGAAATAATCCAAATCTTAGAGAGACCCCTTTCTTCATTCAGTGCTTCTCTATCAGTCCAAGAGGAAGATAAGTCAGAAAATGGGAGGCATGAAAATATCCAGAAGAAAATATGAATTTAATGTATAAAATCATTACAGATTAAATACTAGAATTATGGAAAGGAACCTCAGTGATGTTTGTGGGAAGTATGAATTAAAGATCTATGTACAATGCAAGGGAAAGAAAACAAGAACTAGAAGCCCTATAGAATCTTTTCGGAGAACTTTGGCCAACTGGGGTCCTTCCCCTGACAAGTCAGTAAAATCCATAATAATGGGAGGAGGGACTGAAACACAGTAGAGGAAAGTGGATTCCTTTGAACAAAACAATGTCAACTTGTTTTGATGATCCTGGATACAGCATTGCCAAAATTTCAGTTCAATCTACATGGGAAAACCTAAGAGAAGCCTCTTCAAATGAGGAAGGAAAAGTGTTCACATTAACTATTAACTTCTTCCTCACCCTTAATCTCACACTCACTTACCCCAAATCCTGTAAACTTTTCTTTTAAAAATAAGCGTCTGAAATTATTAAAGGCATATGGAGTGGAAGTATATTTTCTTGTGCCAAATACTCAGACTCCAGGCTTGGAGAAGATAAACAAGTTAGAAGAAAATTGTGATGTGTGTACTTCTTGAATTCCAAGAGTTGGCTAAAGTTCCATATGTAACCTTCTCTGAATCTTGGCTGTGCTGTGAAATGGATCTGCAAGTACAATCAGGGAAGTTTCAAGGCCCGTGTGACCTCCTACTATCTCAGGTCAGCTATTGTCTGTGTCAGAAAGAGTCTGACGTCTGTCTGCCCATGTTTTTGTCTTAATGAGGTAATTTTTCTGATCACTATTAATTTTATTTTATGTTCAAAAGAGGAAAAGTAAGAAATCAAACCATATTTCTTATGAGTTCTTGATTTTCAGAACTATCAGACTTACCTGTGGAGGCAGAATGATTCCTCACCCTCCCTGAATGTCCCCAGAGTAGGAAGCTTTATACCTGAATGATTCACTTTGGTAGACGAATTCCTGAAGCTTTCATCCAGAAACCAGCCATGGGATATCATTGGGACCCCTTGTGGAGGTGTTTACAAAAGGTGCATTTTGATGGATAGGATCTTAATGTATGAATTAGTTATTTGATGTCCAAACTCTTTCAGTAAATGTAAAAACATGTGGTTTTTTAAAATTAATTTTTTATTGTCATTCAAGTACAGTTGTCTCCATCCTTCCACATCTCCCCCCCATACTACCACCTCTTCTTTATACGTGTCCTTTATACATGTTCCTTAATGTCCTTCCCCTCCCCCCTAACTGACTATAAAGGAGTGGATTTATTTCTCAGTTCTCTATTCTCTTCCATTGATCTAAGGGTGTGTTTTTAGGCCAGTACCATGTTGTTTTGATTACTATGACCTTATAATATAGTCTGGATTTCATCAGAAATCCCAGATGTAATTGTTAAAATTTGGGAGGTGAAGAATGGGTTTGAAGCAAGTTCTAGCCTTCAATGCTTGCCTGTAGACCTGTTTTATTTAACTTTGGAAAGAGACTGATGCCATTGTGCCTCTGTGTGTGTTCGTTTATTTTTTACTGGAACCTTATTATTAAACAGTCACTGAATAACTTGATCTGCTGGACGGTGAAGAAAACAACTTCAAAATTTACAAAGGTAAATTTATTACAATAAAATGTAGACATCTTAATGCAACTTGACACATGTATATAGCCATGTAATCATGGTTTGTTTTTAAGGCTGCTCTGCAGGTAGGGAGAGAGAGTGACAATAAGGCCCAGAGAACCCCTCCCCACCCCCCAGAGCTCACTCTTCCTAACAAGATTCAGACATTTGTAGTTGAAGAAACACTCTTGGGATTGCTGCAAGCCTTTGGGTAATACCCAGAGTTCTGAAAAGTTGATTTGACAACCTTTGTCAGTGTTGTCATTACTGTTATGGAGAAGCAGGTTTGGGGATCACTACTTTGCCATCCTGGAAGTTACCTTCCTCTCTATATAAGGTTGTTTTTGTGTGCGTGATTCCTTTCAGTTGTATCATTTGTCTTTTAAAAACGTTTACTGCGGATTAGTGTTCAATTATAGGGATATTTCACTATATTGAAATGTATGTATCTACGAATGCAGATACTTACAAAGAAACTCAATTCATTTAAGTTTCTTTCTGGGTACATCTTCTTTTCTTTTGGATAAATACTTAATACTTACTGGGCCATCATTTTATAAAGAATCATAACTTTTTAAGAAATTTCATAAGAAAAAGCCAGTTTTCCAAAGAATTTGAATCATTTTATACTCCATCAAGTGATTTATTCTCAGAGTATCAATCACTTGAACTTGCTATTTTTTTATCGTCCATTTAAAAAATTCTTGCCATTGATGTGGGTTTGAAGAGGTCTCCCACTGCAGTTCCAATAGGCATTTCTTTGACAATGATGGATGGATGTTGAAATTCTCTACATGTATAGTGGCTGTTCATACATCTTTTTAATAAATTGTTTACTTCCTTCCTAGACTTTTAAAAATTGTGCTTATTAGTTTATTGTGCAGAATCTCCATGTGTTCTGAATGCAAGAATCTTTGTCAGAATTATTTAATGTGGACATTGCTTTTTAGTCTGTGGTTTTCCTAGTTTTTCTGCTCTGCACATTTCTCAACTACTGTACCTTCCTCCTCCTCACTCTCCTTAGATGACCTCATCTTACTCTTTGTACAGAATCATTAAGCTTTCTGATTGGAATGCCCTGTTTTTTACTACACTAAAACTACAAACCTTTTTTTCCCATATTTTTTGCCATAGCATTAAAAGTGATAGTTAAATTCTTTATACGTGATAAAACGCCCACGCACAATATCAGCAGTGTGTATAGGTGTTACGTAGGGGTAAAGGGCCTCAAAGGAGAATCTAGGTCCCAAAGCATAAAATTAAAAAATCTTCTCTTGAGAGACAAAGGCTATTTTAATTGGTTATAAAAATTATTTTAATAATACCCTGGACAATATTCTTAAGGAATACACTATAAATCTTCCTACTTTGTTTTTACAAAATATTGTAAGCCATCTATTACAGGTAGGTCATATTCTACATTTGTTCACAAAAATATGTTATGTGATTTTGAGTGGAAATCAGTTTCTTAATAATGTGGGGGGAAAAGTACATCTAAATCATCCTGCCTTCATTTCCTTCATAATACTTGCTTCTAAATGGCATTATGTTCTACATCTTCGTCTCTGTGTTTAACTCTCCTATAACATGTGCTCTGTGAAGATCAGGAATAGTTTTCTTGCAATAGCCCCAGAACCTAGAACAGAAATGTATCAAAAATTTTCAGTGTACAAATGAATGGGTTAATTTATAAAATGGGGAGAACAATTCTTTATTCTGTATCTTCTTAGCCATTTATAAGAGAGTAGTTTCACTAACTCAATGCCCTCTACATAACATGAAGTCAGACTACTAGGTTTTCAAGTGGAAAATTCTACATTGAATATTTATATCTTATTTTGTATCCAAAACTACAAGATATCAGAGCTGGAGGGACCCTAGAAAACTAACTTCCAACATTTGTTCAGCTGAATGATGCTAAGATGCTCTTTTTCATACCTGATTTTGATTCCTTTGGCTTTATTTTTTCTTGACATTTGAAAAAATACCATATTTGGAGTTTTCCAAAAAGACAGATGTAAATGTAAGAATATATAAAATATGCAATATTGTTCCATTACATATATTAATATATAATTTTATTACATACACATATATAATCACATACATAAAAGAGAAGGAATGTTTACATCTACTTGATATATTCCAAGGAAGAGAGAGACAACGTAGAGATATAGGGGGGATATATTTATGTAGACATGTATTTTTTTAAAGATTGTATTTATTTATTTTTTTTTAGAGAGGGCAGGGAGGGAGGAAGAGAGGGAGGGAACATCAATGTGTGGTTGCCTCTGGAGAGCCCCCTGCTGGGGACCTGGCCTGCAACCCAGGTATATGCCCTTTCTTTCCCAGGCCTGCACTCAGTCCACTGAGCCTCACCAGCTAGGGCAACACTCATTTATTTTTTTAGAAGAGAGATTTCCCAATAATGACTAAATTAATAAGTAAATATGAGGTGGATAAAATAAATGCAGAATCCTTCACTTTTCTTTGTCACTTTTAGTTTTCAAAGGATAAGAAAATGTCTTCCCCAAACCACACTACCCTGGCAGAATTCATTCTCTTGGGACTCACAGACGACCCGGTACTAGAGAAGATCCTGTTTGGGGTGTTTCTGGTGATCTACATAATCACGCTGACAGGGAATCTGTGCATGATCGTGCTGATCAGGACCAACTCCCACCTCCAGACGCCCATGTATTTCTTCCTCAGCCACCTCTCCTTTGTAGACATTTGCTATTCCTCCAACATCACCCCGAATATGCTGTACAATTTCCTCTCAGACCAGAAGACCATCTCCTATGCTGGGTGCTTCTCACAGTGTCTTCTCTTCATCGCCCTGGTGATCATTGAGTTGTACATCCTTGCTTCCATGGCATTGGATCACTATGTGGCCATCTGCAGCCCTTTACATTACAGTAGCAGAATGTCCAAGGACACCTGCGCCTCTCTTGTCATGGTATGTTATGTTTTTGGCTTCCTAAATGGACTGTCTCAGGCACTGCTGACCTTTCACTTGTCCTTCTGTGGCTCCCTTGAAATCAATCATTTCTACTGTGCTGATCCTCCTCTGATAATGCTGGCCTGCTCTGACACCCATGTCAAAATGATGGCAATGCTGGTGGTGGCTGGATTTACTCTCTCAAGCTCTCTCTGCATCATTCTCCTGTCCTACCTTTTCATTCTTGCAGCCATCTTGCGGATCCGTTCTGCTGAAGGCAGGCACAAAGCCTTCTCTACCTGTGGCTCCCACCTGACAACAGTCACTATATTTTATGGGACCCTCTTCTGCATGTACTTAAAGCCCCCATCTGAGAGGTCTGTGGAGGACTCCAAAATAATTGCAGTCTTCTATACTTTTTTGAGCCCAATGCTGAACCCATTGATCTACAGTCTAAGGAACAAGCATGTGATCCGCGCCCTGCAGCAGATGGTGAAAGGAAATCTCTTCCATAGAAATGCAGTTTAGCCATCTGTTCATTGTGATGGGTAAGTGTCTGTGACGAGGCAGGGACTCTCTTCAAAGGGCCAACCTACTGCTCTGTAGCCATTTTTATTTAGTGTCATGAACTCGCAATGACACTTGCTAATTTCTGGCAAAATTTGTAACTTTAAGGGTATTGATCTCATAAAACTGTAACATTGAAATTGAAAATGTTTTATTTAGCAGAGAATTTTGATAATAAATGGGCAGTATTCAATAGTTCCACCCAATACTTTACTATGTTTTCTTACTTGGTGGTGTAATTCACTCTGATGGGAACATTGGAACCCCATTTGCTGTGATTTATATAGTCTTCAGAGCCAGAGTGAGTTTCAAATGAAGTGGTTAGTTTTACACCTCTTTTTGAAAAGTTACGAATAATTTATTCTTCAATATGTGGTGTAAAACAATGGCTTTGGTGCTTGGAATCACAATGAAGAAATTTTAAATACATGGATCGCCCATAGGTTTAAACTTTCTGTATGCATTCCATTTCCCTAACCACGCATATTATACACATCCTAAGAATCATTTTTTTCATTTTAAAATACCATTTACATTCCTTGATTTTGAAAATAAAGTTTTAACACTTCCTTATGAGATTCCAGAAATTCAATCACCAGTGAAGTGACATGTCAAGGTAGGGTTTTTTTACATAGTAGTTCTGACCTATGTCTAATTTATTAAGAGTTACTACTGTCTATCAACTGGCTTCTGCAGACCCAAGAAAGCCCTGAGAGCAGATACACGTGAGTAGGGGTGTAGAAATCCTTCTGGAAGTGAACCCCTAATGTTTACTTTTGGTGAATAAAACTGTCTGTGATTCACTATTTTCTAAATTTGTCTATCACAGTTTTCAAAGTTTCTTTTAGAAAAATCGATATTAAGAAAAGCTATGTAAGGAGATACATAACTCATTCATGTTAATCCATGCCAAGCAGGGTGCAGCCAAGAGGAGGGACCCAGGAAGGGATTTGTAATGGGGTCCAGAGCTTGGGGTGTCCAGGAAATATTAGAAAAATGTATGTAGGATGTCCTCACCCCCACAAGCCTGAGCCAGGGGGGATGGGACACATGGAACAGGGCCATTCAGAGCTGTTTAGGTAGCAAGAGCTTTGCAGCTAACCCCTGGCACAGTCATTTAACATATCTATAACCTTTAACTGGTTTCATAGATATGTTCAATAGCTGTGGCCCTGCTTTGAGCCAGGGAGATGGGAGTGACTTCCACCCAAGATGGGTCTTGGAAGCAACTCCCCCTGGTTACAGGGCCTGCGTGAGAGCTTGGAGATGATTGGCTCCACGCCATGGGGCCACACCTGCCCAGACTTACTATGGCAGCCCAGTAAAGCTGGAAGAATACGGGGATGCTGGCAGGTGTAACTGACTGTAGGAGGAGTCGGAAATGGGGCTGGAAAGGAAGATGGGCGCTGGGATTTAAACCTAGGCCCGGCAGCCATAGTAAAGAGTAGACCATGTGGCTCTGAAGTGAATGGGAGAACCAAGAGTTTCTGAGGAGAGTAGACCATGCGACTCTGAAGTAAATAGGAGGCCACATGGTTCTGGAGTGAATAGGAGGGAACCACGAGGTTCTGAGGGGAAAGGGAGAGGGCCACGCGGTTCTGAAATGGGGAAAAGGACCACATGGTTCTGAAGGAGAGTAGAGAGGACCACGAGGTTTTGGAGTGCTTCTTTTTGCCACGCGGCTTAGGCAGCAGGAGAGACTTTGCCAGGAAGGAAAGGGGAGAAAGGACTCTTGCTGGTGGGCCATGAGAAGGTGCCACACGGCTTTGGATTAACTGGAGATTGCAGCAGCCACACAGCGGATGGTGCCGGGAGCCTGAATCACGGACTTCTACTTCCTTTCCTGAGACACGATACCCCGGACTGGGCACAGGGAGAGGGAAGGACTGTGCATCTGTGGGTATTCTAGAGGACTTTAGTATCTTGTTGAAGACATTAGGTCATTATTCTTAAGTTTGTGTAACTTTTAAATAAACAATTCTTTTCCTTTTCACCAGTCTCTGGCATTGGGAGACGTCTTTCCTCTGGCGGTGGGCATTGCGAACCTAGCAGGTGGGCGTGAGGGGAAGGAATCTCCAGAGGCAGAAAGGGGGAATCCTTTCTGTAATAATTTATCGTGAGCCCCCCCCTGCTCTGTAACACATGCATTATTAGTCAACGACATGGCTACATACTGAACCCCATGCTAAACTTTTGTTAAATTGCCTTAAATGCTTGGTATTCTAAGATAGTGGACTTTTATTTTACTTAGTTTTAAAAATATTTTTATTTATTTTTAGAGGGAAAAGGGGGAAGAAAGAGAAGGAGAGAAACGTCAATGTGTGGTTGCCTTTTATGTGCTCCCTACGTGGGGACCTTGCTTGCCACCCAGGCCTGTGCCCTGACTGGGAATGGAACCAGTGACCCTTTGGTTCACAGGCCTGCTTCAATCCATTGAGCTACACCAGGGAGGTTGACTTTAATTTTAAATAAGACCACAATACCAAATGCCCAAATGAAATCAACTGCTAAATTTATTGCACTATGTTTGAATTGTTTTCCAGGAAATATCTACATGACCAGCAGTTCTGGAAATTTGGGCTCTATTCTTAAGTTTCCTTGATTGAATATAGGCTGATTCTATCAAACGTGTCCACTATATAGAACTAGAAATACAGACAGATGTGAGGAAGTAATGTTTATCAGTCTTATGTCCTAAACCAATGAACAACCTCTGTGTGTGTTTTGTTATGTTTTTCTGAATAAATGGATATTCACATATAGTTTTATACTTTATAAAAATTGGAATATTTCCCATAGACAAGTTAGAACTTTAATTTTCACTGGATAGTATTATGTTTGTATTTCTTACAGACTACATGTATGTAGTGAGGACCATTTTTAATGTAATATAATACACAAAGTGGAATCATACTTGAAGTTAATTACAAAAATATGACATGCCTATTGTGAAAACGACTGAAATATTTTTCAGTTTTGTAATAAAATTCAATTTCAAGTTTGAAATAAGTCTAAAATTTACATGTTAACAGAGAACTGCTCTCTGTATTTGGTGTATTTTTTTCACTTAGTTTACCTTGCAAACCATTATTCTATCATATTGATATTTCTGCTATTTTTGTTATAATTGACTCATAACTCTATGTACATACCTTATAGATTATTCTTTCAGACCAGATTGTTAAATGTGAAATTGCTGAATTAAATAATGTCGACATTTTTAAAGGCTTTTCTAAATTTTTCTTTGGGGAAATTTTTCTTTAGAACAAGTGAGTGAACTTACTCATCAAAGTTTACACTTATGATAAATAATGTTTGAGAGTAACCATTTCACCGTACATTTGTTATGAGAAAATGTCATTTAAGAATATTTGCTTCTTTGCTGTAATTCTTAGGAAACAGATCTGCTGTCATTTTTTAAAACTTTTTTTGTATGTTTATTTATTTTAAAAAATTTTTATTGTTATTCAATTACAGTTGTCTGCATTTTCTCCCCATGCCTCCACCCCACCCAAGCCAAACCCACCTCCCTCCCCACCGTCCCCCTTGATTTTGTCCGTGTGTCCTATATAGCAGTTCCTGTAAACCCCTCTTCCCACTATCCCCTCCCCACTCCCCTGTGGCTATTGTTAGATTGTTCTTAACTTCAATGTCTCTGGTTATATTTTGTTTGCTGTTTTCTTTTGTTGATTATGTTCCAGTTAAAGGTGAGATCAACTGCCCTTTGACCCAGCAATTCCTCTGCTGGGATTATACCCTAAGAACCCTGAAGCACCATCCAAAAGAACCTACGCATCCCAATGTCATAGCAGCACAATTTACAATAGCCAAGTACTGGAAGCAACCTAAGTGCCCATCAGCAAATGAGTGGATCAAAAAGCCATGGTATATTTACACAATGGAATTCTACTCAGCAGAGAGAAAGAAGGAGCTCATACCCTTTGCCAACAGCATTGATGGAACTGGAGAGTATCATGCTAAGTGAAATAAGCCAGGTGGTGAGGGACAAATACCATATGATCTCACATAGATCTGTTGTCATTTGAACAGAAGAATTGAAATGTATGTTTAAAGAATAAGGGATATCCACCAGCTTGATGATTGTTGTACGTGGTATATATGATGATTTCTCACATGAAGATTATTTACATTTTTATTTGAAAATATTTTATCTTATTTGTTCTGTGCTTTTTCTCAAAATTAAATTTAAATAAGCATGCATCTATATTATGTTATTGTTTTTCATGACCATATTTTATGAGAATACCTTGAATTGTTTGAGATACAATTTTATTATATGTTAGCATATGATATATAACATTTTGCCTCTCATTCTAACCCATTCTCTCCTACTATTTATTAAGTAACCATTTATTTTTCCACTAATTTTTATGTTATCTTTATTGCACACTAAATAAGTTTTTTTCTATTTCTTCTTTGAACAATATGTGTGTATTTGACACCAAATTCTTATAATTAATGTAGGTTAAAATATATTTTTAATTTTTGTAAAGATATTTTTATCTTAAATAGTATTTTAAAATTTATTTTTGGAGAGCTCAGATCAGATGCTTCTAGATATCCCATGCAGAAACATTAATGCAGAATTTCTGCAATAACGGTTCAGTTCATGAAGTGTATGCATACATATATATATAAATCAAATATGACAATACCAAAAATATACATTCACTGTAGATTATTTGAAAAACATGGAAAAATATTTAGTATTAATATTATTGCCTACCCAGATCAGAAAGGGACATGTATGAAGTGGAGGCCAGAGAGACGACTGCTTACATTTGAAAGGTTACAATCCAGTTAAGTTGTTCTTTCAGAAAAGCAGAGAGAGGTGCTGATTGCCTATTCATGCAAAAAGCCTATATAGCCTTGGCACATTGAGGCTGTTTATTTATGAATGCTTTTATACAAACATTTGTTTTTGCACCATACCTGTGTCCATAATGCAACATAGTTTTCTTCAACACAGATACTTAAATACAGAATCTTATCCCTAACTGAATTTTATTTTTCCCAACAATTATCCCTCAAAAGAACTGAGAGTCCCACACACACCCCTCGACTATGAGTCTTTGAAACGTGCAAAGAAACTCTGTGTTAATCAGAATTAAAATAAATAAATGTCAGCAATCAAAATCATGAATCACTGTACAGTTTTGTGAATCTATTTTGAAGACAGTTCAACAAGACCGGCAATTTCTACATTGATGCTGTTGAAATAATAATGCATAGTTTTTATGAAATCAACTTAAAGTTATGTTTTGAGGAGTCTTAAAAGTGTTTGTACACTTCCCCTCAGGTATTCAAATTTGAAGAATGTGCTGAGAACATAAAAAGACATTTGGTAGAAGATTTTCATTGCAATGTTTGTTTAATAATGGAGGAAAAGGAAGACAGTGATCCATTAAATAGAGGCAACCCTCACTTGGCAAGGTACCATGTTAGCTGACACTTGTGCAGTCTGGAAACATGTCCTTGCTTTGCATGGGTCTCAGGTACCACAGCACTGTGCAGAGTGTGGACAGCCTGCAGTGAATAACTGGCTGGACTCAGGCAGATGGCAGATGGAACAGAGGCTGGTTATACATGACTGGATCCCCTGTAAGGGTGTGTTGGCTGTGATCAAGAAACAAAAAACAGTGCATATTTCCAGTACCAACCAAGAGGGCATTGGTGGTATAGTGGTGAGCATAGCTGTCTTCCAGTATCATCCATATTCCAGGATATAAAATAAAAAGATCTTTATTAATGTTAGAATTGGAATGTGGATGTAGGAAAAAGCAGGGATTTATGCTGGGTGACAGCTTCCTTGGGAGCTTCTCAGCTGTAATCTGAAACCAGTCCCCAGTAGGCTGAGGACAAGAAGAGACCTAAGAAAAAGGCAGAGCACTCCAGTTTGGTGGGTGGTAGGTTTAATAAACCAGGGAACTCACTTAGGAGGCTTTTATTGGGCAGTGGCAAGAAGAGTAGATTTCTACATCCACCCCACAAAACTTCTCCATTTATATACAGGTCCTGCCTGGGTGTAGTCACACACACAGGGCCTTAAGTAGGTTTAGCTATGTGCCCAGTTCAGATGGTCTCATTACCACATCACTATCTCAAGGCTGTTTGAGCTGCTTCTAGTGCTAGGAAGGCAAGAGGAGTGGACAACCAAGCACAGAGGAGGGAATGGGGAGCCTTCCATTGCCAAGGTCCAGCTCCCATGTTCAAACCAGCAGTCATATCTTCCTGATGACCCTCCCTAGCTCAGTAGTGTTCTACTCAGGACTGTTCTGTACCAGTATTGAGCCAGAATGTCATCCAAGTTCCTTCTAATTCAAGCTTCTATTATTTTCTGCCTAAAAATATTGTGTTTCTGAGTATGTTGAGATCTCCAGGGGTAAACAACATTAAACTTATTTGTTTCTTAGGAGGGGGAGATGAGGCAAGGGATTATCGATCTCTCTATCTATGATATTTTAATCTAGAAACAAAATTTTTCTTTTATTCAGAAGTTTACTTCTTAAGAGAAACTTCTTCCAAGTAAATGTTTTTTTCTTCTTCCTAACTTTACACACCAGCATTATAGCAGGTAGCATAATGTGAAACTGAGAAAAAGGAAAACAAATTAAAGTAGGTTTTAATCAATTATATCTGATGCATGGTGTTTTCTGTGCTCAATTTATATCTATTATATTCACACATAAAACAAGATGAAGACTCACAGTATTTTTGAGGGTGTAGGGAAACTTGGATACTTTTTACTAGTGGTGATTTCACATATCACTACATCAACAAAATAAAAAATGAAAATAAAAATAAAACTGTGAATTCTCTCTTAATCCAATAAGATCAGAAATAACAACTTATATGGTCAAAGATTTTCCTAAAGAGAGAAAAGTAAAAACTCCATGAATGTTAAAAGGAAGTGTATACTACTATAATGTGCCATATCAATATTAAGTAAAGACCAGTTTCTAAGAGTATCAAACAATCTGGAGGAAGCTTATGCGATAATATAGTTGGATGTTGGAGCAGCTGTTATTGTAAAAAGGTTTGTGGGTTGACAAGAAATAAAGGTAATAGGTAAAATTATAGAACAATCATAGGTAATATTATGGGGATAGAAAGGTATAAAACTCTTATGTAAGAAATAGAAATTCTAAATCACGAATGGGTATCTCCCATTAATAAAAGTGCTTATTGTGATTAAAGGAAATAACCATACCTATTATTGCATTATTAAAATATAAAATATCAGGTTATTTGTTGAGATAATGAAAACATATGGTTTTATATTTAAGAAAAGTTGATATAAAAATGCACCAAAAGTATATTGAGAGCAAACATCTGAAAATAGAGATATATACTTTTTGGAGAAGATAGTAAGCTTTCATTAAAGGAATATATATAATGTATCATAGAACAGTAAATCAATATTTTATTGAAGAAATATATTGTAAAGCATGCTTTTTACTGATGGGATGGGTATATGATGCTCGATGTGGATGAGCTAAAGAGTGAGAGGAAAAACTTACTGACTTACGAATTAAGTGGAAATAAGACATTGAATGAGACATGGGCCTGTTTAATCATAAACAGCGGACTTCTGCTATTGTCTTTGCTATCAATCCTCATTTCCAAACAACTTTCCCATTCCTTGTTTCCATTAGAAGCTCGCTCAGCCCCAAACTATGAATACATACAAATATGACTGTTATTCCAGAGAATTGCACTTCGGCACAACCAAGAAGAGGTGCTTTTGATTGTTTTTCAGACTTATTTTTCCATTTTGACACTGTTGACAGAGAACTTTTCTCCATGTGCCTATATTTTTCCTAAACACTCTTCTTAAGGCTTGTGTCACATTCTTGTTCCTCAGGCTGGTGATAAATGTGTTGAACATGGGATTCACAAAAATACAAAACATTCCCATAACTTTCCCTTGCTGAACAGACTGCTCATTTGCTGCTCTGAGATACATGCAGAACAGGGACCCATAGAACATAGTGACAGCTATGAGGTGGGAGGCACAGGTGGACAAGGCTTTGCACTGTCCTTCACTAGAACAGAACTTCATAACGATGATGAAAATGAAAAGGTAGGAGATGATGAGAAGGGAACCTGTGAGGTTAATCTCTGCAAACGCTTTGACCACTTTATCTTCAGTCTTTCTTCTTCTACCCCATTGACTTTCTAGCTGTTTCTTAAACATGCTGCTTCATTCCCACCTCAGGACCTCTGAGCATACTGCTTAATCTGCTTAGAGTGTTCTTCCTCCAGATCTTTCAGTGATGCATTCCATCCCTTTAATTAGATCTCTCTACCAATAACACCTCCTATGAAAGGCATTGGCTGGCCATCTTTCTAAGTTAAATTTTATTCCCAATGGTTCTAGAATCTTGAGTCACGATCTACTTTTTACCACTGTCACTTATCACTTCAGAAATTATTTAGTTACAAAAACAATTTTATGTATATTTTGCTATGTGTCCCTCTATGAGAAAGCTAGCCATGTGAGGAAAGGAACTTTTTTTGTGTCATATCCCCAGAACTTGGGTGAGCACCTGAATCACAATTGATATGCAGTATCCCTTAACTGAATAAATGGATGAATAAATGAGATAACTTTTCCAACTCATAACAGATGGTTTTTCACACATTTCTTAACTTCCTGATGTTACCAGTAGAGATGGAGTTACTTAGAAACTCTAGCTGTCATGAAAACAGTGTACAGGAGGGAGCACAATCAGGGGTTTCTTTAAATAACTCAGGCTAGTGGTAATAGTGCCTGACCTGAAAACTGTGATAATTTAAAAGATGAAGTCTATTGCTTTACTAAAATATTGCATTCACAAATCTAACACTTAGATTGGGATTATTAACCCTGGCTTCACATTTGAATCAGGTGTGAAATTTTAAAAAACACTGAGACTTGGGTTCTAGCTCAGTTTAGGTGGAACACACACATTGATATATTTTTAATGAGTTTCCACATAAGTTTAATGCACAGCTAAAGTTGAGGCACTGAATTAGCAATTGAAATGCTCTGTCTAGACTAGATAAAAGAGTTTTTATCACATGGTTTTACATGTTAGCTTATACATTCCTCTTACATCAGATGAAGAAATCTTCTATGGGATATCATGAGGACTCCCTGTGGTGATGTTTACAAGAGTCTGACATTAATGGATGGGGTCTTAATGTGTGATTGATCAAATTCCCCCTAAGTATAGAATTTGCTTCCATCAATGTACACAAATGTTTTCTCTGTTAGCTGGAAAAACTCCAGCTGTTTACTTTAGCCCTCACAGAATTCCATTGGTTTTAGAAGGGTTGAAAAGAGATCGTCTTCTTGAAAGTCTCCACGATCCTACCTAAGTCTTCATGCACTCAAGCAACTGATGGAAAAGGAAGAAAACTTTCTTATGAAAAATCACACTGTTCTAATATTTATTACACACAGTCCAGAGTTTGTGTTTCTTTATGTGTCTTCTGGAATACACAAGAGAAATTCCGGTTGTGAAAGTAGATTTGGTATCGTTATGTTTCAATTTGTGGGCTGAAGTGATGGGATGTGGGAGAAGGACCCATTTGTTATCATTCTCACTGAAGATTTCAGTTTTAAAAGTGCCAGCACAGATTGTCTGTGTTGGATGGTGTCTAAGAACTTTTCAGCTCAAATCACAGGACATAGTCCAAAGTGCTGGGGACTTCCAGCAGGTGGAAATAATCCAAATCTTAGAGAGACCCCTTTCTTCATTCAGTGCTTCTCTATCAGTCCAAGAGGAAGATAAGTCAGAAAATGGGAGGCATGAAAATATCCAGAAGAAAATATGAATTTAATGTATAAAATCATTACAGATTAAATACTAGAATTATGGAAAGGAACCTCAGTGATGTTTGTGGGAAGTATGAATTAAAGATCTATGTACAATGCAAGAGAAAGAAAACAAGAACTAGAAGCCCTATAGAATCTTTTCGGAGAACTTTGGCCAACTGGGGTCCTTCCCCTGACAAGTCAGTAAAATCCATAATAATGGGAGGAGGGACTGAAACACAGTAGAGGAAAGTGGATTCCTTTGAACAAAACAATGTCAACTTGTTTTGATGATCCTGGATACAGCATTGCCAAAATTTCAGTTCAATCTACATGGGAAAACCTAAGAGAAGCCTCTTCAAATGAGGAAGGAAAAGTGTTCACATTAACTATTAACTTCTTCCTCACCCTTAATCTCACACTCACTTACCCCAAATCCTGTAAACTTTTCTTTTAAAAATAAGCGTCTGAAATTATTAAAGGCATATGGAGTGGAAGTATATTTTCTTGTGCCAAAAACTCAGACTCCAGGCTTGGAGAAGATAAACAAGTTAGAAGAAAATTGTGATGTGTGTACTTCTTGAATTCCAAGAGTTGGCTAAAATTCCATATGTAACCTTCTCTGAATCTTGGCTGTGCTGTGAAATGGATCTGCAAGTACAATCAGGGAAGTTTCAAGGCCCGTGTGACCTCCTACTATCTCAGGTCAGCTATTGTCTGTGTCAGAAAGAGTCTGAGGTCTGTCTGCCCATGTTTTTGTCTTAATGAGGTAATTTTTCCGATCACTATTAATTTTATTTTATGTTCAAAAGAGGAAAAGTAAGAAATCAAACCATATTTCTTATGAGTTCTTGATTTTCAGAACTATCAGACTTACCTGTGGAGGCAGAATGATTCCTTACCCTCCCTGAATGTCCCCAGAGTAGGAAGATTTATACCTGAATGATTCACTTTGGTAGACGAATTCCTGAAGCTTTCATCCAGAAATCAGCTACAGGATATCATTAGGACTCCTTGTGGAGGTGTTTACAAAAGTTGCATTTTGATGGATAGGATCTTAATGTATGAATTAGTTACTTGATGTCCAAAGTCTTTCAGTAAATGCAAAAACATGTGGTTTTTTTAAATTAATTTTTTATTGTCATTCAAGTACAGTTGTCTCCATCCTTCCACCTTCCCCCCTCCCACCCACCACCACCTCTTCTTTATACATGTCCTTTATACATGTTCCTTAATGTCCTTCCCCTCTCCCCCAACTGACTATAAAGGAGTGGGTTTATTTCTGAGCTCTCTAATCTCTTCCATTGATTTATGGGTCTCTTTTTAGGCCAGTACCATGTTGTTTTGATTACTATGACCCTATAGTATAATTTGGATTTCATCCATGATGTAATTGTTAAAATTTGGAAGATGAAGAATGGGTCTGAAGCAAGTTCTAGCCTTCAATGTTTGCCTGTCAACCTGTTTTATTTAACTTTGGAAAGAGACTGATGCCATTGTGCCTCTGTGTGTGTGTGTTTATTTTTTACTGGAACCTTATTATTAAACAGTCACTGAATAACTTGATCTGTTGGACTCTGAGGAAAGCAACTTAACTTCAAAATTTACAAAGGTAAATTTATTACAATAAAATGTAGACATCTTAATGCAACTTGACACATGTATATAGCCGTGTAATCATGGTTTGTTTTTAAGGCTGCTCTGCAGGTAGGGAGAGAGGGTGAGAATAAGGCCCAGAGAACCCCTCCCCACCCCCCAGAGCTCACTCTTCCTAACAAGATTCAGACATTTGTAGTTGAAGAAACACTCTTGGGATTGCTGCAAGCCTTTGGGTAATACCCAGAGTTCTGAAAAGTTGATTTGACAACCTTTGTCAGTGTTGTCATTACTGTTAAGGAGAAGCAGGTTTTGGGGGATCACTACTTTGCCATCCTGGAAGTTATCTTCCTCTCTATATAAGGTTGTTTTTGTGTGTGTGATTCCTTTCAGTTGTATTATTTGTCTTTTAAAAACGTTTACTGTGGATTAGTGTTCAATTATAGGGATATTTCACTATATTGAAATGTATGTGTCTGCCAATATGCATTTGAGTTTCTTTGTGGGTATATCTTCTTTTCTTTTGGATAAATACTTAATACTTACTGGGCCATCATTTTATAAAGAATCATAACTTTTTAAGAAATTTCATAAGAAAAAGCCAGTTTTCCAAAGCATTTGAATCATTTTATACTCCATCAAGTGATTTATTCTCAGAGTATCAATCACTTGACCTAGCTTTTTTTTATTGTCTATTTAAAAAATTCTTGCCATTGATGTGGGTTTGAAGAGGTCTCCCACTGCAGTTCCAACAGGCATTGCTTTGACAATGATGGATGGATGTTGAAATTCTCTACATGTATAGTGGCTGTTCATACATCTTTTTAATAAATTGTTTACTTCCTTCCTAGACTTTTAAAAATTGTGCTTATTAGTTTATTGTGCAGAATCTCCATGTGTTCTGAATGCAAGAACCTTTGTCAGAATTATTTAATGTGGACATTGCTTTTTATTCTGTGGCTTTCCTAGTTTTTCTGCTCTGCACATCTCTCAACTACTGTACCTCCTCCTCCTCACTCTCCTTAGATGACCTCATCTTACTCTTTGTACAGAATCATTAAGCTTTCTGATTGGAATGCCCTGTCCTTTACTACACTAAAACTACAAAACCTTTTTCCCATATTTTTTCTTCCATAGCATTAAAAGTGATAGTTAAATTCTTTATACGTGCTATAATGCCCACGCACAATATCAGCAGTGTGTATAGGTGTTACGTAGGGGTAAAGGGCCTCAAAGGAGAATCTAGGTCCCAAAGCATAAAATTAAAAATTTTCTATTGAGGAACAAAGGCTATTTTAATTGGCTTTAAAAATTATTTTAATAATACCCTGGACAATATTCTTAAGGAATACACTATAAATCTTCCTACTTTGTTTTTACAAAATATTGTAAGCCATCTATTACAGGTAGGTCATAGTCTACATTTGTTCACAAAAATATGTTATGTGATTTTGAGTGGAAATCAGTTTCTTAATAATGTGGGGGGAAAAGTACATCTAAATCATCCTGCCTTCATTTCCTTCATAATACTTGCTTCTAAATGGCATTATGTTCTACATCTTCGTCTCTGTGTTTAACTCTCCTATAACATGTGCTCTGTGAAGATCAGGAATAGTTTTCTTGCTATAGCCCCAGAACCTAGAACAGAAATGTATCAAAATTTTTCAGTGTACATGAATAAATGAATGGGTTAATTTATAAAATGGGGAGAACAATTCTTTATTCTGTATCTTCTTAGCCATTTATAAGAGACAAGTTTCACTAACTCAATGCCCTCTACATAAATGAAGTCAGACAACTGAGTTTTCAAATGGAAAATTCTACATTGAATATTTATATCTTATTTTGTATCCAAAACTACAAGATATCAGAGCTGGAGGGACCCTAGAAAACTAACTTCCAACATTTGTTCAGCTGAATGATGGTAAGATGCTCTTTTTCATACCTGATTTTGATTCCTTTGGCTTTATTTTTTCTTGACATTTGAAAAAATACCATATTTGGAGTTTTCCAAAAAGATAGATATAAATGTAAGAAAATATATAATCTGCAATATTTTTCCATTATACATATTAATATATAATGTAATTACATACACATATGTAATCACATACATATTAGAGAGAGAATGTGTATGTCTACTTGATATATTGAGGGAAGAGAGAGACAACGTAGAGATATAGGGGAAATATATTTATGTAGACACTCATGTAATTTTTTAAGATTGTATTTACTTATTTTTTTTAGAGGGGGCAGGGAGGGAGGAAGAAAGGGAGGGAACATCAATGTGTGGTTGCCCCTAGAGAGCCCCCTGCTGGGGACCTGGCCTGCAACCCAGGTATATGCCCTTTCCTTCCCAGGCCTGCACTCGGTCCACTGAGCCACACCAGCCAGGGCAACACTCATGTATTTTTTGAGAAGAGAGATTTCCCAATAATGACTAAATTAAGTAAATATGAGGTGGATAAAATAAATGCAGAATCCTTCACTTTTCTTTGTCACTTTTAGTTTTCAAAGGATAAGAAAATGTCTTCCCCAAACCACACTACCCTGGCAGAATTCATTCTCTTGGGACTCACAGACGACCCAGTACTAGAGAAGATCCTGTTTGGGGTGTTTCTGGTGATCTACCTAATCACGCTGACAGGGAATCTGTGCATGATTGTGCTGATCAGGACCAACTCCCACCTCCAGACGCCCATGTATTTCTTCCTCAGCCACCTCTCCTTTGTAGACATTTGCTATTCCTCCAACATCACCCCGAATATGCTGTACAATTTCCTCTCAGACCAGAAGACCATCTCCTATGCTGGGTGCTTCTCGCAGTGTCTTCTCTTCATCGCCCTGGCGATCACTGAGTTTTACATCCTTGCTTCCATGGCATTGGATCGCTATGTGGCCATCTGCAGCCCTTTACATTACAGTAGCAGAATGTCCAAGGACACCTGCACCTCTCTTGTCATGGTATGTTATGTTTTTGGCTTCCTAAATGGACTGTCTCAGGCACTGCTGACCTTTCACTTGTCCTTCTGTGGCTCCCTTGAAATCAATCATTTCTACTGTGCTGATCCTCCTCTGATAATGCTGGCCTGCTCTGACACCCATGTCAAAATGATGGCAATGCTGGTAGTGGCTGGATTTACTCTCTCAAGCTCTCTCTGCATCATTCTCCTGTCCTACCTTTTCATTCTTGCAGCCATCTTGCGGATCCGTTCTGCTGAAGGCAGGCACAAAGCCTTCTCTACCTGTGGCTCCCACCTGACAACAGTCACTATATTTTATGGGACCCTCTTCTGCATGTACTTAAAGCCCCCATCTGAGAGGTCTGTAGAGGACTCCAAAATAATTGCAGTCTTCTATACTTTTTTGAGCCCAATGCTGAACCCATTGATCTACAGTCTAAGGAACAAGCATGTGATCCGCGCCCTGCAGCGGATGGTGAAAGGAAATCTCCTCCATAGAAATGCAGTTTAGCCATCTGTTCATTGTGATGGGTAAGCGTCTGTGACGAGGCAGGGACTCTCTTCAAAGGGCCAACCTACTGCTCTGTAATCATTTTTATTTAGTGTCATGAACTCGCAATGACACTTGCTAATTTCTGGCAGAATTTGTAACTTTAAGGGTATTGTTCTCATAAAACTGTAACATTGAAATTGAAAATGTTTTATTTAGCAGAGAATTTTGATAATAAATGGGCACTATTCAATAGTTCCACCCAATACTTTACTATGTTTTCTTACTTGGTGGTGTAATTCACTCTGATGGGAACATTGGAACCCCATTTGCTGTGATTTATATAGTCTTCAGAGCCAGAGTGAGTTTCAAATGAGGTGGTTAGTTTTACACCTCTTTTTGAAAAGTTAGGAATAATTTACTCTTCAATGTGCAGTGTAACACAATGGCTCTGGTGCTTGGAATCACAGTGAAGAAATTTTAAATACATGGATCACCCATGGGTTTAAGCTTCCTGTATGCATTCTCCTAACCACACATATTACATAAATCCTAAGAATCATGTTTTTTCATTTTAAAATACCATTTACATTCCTTGATTTTGAAAATAAAGTTTTAACACTTCCTTGTGAGAGTCCAGAAATTCAATCACCAGTGAAGTGACATGTCAAGGTAGGTTTTTTTTACATAGTAGTTCTGACCTATGTCTAATTTATTAAGAGTTACTACTGTCTATCAACTGGCTTCTGCAGACCCAAGAAAGCTCTGAGAGCAGATACACATGAGTAGGGGTGTAGAAATCCTTCTGGAAGTGAACCCCCAATGTTTACTTTGGTGTATAAAACTGTCTGTGATTCACCATTTTCTAGATTAGTCTGTCACAGTTTTCAAAATTTCTTTGAGAAAAACGATATTAAGAAAAGCTATATAGAGAGATACCTAACTTATTCATATTAACACATGCATTATTAGTCAATGACATGGCTACATACTGAACCTCATGTTAAACTTTTGTTAAATTGCCTTAAATGTTTGGTATTCTAAGATTATGGACTTTTATTTTATTTTATTCATTTACTTTAAATATTTTTATTTATTCTTAGAGAGTGGATGGGAGGGAGAAAGAGAAGGAGAGAAATATTAATGTGTGGTTGCCTCTTATGCATCTCCTATTTGGGGACCTGGCTTGCAATCCAGGCCTGTGCCCTGACAGAGAATGGAACCAGTGACCCTTTGGTTTACAGGCCTCTTCAATCCATTGAGCTTCACCAGGGAGGTTGACTTTAATTTTAAATAAGACCACAATACCAAATGCCCAAATGAAATCAACTGCTAAATTTATTCTACTATGTTTGAATTGTTTTTCAGGAAATATCTACATGACCAGCAGTTCTGGAAATTTGGGCTCTATTCTTAAGTTTCCATTGATTGAATATAGGCTGATTCTATCAAACGTGTCCACTATATAGAACTAGAAATACAGACAGATGTGAGGAAGTAATGTTTACCTGTCTTATGTCCTAAACCAATGAACAACCTCTGTTTGTGTTTTGTTATGTTTTTCTGAATAAATGGATATTCACATATAGTTTTATACTTTATAAAAATTGGAATATTTCCCATAGACAAGTTTGAACTTTAATTTTCACTGGATAGTATTATGTTTGTATTTCTTACAGACTACATGTATGTAGTGAGGACCATTTTTAATGTAATATAATACACAAAGTGGAATCATACTTGAAGTTAATTACAAAAATATGACATGCCTATTGTGAAAACGACTGAAATATTTTTCAGTTTTGTAATAAAATTCAATTTCAAGTTTGAAATAAGTCTAAAATTTACATGTTAACAGAGAACTGCTCTCTGCATTTGGTGTATTTTTTTCACTTAGTTTACCTTGCAAACCATTATTCTATCATATTGATATTTCTGCTATTTTTGTTATAATTGACTCATAACTCTATGTACATATCTTATAGATTATTCTTTCAGACCAGATTGTTAAATGTGAAATTGCTGAATTAAATAATGTCGACATTTTTAAAGGCTTTTCTAAATTTTTCTTTGGGTAAATTTTTCTTTAGAACGAGTGAGTGAACTTACTCATCAAAGTTTACACTTATGATAAATAATGTTTGAGAGTAACCATTTCACCGTACATTTGTTATGAGAAAATGTCATTTAAGAATATTTGCTTCTTTGCTGTAATTCTTAGGAAACAGATCTGCTGTCATTTTTTAAAACTTTTTTTGTATGTTTATTTATTTTAAAAAATTTTTATTGTTATTCAATTACAGTTGTCTGCATTTTCTCCCCATGCCTCCACCCCACCCAAGCCAAACCCACCTCCCTCCCCACCGTCCCCCTTGATTTTGTCCGTGTGTCCTATATAGCAGTTCCTGTAAACCCCTCTTCCCACTATCCCCTCCCCACTCCCCTGTGGCTATTGTTAGATTGTTCTTAACTTCAATGTCTCTGGTTATATTTTGTTTGCTGTTTTCTTTTGTTGATTATGTTCCAGTTAAAGGTGAGATCAACTGCCCTTTGACCCAGCAATTTCTCTGCTGGGATTATATCCTAAGAACCCTGAAACACCATCCAAAAGAACCTATGCATCCCAATGTTCATAGCAGCACAATTTACAATAGCCAAGTACTAGAAGCAACCTAAGTGCCCACCAGCAAATGAGTGGATCAAAAAGCCATGGTATATTTACACAATGGAATTCTACTCAGCAGAGAGAAAGAAGGAGCTCATACCCTTTGCCAACAGCATTGATGGAACTGGAGAGCATCATGCTAAGTGAAATAAGCCAGGTGGTGAGGGACAAATACCATATGATCTCACATAGATCTGTTGTCATTTGAACAGAAGAATTGAAATATATATTTAAAGAATAGGGATATCCACCAGTTTGATGATTGTTGTACATGGTATATCTGATGATTTCTCACATGAAGATTATTTACATTTTTATTTGAAAATATTTTATCTTATTTTTTTTGTGCTTTTTCTCAAAATTAAATTTAAATAAGCAAGCATCTATATTATGTTATTGTTTTTCATGACCATATTTTATGAGAATACCTTGAATTGTTTGAGATACAATTTTGTTGTATGTTAGAATATTGTATATAACATTTTCCCTCACATTCTAACCCATTCTCTCCTACTATTTATTAAGTAACCATTTATTTTTCCACTAATTTTTATGTTATCTTTACTGCACACTAAATAAGTTCTTTTCTATTTCTTCTTTGACCAATATATATGTATTTGAAACCAAATTCTGATAATTCATGCAGGTTAAAATATGTTTTTAATTTTTGTAAAGACATTTTTATCTTAAATAGTATTCTTTTAAAATTTATTTTTGGAGAGCTCAGATCAGATGCTTCTAGATATCCCATGCAGAAACTTTAATGCAGAATTTCTGCAATAATGGTTCAGTTCATGAAGTGTATGCGTACATATATATAAAAATCAAATATGACAATACCAAAAATATACATTCACTGTAGATTATTTGAAAAACATGGAAAATATTTAGTATTAATATCATTGCTCTACCCAGATCAGAAAGGGACATGTATGAAGTAGAGGCCAGAGAGACGACTGCTCACATTTGAAAGGTTACAATCCAGTTAAGTTGTTCTTTCAGAAGGGCAGAGAGATGCTGGTGGCCTGTTCATGCAAAAACCTATAACCTTGGCACAATGAGGCTGTTTATTCATGAATGCTTTTATACAAACATTTGTTTTTGCACCATACCTGTGTCCATAATGCAACATAATTTTTTTTTAACAAAGATACCTAAATACAGAATCTTATCCCTAGCAGAATTTTATTTTTCCGAACAATTATCCCTCAAAAGAACTGAGAGGCCCACACACACCCCTCGACTATGAGTCATTGAAACATGCAAAGAAACTCTGTGTTAATCAGAATTAAAATAAATAAATGTCAGCAATCAAAATCATGAATCACTGTACAGTTTTGTGAATCTATTTTGAAGACAGTTCAACAAGACTGGCAATTTCTACATTGATGCTGTCGAAATAATAATACATAGTTTTTATTGAAATCAACTTAACATTATGTTTTGAGGAGTCTTAAAAATGTCTGTACACTTTCACTAAGTTATTCAAATTTGAAGAATGTGCTGAGAGCATAAAAAGGCATTTGGTAGAAGATTTTCATTGCAATGTTTGTTTAATAATTGAGGAAAAGGAAGACAGTGATGCATTAAATAGAGGCAGCCCTCACTTTGTAAGGTACCATGTTAGCTGACACTTGTGCAGTCTGGAAACATGTCCTTGCTTTGCATGGGTCTCAGGTACCACAGCACTGTGCAGAGTGTGGACAGCCTGCAGTGAATAACTGGCTGGACTCAGGCAGATGGCAGATGGAACAGAGGCTGGTTATACATGACTGGATCCCCTGTAAGGGTGTGTTGGCTGTGATCGAGAAAACAAAAAAAAAAACCATGCATATTTCCAGGCACTGGTGGTATAGTGGTGAGCACAGCTGTCTTCCAGTATCATCCATATTCCAGGATATAAAATAAAAAGATATTTATTAATGTTAGAATTGGAATGTGGATGTAGGAAAAAGCAGGGATTTATGCTGGGTGACAGCTTCCTTGGGAGCTTCTCAGCTGTAATCTGAAACCAGTCCCCAGTAGGCTGAGGACAAGAAGAGACCTAAGAAAAAGGCAGAGCACTCCAGTTTGGTGGGTGGTAGGTTTAATAAACCAGGGAACTCACTTAGGAGGCTTTTATTGGGCAGTGGCAAGAAGAGTAGATTTCTACATCCACCCCACAAAACTTCTCCATTTATATACAGGTCCTGCCTGGGTGTAGTCACACACACAGGGCCTTAAGTAGGTTTAGCTATGTGCCCAGTTCAGATGGTCTCATTACCACATCACTATCTCAAGGCTGTGTCCTTGAGCAGCTTCTAGTGCTAGGAAGGCAAGAGGACTGGACATCCAAGCACAGAGGAGGGAATGGGGAGCCTTCCATTGCCAAGGTCCAGCTCCCATGTTCAAACCAGCAGTCATATCTTCCTGATGACCCTCCCTAGCTCAGTAGTGTTCTACTCAGGACTGTTCTGTACCAGTATTGAGCCAGAATGTCATCCAGGTTCCTTCTAATTCAAGCTTCTATTATTTTCTGCCTGAAAATATTGTGTTTCTGAGTATGTTGAGATCTCCAGGGGTAAACATTAAATTTATTTGTTTCTTAGGAGGGGGAGATGAGGCAAGGGATTCTCGATCTCTCTATCTATGATGTTTTAATCTAGAAACAAAATTTTTCTTTTATTCAGAAGTTTACTTCTTAAGAGAAAGTTCTTCCAAATAAATGATTTTTTCTTCTTCTTAACTTTAGACGCCAGCATCATAGGAGCTAGCATATTGTGAAACTGAGAAAAAGTAAAAGAAAGTTGGTTTTAATCAATGATATCTGATGCATGGTGTTTTCTGTGCTCATTTTATGTCTGTGATATTCACACACACAATAAGATGAACACTTACAGTATTTTTGAGAGTGTAGGGAACCTTGGATATGCTTTTACTAGGGGTGATTTCACATATCACTACATCAAAAAAATAGAAACCTGGCTACCCATGGAGCTCTGATGCTGTGACCATAAAATTAAATTTCAGGTGAACAAAGCAAAGTAGAGAAGAAAAGTCAATCGGTCTGGGTTGGGTCAGGTGCCAAGGGAGAACCACCAGTACATCCATGTTATCTATATGTCCACAGTGTCCACATCGCTGTAAATTATTGTTCCCATTGAAAAATAAATCACAAGGCTCCGAATTGGAAAATGACTGGTCCAAGTTCAACAAAAGTTAATTAATCTTCCAATGGTTTTCAGATTCCAAACTTTCTTACTATACCAGTGTACTAGTTTATTTTATATGTTGTAAACAAAAAAATTAATATTTCTCCAAAGTTAAAAATGAAGATATTCAGGCATAAGTTAAAACAAATAAGAAATCCTATGGCTTCATGTGTCTTGGGAAATCTGACTCCCTGGTGATATTGGGGAGTGGAAAATATTATGTCCTTAGTGAGCTTAGGATGTGCAAAAGAATAAAACAGTGGTGATAGTTTCTAGTCTGAGTGTTTTGTGCTACAAATAATTGAACCATAGGGATTTGATCCTTCTGTGATAATTCTGTTATAAGCTCTTTAGGTTCTTCCTTTCCATGCTGTCATTGGGAAGTCACTCTTCTTTCACAGGTAGGATTAGCTGTTGTGAAGTATATTTTGGGATCTAGAAAGAGATATTTTAATCAATAAAAATAGCTGGCCCAAATATACTGTGATGAATTAGCAAATGTCTTGATTTACACTCTATTATTCTTCTCAGAGTACAAGTGTTTATTAATGTAGCACAAAGTAGTATTTATGAGACAGGAACCAAAGAGAACAGCCATCCCACCCATAACCATCAGTTGCCTCCATTTGAGAAGGCACTGAGGCTATAGCTGCAGATTAGATAAACTTGTCTCCAAGGACCTCATACTTTATGTCATCTTGTTTTAGGCTAGACCTGGACTTTTCACCAAATAATAACTGTGGCTACAACTTAGGAAGGGCTCACTCTAAGACAGGCATATTTTTAAAAGTTTACCTTGGTTAAGTCCCTGACATGGAGGGAATTGCTATTAATAACCAAATCTTATGCATGAGGAATCTTAGGCACAGAGAGATGAATAACTTGCCCAAGCCCCACAGACAGTAATTAGAGGATAAAAGATATCCACACAAGAAGTCTCAGAGCATACTCCCAGTAACTGTTACATACTCTGCCCACTTTCGGTAACTAGCCATGCTTATTCTCTCTTGATTCATGGGTAAAATAAAGGGATGGTATAAATAATCTTTCCATTTTAGTTCATTCTGAGTTAGCAATGCTATTCTTTATAATTATAAGCATCCAGCCATATGATGTTCTGTACCCACTTCACAGGCAGTGGGTCACTTTTAGCTTTATAATCTATATTATTTAAAATGACTAAAATACATTTCATGAAGAAACTTTCTCTAAATTAATTTTTCCACTTTAAGTTGAACTGTGACCCCATGCCCAGGAGACAGCATTCTTGTGAAAGCTAAAGACCAACCTTTAGACTCTTTGGGTGACAGTGGCAGCCCATTACATGAGAGAGCCTCAGAGTGAGGGTGAATGTCAAGAGTGCAAACCTCGGGGGTTCCCAGAGCCACTCTGTCCACTCCAAGTACTTCTCGCTGAGTTTTCCTTGCTTAAATCATGGAGGATGTGTTCTGTTTCTTTAAAGCAAGGTTATTACCATGAAGCAATTAATCAGCTGGCTAATATGGAAAGTTTTGTCTGCATTGCCTCCTTTTCTCACAAGAAAACTGAATGACATATTAATTGTTTTGACTCTTGGTTAACATTTCAATAAATAAATATTTACTACAATACAATCTGAGCACAAAAAAGTCCTTGTCTGTTATGGCTATAACTATAATCTTATGAACCTAGAAAAAAACCTGCAAAATGATTATAATTTTGCTGATTTAGGTGATTTGTCTTATATTTTATTACCCTTGTCAATAAGTGCAAAGTCCTCAAGTGCAGAATGGGGATGCCACAATCGACAAGAACGCTGGAGTGGTGCATTTACAAAGTGCCTTAGACAGTGAGCTGTGTTCATCCTTGGCACTGTAGCTATTATTGAAATTCAGTATCACACAGACATAGCTGTGCAGGTGTTGTTGACAGAGGACATAGATTTTTCTATGATGGTCTTTGCGGTCACTTTTATCCCGAACACATGTTGCGAGGTGGCACTTCATGGTATCTTAGATAGTCTCTCAGTCGTATGGGTTGTATGATTATTTTTTCAGTGTGACCTTTTAGATGTTTTAAAGAATTTCGATGGAATTCACATAGAGTTTGTCTCAATTTCTCAAGAGTTAAAATGAAGTAGAGTTACAATAAAATTATTATGATCTGGGAAAATATTTGTCTACCATTTTTTCCATTATCCTATTGTATTTTTTTCATTATTAATGTATTAAAGCTCACCCCAGGGAGTTTTAGTACATTATTTACTCCTAATTGCTATAGCCATGAACATTTAATAGCACTGATAGGTGTATGTGTATATCTCCATATACATGTATATGTATATTTTTATGTACTACAGGCATGTCTGGTTTTTTTCAACAAAAATCTAGATTTATTTTTGTATTGCATGAACTGATTTTTGCTCTTTGGGCAATTATATACAAAGCAAAGGAGATTCAGAGCTGAGTCTTAAAAGATGAGCAAAATAGAACTGGAGACATGGAAATAAAGAACAAACTCACAGCGATCAGAAGGGAGGGAGGTGGGGAATAACGGGGGAAAGATAGGGGAGGGACAAGTCAAAGAACACGAATAGATGCCTCATGGCCATGGATGATGGGGTGGGGATTGACTGTGGGAGTGGGTTTGAGGGGCAGGGGGCAGGGCAGGGAGAGCAATAGGAAAAAAGGCAGGACAACTGTAACTGAACAGCAATAAAAAAAAGTTAAGATTTGGTGATAAGATGGACACCTGAGGAAGATGACAGTGGGGTCAAAGGACATGCACTGCAGGGAGAGGGGACATCTTGGAACACAGTGGAGTTTAGAGGGCAGGTAGACAGACCCCAGTTCTGTAAGGCTGTGAGCCATTCATCAGTCCCACTGCAGTAAGTCCATTCAGCTGTAAAAAACAGGTGGGTTTCAATAATGATGCTTTACGTACCACATCAGTAGGTATAGAGAAGATAAATGAGATTCCGATTTATCCTCTGGAGAAAAGCAATGTTTAAGAAGGTTGCAAATGCACAAATGTGATGAACAGTTGCAGAAAAGATAAAGCATTTTCAATTATGAATAGATTTGCAGTAAAGCATTTAACAAGATGGCTACCTTTATGTAAAGAAACTCTAACTTATTTTAGATATTTAAAACATCATTGCATGATCACTGGGCTACTTCTTTAAGCCACTTGCATTTACAAGTTTGAGAGAAGAGGAGGAAGTATCAGAGGATAATGGATGAATGAGGACAGGCATGAGTCTCTGTTTCCTTGATTTAGACCTCCTCCGAAGCCAAGCAAACCCAATGTCGAAGAACTCCACAGTGGTGACCGAGTTCATTCTCCTGGGCCTGACAGACAGAGCAGAGCTGCAGCCTGTCCTTTTTGTGGTGTTCCTGGCCATCTACCTGACCACAGTGGTTGGCAATGTGAGCATGATCCTGTTAATCAGGAGTGACTCGAGACTTCACACTCCAATGTACTTCTTCCTCAGCCACCTCTCCTTCCTAGACCTCTGCTATGCCACCAATGTCACTCCTCAGATGCTGGTCAGTTTCTTATCCAAGAGAAAAACCATTTCTGTCATTGGTTGCTTTATACAATTCCATTTTTTCATTGCCTTGGCGATCACAGAATATTATATGCTCACAGCGATGGCTTATGACCGCTACATGGCCATCTGCAAACCCTTGTTATATGGTAGCAAAATGTCCAGAAGGGTCTGCATCTCCCTCGTTGTGATTTCTTACACTTATGGCTTTGCAAACGGTCTGGTCCAGACCATCCTGATGCTTCGTCTGTCCTTCTGTGGACCCAATGAAATCAACCACTTTTACTGTGCGGACCCACCTCTGTTAGTCCTTGCCTGCTCAGACACTTACGTCAAAGAAATGGCCATGTTCGTGGTGGCTGGTTCCAACCTCACCTGCTCTCTCACCATGATTCTCGTCTCCTACATTTTCATTTTCACAGCCATTTTGCGTATTCGCTCTGCTGAGGGGAGGCGCAAGGCTTTCTCCACCTGCGGGTCCCACCTGACAGCTGTTACTGTCTTTTATGGGACGCTGTTCTGCATGCATCTGAGGCCCCCTTCGGAGACATCTGTGGAGCAGGGTAAAATTGTAGCTGTGTTTTATATCTTTGTGAGTCCTATGTTAAATCCTTTGATCTATAGTCTGAGGAACAAAGATGTTAAAGAAGCATTCAAAAAAGTTATCCAAAAGAAATTGTTTGCTAAGTAAATTAAACATTCTGGTCATAGGTATGCAATACATCCTTATTGTCTGACCAATTAATGAGTACTTTCAATCAATAAATCACTATTTGTTATTGAGTAGGTTTTGTGTTTTGTAATTCACATATTGAACTTGGAATAATGTTAGTTGCCATGTCAGTGAATGAAAAAAATAATGCATAGAAATTCAAAGACAATAGTAGAAAGCATTGCTATTGAGCTTTAAAGTCAATTAAAATGGCATGTTCCCATCTATAATACTCTTACTGTTAAAAAGTTGTAAAAGGCAGAATTATCAAATGATGCTAGAGCACTGACTGCTTGTTAGATTTTTATAGTGCTGAATGATTTCCAAACTATATTCAGAAACTTATCAACCATAGGAAGTGAGTTTTCTGCTTTTAGCAAGTCATATAGCAGTAAAGATCTCTGGGTATCTTAGGTTATCACCCTAAGAAAAAATTTTAGAATGATAGGTCCAGTGGAATCTTCATTTGTAAAGTTTTTCATGAAACACTAAATGTCTTTTAGGATTTTTAAAACCAATATACCTCTCCAAATTATGTACTGTTTTCAACATATAATCAAAAATAGAAAATAGTAGAAAGACCACCATGTAAACATAAGTGGTCATTATTAAGTCCTCACACCATGCGAGTTTTGTTTCTGATTTTTCAGGTGCTCAGGTATTCTAAAATTGAGTCCTCCCCACTTGATTCTGTTCTTCTCCCCATTTCCTGCATTGAACTCTAATGTCATTTAATGCTTATTTTCCCTATGTAGACTGCTAACATTTTCTAGGTATTTATGTACCACAGAATTATATAATAATATTTTGCTAGATTTAAAACTTGATGTAAATGAAATCAGGGCATGTGTCTTTCTGCAATTTATTTTAGCTCACATTCAGTGTTGTTAGATTTATGCATGCTGAGTCATGCGGCAATATTTTTCAGTAATAATATCTATGTCAATATGTAAATATGTTATCATATATTTACCCATTCTACTATTGGCAGGTAATTTGATTTTTCCAGTTTCTTATTTTAGGAAAGTCTGGCAAAAAATTTTCTTGTGGAATTCTGAATGTATACCAGTTCAAGAGGTCCCCTCATGTATGGAATGAGGATGGTGATTTCTGGGTCATAAGATATGCATGTCATTAAATTGATAAGATATAGCCAAATTGTTCACCAATTTGTTGCCAGCCAGTAATGTGTGAGAGTGCCCTTTACTCCACGTTCTTGTCAACACAGTACAGGGTGGGGCAAAGGTAGCTTTACAGTTTGCATACATGTAACAGAGTTTATTCTTGTATTATTATTTATTAATTATTGTATTATTTTTGCATAAGAACAAGTGTAAATCTACTTTTGCCATACCCTATTATTGCCAGACTTTTAAAATGTTTTCCAGTTTTATGGTGCAAAATGGATTCTCATTTCGTGTATAACTTTTTGGGTTGTCATTACAAGTTCAGTGAAGTATTTTCAAATGCTTTGATGGAAATTGAAGATGTGTCTTTTTTCTGTTGTAAGTCCCTATTCTTTGCCCAATTTTCAGTTGGATTATTTTATCTTTATTTCCTCTATTTGTAATAGCTGCTTATGTATTCTGTACCAGGAACTAATCTTCTATTAATACATACAATGCAAATATCTTTAAGTTGTTTATAGCTTGAAATTTATTTTTGTGCATGATATGATTTGGTGGCACAGAATTTTTCATTTTAACACAGTTCAAATTTATTAATCTTCTCTTTATGGTTGTGCTTTGAATATCGTGTCTAAACAATCCTTCCCTTCAACTTGAGCTTTTTCTTATTACCAGGACCCATGTGAATCTGACAAGAATAAGGAAAGTTATGACTAGAGGCAAACTAAGGGAATGTTTAAACAATGGGAGAAAGGGAAGGACAAAACTGTGATGACAGGCTGAGGAATGACATCTGCCTAAAATTAAAAATGTAGTCAACCTGGTTTATGAAGACAGGACTTTAAATCCTACCCTGTCACTTACTAGCTCCATGGCACTGATTGAACTAATCCATTGCTGTTCTTTTAGTTTTGTATCTGTTTCTTAAACTGAAAGTTCGAGATGAAGACCCTACTTCTTAGGATTAAATTAAGAACAATGTAACAATAGCCAGAGGGGAGTGGGGAGGGGATAGTGGGGAGAGAGGTCTATAGGAGCTACTATAAAGGACACAAGGACAAAATCAAGGGGGAGGGTGGAGGTGGGGGAGGGAGGTGGGACAGGCTGGGGTGGGGTGGAGGGATGGGGAGAAAATGCAGACAATTGTAACTGAATAAAAATTAAAAAAAAAGAAATCAGTCAAATTACCTAAGTAAAAGTTGTTCACACATATGAAATGCTCACTAATATGTTTGCCAATGACCCTGAGTTGCTAGATCTTGCTCATGGCAATTTTTTTCCAAGACTTGATGTTCAGCACAAAGGATTTTTTTAAGAGGTCTGGATTTTAGGAGGTTAGACACTTTTAGTGTAAATGAAATAGAAAAATAAAAATTGTATCATCATAAAATTTCAAGATGACATCTTTTTCTGTGTCTTTTGCAGGGCTCTTAGGGCAAATAATAAATTTGAAATTATGGAAACTGTAGAAATCTTAACTTTTGTGACCACATGGGTGGATCCAGAGAGCACAGGTGGCAAACACAAGGCCCTTGGGCTGAATCCGGCCCTCCACCTGGTTTTATCCGGCTGCAGCGTGGAGCTCTGGCTTAACTGTTAAGGAGTAGTTACATTTCTACAGTCCTAAAATTACATTCAGCCCTTTGAAGGCAACCACGAGGCTGATGTGGTCTCTGGTGAAAATAAGTTTGACACCCATGATCTAGAGGGTATTGGGCTAAATGAAGTAAGCCAATTAGAGAAAGACAAATACCATATGATTTCACTTATGCATGGAATCTAGTGAACAAAATAGACAAACAGAAGCATACTCACAGATACATGGAACAGGCTGACAGCTGGCAGAGGGGAGCAGGTTTGGGGGACTGGGTGGAAAAGGTGAAGGAATTAGGAAGGAAAAATTGGTAGTTGAAGAATATTCACTGAGATGTAGGTTACAGCGTAGGGATCACAGTCAATAATACGGAGATGACTATGTGTGGGGCCAGCTGGGTTCTTGAAGCAGCTGCGGGACCACTCTGTAAAGTACGTGATTGTCTAACCGCTTTGCTGTACATCTGAAACTAATACAGAATCACACTGAATGTAAACTTTAATTCAAAAATAAATAAATAAAATAAATTATGGAAACTATGACTGATGCATGTAATTAGCCTTCTGATCCCAGAGTGTTCCAGTTAAACCCAAGAGGGGTGATTCCCAATGTAACACTCGTTGCTGATACTTTTAAGTCCTTCTGAGATTTGCTTTAAGAGCAGGTCCCTACCTCCCACAGCTGGGTATAAATGGAACCACCTTTTACAGCTTAGAGAGGCATCAAGAAAGTTCCCTAATCAGAGGTTGAGAAAACAGTGCTTATCAGAACCAGAAGTAAGTTTTGGTATTTTTATTCTCTTTCAGTGAATAAGAAATTGCATTACAATTTCAAAGTGAGGCTTACCAAATTGCCCACCCCCATGTCCTCAAATACGTACCTGCAATCCTTTCTCATTTCAGTAGCAGAGTTTGAACTTCAACTGATTTCCCTGACCAGGTTTATTGAAAGTTCTGTTGATCTCCCTGGACAACATTCTATAGACCTGTCACTGGTTCAGCTGAAGCAAGAAAGGCCAACATTCTCATCTCACACAAACGTAAGGACATTTCAAGGTGTGAGATGGCACTTACCCTAGTATGAGCGTTCTTGGAGCTTGAGCCAAGTGCCCTATAAGCCCCTGGCGTATTGTGTCTTTTGGTAGGTTTTAATGTGTGCATTTATATGGTTCCACATCCATAGGATCCATACTTTCAATAGTTTCATTAGATTTTTCATGGGACTCATATTTATAAAAATAAAAGCTTAAGGACCATTTTTACAATGAATTTTTGCTAAACACTTTTCCTTATCTCTATTTCCTCTTACTCTGAAAACACAAAACAAAACTCTTTTTTAATTCATTTGAAATTGCATGGCCTATACAATTGTCTAGATAACTAGCCCATCAGCTGGGTTACCCTTGAGGACAGGGTCATCAGGGCCAATTCATGTTTTGCGATTTCTTTTTTCTTCTTCTTCTATCTATGTTCTTGTTCTTCTGCTAGTTCTTCTTATTCTTGTTGTTGTTGCTTTTCTTCTTGCAAGAGTGGGGGTATTCTTCTTTTCCTTCGGTATCCCCACTGTTAGCTCTGTTAGCTTTCGTGATCCAGGAATGGCTGGCTTCATGGGGATACAACTTGTACAAGCTGTTTAATGCTCCACTGTCATCGTGTTGAAATTCTTAATAATGTTGGAACAACGATTACTTGAATTTTACTTTGTAATGGACCCTGTATATTGTGAAGCTAATCTTAGGTCCCAGCTTTGTAATTCGTAGCTTTATTCTGTCCTTGAGATGCTCCTTTGCTGGTCTTCCCCCTTCTGGCAGAGGCTCTCCCTGGTTGTGAACTAGGAAACCCCCCAATTCCTTGTTCAGAAGATGTTCATCTTTCTCTCTGGCCTGAAACAGGCAGTCAGAGCAGCTGTGATTTTATTTCTCTGTAAATACACACTACTCATAGTCTTTTTGGCTTCTCTCCACTTGTCAGTTTTTCTGCTCTATTTCAACTGGATATTTCTGGATCCCTCACAAATTACTGAGCTTGTGAGTCAAAACCATTTCAGATCCCACAGGCAGTCAGTAAGTCACAGGCAACAAATAGTCCCTCTGCAAATGAACCCCTCAAAGCCAGTTTCCAGCTGGGCTTTTTAAGTCTGAAATATCTGAATCCTTCTCTTATTCCTTCCAGTTTTCTCTGTTCTTATAACAACTGCCTATTTTCTCTCCGGGATCGCCTGGGTAGAAGAGAATATGAAAACGTATATCTTCTAAGCCACCTGCTGCTGTCAACAAATCAATATGCTGTTGCTCGAGTGTTTTCTGCTACACACTTCTTGAAGAGAAGCTGTGCCTACTGATGGCTGCTATTCTCCAGTGGAAATCCTTGGTATGCTTAGCAGGAAAGTGATAGGTAGAGGTGAGTCAGACTTCAAGAAAGTGAAACATTTGTGTTTTAGGAAGCAATTCAGCTGGGATTTTCTGCTCTCTACTGCATGACCTCTGCACACCACACATTACTAGCAGTTCCAGAGGAAGACTACATACAGTATCTCAGCATTTGCTCTTTATCCTTCCTGGAACACTCTTCCTTTTAAATTAAATTTATTGGGGTGAATTGGATAGTGAGAATATATAAGTTCCAAGTGCCCAGTTCTATGATGCATCATCTGTATATTGCATTGTGTGCCCACCACCCAAAGTCAAATCTTTCATCACCATATGTTTGATGCCCTTTTCTCTTTACTACCCCACACCCTTCTCAAAAAGCTGTATTGCTAGTCTCTTTGTCCTTCAGTTTCTGCCTAAAAACCCCTATCTTTTCATGAGTTCTTTGTGGATGTTATTTTGAAGAATTTGAACGCTTCCTCCCCAACTGCATTTTTAAAATGTTTTTCCATAACAGTGCTGTTTAAAAAAGCCATGTACTTACTTGCAGCACCCTATGACTCTGTCTACTAGAACACGATGCCAGAAGGGCAGGGGTTTTGGATAGTTTTGTTCACATTACATCTACAATGCCTAATCTCATGCTTATGCTAAGTATCAGTCAATACTTGTTCCATATCTAGTTTGATTTTCACAATGACTTGAGAGATAGGCAAGATGGATATTATCATCACTACTTACAAATGGGGGAATAAAGTGACTCATGGATAAGAATTATTATGTTATCAATAACTATTAGTGTAATCAACAAACATTCATACATATTTATTATTTTAGGTAATGAGGATAGAAGTGTCAGAAGACTTTGTCACTGACTTTCTAAAAGTTACACTAAAATATGTTTTTAGTTATTCATTTTGAAATGAGACAAGAATGGAGAAAAAATAAGTATGAGAGAAAAGACATCTCTCATACTAAAAGAAATAAGTATGAGAGAAAAGACATCTCTCATACTAAAAGAAATAAGTATGAGAGAAAAATAACGCATCTTAAGAGAAAAAGAACAGGGATTCAGCACTAGTTGTGATGTGAAGGAGAGCTAATTGGTTACCGGAGGGAAGGGGAATGGGGAGTAGTAAGGGGTAAATGGGATCAGCTATACGATGATGGAAGCTCGGACTGGGTGGTGGGCACACAATGCAATACACAGAGGCACAGCATAGAATTGCACACTTGAAACCAGTGTAATCTTCATAACAATATCACCCCCAAATTTCATTAAAAAACCACGGGGACTGTAATACTTTTAGATAAATATAAGTTGTGATTAATTACTTAGGTACCAACTGTGCAAAACTTACTTCTTTATCAACACATGTCATTGATGAAAATTATATTCAAAATACTATATGAGGATTCACTTGTTCATATATTTTGCATATGTTTATGTTACTAATGTGATGGTGTCTTTTAAAATTGTGATTGTGACAATATCTACATTAGAGTCTTTTAAATAATTGTTAAATATGAAGATGACAGTATATTGCATCAGACTTTTCAAAAAAACTTTCTGTGGGAGAACCAAGATGGCGGCGTAGGTAGACACACTGCGCCTCCTCGCACAACCAGAACTGACAGAGAATCGAACAGCAAGGGGGACCAACACCAAGAAAATAGAAAATAACCATTCATCCAGACTGGTAGGAGGGGCGGAGACGGGCACCGGGGTGGAGAGGACTCGAGTGGCTGTGGCGGGACTGAGACTGGTGGAGTGTGGGACAAATGGCGCAGGCAGTCCGAGCACTAGCAGACCCTGCGGCCCCACATCTGCGCAGATAAACCCAGAGGGCCGGACTCAGAGTGGCGGAGAGTGGGGCAGGCAGAGCAGCGGGTAGCACCCCGCGGCACCAAATTCGCCCACAGATAAACCTGACGAACGGAGGGCAAAGAAGCAGACCGTGCAACCCAGGACTCCAGCTCCGGGAAATAAAGCCTCAAACCTCTGATTGAAAGCGCCCCTGGGGGTTGGGGCGGCAGCAGGAGAGACTCCCAGCCTCACAGAAGAGATTGTTGGAGAGACCCACAGGGGCCTAGCGTGTGCACAGGCCCACTTACTCGGGAACCAGCACCAGAGGGGCCCAGTTTGATTGTGGGTGGCAGAGTGAAGGATTGAGGTCCGGAGGAGAGTGAGGAGGGCGCCATTGCTCCCACTCGGCCCCTCCCCCTCGTACAGCGTCACAGCTCAGCGACCAGCGTTACCCCGCCCCGGTGAACACCTAAGACTCCGCCCCTTAAAGTAACAGACGCACCAAGACAAAAAAAAAAAAAATGGCCCAAATGACAGAACACTTCAAAGCTCCAGAAAAAATACAACTAAGCGAGGAAGAGATAGCCAACCTATCGGATGCACAGTTCAAAGCACTGGTTATCAATATGCTCACAGACTTGGTTGAATCTATTCGAAAAACAGATGAAAAAATGAAGCCTATGCTAAGAGAAACAAAGGAAAATGTACAGGGAACCAATAGTGATGAGAAGGAAACTGGGACTCAAATCAATGGTGTGGACCAGAAGGAAGAAACAAACATCCAACCAGAAAAGAATGAAGAAACAAGAACTTGGAAAAATGAGGAGAGGCTTAGGAACCTCCCGGACGCCTTGAAACGTTCCCACATCCGAATTATAGGGGTGCCAGAAGGAGAAGAGGAAGAACAAAAAATTGAAAACTTATTTGAACAAATAATGAAGGAGAACTTCCCTAATCTGGCAAAGGAAATAGACTTCCGGGAAGTCCAGGAAGCTCAGAGAGTCCCAAAGAAGCTGGACCCAAGGAGGAACACAACAAGGCACATCAGAATTACATTACCCAAGATTAAACGCAAGGACCTACATCCAAGATTACTGTATCCAGCAAAGCTATCACTTAGAATGGAAGGGAAGATAAAGTGCTTCTCAGATAAGGTCAAGTTAAAGAAGCTCATCATCACCAAGCCCTTATTATATGAAATGTTAAAGGGAGTTACCTAAGAAAAAGAAGATCAAAAATTGGAACAGTAAAAATGACAGCAAACTCACAGTTATTAATGGCCACACATAAAACAAAAACTAGAGCAAACTAGGCAAACAACTAGAACATGAGGGTTGTCATTAAGGGAGTGGGAGGGGGAGAGAGGGGGAAAGGTACAGAGAATAAGTAGCATAGATGATAGGTGGAAAATAGACAGGGGGAGGGTAAAAATAGTGTAGGAAATGTAGAAGCCAAAGAGCTTATAAGTATGACCTATGGACATGAACTATAGGGGGGGAATGTAGGAGGGAGGGGGGTAGGCAGGATGGAGTGGAGTGGGGGGGGAAATGGGACAACTGTAATAGCATAATCAATAAATATATTAAAAAAAAAAACTTTCTGTGAATTTGCTTGAAGAATATGTTTTTCAAAACCTTGCTTCACACACTTAAGTTCAAAAAGCACTTAATTCTTCTAAGACATCATAAAAAGGTCCATGAAGATAAAGAGATGACTACAACATTGCATGTCATTCATTTTTTTCATGCTTGCACTATTTTAATCTTTAAAATCCAGTATGTAAATATGTGCTTAGAAGTCACAGTACAAAAATGGACATTTTCTGTGCCCAAGGAGAACTAATACATTAGTACAAAATAGCTACATTATGCGATGTGGTGTGCTAAAGAGTAAGTTAAAGGTATGGAGGGTCACTATAAGCATAAAGCAGAAAGGGATGAATTCAATCTTATGTATGACAGGAGTGGAGTGAGAAATTCTTCATGAATGATGGGCTGTTAAACTCGGACTTATAGGATGAGAAAGAGTTTGAGAGGCAAAGAATAGGGCCAGGAGTTAGAGGTCAAGTAGCTCAGTTGTGTATACAGACATAAGTATGGGTATAAATATATTATCTATAGGTATACTTGTTGGTGTAAATGTAGATAAGAGATAGAAATATAATAGTAATTCATATACAGGCACATAAAATAATGACAGTAAAAATGCAAATTTGGTTTATGGTAGTATTCATTTTAAATGACATGAATTTTGGAGAAAAGTCATTTCAATAACCAGTAACATGATTTGTACCTTCCTGTCTGCCCCATTTCCATTTGTTTCAAGTTCAGGCACAGACTCTCAGAAAATGCCCATCGCAAATGACAGTGAAATAACAGAATTCATTCTCCTGGGGCTCACGGGTCGCCCTGAACTCCAGCCTCTCCTCTTCGTGCTGTTTCTGGTGGTGTACCTGGTCACTCTCTTGGGCAACCTGGGCATGATAGCATTGATCAGACTGGACTCTCGCCTTCACACGCCCATGTACTTCTTCCTCACTAACCTAGCCTTTGTTGACTTGTGCTATTCCTCCAACGCCACCCCGCAGATGCTGACTAATTTCCTCTCAGAGAAGAAGACCATCACCTTTGCTGGCTGCTTTACACAGTGTTACATTTTCATTGCGCTCCTCCTCACTGAGCTTTACATGCTGGCAGCCATGGCCTATGACCGCTACGTGGCCATATGCAACCCTCTGCGCTACAGTGTGAAAATGTCCAGGCGGGTGTGCATCTGCTTGGCCACCTTTCCTTATGTGTATGGCTTCTCAGATGGCCTGTTACAGGCCATCCTGACCTTCCGCTTGACCTTCTGTAGATCCAACGTCATCAACCACTTCTACTGTGCTGACCCACCACTCATTAAGCTTTCCTGCTCTGACACTTATGTCAAAGAGCACGCCATGCTCATATCAGCTGGCTTCAATCTCTCCAGCTCCCTCACCATCATCCTGGTGTCCTATGCCTTCATCATTGCTGCCATCCTCCGGATCAAATCAGCAGAGGGGAGGCACAAAGCATTCTCCACTTGTGCTTCCCACATGATGGCTGTTACCCTATTTTATGGGACACTCTTCTGTATGTATGTAAGACCACCAACAGATAAGACTGTTGAGGAATCCAAGATAATAGCCGTCTTCTACACCTTTGTAAGTCCAGTGTTTAATCCACTGATCTATAGTTTGCGGAACAAAGATGTAAAGCGGGCACTGAAGAACGTCCTCAGACGAAATAAGGTCACTAAGATGGCAATGCCGCCACTTTCCAATAAACCATACCTCTAAACCTTTGGCTCAAATGTCTTTGCATCTGGATGACAAGTTTGGTGTTCTGTATGGGTATGTCTCAAGCAGCTCAGTAAAAATCTCAGATCTGGGAAAAAGATAAACAACTACATCTGTTAGTCTCTGCCCTTGTCCCTTGAAATGTGGTCCTTGGACTAGCAGCATCGTCATTGCCTTGAGGTTTTTGAAGAACGGGACATCACATTCTGTCCCTCAGCTCTACCACATCCAAATCTGTGCTTTCACCACATCCTGGATGATTCGTAGACATGTCAAATCCGAGGGACAGTGCTCCAACTGGAACCTCCCTGCTGTCACGACCTGGAACACTGGCGTGCTCTTGTTGATTACAAAAGTAGACAGAAGAGGCCTGCTTTCAGCCCAGTGCCTTGAATTTATTCTGTTCTTATGACCATCTTCTTTAAGAAACACACCTTCAACCCCAATTTACTAAGTAAAACTATCAACTGTAGGTCATAATAATGGTTTCCTGTTGATGTGCTTGTGGAATAGTCAGTAGTGACTGGTAGGGAGTGGACTAGAATGAGCATTCTTTCCTAGACATGAGTTTGTGGATCTAGTTTGTGGCCTCTAAGCTGTAGGATTCTACTTCCTTCCTCTGAACAGCAACACTGAATCCATAAACTCACGTCTTGGAAAAGAATAATTGCTTGCTTACTGGAGTTTTCTAGTTTTTTTTTTAAATGAATGTTTGAATTATTGATTTCAGTCTTACTTTTTTTTGTCATGTAAGTGTTTATACATTTCACCTAAACTTTGCTTTAGCTGAAAGCTACTTATTTTTATATCCAGTTTACAATATTTTCTTATTTTCTTGGTGACTTTTTATTTAATCTACAGGTCATTTAGCAGAGAGTGGTTAATGACCATACATTGGGACTTTAAAAGATATTTCATTGTTATGTATTTGTAATTTAGTTCTCTTGTCAAGGAACTGCCCTTATAATTTTATTGACTAATATTTTTTCCAGCTTTATTGAGATATCATTGACACATAACCTTGCTTAAGCTTACAAAGGTATATATTGGAAAATGATTGTTACAATAAAGTTAGTTAACACAACTATCATCTCCCATAATTGCAATTTTTTTGTTGTAGTAGATAATTGGATACTTGGTAATGGGAAGAAAAGGTAGATATACTAGTTTCACATTTACTCTGTTTTCATGTAGGAGCAAATCACCTATTGATAAATTACAGGCTCACCAAGCTTTTCCTTATATATTAGTTTCAAACTGCTAGACCCAACACCTGTACTACAACTCATTAGGATATCTCGTTCAAATTATTTTACTCATTGGGTTGTGAAATTTAACCACTTTATTCTAGATATGAAAACCTTTCAGCAAACAGTAGCAATTTTATGGAAGGGACTGTACAAAATTCAGACTGGGAAAACATCACAGAAACATCAAAGTCCATGAATCGTGTTATGATTTTATATTTTTATTAATATTTACTGATCTGATTGGAATATATGTGATCCTCAATACACAAATTTTGTGAGAATAAACTCCTGATCACACACAGGAATCAGCTCGAAATGATTACAAATTGAGGCAATCACAGTTTGCACTCCCAAGATGCTAATGAGTATGAGTCCACATGAATAACTGTTTCCCTGGAGTTTTCTCTTGTAGTTACATTATAATGATTTTTTTCAGGGTGTGTTGAAAATTACTTCAGGGATAAAGGCTACAATTTGCAAGTCAGGTATAAATCATTCCCAGTAACTCATCCCTTGGGCCACTAGTGTCTCTGAGAAGTCTTTCCTGGGTCAGGTAGGTGTGACAATTCTGACTTCCATGCCTGCACTTTCTCCTCTTTCAGTTTTGAATCTTCATGAGTCAGACTCAGGTGACCACAAAAGGAGCAGTGAATATTAGTGTAATTTCTCAGTATTTGTTGTTTAGATCGATCACTAGAAAAAACAAAATTGTATTGGGATTATGTGTTTACATTAATTATTGTACTTTATATGTAGCATGAATATTAAGTTCCTCATTTAATAATTTAATGCACATTAAATAACCATGTTGGAGTAAGTGCTTGCCAATTTAATAAATTTTTTAGAATAATATTTATTGGAAAAAAGTTTCCTCATCAAGCACAACAATACCTTGGCAAATAATTCTGAAGAGAGAAAAATTCAAGCATGATTATACTCATTCTAGCAAAAACAAAACACTCATAGAACTTTGTAAATCTCTTTTTAAATTATTGGAGAAAGAAAATTTGGGAAAAACAATGTTGACTAAAAATACATGACTAGCAATGAGTATAGGACTTGGAACTACATCAATAATGAGTCAGGATGTTACAAATGATGGGGATTTTGGAAATTATTTAGTGAAAGTCTGATACTGAATAAGAAGACTCTGAAGTCTATAGAAAAAAAACAACTATACTAAGGTAAAGAGACTGCTTTCTAATGAGTTTTTACTGGTAGATAATTGACTTGTATGAAGCTGAAGATGTAAAATGATCTATAATTCAGGTTCATACAGTGTAACCAGGTGATGCATCCTGCCCTTATGTTTGTGAGACACAGGACTGGAAAACCAAGAGAGGGAGAAGGTGCTGGAGTTCATGACGGCAGAGCAGACAATGCAGGGCTCCATCTGGGGAAATTTCTATCCACATGAGACAAGTTTAAAAACAAAACTACTTGCCAATGTTGTATTTGATTAGGTTTCCCATAAAAATAATGAATTCTGATAATTCTTTAAAATCGAAAGGTCTTAGGATCTTGGAACATGGGACAACATGACCATATAGTAAAAATTCAACTGGCCCGAGTGGCTGCTGACACTGTAGCCTGGGAACCATTCTCTAGCTCACTTCAGGTTACTCTTACCCAGACTGACTGTCTACCCATTCTTATGATCTAATATGGCCCCCACAGGCATTTGAGTTTCGGTTCGTTACCTTCTTCAGTGTATCGCTTATGAAATAACACATGCCAACATTAAGAATCCACAATGAAAATATATTTTCTAGATGCCTGGCACAATGATTTCTCATGTTATTCTTTAATTATAATCAATATTGTCTGAAGGTATAATCCTTTCATTATAATTAACATCATCTGAACTTTAGTGCTAAGAATAATTCTCTGTTAATTAGTTTAAAAGAATGGATAAGCAAAAGAGAATGTGACATAAGTTTTGGATACTTCTCTTTATCTATGCCTTTCTTGCTTTCATTCATATAAACTCTTCAGAATGAAAATTTCTTCATCAGTTATTCTATAGGGTTTTATTTCCAAATTTGGAGTTCTTATCTTTAATCTACTCATATAGGATAACACAATCTCCTATATTTTGTGAATAATGCAGTCAAACAGGTCCCAGAACATTTGCTTCAAACCTCTAGAATTTTGAGCTCCCTAATAGAACGGGGAGCGTGGTTCTCAGAGGCTAAACTTTTAAATATGCACACCCTATTAATGACCAAAAAACCGTTTTGAGTACATCATCGTCTTGTCCAGAACCGTCATTGACCTCAATGATGAAGCCCATGATTTTATGGTGAACTGCAAGTGGCAGGTGGTAGTTCAATCCATTTTTAGACAGACTTTGGGCCCTAATTCCTGCTTTCCAAAACAGGTTGGTATCACAAGAGCCATTTTCTTTCAGAATCATCTGAACAATATACACACAGGTAACAAGGGCCATGACCTTCTCAAAGTCCCAGCTCCTACAGTGTCAGATTTTGTCTAATAATAGGGATGTGTGAGGGTGACTACGAGTGGAAGAAGAGAGGAGGAAAATGAGAGAAAGGAACATATGATAAACTTCTCAATCACTTCTTTGTTTTAATTCATCTAAGTGAGCAACGGGGGCACCTAAGAAAATGGTCAGAGGAAATTCCACTTTGGTGACCGAATTCATTCTCTTAGGATTAACAGACCGTCCAGAGCTTCAGCCCATCCTCTTCGCACTATTCCTGGTGATCTACCTGATCACTGTTGGAGGGAACCTTGGCATGTTGGTACTGATCAGAATAGATTCACGCCTCCACACCCCCATGTACTACTTTCTCACCAGTTTGTCCTGCTTGGATTTGTGCTATTCTACTAACGTGTCTCCTAAGATGTTGGTGAACTTCTTATCAGAAAAGAAAACCATTTCCTATGCTGCTTGTTTAGTCCAGTGTTATTTTTTCATTGCCATGCTGATTACTGAATATTACATGCTAGCAGTAATGGCTTACGATAGGTACATGGCCATCTGTAGCCCTTTGCTTTACAGCAGCAAGATGTCCAGTGGCGTCTGTATTCGCCTGATTGCTGGTCCCTACATCTATGGGTTCCTTAGTGGCCTTATGGAAACCATGTGGACATACCGCTTGACCTTCTGTGGCTCCAATATCATCAATCACTTCTATTGTGCTGACCCACCCCTCATCAGACTCTCTTGCTCTGACACGTTCATTAAAGAGACATCCATGTTTGTGGTAGCAGGATTCAACCTCTCCAACTCCCTCCTCATAATCCTCATCTCCTACGTCTTCATTCTCATCACCATTCTGAGGATGCGTTCTCCTGAAGGCAGGCAAAAAGCTTTTTCCACCTGCGGGTCCCATCTTATGGCAGTGACTGTGTTTTATGGGACCCTGTTCTGCATGTATGTTAGACCTCCCACAGACAAGTCAGTGGAAGAGTCCAAAATCATTGCTGTTTTCTACACTTTTGTAAGCCCAATGTTGAACCCCATCATTTATAGTCTGAGGAACAAGGATGTGAAACAAGCTTTGGGGAAATTGATCAGAAGAAATGTACGTTTGAAGAAAATCACAGTGTCTCTTTTTTAATAAATTAAATAAAAATATATTTATAAGACCTGGATCTGACTTTAACTGCACTTATAGTAAAGTCAATGTTATTTTATTTATTTATGTACTTTAAATTTTATTTATTGATTTGAGAAATGAAGAGAGATACTGAGAGATTGATATGTTGTTCCACTTATTTATACATTTGGTAGTTGATTCTTGTATGTGCCCTGGCCAGAGATGGAACCTGCAAACTTGGTGTATCAGATCAACAGTGTAACCAACCGAACTACTGGCCAGGGAAGCAAATCAATTTTAAATAGATGATGAAAAGCTCTAATTTAATAACAAGCTATAAAATATATAGGTATAGAAAATGTATAGTTATATATGAGACATGTGAGTACATGGTGTGTGAGTGCAAAAGGGTGGGCATTATAAATGTACGTATGGGACGTACTTTCTCTTCTTTTATACATTTTTACATTTATGACTTTGTATATTGCTTTTAGATTATAAAAGTTACACATTCTAAGAGTAAAGATTTGATTTCTACAAGACTATAGAGTAAAAGAGTAAAATATTTCCTTTTCCCTCTATCTTGATCTTTCATTCTCATTTCTTAAAATTACCACTATTAACAGTTTCCTATATTTCCAGAAAATGTCTATTTTTTCTACAAACTGTTGTATGGTATAGTTATATTTATATGCACAAAAACATAAAATTGTTAATTCACATGTTGACTGTCATGAACTAATTTTTACTGTTTTTATAATTCTGTAGAATTAATGATGTAGGGGCTTCGATTCCATTAGGGGTTTAGAGAAATGTGGCCACAATGGCTGATGAGACTTGTCACCTCTTGGAAAGAGAACTTACCATAACATGTCCATGCCTGACATCCATTCATTTCTCTCCACTTGTGAGAATTACTTTCAATAAGACATCTTTCTTCTGCCACAACAGGAAACATGAAGCTCCAGACAATTAATTATTTGTTTCAGATGAAAGTCCTGAAGCAGGCAAAGAATAATAGCTCTCTCAAAAATGTATGGTTTATAGAGTTTTCTTGAATTCATGAAGCTTTAAAGAGAAAAATCAATATAATTTGTTAAGTGCTGTAGTATAAGAAAATGGAAGTGCTGATGCAAAAGAAGAAAGAAGCAATTTATTCTAAGTAAATTGAAGTTGGTTTCGTTTTTGTGCAAGACAAGAACTTGTTCATCCTTTGTCCTCCTGTTCCAACTTACCTACAGCTCCTAGTTCAATATTATGTCAGACTAGTCGGGTCTGAGCAAAATAAGTGTTACAACTCTTTTGTGACCACATATGTGAATGTTGCTTTCAGTGACAAAGTAAAAGCCATACATAGAACAATAATTAGTCACTCCCCCAATTGAGACAATTTTTTGCAGTTGTATTTCAAAGTTTCTTTTTCTCCTTACAGCCTATTTTTGCTCAATATTTCCTGCAGGGTAAGATTTTAACATTCATTAATTACACATTACCATATATAATTATTTCAAGCTTTCCTATGACTAGATGTTATTTAAATAACTATATATTGAAAGTCAGATTGCCTATAAATTCTGTTAAAACACACATATAAACAATTATTTTTGTAACTTTTAACATTCAATTGATAGTCTGCTGGATTCTACTTAAACACATACCTAGATCTATTCCTATTTAAGCACACACATGTTCAGTTATATAAAACCAGCCCCTTTATTAGTTCAAATATTCTGTTCTCAGTATCCATGTCTTTATCCTTACAGCCTAGCTTGGCACCAAATAAAGCTCCAATAATAATGGCAGCATAAAATAATAAAAGAGTCTCCATTTTGAAAGTGAACAAATTATCTCTATTTTCAAATGTGTGAGAAGAATGTTTTTGAATGGACCAACCAATGACTCAGGAAGAATATGAGTTATAAGGCAACAAAACTGTTTAGAAATACGAGTAACCTGTAATGTCACTGATGTGTATGATCGACACTAGCAACGTGAAGCCCACAGTGATGCCCACGTACACACATGTTAAAGACAAAGGAGGAATGATCCCACGTGCTCTCACCAATTGACTGGCTGGCTGGGATGACACCATCAGCCTGTTAAAACAGTTTGTCTTTTATTTCGTGCTGCTGAATAAGTATGTGCTGATTAAATATTTTTTGTGTTAGTGAATTATTCTAGTAGATTTAGAATTTTTACCTAAAATTGAAGGAATTCCCTTATTAATGACAGTCTGTCATGAAGGATCTTAAATTATTATTTTCCTTTTAAAGTTAATTCTGCTGGATTCTTCATTTATTTAAAAAATTGAGCAACATGATGATAAAAAGAATCTATGAGAAAATAGAGGATATTTACTTCTCTAAGAAATAATGATATTTTATATTTTTCTCCTCACTTATCTAAAAGTTTATGACTCTAATTGGTGGTTTTGTGAGGAAAACTAATCCATGTGTATTTAGAAAAAATAAATGTTGCAGAAAGTGGCAATGCAATAAACACACCATTTTTATTCACATATATTTTCCTGGGAACAGTGATATCTGAAGAATGTTTAGACTCTCACTCATACATACATGAAAGAGAGAGAAATAAATAATAACAATGCTTATTACCAAGGTTCAGGTCCTGCCTTACTATATGCTGTTGCACATAGTGTGACAACCAATACTAATTTTAGTATCATAGTCCCCTTTTTAAAGATGAGCAAACAGAGACTCACAGAGTAATTATTAACTTACAATCAAAAGGCAAGTCCAAATGTGTCTAGCTTCAAAAGTTTTTTGTTTTTCTATGATAACATACTTTTTCACTATATTTTGTTGAAAAAACACCATAAAATGAATAAAACTATTATTTCTGTCTTCTAAGAAATGTTCATCATACTTTTGACAGCTGCATGCACACTGAATTACATAATCCAGTATGAGAAAACATCCTATTTTATAATTTATGGACTAATTCAGCTTGTTCAATAAAATAAGCCTTGGAGTTAGGTCATGACTTCATCATTTATCAGCTAAATTAATAGTTAAGTGAATGAACTCTGGAATCTGATTTACTGAACCAATTACTCAACCTCTTTCTGCCTCAGTTTCTCCTATATAGGATCATCATATAGCACTTTCTCATAGGAATGCTGTGTAGCAGAAACGGATTAACACATATGAAGTAGCAGACACAATGCCTGATACTTAGTATTCATTCAATAAAAGTTAACTCATTTTTATTATTAACCAGAAAGTCATGTCACCTATTTGAGACATAGTTTCCTTCCATAGGTTTCTATATGTTTCTGTTATTACATTTAACACTCTTTGGATATAATATCCTTATAAGTATGTTTATTTAATTAATACCTGTGTTCCCCATAATAATGTAAATGCCACGATGTCGGATAAAATGTTTGAAAGCAAGCATGAGGTCTGTCCAGAGGTATCCAGACATGTGATGTGAAAAGTAGAGACATTTAGTGAAGAAGATACAAGCTACAAGAAACACTGTACATAGGACAATGACGCCTCAGTCCCTTCAAAGAAGGCACCTTGGGACCTCACACAGTTCTCCCAGTCTCCATGAGCTGCCCTGTCATATTTTCCTGAATCTCATCAATGGTCTAAAATCTCTTCCCTTTCAAAGGTGATTTTAGTTTTAGGAAAACCCAGAAGTCAAAGGGCACCAAATCTGAGCTGCAGGGGAGCTCAGTTACCTGGGTGATTTGATGATTTGCCAAAAAAGACTGCATGTGACATGCATGAGTGGGCAGGTTGTTGTGATGGAACTGCCAGTCACCAGTTGCCCATCGCTGGGGTTTTCTGAATCACCCAAATAGTTTCCGCAGAGGGATGTTCAAGCTTAATGCAAAATTTGATGCAGATTCATTGTTCTACTCATCTAGTCACATTGAATGTGTGACGGCCACACAGTACACGTGCTCACTCAACAGCATCTACTGCTCCCACTGACTAGTACAGTGACGTTGTCATCACTCACGCATGTGCACTCCAGTCCGCTCTCCTTGGCTGCCAGGTTAGATCAATGTCGCGCAAACAGTTCTCATTATTTTAACAATAGATGGACTTTTTCCAGACATACCTTGCATTTCTCCATTGCTTAGCCTGGTACATAGTGTGTACCACTAAAAAAAGAAAAGATAGAATGGCAGGTAGGTAAGTAGATCGGTAAAAACATAGGCAGAAAACTTTAACACCCTGGAGATTATAAGTCATAAGCTGATGGGAACTAGAAAACATGAAACACACTGATGGAATTATAAATATGTATGATTCATTCATGTACAATAAGTCTGTTTTGATTTCCTTAAATAGAATAATTTATTTGGAAATGTTCAGAATAAGTCAAAATTTAGCTTCCCAAGGTTGACCAGTTGTCCATTGTTGTAACTTGTCTACTTTGCCTTGTTCCTAGTTATCTGTATTTTCTTCATTGTGCAAACCTTGAGCCTAACTCTGCAGATGACACCCTCATACTGTCTCCTCACCAATCTGCCAATTGCATGCATTCTCGTTAACCTTTTACTTAATAATGTCATTTGCTTGATCAATTCATTTGACCAATATACCATGATTACATTCCTGTTAACTCACTATCTTGTTCCTGGTGTTATCTCCAACAATTACATCCACATGATCATCTGTTTTTCATGTAGTTACAACATTGGGCACAAACTGTTCTACATTCCCATGGCCACCATGGTGTTTATATGTGTGGTTTTATATAAATTTGACATCACAGCTCTTTTCTACAGAGCTGGCAATATGGAACATCATCATACTTTGTAGTTACTCAGACCAAATAAAATTAAGTTTTTAACTACACATCTTATTGAAACTCTAGAATATTTTTAGGGTTACACAGGAATCCCAAGTTTGAAAGTTACCAAAAATCTTTTAATCTTTGTAAATCCAGGAAAACCTCTTTGCTTTCAAAATCTCTCATAAGTATGCTAGGCAATGGTACTTCCTTGAAAGAATCAATGCAAACATTAAAATAGTATCTCTTCTGTATATTTGTGACTCTTCTTTTGAACTGCCAAATAAATAGTGAGAAAAAAATGTAGTATTTGAAAATATGATGAAATCCAGAGCTGAATTACTATCTATTTTTTATCCATAAGCATAAAGAATCACTATGTAAATAATTTGAAAGGCTTACATTTTGCTTTTGTTATTGAATATAGTTAAACATTGTTTTTTGTTTTTCTTAAAAGAACATGATTACTTATTTCAAAAATTGAATAAACTCTTTTTATTTATTTATTTATTTATTTATTTATTTATTTAAATTCAGTTACAATTGTCTGCATTTTCTCCCTATCCCTCCAACCCACCCCAGCCAGTCACACCTTCTTTCCCCCACCTCTACCCTCCCCCTTGATTTTGTCTTTTTGAATAAACTCTTATAGAGTAAATTTTCAGAAAACATCCAATGAATAGTCAAGAACAATAGCTAGGTAACTGAATTACTGAAAATCTTTGGCCCTGAAGCCTTGGTTCCTCAGTTTTTATCTGTCTTATATTCCACAAGGAGATCTTCCATATTAATTTAATTGTCAAATTAATTTTTCTGACTTGTAAAGAGCACTTTTAAAGTGATATGGTATTTGATGAACAAGCTTGGAAAATCAGAATGTAGGTAAAAGTAGCCATTGATTCAAGAATTGAAATATATATAACCATTATTTATTATGATGGTCTTGTGTTGGAAGTTATAGTATAATCAAATGGATTTTCCCTAGAAGACTTGCTCTATTTGATGATCTAAAGGCAGCCTGATTTACCTGGGTAAGACTATTCTGATAATAAGTTTCCTCTTACCTTACACCTCAGCTGACAAAAATATCTTAATATGTTTGTGATCATGTGTTAATTTAACTCTGCTTAACATGAAGTTATGGAAGTTTATCCAAGGCAAGGTACTGTGGGTTTTTAATTTGATTAAACATATACCCACTGCTTATCAAGAATAATGTTTACTAATGGAGAAACATTTACAACTATTTTACCATAACACTTATGAGGAACAGCTGAAGTATTTTTTTCAAAATTGTTTTGTGAATCCAGTTAGTATGTCTAGTTACTTTATTAATCAAAATATTAAAAACACTTAACCACTAAAAACTTCAACAGTTATACTTGTACAAAATACATTGTGGCCTAGGGAAGCATAATAAATCATGTGCGTACTTTAGCTTTCTTTCTCCAGTAGCTTTCAGTTGCCCTTGGACTTTTCTAAAAACAAACAAACAAACAAGCAAAGAAACAATATAAAACAAGCAAAAGAAAAAGGGGGCTACATATACCCCTTTGTTTCCCAAATGAATCAGTGATCACTGGAAGGACACTATGTGGTAGAATATGTTCTTGCTGCATGGATGGCCGAGTAACATGAATGAGTAACTCTTTACAATGAAGCTCTTCCTGCTGGATAATGAAGGTAGCAGAAAAGAATGGTGTCCAGAAATGCACAGCAAACAGCAGGCAAAGCCACTACCAAGAGTGCTGAGGAAGAAAACACAAAAGAGATGCTTAAGCTATTCTTAACTTCCATGTACAAATTCCCTGAGCTATCTTCAGGGAACTTTTAATTGGCAGAATTGATTGCTTAATCTTGTTGTTTTAAAGATGCCATAGGGAAAAGGAGACAATCTTATAAATAAATACAAGTACCAATTTTCCTCACTTATTGTTTTTGAAGGCTCACTGATTTTTCCCACCTCTTTATAGGTAGGACTGTCTATTTTGTGTGAAGAATTAGCGATGGTGTTATTACTTATACTTGGAATTAATTTCTTATTTGATAAGAACAAGTCTATGGATAGAATAAAGAACTGCATGGTAATAATTAGGGTCTATAATAAGGAAAGTATTAATGCTCATAATTTGAGAATTTTTATTTCTTCTAAATATTAAACAAAGGAGAAGTAGAAACAAAAAATTTCTTGTGATGGCTTTATATGCTTCCACATGGTCAGATAGTTACATACATTATAACTTTTAAAATCCTTAGAGGAAACCATTGTTTCAACGTTTTCCAAATGAGAACACAGAGGCTCATAAAGGTTACATTTTCTACAATTGTAGACTTAATAGGCAGTACAGTCATAATTCTTCAGGTCAAATCAGCTTAGTTCCAAAACCCATGGTTGATTTTGTGAGTCGAATTCCAGTATTCAGGATACCAGAAGTATTTTAGCGCAAAATGATTTTTTTTTAATTTTGGAAAGCAAAAATATACCTTGGTAGAGCATCATTAAGGAAGGTAGGATCTAAGACTAGGGTGTGAACACATATATAGGTACGATATATTTCAGTATTCTCTGGTAGGAGATGAGAAAAAGATAGTGGGACACTCCACTACCCACGTGAATATATATGCACACACAGTGAAGAAAAGGTGAGATGCTCAGAATAATATGTAGAGAAAAATAGGGAGTTATTGAAGTCATTTCAGGGAAGAAGAGTAGAGGTAAGAAAAAGGAGGGGGAAAAATAAGAAAAATCAAAGATGTTATACAGCTGGGGTTTAAATACTGTAAAGCAGCCCGTGATAAAAATCCTCTGTGGCCCTGGCTGGTGTAGTTCAGTGGATTGAGTGGTTCAGTGGCCCACTGGCCTATGAACCAAAGGGAATCCCAGTCTAGGGCACCTGGGTTGCAGGCCAGGTCCCCAGTAGGGGATGTGAGAGAGGCAACCTCACATTGGTGTTTTGCTCCCTCTCTTTTTCCTTCCCTTCCCCTCCAAAAATAAATAAATAAAATCTTTAAAATTTTTTAAAAAATCCTCTGTGGCTAGGATAAAGGAGGGGAATTTAGAAAATATGCCCATAATAAATATGCCCATTATTTAAATTTAATTACTTTATTCTTTTGCAACAAATATTATCTTCCAGCTACATTCCATAGAATTGCAATGTGTGTGTGTGTGTATGTGTATTTGTGATTTTGGATTTCCAAAAGGCATGGAATAAATGAATAGGAAGTTTAAGATGATTTTAAAATGTCTCAAAAAGTGAACGTTGGGGTTATCTAGGCATTATCATCACAATTTTTAAGTCACAGCATGGTCCTTGCGCATAACCTGTGAAGGATTAAATTCAAAATAACATTTATAGCTTCATGTAATTATATCTTATATAGCAATCAGCCTTATAGTATCTTGAGTACGGAGCCTAGAGATTTGTTATTAGTTGAATAATAACTTTAATTCATGCACGAGTGAAACAAAATAATAGTTAAACAATTTAGAGTTCAATTGTCATTTATATACAACTCTGAGGGGATATGTCATTTCAGCGCTGCCACAATTTTAGTAGTTTCAGCTTTATTAACTCAGTTTTCTGCCATCTCCTCCATGGATCCAGGGTGGCTCAGGACTACACCCACCTCGTAGCCGCAGGAAGCAGAACAGGGGAAGGGAAGGACGAGACTCTGGTATAAAGGGATGGAAAATACTGTACCTGTTGTACAAATTCACACTCTTTCATCACCTTCTCTTGGCTAGATCTTACTCTTTTGTTGTAGCAAATCTAGTTTGAAATTAAGCAAAGAAAGGGGCCTTTTTTGGTTATTTTGTATTGTTTACTATGGTTTGCTTTTTTTAAAACTTGTCCTCTTAAAGAGACTAGCTCTGGATCCAAGAAGCAAGTACTTGTGTGGGTGTGGGGGAGGCTCTGGCCCAGGCCCCGTCACTTCCCTGTGGCTGGTGCGAGCACTCTGCTCTCTAACGTTTTTACAAGTATAGATGAATATGTGGGCTAAGTCATTTCTAAAGTCTAATTCAGGCCTGATGGACTGAAAAATGAGCTCCTCCAAGGTTTATTGAATTATTGGGAAAATGTTAGAAGAATTTCTGAAAGTTTCCCTGTATTTTATATTGATTTCCATTCATGGTAAAAGATTTACAACTGTTCACTTTTTTTAAAGAATTCTCTTTTCTTCAGAGTCTTCCCCCAAATAGCATCCAGTCAGTCTAAAATAGGAAGTACAGACTTTTCATATCCTACAAAGAATGAACTCAATGTATCACTTAGTGCCCCCTGACAAAAAACCTAAGGGATTTTGCCTGGTATGACCTGAAAGAATCATTATCAGGAAAAGAAATTCTGGTACAAGGTTTTCAATTTCTAATTAAGTTTTTTATTAAGTTGTCTGGTAAATTTGTTTAGATAAGTGGTGTTTGTTTGTTTACTGCCACCAAGTGGCAAAATCTACGATAAAAAATTAGTGTAGGGTTATAAAAAGTTGAAAATAGACAAAGTAAGAAAGGATGTAGGTAAGAAAGTAGTGACAGATACCACAAAGATACATAAACAAAGAGAAATAAGAGCTCAATTAGCAAAAATAAAAATAAAAATTGAAGCTGACTGTTGACTGAGACCCAGAGCTACTTTGAATGGGTTTGGTAACATTTGATTAGATCCTGTTTTAATTGAACTATTTCTAATACCTCCAGGGGAAAAATACTCATAGAAAAGAAAGGAAAAAATGCAGAGATAAAGATACAAAGTAATATCCTAAGAAAATATGAATTTCTTTTCCATAAAAAAATTCTGAACTAATCCAAAGTTCTCACTTCCCATTGAAGGATGCTATGAGAAGAAACTTCACCTCAGTGACTGAGTTCATTCTCCTCGGACTGACTGATCGCCTGGAACTGCAGATCCTCCTCTTCCTGCTGTTTCTGGCCATTTACGTGGCCACGGTGGCAGGGAATCTGGGCACCATTGTCCTCATCCAGGTCAGTGCCCGGCTCCACACACCCATGTACTTTTTCCTGAGCCACTTGTCCTTTGTGGATCTGTGCTTCTCCTCCAATGTGACCCCAAAGATGCTGGAGATTTTCTTGTCAGAGGAGAAAACCATTTCCTATCCTGCTTGTCTGGTGCAGTGTTACCTTTTTATAGCCTTGGTCCATGTGGAGATCTACATCCTGGCTGTGATGGCCTTTGATCGGTACATGGCCATCTGCAACCCTCTGCTTTATGGCATCAAAATGTCCAAGAGCGTGTGCACGTCCCTCATCACAGTGCCTTATGTGTATGGAGCGCTCACTGGGCTGATGGAGACCATGTGGACCTACAGCCTTGTCTTCTGTGGCTCCAATGAAATCAATCACTTCTACTGTGCTGACCCACCCCTGATTAAGCTGGCTTGCTCTGACACCACCAACAAAGAAACATCAATGTTTGTTGTGGCTGGATGTAACCTTTCCTTTTCTCTCCTCATCATCCTGGTTTCTTACCTATATATTTTTCCTGCTATCCTGAGGATTCGTTCCACAGAAGGCAGGCACAAAGCTTTCTCTACCTGTGGCTCCCACCTGACAGTTGTTACTATATTCTATACGACACTCTTCTTTATGTATCTTAGACCCCCTTCAAAAGAATCTGTGGAACAGGGGAAAATGGTGGCTGTATTTTATACCACAGTAATTCCCATGTTGAACCCTGTGATTTATAGCCTTAGAAATAAAGATGTGAAAGAAGCATTAACCAGAGAGCTGTTAAGGAAAAATATATTTCCCTAGAAGATATCACTATTCTTTTGGCCTCAAAGCATTTTCTAGACCTTTTTCCTAAATTACAGGACAAAATTTATGGTAAAATGAGAAATTCTGTACCCCGGTAGGAAACACTACAATTGTTTTTTTATTTATTTTTATTGAATCTATTTGAGTAACATTAGCTAATAAAATTACATAGGTTTCAGGGGTACAATTCTACATCATGTGTATATTGTACAATATCGTGTGATCACCACCCCACATCAAGTCTCCTTCCATCACTGTTTATCCCCCTTTATCCTCTTCTACCTCTCCCCACCCTTTTAATCTCTTCTAATCACCACACTGTTGTCAGTGTCCATGAGTTTTTTCTTGGCTTAATCCCTTCCCATTTTTCACCCAGCCCCCATTTCCTTTCACGTCTGGCAGTTGTCAGTCTGTTTGCTGTATTTATGAGTCTCTTTCTGTTTTGTTTGTTAGTTTATTTTGTTCATTAGATTTCATATATGAGTGGGGTTATATCAAACTAAAAAGTTTTTGCACAGCAAAGGAAATCATCAACAAAATGAAAAGACAGCTCACTAAATGGGAGAAAATATTTGTCAATACATCTGACAAGGGCTTAATATCTAAAATGTATAAGAAACTTATACAACTCAACACCAGAAAATTAAGCAACCCAATTAAGAAATGAGCAAAGAGCCTGAATAGACATTTCTTCAAAGAGCACATACAGATGGACAATAGACAAGTGAAAAGATGCTCAGCATCACTAATCGTCAGACAAATGCAAATTAAAACCACAATGAGATATCCCCTCATCCCTGTCAGAATGGCTATCATCAATAAGTCAACAAACAAGTGTTGGCAAGGATGTGGAGTAAAGGAAACTCATACACTGTTGGTGGGAATGCAGATGGATGCAGCCACTGTACAAAACAATATGGAGTTAACTCAAAAAACTGAAAATGAAACTGTTTTATGACCCATCAATTCCACTTCCTGCAATATATCCAAAGAAGCCCAAAACACTAATTCAAAAGAATACATGCACCCCTATGCTCATTGCAGTGCTATTTACAATAACCAAGATCTGAAGCATCCGAAGTGCCCCTCAGTAAATGAATGGATAAAAAAGCTGTGGTACATTTACACAATGGAATACTACTTGGCTGTAACAAAAACCCTTTTAAGCCAGCATGCACAGACCTGGAGAATATTATGTTAAGTGAAATAAGCCAGTCCGAGACAGACAAGCACCGTACGACTTCACTTATGTGTGGAATCTCATGAACACTGCACTTTTAAACCTTTAAAGCTTTTTTAAAAATCCAAACACAAAAAGTAAAAATTTTATTACAAAAGTTTACATTTTGTACATTTGTTCATTTTGTTCACTAGTTGTTTTAATTTTGTTGCCCTTTGTGCCCATGGTAGCAGTTTTGCTCACCTTTTGGGTTTAGGTGGACGTGTGGGTTACTTGTCAACAATGAGGTAGGTTAGAATTTGTACGTGTCCCTTCTCAATTGAGCATAATATTGTTGGTGAGAGAAACCTTCAGTGGGTATTTTTTTCTCCCCATGGTGACAAGCAAGATTTAACATTTAAGTACAGCTTCTTGAATGAGGAGACATAGACTAGAACCCACTGGCAACTCACAAAAGAAACGTAGAATTTTGTGATTCTTTTTCATTCCCATCCATCTCAAGATTCATACTACCTGTTAAAATAGTCACTTTAACCTCTTATTGCTGAAAGAAACAAAGAAAAAATAATATCATGAAGTGGTGGGCAAAGGATTGATTTTAGATTTATTTAGACCTGATTCTAAGTCTCAGTTTTATTATTTACTTTTTAGTTGGGTTAGCATAGAATAGGTACCCCGTGGGATCAGTTTACTCACCTCCACACCCTGATTAGTGACACGCATCTCACGAGATTATTGTGAATATCAAATATTATTTGTAAGATATCTTTCCCTCAATTACATTTTAAGGCAACTTTGCTATGAATTCAATTTTAGACTCACTTTTAGGAATCTTTTGCAAACAGTGGAGGCACAATAGAAACTATAAATTAAATGTAGTCCTTCATATATTTAGCGTACACTTGCTGATTATTGTCTATGCTGCTGTCCCTGGTAGTTATCCGTCTCTCACATTCCATGCCTTTTTCTTCTGGAAACCAATCATTTATACCTAGTGTTATTTATTTAAGCATCCCATCAATGTGAAGACTCCTTTAGGGGAAGAATATATTTTTCATATTTGTATTCTGAAGACTAAACAGCATGGAACTTTCCACTAAATACATATTTTGTGTGAATTAGTTAAAGGGCAAACAACATAGGAAATAAGTTAGAGAACTTGAAATGATGAATAAAATTACTTGAATTCAGTTTCATGAGAAATTTTGTCCCCAGAGGATTGCAAATTTGGCTTTCATTATTGTCTTAAATATTTCAGTACAGGCGAATGGTTTAAATTTCAGCGAAATATAAAATATGGAATTGAGAAAGTGTAGTACTACCAATTAGTATTTCTCCTCATGAAAATGCTCCCCACTGGGATTTCATTTTTAATTGCTTCTTGAAACAGTTGGGGATTCTCCTGAGATAAATGTTGATATCATCAAGTTGAGTATAAATCCGATAGTACTGGCAAGAATTTGACCTTTGTGCTCACTAAAAAGACACTCATATTTTTACAGGTAGAAGAGGAAATGTGTTCGCATGTTAATTTTCAATATCTAGCAATTTATGTATTCACTTATTTAAATCGCATGCTTTTCTAGATGTTGATGTGTTGAAATAGGTAGTTTCATGGAAAATTTGCACAGACAGTGCATCATTAATGAGAGAAAATCTATAGGTGCTTACTCAGTTCTGTCTTCCTCTTTACATTAGCAGGGTTTTTTAATCATCCTGGTAGAATTTGGTACTATTGTTACAGAGAAGGGCGGTGGGGGTTCACAATAAATTATTACAGAAAGGACCCCCCTTTTCTGTCTCTGGAAGTTCCCCCCACCCCATGCACACCTGCTAAGTTTGAAATGCCCACCTCCAGAGGAAAGAAGTCTCTCAATGCCAGAGACTGGTGAAAAGGAAAGGAATTGTTTATTTAAAAGTTACACAGACTTAGAATAATGGCTTAATGTCTTCATTAAGATACTAAAGTCTTCTAGAATACCCACAGATGCATACAGTCCTTCCCTCTCCCTGTGCCCAGTCTGGGGTACCGTATCTCAGGAAAGGAAGTAGAAGTCTATGATTCAGGCTCCCGGCACCATCAGCTGTGTGGCTGCTGCGATCTCCAGTTAATCCAAAGCCATGAGGCACCTTCTCATGGCCCACCAGCAAGAGTCCTTTCTCCCCTTTCTTCCCGGCAAAGTCTCTCCTGCTGCCTAAGCTGCGTGGCAAAAAGAAGCACTCCAAAACCACATGGTTCTCTCTCCTATCCTTCAGAACCGCGTGGCCCTCTCCCTCTATGGCTGCCGCGCCTAGGTTTAAATCCCAGCACTCATCTTCCTTTGCAGTCCCATTTCCGACTCCTCCTACAATCAGTTACACCTGCCAGCATCCCCATATTCTCCCAGCTTTACTGAGCTGCCATTGTAAGTCCGGGCAGGTGTGGCCCCATGGCATGGAGCCAATCATCTCCAAGCTTTCAGCAGGCCCTGTAACCAGGGGGAGTTGCCTCCCGGTCCCATCTTGAGTGGAATTTGCTCCCATCCCCCTGGCTCAAAGCATGGCCACAGCTATTTAACACATCCATGAAACCAGTTAAAGGTTATAGATATGTTAAATGACCATGCCAGGGGTTGGCTGCAAAGCTGTTGCTACCCAAAACAGCTCTGAATGGCCCTGTTCCATGTGACCCATCCCCCCTGGCTCAGGCTTGTGGGGGTGAGGACATCCTATATATATTTTTCTAACATTTCCTGGACACCTTGAGTTCTGGACCCCGTTACAAATCCCTTCTTGGGGCCCTCCTCTTGGCTGCACCCTGCTTCACTATGGATCTCCTGAAGACATTTCACTAACAGTTTCAAATAATATCCTTTTTGTGTTTTCCAATTACTTTATGCCTGGGTGTCTACTGTCATCAATTTCCACAAGAAAAAGACAATTTTAAAGTGTAGGTCCATGTAGTTTATTAATGGTTTAGAATGTTTTTGACTTCTCAGAAGTAAAGTATGTGTTCAAATAGGCCTTTTCCTGTAAGCATTAAACAGGTGGAGAAGTTAGCTTCAGTATGTGCAGCTACGAGGTTTAGACTAAAAGATCTCTAAGCCCTTTATTGTTCTGTTACTTATAAGATTCTGAATTATTTTCCAATATCCTGTTTCTGTCTAGGACCTGTTTTTTTTTCATAGCTTATGTTTGTATTCCAAGGGAATTTTGTTTTCAGAATATCTTTTTTTTTTTTTAAATCCAGATACTTGAAATATGAGTCAGTCTGATTATACTCAGAGAAATGCACTGGGTCTGAAAGACTTTACCCCCATCAATTGGTGAGAAGGATTCTGTGTTTTGGCGGGTTCTACATGCAGCCGCTTGACTCGTCATCCGAGTTGCTAGCTGCGTCCGAGTGTCTGCTGTGTTTCGTGGGTTTAGCCGCAGTCTGACCGATCTCCCATGGACTGTATTTTTATATTAGTTGTCTCTGCCACAGCCCCGCAATTCTAGAATTAAACTATGGTTAACACTAATGGTTTCCACTAAAGTATGGTGTGTGTCCATATCCAGTGAGATCTGAGCAAAATTGCAAAGCTCTTAGATATTAAGTCAGTACTAAAATCTAGATCTTGAACTGGAGAAGCTGCTCATGGGCAGAGAGTTTTAAAAAAAAGCTCTTGGCTTTCCTCTGGCCAATTGAATCACAGTACGTACACACTCTCCTAGATCCTTGTTACAAACTTCCTCCTGTTTTAAGTTTGGACACTGGTACCTTTGTTACAGAACAGACCCAGGAGGGTGTGAGAAATATACTATTACCTTTCTCTCTGGGGGTTCCCCCCACCTACTAGATTTGCCTTGCCCACTGCCAGAGGAAAGACATCTCTCAATGCCAGAGGTTAGTGAAAAGGAAAAGAATTATTTATTTAAAAGTTATACAGACTTAGAGTAATGACTTAATGTCTTCATTAAAATACTAAAGTCCTTTAGAATACCCACAGATGCACACAGTCCTTCCTTCTCCCTCTGCCCAGTCTGGATACCGTATCTCAGGAAAAGAAGTAGAAGTTCGTGGTTCAGGCTCCCGGCACCATCAGTTGTGTCACCACCACAGGGTCCCCACTCTGCCAAAGCTGCGTGATCCTCTCTCCCTTCTCCACCAAAGCTGTGTGGTCCTCTCTGGTATGGCTGCTGGGACTGGGTTTAAATCCCAGCACCAGTCTTCCCCTGCAGCCCCATTTCTGACTCCTCCTACAATCTGTTATACCTGCCAGCATTCCCTATTCTTCCAGCTTTACTGGGCTGCCAGAGTAAGTCTGGGCAGGTGTGGCCCTATGGCATGGAGCCAATCTTCTCCAAGCTCTCACACAGGTGCTGTAACCAGGGGGAGTTGCTTCCCAATTACATCTTGGGTGGAAGTCACTTCCACCCCCCGGCTCAAAGCTTGACCACAGCTATTGAACATATGTATGAAACCAGTTAAAGGTTATAGATATGTTAAATGACCATGCCAGGGGTTAGCTGCATAGCTGTTGCTGTACAAAACAACTCTGAATGGCCCTGCTCCACGTGTCCCTTCCCCCAGCTCAGGCTTGTGGGGGTGAGGACATCCTATATATATTTTTTTAATATTTCCTGGACACCTTGAGTTCTGGACCCCATTACAAATCCCTACTTGGGGCCCCTCTCTTGGCTGCACCCTGTTACACCTTGGCTGCCTGTCCTCCTCACTCTTCCATCTGGTGCCTTTGTTAGAATGTCTGGTGTGTCCCTATCGTCTATACTTAAAAAAGAACCAATTCTAGTTTAAGATCCTATTTTATTCATATTTGTTTTCACTAGTCGCTTACAATGCAATCATTGGCTTAGGATAAGAAGCAAAAATATTAGATAAATTGAATTTTAACAGTTTTAGCAACAGTTATTATCTTTCCCCAAGCAGCCTACTCAGCTGACAAGAACTGATGAACTCTCCAGGGAAGTAGCACATTAAAGAGGAGAAACACTAAACTGGGAACTATATCTGATTCCTCTGCTGCTTCTTCCATTTCTGATCTGTGAGCTAGGGTCACAGTGTTAAATTTTCCGAACTTGAGTACTTCCCTTGTCGAACCTATTGCCTCTATGTTGTCCACCATCTTACTTCTGGTATCCAGTACCATGGCTGGAACTTGAAATATGCCCAATAATTACGTGTTATAAACACTTAAACATAAATAACCAAATGGCTTACAAGCTTTTATAAAGTGACTTAAAGAATTTTATGAACTATAAAATTTAATGTTAATAAGGTAGGTGCAATTACTGAAAGACCCCATCCTATTTACTAGCTAAGAAGATAAGATTTGAAATAAAAAATTCAAGAAACCATCTGTATTTCTGCACTGTAAAATGGTATTCTGTAGTACCAAATAAAATAATATATGGAAAGTGCTTTAATATGGCGCGTAGACTATAAGAACCCAACAGCTGTTAGTATTGCTGTTGCGTCGTTATACCTTCAAACTCAAGTGAGCCGTATCTTCTAGTCTCACTTGCAGTCTTAGGGAAGGTAGGAAATGAAGTTCTACTCACACTGACATTCTGAGTCTGTTCATAGGGTATGAGAAGTTCACACAGCCTCTGGCAAGTTCTCTGACAAAGACATTTGCTAATGTCAAAATTGTCCCAAAGAAAATTATAGTTAGATACAAACTTCAATTTATGCTTCAGTTTAAACTTCAATTTTATTATATGAAAATTTGTACGTTTGTACTGGGGGAGGTATATAATAATACATCAGTAAATCATCAAACTAAGAAATATGAGATGAAGGTCTGATATCTACCATCTTATCTACTCACAACTCATTTTCTTAGTGTTTCTCAGAATGAGCTTTACCTGTGTTATCTTCAAAGTTCTTTGTAACTTTCTATGTGTGTGTAAGAAAAAAGGCAGACAGAATTTCTAAGCATTTCTAAATTTATAGTACAATATTTTCTTTGACAGATAAGTTATTTAGATTTTTAAATTTCCCCAAGTATTGAGATACTTAAATTTATGTGTATCTTTAGCCTGCAACTTAACTGCATAGTGTGGTTACAAATGTGACCTGAATGAAAATCGTTTGTTAAAATATTTTACTTGGTTTTGGTATATATGTTCATATCTAATTATGGAAATGCTACTGAGATCACAGAGCCAAGGCCTTTTGGATCTTTTTACAATATGTAACCTGATACAATGTTCAGTGATTAAAAAAATCCTTTTATATCTCTCCTTAGATAATCCAATCAATGCCTCCCATATGAGACAAAGAAATGTCCAGAAGAAACTACACTGAAGTGACAGAATTTATCCCCTCGGGCCTAACAAGTCGCCCAGAGTTGCAAGTTGCTTTCTTCGTGCTGTTCCATGTGGTCTGCATAGTCAGTGTGATAGGGAACATGGGCATGATTGTTTTAATCAAAACTGATTCTCGCCTTCACACTCCCATGTACTTCTTTTCTCAAGTTTGTCTGTTCTTGATCTGTGTTTCTCCACAAACGTCACTCCCAAAATGCTGGAAAATTTCTTATCGGAGGAGAAGACCATCTCGTATGTGGGTTCTTTGGTACAATGCTGTACTGTCATTGTGTGGTCCTCACAGAGCACTGGGTGCGGGCTGTCACGGCCTGTGACCACTACATGGCCACCTGCCATCCACTCTTGTACAGTGGCAAGATGTCTAAGCATGTCTGTGTTCGCCTGGTCATTGTCCCTCATGTCTATGGCTTCCTCCGTAGCGTGATGGAGACCTTGAGGACCTACAACCTCTCTTGCTGTGGGGCTAATGCGATTGATCATTTCGACTGTGCTGATCCTCTCTTATCAAACTGGCATGTTCTGACACCTACAGCGAAGAGTCATCAATGTGCCTAGTCGCTGACTACAGCAACGTCCAGTCCCTCCTGATCGTGCTCACATCCCACATGTTCATCCTTGTCGCCATCCTTAGAAGCCGTTCTGCAGAAGGAAGAAAGCTTTTTCCACATGTGGCTCCCACCTGACAGTGGTCACATTTTCTAGGGAGCCCTCTTCTGCACGCATCTGAGACATCCCACCGAGAAGTCAGTGGAACAGGGCAAACTGGTGGCTGTGCTTTACCCCACCGTGATCCCCATGCTGAACCCCATGACCTATTCCCCATGACCTATGGCCTCAGGAACAAGGATGTGAAAGAGGCATTGAGAAAAGCAATTGGGAAACCAAAACTGGGGAAATAAACGTGCCCAACTCCCATTAAAAATATTGCTAGACACAGAAAGATGTGATATTATTGGGTCAGACATCTCTTTTTAAGCTAATTTAACACATTTCTAACTTTGCGTCAGGTAGCTGATAAGGTTAAAATTCCTGAAAGCAGTGGTTGAAAATGGGAAGAATAGGAGGTAACGTTGAAGCAGTTCATTCACCTTCCTGTATCAGCTAGTGTCATTTCTTACCAAAAAAATAGTGGCTTAAACAAGTCTAAATATTTACTTTGTTTTGTTTTATGGTCAGATAAAAGAAGTCTGGAAGCTATCAGTCTCCAATTTGTATTCAGCTTTATTGGGTTTGTTCCCTGAATCCATTCCAGCTTGTTTTACTCTAAGCGTGGCTTACATTTTTAAGGTCACCTTAAGATGTAAAGAGGCTGCTCAGAAGGCAGCCCACACGTGCAAATGATCTTTAATGTTTTACAATAAATGTGCTATCCCACATGTTTTCTTATATCTCGTCGGCCAAACTTAACCATATCCTCAAACCTCCCTGTAGGAGAGTTTAGGAAATGTTTACTCCAGGACACTGAATCAGGCTAAAAGATAAGCGTTCTGCCATCACCTCATTAGCGAATAGCCATCTGCACTACATTAAAAAAAAAAAAATCTCACTTTTACTACTTACTCATTTAAGTAATAACTTCTTAACCTACTTCCAATGATTCCCAAGACTTGAAATAAATGTTTTGTAAATTGTGCTGCTAGGGAGAGGGGATTACAGGAACTACTATAAAGGACACATGGACAAAATCAAGGGGGAGGGTGGAGGCGGGGGAGGGAGGTGGCTTCAGCTGGGGTGGGGTGGAAGGATGGGGAGAAAAGCCAGACAACTGTAACTGAATAACAATAAAAAAATTTTTTAAAAAGAAAAAAAATGTTTTCACCTCATCAACACTAAAACCCACTGCACTTCATTTCTGAAAATAAAAAGGCAAGCCACCGGAAAAAAAAAAAGAAATAAATAATGTTTTATTTCACAGGTGTTGTGAGGATCTTAGGTACCTGATAAGGTGTCTACTAACGTTCTTGATGTCCTTGAGTGAAATCTTGATGCGGATCCTGGCCAGCAGGATCCTGTGTTGTGGCTGTGGTAGACAAATTCACACGGACTACCCAGTCCTGTGGAGGAAAAGGGACAGCGCGGCCACTCTCTGAAGAGGACAGCGCCTGCCCCTTGCCTTGACAGGTCTTTATTGCTTTTCTGGGCACATTACATTGAGGACGATCCTCATTTACTCTGCACAGGTTCGATTTAGGTGGTTACAGAAAACAAAGGAGAGGGTGTTGCTAATTACATAAAAGAGGAAGGATATTTGCAAATGTAAAGGGAAAAGTGGTTAAGCTGGTTACACTAGTCCTTGGAAGGTTTAGCACAGATTTTAGGAAGTTACTTTAAAGATGTAAAAGATGTAAAGATGTTTGCTGCCTCAATTCAGGGTGAGGGAGTTTTAGCAAAAGCAAGTCTCAAAGTGGCCTAGGTACAATGCAGGCCTGATTCCCCACGGGAGAACCTGTCCATGGGTGTGGGTCCTGTGGGCTGGACCTCATTCCCCACTGGTCTTTCTGAGTGGGAGCTGGGCCCACGCCACGCAGAACAGTCTCCTATAAAATCTATTTTAAAATATTTTGCCACATAAACATTTTTATTCTTCCGTCTCAATATTAGAAATAAGTAGGCTTTTACTTGCAGCATCATAAAAATGTCTGTAAATGTTTTTCAAATGCATTTGGCTATTTTAAAAATCAAGATTTCATAGAAGATTTTGTTTCTTTAATGCAGGTTGATGGCACACAGTATCTAATTTTAAACTTCCTAACTTTTTATGTGTTCAGGGACATTTTAAAAAATCATAAGCAAGCCACCCTGAACAGTGATTCAACTGAAGTTATTTTTATAAATCATGATGTTTGATTTAGCTGTGTTTAGATGTCCATAGGGGCAGCATGGCTGACTCATTTGCAAGTAAGGAGACTTAGTCCCCTTCCTACCTTCCAACCCCTTTTTTTCACCATCCCAGCACATGTGATTCTAATATGCCTTCAGCCCAATGCTGAAGATTGCTTTCAGATTGCCCAAGAATGGTCAAAATTGCTAATAATTTAATCAATGAAGAACAAGGGTGTGCTATGCCATAATTTTCTTACTTAGCTTCTCTGTTGGTTGGCATTATCCCTTAAAATGTCTTAGCAATAAAGGAACAGATGCCATTATCATCCGTGTCAGAGGAGAGGACTTGAAGTCTTCACGGCCAATTGTCACGACAGGGTTTTCATACAGTGTGAAACTATCTAGTGTCAATGCGTTCACACTCAAGAATCAAGAAAAAGATAGAATCCGGTGACTTGCTGGTCTGAGAAGCCCATTCTCTGAACCTCGAAGTATAGAACACAGAAACATAGCTCTTTGGGCTCACAGGCTGAATTACTGTGGGGGGAGAGAAATAACACCTAGCACAGGTATGTACCTGACTTTCTAGGTGCTCATCCAACCCGGTGGTGCTTCCTCTCACGGCTGGCCCTGTTTTATAACAGGCGAGGGAAGAAACCAGCAGCAGTTTACATGTAATGATTACTAACATTTTGTTAAAGTACCTTAATTAATAAAATCTAGACATTATTCGATAAGTAAGTGTGGCTTAAAAACAATTTTGCCAGTAGAGATACAACTCATCAATATGCTGATTGTTATGTATGAGAAAATTAAAAAATAGTCATCAGGGTTTGTAAATATTTATTAAAAACTTGTGGACTAGTAGATGGTCCAGTCTTATTTTCTATGTTATTTACATAATAATTCTATTCACTGAGTGCTTAATATTAATTAATAATATACAATTACATATTACATCCATATTAGGCAAGGAAAAGGGTACTCACAAATAAACAATAAATGTGGATGTTGAGTTTATTGAAACATTTAGAAAAAATTTATAATTTAGAGGAAGTGGAGAGACATACATTAAGATAGCAGTTTTCAGTGATGTTTACCTGAGAGACAAAGGAGTCTATGTCCTTTATCCAATTTCTCTTCATTGGATTTGGGAATGGAGACAGGAAACATAAAACTAACAGAGGAATTGAAAGAGAAGGCGTTAGAAAAAGTTAACATAAATGAGGAATAGCCATATTTGGTGTGTGGATTTTCTGATTATTTTATTAGATAAAATACATCTCTACCTGGATCAGAATTTGTTTTCTTGGGATTAAATAGTTGTCCTAAATTATTACACAACCTTTTTCTGTGTGCCCAGATCATATTGGTATGGTCATATTAATCAGGATCAGTCCCCAGTTCAACAGCTTTTATTTTTTTCTCAGTCACTTGTCTTTTGCAGATGTGTGGTTCTCCTCTAATGCTACTCCTAAAACATTTGAAAATTTGTTATCTGAGATTGAAACCATTTCCTGCCCTGGTTGTATAGTGCAGTGTATATTCTTTATTTCCTGTGTCCACGTAGAAGTCTTCACCCTTGCTGTGATGGTCCTTGATAGATTTGTGGCAATTGGAAGCACTCTGCTTAATGGTACCAGAATGTCAAGGACTGTCTGTATTCAGCTGAGCTCTTTCCCTCACATATATTGTGTCTTTAATAGTTTGATCTCAACATTGTGGACCCATGGATCGTACTGCTGTGGGAACATTGAGATCGACTATTTCTACGTGTACACCCAGCTCTCATCCAAATGGCCTGGGCAGGAACCTTCATTAAAGAATATACCATGCTAACATTGGCAGGTCTCAACTTCTCTTACTCTTTATTGGTCATCTCCTTTATCATCTCCTACATATTCATCCTTATTGCTATCACAGGAATGTGCTCAGCAGAAGGCTTCTCCATGTGTGAATCACATTTGACAGCTGTCACTGTTACAGAACAGACCCAGGTCGGGGGGTGGTGAACGATATACCATTACTTAATGGACCCACCCTTGTGCTCCGGGGGTCCTCCATCCTGTATTAGGTTTACCTTGCCCACCGCCAGGGAAAGATGTCTCTCACTGCCAGAGATTGGTGAAAAGGAAAGGGTTTATTTATTTAAAGAGTTATACAAGCTTAAGGGTAATGACTTAATGTCTTCATTGAGATCCCAAAGTCCTTTAGAATACCCACAAAAGCACAGTCCTTCCTTCCCCCTCTGCCCAGTCCAGGGTACCGTATCTCAGAAAAAGAAATAGAAATCCGTGGTTCTTCTCTGCCCAAGCCGCATGGGCCCAGAAAGATCCGTGTTCCCCAAAAGACCCCAGATGGTTGCTGCACCTTTTCGTGGAGTTTTAATCCCAGCGCCAGTCTTCCTCTGCAGCCCCCGTTTCCCACTCCTCCTACAATCAGTTACACTTGCCAGCATCCCCATATTCTTCCAGCTTTACTGGGCTGCCATAGTAAGTCTGGGCAGGTGTGGTCCCAAGGCGCTGCAACCAGGGGGAGTTGTCTCCCAGTTACAAGGTGGGTTGAAGTCACTCCCATCCCCCTGGCTCAAAGCATGGCCACAGCTGTTTAACGTATCTATGAAACCAGTTAAAGGTTATAGATGTGTTAAACAACCATTCTAGAGGTTATCTGCAAAACTGTCGTAATTCAGAGCAACTCTCTGTTGCCCTGCTCCATGCGTGCAATCCCCCAGCTCAGACTTGTGGGGGTGAGGACATCCTATATGTATATATTTCTTTAATATTTCCCGGACACCCTGAGTTCTGGGACCCCATTACAAATTCCCATTTGCCTACCCCCCACTTTGCCTCACCCTGTTACATCACCATATTCTATGAAACTGTCTTCATGTATCTCGGAACTCCAGCTGAACAGTGTGTAGAGCAGGGAAGAGGTAGCTGTGTTTTATACCAGAGTAATTCCTACATTCTCTCCCATGATCTATAGTCTCAGGAACAAAGGTAAAAAGGAGGCCATGAGCAAAGAAATCAGTAGAACATTTTTAACTAAAAATATTTAAAATTTACAATGTATGATGAGACCCATAATTCAATGGAAGGGATTGAAATTAACCATTTCTTTTAGATAACTTTGAGGAAATAATAATTTATGGTTTCAATGAATAGACAAAGGTTACACGTAATTGTAAAGGAAATAATGGTGTAAAGGTAAGAAAAGTATATTGTACACAAGACTCTTTGGGTCTATGAAATCTGGCACGATAAAAATATGTTGGCAATATTATCTATGTTTTCCCCCCTTTCACACCATGTCAAATTTAGTAATTATTTTGTAACTGGAAAAGCTTTTTCATAGAGCTTTTCAATATTTCACAAATCTACTCTTCTGATTTTAAAGGGACTCTAATGGTCTCTTCTTGTACCTAGAATAGGTGTTGGTTTGGAATTAAATGCTGTTGTTTAAAAATACTTCACTTGAATATAGTTTCACCATAACTCATTGTTATAATTGGAGACAACATCCCTGACAATGGAATGTTATGTAGAATATGTTATAAACTCTATTTAAGCAATGTTAATATAACTACAAGTTTACATTTTCAAATGTATACTAATTAATTAAATAAATTTTATTGATATGTGAACATACTGTTAGGTAGGATAAACAGTAAACTAAGACAGGGAGGAGGAGGGAGACAGGTCTCACCCACTAACCCAGCAGTCCTGAGCCTGGTCTGATAAGATTGCCAGGAGTTCCAACATCACAAGAAACACCATGCTAGCACAGGAGGGGGAAGCCCTTGAAATTCTGTATTCATCATTCCCACAGTTTGGGAAAGAAAGCCTTTGAAACTGTGTATTCGTTACAAAATCTAGAAAGGGGAATAAGAAGAGGTCCACAATGCTCAAAGAAAAAGCCCATAAAACAGCTTTGGTCAATTGTCTGCCTCTAGTCACTATTTGTTCTATGAGGGGTTCCCTAGTGCTAACAGAAAGAGCCCACAAATAACTTTGAGTAACTGCCTCAACTTTGATTAACTTCCTCCTGTTGTTACAGAGCAAGGGGGGGGGAAGTTCACGATAAATTATTACAGAAAGGATTCCGCCTTTCTGTCTCTGGAGGTTCCTTCCCCCCACGCCCACCTGCTAGGTTCGAAATGCCCGCCGCCAGAGGAAAGACGTCTCTCAATGCCAGAGACTGGTGAAAAGGAAAGGAATTGTTTATTTGAAAGTTACACAAACTTAGAATAATGACCTAATGTCTTCAATAAGATACTAAAGTCCTCTAGAATACCCACAGATGCACAGTCCTTCCCTCTCCCTGTGCCCAGTCCGGGGTACCGTGTCTCAGGAAAAGAAGTAGAAGTCCGTGATTCAGGCTCCCGGCACCATCAGCTGTGTGGCTGCTGCAATCCCCAGTTAATCCAAAGCCATGTGGCACCTTCTCATGGCCACCAGCAAGAGTCCTTTCTCCCCTTTTCTTCCCGGCAAAGTCTCTCCTGCTGCCTAAGCCACGTGGCAAGAAGAAGCACTCCAAAACCTCGTGGTCCTCTCTACTCTCCTTCAGAACCGCGTGGTCCTTTTCCCCATTTACTTTGGAGCCGCGTGGTCTCCTCCTTCTCCCCCAAAACCTTGTGGCCCTCCTTTACTACTATGGAGCCGCGTGGTCTCTCCCTTACTTCAGAGCCGCATGGCCTCTTCTTACTCTATGGCTGCCGGGCCTAGGTTTAAATCCCAGCACCCATCTTCCTTTGCAGCCACATTTCCGACTCCTCCTACAGTCAGCTACACCTGCCAGCATCCCCGTATTCTTCCAGCTTTACTGGGCTGCCATAGTAAGTCTGGGCAGGTGTGGCCCCATGGCATGGAGCCAATCATCTCCAAGCTCTCACGCAGGTGCTGTAACCAGGGGGAGTTGCTTCCCAGTCCCATCGAGGGTGGAAGTCACTCCCATCTCCCTGGCTCAAAGCAGGGCCACAGCTATTTAACATATCCATGAAACCAGTTAAAGGTTATAGATATGTTAAATGACCGTGCCAGGGGTTAGCTGCAAAGCTCTTGCTACCCAAAACAGCCTCTGAATGGCCCTGTTCCATGTGTCCCATCCCCCTTGGCTCAGGCCTGTGGGGGTGAAGACATCCTACATACATTTTTCTAATATTTCCTGGACACCCCGAGTCCTGGACCCCATTATAAATCCCTTCCTGGGGCCCTCCTCTTGGCTGCACCCTGCTTCACTGTCACATGTCTGTTTTACAAGATGAATAAATGTGGTCTGGAGCAAGATGAGAATTTGGGCTATCAGACCCCCCGCACACACATACCTTCAGGTAGTCACACCCCACCCAGGGAAGCTGGCACTGCCTTTACCACCAATCAATATGTAACTCCCTCACCCCATCCCACTAACTGTATAAGTCCTCAGAACAAAGGACCTGATGCTTTTTGCCACCCCTGCCTTTACCCATGCCCTTTACCTATGCCTTTTTCTCACGCCTCGACAAGGCCTGATCTCCTCCATGAAAACATATCACCAACAAACTTTGCTTGCATACTAGTAGTAGACTTGCTTATCTGTAATTCTTCCCCATGTGGACAAGACCAATTGAGTTTTTCCTGCAACAATACTTAATATCCTATGATATCCACTTAAGATCCTATTTATGCCTCACCTTATAATGACTACCAGAAGGTGAGAACAATCTTGTTGGTGTTTTGGAATTTAGTGTATTTTCATAAATATATGTAAACAAGTTATTTTTAGGAAATTTGGGGGAAAGTAGAGATATATTTACTCTTTCTTTTTTTTCCCTTAAGTCTATAAATGCTATGATGTAATATACATTTACATCAATCATATAGTGAAAATGAGACTCCTTTTGGGTCAGAAATTGAGGTTTTTGGTCTGTCCTGTTAATAGTTGCTGGGTGATAGAATGAGGTAATTAACAGGGTAATTCTGGGATCATGTTCTGGAATCAGGAATGTATTCCTTCACTTATTGAACGTGTGACCTTGAGTAAGGCACTGGACCTCTCTAAGACTCAGATTTTTTGCCTGTAAAACTGAGACGAATATAATTATCCTAGGAGATATTTATGCGAATTAAATTAAATTAAGTGTCTGGCATGTGTTAACTTTAATAAATGCATTATTGTTTCTATAATTGTTTCTAGTTTTCCTTGTTTATAAACTTAGTTAAAGCAAACATATTCTTCTTGCTTTGGTGAATTACAAATTTAATTATAAGGAATAATACTTGTTTCATCTTCCTCTGGAAAGGCCAAGTGGCACAGACTGTGAAGCACAGAACACCAAGATACCCTTAAGCAGGTTGAATAACACTATCACCAATTTTATTGTGATGCAAACCCAAAGCAAATTCTCTTGTTTGATCCCAGGAAATGTCCAAACAACTTGGATTGGGGGGTGGTAAATAAACTTGTGTAAATCTGTTAACTGGGACTACTGTAATATCATAAACAACACAAAAATTAAAAAGAATAATAAATTAATTATTTAAAAAATGACTCCTAATGGTGCCCTACCCCCCTACACTGCCCTCCCTCACTGCCAAAAAAGAAACTCAACAATCACCTCTTCCTCTGGAGATGTACTTCCCCCAGGGTCATTTCTAGAGGAAGCTTCTTAATTACTTGTTTTTTCCTCGGGCAAAGATTTAAGGGAAATGTCTCTATGGTCCTCCAGTTCTCTTCTGCCTGGTATATACAAGTTGTTTTCCGTTCCTTTTTTACTCTGCATCCTTACTGGGGGTATTTTTACGCATTCTCAGGTTGGTATACAAATGCATTTGTCTAGAAATGTCAGATGAAGGTTGCATCTTGGATTTCATATTATTTTTTATTAATTAACATCAATTACTCCTTAAATGTCATCTATGTGTAGGTGTGCTATTTATATATGTGAAAGAGAAGTGATGGTGAGAGAGAGAGAGAGAAATTTTTTATAGAGATTTGATGATTTGATTATTACAAACTATTAATGGAAGCTACAATTTTCAGGAGTTCATTTAATAATAATTTTTCCTTATACATTTATGATGTGGTGATGTGTAATATTTCTTTTCATGCTCATAAACACACAGTGAAATGATTACTAGTATTGCTGTTACATCATATAAAGGCACAGAAAATTTAAAAACAACCAAACAAAAAAAAATAAAACTTGCCCAAGTTCATAACATGTCATGGACTGAGAATTTAATCAAGACAATAGAAACAGAACTCTTTAATTGGAATATTTAATATTTTTTCATTCCTAGTCTTGGGGAAAAATCTATATTTATTGGTAACTTCATTTGAAATACAGAGTTACACTATGAGGAATTTGAATATATATTTTTGCTTTTAGATGGTAAAGAAAAGTGCTTCTAAGATTCCCCAAAGTCTGCAGACCACATAACCCCTGGGATCAGACCTAACCCTTCCACTTTCCTCATCAGTTCACCATTGCTGTTGGTTGGCTAACTACCCATTCAGGTTTTCTTGTATTTCGTTTTTGTGAAATACTAACACTGCCATCTCTTATAGTCATTTTGTGTGTGTGCCAAATCATCTGTGGTGCCGTGCAATCACGTCTGACTTTCTAAATAAAAATTTCTCTCACGCGAAGCTTTGCAAAATGCGTAAGGTTGAGCTGCACAGGCAGCCGCAGGCAGGATCCGCTGGTGCACCTATGATCTTTTCACAGGTTGGCAGCTTGTTTTCCAGACATGGAATCTCTATTTGTCTCTGTGTTTTCTTTATCATCTATGACAGTGTCTAAAACATTTTTCACAATGTCTTTGTCAAACTTCAAAAATCCAATTTCTTTTTCTTCAGAAAATTCGTTTCTTTTCAGAAGGTAATACTTTTATGAAGTACCATTGTTTGGGTAGTTTGCAGATATATCTGTGATCTGTTTATCCTGCTCCTGTTGCTTTGGATGGCACACGTTCACAGGCAGGTCACAGTGATCTTTCAATCATTCTGGACAAACACTCAAAACACAATTCCTCTTCCTCTGGGAACTTCGAGAAGCTTCCCCCAAACTGAAACACAACAACACACTACAGAGCATTTACACAACAAGGAGGGAAAATATTTTATCAAGTTGTTTTCCTGCTTAGTATTAGTTTCTTTTTTTTTTTCTTGAATGCAAGGTAGGGCAAAAGTAAGTTTACTGTAGTTTGTACGTGAAACATAGAGTTTATTCTTGCATTATTATTTATTAATTATTGTATTATTTCCCCTGTGAACAACTGTAAACCTACCCTTTTGCCCTACTCTGTATGTGAAAACAATTTTTAAGGGTGAAAGACAAAGCTAAGCAACCAGTTTATGATTTTAGTGGACTTCCATATTTAAAAATTAGTTTAAAATTAAGTTCATGCTTATGTCAGAAAGGGTCCAGAAAAATTCAAAAGAGAAAAAATTGTCAGGAAGAACTGAGTGATGACAGGCAGCAGACACCTGCAGAGCGGCAGTGTGCACAGTTCACCTCACACTGTGGGAGCAAAGCCCCACCGTGGCCCACGTTCACCCAGTCGCCAGTCACAACGCAACTGATGCATAACTTTGTTTGCCTCGAGTTATCATTTTTACCATTACGAATGTTGTATAAGTACACGCAGTTACTGTCCATAAATCAGGAATTTTTTAATAAAAAAATGTTCACATTACAACTTTCCACTCTGGTCTGATGCCATCCTTTGTTTCTTAAAGACTCTCAGATATATTTCTTTAAGGTGGTAGGTAGTTTAACTTTTGTGACATGAATGATAAATTGGTAGATACATAATATTGGCCAATTAATACACAATCTATGAGTAGTAAGCTGAACAATAAAAAGTGCTATTGAGTTAGACTTCAAAATAATGTAAAGGAAACTGCTTTATGCACAGCAGATTGACAACCACTGTAATTCAACGGGATCACACGCACTTTCTAAGCTTCAGTTTCTCTCTGCATGTCTGCGTATGCTTAAATCCCAAAGGTTCGGTCAAATTGAACACTGAAAATTTCTTGATATATTTAAACAGGGTGGCTGGGTGCCTATTTCTCCTTTGTAACCCACAAGGCCATGGGACACAGTTCAAAAATGTGAAGACCAATAAAAGCAAAGCATTCCTCGCATCTCCAATACAAGACATATTGTCTGCTTTGTCAATCAGCAAGCCTCTCTAGACAGGCACACACAAACAGATTGAAGAGAAAGAGGAACTCTGCAGTGAATTGCCAACTGGTAAATATAAAGAAACAATACAATTAGGGAATCTCCACCTGACTACCATCACAGCCATAATAGATTTACCTAAGAACACCACTGGCTATTACCCTAGTGGCTGAAGGTCTGCAGAACAACACAGTATACACAGAGCACAGTCTCTAATCCCCACCCCCACCTACAAAATACACAGCAATGCCTAATTCTCATTGAGTAATAAGTACAAAATACTTGTTGATTACAAGTATGGTGCTGAGACCTGGCAGATAGCAAAACCAAATGAGAATGAAATAAATACATGTTATGTCTTTCACAATGTGATGGAGAAAACATAGCATCATTCCTGGGGCAATCCTGCCCAAAATACATGAATGATATCAATTCTTAAGGAAATAACAACAAATCCAAACAGAGCCATCTTCAACAAAATCTCAGCTGGAAGCTTTAGGGAAATGTCAGTGTCAGGAAGCAAAAACAGACTCAGATCCAGAGACTTGTCACCTAAAGGCAGGACCCCCTTCTGGACTGGGCCCTGATACAGTGAAGGAAGAGAAAGAAGGGAGTTTCTTTTCTCTCTCTCTCTCTCTCTCTCCCTTTCTTCCCTCATCTGAAAGGTAGTTTCTCTATTGTATTTTCTGCCATAAAGATATTTGAATAACAGGAAAATTGGAATAAGTTTTTGGGGTTAGATTGCAATATATTTTTTAAAGATTTTATTTATTTATTTTTAGAGAGAAGGGAAGGGAGAGAGAAAGAGAGGGAGAGAAACATCTGTGTGTGGTTGCCTCTCATGTGGCCCACACTGGGGACCTGGCCTGCAACCCAGGCATGTGCCCTGACTAGGAATCAAACCAGTGACCCTTTGCTTCACAGGCCCGTGTTCAATCCACTGAGCTACACCAGCCAGGACTCAGATTGCAATATTGTTTCAAAAAAATTGAACATTGAAAAACTCTTCTAAGGCAAAATGAGTCCCATAAAGGTGTCATGGAGCCTTAGAGCTGGGGGTGGAGGGTGGTATCCTTTATATCATAAAACAAAGGATTTTAGAGATGGAGTTATCAACTCTGCAAGTTTTTTTCTGCCTAAATATATTCCAAGTCAGATTATCTAATTTCAAACAACTTTAACTGTAATCATTTGTAATTTTTTAGCCATCAGTTAATGCCTCAACTTTTCTTTACTTAGCCTGAGACTCTGGAGTTATGCAGTCTTGGTCTGATCTACTTTGAATGTTCAGGTCTCCTTTCTCCAGAGAAAACTTTCCTTTCTCAGTGAGGTGAATGGGAGGTAGTGCATTACCTTTGCGGCCACGTCCGCTTATTTTCACTATGGCAGTGAAGTTTATCTTATTGTCTGCTCTTATCTGTCCTGGTCACTGCCCAGTGATAACCAAGGATAGGTCCCATCAAATTGTAAGTGAACCAAGTGTAATTCTGGAGGTTAAAACAAGAGTTTTCAGAATAATAATGTGCCCTAGAAATGATATTTAACCTTGAAGGGCACGACACCATTCCATCACACATTCATTGTGCCATTGAAAAGCTGTCTCAAGATTCTTATTGGCTAGAATTGCAGTCTGTGCTCCATTTTTACTGAGGCTGATGGACTCTCTCTCTCTCCTCTCTTCCTGAGATAAGTCAATGCAAACTAAACTAAGTTTAATAGATTTTTTTCCATAAAACTTCTCATAGTGTAATTTTACTAGGTAGATTGTGTGTCTCTAAATGATTGGATAGGATATAAAGATTTCTCATTATTACTTGAAGAACGGACACTTGTGGATTTTTCTTCATAATCCCTATTAACATTATAAAAGAAACTAGTGTTTTCTCAGGAAAATAATGTGTAAAATATTGTTCTGGAGAAAGGTGCTCATGATACAACCTATATTTGAAAATAAACTTGCAAAACATCCAAGAAGCTTTCTTATAACTCCACTGGATCTCAAAAGAAGAGTCAAGCATTTCTTACTCTCTTCCCCTGGTATAACTGTAAGAGTATATCGTGGTTTCAGAAAATTTACTTACATTAATACCACTATAAGTAGTAACATTAATCTCCTTGCTTTACTTATTTTTCAATTTCCAGAACATTACAGTGGATGCTACCTAGTAGATTGTAATTACATGTGACATGCAAAAGAGTCAGTATACCGGGAATATGTACAATGTATGACTACATATGAACATGTATAAGTGGTTCACCCTTTTAACTTGGTTTTGATGATGACTGTGATTACTTTGTGCCACTTCAGTTTAAGTGAACACAAGTATGAGATTAGATTAAAAAATATTTTTTATCTGGCATTTAGAGCTGATGGGTTATTTGATTAATTGGCTTTCTCCTTTAATCATGAAGAATATATTTATGATAAAAAAGAGATGTAAAAATTTATTTTTGACTTACAGTCAAAAGGGAAGTATAACTCTCCATAAATATCTAAAAAATGTGAAACTACCAAAACTTGCCAGCATTGGAAAGGAGAGATGTCTAGAAGGTAGTCTTGGAATTTGGCTAATCACAATATTTAATACTAGCATGTTTTAATCACAATAGTTAGTATAAGTGTTACATAGTAGAGCCCATGTATTTATTTATCTTAGTGACTGCCAGAGATCGGCTGAAAATAACGGCAAAAAGCAGTCATAGATACGTAACAAAGAAACCAATAAAAGTGGGCATGGACAAAAGTATAAATTAATACATAATTAATACTTGACTTTTACATTATTTCCTTTTTGTTATCACAGAGATTTGTAACTAACATTGACCTAGAACTGAGAAAATGCTCAACTTCACTGATGTGACGGAGTTCATTCTTTTGGGACTAACCAGTCATCAGGAATGGCAAATTCTCTTCTTCATCATTTTTCTTGTGGTCTACATTATCACCATAATGGGCAATGTTGGCATGATTATGTTAATTAAGGTCAGTCCACAGCTCAACAGCCCCATGTACTTTTTTCTCAGTCATTTGTCATTTGTCGATGTGTGGTTTTCTTCCAATGTTACCCCTAAAATGTTGGAAAACCTGTTATCAGAGACAAAAACTATTTCGTACAATGGCTGTTTGGTACAGTGTTTCTTCTTCATTGCCCTTGTCCACGTAGAAATTTTTATCCTTGCTGTGATGGCCTTCGATAGATACATGGCAATCGGGAAGCCTCTGCTCTATGGCAGCAGAATGTCAAGGGTTGTCTGTGTTCGACTGATCTCTTTCCCTTACATATATGGTTTTCTGACTAGTCTGGCAGCAACATTATGGACTTACGGCTTATACTTCTGTGGGAAAATCGAGATCAACCACTTCTACTGTGCGGACCCACCTCTCATCAAAATGGCCTGTGCTGGGACCTTCGTCAAAGAGTACACCATGATCATACTCGCAGGTATTAACTTCACGTACTCTCTGACCATTGTTATCATTTCCTACCTGTTCATTCTCATCGCCATTCTACGGATGCACTCAGCAGAGGGGAGGCGGAAGGCCTTCTCCACCTGTGGGTCCCACTTGACAGCTGTCATCATTTTTTATGGGACTCTCATCTTCATGTATCTCAGACGCCCCACAGAGGAGTCCGTGGAGCAGGGGAAGATGGTGGCTGTGTTTTACACCACAGTGATCCCCATGCTGAACCCCATGATCTACAGTCTGAGGAACAAGGACGTGAAAGAGGCCGTGAACAAAGTGATGAGCAGAATATGTGTAAAAAATTAAAATAAAGTTGAGTTAATTTTGCCTTCTATGTTATATTCGTCAGCAGATTATGACTTAGGACATAGCTAGAGACCTTTCACAAAAGCTAAAGACTGTACATTGAGAAGAAAAAAAGGAAGACGCACATTCAAAGAAAAATAATAGATTGACCCATTTCTGTTGATGTAAGAAGTGAGGATAACTAAGACTTCATAAATTAACTAATGAAAAGGTTATTTGAGTCAAAGTTCACTAGGACACTAATTGAAATTGCTCAAATTCTTAGCTATTATGAACAGGTTTTGTTTCTCTGTTAGAAAAGTGCAATAGATGAATATGGGAAATGTCAATTTGCTTATCTAGAGAGTAAATTGGGGCAGAAAAAAATATATGTTTTATTTAATTTTTTAGAATGAGGACATACAATAGTCTCCCTAAAGTTGTGAGATTCTGTGATGGTTAGTGCTTTTTTCAATGTGAAGAGCATGTGTGTTCAGTGACAACTACTTTGAAAATAACTGTCTTACTGTATTTAGTCCCGATTCAATTTTTTGGTTTTTAAGAGATATCACATGATATCTCTCTTTTACAGATTCTAATAACTTCCATAATTCAACCCCAAAGTTGCCAAATACTGCCCTGGGCATGTCTCATGTGCCCCTGCCAAGGGTGTTCAGTCTGAATGAAGAATGGGTGGAATTCTTGGATGGATGTGCCATTTTGAAAGCACAGCTCTGCAGAGTCCACTTAACAAATTAAAATGATGTTCACGTGGAATATTTTGCACAACTGTGACGATATAGTACTTAAAGATTTTAAAGTAATTTTTGTATTTGAAAGAAATAAAATATTTAGGGTGTTCTCTTTCTTATTACCAATAACCTGTCCTGCCATGATAATATTAACATGATTGATACCTCTATTTTACCTAATTTCATGAAGTACCAGCATGAAGCAACAACTTTATAACTAGGACTTCCTTAAAGGCTCTTTGTCCTCAGTAACTACACAAGTAAACTGATGTTCTGATGCAGACAATGCATAACTCACAGAAATGTAATTCACAGATTTAAACTACACATTTAAGTAACTACAAATTTATCTGCAAAGTTAAAATTAAAAATTATATTGTTGCAATATGAGGAAAAATATTTTTCATTGTCTGTTTCTGATCTTACTTTCCCTAAGGGAAACCCAATATGCATATGAACTCATTTCCACATACACACATACATGTCATGGCCAACTCTTTAAAGCTATTCACATATAGACAAATTGTTATTTTAGATTAAATTGCAGTATTACTGTGTCTCTGATTACAAACCACAAACTCCATAAAGAATTTAACATCTAACTTATGTAATATTACTTTTGGAGTGTGTTGAGAGTAATTTCTTTTGAAATTAAAACCATTTATTATAGAACTCTTGATAAGCCATGTTATAATATCTTTCACAACATAATTTTGAAGCATTTTAATATTTGTAAACTGTTAGCAGGTATATTTGGATAACCTTTGTTGCTTCTATTTTTCAAAGGCAAAATGCTTTCCCAACTGACTTTTTTTAGAGAATTATTTTAATGTTACATGAAGAATGATGGCACCCAAGGACAATGTTAAATCATGTTCAAAATTTTAAATTAATTTGTGTGTTGTGGAGAGTGGGGTTAGGTGGGGACTGGATGAGAAAAGGCGAAGGGATTAGCCAAAAAACATATCCTCACATACAGACAATAGGGTGGTCATTGCCTGAGGGAAAGGGGGTGGTGGAGGCTGCATGGAAGTGGGGCAAAGGAGAGGAAAATGGGGACATCTGTAGTAGTGTCAACAATAAAAATCAAGTTTAAAACCAGAGAAGGAGAAAACTAAAATAATTAAATCACTGAAAATTTAAAAAGTTAATTTGTGGGTGACCTTGGAATATTCAAGTTTTATTATTCATCTAGTTAATTTTTAGGTTGTAGGCTATTATCTCTAATGTCTCTTCTGGTTCATAATTTCCATGAGTTGGCAGAACTCAAAAAGAAATTTTTATGTGAGCTGAAAATTCAGGATATTTCTGTAAAACAGTTTTTTTAAATAGATTTTATTGTTACATTAATTTCTACATTTATCAACTTTGTTATATTTAAACATCTCCAACACAAAGTGTGTTTATCTCCCCTTGTCCCTCTTTTGTGCTCTTTCTGTCTCTAACACACACACACACACACACACTTTCTTCTTTTCAAAGCTACATTTTCTTGAAAGGGTACATATTACATCATAATAACCTGGTGCCAAAAATTTCATCGGATATATTTTCTCCATACTAAATTAGGAGGAACTCAGGAATTCTGGGTACTTGGGAACTGAGGAATTCAGAAGAAAACTGCTCAAGGACAATTATGTCCATAATTTTTCAGGTTAAATTGAGATAGTGTACAGTTCAGAGTTTATCAACAAGATAAGTCAGCATTCTGGATCTTTAGCTTGCTCGCTATCTAAACTTGGTAGAAACACTTAATCTCATAGTTACTTCCCATGTGCATATTTTTATTCTTCAACATATGGATAATATTAGTCACAACAGTAGAGATGGTGGGACCATACCTGTAAAGCGTTTACAGGTGAAATTGCATAGTTTCAGTTTTTTGAGTGTGTCATATGAAACAGGCATTGCTCTGAGAATTATCCCTCTGTCATCTGAGACCATTAAGTCACGCTGTCAGACGGTAGTTTCCTCATTATACAGATAAGCATCAAGGTTGGGAATTGTTACTTTTTCACGGCCACGTAGCTATAGTGGTAGAACCAAGGTTTGATTCCTGATATGTCTGACCAAAGTCAGTGCTCCACTGACTCCCAGAAAAGCTTGAACTCCAGGAGTCGAACTGCTCTACGGTCGACTACTTCACCAAGACCTTTAATTGTACTCTTTCTCCCTAAATGTTTCCAAGTGATCTCTACTTTTGATGCTTCTGGCACCTGTAAACAAACACAAAAAAAGTAAGCACAGGGCATGAGTTGCTGTGATCATGCATCCGGACACATGATGTTTGTCAGAACTGTAATACAACAGAAAGCAACTGCCTAAAATTTTGCACGATGCAAGCCAAGGGTATTTTTCTGACATGCGTAAGTACCAAGTGTGAATGAAACAGGGTAGAACATATGTGAAGGTGAGAGATTGTACCATGATATCAAGAATTTTTATTTCTTAATTTTATTAAAAGAATTGTTCTTCCAATTAACACCTCTTAGCTTCTCCTACCCCTGAGATGTTTCTAGAATTGTAATCATTATTCCTTTCATAATTACTTGGATTATTCCTTGGGGAGATGCTCTCAATGTTCCAGATTCCATTATAAATTGTAGGAAATTATCATCTGCTGGTCTCTGCTAAAGGTAGGTCTGCAAATAGTATTCTATGCAATACAGATGAATGCAGTCAAATCTTTTATTTTTATCCCTGTTTTGAAGAGAAGACTTAGACCTTATTTGTAGACTTGTTATTATAGTGTTTAATTTTGTGAAATTATATCACTGGTAAATATTTTATTTCTATTCCAAGTTTATTCAAAATTTCATAAGAATGATTTTGCTACAATAAGTATTTACAAAATTTTGTATTCCTCATTTTTACTTATTCATTATTCTCTACAAATTCCATTGATTTGCACATTATTGTTTTAAAATATATGTTAATGAAATTTGAGGATATTGTGTCAGTAAGTACAATTGCACCAGCAATTTTTCTTCATGGAAAATTCCAGAAAAGTTAATAAAAGTGAATTTGGTTTTTTTATTTATAAATTGCACATTCTGTATTCTCAATTGTTTTCATAGAGGATGCACACTTGTGCAACAAACTAGCTCTATCTCAGAAGTGCCTTGCTTATCTGATCTTGGGTCTCTGGAATTACCTAACGGAGGAAAGGCAGGGAGAAGCAGCGGTCTACTATCTCTGTAGTTCAGCCTGCTCTCACATCACACTAAGGTCTGTCCATCAAGGGTAAAGTATTAAAAGGATAGATTTGTTTGTTCTTGGAGGATAATCAAACTAAATTTTGAATGTGTAAAAATAGAATAATAGGTTTTCAGAGAGGTAGCAATATAAGGTTATTAAAGGGTACCGCACTGAAGTTAAATTACTTGGTTTGTACCTCAGTCTGGTCAGTTGGGATGTGTCTGACCCATGGAGACTTTTCTGGTTTTCAGTGCACTTGTTTCCTCATATGTAAAATGACAATGCTAGTGGAACCTGTTCTGTAACATTTGCATGCAAGTGGTTTCCTAAGCCTTCAATAAAAGTGAATATTCTTACTGATATTATAAAGTTGGGATGCTTGTCACTAGACCAACCTTTTTCAGAGACTTTTAATAATATTGGAATATTATAATACATTATATGAAGATATAGAGATTGGGACACTTTTTAAAGAAATCATATGTATGAATATCTCTGAATATTTGTTCTACATAACATCCAAGCTAGGCATTTTAAAGAGTTCCAAGATGAAGGAGGTAAACTCTACTACCACAGAGCTAGTGATTATGTGTAGAGGAAGAGAAATGCATCACACAAGGACTGAAACAAACTTAGAGAAGTAGTATTAACTTATGTGTTCTGGTACTCTGATGCTTTTTATATGTTTTATACTGACGATGAGATAGTAGTAGCACTAACCAAAGTGAAACTCTGCTCATCAGAGAATTGTGAGTTCCTCCAGTAAAGTCGGGAATGTTTACATAGAAAAATCGCTGATCTCAGCTCTCATCTGCCCTGTAAAGAGCAAAGCAGATGAGACACAATCATGGAACTCTACAGGAAGGGGAAACTTAGCTCAGAAGTAAAACTGCAGTGCCTGTTAGGTAATGTGCCCAGTTCATTTTACGTATGATATATTTAATGTATGTATTAAGCATTTCAGGGCTAAGAGAGTAATTTATTGAGATTAATTAACTTCTCAAATGGGCCCTGCTAATAATTGAAGATGCCATGATATCATCATAGAATTGATGCGCATTTCAATATATAAAGGCGTGCCTCCAGCAGCACTCTGTCAACCTGCCAGGCTGATATTTCCTCTCCGCGCTTTTGCATCCACTGCTTCTGTCATATTTCTACGCAGCTGGCTACTTCTCACTGACTCAGTGGTCACCTCCTCAGAGAGATTGTTCTGACCAGTCTGTACTCTGCCTCCCATTATTTCTTATCATTTTAAAAGAATATTATACATGTGTTTTTCTGTTTCTTTTCAGAAGCTTTGGATTGCTCATCATTGTCCAGGCTCTACACGCCTTGCTTTCTTTTAGTGTGTTTCTTCTTTTGGGGAGAATTTTTAGTTTTTCAATTTCTTTCTTTATTATTTTTTTATTGTTTTTCAAGTACAGTTGTCTCCATTTTGCCCCCACGACTCTCCCCTTCTCCACCCAATTCCCACCTTCCACTTTCTTTCTTCTCCCCTGTCGTCTTTGCCCATGGGTCCTTTATACATGTTCCTTGACTTGACCCTTACCCTTCTTTCCCCTGTTATTTCCCTTCATCCTCCCCCATCCTCTCTGGTCACTGCCAGGTTGTTCTTTATTTCCATGTCTCTGATTCTATTTGGCTGGTTTGTTTGTTTTGTTGATTAGGTTCTGCTTATAGGTGAGATCATATGGTCTTTCACCTTTTTGCCTATCTCACTTAGGATAATATTCTTCAATTCCATCCATGCTGTTGCAAAAGGTAAAAGTTCCTTCTTTCTTTCTTCTGCATAGTATTTCATTGTGTAAATGTACCACAGTTTTTTGATGCACTCATTTACTGATGGGCACTTAGGTTGTTTCCAACACCTGGATATTGTAAATAATGCTGCTATGAACATTGGGGTATATAGGTTCCTTTGAATGGGTGTTTCAGGATTCTTTGTGTATAATTGCAGCAATGGAATTGGCGGGTCAAAAGGCAGCTCTATTTTTAGTTTTTAGAGGAAATTTCATAATATTTTCCACAGTGGCTGCACCAGTCTGCATTCCCACCAGCAGTGCACTAGGTTCCCTTTTCTCCACAACCTCTCCAACATTTGTTGTTTGTTGCGTTGTTTATGATGGCCTTTCTGACTGTTGTGAAGTAGTGTCTCATTGTGGTTTTAATTTGCATCTCTCTGATGGCTAGTGATGCTGAGCATCCTTTCATATGTCTCTGGGCCCTCTGTATGTTTTCGTTGGAGAAGTGTTTGTTTAGGTCCTCTGATCATTCTTTAATTGGATTGTTTGTCTTCCTGGTGTGGAGTCATGTGAGTTCTTTATATATTTTGAAGATCAAACCTTTGTCCAAGGTATCGTTGGCAAGTGTATTTTCCCATACTGTTGGTTCCCTTTTCATTTGGTGCTGCTTTCTTTAGCTGTGCAGAAGCTTTTTATTTTGGTGAAGTCCCATTTGTTTATTCTTTCCTTTATGTCCCTTGCTCTAGGGGAAATATCAGTGAAAATATTGCTATGTGGAATATTTGAGATTCTCCTGCTTATGTTCCCCTCTAAGACTTTATGGTTTATGACATGGTTTTATGGCTTATATTTCAGTTTTTTCTACATCTTGAGTTTATTTTTGTGTGTGGTGTAAGTTGGTGGTCAAGTTTTATTTTGTTGCATGTAGTTGTCCAGATCTCCCAATACCACTTGTTGAAGAGGTTATTTTTACTCCATTTTATGCTTCTGCCCCCTTTGTTGAATATTAATTAAGCATAGAGGCATGGGTTTATTTCTGGGCCCCCTAGTCTGTTCCATTGGTCTATGTGTCTGTTCTTATGCCAGTACCAGTCTGTTTTAATTACGGTGGGCCTGGTAATATAGTTTGTTATCAGATATTGTGATCCCTCCTACATTGTTCTTCTTTCTGAAAATTGCTGTGGCTATTTGGGGTCATTTATGATTCCATACACATTTTTGAAATGTTTGTTCTATATCTGTGAAATATGTCATTGGTATTTTAATAGGGAATGTGTTGAATCTATAAATTTCTTTGAGTAGTGTGGAGACTTTGATGATGTTCTTCCAATCCATGAACATGGTATATGCTTCCATTTGTTTGTGTCTTCCTTAATTTCTTTCTTCAGTGTAGTTTAGTTCTCTGAGTACAGATCACTTACTTCCTGGTTGAGTTTATTCCTAGGTACTTTATTTTTCTTGTTGCTATAGCAAATGAGATTTTTTTCCTGATTTTTGTTTCTGATATTTCATTGTTGGTATAAAATGGACAAATTTCTAGAAAAAATATAATCTTCCAAAACTTAATGAAGAAGATGCAGAAAGTCTGAACAGACCAATAACATCTGGCAAAATTGGACCAGTAATCAAAAAACTCCCAGCACACAGAAGCCCTGGACCAGATGGTTTCACAGGAGAAAATTACAAAACATTTAAGGAAGAGCTAACCTCTATCCTTCTCAGACTATTCAAAAAAGTCCAAGCAGAGGGAAAAGTCCCAAATTCTTTTTTATGAGGCCAGCATCATCTGAATCCCCAAACCAGCTGAAAACACAACAAAGAAATAAAACTATAGGCCAATATTGCTGATAAACATAGATGCTAAAATCCTCAACAAAATATTGACAAACTGCATCCAGCAATATATTACATAGATCATACTCCATGATCAAGTGGGATGCATCCCAAGGATGCAAGGATGGTACAACATTCACAAATCAATAAACATAATACATCACATAAACAAAAGGAAAGACAAAAATCACATGATCATATCAATAGATGTGGAAAATGCATTTGATAAGGAACAACACCCATTTATAATAAAAAACACTCAGCAAAGTGGTAGCATAGGGAGCATACCTCAACATAATAATGACCATATACAAGACACCTGTTGCCAACACCATACTCAATGGGCAAAAACTAAAAGCTTTCTCACTAAGATCAGGAACAAGACAAAGATGTTCACTTTCACCACTCCTATTCAACATAGTATTGGAAGTCCTAGCCACAGGAATCAGACAAGAAAAGGAAATAAAAGGCATTCAAATTGGAATGAAGAAGCAAATATATCATTGTTTGCCGATGACATGATAGTGTACATAGAAAACCCAATAGACTCCACCATAAAAGTATTTGACCTAATAAGTGAATTTGGCAAAACAGGGGGATACAAAGTCAATATTCAGAAATGAGTATGTTTCTTTTTTAAATTTATTTATTGTTGTTCAGTTGAAGTTGTCATGCCTTTTTCCTCATTGCTCTCCCCTAACCTGTCCCACCCAGCCCCCCAAAGTCAATTCCCCCATTGTCCATGCCCATGATTCTTCTTATCTTATTAGCACACTGTACTTCTGTCACAGCAATTCCATCCTTAAGTTATTTTACTTGTATATTTATTACTTGTACATTCTCAACAAGAATAAAGTATAATGCAATGCAGAATCTTGTCTATTTTGTTCTCCCTCATATTTCCCATCTACAAGTAATTTCAATTACATGTAGGTGCAACAAATATATCTGACATGTAGTTAGCTTTAATATTTGCAAAATAAATTAATGTAAGTCATTGCAAACAGGCCCACTTGTAGTTCAGCAATATACCCTTTAAGTACAATTATTATCCAGAGCTTAAATCCTCAAGACTGTGCTAATCCTATATTTAGATCCTTGAAAACTCATGGCAAGTGTTTAGTTCTTGGAGAAGTGTAGTAAACAGGAATATGTTGTTTGAAAAGCTTTTTCTTGCAGTGACACCAAATTTAGATATGAATAACAAGGCATAGAATTGATTGGTTCCCTAAAATGAGACATACTAGTTATTAAAACGTGTTACGTAAACTTTACGTAACTTTACGTATTTATCTATTGACATAATTTTGATAGTGGTGCTAGGTGATTAAACCACTTGTAGTTTACTTTTCTGAGATAATCGTACAACTGAGAGAGTCTATGCTGTTAAGTCCCTCTTACCTCATCCCTGCAAGTAGTGGCAATCAGACAAGCATATTGTTAGCTAAACAAAATAAAATATGACTAGCAATTTCACATTAGGAAGCATAGGATACCATATGCTGGCTTAAGTGAGACAAATATGTTAATAACTAGAATGTAACACCAGTGTATTGAGACACTAGTTGAAGATTTTGACTACAATTTTATTTTCAAAAATTTATGTACATATGAATATAGAACACTTTTTTAAATAAATCAGTCCACATGGAACAGGATTTAGCCACTCTTTGACAACTTTCAGTCTGACTTTAGTCATATTTGTTCCCTGTGATTTTAACATTAGTGTCATAATCTAGCAAAATATAAATGTCTATTTTTAACATGCATTAGCAACTAATGTAATTTCCTCTTTTACAGATAGAAAACTGCTAAATATTGATGGTAACTACTTATAACACCTGTCAAAGAAAACAATTACACCTATACTTATCTTGGACATAGTTCAAAATTCACATCAATTTTTAAACTATTTGAATTAGAAAAAAGATAAATGTGACTCAAAATTTCAAGAATACAACAAATTCATTTTTTGTGTTATTTTTAATTTCTCCATAGGCTTTAACAGACTGAGTCTCTGTGAAGACAATGCCAAATTTCACAGATGTGACAGAATTTATTCTTCTGGGGTTGACCAGTCGCCAGGAGCTTCAAGTTCTCTTTTTTGTGGTGTTCCTAGTAGTTTACATAATCACTCTATTGGGAAACATTGGTATGATCATTTTGATCAGCATCAGTCCCCAGCTTCAGAGCCCTATGTACTTTTTCTTGAGTCATTTGTCTTTTGTGGATATATGGTTCTCTTCCAATGTCACCCCCAAAATGCTGGAAAACTTATTGTCAGAGACAAAAACCATTTCCTATGTGGGGTGTCTGGTGCAGTGTTACTTTTTCATTGCCCTTGTGCATGTGGAGGTCTATGTCTTGGCTGTGATGGCCTTTGATCGCTACATGGCCATCTGCAACCCTTTGCTTTACAGCAGTAAAATGTCCAGGACTGTCTGTGTTCGGCTCATTTCTGTGCCCTATGTCTACGGATTCTCTGTTAGTCTAATATGCACACTGTGGACATACGGCTTGTCCTTCTGCGGAAACTTTGAAATCAACCACTTCTATTGTGCAGACCCTCCTCTCATCAAGATTGCCTGCGGGGGCATCCACATCAAAGAATACACAATGATTGTGATTGCTGGAATTAACTTCACATACTCCCTCTCAGTGGTCCTCATCTCCTACACCCTCATTGTAGTAGCTGTGCTACGCATGCACTCTGCTGACGGAAGGAAGAAGGCATTCTCTACCTGTGGGTCCCACTTGACAGCTGTTACCATGTTTTATGGGACTCTCATCTTCATGTATCTTAGGCGGCCTACCGAGGAATCTGTGGAGCAGGGGAAAATAGTGGCCGTATTTTACACCACAGTGATCCCCATGTTGAACCCCATGATCTACAGTTTGAGAAACAAAGATGTGAAAGAGGCTGTCAACAAAGTAATCATTAAGGCAAAGTTGGGGCAGTGAAACTACAATAGATATTTTTGTGGGGTGTTGCTACCTACTATAAATGCCCAGGCCTTAAAGTCCTAGCTTGAAAAAGATTTTCTAAAGACACCTCTTACATATGATTAAAGGCTTAGTCTAATACAGTGATGATTTACCCCATGAATGGACTTGAACAGTTAGCTTACTTCATCTTATATAGGCAACCATATTATTGAATCTGAATATTAGTGTCATTCACAGTGTATATAAAATTGTGCTAAGTGTAGTCATTGGAAGAACTAATAAATAAGTTTAGATAGAAAAATGTTAATTTGGAGGCACTCTTGTTGAAATTAAATATGGTTTCCTATGATATATTTTGTATATATATTTCATGAGAGAAAGAATAAGAATTCATCTATTTTCTATGAATACAGGAAGTTGAAGGATGCTGATTTACCAAAAAAGTATTCTATAGTGCTTATGTACACATGGATTTTTAAAAATGAAATTGTCTTCAGAATCTCCAACTAGTATCTCAATACAATCATAAGATTTGTCCTCAGTATGCATTGTTTTATAGTAAATAATGTTTGTATTTCAATAATCTGTTTAATTATCCTTATTCTTTGTTTTGGATTGTAGTATAAATTCTCTGATGTTAAAAGGGTTAAATATTTATGACTAAAGATTTTCCTGCCCTCATCATAATAAAAAATAAATCAGTATAAGTTTTCCGATATTTAAAATCTGACCTTTGTCCTATTAAATCTTTGGTTGATATGATTTGAAACTATCACTTGATTCCAGTTCTTCCTACTCACGTTAAATGTTTTGATTCTGTTTCTTGCAGCTTAAACCAAGCTTTTAGTGCCTAGAGTGAATTGACCAGATAAGAAACACTGTCAACAAATGCTATTGCACTGAGCATGCATTCCAATGTAATAAACACGGGTCAAAATGGTATCCCTTTGGGCCTCATTAAAAATCTTCAAAAGCTCACTGTTCAGTTTATCTAGACTGGGGCATCTACAGCCCACATCGTCTACATTCCATTCTTTCTACAAGTAGGATACAAATTTGCCTACTTTTGCTGATTCTTGTTAACTTACCCATATAGGGCAAATGGAAAGTAGAAGTGATTGTTAATGAGTGAATTTATTCTTGTATAAGTGCTAATCTAATTAAAAGGGGTATGCAGCTGCATGTGTGAGGGAGGACTCTGAGGAGCAGCATATAGTTGTAGCAATACCACAGTAAGATGCACTAATTAAGAGACAGTATTGCGACTCAGATTAATATACTAATTAAGCATGGGCCACTTTTCCTTAGAATGGATCTGAGGAAAGGCAGATAGTGGGGGAAGGGAATTCTTGTTCATAACTTTAAAATCTGAGTAGGGGAAAAGAGTACCATTGGTTGGTATTGGAAACTATGTTAACAAAGCATTTTAAAAAATGTTTTTAAACAACTCATGTTTGTTTCCAAAGGGTTAGTGTGAAGTACAAAAGATAGGGCTTCTCAAGGAATACCTGCTTTCATAGAGATTGACATTATGACCTGACATTCTAAGACCGTATTTTCTGTGATCATCAGGGCAGAGATATTGCTACTATTTCAAAAATGATGGCCATCCAGGTATAAACTACAGTTCTCATTTTTCCCTTAACAGCCAGGTCTATAACTTTGTTATGAAGTTTTGGCAATGAGTTGTTAATAGAATGTTATGAATATAACCTAAGGGTCAAAAGCCAACTCAAGGTCAAAGCCACTAGACCTGGATTTTTCCCTCTCCCTGCCCACTTAAAAATGTTGCCACTGAAATTGTTGCCCTAGACCCAAACATAGAAGCCACACATTGAAGGTCTAATGGCCTTACCTTAACCCCTAACTCACACTGTTGCCTGAGAGAGAAATACAATCCTATCTTACCGAATGAGTCACCATATTTGGGGGGTTCACTGGTTATACCACTTATCCTGTATCCTAATCTTCCCTTAAGGTGTTCTTATGATACTTTTCAGAAACACGATCCTTGTCATCTCACCTCTACTTCGTAGAGCAAATTTTGCTTTGAGGGTGATAAAAATCTCCTCAGGTATTTGCCTATTCTCCTGGTATTGAATAAAGTAACCCTGGTCCTCTGTCTTAACGAGAAGGAGGTAAAAACCCAAACTTCTGGTCTTAGACTTGGGTTATAACCCTTCTCTCTCCCTGCTTGATGAGTCTATGAGTTGTCATGGCCTCCAATTGTTCCAACTTCTAGGCTACTTCTCTCCAATAGCATTTTTATATACTTATAAGCTTCTTTCTTGGCCTCAGGATTTCACAGCCATTTTTTTTTTCTGTGCTGTTTGTAGGTATGGACTAAGTGAGTTTTCATCAGACATGTAGCCAACACACATCTTTAGCTATTGCTCCTTATGGGTTGAATTGTGTCCTCCAAAAATATATATTGAAGTCCTAAGCTCAAGTACTTCAGAGTGGCATGATTTGAAAATAGAGTTATTGCAGATGTAATTAGTTAAGATGAGATCATGTTGCAATAGGCTGGGCCAGCCCTGCCCCAATCCTCCTTCTCACTGGTCCTTGTGATGTGGTATATGGAACACCTGGGAAGGTGACCCTGACTTTGATCCCACCATTTCCTAGTGTCTGTCTCCACCACCCAAGTTTCCAGATTCTTCTGAGCATCCAAGTTCTGATTTGTTAAGTAGGGTAGTAGTAATGGTTTTGAAGTGTCAAAAAAGGCATGCATGTAGGATTAGGAGTTATCAGAAACAGTTTATTATCAGGGACTATAAGAAGCACATTTTTTCCCATGGCTGACTTTGTAAATGCACCCCAAAGAGACAGACAGCAGTCAGGCCATCAAAGCTCCACAGAGATTCGTGCTCTTGGTTCACCCCATCATTAAATGTGTCCCTCATTCACCAGTGCCTTGCAAACACAAGGTGTGCAAGTTTCCATGGGTAATAAAGACAAATTGGTGAATGGTATATCTGTCTGTATACATGAAACAGAAAGAAAATAAAATGGGAAAATTATAACCTGTTGGAGAAAACTGTTGATTTCCATCCCACAACTAGTCTGATGAGTTAGAAAGTGGAATCATTCTATAGTTCCTTGGAACCTGGTTATTATTGTATAGCCTTCAGCTCATTATTAACAGAAGATGGATTTATAACACATTACCTAAATAAACTACTATTAAACCCAAGTGCTTCATAGTTACTCTTGAAGATGATTTCCATTTTAAGGGATTTTCAACTTCTGACTTAATTCTTTTCTCAAAGAGGGGTAATGCTGGCTTCCCACAGTTCCTAGATGGAAGGGTAACTGTGAGTCCAGCCTTTGAGAAAAGGCTCTTGGATACCTGAACCCGCTGTAACTGAGAGGCCCTGGACCCTGGGTTGTGACAGGTGCTGAGTATGTCAGTCCAGCAGGTGTACTTTTAGTAGTTTTGTGACTTTGTAGCAACCTCATCTGAATCCATATGCTACCCAAAGGAAAGGCACAGATGCCTGTATGACTCACTGATCTTTAAATCCTACTCACATGGCCAGTCTCAGGTGGAGCCCTTGCTGCCTGTGGTCAGAAATATGGCTCTTGAGTCATGTTTTTTCCCACTCTCCACTTAACTGCATAAACTTTGCACTACTCTCTTCACTTTTTAACATTATTCTATAGAATTACAGAACAAGTAATGCCAAAATAATGGCAAAGACATTCTCTTTTCTTGAGCACTTGCCCTTCACAATTGATAGTGATGACTTTCAAGACTAATTTCTCTGTGGTGGTACCCACTCAGTTTAAGAGCTTAAAAGTCATAATTATAATTCAATGTTTTCTCTCTAAAATCTGTACCATTTGCATACACTTAGAATACCTTATTGCTGCTTTAATAATGGTATTGGGGATGAGTAATGAAAACATGAAAATAATTTTAAAAAAACATAGTTTAATATTTATATCTTCACATAACTATAACATCTAAACTTGACCATTGAACCTACCCTAAGATAACTTGGAATGATTTAAGTTAAACTGATTATTGTAAATTCCAATTAACTCCTATACTGTAATTTCTTTTGCCAGTATTTCCCAAAATATAATACATAAAATAATTTTATATATTATATAGATATTTGGTTATTTTACATGTTTGAGCACTTATAATTTTTGTTCCTTTCTATTTATGATGATTGGCACAAATCTTACTGACATGCAGTGATTATACAGAGTTTAATTTTCATATTTATTTAAGTGAAGCATGAGTTAACTTAAAAAATACATTAAGCAAAAAATAAATGTAATATTCGAATGTAAGAAAAATCATAATAAAAGTATAACAATAACCAAAAGTCAGAAAATGACATAAATTTATGACCAATCTCCACCATCATATACACATAGCTGCCTATCACATATATGGATATGTATGTGGGATTACATATGTGTATATATATATACATATACACACACACACATATATCAACTCTGCATGTCAGGCACTACTTTTCATGGGGTTTAAATATACCTCACCACTTTAATTTTTTCAGTTCAGTAATATCTGCAATGTTTAAGACTATTAAGTTGTTTTACTAAGACAAAATCCAGGAAATCTTATTGTGGAAGTCTCTGATGTTATAGCATTGGTTAAGTGTAGTGACATAATATTCAAACAGACTTGGAGGGAACTTGAGTATCCAATGTGCTTCCACATTGTTTAGTGAACTGTAACTATATGGCAAACCCAGCTTTGAGTTCCTAAGCTTTATAATGCAGAACCTACCCAGAACTCAATGATGTTAAAGCAACTTTTCATCTTTTCCCACCAATATCACTGAGCTAGAAGTGGTGAAACTTAGGTTTTAACACAAGACCCTGAAATTTCAAGAACTAACTTCTTACATAGTTTGAGTGCAGCAAAATTTTGATTACTGGTCATGCCTGGGTTTGAATCATGGGCGGTTGGTGAGAAGAAAGAATGACAGAATAAAAGGGGGAACCAGTTTCTGGCAGGAAAGGGTTCACATGTAATTCTGACACATACCATTGGCATGGCTTCATGTCGCTTATTTGACAGTAAACTTCATCTTGTTCTTGTTTGCTTTGTTCATTGCTTGTTCATATTTTCACTATCAAATAAATAAAATGTATTTCCTGAGTTGCTAGATTCATTCTAACACCCATCACAGTACACAGGTCATAGTAGCGTAGTCTTGTAATTCAGCAGACTGATATTTTTAGAATCCATACTAATTGTGTAATGTCAGGGAGTGACTGGTAATGAATCCAGTGGTGGTCAGAGGCAGAGTGAGGAATGATGGCTACCAGACAGGGGACAGTTGAGGAACAGGCCATTTCATAAAATGACATGAAGATGGACAAGAAACTTCCTTCATCACCTTCCTTTCTGTCTTCTGCCAGTATACAAAACCAAAACACATCTCCAAGGAACAGCTAAATCTTATTAGTTGACTAGAAACTCTCCAGGTCTAAACTGTGAGTCACATACCTAAACAGCAGTAATTTGTTAAAAAATTTAAATTCTACTTCTTTAAATGCTTAATGTATTGTAAACTCTATAAAAATAGCACTCATGTACAAAATACTGTTACTTATCTGAAGAATGGTAAAAATGTATTAATTTCATCAAAAGATTATGAAATCAACATATCTGCCCGTGGCCTTGCTCCAAGTCAGGCATTCTTCCAAGTCACTTTTTAAAGTTTGTTAAAGGCAGGCCATAACATTTTTCAATGCTTTTTCTCAAGGCGCTTTTTACCTCTTGGTTCCTCAAACTGTAGATCATGGGGTTCAGCATCGGAATGACTATTGTATAGAACACTGAGGCCATTTTGTCTGTGTCCAGGGAGTGGCTCGATTTTGGCTGCAGATACATGAAGATGAGGGTCCCGTAGAATATAGTCACAGCAGTCAGATGAGAGGCACAGGTCGAGAACGCTTTGCTCCTCCCTTCTGTAGATCGGATTCTCAGAATGGCAGCCACAATGTATAAGTAAGAAATAAGAACGGTGGTCAAAGAGCTGATCATGTTGAATCCAGCAAAGATGAAAATCAAGACCTCTTTGAGGCTGGTGTCCGAGCAGGCAAGGGCCATTAAAGGGACATCGTCACAGTAGAAGTGATTGATAATATTGGGGCCACAATAGACCAATTGGAAGGTAACAACTGTGTGGAGCAAAGCAACAGAAAAGCTGTATAAGTAGGGGCCCGTTACCAGCTGCAGACACACCTTTCGGGACATGATCACCCTGTAGAGAAGAGGATTGCAGATGGCCACATAGCGGTCATAAGCCATTACTGCAAGAAGGAACATCTCCGAGATCAAGAAGTTCAGGAAAAAGCCCAGCTGTGTTGCACATGCATGGAAGGATATAGACCTGTGCTGGGTCAGGAGGGTCTCCAGGAACTTGGGGGCTATTGAAGAGGAGTAACAAATGTCAACAAAGGCCAGATTACTGAGGAAAAAGTACATGGGCGTGTGAAGTCGAGCATCCAGTTGGATTAATGAAATCATCCCAATGTTCCCTACCAAAGTTAGAGTATAGACCGCTGAAATGAGCAGAAAGAGAACGATTTCAATCTCCCTATGCACTGAAAAGCCCAAAAGAATGAATTCTGTCACCCCGGTGCTATTCCTTTCAGCCATTTATTCCAGTGTCTCGGCTGCTGAGAAAAGACAAGATAGAGCGAGAAACAAATCATTGGGACTGAGGAATTGTCATCTCACACCAACTCTAGTGTGCTCTAGCTCAAAAATTATTGTTCACTGAGGTAGAATACCAGAACAACCGAATACATCTCATTTCAAATTATCATCTCTCTCTCTTTATCATTTTATGAGGCCAAAAATTGAGAGACAATAGAAAATAAATCAATTGAAGACTTTATAGTAAAGATTAAAAAACAAAAAAACTTTATATGTTTGTAAATATACTTAATATTTTAGTATTTAAATTATATTGGGTAAGGGAAAAACTTTTTAAAAAATTTCTGCTCCTTTATTTTCTTCTTGGTAGAACAAAACTATAATGTACTACTTTTATCTGTTTGAATAGATTTTTTCTATTTTAATAATTATATATTCTTTTAAATGGAAAGTTAAGCAGGATATTCAATGCAGAGAAAACAAAAGGGACCTTTTTCTATTTATTGGTCAAATTTTGAATGTATATATATAATCATTTGTATATACTGTTTTCTAAACATGGAAAAAAACCTTCTGAACAGAACTAATGTGTGTGTGTGTGTGTATATATATATATATATATATATATATATATATATAGCTTTTATGTAGTTCTCTAAGTTAAAGTGTTCTATTTTAACTACTTCCTACATTTATGATCAGAAATTATTTTTATAATCCTTGCCAAAGTTTCAGTGAAATGGCAAAACTTTCTACTTTTAAAAGGTGGTCATGCCTTTGATGGGGGAAAGAATAATTTCACGAAGTAGTACTCCAGTCTTTTCGCGTTTGGAGCATTATCGTGGATAAAGTGATGACTTTTGTCTCTACAGTTGTGAGTATATCAGTATCACCTTGTGGTCTGTGCTTAGGGGTTCCTGCTGCCAGTCAGTCAGCAGCCCGTGCAACTGTACGAGGAAGAAGGGAAATAAGACAGAGCCAGATTGTGGGCAGTTTTCTTCAGGTTGCTGAAAGTCACTTCACCTTACGCAGATTCTCTATTCGCAGAAAATACAGAGCACTATCTTCCTCCAATTGCCACCATATTCATGAAGTCTCCTCACACCCTCCACCCTCCATGCCCTCCCATCTCCACCTCCACAGCAGAATTAATGCAGCTTATTTTCCTGCATGTAACTCATTATGATCACAACCACCTGCATGGTGTATTTATTAGAAATTATAAGCCTTTTTCCATCTGTATGGCTGAAAAAGCTAATTTTAATTTTGGGATTAAAATAAAATAAGAAATTGTCACCATATCAAATTTGAATGAATAAATAAATAAAGTGTGTAAATAGAAAGAATAACCCCCTTCTCTTCCCAAACAAATTGTCGAAAAGGAAACTTTTCTTAACAGTTTGGTGAAAGTGCTCAGAAATTCTCTTTTCCTTGTATTGACTCAATTTAATAGTATAATTTATACCTAGTGTGTTCTCCAAAAACAAAACACGTCTATATACATATATACATATATATGCATATGTGTGTACATATACAAACACACATACACGTAGAATCTGACATGAAACAGCTGTCTCTCTTATCCATTTACTTTCTCATTGGTGGAGTCAAAGCCCACTCTGTGGGAGGAGTGTTTGGATGAAATTGTTGAACTGACTTGTCTTTCTGAACCATCATCTTAACACAGCCATGGGACCACAGCTCACTATCTTGGTGTAGAATGAAAGAGGAACTGAGGACGTATTGGCCTGACCAGCATTTTTCCATTTCCAGACATAGGAACATGTTGACTGTGGTCCTACTTACAGTCTTTCATGATAAACATCACTTTAGATGTTTTACAAACAATTAATGAAGTTTTAGCATTGAAGTTCTTTTCTTTGCACACATACTGTAACCAGTTTATTTTCTTTCCTTCTACATCCATAATAAAAGGAAAAACAGGAAAACCTATACACCCTCATCTATTTCAAATTTTGAAAAGACCAGCTTCCATTTTTGAATATTATTTTCACCTGTGAATGTGTGTTTGATACACATTTTTCTTAAACCACCCAAATTTTCACCTGAAAGGCAACTCTCACACACACAAATGCTCTTCTTCCACAGGAATTGGATTCTGAAGTTGTATTAACAGATAAAAACAATGCTTTCTTTTCTGAAAAAAAAGCACCTAAGTCTCAGGGAGCCAGTGAGGGAAACATTTTGGGAGAGTTAAGTAGGTTACTTCATTCTTGTGGATAGATATTGGCTTTACCTAGTTGGAGTAGAGTAACACAGGGTCATCTACTTTCTTTTTAGAGGAAAAAATTGTGGGTGACTTGAAGCAAGGGAGCTGTGAAAATGACCAGTCGTACCTGATAACCTACCTGGTTGTGGGAGAAATCTTCTCCTGAACAGGGCTCTCCTCCCCAATGACTCTCTGGGGTAGGGAGGGTATGTGAATGTGTGATACAGGCCTTGATATACTGAGTCCCGATTCCCTAGAGTATTAATGCCCAAGGTTCCCCAGACATGACTGCCCCAAGGTTACTGCCCTCGTGATTAGAAAGTTCCAATTAGGAAAATACCAGCCTATAAAAACAAAGGTAAAGTTAGTTCATGTTTGAACTGGAATGATCTCACCATGGAATCACTAGTCCTTGGTGATGTGTGTGCAATACAATTTGTATAATGAAAACAGAGACAAGCAAAAATAAATGGCAAACGATTTAAGGATGGAAACCACTTCTAACGTATTGTCACCATTTGTTCCACTTGTCCCTTTTCTTTCCCTGTGATCTGAGTCAGGGGTTCTGATGTCATCATTGGATTTACTGTTTCCACCATCCTTTCCAGTAAATGCGCTGTATCCATCCTTTCCCTCTCCAGTTGATTTTTAAAAGAGTAATTATTTTAAACAATAAATTAGTCAGTAAAGTTATATAATCTCACTCCCGGGTACAGAATCTTGCAATGGTTGCACATTTCACCCCAAGTAAAATCCACAATTCTTATGAGGGCCCATAAGATCCAGAAGCATTCGGCCATTGGTAGGCTTTCTGACCTCAACGGTCTTATTCCCTCTATCGCTATTCGCATCCTTCTATCCACACCGACTTCTAGTACTGCCGGGCACGCCAGCCTCAGGTATTTCTATTTGTTCCCTCTACTTGGAATGCTTTTTTTTTTTGATGTCTTATGCCTTCACCCTGGGGCCCTTCTGCAGAAGTGAAGATTATCTGGGTCCAAATTCTGGCTCTGCCATTCTATGCCATTATAGGACTTGGTCACATAACACCCTGTGTCTTGTTACCATCATCTTTAAAACAATGTAGCCATAGTAACTGCCTCTAGTGCTGCTTTGAGGTTTAAATGAGTTAAAGGGTGTAAAGATCATGTATGATCTGTCATAAGAGTTACAAAGCATGAATTACTATTATGCCTACCTCCCTTCCCTGATTTCCTTCTTTCCCCATTCCACGTCATTTACACATATATTTTACTTGTGTAGTTTGCCATGTCTGTTTTCTATTGGGTGGACAGGGGTTTTAGTCTCTTTATATTGGTTTTATCTATTGATGGTCCTGACACCAACTGGGCACTCAGAGCCAGTCACTGATTCTCAGATAAACAAATCTCTCAACAAGCTTTTGACCATTTAACTTCCAACAGTGCTGGCCGTGCATGAACTTTCTGCACTGACTTTAATCATTATGTATACTTCACTCTGCCGAGCTCATTCTTTAAAAATGGTGTTTTCTCTTTTATGTATATTTGTTTAATCATTAATAAAATGAATATCAGTAGTAAACTTTATATTTTACTAATGATTAAATATATACATAAATTCATGTGTGTATACATACATACAATATAGACACATATAACATATGTACATACATATGTAATTTATATACATAAAAATAAAAGTTACATTTTACTAATGATTAAATATATATATACAAAAAAGGAAACCAGTTTAAAACAATGAACTTGGCACTGTTGGGAATCAAATTGCCAAAAACTTCCTGTGAGATACATTTATTATTTAAATATATGTACGGAATCCCCAGTTTGTGTCAGGAGCCACAGATAAAGTAGCTAAAAAGAAACTTCTGTTTAGTTGTTTTTACTTTTATTTTGAATTCCTGACTCAATTTACATAAGCTTTTTTTTCTTATTAAGCTTTACTTAAGCTTCACATAAGCTTTACTAAGTTTTTAATACTTAATTCCTGTGTCAGTGCACGAACAGTCCTCTGCATATGCTTTCCTTTGTATTCCTTTAGGGTTATTTAAATGCACACACATACGCAATTACTTTCTTGGTACTTTTAAATAACAAATTTGATTGTTTTCCAAACAACTTCATTGTATTTGTTTTTCGTGGAGTGACTTGATTTGATATCTTTTAATATAATATTCCTATTGTGATGAGATTCTTGTGTCTTATCGTATTTCTGGAAAATGATCAGACTGCAGTCATAAGCATTTTATCTTAGTTCACTTCATAACCTGTATTCTGAAGGTTTGCAGAAACCAATTCTTTGCCTAATTACTGCAAATAGCAAAGCATCACCTCCACCCAAACTGGGTACACATGGCACATGTTATCTCTTATTGCTAGCATGTGTGCCAGACATGTAATATTTCTACCCTATTTACATTTGAATACAACTTGACCTAGCTGACTTTGGCATGTCTTTAGTCAGGAAAGAAAAAACCTTCCACTAGCATCCTTAGATATCCTAGGAGGCATTAACATTCTCGCAACGCCTTCCGGGTCATAGCATATGTCAAAAACCTTAATTGTGAACAAAGTAGTAGTTGGACACAGTATTTGAAAAAAAAAAGTGATCAGTAATTATACTCCCAAATTGTTTGGGACTGGTTTACATGCAGTTATCTCATCACAGAATTTAGAAGTTCCCCAGTGCCCACTGCCTGTCTGTCCTGTGTAATATGGAAGCAATTAGTTCAGTGTTTCCATTTCTAGTCAGGATGCACAAGTTTCGAGTATCTGGGAAAATTGAGAAAAATGTCATTTCTAGTAGCTACCATTCTTCATCTGTTGATTTTAATTAAATAAAATGCTGATCATTAAGTAAAGAGAAACTGCAGTCAGAGTTTGCCTAAGTGTGGATGATGAAACTGTCTCCCTGGGTCTTATTACAATACTCTTCACTGCAAATAAAATTCCCCACTGCAATTGCCGAGAGTGAGTTTACTTGCTAATCAGTTTCAAGGGGCCTTATTAAAACGACACTTCTCAGTTTTTTCACGGGGACATATTAACTGAAATCAGTATCAACAAACAGAAAGTTTCATCTTAAGATTAACGAATATGCATTTACTTTGAGTGTATGGAGTTAATTATCTGATTCCTCAGGGATGGCCATGTCCTCTACCTTGAAGCATCTTCCTTTGGGAGAGAAGATAGTGTCGTGGGAAGAGAAGAGGATTTGAAGCCAGATCTACGTTTGTGCTCTGGCTCTTCTACCGTCTACCCGTGTCCTCTTGGGAAAGTCATAGGCTCTGAGCCTCAGCTGAAAAATGAAAATACTACTTACAGCCCAGGGCAATCTCGATGAGTAAATCCATAACGGATATTAAATCACTTTGAAAACTGCAAATTAATGATATTCTAATGATTATGAGTAGAATAATAATATAAACAATAATAACAGCAGTGACTAGAATTTATTGGGTGATTACTATGTGCCAAGCAAGGTACTAAAAAGGTCTATGTACATTGTATCTCTATTCTTTACAAAACGTTGTGGCATAAACAAAATGTTGTTGCCTTTTACATAAGAGATGCTCACAGAATTTAAATAATTTGTCTTAAATCACATCTGGTAAATTTCAATACAAGAAATGATACTGAGATTGGAGAGTGGTAGTAGAGATTAAAAGAAAAGCCAGAAAAATGATAATATCTAAAAGGTAAAATAGACACAAAATTTGAAAAGAAATAAAAAAAGTTCAAAGATGAATATTATTATTTGATCTGCATAGTAGCATTCACCAAGATAAAGCACACAGGATGAAAATCAGATTTGAGAATTTGGTCTTGGCATGTAGAACTTGAGGTGCTTTAAGACATCTGACTGAAACTCATATCTAGACATTTGGATATAAATCTAAAACTGAAAGGAGATATCTAAGATAGAAAAATAAATTTGAAATTCATTGATAATTGATGTTGTGGCATCAAAAAGGATTCTGAAAGAGAGGAGGAACTAGAAGAAATAATAGCAGAAAAGTAGAGACAGTGAAATCAGTGTGATAAGAGAAAAACAACAAAATGTCATCTCTACCAAAATCCCAATGGCATTTTATATAATCCTAAAATTCATGTGGAACCACAAAAGACCCTGAATAGCTAAAGAGTCTTGAGAAACAAGAATAAAGCTGAAGGCATCAAAATTCTTGATTTCAAAATATATTGCAAAGATTCAATAATTAAAACAGTATGGTATTGGCATAAAAACAGACATATAGATCAATAATACAGAATAGAGCACCCAGAAATAAACCCATAAATATATAGTCAACTGACTTTTGACAAGGACACCTAGATAAATAATGAGAAAGAGACAGTCTCTTTAACAAATGGTGTTGGGGAAACTATATATCCACCTGCAAAAGAATGAAATTGGATCCTTATCTAACATCATACAGAAAGCAACTCAAAGTGAATTAGAGACTTAAATGTAAGACTTGGAGCTGTAAAACTCCTGGAAAATAATGCTGAGAAAAATCATGGCTTTGGGTGTGGCAGTGACTTCTTAGACATGACACCACAAACAGAAGGAACAGAAGCAAAAGTAGACACACAGGATTCCATTAAACTAAAAAGCTTCTGCATGCAAAAGACACAGTTAAACGGAGTGAAAGGTAACCTACAGAATAGAAGAATATATTTTTAATATACTCATATATCTGATAAGTGGTTAATGTCCAAAATGTATAAGGAGCTCATATAACTCAGCAGCAAAAGAACCCCTGTAATCCACTCAAGGACTCGAATAGATATTTCTCCAAAGAAGACTGCAAATGGCAAACAGGTGTATGAAAATACGATCAACATCACAAATCATGGGAGAAATGCAAATCAAAGCCACAATAAGAAATCACCCCACAGCAGGTAGTATGGCTATTATTAAAAAATGCTAAATGTTAGTGAGGATGTGGAAAAATGGAAACCCATGCATACTGTTGGTGGAAACGTAAAGATATCTGCATTCCACATTCATTGCATCGTTGTTCACAATAGCCATGATGTGGAAACAACTTAGATATCCAGCGATAGGTGACGGAGGAAGACCATGTGCTATGTATCTACAATAAAATATCATTCAGCTTTTAAAAAAGGAGGATTTATGCCACATGTGACAACATGGACTAACTTGGAGGACGTTATGCTAAGTAAAATAAGCCAGTCACCATATGATAAATACTGTATTATTCCATTTACATGAAGTATTTAAAATCGTCAGACTCATAGATACATTAGAATGGTGGTTGCCAGAGACTGGGTGAAGAGAAAGTGAGAGTCCATCAATGGATAGAAAGGGTCAGTTATATAAGATGAAGTTCCAGAGACCTGTCATACAAAATGTTTTGTATAGTTAACAACATTGTGTACTTACAAATTTGTTAAGAGGGTAAATCTCATGTTAAATATTCTTGACACCATTAAAAAAAAGAAAGTGCGGCATCACAAATGAGAAGACATGGGACAGTGTACATTTTCAAATTTCAGAGGAAATGTAAATTTTTAAAAATGTTTATTGTATTTATCAATGACATAATAGGCAACCTATAAAGAACTGGCTTCAGTTCTTCCTATGGTGGAGAAAAAAACTGGATGGGAAAGATCAAACAATTGTGAAAAACTGGAAGCCGTAAACAACTTTTTAAAGAATTTTGGCAACTGCCATGAATTTTTTCAACACTCATATATCTGGTATATATGATATATATTAGATTTTATTTCTTTTTCTTTTTTTATTGTTGATCAAGTACAGTTGTCTTCATGTCTCCCCTTGACTTGCCCCTCCCCCACCCACTCCCACCTCCCACCCTCAATCCTTTCCCCCTTTGGCTTTGTCCGTGGGCCCTTTATACATTTTCCTTCAGGATCTTTCTCTTTCTATCTCCCATTATCCCTCTTCTTCCACCCCTCTGATTACTATCAGTTCTTTATTTCAATGTGCCTGATTATATTTTGCTTGCTTGTTTGTTCTGTTCATTAGGTTCCACTTATAGGTGAGATCATATGGTATTTGTCTTTCACTGCCTGCTTATTTCACTTCACATAATGCTCTCCAGATTTTAAAGTGGTTTTCTAGTTTGAAATGTAATGAGAAAGTGGACTTTACCATGAGTAAAAACACAATACCTTTTTCGTACAGATTTACCGACAGAGTCTGAAACTATGGTAGACGCAGATTTGTTCTTCAGGTAGGTCATTGGAAGAGCTTGGCTCTATTTTTGTGTCTGCTTGCTCTTACTTTTAAAAGTAAACATCTTTTGAATGCTTACTAATTACCATAGTTTATAGAGCCCTTCACATATATTAATTCATTCAATATTCACAAAAAACCATAAAAGCCATAAAATGTGCATAAAAAACCAATGCACATTTCCATTGATTTTACAGTTGACAAAATTGAGGCATAAAAAAGAGTGTTAATATTGTTCAAGGTCTCATAAGTAAGTTACTCAGGAATGAAGTGCTAATCTTATCCTTTCACAAAACGTGAGTTCTTATTTAAATGAACAAAGGGTTGTGGCCTTTTTATGTTGTTTTCAGCAGTATAGCCTAGTTTGCCTTCACAGGAATAGCCTGGTATACCTGAATTATGGTTCCTTCAGAAATACAGATAATTAAACGATTAAAAAAAACCTCATTATAATTTGTCTAGCTCATCACACTTTGAGAAAAACAGGAAAGAAAATATTACAGCTTTCAGATATCTCTAGAGGTTCAATTTTAGACCCCAAGGAAAGTAGGAACTAATAAATCACCCAAACAACTACAGAAGGAGCTCATAGGAAGCCAGGATCCTGGCTAAGCAGGTGAGTCATATGGAGTGTGTATGCTGTTCGTCTACTGAGTGGATTGCCACACCTCCACTCTACCCTAACTTTCCATTCGAAACCTCTCCCCTTGATGAGCTGTGGTATTAAATGGAATCAGTCTGCTTTTAGAGATAATACCTCTAATATGGTAACTGTGTTTTTCACTCTCATGCTCTCTGCTTTATAGTACTTTGTAAAGGATCTCTATTTGTAACTATACTACCCCTCCATCAATCTCTGATTCCCTCTCTCTTACAAGCATACACACACACACACACACACACACACCTCTTAAATGTCCTCATATTTCGTTAGTCAGATAACCTCCTAGAATTACCCTCCCTCCTGCAGTGGTACCCACAAAAGAAGTTACTACATGGTTATGAAGGAGAAATAAAGGGGCAGATAACATTTCCTGTCTAAAATTTTCTTTCTAGGGTGGGTTACCAAGAATGGCTCTACATTTACACTTTCTTTTTATTATTTCACTCAAATAAAATGCCTCGGTCCTACCTCAGAAGAATTCAAATGCTACTTTCCAATGCCTATTGAAATAATCGATGCAGGCAAAGAACATTAATGGCTGCTAAAACCATTAGGGGAAAGGCTGATGAAGAAAAGGATATATATGAGTAGCTCTACACTTAAGTGTCAGAAACACTGGTGTTTAAAGTCCATCCTTGACCTTTGGAAAACCCCAAGCATAAGATAGTATGTTTTCCTCTTATAAAAAGAAAGGACCCTCACTGTAATTTTTGAGTCTTGAAATAAAATATAAATCTATTGACATTTCCTTTCTCTAACATTACTTCTCAAAAAAAATGGCCTCAAACAGGGATCTAAGGTGATCAAAGTCAAATCAGTACTTCACAACCTTTTTTCGGTATCCTGCTGTGTCATTTGTATTTGTTGTGGGATGCACAGAGTTGCATCTGCCGGTTGAAGAAGTCAACATGTCTGCGCACCTGCATACGCTGGTGGTAGATGGCGAGGCTCAGCAGGCTGTTGTAAGTTCTGGCGGAAAGCCCAGCTTGGTGCAACCCTAGAATGAAGGATGCTTGGCTTGGAGAAGCCACGTAGACCCCAATAAAAAAAGCACAGAGCAGGTCCTGAGTAATGCTAGACTGTGAGTAAATCAGGAAACACCTTAATTAATAAAGTAGAGGATAGGAGACAGGAGGTTTCCCAATGACCGTTTTCTTCTTCCCTGTGATTGAGTGTGCGCATTCAGTTGTGACAGAAATAATAATAGTAGTGTAAAGAAAATCTGAAATGTGAAGGAATTACACACGATGACCTCTCAAACCTTTTCTTTGTTAATATTTTGTGGATCTCTTCTGTGGAAAATAAAGCCAGGAGGCAAAATAAAATTCACAGAGGCTAATGTGGGCTTAATGAGACTAATCCCATTTTTGCAGGACTGGCAGAAAAACAAATAGTTATAATTACTTTGAAGCACACATCAAGAATTTCACCTACATATTCATGTTGCCATACAATTGTGCTCACAGCTGGATATTTCCTTAGCATGTGTTTACTAAAAAGTGAAACCTACTAGAGTAAGTGCTTTGGATATTTTAAGTCCTTGAAAAAGATTGACATATTTATGAGTAAAGATTTATATTTATATGTAATTTAAAATAATTAGCAATCTGATAAACTACTTGATTAACTCATTGGGCAACAAATTTAAAAATGTGGATTTTGAATTGAACAATAATCATAAGTCTCTTGAATTCCCATGTAAATAAAATTGTATGTTTTCACATATATGTAACAAGCTAATTGTTTTAGCTTATAGAGCATAAAGTACTTACTCTATCTAACTGAGAATGAGATATAGGAAAATGGATAAGTCATAGTAGATTATTTTGGTATATTTTACAGTCATGGGAAGATGCACAAAATTGAAACACAAGGAAATAAGACAGCTCCATTTATGAATTACACATTTTTGTGTTGCCATATTTATATATGCATAAATATAGTTTCAACAAAAACACTGAAATATTAGTGTTAGTTGCCTCATGAGATTTTTTTCAGATAGTATTCAACTTTTCACCAACATCCTTTCTTACCTTCTAAAATTACAAAGCAAAATAACTTTTAAGACTGTTTTGAGAGTAAAAGACTCCTCTCGCTGGGCCAGTCTCGCCTGCCATTAGAAAGCTAAGGTGTATTTCTGACCACAGGACATGATTCAAGGTAAGAAGACACAAGCAATCACCTTTCCCCAACACTGGCAGGGGCCATGACAAGTGTCATTTTTATACTTCAACTGGCACCCTAATCCTCCAGAATAAATGATGGAAGTTAATATCACTTATGTCACTGAATTTATTCTCAAGGGAATTACAGATCGGCCAGAGCTTCAGGCCCCATGCTTTGTGGTGTTTTTAATCATCTATCTGGTCACAGTGCTGGGTAACCTTGGCCTGATAACCTTAATCCAAACTGATGCTCGACTCCACACACCTATGTATTATTTCCTCAGTCACTTGGCCTTTGTTGACTTTTGCTACTCTTCTGCTATCACGCCGAAGATGATGGTGAACTTCGTTGTGGAACACAACACCATTTCTTTCCATGCCTGCGCCACTCAACTGGGTTGTTTTCTCACCTGCATGATCACCGAGTGTTTCCTTCTCGCGTCTATGGCCTATGATCGCTACGTGGCCATCTGTAGTCCCCTGCATTACTCAACTGTGATGTCCAAACGGGTCTGTGTTCAGCTGGTGGCAGTTCCATACATATACAGCTTTCTGGTTGCTCTGTTCCATACCATTATCACCTTCCGTCTAACTTACTGTGGCCCCAATGTCATCAATCATTTCTACTGTGATGACATCCCCCTCTTGGCTCTGTCCTGCTCAGACACACACATGAAGGAGATTCTGATATTTGCCTTTGCCGGCTTTGATATGATCTGTTCCTCTTCCATTGTCCTCATCTCCTATATCTTTATCATCACCTCCATCATAAGGATCCGCTCCACCCAGGGGCGACGCAAGGCCATTTCTACCTGTGGCTCCCATATGGTGGCTGTTACTCTTTTCTACGGCACCTTGATCTTCATGTACCTGCAGCCCAAATCCAACCACTCCCTGGACACAGACAAAATGGCATCTGTATTTTACACAGTTGTGATCCCCATGTTGAACCCCCTCATCTATAGTCTCAGAAACAAAGAGGTCAAAGGTGCCTCCAAGAAAGTCTGGAATAAAGGATGTGAAACCTTTAAAATATTAAAATTAAGAAAATGATAACAATAATGCTTTATTAAATACAAACAGGGAAAGACATCAAGCTTTCTTTTGTTGACATTTCATGTATTTTTTTCCCAATGAACTGAAAATGTGACTGTTACTTTGACAGTTCTTGACATTTTCTACAAAGACCTAGGCCAGTCCTGGAAACTCAGTATGATTCAGACACTTGTTCAGCCTTTAGAGACCACTGAGATTATGTTCAAACACAGGAACATTCACAAACACACACGTGTGGATCTCAAGCAAAGGCAGGGGCATGCTTTTATTAGAATTCAGGACTCTGGAATCAAGGCTGCCTGAGTTTGAATTCCATCTCCTTCCTTTATTAGCTGTGCAACCTTGGACAATCGGCCTGAACTCTGTGACTCTTTCCCCAGTTTCAGAAAATAATAGTGTTACAGTGGGGAATTGTAACCCATCCCACTTGTAGATAAGCAGCATGTTTGTAAGAATTCTAGGAAGAAACTTCAGAAGATACAGACTCCAACCTTCAGTCATCCCAGCTCTGGGGGGTTTGCTGACGTTCAGCTGTAAAACCAGGATGACACAACCAGGCCATTGCTTGACCAGTTTTGAGGTCCTTACTGGAATGGGCTGTGCTTGTCTGCACACGGAGAACTTGTCAACCCCTTACCCTTTATCCCTTTGTTCTGTTCCCCTCTCCTTCCTTATAAAAACCTCTGCCTGCACTGGGATGTTGAGATGGGCTTTGGCACAATGGACCCCAATCTTCCCAGGTGGCCTGCACTTGAATAAATCTTTCTTCTTCACCAGCAGCTGTCTCACAAGTTCATCTTTTATTGCAGCAGGCAGCAGAACCTGCATTCAGTAACAGGAGAACCTGAATCCTTGGTTTCTGTGGAAGAATAAGCAAGTTAATATTTATGAAATGCTTAGAAAAAAATATCTTATGATAATAAGTGCTAAGTAAATCTTTGTTATATAAACGTGTGCTATATGTAATTAAAGTTTAATTCACTAAGCACTCAAAAGATAATCAGTCTTTAAGTAAGTTCAAACTTGGTTAGGTTTCTATTATCTGCCAGGCACTTAATCAAAGAGTGTTAGTAAAATTTAAACAAAAAATTAGAAGTATGTGAGGTTTTTATTTCTCATTTATGTATTAGTTCAGAGATGCCCATTTTTCTACATAATTTGATCTCATCCAGTAAATTAGAGTGCAATCTATAAAGAATCACTAGTCAGTATATATTTATAGGCCTCTTTTTTCCTCAGACTTTCTTGGTACTTAATTGGGTCTGTAAGTAATTAAATTAAACATAAAGTGTTGTTATTTTGTTATGTAAGTAATCACACAGGTTAATGCCCATTTGAGATGATTTCTCCGTCTCAATTTATATGAGAAAATTATGTCCTAGAGTTTTCAGGTCCTTTTCGTGGGTTCTAAACCGAGGCAGTTATATAAGCAAAGGGGACCCAGTGACATCAAAGTGTCAAAGTGAAGTGTGGTTAGGCTTTATAAGAACAGCTAACAATCTGGCTTTGAGGGGAGTTGGGAGTTCTGAGAAACATTTGAAATTAACATCACTGATAGGCAATGAGATGATCAAGCAGAAGGCCCTCTGCCCCATCTATGGTGACTTTGCCCTTTACTTTCCCTGTCCGAGTGTGTGAGCAACATGGGGGACCCGTTTGTTGTGCCATGTGCAGGCTCACGTATCATTCTAATTATACGTTTGACATCTGAAAAATTTAAGTCTAGTGTTTGGGTGACAATTTGTGAATCACTGTTCATTCTTTTTTAATGTTGCATAACTGTTGTTAGAAATTTAAGATAGTCACTAAAGATGTAAGCTTTGCAATTGGAAAAAATGAACTCTTGTTTTTTCATTTACTAGCAACATGTGTGTTAATGAATTATGTAACTGTTTTTGAATTTCTTTATTCTATAAAATACCCATCTTAGAAGGGTGTTATGAAACTTAAGTGAGGCAGCCCATCTAAAGCACTGCAACCAGCATCTGACACACAGAAAAATATTTACTAGATCATAGCTTTATTTTTACTTTGAAAGTTTAGAACTAAAAAACCTCATAATTTACCAATGCAATCTCTACTACAGGTAACAAAAGTGGTTCCTTTTTTCAAGAAAATAAATGATGCTTACTTTAATAGCAGTAATGGGGGAACCTAAAAAATTCAGTTTAAAATATGTTCATACACACAAAAAGAAATTTAAAAGAATTAAATTGTTTTAGAGATCACAATAAAGTAACTCCTCACTTTCATATTTCCATGTTCATTTTATTTTAACTTAATTTTTATTGTTGACACGATTACTGATGTCCCCATTCCCCCCTCCTTTGTCCACCTCTACGCAGCCCCTACCCAGCCTCTGGCCATCACCACACTGTTGTTTACATCTGTGGGTTAGAACATTACATCGCTGACTCTTTTTTAAAAAGCTATTACCCCATTACGTGTATCCAAAAAAGGGGATCGTTGGTACAGTAGTGGTGTTAATAATTAAATATAATAGTCAACATTTATGTAGTGCTTGCTATGTGCTAGGAACTGTGCAATGTTTTTTATGTTCATAATCCTATTTAATCTTACAATCAGTCTGAGAGAAAGGAAATATTACTGTCTTTTGAAGATGAGGAAACCAAGATACAGAAATGTAATTTACCAATGGCAACAGCTATTACTTGGAAAAGCTAAAATTGTTAGCCCCACTGTGAGAATGAAGAGTCCACATTCCTAACCCCAACTTGTATAGAATAACCTTTCTGTCAATAGGTGCTGTGGTTTCATAGGTTAGAGGTTCCAAGTGAGAAAATTGCCGCTAAGATTTGGGCCTAGTGCAAAGAAGGACTACCACATTGTGTACAAAATAGTCCAAATGGCACTTTTGTTACATTATGGTCCCACTAAGAGGTGGCCCTGAAGGATAGTGGTGAAAGCAAATTGTTCCAGTGGGTAGAACATTTGAATTTCTACTTCATATGGAGAAATTGTGGCCTGAAGGAATAGAATCTGTGAGTACTTCATACCAGTGGATCAGTGGGCAAGGAGTGAGTTAGTGTGCTGGCTAAGGTAATCAACTCTGATTATTGTAAGAAGTTAAGGGTGCCAATGCACAGTGGTTTCAGGGAAAATATATCTGGAACACAGAAATTCACAGGGCATTTTAAGAACTTCCATCAGTATAGCTAAAGGGCTGGCTGAATGTGAAGAAAATTCTAGAAGGGGGCTTGAATGATCATGGTAAAATGTTCAGCCAAGACAGTTTGACACTTCCTTACAAAAATAAACATCCTCCTATCATACAATATGGCGACTGTGTTCCAAATGAGTTGAAAATATATCCACACAAAAATCTGCCTGTGGGCAATCATAGGAGCTTTATACATAATTGTCAAAACTTAGAAGCAACCAAGATATTCCTCAGCAGGTAAAGAGGTGAAGAACTGTAGTGCATCCAGACAATGGAATATTATTCAGCACACAAAAAAGAAATGAGCTATCAAGCTATGAAAAGACATGGAGGAAGTTTAAATGCACATTACTTAGTAAGAACAAAAGCTACTTATTGTGTAAATCCAACTCTATGACATGCTAGAAAAGGCAAAACCATGGAGACAATGAAAAGATCAGCGGTTGCCAGGGCCGAGGGTGGTAGGGGAGAGACGAATAGGCAGAACACAGAGATTTTTAGGGTAATAAAAGTACTCTGAATAGTATTACAATAATGGATTTGTCATTCTACTTTTTTTTCAGACTCATACAATGTACATGAGTGAACCCTTAGGTAAACTTGGGGGATTAAGATATATCAATGTGGGTTTATCAATTGCAACAAATATACCATATTCTGGTAAACAATGTTGATAATGGGGAGACTGTACATGTGTGTTAATAGGGGGTATATGACAAATCTCTGCCTCCCTCTCAATTTTGTTGTAAACCAAAACAGTTCTAACAAAGGAAAGTCTTTTAAGAAATGTTCAACCATATCAATAGGGACGTTGTAAAGTGAAAAGTAAGGTCACTTTCCTTGCTTTTAAAGTCAAAATTTGTCAACCTAGCACCTTGTTATTTTTTCCCCCTGTTCAACTGTGGAAGAAAAGCTTGCCTGGTATTTGCATTATTATTTACATAGTTCATGTCTCTCAAGACAACTTAAAATTCTCAAAATCACAGTGAAAAAAAATGAAGTTATGATTTTAAGTTTTTTTATTCTTTATCTCCATCGTGGAAACATCTCATGGTTAAAAGAGCAGGTGATTTTTATCTATCTTTTACAATTCAACAATTAAACAAGCCGGTAGTGATGAAATATCTACTATGTGTAAGCAAAAGCAGTGAAATACCTATTTTTAAGGAAAAAGAAATCAGGAAACTAAAGTCCCTGAGGATGAAGGTTCCTGTACCTAATGGCCCTATAGCACTGTACAACCCTTGATTTAAAATTTCCTAACTTCATATCCAGCATTTCTTTGGTTACAACATAACTCATTATTAATTACTAGAACATACCTTTTCAATTATTTTTTTCAAAGCACTTTTTACCTCCTGATTCCTCAAGCTGTAGATCAATGGGTTTAGCATGGGAATCACCACTGCATAGAATACTGAGGTCAATTTGTCTTTATCTAGTGAGTGACTTGACTTAGGCTGAAGGTACATAAAACTGAGGGTCCCATAATATATAGTAATAGAAAACAGGTGAGAAGCACAGGTAGAAAAGGCTTTCTGTCTTCCTACAGCAGAACGGATCCTTAAGATGGAGAAGAGAATGAATACATAGGATACAAGAACAATGGTGAGAGAACAGAAAATATTGAACCCAGCAATGATTAACAACATCAGCTGTTTGACTTGGGTATCAGAACAGGCCAGAGCAATCAAGGGAACGTCATCACAGTAAAACTGGTTGACCACATTAGAGTCACAGAAAGACATGTGGAATGTCGCTACTGCTTGTACGAGTCCCACAGTGAATCCATAAATATAAGAGCTAGTGACCATTTGAACGCAGAGTTTCCTAGGCATGAGGACTGCATAGAGTAAGGGGTTGCAGATGGCCACGTACTGATCATATGCCATGACAGAGAGCATGAACAATTCCCACACTGAAAATGTGATAAAGCAACACACTTGAGTGGCACATGCATACAATGACATACTTTTAATTTCACGTAAAGAGTTCACAAGGGTGTTTGGTGTGATGGCAGAGGTACCATAGAAATCAACAAAAGCCAGATGGCATAGAAAAAAATACATAGGTGTGTGAAGCTGAGGACTGACCTGAATTAGCACGATCAAACCCAGATTACCGAAGGCAGTAACTAAGTAGATCAGTAAGAATACACAAAAGAGAATAATGGCTTGAAGCTCTGGATTATCTGTTAGGCCCAAGAGGATAAACTCAGTGACTACTGAATGATTGCCTTTTGCCATTAAAAAAACAATTCTACAATAAACTCCTCTGGAGATCAAACTCTGAATAATCTTGACTCTGTTAAGATATAAGCAGTTAAATGTGAGACAGTGCCCTGTTATGTTAAATGCACTCAAAGCAGACTCCTAATAGGCACTCCGAACTATGTGTGGATGTTACTTATGATTTCAGTGGGAAAGGATTTGGTTCAGGCAGAAATTCCAAGATAGGAAATTCACTGTAAAAAAAAGAAAAAAAAGGATTAAATTTTTTTCTTTCAATTAAAATTTTACAATCAATACAATAGAAAAGTCTGTGTTGTACTTTTCTTTAAATATAAAGGAAAAAAGAACAAGGAACCCTCACTCATTGCTGGTGAGAATGCAAACTGGTACAGCCAGAGGTGCCTCAAGAAATTAAGAACAGAGTTATCATATAACCCAGTAATCCCAATTCCAAAAATTTTAAAAACGTTTATTCACAGAGATGTATACAACCCGATGTTCATTGCAGTGTTATTCATAACGGCTAAGACATGGGAACAACTGAAGTGCCCTTCATTAGATGATTGGATGGAGAGGATGAGGTACATACATACAACACTACTCAGCCATAAGGAAAGGAGGAACACTGACACTTAACACTGATTAAACCTTCAATTTCCTCTCATTGTCCTGAAGACAAATTGCGTGTTCTTTAATGAGGCTGACATAACTCTTGAAAATCTAGTTCCTTCTTCTCAGATCAGGCTGGTCTCTTGTGATATTCTTCTATATTGCAGACATTCCAAACTGCCGTAGTTATTCAAATTGTGAGCCAGAATTATATACATGCTTTATTCTCTGTTCACGTTTTAAACATTTTTAATTTTATTGGTGTGGCTTTGGTTAATAAGGTCATATAGGTTTCAAGTGTGCATCACCGGGATACATGATCTGTATTGCACTGTATGCCCACCACCCACAGTCAAATCATCTTCCATCACCATAGATTTGCCTCCCTTTACCTTCTACCCTGCCACCCCCATCCCCTTCCCTCTGGTCACCACCATAGTGTTATCTGTGTTTCTGCCTTTCCATTTTATAGCCCATATATGAGTGAAATCATATGGGTGTTAGTCCTTTCTGACTGTCCTACTTCACTTAGCATGAAATTCTTAAGGTCCAACCATGTGGTCATAAATGGCAGTGTTTCATTTTTCCTTATGGCTGAGTGGTCTTCTGCCACCACTTCCTTTGCCTGACTTTCTTTCTGTGTAACATTCTGTACTCTGCTAAATCACTTCCTCTTAGAGACTTTCCTGACTTTTCAGGCCAGATTAATAGCCCCTCATGTGTACTTTTTTGTATTCCCCAATTGCTTTATTATAGCACTTGCCACTCTGTGTTGTGATGAATTGTTAACATGTCTGTAACATATCCTAATCCTGAAAATGTTATTTTTAAGCAATAATATTTTTATTTTATACCAAATTGAATCACCTACTTCTAATACTATCTAGTACAAAGAAGATGGCCAATAACTCTGTTAAATTATTAATTGAATAAAATTTATAGTTATATACTATATTATGTGAAATATTAGACATTTTAACTCAACTGAGGATTCAGACAATCATGACCCTGACTGAAATGTTCACAATATAGTGAGTTAAAAAGAGCAACATGCTAAATAGGTTATACAGGAATAAATGACTTGTCCATTCACATCACGTGTTATGACCTATAGATTGTATGTTCACAGAGGAAAAAAATATGCAAAGCTTATATGCCAAAAAGTTAACTGTAGTTACATCTATGAAGTTATATTGTAGTCCTTCCTTCCTTCTTTCCTTCCCTCCTTCATCCTCTCTCCCTCTCTGTCCCTTCCTTTCTTCCTTCCTTTCTATTCATCCTTTACATTGTGCACTATATTCTATTTTGAGAAAATTGATTTCAACCTCATATACATATTTATTCCCACTTTATAATTATTTTATGTTTGTCAATATTGCCAACCTAACTTTTCATATTGGTAGTCCTATAATTTGTGCTTATCTGGGGCCCACATGAATGTGAAGTATTCCTAATTATTTACCACTAAAAATAATCCCACATTTTTTGGGAGAAATGTCTTATTGTCTTATGTTCCACAGGTGAACTTATTTGTTAGCGAGTTTGAAATACTTTACTAATTGAAAACAATCGTCCTAAGGAAAGGACAAAACCAATTTATAAAATCATCATCAAATTTTAAGTAAAAATCTTGACAATTTCCTCCTATATGAATGTTATATAGCAAGTCTTCAGCTTTAACCTGAAATTCTTTTTTTTATTGTTGACACTATTACAGATGTCTCCCATTTCCCCTGCTCCTTTGCCCCCTTGTACCCAGCCCACACTTCCCCCTCCCTTGGCCTTCACCACACTATTGTTGGTGTCCATTGGCTGTGCATACAGTTTTATAAATGTTCAACATTTTAAAACTAGAGTAAATATAAAAATGATCACTTTAAAATATCTTTTGTTCTTAAATATTTTATCCATTATCTGTTTTGATCCTATAATAGTAAATTTAGCAGCTGATATTGTTTTTATCTTCATATTGCTACAAAAACTGAGGCATGCATAAATGGGATAAACTGTCTGGGATCTGATATAGCAAATGTTAGACCCGGGATTCACATTAATGTTAAACTCCATGGAATCCACACTCTTTAATACAACAGCTCTGACACAGTGAATGCCCCAGTCTGACAAGAGGTTATGAATTCCCTTGATTTAATCATGGTTTTTGGTATATGGAATACTGACTCAAAATTTGCTACAGGAGCCTTGTGATAAAATAGGAGCAACTGAAATCCTCCAATGGGAGGTAAATGTGTTTAAATAAAAGGTGAGGAAGGAAACATTGAGACCTGTGGATCAGACTAGGCCTGTGTCTCTACGATCCATCAAAATATATAGGAAAATCAAAGTGGACCTTGATTTAAGAAGTTTTTAAAGAAATATTTTTAATTGAATGTAATATCTATCTAGGCACTAATAGCATATTTCTAGTCTTTTATCATTAAGCATACATATGACTCTTAGACTTAAAAAATATTAAATGGTATGAATGAATCATAAACTCAAAACCATTTTATGTGTAATTAAAAATTGTAAAGTTATCATTGCATTTATTTGAACCGTGTGTTCAAATACCCATAGCTACAACTCTATCACATTATCAGTTGTGTGTTGTAATTCTCATTTATCATTTGCTCCTTCAAGTTCATTAGTAGAGTTGGGATGAGAACTCAGGTCTTTAAGCTTATGGAAAGAAAAAAGATGATATGCTAATGCTTATAATTTACTATTACTTTTATCCCTGTTGTTCAATCTTTAAAAAGACTTCAAACTCAGGAACATTTTATTTAATAGATAAACTTGTGAGAGCACACACATACTCCAAAGCCATTCTGTGACAAGAAGCGTGTGTTTTTTTCACTAGGTTGCATTGTCTGCTGGGCTCATTGTGTTATAAGCTATAAGTTAATCAACAATAACCAACTTACCGAAGGTTTGCCCAGTATAACTGCATATGATCCTTGTCACTGGATAAATGATCTAATGTTTCAATTATTTTGAGTATATTTGTTTAGAATGAATGAAGTCCTCCTGGGATTCTATTCTTAAATTAGATTATTATTATTTTTTAAAGATAACTGAAAAAAATATAATGAAGTCTCATAGGTATAAAAAAAAAAAAAGCTGTTCTCTCAAAGAGTCTTTTGGGACAAAACCAGACTTCCAGGTAAGTAGAAAGACATGTTAAATTAATGATATAAATAAAGTTAGGATGTAGTACTATTCTCTTTAATGAAGATAATTTGTTACTTGTATAAATATGAAAAAGTTTTATATTGTCTTATTTTTTTCAAGAAACTAACAAATCAGAAAAAAAATATTCAGACTACACAGTTTTGCAGTGTCTGGGATATTGTTGATGCAACCAGATGACTTCAAACTTGGGATTTTGGAGGAGTGAAGAGTCTGAACATTGGTCCCTGTTCTGTCTGTAACTAATTATGTATTCAGATAATGGCTTTTTGTGCACTCTTTCATTTGAGAAATGAGGAAATTGGTATACCTTCTTATGAACTTAAGACTTTGTTATTTTAATAAATTTTACATCTGAAAAATGAGGTTATGGTGGTAAATTCTTATGGTTACTGTTACTTTTAGAAATTTTATTCTAAATGAACATGTTTACAAAATATTGAGATTAGACAAGGACATGAACACAACAAAAGTGTCCTTTGAAAGATGATTGGATAAAAGAGATATGATATATATATGTAATGTCTGTCCGGAGGGTATCCAGCCATATAATATGAAAAATAGAGACATTTATTAAAGAAGACACATGATACAAGAAACATTGTGCATAGGATAATGATGCCTCAGTCCCCTTCAAAGTAGGAACCTTGGGACCTCACACAGTTCTTCCAATCACCATTAGCTGCCCCATCATATTTTCCTGAGTCTCATCAGTGGTCTGAAATTTCTTCCCTTTCAAAGGTTATTTCAGTTTTTGGAAAAGCCAGAAATCACAGGGCACCAAATCTGGGCTGTAGGGGGGCTGTGTCACCTGAGTGATTTGATGTTTTGCCAAAAACTGTAGGAGATGTAATGTATGATTGGATGCATTGTTGTGATGAAGCTGCCAATCACCAGGTGCCCATAGCTGTGGCCTTCTGAATTATGCATAATTTCCACAGAAAAATGTTCAAGCTTAACACAAAATTTCATGCAGATTCATTACTCTACTTGCTCAGTCATATTGAATGTGATGGTCATACAGTATACATGCTCACTCAATGACGTCTACCACCCCCTCTGACTAGTACAGTGAAGTCATCAGTGTTCACATGTGCATTCCAGTCAGCTGTCCTTGGCTGCCAGGTTACATCCATGTTGTACAAACCATTCTCATTATATTAAAAATGGCTGGACTTCTTTAGTACAGATCTTATATACTGCCATTTGCAACAACGTGGATGGACCTTGAGAATATCATGCTAAGCTAAATAAGTCAGAGAGAAAAAGTTAAGAGCCATCTGATTTTACTGATATGTGGGATCTAACTGCAACAAATGAACAAATAAGAAAAACAAACACGCAAAAACCCATAGACACAGACAACAATATGGTGCTTACCAGAGGGAAGGGTGGTGGGAGAGGTAGTAAAGGGTAGAGGGGTCAAATGCATGGTGATGGAAGAAGATTTGACTGTGGGTGGTGGACACACAGTGCAATATGAAGATCATGTATCAGAAATATACACTTGAAACCTATATAACATTATTAATCAATGTAATCCCCAGCAATTTTTAAAAGACTCAACATTCTGATATTTTTTGAGAGGAAAAGCATTAGACCATAAACAGAAGACCTTTTTATTTGCTTAAGTCACTTTCTTAATATCACGAACAGAGAAGCCTTATTTCTACTGATGACTGCTTTCTTCAGGGCGTCTTTCACCTCCTTGTTCCGAAGGCTGTAGATCAAGGGGTTCAGCATAGGAATGATCACTGTGTAGAAGACAGAGGCCATCTTATCTGTGTCAAGGGAATGGTTAGAGCTTGGCTGTAAGTACATAAAGATCAGGGTCCCATAGAATATGGTGACCGCCAGCATGTGGGAGCCACATGTGGAGAAAGCCTTGCGCCTGCCCTCGGCTGAGCGGATCCTCAGGATGGCAGAAATAATATACACATAGGAGACAAAAACAACCAGAAGAGAAGAAATGAACATGATACCAGCACAGGCAAAGATCCATATCTGTTTGGAATGAGTGTCTGAGCAAGTTAGCCTGAGGAGGGGCATGTCATCACAGTAGAAATGATTGATGACATTGGAGTGGCAATAGGAGAGACGAAAGGTGAGGATGGTATGAAACAGTGCAACCAGGAAGCTGTAACTATAGGGGGCAGCCACAAGCTGAATGCAGACCCCTGGGGACATTACAACCATGTAGAGAAGGGGGTTACAAATGGCCACATATCGGTCATAGGCCATGGAAGCGAGTAGCAAGCATTCAGCTGTCATGAAGGCCAGGAAACAGCCTAGCTGAGCAGCACAGGCATTGAAGGAGATAACATTCTGTTTGTACAGGAAGTTCCCAAGCATTTTGGGCGTAATGGCAGAAGTATAACAAAAATCGACAAAAGCCAGGTTGCTAAGGAAGAAATACATTGGTGTGTTGAGTCTTGCATCTGTTCTAATGACAAGGATCAAACCCAGGTTGCCTACTACTGTGAAGAGGTAGATAGTTAAGAAAACCACAAAGAGAGGCGTCTTCAAGTCCTGTCGATCTGTGAGGCCCGTGAGAATAAACTCCTTAACCTGGGTGCAGTTGATCTGGGCCATGCATTTCATTGTGTCTGCATGGAGAGAGGAGAATTAAATCCATGTTCATTGAATTAACCTTTCAACCTTAATAATTTTTTTTAAACCTTAACATACTGAAAATCAATTGTAACATTAATGTGAAAGTACTAATATTAAAATGATTAGTAGTATACTTGGACTCTGGGATGGGACAAAGAGGAAAAGTAGATATTTTGGAGGAAAGACTTATTTCTTTCACACATATCTACTGCATTTTATAAAGTTGAGCTGTATGGTAAGATTTAGTCCAGACTAGCTCTCTTTTCCAAGCTCTTGCACATTTCATTATTTAAAATTTAATATTAATTTTTCAAAACTTGGAAACTATTGTTGGTATTTAAAAGTCTTAACGTTCATAACACAAAGGGAGAATGAATCTTCTGCGGTGACATTGCTCTGACGAACCTGTCACCGTGCCCGTTTTATAAACCCCGCATTGCAGCCGTGCTGACAGACGCAGAATGCTGTCTGTCTGTGCTACGCTCATTCCTTACTGTGCAGACGTCACCATTTTTGGTTGCTATATAATCCTCTTAATTGTGTGCATAACGCAAATACTCAAAATGGATACCTTCATGAAAAACACAGTAACGTGTTTTATAGATGCTTATTTATTTCCTGGCTTACTATGTCCATTTTACAGATGAGGGAGAGCTGTCTCCAAGGGGGTAAGTCCTGGAGTGAGCTCAGATAGGGAGACTGTAGCGCAGCTGGAGTTCAAACTCATATATGTCTTATACAGGAGCCCACCCACTATTATATTCTCAACATACCCAGTTTGTTCTGTCCCCTCATGCCTAAATTTCTCCAAATGCTTCTTGTTATAACATTTCACAGACATCTGTACATGTAAAGCAGCAACTTACCTGAACAAAAGCAATGAAGATCAGCACATTTTAAAAATATTTGCTTAATTAAAATAAAAGTGAGATCTGCTTTCTGATAGATTATATTGATATATATGACTCCTACCACTTTGTCATTTATTTAAAAACATATAGTTTTGGATTATGTTTTATGTTTTTATTTCTTGACTATATTGTTTTAAATGAAATCTCTTCGTATGTTTTACATGTCTTTTGGACTATTGTGCATAAATGGAATATGACCATTAATGTAAGCTTTAATTTAGGACAGGGTAATACATAAGAAATAAAGATTCTGTTACTAAATTTATAATGTCATTGTCATCTTTCTCTTTCTCCATATGAAAAATTAAATACAATTTTGAGGAAACTAATAACTTGCTTTGTACACAATGGACATGACTTGGCATATAGGACAGATAAAATAACTTGTATTTCCTGTCTTTTCAATGACTAATGGCCTTTATAGGCAGCATCTCTTGCTCAGGTAATCTCAAAAAGTTCTCATGCAACCCATTATATGAGAGAAAATATTTTTAAATCATATATATGCTTAGGGTTTGATATCCACCAAAATATATAAAGAACTCATACAACTCAATAGCAAAAGAAAAAGCACCTAAATAATTCAATTAACAAATGGGCAGAAGATCCAAATACTAGACATTTTTCCAAAGAAAACATATAGATGGCTGATAGGCACATGAAAAGATGCTCAACCTCAGTAATCATCAGCGAAATGCAATTCAAAACCACAATGATATATCTCCTCACACCTGTTAGAAAAGCTATTACGAAAAAGATAAGAAATAACAAGCGTTGGCAAGAATGTAGAGAAAAGAGAACATGTGCACTATTGATGGAAATGTAAATTGCTACAAACACTATAGAAAACAGTTTGGAGGTTCCTCAAACAAATGGAGAACTTAACTACCATATGATCTGGCAATTCCACTTCTGGGCATTTATCTGAAGATAATGAATACACTAATATTGATCATTGCTGCCGATTACCACCATGAGATAGGTAGGACATTAAAGATTTTAAAAGCCTAAACTGTGATCCCACAAATACTTAAAATTCATTTTGAAACAAATAAGCAACTACTTGACTGGAAGTCTGGTTTCCAAGTCCCAAGATACCAGGAAAGCCTTCCCTCCTCGGCAGCTCTAGGACCTTCAGAGAGTCATCTCCCCTGATCTTGAGGTGCATGTGTGCAAACAACTTGAAGGCACATTATATACATCCTTTTACCATCGAACCCAAATATTTATATTTAAAAATTATAAAATATTGAATATAATTTTTGTATGTCAATTATACTCACATCCCTTCTCTTCTGCAACAACCAACACACAGTAATCTAATCAGAACAATTGTTTTGCAGTCTCTAATTACTATGTGCTTGTTTCTATTCTCATCTCTACCAGTATATGGAAAATGAAGAGTTGAAGGGAAAACTAACCATCCTTCAAGGCCTACAGAAATCCCACCTCTCGTATAAAAACCTCCCTGATTTCCACTTCCCAGGCTCTGACATATTACAGTTTTCCTTTTTGTGCTCAAGAAACGCTTTACACATAACTCATTTCTGTAACATTTCACACTAATGGCAGCCATCTGTTTCCACATTTCTTCCCTTGATAGAATGTAGACTTCATGGGTCCAAGTCATGACTTTTTCCAAATATAGCCCCTGGTAGATGCTTGGTAATGGAGAGTTAAAGATTAATTTTTATAATAATCTTTTAATATTCATTCCCCTTGCTCATAATTAATGTCCTTTACTTACATTCAGTGTATTAAGGGACATATTGATGACTTGGTTTCAATATTTTCACTTCTCATCATGGGTAAAATTATTAGCTTTTGCAAAAATGAGGAGAGTTTTGATAAAGACTACAATCTCGTAAATTTGGTGCCTAACTTATCCAAACAGGATAGTAGATTCTATCTTGGAGAGCTCAAGTCTTATTTTCATTTCAAATTAATAAGAGCTATATTTTACATAATATCATATATACAGAAATAACATTAGAAAGAACACTCCTGACCCTATTTTCAGAAAAACACAACTTAAAATGTTTTATTAAAAACATTCTATTCCCTTCTAATTATTATTTTTCAATGCCTAACTTGATCCCAACTTTAAAATACGCCTATGAATCTACCTGAGTGGTTGGCATTCCTATTTCTTCTCCAAAGGGGTTTTGGCAGCAACAAACTGCTAGGTTTTGTCAGGACTCTGTCTCCAGGGATCTCACTTAAGAATTTGCTGCAAGTAAGATCATCAGAAAAATTACAGTGCACAACCCACAGGGATCCCAAGGCAGGCTGGGGATCAATTAACATTATCTCTGGTTCTGAGGAACAGTACAGGTACAGTAAAGGGGAATCTCATTCCCCTTTAGAATGAGATTATTGCCCCAATAATTGTTTAGGAGACAACTATTTAGGGCAGGCTTTCTCAACCTTGGCAAGGCTACCATTTTGGGCTGGCTCAGTTTTTGTGTGAGAGGCTTTCCTGTGCCTGGTAGGTTGAGCAGCAGCACCCCGGCCTCAACCCTCTAGACAGCAAAGGTCTTCCTTTACACACCTTGTCATGAGGAAAATCAATACTGTTTGCTGACATTGCCCAGTGTCCCCTAGAGGAAGAATCACTCCTGGTTGACACCACTAGTTTACAGTGGTCACTTGGCATTTTATTTGAAATATGTTATTAAAGCACCCATAAATATATTATTTAAATACTCTTATAAGCCTAAACTTGGTGTTCCAAGAGCCTTCACTTTGTCTATTTTTGGCTAGCAACTGGTTATGTGACTAACAGATGAGATCATGGAATTTTAATATGTAATTTTTTTCACTTGAGAAATAACACAATGTAAATTCTTATGATACTTGCTACACATAAATTATTATTTTAAGCCAAACTTGCTTACAAAGAATTTGGGGAATGATTTCATTTTGCAGAGACCAAATCTTTATTAGGAACCAACTGAGAATACGACACTCTCCCAGTTTGATTACTAGAGGAGAAAGCAGATCATGAAGGACATGGCAATTCTGTATAGTCAAATAATTTTTCAAACTTCTGGAGCACAGAAGCCTGGTTTCTGTCTATTGGTGGTGACTTTCTTCAGGGCGTTTTTTACCTCCTTGTTCCGAAGGCTGTAGATCAAGGGGTTCAGCATAGGAATGATCACTGTGTAGAAGACAGAGGCCATCTTATCTGTGTCAAGGGAATGGTTAGAGCTTGGCTGTAAGTACATAAAGATCAGGGTCCCATAGAATATAGTGACCACCAGCATGTGGGAGCTACATGTGGAAAAGGCTTTGCATCTTCCCTCAGCTGAGCGGATGCTCAGAATAGCAGAAATAATATACACATAGGAGACAAAGACAATCAGAACAGAGGAAATGAATGTAATTCCAGCACAGGCAAAGATCCATATCTGTTTGGAATGAGTGTCTGAGCAAGTTAGCCTGAGGAGGGGCATGTCATCACAGTAGAAATGATTGATGACATTGGAGTGGCAATAGGAGAGACGAAAGGTGAGGATGGTATGAAATAGTGCTATTAGGAAGCCATAGCTATAGGGGACAGCCACAAGCTGAATGCAGACCCCTGGGGACATTACAACCCTATAGAGAAGGGGGTTACAAATGGCCACATATCGGTCATAGGCCATGGAAGCGAGTAGCAAACACTCAGATACCATGAAAGTGAGGAAACAGCCTAATTGAGTAGCACATTCATTGAATGAAATAGTATTTTTTTTGTACAAGAAGTTCCCAAGCATTTTGGGTGTAATGGCAGAAGTATAACAAAAATCGACAAAAGCCAGGTTGCTAAGGAAGAAATACATTGGTGTGTTGAGTCTCGCATCTGTTCTAATGACAAGGATCAAACCCAGGTTGCCTACTACTGTGAAGAGGTAGATAGTTAAGAAAACCACAAAGAGAGGCATCTTCAACTCCTTTTGATTTGTGAGGCCCGTGAGAATAAACTCCTTTACTTGGGTGCAGTTGATCTGGGCCATATCTCTTCAAGGTACCTGCATGAGGAAGTAGAGAAAAGAGGAAAATTCAACTTGCCATTCCCAAATGTGGTGTTTTTATCCTTTAATACTTTGGAGAGATTTTGTTGCTAATAGAGAGTGGTATCAGACTGGGATTCTGGGGACAGGATGGAGAGCAGACAGAGATACGTGTGGGGCAGGCACAGGTCTCTTCTCCCAAATCCATTGTGAATACAAAAGTGGCTTCTGTAGAACAGTTCTCATTGCTTTGGCTTCTATTCAAAGGTCTTATTCAGTGAGGTATTTAAAACTATACGCTGCCTTGTTAAAATGTTCAAGCTACTGTATCACTGAAAAATGTTAACATAGACAGCATAAAGGAAGACAAATCTGCAGTGGCATCGTTTTGACAGACGCCATTGTACCTGTGCAGACACAATTCCACATTGTCCCAATACTGTCAGGAACACTTATTCTGTGTGCTCTTTTGTGCTCTACTACATTCTGTTCTGTTTTATTTACATCAAATAATACGGATCTAGATTCTTAAAAAATGAACTTGTGATCTACTAGTAGTTACACCATTTCGAAAGCTACACTTGATCCACAGAACACCATCACCATGTCCATCAAAACAAGTACATAAGGGATTTACTTATAAATAGTTTCAAGAGACACATGCCACTTGATCTGCATGTTCTATCCTTAACATTTTCTTGTTTATGCCTAATCGCTGCCTCCTTAGGAACCTATTTCAAATTACTCATTTCCTCATCCAATAATATGTCCTGGAACTATTAATTTCCAGACACTAGAGTTTGAAGATAGAGCTGACAGTAGACTACACTGGAGAGAAAGAAAGCTTTATCCAAATTTTCTATATTTTTCTCTCATTTGTTTTTTTCTATTTCCAAAATAAAAATCTCTGACATTTATACACATTAACCATTTAGATTTAAAAAAAAATAAAGCATGAATTATATTTGAACGCATATGTGAGTTGTCACAATCTTGTCCATGAACAATTGTATAACCCCAATTCCATTCAACTCTTCCAACACTTGTGGACTTCTATTGGTACAACTAATATAACTGGTCTCCATTTGTTGATAACAACATCCCCTTCTATGCTTCCCTCATTTTGTCCTCTTCATTCCTAGTCCCGTTCCCTATTAAAAGAAAAAAATAGTTGAAGGGAAAATTCTGTCTATCCGTTAAGGCCTGTTGAAATATCACTTCTTTAAAGAACTACTTCCCATGCTGAGTTATCATAGCTTATATTTGTGTTCGAGAATCACTATAGACATACTTCACTTACATTTCTTCTAACATTTGTAACAACCGCCTGTTTCTGTATCTCTTCCCTTGACAGATGTTAAACACTTTATGATCGAGGGTCATGCTGCTTTATTTATTCACTTACTTACTTAATTACTATTGTAGCGTCTTCTAAATGTTAGGTAATATAGAATAAAAGATTAATTTTAGATTGAGATTGATATCATGATAATTATACTTGAATTTTTTTCCCCTCATTCTTAAGTCATATTCTTTGCTTTGGCAAATATCCATAGGAACATAGTGGTGCCCTTAACACAGCTGCCACTAATCCTGAGTAAAAACTCTATCAATGTAGAAAGCATGGTTTGACATAGATCATAGTTTGGGCAATCATATGCCTGCTTTTTCCAAACTTCCTTATAAATTCTAAACTGGAATTTTTATTTTCTGTGATCTAAATATATATGTACATATTTAGATTTATATACATTTATAAATAATATATATGAGCAATATCAGTCAATACCTAATTTGCAATTTTGTATGCATTAAAAAGAAAACAGGAACAGACTCATAGATGGAGAGCAGAATGACGGCTAGTGGGGGAAGAGGTTAGGGGCCGGAAGGACTAAACAAAAAGGAAGAAGGACTCATGGACGTGGACAACAATGTGATGACTGCTGAGGGGAGGAGGTATAAGGGGACTAAATGGTAATGGAAAGAACACAATTAAGGTAAAAAAAATTAAAAAATAATCTTGATTGACTGTTTCTTATGTATCAAATATCTTCCTGGGTTATTAGGTGACAACAAATAACAGGGTTCAGCCATCAAGAAGCTTATAGGGCAAAGAGACAAAGATAGCAATCTAACAGGCTGAGAATAGTGAGCTCTAGCAGTCTGATGGAGGTAAGTGCTAGATGCAAAGGGAACGTATGAGAGGAGGCCCTGTAACTTGAAGACTTTTAGGAGAGGTGGTAGAGATAATGTTTCCCTGGGAAAACATTATCGAAAACAATAGGGAAATGATTAGGGCAAAGAAGGTTTCAAATAGAGAACAGGCAAAAAATGGAATTAAGTACATGTATAATTTCCATAAATCCTAAATATATGAATACAATAATACTCATTCAACCTTAACTTCCAGACCTGGTTCTGACTTTAATTAACTACATGAGCTTGGGAAAATCACTAGGATGTATTGAAACTCAACTTAGCTATATATGTAAAAAAGTGATTTGAGTAGGTTATCTCTTCACTTTCTTCCAGTCCTTCAGTTTCAAACCTAGATGATACTTTCATCAAAACAAATGTAAAATCAGAGAAAACACCGTTTATCTTTAATTTACAAAATGTACTTCAAACTTGTTTATTCTAGTCCATTGTATTTAATCTTTCATTTTTTAAATTTTCATCTTCAGCTACTATAACAATGTTATTTCACACCAGTGAGAGAAAGCCACCATTTAAAAAATATACTCGCTATCCTACCTGGGTAGAGGGTGCTCCTGTTTCTCCTTATAATGGGTGTGGATAGCAGACGACTCCACGGTTTTGTCAATGTCGCTGTCCCAGAGGATCTTACCTCAAAGCATGATGCAAGCAAAATTATCAGGAAAAGTACAGTCCCGGCTCCACCGGGATGCCGAGGAAGGCTGAAGATTTATTCATCTGATTCCCTATTTTTGGAAGAACTTCATAGCTACAGCTCTGCCTGGAGTATAACATTATTGCTCTAAGATTCTCTTAACACTTAAAATACTATGATTACTTTTTAAAATTATTTTTGTTGTAGGCTATCTGCATCAGTCTTTAGATTTCACTTTTAAAAGCAGATAAGGAAGTAATCATAACAGTGGAATTGCTGGGTCAAAAGGCAGTTCTGTTTTTAGTTTTCTGAGGAAATTCCATACTGTTTTCCACAGTGGTTGCAACGGTCTGCAATCCCACCAACAATGCACTAGGGTCCCCTTTTCTCCACATCCTCTCCAGCACTTGTTTGTTGCTTTGTTTATGATGGCCATTCTGAGCGGCGTGAAGGGTGAAGGGTTTACAGGAATGATTATAAAGAACATATGGTCAGTAACAAGGGGGGGGGGTTGGAAACAGGGGAGGGAGGTGGGGAGGGCTGGGGTGGTGGGGAGGGTTGGTGGGGGAAGGCAGAAAACTGTACTTGAACAACAATAAAAAAATGAAAAAAAAAGCAGATAAGAATTACCTTTTAAAATTTTTGACAGATATCTTTGAAATGTGTATCCAATTTCTCCAGGGACTGCCCCTCCGTACTGTGTGTACAACACATTTGGTAAAAGTTTTGTGCATTAGCTGGCATCTACTCACTCCAAACTAGATGATGAATAAGAAATATATTGTCAAATTAGTGTGTTGGGAAAATGGGTGGTTTTGTGTTTTTATATACTGATTATGAATTTAAACTTTGCCCTTACTTTTCATTTAAATAAATCTTTCCTTATAAAACTGGGTTACAATCTAAGGAAGAGAGAGATAGAATCTTACATTCTTTTTCATGGTGTATGAACAGGACACTTTGATTAAAAGAGAAAATATAGAAAATGCTTAGAAATCACAATCTAGATCAATTGTGTAACAATCAAGATAAGAATTATATATGTTTTAACTCTGTTCCAGATAATAACTCTTTAATAAATATACCCCCTACTATTCCCCATCTCCTAGTCTTTCCACCTGGGAAACATATCTGGTGCAATTGGCTAAATGTCTATTCTGCTCGTGCCTCGTAATAAAATGCTATGATTTGGCATTGGACGCTTGATCATTGTGTGCAGCACAATACTTAAAACAAACACAGAAAACAATAAAAAAGCCTTAGAAATGTTAGTCACGTCTCTGGACAAGCTCTTTGACCCTACATGTAATTAAGGGAAATCTCTTATCTTACTGATAAATTAGAGATTTTTTTATGCTTAGGAAATGATTATGACAATAGACAAATGCAACCCTGGGAATCCCAAGTCTGTAGGTGAACTCTATTTTAATACAGATGAAATCAATTTCACACCACACACCACTTTCAGAATTCATTTTTTTCATAGCAGCATTATTAAAAATCTATTTACCATCTTTTTAGTTCTGCCTTTTGCATGTCATATAAATAATATGGTCTTTCCAGGCTGGTTTCTTTTATTTAGCAATGTGCATTTCAATTTTTTTAAAATTTAATCTTTGTTTTTTCTTTTTCCCTTAACATTTAATCCCCTTATACCCCCATCCCACAGCAATTACCACACTGTTGTCCATGTCCATGAGTCCTTTTTCCTTTTTGCTCAATCCTTCCACTCCCTAACCACCTAGCTATCTGCTCTCCATCTATGAGTCTGTCTCTGTTTTGCTTGTTAATTCGGTTTGTTCATTAGATTCCACGTATGAGTGAAATCATTTTAATTAAGTCTTTCACATAAATTGATTTACAGATCAAAAATGAATTCTTTGTGTCGAAACAAGCCTTAATAGATGATACAAAACGTTCGATTCTTAGCTTTTCTTATCTTCCTGTTTTAGGAATTGTGATGACATTTGAACCCAGTTTAGAAATTGTTTCAGCTTTCCTTTCTTGTGGGTCATAATCTTTCTGTTTTTTTATTGAATTTATTGAGGTGACACTGGTTAATAAAATTACATAGCTTTCAGATGTACAGTTCTATAAAACATAACCTATATATTGTGTTGTGTGTTCATCACCCAAGGTCAAGTCTTCTCCCATCACCATGTATTCCCTGCATGCCCTCTTCTACATCCCCCAACCTCCTTCCTTCATGGGTCATAATTTTACTCTTGTTGTATACTTGATGTCTTTGTGGTTCATCTCTGTCATAATAATTAGGTGTCAATCCTTACTGAAACATGAGAAGCAACTAAGCTTTTAGGGCAGTTTTATGAGTCTGATATGTTGCTTTCTGATTTTTGCCTCCCTCTATAGTTGATATATGCTCAAGTCATAATTTAGAAATACTCACAGTCTTCTTGTGCCATATTGCCTGTCATTGTAATATGATACTCCAATATTGTATTTCTAATAATCTGTGGTCCTTAAGAGATGTTTAGGCTATGCATACATGTAATGTATGCTATGCAGGCTATGAAGACATAGAGAACAGGGCACAACGGTACCATAATGTCTTCATGCTTTCCACCTGTTCTCCACCTCTTTCTCTTATTGACACTTGACCTTTCCATCCTTGGTGCCACTTTTTGCCTGTCACATCATGTTGTTTGGCATAAAACAGTATCACTTTCAATCACAATATAAGATTTGCTTTCTCTCATTTCCTTTAAAATAGTAATCTTTAAACTAGATCACCCTTTTCTATGTAAAATGTAATACTGGGGTCTATCCAACTATAGATTAGTAAATTCATAGTGCATCATCTAATTACTCTAGACATTGTCTTTTTAAAAAAATGTGACAAGTAACTGCTGAAACCCAAGTGCTCTGATCCACAGGACAGAGGAGGATAAAACAAGTAAGATTGGTGAGTACTTACTTAATGGTTTTATGAAGAAAGTTTTGAAGAGTGGGAAAGATATTTAGAATAGCCTGGTAAATAAAGTAGCACTCATAGCATTGTTAGTTTGTACATGCTATTTTAATGGACCTACTATACTTCATCATCAAGCACTGAGCATTTTAACATTCTCTCTATACTCAAGGGTCCAAATGAAATACAGTATTTTTTAGGATAGCCTTCATGCATCAGGTACATGCCTTATCTAGAGGTCTACGTATTTTTGCTAAATTAATTTTGAAGAAGGATTATTGTTCTTCTTTATTGGAAAGCATGGTTAAGTGCACTATATAAATAATAGTACTCCATTAATTTATTATCACATTGGTTGACCCAATTCTGATATGATAAGTCTGAAATATAGTCTTTTCACATTTTTTTATTCCAAGTTGTATAACAGAGTTTAGGGTACAATGACTGATCTAAAATAGAAAACAGAACAAAAATTTAATTGAAACAATTTAATTTTTCCTCTAATGATGTAAGGAGTTTTCACAAACATGGTCCATTGAATATGTAATAATATCACAATGCAGTACATTTCATACTTAAAAATGGAAAGTTTTTAAAACTGATATACTAAGTTTATCAAATGGTACACAGAATGAGGCATATTAAATGATGGTATTCTGTGTCTTTCATTAAAAAGTTGTATAAATTATATGAATTGGAATAAAAATCATTTCAACCATATATTGATTAACATTTAGAATACAAACTCACCAGTACTGTATATTTTTTCATTCAAATGATATTAAGAAAGGGTTAGGGAGTTTTATTTTAAATAAACTGTCACTTTTTAATTTTGTTGACTTAACTGTAAGAAGGTTTTTATCCATCTGCAATTATAATTCTGCAAGATAAAATGACCCATTATATCCAAACATATCCAGGAATAAAAAAAGAAGTCAAAAATTAAGAAAGATTGACTTACTTCTGTCATCTATATATTATCGCTGAGTTTTAACTTATTTAGTTGTTGTTAACTTTTCTTCTGACTCCTAGAAATATTTCTTTCAATCTAGTTACCTGCATACTCCTTAGCAAAGTTACTTAGTTTCTGTGTATTTCTAAGTGTATATTTCTGTGCACTTCTAAATTACAAGATCTTTAGTTTATTTTTTAAATCCCAAATCCTAGCCCTTTTTAATTTCCAGGATTACTTGAAAACCTACGTCACCCCCCGTCCTTTTTTTCCTCTGCCACAGTGGCAGCCTGTCTTACCCCTCTCTCCGTTTACTTACGGAGTCCCGAAATTACATCGATTTAAAAGAGCAGCATACGTTGGTCAGAAATCTCTTTAAGGCCGTCTTCACGTCCTTATTCCTCAGGCTATAGATCACAGGATTCAGCATGGGGATCACAAGTGTGTAAAACACAGAAGCCATTTTATCTGTGTCCAACAAACGGCTACTTTGAGGCTGCAAATACGTGAATAATAGTGTCCCATAAAAAACTATGACTGCCATCATATGCGAAGCACATGTGGAAAAGGCTTTTTTCCTTCCTTCTGATGAACGTATCCTTAAAATGGACAGAACAATGTTGAAATAAGATACTAGAACTATAGTCATGGAACCAATCAAGTTTGTAGCTGCAGATATAAAAGTGACCGTTTCTGGAAGGGAAATATCAGAGCAGGACAATGCTAAGAGAGGGGCGATGTCACAGTAGAAATGATTAATTACATTGGAAGAGCAGTAAGACACAGAGAATACAGAAGATGAAGTCACAATAGCTGTGGAAAAGCCGTAGAGGTAAGTGAGGGACACTAGCAGAAGGCAGACCTGGCGAGATAAAACCACCGTGTAGAGTAGGGGGTTACAAATGGCCACATAGCGGTCATAGGCCATCACAGCTAACAAGGACACCTCAGCTACAATGAAGAACAAAAACCCTCCCAGCTGGGTGGCGCATTCATAGTAGGAGATAGCTTTCTTCGTTACTAAAAAATTGATCAGCATTTTAGGGGCAATGACAGTAGAGTTGCCGAGATTGACCACAGCCAAGTGCCGGAGGAAGAAGTACATGGGGGTCTGAAGCCGAGAGGTAACACTGGCGAGGGTGATGATGCCCAGGTTCTCTGCCACGGTCAGCCCATAGATGACCAGGAAAACAAAGAAGAGTGGGATCTGGAGCTCCGGGCGGTCTGAGACACCTGTGAGAATAAACTCAGTGACCGAGGTGAAATTTTCAGGAGCCATGAAAAAGTTTGGAATTCATCTGTTTGGAAAAGAAAAGAAGTGGTTAGAAAGTTTAAGGAACAATTTCCTGGGATGGCCTTTAGATGGCAGGGGCAATTCCTTGGGCAAGAGTTCCTGAATCATGTATTATTCTAACTCAGTTATTCAATTCAAGGTTCTAGAACAAATATATAAGCTTTCCAATCCTTTCTGAGAGAAAAAAAAAAAAAAAAAAAGCAAGTATGGCAATTTAAACAGGTGATCCAGCATCATGAATTCTGAAGATTTACTTCCTTACCATCTTATTAAATTATGAGTATATTATTAGCTTGCAAAGAAACATTTTATCTTATGTCTCTTGCACTGAGTGTGAGAAAGGCTTGAGGAATTGTATGCCCCAAAATAACTGAACGTCATCTTACAATTTCTTCGTCAGAGAATTCTTGCTTCCTTTTCAGAGTAGGTGTTAGTCACTATTCTGTCCCATTTTCTTTATCTTCTATAACATCTTAGCACACTGAACTTGCATATTCTACCATTCATGGTTGTTTACTGTTTCTTCTCATTTTCTGTGTAATTAACTCAGACAGAAATGCATAGAGGTGTGTCTACAGATTTATTTATTCAGTTTAAAAAAATTATCTCTGAAAATTTCATCCCTTCTGTGCTTTACTGGGTACAGCTTCCTTTTTATTCTCCCTCATAACTCTTTTCCTTCTTGCCCCACAAGTTGATACAAGTCCTCATATGATTTCCACTGTTTTTATTTTAACCAGTATTTTATTTACATAATTTCATAATATTATTTTAAAATTCTATAAAATATATCCAGCCTTAATTTTAGTTAACCTTTTTCTCAATATTTTTAAAACATTTTTGTTATTTTTCATTATTGTAATAGCAGAAGATACTTATTTTAAAGATTGTCTATGATAATTACATTACCCATATTTGCCAAAAAATACACACACTATAATTTTAATATGACAACATTTTTTGAGAGTATTTTGTATTAAGGGTGCTAACCTGCTCCTAGCTAAGCCAACTAGGGTTTCTGCCCCATCACAATTGGACAAATGGTAAGCGATTGATCCAAAGAAGCTTTATAATAGCCTTTTATCTAAAGATTTGAAGTTAAGTTCCAAAGAGCCAAGGCTATATCATTAATTAGCACAAAATCTAATGTTTAGCTAAATTTTATATATAACTATAAAATGATAATAATAGTAATAATAATAATATAATAAAGACAGGAGACAAGATTTGGGTTTGATGGATGTTTATTGTATTGATGGTTTCTATAATTCATACTTATCTTTAAATTCATCAAGTCATATATTATACATTAAACATGTCCAGCTTTCTATATTTAATCATACCTAAATAGTTTTTTAAAAAGACTATATATAAAAAATGGCTGAACTATAAAAGCTCAGAGTTGACATTCTCTCTATAAATAAAAAATAAAATAAAATGGAAAAATATAAACTATTCTGTAGTGATGCATAAAGAGAATTAGAGAAATAAAACAAAAATAACAACTAATATATTTTTACTTGTTTGTTCTTTTTTTTTTGATATCTGTTTGCTTCTGACACCAAATATAATTTCCCCCTTGGTTTCTTTTTATTTATTTATTTATTTATTTATTTATTTATTTATTCATTCACCAAGTCTTTGCTGATGTCCTATGTGTACCAGGCAATGTTCAAACTTCAGATAAATTACTTGTTTCTCACCTCATGGACTTTCTATTTCAATAAGGAAGAGACAGAAGGTTGATAAAGAAACATGTAAACAAGATCATTGCAGAATATAGTAAGTGCCATAAGTAATTAAGCAAGGAGATAATCAGAGCAACCTGGGAGAATTATTTCATAGGAGATGCTATGGGAAAGACACTGTGAGAGGGTGACATGTGAGTGACACATAAAGCATGCGATGAAACCCACTATTCAATACATTACAGGAAGAATATTCCAGGATTCCAGGCAGGAATTCTGTTCTGGGATAGAAAATAACTTCGTGTTTTGTTGTTGGGTTTTTTTTTTCTTTTTTTAATTTTTATTGTTGTTGGGTTTTGAGGGGAAACTTAATAGAAGCCAGTGTGACTGGATAATAATAAGTAGGTAGAGAATCATTCAAATCCAATAATGCAGGTTACAATAGCTGGATTGTATTCTAACCAGTATCATAAGCCATTGAGAAATTTTAAGGTAGATGAATAACAACTTTTTCTGTAACAATGACAATAAATTGTAGAATTGGAAAGGGGTAGGAATTATTAGTGGAAATTTTTCAAAAATGACTTAAGCAGTTGTTGTAGGATTATTGGTGAAAGTTCATGCTGACTGGGACAAAGTGGAGAGCCTGGACACAGATGTACATTTAACAGTTGGGAGCAGAAACAAGATGCAATCTCCAACATAGTTTATATTATGAATTGTGTAAGGTAGGTATTAGGGAATGAGAGGTTGGGGGCATCAACCAAGAAAGAATTTTGTGATTTTTTTTTTTTTGCAATTGAGTCAGTAGCCATGACATTTTTTCCCTTGCATTTTAGAGCATATGATTTAAAATGAAGTGATCGAAGTGATAATTTGAACATGGTAAATAAGCTTGAGGTGCTGATGAATCATTTAAATAGTCATTTAGGCAAGCTAATATGTAAGTCTAGAGCATGTTGTGTGGTTAGCCTTGTAGATACTTAGGAAACAACAACCTAGATAATGATCCCCTGTTTTTCCACTTCTGTCAACGTTCTTGTTTCAAAATTTGTAACAAAAATTCCTAGTGAGTTGCTCAATCAGTCTTTGTGGGGATTACACTGTTTTGAGAGTGCAGCTTCCTGTTGTCCCCAAACAGCACACTGCAGGATACGGCGTCTGTGTCCCCTCCCACGCTTCTTTTTCTATTTTCAATTACAGTTTACTTTCAATATTATTTTGTATTGGTTTCAGGTGTACAGCTTAGTGGTTAGACAGTCATATACTTTACATGGTGTTTCCCTCATATTTCCAGTTCCTAACCTATCTTGCTTTCTCTGTGTTTACAATTGTTAATATTTTCTCTGCAGGTTTCATTCTCTCCATTGTCTTGCTTAGCAAACATATCAACTATCAGCCAACACAAATGCTTCCAAATTATATCAACTCCTCTATTTCTCCTAGAATCTAGTGTTTTCCTAATTATATATTTCATTTTATTATTTCTTAAAATATTTTATTTCCTTATTTTTAGAGAGAGGGGAATGCAGGGAGAGAGAGAGGGAGAGAAACATTGATGTAAGAGAGAAGCATCAGCCAGTTGCCTCTCTTATGCACCCCGACCAGGGGCCAAACCGGCAACCCAGGCCTGTGCCCTGACCGGGAATTGAACTGGTGACCTTTCACTTTGTGAGATGATGCCCCACAAACTGAGACACACAGGTCAGGGCATTTTAAATTGCAATAACAATTTTAAATTGCAATTACAATTTTAAATTGCAATTACATTTTAAAAATTACATTACATTACATTACACACTTTTAAATTACATTTAAATTGCAATTGCATTTGAAATTGCAACAACAATTTTTTAATCTTTATTGTTTTCCATTACCATTTAGTTCCTTTATATCCCTTCCCTCCAGCAACCACCATACTGTTGCCCCTCCATGAGTCCTTTTTTCCTTTTCGCTCAATCCCTGCAGTAATAAATTTTAATTAGAAACCATCTTAAATAATAAACAATATATTCATCCCCCAATTTTCTGTTTCAAGCCCCATGTTGCATTATTTGCCCATTTCTAGAAATACGTCCCTATCCTCAGCATTCCACTCTTCCACTTCTTGGGTCAGGTTTTTACTCACACTGTCATTGACTACTGTGTCCTCATTGACTACTGTGTCCTTCTCGGTCTTCACGTCATGATTCTCTGAAATCAGCAGGTAGGCAAACAGCAGTCCTTAAAGCATTTTGAGTAATTAAGATAAACAATTTGAACTTTTCAAGGAATAATTAAGATAATGTTTTAGCCTCATTTTCAATCAAACTTATAGCCACATTAGCCTGCTAGGAATGCACTGAAGACAAATCTTGGCCCTTTGTTCCGGACTCATAGCGACTCTTCTGAGATTACTGTATTTTTTTTTTTTTTTGAGAGGTGGCATTTAATCTGAACAAAGCCTGCCTACCGTCCATCTGTGGCAGTGGCTCCCTGCAATCAGGAACTGAAAATGAATGTGGCAACAAGGCTTACAGAGTTACATTCACAGTATTTAAGAATGGCATTCTTATCACACTCCAGGCACTGTCCATATTCTAATGAATACCAATGAGTAATTGGGAGGGTAAAAAGCGGGCGAGTTGTCTTTATTCCCACTAGTGTTTTATGTGAATGAATAATGTCGTCAGTCTTTTTAAAATGTGTGTGAAATAGTTCCTAAGGACTTTGAATATTTTAAATAAAATTATAAGGCTAAATATAAAGTACATTTATTCTGGAACATCCTCTTTTAGGACACTGAATTTAAAAGGTAACCTTGTAAATGAACATTCTCTTCCCGGGTTTTATTTTCTCATTGAGGGAGGAATAGATTCTGTCTAGGAACCTAGGGGTCCACAGTTCTTCATGTCTCACTACTGCTTATGCAGAGCCTCTACTCAAACAGAAGTTCTTCTTTATGAGGTCTTCTCCACTAATTTATTTTACTCTCAGATAGATTGTTTATCTAAATAGGTGTCATTGTTGTATGGATTACATATTAGGCTTCTATTTATATATTAGTCTGTATGTTATTAACTTTCATGGAAATTTTTCTTGAGAAAATTTGTGATGGCTAATCATATTCTCAAAAAGGAGTTATCCTTTGAAGTTCGGGTCATGTGTACCCAGTTTTCTTTCACAGGTTACACTGTGAAACATAGTTTTCATTTTAGCTAGGACTGCAGAGATTAAACTTTGAAATAAATAATATCAGTGAGCAAATATCCATTGCTTCAGTAGTGATATAATTTATTTAAGTATCTAAGATATAATGATGTCAGTTCTCATTTAGAAACATGTTTAACACTTTGCATTCTGGAAACAAGTTATAAATCTTGGAAACAAACCGTACTTTAAATATTGTATTTTTGATTATACATGATGTCCAGTTCTTTCCAAAATAAAAGCTGCGGGGCTCCATTTGATGAATGATTGAGATCTTTTAAGGCCACTATACAAAAATAAGGTAAATATTTTCTACCCACCTCTAATGGAGAGTTTGCTTCAGGTTCTTAGTGAGAATCTCTACATGGCTGTGGCAGTAAGAGTTTATAGGTCTCTATGAATTTTTGAGAGCTTAACTCAGAAGCGCAGATAATTCCAGAATCCCCATGTTTCCTGTTACCTCCTTGGGGAGGATGCCACCCAGGATTGGCATCACCAGACCTCCCTCTAGGAGTTCAATCAAACACCCATTGAATCTCCTTTGTGGCAGTCCGGACCTATGCTATGGAAGTTTCTCATCAATTATTGCCCTTTTGAAATTTTATCATCACACAACGAAAATAATGTCAATAAATATTACTATCTGCTCTTAAAAATAAAAAAATGCTACATGAAAAAAGTCACAATGCATAGCCCTTTTTCTTAGTGTTTTATTTTTTCCAAATTACTACCCATATATGTAAAACGTTATGAAGATGTGAAAGAACCCTTGTCATTCACGATAGAAATAAAAAAACAAAATATATCATCAGCACAAGACTACTTATTACAGTGTACATTTTTAGATAGTGGCAAAAAATAAAAACTTACACACAATGAAGTTTCCATCAACCAAAGGCTGGGTCAAATACACAGTGATTGATTTGCACTTCACAATTGTATGTTGACATTAAAAATTAAAACAGTTAAATAATGTTTTTTGGCCAAGAAAGATGTCGATGAATTTCTCAAATAAGAAAGTTACAGGGAACATGATGTGTTACTTTCCTTTTTTTCTGAATAACAGAATTTTATTTGCTTGCTAACTATTACCAAATTTTTCTAAGCCTGGCTCCTTCATATCCAGACAGAGCATGAATGCAGAACTTGAATTCCAATGTTACCATAGATACTTATCTAAATGCATGCATTTCTAAATCTTGGATCAGTCCGTCATGTAATATTTGGTACAAAACTATCCTAATGTCATTCAATTTTGTGAATTTTGCCAAAAGTGAGAACTCCTGAAATATCTCATTTTTGACTAGGTTTAAATTAAATTCTTTTCAAGCATATTTATAGTTCTGCTATTTTCCTGCAACCTCTATATCTCCCAAGCATATTTGCAGTTCATTTTTTTTTCATTCTTTTTCAGGTGGAAATCCAGTTTCCCCAGCATCCATGCTGAAAACACTGTCCTTTCCCCTACTGTCCTGGCACCCTTGTTGAAGTTATTTGACCATATGCATTAGGGTTTATTTCTGGGTCCTGTATTCTATTTCATTGGTCTCTATGTCTTTATGCTAGTATCACACCATTTTCATTACCATACTTTTTGTAAGTTTTGAAATCAGGAACTGAGACCTCCAACTTCATTCTTCTTTTTCATATTTGCTTTTGCAATTTAGGGTTTCTTGAAATTCATATGAACTTTAAAATGGATTTTTCTACTTCTGGAAAAAATATCATTGAAATCTTCACAGACATTGCATCTAATCCATAGATTGCTTTGGGTAGGGTGCACATTTTAAGAATAAATCTTCCAATTAATGAACATTTATTTGTTTCTTCTTTAATTCCTTTAGCAATATTTTGTGGTTTTCAATGTACCAGTCTTCCACCTTCTTGGTTAAGTGTATTCCCAAGTATTTTATTCTTTTTGATGCTATTATAAATGAAATTGTTTTTGTAGTCTCCTTTTCAGATTGTTCATTGTTAGTGTATAAAAATGCAACTGATCCCTTTGTATTGTCTTTATATCCTGCAATTTTACAGAGTTTTTTATTAGTTCTAAGTTTTTTTTGAACAACGCAGTTAACTCTTTTAAAAAACACATTTTGATTACACTTTCAAAATTACACAATAAAAACATTCTCATGATACAAATTCAAGCAATCTAGAAGAATGTAGACAAAAAAGTCAAAGCTCTCCCTCACCTCCACTATTCCCCTCTCCCAACCAATCTCACTCTGCTCCCCAAAGGTAACCGCCATGAACAGTTTGGTTTTTATTCTTCTATGTCTAGGCCTTGTGTGTGTGACATTTTTTTAAAGCCCCTTTTATGTGGGTGATACTAGAGAATGCTATTAATATTATTTAACTTGTCAATTGTGAAAAGTAATGGAAATAATAGAGTTTGGGAAAGGTATACATGACCAAGATTTTGCATTATAGTATAAAACGTTGCTCTAGAAAACAAAATACATTCATAACAATAAATATGCTTAGGAACAAAATCTGAAGATAACTTAAAATCTTAAGTTACAAAATCTTAAAATCTGTAAGACTTTTTTTTTTTTACCTCTGCAAGTTTATGTTCTACCAAAAATTTGGTGTGATTTACTTTATTTCTACATCTTGAAAAATAATTTGGAACTTAAATTATCTGGCTACTATGTTTATTTATCTGATTGAAGTGAAGAAAAGTACAGGGAGATGTAAGGGGAAATGTGTTTTACCCAGAAGAAGAAGAAAACTTCATCTGCTAAGACATTTCTACCTTTTGATGCTGTAATTGGACAGAAAGAAAATTAAACAAAAACCCACCTTTGCAAATGAATATTAAGACATTAAGAGGAGATTTTGCACCAATTAGTTAAAGTTCTCTTCAGTGCATCTTTCACATCTTTGTTCCTTAGGCTGTAGATCAATGGATTCAGCATAGGGATCACCAGGGTGTAAAACACAGAGGCCAATTTATCAATATCGAAGGTATGGCTGGACTTGGGTTGCAGGTAAATAAAGAGCAACGTCCCATAGAACACGACCACCACTGTCAGATGGGAGCTGCAGGTGGAGAAGGCTTTGTACCTCCCCTCAGTTGACCTCATTCTCAGAATAGCCACAAGAATTAGCATGTAGGATACAAGAACAATCAAAAGGGAAGAGAGCAAATTACAGCCTGAAAAGATCAAAATGATCAATTCTAGTTCATGTGTGTCAGAACAGAGAATGGATATCAGAGGGAGGCAGTCACAATAAAAATAACTGATGATGTTCGAGCCACAGAAGGACAGTCTAAATAACTTAACTGTGAGAAACAGCGACACAAACGTGCTGTAGAGATAGGGAGTAAGTACCAGCACCCAGCGCACTTTCTCTGCCATGACGACCAGGTAGAGGAGAGGTTTGCAGATGGCCACGTAGCGATCATAGGCCATTGCTGACAGAATGAACAGTTCAGTGATGATGAAAATCTCAAACAAGGCTAGCTGAGTGGCACACCAATTATAGGAAATTGTATTTTTGTGCACCACAAAATTTGCCATCATTTTAGGGCCAACGACAGTGGAGTAACCGAGATCAGTAATGGACAAATGTCGAAGGAAAAAGTACATGGGAGTATGCAGTTTGGAGTCCAAATGGGTCAGGATGACCATGCCTAGATTGCCCATTACTGTGACCGCATATATGGCCAGGAAGATCCCAAAGAGAGGTGCCTGCAGCACAGGGTTGTCAGTGATCCCCATGAGAACAAACTCAGTCACCTTGGTCACGGCAGTATGATTGCGTTTCTCCATATTGCTTAGGAACCTGTGTAGAGTATAAAATTAATACTTACATTTGGGATGCTATCTTCCAAGTGAATTTAATACATAACATATAAGATACATGGGCATTTTCTTTGTCTTCAATTATAAATAGAGGCAACTCTTCTCATCAAGCCAAAGCTATAATACCTATGCTCACATTGTAGTGTAAGTGCCTGACAATTAGCTTTCTCGATTGTACTGTTCCAACCATGGTTTGTTGATTGCCGAGACATTTATTTCAATGACATCCATCTGGAATAAATGTATTGCAACTACACAATTAGAAAAAGAGCTAAGCTGCCTCACCTGTAAAGGTCAGTTTTACAGAGCCCTGGGTAACCTAGTAACTGACTGCTTGAAAAACCCTGATTTTGCCTTTCTGCACTTTGCCGAAACGCCAGCTCTGGTAGGGAAGTGTCTGGGGGGCTTGCCACAGTAGTGAGGTCCAGGTGGGTGTCCTCAAGCATTCCTAGCTGACAGCATCGCTGTTGATAGTCTGAGACTGGTACGACACACACAGTCACCGAGCCTTCAGTCAGGTATGCCTTAAAGGGGCAAGGTATTTTGAAGTGGTTGTTTTGATACATCTTTGTGACCTCCCTTTTTGATCTAAAGTCATTTTAAGTATGTTGAAAGACTGATCTATTTTAAGCTTTTTCAATATTTTAATTAATTTGTAAACAAACAGAGACACCTAAACCGTATACCTTACATTATTGACAATCGTCTGCTTAGAGTAGCAAGACGAAAGACTTTCTAAACTGTTGGTGGAACGATGAATCAGGCAGTGATGGGGGAAAATTTGACCGTTATATACACATATATTTCAGCACGTCTTACTATAAATTCAGCTTGTTTACCCCATACAAAATCTAAGGCTGTGATATGTTAATTTTAGGATTTTATTATTAATAGCTTATCCCTTATTTGGCACATCTGTTGTTTCTGCCTATTGAATCACTCCTAATAATTTTCCAACCATGCAAGCCTCTTTGGCATACAGAGAACTTGGCCATTCCGATTATTCAGAAACTCTTAATGGAGATGCGTGGGAAGAAGAATACAAGTGACTATGGAGCACTGATAGAGGACTCACTGTGTGCTGGGCACTTTTCTGAGCACTTTACGTAAATTCACTCATGGGGTCCACACAGTCAGCAGGAAGTAGATAGTAAAACCACATCCATTTGAGAGTCAAGGAACCCAAAGCACAGGAGTGGAATAAATTAACGATGGTCCCTCCAATAATGGAAGGTGGAGTCAGGATTCAAATAAAGCCATATGTCTTCAGAATACATTTTTATAAACACAATGTTTTCTTTTTATTAATATAACATTGAATAGGTAGAAAGTAAAAAAGTGACAAAGAAGGGACACTTCATAAATACAGACAAAACCCTTGCTACAAGAGGGGACTGAAACGGTACGTTCATCTGAAAACTAAGGTGGTCTAAATGTACATGTTCTACACATTAATTCTATTAATGACACAAAATGTATATTGCTAAGAAAAAGCAGTTTTATAGGACACAATGCTCTTCAAGATCTTTGGTTTAAGCTGTTTACCCACAGAAATTTCCAAACCAGTGTTTTTCACTCACCTGAGTGGAGAATCTACTTTGATTTCATACTGTTTTAATCCTCATCCGTCATTAGAGAATATATGTAGGTGTTCTACCCTCTCGACACTCATTTTGTTAATGTTTTAATTTGATTAAAGTATAACAAATATTGCATAATATTACCCAAGGGAGAGAGTACTCTAGTTTCTATTAATTATTCTGGGAATGTACCATTAAGAAAAGTCAAAAGTATTTATGTGGGTCTAACTGAAAAAATAAATTATGCAATATCACTAAACACTGGAATTATGAATATGTCTTTGTCAGTATCTCCATTACACATCATGCACATATTAGGTACAGTATATACGTATACACACAATGTATGAGGAAATGAAATTTACATCTTAAAAAAAGATTATACAACATTTGGTTGGCATAAACCAATGTTTTATTACTTGTATTGTGGCTGCCAATAAATCAGTAGTAAAATTTTTCTTCATTTGTTTATAAGGTTTATTTCATTTTTATCTGTTTTTAAGGATTTCTCTTTATCATTGGTTTTCAAAAACTTAATTATGATATATTTGGTTTAATTTCCTTTCTGTTTATTTTGCTTTGAATTATATTAGCTTCTTATATTTTTAGGATTATAGGATTTAAAAAAATTAAATTTGGAAGAAGTTTTGGCCAACATTTCTTCCAATAGCTTTTGCCTGATATAGTTCATTCTTTCAAATTGGGCCCACATTTAAATGGACAGTATGTAGCTTATTATTGTTCTGCAGATCACTGAGATGATTTTCATGGTGTTTGTTTAGTATTTTGCTTCCTCTATGGCTTCATTTTGGGTAGTTTCTACTGAGATATGTTTAAGTGTAGTTATCATTTTTTTCAGTGTATAATATGCTATTCCTCTCATTCAATAACTATTTGTTCATATCTAAAATTGTGTGTTAGTCTCTGGCAGTCCCAGAAAGTTAGTATTGTTATGAAACCCCTCAGTTATACGGAACATTGTTTTGTACTGGTCTCAGCCCATCGATACCCAATGTTGTGGACGGATGGACCAGTCCTTGTAATTCTTATTATGACTGCACGATGCTCTTCAGCAGTAACTATCAGGAAACTTTACAAAGGTACAGGTTTATTCCTTGCAAGTCCTGGAAATTACATAGCACATCTGGGGCCAGACATCAAGGTTGCAGGTAGAAAGAAAAAGCTCCTAGGGTCTGGGGTTCCACTTTTATGTGGCTCTAGGGTAGGAACATAGGGTCTCTGGCCTATTCTTCATGGGCAAATTTAGAACGTAAGAGTGGGAATTTAAAGCCCTGGAAGAGAAAACGACTTGTAGCCCAAATTGTCAGTTACTGAAATCAAGCAAGATCTACAAAACAAAGGAGCCTCAATGGGAGGAGGCCTCCCGGCTCTTTAACTAATTGTGTGGCTAGCAGTGTATTTACTCAAGATAGAAGTCTTTTTCACCCAGCCCCCCAAGTCCCCTCCCAGCTGGCAACCACCAGTCTGTTCTCTGTGTCTGTGAGCCTGTTTCTGTGTCATGTGTTCATTTATTTTTCTCTTTAGATTCCATATGTAAATAAAATCATATGGTATTTGTCTTTCTCTGTCAGACGTTTTACTTAGCATAATACCCTCTAGGTCCATCTATGCCATCATAAATGGTAAGATTTCATTCTTTTATGGACAAGTAATATTCCATTGTATATAGAGAGTACCACCACTTTTTTAACCACTCGTCTATTAATGGGCAGTTGGGTTGCTTCCATCACTTGGCTGTTGTAAATAATGCTGCAGTGAACATAGGGGTGCATATATACTTTCAAATTACTGTTTGGGATTCCTTCAAATATACGCCCAGAAGTAGAAATGCTGGGTCTTAAGGCAGTTCCATTTTTAATTTTTTGAGAAACCTCGGTACTGTTTTCCATAGTGGCTGCATCAATCTGCACTCCCAACAGTGCACAAGGGTTCCTTGAACAAAGTGAAAAAATTAAGAAGTAAAAATTGGTACTAACAAAATAGTCACAGTGATAGAAACTCAACATTGAGAATTAGTCAATAATATTGTAATATTATGTAGGTAGTTTAAATATTGGGGTGACCACTTTGTAAAGCATGTGATTATCTAATGGCTATACTGCATACCTGCAACTAGTACAAAATAATGTTGAATGTAAACTGTAATTGAAAAAAAATATAGCAGTCTTTGAAGAGGATGCCTCTTTGAAATTGATGCCTGGGCATCCAAAACTCAAGTCCCGAACTTGCATTACAAAAAGAAGATAAAAAGCAAACACTAATGTCAGGGCTTACACTCTAAACAGATATACATACGTATGTGTATAGTGGTTTGAAGTCTTTGCCTGATAATTCTTTTCATCACTGTTATTTCAAGATCTATGTTAATCATCTCCTGGGGTATCACATGGTCCTGCTTTCACGTATGTCTAATACTTGTGATTGGATGGAGAATTTCATGAATTTTATGCTAATGCATATTATAATATCTTTCTGTCTTCCTAAAAAAATCTTCAGTGTTTTTTTAACAAGGATCAGATGGCACTTTCTTGAGGCTTATTTCCAAACTCTATGAGTAGCAATCCTAAGTAATTTTTATTTCTGAGGTCTCTACCAGATGCCCTGGTGTTAAACAAGGATTCTATTCTCTGGATTTTGGAACTCTAATGTCTTCCTGCCCTCTCTGCAACCTCTGAACTGTCCAGCTTACAAGTCTCTGGTCATTCTTTTAACAGCCTGGTGGATTTTGACTGTAGGCATGCCCAGTTCAGTGTTCAGCCAGAAACTCAAGGAGCCCTTTAGTGGAGGAAAGGATGAGCAACAAGAGAATGAGATGAGGTGTGGGGAACAAAGAGCAACCTGCCAGAAGTATGTCATCATTATCTGCAATTACTTTGAATGTATATGGATTAAATTATCCAAAAGTAGAGTTCGGCAGAATAGGTTTTTTAAAAAATCATAATCCAACTATATGCTGTCTGCAAGAGACTTAATTTTATTTTATTTATTTTATTTATTGTTTTTCAGGTACAGTTGTCTCCATTTTCCCCCATCACTCCCCCAACCCCATCCAACCCCACCTCCTGCCTTTTGGCTTTGTCCATGGGTCCTTTATACATGTTCCTTGATGACCCTTCCCCTTCATTCCCCCTTTTCTCCCTGTTACCCCTCCTCCCCTCTGGTTACCATAAGTTTGTTCTTTATTTCAATGTCTCTGGTTCTATTTTGCTCATTTGTTGTTTTGTTGGTTAGGTTCCACTTATAGATGAGATCATATGGTATTTGCCTTTCACCATCTGGCTTAGTTCATTTAGCAAAATGCTCTACACAACACTGAACAAAGAAATTAAGGAATCCACAAACAAATGGATGCATATACTGCGTTCATGGATTGGAAGAATTAACATCATCAAAATGTCCATACTACCCAAAGAAATTTATAGATTTAACTCAATTCCAATTAAAATACCAATGATATATTTCACAGATATAGAACAAATATTTCAAAAATTTATATGGAACCATAAACAACCATGAAAAGCTGCAGCAATTTTGAGTAAGACGAGCAAGGTAGGAAGGATCACAATTCCTGACATCAAACTATATTACAAGGCCATGGTAATCAAAACAGTCTGGTACTGGCATAAGAACAGACACATCGATCAATGAAACAGAATAGAGAGCCTAGAAATAAACCCAAGTCTCTATGGTCTGTGAATATTTGCCAAAGGGTGCAGAAGCATAAAATGGAGTAAAAATAGCCTCTTCAACAAATGTTGTTGGGAGATCTGGACAGCTATATGCAAAAAAAAGAGAGAGAGAGAGAGACTTACTTTATTTACACTGTTGTATTAGATTCAGAAAACAGAATAAAATCAAAATTGAAAAGATCCTTGAGCTATATGCAAAAAAAAAAAGAGAGAGAGAGAGAGAGAGAGAGAGAGAGAGAAGGAGACTTACTTTATTTACACTGTTGTATTAGATTCAGAAAACAGAATAAAATCAAAACTAAAAAGATCCTTGAGCTAAAAAATAATAGCAATTAAAAGACAAAAACAAACATATAGTTTACTGAGGTAGAATTTAGCATTTCAACTGGGAGAAATGTCAGGTTCTGTGATTTTACTAGATGAAACACTGAGTTAAAAACAAGAAATGCTAAGGCAGAAGTATCATTTAATTGAGATCTGAAATAGGAGGATTAATTTGGCTGAATATTAGAAAACAATCTATTTGTGCATTATAATGAATTTTTGCTCTGGAGTCAAAAGAATGTAATTATATATATTAGAAATATTGTGACATTTGCCTTTATCAGAATTCAGTAGAACAATAGTCCATATTGAATATTAAATTCAAAGTTTGCACTGATTCTTACAGACCCTATGGAAGGCTTTTTTTACCTCTTTGTTCCTTAAGCTGTATATCAAGGGATTAAGCATAGGGATCACTAATGTGTAAAACACAGAGGCCACTTTATCAGTATCAAAGGAGCGAGCAGCTTTGGGCTGAGTGTACATAAATAGTAGAGAGCTATAGAATACAACCACCACAGTCAGATGAGAACCACATGTGGAAAAAGCTTTTTTCCTGCCCTCTGCAGAATGCATTCGAAATATGGCTCTCAGAATCATAATGTATGACACCAAAACTATCAGCAGAGAAGAGAGCAAATTAAATGCTGAAAATAGTATGATCAGCAATTCTATTTCTTGTGCATTTGAACAGAGCAAAAGTAACAAAGGAACATCATCACAGTAGAAATGATTTATGATATTAGAGCCACAAAAGGTCAATGTAAAAATCTTAATAGTGAACATTAGAGCCTGAAAGGTACTGTAGAGGTAAGGAATACCCACCAGCACACGACAACGTCTCTGGGACATAATGACATTGTAGAGCAAAGGGTTGCAAATGGCTGAATAGCGGTCATAGGCCATGGCTGACAAGATGAAAAATTCACTGATAATAAACATAAGGAAGAAAGCCAACTGTGTGGCACACGCATAATATGAAATAATATTTTGATCCACAACAAAATTTGCCAGCATCTTGGGACAAATGACAGTAGAATTACCAAGATCGATGAAAGCCAGGTGTTTGATGAAAAAATACATAGGTGTGTGTAGGCGGGAGTCCACCTGGATTAAGATGATCATGCCCAGGTTGCCTACCACTGTGACTGTGTAGACAATGAGGAAGGCCATGAACAGTGGCATCTGCAGCTCAGGCTGCCTTGTGACTCCCATCAGAACGAATTCTGTCAATGATGTTAAATTCCGTTGGCCCATCTAGTCCAGTCAGCTCTTCTGGAAAGAAACAGAGGGGTTTTTATTAGCTTTCATGTAGAGTCATCTAAACAAATTATACTCTTTGCAGACACATTGAACAAACACGTTTTTCATAATAGGAGATAGAGAATAATTCCCACATCTGATTTTAAAAGTAAAATAGAATTAGATAAAATTAGATAAAATTAAATAGATAGTGATAGAATTTTAACTTCTCAAGAGAAGAGACCCACAGGAAACACATGCACTGTTGTGACAGGTTAAACTCTCACTAGAGTCAACAATGTTTGGGACAACATATCCACTGATTTTTTAAAAGCCATATAAATATTAGATATATTTATTTAACCTACACAATAACATCACAATTTTTCTTTAGTACACTTACATTTCTATCTGAGAATCCTTGTGAATATTTGATTTTCTAAATGAGAGAGGCAGAGATAATATGAAGTGAATGAAGTTTAAGATTTTAGGTCCCTCTTTTGCACTTTTAAGACCTAGGTGGGGCCTTAACAATACACCCCCAAAGTGATTTATTTTTGTCAAAGTTGCAAATGTAAGACATTTTAACCTCAACCAAGCCCAATTTGTCTTCGCATTCCAACTTTACTCCACATTCAACTAATATTATAGTTGATATCAACTAATATCAACTATGGTTGACATGTGTACAAACATTTGTGGTGTCCAGCTAAAGAGAGATTGAGTTAATAATACTTTATTTGATGGGTAGTGGGCGTGTTTGTAAGAGTCAAATTTATCATTGAGTAATGCTATCCACTCTGGTATTGTAATGGCTTCTGAGAAGTCTCTTACCACCCAAAATGCAGAGATAGGTCTGGAATGTTACTAATACAAATAATATATTTATAATTTTATAATGTATGCAACTACTTGTTTGCTGACCACTGAAATTTTTAAAACTCTTTTTTCCTTCTAATAATTATTCACATTTATGCCTTAATTTACATGTATAACTATTATTCATTTTTAAAGAAAAAAAGTCTTTCAATTAGTAAAAACTTTAAGAGGTATAATATCTGGATCTATTTCTGCTAAAATATATGGTTTATATCAATATTTAGGCATTTTGAATATTTAATTGTATATCCTTCTTTTCCTCTATATGCTATTTATATGTACTCATTAATTTCTCCATTGTGAATATGATAAGCATTTAAAATATTTATTTGAGCATTTATTATATCTCATATTACTGTCGATGTATTTCTTGAATTGTACAATCGAGTATACATAGAGTATAACACTGTGATTTTCAAATATTTCAGTGATAAGTACTAACCTCTTCATTTGATAAAATTTACATGGGAATTCAAGAAAACAAAGCAGAACTTGCTCTGATTGAAGACAGAGAAGCTGCTTTAGCTCAATCCACTCGTATTCCTTGCCCCTCACGTTGAGTTTCCCTTCAGTGAAAATCTGGAACTCTGCAAGTGTGATTTTCGATGCAGGAGTAAATGATGTTCAAAATATCCAGCCAGTTAAAATACAAAACAGAATTGTGTGATGAAATGCTCAGCTTTAGACGGAACAACTATCAAGTAAAAACTTCTGGGAGCCCAGCAGAAGGTCCAAACCTACAGTTTAGAGCAGCTGAGTCAGGAACCCCCGCACCCTTCATGGCTATTGGCAGAATTCTAGGAATCTGTAATTTTGGGGTGTCCATTTAGCCAATCTGATTCAAGGCATAATGAATGGGAAGCACAGGGGGAGCCAACTGAGAAGATTCCTCAGTTACGTCCATCCCTCTTTCCTAGATGAAGTTGTCTGCTGTTTCTCCATCGAGCCCACTCTGCTTTCAGGTTCATTACTCTTTCACAAGTGAGAACAAGTGCTGCAGGGCCTGCTCTCCTGGGTTCTTCTACAGATGCACTGGATTAAGCAAACAAATTCAGAATTCCAGTGCCATGTTGAAGTCTTCAACGATTTGCTAAGTGTTGTGGATGAGAAGGGGCCACTTGCTAAGCCTGACGACCTCGAGGAGGCCTGCGTGACGGCATTGCAAACTTTGAGGGGGAAATGGGGCAAAGAAGGAGAAGGAACATGTATGAAAGACCCATGGACAAACACAAAGAGGGGAGGACTGGATGTGGGAGTTGGGGGTGAGGAGGGCGGGAGAGAGTAATGGGGGGAAATGGGACAATTGTAATTGAACAACAATAAAAAGTTTTCATTGAAAAAGTCGTATGATAGCTATATAAAAATTCTTTTAAACAACAACAACAACAAAAACTTCCAGACCTAAAGTAACCTCATAGGATGGTCTGAAGTTAAAAACTTCTAACTAAAAGCAGGTGAAGGCAAGCAGTCACGTCCTAGGCCGGAACCTTCCCTGACAAATGGCAATCTTTACCTTAATTGTACCTGTCTGTTATCTTTTTGCATCTGAAATAACATACCTTTGCAATGTCAAATTTCCTTTTTTTCCAGACTCCTCAAAGCATAGGCTCCCCACCAGAGGGAGATCACAAATCCCCTCATTGTTATTGTTATTATGTTAATAGTTGAGTGTTAACTATTACATACCCACTTGCGTAAAAGAAGTATGTGTCTATCATTTAATTTTTTGTCCAAACCCAGAGGTTTCCCCGCTTTGCTTTCTTCTGCCTTCCTAATCTATCGCCAGTGGATTTCATGTAACCCACCTATGCCTCCTCTTTTGATTGTAATGTATGAAAGAAAGTGCAAAACTGCCCTTTTCCAGAGCATTTTCTCAATCCTTTGAGGTTTTGCTTCTTGACAATTGTCATCATTTTGCTCAAATAAACTCATAAAAATTCTTACACATTTGAAAATATCTTACATTGACATAATTAGTCTAGTGTTTGTTTAGTTCATCTGTATTTTTAGTGTCAATTATTACCTCTCTCAGAAAACATCTAATTTTTTTTACTTTGTTTATTCTTTGTTTTTTAAAATTCACATTTTAATTTTATTGTGGTAAGAATACTTAATATGAAATATACTCTGTTAAAGACTTTTAATGTACAATACAGTCAGTTTGTAAAGCTTATTCTGAAAAAACAAACCAAGTAGTAAGCTGCCTTGAGAAAAAAAGCAAATAACTAAAAAATATTGGGAGTTTATCCTTATATATAGCATATGTATATCCTCATTTTAATATTATTTGCAGTTTATAAAATATTACATGGGTAACACATATATTAAAATGCTTTCTGTCAAAAATTGCACTGAATATATTTATTATATATAATACAATATTTATCAACTATTATATAACATATATTAAAATGATTTGTTGCTTATCTGAAATGCAAATGTAATTGTGAATCCTGTTTTTATTTGGAAATCCTAACTTTAATAAATTCTAATAGATGAGATTAGTGATGATTTTTTATGATATTCATAACTCTGTTCAATTGCAATATCCAAATGTCACTATCAACTTTCATAAATAAAATAGATCTAGGAATCTAGTAGTAAAATCATAAGATTTAGTGCCCTAAACATGCCATTCTATGCCAGGGAATTGCAGCTAACAGAGAAGATAATGAATTGCTGTGGTAGTTCAGAGTCAGCTGTCGGTAGCTACAAGAATGTCCATGATCAGAAGCCAGGAATCATGGAAAACTACCAACACCCAGGTGATAATCAAAACACAAACCTATACACTGACCTTTAATGGAGAATTGGATTTTCTTCTCCTAAATTGCTTTTACTTTAAATAGGGAGAATTTATGCTTCTTGTCCTTCTTTGAGATACTCCCTGAAGACGTGGCATATAATTCATGCTCAAGTCACCTGAGAGATTTTTAGAATATTGCCTCGTGGTGCCTGCTAATTACCCAGGACACCCTACACATTCCCTGGTGATAACATGTGAGGGACAATTCAAGGAAAGCAACTGAACAACAGAAATGATCTGAACAGTTCACGGAGACCCACGTGACGTAAAGGTACTCACTCACAGAGTCATCAATGATTAAAGTAACTGTGGAAAATACTTTGACATCAACTTTATCCCAATAAAACTGGCATCATTCCAAAAGTTGTGGTAAACTTATAAATGACATCACATAGGGTTTTTTTTCTTTGAACTTATTATTGAAATAAAAATATGGAGTACACTCTGGGTTAAAAATATGTCACAGACCTGTGTAAGATAGATACACTAGTCTCATATTCAGAGGACAAGCTCATATAACCCATGTAGTTTGCCCAAAGTCGCTTGATTGGTGACTAGGAGATTTGAAATTAATGCCTCATCTTTAAATGAGTAATATATATATATTTTTTGTTCTTTCATATGACAAACCTGTAACAATTATTATAATGCAATGTGTTACTGTGATGATTGCCTCGATAATAGTGTTTCCTGAGTGGAGATCTCCCCACTTTTGGATAGTGTTCAATACAAGCTCATTGAGAGCAACACTTGAGATAAGATCTATAATCCATCTCTCATAAATGTTACTCATGCCCTCCTCCTCTATGACTTCCGTGTGTGTAAGGATTGGTCTGGGCACCAGATCTTTCTCATTGGCCGACCTCACACGTTTTAATGGGCTCCAGATGGCAAACAGTAGCACCGCTGTGCTCTGGAGGTCAGATTGGGTTCATTTAACTGTTAACTGCACAGACTCAGGTTCAACAGGTGTTAAGTGGTTTCTGTGAGCACTTGCAGAGGGATGGAGAAATGCTTCCTGTTGTTTTCTGAAGGATACTTTAAAAAATGATCAGTGGCTGGCTTCAACATCTCTTCCTCAAAATAGTTACTTATTATGATCTAATCCTCCTGCAACAGTGGGCTACATTTGTATCCCACACCAAGACACAACTTCTTTTGACCAGCTAGATTTTTTCCACAGGTATTGTTCATTCATTCATTCATTCCTCCTGATCCTTGCTTAGACCATTGTCAGTAAGTCAACTTACAACCCTGGTCTTTCTGCTAAAGGTTTATTCATTTTGCCTTTTTCCCTTTTATCCATTTGACTTAAAAACATTTTAAATATATTTATTGCTTTCTAGAATCTTGATATGGAGATGTTCTTTCTCATTATGCTTTGCAACTGATGGTAAAACATACTGGGAAATTATGCCCTCACCTTTTACAGGACCTTCTCTGTGACAGTCCTGTAAAGTCACTTCTGGTGGCCACATTGCTACTACTCAGACCACTTTGCATTCATTTTTCAGCCTGAAGCATCCTCACCTGCGCAGATGGCGAAATCCAAGTTTCAACCCCAGTTGAGGAAAGGTTGTGGTTACTGATTTGCAGATGAGGTTCTTTCTTTCTTTCTTTTTTTTTTTTCTAACAATATGCCTCAACATAGTGGGCAATTTTATTTACAATGTTTGCAGGTATTGCCCCCCCACTCTTTAGAAAGAATAGCCATTATCGAGCTGGATTCCACCTAACACATTCTAGCCTTACAAAGGCAGGCCCAGTCCCTACTATATCTTAATAAAATACTATCCATTTTATAAACATTATTTACAATCACCATTTCTGCTATATTTTCACCCTTGGTACTGTGTTGCCTTCTATTCTTTGTAAGATTTTTTACATTACACAAGTTAGGGAAACCAGTTCCACTGAAATACCTTGAGACAGTCTCTTGAGAAACCACAGTGCAATCCAGAGGGTAATTTTTGTTGTAGTCACTTTAGTGTAATTGGTGTCTGAACCACAGGGATTCTGGTCTCGTTAGAAGTATACATGTGCCTGTGTGTGTATATATACACACACACACACACATACTTGTCTCTTCTTTCAAATGTGTCCTCATTGAGGAAAGAATTACAGATGGACCATCATTACATTTTTTTAAAAAATTTTGTTTTTTGTATTTTACTTGATATCTAGTAAAAACTTATCTGTTTACTTATCTATCTAAAACCTAGAGTTATTCAGTTATCTGTCACTAAAATATTGATTATTCTGAATCTCAAAAATATATTAACTGATTTCATCTCTGAGAAGAGAGTAAGAAACCCTGGACATGGATGTGAGCTTTCTAAATAAACTAATATCCTAAACTTTTAAATATAATTGGTAAGTTAAATTTCATTTTTAATGTCTTTCTATTTCCTTTAATTTTTTTATATTTACAACTCATTTGACAAATGACTGAAAACTTCAAATGTGATATAATCTTATCAGTGTTTTGATTCTCAAAGTTCATGTAATTTAAGTCCATATTTTATTATTTAATTCAGTTTACAATGTTGCCATCAAATTTTGCCACTAAAGTTATTAGTTTTACATTTGGGTAGTTAATTTCTAATACCTTTTAAACATGCTATTTACTAAATTAGAGTTTACAATAAAATTCAGTAAGTGATATTTTATTAACAATTTCAGTTATGTCTCTAAGATTAGCAGAAGAAAGAGCATGTGATAGGTAGTTCTATGATAAAAAAAATATGCAGTTTTGAACAGCTGTTGAAAGTACTCTTCCACATTGTCAAATCTGTTCGTAATCTTTAAGGAGCACATTAGATATAAAAAATATAGGTATTTATTTTATTTATCGCACATTTAACAAGGTTAGTTTGCAAATGATAATTTGAAATATCCATTTGATTACTAAAATAAACAAATAAATAAAGATAGTTCTTAAGAATTGCAGAAATGATCCAAATAAAAAGGAAATTCCTCAACTACAATGGTTTTAAAGTTTAATACTGATCACCATGTACCAAAATATATAATACACTAAATGTGTATCATTATTTTATTTATCTTGATTTCATATAGCTATGCAGCTACGTATTTAAGTGAAGTGTTTAGTGTACTCAAAGAACAGTCAATACTTTACTGGAGTTGTCTTTTTCAATCGTCTCAGCAATCTTGGAGAACTAAATATAATACATCCTGAATCTGGGAAGTTAAATAACTTGGTTCAATGAAATAAAACCAACTGTTGTTAGCCATAGGATTTGACCCAGGGTTAATGGATCCCAACTTTCTCATCATTGTATCAATTAAATGTTTTAATTAAAATATATAGATGGTATAAATTACAGATAAACCAACATAATCATCTTTTGTTTATTATAATTTCTAAAATGACTCTCCGACATAATAGAGAAGAAGCATTTTTAAATGTCATTACTCTAGACACCTGCACCTCCTTAACCCACGCGGTGGCCCTTTTGCTGTCTACAATAATGCCAGTGTAGGTCGCTGCCATATCTAAGTTCAAAATAAATGTAATTTTCAGACTCTTCTCATTCAATAACTTCCTACTTCAAACCAAAATCAGAGAATATCATAGCTATATGCTATAACTGTGTAACTGTTTACTTTTCTAATGGCATATATTATACATGCTATTAATTTCAATCATCATTCGTGTCTTAGTGCGTAGTATAACTTTAGTCTTAAAGTGCACACTTTAGAGGGAGACTGAAGTTGTGAGAAACAAACTGTTTTTTTTACCTATTGTTTTCTATGGAATATAATTATATAAAGCAACATCACTGGAATGAAATTAGAGACCATTTTATCCACTTATTAGTTTTATTGGTGAAAAATCTCAGATTCAAAGAAAGGATATTTTTTATCCAAAGCCTAACATCAGTAATTGTATGTATCTGTATTCCCTAATAATATGTAATATGTGATATATATATATATATATTCCCTAATAAACTGTAATCTCTGTTTTTTTTTTCACAACAGATCTTGTGGAAAGAAACAAATGACTGAAAAGAATTATACGGTTGTGACTGAGTTTATTCTTCTGGGATTGACAGACCACGCTGAACTGAAAGGTGTGCTTTTTGTGTTGTTCCTGGTGATTTATGTCGTTACCTTGGCGGGAAATCTGAGCATGATCATCTTAATCCGAGTCACTCCCAAGCTCCACACACCCATGTACTTTTTCCTCAGCTGCCTCTCTTTTGTAGATGCCTGCTATGCATCTGCCATTGCACCCAAGATGCTGATAAACCTCCTGGTTGCCAAGGGAACCATCTCCTTTTCTGCTTGTATGGCACAGCATTTGTGTTTTGGGGTATTTATTACCACGGAAGGCTGCTTGCTGTCAGTAATGGCATATGATCATTATGTGGCGATTGCAAATCCTTTGCTTTACAGTGTGGCCATGTCTAAGGGGAAGTGTGTAGGGCTGGTCACTGGGTCGTGGATATGTGGAATAGTTAACTCCTTAGTACACACAGTAAGTTTGGGCAGATTGTCCTTCTGTAGGCTGAATGTTGTCAGCCACTTCTTCTGTGATATTCCTTCACTCCTAAAGCTGTCATGTTCTGACACTGCTGTGAATGAGCTGTTGCTCTTAATTTTCTCTGGAGTCATTGCCATGGCCACCTTCTTGGTTGTGATGATTTCCTACATGTTCATTGTTCTTGCTATCCTGAGGATCCACTCAGCAGCAGGCAGATGGAAAGCCTTCTCCACCTGTGCCTCTCACTTGACTGCCGTGACCATATTCTATGGTACCTTAAGCCTTAGTTACATTCAGCCAAGCTCCCAGTATTCTGTAGAACAAGAGAAGGTAGTTTCTGTGTTCTATACGCTAGTTATTCCCATGTTAAACCCACTGATTTATAGTCTGAGAAACAAAGAGGTAAAGGAGGCTGTGAAAAGGGCCTTAGAAATGAAACATTTCCTGTGTAGATTTTAAGTCATTGTAAACCCTATCACATTCTACCAGTTGCTTCTCACTTTCTATAATTCCATGAATGTAAAGTCTTTAAAGATATACAAAGTTTTTTTTTTAATTTCTAAAAATTTTTCAACCATCATTTACATGCAACACCATTCTACACCAGTTTCAGATGTGCAGCCAAGCAGCCAGAAACCCATGCCCTCCACAGAGTAGTACCTGCACTGCTCCCAGCATGCACCTCAGGGTCCTATGAGGAAACAGCCAACAAACAAAACCTGTTTAATTCATACAGCTGTCTCACAAAACCAATAGCCTATGACAGTGGCCTTCTGGCAGTCAAGGTTATTAATCCATGAATCAACACAAAATCCAGTACTACATTTATATTTTTCTGTTATTTGGAGAAAACAATTACATAATAATACTCTCATGTAAGGACATAAAAACACAGTACTTACAAAGAAAAAAGTATATTGGTTCTCAGAGTTCCAAGAATACAGATAAGCTATAGCTAAAATTTGCCTTCATTGACTTATACTTTAACTCATTAAAAAGTGGCTATGATATTGCAGTTTATAATAGGAAAGGCATATTTGGTCTTACTCCTGGATTCTGACATAGCTCCTAAAACCTTTTTATCACCCAAAATGCCAATAAAGCTCCTGGTTGTGAAGGGAACTGTTCTTTTTCTTTTTTTGCTTGCATGGTACAGCATTTGTGTTTTGGAGTGTTTGTTACCACAGGTTTCTTGCTGTCAGTAATGGCCTAGGATCGTTTTGTGGCGATTGCAAATCCTTTGCTTTACAGTGTGGCCATGTCTAAGAGGAAGTGTGTCGGGCTGGTCACTGGGCCATGGATATGTAGAGCGATTAACTCATTAATATACACAATAAACTTGGACAGAATTTCCTAAGTGTTGAGATCCTGGAAGCTATCTTTTGTTATGTTACTGAGGTGATTTTGGAAAGTGCATCTGTTTGGGGGCTGGTTACCAGGGGAACCAACCACCATTTCCAAAGAGGGAAGAGGGCTAGAGGTTGAATCCATTACCAATGACCAATGATTTAATCAGCCTTGCCTGTGGAATGAAGCCTCCATAAAAACCCAAAAGAGGGTGTGTGGAGAGCTTCCAGGTTGTTGAACCAGAATACTTCCATGTGCCACCCCGCTGGACCTCAAACTCAAGGACAGAAGGTCTTGCACTTGGAACTTAGCTTTACGTATCTCTCCATCTGGCTGTTGATTCATATTCTTTGACATCCTTTGTAATAAACTGGCAACACAGTGAGTGAACTTCTTTTAGATTTATATATATATCATGTTTTTTTCTTTTAGAGTAATAAATTATATATTTACTTATACTTCCAACTATGTATTGCTTATATACTGAAATGCATTAGAATTGTGTGTGTTGGACTTGCTTACTGTGACTTTGTTATATTCAATTATTAGTTATACTAACTTCTGAAGATTCATTTTCTACATAAACAATCACATCATCTTCAAATATAGAACATTTTATTTATTTTTTCAAATCATTATGTCTTTTTATTTATTGCTTTCATCTTACAGCACGAGCTGGGATTTCCGTTGTGATGTATGATAGTTGTAGTGAGAAAAAAAGCCTTCTCTTTTTCCATTGTTAGTGAGAAGACATATATCCTTTCATGATTAAATATGGTGTTCACTGTAAGTTTTACTGTAGATGTATTGTATTGATTTTTAGGAAGTTTCTTTCCATTTTAAATTGCTATATTAATTTTATGCTGTAAATAGATACTAAATTTCATTAAGTGCTTTTTCTGTATCAATAGAGAAATTCATATTTTTCCTTCTTAATTCTATTGATATGATAAATTACATTAATGATATGTGAATGTTGAACTGGGCTTGCATTCTTAAAATAAACCTCATATATGGTCTATGAATTATATCTCCATAAATTGCTATAAAATATAAATTAAAATTAGCAAAAAATAAAAATTAATTTATGTGATTATTACTAGATCTGAAATCAAGAAGCTAATTTAATATAATCATTTCTGCAAGAAATAAAGACCACATTTATTCAACAGGTATTAAATTCTTTATGACTACAGAAAACATGTTAAAATTTAAGGACGATAAAAAAATAAAGCCTTGAAAGAAATCTCTGTATTGTTCTACTTCTAACTTGATTTTTTAAAAAGTAAGTCCATAATTTCTATAGATTTAAAGTTGATTGTGATGGCAAATAAATAATTCCATGAAGAAGTAAGTTTTAAAAATGTCAACCTTTTTTTTGACATAATAAAAACTGAATTTTACTTTGTCTATGATTAATTTCTAGTATTCTGAGTTACAAATTAATATATTGAGCTACAAATTATATAAAGAGACAGGCACACTGGATTATATATTTTGCTATTATTTCATGTTTTATGTTTTGCAAGTTTGTGGGGATTTAAATGCTGTCGTACAAATATTTTAATCCTTATCATCAAGGAGCTAATAAAGGTAAGATAGGCAGTACATAAATGTAAAATTTCTGCTCCATTATGACATACAGGGAATAGGAGAAACACCAGATGGCTCTGTGAAGGGCATGGCCCTCGTTGTTCCAGGACGTGCCATTCACATACTAGACATTAGAATATAGACCCTCCTGAGAACCAAGATGGCGGCGTAGGTAGACACACTGCGCCTCCTCGCACAACCAGAACTGACAGAGAATCGAACAGCAAGGGGGACCAACACCAAGAAAATAGAAAATAACCATTCATCCAGACTGGTAGGAGGGGCAGAGACGGGCACCGGGGTGGAGAGGACTCGCGTGGCTGTGGCGGGACTGAGACTGGCGGAGTGTGGGACAAATGGCGCAGGCAGTCCGAGCACTAGCAGACCCTGCGGCCCCACATCTGCGCAGATAAACCGAGAGGGCCGGACTCAGAGTGGCGGAGAGTGGGGCAGGCAGAGCGGCGGGTAGCACCCTGCGGCACCACATTCGCCCACAGATAAACCTGAGGAACTGCAGGCAACGAAGCAGACCGTGCAACCCAGGGCTCCAGCTCCGGGAAATAAAGCCTCAAACCTCTGATTGAAAGTGCCCCTGGGGGTTGGGGCAGCAGCAGGAGAGACTCCAAGCATCACAGAAGAGGTTGTTGGAGAGACCCACAGGGGCCTAGAGTGTGCACAGGCCCACTTACTCGGGAACCAGCACCAGAGTGGCCCAGTTTGATTGTGGGTAGCAGAGTGAAGGATTGAAATCCGGAGGAGAGTGAGGCGGGAGCCATTGCTCCCACTCGGCCCCTCCCCCACTTACAGCGTCACAGCTCAGTGACCAGCATTACCCCGCCCTGGTGAACACCTAAGGCTCCGCCCCTTAAAGTAACAGACGCGCCAAGACAAAAAAAAAAAAATGGCCCAAATGACAGAACACTTCAAAGCTCCAGAAAAAATACAACTAAGCGACGAAGAGATAGCCAACCTATCGGATGCACAGTTCAAAGCACTGGTTATCAATATGCTCACAGACTTGGTTGAATCTATTCGAAAAACAGATGAAAAAATGAAGCCTATGCTAAGAGAAACAAAGGAAAATGTACAGGGAACCAATAGTGATGCGAAGGAAACTGGGACTCAAATCAATGGTGTGGACCAGAAGGAAGAAACAAACATCCAAACAGAAAAGAATGAAGAAACAAGAACTTGGAAAAATGAGGAGAGGCTTAGGAACCTCCCGGATGCCTTGAAACGTTCCCACATCCGAATTATAGGGGTGCCAGAAGGAGAAGAGGAAGAACAAAAAATTGAAAACTTATTTGAACAAATAATGAAGGAGAACTTCCCTAATCTGGCAAAGGAAATAGACTTCCGGGAAGTCCAGGAAGCTCAGAGAGTCCCAAAGAAGCTGGACCCAAGGAGGAACACACCAAGGCACATCATAATTACATTACCCAAGATTAAACGCAAGGACCTACATCCAAGATTACTGTATCCAGCAAACCTATCACTTAGAATGGAAGGGAAGATAAAGTGCTTCTCAGATAAGGTCAAGTTAAAGAAGCTCATCATCACCAAGCCCTTATTATATGAAATGTTAAAGGGAGTTACCTAAGAAAAAGAAGATCAAAAATTGGAACAGTAAAAATGACAGCAAACTCACAGTTATTAACGGCCACACATAAAACAAAAACGAGAGCAAACTAGGCAAACAACTAGAACATGAGGGTTGTCATTAAGGGAGTGGGAGGGGGAGAGAGGGGGAAAGGTACAGAGAATAAGTAGCATAGATGATAGGTGGAAAATAGACAGGGGGAGGGTAAAAATAGTGTAGGAAATGTAGAAGCCAAAGAACTTATAAGTATGACCTATGGACATGAACTATAGGGGGGGGATGTGGGAGGGAGGGGGGTGGGCAGGATGGAGTGGAGTGGGGGGGGAATGGGACAACTGTAATAGCATAATCAATAAATATATTAAAAAAAAAAAAAAAAAGAATATAGACCCTCCTGTTGCATGACTGCTGGGACCTCCCTACCTCATAGCATTTCTTTTCAGCTCTCAAGTGGTTACAACTTCTCCAGGGAATCCACATAAATTAGATAGATTGATGATAGATGATAGATAGATAGATAGATGATAGATAGATAGATAGATAGATAGATGATAGATAGATAGAGAGAGAGACAGACAGAGAGACAGAGAGAGAGAGAGAGAGAGAGAGAGAGACTAGATAGATGTATTCTCCAGAGAATGCCCTAGTTCCTTTCTCCAATAGGAAACCACATGCAGATACAATTTGAAACTTGGGAATATTATGAGTATTGTGAATTGTTAAAAATTCAATGAACCTGAGATTATTTCCTATTCTACAGAAACTAATGTTTAACTTTCATATTCATGCTCCTTAATTAGAATTCTCTCTCGTATTTGAGGAGCTCTTTCAATGACAAACTGTGTATCTTGATTAGTGATGTTTCTCCTCATAGGGTGGATAAATATTTCTGACAGATATGCAATTCCCTTTATCAGTCTAGTCACTGTAATAGGCAGTCATTGTGTGTTTCCATGAATCAGGACAATATTCTCTTAACTGAATATCTTTCGGGTGGGGCTTTCACATCTCCATCCATATGAATGCACACCCTAAAATAACATGATGCTCAGCCTTCACAGCTGCATGTGGTGCTCTATGGTTTTTATGGTATCACTCAGGAATGTTTTTCCCATGCATGAATAGGTCACTAACTAACACTGGCTCAAGGAAGAGGACTTACCTTAAAATAGAAAAATGATCACATGTTGGGCTTCATGGCATTTATTGGTTCAGTAGCTCAACAATATCAGAGTCAATATATTCTGTTGCCCTTAAATTAATTGCCCAAGTGGATGAAGTGCACATAGAAAGGTCCTTCAAAGTCTGAGAAGCAGAAGGTAATAGAGAATAAATATCCCTCTCACAGACCTCTCTATTTTGGAAAGAACATTTATCTCTTATATTGTCCCTGGAAGAATTCCTTCTACAAATCATTAGCAATAGACATTTGGCTTTTTTTGAATTCTGCTTCTCTTTAATCTCCATTTCTTAGACTACATCCTCCTTTCATTTTGTTTTAGCTTTCTATGAGAGCAAAAGCACTCATTAAAAGCAGGACTAATTAATTTACATTTAGGTGAGCTAATATTCATTTACAATTGAATAATTATATTTGTCTTGAATTCATTTTTCTGTGCAGATACAGTTTTCACTGTTTTGAATCTTTCTGCTATTTCTCCTCTTCTAATCCTACATCTTCCAAAGTGAAGTTTTATTTCCTGTCATCTCTGGGGTGACATCAGTGAAACAAAAATGATATTAAGAGACAATTTAGGGACCTTGTTAAGAACACAGAGTCTTGAGCATGAACTTGACTACTTGGTTTGAAATCTGGGTCTACCACCCAATACTTAGTGGGCTCTGACAATTTACTTAGCCTCTCTAAATCAGCTTTTCATAATCTGAAAAATAGAAATTATAATAGGACCCCTCTCAAAAAGTTGTTGTGATAATCAAATTCACCAAGACATGAAGAATACTCAAAAGTATGAAGTATTATTACTTGGGAGTAATAAAGACTAGGTATCTTAAAGATTCCTTTTAACTCCATTTACACTTTGGTATTTATCCTTATATGAAACTGTATCCTGTACTTTTTTATATTGTTAGGCTTTATTTTATTTTTAGAGAAGTTTTATGTTCATAGCAAAAGTGAGAATGTACAGAGATTCCCATGTATTCCTTGACCCATTCATGCTCAGCTGCCCCGTCCCATTGTCAACAGCTCTTAACAAAATGGTACATTTGTTACCATCCATGAACCTACACTGGCACCTCAACTTCACGGTATACATTTGATTCACTCTTGGTGGTGTACATTTTATGGGTTTGAATAAATATATAATGACTTGTATCCACAATTATAGCTTCATACAAAGTATTTTCACTACCCTAAAAATTTTCCCAGCTTCCTCTATTCATCCTTACCTATGCCCTAACCTCTGGCAACCACAAATCTTTTTACTGTCTCCATAGTTTCACCTTTTCCAGAATGTCCCATCACTGGAATAATGCAATATATACCCCTCTCTGATTAGCTTTTTCACTTAGTAATATACATTTCAGATTTTACCACATTTTTTATTGCTTGATAGCTCATTTCTTTTTAGTGCTCAATAAAATATCATTGTCTGGATGTACTATAGTTTATTTGCCCCTCCACCTATTGAAGTACATCTTGGTTGATTTGTATGATGCACTTTTAAAATTTTATTCCAGTGAAGTATTTTAAGTGTGCTTTGGCTGAACATTGAATGTTATTGCAGGATAGTGAGCAAAGCAAATATTGTAGACAAATAACTTTAATAAAATCCCAGAAATATTAAGAAAAATAAAAATACACAAAAGAAAAATAGCATATTAAAAGTAAGCATATGGGAAAACTTGGAGAGTGACATGGAGCTACTATGCACAAAAGGCAAAATGACCACACCCTTGGTATGTATTAGACTGCACTTACATTAGAAATATGCCATCGTGCAAACAGCAGGATTATTTTTCTTTGCTTCCCACAATAATCAATCAATGCAGTTAAACAATAAAAGCCAGTTAAAACACAGTGCTTAATCAATAGTGATCAAAATCAGGAAATATAGAACTAAGACTCAACAAGAAGAGGGTATATGCAGCCCGCACAGTGGGTGCATCTCAAGTACCCAGTTTGGGTGATAGGGGAGGCTGTGCACTGGACCCTACAGGACACCTACTACATTAGGCCACACTACCGAGACATGGAGTCAAAACAGCTCTACTTAATACATAGAAGCAAACACAGGGAGCCTGCCAAAATGAGGACACAAAGAAACATGGCCCAAATGAAAGAACATATCAAAACCCCAGAAAAAGAGCTAAATGAAATGGAGATAAGCCCATCAGATGCAGAGTTCAAAACACTGGTGATAAGGGTGCTCAAAGAAATTAGTGAGGACCTCAGCAACATAAAAAAGACCCAGTCAGAAACAAAGGACACATTAATTGAAATAAAGAACTATTTACAGGGAAACAACAGTAGAATGGATGAAGCCAAGAATCAAATAAATGATTTGAGTCATAAGAAAGCAAAAAACAACCATAAAGGACAAGAAGAAAAAATAATCCAAAAAAAAACGAGAATAGTATATATAATTAGCCTCTGGGACAAGTTTAACAGGTCCAACATTTGCTTCATAAGGGGGCCAGAAAGAGAAGAGAAAGAGCAAGAAATTGAAAATCTATCTGAAAAAACAGTGAAAGAAAACTTCCCTAATTTGGTGAAGGAAATATACATGCAAGCCCAGGAATCTCAGAGAGTCCCAACCAAGATGAATGCACAGAGGCCCACGCCAAGACACATCATTATTAAAGAGCCAAAGGTTAAAGATAAAGAAATATAAAGATAAGAAAGAAAGAAAAAAAGAAAGGAAGGGAAGAAGGAAGGAAGGTAAGTTAGTTACCAGAAAGTTGCCAGATGAGAGGGGGGAGGGAGAGAATGGTTGAAGAGATGAGGGGATGAAAAAGCACAAATAAGTACTTACAGAATAGACACGGGGGTGTAAAGTACAGGGAAATGGAGCAGTCAAAGAACTTATGCTCATCATCCATGGACATGAAAAATGGTGGGGGGATTGCCGGAGGGACTGGGGGTTGCTGGGTGGAGGGGGCAAAGGGGGAAAATCAGGACAACTGTAATAGCACAACCAACAAAATATAATTTAAAAAATTTGGAAATATCAACTTAAGAAAAGGGGAACAGCACAATTAATGTTCATAGGATAGTTCCCTTACCCAAGGTTACCAAAAATAGCTTTTAAACATGGATAATTACTTTTTTCAAAGAGATAAGGAAATACTACAATCTCAAAAACGGAATAGCCAGTAATTAAGCAACAACTAGTTGAGGGGAAAACAGTACTAGGGATTTCTATGTGGCCTCAGAAATTTCTCTTACTTTAAATTCTCTGATATCAACAAAATAGACCAATTAAGACAAAACTAGGTGCCAGTCAGAGCCTATGGACGGCTGAATTAGAAGTATATTCAGTTAATAGACTCAGACTTGGAAAAAGTGGGATCCCAATGTTTGGAAGGGGTACTTGAGCAGAGTAATATGACTGAGAACGTCAAATCATCAGATATCACAGACACAACCATCAGTAAGTACAGTTCTGAAACATACCGGAGAAGGGCATGAAAGCTGAGACAAAAGGAAGAAAGGGCACACACACTCACACTCACACTCACACTCACACATACCCATGCTGGGATTTTATTCTGATGGATGAAGAAACATCAGAATCCTTGACAGTTTTTTCTATATTCACCTAACACGTTCTGCTACATTATAACACTTATGTAATTTAAGTATATAATTTATCTTTCCCCTGAAGAAAGAATTTTTTTTTTACTATTTTGTTCATTAATCTATTTACAGGAATTAGACATGCCTAGCATCTGTAAGAAAATTGATAAATATATGTCAAACTCAGTTGTGCTTGCTATCTCTTTAGGAGGTACATACAGCAAAATTTAAAGTCCTTAATCTAGGTCCTAGTTTATAGGAATCATATTGTATGCAAACCTTACGAAAAAGTGTTGCATAGCTTTGTCCACACCCTTTGTAGTGCACATTTGACATCTTTGTTCCTCAAGCTGTAGATCAAGGGATTCAACATGGGGATCACAAGGGTATAAAATAGGGAAGCCACTTTATCACTGTCAAAGGAATGACTGGACTCGGGTTGCACATACATAAATATCAAAGTCCCATAGAATACAATGACCACAGTCAGGTGGGATCCACAGGTAGAAAAAGCCTTGTGCCGACCCTCAGCGGAGTTCATCCTGAGAATGGATACCAGAATGAGGAAGTAAGACACAAGAACTATCAGAAGGGATGAAATCAAATCAAAACCTGCTAAAATCAGAATAATCATTTCAATTTCATGCGTATTGGAGCAGAGTAAAGATAACAAGGGGAGACTGTCACAGTAGAAATGTCGGACAACATTGTAGCCACAGAAAGATAAATTAAAAATCTTTGTGGTGACTAGAAGAGCAACAAATGTGCTGTAGAGATAGGGAACAGCCACCAGCAGCTGACATGTCCTTTGTGACATGATGACTGGGTAGAGCAGAGGGTTACAGATGGCCACGTAGCGGTCGTAGGACATGGCGGATAGAATAAAAATTTCACTAACAATGAACACAAGAAAGAAAGCCAGTTGGATAGCACAGAAACAATAGGAGATTGTATTTTGATCCGCAACAAAATTTACTAACATTTTGGGTCCTACAGTTGTTGAATAACCAAGATCAGTGAGAGCCAGGTGTCTGAGAAAGAAGTACATGGGTGTCTGGAGCCCCGAGTCCACCTTGGTGAGGATGATCATGCCCAAGTTGCCCACCACTGAGATGACGTAGATAAGGAAGAAGAGCCCAAACAAGGGAGCCTGCAGCTCAGGGCGGTCTGTGATCCCCGTGAGAATGAATTCACTAAACACTGTTAAATTTTGTGTTTCCATGCAGTGTTTTCAGGAAAGTTATTCTGGAAAAAGACATCAGCATAGTTAATAGATTTCACATTTTATACCTGGCAAATATTTAGCGTGCAAAGCTAGTATAAATAAGATAAATCCAAATTTTCTAATTCAGAATATATGAAAATAGGCCTGCCCCACAAAAATAATATTCATAAATAGAGCTAGAAACAGATAGTCAGGTGTTCTCAACTGGAGGTGATTTTACTGAGCAACAACACTGACCAATATCTAGAAGACATTTCGGTTGTCACAACTCGGAGGTAGGGTGCAACTGGCACGTAGTGTTAGAGTCAGTTATGCTTCTAAACATTCTGTAATACCCAATTTTTAGCCCAAAATATCAACAGTGCCAAGGCTGGGAAACCAGAATGGTAAGCTAAATATATTATAAAGATAGATGATAGATAGATAGATGATAGAAAGAAATAGATGATTAATAGGAAGATGGATAAACAGATACATAGAAACACAGAAAGATACATAGATAGAGATGGGCATACAGTACATAGATAGAAATACATATAGATATAGACATATATATAGATATATAAAGAAAATATAAAAAGAGTTAAAACTACACTAAAAATTTGGGTGTTGTATAAATTATTGTTGTGCTATTCTTTAGCGTTTTCTTTAGTCACTTATAAAATTGCAATCATATAGTGGCAGTTGTAAATTACATGTAATAATGACTTAATACATATGCCAAGTCTATAATAAATTATATTGTACAATTCAATAATAATGATAGTGACAATTTTAAACCACAAATTCCAAAAATATATGGAACCCACTACTTGAACACATAATCCTGCAAAATTCCTTATGCCTACAGGTGATACAGGCTGAAACCCTAATACAATTGACAGAAATTAGACACTGTATAAATAAAAAAACTATAACAAATTGCAGCGAGAATTATTTGCCTTTATATGGAGAAATATTGTGTGTGTGACAACTGAAATGTCTTATACATATATGCGTATATATATATAATGTCAGTTATATCTCCGTTTATGGTAAACACAAAAATTTGGGCAAATATTTAACTTTTTCAATACTCTCACATGTAAAACCAATACTTTGGATCATTTAATTTTCATTGATCCCTCCCAACAAAACTGCAATTAAGTATTGGCATTGTTTATAATGAAAATTTATAAAAACTCCCTTTAGATAAAGAGATACTGTACTCTTTGATGTACGTTTAAAAGTGTGTGCATTGAATATAATAGCTTTAAGTCACTCTGTTACACAACACTGCAGAGGAGAAATAAAATATACTAAAGATGAAAGATCCACGGATTCTTGAGTATTACTTTAAATTCTTCTACACCTTAAGGCCTCAAGTATGCCTTCAAAGTCTGACATAATACAAAACACAGATAAACATTTTATAAAATCAAATAAAAATGTATCTGAATACCCTTAATAACACACAGATTAAGAATGTATAAAGAACCCATGGACAAAGACAACAGGGAGGGGAGGATTGAAGGTTGGAGGTGGGGGTGGGTAGGGCAGGGGAAAGTAAAGGGAGAAAAATGGGGACAACTGTAACTGAACAACAATAAAAATATATACCAGAGTAAGTGGTGAATGGCAGATTAAGGTAATTATTAGATTTAAAACATTGTGAGCATGAATGCTTCCTTAAAAATATAGAAATAATACTGGTTACATAAAAACTGCAGTGACAGCAGTCCTCAAGTAGTCTAAAAAGGAAAAAAACTTCATAACATTAAATATAAAAGTCATCACATGAAATTTGCATTTAAATCACCTAAAGTATTGCTCATAACCATGTGACCTCCTGAGAGTCTACCCTGCTTCGCTTTTCTCATATCAGAAATGTGGACATGTGCATTAAAAGGTAGTAATTTTAGAAAAATATCTTCAGTGAATTTAATAAGAAGCAGTATAAATCTTGTTTTGTGTGTTTTTGTTTCATTTTGTAAATACCGAAGGCTGAGAAAAATCCTACTTGTTAAGTTTCAGTTTTTCTATGTGGTAAGGAAAGATGAAAGTGTGTGTATCTTTTTTTCTCACACCAAATTGTTCTTTCGTAGTTTAACATCTTTGTTGCATATTGACTTACTATTTTTTAAAAGCTATACTCTTTGAGATAATTATATCTGCTTTCTGTCAGATTCAACCCGAAATTTAAAACCATGCTGAATTATCATAATACTGGGTACTTAAAAGTCTTCTAATATCCACATAATGTCTTTCATATCTCCATATGATGTGGAAAGAATCCGATTTATGCATTTATTTGACTAATCAATTATTAAATATTATTTTATATCAAGAGTGTCACAAAAAAGAGCCTAGAACCACTAAATAACTAAAAGTTTGAAAGATATCAACATGATAGATTGAATACCTGCAGCTTTGTAATTTTGCCAATTTTTAAAAGTTCATATTTAGTTATGCTTGATTTGCACTCAGTTTTGGCCTGCATTTCAAATATAATTATTCATATAAAACAAATATAAGCAACAGCATCATGATATTTCAAAGATCCTTCTGAACATTTAGTCCATCAACCCATGTGAAAACACTCAAAAACATTAATATGTTAAGATAAGGAAAGGGGTTCTATTCCTGATCAGGCATTATGGGGTAGTAGACAGCAAAAGAACCACATCAGAAATGGAAACATTCTGCTAGAATTTGTCATTGAATTAAAGTGACACTTTGCATATGTCACTGAAACATTGTGAATATTGGTAACATAGGACACCACATGAAATGTTCTATCTTTTTACCTGTGATGAAATCTCTCTCTTGACTCCCTCATGTGTTTCTTACGTGGCTCAGTGAGGACCATTTATGGATGTTTTTTGCCTTTTGAGACTGTCCCTGAGGAGATGACAAGCAATCTGTTGATTGTCCCTGCAGTATTTAATAGCACAATTAAAAGCCTGGAAGTTGTCTTTTAATTGTTATGGACAATTGGTATTCACCTTCTTTTCCTTCCTCTCCTTCTTCCTCCCTCCCTCCCTCCCTCCCTTCCTTCCTGCCATGTTTCACTCTTAACCTTCCTTTTGTACTAGACAGGACTCCTGACTGTGATACTGTATCCTAAGCAGGCCCATGAACACTCCTCATTTACACAACGGTCTCCTCAAATGAGTGACACTGTAGAAATGTGTAAATACTGTCCTACTATTTGAAAACGTGTAGGGAATTAAAATAATATAGTGCTTCTTTGATTGGCTTGTCATGTTGTTACTGGTCCAAAGTCCATATCCCAACACTTTTAAGAGGCCAAAACTCAAATCATCAGAGTTTGGAGTAAGGAAAGATTTATTGATTGAGAAGGTGCCAGCTAAGAAGATGAGAGCTTTAATGTTCAAATCCATCTGAAGAAAGTACCAACTTCAGGCTGGTTTTTTTTTTTTTTTTTTTTTGTCAAGGGAAGGGAAAATAGGAGGGGCTTTTTGGAAAATCAAGCCTCAGGCAGGATTCCACTAATGATTAGCATGTCTATGTGAAAGACAAAGGCAGAACTCTTAGCCTGGAGGCCATGAGAACAATGCGGGCCTGAATAATATTAAGTCAGAGAAACTGAGCAGTTCACTCTGTTGCAATGTAATTTTTTGCCTTAAGGAACAGAAATTAGCTACTGTTACTTCTCATTTCATTGTGCGATTTTATCATCTGTCTTTTCACCACTTGTCATTTTCTTTACAGCTTATTGCACAATTTCAGTTACTCTGTGCAGACCCACTCCCATAGAGGTATATTCCATTAAACCAAAGTTCCCTCTGGCAACTCCTTTACAGCCACATGCTGTGCACTGATCTCAGCCAGTTAATAGTCAAAGTTGTAGCTGGACCAGCCCCTGTGGTTTTTATGATTGATTGAAAGATGCCCTCAGCAATAACCTCCAGGAAACTTTGAAAAGGTACAGTTTTATTATTTACAAGACCTGCAAATGATACAGCATATCTGGGCCACACAGTAAGTTCTGGGTATGGTGGTGGAGAAGGGAAGGAAAGCTGAGGGGAAAGGAGAAGAGGGAGGGGAGGAGAACAGGGACCTGGGGCAATCAAAGCTTAAATCCATCACTTGTATTACAAAAAAAGAAAAAAAATACCGGGGTTACAGTATAACCTCCTCCTCTGCCACTGTTTCTAACCCTTGGCAATCACTAATCTGATTCCATCACTCTGTTTTTGTCATTTGAAGAATGCTGATGAATAATGGCATACCACTGGCAATATTTGGGGACTGGGTTTTTCCACTCAACCTAATTCTCTTATGATTTATTTGTCCCTTTGTGTGTATAAATCACTTGTTCCTCTATTGTTGCTGAGTAGTATTCCTTGGTAGGGAAGGTTCAGTTTTCTTAGCCAATCACTCATAGACGGGCATGTGGGTTCTTCCCAGTTTTCAAGTATGATGAATAAAACTTCCTGGGACATTCACTCAAAGATGACTATATAACATTCATTTCATTCCCTTGGGGTGAGCTCCCAAGAGTGTGATTGGTAGGTTGTTTTAATGTTGATAAAGTCCATTTACCAAGCTGTTGTACAGATTATGCTTTTGATGTCATGCTGTTATTGGTGAACAGTCTGCCTGAAGTGCCAGGGAGTCTTCCCCATTGGCCATGAAGGCAGCAGAAGGAGGTTCTTATATTCCTCCTTCCTGAGGAGTCTAAGAAAAGCTGGAAACATCAATGGATAGGGCCTGAGTGTAAAAAGGTAGCAAGAGAATGGGATAGAGAAAGCCCTTCCCCTGCCAACCAAATTATGGGTGGGACCAGGGGAAGGCAGGCACAGGTGCCATAAAAGTCAAAATGGTGCAAGGGGAGGTACTGACCAAAGAGGCCTGTCAGTCTAGCCTGGGAAAAGGAGGGATTGGTTTGGAGGTGGACCCACCCAAAGTGTGCTAAAGTTTGGGACGTTGACTGGCTATTTGGGGAAAGCACCAGGCCTGTTTCACACCCAAGTTAATATAATCCCAGGGAAACAGAGGCTTGGGCTCATGGCTCTTTTGCTGGTGACCTGCAGTTGCCCTCACCTGTTCTCTCCATGGGCCATGTGGCCTTAGCAGGTCTCACTCCCTCTGGGCCATCTGGTGATGTACCCGCTGGTGCATTTCTGCACTCTCCTGACAGTGTGACTCTGCAGCCCTAGCAGCTGCATGACTCATGGCTGGGTGGTCTCACATGCAGGCTCCAGCAGGGAGCCTAAAATGAACACCAGCCAGGAGCAAACTAAGCTACCTGGGTGGGGACTGGGACTGTTTAGCAGCTGCCTTCAGTCTCCAAGGGACTGTACTTTGAAATGGAGCAGGAAGTCTGGACGCTGGCTTTTGGCTTGGTCTTGCCAAGGAGATGGGTTTTGAGACAGGAGTTCGCCATTCTCCCAGGTCGTGCAGCACCTGACTAAAAGCTCTTTCCTTGTGCACCAGCATCTGCCTCACGTGTTTGGCTTTTGTGGTGACTGGCAACCAAACCCCTGCTTCTGTTTCGTTACACCATCTATACACTTTGTTCCTCTGTCACAGAGTCTTTCCTTGACTGCTTAGGTTTTATTTACCAAGAGCTGTGAGAAATTTGATTATGATGTGACTTTACATAGTTGTTTATGTGCTGTTTGTATCCAGGGCTTGTTAATATTCTTCAGTCTGAAGGTTTTACATTTTTATCATATTTGAACATTTTCACAATATTTTCTTTAAATATATTGCCCATTTCTCATTCTGCCTATTTCTGTTTTTTCTCTAAGCCCCATAAAGAGAGGGGTTTAGGTTGTTCAATTGACAATATGTGTTTATTACCTTGAATGAACCCATTTCTATAAAATCTATCACGCATTCTTTTTAATGCCTTTCACCATGTTAGGCGCTACAGATACAACTACGAAGGTGATGTCAGAGTCCCTGGCTTTCTAAAAATAACTGTCTAGTGCAGGAGAAATGCATTTCGCTATCCATGAAGAATAGCAACAATCTGATTTGAAATTAAATATAGGTTAGTATGTGAAGCATGAACAGGAAATAACCATCTGTTAGTGATATATTTTTTATCATGCAGATGGCAAATAGACTATGAAAAGATGCTCCACATCACTAAATCATCAGAGAAACCACAACAAGGTATCATCTCACATCTGTCAGAATGGCTATAATCAATGCATCAATGAATAACAATTGTTGGTGAGGATGTGGAGAAACGGGAACCCTTGTACACTGTTGATGGGAATACAGATTGGTGCAGCCACTCTGGAAAACAGTATGGAGATACCTCAAAAATTGAAAATGGATCTGCCTTTTGACCCAGCAATCCCACTTCTGGGAATATACCCAGAGAAGTCCGAAACACTAATTGAAAAGAACGTAAGCACCCCTGTCTTCATTGCAATGTTTTTTACAATCGCCAAGATATGGAAGCAGGAGAGGTGGTGTCCATCAGTGAATGGGTGGATACAACAACTCTGGGTAATTTATACAATGGAGCACTACTCAGCCATAAAAATGAAGAAAATTCTACCTTTTGTGGCAGCATGGATGGACTTGGAGAATATTATGCTAGGGGAAATAAGCCAGTCAGAGAAAGACAAAGACTGTATGATTTCATTTATATGTGGACTCTAATGAACAAACTGAACTAACAAGCAAAATAGAGACAGACTCACAGAGAGAGAGGAGGATAGCAGCCTGGGTGGGAGGAGAGGTCAGAGGGTGGAGGGATGGAGCAAAAAGGAAAAAGGACAACAGTATGGTGATTGTAGGGGAAGGGGGTGGGTATAAGGGAGCTAAATGATAATGGAAAAATATGCAATACAATTTTTTATAAAAAAATTTATGTATATTTTTTTATTTCTAGGTTTATACATCTATTCTTTCTCATGCCATGGAGATAACAGTATAAGTTTAAAGCAATCCAGTTATTGCATACATTGGTCGATACATCAGTTGCTAGCGTATCCTACAGTGGATTTCAAATAGAATATTTGCACACATTCCCCAGGTTCTACTTAGGGCATTCTTCACCTCTTTGTTCCGCAAACTGTAAATCAATGGATTCAGCATGGGGATGACCAAAGTGTAAAATAAAGAGGCCATTTTATCAGTATCAAGTGAATGACTGGACTTGGGTCTCACATACATAAATAACAGGCTACCATAGAAGATGACAATGACTGTCAGGTGAGAGCCACAGATGGAGAAAGCCTTGTGCCTGCCCTCTGCAGAGTTCATCCTGAGGATGGCACCCAGGATCAGAATGTAGGACATAAGCACTATCAGAAGAGAATAAGTCAAAGTAAAAGCTGCAAAAAGCAGAATGATCAATTTAATTTCATGTGTGTCCGAGCAGAGCAAAGATATCAATGGCAGACTATCACAGTAGAAATGCCTGATGACATGATAGCCACAAAATGATGAAATGAAAATTTTTATGGTGGTCAGCAAAGATAAAAAGACACTGTACAGGTAGGGTATAGCCACCAGCAAGTGACATAATCTTTGTGACATGATGACTCTGTAGAGCAGAGGGTTACAGATGGCCACATAGCGGTCATAGGCCATTGCTGACAGAATAAGATTTTCACTAGTGATAAACATACTGAAGAAAGTGAGTTGGACAGCACACCAATTATAGGAGATTGTATGCTGATTTACAGCTAAATCTACTAGCATTTTGGGTCCTACAGCAGTCGAACAACTGAGATCACTGAAAGCCAGGTGTCTGAGAAAGAAGTACATGGGTGTTTGTAGCCTGGAGTCTATCTTGGTAAGGATGATCAAGCCCAGGTTACCCACCATGGAGACCATGTACACAATGAGGAACAGCCCAAACAATGGAGCCTGCAGCTCTGGGAGGTCCGTGACCCCCAGCAGAATGAATCCATTCAACATTGTTAGATTGTGTTTGTCCATCCAGACTATTCAGGGAATCTGTAACAGGAAAAAATAGAAAAATAGTCATTAACTTTCATGAGTTATGACTGAGATTACCATTGTAACAAGTGATTAAAGGCTTAAATTATTCATTTATAGCTTGTGGCATTAACTGGCTACTCTCTAACGCTTGGCGGCTCAATTCTCGGTCTCTCTCAGCTCAGTGAAGCTCTTGACAGGTTTCTTACATCTGACATGAAAAGCACAAAGAACAAAAATAAAAATAGGTAAATTGGACTTTATCAAAAATGGTAAAACAGACATTTGTGCACCAAAGAATGAAAAGATGACCCACACAAAGAAAAAAATGCAAATTATTTATCTAGTAATAGCTTAGTAGGTAGAATATCAAAGGCCTTTTGTTACTCAACAACAAAAATGAACAATCCAAATTTATTTTTTATTTTAATTTTTAAAATAATTTATTTATTTTATTATTTTTTTAGCAATTAAAAAAATTTTTTTGGTATTCAATTACAGTTGTCTGCATTTTCTCCCCTCCCCCCACCCCACCCCAGCCAAACCCACCTCCCTCCTCAGCCTCCACCCTACCCCTTGATTTTGTCCATGTGTCCTTCATAATAGTAGTTCCTGTAAACTCCTCTCCCCACTGTCCCCTCCCCACTCCCCTCTGGCTGAACAATCCAAATTTAAAAGCAGGCGAAAGACTTAGACAGAAGATTTACATATTTCTTACAGAAGATAAACAAATAGCCAAAAGCACATGAAAAGATGTTCAACATTTCTAGTCATTAAGAAAATGCAAATCAAAACCACAATGAGACACCACTTTATACCTCCGAGGATGGCTATAAGAAAAAAGATTACAGATGTTACAAATGCTGGCAAATGTTAGGAAAGATTAGAACCTTTGAACATTTGTGCAAGTAACATAAAATAAAATAGCCACCATGAGAAGAGTTATGCAGAACGGCCTCATTCACAAGAGTCAAAAATGGGAACAACCCCAAAGTCAATGAACTGGCGAATAGATAACACGAGTATTATGTGCAAACGATAGAACATTAATGCGCTATAAAAAGGAAAAAGGATTGATACATGCTACAACATGGAATAGGTGTTAAAACATCTAATGGTAAGTGAAAAAAATAAAAGCTATATATTGTACCTATTGTACAATTGCATCCTATGAAAAATCCAGAATAAACATATTTGTAGAGATAGAAAGCAGAAAATGTATGGTTTGTTCAGGAACACTGAATTAATTCTTAAGAGAGACAATACACTTAGGTACATTTTCTTTTTTACTGGATATCTAAAGTATTATAAATCTCATGGAATAAATGAGAGTTTTAAAAATTGTGCTCTTTTCTAAATCTCTGCTAGTAAATACCAGTCACCCATATGTGAGAAAAGATATTTTTCTCATCATTTTTAGAGTTGTATGTAAAACACAAAACCTCTTTTAATATTGCAATACATTCATTTATATTATTTTATGTGATTTTTGAAGATGACTTGATTCTGATCTTTTAAATCTGTTTTCTTTTTCTTCTCAAGACTTTCCAAACATGTAAAAGGTACAATGGGCAGAACTTAGCATTGGGCACTTGCTAAAAAACTGCCCTAAATATAGAGCTCACAGAAGTCGTCATTCCCCAGTCCTGCCTCCCTCCCTGTGCAAAATACAGCTTTCGACACTAACATAAGTGGCCATAAATGAATTACACAATGAGAGATCAATAAATTTGCATTTAGATGCATGTATTTAAACATCTCTGTAATATTTCAGTTGGAATAAAGGGAGTTTAAGAAAGAGCCACTAAATAAATATGGAGTGGAAAAGATATTTTAATTTTAGGTAAAAGACACATTCCTGCTTAAATCTGTATTGATGCATATTTTAATCTTGTTTCCAGTATCCATTAGATGTGTACTCCGATGTGTACCTAAAATGACAATTGTCTTTTAATTGTCATTTAAAAGACAATTGGATGACACTTCAAACACTCTTCCAAGGCTAAAGGAGAGGGTGAGAACTCCTATGAGACTGGTAGGATGGAGGGATGGTAAATCCACGATTTGATATTTTGCTTTGGCCTCACCTCCCACTAAAAGTGGTGATTTGCATATGATACTGATGCTTTCAATGATAACTGAATTTGGAAAACACGTGGCATTTTTGAAAATGACAATTGCAAGGATTTTAAAGATATTAATATAATCATTTTCATTTAGAGGTAACTGGAGAAAATTATGAGTGTGTTATTATTTATGGTTCAAAGTTCTGAAACATACTCAATTGACTACAGATAACAATATCAAATTTGACATCTGGATTAAGGGTCCAAGTGAAAAAAGACACGACTATCTTAAGTTTTGGGAGGCAGACTTTTTAAATGTAACTCTCTTTTCAAAAGTTGCTTTTTTTTTTAACTATTCAAAGAGTACCTACCACATCAACATAAATGTCTAGCTTTTGTAAAAAATCATAATGAAGATATTTACACCAGCATACTTGCCTGGAAACTTCAATTATTGAAGCAGGTTGTTAAAGCTCTGGCTAAACAATCCCCAAGGTGGGGTATTAAAGACTGACAGTAAAAGTGGGAGAAACAGATACCATCTACCCACCTCTAATGAGGAATCTCTCTGTGCTCCCCATGTACTCTGAACATAACCCCGTAAGAAGAATTTATAGGATTCTTTGGTCCTTTGAGACCCTCCCTGTGGAGAAAGGGCACAATTTGTTAATTATGCTTAAAGCATTTGAATGCGTCAAACAAAGCCAATGGGATAGCCGCTAGCTATCCAGGATATCTTTACATGCCCACACAAATGACATGAGGTGCTTTGCCTCAGTTTCTCTTGGTTAAGTCTTTTCTAGGGCAACACGGACAGCGGTAATCAAAACATCATTTCTGAAAGAGGGGAGTTTTAGTTTTTCTTGCAAGCCTTGTCTCCTTTGAAAGGAGTGAGGACATAATAGAGAAATGCTTGAGCATTTATTGCATTGTTTTAAAATTTGCAAAGGAAAATATATGTGAAGCCATTTTCCCCTTATTTATGGTGTTTTTTGCTTGCTATTAAAGTATAATACATGTATTAACAAATACATAAATCGTAAATAAATTTTATAAAAATTAACACATCTGTGTAGCCAGAATCCAGATTAAACAGAAATTACAACCACCAAAATAAATAAAATATTATCAGGACTCCAGAAGCATTCTTCATTCTCTTTTCTATTATGACTGTGCCCCACACCTCCCCGCACACCGAAGTAACTACAACGCTGACTTCTAACAGCATCAATTATTTTCACCTATGTTTGTTACTTCATATAAAAGAAATCCTACACATGTGTTTTATGTGTGTCTGGGCTTTTTCACTTGATATATTGTCATAGGTATTTCTAGATTGCTTATTTTTATTTTTGTGTACAATTCCATTTTCTAAATATGTCACAATTCATCTGTTATTCTCTTTTTAATTATTGGAATTGGTTTCAATTTAGAGGTTTTATGATCAGTGATATTGTTAACATTCTTTCAATTTTATGCTTTGAAAATAAAATTCTTTTCATATTTTTGGGTATTTATAAAGTAATAACATTTGGATTTATTAAAGATAATCACTTATAAAAATATTGCCCTGATATAGGTGAGGGTTTCCTGATAATGGTAACTAAAAACTACTCTCACACCCAGATACTTTTTTCCCCTCAAGCAAAATATACAAATTACCTAATATCCTTTATTGAAAAGATTACTTGTTTTGTTATGGAAAATAGTGATGCCTCTATTACAAGTTGGGTGACTGTGTGTGTGTGTGTGTGTGTGTGTGAGTGCATTGGTTTCTGGAGTCACTCTTCTATCCCATGGATCGGAATATCTGTCCTCAGGACAATCTTGTGTTTTTTAAAAACTGCTATAGCTAATAGCTACATCTGGTTCTGTAACTCCTGCAACTTTATTCTCTTACTTCAAGATCATCTCTGCTGTTTTTAGGTGTTTTGCCTGTCTGAATAAATTATATAATTAGCTTCCAAAGTTCTAAAAGGAAGAAGTAAGAAGTAAAAGAAAGGAGGAAAGAAGGAAGGAAGGAGAAAAAGAGAAAGAGGGAGGGAAGAAGGTACAGAGGGGAGAAGGGAAGATGGGAATAAATTAAGTAGAAAGGATTTATGTTGGCATTATATTGAACTTTTAGATCAATCTAAAGATATTTGACTTTGTTACAAAATTATGTCTTTCATTCTGTGGACAAATTTGGTATAAATTTTCTTTGATATATCTCTTTTAAATACTGTATTAAATTTTTATTCAAATTATTACTGAGGTCTTACATTTTTTAAAATGAATTTATTCCTAAATTAGGTTTATTTTTTAATGGTTTCATAAGTATTATCTTTAATTTTATTTTTAAAATTTTTCTGGATGTGATGTAGAAATAAATTTGATTTTTCTAAATTTATTTTGTATACAATTTATCACAGAACTATTTTATTTTTCTTTTAACTAATGATATTGTTATTGATTTAACTTATGTAATTGGTTTTCAACTGTAAAATTAACCATCAACCTTGCATTCTTACATACAGGCACTACTTTTTAAAAACTCTACCACACATTCTAAACAAAGTGTATAACTTACATAAAGTACCCATATGGCACAGCTCAATATCATTTATATTTTTCCCAATATCAGTATAATTTTGGGAAAGTCTGCTGTTTTCCACTTAGCATTGCATTTTACTCATTTCTCTTCCTCCTCCTCCTAACCGTAACCCTAACCCTAACCCTAACCTTACCTGTACCCCTACCCCAACCACATGATTCACCCTTATACGGGATGTAAAACTGAAACTCATAGACACAGACAACGGTGTGGTGGTTACCAGAGAAAAGGGACTGGGGGAGGTTGTAAAGGGTGAAAGAGGCCAAATAAATGGTAACAGAAGATGGCTCAACTTTGGGTGGTGAATTTACAATGCAATATACAGAGCATGTATCATAGAAATATATATTTGAAACATATATGGTCCAATTAACCAATGCCACCCAATCAATTTAATAAAATGAAAAAAAAAAGGTTTATGGTTTAGAATCACAGTCTAAATGTAGAAGTCGTAACAAAAAGAATGAGGATGCCTTGCCCTGGCCAGGTGGCTCAGTTGGTTGGAGCATCACCCCATACACCTAAAGGCTGCAGATTCAATTCCCAGTCAGTGCACATAGCTAGGTGTGGGTTTGGTACAGGTCAAGGGGTGTATGGGGCACGGGGGTGCGGGTAGGGGAGCCACCAATCTATGTCTGCTTCTCACATCAGTATTTTTTTCTTTGTTCCTTCCTCTCTTTCTAAAATCAATAAAAATCAATAAAAATATATCCTCAAGTGAGGGTTTAAAAAACAAAATAGATGGGGGATGGTTAAGAATAGTATAGGAAATGGAGAAGCCAAAGAACTTAAATATACAACCCATGGACATGAACTAGGTTGTGGGGAATGCTGCAGGGTGGTGGGGGATGGGGATAAAGGGAATACAGAAAAAAATGAGGGCCCTTACTAGCATCAGAGAATATCATACAGGGGTACAAACATATAAGTACTCCAGAAAACATAGTTACAAAAAGAAGGTATTGATATTTATGGTATAATGTATTGAATCTGGCAGTGGTGATTACACTCATCTCTAAAATTTAAATTAAAGACAGGCATCTCAAATCATCACTGGAGCTCATCTAATTAGGTAATAAGTACCATCTACTTACCTAAAATGGAGAATGAGTTCTTGTTTCCCCATGCGATTACAAACATAACTGAAATCAGAATTTATGAGTGTCTCTCCCCTGTGAGACACTTTCTGGGAGCCTGATTGCAATTTCTTGGTTATTGCCAAAGCATCAGAGAATAGGACATTTTGCCACGGTCTTTGTTAATTATCCTGGGTACCTTATATTTTTTAATGAAGAAATGGTCTCTTACCTAATTTACCTGTTTTCCTTTGTTATTATCTTTTTTACTTTATCCATTCAAATATATGGGTGTAAGTATACTACAAATTACTTCAACATTTAGCATTTTCCATAATGAATTCTTCCAAGTTTTATGTCTGAGGATGAAGACAAAACTCTTTAAATGTGTCCTATAGTGTTTTAAAGATTCAGAAAAAATAAAATTTAAGAATATGTGTGTAACTCTTTTATTTTTTTAATGTAAAGGACTACATTGAGCTAATGTACCCTAATTCCATAGCCATAATCATCATAGTTTTCATTTCCTAACTTCAATTTCCCTTCCCCACACAGAACTTTCTCTGTAGAAATTGAAATAGGTCCTTAAAAGAAGAACAGCTTTCTAATGTCAATATAATGTATATTTAATGTGCACATATGTTATTATATAATTCATTTTGTATTTAAAAGTTCTCACTCAACTATATATATTTTTAACTACATTCATTTACTACATAAATATTTATAATATTTGACTCACTTCTGTTTTATAAAATTACTATAATCTGGGTCAGACCTCTTTAATATATTTTTTGTTGTGGACACTATTACAGATGTCCCTCATTTCCCCCTCCTTGCTCACCACCCAGCACCCCATCCCCCCACCTTTACCACTTTGTTGTCTGTTTGTTTAAATGGTAATAGGCACTTAGTAAGTGACCAGCTCTTGATTTCTGCATGTATCACCACAATTAGCAACATTGTATACATGATCTCCACTGATCCATAAATGAATCTTTCTTGAAATGGGTGCCTGATTTGGAAAAAGATAAGCACATTTAACTTACTTAAACAAAGACAGATCTATTTCAAGATTTCTTTTATCAATATACATTCCACAATCAATATCCTAGAATTTCATGCTGTGGACACTTATGAATATGTACTGCTTGTAAGGGATTGCAATAAATAATTAAATCAGATATAATTATAGGAACAATTTCAGCTTTAAAACTAAAATTCTCCTACTTGTGTTAATACATAGTTTTAAAAAATAATCCAAATAAAGTTTTGGATTTCAAGTCGAAGGTGCACTAAGCACAATCTGTGTTAACAAAAAAGTTGAGAGAAAAATAAAACATAACTTTAGTATGGTTTTAATATTTGAATGTTCACAACAGTGATAAGACTGGCGTCTGGGATACTGCGGGGGAAGGAGTTACTGAAGTGACGCAGAGCACTGGCGCCCAGTCGCACAGGCGGGCTGGCTCACCGCCGGATCTTTCTACCTTTCCTCCTGGGCCCCACGCTGCACTATTGGTCCTCGTCCTTGCATTAGCTACGAGAAGAATGATTTCAACAGAAGCGAAGATGCCACCACAACCAAGGAAGTATTTGCAGCTATTTTGATTATTCAGTGATTAAGCAGCAATATTTTAAGCATCCACATCTTAAAAGTAAAGTTTCCTACTCACCTTATTTTATAAAGGGGTTGAAATTAATATAATATCATGAGTCCATTTCTGAAAATAATCATGTTTTATGATTGTGGAAACATGAATAACCTTTATCATTCAGTGATATATTCTATTGGATCTTCGACAGATACATTTTCTGAAGTGCTTTTTTTTTTTAGTATTTGTAACCCCCCCTGACCATTTTAGCTCAAAATGCTATTGTGGTTAGAATCACTTAATAAGGATTATAAATTCTGATACTTATTTAAAAGTACATGTTTTCGTATTTAGTTGGATATTTTTGTTAACCGCAATTCATGTACATTTTGTGGGATAAAATAAAGACTTTATTTTCAAAGTTCCTTTTTCAATAAAATTGCTCCAACATAGACAATGGTGGTTCTTTAAACAAATGCCTTTATAAGTACTGAAATAATAAAACCAATCCTGTAGAGAAACTTGGAATGGAAGGTGACAACTGGGGGTATAATTTACAGGTGGATCTCAAGCTTCAAAAAGTAATAGCTCTGTTTATAAGAAGGATAGACAAAATTTATGCTGTAATTGAAATACAGCGAAAAAAGGAAAGGAGGCATAAGAAGGAGGAGTAAGAGAGAGGAGCCAGCACAATGGTTCCTCTGTAAGGCTGGGGAACGTGGACAGGCAACTGGGAAATTCAGCAGTTCAGTTTCTCTGAGAAGGAGGCCCAATGCTGTACCATGACCTCTGTCTGGCCTCCTTCCACTGTATCTGCAGTGAGTTTACTCCATTTTCAAAGGATTTCTTTGGAAGGACTTTTTCATTCTCGTGGACCCACCCTTCAGAAAGCAGCCATGATCAATGTGAATCAGGACAACTGGACAACCAGTATGAAGTCCTATGGACTTCTGGTGAGAGCATCAGGGTTCCAACCAAATTCATCCACAACATAAAGGGCCAGAAAATCTCCATGGAAAACCTTAAAGTTTCTCAGTTTTACTTTTGAATTGAAAAAGGATCTGAACTGGTCCAAATTCTATTATCTTGACTTGCATGTCATGCCCACTCTCTTTACTAAATGTTAGTGATGTTTTGCAGGTACAGAGATGGGGCAGGTAATGAGTGTCGATATGGGGGCAGGGGTGGAGGTGATGGGTGCCCTTAAGAATTGGTGTCACTTTGAGGATGACTTTTTTTCTCTGTTTGTTTAATAACATTTCATTCCAAGATACAGCAATAAAATTGGTATAAGAAGAGTTTATTGTTAAGACTGTCTAAAAAAGTCAACAGAACCCAACAGTGTGTAGTATAAGACTATAATATGGAAAAATTGAATATATGTCATTTTTGAATAAATAGCAATGCTTTGCTTTCATGTACATGCAGCAAGTGAAAGGGATAAAGTGAAAGGCATAAAAAGGTAAAATCCCCTTTTACATATTTTTTCACTTGTTTAGCCAAATGTCCTGTTTCTTATTTTCATGTCTACCAAAACGTTTTTGTTCAGTTTTCATTTTGTTTTGAAGGTTCATTTTTTCTGTGTGATATGAATCTTTCAAGCTGAAGACAAAAATGGTTGCAACAGGTTCAGAAATTGATAGAAACAATGCTATAAAAATAATAAATCTTTAGTAGCTGAACAAAAAAAAGTTATCTGTGGCAGGAAAGATGATCTCACTGGACCACTTTCCAAGAAGTGCCCCACATGTGCCTTCACCACCAGCTATCAGGCTTGCTCTTCCTGTTTAGAAATTATAAAAACCTTGGAATAAGTTTAACTGTATTTTAAAATGTGTTTATTTTAATATTATTGCTTATTACTTACATAACTGTGTTTTCTGGGGTCAACTAATGCATTTTTTAAAGGAGAAGTTGAGTATTTGAGATTGGGATAAAAAGGATTACGATTTTCCCATTGAAATTCATGGACTTTTAAACTATTTGTTACTTCTTCACAGCAGGATTGTCAGAGGCCAAAGAAAGAAAACCCTTCATGAAGATAGTTTTGCATTTATGTTAGTTTTAGTGATTGAAATGGGTTATGCAGGAACCTCTTCAATGCATCCTTCACATCCTTGTTCCTTAGGCTATAAATGAGGGGATTCAGCATTGGTATCATGAGGGTATAGAAGACTGAGGCCATTTTATCAGTATCTAGGGAGTGGTTGGTCCTTGGCTGCAAGTACATGAAGAGAAGAGTCCCATAGAACACAGTGACGGCCATCAGGTGAGAAGCACAGGTGGAAAAGGCTTTGTGTCGCCCTTCTGAGGAATGAATCCTCAAGATGGCAAGGATGATGTTAAAGTAGGATATCAGAACAATAATCATTGAGAAAATCAAATTGATGCCCGAAAAGGAAAAAGCAGCAGTTTCTGGAACATAGGTATCAGAACACGACAATGCTAATAAAGGGACATTATCACAGTAAAAATGGTTGATCACGTTGGAGGAGCAGTAGGACACAGAGAACACGCTGGAAGACATAGTCAATGCTATGGTCAGGCTGTAGAAGTGTATGAGGAACACCAGCAGAAGGCAGATCTGTGGAGACACCACCACCATATAGTGCAGGGGGTCGCACACGGCCACGTAGCGGTCATAGGCCATTGCAGCAAGCGTGAAAACCTCAGCCACGATAAAATGTACAAATCCACCCAGTTGCACTGCACACCCATAGTAGGAGATGGTTTTCTTGGAAACCAAGAAGTTAACCAGCATTTTAGGGGCAATGACAGTAGAGTTGCCAAGATTGACCACAGCCAATTGCCGGAGGAAGAAGTACATGGGGGTCTGAAGTTGAGAGTCAACACTGGTGAGGGTGATGATGCCCAGGTTCCCTGCCACGGTCAGCCCATAGATGACCAGGAAAACAAAGAAGAGTGGGATCTGGAGCTCCGGGCGGTCTGAAATGCCCATGAGAATGAACTCGGTCACCTGCGAGAGATTCCCTGGTGCCATTGATTTTCTGGCTTCCATCAAATCATGGGGACAATGAAAAGAGATGAATAGACAACAAGATGTTTTCTCTGTTTGATGCCACATTGTTAAAAGGTTCATTTAAAATCAGTGTATTTGTTTATTTTTTATTGTTTGTCATTGCTTTCTATTTATTTTTATAAAATTTTTATTAAATTGATTGGAGTGACATTGGTTAATAAAATTATATATGTTTCAAGTGTATGATTCTGTCACACACCGTCTGTGTATTGATCAATTTTTTTTGGTTCACATCTTTTTTTCTCTCAATCTTTTCATAAAATCCTGAAATACAAACTCACCAGAGACCAATTTCAGAATCTTAGAACTGTTTGAGTAAGGTACTGATTTATTCTTCACTGCTGGCTATAGTTTGTATTGGGTGAATGCACACTAATTCATTACATGTATTATATTGACATGCATATATTAGTTATATTAGTATTTGTTATTTCTTGAATATATATACATTCCTATGTATATTTACTTGTGCACACATATCTCTGAGCGTGTGTGTTTGTGTTTCCAATGATAAAACAGAGTTACCTATAAGAACCACGTGAGCCAGAGTGACTTCCAGTTATTTTTCCTTAGCTGCCACAGGCCTCCTCTCCAAGCCATATCTTGTCTTCACCATCCTTGGAAATTTCAATAGTTCTATGGGTTTTTCCTTATCAATTTCCACTGCACTGCTCTGCTTCACTGCCCACAGACAGACTACACCTCAATACTGCTTCTTCTCAGCATCAGTCAGAAGCTGTGTGCTCTTCACTGATCCACACTTCCTTCTTTTACCAAATAAGCCAGTTCCATCCTATCACTCTGACTTCTGGTTGTTCAGTCTTTTCTCCACTGGTTCTGGGAGCCTTTCCTTTCCTTTTCAGCTTATATTTCTTTTCTTTAAATTGTTTAAAGCATGTTTTGATTTTTTGTTATTACTTACAGTTTTGATTTGTTAAAGCTTGATCAGTCTGTTCTAGCTGGATAGAGAATTAATGTGGGAGAGAACTGGCATTCTTTAGTGTGCACCTACTCAGTACCCAGAGCTGTGCCAGGCATTCTGCAACAGTGATCTCCTTACTCTGCAGGAGAGTCCTAGAACACAGAGGTAAATATTTCTATGTCTAATAGAAGTATTATTGAAGTTCAATAGGATTAAGTTAAACAACGAGTCTGTATAAGTCTCTGGTTAATTGTAGGGTTTTACGGTTTTCCTTTAATGTGTTTTGTTTGTTTTTTTGGTTGGTGAGTTGGTTGGCTGCCTGCTGGGTCTGTAATTGTTAGCTGTGTGGTTTTTTTCAAGTATTTCTATTCTTGTACTACGTGAATTACATGAGATGATGAACATAAACAGGTTAGGTAGCACAGCTCCCAGTAACAATGAATGCAAATTAATTGGTAGCACTAGTAGTGTTATTGACATGTTTTGAATGACTTTTAAAGTGTGGTTTTTCATTTCAGCCCTGGGAACTCATTCTACCTTACTGAGGGCTTTTCTAATTAACATAGAAATAGCAAGTGAATTATACTTTTGCATATTGAAGAAACTGGGACACAAGATATCCAGCTATGTATTGAACAAGCAGATCAGGCTGTGCTCTCTGACAACCTCATTCTCTTAAAACCGTGGTGTTTGTTTGTTTTAAAGATGCTGACTCCCATCCCTCAGCTGTGCATCTAATGAGCTAATCTGATGCTGTTGCACTAGCAATCCCACATCTCGACTCCTACTCCTGCATGCAGAAAGCATTGCACAGGTAAGCTTCTGCTGGAAAACACTGTGGCAACACTCCCTGGTCAAAATGTTTCGTCTGCGCCCTGGCTGGTGTGCGTGGCTCAGTAGACTGAATGCTGGTCTGTGAGCTGAAAGGTCAGCAGTTGTATTCCCAGTGAGGACACATGCCTGTGTTGTGGGCCAGGTCCCCAGTTAGTGGTGTGCGAGAGGTAACCAATTGATGGTACATTGATGCCTCTCTCCCTCTCTTTCTTCCTCCCTTCCCCTCTTTCTAAAAATAAATAAATAAAATCTTCAAACAATAATCTACTTTTTTGCTACAAGTCAAGCAACTCAGTGCATATTTTACTCTGAGATAATATATTCAGTAAACTTACCCTTAATTTATCGAAAACAAAGAAGTCCATCAACAATAGCAATGATTGATTACATACTAAGAATTTGTGCAATTAGCCTTTGGAAAGGAGAATATATGTGTATGTCCTACCTGCTATGTATTTCCTCTTCTGCAATATAACCGAAGGCAAAGCTACACAGGGCTGTTCCTTATTTCGATAAGCATATGCCATTGGAGTAGAGTCTCTCTGGGACAGCCTCAGTTTTCTCCATTTCTTCAGAACCTTGTTTGATACAGCATTGTTCCTGAAAAGAGAAATTTTACTTCTTTACAAGTAGTTATTTTCTATTTTGTTTTTAATATATATATATTTTATGGGTCTACCAAGACAATACATTCTTGGCAAATAAAAAAATTAAAATGTACCTAATTTTCATCATTTTATCTTATAATTGTAATAATAAATGATAGTGCAAATTAATTTTAAACAGCTTCTGGTATGATTTCAAAACACTGCACCCTGATGTGAGCTCTCTGTGTTCACCAGCAAAAAAGAGACTGGGAACATCAGGGAATCTTTCCACCTAAGGTTTATCGCCCTGGGCTATGCAAAAAGCAGGAAAGGGAGACTTGACATTTCACTAATGTTAAGTAATTGAGTTGGTCTTCCTTGAAGACTTATTACAAAGACACTGGTATCTAGTGTAGAGTACCCTCTAAAATGTCCATCAAGTCTGCCAATTCAAAGGTAAAAAATTCCTTATTATATTAAGGTGAAATATACTGTCTGTAATGACTACTCGTCATTCTGTATAAATGCTCAAGCAGTCTGATTTATCAGTAGGGATGCTGGACACTATTTTGCAAGTCTATTACCATCACTTCCACTTGGCACTCAGTGGGCAGAGATGAGACAAGAGAACAGAGCAGGGATCATTTCAGTCCTGCGTCTGATTTGAATGAATAAATTTCCAAGATGCTTGCTCCACACATCCAGAATTAGTAACAAGAAAGGTATTAGTTTAACCTACCTATATACAGAGATTGCTGAGACCCCCTTGTAAGGTTGTTGCAGGAAGCATGCTAACGGGTTTTGCCAGTGTCTGAGGTCCCTGCAGATCTACACACTGAAGTATGTTTGTATAGGGCTCCAATCCCCAAACATGAGACCCACAATTCCCAGATAAAGTTCTGATTCCCCGTGGAAAGAAAGACAAGTACAATGCTCACTAATCAGGCCTCTGTGCAAAACTCTCACCCAAAGAATAAAAAATGTGGAGATAGCCTAGGGACTTAGATAGTCATATTAAATAATAATCACACGTAATGATCCCACCCTTTGTTTTGAATTGCACCCCTATCTTTGGAAATTGTTGCTGGCCCTTGAGGTGAAAAAAAATTCAACAGTTAGAAAATACAGCATTCTAATCCCAGAGTTCAATTATAATGTAAATGTTTGGGAGTAGACTGAATGCAAAGCCTTTATTCTTGAGTCAAAAACAAGCCCTGGCGTAGTTGCCATAAATACCACATGGTATAAAACATAAATTAAAAATGTGACTGTTTATAAGAAGAGTGAACATAATGTTTTATTGAAATCAGTAAGGCACCCGTCAGGAACCTGGTCCTATTTCTAGTTTTTGATTAAATTGTTCAAAAGGAAAATGTTTTTTATATAATCCAGACATCATTTGTCAAGCACATATAGATGTTATAATTAAATATTATAATATTTTTATGTTCTTGTGTGAAATTTTGTAGCCCATAAGTCTAAATAGTTGGCCTTTGTAATAACAGCTGCTAAAATAATACTGAGAAAAAGTATATGTTCAAAAGATATTTCAAAACACTGACTAATGAAGTGATGAATAAGTGAATGAATAAATACAATAACCTTCTTAAAACTGTGAGATAAATATTGAGTTGTTTTGTTTTCGGAGCCATAATCTACCTTTCATATAATTTTAACTTTGGTAAAGGAACAGTGACATCATGCATATCATTCTCTAGAATATTCTGTTCTTTAGGGCAGGACACAATTGTTCTTTCTTCAGCCTGGTATATTGAAGAAGATTATGGCACATTCTAAGCTTTAGAATTAATAAAGGAATAGACAAATTGTGACCGATAAAGAGGACATGATGAAGATTTTTACCGACTTCAAGTTATCATATGATACATTTAAACTGGGGTTCTTTTCAGGCTCCAATGGCAGCACGAAGGTTGTATGGTGGCTTCCTCTCTAATGCGCATTGGATATTGCCTTTCGTGTGACCACAGACACAGTGTGCTCTATTCTCAGTCAGCATGACTTTCATTCCTCATCAGCTCTGCCAACTCCCCATCTATTTAGCATTTCTGTAACATTGTAAAGATTTTAAAATCTATATCTTTTGTGCTTTCTGTTGTTACCGATGCTTCATTTTACAACTTCACCTCCCATTTAAATCTTACTGTTTATTTTCCATTTCCTAAGTCTTGGTTAGGCTACTCAATAACTTTACCTTGGTCAAGCAGACAAAACTCTCGTACTACTATCATCGGGTCACAAGATTCACCTTCCAAAGTATGTTTGGAAGAAACACACACATGTCTGTATGCACACACACACACAAATACACAGAAAAATAACCTTATAAATATCATGTTTTTATCACCCATGTTAAACAATATTTTTATCTTGTAATGTTCAAAATTTTAAAGTGATACACAATTACACATAAGCTAAATTTCCATTGATCCAACCTCTCTCATTTCCATTCTCTCCCAGCCATCTAGAGGCAACAGCTGTTAACACTTTCAACCTTTTTCTGTTTCCAGATATTTTTATTTAGTGTTATTGTGGCACGAGCACTCAACATGACATCTACCCTCTTAGCAAATTTTTAAGTATCGAATACATCAATGTGAACTACAGGCACAGTGTTGTACACATAGTCCAGCATGCAATGTGGAGATAGCTCTTTCACAACTGAAACTTTATGCTGATTGAATAGCAACACTCATTTCTCCTTCCTCACTCCCTGGCAACTGCCATCCTACTCTCCATGTCTATGTGTTTGACTATTTCAGATGCCTCATGTAAAAGGTATCATGCAGTATTTGAATTTCTGCGACTAGCTTATTTCACCTACTATAATGTCCTAAGGAATATACGTATTTTTAAAAATTAAGTGTGTTTACTTGTATATTCTTGGATACAATTATACATATACCCACCTATAAGCCCACGATATAATGTGTATAATCCCCTTATATAATATACACACATTCTATAATCACCTTATATAATATACACATAATACATGTGTATACATTATATGGTGTGCTTGTATGTGTATGTAAGTGGCCTTAAAATGTTTACATCAGTTTGTGCTTGGTATGTATATTTCTCAGTCATCCTATTTTCAGATTTAATTATTCTGATTTCTATGGATTTGGTTCATGCACAGTAGATGGGCATTTTAGTTGCTTCTAAATCTTCTCTGTAAGAAACAACAATAAAGTTTACATATTTTTACGCCTTACTTGATAGTTCCAGACTTTTCAATTTTTGCCAATAGTACAAGTGTAGCAGTGTTTTACATCATTTTACACTCATGCTTTCCAAATAATTATTAATGTTAAATATATTCATTGGTCTACAGGTTGCTCCATTTGTGAATGGTCTTTGAGCACTCTTTACCGATAGTTCTATAAAGTTTTAACATATTTTTTAATTTAACAGAAGAGTACTTGTATCTATTTTCTATTCTCTATGGCTAATTCTTTTACTGTATTTGTGATTACTTTTTTTATTCAGACTTTTAAAGTTGTAAAGCAAAAATTTATCCATCTTTGTGATTTTAGCTGTGTTTAAGGATGCTTTCAATACGAAATCTCTCTCTCTCTCTCTCACACACACACACACACACACACACACAGAGTCAGTCTTCTTTATCACCTGCTAGCTTTGGATTTATGAGGATGATGAATATCAGTGACTATGGTTTAGTTTTGACATTTAAGGAGGGGTGCATGGCGGGGTGAGCCTTTTAAAGAGGAGACAATAAATGAGAACATACTTTTCTGCATAATTGTTGAGGTGTTATTTAAACATAATTATCGGACTGTAGGGAAATATTCTTAGGTTGGACTTTAATTCTAAGGAGATTATCTGGCTTAATTTTTCAAAAAGGACACCGCTTTATGAAGAGAATGTTTTAATAAAATAATAAGTAAAAATAGATACAAAACTTGTATAAAGGCAGGAAGGATGGGAGAACGCTACAACTTAAATTTTTTCTTTTATGTAGACATACTTTTGCAATGAAAATGAGGCCTGTTGGAGGCTGGGCTAAATGTGAGCATAGGAAAGACTCACTTTGTGTGCTGGTTTTTGAGCCTGGGCCAATCGTGGCAGGTGCAAGGACACTACAGAGGGACAGAGGTCAATAAAGGGAGAGCTGAAACTTGAGTCAGAACCAGGCCTGTAAGGAATCCCACGAATATGGGCTGGGACTTAGTTCTGAAGACACCCAATCTGCCAGCAAGTTGCACCTTCCTCTGAATTATGCTTTTCTTTTGTCATTTTTGAATTTTAGTATGATCTTGATGAATGTTAATGCCTAGAATGGGGGGCTCCACTCGCCGGCCCCCCCGCCCCCGGCCACCACAGATGAAAATAAGTCTACCAAGACATGATCTGCCTGGGGAGGAAAGGTGGCCGATTTCTCAAAGGAGAAGGGCCAAGAGCCTTTTCCTCAACGGGCTTTTATTGGGTTCAATTTGCACAGGAATACAGATAAAGCTCGTCAATCATAGGCAGTAAGGATCAAACAATAGATAACAAACAAAGAACTCTGAGGGCTTATTCTGAGTCAGGGTCAGTTAGCTAAAGGGCTATAAGATTTTGGGAAACAAACTCATTTCAGGCCTGGACCCTTATCATTTAAACTGAGGGTATTAGCAAAGCAGGTTTCACAGGGTTTTATGCATTCTTTCTTAGGCCTGATCACCCTGGGGAATCTGCCCTTTCCAGCACAGGACTGTACTGCCCTCTGTCATTGTTTCAGGCTTAAGTCAGGCAGGGGAAATAAGGCAGCCAAGGGATTAGGAGACTTCTTGCAGACAGAATGAGGACTCAGGCTATGTCAAAGCCAAGGGGTGAAGGTCCATCACCCCCTTTTTCTATAGCCCCCAAGTCCTTCCCTGTGGGCCTTTTTCATGGCCAGCCTGTCTTAGGTCATCCCTGCCTGAGGAATCTTACCTGTCATTGGCTAACCGGTCATGCACTGGGGGCCAAGCAGGGCGAAGTAAAGTGGGCAGAGGTGGTGCCCCTGCCAGGGAGATAAGCTTTGTCTCCTTAGTGGCTTATGCTCCCAAGGTCTCTGAGTCAGCCTTAACCATGGGGGGTTATAGCTTCTGAAACCAAGCAGGGCGGTTCCCAACACCTCGACTTTGTCTTCTGTGTGATATGAGAGATGGGTTTAATATCTATGGTCTGGATGAAGGAACAAAATGTGGAGAAATGCACGTCACAAACAGCATGGCAATGACACTAGGAATGTGAACACACGGTCTGTGGTCCCCACAACACAGACCGTGATCAGACTGCTGCCAATGCGTGGACGTGAGGATGGAGCAGAGAGCTTTGAAGTGACTCAGATGCCAGTGGTTTCACGGAAAGCTGTCTGGGCTAATGTCCGCTGTGGTGTTGTTACTTACTAGGTGGTATGTGATCGAGCTAGTCAGGGAAAATTATAATAGTATTTGTGGTTGCATCTAATAGAGCCTCTATGTTACATGGAGAGAAAAAACAATTTACAGCTTCCTAAAGTAATGATTACATACATGTATGTGTGTTTTGCATTGGTATTATTATATCAAGCAGGATCAGAATCCACATACATATATGTGTAAATACATATATCAGCAAGAAGACGTTAAGAAGAAAATAGATAACAACTTTTTTAAAACTAAAGACAGAATAGGCAGAAGGTTGACTATGATCTTTATTATAAAACATCCAGGAAAACAGAAATTCACTAGTAAACTAAGGTGAAACATTTTCATAATATCTTTTTGATATTGAACACAGATAATGACTCTCAATTCTTTCCATTTGTTTTCAACTATAAGAAGATACTTTACTGATAAACATATTTTTCCCAAACACTCTTTTCATTGCCTTATGCACATCTTTGTTCCTCAGACTGTAGATGATGGGATTCAGCATGGGAATCACGATGGTGTAAAATATCGACACAATCATGTCATGGTCCAAAGAATAGCTGGAACTTGGTCTCACATACATGAAGAGAACAGTCCCATGAAAAGCTGATACTCCTGTTAGGTGAGAGCCACACGTAGAGAAGGCTTTTCTCCTTCCCTCAGCTGAACGCATCCTCAGAATGGCCAACAGAATGAAGCCATAGGAGATCAGGACAATCAGGATAGTGGATATTTCAATAAATCCCGCAATGTAGAAGAGTAGAAGCTGGTTTGTGTGAGTGTCAGAACAGGAAATAGCAAGGAGAGGAGGGACGTCACAAAAGATATGTCTGATTTCATTGGAGGCACAGAAGGATAGGCTAAATGTGGCCACTGTGTGTACACAAGCATGCAAAATGCCACCAACATAGGAAGCAATGATGAGTGGTACATAGACTCTGGGTGACATGCTGACTGTGTACAGCAGGGGGTTGTAGATTGCCACATAGCGATCATAAGCCATTGCAGCCAAGAGGAAGCATTCTGTGGTCCCAAAAGTAACTGCCAGAAACATCTGTGTTGCACATCCAAGGAATGAAATGACTTTATTCTGTGACAGAAAGTCTACTAACATATTTGGAGCAATTACTGAAGAATAGCAGGCATCCACAGATGATAACACACTCAGAAAATAGTACATGGGATTGTGGAGCCAGGAGTCCCCAATGACCAATAAAATCAGCCCTAAATTTCCCATCAGAGTAAACAGGTAAATCGCTAGAAACAGGAAAAATAAGACAATCTGCAGTTCTAGATTGTCTGTGAAGCCCTTCAGTACAAAGGTAGTAACTTCAGTGACATTCTTCATGTTGAAACCTCCCTTGTGTTCAAACATAAAGAAGTTCGTACAATTATAATTCATTTACTACAAAGAAAGTAAGTGTAATTGTGACTCAATGTTGTGATGCAAGGGAACATGAGATATGGCTTCATATTTATGTTTTGGCAACATAAAGTTTCCTTGTTGCAGACAAGACAGTGACAAGACAGTGGGTCAAGTGTTCATGCCACTCACTAAAATTAAATGGAAAAGATGGGTGTCCAGTCACTATGTGAATCCATGACATTTCCAAAACCAGCAAGTCAACTGATTAATTTACAACTGTATTGTATCAGCTGTTTTCTCATTAAATCACACTGAACACCAACTGATTGGTTAAAAAATAATTTTCCTTTTGTAATGACACACATGAGGTAGTATATCAGTGTAGAGAGCATTGAGATAGAAAGTCAGAATCGTAAAGCTTTCAGTGATAGTGTACAGTGATCTGCTCTAAACTAGTCTCCTGAGGAAAGAGAGCATTAATATTTACTTATTCTCCAATATTGGAGTAAAAATTGAAAGACAAAAATATGTTAATAAACTTGAATCTTGACAATTATATCAAAGAGGCAATTGCTGAATTAGTTTGGTTCTACAGAGTAGTTGCATCCTGGATTGTAATATTTTATGAGCTAATCTCTAAACATTTTCGAACTCTACTAGATCTTCTTGGTTCTACCAAAAGAATGAAGCAAGAATTTTTAAGGACGATCCCCACAAATTAATTAAACCAAATTAAGAAATAATAACACTTTGATGAACATGATGAAATCTAGGTTTTAAGATGTGATCAAGAGTCATGAGAAAAAGATCAGCCTGAATACAATTCTTGACATCAATTCAAAGATTCGCCTGTTGAAGACAAATGACATAGGATTTAGATCTGAAAGTGTGTGTTCACGGGTTCACGATTCAATGTCAGGTGTCCGATTAGGGTTAGGCTTTCTCTTCCAAGTTTACTTCTCTTTAAAGTAGTAATACGTTTGAGTGACCAGGCAGCCATAGTGGCATATAGCCAGACAGACTGACTAAATGTGTAAAACCATAAATAAAGCAGTTCCCTTTAAGTGTGTCAATTTTTGGTTATAAATTTAAGATGCCACAATAACTGAAGTTTTGTCATCAGATGTAGTTTTTTTAAAACATTGGTAAATATTAGGCCCTAAAACTAATTTTATAACTAATCATCTAAAAGTATGTGACCAGAGCTTTGAATCAGATATTTCATTCTTTGTTGACATTTAACATATTTGTTTTGTGATTAATAATCCTCACTAAAACTTTATTCTTTCAGGATTAAATCCAATGAATTGTATTTTGATTGTGATTTTTTTTCCCCTCTACTCACACACAGCTCACCACCATTCCATTTGCTACTATATTACTGTGCACTTAATTTCACCTGGGTAAGTACAATAGTGAAAGACTCCAATGTTAAAAACTTCAGCTAAATTTTACTAGATGCCAAAATAAAATTTGTCCTAAGTACAGCTAAGTCAATATTAAAACATATTGAAAGCACCTAGAGTTATAAGTGCTTTATAGGGAATTAGTAATATAACATCAGCTTTTAAAATTAATGAAAACCACTTGAAAAACAGTTTTGTATTTTATTTTTTATAGTTTATATTATTAGAGTTGTCTTTACTTTCCCCTTTTTGACACCTCCACCCAGCCCTTGCCCCTCTTTCCCTCAGGCCATTAGTGCTCTGCTGTCTGGGTCTATGGGCTGTGCATACATGTTGTCTGGATAATGCCTTCACCTTCTTTCATCCCCTCACCCATCCTCTCTGATTGCTGTCAGTCTGCCTTTTCACCCCACAATCCCACTTCTGCAAATGTATCCTAAGAATACCAAAATGCCAATTCAACAGTATATATGCACCCAGTACATTCATATAAGTGTTATTTACAATAACCAAGATCTGGAAACCGCCTTACTTACCATCAGTAGATGAGTGGATAAAAAACTGTGGTGCTTTTACACAGTCGAATACTATGCAGCCATAAAAAAGGAACTCCTACCTTTTGAGACAGCTTGGGAGATTATAGGCTAAGTAAAAAACAGACAGACCTGGAGATTATTATTCGAAAAAAATAAGCCAGTCAGTGAAAGACAAATACCATATTCTCACTTATATGTGAAATCTAATGAACAAAATAAACTAACAAACGAAATAGAATCAGAGGTATAGATACATAGAACAGTCTAAAAATAAAGTTTTAAAAGAAGGCAGAAAATTCCAAATATCTTTGCCTCAACACTGAAACACTAAGTTGGCCAAGAGGAGCAAAATAGTAACGGACATGCACTGGGCACACGCAGCAGAAATGGACTTTGTGGACTTTCCAGCAACTCTCACAGCTAAGCAGTCCCAGAGCCAGCAATCAATCCTGCATCTCTCAGAGGGCATGCCCACTCCCAGTGTTACTCTGTCTGCTACAGTATCATGGCCTCATTCTGTAGAGGCCCTCCCCAGCTGTCACTCCCGGTGAAATAAAATGTGATTCTTGATAAATAGTCAGATAAATTTTAAACATTAGGACTAGATAAACATTATGAAATAGCATTAACAAAGTGGCTTCTATATCACAAAGCTAGCAAAATAAAAGATGATTGCTTCCTGATTAAAGCAAAATAAACCCCCCAGGCAGTTGAATAGGTCAAGTGTTTTCTTTGTTGTTATTGCTTTAATCTTACCTTCCTTCTTCCATCAGAAAAATGAAAGCAGACATTTGATTTGGAAAACTCTTACTTAACTCCACAAACATAAATTCAGTAGTTTATATTTTCTTTCTTGTAGTTACTTTCCTATGTAATAGGCTACAACTAAAGAGCTTAGTACTAGGAATTTTGTAACATTTGTTCTCAATATTCTTAGGCTCCTCCTCATAAAATATTTTTCAAATGACCTACCATTTTCTCTTCTTAACTGTGTACCAGCAAAGACAGGTTTAGATACACTATGACTACAATTAATTTAGATTATTTATATTCCTTTATACAACTGTTGATGAAAATCACTAGAATTTCCCCAAGGGGAACATGCTCCAATTATCTCCTGGTTCAAGATAGCAACATGATGATTTACTCAATAATTATAAAGAAAGTGGTTATGGAATAATTTACTACATGTTGATATTTATTTAAAAATCAGACTCCTCTGGCTTCTGAGCACAATCACGCTTTAGATTTGCATTTTCCTGATGATTGGTGACATTAAGGTTTTTTTGGCTTGCATCTGTACTTAATGTATTTCTCTTTGTTTTATTTCATATTGAACTTATTAGGAAGACATTGGTTGATAAGATTATACAGGTTTCAAGTGTACATTTGTATGATACGTGATCTGTATATTGCATTGTGTGCTCACCACCCAAAGTCAAATCATATTCTGTCACCATAGATTAGTCCCCTTTACCCCTTTATTACTCCCCTAACTCCCATCCCTCTGGTAACCACAATACTATTTTCTGTGTCTATGACTTTCAGTTTTATGTCCCACATTTGAGTAAAATCACATGGTTCTTAGCTTTTTCTGACTGATTTATTTTCCTTAGCATGATATTTTCAAGGTCCATCCGTGTTGTTGTAAGTGGCAGTATTTCATCTTTTCCTATGGCTGAGTAGTATTCCATTGCATATACATACCCCATCTTCCTTATAGACTCATCTCTGAAAGGACACTTGGCTTGTCTCCAGGTCTTGGCCACTGGTAATAGTGCTGCAATGAACATAGGGGTGCATATATTTTTGCAATAATGTTTTCAAATTTTGGAGGCAGATACCCAAAAGAAGGTTGCTGAGTCACATGGAAACTCTATTCTTACTTTTTGGAGGAACCTCCTTACTGATTTTCATACAAGCAGTGAATGAGGGTTCCTTTTCCTCCACAACCTCTCCAACAGTTATTTTTTGTCTTAATGATGATAATAGACATTCTAACAGATGTGAGGTGGTATCTCATTGTACTTTTGATTTGCATTTCCTCAATAGCTAGTGAAGTTGATCATCTTTTCGTATTTCTTTTGGCCATTTGTATGTCTTCTTGGGAGAAGTGTTTGTTGAGGTCCTCTACCCAAATTTTAATAGGATTGATGTTGAGTTGAGTAAGTTCTTTATATATTTTGGATATGAAGTCCTTGTCACAGTTGTTGTTTGCAAATACCTTCTCCCATTTAGCTGATTGCTTTTTTTGTTTGTAGTTGCCTTTGCTGTGCAGAAGCTTTTTGGTTTGATATAGTCCCATTCATTTATTTTTGCCTTTGCTTCTCTTGCTTTTAGGGTCAAGTTTACAAAATATTCTCTAAGACCAAGGTCCATAACTTTAGTACTTACGTTTTCTTCTGCTTAATTTATTGTGTCAAATCTTACATTTGTTCATACTACTCTGTTGGCCATTTGTATGTCTTTTTTTGTTGTTGTTGAGCAATGTCTACTGAAGTGGTTTCCAAGTATTTTCTCCCATTCCATAGTTTGCCTTTTCACTCTGTTGATTTTTCCCTTTGTTCTGCAGAAGATGTTTAGTTGTATTTATTCTCACATAACTAATTTTGCTTCTGTTGTCTGTGCTTATGGTTCACGGTGTCATGTCCATGAAATCATTGCCAAGTCCAAAGTCAAGCTTATTTCTTATGATTTTTCTGAGAGTATAAAAGTTTCATGTGTTCTGTTTAGGTGTTAAGGGAGGAGAACAGGGACTTGGGGCAATCAAAGATTAAATTCACAACTTGCATTTCAAAATAATTAAAATATGCCAGCCTTTACAGTATGCTATGCCCACCTCCTCCTCTGCCACTGTTTCTAATACTTGGCAATCACTAATCTGATTCCATCACTCTGTTTTTGTCATTTGAAGAATGTTGATGAATAATAGCATACCACTGGCAATATTTGGGGACTGGGTTTTTCCACTCTACCTAATTCTCTTGTGATTTACTTGTCCTTTTGTGTGTATAAATCACTTGTTCCTCTATTGTTGCTGAGTAGTATTTCTTGGTAGGGATGATTCAGTTTTCTTAGCCAATCACTCATAGATGGGCATGTGGGTTCATCCCAGTTTTCAAGTATGATGAATAAAACTTCCTGGGACATTCACTCAAAGATGACTATATAACATTCATTTCATTCCCTTGGGATGAGCTCCCAAGAGTGTGATTGGTAGGTTGTTTAATTTTGATAAAGTCCATTTATCAAATCATTGTTTATAGATTATGCTTTTGATGTCATGTTGTTATTGGTGAAAAATCTGCCTGAAGTGCCAGGGAGTCTTCCCCATTGGCCATGATGGCAGCAGAAGGAGGTTCTTATATTCCTCCTGCCCGAGGAGTCTAAGAAAAGCTGGAAACATCAATGGATAGGGCCTGAGTGTGAAAAGCTAGCAAGAGAATGGGATAGAGAAAAAGCCCTTCCTCTGCCCACCAAATTATGGGTGGGACCAGGGGAAGGCAGGCACAGGTGCCATAAAAGTCAAAATGGTGCAAAGGGAGGTGCTGACCAAAGAGGCCTGTCAGTCTAGCCTGGGAAAAGGAGGGATTGGTTTGGAGGTGGACCCACCCAAAGTGTGCTAAAGTTTGGGACGTTGACTGGTTATTTGGGGAAAGCACCAGGCCTGTTTCACACCCAAATTAATATAATCCCAGGGAAACAGAGGCTTGGGCTCATGGCTCTTTTGCTGGTGACCTGCAGTTGCCCTCACCTGTTCTCTCCATGGGCCATGTGGCCTTAGCAGGTCTCACTCCCTCTGGGCCATCTGGTGATGTACCCGCTGGTGCACTTCTGCACTCTCCTGACAGTGTGACTCTGCAGCCCTAGCAGCTGCATGACTCATGGCTGGGTGGTCTCACATGCAGGCTCCAGCAGGGAGCCTAAAATGAACACCAGCCAGGAACAAACTAAGCTACCTGGGTGGGGACTGGGACTGTTTAGCAGCTGCCTTCAGTCTCCAAGGGACGGTACTTTGAAATGGAGCAGGAAGTCTGGACACTGGCTTTTGTCTTGGTCTTGCCAAGGAGATGGGTTTTGAGACAGGAGTTCGCCATTCTCCCAGGTCTTGCAGCACCTGACTAAAAGCTCTTTCCTTGTGCACCAGCATCTGCCTCACGTGTTTGGCTTTTGTGGTGACTGGCAACCAAACCCCTGCTTCTGTTTCGTTACACCATCTATACACTTTGTTCCTCTGTCACAGAGTCTTTTCTTGGCTGCCTAAGTTTTTATTTACTAATAGCCATGAGAAATTTGATTATGATGTGCTTTTACACAGTTGTTATGTGCTGTTTGTACCCTGGGCTTGTTAATATTCTTCAGTCTGAAGGTTATACATTTTTATCATATTTGAACATTTTCACAATATTTTCTTTAAATATATTGCCCAATTCTCATTCTGCCTATTTCTGTTTTTTCTCTAAGTCCCATAAAGAGAGAGATTTGGGTTGTTCAATTGACAATATGTGTTTATTACCTTGAATGAACCCATTTCTATAAAATCTATCATGCATTCTTTTTAATGCCTTTTACCAAGTTAGGCACTACAGATACAACTAGGAATGTGATGTCAGAGTCCCTGGCTTTCTAAAAATAAATGTCTAGTGGAGGAGACATTTATTTTAGGAAATCAGACTTAATTATAGAAACAACTTTAGCTTTAAGATTAAAATTGTCCTACATGTGTTAATACATAATTAAAAAAATGATCCAAATAAAGTTTTCGATTTGAAGTAGAAGATGCACTAAGCACAATCTGTGTTAACAAAAAAGTTCAAGGATAAATTAAAACATAACTTTAGTATAGTTTTAATATTTGAATGTTCACAACAGTGATAAGACTGGCGTTTGGGATACTGCGGGGGAAGGAGTTACTGAAGTGACGCAGAGCACTGGCGCCCAGTAGCACAGGCGGGCTGGCTCACGGCCGGATCTTTCTACCTTTCCTCCTGGGCCCCACGCTGCACTATTGGTCCTCATCCTTGCATTAGCTACGAGAAGAATGATTTCAACAGAAGTGAAGATGCCACCACAACCAAGGAAGTATTTGCAGCTATTTTGATTATTCAGTGATTAAGCAGCAATATTTTAAGCATCCACATCTTAAAAGTAAAGTTTCCTACTCACCTTATTTTATAAAGGGGTTGAAATTAATATAATATCATGAGTCCATTTCTGAAAACAATCATGTTTTATGATTGTGGAAACATGAATAACCTTTATCATTCAGTGATATATTCTGTTGGATCTTTGACAGATATATTTTCTGAAGTTTTTTTTTTATTTAGTAACCCCCCATGACCATTATAGCTCAAAATGCTATTGTGGTTAGAATCAATTAATAAGAAATATATATTCTTTTATTCACTTAAAATATATATTTTAGTATTTAGTTGGATATTTTCATTAACCACAATCCATGTATATTCTGTGACATGAAGTATAGACTTTATTTTCAAAGTTCCTTTTCAATAAAATTGCTCCAACATAGACAATGGTGGTTGTTTAAACAAATGCCTTTATAAGTATTGAAAGAATAAAACCAATCCTGTAGAGAAACTTGGAATGGAAGGTGACAACTGGGGGTATAATTTACAGATGGATCTCAAGCTCCATAAAGTAATAGCTCTGTTTATAAGAAGGATAGAAAAAATTTATGCTGTAATTGAAATACAGCGAAAAAAGGAAAGGAGGCATAAGAAGGAGGAGTAAGAGAGAGGAGCCAGCACAATGGTTCCTCTGTAAGGCTGGGGAACGTGGATGGGCAACTGGGAAATTCAGCAGTTCAGTTTCTCTGAGAAGGAGGCCCAATGCTGTACCATGACCTCTGTCTGGCCTCCTTCCACTATATCTGCAGTGAGTTTACTCCATTTTCAAAGGATTTCTTTGGAAGGACTTTTTCATTCTCGTGGACCCATCCTTCAGAAAGCAGCCATGATCAACGTGAATCAGGACAACTGGACAACCAGTATGAAGTCCTATGGACTTCTGGTGAGAGCATCAGGGTTCCAACCAAATTCATCCACAACATAAAGGGCCAGAAAATCTCCATGGAAAACCTTAAAGTTTCTCAGTTTTACTTTTGAATTGAAAAAGGATCTGAACTGGTCCAAATTCTATTATCTTGACTTGCATGTCATGCCCACTCTCTTTACTAAATGTTAGTGATGTTTTGCAGGTACAGAGATGGGGCAGGTAATGAGTGTCGATATGGGGGCAGGGGTGGAGGTGATGGGTGCCCTTAAGAATTGGTGTCACTTTGAGGATGACTTTTTTTCTCTGTTTGTTTAATAACATTTCATTCCAAGATACAGCAATAAAATTGGTATAAGAAGAGTTTATTGTTAAGACTGTCTAAAAAAGTCAACAGAACCCAACAGTGTGTAGTATAAGACTATAATATGGAAAAATTGAATATATGTCATTTTTGAATAAATAGCAATGCTTTGCTTTCATGTACATGCAGCAAGTGAAAGGGATAAAGTGAAAGGCATAAAAAGGTAAAATCCCCTTTTACATATTTTTTCACTTGTTTAGCCAAATGTCCTGTTTCTTATTTTCATGTCTACCAAAACGTTTTTGTTCAGTTTTCATTTTGTTTTAAAGGTTCATTTTTTCTGTGTGATATGAATCTTTCAAGCTGAAGACAAAAATGGTTGCAACAGGTTCAGAAATTGATAGAAACAATGCTATAAAAATAATAAAACTTTTAGTAGCTGAACAAAAAAAAGTTATCTGTGGCAGGAAAAACGATCTCACTGGACCACTTTCCAAAAAGTGCCCCACATACGCCTTCACCACCAGCTACCAGGCTTGCTCTTCCTTGTTTAGAAACTATAAAAACCTTTGAATAAGTTTAACTGTATTTTAAAAAGTGTTTATTTTAATATTATGGCTTATAACTTACATAACTGTGATTTCTTGGGTCAACTAATGCATTTTTTAAAGGTGAAGTTGAGTATTTGAGGTTCGGATAAAAAGGATTATGATTGTCCCATTGAAATTCGTGGAATTTTAAACCATTTGTTACTTCCTAAGGGCAGGATTGTCAGAGGCCAGAGAAAAACCCTTCATGAAGATAGATTTGCATTTATGTTAGTTTGAGTGATTGAAATGGGTTATGCAGGAACCTCTTTAATGCGTCCTTCACATCCTTGTTCCTTAGGCTGTAAATGAGGGGATTCAGCATTGGTATCACGAGGGTATAGAAGACTGAGGCCGTTTTATCAGTATGTAAGGAGTGGTTGGTCCTTGGCTGCAAGTACATGAAGAGAAGAGTCCCATAGAACACAGTGACAGCCATCAGGTGAGAAGCACAGGTGGAAAAGGCTTTGTGTCGCCCTTCTGAGGAACGGATCCTCAAGATGGCAAGGATGATGTTAAAGTAGGATATCAGAACAATAATCATTGAGAAAATCAAATTGATGCCCGAAAAGGAAAAAGCAGCAGTTTCTGGAACATAGGTATCAGAACACGACAATGCTAATAACGGGACATTATCACAATAAAAATGGTTGATCACGTTGGAAGAGCAGTAGGACACAGAGAACACGCTGGAAGAGACAGTCAATGCTATGGTCAGGCTGTAGAAGTGTATGAGGGACACCAGCAGAAGGCAGATCTGTGGAGACACCACCACCATATAGTGCAGGGGGTCGCACACGGCCACGTAGCGGTCATAGGCCATTGCAGCAAGAGTGAAAATCTCAGCCACAATAAAAAGTACGAATCCACCCAGTTGCACTGCACACCCATAGTAGGAGATGGTTTTCTTGGAAACCAAGAAGTTAACCAGCATTTTAGGGGCAATGACAGTAGAGTTGCCAAGATTGACCACAGCCAATTGCCGGAGGAAGAAGTACATGGGGGTCTGAAGTTGAGAGTCAACACTGGTGAGGGTGATGATGCCCAGGTTCCCTGCCACAGTCAGCCCATAGATGACCAGGAAAACAAAGAAGAGTGGGATCTGGAGCTCCGGGCGGTCTGAAATGCCCATGAGAATGAACTCGGTCACCTGCGAGAGATTCCCTGGTGCCATTGATTTTCTTGCTTCCATCAATCATGGGGACAATGAAAAGAGATGAATAGACAATAAGATGTTTTCTCTGTTTGATGCCACATTGTTAAAAGGTTCATTTAAAATCAGTGTATTTCTTTATTTTTTATTGTTCTTCATTGCTTTCTATTTATTTTTATGAAATTTTTATTAAGTTGATTGGAGGGACATTGGTTAATAAAATTATATATGTTTCAAGTGTATGATTCTGTCACACACCGTCTGTGTATTGATCAATTTTTTTTGGTTCACATCTTGTTTTCTCCCAATCTTTTCATAAAATCTTAAAATACAAACTCTCCAGAGAACAATTTCAGAATCTTTGTTTGACTAAGGTACTGATTTATTATTCATTCTTGATTAAAGTTTGTATTGGGTGAATGCACACTAATTCATTATATGTATTAATATTGACATGCATATATTAATTATATTAGTATTTGCTATTTCTTGAATATATGTATATCCCTATGTATATTTACTTGTGTACACATGTCTCTGAGTGTGTGTGTTTGTGTTTCCAGTGATAAAACAGAGTTACCTATAAGAACCAGGTGAGCCAGAGTGACTTCCAGTTATTTTTCCTTAGCTGCCACAGGCCTCCTCTCCAAGCCATATCTTGTCTTCACCATCCTTGGAAATTTCAATAGTTCTATGGGTTTTTCCTTATCAATTTCCACTGCACTGCTCTGCTTCACTGCCCACAGACAGACTACACCTCAATACTGCTTCTTCTCAGCATCAGTCAGAAGCTGTGTGCTCTTCACTGATCCACACTTCCTTCTTTTACCTAATAAGCCGGTCCTGTCCTATCACTCTGACTTCTGGTTGTTCAGTCTTTTCTCCACTGTTTGGTTCTGATAGCCATTCCTTTCCTTTTCAGCTTATATTTCTTTTCTTTAAATTGTTTAAAGCATGTTTTGATTTTTTTGTTATTACTTACAGTTTTGATTTGTTAAAGCTTGATCAGTCTGTTCTAGCTGGATAGAGAATTAATGTGGGAGAGAACTGGCATTCTTTAGTGTGCACCTACTCAGTACCCAGAGCTGTGCCAGGCATTCTGCAACAGTGATCTCCTTACTCTGCAGGAGAGTCCTAGAACACAGAGGTAAATATTTCTATGTCTAATAGAAGTATTATTGAAGTTCAATAGGATTAAGTTAAACAACGAGTCTGTATAAGTCTCTGGTTAATTGTAGGGTTTTATGATTTTCCTTTAATGTGTTTTGTTTGTTTTTTTGGTTGGTGAGTTGGTTGGCTGCCTGCTGGGTCTGTAATTGTTAGCTGTGTGGTTTTTTTCAAGTATTTCTATTCTTGTACTACGTGAATTACATGAGATGACGAACGTAAACAGGTTAGGTAGCACAGCTCCCAGTAACAATGAATGCAAATTAATTGGTAGCACTAGTAGTGTTATTGACATGTTTTGAATGACTTTTAAAGTGTGGTTTTTCATTTCATCCCTGGTAACTCATTCTACCTTACTGAGGGCTTTTCTAATTGACATAGAAATAGCAAGTGAATTATACTTTTGTATATTCAAGAAACTGGGACACAAGATATCCAGCTATGTATTGAACAAGCAGATCAGGCTGTGCTCTCTGACAACCTCATTCTCTTAAAACCGTGGTGTTTGTTTGTTTTAAAGATGCTGACTCCCATCCCTCAGCTGTGCGTCTAATGAGCTAATCTGATGCTGTTGCACTAGCAATCCCACATCTCGACTGCTACCACTGCATGCAGAAAGCATTGCACAGGTAAGCTTCTGCTGGAAAACACTGTGGCAACGCTCCCTGGTCAAAATGTTTCATCTGCACCCTGGCTGGTGTGTGTGGCTCAGTGGATTGAATGCTGGTCTGTGAGCTGAAAGGTCAGCAGTTGTATTCCCAGTGAGGACACATGTCTGTGTTGTGGGCCAGGTCCCCAGTTAGTGGTGTGCGAGAGGTAACCAATTGATTGTACATTGATGCCTCTCTCCCTCTCTTTCTTCCTCCCTTCCCCTCTTTCTAAAAATAAATAAATAAAATCTTCAAACAATAATCTACTTTTTTGCTACAAGTCAAGCAACTCAGTGCATATTTTACTCTGAGATAAAATATTCAGTAAACTTACCCTTAATTTAACAAAAACAAAGAATTCCATCGACAATAGCAATGATTGATCACATACTAGGAATTTTGCAATTGACCTTTGGAGAGGAGAATATAGGTGTATGTCCTACCTGCTATGTATTTCCTCTTCTGCAATATAACCGAAGGCAAAGCTACACAGGGCTGTTCCTTATTTCGATAAGCATATGCCATTGGAGTAGAGTCTCTCTGGGACAGCCTCAGTTTTCTCTATCTCTTCAGAATCTTGTTTGATACAGCATTGTTCCTGAAAAGAGAAATTTTACTTCTTTACAAGTAGTTTTTCCTATTTTGTTTTTAATATATATATTTTATGGGTCTACCAAGACAATACATTCTTGGCAAATAAAAAAATTAAAATGTACCTAATTTTCATCATTTTATCTTATAATTGTAATAATAAATGATAGTGCAAATTAATTTTAAACAGCTTCTGGTATGATTTCAAAACACTGCACCCTGATGTGAGAGCTCTCTGTGTTCACCAGCAAAAAAGAGACTGGGAACATCAGGGAATCTTTCCACCTAAGGTTTATCGCCCTGGGCTATGCAAAAAGCAGGAAAGGGAGACTTGACATTTCACTAATGTTAAGTAATTGAGTTGGTCTTCCTTGAAGACTTATTACAAAGACACTGGTATCTAGTGTAGAGTACCCTCTAAAATGTCCATCAAGTCTGCCAATTGAAAGGTAAAAAATTCCTTATTATATTAAGGTGAAATATACTGTCTGTAATGACTACTCGTCATTCTGTATAAATGCTCAAGCAGTCTGATTTATCAGTAGGGATGCTGGACACTATTTTGCAAGTCTATTACCATCACTTCCACTTGGCACTCAGTGGGCAGAGATGAGACAAGAGAACAGAGCAGGGATCATTTCAGTCCTGCGTCTGATTTGAATGAATAAATTTCCAAGATGCTTGCTCCACACATCCAGAATTAGTAACAAGAAAGGTATTAGTTTAACCTACTTATATACAGAGATTGCTGAGACCCCCTTGTAAGGTTGTTGCAGGAAGCATGCTAATGGGTTTTGCCAGTGTCTGAGGTCCCTGCAGATCTACACACTGAAGTATGTTTGTATAGGGCCCCAATCCCCAAACATGAGACCCACAATTCCCAGATAAGGTTCTGATTCCCCGTGGAAAGAAAGACAAGTACAATACTCACTAATCAGGTCTCTGTGCAAAACTCTCACCCAAAGAATAAAAAATGTGGAGATAGCCTAGGGACTTAGATAGTCATATTAAATAATAATCACACGTAATGATCCCACCCTTTGTTTTGAATTGCACCCCTATCTTTGGGAAGTGTTGCTGGCCCTTGGGGTGAAAAAAAATTCAACAGTTAGAAAATACAGCATTCTAATCCCAGAGTTCAATTATAATGTAAATGTTTGGGAGTAGACTGAATGCAAAGCCTTTATTCTTGAGTCAAAAACAAGCCCTGGCATAGTTGCCATAAATACCACATGGTATAAAACATAAATTAAAAATGTGACTGTTTATAAGAAGAGTGAACATAATGTTTTATTGAAATCAGTAAGGCACCCGTCAGGAACCTGGTCCTATTTCTAGTTTTTGATTAAGTTGTTCAAAAGGAAAATGTTTTTTATATAATCCAGACATCATTTGTCAAGCACATATAGATGTTATAATTAAATATTATAATATTTTTATGTTCTTGTGTGAAATTTTGTAGCCCATAAGTCTAAATAGTTGGCCTTTGTAATAACAGCTGCTAAAATAATACTGAGAAAAAGTATATGTTCAAAAGATATTTCAAAACACTGACTAATGAAGTGATGAATAAGTGAATGAACAAATACAATAACCTTCTTAAAACTGTGAGATAAAAATTGAGTTGTTTTGTTTTCGGAGCCATAATCTACCTTTCATATAATTTTAACTTTGGTAAAGGAACAGTGACATCATGCATATCATTCTCTAGAATATTCTATTCTTTAGGGCAGGACACAATTGTTCTTTCTTCAGCCTGGTATATTGAAGAAGATTATGGCACATTCTAAGCCTTAGAATTAATAAAGGAATAGACAAATTGTGACCGATAAAGAGGACATGATGAAGATTTTTACCGACTTCAAGTTATCATAAGATACATTTAAACTGGGGTTCTTTTCAGGCTCCAATGGCAGCACGAAGGTTGTATGGTGGCTTCCTCTCTAATGCGCATTGGATATTGCCTTTCGTGTGACCACAGACACAGTGTGCTCTATTCTCAGTCAGAACGACTTTCATTCCTCGTCAGCTCTGCCAACTCCCCATCTATTTAGCATTCCTGTAACATTGTAAAGATTTTAAAATCTATATCTTTTGTGCTTTCTGTTGTTACCGATGCTTCATTTTACAACTTCACCTCCCATTTAAATCTTACTGTTTATTTTCCATTTCCTAAGTCTTGGTTAGGCTACTCAATAACTTTACCTTGGTCAAGCAGACAAAACTCTCATACTACTATCATCGGATCACAAGATTCACCTTCCAAAGTATGTTTGGAAGAAACACACACATGTCTGTATGCACACACACACACAAATACACAGAAAAATAACCTTATAAATATCATGTTTTTATCACCCATGTTAAACAATATTTTTATCTTGTAATGTTCAAAATTTTAAAGTGATACACAATTACACATAAGCTAAATTTCCATTGATCCAACCTCTCTCATTTCCATTCTCTCCCAGCCATCTAGAGGCAACAGCTGTTAACACTTTCAACCTTTTTCTGTTTCCAGATATTTTTATTTAGTGTTATTGTGGCACGAGCACTCAACATGACATCTACCCTCTTAGCAAATTTTTAAGTATCGAATACATCAATGTGAACTACAGGCACAGTGTTGTACACATAGTCCAGCATGTAATGTGGAGATAGCTCTTTCACAACTGGAACTTTATGCTGATTGAATAGCAACACTCATTTCTCCTTCCTCACTCCCTGGCAACTGCCATCCTACTCTCCATGTCTATGTGTTTGACTATTTCAGATGCCTCATGTAAAAGGTATCATGCAGTATTTGAATTTCTGTGACTAGCTTATTTCACCTACTATAATGTCCTAAGGATTATACATATTTTTAAAAATTAAGTGTGTTTACTTGTATATTCTTGGATACAATTATACATATACCCACATATAAGCCCACGATATAATGTGTATAATCACCTTATATAATATACACACATTCTATAATCACCTTATATAATATACACATAATACATGTGTATACATTATATGGTGTGCTTGTATGTGTATGTAAGTGGCCTTAAAATGTTTACATCAGTTTGTGCTTGGTATGTATATTTCTCAGTCATCCTATTTTCAGATTTAATTATTCTGATTTCTATGGATTTGGTTCATGCACAGTAGATGGGCATTTTAGTTGCTTCTAAATCTTCTCTGTAAGAAACAACAATAAAGTTTACATATTTTTACGCCTTACTTGATAGTTCCAGACTTTTCAATTTTTGCCAATAGTACAAGTGTAGCAGTGTTTTACATCATTTTACACTCATACTTTCCAAATAATTATTAATGTTAAATATATTCATTGGTCTACAGGTTGCTCCATTTGTGAATGGTCTTTGAGCATTCTTTACCAATAGTTCTATAAAGTTTTAACATATTTTTTAATTTAACAGAAGAGTACTTGTATCTATTTTCTAATCTCTATGGCTAATTCTTTTACTGTACTTGTGATTATTTTTTTTATTCAGACTTTTAAAGTTGTAAAGCAAAAATTTATCCATCTTTGTGATTTTAGCTGTGTTTAAGGATGCTTTCAATACGAAATCTCTCTCTCTCTCTCTCTCTCTCACACACACACACACACACACACACACACAGAGTCAGTCTTCTTTATAACCTGCTAGCTTTGGATTTATGAGGATGATGAATATCAGTGACTATGGTTTAGTTTTGACATTTTAAGGAGGGGTGCATGACGGGGTGAGCCTTCTAAAGAGGAGACAATAAATGAGAACATACTTTTCTGCATAATTGTTGAGGTGTTATTTAAACATAATTATCGGACTGTAGGGAAATATTCTTAGGTTGGACTTTAATTCTAAGGAGATTATCTGGCTTAATTTTTCAAAAAGGACACCGCTTTATGAAGAGAATGTTTTAATAAAATAATAAGTAAAAATAGATACAAAACTTGTATAAAGGCAGGAAGGATGGGAGAACGCTACAACTTAAATTTTTTCTTTTATGTAGACATACTTTTGCAATGAAAATGAGGCCTGTTGGAGGCTGGGCTAAATGTGAGCATAGGAAAGACTTACTTTGTGTGCTGGTTTTTGAGCCTGGGCCAATCGTGGCAGGTGCAAGGACACTACAGAGGGACAGAGGTCAATAAAGGGAGAGCTGAAACTTGAGTCAGAACCAGGCCTGTAAGGAATCCCACGAATATGGGCTGGGACTTAGTTCTGAAGACACCCAATCTGCCAGCAAGTTGCACCTTCCTCTGAATTATGCTTTTCTTTTGTCATTTTTGAATTTTAGTATGATCTTGATGAATGTTAATGCCTAGAATGGGGGGCTCCACTCGCCGGCCCCCCCGCCCCCGGCCACCACAGATGAAAATAAGTCTACCAAGACATGATCTGCCTGGGGAGGAAAGGTGGCCGATTTCTCAAAGGAGAAGGGCCAAGAGCCTTTTCCTCAACGGGCTTTTATTGGGTTCAATTTGCACAGGAATACAGGTAAAGCTCGTCAATCATAGGCAGTAAGGATCAAACAATAGATAACAAACAAAGAACTCTGAGGGCTTATTCTGAGTCAGGGTCAGTTAGCTAAAGGGCTATAAGATTTTGGGAAACAAACTCATTTCAGGCCTGGACCCTTATCATTTAAACTGAGGGTATTAGCAAAGCAGGTTTCACAGGGTTTTATGCATTCTTTCTTAGGCCTGATCATCCTGGGGAATCTGCCCTTTCCAGAACAGGACTGCACTGCCCTCTGTCATTGTTTCAGGCTTAAGTCAGGCAGGGGAAATAAGGCAGCCAAGGGATTAGGAGACTTCTTGCAGACAGAATGAGGACTCAGGCTATGTCAAAGCCAAGGGGTGAAGGTCCATCACCCCCTTTTTCTATAGCCCCCAAGTCCTTCCCTGTGGGCCTTTTTCATGGCCAGCCTGTCTTAGGTCATCCCTGCCTGAGGAATCTTACCTGTCATTGGCTAACCGGTCATGCACTGGGGGCCAAGCAGGGTGAAGTAAAGTGGGCAGAGGTGGTGCCCTTGCCAGGGAGATAAGCTTTGTCTCCTTAGTGGCTTATGCTCCCAAGGTCTCTGAGTCAGCCTTAACCGTGGGGGGTTATAGCTTCTGAAACCAGGCAGGGCGGTTCCCAACACCTCGACTTTGTCTTCTGTGTGATATGAGAGATGGGTTTAATATCTATGGTCTGGATGAAGGAACAAAATGTGGAGAAATGCACGTCACAAACAGCATGGCAATGACACTAGGAATGTGAACACATGGTCTGTGGTCCCCACAACACAGACCGTGATCAGACTGCTGCCAATACGTGGACGTGCGGATGGAGCAGAGAGCTTTGAAGTGACTCAGATGCCAGTGGTTTCACGGAAAGCTGTCTGGGCTAATGTCCGCTGTGGTGTTGTTACTTACTAGGTGGTATGTGATCGAGCTAGTCAGGGAAAATTATAATAGTATTTGTGGTTGCATCTAATAGAGCCTCTATGTTACATGGAGAGAAAAAACAATTTACAACTTCCTAAAGTAATGATTACATACATGTATGTGTGTTTTGCATTGGTATTATATCAAGCAGCATCAGAATCCACATACATATATGTGTAAATACATATATCAGCAAGAAGACGTTAAGAAGAAAATAGATAACAACTTTTTTAAAACTAAAGACAGAATAGGCAGAAGGTTGACTATGATCTTTATTGTAAAACATCCAGGAAAACAGAAATGCACTAGTAAACTAAGGTAAAACATTTTCATAATATCTTTTTGATATTGAACACAGATAATGACTCTCAATTCTTTCCATTTGTTTTCAACTATAAGAAGATACTTTACTGATAAACATATTTTTCCCAAACACTCTTTTCATTGCCTTATGCACATCTTTGTTCCTCAGACTGTAGATGATGGGATTCAGCATGGGAATCACGATGGTGTAAAATATCGACACAATCATGTCATGGTCCAAAGAATAGCTGGAGGTTGGTCTTACATACATGAAGAGGATGGTTCCATGATAAACTGACACTCCTGTTAGGTGAGAGCCACACGTGGAGAAGGCTTTTCTCCTCCCCTCAGCCGAATGCATCCTCAGAATGGCCAACAGGATGAAGCCATAGGAGATCAGGACAATCAGGATAGTGATGATCTCAATGGAGCCCACAAAGTAGAAGAGTAGAAGCTGGTTTGTGTGAGTGTCAGAACAGGAAATAGCAAGGAGAGCAGGGGGATCACAAAAGACATGTCTGATTTCATTGGAGGCACAGAAGGATAGGCTAAATGTGGCCACTGTGTGTACACAAGCATGCAAAATGCCACCAACATAGGAAGCAATGATGAGTGGCACATAGACTCTGGGTGACATGCTGACTGTGTACAGCAGGGGGTTGTAGATTGCCACATAGCGGTCATAAGCCATTGCAGCCAAGAGGAAGCATTCTGTGGTCCCAAAAGTAACTGCCAGAAACATCTGTGTTGCACATCCAAGGAATGAAATGACTTTATTCTGTGACAGAAAGTCTACTAACATATTTGGAGCAATTCCTGAAGAATAGCAGACATCCACAGATGATAACACACTCAGAAAATAGTACATGGGGTTGTGGAGCCGGGAGTCCCCAATCACCAATACAATCAGCCCCAAATTTCCCACCAGAGTAAATAGGTAAATCACTAGAAACAGGAAGAATAAGATAATTTGCAGTTCTGGATTGTCTGTGAATCCCTTCAGTACAAACATAGTAACTTCAGTGACATTCTTCATGTTGAAACACACAAAACAAATGTAAATATATTTGTACAATTAGAATTCATTTACTATAAAAAAGAATAAGCAGAATTTGGACTGAATAACACAAGGGAACATGAGCTATGTTCTCATATTTATGTTTTTGCAATGTAAAAATTGTCACCTACACACAAGAAGACAGTGACAAGATAATGGGTCAAGTGTCCATGCCACTCACTGCAGAATTAAATGGAAAAGACGAGTGTCTGGTCACTATGGGAATCCATGTTATTTCCAAAACCATCAGGTCAACTGGTTATCTTACAACTGTTTTTTTTAGCTGTTGTCATATTAAATCACATTCAAACATGCAGTGATTATTTAAAAATAATTTTCTTTTGACAATGACACACATGAGGTAGCATGTCAGTGTACAGAGCATTGGAATAGAATGTCAGCATTCTAGACTTTTTAGTAGTGGTTGAAAGTGAATGCTCTAAGCTAAGTCTCCTGTAGAATGAGAACATTAATATTTATTTATTCTATAAGTTTGGAGTAAAAATTGAAGACAAAAATATGTTAATAAACTTGAATCTTGACAATTCTGTAAATAGAGAATTGTTGAATTAGCTTGGTTCTACGGAGTAGATGTGAACTAGATTTTAACATTTTATGAGTTAATTACTAAAAATTTTCTAAGTCTCGTATATCTTCTTGGATACATCTAAAAGAATGAATCAAGGTTTTTGGGTCTTTTTTTTAAGGATGATGGCCCATGACTGAATTAAACTAAATTTAGAAATAAAATGCAAACTTTGATGAGTAAGATAAAATCTATTTTTAAAAAATATAAACAAGGGTCTCAAGAAAAGATTAGCTTCAATACAATTCCTGACATCAATTCAATGATACACCTGCAAGACATACAACATAGACTTTTGATCTGAAAGTATGTGTTCATTGGCCAGGTTTATGATTAAATGTCATGTGTGAGAGTTGGCTTTTTCTTCAAAGTTCACTCGTCTTTCAAATAGCAATATGTTTGGATGAGCAAGCAAATATAATAGTAGAGAGCCAGGCACACTAATCAAGTGTGTAAAGTAATAAATTATGAAGCAATTTCTTTTAAATATGTCAGTTTTGGGTTGCAAATTTAACATGACTATATAATTGATCTTTTGTCATCTGATGTATTTATTTTTAAAATATTAGCAAATACTAGGTCCCAAAACTAATACTCTACCTAACCATATAAAAATATGTGACCAGAGCCTTGAGCCAGATAGTTCATTTTTGTCCACATTTAGTGTATTTATTGTGTGATTATTGACACACACTGAAATATTATTATTTCAGGATTAAATCCAACAAATCATATTTTGATTATGATTATTTTCTCTACCCACACAGCTCACCACCATTCCTTTTGCTACATTACTGTGGGCTTACTTTCACTTGGATAAGATAGCGAAAAACTGCAATGTTAAATATTTGAGCTACATTTTACTAGATGCCAAAATAAAATTTATACTGGGTATAGCTAAGTAAATATTAAAATGTATTGAAAGCACTTAGAGTTATAAAGAGAAAATGTATGATTCTTGGAGAATTTAGTAATAAAGCATTACCTTTTAAAATTAGCGCAAAACCAGTTTTCTAATTTTTTTTTTAATTTTATTTTTTATTGTCTAGATTATTACGGTTGTCCCCATTTATCCCCCTTTTGACACTTCCACCCAGCACTTGCTGCTCTTTCCCTCAGGCCATCACCGCACTGTTGTTTGGGTCTATGGGTTATGCATGTATGTTGTTTGGATAATCCCTTCACATACTTTCATCCAGTCCCTCCCTCCCCACTCCCCTCTGACAGCTGCCAGTCTGCCTTTTGACCCAGCGATCCCACTGGTGCAAATATATCTGAAAAGCACCAAGTCATCAATTCAACAGTATATATGCACCCACTACATTCATATCAGTGTTATTTACAATAGCCAAGATCTAGAAATGGCCCAAGTTCCCATCATTAGATGAGTGGATAAAAAAGCTGTGGTACTTTTACACAATGGAACACTACACGGCCACAAAAAGGAAAGATCTCTGACCTTTGGAGGCAGCATGGATGGTCCTGGAGATTTTTATGCTAGTGAAATAAGCCAGTCACTGAAAGACAAATACCATATGATCTCACTTACATGTGAAATGTAATGAACAAAATAAACTAATGAACAAAATAAAAACAGAGGCATAGATACTTGGCACAGTCTGAAAATAAAGTCTTAAAAGAAGGCAGGAAATTCCAAATATCTTTGCCTCAACACTGAAACACTAAGTTGGCCAAGAAGAGCAAAATAGTAACGGCCATGCACTGAGCACACTCAGCAGAAATGGACTTTGTGCACTTTCCAGCAACTCTCACGGCTAAGCAGTCCCAGAGCCAGCAATCAATCCTGCATCTCTCAGAGGGCGTGCCCACTCCCAGTGTTACTCTGTCTGCTACAGTATCATGGCCTCATTCTGTAGAGGCCCTCCCCAGCTGTCACTCCCGGTGAAATAAAATATGATTCTTGATAAATATTTAGATAAATTTTAAACATTAAGACTAGAGAAACATTATGAAATGGTGTTAATTTAAAATGGATTCTATATTACAATGCTAGGAAAATAAAGGATAATAGATTGTTTCCTCCTTAGAGCAAATACAAGCCTGCAGGTAGTTGAGCAAGTCTAATGTGTTCTTTATTGTTCTTGTATTAATCTGATCTGTCTTTTTCCAACAGAAAAATGAAAGCATACACTCAATTTGTAAAACTCTTTTTTGACTCTACAAACATAAATTCAATAGTTGCAATAGGCAGCAACTGAAGTTTTTAGTACTGAAGATTTTATAACATTTGACCTTCACATTTTTAGGCCACACCTAGTAAAATGTTTTTCAAGTGACCTAATTTTTCTCTTCTTACCTGTGTATCAGCAAATGTGGGTTTAGATACACTATGAATACAGTAATTTAGATCATTTATATTCCCTTACTCAACTGTTGATGAAAACCACAAGAATTTCCCCAAGGGGAACATGTTCCAATTATCTCCTGGTTCAAGATAGCAATGTGAATTTACTCACTAATTAAAAATACAGTGGTTATGGAATAATTTACTATGCATTGATATTTATTAAATAATCACAGTCCTCTGGCCTCTGAGTACAATCATGCTTTAGATTTGCATTTTCCTGATGATTGGTGACATTAAGGTTTTTTTGGCTTGCATCTGTACTTAATGTATTTCTCTTTGTTTTATTTCATATTGAACTTATTAGGAAGACATTGGTTAATAAGATTATACAGGTTTCAAGTGTACATTTGTATGATACGTGATCTGTATATTGCATTGTGTGCTCACCACCCAAAGTCAAGTCATCTTCCATCACCAAGGGTTGGCCCCTTTACCCCTTTACTACTCCCCTAACTCCCATCCCTCTTGTACCACAATACTGTTTTTGTGTGTATGAGTTTCAGTTTTATATCCCACATTTGAGTAAAATCATATGGTTCTTAGCTTTTTATGACCAATTTATTTTGTTTAGCATGATATTTTCAAGGTCCACCCATATTGTCACAAATGGCAGTACTTCATCTATTGCTATGGCCGAGCAGCATTCCATTGCATGTACATACCGCATCTTCTTTATCCACTCATCTCTCGAAGGACACTTGGTTTGTCTCCAGGTTTGGGCCACCGTTAGTATTGCTGCAGTGTACATAGGGGTGCATATATTTTTGCCAATAATGTTTTCAAATTTTGGAGGTAGATACCCAAAAGAAGGTTGCCGAATCACATGGAAACTGTATTCTTACTTTGTGGGGGAGCCTCCATAATGTTCTCCATAGTGACTGTAGCAGTTTATATTCCCACCAGCAGTGAATGAGGGTTTCTTTTTCTCCACAACCTCTCCAACACTTGTTAATTTTTGTCACAATTATGATATAGCCATTCTAACAGGTGTGAGGTGGTATCTCACTGTAGTATTGTAATGCATTTCCCTAATAGCTAGTGAAGTTGAACATCTTTTCATATTTCTGATGGCCATTTGTATGTCTTCTTGGGAGAAGTGTCTGTTCAAGTCTTCTGCCCAATTTTAATGGAATTGTTTGTTATGTGTTGAGTTGTATGAGTTCTTTATGTATTCGGGATATTAATCCATTTCCACAATGTTGTTTGCAAATATCTTCTCCTATGTAGCTTGTTGCCTTTTTATTTATTTATTTTTTGGAGGTTTCTTTTGCTGTGCAGAAGCTTTTTAGTTTGATATACTTCCATTTATATATTTTTGCCTTTATTTCCCTTGCCTTTGGGGTCACATTCATAAAATATTCTCTAAGCCCAAGGTCCATAAGTTTAGTACCTATGATTTTTTCTATGTAATTTATTGTGTCAGATCTTATATTTATTCATATTGCTCTGTGATCATTTTCATGTCTTTTTTTGGAGAAATGTCTATTTAAGTGGTTTCCAAACATTTTCTCCCACTCCATAGTTGGCCTTTTCACTCTATTATTTTCCTTTTATGTGCAGAAGATTTTTAGTTGTATTTATTCTCCTCACTTACTAGCTTTGCTTTTGTTGACTGTGTTTATTGTGTCATGGTATCACATCCATGAAATCATTGTCATGTCCAAAGTCTAGCTTTTTTCTCATGTTTTCTTCTAGGAGTTTATTTATGTATTTATTTATTTATTTTGTATTTTTTGTTTCTTTCAATCACTTTTCCCAGAAGGGCCCTCTATTTTATTTTACCTTATTTTTTATTTTTGTTGACATGTTTTTTATCATTCAAGTACAGTTTTCTGCCTTTCCCCGCACCCCTCCCCACCACCTCAGCCCTCCCCACCTCCCTCCCCTCTTTCCACCACTTCCTTGCTATTGTCCACATGTCCTTTATAATAATTCCTGCAAACTCTTCACCCTTTTCCTCTAAAATCCCCTCCCCTCACCCCTATAATCCCCTTCCCTCTCCCCTCTGGTCACTGTCAGCTTGTTCTCAATTTCAGTGTCTTTGGCTATACTTTGTTTGCTTGTTCATTTTGTTGATTAGGTTCCTGTTAAAGGTGAGATTATATGGTGTTTGTCTTTCACTGCCTGGTTTATTTCACTTAGCATAATGCTCTCCAGTTCCATTCACACTTTCACAAAGGGTAGGAGCTCCTTTCTTTCTGCTACATAGAATTCCATTGTGTAAATGTACAATAGATTTTTGATCCATTCATTTACTGGTCGTCACTTAGGTTGCTTCCAGCACTTGGTTATTGTAAATTGTACTGCTGTGAATATTGGGGTTCATAGGTTCTTATGGATTGGTGTTTCAGGGTTCTTAGAATATAATCCTAGCAGTGGAATGACCAGATCAAAAGGCAGAAAATTTTTATTTTCTGAGGAAATTCCATACTGTTTTCCATAGTGGTTGCACCAGTCTGCAATCCCACCAACAGTGCACTAGGCTTCCCTTTTCTCCACAACCTCTCCAACATTTGTTGTTTGTTGCATTGTTTACGATGCCCATTCTCACTGGTGAAGTGGTATCTCATTGTGGTTGTAATTTGCATCTCTCTGATAGCTAGCAATACTGAGCATCTTTTCATATGTCTCTGGACCCTCTGTATGTCCTCCTTGGAGAAGTGTATGTTCAAGCCATTCACCCATTTTTGAATTGAGTTGCTTGTCTTCTTAGAATGGAGTCGTGTGAGTTCTTTATATATTTTGGAGATCAGGCCCTTGTCTCAGGTGTCATTGGCAAATATATTTTCCCATATGGTTGGTTCCCTTTTCATTTTGTTGCTGTTTTCTTCAGCCGTGAAGAGGCTTTTTATTTTGATGAGGTCCCATTTGTTTATTCTTTCCTTTATTTCCCTTGCTCTAGGGGACATATCAGTGAAAATATTGCTGTGTGAAATATCTGAGATTTTCCTGCCTATGTTCTCCGCTAGGAATTTTATGGTGTTGTGATTTATATTTAAGTCTTTTATCCATCTTGAGTTTACTGGTGTGTATGTTGTAAGTTAGTGATTGTGGCTGTCCAGTTCTTCCAACACCATTTTTGAAGAGATCGTTTTTACTCCATTTTATGCATCTGCACCTTCTATCAAATATTACTTGGCCATAGAGACATGGGTTTATTTCTGGGCTCTCTATTCTGTTCCATTGGTCTATGTGTCTGTTCTTAAGCCAGTATCAGACTGTTCTGATTACAATGGCCTTGTAACATAGTTTGATACCAGTGATTGTGAACCCTCCCACTGTGTTCTTCTTTCTCAAAATTGTGGAATCTATGTGGGGTCATTTTGGTTCCATATAAGTTTTTGAAGTGTTTGTTCTGTATCTGTGAAATATGTCATTGGTATTTTAATAAGGATTGCATTGAATCTATAAGTTGCTTGTTACCAAACTATAGCTCACGTACTACTTACCACAGAATCATTGGAATCTGACTCCAGATAAAAGCACTCTGCTCCTCCCTTAGGTCCATGCATCAGCAGCAATCTGAGTACAGCCTGTGGTATGCAGACCACAGGTAATGTTTGTGAATTCTTGGTGTCATTACCATGTTTTCTGTGATGGTGCATTTCACTGCCTTTTATTATTTCATCAAAAGAAGAACCAAAATCCATTCCTGCATTTCTCACAATATACAGAGAATAGTCATGAACATTTATAAAGATCATACTTAAACTCAAACATGACAAAAGACAAGCACAATTTGGAGGGTGAGGCACACTCGGCTTGCAGATGGAACTCTTCCCACAACTGAGCCCCAGCTTATCTGGATGCTTTTCTCTAGAGGCCAGGTCCTGACTCAGCTCTGGTTCTGTTTTACTCTGACCCCTCCCACCCTGTGATGCCCCTACAGATTCTCCCACTCTTCAGGCCCTGTACCATTGCTGTGCTCATGTTCGGCCCTGCTTCCCACAGACCTCACTTTCATTGCAAGTGAACCTGTCCTTCAAGAACAACTTTTAGTGGCAGTAGTCCTTCCTTCTTCCCTTCTGTTTTCCTTTATTCTTTCATTCTGTTATGGTTATTGGCATAGTTACCAATATTACTATTGTTATTATTTTTTTTCTATTTATGAAAACCCTTTTAATTTCAGTGAAAAGAAATCTCCTTAGACCATAGAACACTAAGAATATTTCTCTAAGGTTGGATTAAGTTTAAATAACACCGTAGGGGGACAAACACAAAGCATCTCTTTTCACAATAATTTCCCCCCAAACAATTTTTCTGCATTTCTCTTCTCCTGTTTGAATTCTCTGCCCACTGCCATTCACCCATTTCCCTCCTTTAAATGTCTCTTCTTAGTGAGCTCTCTTTCTGTTGCTACATTATAATCGTTTCACAATTTTTGCTTTCTCTTTCTTTAATTTTCAATTATCATTTATACTTAAGATTATTCTGCTGTAGTTTCAGATGTACAGCAAAGTGTTTAGACAATCATTTACTTTACAGAGTGGTCGTCTCTCTGCTTCACGTACCCACCTGAGTCTATAAACATTTATCACAATGTCATTGACTGAGGTCTGTCTGGAAGAGGTCCAGCCATTGTTACTATAACGAGAATGGTTTACAACGCTGATGTAACCTGGCACCAGGGAGAGTGGACTGGAAAGTGCATGTGTGAACAATGCTGACTTCACTGTACTAGTCAGTGGGTGTGGTAGACGCCATTGGGTGAGCATGTGTTCTGTGTGGCCATCTCATTCAAAATGCCTGAGCAAGTAGAACAATGAATCTGCATCAAATTTTTCATTAAACTTGAGCATTCCTCTACAAAAACTATTCAGATGATTCACAAGGCTTTTAGGGAAGATGCAATGACTGCTGCACAAATAAAAGTGTGGCACAATTGATTCAAAGATGGTCAAAAATATGTTGAAAGTGATCCCCATTCTGGAAGGCCTATAAGAAGCAGAACACCTGAAGTGTTGAATGTGTACGTGCTGCAATCAACAAAGATCAGCAACTGACCATGGGAGAAATAGAAGCTGACCTGAGGATTCCAAAAACTACCGTGTCTGAGATTTTGCCACAAGATCTTGGCATGAAATATGTTGTGGCAAAATTTGTTCCATGGCTTCTGCTACCAAAACAGAAGGAACATCGTGCTGCAGTTGCTCATGACTTGATTCAACCCACTACCAATGAACCAGATGTCCTCAAGAAAAGCGTAATCAGAGATGAATCATGATTCTATGGCTATGAACCAGACACAAAGTACCAGTCATCCAAATGGAAGTCTCTTGGTTCTCCATGGCCAAAGAAGGAGCAGCAAAGCTGCAGCAATACCAAAACCATGGTAACTGTGTTTTTTGATTTTGAAGGTTTTCTCGAACATGAGTACACCCCTCCAGGCCAAACAATTTATAAAGAGTACTACATCAAAGTTATTCATTGGTTGAGAGTTGCAATAGGATGAAAATGGCTGCTGTTATGGGCAACTGGCGATTGGCAGCTTCATCACAACAATGAGCCCCTTCATGTATCACATCTCATGCAGAGTTTTTTGCAAAACATCAAATCACGCAAGGGACTCAGCCCTACCACACAGATTTGGCACCCTGCAACCTCTGGCTTTTCCTGAAACTAAAGTTACCTTTGAAAGGGAAGAGGTTTCAGACCATTGATGAGATTCAGGAAAACATGAGGGGACAGCCGATGGTGACTGGGAGAACTGTATGAGGTCCCAAGGTGCCTACTTTGAAGGGGACTGAGGTCTCATTGTCCTATGTACAATGTTTCTTGTATGTTGTGTCTTCTTCAGTAAGTGTCTGTATTTTTCACATTACATGGATGGATTCTTTTTGGACAGACCTGAGAGTTCCTGTGCTGTACTCAGCATTTCTGTGGCTATTCATAACTACCAATTTGTACTGGTTAATCCCTTCCCTTTTCCACTTGTTACCCCAGCCTCTCTCTCCTTTGAAAACTGTCAGTCTGTTCTCTGTGTCTATGAGTCTGTTTCTATTTTGTTTGTTACCTTATGTAGTTCATTAGGTTCCAGATGTCAGTAAAATCATAGGGTACTTGTCTCTCTCTCTGATTTGCCTATTTTGCTTATTGTAAACCCTCTACACCCATCCATGCTGTTGCAAAAGGTAAGATTTCTTTCTCTTTTACGGCCGAGTGGTATTCCACTGTTTAAACTAGCACAGATTTTTTTACCCACACACCTACTGGTAAGCACTTTGGCTGCTTCCAAATCTTGGCTGTTTAAATAACTCTGCAATGAACATAGAGGTGCATATATTTTTTCAAATTAGTGTTTTAGTTTTCTCCAGATATATTTCCAGAAGTAGAATCATTGGGTCTTAAGGCAGCTCCATTTTTATATGTTTAAAATATTTTTCAACTTAAAAATTTTTTAATTTATTTTTTCATTGAATTTATTAGGATGACATTGTTTAAATAATTATATAGGTTTCAGGTGTACATCTCTATTCTACCTCACCTGTACATTGTATTGTGTGTTCATCACCCCAAGTCATGTCTCCTTCCATCACCATGTATCCTCGCTTTTTCATGCAGTTCTATTTTTAAATTTTTGTTAAATAGATTTTAAAAAGATTTTATTTATAGTATTTACTCTTTTAGGAGAGGAGAAGGGAGTGAGAAAGGAAGTGAAAGAAACATTGATGCAAAAGAGAAAGATAGATCAGTTGGTTGCTTCTTTTACTTGCCCCAACCAGGGATGGAAACCACTGCCCAGGCATGTGCCCTGACAGGGAATCTAACTGGAGACCGTTCAGTCTGTGGGATGGTGCGCAACTAGATGAGACGCAGTGGTCAGGGCTCTGTCTTTACAGTTTGGATTGACTCCGTACTGCTTTCCATACTGTTACAGCAGCTGCCCCAGCCTGCATTCCCACCCACAGTGCACGAGGGTTTCCTTTTCTCCTCATCTTAGCAAACAATTGTTGGTTGATTTATTGCTGACAGCCATTCTGACAAGAAAAGCAAACATGCTCATCATATCTTTTTAATATTGAGCCATAGAACAAAACTGTCAATTTTTATATTCATTTTTAACTGTAAAAAAATACTTTATTGAAAAACCCATTTTTCCCAAACACTCTTTTCATTGCCTCTTTCACATCTTTGTTCCTCAGACTGTAGATGATGGGATTCAGCATGGGAATCACGATGGTGTAAAATGTGGACACTATCATGTCATGGTCCAAAGTGTAGCTGGAACTTGGTCTCACATACATGAAGAGGATGGTTCCATGATAAATTGACACTCCAGTTAGGTGAGAGCCACACGTAGAGAAGACTTTTCTCCTCCCCTCAGCAGAACGCATCCTCAGAATGGCCAACAGAATTAAACCATAGGAGATCAGGACTATCAGCATAGTGACTATTTCAACAGAACCCACACAGTAGAAGAGTAGAAGCTGGTTTGTGTGAGTGTCAGAACAGGAAATAGCAAGGAGAGGAGGGACGTCACAAAAGACATGTCTGATTTCATTGGAGGCACAGAAGGATAGACTAAAAGTGGCCCTTGTGTGTACACAAGCATGCAAAATGCCACCGATGTAAGAAGCAATGATGAGTGTCACATAGACTCTGGGTGACATGCTGACTGTGTACAGCAGGGGGTTGTAGATTGCCACATAGCGATCATAAGCCATTGCAGCCAAGAGGAAGCATTCCGTGGTTCCAAATGTAACAAAGAGAAACATTTGTGCTACACACCCAAGATAAGAAATGGCTTTGTTCTCATTCAGGAAATTAGCCAACATTTTGGGTGTGACAACTGAAGAATAACAGGCATCCAAGAAGGACAACACGTTCAGAAAATAGTACATAGGGTTGTGCAGCCGAGAATCCATCATGACCAATACAACCATCCCCAAATTTCCTATCAGAGTAAAAAGGTAGATTGCTAGAAATAGTAAAAACAGGAAGACTTGTACCTCAAAATCATCTGTGAATCCTGTCAATATAAACATAGTGACTTCAGTCACATTTTTAATCTGAATCTTGCGTAAATCAAAATTTGAAGTCGACTGTGACATTTTATTTTTATTTACAGATTTTAAAGCAATATTTTTTAAAATAGCATCTACCGTAATTTATCCCCTTGATTTTTTCTTAAAGGGCCTGTTGAAATCCTTGGTGGTGAGGGCATAAGCACTGATGAAGAAGATGGGGCCAATGAACACATTACCCTGTTAAATTAAAGAAATTTTGGTTAAATGACTGGCTACATTTGTCATATTTTTTTTTAAATCTCAATTTATGTGCTTTAATTTCCAAATTATTTTCTGTCAAATTTACTTCCACCTAGTTTCATATCTCGTCATCTTAACATTCACAAAGATGAATAAATATAGAAATTTTAACTCAAAATATTGTAATAGAAATTATACATCTGAATAGGAGGTCTAGATTTGCTACAGTGCACATGAGATGCCTTTCCTTACCATGTACAATTGTTAAAATGAAAACAACCACACTAATATCACACGATTGTGTGTAAATTAGAATTGTATTGTATTAAATGAGAAAAACGACGTAAAAATTGTTTTTAGATCATTGTCAGATGACTGGAAAATGAGTTATGTCAGAATTACATTTCAGCTTGTCACATGGGGCAGCCTTTTCCCACCAAACCACGTATATCCTCTTTTTGGCTGGAACCCCTTCCCACTAGTACTTCTAGACACTGGGGGAGGCACCTTGTACACAAGTCATCATAGAACATTGGTTTGGTTTGGTTGTCAGTTTTCTTCCTTGATACACCTATCACCAAGTTGTCCATTAAGGCATGCACAGTTTCATATATTGTTAATAGTTGTCCAATTTAAGTTAATGCCAATGTAAGATATTTTTCTATTTATGTACTCTTTAGTCTTATAAAATCCTTGGATGTATTTTTAAGACTTAGGTATGTCAAAAATAAATGCTGACCATTTCTTTAATATATTACAGTTTCTTAAGGAGTCACTAAAATCACTATAAAAGAAAAATTACCCAGTAATAGATTATAACATTTATAAAAGCTATTGTGAAAAGACCAAAATTACAATAAGAGCCACAAGGTAGTGTTTTATTTGTAATGTGTTTCCTTTGCTTCAGACCGTTTCTCATGCAGTGAAATGTGAAAAGAAGGAAGTGTATAAACAAAGTGAAATGTTGTCTGTACCTGGGATGAATTCTTCATGGTTTAAACACAATGAAATGTAGCATCTACCATATCTAGGAGCAAGATTTAGGGAGTGGGGTTCCTGTTTCCCTTCAGTGTGTCACAGACTGAAGGAGTGAAAAACTGTAGTGTGGGTCCAGGGACACACCACTGACTTATATTTGTGACACGAAACACACATTTTTGTCAACGCTCACACACCAAGAAAAAAAGAGAGAAAATCTGCATATTTTTATTTTCCAGAAAGGTCTTCCCAGATCCATGTGGAATACTTTAAATCAAAGAATAAATAGCTTTTCAAATGTGGGAATACAATTCCCCCACTACACAAAATGCTCATTTAATCCTTAGTGATTCTAGAGTAAAAAAATACAACTAAGCTAAATTTCAACTCTGTGTAAATACAGACAACTAACTATACTCCTGAGAACACAAATACACAAATGTCTTATAGTAATTTTCAGTTTACTTTGAATAGTTACATTAATAAAATAAGATAAAATCAATTAATAATATAATTATATATTAGTGTATTATTTGAGCATCATAACCAATTTTTTTCTGTTTAACAAAATTTCTCACTGTCTGTCTGTCTCTCTCACCCATGTTTGCCCCAACAGATTCAGGGACAAAATAGGAATGAGGCAGATCAGAAGTACAGTGAGAACAGCAAAAAGTATGCAAGCCACTTTAGAAAATGTATCAATGTGCGGTCCACTAAAGGTGTCCGTTACAAAGTGCACGTTGACTGTTACACACAGGAGGAATTTCAGCAGCAGCACAGCCCTGACCTTTACTTAATGGTGTGTCTGAGATCATACACTTGTGTAAGGTGAAGAACATTATATTTGTACTCTACGACCTTGTATTAAAATTCTCAGATGAGCATCTAGTGACAGTACAGCCTTGAAAAAGTAACTTCATTTCCCCAAACCAAAGAATAACTAAGATTAACCAAATTTTCAGGCATGTCTTGTTCAATAATGTGACCGTGGCGTGATTCCAGAGTGTTTATTTATAAGATGCATTACAGTGTATATTAAAGTGTTTTTATTTTATGTGAAGGATACATCCATGTGGAAACATGGCTTCCAAATTTTATTTAACTACAATATATGAATAGGGAGTTATGAAATTAGCTTTTTCTTCAAAGCATTGAGCAATGGCTGAGCACCAAACTGGAAGCTAAGTATTCTTCTTTTAGTTATACATATGTCTTTTCAATATGGTACTTAAGATATATTTAAATGCCTTTCTTATGAGATTATATCCAGTGAGTCCCAATATTCTATGGTATCGAGAACCTTAAAAAGAAAGAACTTTAGAATACATTTCTGTCTTTGCATTTTGACTCTAAGCAAGACAGTAAAATAACATCTTTGCACACATTCTTCTGGTAATTTTGAGCAAAATAATATTCTCATAACTCTTGATTTCTCTGAGTTTATCTGTAGTGTAAGATAGTGGCTTATGAATGAAGGCATATTTTAATCCAGAGTATGTTCCATTACTGCGATTAGCTTCCTCACTGTGGGGAACTGGAGGGGTGAGAGACAAAATGTGTGGGGTTCACCTACCTCACTGAGGATACTCTTCAAACAGGCACTTCGGTCAACTAATCTCTAGGACATGAGAACTGATTGTGGCTACATGTAACTAATTTCACTTTAGGAGATAGACATTAGAAAGACAAAGGTTAGATTTCAAAATTTAACAAAACCATGATCATTCTGGAAAACGATAATCAAATGAGTTCCTCACCCCTCACACAGTCAGAAAGCAAACATCACCATCCAGCCCTGACTGAGAACGGCGACAACCACACTAAGCTCGAAAAAAAGCAAAGATACCATAGCAGCTACAGCATGTTATGAAGCAGCTGCCGGGTGTTAGAATTTTCATGTACGTTATCTTCTGTTTTGCACACAGCAACCTGCCAACTAATCCAAAACCCTTTTATAGATGAGAAAACTGGGAACCAGCGTGGCCTATGATGTGGCCTTGATTACGCTCACATAGCTACTAGTACAACCAGGATTCAAGTCCGGGGTTTCTGTCTTCAAACTAAGCTCCTTTCAGGTGACCATGTCATGGTCTCATTGCAAAATGCTGCAAATTTGGAAATGTTATCCCCTAGAAACAATGCAAAACAATGTCCTCGTGTATCTGAATTCATTTACAAAACCACAAGCTCAAGTCAACCATTATATATTTCTGTAAAAAAGACAAAGTGGCTTCTAGGTCAGTTAGCAACTTAGTAAAATGAGTTTTAAATTCATTTATATCCTTTCATGAGAAAAAAAATACGATTTCACAATGGTGTATACCCAATGATTGGTTGGTAGTTAATTTTTTCTTCATTTAATAATTTTCATAAATTTAAAATATAGTCACTTATTTCTACTACCTTAATTCTGTTATCTTCCATCAAGAAAATTAAATCTGATTTCCAATTTACAAATTTATTGACATAATATGTTGCATCTTTCTTAGTCTCCCCGGTATTTCCCTAAATTTTCTCCTTCAATTTTAAATTCAGCCCTAAATTAAGTAGAAATTTCCACCTCAGATTTACATATTAAAGCATATAATCTAGTTTGAGATTTAGGATTATAACACCTGCTATTTTTGGGTGATGGAAAACCTCTCCTCCTACCTGTGGAAATGAACTGCTCGCTCAGTGAGGATGTGCTCTGAGCATGAAGCATTTGGACTCCTCTTATCCCAGGTTCGCAAGCTCTTCTGGAAGTCCACAGGGGCGCTCCACGGAGAAAAGGCACGTAGTCTCTTCTGGGACGGAAAATGTATCAAGATGATTTTGTTGTTTTACATAGTAAATGAGAGGATAGTTGTGGAGCAATAAACAATATGATCAAAATGATTACATAAATGTACTTTGTAGTATGAAGTGGCATTTCACTGGAAAAAGTTTTTGAGCAAGACTGGAAAAGGAATTGAATAACATAGAACATAGATCTAGCTTTGATACTAAATAGCTATGTGCAATGGGTTGATAACTTAAATTCTCTTAAATTCAGTTTCCTCTGGGAATACAATCTGTTTACTGGTCTCAAAATCCTCTAACCAAGTACATAATGAAATAATCTGAAAGCATAAGCTATAAATGAATCCACAGTGATTTAATAAAAATTACTGTACTTATTTAAATTAATGTACTACACTTCTGAGTGGTATGAGAGAGACAGTTAAGATCATAAGTTCTCAATAGAGGAGATAAGATATGAATACCTGAACCAGAATTATTGACAGCAGAGGTGGGACGGTGTATGGATAATGGTAACATTCTGTTTAACAGAACTTTAGAATATTAGAGATCAGGCAGAGATAAAGATCAAACTTTGAGTTGCATGAGGACTTGTCTTGAGGACACAATGCACCAATCTACAGACTAACACTAAGCTATGCACTTTTTAAAATTAACTTTTTGGGGTGACATTGGTTAATTAGATCAGTTGCATGTATACAATTCTATGTTACATCATCTGCATATTGAATTGTGTGCTCACCACCCAATGTCAAATATCCTTCTGTGACCATATATTTGTCCCCTTTTTCCTTTAATACCCCATCCCCTCTTAAGCTGGTAACCACCATACCGTTGTTGTATCTGTGAGTTTTTCATTTTCTGCTTTGTTTATTTATTGTTTTCAGTGTTATATTCCACACGAGTGAAATGATATGGTTATTGACTTTTTCTGTTTGACTTATTTTGCTTAGCATGATATCCTCAAGATCTTCCCATGTTGTCATACATGGCAGGGTCATATCTTTTCTCCTGTCTGTGTAGTGTCCCATTGTACCTATGTACCACATCTTATCCAATCACCTGACAAAGGACACTTTGGTTCTTACAATGTCTTGGCCACTGTGAATAATGCTGCAATGAACATAGGGGTGCATGTATCTTTGCGAATAAGTGTTTTCAAATTTTCATGTAGATATAGCCAGAAGAGGGGTTGCTAGGTCACATGGTAACTCTATTCTTAATGTTTGAGTAACCTTCACACTGTATTCCATAATGGCTGTACCAATTTACATTTCCACCAGCAGGATATATAACAGCTTTTTTCCCCCTCCAAAACATCTCCAACACTTGTTATTACTTGTCTTGTTGATAACAGCCATTCTAACAAGTGCAAGGTGGTGGCTCATTATAGTTGTGATTTGCATTTCCCTAATAGCTAGTGAGGCTGAGCATCTTTTCATATATCTGTTGACCTTTAATATGTCTTCCCTTGACTTTGGGGCCAAATTCATGAAGTACTCTGTAAAATGTCTATAAGTTTAGTACCTATGAATTCTTCTATGAAACTTATTATTTCAAATCTTATATTTAGGTCTTTAATCCATTTTAAGTTAATTGTTGTGTATGGAGGCAAACAGTAAGTCTATTTTCATTCTTTCGCATGTGGCTTTTTAATTTTCCCAGTAACATTTATTGAGGAGGCTTTCCTTTCTCCATTGTATGTTTTTGGCTCTTTTGTCAATTATTAGCCCTCACACATCTGGGTTGAGTTCTGAGCTCTCAGTTCTGTTCCATTGGTCCGTGTGTCAGTTTTTCTGCCAACACCATGCTTTTTAAAAAAGTTTATTTGTATTTTATTGTTTATGCTGTTACAGTAGTTCCAGCTTTTTCTCCCTTTCCCTCCTCCACCAACCCCACTGTCTCCTCTCCCTGAGTTAATCCGCATATTGTTGTCCTTTCCTATGGGTTGTGCAAAAATGTTCTTTGGTTAGTCCCTCACCGTACTTCATTCCCTTTCTTTGTCAGCAGCTGTCAGTCTGTTTCATATATTCAAGCATTTGTCACTGTTGTGTTCATTAGTTTATTGTGTTTATTACATTCTACATATAAATGAGATCATGTGGTATTTGTCTTTCACTGACTGGCTTGATTCACTTAGCATGCTGTTTTGATTATTGTCACTTTGTAGTATAATTTGAAGTCAGAAAGTGTGCTACCTCTGACTTTGTTCCTTTATCTAAGGGTTGCTCTGCCTATTTGGGGTACTTTCTTGTTCCATACAAGTCTGATGATTTCTTTCTTATTCTATGTCTTTAAAAATGTCATTGAGGTTTTGGTGGGAATTGCATTAAATCTATGTATTACTAGATACCTTGGTCTTATGGGGTATTTTATGAAGTTGACCCCAAAGGTAAGAGAAGAAAAGACACAAAATAAGTGAATGAGACTATACCAAAGTAAAAAGATTCTACGCAGCAACAAAAAAATTGCCAACAAAACACAAAAGCGACCATCTAAATGGGAGAAGATACTAGCAAACAGCTGAGATAAATGGTTAAATCCAAAAATACATAAAGAACTCATATAACTCAAGCCCAAACAAACAATCCAATGTAAAAAGTGGGCAGAGGACCTGAACAGACATTTCTCCAAGAAGACATTTAACAGTACTGTCTTAGTCCTACATCTTCCAGAAGCTCGCTTCCTGCTGAAACCTTACCTGCCTGCTGTACCTGCCCTACTCAGCTGATACTCTTCTCAGCAATTTTTTCCTCCAGGTGAAGCCCTGTACTTCTTAACAGGAGCATGCACCACCTGCTTCAGAGATCCTCAGGGACTTCTAACACTACATCAGTCTCTCACAGTCCTTCCCTGACACTGATTGAGCCTGAGTAAGGGTGAGGCGCTTCTGGAAAAGTGAAGAAAAATAAAAACTTTACTGGGCCTCCCTCTCTACCTATGCTAAAATTTCCTATTTTGGACCCAGGTGAGCCCATGCATGTTTATGGTTTGTGTATATATCTATTAATTGATGAAAAGCCCCCAAAATATCTTTATTCATTTTATAAATATCAACATGTAGTACACTACTCTAGACCTGCTCACTTTTTGTTATTGAATAAATTATCATGTTGCTATTTTAAGCCAGAAGGTAATTGGGGTGTATTCCCCTTGGGGCATCTCCTCTGGGTTTTATCAAAGTTGATTAAGTTGATATAAGCAAATTAAATAAGCCGCATTTATAATGTACCTAAACATGCATTTGCTGTTCTACCGGTAAGAGGAAGTTTCAGGAAATACGCAGAATATTTTAATAGGTAAGATCTAAAATAACAGGTCAAATATATGTTATGAAAGCTCCAATACTAAGCCCTTTAGTTGTTGCCTATTGCATAGGTGAATTAGTCACAGTCTGATGACTGCAGTCTGCCTAAGAATTGAATGACAACATTTCCCAGAATAAACAAAACATTGAATTGAATTTATGTCTTCAGGAAAAAGAAAATGCTCCCCACAGAGTGTATATTTTCATTTGTGTGATGAAAAAATGTCAGACCAGCATGAAGTGCAAAAACAGTAAATTTCTCAATGGAGGGCAAGAAAACATTTGACCTGCTCACTATCTGGGGGTTATTTTCATTTAATGAGGAAAATAATAATTCTCTTAGGTTTATTTAGGTAGCTATGCAATGTAGAAGCCACTTCAGATCACTACTTGCTTCACTATATTAATAGCTTCAAGTATCCAAATACATCAAGGCCATGCGTTGAGTATTTCTGTGTGTGGGGTCGGGGAGTGGGGAGCTCAGTGGCAGAATGAAGCCAGGGCATACAGGGGGCAGTGAAGAGTGCCTGCACCCTGAGGACGACTAGGATTGACTCAGGCCCTGGCACTTTCTCATGTGGGAGTTGCTGCGCAGGTGAGATGCAGCGTGTGCAGAAGTCCCACAGCTCGGTAGGTGGCTGCCGTCATTCCTCTCCCCCTGTGCAAGCTCCGTACCTCAATACTGAGCCCAGGATTTCATGATATTCTGCCCACTATTAATGTTATATATTTGGAAGTGAGTTTACCTTAATTAACAAAGGTTGATAGTATATTACTAAAATCTTTAAGGTACATGGTAATTTTCTCTTTAAAACTCTGAGCCTTATCATTAAGTACTAATAAATTTTAGTCATACCCATCTATCAGAAATGGTGGTTGTAAGAGAAATTTAATGAGTGTATTTACGATGGTACTTTCCATTATCTTATTTACTCAGTGCAAAATGCAGCCCACTGCAATGTGGAAAATGTGCAATGGTGACCTGTGTGTATTTTTGTTGTTGTTTTAATAGATTATATAACTCACAGTCCTCTTTGTGTTCTAATCCAGACACAGAAGAGTACACAGAGGAAAAACAAGAATTACAGTAAAATTCATTAGAGGTAGTCCGATGGAGAAATGTTCAAGTGCAAAGTAATTGTCACAAAATGAAGAGATTCCATGTAGATAGAGAACAAACTGTGTAGTTCAAGGCTGGGGTCAACTATGTTTTTCAGTGGTGCAGTTACACCATCAGTGTTGTGCACCAATATTAGCTAATTTTAAAAAGTGAATACATGTAGTGACAAACTTTACTTATATGTTCATGTTACAATTATAATAAAAGTAACATATTTTTAAAAACATTGCTTAAATACTTATTGTTCTACATATCTAATTCATCTGTGTCTGTGCATTGTTGTGTCTGCTCTGCCAGTTAAATTTACTGCTCTTTAAAGAAGAGTAAATTTTGGAGGGCAAACCTAACATCACATACTTCTTTTAATTATGGAGCTGAGCACACACTTTTGGATTCCAGTTATTTCATTTTCCATGGACCGTGTTTCACTGAACTGATGAAAAGAGCTGTATTGGGGTGGAGCTTTTTCTTGTGATTTCTAACTGCATTACAACACAGATTGACTGCATCACATTTATCAAAGTGTGTTTTGTTACTTCTATCATTTTTGTTCTGACCTCCCTACATAAATTCTTTCATCACACCCTCTCTTTGGTCAATTGTCATGTCATCCTTCACCATGGCATTCCTTAAATTTAAAAGAACTATGTTTTTCCCACCTATTTTTTAAGAATGGGAGGGGGGAATGGAGACAACTGTACTTGAACAAAAATAAAACATAAAATAAAACAATTACAAAAAGAAAAACACAAGTTTATGTAGCAATATGTTTAGGTCATCCCCCAAGCTATTATTACTATAACATATTGAAGAACCATCCATGTAATTTCTTTGGGGAGCAATATTTTTAAATGTTGATGCACTTCAAGTCACAGAAAATGGCAAATGCTTTCCAAACTGTGAGAGACAGATTCACGTACTACCAAAACTTTCAGAATTTCAGTTTTTAAATGAAGCAGCAAAACTTAGATGTAAAAAAAAGATTTTTTAAATGAAATGAAGTATTGAAAATTATTTTATTGTGTCAGAGCAGTTCAAAAACATTCAGTTCATCAGAATAAGTGGTTAAGGTGCTCCAATTTATGTTGCAATTTTTTTTGTTTTAGTACATAGGATTCAAACTAAATTCTGCCTTCTCTAATGTTTGATATGAGTAGTTTCTGTTTTATTTGCCTTTAATCTTCCCAATAACTATATGCTAATGTTTTCTCCTGCTATTGACAATTCTTCTAGGTAGTCCTGACTTCATCTTTCCCAGAAGATCGTTGGTATGTGCTTTGTTCTCTATTTCTGTTTTTTCGCAAAGGATGATTTTATTAATCCTTAAGTGTAGGTAGGCAAACACACATAAGTGTATATGAAAATGCCCAGAGTGGAAGGGCTGCCACAGCAACAGTTATCTCTAGAGAAGACACTGGATTGGGCAGAAGGAGGAACTGGAAGGAGAGCATCACTCTTTGCTCTCTGTATTTCTGTACTTGGGGAATTGTTCTATAAGCAACGATTTATCAATTACTTATCATGTATACTTTTGAAAATATAATAAATAGAGAAATAGTCAATGAGCAATATGAACAGTGAAAACAATTTTACTGAAGTGAATGTAGTGTTTCAACAATCAGATTTTCTAGGAAAAAGGTAGTAGGACTTCCAGTCTTTGATTCCATATGGTTCCCTCTCACGAATGGGATCATGTTAATGTATTGAAACTGGAGCTTGAGTTAAAATAATATACAAAATATAATTAGCAGCAGATTATGTGCCCTTAAGACTGACTCAGATTTTCTAAGGGTGGATATAAAAAATTAAATAAATGAGTGTGATAACACCCTTGAATAAAACACATCCTCTGACTGGTGTTATATTATGGGCTAATATACACCATCAATTCAGCTTCTGGTATCACTCTGATTCCTATTTAAACAGCCATTGGACCACGCAGGAAAGATTTTTTCTATAACTTCTAGCTGATTTCTTGGGTTTATTTGCTTTTAAATAAAAGTTTTCTGACTAGGTGCAATAATTTTTTATTACTCTTGTTATATTTCTAGTTACTGATGTTTCTGAACTTAATTGCAACTTTTACCTAGTTGTTATTTCACTGAATCCAAAAATCAACATTATACAAGTGTAATGCTCTAAAAGAAAAATTGTATTCCTTGTCATTTCTTATCATTTGTTCATTTTCACCGCAGAATTTTGAGAAAGTAGATGAACATATACTAAGACTTCAGATTTCCAAAAAGAATACAAATGAACAAATATTTGCCCCAAAAGGACAATATAATGCTGAGCATTTGAAAACCAAACTGAATGACAAACAAACTGTCATGCAATTTTATATGAAAACATAATCCATGTTCTTAAGGTAATACTGATTACTTTTAATTTAATCTTTATTGTATTATTTCCATCACCATTTAGTCCCCTTCTACCTCCCTTCTCCCAGCAATCACCACACTGTTGTCCATGTCCGTGTGTCCTTCTTCCTTTTCCCTCAATCCCTCCACCCCCTAATATCCCATCTCCACTACCTGTTATCTGTGCTCCATCTCTGAGTCTCTCTCCATCTTGCTTGTTAGTTCAGTTTGTTCATTAGATTCCACATATGAATTTTTTTTATTCAATACCATAAGGGAGCTGGAAGATTTTACAGTGTAACTCATAAAATATTACAATGCATTAGGCTGTTAGTGTGTCAAACAAAGCTAATTTAACACATTCTATATTTAAACTTATTTTAAAGACTCAGTTTTAGTAATATAAGTTCCCCTTCCATATTTATTTTGTTTTGAGATAAAAATTGTCATAATTACATAATTTTTTAGTTGTTTATTTGTGTTTTAATGTCACTAAGTAGGAACATAACTAATGGAATTTGTGGGTGGATTACCCATTTGACTTCACAGTTTTTAAATAACATGAGTTGAGCCTGGGAGTTAAAACCCCAATTTTCTGTTTGATTCTGTAGTGAGCGGCATCAACCTTTGACCCTTGGCCATGATCCTGGTTCTTGAACTGCAGCTAAGAAATTATTCACTGAAAAGAAATAAACATGAAGACATAGGTCACTTTAATTGAGTCACAACTTTTTTCATCTGGTCAGAAAAATATGAACGATAATGTTATAAATATCTTCAAGGTTTTTTCGTGAGGTTTCGACATGAAGAATGTCACTGAAGTTACTATGTTTGTACTGAAGGGCTTCACAGAAAATCCAGAACTGCAAATTACCTTATTCTTCCTGTTTGTAGTGATTTACCTGTTCACCCTGATGGGAAATTTAGGGCTGATTGTATTGGTCATTGGGGACTCCCGGATCCACACCCCCATGTACTATTTTCTGAGTGTGTTATCATCCGTGGATGCCAGTTTTTCCTCAGTAATTACACCAAATATGTTAGTAGATTTTCTGTCACAGAATAAAGTCATTTCACTCCTTGGATGTGCAACACAGATGTTTCTGGCAGTTACTTTTGGGACCACGGAATGCTTCCTCTTGGCTGCAATGGCTTATGATCGCTATGTGGCAATCTACAACCCCCTGCTGTACACAGTCAGCATGTCACCCAGAGTCTATGTGCCACTCATCATTGCTTCTTACATCGGTGGCATTTTGCATGCTTGTGTACACACAGTGGCCACATTTAGCCTATCCTTCTGTGCCTCCAATGAAATCAGACATGTCTTTTGTGACGTCCCTCCTCTCCTTGCTATTTCCTGTTCTGACACTCACACAAACCAGCTTCTACTCTTCTACTTTGTGGGTGCTGTTGAAATAGTCACTATGCTGATAGTCCTGATCTCCTATGGTTTAATTCTGTTGGCCATTCTGAGGATGCGTTCTGCTGAGGGGAGGAGAAAAGTCTTCTCTACGTGTGGCTCTCATCTAACAGGAGTGTCAATTTTTCATGGAACCATCCTCTTCATGTATGTGAGACCGAGTTCCAGCTATGCCTTGGACCATGACATGATAGTGTCCACATTTTATACCATCATGATTCCCATGCTGAATCCCATCATCTACAGTCTGAGGAACAAAGATGTGAAAGAGGCAATGAAAAGAGTGTTTGGGAAAATGGTGTATAAATAAAGTACATTTTCTCCCTAACCATTAAATATAAATAAAATAAGAATGATATTTGTTGTCCTCTTATCAAAAAGTTATATATTTTTTGTTTTATCATATTAGTGTCTTGTTATTCATCTTACACATTTTTCTTTTAACATCACAGTGAACCTTCCACCTGTGCAGTTTCTACACAAGCAGGAAAACTGTGCCGTCCCTCTGTTTCTTACTTAACTCACCCTCAGAAACACACCACACACACATATATTTACATACATGCTGAGAGTGACTGCATTAGTTTGTCAGGTCTGCCATCACAAAGTACAGTAGACTAGTTAGTGGTTTGTACCACATAAATTCTCAGTGTCCTCAAATCTAGAACTCTGAGATCAGCTAAGGACAAGGCTGATTTCTTCTGAGGCTTTTCCCTTTGGTTTGTACATAGCCATCTTCCCCTTGTGTCTTCACCTGTTGTTTACTCTCTGAGTGTCTGTGTCCTAATAACCACTTCTTATAAAGATACCAGTCATATTGGGTTAGGGACCACCCAAATACCATATTTTCACTTAATGACCTGTATAAAGCCCTCATTTTCTAATAAAGTCACATTGTGCAGCACAGGTGTAAGAATTTCAACATGAATACTGGTATATATTTTGTATATTAACACACACATAGTCAGATATCAGATACACATGTAATCCTTTCTTTAAATGTGTAGTGTTCACTTTTGCCTTCATAGGATACCAGTTGCAATTACAAGTAACTTTATGATTATATCTGACAAGCTTGAGCAAATGCTACCTAATTTATTTACCACTGACAAAAATATTTTTTTTATTGTTATTCAAGTACAGTTGTCTCTATTTCCCAGCAACCACTCTCCCCTGACCCACCTCCACCTCCCACCCCTAATTCTAACTGTCCTTTGGCTTTGCCTTTGGGTCTTCTATACATATTCCTTGATGACCCTTCCTCTTCTTCCCCCTATTACCTTCTTTCATCTCCCCATGGGTCACTGTCAGTTTGTTCCTTATTTCAATGTCTCTGGTTATATTTTGCTTGCTTGTTTGTTTTATTGATTAGGTTCCACTTATAGGTGAGGTCATATGGTATTTGTCTTTCACTGCCTGGCTTATTTCACTTAGCATAATGCTCTCCAGTTTCATCCACGTTGTTGCGAAGGGTAGGAGCTCCGTCTTTCTTTCTGCTGCATAGTATTCCATTGTGTAAATGTATCACAGTTTTTGATCCATTGATTTCCTGATGGGCACTTAGGTTGCTTCCAGCACTTGGCTATTGTAAATTGTACTGCTGTGAATATTGGGGTTAATAGGTTCTTATGGTTTGGTGTTTCAGGGTTCTTAGGATATAACCCCAGCAGTGGAATTGCCAGGTCAAAAGGCAGTTCCATTTTTAGTATTTTGAGGAAATTCCCCTCTATTTTCCATAGACATTGCACCAGTCTGCAATCCCACCAACAGTGCACTAGGGTTCCCTTTTCTCCACAGCCTCTCCAACATTTGTTGTTTGTTGCATTGTTTATGATGCCCATTCAAACTGGTGTGAAGTGGTATCTCATTGTGGTTGTAATTTGCATCTCTCTGATAGCTAGCAATACTGAGCATCTTTTCATATGTCTCTGGACCCTCTGTTTGTGTTCCTTGGAGAAGTGTGTGTTCAAGCCATTCGCCCATTTTTGAATTGGGTTGCTTGTCTTCTTAGAATGGAGTCATGTGAGTTCTTTATATATTTTGGAGATCAAACCCTTGTCTCAGGTATCATTGGCAAATATATTTTCCCATATGGTTGGTTCCCTTTTCATTTTGTTGCTGTTTTCTTTAGCCGTGCAGAGGCTTTTTATTTTGATGAGGTCCTATTTGTTTATTCTTTCCTTTATTTCCCTTGCTCTAGGGGACATATCAGTGAAAATATTGCTGTGTGCAATATCTGAGATTTTCCTGCCTATGTTCTCCTCTAGGACTTTTATGGTCTTGTGACATATATTTAAGTCTTTTATCCATCTTGAGTTTACTGGCGTGTATGTTGTAAGTTGGCGATTGAGTTTCATTTTGTTACATGTGGCTGTCCAGTTCTGCCAACAACATTTGTGGAGAGATTATTTTTACTCCATTTTATGCTTCTTCCCCTTTGTCAAATATTAGTTGACCATAGAGATATGGGTTTATTTCTGGCCTCTATTCTGTTCCATTGGTCTATATGTCTGTTCTTCTGCCAGTACCAGACTGTTCTGATCACAGTGGCCTTGTAATATAGTTTGGTATCAGTTATTGTGATCCCTTTACTGTGTTCTTCTTTCTCAAAATTGCAGAATCTATGTGGGGTCATTTATGGTTCCATATAAATTTTTGAAGTGTTTGTTCCGTATCTGTGAAATATGTCATTGGTATTTTAATAGGGATTGCATTGAATCTATAAGTTGCTTCATACCAAACTAAAGCTCACATACCACTTACCATAGAATCATTCATATCTGACTCCAGAACAAAGCACTCTGCTCCTCCCTTAGGTCTATGCACCAGCAGCAATCTGAGTACAGCCTGTGGTATGCAGACCACAGGTAATGTTTGTGAATTCTTGGTGTCAATACCATGTTTTCTGTGATGGTGCATTTCACTGCCTTTTATTATTTCATCAAAAGCAGAACCAAAATCCATTCCTGCATTTCTCACAATATACAGAGAATAGGCATGAATATTTACAAAGATCACACTTAAACTCAAACATGACAAAAGACAAGCACAATTTGGAGGGTAAGGTACACTTGGCTTGCAGATGGATCTCTTCCCACAACTGAGCCCCAGCTCATCTTGATGCTTCTCCCTAGAGGCCTGGTCCTGACTCAGCTCTGGTTCTGTTTTACTCTGACCCCTCCCACCCTGTGATGCCCCTGCAGATGCTCCCACTCCTCAGTCCCTGTGCCCAGGAACCAAGATACAGGAAAGAGTGCCTGCTGTGCTCATGTTCGGCCCTGCTTCCCACAGACCTCACTTTCATTGCAAGTGCACCTGTCCTTCAAGAACAACTTTTAGTGGCAGTGGTCCTTCCTTCTTCCCTTCTGTTTTCCTTATTCTTTTCCTTTGTCATTGCTATTACAATAGTTACCAATATTACTATTGTTATTATTAATTTACTTTTATTTGCGAAAACCCTTTTAATTTCAGTGAAAAGAAATCTCCTTAGACCATAGAACACTAAGAATATTTCTCTAAGTTTGGATTATTAAGTTTAAATAACACCTTAGCGGGACAAACACAAAGCATCTCTTTTCACAATAATTTCCCCCCAAACAATTTTTCTTCATTTCTCTTCTCCTGTTTGAATTCTCTCCCCACTGCTATTCACCCATTTCCCTCCTTTAAATGTCTCTTCTTAGTGAGCTCTCTTTCTGTTGCTACATTATAATCGTTTCACAATTTTTTCTTTCTTTTTCTTTAATTTTCAATTATCATTTACACTTAAGATTATTCTGCTGTAGTTTCAGATGTACAGCAAAGTGGTTGGACAATCATTTACTTCACAGAGTGGTCATCTCTCTGCTTCAAGTACCCACCTGAGTCTATAAACATTTATCTCAATGTCATTGACTGTTTGAGGTCTGTCTGGAAGAGGTCCAGCCATTGTTACTATAACGAGAATGGTTTACAACACTGATGTAACCTGGCAGCCAAGGAGAGTGGGCTGGAAGGTACATGTGTGAACAATGATGACTTCACTGTACTAGTCAGTGGGTGTGGTAGACGCCAGTGAGTGAGCATGTGTTCTGTGTGGCCATCTCATTCAAAATGCCTGAGCAAGTAGAACAATGAATCTGCATCAAATTTTGCATTAAGCTTGAGCATTCCTCTACAAAAACTATTCAGATGATTCAGAAGGCTTTTAGAGAATATGCAATGACTGCTGCACAAATAAAAGTGTAGCACAATTGACTCAAAGATGGTCAAGAATTTGTTGAAAGTGGTCTACATTTTGGAAGGCCTGCAACAAGCAGAACACCTGAAGTGTTGAATGTGTATGGGCTGCAATCAACAAAGATTTCTCTCACAGACTGGTAGTGAGAGAAATAGAAGCTGACCTGGGAATTCCAAAAACTACCGTGTCTGAGATTTTGCCACAAGATCTTGGCGTAAAATATGTTGTGGCAAAATTTGTTCCATGGCATCTGCTACCAAAACAGAAGGAACATTGTGCTGCAGTTGCTGATGACTTGATTCAACCCACTACCAATGAACCAGATGTCCTCGAGAAAAGCATAACCAGAAATGAATTGTGGGTCTATGGCTGTGATCCAGACACAAAGGACCAGTCATCCAAATGGAAGTCTCTTGGTTCTAAGAAGAAGCAGCAAAGCTGCAGCAATATCATGACCATGGTAACTGTGTTTTTTGATTTTGAAGGTGTTCTCAATCATGAGTACACCCCTCCAGGCCAAACAATTTATAAAGAATACTACATCAAAGTTATTCATTGGTTGAGAGTTGCAATAGGATGAAAATGGCTGCCGTTATGGGCAACTGGTGATTGGCAGCTTCATCAAAACAATGAGCCCCTTCATGTATCACGTCTCATGCAGAGTTTTTTGCAAAACATCAAATCACCCAAGGGACTCAGCCCTACCACCCAGATTTGGCACCCTGCAACCTCTGGCTTTTCCCGAAACTGAAGTTACCTTTGAAAGGGAAGAGGTTTCAGACCACTGATGAGATTCAGGAAAACATGAGGGGACAGCCAATGGTGACTGGGAGAACTGTATGAGGTCCCAAGGTGCCTACTTTGAAGGGGACTGAGGTCTCATTGTCCTATGTACAATGTTTCTTGTATCTTGTGTCTTCTTCAGTAAATGTCTGTATTTTTCACATTACATGGATGCATTCTTTTTGGACAGACCTCAGAGTTCCTGTGCTGTACTCTGCATTTCTGTGGCTATTCAGTAACTACCCATTTGTACTGGTTAATCTCTTCCCTTTTCCACCCATTCCCCCAGCCTCTCTCTCCTCTGACAACAGTAGTCTGTTCTCTTTGTCTATGAGTCTTTTTCTATTTTGTTTGTTGCCTTATGTTGTTCATTAGGTTCCAGATATAAGTGAAATCATTTGGTTCTTGTCTCTCTCTCTTATTCGCTTATTTCACTTATTGTAATGCCCTCTACACCCATCCATGCTGTTGCAAAAGGTAAGATTTCCTTCTCTTTTACAGTGGTGTTGTATTCCATTGTGTAAACTACCACAACTTCTTTTACCCACCCACCTACTGATAAGCACTTCGGCTGCTTCCAAATCTTGGCTGTTTAAATAAATCTGCAATGAACATAGAGGTGCATATATTTTTTCAAATTAGTGTTTTAGTTTTCTCCAGATATATTTCCAGAAGTGGAATCATTGGGTCTTAAGGCAGCTCCATTTTTATATGTTTAAAATATTTTTCTACTTAAAAAATTTTTAATTTATTTTTTCATTGAATTTATTAGGGTGACATTGTTTAAAAAATTGTATAGGTTTCAGGGGTACAGCTCTATACTACCTCATCTGTACATTGTATTGTGTGTTCATCACCCCGAGTCATGTCTCCTTCGACCACCATGTATCCTCGCTTTTTCGTGCAGTTCTATCTTTAAATTTTTGTTAAATAGATTTTTAAAAGGTTTTATTTTTAATATTTACTTTTTTAGGAGAGGAGAGGGGAGTGAGAAAGGAAGTGAAAGAAACATTGATGCAAAAGAGAAAGATAGATCAGTTGGTTGCTTCTTTTACTTGCCCCAACCAGGATGGAAGCCACTACCCAGGCATGTGCCCTGACAGGGAATGTAATTGGAGACCGTTCAGTCTGTGGGATGGTGCGCAACTACATGAGATGCAGTGGTCAGGGCTCTGTCTTTACAGTTTGGATTGACTCCGTACTGCTTTCCATACTGTTACAGCAGCTGCCCCAGCCTGCATTCCCACCCACAGTGCACGAGGGTTTCCTTTTCTCCTCATCTTAGCAATCAATTGTTGGTTGATTTATTGCTGACAGCCATTCTGACAAGAAAAGAAAACATGCTCATCATATCTTTTTAATATTGAGGCATAGAACATAACTCTCACTTTTTAAAATTCATTTTTAACTGTAAAAAGAAACTTTATTGATAAACCCATTTTTCCCAAACACTCTTTTCATTGCCTCTTTCACATCTTTGTTCCTCAGACTGTAGATGATGGGATTCAGCATGGAAATCATGATGGTGTAAAATATCGACACTATCATGTCATGGTCCAAGGCATAGCTGGAACTTGGTCTCACATACATGAAGAGGATGGTTCCATGAAAAACTGACACTGCTGTTAGATGAGAGCCACATGTAGAAAAGACTTTTCTCCTCCCCTCAGCAGAACGCATCCTCAGAATGGCCAACAGAATTAAACCATAGGAGATCAGGACTATCAGCATAGTGACTATTTCAACAGAACCCACACAGTAGAAGAGTAGAAGCTGGTTTGTGTGAGTGTCAGAACAGGAAATAGCAAGGAGAGGAGGGACGTCACAAAAGACATGTCTGATTTCATTGGAGGCACAGAAGGATAGACTAAAAGTGGCCACTGTGTGTACACAAGCATGCAAAATGCCGCCAACATAGGAAGCAATGATGAGTGGCACATAGACTCTGGGTGACATGCTGACTGTGTACAGCAGAGGGTTGTAGATTGCCACGTAGCGATCATAAGCCATTGCAGCCAAGAGGAAGCATTCTGTGGTCCCAAAAGTAACACCAAGAAACATCTGTGTTGCACATCCAAGGCGTGAAATGACTTTATTCTGTGACAGAAAGTCTACTAACATATTTGGTGTAATTACTGAGGAAAAACTGGCATCCACGGATGATAACACGCTCAGAAAATAGTACATGGGGTTGTGGAGCCGGAAGTCCCCAATGACCAATACAATCAGCCCTAAATTTCCCATCAGAGTAAACAGGTAAATCACTAGAAACAGGAAGAATAAGATAATTTGCAGTTCTGGATTGTCTGTGAAGCCCTTCAGTACAAACATAGTAACTTCAGTGACATTCTTCATGTTGAAATCTTATAAAACAAGAGTAAATATATTTGGACAATTACTGTTGACTTACTACGAAAGAGTAAACAGAATTGTGACTCAATATTGTGACAGAGGAGACATGAGCTATGTTCTCAATGTAGAATTTCCAAGTTGCAGATCAGTAGACAGTGACAAGACAGTGGGAAAAGTGTCCATGCCACTCACTGCAAAATTAAATGGAAAAGATGGGTGTCCAGTCACTATGTGAATCCATGACATTTCCAAAACCAGCAGGTCAACTGATTAATTTACAACTGTATTGTATCAGCTGTTTTCTGATTAAATCACACTGAACACCAGGTGATTGGTTAAAAAGTAATTTTCTTTTGATGTGGATTCACATCAGGTAGTAAACCAGTGTGCAGAGCATTGGAATGTAAAGTCTGCATTCTAGACCTTTCAGTAGTATTGTAAAATGATACATTATAAGTTAGTCACCTGCAGAATGAGAATATTAATGTTAATCTACAACATTGGAGTAAAAATTGAAAGGAAAATATGTTAGCAGAGTTGAATTTTGACAGTAATGTTCAATAGAGAATATGTTGAATTAGTTTTGTTCTATAGAGTATCTGCAGCCTGGATTATAACATTTCATGAGCTATTGTGTAGAAACTACTACCTCTATTAGATCTCCTTGGGTTTATCTGAAAGAACAATCCTGACTTTTTATGGGTGATGGCTCATGCTCACATTAAGCCAAATTAAGAAATAAAATACAAACTTTAATGAAAATGATTAAGTCTCTATTAACAATATCACCAAAAGTCACAGGAAAAAGATCAACCCCAATATAATTCTTGACATCGGTTCAATGATACACCCGTTTAGGACAAATAACATAGGATTTAGATCCGAAAGTGTGTGTTCATTGGCCTGGTCATGATTAAATGTCAGGTGTGAGATTAGGTTTCCTCTTCAAAGTTTATTCCCCTTTAAAATAATAATATCTTTGAATGACCAAGCAGCTATGATAGTGTATAGGCAGACTAATTAAATGTGTAAAGCAATAAATGTATAATGCAATTTCTTTCAAATTTGTCATTTTTTGGTTACAAATTTACGATGACTATATAATTGATCTTTTGTCATCAGATATATTTATTTTTAAAACATTAGCAAATATTGGATCCCAAAACTAATATTATCACTAGTCATTTAAAATATATGACCTTAGCCTTCAGCCAGATAGTTCATTCTTTAGCTAAATTTATTATATTTTTTGTAATTATTAATAAACACTGAGACATTATTCTTTCAAGGTTAAATCCAATGAATCATATTTCTATTTTGACTTTTTCCATAACCGCACAGCTTATCACAATTCCATTTGCCACATTACTGTGGGCTTAATTTTACTTGGATAAGTAAGATAGTAAAAGACTACAATGTTGAACACCAGCTAAATTTTACTTGAATCAGGTATTTCTACTAGATGCCAAAATAAATATTATATTTGGTATACATAAATCATTATCATTATTAAAATATTTTGAGAGGATTCAGAGTTATAGACAAAATGTCTTTGATTTTTAGTAATTTAATAACATAGCATCAGCTTTTAAAATTAATACCAAACCAGTTCAAAAACACAGTTTTAATAGAAGGCAGAAAATTCCAAATATCTATGCCTCCACATTGAAACAGTAAGTTGGCAAAGAGAAGAAAAATAATAATGGCCGTGCACTGAGCACATTTCCTAGTTTTACACTATCTGTTACAGTATCACGGCCTTATTCTATAACTTCCCTCTCCTATTGTCATCCCCAGTGAAATAAACTATGATTCTTGATATATATTTAAATAGATTTTAAACATTAAAACTAGAGGAAAACTATGAAATATCATTAACTTGAAGTGACTTCTATATCACACAGCTAACAAAATAAGGATAATTGATTATTTCCTCATTAGAGCAAAATACAAGCACTTAGATAGTTGAATAGGTCAAATGTTTTCTTTATTGTTCTTGCTTTAATCTGGTCTTTCTCCTTCCATAATAAAAATAAAAGCAGCCGCTCAATTTGGAAAACTCTCACTTAACTCTGCAAACATAAATTCAATACTTTGTATCTTGTATGTTGCATTTACCCATACTATAGGGAACAACTAAAGGGTTGAATACTGGGGATTTTATAACGTTTGACCTTGACTTCAGAGATCCCACCTCATAAACTATTTTTCAAGCGACCTAAATTTTTCTCTTCTTACCTGTGTATCAGCAAATGCAGGCTTAGATACACTATGAATACAATTAATTTAGATCATTTATATCCCCTTACTCAATGGCTAATGAAAACCACAAGAGTTTCCCCAAGGGGAACATGACTTAATTATCTTCTGTTTCAAAATAGCAACATGATGATTTACTCAATAATTAAAAAGAAAAACTGTTATGGCATAATTTACTACATGTGATATTTATTAAATAATCAAAGTCCTCCAGCCTCTGATTATTATGATGTTTTATGATGATTAGTAACATTAAGCACATTTTCTTTTTTCTTGCATCTATACTTACTGTACTTTTATTTTACTTTATAAGTAAATTTATTGGGGGCGACATTGGTTAACAAGATTATACAGATTTCAAGTGTACAGTTGTATGATACGTGATCTGTATATTGCATTTTGTGCCCACCACCCAAAGTCAAATCATCTTCTGTCACCATAGATTTGGCCGCCTTCACCCTTTATTACTCCCCCACCCCACACCCTCTGGTAGCCACAATACTGTTGTCTGCATTTATGAGTTTCAGTTTTATATCCCATATTTAAGTGAAAACATGTGGTTCTTAGCTTTTTGTGACTGACTTATTTCACTTAGCATGATATGCTTAAGGTCCATCCACATTATCGCAAAAGGCAGAATTACATCTTTTCTTATGGCTAAGCAGTGTTCCACTGTATTATGTACTGCATGGTCTCTACTCAGTCCTCTATCAAAGAACTACTGAAGGACACTGGTTGTTTCCACGCTTTGGCCACTGTGGATAGTGCTGCAGTGAACATGGAGGTGCATGTATCTGCCACTAAATCTTTTTAAATTTGGGGGGTAGACACCCAGAAGTGCTGTTTCTGGGCCATATAGTAACTGTATTCTTAATCTTGTTAGGAACCTCCAAACTGCTTTCCACAGTGACTGTACCAGTTTACATTCCCACCAGCAGTGAATGGGGATTCCTTTTTTCCACAGTCTCTTCAACACTTGTTATTTTTTGTCTTATGATAATAATAGCCATGCTAACAGGTGGGAGGTGGTATCTGATTATAGTTGTGACTTGCATTTCCCTAATAGCTAGTGAAGTTGAGCATCTTTTCATATATCTGATAGCCATTTGTATTTCTTCTTGGGAGAAGTGTCTGTTCAGGTCCTCTGCCCATTTTTAAATGGGATTGTTTGTTTGGTGTTGACTTGTATGAGTTGTTTTTATATGAGTTATGTATAAATTCTGTTGTTTGCTAGTATCTTCTATTTGGATGGCTGCCTTTTTGTTTTGTTGGCAGTTTCTTTTGATGTGCAGAAGCTTTTTAGTTTGATATAGTCCCCTTTGTTTCTGCCTTTACTCCCCTTGCCTTTGAAGTCAAATTCATAAAATATTCTCTAAGACCAAGGTCCATAATTAGAACTTTCTATGTAATTTAGTGTTTCAGGTCTTATATTGAAGTCTTTGATCTATTTCAATGTAATACATCACATTAACAAAATAAAGGGTAAAAATCACATGATCATATTAAGAATTGCAGAAAAAGCATTTGGCAAGATTTCTGTTTATAATTAAAAGACTCAATAAAATAGAAAGAAAATATCTCCACATCATAAAGGCCTTACGGGACACACCCTTGGCTCATATCCTACTCCATGGTGAAAGACTGAGAGCGTTTCCTCTAAGATCAGGCACAGGACAAGACGAGCACTCTCACCACTCTTGCTCCACACAGAACTGGGTGGTTTAGCCAGAGCAGCAAGAGGAAGTAACAAAAGGCAAACAAATTGAGAAGAAAAAAATAAAATTGTCACTTTTTGCTGATGACATGATTCTTTATAGAGAAAACCCTAAAGACTCTACCAAAAACTATTAGAAACAATAAACAAATACAGTGTAAAGTTGCAGGATACAAAAATCATTCTATAAAAATCCATTGCTTTCTGGTATACTACAATAACAATGAAATTTCAGAAAGAAAGGAAAAAAACAATTTCTTTTGCAATGGCAACAAAAAAGAATAAAATATCTAGGAATAAACTTAAAGGATGTGAAGGACCTACACACTGGAAACTACACAGCTTATTCAAAGCAATAAAGACATACAGAAGAAGTGCAAAGATATTTTGTGTTCATGGAGTGGAAGAATCAACATAGTTAAATGTCCATATTCCCAAAGCAATCTGCAGATTTAATGCAATCATTATCAAAATGCCAATGACATTTTTAAAAGAAATAGGACCAAAATATCATCATAGAAGACCCTGAACAGCCAAAGCAATCTTGAAAAAAAAAAAAAAAAAAGAACAAAGTTGGTTGTATCATACTCCCAGACTTCAAATTATACTACAAAGTATAATAATTAAAACCACATGGTAGGCAGAAGAACTGACGCACAGACCAGTGGAACAGAACCGAGAGCTCAGAATAAACCCAAATGCGTGTGGGCAAATAATTTCCAACAAAGGAGCCAAAACAATTCAATGGAGAAAAGAAAGCCTCTCCCATAAACAGTGCTAGGAAACTTGGAAAGCTACGTGCAAAAAGAATGAAACTAGAGTATGTGTCCCCATAAACAAAAATTAGCTCAAAATGGATCAAAGACCTAAATGTAAGACTTGAAACACTAAATTACACTGAAGAAAACATAGGCACTAAACTTATGGACCTTGATCTTGCAGAGTATTGTATGAATTTGACCCCAAAGGCAAGGAAGTAAAGGCAAAAAAAAAAAAATGAAAGGAACTTGGTCAAATTAAAAAGGTTCTGCTCAGCTACAGAAACCACTAACAAAACAAAAAAGACAACCAGCTAAATGCAAGAAGATATCTGAGTATTGAAGATAACAGCTCTGGCAAGGAGTTAATATCTAAAATACATAAAGAACACAGACAACTCAACACCAAACAATCCAATTTAAAATTGGGCAGAGGACCTGAACAGACATTTCTCCAAGAAGACATGTAACAACTTTCTGAGTCTCCTACGTATTTCAGAAGCTCCCTTCCTGCTGAAACCTCACCTGCCTGCTATACCTGCCCTACCCAACTGATACTCTTCTCAGCACTTTTTTCCTCCAGGTGAAGCCCTGACCTTAACAGGAGCATGAGGCGCCTGCCTCAGAGATCCTCAGGGACCTCTCACACTAGGTCAGTCTCTCACTGTCCTTCCCTGACACTCTGATTGAGCCTGAGTAAGGGTGAGGCACTTCTGGAAAGCTAAACAAAAATAAAACTTTTAGTGGGCCTCCCTCCTTACCTATGTCCAATTTTTCTATTCTGGTCTGAGGTATACCCATCATGTTTATGGTTTGTGTGTATATCTATTAATTGATCAAAAGAAATAAAATAACTTTATTCATTTTCTAAATATCATCATGTAGTACATTACTCCCGGCCTGTTACTTTTTGTTATTGAATAAATTATCATGTTGCTATTTTAAGCCAGAAGGTAATTGGGGTGTATTCCCCTTGGGGCGTCTCCTGTGGGTTTTATCAAAGTTGAATAAGTTGATATAAGCAATCTAAATAAACCATATTTATAATGTACCTAAACATGCATCTGCTGTTCTACAGGTAAGAGACAGTTTCAGAAAATAGGCAGAATATTTTAATAGGCGGGACTTAAAATTACAAAGTCATATACCTGTTATGAAATCTCCAGTACTAAACCCTTTAGTTATTGCCTATTGCATAGGTGAATTCATCACAGTCTGATTATTGCAGAGCCTAAGAATTGAAATACAATTAAACAAAAAAATAGAAAATATTGATTTTATTTTTCCAGGCAAAATGAGAATGTTCCCAATAGAGTGCATATTTTCATTGTTTTTATTTTTTAAAGAGGCGAGCACAAAGTAAAACAAACAATGGGTTTATCAACAGAGGGCAAGAAAACATTTGAGCTATTCAGTTATCTGGGGTTATTTTCATATAATGAGGAAAATAATAATATTTTTTTTAGATTTATTTTGCTAGTTATGTAATGTAGAAGTCACTTCAGATCACTACTTATTTCATAAAGTTTCACTAGTCTTAATAGCTTAAAAACTCTGAATACTACATCAAGGCCATGCCTTGAGTATTTCTGTGTGTGGGGTCGGGGAGTGGGGAGCTCAGTGGCAGAATGAAGCCACGGCATACAGGGGGCAGTGAAGAGTGCCTGCACCCTGAGGGCGACTAGGATTGACTCAGGCCCTGGCACCTTCTCATGCTACGCAGGTGAGATCAGCTGCGTGTGCAGAAGTCCTGTCCCACAGCTCGGTAAGTGGCTGCTGTCATTCCTCTCCCCCTGTGCAAGCTCCATGCCTCAATACTGAGCCCAGGATTTCGTAGTATTCTGCCCACTATTAATGTCATGTTTTTGAAAGTGTGTGGACCTTAATTAATAAAGGTTGATTCTATGTTACTAAATCTTTTAAGATACTGTCATTTTCTCTTTAAAACTCTGAGTCCTTGCAATATGTCCTAATAAATTTTAGCCATACCCATCTAACAGAAATGACGGTTGTAAGAGAAATGTAACAGAAATATTTAAGATGGTAATTTTTCATAATCTTATTTAGTCAGTGCAAAATGCAGCCCACTGCAATGTGGCAGATGGGATCACGGTGACCTGTGTCTGTGTGTTTATTTTGTTACCAGCACATGGTACAACTAGCACAGGCTGTTTATTTTCTAATCCGACACTTAAAGAACGCACGGCGGAAAAGCAAGACTCAGGCAACGTAGTGGCAATTGCAGGGTGTGGCAGGGGATGGTCCAAGTGGAACACGGTATGGGGGATAAATGGTAATGGAGTAAATACAATTAAAAAATAATCATGTAAACAAATTTTTAAACCTAAAAAAGGTAATATAACTCCTTGGATTTAATCAGATAGAAAAAATGGTCAAGTGCAAAATAATTTGCACTAAATGAATATATTACATGTAGATAAAAAACAAAATATCTAGCTAAAGGCTCTGGTCAACTATGTTTTTCCATAATGGAGTCACATTGGTGCTGAGGCCCAATGTTTGCTACCTTTCAAAAATAAGTGCATGGGATGACAAGAGTTCACTTTATGTGCATCTTAAATTTATACCAAAATTGACATTGAAAAGAAGTTGCTTTAATCTACATTGTTTTACATGTTTAATTAGTCTGCCAACTGTGCATTATTGCATCTTCTCTGCAATTTAAATTTATAGCTATTTAAAGAAGAGTAAATTTGGGGGGGGAAGCCTAACATCACTCATGATCTTTAATTAGGAAGCTGAGCACACCCTTTCAGATTCCAGATAATATGTCATTTTCCTTGTACCTGGTGATTCGTGGAACTGATGAAAAGAGCTGTATTGGGGTGGAGCTTTTTCTTGTGATTTCTAACTGCATTACAACACAGATTGACTGCCTCACATTTATCAAAGTGTGTTTTGTTACGTCTATCATTTTTGTTCTGACCTTCCTACAAAATCTCTTTGATCAACTGCCATGTCATCCTTCCCATGGCATTCCATAAATAAAAAAAAATGTATCGGGGGTTTTTCCAATCTATTAAGATGTTTTTAATGAAACAATATAATATTTAAAAGCATTTTATTGTTAGAGCAGCTCAAATATGTGCAGTTTATTAGAATAAGTGGTTTAAGTGCTAATTTGTCATGTAGTAACTTTTATTTCCAATACATAGGATTCAACCTAAATTCTGCCTTCTCCAACATTTTGTATAAGTAGCTTCTGTTTTCTCTGCTTTTAATCTTCCCAATAATTCTATGAAAATGTTTTCTTCTGCCATGGCTGGTGTGGCTCAGTGGGCTGGGTGCCAGCCTGTGAACTGAAAGGTCTCCCATTTGAATCCTAGTCAGAGCACATGCCTGGGTTGTGGGCTGGGTCCCCAGTTGGGGCCATGCAAGAGGCAACTGATCAATGTATTTCTCACACATTGGTGTTTCTCTCCCTCTTAAAAAAATGTTTTCTCCTGATATTGACAATTCTTTTATGTAATCCTTACTTTGTCTTTCCCAGAAGGTCATTAATATGTGCTTTATACTCCATTTCTGATCCAAATGGCTCCCCTCTCACTGATGGGATCGTGTTAAAGTATTGAAACTGGAGCTTGACTTGCATGATGAATTAAAATAATGTACAAAATATAGCAGCAGATTATGTGCCCTAAAACTGACTCAAATTTTCTGTGGGTGGATTAAAATTACATAAATGACTATGATAACTAACTGAACAAAACATATCCTCCAATGAATGTTATACTATGGGCTAAAAATGAAACTTTCAATTCAGATTCTATTACCACTTTTATCCCTCATTTAAATAACCTTTGGACCATGCAAGAAAGTTTTTTTTCTGTAACGTTTAACTGATTCCTTGCTGTTTATTTATTCTTAAATATTAAATTTTCTGTCTAGGTGCAATGATTATTTCTCACTGTTCATTATATTTTTAATTACTGATCTTTATGAACTTAATTGCTACTTTTACCTACTTGTTATTTTACTGAATCCCAAATCAACAACATAAAATCAATCAAGTGTAATAATCTGAAAGATAAATTATATCTCTTATTTTTGCTTATAATTCTCCCTCTTACACCACAGAATTTTAAGAGTGTAGAAAAACACATACTATCAAGAATTTAGGTTCCCAAAAATAATACAAATGACCAAATATTTGCCCAACTAGGAGAATATAATGTTAAGCATTCTAAAACCAGATTGAATGAACATAAACTCATATAATTTTATATTAAATCATAATCTATGTTCTTAAAAAATCTTGATTATTTTTATTCAATAACCTAATAAAATTGGAAAATTTTTAAAGAGATTAACTCATAAAATATTATAATTCATTAGGTTGTTAGTGTGTCAAACACATCTAATTCAACACATTTTATATTTGAAGTTATTTTAAAATTTAATTTTAATATATTTTAGCTTCAGTATTTATTTTCTTTTGAGATAAAATTTAATGTCATAAGGAAGTGGTTTTCAATTGTTTACTTGTGTTTTAATGTGACTTAGTAGGAAAACAACTAACAAAGTTCATGGGTAAATTAACTGTTTCATTCAAGGTTTTGTAAATAACATGAGTTGAGCCTGTGAGTCCAAACTCAAATTTTCCATTTGATTCTGTAGTGAGCAACATCAACCTTTGACCCTCGGCCATGGTCCTGGCTCCTGAGCTGCAGCTGAGAAATTATTCACTGAAAAGAAATAAATATGAAGATACAGGTCATTTTGAGTCATAATATTGGTCATTTGGTCACAACAACATGAGTTACAATTTTTTGAATATCTTCAAGTTTGTTTCATGAGGTTTCAACATGAAGAATGCCACTGAAGTTACTACCTTTGTACTGAAGGGCTTCACAGATGATCTAGAACTGCAGATTGTCTTATTCTATCTGTTCCTAGCAACTTATCTGTTCACCCTGATGGGAAATTTAGGGCTGATTGTATTGGTCATTGGGGATTCCCGGCTCCACAACCCCATGTACTATTTTCTGAGTGTGTTATCATCCGTAGATGCCTGCTTTTCCTCAGTAATTACACCAAATATGTTAGTAGACTTTCTGTCACAGAATAAAGTCATTTCACGCCTTGGATGTGCAACACAGATGTTTCTTGGTGTTACTTTTGGGACCACAGAATGCTTCCTCTTGGCTGCAATGGCTTATGATCGCTACGTGGCAATCTACAACCCTCTGCTGTACATAGTCAGCATGTCACCCAGAGTCTATATACCACTCATCATTGCTTCCTATGTCGGTGGGATTTTGAATGCTTCTATACACACAGTGGCCACATTTAGCCTATCCTTCTGTGCCTCCAATGAAATCAGACATGTCTTTTGTGACATCCCTCCTCTCCTTGCTATTTCCTGTTCTGACACTCACACAAACCAGCTTCTACTCTTCTACTTTGTGGGCTCCATTGAGATCATCACTATCCTGATTGTCCTGATCTCCTATGGCTTCATCCTGTTGGCCATTCTGAGGATGCGTTCTGCTGAGGGGAGGAGAAAAGCATTCTCTACTTGTGGCTCTCACCTAACTGGAGTGTCAGTTTATCATGGAACCATCCTCTTCATGTATGTGAGACCAAGTTCCAGCTATGCCTTGGACCATGACATGATTGTGTCAACATTTTACAGCATCATGATTCCCATGCTGAATCCCATCATCTACAGTCTGAGGAACAAAGATGTGAAAGAGGCAATGAAAAGAGTGTTTGGGAAAAATGGGTTTATCAATAAACTACATTTTTACCCTAATCATTAGTTGAAATGAATTAAGAATGATGTTTGTTGTCTTTATATCAAAAAATATAATAAAAATGTTTTTATTAGTGTATTAGTATCTATTCTTCTTAGACCTTTTTATATAGAGATAAGAACCATACCTCCAACTGTGCAGTTTCCCTGTGCAGAAGAACTGTTCATTCTCAGATACATACACACAGAAATATGTATATTTACACATATGCTGATAGTGATTGTATTTTTTTGTCAGAGCTGATGTAATACTGTACAACAGACTAGTTAGTGGTTTATACAATAGAAATTTATTTCTTAGTGTTCTATAATTGAGAAGTGTGAGGTCAGTTAAAGACAAGGTTGATTTCTTCTGAGGCTTTTCTACTTGGCTTGTACATAGCCATCTTCTCCCTGTGTCTTCACTTCTTTTGTTTCATAGTGTCTGTGTCCTAATATCCTCCACTTATAAAGATACCAGTCCTGTTGGATTAGGGTCCACCCAGAGGACCTCATTTTAATGTAATAACCTTCACTAAGCCCTTATTTCCAAATACATGCAGTCACACTCTACAGTATAGGTGTTAGGATTTCAACATATGAATGCTGATATATATATAGTCTCACATACGTGAAATCTTTTCTTTAAAATGAATAATATTCTCTTTCATGTCAATACAACTTGAATTAGATAGGATTCCAGGTTGCAATTATAAGTAACTTTATGATTATATCTAACAAGCTTGAGCAAATACCAGCTAATTGACACCAAAACTGTAGCTCACCTGTTCTCATACCAGTTTCCATGAAATCATTGGTGTCTGGCTCCAGGTGAAAGCACTCTGCTCCTTCCTCAGGTCCATGCATTAGCAGCAATCTAAGTGCAGCCAGTGCTTTGGAGACCACAGGCAATGTTTGTGAATTCTTGGTGTTGTTACCATGCTTTCTGTGATGGTGCATTTCACTGCCTTTTATTATTTCATCAAAAGCACAACCAAAATCCATTCGTGCATTTCTCACAATATACAGAGAATAGAAGATCACACTTAAACTCAAACATGACAAAAGACAAGCACAATTTGGAGGGTAAGGTACACTTGGCTTGCAGATGGAACTCTTCCCACAACTGAGCCCCAGCTCATCTTGATGCTTCTCCCTAGAGGCCTGGTCCTGACTCAGCTCTGGTTCTGTTTTACTCTGACCCCTCCCACCCTGTGATGCCCCTGCAGATGCTCCCACTCTTCAGTCCCTGCGCCCAGGAGATAAGATACAGGAAAGTGTGCCTGCTGTGCTCATGTTCGGCCCTGCTTCAGCCCATAGGCCTCACTTTCATTGCAAGCACATGCGTCCTTCAAGAACAATTTTAAGTGGCATGGGTCCTTCCTTCTTTATTTTTTCCTTCCTTTATTCCTTCTTTCTACTATAATTATTACTATTATTATTTATTTCTATTGCTTGAAAACATTTTTATTTCAAACCAAAAAAAATTCCTTAGAACATAGAACTATGAGTATTTCTTCTTTTTTATTGTTGTTGAAGTACAGTTGTCTCCATTTTCCCCTCACCACTCCTCCCCACCCCACCCATCCCCACCTCCCACCCTCCATCCTATCCCCCTTTGGCTTCTTCCATGTGTCCTTCATACATCTTCCTTGACGACCTTTCCCCTTCTCTTCCCTGTTGTCTCCCTCCTCCCTCCCCTCTGGTTACTGTCAGTTTGTTCTTTATTTCAGTGACTCTGGTTATATTTTGCTTGCTTGTTTGTTTTGTCAATTAGGTTCCACTTTCAGGTGAGATCATATGGTATTTGTCTGTCACCACCTGGATTACTTCACTTGGTATAATGCTCTCCAGTTCTGTGCATGCTGTCACGAAGGGTAGGAGCTCCTCCTTTCTTTCTGCTGTGTAGTATTCCATTGTGTAAATGTACCATAGTTTTTTTATCCACTCATTTACTGATAGGCACTCAGGTTGCTTCCAGCACTTGGCTATTGTAAATTGTGCTGCTATGAACATTGGGATACATAGGTTCTTTTGAATTGGTGTGTCAGGGTTCTTAGGTTATATCTTTAAAGTGGGATTATTATGTTTAAATAACACCTCAGCAGTATAAACACAGAGCATCTCTTTTCACAATATATTCCCCCCAACAATTTTTTTGCAATTGTTCTCATGTTTAGAATTACCTAAGCATGCTATTCATGCAATTCCATCTTTTAAATGTCTCTTCTTAGTGAGGTCTGATATGCTGATTATGATTTTTTCCCACAATTGTGTCTTTTTAATTTTTTTATTTTTCAATTGCAGTTTACATTCCATATTATCCTGCCATGGTTTCAGATGCACAGCAAAGTGTCTTGCTGCTCCACGTACCCACTGAGCGCACACACACTTCTCACAGCATTACTGACTGCATTCCCTGTGCTGTGCTCTGCGTTTGTGTGTGTTACCGCTCTGTAACTACCCGTTTGTTCTTCTCAATCCCTTCACCGTTCTCATCCAGCCTTCAACCCCCTCCCCCTCTGACAACTATCAGTTCATGTATTTCTTGTTGAAGAAAGTGATATGAACCAACTTACTGTTTAAAAGTATCACTCTGGCTCTAGAATAAATTCAAGTGGGATAAGGCCAAAATATATAGGGACAAGCTGGGAGGATGCAGGAACAATCCTAAACCTGAGAAGATGTTTCATTGTTGGGGGTGGGGAGGTACACAGCAGAAAAAGTGTTGAGAAATACTCAAGACTCCAAATATATTCTGTAATTAGAATCAAAGTAAATATGCTGATGAATTGGATATAAGATGTATGAGATAAATGGAATATTCCAGGAACATTCTTTTTTTGAATGGTGTTTTTTATTTAATTTTTTATTTACTTTTTATTTTTTAAATTGTTGTTTCAATTCTTAAGTCTTTGTCTGAACAAGTAAAAAGGTGGTTTTCCTTATATGAGATAAACGTTTGGATATTGCTAGCACCTAACAACTGAAAGTTGGCTTGTGAACATAAACTCTGTTACCTTTGTATCTAAAGCCTTTTGGATATTATCTGGCACATGCTAAATGCTCATCAAAATATATCACTACCATAATGTCTATCAGTTATTTTGAAATAAACAGCTGTTCATAATTTTGGCATGTTTTACTCTTGTCTCATTTTTTATCGTATTTATATTAAATAGCATTTTGGCATGACATCGTAAAAAAGATGATTATGTCTTAAATTACTTAAGACTGCATCTTACATAAACTATAATGTGAACTAACATAACAAGGATATTACAGGCAAATGTGAACAGCCTAAATCACGTTGCCTGTAGATACAGTACAAATGTGTAATAACTTTATGTACATTATTTCTAAACTGCATTGTAAAGAGGCTAAAATACTTTAATTTAATTATAATTTAAAGTTAACTAGCTTTTCCTCACCTTAAGTGTTATCTACATCTCTTAGAATTAGTTCATCATCTTTGCCAACACAATCTGTGAAGACACATTTCCTAATCATAGAAATGGACATAGAAAGGTGAAAACATATTTTACAAAAAATACATGGAAAATAAAAAGAGCCCATAAATATATGAAACGACATAATGCTTCCATGAGATGAGAGATGAGCTATAAAATCATATTATTAAACAAAAGAAATGCTCATCAAATGCTTGTCTCTAATTGCAAACAAAAACAAATCATGATAGCTGTGAATATAGAGCCTAGATCAAATGGATATTAGAACAAAAATAAGTCATACTTTTTAAAAAGATTTTATTTATTTATTTTTAGAGAGGGGAAGGGAGGGAGAAAGACAGGGAGAGAAACATTATTATGTGGTTTCTACTTGAGCGCCCCCTACTGGAGATGTGGCCTGCAACCCAGGCATGTGCCCTGACTGGTAATCGAGCTGGCAACACTTTGGTTCACAGTCTGAGGCTCAATCCATTGAGCCACACCAGCCAGGGCAAAAATAAGTCATATTTTTAAATGACATTGCCATATAAGGGAATTTAAAAAAATAAATACAGAAAAATAATGCATAGTAAAAAGATTAAATAATTTAGCTGTTTTGTATTAGTAAAAAAAATTAAACTTTTACCTTCTAAAAAGGAGTCTGTACTTTAAACGTTTAAAAAATATTCAGAAAGAATAGTCAAATATCATTTTACAAAGAAGCAATACAAACTTCAAAGACATAAAAATTCTGTAATTGAATAAAAATATATAGCTAGTTACAAAAGCTTAACAGAAAGTCAAATTTAATGATGAAAGAAGATTCGACTTGGGTTGGCAAACACACAATGCAATATAGATGATGTATCATAGAATTAATTGTACAACTGAACCTGTGTAATTTTGTTAACCAACATCACCACAATAAATTTACTTTTTTAAAAATTCACCAGTGTGAAGAAAGCTAACAGGAAGTGGAAGACACACCACGCAAAACAGAAGGGGTTTATCAGCTAACACACGTTATTCTACCGGGTGTGGCAATGTGCCGTGAGGCCCGAGTGCCCCTAGATCTTCCCGCTGGGCATACCGGAAACACAAAGTCCTAAGTGCTGTGTACCTGCACTACATCTCAAGGGTGTTTTTGCAGTGAGCTGCCACTAGCGATGAGGTAATGTTCCTGTAAACAAAGAATAGACATGAATCTGCTTATCATAAAAGTGGTCCCCAAAACTGAGCGGTCCTCTCCTCTAATGCAGCCCACTGTGTGTGCCTTCATCCATCTAGACCCACCTGCATCACACTCATGGGCCCTGGGAAGGTTGGGGAACTGGTGTGAATATGAACTGTGGCTATTACTTTTGCTCTGAGTAATAATGCCCTTTGCTATTGATCTAAAAGTCTTGTGTTTTATGTCCTAATCCCTCAAAGAGCAACAGGCTATGAGGCTCCTTTTTTTTTGCCCTGAAAGTATTTTTATTATTTTTATATTAAATGTATTAGGGTGACAACACTAGTAAGATTACATAGGTTTCAAGTGTACAATCCAATGATACATCGTCAGCATATTGCATTGTGTGCCCACCACCCAAACTCAAATCTTTCATCACCATATGTTTGACCCCCTTGACCCCTTCACGACCTCCCAACCCCCTTCGCTTTGACAATCACTATATGACTGTCTGTCTATGAGTTTTGTTCTTTTGCATGTCATGTTTGTTCATTTGTTGCTTTCAGTTTAAAAACAAATCCGTCTGCAAACGCAACAGAAAGAACAAAATACATAAGAATAAACTTCTTAAAAGATGTGAAGGACCTGTCCATACTGAAAACAACAAAGCAACACTAAAACAGATGGCAGAAGACACAATGAAATGGAAAGACCTTCTGTGATCATGGATTGGAAGAATGAACATAGTTAAAATGTCCACATAACCTGGCTAGTCCCACACACTTGGTTGTTCTTGAAAGTGTATGAACTTTAGAGGGGGAATGTGGGAGGGAGAGAGTGGGCAGGATGGAGTGGAGTGAAGGGGTGGAAATGGGACAACTGTAATAGCATAATCAATAAATATATTTTTTAAAAAAGCTAAAATATACTTTCTGAACTAAAAAAAAAAAAACTTCCTGGTGTAGGATGGAATTGTTAAGTCTTCTTAAAGCACCCTTTCATCTTTTGGTATGAAAACATGAATTCCTTATATGTAAAAAAAAAAAAGAAAGTGTATACCCATCTTACTGGCAAAAACTAAAAAGGGGTAACTCTCGTGCTTCTACAGATGCACGGATAGGGGCTGTCTTGACCCATGCTGCAGCCTTATGGGGAAACATTTGAAAATGGCGAATGTATATTTGATCTGTACTTGCAGGGAAATTCAAAACATGCATATATCAGATAGGTACAGATTTTACGTGTCAAGCAAATTCATTCAAGTGGTTTTCAAAAAAACCCCAAATATTTCAAAAATTAAACAAATGTTTTTAAATAACTATTAAATATCAAGAAAATTTAAAACAGAAATTCCAGAGTATGTACAGGAAAAGGTTCAAAATATAGGAAATTTTAGCATCCTACCTTTTAGTTGTCCCAAAACTTATCAATTCTTAGCTTTACAACGAGTCTTGTAGAATATAAAACAAAGGAGCTAAGAATTTAATTTAATAATGCATTTTTAATGACCACAACAAACCTATAAATACCAGGAGATTGGCAATGATTTTTTAACATTGAAATTCATAACAAGATGAATTTCAAAAGACATATTTCTGGAAATATCCAAGATTACATTTGTTTAAGTAAAGAAGTTAAAACAGAAATGCAACCAAATGAAAGGACTTCATTGCTTTTTACAGAGAACAAGAGAATACCCCACAGGAAAGAAAAGTTAACTGTTTAGAAAAGATGTTACTTTAATTGCCTGGAGTCCTCTCTCTTCTGCATGAGTCTAATGAGAGCACTTTTCACTTCTTTATTCCTAAGACTGTAAATGAGTGGATTCAGCATGGGAATCACAATAGTATAAAAAACAGAAGCCACTTGATCTTTGCCCAAGGTGTAGGACTTCCGTGGTTTCAAATATGTAAAAATCATCGTGCAATAAAAGATGGTGACTCCCAGGAGATGGGAGGCACATGTAGAGAAGGCTTTTCTCTTTCCTGAAGTGGAAGTAATTTTCAGTACAGTGGCCAGAATGGACAGGTAGGACACAGATATTGTGATAAGAGATAGCATTAGAGTAGAGCCAGCAAAAATGAATATCATGATCTCCACATCCTGTGTGTCAGTGCAGGACAGGGCTAGGATTGGGGAAGTGTCACAGAAAAAGTGATGGATTACATTGGAGTCACAGAAATGCAGTGTGCTCATGCAAAGAACATTGATCATAGAGTTTGTAAAGCCAATGCAATAGGACCCAAGGACGAGGGAGCAGCAGAGTCTTTTGGACATAACAACGGGGTAGCGCAGAGGATTGCAGATAGCGACATAGCGGTCATAGGCCATTGAGGAGAGAAGAAAACATTCAGTGGCACCCAAGAAGACAAAAAAGTACATTTGGGTGAAGCAGTTTATGTATGAAATGTGCTTCGTGGAGGTCAGTAAGTTCTGTAAGGTTTTAGGTGTGATGGCTGTTGAGTAACTGAGGTCAAGAAGTGACAGGTGACTGAGGAAGAAATACATGGGGGTGTGAAGCTGGAGATCCAGGTGGATCATCAATATCATCCCTGCGTTTCCCAGCACACTCATGAGGTAAATCATGAGAAATACCATGAAGAGGACCAGCTGGATGTCTTCAGATTCTGTCAGCCCCATAAGGATGAAGTCAGACACACGTGTGTTATTGCTTCTGCCCATTCTGCCCAACTGCTCCACACTGCTGAGAAATAAAGGTGATAACCTGGCAGGAAAGAGTTCACAAATGTTGACTTATATGTTAGATTAATATTTCTAAAAATTAATAATAAGTAGTGGACTACAGAACATTACACCATAGATGCTATCATATAGGCTCATTTTTTAAAATAAGTTAAAGGGCACAGACAATTTAAGTAATTTATTCAGAGTCCGAGCTATTAAATGGTGGCTCTGTCATTCTACCAAATAGAGTGACTTCCAAACCAGGCTCATTATACTGTATTTATGTTTATAATTGAAAAAACTTAAGGAAAAAGTACTTGGTATATTGTATAATAAACAATTATAAAAACAGTTTTAATGCATCATTTGCTATCCTTTGGCTTTGAAATTTATTTTGTAGTAATTGAATATAATTATCACGTTAGGGAATGAAAATTAAACCACCTTATTATCAAATTACAAAGATATGTTTTCCTGAGTTGAGCATTCGAAATCGGATTTGTTCCAAAAATTATGTTTCAAAAGCATGTATATTGCTTGCAAACCATAATTCCATCAACTACATAATTCTGGTTCCACAAAACCGGGCATTTCTTAGGGTAAGATCTCAGTGATATGTTTATGTATATATTTTGTAACATGCCTTGTTTTTATTTCATCTTAACTAAATTCTTAAATTTTCAGAGTAATACTTACCAAGAGCCAAAGTCACTGGAGAAATAAAAAAAAAAAAAAAACTTCTATCAATATTATCAGGCAAGAAATTTCTCAAGCTTTTCTCACAAATAAGACAAGAAAACTATTCGAGTCAACAATTTCTATACTATATTCTTTCCTTTGAGTTAAATTCTGTGCACAGTTTTGAGCATTCATCCTGCTTTATTCTTAAGTAAAGAGAGAAAACTCAACTTAGAATTTTGAAAAGGTCCTGGTCAAACGGAAAATCTGCCAGGAAGTTGCATCTGAAGGGGAATCCAGGCAGCGATTGTGAACACAAGTGGAGCAGACTATGTCATGTCTGTCTTCCAGGGCACCTCATAATATACTGAGGATTGAGGACAAGGCAACATTGCTCCTCCCTGGAGACCAGTTTCCAAGGAAGCTTTTCTGGCATGTTTCTTAGGACAAAGGCTCAGGGACTAGATGCAGCTGTGTCATGTTTTAAGGAAATAGTAGCTTTTTCCTCATATGGCACACAAGGAAGAACCTGGTTTCATCCTCTTTTGTGATCCTTTAAGTTTTTAACTGTGTTGGTGGAGGAGGCATTTATAGAGACATCTGCAACTGCTCTGTAACTGAAACCTCAGGATGGAATCATTCACTTTTCACAATGACACATTTTTATGTTTACATGTGTAACACTATCGTACTATCTCTGTTCATTACAAAATAATTAGAATGCAACAAAAGTCAAAGAACAAAATGAGAACAAGTCTAACATGTGGGAACATTTTCATGAACTCCCACCCCCCTATTTTTCCCTCTGTTAATGCAAATGTGTGTATCCACTGTTTTCCATAGTTACTATTACACTGTATGCTTACCCACCAGCCCTCATTTTGTGACCAAGAGTCCACAAAACACCATGAGCAACGTTACATCAGCCTTTGATAAACCCACAGTGTCTTGTCTGGTGCATGGACTTGTGCCCCATCACTAACTTCCCTCTAAATGGGTCCTCAGCTGACACATGTTTCAGGGCGTCAAAGGAAAATACAGTGTCAGCTCCCCATTTTGTTTTGGCCATCACCCCACTCATCTACATAGCAGTACTTCTACAATTTGGTTTACTACTTATTTCACTCTGTACATAATCAAGTGTTTTCTAATATATGAACTTAAAAATTAAAATATGGAAAGAAAGCTAGATATTATATAGAGAATTAATTGTAAAACATGTAAAAGCAGAGGAATAATTTGAAAAGATATACATGGAGCCCTGGCTGGTGTGTCTCAAGGGATTGATTGACAGCTTGTGAAACAAAGAGTCACCAGTTCAATTCCCAGTCTAGGGCTCATGTCTGGGGTGGTCACCAGGTCCCCGTTGGGGGTGCGCAAGAGTCAACCACATACTGATTTTTCTCTCCTTCTCTTTCTCCCTCCCTTCCCCTTCATTCTAAAATAAATGAATAAACAAATAAATAAATAAAACGTATATACTGAAAGTAAGTTTAAAATATTCTTGTGTTTATTGGGTCACTTCATGAAAAAGAAATCATGCTTCTTGCAGATATAAAAGTGACACTGACTGCCCTGGAGGAGGGGTCTCAGGTGGTTGGACTGTCATCCCATACAACAAAACGTTTTGGGTTCAAATCCCCGTCAGGGCAGAGAGATTGGTTGTGTGTTTGATCCCCAGTAGGGGTACATATAAGAGGCAACCAATAGATGTTTCTATGTCACATTGACGTTCCTCTCTCTTGTTCTTTCGTTCCCTGCCTCTCTTTCTAAAATCAATAAACATACACTTTGGTGAGGATTTTTAAACATCTATTAAAGGGAACTTTTACAGGGAAGTCTGATAAAACTCCAGAAATTAAGAAGATAATTTTTGGTTGGATAAAGAACCACTTTATAAATAGGTTATTAATTATTGTTTTTTTCCATTGCCATTTATCTTCCCTACTCCCTCTTCCATTCTACCCACCCCCTCCCCAGCACTCACCACACTGTTGTTCCTGTCCATGGGTCCTTTGACTTTTTGGCTCAATGCCTCCAATCCCCAAAACGAAGAGACTGGTCAACTTCCTCTATCTATGATTCTATTCTGCTTGTTAGTTTAGTTTGGTCATTAGATTCATATGTAAGTGACATCCTATGGCATCTGTCTTTCTCTGACTGGCTTATTTCACTTACCATAATGTTCTCCAGGTCCATCCATGCTGTCACAAAGGTAAAATGTTTCCTTGTTTATGGCCAAGTAGTATTCCACAGTGTAAATTACCCTAGTTATTTTATCCATTCATCTACTGATGGACACTCAGCTGATTCTTTTGAATTAGTAAAATAAAAAAAATTAAATTTCACTTTTAAAAATAATGATGCACTTTACTGTAATAATTGCTCCTGTACAGCAAGAGAAACCTTCCACAAATGAAAAGGGTACCAACAGTATAAAATAACATATTTACCAATGATACATCTGACAAGGGGTTTATTCTCCAGAGAATGTGGAGAATTTATACAACTCAACACCAGAAAGTCAAACAATGCAAGTAAGAAATAGGCAAAGGGCCTGAATGGACACTTCTCCAAAAGAGGACATCCAGATGCCCACAATTCATTTGAAAAAATATTCAGTGACACTAACCATCAGAGACATGCAAATTCATACCACAGTAATGAGATGTCACCTCACACCTGTCAAAACGGTCATCATCAATAAATCAACAAACAAGGGTTAGTGACAATGTGAGGGCAAGAGATCCCTTGTGCACTGTGGGTGGGAGTGCAGACTAGGCAGTACTGTGGAAAACAGTATGGAGTTTCCTCAAAAACTTAAAGATGGAATTGTCTTTTGGTCCAGTGATCCCACTTTTTGCTCATCAAGATGCAAAGATAAGGGCTCTGTGGTACCCTGCCATAGTCTTTGGAGTAAAACCTTGGCTATCTAATATACATTGGTCTATACTTTTGGGAAAATTCGACAAATTGCGTACATCAAATATGTACAGATTTTACTTGTCAAGTATACTTCAGTACAGTGGTTTTCAATAAAACCTATGCTTGGAAAATGAAAAAATATGTTTATAATAACCCTTAAATCACATAAAGATAAAAGAAATCCAGATTATGTACAGGAAAAGGTTTAACTATAAAGGACATTTTAGCATTGTACCTGAGTAAAGTTTCTAGTTTTCCACGAAATTTATCAATTCTTAGCTTTGCAACATGTCTTGCAGAATACAAAAAAAAAGAGTTAAGAATTTAATTTAAGAATTTATTTTAACGAGCACAGGACACCTATACATATTGAGAAAAGGCAATAAATTAAACATACACAGAATATCAAATGGCAGTTTACTGAGTTTTATTGCCACATCACAAAAATGTAAAGATTTAAAATTTTAGAAAGTGGCCACTAAAGATATGTCACCGCACAAAGATTTTTAAATGGATGAATATACAAAATTTCAGGTCCCGAGCTGAATCACCGAAGTCTTGATTTTTTGCCAATATACAAAAAATACATTCATCTTTGAATTCAATGACAAATGTTAAACATGTAAATATGTAAGAAAACTGGAAAAAGTAAATCCAAAAGACATAAATTTTCCTTATATATGTAATGGATGCACATACCTACTTTAATAACCAGTGATCTAGAACACACTAAACCATTAACAATTATTAAGGGGTTTCCATTTCCTTAATTTATTGCAAAGTTATCCAAATCTGCCTCAATGCTAACATATACGGAACTGATGCCAAAATTGTAAACCACTTAATTTTAATTGTTGTTCAAATACAGTTGTCTCCATTTTTCGCAACTACTACCCCCACAGTCCAGCCATCCCCACTTTCCTCCCCTGATCCCACCCCAGCTTGGTTTTGTCCATGTGTCCTTTATAGTTGTTCTGAGTTTTCCCTTGGTTGTTTGTGTGTTTGTCAATTAGATTAAACAAAAGTAATTTATAAAACACAACTGAATAATCTTTAAGAGAAAGCTGTCGTGCATTAAAAATATTGCAGGAATCAAAATCTTCTAATGATAATGGTCAGCATTTATTAGCAACACCTTAAATGATTTAATATTTGTTATAACAGTATGGACCTGGATATATTAATTATCTTCTGCAGTTGTGGAAATGGAAACAGCAAAGTTTCACGGATTTATTAAGGCTTTCACAGCTAAAATGAGGAGTAGATGTAGAATATAAATCATAAATTCTTTGGCTCCAAAGACAGTGCTCCTCATTACTCTGCTGTATTTCTTCTCCTTATAATACATGACATGATTTCTGAAACTATCATCAGTGTGCCGAAACTGAGCCCTGTTTCATAATAAATTCTCTGCTATTGAGTATGCATGGTACTTTATGTGTTATATTTTAAAATATGACATTCATATTTTCTCATTTTCTGGATAAGTTGCCCTTAAAAACAATGGACCGTATTTTTAACACATATTTTATGGCTTATAATTACAATATGAATTTCAAAGGACATAATTTTTGAGGTGTCCAAGATTATATTTGATTAACTAAAGGATGGTTCAACAGAAATACAAACAAATGAAAGGATTTCATTGCTTTTTGGAGAGAACAAAAAAATTCCCCACAGGAAAGAAGATAAAAGTTAACTGTTTAGAAACGATGTTACTTGAATTGCCTGGAGCCCTCTCTCTTCTGCATGAGTCTAATGAGAGCACTTTTCACTTCTTTATTCCTAAGACTGTAAATGAGTGGATTCAGCATGGGAATCACCATAGTATAAAAAACAGAAGCCACTTGATCTTTGCCCAAGGTGTAGGACTTCCGTGGTTTCAAATACGTGAAAATCGTAGTGCCATAAAAGATGGTGACTCCCAGGAGATGGGAGGCACATGTAGAGAAGGCTTTTCTCTTTCCTGAAGTGGAAGCAATTTTCAGTACAGTGGCCAGAATGGACAGGTAGGACACAGATATTGTGATAAGAGATACCACTAGAGCAGAGCCCGCACAAAAGAATATCGTGATTTCCACGTCCCGTGTGTCAGTGCAGGACAGGGCTAGGATTGGGGAAGTGTCACAGAAGAAGTGATGGATTACATTGGAGTCACAGAAATGCAGTGTAGTCATGGAAAGAACATTGATCATAGAGTTTGTGAAGCCAGTGAAATAGACCCCAATTATGAGGCAGCAGCAGAGTCTTTTGGACATAACAACGGGGTAGTGCAGAGGACTGCACTTAGCGACATAGCGGTCATACACCATTGAGGAGAGTAGAAGACATTCGGTGGTACCCAAGAAGACAAAAAAGTACATTTGAGTGAAGGAGCTTATGTATGAAATGTGCTTCGTGGAGGTCAGTAAGTTCTGTAAGGTTTTAGGTGTGATGGCTGTTGAGTAACTGAGGTCAAGAAATGACAGGTGACTGAGAAAGAAATACATGGGGGTGTGAAGCTGGAGATCCAGGTGGATGATCAATATCATCCCTGCATTTCCCAGCACACTGATCAGGTAAATCATGAGAAATACGATAAAGAGGACCAGCTGGATGTCTTCAGATTCTGTCAGCCCCATAAGGATGAAGTCAGACACACGTGTGTTATTGCTTCTGCCCATTCTGTCCACCTGCTCCACACTGTTGAGAAATAAAGGTGATACCTGGCAGGAACGAGTTCATAAATATTCACTGATATATAAGGTTAATATTTCTAAAAATTAATAATAATTAGTGGACTACAGTATATGATGGGTAATTTCATTTGATTGCAAAATACAGAAGTGTGCATACATTGACCTTGGGCATGATATAATAAAAACTAACATTTTTTGTCTTTATAATAAGCCTGACACTGTTGTAAATGTTTTGCTTGTTAACATATTTGCCCCACATGAGAACATTGTACCATAGGTGCTATCATATAGGCTCATTTTTTATAATGAGTTAAAGGGCACAGACAATTTAAGTAACTTATTCAGAGTCAGAGCTATTAAATGGTGGCTCTGTCATTCTACCAAGATAGAGTGACTTCCAAACCAGGCTCATTATACTGTATTTATGTTTATAATTGAAAAAACTTAAGGAAAAAGTACTTGATATATTATATAATAAACAATTATAAAAACAGTTTTAATGTATCAGTTGCTATCCTTTGGCTTTGAAATTTATTTTGTAGTAATTGAATATAATTATCACGTTAGGGAATGAAAATTATAGACCACACATTAGCATCAAATTACAGAAGATATTTTTTCCTAAGTTGAGCAGTCAAAATCGGATTTGTTCCAAAAATTATGTTTCAAAAGCAAGTACATCGCTTGTAGACTATAATTCCATCAACTCCAAAATTCATGTTTCACAAAACTGGGTATTTTTTAGGTAAGATCTCAGTGATATGTTTATGTATATATTTTGTAACATGCCTTGTTTTTATTTCATCTTAACTAAATTCTTAAATTTTCAGAGTAATACTTACCAAGAGCCAAAGTCACTGGAGAAATAAAAAAATCTTCTATCAATATTATCAGGCAAGAAATTTCTCAACCTTTTCTCACAAATAAAACAAGAAAACTATTCAAGTCAATGATTTCTATACTATATTCTTTCCTTTGAGTTAAATTCTGTGTACAGTTTTGAGCATTCATCCTGCTTTATTCTGAGGTAAAAAAGTAAAAACACAACTTAGAATTTTGTTCAGGCACTGGTCAAACGGAAAATCTGTCAGGAAGTTGTGTCTGAAGGGGAATCCAGGCAGCGATTTTGAACACAAGTGGAGCAGACGATGTTTTGTTCATCTTCCAGGGCACCTCATAATATACTGGGGATTGAGGACAAGGCAACATTGCTCCTCCCTGGAGACCAGTTTCCAAGGAAGCCTTTCTGGCATGTTTCCGAAGACAAAGGCTCAGGGACTAAATACAGCTATGTCATGTTTTAAGGAAATAGTTGCCTTTTTCCTTATATGGCACACAAGGAAGAACCTGGTTTCATCCTCTTTTGTGATCCTCTAAGGTTTTACCTGGGTTGGTGGAGTAGCCATTTATAGAGGCATCTGCAATTGCTCAGTAACTGAAACCTCACGATGGAATCATTCACTTTTCACAATGACACATTATTATGCTTACATGTGTGATACTATCCTACTATCTCTGTTCATTACAAAATAATTAGAATGCAACAAAATTCAAAGAACAAAATGAGAACAGGTCTAACATGTGGGAACATTTTGATGAACTCCCCCTATGTTTTTACCTTTATTAATGCAAATGTGTGTATCTACAGTTTTGCATAATTACTATTGCACTGTATGTTTAGCCTCCAGCCCTCATTACATGACCAAGATTCCATGATATGCCATGACCAATGTTACACCAGCCTGTGATAGATCCACAGTGTCTTGTCTGGTGCATGGACTTGTGCCCCATCACTGACTTCCCTCTCAATGGGTCCTCAGCTGACACATGGTTCAGGGTGTCAAAGGAAAATACAGTGTCAGCTCCCCATTTTGTTTTGGCCATCACCCCACTCATCTACACAGCAGTACTTCTGCAATTCGTTTTACTATGTATTGCACTCTGTAAATAATCAAGTGTATTCTAATATATGAACTTAAAAATTAAAATATGGAAAGAAAGCTAAGATATTATATTGAGAATTATTTGTCCAAGATGTAGAAGCAGAGGAATAATTTGAAAAGATATACACTGAGCCCTGGCTGATGTGTCTCAGGGTATTGAGTGACAGCCTGTGAACCAAACAGTCACCAGTTCAATTCCCAAGTGGTTGTATACGAGGCAACCACACACTGGTGTTTCTCTCCTTCTCTTTCTCCTTCCCTTCCCCTTCATTAATAGATAGATAGATAGATAGATAGATAGATAGATAGATGATAAATAGTTACATCGATAGATAGATATACACTAAAAAATTTTAAAGTATTCTTGTGAATATTAGGTCACCTCATCATAGTGAAATCATTCTTCCTGCAGATATAAAAGTGACTCTGACTGCCCTGGAGGAGGGGTCTCAGGTGGTTGGACTGTCATCCCATACAACAAAACGTTTTGTATTCAAATCCCTGTCAGGGTAGAAAAATTGGTTGCATATTTGATCCACAGTCGGGGCACATATAAGAGGCAACCAGTAGATGTTTCTATGTCACATTGATATTCCTCTCTCTTGTTCTGTCGTTCCCTGCCTCTCTTCTAAAATCAATAAACAAACACTTTGGTGAGGATTTTTAAACATCTATTAAAGGGAACTTTTATAGGGAAGTCTGTCAATACTCCAGACATTCAGAAGTTAATTTTTGGTTGGGTAAAGATCCGCTTTTTAAATAGGTCATTATTTATTGTTTTTTTCCATTACCATTTATCTTTCCTACACCCTCTTCCATTCTACCCCCCCCTCCCCAGCACTCACCACACTGTTGTCTTGTCCAAGGGCCCTTTGTCCTTTTGGCTCAATGCCTCCACCCAAAAACCCAAGACAGTGGTCAACTTCTTCACTATCTACGAATCTGTCTCTATTTTGCTTGTTAGTTCAATTAGGTCATTAGATTCCACATGTACGTGAAATCCTATGGGATTTGTTTTTCTCTGACTGGCTTATTTCACTTGCTATAATGTTCTCCAGATCCATCCATGCTGTCCCAAAGGTAAAAATTTCCTTTTTATGGCCAAGTAGTATTCCACAGTGTAAATTACCCTCGATATTTTATCCATTCATCTGCTGATGGACACTCAGCTGATTCTTTTGAATTGGTAAAATATAAAAAATTAAATTTCACTTCTAAAAATAATGATGCACTTTATTGTAATAATTGCTTCTGTACAGCAAAAGAAACCTTCCACAAAATGAAAATGGTACCCATTGTATGGAATAACATATTTACCAATGATACATCTGACAAGAGGTTTAATCTCCATAGAATATCGTGAATTTATACAACTCAACACCAGAAAGTCAAACAATCCAATTAAGAAATAGGCAAAGGGCCCATATGGACACTTTTCCAAACGAAGATATCCAGATGTCCAAAATGCATTTGAAAAAATATTCAATGACACTGATCATCAGAGACATGCAAATTCAAACCACAATGATGAGATGTCACCTCTCACCTGTCAGAACGGTCATCATCAATAAATCAAGAAACAAGAAGTGTTCATGACAATGTGAGGGCAAGAGATCCCTTGTGCACTGTGGGTGGGAGTGCAGACTATGCAGTACTGTGGAAAACAGTATGGGCTTTCCTCAAAAACTTAAAAATGGACTTATCTTTTGCGCCGTGATCCCAGTTTTTGCTCACCAAGTTGCAAAGATAAGGGCCCTATGGTACCCTGCCATAGCCTTTTGGGTAAAAATTTGACGATCTAATATATATTGTTGTATATTTTTGGTAAACCTCAAGTAATTGCATACATCATATATGTACACGTCTTACATGTCAAGTAAACTTCAATACAGTGGTTTTTAAAAAAACACTTAAGTCGAAAGTGAAAATATATGTTTTTATGTAGCTCTTAAATAACAGGTAAAACTAATCCAGATTATGTACAGGAAAATGTTTAAATATAAAGGAAATTTTAGCATTGTACCCGAATAAAGTTTCTAGTTTTCCACAAATTTTATCAATTCTTAGCTTTACAACATCTCTTGTACAATACAAAGCAAAAGAGTTAAGAATTTAGTTTAAGAATTTATTTTTAATGACCACAAGAAGCCTATAGTTGTCAAGAAAGAGGCAATAAATTTTAAACAAACACAGAATATCAAAAGGAAGTTTACTGAGCTTTATTGCCACATCACAGAAATGTAAAGGGTTAAAATTTTTAGAAGGTGGACACTAAACATATATCACTGCATGAAGATTTTTAAATTGATGAATTTACAAAATTTCAGGTCCTGAGCATTGTATCACCAAAATCTTGATTTTTTGCCAATATACAAAAAACACATTCATCTCTGAATTCAATGACAGATATGAAACATGTAAATATGTACAGAAACCTGCAAAAAGTAAATATAAAATGACAGAAATTTTGCTTATCTATGTAATGGATGCACATACCTACTTTCATAACCAGTGATCTAGAAGAAAGAACACATACACAGCTCTTAGCAATTGCTAAGGTGTTTCCATTTCCTTAATTTTTAAAAAATTATCCCAATCTTCTTCAATGTTAACATATACCGATCTGATTCCAAAATGGTTAAATGCTCTTTTTTATTGTTGTTCAAGAACAGTTGTCTCCATTTCCCACCGCCCACACCCACCTAGTCCAGGTTTGTTTGGTCCATGCGTCCTTTTTGGTTGTTCTCAATATTCCATTGGTTGTTTGCGTGTTTGTCCATTAGATTAAACAAAAGTAATTTATAAAACACAACTGAATAATCCTTAAGAGAAAGCCTTTGTGCATTAAAAATATTGCAGGACTAAAATCTTCTAATGACTATGGTCAGCATTTCTTAGTAACGCCTTAAATGATTTAGTATTTGTTGTAACAGTGTGGACCTGGATAAATTAATTATCTTGTGCAGTTGTAGAAATGGAAACAGCAAAGTTTCACGGATTTATTAAGGCTTACACAGCTAAAACGAGGAGTATGTGTAGAATATAAATCATAAAATGTTTGGCTCCACAGACAGTGCTCCTCATTACTCTGCTACATTTCTTCTCCATATAATACATGATGTGATTTCTGAAACTCTTATCAGTGTGCCAAAGCTGAGCCCTGTTTCATAATAAAATTCTCTGCTATTGAGTAGGCATGGTCATTCTGTGTTATATTTTAAAATATGACATTTATATTTTCTTATTTTGTGGATAAGTTGCCCTTAAAAACAATGGACCATGTTTGTAACACATATTTTAAATGGCTTATAAATATGTTTAATTTCAAAGGACATATTTTTGGAGGTGTCCAAGATTGTATTTGATTAAGTACATAATGGTTCAACAGAAATACAAACAAATGAAAGGACTTCATTGCGTTTTACAGAGAACAAGAAAATACCCCACAGGAAAGAAGATAAAAGTTAACTGTTTAGAAACAATGTTACTTTAATTGCCTGGAGTCCTCTCTCTTCTGCATGAGTCTAATGAGAGCACTTTTCACTTCTTTATTCCTAAGACTGTAAATGAGTGGATTCAGCATGGGAATCACAATAGTATAAAAAACAGAAGCCACTTGATCTTTGCCCAAGGTATAGGACTTACGTGATTTCAAATACGTGAAAATCGTAGTGCCATAAAAGATGGTGACTCCCAGGAGATGGGAGGCACATGTAGAGAAGGCTTTTCTCTTTCCTGAAGTGGAAGCAATTTTCAGTACAGTGGCCAGAATGGACAGGTAGGACACAGATATTGTGATAAGAGATACCACTAGAGCAGAGCCCGCACAAAAGAATATCGTGATTTCCACGTCCCGTGTGTCAGTGCAGGACAGGGCTAGGATTGGGGAAGTGTCACAGAAGAAGTGATGGATTACATTGGAGTCACAGAAATGCAGTGTAGTCACGGAAAGAACATTGATCATAGAGTTTGTGAAGCCAGTGAAATAGGACCCAAGGACGAGGGAGCAGCAGAGTCTTTTGGACATAACAACGGGGTAGTGCAGAGGATTGCAGATAGCGACATAGCGGTCATAGGCCATTGAGGAGAGAAGAAAACATTCAGTGACACCCAAGAAGACAAAAAAGTACATTTGGGTGAAGCAGCTTATGTATGAAATGTGCTTCGTGGAGGTCAGTAAGTTCTGTAAGGTTTTCGGTGTGATGGCTGTTGAGTAACTGAGGTCAAGAAATGACAGGTGACTGAGGAAGAAATACATGGGGGTGTGAAGCTGGAGATTCAGGTGGATGATCAATATCATCCCTGTATTTCCTAGCACACTCATCAGGTAAATCATGAGAAATACGATAAAGAGGATCAGCTGGATGTCTTCAGATTCTGTCAGCCCCATAAGGATGAAGTCAGACACACGTGTGTTATTGCTTCTGCCCATTCTGTCCACCTGCTCCACACTGTTGAGAAATAAAGGTGATACCTGGCAGGAATGAGTTCATAAATGTTGACTTATATATTAGGTTATTATTTCTATAAATTTATAATAATAAGTGGTTTCAGAATGTGATGGGGAAATTAAAGTGGATTGGAAAATACAGAAGTGGGCATACATTGACCCTTGGGCATGATATAATAATAAAAGCTATCACTTGTTTAATTAGAATGAGCCTGACACTCCTCTAAATACTTTTCCTTATTAGTACATTTACTTCTCATGAGAATACCCTACCATGGGTGCTATACTTAGAGCCTCATTTTTAGAAACGAGATAAAGAGCACAATTTATGTAACTTATTGAGAGTCACAACCATGAAATTTTGTCTCTGTCATTCTGCCCAGATAGAGTGACTTCAGAGAACATGGTCTTTGTACTATATTTTGATTTGTAACTCAAAATATCCTATGGCAAAAAATACTTGATATATTGTGTAATAAATAATTTAAAAACAGTTTTAATATATCATTTACTGACCTCTTTTTGGAAAATTATTTAATAGTAATTGGAAATAAATTTCATGCTTGGGGATCAAAATTACAGACCATGCATTAGTATTAATTTTCAGAACATATATTTTCCTAAGTTGGGCAGTCAAAATGTGATTTGTTCCAAAAATCACGTTTATAAAACATGTACAGTGCTTGTACACCATAATTCCAAAAAACTGTTTATTTCTCATTTCATAAAACAGGGCATGTATAGGGTAAGGTCTAAGTGATATGTTTAGGCATATATTTTATACAATGCCTTCCTTTTATTTCATCCTAACTCAAACTCTTACATTTTCAGGGTTATACTTACCAAGAGCCAAAGTCAGTGGAGAAAGAAAAAAACCATCTTCCAATATTATCAGGCAAGAAATTTCTCAACCTTTTCTCACAAATAAAACAAGAAAACTGTTTATGGCAACAATTTCTATACTATATTCTTTCCTTTGAGTTAAATTCTGTGCACAGTTTTGTGCATTCATCTTGCATTATTCTGAGGTAAAAAAAAAATGTCAACTTAGAATTTTGTTCAGGCCCTGGTCAAACAGAAAATCTGCCAGCAAGTTGTGTCTGAAGGGGAATCCAGGCAGCCATTGCGAACACAAGTGGAGCAGAGTATGTCTTGTCCATCTTCCAGGGCACCTCATAATATACTGAGGATTGAGGACAAGGCAACATTGCTCCTCCCTGGAGACCAGTTTCCATGGAAGCTTTTCTGGCACGTTTCCAAGGAGAAAGGCTCAGGGACTAAATGCAGCTGTGTCATCATTTAAGGAAATAGTTGCCTTTTTCCTTATATGGCACACAAGGAAGAACCTGGTTTCATCCTCTTTCGTGATAATTTAAGGTTTTACCTGGGTTGGTGGAGGAGCCATTTATAGAGACATCTGCAATTGCTCAGTAACTGAAACCTCAGGATGGAATAATTCACTTTTCACAATGAAACATTTTTATGTTTACATGTGTGATACTATCATGTTTCATTAGCAAATAATTAGAATGCTACAAAATTCAAAGAACAAAATGAGAACAGGTCTAACATGTGGGAACATTTATATGAATTCCCCCCCCATTTTGTGTACCTTTATTAATGCATATGTATCTACAGTTTTGCATAATAACTGTTACACTGTATATTTAGACTCCAGCCCTCATTTTGGAACAAGATTCCATGATACTCCATGACCAATGTTACATCAAACCCACAAAGTCTAGTCTTGTGCATGGACTGTGCCCCATGACTAAATTCCCTCTAAATGGGTCCTCAGCTGACACATGTTTCAGGACGTCACAAGAAAAATATGGTGTCAGCTCCCCATTCTTTGTTGGCAATCACCCCCTCATCCACACAGCAGTACTTCTACAATTTGTTTTGCTATTTATTGAACTTTGTATATAATCAATGTGTTCTTATTTTTTCAAACTGTACCCAGCTTTATTAAAGATACTTTTCATAAACAATCATAGTATTTCTGGCAGGAAATGGGCAGATAATTGTTAACTGTATACAAGAACTTTCATTCTCCCTTCTTCAATGGACTACCAAAATCAGAAAGCCATTATAAAACCCAGTGGAGTCTTCATCTGCTGCTCTGAACAAGGAGAGTTTAGAGTGAGGGTCGACAATTCACATTAGGCATGTTGTTTAACAGCTTTTCACCTGCCAACCGTGACTTTCAGGAAATTAAATGAAAGTGGCAGAATTATCAGTCTTTAGGTCCACAATCTAAAAATGGCGCTTCTGCTCTTTTGAGGAATGCCATCTCCATGGTGACTCTGGAAAGTCGAGATTGTTCAACATAGTGGTAACTAATTGTTGGGGCGTCAGGTTCCAGCATGTCTCTGGGCTTTAGGGAGTCAAGTGTATGCTTACAGTGGAGAGGGAGAAAAGGACATAAGAATGATTTTACAAAAAAAAAAAAAGAACGATTTTTACTTTGCACACACCAAAAGGAGCCTGTGCCAAGGTGGCTAATGTGTGTCAACATCAAGGGATCCCTCCTCCCAGGAACCAAGAGGAGGTCTCTCAAATCCAGAAGGGAAAGGTGTTTTTTCCCCGTGTCAGTCCAGCTTTGCAAACATTCTATTAATAATATATGTCCTTCCCCCAGAAACAACAATGACATGCTGTGTGTGCTAACTACATAGCTTAAAGAAAAATGAAAGAAAATACTGTATTTTCATAAAACTAGGTAAAAAATAGTATTTCAAACTGTACAATCACCAGAAATACACAGTTATCAAAGATGAACACACTTCACTTGGCATTTCCACCACCTTCGGCCTTCTGTGCCTGGTATGTTCTGGCAACTCCATGTTCTGCAGGGTTATTCCCATCCTTGCCAGAATCAGCTTTCCCCTTTTTCCCTTTGGGTACCTTCTCTCCCTTCTTTGCAGGGGCCTTTTTAGGCTTGGGCTCTGGCTTTGGAGGAGCAGGTTTAGCCAATAACCTGGCGGATCTTCTCTGTGGTTAATCCTTCACATTGGCCTTATCTTCTGTATAACGCCCCTCAGCCTTTCTCTTGGGCATGATGGCGATGGCTGTGGGACGTTCAGGCTGCACATGGGGATGCAGCAGTGGGTGGGCTTCGGTGGGGCCAGGGGCTGTTCTCGCTTCATGTTCACACTGCTAGGGCTCTGGGGGTTGGAGGAGCTATAAAGTTTTTATATATAATCAAGTGTTGTCTTATATATGAATTAAAAAATAAAATATGGAAAGAAAGCTAAAACATTATGCTGGGAATTATTTGTCCAAGATGTAGAAGAAAAGGAATGATTTGAAAAGACATACATGAGCCCCGGCTGGTGTGGCTCAGGGGATTGAGTGCTGGCCTGCGAACCAAAGAGTCACTGATTTATTTCCCAGTCTAGGGCACAGGAGTTGCAGGCCAGGTTCCCTGCTGGGAGTGTGCAAGAGGCAATCACACATTGATGTTTCTCTCCTTTTCTTTCTCCCTCCCTTGCCCTCTAGAGATGGACAGACAGACAGACAGATAGATATTTACATAGATATATCAGACAGTGAAAGTAAGTTTAAAATATTCTTGTGAAATGGGGTCACTTCATGGTAGTGAAATCATTCTTCTTGCAGATATAAAAGTGACTCTGACTGCCCTGGAGGAGGGGTCTCAGTTGGTTGGCCTGTCATCCCATACAACAAAATGTTTTGGGTTCAAATCCCTGTCAGGGCAGAAACACTGGTTGCATATTTGATCCCCAGTCAGGGCACATATAAGAGGCAACCAATTGATGATTCTTTATCACATTGATGTTTCTCTCTTCCCCTTCTTCTCTTTCTAAAATCAATAAACATATACTTTGGTGAGGATTTTTAAAACATCTATGAAAAGGAACTTTTATTGGAAAGCCTGCAGAACTTCTCAAGATGACTTCTGGTGTGGAAAAAGATCTTCATTTTATTGTTGTTATTATTATTATTATTATTATTATTATTATTATTATTCCACAGGGTCAATCAGGGTCAATTACCCCAGTTATTTTATCCATTCATCTACTGATGGACACTTAGCTGACTCTTTGGAATTAGTAAAATAAAAAAAAAATTAAGTTTCACTTCTAAAAATAATGATGCACTTTATTGTAATAATTGCTTCTGTGCAGCAAGAGAAACCTTCCACAAAGTGAAAAGGGTACCAACTGTATAAAATAACATGTTTACCAATAATACATGTTATTATTCCCATAAACCCCTAATAAGGGGTTTAATCTCCAAGGAATATGGAGAAATTGTCCAATTCAACACCAGAAAGTCAAACAACCCAAGTAATAAATAGCCAAAGGGCCTGAATGGACACTTCTCCAAAAGAGGACATCCAGATGCCCAAAATGCATTTGAAAAAATATTCAATGACACTGATCATCAGAGACATGCAAATTCAAACCACAATGATGAGATGTCACCTCACACCTGTCAGAACAGTCATCATCAATAAATCAACAACAAGAAGTGTTGGTGACAATGTGAGGGCAAGAGATCCCTTGTGCACTGTGGGTGGGAATGCAGACTATGCAGTACTGTGGAAAACAGTATGGGGTTTCCTCAAAAACTTAAAAATGGACTTATCTTTTGACCCGTGATCCCAGTTTTTGCTCACCAAGATGCAAAGATAAGGGCCCTGTGGTACCCTGCCATAGCCTTTTGGGTAAAAATTTGACGATCTAATATATATTGTTGTATATTTTTGGTAAACCTCAAGTAATTGCATACATCAACTGTGTACACATTTTACATGTCAAGTAAACTTCAATACAGTGGTTTTTAAAAAAACACTTAAGTCGAAAGTGAAAATATATGTTTTTATGTAGCTCTTAAATAACAGGTAAAACTAATCCAGATTATGTACAGGAAAATGTTTAAATATAAAGGAAATTTTAGCATTGTACCCGAATAAAGTTTCTAGTTTTCCACAAATTTTATCAATTCTTAGCTTTACAACATCTCTTGTACAATACAAAGCAAAAGAGTTAAGAATTTAGTTTAAGAATTTATTTTTAATGACCACAAGAAGCCTATAGTTGTCAAGAAAGAGGCAATAAATTTTAAACAAACACAGAATATCAAAAGGAAGTTTACTGAGCTTTATTGCCACATCACAGAAATGTAAAGGGTTAAAATTTTTAGAAGGTGGACACTAAACATATATCACTGCATGAAGATTTTTAAATTGATGAATTTACAAAATTTCAGGTCCTGAGCATTGTATCACCAAAATCTTGATTTTTTGCCAATATACAAAAAACACATTCATCTCTGAATTCAATGACAGATATGAAACATGTAAATATGTACAGAAACCTGCAAAAAGTAAATATAAAATGACAGAAATTTTGCTTATGTATGTAATGGATGCACATACCTACTTTCATAACCAGTGATCTAGAAGAAAGAACACATACAGGACTGTTAACAATAGCTAAGGTGTTTCCATTTCCTTAATTTTTTCAAAATTATTCAAAATGTCCTCAATGTTAACATATACCGATCTGATTCCAAAATGGTAAATGCTTTTTTTTATTGTTGTTCAAGTACAGTTGTCTCCATTTCCCAACCCCCATTCCACCCAGTCCAATTTGGTTTGGTCCATGCGTCCTTTATAGTTGTTCTCAGTTTCCTCTTAGTTGTGTGTGTGTTTCTCAATTAGATTAACCAGAAGTAATTTATAAAACACAAGTGAATAATCTTTAAGAGAAAGCCGTGTGCATTGAAAATATTGCAGGACTAAAATCTTGTAATGACGATGGTCAGCATTTATTAATAACGCCTTAAATGATTTAATATTTGTTATAACAGTGTGGACCTGGATATATTAATTATCATGTGCAGTTGTGGAAATGGAAATGTCAAAGTTTTACTGATTTATTAAGGCTTTCACAGCTAAAACGAGGAGTAGGTGTAGAATATATATCATAAAATGTTTGTCTCCACAGACAGCGCTCCTCATTACTCTGCTACATTTCTTCTCCATATAATACATGACGTGATTTCTGAAACTATCATCAGTGTGCCAAAGCTGAGCCCTGTTTCATAATAAATTCTCTGCCATTGGAGTATGCATGGTACTTTCTGTGCTATATTTTAAAATATGACATCCATATTTTCTCATTTTGTGGATAAGTTGCCCTTAAAAACAATGGACCATGTTTGTAACACATATTTTAAATGGCTTATAAATATAAGTTTAATTTAAAAGGACATATCTTTGGAGGTGTCAGATTGTATTTGATTAAGTACATAATGGTTCAACAGAAATACAAACAAATGAAAGGACTTCATTGCGTTTTACAGAGAACAAGAAAATACCCCACAGGAAAGAAGATAAAAGTTAACTGTTTAGAAACAATGTTACTTGAATTTCCTGGAGTCCTCTCTCTTCTGTATGAGTCTAATGAGAGCACTTTTCACTTCTTTATTCCTAAGACTGTAAATGAGTGGATTCAGCATGGGAATCACCATAGTATAAAAAACAGAAGCCACTTGATCTTTGCCCAAGATATAGGAATTACGTGGTTTTAAATACGTAAAAATCATCGTGCCATAAAAGATGGTGACTCCCAGGAGATGGGAGGCACATGTAGAGAAGGCTTTTCTCTTTCCTGAAGTGGAAGTAATTTTCAGTACAGTGGCCAGAATGGACAGGTAGGACACAGATATTGTTGTAAGAGATACCACTAGAGCAGAGCCACCAAAAATGAATATCATGATTTCCACATCCAGTGTATCAGTGCAGGACAGGGCTAGGATTGGGGAAGTGTCACAGAAGAAGTGATGGATTACATTGGAGTCACAGAAATGCAGTCTGCTCATGCAAAGAACATTGATCATAGAGTTTGTAAAGCCAATGCAATAGGACCCAAGGACGAGGGAGCAGCAGAGTCTCTTGGACATAACAACGGGGTAGTACAGAGGACTGCAGATAGCGACATAGCGGTCATAGGCCATTGAGGAGAGAAGAAAACATTCAGTGACACCCAAGAAGACAAAAAAGTACATTTGGGTGAAGCAGCTTATGTATGAAATGTGCTTTGTGGCGGTCAGTAAGTTCTGTAAGGTTTTAGGTGTGATGGCTGTTGAGTAACTGAGGTCAAGAAGTGACAGGTGACTGAGAAAGAAATACATGGGGGTGTGAAGCTGGAGATCCAGGTGGATGGTCAATATCATCCCTGCATTTCCCAGCACACTCATCAGGTAAATCATGAGAAATATGATAAAGAGGATCAGCTGGATGTCTTCAGATTCTGTCAGCCCCATAAGGATGAAGTCAGACACACGTGTGTTATTGCTTCTGCCCATTCTGTCCACCTGCTCCACACTGCTGAGAAATAAAGGTGATACCTGGCAGAAATGAATTCATAAATGTTGACTTACATATTAGGTTAATATTTCTAAAAGTTAATAATAATTAGTGGACTACAGAATATGATGGGAGATTACATTGCATTGCAAAATACAGAAGTGTGTAAACATTGACCGTTGGGCATGATATACTAAAAACTAACATTTGTGTAGTTAGAGTAGCCTGATACTCTCCTAAATGCTTTTCCTTATTATTACATTTACTTCTCATGAGAATACCCTACCATGGGTGCTATACTTATAGTCTCATTTTTAGAAAAGACATAAAGAGCACTATTTATGTAACTTATTGAAAGTCACAAGCACGAAATTTTGGCTCTGTCATTCTGCCCAGATAGAGTGACTTCAAAGAACATGGTCTTTGTACTATATTTTGATTTGTAACTCAAAATATCCTATGGCAAAAAATACTTGATATATTGTGTAATAAATAATATAAAACAGTTTTAATATATCATTTACTGACCTCTTTTTGGAAAATTATTTAATAGTAATTGGAAATAAATTTCATGCTTGGGGATCAAAATTACAGACCATGCATTAGTATTAATTTGCAGAACATATATTTTCCTAAGTTGCGCAGTCAAAATGTAATTTGTTCCAAAAATCATGTTTTAAAAACATGTACATTGATGGTAGACCATAATTCCAACAACTGCATACTTCTCATTTCATAAAACAGGGCATTTCTTAGGGTAAGGTCTAAGTGATATGTTTAGGCATATATTTTATACAATCCTTCCTTTTATTTCATCTTAACTAAACTCTGAAATTTTCAGGGCAATACTTACCAAGAGCCAAAATCACTGGAGAAAGAAAAAAACCATTTTCCAATATTATAAGGCAAGAAATTTCTCAACCTTTTCTCACAAATAAAACAAGAAAACTGTTCGAGGCAACAATTTCTATACTTCACAGAATTTGAGTTAAATTCTGTGCACAGTTTCGTGCATTCATCATGCTTTACTCTGAGGTAAAAAAAAGAAAAAATGTCAACTTAGAATTTTGTTCAGGCCCTGGTCAAACGCAAAATGTGCCAGGCAGTTGTGTCTGAAATCCAGGCAGCAATTGCAAACACAAGTGGAGCAGAGTATGTCTTGTCCTTACTCCTAGGCACCTCATAATATACTGATGATTGAGAATAAGGCCACATTGCTCCTCCCTGGAGACCAGTTTCCAAGGAAGCTTTTCTGGCATGTTTCCAAGGACAAAGGCTCAGGGACTAAATGCAGCTATGTCATCATTTAAGGAAATAGTTGCCTTTTTCCTTAGATGGCACACAACGAACAACCTGGTTTCATCCTCTTTTGTGATCCTCTAAGTTTTTACCAGGGTGGTGGAGGAGCCATTTATAGAGACATCTGCAATTGCTCTGTTACTGAAACCTCAGGATGGAATAATTCATTTTTCACAATGACACATTTTTATGTTTATATGTGTGATACTATCATACTATCACTCTTCATTACAAAATAATTAGAATGCAACAAAATTCAAAGAACAAAATGAAAACAAGCTTAACATGTTGGAACGTTTTGATGAACTCTCCCCCCCCCCCGATTTTGTTTAACTTTATTAATGCATATGTATTTACAGTTTTGCATAATAACTGTTACACTATATATTTAGCCTCCAGACCTCATTTTGGACCGAGATTCCATGATACTCCATGACCAATGTTACATCAAACCCACAATGTCTTGTCTGCTGTATCGACTTGTGCCCCATGACTAACTTCCCTCTAAATGGGTCCTCAGCTGACACATGTTTCAGGGCGTCACAAGGAAAATACGGTGTCAGCTCCCGATTTAGCTTTGGCAATGACCCCACTCATCCACACAGCAGTACTTCTACAATTCGTTTGGCTATTTATTGCACTCTGCATATAATCAATGTGTTCTTATTTTTTCATGCTGTACCCAGCAATGTTAAAGATACTTTTCAAAAACAATCATCATATTTGAGGCAGCACATGGGCAGATAATTGTTAACTGTATACAAGAACTTTCATTCTCCCTTCTTCAATGGACTACCAAAATCAGAAAGCCATTATAAAACCCAATGGAGTCTTCATCTGCTGCTCTGAACAAGGAGAGTTTAGAGTGAGGGTGACATTTCACATTAGGCATGTTGTTTAACAGCTTTTCACCTGTCGACTGTGACTTTCAAGAAATTAAATGAAAATGGCAGAATTATCAGTCTTTAGGTCCACAATCTAAAAAGGGCACTTCTGCTCTTTTGAGGAATGCCATCTCCATGGTGACTCTGGGAAGTCGAGATTGCCCAACATACTGGTAACCAATTTTTGGGGGGTCAGGTCCCAGCAGGTCTCTGGGCTTTAGGGAGTCAAGTGTATGCTTAAAGTGGAGAGGGAGAAAAGGACCTAAGAATGAATTTACTTTGCCCACACCACAAGATGCCTGTGCCAAGGTGGCTAATGTGTGTCAACCTCAAGGGATCCCTTCTCCCAGGAACCAAGAGGAAGTCTCTCAAATCCAGAAGGGAAAGGTGTTTTTCCCTGTGTCATTCCAGCTTTGCAAACATTCTATTAATAATATATGTCCTTCCCCCAGAAACAACAATGACATGTTCTGTGTGCTAACTACATAACTTAAAGAAAAATAATACGAAATTATGCATTTTCATAAAACTTGATAAAAAATAGTATTTCAAACTGTACAGTCACCAGAAATACAGTTATCAAGGATGCACACACTTCACTTGGCATTTCCACCACCTTCGGCCTTCTGTGCCTGGTATGTTCTGGCAACTCCATGTTCTGCAGGGTTAATACCATCCTTGCCAGTATCAGCTTTCCCCTTTTTCCCTTGGGTACCTTCTCTCCCTTCTTTGCAGGGGCCTTTTTAGGTTTGGGCTCTGGCGTTGGAGGAGCAGGTTTAGCCAATAACCTGGCGGATCTTCTCTGTGGTTAATCCTTCACATTGGCCTTATCTTCTGTATAACGCCCCTCAGCCTTTCTCTTGGGCATGATGGCGATGGCTGTGGGACGTTCAGGCTGCACATGGGGATGCAGCAGTGGGTGGGCTTTGGTGGGGTCAGGGGTTTTTCTCGCCTTATGTTCAACGGCTAGGGCTCTGGGGTTTGGGGGAGCTATAAAGTTTTGGTATATAATCAAGTGTTGTCTTACTATGAATTAAAAAAATAAAATATGGAAAGAAAGCTAAAACATTATGCTGGGAATTATTTGTCCAAGATGTAGAGGAAAAGGAATGATTTGAAAAGACATACACTGAGCCATGGCTGGTGTGGCTAAGGGGACTGAGTGCTCGCCTGTGAACCAAAGAATTGCTGGTTTAATTCCCAGTCTAGGGCACACAAGTTGCAGGCCAGGTTCCCAGTTGGGAGTGTGCAAGAGGCAATCACACATTGATGTTTCTCTCCTTTTCTTTCTCCCTCCCTTGCCCTCTAGAGATAGATACACAGACAGACAGACAGATAGATAGATGGATAGACAGATATTTACATAGATATATCAGACAGTGAAAGTAAGTTTAAAATATTCTTGTGAATATGGGGTCACTTCATGATAGTGCAAACATTCTTCTTGTAGATATAAAAGTGACTCTGACTGCCCTGGAGGAGGGGTCTCAGTTGGTTGGCCTGTCATCCCATACAAGAAAATGTTTTGGGTTCAAATCCCTGTCAGGGCAGAAACACTGGTTGCATATTTGATCCCCAGTCAGGGCACATATAAGAGGCATCCAGTCGATGATTCTTTCTGACATCGATGTTTCTCTCTTTCCCTTCCTCTCTTTATAAAATCAATAAACAAATACTTTGGTGAGGACTTTTAAAACATCTGTTGAAAGGAACTTTTATTGGAAAGCCTGCAGAACTTCCAAAGATAATTTCTGGTGTGGATAAAGATCTTTGTTTTATTTTTATTTTTATTTTTTCATATGTATAATTGTATTTCTGGATGATATAATTTACTACCACCAATAATAAATACTACTAAGGCTTGATTTTTAAATTTTTAGATAAGCATAAATGTAAATACAAGTTTCAATATCTCCTGTTCACTAGATCACCTTATGCATAGCCTGGGATATAAGTACCCTGGCATGGATATCATTGTTCTCTTTTAAAAAGTAGATTATTACTTATTGTGTTTTTTTTTCCATTGCCATTCATCCTCCCTACACCCTCTTCCATTCTATCCACCCCGTCCCCAACACTCACCACACTATGTTCACGTCATGGGTCCTTTGTCTTTTTGGCTCAATGTCTCCAACCCCCAAACCCAAGAGAGTGGTCAACTTCCTCTCTATCTATGAATCTGTTCCTATTTTGCTTGTTAGTTCAGTTTGTTCATTAGGTTCCACATATAAGTGAAATCCTATGGCATTTGTCTTTCTCTAACTGGCTTATTTCACTTACCATAATGTTCTCCAGGTTCGTCTGTACTGTCACAAAGGTAAATGTTTCCTTTTTTATGGCCAAGTAGTATTCCACAGTGTAAATTACCCTAGTTATTTTATCCATTCATCTACTGATGGACCTTTAGCTGACTCTTTGGAATTATTAAAATAAAAAAAAATTAAGTTTCACTTCTAAAAATAATGATGCACTTTATTGTAATAATTGCTTCTGTACAGCAAAAGAAACCATCAACAAAATGAAAAGGGTACCAACTGTATAAAATAACATACTTACCAATGATACATCTGATAAGGGGTTTAATATCCAGAGAATATGGAGAGTTTATACAACTCAAGAAAAGAAAGTCAAACAACCCAAGTAAGAAATAGGCAAAGGGCCTGAATGGACACTTCTCCAAAAGAGGACATCCAGATGCCCAAAATGCATTTGAAAAAATATTCAATGACACTAATCATCAGAGACATGCAAATTCAAACCACAATGATGAGATGTCACCTCTCTCCCTTCAGAGTGGTCATCATCAATAAATCAACAAACAACAAGTGTTGGTGACAATGTGAGGGCAAGAGATCCCTTGTGCACTGTGGGTGGGAGTGCAGACTATGCAGTACTGTGGAAAACAGTATGGGGTTTCCTCAAAAACTTAAAAATGGACTTATCTTTTGCGCCGTGATCCCAGTTTTTGCTCACCAAGATGCAAAGATAAGGGCCCTGTGGTACCCTGCTATAGCCTTTGGAGTAAAAGTTTGGCAATCTAATATATATTGGTCTATACTTTTGGGAAACCTCAAGTAATTGCATACATTAACTATGTACACGTTTTACATGTCAAGTATACTTCAATACAGTGGTTTTCAAAAAAAACCTATGCTTAGAAAATGAAAAAGTATGTTTCAAAATAACCCTTAAATCACATAAAGATAAAACAAATCCAGATTTAGTACAGGAAAATGTTTAAATATAAAGGACATTTTAGCATTCTACCTAACTAAAGTTTCTAGTTTTCCACAAATTTTATCAATTCTTAGCTTTATAATATGTCTTGCAGAATATAAAACAAATCAGCTAAGAATTTAATTTAAGAACTTATTTTAATGAGCACAAGAAACCTATAAATATTGAGAAATAGGAAATAAATTTAAAATACACAGAATATCAAATGGAAGTTTACTGAGCTTTATTGCCACATCACAAAAATGTAAAGAGTTAAAATTTTAGAAAGCGGCCACTAAAGATATGTCACCGCACAAAGATTTTTAAATGGATGAATATACAAAATTTCAGGTCCCAAGCATTGTATCACCAAAGTCTTGATTTTTTGCCCATATACAAAAAACACATTCATCTCTGAATTCAATGACAAATAGTAAACATGTAAATATGTAAGAAAACTGCAAAAAGTAAATCTAAATGACACAAATTTTCCTTATATATGTAATGGATGCACAGACCTACTTTCATAACCAGTGATCTAGAATATACAAAACTATTAACAATAGCTAAAGTGTTTCCATTTCCTTAATTTTTTCAAAATTATCGCAATTTTCTTCAATGTTAATACATATCAATCTGATTCCAAAATTGTAAATTTTTTTTTTTATTGTGGTTGAAGTACAGTTGTCTCCATTTACCACCACTAATCCCCGCCAGGCCAGCCATCCCCACTTCCCTCCCCTGATCCCACCCCAGCTGGTTTTGCCCATGCGTCCTTTATAGTTGTTCTTAGTTTTCCCTTGGTTGTTTGTGTGTTTGTCAATTAGATTAACCAAAAGTAATTCATAAAACACAAGTGAATAATCTTTAAGAGAAAGCCAGTGTGCATTAAAATATTGCAGGAATAGGATCTTCTAATGACAATGGTCAGCATTTATTAGTAACGCCTTAAATGATTTAATATTTGTTGTAACAGTATGGACCTGGATAAATTAATTATTTTGTGCAGTTGTGGAAATGGAAACAGCAAAGTTTCACTGATTTATTGAGGCTTACACAGCTAAAATGAGGAGTAGGTGTAGAATATAAATCATAAAATGTTTGTCTCCACAGACAGCGCTCCTCATTACTCTGCTACATTTCTTCTCCATATAATACACGACGTGATTTCTGAAACTATTATCAGTGTGCCGAAACTGAGATCTGTTTCATAATAAAATTCTCTGCTATTGAGTAGGCATGGTAATTTCTGTGCTACATTTTAAATTATGACATTCATATTTTCTCATTACGTAGACAAGTTGCACTTAAAAGCAATGAACCACCTTTTTAACACATTTTTTATGGCTTGTAAATATAAACTGATTTTCAAAGGACATAATTTTGGAGGAGTCCAGATTATATTTGATTAAGTAAAAGATAGTTCAACAGAAATACAAACAAATGAAAGGACTTCATTCCTTTATGGAGATAACAAGAAAATACCCCACAGGAAGGAAGCTAAGAGTTAACTGTTTAGAATGATGTTACTTTAATTTCCTGGAGCCCTGTCTCTTCTGTATGATTCTAATGAGAGCATTTTTCACTTCTTTATCCTAAGACTGTAAATGAGTGGATTCAGCATGGGAATCACCATAGTATAAAAAACAGACGCCACTTGAACTTTGCCCAAGGTGTAGGACTTCCGTGGTTTCAAATACGTGAAAATCGTAGTGCCATAAAAGATGGTGACTCCCAGGAGATGGGAGGCACATGTAGAGAAGGCTTTTCTCTTTCCTGAAGTGGAAGTAATTTTCAGTACAGTGGCCAGAATGGACAGGTAGGACACAGATATTGTGATAAGAGATAGCATTAGAGTAGAGCCAGCACAAATGAATATCGTGATTTCCACGTAACGTGTGTCAGTGAAGGACAGGGCTAGGATTGGGGAAGTGTCACAGAAGAAGTGATGGATTACATTGGAGTCACAGAAATGCAGTGTGCTCATGCAAAGAACATTGGTAATGGATTCTGTAAAGGCAATGAAATAGACCCCAATTATGAGGCAGCAGCAGAGTCTTTTGGACATAACAACGGGGTAGCGCAGAGGACTGCAGATAGCGACATAGCGATCATAGGCCATTGAGGACAGTAGAAGACATTCGGTGGTACCCAAGAAGACAAAAAAGTACATTTGGATGAAGCAGTTTATGTATGAAATGTGCTTCGTGAAGGTCAGTAAGTTCTCTAAGGTTTTAGGTGTAATGGTTGTTGAGTAACTGAGGTCAAGAAATGACAGGTGACTGAGGAAGAAATACATGGGGGAGTGAAGCTGGAGATCCAGGTGGATGATCAATATCATCCCTGCGTTTCCCAGCACACTGATCAGGTAAATCATGAGAAATACGATAAAGAGGACCAGCTGGATGTCTTCAGATTCTGTCAGCCCCATAAGGATGAAGTCAGACACACGTGTGTTATTGCTTCTGCCCATTCTGTCCACCTGCTCCACACTGCTGAGAAATAAAGGTGATACCTGGCAGGAACGAGTTCATAAATGTTGACTTACATATTAGGTTAATATTTCTAAAGGTTAATAATAATTAGTGGACTACAGAATATGATGGGAAATTACATTGCATTGCCAAATACAGAAGTGTGCAAACATTGACTGTTGGGCATGATATAATAAAAACTAACATTTGTGTAGTTAGAGTAGCCTGATACTCTCCTAAATGCTTTTCCTTATTAATACATTTACCTCTCATGAGAATACCCTACCATGGATGCTATACTTATAGTCTCATTTTTAGAAATGGCATAAGGAGCACAATTTATGTAACTTATTGAGAGTCACAGCCAATAATATTTGTCTCTGTCATTCTACCAAGAAAGAGTGACTTCAGAGAACATGGTCTTTGTACTATATTTTGATTTGTAACTCAAAATACTTGATATATTGTGTACTAAATAATTAAAAAAATTATTATTGTGTACTAAATAATTTAAAAAACAGTGTTAATATATCATTCACTGACCTCCTGTTTGGTTAATAATTTAATAGCAATTGGAAATAAATTTCATGCTTGGGGATCAAAATTACAGACCATGCATTAGTGTTACTTGCAGAAGATATGTTCTCCTAAGTTAAGCAGTCAAAATATGATTTCTTCCAAAAATTATGTTTTAAAAATATGTACATTGCTTGTAGACAATAATTCCAAAAACTGTATATTTCTCACTTCTCAAAACCAGGCATTTCTTAGGGTAAGGTCTAAGTGATATGTTTTTGCATATATTTTGTAAAATGCCTTCTTTTTATTTCATCCTAACTAAAACTCTTAAAATTTCAGAATAATACTTACCAAGAGACAAAGTCCTTAGATAAAGAAAAAAACTGTCTTCCAATATTATCGGGCAAGAAATTTCTCAACTTTTTCTCACAAATAAAACAGGAAAACTGTTCAAGTGAACAATTTCTATACTATATTCTTTCCTTTGAATTAAATTCTCTGCACAGTTTTGTGCATTCATCCTGCTTTATTCTGAGGTAAAAAAGAAAAAACACAACTTAGAATTTTGTTCAGGCACTGGTCAAACGGAAAATCTGCCAGGAAGTTGTGTCTGAAGGGGAATCCAGGCAGTGATTGGGAACACAAGTGGAGCAGACTATGTCATGTCTGTCTTCCAGGGCACCTCATAATATACTGAGGATTGAGGACAAGGCAACATTGCTCTTCCCTGGAGACCAGTTTCCAAAGGAAGCTTTTCTGGCACGTTTCTTAGGACAAAGCTTAGGGACTAAATGCAGCTATGTCATGTTTTAAGGAAATAGTTGCTTTCTTCCTTAGATGGCACACAAGGAAGAACCTGGTTTCATCCTCTTTTGTGATCCTTTAAGGTTTTACCTGGGTTGTTGAAGGAGCCATTTATAACGACATCTGCAGTTGCTCCATAAATGAAACCATCAAGGGTGAAATAATTCACTTTTCACAATGACACATTTTTATGTTTACATATGTGATACTATTGTACTATCTCTGTTTATTAGAAAATAATTAGAATGGGACAAAATCGAAAGAACAAAATGAGAACAAGTCTAACTTGTGGGAACATCTTGATAATTCCCCCCCATTTTGTTTACCTTTATAAATGCATATGTGTGTAATGCAAATGTGTGTATCTACTGTTTTCCATAGTTACTATTACACTGTATGTTTACCCACCAGCCCTCATTTTGTGACCAAGATTCCAAGATACACCATGAGCAACGTTACATCAGCCTTTGATAAACCCACAGTGTTTTGTCCTGTGCACGGACTTCTGCCCCATCACGAACTTCCCTCTAAATGGGTCCTCAGCTGACACATGTTTCAGGGTATCACAAGGAAAATACAGTGTCAGCTCCCCATTTTGGTTTGGCCATCACCCCACTCATCTCCATAGCAGTACTTCTGCAATTCGTTTTACTACTTATTGCACTCTATACATATTGAAGTGTTTTCTAATATATGAACTTAAAAATTAAAATATGGAAGAGTGTTAAGATATTATATTGAAAATTACTTGTAGAAGATGTGGAAGCAGAGGAATAAATTGAGAAGATATACACTGAGCCCTGGCTGGTGTGGCTCTGAGGATTGAGTGACAGCCTGTGAACCAAACAGTCACCAGTTCAATGATGGTCTATGGCTCATGTCTGGAGTGCTGGCCAGGCCTCCAGTTGGGTGTGTGCAAAAGGCAACCACACATTGATGTTTCTGTCCTTCTCTTTCTCCCTCCCTTCCCCTTCATTCTAAAATAAATGAATAAACAAATAATAAATAAAAGATATGCACTGAAAGTAAGTTTAAAATATTCTTGATAATTTTGGGTCACTTCATAAAAATGAAATCATTCCTCTTGCAGATATAAAAGTGACTCTGATGGCCCTGGAGGAGGGGTCTCAGTGATCGGACTGTCATCCCATACAAGAAAACGTTTTGTATTCAAATCCCTGTCAGGCAGAAAAATTGGTTGCATGTTTGATCCACAGTCGGGGCACATATAAGAGGCAACGAGTTGATGTTTCTATGTCACATTGATATTCCTCTCTCTTGTTCTTTCGTTCCCTTCCTTTCTTTCTAAAATCAATAAACATACACTTTGGTGAGGATTTTTAAACATCCATTAAAGGGAACTTTTATAGGGAAGTCTGTCAGTACTCCCGACATTCAGAAGTTAATTTTTGGTTGGATAAAGATCCGTTTTTTAAATAGGTTATTATGTATTGTTTTTTTCCATTACCATTTATCTTCCATACACCCTCTTCCATTCTACCCACCCCCTCCCCAGCGCTCACCCCACTGTTGTTCCTGTCCATGGGCCCTTTGTCTTTTGGGCTCAATGCCTCCAACCCCCAAACCCAAGAGAGTGGTCAACTTCTTTTCTATCTACGAATCTGTTTCTATTTTCCTTGTTAGTTCAGTTTGTCCACATGTAAGTGAAATCATATGGCATTTGTGTCTCTCTGTCTGGCTTATTTCATTTAGCATAATATTCTCTAGGTCCATCCATGCTGTCCCAAAGGTAAATTTTACCTTTTTTATGGCCAAGTAGTATTCCACAGTGTAAATTACCCTAGTTATTTTATCCATTCATCTACTGATGGACACTCAGCTGATTCTTTTGAATTGGTAAAATAAAAAAAATTAAATTTCACTTCTAAAAATAATGATGCACTTTACTGTAATAATTGCTCCTGTACAGCAAGAGAAACCTTCCACAAATGAAAAGGGTACCAACAGTATAAAATAACATATTTACCAATGACACATCTGACAAGGGGTTTATTCTCCAGAGAATGTGGAGAATTTATACAACTCAACAACAGAAAGTCAAACAATCGAATTAAGAAATAGACAAAGGGCCTGAATGGACACTTCTCCAAAAGAGGACATCCAGATGCCCACAATGCATTTGAAAAAATATTCAATGACACTGATTATCAGAGAGAGGCAACTTCAAACCACAATGATGAGATGTCACCTCTCTCCCGTCAGAGTGGTCATCATCAATAAATCAACAAACAACAAGTGTTGGTGACAATGTGAGGGCAAGAGATCCCTTGTGCACTGTAGGTAGGAGTGCAGACTATGCAGTACTGTGGAAAACAGTATGGGGTTTCCTCAAAAACTTAAAAATAGACTTTTTGGTCCAGTGATCCCACTTTTTGCTCATCAAGATGCAAAGATAAGGGCCCTGTGGTACCCTGCCATAGCCTTTGGAGTAAAACCTTGGCTATCTAATATACATTGGTCTATACTTTTGGGAAAATTCGACAAATTGCGTACAAAAAATATGTACAGATTTTACATGTCAAGTATACTTCAATACAGTGGTTTTCAATAAAACCTATACTTGGAAAATAAAAAAGTATGTTCATAATAACCCTTAAATAACATAAAGATAAAACAAATCCAGATTATATACAGTTAAATGTTTAACTATAAAGGTAATTTTAGCATTGTACCCGAATAAAGTTTCTAGTTTTCCACAAATTTTATCAATTCTTAGCTTCGCAACATCTCTTCTACAATACAAAGCAAAAGAGTTAAGAAGTTAGTTTAAGAATTTATTTTTAATGACCACAAGAAGCCTGTAGTTGTCAAGAAAGAGGCAATAAATTTTAAACAAACACAGAATATCAAAAGGAAGTTTACCGAGCTTTATTGCCACATCACAGAAATGTAAAGGGTTAAAATTTTTAGAAGGTGGACACTAAACATATATCACTGCATGAAGATTTTTAAATTGATGAATTTACAAAATTTCAGGTCCTGAGCATTGTATCACCAAAGTCTTGATTTTTTGCCAGTATACAAAAAACACATTCATCTCTGAATTCAATGACAGATATTAAACATGTAAATATGTAAGAAAACTGCAAAGACTAAATATAAAATTGATGCAGATCCCGGCCCGCAGGATCCTGTGTTGGGCTGCAATAGACAAATACACACCGAGTCCTGTGGAGGGACAGGTAAGGTGCAGCCACTCTCTCAAGAGGAGAGTGCCCCGACCCTTGCTTTCACAGGCTTTTATTGCTTTTCTGGGCACATTACATTAAGGATGATGCTCATTTACTCTGCACAGGTTGCTTTAGGCAGTTACAGAAAGCAAAGGAGAGGGGGTTGCTAATTACATAAAAGAGGAAGGATATTTGCAAATGTAAAGGGAAAAGTGGTTAAGCTGGTTACACTGGTTCTTGGAAGGTGCATCATAGATTTTAGGAAGTTACTTTAAAGATATGCAGTAAACATTTGCTGCCTCAATTCAGGGTGAGGGAATTTTAGCAAGAGCAAATCTCAAAGCAGCCTAGGTAAAATAAGGGCCTGATTCCCCACGGGAGAACCTATCCGTGGCTGTGGGTCCTGCCCGCCGAACCTTGTTCACCACTGGCTTTTCCTAGTGGGAGCTGGGCCACATTTCCCACGCTTGGAACAGTTCCCCATATCTCCCCCCTTGTTTTTAGTTAGGACCACAATAGATCCCACAAAGCTTGCTACTTGCTGGTCTCTCACATGGAAAATAATTTGCAAATGCAGCGGAGTACACAGAGCATTACTATAATCAGTAAGCAACCAGCAGCTCCAAAGACCCACATTCTCAGATTAAGCCCAACATTCATTGTCAGGCAGTAATGATCAAACAATAGATAACAAAGAACTATGAGGGCTTATTTAGAGTCAGATGACTAAAGGGCCATAAAACTTTGGGGAAACAAGTTCATTTCAGGCTTGGATCCTTATCATTTAAATTGAGGGTATTAGCAACGCAGGTTACACAGGATTTTATGCATTCTCTCTTAGGCCTGATGTCCCGGGGAACCTGCCCTTTCCAGCACAAGGCCATACCCACCTCTGGCATTGTTTCAGGCTTAAATTGAGCAGGGGAAGTAAGGCAGCCAAGAGATTAGGAGACTTCTTGCAGACAGAATGAGGACTCAGGCTATGTCAAAGCTGAGGGGTGAGGGTCAATCACCCCTTTTGTCTATGGCCCTCCAAGTCCTTCCCTGAGGGCCCCTTCTTGACCATGCCTGTCTTACTTCGTCCCTCCTTTGAGGAATCTTACCCCTCATTGGCTAACCAGTCATCCGCCCTAGGGCCAGGTAAGGTGAAGTGAAGGGAGGCAGAGGCAGTGCCCCTATCAGGATGATAAGCTTTGTCTCTTAAATGGCATATGGTCTCACAGTCTTTTACTCAGCCTTAGCTACCGGGGATTACAGTCTCTGAAACCAGGCAGGGCAGTTCCCAACATCATAAAATGACACATATTTTGCTTATATATGTAATGGATGCACATACCTACTTTCATAACCAGTGATCTAGAAAAAAGAACACATACACAGTTGTTAACAATTGCTAAGGGGTTTCCATTTCCTTAATGTTTTTCAGAGTTACCCAAAATTTCTTCAATGTTAACATATATCAATCTGACTCCAAAATTGTAAAATGTGGTTTTTTTATTGTTGTTGAAGTACAGTTGTCTCCATTTCCCACCCACTAATCTCCCCCCCACAGTCAAGCTATCCCCACTTCCCTCCCCTGATCCCATCCCAGCTTGGTATTGTCCATGAGTCCTTTATAGTTGTTCTGAGTTTTCCCTTGGTTGTTTGTGTGTTTGTCAATTAGATTAAACAAAAGTAATTCATAAAACACAAGTGAATAATCTTTTAGAAAAAGCCGTTGTGCTTTAAAAACATTGCAGGAATAGAAATCTTCTAATAATAATGGTGAGCATTCGTTGGTAATGCCTTAAATGATTTAATATTTATTATAACAGTATGGACCTGGATATATTAATTATCTTCTTCAGTTCTAGAAATGGAAACAGCAAAGTTTCACTGATTTATTAAGGCTTACACAGCTAAAATGAGGAGTAGGTATACAATACAAATCATAAAATGTTTGGCTCCAAAGACAGCGCTCCTCATTACTCTGCTACATTTCTTCTCCATATAATACACGACGTGATTTCTGAAACTATTATCAGTGTGCCAAAGCTGAGCTCTGTTTCATAATAAATTCTCTGCCATTGGAGTATGCATGGTAATTTCTGTGTTATATTTTAAAATATGACATTCATATTTTCTTACTTTGGGGATAAGTTGCCCTTAAAAACAATGGACCATATTTTTATCACATATTTTATGGTTTATAATTACAATATGAATTTCACAGGACATAATTTTGGAGGTGTCCAAGATTGTATTTGATTAACTAAAGGATGGTTCAACAGAAATACAAACAAATGAAAGGACTTCATTGCTTTATGGAGAGAACAAGAAAATTCCCCACAGGAAAGAAGATAAAAGTTAACTGTTTAGAAACGATGTTACTTGAATTTCCTGGAGCCCTCTCTCTTCTGCATGAGTCTAATGAGAGCATTTTTCACTTCTTTATTCCTAAGACTGTACATGAGTGGATTCAGCATGGGAATCACCATAGTATAAAAAACAGAAGCCACTTGATCTTTGCCCAAGGTGTAGGACTTCCGTGGTTTCAAATACGTGAAAATCGTATTGCCATAAAAGATGGTGACTCCCAGGAGATGGGAGGCACATGTAGAGAAGGCTTTTCTCTTTCCTGAAGTGGAAGTAATTTTCAGTACAGTGGCCAGAATGGACAGGTAGGACACAGATATTGTTGTAAGAGATACCACTAGCAGAGCCACCAAAAATGAATATCATGGTCTCCACATCCTGTGTGTCAGTGCAGGACAGGGCTAGGATTGGGGAAGTGTCACAGAAGAAGTGATAGATTACATTGGAGTCACAGAAATGCAGTGTGCTCATGCAAAGAACATTGACCATAGAGTTTGTAAAGCCAATGAAATAGGACCCAAGGACGAGGGAGCAGCAGAGTCTCTTGGACATAACAACGGGGTAGTGCAGAGGACTGCAGATAGCAACATAGCGATCATAGGCCATTGAGGAGAGAAGAAAACATTCAGTGGCAGCCAAGAAGACAAAAAAGTACATTTGGGTGAAGCAGCTTACGTATGAAATGTGCTTCGTGGAGGTCAGTAAGTTCTGTAAGGTTTTAGGTGTGATGGCTGTTGAGTAACTGAGGTCAAGAAATGACAGGTGACTGAGGAAGAAATACATGGGGGTGTGAAGCTGGAGATCCAGGTGGATGATCAATATCATCCCTGCGTTTCCCAGCACACTCATCAGGTAAATCATGAGAAATACGGTAAAGAGGATCAGCTGGATGTCTTCAGATTCTGTCAGCCCCATAAGGATGAAGTCAGACACACCTGTGTTATTGCTTCTGCCCATTCTGTCCACCTGCTCCACACTGCTGAGAAATAAAGGTGATACCTGGCAGGAATGAGTTCATAAATGTTGACTTATATATTAGATTAATATTTCTAAAAATTTATAATTAGTAGTGGACTACAGAATATGATGGGAAATTACATTGGATTGTAAAATACAGAAGTGGGCATACATTGACCCTCAGGCATGATATAATAAAAAGTAACATTCTTTATACTTATAATAAGCCTGACACTGTCCTAAATGTTTTGCTTTACTAACATATTTGCCCCACATGAGAACATTATACCATAGGCGCTATCATATAGGCTCATTTTTTAAAATGATTTAAAGGGCACAGACAATTTAAGCAACTTATTCAGAGTCAGAGCTATTATATGGTGGCTCTGTGATTCTACCAAATAGAGTGACTTCCAAACCACCTCATTATACTGTATTTATGTTTATAATTGAAAAACCTTAAGGAAAAAATACTTGATATATTGTATAATAAAAATTATAAAAACAGTTTTAATGAATCTTTGCTATCCTTTGGCTTTGAAACTTATCTCAAAGTAATTGAATATAATTATCACCTTAGGGAATGAAGATTAAACCACTCATTACTATCAAATTACAGAAGATACATTTTCCTAAGTTGAGCATTCAAAATTGGATTTGTTCCAAAAATTATGTTTCAAAAACATGTATATTGTTTATAGACCATAATTCCATCAACTGCATAATTCTCGTTTCACAAATCTGGGCATTTCTTAGGGTGAGATCTAAATAATATCTTTATGTATATATTTTGTAAAATGCCTTCTTTTTATTTCATCCTACGTAAAACACTTAAATTTTCAGAGTAATACTTACCAAGAGCCAAAGACAGTGGAGAAAGAAAAAAAACCTATCAATATTATCAGGCAAGAATTTTCTCATCCTTTTCTCACAAATAAAACAAGAAAACTATTCGAGTCAAAAATTTTTATACTATATTCTTTCCTTTGAGTTAAATTCTGTGCACAGTTTTGAGCATTCATCCTGCTTAATTCTTAAGTAAAGAGAGAAAACTCAACTTAGAATTTTGAAACGGTCCTGGTCAAATGGAAAATCTGCCAGGAAGTTGTGTCTGAAGGGGAATCCAGGCAGCGATTGGGAACACAAGTGGAGCAGACTATGTCATGTCTATCTTCCAGGGCACCTCATAATATACTGAGGACTGAGAATAAGGCAACATTGCTCTTCCCTGGAGACCAGTTTCCAAGGAAGCTTTTCTGGCACATTTCCAAGGACAAAGGCTCAGGGACTAAATGCAGCTATGTCATGTTTTAAGGAAATAGTTGACTTTTTCCTTAGATGGCACACAAGGAAGAACCTGGTTTCATCCTCTTTTGTGATCCTTTAAGGTATTACCATTGTTAGTGGAGGAGCCATTTATAGAGATGTATGCAGTTGCTGCATAACTGAAACCATCAAGGATGAAATAATTCACTTTTCACAATGACACATTTTTATGTTTACATATGTGAAACTATCGTACTATCTCTGTTTATTAGAAAATAATTAGAATGGGACAAAATTGAAAGAACAAAATGAGAACAAGTCTAACATGTGGGAACATCTCGATAATTCCCCCCCATTTTCTTTACCTTTATAAATGCATATGTGTGTAATGCAAATGTGTGTATCTACAGTTTTCCTAGATTACTATTACACTGTATGCTTACCCACCAACCCTCATTTTGTGACCGAGATTCCAAGATACACCATGAGCAACGTTACATCAGCCTTTGATAAACCCACAGTGTCTTGTCTGGTGCATGGACTTTAGCCCCATCACTGACTTCCCTCTCAATGGGTCCTCAGCTGACACATGTTTCAGGGCATCACAAGGAAAATACAGTGTCAGCTCCCCATTTTGTTTTGGCCATCACCCCACTCATCTACACAGCAGTACTTCTGCAATTCGTGTTACTATGTATTGCACTCTGTAAATAATCAAGTGTATTCTAATATATGAACTTAAAAATTAAAATATGGAAAGAAAGCTAAGATATCATATTGAGAGTTAATTCTCCAAGATGTAGAAGCAGAGGAATAATTTGAAAAGATATACACTGAGCCCTGGCTGGTGTGTCTCAGGGGATCGAGTGACAGCCTGTGAACCAAACAGTCACCAGTTCAATTCCCAGTCTAGGGCTCATGCCAGTGGTGGTGGCCAGGTCCCCACTTTTGAGTGGTTGCATATGAGGCAACCACACACTGGTGTTTCTCTCCTTCTCTTTCTGCCTCCCTCCCCCTTCATTAATAGATAGATAGATAGATGATAGACAGATACATAGATAGATAGATATGCACTAAAAGTAAGTTTAAAATATTCTTGTGAATATTAGGTCACCTCATCATAGTGAAATCATTCTTCCTGCAGATATAAAAGTGACTCTGACTGCCCTGGAGGAGGGGTCTCAGTTGGTTGGACTGTCATCCCATACAACAAAACGTTTTGTATTCAAATCCCTGTCAGGGTAGAAAAATTGGTTGCATATTTGATCCGCAGTCGGGGCACATATAAGAGGCAACCAGTTGATGTTTCTAGGTCACATTGATGTTCCTCTCTCTTGTTCTTTCGTTCCCTTCCTTTCTTTCTAAAATCAAAACATACACTTTGATGAGGATTTTTAAACATCCATTAAAGGGAACTTTTATAGGGAAGTCTGTCAGTACTCCAGACATTCAGAAGTTAATTTTTGGTTGGATAAAGATCCGCTTTTTAAATAGGTTATTATGTATTGTTTTTTTCCATTACCATTTATCTTCCATACACCCTCTTCCATTCTACCCACCCCCTCCCCAGCGCTCACCCCACTGTTGTCTTGTCCATGGGCCCTTTGTCTTTTGGGCTCAATGCCTCCAAACCCTAAACCCAAGAGAGTGGTCAACTTCTTTTCTATCTATGAATCTGTTTCTATTTTCCTTGTTACTTCAGTTTGTCCACATGTAAGTGAAATCATATGGCATTTGTGTCTCTCTGTCTGGCTTATTTCATTTAGCATAATATTCTCCAGGTCCATCCATGCTGTCCCAAAGGTAAATTTTACCTTTTTTATGGCCAAGTAGTATTCCACAGTGTAAATTACCCTAGTTATTTTGTCCATTCATCTACTGATGGACATTCAGCTGATTCTTTTGAATTGGTAAAATAAAAAAAATTAAATTTCACTTCTAAAAATAATGATGCACTTTACTGTAATAATTGCTCCTGTACAGCAAGACAAACCTTCCACAAATGAAAAGGGTACCAACTGTATAAAATAACATATTTACCAATGATACATCTGACAAGGGGTTTATTCTCCAGAGAATGTGGAGAATTTATACAACTCAACAACAGAAAGTCAAACAATCGAATTAATAATAGACAAAGGGCCTGAATGGACACTTCTCCAAAAGAGGACATCCAGATGCCCAAAATTCATTTGAAAAAATATTCAATGACACTAATCATCAGAGACATGCAAATTCAAACCACAATGATGAGATGTCACCTCACACCTGTCAGAACGGTCATCATCAATAAATCAACAAACAACAAGTGTTAGTGACAATGTGAGGGCAAGAGATCCCTTGTGCACTGTTGGTGGGAGTGCAGACTATGCAGTACTGTGGAAAACAGTATGTGGTTTCCTCAAAAACTTAAAAATTGACTTTTTGGTCCAGTGATCCCACTTTTTGCTCATCAAGATGCAAAGATAAGGGCCCTGTGGTACCCTGCTATAGTCTTTGGAGTAAAAGTTTGGCTATCTAATATACATTGGTCTATACTTTTGGGAAAATTCGACAAATTGCGTACATCAAATATGTACAGATTTTACTTGTCAAGTATACTTCAGTACAGTGGTTTTCAATAAAACCTATACTTGGAAAATGAAAAAGTATGTTTATAATAACCCTTAAATAACATAAAGATAAAACAATTCCAGATTATGTATAGGAAAAGATATAAATATAAAGGAAATTTTAGCATCTTACCCAACTAAAGTTTTGAGTTATCCACAAATTTATAAGTTCTTAGCTTTACAACATTTCTTGTAGAATATAAAACAAATGAGTTAAAATTTTAATTTAAGAATTTATTTTAATGAGCACAAGAAACTTATAAATATTCAGAGAAGGCAATAAATTTAACATACACAGAATATCAAATGGAAGTTTACTGAACTTATTGCCACATCACAAAAATGTAAAGATTTAAAATTTTTAGAAAGTGGCCACTAAAGATATGTCACTGCACAAAGATCTTTAAATTGATGAATTTACAAAGTTGCATTTCAAAACCATTGTATCATCAAAGTCTTGATTTTTTGCCCCATATAGAAAACACCCATTCATCTCTGCATTCAATGACAAATATTCAACATGCAAATATGCACAGAAAGCTGCAAAACATAAATCCAAATGGCACAAATTTTCCTTATATATGTAATGGATGCACATACCTATTTTCATAACCAGTGATCTAGAAAAACGAACACATATACAGCTTTTAACAATTGCTAAGGAGTTTACATTTCCTTAATTTTTTGCAAAGTTTTCCAAATCTTCAATGTTAACCTATACTGATTTAATTCCAAAACTATAAAATGCTTTTTTTTTTATTGTTTTCCATGTACAGCTGTCTCCATTTACCCCCACTAATCCCCGCCAGGCCACCCATCCCGACTTCCTCCTCTGATTCCACCCAGCTTGGTTTTGTCCATGTGTCATTTATAGCTGTTCTGAGTTTTCCCTTGGTTTTTTGTTTGTTTGTCAATTAGATTAAACAAAAGTAATTCATAAAACACAAGTGAATAATCTTTAAGAGAAAGCCATTGTGCATTAAAAACATTGCAGGAATAGAAATCTTCTAATGACAATGGTCAGCATTTATTAGTAACGCCTTAAATGATTTAGTATTTGTTGTAACAGTGTGGACCTGGATAAATTAATTATCTTGTGCAGTTGTGGAAATGGAAACAGCAAAGTTTCACTGATTTATTAAGGCTTTCACAGCTAAAACGAGGAGTAGGTGTAGAATATAAATCATAAAATGTTTGCCTCCACAGACAGTGCTCCTCATTACTCTGCTACATTTCTTCTCCATATAATACATGATGTGATTTCTGAAACTATCATCAGTGTGCCAAAGCTGAGCCCTGTTTCATAATAAATTCTCTGCTATTGGAGTATGCACAGTACTTTCTGTGCTATATTTTAAAATATGACATTCATATTTTCTCATTTTGTGGATAAGTTGCCCTTAAAAACAGTGGACCATATTTTTATCACATATTTTATGGCTTGTAAAATAAATTGAATTTCAAAGGATATATTTTTGGAGGTGTCCAAGATTGTATTTGATTAACTAAAGGATGGTTCGACAGAAATACAAACAAATGAAAGGACTTCATTGCTTTTTGGAGACAACAAGAAAATTCCCCACAGGAAAGAAGATAAAAGTTAACTGTTTAGAAAAGATGTTACTTGAATTTCCTGGAGCCCTCTCTCTTCTGCATGAGTCTAATGAGAGCATTTTTCACTTCTTTATTCCTAAGACTGTAAATGAGTGGATTCAGCATGGGAATCACCATAGTATAAAAAACAGAAGCCGCTTGATCTTTGCCTAAGGTGTAGGACTTCCGTGGTTTCAAGTACGTGAAAATCGTAGTGCCATAAAAGATGGTGACTCCCAGGAGATGGGAGGCACATGTAGAGAAGGCTTTTCTCTTTCCTGAAGTGGAAGTAATTTTCAGTACAGTGGCCAGAATGGACAGGTAGGACACAGATATTGTGATAAGAGATACCATTAGAGTAGAGCCCGCACAAATGAATATCGTGATTTCCACGTGACGTGTGTCAGTGCAGGACAGGGCTAGGATTGGGGAAGTGTCACAGAAGAAGTGATGGATTACATTGGAGTCACAGAAATGCAGTGTGTTCATGCAAAGAACAGTGGTAATGGATTCCGTAAAAGCAATGAAATAGACCCCAATTATGAGGGAGCAGCAGAGTCTCTTGGACATAACAACGGGGTAGTGCAGAGGACTGCAGATAGCGACATAGCGATCATAGGCCATTGAGGAGAGTAGAAGACATTCGGTAGTACCCAAGAAGACAAAAAAGTACATTTGAGTGAAGCAGCTTATGTATGAAATGTGCTTCGTGGAGGTCAGTAAGTTCTGTAAGGTTTTAGGTGTGATGGCTGTTGAGTAACTGAGGTCAAGAAATGACAGGTGACTGAGGAAGAAATACATGGGGGTGTGAAGCTGGAGATCCAGGTGGATGATCAATATCATCCCTGCGTTTCCCAGCACACTCATCAGGTAAATCATGAGAAATACGATAAAGAGGACCAGCTGGATGTCTTCAGATTCTGTCAGCCCCATAAGGATGAAGTCAGACACACGTGTGTTATTGCTTCTGCCCATTCTGTCCACCTGCTCCACACTGCTGAGAAATAAAGGTGATACCTGGCAGGAACGAGTTCATAAATATTCACTGATATATAAGGTTAATATTTCTAAACATTAATAATAATTAGTGGACTACAGTATATGATGGATAATTTCATTGGATTGCAAAATACAGAAGTGTGCATACATTGACCTTGGGCATGATATAATAAAAACTAACATTTTTTTGTCATTATAATAAGCCTGACACTGTTGTAAATGTTTTGCTTGTTAACATATTTGCCCCACATGAGAACATTGTACCATAGGTGCTATCATATAGGCTCATTTTTTATAATGAGTTAAAGGCCCAGACAATTTAAGTAACTTATTCAGAGTCAGAGCTATTAAATGGTGGCTCTGTCATTCTACCAAGATGGAGTGACTTCCAAACCAGGCTCATTATACTGTATTTATGTTTATAATTGAAAAAACTTAAGGAAAAAGTACTTGATATATTATATAATAAACAATTATAAAAAGAGTTTTAATGTATCAGTTGCTATCCTTTGGCTTTGAAATTTATTTTGTAGTAATTGAATATAATTATCACGTTAGGGAATGAAAATTATAGACCACACATTAGTATCAAATTACAGAAGATATTTTTTTCTAAGTTGAGCAGTCAAAATCGGATTTGTTCCAAAAATTATGTTTCAAAAGCAAGTACATCGCTTGTAGACTATAATGCCATCAACTCCAAAATTCATGTTTCACAAACCGGTGAAATAGGTAAGATCTCAGTGATATGTTTATGTATATATTTTGTAACATGCCTTGTTTTTATTTCATCTTAACTAAATTCTTAAATTTTCAGAGTAATACTTACCAAGAGCCAAAGTCACTGGAGAAATAACAAAAATCTTCTATCAATATTATCAGGCAAGAAATTTCTCAACCTTTTCTCACAAATAAAACAAGAAAACTGTTCGAGGCAACGATTTCTATACTATATTCTTTCCTTTGAGTTAAATTCTGTGTACAGGTTTGAGCATTCATCCTGCTTTATTCTGAGGTTAAAAGAAAAAAATGTCAACTTAGAATTTTGTTCAGGCACTGGTCAAACGGATAATCTGTCAGGAAGTTGTGTCTGAATGGGAATCCAGGCAGCGATTTTGAACACAAGTGGAGCAGACGATGTTTTGTTCATCTTCCAGGGCACCTCATAATATACTGAGGATTGAGAATAAGGCAACATTGCTCCTCCCTGGAGACCAGTTTCCAAGGAAGCTTTTCTGGCATGTTTCTTAAGACAAAGGCTCAGGGACTAAATGCAGCTATGTCATGTTTTAAGGAAATAGTTGACTTTTTCCTTAGATGGCACACAAGGAAGAACCTGGTTTCATCCTCTTTTGTGGTCCTCTAAGGTTTTACCTGGGTTGGTGGAGAAGCCATTTATAGAGGCATCTGCAATTGCTCTGTAACTGAAACCTCAGGATGGAATCATTCACTTTTCACAATGACACATTTTTATGTTTACATGTGTGATACTATCATACTATCTCTGTTCATTACAAAATAATTAGAATGCAACAAAATTCAAAGAACAAAATGAGAACAGGTCTAACATGTGAGAACATTTTGATGAACTCCCCCTATGTTTTTACCTTTATTAATGCAAATGTGTGTACTACAGTTTTGCATAATTACTATTGCACTGTATGTTTAGCCTCCAGCCCTCATTACATGACCAAGATTCCATGATACGCCATGACCAATGTTACATCAGCTTGTGATAAACCCACAGTGTCTTGTCTGGTGCATGGACTTGTGCCCCATCACTGACTTCCCTCTCAATGGGTCCTCAGCTGACACATGTTTCAGGGCATCAAAGGAAAATACAGTGTCAGCTCCCCATTTTGTTTTGGCCATCACCCCACTCATCTACATAGCAGTAATTCTACAATTTGGTTTACTACTTATTTCACTCTGTACATAATCAAGTGTTTTCTAATATATGAACTTAAAAATTAAAATATGGAAAGAAAGCTAAGATATTATATGGAGAATTATTTGTCCAAGATGTAGAAGCAGAGGAATAATTTGAAAAGATATACACTGAGCCCTGGCTGGTGTGTCTCAGGGGATTGAGTGATAGCCTGTGAACCAAACAGTCACCAGTTCAATTCCCAGTATAAGGATCATGCCAGGGGTGGTGGCCAGGTCCCCACTCTCGAGTGATTGCATACGAGGCAACCACACACTGGTGTTTCTCTCCTTCTCTTTCTCCCTCCCTCCCCCTTCATTAATAGATAGATAGATAGATGATAGACAGATACATAGATAGATAGATATACACTAAAAATAAGTTTAAAATATTCTTGTGAATATTAGGTCACCTCATCATAGTGAAATCATTCTTCCTGCAGATATAAAAGTGACTCTGACTGCCCTGGAGGAGGGGTCTCAGGTGGTTGGACTCTCATCCCATACAACAAAACGTTTTGTATTCAAATCCCTATCAGGGTACAAAAATTGGTTGCATATTTGATCCGCAGTCGGGACACATATAAGGGGCAACGAGTCGATGTTTCTATGTCACATTGATGTTCCTCTCTCTTGTTCTGTCGTTCCCTTCCTCTCTTCTAAAATCAATAAGCATACACTTTGGTGAGGATTTTTAAACATCTATTAAAGGGAACTTTTATAGGGAAGTCTGTCAATACTCCAGACATTCAGAAGTTAATATTTGGTTGAATAAAGATCTGCTTTTTAAATAGGTTATTATGTATTGTTTTTTTCCATTACCATTTTTCTTCCCTACACCCTCTTCCATTCTACCCACCCCCTCCCCAGCACTCACCACACTGTTGTCTTGTCCATGGGCCCTTTGTCTTTTTGGCTCAATGCCTCCATCCCAAAAACCCAAGACAGTGGTCAACTTCTTCACTATCTACGAATCTGTCTCTATTTTGCTTGTTAGTTCAGTTCGGTCATTAGATTCCACATGTAAGTGAAATCCTATGGGATTTGTTTTTCTCTGACTGGCTTATTTCACTTACCATAATGTTCTCCGGATCCATCCATGCTGTCACAAAGGTAAAATTTTTCCTTTTTTATGGCCAAGTAGTATTGCACAGTGTAAATTATCCTAGTTATTTTATCAGTTCATCTACTGATGGACACTTACCTGACTCTTTTGAATTGGTAAAATAAAAAAATTAAATTTCACTTTTAAAAATAATGATGCATTTTATTGTAATAATTGCTTCTGTACAGCAAAAGAAACCTTCCACAAAATGAAAAGGGTACCCATTGTATGGAATAACATATTTACCAATGGTACATCTGACAAGACGTTTAATCTCCATAGAATATGGTGAATTTATACAACTCAACACCAGAAAGTCAAACAATCCAATTAAGAAATAGGCAAAGGGCCTATATGGACACTTTTCCAAACTAAGACATCCAGATGTCCAAAATGCATTTGAAAAAATATTCAATGACACTGATCATCAGAGACATGCAAATTCAAACCACAATGATGAGATGTCACCTCTCACCTGTCAGAGTGGTCATCATCAATAAATCAACAAACAACAAGTGTTAGTGACAATGTGAGGGCAAGAGATCCCTTGTGCACTGTAGGTGGGAGTGCAGACTATGCAGTACTGTGGAAAACAGTATGGGGTTTCCTCAAAAACTTAAAAATGGAATTGTCTTTTGATGCAGTGATCCCACTTTCTGTTCATCAAGATGCAAAAATAAGGGCCCTGTGGTACCCTCCTATTGCTTTTTGGGTAAAAATTTGACGATCTAATATATATTGGTGTATACTTTTCGAAAACCTCAAGTAATTGCATACATCGACTGTGTACACATTTTACATGTCAAGTATACTTCAATACAGTGTTTTTTTTTAAAAAAGACTTAGTCAAAAATGAAAGAGTATGTTTTTGTGTAGCTCTTAAATCACCTATAAAACTAATCCAGATTATGTGTAGGCAAATGTTTAAATATAAAGGATATTTTAGCATTCTACCTGACTAAAGTTTCTAGTTTTCCACAAATTTTATCAGTTCTTAGCTTCACAACATCTCTTGTAGAATACAAAGCAAAAGAGTTAAGAATTTAGCTTAAGAATTTATTTTAATGACCACAAGAAGCCTATAATTGTCAAGAAAGAGGCAATAAATTTATAACAAACACAGAATATCAAAAGGAAGTTTACTGAGCTTTATTGACACATCACAGAAATGTAAAGAGTTAAATTTTTTAGAAGGTAGATACTAAAGATATATCATTACATGAAGATTTTTAAATTGATGAATTTACAAAATTTCAGGTCCAGAGCATTGTATCATAAAAGTGTAGTTTTTTCTCCCTTGTACCAAGAACACATTCATCTCTGAATTCAATGACAGATGTTAAACATGTAAATATGTACAGAAACTTGCAAAAAGTAAATATAAAATGACAGAAATTTTGCCTATGTATGTAATGGATGCACATACCTACTCATAACCAGTGATCTAGAAGAGAGAACACATACATGACTCATAACAATCGCTAAGGAGTTTCCATTTCCTTATTTTTTTCAAAATTATCCCAATCTTCTTCAATGTTAACATATACCGATCTGATTTCCAAATGGTAAATGTTTTCTTTTTATTGTTGTTGAAGTACAGTTGTCTGCCTTTCTTACCCACTACTTCCCCCAACAGTCCAGCCATCCCCTTCCCTCCTGTGATCCCACCCCAGCTTGGTTTTGTCCGTGCGTCCTTTATCGTTGTTCTGAGTTTTCCCTTGGTTGTTTGTGTGTTTGCCAATTAGATTAAACAAAAGTAATTTATAAAACACAACTAAATAATCCTTAAGAGAAAGCCATTGTGCATTAAAAATATTGCAGGAATAAAATCTTGTAATGATAATGGTCAGCATTTATTAGTACTGCCTTAAGTGACTTAATATTTATTATAACAGTATGAACCAGGATATGTTGATTATCATGTGCAGCTGTGGAAATGGAAAGAGCAAAGTTTCACTGATTTATTAAGGCTTACACAGCAAAAAAAGAGGATTACGTGTACAATATAAATCATAAAATGTTTGGCTCCTAAGACAGTGTTCCTCATTACTCTGCTGTATTTCTTCTCCATATAATACATGACATGATTTCTGAAACTGTTATCAGTGTGCCAAAACTGAGCTCTGTTTCATAATAAATTCTCTGCCATTGGAGTATGCATGGTAATTTCTGTCCTATATTTTAAATTATGACATCCATATTTTCTCATTTTGTGGATGAGTTCCACTTAAAAACCACGGACCACGTTTTTAACACATATTTTATGGCTTGTAAATATAAATTGAATTTCATAGGACATAATTTCAGAAGAGTCCAAGATCATATTTGATTCAGTAAAGGATGGTTCAACAGAAATACAAACAAATGAAAGGACTTCATTGCTATTTGGAGAGAACAAGAAAATACCCCACAGGAAAGAAGATAAAAGTTAACTGTTTAGAAATGTTGTTGCTTTAATTGCCTGGAGTCCTCTCTCTTCTGTATGAGTCTAATGAGAGCATTTTTCACTTCTTTATTCCTAAGACTGTAAATGAGTGGATTCAGCATGGGGATCACAATAGTATAAAAAACAGAAGCCACTTGATCTTTGCCCAAGGTATAGGACTTACGTGGTTTCAAATACGTGAAAATCGTAGTGCCATAAAAGATGGTGACTCCCAGGAGATGGGAGGCACATGTAGAGAAGGCTTTTCTCTTTCCTGAAGTGGAAGTAATTTTCAGTACAGTGGCTAGAATGGACAGGTAGGACACAGATATTGTGATAAGAGATACCACTAGAGCAGAGCCACCAAAAATGAATATAATGATTTCCACATCCTGTGTGTCAGTGCAGGACAGGGCTAGGATTGGGGAAGTGTCACAGAAGAAGTGATGGATTACACTGGAGTCACAGAAATGCAGTGTGCTCATGCAAAGAACATTGACCATAGAGTTTGTAAAGCCAATGCAATAGGACCCAAGGACGAGGGAGCAGCAGAGTCTTTTGGACATAACAACAGGGTAGTGCAGAGGACTGCAGATAGCAACATAGCGATCATAGGCCATTGAGGAGAGAAGAAAACATTCAGTGGCACCTAAGAAGATAAAAAAGTACATTTGGGTGAAGCAGCTTATGTATGAAATGTGCTTCGTGGAGGTCAGTAAGTTCTGTAAGGTTTTAGGTGTGATGGCTGTTGAGTAACTGAGGTCAAGAAATGACAGGTGACTGAGGAAGAAATACATGGGGGTGTGAAGCTGGAGATCCAGGTGGATGATCAATATCATCCCTGCGTTTCCCAGCACACTGATCAGGTAAATCATGAGAAACAGGATAAAGAGGACCAGCTGGATGTCTTCAGATTCTGTCAGCCCCATAAGGATGAAGTCGGACACACGTGTGTTATTGCTTCTGCCCATTCTGTCCACCTGCTCCACACTGCTGAGAAATAAAGGTGATACCTGGCAGGACGAGTTCATAAATGTTGACTTACATATTAGGTTAATATTTCTAAAAATTTATAATAAGTAGTGGCTTTCAGAATGTGATGGGGAAATGACATTGCATTGCAAAATAAGGAAGTGGGCATACATTGACCCTTGGGCATGATATAATAGAAGCTATCATTTGTTTAAATAGAATGAGCCTGACACTCCTCTTAATGCTTTTCCTTAATAATACATTTACTTCCCATGAGAATACCCTACCATGGGCGCTATAATTCTAGCCTCATTTTTAGAAATGACATAAAGAGCACATTTTATGTAACTTATTGAGAGTCACAGCTATTAAAGTTTGGCTCTGTCATTCTACCAAGACAGAGTGACTTCAGAGAACATGGTCTTTGTACTATATTTCGATTTGTTACTGAAAATATCCTATGGCAAAAAATACTTGATATATTGTGTAATAAATAATTAAAAACACAGTTTTAATATATCATTTACTGACCTCTTTTTTGAAAATTATTTAATAGTAATTGGAAATAAATTTCATGCCTGGGGAACAAAATTATACACCATGCATTAGTATCAATTTGCAGAAGATACGTTTTCCTAAGTTAAGCAGTCATAATGTGATTTGTTCCAAAACACATGTTTTAAAAGCATGTACATTGCTTGTAGACCATAATTCCAACAACTGTATATATATCTCATTTCACAAAACGGGGCATTTCTTAGGGTAATGTCTAAGTGATATGTTTAGGCATGTATTTTATACAATGCCTTCCTTTTATTTTATCCTAACTCAAAGTCTTACTTATTAGGGTAATACTTACCAAGAACCAAAGTCAGTGGAGAAAGAAAAAAACCATCTTTCAATATTATCAGGCAAGAAATTTCTCCACCTTGTCTCTCAAATAAAACAAGAAAACTTCGAGGCAACAATTTCCATACTATATTCTTTCCTTTGAGTTTAATTCTGTGCACAGTTTTGTGCATTCATCTTGCATTATTCTGAGGTGAAAAAAAAAATGTCAACTTAGAATTTGTTCAGGCCCTGGTCAAACGGAAAATCTGCCAGGGAGTTGTGTCTGAAATCCAGGCAGCATTTTTAGACACAGGTGGAACCGACTATTTCTTGTCCGTCTTCCAGGGCACCTCATAATATACTGAGGATTGAGAATAAGGCAACATTGCTCCTCCCTGGAGTCCAGTTTCCAAGGAAGCTTTTCTGGCAAGTTTCCAAGGACAAAGGCTTAGGGACTAAATGCAGCTATGTCATCATTTAAGGAAATAGTGATACCTTGTTCCTTGGATGGCACACAACGAAGAACCTGGTTTCACCCTCTTTTGTTATCCTCTAAGGTTTTACCAGGGTTGGTGGAGGAGCCATTTATACAGACACCTGCAATTGCTCTGTACCTGAAACCTCAGGATGGAATAATTCATTTTTCAAAATGAAACATTTTTATTCTTACATTTGTGATACTATCGTACTATCACTGTTCATTACTAAATAATCAGAATGCAACAAAACTTAAAATACAAAATTGAGAAAATAGGTGTAACATGTGGAACATTTTGATGAATTCCCTCCCATTTAGTTTACCTTTATTAGTGCGTATGTATCTACAATTTTGCATAATAACTATTAAACTGTATATATAGACTCCAGCCCTCATTTTGGACCAAGATTCCATGATACTCCATGACCAACGTTACATCAAACCCACAATGTCTTGTCTTGTGCATGGACTTGTGTCCCATGACTAACTTCCCTCTAAATGGGTCCTAGCTGACACATGTTTCAGGGCGTCACAAGGAAAATATGGTGTCAGCTCCCCACTTTGCTTTGGCAATGACCCCACTCATCCACACAGCAGTACTTCTGCAATTTGCTTTGCTAACTATTGCACTCTGTATATAATCAATGTGTTTTTTTTTTTTCAAACTGTACCCAGCTTCAGTAAAGATACTTTTCATAAACAATCATGGTATTTCAGGCAGCACATGGGCAGGTAATTGTTAACTGTATACAAGAACTTTCATTTTCCCTTCTTCAATGGACTACCAAAATCAGAAAGCCATTATAAAACCCAATGGAGTCTTCATCTGCTGCTCTGAACAAGGAGAGTTTAGAGTGAGGGTGACATTTCACATTAGGCATGTTGTTTAACAGCTTTTCACCTGCCGACTGTGACTTTCAGGAAATTAAATGAAAATGGCAGAATTATCAGTCTTTAGGTCCACAATCTAAAAAGGGAGCTTCTGCTCTTTTGATGAATGCATTCTCCATGGTGACTCTGGAAACTCGAGATTGCCCAAATACTGGTAACCAATTTTTGGGGGGTCAGGTCCCAGCAGGTCTCTGGGCTTTAGGAAGTCAAGTGTATGCTTAAAGTGGAGAGGGAGAAAAGGACCTAGGAATGAATTTACTTTGCCCACATCACAAGGTGCCTGTGCCAAGGTGGCTGATGTGTGTCAACGTCAAGGGATCCCTCCTCCCAGGAACCAAGTGGAGGTCTCTCATCCAGAAGGAAAAAGTGTTTTTTCCCTGTGTCAGTCCAGCTTTGCAAACATTATATTAATAATGTATGTCCTTCCCCCAGAAACAACAATTACATGTTCTGTGTGCTCACTACATAGCTTAAAGAAAAATGAAAGAAAATACTGAATTTTCATAAAACTTGATAAAAATAGTATTTCAAACTGTACAGTCACCAGAAATACACAGTTATCAAAGATGCACACACTTCACTTGGCATTTCCACCACCTTCGGCCTTCTGTGCCTGGTATGTTCTGGCAACTCCATGTTCTGCAGGGTTATTCCCATCCTTGCCAGAATCAGCTTTCCCCTTTTTCCCTTTGGGTACCTTCTCTCCCTTCTTTGCAGGGGCCTTTTTAGGTTTGGGCTCTGGCTTTGGAGGAGCAGGTTTAGCCAATAACCTGGCGGATCTTCTCTGTGGTTAATCCTTCACATTGGCCTTATCTTCTGTATAAGGCCCCTCAGCCTCTCTTGGGCATGATGGTGATGGCTGTGGGACGTTCAGGCTGCACATGGGGATGCAGCAGTGGGTGGGCTTCGGTGGGGCCAGGGGCTGTTCTCGCTTCATGTTCACACTGCTAGGGCTCTGGGGGTTGGGGGAGCTATAAAGTTTTTATATATAATCAAGTGTTGTCTTACATATGAATTAAAAAATCAAATATGGAAAGAAAGCTAAAACATTATGCTGGGAATTATTTGTCCAAGATGTAGAAGAAAAGGAATGATTTCAAAAGACATACACTGAGCCCTGGCTGGTGTGGCTCAGGGGATTGAGTGCTGGCCTACGAACCAAAGAGTCGCTGATTTATTTCCCAGTCTAGGGCACAGGAGTTGCAGGCCAGGTTCCCAGCTGGGGGTGCGTAAGAGGCAATCACACATTGATGTTTCTCTCCTTTTCTTTCTCCCTCCCTTGCCCTCTGGAGATAGATAGGTAGATAGACTGACAAATAGACAGACACAGATAGATAGATAAATAGATGATAGATAGATAGATAGATAGATAGATAGATAGATAGATAGATAATTGATAGATAGATCAGACACAGATAATAAGTTTAAAATATTCTTGGGAATATTGGGTCACTTCATGATAGTGAAATTATTCTTCTTGCAGATATAAAAGTGACTCTGACTGCCCTGGAGGAGGGGTCTCAGTTGGTTGGCCTGTCATCCCATACAAGAAAATGTTTTGAGTTCAAATCCCTCTCAGGGCAGAAACATTGGTTGCACATTTGATCCCCAGTCGGGCACATACAAGAGGCAACCAATTAATGATTCTTTCTCACATTGATGTTTCTCTCTTCCTCATCTTCCCTTTCTAAAATCAATAAACATATACTTTGGTGAGGATTTTTAAAACATCTATTAAAAGAAACTTTTATAGGAAAGCCTGCAGAGCTTCTGAAGATAATTACTGGTGTGGAGAAATATATCCGTTTTAATTTTATTTTTATTTTTTTAAATGTATAGTTGTATTTATGCATGATATAATTTACTACCACCAATAGTATACATTACTAAAGCTTGATTTTTACATAAGCATAAATATAAATACAAGTTTCAATAGCTTCTGTTGACTAGATCACCTTGTGCACAGCCTGGGATATAAGTACCCTACCATGGATATTATTGTTATTTTTTAAAAAGTAGATTATTATTTATTTTGTTTATTTTCCATTACCATTCATCCTCCCTACAACCTCTTCCATTCCACCCACCCCTGCCCCAGCACTCACCCTACTGTTGTTCCTGTCCGTGGGTCCTTTGTCTTTTGGGCTCAATGCCTCCAACCCCCAAATCCAAGAGACTGGTCAACTTCCTCTCTATCTACAAATCTCTATTCGAGTCTCTATTCTGCTTGTTAGTTCAGTTTGTTAATTAGATTCCCCATAAGTGACAACCTATGGCATTTGTTTTTCTCTGACTGGCTTATTTCACTTACCATAATGTTCTCCAGGTCCATCCATGCTGTCACAAAGGTAAAATTGTCCTTTTTATGACCAAGTAGTATTCCAGAGTGTCAATTACCCTAGTTATTTTTTCCATTCATCTACTGATGGACACTCAGCTGACTCTTTTGAATTGGTAAAATATAAAAAATTAAATTTCACTTCTAAAAATAGTGATGCACTTTACTGTAATAATTGCTTCTCCACAACAAGAGAAACCACCAACAAAATGAAAAGGGTGCCCATTGTAAAAAATAACATATTTACCAATGATACATCTGATAAGGGGTTTAATATCCAGATAATATGGAGAACTTGCACAACTCAACACCAGAAAGTCAAACAATCCAATTAGGAAATAGGCAAAGGGCCTGAATGGACACTTCTCCAAAAGAGGACATCCAGATGCCCAAAATGCATTTAAAAAAGTATTCAATGACACTAATCCTCACAGAGAGGAAATTCAAACCACAATGATGAGATGTCACCTCACACCTGTCAGAACGGTCATCATCAAAAAATCAACAAACAAGAAGTGTTGTTGGCAATGTGAGAGCAAGAGATCCCTTGTGCACTGTGGGTGGGAATGCAGACTATGCAGTACTGTGGAAAACAGTATGGGGATCTTCTGTTGGATGATCCCCAAAACTTAATGATGGAATTGTCTTTTGATCCAGTGATCTCACTTTTTGCTCATCAAGATGCAAAGATAAGGAACGTGTGGTACCCTGCTATAGTCTTTGGAGTGAAAGTTTAGCAATCTAATATATATTGGTCTACACTTTTGAAAAAATTCTACAAATTGCATACATCATATATATACACGTCTTACATGTTAAGTATACTTCAATACAGTGGGCTTCAAAAAAAAACCTATGCTTGGAAAATGAAAAAGTATGTTTCAGAATAACCCTTAAATAACATAAAGATAAAACAATCCAGGTTATGTATGGGAAAATGTTTAAATATAAAGGACATTTTAGCATTTTACCTGAGTAAAGTTTCTAGTTTTCCACAAAATTTATCAATTCTTAGCTTTACAACATGTTTTGCAGAACATAAAACAAATGAGTTAAGAATTTAATTTAAGAATTTATTTTTTTCCAATATATTTATTGATTATGCTATTACAGTTGTCCCATTTCTGCCCCTTCACTCATTTCCATCCTGCCCACCCCCTCCCTCCCACATTCCCCCCCTATAGTACATGTCCATGGGTCATACTTATAAGTTCTTTGGCTTCTACATTTCCTACACTATTCTTACCCTCCCCCTGTCTATTTTCCACCTATCATTTATGCTATTTATTCTCTGTACCTTTCCCCCATCTCTCCCCCTTCCAATCCCCTATTGATAACCCTCCATGTGATTTCCATTTCTGTGGTTCTGTTTCTGTTCTAGTTGTTTGCTTAGTTTTCTTTTGTTTTGGTTTTAGGTGTGGTCATTAATAACTGTGAGTTTGCTGTCATTTTTACTGTTCATATTTTTTATTTTCTTTTTCTTAGGTAACTCCCTTTAACATTTCATAGAATAAGGGCTTGGTGATGATGAACTTCTTTAACTTGACCTTATCTGAGAAGCACTTTATCTTCCCTTCCATTCTAAATGATAGCTTTGCTGGATAGAGCAATCTTGGATGTAGGTCCTTGCCTTTCATGACTTGGAATACTTCTTGCCAGCCCCTTCTTGCCTGTAAGGTCTCTTTGGAGAAATCAGCTGACAGTCTTATGGGAAGTCCTTTCTAGGCAGCTGTGTCCTTTTCTCTTGCTGCTTCTAAGATTCTCTCCTTCTCTTTAATCTTGGGTAATGTTTTAACGAGCACAAGAAACCTATACATACTGAAAAAAAGGCAATACATTTAACATACACAGAATATCAAATGGAAGTTTACTGAGCTTTATTGCCACATCACAAAAATGTAAAGATTTAAAATTTTAGACAGTGGACACTAAAGATATGTCACCACACAAAGATTTTTAAGTGGATGAATTTACAAAATTTCAGGTCCCAAACATTGAATCACCAAAGTCTTGATTTTTTGCCCATATACAAAAAACACATTCATCTTTGAATTCAATGACAAATATTAAACATGTAAATATGTAAGAAAACTGCAAAAAGTAAATACAAATGACACAAATTTTCCTTATATATGTAATGGATGCACATACCTACTTTCATAACCAGTGATCTAGAACATACAAAACTATTAACAATTGCTAAGGGGTTTCCATTTCCTTAATTTATTGCAAAGTTATCCAAATCTTCCTCAATGTTAACATATACTGAACTGATGCCAAAATTGTAAAACACTTTTTTTAAAATTGTTGTTCAAATATAGTTGTCTCCATTTTTTCCCAACTACTACCCCGCCAGTCCAACCATTCCCACTTCCCTCCCCTGATCCCACCCCAACTTCGATTTGCCCGTGAGTCCTTTATAGTTGTTCTGAGATTTTCCTTAGTTGGGTGTGTGTTTGTCAATTAGATTAAACAAAAGTAATTCATAAAACACAAGTGAATAATCTTGAAGAGAAAGCCATTGTGCATTAAAAATATTGCAGGAAAAGAAATCTTCTAATGATAATGGTCAGCATTTAATAGTAACGCCTAAATGATATAATATTTGTTCTAACAGTCTGGACCAGGATATATTAATTATTTGTGCAGTTATGGAAATGGAAACAGCAAAGTTTCACTGATTTATTAAGGCTTACACAGCTAAAAAGAGGAGTAGATATAGCATATAACTCAATAAATGTTTGTCTCCACAGACAGTGCTCCTCATTACTCTGCTACAATTCTTCTTCATAATACATGACATGATTTCTGAAACTGTTATCAGTGTGCCAAAACTGAGTTCTGTTTCATAATAAATTCTCTGCCATTGGAGTATGCATGATAATTTCTGTCCTACATTTTAAAATATGACATCCATATTTTCTCATTTTGTGGATTAGTTCCCCTTAAAAACCATGGACCAAGTTCTTAACACATATTTTATGGCTTGTAAATATAAATTGAATTTCACAGGACATATTTTTGGAGATGTCCAAGATCATATTTGATTCAGTAAAGGATGGTTCAACAGAAACACAAATAAATGAAAGGGCTTCATTGCTTTTTGGAGAGAAGAAAATACCCCACAGGAAAGAAGATAAAAGTTAACTGTTCAGAAACGATGTTACTTGAATTGCCTAGAGTCCTCTCTCTTCTGTATGAGTCTAATGAGAGCACTTTTCACTTCTTTATTCCTAAGACTGTAAATGAGTGGATTCAGCATGGGAATCACCATAGTATAAAAAACAGATGCCACTTGATCTTTGCCCAAGGTATAGGACTTCCGTGGTTTCAAATACGTGAAAATCGTAGTGCCATAAAAGATGGTGACTCCCAGGAGATGGGAGGCACATGTAGAGAAGGCTTTTCTCTTTCCTGAAGTGGAAGTAATTTTCAGTACAGTGGCCAGAATGGACAGGTAGGACACAGATATTGTGATAAGAGATACCATTAGAGTAGAGCCACCAAAAATGAATATCATGATTTCCACATGCTGTGTGTCAGTGCAGGACAGGGCTAGGATTGGGGAAGTGTCACAGAAAAAGTGATGGATTACATTGGAGTCACAGAAATGCAGTCTGCTTATGAAAAACACATTAATCACAGAGAACATAAAGCCAGTGCAATAGGACCCAAGGACGAGGGAGCAGCAGAGTCTCTTGGACATAACAACGGGGTAGTGCAGAGGATTGCAGATAGCAACATAGCGGTCATAGGCCATTGAGGAGAGAAGAAAACATTCAGTGGCACCTAAGAAGATAAAAAAGTACATTTGGGTGAAGCAGCTTATGTATGAAATGTCCTTCGTGGAGGTCAGTAAGTTCTGTAAGGTTTTCGGTGTGAGGGCTGTTGAGTAACTGAGGTCAAGAAATGACAGGTGACTGAGGAAGAAATACATGGGGGTGTGAAGCTGGAGATCCAGGTGGATCATCAATATCATCCCTGCGTTTCCCAGCACACTGATCAGGTAAATCATGAGAAACAGGATAAAGAGGACCAGCTGGATGTCTTCAGATTCTGTCAGCCCCATAAGGATGAAGTCAGACACACGTGTGTTATTGCTTCTGCCCATTCTGTCCACCTGCTCCACACTGCTGAGAAATAAAGGTGATACCTGGCAGGAACGAGTTCATAAATGTTGACTTATATATTAGGTTATTATTTCTATAAATTTATAATATAAGTGGTTTCAGAATGTGATCGGGAAATTATAGTGGATTGGAAAATACAGAAGTGGGCATATATTGACCCTTGGGCATGGTATAATAATAAAAGCTATCACTTGTTTAATTAGAATGAGCCTGACACTCCTCTAAATGCTTTTCCTTATTAGTACATTTACTTCTCATGAGAATACCCTACCATGGGTGCTATACTTAGAGCCTCATTTTTAGAAACGACATAAAGAGCACAATTTATGTAACTTATTGAGAGTCACAACCATGAAATTTTGGCTCTGTCATTCTGCCCAGATAGAGTGACTTCAGAGGACATGGTCTTTGTACTATATTTTGATTTGTAACTCAAAATATCCTATGGCAAAAAATACTTGATATATTGTGTAATAAATAATTTAAAAACAGTTTTAATATATCATTTACTGAACTCTTTTTGGAAAATTATTTAATAGTAATTGGAAATAAATTTCATGCTTGGGGATCAAAATTACAGACCATGCATTAGTATTAATTTGCAGAACATATATTTTCCTAAGTTGCGCAGTCAAAATGTAATTTGTTCCAAAAATCATGTTTTAAAAACATGTACATTGATGGTAGACCATAATTCCAACAACTGCATACTTCTCATTTCATAAAACAGGGCATTTCTTAGGGTAAGGTCTAAGTGATATGTTTAGGCATATATTTTATACAATCCTTCCTTTTATTTCATCTTAACTAAACTCTGAAATTTTCAGGGCAATACTTACCAAGAGCCAAAATCACTGGAGAAAGAAAAAAACCATTTTCCAATATTATAAGGCAAGAAATTTCTCAACCTTTTCTCACAAATAAAACAAGAAAACTGTTTGAGGCAACAATTTCTATACTTCACAGAATTTGAGTTAAATTCTGTGCACAGTTTCGTGCATTCATCATGCTTTACTCTGAGGTAAAAAAAAGAAAAAATGTCAACTTAGAATTTTGTTCAGGCCCTGGTCAAACGGAAAATGTGCCAGGCAGTTGTGTCTGAAATCCAGGCAGCAATTGCAAACACAAGTGGAGCAGAGTATGTCTTGTCCTTACTCCTAGGCACCTCATAATATACTGATGATTGAGAATAAGGCCACATTGCTCCTCCCTGGAGACCAGTTTCCAAGGAAGCTTTTCTGGCATGTTTCCAAGGACAAAGGCTCAGGGACTAAATGCAGCTATGTCATCATTTAAGGAAATAGTTGCCTTTTTCCTTATATGACACACAAGGAAGAACCTGGTTTCATCCTCTTTTGTGATCCTGTAAGGTTTTACCAGGGTTGGTGGAGGAGCCATTTATAAAGACATCTGCAATTGCTCTGTAACTGAAACCTCAGGATGGAATAATTCATTTTTCACAATGACACATTTTTATGTTTACATGTGTGATACTATCATACTATCACTCTTCATTACAAAATAATCATAATGCAACAAAATGAAAAGAACAAAATGAAAACAAGCTTAACATGTGGAACGTTTTGATGAACTCCCCCCCGATTTTGTTTAACTTTATTAATGCATATGTATCTACAGTTTTGCATAATAACTGTTACACTATATATTTAGCCTCCAGACCTCATTTTGGACCGAGATTCCATGATACCCCATGACCAACGTTACATCAAACCCACAATGTCTTGTCTGCTGTATCGACTTGTGCCCCATGACTAACTTCCCTCTAAATGGGTCCTCAGCTGACACATGTTTCAGGGCGTCACAAGGAAAATATGGTGTCAGCTCCCCATTTAGCTTTGGCAACGACCCCACTCATCCACACAGCAGTACTTCTACAATTCGTTTTGCTATTTATTGCACTCTGCATATAATCAATGTGTTCTTATTTTTTCAAACTGTACCCAGCAATGTTAAAGATACTTTTCAAAAACAATCATGGTATTTCAGGCAGGACATGGGCAGGTAATTGTTAACTGTATACAAGAACTTTCATTCTCCCTTCTTCAATGGACTACCAAAATCAGAAAGCCATTATAAAACCCAATGGAGTCTTCATCTGCTGCTCTGAACAAAGAGAGTTTAGAGTGAGGGTTGACAATTCATATTAGGCATGTTGTTTAACAGATTTTCACCTTCCTACCGTGACTTTCAGGAAATTAAATGAAAGTGGCAGAATTATCGGTCTTTAGGTCCACAATCTAAAAAGGGTGCTTTTGCTCTTTTTGAGGAATGCCATCTCCATGGTGACTCTGGGAAGTCGAGATTGCCCAACATACTGGTAACCAATTTTTGGGGGGTCAGGTCCCAGCAGGTCTCTGGGCTTTAGGGAGTCAAGTGTATGCTTAAAGTGGAGAGGGAGAAAAGGACCTAAGAATGAATTTACTTTGCCCACACCACAAGGTGCCTGTGCCAAGGTGGCTAATGTGTGTCAACCTCAAGGGATCCCTCCTCCCAGGAACCAAGAGCAAGTCTCTCAAATCTAGAAGGGAAAGGTGTTTTTTCCCCGTGTCAGTCCAGCTTTGCAAACATTCTATTAGTACTATATGTCCTTCCCCCAGAAACAACAATTACATGTTCTGTGTGCTCACTACATAGCTTAAAGAAAAATGAAAGAAAATACTGAATTTTCATAAAACTTGATAAAAATAGTATTTCAAACTGTACACTCACCAGAAATACACAGTTATCAAAGATGCACACACTTCACTTGGCGTTCCACCACCTTCGACCTTCTGTGCCTGGTATGTTCTGGCAACTCCATGTTCTGCAGGGTTATTCCCATCCTTGCCAGAATTACCTTTCCCCTTTTTCCCTTTGGGTACCTTCTCTCCCTTCTTTGCAGGGGCCTTTTTAGGTTTGGGCTCTGGCTTTGGAGGAGCAGGTTTAACCAATAACCTGGCAGATCTTCTCTGTGGTTAATCCTTCACATTGGCCTTATCTTCTGTATAAGGCCCCTCAGCCTCTCTTGGGCATGATGGCGATGGCTGTGGGACCTTCAGGCTGCACATGGGGATGCAGCAGTGGGTGGGCTTCGGTGGGGCCAGGGGCTGTTCTCGCTTCATGTTCACACTGCTAGGGCTCTGGGGGTTGGGGGAGCTATAAAGTTTTTATATATAATCAAGTGTTGTCTTACATATGAATTAAAAAATCAAATATGGAAAGAAAGCTAAAACATTATGCTGGGAATTATTTGTCCAAGATGTAGAAGAAAAGGAATGATTTCAAAAGACATACACTGAGCCCTGGCTGGTGTGGCTCAGGGGATTGAGTGCTGGCCTACGAACCAAAGAGTCGCTGATTTATTTCCCAGTCTAGGGCACAGGAGTTGCAGGCCAGGTTCCCAGTTGGGGGTGCGCAAGAGGCAATCACACATTGATGTTTCTCTCCTTTTCTTTCTCCCTCCCTTGCCCTCTAGAGATAGACAGACAGACAGACAGATAGATATACAGATATTTACATAGATATATCAGACAGTGAAAGTAAGTTTAAAATATTCTTGTGAATATGGGGTCACTTCATGATACTTAAATCATTCTTCTTGTAGATATAAAAGTGACTCTGACTGCCCTGGAGGAGGGGTCTCAGTTGGTTGGCCTGTCATCCCATACAAGAAAATGTTTTGGGTTCAAATCCCTGTCAGGGCAGAAACATTGGTTGCACATTTGATCCCCAGTCAGGGCACATATAAGAGGCAACCAATTGATGATTCTCACATTGATGTTTCTCTCTTCCTCATCCTCCCTTTCTAAAATCAATAAACATATACTTTGGTGAGGATTTTTAAAACATCTATGAAAAGGAACTTTTATTGGAAAGCCTGCAGAACTTCTCAAGATGACTTCTGGTGTGGATAAAGATCTTCATTTTATTATTATTATTATTATTATTATATTATTCCACAGGGTCAATTACCCCAGTTATTTTATCCATTCATCTAATGATGGACACTTAGCTGACTCTTTGGAACTAGTAAAATAAAAAAAAAAATTAAGTTTTACTTCTAAAAATAATGATGCACTTTATTGTAATAATTGCTTCTGTGCAGCAAGAGAAACCTTCCACAAAGTGAAAAGGGTACCAACTGTATAAAATAACATGTTTACCAATAATACATCTAATAAGGGGTTTAATCTCCAAGGAATATGGAGAAATTGTCCAACTCAACACCAGAAAGTCAAACAACCCAAGTAAGAAATAGGCAAAGAGCCTGAATGGACACTTCTCCAAAAGAGGACATCCAGATGCCCAAAATGCATTTGAAAAAATATTCCATGACACTGATCATCAGAGAGAGGCAAACTCAAACCACCATGATGAGATGTCACCTCTCTCCCATCAGAGTGGTCATCATTAATAAATCAACATACAACAAGTGTTGGTGACAATGTGAGGGCAAGAGATCCCTTGTGCACTGTAGGTGGGAGTGCAGACTATGCAGTACTGTGGAAAACAGTATGGAATTTCCTCAAAAACTTAAAAATGGACTTGTCTTTTGATCCTGTGATCCCACTTTTTGCTCACCAAGATGCAAAGATAAGGGCCCTGTGGTACCCTGCCATAGCCTTTTGGGTAAAAATTTGACGATCTAATATACATTGTTGTATATTTTTGGAAAACCTCAAGTAATTGCATACATCAACTGTGTACACATTTTACATGTCAAGTAAACTTCAATACAGTGGTTTTCAAAAAAACACTTAAGTCGAAAGTGAAAATATATGTTTTTATGTAGCTCTTAAATAACAGGTAAAACTAATCCAGATTATGTACAGGAAAATGTTTAAATATAAAGGAAATTTTAGCATTGTACCCGAATAAAGTTTCTAGTTTTCCACAAATTTTATCAATTCTTAGCTTTACAACATCTCTTGTACAATACAAAGCAAAAGAGTTAAGAATTTAGCTTAAGAATTTATTTTAATGACCACAAGAAGCCTATACTTGTCAAGAAAGAGGCAATAAATTTTAAACAAACACAGAATATCAAAAGGAAGTTTACTGAGCTTTATTGACACATCACAGAAATGTAAAGAGTTAAAATTTTTAGAAGGTGGACACTAAAGTTATATCACTGCATGAAGATTTTTAAATTGATGAATTTACAAAATTCAGGTCCAGAGCATTGTATCATAAAAGTGTTGATTTTTCTCCCTTGTACCAAGAACACATTCATCTCTGAATTCAATGACAGATATTAAACATGTAAGTATGTACAGAAACCTGCAAAAAATAAATATAAAATGACACAAATTTTGCTTATCTATGTAATGGATGCACATACCTACTTTCATAACCAGTGATCTAGAAGAAAGAACACATACAGGACTGTTAGCAATAGCTAAGGTGTTTCCATTTCCTTAATTTTTTCAAAATTATTCAAATTGTCTTCAATGTTAACATATACCGATCTGATTCCAAAATGGTAAATGCTTGTTTTTATTGTTGTTCAAATACAGTTGTCTCCATTTCCCAACCCCCATTCCCACCCAGTCCAATTTGGTTTGGTCCATGTGTCCTTTATAGTTGTTCTCAGTTTCCTCTTAGTTGTGTGTGTGTTTCTCAATTAGATTAACCAGAAGTAATTTATAAAACACAAGTGAATAATCTTTAAGAGAAAGCTGTGTGCATTGAAAATATTGCAGGAGTAAAATCTTCTAATGACAATGGTCAGCATTTATTAATAACGCCTTAAATGATTTAATATTTGTTATAACAGTGTGGACCTGGATATATTATCATGTGCAGTTGTGGAAATGGAAATGTCAAAGTTTCACTGATTTATTAAGACTTACACAGCTAAAACAAGGAGTAGATATAGAAGATAAATCATAAAATGTTTGCCTCCTCAGACAGCGCTCCTCATTACTCTGCTATATTTCTTCTCCATATAATACATGATGTTTTTTCTGAAACTCTTATCAGTGTGCCAAAACTGAGCCCTGTTTCATAATAAAATTCTCTTCCATTGGAGTATGCATGGTAATTTCTGTGCTATATTTTAAAATATGACATCCATATTTTCTCATTTTGTGGATAAGTAGCCCTTAAAAACAATGGACCATGTTTGTAACACATATTTTAAATGGCTTATAAATATAAGTTTATTTTCAAAGGACATATCTTTGGAGATGTCCAAGATTATATTTGATTAACTAAAGGATGGTTCAACAGAAATACAAACAAATGAAAGGACTTCATTGATTTTTGGAGAGAAGAAGAAAATACCCACAGGAAAGAAGATAAAAGTTAACTATTTAGAAACAATGTTACTTTAATTGCCTGGAGTCCTCTCTCTTCTGTATGAGTCTAATGAGAGCATTTTTCACTTCTTTATTCCTAAGACTGTAAATGAGTGGATTCAGCATGGGGATCACAATAGTATAAAAAACAGACGCCACTTGATCTTTGCCCAAGGTGTAGGACTTCCGTGGTTTCAAATACGTAAAAATCATCGTGCCATAAAAGATGGTGACTCCCAGGAGATGGGAGGCACATGTAGAGAAGGCTTTTCTCTTTCCTGAAGTGGAAGTAATTTTCAGTACAGTGGCCAGAATGGACAGGTAGGACACAGATATTGTGATAAGAGATACCATTAGAGCAGAACCACCAAAAATGAATATAATGATTTCCACGTCCCGTGTGTCAGTGCAGGACAGGGCTAGGATTGGGGAAGTGTCACAGAAAAAGTGATGGATTACATTGGAGTCACAGAAATGAAGTCTGCTTATGAAAAACACATTGATCACAGAGAACATAAAGCCAAAGAAATAGGACCCAAGGACGAGGGAGCAGCAGAGTCTCTTGGACATAACAACGGGGTAGTGCAGAGGATTGCAGATAGCGACATAGCGGTCATAGGCCATTGAGGAGAGAAGAAAACATTCAGCGACACCCAAGAAGATAAAAAAGTACATTTGGGTGAAGCAGCTTATGTATGAAATGTGCTTCATGGAGGTCAGTAAGTTCTGTAAGGTTTTAGGTGTGATGGCTGTTGAGTAACTGAGGTCAAGAAGTGACAGGTGACTGAGAAAGAAATACATGGGGGTGTGAAGCTGGAGATCCAGGTGGATGATCAATATCATCCCTGCGTTTCCCAGCACACTGATCAGGTAAATCATGAGAAATATGATAAAGAGGACCAGCTGGATGTCTTCAGATTCTGTCAGCCCTATAAGGATGAAGTCAGACACACGTGTGTTATTGCTTCTGCCCATTCTGTCCACCTGCTCCACACTGCTGAGAAATAAAGGTGATACCTGGCAGGAACGAGTTCATAAATGTTGACTTATATATTAGGTTAATATTTCTAAAAGTTAATAATAAGTAGTGGACTACAGAATATGATGGGAGATTACATTGCATTGCAAAATACAGAAGTGTGCAAACATTGACCCTTGGGCATGATATACTAAAAACTAACATTTGTGTAGTTAGAGTAGCCTGATACTCTCCTAAATGCTTTTCCTTATTAATACATTTACCTCTCATGAGAATACCCTACCATAGGTGCTATATTTATAGTCTCATTTTTAGAAATGACATAAAGAGCACTATTTATGTAACTTATTGAGAGTCACAGCTCTTTAAGTTTGGCTCTCTCATTCTACCAAGAGAGAGTGACTTCAGAGAACATGGTCTTTGTACTATATTTTGATTTGTAACTCAAAATATCCTATGGCAAAAAATACTTGATATATTGTGTAATAAATAATTTAAAAACAGTTTTAATATATCATTTACTGAGCTCTTTTTGGAAAATTATTTAATAGTAATGGAAATAAATTTCATGCTTGGGGATCAAAATTACAAACCATGCATTAGTATTAATTTGCAGAACATATATTTTCCTAAGTTGAGCCGTCAAAATGTGATTTGTTCCAAAAATCATGTTTTAAAAACATGTACATTGATGGTAGACCATAATTCCATCAACTGTATACTTCTCATTTCATAAAACAGGGCATTTCTTAGGGTAAGGCCTAAGTGATATGTTTAGGCATATATTTTATACAATGCCTTCCTTTTATTTCATCTTAACTAAACTCTGAAATTTCCAGGGTAATACTTACCAAAAGCCAAAGTCAGTGGAGAAAGAAAAAAGCCATCTTCCAATATTATCAGGCAAGAAATTTCTCAACCTTTTCTCACAAATAAAACAAGAAAATTGTTCGAGGCATCAATTTCTATACTATATTCTTTCCTTAGAGTTAAATTCTGTGCACAGTTTCGTGCATTCATCATGCTTTACTCTGAGGTAAAAAAAAGAAAAAATGTCAACTTAGAATTTTGTTAAGGCCCTGGTCAAATGGAAAATCTGCCAGGAAGTTGTGTCTGAAATCCAGGCAGCAATTGCAAACACAAATGGAGCCAACTATGTCTTGTCCGTACTCCAAGGCACCTCATAATATACTGATGATTGAGAATAAGGCAACATTGCTCCTCCCTGGAGACCAGTTTCCAAGGAAGCTTTTCTGGCATGTTTCCAAGGACAAAGGCTCAGGGACTAAATGCAGCTATGTCATCATTTAAGGAAATAGTTGCCTTTTTCCTTATATGACACACAAGGAAGAACCTGGTTTCATCCTCTTTTGTGATCCTGTAAGGTTTTACCAGGGTTGGTGGAGGAGCCATTTATAAAGACATCTGCAATTGCTCTGTTACTGAAACCTCAGGATGGAATCATTCATTTTTCACAATGACACATTTTTATGTTTACATGTGTGATACTATCATACTATCACTGTTAATTACAAAATAATCAGAATACAACTAAATTCAACGAACAAAATGAGAACAAGCTTAACATGTGGGAACATTTTGATGAATTCCCCCCGATTTTGTTTAACTTTATTAATACATATGTATCTACAGTTTTGCATAATAACTGTTACACTATATATTTAGCCTCCAGACCTCATTTTGGACCGAGATTCCATGATACTCCATGACCAACGTTACATCAAACCCACAATGTCTTGTCTGCTGTATCGACTTGTGCCCCATGACTAACGTCCTTCTAAATGGGTCCTCAGCTGACACATGTTTCAGGGCGTCACAAGGAAAATATGGTGTCAGCTCCCCATTTAGCTTTGGCAATGACCCCACTCATCCACACAGCAGTACTTCTACAATTCGTTTGGCTATTTATTGCACTCTACGTATAATCAATGTGTTCTTTTTTTTTCAAATGTACCCAGCTTTGTTATAGATACTTTTCAAAAACAATCATGGTATTTCAGGCAGGACATGGGCAGATAATTGTTAACTGTATACAAGAACTTTCATTCTCCCTTCTTCAATGGACTACCAAAATCAGAAAGCCATTATAAAACCCAATGGAGTCTTCATCTGCTGCTCTGTACATGGAGAATATAGATTGAGGGTTGACAATTCATATTAGGCATGTTGTTTAACAGCTTTTCACCTGCAGACCGTGACTTTCAGGAAATTAAATGAAAATGGCAGAAGTATCAGTCTTTAGGTCTACAGTCTAAAAAGGGCACTTCTGCCCTTTTGAGGAATGCCATATCCATGGTGACTCTGGGAAGTCGAGATTGCCCAACATACTGGTAACCAATTTTTGGGGGGTCAGGTCCCAGCGGGTCTCTGGGCTTTAGGGAGTCAAGTGTATGCTTAAAGTGGAGAGGGAGAAAAGGACCTAAGAGTGAATTTACTTTGCCCACACCACAAGGTGTCTCTGCCAACGTGGCTAATGTGTGTCAACCTCAAGGGATCCCTTCTCCCAGGAACCTAGAGGAAGTCTCTCAAATCCAGAAGGGAAAGGTGTTTTTCCCTGTGTAATTCCGGCTTTGCAAACATTCTATTAGTACTATATGTCCTTCCCCCAGAAACAACAATGACATGTTCTGTGTGCTAACTACATAACTGAAAGAAAAATAATACAAAATTATGCATTTTCATAAAACTTGGTAAAAAATAGTATTTCAAACTATACAGTCACCAGAAATACACAGTTATCAAAGATGCACACACTTCACTTGGCATTTCCACCACCTTCGGCCTTCTGTGCCTGGTATGTTCTGACATCTCCATGTTTTGCAGGGTTATTCCCATCCTTGCCAGCATCAGTTTCCCCTTTTTCCCTTTGGGTACCTTCTCTCCCTTCTTTGCAGGGGCCTTTTTAGGCTTGGGCTCTGGCTTTGGAGGAGCAGGTTTAGCCAATAACCTGGCGGATCTTCTCTGTGGTTAATCCTTCACATTGGCCTTATCTTCTGTATAAGGCCCCTCAGCCTGTCTCTTGGGCATGATGGCGATGGCTGTGGGACGTTCAGGCTGCACATGGGGATGCAGCAGTGGGTGGGCTTTGGTGGGGCCAGGGGTTCTTCTCGCCTCATGTTCACACTGCTAGGGCTCTGGGGTTTAGGGGAGCTATAAAGTTTTTATATATAATCAAGTGTTGTCTTACATATGAATTAAAAAAATAAAATATGGAAAGAAAGCTAAAACATTATGCTGGGAGTTATTTGTCCAAGGTATAGAAGAAAAGGAATGATTTGAAAAGACATACACTGAGCCCTGGCTGGTGTGGCTAAGGGGACTGAGTGCTGGCCTGTGAACCAAAGAGTTGCTGGTTTAATTCCCAGTCTAGGACACAGGAGTTGCAGGCCAGGTTCCCAGTTAGGGGTGCACAAGAGGCAATCACACATTGATGTTTCTCTCCTTTTCTTTCTCCCTCCCTTGCCCTCTAGAGATAGACAGACAGACAGACAGATAGATATACAGATATTTACATAGATATATCAGACACTGAAAATAAGTTTAAAATATTCTTGTGAATATGGGGTCACTTCATGATAGTGCAAACATTCTTCTTGTAGATATAAAAGTGACTCTGACTGCCATGGAAGAGGGGTCTCAGTTGGTTGGACTGTCATCCCATACAAGAAAATGTTTTGGGTTCAATTGCCTGTCAGGGCAGAAACACTGGTTGCATATTTGATCCCCAGTCAGGGCACATATAAGAGGCAACCAATCTATGATTCTTTCTGACATCCATGTTTCTCTCTTTCTCTTCCTCTCTTTATAAAATCAATAAACAAATACTTTGGTAAGGATTTTTAAAACATGTGTTGAAAGGAACTTTTATTGGAAAGCCTGCATAACTTCCAAAGATAATTTCTGGTGTGGATAAAGATATTCGTTTTATTTTTATTTTTATTTTTTCATATGTATAATTGTATTTATGCATGATATAATTTACTACCACCAATAATAAATACTACTAAGGCTTGATTTTTAAATTTTTAGATAAGCATAAATAAAAATACAAGTTTCAATATTTCCTGTTCACTACATCGCCTTATGCATAGCCTGGGATATAAGTACCCTAGCATGGATATCATTGTTCTCTTTTAAAAAGTAGATTATTACTTATTGTGTTTTTTTTCCATTGCCATTCATCCTCCCTACACCCTCTTCCATTCTATCCACCCCGTCCCCAACACTCACCACACTATGTTCACGTCATGGGTCCTTTGTCTTTTTGGCTCAATGCCTCCAACCCCCAAACCCAAGAGAGTGGTCAACTTGCTCTCTATCTACGAATCTGTTCCTATTTTGCTTGTTAGTTCAGTTTGTTCATTAGGTTCCACATATAAGTGAAATCCTATGGCATTTGTCTTTCTCTAACTGGCTTATTTCACTTACCATAATGTTCTCCAGGTTCATCCGTACTGTCACAAAGGTAAATGTTTCCTTTTTTATGGCCAAGTAGTATTCCACAGCGTAAATTACCCTAGTTATTTTATCCATTCATCTACTGATGGACACTTAGCTGACTCTTTGGAATTAGTAAAATAAAAAAAAATAAATTTCACTTCTAAAAATAATGATGCACTTTATTGTAATAATTGCTTCTGTACAGCAAAAGAAACCATCAACAAAATGAAAAGGGTACCAACTGTATAAAATAACATATTTACCAATGATACATCTGATAAGGGGTTTAATATCCAGAGAATATGGAGAGTTTATACAACTCAAGAAAAGAAAGTCAAACAACCCAAGTAAGAAATAGGCAAAGGGCCTGAATGGACACTTCTCCAAAAGAGGACATCCAGATACTCAAAATGCATTTGAAAAAATATTCAATGACACTAATCATCAGAGAGAGGCAACTTCAAACCATAATGATGAGATGTTACCTCTCACCTGTCAGAACGGTCATCATCAATAAATCAACAAACAAGGGTTAGTGACAATGTGAGGGCAAGAGATCCCTTGTGCACTGTAGGTGGGAGTGCAGACTAGGCAGTACTGTGGAAAACAGTATGGGGTTTCCTCAAAAACTTAAAAATGGAATTGTCTTTTGATTCAGTGATGCCACATTTTGCTCATCAAGATGCAAAGATAAGGGCCCTGTGGTACCCTGCCATAGCCTTTGGAGTAAAAGTTTGGCAATCTAATATACATTGGTCTATACTTTTGGGAAAATTCTACAAATTGCATACATCAAATATGTACAGATTTTACATGTCAAGTATACTTCAATACAGCGGTTTTCAAAAAAAAACCTATGCTTGGAAAATGAAAAAGTATGTTTCAAAATAACCCTTAAATAACATAAAGATAAAACAAATCCAGATTTAGTACAGGAAAACGTTCAAATATAAAGGAAATTTTAGCATTCTACCTGACTAAAGTTTCTAGTTTTCCACAAATTTTATCAGTTCTTAGCTTTATAATATGTCCTGCAGAATATAAAACAAATCAGCTAAGAATTTAATTTAAGAACTTATTTTAATGAGCACAAGAAACCTATAAATATTGAGAAAAAGGGAATACGTTTAACATACACAGAATATCAAATGGAAGTTTACTGAGCTTTATTGCCACATCACAAAAATGTAAATATTTAAAATTTTAGAAAGTGGCCACTAAAGATATGTCACCGCACAAAGATTTTTAAATGGATGAATATACAAAATTTCAGGTCCCAAGCATTGTATCACCAAAGTCTTGATTTTTTGCCCATATACAAAAAACACATTCATCTCTGAATTCAATGACAAATAGTAAACATGTAAATATGTAAGAAAACTGCAAAAAGTAAATCTAAATGACACAAATTTTCCTTATACATGTAATGGATGCACATACCTACTTTCATAACCAGTGATCTAGAACATACAAAACTATTAACAATAGCTAAGGTGTTTCCATTTCCTTAATTTTTTCAAATTATCGCAATTTTCTTCAATGTTAATACATATCAATCTGATTCCAAAATTGTAAATTTTTTTTTTTATTGTGGTTGAAGTACAGTTGTCTCCATTAACCACCACTAATCCTAGCCAGGCCAGCCATCCCCACTTCCCTCCCCTGATCCCACCCCAGCTTGGTTTTGTCTATGTGTCCTTTATAGTTGTTCTGAGTTTTCCCTTGGTTGTTTGTATGTTTGTCAATTAGATTAACCAAAAGTAATTCATAAAACAGAAGTGAATAATCTTTAAGAGAAAGCCATTGTGCATTAAAAACATTGCAGGAATAAAATATTCTAATGACAATGGTCAGCATTTATTAGTAACGCCTTAAATGATTTAGTATTTGTTGTAACAGTGTGGACCTGGATAAATTAATTATCTTGTGCAGTTGTGGAAATGGAAACAGCAAAGTTTCACTGATTTATTAAGGCTTTCACAGCTAAAACGAGGAGTAGGTGTAGAATATAAATCATAAAATGTTTGCCTCCACAGACAGTGCTCCTCATTACTCTGCTGCATTTCTTCTCCATATAATACATGATGTGATTTCTGAAACTATCATCAGTGTGCCAAAGCTGAGCCCTGTTTCATAATAAATTCTCTGCCATTGGAGTATGCATGGTAATTTCTGTGCTATATTTTAAAATATGACATTCATATTTTCTCATTTTGTGGACAAGTTGCCATTAAAAGCAATGGACCACGTTTTTAACACATTTTTTATGGCTTGTAAATATAAACTGAATTTCAAAGGACATAATTTTGGAGGAGTCCAGATTATATTCGATTAGGTAAAGGATGGTTCAACAGAAATACAAACAAATGAAAGGACTTCATTGCTTTTTGGAGATAACAAGAAAATACCCCACAGGAAGGAAGCTAAGAACTGTTTAGAATGATGTTACTTTAATTTCCTGGAGCCCACTCTCTTCTGTATGATTCTAATGAAAGCATTTTTCACTTCTTTATTCCTAAGACTGTAAATGAGTGGATTCAGCATGGGAATCACAATAGTATAAAAAACAGAAGCCACTTGATCTTTGCCCAAGGTGTAGGACTTCCGTGGTTTCAAATACGTGAAAATCGTAGTGCCATAAAAGATGGTGACTCCCAGGAGATGGGAGGCACATGTAGAGAAGGCTTTTCTCTTTCCTGAGGTGGAAGTAATTTTCAGTACAGTGGCCAGAATGGAGAGGTAAGACACAGATATTGTGATAAGAGATACCATTAGAGTAGAACCAGCACAAATGAATATTGTGATTTCCACGTAACGTGTGTCAGTGCAGGACAGGGCTAGGATTGGGGAAGTGTCACAGAAGAAGTGATGGATTACATTGGAGTCACAGAAATGCAGTGTGCTGATGCAAAGAACATTGGTAATGGATTCTGTAAAGGCAATGAAATAGACCCCAATTATGAGGCAGCAGCAGAGTCTTTTGGACATAACAACGGGGTAGTGCAGAGGACTGCAGATAGCGACATAGCGGTCATAGGCCATTGAGGACAGTAGAAGACATTCGGTGGTACCCAAGAAGATAAAAAAGTACATTTGGATGAAGCAGTTTATGTATGAAATGTGCTTGGTGAAAGCCACTAAGTTCTCTAATGTTTTAGGTGTAATGGTTGTTGAGTAACTGAGGTCAAGAAATGACAGGTGACTGAGAAAGAAATACATGGGGGTGTGAAGCTGGAGATCCATGTGGATGATCAATATCATCCCTGCGTTTCCCAGCACACTGATCAGGTAAATCATGAGAAATACCATGAAGAGGACCAGCTGGATGTCTTCAGATTCTGTCAGCCCCATAAGGATGAAGTCAGACACACCTGTGTTATTGCTTCTGCCCATTCTGTCCACCTGCTCCACACTGCTGAGAAATAAAGGTGATACCTGGCAGGAATGAGTTCATAAATGTTGACTTACATATTAGGTTAATATTTCTAAAAGTTAATAATAATTAGTGGACTACAGAATATGATGGGAAATTACATTGCATTGCAAAATACAGAAGTGTGCAAACATTGACCGTTGGGCATGATATACTAAAAACTAACATTTGTGTAGTTAGAGTAGCCTGATACTCTCCTAAATGCTTTTCTTTATTATTACATTTACTTCTCATGAGAATACCCTACCATGGGTGCTATACTTATAGTCTCATTTTTAGAAATGACATAAGGAGCACAATTTATGTAACTTATTGAGAGTCACAGCCAATAATATTTGTCTCTGTCATTCTACCAAGAGAGAGTGACTTCAGAGAACATGGGCTTTGTACTATATTTTGATTTGTAACTCAAAATACTTGATATATTGTGTACTAAATAATTTAAAAAATTATTATTGTGTACTAAATAATTTAAAAAACAGTGTTAATATATCATTCACTGACCTCCTGTTTGGTTAATAATTTAATAGTAATTGGAAATAAATACATGCTTGGGGATCAAAATTACAGACCATGCATTAGTGTTACTTTGCAGAAGATATGTTCTCCTAAGTTAAGCAGTCAAAGTGTGATTTGTTCCAAAAATTATGTTTTAAAAATATGTACATTGCTTGTAGACAATAATTCCAAGAACTGTATATTTCTCATTTATCAAAATCTGGCATTTCTTAGGGTAAGGTCTAAGTGATATGTTTTTGCATATAATTTGTAAAATGCCTTCTTTTTATTTCATCCTAACTAAAACTCTTAAATTTTCAGAATAATACTTACCAGGAGACAAAGTCCATAGATAAAGAAAAAAACCGTCTTCCAATATTATCAGGCAAGAAATTTCTCAACTTTTTCTCACAAATAAAACAAGAAAACTGTTCAAGTGAACAATTTCTATACTATATTCTTTCCTTTGAATTAAATTCTCTGCACAGTTTTGTGCATTCATCCTGCTTTATTCTGAGGTAAAAAAGAAAAAACACAACTTAGAATTTTGTTCAGGCACTGCTCAAACGGAAAATCTGCCAGGAAGTTGTGTCTGAAGGGGAATCCAGGCAGCGATTGGGAACACAAGTGGAGCAGACTATGTCATGTCTGTCTTCCAGGGCACCTCATAATATACTGAGGATTGAGGACAAGGCAACATTGCTCTTCCCTGGAGACCAGTTTCCAAAGGAAGCTTTTCTGGCATGTTTTTTAGGACAAAGCTTAGGGACTAAATGCAGCTATGTCATGTTTTAAGGAAATAGTTGACTTTTTCCTTAGATGGCACACAAGGAAGAACCTGGTTTCATCCTATTTTGTGATCCTTTAAGGTTTTACCTGGGTTGTTGAAGGAGCCATTTATAACGACATCTGCAGTTGCTCCATAAATGAAACCATCAAGGGTGAAATAATTCACTTTTCACAATGACACATTTTTATGTTTACATATGTGATACTATCGTACTATCTCTGTTTATTAGAAGATATTTAGAATGGGACAAAATCGAAAGAACAAAATGAGAACAGGTCTAACATGTGGGAACATCTTGATAATTCCCCCCCATTTTGTTTACCTTTATAAATGCATATTTGTGTAATGCAAATGTGTGTATCTACTGTTTTCCATAGTTACTATTACACTGTATGTTTACCCACCAGCCCTCATTTTGTGACCAAGATTCCAAGATACACCATGAGCAACATTACATCAGTCTTTGATAAACCCACAGTGTTTTGTCCTGTGCACGGACTTCTGCCCCATCACGAACTTCCCTGTAAATGGGTCCTCAGCTGACACATGTTTCAGGGCATCACAAGGAAAATACAGTGTCAGCTCCCCATTTTGGTTTGACCATCACCCCACTTATCTCCATAGCAGTACTTCTACAATTCGTTTTACTACTTATTGCACTCTATACATATTGAAGTGTTTTCTAATATATGAACTTAAAAATTAAAATATGGAAGAGTGTTAAGATATTATATTGAAAATTACTTGTAGAAGATGTGGAAGCAGAGGAATAAATTGAGAAGATATACACTGAGCCCTGGCTGGTGTGGCTCTGAGGATTGAGTGACAGACTATGAACCAAACAGTCACCAGTTCAATTATGGTCTATGGTTCATGTCTGAAGTGCTGGCCAGGCCTCCAGTTGGGTGTGTGCAAAAGGCAACCACACATTGATGTTTCTGTCCTTCTCTTTCTCCCTCCCTTTCCCTTCATTCTAAAATAAATGAATAAACAAATAAATAAATAAAAGATATGCACTGAAAGTAAGTTTAAAATATTCTTGATAATTTTGGGTCACTTCATAAAAATGAAATCATTCCTCTTGCAGATATAAAAGTGACTCTGATGGCCCTGGAGGAGGGGTCTCAGTGATTGGACTGTCATCCCATACCACAAAACGTTTTGTATTCAAATCCCTGTCAGGGCACAAAAATTGGTTGCGTATTTGATCCCCAGTCGGGGCACATATAACAAGCAACCAGTCGGTGTTTCTATGTCACATTGATGTTCCTCTCTCTTGTTCTGTCGTTCCCTTCCTTTCTTTCTAAAATCAATAAACATACACTTTGGTGAGGATTTTTAAACATCCATTAAAGGGAACTTTTATAGGGAAGTCTGTCAATACTCCCAACATTCAGAAGTTAATTTTTGGTTGGATAAAGATCCGCTTTTTAAATAGGTTATTATGTATTGTTTTTTTCCATTACCATTTATCTTCCCTACACCCTCTTCCATTCTACCCACCCCCTCCCCAGCGCTCACCCCACTGTTGTTCTTGTCCATGGGCCCTTTGTCTTTTGAGCTCAATGCCTCCAACCCCCAAACCCAGGAGAGTGGTCAACTTCTTTTCTATCTACGAATCTGTTTCTATTTTCCTTATTAGTTCAGTTTGTCCACATGTAAGTGAAATCATATGGCATTTGTGTCTCTCTGTCTGGCTTATTTCATTTAGCATAATATTCTCCAGGTCCATCCATGCTGTCCCAAAGGTAATTTTTACCTTTTTTATGGCCAAGTAGTATTCCACAGTGTAAATTACCTTAGTTATTTTATCCATTCATCCACTGATGGACACTCAGCTGATTCTTTTGAATTGGTAAAATAAAAAAAATTAAATTTCACTTCTAAAAATAATGATGCAGTTTACTGTAATAATTGCTCCTGTACAGCAAGACAAACCTTCCACAAATGAAAAGGGTACCAACTGTATAAAATAACATATTTACCAATGATACATCTCACAAGGGGTTTATTCTCCAGAGAATGTGGAGAATTTATACAACTCAACAACAGAAAATCAAACAATCGAATTAAGAAATAGACAAAGGGCCTGAATGGACACTTCTCCAAAAGAGGACATCCAGATGCCCACAATGCATTTGAAAAAATATTCAATGACACTAATCATCAGAGACATGCAAATTCAAACCACAATGATGAGATGTCACCTCTCTCCCGTTAGAGTGGTCATCATCAATAAATCAACAAACAACAAGTGTTAGTGACAATGTGAGGGCAAGAGATCCCTTGTGCACTGTAGGTGGGAGTGCAGACTATGCAGTACTGTGGAAAACAGTATGGGGTTTCCTCAAAAACTTAAAAATTGACTTTTTGGTCCAGTGATCCCACTTTTTGCTCATCAAGATGCAAAGATAAGGGCCCTGTGGTACCCTGCCATAGCCTTTGGAGTAAAAGTTTGGCTATCTAATATACATTGGTCTATACTTTTGGGAAAATTCTACAAATTGCATACATCAAATATGTACAGATTTTACATGTCAAGTATATTTCAATACAGTGGTTTTCAATAAAACCTATACTTGGAAAATGAAAAAGTATGTTTATAATAACCCTTAAATAACATAAAGATAAAACAAATCCAGATTATGTATAGGAAAAGGTTTAAATATAAAGGATATTTTAGCATCTTACCCAGCTAAAGTTTCTAATTATCCACAAATTTATCAGTTCTCAGCTTTACAACATCTCTTGTACAAAGAAAGCAAAAGAGTTAAGAATTTAGTTTAAGAATTTGTTTTTAATGACCACAAGAAGCCTATAGTTGTCAAGAAAGAGGGAATAAATTTTAAACAAACACAGAATACCAAGAGGAAGTTTACCGAGCTTTATTGCCACATCACAGAAATGTAAAGAGTTAAAATTTTTAGAAGGTGGACAGTAAAGTTATATCACTGCATGAAGATTTTTAAATTGATGAATTTACAAAATTTCAGGTCCTGAGCATTGTATCATAAAAGTGTTGATTTTTCTCCCTTGTACCAAGAACACATTCATCTCTGAATTCAATGACAGATATTAAACATGTAAATATGTAAGAAAACTGCAAAGACTAAATATAAAATGACAGAAATCTTGCTTATATATGTAATGGATGCACATACCTACTTTCATAACCAGTGATCTAGAGAAAAGAACACATACACAGCTGTTAACAATTGCTAAGTGGTTTACATTACCTTAATTTTTTGCTAAGTTATCCAAATCGTTTTCAATGTTAACCTATACCGATCTAATTCCAAAAGTTTAAAATGCTTTCTTTTATTGTTGTTGAAGTACAGCTGTCTCCATTTACCCCCACTAAACCCCTCAGTCCAGCCATCCCCACTTCCGTCCTCTGATTCTACCCAAGCTAGGTTTTGTCCATGTGTCCTTTATAGTTGTTCTGAGTTTTCCCTTAGTTTTTGTTGTTTGTCAATTAGACTAACCAAAAGTAATTTATAAAACACAAGTGAATAATCTTTTAGAGAAAGCCGTTGTGAATTAAAAACATTCCATGAATCAAAATCTTCTAGTAATAATGGTCAGCATTCATTAGTAATGCCTTAAATGATTTAATATTTATTATAACAGTATGGACCTGGATATATTAATTATCTTCTTCAGTTCTAGAAATGGAAACAGCAAAGTTTCACTGATTTATTAAGGCTTTCACAGCTAAAACGAGGAGTAGGTGTAGAATATAAATCATAAAATGTTTGGCTCCAAAGACAGTGCTCCTCATTACTCTGCTACATTTCTTCTCCATATAATACATGACGTGATTTCTGAAACTTTTATCAGTGTGCCAAAACTGAGCCCTGTTTCATAATAAATTCTCTGCTATTGGAGTATGCATGGTACTTTCTGTCCTATATTTTAAAATATGACATTCATATTTTCTTATTTGGGGGATAAGTTGCCCTTAAACAATGGACCATATTTTTAACACACATTTTATGGCTTATAATTACAATATGAATTTCACAGGACATAATTTTTGAGGTGTCCAAGATTATATTTGATTCAGTAAAGGATGGTTCAACAGAAATACAAACAAATGAAAGGACTTCATTGATTTTTGGAGAGAAGAAGAAAATACCCACAGGAAAGAAGATAAAAGTTAACTATTTAGAAACAATGTTACTTGAATTGCCTGGAGCCCTCTCTCTTCTGTATGAGTCTAATGAGAGCATTTTTCACTTCTTTATTCCTAAGACTGTAAATGAGTGGATTCAGCATGGGGATCACAATAGTATAAAAAACAGATGCCACTTGATCTTTGCCCAAGGTGTAGGACTTCCGTGGTTTCAAATACGTGAAAATCGTAGTGCCATAAAAGATGGTGACTCCCAGGAGATGGGAGGCACATGTAGAGAAGGCTTTTCTCTTTCCTGAAGTGGAAGTAATTTTCAGTACAGTGGCCAGAATGGACAGGTAGGACACAGATATTGTGATAAGAGATACCATTAGAGTAGAGCCCGCACAAATGAATATCATGATTTCCACGTGACGTGTGTCAGTGCAGGACAGGGCTAGGATTGGGGAAGTGTCACAGAAGAAGTGATGGATTATATTACAGTCACAGAAATGCAGTGTGCTCATGAAAAACACATTGATCACAGAGAACATAAATCCTATTGAATAGGACCCCAGGACAAAGGAGCAGCAGAGTGTTTTGGACATAACAACGGGGTAGCGCAGAGGATTGCAGATAGCAACATAGCGGTCATATGCCATTGAGGAGAGAAGAAGACATTCGGTGACACCCAGCAAGATACAGAAGTATATTTGGGTGAAGCAGCTTATGTATGAAATGTGCTTTGTGGAGGTCAGTAAGTTCTGTAAGGTTTTAGGTGTGATGGCTGTTGAGTAACTGAGGTCAAGAAATGACAGGTGACTGAGAAAGAAATACATGGGGGTGTGAAGCTGGAGATCCAGGTGGATGATCAATATCATCCCTGCATTTCCCAGCACACTCATCAGGTAAATCATGAGAAATACGATAAAGAGGACCAGCTGGATGTCTTCAGATTCTGTCAGCCCCATAAGGATGAAGTCAGACACACGTGTGTTATTGCTTCTGCCCATTCTGTCCACCTGCTCCACACTGCTGAGAAATAAAGGTGTTACCTGGCAGGAATGATTTCATAAATGTTGACTTATATATTATGTTAATATTTCTAAAAATTTATAATAATAAGTGGCTTTCAGAATGTGATGGGGAAATTACATTGCATTGCAAAATACAGAAGTGGGCATACATTGACCCTTGGGCATGATATAATAAAAGCTATCATTTGTTTAATTAGAATGAGCCTGACACTCCTCTAAATGCTTTTCCTTATTAATACATTTACTTCTCATGAGAATACCAGACCATGGGTGCTATACTTATAGTTTCATTTTTAGAAATGAGATAAAGAGCACAATTTAAGTAACTTATTCAGATTCAGAGCAATTAAATGTTGGCTCTGTCATTCCACCAAGATAGAGTGACTTCCAAGACCAGGCTCTTTATCCTATATTCCTATTTGTAACTGAAAAAGACCTATGGCAAAATTACTTGATATACTGTGTAGTAAATAAGTATAAAAACAGATTTAATATATCATTCACTGCCCTCTTGTTTGGATATTTATTTAATAGTTATTGAAAATAAATTTCATGCTTGGAGATCAGAATTACAGACCATGCATTAGTATTAATTTGCAGAAGATATGATTTCCTAAGTTGAGCAGTCTAAATCTGATTTGTTCCAAAAATGTTGTTTCAAACACAAGTACATTGCTTGTACACCATAATTCTAACAACTGTATATTTGTCATTTATCAAAACCTGGCATTTCTTAGGGTAAGGTCTAAGTGATATGTTTATGTATATATTTTATAAAATGCCTTCTTTTTATTTCATACTAACTAAAACTCTTAAATTTTCAGATTTATACTTACCAAGAGCCATAGTCCCTGGATAAAGAAATAACCATCTTCCAATATTATCAGACAAGAAATTTCTCAACCTTTTCTCACAAATAAAACATGAAAACGGTTCGAGTTAACAATTTCTGCAATGTACTCTTTCCTTTGAATTAAGTTCTGTGCACAGTTTTGTGTATTCTTCTTGCTTTATTCTGAGGTATAAAATAAAAAAGTCAACTTAGAATTTTGTTCAGGAACTGGTCAAATGGAAAATCTGCCAGGAAGTTGCATCTGAAGGGGAATCCAGGCAGTGATTGTGAACACAAGTGGAGCAGACTATGATTTGTCCGTCTTCCAGGGCACCTCATAATATGCTGAGGATTGAGGACAAGGCAACATTGCTCTTCCCCGGAGACCAGTTTCCAAGGGAAGCTTTTCTGGCACGTTTCCTAGGAGAAAGGCTCAGGGACTAAATGCAGCTGTGTAGTGTTGAAGGAAATAGTGATACCTTTTTCCTTATATGGCACACAGCAAACACCGGTTTCAACCTCTTTTGTGATCCTTTAAGTTTTTAACTGTGTTGGTGGAGGAGCCATTTTTTAATTAATTAATTTATTTTTTTTCAGTTACAATTGTCTGCATTTTCTTCCCTTCCCTCCACCCCACCCCAGCCAGTCCCACCTCCCTCCCCCACCCCTACCCTCCCCCTTGATTTTGTTCTTGTGTCCTTTATAGTAGCTTCTACAGACCCCTCTCCCCACTATCCCCTCCCCACTCCCCTGTGGCTATTGTTACAATGTTCTTAATTTCAATGTCTCTGGTTATATTTTGTTTCCTTTTTTTCTTTTGTTGACTATGTTCCAGTTAAAGGTGAGATCATATGGTATTTGTCCCTCACCACCTGCCTTATTTCACTTAGCATAATGCTCTCCAGTTCCATCCATGCTGTTGCAAAGGGTAAAAGCTCCTTCTTTCTCTCTGCTGTGTAGAATTCCATTGTGTAAATGTACCATAATTTTTTGATCCACTCATTTGCTAATGGACACTTCGGTTGCTTCCAGGACTTGGCTATCGTAAATTGTGCTGCTATGAACATTGGGGTGCATAGGTTCTTTTGGATTGGTGTTTCAGGGTTCTTAGGGTATAATCCCAGCAGTGGAATTACTGGGTCAAAGGGCAGTTCCATTTTTAGTTTTCTGAGGAAATTCCATACTGTTTTCCACAGTGGCCTCACCAGTCTGCATTCCCACCAACAGTGCACTATGATTCCCTTTTCTCCCCATCCTCTCCAACATTTGTTTGTAGATTTGTTTATGTTGGCCACTCTAACCGGTGTGAGATGGTACCTCATTGTGGTTTTAATTTGCATTTCTCTGATGGCTAGTGATGCTGAGCAGTTTTTCATATGTCTCTGGGCCCTCTGTATGTCTTCCTTGGAGAAGTGTCTGTTCAAGTCCTTTGCCCATTTTTTAATTGGGTTGTTTGTCTTCCTGGAGTGGAGTCATGTGAGTTCTTTATATATTTTGGAGATCAGGCCCTTGTCTGAGGTATCATTGGCAAATATGTTTTCCCATACTGTTGGTTCTCTTTGTATTTTAATGCTGTTTTCTTTAGCCCTGCAGAAGCTTTTTATTTTGATGAGGTCCTATTTGTTTATTCTTTCCTTTATGTCCCTTGCTTTAGGGGATATGTCTGTGACGATGTTGCTGCATGGATGTCTGAGATCTTCCTGCCAATGTTTTCCTCTAGGACTTTTATGGTGTTATGACTTATATTTAAGTCTTTTATCCATCTTGAGTTTATTTTTGTGTATGGTGTAAGTTGGTGATCGAGTTTCATTTTTTTTTGCATGTAGCTGTCCAGATCTCCCAACAGCATTTGTTGAAGAGACTATTTTTGCTCCATTTTATGCTCCTGCCTCCTTTGTCAAATATTAATTGACCATAAAGACTTGGGTTTATTTCTGGGCTCTCTGTTCTGTTCCATTGGTCTGTGTGCCTGTTTTTATGCCAGGACCAGGCTGTTTTGATTACAGTGGCCTTGTAGTACAGTTTGATATCAGGTATTGTGATCCCTCCTGCTTTGTTCTTTTCCCTCAAAATTGCTGCAGCTATTCGGGGTCGTTTATGGTTCCATATAAATTTCTGAAATGTTTGTTCTATATCTGTGAAATATGTCATAGGTACTTTAATAGGGATTGCATTGAATCTATAAATCACTTTGGGTAGTATGGCCATTTTGATGATGTTAATTCTTCCAATCCATGAGCATGGTACCTGCTTCCATTTGTTTGTGTCTTCCTTAATTTCTTTCTTCAGTGTTGTGTAGTTTTCTGAGTACAGGTCTTTTACCTTGGAGGAGCCATTTATAGACACATCTGCAATTGCTCAGTAACTGAAACCATCAATAATGGAATAATTCATTTTTCACAATGACACATTCTTATGTTTACATGTGTGATACTCATACAATCTCTGTTCATTAGAAAATAATCAGAATGCAACAAAATTCAAAGAACAAAATGAGAACAAGCTAAACATGTTGGAACATTGTGATAATTACCCCCCATTTCTTATCTTTATTAATGTATATTTGTGTCTACCATTTTCCATGATTACTATTACACTGTATGCTTACCCACCACCCCTCATTTTGTGACCAAGATTCCACGATACACCATGAGCAACTTTACATCAGCCTTTGATAAACCCACAGTGTCTTATCTGGTACATGGACTTGTGCCCCATCACTGACTTCCCTCTAAATGGGTCCTCAGCTGACACATGTTTCAGAGCGTCACAAGGAAAATACAGTGTCAACTCCCCCCTTAGTTAAATTTGTTTTGGCCATCACCCCACTCATCTACAAAGCAGTAGTTCTACAATTTGTTTTAGTACTTATTGCACTCTGTATATATTGAAGTGTTTTCTAATATATGAACTTAAAAATTAAAATATGGAAAGAAAGCTAAGATATTATATTGAGAGTTAATTGTCCAAGATGTAGAAGCAGAGGAATAATTTGAAAAGATATACACTTAGCCCTAGCTGGTGTGTCTCAGAGGATTGATTGACAGCTTGTGGACCAAATAGTCACTAGTTCAATTCCCAGTCTAGGGCTCATGTTTGGGTGCTAGCCAGGTCCCCAGTTGGAGTCGGTCAAGGGGCAACCACACACTGGTGTTTCTCTCCTTCTGTTTCTCCCTCCCTTCCCTTTCATAAATAAACAAAGAAATAAATAGATAGATAGATCGATATTCTGAAAGTAAGTTTAAAATGTTCTTGTGAATATTGGGTCACTTCATCATAGTGAAATCATTCTTCCTGCAGATATAAAAGTGACTCTGACTGACCTGGAGGAGGGGTCTCAGTTGGTTGGACTGTCATCCCATACAACAAAATGTTTTGGGTTCAGATCCCTGTCAGGGCAGAAAAATTGGTTGTGTGTTTGATCCACAGTCAGGGCACATATAAGCGGCAACCAGTTGATGTTTCTATGTCACATTGATGTTCCTCTCTCTTGTTCTGTCGTTTCCTTCTTTTCTTTCTAAAATCAATGAACATACACTTTGGTGAGGATTTTTAAACATCTATTAAAGGGAACTTTTATAGGGAAGTCTGTCAATACTCCTGACATTCAGAAGTTAATTTTTGGTTGGATAAAGAACCACTTTATAAATAGGTTATTAATTATTGTTTTTTTGTCCATTGCCATTTAACCTCTCTACACCCTCTTCCATTCTACCCACCCCCTGCCCAGCACTCACCACACCGCTGTTTCTGTCCATGGGTCCTTTGACTTTTTGGCTCAATGCCTCCAACCTCCAAACCCAGACAGTGGTCAACTTCCTCTCTATCTACGAATCTGTCTCTATTTTGCTTGTTAGTTCAGTTTGTTCATTAGATTCCACATATAAGTGACATCCTATGGCATCTGTCTTTCCCTGACTGGCTTGTTTCACTTACCACAATGTTATCCAGATCCATCCATGCTGTCACAAAGGTAAAATTTTCTTCTTTTCTGGTCAAGTAGTATTCCAGAGTGTAAATTACCCTAGTTATTTTATCCATTCATCTACTGATGGACACTCAGCTGACTCTTTTGACTTAGTTAAATAAAAAAAATTAAATTTCACTTCTAAAAATAATGATGCACTTTATTGTAATAATTGCTTCTGTAAAACAAAAGAAACCATCAACAAAATGAAAAGGATACCCATTGTAAAAAATAACATATTTACCAATAATACATCTGATAAGGGGTTTAATCTTCAAGGAATATGGAGAATTTATACAACTCTACACCAGAAAGTCAAACAACCCAAGTAAGAAATAGGCAAAGGGTCTGAATGGACACTTCTCCAAATGAGGGCGTCCAGATACCCAAAATGCATTTGGAAAAATATTCAATGACACTAATCATCAGAGAGAGGCAACTTCAAACCACAATGATGAGATGTTACCTCTCACCTGTCAGAATGGTAATCATCAATAAATCAACAAACAACAAGTGTTGGTGACAATGTGAGGGCAAGAGATCCCTTGTGCACTGTTGGTGGGAGTGCATACTATGCAGTACTGTGGAAAACAGTATGGAGTTTCCTCAAAAATTTAAAAATGGAATTGTCTTTTGATCCAGTGATCCCACATTTTCCTCTTCAAGATGCAAAGATAAGGGCCCTGTGGTACCCTGCCATAGCCTTTGGAGTAAAACCTTGGCTACCTAATATACATTGGTCTATACTTTTGGGAAAATTCGACAAATTGCGTACATCAGATATGTACAGATTTTACATGTCAAGTATATTTCAATACAGTGGTTTTCAATAAAACCTATACTTGGAAAATGAAAAAGTATGTTTATAATAACCCTTAAATAACATAAAAATAAAACAAATCCAGATTATGTACAGGAAAAGATTTAACTATAAAGGAAATTTTAGCATTGTACCCGAATAAAGTTTCTAGTTTTCCACTAATTTTATCAATTCTTAGCTTTGCAACATGTCTTGCAGAATACAAAGCAACAGAGTTAAGAATTTAGTTTAAGAATTTATTTTTAATGACCACAAGAAGCCTGTAGTTGTCAAGAAAGAGGCAATAAATTTTAAACAAACACAGAATATCAAGAGGAAGTTTACCGAGCTTTATTGCCACATCACAGAAATGTAAAGGGTTAAAATTTTTAGAAGGTGGACACTAAACATATATCACTGCATGAAGATTTTTAAATTGATGAATTTACAAAATTTCAGGTCCTGAGCATTGTATCACCAAAGTCTTGATTTTTTGCCAATATACAAAAAACACATTCATCTCTGAATTCAATGACAGATATTAAACATGTAAATATGTAAGAAAACTGCAAAGAGTAAATATAAAATTGATGCAGATCCCGGCCCGCAGGATCCTGTGTTGGGCGGCAATAGACAAATACACACCGAGTCCTGTGGAGGGACAGGTAAGGTGCAGCCACTCTCTCAAGAGGAGAGTGCCCCGACCCTTGCTTTCACAGGCTTTTATTGCTTTTCTGGGCACATTACATTGAGGATGATGCTCATTTACTCTGCACAGGTTGCTTTAGGCAGTTACAGAAAGCAAAGGAGAGGGGGTTGCTAATTACATAAAAGAGGAAGGATATTTGCAAATGTAAAGGGAAAAGTGGTTAAGCTGGTTACACTGGTTCTTGGAAGGTGCATCATAGATTTTAGGAAGTTACTTTAAAGATATGCAGTAAACATTTGCTGCCTCAATTCAGGGTGAGGGAGTTTTAGCAAGAGCAAATCTCAAAGCAGCCTAGGTAAAATAAGGGCCTGATTCCCCACGGGAGAACCTATCCGTGGCTGTGGGTCCTGCCCGCCGAACCTTGTTCACCACTGGCTTTTCCTAGTGGGAGCTGGGCCACATTTCCCACGCTTGGGACAGTTCCCCATATCTCCCCCCTTGTTTTTAGTTAGGACCACAATAGATCCCACAAAGCTTGCTACTTGCTGGTCTCTCACATGGAAAATAATTTGCAAATGCAGCGGAGTACACAGAGCATTACTATAATTAGTAAGCAACCAGCAGCTCCAAAGACCCACATTCTCAGATTAAGCCCAACATTCATTGTCAGGCAGTAATGATCAAACAATAGATAACAAAGAACTATGAGGGCTTATTTAGAGTCAGATGACTAAAGGGCCATAAAACTTTGGGGAAACAAGTTCATTTCAGGCTTGGATCCTTATCATTTAAATTGAGGGTATTAGCAACGCAGGTTACACAGGATTTTATGCATTCTCTCTTAGGCCTGATGTCCCGGGGAACCTGCCCTTTCCAGCACAAGGCCATACCCACCTCTGGCATTGTTTCAGGCTTAAATTGAGCAGGGGAAGTAAGGCAGCCAAGAGATTAGGAGACTTCTTGCAGACAGAATGAGGACTCAGGCTATGTCAAAGCTGAGGGGTGAGGGTCAATCACCCCTTTTGTCTATGGCCCTCCAAGTCCTTCCCTGAGGGCCCCTTCTTGACCATGCCTGTCTTAGTTCGTCCCTCCTTTGAGGAATCTTACCCCTCATTGGCTAACCAGTCATCCGCCCTAGGGCCAGGTAAGGTGAAGTGAAGGGAGGCAGAGGCAGTGCCCCTATCAGGATGATAAGCTTTGTCTCTTAAATGGCATATGGTCTCACAGTCTTTTACTCAGCCTTAGCTACCGGGGATTACAGTCTCTGAAACCAGGCAGGGCAGTTCCCAACATCATAAAATGACACATATTTTGCTTATATAGGTAATGGATGCACATACCTACTTTCATAACCAGTGATCTAGAAAAAAGAACACATACGCAGCTGTTAACAATTGCTAAGGGGTTTCCATTTCCTTAATGTTTTTCAGAGTTACCCAAAATTTCTTCAATGTTAACATATATCAATCTGACTCCAAAATTGTAAAATGTGTTTTTTTTATTGTTGTTGAAGTACAGTTGTCTCAATTTCTCACCCACTGCTCTCCCCCCCACAGTCAAGCTATCCCCACTTCCCTCCCCTGATCCCATCCCAGCTTGGTATTGTCCATGAGTCCTTTATAGTTGTTCTGAGTTTTCCCTTGGTTGTTTGTGTGTTTGTCAATTAGATTAAACAAAAGTAATTTATAAAACACAAGTGAATAATTTTTTAGAGAAAGCCGTTGTGAATTAAAAACATTCCATGAATCAAAATCTTCTAGTAATAATGGTCAGCATTCATTAGTAATGCCTTAAATGATTTAATATTTATTATAACAGTATGGACCTGGATATATTAATTATCTTCTTCAGTTCTAGAAATGGAAACAGCAAAGTTTCACTGATTTATTAAGGCTTACACAGCTAAAATGAGGAGTAGGTATACAATATAAATCATAAAATGTTTGGCTTCAAAGACAGCGCTCCTCATTACTCTGCTACATTTCTTCTCCATATAATACACGACGTGATTTCTGAAACTATTATCAGTGTGCCAAAGCTGAGCTCTGTTTCATTTTAAATTCTCTGCCATTGGAGTATGCATGGTAATTTCTGTGTTATATTTTAAAATATGACATTCATATTTTCTTACTTTGGGGATAAGTTGCCCTTAAAAACAATGGACCATATTTTTATCACATATTTTATGGTTTATAATTATAATATGAATTTCACAGGACATAATTTTGGAGGTGTCCAAGATTGTATTTGATTAACTAAAGGATGGTTAAACAGAAATACAAACAAATGAAAGGACTTCATTGCTTTATGGAGAGAACAAGAAAATTCCCCACAGGAAAGAAGATAAAAGTTAACTGTTTAGAAAAGATGTTACTTGAATTTCCTGGAGCCCTCTCTCTTCTGCATGAGTCTAATGAGAGCATTTTTCACTTCTTTATTCCTAAGACTGTACATGAGTGGATTCAGCATGGGAATCACCATAGTATAAAAAACAGAAGCCACTTGATCTTTGCCCAAGGTGTAGGACTTCCGTGGTTTCAAATACGTGAAAATCATAGTGCCATAAAAGATGGTGACTCCCAGGAGATGGGAGGCACATGTAGAGAAGGCTTTTCTCTTTCCTGAAGTGGAAGTAATTTTCAGTACAGTGGCCAGAATGGACAGGTAGGACACAGATATTGTGATAAGAGATAGCATTAGAGTAGAACCACCAAAAATGAATATCATGGTCTCCACATCCTGTGTGTCAGTGCAGGACAGGGCTAGGATTGGGGAAGTGTCACAGAAAAAGTGATGGATTACATTGGAGTCACAGAAATGCAGTGTGCTCATGCAAAGAACATTGACCATAGAGTTTGTAAAGCCAATGAAATAGGACCCAAGGACGAGGGAGCAGCAGAGTCTCTTGGACATAACAACAGGGTAGTGCAGAGGACTGCAGATAGTGACATAGCGGTCTTAGGCCATTGAGGAGAGAAGAAAACATTCAGTGGCAGCCAAGAAGACAAAAAAGTACATTTGGGTGAAGCAGCTTATGTATGAAATGTGCTTCGTGGAGGTCAGTAAGTTCTGTAAGGTTTTCGGTGTGATGGCTGTTGAGTAACTGAGGTCAAGAAATGACAGGTGACTGAGGAAGAAATACATGGGGGTGTGAAGCTAGAGATCTAGGTGGATGATCAATATCATCCCTGCATTTCCCAGCACACTCATCAGGTAAATCATGAGAAATACGATAAAGAGGATCAGCTGGATGTCTTCAGATTCTGTCAGCCCCATAAGGATGAAGTCAGACACACGTGTGTTATTGCTTCTGCCCATTCTGTCCACCTGCTCCACACTGCTGAGAAATAAAGGTGATACCTGGAAGGAATGAGTTCATAAATGTTGACTTATATATTAGATTAATCTTTCTAAAAATTTATAATAAGTAGTGGACTACAGAATATGATGGGAAATTACATTGGATTGGAAAATACAGAAGTGGGCATACATTGACCCTCAGGCATGATATAATAAAAAGTAACATTCTTTATACTTATAATAAGCCTGACACTGTCCTAAATGTTTTGCTTTACTAACATATTTGCCCCACATGAGGACATTATACCTTAGGCGCTATCATATAGGCTCATTTTTTAAAATGATTTAAAGGGCACAGACAATTTAAGCAACTTATTCAGAGTCAGAGCTATTAAATGGTGGCTCTGTCATTCTACCAAATAGAGTGACTTCCAAACCACCTCATTATACTGTATTTATGTTTATAATTGAAAAAACTTAAGGAAAAAATACTTGATATATTGTATAATAAAAAATTATAAAAACAGTTTTAATGAATCTTTGCTTTCCTTTGGCTTTGAAACTTATCTCAAAGTAATTGAATATAATTATCACCTTAGGGAACGAAGATTAAACCACTCATTACTATCAAATTACAGAAGATACATTTTCCTAAGTTGAGCATTCAAAATTGGATTTGTTCCAAAAATTATGTTTCAAAAACATGTATATTGTTTATAGACCATAATTCCATCAACTGCATAATTCTCGTTTCACAAATCTGGGCATTTTTTAGGGTGAGATCTAAATAATATCTTTATGTATATATTTTGTAAAATGCCTTCTTTTTATTTCATCCTACGTAAAACACTTAAATTTTCAGAGTAATACTTACCAAGAGCCAAAGACAGTGGAGAAAGAAAAAAACCTATCAATATTATCAGGCAAATATTTCTCATCCTTTTCTCACAAATAAAACAAGAAAACTATTCGAGTCAAAAATTTTTATACTATATTCTTTCCTTTGAGTTAAATTCTGTGCACAGTTTTGAGCATTCATCCTGCTTAATTCTTAAGTAAAGAGAGAAAACTCAACTTAGAATTTTGAAACGGTCCTGGTCAAATGGAAAATCTGCCAGGAAGTTGTGTCTGAAGGGGAATCCAGGCAGCGATTGGGAACACAAGTGGAGCAGACTATGTCATGTCTGTCTTCCAGGGCACCTCATAATATACTGAGGACTGAGAATAAGGCAACATTGTTCTTCCCTGGAGACCAGTTTCCAAGGAAGCTTTTCTGGCACATTTCCAAGGACAAAGGCTCAGGGACTAAATGCAGCTGTGTCATGTTTTAAGGAAATAGTTGACTTTTTCCTTAGATGGCACACAAGGAAGAACCTGGTTTCATCCTCTTTTGTGATCCTTTAAGATATTACCATTGTTAGTGGAGGAGCCATTTATAGAGATGTATGCAGTTGCTGCATAACTGAAACCATCAAGGATGAAATAATTCACTTTTCACAATGACACATTATTATGTTTACATATGTGAAACTATCGTACTATCTCTGTTTATTAGAAAATAATTAGAATGGGACAAAATTGAAAGAACAAAATGAGAACAAGTCTAACATGTGGGAACATCTCGATAATTCCCCCCCATTTTCTTTACCTTTATAAATGCATATGTGTGTAATGCAAATGTGTGTATCTACAGTTTTCCATGATTACTATTACACTGTATGCTTACCCACCAGCCCTCATTTTGTGACCAAGAGTCCATGATACACCATGAGCAACGTTACATCAGTCTTTGATAAACCCACAGTGTTTTGTCCTGTGCACAGACTTCTGCCCCATCACGAACTTCCCTCTCAATGGGTCCTCAGCTGACACATGTTTCAGGGCATCACAAGGAAAATACAGTGTCAGCTCCCCATTTTGTTTTGGCCATCACCCCACTCATCTACACAGCAGTACTTCTACAATTTGGTTTACTACTTTTTTCACTCTGTACATAATCAAGTGTTTTCTAATATATGAACTTAAAAATTAAAATATGGAAAGAAAGCTAAGATATTATATTGAGAGTTAATTGTCCAAGATGTACAAGCAGAGGAATAATTTGAAAAGATATACACTGAGCCTTGGCTGGTGTGTCTCAGGGGATCGAGTGATAGCCTGTGAACCAAACAGTCACCAGTTCAATTCCCAGTCTAAGGTTCATGCCAGGTCCCCACTTTTGAGTGGTTGCATACGAGGCAACCACACACTGGTGTTTCTCTCCTTCTCTTTCTCCCTCCCTTCCCCTTCATTAATAGATAGATAGATAGATGATAGACAGATACATAGATAGATAGATATACACTAAAAATAAGTTTAAAATATTCTTGTGAATATTAGGTCACCTCATCATAGTGAAATCATTCTTCCTGCAGATATAAAAGTGACTCTGACTGCCCTGGAGGAGGGTTCTCAGGTGGTTGGACTGTCATCCCATACAACAAAATGTTTTGGGTTCAAATCCCTGTCAGGGTAGAAAAATTGGTTGCGTATTTGATCCGCAGTCAGGGCACATATAAGAGGCAACCAGTTGATGTTTCTATGTCACATTGATATTCCTCTCTCTTGTTCTTTCGTTCCCTTCCTCTCTTCTAAAATCAATAAATATACACTTTGATGAGGATTTTTAAACATCCATTAAAGGGAACTTTTATAGGGAAGTCTGTCAATACTCCCAACATTCAGAAGTTAATTTTTGGTTGGATAAAGATCCACTTTTTAAATATATTATTATTTATTGTTTTTTTTGCCATTACCATTTATCTTCCCTACACCCTCTTTCATTCTACCCACCCCCTCCCCAGCACTCACAACACTGTTGTTCCTGTCCATGGGCCCTTTGTCTTTTGGGCTCAATGCCTCCAACCCCCAAACCCAAGAGAGTGGTCAACTTCTTTTCTATCTACGAATCTGTTTCTATTTTCCTTGTTACTTCAGTTTGTCCACATGTAAGTGAAATCATATGGCATTTCTGTCTCTCTGTCTGGCTTATTTCATTAGCATAATATTCTCCAGGTCCATCCATGCTGTCCCAAAGGTAAATTTTACCTTTTTTATGGCCAAGTAGTATTCCACAGTGTAAATTACCCTAGTTATTTTGTCCATTCATCTACTGATGGACATTCAGCTGATTCTTTTGAATTGGTAAAATAAAAAAAATTAAATTTCACTTCTAAAAATAATGATGTACTTTACTGTAATAATTGCTCCAGTACAGCAAGAGAAACCTTCCACAAATGAAAAGGGTACCAACTGTATAAAATAACATATTTACCAATGATACATCTGACAAGGGGTTTATTCTCCAGAGAATGTGGAGAATTTATACAACTCAACAACAGAAAATCAAAAAATCGAATTAAGAAATAGACAAAGGGTCTGAATGGACACTTCTCCAAAAGAGGACATCCAGATGCCCAAAATTCATTTGAAAAAATATTCAATGACACTAATCATCAGAGAGAGGCAACTTCAAACCACAGTAATGAGATGTCACCTCACACCTGTCAGAACGGTCATCATCAATAAATCAACAAACAACAAGTGTTAGTGACAATGTGAGGGCAAGAGATCCCTTGTGCACTGTAGGTGGGAGTGCAGACTAGGCAGTACTGTGGAAAACAGTATGTGGTTTCCTCAAAAACTTAAAAATTGACTTTTTGGTCCAGTGATCCCACTTTTTGCTCATCAAGATGCAAAGATAAGGGCCCTGTGGTACCCTGCCATAGCCTTTGGAGTAAAACCTTGGCTATCTAATATACATTGGTCTATACTTTTGGGAAAATTCTACAAATTGCATACATCAAATATGTACAGATTTTACATGTCAAGTATACTTCAGTACAGTGGTTTTCAATAAAACCTATACTTGGAAAATGAAAAAGTATGTTTATAATAACCCTTAAATCACATAAAGATAAAAGAAATCCAGATTATGTACAGGAAAAGGTTTAAATATAAAGGAAATTTTAGCATCTTACCCAGCTAAAGTTTCTAGTTATCCACAAATTTATCAGTTCTCAGCTTTACAACATCTCTTGTAGAATATAAAACAAAAGAGTTAAGAATTTAATTTAAGAATTTATTTTAATGAGCACAAGAAACTTATAAATATTCAGAAAAGCTAATAAATTTAACATACACAGAATATCAAATGGAAGTTTACTGAACTTATTGCCACATCACAAAAATGTAAAGATTTAAAATTTTTCGAAAGTGGCCACTAAAGATATGTCACCGCACAAAGATCTTTAAATTGATGAATTTACAAACTTTCATGTCAAAACCATTGTATCATCAAAGTCTTGATTTTTTGTCCATATACAAAACACACATTCATTTCTGAATTCAATGACAAATATTCAACATGCAAATATGTGCAGAAAGCTGCAAAACATAAATCCAAGTGACACGAGTTTTCCTTATATATGTAATGGATGCTCATACCTATTTTCATAACCAGTGATCTAGAAAAAAGAACACATACACAGCTGTTAACAATTGCTAAGGGGTTTCCATTTCCTTAATTTTTTGCAAAGTTTTCCAAATCTTCAATGTTAACCTATACTGATCTAATTCCAAAACTATAAAATGCTTTTTTTTTATTGTTTTCCATGTACAGCTGTCTCCATTTACCCCCACTAATCCCTGCCAGGCCACCCATCCTGACTTCCTCCTCTGATTCCACCCCAGCTTGGTTTTGTCCATGTGTCCTTTATAGCTGCTCTGAGGTTTCCCTTGGTTGTTTGTGTGTTTGTCAATTAGATTAACCAAGAGTAATTCATAAAACACAAGTGAATAATCTTTAAGAGAAAGCCATTGTGCATTAAAAACATTGCAGGAATAGAAATCTTCTAATGACAATGGTCAGCATTTATTAGTAACGCCTTAAATGATTTAGTATTTGTTGTAACAGTGTGGACCTGGATAAATTAATTATCTTGTGCAGTTGTGGAAATGGAAACAGCAAAGTTTCACTGATTTATTAAGGCTTTCACAGCTAAAACGAGAAGTAGGTGTAGAATATATATCATAAAATGTTTGCCTCCACAGACAGTGCTCCTCATTACTCTGCTACATTTCTTCTCCATATAATACATGATGTGATTCCTGAAACTATCATCAGTGTGCCAAAGCTGAGTCCTGTTTCATAATAAATTCTCTGCCATTGGAGTATGCATGGTAATTTCTGTGCTATATTTTAAAATATGACATTCATATTTTCTCATTTTGTGGATAAGTTGCCCTTAAAAACAGTGGACAATATTTTTATCACATATATTATGGCTTGTAAGAATAAATTGAATTTCAAAGGATATATTTTTGGAGGTGTCCAAGATTGTATTTGATTTACTAAAGGATGGTTCAACAGAAATACAAACAAATGAAAGGACTTCATTGCTTTATGGAGAGAACAAGAAAATTCCCCACAGGAAAGAAGATAAAAGTTAACTGTTTAGAAACGATGTTACTTGAATTTCCTAGAGCCCTCTCTCTTCTGTATGAGTCTAATGAGAGCACTTTTCACTTCTTTATTCCTAAGACTGTAAATGAGTGGATTCAGCATGGGAATCACCATAGTATAAAAAACAGAAGCCACTTGATCTTTGCCCAAGGTGTAGGACTTCCGTGGTTTCAAATACGTGAAAATCGTAGTGCCATAAAAGATGGTGACTCCCAGGAGATGGGAGGCACATGTAGAGAAGGCTTTTCTCTTTCCTGAAGTGGAAGTAATTTTCAGTACAGTGGCCAGAATGGACAGGTAAGACACAGATATTGTGATAAGAGATACCATTAACGTAGTGCCCGCAGAAATGAATATCGGGATTTCCACATAACGTGTGTCAGTGCAGGACAGGGCTAGGATTGGGGAAGTGTCACAGAAGAAGTGATGGATTACATTGGAGTCACAGAAATGCAGTCTGCTTATGAAAAACACATCGATCACAGAGAACATAAATCCTATTGAATAGGACCCTAGGACGAGGGTGCAGCAGAGTCTTTTGGACATAACAACAGGGTAGTGCAGAGGACTGCAGATAGCGACATAGCGGTCATAGGCCATTGAGGAGAGAAGAAAACATTCAGTGGCAGCCAAGAAGATAAAAAAGTACATTTGGGTGAAGCAGCTTATGTATGAAATGTGCTTCGTGGAGGTCAGTAAGTTCTGTAAGGTTTTAGGTGTGATTGCTGTTGAGTAACTAAGGTCAAGAAGTGACAGGTGACTGAGGAAGAAATACATGGGGGTGTGAAGCTGGAGATCCAGGTGGATGATCAATATCATCCCTGCATTTCCCAGCACACTGATCAGGTAAATCATGAGAAACAGGATAAAGAGGACCAGCTGGATGTCTTCAGATTCTGTCAGCCCCATAAGGATGAAGTCAGACACACGTGTGTTATTGCTTCTGCCCATTCTGTCCACCTGCTCCACACTGTTGAGAAATAAAGGTGATACCTGGCCGGAACGAGTTCATAAATGTTGACTTATATGTTAGATTAATCTTTCTAAAAATTTATAATAAGTAGTGGACTACTGAATATGATGGGAAATTACATTGCATTGCAAAATACAGAAGTGGGCATACATTGACCCTTGGGCATGATATAATAAAAGCTATCATTTGTTTAATTGTAATGAGCCTGGCACTCTTCTACATGCTTTTCCGTATTAATATATTTTCTTCACATGAGAGTATTATTTCAGGAATCTTACTACTAGCCAAATATTTTAAAGAGATAAAGGGCATAGACAGTTTACATAATTATTGAGCATCACAGCTATTAAATGGTGGCTCTGTCATTCTACCAAGTCAGAGCGATTCAGAGAGCAGGCTCATTATAATGTATTTCTGTTTATAATTTGAGAAAATGTTAAAAAAATGCTTGATGTATAATAATAATAGAAAAAAAGGAGTTTTAATGCATAATTTACTGTTCTTTTGTTTAAAAAATTATTTAATTGTAATCACAAATAAATTTCATGTGTAGGAGATCAAAATTACAGACCACATATTGTTATTAATTTCCAGGAGATATGTTTTCTGATGTAGAGCATTCAAAATCTGATTTCTGCACAAAATGTGTTTTTAAAACATTTACCTTACTTGTAGAACATGATTCCATCAATGCTACACCTCTGGTTTCACAGAATCTGGCATTACTTAGGGCAAGGTCTAAGTGATATGTGCATTCATACTTCTCTGGTAATACCCCTATTTTATTTGATCCAAACTACAACTCTTAAATTTTGAAAGTAGTACTTACCAAGAGCCAAATATTGTTGAGGAAAAATAAACCTTCTTCCAATATTGTCTGGGAATAAATTTGTCGACCTCAGCTTTTTCACACAAATAAAATATGAAAACCATTTGAGTCAAAAATTTCTGCAATGTACTCTTTCCTTTGAGTTAAAATCTGTGCAAATTTTTGTGCATTCATCTTGCTTTATTTTTAGGTGAGAAAGAGAAAAACTCAACTTAGAATTTTGTTCAGGCCCTGGTCAAACAGAAAATCTGCCAGGAAGTTGTGTGAAGGGGAATCCAGGCAGTGATTGCAAACACAAGTGGAGCAGAGTATGTCTCGTCCGTCTTCCAGGGCACCTCATAATATACTGATGATTGAGAATAAGGCAACATTGCTCTTCCCTGGTGACCAGTTTCCAAGGAAGCTTTCCTGGCACGTTTCCAAGGACAAAGGCTCAGGGACTAAATGCAGCTATGTCATGTTTTAGGGAAATAGTGATACCTTTTTCCTTAGATGGCACACAAGGAAGAACCTGGTTTCATCCTTTTTTGTGATCCTTTAAGTTTTTAACTGTGTTGGTGGAGAAGCCATTGATAGAGACATCTGCAATTGCTCTGTAAATGAAACCTCCAGATGGAATAATTCACTTTTCACAATGACACATTTTTGTGTTTACATATGTGGTACTATCATGTTTCATTACAAAATAATTAGAATGCAACAAAATTCAAAGAACAAAATGAGAACAGGTCTAACATGTGGGAACATTTTGATGAACTCCCCCTATGTTTTTACCTTTATTAATGCAAATGTGTGTATCTACAGTTTTGCATAATTACTATTGCACTGTATGTTTAGCCTCCAGCCCTCAATCCATGACCAAGATTCCAAGATACACCATGAGCAACGTTATATCAGCCTGTGATAAACCCACAGTGTTTTGTCCTGTGCATGGACTTGTGCCCCATCACTGACTTCCCTCTCAATGGGTCCTCAGCTTACACATGTTTCAGGGCATCACAAGGAAAATACGGTGTCAGCTCCCCATTTTGGTTTGGCAATCACCTAATTCATGTTTGTGGTAATCTTTCTCCCTCTGGTTTTACTATTTAGTGCACACTGAATATATTGTAATTATTTTTCCTAGCTATGTATAAAAATTAAAATATGAAAGGAAGCCAAAATATATTTTGGGGAATTATTTATCTAAGATGAAGAAGCAAAGGAATTATTTTTCTAAGGTGAGAAGTCGTAGACTGAGAATGATTGAAATATTCTTGTGAATTTTGCTTTATTTCATGATAATGAAGTCAATTCCATTCATATTTATAAGTAACTCTTACAGGAAGTCTGTTCATACTCCAGAATTTCTGAAGATGACTTGTTGGTATGGACATGAATTGTGGAATGGCAATTCTATTCACAAAATATGGCTGCTCAGCCAGACTTTTTTTGAATTGAAAAAGCTAGCACTAACTTTCTTGACAGTAGGTAACCTTGGGATTTAAGGCAAATAGAGCCTAGGGGTGATTTCCAATGTCACGCCACCTCAGTAGGCACGGTGACAAAATTAATAGGAGCAAGTTTTTCTTGCTTAATGTTTTCCTGGTGTTGAAACCCATTACAGTTACTTATGGCTGCAGGGACATTCTTGTATTTTGCATTGTCATGGCGGAAATCAAAATCTGATCAGAGATTTTAAATCTCTTTTGACTTAATGATAATATAATTTTATTTCTTAGCTAATCACATTTTAATAAATTCTTTTATAGATGCTTATTGATTTTAGAAAACAGGGAAGGAAGAGAGAATGAAAGAGAAGCACAGATGTGAGAGAGAAACATACATTGGTTGCCTACCATATGCACCCAGATCAGGGATTGAACCTGCAGCCTAGGTATGTGCCCTGACTGGGAATTGAAACCTGAACCTTTTGGTGTACAGGATGATGCTCCATGCCACTGAGCCACACTAGCCAGGGCAGCTCATCACATCTGTAACTATCCTTTTTGCATCTTCTTTTTCTTTCTGTCCTGGATTATTCTATATATTGTTTTTATATTTTCTTTCTTCTTACTCATAAACAATGGCTCTATTTGCTTTAAATGTTCAATTATTTCTTTTCTTTTGAATTCATGTTGTTTTCTTAGTTTTATCATTTTATTTTCTGCTTTAATTTCAATTTAGCATCTTTTTCTTGAGCACCTAGTAACAAGTGTTTGTTTTATTTAGTTTTTGTTACCTATTCATCTGTGTGTCACTTTACTTTTAACTCACTTGTAATAACATTAATTTTTCCTATTATGGTACATTATATACATAGGAAAGTTAATTTTAAAATGTTTATATAACTTAGAACTACTTAAGATTATTTTTTAAATTATATGTGTTTAATTTTCAAGTTAAAAGTTATTTTTCTTTAAAATATTAATTTCAAATTGTATTGCATTGCAATAAGAAATGGTGACTCTTTTAAACTTAATTTTGTAAATTTATTGAAATCTGTAGATTAATTGTCATCAACTGCTATAAAGGAGCAATAGATTCTAGGAAAGATTGAAATGTTGATATGAAAGTGTGGCTTACCCATTATAATATTTATAGATTATAAATTTTAAGCATGGAGAAACAAAAATAATTACAAAATTAGTGATACAACATGTTAGAAGGTAAGAGAATATAAAAATAAATAAAATGTAAATTATTATAGGGAGTCTGAAATAGCAGCATGAGGAAACAATCAGAAATTTTGATCAAGGTAGGTTTCAATAAAGAGTTGGCATTTCCCCCTGCCCAGTGGCTCAGTTGGTTGGAGTATCACAGGTTTGATTCCTGGTCAGGGCACATACCCAAGTTACAGGTTTGATCCACCATTGTGACAGGTGTAAGAAGGCAATCAATGGAAGTTTCTCTTTCACACTGAGGTTCTCTCCCTCTCTCTCTCTCTCTCTCTCACCCCCAGCCTACATCTCTCCCTCCCCAATTGAAAAATGTGCAAAGGATCTGAATAGAAACTTCTCCAAGGAAGACATACAGATGACCCATAGACATAAGAAAAGATCCTCAACATCACTAGTCATCAGGGAGATGCAAATTAAAACCACAATAAGACACCACCTCACACTGGTCGAAATGGCCATCATTAAATCAACAAACAACAAGTACTGGCCAGATGTGGAGAAAAAGGAACCCTAGTGCACTGTTGGTAGGAAGGCAGACTGGTGCAGCCACTGTGGAAAACAGTATGGAGTTTCCTCAAAAAATGGAATTACCTTTTGACCCAGCAATTACACTGCTGGGAATATACCCTAAGAATCCCGAAACACTGATTCAGAAGAACTCAGCACCCGTATGTTCGTAGAAGCACAATTTACAATAGCCAAAAGCTGGAAACAGCCTAAAGGTCCATCAGTAAATAAGTAGATCAAAAACTGTGGTATATTTACACAATACAATACTACCCAGGAGGAAGAAAGAAGGAATCCTACCTTCTGCAACAAACAGCATGGATGGAACTGGAGAGCATTATGCTAAGTGAAATAAGCCAGTCAGTGAAAGGCAAATACCATATGATCTCACCTATAAGAGGAATCTAACGAATAATAAAGTAATGAACAAAATAGAACCACAGGCATAGAATCATGGAACAGACTGAAAGTGACCTGAGGGGAGGGAGGAGGGAGATAATGGTGGAAAAAAGAGGCAGGGGCTAGACAAGGAACATGTATGAGTGATCCACGGACATGGACAACAGTGTGGAGATTGACTGTGGGAGCAGGGGGTGGGATGGGCAGAAGGGAGTAAAGGGGGAAAAATTGGGACAACTGTAATAGAATAAGAATAAAAATGATTTTTAAAATGCCCTTGGGTAAAAATGCCCTTGGATTAAAAAAAAAAAGTTGGCATTTGGACAAACATTTCCAGGAGAGTGAATCATTTAGGTACAGTACACGGGAGGAAGTGTCCACACAGAGGGTAGGCTGGTGCAAAGCCCCATGCGGTGGAGGGGCCGTGCTGTTTCAGCAGTAGGGGGTGTCATTCTAAAGAGGGGAAGGGTAATAACTGTAATGTCAACGGTGATGAGAGCTGCAGAGAAAAACAAAATGGAGAAGGTGCCTGAAGACAGCTGAACTTCGTCTCTTGAAAACAATGATTTTTCAGGAACACCTGCGGTGATAAGGTCACATTGAACAAAAGTGAAGTAGAGAGCTGCAAAAATATCTGGAGCAAGTGAGATTCCGGCAAACGGAAAGGTCGTTAAAGTAGTGTCCACCACACTTCTTTATGTAAAGTTAAATTTCTTCACATTGCAATTAACTTATATAGAGATATATATCTACCTCTCTATAAATAAATATGTCTCACCTCATATGGAAAAAATTTAGAGTACATACTATTCTATTTATTCTTAATGGCATCCATCAATATGTTGTCTGCACCAATTATATCTGTGGTGTTTTGATAGTAAATTTCCATCTCCCTTATTTTTTCAATGTGTTGTCTTTTATTTACTTTTTAATTTTTTAACATTTATTGATTTTAGAGAGAGAAAGGGAGCAAGACACACACACAATCATTGTCTTGTTGTCCCACTTATTTATATTTGTTGATTCCTGTATATGCCCTGACTGGGCATCGAACCTGCAATTTTGACCTATGAGGAGGACACTCTAACTAACTGAGCCACCTAGACTGAGCTCCACATATGTTCACTGAAATGATTCTGTAAATGAGAGTTTTTCATTCTTTCTTATGTTTGTGTTTAATGAGTTAGCTGGTTTCACCAATGTGTACTAGCTGACGATTATTTTGTTCTTTGGTGTTATTATCCAATACTGCCATCATTTTTGTTGCTCAAATTGTTCTAGCTTTGCTAATTAAACCATCATCAAATAGTTCCTGTGTACTTTGCTTTTTGGACATGTTCTTGTCATTTGTGTTCATTTGGTTCCACCTCTTAAATTCTGTTGCACAATATGTTTCAGGAACAGCTTATATCTTTGTGGATTTGGCTGCAGAAACAATCACTTCCCCAGGAAGGATGGTGTTTGCCAATCAGGGTCTGACAATGTATTGTACTTCCTGTGTGCACTCACTTTTCTCTCTTAAGAAAACACTTGAAACTTCTGTAATCTTATTCATCAACATCACCCCAATAATTTTAATTTAAAAAAGAATCTGTCACACATATTTTCAGTGCTCTTAAATTACCAAATATTTGTAATTATAACTTTTCAAATGAAGACTCAACACTATAGTTTAAAATGTTTAGATTTGGGAACCATAATTCTGAGTTTCTGTCCAAAAACATTAACTAGCATTATGGCCAAGTGAAAATGTCTTAATCTCTTTGATCCTGTGTGCATGTCTGCAGAGTTACAATAATAATACCTGCCTCATGTGTTTGTGAAGATAATATTAAATTGTATATATTTAAAACATATTACATGTTTTATTGATAATATAATAGGTAGTTGATCACTATTTGTTTTGTGTTCTTAGTATAAATAACTTTATAGTAATCTATTATAGCCATTAATCCACATTTATTATTTTCTCCACTGTTGCGCAATTCCATTAATCATAAGTTTTCTTTGTTTATCTTTTAAATGTAATGCAGAATGCGCATTGATTTGTTTCCTTTAGATGAATAACCACAGGTAGTATTTGGGGGCCAAAACTACAACTTTCCTCTGCATACTTGTGTGAGGCATTCTAGAGAGGTCAGGCAAAATTTTATTTTTCTGAACATTTCCCCTGACGATCGGTTTCATCGTAATTTTTCCTACATTGACCACTTACATCTTCCCAAGATCTGTACTTAATAGAGTTTTAATAAATCACAAGTTACCTTATTAGTATTTATTTCATTACTATACACGAGGGATGCTTCCTCCTGTTTGTTTACTATGTGTATACTCATCACTTTAAATATTGAAAACCTGCTTCCAACCAGTGGCTCAGTTTTTTAACTGTACTAGATGGAAAAACTTTGAATTTTTAAAATTATTTTTATTAATATACTTGCATTTCAATATCAAATATGCTAGTACATTATAGGCAAGAAAATAATCCGTTGAAGTAATTAATGACCTACTATGAGCACCTCTTATGTGACACTGACTTTTCCAGTAATCCTGAAGCTATGAAGATGAATAAGATGCAGTCTTTTCCTCACAGGAATAAATAGCCCAGAAGAGGGGTTGGAAGTGAAAATGAAAATTTACAATCCATTTTTATACCACAATGTTCAATGATAGAACAAGGGAGGATGGAACCCAATATTCTCGAGGAAATGTTCAGGAAAATCTTTAGTGAGGTGGAAATTCTTCTTCTCAGTCTTTGAGAATGATTATTATACTGTAGGAGGATGAGTTCTAGATAAAGACATATGCAAGGGCAGGGAGTAAAAATTTACACCCTGGTAAATTGAAAACAGGAAGCCACTTACTACACAGAACCTATAGTATATGGTTGGAGAATGAAGAGGCAGTAGGAGTGGATGTAAAATCAAAAGATTAGTATAAGCAGCCCAAAGAATTTGGATTTTTTATTAAAAGGAGAGAAAATATGTGTCACTAAGGAAAGAATCATGATAGTAAAAATGGAGATGTATTAAAGGGGAACTAGGCAATGGAAGAAGTCAGAAGACTATGTCAAGAGTTAGGGTAGAGAAAATATGGACCTGAACTGAGACAGCAGCAATGATGATACAGAAAAAGAGGAAACTTATTTTAAGGTGATTTGGCCAACTTGCTAGGTATTGTCTTGTGTGCCTGAGTTTATCAAAACACTTTTATCCAGAGAAAAATAATATAAAAATAGAAATTGAGTACAGGAATAGTACTGAGATTAGTTTAAAATGCTGGACTTGAGAAATTTGAATGACATTCAGGAAAAAAATACTATTTTTCTTGGGTGACATATAAAATGGTCAAATATCTGATAAAAGTATAAATGTGTCTCTCTCTCAGACTTTCTTAGATATCTTACAGTGGAAAAAACTGCTTTTTAACACCATTTGCAGGAAAAGAGAACTGAGATGAAATTCAGAATGCCACTAATTACTCAATGAATAAGGCCCATTTATATGCATAAATATAACTTTTTGTTTTCTTTCTCCCCTTCAGTACTTGGTTTTTTGAACAGGTTATAAGGGTCTATTCAATTATGAATTTCTATGATTCTGAAAAAAGAACATGGTTCCAAAAACAGGCCTTATCAGCTCTTTAAAATTCATAAGTTACAGTCTATTTAACAGTCATTGGCAGAATGCTTAACTTTAAGAAAAAAAACAAAACATTTAGAGGCTAACCACATAACCATTCCTCTGATATTGAAACTGCTCCCTACAAAGTCTCCCCAAATTCTCATCCATCTTTGGGTTGAGTCTTCCAAATAATTATTTTCACATTTCACTTGATCTTGGCATATTATGTATTATAAAATCTCAGTGAATCAAAACGTGCTTTCATATAGCTTCTAAGTAGTCAAGATACTGTTAAAAATACATTTCTTTGATTTTCAAGTGCCCTTAGTGTAAAACTTTTAAAATCCTGACAACCGTATTCCTTCAAACTCTATAAAACAAATCTAATCTCTCCTTTCTCTTCTTTTTATGACTTTTCTTCAATAATAAGAGTCAAATATAATATGTGCCCTGACCTCTTAAATTCCATATTTCTCTAATGTGTTTTTATCATTGTGTTGCTTAACCATGCAAAAAATTTGAATATCTAAATATATAATATTCATACTTACATATATTGTGGTGTTTGACCATTATGAATTAAAGTTGAATCCAACACTTTAATGCCTTAATCTTATCATACAAACTGTGTGTAGGTAGATAGATATAAAGACTTTGATATATAGATATAGCTGTATATGAACACATCATTAATATATATTATTAACAGCCTTGCACGGCTAACAGTGGCTTTTAATAGCAACAAAATTGAACACATATCTTTAGGCTGGTTATAGATCTAAACAAAGAGACCATATTCACTCACATGCCATTAGATTCCCTTAAATGACTGGTTTAATTCCAAAAAGCAAAAAGCCTTGCCGGAAACGTCACCACAAAGTGCAGAAACAAATGAAGCAAATTTCGGGTAAATATTTGCTTGTCTATATGGTCCTTTAGTGATTGTTGGAGAAAGTATCTTTGTATATAAATAAGGACTGACTAGACTTGAGAAGTTCCTTTTTGTTGTCCTTTTAAATTACAGCCTAAAACTATTGAGAAAGTTCACCTTAACAATTTACCGCTTGAGTAAGAAATATCTGAAGACATCTGGATTCCTCCTGGTTTTGCCGTGATGTCCCTAAATAATTCCTTCATTTGTAATTTTATATTTTAAGATGCCCATTTCCTTTTATTTCACCCTTATATTTAATTTAATATGCTTCTGTTTTCTTGATTTTGGTTTAATGACCATGTTCTAAAATCCTTTAAAATGCCATCCTTTCTCTCTCCAACCCCCACAGGGAATTAACAATGTACCGGCCTGTAGCATCAATAAATATTTCTTAAATGTTTCTGCTTGAAAATTTATGGACACTGAGTAAATATTTTTCTCATAATCATTCTTGTCACTGCTTCTTTGGCTTCTGTGTTTCTCACACCGTATATCAGAAGATTTAGTATTGGCAGCAAAAGGGTGTAAAACACAGACAGGATTTTGGCTCTACCCTGTTGGTAGCGGGAGCTGGTTCCCAGGTAAGTAAATATTACTGTTCCGTAGAAGAGAGTCACTACCGTTAAGTGGGAAGCACATGTGGAGAAAGCTTTGTATATGTTCCTTGTCGAGTGTGCCTTCAGGACAGTCCGGAGGATCCCCAGATAGGAACTAACCACTATCAGAAATGTAGTCACGGATGTTGCTCCAGAGAGGACAGAAAACAAAACCTCATGGTACTGGGTGTCAGAACAGGAAAGTTGAAAGAGCAATGGAATATCACAGAAATAATGGTTAATGACGTTGGGCCCACAGAAAGACAGACTGAGCAAGCTACTCAGGTGAATGAGTGAGTTAGCACAACCTAGTAGGTAGGAAGCAGTCACCAGGCGGATGCACAACGTGGGCGTCATGAGACCTCTGTAGTGAAGGGGGTGGCAAATGGCAACATACCGGTCATAGGCCATTGCAGCCAGGAGGAAGCATTCAGTGGTCAGGAGCATGCTGACCACTGAATACTGAAGGAGACAGCCGTGATAGGAGATAACCGTCTGCCCCGTTATGTAGTTCTCTAACATTTTAGGAATAAAGACTGAGGAATAACAGAAATCTAAGAAAGCCAACTGGCAAAGGAAAAAGTACTTTGGAGAATGGAGCTGGGAGCTAGCCAGAATGAGTGCCATAACCCAGATGTTGCCCACCACAGTAATGAGATAGATCATGAGGAACAGCACAAAAAGGACAGTATTCAGCTTAGGGCTGTTGGTCAAGCCCAGGAGGATGAATTCGGTGACCACGCTGGAGTTTCTGTCAGCCATTTACATTACTCCTCTGCAAAGCGTCTGCAGGAGATAAGAGAAAAAAGAAAAATAACCAAAGATACAGCTTAAATATACAAATTTAATTAGCTAGTTTCTTTAGAAAACAACATAGTTTTAAGTCAATAATAATAATCCACAGTAAATCCATTTATTGCAACTATGAAGACTTAGCCTGATTCAAAAGTTTAGTTGGCTCAAAGTTGCACCAGGAGATGTAAGTTGGCATTATGCACCACATAAGAGCCCCTCAAGAAATTCAGATAGCCTTGGAGAGCCCTAATAGAAATGTTTGTTTAACAGGCAGTCCAAGAGCTTGAGCCAGGGTAACAGTATAGTCCAGATCCCAGAACACAAGACAAGAGCCTTATATTTCAAGAAACAGCATTCATTAACAATGATCACAAGCACTCAATATTTAATAGGTAAATTTTTGAGTCTCTAAAAATTTTTCTTTGTGACATCTTTTTAATTTTGACAATGAACACACATGACAAATGCATTAAACAATAAAAGCAAGCAATATATACATATGCAAATATGTGTGTTTGTGTATACATATATATATAACTTCTAATAAAACATACATTATATATGAAAAATGAAAATCAAAGCTGTCCAGAAAAGAGGGTAAAAAAATCAAATATTTTCTCTCATAATAATATGACTTATTTGTTAAAAGTCTCTTTCTGCAGGAACTCATTCCTTGCTACTCCAACAGATATTTATCACTTTATCATTTGATTTCCTATAGCATTTTTTATCCAATGGCTTACATTAGTCCACATGAGATCCTTTTTTATTAAGATTTAATCATGAAACTTTTCAATATATTTTAATCCTTTCCATCAAAAAATCTCAAAGCTAATTTTCAGGAAAATGCATATGCTTTGGGCCTATTAGATCACATATCTGTCTAGCTTTTTATCCAGGAAAAGACAGATAATTTAATTTTAGTCAGTCTTTAGACATTACCCAAAATACATGAAAAGTAAGATTCTGAGGTCTAAGGCATTTGGGGGAACACGGTCAAATGATGTTTGAGGAAAGCTTTCTTTACTGCGGGACTGACAGGAAAACATATAATATGCTACTATTCTTTGAAAGTTTCCAAGGAGAGAAAGAAATAATACAGAACACGTCTCTGGTTAATTTGGTGATTGAATCTATTTTAACTGAGCACCTATGAAAATGGCATTCTGCAAGACATGCTTTGGGAACAATAGTTCCCTGATATGGAATAAACAGTGAGAAAGATGTGGGCTTGGGTTTGTACCCTTCACTACCAGCATGATTGATGTTTGCGTTTAATAACAATTCAAGCACTTCAAGTCATACTACCTTTGGTGTCGTCCCTTTTAGTGAAAATTCAGAGGTTCAAAAGAATGACTAGTCATTCTTCCCCACAATGAGCTGTGATTCCAAGTGTAAGGCTTAGTCTCCTAGACTAACTTAGTTTCATCTATAAACCTCCCTCAAGAGGTAGTTGTGAAGAATAAATAGAAAAATATGTAACAACTGTCTGCCACACCATAGATCATCTCTAAGTAACTGCTGTATATTCAAAGTAAAACAAATACAGAAAACAGAGCCTGAACCATCTGTTCACTTATTGGACAAATGATTTTTGACTAAAATAGTTTTTTTTGGTTTAGTTTATTTAATTAGTTTTGCCTTGACCCACCACTTATTTTTATTTTTATTTTATTATTGTTCAAGTACAGTTGTCTGCATTTTCCTCCCACCACTCCATCCCCACCCCACCCATCCCCACCTCCCACCCTCGATCCAACCCACCTTTGGCTTTGTCCATGTGTCCTTCTTACATGTTCCTTGACAACGCTTCCTCTATTTTCCCCCATTATCCCTCTCCCCCTCTGCCTGTGGTCACTGTCAGTTTGTTCTTTATTTCAATGTCTCTGGTTCTATTTTGCCTGCTTGTTTGTTTTGTTGATTAGGTTCCACTTATAGGAGAAATCATATGGTATTTTCCTTTCACTGCCTGGCTTATTTCACTTAGCACAATGCTCTCCAGTTCTGTGCATGCTGTCGCGAAGGGTAGGAGCTCCTTCTTTCTCTCTGCTGTGTAGCATTCAATCCATTGTGCGAATGTACCACAATTTTTTGATGCCCTCATTTACTGGTGGGCACAAAACTTTTTTTTTTACTTTGATGATAACTTTCTTATTTCACTGATTCCGTATTTGTTTCTTTAGTTATAATTTAAAAGATAATAATTTTTATCTGGACTGCATTCCACATGGTGTGTTTCTTTTGCTGTAAAGTCTGTTATATACAATAAATTTTTGAGTCTAAAAATTAGCTCACATAATAGGGCCAAATAAATCACTGATCTTTCTTCAGGTTTAGGAAAATTAGTTTGTAATAATGAGTCTTAGATTTTAAATAAGTCCTTTAAATAAATTCAGCTCTTGCAATTGGTATAATTATATGTACATAAATGTGTGAAGCTTTAAATATAGAGAACTGAGGAATATGGAATAAACCCACTAATCATCTCAATAATTGGAATGTATTTGAGGCAGATTATTTTACTTCACATTCCATTCACAGCATGTATCAAGAACTGTTGTTTTTAAAAAGCATTCAGGAAATGCATTTGTAACTTCTTTGTTAGAACACTACATACAACACCTACCTGGAGTGAGAGGAAACCGGGTCTTTTCTATTACTCTTTTGACTTATGTTTATACTTGACTCAGGGTCTTTGGAGGATGGAATCCCCAGCGATTCTGTGGACACTCGTATTTTTTTGTTTAGGGTTTTTTTTTTCGTTTTTTTTAAAATTTTTATTGTTATTCAATTACAGTTGTATGCCTTTGCTAAGACACCTCAAGGGAAGCCCAGGGAAAGTAAGGCCTTGAGCTAACTTACCAAATTATAGCAATTCATGTATTTGGTCTTTTCTCTGTTTTAGAGAAAACCGTTGATGTTCTTGTCTTCTTTGAGGGTCTACGAGGAGAAGGTCCATTAAAAATGAACTCTTCCAATATTTAGAATTATATATGCATATTATCCATAATACATAATTTTTTAATTTTAAAAACTGTGATTTCATTTTATTTATTGATGACCATGTGCTTCTAAATACATTACTATTGGTAGTAATTATGGGAAATATATAATATTTCAATGTGAGACAACCCCAAAGAGGTGGAAATAATTACTAAATACAATTTGTGCGTGTGTTTTCATAAATTAGATTGCCTTTTAATATTAGGGGTAATTTAGCCAATTATGACACTGAGATAAATATCAGTTTCAATGTTTTTGTCATTATATTGGCTGAACATGAAAGTAATTTTTAGAAATGCTACATTGGTTACTTGGAGAAAAGAATAAAAAATAAAAAAGGGAATAAATACAGGATGAGATAACAGGCTACATTTTAAAGGGGGGGAGAGGCAAATCACAATACATAGATCACTAAGCTAAGTCAATTGCATCCAAACCAACACACACAGATATAAGGTGGTAAAATTTTGCAGTGATTTTAAAATGAAGCAATTGTGAAAATACCCTAACACTCAGGGAATATTATAATTAGTTTTGTTAACAAGAGTATTCCTTTTTTTTTGACAATCAAACATTAAGAAAGATCCTAGCTGGAATGGTTTCTCTTTATTAAATGCCTAAATGCCTAGTATTTTCCAGGCATTTCACAACTGTTATCTCCAATCATTATGTGCTTTTTAAAAAACCATTTTTATTGTTGTTCAAGTACGGCTTTCTGCCTTTATTTAATTAAATATTCTGATTCATATGATTGATACTATGGATGGCTCAGAATAATTGAAGAAATTCTCTAAGTTTGCACTTTAGGAAGTGGTAGAACAATAATTTTGATACAATGCTTCTGTAATTTAAAAATCTGTGGTCTTTTACTATTTATTCCATGCAGCCTTTCAACATTGACACAGTAAGGAGAGAACATAATAGTGATAGGTTTTGAAACCATATTGCATAAAGAATAGTGGAAACATTAGGAAATATCCAGAGTAACAAAAATTAGACTCAGGATCATATTCTAGCAAAAACTTAACATGTCAGGAGCCTAAGAATGAAGAATGAGAATATATGAATTCTAAGACTTCATAAGACATATAAGACCAATTGATATAAACTGTAAGGAGTGATTTATGTTTTGCTAAAATTTTGAAAAATCATTATATAATTGGTAAAATTTAATAAATGCTGATTTTGTAAGGGAAGGTAGACAACCACGGGAGTATTTTAGGAAGTATTTTATATTAGATTAGGGTTTAGATGGGGTGGTAGTATGATCCTTAGACGCCCATGATTCTGGGAGTTTGAAGTTGCCCAGAGGCCACATTTGACCAAGGACAGCAGAAAACTGTCATTGAAGCTATGGTTTATATAATCATTGTGTGCTCACAGCACAAGACCAAATCTCAAATCTTAGAAACGACAATTCATTGCATTTGCTTGTGGGTTTCTTCTCAGTAAGTGTCAAACATCACCACCATGCAGATGTAGCCATGCCCAACCCACATGGTGCCAGCAACTCATTTTCTTGATGAGCTGGACCAATTTCCAAATCACAAGCCCCAAGGCTACGCACATGAAATAGAAATTTGACACATATTTGATATAGATTTTCTGAGGGTTCAGAAGAAGATTTTATGAGACAGACATCTACTGAGTCCTGATTTCTCCAATGTTGAGGTTGAACAGTAACCAATTTTATGTAGGAGATGAAGGAATCAGAGCAATAATTACCATTCTCAATTCTTACCTGCGCACATGACAATTGATGGCATAGCATCTGATATTTCATAGAAAAGTCTTCATTTGTTTCCTATCCACTAATTATACTTATCATTTAAGGGCATTTTGAATCTTCTTGGTTGAGCTTCATTTACTTTCAGAATATGAATGTAGGGTATATTACTCTTTTCAATTTCTGGCCTACAATTTCCCCTACAACTTCTCTCTCTACAAGAGAGAATTTATTTCTCATTTTAGCATCCAGTTCCTATATAATAGTATAATGGACAAGTTTAAGGTCAGTATTTGAAAAAAATCTAAACACTTTTCCCATAAAATAATCCCCTCCCCCACACATGCACACTTAATAAACTATTATTTTATCTGCATCCTGGGGGCCAGACCCTTCTTTTGCAGAGTACATATTGTAGAGAATTTATTAAAATTATAGTTTGATTTATTTTTCTGAGTTTTAATTAACTGGATTGTATATTATTCCTTGTGTTTCATACTCAAGGATATAAGATATTGAATGCTTTTGAAAAGTGTGAAGAACTGTATAAAACCATGTTTACTAATTATCATCATTATTATATTTTTATTTTATTCTTAAAATAAAATCTTTCATACAAATTCGTGTGCATGAATGCCTCACACATAAATGTCACATGTATATATATATCTCCTTATGGACCCCCAATTTCCAATAACATTTTAAATGATCCTAGAAAATCATGAAGGGCTATATGAATGTTATGTGATGTTTTCAGCATTGGTGGTGGTGATGTTATTTTTTCATTCTCAGAAGCAAACTTGTATATGAATTTCTTTGCATAATTTTCTAATATTATATGTGTTTTTGCTTGCTCCCTTCACAGATACTGGAACCACTCATTTATTTGATTTTGGCTGTCACTGAGAGAAAAGCATTTTAATCTAGCTGCTAGGTAAATACATGAGTTAATAGTTATAGAGCATTCAGCTGTCCCATCGTGCTGCCTAGCCGATTGACCTGTAGTTAGTTCAGTATTTAAAGCAAACCCGCAAAATTAAACTTCATTTTATTTGTAAATGAGGATGTCCTCTAGCATACTGTATTTGTTTTCCAGATAGGACATTTTATAGCAAGTTAGGGAAACGGGATCACCGTGGAACGATCAGCAATTATGGGCTGACTTTACCATTACGTACCTGCACATACAGTTTGAATCAGAGGGAAAACCATTGGTTTAACGTATTTCCCATGTCTGGAATACCTTCAGGAAATTTTCTGTTTGATGTCTAAAGAATATGTTGGAAGATCCTTAAAGAAAAGGAGGAAATGAGTCTGATTACTAATGACTCCCTAATTATTGTGGAGGCATCCTTTCTAAAATTCTTCAGGGTAGGTTTTACCCGAGAATTAGCGGCCCTTTCATGTGAAATGGAAAAACAGTGGCATTCCGTCCTGTTCAATTCCATGTGTGATAATGTGAACTAGGTTCAGGAATAGGGACATAGTTTAGCCCAGCAATCTCCAACCTTTCTGGCACCAGGGACAAGTTTCACTGAAGACAATTTTTCCACAGACCGAGGTTGGGGTGGGAGGGAGACAGGAGGCAAAATTCAGGTGGTAATGCCTGTGGCATCTATGGACCAGGAGGAGGTAGACTGAGGATCTCTGATTTAGACTCACTACTGTGAGTGTGGAGATAATCTAGTATAAGTTCTTTTTCTGGGGTGTCATCCAGTGTTTAGATTTCTTTTGAACAATATCTGACTGAAAGAGTACAGGCAAGTTTCAAGATCATGCATCTGTCAGCTTTGTCGGACAAGTCAAGTGTGATATCTTTTGCTTGAAAAGTATTTTATTTGTTCTGTGCAACAAAGAGTCCAAGATATAATATATTCTATTATTTATACATTTTGTTTGTATCTCTCTATTTTTGTGTTTTGTGTCTAGATATCTTTATATATATATATATATGTGTGTGTGTGTATGTGTGTATATATGTATAAATATATATATATGTATATATATTTACTTCTACCCATATGCAAGAATTAAAATGTCAACAATTGTCCAGACATAACTAACTTGGATCATCATATGTTTTTAGGTTAGCTTACACGTAACCATCTACATGTACTACAACATGTAATTCTTCTCAGCCTTTTTCTTCTACTGTAAAACTCAGGGTTCCAATTAAATAAACTCTAAGATTCCTTTGGGATCCAAGTTTTAATAAATTCATATAAATATCATTATCAAAAGCACTTGCTTATTTATTACTGTAGGGCACATATGGTATAAAGTTAATGAGGAAAACATTCCATGTCTATAGCCCTTTTCACAGCATCCTTCACCTCCTTGTTTCTCAGGCTATAAATCAATGGGTTCAACATAGGAATGACAAGGGTATAAAAAACAGATACCACCTTTTCTTGTTCTAAGGAATATTGGGAGCTTGGTTGAATGTAACTGAAGCTTACAGAGCCATAGAATAAAGTCACAGCTGTGAGGTGTGACGCACACGTGGAGAAGGCCCTGTGTCTCCCTGCTGCCGAGCGGATCCTCAGGATAGCAGCGACAATGAAGATGTAGGAGATCATCACAGTCAAGAAAGTGATCATGGCAATAACGCCGGAGAAGATTAACAGCAACAGTTCATTCGTGGATGTATCAGAACATGACAGCTTCAACAGCGGGGGAAGGTCACAGAAGAAGTGATGGATGACATTGGGCCCACAGAAAGACAATTTCACCAAGCCGATTGTGTGTATCAGCGAGTTGATTAAACCTCCTACACATGATCCGATGACCAGGGCAACACAAACTATTTTCGTCATAGCCACTGTATAAAGTAAAGGGTTCACAATGGCCATGTAGCGGTCGTACGCCATTGCTGCCAGCAAGAAGCCCTCGATGGTAACGAGTAACGCGAAAAAAAAAAATTGCACAGTGCATGCAGAAAAAGAAATTGTATCCCGTTCAACAAAGAAGCTCAGCAGCATTTGGGGTGCAAAGACTGAGGAATAGCAGGCATCAACAAATGACAGGCAGCTTAGGAAATGATACATGGGTGTTTGAAGTTTGGGAGTTATGTGGATTAAAATGAGCATTCCCAGATTCCCCAGCAAAGAAATGCTATAGATGAGCAGAAACAACACAAAGAGGAACACTTTCAGTTCAGCACGATCTGTCAGCCCCAAAAGGATAAACTCAGTAACCATTGTCAAATTAGCGTCAGCCATGTATGTGCTTTTTTTCTTGGAAACTGTTAACGATAAGAAGATGGGAATAAATGGAGAGTAATCATTCTGCACCATCGAAACTACTTGTAGTCCCTAAGTAGCTTGTGTGGCTTGAGTTCTTGACTTCTCTGCTCTGGTTGTTTTATCTATAAAATTAGAAAAATGTGACTACAAAGTCTCTAGTCTTTTCAAGCAGTGTTTATTTGCCTGTTCTGTAAGGAAATTCCATGATGAAAAATGAAAACATTAATTTTCCAGCTTCAGGGTGCATTTAAAATGTTGGTTTTAATGTGAAGGGGGGAAAATGAATAAATTTCATTCTAAAATATGTAAAGAAATCCAGTTTAGAAAGCACACTAATCCAAGTTGAAATTTTAATCTATGTTACTATGAGACCCTTTTGAACTCCCCATTTTGTATTTAAAAGTACCTGATGTCAAATATATCAGGATGGAAGAATAAACTGTGCTGTGGCATTTAATGCAAGACATTGCACCTACGCCTTTCTGTTTGGTTGATACTCCACATTTTTTAAACTTGGTGTAATGAAAGGCCAGGTCCTGACTTCCACCATCTCTGAGCCACCCTTAGAAAATAGCCAGAGGCACTGGCTTTGGAGCAGACTGCCCACTGGGAAAGAGAGAGGGCCCTCTGAGCTGGGATAGGCAGCATAGCGGCTAACAAGAGCTTATAATTGGTCTTTCTTATCCAATAGAAATATCACTCTGGAAACTCAGGAAACAGAGTCTAAACTTTTTCTGAGAAGAAGCAGAGCAAACCCATAAAATAAAGCAAATCTTTGAAACATATAGGTACTTCCTCATAATATTTTTTATGTTGCAATCCATTTCTTAGAATATGCAGTGTCTTTTGTACTAAGTCAATGCAAATTTGCTTTTATGTTATTTTATCTGAATAATTTAACTATATTTTCACATTTATATAAAAAATAAATATTTTGAACAGTTTACAGTATGGTAGCTTCACCTCCACAAGATAAAGAATGATGATTTTGGTGGCTTCATTCTTTCACTTATGAGTCATAGACACTACTTTTGAGGACAGTAAGTAAAACTCATAAAAGAAGAGCATTGCCAGATTACCACAGTGATAATAAATGAACAGATGACCGGTACACTCAGTTGCTGTCAGGCGAGTTATACCCACGGAAATATGTAGTTATGATGGATTGCAATTAATCCTTTAGGAAAGGATATTTAAAATTGAATTAAAACATTGCTTTTCCATTATTCCGTTAGAAGTTGCATAACAATTTTGATGTCAATGTTGAAAATGAAATAGTGTGGGATGAGGAGTAGGAATAAGTGGCCAAATTACAAATTGCTCCCACTCCTCATCATTGGAAGTGTTTATCAGATTAAAAGCTAAACATCGTTTTTTCTTTCTCATCTTTTTTGTATTTTTACCTGATTTGCAACCTAGTGTGTGCATGGGATATTCAAATAAGTGAATTTGACTTACCAATGGAAGAAAAAACATCCAAAACTTTACCTCATGTAGGAACCTCACGATCTCTCATCCCCATGGTTTATTTCTATACATTGCCTCCCAAACAAAACACAAAAACAATAATTCCGTGTGTCTGATGTTTACAGTCATTCAAAAATTAAGTGAATGATAGAAGTTAGAGGTAGCAGAATTGAAATTCCAGCTTCTTCTTTAATATATAAGAACCAAAGGCATAACCTCCAGGGTGAGAAGGCAAGTGTGAGATGATCAAAACACAATCGTCTCAAAAGATAGCTTCTCATACCACATTCTGTTCTGCATTTACCTTAGTCTAATGGGAGTAGGGTCCCTGGAGTTAATCTTCTGATTAAAAGGATGTATAAGGAAAACACAGACTCTAAGACTATAACGTTTTTTATGACGCGGAATGAACAAGGTGCAGTGAGAGGGTTTGAAATTCGGGGAGAATCAGGTGAAAGAAACTGCAGCATCCTCATCCTGGGCAGTCAGCTGTTCCCAGGGACCAGTGGTTGTCTGTCCCTCCCTGCAACACAATGGCCCAGATGCCTCCACTTGTCCCCAGGTGGTGGTCTTTAGCAGTGCCCCAGGGGGTTGGCTGTCCCTCTCAGGAACCAGGATAGGCCTTATCTGTAGTTTCTGAAACAAAGGCTTTAACACATGCATTATCTGCTAGACTCATTAACTATTTACCTTAAACTAACATTTTCCACCTCCTAAGTCTCTTATCATGGTCTCATTTATACGTGGAATCTAGTGAACAAAATAACTTACTCATGCATTTCTGAAGGTATATGAAAATGTTGCAGGCACTTTGGGCAACTGTTTGGCATTAAGCTGAATAGATGTGTGACTTATGCCCCAGGGCAGCTACTTAGAGATGAGTGTGTCTGTCCACAAACATACAGAAACAGAAATGCTCTCTGTCGAGGCCAGTATTTTTTTCTAGACTGTACGTGCTGGCTAGGGTCTTCTGCATAATTTCAAATAGAAGTGGTTACTGTGGATATTACTGTCTTTTTCCCAAAATCAATTATGGGTTGGGTAATGCTGGATATCTGTTATTGCTCATTTCTTCTGATCAGATTTGCTACATTTTCATCCCTTATTATTCTTTTAAAAGAATGACTTTATTGCTTTTCTCTTGTTATATGATTTCTAATGTATATATTCTATTTTTATTTAGTTTCTTTCTTCTTACTTTATGCAATTTATTTCAAAAACTTTCCATATTGATTTTTTTGAAACATAGTTTATTTGTAAATATATTTATTTATGTCCAAACTTATGAAGATTGATTACTTGGCTTTTCTTATGTAAATTTACTGTGATATAAATAAATAAATAAATAAATATACCGTGATCAGACAAAACAATTTTATGGCACTACACATAGTCAAGCTTTAAACGTTCCATATGCATTTAGAGAATGAGTCTTCTGCACTGTGGCGTAGTTGCCCCAGTATTTCTACCAGCTCAATTAAATGGTTCATGCTGTGATTTTATTTTTGTTGGCTGCATCTCTCAGTTACTCGGAGAGCTATTTTAAAACCTCCAGCTAGATCTATGAAATTTATTATCTCACTTTCATCAGCTTTCTTACAAGTATTTTAAAGCAAATTCATAGGCAAATATAAGTTTAGAATGATTTTTATTTTAACATAAGGATGATGCTTTTTTTAAATTATAATAATATTTCCCTTCATGATTTTTCTTCTTTTTTAGGTATTAGATAAAGGTTTTTTTAATTTTTTAATTTTCACATAGTGTATTTCTTATGTTTTTACTGTTGTTCAAGCACAGTTGTCTCCACTTTCCCCCACCTACCCCCACCTTCCACCATCAAACCTACCCTGGTTTGGCTTTCTCCATGTGTCCCTTGTACATGTTCCTTGATGACCCTTTTCTTCTTCCCCACATCGTCCCACTCCTCCCTCCCCTCTGGTTACTGTCAGTTGGTCTTTAGTTTAATGTCTAATCAATAAAACAAACAGGCAAGCAAAATATAATCCCCTTCATGTCTGATTTTCAAATGTGAACCCAGTGACACCAGCTTCCCCTAAGTACCTTTTCCTTTCTTTTCACTTTCCATCTCCCTGTGTCCTTGTATCTCTTGTAAAAGGTACCAATGGGCTCTCAGTGTAGGCCATTTTTCCCCCGCCCCGCCCCAGGGCGTATTTGACAAAGTCTAGGGACATTTTTGATTGTCCTCAATGGGGAGGAGGGTTGTTCCTGACATCTCGCATTTACCTACAAGGAACAGGATGCCCACACCACAGAGATTCTAGGAGTCTCCAATGGCAATAATGCCAAGGTTAATAAACCTTGACTGAGTTTGCTAATCTTTGTTTTTATATGTAATCATTGGCAGAGCTGATTTTTCATGGAGCATCTCTCTGTCAGATTTATATTTTTCCTTCTGACCTTTATTCCTTCCTTGTTGGATGCTATTAATTAATCAAGATGTCACTATTAACTTTGGTCTTCTTAGTCTTTTATCTAGGTATTTTGGTTAAATCTTTTCTTGCTTGCAAGATGAATTTTAATATATCTGTTTCTCATTAGAATTCTTTTAAAGAGGATCCAAGACAGCAACAGAGTAGGTGGAAGTTACACTCACCTCTTCCCAGAACTAAACTGGAATTAAAACTAAAATAGAGAAAAGTCAGCCTGAAAACCAACTGAAAACTAGCTGAATGGTGTCTTTCTAAAAATAGTAATTTACCACACCAAACACTGGAAAAAACTTTCGACAGTGTATTTCTTCTTTTCTATAATTTTTGTCATTTTCAGCCTCTATTTTGCTTCACTCAGTTAAAATTGCCTTAGAAAGTCAACTTTGGTGTGGCTTTAATCAGTAAATATTTTTGAATTCATTTTTTATTATTTGACATACAATATTATATTAGCATCATGCTTATAACATAGTGATTAGATATTTATATACTACAATGAGTCTAGTACCCATCTGTCAACATACATAGTTATTATATTACTAACTATTCCTTATGCTGTGCTCCACATCCCATGCCTTATCTTAGAACTTGAACTTTGTACTTCTTATTCAGTCAATATTTTTAATATTTTTGCATATTTACCTTTGTGGATATTTTCTTCATTATATTCTGTATTTACATTGGAATAGTTTATTTATGCTTAAAACTTTTTTTTGCTATTTCTTATTATATAATCAAAGATTCTCTCAGCTTTTGCTTGTTCATAAGATCTTTATGTTTCTTGCTTATTTTAAAAGATTTTCCCCCCGAAAATAGAATTTTCAATATTTACTTTATCTTTCATACTTTAAAAATGTTAATTCATTTACCCCACTTTTTGTAATTTCTTTGAAAACTGATCTTACATCTTACAGTAGTTTTTTTTGACAATGAAGCGTCTATATGCGGGCTTTTCTGCATTTGTTGACTTTGGATATTCTGCCCTTCTTGAATATGTCTGTTGAAGATTTATCAGTTTTGAAAAAATTAGCCTGTCTTAAAATATTCATTGTATCTATTCTCTCTTCTCATTCGGGGGCATAAACTACATGTATTTCACACCATTTGACTATATCACACATGTATCTCTCATACTCTGCTTTATCTTCTAATGTTTTTCTGCTCTGTGCTTTAGTTTAGATTAATTGGTATTGGCTTGTGTTTGAAATTATTAATCCTATCTTATGCTTTGTCTGATATCCTCTAAATTCCTCTTTTGAATTCTGATTTTCAGGTATTGTGGGATTTTTTCCATAACACTATTTGTTTCTGGTTTTTTTTAATAGCTTTAATGGATATAATTGAAGTTCAAAAAAGTACACATATTTAATACATAGAATGTGATGCATTTGGACATATGCACACACCAGGGAAACCATCACCAAAGTCAAGGTGATAGACACAGTCATCACCTCTAAAAGTTTCCTCACGTCTCTTTGTTTTGTTTTCTTGGTCTAAGAATACTTCCCATAAGATCTAACCTTTTCGCACATTTTAAGTACACATTTCAGTATTTTTCATGATGGACAGTGCATTATACTGCAGATCTCGAGAAGTTGCTCATCTTGCGTAACTGAAGCTTTATACTCGTGGAACCAGAGCTTCCTATCCCTCCCCCACCACCCAGAGTCACTTACACCTCAATGTCTTCTGTAGCACTCTGAACAACGGCCAAGATATGGACACAGCCCAAATGCCCATCATCAGGTGAATGGTTACAGAAAATGTGGTGTATTCATACAATAAGGTATTAGTCAACCTTAAAAAGGAAGAAATTCCTGACATTTGTGATATCATGGGTTAACCTGGGAACATTGTGCTGAGTGAAATCAGCCAGTCACGGCATGATTCCACTTAGCAGAGGTTTCTAAAACAGCAAATTCATAGAAGCAAATTATAGAGTGCATCTGTTTAAATTTACTTAATTCTCTCTTGAAATATTTCATCTTAGGATGTTTTCTCTTTTTTCTTCAATTTCTTTAATATGTTAATCATAGTATTGTTTGAAACCTTTTTCTAACTCTCCATATAGCTCTTCTATGCTTTGTGCTTTTTTTGCATTTTTTATACTTTCTGATTCTTGCCTATGAATACAAGTTTCATAGAAACTGGAGATTATGTTACTTTCCAAAGAGGAGGAATTCATTTTCTCTCTAAAAAGGCATCAAGGAAGAGAAGCTGTGTGTTACCTCAATTAGTAATCGACCTGAGACTGGACTTTGGAGTCAGAGTTCATTTTACTTTTGACTTCTTTCAGCTGTGTAGATTTCCCAAGGTGTTAAGATGTGCGTCTCTCTCTCTCTCTCTCTCCACCCTTTCTCACCTGCTCTTAAACACTGTAGAAAATTCAGTTTTAACTTTCTGGAGGTGTGAACTTAGCCTCTTGCCTTGTACATCTTCAAACTGCAGCAAATGCCTTGAAGGGGCTGGCCCTGTGCAGTGCCCAGGCCTTTAGCTGTGGCGGGACATCACCAGCCAAGCACCAACAGCCTGGAAGATTTCACTCTGTCTTTCCAGCTCAGTCTGAATATGTAGAGTCTGAATCTCCTGGTGCTTCTGAAAGAAAATTCTAGCCCTTCTGTGCCTGACTCAGAGCAGGATCAAAGCCTGGCAAATGTTTTCAGGATATACCTGCATTTGTTGCTGACTCCCCACCAGCAGGACCGTGTGTCTTCAAAGCACAGCAAGAATGCAGGAGATTTCAACCTGCCTCTGGGGCCCAAACCAGCTTCATGCACGCTCCACTCACGCCCTTCCCTCCAATTTCCTATGGGGCAAAATAACTGTGTTTAAGATTATGTATAATCCAGTCCATCTTTGAGCCTACGTAACTGCTTACATACAGCTGCACTGTTTTCTCTTTTCACAAGTTCAGATTCAGTAGGTCCTCTTTTTAGTAGATCAAACTATTTAATATTTGTATTATTTGGGTCACCACCAAAAGTCCCTCCCTGATATCAGAAGTTCTCCATTTAAGTCTGTCCATCTATTATCTATTGTCTGTCTACCATTTATCTATTTACCTATTTATCCAACATCTATCAATCATCTATCTGTCCATCTATCTATTATCTACCTATCTATCTATCACCTACTTATCTGTCCATCTATTCATCCATCTATCCATCCGTCCTTCTATCACCTATCATCCATTGTCTGTCTCTATATCTATTTATGTGTTTGATCCAGGTCTGCTCTGGCCCAGAATTCATCTAATGCCCTGAAAGGAAATATAATCATGTATGACAAAACCAGCAAAGTGCCTGCCAAAAGCTCTACTGGTTTCTGAGAGCTGGCAGAGATCTCCATGCACCATAGGCCTGCCTTTTCCAGAGTGCCCTGACTCAGTGCCATGAAAGTCAGCTCACTTCTCCATGTCTAGACCTCCCTGAGTTCTACACCAATCCAGTTTCTCTAATAGCTTTTCCCCTGCTAAAACCTGTATCGTGTCTTACTTTTCTTGTTCTTTCTGCGCAAAAATTACTTTAATCACAAGCTACTCCATAATCCAGAAGTAAAAAAATTCTATCATTTTGTAAGCAATTTTCCCTGTGTTTTTAACTTTTTATTATGAAACATTTTAAACTTCTAGAAGAGATTTAAGAGTAATACAAATATGCAAGAATAGGTAACTATCATTCATGTCTCATATTTCATGTGGATACCTTGACTGTAGCTCTGTTTGTGATCATACATCCGTGACACAATTTTCAAGAAATTAGCTGTTTGCAGGTTAATGTTATGTTACAGAAAATCGTAGACAAGATGAAGTCAAGTTGGAGCTCTTTTCCACATATTGACTTTTTTGCTGCCTCTTTCACATCCTTATTCCTTAGGCTATAAATCAGTGGGTTTAGCAAGGGGATCACCAAAGTACAAAACACAGAAGAGACCTTCTCCTGTTCCAGGGAGTACTGAGAGCTTGGCTGGATGTAACTAAACGTCCCAGACCCGTAGAATAAGGTCACAGCAGTCAGGTGGGACACGCAAGTGGAGAAGGCTTTGCACCTCCCCTCAGCTGAGCGAATTCTCTGGATGGCAACAATGATGCGGATATAAGAGACCATGACGATGATGAAAGTGAACACTGCAATAATCCCAGAAAAGATCAAAAGCAGCATCTCATTGTTATGTGCATCAGAGCAAGAGAGCTTCAGAAGAGGGGGGATGTCACAGAAATAATGATTCACAATGTTCGGACCACAGAAGTCCAGTTGCAGCAGCCCTATCGTGTGTGTCAGTGCGTTAACGAGCCCTCCCAAGTAAGATGCCAGGACCATCTGAACACACACTTTTTGGGTCATGATGACTGTGTACAGCAAGGGACTAGCTATTGCTGCATAGCGGTCATAAGCCATCACAGACAGGAGGATGGCTTCCATGGTTGCATAGACTGCAAAAAGGAAACTCTGTAGAACACAGCCAGAGAACGTGCTGGACTTGTGTTCTGATAAGAAAGTGACCAGCATCTTAGGGGTAAGGACAGTAGAGTAGCAAATATCACAAAAAGAGAGGTTGCTGAGAAAGAAGTACATTGGAGTATGAAGCTGGGCATTTAACCCGATCAAGGCAATCATCCCCCAATTACCCACCAAGGTCATGAAATAAATGAGGGTGAAAAGCAAAAAGAGAGGAATCTGCAAATTAGGATTTTCAGTTAAACCCACGAGAAGGAATTCCTTCACAGCTGTGTGATTCCAACCTGGCATGCTTGCAGGGTTATTCAGCTCTTTAGTTGCAGAACAAAAGAATATCCCTCAGATGAAAAATAAATGATGATTTTCTCCACGATCCAGTATCCATCACAGCAAGGAGCATTTGGGTTTACCCTGTAGTTAGATGAAGAGAGGAAATGAACTTCAAGCAGTGGACTTTATGTGTACTAGGGAATCTATCTGTGGTGATTCGCCCCACTGGAACTAGAGTTTTCTCATTCCTCGCTTCTCAGTTTGCACAATATAAAACTGGGAGAAAGAAATTCTTAGATCATGAAAGTATTAACTGTTGAAACTGATACTCAGATATGCCTTGAGCCAGCAGGCCTCTGGCTCATCCCATGGAATTTACAAGTTCTCTGATGACATGAACTACAAACTGAACGACATTCTGTGATAGCAATTTTTTTGTTTTCTGTGCCTGAACTCTTCCTACTTTTCACACCCAGTTTACTCATGAAACTGCCTTTCACAGTATTCAACCCCCTTCCTTTCCAAATCTCAAGCATAAAACTTCTTTTGCTTCACCTTCGGCTTGGAAGGTCAATGACTGTGCTCTCTAGAGAATTGAGACAGGAAGGAAATGGGCTAAACAATCTTTTTATTTGCTATTTACTATTAAGGCCGATCAAAACATAGCAGTGTGATTCGACTTGAAAACTCTTCCCTTTTCTATTCGATTAACTTCACTCTCACATCGTTGGTTTTCCTCAGCATTCAAACAACAAACCCAGAAACCAAATGGAGAGAAGCAAAGTGTTACTCTGAGGTAACAAACTGTATCTATCACAACATGACTGTATCAAGTATGTGCTGCTTCCAAAAGGTAGGCATCACCTTACTTTCTCTTGTTCTTTGATATGACATAATACTAGTGCAACAGTATTTATGGTTAAATAGTAGTAAATCCATTCATGTGTGCACTCATACATTCAGTCAAAATATATTAATTAGTACTTTGTGCCAAGAAATGTTATATTTGCTAGAGATGAAGCAGTGAATAAGAAGAATGCCATGCTTTCAAGGAGCTTACATTTATTAAGGAAATAGACCCTTATTGATATACTGCCTACAATCGTGATAAGTACTGTGAAGAAGAGTAAAGAACGGGATGTTGAATAGTAAGAAATGGTAGGTACTCTTCTATATAGTGTATTACTTTCCTATTGCTACTATAACAAGTCACCAAAAATTAGTGGCTTAAAATAACAACCATGCCTTTTACACAAGGCAGTGTGTTAGGCATTAGACACCTCAAGAAGGATACATGAGTTGTGGTCTCATGGAAACAGAAGTCCACTGAGGTCAGGGCTTGGGTGACTTTGGGATGTTATCGTCAGGGTATTTCTAAATCAAAACCAAAATCTTTATCCTGTAATTATATAAGCTCACCCCTCACAAACTGAGATTTTAATATATATATTTTGTTTATATATAATCCTGTTTATATTTTAGATTGGTGAATTTGAAACACCACAAATCCAAATTTAAGTGTATCCTAGAAAAAAAGGAATAACTTCTTGAAAGTGACAAGAATTTATTTGTTTTTTAATGAAATATTTTTAAAGCCATAAAGAAACCTATTAATAAAACAATAATGTAAAATACAAATTCATAGTTTCATAGCTCAGAAATAAGCTCAATTTTAAAAAAATGGAGGTGAAGGGAAATTTGTGTGTTTCTTAATGACACACTTCTTCTTCGGCAAGGCTCCTTACTGTAACGGGAACATCACATCATGGGAGGATATTAGAACTACGCAGGGTTGAGTTCCAATGTAATTCTGCCCTAGCTCTGCCGTATATTTTGCCTATCTGCAACAAACCATTTAAAGAAGAACATAACATAGTTCACATAATTTTCCCATTGATCATTTGGAGAAAAAAGGAAAAAATTGGAGTTCTTCTCAACTTAACTACCATAAATTTCACATAATATATGTGAACTGACGTGATATTGAAGGACAAGAGTCAACAACACCAGGACCCATGAGAAACAAGTATGACTTCAAGAAGATGGCAGTGAGATTTCTAGTAACAGCTTTATCCATCAAGCTCATAATAGAAAACTATAGGGAATGGCATTACCAAGGATCAAGGTATAATTTTCTCTCATGCTGTTAGAATTACAGCTAGAACACAGATTCCTTCTGTCACTAAATGCTGGGCTTTGATACCCCTCAATGTAATCTTCCTGATAAGATAAGAGGCTGCTTTAGAATACTAGTGCGCTCGAGAGTTCTCTTAGGGAAACAAATACCCAAATCACATTATAACACTGTAGAGTATGCTCAAATGCAATTTTGCCAACTTTTCCAACTTTGAGATTAATATCTTGAAATCACAGGATGAAAAAAATGTATTTGTATGAAACATACAAAATTCATTTACAGTAATTTATTTTTGGCTTATGACTCCAAAGAGACATTTGAAAATACAGAATTATGAGTGATCAAGGACACAGTTAGTGCTCAGGATGTTGGTGAGAGAAATCCTAAAGTGTATATAGCATTTGTCCTTGTAGTGAAAAGTGAACCCAACCAAATGCCCATCAAAACAGTGAGTGATTTTCAATGTAATGACCTTGCCATACTGTAGGTGCATAGTTGTTAACCCGACTTGTATTCCCTATGTGCTCTCATGCAGCTTCGCCCACAAAATACTGTTATGTTAACATAATATTTAGAAATGAATTCATTTTAATTATTATATATTATTAATAATATATAATATAATATATATTATATATTATAATATATATTATATATTATTATATATTTTACTGTTCATAGTATTGCTCATGTTATTTTAGAGTATTATATACAAATAAATATATAACTGGTTGTTCCATGAACTATGTTATATATATATATATAAATTTGTAAGTATATAAACTTATACTTTAATATAATGTACACTGAACGGTTTATGATTAAAATAGTCTACAAGATGAAAAAAAGAAATGACAAACAGAAAATTTAACAAAGCAGAATTCACAGACAAAATATCTAAAAACCGACTATCAACAACAACATTGACACACTGAAAAACCCAAAACTGTATAGCCTAGATAGGCTGACTTCAAAGCAAAGCATGCTGATTTGAAGACTATTTTATGCAGGCACACCAGAGTTGCGGTGGGAATAACTGACAGCTTGTCACGGCAAAAATAGTCTTCTGCTGTTGACCCAGCAATTCCGCTGCTGGGATTGTACCCTAAGAACACTGAAACACCAATCCAAAAGAACCTATGCAACCCCAATGTTCATAGCAGCACAATTTACAATAGCCAAGTCCTGGAAGCAACCTAAGGGCCCATCAGCAAATGAGTGCATCCAAAAACCATGGTACATTTACACAATGCAGTTCAACGCAGCAGAGAGAAAGAAGGAGCTTATACCCTTTGCAATGGCATGGATGGAACTGGAGAGCATTATGCTAAGTGAAATAAGCCGGGTGGTGAGGAACAAATACCATATGATCTCACCTATAACTGGAACATAGTCAACAAAAGAAAAAAGCAAACAAAATATAACCAGAGACATTGAAATTAAGATCAATGTAACAATAGCCAGAGGGGAGTGGGGATGGAATAGTGGGGAGAGGGGTCTCTAGTAGCTACCATAAAGGACACAAGGACAAAAGCAAGGGGGAGGGGGAGGTGGGAGATGGAGGTGGGACTGGCTGGGGTGGGTGGAGGGATCCGGAGAAAATGCAGACAATTGTAACTGAATAAAAAAAACAAAAAAGCAAAAACATTCTTGTGCTCAGGGAATCCAGTGTCTGTGTGCACGCCCAGGGTGGTTAGTGACAGGGCATAGTGACAGTTGGGGTGGATTGAAAATAATTCTTAAAATACCACTAGTGGAATCATAAAATAAAACTAGATGGAAAAGATTTCCAGAAACTATTATTATGTAAGATTGGAATGAAATCATTTTCCTTGTAATACAGATAAAATGCATTATAGTTCTCAGATATCCCATTTTCCATAAATATACAAGTAGCTTTAGACTCTATATAAACCAAGTATAATCTACATAAAATGCAGACATTCTCAAATACACAAATATTAATTATGGATACTGGGGAAAATTCTGCCCTTGTCACAAAATAAGAACATTTAAAAAAATAAACCACTGGTTTGGAAATTATCCGGCATTTTGAGGAACAGCAGTGAAATCATAATAGCTGGTAACAGATTCTTACAGTGTGGTGATAACAGGAAATAGCAAAAGCCTAAATAGACCCACATTATCACTTCCTAAACATACTCACTACTCAGAAAAGTCGAAAGCAGAGAATCTAGAGAAGACCATGGTATCATGATACTTTAAAGGACTTATCGCTGAGGGTAGAGACTTTTTGTGTCTGCTTTCCTTCCTTTTGGTGACACAACCTGTGTCCCTCGGTGTAGATGGAATCTCAGAAGTCCACAGGTTGGTTCATTAGCATCTTCTCAGGTGTCTTGGGACTGGGGCTAATCAGAGTAGCAGGTCCTCTCAACAGTTACTCAATAGATGCCTGTGCTTTCACTTTAGTAAAACGTACCCCTTTTATACATCAAACAAGTTTAAAAATGAATGTGTTCTCTAAAAGTCAAACCGCTCGGGTGAAGCACAACACAGAGACTAAATGCCATTGCAAGAGCTAAAGAAGTGTGTTCCAGTGCCACGCACGCTGCTCAGACAGGTGTCCGGGTGTTCTGATGGTGGAGGAAGTGAGGCTGTGCTCTCTGCTTTAAAGTGGGGACATCCACGCGTGACTAGCTACCCCGCTGATCCATTGTAACATTCATGTAGCTTATGCATGACATCACACCCCGAATATTTTAGCAATCATTCACATGAAAGTGCTATGATTACACACACGCATAGAATTAATTGAAGTGTATGCTCTCCTTTGGGAGAACTTATATAAAATGCATGTTTTCCTTCCATCTAATAATTCAACAGCCATCATAGATCTGTGGACAGTGTGGAAATTTTGCATGTATCTCACATAGGTTTTTAGCTTTCTATGTAATTTTATATTTCCTTCTCTTCCATCGTACAAATAATATAAACATTGTGTGTTTGGAAAGGGTGGCAGATGGATGTGTACAGTTCTGCTGTTAAATTCATTAGGATGTCTTAGGTATTTTAGGATAATAGTAGAGTAAGTTAGAACATATGCAGATAAATAAAGTGTGAAATCCTGGGTCAATCCAAATATTGTACAAAAATTTAAAGGATTATGACATTATTATACGGTTGTGAAAATACTGATAAAACATTAACATGTCTTTAGATACAAAATGAAAGATGTTACCAGATTGTAAGATAAAAATCTTACTTAGAACCAATAGAAAAGTATCAGTTATAAGTTATGGCATGACTTCTCCACCATACTTAACAGTGTTTGCAGCCAAAAGCAAGTTGGATTCTCAATTAATACTTCTTTCCTATCTTCCTCTTTATGCCATCGACGTGGCAAACCTTACCTCATCTGTGTCAAGAAAATATTGTTATTTCTGAGAAAAAATTATAAATGTATTCCTTTGAGATAAATGTTCTTTCAATATGATCTGCAAATTATTTGTCTGATCTCACTAGAAAATTTGGCATTATTCAACACATTCCACTAACTCATTTGCCCCACCCCCACTGCTCAGTGTCAGTGAAATAAACGTGCAGAGTTATCCCCTAGATTTTATTCATGACCTCAATCAAATGAACACGATTTTATAAACGGAACACCAGTTTTAGTAGTTTAAGTTTGTGTATTCTTTTTATGACTGAAACATAATACAGCTTCTCAGCAACCTGTCTCCTCATAGAAGCAGAAAAATAAATCTAATTACATGTAATTGTCATAAATATCCTACCTTATTCTAACTTCTTCTCAACTGTGGTTTATTTTATAAAACATATATTCAATTTTAATTGTATATTTATCTAATTAAAATTATGTGTTAATTGTCTCTATTTATGGGTACTATCAGGGTAGATCTTAGAAATAAATAGGAATTAGGGTGATAATGCAGAACAAAATTAATAAAATCATATCTGAGGGGTTCTTTCCCAATTATTATTCTGACTTATGTTCAGGCAGTGACTTCACTCTAATGGTTGCATTTGCCTTATGGTCAAAGAAATAGTGTTGAGCAAGATGAGTGATTCCACGGGAGGAAAAATTTTGCCTCTGAAGTGACTTTGGCAACATTTGGCTACATTTTGGTTGTCATCAATAGGTGGACTGCTACTAGCAGCTACTGAGTAGAGACAAGAGACAATGCTAAACACCCTAAAATGTACAGGGTAGGCTTCTCTTCACCATACCTGCACCCCCAAAATGGAAGCATTGGCCCCAAATGTCAGTTGTGCTGCTTTTACAAACTTGAAGCCAGATAAACTCATAACCAGTTAGAGTTTGCAAATACATTGCGGTGTACTTATTTTAAAATACCTCATCTTGGAAAATGAAAAATAACTCTTAGATTAAATAGTCCCTATTAAAGAAGCTGACGTGCTTCTTCATGCCAGTTTATGTCCCCTAGCACAATGGAAGAATGATTAGAAGTCAGCTCATTTGACAATATTCTCTTCAGTGCTTTTTTTAGAGTACACTAAACTTAAAAGAATGATCCAAAATAACCCATATACCAGGTGTTATACAGGTATTGAAAAATAAACCAAAATATATATTCCTTGCTGCCAAGGAACTTTTAGTATGAGTGTGTTGCCAGACAATTCACCATATACATTCAATACAATGTGATAAAGAATAGGATAATAAATCAATATGCAAAGGTAACTGGCCAGTAAGGATTATTATTTATTTTAGTTCAGGAATGTTTCAGAATAGAATAAATTTGGAAGGAACATGAGAGAGGCAAAACACTGTAAAAGAGTGAGGTTGGAAAGTTGTCTTAAATGTTGGAAATAAATTCACAATAGTTGACACACACTGGCACAGTGCTGATGATGAAAGGGGAAGAGCAGGCCACGCCTCAGAGTTTGCTCAGTGATGTAAGCTCTCATTCCTCTGAAAATCCAGTTTCGTTCCGATAGCTTTTCTGAGGGCGTTTTTTACGTCCTTGTTTCTGAAGCTGTAGATCAGTGGGTTACACATGGGAAAAACAACCATATAAAACACTGCCACTATCTTATCGCTGTTTAGGGAGTGGCTGCTGGCGGGCCGTAAGTAGGTTAACTAGAGTGATCCCTAGAATAAGGTGACTGCCAGGACATGGGAAGCTACAATTACCATTCTCAATTCTTACCTGCGCACATGACAATTGATGGCATAGCATCTGATATTTCATAGAAAAGTCTTCATTTGTTTCCTATCCACTAATTATACTTATCATTTAAGGGCATTTTGAATCTTCTTGGTTGAGCTTCATTTACTTTCAGAATATGAATGTAGGGTATATTACTCTTTTCAATTTCTGGCCTACAATTTCCCCTACAACATCTCTCTCTAGAAGAGATAATTTATTTCTCATTTTAGCATCCAGTTCCTATATAATAGTATAATGGACAAGTTTAAGGTCAGTATTTGAAAAAAATCTAAACACTTTTCCCATAAAATAATCCCCTCCCCCACACATGCACACTTAATAAACTATTATTTTATCTGCATCCTGGGGGCCAGACCCTTCTTTTGCAGAGTGCATATTGTAGAGAATTTATTAAAATTATAGTTTGATTTATTTTTCTGAGTTTTAATTAACTGGATTGTATATTATTCCTTGTGTTACATACTCAAGGATATAAGATATTGAATGCTTTTGAAAAGTGTGAAGAACTGTATAAAACCATGTTTAGTAATGATCATCATTATTATATTTTTATTTTATTCTTAAAATAAAATCTTTCATACAAATTCGTGTGCATGAATGCCTCACACATAAATGTCACATGTATATATATATCTCCTTATGGACCCCCAATTTCCAATAACATTTTAAATGATCCTAGAAAATCATGAAGGGCTATATGAATGTTATGTGATGTTTTCAGCATTGGTGGTGGTGATGTTATTTTTTCATTCTCAGAAGCAAACTTGTATATGAATTTCTTTGCATAATTTTCTAATATTATATGTGTTTTTGCTTGCTCCCTTCACAGATACTGGAACCACTCATTTATTTGATTTTGGCTGTCACTGAGAGAAAAGCATTTTAATCTAGCTGCTAGGTAAATACATGAGTTAATAGTTATAGAGCATTCAGCTGTCCCATCGTGCTGCCTAGCTGATTGACCTGTAGTTAGTTCAGTATTTAAAGCAAACCCGCAAAATTAAACTTCATTTTATTTGTAAATGAGGATGTCCTCTAGCATACTGTATTTGTTTGCCAGATAGGACATTTTATAGCAAGTTAGGGAAACGGGATCACCGTGGAACGATCAGCAATTATGGGCTGACTTTACCATTACGTACCTGCACATACAGTTTGAATCAGAGGGAAAACCATTGGTTTCATGTGTTTCCCCTGTCTGGAATACCTTCAGGAAATTTTCTGTTTGATGTCTAAAGAATATGTTGGAAGATCCTTAAAGAAAAGGAGGAAATGAGTCTGATTACTAATGACTCCCTAATTATTGTGTAGGCATCCTTTCTAAAATTCTTCAGGGTAGGTTTTACCCGAGAATTAGCGGCCCTTTCATGTGAAATGGAAAAACAGTGGCATTCCGTCCTGTTCAATTCCATGTGTGATAATGTGAACTAGGTTCAGGAATAGGGACATAGTTTAGCCCAGCAATCTCCAACCTTTCTGGCACCAGGGACAAGTTTCACTGAAGACAATTTTTCCATAGACCGAGGTTGGGGTGGGAGGGAGACAGGAGGCAAAATTCAGGTGGTAATGCCTGTGGCATCTATGGACCAGGAGGAGGTAGACTGAGGATCTCTGATTTAGACTCACTACTGTGAGTGTGGAGATAATCTAGTATAAGTTCTTTTTCTGGGGTGTCATCCAGTGTTTAGATTTCTTTTGAACAATATCTGACTGAAAGAGTACAGGCAAGTTTCAAGATCATGCATCTGTCAGCTTTGTCGGACAAGTCAAGTGTGATATCTTTTGCTTGAAAAGTATTTTATTTGTTCTGTGCAACAAAGAGTCCAAGTTATAATATATTTTATTATTTATACATTTTGTTTGTATCTCTCTATTTTTGTGTTTTGTGTCTAGATATCTTTATATATATATATATATGTGTGTGTGTATGTGTGTATATATGTATAAATATATATATGTATATATATTTACTTCTACCCATATGCAAGAATTAAAATGTCAACAATTGTCCAGACATAACTAACTTGGATCATCATATGTTTTTAGGTTAGCTTACACGTAACCATCTACATGTACTACAACATGTAATTCTTCTCAGCCTTTTTCTTCTACTGTAAAACTCAGGGTTCCAATTAAATAAACTCTAAGATTCCTTTGGGATCCAAGTTTTAATAAATTCATATAAATATCATTATCAAAAGCACTTGCTTATTTATTACTGTAGGGCACATATGGTATAAAGTTAATGAGGAAAACATTCCATGTCTATAGCCCTTTTCACAGCATCCTTCACCTCCTTGTTTCTCAGGCTATAAATCAATGGGTTCAACATAGGAATGACAAGGGTATAAAAAACAGATACCACCTTTTCTTGTTCTAAGGAATATTGGGAGCTTGGTTGAATGTAACTGAAGCTTACAGAGCCATAGAATAAAGTCACAGCTGTGAGGTGTGACGCACACGTGGAGAAGGCCCTGTGTCTCCCTGCTGCCGAGCGGATCCTCAGGATAGCAGCGACAATGAAGATGTAGGAGATCATCACAGTCAAGAAAGTGATCATGGCAATAACGCCGGAGAAGATTAACAGCAACAGTTCATTCGTGGATGTATCAGAACATGACAGCTTCAACAGCGGGGGAAGGTCACAGAAGAAGTGATGGATGACATTGGGCCCACAGAAAGACAATTTCACCAAGCCGATTGTGTGTATCAGCGAGTTGATTAAACCTCCTACACATGATCCGATGACCAGGGCAACACAAACTATTTTCGTCATAGCCACTGTATAAAGTAAAGGGTTCACAATGGCCATGTAGCGGTCGTACGCCATTGCTGCCAGCAAGAAGCCCTCGATGGTAACGAGTAACGCGAAAAAAAAAAATTGCACAGTGCATGCAGAAAAAGAAATTGTATCCCGTTCAACAAAGAAGCTCAGCAGCATTTGGGGTGCAAAGACTGAGGAATAGCAGGCATCAACAAATGACAGGCAGCTTAGGAAATGATACATGGGTGTTTGAAGTTTGGGAGTTATGTGGATTAAAATGAGCATTCCCAGATTCCCCAGCAAAGAAATGCTATAGATGAGCAGAAACAACACAAAGAGGAACACTTTCAGTTCAGCACGATCTGTCAGCCCCAAAAGGATAAACTCAGTAACCATTGTCAAATTAGCGTCAGCCATGTATGTGCTTTTTTTCTTGGAAACTGTTAACGATAAGAAGATGGGAATAAATGGAGAATAATCATTCTGCACCATCGAAACTACTTGTAGTCCCTAAGTAGCTTGTGTGGCTTGAGTTCTTGACTTCTCTGCTCTGGTTGTTTTATCTATAAAATTAGAAAAATGTGACTACAAAGTCTCTAGTCTTTTCAAGCAGTGTTTATTTGCCTGTTCTGTAAGGAAATTCCATGATGAAAAATGAAAACATTAATTTTCCAGCTTCAGGGTGCATTTAAAATGCTGGTTTTAATGTGAAGGGGGGAAAATGAATGAATTTCATTCTAAAATATGTAAAGAAATCCAGTTTAGAAAGCACACTAATCCAAGTTGAAATTTTAATCTATGTTACTATGAGACCCTTTTGAACTCCCCATTTTGTATTTAAAAGTACCTGATGTCAAATATATCAGGATGGAAGAATAAACTGTGCTGTGGCATTTAATGCAAGACATTGCACCTACGCCTTTCTGTTTGGTTGATACTCCACATTTTTTAAACTTGGTGTAATGAAAGGCCAGGTCCTGACTTCCACCATCTCTGAGCCACCCTTAGAAAATAGCCAGAGGCACTGGCTTTGAAGCAGACTGCCCACTGGGAAAGAGAGAGGGCCCTCTGAGCTGGGATAGGCAGCATAGCGGCTAACAAGAGCTTATAATTGGTCTTTCTTATCCAATAGAAATATCACTCTGGAAACTCAGGAAACAGAGTCTAAACTTTTTCTGAGAAGAAGCAGAGCAAACCCATAAAATAAAGCAAATCTTTGAAACATATAGGTACTTCCTCATAATATTTTTTATGTTGCAATCCATTTCTTAGAATATGCAGTGTCTTTTGTACTAAGTCAATGCAAATTTGCTTTTGTTATTTTATCTGAATAATTTAACTATATTTTCACATTTATATAAAAAATAAATATTTTGAACAGTTTACAGTATGGTAGCTTCACCTCCACAAGATAAAGAATGATGATTTTGGTGGCTTCATTCTTTCACTTATGAGTCATAGACACTACTTTTGAGGACAGTAAGTAAAACTCATAAAAGAAGAGCATTGCCAGATTACCACAGTGATAATAAATGAACAGATGACCGGTACACTCAGTTGCTGTCAGGCGAGTTATACCCACGGAAATATGTAGTTATGATGGATTGCAATTAATCCTTTAGGAAAGGATATTTAAAATTGAATTAAAACATTGCTTTTCCATTATTCCGTTAGAAGTTGCATAACAATTTTGATGTCAATGTTGAAAATGAAATAGTGGGGGATGAGGAGTAGGAATAAGTGGCCAAATTACAAATTGCTCCCACTCCTCATCATTGGAAGTGTTTATCAGATTAAAAGCTAAACATCGTTTTTTCTTTCTCATCTTTTTTGTATTTTTACCTGATTTGCAACCTAGTGTGTGCATGGGATATTCAAATAAGTGAATTTGACTTACCAATGGAAGAAAAAACATCCAAAACTTTACCTCATGTAGGAACCTCACGATCTCTCATCCCCATGGTTTATTTCTATACATTGCCTCCCAAACAAAACACAAAAACAATAATTCCGTGTGTCTGATGTTTACAGTCATTCAAAAATTAAGTGAATGATAGAAGTTAGAGGTAGCAGAATTGGAATTCCAGCTTCTTCTTTAATATATAAGAACCAAAGGCATAACCTCCAGGGTGAGAAGGCAAGTGTGAGATGATCAAAACACAATCGTCTCAAAAGATAGCTTCTCATACCACATTCTGTTCTGCATTTACCTTAGTCTAATGGGAGTAGGGTCCCTGGAGTTAATCTTCTGATTAAAAGGATGTATAAGGAAAACACAGACTCTAAGACTATAACGTTTTTTATGACGCGGAATGAACAAGGTGCAGTGAGAGGGTTTGAAATTCGGGGAGAATCAGGTGAAAGAAACTGCAGCATCCTCATCCTGGGCAGTCAGCTGTTCCCAGGGACCAGTGGTTGTCTGTCCCTCCCTGCAACACAATGGCCCAGATGCCTCCACTTGTCCCCAGGTGGTGGTCTTTAGCAGTGCCCCAGGGGGTTGGCTGTCCCTCTCAGGAACCAGGATGGGCCTTATCTGTAGTTTCTGAAACAAAGGCTTTAACACATGCATTATCTGCTAGACTCATTAACTATTTACCTTAAACTAACATTTTCCACCTCCTAAGTCTCTTATCATGGTCTCATTTATACGTGGAATCTAATGAACAAAATAACTTACTCATGCATTTCTGAAGGTATATGAAAATGTTGCAGGCACTTTGGGCAACTGTTTGGCATTAAGCTGAATAGATGTGTGGCTTATGCCCCAGGGCAGCTACTTAGAGATGAGTGTGTCTGTCCACAAACATACAGAAACAGAAATGCTCTCTGTCGAGGCCAGTATTTTTTTCTAGACTGTACGTGCTGGCTAGGGTCTTCTGCATAATTTCAAATAGAAGTGGTTACTGTGGATATTACTGTCTTTTTCCAAAAATCAATCATGGGTTGGGTAATGCTGGATATCTGTTATTGCTCATTTCTTCTGATCAGATTTGCTACATTTTCATCCCTTATTATTCTTTTAAAAGAATGACTTTATTGCTTTTCTCTTGTTATATGATTTCTAATGTATATATTCTATTTTTATTTAGTTCCTTTCTTCTTACTTTATGCAATTTATTTCAAAAACTTTCCATATTGATTTTTTGAAACATAGTTTATTTGTAAATATATTTATTTATGTCCAAACTTATGAAGATTGATTACTTGGTTTTTCTTGTGTAAATTTACTGTGATATAAATAAATAAATAAATAAATAAATATACCGTGATCAGAGAAAACAATTTTATGGCACTACACATAGTCAAGCTTTAAACGTTCCATATGCATTTAGAGAATGAGTCTTCTGCACTGTGGCGTAGTTGCCCCTGTATTTCTACCAGGCCAATTAAATGGTTCATGCTGTGATTTTATTTTTGTTGGCTGCATCTCTCAGTTACTCGGAGAGCTGTTTTAAAACCTCTAGCTAGATCTATGAAATTTATTATCTCACTTTCATCAGCTTTCTTACAAGTATTTTAAAGCAAATTCATAGGCAAATATAAGTTTAGAATGATTTTTATTTTAACATAAGGATCATGCTTTTTTTAAATTATAATAATATTTCCCTTCATGATTTTTCTTCTTTTTTAGGTATTAGATAAAGGTTTTTTTAATTTTTTAATTTTCACATAGTGTATTTCTTATGTTTTTACTGTTGTTCAAGCACAGTTGTCTCCACTTTCCCCCACCTACCCCCACCTTCCACCATCAAACCTACCCTGGTTTGGCTTTGTCCATGTGTCCCTTGTACATGTTCCTTGATGACCCTTTTCTTCTTCCCCACATCGTCCCACTCCTCCCTCCCCTCTGGTTACTGTCAGTTGGTCTTTAGTTTAATGTCTAATCAATAAAACAAACAGGCAAGCAAAATATAATCCCCTTCATGTCTGATTTTCAAATGTGAACCCAGTGACACCAGCTTCCCCTAAGTACCTTTTCCTTTCTTTTCACTTTCCATCTCCCTGTGTCCTTGTATCTCTTGTAAAAGGTACCAATGGGCTCTCAGTGTAGGCCATTTTTCCCCCGCCCCGCCCCAGGGCGTATTTGACAAAGTCTAGGGACATTTTTGATTGTCCTCAATGGGGAAGAGTGTTGTTGCTGACATCTCGCGTTGACCTACAAGGAACAGGATGCCCACACCACAGAGAATCTCGGAGTCTCCAATGGCAATAATGCCAAGGTTAATAAACCTTGATTGAGTTTGCTAATCTTTGTTTTTATATGTAATCATTGGCAGAGCTGATTTTTCATGGAGCATCTCTCTGTCAGATTTATATTTTTCCTTCTGACCTTTATTCCTTCCTTGTTGGATGCTATTAATTAATCAAGATGTCACTATTAACTTTGGTCTTCTTAGTCTTTTATCTAGGTATTTTGGTTAAATCTTTTCTTGCTTGCAAGATGAATTTTAATATATCTGTTTCTCATTAGAATTCTTTTAAAGAGGATCCAAGACAGCAACAGAGTAGGTGGAAGTTACACTCACCTCTTCCCAGAACTAAACTGGAATTAAAACTAAAATAGAGAAAAGTCAGCCTGAAAACCAACTGAAAACTAGCTGAATGGTGTCTTTCTAAAAATAGTAATTTACCACACCAAACACTGGAAAAAACTTTCGACAGTGTATTTCTTCTTTTCTATAATTTTTGTCATTTTCAGCCTCTATTTTGCTTCACTCAGTTAAAATTGCCTTAGAAAGTCAACTTTGGTGTGGCTTTAATCAGTAAATATTTTTGAATTCATTTTTTATTATTTGACATACAATATTATATTAGCATCATGCTTATAACATAGTGATTAGATATTTATATACTACAATGAGTCTAGTACCCATCTGTCAACATACATAGTTATTATATTACTAACTATTCCTTATGCTGTGCTCCACATCCCATGCCTTATCTTAGAACTTGAACTTTGTACTTCTTATTCAGTCAATATTTTTAATATTTTTGCATATTTACCTTTGTGGATATTTTCTTCATTATATTCTGTATTTACATTGGAATAGTTTATTTATGCTTAAAACTTTTTTTTGCTATTTCTTATTATATAATCAAAGATTCTCTCAGCTTTTGCTTGTTCATAAGATCTTTATGTTTCTTGCTTATTTTAAAAGATTTTCCCCCCGAAAATAGAATTTTCAATATTTACTTTATCTTTCATACTTTAAAAATGTTAATTCATTTACCCCACTTTTTGTAATTTCTTTGAAAACTGATCTTACATCTTACAGTAGTTTTTTTTGACAATGAAGCGTCTATATGCGGGCTTTTCTGCATTTGTTGACTTTGGATATTCTGCCCTTCTTGAATATGTCTGTTGAAGATTTATCAGTTTTGAAAAAATTAGCCTGTCTTAAAATATTCATTGGATCTATTCTCTCTTCTCATTCGGGGGCATAAACTACATGTATTTCACACCATTTGACTATATCACACATGTATCTCTCATACTCTGCTTTATTTTCTAATGTTTTTCTGCTCTGTGCTTTAGTTTAGATTAATTGGTATTGGCTTGTGTTTGAAATTATTAATCCTATCTTATGCTTTGTCTGATATCCTCTAAATTCCTCTTTTGAATTCTGATTTTCAGGTATTGTGGGATTTTTTTCCATAACACTATTTGTTTCTGGTTTTTTTAATAGCTTTAATGGATATAATTGAAGTTCAAAAAAGTACACATATTTAATACATAGAATGTGATGCATTTGGACATATGCACACACCTGGGAAACCATCACCAAAGTCAAGGTGATAGACACAGTCATCACCTCTAAAAGTTTCCTCACGTCTCTTTGTTTTGTTTTCTTGGTCTAAGAATACTTCCCATAAGATCTAACCTTTTCGCACATTTTAAGTACACATTTCAGTATTTTTCATGATGGACAGTGCATTATACTGCAGATCTCGAGAAGTTGCTCATCTTGCGTAACTGAAGCTTTATACTCGTGGAACCAGAGCTTCCTATCCCTCCCCCACCACCCAGAGTCACTTACACCTCAATGTCTTCTGTAGCACTCTGAACAACGGCCAAGATATGGACACAGCCCAAATGCCCATCATCAGGTGAATGGTTACAGAAAATGTGGTGTATTCATACAATAAGGTATTAGTCAACCTTAAAAAGGAAGAAATTCCTGACATTTGTGATATCATGGGTTAACCTGGGAACATTGTGCTGAGTGAAATCAGCCAGTCACGGCATGATTCCACTTAGCAGAGGTTTCTAAAACAGCAAATTCATAGAAACAGATTATAGAGTGCTTCTGTTTAAATTTACTTAATTCTCTCTTGAAATATTTCATCTTAGAATGTTTTCTCTTTTTTCTTCAAATTATTTAATATGTTAATCATAGTATTGTTTGAAACCTTTTTCTAACTCTCCATATAGCTCTTCTATGCTTTGTGCTTTTTTTGCATTTTTTATACTTTCTGATTCTTGCCTATGAATACAAGTTTCATAGAAACTGCAGATTATGTTACTTTCCAAGGAGGAGGAATTCATTTTCTCTCTAAAAAGGCATCAAGGAAGAGAAGCTGTGTGTTACCTCAATTAGTAATCGACCTGAGACTGGACTTTGGAGTCAGAGTTCATTTTACTTTTGACTTGTTTCAGCTGTGTAGATTTCCCAAGGTGTTAAGATGTGCGTCTCTCTCTCTCTCTCTCTCCACCCTTTCTCACCTGCTCTTAAACACTGTAGAAAATTCAGTTTTAACTTTCTGGAGGTGTGAACTTAGCCTCTTGCCTTGTACATCTTCAAACTGCAGCAAATGCCTTGAAGGGGCTGGCCTTGTGCAGCACCCAGGCCTTTAGCTGTGGCGGGACATCACCAGCCAAGCACCAACAGCCTGGAAGATTTCACTCTGTCTTTCCAGCTCAGTCTGAATATCTAGAGTCTGAATCTCCTGGTGCTTCCGATAGAAAATTCTAGCCCTTCTGTGCCTGACTCAGAGCAGGATCAAAGCCTGGCAAATGTTTTCAGGATATACCTGCATTTGTTGCTGACTCCCCACCAGCAGGACCGTGTGTCTTCAAAGCACAGCAAGAATGCAGGAGATTTCAACCTGCCTCTGGGGCCCAAACCAGCTTCATGCACGCTCCACTCACGCCCTTCCCTCCAATTTCCTATGGGGCAAAATAACTGTGTTTAAGATTATGTATAATCCAGTCCATCTTTGAGCCTAAGTAAATGCTTACATACAGCTGCACTGTTTTCTCTTTTCACAAGTTCAGATTCAGTAGGTCCTCTTTTTAGTAGATCAAACTATTTAATATTTGTATTATTTGGGTCACCACCAAAAGTCCCTCCCTGATATCAGAAGTTCTCCATTTAAGTCTGTCCATCTATTATCTATTGTCTGTCTACCATTTATCTATTTACCTATTTATCCAACATCTATCAATCATCTATCTGTCCATCTATCTATTATCTACCTATCTATCTATCACCTATTTATCCATCCATCTATTCCTCCATCTATCCATCCCACTTTCCATCACCTATCATCCATTATCTGTCTCTATATCTGTCTATGTGTTTGATAACAGGTCTGCTCTGGCCCAGAATACGTCTAATGCCCTGAAAGGAAATATAATCATGTATGACAAAACCAGCAAAGTGCCTGCCAAAAGCTCTACTGGTTTCTGAGAGCTGGCAGAGATCTCCATGCACCATAGGCCTGCCTTTTCCAGAGTGCCCTGACTCAGTGCCATGAAAGTCAGCTCACTTCTCCATGTCTAGACCTCCCTGAGTTCTACACCAATCCAGTTTCTGTAATACCTATTTCATTTTATCAGTAGCTAAAACCTGTATCATGTCTTGCTTTTCTTGTTATTTCTGCGCAAAAATTATTTTAATCACAAGCTACTCCATCATCCAGAAGTAAAAATATTCTATCATTTTGTAAGCAACTTTCCCTATGTTTTCTTAACTCTTTATTTTGATACATTTTAAACTTCTAGAAGAGATTTTAAAATAATAAAAATTTGCAAGAATAGGTAACTATCATTCGTGTCTCATATTTCATGTGGATACCTTGACTGTAGCTCTGTTTGTGATCATACATCCGTGACACAATTTCCAAGAAATTAGCTGTTTGCAGGTTAATGTTATGTTAAAAAAAAAAACGTAGATAAGATGGAGTCAAATTGGAGCATTTTTCCACATATGGACTTTTTTGCTGCCTCTTTCACGTCCTTATTCCTTAGGCTATAAATCAGTGGGTTTAGGAAGGGGATCACCAAAGTATAAAACACAGAAGAGACCTTCTCTTGTTCCAGGGAGTACTGAGAGCTTGGCTGGATGTAACTAAACGTCCCAGACCCGTAGAATAAGGTCACAGCAGTCAGGTGGGACACGCAAGTGGAGAAGGCTTTGCACCTCCCCTCAGCTGGGCGAATTCTCTGGACGGCAACAATGATGCGGATATAAGAGACCATGACGATGATGAAAGTGAACACTGCAATAATCCCAGAAAAGATCAAAAGCAGCATCTCATTGTTATGTGCATCAGAGCAAGAGAGCTTCAGAAGAGGGGGGATGTCACAGAAATAATGATTCACAATGTTTGGACCACAGAAGTCCAGTTGCAGCAGCCCTATCGTGTGTGTCAGTGCGTTAACGAGCCCTCCCAAGTAAGATGCCAGGACCATCTGAACACACACTTTTTGGGTCATGATGACTGTGTACAGCAAGGGACTAGCTATTGCTGCATAGCGGTCATAAGCCATCACAGACAGGAGGATGGCTTCCATGGTTGCATAGACTGCAAAAAGGAAACTCTGTAGAACACAGCCAGAGAACGTGCTGGACTTGTGTTCTGATAAGAAAGTGACCAGCATCTTAGGGGTAAGGACAGTAGAGTAGCAAATATCACAAAAAGAGAGGTTGCTGAGAAAGAAGTACATTGGAGTATGAAGCTGGGCATTTAACCCGATCAAGGCAATCATCCCCCAATTACCCACCAGGGTTGTGAAATAAATGAGGTTGAAAAGCAAAAAGAGAGGAATCTGCAAATTAGGATTTTCAGTTAAACCCACGAGAAGGAATTCCTTCACAGCTGTGTGATTCCAACCTGGCATGCTTGCAGGGTTATTCAGCTCTTTAGTTGCAGAACAAAAGAATATCCCTCAGATGAAAAATAAATGATGATTTTCTCCACGATCCAGTATCCATCACAGCAAGGAGCATTTGGGTTTACCCTGTAGTTAGATGAAGAGAGGAAATGAACTTCAAGCAGTGGACTTTATGTGTACTAGAGAATCTATCTGTGGTGATTCGCCCCACTGGAACTAGAGTTTTCTCATTCCTCGCTTCTCAGTTTGCACAATATAAAACTGGGAGAAAGAAATTCTTAGATCATGAAAGTATTAACTGTTGAAACTGATACTCAGATATGCCTTGAGCCAGCAGGCCTCTGGCTCATCCCATGGAATTTACAAGTTCTCTGATGACATGAACTACAAACTGAATGACATTCTGTGATAGCAATTTTTTTGTTTTCTGTGCCTGAACTCTTCCTACTTTTCACACCCAGTTTACTCATGAAACTGCCTTTCACAGTATTCAACCCCCTTCCTTTCCAAATCTCAAGCATAAAACTTCTTTTGCTTCACCTTCGGCTTGGAAGGTCAATGACTGTGCTCTCTAGAGAATTGAGACAGGAAGGAAATGGGCTAAACAATCTTTTTATTGCTATTTACTATTAAGGCCGATCAAAACATAGCAATGTGATTCGACTTGAAAACTCTTCCCTTTTCTATTCGATTAACTTCACTCTCACATCGTTGGTTTTCCTCAGCATTCAAACAACAAACCCAGAAACCAAATGGAGAGAGACAAAGTGTTACTCTGAGGTAACAAACTGTATCTATCACAACATGACTGTATCAAGTATGTGCTGCTTCCAAAAGGTAGGCATCACCTTACTTTCTCTTGTTCTTTGATATGACATAATACTAGTGCAACAGTATTTATCGTTAAATAGTAGTAAATCCATTCATGTGTGCACTCATACATTCAGTCAAAATATATTAATTACTACTCTGTGCCGAGAAATGCTATATTTGCTAGAGATGAAGCAGTGAATAAGAAGAATGCCATGCTTTCAAGGAGCTTACATTTATTAAGGAAATAGACCCTTATTGATATACTGCCTACAATCGTGATAAGTACTGTGAAGAAGATTAAAGAACAGGATGGTGAATAGTAAGAAATGGTAGGTACTCTACTATATAGTGTATTACTTTCCTATTGCTACTATAACAAGTCACCAAAAATTAGTGGCTTAAAATAACAACCATGCCTTTTACACAAGGCAGTGTGTTAGGCATTAGACACCTCAAGAAGGATACATGAGTTGTGGTCTCATGGAAACGGAAGTCCACTGAGGTCAGGGCTTGGGTGACTTTGGGATGTTGTCGTCAGGGTATTTCTAAATCAAAACCAAAATCTTTATCCTGTAAGTATATAAGCTCACCCCTCACAAACTGAGATTTTAATATATATATTTTGTTTATATATAATCCTGTTTATATTTTAGATTAGTGGATTTGAAGCACAACAAATCCAAATTTAACTGTGTCCTAGAAAAATAGGAATAACTTCTTGAAAATGACAAGAATTTATTTGTTTTTTAATGAAATATTTTTAATGCCATAAAGAAACCTGTTAGTAAAACCAGACTGTAAAATACAAATTTATAGTTTTCGTAGCTCAGAAATAAGCTCAATTTAAAAAAAAAAATGGATGTGAAGGGAAATTTGTGTGTTCCTTAATGACCCACTTCTTCTTCTGCAAGGCTCCTTACTGTAACGGGAACATCACATCATGGGAGGATATTAGAACTACGCAGGGTTGAGTTCCAATGTAATTCTGCCCTAGCTCTGCCGTATATTTTGCCTATCTGCAACAAACCATTTAAAAAATGAACACAACAGAGTTCACATAATTTTCCCATGGACCGTTTGGAGAAAAAAGGAAAAAATTGGAGTTCTTCTCAATTTAAGTACCATAGATTTCATATAATATATGTGAACTGACGTGATATTGAAGGACAAGAGTCAACAACACCAGGACCCATGAGAAACAAGTATGACTTCAAGAAGATGGCAGTGAGATTTCTAGTAACAGCTTTATCCATCAAGCTCATAATAGAAAACTATAGGGAATGGCATTACCAAGGATCAAGGTATAATTTTCTCTCATGCTGTTAGAATTACAGCTAGAACACAGATTCCTTCTGTCACTAAATGCTGGGCTTTGATACCCTTCAATGTAATCTTCCTGATAAGATAAGAGGCTGCTTTAGAATACCAGTGGGCACGAGAGTTCTCTTAGGGAAACAAATACCCGAATCACATTATAACACTGTAGAGTATGCTCAAATGCAATTTTGCCAACTTTTCCAACTTTGAGATTAATATCTTGAAATCACAGGATGAAAAAAAGGTATTTGTATGAAACATACGAAATTCATTTACAGTAATTTATTTTTGGTTTATGACTCCAAAGAGACATTTGAAAATACAGAATAATGAGTGATCAAGGACACAGTTAGTGCTCAGGATGTTGGTGAGAGAAATCCTAAAGTGTATATAGCATTTGTCCTTGTAGTGAAAAGTGAACCCAACCAAATGCCCATCAAAACAGTGAGTGATTTTCAATGTAATGACCTTGCCATACTGTAGGTGCATAGTTGTTAACCCGACTTGTATTCCCTATGTGCTCTCATGCAGCATTGCCCACAAAATACTGTTATGATAACATAATATTTAGAAATGAATTCATTTTAATTATTATATATTATTAATAATATATAATATAATATATATTATATATTATAATATATATTATATATTATTATATATTTTACTGTTCATAGTATTGCTCATGTTATTTTAGAGTATTATATACAAATAAATATATAACTGGTTGTTACATGAACTATGTTATATATATATATAAATTTGTAAGTATATAAACTTATACTTTAATATAATGTACACTGAACGGTTTATGATTAAAATAGTCTACAAGATAAAAAAAGAAATGACAAACAGAAAATTTAACAAAGCAGAATTCACAGACAAAATATCTAAAAACCGACTATCAACAACAACATTGACACACTGAAAAACCCAAAACTGTATAGCCTAGATAGGCTGACTTCAAAGCAAAGCATGCTGATTTGAAGACTATTTTATGCAGGCACACCAGAGTTGCGGTGGGAAGAACTGACAGCTTGTCACGGCAAAAATAGTCTTCTGCTTTTGACCCAGCAATTCCGCTGCTGGGATTATACTCTAAGAACTCTGAAACACCAATCCAAAAGAACCTATGCAACCCCAATGTTCATAGCAGCACAATTTACAATAGCCAAGTCCTGGAAGCAACCTAAGGGCCCATCAGCAAATGAGTGGATCCAAAAACCATGGTACATTTACACAATGCAGTTCAACGCAGCAGAGAGAAAGAAGGAGCTTATACCCTTTGCAATGGCATGGATGGAACTGGAGAGCATTATGCTAAGTGAAATAAGCCGGGTGGTGAGGAACAAATACCATATGATCTCACCTTTAACTGGAACATAGTCAACAAAAGAAAAAAGCAAACAAAATATAACCAGAGACATTGAAATTAAGAACAATGTAACAATAGCCAGAGGGGAGTGGGGAGGGAATAGTGGGGAGAGGGGTCTCTAGGAGCTACCATAAAGGACACAAGGACAAAAGCAAGGGGGAGGGGGAGGTGGGAGATGGAGGTGGGACTGGCTGGGGTGGGTGGAGGGATCGGTAGAAAATGCAGACAATTGTAACTGAATAAAAAAAACAAAAAAGCAAAAACATTCTTGTGCTCAGGGAATCCAGTGTCTGTGTGCACGCCCAGGATGGTTAGCGATAGGGCGTAGTGACAGTTGGGGTGGATTGAAAATAATTCTTAAAATACCACTAGTGGAATCATAAAATAAAACTAGATGGAAAAGATTTCCAGAAACTATTATTATGTAAGATTGGAATGAAATCATTTTCCTTGTAATACAGCTAAAATGCATTATAGTTCTCAGATATCCCATTTTCCATAAATATACAAGTAGCTTTAGACTCTATATAAACCAAGTATAATCTACATAAAATGCAGACATTCTCAAATACACAAATATTAATTATGGATACTGGGGAAAATTCTGCCCTTGTCACAAAATAAGAACATTTAAAAAAAATAAACCACTGGTTTGGAAATTATCTGGCATTTTGAGGAACAGCAGTGAAATCATAATAGCTGGTAACAGATTCTTACAGTGTGGTGATAACAGGAAATAGCAAAAGCCTAAATAGACCCACATTATCACTTCCTAAACATACTCACTACTCAGAAAAGTCGAAAGCAGAGAATCTAGAGAAGACCATGGTATCATGATACTTTAAAGGACTTATCGCTGAGGGTAGAGACTTTTTGTGTCTGCTTTCCTTCCTTTTGGTGACACAACCTGTGTCCCTCGGTATAGATGGAATCTCAGAAGTCCACAGGTTGGATCCTTAACATCTTCTCAGGTGTCTTGGGACTGGGGCTAATCAGAGTAGCAGGTCCTCTTAACAGTTACTCAATAGATGCCTGTGCTTTCACTTTAGTAAAAGGTACCCCTTTTATACATCATACAATTTTAAAAATGAACGTGTTCTCTAAAAGTCAAACAGCTCGGGTGAAGCACAACACAGAGACTAAATGCCATTGCAAGAGCTAAAGAAGTGTGTTCCAGTGCCATGCACGCTGCTCAGACAGGTGTCCGGGTGTTCTGATGGTGGAGGAAGTGAGGCTGTGCTCTCTGCTTTAAAGTGGGGACATCCACGCATGACTAGCTACCCCACTGATCCATTGTAACATTCATGTAGCTTATGCATGACATCACACCCCGAATATTTTAGCAATCATTCACATGAAAGTGCTATGATTACACACACGCATAGAATTAATTGAAGTGTATGCTCTCCTTTGGGAGAACTTATATAAAATGCATGTTTTCCTTCCATCTAATAATTCAACAGGCATCATAGATCTGTGGACAGTGTGGAAATTTTGCATGTATCTCACATAGGTTTTTAGCTTTCTATGTAATTTTATATTTCCTTCTCTTCCATCGTACAAATAATATAAACATTGTGTGTTTGGAAAGGGTGGCAGATGGATGTGTACAGTTCTGCTGTTAAATTCATTAGGATGTCTTAGGTATTTTAGGATAATAGTAGAGTAAGTTAGAACATATGCAGATAAATAAAGTGTGAAATCCTGGGTCAATCCAAATATTGTACAAAAATTTAAAGGATTATGACATTATTATACGGTTGTGAAAATACTGATAAAACATTAACATGTCTTTAGATACAAAATGAAAGATGTTACCAGATCGTAAGATAAAAATCTTACTTAGAACCAATAGAAAAGTATCAGTTATAAGTTATGGCATGACTTCTCCACCATACTTAACAGTGTTTGCAGCCAAAAGCAAGTTGGATTCTCAATTAATACTTCCTTCCTATCTTCCTCTTTATGCCATCGATGTAGCAAACCTTATCTCATCTGTGTCAGGAAAATATTGGTATTTCTGAGAAAAAATTATAAATGTACTCCTTTGAAGATAAATATTCTTTCAATATGATCTGCAAATTAGTTGTCTGATCTCACTAGAAAATTTGGCATTATTCAACACATTCCACTAACTCATTTGCCCCACCCCCAATGCTCAGTGTCAGTGAAATAAACGTGCAGAGTTATCCCCTAGATTTTATTCATGACCTCAATCAAATGCACACGATTTTATAAAAGGAACACCAGTTTTAGTAGTTTAAGTTTGTGTATTCTTTTTATGACTGAAACATAATACAGCTTCTCAGCAACCTGTCTCCTCATAGAAGCAGAAAATTAAATCTAGTTACATGTAATTGTCATAAATATCCTACCTTATTCTAACTTCTTCTCAACTGTGGTTTATTTTATAAAACATATATTCAATTTTAATTGTATATTTATCTAATTAAAATTATGTGTTAATTGTCTCTATTTATGGGTACTATCAGGGTAGATCTTAGAAATAAATAGGAATTAGGGTGATAATGCAGAACAAAATTAATAAAATCATATCTGAGGGGTTCTTTCCCAATTATTATTCTGACTTATGTTCAGGCAGTGACTTCACTCTAATGGTTGCATTTGCCTTATGGTCAAAGAAATAGTGTTGAGCAAGATGAGTGATTCCACGGGAGGAAAAATTTTGCCTCTGAAGAGACTTTTGTCACCTTTTGGCTACATTTTGGTTGTCATCAATAGGTGGACTGCTACTAGCAGCTACTGAGTAGAGACAAGAGACAATGCTAAACACCCTGAAATGTACAGGGCAGGCTGCTCTTCACCATACCTGCACCCCCAAAATGGAAGCATTGGCCCCAAATGTCAGTTGTGCTGCTTTTACAAACTTGAAGCCAGATAAACTCATAACCACTTAGAGTTTGCAAATACATTGCGGTGTACTTATTTTAAAATACCTCATCTTGGAAAATGAAAAATAACTCTTAGATTAAATTGTCCCTATTAAAGAAGCTGACGTGCTTCTTCATGCCAACGTATGTCCCCTAGCACAATGGAAGAATGATTAGAAGTCAGCTCATTTGACAATATTCTCTTCAGTGCTTTTTTTAGAGTACACTAAACTTAAAAGAATGATCCAAAATAACCCATGTACCAGGTGTTATACAGGTATTGAAAAATAAACCAAAATATATATTCCTTGCTGCCAAGGAACTTTTAGTATGAGTGTGTTGCCAGACAATTCACCATATACATTCAATACAACGTGATAAAGAATAGGATAATAAATCAATATGCAAAGCTAACTGGCCAGTAAGGATTATTATTTATTTTAGTTCAGGAATGTTTCAGAATAGAATAAATTTGGAAGGAACATGAGAGAGGCAAAAACATTGTAAAAGAGTGAGGTTGGAAGGTTGTCTTAATTGTTGGAAATAAATTCACAATAGTTGACACACACTGGCACAGTGCTGATGATGAAAGGGGAAGAGCAGGCCACGCCTCAGAGTTTGCTCAGTGATGTAAGCTCTCATTCCTCTGAAAATCCAGTTTCGTCTGATAGCTTTTCTGAAGGCGTATTTTAGGTTCTTGTAACTGAAGCTGTAGATCAGTGGGTTACACATTGGAAAAACAACCATATAAAACACTGCCACTATGTGATCGCTGTTTAGGGAGTGGCTGCTGGCGGGCCGTAAGTAGGTTAACTAGAGTGATCCCTAGAATAAGGTGACTGCCAGGACATGGGAAGCTACAATTACCATTCTCAATTCTTACCTGCGCACATGACAATTGATGGCATAGCATCTGATATTTCATAGAAAAGTCTTCATTTGTTTCCTATCCACTAATTATACTTATCATTTAAGGGCATTTTGAATCTTCTTGGTTGAGCTTCATTTACTTTCAGAATATGAATGTAGGGTATATTACTCTTTTCAATATCTGGCCTACAATTTCCCCTACAACTTCTCTCTCTACGAGAGAGAATTTATTTCTCATTTTAGCATCCAGTTCCTATATAATAGTATAATGGACAAGTTTAAGGTCAGTATTTGAAAAAAATCTAAACACTTTTCCCATAAAATAATCCCCTCCCCCACACATGCACACTTAATAAACTATTATTTTATCTGCATCCTGGGGGCCAGACCCTTCTTTTGCAGAGTGCATATTGTAGAGAATTTATTAAAATTATAGTTTGATTTATTTTTCTGAGTTTTAATTAACTGGATTGTATATTATTCCTTGTGTTACATACTCAAGGATATAAGATATTGAATGCTTTTGAAAAGTGTGAAGAACTGTATAAAACCATGTTTAGTAATGATCATCATTATTATATTTTCATTTTATTCTTAAAATAAAATCTTTCATACAAATTCGTTTGCATGAATGCCTCACACATAAATGTCACATGTATATATATATCTCCTTATGGACCCCCAATTTCCAATAACATTTTAAATGATCCTAGAAAATCATGAAGGGCTATATGAATGTTATGTGATGTTTTCAGCATTGGTGGTGGTGATGTTATTTTTTCATTCTCAGAAGCAAACTTGTATATGAATTTCTTTGCATAATTTTCTAATATTATATGTGTTTTTGCTTGCTCCCTTCACAGATATTGGAACCACTCATTTATTTGATTTTGGCTGTCACTGAGAGAAAAGCATTTTAATCTAGCTGCTATGTAAATACATGAGTTAATAGTTATAGAGCATTCAGCTGTCCCATCGTGCTGCCTAGCTGATTGACCTGTAGTTAGTTCAGTATTTAAAGCAAACCCCCAAAATTAAACTTCATTTTATTTGTAAATGAGGATGTCCTCTAGCATACTGTATTTGTTTTCCGGATAGGACATTTTATAGCAAGTTAGGGAAACAGGATCACCGTGGAACGATCAGCAATTATGGGCTGACTTTACCATTACGTACCTGCACATACAGTTTGAATCAGAGGGAAAACCATTGGTTTCATGTGTTTCCCCTGTCTGGAATACCTTCAGGAAATTTTCTGTTTGATGTCTAAAGAATATGTTGGAAGATCCTTAAAGAAAAGGAGGAAATGAGTCTGATTACTAATGACTCCCTAATTATTGTGTAGGCATCCTTTCTAAAATTCTTCAGGGTAGGTTTTACCCGAGAATTAGCGGCCCTTTCATGTGAAATGGAAAAACAGTGGCATTCCGTCCTGTTCAATTCCATGTGTGATAATGTGAACTAGGTTCAGGAATAGGGACATAGTTTAGCCCAGCAATCTCCAACCTTTCTGGCACCAGGGACAAGTTTCATTGAAGACAATTTTTCCACAGTCCGAGGTTGGGGTGGAGGGAGACAGGAGGCAAAATTCAGGTGGTAATGCCTGTGGCATCTATGGACCAGGAGGAGGTAGACTGAGGATCTCTGATTTAGACTAACTACTGTGAGTGTGGAGATAATCTAGTATAAGTTCTTTTTCTGGGGTGTCATCCAGTGTTTAGATTTCTTTTGAACAATATCTGACTGAAAGAGTACAGGCAAGTTTCAAGATCAAGCATCTCTCAGCTTTGTCGGACAAGTCAAGTGTGATATCTTTTGCTTGAAAAGTATTTTATTTGTTCTGTGCAACAAAGAGTCCAAGTTATAATATATTTTATTATTTATACATTTTGTTTGTATCTCTCTATTTTTGTGTTTTGTGTCTAGATATCTTTATATATATATATGTGTGTGTGTATGTGTGTATATATGTATAAATATATATATATGTATATATATTTACTTCTACCCATATGCAAGAATTAAAATGTCAACAATTGTCCAGACATAACTAACTTGGATCATCATATGTTTTTAGGTTAGCTTACACATAACCATCTACATGTACTACAACATGTAATTCTTCTCAGCCTTTTTCTTCTACTGTAAAACTCAGGGTTCCAATTAAATAAACTCTAAGATTCCTTTGGGATCCAAGTTTTAATAAATTCATATAAATATCATTATCAAAAGCACTTGCTTATTTATTACTGTAGGGCACATATGGTATAAAGTTAATGAGGAAAACATTCCATGTCTATAGCCCTTTTCACAGCATCCTTCACCTCCTTGTTTCTCAGGCTATAAATCAATGGGTTCAACATAGGAATGACAAGGGTATAAAAAACAGATACCACCTTTTCTTGTTCTAAGGAATATTGGGAGCTTGGTTGAATGTAACTGAAGCTTACAGAGCCATAGAATAAAGTCACAGCTGTGAGGTGTGACGCACACGTGGAGAAGGCCCTGTGTCTCCCTGCTGCTGAGCGGATCCTCAGGATAGCAGCGACAATGAAGATGTAGGAGATCATCACAGTCAAGAAAGTGATCATGGCAATAACGCCGGAGAAGATTAACAGCAACAGTTCATTCGTGGATGTATCAGAACATGACAGCTTCAACAGCGGGGGAAGGTCGCAGAAGAAGTGATGGATGACATTGGGCCCACAGAAAGACAATTTCACCAAGCCGATTGTGTGTATCAGCGAGTTGATTAAACCTCCTACACATGATCCGATGACCAGGGCAACACAAACTATTTTTGTCATAGCCACTGTATAAAGTAAAGGGTTCACAATGGCCATGTAGCGGTCGTACGCCATTGCTGCCAGCAAGAAGCCCTCGATGGTAACAAGTAACGCGAAAAAAAAAAATTGCACAGTGCATGCAGAAAAAGAAATTGTATCCCGTTCAACAAAGAAGCTCAGCAGCATTTGGGGTGCAAAGACTGAGGAATAGCAGGCATCAACAAATGACAGGCAGCTTAGGAAATGATATATGGGTGTTTGAAGTTTGGGAGTTATGTGGATTAAAATGAGCATTCCCAGATTCCCCAGCAAAGAAATGCTATAGATGAGCAGAAACAACACAAAGAGGAACACTTTCAGTTCAGCACGATCTGTCAGCCCCAAAAGGATAAACTCAGTAACCATTGTCAAATTAGCGTCAGCCATGTATGTGCTTTTTTTCTTGGAAACTGTTAACGATAAGAAGATGGGAATAAATGGAGAGTAATCATTCTGCACCATCGAAACTACTTGTAGTCCCTAAGTAGCTTGTGTGGCTTGAGTTCTTGACTTCTCTGCCCTGGTTGTTTTATCTATAAAATTAGAAAAATTTAACGAGAAAGTCTCTAGTCTTCTCAAGCAGTGTTTATTTGCCTGTTCTGTAAGGAAATTCCATGATGAAAAATGAAAACATTAATTTTCCAGCTTCAGGGTGCATTTAAAATGCTGGTTTTAATGTGAAGGGGGGAAAATGAATGAATTTCATTCTAAAATATGTAAAGAAATCCAGTTTAGAAAGCACACTAATCCAAGTTGAAATTTTAATCTATGTTACTATGAGACCCTTTTGAACGCCCCATTTTGTATTTAAAAGTACCTGATGTCAAATATATCAGGATGGAAGAATAAACTGTGCTGTGGCATTTAATGCAAGACATTGCACCTATGCCTTTCTGTTTGGTTGATACTCCACATTTTTTAAACTTGGTGTAATGAAAGGCCAGGTCCTGACTTCCACCATCTCTGAGCCACCCTTAGAAAATAGCCAGAGGCACTGGCTTTGAAGCAGACTGCCCCCTGGGAAAGAGAGAGGGCCCTCTGAGCTGGGATAGGCAGCATAGCGGCTAACAAGAGCTTATAATTGGTCTTTCTTATCCAATAGAAATATCACTCTGGAAACTCAGGAAACAGAGTCTAAACTTTTTCTGAGAAGAAGCAGAGCAAACCCATAAAATAAAGCAAATCTTTGAAACATATAGGTACTTCCTCATAATATTTTTTATGTTGCAATCCATTTCTTAGAATATGCAGTGTCTTTTGTACTAAGTCAATGCAAATTTGCTTTTATGTTATTTTATCTGAATAATTTAACTATATTTTCACATTTATATAAAAAATAAATATTTTGAACAGTTTACAGTATGGTAGCTTCACCTCCACAAGATAAAGAATGATGATTTTGGTGGCTTCATTCTTTCACTTATGAGTCATAGACACTACTTTTGAGGACAGTAAGTAAAACTCATAAAAGAAGAGCATTGCCAGATTACCACAGTGATAATAAATGAACAGATGACCGGTACACTCAGTTGCTGACAGGCGAGTTATACCCACGGAAATATGTAGTTATGATGGATTGCAATTAATCCTTTAGGAAAGGATATTTAAAATTGAATTAAAACATTGCTTTTCCATTATTCCGTTAGAAGTTGCATAACAATTTTGATGTCAATGTTGAAAATGAAATAGTGTGGGATGAGGAGTAGGAATAAGTGGCCAAATTACAAATTGCTCCCACTCCTCATCATTGGAAGTGTTTATCAGATTAAAAGCTAAACATCGTTTTTTCTTTCTCATCTTTTTTGTATTTTTACCTGATTTGCAACCTAGTGTGTGCATGGGATATTCAAATAAGTGAATTTGACTTACCAATGGAAGAAAAAACATCCAAAACTTTACCTCATGTAGGAACCTCACGATCTCTCATCCCCATGGTTTATTTCTATACATTGCCTCCCAAACAAAACAGAAAAACAATAATTCCGTGTGTCTGATGTTTACAGTCATTCAAAAATTAAGTGAATGATAGAAGTTAGGGGTAGCAGAATTGGAATTCCAGCTTCTTTAATATATAAGAACCGAAGGCATAACCTCCAGGGTGAGAAGGCAAGTGTGAGATGATCAAAACACAATCGTCTCAAAAGATAGCTTCTCATACCACATTCTGTTCTGCATTTACCTTAGTCTAATGGGAGTAGGGTCCCTGGAGTTAATCTTCTGATTAAAAGGATGTATAAGGAAAACACAGACTCTAAGACTATAACGTTTTTTATGACGCGGAATGAACAAGGTGCAGTGAGAGGGTTTGAAATTCGGGGAGAATCAGGTGAAAGAAACTGCAGCATCCTCATCCTGGGCAGTCAGCTGTTCCCAGGGACCAGTGGTTGTCTGTCCCTCCCTGCAACACAATGGCCCAGATGCCTCCACTTGTCCCCAGGTGGTGGTCTTTAGCAGTGCCCCAGGGGGTTGGCTGTCCCTCTCAAGAACCAGGATGGGCCTTATCTTTAGTTTCTGAAACAAAGGCTTTAACACATGCATTATCTGCTAGACTCATTAACTATTTACCTTAAACTAACATTTTCCACCTCCTAAGTCTCTTATCATGGTCTCATTTATACGTGGAATCTAATAAACAAAATAACTTACTCATGCATTTCTGAAGGTATATGAAAATGTTGCAGGCACTTTGGGCAACTGTTTGGCATGAAGCTGAATAGATGTGTGGCTTGTGTCCCAGGGCAGCTACTTAGAGATGAGTGTGTCTGTCCACAAACATACAGAAACAAAAATGCTCTCTGTCGAGGCCAGTATTTTTTTCTAGACTGTACGTGCTGGCTAGGGTCTTCTGCATAATTTCAAATAGAAGTGGTTACTGTGGATATTACTGTCTTTTTCCCAAAATCAATTATGGGTTGGGTAATGCTGGATATCTGTTATTGCTCATTTCTTCTGATCAGATTTGCTACATTTTCATCCCTTATTATTCTTTTAAAAGAATGACTTTATTGCTTTTCTCTTGTTATATGATTTCTAATGTATATATTCTATTTTTATTTAGTTCCTTTCTTCTTACTTTATGCAATTTATTTCAAAAACTTTCCATATTGATTTTTTGAAACATAGTTTATTTGTAAATATATTTATTTATGTCCAAACTTATGAAGATTGATTACTTGGCTTTTCTTATGTAAATTTACTGTGATATAAATAAATAAATAAATAAATAAATATACCGTGATCAGAGAAAACAATTTTATGGCACTACACATAGTCAAGCTTTAAACGTTCCATATGCATTTAGAGAATGAGTCTTCTGTACTGTGGCGTAGTGGTCCCTGTATTTCTACCAGGCCAATTAAATGGTTCATGCTGTGATTTTATTTTTGTTGGCTGCATCTCTCAGTTACTCGGAGAGCTGTTTTAAAACCTCCAGCTAGATCTATGAAATTTATTATCTCACTTTCATCAGCTTTCTTACAAGTATTTTAAAGCAAATTCATAGGTAAATATAAGTTTAGAATGATTTTTATTTTAACACTAAGGATCATGCTTTTTTTAAATTATAATAATATTTCCCTTCATGATTTTTCTTCTTTTTTAGGTATTAGATAAAGGTTTTTTTAATTTTTTAATTTTCACATAGTGTATTTCTTATGTTTTTACTGTTGTTCAAGCACAGTTGTCTCCACTTTCCCCCACCTACCCACACCTTCCACCATCAAACCTACCCTGGTTTGGCTTTCTCCATGTGTCCTTTGTACATGTTCCTTGATGACCCTTTTCTTCTTCCCCACATCGTCCCACTCCTCCCTCCCCTCTGGTTACTGTCAGTTGGTCTTTAGTTTAATGTCTAATCAATAAAACAAACAGGAAAGCAAAATATAATCCCCTTCATGTCTGATTTTCAAATGTGAACCCAGTGACACCAGCTTCCCCTAAGTACCTTTTCCTTTCTTTTCACTTTCCATCTCCCTGTGTCCTTGTATCTCTTGTAAAAGGTACAAATGGGCTCTCAGTGTAGGCCATTTTTCCCGCGCCCCGCCCCAGGGCGTATTTGACAAAGTCTAGGGACATTTTTGATTGTCCTCAATGGGGAGGAGTGTTGTTGCTGACATCTCGCGTTGACCTACAAGGAACAGGATGCCCACACCACAGAGATTCTCGGAGTCTCCAATGGCAATAATGCCAAGGTTAATAAACCTTGATTGAGTTTGCTAATCTTTGTTTTTATATGTAATCATTGGCAGAGCTGATTTTTCATGGAGCATCTCTCTGTCAGATTTATGTTTTTCCTTTTGACCTTTATTCCTTCCTTGTCGGATGCTATTAATTAATCAAGATGCCACTATTAACTTTGGTCTTCGTAGTCTTTTATCTAGGTGTTTTGGTTAAATCTTTTCTTGCTTGCAAGATAAATTTTAATATATCTGTTTCTCATTAGAATTCTTTTAAAGAGGATCCAAGAGAGCAACAGAGTAGGTGGAAGTTACACTCACCTCTTCCCAGAACTAAACTGGAATTAAAACTAAAATAGAGAAAAGTCAGCCTGAAAACCAACTGAAAACTAGCTGAATGGTGTCTTTCTAAAAGTAGTAATTTACCACACCAAACACTGGAAAAAACTTTCGACAGTTTATTTCTTCTTTTCTATAATTTTTGTCATTTTCAGCCTCTATTTTGCTTCACTCAGTTAAAATTGCCTTAGAAAGTCAACTTTGGTGTGGCTTTAATCAGTAAATATTTTTGAATTCATTTTTTATTATTTGACATACAATATTATATTAGCATCATGCTTATAACATAGTGATTAGATATTTATATACTACAATGAGTCTAGTACCCATCTGTCAACATACATAGTTATTATATTACTAACTATTCCTTATGCTGTGCTCCACATCCCATGCCTTATCTTAGAACTTGAACTTTGTACTTCTTATTCAGTCAATATTTTTAATGTTTTTGCATATTTACCTTTGTGGATATTTTCTTCATTATATTCTGTATTTACATTGGAATAGTTTATTTATGCTTAAAACTTTTTTTTGCTATTTCTTATTATATAATCAAAGATTCTCTCAGCTTTTGCTTGTTCATAAGATCTTTATGTTTCTTGCTTATTTTAAAAGATTTTCCCCCCGAAAATAGAATTTTCAATATTTACTTTATCTTTCATACTTTAGAAATGTTAATTCATTTACCCCACTTTTTGTAATTTCTTTGAAAACTGATCTTACATCTTACAGTAGTTTTTTTTGACAATGAAGTGTCTGTATGTGGGCTTTTCTGCATTTGTTGACTTTGGATATTCTGCCCTTCTTGAATATGTCTGTTGAAGATTTATCAGTTTTGAAAAAATTAGCCTGTCTTAAAATATTCATTGTATCTATTCTCTCTTCTCATTCGGGGGCATAATCTACATGTATTTCACACCATTTGACTATATCACACATGTATCTCTCATACTCTGCTTTATCTTCTAATGTTTTTCTTCTCTGAGCTTTAGTTTAGATTAATTGGTATTGGCTTGTGTTTGAAATTATTAATCCTATCTTATGCTTTGTCTGATATCCTCTAAATTCCTCTTTTGAATTCTGATTTTCAGGTATTGTGGGATTTTTTTCCATAACACTATTTGTTTCTGGTTTTTTTAATAGCTTTAATGGATATAATTGAAGTTCAAAAAAGTACACATATTTAATACATAGAATGTGGTGCATTTGGACATATGCACACACCTGGGAAACCATCACCAAAGTCAAGGTGATAGACATAGTCATCACCTCTAAAAGTTTCCTCACGTCTCTTTGTTTTGTTTTCTTGGTCTAAGAACACTTCCCATAAGATCTAACCTTTTCACACATTTGAAGTACACATTTCAGTATTTTTCATGATGGACAGTGCATTATACTGCAGATCTCGAGAACTTCTCATCTTGCGTAACTGAAACTTTATATTCGTGGAACCAGAGCTTCCTATCCCTCCCCCACCACCCAGAGTCACTTACACCTCAATGTCTTCTGTAGCACTCTGAACAACGGCCAAGATATGGACACAGCCCAAATGCCCATCATCAGGTGAATGGTTACAGAAAATGTGGTGTATTCATACAATAAGGTATTAGTCAACCTTAAAAAGGAAGAAATTCCTGACATTTGTGATATCATGGGTTAACCTGGGGACATTGTGCTGAGTGAAATCAGCCAGTCACGGCATGATTCCACTTAGCAGAGGTTTCTAAAACAGCAAATTCATAGAAGCAAATTATAGAGTGCTTCTGTTTAAATTTACTTAATTCTCTCTTGAAATATTTCATCTTAGGATGTTTTCTCTTTTTTCTTCAATTTCTTTAATATGTTAATCATAGTATTGTTTGAAACCTTTTTCTAACTCTCCATATAGCTCTTCTATGCTTTGTGCTTTTTTTGCATTTTTTATACTTTCTGATTCTTGCCTATGAATACAAGTTTCATACAAACTGGAGATTATGTTACTTTCCAAGGAGGAGGAATTCATTTTTTCTCTAAAAAGGCATCAAGGAAGAGAAGCTGTGTGTTACCTCAATTAGTAATCGACCTGAGACTGGACTTTGGAGTCAGAGTTCATTTTACTTTTGACTTGTTTCAGCTGTGTAGATTTCCCAAGGTGTTAAGATGTGCGTCTCTCTCTCTCTCTCTCTCCACCCTTTCTCACCTGCTCTTAAACACTGTAGAAAATTCAGTTTTAACTTTCTGGAGGTGTGAACTTAGCCTCTTGCCTTGTACATCTTCAAACTGCAGCAAATGCCTTGAAGGGGCTGGCCCTGTGCAGCGCCCAGGCCTTTAGCTGTGGCGGGACATCACCAGCCAAGCACCAACAGCCTGGAAGATTTCACTCTGTCTTTCCAGCTCAGTCTGAATATGTAGAGTCTGAATCTCCTGGTGCTTCTGAAAGAAAATTCTAGCCCTTCTGTGCCTGACTCAGAGCAGGATCAAAGCCTGGCAAATGTTTTCAGGATATACCTGCATTTGTTGCTGACTCCCCACCAGCAGGACCGTGTGTCTTCAAAGCACAGCAAGAATGCAGGAGATTTCAACCTGCCTCTGGGGCCCAAACCAGCTTCATGCACGCTCCACTCACGCCCTTCCCTCCAATTTCCTATGGGGCAAAATAACTGTGTTTAAGATTATGTATAATCCAGTCCATCTTTGAGCCTACGTAACTGCTTACATACAGCTGCACTGTTTTCTCTTTTCACAAGTTCAGATTCAGTAGGTCCTCTTTTTAGTAGATCAAACTATTTAATATTTGTATTATTTGGGTCACCACCAAAAGTCCCTACCTGATATCAGAAGTTCTCCATTTAAGTCTGTCCATCTATTATCTATTGTCTGTCTACCATTTATCTATTTACCTATTTATCCAACATCTATCAATCATCTATCTGTCCATCTATCTATTATCTACCTATCTATCTATCACCTACTTATCTGTCCATCTATTCATCCATCTATCCATCCGTCCTTCTATCACCTATCATCCATTGTCTGTCTCTATATCTATTTATGTGTTTGATCCAGGTCTGCTCTGGCCCAGAATTCATCTAATGCCCTGAAAGGAAATATAATCATGTATGACAAAACCAGCAAAGTGCCTGCCAAAAGCTCTACTGGTTTCTGAGAGCTGGCAGAGATCTCCATGCACCATAGGCCTGCCTTTTCCAGAGTGCCCTGACTCAGTGCCATGAAAGTCAGCTCACTTCTCCATGTCTAGACCTCCCTGAGTTCTACACCAATCCAGTTTCTGTAATACCTATTTCATTTTATCAATAGCTAAAACCTGTATCACGTCTTGCTTTTCTTGTTATTTCTGAGCAAAAATTATTTTAATCACAAGCTACTCCATCATCCAGAAGTAAAAATATTCTGTCATTTTGTAAGCAACTTTCCCTATGTTTTCTTAACTCTTTATTTTGATACATTTTAAACTTCTAGAAGAGATTTTAAAATAATAAAAATTTGCAAGAATAGGTAACTATCATTCATGTCTCATATTTCATGTGGATACCTTGACTGTAGCTCTGTTTGTGATCATACATCCGTGACACAATTTCCAAGAAATTAGCTATTTGCAGGTTAATGTTATGTTAAAAAAAAAACGTAGATAAGATGGAGTCAAATTGGAGCTCTTTTCCACATATTGACTTTTTTGCTGCCTCTTTCACGTCCTTATTCCTTAGGCTATAAATCAGTGGGTTTAGGAAGGGGATCACCAAAGTATAAAACACAGAAGAGACCTTCTCTTGTTCCAGGGAGTACTGAGAGCTTGGCTGGATGTAACTAAACGTCCCAGACCCATAGAATAAGGTCACAGCAATCAGGTGGGACGCACAAGTGGAGAAGGCTTTGCACCTCCCCTCAGCTGAGCGAATTCTCTGGATGGCAACAATGATGCGGATATAAGAGACCATGACGATGATGAAAGTGAACACTGCAATAATCCCAGAAAAGATCAAAAGCAGCATCTCATTGTTATGTGCATCAGAGCAAGAGAGCTTCAGAAGAGGGGGGATGTCACAGAAATAATGATTCACAATGTTCGGACCACAGAAGTCCAGTTGCAGCAGCCCTATCGTGTGTGTCAGTGCGTTAACGAGCCCTCCCAAGTAAGATGCCAGGACCATCTGAACACACACTTTTTGGGTCATGATGACTGTGTACAGCAAGGGACTAGCTATTGCTGCATAGCGGTCATAAGCCATCACAGACAGGAGGATGGCTTCCATGGTTGCATAGACTGCAAAAAGGAAACTCTGTAGAACACAGCCAGAGAACGTGCTGGACTTGTGTTCTGATAAGAAAGTGACCAGCATCTTAGGGGTAAGGACAGTAGAGTAGCAAATATCACAAAAAGAGAGGTTGCTGAGAAAGAAGTACATTGGAGTATGAAGCTGGGCATTTAACCCGATCAAGGCAATCATCCCCCAATTACCCACCAAGGTCATGAAATAAATGAGGGTGAAAAGCAAAAAGAGAGGAATCTGCAAATTAGGATTTTCAGTTAAACCCACGAGAAGGAATTCCTTCACAGCTGTGTGATTCCAACCTGGCATGCTTGCAGGGTTATTCAGCTCTTTAGTTGCAGAACAAAATAATGTCCCTCAGATGAAAAATAAATGATGATTTTCTCCACGATCCAGTATCCATCACAGCAAGGAGCATTTGGGTTTACCCTGTAGTTAGATGAAGAGAGGAAATGAACTTCAAGCAGTGGACTTTATGTGTACTAGAGAATCTATCTGTGGTGATTCGCCCCACTGGAACTAGAGTTTTCTCGTTCCTCGCTTCTCAGTTTGCACAATATAAAACTGGGAGAAAGAAATTCTTAGATCATGAAAGTATTAACTGTTGAAACTGATACTCAGATATGCCTTGAGCCAGCAGGCCTCTGGCTCATCCCATGGAATTTACAAGTTCTCTGATGACATGAACTACAAACTGAACGACATTCTGTGATAGCAATTTTTTTGTTTTCTGTGCCTGAACTCTTCCTACTTTTCACACCCAGTTTACTCATGAAACTGCCTTTCACAGTATTCAACCCCCTTCCTTTCCAAATCTCAAGCATAAAACTTCTTTTGCTTCACCTTCGGCTTGGAAGGTCAATGACTGTGCTCTCTAGAGAATTGAGACAGGAAGGAAATGGGCTAAACAATCTTTTTATTTGCTATTTACTATTAAGGCCGATCAAAACATAGCAGTGTGATTCGACTTGAAAACTCTTCCCTTTTCTATTCGATTAACTTCACTCTCACATCGTTGGTTTTCCTCAGCATTCAAACAACAAACCCAGAAACCAAATGGAGAGAAGCAAAGTGTTACTCTGAGGTAACAAACTGTATCTATCACGACATGACTGTATCAAGTATGTGCTGCTTCCAAAAGGTAGGCATCACCTTACTTTCTCTTGTTCTTTGATATGACATAATACTAGTGCAACAGTATTTATCGTTAAATAGTAGTAAATCCATTCATGTGTGCACTCATACATTCAGTCAAAATATATTAATTAGTACTTTGTGCCAAGAAATGTTATATTTGCTAGAGATGAAGCAGTGAATACGAAGAATGCCATGCTTTCAAGGAGCTTACATTTATTAAGGAAATAGACCCTTATTGATATACTGCTGACAATCGTGATAAGTACTGTGAAGAAGAGTAAAGAACGGGATGTTGAATAGTAAGAAATGGTAGGTACTCTTCTATATAGTGTATTACTTTCCTATTGCTACTATAACAAGTCACCAAAAATTAGTGGCTTAAAATAACAACCATGCCTTTTACACAAGGCAGTGTGTTAGGCATTAGACACCTCAAGAAGGATACATGAGTTGTGGTCTCATGGAAACGGAAGTCCACTGAGGTCAGGGCTTGGGTGACTTTGGGATGTTGTCGTCAGGGTATTTCTAAATCAAAACCAAAATCTTTATCCTGTAAGTATATAAGCTCACCCCTCACAAACTGAGATTTTAATATATATATTTTGTTTATATATAATCCTGTTTATATTTTAGATTGGTGAATTTGAAACACCACAAATCCAAATTTAAGTGTATCCTAGAAAAAAAGGAATAACTTCTTGAAAATGACAAGAATTTATTTGTTTTTTAATGAAATATTTTTAAAGCCATAAAGAAACCTATTAATAAAACAATAATGTAAAATACAAATTCATAGTTTCATAGCTCAGAAATAAGCTCAATTTAAAAAAAGTAGAGGTGAAGGGAAATTTGTGTGTTCCTTAATGACCCACTTCTTCTTCGGCAAGGCTCCTTACTGTAACGGGAACATCACATCATGGGAGGATATTAGAACTACGCAGGGTTGAGTTCCAATGTAATTCTGCCCTAGCTCTGCCGTATATTTTGCCTATCTGCAACAAACCATTTAAAGAAGAACATAACATAGTTCACATAATTTTCCCACGGACCGTTTGGAGAAAAAAGGAAAAAATTGGAGTTCTTCTCAATTTAAGTACCATAGATTTCATATAATATATGTGAACTGACGTGATATTGAAGGACAAGAGTCAACAACACCAGGACCCATGAGAAACAAGTATGACTTCAAGAAGATGGTAGTGAGATTTCTAGTAACAGCTTTATCCATCAAGCTCATAATAGAAAACTATAGGGAATGGCATTACCAAGGATCAAGGTATAATTTTCTCTCATGCTGTTAGAATTACAGCTAGAACACAGATTCCTTCTGTCACTAAATGCTGGGCTTTGATACCCTTCAATGTAATCTTCCTGATAAGATAAGAGGCTGCTTTAGAATACTAGTGCGCTCGAGAATTCTCTTAGGGAAACAAATACCCAAATCACATTATAACACTGTAGAGTATGCTCAAATGCAATTTTGCCAACTTTTCCAACTTTGAGATTAATATCTTGAAATCACAGGATGAAAAAAAGGTATTTGTATGAAACATACGAAATTCATTTACAGTAATTTATTTTTGGTTTATGACTCCAAAGAGACATTTGAAAATACAGAATAATGAGTGATCAAGGACACAGTTAGTGCTCAGGATGTTGGTGAGAGAAATCCTAAAGTGTATATAGCATTTGTCCTTGTAGTGAAAAGTGAACCCAACCAAATGCCCATCAAAACAGTGAGTGATTTTCAATGTAATGACCTTGCCATACTGTAGGTGCATAGTTGTTAACCCGACTTGTATTCCCTATGTGCTCTCATGCATCTTTGCCCACAAAATACTGTTATGTTAACATAATATTTAGAAATGAATTCATTTTAATTATTATGTATTATTAATAATATATATTATAATATATTATATATTATATATTATTATATATTTTACTGTTCATAGTATTGCTCATGTTATTTTAGAGTATTATATACAAATAAATATATAACTGGTTGTTCCATGAACTATGTTATATATATATATAAATTTGTAAGTATATAAACTTATACTTTAATATAATGTACACTGAACGGTTTATGATTAAAATAGTCTACAAGATGAAAAAAAGAAATGACAAACAGAAAATTTAACAAAGCAGAATTCACAGACAAAATATCTAAAAACCGACTATCAACAACAACATTGACACACTGAAAAACCCAAAACTGTATAGCCTAGATAGGCTGACTTCAAAGCAAAGCATGCTGATTTGAAGACTATTTTATGCAGGCACACCAGAGTTGCGGTGGGAATAACTGACAGCTTGTCACGGCAAAAATAGTCTTCTGCTGTTGACCCAGCAATTCCGCTGCTGGGATTGTACCCTAAGAACACTGAAACACCAATCCAAAAGAACCTATGCAACCCCAATGTTCATAGCAGCACAATTTACAATAGCCAAGTCCTGGAAGCAACCTAAGGGCCCATCAGCAAATGAGTGGATCCAAAAACCATGGTACATTTACACAATGCAGTTCAACGCAGCAGAGAGAAAGAAGGAGCTTATACCCTTTGCAATGGCATGGATGGAACTGGATAGCATTATGCTAAGTGAAATAAGCCAGGTGGTGAGGAACAAATACCATATGATCTCACCTTTAACTGGAACATAGTCAACAAAAGAAAAAAGCAAACAAAATATAACCAGAGACATTGAAATTAAGATCAATGTAACAATAGCCAGAGGGGAGTGGGGATGGAATAGTGGGGAGAGGGGTCTCTAGCAGCTACCATAAAGGACACAAGGACAAAAGCAAGGGGGAGGGGGAGGTGGGAGATGGAGGTGGGACTGGCTGGGGTGGGTGGAGGGATCGGGAGAAAATGCAGACAATTGTAACTGAATAAAAAAAACAAAAAAGCAAAAACATTCTTGTGCTCAGGGAATCCAGTGTCTGTGTGCACGCCCAGGGTGGTTAGTGACAGGGCATAGTGACAGTTGGGGTGGATTGAAAATAATTCTTAAAATACCACTAGTGGAATCATAAAATAAAACTAGATGGAAAAGATTTCCAGAAACTATTATTATGTAAGATTGGAATGAAATCATTTTCCTTGTAATACAGCTAAAATGCATTATAGTTCTCAGATATCCCATTTTCCATAAATATACAAGTAGCTTTAGACTCTATATAAACCAAGTATAATCTACATAAAATGCAGACATTCTCAAATACACAAATATTAATTATGGATACTGGGGAAAATTCTGCCCTTGTCACAAAATAAGAACATTTAAAAAAATAAACCACTGGTTTGGAAATTATCCGGCATTTTGAGGAACAGCAGTGAAATCATAATAGCTGGTAACAGATTCTTACAGTGTGGTGATAACAGGAAATAGCAAAAGCCTAAATAGACCCACATTATCACTTCCTAAACATACTCACTACTCAGAAAAGTCGAAAGCAGAGAATCTAGAGAAGACCATGGTATCATGATACTTTAAAGGACTTATCGCTGAGGGTAGAGACTTTTTGTGTCTGCTTTCCTTCCTTTTGGTGACACAACCTGTGTCCCTCGGTGTAGATGGAATCTCAGAAGTCCACAGGTTGGTTCATTAGCATCTTCTCAGGTGTCTTGGGACTGGGGCTAATCAGAGTAGCAGGTCCTCTCAACAGTTACTCAATAGATGCCTGTGCTTTCACTTTAGTAAAAGGTACCCCTTTTATACATCAAACAAGTTTAAAAATGAACGTGTTCTCTAAAAGTCAAAGAGCTCGGGTGAAGCACAACACAGAGACTAAATGCCATTGCAAGAGCTAAAGAAGTGTGTTCCAGTGCCACGCAGGCTGCTCAGACAGGTGTCCGGGTGTTCTGATGGTGGAGGAAGTGAGGCTGTGCTCTCTGCTTTAAAGTGGGGACATCCACGCGTGACTAGCTACCCCGCTGATCCATTGTAACATTCATGTAGCTTATGCATGACATCACACCCCGAATATTTTAGCAATCATTCACATGAAAGTGCTATGATTACACACACGCATAGAATTAATTGAAGTGTATGCTCTCCTTTGGGAGAACTTATATAAAATGCATGTTTTCCTTCCATCTAATAATTCAACAGCCATCATAGATCTGTGGACAGTGTGGAAATTTTGCATGTATCTCACATAGGTTTTTAGCTTTTTATGTAATTTTATATTTCCTTCTCTTCCATCGTACAAATAATATAAACATTGTGTGTTTGGAAAGGGTGGCAGATGGATGTGTACAGTTCTGCTGTTAAATTCATTAGGATGTCTTAGGTATTTTAGGATAATAGTAGAGTAAGTTAGAACATATGCAGATAAATAAAGTGTGAAATCCTGGGTCAATCCAAATATTGCACAAAAATTTCAAGGATTATGACATTATTATACGGTTGTGAAAATACTGATAAAACATTAACATGTCTTTAGATACAAAATGAAAGATGTTACCAGATTGTAAGATAAAAATCTTACTTAGAACCAATAGAAAAGTATCAGTTATAAGTTATGGCATGACTTCTCCACCATACTTAACAGTGTTTGCAGCCAAAAGAAAGTTGGATTCTCAATTAATACTTCTTTCCTATCTTCCTCTTTATGCCATCGACGTGGCAAACCTTACCTCATCTGTGTCAAGAAAATATTGTTATTTCTGAGAAAAAATTATAAATGTATTCCTTTGAGATAAATGTTCTTTCAATATGATCTGCAAATTATTTGTCTGATCTCACTAGAAAATTTGGCATTATTCAACACATTCCACTAACTCATTTGCCCCACCCCCACTGCTCAGTGTCAGTGAAATAAACATGCAGAGTTATCCCCTAGATTTTATTCATGACCTCAATCAAATGCACACGATTTTATAAAAGGAACACCAGTTTTAGTAGTTTAAGTTTGTGTATTCTTTTTATGACTGAAACATAATACAGCTTCTCAGCAACCTGTCTCCTCATAGAAGCAGAAAATTAAATCTAGTTATATGTAATTGTCATAAATATCCTACCTTATTCTAACTTCTTCTCGACTGTGGTTTATTTTATAAAACATATATTCAATTTTAATTGTATATTTATCTAATTAAAATTATGTGTTAATTGTCTCTATTTATGGGTATTATCAGGGTAGATCTTAGAAATAAATAGGAATTAGGGTGATAATGCAGAACAAAATTAATAAAATCATATCTGAGGGGTTCTTTCCCAATTATTATTCTGACTTATGTTCAGGCAGTGACTTCACTCTAATGGTTGCATTTGCCTTATGGTCAAAGAAATAGTGTTGAGCAAGATGAGTGATTCCACGGGAGGAAAAATTTTGCCTCTGAAGTGACTTTGGCAACATTTGGCTACATTTTGGTTGTCATCAATAGGTGGACTGCTACTAGCAGCTACTGAGTAGAGACAAGAGACAATGCTAAACACCCTAAAATGTACAGGGTAGGCTTCTCTTCACCATACCTGCACCCCCAAAATGGAAGCATTGGCCCCAAATGTCAGTTGTGCTGCTTTTACAAACTTGAAGCCAGATAAACTCATAACCACTTAGAGTTTGCAAATACATTGCAGTGTACTTATTTTAAAATACCTCATCTTGGAAAATGAAAAATAACTCTTAGATTAAATTGTCCCTATTAAAGAAGCTGACGTGCTTCTTCATGCCAGTTTATGTCCCCTAGCACAATGGAAGAATGATTAGAAGTCAGCTCATTTGACAATATTCTCTTCAGTGCTTTTTTTAGAGTACACTAAACTTAAAAGAATGATCCAAAATAACCCATATACCAGGTGTTATACAGGTATTGAAAAATAAACCAAAATATATATTCCTTGCTGCCAAGGAACTTTTAGTATGAGTGTGTTGCCAGACAATTCACCATATACATTCAATACAATGTGATAAAGAATAGGATAATAAATCAATATGCAAAGGTAACTGGCCAGTAAGGATTATTATTTATTTTAGTTCAGGAATGTTTCAGAATAGAATAAATTTGGAAGGAACATGAGAGAGGCAAAAACACTGTAAAAGAGTGAGGTTGGAAAGTTGTCTTAAATGTTGGAAATAAATTCACAATAGTTGACACACACTGGCACAGTGCTGATAATGAAAGGGGAAGAGCAGGCCATGCCTCAGAGTTTGCTCAGTGATGTAAGCTCTCATTCCTCTGAAAATCCAGTTTCGTCTGATAGCTTTTCTGAAGGCGTGTTTTAGGTTCTTGTTTCTGAAGCTGTAGATCAGTGGGTTACACATTGGAAAAACAACCATATAAAACACTGCCACTATGTGATCGCTGTTTAGGGAGTGGCTGCTGGCGGGCCGTAAGTAGGTTAATTAGAGTGATCCCTAGAATAAGGTGACTGCCAGGACATGGGAAGCTACAATTACCATTCTCAATTCTTACCTGTGCACATGACAATTGATGGCATAGCATCTGATATTTCATAGAAAAGTCTTCATTTGTTTCCTATCCACTAATTATACTTATCATTTAAGGGCATTTTGAATCTTCTTGGTTGAGCTTCATTTACTTTCAGAATATGAATGTAGGGTATATTACTCTTTTCAATTTCTGGCCTACAATTTCCCCTACAACTTCTCTCTCTACAAGAGAGAATTTATTTCTCATTTTAGCATCCAGTTCCTATATAATAGTATAATGGACAAGTTTAAGGTCAGTATTTGAAAAAAATCTAAACACTTTTTCCATAAAATAATCCCCTCTCCCACACATGCACACTTAATAAACTATTATTTTATCTGCATCCTGGGGGCCTGACCCTTCTTTTGCAGAGTGCATATTGTAGAGAATTTATTAAAATTATAGTTTGATTTATTTTTCTGAGTTTTAATTAACTGGATTGTATATTATTCCTTGTGTTTCATACTCAAGGATATAAGATATTGAATGCTTTTGAAAAGTGTGAAGAACTGTATAAAACCATGTTTAGTAATGATCATCATTATTATATTTTTATTTTATTCTTAAAATAAAATCTTTCATACAAATTCGTGTGCATGAATGCCTCACACATAAATGTCACATGTATATATATATCTCCTTATGGACCCCCAATTTCCAATAACATTTTAAATGATCCTAGAAAATCATGAAGGGCTATATGAATGTTATGTGATGTTTTCAGCATTGGTGGTGGTGATGTTATTTTTTCATTCTCAGAAGCAAACTTGTATATGCATTTCTTTGCATAATTTTCTAATATTATATGTGTTTTTGCTTGCTCCCTTCACAGATATTGGAACCACTCATTTATTTGATTTTGGCTGTCACTGAGAGAAAAGCATTTTAATCTAGCTGCTAGGTAAATACATGAGTTAATAGTTATAGAGCATTCAGCTGTCCCATCGTGCTGCCTAGCCCATTGACCTGTAATTAGTTCAGTATTTAAAGCAAACCCCCAAAATTAAACTTCATTTTATTTGTAAATGAGGATGTCCTCTAGCATACTGTATTTGTTTGCCAGATAGGACATTTTATAGCAAGTTAGGGAAACGGGATCACCGTGGAACGATCAGCAATTATGGGCTGACTTTACCATTACGTACCTGCACATACAGTTTGAATCAGAGGGAAAACCATTGGTTTAACGTATTTCCCATGTCTGGAATACCTTCAGGAAATTTTCTGTTTGATGTCTAAAGAATATGTTGGAAGATCCTTAAAGAAAAGGAGGAAATGAGTCTGATTACTAATGACTCCCTAATTATTGTGGAGGCATCCTTTCTAAAATTCTTCAGGATAGGTTTTACCCGAGAATTAGCGGCCCTTTCATGTGAAATGGAAAAACAGTGGCATTCCGTCCTATTCAATTCCATGTGTGATAATGTGAACTAGGTTCAGGAATAGGGACATAGTTTAGCCCAGCAATCTCCAACCTTTCTGGCACCAGGGACAAGTTTCACTGAAGACAATTTTTCCACAGACCGAGGTTGGGGTGGGAGGGAGACAGGAGGCAAATTCAGGTGGTAATGCCTGTGGCATCCATGGACCAGGAGGAGGTAGACTGAGGATCTCTGATTTAGACTAACTACTGTGAGTGTGGAGATAATCTAGTATAAGTTCTTTTTCTGGGGTGTCATCCAGTGTTTAGATTTCTTTTGAACAATATCTGACTGAAAGAGTACAGGCAAGTTTCAAGATCATGCATCTGTCAGCTTTGTCGGACAAGTCAAGTGTGATATCTTTTGCTTGAAAAGTATTTTATTTGTTCTGTGCAACAAAGAGTCCAAGTTATAATATATTTTATTATTTATACATTTTGTTTGTCTCTCTCTATTTTTGTATTTTGTGTCTAGATATCTTTATATATATATATATATGTGTGTGTGTGTGTATGTGTGTATATATGTATGTATATATATACTTCTACCCATATGCAAGAATTAAAATGTCAACAATTGTCCAGACATAACTAACTTAGATCATCATATGTTTTTAGGTTAGTTTACACATAACCATCTACATGTACTACAACATGTAATTCTTCTCAGCCTTTTTCTTCTACTGTAAAACAGAGGGTTCCAATTAAATAAACTCTAAGATTCCTTTGGGATCCAAGTTTTACTAAATTCATATAGATATCATTATCAAAAGCACTTGCTTATTTATTACTGTAGGGCACATATGGTACAAAGTTAATGAGGAAAACATTTCATGTCTATAGCCCTTTTCACAGCATCCTTCACCTCCTTGTTTCTCAGGCTATAAATCAATGGGTTCAACATAGGAATGACAAGGGTATAAAAAACAGATACCACCTTTTCTTGTTCTAAGGAATATTGGGAGCTTGGTTGAATGTAACTGAAGCTTATAGAGCCATAGAACAAAGTCACAGCTGTGAGGTGTGACGCACACGTGGAGAAGGCCCTGTGTCTCCCTGCTGCTGAGCGGATCCTCAGGATAGCAGCGACAATGAAGATGTAGGAGATCGTCACAGTCAAGAAAGTGATCATGGCAATAACGCCGGAGAAGATTAACAGCAACAGTTCATTCGTGGATGTATCAGAACATGACAGCTTCAACAGCGGGGGAAGGTCGCAGAAGAAGTGATGGATGACATTGGGCCCACAGAAAGACAATTTCACCAAGCCGATTGTGTGTGTCAGCGAGTTGATTAAACCTCCTACACATGATCCGATGACCAGGGCAACACAAACTATTTTCGTCATAGCCACTGTATAAAGTAAAGGGTTCACAATGGCCATGTAGCGGTCGTACGCCATTGCTGCCAGCAAGAAGCCCTCAGTGGTAAGGAGTGACACGAAAAAGAAATATTGCACAATGCATGCAGAAAAAGAAATTGTATCCCGTTCAACAAAGAAGCTCAGCAGCATTTGGGGTGCAAAGACTGAGGAATAGCAGGCATCAACAAATGACAGGCAGCTTAGGAAATGATACATAGGTGTTTGAAGTTTGGGAGTTATGTGGATTAAAATGAGCATTCCTAGATTCCCCAGCAAAGAAATGCTATAGATGAGCAGAAACAACACAAAGAGGAACACTTTCAGTTCAGCACGATCTGTCAGCCCCAAAAGGATAAACTCAGTAACCATTGTCAAATTAGCGTCAGCCATGTGCTTTTTTTCTTGGAAACTGTTAACGATAAGAAGATGGGAATAAATGGAGAGTAATCATTCTGCACCATCGAAACTACTTATAGTCCCTAAGTAGCTTGTGTGGCTTGAGTTCTTGACTTCTCTGCTCTGGTTGTTTTATCTATAAAATTAGAAAAATTTAACGAGAAAGTTTCTAGTCTTTTCAAGCAATGTTTATTTGCCTGTTCTATAAGGAAATTCCATGATGAAAAATGAAAACATTAATTTTCCAGCTTCAAGGTGCATTTAAAATGCTGGTTTTAATGTGAAGGGGGGAAAATGAATAAATTTCATTCTAAAATATGTAAAGAAATCCAGTTTAGAAAGCACACTAATCCAAGTTGAAATTTTAATCTATGTTACTATGAAACTCTTTTGAACTCCCCATTTTGAATTTAAAAGTACCCGATGTCAAATATATCAGGATGGAAGAATAAACTGTGCTGTGGCATTTAAAGCAAGACATTGCACCTACGCCTTTCTGTTTGGTTGATACTCCACATTTTTTAAACTTGGTGTAATGAAAGGCCAGGTCCTGACTTCCACCATCTCTGAGCCACCCTTAGAAAATAGCCAGAGGCACTGGCTTTGAAGCAGACTGCCCACTGGGAAAGAGAGAGGGCCCTCTGAGCTGGGATAGGCAGCATAGCGGCTAACAAGAGCTTATAATTGGTCTTTCTTATCCAATAGAAATATCACTCTGGAAACTCAGGAAACAGAGTCTAAACTTTTTCTGAGAAGAAGCAGAGCAAACCCATAAAATAAAGCAAATCTTTGAAACATATAGGTACTTCCTCATAATATTTTTTATGTTGCAATCCATTTCTTAGAATATGCAGTGTCTTTTGTACTAAGTCAATGCAAATTTGCTTTTATGTTATTTTATCTGAATAATTTAACTATATTTTCACATTTATATAAAAAATAAATATTTTGAACAGTTTACAGTATGGTAGCTTCACCTCCACAAGATAAAGAATGATGATTTTGGTGGCTTCATTCTTTCACTTATGAGTCATAGACACTACTTTTGAGGACAGTAAGTAAAACTCATAAAAGAAGAGCATTGCCAGATTACCACAGTGATAATAAATGAACAGATGACCGGTACACTCAGTTGCTGACAGGCGAGTTATACCCACGGAAATATGTAGTTATGATGGATTGCAATTAATCCTTTAGGAAAGGATATTTAAAATTGAATTAATACATTGCTTTTCCATTATTCCGTTAGAAGTTGCATAACAATTTTGATGTTAATGTTGAAAATGAAATAGTGTGGGATGAGGAGTAGGAATAAGTGGCCAAATTACAAATTGCTCCCACTCCTCATCATTGGAAGTGTTTATCAGATTAAAAGCTAAACATCGTTTTTTCTTTCTCATCTTTTTTGTATTTTTACCTGATTTGCAACCTAGTGTGTGCATGGGATATTCAAATAAGTGAATTTGACTTACCAATGGAAGAAAAAACATCCAAAACTTTACCTCATGTAGGAACCTCACGATCTCTCATCCCCATGGTTTATTTCTATACATTGCCTCCCAAACAAAACAGAAAAACAATAGTTCCGTGTGTCTGATGTTTACAGTCATTCAAAAATTAAGTGAATGATAGAAGTTAGAGGTAGCAGAATTGAAATTCCAGCTTCTTCTTTAATATATAAGAACCAAAGGCATAAACTCCAGGGTGAGAAGGCAAGCGTGAGATGATCAAAACACAATCGTCTCCGAAGATAGCTTCGCATACCACATTCCGTTCTGCATTTACCTTAGTCTAATGGGAGTAGGGTCCCTGGAGTTAATCTTCTGATTAAAAGGATGTATTGAATGTGTGTAGTTCCTCTGTGCTTCTTGAGGGATTTAAGAAAATCTCAAGAATTTAATGACTCCCTTAAGACATTTAATTTCCTGTATGTTATGATACATAGAAGAACATATGGGGCAAAGATAAGTAAAACACAGACTATGAGATCTCGGGAATAATGCAGTATTATTAGTAGTGATGCCTGCTTTGCGCTTTAAAAAGGGAAGCTAGGTATTCTGTTCATAGCAGCACAATTTACAATAGCCAAGTACTGGAAGCAACCGAAGTGCCCATCAGCAAACGAGTGGATCCAAAAACTATGGTATATTTACACAATGGAATTCTACGCAGCAGAGAGAAAGAAGGAGCTTATACCCTTTGCAACAGCATGGATGAAACTGGAGAGCATTATGCTAAGTGAAATAAGCCAGGAAGTGAGGGACAAGTACCATATGATCTCACCTTTAACTGGAACATAAGCAATAGAAGAAAAAAGCAAACAAAATATAACCAGAGACATTGAAGTTAAGAACAATCTAACAATAGCCAGGGCGGGGGTGGGGGGTGGGGGCGGGGATAGTGGGAAGAGGGTATTACAGGAACTACTATAAAGGACACATGGACAAAACCAAGGGGGAGGGTGGAGAGTGGGGAGGGAGGTGGGTTCACCTGGGGTGGGGTAGAGGGATGGGGAGAAAAGGCATACAACTGTAATTGCATAACAATTAAAAAAAAAAAAAAAAAAAAAAAAAAAAGGGAAGCTTTTCAGAACACATGATCTCGGCCATATAGTCAGAACCACACAAACACACACATACACGCAGGCAAAATCAAAACCCAAACACACGTAGCATTTCAGGGAGTGGAGTAAGACCTGATAAGAAGCAGTGCTGTTCCTTTATTTCCTTGGGTTTTGACAATGGCAGAAAAGAAGATTAAATCTATTGCTTCCACAAGATTGACTTGACTGAACCCAGATGCCCATCTCTTGATTGTTTACTTTATCCTAGCAGGTGTTTGCTGGAAGGGCATTTGGGGAATTTTGCCTTTACTCTACAATTAATTAGGGATTCAGGCACCCATATTTCACACTGTTATCTCACATTCTTTATTTTTTATACTAAAAACATAATTTTTCCCTTAAATGCAAATTTCCTAAATCCCTCAATTAAAAGCTAATGGGGCAGGTGATAGAAGTAAGAATTAATTTATATTCTAAGCATATTTTAGGCCGAATTGTGATATTATTTTAAAAGACCTACAGTTTCAAGTATCTGGTGCATTGTGTTTCTTTTAAAACATATAATTCATTCCCAGTCTATATATAAAGAATTATATAAGAAATATACCTAATTAGTATAAAGAGGTTAAATGCTCAGACCAATATTTATTTTCTCCTAGAATATTGTAAATTAACTACAAAAAATTATGTAAAAACAATGTATGTAGAAACTCAGTTGAAAAGAAAACAGCAAATAATTACATTCAAAAAGTACATATCAGGTCCTTTATCTTCTATAGGTCTGTCATTTCTTTGATGTACATGCAATACCATGTTTAAAAACATTTTTAAAAAATGTCTTCATATCAACCATTAGATACCCAAATGTGTCCCCAAACCAAGACCTAATGGCTTTGTTAGCAACAAAACGGATGCTAAATAAAACCAATATTAAATAAAAGTATTATATTTAGAATACTTATAGTTCTGTAATTGAATATTACATATAAAAATTTTATTAGTATTATGTAAAAAGAATTGGCATATATTTGTTAATATGCATCCCTCGCATTGCAGGGTCATTCACAATAGCCAGGATCCAGAAACATTTCGAGTGCCCATCGGTAGGTGAGTGGGGAGAAAGAGCCACAGTACATTTACACAGTGGAGTACAAAGGTATGAAAAAGAAGGAAATATTACTTTTTGCCACAGTCTGGATGGATCTGGAGAGCATTATGCTCAGCAAAATAAGCCAGTCTGAGAAAGACAAATACCATCTGATTGAAACTGGAAAAAAGACACCAGCATTCTTTTTTTAATTTTAATTTTTTATTGTTATTCAATTACAGTTGTCTGCCTTTTCTCCCCATCCCTCCACCCCACCCCAGCCAAACCCCCCACCCTCCCCCTTGATTTTGTCCATGTGTCCTTTATAGTAGTTCCTGTAATCCCCTCTCCTCACTGTCCCCTCCCCACTCCCCCCTACCCATTGTTAGATTGTTCTTAACTTCAATGTCTCTGGTTATATTTTGTTTCCTTCTTGTTTTCTATTTATTTTGTTCCAGTTAAAGGTGAGATTATATGGTATTTGTCCCTCACCGTCTGGCTTATTTCACTTAACATAATGCTCTCCAGTTCCATCCATGCCATTGCAAGGGGTGTAAGCTCCTTCTTTCTCTCTGCTGCGTAGGATTCCATTGTGTAAATATACCATAGTTTTGGGAACCATTCATTTGCTGATGGGCACTTAGGTTGCTTCCAGGACTTGGCTATTGTAAATTGTGCTGCTATGAACATTGGGGTGCACAGGTTCTTTTGGATTGGTGTTTTAGGGTTCTTGGGTATAATCCCAGCAGCAGAATTGCTGGGTCAAAGGGCACTTCCATTTTTAGTTTTCTGAGGAAATTCCATACTGTTTTCCACAGTGGCCTCACCAATCAGGATTCCCACCAACAGTGCACTAAGATTCCCTTTTCTCCGCATCCTCTCCAACATTTGTTTGTGGAATTGTTTATGTTGGCCACTCTGACTGGTGTGAGATGGTACCTCATTGTGGTTTTAATTTGCATCTCTCTGATGGCTAGTGATGCTGAGCATCTTTTCATATGTCTCTGGGCCCTCTGTATGTCTTCCTTGGAGAAGTGTCTGTTCAAGTCCTTTGCCCATTTTTTAATTGGGTTGTTTGTCTTCCTGGAGTGCAGTCGTGTGAGTTCTTTATATATTTTGGAGATCAGGCCCTTGTCTGAGGTATCATTAGCAAATATATTTTCCCATACTGTTGGTTCTCTTTGTAATTTGGTTCTGTTTTCTTTAGCTATGCAGAAGCTTTTTATTTTGATGAGGTCCCATTTGTTTATTCTTTCCTTTATGTCCCTTGCTTTAGGGGACATGTCTGTGAGGATGTTGTTGCGTGGAATGTCTGAGATTTTCCTGCCAATGTTTTCCTCGCGGACTTTTATGGTGTTATGACTTATATTTAAGTCTTTTATCCATCTTGAATTTATTTTTCTGTATGGCGTAAGTTGGTGATCGAGTTTCATTTTTTTGCACGTAGCTGTCCAGATTTCCCAACACCATCTGTTAAAGAGGCTGTTTTTGCTCCATTTTATGTTCCTGCCTCCTTTGTCAAATATTAATTGACTGTAAAGACTTGGGTTTATTTCTGGGCTCTCTGTTCTGTTCCATTGGTCTATATGCCTGTTTTTATGCCATTACCAGGCTGTTTTGATTATAGTACACACCAGCATTCTTGCCACCTATTAAACCCAATAAGCAGAGACAGGGATTGAGTCTTTATGGGTGCTTTATGCAGATGGCCATAGATCTGAGAAGACAGCCGGTTCGCACCCTAAAACAAACCGTCTTACATTTTCTTTCCAGGACAACATTTTTTATGACCGGGAATGAACAAGGTGCAGTGAGAGGGTTTGAAATTCGGGGAGAATCAGGTGAAAGAAACTGCAGCATCCTCATCCTGGGCAGTCAGCTGTTCCCAGGGACTGGGGGTTGTCTGTCCCTCCCTGCAACACAATGGCCCAGATGCCTCCACTTGTCCCCAGGTGGTGGTCTTTAGCAGTGCCCCAGGGGGTTGGCTGTCCCTCTCAGGAACCAGGATGGGCCTTATCTGTAGTTTCTGAAACAAAGGCTTTAACATATGCATTATCTGCTAGACTCATTGACTGTTTACCTTAAACTAACATTTTCCACCTCCTGAGTCTCCTATCATGATCTCATTTATATGTGGAATCTAATGAACAAAATAATTTATTCATACATTTCTGAAGGTACGTGAAAATGGTGCAGGCACTTTAGGCAACTGTTTGGCATGAAGCTGAATAGATGTGTGGCTTGTGTCCCAGGGCAGCTACTTAGAGATGAGTGTGTCTGTCCACAAACATACAGAAACAAAAATGCTCTCTGTCGAGGCCAGTATTTTTTTCTAGACTGTACGTGCTGGATAGGGTCTTCTGCACAATTTCAAATAGAAGTGGTTACCGTGACTATTCCTGTTTTGTTCCCAAAAACCAATTGGGAACAAAAATTACCAATTGGTAATGCTGGATACCTGTTTTCACTCATTTCTTCTGATTAGTTTTGATACAGTTTCAACACTTATTATTCTTTTAAAAGAATGACTTTATTGCTTTTCTCTTGTTATATGATTTCTAATGTATATGTTCTATTTTTATTTAGTTTCTTTCTTCTTACTTTATGCAATTTTATTTCAAAAACTTTCCATATTGATTTTTTGAAACATAGTTTATTTGTGAATACATTTTTTATCTCCGAACTTATGAAGATTGATTACTTGGCTTTTCTTATTTAAATTTACTGTGATTAAAATAAATAAATAAATATACCGTGATCAGAGAAAACAATTTTATGGCACTACACATAGTCAAGCTTTAAACGTTCCATATGCATTTAGAGAATGAGTCTTCTGTACTGTGGCGTAGTGGTCCCTGTATTTCTACCAGGCCAATTAAATGGTTCATGCTGTGATTTTATTTTTGTTGGCTGCATCTCTCAGTTACTCGGAGAGCTGTTTTAAAACCTCCAGCTAGATCTATGAAATTTATTATCTCACTTTCATCAGCTTTCTTACAAGTATTTTAAAGCAAATTCATAGGTAAATATAAATTTAGAATTATTTTTATTTTAACACTAAGGATTGTGCTTTTAAAAAAATTATACTAATTTTTCCCTTTTGTTTTTTTTTCTTCATTTCTAGGTATTCGTTAAGGGTTTTTTTAATTTTTTAATTTTCACATAGTGTATTTCTTATGTTTTTACTGTTGTTCAAGCGCAGTTGTCTCCACTTTCCCCCACCTACCCCCACCTCCCACCCTCAATCCTACCCTGGTTTGGCTTTGTCCATGTGTCCCTTGTACATGTTCCCTGATGACCCTTTTCTTCTTCCCCACATCATCCCACTCCTCCCTCCCCTCTGGTTACTGTCAGTTGGTCTTTAGTTTAATATCTAATCCATAAAACAAACAGGCAAGCAAAATATAATCCCCTTCATGTCTGATTTTCAAATGTGAACCCAGTGACACCAGCTTCCCTTAAGTACCTTTTCCTTTCTTTTCACTTTCCATCTCTCTGTGTCCTTGTATCTCTTGTAAAAGGTACCAATGGGCTCTCAGTGTAGGCCATTTTTCCCCCGCCCCGCCCCAGGGTGTATTTGACAAAGTCTAGGGACATTTTTGATTGTCCTCAATGTGGAAGAGTGTTGTTGCTGACATCTCGCGTTGACCTACAAGGAACAGGATGCCCACACCACAGAGAATCTCGGAGTCTCCAATGGCAATAATGCCAAGGTTAATAAACCTTGACTGAGTTTGCTAATCTTTGTTTTTATATGTAATCATTGGCAGAGCTGATTTTTCATGGAGCATCTCTCTGTCAGATTTATGTTTTTCCTTCTGACCTTTATTCCTTCCTTGTTGGATGCTATTAATTAATCAAGATGTCACTATTAACTTTGGTCTTCTTAGTCTTTTATCTAGGTGTTTTGGTTAAATCTTTTCTTGCTTGCAAGATAAATTTTAATATATCTGTTTCTCATTAGAATCCTTTAATCTCTCTCTTTTCCTCCTCCTCCGTTGTTGTTGATGAGAGAGATCTCTCTCTTTTCCTCCTCCTCCGTTGTTGTTGGTTGAGAGAGATCTCTCTCTTTTCCTCCTCCTCCGTTGTTGTTGTTGAGAGAGATCTCTCTCTTTTCCTCCTCCTCCGTTGTTGTTGTTGAGAGAGATCGACAGTTTATTTCTTCTTTTCTATAATTTTTGTCATTTTCAGCCTCTATTTCGCTTCACTCAGTTAAAATTCCCTTAGAAAGTCAACTTTGGTGTGGCTTTAATCAGTAAATATTTTTGAATTCATTTTTTATTATTTGACATACAATATTATATTAGCATCATGCTTATAACATAGTGATTAGATATTTATATACTACAATGAGTCTAGTACCCATCTGTCAACATACATAGTTATTATATTACTAACTATTCCTTATGCTGTGCTCCACATCCCATGCCTTATCTTAGAACTTGAACTTTGTACTTCTTATTCAGTCAATATTTTTAATATTTTTGCATATTTACCTTTGTGGATATTTTCTTCATTATATTCTGTATTTACATTGGAATAGTTTATTTATGCTTAAACCTTTTTTTTGCTATTTCTTATTATATAATCAAAGATTCTCTCAGCTTTTGCTTGTTCATAAGATCTTTATGTTTCTTGCTTATTTTAAAAGATTTTCCCCCTGAAAATAGAATTTTCAATATTTACTTTATCTTTCATACTTTAAAAATGTTAATTCATTTGTCCCACTTTTTATAATTTCTTTGAAAACTGATCTTACATCTTACAGTAGTTTTTTTTGACAATGAAGCGTCTGTATGCGGGCTTTTCTGCATTTGTTGACTTTGGATATTCTGCCCTTCTTGAATATGTCTGTTGAAGATTTATCAGTTTTGAAAAAATTAGCCTGTCTTAAAATATTCATTGTATCTATTCTCTCTTCTCATTCGGGGGCATAATCTACATGTATTTCACACCATTTGACTATATCACACATGTATCTCTCATACTCTGCTTTATCTTCTAATGTTTTTCTTCTCTGTGCTTTAGTTTAGATTAATTGGTATTGGCTTGTGTTTGAAATTATTAATCCTATCTTATGCTTTGTCTGATATCCTCTAAATTCCTCTTTTGAATTCTGATTTTCAGGTATTGTGGGATTTTTTTCATAACACTATTTGTTTCTGGTTTTTTTAATAGCTTTAATGGATATAATTGAAGTTCAAAAAAGTACACATATTTAATACATAGAATGTGGTGCATTTGGACATATGCACACACCTGGGAAACCATCACCAAAGTCAAGGTGATAGACACAGTTATCACCTCTAAAAGTTTCCTCATGTCTCTTTGTTTTGTTTTCTTGGTCTAAGAACACTTCCCATAAGATCTAACCTTTTCACACATTTGAAGTACACATTTCAGTACTTTTCATGATGGACAGTGCATTATACTGCAGATCTCGAGAACTTCTCATCTTGCGTAACTGAAACTTTATATTCGTGGAACCAGAGCTTCCTATCCCTCCCCCACCACCCAGAGTCACTTACACCTCAATGTCTTCTGTAGCACTCTGAACAACGGCCAAGATATGGACACAGCCCAAATGCCCATCATCAGGTGAATGGTTACAGAAAATATGGTGTATTCATACAATAAGGTATTAGTCAACCTTAAAAAGGAAGAAATTCCTGACATTTGTGATATCATGGGTTAACCTGGGGACATTGTGCTGAGTGAAATCAGCCAGTCACGGCATGATTCCACTTAGCAGAGGTTTCTAAAACAGCAAATTCATAGAAACAGATTATAGAGTGCATCTGTTTAAATTTACTTAACTCTCTTGAAATATTTCATCTTAGGATGTTTTCTCTTTTTTTTCAAATTATTTCATATGTTAAAAATAGTATTGTTTGAAACCTTTTTCTAACTCTCCATATAGCTCTTCTATGCTTTGTGCTTTTTTTGCATTTTTTATACTTTCTGATTCTTGCCTATGAACACAAGTTTTATACAAACTGGAGATTATGTTACTTTCCAAGGAGGAGGAATTCATTTTCTCTCTAAAAAGGCATCAAGGAAGAGAAGCTGTGTGTTACCTCAATTAGTAATCGACCTGAGACTGGACTTTGGAGTCAGAGTTCATTTTACTTTTGACTTGTTTCAGCTGTGTAGATTTCCCAAGGTGTTAAGATGTGCGTCTCTCTCTCTCTCTCTCTCCACCCTTTCTCACCTGCTCTTATACACTGTAGAAAGTTCAGTTTTAACTTTCTGGAGGTGTGAACTTAGCCTCTTGCCTTGTACATCTTCAAACTGCAGCAAATGCCTTGAAGGGGCTGGCCTTGTGCAGCACCCAGGCCTTTAGCTGTGGCGGGACATCACCAGCCAAGCACCAACAGCCTGGAAGATTTCACTCTGTCTTTCCAGCTCAGTCTGAATATGTAGAGTCTGAATCTCCTGGTGCTTCTGAAAGAAAATTCTAGCCCTTCTGTGCCTGACTCAGAGCAGGATCAAAGCCTGGCAAATGTTTTCAGGATATACCTGCATTTGTTGCTGACTCCCCACCAGCAGGACCGTGTGTCTTCAAAGCACAGCAAGAATGCAGGAGATTTCAACCTGCCTCTGGGGCCCAAACCAGCTTCATGCACGCTCCACTCATGCCCTTCCCTCCAATTTCCTATGGGGCAAAATAACTGTGTTTAAGATTATGTATAATCCAGTCCATCTTTGAGCCTAAGTAAATGCTTACATACAGCTGCACTGTTTTCTCTTTTGCCAAGAGCAGTCACAGGGCACAAGTTCAGAATCAATAGGTCCTCCTTTTAGTAGATCAAACTATTTAATATTTTTATTGTTTGAGGCACCACCCAAAGTCCCTCCCTGATATCAGAAGTTCTTCATTTAAGTCTGTCCATCTATTATCTATTGTCTGTCTACCATTTATCTATTTACCTATTTATCTAACATCTATCAATCATCTATCTGTCCATCTATCTATTATCTACCTATCTATCTATCACCTATTTATCCATCCATCTATTCCTCCATCTATCCATCCCACTTTCCATCACCTATCATCCATTATCTGTCTCTATATCTGTCTATGTGTTTGATCCAGGTCTGCTCTGGCCCAGAATACGTCTAATGCCCTGAAAGGAAATATAATCATGTATGACAAAACCAGCAAAGTGCCTGCCAAAAGCTCTACTGGTTTCTGAGAACTGGCAGAGATCTCCATGCACCATAGGCCTGCCTTTTCCAGAGTGCCCTGACTCAGTGCCATGAAAGTCAGCTCACTTCTCCATGTCTAGACCTCCCTGAGTTCTACACCAATCCAGTTTCTGTAATACCTATTTCATTTTATCAATAGCTAAAACCTGTATCACGTCTTGCTTTTCTTGTTATTTCTGCGCAAAAATTATTTTAATCACAAGCTACTCCATCATCCAGAAGTAAAAATATTCTGTCATTTTGTAAGCAACTTTCCCTATGTTTTCTTAACTCTTTATTTTGATACATTTTAAACTTCTAGGAGAGATTTTAAAATAATAAAAATTTGCAAGAATAGGTAACTATCATTCATGTCTCATATTTCATGTGGATACCTTGACTGTAGCTCTGTTTGTGATCATACATCCGTGACACAATTTCCAAGAAATTAGCTGTTTGCAGGTTAATGTTATGTTAAAAAAAAAACGTAGATAAGATGGAGTCAAATCGGAGCTCTTTTCCACATATTGACTTTTTTGCTGCCTCTTTCACGTCCTTATTCCTTAGGCTATAAATCAGTGGGTTTAGCAAGGGGATCACCAAAGTACAAAACACAGAAGAGACCTTCTCCTGTTCCAGGGAGTACTGAGAGCTTGGCTGGATGTAACTAAACGTCCCAGACCCGTAGAATAAGGTCACAGCAATCAGGTGGGACACGCAAGTGGAGAAGGCTTTGCACCTCCCCTCAGCTGAGCGAATTCTCTGGATGGCAACAATGATGCGGATATAAGAGACCATGACGATGATGAAAGTGAACACTGCAATAATCCCAGAAAAGATCAAAAGCAGCATCTCATTGTTATGTGCATCAGAGCAAGAGAGCTTCAGAAGAGGGGGGATGTCACAGAAATAATGATTCACAATGTTCGGACCACAGAAGTCCAGTTGCAGCAGCCCTATCGTGTGTGTCAGTGCGTTAAAGAGCCCTCCCAAGTAAGATGCCAGGACCATCTGAACACACACTTTTTGGGTCATGATGACTGTGTACAGCAAGGGACTAGCTATTGCTGCATAGCGGTCATAAGCCATCACAGACAGGAGGATGGCTTCCATGGTTGCATAGACTGCAAAAAGGAAACTCTGTAGAACACAGCCAGAGAACGTGCTGGACTTGTGTTCTGATAAGAAAGTGACCAGCATCTTAGGGGTAAGGACAGTAGAGTAGCAAATATCACAAAAAGAGAGGTTGCTGAGAAAGAAGTACATTGGAGTATGAAGCTGGGCATTTAACCCGATCAAGGCAATCATCCCCCAATTACCCACCAAGGTCATGAAATAAATGAGGGTGAAAAGCAAAAAGAGAGGAATCTGCAAATTAGGATTTTCAGTTAAACCCACGAGAAGGAATTCCTTCACAGCTGTGTGATTCCAACCTGGCATGCTTGCAGGGTTATTCAGCTCTTTAGTTGCAGAACAAAATAATGTCCCTCAGATGAAAAATAAATGATGATTTTCTCCACGATCCAGTGTCCATCACAGCAAGGAGCATTTGGGTTTACCCTGTAGTTAGATGAAGAGAGGAAATGAACTTCAAGCAGTGCACTTTATGTGTACTAGAGAATCTATCTGTGGTGATTCGCCCCACTGGAACTAGAGTTTTTCTTGTTCCTCGCTTCTCAGTTTGCACAATATAAAACTGGGAGAAAGAAATTCTTAGATCATGAAAGTATTGATTGTTGAAACTGATACTCATACTCAGATATGCCTTGTGCCAGCAGGCCTCTGGCTCATCCCATGGGATTTTCAAGTTCTCTGATGACATGAACTACAAACTGAATGACATTCTGTGATAGCAATTTTTTTGTTTTCTGTGCCTGAACTCTTCCTACTTTTCATACCCAGTTTACTCATTAAACCACCTTTCACAGTATTCAACCCCCTTCCTTTCCAAATATCAGCATCAAACCTTTTTTTTGTTTCACCTTCTGCTTAGAAGGTCAGTGACTGTGCTCTCTAAAGAATTGAGACAGGAAGGAAAAGGGTAGAACAATTTTTTTATTTGCTATTTACTATTAAAGCCAATCAAAACATAGCAGTGTGATTTCACTTGAAAATTCTTCCCTTTCCTATTTGTATAACTTCACTCTCACACCTTTGTTTTTCCTCAGCATTCAAACAACAAACCCAGAAACCAAATGGAGAGAGACAAAGTGTTACTCTGAGGTAACAAACTGTATCTATCACGACATGACTGTATCAAGTATGTGCTGCTTCCAAAAGGTAGGCATCACCTTACTTTCTCTTGTTCTTTGATATGACATAATACTAGTGCAACAGTATTTATGGTTAAATAGTAGTAAATCCATTCATGTGTGCACTCATACATTCAGTCAAAATATATTAATTACTACTCTGTGCCGAGAAATGCTATATTTGCTAGAGATGAAGCAGTGAATAAGAAGAATGCCATGCTTTCAAGGAGCTTACATTTATTAAGGAAATAGACCCTTATTGATATACTGCTGACAATCGTGATAAGTACTGTGAAGAAGAGTAAAGAACAGGATGGTGAATAGTAAGAAATGGTAGGTACTCTTCTATATAGTGTATTACTTTCCTATTGCTACTATAACAAGTCACCAAAAAATTAGTGGCTTAAAATAACAACCATGCCTTTTACACAAGGCACTGTGTTAGGCATTAGACACCTCAAAAAGGAAGGATGAGTTGTGGTCCATTGGAAATGGAAGTCCACTGATGTCAGGGTTTGGGTGACTTTGGGATGCTGTCTTCAGGGTATTTTAAATCAAAACCAAAATCTTTATCCTGTAAGTATATAAGCTCACCCCTCACAAACTGAGATTTTAATATATATATTTTGTTTATATATAATCCTGTTTATATTTTAGATTGGTGGATTTGAAGCACAACAAATCCAAATTTAACTGTGTCCTAGAAAAAAAGGAATAACTTATTGAAAGTGGCAAGAATTTATTTGTTTTTTAATGAAATATTTTTAATGACATAAAGAAACCTGTTAGTAAAACCAGACTGTAAAATACAAATTTATAGTTTCGTAGCTCAGAAATAAGCTCAATTTTAAAAAAATGGAGGTGAAGGGAAATTTGTGTGTTTCTTAATGACACACTTCTTCTTCGGCAAGGATCCTTACTGTAACGGGAACATCACATCATGGGAGGATATTAGAACTATGCAGGGTTGAGTTCCAATGTAATTCTGCCCTAGCTCTGCCGTATATTTTGCCTATCTGCAACAAACCATTTAAAGAATGAACACAACAGAGTTCGTATAATTTTCCCATTGATCATTTGGAGAAAAAAGGAAAAAATTGGAGTTCTTCTCAATTTAACTACCATATTTCACATAATGTATTTGAACTGATGTGATATTGATGGACAAGACTCAATGACACCAGGACCCATGAGAAACAAGTATGACTTCAAAAAGATGGCAGTGAGATTTCTAGTAACAGCTTTATCCATCAAGCTCATAATAGAAAACTATAGAGAATGGCATTACCAAGGATCAAGGTATAATTTTCTCTCATGCTGTTAGAATTACAGCTAGAACACAGATTCCTTCTGTCACTAAATGCTGGGCTTCGATACCCCTCAATGTAATCTTCCTGATAAGATAAGAGGCTGCTTTAGAATACCAGTGGGCACGAGAGTTCTCTTAGGGAAACAAATACCCGAATCACATTATAACACTGTAGAGTATGCTCAAATGCAATTTTGCCAACTTTTCCAACTTTGAGATTAATATCTTGAAATCTCAGGATGAAAAACAGGTATTTGTATGAAACATACGAAATTCATTTACTGTTATTTATTTTTGATTTATGACTCCAAAGAGACATTTGAAAATACAGAATAATGAGTGATCGAGGATACAGTTAGTGCTCAGGATGTTGGTGAGAGAAATCCTAAAGTGTATATAGCATTTGTCCTTGTAGTGAAAAGTGAACCCAACCAAATGCCCATCAAAAGAGTTAGTGATTTTCAATAGAATGATCTTGCCATATTGTAGGTGCATTGTTGTTAACCTGACTTGCATTCCCTATGTGCTCTCATGCAGCTTCACCCACAAAATACTGTTATTTTAACATAATATTTAGAAATGAATTTATTTTAATTTATTATATATCCTTTACTGTTCATAGTGTTGCTCATGTTATTTTAGAGTACTATATACAAATAAATATATAACTGATTGTTATGTGAACTATGTTATATATATACAAATTTGCAAATATATAAACTTATACTTTAAAATAATGTGCACTGAACGGTTTATGATTAAAATTGTCTACAAGATGAAAAAAAGAAATCACAAAAATAAAATTTAACAAAGCAGTATTCACAGACAAAATATTTAAAAACCCACTATCAACAATAATGTTGACACACTGAAAAATCCAAAACTGTATAGCTTAGATAGGCTGACTTCAAAGCAAAGCATGCTGATTTGAAGAGTATTTAGAATGGAAGGGAAGATAAAGTGCTTCTCAGATATGGTCAAGTTAAAGGAGTTCATCATCACCAAGCCCTTATTATATGAAATGTTAAAGGGAGTTACCTACGGAAAAGATCAAAAATAGGAACAGTAAAAATGACAGCAAACTCACAGTTATTAATGACTATGCCTAAAATAAAAACAAGAGCAAACTAGGCAAACAACTAGAACAGGAACAGAACCATAGAGATGGAGAGCACATGGAGGGTTGTCAATAGAGGAGTGGGAGGGGGAGAGGGGGGAAGGTACAGAGAATAAGTAGCATAGATGATAGGTGGAAAATAGACAGGGGGAGGATAAGAATAGTGTAGGACATGTAGAAGCCAAAGAACTTATAAGTATGACCCATGGACATGAACTATAGGGGCGGAATGTGGGAGGGAGGGGGTGGGCAGGATGGAGTGGAGTGAGGAGGGGGGAAATGGGACAACTGTAATAGCATAATCAATAAATATATTAGAAAACTAAAAAATCATTTTATAAATAAGGCTTACATAAATAAATGTTCCTTATATCGAATATTTCAATTAAAAAAAAAGAGTATTTTATGCAGGCACACCAGAGTTGCAGTGGGAAGAACTGACAGCTTGTGTGGCAAAAACTGTCTTGTGCTTTTGACCCAGCAATTCCGCTGCTGGGATTCTACCATAAGAACCCTGAAACACCAATCCAAAAGAACCTATGCACCCCAATGTTCACAGCAGCACAATTTACAATAGCCAAGCACTGGAAGCAACCTAAGTGCCCATCAGCAAATGAGTGGATGCAAAAACCATGGTACATTTACACAATGGAATTTTACCCAGCAGAGAGAAAGAAGGAGCTTATACCCTTTGCAATGGCATGGATGGAATTGGAGAGCATTATGCTAAGTGAAATAAGGCAGGTGGTGAGGGACAAATACCATATGATCTCACCTTTAACTGGAACATAATCAACAAAACAAAAGAGCAAACAAAATATAACCAGAGACATTGAAATTAAGATCAATGTAACAATAGCCAGAGGGGAGTGGGGAGGGAATAGTGGGGAGAGGGGTCTTTAGAAGCTACCATAAAGGACAAAAGGACAAAATCAAGTGGGAGGGTAGAGGTGGGGGAGGGATGTGGGACTGGCTGGGGTGGGGTGGAGGGATGGGGAGCAAATGCAGACAATTGTACCTGAATAATAAAAAAAAAAAGTCTTGTGCTCAGGGAATCCAGTGTCTGTGTGCACGCCCAGGGTGGTTAGTGATAGGGCGTAGTGACAGTTGGGGTGGATTGAAAATAATTCTTAAAATATCACTAGTGGAATCATAAAATAAAACTAGATGAAAAAGATTTCCAAAAACTATTATTATGTAAGATTGGAATGAAATCATTTTCCTTGTAATACAGCTAAAATGCATTATAGTTCTCAGATATCCCATTTTCCATAAATATACAAGTAGCTTTAGACTCTATATAAACCAAGTATAATCTACATAAAATGCAGACATTCTCAAATACACAAATATTAATTATGGATACTGGGGAAAATTCTGCCCTTGTCACAAAATAAGAACATTTAAAAAAATAAACCACAGGTTAGGAAATTATCTGGCATTTTGAGGAACAGCAGTGAAATCATAATAGCTGGTAACAGATTCTTACAGTGTGGAGATAACAGGAAATAGCAAAAGCCTAAATAGACCCACATTATCACTTCCTAAACATACTCACTACTCAGAAAAGTCGAAAGCAGAGAATCTAGAGAAGACCATGGTATCATGATACTTTAAAGGACTTATCGCTGAGGGTAGAGACTTTTTTTGTCTGCTTTCCTTCCTTTTGGTGACACAACCTGTGTCCCTCGGTATAGATGGAATCTCAGAAGTCCACAGGTTGGATCGTTAGCATCTTCTCAGGTGACTTGGGACTGGGGCTAATCAGAGTAGCAGGTCCTCTCAACAGTTACTCAATAGATGCCTGTGCTTTCACTTTAGTAAAAGGTACCCCTTTTATACATCAAACAAGTTTAAAAATGAATGTGTTCTCTAAAAGTCAAACCGCTCGGGTGAAGCACAACACAGAGACTAAATGCCATTGCAAGAGCTAAAGAAGTGTGTTCCAGTGCCACGCACGCTGCTCAGACAGGTGTCCGGGTGTTCTGATGGTGGAGGAAGTGAGGCTGTGCTCTCTGCTTTAAAGTGGGGACATCCACGCGTGACTAGCTACCCCGCTGATCCATTGTAACATTCATGTAGCTTATGCATGACATCACACCCCGAATATTTTAGCAATCATTCACATGAAAGTGCTATGATTACACACATGCATAGAATTAATTGAAGTGTATGCTCTCCTTTGGGAGAACTTATATAAAATGCATGTTTTCCTTCCATCTAATAATTCAACAGGCATCATAGATCTGTGGACAGTGCGGAAATTTTGCATGTATCTCACATAGGTTTTTAGCTTTTTATGTAATTTTATATTTCCTTCTCTTCCATCGTACAAATAATATAAACATTGTGTGTTTGGAAATGGTGGCAGATGGATTTGTACAGTTCTGCTGTTAATTCATTAGGATGTCTTAGGTATTTTAGGATAATAGTAGAGTAAGTTAGAACATATACAGATAAATAAAGTGTGAAATCCTGGGTCAGTCCAAATATTGTACAAAAATTTCAAGGATTATGACATTATTATACGGTTGTGAAAATACTGATAAAACATTAACATGTCTTTAGATACAAAATGAAAGATGTTACCAGATCGTAAGATAAAAATCTTACTTAGAACCAATAGAAAAGTATCAGTTATAAGTTATGGCATGACTTCTCCACCATACTTAACAGTGTTTGCAGCCAAAAGAAAGTTGGATTCTCAATTAATACTTCCTTCCTATCTTCCTCTTTGTGCCATCGATGTAGCAAACCTTATCTCATCTGTGTCAGGAAAATATTGGTATTTCTGAGAAAAAATTATAAATGTACTCCTTTGAAGATAAATATTCTTTCAATATGATCTGCAAATTATTTGTCTGATCTCACTAGAAAATTTGGCATTATTCAACACATTCCACTAACTCATTTGCCCCACCCCCACTGCTCAGTGTCAGTGAAATAAACGTGCAGAGTTATCCCCTAGATTTTATTCATGACCTCAATCAAATGCACACGATTTTATAAAAGGAACACCAGTTTTAGTAGTTTAAGTTTGTGTATTCTTTTTATGACTGAAACATAATACAGCTTCTCAGCAACCTGTTTCCTCATAGAAGCAGAAAAATAAATCTAGTTATATGTAATTGTCTCAAATATCCTACCTTATTCTAACTTCTTCTCGACTGTGGTTTATTTTATAAAACATATATTCAATTTTAATTGTATATTTATCTAATTAAAATTATGTGTTAATTGTCTCTATTTATGGGTACTATCAGGGTAGATCTTAGAAATAAATAGGAATTAGGGTGATAATGCAGAACAAAATTAATAAAATCATATCTGAGGGGTTCTTTCCCAATTATTATTCTGACTTATGTTCAGGCAGTGACTTCACTCTAATGGTTGCATTTGCCTTATGGTCAAAGAAATAGTGTTGAGCAAGATGAGTGATTCCACGGGAGGAAAAATTTTGCCTCTGAAGTGACTTTGGCAACATTTGGCTACATTTTGGTTGTCATCAATAGGTGGACTGCTACTAGCAGCTACTGAGTAGAGACAAGAGACAATGCTAAACACCCTGAAATGTACAGGGCAGGCTGCTCTTCACCATACCTGCACCCCCAAAATGGAAGCATTGGCCTCAAATGTCAGTTGTGCTGCTTTTACAAACTTGAAGCCAGATAAACTCATAACCACTTAGAGTTTGCAAATACATTGCAGTGTACTTATTTTAAAATACCTCATCTTGGAAAATGAAAAATAACTCTTAGATTAAATAGTCCCTATTATAGAAGGTGACATGCTTCTTCATGCCAACTTATGTCCCCTAGCACAATGGAAAAATGATTAGAAGTCAGCTCATTTGACAATATTCTCTTCAGTGCTTTTTTTAGAGTACACTAAACTTAAAAGAATGATCCAAAATAACCCATGTACCAGGTGTTATATAGGCATTGAAAAATAAACCAAAATATATATTCCTTGCTGCCAAGGAACTTTTAGTATAAGTGTGTTGCCAGACAATTCACCATATACATTCAATACAACGTGATAAAGAATAGGATAATAAATCAATATGCAAAGGTAACTGGCCAGTAAGGATTATTATTTATTTTAGTTCAGGAATGTTTCAGAATAGAATAAATTTGGAAGGAACATGAGAGAGGCAAAAGCATTGTAAGAAAGCGAGGTTGGAAAGTTGTCTTAAATGTTGGAAATAAATTCACAATAGTTGACACACACTGGCACAGTGCTGATGATGAAAGGGGAAGAGCAGGCCACGCCTCAGAGTTTGCTCAGTGATGTAAGCTCTCATTCCTCTGAAAATCCAGTTTCGTTCCGATAGCTTTTCTGAGGGCGTTTTTTACGTCCTTGTTTCTGAAGCTGTAGATCAGTGGGTTACACATGGGAAAAACAACTGTATAAAACACTGCCACTATCTTATCGCTGTTTAAGGAGTAGCTGGTGGCGGGCCGTAGGTAGGTAAACAGGAGTGACCCGTAGAATAAGGTGACTGCCAGGACATGGGAAGCACAGGTGGAGAATGTTCTGCTTCTGCCGCCTGAAGACTTGATGCCCAAAACAGTGATGAGGATACAAAAGTAAGAGATGGATATGACCACAAAAGTGCTAGTCTGGATGAAGCCGCACAAGACAAAGAGCAGAAGCTCATTGATATGGGTGTCTGCACATGATAAAGCCAGGAGAGGTGGGATATCACAGAAAAAATGGTTGACAACACTGGAGCCACAAAACGGCAGCGTGAACGTGAGGGAGACGTGCACCACTGAAGTCACACTTCCACTCAAGTACGCCAGCACAACGAAGCAGGTACAGACTCTCCTAGACATAAGTGTAGGGTAGCGCAGTGGCTCACAGATGGCTGCATAGCGGTCATACGCCATTGCTGCCAGGATAAGGCACTCAGCATCAGCAAAACAACCAAAGAAAAACATCTGTAGTGCACAGCCAGAGGGAGAGATGCTTCTCCTGGATGTTAAGAAATTCACCAGCATTTTAGGAGTGATTGCTGAGGAATAGCTGATGTCTAAGAAAGACAAGTTGCTGAGGAAAAAATACATGGGGGTTTGTAGGCTTGAAGTGATGTTAACTAGGATTATTAAGCCCATATTTCCCACCACAGTTAGTGTGTATATCATGAGAAATACCAAGAACAAAGTGACTCTGAGAGGTAGATAATCTGTGAATCCAACAAGTAGGAACTCGGTTGGCATGGTGTAATTACTTTCCAACATCTTACTTTTCTTGTTTTTCTCATCCAAAATAGATGGTGTCAGAATATGAGTTCACTTGAGTGACCATTGAACCAAGAATATCTTTACCCTCCCTTCTAAAGAAACAAATAGAAGGATAATGAAATCATAGTCGTGACATTTTCCATGACATATTTGGCTTGCTTTCATTTTATTTACAGAGGTTATCATTGATACCTGAGGATGTTTTTCAGAGGTGGTGTTTTGAGATGTGGCAACGCTTCAGCAGCTGTGTGCATCAAGAGGTGGATTTGTTCCTTACAACCTGAAATGGAATGAACGTGACTCAGTTGAAAAGACCTACTAGAACTAAGAGAATCGGCAAAATCCTTAGAGGCAAAACCTCAAGTTTTTCAATCCTAAAGTCATATTCTTCCAGGTAAAATAATGTAGAGTTGAGAAACATCTTAGGGAAAAAAAAAAGAACTCACCTGTAAACTAGATAATTCTACAGAAGAATATCTGTGATTTTGGAAGGTAGTTTAGCATAACAGTTAAGAGCTCAGTAGTTATGGAAGAGTTCCCTGGATTCAAATCTTAGCCTTGATACTTACTGATCATGTGACCTTCACAGTTATTTAACAACTCTGTGATGCTTAGAGGAAAAATTAGCAGATAGTCATAGAGCATTTATGTAACCGGTGCATAACAAATGCTAATGTGAGCATTTGTTAAATAAAACATTTAAACAAATAAATTGACCTTTGGATTTCTTTTACATTACTTATCCAGTAGCTTGAAATAGTTAAGAGCATTTTCTCAACTTTATCTAATCACTGGCATCACAGATACATGATCTGACTCCCTTATAAAGAAAAGCCTTTGAGGTTTTGTTCGTGTGTTGTGTGCGAATGCGTTGCTGAGCATCGATGTATTTTAAAATGTGCTTATGTTTCTTCCTCCCTGTAGTTTATGCCTCTTTCCTATCTCCAAGGTAGGACAGTGTCCGGTGTGAGGTCCAGAAACATTAAGTATTTTGAAGAACAACTGTATCTGTAGTTATTCATAGACTTCTAAACTGGGGCAATGTGGGAAAATATATATTATAAAGCCAGGAGAAATAATCAAGAAAGAAACAGAATGGGTGCAAATAAGAAATAAACTATAGGAGGATGGAATATTCAGCAAATATTCTAAGATTTGTAGCATTAACAGTGATTTCAGTGAGAAACATTGTAGTGAATAATAAGGCAATAAATAATGAATCGCTGTTCTATCTGCCATGCCTGGTAAATCTCAGAATTGCCCCTGCTCCAAAAAATGATCTGCAGGCTTCTAGATGCCCTAAGGTCATTGGAAATCAGATCTTAAAGAAAGAGCTTGACTGGAAAGAGATGAAAAGTGGATGTTTGAAACTATAGTGAAGGAATCTGTTACAGACCAGACTGGGGGAGTGGCGGGGGGCAGTGAAATATATACTATTGCCAAAAAGACCCACTCTTTCTCTCTGGGGTTGCCCCCCAACGTACTAGGTTCAACTTGCCCACCATCAAGGAGAGATGGGTCTCAATGCCAGAGATTGGTGAAAAGGAAAGGAATTATTTATTTAAAAAGATATACAGACTTGGAGTAATGACTTAGTATCTTCATTAAAATACTAAAGTCCTTTAGAATACCCACTGACACACACCGTCCTTCCTTCCACCCTATGCCCAGTCTAGGTACCGTAACTCAGGAAAAGAAGTAGAAGTCCATGGTTCAGGCTGCCGGCACCATCCACGTGGAAAAAAGGGAGCACTTCCAAAGATGTGTTTTCCTGAATCTCGTCAAAGCCAGGGGGTCCCCACTCTGCTAAAGCCTCATGGTTCTCCCCGAGTGTGGCTGTGGTGCCTGTGTTTAAATTCCAGCGCCAGTCTTCCTCTGCAGCCCCATTTCCGACCCTTCCTACAATCAGTTACACCTGCCAGCATTCCCGTATTCTTCCAGCTTTACTGGGCTGCCTAGTAAGTCTAGGCAGGTGTGGCCCCATGGCCTAGAGCCAATCTTCTCAAAGCTCTCACGCAGGTGCTGTAACCAGGGGGGAGATGCCTCCCAGTTACATCTTGGGTGGAAGTCACTTCCAACCCCCTGGCTCAAAGCATGGCCACAGCTATTTAGCATATCTATGAAACCAGTTAAAGGTTATAGATATGTTAAATGACCATGCCAGAGGTTAGCTGCACCGCTGTTGCTATGCAAAACAGCTCTGAATGGCCCTGTTCCATGTGTCCCTTCCCCCCAGCTCAGGCTTGTGGGGATGAGGACACCTTATATATTTTTTTCTAATTTTCCTGGACACCTTGAGTTCTGGACCCCATTAGAAATTCCTATTTGGGGTCGCCCTCTTGGCTGCACCCTGTTACAAATCCACACTTAAAATAAAAGAGAAAAAAAAAAAGCTCATGTGTCTCTCTAGTGCAAATGTCATTTAAGATTTATTTTCTGAAATAGTGTTTAAAAATTAATTCAATGGTTAAAAAAACCTGTAATTTATTTGCTGTAATACATTCCATATTAAAGTTGTATAAGGAATTTTCACATGTTTAATGGTTCAGAATTCAATAATCATTAAAAATATTTCCTCTAAGAATCAATAAATACTAAAAGCAAATGAAATTTAGGAGATTCTATGTCATTGGTCCCCAAAGATTTTATCTAGGAAGGTACTGCTGTCATCATCAGCTTTTATCACAAGAGTAACAACACCTGCACTGAGACCTCCGGGTCAACGGGTTTGCCTGCCTGTGAGGCTTGATGAAATGTTTTCTACTGCTGTAAGAATGTTATCAGACATTACCTACAATAGGATGTTAATGCTGGAAAGAACCTCAGCGATCTCATCCACACCTTATTCTTTAGATTGGGTGACTAAGTCACATTCACAAGGTCATCCAACAAGTGACATGTCTGTCCACTAGTGATGTTAATCGGTATCTTATATCTATAAGCGGGTTATGGCATCAGAGTCTGCCTTTCCTTCCTTGAGTCCCCAAGAAGCCTGAAACCTCTTTACAGGGTTTGTTGAGTGAGAGAATGAAATCCCAGAACAATTTCACTTCTCTTGAAGGATTCCTGTCCCAGTACTTTGACCTGAGATCAGGAAAATCTCTTAAAGTAAGTTGAGTTGACTGATTTCCAAGGAAATGTCATCTAACAAATCTGTTGTCAGTGCCCATGAGTGGATTTTTATTTGCTACTCTATGTGAAGTATAAATGTAGAATGTGCTCTCTCCCCTTTACCAATGGCATTGTGCTGTAGCAGTTAAGCGCACTGGACTGAGGTAAATTGAATTTAACCTCAGAGGCCACATCCAATGTTCTGCAAGTCACTGAACTTCTATATGCCTAAATTTCTTTGTTTTGTTGAACTGACCTACTAGTATACCACAAGGTTGAAACCAGGATGATACAGAGCTCATTACATTATAGATGTATGAAAATGCATCCATTATTATTATTACTCTTAATGCCATTAGGATTAGTGATATGTTAACATCTGATTTCAAAACCATAAATTCCCTGAGTTGACCATTGTAGAAATGTTGTGTCTTGGTTTGTTATGATTTCAAATGCACTTGTTTATAACGCAAGTAAAGTCATTTTGACCTACTTGGTTCCTTAAGTTCCTACTTAAGGAACACCATTTTGATCTCCAGTAAGTCCTCGCTCAACATCAAAGATAAGTTCTTGAAACTTTGGGAAAATGAGGTAGAACAAAACCCTGGACTAATTGAAATAAACACGGGTAAGCTCCTCCAGCATCACATCGGAATTAGGACAGAATGACACTGAACAAAATGGTGTTACAAGAGGACCCGCCCTGCGTGTTTATGGCTTAAGTGAAGCTGTTCTGATGCTGAGTTTGTTTACTTTGGGGGTGGGGGCATGTCAGGGTGATATCATCAAAATTTTTAAGCTTTAAAACTTCAAATACCAAGGATTTATAAGGACTTACTGAGAGGGTTTATTCTGGGCAAGCCTACTTTTTGCTGATCTAAAGAGCTCTCCAAACACCTTGGGACATTAGCTCCTATTGCTTGAAGCGGAGTTTGCCACCAGTGGTGAAAACGGTGCATCAGCCTCTTGAAGGAGGTCATCTTGCCTGCCAACATCAGCCTCCGTTCTCAGCATCCTCCAGCACCAAGGCACTTTCTATGAACCCTGGCAACCGGACAGCAGCTCTTGTTTGGCAAGCTGACCCTTCTGAGGGCCCATTCATAGAAAAGTACACCTCAGCTAAATTTGGACTTTACTTCTTTTATCTCCCCTGTGCCTGGAACAATAATGGAATGAATCTATCCGTAGTTTGGAGTATGTTGTTTCTTTGTAGACTCATTAAGAGATGTTATCCTGTATGTTATTGGCTTGTGGAATTCTTTATTATAAAGTACAATTTCTGAAATGAACCTGTGTTAAATTACTTATTGGTGAAGACAATCTGTCTCTGAAACTAGTTTCGCCTCAGACAAAACATGGAACAGACACAAAATAGACATACTGTATGTGACTATGCGTATGCATCTGTAGAAACTGAGGTCTGTCTTACTGAGGCTTAGTTTACTTAATTGAGTTTGCTCGATTTAAACAGACCATTGGGCTTCCCCAAATTCCAAAACACACACAGTCAGCTTCCCCCTCAGAGCAATAAGGAACACGGTGAATCAGTGAATTTTGGGAACTGGCATGCTTAAGGTACATTTGGAATGATTCCCCACCATCTCCTACCTACTCTTCCAGCCCACAGAGAGTCAGTGAAGATACAAGATATTTAAAGTAAAATTATCGATGTGATACTCACATAAGACATGTTGTTGATATTTTAGAGAATCGGTCACTTACCTCAGCACCATCTAGAATTTTGAATTATAGAATTTACTTTGTACAAGACACTGACAACATTTTCTCCCCAGTTTTTACAAATAGATCTTAGAAGGAGTGGGTATTTATCATGTAGTCTGTGACACGTGGGACATTGCCTCAAGGTAATTACCAACCCCAGGAGGACTTTGGATAAACAATTACTTTTCTTCCAGAGATGTGGCTTGAATGCTTTATTTTAAATGAGAAAAGTGAAGAAATAACATAACTGACTATAAGTGGTCATTACAAAATAACATATGTCTCCTTCACTAGGAGAGTTTTCATTAAAAGAACAATGACAAAAACAACACATCCTTAAATTATACCTGTCAAAAAATTATTTACTTTGATTTCTCCCAGATACTTAAAGACATTTTAAAGCATTTAGTTGTATAAGAAAATTCCAAAGTAGAAGCTCAACACTATTAAGAAGAATCGTAGGCACCTTAATTTTTCCTTTTTTAATTTTAATTCTTATCATTGAAAATCTTTCTTAAATACATGGTTCCTCTTTTTTATTTTACTTTATGTTATTTTATTTCATTTTATTTTATTTTTTTGTGGTTCAAGTACAGTTGTCTCCATTTTTCTTTATTGCTAAGTTATCTGAGTGACTGAAATAAACTACGTCTTGAATGATGAGATACGAAAGGAAGAACTTATGACTCAGGCAAGCTGGGTTTGAATGTCGCTTTTGCCATTTCATAATTTGAGACGTTGAGCTACATATTTCTTCCTACTTTTACTGATTTGTAAAATATGAACAATAATTGTGCCCCTCACCAGATTCTTGTGAAGGCTGAGATAACACATGTAAATGCTTAGCCCTTGGTGAGCAGATTTTACTCCTTTGATGACTCAGCTTTCTCGTTAAATCACAGCAATGTACATACACACGCATCACTGCTTTCAATTGGAAACACACTGAATGGCCATCAGCTGCTGATCCATCTATAGAATGACCTACTACTACTACTTAAAAATAAAAGGACAAACTGATAAATGTAACCACGTGGTTGGATCTCAAAACATTGCAGTGAGGATCAGAAGCCAGACTCAAGAGGCTCCATACCGTTTGATTTCACAGAAGATGATCACATTCTGGGAAGGGCGAAAGCCTGACATGAATCACACCGGCGTCCTCTCAGCGGTTGTCAGAGGCTGGTAGATGGAAAGGAACTGTTAGGATCGTGGAACTTGTCAGGCTGGGTGAAATATTCTGTCTTGGTGGTGGCAGTGGTTAGAAGACAGTGTTTGTCAAAACTCACCAAACTACACACCTAAAAGCTGTGATAATTTGCTGTAAAACACCAATGGCACAATAAACCTGACTAAAACACTGAGTTTCCAACTGATCATAATATTTTTCATTTTTACAATGAAAAATATGAAATGAAAATGAAAAATTGAAATATTTTTCATTTATTATTGTTTGTGCTTCTTCCTGATAAAAACCTTTTTTCAAGATTTTTAATTATAATATCTTGTTCGGTAAATTCAATCGGCCTTTTGGTCTTTGTTTGACCTATGGTTTAGTAATATTAATCTCTTCTTTCTTTAAAGCATTCTCCCCTTCCCCTACTACGGTAACTCATTATGCTGATTCTCTTTCCATCTCTGTTAACTCACATTTCTGGTAGCTCAGTTATATATTAGTTTGAAGTATTTTCATATTTTAAATTGTTCACTTCCATACATTAGTAAATAAGTATGCATTTGATCCATATCAATTGGGGCAGCTTTTAATGCTTGAAATTGATAACATTACAAATAAAGTTTGGGGTTCTTTTAAATAATTTTTGTTGTTGTCATTCAGTAACAGTTGTCTCACCTTTTTCCATGTTGCTCTCCCCTGCCCTGTCCACACACCACTCCCACAGTCTGTCCCCTCCTCACTGTCCATCCCCATGAGTCCTCCATTCATATTCCTTGACTTGAACCTTCCCCTACTTTCCCAGTTATCCCCCTCACCCCTCAGCTCTGGTCACTGTCAGTTTGTTCTTTATTTCCATGTCTTTAGTTCTATTTGCTCATTTGTCTGTGTTGTTGATTGGGTTCCATCTATAGGTGAGATTATATGGTATTTGTCTTTCATTGCCTGGCTTATTTCACTTAGCATAATGCTCTCCAGATCCACCCATGTTATCACACAGGGTAGGAGCTCCTTCTTTCTTTCTGCTGTGTAGAATTCCATTGTGTAAATGTGCCATAGTTTTTGGATCCACTCATTTACTGATGGGCATGTAGGCTGTTGCCAGCACTTGGCTATTGTAAATAATGCTGCTATGAACTTTGGGGTACATAGATTGATTTGAATTTGTGATTCAGGATTCTTAGGGGACAATCCCAGTAGTGGAACTGCTGGATCAAATGACAGTTCGATTTTTAGTTTTCTGAGGAAATTCCATACAGTTTCCCACAGTGGCTGCACCAATCTGCATTCCCACCAACAGTGCACTAGGGTTCCCTTTTCTCCACAACCTCGTCAGCACTTGTTATTTGTTGATTGGTTTATGATGGCCATTCTGACGGGGCGAAGTGGTATCTCATTGTGATTTTAGCATGTATGTCTCTAATGGCTAATGATGCTGAACACTTTTTCACGTGTCTATGGGCCCTCTATATATCCTCCTTGGAGAAGTGTCTGTTCAGGTCCTTTGTCCATTTTTTAATTAGATTGATTATCTTCCTGGTGTGGAGTTGTATGATTTCTTTACATAATTTGTAGATCAAACACTTGTCCAAGGTATCATTGGCAAATATGTTTTCTCATGTGATTGGTTCCCTTTCCAATTTGTTGATGTTTTCTGTAGTCATGAGGTTTTTAGTTTGATGAGGTCCCATTTGTTTATTCTTTCTTTTATATCCTTACCGTAGGGGACGTACCAATGAAAATATTGCTACGTGGAATACCTGAAATTTTCCTGCCCATGTTTTCCTCTAGGACTTTTATGGTTCAAAACTTATATTTAAGTATTTTATCCATCTTGTTTATGTTGGTTGATGGTGTAAGTCAGTGTTCTAGTTTCGTTTTTTTGCATGTACTTCTCCAAATCTCCAGACACTGTTTAATGAAGAGGTTACCTTTACTCCATTTTATGTTCCTTCCCCCATTGTCAAATATTAATTGGCCATGTTGACATGGGTTTATTTCTGGGTTTTGTATTCTGTTCCATTGATCTATGTGTCTGTTCTTATGTCTGAACCAGCCTGTATTGTTTACAGTGGCCTTATAATATAGTTGGATATCAGTTATTGTGACCCCTCCTACTTTGTTCTTTCTCAAAATTGTTGAGTCTATTTGAGGTTATTTATGGTTCCATATAAATGTTTGAAATATTTGTTCTATATTTGTGAAATTTCATTGGCATTTTGATAAGGATTGTCTTGAACCTACAAATTTCTTTGGGAAGTATGGACATTTTGATGATGTTAATTCTTCCAATATCATGAACAGAGTATATGTTTCCATTTATTTGTGTCTTCCATAATTTCTTTCTTCAGTGTTCTGCAGTTTTCTGAAAATCAAGTTTTTAAACAGCATCCAACATGATGTTACAGATTTTTCTTTAGATGCAGAGATACCCTAACTGCATTGAAGTGGCAGATTGAATTTGCCAGAAGATATACATATAAATATATATATAACCTAAGTGAGTAAGATAAAATGTTACATGAAACTGCACTGGGAAAGAAAGTAGCTAGGCACCCATTCTTCTGTATAAAATTGGGTTTAGTTTAACTCTCCCACTTTCTAACACCTTGCTCATTGGAAAACCCTATAATAGCTTTAAGTCTTGCTTTCCACATCTACAAAATATGTAAAACAATAATATCAACCTCAAAGACTGCTGTAGAGGTTATTTGCAAATTCAAAGGGAAAATTGTGAAATAGTACTGCAAAATTGCAGTATGAGTTCTCTGTGCAAATAAATTCTCTGTGCATCTGAATATATGTGCTTTATTTTATTTTGTTTTACTTGTGATGTGGAATCTAAAAAATCTGTAATTTCACTATCTTGTAGGATAAGAATTATGGATAATACCATATTTTGCTGTCTCTATTGCCCTCCCGTGTATAACACTCACCCACATTTGTAGCCCAAAATTTCATGGGAAAAGTCTTTCATTTTAATTTTTAATTCAATTATTTATTTATGTATTTATTTTTAGATACTTGATTTCTTTGTGTTGTAAAGGAATTGTAGCATTTATTTTTTAATGTACAGATATCATTATTCCTTTCTAGAGTTACACTTTTAATGCTAAGCATATATAAAGGATTTAAAAACATTTATGTAGACACAGAATTAATACTACCTATGTATAATGTGCAAACTTATTTTTCCCTCAAAAAATTGAGCACAAAGTATCCATGATGCATGGTGAAATATGGGTAATTGCAAAAAAACCCTCAATTTTAAAATCATAAAAAAAATTGTTTTTTATTCAATATCCTATTATGCTGATGGAATAGTTTTGCCTTAAATTTTGTACAATTGGTATTAGTTTTTTCCTCTCATTAATTTCACTCCAGAAGAGAGTTGGATTAGAGGTAAAATTACCAAGAAAATGGAAGGGGCACATATAGACACACACACACACACACCACATACACTGAAAAGAAGCATAATTTGGTAGTGAGCTATGCTCACTTGGAATAAGCTAAAATACAGAAAGAGAGGCAATGTAATGGGCAATTGAATTATTTTTTTACTTTGGCAAAGACTTTAGGTAAAACAGTTATCAGGAACCACTTCATAAAGCAATGTTTGACTCCGTGAATAGGCAAGGGATTATATTTTATTTTCTCTTCAGACGAAGTTTCTGCCCCTGGAGGTTTGACTCCACAATGAAATACTATAATATAGTCCCTGTGGTTACCCACCTTCCTTTTAGGAAAACGAAATAAAAGTGGAGCAACATGTATTTGCTCAGAAGGTGTCTCAAATTTTTACAAATAGGTAATTCAAATTTTCACTGCATTTCATATCATTTAAAAATAAAAATTTTCTTTTAAAAGCCTTTTAGCTACAACTCAGAACTGCTGATAAACAGGGAAGACTACACAGGTAAGGCACTGGGGAGAAAGCTGTGAGGATTCAATGCTCTCATTCACCAAGTGGACAGGTATTGCTGGCCACAAGGCAATATTCTGACAGTGTACATTGTAACTAGAGCAATAGTTCGATGAAACATCACAAAATCATTCTTCAGGATATGATGGGTGTACAAATATTGGTTATTAGAAATGGTAGCAATTTTTACTACATGGGTACATGAGTGATATTTTCAGAAGGCAATGAATGAACTTGGGAGTTGAAGCATAAACAGAGTGGTCTTGCGGAGAAACATGTATTTGAGTTAAAACTCCATACTGTTTGGAAAACTGGTGAACTTCCACAAGGATATTCTTATCCTTCACACTTCGGATGTGGGCTGGAAGAGAAAAGAGAGAACAATCTGTGTCGGTAGCTGCAGAAACCGAGGTGCCCTGTGTGCACTTGACCAGCAGTGTGAGAGGTGTAAAACCAGGTTCATTACACACAATTGCTGAATGAATTCAAATTCTTGTCCATTTGTCCACTAATTTCCCCCTACCTCAGTAACTTTATTTATTATGCTACATTATCCTAGGTTTCTATTTCCATGTGCAAATATCTCCATTAAGATTTCTATTTCTCCCATTAACTTTTGTAAAAGGAAACCATTAACCTAATGTAAGTATAAGGAAATTGTCTTTGTAATACATGAGGAGAACAAATTATACGTTGGTGACTGAGTTCATCCTGCTGGGATTGGCAGACACGCTGGAGCTCCAGGTCATCCTCTTCTTGCTCTTTTCTGTGATTTACACACTGACAGTGTGCGGGAATGCTGGGATGATCCTCTTAATCAGGACTGATTCCCGACTTCACACACCCATGTATTTCTTCCTGGCTAACCTGTCCTTTGTGGACATGTCTTACTCGTCCACCATCACCCCAAAGATGCTGGTGGATTTATTGTCAGAGAAGAAAACCATCTCCTTTGCTGGCTGCTTTCTGCAGATGTACTTCTTTATCGCCTTGGCCACAACTGAATGCATCCTCTTTGGGTTGATGGCCTATGACCGTTATGTGGCCATATGCAACCCTCTGCTTTACCCCGTGGTCATGTCCAGGACAGTCTGCCTGAAAATGGCAGCAGGGGCTTTCACAGCGGGACTGTTGAACTCCATGGTGAACACAAGCTATGTGAGCAGGCTGCCATTCTGCGGTTCCAATGTCATCCACCACTTCTTCTGTGACAGCCCTCCACTCTTTAAGCTCTCATGTTCTGACACTCACCTGAATGAAAGCATCATTTCCACTTTTGCTGGAGTGAATATGGTGGGGGTTCTGCTGGTCATCCTCATGTCCTACTCCTACATTCTCTTCTCCATCTTTCGTATGCATTCCGGGGAGGGACGGCACAAAGCTTTCTCAACCTGTGCCTCTCACCTGGCAGCTGTAATTCTGTTCTACTCCACCGCCATCTATACTTATCTGAGACCAACTTCCAGCTACTCCCTGGGTCAGGACAAAGTGGCTTCTGTGTTCTATGCAGTGGTGATCCCCATGTTAAATCCTCTGATCTACAGCCTTAGGAATAAGGATGTAAAGAAAGCTTTATGGGATGTAATTACAAGGAAAAGGATCCCTTCATTTCTGTGATTGTTTGGTTAATTTTCTAAGCCTTCCAGACTGTTTAATGAATTTCATAGACTGATTCAAAGCTACATACTTTACTAGAGTATTTTTAAGTAATCACATTGTGTAATAGTGAAATATATGTATTGTATAAGGAAAATTACCTTTAATTTACATAACTATAAGGTAAATTACCAAACTTAATGTAAGACCATGCGCCCTCCTCTAACCATTCTGTATCTTCAGTGCTTCCCTGAAAATGAGGTCTGTTTGTAATGATATCTTGCCTTGGAAAAGAAAACTATAGACTATTAGCCCCAAAATTCTCAATATGATACAAAACTAGCCACCCACATTTTCCCCAATGCATTATTATTCACCATTTATGATTCATAAAGATTGTTACATGTCACATATATCAAACTTAATTTAAAAACTATTGAGACTTTTAATTATTACATTGATTGGGATTTTGTCATGTTTTCCTTTATTTAGATCCTTAGAATATTTATTAAACCCTCCCCTGTGAATGTAAAATTTTTTGCCTTTTTGGTACACTATCTCAATAGCTTTTTGTTCTTGTAATTCTTCCAGTGTTTTATTTTCTTGAATGATTAAGGTTAGCATGTTCCCTACATAAGCAAATATCACTCAATGTTTTGTTTCATTCAATTTTTTGAGTAATTTACTTATTAAAATTAGTGAAAGAAGTTTGAAATATATGCATTTAAGATATGTTTTGGTCAATATTATCCTTAGTGAGTAAACATGATCAAAGAGAGACTAACTTAAAGCCTGTGACTGTCATAAAGTTGGAACAGTCAGCCAACATATGGAAGAAGTGAAAAAGTCTCTATTCAAGAATTGCATTGATACTAGTAAACATCTCAAATACTACGATGTTATTAATATCTGGAGTCCTCCATCAAACGTTTGCATACACGGGCACCCTGCACAAAAGGATTGACTCACTCAGCTTGGTGTGCCCAAACTCTGCATATTCCTGAGGTCTTCAGGACTGTACCTTAACTGGCTCCTAAAAGAAAACCTCTGAAACCTTGGTGTGTCCTGCCTGATAAGAGCATCTTTGAATCCTGGGCCCACACCAAACAGTCTATGCTAATAATGTGAGTCAGAGTGAATGCCTAGTTTTGGACACCTGCAGCGTTGGGCTAGGCTGTGTCAGTTTGAAATCGGGCTGGGGCAGTTGGAGACCAAGTGACCATGGACATTGATGGGAGCCCTCCATGTCTATGTACTGACCCCCAGTGAAACACTGGACACCAGAACTTGGTGAAGCATTTCTGCTTGGTGACACTTCATCTGAGCTGTCAGACAGTGTGGCTGGAGCTTTAGGTGCCGCCTGTGTGATTCTGCCCTGAGGTGCCCCGTAAAAGCTCACTCCTGGTTTCCCCTGGACACGGCCCTGCATACCTTCTTCCTGGGCTACTCTAACCTATTTCTTTAGCTGTAATAAACCATAAGCATAAGTACAACGTAAAGGCCCTTCTGAGTTTTGTGAGTTCTATCAGGGATGAGCCTGATGGTGGTCTTGGGAACCTCGGAATAGAGCATTAAATTCAAAAACTTTTCTCAAGTTTTGTTGTTTGTTTGTTAAAGTCTTTATTAATATATTATGTAAAATATAACATTTTGATTTATTTTCTAAATAAAATGAATATGCAAATTAGGAAACAAAGTGAGTGAGCACATGTAAACTCTCCTCCCCAGTAGATAAAACACTCAAAGCCTGGCATTGCCACAAGGGAAGTCGCTGTGACCCCTCCCATCACCCTGCTTCCTTGACAGTGACAACCACATTCTGTGTTTCTCACGGTTCTCTAGCTTTTACTTGTAAAAATAAATACATCTGTATTCCTAAAACTATAGTTTTAGAAAACCTGTTTTTATATTCTCAATGTAATGTCATACAGTGTGTCTTCTCTGTTGCTTGGTTTTCTTCAGTATTGTCTCTAACATTCTACCGTGTTCATATGTATTCCTGCACAATTAATTTCAGACTTTTGTAGTGTTCTTTCTCTTCAATATCTCCTGATTAAGCTGTCCGTTACCTTCCATTATGACCAGTGGTGATAGAGTGTTAATTCACATTTCACTTACTGCACAGGTAAAGCATTTATACAGGTATAATTCTAGATGTGGCACTGCTTATATAGAGGGTATATACATGTTCATGTTTAAAGTATAACACACTATTTTCTCAATTTCTTGTTTATATTTGTACTACCAACAACAACAGCACATAGACATCACATTCCATATCCTTACTAACACTTGCTAGAGTCGGTATTTATCTTCTTTTTCCAATATAGTAAGGCTGACAGATAAATCTTAAGCACATCTGAGGATATGTTTGTCCATTGTATTAGGTGGACATATTTCCTTTTCTGAATGAAGATGGCCTATTTCCCCCACTGCTTAATTTTGAACATATGCCCTGTATTTATCTTGAATGACACTTTATAAATACGTTAAATTTCATTAATGTGTAGACCTCTGTAGACTCTCTGGACTCTGAAAAAGGCTGATGAGAAAAAAGTGGATTCATTTGCAATGTGTCGTTGGAGGAGAGCTCTGTGGCTAGCCTGGGCCTGCAGAAAGAGATGTGGGTCCTAGGTCAGTTAAGCCTGAAGTATCCTGGAGACAAAACAGACAAAACTGAGACTGTCCTGGTTCAGGCACATCATGAGAAGGCAGGGGTCTTCGAAACAGAAAATAGTGCTGGAAAATACAGAAGGCAACCGGAAAAGAAGACCAAAGTGACATGGTTTGACCCCACAAAGGGAGCCGTAGGCATGAGTCTCCTTTTGCTGAGGAGGGCTGTTGAGGACAGGATGCTGTGGACGTCACTTGTCCATGGGTCACCAGGAGTCAGTGCTGACCCAAGGGCACCTAACAACAATTCCACAAAACTGCTACAATTGGTCAGTCTTTTTTATTTATTTTTTTATATTTGTTCAGTTACAGTCATCCCAAATTTTCCCCTGTTGTTTTTCCCTGCCCCGCCCAGGCCTCCCTCAGTCAATGCCCACCCCTTTCTCCTTGTCTGTGGGTCCTTGTCTGTGGGTTCCTTGAGTAAACCCTTCCCCTATTTCCCCTGTTATTCTTCTCCCCCGCCCCTCTGGCCCCCTGTCAGTTTGTTCCTTATTTCCAAGTGTCTGGTTCTATTTTGCTCTTTTGTTTGTTTTGTTCATTAATAAAACTTTGTTTATAATTGTGTTTTATTTGTAGATCAATTTTGTAAAACAGTATCTTTAAAATATTGAATCATCTTCATAAGCATGTCGTCACTATTTGAATTATTTGTCTTAAATATTTAATTATATTTTATCAATCTCCATATGTTATGAGTAGATATTGCTAGATCAATTTTCCTGAAGGCCTGATACACCAAAAACTGGAATTCTAAACATTTTTATAGTGATGTGAGGAAATCCAACTAATTTCAGATTAAATATCCGTCCTCCATTTCGCAGCCCAGACAAACTATATTACTAATTCTTATAATTTTTCATTTCACTTCTTTACATAGTTCATTCCTTCTCCTTCTTAAGTTTTCTTTGTTTTTGTTTTTTCTTTGTTCTGCTAGCTGCATCCTCCAATGAATTTTTACCTAAAATGGGTAACATTAGACACCATTGTCCTTTACATGTTTTAAAGTAAATATCACTAATCTTTTTCAATCTTAAATAGTAAATGAAATTACTTTTAAGCCTCCAAATGAAATGTGTCTTCTACGTTGCACCATTAGGGACATAGAGAAAGATAGGGAAAACATTCCATTTGCAATGATAAATTTTTGGAACACAAATTCAAGCAACTAGGTCATAAACTTTAACCATTAAATTGCAAAAAACCTAACATTAAAGGTGATTGTTCACTATTTTTTTATTTTAGTTATTATTTGACAAATTTGTAATGCTAGTTATACCTTTTTATGAGACAGAAACTTCATTGAAAGTGAATACCCAATAAGCCCTGTTATCAAAAAGCTTTGGCAAAATTTTGTAGCTTAAACTAAAAGAGAATACGGAGCAAAAATAAATGAAAGGATAAGTACCATAAGTAATGATTATCTTGAAAGAAAGAGAGACTTGATGGACGTGTGATAAAGACATGAGGATTCCTCCCCATATCAGTGCAGGGATTTTCAATCCGTGTGCCACAAGAATTTTAGAACACGCGGGACCTGACTATTGAGTCAGGGGCACTGACTTATTTTCGTTTATACTGTGAAATAAAAAAAGAAAAATGGCAACTGCCAACATAATGATAGCTATCTGGTAAGAATGAATCAAAATTACATTTATATTTATTCAGATCAGCAATAAATATAATTTTTTGGTGTGCCACAGAAGCTTAGTAATTAGTTTATGTGTGCCATGAGATGAAGAGGCTTGAAAATGGCTGTTTTAGTGTAATAAAGATCTTTGAAAATTGCAAATTCTTACTTTTTATGTTGGGGAAAATATAGAGCTCAGCCTCAGAATACTTCTTAAGTATGTTATTTCTTATTGAATCTCAAGAGAAATCAATGGACATTATAGCTATTGATTACTCAACATATTTTTCATTCTTCAGTATGAAAAAAACCCCATATGTCTATTTTAGCAAAATAAGTGATAAATTGAAGAATTTATTTATTTATTTATTATTTATTTACTTATTGTTTTTCAGTTACCTTTGTCTTGCCTTTTCCCCTATTGTCACCACTAACCTACCTCCCCACTCCCACAGTCAATCCCCCATTGTCTGTGCCCACGAGAACACTATTACTGTGCTTCTGCTTACCCTTTCCTCTTCTCTACCCCATATCTCCCTCATGCCACCCTCTGACCAGGGTTCATTTGTTCTTTAAAATAAAGAAACTATTTATTCTACACTCTTATTTACAATACCTTACGTGCACTTGCTTTATTAACTGGAATAAAATTATCAGAGTAAAATATAAACATCCTGAGGTCAATCCTTAAATAAGTGATATACATACAAATATTCACAGTCTAAGAAGCAATGAATCGTAAATCATATAAATTTTTTAAATGACAAAGATCTTTACTTTTAAAGTTTAAAATATTTAAAATATAATTTAAATTTTGAAATAAAACTTAAAAATAAAATATATTTGTTCATTTATTTACCCACAAATATTTCTTAAATGCTTACAATATGGCAGGCACTGTTTTACTAACTTGGTCAATAATTGCAAAAATTTCTGCTCTAATATTTGATTAGATAATTTAAAAAGTGAAAAAAATAAAGAAGAAAATGACAAGGTGTTATTAATATGTCCTGTTTATACTATTGAGTTGACTTTTATAATTACAGGTTTCATTCTACATTTCTTGTTGTAGCCTTTGAAAAGTTTTTAAATTACACTCCGTGAAACAAACTTAAGGCTTAACAAGATCAAGACCTGTGGAAATCTGAGTCAACACGAGAATGAGCATCTACATCAGGTAAGCTGACTAACACATGTGTTTAGCTCATTTAAAACTATGCTGCAACTCCGTTTTACAAAGAGATTCTTCTGGTAATAGCGGAGTAAGGGACATGTAAAAATAGAGAACTCACTTCACATGTCATAAACTGTAACTTCCCTTTGATCAATAGCATATTTATTGATCCCAGTCTAAACTGTAACTTCCCTTTGATCAATAGCATATTGATTGATCCCAGTCTAAACTGTAACTTCCCTTTAATCAATAGCATATTTATTGATCCCAGTCTAAACTGTAACTTCCCTTTGATCAATAGCATATTTATTGATCCCAGTCAAGAGACGATAATTGTCAGAACACTAGAGTTTATCTCTTATGCACCTTCTGTGAATGTCAATATCTGTATACCTCAATTATGTATAAGAGAAGCATAAGAAAAGTACAATAAATAAATAAATTATAAATAAGTAAATAGAAGTTTGCACAGATGTACTCAGGAGACATTTTTCATGGCATGCTGATGGAATCTTTACATCAAATATTTTTATTGAATTAACTGGAGTAGCATTGTCTAATAAAATTACATAGGTTTCAGGTGTACAGTTCTACAATATATTACCTGTATATTGTAGTGTGTTCATCACCTCAGCTCAAGTCTTCTTCCATCACTGTTGATCCCTTCGCCCTCTACAACTGCCCCCTACCTACCCCCTCCCAACCCCAACAAATACTATTCGTGGTGTTACAGATTGTTCTTTAGAAGCACAAAGACCCACCTGCTCTGGTGCTTGGAAGATTTGGTTGACGAAAAGATACAGAATATATGCACATATGTTTGGGCATATGCATGTGTGTATATATGTATTACATACATTCTATACAGAAAATCTAAGACACTGATAAAATGAAAGCAGACAGGAAAAGTCGGTAGCTGGGAATTAATGCTTTCTGGGATATTTTGTTTGTTTTTCTCAAAGATTTTATTTACTAACTTTTAGAGAGAGAGATAGGGATAAGGAAGAACAAAGGGGGAGAAACATCAACATGTAGTAGCTTCTTGTGAACACCCCAGTGGGATTCAGGCCCACAACCCCACTGGGAATTGACCCATCCACCCTTTCGTTCCCAGGCCAGCACAGTCCACTGAGCCACACCAGCCAGGGCAATGCTTCCTGTCACAGTGTGTGCTCTAGTCCATTCTTCTACTTCCTAAGAATCTGTCCACTGGAAAGTAATTTATAGCTTGAAGTACTTGCTTTCTTCATCTGCAAAATGTGTAAAATAAAAATCCCTCCCTCAAGACTGTTGTAGAAAGTTAATTGAGGATTTAGGTGGAGAAGTATAACACAGAACTCAGTGCATTATGAGTTCTCCCTGCAAATAGACTCTCTGTGCATATGCACTCCCAGTGTGTTTTATCCAACCTTTTTTCATTGCATAGTTAGGCCTAGGAAATCTGTGCTATCACCCCCTTCTAGCATAAGAATCACAGACAATACTTTCAAAAAGCCAACACAATTCTTTAATCAAAGAAGAAGTTCAATTCGCTTATTCATTGTTCTGTTTGACAGGATATCATTAATTAAAAACTGTACAATGCTTTTAGGTAGCTCATCCTTCTCATTAATTTCACCCAAGAACAACGTTGCACTGAAATGTAAAATGAGTCGGACAAAGGAAGATACTCTCCTCCCAAGGCTGCCACCAAACAACGCACACTTGGGTAAAGGGGAAAATAATCCAGTAGTGGGCTATGGCCCATTGGAAATAGGCTAAAAGTACAAAGAGAGAGGCAAAGTACATAGCCAATTAGTTTTATTTTACATCAGCTAATGACTGTAAGGTACACAGAGATCAGGAACAATTTGATGATGAAATGTTTGATACCATGCAACTGTATGTGATTATATTTTATTTTAATTCGAGACTGGGAGTTTCTGCCCTCAGAGGATTGAGTCCACAATTAAACCCTATAATCGAGTCCCCCTGGTTACTCAATTTTCTTCCAGGGAAACGTAATAAAAGGTCAGCAACATGTACTTACACAGAGGACTCTCAAATTTTTACCAATAAGTAATTCAAATATCCGTGCATTTCATTTCACTTATAACGTGAAATTTTTTTTAATCTCCAGCTGGGAACCACTAATAAAGTGAAAAAATAGTCTACATGAGTAAGACACTGAAGAAAAAAAGCACACAAAGATTTGATGCTGTTATTTACTGCTCTGGACAGGTACTGCGTCTGCTACTGCATGACATTCATTTGATGGTGTACTATGTATCAAGGAGATTTATTTGGTTCATGTTTAAACATGACAAAATAATTTTCTAAGATATGATATAGGTCAAAATATGGTTATTTGAAATGGTCACTATTTTTGCTTCTTGGGGTACATGAGAAATTTCTGGGAGACAGTGCATGCATTGGGAGTTGAACAATAAACAGCGTGGTCTTGAGAAATAAACAATGGATCTGTGTTACATTTCACACCTTTCAGAGACTGGGAAACACTACAGCAGGAATATTTCCATCCTTTGCTTTTTGGATGTGGGCTGGAAGAGAACGACTTGTATATTGCATTTGCAGACATTTAAGTGGAGGGTGTGGATTGACACCAGTAATTTGAGGGGCCTGCAAGTGGATTTCATGAGGTCAATTGCATCATAAATTCAAAGGCTTCTCCATTCATCCACTAACGCTCCTCTTTCTTCAACCCCTTTCTATGTTATGATATATTAAGAGAGGGAGTTGTTTTCTCCCATATGTGAATGACCACATTAACATGCCCATTATTTTATGTAACTTTTAGAGAGGAAAATATCTACACACCTGTACGAATTGAAGTAAACTGTATTTGTAATACATGAGGAGAACAAATTATACGTTGGTGACTGAGTTCATCCTGCTGGGATTGGCAGACACGCTGGAGCTCCAGGTCATCCTCTTCTTGCTCTTTTCTGTGATTTACACACTGACAGTGTGCGGGAATGCTGGGATGATCCTCTTAATCAGGACTGATTCCCGACTTCACACACCCATGTATTTCTTCCTGGCTAACCTGTCCTTTGTGGACATGTCTTACTCGTCCACCATCACCCCAAAGATGCTGGTGGATTTATTGTCAGAGAAGAAAACCATCTCCTTTGCTGGCTGCTTTCTGCAGATGTACTTCTTTATTGCCTTGGGCACAACTGAATGCATCCTCTTTGGGCTGATGGCCTATGACCGTTATGTGGCCATATGCAACCCTCTGCTTTACCCTGTGGTCATGTCCAGGACAGTCTGCCTGAAAATGGCAGCAGGGGCTTTCACAGCGGGACTGTTGAATGGTATGGTGAACATAAGCTATGTGAGCAGGCTGCCATTCTGCGGTTCCAATGTCATCCACCACTTCTTCTGTGACAGCCCTCCACTCTTTAAGCTCTCATGTTCTGACACACACTTGAATGAAAACATCTTTTCCACTTTTGCTGGAGTGTGTATAGTTGCGTCTCTGCTGGTCATCCTCCCATCCTACTTCTACATTCTCTTCTCCATCTCTCGTATGCATTCCATGGAGGGACGGCACAAAGCTTTTTCAACCTGTGCCTCTCACCTGGCTGCCATAATTCTATTCTTTTCCTCAGGCATCTATACTTATCTGAGACCTACTTCCAGCTATTCCCTGGTTCACAACAAAGTGTCTTCTGTTTTCTACACAATGGTGATCCCCATGTTAAATCCTCTGATCTACAGCCTCAGGAATAAGGATGTAAAGAAGGCTTTATGGGATGTAATTACAAGAAAAAGGATCCCTTCATTTCTGTGACTGTTTAAGGCTGGTTCATAGATACAGTACTTTATTGGAATATCTTTAAGTAATCACATTCTGTAATATTGAAGTATGTGTATTATATAAAGATAATTACGTTAAATTTCTCTAAGCATAAGGTCAACTACCAAACATATATAGGACCGTGGACCCTCCCCTATCTTTTATCTGCAGCACATCCCCCCAAAATAAGGTCTATTTGTAATATATTGCCTCAGGAAAAAAAGTATAGACCGCTTAGCAATAAAAGTTGTGATATCACTTGAAATTAGCTATAGAAAATACTTGTAAGTGTCTATATAGTTTTCCCTATTAACCATTATTCAACATTTCTGATTTGTAAAAATTGTTATATGCACACAAATCAAACTTAAATTGAGAAATCATTTTGGCCTTTATTTATTGTAATTATGTTGATTAAGGTTTTGCCATGCTTTGCTTTATATCCTTAGAAAATTTTTCAAACCCTCTTTGATGAATGTGAATTGTTTTGCCTATTTGATACACTATCTCTTTTCCTTTCTGTTTCTCTAATTCTTCAGTATTTGCACTCCAATGACCAATGTTTTCACATTGTATAAATATACAATTTTCAATCAAGATTTTGCCTATCTCAATGGGTTTTGAGATAAGCAAATCTGTGTATTCCTAAGGTCTTCAGGACTGGACCTTAACTGGCTCCCACAAGAAAACCTCTGAAACCTTGGTGTGTCCTGCCTGATAAGAGCATCTTTGTATCCCGGGCCCACACCAAACAGTCTATGCTAATAATGTGAGTCAGAGTGAATGCCTGGTTTTGGACACCTGCAGCTTTGGGCTAGGCTGTGTCAGTTTGAAATCGGGCTGGGGCAGTTGGAGACCAAGTGACCATGGACATTGATGGGAGCCCTCCATGTCTATGTACTGACCCCCAGTGAAACACTGGACACCAGAACTTGGTGAAGCATTTCTGCTTGGTGACACTTCATCTGAGCTGTCAGACAGTGTGGCTGGAGCTTTAGGTGCCGCCTGTGTGATTCTGCCCTGAGGTGCCCCGTAAAAGCTCACTCCTGGTTTCCCCTGGACACGGCCCTGCATACCTTCTTCCTGGGCTACTCTAACCTATTTCTTTAGCTGTAATAAACCATAAGCATAAGTACAATGTAAAGGCCCTTCTGAGTTTTGTGAGTTCTATCAGGGATGAGCCTGATGGTGGTCTTGGGAACCTCGGAATAGAGCATTAAATTCAAAAACTTTTCTCAAGTTTTGTTGTTTGTTTGTTAAAGTCTTTATTAATATATTATGTAAAATATAACATTTTGATTTATTTTCTAAATAAAATGAATATGCAAATTAGGAAACAAAGTGAGTGAGCACATGTAAACTCTCCTCCCCAGTAGATAAAACACTCAAAGCCTGGCATTGCCACAAGGGAAGTCGCTGTGACCCCTCCCATCACCCTGCTTCCTTGACAGTGACAACCACATTCTGTGTTTCTCACGGTTCTCTAGCTTTTACTTGTAAAAATAAATACATCTGTATTCCTAAAACTATAGTTTTAGAAAACCTGTTTTTATATTCTCAATGTAATGTCATACAGTGTGTCTTCTCTGTTGCTTGGTTTTCTTCAGTATTGTCTCTAACATTCTACCGTGTTCATATGTATTCCTGCACAATTAATTTCAGACTTTTGTAGTGTTCTTTCTCTTCAATATCTCCTGATTAAGCTGTCCGTTACCTTCCATTATGACCAGTGGTGATAGAGTGTTAATTCACATTTCACTTACTGCACAGGTAAAGCATTTATACAGGTATAATTCTAGATGTGGCACTGCTTATATAGAGGGTATATACATGTTCATGTTTAAAGTATAACACACTATTTTCTCAATTTCTTGTTTATATTTGTACTACCAACAACAACAGCACATAGACATCACATTCCATATCCTTACTAACACTTGCTAGAGTCGGTATTTATCTTCTTTTTCCAATATAGTAAGGCTGACAGATAAATCTTAAGCACATCTGAGGATATGTTTGTCCATTGTATTAGGTGGACATATTTCCTTTTCTGAATGAAGATGGCCTATTTCCCCCACTGCTTAATTTTGAACATATGCCCTGTATTTATCTTGATTGGCACTTTATATATATGTTCAATTTCATTAATGTGGAGATCTCTCTAGACTCTATTCATCAGTCAGTGTCACACTTCCTTCACTACTGAGCTTTCGTTCACCCAGGGGCATTAATAACTCTTACATATTTCTTCAGAAATGGCTGGGTTAAGCCACACACTTCCCAATTGGTATACACAGATGTGAAAGTTGGACTCTGAAAAAGGCTGATGAGAAAAAAGTGGATTCATTTGCAATGTGACGTTGGAGGAGAGCTCTGTGGCTAGCCTGGGCCTGCAGAAAGAGATGTGGGTCCTCGGTCAATTAAGCCTGAAGTATCCTGGAGACAAAACAGACAAAACTGAGACTGCCCTGGTTCAGGCACATCATGAGAAGGCAGGGTTTTTCAAAACAGAAAACAGTGCTGGAAAATACAGAAGGCAGCCAGAAAAGAAGACCAAAGTGACATGGTTTGACCCCACAAAGGGAGCCATAGGCATGAGTCTCCTTTGCTGAGCAGGGCTGTTGAGGACAGGACAGTGTGGACGTCACTTGTCCATGGGTCACCAGGAGTCAACGCTGACCCAAGGGCTCATAACGACAATTCCACAAAACTGCTACAGTTAATTTTCATTTTTGGAGCATTAATAAAGCTTTGTTTATAATTGTTTTTGTTTTCTTGATCAATTTTTAAAACATGGCTTTAAAATATTGATATGAAAAAATGCTCAGCATCACTAGCCATTGCAGAGATGCAAATTAAAACCATGATGAGATACCATTGCACACCTGTCAGAATGGCCGGCACAAACAAACCAACAAACAGCACGTGCTGGAGAGGTTCTGGAGAAAAAGGAGCCCTCGTGCACTGTTGGTGGGAATGCAGACTGGTGCCAGCCACTGTGGAAAAGGGCAGTATGCTATTTCTTCAAAAAACTAAAGATGGAACTACCTTTCGATCCAGCTCTCCCAGTGCTGAGATTATCCCCTAAGAACCCTGAGTCACCAATTCAAAAGAATTTATGCATCCTAATATTCATAGCAGCACAATTTACATTAGCAAAGCTCTGGAAACAGCCTTAGTTCCCAGGAGTAAATGAGTAGATCAATAGCTGTGGGGAAGGGTTTTCAGGAACTTCTATAAAGGACACATGGACAAAACCAAAAGGGGGTAGGATCAAGGGTGGGAAGTAAGGGTTACTGGGGTTTGGGGAATGATAAGAGAGGAAAAGGAGACAACCAAACTTGAACAACATAAGAAAAAGTTTAAAATAATTTAGAAAAAAGGAAACAAAAACTGTGGTACATTTACACAATGGAATACCACACAGCAGAAGGAAAGAACGTACTCCTACCCCTCCTGGTAGCATGGATTAAACTGGAGAGTATTATACTAAGTGAAATAAGCCAGGCGGTGAAAGACACATACCATATGATCTCACCTATAAGTGGAACATAATCAACAGACAAACAAAGAAGCAAAATAGAATCAGCGACATGGAAAAAAAGAACACACTGACAGTGACTAGAGTGGAGGGGGAGGGGATAGCGGGGGAAAGAAGGGGGAAGGACAAGTCAAGAAATACAAATACAGGTCTCCTGGGCACAGACAGGGAGGCAGCGATTGGCTGAGGTAGTTGTGGGGGCGGGCCAGGGGAGAGCCACGGGCAAAAAAGGCGTGACAACTGTAACCAAGCAACAACAAAAGAGAAAGAAAAAAGTATTGAGTCATCTTCATAAACATGGTGTCACTATTTGTATTTTTTATTTAAAATATTTTAATTATGTTTGTAACCGCTATATGTTATGAGTATCTATTGCTAGATTGATTTTCCTCATGACTTGGTATATTATTTATGTTACCTTTAAAAACTTGAATTCTAAATATTTTCTGCAGTGATAAGAAAATGCAACTAATTTTTAAATGTTATTTCTTCCTATATTTAGCAGTCCAGACAAAGTATTTTATTAATTCTCATATTTTTTCACACCACTTCTTTACACAAGTTTATTCCTTATACTTTTAAATTTTATTTTGTTTTGTGTTTTTTTTCTTTGCTCTGCTAGCTGCATCCTCCAATGAACTTTTACCTAAAATGGCAACATTAGACATCATTGCCTTTTATATATCTTAAAGTAAATATCACTAATATTTATCAATCATAAATGTAATTGAAACTGCCTTTGGGCCTCCAAATGAAATGTATCTGGTTTACCTGCACTATTATTGACATAGAGAAAAAATAGGAGAAAAAACAACATTTGCAACGATAAATTTTTGGAACACAAATTCAAGCAATAGGTCATAAACTTTAACCATTAAATTGCAAAAGACAAAACATTAAAGATGGTTGTTCACTATCTTTGATTTACTTGATAATCAACAAATTTGTAATGCCAATGCTACCATTTTATGAAACAGATACTCCTTTGAAAGTGAATACCCAATAACCCACTTTAATTAAAAAAAGCATTTGGTGATTTTTTAGCTTAAACTAAAAGAGAATACAGAGCAATAATTAATGAAGGGATAAGTACCTAAACAAAGATTATCTTGAAAGAAAGAGAAAATTGATGAATGTGTGATAAAGACATGAGGATTCCACCCCATATTAGTGCAGCGATTTTCAACCCGTGTGCCACAAGAATTTTAAAACTTGCAGTACCTGACTATTGAGTCAGGGGCACTGACTTATTTTCCTTTATACTGTCAAATAAAAAAACATGACAACAGCCCTGGCTGGTGCATCTGAATGTATTGAGGGCCGGACTGTGAAGTGTCGCTGGTTCGATTCCCAGTCAGGGCACGTGCCTGGGCTGCTGGCCAGGTTTCCAGTAAGGGATACACAAATAGAAACCACACATTGATGTTTCTCTCCCTCTCTTTCTCCCTCCCTTCCCCTCTCCCTAAAAATAAGTAAAAAATCTTTAAAAAAAATTTTTTTAAAAACATGACAATAGCCAACACAAAACCACTGTGAATGGTTCACAAAAACAGTGTGAATGCATCGAATTATACCTATTTTTTGTCAGGTCGGTGACAAGTATAATATATTTTTTGGTGTGCCACAGAAGTTTAGTAATCAGTTTATGTGTGCCATGAGATGAAAAAGATTGAAAATAGCTGTTTTACTGTAACACATCTCTATGAAAATTATAAATTCTTACTTTTTGTTGGGGAAAATATGGGGCTCAGCATCAGAATATTTCTTAATAATATTACTTCTTATTGAATCTCAAGAGAAGTCAATAGAGACTATAGCTATTTAATTAATCAACATATTTTTCATTCTTCAGTAAAAAAGCAATACATATGTGTATTTTAGCAAAATAATTGATAAAGAAACTATTTATTCTACATTCTTATTTATAATTTCTTGCATGCATTTGCTTTATTAACTGGAATAGAATTATTAGAGTAATATATAAATATCTTGAGGTCAATCCTTAAATAAATGATATACATAAAAATATTCACAATCTAAGAAATGTGAACCATAAAACATATAATTTTTAAAACTCACATAGATCCTTACTTTAAATTTTAAAATATAATTTAAATTTTGAGACAAAATTTAAAATAAAAATAAAATATATTTATTTATTTATTCACAAATAGTTATTCAATGCTTACAATACGGCAGGCACTGTTCTATTATCTTGGTCAATAATTGTAAAAGTTTCTGCTCTAAAATTTTATTAGCTAATTTATAAAGAGACAAATATAAACAAGTAAAAAATGACAAGTTGTTATTAATATGCTATATTAATGCTATTTAGTAGATTTTCATAGTTACATGTTTCATTCTACATTTCTTGTTGTAGCCTTCAAAACTTTTTAAATTACAGAGCTAATGAAATCAAGACATGTGGAAATCTGAATCAACTAAAGAATGAGTATGTACGTCAGGTAAGTCAATTAACACATGTGTTTAGCTCATTTAAAACTATGCTCTGTAACTCCATTTTACAGAGTTTCTTTTGGTGATAGAAGAGTAAGGGACATGTAAAAATAGAGAACTTACTTCACATGTCAAACAATGTACAGTCCCTTTGATCAATAGCATATCTATTCCCAGCCAAGACACTGTAATTGTCAGAACACTAGAGTTTATCTCTTATGCACCTTCCATGAAAGTCAATATCTGTATTACCTCACGAGATAATCAGAAGAAAAGCACAATCAATCAATCCACCAATAAAAAATAAACAGCAAGAAGTTTGCCCAGATGTACTCAGGGGATAGTATTAATGGCATGCTGATGGAATCTTTATGTTAAATTTTGTTATTGAATTAATTGGAGTAGCATTGGTTAATAAAATTATATAGGTTTCAGGTGCACAATTCTATGATACATCACCTGTATCTTGTAGTGTGTGCTCACCACCCTAAGTGATGTCTCTTTCCTTCACCATTTATCCCCAGTTTATATTCTTCTATCTCTTACCACCCACCCCAAGCAATATCTTTCACGATGTTACAGATCTTCCTTTGGAAGCACAAAAACTCCACCCGCTCTGATGATTGGAAGATTGGATTTATGGGAAGATACACATATATATGTATACATCTTGGTGCATATATGTATCTATGTATTATAGTGTACATATGTGTATATATGTATTTATAATATACATAAAATCTTCTAAGGAACTCAGATAAAATGAAACTAGACAGGAAAATTAGGTAGCTGGGAATTAATGCCTTTTGTTATAATCTGAGCTCAAGGCAATTCTACTTCCTAGGAATTTGTCTTTGGAAAGTCATTTATAGTTTGAAGTCTTGTTCATTCATCCACAAAGTCTGTAAAATAAAAATGCCTCCCTCAAAGACTGATGTAGAAAGCTAATTGAGGATTTAGGTGGAGAAGTGTAACACAGAACTCAATGCGTTATGAGTTCTCCCTGCAAATAGACTCTCTCTGCATATGCACTCCCAGTGTGTTGTATCCAACCTTGTTTTACTTGCGTATAAAGGCCTACAAAATCTGTGCTATCACCCCCTTCTAGCATAAGAATCACAGACAATACTTTCAATAAGGCAACAGAATTCTTTAATAAAGAATAGAAATTCAATTTCCTTATTCATTGTTCTATTTGACAGGATATAATTATTTAAAGTGCTGTACAATATAGTTAGTTAGTTCATCCTTCTCCAAATTTCACTCAAGAACAGAGTGGCACTGAAGTTAGAGGGAGTCAGACAAAGGAAGATACTCTCCTCCCGAGGCCCACCCCCCACCTCGCCACACAACACACACTTGGGTAAAGGGAAAAATGATAATCCGGTAGTGGGCAATGACCCTGTGGAAATAGGCTAAAAATACAAAGAGAGAGGCAATGTACACAGCCAATTAATTTTATTTTACATCAGCAAACAACTGTAAGGTATAGAGAGATCAGGAACAATTTCATGATGCAATGTTTGATTCTATCAACTGCAGGTGATTATATTTTATTTTATTTCGAGACTGGGAGTTTCTGCCCTCAGAGGATTGACTCCACAATTAAACCCTATAATCGAGTCCCCCTGGTTACTCAATTTTCTTCCAGGAAAACATAATAAAAGGGCAGCAACATGTACTTAAACAGAAGGACTCTCAAATTTTTACCACTAGGTAATTCTAATATTCACTGCATTTTATTTCATTTATCAAGTGATTTTTTTATTTTAAGCTCCAACTAAGAACCACTTGAAAAACAAATTAATAATCTACATTAAGTAAGACACTGGGGAAGGAAATTCACAAAGTTTTTATGCTGTTACTTACCATGCTGGACAGGTACCGTGTCTGCTACTAAAATTATGTTAATTCGATTTTGTACTATGTATCAGGAACTTTTATTTGGTTCATGTATAATCACTACAAAAAACTCTGTAAGTATTAATAGGTGTCAAGATACTGTTTATAAGAAATGGTCACTATTTTTGCTTCTTGGGGTAATGAGGAATTTCTGGGAGACAGTGCATGCATTTGGAGTTGAACAATAAACAGCGTGGTCTTGAGAAATAAACAATGGATCTGTGTTACATTTCACACCTTTCAGAGACTGGGAAACACTACAGCAGGAATATTTCCATCCTTTGCTTTTTGGATGTGGGCTGGAAGAGAACGATGTGTATATTGCATTTGCAGACATTTAAGTGGAGGGTGTGGATTGACACCAGTAATTGAGGGGCCTGCAAGTGGATTTCATGAGGTCAATTGCATCATAAATTCAAAGGCTTCTCCATTTGTCCACTAATTCTCCTCTTTCTTCAACCCCTCTCTATGTTATGATATATTAAGAGAGGGAGTTGTTTTCTCCCATATGTGAATGACCACATTAACATGCCCATTATTTTATGTAACTTTTAGAGAGGAAAATATCTACACACCTGTACGAATTGAAGTAAGCTGTATTTGTAATACATGAGGAGAACAAATTATACGTTGGTGACTGAGTTCATCCTGCTGGGATTGGCAGACACGCTGGAGCTCCAGGTCATCCTCTTCTTGCTCTTTTCTGTGATTTACACACTGACAGTGTGCGGGAATGCTGGGATGATCCTCTTAATCAGGACTGATTCCCGACTTCACACACCCATGTATTTCTTCCTGGCTAACCTGTCCTTTGTGGACATGTCTTACTCGTCCACCATCACCCCAAAGATGCTGGTGGATTTATTGTCAGAGAAGAAAACCATCTCCTTTGCTGGCTGCTTTCTGCAGATGTACTTCTTCATCGCCTTGGGCACAACCGAATGCCTCCTGTTTGGTTTGATGGCCTATGACCGTTATGTGGCCATATGCAACCCTCTGCTTTACCCCGTGGTCATGTCCAGGACAGTCTGCCTGAAAATGGCAGCAGGGGCTTTCACAGCGGGACTGTTGAACTCCATGGTGAACACAAGCTATGTGAGCAGGTTGCCATTCTGCGGTACCAATGTCATCCACCACTTCTTCTGTGACAGCCCTCCACTCTTTAAGCTCTCATGTTCTGACACTCACCTGAATGAAAGCATCTTTTCCACTTTTGCTGGAGTGAATATGGTGGGGGTTCTGCTGGTCATCCTCATGTCCTACTCCTACATTCTCTTCTCCATCTTTCGTATGCATTCTGGGGAGGGACGGCACAAAGCTTTCTCAACCTGTGCCTCTCACCTGGTGGCTGTAATTCTGTTCTACTCCACCGCCATCTATACTTATCTGAGACCAACTTCCAGCTACTCCCTGGGTCAGGACAAAGTGGCTTCTGTGTTCTATGCAGTGGTGATCCCCATGTTAAATCCTCTGATCTACAGCCTCAGGAATAAGGATGTAAAGAAAGCTTTATGGGATGTAATTACAAGGAAAAGGGTCCCTTCATTTCTGTGACTGGTTATATTTCTCAAACCAGCAGAGTATTTTATGAACTTTCATGCCCGCTCAAGTCTACAGCTTTTCATTAGAATACTTTCTAAGTAATTATGTTTTGTAATATTCAAGCATATTATCAGACTTATAGAAGACCATGTATCTTTCTTCTAACCATTCTGTATCTTCACTCAGTCCTAAAACTTCAGACTTATTTGTAATGAAATCTTCTCTAGTGAAAGAAAGGTATTGACTGTTTAGAGAAAAAGTCACAATATCACCTAAAACTAGCTATAGTATTTGTAATTATGCATTTATTTTTCCTCATGTATTTTTTTAAGATTTATTTATTTATTTATTTTTAGAGAGAGGGGAAGGGAGGGAGAAAGAGAGGGAGAGAAACATCAATGTGTGGTTGCCTCTCGTGTGCCCCCAGCTGGGGACCTGGCCTGCAACCCTGCCTGGGAATTGAACCTTTTCGTTGGGAGGCCGGCACTCGATCCCCTGAGCCACGCCCCCCACATCTGCACGTATTCTTTTTTCCACCATATGTAATATCTAAGCGATTACTGTACATCACATGTCAAACTGCAGTGAATTTAAAATAAAGATCCATTTTTTATTTTTGTTTTAAATTTTTATTGTTTTTCAATTACAGTTGTATGCCTTTTCTCCCCTTCCCTCCCCCCCTACCATCCCCCCCAATTTTGTCCATGTGTCCTTTATGATAGTTCCTGCAATCCCCTCTTCCCACTGTCCCCACCCCACTCCCCCCTGGCCACTGCTAGACTGTTCCCAACCTCAGTGTCTCTGGTTGTATTTTCTTTGCTTTTTTCTTTTGTTGATTATGTTCCAGTTAAAGGTGAGATTATATGGTATTTGTCCCTCACCGCCTGGTTTATTTCACTTAGCATAATGCTCTCCAGTTTCATCCATGCTGCTGCCCTTTGACCCAGCAATTCCGCTGTTGGGATTATACCCTAAGAACCCTGAAACACCAATCCAAAAGAACCTGTGCACCCCAATGTTCATAGCAGCACAATTTACAATAGCCAAGTAAACATCCATTTTTAAATATTGAATTATCTCCTGGAAAAATACTTAAATTTCCAGCCTTAAGTTTTAATCGCCACTGCAAACTTTCCAGCTTTTATTTTCCTCACTACCCCTATGTTCATATGTATTCTAATAAATAAGAATAATATCAATAAATACATAAACAAACAAACAAACAAAAGAACTCTCTATCTAGCACCCAGATTTTAGTCTCGGGTATCACTCTTCATTTAAAGAAGTAAGAAAACTCAGAAGGGCTCTGGAAAATGTATTGTTTTCCAGAAGCAAAGATAATTTCAAATACATTTGGGCTGCAAGGACTATTCATCAAGTTTGACAGTTTGTACATAAAGAATGCAAATAATTATAGTAATTATTTGGAATAAATAAATACATGGAATCCCATAAATTCCTAATGATACTAAATGAGAAAATTTAATATAAAATTTACGAAGAGTGGTTATAATATAACAGAAAGGATGAATGTAATTAAAGATATCTAATTTTATTTCTTTCATTTTTCTTTTTTATGGAATTTGGGGTGACATTGATTAAAAATTATATGTAGTATTGTGTATTCATCAAAGGAAAAAAAATGTGTGATTTGTACAAACGTGTGATAACAAGAATATCATTGTCTGATTAGATTATACCAATTACTATCATTCTATTTCCTTCTCTTCTCCTCAAAAATTTCCAGTTCTCTCTATTTCTGTCTCCCGGATTGACACACTCTCGGAAATCCACGCACATACACATTTAGCTGTTGCAAAGAGTTTAATGCATGAAGACTTCAGTGGAAGAATCTGACACATATCACTTACCATAGGCTCACAGATTTTTTGCATGTAGAAATGCCTTACCAAGTGTCAATAAAAACCAGTTATAATCAACCTCAGTAGTAAATCTAGGCATTATTAATACGGTGGTAGACAGAGAGCAGACTTAGTAGAACCCTGGAGGAAACTGAGTGCGGGCCAGGGCTTGCTAAGGAGACAGCAATGTTTACAGTTGTTACAGGGAAAATTTCCCACATTTCTCTTTCCCTTGCTGCCAAAGTTGCACCTGACAGATGTGATCAATAACTCATCGGGGATGTGACACAGCAGAACTTATGGTTTGTCACAAAGAGGTCACCCAGCTTGACCATTCATATGTCCCACAGTCCATGTAGGTGACCTTGGCCAAACCAATGTTCGTGAAGGTACTGGTGTCATCTGTGCACCTGTGGGCCTTGCTCTCACCCCGTGTGTCTACAGCAGTTACCTGGCTCGGGAGGCCTGCAGCAGAATGACCAGGCTGTTCTCACAGGTGGTCCACTGTTTCCTGAGTAGCTCCTACTTTTTCTCTACCAGCTGACAGTGTAATGGCTAGATTTTTGTGCTTTCCCTGCCTTGCTTATTTATGGAATCATATATGGGACTAGGATGTTTGACAAATAAAAGCTAATATACTTTTTTCATTAAATGCTTTAATTTCCAGTAAAACAGAAACAGAAACAGTGTTTGGAAAATGAATCTGGTTATTCTGAGATTTGGGATTTAGACCTATCATACTTTAAGACATGTTCTCTATTACCCAATTCAGTTCTCCTACATTTAATTAATTTCATTTAAAAGGTCTACAAGTGTTTTCAACTTTGGGAGCTGTTTCAGTAATGATGTTTATTACTTTTTAATTCATTGAATACAGGTTTCTTACATAAATTTGGATCTTTGCTTTAATCCATTTATATTTGCAAAAATGTTTTTATCATATTTTCTTGCTTATTGTTCAATGCATTTATGTGAAAAAGTTCCAGATATTTTCATTCACTTTAACTTAAAACAATTAAATTATAAAAGTATTAAGATACTTCTAATTTTTGTATTGAGTGTGATTTTATCATTTCTTCTTTCTTTAGAACTTGACGATACTTATTAAAAACCTCCCCTATGAATGTAATATTTTTTGCCTCTTTGCTATACTATCTCCATTGCTTTCTGTTTTTTCTAATATTCTGTCTTTTATTTTACTTGAATATTTACTGTCACTATTTTTCCCACATGTACACATATCAATCAGTATTTTGCCTTATTCAATGTTTTTTGACTAATTTATTTATTAAAATTCATAAGGTTTGAAATGTATGTCTTTAAACTATGTTTTGGTCAACATTTTCATCAGTGATAAGTTGAAATCAGATAGAGAATAACTCACAAAACTCATGGCAATGTTGGAAAAGTAAGCAAACAAGTTGGAAGGGCTAAAGACTCAATATACAAGAATCACAAATACCAAGGTGGCGGGAAAATGGAGACAACTGCACTTGAACAACAATAAAAAAATAATAAAAGTCATAAAACAACTAAAATAATTGCTGATACATGGAGCCCTGCATTTAATCAAGAAAAAATACATACAAACAGAAAAATGTTATTACATAAAAATAATTTTCTATTGAGTTTGTTAAATGTAAAGTAATATAAGCAATGTAAATTTCATTGGTCTATTAAAAATGGGAGGATATACATATTGTAAGTAATAATTAGGTAAAAGTTGGCGCTGAAGTTAAGTGAAGTAATAATTCCACTGAACTTCACAGTAGTCAAATAAAATCAAAGATTGTATGTTAATTCATAATTAGCACATTTCAGTGGACAGAAATGATATTATATCCAGGAGATAATATCCAAGTAGTGGAGTGTAGGGAAAATAAAATAAAATAAAAAGTAGTTGAATTGATGTGAGAATATGTAATCTGTAGAAGGAAACTGCAAAGAGCTATAGATTTATTGAAAATATATAGTTTTATTGAAACATGTAGCTTTATAGAAACATTGTTAAATAGCTTTACAGAAGGTGTATGGAATGCATGTCAAGTAGAATGTGTGGCATCAGAAAGAAATGTGAACATTTGTTGCTAATTTTAGATATAATTTGCTGCGTTGGCTGAGAAATTGAAATGTATTACTTTTAATGTTCTCTTAAATTTTTTGTGATTTTAATTCTGTTGTGAAGGCATTGCATATTTCCATGCACCACCTTTAAATCTCAGAAGAGCCCTTGTTATATTTCAGACACTCAACAAAACTGATTGCTTCAAGAACTGAAGAAAGAGGCGATGAATATTTTCCAAGGTATTTTGACTTTTTGTAAATGGAAGATCAACCTGATGAAGATGTTTGTCAAAAACTCTGAGTTCTGAATTGGGCTCCAAACCCTCAACCGACTGAAATGGTATGATTATATTTACCATGTGTTGTTAAACACACAAATTAATAAAATATAATTTATTAGTTAAGTTTGTGTTGAGCGTGTGTCTGGTTCATTAATATGCTGGGAAGAGAAACAGAGAGATGAAAAAAGGTACAGACTTCAGATATGGAAATAGAAGTTTTATTCATAAAGCTGGAAAATAAAAAAGGCACCATAAAAACTGTTAAAGTTGAGGTTTTATTTTATAAATCATACAATAATCATGCCCAAATCATGTGTTATTTAAGAGGACTGTGTGTCAAAAAATTTGTGTGCCAGATTTGGTTAGGGTTAGTTAAAAAGAAACAACAGCACATTTGAAGAATGAATGATGAAGCGTACCTATGACTGAGTACCTACGGCAACAGCCTTCTCCTTCAGCAGTGGTGCCCAGTAGACATGATTAGTGTGGGCTCACAGAATGTGCCAACAGAGGTCAGAAGCAGAGATAAGAAACAAATTTTATTTTCAAATGGGCCATTACCATTAATTTTTTTCTAATGTTAACAAAAATCTCAAGATGCTGTTTTCCTATTTCTTAATTTTTATTTTTCTCTTTAAAAATACATATGTATTATTACAGTTTTCCCTGGAAGATAAGGCTGATAACTTCAGGTGAGACTCATATGAAGTAGCTGTTTACCATTCATCTGTTCAAAAGAAAATAATATACTTGCTGTGAAAAACCCACACAAACCCACACAGGATTTTAAAGACACTTACATGCTATTGAGAACCTTAATATGTAGAAAAGTTAATATGTAGAAAAGTTAATATGTAGAAAATATTGAGTCACTGAGACTTTGTCCAAGAGGTTGTATCCAGTGCACAACTTGCAGACATCTTGTAATTTGTTCCTTCTTTAATTTCACTTTCTTTTTTTAAAATTATTTTATTGTTGTTCAATTACAGTTGTCTGCATTTACCCCCACCACTCCCTGAACCTCAGTAATTTCACTTTCTTTATCAAGAGTGCAAGCTGTGACTCTCCTCTCTCCCCCTTTATCAGTGACAGGACTGTTCACATCAGGAACGTTTTTAGCATGACTCCACCCATTGTCTGGATTCGAATTGATTTCTGATGTTGCATTCTTGTATTTATAGGTGGAGTTTTAAAAAAAGCACCAGTAGCAGCAACAATGAATTTGCATATTGCTACTGATTATGGGAACTGCAATTTGCTCAATATTTTCAAAGAAACTGAGAATTAAGTAGCATCCAAATACATCAGGCTTAATAATGTATTAAGCAACATAGAGCACCACTACAGAAAAGCAGTTTCAAGCATGCAAGAAGAGCAAAGGTGGGGGCATCACACTTCCTGATTTCAAATCACAAGGTGGGGCATGAGTAGGTTTACAGTTGTTCCTATGGGAAATAATGCAATAATTAATAAATAATAATAGAAGGAGAATGTGTTTTTGCACTCTCACAACTGTAAACCTACTTTTGCCCCACCCTGTGTATTACAAAGCTTAGCACTCAAAGTAGAAGGGTATTGGCATGCAAACAGATACATAGCTCACTGCAAAAAAAATAGAAATTCTATAAATAAACCCACTCATATATGGCCAACAAAGGCACCAAGAATACACAAGGGGAAAAAATAGTCTCTTCAATAAGTGGTACTGGAAAAACTGGATATCAACATGCAAAAAAATGAAATCGAATTCCTATTTTACACCACTCCCAACAATTAGCTTGAAATGTATTAAGGAACCCTATGTTACAACATATACAAAAATTAACTCAAATTGGATTAAAGATTTAAATATCTAATAAGGTATTAGTATTCAAATATATGTAAGGAACTCATACAACTCAATAGGGAAAAACCCATAACCACATCAATAAATACATAAAGAACCTAAATAAATATTTTTTCCAAATAAATACAAATGGTCAACAGGATTATGAAAAGATGCTTGACATCACTAATTGTCAAGGAAAAGCAAGTGAAAAACACAGTGATATACCACTTTAAACCTGGTGGAACATCTATTAGCAAAAAGAGACATGTGATAAATGTTGGTGAGAATGTGAAGAAAAGAGAACCATTATTGGTGGGAAAGTATATTGGTGCAGCCACTATGGGAAACAGTATAGAGTTTCCTCAAAAAATTAGAAATGAAGGTACTATATAAGCCAGCATTTTCACCTATGGATATATATCCAAAAGAAATGAAATCTCTTGGTTCTTATTTAAACAGTAGCAAGAAATGGTTCTGATTGACCTAAGTTTGGCCCTCTCACCTCCCACATAGGTTACAGCAATCATCTGCTAACTCATCGCCCCACTTTTCCGCTCTTGTCCTCACTAATGTATACTGTGTGGACTTCTTTCATATCACCTTTCAGACATTTTACCCACTTCCTCAAATGCAAGTAAACACAGCATATGTCATTAATGATTTTGAAAGATTAAATGACATGGGTGTAAATTATTGAGTCCCTAAAAAGCCCAAATGCCCTACGCAGACGTCTCCAATCTTGGAGCTGGGTGTGCACCAGTAAGTAAATAAGACAAATGCCCTGGAATCAAGGAGTTTATGAGAGGGAAAGAAATCAAAATGTGAAATAAAAATTACAATGTAATATAATAAGGGTCAAAAAAGAGCATTACATTAGAAATATTTAACGTTGCCTGCAAAAATAAGGGGTCACTTTTCCTAGATGTGGCACCACAGCTCAGTCTAAAAGATAAACAGGGCTTTGGCGGTCAGACATGTGGCCCGTCAACGAGCTGCAAAGCTGTCTGTGCCTCCTGAAGGGCGTAGCGCAGTGTCTTATATAGTTGCATGTTTTCTGACTGCTTCAGGAAGTGGAGAATAGCTGATGTACGTACTGGTTATGTGTTATAGCTTACAAATATTTACAGCAATAATAAAAATTCACTATCCTCTCTCTCCTACTAGTTTTAAAGACTTCATAAAGTCATTTTCTGATCCAGAAACCTTGAGACTTAGTATACTATATCCTCTTGTCCAAATTCATTTTTTCTTCTGTAAATATCTGTAGCTAAAGGTAAATTCTACCCATGGCATGAAGAGAGAGCCTTTCCACATGCACAGCCTAGACGTCCAGATCATTTCCATGTTACGTTCTTTGAGGTTAAGAAATGGCCTGGAACACTTTCAAATTTCGTATCCTTGGATTTCATAGGCAGGCACAGACCAACTTTAAGACTGTGACTGTCTTAATACAGCCTTTCCCAATGGGGAATTGCCTGCAGTCTCCAAATATAGAGAGGGGGAGGAAGGTAAAGAGGAGTGTCAGGGAGGCTAGAGCTCCGCAGACATACCCCACAGAGTGTCTTGCCTGCAGCGTTAATCCAACCAGAGGCAGCCTCCGTTGTGTTCCGAGCTCCCACTCGATAAACAGATTACTGAGTTAAATATGCAGCATGGCCTGGACAGAAGATGCTCTCACAACAAGTAAGAGGCTATTTCTTACCCAAGGTACACTGATAGATTGAAAAGTGAAGTATGTGCTTCAGGAAAAATAAGAGTGCCTGAATTTGTTATTTGAATAGTTTACCAAAAATGTACATTATATAAATCATATCTTTATGAAAGACTCAATGCACAGTGATTTCTCCATAATATAAAGAAGTAAGCAGTATTTTACCGTGCTTGTTTTATACTAGTACCTTATTTTTTTAAAAGATTTTTATTTATCTATTTTTAATGAGAGGGGAAGGGAGGGAAGAAGGGAAGGAGAGAAAGATCCATGTGCCAGAGAAACATCAACCGGTTGTCTCTCGCCTGCTCCCCAAGGCGGAGCTGGTCCACAGCTCAGGCATGTGCCCAAACTGGGAATCCATCTGGTGACCTTTTGGTTTGCAGCAGGACACCCATCTCTCTGAGCCACACCAGTCGTGGCTGGTAGTGCATTATTTTTAAACTCAAATATTAAAAGTCTTCAAAGAAAATACTTTCTTCCAATCAGATTAATTTATGAGATCAATCTCCTGTAGTTAAAACATATAGATTGTACCTATAAGTAATCAGATCAGTCTTTCATTTCTAGAACAGTAAAGGAGATATAAGATAGACATAAAATTACCTTGCTGCTGTGAAGTCTTATATATTTTAATTTTATTGATATTATTCGGGATATTAAATTCAAAATAGCTGTTCCCACTGAATGCTCTATGGAGCCCATTAAATTCTGATGAAGGACATGGACTCTGCAGTACAGTGGGAGTGTGTGGTCAGGCCAGTGATGCTGCTGCTGAGGGCAGGAGGTCGCCCCAGCAACCACCAACGCAGACCAATGCAGTGTCTGACAATGCAGGCACACACTGGCCAGGTGAGAGGCCTGTTGGTGGGAGGCAGAGCTGCTGTAGGATGTGCTCAAGAAGGAAAAGCAAAATTGTTCAAATGAAGCAGACCTAACATGTAGTTGTAACTTCAACAACATGGGTTTGATCTGTGTGGATCTACTTACATGCAAATGTTTTCAATAAGTATATTGGGGAAAAAAAGAATAGAGACTCTGGCATTGCACTGTCGAGTTTGATTTGACATCAGCTAGGCCACACCAGCTTCTTAATATTGGGCGAGCTGTATAACTTCTCCATACCTCTGGCTCTGTGCAAAATGTAAACAATAACAGTACCTACTTTATTCAGAACGCAATAAATGAGATGATACGTGAACAATGTAGTTAGTATGTAATACATTGCTCAAAAATAGTCAGCATTACAAAAAATAGCTTCAAATAGTTGCACATCTCTGCTCTCTTCATGGCTATGTTAGCTCCTGCTAAAATAGAAAAATTGGTACAGGAAGAACTGGGGTTCCCAATTTACAACTGCAAAATACTATTAGCTGTTAATGGCAAGAGTCGATCAATTTCAGAAAAAATAAACACGTTTATCTCTGGGGATGCTTTCACATATTAAATAGGATTTGGGTTAGGTTTTTCAATTTAATTTTGCTTATATTTCTATTACAAAGTCTACTTCTCATCTGTGCCCCAACTATAGGAAACTGGCACACATAAGAGAAAACAGAAGCCCAGGACATTAGATTGGTTTTTCCCTAGATATTACTGCTGGTTTGTACCCACACAGCATTAGAAGAGCCTACCAACCTTTTTATTTAATCCATATGTTATTTTTCCTTGACCATCGAGTCCCCTTACACCCCCTCCCTCCAGCAATAACCACATTGTTGTCCGTGTCCATGAATCCTTTTTCCTTTTTGTTCAATCCCTTCACCCCCTAATTCCCCCTGCTGTCGTCCTGCTCTCCTTCTACCAATTTTAAGCTGAGTATTCCAGCCAAAACAGGATCCTGAACATTTTCTCCTTTTTTTGATTGAGAACAGCCTGTTCCAGGGCAGGATAAAAGGTGAGAAAAGTTAGAGAAGAAAAAATTATGTAAGTTAAATCAATAATGATAAATACAATAAAAATGATAGTAATCATAATAACAATGCCTGATAGAACCCAAACTACCTATTTTAAAGCAGGCTGTTAATATGGGTTGTATCACTTACTCTTCAAAACAATTCCATGAGTTACATATTATTATTACTGTATCTATTTTTAAGCAAGGAAAACTAAGCATTGATCATTTAAATAAAGACATATTACCAGACTATATCCAACTTTCATTTTAAGTAAATCAATGCCAAGTTCTTTGGTCACAGTCTTGAATCTAATTAAATTTTCCTAACAGAAATATTCATAAATCACTCACCCGTATAAGCACTCAACTAGCTGTTGGATACAAAACTAAACAATGATATGAGGAAATTTTCTTCTAGAAAATGTTTCACTCTCTTTTCTTACATGAAAAATATTAAAAAATGATTCTGTGATACTTAAGGTCTGACAAAGCTCAGAGTAGTTGTTACTCCCTCAGGAAATTGCCTGGTGCTCCCTTAGCACCCTCTGTCGCTCTATGCATACGCGTTGCCCTTCTAGGGTGACACCTGACTGACCTGCCTGATGTCACCACTAGTCTGGAAGCTTTGCAAAGACAGAAACTGGGCTCATGCCCTTTACCATCGGCATCCTTAGTGTCTAACACATTTTGTGTTTAATGCGCACTCAGTATTTATCCACAATAAATCACAGAATACTCTACAAAATATATATTGATTGAGTTCCTGATATGTTTATCAAACGTGTCTGGGTCACTGAAAATTCAATTCTGCTTTTGTTGCAGTTGTTTTATCGTAAGGTGCAACTTCTGAGGAAAAACACGTATAGGTAATGTGATATAAAATATTGAAAGTTTGAGAAGACATAAAATGGTAAAGTGATGACCAAAATGTGAAAAGAGAAGGAAAGAAAGAGAGAGATCAGAAAAACAAAGAGATAGAAAGGGAAAATTGGGGGGCATGAACTCAGTCTCGGTTTATAGAACATATTATTTGAATCTGAGATGTCCCAGGTCCTTGATTCCTCCTCTTGAAATTACTGAGCCAGAGCAGGGAAGAGTAAGGAGGGAGCTTTTATCTTTAGGGTATGCTGTGAAAATTTAACATTAATGTCAGAACGAAGAATTCACTGAACCAAGAAGGGAAGGGTTTAGGATCGGTGAGGAGGAAGAAACAAAGAGTAGAAATTTAAGTTGTTCCAGTAGTTTGGGGTTTGTGCAAGGGGAGAGGAGCTTGGGGTCTTAAAAGAAGAAAGGAAGGTTGTATTCTGTAGGAAGAGAAGATGACTTTGGAGTTTGGGCAATGGAGGAGAAACTTCAAAACTCATGACAATATAGATTTTGGCATATGGCAATGTGTTAAAAAGGTCATTGGTTAGTATTAACGAAGGCTGGATGAAAATCACAAAAGTGATGTCTAGGAGCCAGTACACTGGAGGAGGGACTGAACTTATTTGGTCTAAAATGCCTAATTATTTAAGGAGCTAATTAGGCTAAACCTACAATGCATTTAACATTGTGTTTTATAATGGATATTTAAATATAAATATTTTAAATATGCATCATGCATAACATTCATAATATATTGCATATTACGTATTCAGGTAGGAATATAGGACACATGTTTAAGATAGAAAAAAGTGTACAAAAACAGATTTTACATTTTGTCTGGTTTTAGGTGTGAACCTTATTATCAAGTTCTTTTATACATTTTATTTTTACTTTTCCTTGTGTAATTACCCCATAAAAGCCTAAACTTACCTAATTACTTCTAAATTATGCCTAAAATTCAAAATATAAGCAAAGTTGTTAAGATTGTTGGGGGCCATGGCAGAGATAAGGACATATTAAAACAAAATCTTATATCTTTATTTCACATTCTAAAATTCAAATGAATGTATGACTTGGTATGATACATTACTATATATAAATTTCTGTGATATATTAAATGGAATCGTTTTTATGAGCAAGTCTATAGTTCTTCTTTTTCTGACAAGTGTCTCTGTCTCTTTCTCAGATAGGAAGTGGCCCAGGCCGGCCTGAACAAGCTCTACTGTGCAGTCTTACTGATGACTTTGCCCTTCTGCAAGCCCCTATGAAGTTCACAGGGGAAACGTAGAACCAAATGTGAAAAAAAAGTCATGTAAACAGACCGTAAACTAGAAGGTGCTAGGCAGAAAACGATACAAATAAAAAGCAAGTAGACAGCAGATTGGTCAGGAAGGAGTAAAATTTCTAACGAGAGAATGTCACAGGTTACCTAGAGCCATTCTTGTTTGAGACTAAGCTCCGTGGCCTGTTTTGCTCTTTCTTGATTGTGGTCTGTTTTGCTGTGCTATTGATTTACCCATATTGTTAATATGAACAGGAAAAACTCAATTTAAGACTGTTTTCTGCTTTTACATAGTAGAGTTTTAAGATAATTGGATTTGAAATATACTACCAAAAATACAAAAACAACTTACAAAAAACTGGATTATCTGTCCTGTGCCAGTGAATTGAAGTGACTTCTAAGCTTGAAATCATTTTCTTCATCTATGGAACCCACAGGACAAAATCCCCCACAGGGGAACCACACTACATTGATGGGTTTTATCCTGCTCGGCTTTTCTGATGTTCCTGACCTCCAAGGGTTTCTGTTTGGGGTGTTTTTGGTCATTTATGTGATTATTCTGATGGGAAATAGCCTCATTATTATAATAATCAACGTTGATCCTTCCCTTCGGAACCCCATGTATTATTTCCTTGGGAACTTTTCTTCCTTGGAAATATGTTACGTGTCAGTCCTTGTCCCCAGAATGTTAATAGATCTTTGTACACAAAATAGAAATATTTCCTTTCTGGCTTGTGCTACCCAGATGTATTTTTTTCTGGTCTTGGGAGCCACTGAGTGCTTTATTCTGACTGTAATGGCTTACGACAGGTATGTTGCCATTTGCAACCCATTACTTTACCCTCTCATCATGAGCCACAAGAGGTGCGTCCAGTTGGCAGCTGGCTGTTGGGTGACTGGAGTTCCAGTCCACATAGGGTTCACCTACCAGATTTTCTCTCTACCCTTCTGTGGCTCTCACAGGCTGAATCACTTTTTCTGTGACATACCTCCAGTACTTCAGCTTGCCTGTGGGAACACTTTTATGACAGAGATGTTGATTTATGTGGTTGCTGTCCTAGTTGTCACTATTCCTTTTATGTTGATTCTTGGATCTTATGTGAAAATAATCTCCACCATCCTGAAGCTGCCGTCAGTAACAGGGCGAGCCAAGGCGTTCTCTACCTGCTCTTCCCATCTGATGGTTGTGGCTTTATTCTTTGGATCGGGCATCATTTCATATTTGAGACCAAAGTCGAGTCATTCAGCACAGATGGACAAATTCCTTTCTCTCTTTTACACCATTGTGACACCATTGTTTAACCCCATGATATATGGTCTGAGAAACAAAGATGTCATGGTAGCATTGAGAAAATTCTTGTTGAAACGGATTGTTCTACGACTTTGACAACATAACTTCCTAAAATTTGTGTCTTATTTATCATAGTATCCAGACCGTAACTTTGATTCTTCTCCAATATTGCTAGGAATCTTACTTATTTTGGATGAGTTATATCATATTATATCTCATATGATATAAGCTCTATTGTCATTTTTAAATAGCAAATTAATTCCAAACTCACTCCAAGGCATTACAATATCTGAAATAACACACTGGAGTCACTAAAGGTTGTTGTTGTTGTTTTGTTTTTAAAGATTCCAGAATATTACCTACATTTTCTTTTTCACAACAAGATGATTCATCTTTGTATTTCCAGAGTTCAACATATTGTCTGAAAAATAACAGGTGTTTAATCAACTTTGCTAAATTAAAAGAATGACTAATAGCAAAGGTTTAACTATTGATGTTCTATCTGCTCATGATTAATAACTATTATAATCAGACAAGCTCATGAAAAGCAAAGGAGGATTGGAATCCAACAACAGTAAGTCAATGCATTAAAGAAAGTTGACATTCTACTTAACTTTAATGGTGATTCATCAGCTAACTCCTGAAAGATGAATTCACATATGAAACAAGTGGGCACACATAGTTCCAGAAGTCAGTTTTTGTCTGGAATACCAAACATTTGCCATTACTTTATTATATTAATAAGAAGACTTGATTGTTATTGTATTATATAGGTTTTAAGTGCACAGAAAAAAGAATACAAGTTGTGGGTGGAAGAAAAATAAAGGTATTTGAGTAACTGAAACAAATATTTTTATACAAAAATATTCAATGGTATCTCTGAGGTATGTGAGAGTCACTTTTCTTACTTCCAACTCTCTTTCCTTTCTTCTTTCTTTAAAGAAACTGTGTAGGGCCTAATATAAAGAATAACTGTGTAAGAAGATAAGGCATGTTTGATTGCTAAAGCAGCAAAATTAGATAAAATGCATATTAGTCATCTCTGTACTCCCTTTATTTCTTTCGCTGCACGTGATCCCGCATTCCGTAAAACTCCTGGTACCAACCTTTGCAAGCCTAGCAGGGCCTCACTACATTTTCCATGATGTTCCTTTCAAAATACTGAATAACTTCACTCACCTCCACGTTCTCCATTTCTCCTTATCACATCCATCATAAGAGCTCATTAGAAGGTAATGAGAAAGTGAATATAACACAATTTCTGTACAATTTCTTCCTGACATTAAAACCTCAACTTAGAGAGGAAACATGAAAAAAAATTAAGAAACAATTATCAAGGTCTTAATAGTATACAATTATAAGAAAATATATCTTTGTCATTTTATCTCTATAAAAGAGACTATCAAACATCCTAAGTAAATAGATCTTAGAGATGTTCTTAAATACTGTGTGAAAGAGCCATAAAAATAATAGGGGATTCCTTTTTAATATTATTAGCTGTGTTCTTCCCAATACGATCAGATTATCATGTACAGAATGCCGAAACTGAGAGATCTCTGAAGCAGCAGAGACAGGGTGGTATTGGTATACCCCATGCTTGCATTCTAAGTTATGTGTTCAGTCAACATATGAACATCAAAATTCTATTTCCTTTTAAAATGTATAACCTTAGAATTTTCTATCAGACATTACACATGGAAATCCAGTTGGATGAATATGGAAGAAATAAGAATAGTATTATAGAAGCGCCGTGTAAGTGGTGAAACCCTTGTGTGGTCCTGGGGATTGTCCTCGTCATGCCAATGCAATGAAGAAAGACAGACTTCTTCAGGTCAGCCTGACTTCTTGGGTAAGAAGCGCAGGTGTGGCACAGGTAGGTCCCACATGAGGATGAACACTTGAGCTGCAAAACACTGCATAGTTTTTATAGACATAAAATGTTAACTTTTGGGCCGTTTTACCTCTGCTGACTCCAAAGGACAATGGGAAGAAGGAATAATAATTTGCCATATTGGAATTAAGAAAGCCTTTCTAAATTTTTCCAGCAGAGTAAGTCAGGGCAGGTCAAGAAGTTGTACTTATTTACCTTTTGAATACCTCTCATGAAGGCAAAAGTTGAGACAGGTTTCTGGAGTACATAAAGTTGTACATAGTTAACTTAGACTGTTTGGTTTAAAAATGTATAAGCTAAAATGCATAACCATTATAAAACCAATAGATAAAGTAGAAAAGAACTTTAAAAAATCTAAATAATCTGAGAGTATAGGAAAGAGGAAATAGAGAATCAACAAAGAGAGGGCACAAATCAATAAAGAAAGTTTTCTTTTTAAAAAAATGGATGAACAACAACACAACAAATGCTGGGAAGGTTGTAGAGAAAAGGGAATCCTAGTGCACTGTTGGAGGGAATGCAGACTGGTGCAGCCACTATGGAAAACAGTGTGGAATTTCCTAAGAAAACTATAAATGGAACTGCCACTGTGGAAAACAGTATGGAACTTCCTCAGAAAGCTAAAAATGGAACTGCCCTTTGACCCAGCAATTCCGCTACTGGGATTATACCCTAAGAACCCTGAAACACCAGTCCAAAAGAGCCTATGCACCCCAATGTTCATACCAGCACAATTTACAATAGCCAAGTACTGGAAGCAACCTAAGTGCCCATCAGCAAATGAGTGGATCAAAAAACTATGGTACATTTACACAATGGAATTCTACGCAGCAGAGAGAAAGAAGGAGCTTATACCCTTTGCAACAGCATGGATGGAACTGGAGAGCATTATGCTAAGTGAAATAAGCCAGGTGGTGAGGGACAAATACCATATGATCTCACCTTTAACTGGAACATAGTCAACAAAAGAAAAAAAGCAAACAAAATATAACCAGAGACATTGAAATTAAGAACATTGTAACAATAGCCAGAGGGGAGTGGGGAGGGGATAGTGGGGAGAGGGGTCTATAGGAGCTACTATAAAGGACACATGGACAAAACCAAGGGGGAGGGTAGAGGTGGGGGAGGGAGGTGGGACTGGCTGGGGTGGGGTGGAGGGATGGGGAGAAAATGCAGACAATTGAATAAAAATAAATAAATAAATAAATAAATAAATAAATAAATTTTAAAAAGAAATAATAACAAAATGAAATTAAAAAGTAGTCTCAAGTAAATGATCTTTTATGCTCTCAAGTATTATGTTACAATATATATCCCAAAAAGTGATGAGCCAGAGACAGCACCCAGGGCTGATTAGACATTCTGGTCCTCCATTCCCACTTCACCCTTCACAGCCAACCAAGCAGGAGACAAGCTCTCATCCACCCATCATTGCTGAGCTACCCCGACTAGGATAAACCTGTGGGCCAGAACAGCCTGGTAGGTAATTATGAATACTGTTGGTCTTCAGGTCATTTTTAATTTTTTAATTCCTAAGTTAAAACTTCTTAAATGCATGGTATGGCTCATGAGTTTTGGTGAAATTTCTATTCAAATATTTTGCCTCTTGTAAAATGGCATTTCATACTGTAGTCGTAAGTGTTCTTTGCATATTGCTGACACAAATCCTTCATCAAACATATAACTTACATTTTTTGCTCTTAAATTTTAGGCCCATGATCCATTTTGCTCACCACTCAAAGTCAAATCTTCCATCACCATATATTTGACCCCCTTTAACCTTTACTACTCCACCACCCCCTTCCCTCTGGTAACCACCATGCTGTTGTCTGTGTCTATGAATGGCTAACATTTGGAATCAGTTAAGTATCTTCCTTGATGCCTGAGTAGGTGTTATAACATGAATAAAACCATCTAGAATTTTGTCAGCATGTATATCCCGCTCTAATTTTTATAAAAATTAATCTAAGGACAGAGCATTATACTTCTGAAAAGGGATCCTGCCACCCCAGGTCACGTAGTGAAGAGAAAAAGTGTGCCATGTCCCAAACAAAGCATGTGATACATTTTCTAAAGGTCTAGATGTCCCAGATCTGGATAAATCACGGAATAAAGGGAAGAAGGCAAATCCACACCAATTTTTAAGGGTCTGAAGTATAATACATAGAAAGATTTTTTAACTTTATCTTGAAAGGAATACTAGACAATTAAGTGACATTTCTTCACCCAGGGACTATCCATTGTGGGGAGCTTTACGCCAAGAAGGGGCTAAAGAGGAGGACAGGTGATCTGCGGAGAAAGTTTCAAATCATAATCCCAGATGATTTCCAAATAGAAGCAGCCATTTGGAAATTAAACTCGTACATGAGAGAAGTCCCCCAGGGTGAGCGGGGTGAGCTACTTCCTACTTAAGAGCAACCAACACTGAAGCTGGCAAGAATATGGTAGAATTACAATGGCTTCCTGATGCAAGAGAACTTAAAAAGTTTACGGGTTAAAAACACCCGCATTCGCATAGACAGCTTCATGCAAATCCATACAGGTAAGTTGTAATTGTGTTGGTAGCCTGTTTTATTTAAAGAAGTTCTAAATTTGAGGATCCACATGCAGAGAATAAAAGAGAAACATGAAATTCTGAAAACTTTATCTGAAAATGAGTAACTACTTAAGATACATCATGTAGTTCTTAACTTTCTTAATTATGAAGTAAAATAAAATTAGCAAGGGTAAAGTAGAAATGATATTTATAATAAACTTATTCACTTAGATAATGTTTCAAACTAGTAGTGATAAAAATAAGGCAATATGAGAAAATATTTATCTTCACAGTTTTATTTCAAAGTCTTATTAGGGCAAATAACAAGTGATGGGGTTAGAAGGGAAGATGGGCATAGTGGGTTTGATGGGATCAGAAAGCAGATTTGTTTTGGAAAGTCACAGACAACTATTAATCAAGTGTAGCAGCAATGCCAGGCAGTGCTGACTGTCTGAGACTGGATGACTCTAATATGGAGGGAAGCGAGATTGAGTATGTGAATGTCGATGTGTGTGTGTATGTGTGTGTTTAGTTTCATTTGTATGTTCCAACCATTTACATGCACAGAGAAAAAAATAATAGGGTTTACTCAAACTTCAACTTTCTTAACCAAAATTATGAAGAGGAAACAAAACAAGAGAATTGAATTTGGTTATAAGAGGATTATATGACAATGGGTCATAGAATCTTACATAAATAAGGAAATAAATATAAAAAATATTGTGAATGAGTGAGCCATACTTCTTGATTGAGTTAAAGGTTAATTGATATTTATTACACACTGTATACACTGTATAGGAGGTGTTAATAGTGAAAGTTATTTAACGAGATGATAGAATTATATTTAGCATAAGTGGTAGGAGTGATACATAATGTAGAACATCAATATTGCATATATTTATTCCTTAACTTAAAAAGAATTGTTTAAAATAATTGATTTGTACTGAAACATGAATGGGAGGACTTCAAACTCATTTTGATAAGAATTAAACAAAACTTTAACAGAATAGTTTTGAATTGAAAGAAGATGGAATAAGTCAATCAATACAGAAAAAGAAAATGATGAACCCAGACAAAAATATAGAAAAAGCCTGTGTCCTAATTCTACTCTTAATACTCTTAATAAGGGTGCAATATATATTATTCTTACACAATAAGGTCTAAATAACAATGCATACTCTCTTGGGTATATTAAATCCAAGTATGAAAGATACACTAGAATTTTATTTCTTGGATTGATTTTAAATGCACATCTGTGCATGTCTGAAGTTTCAAATCATATTCCCTACAAACAGAGCAAGGCAATGATAAAAATCATTTTAGAGCTTATAGAAATACTTTCATTCATTTAGCCCAGTTTATAGGAGAGCAGAATGTGGATCAAGAACATTAATGAATTAACCATCTTGAATTTACCATATTTGCAGATGGAGAACAAATTTAAAAGAGAAAAATCAAATGTCACTACAATGATGGAATTTGTTCTCCTGGGGTTTTCTGATATTCCCAATATCCAGTGGATTCTATTCGGGATATTCTTAGTCATCTATCTGACCATCCTCATGTGCAATAGCATCATTATCCTGATAACAAAAATTGACCCTGCTCTCCAGACCCCCATGTATTTTTTTCTCGGCAATTTTTCCTTTCTAGAAATTTGTTATGTAACAGTCACTATCCCAAGAATGCTCATGGACCTCGTGAGCCCGAAAGGAAATATTTCTTTGCTTGCTTGTGCAACACAAATGTGTTTCGTCCTTATGTTCGGAGGCTCGGAGTGTCTCCTCTTGACAGTGATGGCTTATGACCGCTACGTGGCCATTTGCAACCCTCTGCATTACACTGTAGTGATGAACCAGAAGGTCTGTGTCCAGCTGGTGACTGCCTCCTGGCTCAGTGCAGTTGCCGTCGTAATCGGGCAAACATGGCAGATTTTTTCTCTGCCCTTTTGTGGATCTAACACAATTAATCATTTCTTCTGTGACCTCCCCCCAGTATTCAAGCTAGCTTGTGGGGACACGTTTGTGAATGAGATAGCAGTCTATGTAGTTGCAGTGGTATTTGTCACAGTTCCATTTCTGTTGATCGTTGCCTCCTATGGCAAAATTATTTCCAACATTCTTAAATTGTCATCAGCCACAGGCAAGGCTAAAGCCTTCTCCACCTGTTCCTCTCACCTGATAGTTGTCATCTTATTCTATGGTACAGCTACTATCACTTATTTACGACCCAAACCAAATCAATCTGAAGGAATCGGAAAACTGATCTCTCTCTTCTACACCGTATTGATCCCGATGTTGAATCCCATCATATACACTCTGAGGAACAAAGACATCGTGATGGCACTGAAAAAACTACTAACTAAGTCATTACGGTGATTCGATCACTTGAAATTACAAAAGACTTTGCTGAGGTGTTGGCCATGCAGATACAACAGGAAAAAACTACTTTTGTTCTTATGTTTTTAAATGATGCTCATGAATGTCCTCATAGGAGCATCACATTCTGTTCAGGGGCTTCGGTTTCATGAGGTTAAGGAAAGGGCTGCTCTGTAATCAGAGCGCAGATTATCTCAGCTGTAACAATCTAATCTGAATAATTCATCTTTCCTCTCATTATGAACTAGAGAGTTAAGGAGATTGCCTGAGCAATACAATGTTCAATGAGTGTGTTGTATAATCAGGGATTAGAGTTATGTTCTCTGATGTATTTTCTTTAATCTTCCCATTCCTTCAGATATGTTTACTGACCTGCTCTGCACTGTGATTGGATTTGGCCAATGAGAAAAACCAGCAGCAGCCAAGATGGTGGAAGTGGGGGAATCTTAGTGTTTGCTTTGCATTTGCCCTTGTTTCTATCTCTTGTTGCTGTCCCTGGCGCTTTATGAGTACAGATCCCAAGGGTGTCCCCTCCTCTATCATCTCAGCACTCCATTCTATGATCACTTCGTCCCTCCCCTCGTAGCTTCAGGTTTTGCTGTAGTAATATCTATTTAGTATTAGAAGTATTTCAAATTTTTACTCTAAACTATCCATATCAATGTGTATCTGGTTGAATGTAGGCCCTTTTAAATATATGTTCATCTAGAACCTGCCAATGTGGCCTTTGCACATTTAAGAGAATGAGATCATCCTGACTTAAGGTGGGCACTAAATCCTCTGACCAGTGTCCTTATGAGACAGACAGGCACAGAAAGTTTAGAAAACAGATACAAAGGCACAGAGAAGAATATCGTGTGAAGATAGAAGCCGAGATTGGAGCGATGCAGCCAAGCATCATGCAACCAAGAAGGTCAAGAGCCACCAAAAGCTGCAAGAAGCAAGAACGATTCTCCCCTACAGCCTTCAGAAGGAGTAAGACCCTGCCGGTGCTGTGATTTTGGACTCTGAGTTCTAGAACTGTGATTAAGATCTCCTCTCCTAGCTACTTTCACATATGCAATACAGTACTGTTAACTAGAGTTGCCACAGTGATGACATCCATATGAATTACAGTGATCAGAGCGGAGAGGGGAGGGGATATGGGGGGAAAAGGGTGAAGGGTTTACAGGAACAATTTTAAAGGACATATGGACAATAACAACGGGGGTAGAAATGGGAGAGGGAGGCAGGGAGGAGGACAGGGGAGGAGTGGGAGGAAAAGACAGAAAACTGCACTTGAACAATAAATAAAATAAATTAAATAAATAAACAAATAAATAAAATGTTTAGCAGCATCCCTACCCTGTACACACTAGAAGTCAGTAGCACACTATTCCCACCAATTATGATGACTAAAAATGTCCCCAACCCTTACTGAATGTCCCTCAGGGGACAGAATCACCCTCAGCTGCAAACCACTATTCTGAAGTGATATTCAATTTGTCTTTGTAAAGTCAGTCAATGTTTTAACACCCTTTATTCTTGAATTAATTATACCCTGGTTAAGAAAAGACAAATGTGATAAGTGAGTGCAAGGGGATATTTACTGTGTAAGCTAAAAAATCTAATAAATGTTTCATTATCATTAATTACTTTGTAGAGCCTTAAAAAAAAATACTATAAAAGCAATGGAGAAAAGAAAACAACTGGAAGTGTGTACCTTTTGCCCACCATCATTCACTTTGCCATCCCGCCACCCTGCCTCTGGCAACCACCGACCAGTCTGTTCTCTGTATTAGAAAATAATATTGGCTTCTTCACAGTGACAGGATTTCAAATAATTTATGATTTTAAGTTATTTTTATTTATAGTTTAGATTTATTACAGAGAATGTAATATGTAACTTAAAAGAGGTAACTTTTTATTCAGTAAATATAAAACTACATAGCAAAGAAAATTCTTCCATTGCCCCCTTTCTGACTCCTATTAAATGTTTTAAGGATATTTAGCATTTGGCAGAGAAATTTCAATATCAGCCAAATTATCTTCGATTTTTTAAAGAAACAACAGATTTTTTGTGAACTAAAAAGAAACAATATATAACATTCAGAGTCTTTTGTAATTAAATGTAATAGGTGACAATGGTTAATAAAATTATATAGGTTTCAGGTGTGCGCTTCTATAATACATCATCTGTGTACTGCACTGTGCGTTCCCCAGCCAAGGTCAAGTCGTCTTCTGCTAGCATGTGTTTGACCCCCTTCACCCTTCACTGCCCCCTTCCCCTCTTCCCTCTGGGAACCACCGGGCTGTTGTCTGTCTGTGAGTTTTGTTGTTCTTGTTTACTTGTTACTTTTAGTTTGATATCCCACAATGAGTGAAATCATATGGCTCTTAACTTTTTCTGTCTGACTTATTTGGCTTAGCATCATATTCTCAAGGTCCACCATGTTATCTCAGATGCCACTGTCTCACTGTTTCTTATGACTTTTTGTATTCCGTTGTATGTATGTACCATATCTTTTTTAAAAAAACAACTAAAAGGCTTTTATAATAGATACCGAGGTGGACAAATGTGAGATTATTAAAAATGAACACAGTTAAAAATAAATGACTATAAGTGAATATTGAATTAAGATAAATAAAACAATCCTCAAAACAAAAAAGAAAGAAAAATGTCAATAGGTACTAAATCAATGGAGAGGTTCTATATTTGATGAATGAGAAAGATAATTAAAAATATAAAAACTGTACAAACAATGACACATGTGAGTTTCTTGTCTTGGACAAATCAAAATGAACAGAGATTACATTAGTGGTAAATTCATAAATAGGGCCTATATCCCTTTTTCAGTACCAAAAATATGTATAAAATGCTTTTCATATATTGCTGACAAAAATAATTTAAACAAATTCAAAAATGACAAAGTAAAAAAAGCAAAAACTTAAATATGTAAGACACTAAAAGTGTTGAGAATTAAAGCACTAAATAAGGCTTATGTGAAATAACTAAGAAAATTTACATCTATTCAAACTTAATGACAATAAAACAAATGTGTTCCAGTTTTGGAGATTTCACCGTATCAACCCAAAGGGGAAAGTATTTTCCCTGAATATGCCAAACGTTGATCAAACAAATATTTCCCACCCATGAAATGCTCTTATCAAGCGTGCACAAGGAGCACGCAGAGGTCACTTGGGGTCACGGGAAGCCGCTGGGCCGCTCTGCAGGTGCATTGCCTGTGACGCAGGCACATGTGGGAGATCTGAAAGCACTAGGCAGCAGGAACTTCCCAGGGTTTCTTTTTTGCCCCCTATATGAGGTGCTGCAGCCTTACTTGGACTCGAATGAGGTGTGTAAAGAATCCAGGCTTCTGGAGAGTTCAGAGGACAAGAGGCGTTCAGCTAAGGTTGCGATTTCTCTCCTGTAATCAAGCCGGGATTGTCAAGCCCCCGTTAGGGTGGTTGAAAACCACCAGTAAATAAACAGATGTGTCTTTAATTTTTAGTCTTGTAGTCAGGACGTCTGCTTCCCTATTAGTTCTGAAAACAGTTGGAATACAATGTTGCTTTGGCCCAGTGTAAAGGTCATTTTGCCCAAACATTCCGAAGGTTTGAGTGAGAAGTAAGACATGGCAAAGCCACATGTCTGGGATAGTGGCTCTGACTCCATTTGGACGTTGCTTTGTCTGTCTTAGTTTCCACAGTTCTTTATACCTTAAAAGGAGAACTAAACACTTTAAGCCAATGTTTAGTACTTGACTTTTGGGAGCAACTGTCTAATAATTTTATTTATAATAATTATTCTGTTCAATTTGGATTTTTATATGTACCTCAGATAATTATTAAAATGAGAATTGTTTTAATGAGAACAACTACTCACAGACAGCAAGAAACATCAGGTTATATGCACGAGGCAACGTTCCTCTAATATTAGCTATGCAATTTACTTCTTAAGTTCATTACTAATTACCCAATTTATAGGTCAGAATACGTTTATCGACTCTCTGCTGCAGGATGGGATTGAGTAAGTGGAAGCTCTTGAAACATAATGCCGGGTGATAATGTCCTTCATTTGATTTTGACAGATCAGTTAGACAAGAATAAACTGGGGAAAGTTCCTGCAGCACCGGGACGAGCCAGAGCAGTGTTAGAGCTCAGGAATGCAGGCGGTCTGCTTGCCAAAGGGCACACGGAAGTGTCGTGTTGCTGGGAGGGCGATGCAGAATTCCATGGTGTGCACCCCGCTGGGAACTGAGGGACACAAATGTTTCTGCTGAAGGGCTCTGTTTGTGATACGTGGGGCAAAAAGACTGACTTTGCTCTGTCCACAAACAAGAGCTAAAAATGCTCTTTCTAGAACTCTTCAATTGCATTAAAATGCAAACTTACTATCTATTTCATTGTGTTGCTATGTTTAGATTTAGCATATGTTCACCATTGTATTCAGTTTTTCTCTTAAACATTATGATATAAAATGCTGCCATTTGAATGGAAATAATGACTTTATATATTAATTCCTCAATCTCCTCTAGGCAATAAAAACAAATCAGAAGGATAAATGATTAATGTCACTATTTTTACAGATGGAACACCAAAAAATACCAACCAGAAGCAAATTTCGCTTCAATGCTGGAATTTGATTTGGGGGGACTTTATTGTACTCCCAATCTCTGAATGATACTTTTGTGTGTGATATTTTTCTTGTTTGTGTAATAGTGCTCGGGGGAAAAGGCATCATTATCCTCATAACCGGAGCTGACCAGGCTCTCCAAACTCCAGTGTGTCTTTTCCTCAGTAATTTTTCTTCCTGGAAATCTGTTATGTATTTCTCACTCTGTAGAATAGTCATAAAAAATTGGACTCACAAAAGAAATCCATTTTTCATTGTTCGTGTAACAGAAGTATGTTTTATCTTATTGCTTGGGCACACAGAATTCTTTTTCATGACAGTGACATTCAGTGATGGCAGTGTGGCCATTCGTGGTGTTCTGCCATGTCCTCTGGGTATGAACCACCAGCGCTGTACCTGGCCGATGATGGCTGGCTGTCGGGTGAGTGGACTTCCAGTCAGGCTGAGGCAGACGTGCCATATTTGCTCTCTGCCATTTTGTGGGTCTAACCAAATTAATCACATCTGTGACATCCTCCCAGTGCTCAAGCTGGTCCATGGGGACTCTTTCCTGCAGGAGATGCCGGTCTTTACGGTTCTTGTGCTGTTTATTATGATCCCCTTTTTGTTCATACTTGGCTCCTACAGTAAAGTCCTCTCCACCACCTTGAAGTCACATTAGCAACAGGATGAGCCCACACTTTCTCTACTTGCTCATCTCACAACATATTTGTGGCTTTGTTCCGCTCTCCAAACATTCGTGACCCGAATCCAAACATTCTCCCAGGACAGACAAATTCCTCTCTCTTTCCTACGCCGTTGTCACCCTGGTGTGTAATCCCAGGATAAATAATCTGAGGAATAAGGGTGACAGGATGGCCTTGAGAAAATGGTACCTTAGAGTTCAATGCATCAGCCACTGATTTGAATGCATTTTCTGTTTTCTCCCTTAATTCTGCTTTTGTCTGATCGGAAGTTACCTTGTATTTTCCTTTTATGCTCCAGAGTGAATTGATTGTCCTTACTTATTCTTGAACTTGCAATTTTTGGCTGGACTTTCTGATATCCCAAGTGGTAATATTTCAATAAGAAATGAATATTTTAGAAATCTTATGCTTAGTGGACTAGTTTCTATCAGCAAAACTTTGCTGCTGATTTGAAACTGTTGACAGAAAAAATACAGTATCTTTTATCTAGTAATTCATGTCCCAATATTTCCCTAAAATATCATAGTGTATATTTTAGTTCCTCTTTCCATTCATTGTTATTACTTCTTTAAAAAGAAGTCAGCTAGTAAAAAATACTGTATATGGAGAGCCTTTCGAGCACACTTGCTGAATGACTGTAGAACATGAACACATTTGAATATGTAAAAGTTTGCAGTGTAGAAAAGATGGAATTTTAATAAATTACATTAATTTAAGTGAGTGTAAAGGTGTAAAAAGTGATCCTGGCTTCCCATAATTCAGAAAAAGATTCAGATAATCTTTAAACCTAAATACTAAATGCAGGATGACTCTTTGCAAAGGTAATACATGTTTATGGCCTCGACTGTGAGAAAAGTAGCTTTAATAAGACTAGTAGCCATAGTGGAAAGCATTGATATGTTGAATGGAATTGATGAAGAAGTGCTCTTCATCCAAAGAAGCCATTCAGAGTGAAATTTTCAATGCAAAATGCTTAATACACCACATATGAAGACGTGCTCTAAATTCAAAACACAGAAAACTTGAGAGAAAATTTGTCAGGAAACTTTAAGGAGCATTTCACAAAAGATGGTAAGCCAAATGACCAAGAAAATGAAAATCACTCATCCGTAACCAGTAAAAGGTATATTAAAGTCAAATGAGATCTTGGCACACTCCTCAGAAACACACTTTCTAAATAAATGAATCAGTACTGACCATGCCCCAGGTGTAAATGGTGTGGACCAACGGGAGCTCTCATGGATGCAGGAATGTGCGCCCAGACAGCACTTTAGCCAACAGCCTGCTTTTCTCCAGAGAATTCTTATATTTTCTTTTGCTTTATCTTTCAATCAGATTTATTGGGGTGACACTGATTAATGAGATTATACAGGTTTCAAGTGTACAGTTCTATATCACCTGCATATTGCACTGTGGGCCACCCCCAGATTCCCACCACCCAACTTAAATCTTCCTTCACCACTTTTTTGACCCCCTTTACCATTTACTACTAACCCACCCTCTTCCCTCTAGTCACCAGCACACTGCTGTCTGTGCCCGAGTTTTCGTTTGTTTGCCTGTTGGCTTGTTTGTGCACGTGTGGTTTTCACTGTTCCATCCCACGTATGAGTGACAGCACATGGTTCTTGACTCTTCCTGTCTGAAGTGGACTGGACTTTAGCACAGAGCACAGACTCTGAGCAGTGGCCTGCATCCTGGCCCTACTGCAGACAAGATTGGACTCTGTCCACAGTGAGATGGGTGAAGATGGGATGTCGGGAAGTCAGGAGGGGAGCCCCCTTAATTGGACCTCATACAGAATCCATATCACAGATCCCCACCCTCCCATGCTGGTCTCAGAAAATTCTTTTCCTTTAGACATTGCAAGAACTTGTTTTCCACCAGTAACAATGCCACACTTCTATTTTTCCTGAAACTACTTCAGGAAAATTAATCACCCTTTACCTCAAAAAATAATCAACAACAGAAATATATTCAAGAGCGGAGAAACTACCGAATTGTTTGGTGGAAATGAATCAAACCTCTGCGAGGGCTTACTCCAAACCAAGCCACATGTATTTTCCAACAAATGAAGGAATGACGTCCATTTCTGGTTTAGATCACTGATCACGGCAAAGCAGTCTTCTTAGTTCAAGCACTAGGAAAATGTGCATAAGTTATAAAACTTGTATTTTAGAGGCATCACAGAGCTCTGGGAGAAAAAAGGATATGTGACAACATCAAAACTAAGGTTCATAAAGTCAGAAAGTGATAGCCCATGTGGTATTTTTATACTTAGTTGGATTATAATCTGTGGCTGATGCAATGTCATGTTACTAAATATGTAACTTCATTTCTGCAAATTTCACTAATCGATTCAAAAAGCGAACACGGTTATGATGCTGATCAATGGTGCCTGTTTCCTCTTTATTTACATAAAACGCACAGGAAGTGTCTCATTTTTTAACTAATTCCTTGTTCAAATTAAAATTTAATTCTTTATAATTACAGTTGAGTGTGTCTATATGTTTAAAAGATTACTTTGCTATCGTTTCTGTGAAATGGTTGGTCCTTCATCTGTTTGGTTTGGCTTTTTTGTTTTGTTTGGTTTGGTTTGGTTTTTTTGGATTGATCCTCAGTATTTAGGAATAAGAGCACTTGATTTGAGATATTATTTGTAATTACCTTTCCATTCTATCGATTCTATTTGACTTCACTTTGGAGGTTTGATTCTTTTTATAATGCAGAATTATTTATTTGGCAAAGAAGCTTTTTCAATTTTTTGTGTCCTGCTTTCTGAATTGTGAGTTATAGTTAAATTTTCTTACTCCAAAATTATTAAAAAATTTTCTTAGACTACCTTTATCATTTCACTTTCTAAAATATTTAACCTTGTGTATGTTGGGAGTTTTTCTTGCTGTAGTATAAGGGATTAAGAAAAGTTGATTATTATTTTTTTCTTCTAAGGCCGGTAAGTTCTGCCAACAGTATTTATTTTGTAGTCCATAATTGCCAATTTGGTGAGCTCTCTTTGTTAATGATACATTCTCATTTGTATTTGAGCCTTTTTCTGGGATTTGCACTCCGTGGCACCAGGAGATCTCTCTAGCCATGCATGATGCTACACTGTGTTAATTATGAAGCTTAGAGCTCCGTGTCAGCTGAGCTACTTGGATGCGCACCTGCAGTAGTCAGCCCTGCCTGCCCCTCACTCCGGTGCTGTGCTGGGTCATGTCTCGGTACCCTGAGGCATCCCACTGCCCACTCCTCCCTGGCCTTCCCTGGTGGCAAATGACTCCTGATATTTTGTCAGAAACTCTCCTAGTCACTCGCCAGTGTCACATGACTATAGGAGTTTCCTGTCTCGTAAATGTATTTTCCTCATAAGCATAAACCTTTACAAGTCACCATTTACTAAATAATAGGAAGGAGCATCCTGTTTTTGTCATGAGAAATTGATTCCAACCCAAGATTCTTAACCAATGTAAGCATTGAAAACAATGTGTCTTTCCCACAATCGAAGCCTGTTTGCTTGGCATCTTTGAGTTAAAATTTTAATTTTGAACTAAGTTTAATAAATACATTCAACAGCTAAATCTCAGGCTTCCTCAGGTGGTCGTGAAGAAACAGATACATTAGCTCTGTCTTCAGAACACTTATTACAACTGGTACATGGGCCAGCCTTTAGGAATCAAGGAACTATTAGAAAAGAATGTTTTTTAAAAAAAAATAAACAAGTTCGCCTTGGCTGCTGTGGCTCAGTGGATTGAACGCCAGCCTGCAAACCAGGAGGTCACTGATCTGATTCCGGGTCAGGGCACATGCCAGGGTTGCGGGCCAGGTCCCCAGCTGGGGACATGCTAGACGCCACCAACTGATGTATTCCTTGCACGTGGATGCTTCCCTCCCTCTCTCCCTCCCTCCCTCCCTTCCCATCTCTCTAAAATAAATAAATAAAATCTTTTTTTAAAGAAATCCTTGTAAGAAAAACAACTTCAAGATTTCCATCTAATAGGAGCAGAGGCTCCATAGAGAGCATTTATATTAAATAAGCTAAATATTGAATGCATGTCAATATGGGATGGCCTCAAACGGCATTGCTCAGCATGCTCTTTGTGTCTAAGAAACAAGGTGCACTGAACACTCTACTCCATGGAGAGACTCAGGAAGGAGAATTCTGGGTAAAGTGAGAGCTTTCAGGGGAAAAGTACACATAGCAAATGAGACGGTGCCAAAAGTATTGTTTTAATTAAAAATGTAAATGTGCCAGGTGGAAGAGATCCCAGGGGCACAGACAACTATTTTATTTAAAGAGCATCTTCTGTTTAGAAAGAACACACTATTCTCAGGCGCATGAAACAAGTGATTTCACCTACATTAATTTAAATATTTAAACCTTCTACAGTGAGAAAAATCGGCAATATCCCAAGTAAAAAAGGTAAATATGAACTACTTTATACTGACATTAAGCTTTAGCACATGTTTTTAAATTTAAAGTTAATATCTAACTTATAGTAGGACATGTGTCATTGCAGTGAAGCAAATCGTGCACATTGTAATTCTATTAAATACAATGTATAGTGAGCGATAAATAATGACGCTAAATCACTTCAGAATACTGAAAACTGGAATATTGAAGAATACTTTTTAGGTATAGATAATATTGTAGAAAACTTCGTTTTGAGCCAACACATAACAAATAACTTTAATATTTATGCTCTCAGCTTGTTATTGTCATAGGAGATTTGAAGTAGAACAATCCATGAAATAAATGTCCAACCATTAGGGAATCCAAAGAACATTTATTTTAATGGGGGAAAAAAGATAGATTTAAGTACTTTTCAAGATAAAATGTTAAGTGTTTTATTGATTTCAAGATTTAATTTGACATTTTATATCAAATGTACAAATACAGCTGAAGCTTAGGTAGCATCTTATATGTAATAAATTAAAACATTCCCTTAATTATTTGGATTTATTCAAGGAATGAAAGCTGGAATTTAAAATAAAACTATTAAAGGTTGAATTTTATTTTCTTGAATAATAAGAACTTAAACATTTACAAGAAAGAATAGTGATATAGATAATCTTGTTAAAACAAAAAAGTGAATCTATTTTTTCTACCTTGTTCTCCTCTAGAGAAAAACATGCACAAATCTTGCATTTTTCATGTTATAAATTTCTGACTTTATCACCAAAAATTGGCTTTGTACAGTTACAATTTTTATATATATGTAATTTACATATATATGTGTGTGTATATATGTATGTATGTATAATCTTTAGCACCAGAAATCACTTTATTGAAGTAATGAATTAAATTACATACATTAAATGCTGCCATTCATAAATGTGCTGTGTACCATTCACACTTAAAAGCTGGATTACACCCTGGCTGGTGTGGCTCAGTGGGTTGAGTGCCAGCCTGTGAACCAAAAGGTCACTGGTTTGATTCCCAGTCAGGGCACATGCCTGGGTCACAGACCAGATCCTGGTTGGGGGGCTGTGAGAGGCAGTCAAATGATATTTCTCTCACACATAAATGTTTCTCTCCCTCTCTTTCTCTCTCCTTTCCCCTCTAAAAATAAATAAATAAAATCTTTTTAAAAGTTGGATTACATTGCATGTTAATTCTTTTTTCCCTTTTAAGAATAATGACCTCACTTAAAAAGTATTTCATGCTTTACTTAGTTTTGGAATCAGGCACTTTCTGAAAGGCATATTGTGTATATTGGTCTCAAGTAGAAAATACTCACAGTCCTCATCTCTCATCACGTAGTGATAGTCAGAGAAAAGGCTTCCGAAAGGGAGTAGCCAGACTGCAACACTAAGGGCTGGATGGTGACGTGTAATCTTAGTATTAGGTCCACAGATTAGAGATGAGAGTATAAACAAAAATATCGCAGAGAATTCGTGGAGAATTTTACAACACTCTGGTGATTGCTTTAAGGTCTCATTCCCTTCCTGAATAGAGGATAAAGCAGATTAGAGGGCATTTTTTCATGCAGTCTAGACCACAGAGTAAAATTTAGAAAAATAGAATTTAGTTGTAGTAACAACAATAATAGCTAGCGTTTAGAAATACTTTTATAAATGTCAGGACTTCTTCAAGTTGCTTCTGGACACATTAAATGAAGTAATTCATATTACAATCCTAAGTATTTATATGTGTGTTAGCCAATTACAACCTCGGGTGAACTATGGCACAGAGTATTAACAATGTGCAAGAGGTCACACAGCCAGCAGGTGGGGAAGCTGTAATTCAAATCCCGTCCATCTCTCTAGGATTCCATTGCTCATCCACAACACTATAGTTACCCTCTGTTTGGGGGACGTGGTTCAAACACGCCAGGGCAGAGAAATGAAAGGCAGCGCTGGGACACATCTTGAGCCAAGAGATGCTTGGGATGCGATACCTAAGGAGGACGACCCTCTCAGGATGGTACAATGCAGAATCAGCCACCCCTGCAAGGGAGTCAGTGCCTCTTAAACTTTATACCCAAGGGTGTCACTCACTTTACTCCAGTCCTGGCCCTGATGAAAGGAGTGGAAAACAATGGGAAAAAATAGTTACCAAGTAACTCAATAGCTTTATTAAGTACGATTTTTTAGGCAATGTGTTACAACCCTGAGGAATAAAAATGTAAGAACATAATTCATATTCATAATCAAAACTATGGAGCCATAACTAATAACAGATTAAAAGTGAGAGGCAATTTTACCGATCATTCTGGAAGTAAAACTTAGAAAATTTAAACAATTGTTTAATTTCACAGAGTTTGGAGGTAGGATTCACACTCAAGTCCGATAATTAAAATGAAAAATCCTAGGCTCTGAGTTGTCATCATAAAACTTTTGTGGAAATGTTCCAATTCTCTTAAGATATCCAAATTAAAATAGCAGTACACTGGGAAACAAACTTCTGTGCAAATGATCACAGTATCTGTCATTAGTCAGTGTCAGTATCTTTATGTCTAAAAAAAAGGTTAGTTTAGAAATGGTTACCTAAAGTGTTGTTTTTAAAGAACAACAGGGACGATGGAGGGGCACCCAGTACATACCCCCCCAGGTAATAAACACCCCAGGTAATATACACCCCCCGCCCACACGCACACACATTCTGGACCAGTTCTGTGTGTCCAGGGTTTCCCTCCTTACTGCTCTCCGTCTCTGTGTTCCCAGGCAGCTTGTCCACAATAGAACCCTCTTATATTCACCACTCACTATTCTACTAAAAAATAGCTTGTTTTATTCCATTATATGCAATAAAATTTCCTCTCTCTCTTTATCAACTACCTAATAATATGAACTGTGTAATGACGTGTACATTCAAGGTAATCAAATGATGGAAGAGAAATGAAATGTTGCAATAGTCAGTTGAAAAAGTATAAGGAAGACAATTTTTCTCTTTTTAATTTCTTTTTGTATTAAATACTTTTGATTTTTATTGTTGTTCAAGTACAGGAAGACAATTTTTAATATAGAGCTGGATTGTCAAGAAGAGTAATTCATGAAAAGGGAGGTTATATGGCAAAGCTGTGGGTCTGTCTTCAACACCCCCAGTTTCTCCAGTGTCTGTGTTGAGCAGGACATGGTTTGGTTTATCCTGGGCTGTATTCAGGAAGTACGAACAATGACCTGAAACATAATTTAAGGGAATTTTACGCTGACAATCCCTAATATCTACACAGAGAAAATGAGGAATGTATTAATTGGAAACAGTTGCAGTGATCGTGAAAACCAATCTTCACGTCCAGATACAATGTAAAGAAGCGGCACTCACCCATGAGGGTAAAAATAAAGGCACACTGTTAATTTCCTCTGTCCACAGATGAAGCACCAAGAAAGACCACCAGAGGGAAATCTAACTAAACCGATGGAATTTGTTCTCCTGGACTTTGCTGATGCACCCCATCTCCAGTGGTTTCTAGTTGGGTTATTCTTAATTATCTACATCATGATATTGATAGGCAATGGCACCGTGTTTCTAATCACAAAACTGGACCCTGCTCTCCAGACCCCGATGTATTTTTTACTGGGCAATTTTTCCTTCTTGGAAATCTGCTACGTGTCAGTTGTTCTCCCCAGAATGCTCACGAGTCTCTGCACCCAGAGAAGAACAATCTCTTTAGTTGCCTGTGCTGCACAAATGTGCTTCTTCCTCATGCTGGGAGCCACTGAGTGTTTCCTTCTGGCCGTGATGGCCTATGACCGTTACATGGCCATTTGTCACCCTCTGCACTATCCTCTAGTTATGAACTACAAGGTCTGTGTCCAGCTGGTGGCTGGCTCTTGGATCGGTGGCATTCCAGTCCAAATAGGGCAGACATTCCAGATTTTCTCCCTGTCCTTTTGTGGTTCTAATCTCATCAACCACTTCTTCTGTGACATCCCCCCGATACTCAAGTTGGCCTGTGGGAACACCATTGTAAATGAAACAATGGTCTACATAGTTGCTATGCTGTTCGTCACAGTCCCATTTCTGTTGATCCTTGTCTCCTACAGCAAAATCATCTCTACAATTCTGAAACTGCCATCAGCCACAAGTCGGGCCAAAGCCTTCTCTACCTGCTCATCTCATCTCATAGTGGTGACACTGTTCTTTGGATCAGCCACTATCACCTACTTAAGACCCAAGACTCAAGACTCAGCAGGAACCGACAAAGTGCTTTCTCTTTTCTACACTATCGCGACTCCCCTATTTAACCCCATGATATACAGTCTAAGAAACAAGGGTGTCATAAAGGCACTGAAGAAACCGCTATGTAAACAATCTGCTCATTTATTAAAACATGAGTCTACTCACAGGAATTGATGTCTTACAGATATTTAATAAAATGTCAACAGCTGTTTATCTTCAACTCAACTTATCGATGTCCAAATTGAAAATTAGTTAAAACATTGAGAGATTTTTCTGTCTTCAGTTGTACAGTTATGTATGTGTCCACAGAGAGCATATCATTCTTTGGTGCGTTAATTTTATTGTGAAATATTTCTTCTCAGTCAGTATTTTTGACAAGAATCTATATAATAGATTCAATTGTAATAGAGTCCCTGCTATGTCACATATTGGAAACTATGTCACTCATTTTCACAATTTCTCACAGAAATTTTTAAAACCAGGCTGGTAATGGAATATTACTTAAAATTTTATGTATATTTAGGTTTTGCAATGACTCAATGGGGAAGTTATGTTTTTAGAGAAAAAAGTATCTTTCATTAGCAATGTACTTTCATACAATAAATGATGTTGTTACGATGATACCAGTGAATATTAGGCAGGATTTATGTGTATATCCAATTAAATATTATATATAATTTAATCCACTGATATGATAGAAAAAATATTATTATTAATATATTTGCATATAATAAGAAGAGCTTGGAGTAGTCATGAGAATGTTCACAAGTCATTGTTTTTAAGTATATTTTCCCAGAGATGACAAACGGAAGAAGAAATCTAGGGAAAAGGAAAAAAATGTTTATGAAAGTGAGCATCTCCTATAAAAACACAGGTATCACACGCATACTTTGTGCACCAAGTATGCACACATATTAGAAATGATCAATTAAATATAATCATCAATGTTAACTATGGAAATCTCAGAGTAAATCATTTCATTATTTTTCTTTGCTTTACTGAAATCTGCAGTGTATTACAATAAACTTGTGGTATTTATGTAATCATACAAAGCACACAATAAATTTGATTCATTGTGAGTAAAATCATAACATGTGTGTGCCATTTTTCTGCAGATATTATTTTCAAACGTGCACACTCAGCTAATGAACCCGTGACACAGACAGGCAACAGATCTCTGCGGGACCAGGGCCTGTCACCAACACTCAGAGTTAAAAAGAACGTGGTGAAGCCTGCAAAGTCCTTTAAGTTTTTTCCCATTAAAAAAATGTCAGTTTCGCTTACATTTGCATGGGCATGACTCACTCCACATAAGTAGACAAGAGCAGTATTGCTTTCCCCTGGAAGAAAACAGCCAGATGATGTGTGAGCAACCCTGATATAAACCTAAGAAAAAAATCAGTCCTGGCTGAGAGCAAAGCAAGCAATTACTGAGTCACCAAGATTCTAAGAAAATGCAGGTATCAGAAACTATAAAAATCTAATGGAAATGAGTACATACAGGGTGCATATAGAATAAAAGAAAGAAAAATGTAATAACAAAAAAAATTCCAATAAATTTTCCAAGCAGAAATTACATAACCCTGAAGCTATTATGGTGGAAAGAAGTGAGACAGAAATTCAAAAGTCCTTTCGTTCTCATTGGCCTTCCTGCATAATATAGAAAAATATTTGAGAGAGAAGAGATAACTAACAAAAACCATTTTAAAATATTAATATCTCTAATACATTTTTTATTGCTGTTCACCTACAGTTCTTTCCATTTTCAGCCCACCATGGGCCTCCACCCCACCCATTCCCACCTCCCACCCTCGAACCCACCTTCTTTGGGTTCGACCATGTGTCCATTATACATGTTCCTTGATGGACCTTGCTCTATGTTCCCCCATTATTCCTCTTCCCCTCCCCTATGGTTACTGTCAGTTTGTTCTTTTTTTTTCTTTTTTTAAACTTTTTAATAATTTTTTTTAGATTTTTATTTATTTATTTTTAAAGATAGAGGAAGGGAAGGAGAAAGAGAGGGAAAGAAACATCATTATGTGATTGCCTCTCACGTGCTGCCTACTGGGGACCTGGCCCACAACCCAGGCATGTGCCCTGACTGGGAATCAAACCAGCAACCCTTTGGTTCGCAGGCCTGTGCTCAATCCACTGAGCTACACCAGCCAGGGCAGTTTGTTCTTTATTTCAGTGTTACAGGTTATATTTTGCTTGCTTGTTTCCTTTGTTGATTAGGTTCCACTTAAAGGTGAGTTCATATGGAATTTGTCCCTCACTGCCTGGCTTATCTCACTTAGCACAATGCTCTCCATGGAGTTCCATCCATGCTGTCATGAAGGATAGGAGCTCCTTCTTTCTCTCTGCTGTGTAGCATTGCAGTGTATAAATGTACCACAGTTTTTTATCCACTTGTTTACTGATGGGCACTTAGGTTGCTTAGTATTTTCTTACTTTGAAAATCTCTATAACGTTGCTAGTAATACCCTTCCTGTCATTCCTCATTTTAATCATTAGACTCATTTGTGTTGTTCTTGATTACTTTTCCTAATATTTGTCAAGTTTTTCAAAGAACCAAGCCTTTCATTTGACTGGTTCTGTTTATTTCTATTCTCAATTTCATTTTTCTACTCATAGTTATTTTCTTCCTTCCACTTTCTTTTAGTTTAATACTTTCTTCTTTTTCTTACGTATTAAGGTGATATCATTTTCTTTTGCAGCATAGGCATTCACAGATATAAATTTCCCTCTGGAAATGGCTTTTTTCTGCATTCCCTTAATTTTGGTGTGTTGTATTTTCATTCCCATTTGTATCAAGATATTTTCTAATTTCCTTGGTGTTTTTTCCTTGACACATTTGTTGTTTAAGACTATGATGCTTAATTTCTACATATTTGTGAATGTTTTCAGTTTTCCTTCTGCTATTACTTCCTAATTTCATTCCTTTGTGGTGGGAAAAGATACCCTGGATGATTCAATCATTTTAAATTTATTGAACTTTGTTTAGTGACCTAACCTGTAGCTGAGCCTGAAAAATTTGTCATGTTTACTTGAGAAGAAGGTATATTCAATAATCTATGGGTCACACATATGTCAGATCTAGTTGGTTTATAGTGTTGTTTAGATCCCGTATTTCCTTATTGGTCTAACTTCTAGTTATTCTATACATTATTGAAAGTTGGACATTGAAATCTCTAACTCTTATTGCAGAACTGTCTGTTCTGCCTTTAATCTGTCGATGTTTTTCAATGTGTTTATACTGATATCTCTCTCTTATGAATTGATATATTTATCATTATATATGGTCTTGCTTTTTCTCTTGTAACAATTTTATCTTAAAGTTGTTTTATTTTATTTTATTTTATTTTGGTCTGAGAACAAGATAGCCACTCCAATTCCCTAGTTACTGTTTGCATGTAGTCTTTTAAATTATATAGCAAAGAAAATGTTACAAACAAGAAACACCAACATCAGCTGTGAAGCACCACTAGGATGGGTGCCTGAGCACAAAGAATGCCACTTTGGCATACTGATTATTTTGAAATACAGTTACTTAAGAAAGCTGGTGTCTTGTTATACATTGGAGGCAACAAGAGTTCCTTGGTTCACACATCCTTTGCATTTATTCTGAAATACTGTGACAAAGAAGGTTGTGAATCACTTTTTCTGAGATGCCCTCCCCTGGTTAAGCTAACCTGCACAGACACATCAATAAATGAGTGGCTTCTCTCCACATAGGGCAGCTCAGTGGAAATGATCTGTTTTATCACATCATCATCACCTACTTTTTCACCCTTTTCTCAGACTTAAAGATCCGCTTTATCACTGGGAGGAGGAAAACCTTCTCTCTATGGGCCTCTCACCTGATTTCTGTGGCCACCCATCAGGTGAGTCTTCTCCCAATATTGATAAATTTATCTCACTTCTACACCATGGGCATCCTCAGGCTGAACCTGCTGATTCATAGTTTGACAAACCAATATGTAAACGGCACCACTAGGAAAGCCACAGGACTGAAGGCAGATTCCTTGTGAGACACAACTTTCCAAGATGCGTCTAATTCCCTAATTCCAAGCTCTAACTGGCAACCCACAACAGCGTTACCAGCACACACACAACTTCTCTCACAAGAATTTCATCAAACCCTTGTTTTTCACATAGCCCACTGCAATTTATAGCCCCAATGTATAAGAAAACATTTACAAGTTTTAAAATCGCTCCTTAAAGTAAAAGCTGCAACAGACTATAACCAGCTGTCACAGGGGTATCTAACCTGCAGCCTGTGGGCTGCATGTGGCTCAGGATGGCTGTGAATGCAGCCCAACACAAAATTATGAATTTATTTAAAACATTATGAGATTATTTTGTGATTACATGTTGTAAGGTATTTAAATCTTGGTCCGGGACAACGCTTCTTCTTCCACTGTGGCCCAGAGACACCAAAAGACTGACACCCAATAAAGGATATAGCAAATACCTCAAAACAGTGTGTGTGTGCAGGCAACATCATGTATAGATTATCCATTGGCAAGGGTAGATTACTGGATGAGGGAAGAAGCCAGATTCCCTGATTCATATGCCAGCTCTGTACCCACCTATTGAGAGGCACTTTGAATAAGTGACTTGATTTTTCTATGCCTCAGTTAACTATCTGTGAAATGGGGAGAATATACTACCTGTGTCATTGATTGTTACATGATTAACTAAGTGAATGCTGGGAAGACTGCCTAAGCCATTTGAAGCACTTCATGGATATTAACCGTATAGATAGCCTATGACCCACACAACAATCTTGGAATTATACTCCAGAGAAACCAATGAATATGTTCACCCAAACACATGTACAGAATATTCACCATTGAATTATTTGCAACAGTATAAAACTGAAAACAACTCATTTTTTCCTCAACACATTAAACCAGGAGCTGAGACACTTTTCCTTAAAGTGATAAGTAGTGCACATCTTTAAGATTTGTGAGCTATAAAATTTTTCCGCAAGCACTGAGATTGGCCTTTGTTTCATAAAAGAAACCATCGACAATATGTAAGGAAATGGTGCATCGCAGCTTCAATGACACTTTACGTGCTGTAGTTTGCTGACCCATGGTCTAGATTTGGCAAATTACTTCATGATAAGTTTGTACATTCGAAAACTACACACCAATGACGATGAATGAACTGCTTCCACATGCAACAGCACAGAGAAACTTTACAGACATAGTGTTGAGTGAACAAGCCAGACAAAGATGTGTAAAAAATTACATGGTTTGACTACTATAAACCTCAAAGACGCACAAACTGATCTAACATACTGGACATCAATTTGTGATGGGTGTGGGTACAATTTCTGATATGCTAGTAATGTTCTCTTTCTTTTGGTCTGGTTCTGGGTGCATAGGCCAATGTATTTTTTCCTCAGCCACCTCTCTTTCAATGACTTCTGCTACAGTACAGCAACTGGATCCAGAACACTGGTAGGTTTTTTTGCCAAGAAGTCAGTTCCCTTCAGTGGCTAATATCTACAATGCTTGATCTTCTGCAACTTTGCACAGTCTCAGTGTCTGAAGTTGGTGGTGATGGCCCTGGATGGGCACAAGGCCAGTGGCAACCCCTTCCACTTTACATTCCCCATGTCCAGCATAGTGCGCACCCTGCTCATGGCTGGGGAACACATGGTGGGAATTACGGATGCTTCAGTAAATACAATGTTAATGTGCTGCTTATGTTCCTGTGGGTCAAATGAGGTTAGCCACTTCTTCTGGGATGGCCCACCTCACCTTCTGCTGTATTGATGAGATTCGCAACTCAATCAGTTGGTGATATTCACAATTTTTGGCTTCATTAATTGATTACCATGTCAGAACTTTTTGTGCTATTGTTATATATCCTGGCACTGATGAAGACCAACTATGCTGAGGGGAGGTTTAAACCTAAGTCCACCAGCACCTCCTACTTAACTGTTGTGGTAATTTCCCAGGGGACTCGATCTTCATGTATTTCAGGCCAAGTTGTTCCTACTTCATAGATCAAAACATAATGAGCGCATTGGTCTACACACTTGCGAATCCCATGCTAAACCCTGGGACTTATGACCTACAGACCTAAGATGTGAAAGAGGACCTGGAAAAACTTAGAAACAAAAAATGGCTCCATTGAAAAAGTATATATTTGCATGCATGTGTGTTTATGTGCGTACATATATACACACATATGTATACATATATACACACATATATGTATATATATCCCAACATTACATGCACTATGTTCCAAAAATGGAAGTTTTGGATTCATTTGGTATGAACCAATAACTATTTGTACTATGTTTCAGCCACTCCAAAATGTGTCATTTCCTAATTACTCTATGCTTTCTTTTATTCCTTGAAGGTATATGTGGTACTCTCTATTTGTGGATAGAGTTACCAAATTTTTATTGCATTGATCTTTTATTTGTGCATTAATTTAATTTTCTATAACTTACTGAGAGTTTCCAAAGTCTCTCTTGCAGTTCTTTGTGCTTTTTATTCCACAGCAACTCCTGCAGCTTTTCTACTGAGGAAGCTCATCATCTGGTAGAAGAGACAAATTTTGATAAATGATCATTCAAATTATTTATAATAAACTATAATGATGCCATAATGAAAAAGGACTGGGCACTAACATCCAAAGCATATTCAGCAAATAGAGGAAAGGAAGATAAAATATGTTTCCTGACATGAACACAATTACCTGTGATCAAAAAGATAAGTGGGAATTAAGTGAGAGCTTCCAGTAGTTAGAGCAGCATTCTAGGCAGACGGATCAGCTATTAGAGCAGCCTTGAGATGGACAAAACCATGTCTTTTCTCTGGGATGTAAAAGCTTAATGCAGACCGGCGTGGCTAAGGTATAAAAAGCAAAGGGGACTGAGGACTGGCCTCATGACTCAGTCCCTGGGCTGCAATTCACAATTCATTGGCGTCCTCCAGGGGCTGTCCTTCCCTGCAGCACTCTCCACATTGGTCCACACACCATCATGTGCCCTAGGACATTGATGAATCCATGACTCTGTTCCCTATTCACTACCACCAATGTGGGGTTTCAAGCACTCTGAGACTCAGGACTGTGCATTCAGTTTCTTTACCCAAACACTAGCATAGCACCAGAAAGAAAGATATCAAAAATGTTCATTGTTATGAATACTTGTATGTCTAAGGCAGAAAAAATTCACTGACAGCCCAGTATGTGCCTTCAATTCATTTTTGTCATCTCCTATGCAAGAACATAAAGTGGTTGTGGATGATAAAATAAGGGAATGTTAAAGACATGTAGAGAAATTATTTGGAGAACAAATAAACTAAACAGAATTTATCAAGATATTTGACAACTTTACATACATCTGCTCAACCTTGTAGATGGTCAAATTACAGGAAGTGGCTTGTTTAGTAAACAGGCACAAGGACATGAATTTGAAGGATCACACAAGCAAGGGCAATCTTAACTTTTTGCTACAGCTATACAAAACCAGAAGTTATTCAATATCTAGGTGCAGTTACAAAATGCTTTTGATGAGAATATTCCACATTTCCAGGGAAACCCAAGGAAGAAAAGGAGGCTGCTCTGTTCTGTAGGATGGTATCGTTTCTGGGATTCTGAGACACAATACAGTAGAAAAACAACAGGAGATGCTTCTTGTAGTAATAATGTGTCCATTTAACCCATGGCCTTGGAAGTTCGACCTCTGAACTGGGTCGTGTCCTGAACAGCAACGTGGCAGGAGTGCAACTGACCTAGACCAAAGCCCAAGCACAGATGGGTGTGGACCCCGAAAGCAGAATTATAACAGCATCGAACTGGCACACTGTTCCCCTGTAACACAAAAGAAATGTGTTTAAAATCAGATTGCATACGTTTCTAGCTACTCTAAACAGATCTGAGTCTAATGTGTGAACTAAAGAGAACTAAAAAGAAGGGAGAAGTACAAGGCTTTAGTGATTCTAATAATGTTCTGTTTCTTGGTCTGGATACTGATTACGAGGATATTTTTTAAAACAACTTGTGTACTTAGCACTCACATATTCCCTGTATGTACGTGCTGCACCAGGCCTCACCTAAGATCAGCTACCATGAGAAAGATTCTCAATATTAATACCAAGTACCTGCCTGAATGTGGAACGTCTACAGCTCTCACCCACTGACGGAATTCAAACTAGATGTTCAGCTTTGAAAAACTGAATGGCAGTTTTCTGTTGCATCTGTCCCCAAAATCCCCCTAGTACTTTTGTACCCATCAGAAATGAGAAAGTATGTACATGCAAAGGCTGTACAAAAATGATCAATGTAGCATGATTGGGGATTTGACAAAAATATTTACTATGATTATTAATTGGAATACTATACAGCGAAGAGAATAAACTATCCTCATGTTGCAGAACAGACAGGGTGGGGGCGATGAACCATATACTATTACCAAGGGATCCCCCACTTTCTTCCTGGGGGTCCCTCCTCCTACTAGGTTCGCCTAGCCCACCGCCAGGGAGAGACATCTCTCAATGCCAGAGATTGATGAAAAGGGAAGGAATTATTTATTTAAAAGTTATATAGACTTAGAGCCATGACTTAATGTCTTCATTAAAATACTAAAGTCCTTTAGAATACCCACAGATGCACACAGTCCTTCGATCTCCCTCTGCCCAGGCCTGGGTCCCATATCTGAGGAAAAGTAGAAGTCTGTAATTCAGGCTCCCAGCACCATCAGTTGTGTCTCCCCCACAGCATCCCCACTCTGCTGAAGCCTCATGGTCCTCTCTCCCTCTTCTCTGCCAAAACCTCATGATCCTCTCACCTGTATGGCTGAAGGGCCTGAGTTTAAATTCCAGCACCAGTCTTCCTCTGCAGCCCCATTTCCTACTCCTCCTACATTCAGTTACCCCTACCAGCATTCCCAGGTTCTTCCAGCTTTGCTGGGCAGCCATAGTAAGTCTGGGCAGGTGTGGCCCCTTGGCATGGAGCCAATAATCTCCAAGCTCCTCATGCAGGTGCTGGAACCAGAGGGAGTTTCCTCTCAGTTACACCTTGAGTGGAAGTCACTTCCACCCCCCTGGCTCAAACCTTGGCCACAGCTATTGAACATATCTATGAAACCAGTTAAAGGTTATAGATATGTTAAATGACCATGCCAGAGGTTACCTGCACAGCTGTTGCTGTACAAAACAACTCTGAATGGCCCTGCTCCACGTGTCCCTTCCCCCAGCTCAGGCTTGTGGGGGTGAGGACATCCTATATATATTTTTCTAGTATTTTCTGGACACCTTGAGTTCTGGACCTCATTACAGATCCCTATGTGGGGCCACCCTGTTGGCTGCACCCTGATACACTCACATGTAACAGCTTGGGGGAATCTCATATACATAGAACTAAATGAAAGGATACAGACATGAAGGGATAAAAGCAGAAGACTGTAATTCCATACACTTTATAAAAACATACACAACTATTTGCCATTTTGGCATCGATTGTGTTACGGTCCACAAACAGTCTCTGAAAGGCTACTTTTCAGATTTTTGTTCAGGGTTTGGATGCAGGCACATTTGAACTTTCAAAAACGTACATTTTAAAATACACATATTCATATCGTTAAAAAGTTTTCCAAAAACCAAAGACTACTTACTATCAGATTGTAGGCAATGCTCTGATTTCTGTTTTAGATTTCTCTAATTTCTATCTTTATTGGACTGAAAGAATATGTGAAACCTATTAGAGATTTTAAATCACTAACAGTTTGTTTATACACACATTTTCACAATGTTATTGTAAAATTAACAAAGCGTACGACTTCCATATAAGCCATTTCATTAAATGATTGTCTTTTGTCACCAGAAAGTGCTACCTCACTGATAAATCAGAGGTATTTTTAGCAGCCTTCAGAAACTACTTTCCTTCTTCCTGACCCAGGAAGCCTTACTGAACTGGTTTTCCTTGGTGGCTTTGTCAAGCTCTGCACTTTGTGATAGAGACCCAGGCCTCAGGGCCAAACATCCATTATCTGGAAGGAGGAGATTGTGAGTAGACTGTTCTCTCTGCAGCACTGGGTGTGGGGCACCTGGGATCTCAGGAAAGCCCTGTAGACATAGAAATCTTTTCTCTCTTATTTTCTCTGAAGTCTTAAATTGTGTTGTGAATCTTCCCCGCTCCACCCATAGTTAAAGAAAGCCATTGTATTAGAACATAAAACCTTTGGGAATGAATTTAAATTATCTACTTTTTGACAATATATTGCTCTCCATACTCTGGATGTCTTGGGGAATGGGAGTTACATTACAGGGGCTCCCAGTTTATGAAGATCACCTTTAGATCCTGCTTGAAGGGTGTGTCCCCTGAGGCAGCTGGCATCCCTGGAGACAAGAAGCACCTGAGGGGAAAATGAGGGTGGGGAGGAATCTGAAGAAGGTGACCAAGGAGGACTCTGCGTCCTCCACACACACCCCAGGGAAATAAGACAATGGTAGTGGAGCTCTTTGGTCCCACAGGTACAGCACTCTCTTGTGGTTACCTGGTGGAAAAATACTTAGGTGGTTTTTCAACACACCAAACATTTCTTTTAAGTCTATAGTTCTTTCTCAATATACCCTGCCTGTACAAAAATAACACATGATAAAACATATAATTAATTGTATCTGTCACGTATTCCTGAGAGGCCCTGTTAAAGGCCCAGTGAGCAGACATGGAGAAGGTGATTTAATGCAGCTCAGTGGGGAGGCAGGGCTGAGCCCTCCTGCAGACAGACTGGGTGGAGCACGGAAGTCAGTGCACCTGGACTTGCTGTTCCTCTGATGTCTGTATCAGATTTCTCTAATTTTTTATCGTCTTTGGACTGAATGTATGCTAGGAAATCTATGAAGGGTATGTAATGTTATACAAAATTTTAATTACTTTTATCAATCTTATTATTTTAACCACATATACATAAATGGCAGGAAATACAATGAAATGCAAGCATGGATTGTGGAAGTGGGAGTATATTTTATTTTTAATCTCTTACCAGTACTTTGTATATTTTAAAAGAAATATTTCCTTTTATAATGCAAAGCATTTTTTAAAGATGTGTCTTTAGGAACAGATATTCAAATGAGTTTATGCCAAGGATTTGGAGAAATACACATGGAAACTACATCATTAATCTCATTTTCTTTTTCTGTTCTTCTATCTTCCATTCCACTGTCACTATATTTTCACAGAACAGAAGGGGTCATATATGACACACATGACATAATTGATTGGGTAAATTGGAACAGTGGCCCTTAGAACATAATTGGCCTCCCAAAGACCAATTCTTTTAATGCAAAGAGGGTCAGATTTCATAGCTACTTAAGGAAAATAGGAATCAAAGAAAACAATAAGCAATATATCAAATTTTAGGGAAATGGAGACATAGTTCAACATGAATTCTCTCTGAATTTACTGGGCTGTGAACAGATGAGGACTTTTATCCTGTGACTGACACATCTGTTCTGTTGGTGAATACATTGTGTGGATTCTAGTTGGTTACAGGAAAGTGACTCACACAGAAATACATCAACCCTTTCTTACCTCTCTGTCACCCCTGAGACCAGAGAGCCTGGAGTCAGGTCCCACGCACTCTGCAGAAGCTCTGCTGAACAGCAGCTGCTGTCAGAGGGAGCACAGTGAGCCCAGGCCTATTCCAGTCTAACTCTCACCCATGGGGACCCTCCAGCCTCTTCCCAAGCACCACCACCCTCCTGCTCCAGGGGGTCCTGAATCACAGACTATCTCTTTCCCTGGCTGTGGAGACTTGAAAGGACATGAAGGGTGAGCAGGGAATAGGGGAATGTTCTATCCAGACACCACCATGTCTCTGCCCGTCCACAATTCTAACAGTGAAGGAAAATAAAACAACATATTCACTCTTTGTACCTCTCAACTAACTATGTTTCTCAATTACAGGATATAACACAGGCTCCACAATACTGAAAAACAGCAATAATCTTATCAGAAGAGTGGGTAACTGAAACAACTAATTCAAGAACTATTGCCTCAGCTATGAGAACATCAATTTCCTAATCTCTAAGAAAGGAGTTAGAAAAATTACCATAAATACTACATAGGTTGGTATGGAAATAGCATGATTTAATGAAAAAGTATGCCACAAACTTGGTATAATGCTATGTAAATGAAAGAGATATGATCATTAACCTGTATTGAGTTACATTATATAGCATGTATTTCCAAAGAGTCAGATTTCCTCATGGAGTTCTAGCATTGTTTACTTGTTTTCCTAATGACTGAGAAATAGAGAGAATCAGCAATTTAACTGATAATATAGATGATGTTAACACTGCACATCCATTTCCTTCCTCCACAACCAGGGATTGCCAACCTGAGTGATGGCTGTTGAGAAATGCACCGTGTTCACAGACTTCATACTCTTAGGACTCTCTGGCAGGTGGGATGTGCAGCAGGGGCTCTTTGTGCTCTTCCTGCTGGTTTATGGCATCACTGTGGTCGCCAACCTAGGGATGATCCTGCTGATCAGCATGGACCCCCGGCTCCACACGCCCATGTATTATTTCCTGAGCAATCTGTCTTTCTGTGATGTCTGCTACTCCTCCTCTGTCTCCCCCAAGATGCTGGCTGATTTCTTATCTGAACAAAAGAAGATCTCATATAGTTTATGTGCGGTTCAGACGTTCTGTTTTGGTGCCTTTGCAGATGTGGATTGTGTCATGCTGTCTTTCATGGCCTATGACCGTTACGTAGCCATTTGTAATCCCCTTCTGTATACAGTGACCATGTCCAGAAGAGTCTGTGCCCAGCTAGTGGCCATTGTGTACATCCAAAGTCTGCTGTACTCTGCAATCTTTACCTATTGCACAATTCGATTGTCATTCTGCAAGTCCAATACCATCAATCACTTTTTATGTGACTTCCCACCCTTACTAGCCATCTCCACCTGAGACACAACCATGAATGAGATAGTGATATTCACCTACAGTAGCTGTGTTCTGGGGTTCATTATTGTCACTGTCCTCCTCTCCTACAGCTACATCATAACCACCATCCTTCACATGAAATCAGCTGAGAGCAGACTCAAAGCCTTCTCTACCTGTGCTCCCACTTAACCGCTATGTTTTATGGGACACTCCTGTTCATGTATATCCGACCCAGCTCCAGTTACTCCATGCACACGGACAAAGTGGCCTCTGTTTTCTACACAGTTGTCATCCCCATGTTAAACCCACTCATCTACAGTTTGAGGAATAAGGATGTGAAAGGTGCCTGAAAAAAGTAGTCGGCAATAAATTATGTTCTGACTTAAGCCATGTTTTCACCCAAAGTGTTTATTTGAAGATTCTGACAGCTATAGTTCAGGTATTTGATATACATTATTATGTGTTCACCAGAGCCTAATGATAAGTATTTTTCACTGCTTATCATTGCTTCTAAATTAAACATAGGGAACAGTCATTATCGTTCTTAATCTTCTCCCCAAGCTAAGGGAGACTAGTAATAGATAAACTTCACTGTGTTTCAAAGAGGATTTTATCCCTCCCTTCTCCATTCATAGGTAAGTCCCAGTGAGACATCATGGGCTGAGAACCCCTCTGCCCATGTCAAATCAACTCAACCTCCCAAGGGTCCATTTTTTTAAAGAATGGTTGTAATAAACTTGCTCATTCAGGGGGAGTTTATGGGATAAAATGGGTTTGTTTGTCTCATTCCTATGTAATTGTCTCTCTCTATAAATATTGCACCATAACACCTACAAATATAAGTAGTAAATAAATAAATAAGAACTTTAAAAACACTCTGGCCCTAACTGAAAGTTTCATTCCTGCATGACCTTTCCCATTTTTGTTCACAAATGTTTCTACCTGACTACTGACCACGCCCCGTTCCAGGTTGTTATTTGTTGAATCAATGAATGAGTGTCCTCTGCAAACTGAAACAATAAAGAGCCTTTGTAAATTTTTTTAAAAATACTGAGCTCCCTTTATTTTACTTTATTCTATGCTAGTATGTTCGTCTTAGACCAAGTTCATCAGTGCCCCTTGTCTTTCAGCCAATGCTGAATAAGTTTCAGGGACAGGGATCACATATAGAGAACTTCATGAAACCTCTATTTCTCATCATTCTGCCCCAAATTTATTAACAAATATCCAAAGGATCAGGAGCTGTAGATTCATATTGCACCTCAGAGTATGCACATCAGCCTATGGATTTCCCCTCTTGCCCTCACCGTGGAGAACAGACATGACCCCATTGATACAGGTACAGAAATGCAGGGATGGAAGTTGGGCTTAATAACAGCAGGACCTCCTCAAGGTCACTGGAGAAGAAATCTGCATCTAGTAGTTCTCAGAGCTGCACACTAATTAAAACAAAATTTATAAAATGAATTGCCCAATTGACACAGGGTAAATTGTAAAGGCATAGTTATAAACAAAAATATGTGTTCAATGGAAAAATAAGGAAAAATAGTAGTATTTGTAATAATTTACCTTTGCTATCTCTATATCTGTGAAATAAACTGCAACGATATTTTACACACAACTTTAATAGTGGTCATCTCTGAGTATGTCATCACTATTCCAATAACTTAATTAAATTAATTGTTTGTGTTGTTTTCCTTGCACTCAACTAACAATTACCAGCTATGAAAAACAAAACACAATTTCAGACTCTAATGAGTGCTTATTTTATGTTATGTTGTTGTCAGGAAGTGAACGAGGAGACTCTCTCTTCTGGGTCCAGAAGGACAGAGCACTGGGTGACAGAAAACTTCCCATCCAGGTCCCCATCCCCAGTGTTATCTCCCCTGCAGTGTATGAGAAGTGCTGAGAGTCACGTGCTTCCGAGCACGATAAGAAGAAAACAGTACATTAAACGCCTGCAATTTTCAGCAGGTAACTTGACTTCAATTACTGCTTGGAGAGAGTTTTAAGACAAAAATATTTTATTACTCTTAACTATTTTGTTTTATAATACCAAATAATTTCATTGTTATTTATAGAATATTTAACACATCAGGACCTCTCAATCTTTGTCCAAACCCCTTCCACTGTCAATTATTTTATTAAAAACATACTAAATGTATTCATATCTATAAAAATGAAATCTCTTTATGTTGGATAAATTTGGATAAGATGGTCCTGATTCACATATATGTTTAGGGAAAAATATTCCATTTTTTTAATATATTTTTTTAAAGATACTGAAATAATAGCTTTTACATGTACTCAGCAAGTGGCATTTTTGTTCCTCTTTATGTCTTACTTTCATATTCAGGGAATGATGAAATGGGAAAGAGATTAAGATAAGAACTGAACTTTGAAGTGAGACATTCCTGAATTCAACTCTGTTCAAATCCTCTCCTGTCCCCAGAAAATTCAATAAAAAGAAAAAAAAGGAGAAAAAAATCCTTTTCTCCTTAGCTGTGTAACCTTAGAGTACTTACCTCTTTTAAACCTAGTTTCCTCATCTCTTTCTGATGGGCTTATTATATACATTATGAGGGGAAATATATATAAAAACAGACATTTATGATTGTTGAAAAGAGTTTCTAAGATCATACAGAGCCAACCATCTGCTCATCAGGAGCTAAAGCCCTGGTGCTGAAAGAAGAGACCGTGTCCTTCCTGGCCTCGTGTCAGGAAGGGGAGTCTCCAGGCTCCACCCTCATCTGCAGTGGAGCCTGCTCACCCCACGGTCAGACTCCTGTGTGTGCCCTGCCTCAGCTAGTGTGGGGCTCTCTGCAACCCACCTCAGAACTTGTCTTTCCTGACCCTGACTTCACTCTTCGAGCTGAGTAGAGGTTTCCTCATAGACACCTCTGCTGGCCACTCCATTCCCATGTGTAGGCCAAATCCCTGGACCCACTCTACTAGTCTAATCCCAGACCCCACACTGCCAAGAAAGGAGCTCAGATCATTAATCCCAGTGGACCTCACTTCATGGTGTTCTGTTTGTCCCCATCCCAAGGACTGTGGTTGTAATGAAACTGTTAGCTACAAAGGAACCAATATTTATCTATTACAATGAACTCAGGTACTCTGGACATTTTCTGCTCAGGATTTAGAAAAAAACATCTGATTCTCATCACTCATAAGTCACCATTCCATTCTTCTCTATTGAAAACTCACTTTGGCCAGAGCCCAACCTCACCACTGATCCACACACACAAGTCCCTGTTTGGAAAGTTAGCTTCCATTGCATTAAAGGGTACTGTAACCTAGATTATAACCCAACATACATGTTCACTATCAGAAGGCTTTCCTCACTACTCCAGCCTCTCTCCCTCTACACAAACTCACCCAATGTGTGCCAGGTCTGTCCGGAAAGTGTCCAGCCATGGACTATGAAAAATAGAGACACTTACTGAAGAAGACACAAGATACAAGAAACACTGTACATACGACAGTGACGTCTCAATTCCCTTCGAAGCAGGCACCTTAGGACCTCACACAGTTCTCCCAATGGCCATTATCTGCCCTCTCATACTTTCCTGAATCTCTTTGAGGGTCTGTAATCTCTTCCATTTCAAACGATTTTAGTTTTGGGAAAATCCGTAAATCGCAGGGCATCAAATCAGGGCTGGAGGGGTCAGATGTTTAGTCAAACAACTCTGCATGAGGCACCACATCATCCACGAGGGGCTACATTTTCATGATGCAGCTGCCAATCACTCATTGCCCATAGCTGCAGCCTTCAGAGTCACCTGAACAGTTTACACAGAGGAATGATTAGCTTAACATACAATCTGATGCAGATTCTTTGATCTACTGGCTCAGTCACTTTGAATGTGATGGCCACAAGCACACATGCTCACTCAGTGGCATCTACTGCCCCACTGACTAGTGCAGGGAAGTGGTCATTGTTCAGTCATGTACATTCCAGTCTGGCTCCTTGGCTGACAGGTTACATTGATGTGACACAAACTGTTCATATATTAACAATGGCTAGACTCTTTCCAGACACACTTGATATACTTTCTTTCAACTTACAGTCCTAACTTCAGTAGGGTTTTTTTCCCAGAAGACAACCACACTGTCGTTCCACCATCTGTAGGTTTCTCTTCCTATGTCTGGCTCCTGAGCATAGTCTCCTTCAGTAATGTGTGTAATCAATCAGTGTTACACGTCAAATCCTTAACTAGAGTTCTTTATTTCCACTCACATTAATATCTCGAAACACAAGCACTACCACAGGTGACAGTTAGTATCTATGTATAGTAATTCAAACACATAGCTCCATAGTGGTGAAAATCTGGTTAGCAATATTCGTTAAATCAAAACTGAAATAATTCTCATGTTATATATATGTGTGTGGCTCCACATGAAGAGGCAGCATACTCAACTGAGCTTGAAATCTTCTGTAGAAACACGCTGTGAACTGTGTTGTCAATGACAAAAATATTCAGTCAGAGTGTCCCTCCCATCGCACTCTACCTGTGACCTTCAAGAAACCACTCTTTCTCTTTGGTCCTCAGGTTCCACTCTGTCAAATGAGGGGCTTACACTGAATAATCTTAATTCTTATTCAAGTCACTGCATCCTGGATTATAGTAACATGAGTCTGTCAGTGCTCGTACCCGCTGGGCATGATTGAGACAATGGCAGATGGCAGGGAACACACTCATACCAGGGGAATGCATTACAGCTGTGGGCCAGTCAGACCTGAACTGGAAGTGGCAGTGACGGCAGACAGACAGAGAGTTTGGGATGTGGGAGCCCCACTACCACCAAGCTGGTCCCCTTAACAGGCCTTCAATTCTGAATTTGCACTATGACACACACTTTATAAAAGTGAATATTCAACTTTCTTAGCTGTCAGGAATATCAAATACTCCATATGATGGCTGCAATGAAAGGACAAGATCCTCTTAGTTACTGGTGAGGATGTTCAACAAGGGACTCACACAAGGGCAGTGTGTTACTGCCAGGTGGATTGGCAGACTTCATAGAAAACTGTGTGATAATATTTACTAAATATAAATTTCACATACACACCCACACACATTTTCAACTCCTGGTTTTATATACAAGATAAATGGGTGTTTGTGTCTACCAAAGGGTATTACAAGAGTTTTCACACTAAAATTAGTAATAATTACAAAAGAGAAAACAACTCCACTGCCTACCATGCTCATTAAACTAGATCAAAAAGTAACAATATACTTGTACAAAACTATGCTGTACACCAATCGGATCCATCTTTGCAACTGAACACAACAACGTGAACAAGTGTGTAACTGACTACAGCAGCACATGCTTTAGGTGTCTGCTTGTGCTCAGTTCCAAATTAATCTTCCATGATAATAACCAATAATGTAGTTATTCCTTTTCTTGAAGACACTAGTGACTTCAGAGGATTTCTGGTGCCCTGACGGATGGGGCTCATTTTGTTGGGTGTCATCTGCAAAGTGAAAGGTTGCCAGTTTGATTCCCAGTCAGGGCACAGACACAGGTTTCAGGTTCATTCTCTGTCGGGGCTTCTACAAGAGGCAACCAACTGCTGTTTCCCTCTCACAACATGTTTCTCTCCTTTTTTTTCTCCCTCCTGTCCCCTCTCTCTAAACACAAATCAATAAAATCTTTTTTAAAAAGAATATCGTCGAGTAGAAGCCTTTGGTGATGCTGGTAGTGTTCTGGTCCTGGTTACTAGGGTATTTATTTTAAATTTATCTTGCTTTATACTTATAATTTAAGTAATATCATGTACATTACATATCAAAAAGGTTCTCCAAAAAACAAATCAATGTATGCACCATTAGATTATAAGAAACTTCAGAAATTTATTAGTATAAAATGCTAATTTTGAGTCTGCCTTGGGTACAATAAAGTTCAGCATATTTTTGTAAAATAATGGAGCAACTTTTAAGGAATATTTCTGTGAAAATGTGTCTCTTTGCTTATAAATGATTACTGTATTTTTTAAGAAAATATGTCCTATTCAAAATATGAACATTCTTTTTTATTTTTGTTCAAATACAGTTGTTTCTATTTTCAACCCACAACTCCCTCCCAGTCTACCCATCACCTCTCCCCACCCTCGATCCTACCCTCTTTGGCTCTGCCCATGTATTCTTCATATATGTTCATTGGTGACCACTCCCCAATTTCCCCCTTATTCCTCTCCTCCCTCCCCTTTTAGTGACAGTTTTTTCTCTATTTCAATGTCTCTGGTTATATTTTGCTTGTTTGTCTGTATTGTTGATTATGTCCCACTTGCAGGTGACATCATCTGGTATTTGTTTTTCACTGGCTGGCTTATTTCACGTAGCATAATGCTCTCCAGATCCATCCATGCTGTCATGAAGAGTAGGAGCTCCTTCTTTCTTTCCGCTGCATAGTATTCCATTGGGTAAATGTACTATGCTTTTTTGATCCATTCATTTACTGATAGGCACTTATGATGCTTCTGAAACTTGGCTTATGTAAATTGTACTGCTAGGAACATTGGGGTGCATAGCTTCTTTTGGATTGGTCTTTCAGGATTCTTATGGCATAACCCCAGCAGTGGAATTGTCAGGTCAAAAGTCAGTTCCATTTTTTACTTTTGTGAGGAAATTCCATGGTGTTTTCCAGAGTGGCTGCACCAGTCTGCATTCCCACCAACAGTGCACTAGCATTTCCTTTCTCCACAACCTCACCAGCACTTGTTTGTTGATTGGTTATGGTGGCCATTCTCACTGGTGTGGAGTGGTATCTTGTGGTTTTAATTTGCATCTCTCTAATGGCTAGCATCCTTTCATGTGTCTCTGGGCCCTCTGTATGTCCTGTTTGGAGAATTATCTCTTCAGGTCCTTTGCCCATTTTTTAATTAGGTTCTTTGTCTTCTTCAAGTAGACTCTTCTGAATTCTTTATATATTTTCGAGATCAATCCTATGTCTGAGGTATCATTTGTAAATATATCTTCCCATGCGGTAGGTTCCCTTTTCATTTTGCTGATATTTTCTTTAGCCATGCAGAAGCTTTTTATTTCAATTAAGTCATATTTGTTTATTCTTTCCTGTATGTCACTTGCTCTAGGGAAGATGTAGGTAAAAATATTGCTGCATGGAATATCTGAGATTTCCTGCCTATATTTTCCTCTAGGACTTTTAATGTGCTTTCACTTCTAATATTCTTTCCAGGAACAAGGAGACTAGTGAACCCTGTTCCCCTTGGTGCCATTACCAAGCATAAATTCCCAGAAATGGAATTGCGGGGTCATACACCAGTTTTATTTTTACTTAGTTAAAAAATACTCCATACTGCTTTCTACCGTGGCTGCACCAATCTCCAAGCGCACCAATAGTGCATGAGATATCCCTCTTCTCCACACCAAAAAATACAAATGATTGTAAGAAAATAGTACAAACAACTATATGTTAACAAATTGGACAATCAGGACAAAATAGATAAGTTCCTAGAAACATACAATCTTGCAACACTGAATCAGAAAGAATCAGAGAATCTGAATAGACAGGTTACAACTAGGGAAATTGAAGAAGTAACCAAAAAACTCCCAACAAACAAAAGTCCTGAACCAGATGGCTTCACAGGTGAATTTTACCAAACATTCAAAAGACACCTTTTTGAGCAACTTTTATGAGTTTAATGAAAATTTGTAAAAAGCTCTACTTTACTTCTTACCTCTGGGTTTCAATTTCTGTATCAAATAATGAGTTTATTAGAAACAACTCAGGATGTATGTATCAAAACATATATCATAATATATGGTGATTACTACACAATATAAAATATCTCACTCTGTTAAAAAGACCAAAATTGACTTTATTTACTGTCATATTTATATGCTCTTAAAGTCCATTTCTTAGAATTTATTTTAAAGAAGAACCTAGCTATGATAAATTATATATGTATAATTATACATACCAAAATTATATGGTATAAAGATTCTTTGTAAACCTAGAGGATATTAGCAAAAGAAGAATGAAAAAATTAATGTAAAAAAGGCTGCATTGTCATTTTTCAGAATAACTATTTGCGTATGAACTATATTTATCCTGCTGTAATTTTTGTTTCAATATTAAAAATCCCATAATAGACAACAAAATTTGCTTTTCCCTAAGCCCTATGATTATAGTCATTTTTGTCTGTATTTACAGAAATCTTTATTTTGTAAAAATATTTAATGAGAGTCTTTGTATACATGTGTCTTTTTGTGTAACTTGAGTAGTTGTTTCTGATAATTATGAGATGGAAACAACATACTTGGATAAGTTTGGTGAGCTGGATGCAAAGAGCCCTGAATATACTCATTTTACTATTGATAAGTAAGTACAATATTAGGCAATAGGAAGGGAGGGACAAAAGCAACATTTTCAAAAGGTCCATGTTTCTTTCTCAATCACCAGCCCATAGGGAATAACACATGACACAACATCTTGTTATACCTGTCCCTTGTTCCTGAGAGACCAGCACCCAGGTCCAGACACAGCCAGGGTGATATAAGCCAGGTCACCAAGGGGACAGTGCTGAACCCTCTGGCAGACAGAAAGCAGGTAACAAAGAAGTCTGGGATCTGGAACAGGTAGAGGATTTTATTGTGGTTTTCTCATTTCTATTTTAGATTTCTTTAGGTTTTTTATCTTTATTTGACATAAGGCATGTTATAAAACTAATGGAGGATAAAAAATAGTATACAAACTTTTCCTTACTTTTATGAATCTCATTATTTTAAAGACATTCATAAATGGCAAGGAAGAATAAAATGTGAATATTACTTAAGAAAGTGGTTGGACATTTTTTGGTTTTACCCTCTTACCTGTACTTTTCATAATTTATAAATATTTTTGGTTGGAAATGAAGTTTTTTTTAAAAAAAACGTGCCTCTACAAGCACAGATAACTAGATGAGTCCAGACCAAGAATTTTGGAGACCTGCATGTGGATAATACATCATTATTCACATGTAATTCTTTGTCTATTCTACATTCTGCTCCATTTTCTCATATTCCCACAGAATAGAAGAAGTCACGTATTATGTTATATATGATATGCCTGGTTTGTGTAGAATATAACAGTAGGACATAGAATTTTATTGACGTTCCAAGGACCAAATCTTTTTAACCAAAGGAAAGCAGATTTCAGAGATTCTCAAGAGGAGCGGGTCAAGAGCACAGTCAAGCAATGTTACAATGTGTAGGGAGTTGGATGGGGTCCAGTTCAGATGGAAGTTTCTCTGAGGTTATGGGACTGTGGACACATGAGACATTACCTTGTATCCTGCACATCTGATCTTTTAGTGAATAGATTAAGTGGGTTCAGGCAGATTAGAGTGGAGGGTCTCACACAGCAATCCACACTTGCCTCTGGGTCACCTGTGCTACCCAGATGCCTACTCTCAGGTCCCAACACACCTCCCTGAGCAGTCATGTCAGAGGGAGCACGGTTAGCCCTACATGTTCCAGCCAGTGCCCTCTAACCCACCATCCACAGAGACCCCTCCAATTTCTCCTCTAGCGAATGCTCCCTGCTCTGGGAGTCCTGGATCACAGACTACCTTCATCCCTTGGTGACTGAGGCTGGACAGGACAAGGGGACAAGGGGAAAGTGGGCACTCGATACTTCAAGTAAGTAGCCGTGATCTCCCTGCTTTACAGTATTGGATAATGAGGTGAGAAAGAAATATTTTTGTTACCTGCACCTCTCACTTCAATATGCATTTTTATTTCAGAATATGACAAGACTTACACTACATCAGGAACAGAAACAACCTTGTAATACGATGTGGGTTTTCTGGACCAAATACTTCTAAGAACAAATTGCTTGACTCTGATGATATCAATCTCTTAATGTACAAGATGGAAAAACATGACATAGTTTGGTATGGAAATAAAATGGTTTAATTTGGATCAAAGTGTGTGACATATTGTATATACTGCAATGCAAATGTAAGCTATTTATTGTCATTTTTACAATTTATGTAATATTGGACACATTGCAGAGTCACTTTACTTAAAGAGAATATACATTGCTGAGCTCTTTTCCTAATGGCTGACAAATAGAAAGAACCAGCAGTTTAACTGCTAAGACATTAAGATGCTTTTGCCCTCCACTTGCATTTCCTTCCTCCACAACCAGGGATTGCCAACCTGAGTGATGGCTGTTGAGAACTGCACCGTGTTCACAGACTTCATACTCTTAGGACTCTCTGGCAGGCGGGATGTGCAGCAGGGGCTCTTTGTGCTCTTCCTGCTGGTTTATGGCATCACTGTGGTCGCCAACCTAGGGATGATCCTGCTGATCAGCATGGATGCGCGGCTCCACACGCCCATGTATTATTTCCTGAGCAATCTGTCTTTCTGTGATATCTGCTACTCCTCCTCTGTCTCTCCCAAGATGCTGGCTGATTTCTTATCTCAGCAGAAGAAGATCTCATATAATTTATGTGTGGCTCAAATGTTCTTTTTTGGTGCCTTTGCAGCTGTGGAATGTATCATGCTGTCCATCATGGCGTATGACCGTTACGTAGCCATTTGTAATCCCCTTCTGTATACAGTGACCATGTCCAAGAGAGTGTGCCTCCAGCTGGTGGCCACTGCCTACACCACAGGTTTCATGGATATGGCAATCTTTACCTATTTCACAACTCAATTTTCATTCTGCAATTCCAATATCATCAATCACTTTTTCTGTGACTTCCCACCCTTACTATCCATCTCCACCTCAGACACAACCACCTGTAAAATAGCAATGACTGTTTCTTGTAGTTGTGTTGGGGGGTCCAGTGTCATCACTGTCCTCCTCTCCTACAGCTACATCCTAACTACCATCGTTCACATGAAGTCCACTACAGGCAGACGCAAAGCCTTCTCTACCTGTGCCTCCCACTTAACCACTGTGGCTATATTTTATGGGGCAGTCTTTTTCATGTATATCCGACCCAATTTGAGTTACTCAACAGATACAGACAAAGTGGCCTCTGTTTTCTACGCAGTTGTCATCCCCATGTTAAACCCACTCATCTACAGTTTGAGGAATAAGGATGTGAAAGGTGCCCTGAAAAAAGCAATTGGCACTAAATTGTGTACTGGGTGAAAGTGTGGTCAATCACGAAGGTTTTATTTATAGATGTTGACACCTAAAGTTTATGGACATTGGCACAGTTTTCTGTGGTCTCACAAATACTATGCTGGATGTTTCTTTACCCACATTTGTGCCTAAATTGATGTGGAGAATAGTCATTATAAATCTGTATTTCTGTGAATTAAAGAGGAGGAGTAATAGGTTTACTCTACTGTTTTGCAAAGAGGATTTTTGTGTACTACTCTGCTCTATTCATGGGTATATATGTATCTCTATGTATCCCAGAGAGATATGGGCACAGTACCATCTTCCTCCATGTTTAAAGTTCCAGTTTATTAAGCAATGATTTTAATAAAGTTGCTGTGTCTGAAGGGAGTTTTAATGGTTTAAGTTACATTTCATTCTCTTCTTCCTTTGTGCTTGTATCATCCTATAAATTACCCATCATAACACTTAGAAGAAATAAGTAGTAAATGAATGAAAAATAATGAAATAAAATTCTTCTGCTTTAGCTCAAAGTCCCATAAATGCAAGGCTCTTGTCTGTACTGTTCACCAGTATTTATGCTTTTATATTTACAAAGCTCATTGTCAAGTTTGCATTCAAAAACATTTATGCAATGAATGAAGCTGTGTCCCCTGCAAGACAGATATAAAAAGCAGGCTTTGTGTATGAAAAAGAAAATAACTTTGTTTTGTTTTATTCTAGCATGTTCATTTTACACAAAACCCACCTGTATTTCTTCTTTGCCCAAGGCTGGGTAACCATCAGGTACACAGTTCATGTGATGTAGACAACTTCTCAGATCCTCTCTTTCTGATCGCGCTACCCCAGGGGTCAGCAGCATCAGCAGCTCTACATTTATATGGCACATCATGGCCTTTGCATCAGACTGTGGATTTCCCCTCTTGCCCTCGCTCTGGGGAACAGATACCTGCTCTTGACAACTGAACAGAAACTGCAAGAACGGTGCTTGGGGTATAGGACCTTGACCTCCTCTAATAGCTTCTATCCCTTTAATGTATAAAGTGTGCTTAATGTATGTACTTTATCTCCCTTTACAACATGTTCACAGCATTATACTAATTAACTTAAAAAAAAACATGAAATTCCCAATTGATGTAGTTTAAGTTGAAGAGTAATTAACAAAAACTTATGTTAGATGGAGAAAAAAACAAACAACCAAATAGTATTTACATTAGTATTCCAGTTGTAATGCCATAAAATGGTTCTCTGTCAGTCTGTGAAATAAACTGAAACCTTAGTCTAACCACAATTTTAATAGTGGTCATTGCTTAGTGGTTGGATGTTAAGTAATGCTAAAATCTATTTCAATAACTTAAGGTAATTGTACATGATATTTACACTATTACTGAAAAACTATTAATATCGTTATTAAAAAAACCATTCTATAATTTGAAGGTCTCAGAATATTTATTTAATTTTAAGGTTGCCATCCTGTAGAAAAACCTGGAGGCTCTCTCTCCTTCTCCCTTGAGGACAGAGCACTAGATTTTACAAGGCTTCTCATTTAGGTCCTCTTCTCTTTATACACACACACACACACACACACACACCCCTCTCTTTAATGTAAAAAGTGTGCTTAATGTACGTACTTCAAACATCATAAGAATGAAACAGCATGCTTCTAAGATCTGGTTAAATGCCCCATTCTTAAATCACGGGGAACTATCTCCTTTAAGCATTGTACTAATATCATCTGTTACTACATCACCATCTCCAAGATCAGATTGTGAGTGTTCTTAGGTCAAGCACTGAGCATTCCATGTCTATTATCCAAAGCACCTGCATGGTGACAGTGACACAAGATGACAAGACAGACAAATAGATACTGAAATGAAGTATTAGATGACATTTTGCCTCCTGTTAGATGTCACTAAAACAACAATCTCAGGGTATGAGGCTTGGCAATGCACATTCCATCACCCACCAGAAAGTACATGAATGGCTGTGGGCACTGAAGTGATGGATCTGTAAAGACCCACATGACACTTACACTCTAAGTAAAGAGCATTCACCGCAGAACATTCCTCAGATTTGTCCATTTCATCTATCTCTGCTCCAGTTTCCACTTGAACTATACTATGAGCAACAGTACAGTAGAATACATTGTATTTTGTAAAGCATTATCCAAAAACATACATTTTATAAAAGGTCATACTCATGGGGTAGGTCAAAGTGAATGAGAGTTTAAGGGTGATAAAAGGTAATGAAAAAATACATAAAAAATAAACTATTAAAAATACCTTCATGCAAATGAACTACATTAGCAGAAGCAGCTTTTAATGGCTGTTTATTTCTACACTTTGTTGGATATCCACCAGCCTAACCAGAGAAAAATACTTAAATCACACATCTACTGAGTCACTATTCATATAAACTGTATCCTAATGATGGTGAGAACATAGAAAAACATATCTATACCCATATAGATTAGATAGATAGAGTGATAGATTTCAAATACATACACACACACATATATGTAAATTATAAAATGTGTGTGCCAGGGGAATTCAATGTTGTACCATGAAAGAAGAGCAGTTATACTACCCCCCAAAATGCCAGTTTGCCATACTGACTATTTTGAAATACAGTTAAGTTAAGAAAGCTGGTGTCTTGTCACACATGGCAGAAAACAAGAGTTTCTTGGTTCACACATTCTTTGCATTTATTCTGAACTACTGTGACAAAAAAGGTCATGAATCATTTGTAGAAAACATAATGTAGAAATTGACATAAGCACAATGAAACCACAAATAAATTATCAATGGTGCACACAAATCAGGACTGAATGAAGAAGTATGGTTCAGACACATAGAGGAAGGATGAAAAATGCTCATTTCATCAGGAGCAAAAACACAACAAAGAATATAAACAGAGTCTAGAAATCCACCTACAAGTCCCAGTAAGCATTTGATCCACAACTTGCAAAATAATCAGGATGATAAGAAGAAAAAGATAAAATGATAAAAATGGCCAGAGTCAGAAATGCTGACATTGGTAACAATGGTTATTAAATGTAGGTGTACATTTAATATACATATATACACACACACAGACAGAGCAGAGACAGAAACAGAGAAGTAATTAAGTGCCATGAAAATTCCTTAGCTCTTTGCACATGATAATGTCACTTGATTTCCCTAAGATTTCTGTGAAATAATTATCATTAGTGTCTCCATTTTCAGAGATTTCTCTCCAGAGTCCCACAAACATTAGACACTGCAATGACAACAACAAACACATAATAAAGGAAGCAAGAAATGAACAACAGAACATATACGCATACGGGAATCTCATTCTGTGTATAAACTGGCAAAGGTTCATTCTTCGCTGGAAAACAGAGGAATTAGATTTTGACACAAACTATAATTTCCATAATAGATCAGAAAATATGATTGTCAAGATTCTTTATTAACTTTATGAATATTTTAAGTGAAGTTAATGTGTGTCTCAGCAGTCCATTACCCAGGCCCATTTAAAACATCTGAGATTGAACAAAAGCAAAGAAGTAGGTGGCAAACTTTGAAATATGTTCAGCCCTACCCTGCTCAGTAGCAGAGACACAAAGGAAAGTGAATCTGAAGTGCCCACTCATAAAGACTCGTGCTCTGGCTGTGCTGTCCACACCAACACAGAAGCCCACCGTTCAGTCCTCTACCAGCCTCCACTATGGGGCCCCGTGTCTTGCTAGAAAATATTCTCTAGGAAAACATTTTGGAGCTCACCACTCCTGTGAGAGCTTCTTTCACAATTTTGTTCCTTAGACTGTAGATCAGGGGGTTCAGCATGGGAATCACTACAGTGTAGAACACTGCGGCCACCTTGTCAGCATCCTCACTGTTGCCAGAACTGGGCCGGCAGTAAGTGAAAAGGACTGTCCCATGGAAGACAACAATGGCTGTGAGGTGGGAGGCACAGGAAAGGCTTTGCACCCTCTGCAGAGCGCATCCTCAGGATGGTGATGAGAATAAACAAGTAGGAAATGAGGATGACCATAGTGGTGAGGATCTCATTGAAGGAGGCCACAATGTACAGAAACAGTTCATTCACAGTGACATCAGAGCAAGCAAGAGATAAGAGAGGGGGCAGATCACAAAAGAAGTGGTTAATCACATTTGATCTGTAGGTTGGGATCTCAAGAGCTAAACACAAGTGGATCACAGTCCCACCAAGGTAGCAGCTAGAAACCAGCACCATTTGGATTTTCCAGGACATGGTGACCATGTACAGCAGTGGACTACAGATGGCCACAAAGCAGTCATAGGCCATCATGGCCAGCAGGAAGACCTCAGTGATTGCATAAGCACAAAATAAATAGAACTGCACCATGCATCCCAGGAAGGAGATGGTTTTGTCTTTGTTTAAGATATTAGCTAGCATCTTTGGCACAATGATCGTGCAGTAACAGAAATCCACCAAGGACAAGTGGCTGAGGAAATAGTACATGGGAGTGTGAAGTCTAGAGCTTACCTGAATCAGTGCGATCATGCCCAGGTTGCTCATAACCATGACTCCGTAGATCAGAATGAACACCAAGAACAGAAAGACCCTCAGCTCAGGGGCATCTGAGAACCCGAGGAGAATGAACTCCATCACAGCAGTGCAGTTCTCTTCCCCCATTTCCACCAGGTTGGGAAACCAAATGGTAAGTTTTGTGTTTCTTCTAGAAAGAGATAAAAAGGAGAGAATTAACAGGAAAATAATATCAGAAATATATAGTGTTGATATCTATCAAGCAGGGCATGAGAAATGACAGAGATAAAATTGTGATATAACTTAAAATATTGTATCAGTGGGTCCCACTGATCAAAATTGACCTAAACATCACCACAAATGTTAAATAATTTCAATCTTTATCTACCACAATAGATTGATTGATAGATTTAAGTTCAGTGGTTTGATTGGTTCCAAAACAGATTCAATGATATACTTGAAAGATATCAACTCCTGTTCCCTATAAAGAATGTAAATTCTAGTCCACTAAGGGAACACCTACTGTGGTTCTATGAAATATAAACATTTTTTTAGTTGAGTCTATCAGGGACATAAATTTGAAACAGACATAAAATTCTTTATAGCTTCACTTTTGAGGTGACAAATTTTTTAGATTTGTGCCTCATGAAAATCATTTAAATTGGCAATTTTGAAAAGGAAAATTAATATATACATGTAAAGTGATATTTTCATATCAAAAGAACAAACTGGTTTAATTAGTTATAATATTGACCTATGCTAATAAGTTCTTAGGAAGATGGAACTTTTCTACAATTTTTTCTGGAAAGTAATTAGGTCACATATATTGGAAGAGTAAACCCTGATGACAACAAAATTATCATATATTTTAACAAGAAATTAGTAAGATATATTAATTACATTGACAAAATCATGAAACACTACATCCAAAGCAACACTGAAGCATTGTTTGTAACATTAGGGATGGGAAAGTTTAGCTGCCAAAAAGAGAGCAATTGTTACACCCTGGTGCATCATACCTAGGGTAGAAAGTGATCATGCTATTTTAAATTATGTTTTGGAGATGGTTAATTTTTTTAAATATATTTATTGATTACACTATTGCAGTTGTCCCATTTCCCCCCTTCACTCCACTCCATCCTGCCCACCCCCTCCCTCCCACATTCCCCCCGAATAGTTCATGTCCATGGGTCATACTTATAAGTTCTTTGGCTTCTACATTTCCTACACTATTCTTACCCTCCCCCTGTCTATTTTCCACCTATCATCTATGCTACTTATTCAATGTACCTTTCCCCCCCTCTCCCCCTCCCAACTCCCCTATTGACAACCCTCCATGTGATCTCCATCTCTATGGTTCTGTTCCTGTTCTAGTTGTTTGCCTAGTTTGCTTTTGTTTTTGTTTTAGGTGTGGTTGTTAATAACTGTGAGTTTGCTGGCATTTTTACTGTTCATATTTTTTATCTTCTTTTTCTTAGGTAACTCCCTTTAACATTTCATATAATAAGGGCTTGGTGATGATGAACTCCTTTAACTTGACCTTATCTAAGAAGCACTTTATCTTCCCTTCCATTCTAAATGATAGCTTTGCTGGATAGAGCAATCTTGGATGTAGGTCCTTGCCTTTCATGACTTGGAATACTTCTTGCCAGCCCCTTCTTGTGTGTAAGGTCTCTTTGGAGAAATCAGCTGACAGTCTTATGCGAACTCCTTTGTAGGTAACTGTGTTCTTTTCTCTTGCTGCTTCTAAGATTCTCTCCTTCTGTTTCATCTTGGCTAATGTAATTATGATGTGCCTTGGTGTGTTCCTCCTTGGGTCCAGCTTCTTTGGGACTCTCTGAGCTTCCTGGACTTCCTGGAAGTCTATTTCCTTTGCGAGATGAGGGAATTTCTCCTTCATTATTTGTTCAAATAAGTTTTCAATTTTTTGTTTTTCCTCTTCTTCTTCTGGCACCCCTATAATTTGGATGTTGGAACATTTAAAGATGTCCTGGAGGTTCCCAAGCCTCTCCTCTTTTTTCTGAATTCTTGTTTCTTCATTCTTTTCTGGTTGGATGTTTCTTTCTTCCTTCTGGTCCACACTGTTGATTTGAGTCCCATTTTCCTTCCCATCACTATTGGTTCCCTGTACATTTTCCTTTGTCTCTCTTAGCATAGCCTTCATTTTTTCAACCAATTCTGTGAGCTTCTTGATTACCAGTGTTTTGAACTGTGCATCTGATAGGTTGGCTATCTGTTTGTTGCTTAGTTGAATTATTTCTGGAGCTTTGAAGTGTTCTGTCATTTGGGCCATTTTTTTTTTTTGTCTTAGTGCTTCTGTTACTTAAAGGGGTGGAGCTTTAGGTGTTCCCAGGGGTGGGGTAACACTGGTCGCTGTGCTTTGACACTGCACTGTGAGGCTGCGCTGTGACCTGTACGTGGGGGAGGGGCCGAGAGGGAGTAATGGCTCCAGCTTCACTCTCCACCCAATTTCAAACACTCTCTGTGCTACCCACAATCAAATTGGGCCCCTCTGATGCTGGTTCCCGAGTGGGTGGGCTTGTGCACGCTCTAGGCCCCTGTGGCTCTCTCCAACAACCTCTTCTGTGAGTCTGGGAGTTTCTCCTGCTGCTGCCCCAACCCCCACGGGTGTTTTCATTCAGAGGTTTGAGGCTTTATTTCGCCGTGCTGGAGCCCTGGGTTATGCGATCTGCTTCACTCCCCGCTGTTTGTCCAATTTATCTACACGCGAATGTGGGGCCTCGGGGTCTGCTACCCGCCACTCTGCCTGCCGCGTTCTCCGCCATTCTGAGTCTGGCCCTCTCAGTTTATCTGTGCGCGAATGTGGGGCCGTGGGGTCTGCTAGTTGTGGGACTGCCTGCCCCGTTCGTCCCACACTCTGCCAGTCTGGGTCTAGCCATGGCCACGTGAGTCCTCTCCAACCAGGTGCCCGTCTCCACCCCTCCAACCAGTCTGGATGAATGTTTATTTTTTATCTCCTTGGTGTCGGACTTCCTTGCCATTCGATTTTCTGTCTGTTCTGGTTGTGCGAGGAGGCGCAGTGTGTCTACCTACGCCGCCATCTTGGTTCTCCAAGATGGTTAATTTTCTTAAAGAAAGATACATAATAAAAGACTTGAAGTATACAAGTAGATGGAAATGAAGATGTACACGTAGAGGTATATAGACATATGATAGATATTTTATATGTTGTCACTGTATTTTGGCGTGAGTCAAAATGTTAATCCTTTACCCACAGTAAAAAAGGGAGGTAAGTAAAAATTTCCCAGGTTCTTTGAAGTTCTTGGTTGGGAAATTGGTTACATTATACTCATATATTCTTCATAAATTAGATATACCTTTCAGACCTGACCTTAGGGAAAAGGCATAAGGAATTAAAGAATGTGACCCTCTGCCCTCCTTCCTAGAGGACTATTCCCATGACATCATATACATGCACGGAATGAAAATTCAGTGATGGAATTCTGCACTGAAAACAAAACCTGGTATTTTCTCCATAGCTTGAGCTAATATTAAAGTGGAAGCAAATCACCTCCCTAAAGTCATGATTTTCTTATTACTTGGCCAAAAAAACCCAAAAAAACAAAAAAACCCAACACCAAAATCTTGAACTATTTACCCACTCATGAATTAAACCAGAAAAATAAACTTGGAAGAATTTCTTCCTATGTTCTGGGCTGAAAATAAGGAACCAGTTTAAGGTAAACCCAAAATCAATCTAAAAGACTTCATTGAATAAACAGAGATAGTCCTCATGCCCTGACTAACTCTCCATGACCAATTCTCAGGCTCATACAATAATTCAACCCTCAGAATAAGGGTGACAGCAGTATGGTGGTTACCAGAGGCAAGGGGAGTGGGGAGGGGCAGTAGAGGGTAAAGGGGGCCAAGTATATGGTGACAGAAGAAAACCTGACTCTGGGGGCTGGGCACGCAGGGCAATATGCAGAGGATGTGTCGTAGAAATGTGCACTTGAAACCAGTATAACCTTATTAACCAGGGTCACCTCAATACATTGAAAATATGATAAAACTCAGTCTCGTAACATAAAAACAACTCACTCTAGTTCCTCCATGGTCATTAATTTTAGATCCCACAAATTCACACAAAAATTAGTGTGAAATAAAGTGGAAAGAGATGAGAGACAAGGAGAGAGAGAAGGAGTGCAATAGAGAGAGACAGACAGACAGGCAGACAGAGAGAGAGAGAGAGACCACCATTGTTCACTCTGTACCCTTTCATGCACATCAGCGCTTGGTGTTCCAGAAGAAACTGTTCTAATTTCACCATCAACTCTCTCTCAGTAGAAAAAGGAAAAAACATTTGAAAAAGTAAGTGCACAAGAGTATGGTATGTTAAATCACTCTCTAATCAGAAGACAAACCAGATAGTTATATCTTTAAAGTAATTGTTTGCTGGGAAAATGTACTCATTTTAATTTTCAAGTAACCAGAGCTTAGCATTAGCTAACAAACCTGAGTGACAGACGTTCCCTCCCTGGTGCTGAATATGGTAGGATGAGTAGGGTACACAGTTAGAGACTTATACTGTAAGTTAAGCTCCTGGGGAATGGGTCTGTCAAGTTGCACATCAATTATTAATTTATATGGTTAACAAAACATACAGAAATTAAACTTAGACAATGTGTGATGTAACACAAATAATAATTAATCTCTATGGAATATCATCAGAAAAATTATTTTTAAAATTATCTCCATTTGGGAAAAAGCTGTTTAAACCAAACACGCTTTCTAGATTTTGTGGTACATTATAATATTACACCTTGGTGTTATATATGTGGGTCACAGCTTATAATGGCTATAGTAACATGACTATTTCTTATAAATTCTCCTTCTCGTATGATATTATAAAATGTCCTAAATTTCTATATGACAGAATGACTAAAGGTACATCAAAAAATCTTAATACCATAAACGCAATGAACCTACTGGTCAGAAACCATAGAATAGTTCACATTCATTGGGCACTTATGTGTTAGAACCTGTTCTACATACTATGCAACATTAACTCATTTAATTATCAGGATGACCAATCAAGAGAACAATTCTAGGTCTGTGGTACAAAGGAGATAATGGAAGCACAAGCACTGAGCTGTAACTTGAATAAAGTCAAAATAAATCACAGGAAAAGGCCCCATGCTGCTCTGTGGACTTTCTAGCCCTTATGACTTCATGAGGGAAAAGAACACATTCCCAGCCAGTTCTAAGACCACATTTTCTGAATGCATGCCCAATGCCAGAAACCATCACATGGGATCCCTTCAATGACCTGGTCTAGGTGTGCTCTTCTTCTGTCTAATGTCCACATAGGCCACAGTGTTCTATTCGCCTATGTGTACCTCTGAGTGGACACATAAACTCCACAAGGTGTGTTTAAAGTACTAAAGTACTGACAGATCTCAGAGGGGGGTAGGGAGGACAGGAAGGGATTAGCCCAAAAACGTGTATGCAGGTATGTATAACCCATGCACACAGACAGCAATGTGGTGAAGGCCCAGGGTGGGGAGAAGGAGGCTGGTTAGTGAGGGTCAAAGCAGGGGAGATGGGGGACATCTGTAGTCGTATCATCAATAAGAAATAATGACAATGTACTAGGGTTCCCTTTTCTCCACATCCTCTCCAACATTTGTTTGTTGATTTGTTTATGTTGGCCACTCTGACCAGTGTGAAATGGTACCTCATTGTGGTTTTAATTTGCATCTCTCTGATGGCTAATGATGCTGAGCATCTTTTCATATGTCTCTGGGCCCTCTGTATGTCTTCCTTGGAGAAGTGCCTCTTCAAGTCCTTTGCCCATTTTTTAATTGGGTTGTTTTCTTTCTGAAGTAGAGTTGTGTGAGTTCTTTATATATTTTGGAGAACAGACCCTTGTCTGGGGTATCATTGGCAAATATGTTCTACCATACTGTTGATTCGCTTTGTATTTTAATGCTGTTTTCTTTACATTGTTGGTGGGAATGCAGACCGGTGAGGCCACTGTGGAAAACAGTATGGAATTTCCTCAGAAAACTAAAAATGGAACTGCCCTTTGACACAGCAATTCCGCTGCTGGGATTATACCCTAAGAACCCTGAAACACCAACCCAAAAGAACCTGTGCATCCCAATGTTCATAGCAGCACAATTTACAACACCCAATTACTGTAAGCAACCTAAGTGTCCATCAGCAAATGAGTGGATCAAAAAACTATGGTACATTTACACAATGGAATTCTATGCAGCAGAGAGAAAGAAGGAGCTTACACCCTTTGCAACAGCATGGATGGAACTGGAGAGCATTATGCTAAGTGAAAATAGCCAGATGGTGAGGGACAAATACCATATGATATCACCTTTAACTGGAACATAATCAACAAAAGAAAAAAAGCAAACAAAATATAACCAGAGACATTGAAATTAAGAACATTGTAGCAATAGCCAGAGGGGAGTGAGGAGGGGATAGTGGGGAGAGGGGCCTAGAGGAGCTACTATAAAGGACACATGGACAAAACCAAGGGGGAGGGTAGAGGTGGGGGAGGGAGGTGGGACTGGCTGGGGTGGGGTGGAGGGATGGGGAGAAAATGCAGACAATTGAATAAAAATAAATAAATAAATAAATAAATAAATAAATTTTAAAAAGAAATAATAACAAAATGAAATTAAAAAGTAGTCTCAAGTAAATGATCTTTTATGCTCTCAAGTATTATGTTACAATATATATCCCAAAAAGTGATGAGCCAGAGACAGCACCCAGGGCTGATTAGACATTCTGGTCCTCCATTCCCACTTCACCCTTCACAGCCAACCAAGCAGGAGACAAGCTCTCATCCACCCATCATTGCTGAGCTACCCCGACTAGGATAAACCTGTGGGCCAGAACAGTCTGGTAGGTAATTATGAATATTGTTGGTCTTCAGGTCATTTTTAATTTTTTAATTCCTAAGTTAAAACTTCTTAAATGCATGGTATGGCTCATGAGTTTTGGTGAAATTTCTATTCAAATATTTTGCCTCTTGTAAAATGGCATTTCATACTGTAGTCGTAAGTGTTCTTTGCATATTGCTGACACAAATCCTTCATCAAACATATAACTTACATTTTTTGCTCTTAAATTTTAGGCCCATGATCCATTTTGCTCACCACTCAAAGTCAAATCTTCCATCACCATATATTTGACCCCCTTTAACCTTTACTACTCCACCACCCCCTTCCCTCTGGTAACCACCATGCTGTTGTCTGTGTCTATGAATGGCTAACATTTGGAATCAGTTAAGTATCTTCCCTGATGCCTGAGTAGGTGTTATAACATGAATAAAACCATCTAGAATTTTGTCAGCATGTATATCCTGCTCTAATTTTTATAAAAATTAATCTAAGGACAGAGCATTATACTTCTGAAAAGGGATCCTGCCACCACAGGTCACGTAGTGAAGAGAAAAAGTGTGCCATGTCCCAAACAAAGCATGTGATACATTTTCTAAAGGTCTAGATGCCCCAGATCTGGATAAATCACGGGAATAAAGGGAAGAAGGCAAATCCACACCAATTTTTAAGGGTCTGAAGTATAATACATAGAAAGATTTTTTAACTTTATCTTGATGGGAATACTAGACAATTAAGTGACATTTCTTCACCCAGGGACTATCCATTGTGGGGAGCTTTACGCCAAGAAGGGGCTAAAGAGGAGGACAGGTGATCTGCAGAGAAAGTTTCCAATCATAATCCCAGATGATTTCCAAATAGAAGCAGCCATTTGGAAATTAAACTCGTACATGAGAGAAGTCCCCCAGGGTGAGCAGGGTGAGCTACTTCCTACTTAAGAGCAGCCAACACTGAAGCTGGCAAGAATATGGTAGAATTACAATGGCTTCCTGATGCAAGAGAACTTAAAAAGTTTACGGGTTAAAAACACCCGCACTCGCATAGACAGCTTCATGCAAATCCATACAGGTAAGTTGTAATTGTGTTGGTAGCCTGTTTTATTTAAAGAAGTTCTAAATTTGAGGATCCACATGCAGAGAATAAAGGAGAAACATGAAATTCTGAAAACTTTATCCGAAAATGAGTAACTACTTAAGGTAAATCATGTAGTTCTTAACTATGAAGTAACATAAAATTAGCAATGGGTGAAACAGAAATGATATTTATAATAAACTTATTCACTTAGATGATTTTTCAAGCTAGTAGTGATAAAAATAAGGCAATATGAGAAAATATTTATCTTCACAGTTTTATTTCAAAGTCTTATTAGGGCAAATAACAAGTGATGGGGTTAGAAGGGAAGATGGGCATAGTGGGTTTGATGGGACCAGAAAGCAGATTTGTTTTGGAAAGTCACAGACAACTATTAATCAAGTGTAGCAGCAATGCCAGGCAGTGCTGACTGTCTGAGACTGGATGACTCTAATATGGAGGGAAGCGAGATTGAGTATGTGAATGTCGATGTGTGTGTGTATGTGTGTGTTTAGTTTCATTTGTATGTTCCAACCATTTACATGCACAGAGAAAAAAATAATAGGGTTTACTCAAACTTCAACTTTATTAACCAAAATTATGAAGAGAAAACAAAGCAAGAGAATTGTATTTGGTTACAAGAGGATTATATGACAATGGGTCATAGACTCTTACATAAATAAGGAAATAAATTTAAAAAATATTGTGAATGAGTGAGCCATACTTCTTGATTGAGTTAAAGGTTAACTGATATTTATTACACACTGCAAACACTGTATAGGATGTGTTAATAGTGACAGTTATTTAACGAGATGATAGAATTATATTTAGCATAAGTGGTAGGAGTGATACATAATGTAGAACATCAATATTGCATATATTTATTCCTTATCTTAAAAAGAATTGTTTAAAATAATTGATTTGTACTGAAACATGAATGGTAGCACTTCAAACTCATTTTGATAAGAATTAAACAAAATTTAAGAGAATAGCTTTGAATTGAAAGAAGATGGAATAAGTCAATCAATACAGAAAAAGAAAATGATGAACCCAGACAAAAATATAGAAAAAGCCTGTGTCCTAATTCTACTCTTAATACTCTTAATAAGGGTGCAATATATATTATTCTTACACAATAAGCTCTAAATAACAATGCATACTCTCTTGGGTATATTAAATCCAAGTATGAAAGATATACTAGAATTTTATTTCTTGGATTGATTTTAAATGCACATCTGTGCATTTCTGAAGTTTCAAATCATATTCCCTACAAACAGAGCAAGGCAATGATAAAAATCATTTTAGAGTTTTAGAAATACTTTTGTGCATTTCACCCAGTTTATAGGAGAGCAGAATGTGGTACAAGAACTTTAATGAATTAACCATCTTGAATTTACCATATTTGCAGATGGAGAACAAATTTAAAAGAGAAAAATCAAATGTCACTACAATGATGGAATTTGTTCTGCTGGGGTTTTCTGATATTCCCAATATCCAGTGGATTCTATTCGGGATATTTTTAGTCATCTATCTGACCATCCTCATGTGCAATAGCATCATTATCCTGATAACAAAAATTGACCCTGCTCTCCAGACCCCCATGTATTTTTTTCTCGGCAATTTTTCCTTTCTAGAAATCTGTTATGTAACAGTCACTATCCCAAGAATGCTCATGGACCTCGTGAGCCAGAAAGGAAATATTTCTTTGCTTGCTTGTGCAACACAAATGTGTTTCATCCTTATGTTCGGAGGCTCGGAGTGTCTCCTCTTGACAGTGATGGCTTATGACCGCTACGTGGCCATTTGCAACCCTCTGCATTACACTGTAGTGATGAACCAGAAGGTCTGTGTCCAGCTGGTGACTGCCTCCTGGCTCAGTGCAGTTGCCGTCGTAATCGGGCAAACATGGCAGATTTTTTCTCTGCCCTTTTGTGGATCTAACACAATTAATCATTTCTTCTGTGACCTCCCCCCAGTATTCAAGCTAGCTTGTGGGGACACATTTGTGAATGAGATAGTAGTCTATGTAGTTACAGTGGTATTTGTCACAATTCCATTTCTGTTGATCGTTGCCTCCTATGGCAAAATTATTTCCAACATTCTGAAATTGTCATCAGCCAGAGGCAAGGCTAAAGCCTTCTCCACCTGTTCCTCTCACCTGATAGTTGTCATCTTATTCTATGGCACAGCTACTATCACTTATTTACGACCCAAACCAAATCAGTCTGAAGGAATCAGAAAACTGATCTCTCTTTTCTACACCGTTTTGATCCCGATGTTGAATCCCATCATATACACTCTGAGGAACAAAGACATCGTGATGGCACTGAAAAAACTACTAACTAAGTCATTACGGTGATTCGATCACTTGAAATTACAAAAGACTTTGCTGAGGTGTTGGCCATGCAGATACAACAGGAAAAAACTACTTTTGTTCTTATGTTTTTAAATGATGCTCATGAATGTCCTCATAGGAGCATCACATTCTGTTCAGGGGCTTCGGTTTCATGAGGTTAAGGAAAGGGCTGCTCTGTAATCAGAGCGCAGATTATCTCAGCTGTAACAATCTAATCTGAATAATTCATCTTTCCTCTCATTATGAACTAGAGAGTTAAGGAGATTGCCTGAGCAATACAATGTTCAATGAGTGTGTTGTATAATCAGGGATTAGAGTTATGTTCTCTGATGTATTTTCTTTAATCTTCCCATTCCTTCAGATATGTTTACTGACCTGCTCCGCACTGTGATTGGATTTGGCCAATGAGAAAAACCAGCAGCAGCCAAGATGGCGGAAGCGGGAGAATCTTAGTGTTTGCTTTGCATTTGCCCTTGTTTCTATCTCTTGTTGCTGTCCCTGGCGCTTTATGGGTACAGATCCTGAGGGTGTCCCCTCCTCTATTATCTCAGCACCCCATTCTCTGATCACTTCGTCCCTCCCCTCATAGCTTCAGGTTTTGCTTTAGTAATATCTATTTAGTATTAGAAGTATTTCAAATTTTTACTCTAAACTATCCATATCAATGTGTATCTGGTTGAATGTAGGCCCTTTTAAATATATGTTCATCTAGAACCTGCCAATGTGGCCTTTGCACATTTAAGAGAATGAGATCATCCTGACTTAAGGTGGGCACTAAATTTTCTGACCAGTGTCCTTATGAGACAGACAGGCACAGAAAGTTTAGAAAACAGATACAAAGGCACAGAGAAGAATATCATGTGAAGATAGAAGCAGAGATTGGAGCGATGCAGCCAAGCATCATGCAACCAAGAAGGTCAAGAGCCACCAAAAGCTGCAAGAAGCAAGAACGATTCTCCCCTACAGCCTTCAGAAGGAGTAAGACCCTGCCGGTGCTGTGATTTTGGACTCTGAGTTCTAGAACTGTGATTAAGATCTCCTCTCCTAGCTACTTTCACATATGCAATACAGTACTGTTAACTAGAGTTGCCACAGTGATGACATCCATATGAATTACAGTGATCAGAGCGGAGAGGGGAGGGGATATGGGGGGAAAAGGGTGAAGGGTTTACAGGAACAATTTTAAAGGACACATGGACAATAACAACGGGGGTAGAAATGGGAGAGGGAGGCAGGGAGGAGGACAGGGGAGGAGTGGGAGGAAAAGACAGAAAACTGCACTTGAACAATAAATAAAATAAATTAAATAAATAAACAAATAAATAAAATGTTTAGCAGCATCCCTACCCTGTACACACTAGAAGTCAGTAGCACACTATTCCCAACAATTATGACGACCAAAACTGTCCCCAACCCTTACTGAATGTCCCTCAGGGGACAGAATCACCCTCAGCTGCAAACCACTATTCTGAAGTGATATTCAATTTGTCTTTGTAAAGTCAGTCAATGTTTTAACACCCTTTATTCTTGAATTAATTATACCCTGGTTAAGAAAAGACAAATGTGATAAGTGAATGCAAGGGGATCTTCACTGTGTAAGCTAAGAAATCTAATAAATGTTTCGTTATCATTAAGCACTTTGTAGAGCCTTAAAAAATAAATACTATAAAAGCAATGGAGAAAAGAAAACAACTGGAAGCGTGTACCTTTTGCCCACCATCATTCACTTTGCCATCCCACCGCCCTGCCTCTGGCAATCACCGACCAGTCTGTTCTCTGTATTAGAAAAAAATATTGGCTTCTTCACAGTGACAGGATTTCAAATAATTTATGATTTTAAGTTATTTTTATTTATAGTTTAGATTTATTGGAGAGAATGTAATATGTAAATTAAAAGAGGTAACTTTTTATTCAGTAAATATAAAACTACATAGCAAAGAAAATTCTTCCATTGCCCCCTTTCTGACTCCTATTAAATGTTTTAAGGATATTTAGCATTTGGCAGAGAAATTTCAATATCAGCCAAATTATCTTCGATTTTTTAAAGAAACAACAGATTTTTTGTGAACTAAAAAGAAACAATATGTAACATTCAGAGTCTTTTGTAATTAAATGTAGTAGGTGACAATGGTTAATAAAATTATATAGGTTTCAGGTGTGCGCCTCTATAATACATCATCTGTGTACTGCACTGTGCGTTCCCCAGCCAAGGTCAAGGCATCTTCTGCCACCATGTGTTTGACCCCCTTCACCCTTCACTGCCCCCTTCCCCTCTTCCCTCTGGGAACCACCAGACTGTTGTCTCTCTGTGAGTTTTGTTGTTCTTGTTTATTTGTTACTTTTAGTTTCATATCCCACAATGAGTGAAATCATATGGCTCTTAACTTTTTCTGTCTGACTTATTTGGCTTAGCATCATATTCTCAAGGTCCACCATGTTATCTCAGATGCCACTGTCTCACCTTTTCTTATGACTTTTTGTATTCCGTTGTATGTATGTACCATATCTTTTCTAAAAAACAACTAAAAGGCTTTTATAATAGATACCGAGGTGGACAAATGTGAGATTATTAAAAATGAACATAGTTAAAAATAAATGGCTATAAGTGAATATTGAATTAAGATAAATAAAACAATCCTCAAAACAGAAAACAAAGAAAAATGTCAATAGGTACTAAATCAATGGAGAGGTTCTATATTTGACGAATGAGAAAGATAATTAAAAATATAAAAACTGTACAAACAATGACACATGTGAGTTTCTTGTCTTGGACAAATCAAAATGAACAGAGATTACATTAGTGGTAAATTCATAAATAGGGCCTATGTCCCTTTTTCAGTACCAAAAATATGTATAAAATGCTTTTCATATATTGCTGACAAAAATAATTTAAACAAATTCAAAAATGACAAAGTAAAAAAAGCAAAAACTTAAATATGTAAGACACTAAAAGTGTTGAGAATTAAAGCACTAAATAAGGCTTATGTGAAATAACTAAGATAATTTACATCTATTCAAACTTAATAACAATAAAACAAATGTGTTCCAGTTTTGGAGATTTCACTGTATCAACCCAAAGGGGAAAGTATTTTCCCTGAATATGCCAAATGTTGATCAAACAAATATTTCCCACCCATGAAATGCTCTTATCAAGCGTGCACAAGGAGCACGCAGAGGTCACTTGGGGTCACGGGAAGCCCCTGAGCCGCTCTGCAGGTGCATTGCCTCTGACGCAGGCACATGTGGGAGATCTGAAAGCACTGGGCAGCAGGAACTTCCCAGGGTTTCTTTTTTGCCCCCTATATGCGGTGCTGCAGGCTTACTTGGACTCGAATGAGGTGTGTAAAGAATCCAGGCTTCTGGAGAGTTCAGAGGACAAGAGGCGTTCAGCTAAGGTTGCGATTTCTCTCCTGTAATCAAGCCGGGATTGTCAAGCCCCCCGTTAGGGTGGTTGAAAACCACCAGTAAATAAACAGATGTGTCTTTAATTTTTAGTCTTGTAGTCAGGACGTCGGCTTCCCTATTAGTTCTGAAAACAGTTGGAATACAATGTTGCTTTGGCCCAGTGTAAAGGTCATTTTGCCCAAACATTCCGAAGGTTTGAGTGAGAAGTAAGACATGGCAAAGCCACATGTCTGGGATAGTGGCTCTGACTCCATTTGGACGTTGCTTTGTCTGTCTTAGTTTCCACAGTTCTTTATACCTTAAAAGGAGAACTAAACACTTTAAGCCAATGTTCAGTACTTGATTTTGGGGAGCAACTGTCTAATAATTTTATTTATAATAATTATCCTGTTCAATTTGGATTTCTATATGTACCTCAGATAATTATTAAAATGAGAATTGTTTTAATGAGAACAACTACTCACAGACAGCAAGAAACATCAGGTTATATGCACGAGGCAACGTTCCTCTAATATTAGCTATGCAATTTACTTCTTAAGTTCATTACTAATTACCCAATTTATAGGTCAGAATACGTTTATCGACTCTCTGCTGCAGGATGGGATTGAGTAAGTGGAAGCTCTTGAAACATAATGCCGGGTGATAATGTCCTTCATTTGATTTTGACAGATCAGTTAAACAAGAATAAACTTCTTGGGAAAGTTCCTACAGCACCTGGACGAGCCAGAGCAGTGTTAGAGCTCAGGAATGCACGCAGTCTGCTTGCCAAAGGGCACACGGAAGCGTCATGTTGCTGGGAGGGCGATGCAGAATTCCATGGTGAGCACCCCGCTGGGAACTGTGAGGGACACAAATGTTTCTGCTGACGGGCTCTGTTTGTGATACGTGGGGCAAAAAGACTGACTTTGCTCTGTCCACAAACAAGAGCTAAAAATGCTCTTTCTAGAACCCTTCAATTGCATTAAAATGCAAACTTACTATCTATTTCATTGTGTTGCTATGTTTAGATTTAGCATATGTTCACCATTGTATTCAGTTTTTCTCTTAAACATTATGATATAAAATGCTGCCATTTGAATGGAAATAATGACTTTATATATTAATTCCTCAATCTCCTCTAGGCAATAAAAACAAATCAGAAGAATAAATGATTAATGTCACTATTTTTACAGATGGAACACCAAAAAATACCAACCAGAAGCAAATTTCGCTTCAATGCTGGAATTTGATTTGGGGGCACTTTATTGTATTCCCAATCTCTGAATGATACTTTTGTGTGTGATATTTTTCTTGTTTGTGTAATAGTGCTCGGGGGAAAAGGCATCATTATCCTCATAACCGGAGCTGACCAGGCTCTCCAAACTCCAGTGTGTCTTTTCCTCAGTAATTTTTCTTCCTGGAAATCTGTTATGTATTTCTCACTCTTTGTAGAATAGTCATAAAAATTTGGACTCACAAAAGAAATCCATTTTTCATTGTTCGTGTAACAGAAGTATGTTTTATCTTATTGCTTGGGCACACAGAATTCTTTTTCCTGACAGTGACATTCGGTGATGGCAGTGTGGCCATTCGTGGCGTTCTGCCACGTCCTCTGGGTATGAACCACCAGCGCTGTACCTGGCCGATGATGGCTGGCTGTCGGGTGAGTGGACTTCCAGTCAGGCTGAGGCAGACGTGCCATATCTGCTCTCTTCCATTTTGTGGATCTAACCAAATTAATCACATCTGTGACATCCTCCCAGTGCTCAAGCTGGTCCATGGGGACTCTTTCCTGCAGGAGATGCCGGTCTTTACGGTTCTTGTGCTGTTTATTATGATCCCCTTTTTGTTCATACTTGGCTCCTACAGTAAAGTCCTCTCCACCACCTTGAAGTCACATTAGCAACAGGATGAGCCCCCACTTTCTCTACTTGCTCATCTCACAACATAGTTGTGGCTTTGTTCCGCTCTCCAAACATTCGTGACCCGAATCCAAACATTCTCCCAGGACAGACAAATTCCTCTCCCTTTCCTACGCCGTTGTCACCCTGGTGTGTAATCCCAGGATAAATAATCTGAGGAATAAGGGGGACAGGATGGCCTTGAGAAAATGGTACCTTAAAGTTCAATGCATCAGCCACTGATTTGAATGAATTTTCTGTTTTCTCCCTTAATTCTGCTTTTGTCTGATCGGAAGTTACCTTGTATTTTCCTTTTATGCTCCAGAGTGAATTGATTGTCCTTACTTATTCTTGAACTTGCCATTTTTGGATGGACTTTCTGATATCCCAAGTGGTAATATTTCCAATAAGAAATGAATATTTTAGAAATCTTATGCTTAGTGGACTAGTTTCTATCAGCAAAACTTTGCTGCTGATTTGAAACTGTTGACAGAAAAAATACAGTATCTTTTATCTAGTAATTCATGTCCCAATATTTCCCTAAAATATCATAGTGTATATTTTAGTTCCTCTTTCCATTCACTGTTATTATTTCATTAAAAAGAAGTCAGCTAGTAAAAAATACTGTATATGGAGAGCCTTTCGAGCACACTTGCTGAATGACTGTAGAACATGAACACATTCGAATATGTGAAAGTTTGCAGTGTAGAAAAGATGGAATTTTAATAATTTACATTAATTTAAGTGAGTGTAAAGGTGTAAAAAGTGATCCTGGCTTCCCATAATTCAGAAAAAGATTCAGATAATCTTTAAACCTAAATACTAAATGCACCATGACTCTTTGCAAAGGTAATACATATTTATGGCCTCGACTGTGAGAAAAGTAGCTTTAATAAGACTAGTAGCCATAGTGGAAAGCATTGATATGTTGAATGGAATTGATGAAGAAGTGCTCTTCATGAAAAGAAGCCTTTCAGAGTGAAATTTTCAATGCAAAATGCTTAATACACCACATATGAAGAAGTGCTCTAAATTCAAAACACAGAAAACTTGAGAGAAAATTTGTCAGGAAACTTGAAGGAGCATTTCACAAAAGATGGTAAGCCAAATGACCAAGAAAATGAAAATCACTCATCCATAACCAGTAAAAGGTATATTAAAGTCAAATGAGATCTTGGCACACTCCTCAGAAACACACTTTTTAAATAAATGAATCAGTACTGACCATGCCCCAGGTGTAAATGGTGTGGACCAACGGGAGCTCTCATGGATGCAGGAATGTGCGCCCAGACAGCACTTTAGCCAACAGCCTGCTTTTCTCCAGAGAATTCTTATATTTTCTTTTGCTTTATCTTTCAATCAGACTTATTGGGGTGACACTGATTAATGAGATTATACAGGTTTCAAGTGTACAGTTCTATATCACCTGCATATTGCACTGTGGGCCACCCCCAGATTCCCACCACCCAACTTAAATCTTCTTCCTTCACCACTTATTTGACCCCCTTTACCCTTTACTACTAACCCACCCCCTTCCCTCTAGTCACCAGCACACTGCTGTCTGTGCCCGAGTTTTCGTTTGTTTGCCTGTTGGCTTGTTTGTGCACGTGTGGTTTTCACTGTTCCATCCCACGTATGAGTGACAGTACATGGTTCTTGACTCTTCCTGTCTGAAGTGGACTGGACTTTAGCACAGAGCACAGACTCTGAGCAGTGGCCTGCATCCTGGCCCTACTGCAGACAAGATTGGACTCTGTCCACAGTGAGATGGGTGAAGATGGGACGTCGGGAAGTCAGGAGGGGAGCCCCCTTAATTGGACCTCATACAGAATCCATACCACAGATCCCCACCCTCCCGTGCTGGTCTCAGGAAAATCTTTTCCTTTAGACATCGCAAGAACTTGTTTTCCACCAGTATCAATGCCACACTTCTCTTTTTCCTGAAACTACTTCAGGAAAATTAATCACCCTTTACCTCAAAAAATAATCAACAACAGAAATATATTCAAGAGCGGAGAAACTACCGAATTGTTTGGGGGAAATGAATCAAACCTCTGCGAGGGCTTACTACAAACCAAGCCACATGTATTTTCCAACAAATGAAGGAATGACGTCCATTTCTGGTTTAGATCACTGGTCACGGCAAAGCAGTCTTCTTAGTTCAAGCACTAGGAAAATGTGCATTAGTTATAAAACTTGTATTTTAGAGGCATCACAGAGCTCTGGGAGAAAAAAGGATATGTGACAACATCAAAACTAAGGTTCATGAAGTCAGAAAGTGATAGCCCATGTGGTTTTTTATACTTCGCTGGATTACAATCTGTGGCTGATGCAATGTCATGTTACTAAATATGTAACTTCATGTCTGCAAATTTCACTAATTGATTCAAAAAGCGAACACGGTTGTGATGCTGATCAATGGTGCCTGCTTCCTCTTTATTTACATAAAATGCACAGGAAGTGTCTCGCTTTTCTTAACTAATTCCTTGTTCAAATTAAAATTTAATTCTTTATAATTAAAGTTGAGTGTGTCTATATGTTTAAAAGATTACTTTGCTATCGTTTCTGTGAAATGGTTGGTCCTTTATCTGTTTAGTTTGGCTTTTTTGTTTTTGGTTTTTTTTTTTTTTGGACTGATCCTCAGTATTTAGGAATAAGAGCACTTGATTTGAGATATTATTTGTAATTACTTTTCCATTCTATCGATTCTATTTGAATTCACTTTGGAGGTTTACTTCTTTTTATAATGCATAATTATTTATTTGGCAAATAATTTTTTTCAATATTTTGTGTCCTGCTTTCTGAATTGTGAGTTATAGTTAAATTTTTCTTACTCCAAAGTTATTTAAAAATTTTCTTATACTACCTTTATCATTTTACTTTCTAAAATATTTAACCTTGTGTATGTTGGGAGTTTTTCTTGCTGTAGTATAAGGGATTAAGAAAAGTTTATTATTTATTATTTTTTTCTTGTAAGGCTACTAAGTTCTGCCAATGGTATTTATTTTGTAGTCCATAATTGCCAATTTGGTGAGCTCTCTTTGTTAATGATACATTCTCATTTTTATTTGAGCCTTTTTCTGGGATTTGTACTCCGTGGCACCAGGAGATCTCTATAGCCATGCATGATGCTACACTGTGCTAATTATGAAGCTTAGAGCTCCGTGTCAGCTGAGCTACTTGGATGCACACCTGCAGTAGTCAGCCCTGCCTGCCCCTCACTCTGGTGCTGTGCTGGGTCACATCTTGGTACCCTGAGGCGTCCCACTGCCCACTCCTCCCTGGCCTTCCCTGACGGCAAATGACTCCTGATATTTTGTGAGAAACTCTCCTAGTTACTCGCCAGTGTCACATGACTATAGGAGTTTCCTGTCTTGTAAACGTATTTTCCTCATAAGCATAAACCTTTACAAGTCACCATTTAGTAAATAATAGGAAGCAGCATCCTGTTTTTGTCATGAGAAACTGATTCCAACCCAAGATTCTCAAACAATGTAAGCATTGAAAACAAAATGTCTTTCCCACAATCAAAGCCTGTTTGCTTGGCATCTTTCCTATTATTTCAGCTGGACTTTCACCAGATTCTCATTTTATTAGAATTAAAGTTTGAAAGTATTCACAGCTTAAAGATGTTAGATGTATTTGGGAAAAGATAGTGATATGCTTTTAAAAAGGGAAAATCTTTCTCCCTATTAATATTTACTTGAGTTCAAATTTTAAATTTGCACTATGTTTAATAAATACATTCAACAGCTAAATCTCAGGTTTGCTCAGGTGGTCATGAAGAAACAGATACATTAGCTCTGTCTTCAGAACACTTATTACAACTGGTACATGGGCCAGCCTTTAGGAACCAAGGAACCTATTAGAAAAGAATGTGTTTTTAAAAAAATAAACAAGTTCGCCTTGGCTGCTGTGGCTCAGTGGATTGAATGCCAGCCTGCAAACCAGAAGGTCACTGATCTGATTCCTGGTCAGGGCACAGGCCTGGGTTGTGGGCCAGGTCCCCAGCTGGGGACATGCTAGAGGCCACCAACTGATGAATCCCTTGCACGTGGATGCTTCCCTCCTTCTCTCCCTCCCTTCCCATCTCTCTAAAATAAATAAATAAATAAAATCTTTTTTAAAGAAATCCTCGTAAGAAAAACAACTTCAAGATTACCACCTGATAGGAGCAGAGGCTCCATACAGAGCATTTACATTAAATAAGGTAAACATTGAATGTGTGTCAATATGGGATGGCCTCAAACGGCATTGCTCAGCGTGCTCTTTGTGTCTAAGAAACAAGGCGCACTGAACACTCTACTCCATGGAGAGACTCAGGAAGGAGAATTCTGGGTAAAGTGAGAGCTTTCAGGGGAAAAGTACACATAGCAAATGAGACGGTGCCAAAAGTATTGTTTTAATTAAAAATGTAAATGTGTCAAGTGGAAGAGATCCCTGGGGCAGAGACGACTACTTGCATTTAAAGAGCATCTTCTGTTTAGAAAGAACACACTATTCTAAGGCGCATGAAACAAGTGATTTCACCTACATTAATTTAAATGTTTAAACCCTCTACAGTGAGAAAAATCGGCAACATCCCAAGTAAAAAAGGTAAATATGAACTACTTTATACTGACATTCAGCTTTAGCACAAGTTTTTAAATTTAAAGTTAATATCGAACTTATAGTAGGACATGTGTCATTGCAGTGAAGCAAATCCTGCACATTGTAATTCCATTAAATACAATGTACAGTGAACGATAAATAATGACGTCAAATCACTTCAGAATACTGAAAACCGGAATACTGAAGACTATTTTCTAGGTATAGATAATATTATAGAAAACTTCAGTTTGAGCCAACACATAACAAATAAGTTTAATATTTATGCGCTCAGCTTGATATTGTCATAGGAGATTTGAAGAAGAACAATCCATGAAATAAATGTCCAACCATTAGGGAATCCAAAGAACATTTATTCTAATGGGGGAAAAAAGATAGATTTAAGTACTTTTCAAGATAAAATGTTAAGTGTTTTATTGATTTCAAGATTTAATTTGACATTTTATATCAAATGTACAGATACAGCTGAAGCTTAGGTAGCTTTTTATATGTAACAAATTAAAACGTTCCCTTAATTATTTGGATTTATTCAAGGAATGAAATCTGGAATTTAAAATAAAACCATTAAAGATTGAATTTTATTTCCTTGAATAATAAGAACTTAAGCATTTACAAGAAAGAACAGTGACATAGATAATCTTGTTAAAGCACAAAAAAGTGAATCTATTTTTTCTACCTTGTTCTCCTCTAGAGAAAAACATGCACAAATCGTGCATTTTTCATGTTATAAATTTCTGACTTTATCACCAAAAATTGGCTTTGTACAGTTACAATTTTTATATATATGTAATTTACATATATATGTGTGTGTATATATGTATGTATGTATAATCTTTAGCACCAGAAATCACTTTATTGAAGTAATGAATTAAATTACATACATTAAATGCTGCCATTCATAAATGTGCTGTGTACCATTCACACTTAAAAACTGGATTACACCCTGGCTGGTGTGGCTCAGTGGGTTGAGTGCCAGCCTGTGAACCAAAAGGTCACCGGTTTAATTCTCAGTCAGGGCACGTGCCTGGGTCACAGACCAGATCCTGGTTGGGGAGCTGTGAGAGGCAGTCAAATGATATTTCTCTCACACATAAATGTTTCTCTCCCTCTCTTTCTCTCTCCTTTCCCCTCTAAAAATAAATAAATAAAATCTTTTTAAAAGTTGGATTACATTGCATGTTAAATCTTTTTTCCCTTTTAAGAATAATGACCTCACTTAAAAAGTATTTCATGCTTTACTTAGTTTTGGAATCAGGCACTTTCTGAAAGGCATATTGTGTACATTGGTCTCAAGTAGAAAAATACTCACAGTCCTCATCTCTCAGATCACGTAGTGATAGTCAGAGAAAAGGCTTCTGAAAGGGAGTAGCCAGACTGCAACTCTAAGGGCTGGATGGTGACGTGTAATCTTAGTATTAGGTCCACAGATTAGAGATGAGAGTATAAACAAAAATATCGCAGAGAATTCGTGGAGAATTTTACAACACTCTGGTGATTGCTTTAAGGTCTCATTCCCTTCCTGAATAGAGGATAAAGCAGATTAGAGGGCATTTTTTCATGCAGTCTAGACCACAGAGTAAAATTTAGAAAAATAGAATTTAGTTGTAGTAACAACAATAATAGCTAGCGTTTAGAAATACTTTTATAAATGTCAGCACTTCTTCAAGTTGCTTCTGGACACATTAAATGAAGTAATTCATATTACAATCCTAAGTATTTATATGTGTGTTAGCCAATTACAACCTCAGGTGAACTATGGCACAGAGTATTAACAATGTGCAAGAGGTCACACAGCCAGCAGGTGGGGAAGCTGTAATTCAAATCCCGTCCATCTCGGTAGGATTACATTGCTCATCCACAACACTATAGTTACCCTCTGTTTGGGGGATGTGGTTCAAACACGCCAGGGCAGAGAAATGAAAGGCAGCGCTGGGACACATCTTGAGCCAAGAGATGCTTGGGATGCGATACCTAAGGAGGACGACCCTCTCAGGATGGTACAATGCGGAATCAGCCACCTTTGCAAGGGAGTCAGTGCCTCTTAAACTTTATACCCAAGGGTGTCACTTACTTTACTCCAGTCCTGGCCCTGATGAAATGAGTGGAAAACAATGGGAAAAAATAGTTACCAAGTAACTCAATAGCTTTATTAAGTAGGATTTTTTAGGCAATGTGTTACAACCCTGAGGAATAAAAATGTAAGAACATAATTCATATTCATAATCAAAACTATGGAGCCATAACTAATAACAGATTAAAAGTGATAGGCAATTTTACCAATCATTCTGGAAGTAAAACTTAGAAAATTTAAACAATTGTTTAATTTCACAGAGTTTGGAGGTAGGATTCACACTCAAGTCCGATAATTAAAATGAAAAATCCTAGGCTCTGAGTTGTCGTCATAAAACTTTTGTGCAAATGTTCCAATTCTCTTAAGATATCCAAATTAAAATAGCAGTACACTGGGAAACAAACTTCTGTGCAAATGATCACAGTATCTGTCATTAGTCAGTGTCAGTATCTTTATGTCTAAAAAAGGTTAGTTTAGAAATGGTTACCTAAAGTGTTGTTTTTAAAGAACAACAGGGACGATGGAGGGGCACCCAGTACATACCCCCCCAGGTAATAAACACCCCAGGTAATATACACCCCCCGCCCACACGCACACACAGGTAACACACACATTCTGGACCAGTTCTGTGTGTCCAGGGTTTCCCTCCTCACTGCTCTCCGTCTCTGTGTTCCCAGGCAGCTTGTCCACAATAGAACCCTCTTATATTCACCACTCACTATTCTACTAAAAAATAGCTTGTTTTATTCCATTATATGCAATAAAATTTCCTCTCTCTCTCTTTATCAACTACCTAATAATATGAACTGTGTAATGACGTGTACATTCAAGGTAATCAAATGATGGAAGAGAAATGAAGTGTTACAATAGGCAGTGGAAAAAGTATAAGGAAGACAATTTTTCTCTTTTTTAATTTCTTTTTGCATTAAATACTTTTGATTTTTATTATTGTTCAAGTACAGGAAGACAAATTTTAATATAGAGCTGGATTGTCAAGAAGAGTAATTCATGAAAAGGGAGGTTATATGGCAAAGCTGTGGGTCTGTCTTAAAGAACCCCCAGGTTCTCCAGTGTCTGTGTTGAGCAGGACATGGTTTGATTTATCCTGGGCTGTATTCAGGAAGTACGAACAATGATCTGAAACATAATTTAAGGGAATTTTACGCTGACAATCCCTAATATCTACATGGAGAAAATGAGCAATGTATTAATTGGAAACAGTTGCAGTGATCGTGAAAACCAATCTTCACGTCCAGATACAATGTAAAGAAGCGGCACTCACCCATGAGGGTAAAAATAAAGGCACACTGTTAATTTCCTCTGTCCACAGATGAAGCACCAAGAAAAACCACCAGAGGGAAATCTAACTAATCCGATGGAATTTGTTCTCCTGGACTTTGCTGATGCGCCCCATCTCCAGTGGTTTCTATTTGGGTTATTCTTAATTATCTACATCATGATATTGATAGGCAATGGCACCGTGCTTCTAATCACAAAACTGGACCCTGCTCTCCAGACCCCGATGTATTTTTTACTGGGCAATTTTTCCTTCTTGGAAATCTGCTACGTGTCAGTTGTTCTCCCCAGAATGCTCACGAGTCTCTGCACCCAGAGAAGAACAATCTCTTTAGTTGCCTGTGCTGCACAAATGTGCTTCTTCCTCATGCTGGGAGCCACTGAGTGTTTCCTTCTGGCCGTGATGGCCTATGACCGTTACATGGCCATTTGTCACCCTCTGCACTATCCTCTAGTTATGAACTACAAGGTCTGTGTCCAGCTGGTGGCTGGCTCTTGGATCGGTGGCATTCCAGTCCAAATAGGGCAGACATTCCAGATTTTCTCCCTGTCCTTTTGTGGTTCTAATCTCATCAACCACTTCTTCTGTGACATCCCCCCGATACTCAAGTTGGCCTGTGGGAACACCATTGTAAATGAAACAATGGTCTACATAGTTGCTATGCTGTTAGGCACAGTTCCATTTCTGTTGATCCTTGTCTCCTACAGCAAAATCATCTCTACAATTCTGAAACTGCCATCAGCCACAAGTCGGGCCAAAGCCTTCTCCACCTGCTCATCTCATCTCATAGTGGTGACACTGTTCTTTGGATCAGCCACTATCACCTACTTAAGACCCAAGACTCAAGACTCAGCAAGAACCGACAAAGTGCTTTCTCTTGTCTACACTATTGCGACTCCCCTATTTAACCCCATGATATACAGTCTAAGAAACAAGGGTGTCATAAAGGCACTGAAGAGACCGCTATGTAAATAATCTGCTCATTTATTAAAACGTGAGTCTATTCACAGGAATTGATGTCTTACAGATCTTTAATAAAATGTCAACAGCTGTTTATCTTCAACTCAACTTATCGATGTCCAAATTGAAAATTAGTTAAAACATTGAGAGATTTTTAGTCTCCAGTTGTACAGTTATGTATGTGTCCACAGAGAGCATTTCATTCTTTGGTGCATTGTTTAATTTTATTGTGAGATATTTCTTCTCAGTCAGAATTTTTGACAAGAATCTATATAATAGATTCAATTGTAATAGAGTCCCTGCTATGTCACATATTGGAAACTATGTCACTCATTTTCACAATTTCTCACAGAAATTTTTAAAACCAGGCTGGTAATGGAATATTACTTAAAATTTTATGTATATTTAGGTCTAGCAATGACTCAATGGGGAAGTTATGTTTTTAGAGAAAAAAGTATCTTTCATTAGCAATGTACTTTCCTACAATAAATGATGTTGTTACGATGATACCAGTGAATATTAGGCAGGATTTATGTGTATATCCAATTAAATATTATATATAATTTAATCCACTGATATGATAGAAAAAATATTATTATTAATATATTTGCATATAATAAGAAGAGCTTGGAATAGTCATGAGAATGTTCAAGTGTCATTGTTTTTAAGTATATTTTCCTAGAGATGACAAGTGGAAGAGGAAATCTAGGGAAAAGGAAATAAATGTTTATGAAAGTGAGCATCTCCTATAAAAACACAGGTGTCACACGCATACTTTGTGCACCAAGTATGCACACATATTAGAAATGATCAATTAAATATAATCATCAATGTTAACTATGGAAATCTCAGAGTAAATCATTTCATTATTTTTCTTTGCTTTACTGAAATTCTGCAGTGTATTACAATAAACCTGTGGTATTAATGTAATCATACAAAGCACACAATAAATTTGATTCATTGTGAGTAAAATCATAACATGTGTGTGCCATTTTTCTGCAGATATTATTTTCAAACGTGCACACTCAGCTAATGAACCCGTGACACAGACAGGCAACAGATCTCTGCAGGACCAGGGCCTGTCACCAACGCTCGTGGTGAAGCCTGCAAAGTCCTTTAAGTTTTTTCCCATTAAAAAAATGTCAGTTTCGCTTACATTTGCATGGGCATGACTCACTCCACATAAGTAGACAAGAGCAGTATTGCTTTCCCCTGGAAGAAAACAGCCAGATGATGTGTGAGCAACCCTGATATAAACCTAAGAAAAAAATCAGTCCCGGCTGAGAGCAAAGCAAGCAATTACTGAGTCACCAAGATTCTAAGAAAATACAGCTATCAGAAACTATAAAAATCTAATGGAAATGAGTGCATACGGGGTGCATATAGAATAAAAGAAAGAAAAATGTAATAACAAAAAAATTCCAATAAATTTTCCAAGCAGAAATTACATAACCCTGAAGCTATTATGGTGGAAAGAAGTGAGACAGAAATTGAAAAGTCCTTTCACTCTCATTGTCCTTCCTGAATAATATAGAAAAATGTTTGAGAGAGAGAGAGATAACTAACAAACATTTTAAAATATTAATATCTCTAATATATTTTTTTATTGCTGTTCAAGTACAGTTGTCTCCATTTTCAGCCCACCATAGGCCTCCCACCCTCGAACCCGCCTTCTTTGGGTTCGTCCATGTGTCCATTATACATGTTCCTTGATGGACCTTCCTGTATGTTCCCCCATTATTCCTCTCACTCTCCCCTATGGTTACTGTCAGTTTGTTCTTTATTTCAGTGTTTCGGGTTATATTTTGCTTGCTTCTTTCTTTTGTTGATTAGGTTCCACTTATAGGTGAGATCATATGGAATTTGTCCTTCACTGCCTGGCTTAGCACAATGCTCTCCAGTTCCATCCATGCTGTCATGAAGGATAGGAGCTCCTTCTTTCTCTCTGCTGTGTAGCATTGCAGTGTATAAATGTACCGCAGTTTCTTATCCATTCACTTACTGATGGGCACTTAGGTTGCTTAGTATTTTCTTACTTTGAAAATCTCTGTAACTTTGCTAGTAATTTCCTTACTGTCATTCTTCATTTTAATCATTAGACTCATTTGTGTTCTTGATTAATTTTCCTAAGATTTGTCAAGTTTTTCAAAGAACCAAGCCTTTCGTTTGACTGGTTCTATTTATTTCTATTCTCAATTTCATTTTTCTACTCATAGTTATTTTCTTCCTTCCACTTTCTTTTAGTTTAATATTTTCTTCTTTTTCTTATGTATTAAAGTGAGATCATTTTTTTTTGCAGCATAGGCATTCACAGATATAAATTTATTTCCTTCTGGGAACTGCTTTTTCTGCATTCCCTTAATTTTGGTGTGTTGTATTTTCATTCCCATTTGTATAAAGATATTTTCTAATTTCCTTGGTGTTTTTTCCTTGACACATTTGTTGTTTAAGACTATGTTGCTTAGTTTCTACATATTTGTGAATGTTTTCAGTTTTCCTCCAGCTATTACTCTCTAATTTCATTCCTTTGTGGTGGGAAAAGATACCCTGAATGATTCAATCATTTTAAATTTATTGAACTTTGTTTAGTGACCTAACCTGTAGCCAAGCCTGAAAAATTTGTCATGTTCACTTGAGAAGAAGGTATATTCAATAATCTATGGGTCAAACATATGTCAGGTCTAGTTGGTTTATTTGTTTAGATAACAGTGTTGTTTAGATCCTGTATTTCCTTATTGATCTAACTTCTAGTTATTCTATACATTATTGAAAGTTGGACATTGAAATCTCTAACTCTTATTGCAGAACTGTCTGTTCTGCCTTTAATCTGTTGATTTTTTCAATGTGTTTATAATGATATCTCTCTTTTATGGATTGGTACATTTATCATTATATATGGTCTTGCTTTTTCTCTTGTAACAATTTTGTCTTAAATTTGTTTGGGTTTTTTTTTTTTTTTTTTGGTCTAATAAGAAGATAGCCACCCCATTTCCCTACTTACTGTTTGCATGTAGACTTTTAAATTATATAGCAAATAAAATGTTACGAACCAGGAACACCAACATCAGCTGTGAAGCACCACCAGCATGGGTGCCTGAGCCCAGAGAATGCACCCAAGGCACAGCTGCAGGCTTCAGAGCAAGCAGCTCCAGGGAGAGAGGGGGACTGTTCAGTTATTCTGTGATGGGAAATAATTCATGAGTGTCTGAGAAGGTAGATTTCTTTCATCACTTGAAAATAGATTCTTAAAGTGTTAATGGAAATTTCATCTCAAGGTTGAGATTTTTTTTTTAATTTAGTAAACATATGGCTGTTATTTATTGACTATTTTTTAACTGTTCATCTATTTAATCCTGAGAGCAATGATATGTATTATTAGTCTCATTTTGAAGATGAGAAAAAGTGATGCTGAGAAAGATTAAGGAACTTATTTCAAGGTAAAAAAGAATATACACAGCGCAGCTTAGATTACAGGGTGGATTTGTGCTTGTCCAATGTCTATGTGCTTTAACTAAGGTGTTACTCATGCTAGTTAGTCAGTTACAACTGGGGTTTTTCAGTTGTTTGATGCATCGTAACTCTCCTGCTCAAGTAATTTCTAGCAAGTTGATGGTGACAATGAAAGCGTGTATTGTACTTGGATGTATGTTTGGGAAAGCACAATGGATTGGGTTAGCTCATAACAGGGTGGAATCACAAGTGCACCAGGTGGGCTCACATGGGTACCTTGTTCACAGTTCATCAAAAGATGTAGTGCAGCTCAGTTCCCAAATATGTTAATCTTCCCAGACCCTCTCGTACTTATCTAATCTAGACCTTGGATAATATTTTTTTTTGCTCCAGCTTTATTAGTTACTTAAGAATACCTTCCCTGAGCATTCTACCTCCACCCCTGTTTATACTACAAAGACTTAGAACTCTTGATTTTTGTATAGTGCTCACCACACTCTTTTGTAAATAATTAAATACTTATAACAGGAGAGCAAGGACACTATCTGGGCTGTGGAGGCCGATTTGTGTTTAAATTTCAGTCCTGCCATTACTCAGTCCTGATCCTGGGTAATTTATGTAAACTCATAGTGCCTCAGTTTCCTCATTTGTAGAGTGGGAATAATAATAGTACCCATCACAAGGGTACTATTATTATATCATGTGTTTAACACAGGGCCTGGCATGTGTCACTCAATAGTTATTTTTATTTTCATCATTGAACAACACTGCCTGGTACTCTTAGATGTTCAATGAACACTTATCAGGAAAAAATAAATAAATGAAGAATCCAGGTTATGGCTGTAGTCTAATGATTATCCCAGTCTTGTAGATGAATTCTACCCCTTGTCAAAATGTGAAGGGATAGGAAGTTGGTTGCCATCTTAGCAAAGACTCTTTAAATTAATTGCTCTTCCCTGGAGGAAACAGCACAGAGGTGAGTTACCCACGTGAGTAAAACTCCAGTCTCTGTGTTGTGAGAATTAAAGGAGTTGAGGAGCGGGACCAAGAATTTCTTGGCAGAGCGAACCACAAAGGCGCCGTCTCTCCCCAACTTCTTCCATAGCTGGATGTGAGCTTCTACAGAAGGGACAAGAGAACGCAGGGTGAGTCCCAGGGACCCAACTCTAAGGCTCTGCTCTGAAAAAAGGCTTGAAGAATTGTCTTCAAGAGGTTCCGTATCCAAGAGACCTTTAATCAACTGCTGATGGTTTGGTAGTTGGATTTGCTTTTCTAGCTTTAAAAATGGTGATTGTGTTCTTAGGGTCTGTACCAAGGCTATCAGACCAATTTCTACATAAGTATTTAAAATACATAGATTCCTGTGAGTCCCATAGAAATAGCAATGTGCTAGAGCTACTGAAGTCTTCCCCCTTTCTCCAAAACCAGGTTTCTTTTAAATAAGACATGCATGTGTCTACTATCTGAGATTCTTATTAGTTGAAAAATCAGGCCAGGATGAGAAGTCCTGGACAAACAGGATGTGATTAGCATTGGTATATAGAAGCACGATTTTCTTCTTTTTGATTTTAATTCAGCATTTCCATTTCTGGAATCATTTTGATTTTTTACAGTAAATTTATATAAACATGACTCTGGATTAAAGAAAATTCCAATGGATTTTAAGTATTATTGAATCGGCAAAGAATCAACTCATAACAAGACAGTAGTTTATAACCGTCAATATTGAGTTGGGCCAGAATAACTGCTTTTCCTGAACAATTTGTCAGAACAACCTGTGAGTTACTTATTTGTCAATATTTTTCCCTGCTATTTAGCCTAAGAGCCATAATCAACAAATGGGTTTGATAGAAAGTTTGGATTTCAAGTGCAACACTTGTTGAAAATAGTATAACACACCTACTTAAACATTTTTCTTAGATGACTAAGAAAGAGTCATTTTTCTCTTCCCCCCCCCTTTTTTTTTTCTTTTCCTCTCTTTGGCTCACCTTCTTTTCTCCCCTCCCTCCCCTCCTCTCCTCTCCTCTCTTTTCACATCCCCCTTCTCGCTCTCAACAATTGCTTTATAACATCTAATACTGGCCAGCATTGTGGATATAAAAATAAATAAATCATAAAACTAGTGAGGCACAACGTACTACAAAGCATTGATTTGAGTAATGAGCTGGGTTTAAACTAAGTTTCCTGTTTCCTGGAGAACTCTACCTTCAGTCATGGAGTCAAGTTTGGAAGGAGAAAGTTTTCCATGCATTGGAATATGTCTTTAGCAAATGAGTTAATGAAATGTATAGACAATAAATCCCACAAAACAAACAAGCAAATTAAACAATAATTCAATCTTTATATTAAATATTTTTAATAGCTTGCTTAATTTTTTTCAATCTGACGGCCCTTTTGGCACTTATTCCTGTTTCCCATGTCCTCCTTTTCTCCCCACTTGGTTAGAGTCACTTTTCAGGATCTTTGCCTCAAGAGATAGTTTTTGAAACTTTTCTTAATGGTACTTGCATGGGATCAGTAAAATCACATAACAACAGTAACAGTTAAGTTTAAAATGATTTAATTTTCACAGCAGTCCTAAATGCAGCACATTTATCCCTCCTTTTAATAAGTGAAAAATTTGCACACAAAGTGATAAATTAATGTTATAGGTAATAAGGGGTAGATCCCAGACACCCAAAGTAAGTTTTTGGGTTTTAAGTCAGTTTCTCTTTCTTTGCTCTTTAATGCATTTCTAATTTTCCATTTCTCTTTTCTTATTCGCCTCCACAGTTTATTCTCTTTTGCCTCCTTTCCCCTTCTTTTCCTCTCACTAAATGTGTGATGAGTGACTATTATTAGTAGTATTTTGGCCAGGACCGAGGACACGGAAATGAATAAGGTGAGACGAGTGTGCGACACGGTGTTGAGTGCTGTAACAGACCGTCACCACAGCCTCTGAGGTTGGAAGGAGGTAGTACACCATTTTTCAGTCTTGAGGAAGCAGAGAAGCTTCCAGACAGGCAAGCAGGGGACACTGTGGCTCATGAAAGCATATTTATGTGTCTTTGAGTCTTTCTGAATGACTTAGATTAATAGAACAAACTGCATTTTCCACTTGTAAATATATCCAGCAATCTTGGGGTAAAATACACGCATCCTTGGGTATTTGTGAATGTGCCACATAGGTATGCACATCATCGCCTGGCTCTTAGAATTTGAGGCATAATATTTTTCTCTTCTTATTTTAAAAGTTATACATTTTGTTATAGAAAATTAAAAACAAACTAGGAATTATAAAGAACAAAATGAATAGCACCTATATTGTTATCTATATTAATAGATGTGGATATAAAAATAAGTCAATCATGAAACTGGTAGGTCTCAACATTCCTGCTTTGTCCTTACCTCAGAGAGTGTTCATCTGTATCTGTACTCATGTGACCAGCTTTTTCAGGAATTGAAATGATGGACTCAAAACATAAACTATATGCATGAAATTGTTCTCCATCCCTCCGGCAACCCAAAGTTTAACAATGCTGTGTGAAGACAAACCGGTATAACCGACTAGGAATCATGATGTTGTAAAGGCTATTTCACTATTATTGCTGTAAAACACAAACTGGACAATATTATCTAAATAATTCATATACAATTTTCTCTCTCATCAAGATGTTGATTTCCCATTTGATTTTTAGAGGATACATTCTGGCAATGACTATTTTGGGTCTCTGTTCACAGTTAAGGTAACCAGAGGGGAGGGGGACAGATAATGGGGGAAAGAATGGGAAGGGTTGTCAAGGAGCATGTATAAAGGACCCAAGGACAGAGACAAAGGGGAGGAGGGGATTGACTGTGGGAGGTGGGGGCGAGTAAGGTCAGAAGAGAGTAATGGGGGAGGGGGAAAAGGGGACAACTGTAATTGAACAACAATAAAAAAAGATTCAGAGTTCTTTATGTTACAGGACATTCCTCTTCATTTTGAAATGCCCAACAGTTTGAAAGGTAGTATTTTTATGAAGGACAGATGAATCAGACTTCCTTTAAGCACAGCCAGTGTTGGTCACGTGGGAAGTTTGATGTCCAGTGATGCTGTATGTGTTATCCTGCTCTCTGTGTCCATAGAAACAGCATCAGTGGGCAAAGGACAGGGAGAGGCACCACAGCCCAGAGCGTGAATTGAATGGCTCTCTCGTTATAAAGGTAACGCGGAAAGTGCATTTATACGTACGATTCTCAACTAGGCTTTGGCGGTGTGAAAATTCACAGTCTTTTAAAACTTCTCCTATGCAATTCTCATATTCAGCCATGTCCATTTGATTACTAAAATGTGTGGGGCTTAATTCAATTCTGTAATAGTCATTTGGATATTTTCATATGATAAAGATCCATGATAAAGTTACCTTTTTAAGCTCAGAATTCTTTTTTTAATTTTAATTTTTCAATTACAATTTACATTCAGTATTATTCTGTATTAGTTTCGCATGTACAGCAAAGTGGTTAGAAAATTATGCACTTCAGTATTCTTGGAAACTAATTTTAAGTATAAATACTTGGGCATATTTTACTAGGCAGATATTTTCAATCTCATGACAGATTAAATTTATATGTTTGCTAGGCATTGTTTGTTAATCGATTAAAAATGAGAGGAGACTGTAGCATCTGTAGAACTTGACAGACTTTCAAAACTCCAAGGTAATACTGCAGTAAGAAAGCTCTTCAGTTTGATTTTTCTGTTTGCAGGTGAGTTTCAGCATCTTATACATTGTTGCCACTTCTATTTATTCTTCCTTTATTTGCTTGTTTATGTGATTTACCCACTTTGCTATTGGTTTGTTCTTCTTTCATTTGTTTATTTCTTAGTACCCTTTGTCTATTTTAGATATTAACTCTATATGTTGTCTAAAATATCCATCTTTTTCCCAAAATACTTTTATATTGACTTTATGGTATCTATTCCTAAATCCTTAAAACAATTTGATATTGTCTGCTTGGGATTTCAATGATAAGTTAAAAAGATTCTCCCACCTCTAGAGTGTAGAAAGTCCTCTCTTTTATTACTAGAAAGTAAACATTAAGTAAATCTTGCTTTAGTTTTTCATTAAACCTTTAATCAGTTTTTATTTTTGTATAAAGTGTAAGCTATGTGTATACTTTCATTAGCTTGCAGCGGAAACCCACTTATTTTATAATGCCTTCTTTTCCCACATATACCCCTAGTACTTGCCTCTCCACTAGCCTGTAAGATTGCTGAGGTTAGGGACCATGTGTTAATCAACTGAAATTCTTATAATCTCTGAAATTACTGCAACATAGTAAGTCATAATGCCTCTTTGCTGAATGAATGGACAAATTATCTGAAGATTTTAGGAAGTCAGGATAATAATTATATTTACAGGTAATTTTGTCCTGAACTCTGCAATACAACGTGCAGAAAGAACTATGGAAAAAAGAAACAATGTGACTGAGTTTGTCCTCTTGGGGCTCACTCAGAGCCTCCAGGGTCAGAAAATATTGTTTGTTGTGTTTTTGTTCATCTACATCATGACACTGGCAGGCAACCTACTCATCGTTGTGACTGTCGTGGTCAGCTCAACCCTGGGTGCCCCAATGTACTTCTTTCTTGGCTACTTGTCATTTATGGATGCTGTTTACTCTACAACACTTACCCCAAATATGATTATACACCTACTCTATGATGTGAAAACCATTTCCTTCCAAGGTTGCCTGAGCCAGCTTTTCCTGGGGCACTTATTTGGTGGTGCTGAGATTTTACTCCTGGTGGTCATGGCCTATGACCGCTACGTGGCCATCTGCAAACCCTTGCATTATTTGACCATCATGAACCAACGAGCGTGCGTTCTGCTGCTGCTGTTGGCCTGGCTTGGAGGTTTCTTACATGCTGTAGTTCAACTTCTCTTTGTCTACAACCTTCCCTTCTGTGGTCCCAATGTCATTGACCACTTCATCTGTGACATGTTCCCCTTATTAAAACTTGCCTGCACTGACACTTACATTATTGGCCTCATTGTGCTTGCCAATGATGGGGGCATCTGTGTGGTCATCCTTGTGCTATTACTCATCTCCTATGGGGCCATTCTGTACTCCCTGAGGAATCGCAGTCAGGAAGGGAGGCGCAAAGCCTTATCTACCTGTGGCTCCCACGTTACTGTGGTGGTCCTCTTCTTTGTCCCTTGTATTTTTATATATGTGAGACCTTCTTCTACCTTACCCATTGATAAATCCCTGACTGTATTCTACACTATTATCACCCCTATGTTAAACCCTTTAATCTATACTCTGAGAAATGGAGAAATGAAAAGTGCCATGAAAAAACTCTGGACCAGAAAAAGAAAATGAGGAAGCAGATAAATGTGTCACTGATTTTTAATGAAGAACTGATCCTTCCAGGAAAACCACATGTGGTTATTTAACTAGAGTAAACTCTTCCTCAGGTTTAAAACTTGGACATGATGAAAAACATTTATTAGGTGAATATTTTCAATGGTCAAAATATATTTTTAAGATTTTCATAATTTCTTAGAAAAGTGTTATGTTCAAATTTTATGTATAAAATGTTTCTGTTAAGACTATAGATTTATGTTCTATGTGATGAGTTTGCTGTAGTTTATACTATAAATTTATTTTAGTTAATGGAAGATTTTTTCTTGTTTTCTCTTAAATAATGTATAATCTTTTTCAGAATTAATAGTGCTCATTACAGATTTAAGAAAATAAAATAAGAAATAAGACATAAGACCTTGGTTCACTTCTCCCTGTACAAAGATAGCCCATATTAATATTTGAAGTATGTATGTTATTTTTGTATGTACAAAATACTTTAAATGTATAATTTTTTATATTGCTTATCATGCAAAGGTTGAAGAAGAATGATGCTTCAGAGTTTAACATTAATATAGGGGGGATAAGTTTTATACAGTGTCTGGCAGAAGTAACACTTGAGTGTGGTTGGTAGGGTAATAATATGGAAGTAGTAACTCATAGTTTTAATTTGAACATTTTACCTACAGTGTCATATGGTGTGCTTGAGTGTGATATTGCTATGTTACAGAATGGCATGTTTGTGATTTTGTAAAAAAAGATTTTGTAATAAAAAAGGGACATTATTTGTGCTAGACCCTGTATATAAAAATAATCTGAATGAAAAAGGCAGATATGTAGAAAAATAACTAAATCTTACATATTTTCCTGATTGGAAAATCTTATTATCTACTCATGTGGATTATATTTATGTGAAGAAAATCCATTAATTTTTCCAGATAACTTAGAATATCTGATAACTCCCCCGCATTTTTCAATATTCCATCGTCTTTTTGCTTGTAGTGTTTCATAGCCTTCTCCAGGGACCCAGGCTCTGCCTTATATATGATATGTAATTAGAATAATCCTTAATCCATGAGCTTCAAATATGCAATACATAATTTGACCACATATTTTGAGTGATACCATTGTTAAGAAAGATCCTGACAATGTGTATTATTCCTACCCTTTTATTTATGGAGTGTAGATTATTAGGTAATAATAAGACCAGAATATATTGTTTTATTTGACAAGAGACCTCAATCATAACATCCTCTGTATGAACCAGGCTGGAAACAAAATACTGTTTGTCTCTGAGTTGGTAGGAAACAAGTTGTCAAAGAAATTCATGATTCTGCCTCTGTATTCATTCTGGATTTATATAAGGGGCTAAGGTGAGGAGGCAATGGGTCCTTTTCTAGGGTAAATCACACTGTATTGAAACCTTGCATCTTGAGTTATACCCCTGTTCTTATTTCATGGAGGTTTCTTATATCATCTTAAATTCTTCCCAAATATAACACTATTCATCAAATAATATCAAGCACTTGATTTCATCAGAATTTATATAATTAATTCTTCCAATTTTGCACATTTTTATAGACTTTATGTGTTCCACGTCTACCGCCGTCCCCCCCCCCAATCATGAGTTAAATCTTATTTTAATGTGGTCATATTTGGAGGTGGGGCCTTTGGGAAGTGATTTGGTAATGATCGTGGAGTCCTTATGAATAAGATTAGTGGCCTTATTACAGAGACCACAGAGAGCTCTCTTGTCCTTTATGCCAGGTGAGGACCCAGGGAAGATGGCTGCCTGTGAACTAGGAAGCAAGCAGGCCCTCACCAGACACTGCAGCTGCCAGCACCTTGACCTTGGTCTTATCAGTTTCTAGAACTGTGAGAAATAACTGTTTGTTGTCTACCACCCAGTCGATGGTATTCTGTCATGGTAGCCCAAAAGGACTAAGACAGGCATTTAGTTAATTTTCAAATTTGTATAGTCACTTCAAGTGATAAAAGTCTTGGTTCATTGTCTGCATTCAAAGGTCTCTCTGCTCCCTGAAGTCAGGGAGAGCGACTTCACTGTCTCTGTGCTCTCTGTTCCCTGTGCAATGGCTGGGGTAGAGAATCCACTCCATTCACTTTATCACTTTTATCTTGAATTCTCGATCTATTGGAATGAGAATTTTACTGATGAGTTTTGATGAACTCTTTTGAGATTAAATTTATGTGCATGTTTGCTACAAATATTTGTTCTTCTTTGATATTTGCTACAAATATTTCCCTTATGTTATTTATGCTATAATTATGGGCATTCTTACATAAATATGTTATATTTTAATATTCATTCACTTTTTGATTTCTTCTATCACATCACTCTTGGAAAATTCCATTTTCTTCTTAAAAGATTTTATACATTTTAACATCTTATTTTTTTAAATGACTTTCAAAAAAGTTTTAACCCACATAGAATTTATTTCTTTAGATATTAAAAAAATCTAAGCTTATTTCTCCCAAATACATAAAATAATCTGTTTTATGAGTAATTCCCTTAATAATTATTTTAAAATTTCTGTTTACTATGTCAATTTGCTTTCAAAGATTTTATTTATTTTATTTTTAGAGAAAGGTAGGGAGGGAGAAAGAGAGAGAAAAATATCAATGTGTCGTTGCCTCTCAAGTGGCCCCCACTGGGGACCTGGCCTGCAACCCAGACATGTTCCCTGACTGGAAATCAAACTGGCAACCCTTTGGTTCACAGCCCGTGCTTAATCCACTGAGCTACACCAGCCAGGGCTTACTTTGTCAAGTTTTATACATCTACAAGGTTCAATGTTAGGGTTGTTTCTCCTCGTCCTCCTCATGTTCCTTCTGTTAGTTCAGGGAAAACCTGACTGAACGATTCTTTTGGTGTGGACTGAGGTCACTCTCTAGTGTTCAGCTGATTGCTGGGCATGTAAGGAGGGTCCAAGATGACTTTGTTCATATGAATGGTGCCTAGCAGGATGGCTAGGATATTAGGCTGTTCTGAGTCCTTCCCCCCCCCCCATGTACATAAAGGACTATATTGACAAAGTCTCTCCAGTGACATTGTCAGGCTTGTTAAATGGCAACTCAGGGCTCCCAGAGGGAGGCAGCAGAAGCTGTCAGGCCAGTTAAGATCTCATCCCATCCTGACATCGGCTTAAAGTGCAAGGCCTCAAGTTCAAAATCCAGACTGCATGGCACATCACAGGAAAAAACCAACCAAATGAAAAGACACCTCACGGAATGGGAGAAAATATTTGCAAATCGTATATTTCATAAGGGATTAATATCCAAATTAGATGAGGAACTTCTATAACTCAGTAGCAAAAGCCACCCCAAATAATTGCTTAAAAGTAGAAAAAGGACCTTAATAGACATTTTAAAAATATTTTATTGTTATTCTATTACATTTGGTCCAATTTTTCCCTTTTTCCCTCCTCCACCCAGCCCACCCCCTGCCTCCCACTCCCCCAGTCATTCCCCACCCTGTTGTCCACGTCCATGGGTCATTCATACATGTTCCTTACTAGTACCTTCACTTCTTTCCACCCTTATCCCCTCCCTGTTTCCTCTGGTCACTTTCAGTCTGTTCCATGTTTCCATGCCTCTGGTTCTATGTTGCTCATTAGTTTATTTTGTTCATTAGGTTCCTCTTATCATTGAGATCATACGGTGTTTGTCTTTCACCGCCTGCCTTACTTCACTTACATAATGCTCTCCAGTTCCATTCATGCTGTCACAAAGGATAGGAGCTCCTTCTTTCTCTCTGTTGCATAGAATTCCATTATGTAAATGTACCATCGTTTTTTGATCCATTCATTTACTGATGGGAGCTTAGGTTGCTTCTAGCACTTAGCTCTTGTAAATTGTGCTGCTATGAACATTGGGCTGCATAGGTTCTTTTGAACTGATGTTTCAGGATTCATAGGACATACAATAGCCAAGTGCTGGAAGCAGCCTATGTAGCTATGGATTCAGTATATGTAGGATACAATGAAAGTCAGACTTCTCTCACCTCTTTTGTTTTTTAAAGTATGTATGTGTTTCTGTTGCTTGTCAATTTTTTTTTTTTTTTGGAACCATAGTTTCAGTTTGATCCTCAGATGTACTGCTCCGCTTGAACAGTAAGGAATAATGTAGAGAGGGTATCAAAGAATGAGAGAAGAGGCTACATCAAGAACAGACCCTGGGGTGCCTGATGCATGTGAGCCTAGAAAGATAGAGTGAGTGATTAATTCACTGCATTGCCCAGTTATTAGACTCTACATTGAATTAAATAGGTGAATAAAACATAGTTAATGGTGGAAGGATGGTTTAAGTGAAAATAAATATTCAAAGGTTATTTATTTAAAGGGTAAATAAGTAGTGCTATGGCCTACCTCATATTCCTGGCAAAATCTAGAGATTTTAGAGCATCAATAAACTTTGGGAACATATTTATTTAACCCACCTTGCACCCATATGGAATCGCTCTAACCATAATACCAAAAGAAAAGTTTACATGAACTTAGTTCTTTTCCTAACAATTTCTTGCCAAAGACTGTGATTTAACACTTTTTATGGGGGAGGGGGGCAATTAAATCAGTTATTTGTAGAATTTAGAATATTAAATGGCAAATAATAATTATTATATAAATGATAGTTATTATCAATAAAAGACCTTGCCCCATATCCCTAGTCATAAGTGAAGAAGATAGAGCAGGGGAGCAATTAAAACTAATATTTACTGTTTACCTACAATGTGTCAGTCTGTCTAAAGAATGTACATGATAGATAGATAGATAGATTGATTGATTAATCCATGCTTCCAAATCTCCATGTACTTTTTCCTCAGCAAACTATCCTTTGTACACCTTTGTTACTCCTCAGTCATTGTTCCCGAAATGCTGACCAATTTCCTTTCAGAGAACAAACCTATTCCTTATTATGGCTGTGCCTTGCAGTTTTATTTTTTCTGTGCTTTTCTTGACACAGAATCCTTTACCTTGGCTGCTATGGCATACGACTGCTATGTTGCCATCTGTAACCCTTCACTGTGTACAGTTGTGATGTCTTAGGGAATCTCTACATGGTGGATTGTCTTGTCACACATTGGAGACAACATGAGTCCCTTGGTTCACACATCCTTTGTATTTATTCTGAAATACTGTGACAAAAACGGTTATGAATCATTTTTTCTGAGATGCCCTACCCTGGTGAAGCTAGCCTGCACAGACACATCGATAAATGAGTGGCTTCCCTCCACCGAGGGCAGCTCAATGGAAATGATCTGTTTTATCACATCATCATCACCTACTTTTTCACCCTTTTCTCAGACTTAACGATCTGCTTTATCACTGGGAGGACAAACACCTTCTCACTATGGGCCTCTCACCTGCTGTCGGTGGCCACCCATCAGGGCAGTCTTCTCCAAATATTGATAAATTTATCTCAGTTCTACACCATGGTCATCCTCATGCTGAACCTGCTGATTTATAGTTTGACGAACAAATATGTAAACGGCACCACTAGGAAAGCCACAGGACTGAAGGCAGATTCCTCGTGAGACACAACTTTCCAAGATGTGTCCAATTCCCTAATTCAAAGCTCTAACTGGCAACCCACAACAGCCTTACCAGCACACACACAACTTCTCTCACAAGAATTTAATCAAACCCTGATTTTTCACATAGTCCAATGAAGTTTATGGCCCCAAAGTATTTGAAAACATTTAAGTTTTGAAATCGCTGCTTAAAGTTAAAGCTGCAATGGAATGTAACCAGTTGTCACAGGGGTGTCTCACTTGCAGCCTGCAGGTTGCATGTGGCCCAGGATGGTTGAGAAAACAGCCCGACACAAAATTATAAATTTATTTAAAACATTATGAGATTTTTTTTTGTGATTACATGTTGCAACGTATTTAATGCTTGGCCCAAGACAACTCTTCTTCCACTGTGGCCCAGAGACACCAAAAGGCTGACACCCAATAAATGATATAGCAAGTACCTCAAAACAGTGTGTGTGTGCAGGCAACATCATATATAGATTATCCATTGGCAAGGGTAGATTACTGGATGAGGGAAGAAGCCAGATTCCCTTGATTCATATGCCAGCTCTGTACTCAGCTATTGAGGGGCACTTTGAATAGGTTACTTGATTTTTCTATGCCTCAGTTAACTATCTGTGAAATGGGGAGAATATACTACCTGTGTCATTGATTGTTACATGATTAACTACGTGAATGCTGAGAAGACTGTCTAAGCCATTTGAAGCACTTCATGGGTGTTAACCATATAGATGCCTATGACCCACACAACAATCTTAGAATTATACTCCAGGGAAACCAATGAATATGTTCACCTAAACACATGTACAGAATATTCACCATTGAATTATTTGCAATAGTATAAAACTGAAAACAACTCATTTTTTCCTCAACACATTAAATCAGGAGCTGACACACTTTTCCTTACAGTGATAAGTAGTGCACATTTTTAAGATTTGTGGGCTATACAATTTTCCACAAGCACTGAGATTGGCCTTTGTTTCATAAGAGAAACCATCGACAATATGTAAAGAAATGGTGCATCGCAGCTTCAATAACACTTCACGTGCTGTAGTTTGATGACCCGTGGTCTAGATTTGACAAATTACTTCATGATAAGTTCGTACATTCAAAAACTAAACAACAACGAAGATGAATGAACTGCTTCCACATGCAACAGCACAGAGAAATTTTACAGACATAATGTTGAGTGAACAAGCCAGACAAAGATGGGTAAAAAATTACATGGTTTGACTACTGTAAACCTCAAAAGCATAAAAACTGATCAAGCATACTGGACATCAATCTGTGATGGGTGTGGGTACATTTTCTGAGATGCTAGTAACGTTCTTTTTCTTTTGGTTTGGTTCTGGGTGCACACGCTCATGTATTTTTTCCTCAGCGACCACTCTTTCAGTGACTTCTGCTACAGCACAGCAACTGGACCCAGAACGCTTGTAGGTTTCATTGCCAAGAAGTGAGTTCCCTTCAGTTGCTACTCTCTGCAATGCTTGATCTTCTGCACCTTTGCACAGTCTCAGTGTCTGAAGTTCGTGGTGATGGCCCAGGATGGGCACAAGGCCAGTAGCAACCCCTTCCTTTTTATGTTACCCATGTCCAGCAGAGTGTGGACCCTGCTCATGGCTGGGGAGCTCATGGTGGGAATTGCAGATGCTCCAGTTTCTTATATACACACATTTTCAAAATATTATTATAAAATTTACAAAGCATATGACTTTCATATAAACTACTTCATTAAATAATTGTCTTTTCTCACCAGAAAGTACTACCTCACTTACATATAAGAGGTATTTTTAGCAGCCTTCAGTCACTACTTTCCTTGTTCCTGACCCAGGAAGCCTTACTGAACTGGTTTTCCCTGGTGACATTGTCCTGTGCTGCACTTTGTCATAAAGACCCAAGCCTCAGGGGCAAACAGCCGTTATCTGGAAGGAGGAGATTGTGAGTAGACTGTTCTCTATGCAGCACTGGGTGTGGGATGCCTGGGATATCAGGGAAACCCTGTAGATATAAAAAATCTTTTCTCCCTTGTTTGCTCTGAAGTCTTAAATTGTGTTGTGAATCTTCCCCCTTCCACGTGTAGTTAAAGAAAGTCAGTGTATGAGAACATAAAGCTTTTGGGAATGAATTTAAATTATCTACTTTTGGACAATATGTTGCTCTCCATACTCCGGATGTCATGGGGAGTGGGAGTTACACTACAGGGGCTCCCAGTTTCTGAAGATCACCTTTGGATCCTGCTGGAAGGGGGTATCCCCTGAGGCAGCTGGCATCCCTGGAGACAGGGAGCACCTGAGGGGAAAATGAGGGTGGGGAGGAATCTGAGGAAGGTGACCAAGGAGGACTGTGCCTCCTCCACACACACCCCAGGGAAATAAGACAATGGTAGTGGAGCTCTTTGGTCCCCCAGGTACAGCACTCTCTTGTGTTTACCTGGTGGAAAAATACTTAGGTGGTTATTCAACACACCTAACAGTTTTTTAAGTCTGTAGTTCTTTCTCAATCACCCTGCCTGTAGAAAAATAACACATGACAAAACATATAATTAATTGTATATGCCACATATTCCTGAGAGACCGTGTTCAATGCCCAGGGAGCAGACACAGAGACAGCCAAATAACACAGCTCAGTGGGGAGGCAGGGCTGAGCCCTCCTGCAGACAGACTGGGTGGACCACAGAAGTCAGTGGTCCTGGACACACACAGGGACTTGCTGTTCGTCTGATGTCTCTACTAGATTTCTCTAATTTTTATCATCATTGGAGTGAATGAATGCTATGAAATCTATAAAGGGTATGTAATGTTATACAAAATTTTAATTACTTTTATCATTCTAACTATATTAAAGACATATACATAAATGGTAGGAAATACAATGAAAAGCAAGCATGGATTGAGGAGGTGGGAAGACAAGTACTTTGTATATTTTAGAAGAAATATTTCCTTTTATTAAGCAAAGCATGTTAAAAGATGTGTCTTCAGGAACACATCTATTCAAATGACTTTGTGCCCAGGGTTTGCAGAAATACCCATGGATACTACATCACTAATCAGATTTTCTTTTTCTGTTCTTCTATCTTCCACTCCACTGTCATTATATTTTCACAGAACAGAAGGGGTCACATATGACATACATGACATAATTGATTGGGTAAATTAGAACAGAGGGACATAGAACATATTGGCCCCCCAAAGACCAATTCTTTTAAAGCAGAGAGGCAGATTTCAGAGCTACGTAAGGAAAATAGGGATCAAAGAAAACAAGAACCAAAATTTCAAATTTTAGGGAAATGAAGACATAGTTCAATGTGAATTCTCTCTGAATTTACTGGGCTGTGGACACATGAGAACTTTTATCCTGTGACTGACACATCTGTTCTGTTGGTGAATACATTGTGTGGATTCTAGTTGATTAGAGGAAAATGACTCACACAGAAATACAACAACCCTTTCTTACCTCTCTGTCACCCCTGAGACCAGCATGCCTGGAGTCAGGTCCCAAACACTCTGCAGAAGCTCTGCGGAACCACAGCCGCTGTCAGAGGGAGCATGGTTAGCCCAGGCCTATTCCAGTCTAACTCTCACCCATGGGGACCCTCCAGCCTCTTCCCAAGCACCACCAACCTCCTGCTCCAGGGGGTCCTGAATCACAGACTATCTCTCTCCCTGGCTGTGGAGACTGGAAGGACATGAGGGGTGAGTAGGGATTAGGGGAATGTTCCATCCAGACACCACCATGTCTCTGCCCATCCACAATTCTAACAGTGAAGGAAAATAAAACAACATATCCACTCTTTGTACCTCTCAGCTAACTGTGCTTCTCAATTACAGGATGTAACACAGGCTCCACAATACTGAAAAACAGCAACAATCTTATCAGAAGAGTGGGTAACTGAAACAATTAATTTAAGAACTATTGCCTCAGCTATGAGAACATTAATTTCTTAATCTCTAAGAAAGGAGTTACAAAAATTACCATAAATAGTACATAGGTTGGTATGGAAATAGCATGATTTAATGAAAAAGTATGCCACAAACTTGGTATAATGCTATGTAAATGTAAGAGATATGATCATTAACCTGTATTGATTTACATTATATATCAGGTGTTTCCAAAGAGTCAGATTTCCTCAAGAAGTTCTGGCATTGTTTACTTGTTTTCCTAATGACTGAGAAATAGAGAGAATCAGCAATTTAACTGATAAGATAGATGATGTTAACACTGCACATCCTTTTCCTTCCTCCACAACCAGGGATTGCCAACCTGAGTGATGGCTGTTGAGAACTGCACCGTGTTCACGGACTTCATACTCTTAGGACTCTCTGGCAGGCGGGATGTGCAGCAGGGGCTCTTTGTGCTCTTCCTGCTGGTTTATGGCATCACGGTGATTGCCAACCTAGGGATGATCCTGCTGATCAGCATGGATGCCCGACTCCACACGCCCATGTATTATTTCCTGAGCAATCTCTCTTTCTGTGATATCTGCTACTCCTCCTCTGTCTGTCCCAAGATGCTGGCTGATTTCTTATCTGAGCAAAAGAAGATTGCATATAATTTATGCATGGCTCAAATGTTTTTTGGAGCCTTTGCAGATGCAGAATGTGTCATGCTGTCTGTCATGGCATATGACCGTTACATAGCCATTTGTAATCCCCTTCTGTATACAGTGACCATGTCCAGGAGAGTGTGCCTCCAGCTTGTAGCCACTGCCTACATCGCAGGTTTTATAGATATGGCAATCTTCACCTCTTGCACTTTCCCGTTATCATTCTGTAATTCCAATATCATCGATCACTTTTTCTGTGACATCCCTCCCTTATTAGCCCTTTCTGCTTCAGACACAACCACCAGTGAAACAGCAATGACTGTTTCCTGTAGTTATGTTGTGGGGTTCAGCATCATCACTGTCCACCTTTCCTACAGCTACATCATAACTACCATCCTTCGCATCAAATCTGCCACAGGCAGACGCAAAGCCTTCTCTACCTGTGCCTCCCACTTAACCACTGTGGCTATATTTTATGGGACGCTCCTCTTCATGTATTTCCGACCCAGCTCCAGTTACTCCGTGCACACGGACAAAGTGGCCTCTGTTTTCTACACAGTTGTCATCCCCATGTTAAACCCACTCATCTACAGTTTGAGGAATAAGGATGTGAAAGGTGCCCTGAAAAAAGTAGTTGGCAATAAATTATGTTCTGACTGAAGCCATGTTTTCACCGAAGGTGTTTATTGGAAGATCCTGACAGCTATAGTTCAGGTATTTGATATACATTATTATGTGTTCACCAGAGCCTAATGATAAGTATTTTTCACTGCTTATCATTGTTTCTAAATTAAACATAGGGAACAGTCATTATTGTTCTTAATCTTCTCCACAAGCTAAGGGAGACTAGTAATACATAAACTTCTCTGTGTTTCAAAGAGGATTTTATCCCTCCCTTCTCCATTCATCGGTAAGTCCCAGTGAGACATCATGGGCTGAGAACCCCTCTGCCCATGTCAATTCAACTCAACCTCCCAAGGGTCCATTTTGTTAAAGAATGGTTGTAATAAACTTGCTCATTCAGGGGCCGTTTATAGGATAAAATGGGTTTGTTTGTCTCATTCCTATGTAATTATCTCTCTCTATAAATATTGTACCATAACACCTACAGATATAAGTAGTAAATAAATAAATAAGAACTTTAAAAATGCTCTGGCCCTAACTGAAAGTTTCATTCATGCATGACCTTTTCCATTTTTGTCACAAATGTTTCTACCTGACTACTGACCATGCCCCGTTCCAGGTTGTTATTTGTTGAATCAATGAATGAGTGTCCTCTGCAAACTGAAGCAATAAAGAGCCTTTGTAAATTTTTAAAAAAATACTGAGCTCCCTTTATTTTACGTTATTCTATGCTGGCATGTGCGTCTTAGACCAAGTTCATCAGTGCTCCTTGTCTTTCTGCCGATGCTGAACAAGTTTCAGGCACAGGGATCACATATAGAGAACTTACTGAAACCTCTATTTCTCATCATTCTGCCCCAAATTTATTAACAAATATCCAAAGGATCAGGAGCTGTAGATCCATATTGCACCTCAGAGTATGCACATCAGCCTATGGATTTCCCCTCTTGCCCTCACCGTGGAGAACAGACGTGACCCTATTGATACAGGTACAGAAATGCAGGAATGGAAGTTGGGCTTAATAACAGCGGGACCTCCTCAAGGTCACTGGAGAAGAAAACTGCATCTAGTAGTTCTCAGAGCTGCACACTAATTAAAACAAAATTGGAACAAATGAATTGTCCAGTTGACACAGGGTAAATTGTAAAGGCATAGTTATAAACAAAAATATGTGTTCAATGGAAAAATAAGGAAAAATAGTAGTATTTGTAATAATTTATCTTTGCTGTCTCTTTATCTGTGAAATAAACTGCAACGATATTTTACACACAACTTTAATAGTGGTCATGTCTGAGTATGTCATCACTATTCCAATAACTTAATTAAATTAATTGCTTGTGTTGTTCTCCTTGTACTCAACTAACAATTACCAGCTATGAAAAACAAAACACAATTTCAGATTCCAATGAGTGTTTATTTTATGTTATGTTGTTGTCAGGAAGGGAACAAGGAGACTCTCTCTTCTGGGTCCAGAAGGACAGAGCACTGGGTGATAGAAGACTTCCCATCCAGGTCCCCATCCCCAGTGGTATCTCCCCTGCAGTGTATGAGAAGTGCTGAGAGTCACGTGCTTCCGAGCATGATATGAAGAAAACAATACATTAAAAGCCCACATTTTCAGCAGGTAACTTCTCTTCAATTACTGCTTGGAAAGAGTTTTAAGACAAAAATATTTTGTTACTCTTAACTCTTTTCTTTTATAATACCAAATAATCTCATTGTTATTCATAGAATATTTAGCACATTAGGACCTATCAATCTTTGTCCAAACCCCTTCCACTGTCAATTACTTTATGAAAAACATATTAAATGTATTCATATCTATAAAAATGAAATCTCTTTATGTTGGATAAATTTGGATCAGATAGTTATGATTCACATATATGTTTAGGGAAGAAATACTCCATAAATTTTTCTTTACTTTTTTCTTCAAATATACTGAAATAATAGCTTTTACATGTACTCAGCAAGTGGAATATTTGTTCCTGTTTATGTCTTACTTTCATATTCAGGGAATGAGGAAATGGGAGAGAGATTAAGATACGAACTGAACTTTGAAGTGAGACACACCTGAATTCAACTCTGTTCAAATCCTCTCCTGTCTCTAGTAAATTCGATAAAAATTTAAAAAAGGAGAAAAAAATCCTTTTCTCCTTATCTGTGTAACCTTAGAGTACTTACCTCTTTTAAACCTAGTTTCCTCATCTCCTTATCACGGGCTTATTATATACATCATGAGGGGAAATATATATAAAAACAGACATTTATGATTGTTGAAAAGAGTTTCTAAGATCATACAGAGCCAACCATCTGCTCATCAGGAGCTAAAGCCCTGGTGCTGAAAGAAGAGACCGTGTCCTTCCTGGCCTCGTGTCAGGAAGGGAAGTCTCCAGGCTCCACCCTCATCTGCAGTGGAGCCTGCTCACCCCACAGTCAGACTCCTGTGTGCACCCTGCCTCAGCTAGTGTGGGGCTCTCTGCAATCCACCTCAGAACTTGCCTTTCCTGACCCTGCCTTCACTGTTTGAGCTGAGTAGAGGTTTCCTCATGGACACCTATGCTGGCCAGTCCATTCCCATGTGCAGGCCAAATCCCTGGACCCACTCTACTAGTCTAAACCCAGACCCCACACTGCCAAGAAAGGAGCTCAGATCATTAATCCCAGTGGACCTCAATTCATGGTGTTCTCTTTGTCCCCATCCCAAGGACTGTAATGACACTATTAGCTACAAAAATGAACCAATATTTATCTATTACAATGAACTCATGTACTCTGTACATTTTCTGCTCAGGATTTAGAAAACAGTATTTGATTCTCATCCCTCACAGGTCACCATTCCATTCTTCTCAACTGAAACCTCACTTTGGCCAGAGCCTGACCTCACCACTGATCTACACACACAAGTCCCTGTTTGGAAAGTTAGCTTCCATTGCAGTAAAGGGTACTGTAACCTAGATTATAACCCAACATACATGTTCACTATCAGAAGGCTTTCCTCACTACTCCATCCTCTCTCCCTTTACTGAAACTCACCTGAACTGTACAAGGCCTGTCCAGAAGGTGTCCAGCCACGGAATATGGAAAATAGAGACATTTACTGAAGAAGACACAAGATACAAGAAACACTGTACATACGACAGTGACGTCTCAATTCCCTTCAAAGCAGGCATCTTAGGACCTCACACAGTTCTCCCAATAGCCATCATCTGCCCTGTCATATTTTCCTGAATCTCTGAGGGTCTGAAGCCTCTTCCATTTGAAAAGATTTTAGTTTTGCGAAAATCCATAAGTCACAGGGCATCAAATCAGGGCTGGACGGGTCAGACGTTTAGTCAAACAACTCTTCATGATGCACAACATGTTGCAGGAGGGGTCACATTGTGGTGATGCAGCTGCCAGTCACCTGTTGCCCATAGCTGCAGCCTTCAGAGTCATCCCAACAGTCTACACAGACGAATGATCAGCTTAACATGAAATCTGATGCAGATTCTTTGCTCTATTGGCTCAGTCACTTTGAATGTGATGGCCACAAGCACACATGATCACTCAGGGGCATCTACGGCCCCACTGACTAGTGCAGGGAAGTGGTCATTGTTCAGTCATGCTCATTCCAGTCCAAGCTCCTTGGCTGACAGGTTACATTTATGTGACACATACTGTTCTTATATTAACAATGACTGGACTCATTCCACACACACTTGATATACTTTCTTTCAACTTACAGTCCTAATTTCAGTAGGTTTCTTTCCCCAGAACACAACCACACTGTCATCCCACCAAATGTAGGTTTTTCTTCCCATCTCTGACTACTGAGCATAGTCTCCTTCAGTAATGTGTGCAATCAATCAGTGTTACATGTCAAATCCTTAACTATACTTGTTTATTTCCGCTCAGGCATTATTATCTCAAAACACAAGCACTACCCCGGGTGAGAGTTAGTATCTATGTATAGTAGTTCAAACTCATAGCTCTATAGTGGGAAAAATCTGGTTAGCAATATTTTTTAAAACAAAACTGAAAAATTCTCATGATATCTATAGTTCTTTATTTCCACTCAGGAATTTAATATCTCCAAACACAAGCACTACCAAGGATGAAGCGTCTATGTATAATAATCCAGGCAACAGCTCCGTGTGGTAAAAATTTGGTTAGCAAAATTTGATAAATCAAAAATGAAATAATTCTCATGATCTCTATAAGTGCATGGTTCCATATCAAGAAGCAGCGCACTCAACTGAGCTTGAAATCTTCTGCAGAAACACATTCTGAACCGCAGAAGCAATTACAACATTCAGTCAGAGTGTCTCCTTCCATCTCACTCTACCTGTGACCTTCAACAAACCACTCTTTCTCTTCGGACCTCAGGTTCCACTCTGTCAAATGAGGGGTTTAAAAGTGAGTAATCTTATTCTTTATTCAAGTCACTGCATCCTGGGTTATAGTAACATGAGTCTGTCAGTGCACGTACCCACTGGGCATGATTGAGACAATGGCAGATGGCAGGGAACACACTCATACCAGGGGAATGCATTACAGCTGTAGGCCAGTCACACCTGAACTGGAAGTGGCAGTGATGGCAGGCAGACAGAGAGTTTGGGATGTGGGAGCCCCACTACCATCAAGCTGGTCTCCTTAACAGGCCTTCAATTCTGAATTTGCACTAGGAGACACACTTTATAAAAGTGAATATTCAACTTTCTTAGCTGTCAGGAATATCAAATACTCCAAATAATGGCTTCAATTAAAGGAAAAGATCCTCTTAGTTATTGGTGAGGATGTTCATTAAGGGACTCACACAAGGGCAGTGTGTTACTGCCAGGTGGATTGGCAGACTTCATAGAAAACTGTATGATGATATTTACTGAATTTAAAATTTATACACACACCCACACACATTTTCAACTCCTGGTTTTATATACAAGATAAATGGGTGTTTATATCTACTAAAAGGTATTTCAGGAGTGTTCACACTAAAATTAGTAGTAATAACAAAAGAGAAAACAACTCCACTGCCTACCATGCACATTAAAGTAGATGAAAAAGTAACAATATAGTTGTACAAACCTATGCTGTACACTAAACGGATTCCTCTTTGCAACTGAACGCAACAACATGAACAACTGCGTAACTGACTACAGCAGCACATGCTTTAGGTGTCTGCTTGTTCTTGATCCAAAACTACTCCTCCGTGAAAATAACCAAAAATGTAGTTATTCCTTTGCATGGAGACACTAGTGATTTAAGAGGATTCCTGGTGCCCTGACGGATGGGGCTCAGTTTGATGGGTGTCATCTGCAAAGTGAAAGGTTGCCAGTTTGATTCCCAATCAGGGCACAGACACAGGTGGCAGGTTCATGCACTGTCGGAGCGTCTACAAGAGGGAACCAACTGCTCTTTCACTCTCACAACATGTTTCTCTCCCTCATTTTCTCCCTCCTGTCCCCTCTCTCTAATCACAAATCCATAAAATTTTAAAATCTTTTTTAAAAAGGATATCCTCAAGTAGAACTATTTGGTGATTCTGTTTTGGTGTTCTATTTGCTGTTTTAGTTTTGGTTACAAGGGCATTTATTTTAAATTTGTCTAGCTACATACTTATCATTTAAGTAATATCATGTACATTACATATCAAAAAGGTTCCCCAAAAAACAAATCTGTGTAAGCACCATTAGATTCTAAGAAACTCCAGAAATTTAATGTTGTAAAATGTTTAGTTCCAGTGCTGCCTTGTTTAAAATTAAAGTTCAGTATACTCTTGTAATATAATGGAGCAACTAATAAGAAATATTTCTGTAATAATATGTCATGTTGCTTATAAATGATCACTGTATTTTTAAGCAAGTATGTCTTATTCAAAATATGAGCACTTTCTTTGTTTATTGATGTTCAACTACAGTTGTCTCCAATTTCCCACACTACTCATGCCTTCCTTACCAATCCCCTCCCCACCCTCGATCCTATCCTTTGGCTTTCTCCATGTGTCCTTCATGTATGGTCATTCATGACCCTTCCTCCATATTACTCCATTATTACACACACCCCGTCCCTTTGGTTTCTGATGGTTTTTTCTTTATTTTAGTGTCTCTGGTTATGTTTTGCTTGCTTGTTTGTTTGGTTGATTAGATTCCACTTGCAGGTGAGATCTGATGGTATTTGTCTTTCAATGCCTGGCTTAGTTCACTTAGCATAATTCTCTCCAGATCCATCCATGCTGTTGCAAGAGTAGGAGCTCCTTCTTTCTCTCTGCTGTGTAGTATTCCATTGGGTAATTGTACCATAAATTTTGACCCACTCATTTACTGGTAGGCACTTGGGTGGCTTCCAAAACTTGGTTATTGGAAATTTTGCTGCTGAGTATTGGGGTGCATAGCTTCTTTTGAATTGCTGCTTCAGCATTCTTTGGGGATAACTCAAGCAGTGGTACCACTGGGTCAAAAGGCAGTTCCATTTTTAGTTTTCTGAGGAAATTCCATGGTGTTTTCCAGAGTGGCTGCACCAGTCTGCATTCCCACCAACAGTGCACTCGGGTTTCCTTTTCTCCACAACCTCACCAGCACTTGTTTGTTGATTTGTTTATGATGGTAGCTCTGACCAGTGTGGAGTGGTATCTCTTTGTGGTTTTAATTTGAATCTCTTTAATGGCTAGCATCCTTTTATGTGTCTCTGGGCCCTCTGTATGTCCTTTGGAGAATTATCTGTTCAGGTCCTTTGCCCATTTTTTAATTGGGTTCTTTGTCTTCTTCGAGTAGAGTCTTCTGAATTCTTTATATATTTTGGAGATCATACCCTTCTCCGAGGTATCATTTATAAATACATTTTCCAATACAGTAGGTTCCCTTTTCATTTTGCTGATGTTTTCTTTAGCCGTGCAGAAGCTTTTTATTTTGTTTAAGTCCCATTGTTTATTCTTTCATTAATGTCCTCTGCTCAAGAGGAGATGTAGGTGAAAACATTACTGCTTGGAATGTCTGAGATTTCTTGCCTATGTTTTCCTCTAGGACTTTTAATGTGTTGCCCCTTCTAATATTGTTTCCAGGAACAAGGAGACTAGTGAACCTTTTTTCCCTTGGTGCCGTTACAAAGCATAAATTCACAGAAATGGAATTGTGGGGTCATAAGCAGTTTTATTTTTAATTGTTTAAAGTATACTCCATAATGCTTTCTACCATGGCTGCACCAATCTCCAAGCTCACCAATAGTGCACGAGATATCCCTCTTCTCCACATGAAGGAAATACAAATGGTTGTAAGAAAATAGTACAAACAACTCTCTGCTAACAAATTGAGCTATCAGGACAAAATAGATAAGTTCCTAGAAACATACAATCTTGCAACACTGAATCAGGAAGAATCAGAGAATCTGAATAGACAGGATACAACTAGGGAAATTGAAGTAGTAACCGAAAACTCTCAACAAACCAACGTCTTGGACCAGACAGTCTCACAGGTGAATTTTACCAAACATTCACAAAACACCTATTTTAAGCAACCTTTATGAGTTTAATGAAAATGTCCAAAAGACTCTACTTTACTTATTACCTCTAGGTTTCAATTTCTGTACCAATAATGAGTTTATTAGAAACAACTCAGGATGTATGCATCATAACATATATGATAATATATGGTGATTATTACACAACATAAACCATCTCACTCTGTTAAAAAGGCCAAAATCGACTGTCAAATATTTTCTAATATTTCCTGGATGCCTTCAGTTCTGCACCCCATTACAAATCCCTATGTTGGGCTGCCCTCTTGGCTGCACCATGATACACTCACATGTAACAGCTTGGAGAAATCTCATATACATAGAACTGAATGAACAGACGTGAGAGGATAAAAGCAGAAGACTATAATTCCATACACTTTATAAAAACATACACAACTATTTGACAATTTGGCAGCGATTGTGTTACGGTCCACTAACAGTCGCGGAAAAGCTAGTTTTCTCGTTGTTCAGGGTTTGGATGCAGGCACATTTGAACTTTCAGTAACGTAGTTTTTGAAATACACATATACATATCATTAAAAAGTTTTCCAAATACCAAAGACTACTTACTATCAGATGGTAGGCAATGGTCTGATTTCTGTTTTAGATTTCTCTAATTTTTATCTTTATTGGACTGAAAGTATGCTATTAAACCTATTACAGAGATTTTAAATTACTAACAGTTTCTTATCAACACACATTTTCAGAATATTATTGTAAAATTAACAAAGAATACAACTTCCATATAAAGTATTTCATTAAATGATTGTCTTCTTTTTTTTTTTTTTTTTTTACCAGAAAGTGCTACCTCACTGATATATCACAGGTATTTTTAGCAGCCTTCAGAAACTACTTTCCTTGTTCCTGACTCAGGAATCCTTACTGAACTGGTTTTCTTTGGTGGCTTTGTCAAGCTCTGCACTTTGTGATAAAGACCCAGGCCTCAGGGCAGAACATCCATTATCTGGAAGAAGGAGATCCAGAGAAGACTGTTCTCTTCTAACTACTGGGTGTGGGGCGCCCAGGATATAAGGAATGCCCTGTAGACATAGAAAATCTTTTCTCCCTTGTTTGCTCTGAAGTCTTAACTTGTGTTGTGAATCTTCCCCGCCCCACATGTAGTTAAAGAAAACCATTCTATTAGAACATAAAACCTTCGGGAATGAATTTAAATTATCTACTTTTGGAGAATATATTGCTCTCCATACTCTGGATGTCATGGGGAATGGGAGTTACACTACAGGGGCTCCCAGTTTATGAAGATCACCTTTGGATCCTGCTGGAAGAGTGTGTCCCCTGAGGCAGCTGGCATCCCTGGAGACAGGGAGCACCTGAGGGGAAAAGGAGGGGGGGAGGAATCTGAAGAAGGTGACCAAGGAGGACTCTGCATCCTCCCCACACACCCCAGAGAATTAAGACAATGGTAGTGGAGCTCTTTGGTCCCACAGCTACAGCACTCTCTTGTGGTTACCTGGTGGAAAAAAACTTAGGTGGTTTTTCAACACACCTAACAGTTTTTTAAGTCTGTAGTTTTTTCTCAATCACCCTGCCTGTAGAAAAATAACACATGACAAAACATATAATTAATTGTATCTGTCACGTATTCCTGAGAGGCTGTGTTCAACGCCCAGCAAGCAGACAAGGAGAAGGAGATTTAACGGAGCTCAGTGGGGAGGCAGGGCTGAGCCCTCCTGCAGACAGACTGGGTGGAGCACGGAAGTCAATGCACCTGGACTTGCTGTTCCTCTCATGTCTGTATCAGATTTCTCTAATTTTTATCATCATTGCACTGAATATATGCTATCTAACCTATAAAGGGTATGTAATGTTATACAAAATTTTAATTACTTTTATCAATCTAACTATTTTAAAGACATATATAAACGGCAGGAAATACAATGAAATGCCAGCATGAATTGTGGAGGTGATAGGACTTTTCATTTTTAATCTCTTAGCTATACTTTGTATATTTTAAAAGAAATATCAAAGCATTTTTAAAAGATGTGTTTTCAGGAACAGATATTCAAATGAGTTTATGCCAAGGGTTTGGAGAAACACCCATGGATAATACATCATTAATCTGCTTTTCTGTTTCTGTTCTTCTATCTTCCACTCCACTGTCACTATTTGCACAGAACACAAGGGGTCACATACAACACACATAACATAATTGATTGGGTAAATTAGAACAGTGGGACATACAACATAATTGGCCTCCCAAAGACCAATGCTTTTAAAGCAAAGAAGGGCAGATTTCAGAGCTACTTAAGGAAAATAGAAATCAAAGAACACAAGAAGCAATATTTTACACTTTAGGGAAATGGAGACATAGTTCAATGTGAATTCTCTCTGAATTTACTGGGCTGTGGACAGATGAGGACTTTCATCCTGTGACGGACAAGGTCTGTTCTGTTGGTGAATACATCGTGGGGATTCTGGCTGGTTACAGGAAAGTGACTCACACAGAAATACAACAACCCTTTCTTACCTCTCTGTCACCCCTGAGACCAGCATGCCTGGAGTCAGGTCACAAACACTATGCAGAAGCTCTACTGAACAGCAGCCGCTGTCAGAGGGAGCACAGTGAGCCCAGGCCTATTCCAGTCTAACTCTCACCCATGGGGACCCTCCAGCCTCTTCCCGAGCACCAGCACCCTCCTGCTCCAGGGGGTCCTGAGTCACAGACTATCTCTCTCCATGGTTGTGCAGACTGGAAAGGACATGAGGGGATAGTAGGGAATAGGGGAATGTTCCATCCAGACATCACCATATCTCTGCCCGTCCACAATTGTGACAATGGAGGAAAACAAAACAACATATGCACTCCTTGTACCTCTCAACTAACTATGTTTCGCAATTACAGGATACAACAGAGTCTCCACAATACTGAAAAACAGCAACAATCTTATCAGAAGAGTGGTTTACTGAACCAAGTAATTAAAGAACTATTGCCTCAGCTATGAAAGCATCAATTTCTTAATCTCTAAGAAAGGAGTAACAAAAATTATCACAAATACTACATAGGTTGGTATGGAAATAGCATGATTTAATATAAAACTGTGCCACAAACTAGGTATAATGTTATATAAATGTAAGATATAGGATCATTAATGTTTATGGATTTACATTATATATCAAGTATTTCCAAAGAGTCAGATTTCCTCAAGGAGTTCTGGCATTGTTTACTTCTTTTTCTGATTACTGAGAAATAGAAAGAATCAGCAATTTAACTGATAAGATAGATGATGTTAACACTGCACATCCATTTCCTTCCTCCACAACCAGGGATTGCCAACCTGAGTGATGGCTGTTGAGAACTGCACCGTGTTCACGGACTTCATACTCTTAGGACTCTCTGGCAGGCGGGATGTGCAGCAGGGGCTCTTTGTGCTCTTCCTGCTGGTTTATGGCATCACTGTGATCGCCAACCTAGGGATGATCCTGCTGATCAGCATGGATGCCCGGCTCCACACGCCCATGTATTATTTCCTGAGCAATCTGTCTTTCTGTGACGTCTGCTACTCCTCCACTATCTCTCCAAAGATGCTGGCTGATTTCTTATCTGAGCAAAAGAAGATCTCATATAGCTTATGTGCTGTTCAGATGTTCTTTCTTGGTGCCTTTGCAGATGTAGAATGTATCATGCTGTCTGTCATGGCCTATGACCGTTATGTAGCCATTTGTAATCCTCTTCTGTATACAGTGACCATGTCCAGGAGGGTGTGCATCCAGCTGGTGGCCACTGCCTACACTGCAGGTTTTATGGATATGGCAATCTTTACCTATTTCACATTTCGATTGTCATTCTGCAATTCCAATATCATCAATCACTTTTTCTGTGACTTACCACCCTTACTAGCCATCTCCACCTCAGACACAACCACCAGTGAAATAGCAATGACCATTTACTGTAGTTGTGTTGTGGGGTACAGCGTCATCACTGTCCTCCTCTCCTACAGCTACATAATAACTACCATCCTTCACATGAAGTCCGCCACAGGCAGACACAAAGCCTTCTCTACCTGTGCCTCCCATTTAACTGCTGTGGCTATGTTTTATGGGACGCTCCTCTTCATGTATTTCCGACCCAACTCAAGCTACTCCATGGACACAGACAAAGTGGCCTCTGTTTTCTACACAGTTGTCATCCCCATGTTAAACCCACTCATCTACACTGTGAGGAATAAGGATGTGAAAGGTGTCCTGAAAAAGGTCGTTGTCACTAAATTATGTTCTGTGTGAAAACATGTTCACCAAAAAATATTCATTTAGAGATGTTGAGAATTGCAATTTAGGCACTTTGACACAGTTTTGTTGTAGTCTCACAAATAAATCTGAATATTTCTTTATTCCCTTTGTGCCTAAATTGAATGCAGAGAATAGTCATCATGAATCTTCATCTCTTCAAACTAAAGACTCGTAATAGGTTTACTCTTGGATTTGTAAAGGGGGTCTTTATGTATTACTCTGCTCTATTCATTGGTATATATCCCAGAGAGTTATGGGCATAGTACCATGTTCCTCCAGGTTTAAAGCTCCATTTTTAAGGAAATGATTTTAATAAACTTGCTGAACCCGAAGGGAGCTTTAGTGGTTTAAATTACCTTCTGCTGTCTTCTTCCTATGTGCTCATATCATCCTATAAATTTCCCATCATAACACTTAGAATTAATAACTAGTAAATGAATGAGTAAGAGTAAATTAAAACTGTCCTGCCTTCGCTCAGAGTTCAATAACTGCAAGGCTCCTCTCTATCTAGTTCACAGGTATTTCTACTTTGTTATTTACAATGCTCATTTTCAGGGTGGCATTCATAAATATTTATGCAATGAATGAAGATGTGCCCCCTGCAATACAGATGGAAAATGCAGCCTTTGTCTATGAAAAAGACAATAACTTTGTTTTGTTTTATTCTAGCATGTTCATTTTACACAAAACCCACCTGTATTTCTTCTTTGCCCAAGGCTGGCTAGGTATCAGGTATATGGTTCATGTGATATAGACAACTTCTCAGAACCTCTATTTCTGATCGTGCTACCCCATGGGTCAGCAGCATCAGCAGCTCTACATTTATTTGGCGCTTCACAGCCTTCACCTCAGACTGTGGATTTTCCCTCTTGCCCTCGCTCTGGGGAACAGACACCTGCTCTTGTCAACAGAACAGAAATTGCATGAACGGTGCTTGGGGGTGGAGGACCTTGACCTTCTCTAATAGGCACTGTCCCTTTAATGTATGCAGTGTGCTTAATATATGTACTTTATCTCTCTTTACACCATGTTCATAGCATTATACTGCAACACTGACTACTGCAGGGTAGTGATCATTGTTCAGTATGTCCATTCCAGTCCAAGCTCCTTGGCTGACAGGCTACATTGATGTGACACAAATGATTCTTATATTAAAAATGGCTGGACTCTTTCCACGCACACTTGATATACCTTCTTTCAACTTACAGTCCTAACTTCAGTAGAGTTCTTTCCCCAGAATACAACTACACTGTCGTGCCAACATCTGTAGGTTTGTCTTCCCATCTCTGGCTCCTGAGCATAGTCTCCTTCAGTAATTTTGTGTAATCAATCAGTGTTACACAATAATTCCTTAACTAGAGTTCTTTATTTCTGCTCAGGCATTAATATCTCCAAACACAGGCACTACCAAGGATGAAGGATCTATGTATAATAATCCAAGCAAACAGCTCTGTGTGGTAAAAATCTGGTTAGCAAAATTTGATGAACCAAAAATGAAATAATTCTCATGGTATCTATAAGTGCATGGCTACATATGAAGAGGCAGCATGTCCAACCAAGCTTGAAATCTTCTGCAGAAACATGGTCTGAACCACGGAAGCAATTACAACATTCAGTCAGAGTGTCTCCTCCCATCTCACTCTACCTGTGACCTTCAACAAACCACTCTTTCTCTTCGGACCTCAGGTTCCACTCTGTCAAATGAGGGGTTTAAAAGTCAGTAATCTTATTCTTTATTCAAGTCACTGCATCCTGGATTATAGTAACATGAGTCTGTCAGTGCTCATACCCGCTGGGCATGATTGAGACAATGGCAGATGGCAGGGAACACACTCATACCAGTGGAATGCATTATAGCTGTAGGCCAGTCAGACCTGGACTGGAAGTGGCAGTGATGGCAGACAGACAGAGAGTTTGGGATGTGGGAGCCCCACTACCACCAAGCTGGTCCCCTTAACAGGCCTCTGAATTTGCACTAGGAGACACACTTTATAAAAGTGAATATTCAACTTTGTTAGTTGTCAGGAATATCAAATATTCCAAATAATGGCTGCAGTTAAAGGAAAAGATTCTCTTAGTTACTGGTGAGGATGTTCATTAAGGGACTCACACAAGGGCAGTGTGTTACTGCCAGGTGGATTGGCAGACTTCATAGAAAAACTGTATGATGATATTTACTAAATATTAATTTTACATACACACCCACACACATTTTCAACTCCTAGTTTTATATACAAGATAAATGGGTGTTTATGTCTACTAAAAGGTATTTCAGGAGTGTTCACACTAAAATTAGTAGTAATAACAAAAGAGAAAACAACTCCACTGCCTAGCATGTACGTGAAAGTAGATCAAAAAGTAACAATATACTTGTACAAAACTATGGTGTACACCAATCGGATCCATCTTTGCAACTGAACGCAACAACGTGAACAAGTGTGTAACTGACCGCAGCAGCACATGCTTTAGGTGTCTGCTTGTGCTCAGTTAAAAGTTAATCTTCCATGATAATAACCAAAAATGTAGTTATTGCTTTGCATGAAGACACTAGTGACTTCAGAGGTTTTCAGGTGCCCTGATGGATGGGGCTCAGTTTGTTGGGTGTCATCCACAAAGTGAAAGGTTGCCAGTTTGATTCCCAGTCAGGGCACAGACTCGGGTTGCAGGTTCTTTCCCTGTCGGGTCGTGTACAAGAGGCAACCAACTGCTCTTTCCCTCTCACAACATGTTTCTCTCCTTCTTTTTCTCCCTCCTATCCCCTCTCTTTAAACACAAATCTGTAAAATCATTTTTAAAAAGGATATCCTCGAGTAGAATGCTTTGGTGATTCTGTTTTGGTGTTCTATTTGTTGTTTTAGTCTTGGTTAAACGGTATATATTTTAAATTTGTCTAGCTATATACTTTTCATTTAAGTAATATAATGTACATTACATATCAAAAAGGTTCTCCAAGGAGCAAATCTGTGAATGCACCATTAGATTCTAAGAAACTTCAGAAATTTAATGTAAAATATTTAGTTCCAGTGCTGCGTTGTCTATAAAAAAGTTCAGTATATTCTTGTAAAATAATGGAGCAACTTTTAAGGAATATTTCTGTAATAATATGTAAAGTTGCTTACAAATGATCACTATATTTTTAAACAAATGTGTCTTATTCAAAATGTGAGCACTTTCTTTTTTTATTGATGTTCAACTACAGTTGTCTCCAATTTCCCACACTACTCACACCTGCCTAACCAATCCCCTACCCACATCCTCCATCCTTCCCTTTGGTTTGTCCATGTGTCCTTCATGTATGATCATTAATGACCATTCCCCTATTTTACTCCATTATTAGACACCCCCCATCCCTTTGTTTTCTGACAAAGGGATGTTTTCTGGTTTGTTCTTTATTTCATTGTCTCTGGTTATGTTTTGCTTGCTTGCTTGTTTGTTTGGTTTAATAGGGTCCACTTGCAGGTGAGATCTGATGGTATTTGACTTTCAATGCCTGGCTTAGTTCACTTAGCATAATTCTCTCCAGATCCATCCATGCTGTTGCAAGAGTAGGAGCTCCTTCTTTCTCTCTGCTGTGTAGTATTCCATTGGGTAATTGTACCATAAATTTTGACCCACTCATTTACTGGTAGGCACTTGGGTGGCTTCCAAAACTTGGTTATTGGAAATTTTGCTGCTGAGTATTGGGGTGCATAGCTTCTTTTGAATTGCTGCTTCAGCATTCTTTGGGGATAACTCAAGCAGTGGTATCACTGGGTCAAAAGGCAGTTCCATTTTTAGTTTTCTGAGGAAATTCCATGGTGTTTTCCAGAGTGGCTGCACCAGTCTGCATTCCCACCAACAGTGCACTCGGGTTTCCTTTTCTCCACAACCTCACCAGCACTTGTTTGTTGATTTGTTTATGATGGTCACTCTGACTGGTGTGGAGTGGTATCACCTTGCGGTTTTAATTTGTATCTCTCCAATGGCTAGCATCCTTTCATGTGTCTCTGAGCTCTCTGTATGTCCTATTTGGAGAATTATCTGTTCAGGTCCTTTGCCCATTTTTTAATTGGGTTCTTTGTCTTCTTTGAGTAGACTCTTCTGAATTCTTTATATATTTTGGAGATCAAACCCTTCTCCAAGGTATCATTTATAAATACATTTTTCCGATACGGTAGGTTCCCTTTTCATTTTGCTGATGTTTTCTTTAGCCAGGCAGAAGCTTTTTATTTTGATATAAGTCCCATTGTTTATTCTTTCATTAATGTCCTCTGCTCAAGGGGAGATGTAGGTGAAAACACTACTGCTTGGAATGTCTGAGATTTCTTGCCTATTATGTTTTCCTCTAGGACTTTTAATGTGTTGACCCTTCTAATATTGTTTCCAGTTAGCAGGAGACTAGTGAACCTTTTTTCCCTTGGTGCCGTTACAAAGCATACCAAGCATAAATTCACAGAAATGGAATTCCTGGGTCATAAGCAGTTTTATTTTTAATTGTTTAAAATATACTCCATATGCTTTCTACCGTGGCTGCACCAATCTCCAAGCTCACCAATAGTGCACGAGATATCCCTCTTCTCCACATGAAGGAAATACAAATGGTTGTAAAATAATAATACAAACAACTATATGCTAACAAATTGGACAATCAGGACAAAATAGATAAGTTGCTAGAAACATACAATCTTGCAACACTGAATCAGGAAGAATCAGAGAACCTGAATAGACAGGTTACAACTACGCAAATTGAAGCAATAACTAAAAAACTCCAAAGAAACCAAAGTCTTGGACCAGACAGTCTCACAGGTGAATTTTACAAAACATTCAAAGAACACCTATTCTGAGCAATTTTATGAGTTCAATGAAAATGTCTAAAAGACTCTACTTATTACTTCTAGGTTTCAATTTCTGTTTCAGATAATGAGTTTATTAGAAACAACTCAGGATGTATGCATCATAACATACATGATAATATATGGTGATTATTATACAACATAAAACATCTCACTCTGTTAAAAAGGTCAAAATTGATTGTCAAATTTATATGCTCTTCAAGTTCATTTCTTAGAATTTATTTTGAAGAAGAAACTACCTATGATAATTTATGTATATATAATTATACTCATATCAAAATTTTGTGGTATAAAGATTCTCTATAAACCTAATGATATTAGCAAAAGAAGAATGAACAAATTAATGTAAAAAAGGTTGCATTGTCATTTTTCAGAGTAACTATTTGCACATAAGCTGTATTTATTCTGGTGTAATTTTTGTTTGAATATTAAATATCCAATAAGATGCAAAAAGTGTACTTTTCCCTAAGCACTATGATTATAGTCAGTTTTGCCTGTTTTTACAAAAATCTTTATTTTGTAAAAATATCTAATGTGAGAGTGTTTGTATATGTGTGTCTTTGTGTATGACTTGAGTGGATGTTTTTGTAAATTATGAGATGGAAACCATATACCTGCATAAGATTTGGTGAGCTGGTCGCAAAGAGCCCTCAATACACTCATTTTACTATTGCTAAGTAAGTACAATATTAGACAATACGGTAGGGAGGGACAAAAGCAACATTTCAAAAGGTCCATGTTTCTTTCTCAATCACCAGCCTGTAGGGAATAACACATGATACAACATCTTCTTATAACTGTCCCTTGTTCCTGAGAGACCAGCACCCAGGTCCAGACACAGCAAGGGTGATATAAGCCAGGTCACCGAGGGGACAGTGCTGAACCCTCTGGCAGACAGAAAGCAGGGAACAAAGAAATCCGGGATCCAGAACAGGTACAGGATTTTATTGTGGTTTTCTCATCTCTATTTTAGATTTATTTAGATGTATTTACCTTCATTTGACATAAACCATGTTATCAGACTAGTGGAGGGTAAGAAATAGTATACAAAATTTTACTTTCATCAATCTCATTATTTTAAAGACATTCATAAATGTCAAGAAAGAATAAAATGTGAGTATTATTTATGAAAGTGGTTGGACATTTTTTGTTTTTACTATCTTACCTGTACTTTTACATACTTTATAAATATTCTTGGTTGGAAATGAAGTTTTTTTAAAAAACGTGTCTCTACAAGCACAGATAACTAGATGAGGTCACACCAAGAATTTTGGAGACCTGCATATGGATCATACATCATTATTCAGATGTAATTCTTTCTCTTTTCTACATTCTGCTCCACTTTCTCATATTCCCACAGAATAGAGAGGTCAGGTATTACGTTATATATGATATGCCTGGTTCATGTAGAATATAACAGGAGAACATAGAATTATATTGACCTTCCAAGGACCAACTCTTTTTAACCAAAGGAAAGCAGATTTCAGAGATTCTAAACAGGGAGGGAATCAAGAACACAGTCAAGCAATGTCACAATGTCTAGGAGTTGGATGGGGCCCAGTTCACATGATAATTTCTCTGAGATTGTGGGACTGTGCACACATGAGACATGACATTGTATCCTGGACACTTGATCTTTTGGTGAATAGATTCAGTGGGTTCTAGCAGATTAGACTGGAGGGTCTCACACAGCAATCCACACTTGCCTCTGGGTCACCTGTGCTACCAGGATGCCTACTGTCAGGTCCCAACACACCTGCCCGAGCAGTGATGTCAGAGGGAGCACTTTGAGCCCTACTTGTTCCAGCCTGTGCCCTCTAACCTACCGTCCACGGAGACCCCTCCACCTTCTCCTCTAGTGATGCTCCCTGCTCTGGGAGTCCTGGATCACAGCCTATCTATATCCCTTGGTGACTGAGGCTGGATAGGACAAGGGGATAATGGAGAGGTGGGCACCTGAAACTTCGAGAAATAAGCCAGTGATCTGCCTGCTTTAGAGTATTGGATAATGAGGGGAGAAAGAAATATTTTTGTTACCTGCATCACTTACTTTTCTGTGCTTTTCATTTCAGAATATAACAACACTTATACTACATCAGGAACAGAAACAGCCATGTAATAGGATGTGGGTTTTCCGGAGTAAATACTTCTACAAACAACTTAGTTGACTCTGAGGACATCAATTTCTTAATCTCTAAGATGGAAAAACTCTACATAGTTTGGTATGGAAATGAAATGATTTAATTTGGATCAAAGTGTGCTACATATTCTATATAGTGCAATGCAATTTAAGCTATTTATTGTCATTTTTACAACTTATGTAATATTGGAAACTTTGCAGAGACAGTTTACTTAAAGAGAATGTACATTGTTGAGCTCTTTTTCTAACTGCTGACAAATAGAAAGAAACAGCAGTTTAACTGATAAGACAGTAAGATGCTTTTGCCCTCCACTTGCATTTCCTTCCTCCACAACCAGGGATTGCCAACCTGAGTGATGGCTGTTGAGAACTGCACCGTGTTCACAGACTTCATACTCTTAGGACTCTCTGGCAGGCAGGATGTGCAGCAGGGGCTCTTTGTGCTCTTCCTGCTGGTTTATGGCATCACTGTGGTCGCCAACCTAGGGATGATCCTGCTGATCAGCATGGACGCGCGGCTCCACACGCCCATGTATTATTTCCTGAGCAATCTGTCTTTCTGTGATGTCTGCTACTCTTCCTCTGTCTCTCCCAAGATGCTGGCTGATTTCTTATCTGAGCAAAAGAAGATCGCATATAATTTATGTGTGGTTCAAATGCTTTTTGGTGCCTTTGCAGATGCAGAATGTGTCATGCTGTCTGTCATGGCCTATGACCGTTACGTAGCTATTTGTAAACCCCTTCTCTATAAAACAGCCATGTCCAGGAGAGTGTGCATCCAGCTTGTGGCCACTGCCTACACTGCAGGTTTTATGGATATGGCAATCTTTACCTATTGCACAATTCGATTGTCATTCTGCAATTCCAATATCATCAATCACTTCTTCTGTGACTTACCACCCTTACTAGCCATCTCCACCTCAGACACAGCCACCAGTGAAATAGCAATGACCGTTTCCTGTAGTTGTCTTGTGGGGTCCAGCATCATCACTGTCCTCCTCTCCTACAGCTACATCATAACTACCATCATTCGCATGAAGTCCGCCGCAGGCAGATGCAAAGCCTTCTCTTCCTGTGCCTCCCACTTAACCGCTGTGGCTGTATTTTATGGGACACTCCTCTTCATGTATTTCCGACCCAACTCAAGCTACTCCATGGACACGGACAAAATGGCCTCTGTTTTCTACACAGTTGTCATCCCCATGTTAAACCCACTCATCTACAGTTTGAGGAATAAGGATGTGAAAGGTGCCCTGAAAAAAGTTGTTGTCACTAAATTATGTTCTGGGTGAAAACATGTTCACCAAAAAACATTCATTTACAGTTGTTGAGAATTAAAATTTAGGCACTTTGACACAGTTTTCTGTAGTCTCACAAATACAATTCTGAGTATTTCTTTATTCCCTTTCTGACAAAATTGAATGCAGATAATAGTCATCATGAATCTTGTTCTCTTCAAACTAAAGACACACAATAGGCTTACTCTTAGTTTTGTAAAGAGGGTCTGTATGTATTACTCTGCTCTCTTCATGGGTATATATACCCCAGAGATATGGGCATAGTACCATGTTCCTCCATGTTTAAAGTTCCATTTTTTAAGCAAATGGTTTTAACAAACTTGCTGAGCCAGAAGGGAGTTTTAGTGGTTTAAGTTAGTTTTTGTTGTCTTCTTCCTATGTGCTTGTATCATCCTATAAATTTCCTATCATAACACTTAGAAATAACTAGTAGTAAATGAGTGAGTAAGAGTAATTAATATTGTCCTCCCTTCCCTCAAAGTTCCATAACTGCAAGGCTCTTGTCTGTCTGGTTCACTGGTATTTCTACTTTGTTATTTACAATGCTCATTTTCAGGATGCCATTCAAAAATATTTATGCAATTAATGAAGTTGTGCCCCCTGCAAGACAGATGTAAAAGTCACCCTTTGTGTATGAAAAAGAAAATACCTTTGTTTTGTTTTATTCTAGCATGTTCATTTTATGCAAAATCCACCTGTATTTCTTCTTTGCACAAAGCTGAGTAGGTTTCAGGGACACGGTTCATGTGATGTAGACAACTTCTCAGATCCTCTATTTCTTTTTTTTTTATTCAGTTACAATTGTCTGCATTTTCTCCCCATCCCTCCACCCCACACCAGCCAATCCCACCTCCCTACGGAATATTTACACAATGGAATTCTATGCAGCAGAGAGAAAGAAGGAGATTATACCCTTTGCAGCAGCATGGATGGAACTGGAGAGCATTATGCTGAGTGAAATAAGCCACGCAGTGAGGGACAAATACCATATTATCTCACCTTTAACTGGAACATAATCAACAAAAGAAAAAAGCAAACAAAATATTCCCAGAGACATTGAAATTAAGAACAATGTAACAATAGCAAGAGGGGAGTGGGGAGGGGATATTGGGGAGATCCTCTATTTCTGATCGTGCTACCCGAGGGGTCAGCAGCATCAGCAGCTCTACATTTAGTTGGCACATCACAGCCTTCACCTCAGACTGTAGGTTTCCCCTCTTGCCCTGGCTCTGGGGAACAGATACCTGCTCTTAACAACTGAAGAGAAACTGCATGAATGGTGCTTGGGGCTATAAACCTTGATGTCCTCTAATAGCCACTGTCCTTTTAATGTATAAAGTTGCTTAATGTATGTACTGTATCTACCTTTACAACATGTTCATAGCATTAAACTAATTAATTTTAACAAAAAACATGAAATTCTCAGTTGATGTAGTTTAAGTTGAAGAATTATTATCAAAAACACTTTTTTAATGGAGAAAAAAACAAACAAACAAATAGTATTTACATTAGTATTCCAGTTGTAATGCCTTAATTTGGTTCTCTGTCAATCTGTGAAATAAACTGAAACCTTAGTTTAAACACAATTATAATAGTGGTCATTGCTTACTGGTTGGATGTTAAGTAATGCTAAAATCTATTTCAATAACTTAAGGTAATTGCACCTGATACTTACACTATTAATTAATAATTATTAATACTGTTATAAGAAACATTATATAATTTCAGGGTCTCAGAACATTCATTTAATTTTAAGGTTGCCATTCTATAGAAAAACCTGGAGCCCCTCCCCTTTTCTTCCTGGAGGACAGAGCACTGGACTGCACAAGGCTACTCACTTAGGTCCTCTTCTCTTTACACACACACTCACACACACACACCCCTCCCTTTCATGTAAAAAGTGTGCTTAATTTACCTATTTCAAATATCATAAGAATGAAACAACACACTTCTCAGCTGTGGTTAAATGCCCCATTCTTAAATCACGGGTAACTATTTCCTTTAAGCATTGTACTAATATCATCTGTTACTACATCACCATCTCCAAGATGAGATCCTGCGTGTTCTTAGCTCAAGCACAGAGCATTCCATGTCTATTATCCAAAGCACCTGCATGGTGTCAGTGACACCAAGTGACAAAACAGACAAATAGGTACTAAAATGAAGTATTAGATGACATTTTACCTCTTGTTAGATGTCACTAAAACAACAATCTCAGGGTATGAGGCTTGGCAATACACATTCCATCACCCACCAGAAAGTACATGAATGGCTGTGGGCACTGAAGTGATGGATCTGTAAAGACCCACATGACACTTACACTCTAAGTAAAGAGCATTCACATCGGAACACTCCTCAGATTTGTCCATTTCATCTATCTCTGCTCCAGTTTCCACTGGAACTATATATGAGCAACGGTATAGTAGAATACATTGTATTTTGTAAAGCATAGTCCAAAAACATATATTTCATAAAAGATTGTACTCATGGGGTGGGTAGAAGTGAACGAGAGTATAAGGGTGATAAATGGTAATGAAAAAATACCATAAAAAATAAACTACTAAAAATACCTTCATGCAAATGAACTACATTAGCAGAAGCAGCTTATAATGGCTGTTTATTTCTACACTTTGTTCAATATCCACCAGCCTAAACAGAGAAAAATACTTAAAACACACATGTACTGAGTCATTATTCATATTAATTCTATGCTAAGGATTGTGAGAATGTAGAAAAACATATCTATAGCCATATAGATTAGATAGGTAGACTGATAGATTTCAAATATATATATACATGTATATAAAAAATACAAAATTTGTGTCCCAAGGGAATTCAATGTTATACAATGAAAGAAGAGCAGTTATATTACCCCCCAAAATGCCCCTTTGGCATAGTAATTATTTTGAAATACAGTTACTTAAGAAAGTGGATAATGAAACAAGAGAATGTTAAAGACATGCAGAGAAATTATTTGGAAAACAAATACACAAAACAGCATTTATCAAAATATTTGACAATTTCACATGCCTCTGCTCAACTTTGTTAAGTGCCAAATTACTGGAAGTGGCTTGTTTACTAAACAGGGACAAGGACATGAATTTGAAGGACCACACAAGAAGCAAGGGCAATCTTAAATTTTTGCCACAGTAACACAAAACCTGAAGTCATTCAATATCTAGGTGCAGTTACAAAATGCTTTTCCTAATCAACAAAAGAATAAAGCAAACAAAATATAACCAGAGACACTGAAGTTAAGAGCAATGTAACAATACCCAAAGGGGATTGGGGAGGGGACAGTGGGGAGAGGGGTTTTCAGGAACTACTATAAAGGACACATGGACAAAACCAAGGGGGAGGGTGGAGGTGGGGGAGGGAGGTGGGTTTGTCTGGGGTGGGGTGGAGGGATGGGGAGGAAATACAGACAATTGTAATTGAATAGCAATAAAAGAAAGCCAAATAATAAATAAATTTAAAAGTACTAAATAAAAAATGCAGATACTTGAAAAAAATCCTTTTCTGTGAGAACATTCCAGATTGCTAGGGAAACCCAAGGAGGAAAAGGACGCTGCTCTGTTCTCTAGGGAGGTATTGTTGCTGGGATTCTCAGACACAATACAGTAGAATAACAACAGGAGATGCTTCTTGTAGTAATAATACGTCCATTTTAACCCATGGCCTTGGAAGTTCTACCTCTGACCTGGGTCGTGTCCTGAACAGCAACGTGGCAGGAGTGCAACTGACCTAGACCAAAGCCCAAGCACAGATGGGTGTGGACCCTGAAAGCAGAACGATAACAGCATCGAGCTGGCACACTGCTCCCCTGTAACACAACGGAAATGTGTTTAAAATCAGACTGCATACGTTTCTAGCTACTCTAAACAGATCTGAGTCTAATGTGTGAACTAAAGACAACTAAAAAGAAGGGAGAATGTAGAAGGCTTTAGCGATTGTAATAATGTTCTGTTTCTTGGTCTGGATACTGATTACGAGGATATTTTTTAAAACAAGTTGTATACTTCGCACTTACATATTTTCTGTATGTACGTGCTGCACCAGGCCTCACCAAAAGATCAGCTACCATGAGAAAGATTCTCAATATTAATACCAAGCACCTGCCTGAATGTAGAACGTCTACAGCTCTCACCCACTGACGGAATTCAAACCTGATGTTCAACTTTGTTAAACTGAATGGCAGCTTTCTGTTGCATCTGTCCCCAAAATCCTCTTAGTATTTTGTACCCATCAGAAATGAGAAAGTATGTACATGCAAAGGCTGTACAAAAGTGATCAATTTAGCATTATTTGGGACTTGACAAAAATATTTAATGTGATTATTAATTGGAATACTACACAGCAAAGAGAATGAATAACTATCCTCATGTTGCAGAACAGACGGGGTGGGGGGATGAACGACATACTATTACCAAGGGATCCCCCTCTTTCTCTCTGTGGGCCCCCCCCCTACTAGGTTCTCCTAGCCCACCACCAGGGAGAGACGTCTCTCAGTGCAAGACGTTGGTGAAAAGGAAAGGAATTATTTACTTCAAAGTTATATAGACTTACAGTCATGACTTAATGTCTGCATTAAAATACTAAAGTCCTTTAGAATACCCACAGGTTCATCTCCTTCTGCCCAGTCAGGGTACCATATCTCAGGAAAAGAAGTACAAGTCTGTGATTCAGGCCCCCAGCAACATCAACTGTGTCTCCACCACAGGGTGCGCACTCGCCAAAACCGCCTGATCCTCTCTGCAGTACAGCTGCTATGCCTGGGTTTAAATTCCAGCACCAGTCTTCCTAGGCAGCCCCACTTCCAACTCCTCCTACAATCAGTTACACCTGCCAGCATTCCAGGATTCTTCCAGCTTTGCTGGGCTGCCAAAGTAAGTCTGGGCAGGTATGGCCCCTTGGCATGGAGCCAATCATCTCCAAGCTCTCAAGCAGGGCAGGAACCAGGGGGAGTTGCCTCCCAGTTACACCTTCACTGGAAGTCACTTCCATCTCCCTGACTCAAAGCTTGGCCTGGCCTGTACAACATATCTATGAAACCAGGTAAACGTTATAGATATGTTAAATGACCATGCCAGAGGTTACCTGCACAGCTGTTGCTGTACAAAACAACTCTGAATGGCCCTGTTCCATGTGTCCCTTGCCCCAACTCAGGTTTGTGGGGTTGAGGACATCCTATTTATATTTTTCTAATATTTCCTGGATGCCTTCAGTTCTGCACCCCATTACAAATCCCTATGTGGGGCCGCCCTCTTGCTTCACCCTGATACACTCATCTGTAACAGCTTGGGGAAATCTCATATACACAGAAGTGAATGAAAGGATACAGACGTGAGAGGATAAAAGCAGAAGACTGTAATTCCATACACTTTATAAAAACATACACAACTATTTGACAATTTGGCAGCAATTGTGTTACGGTCCACAAACAGTCTCGGAAAAGCTAGTTTTCTGATTGTTGTTTAGGGTTTGGATGCAGGCACATTTGAACTTTCAAAAACGTACATTTTAAAATACACATATTCATATCGTTAAGAAGTTTTCCAAAAACCAAAGACTACTTACTATCAGATTGTAGGCAATGGTCTGATTTCTGTTTTAGATTTCTCTAATTTTTATCTTTATTGGACTGAAAGTATGCTATTAATCCTATTACAGAGATTTTAAATCACTAACAGTTTCTTATCAACATACATTTTCAAAATATTATTGTAAAGTTAACAAAGCATATGACTTCCATATAAACTATTTCATTAAATCAATGACTTTTGTCACCATAAAATGCTACCTTACTTATGAACCATCAGAGGTATTTTTAGCAGGCTTCACTTGCTACTTCCCTTTTCCTGCACCAGGAAGCCTTACTGAACTGGTTTTCCTTGGTGGCTTTGTCCTGTGCTGCACTTTGTGATAAAGACCCAGGCCTCAGGGCCAAACAGCCTTATTTGGACCTAGGAGATTGTGAGTAGACTGTACTCTATGCTGCACTGGGTGTGGGGTGCCTGGAATATCAGGAAATCCCTAAGATATAGAAATCTTTTCTCTCTTATTTTCTCTGAAGTCTTAAATTGTGTTCCCCCTCCACCCATAGTTAAAGAAACTCAGTATATTAGAACATAAAACCTTTGGGAATTAATTTAAATTATCTACTTTTTGACCATATGTTGCTATCCATACTCTGGATGTCATGGGGAGTGGGAGTTACACTACAGGGGCTCCCAGTTTATGAAGATCACCTTTGGATCCTGCTGGAAGAGTGTGTCCCCTGAGGCAGCTGGCATCCCTGGAGACAGGGAGCACCTGAGGGGAAAATGAGGGTGGGGAGGAATCTAAAGAAGGTGACCAAGGAGGACTCTGCGCCCTCCACACACACCCCAGGGAAATAAGACAATGGTAGTGGAGCTCTTTGGTCCCACAGGTACAGAATGCTCTTGTGTTTACCTGGTGGAAAAATACTTAGGTGGTTATTCAACACACCTAACAGTTTTTTAAGTCTGTAGTTCTTTCTCAATCACCCTGCCTGTAGAAAAATAACACATGACAAAACATATAATTAATTGTATATGCCACGTATTCCTGAGAGGACGTGTTCAACGCCCAGGGAGCAGACACAGAGACAGCCAAATAACGCAGCTCAGTGGGGAGGCAGGGCTGAGCCCTCCTGCAGACAGACTGGGTGGACCACAGAAGTCAGTGGTCCTGGACACACACAGGGACTTGCTGTTCGTCTGATGTCTCTACTAGATTTCTCTAATTTTTATCATCATTGGAGTGAATGTATGCTATGAAGCCTATAAAGGGTATGTAATGTTATACAAAATTTTAATTATTTTTATCATTCTAATTATATTAAAGACATATACATAAATGGCAGGAAATACAATGAAAAGCAAGCATGGACTGAGGAGGAGGAAAGATTTTTTATTTTTAATCTCTTTCCAGTACTTTGTATATTTTAGAAGAAATATTTCCTTTTATTAAGCAAATCATGTTAAAAGATGTGTCTTCAGGAACACATCTATTCAAATGACTTTGTGCCCAGGGTTTGCAGAAATACCCATGGAAACTACATCACTAATCAGATTTTCTTTTTCTGTTCTTCTATCTTCCACTCCACTGTCACTGTATTCTCACAGAACAGAAGGGGTCACATATGACATACATGACATAATTGATTGGGTAAATTAGAACAGTGGGACATACAACATAATTGGCCCCCCAAAGACCAATTCTTTTAAAGCAGAGAGGCAGATTTCAGAGCTACGTAAGGAAAATAGGGATCAAAGAAAACAAGAACCAAAATTTCAAATTTTAGGGAAATGAAGACATAGTTCAATGTGAATTCTCTCTGAATTTACTGGGCTGTGGACATGAGAACTTTTATCCTCTGAGTGACACATCTGTTCTGTTGGTGAATACATTATGTGGATTCTAGTTGGTTAGAGGAAAGTGACTCACACAGAAATACAACAACCCTTTCTTACCTCTCTGTCACCCCTGAGACCAGCATGCCTGGAGTCAGGTCCCAAACATTCTGCAGAAGCTCTGCTGAACCACATCCACTGTCAGAGGGAGCATGGTTAGCCCAGGCCTATTCCAGTCTACCTCTCGCCCATGGGCCCCTCCAGCCTCTTCCCAAGCACCACCACCCTCTTGCTCCAGGGGCTCCTGATCACAGACAATCTCACTCCCAGGCTGTGGAGACTGGAAGGACATGAGGGGTGAGCAGGGAATAGGGGAATGTTCTATCCAGACACCACCATGTCTCTGCCCATCCACAATTCTAACAGTGAAGAAAAATAAAACAACATATCCACTCTTTGTACCTCTCAGCTAACTGTGGTTCTCAATTACAGGATATAACACAGGCTCCACAATACTGAAAAACAGCAACAATCTTATCAGAAGAGTGGGTTACTGAAACAATTAATTTAAGAACTATTGCCTCAGCCATGAGAACATCAATATCTTAATCTCGAAGAAAGGAGTTACAAAAATTACCATAAATAGTACAGAGGTTGGTATGGAAATAGCATGATTTAATGAAAAAATATGCCACAAACTTGGTATAATGCTATGTAAATGTAAGAGATATGATCATTCACCTGTATTGAGTTACATTATAATGCATGTATTTACAAAGAGTCAGATGTCCTCATGGAGTTCTAGCATTGTTTACTTCTTTTTCTAATGACTGAGAAATAGAGAGAATCAGCAATTTAACTGACAAGATAGATGATGTTAACACTGCACATCCTTTTCCTTCCTCCACAACCAGGGATTGCCAACCTGAGTGATGGCTGTTGAGAACTGCACCGTGTTCACAGACTTCATACTCTTAGGACTCTCTGGCAGGCGGGATGTGCAGCAGGGGCTCTTTGTGCTCTTCCTGCTGGTTTATGGCATCACTGTGATTGCCAACCTAGGGATGATCCTGCTGATCAGCATGGACGCGCGGCTCCACACGCCCATGTATTATTTCCTGAGCAATCTGTCTTTCTGTGATGTCTGCTACTCCTCCACTGTCTCTCCAAAGATGCTGACTGATTTCTTATCTGAACAAAAGAAGATCTCTTATAGCTTATGTGCTGTTCAGATGTTCTTTTTTGGTGCCTTTGCAGATGTAGAATGTATCATGCTGTCCGTCATGGCCTATGACCGTTACATAGCCATTTGTAATCCCCTTCTGTATACAGTGACCATGTCCAGGAGAGTGTGCCTCCAGCTGGTGGCCACTGCCCACTCTGCAGGTTTTATAGATATGGCAATCTTCACCTCTTGTACTTTCCCATTATCATTCTGCAATTCCAATATCATTGATCACTTTTTCTGTGACATCCCTCCCTTACTAGCCCTTTCTGCTTCAGACACAACCACCAGTGAAATAGCAATGACCATTTCCTGTAGTTATGTTGTGGGGTCCAGCATCATCACTGTCCTCCTCTCCTACAGCTACATCATAACTACCATCCTTCGCATCAAATCTGCCACGGGCAGACGCAAAGCCTTCTCTACCTGTGCCTCCCACTTAACCACTGTGGCTATATTTTATGGGACGCTCCTCTTCATGTATTTCCGACCCAGCTCCAGTTACTCCATGCACACGGACAAAGTGGCCTCTGTTTTCTACACCGTTGTCATCCCCATGTTAAACCCACTCATCTACAGTTTGAGGAATAAGGATGTGAAAGGTGCCCTGAAAAAAGTAGTTGGCAATAAATTATGTTCTGACTGAAGCCATGTTTTCACCGAAGGTGTTTATTGGAAGATCCTGACAGCTATAGTTCAGGTATTTGATATACATTATTATGTGTTCACCAGAGCCTAATGATAAGTATTTTTCACTGCTTATCATTGTTTCTAAATTAAACATAGGGAGCAGTCATTATCGTTCTTAATCTTCTCCCCAAGCTAAGGGAGACTAGTAATAGATAAACTTCACTGTTTCAAAGAGGATTTTATCCCTTCCTTCTCCATTCATAGGTAAGTCCCAGTAAGACATCATGGGCTGAGAACCCCTCTATCCATGTCAAATCAACTCAACCTCGCAAGGGTCCATTTTTTTAAACAATGGTTGTAATAAACTTGCTCATTCAGGGGGAGTTTATGGGATAAAATGGGTTTGTTTGTCTCATTCCTATGTAATTGTCTCTCTCTATAAATATTGCACCATAACACCTACAAATATAAGTAGTAAATAAATAAATAAGAACTTTAAAAACACTCTGGCCCTAACTGAAAGTTTCAATCCGGCATGACCTTTTCCATTTTGTTCACAAATGTTTCTACCTGACTACTGACCACGCCCCGTTCCAGGTTGTTATTTGTTGAATCAATGACTGAGTGTCATTTGCAAACTGAAGCAATAAAGAGCCTTTGTAATTTTTTTTGTAATACTGAGTTCCCTTTATTTTACTTTATTCTATGCTAGTATGTTCATCTTACACCAAGTTCATCAGTGCTCCTTGTCTTTCAGCCGATGCTGAACAAGTTTCAGGGACAGGGATCACATGTAGAGAACTTCCTGAAACCTCTATTTCTCATCATTCTGCCCCAAATTTATTAACAAATATCCAAAGGATCAGGAGCTGTAGATTCATATTGCACCTCAGAGTATGCACATCAGCCTATGGATTCCCCTTCTTGCCCTCACTGTGGAGAACAGACATGACCCTATTGATACAGGTACAGAAATGTAGGAATGGAAGTTGGGCTTAATAACAGCAGGACCTCCTCAAGGTCACTGGAGAAGAAAAGTGTATCTAAATGTGCTCAGAGCTCCACACTAGTTAAAACAAAATTTTAACAGATGAATTGCCCAATTGACACAGGGTGAATTGTAAAGGCATAGTTATAAACAAAAATATGTATTCAATGGTAAAATAAGGAAAAATACTAGTATTCCATTTGTAATGATTTACCTTTGCTCTTTCTATATCTGTGAAATAAACTGCAACGATATTTTACACACAACTTTAATAGTGGTCATGTCTGAGTATGTCATCACTATTCCAATCACTTAATTAAATTAATCGCTTGTGTTGTTCTCCTTGCACTCAACTAACAATTACCGGCTATGAAAAACAAAACACAATTTCAGATTCTAATGAGTGCTTATTTTATGTTAAGTTGTTGTCAGGAAGGGAACGAGGAGACTCTCTCTTCTGGGTCCAGAAGGACAGAGCACTGGGTGATAGAAGACTTCCCATCCAGGTCCCCATCCCCAGTGGTATCTCCCCTGCAGTGTATGAGAAGTGCTGAAAGTCACGTGCTTCCGAACATGATAAGAAGAAAACAGTACATTAAAAGCCTGCAGTTTTCAGCAGGTAACTTCTCTTCAATTGCTGCTTGGAGAGAGTTTTAAGACAAAAATACTTTGTTACTCTTAACTCTTTTCTTTTATAATACCAAATAATCTCATTGTTATTCATAGAATATTTAACACATCAGGAATTCTCAGGCTTTGTCCAGACCCCTTCCACTGTCAATTACTTTATTAAAAACATACTAAATGTATTCATATCTATAAAAATAAATCTCTTTATGTTGGATAAATTTGGATCAGATGGTTATGATTCACATATATGTTTAGGGAAGAACTACTTCATAAATTTTTCTTTATGCTTTTCTTCAAATATACTGAAATAATAGCTTTTACATGTACTCAGCAAGTGGAATTTTTGTTCCTGTTTATATCTTACTTTCACATTAAGGGAATGATGAAATGGGAGAGAGATTAAGATACAAACTGCACTTTGAAATGAGACAGACCTGAATTCAACTCTGTTCAAATCCTCTCCTGTCCTCAGTAAATTCAATAAAAATTTAAAAAAGGAGAAAAAAATCCTTTTCTCCTTAGTTGTGTAACCTTAGAGTACTTACCTCTTTTAAACCTAGTTTCCTCATCTCCTTATCACGGGCTTATTATATACATCATGAGGGGAAATATATATAAAAACAGACACTTATGATTGTTGAGTTTCTAAGATCATACAGAGCCAACTATCTGCTCATCAGGAGCTAAAGCCCTGGTGCTGAAAGAAGAGACCGTGTCCTTCCTGGCCTCGTGTCAGGAAGGGAAGTCTGCAGGCTCCACCCTCATCTGCAGTGGAGCCTGCTCACCCCACAGTCAGACTCCTGTGTGCACCCTGCCTCAGCTAGTGTGGGGCTCTCTGCAACCCACCTCAGAACTTGTCTTTCCTGACCCTGCCTTCACTCTTCGAGCTGAGTGGAGGTTTTCTCATGGCCACCTCTGCTGGCCACTCCTTTCCCATGTGTAGGCCAAATCCCTGGACCCTCTCTACTAGTCTAATCCCAGACCCCACACTGCCAAGAAAGGAGCTCAGATCATCAATCCCAGTGGACCTCACTTCATGGTGTTCTCTCTGTCCCCATCCCAAGGACTGTAATGACACTATTAGCTACAAAAATGAACCAATATTTATCTATTACAATGAACTCATGTACTCTGGACATTTTCTGCTCAGGATTTAGAAAAAAGCATCTGATTCTCCTCCATCATAGGTCACCATTTCATTCCTCTCAACTGAAACCTCACTTTGGCCAGAGCCCAGCCTCACCACTGATCTACACACACAAGTCCCTGTTTGGAAAGTTAGCTTCCATTGCATTAAAGGGTACTGTAACCTAGATTATAACCCAACATACATGTTCACTATCAGAAGGTTTTCCTCACTACTCCATCCTCTCTCCCTTTACTCAAACACACCTGAACTGTACACGTCTGTCCAGAAGGTGTCCAGCCACAGAATATGAAAAATAGAGACATTTACTAAAGAAGACACAAGATACAAGAAACACTGTATATACGACAGTGACATCTCAATTCCCTTCAAAGCAGGCACCTTAGGACCTCACACAGTTCTCCCAATGGCCATTATCTGCCCTCTCATATTTTCCTGAATCTTTGAGGGTCTGAAACCTCTTCCATGTCAAAAGATTTTAGTTTTGGGAAAATCCATAAGTCACAGGGTATCAAATCAGGGCTGGACGGGTCAGACGTTTAGTCAAACAACTCTTCATGATGCACAACATGTTGCAGGAGGGGTCACATTGTGGTGATGCAGCTGCCAGTCACCTGTTGCCCATAGCTGCAGCCTTCAGAGTCATCCCAACAGTTTACACAGACGAATGATCAGCTTAACATGAAATCTGATGCAGATTCTTTGCTCTATTGGCTCAGTCACTTTGAATGTGATGGCCACAAGCACACATGCTCACTCAGGGGCATCTACTCCCCCACTGACTAGTGCAGGGAAGTGGTCATTGTTCAGTCATGCTCATTCCAGTCCAAGCTCCTTGGCTGACAGGTTACATTTATGTGACATAATTTGTTCTTATATTAACAATGGCTGTACTCATTCCACACACACTTGATATACTTTCTTTCAACTTACAGTCCTAATTTCAGTAGGTTTCTTTCCCCAGAACACAACCACACTGTCGTCCCACCAAATGTAGGTTTTTCTTCCCATGTCTGACTACTGAGCATAGTCTCCTTCAGTGATGTGTGTAATCAATCAGTGTTACATGTCAAATCCTTAACTATACTTGTTTATTTCCACTCAGGCATTATTATCTCAAAACACAAGCACTACCCCAGGTGAGAGTTAGTATCTATGTATAGTAGTTCAAACTCATAGCTCTATAGTGGGAAAAATCTGGTTAGCAATATTTTTTAAAACAAAACTGAAAAATTCTCATGATATCTATAGTTCTTTATTTCCACTCAGGAATTTAATATCTCCAAACACAAGCACTACCAAGGATGAAGCGTCTATGTATAATAATCCAGGCTGCAGCTCTGTGTGGTAAAAATTTGGTTAGCAAAAATTTGATAAATCAAAAATGAAATAATTCTAATGATCTCTATAAGCGCATGATTCCATATCAAGAAGCAGCGTACTCAACTGAGCTTGAAATCTCCTGCAGAAACACACTCTGAACCGCAGAAGCAATTACAACATTCAGTCAGAGTGTCTCCTTCCATCTCACTCTACCTGTGACCTTCAACAAACCACTCTTTCTCTTCGGACCTCAGGTTCCACTCTGTCAAATGAGGGGTTTAAAAGTGAGTAATCTTATTCTTTATTCAAGTCACTGCATCCTGGATTATAGTAACATGAGTCTGTCAGTGCACGTACCCACTGGGCATGATTGAGACAATGGCAGATGGCAGGGAACACACTCATACCAGGGGAATGCATTACAGCTGTGGGCCAGTCAGACCTGAACTGGAAGTGGCAGTGATGCAGACAGACAGAGAGTTTGGGATGCGGAAGTCCCACTACCATCAAGCTGGTCTCCTTAACAGGCCTTCAATTCTGAATTTGCACTAGGAGACACACTTTATAAAAGTGAATATTCAACTTTCTTAGCTGTCAGGAATATCAAATACTCCAAATAATGGGTGCAATTAAAGGAAAAGATCCTCTTAGTTACTGGTGAGGATGTTCAACCAGGCACTCACACAAGGGCAGTGTGTTACTGCCAGGTGGATTGGCAGACTTCATAGAAAAACTGTATGATGATATTTACTAAATTTAAAATTTACACACACACCCACACACATTTTCAACTCCTGGTTTTATATACAAGATAAATGGGTGTTTATATCTACTAAAAGGTATTTCAGGAGTGTTTACACTAAAATTAGTAGTAATAACAAAAGAGAAAACAACTCCACTGCCTACCATGCACATTAAAGTAGATGAAAAAGTAACAGTATAATTGTACAAACCTATGCTGTACACCAATCGGATCCATCTTTGCAACTGAACACAACAACGTGAACAAGTGTGTAACTGACTACAGCAGCACATGCTTTAGGTGTCTGCTTGTTCATGTTCCAAAACTAATCTTCCTTGAAAATAACCAAAAATGTAGTTATTCCTTTGCATGGAGACACTTGTGATTTAAGAGGATTCCTGGTGCCCTGACGGATGGGGCTCAGTTTGTTGGGTGTTATCTGCAAAGTGAAAGGTTGCCAGTTTGATTCCCAATCAGGGCACAGACACAGGTGGCAGGTACATGCACTGTCGGGGCATCTACAAGAGGCAACCAACTGCTCTTTCCCTCTCACAACCTCTTTCTCTCCCTCATTTTCTCCCTCCTGTCCCTTCTCTCTAATCACAAATCCATAAAATTTTAAAATCTTTTTTAAAAAGGATATCCTCAAGCAGAACTCTTTGGTGATTCTGTTTTGGTGTTCTATTTGTTGTTTCGGTTTTGGTTACAAGGGTATATATTTTAAATTTGTCTAGCTACATAGTTATCATTTAAGTAATATCATGTACATTACATATCAAAAAGGTTCCCCAAAAAATAAATCTGTGTAAGCACCATTAGATTCTAAGACTTCAGAAATTTAATGTTGTAAAATGTTTAGTTCCAGTGCTGCCTTGTTTAAATTAAAGTTCAGTATACTCTTATAATATAATGGAGCAACTAATAAGGAATATTTCTGTAATAATATGTCATGTTGCTTATAAATGATCACTGTATTTTTAAGCAAATATGTCTTATTCAAAATATGAGCACTTTCTTTTTTTTTGATGTTCAACTACAGTTGTCTCCAATTTCCCACACTACTCACGCCTGCCTCACCAATCCCCTCTCCCCACCCTCAATCCTACCCTTTGGCTTTCTCCATGTGTCCTTCATTTATGGTCATTCATGACCCTTCCCACATATTACTCCATTATTACACACACCTCGTCCCTTTGGTTTCTGATGATTTTTTCTTTATTTCAGTGTCTCTAGTTATGTTTTGCTTGCTTGTTTGTTTGGTTGATTAGATTCCACTTGCAGGTGAGATCTGATGGTATTTGTCTTTCAATGCCTGGCTTAGTTCACTTAGCATAATTCTCTCCAGATCCATCCATGCTGTCATGAAGAGTAGGAGCTCCTTCTTTCTCTCTGCTGCATAGTATCCCATTGGGTAATTGTACCATAATTTTTGATCCACTCATTTCCTGATAAGCACTTGGGTTGCTCCCAGCACTTGGCTATTGGAAATTGTGGTGCTATGAACATTGGGGTGCATAGCTTCTTCTGAGTTCTTGCTTCAGCATTCTTTGGGTATCACCGCAGCAGTGGTATCACTGGGTCAAAAGGCAGTTCCATTTTAAGTTTTCTGAGGAAATTCCACAGTGTTTTCCAAAGTGGCTGCACCAGTCTGCATTCCCACCAACAGTGCACTCGGGTTTCCTTTTCTCCACAACCTCACCAGCACTTGTTTTTTGATTTGTTTATGATGGTCACTCTGACCGGTGTGGAGTGGTATCACCTTTTGGTTTTAATTCACACCTTTCTAATGGCTAGCATCCTTTCATGTGTCTCTGGGCCCTCTGTATATCCTCTTTGGAGAATTATCTGTTCAGGTTCTAAGCCCATTTTTTAATTGGGTTCTTTGTCTTCTTTGAGTAGAGTCTTCTGAATTCTTTATATATTTTGGAGATCAAACCCTTCTCCGAGGTATCATTTATAAATACATTTTCCAATACAGTAGGTTCCCTTTTCATTTTGCTGATGTTTTCTTTAGCCGTGCAGAAGCTTTTTATTTTGTTTAAGTCCCATTGTTTATTCTTTCATTAACGTCCTCTGCTCGAGGGGAGATGTAGGTGAAAACACTACTGCTTGGAATATCTGAGATTTTCCTGCCTATGTTTTCCTCTAGGAGTTTTAATGTGTTGCCCCTTCTAATATTGTTTCCAGGAACAAGGAGACTAGAGAACCTCGTTTCCCTTGGTGCTGTTACCAAGCATAAATTCCCAGAAATGGAATTGTGGGGTCATAAGCAGTTTTATTTTTAATTGTTTAAAATATACTCCATAATGCTTTCTAGCATGGCTGCACCAATCTCCAAGCTCACCAATAGTGCAGGAGATATCCCTCTTCTCCACATGAAGGAAATACAAATGGTTGTAAGAAAATAGTACAAACAACTCTCTGCTGTCAAATGGACAATCAGGACAAAATAGATAAGCTCCTAGAAACATACAATCTTGCAACACTGAATCAGGAAGAATCAGAGAATCTGAATAGACAGGTTACAACTACACAAATTGAAGCAGTAACCAAAAACTCTCCACAAACCAAAGTCTTGGACCAGACAGTCTCACAGGTGAATTTTACCAAACATTCACAGAACACCTATTTTAAGCAACCTTTATGAGTTTAATGAAAATGTCCAAAAGACTCTATGTTACTTATTACCTCCAGGTTTCAATTTCTGTATCAAATAATGAGTTTATTAGAAACAACTCAGGATGTATGCATCATAACATATATGATAATATATGGTGATTATTATACAATATAAAACATCTCACTCTGTTAAAAAGGCCAAAATTGACTGTCAACTTATATGCTCTTAAAGTTCATTTCTTAGAATTCATTTTGAAGAAGAAACTACCTATGATCATTTATGTACATATAATTATGCTCATATCAAAATTTTAGGGTATAAAGATTCTCTATAAACCTAATGATATTAGCAAAAGAAGAAAGAATAAATTAATGTAAAAATGGCTGCATTGTCATTTTTCAAAATAAATATTTGGACATAAGCTGTATTTATTCTGGTGTAATTTTTGTTTGAATACTAAAAATCCCATATTAGAAAACAAAATTTACTTTTCCCTAAGCACTATGATTCTAGTCAGTTTTATCTGTTTTTATGAAAATCTTTATTTTGTAAATATATTTAATGAGAGTGTTTGTATATATGTGTCTTTGTGTATAACTTGAGTAGTCGTTTCTGACAATTATGAGATGGAAACCATATACCTGGACAAGATTTGGTGAGCTGGACACAAAGAGCCGTCAATAAACTCATTTTACTATTGCTAAGTAAGTACAATATTAGGCAATACGGTAGGGAGGGACAAAAGCAACATTTTCAAAAGGTCCATGTTTCTTTCTCAATCACCAGCCCATTGGGAATAACACATGATACAATATCTTGTTATACCAGCCCCTTGTTCCTGAGAGACCAGCACCCAGGACCAGACACAGCCATGGTGATATAAGCCAGGTCACCAAGGGGACAGTGCTGAACCATCGGGCAGACAGAAGGTAGGCAACAAAGAAGTCCGGGATCCAGAACAGGTACAGGATTTTATTGTGGTTTTCTCATTTCTATTTTAGATTTCTTTAGATGTATTTACCTTTATTTGACTTAAACCATGTTATAAAACTAATGGAGGGTAAGAAATAATATACAAATGTTTACTTTTGGTTGGAATATTTTTGGTTGGAAATAAAGTTTTTTTAATAAACATGTCTGTACAGGCACAGATAACTAGATGAGTCCAGACCAAGAATTTTGGAGACCTGCATATGGATCACTACATCGTTATTCAGATGTAATTCTTTGTCTATTCTACATTCTGCTCCATTTTCTCATATTCCCACAGAATAGAAAAGGTCACATTTTATATTATATATGATATGGCTGGTTTGTGTAGAATATAACAGTAGAAAAGAGAATTTTATTGACCTTCCAAGAACCGACTCTTTTTAACCAAAGGAAAGCAGATTTCAGAGATTCTCAAGAGGAAGGGGGTCAAGAACACAGTCAAGCAATGTCACAATGTCTAGGGAGTTTGATGGGGCTCAGTTCAGATGGAAGTTTCTCTGAGGTTGTTGGACTGTGGACAAGTGAAACATTACCTTGTATCCTGCACATTTGATCATTTGGTGAATAGATTAAGTGGCTTCTAGCAGATTAGACTGGAGGGTCTCACACAGCAATCCACACTTGCCTCTGGGTCACCTGTGCTACCAGGATGCCTACTGTCGGATCCCAACACACCTCCCGGAACAGTCATGTCAGAGGGCACACAGTTAGCCCTACATGTTCCAGCCTGTGCCCTCTAACCTACCGTCCACGGAGACCCCTCCAGCTTCTCCTCTAGTGAATGCTGCCTGCTCTGGGAGTCCTGGATCACAGCCTATCTTTATCCCTTGGTGATTGAGGCTGGACAGGACAAGGGGATAATGGGGAGGTGGGTACACGATACATAAAGAAAGAAGCCAGTGATCTGCCTGCTTTACAGTATTGGATAATGAGGAGAGAAAGAAATATTTTTGTTACCTGCATCTCTCACTTTTCTATGCTTTTCATTTCAGAATATAACAACACTTATACTATATCGGGAATAGAAACAACCATGTAATAGGATGTGGGTTTTCGGGAATAAATACTTTTAAGATCAACTTGGTTGACTCTGAGGACCTGAATGTCTTAATCTATATGATGGAAAAACACTATATAGTTTGGTATGTAAATAAAATGACTTAATTTGGATCAAAGTGGGTTACATATTCTATACAGTGCAATGCACATGTAAGCTATTTATTGTCATTTTTACAATTTATGTAATTATAGAAACATTGCAGAGACAGTTTACTTAAAGAGAATGTACATTGTTGAGCTTTTTTACTAACTGCTGACAAATAGAAAGAACCAGCAGTTTAACTGCTAACACAGTAAGATGCTTTTGCTCTCCACTTGCATTTCCTTCCTCCACAACCAGGGATTGCCAACCTGAGTGATGGCTGTTGAGAACTGCACCGTGTTCACAGACTTCATACTCTTAGGACTCTCTGGCAGGCGGGATGTGCAGCAGGGGCTCTTTGTGCTCTTCCTGCTGGTTTATGGCATCACTGTGGTCGCCAACCTAGGGATGATCCTGCTGATCAGCATGGAACCCCGGCTCCACACGCCAATGTATTATTTCTTGAGCAATCTGTCTTTCTGTGATGTCTGCTACTCCTCCTCTGTCTCTCCCAAGATGCTAGCTGATTTCTTATCTGAGCAAAAGAAGATCGCATATAATTTATGCATGGTTCAAATGCTTTTTGGAGCCATTGGGGGTGTGGAATGTGTCATGCTGTCTGTCATGGCCTATGACCGTTATGTAGCCATTTGTAATCCCCTTCTGTATACAGTGACCATGTCCAGGAGAGTGTGCATCCAGCTCGTAGCCACTGCCTACACCACAGGTTTTATGGATATGGCAATCTTTACCTATTTCACAGTTCGATTGTCATTCTGCAATTCCAATATCATCAATCACTTCTTTTGTGACTTACCACCCTTACTAGCCATCTCCACCTCAGACACAACCACCAGTAAAATAGCAATGACTGTTTTGTGTAGTTGTGTAGTGGGGTCCAGTGTCATCACTGTCCTCCTCTCCTACAGCTACATCATAACTACCATCCTTCACATCAAGTCTGCCATGGGCAGACACAAAGCCTTCTCCACCTGTGCCTCCCACTTAACTGCTGTGGCTATGTTTTATGAGACACTCCTGTTCATGTATTTCCGACCCAAATTGAGTTACTCCATGGACATGGACAAAATAGCCTCTGTTTTCTACACAGTTGTCATCCCCATGTTAAACCCGCTCATCTACAGTTTGAGGAATAAGGATGTGACAGGTGCACTGAAAAAAGTCGTTGTCACTAAATTATGTTCTGGGTGAAAACATGGTCACCTAAAAATATTTTTTAGAGTTGTTGAGAATTAAAATTTAGGCACTTTGACAGTTTTTTTTGTAGTCTCACAAATACAATTCTGAATATTTCTTTATTCCCTATTTGCCTAAATTGAATGCAGAGAATAGTCATCATGAATCTTCATCTCTTGAAACTACAGACACCTAATAGTCTTACTCTTAGTTTTGTAAAGAGGGTCTGTATGTATTACTCTGCTCTATTCATGGGTATATATACCCCAGAGATATGGGCATAGTACCATCTCCCTCCATGTTTAAAGTTCTATTTTTTAAACAAATGATTTTAATAAACTTGCTGAACCAGAAGGGAGTTTTAATGGTTTACGTTAGCTTTTGTTGTCTTCTTCCTATGCACTTGTATCATCCTGTAATTTTCCCATCATAACACTTAGAAGTAATAAGTAGTAAATGAAAGAGTAAGATTAATTAAAATTGTCCTCCCTTAGCTCAAACTCCCATAACTGCAAGGCTCTTTTCTATCTGACTCACTGGTATTTCTTCTTTGTTATTTCCAAAGCTCATTTTCAGGATGCTATTCAAAAACATTTATGCAATGAATGAAGATGTGCCCCCTGCAAGACAGATGAAAAAAGCAGCCATTGTGTATGAAAAAGAAAATAACTTTGTTTTGTTTTATTCTAGCATGTTCATTTTACACAAAACCGACCTGTATTTCTTCTTTGCCCAAGGCTGGGTAGCTATCAGGTACATGATTCATGTGATGTAGACAACTTCTCAGATCCTCTATTTCTGATCGTGCTACCCGAGGGGTCAGCTGCATCAGCAGCTCTACATTTATATGGCACGTCATGGCCTTTGCATCAGACTGTGGATTTCCCCTCTTGCCCTCGCTCTGGGGAACAGATACCTGCTCTTGACACCTGAACAGAAACTGCATGAATGGTGCATGGGGTCATAGAACCTTGCCCTTCTCTAATAGCCACTATCCTTTTAATGTATAAAGTGTGCTTAATGTATGTACTTTATCTTCCTTTACAATATGTTCATAGCATTTTAATAATTAACTTTAAAAAAACATGAAATTCCCAAATGCTGTAGTTGAAGTGGAAGAGTTATTAATAAGAATTTATGTTCAATGAAAAACAAACAAACAAATACTATTTACATTAGTATTCCACTTGTAATGCCTTAAATTGGTTCTCTGTCAATCTGTGAAATAAACTGAAACCTTACTCAAAGCACAATTTTTACATTGCTTAGTGGTCATTGCTTATTGGTTGGATGTTTCATAATGCTAAAATATATTTTAATAATTTAAGGTAATTGTACTTAACATTTATACTATTATTGAATAACTATTAAAACCATTATAAAAAACATTATATAATTTCAGAATCTCGGAATATTCATTTAATTTTAAGGTTGCCATGACATAAAAAAAACCTGCGGGTACTTTCTTCTTCCTGGAGGAGAGAGCACTAGACTACACCAGGCTTCTCATTTAGGTCCTCTTCTCTTTACACACACACACACACACATACCTCCCTTTAATGTATAAAGTGTGCTTAATGTACGTACTTCAAACATCCTAAGAATGAAACAACACACTTCTCAGCTCTGGTTAAATGCCCCATTCTTAAATCACAGGCAACTGTCTCCTTTAAGCATTGTACTAATATCATCTGTTATTACATCACGAGCTCCAAGGTGAAATTGTGAGTGTTCTTAGCTCAAGCAATGAGCATTCCATGTCTATTATCCAAAGCACCTGCATGGTGTCAGTGACACAAGATGACAAGACAGACAAATAGGTACTAAAATGAAGTATTAGATAACATTTTACCTCCTGGTAGATGTCACTGAAACAACAAATCTCAGGGTACAAGGCTTGGCAATGCACATTCCATCACCCACCAGAAAGTACATGAATGGTTGTGGGCACTGAAGCGATGGATCTGTAAAGACCCACATGACACTTACACTCTAAGTAAAGAGCATTCACCCCGGAACATCCCTCAGATTTGCCGATTTCATCTAACTCTGCTCCAGTCTCCACCTGAACTATATTATGAGCAACTGTATAGTAGAATACATTGTATTTTGTAAAGCACAATCTACAAACATATATTTTATAAAAGATCGTACTCATGTGGTGGGTGGAAGTGCACAAGAGTATAAGGGTGATAAATGGTAATGAAAAAATACCATAAAAAATAAAATACTAAAAATAACTTCATGCAAATGAATTACATTACCAGAAGCAGCTTTTAATGGCTATTTCTACAATTTGTTGGATATCCACCTGCCAAACAAGAGAAAAATACTTAAAACACACATGTACTGAGTCATTATTCATATCAATTCTGTGCTAAGGATTTTGAGAATGTAGAAAAACATATCTATACAAATATACATTAGATAGATAGAGTGATAGATTTCAAATACATACATACATATATGTATGTAAAATAAAAATTTGTGCCAGGGGAATTCAGTGTTATACAATGAAAGACGAGCAGTTATACTACCCCACAAAATGCCACTTTGGCATGCTTATTATTTTGAAATACTGTTACATAAGAAAGTGGATGATGAAGCAAGGGAATATTAAAGACAATGCAGAGAAATTATTTGAAAAACAAATACACCAAACAGCATTTATCAAGATATTTGACAATTTTACATGCCTCTGCTCAACTTTGTTGATGGCCAAATTACTGGAAGTGGCTTCTTTACTACACAGGGACATGGACATGAATTTCAAGGACCACACAAGAAACAAGGGCAATCTTAAATTTTTGCCACAGTAACACAAAACCTGAAGTCATTCAATATCTAGGTGCAGTTACAAAATGCTTTTCCTAATCAACAAAAGAATAAAGCAAACAAAATATAACCAGAGACATTGAAGTTAAGAGCAATCTAACAATACCCAAAGGGGAGTGGGGAGGGGACAGTGGGGAGAGGGGTTTTCAGGAACTACTATAAAGGACACATGGACAAAACCAAGGGGGAGGGTGGAGGTGGAGGAGGGAGGTGGGTTTGTCTGGGGTAGGGTGGAGGGATGGGGAGGAAATACAGACAATTGTAATTGAATAGCAATAAAAGAAAGCAAAATAATAAATAAATTTAAAAGTACTAAATAAAAAATGCAGAAACTTGAAAAAAAATGCTTTTCAGTGAGAACATTCCAGATTGCTAGGGAAACCCAAGGAGGAAAAGGACGCTGCTCTGTTCTGTAGGATGGTATTGTTGCTGGGATTCTCAGACACAATACAGTAGAAAAACAACAGGAGATGCTTCTTGTAGTAATAATACGTCCATTTTAACCCATGGCCTTGGAAGTTCTACCTCTGACCTGGGTCGTATCCTGAACAGCAACGTGGCAGGAGTGCAACTGACCTAGACTAAAGCCCAAGCACAGATGGGTGTGGACCCTGAAAGCACAACCATAACAGCATTGAGCTGGCACACTGTTCCCCTGTAACACAATGGAAACATGTTTAAAATCAGACTGCATAAGTTTCTAGCTACTCTAAACAGATCTGAGTCTAATGTGTGAACTAAAGAGAACTAAAAAGAAGGGAGAAGGTAGAAGGCTTTAGCGATTCTAATAATGTTCTGTTTCTTGGTCTGGATACTGATTACGAGGATATTTTTTAAAACAACTTGTGTACTTAACACTCACATATTTCCTGTATGTACGTGCTGCACCAGGCCTCACCTAAGATCAGCTACCATGAGAAAGATTCTCAATATTAATACCAAGCACCTGCCTGAATGTGGAACGTCTACAGCTCTCACCCACTGACGGAATTCAAACCTGATGTTCATTCAACTTTGGAAAACTGAATGGCAGCTTTCTTTTGCAGCCGTCCCCAAAATCCCCCTAGTACTTTTGTACCCATCAGAAATGAGAAAGTATGTACATGCAAAGGCTGTACAAAAGTGATCAATGTAGCATTATTTGGGACTTGACAAAAATATTTAATGTGATTATTAATTGGAATACTACACAGCAAAGAGAATGAATAACTATCCTCATGTTGCAGAACAGACGGGGTGGGGGGATGAACGACATACTATTACCAAGGGATCCCCCTCTTTCTCTCTGTGGGCCCCCCCCCCTCCTACTAGGTTCTCCTAGCCCACCACCAGGGAGAGATGTCTCTCAATGCAAGACGTTGGTGAAAAGGAAAGGAATTATTTACTTCAAAGTTATATAGACTTACAGTCATGACTTAATGTCTGCATTAAAATACTAAAGTCCTTTAGAATACCCACAGGTTCATCTCCTTCTGCCCAGTCAGGGTACCATATCTCAGGAAAAGAAGTACAAGTCCGTGATTCAGGCCCCCAGCAACATCAACTGTGTCTCCGCCACAGGGTGCCCACTCTGCCAAAACCGCCTGATTCTGTGTGCAGTACAGCTGCTATGCCTGGGTTTAAATCCTGGCACCAGTCTTCCTAGGCAGCCCCACTTCCAACTCCTCCTACAATCAGTTACACCTGCCAGCATTCCAGGATTCTTCCAGCTTTGCTGGGCTGCCATAGTAAGTCTGGGCAGGTGTGTCCCCTTGGCATGGAGCCAATCATCTCCAAGCTCTCAAGCAGGGCAGGAACCAGGGGGAGTTGCCTCCCAGTTACACCTTCACTGGAAGTCACTTCCATCTCCCTGACTCAAAGCTTGGCCGGGCCTGTATAACATATCTATGAAACCAAGTAAAGGTTATAGATATGTTAAATGACCATGCCAGAGGTTACTTGCACAGCTGTTGCTGTACAAAACAACTCTGAATGGCCCTGTTCCATGTGTCCCTTCCCCCATCTCAGGCTTGTGGGGTTGAGGACATCCTATTTATATTTTTCTAATATTTCCTGGATGCCTTCAGTTCTGCACCCCATTACAAATCCCTATGTGGGGCCGCCCTCTTGCTTCACCCTGATACACTCATATGTAACAGCTTGGGGAAATCTCATATACACAGAAGTGAATGAAAGGATACAGACGTGAGAGGATAAAAGCAGAAGACTGTAATTCCATACACTTTATAAAAACATACACAACTATTTGACAATTTGGCAGCGATTGTGTTACGGTCCACTAACAGTCGCGGAAAAGCTAGTTTTCTCGTTGTTCAGGGTTTGGATGCAGGCACATTTGAACTTTCAAAAACGTACTTTTTAAAATACACATATACATATCGTTAAAGGTTTTCGAAAAACCAAAGACTACTTACTAAGAGCTTGTAGGCAATGGTCTGATTTCTGTTTTAGATTTCTCTAATTTTTATCTTTATTGGACTGAAAGTATGCTATTAATCCTATTACAGAGATTTGAAATTACTAACAGTTTCTTATCAACATACATTTTCAAAATATTACTGTAAAATTAAAAAAGAATACAACTTCCATATAAAGTATTTTATTAAATGATTGTCTTCTTTTTTTTTTTTTTTTTTTTACCAGAAAGTGCTACCTCACTGATATATCAGAGGTATTTTTAGCAGCCTTCAGAAACTACTTTCCCTGTTCCTGACCCAGGAAGCCTTACTGAACTGGTTTTCTTTTTTTTTTTTTTTTTTTTTTTGGAAATGTATTCCACACATTTTTTTTATTGTTATTCAATTACAGTTGTATTCCTTTTCTCCCCATCCGTCCACCCCACCCCAGGTGAACCTACCTCCCTCCCCCCTCTCCACCCTCCCCCTTGGTTTTATCCATGTGTCCTTTATAGTAGTTCCTGTAATCCCCTCTACCCACTGTCCCCGCCCCCACCCCCCACCCCCGCCCTGGCTATTGTTAGATTGTTCTTAACTTCAATGTCTCTGGTTATATTTTGTTTGCTTTTTTCTTCTATTGCTTATGTTCCAGTTAAAGGTGAGAACTGGTTTTCTTTGCTGGCTTTGTCAAGCTCTGCATTTCTGGATAAAGATCCAGGCCTCAGGGCAGAACATCCATTATCTGGAAGAAGGAGATGCTGAGAAGACTGTTCTCTTCGAACTACTGGGTGTTTTGCGCCCGGGATATCAGGAACGCCCTGTAGACATAGAAAATCTTTTCTCCCTTGTTTGCTCTGAAGTCTTAACTTGTTTTGTGAATCTTCCCCGCTCCACATGTAGTTAAAGAAAACCATTCTATTAGAACATAAAACCTTCGGGAATGAATTTAAATTATCTACTTTTGGAGAATATATTGCTCTCCATACTCCGGATGTCATGGGGAATGGGAGTTACACTACAGGGGCTCCCAGTTAATGAAGATCACCTTTGGATCCTGCTGGAAGGGGGTGTGGCCTGCAGTAGCTGGCATCCCTGGAGACAGGGAGCACCTGAGGGGAAAATGAGGGTGGGGAGGAATCTGAAGAAGGTAACCAAGGAGGACTCTGCCTCCTCCCCACACACCCCAGAGAATTAAGACAATGGTAGTGGAGCTCTTTGGTCCCACAGCTACAGCACTCTCTTGTGGTTACCTGGTGGAAAAATACTTAGGTGGTTTTTCAACACACCTAACAGTTTTTTAAGTCTGTAGTTCTTCCTCAATCACCCTGCCTGTAGAAAAATAACACATGACAAGACATATAATTAATTGTATCGCCACGTATTCCTGAGAGGCCGTGTTCAACGCCCAGCAAGCAGACACGGAGAAGGTGATTTAATGCATCTCAGTGGGAGGCAGGGCTGAGCCCTCCTGCAGACAGACTGGGTGGAGCACGGAAGTCAGTGCACCTGGACTTGCTGTTCCTCTGATGTCTGTATCAGATTTCTCTAATTTTTATCATCATTGCACTGAATATATGCTATCTAACCTATAAAGGGTATGTAATGTTATACAAAATTTTAATTACTTTTATCAATCTAACTATTTTAAAGACATATATAAATGGCAGGAAATACAATGAAATGCCAGCATGAATAGTGGAGGTGATAGGACTTTTCTTTTTTACTCTCTTACCTATACTTTGTATATTTTAAAAGAAATATCAAAGCAGTTTTAAAAGATGTGTTTTCAGGAACAGATATTCAAATGAGTTTATGCCAAGGGTTTGGAGAAACACCCATGGATACTACATCATTAATCTGATTTTCTGTTTCTGTTCTTCTATCTTCCAATCCACTGTCACTATTTGCACAGAACAGAAGGGGTCACATACAACACACATAACATAATTGATTGGGTAAATTAGAACAGTGGGACATACAACATAATTGGCCTCCCAAAGACCAATGCTTTTAAAGCAAAGAAGGGCAGATTTCAGAGCTACTTAAGGAAAATAGGAATCAAAGAACACAAGAAGCAATATTTTAAACGTTAGGGAAATGGAGACATAGTTCAATGTGAATTCTGTCTGAATTTACTGGGCTGTGGACAGATGAGGACTTTTATCCTGTGACTGACAAGGTCTGTTCTGTTGGTGAATACATCGTGGGGATTCTGGCTGGTTACAGGAAAGTGACTCACACAGAAATACAACAACCCTTTCTTACCTCTCTGTCACCCCTGAGACCAGCATGCCTGGAGTCAGGTCCCAAACACTCTGCAGAAGCTCTGCTGAACCACAGCCACTGTCAGAGGGAGCACAGTGAGCCCAGGCCTATTCCAGTCTAACTCTCGCCCATGGGGACCCTCCAGCCTCTTCCCGAGCACCAGCACCCTCCTGCTCCAGGGGGTCCTGAGTCACAGACTATCTCTCTCCCTGGCTGTGCAGACTGGAAAGGACATGAGGGGATAGTAGGGAATAGGGGAATGTTCCATCCAGACACCACCATATCTCTGCCCGTCCACAATTGTGACAATGGAGGAAAACAAAACAACATATCCACTCTTTGTACCTCTCAACTAACTATGTTTCTCAATTACAGGATATAACACAGGCTCCACAATACTGAAACACAGCAACAATCTTATCAGAAGAGTGGCTTACTGAACCAAGTAATTGAAGAACTATTCCTTAGCTATGAAAGCATCAATTTCTTAATCTCTAAGAAAGGAGTAACAAAAATTATCATATATACTACATAGGTTAGTATGGAAATACCATGATTTAATATAAAACTATGCCACAAACTAGGTATGATGTTATATAAATATAAGAGATAGGATCATTAACGTTTATTGATTTACATTATATATCAGGTATTTCCAAAGAGTCAGATTTCCTCAAGGAGTTCTGGCATTGTTTACTTCTTTTTCTGATTACTGAGAAATAGAAAGAATCAGCAATTTAACTGATAAGATAGATGATGTTAACACTGCACATCCTTTTCCTTCCTCCACAACCAGGGATTGCCAACCTGAGTGATGGCCGTTGAGAACTGCACCGTGTTCACAGACTTCATACTCTTAGGACTCTCTGGCAGGCGGGATGTGCAGCAGGGGCTCTTTGTGCTCTTCCTGCTGGTTTATGGCATCACAGTGATCGCCAACCTAGGGATGATCTTGCTGATCAGCATGGACGCCCGACTCCACACGCCCATGTATTATTTCCTGAGCAATCTGTCTTTCTGTGATGTCTGCTACTCCTCCACTATCTCTCCAAAGATGCTGACTGATTTCTTATCTGAACAAAAGAAGATCTCATATAGCTTATGTGCTGTTCAGATGTTCTTTTTTGGTTCCTTTGCAGATGTAGAATGTATCATGCTGTCCGTCATGGCCTATGACCGTTACATAGCCACTTGTAATCCCCTTCTGTATACAGTGACCATGTCCAGGAGAGTGTGCCTCCAGCTGGTGGCCACTGCCCACTCTGCAGGTTTTATAGATATGGCAATCTTCACCTCTTGTACTTTCCCATTATCATTCTGCAATTCCAATATCATCGATCACTTTTTCTGTGACATCCCTCCCTTACTAGCCCTTTCTGCTTCAGACACAACCACCAGTGAAATAGCAATGACCATTTCCTGTAGTTGTGTTGTGGGATCCAGCATCATCACTCTCCTCCTCTCCTACAGCTACATCATAACTACCATCCTTCGCATCAAATCTGCCACAGGCAGATGCAAAGCCTTCTCTACCTGTGCTTCCCACTTAACCACTGTGGCTATATTTTATGGGACACTCCTTTTCAGGTATTTCCGACCCAACTCGAGTTACTCCATGGACACGGACAAAGTGGCCTCTGTTTTCTACACAGTTGTCATCCCCATGTTAAACCCACTCATCTACAGTTTGAGGAATAAGGATGTGAAACGGGCCCTGAAAAAAGTAGTTGGCAATAAATTATGTTCTGACTGAAGCCATGTTTTCACCCAAAATGTTTATTTGAAGATCCTGACAGCTATAGTTCAGGTATTTGATATACATTATTATGTGTTCACCAGAGCCTAATGATAAGTATTTTTCACTGCTTATCATTGTTTCTAAATTAAACACAGGGAACAGTCATTATTGTTCTTAATCTTCTCCCCAAGCTAATGGAGACTAGTAATAGATAAACTTCACTGTTTCAAAGAGGATTTTATCCCTTCCTTCTCCATTCATAGGTAAGTCCCAGTAAGACATCATGGGCTGAGAACCCCTCTGCCCATGTCAATTCAACTCACCCTCCCAAGGGTCCGTTTTAAACAATGGTTGTAATAAACTTGCTCATTCAGGGGGAGTTTATGGGATAAAATGGGTTTGTTTGTCTCATTCCTATGTAATTGTCTCTCTCTATAAATATTGCACCATAACACCTACAAATATAAGTAATAAATAAATAAATAAGAACTTTAAAAACACTCTGGCCTAACTGAAAGTTTCATTCCTGCATGACCTTTCCCATTTTTGTTCACAAATGTTTCTACCTGACTACTGATCACGCCCCGTTCCAGGTTGTTATTTGTTGAATCAATGACTGAGTGTCCTCTGCAAACTGAAGCAATAAAGAGCCTTTGTAAATTTTTAAAAAAATACTGAGCTCCCTTTATTTTACTTTATTCTATGCTAGTATGTGCGTCTTAGACCAAGTTCATCAGTGCCCCTTGTCTTTCAGCCGATGCTGAACAAGTTTCAGGGACAGGGATCACATATAGAGAACTTCCTGAAACCTCTATTTCTCACCATTCTTCCCCAAATTTATTAACAAATATCCAAAGGATCAGGAGCTGTAGATTCATATTGCACCTCAGAGTATGCACATCAGCCTATGGATTCCCCTCTTGCCCTCACCGTGGAGAACAGACGTGACCCTATTGATACAGGTACAGAAATGCAGGAATGGAAGTTGGGCTTAATAACAGCGGGACCTCCTCAAGGTCACTGGAGAAGAAAACTGCATCTTGATGTGCTCAGAGCTCCACACTAGTTAAAACAAAATTTATAAAATGAATTGCCCAATTGACACAGGGTGAATTGTAAAGGCATAGTTATAAACAAAAATATGTGTTCAATGAAAAATAAGGAAAAATAGTAGTACTTGTAATAATTTATCTTTGCTATCTCTTTATCTGTGAAATAAACTGCAACAATATTTTACACACAAATTTAATAGTGGTCATCTCTGAGTATGCCATCACTATTCCAATCACTTAATTAAATTAATTGCTTGTGTTGTTCTCCTTGCACTCAACTAACAATTACCAGCTATGAAAAACAAAACACAATTTCAGATTCTAATGAGTGCTTATTTTATGTTATGTTGTTGTCAGGAAGGGAATGAGGAGACTCTGTCTTCTGGGTCCAGAAGGACAGAGCACTGGGTGATAGAAGACTTCCCATCCAGGTCCCCATCCCCAGTGTTATCTCTCCTGCATTGTATGAAAAGTGCTGAAAGTCACGTGCTTCCGAACATGATAAGAAGAAAACAGTACATTAAAAGCCTGCAGTTTTCAGCAGGTAACTTCTCTTCAATTACTGCTTGGAGAGAGTTTTAAGACAAAAATACTTTGTTACTCTTAACTCTTTTCTTTTATAATACCAAATAATCTCATTGTTATTCATAGAATATTTAACACATTAGGACTTCTCAATCTTTTTGTCCAAACCCCTTCCACTGTCAATTACTCTATGAAAAACATATTAAATGTATTCATATCTATAAAAATAAATCTTTTTATGTTGGATAAATTTGGATCAGATGGTTATGATTCACATATATGTTTAGGGAAAAAATATTCCATAAATTTTTCTTTACGTTTTTCTTCAAATATACTGAAATAATAGCTTTTACATGTACTCAGCAAGTGGAATTTTTGTTCCTGTTTATGTCTTACTTTCATATTAAGGGAATGATGAAATGGGAGAGAGATTAAGATACGAACTGAACTTTGAAGTGAGACACACCTGAATTCAACTCTGTTCAAATCCTCTCCTGTCTCCAGTAAATTCGATAAAACTTAAAAAAAGGAGAAAAAAAATCCTTCTCTCCTTAGCTGTGTAACCTTAGAGTACTTCACTCTTTTAAACCTAGTTTCCTCATCTCCTTATCATGGGCTTAATATATGCATTATGTGGAGAAATATATATAAAAACAGACGTTTGTGATTGTTGAGTTTCTAAGATCATACAGAGCCAACCATCTGCTCATCAGGAGCTAAAGCCCTGGTGCTGAAAGAAGAGACCGTGTCCTTCCTGGCCTCGTGTCAGGAAGGGAAGTCTGCAGGCTCCACCCTCATCTGCAGTGGAGCCTGGTCACCCCACGGTCAGACTCCTGTGTGCACCCTGCCTCAGCTAGTGTGCGGCTCTCTGCAATCCACCTCAGAATTTGCCTTTCCTGACACTGCCTTCACTCTTCAGGCCGAATAGAGGTTTTCTCATGGCCACCTCTGCTGGCCACTCCATTCCCATGTGCAGGCCAAATCCCTGCACCCACTCTACTAGTCTAATCCCAGACCACACACTGCCAAGAAAGGAGCTCAGATCATCAATCCCAGTGGACCTCACTTCATGGTGTTCTGTTTGTCCCCATCCCAAGGACTGTAATGACAGTATTAGCTATAAAAAGGAAACAATATTTCTCTATTACAATGAACTCATGTACTCTGGACATTTTCTGCTCAGGATTTAGAAAAAACATCTGACTCTCATCACTCATAGGTCACCATTCCATTTTTTCTATTGAAACCTCACTTTGGCCAGAGCCCGACCTCACCACTGATCTACACAGACAAGTCCCTGTTTGGAAAGTTAGCTTCCATTGCAGTAAAGGGCACTGTAATCTAGATTATAACCCAACATACATGTTCACTATCAGAAGGCTTTCCCCACCACTCCATCCTCTCTCCCTCTACTCAAACTCGCCTGACGTGTACAAGGTCTGTCCAGAAGGTATCAAGCCATGGAATATGAAAAATAGAGACACTTACTGAAGAAGACACAACGTACAAGAATCATTGGACAATAACGAGGACAAAGCATCTCAGTCTCCTTCAAGCAGGCACATTGGGCCCTCAGACAGATCTCCCAATGGCCATCACCTATCCTGTCATATTTTCCTGAGAAGAGATTCCTGAATCTCTTTGAAGGTCTGAAATCTCTTCCATTTCAAAAGATTTCAGTTTTGGGGAAATCCGTAATTGGCAGGGCACCAAATCAGGGCGGGAGGGTTCTTAGTCACCTGGGTGATCAGCTGTTTGGTGAAAAAACTCTGCGGGACACATGATGCACCAGAGTCACATTTTTGTGATGCAGCTGCCAATCACCTGTTGCCCATAGCTGCAGCCTTCAGAGTCGTCCCAACAGTTTACACAGGAATGTTCAGCTTAACATAAAATCTGAAGCACATTCTTTGCTCTACTGGCTCAGTCCCTTTGAATGTGATGGCCACAAGCACACATGCTCACTCAGGGGCATCTACTGCCCCACTGACTAGTGCAGGTTACTGGTCATTGTTCAGTCATGGGCATTCCAGTCTAAGCTCCTTGGCTGACAGGTTACATTGATGTGACACAAACTGTTCTTATATTAACAATGGCTGGACTCTTTCCAGACACACTTGGTATACTTTCTTACAACTTACAGTCCTAACTTCAGTAGGGTTCTTTCCCCAGAACACAACCACACTGTCGTCCAACCATCTGTAGGTTTCTCTTCCCATGTCTGGCTCCTGTGCATAGTCTCCTTCAGTAATGTGTGTAATCAATCAGTGCTACATGTCAAATCCTTAACTATGCTTGTTTATATCCGCTCAGGCATTATTATCTCGAAACACAAGCACTACCATGGGTTACAGTTAGTATCTATGTATAATAATTCAAACACAGCTCCATACTGGTAAAAATCTGGTTAGGAATATTTGTTAAATCAAAATTGAACTAATTCTCATGCTATCTATTAGTGTGTGGCTCCATATGAAGAGGCAGCATATTCTACTGAGCTTGAAATCTTCTGCAGAAACACACTCTGAACCGCAGAAGCAATGACAATATTCAGTCAGAGTGTCTCCTCCCATCTCACTCTACCTGTGACCTTCAACAAACCACTCTTCTCTTTGGACCTCAGGTTCCACTCTGTCAAATGAGGGGTTTAAATGGAATAACCTTAATTCTTTATTCAAGTCACTGCATCCTGGATTATAGTAACATGAGTCTGTCAGTGCATGTATCCATTGGGCATGATTGAGACACTGGCAGATGGCAGGGAATACACTCATACCAGTGGAATGCATTACAGCTGTGGACCAGTCAGACCTGAACTGGAAGTGGCAGTGATGGCAGACAGAGAGAGAGTGTGGGATGTGGAAGTCCCACTACCATCAAGCTGGTCTCCTTAACAGGCCTTCAATTCTGAATTTGCACTAGGAGACACACTTTATAAAAGTGAATATTCAACTTTCTTAGCTGTCAGGAATATCAAATACTCCAAGTGATGACTGCAATTAAAGGAAAAGATCCTCTTAGTTTCTGGTGAGGATGTTCAACAAGGGACTCACACAAGGGCAGTGTGTTACTGCCAGGTGGATTGGCAGACTTCATAGAAAACTGTATGATAATATTTAATAAAAATGAATTTCACATACACACCCACACATATTTCAACTCCTGCTTTTATATACAAGATAAATGGGTGTTTATGTCTACCAAAGGGTATTACAAAGATGTTCACACTAAAATTATTGGTAATAACAGAGGAGAAATCAATTCAACTGCCTACCATGCTCATTAAAGTAGATCAAAAAATAACAATATAGTTGTACAAAACTATGCTGTACACCAATGGGATCCATCTTTGCAAATGAACGCAACAACATGAACAAGTGTGTAACTGACCACAGCAGCACATGCTTTAGGTGTCTGCTTGTGCTCAGTTCAAAACTAATATTCCGTAATAATAACCAACAATGTAGTTATTCCTTTGCATGAAGAGACTAGTGACTTAGGAGGATTCCTGGTGCCCTGACGGATGTGGCTCAGTTTGTTGGGTGTCATCTGCAAAGTGAAAGGTTGCCAGTTTGATTCCCAGTCAGGGCACAGACACGGGTGGCAGGTTCAGTCTCCTGTCGGGGTGCCTACAAGAGGCAACCAACTGCTCTTTCCCTCTCACAACATGTTTCTCTCCTACTTTTTCTCCCTCCTGTCCCCTCTCTCTAAACACAAATCAATAAAATATTTTTTAAAAAGGATATCCTGGAGTAGAAGGCTTTGGTGCTTCTGGTAGGGTTCTATCTATTGTTCTGGTCCTCGTTACTGGGATATTCATTTTTAAATTTATCTTGCTTATACTTATAATTTAAGTAAAATCATGTACATTACATATCAAAAAGGTTCTCGAAAAAGTAAATCTATGTATGCACCATTAGATTCTAAGAAACTTCAGAAATTTATTGTTATAAAATGCTTATTTCCAGTCTGCCTTGTCTACAATAAAGTTCAGTATATTCTTGTAAAATAATGGAGCGACTTTATGGAATATTTCTGTGAAAATGTGTCTCTTTGCTCTTAAATGATTACTGTATTTTTTAAGAAAATATGTCTTATTCAAAATATGAACACTCTTTTTTTAATTGTTGTTCAAGTACAGTTGTCTGCATTTTCAACACACAACTGCCTCCCAGTCTACCCATCACATCCCCCCATCCTCGATCCTACCCTCTTTAGCTCTGTCCAGGTATTCTTCATATATGTTCATTGACGACCACTCCCCAATTTCCCCCATTATTCCTCTCCTTCCTCCCCTTTGGTTACCGACAGTTTGTTCTTTATTTCAAGTTCTCAGGTTATATTTTGCTTGTTTGTTTGGATTGTTGACTATGTTCCACCTCTAGGTTTGATCATATGGTATTTGTTTTTCCCTGTCTGGCTTATTTCACTTAGCATAATGCTCTCCAGATCCATCCATGCTGTTGCAAGAGTAGGAGCTCCTTCTTTCTTTCTGCTGCGTAGTATTCCATTGGGTAAATGTACTATAATTTTCTGATCTACTCATTTACTGATAGGCACTTATGATGCTTCTGAAACTTGGCTTATGTAAATTCTGCTGCTATGAACATTGGGGTGCATAGTTTCACTTGAATTTGTCTTTCAGGATTCTTAGGGCATAAACCTAGCAGTGGAATTGTCAGGTCAAAAGGCAGTTCTATTTTTACTTTTCTGAGGAAATTCCATGGTGTTTTCCAGAGTGGCTGCACCAGTCTGCAATCCCCCCAACAGTGCACTAGGGTTTCCTTTTCTCCACAACCTCACCAGCACCTGTTTGCTGATTGGTTATGGTGGTCATTCTCACTGGTGTGGAGTGGTGTCTCATTGTGGTTTTAATTTGCATCTCTCTAATGGCTAGCATCCTTTCATGTGTCTCTGGGCCCTCTGTATGTCCTCTTTGGAGAATTATCTGTTCAGGTCCTTTGCCCATTGTTTAATTAGGTTCTTTGTCTTCTTTGAGTAGAGTTTTGTGAATTCATTATATATTTTGCAGATCAAACCCTTGTCTGAGGTATCATTTACAAATATATTTTTCCCATGTGGTAGGTTCCCTTTTCATTTTGCTGATGTTTTCTCTGGCCATGCAGAAGCTTTTCATTTTGATTAAAGTCCCATTTGGTTATTCTTTCCTTAACGTCCCTTGCTCTAGGGGAGATGTAGGTAAAAATATTGCTCAATGGAATATCTGAGATTTTCTTGCCTATGTTTTCCTCTAGAACTTTAAATCTGTTGCCACTTCTGATGTTATTTCCAGGAACAAGGAGACTAGTGAACCTCATTTCCTTTGGTGCTGTTACCAAGCATAAATTCCCAGAAATGGAATTCCTGGGTCATAAAGCAAATTTATTTTTAATTTTTAATAATATACTCTATAATGCTTTCTACCATGGCTGTACCAATCTACAAGCCCACCAATAGTGCACGAGATATCCCTCTTCTCCACATGAAGGAAATACAAATGGTTGTAAGAAGATAGTACAAACAACTCTCTGCTAACAAATTGAGCTATCAGGACAAAATAGATAAGTTCCTAGAAACATACAATCTTGCAACACTGAATCAGGAAGAATCAGAGAACCTGAATAGACAGGTTACAACTACACAAATTGAAGCAGTAACTAAAAAACTCTCAACAAACCAATGTCTTGGACCAGATAGTCTCACAGGTGAATTTTACCAAACATTCACAGAACACCTATTTTAAGCAACCTTTATGAGTTTAATGAAAATGTCTAAAAGACTCTACTTCACTTATTAATTTTAGGTTTCAATTTCTGTATCAAATAATGACTTTATTAGAAATAACTCAGGATGTATGCATCATAACATACATAATATATGGTGATTATTACACAACATAAAACATCTCACTCTCTTAAAAAGGCCAAAATTGACTGTCAAATTTATATGCACTTAAAGTTCACTTCTTAGAATTTATTTTGAAGAAGAAACTACCTATGATAATTTATGTATATATAATTATACTCATATCAAAATTTTGTGGTATAAAGATTCTCTATAAACCTAATGATATTAGCAAAAGAAGAAAGAATAAATTAATGTAAAAAAGGCTGCATTGTCATTTTTCAGAGTAACTGTTTGCACATAAGCTGTACTTATTCTGGCGTAATTTACTTGGAATATTAAAAATCCCATATTAGAAAACAAAACTTACTTTTCCCTAAGCACTATGATTATAGCCAGTTTTATCAGTTTTTATGAAAATCTTAATTTTGTAAAAATATTTAATAGAGTGTTTGTATATGTGTGTCTTTGTGTGTAACTTGAGTAGTTGTTTATGATAATTATGAGATGGAAACCACATACTTGGATAAGATTTGGTGAGCTGGATGCAAAGAGCCATCAATACACTCACTTTACTATTGCTAAGTAAGTACAATATTAGGCAATAAGGAAGGAAGGGACAAAAGCAACATTTTCAAAAGGTCCATGTTTCTTTCTCAAGCACCAGCCTGTAGGGAATGACAGATGATACAACATCTTGTTATACTTGTCCCTTGCTCCTGAGAGACCAGCACCCAGGTCCAGACATAGCCAGTGTGATATAAGCCAGGTCACCGTGGTGACAGTGCTAAAGCATATGGCAGACAGAAAGCAGGCAACAAAGAAGTCCGGGATCCAGAACAGGTACGGGATTTTCCTGTGGTTTTCTCATTTCTATTTTAGATTTGTTAAGAGGTATTTATGTTTATTTGACATAAAGCATGTTATAAAACTAATGGAGGGTAAGAAATAGTGTACAAAGTTTTCCTTACTTTTATAAATCTCATTATTTTAAAGACATTCATAAATGGCAAGGAAGAATGAAACATGAGTACTATTTATGAAAGTGGTTAGATGTTTTTTGTTTTTACTCCCTTACCTGTCTTTTACATATTTTACAAATTATTTTGGTTGGAAATTAAGGGTTTTTTTGGAAAAAAACGTCTCTACAAGCACAGATAATTAGATGAGGTCAGACAGGTTTTTTAGAGACCTGCATGTGGATCATACATCATTGTTCAGATGTAATCCTTTGTCTATTCTACACTCTGCTACATTTTCTCATATTCTCACAGAATAGAAAAGGTCACATATTATATAATATATGATATGCATGGTTTGTGTCAAATATAAAAGTAGAACATAGAATTTTATTGACCTTCCAAGGACCAACTCTTTTTAACCAAAGGAAAGCAGATTTCAGAGATTCTCAAGAGTAAAGAGATCAAGAACACAGTCAAGCAATGTCACACTGTCTACGGAGTTGGATGGGGTCCAGTTCAGACAGAAATTTCTCCGAGGTTATGGGACTGTGCACACATGAGACATTACCTTCTATCCTGGACACCTGACCTTTTTGTGAATGGATTAAGTGGGTTCTAGCAGATTAGAGTGGAGGGTCTCACACAGCAATCCACACTTGCCTCTGGGTCACCTGTGCTACCAGATGCCTACTGTCAGGTCCCAACACACCTGCCCGAGTAGTGCTGGGAGAAGGCGCATGGTTAGTCCTACATGTTCCAGCCTGTGCCCTCTAACCTACCATCCACGGAGACTCATCCAACTTCTCCTTTAGCCTTGCTCCCTGCTCTGGGCGTCCTGGATCACAGCCTATCTTCATCCCTTGGTGACTGAGGCTGGGTAGGACAAGGGGATAATGGGGAGGTGGGATCACGATACATCAAGAAACAAGCCAGTGATCTGCCTAATTTACAGTAATGGATAATGAGGGGTGAAAGAAATGTTTTTGTTACCTGCATCTCTCACTTCTCTATGCTTTCTCATTTCAGTATATAACACTTACACTACATCAGCAACAGAAACAACCATGTAATTACATATGGGTTTTCTGAACCAAATAGTTCTAAGAACAACTTGGTTGACTCTGAGGACATCAATTTCTTAATCTATAAGTTGGAAAAATACTCCATAGGTAGGTATGGAAATAAAATGATTTAATATAGATCAAAGTGTGCTACCTATTCTATGTAAGCTGTATTATTATCACTTTATCAATTTATATTAAATTGGAAATATTGCAGAGAGTCACTTTACTTAAAGAGGATGTGCACTGTTGAGCTCTTTTCCTAACTACTGACAAATATAAAGAACCAGCTGTTTAACTGCTGAGACAGTAAGATGATTTTCCCTCAACTTGCATTTCCTTCCTCCACAACCAGGGATTGCCAACCTGAGTGATGGCTGTTGAGAACTGCACCGTGTTCATGGACTTCATACTCTTAGGACTCTCTGGCAGGCGGGATGTGCAGCAGGGGCTCTTTGTGCTCTTCCTGCTGGTTTATGGCATCACGGTGATCGCCAACCTAGGCATGATCCTGCTGATCAGCATGGACCCCCGGCTCCACACGCCCATGTATTATTTCCTGAGCAATCTGTCTTTCTGTGATGTCTGCTACTCCTCCTCTGTCTGTCCCAAGATGCTGGCTGATTTCTTATCTGAGCAAAAGAAGATCGCATATAAGTTATGTATGGTTCAGATGTTCTGTTTTGGGGCCTTTGCAGATGCAGAATGTGTCATGCTGTCTGTCATGGCCTATGACCGTTACGTTGCCATTTGTGATCCTCTTCTGTATACAGTGACCATGTCCAGGAGAGTGTGCATCCAGCTCGTGGCCACTGCCTACACTGCAGGTTTTATGGATATGGCAATCTTTACCTATTGCACAATTCAATTGTCATTCTGCAATTCCAATATCATCGATCACTTTTTCTGTGACATTCCACCCTTACTAGCCATCTCCACCTCAGACACAACCACCAGTGAAATAGCATTGACCATTTCCTGTAGTTGTCTTGTGGGGTCCAGTGTCATCACTGTCCTCCTCTCCTACAGCTACATCATAACTACAATCCTTCACATGAAGTCCGCCACAGGCAGACGCAAAGCCTTCTCCACCTGTGCCTCCCACTTAACCAATGTGGCTATATTTTATGGGACACTCCTCTTCATGTATTTCCGACCCAACTCGAGTTACTCCATGGACACGGACAAAGTGGCCTCTGTTTTCTACACAGTTGTCATCCCCATGTTAAACCCACTAATCTACAGTTTGAGGAATAAGGATGTAAAAGGTGCACTGAAAAAATGTTGTTGTCACTAAATTATGTTCCGGGTGAAAACACGTTCACCAAAAAATATTCATTTGGAGATGTTGAGAATTACAACATAGGCACTTTGACAGTTTTTTTGTGGTCTCACAAATACAATTCTGCATATTTCTTTATTTACCTTTCTGCCTAAATTGAATGCAGAGAATAGTTATCAGGAATCTTCATCTCTTCAAACTAAAGACACGTAATAGACTTACTCTTAGTTTTGTAAAGAGGGTCTTTATGTATTACTCTGCTCTCTTCATGGGTATATATACCCCAGAGATATGGGCATAGTACCATCTCCCTCCATGTTTAAAGTTCTATTTTTTAAACAAATGATTTTAATAAACTTGCTGAGCCAGAGGGGAGTTTTAGTGGTTTAAGTTAGCTTTTGTTGTCTTCTTCCTATGCGCTTGTATCATCCTATAAACTTCCCATCATAACACTTAGAAGTAATAAGTAGTAAATGAAAGAGTAAGATTAATTAAAATTGTCCTCCCTTAGCTCAAAGTCCCATAACTGCAAGGCTCTTCTCTATCTGACTCACCGGTATTTCTACTTTGTTATTTACAATGCTCATTTTCAGGATGCCAATCCAAAACATTTATGCAATGAATGAAGATGTGTTCCCTGCAAGACATATGAAAAAAGCAGCCATTGTGTATGAAAAAGAAAATAACTTTGTTTTGTTTTATTCTAGCATGTTCATTTTACACAAAACCCACCTGTATTTCTTCTTTGTCCAAGGCTGAGTAACCATCAGGGACATGGTTCATGTGATGTAGACAACTTCTCAGATCCTCTCTTTCTGATCGTGCTACCCGAGGGGTCAGCTGCATCAGCAGCTCTACATTTATTTGGCGCATCACAGCCTTCACCTCAGACTGTGGATTTCCCCTCTTGCCCTCGCACTGGGGAACAGATACCTGCTCTTGACACCTTAACAGAAACTGCATGAACGGTGCATGGGGTCATAGAACCTTGCCCTTCTCTAATAGCCACTATCCTTTTAATGTATAAAGTGTGCTTAATGTATGTACTTTATCTTCCTTTACAATATGTTCATAGCATTTTAATAATTAACTTTAAAAAAACATGAAATTCCCAAATGCTGTAGTTGAAGTAGAAGAGTTATTAATAAGAATTTATGTTCAATGAAGAAAAACAAACAAACAAATAGTATTTACACTAATATTCCAGTTGCAATGCCTTAATTTGGTTTCTGTCAATCTGTGAAATAAGCTCAAACCTTAGTTTAAACACAATTGTAATAGTGGTCTTTGCTTAGTGGTGGATGTTAAGTAATGCTAAAATCTATTTCAATAACTTAAGGTTATTGTACCCGATACTTATACTAATATTGAACAACTATTAATACCATTGTAAAAAACATTATATAATTTCAGGGTCTCAGAATATTCATTTAATTTTAAGGTTGCCATTCTGTAGAAAAACCTGGAGGCTCTCTCCCTTTCTCCCTAGAGGACAGAGCACTAGACTGCACAAGGCTTCTCACTGAGGTCCTCTTCTCTTTACACACACACACGCCCCTCCCTTTAATGTAAAAAGTGTGCTAATGTACCTACTTCAAACATCATAAGAATGAAACAACACAATTCTCACCTCTGGTTAAATGCCCCAATCTTAAATCACAGGCAACTATTCCTTTAAGCATTGTACTAATATCATCTGTTACTACAACACTGTCTCCAAGATGAGATTGTGAGCATTCTTAGCTAAAGGACTGAGCATTCCATGTCTATTATCCAAAGCACCTGCATGGTATCAGTGACACAAAATGACAAAACAGACAAATAGGTACTGAAATGAAGTATTAGATGACATTTTACCTCCTGTTAGATATCACTAATACAACAATCTCAGGGTACGAGGCTTGGCAATGCACATTCCATCATCCACCAGGAAGTACATGAATGGCTGTGGGCACTGAAGTGATGGATCTGTAAAGACCCACATGACACTTACACTCTAAGTAAAGACCATTCACCTCAGGACATTCCTCAGATTTGTCTATTTCAAATATCTCTGCTCCATAAAATATGTTTCCACTGGAACTATATTATGAGCAACTGTATAGTAGAATACATTGTATTTTGTAAAGCATGATCCAAAAACACATATTATATAAAAGATCATACTCATGGGGTGGGAGGAAATGGATAAGAGTATAAGGGTAATAAAGGGTAATGAAAAAATACCATAAAAAATAAACTACTAAAAATACCTTCATGCAAATGAACTACATTAGCAGAAGCAGCTTTTAATGGCTGTTTATTTCTATACTTTGTTGGATATCCACCTGCCAAACAAGAGAAAAATACTTAAAACACACATGTACTGAGTCATTATTCATATCAGTTCTATGCTAAGGATTGTGAGGATGTAGAAAAACATATCTATAGCCATATCGATTAGATAGAGAGAGTGATAGATTTCAAATACATACATACATATATATGTAAATTACAACATTTGTGTCTGAGGAGAATTCAATGTTATACCATGAAAGAAGAGCAGTTATGCTACCCCCCAAAATGCCACTTTGGCATGCTGATTATTTTAAAATACAGTTACTTAAGAAAGCCAGTGTCTTGTCATACATGGGAGAAAACAAGAATTCCTTGGTTCACACATCCTTTGCATTGATTCTGAAGTACTGTGACAAAAGACATTATGAACCATTTTTTCTGTGATGCCCTCCCCTGGTGAAGCTAGCCTGCACAGACACATCAATAAATGAGTGGCTTCCCTCCACATAGGGCAGCTCAGGGGAAATGATCTGTATTATCACAGCCTCATCTCCTACTTTTTCAGCCTTTCTCAGACTTAAAGATCGGCTTTATCACTGAGAGGAGGAAAACCTTCTCTCTATGGGCCTCTCACCTGCTTTCTGTGGCCACCCATCAGGGGAGTCTTCTCCCAATATTGATAAATTTATCTCAGTTCTACACCATGGTCATCCTCATGCTGAACCTGCTGATTCATAGTTTGAGAAACAAATACGTAAACGGCACCACTAGGAAAGCCACAGGACTGAAGGCAGATTCCTTGTGAGACACAACTTTCCAAGATGTGTCCAATTCCCTAATTCCAAGCTCTAACTGGCAACCCGCAACAGCCTTTACCAGCACACACACAACTTCTCTCACAAGAATTGCACCAAACCCTTATTTTTAACATAGTCCAATGCAGTTTATTGCCCCAACCCTTAAGAAAACATTTAAAAGTTTTTAAATCGCTGCTTAAAGTAAATGCTGCCATGGACCGTAGATGGTTGTTTTAAAGGATATAGTAAATACCTCAGAAATATATTTGTTGATCATGTACAGGTTATCCACAGACAAGGGTAGATTACTGGGTGAGGGAAGAAGCCAGATTCCCTTGATACATGTGCCAGTCTGTACCCAGCTATTGAGAGGCACTTTGAATAAATTACTTGATTTTTCTATGCCTCAGTTAACTATCTGTGAAATGGGGAGAATATACTACCTGTGTCACTGATTGTTACATGATTAACTAAGTGAATGATGGGAAGACTGCCTAAGCCATTTGAAGCACTTCATGGATGTTAACCATGTAGATGCCTATGACCCAAACAAAAATCTTAGAATTATACGCCAGAGAAACCAATGAATATGTTCACCCAAACACATGTACAGAATATTCACCATTGAATTATTTGCAACAGTATAAAACTGAAAACAACTCATTTTTTCCTCAACACATTAAATCAAGAGCTGACACACTTTTCCTTAAAGTCATAAGTAGTGCACATTTTTAAGATTTGTGGGCTATACAATTTTCCACAAGCACTGAGATTGGCCTTTGTTTCATAAAAGAAACAATCGACAATATGTAAAGAATTGGTGCATCGCAGCTTCAATAACACTTTATATACCATAGTTTGCTGACCCGTAGTCTAGATTTGGCAAAATACTTCATGATAAGTTTGTACATTCAAAAACTAAACAGCAACGAAGATGAATGAACTGCTTCCACATGCAACAACACAGAGAAATTTTACAGACATAATTTTGAGTGAACAAGCCAGATGAAGATCTGTAAAAAAATTACATGGTTTGACTACTATATACATCAAAAACTTACAAACTGATCTAGCATACTGGACCTCAATTTGTGATGGGTGTGGGGATAATTTCTGAGATGCTAGCAATGTTGCTTTTCTTTTGGCCTGGTTCTGGGTGTACATGCTGATGTATTTTTTCCTCAGCCAACTCTCTTTCAGTGACTTCTGCTACAGCACAGCAACTGGACCCAGAACACTGGTAGGTTTCATTGCCAAGAAGTCAGTCCCCTTCATCTGCTGCTTTCTACAATGCTTGATCTTCTGCACCTTTGCAAAGTCTGAGTGTCTGAAGTTGGTGGTGATGGCCCTGGATGGACACTAGGCCAGTAGCAACCCCTTCCTTTTTATGTTACCCATGTCCAGCAGAGTGCGCACCCTGCTCATGGCTGGGGAGCACATGGTGGGAATTACGGATGCTTCACTAAATACAATGTTAATGTGCTGCTTATGTTCCTGTGGGTCAAATAAGGTTAGCCACTTCTTCTGGGATGGCCCACCTCGCCTTCTGCTATATTGCTGATTCTCAGCTCAATGAGTTGGTAATATTTACATTTCTGGGCTTCATTAACTGATTACTGTATCAGGACTTTTTATGCTAATTGTTATATATCCTGTCACTGATGAAGACCAACTGCACTGAGGGGAGGGTCAAGCTTTCGCCACCAGCACCTCCTATTTAACTGTTGTGGCAATTTCCCAGGGGACTCCATCATCATGTATTTCAGGCCAAGTTGTTCCTACTTCATAGGATGAAGTGAACTCACTGTTTTACACCCTTATGATTCCCATGGTAAACCCTGGAACTTATAGCTTATAAGCCAAGGAGGTGAAAGAGGACCTTGAAAAACATAGAAACAAAAAATGCCTCCATTGAAAAGTTATACAATGCAATATATATCCCAACATTATATACACTATGTTTGAAAAATGGAAGTTTTGATTTATTTGGTATGAACCAATAACTATTTTAACCATGTTTCAGCTACTCCAAAATGTGTCATTTACTAAATAGTCCATGCTTTTTTTTATGCCTTGAAGGTATATGTGGTACTCTCTATTTGTGGAAATGCTGTGGACTTCTAGTTACCATATTTTTATTGCAATGATCTATTATTTGTGCACTAATTTAATTTTCTAAAACTTACTGAGAGTTTCCAAAGTCTCTGTCACAGTTCTTAGAGCTTCCAGTAGTTAGAGGAGCTTTCTAGGCAGATGGATCACCTATTAGAGAGGCCTTGAGTTGGACAAAACCATGTCATTTCTCTGGGATGTAAAAGCTTAATGCAGACCAGCGTGGCTAAGGTATGAAAAGCAAAGGGGACTGGCCTCATGACTCAATGCCTGGGCTGCAGTTCACAATTCATTGGCGTCCTCCAGGGGCTGTCCTTCCCTGCGGCACTCTCCACATTGGTCCATGCACCATCATGTGCCCTGGGACACTGATGAATCCATGACTCTGTTCCCTGTTCACTACCATCAATGTGGGGTTTCCAGCACTCTGAGATTCAGGACTCTGCATTCTGTTTCTTTACCCAAGCACTAGCATAGCACCTGAAAGAAAGATATCAAAAATGTACATTGTTACTGAATGCTTTTACATCTAAGGCAGAAAAAATTCACCGACAGCCCAGTATGTGCCTTCAATTCATTTTTGGTATCTCCTATGCAAGAACATAAAGTGGTTGTGGATGATAAAATAAGGGAATGTTAAAGACATGCAGAGAAATTATTTGGTAAACAAAAAACCAAACAGCATTTATCAAGATATTTGACAACTTCACATGCCTCTGCTCAACTTTGTTAATGGCCAAATTACGGGAAGTGGCTTGTTTAGTAAAAAGGCACAAGGACATGAAATTGAAGGACCACACAAGAAGCAAGGGCAATCATAAATTTTTCCCACAGTTACACAAAACCAGAAGGCATTCAATATCTAGGTGCAGTTACAAAATGCTTTTGAGTGAGAACATTCCAGACTGCTAGGGAAACCCAAGGAGGAAAAGGACGCTGCTCTGTTCTCTAGGGAGGTATTGTTGCTGGGATTCTCAGACACAATACAGTAGAAAAACAACAGGAGATGCTTCTTGTAGTAATAATATGTCCATTTTAACCCATGGCCTTGGAAGCTCTACCTCTGACCTGGGTCGTGTCCTGCACAGCAACGTGGCAGGAGTGCAACTGACCTAGACCAAAGCCCAAGCACAGATGGGTGTGGACCCTGAAAGCAGAACGATAACAGCATCGAGCTGGCACACTGCTCCCCTGTAACACAACAGAAACGTGTTTAAAATCAGATTGCATAAGTTTCTAGCTACTCTAAACAGATCTGAGTCTAATGTGTGAACTAAAGAGAACTAAAAAGAAGGGAGAAAAGTAGGAGGCTTTAGCAATTGTAATAATGTTCTGTTTCTTGGTCTGGATACTGATTACGAGGATATTTTTTAAAACAAGTTGTATACTTAACACTTACATATTCCCTGTACGTACGTGCTGCACCTAAGATCAGCTACCATGAGAAAGATTCTCAGTATTAATACCAAGCACCTGCCTGAATGTGGAACGTCTACAGCTCTCACCCACTGACGGAATTCAAACCTGAGTTCAACTTTGTTAAACTGAATGGCAGCTTTCTGTTGCAGCCGTCCCCCAAATCCCGTTAGTACTTTTGTACCCATCAGAAATGAGAAGGTATGTACATGCAAAGGCTGTACAAAAATGATCAATGTAGCATTATTTGGGACTTGACAAAAATATTTATGTGATTGTTAATTGGAATACTACACAGCAAAGAGAATGAATAACTATCTTCATGCTGCAGAACAGAAAGAGTGGAGGGGATGAGAGACATACTATTACCAAGGGATCCCCCTCTTTCTCTCTGTGGGCCCCCCCCACTAGGTTCTCCTAGCCCACCACCAGGGAAAGATGTCTCTTAATGCCAGAGATGGTGAAAAGGAAAGGAATTATTTATTTAAAAGTTATATAGACTTAGAGTCATAACCTAATGTCTTCATTAATAATTAAATCCTTTAGAATACCCACAGACGCATCTCCCTCTGCCAACTCCCTGGTACCATATCTCAGGAAAAGAAGTAGAATTCCATGATTCAGGGTCCCGACAACATCAACTGTGTCTCTGCTGCAGGGGGCCCATTCTGCCAAAGCCACATGGTCCTCTCACCCTGTACTCTGCCAAAACCACCTGATACTCTCTGCAGCACAGCAACTATGCCTGGGTTTAAATCCTGGCACCAGTCTTCCTAGGCAGCCCAATTTTCCACTCTTCCTACAACCAGTTATACCTGCCAGCATTCCAGGATTCTTTGCTGGGCTGCCATAGTAAGTCTGGGCAGGTTGGCCCCTTGGCATGGAGCCAATCGTCTCCAAGCTCTCTAGCAGGGCTGGAGCCAGTGGGAGTTACCCCCCAGTTACATCTGGGTGGAAGTCACTTCCATCCCCCTGGCTCAAAGCTTGGCCACTGCTATTTAACTTATCTATGAAACCAGTTAAAGGTTATGGATATGTGAAATGACCATGCCAGAGGTTACCTGCACAGCTGTTGCTGTACAAAACAACTCTGAATGGCCCTGCTCCACGTGTCACTTCCCCCAGCTCAGGCTTGTGGGGTGAGGACATCCTATATATATATTTATAATAGTTCCTGGACACTTTGAGTTCTGGACCCCATTACAAATCCCTATGTGGGGCCGCCTTCTTGGCTGCACCCTGATACACTCACATGAAACAGCTTGGGGGAATCTCATATACATAGCACTGAATGAAAGGATACAGACATGACAGGATAAGAGCAGAAGACTATAATACTTACACATTATAAAAACGTACACAATTATGTGCCAATTTGGCATCAATTGTGTTACGGTCCACAGTCTCTAAAAAGCTAGTTTTCTGATTGTTGTTCAGGATTTGGATGAAGGCACATTTTAACTTTCAAAAACGTACATTTTAAAATATACATATACGTATCGTTAAAAAGTTTTCCAAAATCCAAAGACTACTTACTATCAGATGGTAGGCAATCGTCTGATTTCTGTTTTAGATTTCTCTAATTTTTATCTTTATTGGACTGAAAGTATGCTATTAAACAGAGATTTTAAGTCACTAACAGTTTCTTATATACACACATTTCCAAAATGTTATTGTAAAATTAACAAAGAATACAACTTCCATATAAAGTATTTCATTAAATGATTGTCTTTTTTTTTTTTTTTTACCAGAAAGTGCTACCTCACTGATATATCAGAGGTATTTTTAGCAGCCTTCAGAAACTACTTTACTCGTCTTCACCCAGGAAGCCTTACTGAACTGGTTTTCCTTGGTGGCTTTGTCAAGCTCTGCACTTTGTGATAAAGACCCAGGCCTCAGGGCCAAACAGCCATTATCTGGAAGAAGGAGATTGTGAGTAGACTGTTCTCTCTGCAGCACTGGGTGTGGGGGGCACCTGGGATCTCAGGAAAGCCCTGTAGACATAGAATATCTTTTCTGTCTTATTTGCCCTGAAGTCTTAACTTGTGTTGTGAATCTTCCCCGCTCCACATGTGGTTAAAGAAAACCATTCTATTAGAACATAAAACCTTTGGGAATGAATTTAAATTGTCTACTTTTTGACCATATGTTGCTCTCCATACTCTGGATGTCATGGGGAGTGGGAGTTACACTACAGGGGTTCCCAGTTTATGAAGATCACCTTTGGATCCTGCTGGAAGGGGGTGTCCCCTGAGGCAGCTGGCATCCCTGGAGACAGGGAAGACCTGAGGGGAAAATGAGGGTGGGGAGGAATCTGAAGAAGGTGACCAAATATTTTATTACTCTTAACTCTTTTCTTTTATAATACCAAATAATTTTATTGTTATTCATAGAATATTTAACACATCAGGACCTCTCAATCTTTGTCCAAACCTCTTCCACTGTTAATTACTTTATTAAAAACATATAAAATGTATTCATATCTATAAAGATGAAATCTCTTTATGTTGGATAAATTTGGATAGGATGGTCATGATTCACATATATGTTTAGGGAAAAAAATATTCCATATTATTATTATATTTTTCTTTAAAGATACTGAAATAATTACTTTTACATTTACTCAGCAAGTGTGATATTTGTTCCTGTTTGTGTCTTTCTTTCATATTAAGGAAATGATGAAATGAGATAGAGATTAAGATAAGAACTGAACTTTGAAGTGAGACACACCTGAATTCAAATGTGTTCAAATCCTTTCCTGTCCCATTAAATTCGATAAAACTTAAAAAAAGGAGAAAAAAATATTTCTCTCCTTAGCTGTGTAACCTTAGAGTACTTCACTCTTTTAAACCTAGTTTCCTCATCTCCTTATCATGGGCTTAATATATGCATTATGTGGAGAAATATATATAAAAACAGACGTTTGTGATTGTTGAGTTTCTAAGATCATACAGAGCCAACCATCTGCTCATCAGCAGCTAAAGCCCTGGTGCTGAAAGAAGAGACCGTGTCCTTCCTGGCCTCGTGTCAGGAAGGGAAGTCTCCAGGCTCCACCCTCATCTGCAGTGGAGCCTGCTCACCCCATGGTCAGACTCCTGTGTGCACCCTGACTCAGCTAGTGTGGGGCTCTCTGCAATCCACCTCAGAACTTGTCTTTCCTGACCCTGCCTTCACTCTTCGAGCTGAGTAGAGGTTTTCTCATGGCCACCTCTGCTGGCCACTCCATTACCAAGTGCAGGCCAAATCCCTGCACCCACTCTACTAGTCTAATCCCAGACCCCACACTGCCAAGAAAGGAGCTCAGATCATTAATCCAAGTGTACCTCACTTATGGTGTTCTGTTTGTCCCCATCCCAAGGACTGTGGCTGTAATGACACAATTAGCTACAAAGGAACCAATATTTCTCTATTACAATGAACTCATGTACTCTGGACATTTTCAGCTCAGGATTTAGAAAAAAACATTTCATTCTCATCCCTCACAGGTCACCATTCCATTCTTCTCTATTGAAACCTCACTTTGGCCAGAGCCCGACCTCACCACTGATCTACACAGACAAGTCCCTGTTTGGAAAGTTAGCTTCCATTGCAGTAAAGGGCACTGTAACCTAGATTATAACCCAACATACATGTTCACTGTCAGAAGGCTTTCCTCACCACTCCATCCTCTCTCCCTCTACTCAAACTCACCTGATGTGTACCAGGTCTGTGCAGAAGGTGTCCAGCCATGGAATATGAAAAATGGAGACACTTACTGAAGAAGACACAAGGTACAAGAATCACTGGACAACAACAAGGACAAAGCATCTCAGTCTCCTGCAAGCAGGCACCTTGGGCCCTCACACAGTTCTCCCAATAGCCGTCATCTGCCCTGTCATATTTTCCTGAATCTCTTTGAGGGTCTGAAATCTCTTCCATTTCAAAATATTTCAGTTTTGAGAAAATCCATAAGTCGCAGGGCACCACATCAGGGCTGGAGGGGTCAGAGGTTTAGTCAAACAACTCTGCATGATGCACGACATGTTGCATGAGGGGCGATGTTGTCGTGATGCAGTTGCCAATCACCTGCTGCCTATAGCTGTAGCCTTCAGAGTCGTCCCAACAGTTTACACAGGAATGTTCAGCTTAACGTGAAATCTGATGCAGATTCTTTGCTGTACTGGCTCAGTCACTTTGAATGTGATGGCCACAGGCACACATGCTCACTCAGGGGCATCTAATGCCTGCACAACTAGTGCAGGGAAGTGGTCATCATTCACACAGGGGAATTTTATTCCACTCTCCTTGGTTGACCATTACAGCAATGTGGCACACACTGTTATCCTTATATTAACAATGGCTGGGCTTTTTCCAGACATGCCTCGTATACCACTGATCTATATAGACAAGTCCCTGTTTGGAAAGTTAGCTTCCATTGCAGTAAAGAGTACTGTAACCTAGATTATAACCCAACATACATGTTCACTGTCAGAAGGCTTTCCTCAATACTCCATCCTCTCAACCTCTACACAAACTCGCCTGAGGTGCACAAGGTCTGTCCAGAATGTATCCATTCATGGAATGTGAAAAATGGAGACACTTATGGAAGAAGACACAAGATACAAGACACTGTACATAGGACAGTGACGTCTCAATTCCCTGCAAAGGAGGTACCTTGGGACCTCACACAGTTCTCCCAATTGCGATGATCTGCCCTGTCATATTTTCCTCATTCTTTGAGGGTCTGAAATCTCTTCCATTTCAAAAGATTTCAGTTTTGGGAAAATCCATAAGTTGCAGCGTGCCTAATCAGGGCTGGAGGGTTCAGATGTTTAGTGAAACAACTCTGCATGACATGTTGCATGAGGGGTCACGTTTTCTTGATGCACCTGCTAATCACCTGTTGCCCATAGCTGCAGCCTTCAGAGTCATCCGAACAGTTTCCACAGACGAATGATCAGCTTAACATAAAATCTGATGCAGATTCTTTGCTCTCCTGGCTCAGTCACTTTGAATGTGATGGCCACAGGCACACATGCTCACTCAGGGGCAGCTATGGCACCACTGACTAGTGCAGGGAAGTGGTCATTGTTCAGTCATGCTCATTCCAGTCCAAGCTCCTTGGCTGACAGGTTACATTTATGTGACACATACTGTTCTTATATTAACAATGGCTGGGCTCTTTCCACACACACTTCATATACTTTCTTTCAACTTACCGTCCTAACTTGAGTAGGGTTCTTTTCCCAGAACACAACCACACTGTCATCCCACCATCTCTAGTTTCCTCTTCCCATGTCTGGCTCCTGAGCGTAGTCTTCTTCAGTAATGTGTGTAATCAATCAGTGCTACACGTCAAATCCTTAACTAGAGTCCTTTATTTCTGCTCAGGCATCAATACCTCCAAACACAAGCACTACCAAGGATGAAGGGTCCATGTATAATAATCCAAGCAAACAGCTCTGTGTGGTAAAAATCTGGTTAGCAAAATTTGATGAATCAAAAATGAAATAATTCTCATGACATCTATAAGTGTGTGGCTCCATATGAAGAGGCAGTATACTCAACTGAGCTTGAAATCTTCTGCAGAAACACGCTCTGAACCACGGAAGCAATTACAATATTCAGTCAGAGTGTCTCCTCGATCTCACTCTACCTGTGACCTTCAATAAGGTAAGCCTTCTACCATCTTCTCTTTGGGCCTCTGGTTCCACTCTCAAATGAGGGGCTTAAACCTAATAATCTTAATTCTTTATTCAAGTCACTGCATCCTGGATTATAGTAACATGAGTCTACCAGTGCACATACCCACTGGGCATGATTGAGACAATGGCAGATGGCAGGGAACACACTCATACCAGGGGAATGCATTACAGCTGTAGGCCAGTCACACCTGAACTGGAAGTGGCAGTGATGGCAGACAGACAGAGAGTGTGGGATGTGGGAGTCCCACTACCATCAAGCTGGTCTCCTTATCAGGCCTTCAATTCTGAATTTGCACTAGGAGACACACTCTATAATAGTGAACATTCAACTTTGTTAGCTGTCAGGAATATCAAATACTCCAAATAATGGCTGCAGTTAAAGGAAAAGATCCTCTTAGTTACTGGTGAGGATGTTCAACAAGGGACTCACACAAGGGCAGTGTGTTACTGCCAGGTGGATTGGCAGACTTCATAGAAAACTGTATGATAATATTTACTAAATATAAATTTCACATACACACCCACACACATTTCAACTCCCGCTTTTATATACAAGATAAATGGGTGTTTATATCTACCAAATGGTATTTCAGGAGTTTTCACATGAATATTAGTAGTAATAACAAAAGAGAAAACAACTCCACTGCCTACCATGCTCATTAAAGTAGATCAAAAAGTGACAATATACTTGTACAAAACTATGCTCTACACCGATCGGATCCATCTTTACAACTGTACGCAAAAACGTGGACAAGTGTATAAATGACCACAGCAGCACATGCTTTGGGTGTGTGCTTGTTCTTAATCCAAAATTAATCTTCCATGGTAAATTAATTAATTTGGTTAATTAATAACCAAAAATGAAGTTATTCCTTTGCTTGAAGAGACTAGAGACTTAAGAGGATTTCTGGTGCCCTGACGGATGGGGCTCATGTAGTTGGGCGTCATCTGCAAAGTGAAAAGTTGCCAGTTTGATTCCCAATCAGGGCACAGACACGGGTGGCAGGTTCAATCTCCTGTCGGGGTGAGTACAAGAGGCAACCAACTGCTCTTTCCCTCTCACAGCTTGTTTCTCTCCTTCTTTTTCTCCCTCCTTTCCCCTCTCTCTAAACACAAATCAATAAAATCTTTTTTTAAAAAGGATATCCTCAAGTAGAAGGCTTTGGTGATTCTGTTTTGGTGTTCTATTTGTTGTTGTGGTCTTGCTTACAACGGTATTTTTTTTAAATATATCTAGCTATATATTTATCAGTTAAGTAATATCAAGTACATTACATATCAAAAAGGTTCCCCAATAAGCAAATCTGTGTAAGCACCATTAGATTCTAAGAAACTTCAGAAATTTAGTGTTGTAAAATGTTAGTCCCAGTGCTGCCTTGTCTACAATTAAAGTTCAATATATTCTTGTAATATAATGGAGCAACTAATAAGGAATATTTCTGTAATAATATGTCATGTTGCTTATAAATGATCACTGTATTTTTAAGCAAATATGTCTTATTCAAAATGTGAGCACTTTCTTTTTTGTTGATGTTCAAGTACAGTTGTCTCCACTTTCCCACACTGCTCCCGCCCACCTCTCCAATCCCCTCCCCCACCCTCGATCTTACCCTTTGGTTTTCTCCATGTGTCCTTCATGCATGGTCATTGGTGACCCTTCCCCTATTTTACTCCATTATTACACACCCCCCATCCCTTTGGTTTCTGTCGGTTTGTTCTTTATTTCAGTGTCTCTAGTTATGTTTTGCTTGCGTGTTTCTTTGGTTGATTAGGTTCCACTTGCACGTGAGATCTGATGGTATTTGTCTTTCAATGCCTGGCTTAGTTCACTTAGCATAATTCTCTCCAGATCCATCCATGCTGTCATGAAGAGTAGGAGCTCCTTCTTTCTCTCTGCTGCATAGTATCCCATTGGGTAATTGTACCATAATTTTTGATCCACTCATTTCCTGATAAGCACTTGGGTTGCTCCCAGCACTTGGCTATTGGAAATTGTGCTGCTATGAACATTGGGGTGCATAGCTTCTTCTGAGTTCCTGCTTCAACATTCTTTGGGTATCACCCCAGCAGTGGTATCACTGGGTCAAAAGGCAGTTCCATTTTAAGTTTTCTGAGGAAATTCCACAGTGTTTTCCAAAGTGGCTGCACCAGTCTGCATTCCCACCAACAGTGCACTAGGGTTTCCTTTTCTCCACAAACTCACCAGCACTTGTTTGCTGATTGGTTATGGTGGCCATTCTCACTGGTGTGGAGTGGTGTCTCATTGTGGTTTTAATTGGCATTTCTCTAATGGCTAGCATCCTTTCATGTGTCTCTGGGCCCTCTGTATATCCTCTTTGGAGAATTATCTGTTCAGGTCCTTTGCCCATTTTTTAATTAGGTTCTTTGTCTTCTTTGAGTAGAGTCTTCTGAATTCTTTATATATTTTGGAGATCAAACCCTTGTCTGAGGTATCATTTATAAATACACTTTTCTGATATGGTAGGTTCCCTTTTCATTTTGCTGATGTTTTCTTTAGCCGTGCAGAAGCTTTTTATTTTGATTAAGTCCCATTGTTTATTCTTTCTTTAACATCCTTTGCTTGAGGGGAGAAATAGGTGAAAACATTACTGCTTGGAATATCTGAGATTTTCCTGCTTATGTTTCCCTCTAGGACTTTTAATGTGTTGCCCCTTCTAATATTGCTCCCAGGGACAAGGAGACTACTGAATCTCATTTCCCTTGGTGCTGTTACCAAGCATAAATTCCCAGAAATGGAATTCCGGGGTCATATAGAAGTTTTATTTTTAATTGTTTAAAGTATACTCCATAATGCTTTCTACCGTGGCTGCACCAATCTCCAAGCTCACCAATAGTGCACGAGATATCCCTCTTCTCCACATGAAGGAAATACAATTGGTTGTAAAATAATAATACAAACAACTATATGCTAACAAATTGGACAATCAGGACAAAATAGCTAAGTTCCTAGAAACATACAATCTTGCAACACTGAATCAGGAAGAATCAGAGAATCTGAATAGACAGGTTACAACTACACAAATTGAAGCAGTAACCAAAAACTCTCCACAAACCAAAGTCTTGGACCAGACAGTCTCACAGGTGAATTTTACCAAACATTCACAGAACACCTATTTTAAGCAACCTTTGAGTTTAATGAAAATGTCTAAAAGTCTCTACTTTACTTATTAATTTTAGGTTTCAATTTCTGTATCAAATAATGAGTTTATTAGAAACAACTCAGGATGTATGCATCATAACATATATGATAATATATGGTGATTATTACACAACATAAAACATCTCACTCTGTTAAAAAGGCCAAAATTGACTGTCAACTTATATGCTCTTAAAGTTCATTTCTTAGAATTCATTTTGAAGAAGAAACTACCTATGATAATTTATGTACATATAATTATGCTCATATCAAAATTTTGTGGTATAAAGATTCTCTATAAACCTAATGATATTAGCAAAAGAAGAAAGAATAAATTAATGTAAAAATGGCTGCATTGTCATTTTTCAAAATAAATATTTGGACATAAGCTGTATTTATTCTGGTGTAATTTTTGTTTGAATACTAAAAATCCCATATTAGAAAACAAAATTTACTTTTCCCTAAGCACTATGATTCTAGTCATTTTATCTGTTTTTATGAAAATCTTTATTTTGTAAATATATTTAATGAGAGTGTTTGTAAATGTGTGTCTTTGTGTGTAACTTGAGTAGTTGTTTCTGATAATTATGAGATGGAAACCATATACCTGGACAAGATTTGTGGAGCTGAATGCAAAGAGCCGTCAATAAACTCATTTTACTATTGCTAAGTAAGTACAATATTAGGCAATAAGGTAGGGAGGGACAAAAGCAACATTTTCAAAAGGTCCATGTTTCTTTCTCAAGCACCAGCCCATAGGGAATAACACATGATACAACATCTTGTTATACCTGTCCCTTGCTCCTGAGAGACCAGCACCCAGGTCCAGACACAGCCAGGGTGATATAAGCCAGGTCACTGAGGGGACAGTGCTGAACCCTCTGGCAGACAGAAAGCAGACAACAAAGAAGTCCGGGATCTGGAACAGGTACAGGATTTTACTGTGGTTTTCTCATTTCTATTTTAGATTTCTTTAGATGTATTTACCTTTATTTGACTTAAACCATGTTATAAAACTAATGGAGGGTAAGAAATAGTATACAAACGTTTACTTTTGGTTGGAAATAAAGTTATTTTTTTAAAAAACGTGTCTCTACAGGCACAGATAACTAGATGATGTCACACCAAGAATTTTGGAGACCTGCATGTGGATCACTACATCGTTATTCAGATGTACTTTGTCTATTCTACATTCTGCTCCATTTTCTCATATTCCCACAGAATAGAAGAGGTCACATATTATATTATGTATGATATCGCTGGATTGTGTAGAATATAACAGTAGAAAATAGAATTTTATAGACCTTCCAAGGACCGACTCTTTTTAACCAAAGGAAAGCAGATTTCAGAGATTCTCAAGAGGAAGGGGGTCAAGAACACAGTCAAGCAATGTTATAATGTCTAGGGAGTTGGATGGGGCCCAGTTCAGATGGAAGTTTCTCTGAGGTTATGGGACTGTGGTCACAGGAGACATTACCTTGTATCCTGCACATTTGATCATTTGGTGAATAGATTAAGTGGCTTCTAGCAGATTAGACTGGAGGGTCTCACACAGCAATCCACACTTGCCTCTGGGTCACCTGTGCTACCAGGATGCCTACTGTCGGATCCCAACACACCTCCCGGAATAGTCATGTCAGAGGCACACAGTTAGCCCTACATGTTCCAGGCTGCGCCCTCTAACCTACCGTCCACGGAGACCCCTCCAACTTCTTCTCTAGTGAATGCTCCCTGCTCTGGGAGTCCTGGATGACAGCCTATGTTTATCCCTTGGTGACTGAGGCGGGACAGGACAAGGGGATAATGGGGAGGTGGGCATATGATACATCAAGAAAGAAGCCCGTGATCTGCCTGCTTTACAGTATTGGATGATGTTGAGAGAATGAAATATTTTTGTTACCTGCATCTCTCACTTCTCTATGCACTTTCATTTCAGAATATAACAACACTTACACTACATCAGGAACAGAAACAACCTTGTAATAGGATGTGGGTTTTCTGGACCAAATACTTCTAAGAACAACTTGCTTGACTCTGAGGACATCAATCTCTTAATCTATAAGATGGAAAAACACTACATAGTTTGGTATGGAAATAAAATGATTTAATTTGATTCAAAGTGTCTTACATACTCTACATAGTGCAATGCAAATGTAAGCTATTTACTGTCATTTTTACAATTTATGTCATATTGGAAACATTGCAGAGTCAGTTTACTTAAAGAGAATGTACATTGCTGAGCTCTTCTTCTAACTGCTGGCAAATAGAACGAATGAGCAGTTTAACTGATAAGACAGTAAGGTGCTTTTCCTCTCCACTTCTATTTCTATCCTCCACAACCAGGGATTGCCAACCTGAGTGATGGCTGTTGAGAACTGCACCGTGTTCACAGACTTCTTACTCTTAGGACTCTCTGGCAGGTGGGATGTGCAGCAGGGGCTCTTTGTGCTCTTCCTGCTGGTTTATGGCATCACGGTGATCGCCAACCTAGGGATGATCCTGCTGATCAGCATGGATGCCCGGCTCCACACGCCCATGTATTATTTCCTGAGCAATCTGTCTTTCTGTGACGTCTGCTACTCCTCCACTATCTCTCCAAAGATGCTGACTGATTTCTTATCTGAGCAAAAGAAGATCTCATATAGCTTATGTGCTGTTCAGATGTTCTTTCTTGGTGCCTTTGCAGATGTAGAATGTATCATGCTGTCTGTCATGGCCTATGACCGTTATGTAGCCATTTGTAATCCCCTTCTGTATACAGTGACCATGTCCAGGAGAGTGTGCATCCAGCTCATAGCCACTGCCTACACCGCAGGTTTTATGGATATGGCAATCTTTACCTATTGCACAATTCGATTGTCATTCTGCAATTCCAATATCATCAATCACTTTTTCTGTGACTTCCCACCCTTACTAGACCTCTCCACCTCAGACACAACCACCAGTGAAATAGCATTGACAGTTTCCTGTAGTTGTCTTGTGGGGTCCAGTGTCATCACTGTCCTCCTTTCCTACAGCTACATTGTAACTACCATCCTTCGCATGAAGTCCGCCACAGGAAGATGCAAAGCCTTCTCTACCTGTGCCTCCCATTTAACCACTGTGGCTATATTTTATGGGGCACTCTTTTTCATGTATTTCCAACCTAGCTCAAGTTACTCCAGGGACACAGACAAAGTGGCCTCTGTATTCTATGCAGTTGTCATCCCCATGTTAAACCCACTCATCTACTGTTTGAGGAATAAGGATGTGAAAGGTGCCCTGAAAAAAGCAGTGGGCACTAAATTGTGTACTGGGTGAAAGTGTGGTCAATCACGAAGGTTTTATTTATAGATGTTGACACCTAAAGTTTATGGACATTGGCACAGTTTTCTGTGGTCTCACAAATACTATGCTGGACGTTTCTTTACCCACATTTGTGCCTAAATTGGATGTAGAGAATAGTCATTATAAATCTGTATTTCTGTGAATTAAAGAGGAGGAGTAATAGGTTTACTCTACTGTTTTGGAAAGAGGATTTTTTTTGTACTATTCTGCTCTATTCATGAGTATATATGTATATATATGTATCCCAGGAAGATATGGGCACAGTACCATTTTCCTCCATGTTCAAATTCCAGTTTTTTAAGAAAATTATTTTAACAAAGTTGCTGAGCCTGAAGTGACTTTTAATGGTTTAAGTTACCTTTTGTTTTCTTCTTCCTATGTGCTTGTATCATCCTATAAATTTTCCATCATTACACTTAGAAGTAATAAGTAGTAAATGAATGAATAAGAATAAATTTAAATTCTTCTGCTTTAGCTCAAAGGCCTATAAATGCAAGGCTCTTGTCTGTCTTGTTCACTAGTATTTATACTTTGTCATTTACAATGCTCATTTTCAGGATTATTTTGAAAACATTTATTGAATGAAAGTGTGTGTCCTGCAAGACAGATGGAAAAAGCAGCCTTTGTGTATGAAAAGTAGAATAACTGTTTTGTTTTATTCTAGCGTGTTCATTTTACACAAAACCCACCTGTATTTCTGCATTGCCCAAGGCTGATTAACCATCAGGGACACGGTTCATGGGATGTAGACAACTTCTCAGATCCTCTATTTCTGATCGTGCTACCCCAGGGGTCAGCAGCATCAGCAGCTCTACACTTCTTCGGCACATCACAGCCTTCACCTCAGACTGTGCATTTCCCCTCTTGCCCTCGCTCTGGGGAACAGATACCTGCTTTTGACAACTGAACAGACACTGCATGAACGGTGCTTGGGGGTGTAGAATCTTGACCTCCTCTAATAGCCACTATCCCTTTATTGTATAAAGTGTGCTTAATGTATGTACTTTATCTCCCTTTACAACATGTTCATAGCATTTTAATAATTAACTTAAAAAAACATGAAATTCCAAATTGATGTAGTTTAACTTGAAAAATTATTAACAAAAACTTATTTTTGATGGAGAAGAAAACATAAAACAAAATAGTGTTTACAATAGTATTCCAGTTGTGATGTCTTAATTTGGTTCTCTGTCAATCTGTGAAATAAACTGAAACTTTAGTCTAAACACAATTGTAATAGTAGTCATTGCTTAGTGGTTGGATGTTAAATAATGCTACAATCTATTTTAATAACTTAAGGTAATTGTACCTGATCTTTACACTATTAATGAACAATTGTTAATACCGTTATAAGAAACATTATATAATTTCAGGGTCTTAGAATATTCACTTCATTTTAAGGTTGCCATTCTGTAGAAAAACCTGGAGGCTCTCTCCTTTTCTCTCTGGAGGGCAGAGTAGTAGACTGCACAAGGCTTCTCATTTAGGTCCTCTTCTCCTTACACACACACACACGCACACACACACACCTCCCTTTAACATATAAAGTGTGCTTAATGTACGTTCTTCAAACATCATAAGAATGAAACAACACACTTCTCAGCTCTGGTTAAATGCCCCATTCTTACATCACAGGCAACTATCTCCTTTAAGCATTGTACTAATATCATCTGTTACTATATCACCATCTCCAAGATGAGATTGTGAGCATTCTTAGCTCAAGCACTGAGCATTCCATGTGTATTATCCAAAGCACCTGCATGGTGTCAGTGACACCAAATGACAAAACAGACAAATAGATACTAAAATGGAGTATTAGATGACATTTTCCCTCTTCTTAGAGTCACTAAAACAACAATCTCAGGGTACAAGGCTTGGCAATGCACATTCCGTCATCCCCCAGAAACTACATGAATGGTTGTGGGCACTGAAGTGATGGATCTGTAAAGACCCACATGACACTTACACTCTAAGTAAAGAGCATTCACCCCGGAACATCCCTCAGATTTGTCGATTTCAACTACCTCTGCTCCAGTCTCCACTGGAACGATATTATGAGCAAATGTATAATAGAATACATTGTATTTTGTAAAGCATGATCCAAAAACATACATTTTATAAAAGATCATACTCATGGGGTGGGTGGAAGAGAATCAGAGTATAAGGGTGATAAATGGTAATGAAAAATACCATAAAAAATAAACTACTAAAAATACCCTCAAGCAAATGAACTACATTAGCAGAAGCAGGTTTTCATGGCTGTTTATTTCTACACTTTGTTGGATATCCACCAGCCTAACCAGAGAAAAATACTTAAAACACACATCTACTGAGTCATTATTCATATCAGTTCTATGCTAAGGATTGTGAGAATGTAGAAAAACATATCTATAGCCATATAGATGAGATAGATAGAGTGATAGATTTCAAATACATGCATACATATACATATGTAAATTACAAAATGTGTGTACCAACTAATTCAATGTTATGCAATGAAAGAAGAGCCATTATACTACCCCCCAAAATGCCACTTTGGCATACTGATTATTTTGAAATACAGTTAAGTTAAGAAAGCCCGTGTCTTGTCACACATTGGAGGCAACAAGAATTCCTTGGTTCACACATCCTTTGCATTTATTCTGATGTACTGTGACAAAAAAGGTTATGAATCATTTTTCTGTGATGCCCTCCCCTGGTGAAGCTAGCCTGCAAAGACACATCAATAAATGAGTGGCTTCTCTCCACATAGTGCAGCTCAGTGTAAGTGATCCGTTTATCGCATGACCAAATCCTACTTTTTCACCCTTTTCTCAGACTTAAAGATGTGCTTTATCACTGGAAGAAGAAATACCTTCTCTCTATGTGCCTCTCACCTGATTTCTGTGGCCACCCATCAGGGCAGTCTTCTCCCAATATTGATAAATTTATCTCAGTTCTAAGCCATGGTCCTCCTCATGCTGAACCTGTTTGTTCATAGTTTGACAAACAAATACATAAATGACACCACTAGGAAAGCCACAGGACTGAAGGTAGATTCCTTGTGAGATACAACTTTCCAAGATGTATCCATTCCCTAATTCCGAGCTCTAACTGGCAACCCCCAATGGCCTTACCAGCACACACACAACTTCTCTCACAAGAATTGCATCAAACCCTCGTTTTTCACAAAGTACAACGCATTTCATGGCCCCAAATTATAAGAAAATATTTAAAAGTTTTAAAATCAGTGCTTAAAGTTTATGCTACCATGGACTGTAGCTGGTTGTCTTAAAGGATACAGTAAACACCTCAGAAATGTGGGTATGTGATCATGTACAGGTTATCCATTCACAAGGTAGATTACTGGATGAGGGAAGAAGCCAGGTTACCTTGATTCATGAGCCACCTCTGTACTCAGCTATTGAGAGGCACTTTGAATAAGTTACTTGATTTTTCTATGCCTCAGTTAACTATCTGTGAAATGGGGAGAATATACTACCTGTGTCACTGATTGTTACATGCTTAACTGAGTGAATGATGGGAAGACTGCCTAAGCCATTTGAAGCACTTCATGGATGTTAACCATATAGATGCCTATGACCCAAACAACAATCTTAGAATTATACTCCAGGGAAACCAATGAATATGTTCACCCAAACACATGTACAGAATACTCACCATTGAATTATTTGCAACAGTATAAAACTGAAAACAACTCATTTTTTCCTCAACACATTAAATCAGGAGCTGACACACTTTTCCTTAAAGTGATAAGTAGTACACACTTTTAAGATATATGAGCTATAAAATTTTTCCACAAGCACTGAGATTAGCCTTTGTTTCATAAGAGAAACCATCGACAATATGTAAAGAAATGGTGCATCGCAGCTTCAATAACTCTTTACGTGCTGTAGTTTGCTGACCCATGGTCCAGATTTGACAAATTACTTCATATTAAGTTTGTACGTTTGAAAACTACGCAGCAATGACGATGAATGAACTGCTTCCACAAGCAACAGCACAGAGAAATTTCACAGGCATAATGTTGAGTGAACAAGCCAGACAAAGATGGGTAAAAAATTACATGGTTTGACTACTGTAAACCTCAAAAGCATAAAAACTGATCAAGCATACTGGACATCAATCTGTGATTGGTGTGGGTACATTTTCTGAGATGCTAGTAACGTTCTTTTTCTTTTGGTTTGGTTCTGGGTGCACACGCTGATGTATTTTTTCCTCAGCGACCACTCTTTCAGTGACTTCTGCTACAGCACAGCAACTGGACCCAGAACACTGGTAGGTTTCATTGCCAAGAAGTGAGTTCCCTTCAGTCGCTACTCTCTGCAATGCTTGATCTTCTGCACCTTTGCAGAGTCTCAGTGTCTGAAGTTGGTGGTGATGGCCCAGGATGGGCACAAGGCCAGTACCAACCCCTTCCTCTTTACATTCCCATGTCCAGCAGAGTGTGCACCCTGCTCATGGCTGGGGAGCACATGGTGGGAATTACAGATGCTCCAGTTTCTTATATACACACATTTTCAAAATATTATTGTAAAATTTACAAAGCATATGACTTTCATATAAACTACTTCATTAAATAATTGTCTTTTCTCACCAGAAAGTACTACCTCACTTACATATAAGAGGTATTTTTAGCAGCCTTCAGTCACTACTTTCCTTGTTCCTGACCCAGGAAGCCTTACTGAACTGGTTTTCCCTGGTGACATTGTCCTGTGCTGCACTTTGTCATAAAGACCCAAGCCTCAGGGGCAAACAGCCATTATCTGGAAGGAGGAGATTATGAGTAGACTGTTCTCTCTGCAGCACTGGGTGTGGGGTGCCTGTGATATCAGGGAAACCCTGTAGATATAAAAAATATTTTCTACCTTGTTTGCTCTGAAGTCTTAAATTGTCTTGTGATTCTTCCCCCTTCCACATGTAGTTAAAGAAAGTCAGTGTATTAGAACATAAAGCCTTTGGGAATGAATTTAAATTATCTACGTTTTGACAATATATTGCTCTCCATACTCCGGATGTCATGGGGAGTGGGAGTTACACTACAGGGGCTCCCAGTTTATGAAGATCACCTTTAGATCCTGCTTGAAGGGTGTGTCCCCTGAGGCAGCTGGCATCCCTGGAGACAAGAAGCACCTGAGGGGAAAATGAGGGTGGGGAGGAATCTGAAGAAGGTGACCAAGGAGGACTCTGCCTCCTCTACATACATCCCCGGGGAAATAAGACAATGGTAGTGGAGCTCTTTGGTCCCCCAGGTACAGCACTCTCTTGTGGTTACCTGGTGGAAAAATACTTAGGTGGTTTTTCAACACACCTAACAGTTTTTTAAATCTGTAGTTCTTCCTCAATCACCCTGCCTGTAGAAAAATAACACATGACAAAACATGTAATTAATTGAATATGCCACGTATTCCTGAGAGGCCGTGTTCAACGCCCAGCAAGCAGACACAGAAACAGCAAAATAACGCAGCTCAGTGGGGAGGCAGGGCTGAGCCCTCCTGCAGACAGACTGGGTGGAGCACGGAAGTCAGTGCACCTGGACTTGCTGTTCCTCTGATGTCTGTATCAGATTTCTCTAATTTTTATCATCATTGCACTGAATATATGCTATCTAACCTATAAAGGGTATGTAATGTTATACAAAATTTTAATTACTTTTATCAATCTATTATAAAGACATATATATAAATGGAAGGAAATACAATGAAATGCCAGCATGAATAGTGGAGGTGATAGGACTTTTCATTTTTAATCTCTTACCTATACTTTGTATATTTTAAAAGAAATATCAAAGCATTTTTAAAAGATGTGTTTTCAGGAACAGATGTTCAAATGAGTTTATGCCAAGGGTTTGGAGAAACACCCATGGATACTACATCATTAATCTGCTTTTCTGTTTCTGTTCTTCTATCTTCCAATCCACTGTCACTATTTGCACAGAACACAAGGGGTCACATACAACACACATAACATAATTCATTGGGTAAATTAGAACAGTGGGACATACAACATAATTGGCCTCCCAAAGACCAATGCTTTTAAAACAAAGAAGGGCAGATTTCAGAGCTACTTAAGGAAAATAGGAATGAAAGAAAACAAGAAGCAATATATCAAATTTTAGGGAAATGGAGACATGGTTCAACATGAATTCTCTCTGAATTTACTGGGCTGTGGACAGATGAGGACTTTTATCCTGACATTGACACATCTGTTCTGTTGGTGAATACATACTGTGGATTCTAGTTGGTTAGAGGAAAGTGACCCACGGGGACATCCAACAACACTTTCTTTCCTCTCTGTCACCCCTGAGACCAGCATGCCTGGAGTCAGGTCCCAAACATTCTGCAGAAGCTCTGCTGAACAGCAGCCACTGTCAGAGGGAGCATGGTTAGCGCAGGCTTATTTCTGTCTAACTCTCGCCATGGGGACCCTCCAGCCTCTTCCCGAGCACCAGCACCCTCCTGTTCCAGGGGGTCCTGAATCACAGACTATCTCTCTCACTGGCTGTGGAGACTGGAAAGGACATGAGGGGTGAGTAGGGATTAGGGGAATGTTCTATCCAGACACCACCATGTCTCTGCCCGTCCACAATTCTAACAGTGAAGGAAAATAAAACAACATATCCACTCTTTGTACCTCTCAGCTAACTGTGCTTCTCAATTACAGGATGTAACACAGGCTCCACAATACTGAAAAACAGCAACAATCTTATCAGAAGAGTGGGTAACTGAACCAAGTAATTAAAGAACTATTGCCTCAGCTATGAAAGCATTAATTTCTCCATTTCTAAGAAAGGAGTAACAAAAATTATCACAAATACTACATAGGTTGGTATGGAAAAAGCATGATTTAATATAAAACTGTGCCACAAACTAGGTATAATGTTATATAAATGTAAGAGATAGGATCATTAACGTTTATGGATTCACATTATATATCAAGTATTTCCAAAGAGTCAGATTTCCTCAAGGAGTTCTGGCATTGTTTACTTCTTTTTCTGATTACTGAGAAATAGAAAGAATCAGCAATTTAACTGATAAGATAGATGATGTTAACACTGAACATCCATGTCCTTCTTCCACAACCAGGGATTGCCAACCTGAGTGATGGCTGTTGATAACTGCACCGTGTTCACAGACTTCATACTCTTAGGACTCTCTGGCAGGCGGGATGTGCAGCAGGGGCTCCTTGTGCTCTTCCTGCTGGTTTATGGCATCACGGTTATCGCCAACCTAGGGATGATCCTGCTGATCAGCATGGACGCCCGACTCCACACGCCCATGTATTATTTCCTGAGCAATCTGTCTTTCTGTGATGTCTGCTACTCCTCCTCTGTCTGTCCCAAGATGCTGTCTGATTTCTTATCTGAGCAGAAGAAGATTGCATATAATTTATGTGTGGTTCAAATGCTTTTTGGGGCCTTTGCAGATGCAGAATGTGTCATGCTGTCTGTCATGGCCTATGACCATTACATGGCCATTTGTAATCCCCTTCTGTATACAGTGACCATGTCCAGGAGAGTGTGCACTCAGCTGGTGGCCACTGCCTACTCTGCAGGTTTTATGGATATGGCAATCTTTACCTATTTCACACTTCGATTGTCATTCTGCAATTCCAATATCATCAATCACTTCTTTTGTGACTTACCACCCTTACTAGCCATCTCCACCTCAGACACAACCACCAATGAAATAGCAATGACCATTTACTGTAGTTGTGTAGTGGGGTACAGCGTCATCACAGTCTTCCTCTCCTACAGCTACATCATAACTACCATCCTTCACATGAAGTCCACCACAGGCAGACGCAAAGCCTTCTCCACCTGTGCCTCCCATTTAACTGCTGTGGCTATGTTTTATGGGACACTCCTCTTCATGTATTTCCGGCCCAACTTGAGCTACTCCATGGACACAGACAAAGTGGCCGCTGTTTTCTACACAGTTGTCATCCCCATGTTAAACCCACTCATCTACAGTGTGAGGAATAAGGATGTGAAAGGTGCCCTCAAAAAGGTCGTTGTCACTAAATTATGTTCCCATTGAAATCATGTTCACCAAAAAATATTCATTTAGAGATGTTGAGAATTGCAATTTAGGCACTTGGACACAGTTTTGTTGTAGTCTCACAAATAAATCTGAATATTTCTTTATTCCCTTTGTGCCTAAATTGAATGCAGAGAATAGTCATCATGAATCTTCATCTCTTCAAACTAAAGACTCGTAATAGGTTTACTCTTGGATTTGTAAAGGGGGTCTTTATGTATTACTCTGCTCTATTCATTGGTATATATCTCAGACAATTACGGGCATAGTACCATGCTCCTGCAGGTTTAAAGCTCCATTTTTAAGCAAATGATTTTAATAAACTTGCTGAACCAGAAGGGAGCTTCAGTGGTTTAAATTACCTTCTGCTGTCTTCTTCCTATGTGCTCATATCATCCTATAAATTTCCCATCATAACACTTAGAAGTAATAACTAGTAAATGAATGAGTAAGAGTAAATTAAAACTGTTGCCTTTGCTCAGAGTCCAATAACTGCAAGGCTCCTCTCTATCTGGTTCACAGGTATTTCTACTTTGTTATTTACAATGCTCATTTTCAGGGTGGCATTCATAAATATTTATGCAATAAGTGAAGATGTGCCCCCTGCAATACAGATGGAAAATGCAGCCTTTGTCTATGAAAAAGACAATAACTTTGTTTTGTTTTTTTCTAGCATGTTCATTTTACACAAAACCAACCTGTATTTCTTCTTTGCCCAAGGCTGGCTAGGTATCAGGTATACGGTTCATGTGATGTAGACAACTTCTCAGAACCTCTATTTCTGATCGTGCCACCCCAGGGGTGAGCAGCATCAGCAGCTCTACATTTATTTGGCACATCACAGCCTTCACCTCAGACTGTGGATTTTCCCTCTTGCCCTCGATCTGGGGAACAGATACCTGCTCTTGTCAACAGAACAGAAATTGCATGAACGGTGCTTGGGGGTGGAGGACCTTGACCTTCTCTAATAGCCACTCTCCCTTTAATGTATAAAGGTGCTTAATGTATGTACTTTATATCTCTTTACACCATGTTCATACCATTATGCTGCCCCACTGACTAGTGCAGGGAAGTGGTCATTGTTCAGTCATGTGCATTCCAGTCCAAGCTCTTTGGCTGACAGGCTACATTGATGTGACACAAATGGTTCTCATATTAACAATGGCTGGACTCTTTTCACACACACTTGATATACCTTCTTTCAACTTACAGTCCTAACTTCAGTAGGGTTCATTCCCCAGAAGACGACTACACTGTCGTCCCAACATCTGTAGGTTTGTCTTCCCATCTCTGGCTCCTGAGCATAGTCTCCTTCAGTAATTTTGTGTAATCAATCAGTGTTACACAATAATTCCTTAACTAGAGTTCTTTATTTCTGCTCAGGCATTAATATCTCCAAACACAAGCACTACCAAGGATGAAGGGTCTATGTATAATAATCCAAGCAAACAGCTCTGTGTGGTAAAAATTTGGTTAGCAAAATTTGATGAATCAAAAATGAAATAATTTGCATGGTATCTATAAGCTTGTGGCTCCATATGAAGAGACAGCTACTCAACTGAGCTTGAAATCTTCTGCAGAAACATGCTCTGAACCATGGAGGCAATTACAATATTCAGTCAGAGTTTCTCCTCCCATCCTACTCTGCCTGTGACCTTCAACAAACCACTCTTTCTCTTCGGACCTCAGGTTCCACTCTGTCAAATGAGGGGTTTAAAAGTGAGTAATCTTATTCTTTATTCAAGTCACTGCATCCTGGATTATAGTAACATGAGTCTGTCAGTGCACGTACCCACTGGGCATGATTGAGACAATGGCAGATGGCAGGGAACACACTCATACCAGGGGAATGCATTACAGCTGTAGGCCAGTCACACCTGAACTGGAAGTGGCAGTGATGGCAGACAGACAGAGAGTTTGGGATGCGGGAGCATCACTACCACCAAGCTGGTCTCCTTCACAGGCCTTCAATTCTGAATTTGCACTATGAGACACAGTGTATAATAGTGAATATTCAACTTTCTTAGCTGTCAGGAATATCAAATACTCCAAGTGATGACTGCAATTAAAGGAAAAGATCCTCTTAGTTTCTGGTGAGGATGTTCAACAAGGGACTCACACAAGGGCAGTGTGTTACTGCCAGGTGGATTGGCAGACTTCATAGAAAACTGTATGATAATATTTACTAAATATAAATTTCACATACACACCCACACACATTTCAACTCCCGCTTTTATATACAAGATAAATGGGTGTTTATATCTACCAAATGGTATTTCAGGAGTTTTCACATGAATATTAGTAGTAATAACAAAAGAGAAAACAACTCCACTGCCTACCATGCTCATTAAAGTAGATCAAAAAGTGACAATATACTTGTACAAAACTATGCTCTACACCGATCGGATCCATCTTTACAACTGTACGCAAAAACGTGGACAAGTGTGTCACTGACCACAGCAGCACGTGCTTTAGGTGTCTACTTGTGCTCAGTTCAAAACTAATCTTCTGTGATAATAACCAAAATGTAGTTATTGCTTTGCATGAAGACACTAGTGACTTCAGAGGATTTCAGGTGCTCTGACGGATGAGGCTCAGTCTGTCGGGTGTCATCTGCAAAGTGAAAGGTTGCCAGTTTGATTCCCAATCAGGGCACAGATACAGGTGGCAGGTTCATTCACTGCCGGGGCGTGTACAAGAGGCAACCAACTGCTCTTTCCCTCTCACAACATGTTTCTCTCCTTCTTTTTCTCCCTCCTGTGCCCTCTCTCTAAACACAAATCCATAAAATCATTTTTAAACAGGATATCCTAGAGTAGAATGCTTTGGTGATTCTGTTTTGGGTTTCTATTTGTTGTTTTGGTCTTGGTTAAACAGTATATATTTTAAATTTGTCTAGCTATATACTTATAATTTAAGTAATATCATGTACATTACATATCAAAAATGTTCTCCAAAAAGCGAATCTGTGAATGCACCATTAGATTCTAAGAAATTTCAGAAATTTAATGTTGTAAAATATTTAGTTCCAGGACTGCCTTGTCTACAAAAAAGTTCAGTATATTCTTGTAAAATAATGGAGCAACTTTTAAGGAATATGTCTGTAATAATATGTCAAGTTGCTTATACATGATCACTATATTTTTAAACAAAAGTGTCTTATTCAAAATGTGAGCACTTTCTTTTTTTATTGATGTTCAACTACAGTTGTCTCCAATTTCCCACACTACTCACGCCTGCCTAACCAATCCCCCTACCCACAACCTCGTTCCTACTCTTTGGTTTGTCCATGTGTCCTTCATGTATGTTCATTAGTGACCCTTCCCCTATTTTACTCCATTATTTCACACCCACCATCCCTTTGGTTTCTGATTGTTTGTTCTTTATTTCAATGTCTCTGGTTATGTTTTGCTTGCTTGTTTGTTTGGTTGACCACTCATAGGTGAGATCATATGGTATTTGTCCTTCAAAGCCTGGCTTAGTTCACTTAGCATAATTCTCTCCAGATCCTTCCATGCTGTTGCAAGAGTAGGAGCTCCTTCTTTCTCTCTGCTGCGCAGTATTCCATTGGGTAAACGTACCATAATTTTTTGATCCACTCGTTTCCTGAATGGCACTTGGGTTGCTTCCAGTACTTGGCCATTGGAAATTGTGCTGCTGTGAACATTGGGGTGCATAGCTTCTTTTGAATTGCTGCTTCAGCATTCTTCAGGGATAACCCCAGCAGTGGTATCACTGGGTCAAAAGTCAGTCCCATTTTTACTTTTCTGAGGGAATTCCTAGTGTTTTCCAGAGTGGCTGCACCAGTCTTCATTCCCACCAACAGTGCACTAGGGTTCCCTTTTCTCCACAGCCTCACCAGTACTTGTTTGTTGATTGATTATGGTGGCCATTCTCACTGGTGTGGAGTGGTATCTCACTGTGGTTTTAATTTGCACCTTTCTAATGGCTAGCATCCTTTCCTGTATCTCTGGGCCTTCTGTATGTCCTGTTTGGAGAATTGTCTGTTCAGGTCCTTTAGCCATTTTTTAATTGGCTTGTTTTTCTTCCTGGAGTAGAGTCATGTGAGTTCTTTATATATTTTGGAGATCGAACCTTTGTCCGAGATATCATTTGTGAATACATTTTCCCATATGGTAGGTTCCTTTTTCATTTGGCTGATATTTTCTTTAGCCGTGCAGAAGCTTTTTATTTTGATTAAGTCTCATTCGTTTATTCTTTCCTTTATGTCACTTGCTCTATGGGAAATGTAGGTGAAAATACTGCTGCATGGAATATCTGAGATATTCCTGCCTATGTTTTCCTCTAGGACTTTCAATGTGTTGGCACTTCTAATATTGTTTCCAGGGACAAGGAGTCTAATGAACCTCATTTCCCTTAATGTCATTACCAAGCATAAATTCCCAGAAATGGAATTGCTGGGCCATAAATCAGTTTTATTTTTAATTTTTAAAAAAATACTCCATACTGCTTTCTACCATGGCTGCACCAATCTGCAAGCTCACCAATAGTGCACGAGATATCCCTCTTCTCCACACCAAGGAAATACAAATGGTTGTAAGAAAGGAGCACAAACAACTATACTCTAACAAGTTAATCAGGAAAAAATAGATTAGTTGCTAGAAACATACAATCTTGCAACACTGAATCAGGAAGAATCAGAGAATCTAAATACACAGATTACAACTAAGAAATTGAAGCAGTAACCAAAACCTCTTAACAAACCAAAGTACTGGACCAGATGGCTTCACAGGTGAATTTTACCAAACATTCAAAGAACACCTATTTTGAACAACTTTTACGAGTTTAATGAAAATTTCATAGACTCTACTTGTTACCTCTAGGTTTCAATTTCTGTATCAAATAATGACTTTATTATAAACCACTGAGGATATATGTATCAAAACATATATGATAATATATGGTGATTATAATACAACATAAAACATCTCACTCTGTTGCCAAAATTGAGTTTATTTACTGTCATATTTATATTCTCTTAACGTTCATTTCCTAGAGTGTATTTTAAAGAAGAACCTAGCTATGAAAAATTATGTATGTGTAATTGTACTCATTTCAAAATTTTAAGGTCTCAAGATTCTCTATAAACCTAATGATATTAGCAAAAGAAGTATGAATAAAAGGCTGCATTGTTATTATTCAGAATAACTATTTGCATATAAGCTGTATTTATTTTGATGTAACTTTTGTTTGAGTATTTAAAATCCCATAATAGACAACAAAATTTGTTTTTCCCTAAGCACTATGATTATAGTCAGTTTTGTCTGTATTTACAAAAATATTTGTTTTGTGAAAATGTTTAATGTGTGATTATTTTTATATGTGTGTCTTTGTGTGTAACTTGAGTAGTTGTTTCTGATAATTTTGAGATGGAAACAATATACCTGGACAAGATTTGGTGAGCTGGACGCAAAGAGCCCTCAATACACTCATTTTACTATTGCTAAGTAAGTACAACATTAGGCAAGAAGGTAGGGAGGGACAAAAGCAACATTTTCAAAAGGTCCATGTTTCTTTCTCAATCACCAGCCTGTAGGGAATAACAGATGATACAACATCTTGTTATACCTGTCCCTTGTTCCTAAGACACCAGCACCCAGTTCCAGACACAGCCAGGTTGATATAAGGCAGGTCACCGAGGGGACAGTGCTGAACCCTCTGGCAAACAGAAAGCAGGCAACAAAGAAGTCCGGGATCTGGAACAGGTACAGGATTTTATTGTGGTTTTCTCATTTCTATTTTAGATTGCTTTGTTCTTTTATCTTTATTTGATAAAGCATGTTATAAAACTAATGGAGAGTAAGAAATAGTATACAAACTTTTCCTTACTTTTATCAATCTCATTATTTTAAAGACATTCATAATGGCAAAGAATAAAATGTAAGTATTTTATTTCTGAAAATGGTTAGGTATTGTTTGTTTTTATTATCTTACCTGTACTTTTACATATTTTATAAATATTATTGATTGGAAATGAAGTTTCTTTTTAGGAAATGTCTCTACAAGCACAGATAATTAGATGAGTTGTGACCAGGGTTTTTAGAGACCTGCATATGGATCACACGTCATTGTTCAAATGTAATTCTTTTCTATTCTACACTCTTCTCCATTTTCTCATATTCCCACAGGATAGAAGAGGTCACATATTATATTATACATGATATGCCTTGTTTGTGTAGAATATAACAATAGAACATAGAATTTTATTGACCTTCCAAGGACCAACTCTTTTTAACCAAAGGAAAGCAGATTTCAGAGATTCTCAAGAGGAAGGGGATCAAGAACACAGTCAAGCAATGTCACAATGTCTAGGGAGTTGGATGGGGCCCAGTTCAGATGGGAGTTTCTCTGAGGTTATGGGACTGTGGACACATGAGACATTACCTTGTATCCTGCACATCTGATCTTTTGGTGAATAGATTCAGTGGGTTCTAGCAGATTAGACTGGAGGGTCTCACACAGCAATCCACACTTGCCACTGGGTCACCTGTGCTACCAGGATGCCTACTGTCAGATCCCAACACACCTGTCCGAGCAGTGATGTCAGAGGGCACACAGTTAGCCCTACTTGTTCCAGCCTGTGCCCTCTAACCTACCGTCCATGGAGACCCCTCCACCTTCTCCTCTAGTGAATGCTCCCTGCTCTGGGAGTCCTGGATCACAGACTATCTTTATCCCTTGGTTACTGAGTCTGGATAAGTCAAGGGGATGATGGGGAAGTGGGCAGACATTACATCAACAAAAAAGTCAGTGATCTCACTGCTTTACAATATTGGATAATGAGGGGAGAAAGAAATATTTTTGTTACCTGCATCTTTCACTTCTCTATGCATTTTTATTTCAGAATATGACAACACTTACAATACATCAGGAATAGAAACAACCATGTAATTAGATATGGGTTATCTGAGCCAAATAGTTCTACGAAAAACTGGGTTGATTCCGAGGACATCAATTTCTTAATCTATAACATGGAAAATTCTACATAGGTAGGTATGGAAATTAAATGATCTAATTTGGATCAAATTGTGGTACCTATCTATATAAGCTGTATTATTATCATTCAATCAATTCATATTAAATTGGAAACATTGCAGAGTCAGTTCACTTAAAGAGAATGTACATTGTTGAGCTCTTTTTCTAACTGCTGACAAATAGAAAGAACTAGCCATTTAAGTGCTAAGAAGAAAGATGCTTTTCCCTCCACTTGCATTTCCTTCCTCCACAACCAGGGATTTTCAGACATGACTGATGGCTGTTGAGAACTGCACCGTGTTCACAGACTTCATACTCTTAGGACTCTCTGGCAGGCGGGATGTGCAGCAGGGGCTCTTTGGGCTCTTCCTGCTGGTTTATGGCATCACTGTGATCGCCAACCTAGGGATGATCCTGCTGATCCACATGGAACCCCGGCTCCACACGCCCATGTATTATTTCCTGAGCAATCTGTCTTTCTGTGATGTCTGCTACTCCTCCATTGTCTCTCCCAAGATGCTGGCTGATTTCTTATCTGAGCAAAAGAAGATTGCATATAATTTATGCATGGTTCAAATGCTTTTCGGTGCCTTTGGGGGTGTGGAATGTGTCATGCTGTCTGTCATGGCATATGACCGTTACGTTGCCATTTGTAATCCCCTTCTGTATACAGTGACCATGTCCAGGAGAGTGTGCATCCAGCTCGTGGCCACTGCCTACACCACAGGATTTATAGATATGGCAATCTTTACCTATTTCACAATTCAGTTGTCATTCTGCAATTCCAATATTATCAATCACTTTTTCTGTGACTTACCACTCTTACTAGCCATCTCCACCTCAGACACAACCATCAGTGAAATAGCAATGACCGTTTTGTGTAGTTGTGTAGTGGGGTCCAGCATCATCACTGTCCTCCTCTCCTACAGCTACATCATAACTACCATCTTTCGCATGACATCGGCTGAGGGCAGACACAAAGCCTTCTCCACCTGTGCCTCCCACTTAACCACTGTGGCTATATTTCATGGGACACTCCTCTTCATGTATTTCCGACCCAACTTGAGTTACTCCAAAGACACAGACAAAGTGGCCTCTGTTTTCTACACAGTTGTCATCCCCATGTTAAACCCACTCATCTACAGTTTGAGGAATAAGGATGTGAAAGGTGCCCTGAAAAAAGTTGTCACTAAATTATGTTTTGAGCAAAAACATGTTCACCAAAAAATATTTATTTACAGTTGTTGAGAATTAAAATTTAGGCAGTATGACACAGTTTTCTGTAGTCTCAGAAATACAACTCTGAACATTTCTTTATTAACTTCTGTGCTTAAATTGAATGCAGAGAATAGTCATCATGAATCTTCATCTCTTCAAACTAAAGACACGTAATAGGCTTACTCTTGGTTTTGTAAAGAGGGTCTGTATGTATTACTTTGCTCTCTTCATGGGTATATATCCCAGAGAGATATGGGCATAGTACCATGTTCCTCTATAATTAAAGTTCCATTTTTTAAGCAAATTATTTTAGTAAACTTGCTGAGCCAGAAGGGAGTTTTAGTGGTTTAAGTTAGTTTTTGTTGTCTTCTTCCTATGTGCTTGTATCACCCTATAAATTTCCCATCATAACACTTAGAAGTAATAAGTAGTAAATGAATGAGTAAGAGTAAATTAAAACTGTCCTGCCTTCGCTCAGAGTCCTATAACTGCAAGGCTCTTCTCTATCTGGTTCACCGATATTTCTACTTTGTTACTTCCAGTGCTCATTTTCAGGATTCCATTCAAAACCATTTATGCAATGAATGACGTGTCCCCTTGCAAGACAGATGGAAAAAGCAGCCTTTGTGTATGAAAAGTAGAATAACTGTTTTGTTTTATTCTAGCGTGTTCATTTTACACAAAACCCACCTGTATTTCTTCTTTGCCCAAGGCTGGGTAACCATCAGGGACACGGTTTATGGGATGTAGACAACTTCTCAGAACCTCTATTTGTGATCGTGCTACCCCAGGGGTCAGCAGCATCAGCAGCTCTACATTAATTTGGCACATCACAGCCTTCACCTCAGACTGTGCATTTCCCCTCTTGCCCTCGCTCTGGGGAACAGATACCTGCTCTTGACAACTGAACAGAAATTGCATGAACAGTGCTTGGGGGTGTTGGACCTTGACCTCCTCTAATAGCTTCTATTCCTTTAATGTATAAAGTGTGCTTAATATATGTATTTTATCTCCCTTTACAACATGTTCACAGCATTATACTAATTAACTTTAATAAAAACCATGAAATTCCCAATTGATGTAGTTGAAGTTCAAGAGTTATTAACAAGAATTTATGTTTGATGAAAAACAAACAAACAAACAGACAAATAGTATTTACATTAGTATTCCAGTTGTAATGCCTTAATTTGGTTCTCTGTCAATCTGTAAAATAAACTGAAACTTTAGTTTAAACACAATTGTAATAGTGGTCATTGCTTAGAGGTTGGATGTTAAGTAACGCTAAAATCTATTTCAATAACTTAAGGTAATTGTACCTGATACTTTCTCTACTGTTGAATAATTATTAATACCATTATTAAAACATTATATAATTTCAGGGTCTAGGAATATTCATTTAATTTTAAGGTTGCCATTCTGCAGAAAACCCTGGAGGCTCTCTCTCCTTCTCCCTGGAGGACAGAGTAGTGGACTGCACAAGGCTTCTCACTTAGGTCCTCTTCTCTTTACACACACACTCACACCCACACACACACCCCTCTCCCTTTAATGTATAAAGTGTGCTTAATGTACCTACTTCAAACATCCTAAGAATGAAACGACACACTTCTCAACTTTGGTTAAATACCCCAATCTTAAATCACAGGCAACTATCTCCTTTAAGCATTGTACTAATATCATCTGTTACTATATCACCATCTCCAAGATCAGAATGTGCGTGTTCTTAGCTCAAGCACTGAGCATTCCATGTGCATTATCCAAAGTACCTGCGTGGTGTCAGTCACACCAAATGACAAAACAGACAAATAGATACTGAAATGATGTATTAGATGACATTTTGCCTCCTGTTATATGTCACTAAAACAACAATCTCAGGGTATGAGGCTTGGCAATACACATTCCATCACCCTCCAGAAAGTACATGAATGGTTGTGGGCACTGAAGTGATGGCTCTGTAAAGACACACATGACACTTACACTCTAAGTAAAGAGCATTCACCTCGGAACATTCCTCAGATTTGACGATTCCAACTACCTCTGCCTCAGTCTCCACCGGAACTATACTATGAGCAACAGTATATAGTACAGTACATTGTATTTTGTAAAGCATTATCCAAAAGCGTATATTTTATAAAAGATCATACTCATGGGGTAGGTAGAAGTGAACAAGAGTATAAGGGTGATAAATGGTAATGAAAAAATACCATAAAAAATAAACTACTAAAAATACTTTCATGAAAATGAACTAACATTAGCAGAAGCAGCTTTTAATGACTATTTCTACACTTTGTTGGATATCCACCAGCTTAACCAGAGAAAAATACTTAAAACACACATTTACTGAGTCATTGTTCATATCAATTCTATGCTAAGGATTGTGAGAATGTAGAAAAATATCTATAGCCATACAGATTAGATAGATAGATTGATACATTTCAAATACATACATACATACATACATATATATATATGTAAACTGTAAAACCTTTGTACCAGGGGAATTCAATGTTATACAGTGAAAGACGAGCAGTTATACTACCCCCCAAAACCACTTTGGCATGCTGATTATTTTGAAATATAGTCACTTAAGAAAGTGGATGATAAAATAAGGGAATGTTAAAGACATACAGATCTCACCTTTACTGGAGCATAATCGACAAAACAAAAAAGCAAACAAAATATAACCAGAGACTTAACTGAAGTTAAGAACAATTTAACAATAGCCAGAGGGGAGTGGGGAGGGGACATCGAGGAGAGGGGATTGGAGGAACTACTATAAAGGACTCATGGAAAAAATCAAGGGGAATGGTGGAGTTGGGGGAGGGAGGTGGGTTCAGCTGGAGTGGGGTGGAGGGATGGGGAGAAAAAGCATACAACTGTAATTGGATAACAATAAAAAATTTAAAGAAACATACAGAGAAATTATTTGGAAAATAAATACACCAAACAGCACTTATCAAGACATTTGACAACATCACATGCCTCTGCTCAACTTTGTTGATGGCCAAATTACAGGAAGTGGCTTATTTACTAAACAGGGACAAGGACATGAATTTGAAGGACCACACAAGAAGCAAGGGCAATCTTAAATTTTTGCCACAGTTACACAAAATCTGAAGTCATTCAATATCTAGGTGCAGTTACAAAATGATTTTCCTAATCAACAAAAGAATAAAGCAAACAAAATATAACCAGAGACATTGAAGTTAAGGGCAATCTAACAATAACCAGAGGGGAGGAGGGAGGGGACAGTGGGGAGAGGGGTTTTCAGGAACTATTATAAAGGACACAAGGACAAAACCAAGGGGGAGGGTGGAGGTGGGGGACGGAGGTGGGTTTGTCTGGGGTGGGGTGGAGGGATGGGGAGAAAATGCAGACAACTCTAATTGAATAGCAATTTTTAAAAAGCATAATTAATTAATTAATTAAAAATACTAAATAAAAAATGCAGATACTTGAGCAAAAATGCTTTTCAGTGAGAACAATCCAGATTGCTAGGGAAACCCAAGGAGGAAAAGGACGCTGCTTTGTTCTCTAGGGAGGTATTGTTGCTGAGATTCTGAGACACAATACAGTAGAAAAACAATAGGAGATGCTTCTTGTAGTAATAATATGTCCATTTTAACCCATGGCCTTGGAAGCTCTACCTCTGACCTGGGTCGTATCCTGAACAGCAATTGGCAGGAGTGCAAATGACCTAGACCAAAGCCCAAGCACAGATGGGTGTGGACCCTGAAAGCAGAACAATAACAGCATCGAGCTGGCACACTGCTCCCCTGTAACACAACAGAAACGTGTTTAAAATCAGATTGCATAAGTTTCTAGCTACTCTAAACAGATCTGAGTCTAATGTGTGAACTAAAGAGAACTAAAAAGAAGGGAGAAAGTAGAAGGCTTTAGCGATTGTAATAACGTTCTGTTTCTTGGTCTGGATACTGATTACGAGGATATTTTTTAAAACAAGTTGTATACTTAACACTCACATATTCCCTGTACGTACGTGCTGCACCTAAGATCAGCTACCATGAGAAAGATTCTCAGTGTTAATACCAAGCACCTGCCTGAATGTGGAACGTCTACAGCTCTCACCCACTGACGGAATTCAAACCTGAGTTCAACTTTGTTAAACTCAATGGCAGTTTTCTGTTGCAGCCGTCCCCAAATTCCCCCTAGTACTTTTGTACCCATCAGAAATGAGAAAGTATGTACATGCAAAGGCTGTACAAAAATGATCAGTGTAGCATGATTTGGGATTTCACAAAAATATTCCATGTGATTATTCATTGCAATCCTACACAGCAAAGATAATGAATAACTATCCTCACCTGGAACAGCTGGGGGAATCTCACATACACAGTGCTTAACGAAAGCATGCAGACATGAGGGGGGAAAGCAGAAGACTGTAATTCCATACACTTTATAAAAACATACACAACTATTTGCCATTTTGGCATCGATTGTGTTACGGTCCACGAACAGTCTCTGAAAGGCTAGTTTTCTCATTGTTGTTCAGGGTTTGGATGCAGGCACATTTGAACTTTCAAAAACGTACATTTTAAATTATACATATACATATCATTTAAAAGTTTTCGAAAAACCAAAGACTACTTACTATCAGATTGTAGGCAATGGTCTGATTTCTGTTTTAGATTTCTCTAATTTTTATCTTTATTGGACTGAAAGTATGCTATGAAACCTATTACAGAGATTTTAAATCACTAACAGTTTCTTACATAGACACATTTTCACAATATTATTGTAAAGTTAACAAAGCATACGACTTCCATATAAACTATTTCATTAAATGATTGTCTTTTTCTTTTTTTACCAGAAAGTGCTACCTCACATATACCAGAGGTATTTTTAGCAGCCTTCAGAAACTATTTTCCTTGTCCTCACCCAGGAAGCCTCACTGAACTGGTTTTCCTTGGTGCCTTTGTCAAGCTCTGCACTTTGTGATAAGGACCCAGGCCTCAGGGCCAAACAGCCATTATCTGGAAGGAGGAGATTGTGAGTAGACTGTTCTCTCTGCAGCACTGGGTGTGGGGCGTACCTGGGATCTCAGGAAAGCCCTGTAGACATAGAAAATCTTTTCTCCCTTGTTTGCTCTGAAGTCTTAACTTGTGTTGTGAATCTTTCCCTCTCACCGTGTAGTTAAAGAAAGCCATTGTATTAGAACATAAAACCTTTGGGAATGAATTTAAATTATCTACTTTTTGACCATATGTTGCTCTCCATACTCCAGATGTCATGGGGAATGGGAGTTACACTACAGGGTCCCCCAGTTTGTGAAGATCACCTTTGGATCTTGCTTGAAGGGGGTGTCCCCTGAGGCAGCTGGCATCCCTGGAGACAGGGAGCACCTGAGGGGAAAATGAGGGTGGGGAGGAATCTGAAGGAGGTGACCAAGGAGGACTCTGCCTCCTCCACACACACCCCAGGGAAATAAGAAAATTGTGGGAGATCTCTTTGGTCCCCCAGGTACAGCACTCTCTTGTGTTTGCCTGGTGGAAAACACTTAGGTGGTTTTTCAACACACCTAACATTTTTTTAAGTCTGTAGTTCTTTCTCAATCACCCTGCCTGTAGAAAAATAACACATGACAAAACATATAATTACTTGTATCTGCCACGTATTCCTGAGAGGCCGTGTTAAAGGCCCAGCAAGCAGACATGGAGAAGGTGATTTAATGCAGCTCAGTGGGAGGCAGGGCTGAGCCCTCCTGCAGACAGACTGGGTGGAGCACGGAAGTCAATACACCGGGACTTGCTGTCCGTCTGATGTCTGTATCAGATTTCTCTAATTTTTATCATCATTGGACTGAATGTATGCTAGGAAACCTATGAAGGGTATGAAATGTTATACAAAATTTTAATTACTTTTATCAATCTAATTATTTTAAAGACATATACATAAATGGCAGGAAATACAATGAAATGCAAACATAGATTGTGGAGTTGGGAGGATATTTTATTTTTAATCCCTTACCTGTACTTTGTATATTTTTGAAGAAATATTGCCTTTTATTAAGCAAAGCATTTTTTAAAGATGTGTTTTCAGGAACAGATATTCAAATGAGTTTGTGCCAAGGGTTTGCAGAAATACCCGGGGAAACTACATCACTAATCGGATTTTCTTTTTGTGTTCTTCTAACTTCCACTCCACTGTCACTATATTTTCACAGAAGAGAAGGGGTAATATATGACACATATGCCATAATTAATTGGGTAAATTGTAACAGTGGAACATAGGACATAATTGGCATCCCAAAGACAATTCTTTTAAAGCAAAGAGGGGCAGATTTCACAGCTATTTAAGAAAAATAGGGATCAAAGAAAACAATAAGCAATATATCAAATTTTAGGGAAATGGAGACATGGTTCAACATGAATTTTCTCTGAATTTACTGGGCTGTGGATAGATAAGGACTTTTATCCTGACACTGACACATCTGTTCTGTGGTAAATGCATCATGTGGATTCTAGTTGCTTATAGGAAAGTGACTCACACGGACATACAACAACCCTTTCTTACCTCTCTGTCACCCCTGAGACCAGCATGCCTAAAGTCAGGTCCCAAACATTCTGCAGAAGCTCTGCTGAACAGCAGCCGCTGTCAGAGGGAGCACAGTGAGCCCAGGCCTATTCCAGTCTAACTCTCGCCCATGGGGACCCTCCAGCCTCTTCCCCAGCACCACCACCCTCCTGCTCCAGGGGGTCCTGAATCACAGACTATCTCTATCCATGTCTGTGGAGACTGGAAAGGACATGAAGGGTTAGGAGGGAATAGGGGAATGTTATATCCATAACCCACCATGTCTCTACCTGTCCACAATTGTAACACTGAAGGAAAATAAGACAACATATTCACTCTTTTTACCTCTCAACTATGTTTCTCAATTACAGGATATAACACAGGCTCCATAATTATGAAAACAGCAACAATCTTATCAGAAGAGTAGGTTACTGAAAGAATTAATTTAAGAACTATTGCCACAGCTATGGGAACATCAATTTCCTAATCTCTAAGAAAGGAGTTACAAAAATTACCATAAATACTACATACGTTGGTATGGAAACAGCATGATTTAATGAAAAAGTATGCCACAAACTAGGTAAATGCTATATAAATGTAAGAGATATGATCATTCACCTGTATTGATTTACATTATAATGCATGTATTTACAAAAAGTCAGATTTCCTCATGGAGTTCTGGCATTGTTTACTTCTTTTTTTAATGACTGAAAAATAGAGAGAATCAGCAATTTAGTTAATAAGATAGATGATGTTAACACTACACATCCATTTCCTTCCTCCACAACCAGGAATTTCCAGACATGACTGATGGCTTTTGAGAACTGCACCGTGTTCACAGACTTCATACTCTTAGGACTCTCTGCCAGGCGGGATGTGCAGCAGGGGCTCTTTGTGCTCTTCCTGCTGGTTTATGGCATCACGGTGATCGCCAACCTAGGGATGATCCTGCTGATCCGCATGGACGCCCGACTCCACACACCCATGTATTATTTCCTGAGCAACCTGTCCTTCAGTGATATCTGCTACTCCTCCACTATCTCTCCAAAGATGCTGGCTGATTTCTTATCTCAGCAAAAGTCGATCCCATATAATTTATGTGCCCTTCAGATGTTCTGTTTTGTTGCCTTTGGGGATGTGGAATGTGTCATGCTGTCTGTCATGGCCTATGACCGTTATGTAGCCATATGTAAACCCCTTCTGTATACAACAGCCATGTCCGGAAGAGTCTGTGCCCAGCTAGTGGCCATTGTGTACATCCAAAGTCTGCTGTACTCTGCAATCTTTACCTATTGCACAATTCGATTGTCATTCTGCAAGTCCAATACCATCAACCACTTTTTCTGTGACTTCCCACCCTTACTAGCCATCTCCACCTCAGACACAACCATCAATGAGATAGTGATATTCACCTACAGTAGCTGTGTTCTGGGGTTCAGTATTGTCACTGTCCTCCTCTCCTACAGCTACATCATAACCACCATCCTTAGAATGAAATCGGCCAAGGGCAGACACAAAGCCTTCTCTACCTGTGCCTCCCATTTAACCACTGTAGCTATGTTTTACGGGGCACTCCTGTTCATGTATTTCCGACCCAGCTCCAGTTACTCCATGGACACAGACAAAGTGGCCTCTGTTTTCTACACCGTTGTCATCCCCATGTTAAACCCACTCATCTACAGTTTGAGGAATAAGGATGTGAAAGATGTCCTCAGAAAAGCAGTTGCCACTCAATTATTTCTGACTGAAGCCATACTTTCCCCTAAAGCATTTATGTGAAGATCCTGAGAGCTAAAGTTCAAGTATTATAGTTATTGTTTTTCAGTTACAGGTTTTTTTGGGGGGGGGTTTTGCCTTTTCCCCTATTGCTCTCCTCTACCCTTTCCCCTGCAACTCCACAGTCAAGGCCCCCCCATTTCCCATGCCCCTGAGTCCTCTATTCGTGTTCCTTTGCTTGCTCCTTCCCCTTCTTTCTCCCCTTATACTCCTCCCCTCTCCCCTCTAGTCACTGTCAGTGTGTGCTTTATTTCCTATTCTCTGGTTCTATATTGCTCATTTGTTTGCTTTGTTTGTTAAATTCCACTTATAGATGAGATTATATGGTATTTGTCTTTCACCACCTGACGTATTTCACTTAGCATAATGCTCTCCAGATCCATCCATGCTGTTGCCAAGGTTAGGAGCTACTTCTTTCCTTTTGCTATGTAGTGATCCATTGTGTAAGTGTACCATAGTATTTGGATCCACTCATTTACTAATAGGCACTTGGGTTGCCTCCAACACTTGGCTCATGTAAATTGTGCTGCTATGAACATTGGGGTGCATCGGTGCTTTCAAACTGGTGTTTCAGCATTCTTAGAGTATAATCCCAGCAGTGGAATTGCTGGGTCAAAATGCAGTTCCATTTTTAGGCATTTTGACAGACATTTCTATTGGCTCACCAGTGCCCTTTTTAAATGTTACTCATTACTGATCATTGTGTCTAAATGCAATGTGGGAGGCAGTCATCATTGATCATAATCTTCCCCCCACCCCCGCTAAGGGAGACTAGTAATATGTTCACTTTAATATTTTTCAAAGAGGACTTTTTTTATCCCTCCTTCTCTATTCATGGCTAAGTCCCAGGGAGACATCACAGGCAGAGCAACCCTTCCACCCCTCTCAGGTCAACTCACTCTCCCAAGGTTCCATTTTATTTTTTGAACAATGGATATAATAAACTTGCTCATTCAGAAGTAGTTTAAGTGTGAAAATGTTTTTGTCTTATTCCTGTGCACTTGTATCACCATATAAATAGTTCATCATTACACATAGAATTATATGTAGTAAGTAAATAAAAATTTACAAAAGAACTATAGCCTGTACTGCAAGTTGCATAAATGCATGACCCTTCCCTGTCTTGTTCACTAATATTTCTGCCTTGCTATTGACAATGCCCTGTTCTAGGATGTTATTCAAATACATTTGTTGAATGAATGAATGAGTGTCCTCTGCAAAAGTGATGCAAATTTATTTTGAAATACAGACCTTACTTTATTTTATTTTATTCTATGCTAGTATGTGCGTCTTAGACCAAGTTCATCAGTGCTCCTTGTCTTTCAGCCGATGCTGAATAAATGTTAGGCACAGGGATCACATAATGAGAACTCTCTGAAACCTCTATTTCTCATCATTCTGCCCCAAATTTATTAACAAATATCCAAAGGATCAGGAGCTGTAGATTCATACTGCACCTCAGAGTATGCACATCAGCCTATGGATTCCCCTTCTTGCCCTCACTGTGGAGAACAGATGTGACCCTATTGATACAGGTACAGAAATGCAGGAATGGAAGTTGGGCTTAATAACAGCAGGACCTCCTCAAGGTCACTGGAGAAAAAAAGTGCACTTGTTAAAATAATATTTCACTTGTAATAATTTACATTTGCTGTCTCTTTATCTGTGTAATAAACTGGAACCATATTTTATACACATCTTTAATAATAGTCATCTCTGAATATGTCAACGCTATTCCAATAACTTAATTAACTAAATTGCTTATGTTGTTCTCCTTGCACTCAACTAACAATTACCAGCTATGAAAAACAAAACACAATTTCAGATTCTAATGAGTGCTTCTTTTATGTTATATTGTTGTCAGGAAGGGAACGAGGAGACTCTCTCTTCTGGGTCCAGAAGGACAGAGCAGTGGGTGATAAAAGACTTCCATCCAGGTCCTAATCCCCAGGGTTATCTCCCCTTCAGTGTATGAGAAGTACTGAGTGTCAAGCACTTCCAAGCATGATAAGAAGAAAACAGTACATTAAAAGCCTGCAGTTTTCAGCAGGTAACTTTTCTTCAATTACTGCTTGGAGAGAGTTTTAAGACAAAAATATTTTATTACTCTTAACTCTTTTCTTTTATAATGGCAAATAATTTCATTGTTATTCATAGAATATTTAACACATCAGGACCTCTCAATCTTTGTCCAGACCCCTTCCACTGTCAATTATTTTATAAAAAACATGTTAAATGTATTCATATCTATAAAGATGAAATCTCTTTATGTTGTATAAATTTGGATCGGATGGTCATTATTCACATATATGTTTAGGGAAAAAATATTCCATATATATATATTTTTATATTTTTCTTTAAAGATACTGAAATAATAGCTTTTACATGTACTCAGCAAGTGGAATTTTTCTTCCTGTTTCTGTCTTTCTTTCATATTAAGGGAATGATGAAATGGGAGAGAGATTAAGATACAAACTGAACTTTGAAGTGAGACACACCGGCATTCAACTCTGTTCAAATCCTTTCCTGTCCCCAGTAAATACAATAAAAAGAAAAAAAGGAGAAAAAAATCCTTTTCTCCTTAGCTGTGTAACCTTAGAGTACTTAACTGTTTTAAACCTAGTTTCCTCATCTCCTTAACACAGGTTTAATATATGCATTATGTAGAGAAATATATATAAAAACAGACATTTATGATTGTTGAAAGAGTTTGTAAGATCATACAGAGCCAACCATCTGCTCATCAGCAGCTAAAGCCCTGGTGCTGAAAGAAGAGACCTCGTCCTTCCTGGCCTCGTGTCAGGAAGGGAAGTCTCCAGGCTCCACCCTCATCTGCAGTGGAGCCTGCTCACCCCACAGTCAGACTCCTGTGTGCACCCTGACTCAGCTAGTGTGGGGCTCTCTGCAACCCACCCCAGAACTTGCCTTTCCTGACCCTGCCTTCACTCTTCAGGCTGAATAGAGGTTTCCTCATAGACACCTCTGCTGGCCACTCCATTCCCATGTGCAGGCCAAATCCCTGCACCCACTCTACTAGTCTAATCCCAGACCCCACACTGCCAAGAAAGGAGCTCAGATCATTAATCCCAGTGGACCTCACTTATGGTGTTCTGTTTGTCCCCATCCCAAGGACTGTGGCTGTAATGACACAATTAGCTACAAAGGAACCAATATTTATCTATTACAATGAACTCATGTACTCTGGACATTTTCAGCTCAGGATTTAGAAAAAAACATTTCATTCTCATCCCTCACAGGTCACCATTCCATTCTTCTCTATTGAAACCTCACCTTGGCCAGAGCCCGACCTCACCACTGATCTACACAGACAAGTCCCTGTTTGGAAAGTTAGCTTCCTTTGCAGTAAAGGGTACTGTAATCTACATTATAACCCAACATACATGTTCACTGTCAGAAGGCTTTCCTCACTACTCCATCCTCTCAACCTCTATGCAAACTCACCTGATGTGTACCAGGTCTGTGCAGAAGGTATCCAGCCACGGAATATGAAAAATAGAGACACTTACTGAAGAAGACACAAGGTACAAGAATCACTGGACAACAACAAGGACAAAGCATCTCAGTCTCCTGCAAGCAGGCACCTTGGGCCCTCACACAGTTCTCCCAATTTCCGTCATCTGCCCTGTCATATTTTCCTGAATCTCTTTGAGGGTCTGAAACCTCTTCCATTTCAAAAGATTTCAGTTTTGGGAAAATCCATAAGTCGCAGGGCACCACATCAGGGCTGGAGGGGTCAGAGGTTTAGTCAAACAACTCTGCATGATGCACACTACATGTCGCACGAGGGGCCACGTTGTCGTGATACAGTTGCCAATCACCTGTTGCCTATAGCTGTAGCCTTCAGAGTCGTCCCAACAGTTTACACAGGAATGTTCAGCTTAACGTGAAATCTGATGCAGATTCTTTGCTGTACTGGCTCAGTCACTTTGAATGTGATGGCCACAGGCACACATGCTCACTCAGGGGCATCTAATGCCTGCACTACTAGTGACAGGAGTGGTCATCATTCACACAAGAGAATTTTATTCCACTCTCCTTGGTTGACAATTACAGCAATGTGGCACACACTGTTTTCCTTATATTAACAATGGCTTTTTCCAGACATGCCTCGTATACCTTCGTTTAACTTACACTCCCAACTTCAGTAGGGTTCATTCTGCAGAAAACAACCACACTGCTGTCCGAACATCTGTAGGTTTGTCTTCCCATTTCTGGCTCCTGAGCATAGTCTCCTTCAGTAATGTGTGCAATCAATCAGTGTTACATGTCAAATCCTTAACTATACTTCTTTATTTCTCTACAGGCATTAATATCTCCAAACACAAGCACTGCCAAGGATGACGGGTCTATGTATAATAATCCAAGCAAACAGCTCAGTGTGGTAAAAATTTGGTTAGCAAAATCTGATGAATCAAAACTGAAATAATTCTCATGATATCTATAAGTGTGAGGCTCCATATGAAGAGGCATCATACTCAACTGAGCTTGAAATCTTCTGCAGAAACACATTCTGAACCGCGTTGACAATGAAAACAATATTCAGTCTGTGTGTCTCCTCCCATCTTACTCTACCTGTGACCTTCAACAAACCACTATTCTCTTTGGACCTAGGGTTCCACTCCATCAAATGAGGGGATTAAACTGAATAATCTCAATTCTTTATTCAAGTCACTGCATCCTGGATTATAGTAACATGAGTCTATCAGTGTTTGTACCCACTGGGCATGATTGAGACAATGGCAGATGGCAGGGAACACACTCATACCAGTGGAATGCATTACAGCTGTAGGCCAGTCAGACCTGAACTGGAAGTGGCAGTGATGGCAGACAGACAGAGAGTTTGGGATGCGGGAGCATCACTACCACCAAGCTGGTCTCCTTAACAGGCCTTCAATTCTGAATTTGCACTAGGAGACACACTTTATAGTACTGATTATTCAACTTTCTTAGTTGTCAGGAATATCAAATACTCCAAATAATAGCTACAGTTAAAGGAAAAGGTCCTCTTAGTTACTGGTGAGGATGTTCAACAAGGGACTCACACAAGGGCAGTGTGTTACTGCCAGATGGATTCACAGACTTCATAGAAAACTGGATGATGATATTTACTAAATATAAAATTTATACACACACCCACACACATTTTCAACTCCTGCTTTTATATACAAGATAAATGGGTGTTTGTGTCTACCAAAGGGTATTACAAGGATGTTCACACTAAACTTATTGGTAATAACAGAGGAGAAAACAATTCAACTGCTTACCATGAACATTAAAATAGATCAAAAAGTAACGATATACTTGTACAAAACTATGCTGTACACGAATGGGATCCATCTTTGCACCTGAACGCGCCAACGTGAACAAGTGTGTGACTGACCACAGCAGCACATGCTTTAGGTGTCTGCTTGTGCTCAGTTCAAAACTAATCTTCGGTGATAATAACCAACAATGTAGTTTTTCCTTTGCATGAAGACACTAGTGACTTCAGAGGATTTCTGGTGACCTGACGGATGTGACTGTGTTTGGTGGGTGTCATCCCAAAGTGAAAGGTTGCCAGTTTGATTCCCAATCAGGGCACAGACACGGGTGGCATGTTCAGTCTCCTGTCGGGGCTTCTACAAGAGGCAACCAACTGCTCTTTCCCTCTCACAACGTGTTTCTCTCCTTTTTCAGCCTCCTGTCCCCTCTCTCTAAAACACAAATAAGTAAAATATTTTAATGAAAGGATATCCTCAAGTAGAAGGCTTTGGTGATTCTGGTAATGTTCTATCTATTGTTCTGGTCCTCGTTACTAGGGTATTTATCTTTAAATTTATCTTGCTTTATACTTATAATTTAAGTAAATTCATGTACATTACATATCAAAAAGGTTCTCAAAAAAGTAAATCTATGTATGCACCATTATATTCTAAGAAACTTCAGAAATTTATTATTATAAAATGCTTATTTCCAGTCTGCCTTGTCTACCATAAAGTTCAGTATGTTCTTGTAAAATAATGGAGCTACTTTATGGAATATTTCTGTGAAAATGTGTCTCTTTGCTTATAAATGATTACTGTATTTTTTAAGAAAATATGTTTTATTCAAAATATGAACATTCTTTTTTTATTGTTGTTCAAGTACAGTTGTCTGCATTTTCAACACACAACTCCCTCCCAGTCTACCCATCACCTCCCCCCACCCTCGATCCTACCCCCTTTGGCTCTGTCCAGGTATTCTTCATATGTGTTCATTGGTGACCATTCCCCAATTTCCCCCATTATTCCTCTCCTCCCTCCCCTTTGGTTACCGACAGTTTGTTCTTTGTTTCAATGTCTCTGGTTATATTTTGCTTGTTTGTTTGGATTGTTGACTATGTTCCACTTGTAGGTTTAATCATATGGTATTTGTTTTATACTAGCTGGTTTATTTCACTTAGCATAATGCTCTCCAGATCCATCCATGCTGTCATGAAGAGTAGGAGCTCCTTCTTTCTTTCTGCTGCATAGTATTCCATTGGGTAAATGTACTATAATTTTTTGATCCACTCATTTACTGATAGGCACTTATGATGCTTCTGAAACTTGGCTTATGTAAATTCTGCTGCTATGAACATTGGGGCGCATAGTTTCATTTGAATTGGTCTTTCAGGATTCTTAGGGCATAAACCTAGCAGTGGAATTGTCAGGTCAAAAGTCAGTTCCATTTTTTACTATTCTGAGGAAATTCCATGGTGTTTTCCAGAGTGGCTGCACCAGTCTGCATTCCCACCAACAGTGCACTAGCGTTTCCTTTCTCCACAACCTCACCAGCACCTGTTTGCTGATTGGTTATGGTGGCCATTCTCACCAGTGTGGAGTGGTATCTCATTGTGGTTTTAATTTGCATCTCTCTAATGGCTAGCATCCTTTCATGTGCCTCTGGGCCTTGTCTATGTCCTGTTTGGAGAATAATCTGTTCAGGTCCTTTGCCCATTTTTTTAATTAGGTTCTTTGTCTTCTTCAAGTAGAGTCTTGTGAATTCTTTATATATTTAAGAGATCAAACCCTTGTCTGAGGTGTCCTTGTAAATACATTTTCCCATGTGGTAGGTTCCCTTTTCATTTTGCTAATGTTTTCTTTAACCGTGCAGAAGCTTTTCATTTTGATTAAGTCCCATTTGTTTATTCTTTCCTTAACGTCCCTTGCTCTAGGGGAGATGTAGGTGAAAATATTGCTGTATGGAATATCTGAGATTTCCCTGCCTATGTTTTCCTCTAGGACTTTTAATGTGTTGCCCCTTCTAATATCATTTCCAGGAACAAGAAGACTAGTGAACCTTTTTTTTTTCCCTTGGTGCCATTACGAAGCATAAATTCCCAGAAGTGAATTGCAGGGTCATAAAGCAGTTTTATTTTTAATTTCTTAAAAAGTACTCCATACTGCTTTCTACCATGGCTGCACAAATCTCCAAGCTCACCAATAGTGCATGAGATATCCCTCTTCTCCACACCAAGTAAATACAAATGGTTTTAAGAAAATAGTACAAATGAATATATGCTAACAAATAGGACAATCAGGACAAAATACATAAGTTCCTAGAGTCAGACAATCTTGCAACACTGAATCAGGAGGAATCAGAGAATCTGAATAGACAGGTTTCAACTAGGGAAATTGAAGCAGTAACCAAAAACCCCTACAAACAAAAGTCCTGGACCAGGCAGTCTCACAGGTGAATTTTACCAAACATTCAAAGAACACCTATTCTGAGCAACTTTTATGAGTCAATGAAAATTGTAAAGACTCTACTTTACTTATTACCTCTAGGTTTCAATTTCTGTATCAAATACTGAGTTTATTAGAAACAACTCAGGATGTATGTATCATAACATATGTGATAATATATGGTGATTATTACACAACATAAAACATCTCACTCTGTTAAAAAGACAAAAATTGACTTTATTTACTGTCAAATTTATATGCTCTTAAAGTTTATTTCTTAGAATTTATTTTAAAGAAGAACTTAGCTATGATAAATTATGTATGTATCATTATACTCATACCAAAATTTTATGGTATAAAATTTCTCTGTAAACCTAGACGATATTAGCAAAAAAAGACTTAATAAATTAATGTAAAAAAGGCTACATTGTCATTTTGCAGAATAACTATTTGCATATGAACCATATTTATCCTGCTGTAATTTTTGTATGAATATTAAAAATCCCATAATAGACAACAAAATTTACTTTTCCCTAGGCACTGTGATTATAGTCAGTTTTGTCTTTATTTACAAAAATCTTTATTCTGTAAAAGTATTTAATGAGAGTGTTTGTATACATGTGTCTTTGTCTGTAACTTGAGTAGTTGTTTCTGATAATTATGAGATGGAAAGCATAGATTTGGTGAGCTGGAGATAAAGAGCCTTCAATACACTCACTTTACTATTGCTAAGTAAGTACAATATTAGGCAATAAGGAAGGGAGGGACAAAAGTAACATTTTCAAAAGGTCCATGTTTCTTTCTCAATCACCAGCCTGTAGGGAATAACACATGACACAACATCTTGTTATACCTCTCCCTTGTTCCTGAGACACCAGCACCTATGTCCAGACACAGCCAGGGTGATATAAGCCAGGTCACCGAGGGCACAGTGCTGAACCATCAAGCAGACACAAGGCAGGCAACAAAGAAGTCAGGGATCCGGAACAGGTAGAGGATTTTATTGTGGTTTTTTCATTTCTATTTTAGATTTCTTTAGATGTATTTATCTTTATTTGACATAAAGCATGTTATAAAACTAATGCAGGGTAAGAAATAGTATACAAACTTTTCCTTTCTTTTATCAATCTCATTATTTTAAGACATTCATAAATGGCAAGGAAGAATAAAATGTGAGTATTATTTATGAAAGTGGTTGGACATTTTTTGTTTTTACTCCTTACCTGGACTTTTACATAGTTACAAATATTTTTGGTTGGAAATGAAGTTGTTTTTTAAAAAATGTCTCTACAAGCATGGACAATTAGATGAGTCCAGACCAAGATTTTTGGAGACCTGTATGTGGATCACTACATCATTATTCAGATGTAATTCTTTCTCTTTTCTACATTCTGCTCCATTTTCTCATATTCCCACAGAATAGAAGAGGTCACATATTACATTATATATGATATGCCTGGTTTGTGTAGAATATAACAGTGGAAAATAGAATTTTATTGTCCTTCCAAGGACCAACTCTTTTTAACCAAAGGAAAGCAGATTTCAGAGATTCTCAAGAAGAAGGGGATCAAGAGCACAGTCACACAATGTCACAATATCTAGGGAACTGGATGGTGCCCAGTTCAGAAAGAGATTTCCCTGATGTTAAGGGACATTGCACACATAAGACAATACCTTCTATCCTGCACATTTGATCTTTTGGTGAATAGATTCAGTGGGTTCCAGCAGATTAGAGTGGAGGGTCTCACACAGCAATCCACACTTGCCTCTGGGTCACCTGCGCTACCAGGATGCCTACTGTCGGGTCCCAACACACCTCCCTGAGCAGTCATGTCAGAGGGCGCATGGTTAGCCCTACATGTTCTGGCCTGGGCCCTATAACCTACCATCCACGGAGACCCCTCCACCTTCTCCTCTAGTGAATGCTGCCTGCTCTGGGAGTCCTGGATCACAGCCTATCTTTATCCCTTGGTGACTGAGGCTGGACAGGACAAGGGGATAATGGGGAGGTGGGCACCCGATACTTCAAGAAACAAGCCAGTGATCTGCCTGCTTTAGAGTATTGGATAATCAGGGGAGAAATAAATATTTTTGTTACCTGTATCTCTCACTTCTCTATGCATTTTTATTTCAGAATACAACAACACTTATACTACATCAGAGCAGAATCAACCTTGTAATACGATGTGGGTTTTCTGGACTAAATACTTCTAAGAACAAATTAGTTGACTCTGAGGACATCAATTTCTTAATGTATAAGATGGGAAAGCACTACATAGTTTGGTATGGAAATAAAATGATTTAATATGGTTCAAAGTGTGTACATATTCTATATAGTGCAATACAAATGTAAGCTATTAATTGTCATTTTTACAATTTATGTAGTTTTGGAAACATTGCAGAGACAGTTTACTTAAAGAGAATGTACATTGTTGAGCTCTTTTACTAACTGCTGACAAATAGAAAGAACCAGCAGTATAACTGCTAAGACAGTAAGATGCTTTTGCCCTCCACTTGCATTTCCTTCCTCCACATCCAGGGATTTCCAGACATGACTCATGGCTGTTGAGAACTGCACCGTGTTCACAGACTTCATACTCTTGGGACTCTCTGGCAGGCGGGATGTGCAGCAGGGGCTCTTTGTGCTCTTCCTGCTGGTTTATGGCATCACTGTGGTCGCCAACCTAGGGATGATCCTGTTGATCAGCATGGACGCCCGGCTCCACACACCCATGTATTATTTCCTGAGCAATCTGTCTTTCTGTGATATCTGCTACTCCTCCTCTGTCTCTCCCAAGATGCTGGCTGATTTCTTATCTCAGCAGAAGAAGATCTCATATAATTTATGTGTGGCTCAAATGTTCTTTTTTGGTGCCTTTGCAGTTGCGGAATGTGTCATGCTGTCTGTCATGGCCTATGACCGTTACGTAGCCATTTGTAATCCCCTTCTGTATACAGTGACCATGTCCAGGAGAGTGTGCATCCAGCTCATAGCCACTGCCTACACTGCAGGTTTTATGGATGTCACAGTCTTTACCTATTTCACAGTTCGATTGTCATTCTGCAATTCCAATATCATCAATCACTTCTTTTGTGACTTCCCACCGTTACTAGACCTCTCCACCTCAGACACAACCACCAGCGAAATAGCAATGACCATTTCCTGTAGTTGTGTAGTGGGGTCCAGCGTCATCACTGTCCTCCTCTCCTACAGCTACATTGTAACTACCATCCTTCGCATGAAGTCCGCTGCAGGCAGATGCAAAGCCTTCTCTACCTGTGCCTCCCATTTAACCACTGTGGCTATATTTTATGGGGCACTCTTTTTCATGTATTTCCAACCTAGCTCGAGTTACTCCATGGACACAGACAAAGTGGCCTCTGTTTTCTACGCAGTTGTCATCCCCATGTTAAACCCACTCATCTACTGTTTGAGGAATAAGGATGTGAAAGGTGCCCTGAAAAAAGCAATTGGCACTAAATTGTGTACTGCGTGAAAGAGTGGTCAATCACGAAGGTTTTATTTATAGATGTTGACACCTAAAGTTTATGGACATTGGCACAGTTTTCTGTGGTCTCACAAATACTATGCTGGACGTTTCTTTACCCACATTCGTGCCTAAATTGATGTGGAGGATAGTAATTATAAATCTGTATTTCTGTGAATTAAAGAGGAGGAGTAATAGGTTTACTCTGCTGTTTTGGAAATAGGATTTTTTTGTACTATTCTGCTCTATTCATGAGTGTATGTGTATATATATATATATATATATACATCCCAGGAATATATGGGCACAGTATCATTTTCCTCCATGTTCAAATTCCAGTTTTTTAAGAAAATTATTTTAATAAAATTGCTGAGCCTGAAGTGACTTTTAATGGTTTAAGTTACCTTTTGTTTTCTTCTTCCTATGTGCTTGTATCATCCTATAAATTTTCTATCATTACACTTAGAAGTAATAAGTAGTAAATGAATGAATAAGAATAACTTAAAATTCTTCTGCTTTTAGCTCAAAGTCCTATCAATGCAAGTCTCTTGTCTGTCTTGTTCACTAGTATTTATACTTTGTCATTTACAATGCTCATTTTCAGGATTATTTCAAAAACATTTATTGAATGAAAGAGTGTGTCCTGCAAGACAGATGGAAAAAGCAGCCTTTGTGTATGAAAAAGAGAATAACTTTGTGTTGTTTTATTCTAGCATGTTCATTTTACACGAAACCCACCTGTATTTTTTCTTTGCCCAAGGCTGAGTAACCATCAGGGACACGGTTCATGTGATGTAGACAACTTCTCAGATCCTCTATTTCTGATCGTGCTACCCCAGGGGTGAGCAGCATCAGCAGCTCTACATTCATTTGTCACATCATGGCCTTCACCTCAGACTGTGGATTTCCCCTCTTGCCCTCGCTCTGGGGAACAGATACCTGCTTTTGACAACTGAACAGACACTGCATGAACGGTGCTTGGGGGTGTAGAATCTTGACCTCCTCTAATAGCCACTATCCCTTTATTGTATAAAGTGTGCTTAATGTATGTACTTTATCTCCCTTTACAACATGTTCATAGCATTTTAATAATTAACTTAAAAAAACATGAAATTCCAAATTGATGTAGTTTAACTTGAAGAATTATTAACAAAAACTTATTTTTGATGGAGAAAAAAACATAAAACAAAATAGTGTTTACAATAGTATTCCAGTTGTGATGTCTTAATTTGGTTCTCTGTCAATCTGTGAAATAAACTGAAACCTTAGTCTAAACAAAATTGTAATAGTGGTCTTTGCTTAGTGGTTGGATGTTAAATAATGCTACAATCTATTTTAATAACTTAAGGTAATTGTACCTGATATTTATACTATTACTGAATAACTATTAATATCATTATTAAAAAACATTATATAATTTCAGGGTCTCAGAATATTCATTTAATTTTAAGGTTGCCATTCTGTAGAAAAACCTGGAGCCTCTCTCTCCTTCTCCCTGGAGGACACAGCACTAGACTGCACAAGGCTTCTCATTTAGGACCTCTTCTCCTTACACACACACATACACACACACACCCCTCCCTTTAATGTAAAAAGTGTCCTTAATTTACCTACTTCAAACATCCTAAGAATGAAACAACACACTTCTCAGCTCTGGTTAAATGCCCCAATCTTAAATCATGGGCAACTATTCCTTTAAGCATTGTACTAATATCATCTGTTACTATATCACCATCTCCAAGATGAGATTGTGAGTGTTCTTAGCTCAAGCACTGAGTATTCCATGACTATTATCCAAAGCACCTGCGTGGTGTCAGTCACACCAAATGACAAAACAGACAAATAGATACTAAAATGGAGAATTAGATGACATTTTACCTCTTGTTAGAGTCACTAAAACAACAAACCTCAGGGTACGATGCTTGGCAATACACATTCCATCACCCACCAGAAAGTACATGAATGGTTGTGGGCGCTGAAGTGATGGATCTGTAAAGACCCACGTGACACTTACACTCTAAGTAAAGAGCATTCACCTCGGAACATTCCTCAGACTTGTCGATTTCAACTACCTCTGCTCCAGTCTCCACCAGAATTATATTATGAGCAACAGTATAGTAGAAATCATTGTATTTTGTAAAGCATTATCCAAAAACATACATTTTATAAAAGATCATACTCATGGGGTGGGTGGAAGAGAATGAGAGTATAAGGGTGATAAACGGTAATGAAAAAACACCATAAAAAATAAACTACTAAAAATACCCTCAAGCAAATGAACTACATTAGCAGAAGCAGCTTTTCATGGCTTTTTATTTCTACACTTTGTTGGATATCCACCAGCCTAACCAGAGAAAAATACCTAAAACACACATGTACTGAGTCATTATTCATATCAGTTCTATGCTAAGGATTGTGAGAATGTAGAAAAACATATCTATAGCCATATCAATTAGATAGGTACAGTGATAGATTTCAAATACATACATAAATATATATGTAAATTATAAAATGTGTGTACCAGGGGAATTCAGCGTTATACAATGAAAGAAGAGCACTTATACTACCCCCCAAAATGCCACTTTGGCATACTGATTATTTTGAAATACAATTACTTAAGAAAGCCCGTGTCTTGTCACACATTGGAGGCAACAAGAATTGCTTGGTTCACACATCCTTTGCATTTATTCTGAAGTACTGTGACAAAAAAGGTTATGAATCATTTTTCTGTGCTGCTAGCTTGCACCTCCCCTGGTTAAGCTAGCCTGCAAAGACACATCAATAAATGAGTGGCTTCTCTCCACATAGGGCAGCTCAGTGGAAGTGATCTGTTTTATCACATCACCAAATCCTACATTTTCACCCCTTTCTCAGACTTCAAGATCCGCTTTATCACTGGAAGAAGAAATACCTTCTCTCTATGGGCCTCTCAACTGTTTCTGTGGCCACCCATCAGGGCAGTCTTCTCCCAATATTGATAAATTTATCTCAGTTCTACACCATGGTCATCCTCATGCTGAACCTGCTGATTTATAGTTTGACGAACAAATATGTAAACGGCACCACTAGGAAGGCCACAGGACTGAAGGCAGATTCCTCGTGAGACACAACTTTCCAAGATGTGTCCAATTCCCTAATTCCAAGCTCTAACTGGCAACCCGCAACAGCCTTACCAGCACACACACAACTTCTCTCACAAGAATTTCATCAAACCCTCATTTTTCACATAGTCCAATGAAGTTTATGGCCCCAAAGTATTTGAAAACATTTAAGTTTTGAAATCGCTGCTTAAAGTTAAAGCTGCAATGGAATGTAACCAGTTGTCACAGGGGTGTCTCACTTGCAGCCTGCAGGTTGCATGTGGCCCAGGATGGTTGAGAAAACAGCCCGACACAAAATTATAAATTTATTTAAAACATTATGAGATTTTTTTTTTGTGATTACATGTTGCAACGTATTTAATGCTTGGCCCAAGACAACTCGTCTTCTTCCACTGTGGCCCAGAGACACCAAAAGGCTGACACCCAATAAATGATATAGCAAGTACCTCAAAACAGTGTGTGTGTGCAGGCAACATCATGTATAGATTATCCATTGGCAAGGGTAGATTACTGGATGAGGAAAGAAGCCAGGTTCCCTTGATTCATATGCCAGCTCTGTACTCAGCTATTGAGTGGCACTTTGAATAAGTTACTTGATTTTTTTATTCCTCAGTTAACTATCTGTGAAATGGGGAGAATATACTACCCTGTGTCACTGATTGTTACATGATTAACTAAGTGAATGCTGAGAAGACTGCCTAAGCCATTTGAAGCACTTCATGGATGTTAACCATATAGATGCCTATGACCCACACAACAATCTTAGAATTATACTCCAGGGAAACCAATGAATATGTTCACCCAAACACATGTACAGAATACTCACCATTGAATTATTTGCAACAGTATAAAACTGAAAACAACTCATTTTTTTCTCAACACATTAAATCAGGAGCCGACACACTTTTCCTTAAAGTGATAAGTAGTGCACACTTTTAAGATTTATGAGCTATAAAATTTTTCCACAAGCACTGAGATTGGCCTTTGTTTCATAAGAGAAACCATCGACAATATGTAAAGAAATGGTGCATCGCAGCTTCAATAACACTTCACGTGCTGTAGTTTGATGACCCGTGGTCTAGATTTGACAAATTACTTCATGATAAGTTCGTACATTCAAAAACTAAACAGCAACGAAGATGAATGAACTGCTTCCACATGTAACAGCACAGAGAAATTTTACAGACATAATGTTGAGTGAACAAGCCAGGCAAAGATGGGTAAAAAATTACATGATTTGACTACTATATACCTCAAAAATATACAAACTGATTTACCATACTGGACATCAATTTGTGATGGGTGTGGGAATAATTTCTGAGATGCTAGTAATATTGTGTTTCTTTTGGCCTGGTTCTGGGTGCACATGCCGATGTATTTTTTACTCAGCCACCTCTCTTTCAGTGACTTCTGCTACAGCACAGCAACTGGACCCAGAATGCTGGTAGGTTTCTTTGCCAAGAAGTCAATTCCCTTCTGTGGTTTAACTCTGCAATGCTTGATCTTCTGCACCTTTGCAGAGTCTGAGTGTCCAAATTTGGTGGTGATGGCCCTGGATGGGCACAAGGCCAGTAGCAACCCCTTCCTCTTTACATTCCCCAAGTCCAGTAGAGTGTGCACCCTGCTCATGGCTGGGGAGCACATGGTGGGAATTACGGATGCTTCAGTAAATACAATGTTAATATGCTGCTTATGTTCCTGTGGGTCAAATGAGATTAACCACTTCTTCTGGGATGGCCCACCTTACATTCTGCTGTATTGATGATTCTCAGCTCAATCAGTTGGTGATATTCACAATTCTGGGCTTCATTACCTGATTACTATGTCAGGACTTTTTGTGCTAATTGTTATATATCCTGGCACTGATGAAGACCAACTGCGCTGAGGGGAGGGTCAAGCTTTCTCCAGAAGCACCTCATAATTAACTGTTGTGGCAATTTCCCAGGGGACTCGATCTTCATGTATTTCAGGCCAAGTTGTTACTACTTCATAAGACAAAGCAAACTCACTGTTTTACACCCTTGTGGAATCACAAGGGAATGACAATTACCATGGGAATCATGGTAAACCCTGGGACTTATAGCTTACTAGCCAAGGATATAAAAGAGGACCTGGAAAAACTTAGAAACAAAAAATGGGTCCATTGAAAAGTTATACAATGCAATATATATCCCAACATTACATACACTATGTTCCAAAAATGGAATGTTTTGATTCATTTGGTATGAACCAATAACTATTTATACCATGTTTCAGCCACTCTAAATATGTCATTTCCTAATTACTCCATGCTTTCTTTCATGCCTTGAATGTATCTGTGTTACTCTTTATTTGTGGAAATGCTGTTGACTTCTACTTACCAAACTTTTATTACATTGATCTATTATTTGTGCATTAATTTAATTTTCTATAACTTACTGAGAGTTTCCAATCTCTGTTGCAGTTCTTTGTGTTTTTTATTACACAGTGAGTCCTGCAGCTTTTCTACTGAGGAAGCTTATCATCTGGTGGAAGTGACAAATTTTGATAAATGATCATTTGAATTATTTATAACAAACTATAATGATACCATATGAAAAAGGACTAGGCACTATATATCCAAAGCATATGGAGCAAATAGAGTGAAGGAAGATTAAATGTGCTTCCTGACATGAACACAATTACCTGTGATCAAAATGACAAGTAGGAAGTAAGTGAGAGCTTCAAGTACTTACAGCATCATTCTAGGCAGATGGATCAGCTATTAGAGAGGCCTTGAGATGGACAAAACCACGCCATTTCTCTGGGATGTAAAAGCTTAATGCAGACCAGCGTGGCTAAGGTATGAAAAGCAAAGGGGACTGGCCTCATGACTCAATCCCTGGGCTGCAATTCACAATTCATTGGCGTCCTCCAGGGGCTGTCCTTCCCTGCGGCACTCTCCACATTGGTCCATGCACCATCATGTGCCCTGGGACACTGATGAATCCATGACTCTGTTCCCTATTCACTAGCATCAATGTGGGGTTTCCAGCACTCTGAGATTCAGAACTGTGCATTCTGTTTCTTTACCCAAACACTAGCATAGCACCTGAAAGAAAGATATCAAAGATGTTCATTGTTACTGAAGGCTTGTACATCTAAGGCAGAAAAAATTCACTGACAGCCTAGTATGTGACTTCCATTCACTTTTGGTATCTCCTATGCAAGAACATAAAGTGGTTGTGGATGATGAAATAAGGGAATGTTAAAGACATGCAGAGAAATTATTTGGAGAACAAATACACCAAGCAGCAATTATCAAGATATTTGACAACTTCACATGCTTATGCTCAACTTTGTTCATGGCCAAATTACGGGAAGTGGCTTGTTTAGTAAACAGGCACAAGGACATGAATTTGAAGGACCACACAAGAAGCAAGGGCATCTTACATTTTTGGCAGTTACACAAAACCAGAAGTCATTCAATATCTAGGTGCAGTTACAAAATGCTTTCGAGTGAGAACATTCCAGATTGCTAGGGAAACCCAAGGAGGAAAAGGACGCTGCTCTGGTCTCTAGGGAGGTATTGTTGCTGGGATTCTCAGACACAATACAGTAGAATAACAACAGGAGATGCTTCTTGTAGTAATAATATGTCCATTTTAACCCATGGCCTTGGAAGCTCTACCTCTGACCTGGGTCGTGTCCTGCACAGCAACGTGGCAGGAGTGCAACTGACCTAGACCAAAGCCCAAGCACAGATGAGTGTGGACCCTGAAAACAGAACGATAACAGCATCGAGCTGGCACACTGTTCCCCTGTAACACAACGGAAACATGTTTAAAATCAGACTGCATAAGTTTCTAGCTACTCTAAACAGATCTGAGAATAATGTGTGAACTAAAGACAACTAAAATGAAGGGAGAAGGTAGGAGGCTTTAGCGATTGTAATAACGTTCTGTTTCTTGGTCTGGATACTGATTGCGAGGATATTTTTTAAAACAACTTGTGTACTTAGCACTCACATATTCCCTGTATGTACGTGCTGCACCAGGCCTCACCTAAGATCAGCTACCATGAGAAAGATTCTCAATATTAATACCAAGCACCTGCCTGAATGTGGAACGTCTACAGCTCTCACCCACTGACGGAATTCAAACCTGATGTTCAGCTTTGTTAAACTGAATGGCAGCTTTCTGTCGCAGCCGACCCCCAAATCTCATTAGTACATTTGTACCCATCAGAAATGAGAAAGTATGTACAGGCAAAGGTTGTACAAAAGTGATCAATGTAGCATTATTTGGAATTTCAAAAAAAATACTTAGTGTGATTATTAATTGGAATACTACACAGCAAACAGAATGAATAAACTATCCTCCTGTTGCAGAACAGACAGAGTGGGGGGAATGAACCATATACTATTACCAAGGGATCCCCCTCTTTCTCTCTGGGGGTCCCCCCTCCTACTAGGTTCGCCTAGCCCACCACCAGGGAGAGATGTCTCTCAATGCCAGAGATTGGTGAAAAGGAAAGGAATTATTTATTTAGAAGTTATATAGACTTAGAGGCATGACTTAATGTCTTCATTAAAATACTAAAGTCCTTTAGAATACCCACAGATGCACACAGTCCTTCCTTTTCCCTCTGCCCAGTCCCGGGTAGCATATATCAGGAAAAGAAGTACAAGTCCATGATTCCGGCTCCCAGCAACATCAACTGTGTCTCCACCACAAGGTGTCCACTCTGCCAAAACCCTGTGAGTGATCCTCTCTTTGGTATGGCTGCTGGGCCTGGGTTTAAATCCCTGTGCCAGTCTTCCTTTGCAGCCCCATTTCCTACTCCTCCTACAATCTCTTACAGCTGCCAGCATTCCAGGATTCTTCCAGCTTTGCTGGGCTGCCATAGTAAGTCTGGACAGGTGTGGCTCCTTGGCATGGTGCCAATAATCTCCAAGCTCTCAAGCAGGCTCTGGAACCAGGGGAAGTTGCCTCCCAGTTACATCTTGGGTGGAAGTCACTTCCATCCCACTGGCTCAAAGCTTGGCCACAGCTATTGAACATATCTATGAAACCAGTTAAAGGTAATAAATACGTTAAATGACCATGCCAGAGGTTAGCTGCACAGCTGTTGCTGTACAAAACAACTCTGAATGGCCCTGCTCCACGTGTCTCTGCCCCCACCTCAGGCTTGTGGGGGTGAGGACATCCTGTATATATTGTTCTAATATTTCCTGGACACCTTGAGTTCTGCACCCCATTACAAATCCCTATGTGGGGCCACCCTGTTGGCTGCACCCTGATACACTCACATGAAACAGCTTGGGGGAGTTTCATATACATAGAACTGAATGAAAGGATACAGACATTAGAGGATAAAAGCAGAAGACTGTAATTCCATACACTTTATAAAAACATACACAACTATTTGCCATTTTGGTATCAATTGTGTTACGGTCCACAAACAGTCTCTGAAAGGCTAGTTTTCTCATTGTTGTTCAGGGTTTGGATGCAGGCACATTTGAACTTTCAAAAACGTACTTTTTAAAATACACATATACATATCGTTAAAAAGTTTTCCAAAAACCAAAGACTACTTACTATCAGATTGTAGGCAATGGTCTGATTTCTGTTTTAGATTTCTCTACTTTTTATCTTAATGGACTGAAAGTATGCTATTAATTAAACCTATTACAGAGATTTTAATTCATTAAGTTTCTTATATACACACATTTTCAAAATATTATTGTAAAACAACAAAGCATACGACTTCCATATAAACTATTTCATTAAATGATTGTCTTTTTCTTTTTTACCAGAAAGTGCTACCTCACATATACCAGAGGTATTTTTAGCAGCCTTCAGAAACTACTTTCCTTGTCCTCACCCAGGAAGCCTCACTGAACTGGTTTTCCTTGGTGGCTTTGTCAAGCTCTGCACTTTGTGATAAGGACCCAGGCCTCAGGGCGGAACACCCATTATCTGGAAGAAGGAGATTGTGAGTAGACTGTTCTCTCTGCAGCACTGAGTGTGGAGTGCCTGGGATCTCAGGAAAGCCCTCTAGACATAGAAAATCTTTTCTCCCTTGTTTGCTCTGAAGTCTTAAATTTTGTTGTGAATCTTCCCCCCTCACCGTGTAGTTAAAAAAATCCATTGTATTAGAACGTAAAACCTTTGGGAATGAATTTAAATTACCAACTTTTTGACACTATGTTGCTCTCCATACTCCGGATGTCATGAGGAGTAGGAGTTACACTACAGGGGCTCCCAGCTTGTGAAGATCACCCTTGAATCCTGCTTGAAGGGGGTGTCCCCTGAGGCAGCTGGCATCCCTGGAGACAGGGAGCACCTGAGGGGAAAATGAGGGTGGAGAGGAATCTGAAGGAGGTGACCAAGGAGGACTCTGCCTCCTCCACACACACCCCAGGGAAATAAGACAATGGTAGTGGAGCTCTTTGGTCCCCCAGGTACAGCACTCTCTTGTGGTTACCTGGTGGAAAAATACTTAGGTGGTTATTCAACACACCAAACATTTCTTTTAAGTCTGTAGTTCTTTCTCAATCACCCTGCCTGTAGAAAGATAACACATGATAAAACATATAATTAATTGTATCTGTCACGTATTCCTGAGAGACCGTGTTCAGAACCCAGGGAGCAGACACAGAGACAGCAACATAAGGTAGCTCAGTGGGGAGGCAGGGCCGATCCCTCCTGCAGACGGACTGGATGGAGCACAGAGGTCAGTGCTCCTGGACAGGCGCAGGGACCTGCTGTTCGTTTGATGACTGTATTAGATTTCTCCAATTTTTATCGTCATGGCACTGAATATATGCTAGGAAACCTATAAAGGGTATGTAATGTTATAAAAAATTTTAATTACTTTTATCAATCTAATTATTTTAAAGACATATACATAAATGGCAGGAAATACTATGAAATGCAAGCATGGATTATGGACGTGAGAGGATTTTTTATTTCCAATCTCTTACCTGTACTTGGTATATTTTAAAAGAAATATTTCCTTTTATTAAGCAAAGTGTTTTTTAAAGATGTGTCTTCAGGAACAGATATTCAAATGAGTTTGTGCCAAGGGTTTAGAGAATACCCATGGATACTACATCACCAATTGGATTTTCTTTTTCTGTTCTTCTATCTTCCGCTCCACTGTCACTATATTTTCGCAGAACAGAAGGGGTCACATATGACACACATGACATAATTGATTGGGTAAATTAGAACAGTGGCACATAGAACATATTGGCCTCCCAAAGACCAATTCTTTTAAAGCAAAGAGAGTCAGATTTCAGAGATACTTAAGGAAAATAGGGATCATATAAAACAATCAGCAATATTTTAACTTGGGGGAATACAAGGGTAGAGTTCAATATGATTTGTCTCTGAATTTACTGAGCAGTGGACAGATGAGGACTTTTATCCTGTGACTGACACGACTGTTCTGTTGGTGAATACATCCTGTGGATTCTAGTTGGTTAGAGGAAAGTGACCCACATGGAAATACAACAACCCTTTCTTACCTCTCTGTCACCCCTGAGACCAGCATGCCTGGAGTCAGGTCCCAAACACTCTGCAGAGGCTCTGCGGAACCACAGCCGCTGTCAGAGGGAACACAGTGAGCCCAGGCCTATTCCAGTCTAACTCTTGCCCATGGGGACCCTCCAGCCTCTTCCCGAGCACCACCACCCTCCTGCTCCAGGGGGTCCTGAATCACAGACTATCTCTCTCCCTGGCTGTGGAGACTGGAAAGGACATGAGGAGTTAGTAGTGAATAGGGGAATGTTCTATCCAGAAACCACCATGTCTCTGCCCATCCACAATTATAACAATGGAGGAAAATAAAACAACATATTCACTCTTTGTACCTCTCAACTAACTATTTTTCTCAATTACAGCATATAACGCAGGCTCCACAATACTGAAAAACAGCAACAATCTTATCAGAATAATGGGTTACTGAACCAATTAATTTAAGAACTATTCCTTAGCTATGAAAGCATCAATTTTCTAATCTCTAAGAAGGGAGTAACAAAATTTATCACAAATACTACATAGGTTGGTGTGGAAATAGCATGATTTAATATAAAACTGTGCCACAAACTAAGTATAATGCTATGTAAATGTAAGAGATATTATCATTCATCTGTATTGATTTACATTATAATGCATGTATTTACAAAAGGGCAGATTTCCTCATGGAGTTCCCGCATTGTTTACTTCTTTTTCTAATTACTGAAAAATAGTGAGAATCAGCAATTTCACTAATAAGATAGATGATGTTAACACTGCACATCCATTTCCTTCCTCCACAACTAGGGATTTCCAGACATGACTGATGGCTGTTGAGAACTGCACTGTGTTCACAGACTTCATACTCTTAGGACTCTCTGGCAGGCGGGATGTGCAGCGAGGGCTCTTCGGGCTCTTCCTGCTGGTTTATGGCATCACAGTGATCGCCAACCTAGGGATGATCCTGCTGATCAGCATGGACGCCCGACTCCACACGCCCATGTATTATTTCCTGAGCAGTCTGTCTTTCAGTGATATCTGCTACTCCTCCTCTGTCTCCCCCAAGATGCTGGCTGATTTCTTATCTGAGCAGAAGAAGATCTCATATAATTTATGTGCCCTTCAGATGTTCTTTTTTGTTGCCTTTGCAGATATAGAATGTGTCATGCTGTCTGTCATGGCCTATGACCGTTATGTAGCCATTTGTAATCCCCTTCTGTATACAACAGCCATGTCTGGAAGAGTCTGTGCCCAGCTAGTGGCCATTGTGTACATCCAAAGTCTGCTGTACTCTGCAATCTTTACCTATTGCACAATTCAATTGTCATTCTGCAAGTCCAATACCATCAATCACTTTTTCTGTGACTTCCCACCCTTACTAGCCATCTCCACCCCAGACACAACCATCAATGAGATAGTGATATTCACCTACAGTAGCTGTGTTCTGGGGTTCAGTATTGTCACTGTCCTCCTCTCCTACAGCTACATCATAACTACCATCCTTAGAATGAAATCAGCCAAAGGCAGACACAAAGCCTTCTCTACCTGTGCCTCCCACTTAACCGCTGTGGCTATGTTTTATGGGACACTGCTCTTCATGTATTTCCGACCCAGCTCCAGTTACTCCATGGACACGGACAAAGTGGCCTCTGTTTTCTACACAGTTGTCATCCCCATGTTAAACCCACTGATCTACAGTTTGAGGAATAAGGATGTGAAAGATGCCATTAAAAAAGCAGTTGCCACTATATTATTTCTGACTGAAGCCATACTTTCCCCCAAAGCATTTATGTGAAGATCCTGAGAGCTAAAGTTCAGGTATTTTAGTTTATTGGTTTTCAGTTATAGTTGTTTGGGGTTTGGGTTTTTTTGTCTTTTTCCCTATTACTCTCCTCTACCCCATCCCCTGCAACTCCACAGTCAATGCCCCTCCATTTCCCATGCCCCTGAGTGTTCTATTCCTGTTCCTTTGCTTACTCCTTCTCCTTCTTTCTCCCCTTATACTCCTCCCCTCTCCCCTCTAGTCACTGTCAGTGTGTGCTTTATTTCCTATTCGCTGGTTCTATATTGCTCATTTGTTTGCTTTGTTTGTTAAATTCCACTTATAGATGAGATTATATGGTATTTGTCTTTCACCACCTGGCTTATTTTACTTAGCATATGCTCTCCAGATCCATCCATGCTGTTGCCAAGGTTAGGAGCTCCTTCATTCCTTCTGCTCTGTAGTGATCCATTGTGTAAGTGTACCATAGTATTTGGATCCACTCATTTACTGATAGGCACTTGGGTTGCCTCCACACTTGGCTCATGTAAATTGTGCTGCTATGAACATTGGGGTGCATCGGTGCTTTTGAACTGATGTGTCAGCATTCTTAGAGTATAATCCCAGCAGTGGAATTGCTGGGTCAAAATCCAGTTCCATTTTTAGGCATTTTGACATACATTTCTACTGGCTCAACAGTGCCCTTTTTAGATATTTTTCATTACTGATCATTGTGTCTAAATGCAATGTGGGGGGCAGTCATCATTGATCATAATCTTCCCCCCACCCCCGCTAAGGGAGACTAGTAATATGTTCACTTTAATATTTTTCAAAGAGGACTTTTTTTATCCCTCCTTCTCTAGTCATGGGTAAGTCCCAGGGAGACATCACAGGCAGAGCAACCGTTCCACTCCCCTCAGGTCAACTCACTCTCCCAGGTTCCATTTTTTTTTTCAAAGAATGGATATAATAAACTTGCTCATTCAGAAGGAGTTTAAGTGTGAAAATGTTTTTGTCTTATTCCTGTGCACTTGTATAACCATATAAATAGTTCATCATAATACTTAGAATTATGTGTAGTTAGTAAATAAGAATTTACAAAAGAACTATAGCCTGAACTGAAAGTGGCATAAATGCATGACCCTTCCCTGTCTTGTTCACTAATATTTCTGCCTTGCTATTGACAATGCCCTGTTCCAGGATGTTACTCAAATACATTTGTTGAATGAATGAACAAGTGTCCTCTGCAAAAGTGATGCAAAATTTTTTGAAATACAGACCTCCCTGTATTTTACTTTATTCTATGCTAGTATGTTCGTCTTAGACCAAGTTCATCAGTGCTCCTTGTCTTTCAGCCTAGGCTGAATAAGTTTCAGGCACAGGGATCACATATAGAGAACTTCCTGAAACCTCTATTTCTCATCATTCTGCCCCAAATTTATTAACAAATATCCAAAGGATCAGGAGCTGTAGATTCATATTGCACCTCAGATTATGCACATCAGCCTATGGATTTCCCCTCTTGCCCTCACCGTGGAGAACAGACGTGACCCTATTGATACAGGTACAGAAATGCAGGAATGGAAGTTGGGCTTAATAACAGCAGGACCTCCTCAAGGTCACTGGAGAAGAAAACTGCATCTGATATGCTCAGAGCACCACACTAATTAAAACAAAATTTTAAAAACTGAATTGCCCAATTGACACAGGGTAAATTGTAAAGGCATAGTTATAAACAAAAATATTTGTCCAATACCAAAATAAGGAAAATAGTGTTTCACTTGTAACAATTTACCTTTGCTGTGTGTTTATCTGTGTAATAAACTGGAACCATATTTTACACACATCTTTAATAATAGTCATCTCTGAATATGTCAACACTATTCTAATAACTTAATTAACTAAATTGCTTATGTTGTTCTCCTTGCACTCAACTAACAATTACCACCTATGAAAAACAAAACACAATTTCAGATTCTAATGGGTGATTATTTTATGTGATGTTGCCTGGAAGGGAATGAGGAGACTCTCTCTTCTGGGTCCAGAAGGACAGAGCACTGGGTGATAGAAGACTTCCCATCCAGGTCCCCATCCCCAGTGGTATCTCCCCTGCAGTGTATGAGAAGTGCTGAGAGCCACGTGCTTCCGAGCATGATAAGAAGAAAACAGTACATTAAAAGCCTGCAATTTTCAGCAGGTAACCTGACTTCAGTTACTGATTGGAGAGAGTTTTAAGACAAAAATATTTTATTACTCTTAACTATTTTGTTTTATAATACCAAATAATCTCATTGTTATTCATAGAATATCTAACACATCAGGACCTCTCAATCTTTGTCCAAACTCCTTCCACTGGCAATTACTTTATTAAAAACATACAAAATGTATTCATATCTATTTATGTTGTATAAAATTAGATTTGTTGATCATAATTTGCGTATATTTTTAAGGGGAAAAATCCCATGCTTTTTTATTTATCTTTTTCTTTAAAGATACTGAAATACTAGCTTTTACACATAGTCAGGAAAGCTGAATTTTTGTTTCCGTTTGTTTCTTATTTTCATCATTTTCATTTTCTTATTTTAAGATTATGATCAAATGGGAGACCGGTTAAGATAAGATCTGGGAAAAACCGACAGTAACCAGAGGAGACATGAGCAGGGATAATGGGGGTGGGGGGAAGGGGGAAGGATTTACAGGAACAACTATAAAGGACATATGGACCAAAAAAAGGGGGGTCAGAAACAGAGGAGGGAGGTGGGGATAGCTAGGGTGGTGGGTAGGGGTGCAAGGAAAAGGCAGAAAACAGTACTTGAACAACAATAAAATTCAAATATATATTTTTTAAAGATAAGAACTGTAATTTGAAGTGAGACACTCCTGAATTCAAATTTGTTCAATCTTATCCTGTCCCCAGTAAATTCCATACAAAGAAAAAAAGAAGAAAAAATTCCTTCCCTTGTCAGCTGTGTACCCTTAGAGTACTTAATTGTTTTAAGCCTTAGTTTCCTCATCTCTTTATCACAGGCTTAATATATACATTATGAGGGGAAATATATATAAAAACAAACAATTATGATTGTTGAGTCTATAAGATCATACAGAGCCAACCATCTGCTCATCAGGAGCTAAAGCCCTGGTGCTGAAAGAAGAGACCGTGTCCTTCCTGGCCTCGTGTCAGGAAGGGGAGTCTCCAGGCTCCACCCTCATCTGCAGTGGAGCCTGCTCACCCCACGGTCAGACTCCTGTGTGCACCCTGCCTCAGCTAGTGTGGGGCTCTCTGCAACCCACCTCAGAACTTGCCTTTCCTGACCCTGCCTTCACTGTTCGAGCTGAGTAGAGGTTTTCTCATGGCCACCTCTCCTGGCCACTCCATTCCCATATGCAGGCCAAATCCCTGCACCCACTCCACTAGTCTAATCCCAGACCCCACACTGCCAAGAAAGGAGCTCAGATCATTACTCCCAGTGGACCTCACTTCATGGTGTTCTGTTTGTCCCCATCCCAAGGACTGTGGCTGTAATGACACAATTAGCTACAAAGGAACCAATATTTATCTATTACAATGAACTCATGTGCTCTGGACATTTTCTGCTCAGGATTTAGAAAACAGTATTTGATTCTCATCCCTCATAGGTCACCATTCCATTCTTCTCTATTGAAACCTCACCTTGGCCAGAGCCCGACCTCACCACTGATCTACACAGACAAGTCCCTGTTTGGAAAGTTAGCTTCCTTTGCAGTAAAGGGTACTGTAATCTACATTATAACCCAACATACATGTTCACTATCAGAAGGCTTTCCTCACTACTCCATCCTCTCTCCCTTTACTCAAACTCACCTGATGTGTACAAGATCTGTCCAGAAGGTATCCACCCACGGAATTTGAAAAATGGAGACATTTACTGAAGAAGACACACGGTACAAGAATCATTGGACAACAACAAGGACAAAGCATCTCAGTCTCCTGCAAGCAGGCACCTTGGGCCCTCACACAGTTATCCCAATAGCCGTCCTCTGCCCTGTCATATTTTCCTGAATCTCTTTTGGGTCTGAAATCTCTTCCATTTCAAAAGATTTCAGTTTGGGGAAAATCCATTAAGTCACAGAGAGGCAAATCAGGGATGGAGGGGTCTTAGTCACCTGGTTGATCAGATGTTTAGTCAAAAAACTCTGCAGTAGACATGATGCACAACAGTCATGTTGTCGTGATGCAGCTGCCAATCACCTGTTGCCCATAGCTGGAGCCTTCAGAGTCATCCCAACAGTTTACACAGACGAATGATCAGCTTAACATAAAATCTGATGCAGATTCTTTGCTCTCCTGACTCAGTCACTTTGAAAGTGATGCCCACAAGCACACATGCTCACTCAGGGGCATCCATTGCCCCACTGACTAGTGCAGGGAAGTGGTCAATGCTCAGTCATATGCATTCCAGTCCAAGCTCCTTGGCTGACAGGTTACATTTCATGACACAAACTGTTCTTATATTAAAAATGCCTGGACTCTTTCCACACACACTTGATATACTTTCTTTCAATTTACAGTCCTAACTTCAGTAGGGTTCTTTCCCCAGAACACAACCACACTGTCGTCCCACTGTCTCTAGTTTCCTCTTCCCATGTCTGGCTCCTGAGCATAGTCTCCTTCAGTAATTTTTTGTAATTTGTGTTACACGTCAAATCCTTAACTATACTTCTTTATTTCCGCTCAGGGATTAATATCTCGAAACATAATCACTACCAGGTTTAACAGTTAGTATCTATGCATAATAATTCAAACAAATAGCTACATAGTGGTAAAAATCTGGTTAGCAAAATTTGTTAAATCAAAACTGAACTAATTCTCATGTCATATATAAGTGTGTGGCTCCATATGAAGAGGCAGCATAGTCAACCGAGCTTGAAATCTTGTGCAGAAACACACTCTGAACCGCAGAAGCAATTACAATATTCAGTCAGAGTGTCTCTTCCCATCTGACTCTACTCTGACCTTCAACAAACCACTGTTTCTCTTTGGACCTCAGGTTCAACTCTGTCAAATGAGGTGTTTAAACGGAACAATCTTAATTTTTTATTCAAGTCACTGCATCCTGGGTTATAGTAACATGAGTCTATCAGTGCACTTACCCACTGGGCATGATTGAGACAATAGCAGATGGCAGGGATACACTCATACCAGGGGAATGCATTACAGCTGTAGGCCAGTCAGACCTGAACTGGAAGTGGCAGTGACGGCAGACAGACAGAGAGTTTGGGATGCGGGAGTCCCACTACCACCAAGCTGGTCTCCTTAACAGGCCTTCAATTCTGAATTTGCACTAGGAGACACACTTTATAAAAGTGAATATTCAACTTTCTTAGCTGTCAGGAATATCAAATACTCCAAATAATGGCTGCAGTTAAAGGAAAAGATCCTCTTAGTTATTGGTAAGGATGTTCAACAAGGGACTCACACAAGGGCACTGTGTTACTGCCAGGTGGATTGGCAGACTTCATAGAAAACTGTATGATGATATTTAATAAATATAAATTTCACATACACACCCACACACATTTCAACTCCTGGTTTTATATACAAGATAAATGAGTGTTTGTGTCTACTAAAAGGTATTTCAGGAGTTTTCACACTAATATTAGTACTACTAACAAAAGAGAAAACAACTCCACTGCCTACAATGCACATTAAAGTAGATCAAAAAGTAACAATACACTTGTACAAAACTATGCTGTACACCAATGGGGTCCATCTTTGCAACTGAACACAACAACGTGAACAAGGGTGTAACTGACCACAGCAGCACAGGCTTTAGGTGTCTGCTTGTGGTCAGTTCGAAACTAATATTCCGTGATAATAACCGAAAATGTAGTTATTCCTTTGCATGAATAGACTGGAGACTTAAGAGGATTTCTGGTGCATTGATGGATGTGGCTCTGTTTCTTGGGTGTCATCTGCAAAGTGGAAGGTTGCCAGTTTGATACCCAATCAGGGCACAGACAAGGGTTGCAGGTTCAGTCCCCTGTCAAGGTGTGTACAAGAGGCAACCAACTGCTCTTTCCCTCTCACATGTTTCTCTCCTTCTTTTTCAGCCTCCTGTCCCATCTCTCTAAACACAAATAAGTAAAATATTTTAATGAAAGGATATCCTCGAGTAGAAGGCTTTGGTGATTCTGGTAGTGTTCTGTCTATTGTTCAAGTCCTGGTTACTAGGGTATTCATTTTTAAATTTATCTTGCTTTATACTTATAATTTAAGTAAAATCATATCAAAAAGGTTCTCCAAAAAGTAAATCTATGTATGCACCATTAGATTCTAAGAAACTTCAGAAATTTATCATTATAAAATGCTTATTTCCAGTCTGCCTTGTCTACAATAAAGTTCAGTATATTCTTGTAAAATAATGGAGCGACTTTATGGAATATTTCTGTGAAAATGTGTCTCTTTGCTTATAAATGATTACTGTATTTTTTAAGAAAATATGTCTTATTCAAAATATGAACATTCTTTTTTTATTGTTGTTCAAGTACAGTTGTCTGCATTTTCAACACACAACTCCCTCCCAGTCTACCCATCACCTCCCCCTACCCTCGATCCTACCCCCTTTGGCTCTGTCCAGGTATTCTTCATATATGTTCATTGACGACCACTCCCCAATTGCCCCCATTATTCCTCTCCTCCCTCCCCTTTGGTTACTGACAGTTTGTTCTTTATTTCAATGTCTCTGGTTATATTTTGCTTGTTTGTTTGGATTGTTGACTATGTTCCACTTGTAGGTTTAATCATATGGTATTTATTTTTCACTGGCTGATTTATTTCACTTAGCATAATGCTCTCCAGATCCATCCATGCTGTCAGAAGAGTAGGAGCTCCTTCTTTCTTTCTGCTGTGTAGTATTCCATTGGGTAAATGTACTATAATTTTTTGGTCCACTCATTTACTGATAGGCACTTATGATGCTTCTGAAACTTGGTTTATGTAAATTGTGCTGCTATGAACATTGGGGTGTATAGATTCATTTGAATTGGTCTTTCAGGATTCTTATGGCATAACCCCAGCAGTGGAATTGTCAGGTCAAAAGTCAGTTCCATTTTTTACATTTCTGAGGAAATTCCACAGTGTTTTCCAGAGTGGCTGCCCCAGTCTGCATTCCCACCAACAGTGCACTAGGGTTTCCTTTTCTCCACAACCTCACCAGCACCTGTTTGCTGATTGGTTATGGTGGCCATTCTCACTGGTCTGGAGTGGTATCTCACTGTGGTTTTAATTTGCATCTCTCTAATGGCTAGCATCCTTTCATGTGTCTCTGGGCCCTCTGTATGTCCTGTTTGAGAATTATCTCTTCAGGTCCTTTGCCCATTTTTTAATTAGGTTCTTTGTCTTCTTTGAGTAGAGTCTTGTGAATTGTTTATATATTTTCAAGATCAAACCCTTGTCTGAGGTGTCATTTGTAAATACATTTTCCCATGCGGTAGGTTCCCTTTTCATTTTGCTGATGTTTTCTTTAGCTGTGGAGAAGCTTTTCATTTTGATTAAGTCCCATTTCTTTATTCTTTCCTTAACATCCCTTGCTATAGGGGAGATGTAGGTAAAAACATTGCTGCATGGAATATCTGAGATTTTCCTGCCTATGTTTTCCTCTAGGACTTTTAATGTGTTGTCCCTTCCAATATCATTTCCAGGAACAAGGAGACTAGTGAACCTCATTTCCCTTGGTGCCGTTACCAAGCATAAATTCCCAGAAATGGAATTTCGGGGTCATACAGCAGCTTTATTTTTATTGTTTTAGTTAACTCCATATTGCTTTCTAGCATGGCTGCACCAATCTGCAAGCTCACCAATAGTGCACGAGATATCCCTCTTCTCCATACGTAGGAAATGCCAATGATTGTAAGAAAGTAGTACAAACGACTATATGCTAACGAATAGGACAACCAGGACAAAATAGATAAGTTCCTAGAAACACACAATCTTGCAACACTGAATCAGGAAGAATCAGAGAATCTGAATAGACAGGTTACAACTAGGGAAATTGAAGCAGTAACCAAAAAACTCCCAACAAACAAAAGTCCTGGACCAGATGGCTTCACAGGTGAATTTTACCAAACATTCAAAGAACACCTATTCTGAGCAACTTTTATGAGTTTAATGAAAATGTGTAAAAGACTCTACTTTACTTATTATTTCTAGGTTACAATTTCTGTATCAAATAATGAGTTTATTAGAAACAACTCAGGATGTATGTATCATAACATATGTGATAATATATGGTGATTATTACACAACATAAAACATCTCACTCTGTTAAAAAGGCCAAAATTAACTTTATTTACTGTCATATTTATATGCTCTTAAAGTTCATTTCTTAGAATTTATTTTAAAGAAGAACTTAGCTATGATAAATTATGTATGTATAATTATACTCCTATCAAAATTTTGTGGTATAAAGATTCTCTGTAAACCTACAGGCTATTAGCAAAAGAATGAATAAATTAATGTAAAAAAGGCTGCATTGTCATTTTCCAGAATAACTATTTGCATATAAGCTCTATTTATCCTGCTGTTATTTTTGTTTGAACCTTAAAAATCCCATAATAGACAACAAAATTTAGTTTTCCTTAAGCACTATGATTATAGTCAGTTTTGTCTGTATTTACAAAAATCTTTATTTTGTGAAAATATTTAATGTGAGAGTGTTTGTATATGTGTGTCTTTCTGTGTAACTTGAGTGGATGTTTTTGCAAATTATGAGATGGAAACAACATACTTGGATAAGATTTGGTGAGCTGGACACAAAGAGCCCTCAATACACTCATTTTACTATTGATAAGTAAGTACAATATTAGGCAAAAGGCAGGGAGGGACAAAAGCAACATTTTCAAAAGGTCCATGTTTCTTTCTCAATCACCAGCCTGTAGGGAATAACACATGACACAACATCTTGTTATACCTGTCCCTTGCTCCTGAGAGACCAGCACCCAGGTCCGGACACAGCCAGGGTGATATATGCCAGGTCACGGAGGGGACAGTGCTGAACCCTCTGGCAGACAGAAAGCAGGGAACAAAGAAATCCAGGATCCAGAACAGGTACAGGATTTTATTGTGGTTTTCTCATTTCTATTTTAGATTTCTTTAGTTTTTTTATCTTTATTTGACAAAAGGCATGTTATAAAACTATTGAGGAGTAAGAAATAGTATACAAACTTTTCCTTTTATCAATCTCATTATTTTAAAGACATTCATAAATGGCAAGAAAGAATAAAATGTGAGTATTATTTATGAAAGTGGTTGGACATATTTTGATTTTACTATCTTACCTGTACTTTTACATAGTTTATAAATATTTTTTGTTGGAAATGAATTTGTTTTTTTAAAAAAGGTCAGTACAAGCACAAGCAGTAGATGACTTCAGACCAAGAATTTTAGAGACCTGCATGTGGATCATACATCATTATTCAGATGTAAATCTTTTCTACATTCTGCTCCACTTTCTCATATTTCCACAGAATAGAAGAGGTCACTCATTATATTATATATGATATGCCTGGTTTGTGTAGAATATAACAGGAGAACATAGAATTTTATTGACCTTCCAAGGATCAATTCTTTTTAACCACAGGAAAGCAGATTTCAGAGATTCTCAACAGGGAGGGGATCAAGAACACAGGCAAGCAATGTCACAATGTCCAGGGAATTGGATGGGGCCCCGTTCAGACGGAAGTTTCTCTGAGGTTATGGGACTGTGGACACATGAGACATTACCTTGTATCCTGCACATTTGATCATTTGGTGAATAGATTCAGTGGGTTCTAGCAGATTAGAGTGGAGGGTCTCACACAGCAATCCGCACTTGCCTCTGGGTCACCTGTGCTACCAGGATGCCTACTGTCGGGTCCCAACACACCTCCCTGAGCAGTCATGTCAGAGGGCGCATGGTTAGCCCTACATGTTCCAGCCTGTGCCCTCTAACCCACCATCGACGGAGACGCCTCCACCTTCTCCTCTAGCGAATGCTCCCTGCTCTGGGAGTCCTGGATCACAGACTACCTTTATCCCTTGGTGACTGGATAGGACAAGGGGATAATGGAGAACTGGGCACACGATAGATACATCAAGAAAGAAGCCGGTGATCTGCCTGCTTTACAGTATTGGATAATGAGGGGAGAAAGAAATATTTTTGTTACCTGCATCTCTCACTTTTCTATGCTTTTCATTTCAGAATATGACAACACTTACACTACATCAGGAACAGAAACAACCTTGTAATAGGATGTGGGTTTTCTGGACCAAATACTTCTAAGAACAGCTTGCTTGACTCTGAGGACATCAATATCTTAATCTATGAGGTGGAAAACTCTACATTGTTTGGTATGGAAATAAAATGATTTAATTTGGATCAAAGTGTGCTACATATTCTATATAGTGCAATACAAATGTAAGCTGTTCATTATCATTTTATCAATTTATGTTAAATTGGAAACATTGCAGAGTCACTTTACTTAAAGAAAATGTACATTGTGGAGCTCTTTTACTATCTGCTGACAAATAGAAAGAACCAGCAGTTTAACTGCTAAGACAGTAAGATGCTTTTGCCCTCCACTTGCATTTCCTTCCTCCACAACCAGGGATTGCCAACCTGATTGATGGCCATTGAGAACTGCACCGTGTTCACAGACTTCATACTCTTAGGACTCTCTGGCAGGCGGGATGTGCAGCAGGGGCTCTTTGTGCTCTTCCTGCTGGTTTATGGCATCACTGTGGTTGCCAACCTAGGGATGATCCTGTTGATCAGCATGGACCCCCGGCTCCACACACCCATGTATTATTTCCTGAGCAGTCTGTCTTTCTGTGATATCTGCTACTCTTCCACTATCTCTCCCAAGATGCTGGCTGATTTCTTTTCTGAGCAAAAGATGATTGCATATAATTTATGTGTGGTTCAAATGTTCTTTTTTGGTGCCTTTGCAGCTGTGGAATGTGTCATGCTGTCTGTTATGGCCTATGATCGTTACGTAGCCATTTGTAATCCCCTTCTGTATACAGTGACCATGTCCAGGAGAGTGTGCATCCAGCTTGTGGCCACTGCCTACACCGCAGGCTTTATAGATACGGCAATCTTCACCTCTTGCACTTTCCCGTTATCATTCTGCCATTCCAATATCATCAATCACTTTTTCTGTGACATCCCACCGTTACTTGCCCTTTCTGCTTCAGACACAACCACCAGTGAAATAGCAATGACCATTTCCTGTAGTTGTGTTGTGGGGTCCAGCGTCATCACTGTCCTCCTCTCCTACAGCTACATTATAACTACCATCTTGCGCATGACGTCGGCTGAGGGCAGACGCAAAGCCTTCTCTACCTGTGCCTCCCATTTAACTGCTGTGGCTATGTTTTATGGGACACTCCTTTTCATGTATTTCCGACCCAACTCGAGTTACTCCATGGACACGGACAAAATAGCCTCTGTTTTCTACACAGTTGTCATCCCCATGTTAAACCCACTCATCTACAGTTTGAGGAATAGGGACGTGAAAGGTGCCCTGAAAAAAGTCGTTTTCACTAAATTATGTTCTCAGTGAAAGCATGTTCACCAAAAAATATTTATTTAGAGTTGTTGAGAAAAAAAATTTAGGCACTTTGACACAGTCTTCTGTAGTCTCACAAACACAATTCTGAATGTTTCTTTATTCACTTTTGTGCCTAAATTGAATGCAGAGTATAGTCATCACGAATCTTGATCTGTTCAAACTAAAGACAAGTAATAGGTTTACTCTTTTTTTTTCTTGTAAAGAAGGTCTTTATGCATTACTCTGCTCTCTTCATGGGTATATACCCCAGAGATATGGGCATAGTACCAGCTCCCTCCATGTTTAAAGCTCCATTTTTTAAACAATGGTTTTAATGAAATTCTCCTGCCCTAAGTCAAAGTTCCTTAAATTGAAGGTCCATGTTTTTCTTGATCATTATTTCTAGTTTGTTATTTACAATGCTCATTTTCAGGATGCCATTCAAAAACATTTATGCAAAGAATGAAGGTGTGTCTCTATAAGACTGATATAAAAAAGATCCTTTGACGATGAAAATGGAAAAAAACTTCCTTTGTTTTGTTTTATTCTAGCGTGTTCATTTTACACAAAACCCACCTGTATTTCTTCTTTGCCCAAGGCTGAGTAGGTTTCAGGGACACGGTTCATGTGATGTAGACAACTTCTCAGATCCTCTCTTTCTGATCGTGCCACCCCAGGGGTCAGCAGCATCAGCAGCTCTACATTTATTTGGCACATCACAGCCTCCACCTCAGACTGTGGATTTCCCCTCTTGCCCTCGCTCTGGGGAACAGATACCTGCTCTTGACAACTGAGCAGAAACTGCATGAACGGTACATGGGGGCATAGAACCTTGACCTTCTCTATTAGCCACTAGAAAAGAGGACTTTATCTACCCTTACATGTTCATAACATTGCACTAATTATTTTTAATAAGATGTCCAATTGATACAGATTAAGTTGAAATAGAGTTACTATACCATGTGATCTCACCTGTAAGTGGAAACTAATCAGCAAAACAAACAAGCGAGCAAAATAGAAGCAGAGACATGGAAATAAAGAAGGAACTGACAGTGACCTGAGGGGTAGGGGAAGGGTAAGGAGGGGAAGAAAGGGGAGGGGCAAATCAAGGAGTACCTATAAAGGCCCCATGGACGACAGGATGGAGGATTAAATGTGGAAGGTGGGTGGTTGGTAGGGCAGGGGAGAGTAATGGCGTGGGGGGGGGATCGGGACAACTGTAATTGAACAGCAATAAAATTTTTTTAACAAAAATCTTATTTTCGATGGGAAAAAGCAAAGAATAAAATAGTATTTACATTAGTATTCCATTTGCAATGACTTAAATCAGTTCTCTGTAAATCTGAAATAAACTGAATTCTAGTTCTATACACAATTTTAATAGTGGTCATTGCTTAGTGGCTGGATATTAAGTAACGCTAAAATCTGTTTTAATAATTTAATGTAATTGTACATGGTGTTTGCATTATTATTGATTAGCTATTAATCCAGTCATGAAAAACCTGATACAATATCAGGTTCTCAGAGCATGCATTCATGTTTTAGGTCGATATTATGTAAGAAACCTGGAGACTCTCTCTTCTTCTTAGAAGACAGAGTAAGATTGCACTAGGCTTTGCATTAGATCATCTTCCCTACATCTGTCTGTCTGTCCTTCTATCTATCTATCTGTCTGTCTATCCCATGTCCCTTTGATGTATAAAGTGTGCCTAATGTATGTACTTCAAACATCACAAGAATAAAGCAACACATTATAAACATGAGATTTTCAGCTGGTTAGTTATCATGCATTTCTTATTGCACACAGTTTTAAGATACCTAAACATATTTTATTATATCTTAAATATTTTCTCTTATAATCTCAAATAATTTACTTGTTATTCATAGACTATATCACATATCAGAACCTCTCCATCACTCTCAAATCTATGCCCAACTTAATGCACTTTATTAAAAATGTTAAGTATATTGATATCTATAAAAATTAAACCTATTCATGTTGTATAAAATTAGGTTCACTGGCCTTGATTCATACATATGTAATAAAGATATACTTTAAAATTTTTTATTGACATATAATTGGCATGTAACATTATACTAACTTCAAGTGCACAAATAAAAGTATAGTCTGCTCCAATAACTGTGTGTAATGAGTCAGTGTTGTAGGTCAATTCCTTCATCACAGCTCCTTATTCTGGCTCAGGCATTGGTATCCCCAAACATAAGGGCAACTAGGGATGGCAATTGGTCTCTATGTATAATAACATAAGCAATTAGCTCCACTGTGGTGGAAAGCTGGTTAGCAAAAGTGGTTAAACCGAAACTAACAATCCACACTATAAGTGTGCGGCTGGAGATTAAGAGACAGCAAGTTTAATCTGACTTGAAATGAAATCCTCTGTAGAAACCTTCTATGAACTGGAGAAGCAATGACAACAATACTGAGCCTGAATCTCTACTCCCAACCCACTGTAATAGGACTTTCAATAAATCATTTTTCCTTTTTGAACATCGTATCCACACTGTCAAAAGAGGGGCTTAAACTAAACAATCTTCACTGAGTATTCTTGCTACCACATTCTGTATCTATGCTGGTGTGATACTATCAATGCATAGGCCTGTTTTTATCTTTTGGGTGATTTTTTAAAATAGCAGATGAATGCAAGTATATCCACAACAAAAGACTACAATGACATCTCGAGGCAAATCTGACCTGCAGTGGAAGTGACAATGATGAAGAAATGATTGCATGGTTGCAGGAGCCCCAATGCCATCAAACTGGATGCATTTAACTAATAGTGACAGCCGAAGTATGGATTGGCATACTTCTTGGAAAAATATATGATGATATTTACTAAATGTAAATTTTATACACATACGTACACAAAAACATTTTCAAGTCCTGGTTTTATACCCAAGATAAATGACTACATCTCCACCAAAAGACACATACAGAATGTTCACAGTTTTTGTTGGCACCAAGACTGCATCATTCAGGACAATTTTAATTCAAACGTCCCACACTGAGAATGAGCATGCTGCAACTCCCCGCAGCAGCGCGGCTGGAGTGCCCGAGAGTGGTGGTGAGTAGAACAGCATGTTCGGGAAGCATCTACTTACAGATGGTTCCAAAAATATGAAAATAATGCTCCGTGATAAAAGCCAAGACAGCAATTACTCCTTTGGGGTAAGAGATGAATTACTGTGGGAGATAACATGTAGAGGCTTTAGTGATTCTAGTATTTTCTGATTTGGGGTCTGGGTCCTGGTTCCAGGGTTATTTTGTTTTAATTTATCTACATGTCTCCCCATCTAAGTGTTCTATATGTGTAACCTACATAAAATCAAAAAAATGTTTCAAGAACAAGTTTATTCACCATCAGATTACAAAACTTCAGAATTTCATTATTTTAAATGTTTCTCTCTCCAGTTATGCACCAAATAATGACGTTTTAGTGAATGATGGACCTCATATACAATGGTGGAGCTGAAAAATTCCTGTGACATAGTGACACTGCCGTGTCATAGCCCAACGCGATCCGCATGTGTATGGGGTGACCCTGGTGCACACAGACCTACTGGGTGTGCAGTGTATAAAGCATAGCATATATGGTTACCTGCAGTACATACTGTTTGAGGATGATAACAAATGACTAGGCTACGGGTTCATGTATTTGCTGTACTGTTTATTGTCATTTAGACTATACTCTTTCCACTCATAGAAAACAGTGTGCTGTACACTGGCAGCAGCCTCACACATCTTGTGTTACCACATCTCTTGACTGCACCATTCTCTCTTGTGCGTGATACAATCCCATGTTCCTTTATAAATTTACTGCAGCCAGAGTGCACAATGTTTGTGAAGTCTACAGTGGTCCCAGTCACGTCGCAGGCCTTCACATGCACTCACCACTCAAGCACTGACGCACCTAACGCAACTTCTAGTCCTGCAACCTCCATTTATAGCAAATGTTCTAACAGGAGTACTTTGGTTTATCTTTAATACCTATTTTTACTGTACCTTTTCTATGTTTAGATATGTTTAAGTATGTAAATACTTACCTTTGTGTTATAATTACCTACAGCAATCAGCACAGCAGCAAGCTGTATATGTTATATGTTATATGTTATATAACCCATATATACCTTATACATATATACACCACATAGACACAGACAACAGCATAGTGATAGCCAGGGGGGAGGGCGAAGGGGTAGGTAGATATGGGCAAGGTGGGGAGAAAAGGTAACTGAAAGAGAATTTACTTTGGACATGGAGAGCATGCTGCAATGTGCAGACGATCTTTTATGAGATGTACACTTGACACCTCTCTGGTTGTATGACCAGTATCATCACGATAAATTCAGTAATAAATAAATACATTTTTGCACATTTGAAAAGAGATAAAACAAAGAACAGAGTAGCATTCATATTAGTATTCAATTTGCAATGATTTATATTCACTCTCTTATCAGCAGAGATAGGGAATTTAGAGTTGAGAAGCATATGTAAATAAAACTTGTACTTTTCACTCTCCCAACCCCAAACTCCTTTGTCTTGCCTATTCTTTCCACATTTATTGTTTCCTTGCTTAAATTGCACATAAACTACCTCCTTTGGTCACTTCTTTGAATCTTGTATTTGGTATGGGGCTCCTGTACATGCAAATTTAAATTTGTTTTTTCTCCTTTATCAATTTAATTATTGGGCCCAAGAAGAGAAGAAGGGAAAAGGTTCCCATCCCTGCCCAGTCAAAAATCATTGCAAGGAGGGGGGTTCCCACATACTTGCGAGAAAGGAATACAGACAGTGACCAATAGAAAAGCAATATGTGAGGTTACCATATTTCTAAATGAGAAGTGAAAGAGATGTTTCAGAAATAGAAGGAACAAGGTAAAGAATGAAAAAAGGGATAAAAATCATTAAGTAGAGGATCCATTTGAATTTCGTCAGACATCTGGTTTCACTAGAGGACAGTGTAGATTCACGGTAGCCATGAAGCACAGCATTAAAATGAATTCTGGTAAGCTTCTGACGCTGATCAATTTAGTAAAAAGAGTGAAGAATCAAAGTTCAGCCTTTGCTAAAGTTGTTGAAGCATTCACTGGGGAAGCACAGAACCAGAATCTAATTAATCATGTTCTCATAACTCAGAAGAGTGGAGGCAAAGTCTTTAGAGATTTAAGTCCCAACAGTCACCTGGTAGAAATAAAATGCAATCTGCCTACTGTTGCTGTACCAGAGATAAGGACAGAAAGACTTGCTCATTTCAGGTAGGTTTCTAAATGGCTTAAGTGAAAGAATGTAGGTGGGGGGGGGGAACCTTACTTTTGGAAAAATGAAGAATAAAGAATTGAGAATTTTGTTAATGAATCATTGTGTATCTCCTTTCTCAGTTAAATGAACTTTTCAATCTAATGGCCAAACAATGCTATTTCTTTGTTGGGCCTGTGTGAATTTGCCTGACCTCATTTGTTATGAGGATGAGGAAAGTAAATATCTTATTTATATTTTAATCAAGGTTGATAAGTAAATCATTATTTTTATCACTGTGCAAGAGATATCACTATACATGTACATTTAAGGTTGGCTCCTGTCTCTTTCAAATAATAATAGAGACGGCACATTATGGAATATCAATATATTTTAATCCATACCATAGCTTTTAACTCCAGAAAAATTAAAAATTAGACCACTGCCTACATCAAATTTTCATATATCAGCAAACACATATGAAAACAACGCAGACATAGAAACAATGCAGAATCCTACATTTCTCAGGAACATTTATTTTTTCTCTATCTATATTCATTTAAATGGAAAGACAGCTTAAAATAAAAATAAATTTATACCTAATATTTTGTCTTCACTTCTTTTCATCACATCTCTTTGGCTTGAAAGGGGATTTGTCCTCTGGCAAAGGTCGGTCCTACAAATGGGTTATAAACTCTGTCACAAACCAGTGAAATGAGTGACATAATAGTTCTGTAACGTGTGTGTCAGGTTTCAGTAAACACTGAAAGAGCACCATGAAATCTGTCACTCATTAACTTACATGCAGTAGCATTGCCAGTGATAGAATAAATTATTTTTTAATGAAAACATATCAAACTATCATAATGAACATCTACTAGTGTTAAAGCTCAAAGATGGCCTCTGAAACGTTTCTGCTCTTCTTGCTATTGTTCAGGGTTTAATGCAAAGATGTTTACATACTGAAAATTCACTTGCTATATTTTAAAAAATGTTTAAAAAAAGTTATGACTTGAAAAGATGTATATAACTTAAAAACACTTTATGGAAATATGAATTATTGACTCATATTGTAGGCAACTGCATGATTTCATTATTAATTTGTAAATGTGTAGCACTTTATTTTGTATAATCCGTCCTGGACATGCGGTTGTGAAACTACTGAAGCATACAGCATTCACAGAAAGTTTAGTTAAAGGGCTATCCTCTCTTCTGTCAAAGGACTGCCTCGCTTACAGAACAGAGGTACCTGTAGCAGCCCCAGTCTTTTCTCTTCATGTTTCATGCAACAGGGAGCCTTAACGAAGCCTGGTTTTCCTTGGGGGCATTGTCTCGTACTTACACGAAAATGGCCCACGTCTCCGACTCAGATGCCCCTTTTCTGGAAGAAAGAGTTTATAAGGAGACAATCGTTCATCGGTATTATGCTTAGGGGCACCAGTGATACCAGGAAAGCCGTGTAGATACAGATGTTTTGTATTTATTTAATTAAAATGAATATCCATGGATAGGAAGAAATACAATAAAATGGAAGAACAGATTGGGGAGGTGGTAGAAAGTGTTTCATTATTTTAAAATTCTATCCTGCACTTGTGTATATTTCATAAAATAGATTCATTTTTACATGGAAGACATTTTTGATGATGCATCTAGAGGAGTTTAAGTCAAGGGTTTGGAATTCTGTACATTGACCAATAGATCATCACTTATACATTCTCTTTCTGTCTTTCATCTGCCCTCAACTCCATTTTCTCTATATTCCTACAGAACCAAGGTGGTCATGTGTGATATCAAATAAAACACAATTGATTGGGTAAAATACAGCAGTGGGACATAGAATTCCATTTGTCTTCCAAAGACCACCATCATTTCATCAATTTATACTAAATGGGATATATTTCAAGGAGAGTATTTTACCTAAAGCAGACTTAGCTATGCTCATCTCTTTTTCTAGTGACTGAAAAATAGAGAGAATCAGCTGTTTAATATTAAAATACTATTATGATGTCAACCCCACACCCATTTCCTTCCTCCACAACCAGGGATATCCAGACATGACTGATGGCTGTTGAGAACTGCACCGTGTTCACAGACTTCATACTCTTAGGACTCTCTGGCAGGCGGGATGTGCAGCAGGGGCTCTTTGTGCTCTTCCTGCTCGTTTATGGCATCACTGTGATTGCCAACCTAGGGATGATCCTGCTGATCAGCATGGACCCCCGGCTCCACACGCCCATGTATTATTTCCTGAGCAATCTGTCTTTCTGTGATATCTGCTACTCTTCCACTGTCTCCCCCAAGATGCTGGCTGATTTCTTATCTGAGCAAAAAAGGATTCCATATAATTTATGTGCCATTCAGTTGTATTCTTTTGGTGCCTTTGCAGATGTTGAATGTCTCATGCTGTCCGTCATGGCCTATGACCGTTACGTAGCCATTTGTAATCCACTTCTGTATACAACAGCCATGTCCAAGAGCATCTGTACCCAGCTCGTGACTATTGCCTACATCGCAGGCTTGGTGGATTCAGCAATCCACACCTGCTGCACATTTCGATTGTCATTCTGCAATTCCAATATCATCAATCACTTTTTCTGTGACATTCCACCCTTACTAGCCCTCTCCACCTCAGACACGACCATCAATGAGATAGTGATGTTCACTTTCATCGGCTCTGTTCTGGGGTCCAGCATCATCACTGTCCTCCTCTCCTACAGCTTCATCATAAATACCATTCTTCGAATGAAGTCAGCTGAGGGCAGATGCAAAGCCTTCTCCACCTGTGCCTCCCATTTAACCACTGTGGCTATATTTTATGGGACAATCCTGTTCATGTATTTCCGACCCAACTCGAGTTACTCCATGGACACAGACAAAATAGCCTCTGTTTTCTACACAGTTGTGATCCCCATGTTAAACCCACTGATCTACAGCTTAAGGAATAAGGATGTGAAAGATGCCCTGAAAAAGGCAATTGGCACTAAATTACATTCTGGGTAAAAGCATGGAAAACCAAAAACATTTATTGAAAGATTCTGAGCACTAAAGTTCAAGTACTGTGACATAAGTTCCTATAGCCTCACCTGTAGAAATTTCTGGATCTTTTCCCTTTCTTTCCTTTGTTCTTCAATTGAGTGTAAAGAGCATTATTGATCTTAGTTTTTTTTTTCTACCATAAAGTAATAATATGTTCACTTTGCTGTTTTTCAAAGAAGGACCTTTTATACTTTCCTTCTTTGTTCATGAGTATGTCCCAGTGAGATACCATGCAAATAGCAACCACTCCCCTCATGTGAATTCAACAGACCCTCCTTAAGATTTCTTTACAATATGGAGTGAACAAACTCGCTCAGTCAGAAGGGAGGTTAGCAGATTGAATTAGGTTTGTTTTTCTCCTTCCCATGTAGTACTATCACCCTATAACATAAAACGATATAAGTAGTAAATATACAAATAAAAATGAATCAGGAACACCCTGCCCCATACTGAAGGTTATATGAAGCCACAGCCCTTGCCTACATTATTCCCCATTGTTTCTCCTTTGCTATTAACAATATTCAGCTCCAGGATAGCATTCAAGTTATGTGCTGAATAAATTAATGACTGTAGGCTGAAAGAAGATGCAAAAGGGAATCCTCTTGTTCGATTCTACTCTGGAGTCCTTAACGTAAGTGAAATCTGTCTGCGCTGCTTGTCCTTCGGTGTTGGTTCTGGTAAGAATCAGGGAAAAGAATCATGTGATGGAAAAGTCTCCTTGGATGCTCTATTTCTCATCATCCTGGCCCGTTGTATCAGCAACAACCCCAGGGTCAGCAGCTCTAGGTTTATATTACACCTCACACTCTTCACATCGGCCGGCGGATTTTCCCTCTCACCTCCCTCTGGACAACAGACTGGGTGCGAATGACAGCTGGAAAGGAGCCACATAAGTGGGAGTTGGGGGGTGAAGGACCTGGGCCTTTTCCAAAAGCCGCTAGAAAAGAAGACTTCCTTTTCCTTTCTGTGTTCATAACATTAAACTAGTTAAAATAATCTTAAAAAGCTAAAATTTCCAATTCATACAGTTTAAATTAAAGATTTATTACCTTAAATTTTTAATAGAGTAAAAATAAATAACACGATACAATTTCTATTAGTATTCCATTGGTAATTATTCATATTTACTCACTGTGTATCTGTGAAATAAACCAGAACTGTACTTTTTATTGTTCTTCAAAAACAGTTGTCTCTACTTTCCCCCCACCACCCTCCCCTGCCCCACCCACCCCCACCTCCCACCCTCAATCCTACCCACCTTTGGCTTTGTCCATGGCTCCTTTATACATGTTCCTGGATGAACCTTCCCCTTCTTTTCCCCATTATCCCCCCTCCCTTCTGTTTACCATCAGTTTCCTCTTTATTTCAATGTCTCTGGTTTTATTTTGCTCGCTTGTTTATTTTGTTGATGAGGTTCCACTTATAGGTGAGATCATATGGTATTTTTCTTTCACTGCCTGGCTTATTTCACTTCACATAATGCCATACATATATGAAAGAAAGCCTCTTAGACATAATAGCAACACAGAGCAGTGGGTTGCAGATTGCTTTGTACATCAATCACAAGTGGTGGCAGCAAAGAGGCAAGATTCTGTGTCAACCAAAGAGCAAGAAAAAATATAACTGTGTAGCACAGCCATTGTAAGAAATGGGCTTCTTATTGGAAACCAAGTCCAGAAGTAATTCAGAGGCAGTGACAGAGAGTAGCATGCATTTATGAAGGAAAATGTGTACAGGAAAAAGTACACAGGGGTGTGCAAGTGGGAACTGGTCTTGATAAACAAAATCACCCCAAAGTTCCCCAACAGGATAACAGAGTAGATGGAAAAACTAGCAAAAAGAATGTTCTGGAGTTCGGAATGGTCACTAAATCCCAAGAGAAAGAACTAAGTCATCACAGTACCATTCTCCAACTCCATTCTCGGCAGTGCTTTTGAACTGCTGAGGGTGTCACAGAGTAACAATAGCGATGTGAATGGTAACCTCAACATTATTGAAAAAATAAAAAAGAAAATGGTCAAAATAAATAGAAGAGTCATCCTAAATCTACTTGGGCATCCTGATTACTTCTAGGCATATCTACAGCTAATGTAGAATGATGCATAGACTTTTAATTTTTTCTAAGTGATAGATTATCACTTCTTCTTTTTCATTAAATGTATTGGTGTGGGATTGGTTAATAAAATTAAGGCTACTATTTTCCACATTAAATGGCACAACCATCAAGCCAGTTGTTGAACTCTAAACCCAAGCTTCACTCTTTACTTTTTTAACTCTCTCTTCTTCCACCAATGTCAAGTAATAGTAACTAACCACATTAGTACACAGAATACTCTGAATAAATAGCCTCCATTCCTATTAGTATTTTTTTTATTTCCACAACAGGTAAAGCATTGTTGTTCAAGGAGAAACATTGTGTAGGTGGAGGGAAAGTAGTTCTGTATTTCTCATCTTGAGACCTGGCTTCACCTCTGAGGAACAAAGAAGCCCTGTAGAGTTGTTTGAAACTCACTGATAAATTAGAAGATTCTGCACTAGTTATAAAAGTGGCTGATTCCCAGCTCTGTCACTTAGTGGTTGTGAGGCCTTGGGCAGGCCAATTAATCACTGAGTTTCAGTTTCCCCATCTACAATAAAAGAACAAGAGTACCTTTCTCAAAAAATTATATGTTAAATTTTCTTTTCCGGCCTCCATAACCTCAGCATCTTGTGACTTCTCTGCTCTAAAGATATCACCTCACTTCTGTCAGAATGGCCATCGTTAATAAATCCAAAAACAAGTGCAGATGAGGTTGTGGAGAAAAGGGAACCCTAGTGCACTGTTGGTGGGAATGCAGACTGGTGCAGCCACTGTGGAAAACAGTATGGAATGTCCTCAAAAAATTGTAAATGGAACATCCTTTTTACCCAGTAATTCCACTTGTGGAAAAATATCCTAAGAATCCTGAAATACCAATTCAAAAGAACGTATGCACCCTATATTCATAGCAGCATTATTTACAATAGCCAAGTGCTGGAGACAGCCTGTGTCCATTAGTTGATGAGTGGATAAAAAAGCTGTGGTATATTTACAAACTGGAATTACTCTGCAGGAGTTAAAAAGCAAGGAATTCTTACCTTTTACAACAGCATGGATGGAACTGAAGACTCTTAACACTAAGTGAAATCAGCCAATCACAGAAAGACAAATATTATGACCTCACTTATATGTGCAATCTAATGAACAAAATAAACTAATGAGCAAAATAAAATCAGAAGCATAGAAACAGGGAAAGACTGACAGCTGTCAGACGGTAGGGAGAAGGTGGGTACTGGATGAAAGAAGGTGAAGGGATGGACCAAAAAACATACAGACATGACCTGTGGAGGTGGATGATGGTGTGGGGTTGCCTGAAGGAGGGGGCGGGGGTGTGTGGAAGGGGTCACAGAGGGAAAAATTGAGATAAGTGTAATAGTATAAACAGTAAAATAAAGTAGCAAGAATAATAATAAAAAAATTAAGTTGGCAACACAGCAATTCTGAGTCAATCCAGACATCTATTTTATCTGGAATCCAAGCTGTGGAATACAGCTAGAGAAATCCCCATGCTTACAGATCTATAACATTCAATCCAGACAATGGGATAATGATATCCAGAAATGTGTCCATGCCCTCTGCAGTGCAAAATTGTAAAAGGTGTTGAAGAGTCTCTCCGCTCTACCTCTCTGGGTTATCTCTGCCTTTCCTGTCCTTGCTCTAACTTACAGATCTGTCAGTGGTGGATACCTGATACAATCCAAGTGATACTTGACTATAAACACGTACATTTTGTCCAGTGTAGACAATTGACTTCCCTCTCCCCCTGCAAAAAAAGCCAGTTGGTATCTATTTGTATGTTGATATGTGAATTCCTGACCTATAATTCTTTGAATTTTCCTTTATATGAATAACAGCTTAATTAATGAATCAATTAAGTAAAATCTTTGATACATGTTCATTTTATACTTACATAAAATTCACAATATTAAGATAAATATATGGATATGTCTATATTATATATATATATATTTATATATATTGTTCTTTAACATTTCATGTTATATACAGCTGTTTTCCTCATTTAATAGCTATTGCAAACCTTAATGTTTCTTTTTAGGTCTCATTTTGCTACCTTCTGCTTGCTGCCAGAAAATGATTTCTATTTTGTGGAGAAAAATATAGAACAGCAAATACAAATATCCTCTACTTTCTCATCTTGTTATTGTAGAAGCATTTGAATTCATCATTGATTCCCTCTCTCTCTCCTTTCCTTTTCTGGGGAAAATGTGCCCCTCCTCTCTGAAGTGAATCTCTTCAATTATGCACCAGTGAATTCTATTTGCATCAATTAAGATGTTATAATTACTATTCATCTTTGCTCTTACTATTACTAATCATCTTTCTTTCATAAACTGTCAGAACGTATGAACATTTAAGTGAATTTTGTCTTCAAAAACGTGCCCCTGTGCCGACTTTCATTTATTTTCCTTCATTTCGTTGGGATGTTTCCTCACAGGCATCGACCCTGGTTGCCAGCCTTGTACTTCAGCTGACTGAGTGAAATAGGACTTTTGTCCTGACAATGTCAAATTCTTTTTTTCTCCAAATCCCAAACTACATCCTAGATGTTCAACCTACGATTTTTCTGTGTGTAATGAACTTTATTTCTCTATTCCATGTGATAGTTTGATGTCTCCATTTCTCTTAAAATCTCCTTCAATAATGCTGAGAATTGTTTTAAGATTATCACATGTTAAACACACTTTTTTTTTCTTCTTCAGGATTTGTTGTGTTGTTGTTGTTGTAAATACCTTAGGCATTGACAACCTGTGTTATTCTAGGCCTTTTTTCTCAAAACACCAGTTTCCTGTGAATGAAGTAAGTGACTGTAAGAAGATAAGCACTTAAAATCCTATCAAGCTATAAAGTGCTGGGATTAAGGTAAGAACCTTTTCCAGATCATTATCTTTCTCACTCACCTTACTACACTGTTGTATCAGTTCACCTTTTACTGGAACAACTGATCTTGAGACTTAAAGATTAAAAAATCGACCATTGCCAAATGTTTATAATCTAATTGGGTACGCCCATGGTCCTAGAAGAAAGTTGTGCCTCCCTAGGAAGTCTGTGGTTCACCAGCACATTGCAAGTCCTCTTATATTTTGCTTTGAGGCCTTGAGATTAGTTTTCGGATCTCACATCATATCTCAGGAACACAGACTCTAACATCCGAAACCCATGGAAAAATTTATGTGAGCAAACCTGTCCAACCTGGGGTCCACATGCTACATGCAGCCCAGGATGGCTATGAATGCGGCCCAGCACAAAAATATAAATGTACTTAAAGCCTTTTTTTATGCTCATCAGGTTTCCTAAGTGTTTGTGTATTTATTGTGTGGCCCAAGACAACTCTTCTTCTTCCAGTGTGGCCCAGAGACACCAAAAAGTTGGACACCCTTATATGCTGAGGAGTTGATTAGACAAAAATGAAAGGATGCAGTGTGTTTTTGTACATCTTAACAATGTCTCAAAATATTTATATATTCTGGCTCTCAGACAGTAAATTATTATATAGATAATAGGGTTATGATAATCACTATCTAATTTGATTTATCCAGCATAAAACAATATATGAAACAACAGAATATATGATAGGTTGGTGAAATAAATGGGAAAGAAGCAAAAATATATCTCTCAGGTTGTTGAGACAGAGATCTTGGAAGTCAACATGCAGATTGAAAACCAATTATTAAAAAAGTCAATGGCTCTCATATGTGTTATATGTGCATCGTGTTGAAGTGCAGTTCTGGCCATCCAAACCAGAATAGAGCCGAGACTGTACTTAAACAACAATCATGAAAAATAAACACATACATATGTACATACATACATTAACTCTGTGAATATGTTGTGCCAACGTATTCTACAGAGAAAAGGAGGATACTTTCAACTGAACATTAAGAATTTTGACAAGTACCCAATAGTGAGTGAAAGACATTAGAAACAACATAAACAATTACATGGAGATTGAAAAATTCATTACAAGACTGGGCAGTTGAAAATGAAATTTAGAGAGAATGTGCTGCCTAATGAAGGAAGACAGAGAAAACTGGGGGGAAAAGAAAAATATATACATATTATATATGGAAAGAGATATGAGCAGTTTTGAGCTTCTATCTGCCCAGAACATTAATCTCAGTGGAAAGAAACTCTTTTTTCCCCAATAATTCCACCAAAATCCCATGCTTAAATCACTAGTCCCTAGTCACCACTCAGAAACCCATCACTGGATCTTTGGTGACTGGCCATGAATACTTCACCAGATCCCACTGGTGCCAAAACAAAGAGTCACCAAGGACAGGAGAGGCTGAGTGCCTACCAGGAGTTTGAGATGCAATTAGTAAAGGGAGGAAAAGTACCTGTGAAGCCCTGTAGTCTGCAAGTTAGGGAGTGACCAGACTACATGTGTGAAATAAAACCACTTGAAGAAGTCCAAAGAAATTATTATGCGCTTGCTTTACAGACATATCTGCAGATCACTCAGTGTTCCTCAATTATTCCCACACAATTGGGATGATTACTTATGAGGCAACACTGGGGAGAAAATAGAAATGTGGCATTTTAGTTTTTGTGAAGTTGAATATAATGTGACATCCTTTTGCTAATAAAATGAAACAATCAACTTTTACATACAAAACATTTGCCTACATCTCAGAAGGATATGGGCACTGATAGTCATCCATCCATATCAAATAAAGTAAGAGGAACTCTGTGTCCCTCAAGCTCTAAAATCAAAGATCTCTGAAAGGAGACATCACAGATTCTGGAGAGAGATCAAATTAGTAGCTGGCTAAAATGTGAGTGCCTGGGTAGCTGTAAATACAGGGAAGTTTGATATTCAAGGTTCTCTGAGAGGCTAGAGCTCTAGTATACTGTCGCACTCCAGTTCAGTGACTTCCAGCTCAGGGTTTGCTCTCTAGGGGAGATTTGACAATGTCTGGAGACATTTTTGCTCGTCATAAATGTGGGGAAGGGTGGTTCTATTATCCAATGGGTAGGGGCTGGGGTACTCTTAAACACCTGATAATGCACAGGGAAGACCCCCACAGAACAGAATTGTCTGGCCCAAAATATCACTAGTACTAAGGTTGGAAAACCCTGTTCTAATTAGAAGACCAAAGGTAAAAAAACTTTTTTCTTTCATCTTAAAATGCAAATTCTCATGGGTGATGTGGGAAATCTCACTCCATTGATATCATTTGAAAGCCAATGCAGAGCCATGCAGAGCATTTCTTATCATAAGCAGAAGTAACTCCATTCTTTTAGTTCTTGCTTATTCACTTATTTAAAAAACACTGAGTAGTTGTCTTTGTCAGTGGTACTGGAATATTTTTAAATGACCTTTGCTCTCAAAAATTTCTTTTAAAGAAACACTTAAAATGAGTGCATTTTATGGGCCAGGTCCTTAAAATTTTGTTATATTTAAATTCAATGATAACTCTTTCAGGCTGGCAGTTTATCCCCAGTTCATAGTTGTGAGACCTGAAATTTAGTAAATTTAAGCATCTTCCTTTAAATCACTCAGCAAGATCTGAATCAGCTCCCAGGTATTTAATTTGAAGTCAACTGTTCTCCATTAAAGTAATGAGGACTAGTGTTGAATTTAAGTGTGATCTTAATAAATATATTCACAATCACAAATACCAAATGATATATTAAAGTGACTTATAAATGAAGTGATAACATTGTAGAAACATAGGAAACATAAATTATGATTTAAACTTAAACAGATGGGTGTGTGCAGCTTTTCTAATCCCTGGAAGCCATAAGGACCACCTGATTTGGGAAAAGGTTGTGGGGAGACATGGTTAGATTAAGGATGTTGCAATGAGGAGATTATACTGGGTCATCAGGGTGCTACCTGAATGCCATTGATTACAGGTGTCCTTAGAATAGAGAGGCAGACATTTTTTTTCATACACACACATACAAATGCATGAGAAGATATAGAAAACTGGAGCAGAGGCAGGTTTGAAGATGCTAACCTTGAAGGCAAGAATGACATGACAAGTCAAGGATGGCTGCAGCTGCCAGAAGCTGAAAGAGATAAAGGATGACCCCCTAGAACCCTGTGAGAGAGCTGTGTAGTCCTCCTGCTGCCCTTGGTTGTGGCCCGATGACGTTGGGTTCGGATTTATGAACTCCTGAACTACAAAAGAATAAAGGCCTAGTGATTTAATCCACCAAATTTGCAGTCATTTTGTTTATAAACCATAGGAAACTTATACAATAAGTTTAGATTATAACCAATTTAGAAAATATGGTAAATGCTTAAAATACTTTCAGGCAGAGTAAATAAAAAAATTAACAAAGACATAGAAACTTTAAAAAAGAGTATGGTATCAGATGCATAACCTACTTGAATACTCCAGAATTAAAGTAAAATAGAGAACAAAAAGTAAAAGTTAAAAATTAACAATAGCAAATAATTTATTATTTAGTTATGCGATATATTGTGCTAAGAACTTAAGATACAGATTTAACTTTCATGAAAATTTTATTATAAAATTAGAGTATTATATTACATTTTGCAGAAGAGATATTTTTAACTTTGTTTCTATTGTTGACACTGTTGCAGATGTACCCATTTCCTGCCCTCTGCCTACTCTCTCTCAGCCCCACGCCCGCCCCCCCTCCAGTTATCACCACACTCTCGTCTGCATCTCTGTGTCAGGGATACGTGTTTTTTGACAAACCCCTTCACCTTCTTTGATTAAGTCAGCCCTTTCCCCTCTCCCCCTCCTCTCTGACAGCTGTCAGTCTGGAAATTTATAAAATTATAACCTTGCAATAAAAAGGGTAATAAAAAAGAAAATAACCATTACTAACTAAGAAGGATTATCCCCAATACACAAAAACATGTAGGAAATTCACTCCAAATTTTTATGAAAAAAGCATAGACTCTGTGATAAACAAATGTATACTCATGCCCTGTGAAAAGATGAAGTCAGTTTCATAAAAACTGTTGCATTCATTAAAAATGATGAAGACTTGTGTCTATGTGCGTGCTTCGTTAGAAATATACTGATCATGTCTCCAAACAAAAACTGAGTCTAACAACACACTCCAAACACCCATGCACAGCAACTAGAGGCTGGAGAACAGCAGCAAAAGGTAGCAGGTGCTTCTGAACAGGCCAATAAAAAGGATAGGATATGGCTTTAAACTAAAAGCTACAAATGAACAAACAAGAAAAACAAATGAAAATCCGTTGACACAACCACAGCATGGTGCTTACCAAAGGAGATGGGGATGGGAGGGCTAGTAAAGGGTGAAGGGGGCCAAATATATGGTGACAAAAGGTTTGTTTTGGGGTAACCGGCACATACATAGATGATGTATCATAGAATGGTACCCTTGAAGCATATATAATTCTATTAACCAATGTCACCCCAATTATATTTAAATAAAGGAGTAAACAGATATAGGGAAATAAGTAAATAAAGGTACAAAAAGATTTTAAAATATATGGCTTTTAAAGACAGAAACATGGGGGGAGAAAGCATACATAGATTTCCTGCACATAAATCCTTCCCCATTTTACTTTTCTTTAACATTCCTTCCAACAAGCACCTTTAAAGATCTCTGAAAAAAACCCAAATCTGGTTAAGAAAAGAGCTTCTCAAAAAATAATTTGGATCCCACCACCTTCTTGAGAGCTTCCTTCACGTCCTTGTTCCTTAAGCTGTAGATCAGGGGGTTCAGCATGGGGATCACTACAGTGTAAAACACCGAAGCCACCTTGTCAGCATCCTCACTGTTGCCAGAACTGGGCTGGCAGTAACTGAAAAGGATTGTTCCCTGTAAGACCGCAATGGCTGTGAGGTGGGAGGCACAGGTGGAGAAAGCTTTGCGCCTTCCCTCTGCAGAGCGCATCCTCAGGATGGTCATGAGAATAAACAAGTAGGAGGTGAGGATGACTACAATGGTGATGATCTCGTTGAAAGTGGGAACAATGTATACCAACAGTTCATTCACAGTGACATCAGAACAAGCAAGAGATAAGAGAGGGGGCAAATCACAAAAGAAGTGGTTAATCACATTTGATCTGTAGGTTGGGATCTCAAGAGCTAAACACAAGTGGATCAGAGAACACACAGTCCCACCGAGGTAGCAACAGGACACCAGCTCCACACAGAGATGCCGGGACATGGTGACCATGTACAGCAGTGGGCTGCAGATGGCCACAAAGCAGTCATAGGCCATCACGGCCAGCAGGAAGACATCAGTAATTACAAATGTGCCAAACAAGTAGAATTGTATCATGCATCCCAGGAAGGAGATGGTTTTATCATTTTTTAACATATTGAACAGCATCTGTGGCACAATGGCCGTGGAGTGACAGAAATCCACCAAGGACAGGTGGCTGAGGAAAAAGTACATGGGACTGTGAAGTCGAGAGCTGACCTGAATCAGTGTGATCATGCCCAGGTTGGCCAAAAATGTGACTCCATAGATCAGGAGGAACAGCAGGGAGAGAAAGACTCTCAGCTCAGGAACATCTGATAACCCGAGGAGAATGAACTCTGTCACAGCAGTGCAGTTCCCCTCCCCAGGGTCCACCATGTGTAAGGTTTAGAAAACCAAACAGTAAGTTGTATGTCTTCTGAAATGGGAACAAGAGAGAAAACACGCATTTACACTAACAAAAAATATCACATTGATGTCAAACACAATGTATTTGAAATACAATTGTCAAGTAATTCTAAATGCTCAGTGTGGCAGCACATTCCCCTGACCAAATTCAAAGTATCAGCAGAAATGTGTAAGATAACCACAGTAAACCGAGCTGATGAATTAACTTAGACATTTTGATGGAGTCGTAAATAGATCCAATGATATACTTTGAAGCCACAAGAGATCAACTCCTGATCCCTGAAAAATGTAACAAATTCCTTTCAAGACAACAGATACTGTGATCCAATGTACCTTAATTTCTTGGGTTTGTCTATCATTAGCATGAAGTTTCAGCAGGCGAGGTGCTGTGCAGTTCTCTTGCTGGGGAGTGTGACAAATCTCTGAGAACGGGGGCTCTGAGTACTCTAAATCTGGAATTATTCAGAATGAAAATAAAAGATTTAAAATATTACTAAAACCTATCATCATCTTTACTTGTCAAATCAACAAAGTGACTTAATTAATTATAATAATAGTGATCAATATCAATAGTGACTCAGAAAGGGATAACTCTGGTATAAATTTTTCTGCAAGGCTATTAGACAACATATATTCAAAGTCTTAACCCTGACAACAACAAAAGCTACCTGTTATATTTATGAGAGATTTTATATTTGCAAGCTATTATAAGAGATGCTTAATTATATTACAAATTGTGAAGAAGTATATTCAAAGCTATATTACAGCATTATTTATAATATAAACAATGGAAAATTAATTGTCATTAACAGAGCAATGTTAAACTATGGTGTATCTTATCTAAAACAGAAAGTTTTCATATTATTTCAATAACTTTGAAGTTACTATTGAAATATGATACTTCATATTCAATAATGTAGAGATGGTTATTTTTTTAAAATACATCATACAGTTGCTATATATATGTAGATTTAAATAAAATGTTTATATTGACATATGAATATATGTGGTAAAAATGTATGTTATCGCTTTGATGTGGCTACGACCCTAGAAGAAGATCAATCCATTCGTTCCTCACACTGAGAAAGAGGTAAGTGAAAACTTTCCCAACTTCCCTCTAGTAGTAGGTTGGAGGAAGTGGTTACACTGGATACCCTATAAGTCCCATGTGCAATAGCATTCAGACCTGTCCTTAAAGAAGAGTCGTGTGGAAGGTGACACATTCATTCTCTACCCTCCTTCCTAGAGGGGTGCACCCATGGTGCTACTCACATATTATGTAATGAAAAATGAGTGAAGAGATTCTGGACTGAAAACAGAACTTGGTATTTTCTCCATAACTAATTTTAAAGTGAAAACAAACCTCCATGTTAAAGTCATGGTTTTCTCATTATTTTGCCCCCCCTAAAATACAAATTATTTGCCCACTTCAAAGTTAAAACAAAAAAAAATGAACTTGGAAACACTTCTTCCTAACGTTCTAGGCTGATAATAAGAAACTAGTTTATGGTAAACCCAAAACTAATCTAAAAGGATTCACCTCATTCACTGAGCAGAGATAGTCTACACGACCTGATTCCCCATGACCAGCTCAGGGACCCACAGATCCAACCCTCATAATTAGGGTGACAGTTAGGGAGCTCCTTTATGGGTATAAAATCTAGATTCCATGACAGAACTTGATGTGGAGAGCGCCTCAACGCTTGGTGTTCAAGAGGAAACTGTTCTAATTTCACCATCAACTGTCTCTCGGTGCAAAAACACAAAAACATTTAAAACAGTAAGTGCACAGAAATACGGTCTGTTAAATCATCTTCTAATTAGAGGACAGATGAGTTAGCTATATCTCTAAAATGTTGTTTTCTGGGAAATATACCCATTTTAGTTTTCAAGTAACCAGAGTCTACTTTTAGCTAACTAACCTGAGTAACAGGCATTTCCTCCTCGGTGCTGAAGACACGAGGCTGCACGCTTAGAGACTTATACTGTAATTTTAACCCCCGGGGAAAGGGTCCCTTAAGTTCCTAATCAATTGTTAATCTTTAATGCTATAGAAACAAGTTAAATTTTAACTAACACTACATGAGGCATAGGACACATAATTAATCTCTATGGAATAGCATCCAGAATTTTTTAAATGCCCTGATGTGTGGAACAATTGTTTAAAATCCACATGTCTTCATCCAGATTTCACGGTGCTAAATAAAATTCCACGCTAGTGTCATATATGTGGGCCCCAGATCACATGGCCATAATAAAATAACGTGAATATTTCTTATTATTTCCCCCTGTCTTATAAATTACAGAATCCCCTAAATTCCAGCAAGTACACTGACAAAAGCCACGCCAGAATCCCTTCAAATACTAGGAAGGAGGAAACTACTGGTCAGAAAAATGTAATTAGCTCACACTTCTTGGGCCTTCGTTACATATTGGAACCTATGTTGAGTATTACGCAACACTGACTCCTGCTTCTAGGTCTGTTACAAAGGAGAGGATGGCGGCATGAGCACTGAGCTGTAACTTGGATAAAGCCAAAATAAATAGCAGGAAAAGGTCCCATGACGCTCTGTGGTCTTTCCCACCCCTGTGACTGCATGGGGCAGAGAACGGATGGGCCCAGTGCTGAGGCCGCATTTTCTTCACCCACGCCCAATTCCAGAAGGCATCGAATGGGGCCCCTTCGTTGATCTGTTCCACATGTGCTCTTCTTCTTCTGGCTCACGTCAATGTAGGCCACAGTGTTCCATTAACCTGTGTTTATCATTGAGTGTACACAGAAACGCCACAAGGTGTATATGAGCGTCAACAAATAATTTCAAGTAAATCCATTTTTATACTCTAAAATATCATATAGTCTATGGCCATACCACCCTAAACGCGCCCAATCTCGTCTGATAAAATACCATGTAATATCTTCCTAAACTAGGTGTGTCAGAGACAGCACCCAGGGCTGAGGAAATGTTCTCCATTCCCACATCATCTTTCACAGCTAAAAAAAGAAAAAAAATTTCACCAGCCCATATTTCATGTGTTACCTCCATGAGTAGAAACCTGTGGGTCAAAATAGGAGAGACTTGAAATATTGGTGTTTTGAAAGCTATCTTTAATTTTTATGTTTTTTCATAATTGAAGCACGTTAAAATCATTCTTCACTGTGAAATGTTCATGCAAATATTTTGCCTGTTTGACTTCCTATGCTCTAGTTTAACTATTCTTTAATATTATGGGTATAAACCTTTGATCAGATATACAGCTTGCGCCTGTGGCTCTTAAATTTTTGTCTATGATTCATCTTGACTTCATGTTCATATATGGTGTGAGGTATAGATTTCAGCTCATGTTTTTGCATATGAATACTCAATTACTCTTCACCATTTATTGGAAAGATTGTCCCTTCTGAATGAGTAGCCTTGGTAGCTTTGTCAAAAGCCAATCAACCGTTAATCTGTTAATTTTTTAATTATCAGTGTTATTACATTGATATCATGTGTTTGTCTTACACCAGAACAAACATCATGTTTTGTAATTTTGGTATTAACTACTGTTCCACTTTTGTTAAATTTATCTCTAAGTATTTTTAGTGTTATTATAAATCATATTGTTTTCTTAATTTCACATTCAGGTGTTATTTTGCTACTATATAAAAATAAAATTGTCTGTTTTGATTTTGTATCTTGTGACTGTGATGAACTCAACTCTTACTTCCAGTGGTGTGTGTGAGTGTGGAGTGATTAGGATTTTTATGAAAAGATTATGTAGTCTGTGAATAAAATTAGTTTTATTAGGAATCCAGATGATGGACTCACTTATTAATCTCTCATCTATCTCTCATCAGCACTGAGAATGGACATCCTGCATTGTTTTGTGATCTGGGGGAAAACCCTTACTCTGTAATCATTGACTGTGATGCCAGGAGCAGGTTTAGTAGGTGGAAGTCATTTTCTCTCTTTCTCTTTGTTGGAAATTTTTATCTTGAGTGGGATTGGATTGTGTCAGATACCTTTTCTGTATCTACTGGAGTAGCCATTTATTTTTTATGTTCTATTCTATATGAGATGTGTTACATTATATGTGATGTGTTATATAAACTGCTTTTCATCTGTTAAACTCACCTTCCTTTCCTGGGACAGATCTCATTAGTTATGACTTATTATTCTTTTATACGTATCATTGGATTTATTTTGCTAATATTTTGCTGGTAATTTCTTATCTACAACTGTAAGGGATTTTATGTTGTGTTGTCTTTCCTTCTATTTCCTTATTGACTTTGGTATCAGGGTTAATACTTGCTAAATAAAATAAGTTGGAAAGTGGTCTCCTCCTCTACTTTTGACATGAGTTAATCAACAGTTTATACTATTTCTTATATTAGATGTAGTAAAAATAACCAGTGAAGCTATCTGCATCTGGATGTTGGTAGGAGAGGGAAATACTTTAGTTACAAACAGAACTTATTTCCTTTTTAGATGTCTATTCAGATTTTCTATTTCTTCTTTTGTCAGTTCTAGGTGATTTTCTCTCTTTTTAGGAATTTGTTCTTATCATCTAAGTTGACTAATTTCTTGGCATAAGATTTTATAATATTTATTACAGTCATTTTAATTCTTGCAAAGTCATTATTCCTCCTGATGATGTTAATTTATATCTTGTCTTATTTTCTCTTTCTAATTCTAGATAAATTTTTGTCCACTTTATTGATCTTTTCAAAATTAAATTCTTTGATTTTCTTTTTTTTATTGTTGTTCAATTACAGTTATCCCATCTTTTTGCCAATTGCTCTCTCCTGCTGCATCCCCCCCCACTTCCACAGTAAATACCCCCACATTGTCCGTGCCCATGAGTCCTCTATATGTGTTTCTTGGCTTGCCACTTCCCCTTCTTTCCCCTGTTATCCCTCTCCACCCTCCCCTCTGGTCACTAGCATTTTGTTCTTTATTTCCAAGTCTCTGGTTCTATTTTGCTCTTTTGTTCGTTTTGATGATTAGGTTCCACTTATAGGTTTTCTATATTGTTTTTCACCTTTGTATTATTGGGTTATACTCTAGTTTTTATTATGTCTTTCCATTTATTTAGGTTTTTGTTTGTTTGCTTGTCTTTAGTTCATCTTTTTTTTCTGTCTTTAAATATGAAATCTAAGGTACTAGTTTTTTGTTGGTTTGTTTTTTAATTTTTACACTTTTATTGATCGAACGTTACTTTAATTTTCAGAGCAAAAAATAAATGAGTATGATTTTGTTAATTTGTTCTGTAGATTCCTCTTATATGTGAGATCATATTGTTTTTGTCTTTCACTGCCTGGCTTATTTCACTTACCATAATATTCTCCAGTTCCATCCATGCTGTCTCAAAAGTTAGGAGTTCCTTCTTTCTTTCTGCTGAGTAATATTCCATTGTGTAAATGTACCACAGGTTTTTGATCCACTCATTTACTGATGGGCACTTAGGCTGTTTCCAGCACTTGGCTACTGTAAACGGCGCTGCTATGAACATTGTGATGCATAAGTTCTTTTGAATTTGGGATTCGGGATTCTTAGAGTATATTCCCAGCAGTGGAAACACTGGAACAAAAGACAGTTCCATTTTTAGTTTTTTTAAAGAATTCCACATTGTTTTCCACAGTGGCTGCACCAACCTGCATTCCCACCAGCAGTGCGCTAGGGTTCCCTTTTCTCCACACCCTCACCAGCACTTATTGTTTGTTCATTTATTAATGATGGCCATTCTGACAGGTGTGAGGTGATATCTCATTGTGGTTTCAATATGCATCTTTCATATAGCTAGTGATGGTGAGTATTTTTTCATAGGTCTATGGGCCATCTGTATGTCTTCTTTGGAGAAGTGTCTATTCAGATCCTTTGCCCCTTTTTTAATTGGATTGTTTGTCTTCCTGGTGTTGAGTTGTATTAGTATTTTATATGTCTTGGAGATAAAGCCCTTTTCTGATATATCATTGGCAAATATGTTCTCCCATACAGTCAGTTCCTTTTTCATTTTGCTGATGTTTTCTTTAGCCATGCAGAAGCTTTTCAGTTTGATGTAGTCCCATTTGTTTATTTTTTCCTTTATTTCCATTGCCCTAGGATATATATTGGCAAAAATATGACTATGTGGAATATCTGAAATTTTCCTGCCTATGTTTTCCTCTAGTAAATATAGCTTTTTGGTGTAAGGCCTTATATTTAAGCCCTTTATCCATTTAGAATTTATTATGGTGTATGGTGTATGGTGTAAGTTGGTGGTCTAGTTTCATTTTTTGCATGTACCAGTCCATTTCTCGCAACACCATTTATTGAAAAGGTGAAGGAAATAAACAAGATCAGTGCAAACTTCAATGACATAGAGACTGAAAAAACAATCTAAAGGATCAGTAAATCCAGGAGCTGGTTCTTTGAAAAGAAAAACAAAATTGACAAACCTTTAACCAGATACATCAAAGAAAAAAGATCAAGGACCCAAATAAATAATACCAGAAATGAAAGAAGAGGTTACAACCACTATCACAGAAATACAAAGGACTGTAAAAAATAACTATGAATATCTATATGGCAAGAAATTTGACAGACAACCTGGACAAAATGTACAAATTTCTAGAAACATATAGTCTTCTCAAACTGAATCAAGAAGAAGCAGAAAATCTAAATAGGCCAATAACAACAAGTGAAATTGAAGCAGTGATCCAAAAAACTGGCACACAAAAGCCCTGGACCAGATGGCTTCACAAGTGAATTTTACCAAACATTTAAAGAAGAACTAAATCCTATCCTTTTCAAACTATTCCAAAAAATTCAAGGTGAGGGAAGACTCCCAAACTTTTTTAATGAGGCCGATAACATCCTAATTCCAAAACCAAGTAAAGACACAACAAAGATAGAAAACTATAAGCCAAGATCTCTGATGAATGTAGATGCTAAAATCCTCAACAAAATAGTGGCAACCCAGTTACAGAAACACATTAAAAAGATCATACACCATGATTAAGTGGGATTCATCCCAGGGATGCAAGGATGGTATAATATTTGAAAATCAATGAATGTAATACACCACATAAACAAAATGAAGGACAAAAATCACATGATCATTTCAATGGATTCTGAAAAATCATTTGAAAAAATCCGGCATTCATTTGTGATACAAACACTAAGCAAAGTGGGAAAAGAGGGAGCATATCTCAACATAATAAAAGCCACATACCAGAAACCTACAGACAACATTATACTCAGTGGGCAAAAACAAAAAGCTTTCTCCTTAACATCAGGAGAAAGACAAGGGTGTCTGCTCTCTAAGGGACTAGTTTTAAGAAATTCCTTTCCTTTTAAAGCTCTAAATTTCCCTCTTTTAAAATGTTATAGGTTGTGTTTTGATTTGCACTCAATTCAAAATATTTTATAATATCTCTTATGTTTTTTAAGTGTTTTAATCGTCACCTGAAGACATGTTTTTTTATTATTATTGATTTTTAGAGGAACAGGGAGAGGGACAGAGAGAGACAGAGATAAAAACATCAATGTGAGACACATCAATCTGTTGCCTGCCAAACAGGCCCCAAACTTCAAGTTCATCTATAGTCATCTTCTTTTATGGTGGGACTTGGTTTGCCAGAGATCTCAATATCTAATCCATCCTCAGCTTTAGAGCTTCTCTTTGCATATGAACCTCTCTGCACATTCTATCCCCTCCCCTAGCAATGGAATTCCATTACTGGGAACTCTATGCTTGTGTCATTTGGTTACCCAGTGGCTTCTGCTATCTGATGGGTTCCAGAAAAATTTTGAGCTTGCAGAGTATCTAACTTTTTGTGTTGTAATATCAGAAGCAGTCTCTTTCTAGTTAGCCATCTCCTACACTTTAGCCAAAAGTCTGATTACACTGGTTTAAACAAGATTCCAATAAGTGTAATTGAAAGATGTTTTTTAAGTTGTCATTTAATGAGTAATACTAATGACTTTTTAAACCTTCTCCGCATCTGAGAAAGTAAATTTCTCTAGGGATGGCATAAGAAGTCCATTTTAAAATAAATAAATTATTACCCCAGACTGGGGTGGGGTGGAGGGATGGGGAGAAAATGCAGACAATTGTAACTGAATAAAAATAAATTAATTAATTTAAAAAATAAAATAAAATAAGATAAATAAATTATCAGGTGAGTTTTTAACAAAAAATGAAAGGAATATATTTATTAAACTGTTAAAATTAACATTGATGAAGAGGCTCATGAAAATTTGCAATTTACTGTGCCTATAAAGTAGTCTACCACCAAGCATATCCTCAAATAGAGTAATCTGATAATAGGGGTGCACAATAAATATTAGTCATACTCTGTTATAATTCATGCTATACAAGAAAGGACAGCTTTTAGTTAAAATTATTTCTAAATGTTTCCGCAGCCAGATCATTCTACCACTCTCCTATGCCTATGATAAAAATATGAAAAGTACCTCAACATAATAAAGGTCATATATGACAAGCCTATGGCTAACATCATTCTCCCTGATGGAAACTGGAAGCATGTTCTCTGAGATCGGGAACAGAACAAGGTATGACTCAAGGACAAAAGAAATAATAGTAATCTTATGATCCATGAACTTCAAGAGCTGTGGTATACAATAACATTCAAGTTAAATTTATGACGAGTTATTTCAGAAGTCAATTAATATTCTAACAAATCTACAGATTTCAAAAACTAATTCATTGAAGAGTCACATGAGTAAAAGAAAATAGGTAATGCTAATATAAATCATGTTCTGCATAGCAGATGTAAGAGGTGCCAAAGACAGTTTGAAATCTAAAGTGACAAAATGGAATAACATGAAATGGTGCATTAGTGTTTATTGAAAAGTATAGTGCTTCTGTGGTTGAAATCTGAATTTATTACCTTGATTTTATCACTTCCTGATTTTAATACACTGCTCAGAGCACTTAAACAATCTATTTTCATTTCCTCAGAATAAAATTAAGATTTACATCTCCAAATTCACAAAAATGTAATCATCCTGTACCAAGATAGGGAGAAAACAAAAAGACTTACATTTTAAACACAAATTCTTCATTGATTCCAATCAAGAGCAACAAAGCATTTCTCTATTTGTTCCAGGAGTGTTAAAAATTAAGTTAGTGGCAATATACAAGTGAAGGTAGCTTATTTGTATATGCATAAAACATTTTCATTATATTACAGATTAAAATACTTGGAAATGTCATTTTAATTTATAATTATAAGTTTAAAATCATACAACCATACTAAATTATTTCATGAAACAGTACAAGACTGTGTGCAGTTTTCATTTTAGTTTGAAAAAATAAATATAATCTTTCTACCCAATAAGTCTGAACAATTTGGAATTTTGTCCTAATACAAGGAGTACAGGACACAAGAAGAAAATATAAGTAACTCAAGCAATATTGATGAATTTTTTTAAAGATAAATAAAATATTTTACCCTAAGAACTCTGAAACACCAATCCAAAAGAACCTATGCACCCCAATGTTCATAGGAGCACCACTTACAATAGCCAAGTATTGGAAGCAACCTAGGTGCCCATCAGCAAATGAGTGGATCCAAAAACTATGGTACATTTACACAATGGAATTCTACACAGCAGAGAGAAAGAAGGAGCTTATACCCTTTGCAATGGCATGGATGGAACTGGAGAGCATTATGCTAAATGAAATAAGCCAGCCGGTGAGGGACAAATACCATATGATCTCACATTTAACTGGAACATAATCAATAAAAGAAAAAAGCAAACAAAATATAACCACAGACATTGAAATTAAGAACAATGTAACAATAGCCAGAGGGGAATAGGGAGGGTATAGTGGGGAGAGGGGTCTATAGGAGCTACTATAAAGGACACAAGGACAAAATCAAGGGGGAAAGTACAGGTGGGGGAGGGAGGTGGGACTGGCTGGGGTGGGGTGGAGGAATGGGGAGAAAATGCAGACAATTGTAACTGAATAAAAATAATAAATAAATAAATAATTTTTTAAAAGATAAATAAAATGTTACAAATATTTAAAAATTAAATCATTTTGTATATGAGGACATACTTTAATAAATGTTACTACTACTAGAGGAAAATAAATCCTAATATATGAAATAATCTAGATTTGCTACTTCTTTATTTAAATTTTCATTATTATTGGCAGTTGATTTAAAACAACATTCAAGCCATAAAACAAAACTAGCTCTCAATAGTTACAATCTACTCAAATATTTTATAAAGATTGCCTAGAGTGCTGAAAAGAATTGAGATATGCTTTTGGTCAAGCTGCCATACACATTAATAACATATTTATGCTAAGGGTAGGTAATCAAAAGTAAGTGTAGGTATCACTGAATCAAACAACTCACTGATGACCTACTCTTTGGCTGGTCTTTCTATTCCAGCACTGCAGCCCACCAGTTCATCTCTCCACCAACATCCACTATGAAATGTTCTCTAGGAAAACATTTTGGAGCTCACCACTCCTGTGAGAGCTTCTTTCACATCTTTGTTCCTTAGGCTGTAGATCAGGGGGTTCAGCATGGGGATCACTACAGTGTAGAACACTGTGGCCACCTTGTCAGCATCCTCACTGTTGCCAGAACTGGGCCTGCAGTAAGTGAAAAGGACTGTCCCGTGGAAGACAACAATGGCTGTGAGGTGGGAGGCACAGGTGGAAAAGGCTTTGCGCCTTCCCTCTGCAGAGCGCATCCTCAGAATGGTGATGAGAATAAACAAGTAGGAGGTGAGGATGATCACAATGGTGATGATCTCATTGAAGGAGGCCACAATGTACAGAAACAGTTCATTCACAGTGACATCGGAGCAAGCAAGAGATAAGAGAGGGGGCAGATCACAAAAGAAGTGGTTAATCACATTTGATCTGTAGGTTGGGATCTCAAGAACTAAACACAAGTGGATCAGAGAACACACAGTCCCACCGAGGTAGCAACAAGACACCAGCTCCACACAGAGATTCTGGGACATGGTGACCATGTACAGCAGTGGGCTGCAGATGGCCACAAAGCGGTCATAAGCCATCACGGCCAGCAGGAAGACTTCAGTGATTCCGTATGCACAAAATAAATAAAACTGCACCATGCATCCCAGGAAGGAGATGGCTTTGTCTTTGTTTAAGACATTAGCTAGCATCTTGGGCACAATGACCGTGGAGTAACAGAAATCCACCAAAGACAGGTGGCTGAGGAAAAAGTACATGGGAGTGTGAAGTCGAGAGCTGACCTGAATCAGTGCGATCATGCCCAGGTTACCCATAACCGTGACTCCGTAGATCAGAAGGAACACCGAGAACAGAAACACCCTCAGCTCACGGGCATCTGATAACCCAAGGAGAATGAACTCCCTCACAGCAGTGCAGTTCTCCTCCCCAGTTTCCACCATATGTCTGGTTTACAAAGGTAAATGATAAGTTTTGAGTGTCTTCTGAAATGGAAAAAAGAGAGAAAACACACATTTATATTAACTTTAAAAAATCACATTGATGTCAAACACAATGTTTTTGAAATACAATTGTCAAATAATTCTAAATGCTCAGTGTGGCAGCAGATCCCACTGACCAAATTTAAAGTATCAGCAGAAATGGGTACAATTCTCAAATGTTACCTACCACAATACATTGAGTTGATGAATTAACTTATATGTTTTGATGGAGTTTGCAAGAGATCCAGTGATAGGTTTTTTTTCAATTTTTAAATTATTTTATAGTTGATTAATTACAGTTGTCTGCATTTTCTCCCCACATCTCTACCCCAACAATAAAAGCTACCTGATATATTTTTGAGAGATTTTATTTTTATAAGCCTTTATAAGAGATTCTCAATTACATTTACCAATTGCAAAAAAGTATATTCAAAGCTACATTACAGAATTATTTTAATATTCACACTGGGAAAAAATAATTGTCATAAGTAGAGCAATTATTAAACTATGGTATATCTTATCTAAAACAGAATGTTATCATATTATTTCAAATGATGTTATGGAAATGTTTTCTTGAAAATATATACCTAGTACAGTTTCTGTATATACATAGATTTAAATAAAATGTATAATTTGACATATGAATATATGTGGTAAAAATATATGTTATCACTTTGATGTGGCTACAAACCTAGAAGAAGATCAATCTGTTCGTTCCTCACCCTGAGAAAGAGGTAAGTGAAAACTTTCCCAAGTTCCCTCTAGTAGTAGGTTGGAGGAAGTGGTTACACTGGATACCCTGTAAGTCCCATGTGCAATAGCATTCAGACCTGTCCTTAAAGAAAAGTCACCTGGAAGGTGACACATTTCATTCTCTGCCCTCCTTCCTAGAGGGGTGCACCCATGGTGCTACTCACATATTATGCAACGAAATATGAGTGAAGAGATTCTGGACTGAAAACAGAACTTGGTATTTTCTCTGTAACATGAACTAATTTTAAAGAAGTGACAACAAATTTATAAATTAAAGTCATGTTTTTCTCATTACTTGAACCCCCCCCCAAAAAAACCTGAATTATTTCCCACTTCAAAGGTAAAACAAAAAAAAAATGAACTTGGAAACACTCCTTTAATGTTCTAGGCTGATAACAAGAAACTAGTTTATGGTAAACCCAAAACTAATCTAAAAGGATTCACTTCATGCACTGAGCAGACATAGTTTACACATCCTGATTCCCCATAACCAGCTCAGGGGCACATGAACTCAACCCTCAGAATTAAGGTGAAAGTTAGGGAGCTCCTTTATGGGAATACAACCTAGATTCCACAACAGTGGTTGATGTGGAGAAATGTAAAATGTAATTGAGAGAGGGCTGGGGAGGGAAGAGGGTAGAGAGAGAGCGAAGAAAGCAAGACTACCATTTGTTTATTCTGCATTCTTTTTTTTTCAGGTTGTATTGATCAAGTTTTTTTAAATATTCTTCTTTTCATTGTTGTTCAAGTACTGTTGTCTGCATTCCTTCATACACATCAACACGCGGTGTTCCACAAGAAATTGTCTAATTCCAGCACAAAACGACAAAGACATTTCAAATAGTAAGTGCACAGGAATATGGTCTGTAAAATGATTCTCTAATTAGAAGACAGATGAGTTACCTATATCTTTACATTGTGGGGAATATATCCATTTTAATTTTTAAGTAACCAGGTCCAAGTTTTACCTCACAAACCTGAGTGACAGACACTTCCTCTGCTGTACTGACGATGTTAAGATGAGTATGGTACACAGTCAGGGACTTAAACTGTGATTTTAACCCCCAGGGAAAGGGTCCCTTAAGTTCCAAATCACTGTTAATTTGCAAAACTACAAAAACAAGTTAAAATTAATCCAATACTGCATGTGGAGTAGGACACATAATTAATCTTTATGGAATAGCATAAAGAATATTTTAATGCCTTAATGTGTGAAACAGTTGTCTCAGAGCAAACATGTCTTCACCCAGACTTCATGGTGCTGTGTGGCACTCCATCCTAGTGTCATATGTGTGGAACATGGATCACGCTGCCACAATAAAATGACATGAATATCTTTATTAATTCGCCTTTTATTATAATATCACAAAATCCCCTAAATTCCAGCAAGTACAGTGACTAAAGCTACAATAGAATCCCTTCAAAAATAAGGAAGGAAATAAACTACTGGTCTGCAAACTAATAACAGTTATCAGTTCTTGGGCACGTGGGATATGTTAAAACCTATTCTAATAATATGCCATATGAACTCACTTAATCATTATGATAACCAATCAAGAGAACAATCTTTTTTTGAGGTCTGTCTTACAAAGCAGATGATGGAGACACACACACTGAGTTTTAACTTGGATAAAGTCAAAAGAAAAGACAGAAAAAGGCCCCATGCTGCTCTGTGCTTCTTCCCACAATTATGACTGTATGAGGAAGAGAACAGACTCCCAGCCAGTGCTGAGGCTGCCTTTTCCTCATGCATGCCCACTGGTAGGAGCCATCAAATGGGGCCTCTTCACTGATCCATTGTAGGTGTGTGCTTCTCCTGACTGACTAATGTCAATGTAGGGCACAGCTTCTACAAGTCTATGGGTATCACTGAGTGTACATATAAACTTCACAAGGTATATATGGTCAAAAAAATTTCAAAGAAATCAATTTTTTATACTATAAAATTCCATATACTAGACCCGAGATAGCACAGGAGTAAATGCAAGCTACAGGGACCTCCTCCCAGGACCAACCTGGAATTACAACTAAACTGTAGAGAAATTATCCTGAATACCCAACTGAACACTAGCTGGAGAAAAGACTTATGACCACAGACAGACAGAAGAAAACAATTCACCGCAACAAGACTGGTAGGGAGTGCAGAGAGGTGCAAGAGGGCTGGCTGAGCTCCCACGGGTGGCAGCTGAAGCTCTGGAGCTATATTTCAGCAGCGGGGGATTCCTCCTGAGAAGTGTGGTGCCTAAACCCCAAGCTGGGCTCCCCACACTACAATACCAAAGCCAGGAAGAAATCCAGATAACATCCAGCTGTGAAAATCAGGAGGGTTTCTGTCTATCAGGGTAAACTGGCTGGAGACACAGAAGACCTCTTAAAGGGCCAATGCACAAAATTTCATTTGAAGCCACATTGAAGACACAATGTATAAGAATCATTGGACCATAACAAGGACAAAGCAGCTCAGTCTCCTTCAAAGCAGGCACCTTGGGCCCTTACACAGCTCTCCCAATAGCCATCATCTGCCCTGTCATATTTTCCTGAATCTCTTTGAGGGTCTGAAATCTCTTCCATTTCAAAAGATTTCCGTTTTCGGAAAATCCACAAGTTGTAGGGCACCAAATCAGGGCTGGGGGGGGGGGTCTTAGTCACCTGGGTGATCACATGTTTAGTGAAAAAACTCTGCAGTAGACATGATGCATGAGGAGTAACGTTGTTGTGATGCAGCTGCCAATCACCTGTTGCCCATAGCTGCAGCCTTCAGAGTAACCCCAACAGTTTACACAGACGAATGATCAGCTTACCATAAAATCTGATGCAGATTCTTTGCTCTTCCAGCTCAGTCACTTTGAATGTTATTATATGCGAGAGCGAGATCTCTCGTTCCAGGAACTGACAGACTCAGACTCTTAAGAGATTTATAGATGGTTTATTGGCCAAACAAAGTTTTTACCTGCGCAGGGGCGAACTCTCCGATGAGAGCCGCGCCAAACGCTCACAGGCTAGCTCTTTTATAGGGTGAGAAGCAAGCAAGCAAGTTACAAAAGCGGGAGTTGCTGTTATCTCTGCATAGCTCTGAGCTCTGGAGGAGTTTTGCTCTGGGTTCAGGAGGAACTATCTGTCTGTCTCCTGTTGATAAGCTTATTTCGGATGACGATTTGTTTCTCTTCCTTATCCATTCTAGTGACCTTCAAGAGGTTTTCTGCTTAGCAATGCCTATAATTGCCTAGCTCTCTTGCCTAGCTCTCAACAAACGTGATGCCCACAAGCACACATGCTCACTCAAGGGCATCTACTGCCCCACTGACTAGTGCAGGGAACTGGTCATTGTTCAGTCATGCTCATTCCAGTCCAAGCTCCTTGGCTGACAGGTTACATTGATGTGACACAAACTGTTCTTATATTAATAATGGCTGGACTCTTTCCAGACACACTTGATATACTTTCTTTCAACTTACAGTCCTAACTTCAGTAGGGTTCATACCCCAGAAGCCAACCACACTGTCATCCCAACATCTTTAGTTTCCTCTTCCCATGTCTGGCTCCTGAGCATAGTCTCCTTCAGTGATGTGTGTAATCAATCAGTGTTACATGTGAAATCCTTAACTATACTTCTTTATTTCTGCGCAGGAATCAATATTTCCAAACACAAGCACTACCAAGGATGAAGGGTCAATGTATAATAATCCAAGCAAACAGCTCTGTGTGGTAAGAATCTGGTTAGCAAAATTGGTTAAATCAAAACTGAAATAATTCTCATGCTATCTATAAGTGTGTGGCTCCATATGAAGAGGCAGTTTACTCAGCTGAGTTTGAAATCTTCTCCAGAAACACATTCTGAACCGCGTTGACAATGACAACAATATTCAGTCTGTGTTCTGTTCCCATCTCACTCTACCTGTGACCTTCAACAAACCACTATTCTCTTTGGACCTCAGGCTCCACTCTGTCAAATGAGGGGATTAAATGGAATAATCTTAATTCTTTATTGAAGTCACTGCATCCTGGATTATAGTAACATGAGTCTATCAGTGCACATACCCATTGGGCATGATTGAGACACTGGCAGATGGGAGGGAATAGACTCATACCAGTGGAATGCATTACAGCTGTAGGCCAGTCAGACCTGAACTGGAAGTGGCAGTGATGGCAGACAGACAGAGAGTTTGGGATGCGGGAGTCCCACTACCACCAAGCTGGTCTCCTTAACAGGCCTTCAATTCTGAATTTGCACTATGAGACACACTTTATAATAGTGAATATTCAACTTTGTTAGCTGTCAGGAATATCAAATACTCCAAATAATGTCAACAGTTAAAGGAAAAAGATCCTCCTAGCTATTGGTGAGAATGTTCAACAAGGCACTCACACAAGGGTAGTGTGTTACTGCCAGGTGGATTGGCGGACTTCATAGAAAACTGTATGATAATATTTACTAAATATAAATTTCACATACACACCCACACACATTTTCAACTCCTGGTTTTATATACAAGATAAATGGGTGTTTGTGTCTACCAAAAGGCATTTCAAGAGTGTTCACACTAAAATTAGTAGTAATAACAAGAGAGAAAACAACTCTACTGCCTACCATGCATATTAAAGTAGATCAAAAAGTGACAATATAGTTCTACAAAACAATGCTCTACACCAATGGGATCCATCTTTGCAACTGAACGCAACAACGGGAACAAGTGTGTAACTTGTTCCACAAGCAGCACATGCTTTAGGTGTCTGCTTGTGCTCAGTTCAAAATTAATCTGATGTGATAATAACCAAAAATGTAGTTATACCTTTGATTGACGAGACTAGTGACTTCAGAGGATTCTGGTGCCCTGACGGATGTGGCTGAGTTTGTTGGGTGTCATCTGCAAAGTGAAAGGTTGCCAGTTTGATTCCCAATCAGGGCACAGACACGGTTGCAGGTTCATTCTCCTGTTGGGGTGTCTACAAGAGGCAACCAACTGCTCTTTCCCTCTCACACCACGTTTCTCTCCTTCGTTTTCTCCCTCCTGTCCCTTCTGTCTAAACACAAATCCATAAAATTTTTAAATCTTTTTTTAAAAGGATATCCTCAAGTAGAAGGCTTTGTTGATTCTGTTTTGGTGTTCTATTTGTTGTTTTGCTCTTGGTTACAAGGGTATTTATTTTAAATTTGTCTAGCTACATACTTATCATTTAAGTAATATCATGTACATTACATATCAAAAATGTTCTCCAAAAAGCAAATCTATGTATGCATCAGTAGATTCTAAGAAACTTTGGAAATTTAATGTTGTAAAATGTTTATTTCCAGTGCTGCCAGGTGTACGATAAAGTTCAGTATATTCTTGTAAAATAATGGAGCAACTTTTAAGGAATATTTCGGTGATAATATGTGACTTTGCTTATAAATGATTACTGTATTTTTAAGCAAATATGTCTTCTTCAAAATATGAGCACTTTCTTTTTCTTATTGATGTTCAAGTACAGTTGTCTCCACTTTCCCACACTACTCCCGCCCACCTCTCCAATCCCCTCCCCCCCACCCTCAATTCTACCCTTTGGTTTTCTCCATATGTCCTTCATGTATGTTCATTGATGACCCTTCCCCTATTTTACTCCATTATTACACTTCCCCCACCCCTCTGGTTACTGTCAGTTTGTTCTTTATTTCAATGTCTCTGGTTATGTTTTGCTTGCTTCTTTGTTTGGTAGATCCACTTGCAGGTCAGGTCATATGGTATTTGTCTTTCAATGCCTGGCCTAGTTCACTTAGCATAATTCTCTCCAGATCCATCCATGCTGTTGCAAAGAGTAGGAGCTTCTTCTTTCTTACTGCTGCATAGTATTCCATTGGGTAACTGTACCATAATTTTTGATCCACTCATTTCCTGATAGACACTTGGGTTGCTTCCAGCACTTGGCTATTGTAAATTTTCCTGGTATGAACATTGGGGTGCATAGCTTCTTTTGAATTGCTGTTTCAGAATTCTTGGGGGATACCCTGGCAGTCATACCACTGGGTCAAAAGGCACTTCCATTTTTACGTTTCTGAGGGAATTTTGTAGTGTTTTCCAGAGTGGCTGCACCAGTCTGCATTCCCTCCAACAGTGCACTAGGGTTTCCTTTTATCGACATTCCCACCAACACTTGTTTCTTTATTGATTATGGTGGCCATTCTCACTGGTGTGGAGTAATATCTCATTGTGGTTTTAATTTGCATATCTCTACTGGCTGGCATCCTTTCATGTGTCTCTGGGCCCTCTGTATGTCCTCTTTGGAGAATTGTCTGTTGTAGTCCTTTGTCCATTTTTTAATTGGGTTGTTTTTCTTCCTTGAGTGGTCGTGTGAGTTCTTTATACATTTTGGAGATCAAACCGTGGTACGATGTATCATTTGTATATACATTTTCCCATACAGTAGGTTCCCTTTACATTTTGCTGATGTTTTCTTTAGCCATGCAGAAGCTTTTTATTTTGATTAAGTCCCATTTGTTTATTCTTTCCTTAACATCCCTTGCTCTATGGGAGATGTAGGTGAAAATATTTCTGTATGGAATATCTGAGATTTTCCTGCCTATGTTTTCCTCTAGGACTTTTAATGTGTTGCCACTTCTAATATTCTTTCCAGGAACAAGGAGACTAGTGAACCTCATTCCCCTTGGTGCCATTACCAAGCATAAATTCCCAGAAATGGAATTGCGGGGTCATACAGCAGTTTTATTTTTAATTTTTTAAAAAATACTCCATACTGCTTTCTACCATGGCTGCACCAATCTTCAAGCTCACCAATAGTGCATGAGATATCCTTCTTCTCCATACTGAAAAATACAAATGGTTGTAGGGAAATAGTACAAACAACTACATGCTAACAAATTGGACAATCAGGACAAAATAGATAAGTTCCTAGAAACATGCAATCTTGCAACACTGAATCAGGAAGAATCAGAGAATCTGAATAGACAGATTACAACTAGGGAAATTGAAGCAGTAACCAAAAAACTCCCAACAAACAAAAGTCCTGGACCAGATGGCTTCACAGGTGAATTTTACCAAATATTAAAAGAACACCTATTTTGAGCAACTTTTATGAGTTTAATGAAAATGTCTAAAAGATTCTACTTTACTTATTAGCTCTAGAGTTCAATTTCTGTATCAACTAATGAGTTTATTATAAACAAATCAGCATGTATGTAACATAACATATATGATAATATATGATGATTGTTACACAACATAAAACTATGGTAAAAAGGAAACAATTTATTTATAGTCAAATTTATATGCTCTAAAGGCCATTACTTACAATTTATTTTAAAGAAGAACTTAGCTATGATAAATTATGTATGTATAATTATACTCATATCAAAATTTTGTGGTATAAAGATTCTCTGTAAACCTACGGGTTATTAGCAAAAAAATGAATAAATTAATGTAGAAGAGGCTTCATTGACATTATTCATAATGACTATTTGCACATAAGCTATATGTATTCAGATATAATTTTTATTTAACTACTAATCATCCCATAATACACAAAACTTAGTTTTCCCTAAGCACTACGATTATAGTCAGTTTTGTCTGTATTTACAAAAATCTTTATTTTGTAAAAATATTTAATGTGAGAGTGTTTGTATATGTGTGTCTTTGTATGTAACTTGAGTGGATGTTTTTGTAAATTATGACATGGAAACAATATACCTGTATAAATTTGGTGAGCTGGATGCAAAGAGCCATCAATACACTCATTTTACTATTGCTAAGTACAATATTAGGCCATTAGGTAGGGAGGGACAAAAGCAACATTTTCAAAAGGTCCATGTTTCTTTCTCAATCACCAGCCTATAGGGAATAAGACGTGATACAACATCTTGTTATACCTGTCCCTTGTTCCTGAGAGACCAGCACCCAGGTCCAGACATAGCCATGGTGATATAAACCAGGTGACCGAGGGGACAGTGCTGAACCCTCTGGCAGAGAGAAAGCAGACAACAAAGAAGTCCAGTGTCCAGAACAGGTAGAGGATTTTATTGTGGTTTACTCATTTCTATTTTAGATTTAATTAGTTCTTTTATCTTTATTTGACATAAGGCATGTTATAAAACTAATGGAGAGTAAGAAATGGTATACAAACTTTTCCTTACTTTTATCATCTCATTATTTTAAAGAAATTCATAAATGTAAAAGAAGAATAAAATTGAGTATTATTTATGAAAGTGGTTGGACATTCTTTTTACACTCTTACCTGTACTTTTACATATTTTATAAATATTTTTGAATCAAAATAAATTTTTTTTAAAAAAATTTGTCTACAAGCACAGATAACTAGATGAGTTCAGACCAAGAATTTTGGAGGCCTGCATATGGATCACTACATCGTTATTCAGATGTGATTCTTTGTCTATTCTACATTCTGCTCCATTTTCTCATATGCCCACAGATTAGAAGAGGTCACATACTATATTATATATGATATGCCTGGTTTGTGTCAAATATAACAGTAGAACATAGAATTTTATTGACCTTCTAAGGACTAACTCTTTTTAACCAAAGGAAAGCAGATTTCAGAGATTCTTAAGAGGAAGGGGATCAAGAACACAGTTAAGCAATGTTACAATGTCTAGGGAGTTGGATGGGGCCCAGTTCAGATGGAAGTTTCTCTGAGGTTATGGGACTGTGCACACATGAGACATTACCTTGTATCCTGCACATTTGATCTTTTGGTGAATAGATTCAGTGGGTTCTAGCAGATTAGAGTGGAGGGTCTCACACAACAATGCACACTTGCCTCTGGGTCACCTGTGCTACCAGTATGCCTACTCTCAGGTCTCAACACACCTCCCTGAGCAGTCATGTCAGAGGGCGCACGGTTAGCCCTACATATTTCAGCCTGTGCTCTCTAACCTACCATCCACAGAGACCACTCCAACTTCTCCTCTAGCGAATGCTCACTGCTCTGGGAGTCCTGGATCACAGCCTGTCTTTATCCCTTGGTGACTGAGGCTGGACAGGACAAGGGGATAATGGGGAGGTGTGTACACGATACATCAAGAAAGAAGCCAGTTATCTGCCTGCTTTACAGTATTGGATAATGAGGGGAGAAAGAAATATTTCTGTTACCTGCATCTCTCAATTCTCTATGCTATTTTATTTCAGAATATAACAACACTTACACAACATCAGGAACAGAAACAACCTTGTAATAGGATGTGGGTTTTCTGGACAAAATACTTCCAAGAACAACTGGCTTGACTCTGAGGACATCAATTTCTTAATCTATAAGATCGAAAAACACTACATAGTTTCATATGGAAGTGAAATGACTTAATTTGGATCAAAGTGTGTTACATATTCTATACAGTGCAACGCAAGTGTAAGCTATTTATTGTCATTTTTACAATTTATGTAATATTGGAAACATTGCAAAGTCAGTTTACTTAAAGAAAATGTACATTGTTGAGCTCTTTTTTAACTTCTGACAAATAGAACGAATGAGCAGTTTAACTGCTAAGACAGTAAGGTGCTTTTGCTCTCCACTTGCATTTCCTTCCTCCACAACCAGGGATTGCCAACCTGAGCGATGGCTGTTGAGAACTGCACCGTGTTCACGGACTTCATACTCTTAGGACTCTCTGGCAGGTGGGATGTGCAGCAGGGGCTCTTTGTGCTCTTCCTACTAGTTTATGGCATCACAGTAATCACCAACCTAGGGATGATCCTGCTGATCAGCATGGACACCAGGCTCCACACACCCATGTATTATTTCCTGAGCAATCTCTCTTTTTGTGATGTCAGCGCTTCCTGCACTGTCTCTCCCAAGATGCTGGCTGATTTCTTATCTAAGCAAAAGAAGATTGCATATAATTTATGTGTGGCTCAAATGTTCTTTTTTGGTGCCTTTGCAGCTGTGGAGTGTGTCATGCTGTCTGTCATGGCGTATGACCGTTACATAGCCATTTGTCATCCCCTTCTGTATACAGTGACCATGTCCAGGAGAGTGTGCATCCAGCTGGTGGCCACTGCCTATACCGCATGTTTTATGGGTGTGGCAATCTTTATCTATTGCACAATTCAATTTTCATTCTGCAATTCCAATATCATCAATCACTTTTTCTGTGACTTACCACTCTTACTAGCCATCTCCACCTCAGACACAACCAACCTTGAAATAGCAATGACTGTTTCTTGTAGTTGTGTAGGGGGGTCCAGCATTGTCACTGTCCTCCTCTCCTACAGCTACATCATAACTACCATCGTTGGCATGAAGTCTGCCGCAGGCAGACGCAAAGCCTTCTCTACCTGTGCCTCCCACTTAACTGCTGTTGGTATATATTACGGGGCAGTCTTTTTCATGTATTTCCGACCCAACTCAAGTTACTCCATGGACACGGACAAAGTAGCCTCTGTTTTCTATGCAGTTGTCATCCCCATGTTAAACCCACTCATCTACAGTTTGAGGAATAAGGACGTGAAAGATGCCCTGAAAAAAGCAGTTGGCACTAAATTATGTACTGGGTGTAAGTATGGTCAATCACAAATGTTTTATTTATAGATGTTGACAGCTGAAATTTATGGACATTGGCACAGTTTTTTTCTGTAGTCTCAGAAATACAATGCTAGACATTTCTTTACCCACCTCTCTGCCTACATTGACTGTGGAGAGCAGTCATTATAAATCTGTATTTCTTTGAACTAAAGAAGAGGAATAAAGGACACATGGACAAAATCAAGGGGGAGGGTGGAGGTGGGGGAGGGAGGGGGGTTCAGCTGGGGTGGGGTGGAGGGATGGGGAGAAAAGGCACACAACTGTAATTGAATAACAATAAAAAATTAAAATTATAAAAAAAAGAAGAGGAATAATAGGTTTGCTCTACTGTTTTGCAAATAGGATCTTTGTGTACTACCCTGCTCTATTCATAAGTATGTGTATATGTATGTGTTTCTGTGTGTGTATATATATAAATATATCCCAGAGACATATGGGCATAGTACCATCTTCCTCCATGTTTAAAGTTGCCATTTTATAAGCAATGATTTTAATAAACTTGCTGAGTCTGAAGGGAGTTTTAATGGTTTAAGTTAGCTTTCATTCTCTTCTTCCTATGTGCTCATATCATCCTGTAAATTACCCATCATAACACTTAGAAATAATAAGTAGTAAATGAATGAATAAGAATAAAATAAAATTCTTCTGCTTTAGCTCAAAGTCCCATAGCTCCAAGGCTCTTGTCTGTCCTGTTCACCACTCTTTATGCTTTTTGATTTACAATGCTCATTTTCAGGATGGCATTCATAAATATTTATTGAATGAAGATGTGCCCCCTGCAAGACAGATGTAAAAAGCAGCCCTGTGTATGAAAAAGAGAATAACTTTGTTGTGTTTTATTCTAGCATGTGCATGTTACACAAAACCCACCTGTACTTCTTCTTTGCCCAAGGCTGGGTAACCATCAGGGACACAGTTCATGGGATGTAGACAACTTCTCAGATCCTCTATTTCTGATTGTTCTACCCAGGGGTCAGCAGCATCAGCAGCTCTACATTTATTTGGCACATCACGGCCTTCACCTCAGACTGTGGATTTCCCCTCTTGCCCTCGCTCTGGGGAACAGATACCTGCTCTTGACAACTGAACAGAAACTGCAAGAACGGTGCTTGGGGGCATAGAACCTTGACCTCCTCTAATAGCCACTATCCTTTTAATGTATAAAGTGTGCTTAATGTATGTACTTTACCTCCCTTTACAACATGTTCACAGCATTATACTAATTAACTTAAAAAAACATGAAATTCCAAATTGATGTAGTAGAAGTGGAAGAGTTATTAACAAAATATTATGTTCAATGGAAAAAAAGCAACCACCAAATAGTATTTACATTAGTATTCCAGTAGTAATGCCTTAAATTCTTTATCTGTCAATTTGTGAAATAAACTCAAACCATAATTTAAACACAATTGTAATAGTAGTCTTTGCTTAGTGGTTGACTGCTATAATCTATTTTAATAACTTAAGGTAATTGTACAACTTACTTACACTATTATTGAACAACTATTAATACCATTGTCAAAAACATTATATAAATTCAGGGTGTCAGAATATTCATTTAATTTTAAAGTTGCCATTCTGTAGAAAAACCTGGACGCTCTCTCTCCTTTTCTTCCTGGAGGACAGAGCACTAGACTGCACAAGGCTTCTCATTTAGGTCTTATTCTCTTTACACACACACACACACACACACACACACCTCCCTTTAATGTATAAAGTGTGCTTAATGTACATACTTCAAACATGCTAAGAATGAAACAACACACTTCTCAGCTCTGGTTAAATGCCCCAATCTTAAATCACAGGCAAATATCTCCTTTAAGCATCGTACTAATATCATCTGTTATTATATCACCATCTCCAAGATGAGACTGTGAGTGTTCTTAGCTCAAGGACCAATTATTCCATGTCTATTATCAAAGCACACGCATGGTGTCAGTGACAGAAAATGACAAAATAGACAAGTAGGTACTACAATGAAGTTTTAAATAAAATTTTACCTCTTGTTAGAGTCACTAAAACAACAAATCTCAGGGTGTGAGACTTGGCAATACACATTCCATCATCCCCCAGAAAGTACATGAATGGTTGTGGGCACTGAAGTGATGGATCTGTAAAGACCCACATGACACTTACACTCTAAGTAAAGAGCATTCACCTTGGAACAGTCCTCAGTTTTTTCAGTTTCAAATATCTCTGATCCAGTCTCCTCCAGAACTATATTATGAGCAACAGTATGATAGAATACATTGTATTTTTGTAAAGCATAATCCAAAAACATACATTTTATAAAAGATCATACTCATGGGGTGGGTGGAAGTGGACGAGACTATAAGGGTGATAAATGGTAATGAAAAATACTATAAAAAATAAACTACTAAAAATACTTTCGTGCAAATGAACTACATTAGCAGAAGCAGCTTTTCATGGCTGTTTATTTCTACATTTTGTTGGATATCCACCAGCCTAACAGGAGAAAAATACTTAAAACACATGTACTGAGTCATTATTCATATCAGTTCTATGCTAAGGATTGTGAGAATGTAGAAAAAATATCTATACCCATATAGAATAGATAGATAGAGTGATAGATTTCAAATACATACATACATGTATATGTAAATTACAACATTTGCGTACCAGGGGAATTCAATGTTATACAATGAAAGATAAGCAGTTATACTACTCCCCAAAATGCCACTTTGGCATACTGATTATTTTGAAATACAGTTACATAAAAAGTGGATGATGAAACAAGAGAATATTAAAGACATGCAGAAATTATTTGGAAAACAAATACACCAAACAGTATTTATCAAGATATTTGACAACTTCACATGCCTCTGCTCAAATTTGTTGAATGCCAAATTACTGGAACTGGCTGGTTTACTAACAGGGACAAGGACATGAATTTCAAGGACCACACAAGAAGCAAGGACAATCTTAAATGTTTGCCACAGTAACACAAAACCTGAAGTCATTCAATATCTAGTTCAGACACAAAATGCTTTTCCTAATCAACAAAAAAAATAAGGCAAACAAAATATAACCAGAGACATTGAAGTTAAGAACAATCTAACAATAACCAGAGGGGAGTGGTGAGGGAACAGTGTGGAGAGGGGTTTTCAGGAACTATTATAAAGGACACATGGACAAAACCAAGCGGGAGGGGGGAGACTGGGGAGGGAGGTGGATTTGTCTGGGGTGGGGTGGAGGGATGGGGAGAAAATGCAGACGACTCTAATTGAATAGCAATTCAAAAAAGCAAAATAAATAAAAAAATAAATAAATTTAAAAATACTAAATAAAAAATGCAGATACTTGAGAAAAAATGCTTTTCTGTAAGAACATTCCAGATTGCTAGGGAAACCCAAGGAGGAAAAGGACGCTGCTCTGTTCTCTAGGGAGGTATTGTTGCTGAGATTCTGAGACACAATACAGTAGAAAAACAACAGGAGATGCTTCTTGTAGTAATAATACGTCCATTTTAACCCATGGCCTTGGAAGTTCTACCTCTGACCTGGGTCGTGTCCTGAACAGCAACGTGGCAGGAGTGCAACTGACCTAGATCAAAGCCCAAGCACAGATGGGTGTGGACCCTGAAAGCAGAACGATAACAGCATCGAGCTGGCACACTGTTTCCCTGTAACACAACGGAAATGTGTTTAAAATCAGACTGCATACGTTTCTAGCTACTCTAAACAGATCTGAGTCTAATGTGTGAACTAAAGACAACTAAAAAGAAGGGACAATGTAGAAGGCTTTAGCGATTGTAATAATGTTCTGTTTCTTGGTCTGGATACTGATTACGAGGATATTTTTTAAAACAAGTTGTATACTTCGCACTTACATATTTTCTGTATGTACGTGCTGCACCAGGCCTCACCAAAAGATCAGCTACCATGAGAAAGATTCTCAATATTAATACCAAGCACCTGCCTGAATGTGGAACGTCTACAGCTCTCACCCACTGACGGAATTCAAACCTGAGTTCAACTTTGTTAAACTGAATGGCAGCTTTCTGTCGCAGCCGTCCCCCAAATCTCATTAGTACTTTTGTACCCATCAGAAATGAGAAAGTATGTGCATGCAAAGGTTGTACAAAAATGATCAATGTAGCATGATTTGGGATTTGACAAAAATATTTAATGTGATTATTAATTGGAATACTATACAGCAAAGAAAATGAATAAACTATCCTCATGTTGCAGAACAGACAGGGTGGGGGCGATGAACCATATACTATTACCAAGGGATCCCCCACTTTCTCAATGTGGGTCAACCCCACCTACTAGGTTCGCCTACCGACCTCAAGGGAGATACGTCTCTCAATGCCAGAGATGGTGAAAAGGAAAGGAATTATTTATTTAAAAGGTATGTAGACTTAGAGTCATGACTTAATGTCATCATTAAAATACTAAAATCCTTTAGAATACCCACAGATGCATCTCCCTCTGCCTACTACCAGGTACCATATCTCAGAAAAAGAAGTAGAATTCCATGATTCAGAGTCCGGACAACATCAACTGTGTCTCCGCCACAAGGTGCCCACTCTGCCAAAGCCACATGGTCCTCTCTTCCTCTTCTCTGCCAAAACCGCCTGATCCTCTCTGCAGTACAGCTGCTATGCCTGGGTTTAAATCCTGGCACCAGTCTTCCTAGGCAGCCCACTTTCTACTCTTCCTACAATCAGTTCTACCTGCCAGCATTCCAGGATTCTTTGCTGGGCTGCCATAGTAAGTCTGGGCAGGTATGGCCCCTTGGCATGGAACCAATCATCTCCAAGCTCTCAAGCAGGGCTGGAACCAGGGATAGTTATACCCCAGTTACACCTTCACTGGAAGTCACTCCCATCTCCCTGACTCAAAGCTTGGCCTGGCCTGTATAACATATCTATGAAACCAGTTAAAGGTTATAGATATGTTAAATGACCATGCCAGAGGTTAGCTGCACAGCTATTGCTATACAAAACAGTTCTGAATGGCCCTGCTCCACGTGTCCCTTCCCCCAGCTTATGCTTGTGGGGGTGAGGACATCCTATATATATTTTTCTAATATTTCCTGAACACCTTGAGTTCTGCACCCCATTACAAATCCCTATGTGGGGCCGCCCTCTTGGCTGCACCCTGTTAGAATCCCATGTAACAGCTTGGGGAAATCTCATATACATAGAACTGAATGTAAGGATACACACATGAGAGGATAAAAGCAGAAGACTATAATTCCTACACATTATAAAAACGTACACAATTATGTGCCAATTTGGCATCAATTGTGTTACTGTCCACAAACAGTCTCAGAAAAGCTTGTTTTCCACAGTGGTCTCACCAGTCTTCATTCCCACCAACAGTGCACTAGGGTTCCCTTTTCTCAACATCCTCTCCAACACTTTTTTGTTGATTTGTTTTTGTTGGCCACTCTGACTGGTGTGAGATAGTACTTCACTGTGATTTCAATTTGCATTTCTCTGAAGGCTAGTAATGCTGACCATCTTTTCATATGTCTCTGGGCCCTCTGTATGTCTTCCTTGGAGAAATGTCTGTTCAAGTCCTTTGCCCATTTTTTAATTGGGTTGTTTGTCTTCCTGGAGTGGAGTCGTGAGAGTTCTTTATATATTTTGGAGATCAGGCCCTTGTCTGAGGTACCATTGGCAAATATGTTTTCCCATACTGTTGGTTCCCTTTGTATTTGAATACTGTATTCTTTGGCCATGCAGACAGTTTTTATTTTGATTAAGTCCCAGTTGTTTATTCTTTCCTTTATGTCTCTTGCTGTAGGGGAGATGTAGGTGAAAATATTGCTGCATGGAATATCTGAGATTTTCCTGCCTATGTTTTCTTCTAGGACTTTTAATGTGTTGCCACTTCTAATATTGTTTCCAGGAACAAGGAGACTAGTGAACCTTTTTTCCTTTGGTGTCGTTACCAAGCATAAATTCCCAGAAATGGAATTGCTGGGTCGTAAAGCAGTTTAATTTTTAGTTGTTTAAAATATACTTCATAATGATTTCTACCATGGCTGCACCAAACTCCAAGCGCACCTATAGTGCAAGAGATATCCCTCTCCTCCACACCAAGGAAATACAAATGGGTGTAAGAAAATAGTAAAAACAACTATATGCTAACAAATTGGACAATCAGGACAAAATACATAAGTTGCTAGAGACATACAATCTTGCAACACTGAATCAGGAAGAATCAGAGAATCTGAATAGACAGATTACAGCTAGGAAATTGAAGCAGTAAACGAAAACTCTCCACAAACCAAAGTGCTAGACCAGACAGTCTCACAGGTTAATTTTACCAAATATTCAAACTACACCTATTTTAGGATGGTACAATATACACAAATCAATAAACATAATACATCACATAAACAACAGCAAAGACAAAAATCACATGATCATATCAATAGATGCAGAAAAAGCATTTGATAAGATATAGCACCCATTTATGATAAAAACACTCAGTAAAGTGGGAATAGAGGGAGCATTCCTCAACATAATAAAGGCCATATATGAGAAACCTACAGCCAACATTATACTAAATGGACAAAAACTTAGAGCTTTCCCACTAAGATCAGGAACAAGACAAGGATGCCCTCTCTCACCACTCCTATTCAACACTGTATTGGAAGTCCTAGCCACAGCAATCAGACAAGAAAAAGAAATAAAAGGCATCCAAATTGGAAAGGAGAAAATGAAATTGTCACTGTTTGCAGATGACATGATAGTGTACATTGAAAATCCTATAGACTCCACCAAAAAACTACTGACCTAATAAATGTATTTGGCAGAACAGCTGGATACAAAGTCAATACTCCAAAATCAAAGGCATTCCTGTATACCAACATTGAAACAGCAGAAATAGAAGTCAGAAAAAAAATACAATTTGATATAGCAACAAGAAAAATAAAGTACCTAGGAATAAACCTGACCAAGGAAGTAAAAGACCTATACAACAAAAAAACTATACAACATTGAAGAAAGAAATTAAGTAACACACAAGCAAATGTACCATGCTCATGGATTGGAAGAATTAACATCATCAAAATGACCAAACTACCCAAAGCAATTTATAGATTCAATGTAATCCTTATTAAAGTACCCATGACATATTTCACAGATATAGAACAAACATTTCAGAAATTTATTGGAACTATAAATGACCCCGAATAGCTGCAGCAATTTTGAGAAAGAAGAACAAAGCAGGAGGGAACACAATACCTGATATCAAACTGTATTACAAGGCCACTGTAATCAACACAGCCTGGTACTGGCATAAAAACAGGCACACAGACCAATGGAACAGAACAGAGAGCCCAGAAATAAACCCAAGTATTTACGGTCAATTAATATTTGAAAAAGGAAGCAGGAGTATAAAATGAAGCAAAAATAGCCTCATCAACAAATGGTGTTGGGACATCTGGACAGCTATGTGCAAAAAAATAGAACTCGATCACCAACTTACACCATATACAAAAATAAATTCAAGGCGGATAAAAGACTTAAATATAAGTCGTAACACCATAAGAGTCCTAGAGGAAAACATTGGCAGGAAAATCTCAGATATTCCATGCAGCAACATCCTCACAGACATGTCCCCTAAAGCAAGGGACATAAAGGAAAGAATAAACAAATGGGACCTCATCAAAATAAAAAGCTTCTGCAAGGCTAAAGAAAACAGCATTAAAATACAAAGAGAACCAACAGTATGGGAAAACATATTTGCCAATGATACCTCAGACAAGGGTCTGATCTCCAAAATATATAAAGAACTCTCACGACTCCACTCCAGGAAGACAAACAACCCAATTAAAAAAATTGGCATAGGACTTGAACAGACACTTCTCCAAGGAAGACAAACAGAGGGCCCAGAGACATATGAAAAGATATTCAGCATCACTAGCCATAAGAGAGATGCAAATTGAAATCACAGTGAGGTACCATCTCACACCAGTCAGAGTGGCCAACATAAACAAATCCACAAATAAATGTGGGAGAGGATGTTGAGAAAAGGGAACCCTAGTGCAGTGTTGGTGGGAATGCAGACTGTGAGGCCACTGTGGAAAACACTATGGAATTTCCTCAGAACACTAAAAATGGAACTGCCCTTTGACCCAGCAATTCTGCTGCTGGGATTATACCCTAAGAACCCTAAGACACCAATCTAAAAGAACTTATGCACCCCAATATTCATAGCAGCACAATTTACAATAGCCAAGTCCTGGAAGTAACCTAAGTGCCCCTCAGCAAATGAGTGAATCCAAAAAACTATGGTACATTTACACAATGGAATTCCATGTAGCAGAGAGAAAGAAGGAGCTTATACCCTTGGCAACAGCATGGATGGAACTGGAGAGCATTATGCTCAGTGAAATAAGCAGGATGGTGAGGGACAAATACCATATGCTCACACCTTTAACTGGAACATAATCAACAGAAGAAAAAAGCAAACAAAATATAACCAGAGACATTGAAGTTAAGAACAATCTAACAATACCCAGGGGGAGAGTACGGAGAGGACAGTGGAGAGAGTTTACAGGAACTACTATAAAGGACACATGGACAAAATCAAGGGAGAGGGGGGATTGGGGAAGGGAGGTGGGTTCAGATGTGGTGGGGTGCAGGGATGGGGAGAAAAGGCATACAACTGTAATTGAATAACAATAAAAATTTAATTAAAAAAATACACCTATTTTGAGCAACTCTTATGACTTTAAAGAAAATGTCTAAAAAACCCTACTTACTACCTCTAAGTTTCAATTTTTGTATGAAATAATGAGTTTATTAGAAACAACGTAGGATGTATGTATCAAAACACATATGATATTATATGGTGATTATAACACAACATAAAACATTTCACTCTGTTAAAAAGGCCAAAATTGATGTTAACATTATTTACTGTCAAATATATATGCTCTTAAAGTTCATTTCTTAGAATTTATTTTAAAGAAGAACCTAGCTATGAAAAATTATGTATGTGTAATTGTACTCATATCAAAATTTTAAGGTCTGAAGATTCTGTATAAACCTACAGGGTATTAGCAAAAGAAGAATGAATAAATTAATGTAAAAAAGGATGCATTGTCAATTTTCAGAATAAATATTGGCATATAAGCTATATTTACCCTGCTGTAATTTTTGTTTGAATATTAAAAATCCCATAAGACACACAAAAAATGTACTATTCCCTAAGCACTATGATTATAGTCAGTTTTGTCTGTCTTTAGGAAAATTTTTATTTTATAAAAATATTTAATATAAGAGTGTTTGTATATGTGTGTCTTTGTGTATGACTTGAGTGGATGTTTTTGTAAATTATGAGATGGAAACCATGTACCTGCATCAGATTTGGTGCGCTGGGTGCAAAGAGCCCTCAATACACTCATTTTACTATTGCTAAGTAAGTACAACTTTAGGCAATACGGTAGGGAGGGACAAAAGCAACATTTCAAAAGGTCCATGTTTCTTTCTCAATCACCAGCCTGTAGGGAATAACACATGATAATATCTTGTTATACCAGCACCCAGGTCCACACACAGGCAGGAGGATATAAGCCAGGTCACTGAGGGGACAGTGCTGAACCCTCTGGCAAACAGAAAGCAGGGAACAAAGAAGTCCAGGATCCAGAACAGGTACGGGATTTTACTGTGGTTTTCTCATTTCTATTTTAGATTTCTTTACTTCTTTTATCTTTATTTGATAAAGCATGTTATAAAACTAATGGAGAGTAAGAAATAGTATACAAACTTTTCCTTACTTTTATCAATCTCATTATTTTAAAGACATTCATAATGGCAAAGAATAAAATGTAAGTATTTTATTTCTGAAAATGGTTAGGTATTGTTTGTTTTTACACCCTTACCTGTACTTTTACATATATTATAAATATATTTCATAGGAAATTAAATTTATTTTAAACAAATGTTTCTATAAGCACAAATAATTAGATGAGTTGAGACCAGAGTTTTTAGAGACCTGAATGTGGATCATACATCGTTATTAAGATGTAATTCTTTGTCTATTCTACACTTTTCTCCATTCTCATATTCCCACAGAATACAGAAGGCACATATTACATTATATATGATATGCCTGGTTTGTGTAGAATATAAGAGTAGAGCATAGAATTTTATTGACCTTCCAAACACCAACTCTTTTTAACCAAAGGAAAGCAGATTTCAGAGATTCTCAAGAGTAAAGAGATCAAGAACACAGTCAAGCAATGTCACACTGTCTAGGGAGTTGGATGGGGTCCAGTTCAGACAGAAATTTCTCTGAGGTTATGGGACTGTGCACACATGAGACAATACCTTCTATTCTGCACATTTGATCTTTTGGTGAATAGATTCAGTGGGTTCTAGCAGATTAGAGTGGAGTGTCTCACACAGCAATCCACACTTGCCTCTGGGTCACCTGTGCTACCAGGATGCCTACTGTCAGGTCCCAACACACCTGCCCGAGCACTGATGTCAGAGGGAGCACGGTTAGCCCTACATGTTCCAGCCTGTGCCCTCTAACCTACCATCCACGGAGACCCCTCCACCTTCTCCTCTAGTGAATGCTCCCTGCTCCAGGATTCCTGGATCACAGACTACATTTATCCCTTGGTGACTGAGGCTGGATAGGACAAGGGGGTTATAAGGAGGTGGGCACCTTATAAATCAATAAACAACCCAATGATCTCACTGCTTTACAGTATTGGATAATGAGGGGAGAAAGAAATGTTTTTGTTACCTACATCTCTCACTTCTCTATGCTTTTTCATTTCAGAATATAACAACACTTACACTACATCAGGAATAGAAACAACCATGTAATTACATATGGGTTATCTGAACCAAATAGTTCTAAGAACAACTTGCTTGACTCTGAGGACATCAATTTCTTAATCTATAAGTTGGAAAAATACTCCATAGGTAGGTATGGAAATATAAAGGTTTCATTTCGATCAAGATGCGCTACCTACTCTATGTAACCTTTAATATTACTATTTTATCGCTAATATTAAATTGGAAATATTGCAGAGAGTCATTTTCCTTAAAGAGGATGTGCACTGTTGAGCTCTTTTTCTAACTGTGGACAAATAGAAAGAACAAGCTGTGTAACTGCTAAGAGAGTAGATGATTTTCCTTCAACTTGCATTTCCTTCCTCCACAACCAGGGATTGCCAACCTGAGTGATGGCTGTTGAGAACTGCACCGTGTTCACAGACTTCATACTCTTAGGACTCTCTGGCAGACGGGATGTGCAGCAGGGGCTCTTTGTGCTCTTCCTGCTGGTTTATGGCATCACTGTGATCACCAACCTAGGGATGATCCTGTTGATCAGTATGGACGCCCGGCTCCACACGCCCATGTATTATTTCCTGAGCAATCTGTCTTTCTGTGATGTCTGCTACTCCTCCTCTGTCTGTCCCAAGATGCTGGCTGATTTCTTATCTGAGCAAAAGAAGATTGTATATAATTTATGTGTGGTTCAGATGTGCTTTTTTGGGTCCTTTGCAGATGCAGAATGTGTCATGCTGTCTGTCATGGCCTATGACCGTTACGTAGCCATTTGTAATCCCCTTCTGTATACAGTGACCATGTCCAGGAGAGTGTGCATCCAGCTCGTGGCCACTGCCTACACCACAGGATTTATAGATATGGCAATCTTTACCTATTTCACAATTCAGTTGTCATTCTGCAATTCCAATATCATCAATCACTTTTTCTGTGACATCCCACCCTTACTTGCCCTTTCTGCTTCAGACACAACCACCAGTGAAATAGCAATGACCATTTCCTGTAGTTGCGTTGTGGGGTCCAGCATCATCACTGTCCTCCTCTCCTACAGCTACATCATAACTACCATCCTTCACATGAAGTCCGCAACAGGCAGATGCAAAGCCTTCTCCACCTGTGCTTCCCACTTAACCACGGTGGCTGTATTTTATGCGACTCTCCTGTTCATGTATTTCCGACCCAACTCAAGTTACTCCAGGGACATGGACAAAGTGGCCTCTGTTTTCTACACAGTTGTCATCCCCATGTTAAACCCACTGATCTACAGTTTGAGGAATAAGGACGTGAAAGGTGCCCTGAAAAAAGTCGTTGTCACTAAATTATGTTCTGGGTGAAAACATGTTCATCAAAAAATATTTATTTACAGTTGTTGACAATTAAAATTTAGGCACTTTGACACAGTTCTTTGGTAGTCTCACAAATACAATTCTGAATATTTCTTTATTCCCTTTTTGCTTAAATTGAATGCAGAGAATAGTCATCATGAATCTTCATCTCTTCAACATAAAGACACGTAATAGGTTTACTCTTAGTTTTGAAAAGAGGGTCTTTATGTATTACTCTGCTCTAATCATGGGTATATATCCCAGAGATATGGGCATAGTACCATCTCCCTCCATGTTTAAAGTTCCATTTTTAAGCAAATGCTTTTAATAAACTTGCTGAGCCAGAAGGGAGGTTTTAGTGGTTTAAGTTAGCTTTTGTTGTCTTCTTCCTATGTGCTTATATCATCCGATAAATTTCTCATCATAACACTTAGAAGTAATAAGTACTAAAGGAATGGATAAGAGTAAATTATAATTCTCCTGCCTTCATTCAAAGTCCCATAACTGCAAATCTCTTGTCTATCTGGTTCACCAGTATTTCTACTTTGTTATCTCCAATGCTCATTTTCAGGATGCTCTTCATAGATATTTATGCAATGAATGAAGATGTGCCCCCTGCAAGACAGATGGAAAAGGCAGCCTTTCTGTATGAAAAAGAAAATAACTTTGTTTTGTTTTATTCTAGCATGTTCATTTTACACAAAACCCACCTGTATTTCTGCTTTGCCCAAGGCTGGGTAACCATCAGGGACATGGTTCATGTGATGTAGAGATCTTTTCAGATCCTCTATTTCTGATGTTCTACCCAGGGGTCAGCAAGCGTCAGCAACTCTACGTTTAAGTGGCACATCACAGCCTTCACCTCAGACTGTGGATTTCCCCTCTTGCCCTCACTGTGGGGAACAGATACCTGCTCCAGACAACTGTACAAAAACTGCATGAATGATGCTTGCGGGTATAAATCTTGACCTCCTCTAATAGCCACTATCCCTTTAATGTATACAGTGTGCTTAATGTATGTAGTTTATCTCCCTTTACAACATGTTCACAGCATTTTAAAAATTAACTTTAAAAAAACATGAAATTCCAATTGATGTAGTTAAAGCTCAAGAGTTATTACAAGAATTTATGTTTGACAAAGAACAAACAAACAAATACTATTTAAATTAGTATTCCACTTGTAATGCCTTAAATTGGTTCTCTGTCAATCTGTGAAAAAAACTGAAACCTTAGTCAAAGCACCATTTTTACATTGCTTAGTGGTCATTGCTTATTGGTTGGATGTTACATAATGCTAAAATCTATTCTAATAATTTAAGGTAATTGTACCTGACATTTACACTATTATTGAATAACTATTAACACCATTATAAAAAAATATTATATAATTTCAGAATCCCAGAATATTCACTTAATTTTAAGGTTGCCATGCCGTAAAAAAAACCTGGGGGTACTTTCTTCTACTTCCTGGAGGAGAGAGTAGTAGACTGCACAAGGCTTCTCATTTAGGTCCTCATCTCTTTCCATACACACACATACACCCCTCCCTTTAATGTATAAAGTGTGCTTAATGTACCTACTTCAAACATCATAAGAATGAAACAACCTGTGAACTCTAATGAAATGCCCCATTCTTAAATCACAGGCAAATATCTCCTTTAAGCATTGTACTACTATCATGTGTTACTACATCACCATCTCCAAGATGAGATTGTGCGTGTTCTTAGCTCAAGCACTGAGCATTCCATGTGTATTATCCAAAGCACCTGCATGGTGTCAGTGACACCAAATGACAAAACAGACAAATAGATACTGAAATGAAGTATTAGATAACATTTTACCTCCTGGTAGATGTCACTGAAACAACAAATCTCAGGGTATGAGGCTTGGCAATGCACATTCCATCATCCACCAGAAAGTACATGAATGGTTGTGGGCACTGAAGTGATGGATCTGTAAAGACCCACATGACACTTACACTCTAAGTAAAGAGCATTCACCTTGGGACATCACTCAGATTTGTCGATTTCATCTATCTGTTGTTCAGGCTCCACCTGAACTATATTATGAACAACTGTATAGTAGAATACATTGTATTTTGTAAAGCACTATCCAGAAACATATATTTTATAAAAGATCATACTCATGGGGTGGAGTGGAAGTGGACAAGAATATAAGGGTGATAAAAGGTAATGAAAAAATACCATAAAAAATAAACTACTGAAAATACCTTCATGTAAATGAACTACATTACCAGAAGCAGCTTTTAATGGCTATTTCTACAATTTGTTGGATATCCACCTGCCTAACAAGAGAAAAATACTTAAAACACACATTTACTGAGTTATTATTCATATCAATTCTGTGCTAAGGATTTTGAGAATGTAGAAAAACATATCTATAGCCATATAGATGAGATAGAGTGATAGATTTCAAATACATACATACATATATGTATGTAAAATAAAAATTTATGTCCCAGGGGAATTCAGTGTTATACAATGAAAGACGAGCAGTTATCCTACCCCCCAAAATGCCACTTTGGCATGCTGATTATTTTGAAATACAGTTACATAAAAAGTGGATGATGAAACAAGGGAATATTAAAGACATGCAGAGAAATTATTTGGAAAACAAATACACCAAACAGTATTTATCAAGATATTTGATAACTTTACATGCCTCTGCTCAACTTTGTTGTTGGCCAAATTACTGGAAGTGGCTTGTTTACCAAACAGGGACAAGGACATGAATTTCAAGGACCACACAAGAAGCAAGGACAATCTTAAATGTTTGCCACAGTAACACAAAACCTGAAGTCATTCAATATCTAGTTCAGACACAAAATGCTTTTCCTAATCAACAAAAAAAATAAGGCAAACAAAATATAACCAGAGACATTGAAGTTAAGAACAATCTAACAATAACCAGAGGGGAGTGGTGAGGGAACAGTGTGGAGAGGGGTTTTCAGGAACTATTATAAAGGACACATGGACAAAACCAAGCGGGAGGGTGGAGACTGGGGAGGGAGGTGGATTTGTCTGGGGTGGGGTGGAGGGATGGGGAGAAAATGCAGACGACTCTAATTGAATAGCAATTCAAAAAAGCAAAATAAATAAAAAAATAAATAAATTTAAAAATACTAAATAAAAAATGCAGATACTTGAGAAAAAATGCTTTTCTGTAAGAACATTCCAGATTGCTAGGGAAACCCAAGGAGGAAAAGGACGCTGCTCTGTTCTCTAGGGAGGTATTGTTGCTGAGATTCTGAGACACAATACAGTAGAAAAACAACAGGAGATGCTTCTTGTAGTAATAATACATCCATTTTAACCCATGGCCTTGGAAGTTCTACCTCTGACCTGGGTCGTGTCCTGAACAGCAACGTGGCAGGAGTGCAACTGACCTAGACCAAAGCCCAAGCACAGATGGGTGTGGACCCTGAAAGCAGAACGATAACAGCATCGAGCTGGCACGCTGTTTCCCTGTAACACAACGGAAATGTGTTTAAAATCAGACTGCATACGTTTCTAGCTACTCTAAACAGGTCTGAGTCTAATGTGTGAACTAAAGACAACTAAAAAGAAGGGAGAATGTAGAAGGCTTTAGCGATTGTAATAATGTTCTGTTTCTTGGTCTGGATACTGATTACGAGGATATTTTTTAAAACAAGTTGTATACTTCGCACTTACATATTTTCTGTATGTACGTGCTGCATCAGGCCTCACCAAAAGATCAGCTACCATGAGAAAGATTCTCAATATTAATACCAAGCACCTGCCTGAATGTGGAACGTCTACAGCTCTCACCCACTGACGGAATTCAAACCTGATGTTCAGCTTTGTTAAACTGAATGGCAGCTTTCTGTCGCAGCCGTCCCCCAAATCTCATTAGTACTTTTGTACCCATCAGAAATGAGAAGGTATGTACATGCAAAGGCTGTACAAAAATGATCAATGTAGCATTATTTGGGATTTGACAAAAATATTTAGTGTGATTATTAATTGGAATACTACACAGCAAACAGAATGAATAAACTATCCTCCTGTTGCAGAACAGACGGGGTGGGGGGATGAACGACATACTATTACCAAGGGATCCCCCTCTTTCTCTCTGTGGGCCCCCCCCACCTACTAGTTTCGCCTAGCCCACCACCAGGGAGAGACGTCCCTCAATGCCAGAAATTGGTGAAAAGGAAAGGAATTATATATTTAAAAGTTATATAGACTTAGAGGCATGACTTAATGTCTTCATTAAAATACTAAAGTCCTTTAGAATACCCACAGTTTCATCTCCTTCTGCCCAGTCAGGGTACCATAATTCAGGAAAAGAAGTACAAGTCCGTGATTCAGGCGCCTGGCAACATCAACTGTGTCTCCACCACAGGGTGCGCACTCGCCAAAACTGCCTGATCCTCTCTGCAGTACAGCTGCTATGCCTGGGTTTAAATTCCAGCACCAGTCTTCCTAGGCAGCCCCACTTCCAACTCCTCCTACAATCAGTTACACCTGCCAGCATTCCAGGATTCTTCCAGCTTTGCTGGGCTGCCAAAGTAAGTCTGGGCAGGTGTGGCCCCTTGGCATGGAGCCAATCATCTCCAAGCTCTCAAGCAGGCACTTGAACCAAGAGGAGTTACCTCCCAGTTACATCTTGGGTGGAAGTCACTTCCATCTCCCTGGTTCAAAGCTTGGCCACAGCTATTGAACATATCTATGAAACCAGTTAAAGGTTATAGATATGTTAAATGACCATGCCAGGGGTCAGCTGCGAAGCTGTTGCTATACAAAACAGCTCTGAATGGCCCTGCTCCATGTGTCCCTTCCCCCACCTCAGGCTTGTGGGGTTGAGGACATCCTATATATATTTTTCTAATATTTCCTGGACACCTTGAGTTCTGCACCCCATTACAAATCCCTATGTGGGGCCACCCTGTTGGCTGCACCTTGTTAGACTCACATGTAACAGCTTGGGGGAATCTCATATACATAGAACTGAATGAAAGGATACAGACGTGAAGGTATAAAAGCAGAAGACTGTAATTCCATACACTTTATAAAAACATACACAACTATTTGCCAATTTGGTATTGATTCTGTTACAGTCCACAAACAGTCTCTCAAAAGCTAGTTTTCTCATTGTTGTTCAGGGATTGGATGCAGGCACATTTGAACTTTCAAAAACGTACATTTTAAAATACACGTATACGTATCATTAAAAAGTTTTCCAAATACCAAAGACTACTTACTATCAGCTTGTAGGCAATTGTCTAATTTCTATTTTAGATTTCTCTAATTTTTATCTTAATGGACTGAAAGTATGCTATTAAACCTATTACAGAGATTTTAAATTACTAACAGTTTCTTAAATACATGCATTTTCAAAATATTATTGTAAAATCAACAAAGCATACGACTTCCATATAAACTATTTCATTAAATGATTGTCTTTTTTTTTTTTACCAGAAAGTGCTACCTCACAGATACCAGAGGTATTTTTAGCAGCCTTCAGAAACTACTTTCCTTGTCCTCACCCAGGAAGCCTTACTGAACTGGTTTTCCTTGGTGCCTTTGTCAAGCTCTGCACTTTGTGATACAGACCCACGCCGCAGGGCCAAACAGCCATTATCTGGAAGGAGGAGATTGTGAGTAGACTGTTCTCTCTGCAGCACTGGGTGTGGGGCGTACCTGGGATCTCAGGAAAGCCCTGTAGACATAGAAAATCTTTTCTCCCTTGTTTGCTCTGAAGTATTAAATTGTGTTGTGATTCTTCCTCCTTCCACGTGTAGTTAATGAAAGTCAGTGTATTAGAACATAAAGCCTTTGGGAATTAATTTAAATTATCTACGTTTTGACAATATATTGCTCTCCATACTCCGGATGTCATGGGGAGTGGGAGTTACACTACAGGGGCTCCCAGTTTATGAAGATCACCTTTAGATCCTGCTTGAAGGGGGTGTCCCCTGAGGCAGCTGGCATCCCTGGAGACAAGAAGCACCGGAGGGGAAAATGAGGGTGGGGAGGAATCTGAAGAAGGTGACCAAGGAGGACTCTGCCTCCTCTACATACATCCCCGGAGAAATAAGACAATGGTAGTGGAGCTCTTTGGTCCCCCAGGTACAGCACTCTCTTGTGTTTACCTGGTGGAAAAATACTTAGGTGGTTTTTCAACACACCTAACAGTTTTTTAAATCTGTAGTTCTTCCTCAATCACCCTGCCTGTAGAAAAATAACACATGACAAAACATGTAATTAATTGTATCTCTCACGTATTCCTGAGAGTCTGTGTTCAACGCCCAGCAAGCAGACACAGAAACAGCAAAATAACGCAGCTCAGTGGGGAGGCAGGGCTGAGCCCTCCTGCAGACAGACTGGGTGGAGCACGGAAGTCAGTGCACCTGGACTTGCTGTTCCTCTGATGTCTGTATCAGATTTCTCTAATTTTTATCATCATTGCACTGAATATATGCTATCTAACCTATAAAGGGTATGTAATGTTATACAAAATTTTAATTACTTTTATCAATCTAACTATTATAAAGACATATATATAAATGGCAGGAAATACAATGTAATGACAGCATGAATAGTGGAGGTGATAGGACTTTTCATTTTTAATCTCTTACCTATACTTTGTATATTTTAAAAGAAATATCAAAGCATTTTTAAAAGATGTGTTTTCAGGAACAGCTATTCAAATGAGTTTATGCCAAGGGTTTGGAGAAACACCCATGGATACTTCATCATTAATCTGATTTTCTGTTTCTGTTCTTCTATCTTCCAATCCACTGTCACTATTTGCACAGAACACAAGGGGTCACATACAACACACATAACATAATTGATTGGGTAAATTAGAACAGTGGGACATACAACATAATTGGCCTCCCAAAGACCAATGCTTTTAAAGCAAAGAAGGGCAGATTTCAGAGCTACTTAAGGAAAATAGGAATCAAAGAAAACAAGAAGCAATATATCAAATTTTAGGGAAATGGAGGCATAGTTCAACATGAATTCTCTCTGAATTTACTGGGCTGTGGACAGATGAGGACTTTTATCCTGTGAGTGACACATCTGTTCTGTTGGTGAATACATGCTGTGGATTCTAGTTGGTTAGAGGAAAGTGACCCACTAGTGTGGAAATACAACAACCCTTTCTTTACCTCTTTGTCACCCCTGAGACCAGCATGCCTGGAGTCAGGTCCCAAACATTCTGCAGAAGCTCTGCTGAACAGCAGCTGCTGTCAGAGGGAGCATGGTTAGCCCAGGCCTATTCCAGCCTAACTCTCACCAATGGGGACCCTCCAGCCTCTTCCCGAGCACCAGCACCATCCTGCTCCAGGGGGTCCTGAGTCACAGACTATCTCTCTCCCTGGCTGTGGAGACTGGAAAAGACATGAGGAGTTAGTAGTGAATAGGGGAATGTTCTATCCAGAAACCACCATGTCTCTGCCCGTCCACAATTCTAACAGTGAAGTAAAATAAAACAACATATCCACTCTTTGTACCTCTCAGCTAACTGTGCTTCTCAATTACAGGATGTAACACAGGCTCCACAATACTGAAAAACAGCAACAATCTTATCAGAAGAGTGGTTTACTGAACCAAGTAATTAAAGAACTATTGCCTCAGCTATGAAAACATCAATTTCTTAATTTCTAAGAAAGGAGTAACAAAAATTATCACAAATACTACATAGGTTGGTATGGAAAAAGCATGATTTAATATAAAACTGTGCCACAAACTAGGTATAATGTTATATAAATGTAAGAGATAGGATCATTAACGTTTATGGATTCACATTATATATCAAGTATTTCCAAAGAGTCAGATTTCCTCAAGGAGTTCTGGCATTGTTTACTTCTTTTTCTGATTACTGAGAAATAGAAAGAATCAGCAATTTAACTGATAAGATAGATGATGTTAACACTGAACATCCATGTCCTTCTTCCACAACCAGGGATTGGCAACCTGAGTGATGGCTGTTGAGAACTGCACCGTGTTCACGGACTTCATACTCTTAGGACTCTCTGGCAGGCGGGATGTGCAGCAGGGGCTCTTTGTGCTCTTCCTGGTGGTTTATGGCATCACTGTGATCGCCAACCTAGGGATGATCCTGCTGATCCACATGGAACCCCAGCTCCACACGCCCATGTATTATTTCCTGAGCAATCTGTCTTTCTGTGATGTCTGCTACTCCTCCTCTGTCTGTCCCAAGATGCTGGCTGATTTCTTATCTGAGCAAAAGAAAATGGCATATAATTTATGTGTGGTTCAAATGCTTTTTGGAGCCTTTGCAGATGCAGAATGTGTCATGCTGTCTGTCATGGCATATGACCGTTACATGGCCATTTGTAATCCCCTTCTGTATACAGTGACCATGTCCAGGAGAGTGTGCACTCAGCTGGTGGCCACTGCCTACTCTGCAGGTTTTATGGATATGGCAATCTTTACCTATTTCACACTTCGATTGTCATTCTGCAATTCCAATATCATCAATCACTTCTTTTGTGACTTACCACCCTTACTAGCCATCTCCACCTCAGACACAACCACCAATGAAATAGCAATGACCATTTACTGTAGTTGTGTTGTGGGGTACAGCGTCATCACAGTCTTCCTCTCCTACAGCTACATAATAACTACCATCCTTCACATGAAGTCCGCCACAGGCAGACACAAAGCCTTCTCCACCTGTGCCTCCCATTTAACTGCTGTGGCTATGTTTTATGGGACGCTACTCTTCATGTATTTCCGACCCAACTCAAGCTACTCCATGGACACAGACAAAGTGGCCTCTGTTTTCTACACAGTTGTCATCCCCATGTTAAACCCACTCATCTACAGTGTGAGGAATAAGGATGTGAAAGGTGCCCTCAAAAAGGTCGTTGTCTCTAAATTATGTTCGCATTGAAAACATGTTCACCAAAAAATATTCATTTAGAGTTGTGGAGAATTGCAATTTAGGCACTTGGACACAGTTTTGTTGTAGTCTCACAAATAAATCTGAATATTTCTTTATTCCCTTTGTGCCTAAATTGAATGCAGAGAATAGTCATCATGAATCTTCATCTCTTCAAACTAAAGACTCGTAATAGGTTTACTCTTGGATTTGTAAAGGGGGTCTTTATGTATTACTCTGCTCTATTCATTGGTATATATCCCAGACAATTACGGGCATAGTACCATGCTCCTGCAGGTTTAAAGCTCCATTTTTAAGCAAATGATTTTAATAAACTTGCTGAACCAGAAGGGAGCTTCAGTGGTTTAAATTACCTTCTGCTGTCTTCTTCCTGTGTGCTCATATCATCCTATAAATTTCCCATCATAACACTTAGAAGTAATAACTAGTAAATGAATGAGTAAGAGTAAATTAAAACTGTTGCCTTTGCTCAGAGTCCAATAACTGCAAGGCTCCTCTCTATCTTGTTCACAGGTATTTCTACTTTGTTATTTACAATGCTCATTTTCAGGGTGGCATTCATAAATATTTATGCAATGAATGAAGATGTGCCCCCTGCAATACAGATGGAAAATGCAGCCTTTGTGTATGAAAAAGACAATAACTTTGTTTTGTTTTATTCTAGCATGTTCATTTTACACAAAACCAACCTGTATTTCTTCTTTGCCCAAGGCTGGCTAGGTATCAGGTATACGGTTCATGTGATGTAGACAACTTCTCACAACCTCTATTTCTGATCGTGCTACCCCAGGGGTCAGCAGCATCAGCAGCTCTACATTTATTTGGCACATCATGGCCTTTGCATCAGACTGTGTATTTTCCCTCTTGCCCTCGCTCTGGGGAACAGATACCTGCTCTTGTCAACAGAACAGAAATTGCATGAACGGTGCTTGGGGGTGGAGGACCTTGACCTTCTCTAATAGCCACTCTCCCTTTAATGTATAAAGTTGCTTAATGTATGTACTTTATATCTCTTTACACCATGTTCATACCATTATGCTGCCCCACTGACTAGTGCAGGGAAGTGGTCATTGTTCAGTCATGTGCATTCCAGTCCAAGCTATTTGGCTGACAGGCTACATTGATGTGACACAAATGGTTCTTATATTAACAATGGCTGGACTCTTTTCACACACACTTGATATACCTTCTTTCAACTTACAGTCCTAACTTCAGTAGGGTTCATTCCCCAGAAGATGACTACACTGTCGTCCCAACATCTGTAGGTTTATCTTCCCATCTCTGGCTCCTGAGCATAGTCTCCTTCAGTAATTTTGTGTAATCAATCAATGTTACACAATAATTCCTTAACTAGAGTTCTTTATTTCTGCTCAGGCATTAATATCTCCAAACACAAGCACTACCAAGGATGAAGGGTCTATGTATAATAATCCAAGCAAACAGCTCTGTGTGGTAAAAATTTGGTTAGCAAAATTTGATGAATCAAAAATGAAATAATTCGCATGGTATCTATAAGCTTGTGGCTCCATACGAAGAGGCAGCTACTCAACTGAGCTTGAAATCTTCTGCAGAAACATGCTCTGAACCATGGAAGCAATTACAATATTCAGTCAGAGTGTCTCCTCCCATCCTACTCTGCCTGTGACCTTCAACAAACCACTCTTTCTCTTCGGACCTCAGGTTCCACTCTGTCAAATGAGGGGTTTAAAAGTGAGTAATCTTATTCTTTATTCAAGTCACTGCATCCTGGATTATAGTAACATGAGTCTGTCAGTGCACGTACCCACTGGGCATGATTGAGACAATGGCAGATGGCAGGGAACACACTCATACCAGGGGAATGCATTACAGCTCTGGCCAGTCAGACCTGAACTGGAAGTGGCAGTGATGACAGACAGACAGAGAGTTTGGGATGCGGGAGCATCACTACCACCAAGCTGGTCTCCTTCACAGGCCTTCAATTCTGAATTTGCACTAGGAGACACACTTTATAATAGTGAATATTCAACTTTCTTAGCTGTCAGGAATATCAAATATTCCAAATACTGGCTGCAATGAAAGGAAAAGATCCTCTTAGTTACTGGTGAGGATGTTCAACAAGGGACTCACACAAGGGCAGTGTGTTATTGCCAGGTGGATTGGCAGACTTCATAGAATCCTGTATGATGATATTTAATAAATATAAATTTCACATACTCACCCACACACATTTCAATTCCTGGTTTTATATACAACATAAGTGGGTGTTTATGTCTACTATAAGGTATTTTGGGAGTGTTCATACTAAAATTAGTAGTAATAACAAAAGAGAAAACAACTCCACTGCCTACCATGCTCATTAAAGTAGATCAAAAAGTAACAATATACTTGTACAAAACTATGCTCTACGGGATCCATCTTTGCAACTGAACGCAACAACGTGAACAAGTGTTTAACTGACCACAGCAGCACATGCTTTAGGTGTCTGCTTGTGCTCAGTTCAAAACTAATCTTCTGTGATAATAACCAAAATGTAGTTATTGCTTTGCATGAAGACACTAGTGACTTCAGAGGATTTCAGGTGCTCTGACGGATGAGGCTCAGTCTCGGGTGTCATCTGCAAAGTGAAAGGTTGCCGGTTTGATTCCCAATCAGGGCACAGACACGGGTGGCAGGTTCATTCACTGCCGGGGCATGTACAAGAGGCAACCAACTGCTCTTTCCCTCTCACAGCTTGTTTCTCTCCTTCTTTTTCTCCCTCCTGTGCCCTCTCTCTAAACACAAATCCATAAAATCATTTTTAAACAGGATATCCTAGAGTAGAATGCTTTGGTGATTCTGTTTTGGTTTTCTATTTGTTGTTTTGGTCTTGGTTAAACAGTATATATTTTAAATTTGTCTAGCTATATACTTATAATTTAAGTAATATCATGTACATTACATATCAAAAATGTTCTCCAAAAAGCGAATCTGTGAATGCACCATTAGATTCTAAGAAACTTCAGAAATTTAATGTTGTAAAATATTTAGTTCCAGTGCTGCCTTGTCTACAAAAAAGTTCAGTATATTCTTATAAAATAATGGAGCAACTTTTAAGGAATATTTCTGTAATAATATGTCAAGTTGCTTATACATGATCACTATATTTTTAAACAAATGTGTCTTATTCAAAATGTGAGCACTTTCTTTTTTTATTGATGTTCAACTACAGTTGTCTCCAATTTCCCACACTACTCACGCCTGCCTAATCAATCCCCCTACCCATACCCTCGTTCCTACTCTTTGGTTTGTCCATGTGTCCTTCATGTATGTTCATTAGTGACCCTTCCCCTATTTTACTCCATTATTACACACCCACCATCCCTTTAGTTTCTGATTGTTTGTTCTTTATTTCAATGTCTCTGGTTATGTTTTGCCTGCTTGTTTGTTTGGTTGACCACTCGTGGGTGAGATCATATGGTATTTGTCCTTCAAAGCCTGGCTTAGTTCACTTAGCATAATTCTCTCCAGATCTATCCATGCTGTTGCAAGAGTAGGAGCTCCTTCTTTCTCTCTGCTGTACAGTATTCCATTGGGTAAACGTACCATAATTTTTTGATCCACTCGTTTCCTGACAGGCACTTGGGTTGCTTCCAGTACTTGGCCATTGGAAATTGTGCTGCTGTGAACATTGGGGTGCATAGCTTCTTTTGAATTGCTGCTTCAGCATTCTTCAGGGATAACCCCAGCAGTGGTATCACTGGGTCAAAAGTCAGTCCCATTTTTACTTTTCTGAGGGAATTCCTAGTGTTTTCCAGAGTGGCTGCACCAGTCTTCATTCCCACCAACAGTGCACTAGGGTTCCCTTTTCTCCACAGCCTCACCAGCACTTGTTTGTTGATTGGTTATGGTGGCCATTCTCACTGGTGTGGAGTGGTATCTCACTGTGGTTTTAATTTGCACCTTTCTAATGGCTAGCATCCTTTCCTGTATCTCTGGGCCTTCTGTATGTCCTGTTTGGAGAATTGTCTGTTCAGGTCCTTTAGCCATTTTTTAATTGGCTTGTTTTTCTTCCTGGAGTAGAGTCATGTGAGTTCTTTATATATTTTGGAGATCGAACCTTTGTCCGAGATATCATTTGTAAATACATTTTCCCAAATGGTAGGTTCCTTTTTCATTTGGCTGATATTTTCTTTAGCCGTGCAGAAGCTTTTTATTTTGATTAAGTCTCATTCGTTTATTCTTTCCTTTATGTCACTTGCTCTATGGGAAATGTAGGTGAAAATACTGCTGCATGGAATATCTGATATATTCCTGCCTATGTTTTCCTCTAGGACTTTCAATGTGTTGGCACTTCTAATATTGTTTCCAGGGACGAGGAGTCTAATGAACCTCATTTCCCTTAATGTCATTACCAAGCATAAATTCCCAAAAATGGAATTGCTGGGCCATAAATCAGTTTTATTTTTAATTTTTAAAAAAATACTCCATACTGCTTTCTACCATGGCTGCACCAATCTGCAAGCTCACCAATAGTGCACGAGATATCCCTCTTCTCCACACCAAGGAAATACAAATGGTTGTAAGAAAGGAGCACAAACAACTCTACGCTAACAAGTTAATCAGGAAAAAATAGATTAGTTGCTAGAAACATACAATCTTGCAACACTGAATCAGGAAGAATCAGAGAATCTAAATACACAGATTACAACTAAGAAATTGAAGCAGTAACCAAAACCTCTTAACAAACCAAAGTACTGGACCAGATGGCTTCACAGGTGAATTTTACCAAACATTCAAAGAACACCTATTTTGAACAACTTTTACGAGTTTAATGAAAATTTCATAGACTCTACTTGTTACCTCTAGGATTCAATTTCTGTATCAAATAATGACTTAATATAAACCACTGAGGATATATGTATCAAAACATATATGATAATATATGGTGTTATAATACAACATAAAACATCTCACTCTGTTGCCAAAATTGAGTTTATTTACTGTCATATTTATATTCTCTTAACGTTCATTTCCTAGAGTGTATTTTAAAGAAGAACCTAGCTATGAAAAATTATGTATGTGTAATTGTACTCATTTCAAAATTTTAAGGTCTCAAGATTCTCTATAAACCTAATGATATTAGCAAAAGAAGTATGAATAAAAGGCTGCATTGTTATTATTCAGAATAACTATTTGCATATAAGCTGTATTTATTTTGATGTAACTTTTGTTTGAGTATTTAAAATCCCATAATAGACAACAAAATTTGTTTTTCCCTAAGCACTATGATTATAGTCAGTTTTGTCTGTATTTACAAAAATATTTGTTTTGTGAAAATGTTTAATGTTTGATTATTTTTATATGTGTGTCTTTGTGTGTAACTTGAGTAGTTGTTTCTGATAATTTTGAGATGGAAACAATATACCTGGACAAGATTTGGTGAGCTGGACGCAAAGAGCCCTCAATACACTCATTTTACTATTGCTAAGTAAGTACAACATTAGGCAATAAGGTAGGGAGGGACAAAAGCAACATTTTCAAAAGGTCCATGTTTCTTTCTCAATCACCAGCCTGTAGGGAATAACAGATGATACAACATCTTGTTTATACCTGTCCCTTGTTCCTAAGACACCAGCACCCAGTTCCAGACACAGCCAGGTTGATATAAGGCAGGTCACCGAGGGGACAGTGCTGAACCCTCTGGCAAACAGAAAGCAGGCAACAAAGAAGTCCGGGATCTGGAACAGGTACAGGATTTTATTGTGGTTTTCTCATTTCTATTTTAGATTGCTTTGTTCTTTTATCTTTATTTGATAAAGCATGTTATAAAACTAATGGAGAGTAAGAAATAGTATACAAACTTTTCCTTACTTTTATCAATCTCATTATTTTAAAGACATTCATAATGGCAAAGAATAAAATGTAAGTATTTTATTTCTGAAAATGGTTAGGTATTGTTTGTTTTTATTATCTTACCTGTACTTTTACATATTTTATAAATATTATTGATTGGAAATGAAGTTTCTTTTTAGGAAATGTCTCTACAAGCACAGATAATTAGATGAGTTGTGACCAGGGTTTTTAGAGACCTGCATATGGATCACATGTCATTGTTCAAATGTAATTCTTTTCTATTCTACACTCTTCTCCATTTTCTCATATTCCCACAGGATAGAAGAGGTCACATATTATATTATACATGATATGCCTTGTTTGTGTAGAATATAACAATAGAACATAGAATTTTATTGACCTTCCAAGGACCAACTCTTTTTAACCAAAGGAAAGCAGATTTCAGAGATTCTCAAGAGGAAGGGGATCAAGAACACAGTCAAGCAATGTTACAATGTGTAGGGAGTTGGATGGGGCTCAGTTCAGATGGAAGTTTCTCTGAGGTTATGGGACTGTGGACACATGAGACATTACCTTGTATCCTGCACATCTGATCTTTTGGTGAATAGATTCAGTGGGTTCTAGCAGATTAGAGTGGAGTGTCTCACACAGCAATCCACACTTGCCTCTGGGTCACCTGTGCTACCAGGATGCCTACTGTCAGATCCCAACACACCTGTCCGAGCAGTGATGTCAGAGGGAGCACGGTTAGCCCTACTTGTTCCAGCCTGTGCCTTCTAACCTACCGTCCATGGAGAACCCCCCACCTTGTCCTCTAGTGAATGCTCCCTGCTCTGGGAGTCCTGGATTACAGACTATCTTTATCCCTTGGTTACTGAGTCTGGATAAGTCAAGGGGATGATGGGGAAGTGGGCACACATTACATCAACAAAAAAGTCAGTGATCTCACTGCTTTACAGTATTGGATAATGAGGGGAGAAAGAAATATTTTTGTTACCTGCATCTTTCACTTCTCTATGCATTTTTATTACAGAATATGACAACACTTACAATATATCAGGAATAGAAACAACCATGTAATTAGATATGGGTTATCTGAGCCAAATAGTTCTACAAAAAACTTGGTTGATTCTGAGGACATCAATTTCTTAATCTATAACATGGAAAATTCTACATAGGTAGGTATGGAAATTAAATGATCTAATTTGGATCAAATTGTGGTACCTATTCTATATAAGCTGTATTATTATCATTCAATCAATTCATATTAAATTGGAAACATTGCAGAGTCAGTTCACTTAAAGAGAATGTACATTGTTGAGCTCTTTTTCTAACTGCTGACAAATAGAAAGAACTAGCCATTTAAGTGCTAAGAAGAAAGATGCTTTTCCCTCCACTTGCATTTCCTTCCTCTACAACCAGGGATTTTCAGACATGACTGATGGCTGTTGAGAACTGCACCGTGTTCACGGACTTCATACTCTTAGGACTCTCTGGCAGGCAGGATGTGCAGCGGGGGCTCTTTGTGCTCTTCCTGCTGGTTTATGGTATCACGGTGATCGCCAACCTAGGGATGATCCTGCTGATCCACATGGAACCCCAGCTCCACACGCCCATGTATTATTTCCTGAGCAATCTGTCTTTCTGTGATGTCTGCTACTCCTCCACTGTATCCCCCAAGATGCTGGCTGATTTCTTATCTGAGCAAAAGAAGATTGCATATAATTTATGCATGGTTCAAATGCTTTTCGGTGCCTTTGGTGGTGTGGAATGTGTCATGCTGTCTGTCATGGCATATGACCGTTATGTAGCCATTTGTAATCCCCTTCTGTATACAGTGACCATGTCCAGGAGAGTGTGCATCCAGCTCGTGGCCACTGCCTACACTGCAGGTTTTATCGGTATAGCAGTCTTTACCTATTGCACAATTCAGTTGTCATTCTGCAATTCCAATATCATCAATCACTTTTTCTGTGACTTACCACTCTTACTAGCCATCTCCACCTCAGACACAACCATTAGTGAAATAGCAATGACCGTTTTGTGTAGTTGTGTAGTGGGGTCCAGCATCATCACTGTCCTCCTCTCCTACAGCTACATCATAACTACCATCTTTCACATGACATCAGCTGAGGGCAGACACAAAGCCTTCTCCACCTGTGCCTCCCACTTAACCACTGTGGCTATATTTCATGGGACACTCCTCTTCATGTATTTCCGACCCAACTTGAGTTACTCCAAAGACACAGACAAAGTGGCCTCTGTTTTCTACACAGTTGTCATCCCCATGTTAAACCCACTCATCTACAGTTTGAGGAATAAGGATGTGAAAGGTGCCCTGAAAAAAGTTGTCACTAAATTATGTTTTGAGCAAAAACATGTTCACCAAAAAATATTTATTTACAGTTGTTGAGAATTAAAATTTAGGCAGTATGACACAGTTTTCTGTAGTCTCAGAAATACAACTCTGAACATTTCTTTATTAACTTCTGTGCCTAAATTGAATGCAGAGAATAGTCATCATGAATCTTCATCTCTTCAAACTAAAGACACGTAATAGGCTTACTCTTGGTTTTGTAAAGAGGGTCTGTATGTATTACTTTGCTCTCTTCATGGGTATATATCCCAGAGAGATATGGGCATAGTACCATGTTCCTCTATATTTAAAGTTCCATTTTTTAAGCAAATTATTTTAATGAACTTGCTGAGCCAAAAGGGAATTTTAGTGGTTTAAGTTAGTTTTTCTTGTCTTCTTCCTATGTGCTTGTATCACCCTATAAATTTCCCATCATAACACTTAGAAGTAATAAGTAGTAAATGAATGAGTAAGAGTAAATTAAAACTGTCCTGCCTTCGCTCAGAGTCCAATAACTGCAAGGCTCTTCTATCTGGTTCACCGATATTTCTACTTTGTTACTTCCAGTGCTCATTTTCAGGATTCCATTCAAAACCATTTATGCAATGAATGACGTGTCCCCTTGCAAGACAGATGGAAAAAGCAGCCTTTGTGTATGAAAAAGAAAATAACTTTGTTTTGTTTTATTCTAGCATGTTCATTTTACACAAAACCCACCTGTATTTCTTCTTTGCCCAAGGCTGGGTAACCATCAGGGACACGGTTTATGGGATGTAGACAACTTCTCAGAACCTCTATTTGTGATCGTGCTACCCCAGGGGTCAGCAACATCAGCAGCTCTACATTAATTTGGCACATCACAGCCTTCACCTCAGACTGTGCATTTCCCCTCTTGCCCTCGCTCTGGGGAACAGATACCTGCTCTTGACAACTGAACAGAAATTGCATGAACAGTGCTTGGGGGTGTTGGACCTTGACCTCCTCTAATAGCTTCTATTCCTTTAATGTATAAAGTGTGCTTAATGTATGTATTTTATCTCCCTTTACAACATGTTCACAGCATTATACTAATTAACTTTAAAAAAAACCATGAAATTCCCAATTGATGTAGTTGAAGTTCAAGAGTTATTAACAAGAATTTATGTTTGATGAAAAACAAACAAACAAACAGACAAATAGTATTTACATTAGTATTCCAGTTGTAATGCCTTAATTTGGTTCTCTGTTAATCTGTGAAATAAACTGAAACCTTAGTTTAAACACAATTGTAATAGTGGTCATTGCTTAGTGGTTGGATGTTAAGTAATGCTAAAATTTACTTCAATAATTTAAGGTAATTGTTCCTGATACTTACTCTACTATTGAATAATTATTAATACCATTATTAAAACATTATATAATTTCAGGGTCTAAGAATATTCATTTAATTTTAAGGTTGCCATTCTGTAGAAAAACATGGAGGCTCTCTCTCCATTTCTCCCTGGAGGACAGAGCACTAGACTGCACAAGGCTTCTCATTTAGATCCCATTCTCTTTACACACACACTCACACTCACACACACACACCTCCCTTTAATGTAAAAAGTGTACTTAATGTACCTACTTCAAACATCATAAGAATGAAACAACACACTTCTCAGCTCTGGTTAAATGTCCCAATTTTAAATCACAGGCAACTATCTCCTTTAAGCATTGTACTAATATCATCTGTTATTACATCACCATCTCCAAGATCAGAATGTGCGTATTCTTAGCTCAAGGACTCAGCATTCCATGACTATTATCCAAAGCACCTGCGTGGTGTCAGTGACACCAAATGACAAAACAGACAAATAGATACTGAAATGAAGTATTAGATGACATTTTACCTCCTGTTAGATGTCACCGAAACAACAATCCCAGGGTATGAGGCTTGGCAATGCACATTCCATCATCCACCAGAAAGTACATGAATGGCTGTGGGCACTGAAGTGATGGATCTGTAAAGACCCACATGACACTTACATTCTAAGTAAAGAGCATTCACCTCAGAACATTCCTCAGATTTGACGATTTCAACTACCTCTGCCTCAGTCTCCACCGGAACTATACTATGAGCAACAGTATAGTACAGTACATTGTATTTTGTAAATCATTATCCAAAAGCATATATTTTACAAAAGATCATACTCATGGGGTGGGTAGAAGTGAACAAGAGTATAAGGGTGATAAATGGTAATGAAAAAATACCATAAAAAATAAACTACTAAAAATACTTTCATGAAAATGAACTAACATTAGCAGAAGAAGCTTTTAATGACTATTTCTACACTTTGTTGGATATCCACCAGCCTAACCAGAGAAAAATACTTAAAACACACATTTACTGAGTCATTATTCATATCAATTCTATGCTAAGGATTGTGAGAATGTAGAAAAAATATCTATAGCCATATAGATTAGATAGATTGATACATTTCAAATACATACATACATACATATATATATATATGTAAACTGTAAAACCTTTGTACCAGGGGAATTCAATGTTATACAATGAAAGACGAGCAGTTATACTACCCCCCAAAACCCCTTTGGCATGCTGATTATTTTGAAATATAGTCACTTAAGAAAGTGGATGATAAAATAAGGGAATGTTAAAGACATACAGATCTCACCTTTACTGGAACATAATCAACAAAACAAAAAAGCAAACAAAATATAACCAGAGACATAACTGAAGTTAAGAACAATTTAACAATAGCCAGAGGGGAGTGGGGAGGGGACATTGAGGAGAGGGGATTAGAGGAACTACTATAAAGGACTCATGGACAAAATCAAGGGGAATGGTGGAGTTGGGGGAGGGAAGTGGGTTCTGCTGGAGTGGGGTGGAGGGATGGGGAGAAAAAGCATACAACTGTAATTGGATAACAATAAAAAATTTAAAGAAAGACATACAGAGAAATTATTTGGTAAACAAAAAACCAAACAGCATTTATCAAGATATTTGACAAATTTACATGCCTCTGCTCAACTTTGTTGTTGGCCAAATTACAGGAAGTGGCTTATTTACTAAACAGGGACAAGGACATGAATTTGAAGGACCACACAAGAAGCAAGGGCAATCTTAAATTTTTGCCACAGTTACACAAAACCTGAAGTCATTCAATATCTAGGTGCAGTTACAAAATGCTTTTCCTAATCAACAAAAGAATAAAGCAAACAAAATATAACCAGAGACATTGAAGTTAAGAGCAATCTAACAATACCCAAAGGGGAGGAGGGGGGGACAGTGGGGAGAGAGATTTTGAGGAATGACTATAAAGGACACATGGACAAAATCAAGGGGGAGGGTGGAGGTGGGCGAGGGAGGTGGGTTTCTCTGGGGTGGGATGGAGGGATGGGGAGAAAATGCAGACAACTCTAATTGAATAGCAATTTTAAAAAAGCAAAATTAATTAATTAATTAATTAAAAATACTAAATAAAAAATGCAGATACTTGAGCAAAAATGCTTTTCAGTGAGAACAATCCAGATTGCTAGGGAAATCCAAGGAGGAAAAGGACGCTGCTTTGTTCTCTAGGGAGGTATTGTTGCTGAGATTCTGAGACACAATACAGTAGAAAAACAACAGGAGATGCTTCTTGTAGTAATAAGACGTCCATTTTAACCCATGGCCTTGGAAGTTCTACCTCTGACCTGGGTCGTGTCCTGAACAGCAACGTGGCAGGAGTGCAACTGACCTAGACCAAAGCCCAAGCACAGATGGGTGTGGACCCTGAAAGCAGAACGATAACAGCATCGAGCTGGCACACTGTTTCCCTGTAACACAACGGAAACGTGTTTAAATTCAGACTGCATATGTTTCTAGCTACTCTAAACAGGTCTGAGTCTAATGTGTGAACTAAAGACAACTAAAAAGAAGGGAGAAGGTACAAGGCTTTAGCGATTTTAATAATGTTCTGTTTCTTGGTCTGGATAGTGATTGCGAGGATATTTTTTAAAACAAGTTGTATACTTAGCACTTACATATTTCCTGTATGTATGTGCTGCACCTAAGATCAGCTACCATGAGAAAGATTCTCAATATTAACACCAAGTACCTGCCTGAATGTGGAACGTCTACAGCTCTCACCCACTGACGGAATTCAAACCTGAGTTCAACTTTGTTAAACTCAATGGCAGTTTTCTGTTGCAGCCGTCCCCCAAATCCCCCTAGTACTTTTGTACCCATCAGAAATGAGAAAGTATGTGCATGCAAAGGCTGTACAAAAATGATCAGTGTAGCATTATTTGGGATTTCACAAAAATATTCTGTGTGATTATTCATTGCAATCCTACAAGCAAAGAGAATGAATAACTATCCTCACCTGGAACAGCGGGGGAATCTCACATACACAGTGCTTAACGAAAGCATGCAGACATGAGGGGGGAAAGCAGAAGACTGTAATTCTGTACACTTTATAAAAACATACACAACGATTTGCCATTTTGGAATCAATTGTGTTACGGTCCACAAACAGTCTCCAAAAGGCTAGTTTTCTGATTGTTGTTCAGGGTTTGGATGCAGGCACATTTTAACTTTCAAAAACGTACATTTTAAATTATACATATACATATCGTTTAAAAGTTTTCGAAAAACCAAAGACTACTTACTATCAGATTGTAGGCAATGGTCTGATTTCTGTTTTAGATTTCTCTAATTTTCATCTTTATTGGACTGAAAGTATGCTATGAAACCTATTACAGAGATTTTAAATCACTAACAGTTTCTTACATAGACACATTTTCACAATATTATTATAAAATTCACAAAGCATACGACTTCCATATAAACTATTTCATTAAATGATTGTCTTTTTCTTTTTTACCAGAAAGTGCTACCTCACATATACCAGAGGTATTTTTAGCAGCCTCCAGTCACTACTTTCCTTGTCCTCACCCAGGAAGCCTCACTGAACTGGTTTTCCTTGGTGGCTTTGTCAAGCTCTGCACTTTGTGATAAGGACCCAGGCCTCAGGGTGGAACACCCATTGTCTGGAAGAAGGAGATTGTGAGTAGACTGTTCTCTCTGCAGCACTGGGTGTGGGGTGCCTGGGATGTCAGGAAACCCTGTGGACATAGAAAATCTTTTCTCCCTTGTTTGCTCCTAAGTCTTAACTTGTGTTGTGAATCTTTTCCTCTGTGTAGTTAAAGAAAGCCATTGTATTAGAACATAAAGCCTTTGGGAATGAATTTAAATTATCTACTTTTTGACCATATGTTGCTCTCCATACTCCGGATGTCATGGGGAGTGGGAGTTACACTACAGGGGCCCCCAGTTTATGAAGATCACCTTTGGAACTTGCTTGAACGGGGTGTTCCCTGAGGCAGCTGGCATCCCTGGAGACAGGGAAGACCTGAGGGGAAAATGAGGGTGGGGAGGAATCTGAAGGAGTTGACCAAGGAGGACTCTGCCTCCTCCACACACACCCCAGGGAAATAAGAAAATGGTGGGAGATCTCTTTGGTCCCCCAGGTACAGCACTCTCTTGTGTTTACCTGGTGGAAAAAACTTAGGTGGTTTTTCAACACACCTAACATTTTTTTAAGTCTGTAGTTCTTTCTCAATCACCCTGCCTGTAGAAACATAACACATGACAAAAGATATAATTAATTGTATCTGCCACGTATTCCTGAGAGGCCTTGTTCAACGCCCAGCGAGCAGACACGGAGAAGGTGATTTAATGCAGCTCAGTGGGGAGGCAGGGCTGAGCCCTCCTGCAGACAGACTGGGTGGAGCACGGAAGTCAATACACCAGGACTTGCTGTTCCTCTGATGTCTGTATCAGATTTCTCCAATTTTTATCATCATTGGACTGAATGTATGCTAGGAAACCTATGAAGGGTATGAAATGTTATACAAAATTTTAATTACTTTTATCAATCTAATTATTTTAAAGACATATACATAAATGGCAGGAAATACAATGAAATGCAAACATGGATAGTGGAGGTGGGAGGATATTTTATTTTTAATCCCTCACCTGTACTTTGTATATTTTTGAAGAAATATTGCCTTTTACTAAGCAAAGCATTTTTTAAAGATGTGTTTTCGGGAACAGATATTCAAATGAGTTTGTGCCAAGGGTTTGCAGAAATACCCGTGGAAACTACATCACTAATCGGATTTTCTTTTTGTGTTCTTCTAACTTCCACTCCACTGTCACTATATTTTCACAGAACAGAAGGGGTAATATATGACACATATGACATAATTAATTGGGTAAATTGTAACAGTGGAACATAGGACATAATTGGCGTCCCAAAGACCAATTCTTTTAAAGCAAAGAGAGGTAGATTTCACAGCTATTTAAGAAAAATAGGGATCAAAGAAAACAATAAGCAATATATCAAATTTTAGGGAAATGGAGACATGGTTCAACATGAATTCTCTCTGAATTTACTGGACTGTGGACAGATGAGGACTTCTTTCCTGTGACTGATAACATCTGTTCTGTTGGTGAATGCATGGTGTGGATTCTGGTTGGTTAGAGGAAAGTAACTCACACAGAAATACAACAACCCTTTCTTACCTCTCTGTCACCCCTGAGACCAGCATGCCTGGAGTCAGGTCCCAAACATTCTGCAGAAGCTCTGCTGAACCACAGCCACTGTCAGAGGGAGCACAGTGAGCCCAGGCCCATTCCAGTCTAACTCTAGCCCATGGAGACCCTCCAGCCTCTTCTCAAGCACAAGCACCCTCCTGCTCCAGGGAGTCCTGAATCACAGACTATCTCTATCCATGTCTGTGGAGACTGGAAAGGACATGAAGGGTTAGGAGGGAATAGGGGAATGTTATATCCATAACCCACCATGTCTCTGCCTGTCCACAATTGTAACACTGAAGGAAAATAAGACAACATATTCACTCTTTGTACCTCTCAACTAACTATGTTTCTCAATTACAGGATATAACACAGGCTCCATAATTATGAAAACAGCAACAATCTTATCAGAAGAGTAGGTTACTGAAACAATTAACTTAAGAACTATTGCCACAGCTATGGGAACATCAATTTCTTAATCTCTAAGAAAGAAGTTAGAAAAATTACCATAAATAGTACATAGGTTGGTATGGAAATACCATGATTTAATGAAAAAGTATGCCACAAACTAGGTAAATGCTATATAAATGTAAGAGATATTATCATTCACCTGTATTGATTTACATTATAATGCAAGTATTTCCAAAAAGTCAGATTTCCTCATGGAGTTCTAGCATCGTTTACTTCTTTTTTTAATGACTGAAAAATAGAGAGAATCAGCAATTTAGTTAATAAGATAGATGATGTTAACACTGAACATCCATGTCCTTCTTCCACAACCAGGGATTGGCAACCTGAGTGATGGCTGTTGAGAACTGCACCGTGTTCACGGACTTCATACTCTTAGGACTCTCTGGCAGGCGGGATGTGCAGCAGGGGCTCTTTGTGCTCTTCCTGCTCGTTTATGGCATCACTGTGATCGCCAACCTAGGGATGATCCTGCTGATCCGCATGGACCCCCGGCTCCACACGCCCATGTATTATTTCCTGAGCAATCTGTCCTTCAGTGATATCTGCTACTCCTCCACTATCTCTCCAAAGATGCTGGCTGATTTCTTATCTCAGCAAAAGTCGATCCCATATAATTTATGTGCCCTTCAGATGTTCTCTTTTGTTGCCTTTGGGGATGTGGAATGTGTCATGCTGTCTTTCATGGCCTATGACCGTTACATAGCCATTTGTAAACCCCTTCTGTATACAGTGACCATGTCCAGAAGAGTCTGTGCACAGCTAGTGGCCATTGTGTACATCCAAAGTCTGCTGTACTCTGCAATCTTTACTTATTGCACAATTCAATTGTCATTCTGCAAGTCCAATACCATCAATCACTTTTTCTGTGACTTCCCACCCTTACTAGCCATCTCCACCTCAGACACAACCATCAATGAGATAGTGATATTCACCTACAGTAGCTGTATTCTGGGGTTGAGTATTGTCACTGTCCTCCTCTCCTACAGCTACATCATAACAACCATCCTTAGAAGGAAATCGGCCAAGGGCAGATACAAAGCCTTCTCTACCTGTGACTCCAATTTAACTGCTGTGACTATATTTTATGGGACACTCCTGTTCATGTATTTCTGACCCAACTCAAGTTATACCACGGACACTGACAAAGTGGCCTCTGTTTTCTACACAGTTGTCATCCCCATATTAAACCCACTCATCTACAGTTTGAGGAATAAAGATGTGAAAGATGCCCTGAAAAAAGCAGTTGCCACTATATTATTTCTGACTGAATATGTGCTTTCCCCAAAGCTTTTATGTGAAGATCCTGAGAGCTAAAGTTCAGGTATTTTAGTTTATTGTTTTTCAGTTACAGGGTTTTTGTGTTTTGTTTTTTTTTTTTTTTTGCCTTTTCCCCTATTGCTCTCCTCTACCCTTTCCCCTGCAACTCCACAGTCAAGGCCCCTCCATTTCCCATGTCCCTGATTCCTCTATTCATATTCCTTTGCTTGCTCCTTCCCCTGCTTTCTCCCTTTACACTCTTTCCCTCTCCCCTCTGGTCACCGTCAGTGTGTTCTTTATTTCCTATTCTCTTGTTCTATTTAGCTCATTTGTCTGTTTTGTTTGTTAAGTTCCACTTATAGATGAGATTATACGGTATTTGTCTTTCACCACCTGGCTTATTTCACTTAGCATAATGCTCTCCAGATCCATCCATGCTGTTGCCAAGGTTAGGAGCTCCTTCTTTCCCTCTGCTCTGTAGTGATCCATTGTGTAAGTGTACCATAGTATTTGGATCCACTCATTTACTAATAGGCACTTGGGTTGCCTCCAACACTTGGCTCATGTAAATTGTGCTTCTATGAACATTGGGGTGCATCAGTGCTTTCGAACTGGTGTGTCAGCATTCTCAGATATAATCCCAGCTTTGGAATTGCTGGGTCAAAATGCAGTTCCATTTTTAGGCATTTTGACATACATTTCTTTTGGCTCACCAGTGCCCTCTTTAGATGTTATTCATTACTGATCATTGTGTCTAAATGAAATGTGGGGAGCAGTCATCATTGATCATAATCTTCCCCTCACCCCCACTAAGGGAGACTAGTAATATGTTCACTTTAATATTTTTCAAAGAGGATTTTTTATCCCTCCTTCTCCATTCATGGCTAAGTCCCAGGGAGACATCACAGGCAGAGCAACCGTTCCACTCCCCTCAGGTCAACTCATTCTCCCAAGGTCCCATTTTTTTTTTGAACAATGGATATAATAAACTTGTTCATTCAGAAGTAGTTTAAGTGTGAAAATATGTTTTTGTCTTATTGCTATGCACTTGTATGACCATATTAATAGTTCATCATAATACTTAGAATTATGTGTAATAAGTAAATAAGAATTTAAAAAAGAACTCTAGCCCAAACTGCAAGTTGCATAAATGCATGACCCTTCCCTGTCTTGTTCACTAATATTTCTGCCTTGCTATTGACAATGCCCTGTTCCAGGATGTTATTCAAATACATTTGTTGAATGAATGAACAAGTGTCCTCTGCAAAAGTGATGCAAATTTTTTTGAAAATCAAACCTCCCTTTATTTTACTTTATTCTATGCTAGTATGTGCGTCTTAGACCAAGCTCATCAGTGCTCCTTGTCTTTCAGCCTAGGCTGAATAAGTTTCAGGCACAGGGATCACATATAGAGAACTTCCTGAAACCTCTATTTCTCATCATTCTGCCCCAAATTTATTAACAAATATCCAAAGGTTCAGGTGCTGTAGATTCATATTGCACCTCAGAGTATGCACATCAGCCTATGGATTTCCCCTCTTGCCCTCACTGTGGAGAACAGACATGACCCTATTGATACAGGTACAGAAATGCAGGAATGGAAGTTGGGCTTAATAACAGCAGGACCTCTTCAAGGTCACTGGAGAAAAAAAGTGCACTTGTTAAAATAATATTTCACTTGTAATAATTTACATTTGCTGTCTCTTTATCTGTGTAATAAACTGGAACCATATTTTATACACATCTTTAATAATAGTCATCTCTGAATATGTCAACGCTATTCCAATAACTTAATTAACTAAATTGCTTACGTTGTTCTCCTTGCAGTCAACTAACAATTACCAGCTATGAAAAACAAAACACAACTTCAGATTCTAATGAGTGCTTCTTTTATGTTATATTGTTGTCAGGAAGGGAATGAGGAGACTCTCTCTTCTGGGTCCAGAAGGACAGAGCAGTGGGTGATAAAAGACTTCCATCCAGGTCCTCATCCCCAGTGTTATCTCCCCTTCAGTGTATGAGAAGTACTGAGTGTCAAGCATGATAAGAAGAAAACAGTACATTAAAAGCCTGCAGTTTTCAGCAGGTAACTTCTCTTCAATTACTGCTTGGAGAGAGTTTTAAGACAAAAATATTTTATTGCTCTTAACTCTTTTCTTTTATAATGCCAAATAATTTCATTGTTATTCATAGAATATTTAACACATCAGGACTTCTCAATCTTTGTCCAAACCCCTTCCACTGTCAATTACTTTATTAAAAACATATTAAATGTATTCATATCTATAAAGATGAAATCTCTTTATGTTGTATTAATTTGGATCGGATGGTCATGATTCACATATATGTTTAGGGAAAAAATATTCCATATTTTTTTTTATATTTTTCTTTAAAGATACTGAAATAATAGCTTTTACATGTACTCAGCAAGTGGAATTTATCTTCCTGTTTCTGTCTTTCTTTCGTATTAAGGGAATGATCAAATGGGAAAGAGGTTAAGATACAAACTGAACTTTGAAGTGAGACACACCGGCATTCAACTCTGTTCAAATCCTTTCCTGTCCCCAGGAAATTCAATAAAAAGAAAAAAAGGAGAAAAAAATCCTTTTCTCCTTAGCTGTGTAACCTTAGAGTACTTAACTATTTTAAACCTAGTTTCCTCATCTCCTTAACACAGGTTTAATATATGCATTATGTAGAGAAATATATATAAAAACAGACATTTATGATTGTTGAAAAGAGTTTCTAAGATCATACAGAGCCAACCATCTGCTCATCAGGAGCTAAAGCCCTGGTGCTGAAAGAAGAGACCTCGTCCTTCCTGGCCTCGTGTCAGGAAGGGAAGTCTCCAAGGCTCCACCCTCATCTGCAGTGGAGCCTGCTCACCCCACGGTCAGACTCCTGTGTGCACCCTGCCTCAGCGAGTGTGGGGCTCTCTGCAATCCACCTCAGAACTTGTCTTTCCTGACCCTGCCTTCACTCTTCAGGCTGAATAGAGGTTTCCTCATAGACACCTAGGCTGGCCACTCCATTCCCATGTGCAGGCCAAATCCCTGCACCCACTCTACTAGTCTAATCCCAGACCCCAAACTGCCAAAAAAGGAGCTCAGATCATTAATCCAAGTGTACCTCACTTATGGTGTTCTGTTTGTCCCCATCCCAAGGACTGTGGCTGTAATGACACAATTAGCTACAAAGGAACCAATATTTATCTATTTCAATGAACTCATGTACTCTGGACATTTTCAGCTCAGGATTTAGAAAAAAACATTTCATTCTCATCCCTCACAGGTCACCATTCCATTCTTCTCTATTGAAACCTCACTTTGGCCAGAGCCCGACCTCACCACTGATCTACACAGACAAGTCCCTGTTTGGAAAGTTAGCTTCCTTTGCAGTAAAGGGTACTGTAACCTAGATTATAACCCAACATACATGTTCACTGTCAGAAGGCTTTCCTCACCACTCCATCCTCTCTCCCTCTACTCAAACTCACCTGATGTGTACCAGGTCTGTGCAGAAGGTATCCAGCCACGGAATATGAAAAATAGAGACACTTACTGAAGAAGACACAAGGTACAAGAATCACTGGACAACAACAAGGACAAAGCATCTCAGTCTCCTGCAAGCAGGCACCTTGGGCCCTCACACAGTTCTCCCAATAGCCGTCATCTGCCCTGTCATATTTTCCTGAATCTCTTTGAGGGTCTGAAATCTCTTCCATTTCAAAATATTTCAGTTTTGGGAAAATCCATCAGTCACAGGGTGCCAATCAGGGCTGGAGGGGTCAGAGGTTTAGTCAAACAACTCTGCATGATGCACTACATGTTGCACGAGGGGCCACGTTGTCGTGATGCAGCTGCCAATCACCTGTTGCCTATAGCTGTAGCCTTCAGAGTCGTCCCAACAGTTTACACAGGAATGTTCAGCTTAACGTGAAATCTGATGCAGATTCTTTGCTGTACTGGCTCAGTCACTTTGAATGTGATGGCCACAGGCACACATGCTCACTCAGGGGCATCTAATGCCTGCACTACTAGTGACAGGAGTGGTCATCATTCACACAGGAGAATTTTATTCCACTCTCCTTGGCTGACAATTACAGCAATGTGGCACACACTGTTTTCCTTATATTAACAATGGCTTTTTCCAGACATGCCTCCTATACCTTCGTTTAACTTACACTCCCAACTTCAGTAGGGTTCATTCCACAGAAAACAACCACACTGCTGTCCCAACATCTGTAGGTTTCTCTTCCCATGTCTGGCTCCTGAGCATAGTTTCCTTCAGTAATTTGTATAATCGATCAGTGTTACATGTCAAATCTTTAGCTATACTTCTTTATTTCTGTCCAGGCATTAATATCTCCAAACACAAGCACTGCCAAGGATGACGGGTCTATGTATAATACTCCAAGCAAACAGCTCAGTGTGGTAAAAATTTGGTTAGCAAAATCTGATGAATCAAAACTGAAATAATTCTCATGATATCTATAAGTGTGAGGCTCCATATGAAGAGGCAACATACTCAACTGAGCTTGAAATCTTCTGCAGAAACACATTCTGAACCGCGTTGACAATGAAAACAATATTCAGTCTGTATGTCTCCTCCCATCTTACTCTGCCTGTGACCTTCAAGAAACCACTATTCTCTTTGGACCTAGGGTTCCACTCCATCAAATGAGGGGATTAAATTGAATAATCTCAATTCTTTATTCAAGTCACTGCATCCTGGATTATAGTAACATGAGTCTATCAGTGTTCGTACCCACTGGGCATGATTGAGACAATGGCAGATGGCATGGAACACACTCATACCAGTGGAATGCATTACAGCTGTAGGCCAGTCGGACCTGAACTGGAAGTGGCAGTGATGGCAGACAGACAGAGAGTTTGGGATGCGGGAGTCCCACTACCACCAAGCTGGTCTCCTTAACAGGCCTTCAATTCTGAATTTGCACTAGGAGACACACTTTATAGTACTGATTATTCAACTTTCTTAGTTGTCATGAATATCAAATACTCCAAATAATAGCTACAGTTAAAGGAAAAGATCCTCTTAGCTATTGGTGAGGATGTTCAACAAGGGACTCACACAAGGGCAGTGTGTTACTGCCAGATGGATTCACAGACTTCATAGAAAACTGGATGATGATATTTACTAAATATAAAATTTATACACACACCCACACACATTTTCAACTCCTGCTTTTTATATACAAGATAAATGGGTGTTTGTGTCTACCAAAGGGTATTACAAGGATGTTCACACTAAACTTATTGGTAATAACAGAGGAGAAAACAATTCAACTGCTTACCATGAACATTAAAATAGATCAAAAAGTAACGATATACTTGTACAAAACTATGCTGTACACGAATGGGATCCATCTTTGCACCTGAACGCGCCAACGTGAACAAGTGTGTGTGACTAACCACAGCAGCACATGCTTTAGGTGTCTGCTTGTGCTCAGTTCAAAACTAATCTTCGGTGATAATAACCAACAATGTAGTTTTTCCTTTGCATGAAGACACTAGTGACTTCAGAGGATTTCTGGTGACCTGACGGATCTGGCTGTGTTTGGTGGGTGTCATCCCAGAGTGAAAGGTTGCCAGTTTGATTCCCAATCAGGGCACAGACACGGGTGGCATGTTCAGTCTCCTGTCGGGGCTTCTACAAGAGGCAACCAACTGCTCTTTCCCTCTCACAACGTGTTTCTCTCCTTTTCAGCCTCCTGTCCCCTCTCTCTAAAACACAAATAAGTAAAATATTTTAATGAAAGGATATCCTCAAGTAGAAGGCTTTGGTGATTCTGGTAATGTTCTATCTATTGTTCTGGTCCTCGTTACTAGGGTATTTATCTTTAAATTTATCTTGCTTTATACTTATAATTTAAGTAAATTCATGTACATTACATATCAAAAAGGTTCTCAAAAAAGTAAATCTATGTATGCACCATTAGATTCTAAGAAACTTCAGAAATTTATTATTATAAAATGCTTATTTCCAGTCTGCCTTGTCTACCATAAAGTCCAGTATGTTCTTGTAAAATAATGGAGCGACTTTATGGAATATTTCTGTGAAAATGTGTCTCTTTGTTCTTAAATGATTACTGTATTTTTTAAGAAAATATGTCTTATTCAAAATATGAACATTCTTTTTTTATTGTTGTTCAAGTACAGTTGTCTGCATTTTCAACACACAACTCCCTCCCAGTCTACCCATCACCTCCCCTCACCCTCGATCCTACCCCCTTTGGCTCTGTCCAGGTATTCTTCATATATGTTCATTGACGACCACTCCCCAATTGCCCCCATTATTCCTCTCCTCCCTCCCCTTTGGTTACTGACAGTTTGTTCTTTGTTTCAATGTCTCTGGTTATATTTTGCTTGTTTGTTTGGATTGTTGACTATGTTCCACTTGTAGGTTTAATCATATGGTATTTGTTTTATACTAGCTGGTTTATTTCACTTAGCATAATGCTCTCCAGATCCATCCATGCTGTCATGAAGAGTAGGAGCTCCTTCTTTCTTTCTGCTGTGTAGTATTCCATTGGGTAAATGTACTATAATTTTTTGGTCCACTCATTTACTGATAGGCACTTATGATGCTTCTGAAACTTGGCTTATGTAAATTGTGCTGCTATGAACATTGGGGTGCATAGATTCATTTGAATTGGTCTTTCAGGATTCTTAGGGCATAACCTCAGCAGTGGAATTGTCAGATCAAAAGTCAGTTCTACTCCATGGACACAGACAAAGTGGCCTCTGTTTTCTACGCAGTTGTCATCCCCATGTTAAACCCACTCATCTACGGTTTGAGGAATAAGGATGTGAAAGGTGCCCTGAAAAAAGCAATTGGCACTAAATTGTGTACTGGGTGAAAGTGTGGTCAATCACGAAGGTTTTATTTATAGATGTTGACACCTAAAGTTTATGGACATTGGCACAGTTTTCTGTGGTCTCACAAATACTATGCTGGATGTTTCTTTACCCACATTCATGCCTAAATTGATGTGGAGGATAGTAATTATAAATCTGTATTTCTGTGAATTAAAGAGGAGGAGTAATAGGTTTACTCTACTGTTTTGGAAAGAGGATTTTTTTGTACTATTTTGCTCTATTCATGAGTGTATATGTATATATATATATATATATATATATATATATATATATATATATCCCAGGAAGTTAAATTCCTGGGAATTTATATTTAAATTCCTGGGAAGTTATATTCAAGTTAAATTTATGATGAATTATTTTAGAAGTCAATTAAAATTCTAACAAATTTATAGATTTCAAAAACTAATTCCTTGAAGAGTCACATGAGTAAAAGAAAATAGGTAACACTAATATAAATCATGTTCTGCATAGTAGATGTAAGAGGTGCCAAGGACAGTTTGAAATCTAAAGTGACAAAATGGAATAACATGCAATGCTGCATTAGTGTTTATTGAAAAGTATAATGTTTCTGTGGTTGAAATCTGAATTTATTACCTTGATTTTATCACTTCCTGATTTTAATACACTGCTCAGAGCACTTAAACAATCTATTTTCATTTCCTCAGAATAAAATTAAGATTTACATCTCCAAATTCACAAAAATGTAATCATCCTGTACCAAGATAGAGAGAAAACATAAAGACTTACAATTTTAACACAAATTTTTCATTGATTCCAACCAAGAGCAATATAACATTTTTGCCAATTTTTCACTTATTCCAGGAGTGTTAAAAATTAAGTTAGTGGCAATATACAAGTGAAGGTAGCTTATTTTTATATGCATGAAACATTTTCATTGTATTACAGATTCAAATACTTGGAAATTTATTTTAATTTATAATTGTAAGTTTAAAATCATATAACCATACTAAATTATTTCATGAAACAGTACAAGATTGTGTACAGTTTTCATTTTACTTTGAAAAAATAAATACAATCTTTCTACCCAATAAGTCTGAACAATTTGGAATTTTATCCTAATTCAAGAGTACAGGACACAAGAATAAAATATAAGTAATTCAAGCAATGTTATGAGAGAATTTTTAAAAGATAAATAGGGGAGGGAGGTGGGTTTGGCTGAGATGGGGTAGAAGGGTGGAGAAAATGCAGACAACTATAACTGAACAACAAAAAAATAACATAAAAATTGGGGAAAAAAGAATGAATGTGGACTAATTAAAAATAAATAAATAAATAAGATAAATATAATGTTGCAAATATTTTAAATTGCATAATTGTATTTATGAGGGCATCTTTTAATAAATATTACTACTGTTAGAGGAAAATAAATCCTCCTTAACATACACAATAATCTAGATTTGTTACTTCTTCATTTAAAATATCACTACTATAGACAGTTGATTTAAAACAACATTCCAGCCATAAACACAATTAGCTCTCAATAGTTACAACAAATCTACTCAATTATTTTATAAAGACTACCTGATGAAAAGAATTGAGATAAGTTCTTGGTCATGCTGGCATATAAATTAATATTTATGCTGATGGGTAGATAATCAAAAGTAAGTATAAAGATCAACGAATCAAACAACTCACCCATGATCTACTCCTTGGCTGCCCTCTCCACTCCAGCACTGCAGCCCGACAACTCATCTCTCCACCAGCCTCCACTTTGAAATATTCTCTAGGGAAACATTTTGGAGCTCACCACCCTTCTGAGAGCTTCTTTCACATCTTTGTTCCTTAGGCTGTAGATCAGGGGGTTCAGCATGGGAATCACTACAGTGTAGAACACTGCAGCCACCTTGTCAGCATCCTCACTGTTGCCAGAACTGAGCTGGCAGTAAGTGAAAAGGATTGTCCCATGGAAGACAACAATGGCTGTGAGGTGGGAGGCACAGGTGGAAAAGGCTTTGCACCTTCCCTCTGCAGAGCGCATCCTCAGGATGGTCATGAGAATAAACAAGTAGGAGGTGAGGATGATCACAATGGCAATGATCTCAATGAAAGTGGCCACAATGTATGCCAACAGTTCATTCACAGTGACATCAGAACAAGCAAGGGATAAGAGACAGGGCAGATCACAAAAGAAGTGGTTAATCACATTTGATCTGTAGGTTGGGATCTCAAGAGCTAAACACAAGTGGATCAGAGAACACACAGTCCCACAGACGTAGCAGCTAGAAACCAGCATCATTTGGAGTTTCTGGGACATGGTGACCATATACAGCAGTGGGCTACAGATGGCCACAAAGCGGTCATAGGCCATCCCGGCCAGCAGGAAGACCTCAATGATACCATAGGCACAAAATAAATAAAACTGCACCATGCATCCCAGGAAGGAGATAGTTTTGTCTTCATTTATAATATTAGCTAGCATCTTTGGCACAATATTTGTGGAGTAGCAATAATCCACCAAGGACAGGTGGCTGAGGAAAAAGTACATGGGAGTGTGAAGTCGAGAGCTGACCTGAATCAGTGCGATCATGCCCAGGTTGCCCATAACCGTGACTCCATAGATCAGAAGGAACACCAAGAACAGAAAGACCCTCAGCTCAGGGGCATCTGATAACCCAAGGAGAATGAACTCCATTACAGCAGTGCAGTTCCCCTCTCCAGTTTCCACCATATGTCTGATTTACAAAGCCAAAAGGTAAGTTTTGTGTCTTCTGAAATGGAAATAATAAAGAAAACACACATTTATATTAACTTTAAAAAATCACATTGATGTCAAACACAATGTTCTTGAAATACAATTGTCAAATAATTCTAAATGCTCAGTGTGGCAGCAGATCCCACTGACCAAATTTAAAGTATCAGCAGAAATGGGTATAATTCTCAACTGTTACCTACCATAATACATTGAGTTGATGAATTAACTTAGATGTTTTGATGGATTTTGCAAGAGACCCAGTGATAATTTTTAAAGCCACAAGAGATCAACTCCTGCTCCCTGAAAAATGTAATACATTTTGTTCAAGTCAGACAACAACTGAGATCCTATATTCATTAACTTTTTAAGGTCTGTCTATCATTAGCATAAAGTTTCAGTATGTGATGTCCTGTACCATTCTCTTGTTGGGGAGTGTGACAAATCTCTGATAACAGTGGCTCTGAGTTCTGTATAAATTTGGAATTATTCAGAATGAAAAATAAAAAGATTTAAAATATATACTGAAATCCATCATCATTTTTAATTGTCAATTTAACAAAGTGACTTAATTATAATAATAGTGATCAATAATAGTAATGGCTCAGAAAGATACAACTATGTATGAATTTTTCTGCAAAACTATTAGGCAAAATATATTCAAAATCTAAACCCTGACAAGAATAAAGCTACCTGATATATTTATGAGAGGTTTTATTTTTGTAAGCTGTAAAAGAGATGCTTAATTACATTACATATAAATTATGAAAAAGTATATTCAAACCTACATTACAGCATTATTTATAATATTCACAATGGAAAAAATTAATTCTCAAAAATAATGTTAAACTATGGTATATCTTATCTAAAACAGGATGTTATCATGTTATTTCATATGATGCTACAGAAATGTTTTTATTAAATACCTAGTGTAGTTTATGTTTTATGTAAATTTAAATAAAGCATAAATGTTGACATTGAATATATGCGGTAAAAATATCATAAGTTATCACTTTGATGTGGCTACAACCCTAGAAGAATATCAATCCATTCGTTCCTCACACAGAGAAAGAGGTAAGTGAAAACTTTCCCAAGTTCCCTCTAGTAGTAGGTTGGAGGAAGTGGTTATATTAAATATTCTATAAGTAAGATGTAGAAGGACATTCAGACCTGTCCTTAAAGAAAAGTCACCTGGAAGGTGACACATTTCATTCTCTGCCCTCCTTCCTAGGGGGGTGCACCCATGGTGCTACTCACATATTATGCAACGAAATATGAGTGAAGAGATTCTGGACTGAAAACAGAACTTGGTATTTTCTCTGTAACATGAACTAATTTTAAAGAAGTGACAACAAATTAATAAGCTAAAGTCATGTTTTTCTCATTAATTGAACCACCCCCCCCAAAAAACCTGAATTATTTGCCCACTTCAAAGTTAAAACAAAAAAAAAGAACTTGGAAACACTCCTTCCTAATGTTCTAGGCTGATAACAAGGAACTAGTTTATGGTAAACCCAAAACTAATCTAAAAGGATTCACTTCATGCACTGAGCAGACATAGTCTACACATCCTGATTCCCCATGACCAGCTCAGGGGCACATCAACTCAACCCTCAGAATTAAGGTGAAAGTTAGGGAGCTCCTTTATGGGAATACAACCTAGATTCCACAAGAGTGGTTGATGTGGACAAATGTAAAATGTAATTGAGAGAGGGCTGGGGAGGGAAGAGGGTAGAGAGAGAGCGAAGAAAGCAAGACTACCATTTGTTTATTCTGCATTTTTTTTCAGGTTGTATTGATCAATTTTTAAAAATATTCTTCTTTCCAATGTTGTTCAAGTGCAGTTCTCTGCAATCTTTCATACACATCAACACTCGGTGTTGCACAAGAAATTGTCTAATTCCAGCACAAAACGACAAAAACATTTCAAATAGTAAGTGCACAGGAATATGGTCTGTGAAATGATTCCCTAATTGGAAGACAGATGAGTTACCTATATCTTTAAATTGTGGGGAATATATCCATTTTAATTTTTAAGTAACCAGGGCCTAGTTTTAGCTCACAAACCTGAGTGACAGACACTTCCTCTGCTGTACTGAAGATGTTAAGATGAGTATGGTACACAGTCAGGGACTTAAACTGTGATTTTAACCCCCAGGGAAAGGGTCCCTTAAGTTCCAAATCACTGTTAATTTGCAAAACTACAAAAACAAGTTAAAATTAATCCAATACTGCATGTGGAGTAGGACACATAATTAATCTTTATGGAATAGCATCAGGAATATTTTAATGCCTTAATGTGTGTGTGAAACAGTTGTCTCAGAGCAAACATGTCTTCACCCAGACTTCATGGTGCTGTGTGGCACTCCATCCTAGTGTCATATGTGTGGAACATGGATCACGCTGCCACAATAAAATGACATGAATATCTTTATTAATTAACCCTTTTTTATAATATTACAAAATCCCCTAAATTCCAGCAAGTACAGTGACTAAAGCTACAATAGAATCCCTTCAAAAATAAGGAAGGAAATAAACTACCGGTCTGCAAACTAATAACAGTTATCAGTTCTTGGGCACTTGGGATATGTTAAAACCTATGCTAAATAATATGCCATATGAACTCATTTAACCATTATGATAACCAATCAAGAGAACAATCTTTTTCGAGGTCTGTCTTACAAAGTAGATGATGGAGGCACACACACTGAGTTTTAACTTGGAAAAGTCAAAATAAAAGACAGAAAAAGGCCCCAAGCTGCTCTGTGCTTCTTCCCACAATTATGACTGTATGAGGAAGAGAACAGACTCCCAGCCGGTGCTGAGGCTGCATTTTCCTCATGCATGCCCACTGGTAGGAGCCATCAAATGGGGCCTCTTCACTGGTCCGTTGTAGGTGTGTGCTTCTCCTGACTGACTAATGTCAATGTAGGGCACAGCTTCTACAAGTCTATGGGTATCACTGAGTGTACATATAAACTTTACAAGGTATATATGGTCAAAAATAATTTCAAAGAAATCAATTTTTATACTGTAAAATTCCATATACTAGACCCAAGATAGCACAGGAGTAAATGCAAGCTACAGGGACCTCCTCCCAGGACCAACCTGGAATTACAACTAAACTGTAGAGAAATTATCCTGAATACCCAACTGAACACTAGCTGGAGAAAAGACTTATAACCTCAGACAGACAGAAGAAAGCAATTCACCACAACAAGACTGGTAGGGAGGGCAGAGAGGGCTGAGAGTGCAAGAGGGCTGGCTGAGCTCCCACGGGTGGCAGCTGAAGTTCTGGAGCTATATTTCAGCAGCGGGGGATTCCTCCTGAGAAGTGTGGTGCCTAAACCCCAAGCTGAGCTCCCCAGACTACAATACCAAAGCCAGGAAGAAATCCAGATAACATCCAGCTGTGAAAAGCAACAGGGTTTCTGTCTATCAGGGTAAAATGGCTGGAGACACAGAAGACCTCTTAAAGGGCCAATGTACAAAATTTCATTTGAAGCCACATTGAAGACACAATGTATAAGAATCATTGGACCGGGAGAAACAAGATGATGGCGTAGGTAGACACACTGCGCCTCCTCGCACAACCAGAACTGACAGAAAATCGAATGGCAAGGAAGTCTGACACCAAGGAGATAAAAAATAAACATTCATCCAGACCGGTAGGAGGGGCAGAGCTGGGCAGCCAGGGCGGAGAGGACTCATGTTGCCCTGGCAGGACCGAGACTGGCCGACTGTGGGACGAACAGGGCAGGCAGTCCGAACACTAGCAGACCTTGCGGCTCTACATTCCCGCACAGATAAATCGGGAGGGCCAGACTCAGAGTGGTGGAGAACAGGGAAGGGAGAGCAGCAGGTAGCACCCTGGGGCCCCACATTCACACATAGATAAACCAGGACAAAGGGCGGGGAACGAAGCTGACCACGCAACCCAGGGCTCCAGCGCGGGGGAAATAAAGCCTCAAACCTCTGATTGAAAACACCTGTGGGTGTTGGGGCGGCAACAGGAGAAACTCCCAGCCTCACAGGAGAGGTCGTTGGAGAGACCCAGAGAGGCCTAGAGTGTGCACAAGCCCACCCACTCGGGAATCAGCACCACAGGGGCCCAATTTGATTGTGGGTAGCAGAGGGAGTGACTGAAATCCCGTGGAGAGTGGAGCAAGCACCATTGCTCCCTCCTGGCCCCTCCTCCACGTACAGCTTCACAGCACAGCGACCAGCTTTACCCCGCCCTGGGGAACACCTAAAGCTCCTCCCTTTTAAGTAACAGACAGGCCAAAACAAAAAAAAAAAAATGGCCCAAATGACAGAACACATCAAAGCTCCAGAAATAATTCAACTAAGCAGCGAACAGGTAGCCAACCTATCAGATGCACACTTCAAAGTGCTGGTAATAAGGACGCTCACAGAATTGGTTGAATTTGGTCGAAAATTAGATAAAAAATGAAGGCTATGCTAAGAGAGACAAAGGAAAATGTACAGGGAACCAATAGTGATGCAAAGGAAACCAGGACTCAAATCAGCGGTGTGCACCAGAAGGAAGAAAGAAACATCCAACCAGAAAAGAATGAAGAAACAAGAATTCGGAAAAATGAGGAGAGGCTTAGGAACCTCCAGGACACCTTTAAACGTTCCAACATCCGAATTATAGGGGTGCCAGAAGGAGAAGAGGAAGAACAAAAAATTGAAAACTTATTTGAACAAGTTATGAAGGAAAACTTCCCTAATCTGGCAAAGGAAATAGACTTCCAGGAAGTCCAGGAAGCTCAGACAGTCCCAAAGAACCTGGAACCAAGGAGGAACACACTAAGGCACATCATAATTACATTACCTAAGATGAAGCAGAAGGAGAGAATCTTAGAAGCAGCAAGAGAAAAGGAGACAGTTACCTACAAAGGACTTCCCATAAGACTGTCAGCTGATTTCTCCAAAGAGACCTTCCAGGCAAGAAGGGGCTGGAAAGAAATATTCCAAGTAATGAAAGGCAAGGACCTACATCCAAGATTACTCTATCCAGCAAAGCTATCATTTAGAATGGAAGGGCAGATAAAGTACTTCTCAGATAAGGTCAAGTTAAAGGAGTTCATCATCACCAAGCCATTATTATATGAAATGTTAAAGGGAGTTACCTACGAAAAAGAAGATAAAAAAATATGAACAGTAAAAATGCCAGCAAACTCACAGTTATTAACAACCACACCTAAAACAAAAACAAAAGCAAACTAAGCAAACAACTAGAACAGGAACAGAACCATAGAGATGGAGATCACATGGAGGGTTGGCAATAGGGGAGTTGGGAGGGGGAGGGGGGGGAAAGGTACAGAGAATAAGTAGTATAGATGATAGGTGGAAAATAGACAGGGGGAGGGTAAGAATAGTGTAGGAAATGTAGAAGCCAAAGAACTTATAAGTATGGCCCATGGACATGAACTACAGGGGGGGAATGTGGAAGGCAGGGGGTGGGCAGGATGGAGTGGAGTGAGGGGGAGAAATGGGACAACTGTAGCATAATCAATAAATATATTTTTTTTAAAAAAAAGAATCATTGGACCATAACAAGGACAAAGCAGCTCAGTCTCCTTCAAAGCAGGCACCTTGGGCCCTCACACAGTTCTCCCAACAGCCGTCATCTGCCCTGTCATATTTTCCTGAATCTCTTTGAGAGTCTGAAATCTATTCCATTTCAAAACATTTCAGTTTCAGAAAAATCCACAAGTTGCAGGGCACCAAATCAGGGCTGGAGGGGGCTTAGTCACCTGGGTGATCAGATGTTTAGTCAAAAAACTCTGCAGGAGACGTGATGCATGAGGAGTCACATTGTTGTGATGCAGCTGCCAATCGCCTGTTGCCCATAGCTGCAGCCTTCAGAGTCACCCCAACAGTTTACACAGACGAATAATCAGCTTCACATAAAATCTGATGCAGATTCTTTGCTCTTCTGGCTCAGTCACTTTGAATGTAATGGCTACAAGCACACATGCTCACTCAGGGGCAAATTCTGCCCCACTGACTAGTGCAGGGAAGTGGTCATTGTTCACTCATGGGCATTCCAGTCCAAGCTCCTTGGCTGACAGGTTACATTGACGTGACACAAACTGTTCTTATATTAACAATGGCTGGACTCTTTCCACACACACTTCATATACTTTCTTTCAACTTACAGTCCTAACTTCAGTAGGGTTATTTTCCCAGAACACAAACACACTGTCGACTCATCATCTCTAGTTTCCTCTTCCCATGTCTGGCGCCTGAGCACAGTCTCCTTCAGTAATTTTGTGTAATCAATCAGTGTTACATGTGAAATCCCTAACTATACTTCTTTATTTCTACTCAGGCATCAATATTTCCAAACACAAGCACTACCAAAGATGAAGGGTCTATGTATAATAATCCAAGCAAACAGCCCCGTGTGGTAAAAAAAAAATCTAGCTAGTAAAATTTGTTAAATCAAAACTGAAATAATTCTCATGGTATCTATATGTGTGTGGCTCCATATGAAGTGGCAGCTACTCAACTGAGCTTGAAATCTTCTGCAGAAACACACTATGAACTGCGTTGTCAATGACAACAATATTCAGTCAGAGTGTCCCTCCCATCTCACTCTACCTGTGACCTTCAAGAAACCACTCTTCTCTTTGGACTTCAGATTCCACTCTGTCAAATGAGGGGATTAAAAATGAATAATCTCAATTCTTTATTCAAATCACTGCATCCTGGATTATAGTAACATGAGTCTATCAGTGTTCGTACCCACTGGGCATGATTGAGACAATGGCAGATGGCAGGGAATAGACTCATACCAGTGGAATGCATTACAGCTGTAGGCCAGTCAGACCTGAACTGGAAGTGGCAGTGATGACAGACAGACAGAGAGTGTGGGATGTGGGAGCCCCACTACCATCAAGCTGGTCTCCTTATCAGGCCTTCAATTCTGAATTTGCACTATGACACACATTTTATAATAGTGAATATTCAACTTTGTTAGTTGTCAGGAATATCAAATACTCCAAATAATGTCAAGAGTAAAGGAAAAGATCCTCTTAGCTATTGGTGAGGATGTTCAACAAGGGACTCACACAAGGGCAGTGTGTTATGGCAAGGTGGATTGGCTGACTTCATAGAAAACTGTATGATAATATTTACTAAATATAAATTTCACATACACACCCAAACACATTTCAACTCCTGGTTTTATATATAGATAAATGGGTGTTTGTGTCTACCAAAAGGGATTTCAAGAGTGTTCACACTAAAATTAGTAGTAATAACAGAAGAGAAAACAACTCCACTGCCTACCATGCACATTAAAGTAGATCAAAAAGTAACAATATACTTGTACAAAACTATGCTCTACACCAATGGGATCCATCTTTGCAAATGAACGTAACAATGGGAACAAGTGTGTAACTGACCACAGCAGCACATGCTTTAGGTGTCTGCTTGTGCTCAGTTCAAAATTAATCTGACGTGATAATAACCAAAAATGTAGTTATTCCTTTGCTTAAAGAGACTACTGACTTCAGAGGATTCCTGCTGACCTGACGGATGGGGCTCAGTTTGTTGGGTGTCATCTGCAAAGTGAAAGGTTGCCAGTATGATTCCCAATCAGGGCACAGACACAGGTGGCAGGTTCATTCACTGTCGGGGCGTGTACAAGAGGCAACCAACTGCTCTTTCCCTCTCACACCATGTTTCTCTCCTTCTTTTTCTCCCTCCTGTCCCCTCTCTCTAAACACAAATCCATAAAATTTTTAAATCTTTTTTTAAAAGGGTATCCTCGAGTAGAAGGCTTTGGTGATTCTGTTTTGGTGTTCTATTTGTTGTTTTGGTTTTGGTTACAAGGGTATTTATTTTAAATTTGTTTAGCTACATACTTATCATTTAAATAATATCATGTAAATTACATATCAAAAAGGTTCTACAAAAAGCAAATCTATGTATGCATCAGTAGATTCTAAGAAACTTCAGAAATTTAATGTAAAATGTTTAGTTCCAGTGCAGCCTCGTCTACAATAAGTTCAGTATATTTTTGTAATTTAATGGAGCAACTGTTAAGGTGATAATATATCATTTTGCTTATAAATGATTACTGTATTTTTAAGCAAATATGTCTTCTTCAAAATATGAGCCTTTCTTTTATTATTGATGTTCAAGTACAGTTGTCTCCACTTTCCCACACTACTCATGCCTGCCCAACCAATTCCCTCCCCCCACCCTCGATCCTACCCTTTAGTTTTCTCCTTGTGTCCTTTATGTATGTTCATTGATGACCCTTCCCCTATTTTACTCCATTATTACACTCCCCCTATCCTTCTGGTTACTCTCAGCTTGTTCTTTATTTCAATGTCTCTGGTTATGTTTTGCTTGCTTGTTTGTTTGGTTCATCCACTTGTAGGTGAGATCATATGGTATTTGTCTTTCAATGCCTGGCCTAGTTCACTTAGCATAATTCTCTCCAGATCCATCCATGCTGTTGCAAGCTCCTTCTTTCTTTCTGCTGCGTAGTATTCCATTGGGTAACTGTACCATAATTTTCTGATCCACTCATTTCCTGATAGGCACTTGGGTTGCTTCCAGCACTTGGCCATTGGAAATTGTGCTGCTATGAACATTGGGGTGCATAGCTTCTTTTGAACTGCTGTCTCAGAATTCTTGGGGTATACCCTGGCAGTCGTACCACTGGGTCAAAAGGCACTTCCATTTTTACATTTCTGAGGAAATTCCACAGTGTTTTCCAGAGTGGCTGCACCAGTCTGCATTCCCACCAACAGTGCACTAGGGTTTCCTTTTCTCCACAACCTCACCAGCACTTGTTTGTTGATTGGTTATGGTGGCCATTCTCACTGGTGTGGAGTGGTTTCTCAATGTGGTTTTAATTTGCATCTCTCTATGGTTAGCATCCTTTCATGTGTCTCTGGGCCCTCTGCATGTCCCCTCTGGAGAATTGTCTGTTCAGGTCCTTTGCCCATTTTTTAATTGGGTTGTTTGTCTTGTTCGAGTAGAGTCTTCTGAATTCTCTATATATTTTGGAGATCAAACCCATGTCCAAGGTATCATTTGTAAATACATTTTCCCATACAGTAGGTTCCCTTTACATTTTGCTGATGTTTTCTTTTTTTTTCTTTTTTTTTTTTTAATTTATTTATTGTTATTTAATTACAGTTGTATGCCTTTTCCCCCATCCCTTCACCCCACCCCAGGTGAACCCACTTCCCTCCCCCCTCTCCACCCTCCCCCTTGGATTTGTTCATGTGTCCTTTATAGTAGTTCCTGTAATCCCCTCTACCCACTGTCCCCGCCCCCACCCCCCACCCCCGCCCTTGCTATTGTTACATTGTTCTTAACTTCAATGTCTCTGGTTATATTTTGTTTGCTTTTTCCTTCTATTGCTTATGTTCCAGTTAAAGGTGAGATCATATGGTATTTGTCCCTCACTTCCTGGCTTATTTCACTTAGCATAATGCTCTCCAGTTTCATCCATGCTGTTGCAAAGGGTATAAGCTCCTTTAACCATGTAGAAGCTTTCATTTTGATTAAGTCCCATTTGTTTATTCTTTCCTTAATGTCCCTTGCTCTAGGGGAGATATATGTAAAAATATTGCTGTATGGAATATCTGGGATTTTCCTGCCTGTGTTTTCCTCTAGGACTTTTAATGTGTTGCCCCTTCTAATATTATTTCCAGGAACAAGGAGACTAGCGAACCTCGTTTCCCTTGGTGCCGTTACTAAGCATAAATTCCCAGAAATGGAATTGCTGGGTCACACAGCAGTTTTATTTTTAATTGTTTACAATATACTCCATACTGCTTTCTACCATGCCTACACAAATGTGCAAGCTCACCAATAGTGCAAGAGACATCCCTCTTCTCCCTACCTAAAAATACAAATGGTTGTAGGAATATAGTACAAACAACTACATGCTAACAAATTGGACAATCAGGACAAAATAGATAATTTCCTAGAAACATACAATCTTGCAAAACTGAATCAGGAAGAATCAGAGAATCTGAATAGACAGATTACAAATAGGGAAATTGAAGCAGTAACCAAAATACTCCCAACAGACAAAAGTCCTGGACCAGATGGCTTCACAGGTGAATTTTACCAAACATTCAAGGAACACCTATTTTGTGCAACTTTAATGAGTATAATGAAGATGTCTAAAAGATTCTACTTCACTTCTTACCTCTAGACTTCAATTTCTGTATCAAGTAATGAGTTTATTGGAAACAACTCAACATGTATGTATCATAGCATATATGATAATATATGGTGATTATTACACAATACAAAACTATGGTAAAAAGGAAAATTTATTTATAGTCAAATTTATATGCTCTAAAGGCGATTACTTACAATTTAATTTAAAGAAAAACCTAGCTATGATAAATTATGTATGTGTAATTGTACTCATATCAAAATTTTATGGTCTTAAGATTCTGTATAAACCTAACGATATTAGCCAAAGAAGAATGAATAAATTAATGTAGAAAAGGATTCATTGACATTATTCATAATAACTATTTGCACATAAGCTATATTTATTCAGATATAATTTTTATTTAACTATTAATCATCCCATAATACACAAAATTTAGCTTTCCCTAAGCACTATGACTATAGTCAGTTTTGCCTGTATTTACCAAAATCTTTATTTTGTAAAAATATGTAATGTGAGAGTGTTTGTATATGTGTGTCTTTGTGTGTAACTTGAGTGGGTGTTTTTGTAAATTGTGAGAGGGAAAAAATATACCTGTATAAGATTTGGTGAGCTGGACACAAAGAGCCCTCAATACACTCGTTTTACTATTGCTAAGTAAGTACAATATTAGGTAATAAGGTAGGAAGGGACAAAAGCAACATTTTCAAAAGGTCCATATTTCTTTCTCAATCACCAGCCTGTAGGGAATAACACATGATACAACATCTTGTTATACCTGTCCCATGCTCCTGAGAGACCAGCACCCAGGTCCAGACACAGCCAGGGTGATATAAGCCAGGTCACTGAGGGGACAGTGCTGAACACTCTGGCAGACAGAAAACAGACAACAAAGAAGTCCAGGATCCGGAACAGGTAGAGGATTTTATTGTGGTTTACTCATTTCTATTTTAGATTTCATTAGTTCTTTTATCTTTATTTGACATAAATAGTATACAAACTTTTCCTTACTTTTATCATTCTCATTATTTTAAAGACATTCATAAATGTCAAAGAAGAATAAAATTGAGTATTATTAATGAAAGTGGTTGGACATTTTTTGTTTTCACTCACTTACATGTACTTTTACATATTTTATAAATATTTTTGAATGAAATAAAGTTTTTTTTAATGTCTCCTCAAGCACAGATAATTAGATGAGTCCAAAGATTTTTGGAGACCTGCATGTGGATCACTACATCATTATTCAGATGTAATTCTTTGTCTATTCTACACTCTGCTCCATTTTCTCATATTCCCACAGAATAGAAAAGGTCACATATTATATCATACATGATATGCCTGGTTTGTGTAGAATATAACAAAAGAACATAGTATTTTATTGACCTTCCAAGGACCAACTCTTTTTAACCAAAGGAAAGCAGATTTCAGAGATTCTCAAGAGGGAGGGGATCAAGAACACAGTCAAGCAATGTCACAATGTCTACAGAATTGGATGGGGCCCAGTTCAGATGGAAATTTCTCTGAGGTTGTGGGACTGTGGACACATGAGACATTATCTTGTATCCTGTAAGTGGGTTCTAGCAGATTAGAGTGGAGGGTCTCACACAGCAATCCACACTTGCCTCTGGGTCACCTGTGCTACCAGATGCCTACTGTCGGGTCCCAAGACACCTCCCCAAGCAGTGCTGTCACAGGGTTCACAGTTAACCCTACTTGTTGTAGCCTCTGTCCTCTAACCTACCATCCCTGACACCCCTCCAACTTCTCCTCCAGCGATGCTCCCTGCTCTGGGAGTCCTGGATCACAGACTACTTTTATCCCTTTGTGACTGAGTCTAGATAGGACAAGGGGATAATGGGGAAGTGGGCACCCGATACACCAAGAAAGAAGACGGTGATCTGCCTGCTTTATAGTGTTGGATAATGAGGAGAGAAAGAAATATTTCTGTTACCTGCATCTCTCAATTCTCAATGCTTTTTTATTTCAGAATATGACAACACTTGTACTACATCAGGAACAGAAACTTTGTAATAAGATGTGGGTTTTCTGGACCAAATACTTCTAAGAACAACTTGCTTGACTCTGAGAGCATCAGTTTCTTAATCTATAAGATCAAAAAACACTACATAGATTCATATGGAAATGAAATGATTTAATTTGGTTCAAAGTGTGTACATATTCTATACAGTGCAATGCAAATGTAAGCTATTTATTGTCATTTTTACAATTTATGTAATATTGGAAACATTGCAAAGTCAGTTTACTTAAAGAAAATGTTCATTGTTGAGTTCTTTTTCTAACTGCTGACAAATAGAAAGAACCAGCAGTTTAACTGCTAAGACAGTAAGATGCTTCTGCTCTCCATTTGCATTTCCTTCCTCCACAACCAAGGATTGCCAACCTGACTGATGGCTGTTGAGAACTGCACCGTGTTCACGGACTTCATACTCTTAGGACTCTCTGGCAGGCGGGATGTGCAGCAGGGGCTCTTTGTGCTCTTCCTGTTGGTTTATGGCATCACTGTGGTCGCCAACCTAGGGATGATCCTTCTGATCAGCATGGACGCCCGGCTCCACACGCCCATGTATTATTTCCTGAGCAATCTGTCTTTCTGTGATATCTGCTACTCTTCCACCATCTCTCCCAAGATGCTGGCTGATTTCTTATCTGTGCAAAAGAGCATCGCATATAATTTATGTGTGGCTCAAATGTTCTTTTCTGGTGGCTTTGCGGCTGTGGAATGTGTCATGCTGTCTGTCATGGCTTATGACCGTTACGTAGCCATTTGTCATCCCCTTCTCTATACAACAGCCATGTCCAGGAGAGTGTGCATCCAGCTCGTGGCCACTGCCTACACCACAGGTTTTATGGATATGGCAATCTTTACCTATTGCACACTTCAATTTTCATTCTGCAATTCCAATATCATCAATCACTTTTTCTGTGACTTACCACTCTTACTAGCCATCTCCACCTCAGACACAACCACCCTTGAAATAGCAATGACTGTTTCTTGTAGTTGTGTTGGGGGGTCCAGCATCATCACTGTCCTCCTCTCCTACAGCTACATCGTAACTACCATCCTCCACATGAAGTCCGCTGCAGGCAGACGCAAAGCCTTTTCCACCTGTGCCTCCCACTTAACTGCTGTTGGTGTATATTATGGGGCAGTCTTTTTCATGTATATCCGACCTAGCTCGAGTTACTCCACGGACACTGACAAAGTGGCCTCTGTTTTCTACGCGGTTGTCATCCCCATGTTAAACCCACTCATCTACAGTTTGAGGAATAAGGATGTGAAAGGTGCCCTGAAAAAAACCGTTGGCACTAAATCATGTACTGGGTGAAAGTGTGGTCAATCACAAAGATTTTATTTGTAGATGCTGACAGCTAAAGTTTATGGACATTGGCACAGTTTTCTGTGGTCTCACAAATACAACGCTGGATGTTTCTTTACCCACATTTGTGCCTAAATTGAGTGTGGAGGAGAGTCATTATAAATCTGTATTTCTGTGAACTAAAGAAGAGGAATAATAGGTTTACTCTACTGTTTTGCAAAGAGGATTTTTGTGTACTACTCTGCTCTATTCATGAGTATATGTGTATGTATGTATGTATGTGTGTGTGTGTATATATCCCAGAGAGATTATGGGCACAGTACCACCTCCCTCCATGTTTAAAGTTCCATTTCTTAAGCAAATGATTTTAATAACCTTGCTGAGCCAGAAGGGAGCTTTCATGGTTTAAGTTAGCTTTTGTCATCTTCTTCCTATGTGCTTGTATCATCCTATAAATTTCCCATCATAACACTTGGAAGTAATAAGTAGTAAATGAATGAGTAAGAGTAAATTAAAACTGTCCTGCCTTTGCTCAAAGTCCCATAACTGCAAGGCTCTTGTCTATCTGGTTCACCAGTATTTCTACTTTGTTATTTACAATGCCCATTTTCAGGATGCCATTCAAAACCATTTATGCAATGAATGATGTGTCCCCTTGCAAGACAGATGGAAAAAGCAGCCTTTGTGTATGAAAAAGAGAATAACTTTGTTTTGTTTTATTCTAGCATGTTCATTTTACACAAAACCTACCTGTATTTTTTCTTTGCCCAAGGCTGGGTAACCATCAGGGACACAGTTAATGGGATGTGGACAACTTCTCAGATCCTCTATTTCTGATCGTGCTACCCCAGGGGTCAGCAGCATCAGCAGCTCTACATTTATATGGCACATCACAGCCTTCACCTCAGACTGTGCATTTCCCCTCTTGCCCTCGCTCTGGGGAACAGATACCTGCTCTTGACAACTGAACAGAAACTGCATGAACAGTGCTTGGGGATATAGGACCTTGACCTTCTCTAATAGCCACTATCCTTTTAATGTATAAAGTGTGCTTAACGTTTGTACTTTAACTCCATTTATAACGTGTTCATAGCATTATACCAATTGCTATACTAATTAACTTTACAAAAAACATGAAATTCCCAATTGATGTAGTTGAAGTGCAAGAGTTATTAACAAGAACTTATGTTTGATGAAGAAAAAAACAAACAAATTGTATTTACATTAGTATTCCAGTTGTAATGTCTTAAATTGGTTCCCTGTCAATTCGTGAAATAAACTGAAACCTTAGTCTAAACACAATTGTAATAGTGGTCATTGCTTAGTGGTTGGATGTTAAGTAAGGCTAAAATCTATTTTAATAACTTAAGGTAATTGTACCTGATATTTATACTATTACTGAATAACTATTAATATCGTTATTAAAAAACATTATATAATTTCAGGGTCTCAGAATATTCATTTAATTTTAAGGTTGCCATTCTGTAGAAAAACCTGGAGGCTCTCTCTCCTTCTCCCTGGAGGACACAGCACTAGACTGCACAAGGCTTCTCATTTAGGACCTCTTCTCCTTACACACACACACACACACACACACACCTCCCTTTAATGTAAAAAGTGTCCTTAATTTACCTACTTCAAACATCCTAAGAATGAAACAACACACTTCTCAGCTCTGGTTAAATGCCCCATTCTTAAATCACAGGCAAATATCTCCTTTAAGCATTGTACTAATATCATCTGTTATTACATCACCATCTCCAAGATGAGATTGTGAGTGTTCTTAGCTCAAGCACTGAGCATTCCATGTCTATTATCCAAAGCACTTGCATGGTGTCAGTGACACCAAATGACAAAACAGACAAATAGATACTAAAATGAAGTATTAGATGACATTTTACTTCTTGTTAGAGTCACTAAAACAACAAACCTCAGGGTACGATGCTTGGTAATACACATTCCATCATCCCCCAGAAAGTACATGAATGGTTGTGGGCACTGAAGTGATGGATCTATAAAGACCCACATGACACTTACACTCTAAGTAAAGAGCATTCACCTCGGAACATTCCTCAGATTTGTCGATTTCATCTAACTCTGCTCCAGTTTCCACCAGAACTATTTTATGAGCAACAGTATAGTAGAATACATTATATTTTATAAAGCATTATCCAAAAACATACATTTTATAAAAGATCATACCCATAGGTTGTGTGGAAGTAAATGAGAGTATAAGGGTGATAAAAGGTAATGAAAAAATACAATACAAAATAAACTATTAAAAATACCTTCACGCAAATGAACTACATTAGCAGAAGCAGCTTTTAATAGCTGTTTATTTCTACACTTTGTTGAATATCCACCAGCCTAACAGGAGAAAAATACTTGAAACACATTTACTGAGTCATTATTCATATAACCTGTATCCTAATGATGGTGAGAATGTAGAAAAACATATCTATACCCATATAGATTAGATGTGGAGGGTGATAGATTTCAAATACATACATACATATGTAAATAGAAAATACAAAATTTGTTTACCAGCCAATTCAATGTTATACAATTAAAGAAGAGCAGTTATACTACCCTCCTAAATGCCACTTTGGCATGCTGATTATTTTGAAATACAGTTAAGTTAAGAAAGCTGATGTCTTTTCATACATGGGAGAAAACAAGAGGTCCTTGGCTCACACATTCTTTGCATTGATTCTGAAATACTGTGACAGTAAAGGTTATGAATCATTGTTCTGAATAATGATTTCTGAATATTCCCTCACGTATACAATGGTGGAGCTGAAAAATTCCTGAGACATAGTGACACTGCGATGTCATATCCCAATGCATTCTGCATGTGTATGGGGTGACCCTGGTGCACACAGACCTACTGGGTGTGCAGTGTATAAAGCATAGCATATATGGTTACATGCAGTACATACTGTTTGAGGATGATAACAAATGACTATGCTACGGGTTCATGTATTTGCTGTACTGTTTATTGTCATTTAGACTATACTCTTTCCACTCATAGAAAACAGTGCCCTGTACACTGGCAGCAGCCTCACACATGTTGTGTTAACCACATCTTTTGACTGCACCATTCTCTCTTGTGCATGATACAATCCCATGTTCCTTTATAAATTTACTGGAGCCAGAGTGTACAAAGTTTGTGAAGTCTACAGTGGTCCCAGTCACGTCGCAGGCCTTCACATGCACTCACCACTCAAGCACTGACGCACCTAACGCAACTTCTAGTCCTGCAACCTCCATTTATAGCAACTGTTCTAACAGGTGTACTATAGCTTATCTTTAATACTGATTTTTACTGTACCTTTTCTATGTTTAGATATGTTTAGGTATGTAAATACTTACCCTTGTGTTATAATTACCTACAGAAATCAGCACAGCAACAAGCTGTATGGCTTTGCAGCCTGGGAGCAACAGGCTGTACCATACATCCAAGGTGTGTAGCAGGCTCTACCGTCCCGGTGCGCATAAGTGCTCACACACCTGCGATGCTCACACAATGATGAGATCCCCTGAAAATGCATTTCTCAGAATATATCCTCATTATTAAGTGACACGTGACTATAGTAATTTCTTGGATACAATAAAGTTCAGCATATTTTTTATGAAATAGATGGTGAAACATTCATAGAAAATTCAGGAAAAACTTATCTATTATGTTACTAAAAATTGCTGTTTTTGTTATAAAGAATGATGTCTTATTCAACCCTTGGACACTGCCAATATTGCTTCCAGGAGCAGGGAAACTTAGTAAACTTGCTTTTCTTTGGTACCAATATCATGCACTGAACTTATTCATAAGGACTCATGACAGGGCCACACAATTATTTTCCAGTGGGAGTCTGCCAGTAGATGCACAGTTACCTACATAGTATTAGATTTAGAGGCACCAGTGGTACCAGGGGTGTCATATGAGCCCAGAGTTGGGTATTTGTTCTCTAGTTTGAGTCTGGTGTCTTAAATTCCAACTAAGTCATTTTTCCATAATTTAAGAAAGCTAACTTTAATTAACTACAAATCCTTTGGGGACATTAATTACCCAGATTTCAACAATAATGTAGCCACTAAGTCTCAGGTTTTAACAAAAAGAGGTCAAGGTAATATAGACCAAAAGGACTGCAAGGGCAGCCATGTGTTGGATGTGAAATTTAGATCCTGCCCCAACACAATATACCCTGAAGAGATGAAGCACCTGATGAGAAAATGGTCTTTTGAAAGGAATCTGAGTAAAGTGACCAAGGACAATCCTCCTTTCCTTTCCAGCACCAGAGAAGTAGATAATGTCAGTAATGCTCACGGGTAAAACAAATACATCAGTATCTTCACTTTGATGGGTAGCAAATTATTATAATTACTTAGTTGGGGCATGCTGTTCAAATATCTCTTAAAATGGTGAATTAATATATTGGCATCTGCATCATCACACAAAAGATGCCAATAAAATATAAAAAGGCAGGCACTGAAATGTATCATTAAGAAGCCATTGCTCCCCAATCAAGAATATTTTAATGATTTTACCCTGAATATGGTTCAGCTTTAAGAACCATGAAAATAGGCAATGTCCTCGTCTAGTTCCAGATGAAGTTTTAGAAGAAAAAAATTACCTAGACTTATGTACATACGCTGACTACTGCCCATCACGTCATAAAGTATCTTTTACAGGCAAACTTTGTTTTATGGGGAAGAAATAAATTAGCTGTAACAAAGCAGAGTGGACAAGAAAAAGACATTATTTATCCATTACAACCTACAGTAGAATTCAACTAACACATAGTAAGTTGTGCATGTCAGCATCCTGCAATGAGTCACATATTACAGCAAGTCTCAGAACACAGCCAATGCAGAGAGTATCCCTGAAGGTCTGGACATTGCACAATGTCAGGGGTACCCTATTAATAAGTGTTTCTTATGTTCAATGTGCTTATGGTTAATGGAATTATGCAAAGAGCACCAAGTTGCACACCAAAGTTAATAATAATGAAGTTTTCGGCTACATAAAAGAAAGTATGTTTCAGTCTGGAAACCTTTTTATTGTTCCCCTCTGTTCTCCATCATTGATTTAGAAGTCTCAGCAGTACACCTTCTAGATATTTTCCACTATTCTCATTGTACCTAAATAGAGTGTAGAGAGCAGTACTTATTGGTCTTGGTCTTCTCTCCAAGTTAAGGAAGAGTAGTAATAGATTCACTATATTGTGGTTTTTTTTAAGTAACTTCCTGCTCTGTTCATGCGTGTGTCTCAGAGAAATATCATGGGAAGAGAAACCCTTCCTCCAGGTTCATTCAGTTTACTGTCCTTAAAGCTCCAATTTAAAAAAAAATAAAATAAAAGGTTTAATAAACTCACTCAGCCAGAAGGTAGTGTTAGTGGCTTAAATTAGATTTGTTTTTATCCTTCCTATGCACTAGTATCTCCCCATAAATGTTCCACCATAACACTTAGAAGTATGTCACTAGCAATTATCAATAAATAAGAATAAATAAAAGTCCCCTGCCCTAACTCAAAGTTTCATAAACGTAAGATCATTTGTCCACAACTAGCTTTACTTTGTTATTTACAATGCTTTGCTACAAGATGCCCATGACAAATATTTATTGAATAAATAAATGAAATTTGCCTGAAAAATTCAATCATCATCATCATTCTTTCCTTTCTTAGTCTTTCCTCATCACATCCTTCTCACACACTCAGCAACAACTGATTGATGGCAAGTATCATTGTTACAATGTTCTCAGTGGTGGTGTATACTTGGTTAATGTTATAATCAAGTTATATATCTTGACTTCTTCCTTCATCCTGCCACTGAAAACCTTAAACTGAATTATGACACAGCAAAGGTAGGTTAGGGTATATGTGAATCACAGCCAACAGACACACACTGGTCATTGGCTGTGTAACTACACTTGTTTGAAATAGAGCAGTAATAATGCTTAATAATCCAGTGAGTAAGAGGTCCTGTGTTAGATTCACAGGTGGAAACTTTTAACTTTCCTGAACATCTCTTCCTAGAAACATGCTATAAACCAGGTGGCATTGCCACTTTAAATCACTATGCTATTTAACAAGTCATATTTCTTTCCTATACCCATGTTATAGGGGCTTTACTTAGATTACCTCTAGGGTCTTCTAGCTAATACAATATGTTGTGGTGAAGTGTGGTTCTACTGCTGTGTAAACTCATTCCCAGCACAGTATTGGAAAGGTTTGGGAATTATAGGGAATATATATATAATTTGAATATATATTGCATATAATATCACTACATCTTCATATAGAAAGAAAATATACTACACATCTCTGCTGTTTTAACCTGAGATATTGGTGACCATAAATCTACAGGGTGTGAGTTCAGAAGGCCAAATGCTTCCAAATACAACCTTTTTGACTGTCCTGTTATTCAAATTCAGAATGTCAGAACCACTTCCTAGAAGTGGCTATCCAATTTTATTGGCATTCAAGGAAATACAAATAATTACTTAAATATAGTATTATGACTCAACTACAGAATGGTTAAAATGAAAGAGCAAATATTGGTGAGGATGCAGAACAACTGTGACTTTTATCTCATACTCAACAGGCAAAAACTAGAAGTGTCTCTCTTAAGATCAGGAAAAAGACAAAGATGCTTGCTTTCATCACTCTTACCCAATACAGAACTGAGAGCTAGTTATAGCAATCAGACAAGAAGAATAAATAAAAGGAATCCAATAGAAAAGAGGAAGTAAAACTGTCATTATTTGCAGATGACATGATATTGAATATAGAAAACCCAAAAGACTCCACCAAAAAACTACTAGATATAATAAATGAATTTGGCAAAGTAGCAGGATATAAAATTAATATTCATAAATTTGTGGTATTTTCATAAACCAATAATAAAATGCTAGAATGAAAAATTAAGAACATAATCTCATTTACATTGCAACAAAAAATTCAAGGAACCTAGGAATAAATTTAACCAAGAAGGTAAAAGATTTGTACTCAGAACATTATAAGATATTGAAAAAGGGAATTGGGAAAGATATAAGTAAATGGAAGAATTAACATCATTAAAACATCCATACTACCCAAAATAATCTACAGATTCAACAAAATTCCTATTAAAATACCAATGGCATGTCTCACAGATAAAAAACAAATATTTCAAAAATTATATGTAACCAAAAAACACCCAAAATCTCAGCAATCTTGAGAAAGAAGAAGTTAAAGGTATCACACAACCTGATATCAAAACAACATGGAACTGGCACAAGAACAGACATAGAGATAATGGAACAGAATAGCAAGCACAGAAATAACCCCACACCTTCATGGTCAGCTGCTATTTGACAGAGAAGGCAAGAACACACAATGGGGCAAAGACAGTCTCTTCAATAAATGGAATTTTTATAATATATTTATTGATTATGCTATTACAGTTGTCCCATTTCCCCCCCTTCACTCACTCCATCCTGCCCACCCCTCCCTCCCACATTCCCCCCTATAGTTCATGTCCATGGGTCATACTTATAAGTTCTTTGGCTTCTACATTTCCTACACTATTCTTACCCTCCCACTGTCTATTTTCCACCTATCATCTATGCTACTTAGTCTCTGTACCTTTTCCCCCCTCTCCCCCTCCCACCCCCCTATTGACAACCCTCCATGTGATCTCCATCTCTATGGTTCTGTTCCTGTTCTAGTTGTTTGCCTAGTTTGCTCTTGTTTTTCTTTTAGATGTGGTCATTAATAACTGTGAGTTTCCTGTCATTTTTACTGTTCCCATTTTTGATCTTTTTTTTTTTAGGTAAGTCCCTTTAACATTTCATATAATAAGGGCTTGGTGATGATGAACTTCTTTAACTTGACCTTATCTGAGAAGCACTTTATCTTCCCTTCCATTCTAAATGATAGCTTTGCTGGATACAGTAATCTTGGATGTAGGTCCTTGCGTTTAATCTTGGGTAATGTAATTATGATGTGCCTTGGTGTGTTCCTCCTTGGGTCCAGCTTCTTTGGGACTCTCTGAGCTTCCTGGACTTCCCGGAAGTCTATTTCCTTTGCCAGATTAGGGAAGTTCTCCTTCATTATTTGTTCAAAGAAGTTTTCAATTTGTTGCTCTTCCTCTTCTCCTTCTGGCACCCCTATAATTCGGATGTTGGAACGTTTAAAGATGTCCTGGATGTTCCTAAGCCTCTCCTCATTTTTCCGAGTTCATGTTTCTTCATTCATTTCTGGTTGGATGTTTCTTTCTTCCTTCTGGTCCACACCATTGATTTGAGTCCCAGTATCCTACACATCACTATTGGTTCCCTGTACATTTTCCTTTGTTTCTCTTGGTAAAGCCTTCATTTTCTCATCTAATTTTCGAACAAATTCAACCAATTCTGTGAGCGTCCTAATTACCAGTGTTTTGAACTGTGCATATCATAGGTTGGCTACCTGTTCGCTGCTTAGTTGAATTATTTCTGGAGCTTTGAAGTGTTCTGTCATTTGGGCCATTTTTTTTTTTGTCTTGGTGTGTCTGTTACTTAAAGGGGCGGAGCTTTAGGTGTTCCCCAGGGCTGGGTAAAGCTGGTTGCTGCACGTGGGGGAGGGGCCAGGAGGGAGCAATGGTGCTTGCTCCACTCTCCACCACATTTCAGTCACTCCCTCTGCTACCCACAATCAAATTGGGCCCCTCTGGTGCTGGTTCCCGAGTGAGTGGGCTTGTGCTTGCTCTAGGTCCCTGTGGGTCTCTCCAATGACCTCTCCTGTGAGGCTGGGAGTTTCTCCTGCTGCTGCCCCAAACTCCACGGGTGTTTTCACTCAGAATTTTGAGGCTTTATTTCCTGGAGCTGGAGCCCTGTGTTAAGCGGTCTGCTTCACTCCCCTGCCATTCCCTCCGGTTTATCTATGCGCAAATGTGGGGCTGTGAGGTCTGCTACCCATCGCACTGCCTGCCCCGTTCTCCACCACTCTAAGTCCGGCCCTCTCAGTTTATCTGTGTGCGAACGTGGGGCCGCAGGGTCTACTAGTGGTCAGACTGCCTGCCCCGTTTGGCCCATACTCTGCCATTCTTGGTTCCGCCACAGCAACCTGAGTCTTCTCCACCCCGGATGCCTGTCTCCACCCCTCCTACAGGTCTGGATGAATGTTTCTTTTTTATCTCCTCAGTGTCAGACTTCCTTGCCCTTCGAGTTTCTGTCAGTTCTGATTGTGCGAGGAGGCTCAGTGTGTCTACCTACACATCCATCTTGGTTCTCCAATAAATGGTATTGAAAAAATTGGACAGATAAATGCAAAAAAATGAAACTAGACCACCATCTTAGGCCATACACAAGAATAAACTCAAAGTGAAATAAAGACTTACATGTAAGTAATGAAACCATAGAAATTCTGAAAGAAAACATGGACAGCAAAATCTCAGATATTTCTCATAGTAATATTTTTGCTGATATATCTCTTAGGGCAAGGGATACAAGGAAAAATAAACAAATGGGACTACATCAAATTTAAAAGCTTTTGCACAGCAAAATAAACCATCAACAAAATGAAAAGCCAACCCACTGAATAGGAGAACATATTTTCCAATGACATATCTGATCATGGGTTAATTTCCAAAATATATAAAGAACTTATGAAACTCAACACCAAGAAGACAAACAACCCATTAAAAAATGGGCAAAAAACCTGAATAGGCACTTCTCCAAAGAAGACACAGATTGGCCAATAGACATATGAAAAGATGCTCAACATCACTAATTATCAGAGAGGTGCTAATTAAAACCACAATGAGATATTACCTCTCACCTGTCAGAGTGACTATCATCAATAAATCAACAAACAAGTGTTGGCAAGGATGTGGAGAAAAGGGGACCTTAGTGCACTGTTTGTGAGAATGCAGATTGGTGCAGCCACTGTAGAAAACAGTATGGAGTGTTCTCAAAAAATTTAAAATGGAGTTGCTTTTTGACCCAACATTCCCACTTCTAGAAATAAATCTGAAGAAACCTAATTTAAAAGAGTATATGTACCACTATGTTCATTGCAGCATTATTTCCAATAGCCAAGATCTGGAAACAGTTCAACTGCTAATCAGTAGTTTAGTGGATAAAACCACAGTGGTACATTTATACAATTGAATAATACTCAGCACTGAAAAAGAAGGAAATCTTAAAATTGTGACAGTGTGGATGGACCTAGGGACTATTAAGTAAGTGAAATAAGCCAGCCAGAGAAAGACAAATACCATATGTTCCCATTTATATGCAGAATCCAATGAACAAAATAATTTAACAAACAAAATGTAAATAGAAGCATAGATATATAGAACAGACTGACAGCTGTCAGAGGGGAGGGGGCTTGGGACTGGATGAAAAAAGGTGAAGGTGCTAAGCAAAATGTGTGTGTGTGTGTGTGTGTTATATGTTATATGTTATATGTTATATAACCCATATATACCTTATACATATACACACCACACAGACACAGACAACAGCATAGTGATAGCCAGGGGGGAGGGCGAAGGGGTAGGTAGATATGGGCAAGGTGGGGAGAAAAGGTAACTGAAAGAGAATTTACTTTGGACACGGAGAGCATGCTGCAATGTGCAGATGATCTTTTATGACATGTACACTTGACACCTCTCTGGTTGTATGAACCAATATCATCACGATAAATTCAGTAATAAATAAATACATTTTTGCATATTTGAAAAGAGATAGAACAAAGAACAGAGCAGCATTCATATTAGTATTCAATTTGCAATGATTTATATTCACTCTCTTATCAGCAGAGATAGGGAATTTAGAGTTGAGAAGCATATGTAAATAAAACTTATACTTTTTCACTCTCCCAACCCCAAACTCCTTTGTCTTGCCAATTCTTTCCACATTTATTGTTTCCTTGCTTAAATTGTGCATAAACTGCCTCCTTTGATCACTTCTTTGATCCTGTACATGCAAATTTAAATTTGTTTTTTCTCCTTTATCAATTTAATTATTGGGCCCAAGAAGAGAAGAAGGGAAAAGGTTCCCATCCCTACCCAGTCAAAAAATCATTGCAAGGAGGGGGGTTCACAGATACTTATGAGAAAGGAAACAGACAATGACCAATAAAAAAGCAATATGTGAGATTATCATATTTCTAAATGAGGAGTGAAAGAGATGTTTCAGAAATAGAAGAAACAAGGTAAAGAATGAAAAAAGGGATAAAAATCATTAAGTAGAGGATCCATTTGAATTTCGTCAGACATCTGGTTTCACTGGAGGACAGTGTAGATTCATGGTAGCCATGAAGCACAGCATTAAAATGAATTCTGGGAAGCTTCTGACACTGCTCAATCTAGTAAAAAGAGTGAAGAATCAAAGTTCAGCCTTTGCTAAAGTCATTGAAGCATTCACTGGGGAAACACAGAACGAGAATCTAATTAATCATGTTCTCATAACACAGAAGAGTGGAGGCAAAGTCTTCAGAGATTTAAGTCCCAACAGTCACCTGGTAGAAATAAAATGCAATCTGCCTACTGTTGCTGTACCAGAGATAAGGACAGAAAGACTTGCTCATTTCAGGTAGGTTTCTAAATGGCTTAATTGAAAGAAGGTAGGCGGGGGGTGGGGGGGGGGACCTTACTTTTGGAAAAATGAAGAATAAAGAATTGAGAATTTTGTTAATGAATCATTGTGTATCTCCTTTCTCAGTTAAATGAACTTTTCAATCTAATGGCCAAACAATGCTATTTCTTTGTTGGGCCTGTGTGAATTTGTCTGACCTCATTTGTTATGAGGATGAGGAAAGTAAATATCTTATTTATATTTTAATCAAGATTGGTAAGTGAATCATTACTTTTATCACTGTGCAAGAGATATCACTATACATGTAAATTTAAGGTTCACTTTTTTTCCTTTCAAACAATAATAGAGACAGCACATTATGGAATATCAATGTATGTTAATCCATACCATAGTTTTTAACTCCAGAAAAATTAAAAATTAGACCACTGCCTACATCAAATTTTCATATATCAGCAAACACATATGAAAACAACGCAGACATAGAAACAATGCAGAATCCTACATATCTCAGGAACATTTATTTTTTCTCTATCTATATTCATTTAAATGGAAAGACAGCTTAAAATAAAAATAAATTTACACCTAATATTTTGTCTTCACTTCTTTTCATCACATCTCTTTGGCTTGAAAGGGGATTTGTCCTCTGGCAAAGGTCGGTCCTACAAATGGGTTATAAACTCTGTCACAAACCAGTGAAGTGAGTGACATAATAGTTCTGTAACGTGTGTGTCAGGTTTCAGTAAACACTGAAAGAGCACCATGAAATCTGTCACTCACTAACTTACATGCAGTAGCATTGTCAGTGATAGAATAAATTATTTTTTAAATGAAAACATATCAAACTATCATAATGAACACCTACTAGTGTTAAAGCTCAAGGACGGCCTCTGAAATGCTTCTGCTCTTCTTGCTATTGTTCAGGGTTTAAAGCAAAGATGTTTACATACTGAAAATTCACTTGCTATATTTTTAAAAAGTATATGACTTGAAAATGTATATATAACTTAAAAACACTTTATGGAAATAAGAATTATTGACTCAGATTGTAGGCAACTGCATGATTTCATTATTAATTTGTAAATGTGTAGCACTTTATTTTGTATAATCCGTCCTGGACATGCGGTTGTGAAACTAGTGAAGCATACAGCACTCACAGAAAGTTTAAAGGGCTATCCTCTATTCTGTCAAAGGACTGCCTCGCTTACAGAACAGAGGTACCTGTAGCAGCCCCAGTCTTTTCTTTTCATGTTTCATGCAACAGGGAGCCTTAACGAAGCCTGGTTTTCCTTGGGAGCATTTTCACATACTTACACGACAATGGCCCACGTCTCCGACTCAGACGCCCCTTTTCTGGAAGAAAGAGTTTACAAGGAGACAATTGTTCATCGGTATTATGCTTAGGGGCACCAGTGATACCAGGAAAGCCGTGTAGATACAGATGTTTTGTATTTATTTAATTAAAATGAATATCCATAGATAGGAAGAAATACAATAAAATGGAAGCACAGATTGGGGAGGTGGTAGAAAGTGTTTCATTATTTTAAAATTCTATCCTGCACTTGTGTATATTTCATAAAATAGATTCATTTTTACATGGAAGACATTTTTGATGATGCATCTAGAGGAGTTTAAGTCAAGGGTTTGGAATACTGTACATTGATCAATGGATCATCACTTATATATTGTCTTTCTGTCTTTCATCTTCCCTCGACTCCATGTTCTCTATATTCATACAGAACCAAGAAGGTCATGTGTGATATCAAATACACACAAGTGATAGGTAAAATATAGCAGTGGAACATAGAATTCCGTTTGTCTTCCAAAGACCACCATCATTTCATCAATTTATACTAAATGAGATATATTTCAAGAAGAGTCATTTTACCTAAAGCAGACTTCGCTATGCTCATCTCTTTTTCTAGTTACTGAAAAATAGGGAGTATCAGCTGTTTAATATTAAAATACTATTATGATGTCAACCCCACACCCATTTCCTTCCTCCACAACCAGGGATTTTCAGACGTGACTGATGGCTGTTGAGAACTGCACCGTGTTCACAGACTTCATACTCTTAGGACTCTCTGGCAGGCGGGATGTGCAGCAGGGGCTCTTTGTGCTCTTCCTGTTGGTTTATGGCATCACTGTGATCGCCAACCTAGGGATGATCCTGCTGATCAGCATGGACGCCCGGCTCCACACGCCCATGTATTATTTCCTGAGCAATCTGTCTTTCTGTGATATCTGCTACTCTTCCACTATCTCTCCCAAGATGCTGGCTGATTTCTTATCTGAGCAAAAAAGGATTCCATATAATTTATGTGCCATTCAGTTGTATTCTTTTGGTGCCTTTGGGGATGTGGAATGTCTCATGCTGTCCGTCATGGCCTATGACCGTTACGTAGCCATTTGTAATCCCCTTCTGTATACAACAGCTATGTCCAAGAGCGTCTGTACCCTGCTCGTGACTATTGCCTGCATCGCAGGCTTGGTGGATTCTGCAATCCACACCTGCTGCACATTTCGATTGTCATTCTGCAATTCCAATATCATCAATCACTTTTTCTGTGACATCCCACCCTTACTAGCCCTCTCCACCTCAGACACGACCATCAATGAGATAGTGATGTTCACTTTCATCAGCTGTCTTCTGGGGTCCAGCATCATCACTGTCCTCCTCTCCTACAGCTTCATCATAAATACCATTCTTCGAATGAAGTCAGCTGAGGGCAGACGCAAAGCCTTCTCTACCTGTGCCTCCCATTTAACCACTGTGGCTATATTTTATGGGACAATCCTGTTCATGTATTTCCGACCCAACTCGAGTTACTCCATGGACACAGACAAAATAGCCTCTGTTTTCTACACAGTTGTGATCCCCATGTTAAACCCACTGATCTACAGCTTAAGGAATAAGGATGTGAAAGATGCCCTGAAAAAGGCAATTGGCACTAAATTACATTCTGGGTAAAAGCATGGACAACCAAAAACATTTATTGAAAGATTCTGAGCACTAAAGTTCAAGTACTGTGACATAAGTTCCTATAGCCTCACCTGTAGAAATTTCTGGATCTTTTCCCTTTCTTTCCTTTGTTCTTCAATTGAGTGTAAAGAGCATTATTGATCTTAGTTTTTTTTTCTACCATAAAGTAATAATATGTTCACTTTGCTGTTTTTCAAAGAAGGACCTTTTATACTTTCCTTCTTTGTTCATGAGTATGTCCCAGTGAGATACCATGCAAATAGCAACCACTCCCCTCATGTGAATTCAACAGACCCTCCTTAAGATTTCTTTACAATATGGAGTGAACAAACTCGCTCAGTCAGAAGGGAGGTTAGCAGATTGAATTAGGTTTGTTTTTCTCCTTCCCATGTAGTAGTATCACCCTATAACATAAAACGATATAAGTAGTAAATATACAAATAAAAATGAATCAGGAACACCCTGCCCCATACTGAAGGTTATATGAAGCCACAGCCCTTGCCTACCTTATTCCCCATTGTTTCTCCTTTGCTATTAACAATATTCAGCTCCAGGATAGCATTCAAGATATGTGCTGAATAAATTAATGACTGCAGGCTGAAAAAAGATGCAAAAGGGAATCCTCTTGTTCGATTCTACTCTGGAGTCCTTAACATAAGTGAAATCTGTCTGCGCTGCTTGTCTTTTGGTGTTGGTTCTGGTAAGAATCAGGGAAAAGAATCATGTGATGGAAAAGTCTCCTTGGATGCTCTATTTCTCATCATCCTGGCCCGTTGTATCAGCAACAACCCCAGGGTCAGCAGCTCTAGGTTTATATTACACCTCACACTCTTCACATCGGCCGGCGGATTTTCCCTCTCACCTCCCTCTGGACAACAGACCTGGTGCGACTGGCAGCTGGAAAGGAGCCACATAAGTGGGAGTTGGGGGGTGAAGGACCTGGGCCTTTTCCAAAAGCCGCTGGAAAAGAAGACTTCCTTTTCCTTTCTGTGTTCATATCATTATACTAGTTAAAATAAACTTAAAAAGCTAAAATGTCCAATTCATACAGTTTAAATTAAAGATGTATTACCTTAAAGTTTTAATAGAGTAAAAATAAATAACACGACACTATTTCTATTAGTATTCCATTGGTAATTATTCATATTTACTCACTGTGTATCTGTGAAAAAAAACTGGATGTGTATTTTCTATTGTTGTTCAAAAACAGTTGTCTCTACTTTCCCCCACCACCCTCCCCTGCCCCACCCACCTTTGGCTTTGTCCATGGGTCCTTTATACATGTTCCTGGATGAACCTTCCCCTTCTTTTCCCCATTATCCCCCCCTCCCTTCTGTTTACCATCAGTTTCCTCTTTATTTCAATGTCTGGTTTTATTCACCCCAAAGTTCCCCATCAGGATAACAGATTAGATGGAAAAACTACCAAAAGGAACCTTCTGGAGTTCGGAATGGTCACTAAATCCCAAGAGAAAGAACTAAGTCATCACAGTACTATTCTCCAACTCCATTCTCGGCAGTGCTTTTGGACTGCTGAGGGTGTCACAGAGTAACAATAGCGATGTGAATGGTAACCTCAACATTATTGAAAAAATAAAAAAGAAAATGGTCAAAATAAATAGAAGAGTCATTCTAAATCTACTTGGGCATCCTGATTACTTCTAGGCATATCTACAGCTAATGTAGAATGATGCATAGACTTTTAATTTTTTCTAAGTGATAGATTATCACTTCTACTTCTTTTTCATTAAATTTGCTGGTGTGACACATTGGTTAATAAAATTAAGGCTATTATTTTCCACATTAAATGGCACCACCATCAAACCAGTTGTTGAACTCTAAACCCAGGCTTCATTCTTTACTTTTTTAACTCTCTCTTCTTCCACCAATGTTAAGTGATATTAATTAATCACATTATTACATAGAATACTCTGAATAAATAGCCTCCATTCCTATTAGTATTTTTTTATTTCCACAACAGGTAAAGCATTGTTGTTCAAGGGGAAACGTTGTGTAGGTGGAGGGAAAGTAGTTCTGTATTTCTCATCTTGAGACCTGGCTTCACCTCTGAGGAACAAAGAAACCCCATAGAGTTGTTTGGAACCCACTGATAAATTAGAAGATTCTGAATTAGTTATAAAAGTGACCGATTCCTAGCTCTGTCACTTAGTGGTTGTGTGACCTTGGGCAGGCCAATTAATCACTGAGTTTCAGTTTCACCATCTACAATAAAAGGACAAGAGTACCTTTCTCAAAAAATATGTTAAATTTTCTTTTCTGGCCTCTGTAACCTCAGTATCTTGTGACTTCTCTGCTCTAAAGATATCACCTCACTTCTGTCAGAATGGCCATCGTTAATAAATCCAAAAACAAGTGCAGATGAGGTTGTGGAGAAAAGGGAACCCTAGTGCACTGTTGGTGGGAATGCAGACTGGTGCAGCCACTGTGCAAAACAGTACGGAATGTCCTCAAAAAATTGTAAATGGAACATCCTTTTGACCCAGTAATTCCACTTGTGGGAAAATATCCTAAGAATCCTGAAACACCAATTCAAAAGAACATATGCACCCTATATTCATAGCAGCATTATTTACAATAGCCAAGTGCTGGAGACAGTCTAAGTGTCCATTTGTTGATGAGTGGATAAAAAAGCTGTGGTATATTTACAAAATGGAATTACTATGCAGGAGTTAAAAAAAGAAGGAATTCTTACCTTTTACAACAGCATGGATGGAACTAAAGACTCAACGCTAAGTGAAATCAGCCAATCAGAGAAAGACAAATATTATGACCTCACTTATATGTGCAATCTAATGAACAAAATAAACTAATGAGCAAAATAAAATCAGAAGCATAGAAACAGGGAAAGACTGACAGCTGTCAGAGGGGAGGGGGAAGGTGGGTACTAGATGAAAGAAGGTGAAGAGATTGACGAAAAAACATACAGACATGACCTGTGGAGGTGGATGATGGTGTGGGGTTGCTTGAAGGAGGGGGCAGGGGTGTGTGGAAGGGGACACAGAGGGAAAAATTGAGACAACTGTAATAGTATAAACAGTAAAATAAAGTAGCAAGAATAATAATAAAAAAATTAAGTTGGCAACACAGCAATTCTGAGTCCATCCAGACATCTATTTTGTCTGGAATCCAAGCTGTGGAACACAGCTAGAGAAATCCCCATGCTTACAGATCTATAACATTCAATCCAGACAATGGGATAATGATATCCAGAAATGTGTCCATGCCCTCTGCAGTGAAAAATTGTAAAAGGTGTTGAAGAGTCTCTCCGCTCTACCTCTCTGGGTTGTCTCTGCCTTTCCTGTCCTTGCTCTAACTTACAGATCTGTCAGTGGTGGATACCTGATACAATCCAAGTGATACTTGACTATAAACACGTACATTTTGTCCAGTGTAGACAATTGACTTCCCTCTCCCCCTGTGAAAAAGGCCAATTGGTATCTATTTGTATGTTGATATGTGAATTCCTGACCTATAACTCTTTGAATTTTCCTTTATACCAATAACAGCTTAATTAATGAATCAACTAAGTAAAATCTTTGATACATGTTCATTTTATATTTGCATAAAATTCACAATATTAAGATAAATATACGGATATGTCTACATTATTTATATTATATATATTTATATATATTGTTCTTTAACATTGTATATTACATACAGCTGTTTCCCTCATTTAATAGCTATTGCAAACGTTAATATTTCTTTTTAGGTCATATTTTGCTACCTTCTGCTTGCTTCCAGAAAATGATGTCTATTTTGTGGAGAAAAACATAGAACAGCAAATACGAATATCCTCTACTTTCTCCTCTTCTTATTGTAGAAGCATTTGAATTCATCAGTGATTCCCTCCCTCCCTCCTGTCCTTTTCTGGAAAAAATGTGTCCCTCCTCTCTGAAGTTAATCTCTTCAACTGTGCACCAGTGAATTCTATTTGCATCAATTAAGATGTTATTATTACTATTCTTCTTTGCTCTTACTATTACTAATCATCTTTCTTTCATAAACTGTCAGAACATAGGAACATTTAAGTGAATTTTGTCTTCAAAAAGGTGCCCCTGTGCCTACTTTCATTTATTTTCATTCATTTCATTGGAATGTTTCCTCACAGGCATTGATCCTGGTTGCCAGCTTCTCACTTCAGCTGACTGAGTGAAATAGGATTTTTGTCCTGACAATGTCAAATTCTTTTTTTCTCCACATCTCAAACTACATCCTAGATGTTCAACCTACGATTTTTCTATGTGTAATGAACTTTATTTCTCTATTCCATGTGATAGTTTGATGTCTCCATTTCTCTTAAAATCCCCTTCAATAATGCTGAGAATTGTTTTAAGATTATCACATGTTAAACACACATTTTTTTTCTTCTTCAGGGTTTTCTTGTTGTGTTGTTGTTGTTGTAAATACCTTAGGCATTTACAACCTGTGTTATTCTAGGCATTTTTTCTCAAAACACCAGATTCCTGTGCATGAAATAAGTGACCATAAGAAGATAAGCACTTAAAATCCTTTCACGCTCTAAGGTACTGGGATTAAGGTAAGAGCCTTTTCCAGATCATTATCTTTTTCACTCACCTTACTACACTGTTGTATCAGTTCACTTTTTACTGGAACAACTGATTTTGAGACTTAAAGACCAAATAATACATCATTGCCAAATGTTTATAATCTACTTCGGTAGGCCTATGGTCCTAGAAGAAAGTTGTGCCTCCCTAGGAAGTCTGTGGTTCACCAGCACATTGCAAGTCCTCTTATATTTTGCTTTGAGGCCTCAAGATTAGTTTTCGGATCTCACATCATATCTCAGGAACACAGACTCTGATATCCGAAACCCATGGAAAAATTTATGTGAGCAAACCTGTCCACCCTGGGGTCCACATGCTAAATGCAGCCCAGGATGGCTATGAATGCGGCCCAGCACAAAAATGTAAATGTACTTAAAGCCTTTTTTATGCTCATCAGTTTTCCTAAGTGTTTGTGTATTTATTGTGTGGCCCAAGACAACTCTTCTTCTTCCAGTGTGGCCCAGAGACACCAAAAAGTTGGACACCCCTATCTGCTGAGGAGTTGATTAGACAAAAATGAAAAGATGCAGTGTTTTTGTACATCTTAACAATGTCTCAAAATATTTATATATTCTGGCTCCCAAACAGTAAATTATTATATAGATAATAGGGTTATGATAATCACTATCTAATTTGATTTATCCAGTATAAAGCAATTTATGAAACAACAGAATATATGATAGGTTGGTGAAATAAATGGGAAGGAAGCAAAAATATATATATCAGGTTGTTGAGACTGAGAGATCTTGGAAGTCAACATGCAGATTGAAAACCAATTATAAACAAAGTCAGTGGCTCTGATATGTGTTATATGTGCATCGTGTTGAAGTGCAGTTCTGGCCATCCAAGGCCAGAATAGACCTGAGACTGTACTTAAACAACAATAATGAAAACTAAACACATACATATGTACATACATACATTTACTCTGTAAATGTGTTGTGCCAACATATTCTACAGAGAAAAGGAGGATACTTTCTTTCAACTGAATGTTAAGAATTTTGACAAGTACCCAATAGTGAGTGAAAGACATTAGAAACAACATAAGCAATTACATGGAGATTGAAAAATTCATTACAAGACTGGAGAGTTTTAAATGAAATTTAGAGAGAATGTGCTGCCTAATGAAGGAAGACAGAGAAAACTGGGGGTGGAGGGGAGAAAAAAATATACATATTATATATGGAAAGAGATATGAGCAGTTTTGAGCTTCTATCTGCCCAGAACATTAATCTCAGCGGAAAGAAACTCTTTTTTCCCCAATAACTCCACCAAAATCCCCTGCTTAGATCACTAGTTCCTAGTCACCACTCAGAAACCCATCACTGGATCTTTGGTGACTGGCCATGAATACTTCACCAGATCCCACTGGTGCCAAAACAAAGAGTCACCAAGGACAGGAGAGGCTGAGTGCCTACCAGGAGTTTGAGATGCAATCAGTAAAGGGAGGAAAAGTACCTGTGAAGCCCTGTAGTCTGCAAGTTAGGGAGTGACCAGACTACATGTGTGAAATAAAACCACTTGAAGAAGTCCAAAGAAATTATTATGCGCTTGCTTTACAGACATATCTGCGGATCACTCACTGTTCCTCAATTATTCCCACACAATTGTGATGATTACTTATGGAGCAACACTGGGGAGAAAATAGAAATGTGGCATGTTAGTTTTTGTGAAGTTGAATATAATGTGACATCCTTTTGCTAATAAATGAAACAATCAACTCTTAGATACAAAACGTTTGCCTACATCTCAGAAGGATATGGGCACTGATAGTCATCCATCCATATCAAATAAAGTAAGAGGAACTCTGTGTCCCTCAAGCTCTAAAATCAAAGATCTCTGAAAGGAGACATCACAGATTCTGGAGAGAGATCAAATTAGTAGCTGGCTAAAATGTGAGTGCCTGGGTAGCTGTAAATACAGGGAAGTTTGATATTCAAGGTTCTCTGAGAGGCTAGAGCTCTAGTATACTGCCACACTCCAGTTCAGTGACTTCCAGCTCAGGGTTTGCTCTCTAGGGGAGATTTGACAATGTCTGGAGACATTTTTGCTCATCATAAATGTGGGGAAGGGTGGTTCTATTATCCAATGGGTAGGGGCTGGGGTACTCTTAAACACCTGATAATGCACAGGGAAGACCCCCACAGAACAGAATTGTCTGGCCCAAAATATCACTAGTGCTAAGGTTGGAAAACCCTGTTCTAATTTTCTTTCATCTTAAAATGCAAATTCTCATGGGTGATGTGGGAAATCTCACTCCATTGAAATCGTTTAAAAGCCAATGCAGAGCCATGGCATATTTTTATCATAAGCAGAAGTAACTCCATTCTTTTAGTTCTTGCTTATTCACTTATTTAAAAAACACTGAGTAGTTGTCTTTGTCAGTGGTACTGGAATATTTTTAAATGACCTTTGCTCTCAAAAATTTCTTTTAAAGAAACACTTAAAATGAGTGCATCTTATGGGCCAGGTCCTTAAAGTTTTGTTATATTTAAATTCAATGATAACTCTTTCAGGCTGGCAGTTTATCCCCAGTTCACAGTTGTGAGACCTGAAATTTAGTAAATTTAAGCATCTTCCTTTAAATCACTCAGCAAGATCTGAACCAGCTCCCAGGTATTTAATTTGAAGTCAACTGTTCTCCATTAAAGTAATGAGGACTTGTGTTGTGTTTAAGTATGATCTTAATAAATATATTCACAATCACAAATACCAAATGATATATTAAAGTGATTTATAAATGAAGTGATAACATTGTAGAAACATAGGAAAGGTAAATTATGATTTAAACTTAAAAAGATGGGTGTGTGAAGCTTTTCTAATCCCTGGAAGCCATAAGGACCACCTGATTTGGGAAAAGGTTGTGGGGAGACAGAGTTAGAGTAAGGATGTGATGAGGAAATTATTCTGGGTCATCAGGGTGATACCTGAATGCCACTATACAGGTGCCCTTAGAATAGAGAGGCAGACATTTTTTTTCATACACACACACACAAATGCATGAAAAGATATAGAAAAATGGAGCAGAGACAGGTTTGAAGATGCTAACCTTGAAGACAAGAATGATATGACAAGTCAAGGATGGCTGCAGGTGCCAGAAGCTGAAAGAGATAAAGGATGACCCCGTGAGAGAGCGGTGTAGTCCTCCTGCTGCCCTGGTTGTGGCCCGATGATGTTGGTTTCAGATTTATGAACTCCTGAACTACAAAAGAATAAAGGCCTAGTGATTTAATCCACCAAATTTGCAGTCATTTTGTTTATAAACCATAGGAAACTAATACAATAAGTTCAGATTATAACCAATTTAGAAAATATAGTAAATGCTTAAAATACTTTCAGGCAGAGTAAATAAAAAATTAACAATGACATAGAAACTTTAAAAAGAGTATGGTATCAGATGCATAACCTACTTGTTTAATCCAGAATTAAAGTAAAATAGAGAACAAAAAGTAGAAGTAAAAACTAACAACAGCAAGTAATTCATTAATTAGTTATGCAATATATTGTGCTAAGAATTTAAGATACAGATTTAATTTTTATGAAAATTTTATTATGAAATTAGAGTATTATTATATATTTTGCAGAAGAGGTATTTTTAACTTTATTTTTATTATTGACACTATTACAGATGCACCCATTTCCCCCCCTCTGCCTACTCTCACTCAGCCGCACGCCCCCCCCCCCCTCTGGTTATCCCCACACTGTCATTTATGTCTCTGTTTCAGGAATATGTGTTCTTTGATGAACCCCTTCACCTTCTTTGATTAAGTCAACTCTTTCCCCTCTCCCCCTCCTCTCTGACAGCTGTCAGTCTGGAAAGTTATAAAATTATAACCTTGCAATAGAAAGGATAATAAAAAAGAGAATATCCATTAATGACTAAAAAGTATTATCCCCAATATACAAAAACATGTAGGAAATTCACTCCAAACTTTTATGAAAAAAGCATAGAATATGTGACAAATGTATACTCATGCCATGTGGAAGGATGAAGTCAGTTTCATAAAAACAGTTGCATTCATTAAAAATGATTGAGACTTGAGTCTATGTGCATGCTTCGTTAGAAATATACTGATAATGTCTCAAAACAAAAACAGAGTCTAACAACACACTCCAAACACCCATTCACAGCAACTAGAGGCTGGAGAACAGCCCCAAAGGCAGCAGATGCTTCTGAACAGGCCAATAAAAAGGATAGGATATGGCTTTAAACTAAAAGCTACAAGTGGACAAACGAGAAAAACAAATGAAAATCTGTTGACACAGACCACAGCATGGTGGTTACCAATGGAGATGGGGATGGGAGGGGTAGTAAAGGGTGAAGGGGGCCAAATATATGGTGACAAAAGAAGGTTTGTTTGGGGGTGACCAGCATGTACATAGATGATGTATCATAGAATGGTACACTTGAAGCATATATAATTCTATCAACCAATGTCACCCCAATTATATTTAAATAAAGGAAATGGATATAGGGAAATAAATAAATAAAGGTACAAAAAGATTTTCAAATGATATGGCTTTTAAAGACAGAAACATGGGGGGAGAAAGCATACATAGATCTCCTGCATGTAAATCCTTCCCCATTTTACTTTTCTTTAACATTCCCTCCAACAAGCCCCTTTAAAGATCTCTGAAAAAACCCTAAATCTGGCTAAGAAAAGAGCTTCTCAAAAAGTAATTTGGATCCCAGCACCTTCTTGAGAGCTTCCTTCACGTCCTTGTTCCTCAAGCTGTAGATCAGGGGGTTCAGCATGGGGATCACTACAGTGTAAAACACCGAAGCCACCTTGTCAGCATCCTCACTGTTGCCAGAACTGGGCCGGCAGTAACTGAAAAGGATTGTTCCCTGTAAGACCGCAATGGCTGTGAGGTGGGAGGCACAGGTGGAAAAGGCTTTGCGCCTTCCCTCTGCAGAGCGCATCCTCAGGATGGTCATGAGAATAAACAAGTAGGAGGTGAGGATGACTACAATGGTGATGATCTCGTTGAAAGTAGACACAATATATACCAACAGTTCATTCACAGTGACATCAGAACAAGCAAGAGATAAGAGAGGGGGCAGATCACAAAAGAAGTGGTTAATCACATTTGATCTGTAGGTTGGGATCTCAAGAGCTAAACACAAGTGGATCAGAGAACACACAGTCCCACAGACGTAGCAGCTAGAAACCAGCACCATTTGGAGTTTCCGGGACATGGTGACCATGTACAGCAGTGGGCTGCAGATGGCCACAAAGCGGTCATAGGCCATCACGGCCAGCAGGAAGACATCAGTAATTACAAATGTGCCAAACAAGTAAAATTGTATCATGCATCCCAGGAAGGAGATGGTTTTATCTTTTTTAAACATATTGAACAGCATCTGTGGCACAATGGCCGTGGAGTGACAGAAATCCACCAAGGACAGGTGGCTGAGGAAAAAGTACATGGGAGTGTGAAGTCGAGGGCTGACCTGAATCAGTGCGATCATGCCCAGGTTGGCCAAAAATGTGATTCCGTAGATCAGGAGGAACAGCAGGGAGAGAAAGACTCTCAGCTCAGGAACATCTGATAACCCGAGGAGAATGAACTCCGTCACAGCAGTGCAGTTCCCCTCCCCAGGGTCCACCATGTGTAAGGTTTAGAAAACCAGATGGTAAGTTGTGTGTCTTCTGAAATGGGAACAAGAGAGAAAACACACATTTACATTAACAAAAAATATCACATTCATGTCAAACACAATGTATTTGAAATACAATTGTCAAGTAATTCTAAATGCTCAGTGTGGCAGCACATTCCCCTGACCAAATTCAAAGTATCAGCAGAAATGTGTAAGATAACCACAGTAAACCGAGCTGATGAATTAACTTAGACATTTTGATGGAGTCTTAAATAGATCCAATGATATATTTTGAAGCCACAAGAGATCAACTCCTGCTCCCTGAAAAATGTAACAAATTCCTTTCGAGACAACAGATACTGTGATCCTATGTACCTTAATTTCTTAGGTCTGTCTATCATTAGCATGAAGTTTCAGCAGGCGAGGTGCTGTGCAGTTCTCTTGCTGGGGAGTGTGACAAGTCTCTGAGAACGGGGGCTCTGAGTACTCTAAATCTGAAATTATTCAGAATGAAAATAAAATATTTAAAATATTACTGAAATCCATCATCATCTTTACTTGTCAAATCAACAAAGTGACTTAATTATAGTAATAGTGATCAATATCAATAGTGACTCAGAAAGGGATAACTCTGGTATAAATTTTTCTGCAAGGCTATTAGACAACATATATTCAAAGTCTTAACCCTGACAAAAACAAAAGCTACCTGGTATATTTATGAGAGATTTTATGTTTGTAAGCTATTATAAGAGATGCTTAATTATATTACAAATTGTAAAAAAGTATATCAAAGCTACATTACAGCATTATTTATAATATAAAAAATGGAAAAATTAATTGTTATTAACAGAGCAATGTTAAACTATGGTATATCTTATCCAAAACAGAAAGTTTTCATATTATTTCAATAACTTTGAAGTTACTATTGAAATATGATAACTTCATATTCAATAATGTAGAGATGGTTATTTTTTTTAAATACATCATACAGTTGCTATATATATGTAGATTTAAATAAAATGTTTATATTGACATATGAACACATGTGGTAAAAATATATGTTATCACTTTGATGTGGCTACAACCCTAGAAGAAGATCAATCCATTCGTTCCTCACACTGAGAAAGAGGTAAGTGAAAACTTTCCCAACTTCCCTCTAGTAGTAGGTTGGAGGAAGTGGTTACACTGGATACCCTATAAGTCCCATGTGCAATAGCATTCAGACCTGTCCTTAAAGAAGAGTCGTGTGGAAGGTGACACATTCATTCTCTGCCCTCCTTCCTAGAGGGGTGCACCCATGGTGCTGTTTGCATATTATGTAATGAAAAATGAGTGAAGAGATTCTGGACTGAAAACGGAACTTGGTATTTTCTCCATAACTAATTTTAAAGTGAAAACAAACCTCCACGTTAAAGTCATGGTTTTCTCATTATTTCGCCCCCCCTAAAATACAAATTATTTGCCCACTTCAAAGTTAAAACAAAAAAAAAATGAACTTGGAAACACTTCTTCCTAACATTCTAGGCTGATAATAAGAAACTAGTTTATGGTAAACCCAAAACTAATCTAAAAGGATTCACCTCATTCACTGAGCAGAGATAGTCTACACGACCTGATTACCCATGACCAGCTCAGGGACCCACAGATCCAACCCTCAGAATTAGGGTGACAGTTAGGGAGCTCCTTTATGGGTATAAAATCTAGATTCCATGACAGAACTTGATGTGGAGAACACCTCAACGCTTGGTGTTCAAGAGGAAACTGTTCTAATTTCACCATCAACTGTCTCTCGGTGCAAAAACACAAAACATTTAAAACAGTAAGTGCACAGAAATACGGTCTGTTAAATCATCTTCTAATTGGAGGACAGATGAGTTAGCTATATCTCTAAAATGTTGTTTTCTGGGAAATATACCCATTTTAGTTTTCAAGTAACCAGAATCTACTTTTAGCTAACTAACCTGAGTAACAGGCATTTCCTCCTCAGTGCTGAAGACACGAGGCTGCACACTTAGAGACTTATACTGTAATTTTAACCCCCCGGGGAAAGGGTCCCTTAAGTTCCTAATCAATTGTTAATCTTTAATGCTATAGAAACAAGTTAAATTTTAACTAACACTACATGAGGCATAGGACACATAATTAATCTCTATGGAATAGCATCAAGAATTTTTTAAATGCCCTGATGTGTGGAACAACTGTTTAAAATCCACATGTCTTCATCCAGATTTCACGGTGCTAAATGAAATTCAACACTAGTGTCATATATGTGGGCCCCAGATCACATGGCCATAATAAAATAACGTGAATATTTCTTATTATTTCCCTCTGTCTTATATATTACAGAATCCCCTAAATTCCAGCAAGTACACTGACAAAAGCCACACCAGAATCCCTTCAAATACTAGGAAGGAGAAAACTACTGGTCAGAAAAATGTAATTAGCTCACACTTCTTGGGCCTTTGTTACATATTGGAACCTATGTTGAGTATTATGCAACACTGACTCCTGCTTCCAGGTCTGTGTTACAAAACATGATGTTTGCCTTACACCAAAACAAACGTCATATTTTGTAATTTTGGTATTACCTATTGTCCCACTTTTGATAAATTTATCTCTAAGTATTTTTAGTGTTATTATAAATCATATTGTTTTCTTAATTTCACATTCAGGTGTTATTTTGCTACTATATAAAAATAAAATTGTCTGTTTTGATTTTGTATCTTGTGACTGTGATGAACTCAACTCTTACTTCCAGTGGCATGTGTGAGTGTGGAGTGATTAGGATTTTTACTGAAAAGATTATGTAGTCTGTGAATAAAATTAGTTTTATTAGGAATCCAGATGATGGACTCACTTATTAATCTCTCATCTATCTCTCTATCATCTATAATCAGCACTGAGAATGGACATCCTGCATTGTTTTGTGATCTGGGGGAAAACCCTCATTCTGTCATCATTGACTGTGATGCCAGGAGCAGGTTTAGTAGGTGGAAGTCATTTTCTCTCTTTCTCTTTGTTGGAAATTTTTATCTTGAGTGTGATTACATTGTGTCAGATACCTTTTCTGTATCTACTGGAGTAGCCATTTATTTTTCATGTTCTATTCTATATGGGATGTGTTACATTATATGTGACGTGTTATATAAGCTACTTTTCATCTGTTAAACTCCCCTTGCTTTCCTGGGATGGATCTCACAGGTTATGATTTATTACCCTTTATGTACTATTGGATTTATTCTGCTAATATTTTGCTGAAAAATTTTATCTACAACTGTGAGAGATTTTATGTGTGCATCTTTCCTTCTATTTTTTATTGATTTTGGCATCAGGGTAGTACTTGATAAACAAAATGAGATGGAAAGTGATCGCCTCCTTTATTTTTGATCAGTCAATCAACAATGTGTGTAATTTCTCATATAGATGTTTGGTGAAAATAACCAGTGAAGCCATCTGTGTCTGGATAGTGACAGAGGGGAAAATGTTTTAGTTACAAACCCAGTTTATTTCCTTGTTACATGTCCATTCAGATTTTCTATTTCTTCTATGTCTGTTTTGGGTAATTTCAGATATTTAGGAATTTGATCTCATCATGTAAGTTGACTGATTTCCTTTTTTTAATTATTTTATTGTTGTTCAATTACAGTTGTCTGCATTTTCTCCCCACCACCCTCCCCACCCTAGCCAATCCCACCTCCCTCCCTTAAGTTAACTAATTTCTTGGCATAAGTTGTTTATAATATTTATTACAGTCATTTTCATTTTTGCAAGGTCAACATCCCTCCAGATTATGTTAATTTATATCTGGTCTCATGTTCTCATTCTAATTCTAGATAAATTTTTGTCCATTTTATGGATCTTTTCAAAATTAAAATTTGTTGATTTTCTATATTGTTTTTCACCTTTGTATTATTGAGTTATGCTCTAGTCTTTATTATATCCTTCCTTTTATTGGTTTTTGTTTGATTGTTTGCTTGCTTTAGTTCATGATTTTCCAAGTTTCTAAATATGGAATCTAAGCTTCGAGTGTTGAGATATTTCTTTCCTTTTGAAGCTCTAAATATACCTCTCTTAAAATGTTATAGTTTGTGTTTTCATTTGCATTTAATTCAAAATATTCTATAATTTCTCTTGTGGTTTTTGAAAAAATATGTGTATCCATATCTGAGGATATTTTTTTCATTATTACTAATTTTTAGATTGAAAGAAAGGTGGGAAAAGACAGAGAAACAATGATGTCAGACAGAAACATCAATCGGTTGCCCCCTACACGTGCCCCTAATAGGGATCAAACATAGAATCTAGGTAAGTGCCCTGATCAAAGATCAAACCCACAAGCTTTTGGTGTACGGGATGATGCTCCAACCAACTGAGCCACCCAGCCAGGGCATCTGGTACTCTTTTTTGACCTTTGGATTCTTTAGAAGTGTGTTATTTAATTTTAAAGTTCTGACTATATTCTAGATACAGTATTTTATCAGAAATGTGCTTACCTTTTTCCATGTAGATCTGTTGTTCTGAAGTAGACAGTTCTAAGTCTACTCCCAGCAAACTAAACAAACATACAGGGGATGACTGACAATGCATACAATTTTTTATTGTCACAAGTACAAGGTAGTGCTGGGGCATCTAGTGTGTAGAGGCCATGGATACTGCCAAACAGCCCACAATGCACACGATTGTACCTCACAAACCCCAGCCCAGTGCTTTCTAACATTACTACAGGTATAAGGAGAGAAGCTGCATTGAATGAGCAAACATAATGTAGAACTTGACATAAACACAATGAAAGCACAAATAACTTATCAATGATGCACACAAATCAGGACTGAACCAAGAAGTATGGTTCAGACACGTAGAGGAAGGATGAAAAAAGCTCATTTCATCAGGAGCAAAAACACAACAAAGAATATAAACACAGGCTAGAAATCCACCTTAAAGTCCCAGTTAGCATTTGATCCACAACTTGCAAAATAATCAGGATGATAAGAAGTAAAAGATAAAATGATAAAAATGGCCAAAGTCAGAAATTCTGACATTGATAACAATGGTTATTACATGTAGGTGTACATTTAACATACATATATACACACACACAGACAGAGCAGAGACAGAAACAGAGAACTAATTAAGTGCCATGAAAATTCCTAAGCTCTTTGCACATGATAATGTCACTTGATTTCCCTAAGATTTCTGTGAAATAATTATCATTAGTGTCTCCATTTTTAGAGATTTCTCTCCAGAGTCCCACAAACATTAGACACTGCAATGACAATAACAAACACATAATAAAGGAAGCAAGAAATTAGCAACAGAACATATATGCATATGGGAATATCAATCTGTGTATAAATTGGCAAAGGTGCGTTCTTCATTGTAAAATAAGAGGATTCAATTTTGCAATAAATTATAGTTTCCATAATAGACCAGAAAATATGATTCTCAAGATTCTTTATTAACTTTATGAATGTCTTAAGCAAAGTTAATGTGTGTCTAGCAGTCCATACCTCAGGCCCATTTAAAACATCTGAGATTGAATAAAAGCAAAGAAGTAGGTGGCAAATTTTGAAATGTGTTCAGCACTGCCCTGCCCCGTAGCAAAGGCACAAAGAAAAGTGAATCTGAAGCAACCACTCATAAAGACTCGTGCTCTGGCTGTGCTGTCCACACCAACACAGCAGCCCGCCATTCAGCCCTCCACCAGCCTCCACTATGGGGCCCTTGTCTTGCTAGAAAATATTCTCTAGGAAAACATTTTGGAGCTCACCACTCTTCTGAGAGCTTCTTTCACATCTTTGTTCCTCAAGCTGTAGATCAGGGGGTTCAGCATGGGAATCACTACAGTGTAGAACACTGCGGCCACCTTGACAGCATCCTCACTGTTGCCAGAACTGGGCCTGCAGTAAGTGAAAAGGACTGTCCCGTGGAAGACAACAATGGCTGTGAGGTGGGAGGCACAGGTGGAAAAGGCTTTGTGCCTTCCCTCTGCAGAGCGCATCCTCAGGATGGTCATGAGAATAAACAAGTAGGAGGTGAGGATGATCACAATGGCAATGATCTCAATGAAAGTGGCCACAATGTATGCCAACAGTTCATTCACAGTGACATCAGAACAAGCAAGGGATAAGAGAGGGGGCAGATCACAAAAGAAGTGGTTAATCACATTTGATCTGTAGGTTGGGATCTCAAGAGCTAAACACAAGTGGATCAGAGAACACACAGTCCCACAGAGGTAGCAGCTAGAAACCAGCACCATTTGGAGTTTCTGGGACATGCTGCCCATGTACAGCAGTGGGCTACAGATGGCCACGAAGCGGTCATAGGCCATCACGGCCAACAGGAAGATGTCAATGATTCCATAGGTACAAAATAAATAAAACTGCACCATGCATCCCAGGAAGGAGATAGATTTGTTTTCATTTATAATATTAGCTAGCATCTTTGGCACAATATTTGTGGAGTAGCAATAATCCACCAAGGACAGGTGGCTGAGGAAAAAGTACATGGGAGTGTGAAGTCGAGAGTTGACCTGAATCAGTGCAATCATGCCCAGGTTGCCCATAACCGTGACTCCATAGATCAGAAGGAACACCAAGAACAGAAAGACCCTCAGCTCAGGGGCATCTGATAACCCAAGGAGAATGAAATCTGTCACAAGGGTGCAGTTCCCCTCCCCAGTTTCCACCATATGTCTGATTGACAAAGCCAAAAGATAAGTTTTGTGTGTCTTCTGAAATGGAAAAAAGAGAGAAAACACACATTTATATTAACTTTAAAAAATCACATTGATGTCAAACACAATGTTCTTGAAATACAATTGTCAAATAATTCTAAATGCTCAGTGTGGCAGCAGATCCCACTGACCAAATTTAAAGTATCAGCAGAAATGGGTACAATTCTCAAATGTTACCTACCACAATACATTGAGTTGATGAATTAACTTATATGTTTTGATGGAGTTTGCAAGAGATCCAGTGATAGTTTTTAAAGCCACAATAGATCAACTCCTGCTCCCTGAAAAATGTAATACATTTTGTTCAAGTCAGAGAACAACTGTGATCCTGTATACTCTAATTGTTTTAGGTCTCTCTATCATAGCATAAAGTTTCAGCATGTGATGTCCTCTGCCATTCTCTTGTTGGGGAGTGTGAAAAATCTCTGATAACAGTGGCTCAAGTTCCGTATAAATTTGGAATTATTCAGAATGAAAAATAAAAAGATTTAAAATATATACTGAAATCCATCATCATTTTTAATTGTCAATTTAACAAAGTGACTTAATTATAATAATAGTGATCAATAATAGTAATGGCTCAGAAAGATATAACTCTGGTATGAATTTTTCTGCAAAACTATTAGGCAAAATATATTCAAAGTCTCAACCCTGAAAAGAATAAAAGCTACCTGATATATTTATGAGAGGTTTTATTTTTGTAAGCTGTAAAAGAGATGCTTAATTACATTTATAAATTGTGAAAAAGTATATTCAAAGTTACATTACAGCATTATCTATAATCATCACAATGGAAAAAATTAATTGTCAAAAATAATGTTAAACTACAGTATATCTTATCTAAAACAGGATGTTATCATGTTATTTCATATGATGTTACAGAAATGTTTTTAAATACCTAGTGCAGTTTATGTATTATGTAAATTTAAATAAAACATATATGTTGACATTGAATATATGTGGTAAAAATATCATAGGTTATCACTTCGATTTGGCTACAACCCTCGAAAATCAGTGCATTCCCTGCATTGAAAGAGGAAAGCGAAAACTTTCCCAAGTTCCCTCTAGTAGTAGGTTGGAGGAAGTGGTTATATTAAATATTCTATAAGTAAGATGAAGAAGGACAATCAGACCTTAAAGAGAAGTCATGTGGAAGGTGACACATTTCATTCTCTGCCCTCCTTCCTAGCAGGGTGCACCCATGGTGCTACTCACATATTATGCAATGAAAAATGAGTGAAGAGATTCTGGACTGAAAACAGAACTTGGTATTTTCTCTGTAACATGAACTAATTTTAAAGAAGTGACAACAAATTAATAAGCTAAAGTCATGTTTTTCTCATTACTTGAACCCCCCCCAAAAAAACCTGAATTATTTGCCCACTTCAAAGTTAAAACCAAAAACTTAGCTTGGAAACACTCCTTTAATGTTCTCGGCTGATAACAAGAAACTAGTTTATGGTAAACCCAAAACTAATCTAAAAGGATTCACTTCATTCACTGAGCAGACATAGTCTACACATCCTGATTCCCCATGACCAGCTCAGGGGCACATGAACTCAACCCTCAGAATTAAGGTGAAAGTTAGGGAGCTCCTTTATGGGAATACAACCTAGATTCCACAACAGTGGTTGATGTGGAGAAATATAAAATGTAATTGAGAGAGGGCTGGGGAGGGAAGGAGGGAGAGACAGAGAGAGAAAGAGAGAGAAGGAGAGAGAGAGAGAGAAGAAAGCAAGACTACCATTTGTTTATTCTGCATTTTTTTTCAGGTTGTATTGATCAATTTTTAAAAATATTCTTCTTTTCATTGTTGTTCAAGTACAGTTGTCTGCATTCCTTCATACACATCAACACTCGGTGTTGCACAAGAAATTGTCTAATTCCAGCACAAAACGACAAAAACATTTCAAATAGTAAGTGCACAGGAATATGGTCTGTAAAATGATTCTCTAATTGGAAGACAGATGAGTTACCTATATCTTTAAATTGTGGGGAATATATCCATTTTAATTTTTAAGTAACCAGGGCCTAGTTTTAGCTCACAAACCTGAGTGACAGACACTTCCTCTGCTGTACTGAAGATGTTAAGATGAGTATGGTACACAGTCAGGGACTTAAACTGTGATTTTAACCCCCAGGGAAAGGGTCCCTTAAGTTCCAAATCACTGTTAATTTGCAAAACTACAAAAGCAACTTAAAATTAAACCAATACTACACGTGGAGTAGGACACATAATTAATCTTTATGGAATAGCATCAGGAATATTTTAATGGCTTAATGTGGTGTGAAACAGTTGTCTCAGAGCAAACATGTCTTCACCCAGACTTCATGGTGCTGCATGGCACTCCATCCTAGTGTCATATATGTGGAACACGGATCACACTGCCACAATAAAATGGCATGAATATCTTTATTAATTCCCCTTTTATTATAATATTACAAAATCCCCTAAATTCCAGCAAGTACAGTGACTAAAGCTGCAATAGAATCCCTTCAAAAATAAGAAGGAGATAGACTACCTGTCTGCAAACTAATAACAGTTATCAGTTCTTGGGCACTTGGGATATGTTAAAACCTATTCTAAATAATATGCCATATGAACTCATTTAACCATTGTGATAACCAATCAAGAGAACAATCTTTTTCGAGGTCTGTCTTACAAAGCAGATGATGGAGGCACACACACTAAGTTTTAACTTGGAAAAGTCAAAATAAAAGACAGAAAAAGGCCCCATGCTGCTCTGTGCTTCTTCCCACAATTATGACTGTATGAGGAAGAGAACAGACTCCCAGCTGATGCTGAGGCTGCATTTTCCTCATGCATGCTCACTGGCAGGAGCCATCAAATGGGGCCTCTTCACTGATCCATTGCAGGTGTTGCTTCTTCTGACTATCTAATGTCAATGTAGGGCACAGCTTCTACAAGTCTATGGGTATCACTGAGTGTACATATAAACTTTACAAGGTATATATGGTCAAAAATAATTTCAAAGAAATCAATTTTTATACTGTAAAATTCCATATAATAGACCCAAGATAGCACAGGAGTAAATGCAAGCTACAGGGACCTCCTCCCAGGACCACCTGGAATTACAACTAAATTGTAGAGAAATTATCCTGAATACCCAACTGAACACTAGCTGGAGAAAAGCATTATGACCACAGACAGACAGAAGAAAGCAATTCACCACAACAAGACTGGTAGGGAGTGCAGAGAGGTGCAAGAGGGCTTCCTGGGCTCCCACGGGTGGCAGCTGAAGTTCTGGAGCTATATTTCAGCAGTGGGGGGTTCCTCCTGAGAAGTGTGGTGCCTAAACCCCAAGCTGGGCTCCACACACTACAGTACCAAAGCCAGTAAGAAATCCAGACAACATCCAGCTATTGAAAAGCAACAAGGTTTCTGTCTATTAGGGTAAAATGGCTGGAGACATAGAAGACCTCTGAAAGGGCCAATGCACAAATTTCATTTGAAGCCACATTGAAGACACAATGTATAAGAATCATTAGACCGGGAGAACCAAGATGGCGGCGTAAGTAGACACACTGCGCCTCCTCACACAACCAGAACTGATAGAAAATCGAATGGCAAGGAAGTCCGACACCAAGGAGATAAAAAATAAAAATTCATCCAGACAGGTGGGAGGGACGGAGACGGGCAGCCCGGGTGGACAGGACTCGGGTTTCCGTGGCAGGACTGAGACTGGCGGAGTGTGGGACGAAAGGGGCAGGCACTCCAAACACTAGCAGACCCTGCGTCCCTACATTCCCGCACAGATAAATCGGGAGGGCCGGACTCAGAGTAGCAGAGAACAGGGCAGGCAGAGCAGTGGGTAGCACCCTGGGGTCCCACATTCGCACATAGATAAACTGGGATGAAGGGCTGGGAGCAAAGCAGACTGCGCAACCCAGGGCGGGGCAAATAAAGCCTCAAACCTCTGATTGAAAACACCTGTGGGTGTTGGGGCGGCAACAGGAGAAACTCCTAGCCTCACAGGAGAGGTCGTTGGAGAGACCCACAGGGGCATAGAGCGTGCACAAGCCCACCCACTCGGGATTCAGCACGAGAGGGGCCCAATTTGATTGTGGGTAGCAGAGGTAGTGAGTGCAATCGGTGGAGAGTGGAGGGCGCGCCATTGTTACCTCTCGGCCCCTCCCCCACGCACAGTGTCAGAAATCAACGTTACCCCGCCCCGGGAAACACCTAAAGCTCCACCCCTTTAAGTAACAGACACGCCAAGACAAAAAAAAAAAATGGCCCAAATGACAGAACACTTCAAAGCTCCAGAAATAATTCAACTAAGCAGCGAACAGGTAGCCAACCTATCAGATGCACAGTTCAAAATGCTGGTAATAAGGACGCTTAGAGAATTGGTTGAATTTTTGAAAACTAGATGAAAAAATGAAGGCTATGCTCAATGAGAGACAAAGGAAAATGTACAGGGAACCAATAGTGATGCAAAGGAAACTGGGACTCAAATCAGCGGTGTGGACCAGAAGGAAGAAAGAAACATCCAACCAGAAAAGAATGAAGAAACAAGAATTCGGAAAAATGAGGAGAGGCTTAGGAACCTCCAGGACATCTTGAAACGTTCCAACATCCGAATTATAGGGGTGCCAGAAGGAGAAGAGGAAGAACAAAAAATTGAAAACTTATTTGAACAAGTTATGAAGGAGAACTTCCCTAATCTGGCAAAGGAAATAGACTTCCAGGAAGTCCAGGAAGCTCAGAGAGTCCCAAAGAAGCTGGACCCAAGGAGGAACACACTAAGGCACATCATGATTACATTACCTAAGATTAAAGAGAAGGAGAGAATCTTAGAAGCAGCAAGAGAAAAGAACACAGCTACCTACAAAGGACTTCCCATAAGACTGTCAGCTGATTTCTCCAAAGAGACCTTACAGGCAAGAAGGGGCTGGCAAGAAGTATTCCAAGTCATGAAAGGCAAGGACCTACATCCAAGATTACTGTATCCATCAAAGCTAACATTTAGAATGGAAGGGATGATAAAGTACTTCTCAGATAAGGTCAAGTTAAAGGAGTTCATCATCACCAAGCCCTTATTATATGAAATGTTAAAGGGAGTTACCTATGAAAAAGAAGATAAAAAATATGAACAGTAAAAATGACAGCAAACTCACAGTTATTAATGACCACACCTAAAACAAAAACAAGAGCAAACTAGGCAAACAACTAGAACAGGAACAGAACCATAGAGATGGAGATCACATGGAGGGTTGTCAATAGGGGAGTGGGAGGGGGAGAGGGGGGGAAAGGTACAGAGAATAAGTAGCATAGATGATAGGTGGAAAATAGACAGGGGGAGGGTAAGAATAGTGTAGGAAATGTAGAAGCCAAAGAACTTATAAGTATGACCCATGGCTTGAACTATAGGGGGGGAATGTGGGAGGGAGGGGGTGGGCAAGATGGAGTGGAGCGAGGGGGGGGATGGGACAAGTGTAATAGCATAATCAATAAATATATTTTTAAAAAAAGAGAGAGAGAGAGACTAGTGACTTCAGAGGATTCCTGGTGCCCTGACGGATGGGGCTCAGTTTGATGGGTGTCATCTGCAAAGTGAAAGGTTGCCAGTTTGATTCCCAATCAGGGCACAGACACGGGTGGCAGGTTCATTCCCTGTTGGGGCGTATACAAGAGGCAACCAACTACTCTTTCCCTCTCACAACATGTTTCTCTCCCTCATTTTCTCCCTCCTGTCCCCTCTCTCTAATCACAAATCCATAAAATTTTAAAATCTTTTTTAAAAAGGACATCCTCAAGTAGAAGTCTTTGGTGACTCTGTTTTGGCGTTCTATTTGTTGTTTTGGTTTTGGTTACAAGGGTATTATTTTAAATTTGTCTAGCTACATACTTATCATTTAAGTAATATTACATTATTACATATCAAAAATGTTCTCCAAAAAACAAATCTATTTATGCACCATTAGATTCTAAGAAACTTCAGAAATTTAATGTTGTAAAATGTTTCATTCCAGTGCTGCCTTGTCTACAATAAAGTTCAGTATATTCTTGTAAAATAATGGAGCAACTAATAAGGAATACTCCTGTGGTAATATGTCATGTTGCTTATAAATGAACACTGTATTTTTAAGCAAATATGTCTTATTCAAAATATGCGCACTTTCTTTTTTTATTTATGTTCAAGTACAGTTGTCTCCACTTTCCCACACTACTCACGCCTGCCTCTCTAATCCCCTCCACCACCCTCGATCCCACCCTTTAGTTTTCTCCTTGTGTCCTTTATGTATGTTCATTGATGACCCTTCCCCTATTTTACTCCATTATTACACTCCCCCTATCCTTCTGGTTACTCTCAGCTTGTTCTTTATTTCAATGTCTCTGGTTATGTTTTGCTTGCTTGTTTGTTTGGTAGATCCACTTGCAGGTGAGGTCATATGGTATTTGTCTTTCAATGCCTGGCCTAGTTCACTTAGTATAATTCTCTCCAGATCCATCCATGCTGTTGCAAGCTCCTTCTTTCTTTCTGCTGCGTAGTATTCCATTGGGTAACTGTACCATAATTTTCTGATCCACTCATTTCCTGATAGGCACTTGGGTTGCTTCCAGCACTTGGCCATTGGAAATTGTGCTGCTATGAACATTGGGGTGCATAGCTTCTTTTGAATTGCTGTTTCAGCATTCTTGGGGTGTACCCTAGCAGTGGTATCACTGAGTCAAAAGGCAGTTCCATTTTTACATTTCTGAGGAAATTCCATGGTGTTTTCCAGAGTGGCTGCACCAGTCTGCATTCCCACCAACAGTGCACTAGGGTTTCCTTTTCTCCACAACCTCACCAGCACTTGTTTGTTGATTGGTTATGGTGCTCATTCTCACTGGTGTGGAGTGGTATCTCATTGTGGTTTTAATTTGCATCTCTCTAATGGCTAGCATCCTTTCATGTGTCTCTGGGCCTTCTGTGTGTCCTTTCTGGAGAATTGTCTGTTCCACTCCTTTGCCTATTTTTTAATTGGGTTGTTTTTCTCCTTGAGTGGTCATGTGAGTTCTTTATATATTTTGGAGGTTGAACCCTTGTCCGAGGTATCATTTGTAAACACATTTTCCCATACAATAGGTTCCCTTTTAATTTTGCTGATGGTTTCTTTAGCCGTGCAAAAGCTTTTTATTTTGATGAAGTCCCATTTGTTTATTCTTTCCTTAACGTCCCCTGCTCTATGGGATGTAGGTGAAAATCTTGCTGCATGGAATATCTGAGATTTTCCTGCCTATGTTTTCCTCTAGGACTTTTAATGTGTTGCCCCTTCTAATATTGTTCCCAGGAACGAGGAGACTAGTGAACCTCATTTCCCTCGGTGTCATTACCAAGCATAAATTCCCAGAAATGGAACTGCTGTGTCATAAAGCAGTTTTATTTTTAATTTATCTAAAAATACTCCATAATGCTTTCTACCATGGCTGCACCAATCTTCAAGCTCACCAATAGTGCACGAGATATCCCTCTTCTCCATACTAAAAAATACCAAAAATTGTAAGAAAATAGTACAAACAACTATATGCTAACAAATTGGACAATCAGGACAAAATACGTAAGTTCCTAGAAACATACAATCTTGCAACACTGAATCAGGAAGAATCAGAGAATCTGAATAGACAGGTTACAACTAGGGAAATTGAAGCAGTAACAAAAAACTGCCAACAGACAAAAGTCCTGCACCAGATGGTTTCACAGGTGAATTTTACCAAACATTCAAAGAACACCTATTTTGTGCAACTTTAATGAGTTTAATGAAAATGTCTCAAAGACTCTACTTTACTTATTACCTCTAGAGTTCAATTTCTGTATCAAGTAATGAGTTTATTAGAAACAACTCAGCATGTATGTATCATAACATATATGATAATATATGGCGATTGTTACACAACATAAAACTCTGGTAAAAAGGAAAAAATTTATTTATACTCAAATTTATATGCTCTAGGCCATTACTTAGAATTTAATTTAAAGAAAAAATCTAGCTATGATAAATTATGTATGTGTAATTTCAGATCATATGAAAATTTTATGATCTGAAGATTCTCTAAAACCTAAAGATATTAGCCAAAGAAAAATGAATAAATTAATGTAGAAAAGGTTGCATTGACATTATTCATAATAAATATTTTCATATAAGCTATATTTATTCTGATATAATTTTTATTTAACTATTAATCATCCCATAGTAGACAACAAAATTTAGTTTTCCCTAAGCACTATGATTATGGTCAGTTTTGTCTGTATTTACAAAAATCTTTATTTTGTAAAAATATGTAATGTGAGAGTGTTTGTATATGTGTGTCTTTCTGTGTAACTTGAGTGGTTGTTTTTGTAAGCTATGAGATGGAAACCATATACCTGTACAAGATTTGCTGAGATGGACTTAAACAGCCCTCAATACACTCATTTTACTATTGCTAAGTAAGTACGGTAGAAGGCAATAAGGTAGGGAGGGACAAAAGCAACATTTTCAAAAGGTCCATGTTTCTTTCTCAATCACCAGCCTGTAGGGAATAACACATGATACATCTTGTGATACCTGTCCCTTGCTCCTGAGAGACCAGCACCGAGGTCCAGACACAGCCAGGGTGATATAAGCCAGGTCACCGAGGGGACAGTGCTGAACACTCTGGCAGACAGAAAGTAGGCAACAAAGAAGTCTGGGATCCGGAACAGGTAGAGGATTTTATTGTGGTTTTCTCATTTCTATTTTAGATTTCATTAGTTCTTTTATCTTTATTTGACATAAAGCATGTTATAAAACTAATGGAAGATAAGAAATAGTATACAAACTTTTCCTTACTTTTATCAATCTTATTATTTTAAAGACATTCATAAATGGCAAGGAAGAATAAAATGTGAGTATTGTTTATGAAAGTGGTTGCACATTTTTTGTTTTTACTCCTTTACCTGTATTTTTAGATATTTTATAAATATTCTTGGATAGAACTGAAGTTGTTTTTTAAAAAAAGTGTCTACAAGCAGAGATAACTAGATGAGGTCAGACCGAGATTTTGGAGACCTGCATGTGGATCACTACATCGTTATTCAGATGTAATTCTTTCTCTTTTCTACATTCTGCTCCATTTTCTCATATTCCCACAGAATAGAGGAGGTCACATATTATATTATATATGATATGCCTGGTTTGTGTAGAATATAACAGTAGGACATAGAATTTTATTGACCTTCCAAGGACCAATTCTTTTTAACCAAAGGAAAGCAGATTTCAGAGATTCTCAAGAGGAAGGGGATCAAGAACACAGTCAAGCAATGTCACAATGTCTAGGGAGTTGGATGGGGCTCAGTTCAGATGGAAGTTTCTCTGAGGTTGTGGGACTGTGCACACGAGACATTACCTTGTATCCTGCACATTTGATCTTTTGGTGAATAGATTCAGTGGGTTCTAGCAGATTAGAGTGGAGGGTCTCACACAGCAATCCACACTTGCCTCTGGGTCACCTGTGCTACCAGGATGCCTACTGTCCGGTCCCAAGACACCTCCCCAAGCAGTGCTGTCACAAGGTGCACAGCCCTACATGTTGCAGTCTGTGCCCTCTAACCTACCATCCATGGAGACCCCTCCACCTTCTCCTCTAGTGATGCTCCCTGCTCTGGGAGTCCTGGATCACAGCCTATCTTTATCCCTTGATGACTGAGGCTGGACAGGACAAGGGGATAATGGGGAGGTGGGATCACAATACATCAAGAAACAAGCCAGTGATCTGCCTGCTTTAAAGTATTAGATAATGAGGGAAGAAAGAAATATTTTTGTTACCTGCATCTCTCACTTCTCTATGCATTTTTATTTCAGAATATAACAACACTTACACTATAGCAGGAACAGAAACAACCTTGTAATAGGATGTGTGTTTTCTGGACCAAATACTTCTAAGAACAACTTGCTTGACTCTGAGGACATCAATTTCTTAATATAAAAGTTTGAAAAACACTACATAGTTTGGTATGGAAACGAAATGATTTAATTTGGATCAAACTGTGCTACATATTCTATATAGTGCAATACAAATGTAAGCTGTTCATTATTATCATTTTATCAATTTAGATAATATTGGAAACATTGCAGAGTCAGTTTACTTAAAGAGAATGTACATTGTTGAGCTCTTTTTCTAAATGCTGTCAAAGACAAAGAACCAGTAGTTTAACTACTAAGACAGTAAGATGCTTTTGCTCTCCACTTGCATTTCCTTCCTCCACAACCAGGGATTTACAGACATGACTGATGGCTGTTGAGAACTGCACCGTGTTCACGGACTTCATACTCTTAGGACTCTCTGGCAGGCGGGATGTGCAGCAGGGGCTCTTTGTGCTCTTCCTGCTCGTTTATGGCATCACGGTGATCGCCAACCTAGGGATGATCCTGCTGATCAGCATGGATGCCCGACTCCACACGCCCATGTATTATTTCCTGAGCAATCTGTCTTTCTGTGATATCTGCTACTCCTCCTCTGTCTCTCCCAAGATGCTAGCTGATTTCTTATCTGAGCAAAAGAAGATCTCATATAATATATGTGTGGTTCAAATGTTCTTTTTTGGTGCCTTTGCAGTTGTGGAATGTGTCATGCTGTCTGTCATGGCGTATGACCGTTACGTAGCCATTTGTAATCCCCTTCTGTATACAGTGACCATGTCCAGGAGAGTGTGCATCCAGCTCGTAGCCACTGCCTACACTGCAGGTTTTATGGATATCACAGTCTTTACCTATTGCACACTTCAATTTTCATTCTGCAATTCCAATATCATCAATCACTTTTATTGTGACTTCCCACCCTTACTAGCAATCTCCACCTCAGACACAACCACCCGTAAAATAGCAATGACCGTTTCCTGTAGTTGTGTTGGGGGGTCCAGTGTCATCACTGTCCTCCTCTCCTACAGCTACATCGTAACTACCATCATTCGCATGAAGTCTGCTGCAGGCAGACGCAAAGCCTTCTCTACCTGTGCCTCCCACTTAACTGCTATTGCTATATTTTATGGGGCAGTCTTTTTCATGTATTTCCGACCCAACTCGAGTTACACCACGGACACTGACAAAGTGGCCTCTGTTTTCTACGCAGTTGTCATCCCCATGTTAAACCCACTCATCTACAGTTTGAGGAATAAGGATGTGAAAGGTGCCCTGAAAAAAGCAGTTGGCGCTAAATCATGTACTGGGTGAAAGTGTGGTCAATCACAAAGGTTTTATTTGTAGATGCTGACAGCTGAAGTTTATGGACAGTGGCACAGTTTTCTGTAGTCTCACAAATACAACGCTGGATGTTTCTTTACCCACATTTGTGCCTAAATTGAGTGTGGAGGAGAGTCATTATAAATCTGTATTTCTGTGAACTAAAGAAGAGGAATAATAGGTTTACTCCACTGTTTTGCAAAGAGGATTTTTGTGTACTATCCTGCCCTATTCATGGGTATATACGTATATATATGTATCCCAGAGAGATATGGGCATGGTACCATCTTGCTCCATGATTAAAGGTTCCGTTTTACAATCAATGATTTTAATAAACTTGCTGAGCCTAAAGGGAGTTTTAATGGTTTAAATTAGTTTTCATTATCTTCTTCTTAGGTGCTTGTATCATCCTATAAATTACCCATCATAACACTTAGAAGAAATAAGTAGTAAATGAATGAATAAGAATGAAATAAAATTTTTCTGCTTTAGATCAAAGTCCCATATCTGCAAGGCTCTTGTCTGTCTTGTTCACTAGTATTTATACTTTGTTATTTACAATGCTCATTGTCAAGATGCCATTCAAAAACATTTATTGAATGAAAGTGTGTCCCCTGTAAGACAGATGTAAAAAGCAGCCTTTGTGTGTGAAAAAGAAAATAACTTTGTTTTGTTTTATTCTAGCATGTCCATTTTAAACAAAACCCACCTGTATTTCTTCTTTGCCCAAGGCTGTGTAACCATCAGGGACACGGTTCATGGGATGTAGATAACTTCTCAGATACTCTATTTCCGATCGTTCTACCCAGGGGTCAGCAGCATCAGCAGCTCTACATTTATATGGCACATCACAGCCTTCACCTCAGACTGTGGATTTCCCCTCTTACCCTCGCTCTGGGGAACAGATACCTGCTCTTGACAACTGAACAGAAACTGCATGAATGGTGCTTGGGGGTGTAGGACCTTGACCTCCTCTAATAGCCACTATCCTTTTAATGTATAAAGTGTGCTTAATGTATGTACTTTATCTTCCTGTACAATATGTTCATAGCATTATACTAATTAACTTTACAAAAAACATGAAATTCCCAATTGATGTATTTTAACTTGAAGAGTTATTAACAAAAAACTTATGTTCAGTGAAGGAAAAAACAAACAAACAAATAGTATTTACATTAGTATTCCAGGTGTAATGCCTTAAATTGGTTCCCTGTCAATTTGCAAAATAAACTGAAACCTTAGTCTAAGCACAATTTTAATAGTGGTCATTGCTTAGTGGTTCAATATTAAGTAAAGCTAAAATCTATTTCAATAACTTAAGGTAATTATACCTGATATTTACACTATTACTGAATAACAATTAATATCATTGTTAAAAAACATTATATAATTTCAGGGTCTCAGAATATTAATTTAATTTTAAGGTTGCCATTCTGTAGAAAAACCTGGAGGCTCTCTCTCCTTCTCCCTGGAAGACACAGCACTAGACTGCACAAGGCTTCTCACTTAGGACCTCTTCTCTTTATACACACACACACACACTAACACACACACCCCTCCCTTTAATGTAAAAAGTGTGCTTAATGTACCTACTTCAAACATCATATGACTGAAACAACACACTTCTCACCTCTGGTTAAATGTCCCAATCTTAAATCACTGGCATCTATCTCCTTTAAGCATTGTAATAATATCATCTGTTATTACATCACCATTTCCAAGATGAGATCATGCGTGTTCTTAGCTCAAGCACTGAGCATTCCATGTCTATTATCCAAAGCACCTGCATGGTGTCAGTGACACCAAATGACAAAACAGACTAATAGATACTGAAATGAAGTATTAGATGACATTTTACCTCCTGTTAGATGTCACCGAAACAACAATCTCAGGGTATGAGGCTTGGCAATGCACATTCCATCATCCCCCAGAAAGTACATGAATGGCTGTGGGCACTGAAGTGATGGATCTGTAAAGACCCACATAACACTTACACTCTAAGTAAAGAGCATTCACCTCGAACATTCCTCAGATTTGTCGATTTCATCTATCTCTGCTCCAGTCTCCACCTGAACCCTATTATGAGCAATAGTATACTAGAATACATTGTATTTTGTAAAGTATTATCCAAAACCATATATGTTATAAAAGATCATACCCATGGGGTGGGTAGAAGTGAATGAGAGTATAAGGGTGATAAAAGGTAATGATAAAATACCATAAAAAATAAACTATTAAAAACACCCTCATGCAAATGAACTACATTAGCAGAAGCAGCTTTTAATGGCTGTTTATTTCTACACTTTGTTGAATATCCACCAGCCTAACCAGAGAAAAATACTTAAAACACATTTGCTGAGTCATTATTCATATAAACTGCATCCTAATGATGCTGAGAATGTAGAAAAACATATCTATACCCATATAGAATAGATAAAGATTTCAAAGACATGCATACATATATATATATATATATGTAAATTACAAAATGTGTGTACCAGCGAATTGAATGTTATACAATGAAAGAAGAGCACTTATACTACCCCCCAAAATGCCACTTTGGCATACTTTTTATTTTGAAATACAGTTAAGTTAAGAAAGCCAGTGTCTTGTCATACATGGGAGAAAACAAGAATTCCTTGGTTCACACATCCTTTGCATTGATTCTGAAGTACTGTGACAAAAGACGTTATGAATCTTTTTTTCTGAGATGCCCTCCCCTGGTGAAGCTAGCCTGCACAGACACATCAATAAATGAGTGGCTTCCCTCCACATAGGGCAGCTCAGTGGAAATGATCTGTATTATCACAGCCTCATCTCCTACTTTTTCAGCCTTTTCTCAGACTTAAAGATCTGCTTTATCACTGGGAGGAGGAAAACCTTCTCTCTATGGGCCTCTCGCCTGCTTTCTGTGGCCACCCATCAGGGTTGTCTTCTCCCAATATTGATAAATTTATCTCAGTTCTACACCATGGTCATCCTCATGCTGAACCTGCTGACTTATAGTTTGACAACAAATACGTAAACGGCACCACTAGGGAAACCACAGGACTGAAGGTAGATTCCTTGTGAGATATGACTTTCCAAGATGTGTCTAATTCCCTAATTCCAACCTCTGAATGGTAACCCACAACAGCCTTACCAGTACACACACAACGTCTCTCACAAATTTCATCAAACCCTCGTTTTTCACAGAGTCCAATGCAGTTCATAGCCCCAAAGTATAAGAAAACATGAAACACCAATCCAAAAGAACTTATGCACCCCAATGTTCATAGCAGCACAATTTACAATAGCCAAGTACTGGAAGCAACCTAAGTGTTCATCAGCAAATGAGTGGATCCAAAAACTATGGGACATTTACACAATGGAATTCTACACAGCAGAGAGAAAGAAGGAGCTTATACCCTTTGCAACAGCATAGATGGAACTGGAGAGCATTATGCTAAGTGAAATAAGCCAGGCGGTGAGGGACAAATACCATATGATCTCACCTTTAACTGGAACATAATCAAAAAAAGAAAAAAAACAAACAAAATATAACCAGAGACATTGAAGTTAAGAATCTAACAATAACCAGAAGGGAGAAGGGACGGTACAGTGGGGAGAGGGGATTACAGGAACTACTATAAAGGATACAAGGACAAAATCAAGGGGGAGGGTCGAGGTGGGGGAGGGAGGTGGGACTGGCTGGGGTGGGGTGGAGGGATGGGGAGAAAAGGCAGACAACTGTAATTAAACAATAAAAAATTTTTTAAAAAGAAAAGAAAAGAAAATACAAAAAAAAAGCTTTAAAATCGCTGCTTAAAGTTAAAGCTGCCATGGACTGTAGCTGGTTGTCTTAAAGGATACAGTAAATACCTCAGAAATATATGTGTGTGGTCGTGTACAGGTTATCCATTCACAAGAGTAGATTACTGGATGAAGGAAGAAGCCAGATTCCCTTGATTCATGTGCCAGTTCTGTACCCAGCTATTGAGTGGCACTTTGAATAAGTTACTTGATTTTTCTTTTTTTTTTTTAAATTTTTTTTATTGTTATGCAATTACAGTTGTATGCCTTTTCTCCCCCTCCCTCTACCCCACCCCAGGTGAACCCACCTCCCTCCCCCCTCTCCACCCTCCCCCTTGGTTTTGTCCATGTGTCCTTTATAGTAGTTCCTGTAATACCCTCTTCCCACTATCCCCGCCCCCAACCCCCACCCCCGCCCTGGCTATTGTTAGATTGTTCTTAACTTCAATGTCTCTGGTTATATTTTGTTTGCTTTTTTCTTCTATTGCTTATGTTCCAGTTAAAGGTGAGATCATATGGTACTTGTCCCTCACTTCCTGGCTTATTTCACTTAGCATAATGCTCTCCAGTTTCATCCATGCTGTTGCAAAGGGTATAAGCTCCTTCTTTCTCTCTGCTGCGTAGAATTCCATTGTGTAAATATACCATAGTTTTTGGATCCACTCGTTTGCTGATGGGCACTTCGGTTGCTTCCAGTACTTGGCTATTGTAAATTGTGCTGCTATGAACATTGGGGTGCACAGATTCTTTTGGATTGGTGTTTCAGTGTTCTTAGGGTATAATCCCAGCAGCGGAATTACTGGGTCAAAGGGCAGTTCCATTTTTAGTTTTCTGAGGAAATTCCATATTGTTTTCCACAGTGGCCTCACCAGTCTGCATTCCCACCAACAGTGCACAAGGGTTCCCTTTTCTCCACATCCTCTCCAACATTTGTTTGTGGATTTGTTTATGTTGGCCATTCTGACTGGTGTGAGATGATACCTCATTGTGGTTTTAATTTGCATCTCTCTGATGGCTAGTGATGCTGAGCATCTTTTCATATGTCTCTGGGCCCTCTGTATGTCTTCCTTGGAGAAGTGTCTGTTCAAGTCCTTTGCCCATTTTTTAACTGGGTTGTTTGTCTTCCTGGAGTGGAGTCGAGTGAGTTCTTTATATATTTTGGAGATCAGGCCCTTGTCTGAGGTATCGTTGGCAAATATGTTTTCCCATACTGTTGGTACTCTTTGTAATTTGGTGCTGTTTTCTTTAGCCATGCAGAAGCTTTTTATTTTGATGAGGTCCCATTTGTTTATTCTTTCCTTTATGTCCCTTGCTTTAGGGGATGTGTCTGTGAGGATGTTGCTGCGTGGAATGTCTGAGATTTTCCTGCCAATGTTTTCCTCAAGGACTTTTATGGTGTTACGGCTTATATTTAAGTCTTTTATCCATCTTGAGTTTATTTTCGTGTATGGCGTAAGTTGGTGATCGAGTTTCATTTTTTTGCACGTAGCTGTCCAGATCTCCCAACACCATCTGTTGAAGAGGCTATTTTTGCTCCATTTTATGCTCCTGCCTCCTTTGTCAAATATTAATTGATCGTATAGACTTGAGTTTATTTCTGGGCTCTCTATTCTGTTCCATTGGTCTATGTGCCTGTTTTTATGCCAGTACCAGGTTGTTTTGATTACAGTGGCCTTGTAATACAGTTTGATATCAGGTATTGTGATCCCTCCTGCTTTGTTTTTCTTTCTCAAAATTGCTGCAGCTATTCGAGGTCGTTTATGGTTCCATATGAATTTCTGCAATGTTTGTTCTATATCTGTGAAATATGTCATGGGTACTCTAATAGGGATTGCATTGAATCTATAAATTGCTTTGGGTAGTATGGCCATTTTGATAATGTTGATTCTTCCAATCCATGAACATGGTACATGCTTCCATTTGTTTGTATCTTCCTTAATTTCTTTCTTCAGTGTTGTGTAGTTTTCTGAGTACAGGTCTTTTACCTCCTTGGTTAGGTTTATTCCTAGGTACTTTATTTTTCTTGTTGCTATATCGAATGGGATTTTTTTCCTGATTTCTGTTTTTGCAGTTTCGTTGCTGGTGTACAGGAATGCCTTTGATTTCTGGGTATTGACTCTGTATCCAGCTGTTTTGCCAAATTCATTTATTAGGTCGAGTAGTTTTTGAGTGGAGTCTATAGGGTTTTCCATGTACACTATCATGTCGTCTGCAAACAGTGACAGTTTCATTTCCTCCTTTCCAATTTGGATGCCTTTTATTGCTTTTTCTTGTCTGATTGCTGTGGCTAGGACTTCCAATACTATGTTGAATAGGAGTGGTGAGAGAGGGCATCCTTGTCTAGTTCCTGATCTTAGTGGGAAAGCTCTAAGTTTTTGTCCATTGAGTGTGATGTTGGCTGTAGGTCTCTCATATATGGCCTTAATTATGTTGAGGACTGCTCCCTTTATTCCCACTTTGCTGAGTGTTTTTATCAGAAATGGGTGCTGTATCTTATCAAATGCTTTTTCCGCATCTATTGATATGATCATGTGATTTTTGTCTTTGCTGTTGTTGATGTGATGTATTATGTTTATTGATTTGCGAATATTGTACCATCCTTGCATCCCTGGGATGAATCCCACTTGGTCATGGTGGATGATCTTTTTAATATATTGCTGGATGCGGTTTGCTAATATTTTGTTGAGAATTTTAGCGTCTATGTTCATCAGCGATATTGGCCTGAAGTTTTCTTTCTTTGTTGTGTCTTTATCTGGTTTTGGGATTAGGATGATGTTGGCTTCATAAAAAGAGTTTGGGAGTCTTCCATCAGTTTGGATTTTTTCGAATAGTCTGTGAAGGATAGGGGTTAGTTCTTCCTTCAATGCTTTGTAGAAATCTCCTGTGAAACCATCTGGTCCAGGGCTTTTGTGTGATGGGAGTTTCTTGATGACTGCTTCAATTTCCTTTGCTGATATTGGTCTGTTCAGGTTTTCTGCTTCTTCTTCATTCAGTTTTGGAAGATTATATTTTTCTAGAAATGTGTCCATTTCATCTAGGTTTTCAAATTTCTTAGCATACAGGTCTTCATAGTAATTTCTTACGATCCTTTGTATTTCTGTGGTATCAGTTGTAATCTCTCCACTTTCATTTCTAATTCTGTTTATTTGGATCCTCTCTCTTTTCTTTTTGATGAGCCTACTTAAAGGCTTGTCAATTTTGTTTATCTTTTCAAAGAACCAGCTCCTGGATTCATTGATCCTTACAATTGTGCTTTTAGTCTCTATGTCATTTAGTTCTGCTCTGATCTTGGTTATTTCCTTCCTTCTGCTTGCTCTGGGCTGTTTTTGTTGTTGTTCCTCTAGTTCTTGTAGGCGTAGGGTTAGGTTGTTTGTTTGAACTGTTTCTAACTTCTTAAGGTAGGCCTGTATTGCTATGAACTTCCCTCTCAGGACTGCCTTTGCTGTGTCCCATAGGTTTTGGGTTGTTGTGAGTTCGTTTTCATTTGTTTCCAGGAAGTTTTTGATTTCTTCCCTAATCTCGTTCTTGACCCATTCATTGTTTAATAGCATGCTATTCAGTCTCCATGCTTTTGAGTGTTTTGGGTTTTTACCCTTGGCGTTGGTTTCTAGTTTCAGACCCTTGTGGTCAGAGAAGATGCTTGATATGATTTCAATTTTCTTGAATTTGTTGAGGCTTGCTTTGTGTCCTATCATGTGGTCTATCTTTGAAAAAGTTCCATGGACACTTGAAAAGAACGTGTATTTTGCTTCTTTGGGATGAAAAGCTCTGTATATATCAGTTAAGTCCATTTCCTCTAAGGTATTGTTAAGTGACACAATATCTTTGTTGATCTTTTGTTTGGAAGACCTGTCCATTTTTGATAGTGGGGTGTTAAAATCCCCTACTATAATTGTGTTGCTGTCAATATCTTTCTTGAAATCCTCCAATATTTTCTTTATGTATTTGGGTGCTCCTATGTTGGGTGCATATATATTTACAATGTTTATGTCTTCTTGGTGGATTCTTCCTTTGAGTATTATGAAGTGACCTTCTGGGTCTCTCTTTATGGCCCTTCTTTGGAAGTCTATTTTGTCTGATATGAGTATTGCTACCCCTGCTTTTTTTTCCTGTCCGTTTGCTTGGAAAATTTGTTTCCAGCCCTTCACTTTCAGTCTGTGTAAGTCTTTTGTCCTGAGATGGGTTTCTTGTAGGCAGCATATGTGTGGGTCATGTTTTCTTATCCATTCAGCTGTTCTATGTCTTTTGATTGGAGCATTTAATCCATTTACATTTAAGGTTATTATCGATAGGTAGTTATTCATTGCCATTATTTCCTACCTGTGTTCCTCTGTCTTTCTCTTTTCCTTCCTTTCCTTAAAGCAGTCCCTTTAGCATCTCTTGCAGAGCTGGTTTGGTGGAGCTGTATTCTTTTAGACTTCTTTTGTCTGGGAAGCTCTTTATTTGGCCTTCTATCTTGATTGAGAGCCTTGCTGGGTAAAGTAGTCTTGGTTGGAGGCCTCTGGTTCTCATTACTTGGAATATTTTTTGCCATTCTCTTCTGCCTTGGAGCGTTTCCATTGAGAAGTCAGTTGCTAACCTTATTGGGGCTCCCTTGTATGTTACTTCCTTTTTCTCCCTTGCTGCCTTTAAGATCCTCTCTTTGTCTTGGAAATTTGCCATTTTAATTATGATGTGTCTTGCAGTGGGTCTCTTTGGGTTCCTCTTGCTTGGGACTCTCTGTGTTTCCTGGATTTGGGTGACTTTTTCTCTCCTCAGATTAGGGAAATTTTCCATCATTACTTTTTCAAACAGGTTTTCTATCCCTTGCTCTTCTTCTTCTCCTTCTGGTATTCCTATTATACGGATATTGTTACGTTTCATGTTGTCCTGCATTTCCCTTATTGCCTCTTCATTCTTTCTGAGCCTCTTTTCCTTTTCTTGCTCCTTCTGGGTGTTTTTTTCTACTTTATCCTCCAGCTCGCTGATCCGATCCTCTGCTTCATCAAGTCTGCTTTTAATTCCTTCTACTGTGTTCTTCAATTCAGAAATTGTATTCTTCATTTCCGCTTGGCTCTTGTTGATATTTTCTATTTCCTTTTTCATGTTGATATAGGTTGCAGTGAGTTCATTGTAGTTTCCTTGTAGTTTCTGGTAGTTCTCTTTGAGCTCAGAGAGCTCAGTGAGTTTCCTGATGACCATTGCTTTGAACTCAGTATCTGATAGTTGACTTGCCTCTTTTTCGGTTAGTATTCTTTCTGAGACTTCCTCCTTTCCTTTCATTTGGGAATTGTTTCTTTGTCTTCCCATTGTTTGTGAGGTTCTTCTTGTTGGCCTCTGCGTCTTAAATTGCTTTGTTCTGACTCCCTGGATTTATGATATGAACTTCTATGGTAGAATGCCAATGGGATTCGGTGGTGCTGTCTCCTTACTCTCCTGTGCTCACTGGTCTTGAGCTGACGTTTATGTGTTTAACACGGTCTATCTCTAGTCTTTTCAGCACTCCAGGTTTTGTTGTCTCACCGTCAGATCTTTCAGTGTCCTCTATCTTTGGTCTCTGATCTTCGTATATGCTGGAATACTGTTGGCTGTTCGCTCTGCTCCTCAGATCAGCTAGGTATTTCCCTGGCGTTGAGGGGAAGTGGACTCCGCTCCCACCTATGTTGCCGCCATCTTCATGAATCAGTTCCTTGATTTTTCTATGCCTCAGTTAACTATCTGTGGAACAGGAGAATATACTACCTGTGTCATTGATTGTTACATGATTAACTAAGTGAATGATGGGAAGACTGCCTAAGCCATTTGAAGCACTTCATGGGTGTTAATCATATAGATAGCCTATGACCCAAACAACAATCTTAGAATTATACTCCAGAAAAACCAATGACTATATTCACCTAAACACATGTACAGAATACTCACCATTGAATTATTTGCAACAGTATAAAACTGAAAACAACTCATTTTTTCCTCAACACATTAAATCAGGAGCTGACACACTTTTCCTTAAAGTGATAAGTAGTGCACATTTTTAAGATTTGTGGGCTATACAATTTTTCCACAAGCACTGAGATTGGCCTTTGTTTCATAAGAGAAACCATCGACAATATATAAAGAATTGGTGCATCGCAGCTTCAATAACACCTCACGTGCTGCAGTTTGCTGACCCATGGTCTAGATTTGGCAAATTTCTTCATGATAAGTTCGTACATTCAAAAACTACACAGCAATGAAGATGAATGAACTGCTTCCACATGCAACAACACAGAGAAATTTTATAGACACAATGTTGAGTGAACAAGCCAGACAAAGATGGGTAAAAAATTATATGATTTGACTACTATATACCTCAAAAATATACAAACAGATCTAGCATACTGGACATCAATTTGTGATGGGTGTGGGGATAATTTCTGAGATGCTAGTAATGTTCTGTTTCTTTTGGCCTGGTTCTGGGTGCACACACTGATGTATTTTTTTGCTCGGCCACCTCTCTTTCAGTGACTTCTGCTACAGCACAGCAACTGGACCCAGAACGCTGGTAGGTTTCTTTGCCAAGAAGTCAGTCCCCTTCTGTGGCTGCTCTCTGCAATGCTTGATCTTCTGCACCTTTGCAGAGCCTGAGTGTCTGAAGTTGGTGGTGATGGCCCTGGATGGGCACAAGGCCAGTGGCAACCCCATCCTCTTTACATTCCCCATGTCCAGCAGAGTGTGCACCATGCTCATGGCTGGGGAACACACGGTGGGAATTATAGATGCTTCAGTAAATACAGTGTTAATATGCTGATTATGTTCCAGTAGATCAAATGAGATTAACCACTTCTGTGATGGCCCACCTAACCTTCTGCTACATCTTTTTTTGTCATGCTCACTGACAGCTCCATATACCCCTCCCTTCTGTGTTCCTTCTCACAAAGCCTTGTTCTCAGCAAGTAACCAATCAATCTCCCAAAGGTATGGATAAATAACACACTCAAAGCCTGGCTGGTGTGGATTGAGCACTGGCCTGTGAACCAAATGGTCACCAGTTCGATTCCCAGTCAGGGAACAAGTCTGGGTTGAGGGCCAGGTTCCCAGTAGGAGATGCAAGACAGGCAACCACACACTGATGTGTTTCTTCCTCTTTTTCTCCCTCCCTTCCCCTCTGTCTAAAAATATATTAATTAAATCTAAGAAAAATCTCCTTAAATGTATATGGTTTAAAAGCTCCAACCAGAAGACAGAGTGTAACTAAATGGATAAGAAAACAACGCCCATATATGTTGTCCCCAAGATACCCCATTCAAATCAAGAGATACACACAGACTAAAAGTCAAGGAATGGAAAAAAGATATTTCATGCAAATGGAAAGGGAAAAAGAAACTGAGTAGGAATACTATATGTGACAAAAAAATACTTTAAATCCAAGGCTATATAATAAGAGACAAAGAAGGACACTGCATAATGAGAAAGGGAACAATCCAACAAGAGTATATGACCCTTGTAAACATTTACACAACCAATATAGGAGCAACGGAATATGTAAAGCAAATCCCAATGGACATAGAGGGAGAGAGAGGCAGAAATACAGGCACACTCAGGGATTTTAACACCACATATACCTCAGTGGATAGATCTTCCAGACAGAAAATCAACAGGGACACAGTGGCCTTAAACCACACACTAGATCAAATGGGTTTAATTGATATCTTCAAAGCATTTCATCGAACAGCAGCAGAATATACATACTTTTCTAGTGCACATGGAACATTTTCTAGGATAGACCACATGTTAGGACACAGAACAAGTCTCAATAAATCTAAGAAGATGGAAATCATGTCAAGCATCTTCTCTGACCACAAAGCTATGAAATTAGAAATCAATCAGAAGAACAACACTGAAACACATGCGAAGACACGGGTGCTGAATGAACAACATGGTATTAAACAATGAATGGGTCAGCAACAAGATCAAGGAGAAATCAAAAGATACCTCAAAACTACTGGAAATGAGAATAAACAATCCAAAATTTGTAGGGCACGAGGAAAGCAATACTAAGAGGGAAATTCATAGCATTACAGGCCTTTTTCAAAAAAAAAAAAGAAAGAAAGAAAAGAAGAAAGAAAAGGATGAAATAAATAATCTCACTTTACACTTATGGGAATTTGGAAAACAACAACAAATAAAGCCTAAAGTGAGTAGAATGAAGGAAATAATAAAGATCAGAGCAGAAAGAAATGAAATCATGTCTTTCAAAATGATACAAAATGTCAACGAATCTAAAAGCCAGTTCTTTGAAAAGATAAATAAGATTTACAAACCTTTAACCAGGTTCATCAAGAAAAAATACCCAAACAAATAAAATCAGATATGAACGAGGAGAAATAACAACTGACATCAAAGAAATACAAAGGATCGTAAGAAAATATTATGAACAGTTATATGCCAACAAACTGGACGACCTATACAAAATGGATGAATTCCTAGAAACATACAATCTACCAAAACTAAATGAGGAACAATCAGAGGATCTGAATAGGTTAATTACACCTAGTAATGAAGCAGTAAAAAAAAAATTCTCCCAACAAACAGAGACCTTACACCAGAGGGCTTCACAGGTGAAGTTTACCAATCATCCTGAGAACTAGCACCTCTCCTTCCCAAACTATTTCAAAAAATTCAAGCGGGGGGAAGGTTCTCAAGCTCACTTTTGATGCAAGCATTATCCTAATTTCAGAACAAGAAAAAGATACTACAGAGAAAGAAAATTATAGGCCAATGTCACTGATAAACATACATGCTAAAATTAACAAAATATTAACAAATCCAATACAGCAATGCATCAAAAAGATCATACACCATGATCAAGTGGGATTTGTTCTGGGAATGCAAGATTGGTGTGAAATTCACAAATCAATAAATGTGATTCATCACACAAACAAAATGAAGGCTACAGACCACAAGATCACATCAATAGAGGCAGAAAAAGCATTTGATAAAATCCAGCACCCACTTAGGATAAAGACTTGCAGCAAAGTGAGAGTAGAGGGAACACACCTAAACATAATAAAGGCCATATATGATAAACTCACTACCAGCATCATACTCAATGGGCAACTACAAGCTTTCCATTAAGAACAGGAACAAGACAGGGATGTCTGCTTTCACCCCTCTTTTTCAACATAATACTGAAAGTCTTAGCCACAGCAACAGACAAGAAGAAATAAAAGGCATCCACATTGGAAAGGAAGAAGTAAAACTGTCTTTATGTGCAGATGACATGATACTGTACATTGCGAACCAAAAATTTCACCAAGAAACTATTGGAACTGATAAGTGAATTCAGCAAAGTAGCAGGACACAAAATTAATATTCAGAAGTCATTTGCATTTTCTATGTCAATAACAAACTAAAAGAAAGGGAAAGTAGGAACACAACCCCATTCATGACTGCTTCAAAAAGAATAAAATACCTAGGAATAAGTCTAATGAAGGATGTAAAAGTCTTCTACTCGGAAAATTATAAGATACTGAAGAAAGAAATTGAAGAAGAAACAAATGAGTAGAAGCACATACCATGTCATGGATAGGACAAATTAACATCATTACAATGCCCATACTACCAAAGCAATCTATAGACTCAATGAAATTCCTATCAAGATCCCAATGACATATTTCACAGAACTAAAACAAATATTTCAAAAATGTATATGGAACCACAGAAGGCCCAGCATAGGAACGGTGATCCTGAGAAAGAACAAAGTTAGAGGATTCACACTACCTGCTATGAAACTGTACTATAAGGCCATAGTAATCAAAACAGCATGGTACTGGCATAGAAGCAATCATATACATCCATGGAACAAAACAGAGAACCCAGAAACAAACCCACACATTTATAGTCAATTAGTATAGACAGAGGAAGCAAGCACATACAATGGGCTAATGATAGCATATTCAATAAATGGTGTTGAGAAAATTGGACAGATACATGCACAAAAATGAAACTATACCACCTTCTTACACTACACACAAGAATACCTTCAAAATGAATCAGACTTAAATATTATACACAAAACCATAAAAGTCATAGAAGAAGTGGGCAGCAAAATCTTACACATTACTTGTAGGAATATTTTATCAAATATATCTTCTCAGGCAAGGAAACAAAAAATAAATAAACAAATGATACTTCATCAAACAAGGTTTTGCACAGCAAAGGAAAACATCAACAAAATAAAAAGACAATGCACTGAATGCGAGAACATATTCACTGATACATCTAAAAGGGGTTAATATCAACAATTTATAAAGAACTTACAAAATTCAACACCAAAGATTAGCCAAAGGACTTGAATAGACACTGCTCTTAAGAGGACATGCAGATGGCCAATAGACATATGAAAAGATGCTCAGCATCACTAATCCTCAGAGAAGTGTAAATTAAAACCAAGATGAGATATCACCTCACACCTGTCAGAATGGCTATCTCAATAAATCAACAAACAAGTGCTAAAGAGGTTGTAGAGAAAAGGGAACCCTTTTTCATTGTTGATAGGAATTCAGACTGGTGCAGCCACTGTGGAAAGCAGTATGGAGATACCTCAAAAAATTAATAATGGATCTGTCTTGTGACTCTTGATTCCACTTATGGAAATATATACAAAGGAACCCAAAACACTAATTCAAAAGAACATAAGTATCCCGATGTTCATTGCAGCATTATTTTAAATCACCAAGATAATGGAAGCAGCCCAAGTGTCCAACAATAGATGAGTGAGTAAACCTGCCATGGTACATTTACACAATTGAATATTATTAAGCTTAAAGATAAGAAAATTTTAACTTTTGTTACAGTTTTGATGGAACTAGAAAATATGCTAAGTGAAATAAGCCAGTGGGAGAAAGACAAATACCATAGGGTTTCACTCATATGTGGAATCTAATGAACAAACTGGACTAATAAACAAAATAGAGAGAGACTAATAGTTAAGAAAGCAGGATGACAATTAAGGGGGTTGTAGGCAGTGGAGGGATTGAGCAAAAATGAAAATGACTTAAGGTGTTATAAGGGAAATAAATGGTAATAGAAAAAATGCAATAAAAAATTTAAGAGCCAAAAGCACAAGTAATATATCTGATGAAAAATTTAGACTGATAATGTATAAGGAATACTTACAACTAGAGCAGAGGAAGTCAAACAGACAAAATATTTCCCAAAAACTTCCCCGAAATAGAATGAGTTTAAGGTACCTCAATGTTAATGGAAAAAATACAATATTAAAAAAAATAAAAAGAAAAATCAAATAAAATACCATATAATATCATCATAACTTGATGTGTCAGAGAGAGCACCCTAGTCTGAAAAATCTTTCTGGTTCTCCATTCCATCATTCATCATCTTACACAACTGAAAAAAGAAGAAAAAAACTTTCACTAGCTCATATTTTGTGTATTACCTCCACGAATAGAAACATGTGGGTCAAAATAGAAATAACTTGAAATATTGGTGTTTTGAAGGCTGTTTTATCACAGCTGAGGCACCTAAAACTCATTCTTCTTTTGTGAAATGTTTATGCAAATATTTTGCCTGTTTCACTTCCTATGCTTTAGTTGTAAGTATTCTTTATATATGTGGGTTAAACCTTCACTCAGATACATAACTTGTGCCTGTGTTCTTAAATTTTTGTCTATGATCCATCTTGAGTTAATGTTTGTATATGGTGTGAGGTGTAGATTTCAACTCATGTTTTTGAATATGAGTAGTCAATTACTCTTTTAAATTTTTTTACTGTTGTTCAAGTACAGTTGTCTCCATTTTCACCCCACCATGGCCCCCAGCCCCACCCATCCCCACTTCCCACCCTCAAATCCACCCCCACGTGTCCTTCATACATGTTCCTTGATGGCCCCTCCCCTATTTTCCTCCATTATCCTTCTTCCCTTTCCCCTCCATTACTGTCAATTATTCTTCACCATTTATTGAAAAGATTGTCCTTTCTGAATGAGTAGCCTTGGTAGCTTTGTCAAAAATCAATCAACCATTAATCTGTTAATTTTTTAATTATCAGTGTTATTATATTGATATATGTGTCTGCCTTAAACCAGGACAAACACCATGTTTTATAATTTTGGTATTAACTCTGTTCTACTTTTGTTAAATTCATCTCTAAGTATTTTTAGTGTTACTATAAATCATATTCTTTTCTTAACTTCACATTCAGGTATTATTTTGCTACTACATAAAAATGAAATTGTTTTTCTGTTTTGATTTTGTATCTTGTGACTGTGATGAACTCAACTATTAATTCTAGTGATTTGTGTGTGTGTGTGTGGAGTGATTAGGATTTTTACTTAAAAGATTATGTAGTCTGTGAACAAAATTAGTTTTGCTATGAATCCAGATGACGGACTCACTTATTAATCTATTATCTATCTATCTATTTTAACTGTTTAGGAATTTGTTCTCATCATCTAAGTTGTTCAATTTCTTAGCATAAGTTGTTTATATTTATTACAGTCATTTTCACTTTTGCAAGGTCAACATCCCTCCTGATTACGTTAACTTATATCTTGTCTCATTTTCAAATTCTAATTCTAGATAAATTTCTGTACATTTTATTCATCTTTTCAAAATCAAAATTCATTGATTTTCTATATTGTTTTTCACCTTTGTATTATTGAATAATACTCTAGTCTTTATTATATCTTTTTTTTTGTTTGCTTGTTTGCTTGTGTTAGTTCATTATTTTCCTAGTTCCTAAATATGGAATCTAAGCTTCTAGTTTTGAGATATTTCTCTCCTTTTAAAGCTCTAAATATCCCTCTTTTAAAATGTTATAGATTGTGTTTTCATTTGCATTTAATTCAAAATATTCCATAATTTCTCTTGTGTTTTTCAAAAAAAAATTTTATCTTTACCTGAGGATATTTTTTCCATTATTATTGGTTTGTAGAGAAAAAGAAAGGGGGAGAAAGACACAGAAACAATGATGTGAGAGAGAAACATCAATCAGTTGCCCCCCATACATTCCCTTAATGGGAATTGCTCCCCCATACAATTCCCTTAATGTTTGATCCTGACCAAGGATCAAACCACAGACTTTTGGTGTACGGTATGATGCTCCAACCAAATGAGCCACCCAGCCAAGGCATCTGGTACTCTTTTTTGACCTTTGGATTCTTTAGAAGTATGTTATTTAATTTTATAGTTCTGTCTATATTCTAGATACAAATCCTTTATTAGAAATGTGCTTACCATTTTCCATTTAGATCCATTGTTCTGAAGTAAACAGTTCTAAGTCTACTCCCACCAAAATAAACAAACACACAGGGGATGCCTGGCAACCCATAAAAATTTTTATTGTCACAACTACAAGGTAGTGCTGGGGCACCTAGTGTGCAGAGGCCATGGATACTGCCAAACAGCCCACAATGCACAGGATGGTACCTCACAAACTCCAGCCCAGTGCTTTCTAACATTACTACAGATATAAGGAGAGAAGCTTCAGTGAATGAGCAATCATAATGTAGAAATTGACATAAACACAATGAAAGCACAAATAACTTATCAATGGTGCACACAAATCAGGACTGTATGAAGAAATTGATCAGGACTGATCAGACACATAGAGGAAGGATGAAAAAAGCTCATTTCATCAGGAGCAAAAACACAACAAAGAATATAAACAGAGGCTAGAAGTCCACCTATAAGTCGAGTAACCATTTGATCCACATGTTGTAAAATAAGTATGATGATAAGAAAATATAAAATGTTCAAAATGGTCAAAGTTGGAAATGTTAACCGTGATAACAGTGGTTCTTAAATGTAGTTACGTTTAATACAACATATATATTAAATATGTTAGATATTAGATATTCATCTCCAGAGTCCCATAAACATCACACACTGCAATGACAACAACAGAAACATAATAAAGGAAGCAAGAAATGACCAGCAAACAGAACACATGCACATATGGGAATCTCATTCTGTGTATAAACTGCGTTCTTCATTGTAAAACAAGAGGAATTCGATTTTGCAATAAATCAGTTTCCATAATAGATCAGAAAATATGATTCTCAAGATTCTTTATTAACCTTATGAATGTTTTAAATGAAGTTAATGTGTGTCTCAGGAGTCCATTACCCAGGCCCATTTAAAACATCTGAGACTGAATAAAAGCAAAGAAGTAGGTGGCAAATTTTGAAATATGTTCAGCCCTACCCTGCTCAGTAGCAAAGGCACAAAGGAAAGTGCATCTGAAGCAACCACTCATAAAGACTCGTGCTCTGGCTGTGCTGTCCACACCAACACAGCAGCCCGCCATTCAGCCCTCCACCAGCCTCCACTATGGGGCCCCATGTCTTGTTCAGAAAGTATTCTCTAGGAAAACATTTTGGAGCTCACCACTCTTCTGAGAGCTTCTTTCACATCTTTGTTCCTTAGACTGTAGATCAGGGGGTTCAGCATGGGAATCACTACAGTGTAGAACACTGCAGCCACCTTGTCAGTATCTGTACTGTTGTCAGAACTGGGCTGGAAATAAGTGAAAAGGATTGTCCCATGGAAGACAACAATGGCTGTGAGGTGGGAGGCACAGGTGGAAAAGGCTTTGCACCTTCCCTCTGCAGAGCGCATCCTCAGGATGGTCATGAGAATAAACAAGTAGGAGGTAAGGATGATCACAATGGTGATGATCTCATTGAAGGAGGCCACAATGTACAGAAACAGTTCATTCACAGAGACATCAGAACAAGCAAGAGATAAGAGAGGGGGCAGATCACAAAAGAAGTGGTTAATCACATTTGATCTGTAGGTTGGGATCTCAAGAGCTAAACACAAGTGGATCAGAGAACACACAGTCCCACCGAGGTAGCAGCAAGACACCAGCTCCACACAGAGATGCCGGGACATGGTGACCATGTACAGCAGTGGGCTACAGATGGCCACGAAGCGGTCATAGGCCATCACAGCCAGCAGGAAGACCTCAGTGATTGCATAAGCACAAAATAAATAAAACTGCACCATGCATCCCAGGAAGGAGATGGCTTTGTCTTTGTTTAAGATATTAGCTAGCATCTTGGGCACAATGACCGTGGAGTAACAGAAATCCACCAAGGACAGGTGGCTGAGGAAAAAGTACATGGGAGTGTGAAGTCGAGAGCTGACCTGAATCAGTGTGATCATGCCCAGGTTGCCCATAACCGTGACTCCGTAGATGAGAAGGAACACCAAGAACAGAAAGACCCTCAGCTCAGGGGCATCTGATAACCCGAGGAGAATGAACTCCCTCACAGCAGTGCAGTTCTCTTCCCCCATTTCCACCAGGTTGGGAAACCAAATGGTAAGTTTTGTGTTTCTTTTAGAAAGAGATAAAAAAGAGGAAATCAACAGGAAAATAATATCCAAAACATATAATGTTGAGATCTATCAAACAGTGTGTCTGTAAAATACAACAGATATAAAATTGTCATATAATTAAAAATACTGTTCAGTGGGTGTCACTGATCAAAACTGACTTAAATGTCACCAGAAATATTAAACAATTCCAACCTTTGTCTATCACAATAGACTGAGATGATAGATTAAGGTTTAGTGTTTTCATGGTTTTCAAAACAGATTCAATGATATACTTCAATCACACAGCTATTAACTCCTGTTCCCAAAACAAATTTAAATTCTGTCCATTAGGGTTCTGTCCTACTGTGGTTCTATAAAATGTAAACTTTTTTTTACTTGACTCTATCAGGAATATAAATTTGAAACAGAAATAAAGTTCTTCACAATTTCATTTTTGAGGTGACATTTTTGAAATTTGTGGTTCATGAAAACCCCTTGGGTTGGGAATGACCAAAACATAAAATTAAAATATATACTTAAAATTATAATTTTAATATCAAATTGAAAAAGTGGTTTAATTATTTATACTAATAATTGCCTATGCTAATAAGGTCTCAGGAAGATGAAACTTTTCTATAACTTTTTCTGGAAAGTAATTAGGTAACATATATTAGAAGACTTAATCCTGATGACAACCGAAGCTATCTTATATAATGAGAAATTTTAACAAGATATATTAATTACACTGGCAAAATTGTTTAAACTACATCCAAAGCTACATTGAAGCATTGTTTACAATATTAGCAATGGGAAATTTTAATTGTAAAAAGAGAGCAGTTGTAACACTGGTTCATCATATCTAGGGTAGAAAGCTATCATTCTATTTAAAATTATGTTTTGAAGATGGTTAATTTTTTTAAAGATACATAATAAGGCACTTGGAACATAGAAGTAGATACAAATGAAGATGTACATGTAGAGGTATGTATACATATGATAGATAGGTATGTTATCACTGTAACTTGGGTATAATCAAAAGGTTAATCTTATACCCAATTAAAAAAAAAGAGGGTAAGTAAAAAATTTCCCAGGTTCTCTGAAGTACTTGCTTGAGAAAGTGGTTGCATTATATATTCTGCATAAATTAGGTGTACTGTTCAGACCTGACCTTAAAGAAAAGGCATAAGGAATTAAAGATTTTGACCCTCTGCCCTCCTTCACAGAGGAATATTTCCATCATGTCATATACATACATGTAATGAAAATTGAGTGAAGAGATCCTGCACTGAAAACAAAACCTATTATTTTCTCCTTAGCTTGAGCTAATTTTATTTTTTGTCCTTTTTTATTGTTGTTCAAAATGTTGTCCCCATTTCTCCCCTATTAGTTTCCCCCACCCTATCCACCCCCACCTCCCACATTCAGTCCCCCCTGTTGTCTTTTGTCCATGGGTCCTTTATACACGTTCTTGAAGCAAATCACGTTCCTGAAGTCATGATTTTCTTATTACTTGGCCAAAAAAAAACCACACCAAAAACCTGAATTATTTACCCACTCATGAGTTAAAACAGAAAAATAAACTTGGAAGAATTTCTTCCTGTGTTCTGGGCTGAAAATAAGAAACCAGTTTAAGGTAAACCCAAAACCAATCTAAAAGACTTCATTGAATGACCAGAGATAGTCCTCATGCCCTGACTAACTCTCCATGACCAGTTCTCAGGCTCATACAATAATTCAACCCTCAGAATAAGGGTGACAGCAGTATGGTGGTTACCAGAGGCAAGGGGAGTGGGGAGGGGCAGTAGAGGGTAAAGGGGCCAAGTATATGGTGACGGAAGAAAACCTGACTCTGGGGGCTGGGCACGCAGGGCAGTATGCAGAGGATGTGTAGTAGAAATGTGCACTTGAAACCAGTATAACCTTTTAACCAGTGTCACCTCAATACACTGAAAATATGATAAAACTCACTCTGGTAACATAAAAACAACTCACTCTAGTTCCTCCATGGTCATTAATTTTAGATCCCATGACAAAAATTGGTGTGAAATAAAATGGAAAGAGATGAGAGAGAGAGAGACACCACCATTGTTCACTCTGTACCCTTTCATGCACATCAGCGCTTGGTGTTCCAGAGGAAACTGTTCTAATTTCACCATCAACTGTCTCTCAGTAGAAAAAAGAAAAAACATTTGAAATAGTAAGTGCACAAGAGTATGGTATGTTAAATCACTCTCTAATCAGAAGACAAACCAGATAGTTATATCTTTAAAATAATTGTTTACTGGGAAAATATACTCATTTTAATTTTCAAGTAACCAGAGCTTACTTAGCATTAGCTAACAAACCTGAGTTACAGACATTCCCTCCCTGGTGCTGAACATGTTAGGATGAGAAAGGTACAGAGTTAGAGACTTATACTGTAAGTTAAGCTCTTGGGGGATGGGTCCCTCAAGTAGAAAGTCAGTTATTAATTTCTATGGAGTAACAAAATATATATAAATTAAACTTAGACAACGTATGAGGTAACACAAATAATAATTAATCTCTATGGAATATCATCAGAAAAATTATTTTTAAAATCTCCATTTGGGAAAAAGCTGTTTAAACCAAACATGCTTCCTAGATTTTGTGGTACATTATAATATTACTTACACCTTGGTGTTTTATATGTGGGTCACAGCTTATAATGGCTATAGTAACATGACTATTTCTTATAAATTCTCCTTCTCGTATATTATAAAATGTCCTAAATTTCTATATGACACAATGACTAAAGGTACATCAGAAAATCTTAATACCATAAACACAATGTACCTACTGGTTAGAAACTATAAAATAGTTCACATTCACTGGGCACTTATGTGTTAGAACCTGTTGTACATACTATGCAACATTAACTCATTTAATCATCAGGATGACCAATCAAGAGAACAATTCTAGGTCTATGGTACAAAGGAGATAATGGAGGCACAAGCACTGAGCTGTAACTTGGATAAAGTCAAAAGGAATCGCAGGAAAAGGCCCCATGATGCTCTGTAATTTTTCCTACCCTTATGACTTCATGCGGAAAAGAACACACTCTCAGCCAATGCTGAGGATGTATTTGCCTAATGCATGTTTAATGCCAGAAGCCATCAAACGAGACCCTATCAGTGACCTGGTGTAGGTGTGCTCTTCTTCTGTCTAATGTCTATGTAGGCCACAGTGTTCTACTCGCCTATGTGTACCTCTGAGTGGACACATAAACTCCACAAGGTGTGTGTGGCCCTAAAGTACTGACAGATCTCAGAGGGGGTGGGGACGACAGGAAGGGATTACTGAAAGACATGTATGCATGTATGTACAGCCCGTGCACACAGACAGCAATGTGGTGAAGGCCCGGGGTGGGGAGAAGGAGGCTGGTTAGTGGGGGTCAAAGCAGGGGAGATGGGGGACATCTGTAGTAGTGTCAACAATAAGAAATAATAATAAAATGAAATTAAAAAGTAGTCTCAAGTAAATGATCTTTTATGCTCTCAACTACTATATTACAAAATATATCCCAAAAAGTGATGAGCCAGAGACAGCACCCAGGGCTGATTAGACATTCTGGTCCTCCATTCCCACTTCACCCTTCACAGCCAACCAAGCAGGAGACAAGCTCTCATCCACCCATCATTGCTGAGCTACCCCGACTAGGATAAACCTGTGGGCCAGAACAGCCTGGTAGGTAATTATGAATACTGTTGGTCTTCAGGTCATTTTTAATTTTTTAATTCCTAAGTTAAAGCTTCTTAAATGCATGGTATGGCTCATGAATTTTGGTGAAATTTCTATTCAAATATTTTGCCTCTTGTAAAAGTTGCATATGGCATTTCATACTCTAGTCGTTAAGTGTTCTTTGCATATTGCTGACACAAATCCTTCATCAAACATATAACTTATGTTTTGGCTCTTAAATTTTAGGCCCATGATCCATTTTGAGTTAATGTCCATGTTTGATGCAAGGCAAAGGTTGAATATCATCTTTTTTGCATGTGAAAATCCAATTACTCATCCCCATTAATTAATTGAAAGAACTGTTTTTCCCCAGTGAACGGCCTGACAGGTTTTCAAAATCAATCAATCATACACACGGCTGGGTATTTTTTCTGGACCCTCACTTCTATTGCACTGATATATATGTACCTACCTCATGCTGCTGGTACCCAGTGCAATATTTTATAATTTTCAGTTTTTAAGTATAGACAATTCCCTACCTGCAACAGTTTGACTTCCAACTTTTCTAGCCCTTTATTGTGTATATTTTAGCATCAGATTGTCAACTTAAAAAATCCTGTGAGATTGTTAGTGGAATTTAATTGAATCCATTGATCAACTCAGGGCATCTTTATATCTTAACAATATATAATAATTCAACCAACACATTTAAGATTGTTATGTATGATGATGAATTGATGATTCCTTCTTCATTACACTATAGCTCTTTACCCTTTGTAATATTTCTTGTTGTAAAGTCTTTGTTTTATTTTAATATATCCTCACAAGATATTTTCTATCCTTTTGTATTTAACTTATGTCTCCACAATTAAGGAGTTCTTTAGATATCACAGTATTTCGTTTTGCCTTTATGTCCAGTATAACATTCTCTATCTTTTAATTGTTGTCCAAATTATTTATACTTACAGCTATTATTACTGATGTGATTGAATTAAACATCTTACCTTAATACATTGTCTCTATTTGTTTTGCTTATTTTTGGTTCTTTCATACCATTTTTTGTCACCCTTTGAAGTGCGATATTTTTTAATCCTATTGACATTATTTTTTCTTCTTTATAAAATTATTATGGTTTTTAGGACTTACAGTAAACTTATTTAATAAATCATGGGTTTTATGTAGATCATGAAACAGTAGAGTCCTAGGTACTGTTCCATTCTTTATGCTATTGTTTTACTATCTTATACTTTTATAGAATGCTAATTTTTTACTATTGTTTTTATTTCTTCAGCACTTTGATTATATTATTCCACTCTCCCCTAGGGTATTTTTGCAAGGATATTTTTAGAACAATCAAAATAGGAAAAATACGTTTTGAATTTACATTTAACATGTAACAACCAGTGCTTTTTTTCTTTGTGAAACTCAAAGAATTTACCTCTCCTTGGATAAGATATTTTAATACTTCTGTTAGTACATGTGTGCTGACAATAAATTAACTTGGTTTTTGCAAATTTGAAAATAATTCCCTCATTTATTTTTGAAAGATATTTTATTATATATACCAATCTATGGTGAGAGTTCTGTTATTGTTTTTCCTCTTTAACACTTTTATTTCAGTTTTAGGCAAGAAATCTGTTCTAAAGTTTACCTTTCTTTCTTTAGATGAGGTGTTCAAAAGTGGAGGTGGTATAGTACCCACCCCACCACACATATATACAAGGGATGTTTGGCAATTAATTGTGGGTTATTTCTAATTGTCATAGCGAGAAGGGGGTGCTGCTGGCATCAAGTGTGTAGAGGCCATGGGCGTGCTTAGCATCCCACAATGCAACTGCGAGCACTCCACAAGTACACTATTCAGTGCGAAGACATTCAGTACTTACCGTTTCACTTTTTCCTTTCTGGGTTGTGTGTGCATTCTTTCTGTTTGGTATTATCTGGGATTCTTGGACTTATGGTTTGGTGTCTTTGTTAATTTTAGAAAATTCTTAACCATTATCTCCACACATATTTCCTCTGCCCTCACCTCATTCTATTTTACTTCTCAGTTTTGAAATATACTTAGTTGAATTATTTGATATTGTTATACAGCTTAAATACTTTCCCTTGTTTCTTCAGTTTTTTCTCTGTCATTTTGAGTATAATTTTCTATTAGTCTGTCTGTATTTTCACTAACGCTTTTTCCTTGAGTGTGTTGAGGCTACTGCTGTGCCAATAAGGACATGCTTTATCTCTGTTTTTTCCTTATTATTTCTAGCAAATTTATTTTTTTCAGAATTAGTTTCCATGACCCTGTTGAAATTTCCCATTTATTCACACATGTTGGCACCTTTTCCACTGATACCCATACAACTGATGTCATTTTAGATAGCGTATCTGATAACTCTGAAATCTAAGTCATTGCCCAAATCTGCATCTGTTAATATCCGTGTTTCCCTGTCACCAGTCATTTTCTCCCACTTATTTGTACTACATCAGCATTTTCTAAAAATGCATATTATTTGAAGATCAATAGAGATTCAAGAAATTGGCATTTTGCCTGAAAATGATTTGTATCTTTTGCTTAGCATTTAATGTGGTGTTTGAAGTTAGGCTTCAGCTTTTCAGATAATATGATCACCTGTGAGTTCCACAAACTTCAAATTCATCTATAGCCATCTTGTTTTATGGTGGGAATTGATTCACCAGAGACTCTCAATATTTAGCACATTCTAAGATTTAGGTCTTTTCTTTGCATATGGACCTCTCTCAAGATTCCACCTCTACCCATAACAATGGAATTCTGTTACTGCAAAGTCTACAGTTGTGTTAGTTAGTTACCCAGAGACCTCAGCTATCTGATGGGTTCCTGAAAAGTGTTAATCTTGCAGAATATCTAACTTTTTGTGTTGTAATGTGACACAAATCTCTTTCTAGTTAGTCATCTCCTACACTTTAGCCAAAAGTCTAATTACGTTGGTTTAAATGAGATTCAACTGTGTAAATGAAATATGTTTTTTAAGTTGTCATTTAATGAATAGTGCTAAAGACTTTTCAAACTTATCTGAATCTACCCTGACAAGTGTGGCTAATTTGAGTGTTGCCTTGCAAATCAAAAGATCATCTGTTCAATTCCCCATCAGGAAACATGCCTAGGTTTCAAGCCATGTCCCTGGTTGTGGGGTGTGAGATAGGCAACCAATGGATGTTTCTCTCCCACCTCAATGTTTCTCTACCTCTCTTTCTCCCTTCCTTCCCCTATAAATAAATGCATAAATACAATTCAAAATGTCTATGAATCTGAGAGAGTAAATTTCTCTAGGGACTGAGTAAGAAATACTTTCTAAAATAGATACATTACCAGATGTGTCCTTAACAAAAAATAAAAGGAATGTATTTATTAAATTGTTAAAATGAACATTGATAAAATGGGCTCATGAAAATTTGTAATAGATTGCACCTACTAGGGTGTCTACCACCAGTACATCCTCAAATATAGTAATGTGATAATAAGAGTACACAATAAATGCTAGTCATACTCTGTTATAATTCAAGCTATGTTGTAAGGGACAAATTTTACTTAAAATTATTTCTAAATGTTTCCACACCCAGATCATCCTACCACTGTCCCTTCCGATGGTAAAATATGAAATGTACCTCAACATAACAAAAGCCATATATGACGAGCCTATGGTCAACATATTCTCAGTGATGGAAACTCAAACCATTTGAAGACAAGGATCCATTCTAGCTACTTCTAGTCAATATAGGACTGGAAGTCCTAGCCACAGCGAGGACAATAAAAATAAAAATAAATACAAAGAACCTATGAACCCCAATGTTCAGAGCAGCACAATTTACATTAGCCAAGTGCTGGAAGCAACCCAAGTGCCCATCAGTAAATGAATGGATCAAAAAACTGTGGTACATTTATACAATGGAATTCTACACAGCAGAAAGAAAGAAGGAACTCCTACCCTTTGTGACAGCATGAGTGGAAGTGGAAAGCATTATGCTAAATGAAATAAGCCAGGCAATGAAAGACAAATACCATATGATCTCACGATGAACAGGAACCTAATTGACAAAATGAATGAGCAAACAAAGTATAGCCAAAGACACTGAAGTTGAGAACAGGCTGACAGTGATCAGAAGGGAGAGGGAAGGGGATAATGGGGAAAGAGTGTGAAAGGTTTACAGGAACAATTCTAAAGGACACATGGAGAATAACAAGGGGGGGTGGAAATGGGGGAGGGAGGCAGGGAGGGCTGCAGTGGTGGGGAGGGGTGTGGGTGGGGAAAGGCAGAAAACTGTACTTGAACAATAAAATTTTTTAAAATAAATAAATACAAATCATTCAAATACAATTCTGTAGAGTGAAAATATGACTCAAGGACAAAAGAAAGAATGTGAAATCTGATGATCTGTAAATTTCAAATTAATCATGGTGGACATAAGAGCTACAGTATACACTAAAAACAATAAATTTTCATTTTTAAAGTTAAATTTACTTGAACTTGTCCTCATTAAATGAGTTATTTTAGAGGTTAATTAAAATTCTAACAAATATATTGACTTCAAAAATTAATCCATTGAAGAAGCACACGAGTAAAAAAAAAAAAGTAACATGGGCACAGCAGCTTCAAGAGATGCCAAAGGTGATTTAAAGTCCAAAGTGACAGGATGCAATGATGTGAAATGTTACATCAGTGTTTACTGAAAAGGACAGTGCCTTTGTCTTTGAAATCTCAATTTACTACCTTTATTTTATCACCCACACATTTTAATACATTCATCAGGGCACTTAAACTATGTCCTTTCATTTTCTCAGAATAAAAATTAAGGATTATGTCTCCAACTTCACAAAAATGTAATCATCCTATACCAAGACAGAGAAAAAAACATAAAAACTTACATTTTAAACACAAATTGTTCATTGATTCCAATCAAGACCAATATAACAGTTTTACTAATTTTCCATAATTATTTCAATAAGTTAAAAATTAAATTAGTGGCAATATACAACAGAAGGTAGCTTATTTGTAAGTATATAAAACATTTTGCTTATCATTACAATGCAAATATTTTGGTGCTTATTTTAACTTATCATTCTAAGTTTAAAATCATAAACCACATCAAATTATTCCATGAAACAGTACAAGATTTTGTCCAGGTTCCATTTTACCCTCACAGACCCTACCAGAATCTCCACCCAATAAGTTCCTCAACCACTTGTAATTTTAACCAAATACAAACAGTACAGGACAAAAGAAGGAAATATAAGAAATTCAATTAAAATTAATTTTAAAAGATAAATATAATGTTACAGAATTTTAAAAATTAGATAATTGTTTCTATGAGGACACCTTTTAATAAATATTATTACTATTATTACCAAAACTGAATCCTTCCTAATATACACAATAATCTACATTTGTTATTTCTTTGTTTAGATTATCATTAATATTGACAGTTAATTTAAAACAACATTCCAGCAAAAAAAAAAAGCAATTAGCTCTCCATAGTTACAACAAATCTACTCAATTATTTTATGACAACTGCCTAGAGCATCCTGAAGAAAAGAATTGAAATATGCTCTTGGTCAAGCTGCCATACAAATTAATAACTTATTTATGCTGATTGGTAAGTCATTGAAAGTAAGTGTAAAGATCAATGAATCAAACAACACACCCATGACCTACTCCTTGGCTGCCCTCTCCACCCAAACACTGCAGCCCACTGGTTCATCCCTCCACCAACCTCCAATTGAAACACTCTCTAGGAAAACATTTTGGAGCTCACCACTCTTCTGAGAGCTTCTTTCACATCTTTGTTCCTTAGACTGTAGATCAGGGGGTTCACCATGGGAATTACTACAGTGTAGAACACTGTGGCCACCTTATCAGCATCCTCACTGTTGGGCTGGAAATAAGTGAAAAGGATTGTCCCGTGGAAGACAACAATGGCTGTGAGGTGGGAGGCACAGGTGGAAAAGGCTTTGCACCTTCCCTCTGCAGAGCGAATCCTCAGGATGGTCATGAGAATAAACAAGTAGGAGGTGAGGATGACCACAGTGGTGATGATCTCATTGAAGGAGGCCACAATGTACAGAAACAGTTCATTCACAGTGACATCGGAGCAAGCAAGAGATAAGAGAGGGGGCAGATCACAAAAGAAGTGGTTAATCACATTTGATCTGTAGGTTGGGATCTCAAGGACTAAACACAAGTGGATCAGAGAACACACAGTCCCACCGAGGTAGCAACAAGACACCAGCTCCACACAGAGATTCTGGGACATGGTGACCATGTACAGCAGTGGGCTACAGATGGCCACAAAGCGGTCATAGGCCATCACGGCCAGCAGGAAGACCTCAGATACCACACATGTGCAAAACAAGTAGAATTGCACAGCACACTCCAGGAAGGAGATGGTTTTGTCTTTTTTTAAGACATTAGCTAGCATCTTGGGCACAATGACCGTGGAGTAACAGAAATCCACCAAGGACAGGTGGCTGAGGAAAAAGTACATGGGAGTGTGAAGTCGAGAGCTGACCTGAATCAGTGCGAACATGCCCAGGTTACCCATAACCGTGACTCCGTAGATGAGAAGGAACACCAAGAACAGAAAGACCCTCAGCTCAGGGGCATCTGATAATCCGAGGAGAATGAACTCCGTCACAGTGGTACAGTTTTCTTTGCTCATGTTCACACTTTATTGAGTTTGGAGAAAAATAGTAAAAGTTATTCCCCATTACATGATCCCAAATTTGTCTTGACTGTCTCCTACAAAGACATGAAAATAAGTAGGATAGATAACTTTTTAGGCAAATACGACATTGCTCTTGTGATGTTTAGAAAATGTCCAAATACTGCAGCGTACAAATGCGTAGAGCTCACAGTTAATTCACAGGTCACCAAAAAGCACTCACATCCATAAGAGTCAATGTGATTCCTTAAATTAGTCCCACACAGTTTAGGGCCTGGGAGTGAATCACTAGAAAGACATTAAATATTATTTAATTAGCAATATCATTTTATGAAATTCAAATCCCATTGTTCCTGCTGACTTTTAGGTCACGACTGGAAAGATTGGAATCTCAGGAAATAATTTTTTTATCATTATACTGTTTCCCACTGAAATGATAAGAAGTATGTTTATTTAAGACTGCTAACCCACGAGGGTTCTTTTTGTTAATGTTTTAGATGGCAAAAGTCGCTTTTGTGCATTTTTTTCTATAAAGTCAGCATAGTTTATCAATTAGATATTTTATGTCAGCCACTACTTAGTGAATTGGTACTCTTGGATTTAAACGTCCTGCAACTTGACTCTGAAGCTTTCCAACGACCTATTTGACAAATGAATTTACTGCTTTAAATCTATTTGGAGAAGTAATCAAAGATGTGAATATGAGATTATTAACAGAAATGTTTGTGGCCACACTGCAGCATTACGATAGGGAAATGTAACAATAAAGTGTAAGCAGGAGGAAATGGTGAGACCATGGTATATGCATATTATGGAAAACTATACAGCTATGAAAATTATATTTTGTATAACTTTTGTGGCTTGAAACATGACCATGCTAAAATGGCAAGTTAAACATAGTAAGCCAGATGCCTAGATAACATATTTTTTATATATATATACACATAATATGAATTTATATTTAATCCTCACAACACACATAAAACATAAATATTTTATTCCAATCTTTTTTTTTAAACAAGCAATGTAGAGTTTGCTTGAATTCTCACAAGACATAAGTGGTATGGCATTGATAGGGAGAAAGGGCCGGATCGTTTAAATAGGAGACAGATCCATTCGAGGCCTCTGACATGTAGAAAATGCAAACAGAGTGTGAGGACACCTATTTATTATTTCCCTCCTGACCTTTGGACAATACACATGTGACTTTAGAGGCACCAACTAATAATTCCTGGAGGAAAGAAAATCTGAACTAAAACCCAACACAGCCAGGTATTGTTCTCATTCTTCAAATGATTTCAAAGAGGGAAAGAAAATGTACATTAAGAAATCCCAATTTAAAAACAATTATTCTAATGATATGATTTTCTCTCTTCAGTGGCCAGTAAAAGAGAGTTGCCTTTTTCTGAGTTCAAAATAGTATATAATTTTGAAAAATCTTCCCCCGTTTTCAAATCTAAAGATGAAGAGTCAGGCTGTGGTTATTTACAAAGCAGTGGTTCTTAACCAGGAGTGATTTGTATTCCTATGGACATTCGTCAGTGTCTTGAGACAAATTTGTCGTCACGATAGGGAGGTGCGTGGCTGACAGCCAGCAGGTGGAGACTAGGGATGCAGCTAAACACTCCGTGATGCAAACAGCAGCCTCCTCCCCACACACATACACATACCAGGAATGTGTACATGCAAACATCAAAATATTATCTGGCCCAAAATGTCAAAAATATCGAGGTTGAGAAAACTGCTGAGGTTGAGAGACAAGCACATGGTCAAAATAATTCCTCTCCTTTCCGCTTTAGACATGCTTCAAAAGTCTATGTCCCTCCATGAACAGTCCTGAGGGACCCCTACAGCTGCTCTGCCTCGGGTGACCATCAGTGAACCTCCATGCAGGCTTCCTTGATGGAGCTGGTGTGAAGGAGTGGGAAAGGGAAGGAGAGAGAAATCAAGCATTCCTCCCAACTTGCTTACACTCTTCCCTTTCACACTAAAAGCTGTTTACAAGATCTTTGGTTCCACAAATGAGATTGTTCCTATTCCTCACTGGATTGGTTCTCAATGCACAAAGAGAAAATATTTCCACAAAGGAGTGTTCAAAACCTGACTTTCTTAAGACACTGTCTAGTTAAGAGAAGACCAAATACATATTTAAGTATGTCTAATACCGCTGCCCTCCTTTGCAATTCTTTCTTCTTTTACACATGGCTATATTAAATTACCTCAAGGAGAAAATAAGAAGAAGAAGCTTCCAGATCCCAGAAAATATCGTGCATCTCTACTTCCCCCCGCCAAAAAAACAGTGTAGTCCAACCAACCAGCTGTGGGATGAACATTGCCTCCCCTGTTCCTGGAGATACTATGATAGAAGATGCCATAGGCTTTATGGTTTCATGTGTGTGTGTACATCCCTGGGGCCCCTGTTTCTTATGCTTCCCTAAACAATCATTGATCTCCGTGGGACACCAACAAGACAGCAGGAAAACACCATCCTCTTGGGACTCAAATAATTAATGACTTCTATGGGATGTAAACAGAGTAGGAAATCTTTTCCAACTTGGCACATATGATTGGAATGTAATACAGTTCCTTCAGAGTTCGTGATGAATTGCACAGCATTGTATACTTCGTGCAAGCATTTCTCTGAGAACCAGAGGTCACATTGATATTATGAAATCTGTGTACAGGTCTTCTAAACTTTGCTTGTCTTGTGTTCAAAAGCTCCTTCCTCAAGGACATATGCTCTAAAATCACACCAGAGTTCTGCCAAATATCAGAAATGGATGGGATATAATATTGTTAATACTTTTACAAGAGAAAGTTGTGTGTTTATTGAAAGCCTAATGCTCCAGGTATGTTATAAGGGGATGAAAATTAATGTTTTATAAGGCATTCCACATGATATCTACATTATCTTTTAATCTTTACAATCACATTAGGAGCTAGCTTATGTTGTCTTAAATTTGTAAATGAAAAATTAAAGTGAGCGGAATTGCTGGCTTTTCTTCAGAAGAGACAGAGTCGAGTTTAGTCTCTTTGGATCAAAATCTATGTCCTTTCCACTGTACAACACTAGGTCTTCAATAACTTAAAAATATCTTCAAAATGAACCTGTGGAGATACCCTTTATTTGCATGTAATGGGCAGATTCTACTAAAATAATATGCTCAACAAGAAAAGACTTTAGTGTCCATTAGCTTGCTGACTGTATCCTTGACATCTTTATTCCTCAGACTGTAGATCAGGGGATTCAACATGGAGATCACCACTGTGTAAAACACAGACGCCACTTTGACTGTGTGCCTGGAGTTTTGGGAATTGGGCACACAGTAGAGGAAGAGGATGGTGCCATGGAAGATGATGATGGCCGTCAGGTGTGAGGCACAGGTAGAGAAGGCTTTGCGGCGACCACTGGCTGAACGCATCTTCAGGACAGTGACAAGGATAAATACATAGGACGTGAGAATAATGAGTAGTGTGCTGACCTCATTAAAGGTGGCAAAAACGAAAAGCAGCAACTGGTTGACATGAGTATCAGAGCAAGAGAGGGAGAGCAATGAGGAGAACTCACAGAAGAAGTGGTTGATGGTGTTGAAACCCTGAAATGATAGTTGGATAGCAGAGCACGTGAGTATCAAGGAGCACACCACGCCCCATGCATATGACCCGGCCACAAGCATGGCGCAGAGTGTCTGGGACATGGCAACTGTGTAGAGCAGTGGGTTGCAAATGGCCACGAAGCGGTCATAGGCCATCACCGCCAATAAAAAGGATTCAGTTACCACAAAGGTACAAAAGAAAAAGAATTGTACTAGGCATCCCTGAAAAGAAATGGTTCTGTCTTCCACAACTAGGTTTATCAGGGCCTTGGGAGCAATGATGGAGGAATAGCAGAAATCCACAAATGAGAGGTGGCTGAGGAAGAAGTACATGGGGGTGTGCAGTTTGGGGTTAACTCTGATGATAACAATCAACCCAATGTTCCCTACAACAGTGACACTGTAGATGGCCAGAAAAATCAGGAAGAGAGGCACCTGCAGTTCTGGGTAATCTGAGAAGCCCAAGAGACTGAACGTGGTTCCAGTTTTATTTCTCTCTGACAGTGTCATGGTTTCCGTTTGTCAGAATCTGAATGAGTCCTGAGAAGAAAAATATTAAGGTGAGGGTATGAAAAGCTGGGTTAATATCCCTTACCAAACTGGTCGATGAAACAAAATATCTTTCAGAATTTCTCCATGGGTTTATTATGCAAGATACACTGAATGTATAATATTTTTTAACTTGGTAATCATTTTTAAATAGTAACAGAAGTTTAATACATGAAAGAGACTGACAGCTGCCAGAAAGGAGGTGGGGGGACAGAATGAAAGATGGTGAAGAGATTCACCAAAGGACACTTATGCACAACCCATGGGCACGGACAACAATACGGGGATGGGCTTGGGGAGGAGACAGGGTGAGGCTGGGTGGAGGTGGGGAAAGGGAGAAAAACCGGGAACAACTATAACAGCATAAACAATAACAGTAAAATTAAAAAATAAATACATTTTTCTTTAAAAAAAATACAATTACTGAATTAATTTTTTAAGTTCTCAGTGGTAATGTGTGATTCCTAAAAATAATATGAGATCAAGGGACTTATGGTATTTTTAAATCAAATCCACCCATAATACTTCCATCTCTCCTTGAACATTATAATTTCATAAAAGATAGGCCTAACATAATACAATGACAGGTTTTCTCAGCCCTACATTAGGGGATGAACATGAGAAGTTGCTCAAATTAATTTTCCTCACACATTCACACTGTGACATTTAGAATGAACACCCCTAACACTTTCAATCTGTGCCTGCGTTGTCAGTTCCATGTAACACTTGAATCTTTTTCTTTATGATCCAGTAAACCTGATATTAAATCTTAATTTGTTTTTTCAGAGAGTATTCTCCTCCATTCAGGAAGGCCTAATTGTCAGTACTTCCCCACTGCTTGAGAAAGAATAAAATTGGGAGAGATGATAATCCAGACCACTTCCTTATTCTGGAGGTGACAAAACAGACTCTAGTGGGACCTTGGCTTTCCCAATGACGTGCAAATAAGGACCAGTCTATAGGTCTGTGCCTAACGCCCTCATTCCCAAGCTGCCTGCAATGTGTCCATTTGTTCAAGGTCTAAATACTAAGGTACTTCCTTTATTAATAGCCACACCCTTATGACAAACTGGAGACTCTCAGAGTACGAGCAATAGCCCAAGGACAGTGCACACACGGCAGAGCTATACTGTAAGGCACCACCAGTGTGAACTGAGAATGGGATTTAGGGAGACTCTTCCCTCCCAGGAATAACTGACTAACTGTAATGAAGGAGATTCTGCCTTACAAACTTCTCTTTCCCATGTGCTTCCCTCTCTCTCTCCCCCTCCCTTCAAAGCCTGTAAAATACTCATTCCGTCCCTGTGTCCCTGCAAAGAGGGAGGATGAGAAACTTGAGATAGGATTGCACGGGGAAGACATTTCCTGAGAAAATAGTGATTCCAAAGAATTATACAAGGAGGGGCAACAGGTTTACAGTTGTTTGTATGGAAATATAACAATTATAAATTTAATAATTAATAAATCATAATACAAAACTAAACTTTATGTTTCACGTACTCACAACCCTAAGCCTACTTGTGCCTGACCCTGTATTTCTCCAGTTGCTGCCTCACACCTCTGAGACCCTCCGACACCAGGAAACCCTTCCTCAGTTATTTCTGGGAAGGTTATCTCTGGCCCCACAACCCGAGAAATAGCTTCAAATGGCCCATCAATAAAGATGTCAGATCATGTGTGAGACTGTGGCATTAATGCTATCTGCTCCTATTCTCACAAATTTGAGTATGAAAGACAACCTCAAAAAACAATCCATCACAAAGCCAGACATTCTAATTAATTATCACACTCTTTCTTAATACAATGTTGAATTTCTCTAAGGCATTTAAGAATTAATGTTATAATTAATGTAATGGTTCTTGTGTCTCAAACGCTATTATTAAATTGCTGGTAAAAATTTCTATATATTTGAGTCCAGGAAATATTATAAGAGCTAAAATCTTCTTATACTTTTCCCCCATTTTGTTACAAAGTTTTGCTCTCCGGGCCCAATCAAATCTGGTCCCTTTTAATTTTTTTCACTAGAGAGTCTATTTATTCTCTGCTTATTTCATTTTATTTACATACTTGTATATCTACCTTGACGACTCCTCTAAGAATTTATAGAAGCAAGACAGGGCACATTCCCAAAAGTCTCTAAGATCTTGCTTCACCCACCCCAGGCACCTGCTGTCCATGAGGCTGTTACTGGGGAGCTCAGCAGAGCCAGCCCCTCTAATGCCAAGCTGTGCAGGACAATGGCAGTCCTCTTCCTGGCACATTCAGAAACATGACTTTGCAGTGACTAAGTATTTCTCGGGGACTACATAGATCTAAAGGGTGAGGTTGCCCCCTCCACATTGTTTTCCAGATATCATACAGTGAAGTTAATATCAATCTGTCTTTAGGGTCTTAAAACAAACCTGCTGGTGGCAAAGGTAGGACCTCTCCTGATTAGGAGTGATGCATATGTTCTTATATCTGTAATCACGACTTTGGGATATGGGCCCTAGAGACTCCCTATTGCCTCATGCTCTTGAGGCCATGAAATAAACAATTAAAATTAATCACCTTCCTCTGACGTGTATTGGAAACCTGGAGCAGCATGAGGGGCATTTCATATGGAAATTTATCTCTTCAAGTCACTTACCCTAGCCACTGCTCATTCCATAGCTCCCTACAATTATCAAAATTACATAATTGTAAAAGTCCCTCATGATCAAGTAACTATTCTATGTAGTTACCCTTTTCCTCCACACCACCCACTCTGACCACGTGGGAGAAGTGGGAGATCCATCATTAGGTCATCTTGACTCATTGAGAGTTAAAGCAGAAACTCTTAGAAAGTTAAATACTCAATTAGGATGATGATCTAGCTCCTTTCAAATCTCTTCTATTATTCTTTCCCTCTTCCGTATTCTCCAGGCAGACCTCCTTGATGCTTCTAAAAAAAAAAAAATTTTAAAGCACACATTCCTTATGGCCTCTTTACTTCTGTTTCCTTTACTTTGGAATGCGTTCCCTGAAGTTTTCCTTCAAATGCATCTTTGTGGTGAACCCTTCAATGACCATGCTGTTATAGTTCGTTATGGGTTACCCTGGGCTACCCAACTTAGTGTTTAAATTACTTATTGTGGTACAAATAATTTTAATGCTTATTTATTACATTTATGATATATTGCCTGTTTCTGTCTGCTAGAATAAAAGTCCCAGGAAAATTGAAATTTTTTAATTGTTTTATTCACTCAAGTATTTCAAGCTCCTAGGTCAGCGATTATCACAAAGTGCCATGAATCTTTACTGAATGAAAACTGTGACCTTCCATGGAACTGCGAATGGAGGCACACAAACCACAACTATGAGGGATTTGAGTGCAGAGAAGAGATAGTTCATAAAGAATGATAAGGGTGCTTTAGAAGGGATTCATAAAAGTGGGCTGTCAAGATAAAAACAAAATAAAATAAAACAAATGTCCACTGTGCTGAATTTCCTATCTTTTGTTAGGTTTATTACCATAGAAATCTTCAATTTCAAAATCAAATTCAGCATGGTGAGATTGCCTACAAATGGGAAAGAGTATCTCACATATTCTCCTTTAGAACATCTTAAAAGTAGCTTTACCAACATTTCATCATGTCCTTTCATTCAGCAAATATTTTTGCCTACCCATTGCATGCAAAGCTATGCTATTGATATACGAATAGTACACACATGAATCACTTTAAAACTCTTCTCTCCAAAGCCATACAACCCCTCTGTGGTAACAAGCAATGCCATTGAACACAGACTGGATGAGGGATGTGTAGTCACTGATCAGAATGAACACAGTGACTATTTGTGAACTTTGCTTTCTGGTGCAGGAAACAGGGAAAGGAGGATGAGCACATCATAAGGATACTCTCACTCATTCATTCTTTTATTCATTCATTAAACAAATATTTATTACAGGCTTATCCTGAACCAGGTACTATCTTAGATATTGGCGGGGGGGAAGAGAAAGAATGTGACTTTACCAACAAATTCATATTTACTGGAGAATATAAAAACAAATAAATATGTAATAATTTTATGGTAATAACTGCTAAAAATATATAATTGAAGGAGCCATTCTAAATAGGGAGGTTAAACAAAACCAATGAGGTGCTATATGGTCATAAACCATTGTAAAGTTATGCAAATAACTGGAGGAAAATTGTTGAGTTTGGGGAAAAGGGAACAGCAAATACAGTTGGCTGTCAAATAGACCGCTTTTGATGCATTTCAATAATTCTGCAGTTTGTGGTGATGTTCTGAACTTCCTACATTCCTTAATCAGAAATACAATATGGATATTTCCAGGTGACATTCTTTATGGCAGAAAGAAAAGGAAGGAAGCCTATGGGTGTCCTTTAAAGATGTATTTATGCAATTATGTGGGTAATCCTTAGAATGATAACAAAATATGGGATAATATTAGTAGAGTACTGTTGCAGTATACATTCATTAAGAAATTACTGTTGAATAATTTCGGACCTGCAGAAATAATCTGGAATGATACAACCAAAACCTTTATCAATGTAATGTTAACCCTTTAAGTCTTTTGAAGAATTTCAAGGAAACAAAGTATTTCAGCCAACGCCATAAGCCTCAAAACAAGCAATAACAGGAACTGCTTCCCACACTGACTTTTTTCCTGTCCCAAATATATTTTTGGTGAGGCATTCCTGTGTACAGCTTGGTACAGGGGACTATAGAGAGCGAGGACATTTTGTGGACAATGAGTCCCTGACTTCCAGTCCTATAAACTGGAATCATTTAAAACATAATTATGCTTGTAGGGTATTATATTTATCAACCCACTTGCTTCACCTAAACAGTGACATCATTTTGGAAGTTTAGCCCCAGTAGAGCTGCCAAATGATTGTAGCCACCTGATGAGGCCAAGCCAGACTTGCATCGAGCCCATCGAATGGCAAGAAGTAACCAACTGCTTTTAGCCACTAAATTCTGGGATGCATTTGTCTCAGCAAAGGCAAAGGAATTGTGCTTTAAGGTGCACCTTCAACTTTAAAGCACTGAGAGGCTGACTTGGCAAAAAAATTAATATTTGCTCGTTTTTTTTAGAGTGATTCATTACAATTGGATTAAAGACCCTTTTTTAACATTCTGCCACCTCATTCCCCCCTCCTCCTCATTGATATGCTTCATTTTTAACTTGGTGATTTTCATTCCCATATTTTTTCTTTGTACCAATGTGAATATGCATACTCAATATATATTATTCATTCTGCTTTTGAATTATATAAATGCTACTAAATAATGTTTCTGAGATTTTTAACTAAAAGGTACATTTTTCTAATGCAATCACTTTAATTTGTACAGTATCCAATTGTATATAACTGTTACTGTTATATAGGCTATTTCCATTTTTGTCATTACAAGCAACATGCAACTGAGGGTTTGTCTACATCTCTTTTTGGGCATGTGTTGAGTTTCTCTGGAGCAGTGATCTGCCATAATTTTTCATGTCATTTTATGCACAGAAAATAATATTTGGAGGCTACACAAGGATAAACTGAATGTGATTTCTTTCATATATTTTTCCAGTTTTGTCACCATTTTATTTATTGTCTTTTCTTAATTAAATTGTCATAAATATTCCTGTATTGTAAATATTGATATTTAGTCACTTAAATATGCTGCAAACTTTTCTCTTATTCTCAGGCTTCTCTTTTTAATGTTTCCATGTATTCCAAAAGAAAGTGTTTTAATTTTCAAACAGTAACATTTATTTTGATTTCTGAATGTTTGCCTACTCTAAAACTATAAATTCTCCTTATTGTTTTAAGAGCAGGCAACACTCAATAGAAACATTAATATAGCAAGTAAGGGTACATTGCTAAGAGATATTTCTGCACATATTTTGCAAAGCATTTCCATATTGCAGACACTTTTTCTCATGAATTGTGAGTAATTATTCCTGAAATCTAAATATTTTAGGTGCCATATTTTGGGAATACTGGTAGTGATATATTATTTCAATCTCTGCAAGAGCAAAAATTATCCCTTGGCCAGTGCCCCAAAGAAATTTAGCCAGAAACTGTGGAATGATCCAGAAGTATCCTGACACTTATTCCAAGCTACATAAACAACTTTGTCCCATCACGGTGAGCCAGGATTGTTCTAATCCGGGGCATTATTTATCACTTATATCCAGATCCCCACAGGTTTGAGTTTCTGAATCTAGGTAATCCAAAGGAACCAAAATTGCCTAAGATATTAACAACAATACTGAGTAAACTCTTCAATCTTTCCAAAATCTGAATTAAACTGCTCAAGAGAAAGATCTCTAAATTGAACCTGACCACCTTTTTAAAATTAATCTCAACTCTAATGATGAGAGATACTGTTGATGATGGAAGCATCTTTTCTGTGGTCTGACACCGATACGAGTGTCAAATGGTTACAGAATATGCAGTAAGAACTAAATACTTACAATTAGACATAGAAATGTTATCCAGTTTGTTCTTTATTTTAATGATTCTGTTTATATTTTGCTTGCTTGTTTGTTTTGTTGATTAGGTTCCACTTATAGGTGAGATCATATGATATTTGTCTTTCACTGCCTGGATTATTTCACTTAGCATAATGATCTCCAGATTCATCAATGCTGTCATGAAAGGTAGGAGTTCCTTCTTTCTTTCTGCTGTGTAGTGGGGTAGGGGGATAACAGAAGAAAGAAGGGAAAAGGTCATCAAGGAACATGTATGAAGGACACATGGACAAAGCCAAAGGTAGGTAGGATCGAGGGTGGGAAATAGGGATAGGTGGAGTCTGGTGGAGTTTTGGGAGGGAAATGGAGACCACTGTATTTGAACAACAATAAAGAAAAAAAGCAAAAAAAAACAAAAAGAAAAGAAAAGAAAGAAATGTTATCCACATGCAATAATCAGCAGCACGAGAATTCCTATAAATAACCATGATCATCTTTGAGCATCTCATCCCTGTTCTTTTGGCTTTGTGGATCTCAAGTGGGAGCTACATTCACTGAAGAGACATCACCCAAAAATCGTACTTACCCAGGCAAATGGGATGTAATTCCAAATGGCATTAATTTAGTATAAAACTTTTATTTTTCTTCTTTCTTGTATTCATCCAGTAAGTATTCATTGAAGGTCCAATGTGTTTTCTAGGCCCTTGTCTAAGCATTAGAGCTAAAGTTCCAAGAATAATATAAGAAATTTATGCCCTTTTAGAATTTACATTTTACTGGAAATAACAAATAACAGACAAATAAATCATTGCATTTGTTAAAAATACATCTATTACTATGAAAAAACATGCATCATGTTAAGAAGGTAGGGAGTGACTATCGCATTATATTAGCTTTTCAGGGCAGGGTTATTTGGGAAGGTGACTTTTTTCTTGCATTCATTGGTTGATTTTTTTTGAGATTTTATTTTTAACATATTTTTATTGGTTATGCTATTACAGTTGTCCCAATTTTTCACTCTTTGCCCCTCTCCTCCTGGTCCCCCCATTGCCTCCAGCTATCCCTCCTCCTTAGTTCATGTCCATGAGTCATGTATGTAAGTTCTTTGACTTCTCCATCTTAACATCCCCATCTCTATTTTGTACCTAAGAATTATGCTTCTTAATCCCTGTATCTTTTCCCTCATTCTCTACCTTCCCCCTCCCCACTGATAATCCTACCATGTGATCTCCATTTCTATGATTCTGTTCCTGTTCCAGTTGTTTGCATAGTTTGTTTTTGTGTTTTCAGATTCAGTTGTTGAGAGTTGTGAGCTAGTCATCATTTTACTGTTCATAGTTTTGAGCTTCTTCTTTTTCTTAAATAAGTCTTTTAACATTTCAGATGCTAAGGGCTTGGTGATGATGAACTCCTTTAGCTCTGGCAGGTGTAAAATGCATTAAAATGAGCACAGGTCTCTTTGTCACTATAAACAGACACTGTGGGCCACCCCATCTGTCAGAGCTGAACACAGCTCCATCTTCATTCCCCGAGATGTGTACTTCTTTGTGTTAAGGACACCCCAAAAATCAATGTTTACAGGCAAGGATTTCTTTCCATTGATGAGCTTCAACATGAGATCACACATTGCTTTTATTTTACATGTCCTTACTGGTGGGAGCTAGATGTGAGTGCAAAACCTACACTACTGAGTTTTAAAATTCTAATCCCAAGGGGTCAGCAGGAAGAGAAAACATGTTAGCAGAATGATAGGAAATCAATGACAGAAATTAAATACAGCTTTTTGAAAATAATTGGATTGTGACGAGTCCAAGATCAGCAAAATTAAATGGACTGTGGGTTCCAACTACAATACTGGCATATTGCAGAGAAAAGTCACATATAGGGTTTAATAAATCTACACTAATTGACTAAATGAACAGAGAACTGGATACATGAATGGATAAAGGAGTGTCGTCCAGCCCCCAAACACTTGCAAGTGGCCTTAGGAATCACACCATCAGTCTTTCCAATTAGATTTCTCCCCCAATTCCCAATCAGAAGAGAATTCAGGCCCAGCAAGCCATCCTCCTGGTGACAGTCCTGTGGACGGCGTCTTTGACCTCCTTGTTCCTCAGGCTGTAGATAAGTGGGTTCAGCATGGGGATGACTGCTGTGTAAAACATGGACACTCCTTTATTGAGATCCAGGGAGAAACTGGCACTCGGTCGCACGTAAATGAAGAACAGGGTGCCAAACATGATGGAGACAGCCGTCAGGTGGGAGGAGCAGGTAGAAAAGACTTTGCGCCTCCCATCAGTGGAGTGGATCTTCAGGATGGCAGTGAGGATGTAAATGTAGGAGACCACGATGGTCAGACCACTGAAGACTCCCACAGCTCCCGCTACAATGAAAACCACCAACTTATTGAGCCCTGTGTCAGCACATACAAGGGAAAACAGGGGGAACACATCACAGAAGAAATGATTGATGACATTGGGGCCACAAAAAGGGAGGCGAAATGTGTTTGTTGTATGAGTCATGGTGTGCATGAAGCCAATGACATAGGGACCAGCTACCAGCTGGATACAGAGGCTCTGGGACATGGCAACTGAGTACAGTAATGGGTTGCAGATGGCTACATAGCGGTCATAGGCCATGGACGCCAAGAGAAGACACTCTGCTGCCACAAAGAACCCAAGGAACCAATGCTGCAAAGCACAGCCCAAGAAGGAGATGACTTTCCTCTGCACAAAGAAGTCAGCGAGCATCTTGGGGCTCACAACTGAGGACAAGCACATGTCCACAAAAGACAAGTGGCTGAGGAAAAAGTACATAGGTGTGTGAAGGCGGGAACTGATACGTATCAGAATAATCACCCCCAAGTTGCCTGTTAGGTTGATAATGTAGAAACTCAGAAAGAGCAGGAAGAGAAAGACCTGCAACTGAGGGCTGTAATTCAAACCTGTGAAAATGAACTCGGTGACCCTTGTGTCGTTTGCATCGGCCATTGGCTGGTTGTGATTTCCACTAGAAGAAGACAGGCATCACAGCACATTTGGTGAACATATCTTCAAAATTGGGACACGGCAAAAATGTACTGGAAACTGAACTAACAAGGAATGATGGGAGTTAGTTACGAGCTGCAGCTGGGAATACAAAATGAAACAGAGACCACCACAAAAGATGACGTCCATAGCTACAATATACATGACTCTGCAGAATCTGTCAATACATAGATGAAAACATGGAAGCCTGGAAAAGAGGAGCAGCTTGCTCAAGGTCCTCTCAGTTGACTCAATGAGCATAGGTGGTTCCACAATAGACATCTGTTAACTCCCACCTTAGTGAACTTTACCTGAGTTCACCAGGTAGCCACACCCCTGGTGAAATGATGCAGGAGAGTAGAAGTGAGACAAGCTGGAGAAGAAATGAGCAACCACTCATTTTTCAGACAACTTTCTTTGCATTGTGTGATTATAACATAAGGCCGAATGCATGTTACCCAACTGCTCTGGCATCTGCCTTCTCTCACCCCAGGAAAGTTACTTTTCTTCCTCTGTGAAGCAAGAATAGTAATAGTAATACAAACCTTGTATATTGTTGTGAAGATTAAATGAGATAATGCACCCAAAGCATTTAGCAGCGTCTTATTGAGCACCTAAATTAGTGAACAATAATTGTTAGTATTTTGGCATTATATACTCTTTTGAATAAGCTTCCAAGCTAAACATCACCTCATTTTATGAAAGAGAGAACTGAAACTGAATCCAAATTCACAATGCTAGTGACTGGCAGAGGTGGGCTTTGAAACCCCTGTCAAAATGGTCTGTGCTTTTCCCTTTCTAGCACTGGGAAATATTGATGTCTTCACAATTCCTTTCATTTCAAAAATGTCATTCCAAGATGAGTATAGGTTAACACATTTCTGGTTTCCTGTTTCTGGTGTGGAATTTATACCAGTGGCCATCAGTGGAAAGCCCATAGGATAAAAGAAACTGTTTTGTTTAAGTACCAGTGCAGGGAAACAGTGTGGGGAAGAAAACAGTGCAGGGAAGAAATTTGGAAAAGGGCCTAAATTCTCCCATCTCTGTATCTTCTATAGATTCTCATGTCACCCACTTAAGGGTGACCTTAGTTAAGTCAGTTGATCTCTCTGAACTTTACTTAAGTACTTCATTATTCAATGGAGCTAAATTTAATTATTGTCTTGATCTCTGAGAATTCTCACCCACTTAGAATAAAAGGATCAACATACACTCAGTAAGCTACTTATGCATCACTTTAAAAAAAAAACAAAAACTTATGAGCCCAAGAACATCAGAGTCCAACATAAGACTTACCTGATAGACACTTTTCCTTCAGTTTTCTAATTTGAAATTCATTATTTGACTTTAGCAAGGCCTCCTGTGAAGTGAAAAATACAGTTTACATTATATCCTTGACTTTGGGAGAATTAAAGAGACAGATGAAATACCCAGTCGAACTGTCTACCCATCACACTCACCTCTTGCTTAAACCTCTTAAGAAGTCCACTAACTCCCACGGCATCAGTCACGCACTGTATCTTGGCCTTCACCTTGACAATTGCCTGAAGCTCCTCAACTCTTTTCTATCAATCTTAGTTTCTACACCTGCCCAAGCCCTCTCCCCTCTATGAAAATTTTAGATTCTTAGTTTCTCTTTTTTTATGTGCTGCTTAGACTACGACAACAGAGTGGTGGACACGATTGGCTCTCGTGTTCAGTGCACTTGGATGATACCCAGACCATCTGTGTAGTCTTCCTTTAGCAGGGAAGCACCCAGCGGGTTTAGACAGAGATGGAGTTATGGTCAAGACTGTTTCCCCCTCCCCCTGCTGCTGAGATATCTCTGTCCCATTTTATACTTGCTTTGATCTAGCTGCAGACTTTAAATTTATCTCTACAGAAATGACCTCCTCTTAGGTCTTGCTCAACATCCAACAAAGATGAGGAGCATGCTGATTCTGGTTGTACACCAAATATATCATTCATTTTAAGTTTATTTAAAATAATTTATAATCTCCTGAATTTGTGAAAAATCAGGTAGAATGAAGAAAAGAAGATGATTTAGGAGATCTCGACTTACATCCTAACAGGCTCTCCTCTCCTGTTTCTTTCAAGATGGCAATAAGAACTAAAATGAAAAGGAGCCAAGTTCGTCAGGTTCCATCTCTTCCCTTCACATGGCTACCTTCACATGCAGACTGGGGCAGAAATTTTAATAGTCATTTGATTTTATCCTTTATCTTCTTCCAAAAAGGAAATGTGGGCAACTCTACTGTAAAATACATTTAGTCTTTATCAGTTAGGTGCAAGTTCCCTGAAAAGTTGCATCATTTCTTTCTTTGTTATTGTTATTGAAAATGCTCTGTCCCCAAAAGCATACCATGTCTTGGGAATGAGGCCACTAAGGGAAAGTGCAATTAAAGTTCTGCTTCATACCTAAGTAAGTCCAAGGGCATCTGTTTTCTGACCATTTCAAGTTGTTTATACCTGGATGTAGACTCTCTCACCTCTAGTTCCGGGCTAAGCAAGGAAACTCTACGAAATTCTTTGCAAATTGAAGTAATATAGAGAGGGCAATACCCAGAGCAAGGGCTAAGAATGCATAAAATGGGCTTTCCTCAGATACAACACTTACCACGTATTGCCAAAGAAATAATTTTCCCAGGACTTTGCCCAAAATATGTAAAGAGTTTAACTATTGTAAGCTAGGACTGGAAAAGAAAAACTTGCTTTCTTCCTTTTTTTAAATTATATTCTGTTAATGTATTAACTGGTCCTTAAAATTTAGCAGATTACATCTGAACAGTTAGTATATGGCAAGACAAAATACTTTATTATTGCCAAGAAATAAAACAAAACAAAACACTTATAATGTTCTTTTACCTCCAAGACAAACAGCATCAGCCTGACATAACAGAGTGAGTATAGAAACCTGAATTTTTGTTTTAACCTAGGTAAGAAAAAAAAAAAACACAAGTTCTTCATCACATAATACAATTCCTTACTTTAGAAAGTTTTGTTTGGTTTATTTTATTTTATTTTTAATTTTGTAGCATGCCACTATACTCTTTTATTAAATTAATGGGGGTAACATTACTTAATAAGACCATATAGGTTTCGAGTGTACAATTCTGTGGTACATGATCTGTGTATTGCATTGTGTGTCTACCACCCAAAATCAAACCTTCTTCTGTCACCATATATTTGGTCTTTTTTCCCTTTACTACTCCTCCAGCCCCCTCCTCTGGTAACCTCCAGACTTTTGTGTGTGTCTACAAATTTTTGAGTCCAGAAGTCATGGAGAAGTCAAGCCTGCAGCTGAGATTGCTTGATCCCAACATATCCCTCCCGATTTTTCCACCACAGCTGAATGTGGGACCACCGTTTCACTGCCACCACCTCTCTGCACCACAGCACGTCTCCTCGTTTTTCCCCCACTCGCTGCGACTCTGCCCCTCCCACCCATCTGAATGAATGTGCCTTCTTTAAATCCTTGGGTGTCAGACTTCCATACAGCTTGATTTTCTGATGGTTCTGGTTGTTGTTTGTTTTCATGTCTAGTTGTAATTCTTTCTGTGGTTGCACAAGGTTGCAAAGCATGTTTACCTCTGCCTCCACTTTGACTGGAAGTCAGAAGGTGACATTTCAATAGACATATAAATAAATTCAGAGAAATACATGTATTAATGTTACAAAAATTAGTATTAACATAATGGGATTGAGTGCTAAAATATTTTGGAGCCTATTAACTTCCTCAGAGATTCTTTCACATTTTTGTACCTCACGCCATATGTCAGTGAGTTCAGCATGAGGATTACATTGGTGTGAAACATGGAGCCTACTTGAGCAATTGCCCATGAGCCTTTGGAATTGGACACACTATAGAGAGAAAGGATGATGGTGAAGCGGAAGGCACAGGTAGAGATGCCCACAGATATAAAGTATCTTTAGGACAGTGATAAAAATGAAAGCAAAGTGATGACTATGAACTTCCTTATGAAATGAACAGGATCCAAAAGAGAAACAATATAGTTATACAAAGTATTTTAACTATGATAGACTTATATCAGGCAATAAAATGAAAGTGATGTCAGCAAAGAGACTATGCCCAGGTGTAGCGTCCATCCAGAAGGACGAGGCAGAGACTTACAAAGACACAGCAAGTGGTTACAGACCAGCACTCAGATTTTTTTCTTTTTCTCTTTTTTTGAAAATTGCATGTGGTTTAGGAGGCAAGAAAGAAGAGCACAATGTATCTTTTGTGTACTATATAGACCCTTAAACAGGTCTGAATATTATGATAAAGTTATGTGGAAATCCTAGTTTATAACTAAAGAAAAATATTAATGGAACTGGAGAGCATTTTGCTAAGTGAAATAAGCCAGGCAGTGAAAGACAAATACCATATGATCTCACCTTTAAGTAGAACCTAATCAACAAAACAAACAAGCAAGCAAAATATAACCAAAACAAACAAGCAAGCAAAATTATATAAAATATAATGTAAATAAAAATAGAGACATTGAAATTAAGAACAAACTGACAGTAACCAGAGGGTAGGTGGGAGGAGATAATGGGGGGAAAAGGAGGAACAAGTATAAAGGACACATGGACAAAACCAAGCAGGGGGTATCAGGGAAGGGAAGTGGGGATGCCTGGGTTGGGGGAGATTTTGGGGGGCTAAATGCAGACAACTGTACTTTAACAACAATTAAAAAAAGAAAATTAAAAGTAAAATATCTGTTTTTTTATGTTTTATAATTGCCTACTTGTGCACACATGTAAGACACGGTTTTGTGGTATACTTTTATGGTATAAGGTGAAGTTAGAAAGTTTTATTTGAGATAAGTACACTGGGTTAAGAACAACAGAATCAAAACAGTTGCAATTATGCCACATTTGTCTGGCAGCTATGTCATGCGGGTAAAACGTGTAATTAATTAAAGACAAACCTTTAAAAACAAACCTCTACAAATTATTTCTGAAATGCATTATAGTATCCACTGTGTCAGCAAATAATATTATAAACTCAAGTTTGACACATCAGATTGTGAGATCAAAACCTATAGACTTTTCATTTTTGGATCTCAGTGGTAATCCTTCCAGGAATTTGTATAAAATCAACATTTTTTACTTGATATTCACAGTCATCATGTTTAACATCGCTCCCTACCTTTGGTGCAAATGTGTATCTGTTTCTACTCAGTGCATATAGAAAACAGAACTATGGATTCATACTTCTAAAGTTTTTCAAACTGTTTGATCAATATTGATTGGGTTTTTGTACAGCTTTTAGGAGCTAATAGTTATTGCATACATTTGTCATATATGTTTCAAAGATGTTTTCCACTCTTCCAGGTTTGGGTTTCTCAACAGCAGATCCAGAGACAAGGATTTAGATACAAGTAGTTTGCTTAGAAGATTATCCTAGGAAGTACAGCAGCTCAGTAGGAAAGAGGGACACAGAACAATGAACAGGTTATTTTTGCCTACAGCTGAATCTTAGTCCCAGTGGAAAACTGTGTAGACTCTAATTCCAATTTGTCCAAAGAGTAAGTGAAGAAGTTGGGGTATTTATGTACCTACAACCCTGTATCATTGGTTGACAGCTATTCCTGGAGGTGCTGACATTCTTGTTTTTTTTAAGATAGCCCATGCATGGACTGAGGACACTGCTACCACCAAGAAAAAACAAACCCAAAACCTTGACATAGAGAGCCACAGGTGTTTTCGTAAAAAAAAAAAATTCAGTAAGGAAAAACAAAGAAGAAAACAAAAGAAATTACTAAAATAAAAAGCAAATATAAAATAAAGGGGAACAACAAAACCAGATTATAGGGAATTTTTTAGAAAACCTATAAAATTAAATAAACTTTTATGCAGTTCAACCAGGGTGTGAGGAAGAAAGGAAGGAAAAAATAATATCAGTGATGAAAAGTTATCATAACCATAGACGCCACCAACTTCAGAAAAAGACTGTTATAAAAACTATTGTGCAACCACCTTGAAAATTCAGCTATAATGGAAAAATTACAAAAAAAAAACCCAATAAAACCAACTCAAAAATTGAAATCATAATTTTCCTGCCACCAGTAGAGAAGGTGAATTCATAACTGAAAACTTTCCTATGCAATTAAAAATTGTCTGATTTTTCAGAGATTACTATTAAGCAAAAAATTTTTACTCAATTAAATTAGAAGATATTTTTACCATTTACTTTTAAAAGGCTAGTAAAATTTTGTTGTCAAAAATTAACATGGCAGTACAAAAAAGGAAAATTACAGAACAATTTCTCTTATGACTTAAAATTTAAAATTCTAAGTAAAACATTGACACATTAATCAATTAATGGGAAATTCTATTATATCACATTTAAATTATTTTTCTCAGAAAAATATTGGTTTCATATTAGAAAACCTAAAAAGAAATATAAGATGTCATATTAAAATGTTCAAGAGTAAAATGAAGAAAAAGTAGTTTAAATTAACACTCACCAAAACAATAAAAATAAAGAAAGTAACTTAGCTAAGCTGGGGAAATGGAATCTATAAAGACATATGGCAAACAACACTTCAAATATAAAATATTCGATGCTGTTTTGGTCTATCAAGAAGACAAGGATGTCCACTTTTACTGTTTATTCAACATTACACGGAAGTTCTTACCACTGAAGTTAACCAAAGCAAAGTAGAAAAATTAAAAGAAATAATATTGTCAACAAAAAAATCAGAATATATTTAATCAGATATTATGTGATATGCATGCTGAACATACAAAATAATCTATAAATAAATTATAAAATTACTACATTTTAGGCTATAACTCTTCAGATCAACTCAAAAATCGCACACTTTATATGCCTTAAATTGAACTGACATTTTAGCTGGACAATCACTTGTTCATGGATCCTATCACCCAAAATTTTATATTCCAATTTTGAAGCTATTTTACTAAACGTCACATTGAACACATATTGGACTATCAATTGCAAGGTTACTCAAGATTCATCTACTGATCTATTAACGAATAACTCTTACAAATACTCTGAAAGAGAAACCATTAATATTCTAGCTTCACTTTTCATCGCAGAACATTTAGTATTGATTAATTTTTTGACTGTGTCCTTCACTTCTTTGTTCCTGAGGCTGTAGATCAGTGGGTTCAGCATGGGGATGACCACTGTGTAAAAGACAGAGGCCACCTTGACCATGAGCCAGGAGCTTTTGGAGTTAGGAACACAGTAGAGAAAAAGAATGGTCCCATGGAAGATAGAGATGGCAGTCAAGTGGGATGCACATGTGGAGAAGGCTTTGTGGCGCCCCCCAGTTGAAGGCATCCTCATGACAGTGATGAAAATGAAAATGTAGGAAGTAAGAATGATCACCAAGCTGCTTATTTCATTGAATGTGGCAAAGACTACTAGGACCTTCTGGCTAATATAAGGGTCAGAACACGACACAGAGACAATAGCAGCATGCTCACAAACAAAATTATTTATGATATTTTTATCTCTGAAGGATAGTTGGAGTAGAAAGTAGGTAAGGGTCAGGGAACAAGCTATACCCCAAGAGTATGAGGCACCCACCATCAGGGAACAAAGCTTCTGAGACATGATGACTGTGTAGAGAAGGGGGTTACACACCGCCACAAATCGGTCATAGGCCATCACTGCCAACATGAAAGTCTCTGTCACCACAAATATGCAGGCCAAGAAGAACTGCAAGAAGCATCCTGTGAAGGAGATGGTCCTGTCTTCCACAACCAAGTTTTCCAACAGTTTGGGCGTAACCACCGTAGAGTAGCAGAAATCAACAAAGGATAAGTGGCTGAGAAAAAAGTACATGGGGGTGTGGAGTTTGGGGTTGCTCCTGATGGTCATGACCATGCCCAGGTTCCCCAGCACCGTGGCCGTGTAGATGGCTAAGAACAACAGGAACAGAGGCACCTGGAGTTCGGGATACTCTGAGAAGCCCACGAGGATGAAGGTGACCTCATCACTCTGGTTTTCTAGGTTCCTGTGGACAAAATAGGAAAGTTGATCTAGAGAAGTAAGAAGCAAAATTTGGACAAGGTAAGTGAATAGCAGAAATGTTCACAGGCTTGATGATTTGCTGTTGAGTGTTGTTGAAAATACTAGATTCCACTGTTACATTATATCAAAACTCACTATTCACCTAGATACAATTACAAAGTAAATAAGAATTTTATTAAGGTGGGATAAATGAAAACAAAGTAGGAAGAAAACAACTGGGTAGACCCTGCTTTTTTTCAAGTTATCATAAGCGGCCCACTTCAATTCTTTGCATGAATTTCAGCTTAATAAAAATAGTTGCACTGGAGGAAACACAAATCATGAGATTCTACAGATTCTAACCTGCCTCATATTTTAAACCATGGGACTATTACCTTAAAAGTGCTAAACATTGATAATGCTAGCATCCCTGCAAAAATGATCAATATAGTATTTTCTTGGTCGTCCCTTCTTTCTCCCAGCAATCCTATACTTTCAACACAGCCTGCACACACTGCAACTGTGCCATACAAGTTTGCTACATTTTTCACTCATGTTGAACTAATGTTGAAAATTTTTAAATGCCATTTTCATGACATATAACATTATTTATCAGGAGGTATTCACAACAAAAAATACACTGTGTCTGCAGGAATAACAGTTGAGACAATATTAAATGAAAAGCTCTTCTTTTCCAATGTGGCATGTTTTACAAGTTGGGTAAGTGACAAGAAATAAGAATTTTCAGGCTACAGCAAAAGTACACTCTTTCATTTTGAAATAAGCTAAAAGCTTTCCAGTGACAGATGTCCTGATATAGAGGCATCTCAAACAGAATGCCATAATATATGTCTTGAATATTGCCTGATGCCTGTAAGCATGCCCTTCATGGGCAATGAGAATATTAATACTATAAAATATAAATCACTAGAATGGAAGGACATACTTTGATCATGAAATCAAAGGCTCTAAGACATGGTATAATACATATAGATACCCAGTTTTCTTATTTATTGGGATCAAGAATGATTTGTATGGTTTTGAAAATTTGGCCCAAGCATGGACAGCTGTCAACAAGTGAGGACATTTGGGAATATACAGTGTAGGAATTCCGTCCTACAGAACTCACACCATAGACACACTGTAAGATTTCATTTGGACACTTAGTCTAAAATGCATAATTGTATTTTCCTCATTGTCCTATAGGTTTTCTCATCACATCACAGCTTTCTCTGATTCCCACATGCTTGGCCATGTAGGAAAGATATCTTCCAAAAACCAATCCCTCAACAGATCCTCTATACCAAATTCTTATAAGTACTTAATCCTGCAAAGCTAGCCTATGGTCGTACTTCCCAGCCATACACACACACACACAACCACAACTCATAGACGCAGAGAGCAGCACAGTGATTTCCAGAGGGGAAGAGGGGTGGGAGGAGGTAGGAGAGAGTAAAGCGGGGTGATCAATGGCCATGGAAGAAGACTTGCAGGGGTGAACAACACAAACACAGATGATGTATTACAGAATTCTACACCTGAAACCTATATACTTTTATTAACTAATGTCACCCCAACAAATTAAATAAAAAATATTCTACACAACACTGCAAAATAATTTACCATGACTATTTTAAGCTGACAGTCAATTAATTTTAACATGATAAATACTTTTTATTAGTGAATGCATACAATTTATATTATTCATTCTGGCTTTTCCAAAACTACTTGGATCTGTAAATTCGTCCTCACTAAAACTTACCTTCTTCTTTCATACGGTGAATTTAGCAAGCTCTGTTCATTGCACCTACTCATCTGCATACAGTTTATTTGTCATTTAATTCTCACTCTCATAATGTTTCATTTTGCCAGCTATTTTTATCAACATTGCTTGTTGTTCCTTCTTACTGTATACCTACAAGTAATAATGCTTATAACTCATAATAACTATATGCTATAATCAATCATTTGCAAATATGGTATTATTGTCAATTTTTCCTCAGAGAATGGAGTAAGTGTGAGGACAAGGCCCATTTTTAATATAATTCTCTATTGGCCAAAATGTTTATTTCATTTCTGGTTATGTGGTAGGTACTCCATGAGAAAAGCCAGGATGAACATCATGGTAAAGAAGGAATCGGAATATAATACGCTAAGCCCTGTCCTGGCCAAACTAAGTGGATTTGTGGGCATTTTGCTTCACCCACACGTTTGCCTCCTGCAAAGATTCCTGGAACCTCATCAGTTCCTCCCACAGGAAACAAAAGACTGAATCAACTCACCTAAACGCAGAAGCACTTGCATGAGTCATTTCCTGCAGAACCCTCTGCTAAGATTAATGAACTCCAGGAATGCCCTTGCTTAGAATTTCCTTAATAGAAACAGACCTGAAAGAGTTGTAGGAGTACAGTATATTTTATTAAATATCTCATAAAGTTATTCTTTCAAACTATGAAGAAAACTGAGAGGTACCAGAGGTAAAGGTCACACCTGAAACCTATTATACATTCTGGCACCTAACTGTCACATATATAGGGCATGGAGACCTGAGGGATGTGGGGGCTAGAGCACATCACCAAGGATTACCTTGCAGGCTGCAATTGGAGTAACTGGATGTTAACACCGTCCCATGTGACATCTTGCTTGTGCAATATTCTCCTAAAACCCTGGGGAATTTGTATTATCAGCTCAATTAATCTTAAGAACAATAAACAACACTGCCTCTGTTTGCATTATACAGAGATGTAAAGTGCACATGTTTGGTGGCGATCTAAAATGGTTCAGACACTGTGGAAATCAGTTGGTGGTTCCTTGTATCCACATAGAAATAATCTCAGTCCCCTTGCATAACAACAAAATCAGGCCTTGCACAAAGAGAAGCTGGCCTTTGCTTCAGTCTTCCAGACTGTTAGTAATGCATTAGCCACAAAGAAGGGGGCGAATGAGTTCTTGGTTTTGGCACTCTATTCTTCCATTCTTATTTGCTGAGAATTTTCACCATGAATAGATGTTTAATTTCATGAACTATTTCCTACGTCGGCTGAAGAGACTGTATGTATTTTTTTACTTTATTTAGTTAATTTGTTGAATTACATTGATGGATTAGAAATGATATACTAAACTTGAATCCATGTATTAAGTCCCTCTGAGATATGATGCTCTATCTTTTTTATGTATCAATGGATTGAGCATATTTCTGGTATATATTCATTTATATGTCAATGAATTATGTATATTTATTGTTCTGCAATGTTTTACTGATGCTGTTGACTTCAAAAAATGAACTTGAAAGTGTTGCCTCTATTCTCCTGTTAGGGCAAATTTATGTAAGATCAGAATTGTATGTTCTCTAATGTGCCATCTACACTGGGGACAAGGCTATAATTATTGATAAGGCCTTCCTGAAATTTTGATGAGAGCAGTAGGGAAATAGACACCAAATGTAGGAAATTACTCCTAGATGTTTCTTCTCTCAAATCCACAAGCACAAGATTGTTTTCATGTAGGTTCTGTTGGGCTTTATCCTTGCGTTTACCTACTGTGGTCTACAATCGACTGACCACATTTTCTGCATTAAGTGACTATTAAGTCTACACAGTCTTCCTTTAATCTAGTGAATATCTTTACCAAAAATCTTGCCGCAGCTCTACAGAAACAAACCCATCCAAGCCACCACCCAGAACTGACAATAAGAAGAGTATAATTCATACACTGAAGAGCCCATCCTAGCACTTTATTAGAACCCTCATTAAAATCACTTGTGTTAACAAACATACATTCACTTCATCATTTAAAATGCGTACCTTCAGAATAAATTTATAATTTTGAAGTTCTTGGAGATTTTCTGCATTATGTTTGTGTAAATAACTGTTCACTCAAAAACGTTTCCAGAAGAACCAATGATCTTTTCTAAAGAAAATTGCAGCTATCCAGAGTGTTCTTTCATCATTTGTTTTGGTTTCTCCTATACGACAGGCACCTAATTTGAGTTTCAAAACTATAATTTACCTAATTTCTATCACTTATGTGTTTTTTAAAATCAGGATCTTAAATTCAAGGACTTATAAGACCTATCGATGTGGTTCATTCTATACTGTGTTCACGCCCCCTAAATGCATATATTGTGTCATTAAGTATTTTTATTAACATACACAGCCTATTAAAGTATCATTGACAGGAACGTTTGGTTGAGGGTGTGTGGCATCTGGTTGACAGAAAATTGAAAGTTAAATGAATCACAAGAATGTGTAATTATATATCCTGGATTATTGAAAATATCATTATGTATTGTTAACCAAGCAGATAAATAGGTTACATTACAAAGTTTGACAGCAATTCTTATGGTAATAAAAATCAGACTTTGTTTTATTTGGAAATAAAACATTCATTCATGATTTGGGTGAAAACAGTGACATAATTCACAGCCTGCAGTTACACTGGAATCGTGATACTTAGAAATTTGCCCAGACTTTCCCTGTCCTATGAGACATCGACCATGATTAGCAAGCAACTCCAGCAAAGAGTCATTTAATTAAGTTAATCCAGGGGCCTGCCCATTTATGGAAAAGTCTGTCAAACTAGCACGGTTATATCACATTTATCTGGAAGATAGAAAAACAATATTTTCATGAAGTAAACCTGACCATAAACTTTAGGTATATTGAAATACTGAGAAACTCTCATTTTTCCTCTGTGTCTATGCACATTGTCAGGTAACATTTCAGTTCTACATGAGGCAGGCATACTTTGTGCTCAGCTCTGTGATTTGCATTGGCTAACAGGATGGTAACAGGCATAACATGAGAGGGAGCTCGAACTATCTTTTGTTTTAGCACGTTTCTTCTGTCCTGGGACTCAACCACTGACAATGCAAGAAATACTATAACTAGCCCAACGGCACACAGAGCACGGCTACGCCATTACCTCCAGTGCTACAGAGTGGAGGTGACTTTGCCAGGTTAGCCAACAAGCTCTAGCTGATGTTACCAGGGCTTCCCATTCAATCCACCAATAAAATAATTGCTGTACATATCACTGAAATTGCATGTCATCTCATTATTATACAAGAACAGATATACACAACTCAAGACTGGCATGAATGACAATTTTACATATTATCATGGCTATTTCTGAAGTGTACAATTATTAGTTATTTTTTGATGTTTTGTACACAAAGAGCAAATAAAATTTATATTAATAAGTACAATGTAACCAAACAGTAATCTGGATTTAGGATGGACGGGGCAAGCTTATGCTTTCTTTGCACTTACTACATACCAATGCTTCCAGTGTGGAATTAAATATTTCTTTTAAATTTACTCACTGTTAACAACTCTTAAATTACTGTATTGCATTTCATGTATGCTTTTTCAGAGTAAGCTATAACTATTCAAAGTAACTCTTTAAACCCATTGATCAATGACTTAAAAGTGAATACAAGATTCCCCTGGGAAGCCAAACGGTACTGTGCCCTGATGTAGAGACCTTTACAGGGCAATCTCTGTGTGTAAAGACCTAATGTAAATGGTCTGAGCTTTGAGTACTGTCATCTACTATTTTATACCTATTGTACTGAAGTTTAAGTTGAACAGAGGTTGAATGATCCATCAACTGGGGAGTAACATTAAACTCATGCACCACTTTACTTTTTGAAAACGAATTTGAAGTATTAAAAATACTAGAAGAATTGGACAAATATCCACGATGCTCTTGGAAATCAATAAGTAAATCTTAGCTATTTTACATTAATTGACATAAATTTGGTATTGATTAACTTCCTGACTGTCTCCTTCACTTCTTTGTTCCTGAGGCTGTAGATCAGTGGGTTCAGCATGGGGATGACCACTGTGTAAAAGACAGAGGCCACCTTGACCATGAGCCAGGAGCTTTTGGAGTTAGGAACACAGTAGAGAAAAAGAATGGTCCCATGGAAGATAGAGATGGCAGTCAAGTGGGATGCACATGTGGAGAAGGCTTTGTGGCGCCCCCCAGTTGAAGGCATCCTCATGACAGTAATGAAAATGAAAATGTAGGAAGTAAGAATGATCACCAAGCTGCTTATCTCATTGAATGTGGCAGAGACTAATAGGATTTTCTGGCTAATATAAGGGTCAGAACATGACACAGAGACAATAGCAGCAGGCTCACAGACAAAGTTATTTATGATATTATCTCCTCTGAAGGTTAGGTGCACTAGAAAGTAGGTAAGGGTCAGGGAACAAGCTATACCCCAAGAGTATGAGGCACCCACCATCAGGGAACAAAGCTTCTGAGACATGACGACTGTGTAGAGAAGGGGGTTACACACCGCCACAAATCGGTCATAGGCCATCACTGCCAACATGAAAGTCTCTGTCACCACAAATATGCAGGCCAAGAAAAACTGCAAGAAGCATCCTGTGAAGGAGATGGTCCTGTCTTCCACAACCAAGTTTTCCAACAGTTTGGGTGTAACCACCGTAGAGTAGCAGAAATCAACAAAGGATAAGTGGCTGAGAAAAAAGTACATGGGGGTGTGGAGTTTGGGGTTGCTCCTGATGGTCATGACCATGCCCAGGTTCCCCAGCACCGTGGCCGTGTAGATGGCTAAGAACAACAGGAACAGAGGCACCTGGAGTTCGGGATACTCTGAGAAGCCCACGAGGATGAAGGTGACCTCATCACTCTGGTTTTCTAGGATCCTGTGGGCAATATAGGGAAGTTGACTCAGAGAAGCCAAATTTGGATAAGGCAGGTTAAAAGGAGCAAATGTTGAAAGACATGAATATACAAACTGTTGTGCAAGTACTTGCTTTCATTTATTTGTTACTTATTTTAAAAGCTAGAATTTGCTGATACCAATATTGTAGAGTAAATTCACAATCTGTGCTGATGGTATAATAGCAGAAGGAGGAACAACATAGTGTTGGATCTGTTTTATTCTAGATGAGACTCAGTATCCTCAGAGACAGTTCGCATCATGCAAAGGATTAGTCTAGCTTTTTGCCTCAACATGAGTTTAGTTAAAATGCTTGTCTTGGAGGAAATACATATTGTAAGGTTCAATAATTTCTTCCCTACCTAACCAGTTTCACAAGAAGTTAGAACTCAAAAGGAAATTCATGGCCTAGCAAAATGGTCATTAAAATTTTTCTTTTTTTCTTTTTTACTATTGTTGCTGTAGCTATTTTTTAACTTCCTTTTCTAGACACTTTCTTATAGTTGGTCACACATTTCTCTCCCCATGTTTTAGATGTTTCCTGAGGAAAAATAATACACTTGATCAGCCATATTTGCCTAATCATTACAAGTTGTAAAAATCTGTTACCCTTTCTTGGTCTATTATAATATCTGGTATTTATAGGGACTTGTGCAGAAATATACTTTTATCTTTATTTTATTTGTATTGTGCTGGAGACCTTTCTACTACATCATCACTACATGGTCAACTTAGTCTACCTGTAACCCTTTAAACATGGGGCACTGCACTTAGGTATCACGGTGTGGCTTTCATTTGGTTAGGCACTGAGAAGTTTTGAAAGACATAAAGATAATCCTTACAATTTCTTCTTCTCTAAGTTTCTTGATCTCTTCCAATAATTTTGTCTCTACTTGACATACTCCTCAAAACTATAGTCATACTATTAACTATGTATTTATCGATAATTATAAGCCTCAGAAATATCAAATTTATTCACATCTCTACCATAATACATGTTTTACTGATTTTCATCAATTACTATTTTATCATTGTCTATTCCACAACAAAATAAAATTCACAAAACCAAAGATGGGACAATAGGACAGACTAGGTACTCAATAACATCTACTGAAGAAATGACATGTGATTATGGGAATAAACACTGGGAATATAATATACTTGTATTGGGGTAAAAGCTCATAAAAATACTAAAGACGTTAGAATTGCCTATTCAGTCAGGCCCACTCTGCAAACTCACAACGCACTGAGACGCACGTCCTGAGTCGTGCAAAACAAGTTGTCACAGTGAAGCCTCTTGGGACCTAGTCTTCCTGAAATAGCAGAACAGAAGGATGTGTGGTCGGGGGAAAGGATACATTTAATATTTTTACTGTCTTGTATTCCTCCAAAATGCCTCAACTACCTTTTTCTGCTATTTAAGCAATTACTCTCAAAGCCACTTCCTGACTACTGACTAAAACCTGAAATGGCACCAGGCATAAAGGGAAGGTCATTCCATGTAGAACTTCAAATTCTATGTCCTGTTATGAGCTGAAGTGAAAATACTCCAGCATTTTCACTCGGATGTTATGCCTTTATCCTCCATGGTCACACATAGCACTTAAAGGTGTCCTGCATATGGAACAATATCATTCACATCTTGCTGTGCCTTTTCTTCTCCAAATGTTCCTTCAAATTCCTTTGATTTTATACTTGTGGTTTGATCTTCCACCACATTTATTATAACTTCCTGAACATGTTTTTCAACTTCACATAAAACTCATCAAATACCAATTCAGTAATTGAGCACATTTTTGCTTACTTTTTCCAAAATATGTATATTTGGTTTTTTATGGCTATTATAACAATGTCTGAGCATTCTAGGTTGAAAGGGAAATTACCACCATCAAAAATAAATACAGTAAAATATCCTTTGGTAGATAATTAGATAACGAAGATTTGGTACATATAGACAGTGGAATACCACTCAGACATGAGAAGGTTCAATACTCCCACTTGTGACAGCATGGATGGATCTTAGAACATCATGTTCAGCAAAATAAGTCAGAGAGAAAAAGTCAAGAACCATATGATTTCACTCATGTGTGGGATATAAACTGAAAGCAACAAATGAACAACCAAGAAAAGCAAACAAATAAAACTCATAGACACAGACAACAGTCCGGCAATCACCCGAGAAGTAGGGGTGGGGAGGCAATAAAGGGTAACGTGGTGCAAATATATAATGAAGGAAGGTGTCTTGACTTTGGGTGGTGGGCACACAGTGCGACGTACAGATGATGTATCATAGAATTTTATACTTGAAACCTATATCATTTTATCAACCAATGTCACCCCAAAAAATTTAACTTAAAGAAGATAAATATAATTTCTGATATGTATTCATCTCATTCTTACCCACATATCTTGTCCACGTGTCTGGCTTTTTACTCTATCTCCTGCCCTCTGTATTTATAGCACCAGACGTGGGGCCAAAGCTCAGAGTCCCCCGTTTAGGCCCATGAAGTGTCCAACACGCCCAGGTGACCGAGAGCTCCAGGCGCTGTGCACTCTCCCTCTCTTCTTTCCAGGGACATCTAGCCTGCAGTGGCTTTCTCACTGCACATCCACTCTTTGCTCAGCTCTGTCACAGGCATGGTGGAAGCTATGAAATAATTATGAAATGTGGGGCTCATCTCAATTTCTTCCCTTCTGAGAATTATTCTGAGGAATAATATATATAATGACAAATGATGTATTACAACATATAATTCTTTTTTCCTATTAAAATTGAAGTTTGTGTGTATAAAGAGAAAGATAAGAATATTGTGATCAACAAAAACTGCGACTTTCCTAGTCAGTGAATCCTAAGTCAGCAAATATTCAAATACTTGCCGTCGGCTAACCAGGCATCCTGGCAGTTACAGGGGCACGTGTTCGCCCTCTGCAAAGCTGGCTGGTGTACATCATTTTCCTTCTGAAGTGAAATAAAGTAAGAGCAAATCAACTCACCTGAGTGTGGACGAATTTGACTTCCTCATTTACTAAAGTTTCTTTGCTAAAATTAATGAACTCCCAAAAAGTTCCTGCTGAGATTTCAGCTTTGAATGTGATATAGTAACAAACCTGTAAAAATATGAATAGGAGTCTACAGTATATTGCAATATTTATGGGAAATTACCTTTTTCTCAAAGCTATTATGAATAAATGTGACAGATAACAGAGAAAAAAGGAGATCAAAAAGCTGAATCTTAACACCAAACTGTGTTGCATATATACGCCACCAAGACGTTAGGGACATTAGCTCCAGAGAATATCATTGAAGTATTGCCTAGGACACCATGGGTAGAGCAATTAGATGAAGTAATGGCTAATGTGATATTTTGTCTGTATGTAATTTCTTCTAAACATTGGGGAATAATTTCATCATCAACATTTCTTAAAACATAAAATCTTTATTATATTTTTTCCATTACCATTTAGTACCTTAAAACCCCCTCCCGCCCCAGCAATCACCACGCTGTTGTCCACGTCCATGAGTCCTTTTTCCTTTTCACTCAATCCCTCCACCAGTTAACACCTGTCCTCTCTTAGCTGTCATCTGCTCTCCATCTATGAGTCTGTCTCTATTCTGCATGTTAGTTCTGTTTGTTCATTAGATTCCACATATGAGTGAAATCATATGGCATTTGTCTTTCTCTGACTGGCTTATTTCACCTTGTGTAATGTTCTCCAGGTCCATCCATACTGTTGCAAAAGTGTAAAATTTTCTTCTTTTTTACAGCTGAGTGGAATTCCATTGTGTAAGTGTCCCATAGTTGTTTTATCCATTCATCTATTGATGGATACTTGGGCTGCTTCCATACCTGGGTGATTGTAAATAATACTGCAATGAACACAGGGGTGCTTATGTTTTTTCAAATTAGTGTTTGGGTTCCTTTGGATATATTCCCAGCAGTGGGATTGCTGGGTCAAAAGACAGTTCCATTTTAAATTTTTTGAGATATCTCCATACTTCTTTCCACAGTGGCTCCTGAGAAAAAATCCTGAAACAATGGAACTTCACAATGTTTCTCTGCATCTCCCATATCCTATGACCAATTCTCATATTTGCATAGAACTCTCCATAAGATCACTTCACTTTCGGTCTCCTCAAAATACTCCACTGTTTTTAAATTATCTCCATGCTTCTCAAAATCCAGAATGTGTTCATATCTAACAGGTTAGTTGAACTTCCTACCCAATAAAAGTAATTATTATAGTAATTAGGCATGCTCTAACCTTGCTAACCAAGAAGAATTTGGTTTAATTCAAGCTTTATTAATTCTTGCCTGTAAATGAGTAGACCATTCATGAAACCTATACAAGTATATAAATATAGCATACTATGAAAAATAGAAAATATAATTCAAAATTGCCTCCCAAATCCAGTATGATGATAAATAGATGATGCATAGGAAGGAAGGGAGGGAGGGAGGGAGGGAGGAAGGGAGGAAGAGAGGAAAGGAGGGAGGGAGGGAGGGAGGGAGGGAGGGAGGGAGGGAGAGGGACAGGTACAGAGACAGATAGCGATACCTCTGAGAATCGGAAGTATACAGTGTATATAGTATCCATGACTAGCTCTATGGATAACTCTCAATTAATGTGATTACAGACAATTTTCTTTTCCTTTCTCTGATCTAAGAATGATCTCCTACATGACACATATTTCAAAAAATATTAGAGAGTTAAGATAAACCTCATATGGATGTCTTACTTTCCAGTCTAGTATCATTTCTTATTACACAAGAGACAGCTTTTTGTTTGTTGGTTTTTTAATTTATTTTAGTTTGACATAATGAGAAAAAATGTTGATTTTAATTTCCATAATATTGCAACTTAGGCTCTCATCTATTTGTGGTCTTATTCTCAAGTGAACTGCACAGTAATTGGTAGATTTTCTCATACAGCCCAGTACAAAATCCCTCTGCAAAAATCGTAGCACAGTATGAATTTCTTTCCCTTACAAGCAATACAAACACATATCCACTAGATGGCAGGGTGATACCATAATTTAAAATAAGACACTAAAATCTCCGTATCAATTGCTTTAAAGAGAGCAACAAACAAAAGAAACAATAAGATGTTCATATTTTGAATATACTCATTCCACATCCTTTTCTTTCAAGGGTAACAGAACAAATGTTCAAAGGCAGTAAATTTCTGACCACATTCAAGCATCAACTCACCTTTAATTCTTATCTTTGTTTTTTCATGTATTAATTTTGAGGTAAGAGTAATGTTGTGTAGCTCTGTTGGCTCTTGGTCACTTAAACAATCACAAGTTTGGGGAATTAAGAGTATTAACAGTTTAGCCCTGGCTGGTGTGGCTCAGTGGTTGAGTGTTGGCCTGTGAACCAAAGGGTCACTGGTTCAATTTGCAGTCAGGGCCCATGCCTCAGTTTCTGGCCAGGTCCCCAGTGGGAAGCAAGCACATAAGAGGCAACCTCACATTGATGTTTCTCTCCTTTTCTTTCTGTCTCCATTCCCCTTTGCCTAAAAATAAACAAATAAAATCTTTAAAATAGTATTAACAGTTTATTTCAATTCACTTATAATAAATAAATGCACAAATAAAATGGAATAATATATACAGATATTACAGATATAAGTATAAAAGTAAAAATCTTCTCAAAAATGCAAATCTTTCTAAAAGCAAAGAACAAACAAAACAAACTAAACAGTGAAAAGCCATTTAGTTATATATATACATTTAAGGGTATAAAATATCATACATATAGCATAAGATATTACAGAATTGAAACAGAACATACTGATTACATTAATAAATTTAATGATAAAGTTAAATCCAACATTGTCCTATATTTATGAGAAACTCAGAGAAGAGGTTCAGTAAAGTTAAAATTAAAGGATAAGTTAGTAACTTCTAAATTAATTGCATTGTTGTCACAGAGTATATTCTGAATGACTGGAGCCAGCTGAAACTTGCCGTGGCTTGCCTCACAACCCAGCAAACGGTCACTGGTGGCAAGCCTTCCACGTGCACTGAAAATAAGTGTGTGCTGGTTTTCTTGGGAGTCCTATTCTGTAAGCGCTAAGGAGGTCAAATACGTTAGATAAGTCACTTAGAACTTCTATGTCCTTCGACATGGTATCTATGCCATCAGAATGGAGGCCAAAGTTTAAAAACTTACACTGGGTGTCTCTTAAATAGCATTAAGTTCAATTTTGCTTATAGTAAAATGCATGGGATTTAATACAAAAGGCAGAAGCACCAATGATGTTTAAACATTTTAATTCATTTAAGCTGCCTGAATGAAGGATGACCTAAAATCATTTCTTCTGGTTTTCTGCTGGGTATAAATGCCACAAACATTCACTTAGTAAACACTTTCCCAAGAATTCCCACGAATAGCCTTTCAAGTAAAATTTCCATAATTTCCAAAAACTAACATAGAAGAGTATTTAAGAGCGCAGGTCCAAAATTCAGTCTATGAGGTTTTAAAAACGTAGTTTGCCTCTCAAGGTGTGAGCTCAAATTCATTCCTTATCCACCCTGTGCTTTACTCTCCTCATGGGAAAACAGGGAAAATAATACAAATTTAATGGGATTTACTGAGCATAAAATAAGTTAATAAATATAAAAATTACAGCAGCGCCTCCTAATTAAGAATATAACCATTGTTACTTACTGATTGTTGTTGTTGTTGTTGTTGTTGTTATTACACTGTCATGTACTTTTTAATACTGAGCTGGATCTTTAAAATGTTTCTTCCATGACTTTAAACTTGAGTTTTGTTAGATACAGGAAAAAAACCAATGGTTACCGGGACAGCAGGGCCTTTGGGGAGCTGGGTGAAAAGGTGAAGGGATTACTCTGGCACTTACACAGCAGTCACTGGCACGTAAAGAACAGCACAGCACAGGGAATGTGGTCAGTAATATTGTAACAACTGTGTGAGGGGCCAGGTGGGTACGAGACTTACCCGGGGCATCTCTTTGTGAATTGTATAAATGTCTCACCACCATGCTTGCCCCTGAAAGTAATATAACATTGAATGGCAACAGTAATTGAAAAAAAAATTAATAAAATATAAAATGCAAATGACCAAAACATTTTGTTTCTTTTCTAAAAGTAAGGATTACAAGATTCTATTGTAAACTGGTGGTATAGTAAGAAGTTGTTTTACACATACACACATAGTTGGATAATCAAAAAACTTGTATTTAAATAATTCTTCCTCATTTGTGAAGTTACTTCAAATTCATTGATCTGATTAGTGCTAAATGTTCTTGCCAAAGACACAAAGCAGTTTCCGTGAGCCACAGAGGGGCGAGGAGGACCCCTCATCAGTGTGAACCCACATCTCGGTTCTCCCTGGGAGGTCCTGGTTCACACCTGCTCTGGTGTGACCACTAATGGTGCTCAGTCTCCCTCAAACTTCTCCCATTTAGATGGCCCTTTATATGTTCACCATACTTGAAGCTGTTTGAAATAATTTCTTCATTCTTGACTGGCATCATTTCCTGCTTCCGCACAAAAGAATTTAAGTCACAGGAAAGCTGGGGTTTTGTCTAACTCAGCACTGCACCCTTGGCTCCTAGAGGAGTATTAGCACTGGACATGCAAAAGGATGGCGCTAGATGAGTGAGTGATTCCCATGGACCTCAAAATGGCTGAGGTCTTCTAGAAATGCATTCTTGCCATTTTAATTAGATACTAGATTCCCATTATTTGTTGTTTTACTGTCTTCATTTCAGGAAACTTGCTGGAGCCTCCAAGCATGGAGAATAGAAAAATGTTACTGAATTTATTCTCTTGGGACTAGGAACCAAAAATAAGGTCAGATCCTCTGCTTTTTATTTTTCTGACTCTGTTACCTAGCTGTTTTGTTGGGGAATTTGATTATCATGATTCATATTACATGCAGTCGGCTAATGAACCAGCCCGTCCTCTTCCACCCTAATCACCTTGCACTCTCAGACCTCTTTTACACCTCCACTGTGACCTGCAGACTAATGACCAACTTGCCAACAGAGGGGAAAGTCATTTCCCACAAAGACTGCATGGCACGGTGTTCCACCACAGACTCCTTTGGGGGAGTCTAGGTCTCCATTCTCACTGAAACGACCTAGGACCACTATGTGGCCACCTACAACGCCCCACTGTGCCATCATCGTGAGCCGGCAAAGGTGTAAGTCCACCCTCATAGTATTGTGCTGGGGCTGGGGGGTGTGCATTCCCAGGTCTATTTCTTCTTACAATTGTCTTACCCTTCTGTGGCCCCAATGGAATAGGTCGCTATTTCTGCACCGTGTACCCTGTGTTGAAACTGGCCTGCCCTGATGCACGCAAAATGGGTTTCTTGGTCAATGCTGACTCCAGCCTCATGGGTCCGGGGATCTTTGCGGTTTTGGCGGCCTATTCTGCAGAATGCCACCACAAAGCACACTCCACAGACAGTTCCCACGTCACAATTGTGATTCTGTTCTTCACACCCGTCACCTTTGTTTACATGAGACCAGCCACAACTTTTCCAAAGTATTTACACTCTTGTGCACAATTATCGTCCCCATGCCTGACCCTCTTATCTACACACTCACAAACATGCAGATGAGAAACACAATCAGGAAAGTTTGGTGCCCTGAAAGGTTTGGGGAAGGGAAGACAATGATTTGAGGGTAATTCATCTTCTGATGCAAATGAGTATCTGCTCCTCACATCCCCTTTCTCTGCTCAACCTCCAGCCAGTGGGAAAGCCAGTCAGAGAGTGTGAAAGCCAAGCCTTAAACAACGACCCGCCCGCCATGGTGCTCCAGTTGCATCTTCCTACATAGATATGCTTCATTCTTCACTGAATTTTAAGTTTTCTGAAAGTAAGGGGCATGCCATTTTTATTTCACTGCTAATTTCCTACTGACAGACCCAGGAAGATGTTGTATATTCCCTTTCACGTTAATCCTTTCACAGATGGGTTCAAGGTGCAGGATTTTCTTAGCTGGCCTTTGAGACATAGTAGAAAGGCAGTGTGGGGCATGAAGCTGAAGCTGGCTCTCTCATGCCTCCCTCTGGACTGGATCTCCTTCCTTCTCTGACTCACTCCCTTTCCCTCACACCTGTTTCCCTGGAAGTACATTTCTCTGGAAGAAAGTATTAGCACAAAAATGTTGCCTTGGGTTGTGTTTTCCAGTGAATCCAAGCCAATTTGTGAATCATTAGGGGAAAGTTACAAATATTCCATAATTATGAAAATTAGGAGGAATATTTTTATAATGGGTTAAACTTTTAAAGAAATCACAACTATCCTCTGATGATAAGAGACTTTATGTTAAATTTTCTATCTTAAAAACAATACATTTGCAAGCAATAAAAACATCTTGAAGGCAAGTAGCATTACTAGTTGAGTCTACCTTGATTCTGTAAGTAATATGATGAGTCCGCATAGTTTGGACGGCAAATAGTTCCTTGCATAGGTTTAATATCAGTCCATGGCCTTCCTGTCAGAACATAATTGGACAAACCAAGCTTTTATTTTGACTATGTCAGAGCTACCTCATTTAAAGGTAAATTTCACTTAATTAGTTATGACAAGCCCATTACAGAAGAATAACTATTTCACTTCACATGCGGAAGAGTGCTTACACACGCCCTCTCAGAAAATTTGGAGTTCACTGAGTCCCAGCCTAAGAAGCAGTAAAACTTTTACTCATTTAAGGGCAGGCAAAAAACTTTAGCACACCAAAAGATCTTGAAGGAAATGCTATCCAGCAGGTACCAAAGGCTAACCTAATGACCTGAGCCAGCCCTGTGACTTGCCCTCAAGGTAGAAAAGATTAACAACATCAATTGAAAAAGTCATGGAAGAATACAAGCAATCACATTTGCAAGCTCCATTCAGAAACTGATTTCCTGGCCTCGCATCCAATAGTTCTAAATTTCTTTACCAAATCATCAGAGAGCCTTGGCGTGGTTGAGAACTGCTACTATTGTGCGTAAGTGGAGAGAACACACAGATCTAAGCAGAAACTCTCAGCGTGAAGCCCACTTCCAGAGTCCATGCCACTTGTTGCTCTGGGAAGGAAGTGGCTCTGGGGTCTGTCTATAAAACGTCATCTCTAATAACACGCATTGGAAGGTAATATGGAGAGAGAGAATACCTGAATGGAATTGCATTTGAACTATATTTAAGCTCAATTGCATATTTAAAAATCCAACTCCAGATGTAAAAATTTTAACTAAGTAACATTTAAATAATGATTTAACACAAAATCAGAATACAAGAAAAAAAATCTTTTTGGCAAAACACCTTCAAGGATTTCCTCAGTCAAATAAGTTTCCTAAGAAGGAAAAGTTCCTCGTGTTCAAGGAAAGACAGTGGACAATCTTTAAAGACTCTTCTAGGGAGGGAAAAAAAGCGCAATCCTTTGATGGAATTTAATGCAATGAAGAACATCTTTGGGGAATGGAATTCACTCACATGTTTTGCCTAAAACTTTTAACCAGATATTCCTCCATTGTATCTAGTCTGAAAATCTCATCCAGTTCTTCCTCCTACTTTTTCTTCTCTATATGTCACTATCAAGAGTAAAATCTTTGATCTGATTTGTATGAAGACTTTTCCCTGGCTGGCAAGCTTGAAATAAAACTTTGATAGCTACCACCAATTTATTTGAGATTTATTTTTACCTACCTATTCAACTTCTTCTCTAGGTTACAGTTTGATGATTAGACAAATTTAATTCTGAGAGTTTCAGTTTATCCATTTGTAAAATGAAGCAGATAATTAGATCATTAATTCAGAACTAAAGTTTATACAGCTTTTTAAGGAAAAAATTCTCACAAATCCAAGCATTGATTAAAATCATATTTTATTATAATGTTACTTAGACATGATGGATATGTCACAAAAACTGTATGCTTATATGTATAATATGAAAATATTTAAAGTACAAATTGAAATATTCATGTTAAAAATTTTAGTTCAACTATTTCACAAAATTAATTTGCCAATATTAAAAACTAACAACGATAAAATTATTTTGAGCAGTTTCTATTTGAAGAACAATACTCTTTTCCATTTACCCTCAAAATTACCTTATGAGATAGCTACTATCATCTCTTTTTGATAGAGGAAGAAAAAGAAGAGAAAGCAAAATTGCCTTTCTAGGGCCCCTCAGCTACGATGTTCATTCATCTGCATGTTTAGTCTTCGTTCAACTGTGCCAACTTCGTATTTTTTATTTTGAACAAAATGAGAAACCTTTTCACTACAATTGCCATCTTTGTTATTACTTTATAATAATTCAATAATTTATAATAAACAATTATGTGATTGGGTGATAAATTTAAGGCTTTAACCAAAGCAAAGTGTTTTTAAAAATAAAACATTTGTTAATAATTTATTCATTGCTTCAAAACTATCTTTGAAAACTGATAGGTATCATGGTGTACATTGCATAATAACTTCACTAAAAATTCAGTTACCAACTGCTCTAATAACAAGTCTCTTAAATTTCTAATATATCCACAAACATGCACTGTTTCAGGATGTCTCCAATTACATCTCTCTATTTGAACTTCTCTATAATTTTTCATTAGACACTATGTCTAAACTAAGCCACATTTGAGTACAAAAGTGAGGGTCTACTTAGAATGATACTGAAATACTAGGCATGAATGGGATTGTGCCAGAGGAGTAGGATGTCTGGCTACTTTTAAATGTCTGAGAAGAATGGATGGCCTAGGGAAATGATGGCCTAGTGGCAGTGACATTGTGGCTTAGTTTGGACAATAAATTATATGACTACTTTATCTATAATCAATATCACCATTTCATTACCATGTAAATGAGAATTTTATAACAGATTTTTATATAGTTATTAAAATTTTGTAATTTTTAAAATGATTTTATGAAAATCACTTTAGAAAATCTCTTCCAGTTTTTATATAACCATATTTTTACATAAATTATATTTTTTCTACAATTTTTTTGTGCTGTTTTCATCATCTTTTATTCACCCCTATACCCTCTTCCACCTCCACCCATCCCCCAACCCCTGCCATTACTACATTGCTGTCCATGTCTCTTTTTTTCCTTTGTTGCTCAATCCCTCCACCCCCTCTCCAACCTGCCCAGAGCTGTCAGCCTGCTCTCCATCTATGAATCTGCCTCTATTTTGATTTTTAGTTCATTTTGTTCATTAGCTTCCACACATGAGTGAAATCATATGGTACTTGTCTTTCTCTGGCTGGCTTATTTCACTTAGCATAATGATATATGCACCCCTATATTCACTGCAGCATTATTTATAATATCCAAGATTTGAAAATAGCCCAAGAGTCCATAAGGATAGGAGTGGATAAAACTATTGTACATTTACAGAATGGAATACTACTCAGCTATAAAAAAGAAGGGGGAAGAAGAGGAGGAGGAAAAAATGGTTCTAAATTTCTGATGCTTCTTTTGGATGAGAATGCAGGGAGGACAACAAGGTCGTATGGACTCCCTGCGTCTAGCATGGTCTGTATGACAATGCTTATGTACATTTGGACATCCATTCACGGGACCAAAGTGCAGAGAGATTAAAATGGTGACCCCCGTTAGCAACACTCGGAACTCTAAAGGAAAAATATCATAACAGAACTTGCACAAGGCAATGATGACTCCAATTATTAGGGGAGGATGTAAATAAGAAACAGATCAATAAATAAAGAAGAAAGTATGTTATAGTAAATTTTAATGTTAATGAAATGACACTGGTGTCGTGGTTATTTTTCTTACAGCAAAGTTCCTGGTTTAATAAACATAAGTGGATCAAATATATCGCTTGAACCGGGTCTGTAGTGAGGACTGAAAATGCTTTCAGATGATTTGCCTTCCAATCAAAAATGCTTTCTGGCACCACACTTTCCTCAAAGCACTCTTCATCTCCATGTTTCTAAGTGTGTAGATCAGAGGATTGAACATGGGCGCAATGATGGTGTAGAAAAGAGCAAGCACTTTATCCTCTGGAAAAGTTGTGGCTGGTCTAATGTAAATGAAGAGGGCAGGCCCCAAAAACAGGACCACAACTGTAATGTGAGAACTGCAGGTGGAAAGAGCTTTGGCACGGCTCTCTGCAGGGGAAGCCCTGATGGTGTACAGTATCAGAAGATAAGACACCATCAAAATCACAAATGTCACCAAAGCAATCAGACCTGAATTGACAATTACCAAGAGACCGATTCTGGAGGTGTCGGTGCAAGCCAATTGCAGCAAGGGATACACATCACAGAAGTAGTGATCGATCTCATTGGGGCCACAGAAGGGCAGAAAGATAGTGAGAAGAAACTGACTGGCAGAGTGTACAAATCCCCCGGTGCAACAAGCTACAATGATGGCGTTACACCTTCGCCTGCTCATGATGATGGTGTAGTGCAGGGGCTTGCAGATGGCCACATAGCGGTCATAGGCCATCCCTGTGAGGATGAAGATTTCAATGCCTCCAAGGAAGTGAAGGATAAATAGCTGTGTCATGCAGTTATTATAAGAAATGGTCTTCCTTTCTGCCAGTAAATCAGTCATTAGTTTGGGCATCACTGTTGATGTGTAGCAGAGGTCGGACAGGGAGAGGTAATTAAGGAAGAAATACATGGGCTGGTCAACTAGCGGACTGCATGTGATAGAAATCATTATAAGCAAACTTCCCATCCAAATAGCAACATAGCAAAATAAAAACAACACAAAGCAGAGGATTTCAATGTTCCTGTTTTGAGATAGTCCTAAGAGAAAAAACACAGTGACATTACTTCCACTTTCCATGGTCCAGTGCAGTAAAAATGCATTAACACGTCCCTGAAAAGACATAATGCGTAAGTCAATGTCAGCAATGTTCATGGATAAGATTGGTGATAACACTATAATATAATGAAACTGTGTTTAATGGGCATGATCCCAGTGTTCCAGAAAATAAAAATCCAATAGTATTTTTCCTCATTAGTCTTGTGATGATTTCCATAGGTCAGCCTTTCAGAACATTATGTTCAATCATGATATTAATAAAAATGAATGCATTCAATCAATTCACAATGTTCTAAAACTATTATTAGTTGCCAAATATTTTCCAAGTCTAACGTAACATACACCTAAGCCCTTGTATGTATAGAGAAAGGACATACTCTACATCCTTTGAAACTCAGATTTGTTGAAGATGCAAGTCCAAGTCGTACAACGTTTTGTTTAATGGTATAGAAGCAAACGCAAAGCTTAACAGTGGTCACTAGTGGGATCCATGCTCCTCAAAGTAATTTAGCACGATGTAGAAAACAAAATTAAAGACTTATACACTGATATACCTATATTTACATGGTGGAAGATAAAAACTCTCTGCAAGAGGCCTATGCAATTAGTTCAAATCATTTTTGTTTACTTTTTTCTTAGTGGTTTGTGAAGATGAAATGCTGATATTTCATAATGGAAGCATACTTCTTTTTACAGACTTCAAATAACCATATACGTAAAAGAACCACAGAACAAAGCGACAGTTAAAATGTTTGAAAAGGACCAGGCAGCACTTGTTGCACGGTTTTGCTCTGGACTCGGGGTACCAAACTTGGAAAGTGAATTTGTTCTCAGTGGTTTGGATCAAAGTATGAATTTCCAGTCTGTATTTGTCCAACTGATGTTTTTTCCCAAAACCTATAAAGAACCCTGACACTGAATAATTCATTTTTTAAAAAGTTTATGGGAAGTTTGTGGGAAAGGTTCATATGAAGACAAACAGTTGGGACCTATAGGTTCTATTACTAATTATACCAGTGCACGAATTTGGGCATCAATCACTTTATTTCTTTGAATTTAAGTTATCTCACTTGGGAAATGAGGAAATTTGTTAGAAAGTGAAACTGAAACAAATCATTAAATGATCATTAAATTTCTCACCATAGAAGTATTCATTGCTGATTGTATTATCTTGGCGTTACTGTTACCAAATCAGTAATCTAAAGTTGCCAATAATAAAGTCCAGTGGATACGACCCCCATAGAGACAATGACATTTCAAAATCATAAAATTATTTTGAACAGGAAAGAAACTTGAGATCTACTAGTTCCAAATTTTAACAAAAAGTATATAGAAAATACATAGGATAATAAGGGTAGTTTGAATCTCTTCAATATTTAGCAATTATATTAAACCATGATTTCATATATGGAAATGTAGGCAGTTCAGTAGAGGTTGACCATACCTTCTGCTTAGTTTCAGTCAATGCCAATGAAAAAAATAACATAGAACAAGTAACCACATGGTGCAATGCTCTTTACTAAAAATTTTGACCCCAAACTGTATCATTAATATACATCCCTTTCTCTTAAAATTTGTGCTATACCTTCTGCCTTAACCTTGTAGCTATATTTTCTTATTAATTCTTGAACTCTCATCACTCTTTTATGGATTAAATTAACTGTGTCACCTTCCAATTAAAAATTATTTGGCATGGAGCTTTAAAACAAATGAAATTATTTCTATGGTGCAATTTTAAGATTTAGAATTAGCTTATAGAAGAGCCATTTAAAAGTAAGTTTTCATGACTCCAAATATACCATGTAAAGATTTCCTTACTTATAAATAAATGCTATTTTTAGAATAATACATAAAATCCTGGTTTAAAATTTACTCTTAAAGTAATTGTTCATTTGAATGGACAGAAATACAAACCATTGTTTTAATTATGTGCATGGAAGTAACAACCACTTGAATTGCTGTGCCCTCCCCCTCCCCTGAAAATAAACAAGAAAACATTGGTTCATACATAAAATTAGGCTTCTGAAGAAACTAAGCTTGTTAGAATATTCAGGCAAAGACAATCATTCTATCTTTACTTGAAACAAAATTGATTTTCCTGCTAACTAAACATGGTTTGATCTAATCAAACAATTTTGCTAAATATCTGTTGAATCTTTCATTTTCTCCCTTCTCAAGGCCACAGAAAATGCTTTTTTCCCCTTCTTAGCAATCTCTTTTCCTTTCCACTTCCCCACACCCATGGGCTCCACCATGTGTAAACTACCACCTATATTTCTGGCTTCTCAATCCTAGAATCTGAGAAGATCTCCAGTTTCTATTCTGGACTCCCAGGTGTATGTCTAAGTGTGAACTCGCAACTTTATGCCCTTCAACACTTTTCTTTATCTAAAATGTAGAGAAACAACTCTTCCCCTAAATAAATCAAAGTTATGAGTTTCAATTTAAAATTGGATGATGAATTTAAAAAATTAAAACTTTATGCAAACACATATGGTATTAAGTTCAGTTTGAACCACAGACAAGAGTAATAATAGTACCTCAGACTCTTCTAAGGCTTAGAGAGATAAAATTCAGGTGAGGCTCCTCGGATAAAGTAGTTAGAGAACACCTAACTGGTGTTTAGCAAATCAGAACTTGAAACCAGAGTTCTCTGACTAGAGCCTGAGTTCTTACATTTAAAAAAAAAAAAAAATGTAGCCAAAGCAACAGATTTATGTTAACAATCCCACTTTTTCCCTTAATTATTACCTGAATTTTTTTACTTAATTATTTCATGTAAAACCAGATGACCTCTAAAGTTATGGTCCTTGAACCATTTCAGGCATTCTTATTTTGACACGCAGATGATAAAATGAGATAATAAATTAAGCCAAACTCTCTAAGTCTACACAAGAAAAGGCGCATACTCAGACAAAACTACACAATCAGTCCCTCTCCTCTACCTATGTAACTCGTTCGTACAGAGTAAAACCATTGTGTTCACAAACGCGAACACCGTGCCCTGAATCTCCTTCTGCTCGTAGACACGAAGGATGCACTCCGGCTGCAAAGAGTTCCTCTGTGAGAGCAACAGCTAGAAAAAAGAGACAGAGAGAGACTGGGATTTATTCTCTGCTACAGGCAGCTCTTTAGTTCACTTTCGGGGCTTGTATGCGCTTCTTCTAGGGTTTCAATCATTTAAATGAAGAAATCTGTCCCCTTCGCAGGAGGGTGGCTGGAGGGGAGCAGATGAGGGAGCAAGGGAGCGGGGCTGGGGAATGCTCTGGAGGACTGGCAGACCTGGGCTGAGAGGGCGCGGATCCATTAGGCTCTTCCTCCCTTCCCCAGTCCTCTCTTCTCGCCAGGTGCGCCCCGGCCCCGCCATTGGGGCGCAAAGACAGCGGGACCTTCAGTCTGGGGGAGACGATTTCAGCTCAACCTGGGACAACACCGATTCAGGTGTTACACGACTACAGCAGGAAGACCAAGGACATCCCGGTTTATGGATGTGAAAGATCCGATGAGCAAAGTACATATGTCCCCCTCTACCTTCAGAGTAACCGATGGTGACCTAGCCTGTACCAGTAAGAAGCTGGCGAACCATGGGGTCGCGAAGGCGACCATAAACATTTTGAAAGCCAGTGGAAGTATTTGCTTTGCAGTTCCTGGCCCCTTAATGCCGGACCCTTCCACGCAACCAAAGAACCAGCTTAATCCTGTTAGTTCGTTGCAGGAATTGGCTACTCATCATGGTTGGAGACGTCCTGAATCTCCCCTTTCCCAGGTGGGAGGGCCTGCGCATAAGAGAGAATGAACCACAATTTGCAGGCTGGAGTAACTTATGGAAACGGGAAAAGGAGGCATCAAAAAACAAGAAAAGAGAAATGCCGCTGAGTAATTTTTTAACAAATTCAGTAACACTTCTGCAGAGAACCACGTTTCTTTAGCAAATGTGGTGGGACGTCCTTCAGGATGTATTTGGCATTCCCGGAGGAGTTCTGATGAAAAGATCAACCTACTGAAAAGAAGCCTCCTCAGTATCCCAAATACATGTTCCATCCAACTGCTTAGTGAAATCGCCAAGGAGCAAGGTTTTAATAGAACATATTTGGACATAGAAGAACTGAGCGCCAACGGACAGTATCGGTGTCTCACCGAAGTGCCCACCAGTCCCATCATAAGCTGTCACGGCCCAGGGATCTCCTGCAGCAATGCCCAGAGTGATGCTGCCCACAATGCTTTGCAGTATTTAAATAGCAGAGGGTCCATCAAGGAACATGTATAAAGGACAGGTTGACAAAGTCAAAGACGGTAGGATGGAGGGTGGGAAGTGGGGGCGGGTGGGGGCGGGGGTTGTGGTGGGGTGAACATGGAGATAACTCTACTTGAACAATAAAAAAAAATTTTAAATAAAGAAAGATAATAGCAGAGAGTAAACTTGGAGCAACTTAGAAAACCTTCCAGCTTCACATGAAAAGTTCCTCTTTCACCCTTTCCCTAATAAAATGTTTAATGTCTGAGTGTATCTGTTGTTCCTAAATTTTTCATAGATTCCATCAACACTCCAGGTTTAATTATCACCTAATTGTTATTAAACTCTTTTTAATGGCTTCAACTTTGTATTGCATATTGTATTGATAAACTTTGTACCATAGGCAGCGTGTAGCGCCCTTTGACAATGCAGTGCACGTAGAAGGAAGAAACTGCGTGTTTATCAATGATGATGAAATAAAACCGCTGTTAACAAGTCTTTCTTACTGGTGCTTAACCTCTTTGTGCGAGGCATTGCAAAGGGAATTCGAAGGTAGCCCCTCAGGATCAGTGTTGAGGAATTCGCTTACAGGCTTTTACTGAATGTGACTATTCAATGTCAGGGAACACGATTGGTCTGCTGTGTATTTGAATCTATGTAATAAAGAGCAGTTGTTACAATGGGTTCTATTCATTAAAGTGGTACTGACTTGAAAAAAGTGATCAGTCTAGAAGTTTTATAAGACATGTTTCCATTAAGATTTTCCATAACCCTTGGACTCTACAATTGTTTAAAAATTGGAAAAACCTTGAATGTAATGAAACGAAATTGATTAGGTTAATTAATATTCCTAAATATAGGGATATGGCCTCAGTACATTATTTAACTACGCTCTCAGTTGGTCTAATAATTCTCACATTAGCTTCCAATTTGAGCATTCCTGTGTACCTAGCACTCTTCTAAGCACTTTGTAGACATAAACTTTTTAAATCCTCACAACACTAGGAGTAAATACTAATAGTAAACTTACTTCATAGAAAAGTGAGTCATAGAGCTATTTATTAGGCCAGGACCATTGACCTAAGAAGTCATAGTGTCAAGATCAAAAACCACACAACTCTCGCTTAGCAATACACTTAGTAAAATGTTATACCCTTAGCACAGTTCCTGATGCATAGACTGTACTCAATAAATATGTGATACCATTAGCATTTAAAACAGAGGGTCTCGGTGACCCCAATATTGCACTCTTTAACCTATGCCAAAGTAAATTATATACATTATTAATTTGCATGATCCTAAATTCCTCAATGACAGAGAGACTGTCTTACATTCTGCTTGGAAATATGAGGACGCACTTCCACAAAGTTAATTTTGAATTCTGGCCTATGTGAGTTTTGGCAAGTACTGTTTTTTCTCAGATCATCATATTGCTGATGAGTCCATCGATCTCCCAACACTGTTGTGACAATTAACTAGAAAAAGTGTATGTCACCCAGTACCTGGCAGGGGCTCAATAAATATTTACAATTATTTTACCTTTGTTCTATTTCTTGTCAAATGCAGGCTATCATTCATTTAACTAGTGATCAGTCAGTAGGCTGCCATTCAGTTAGCCAATAATCAATAAATGTTGAAGTTATTAGCATAAATAACTTCAATGATTTAAAGAGTATATAAGTAAAATATTTACTAATTAAAATTATCATCACAATTTTACAGGCAACAAGGGCAGGCAACACAGTAAACAGAGACAGAGTAAACAAAGACTCAAGGTTTTAGATACTTCTATTTGATTTTATAGTGACCCGCAGAGACTTTGGTTAATTCTTGGGCCAACTTTTGTCTTGGAGGAGAAGGGAATAGTGGTCATGGTAATGCTTACAACAGGGAGCTCATTTTTCCTCTCATTTTGGGTTTTCTCACTTTCTTGGTAACCTGTGAATCACTTTTATTCTTAATCAATGCTTTGTCGATTTTTTTACCAAAAGTTTCAATAATGACTTCTTCCTGTTTGAAATTCACTATCCAGCTAAGCATCAATTACCTGCCACTGTCTCCCTGTCCCTTTAGATCGTCCTATCACACCCTCAGTGGGAAAATTCTTGAATTTAGCACTGACATAACCTCAAACCATAGTCTATTAAATTCAGAGAAGATGGTATTTAACTTTAACTGCGGCCAATCTGCTATCTATACAGTAAAGACAAATATATATCAACTGACATCACACATTCAGGCAGGATCATGGAAAGGAAGGAGAAACAATTCACCAAATGTGCTCTTCCATTTCAATTGTTATCAATTGATTCCTGTTCCTTGCTTTCAGTGTTTGCTCTCTTTCCTCATTAGAATTCCGGTCATTTAACTGCTGTTCATAGTCTATCATTTCAGCTTCGTGAATTCATATTTCACTCAGAACAGTTCATTAGCCATTCAAGTGGGGGAAAAAAAAAAAAAAACCTGTATCATTTCAGAGACAACTGACACCTGTTACTCAACCAATGTTCACATGAGCAATGAGCAGTCACGTGCTCAGAGGCAGAGTTTAAAGGCAAGTAGAATGATTTTAATACCCAAACAAGTCAAATCACAATCTATATTTTCAGCACTAAAATTATTCTTAGACATGTCCATGCTCATAAGATTAACTAAATGCTTAATAGAAAATATATTCTAAAACTGAATTTCTTTTATTCTGGAACATTAATTGGTCCTTGCAAGTTGTTTTGACTTACCCTCCCAAATCATAAGCTCACCAGGTGGACTTCCTTTAGACCCAAGTCATCAGACCTGCTGCTGCTAGGATAGAATCTGAATTATAAATAGTATTCAAGCCACGATAACCTCTGTAGAATTGCATTTTCTCTCTCCCTCACCTCCCCCTCTCCCTCTCTCTGTCTCTGACTCTGTATGTGTGGGTGGGGGCAGTTACTAAGGAAGACACTATTAAATGTTTCTATATCATTTCTTGAATGTTCAAAATATCTACCAGAAGATATTTTATCACTGACTACCAAGTTCAAGTAATTGAAAGCATGTTATGATAAAGCGTGCATAAGTTTTCTGTATTTTTGCAACATGCTACCCTAATAGGTACTGGCTAAAAACTAAAGATAGTTTAAAGATAACTAAAGATAAAACATTTACTTCAGGAAGTACTAAATTTCTTAATGTTTATTATGCCTAATAAGGAATTATTTAATTTTCATTATTATATATTTCATAGTTTTTTATGCAATTTGATAAATAGATTGAATAAGTATTATGGTTTACATAATCCCGAGGGCTCAATTCCAGCATCACTGGCTGGGAAACACACCTCCCAACACAGAATACACTCTGGCTGGATAAGGAGAAAGACATTCACACAGTCACAACTATTCAAACATGTGAGCACCCATAAATAAAGGGTAGCTAGGTCTATGATTTGTAATTCCCCGGTAGCACATTTCACATAGTATATCCTGCTTTCTCTTCCTGATCACTACCAGTGGAAAGGAAGCAACTCTGTGTATCAAGATGTTCATTTCATCATATCATTATTTTCTCTTTGAAAAGTCCCATGCTATTGAATCAAAGGAATTTTATGTAATGATATTCTAAAATAATTTTCTTAAGATTATGGAGACATTATGTATGGGATTTTTTAAATGTGGTGTTACAAAGGCCTTTAGATAGGCAGCTATTTGTGTGATGGGTGTGTAGAAACCACCACAACAGAATTCTATAACTCTAAGTGTAAAGGTAAGAAAGTAAAATAGTGTTGTTAAGACTAAATGAAAATTAAAAATATACCAGGGATACCACATATTTTCTGAGATTGAAATACAGAATGGCAAAGCCTAGTTTGAGAAAAAGGTATGCTATCTTATTTAAAGCTATGTTATGTCAATGAACACAAAAGAAAGTACCACAAGCATTTAGAAGCTACTGACTACATTTGTCTCTAGTGAATGAACCCACGTAGTGAAACAAGAAGCCACTTCATTCTCTATTTTAGATTTATCTATTTCAGATTTCACATATAAGCAACATTATGCAGTTATATTTTTCTCTGATTTATTTCACTTATCTTTACCCCCTCAAGGCCTATCCATGTTTTCACAAGTAACAGAATTTTCTTCTTTTTCGTGGCTTAATAATATTCCATTATTATAGCTACATTCTGTTTCTTTATCTAGTCATCTTTTGAGAGAGACTTAGTTTCTTGCCATATCCTGGCTATTGTGAGTAATGTTGCAGTGTGCTTGGAAGTGCAAAATCTCTCTGAGATCCTGTTTTTATTTCTTTTGGGTAAATACCCAGAAGCGGAATGGCTGGATCATATGGTGTTTCTATTTTTAATTTCTTGAGAAACTTCCACACTGTTTTCCTTGTGGCTGCACTAATTTACACCCCCATCAACCGTGCACGAGGGTCCCCTTTTTTCCACAGCTTCACCAACACTTCTTATCTCTTGTCTTTTTTATGATAGTCATTCTAACAGGTGTGAGGTGACACCTCATTACAGCTTTGATTTGCATTTCCCTAACGATTAGTGATTTTGAGCACATTTTCATGGACCTGTTGGCCATTTGTATATCTTTGGAAAATGTTATTTGCTTCTTCATATTGAATCATGTATGTTCTTTATATACTTTGGATATTAACCCTTTATCAGACAGATGGTTTCCAAACATTTTCTCCCAGTTGATAGGTTGACTTTTCATTTTGTTGGTTATTTCTTTTGTTATGCTTTCAATTAGTACTATAGGCCTAAATGCAAGAATTGATTGGGTTTTAAGTTTAGCAAATAAGAAATAGTTTTCAATATTTTTTAACAAGTCAAAACGGTATCTAGAAATTGAAGTTCATTGTTAGCTGTCTGCTCTGGTTCTGCTTATGAAGGGAGACTAGGGGAAAGGCTTTCCCAAAGTCATTAACATTTTGCATCATCCCTTTTACATAGATCTTATAAATGGAGAGAAAAACCATTTGTTGCCAAGGATTCTGAGAAATGGCAGATTTCAGTAGGTGAAAGATGGAACCTGAGTAATCAAGACGTGATTCCTATCAGCCTTCCCCTTTTAGGGGTCGGGAGTTCTCTGGTAGTAATTATTCAGAAAGCAAGTTCTAAGATCTCATTCTTTATTTTGGACAGCTGCACAAAAATTACCTGAGAAGAGAGAGAAAAATAAAGCAAAACTCTACCTCTAGACAATACTGGTGAGCTATTTTTTTCTTCTAAAACTAATATAAAAGGCTTGTGAAAAGGGGGGATTCCATCAAATTATTATATTTTGAAAACCTGTAATATAATTGCAAGACCCTTATTCTCAGAGTTAAGGGCGAAATAATGTTATTAAGAAAATGACAAGTTAACAAAGTACATCTAGACATGCCTATGAGGTAGGGTAGCACGATTGATTGTGAATAAGAAAATGCCAATAATTTCAAAGGAACTTGAGGCATCATCATGTTTGAAATGCTCAGAAAGTGGAAGGAGTTTTCTATGATGAGTCTTGATGCCAGGAGAAAGAAGAATTCTTCTAGGACCTTAAATTCTGAACAATGGAGGCAAAATTTCCAGGCTTGTGTTCAAATGCCCAGTTTGTTTTAGATGAGAACCAAGCAACACAATTAACAGCTTTCAAAAACTGCTATTTGAAGAAGTCTTTTCTGTAACTGAAAAGACTTCTTCAGTTACAGAAAAACCTTTAAGACACCGTCAGATTCCGGTGACCCCTCTGCTTTCTCAGAGCACCCGGACTGAATGCACAAGCTGGAGACGGACAGACACAGGAAGGAGCTGCCGGGCTGGCACACCTGGCAAAGCCTGCCTGGGGCTTGAGCTCTCCTCCCACCCAAGGATGGGCCCCTCCACACACAGGGGAATTCAAATTGCATCCCTACACAGCTGGGTGCCTGGAACTGCCTTATGTTGCAAAGTTATTTCAGACAAAGAGAAAGCACACCTACCACTTCATTAAAACAAACAAAAGAACACCAGGAAGCACAGTGAAGTATCTGTTAGCTTAAAGGGCATGTAGATGGAAGAACTGTAAATGTAATGACTTAGAAATAAGGAAGAAAGCATTTAGAAAAAAGGAGTAGAGGCACTTGTAAATTTTTTTAAACTTTTATCACCTCTGAAATTAACCCTTTCTTTTTCTCAAATCCAAAGTAGCTATTAAAGTCTGTATATTTTGCAGGGAAAAAAATTTTTTTAAAAAAACTGCTATTGGAGCACTCTTAAATTGAATAGTGTTCGCAGTGAGAAAATGCTCTTTTTGTGAGATAATGAAAGTTTGGTGTGCAACAGCATACCAAATATATTTTATTTTATTTTATTGTTGTTCAAGTACACTTGTCTTGCCTTTTCCTCCTCCCCCTCCCTCCCCACCCCAGCCATCCCCACCTCCTTCCCCTGATTCCACCTCCCCCTCTTGTATTGTCCATGTGTCCTGTTCTTAATTTCAATGTCTCTGGTTATATTTTGCTTGCTTGTTTGTTTTACTGATTAGGTTCCACTTAAAGGTGAGATTATATGGTATTTGTCTTTTACTGCCTGGCTTATTTCACTTAACATAATGCTCTCCAGTTTCATCCATGCTGTTGCAAAGGGTAGGAGCTCCTTCTTTCTTTCTGCTGCGTAGTATTCCATTGTGTAAATGTACCATCGTTTTTTTTATCCATTCATTTACTGATGGGCACTTAGGTTGCTTCCAGCACTTGGCTATTGTAAATTGTGCTGCTATGAACATTGGGGCACATAGATTCTTTTGGATTGGTGTTTCTGGGTTCTTAGGATATAATCCCAGCAGTAGAATTGCCTTGTCAAAAGGCAGTACCATTTTTAGTTTACTGAGGAAATTCCATACTGTTTTCCACAGTGGCTGCACCAGTCTGCGTTTCCACCAACAGTGCACTAGGGTTCCCTTTTCTCCACATTCTCTCCAACACGTTGTTTGTTGATTTGTTTATGATGGCCATTCTCACCAGTGTGAGATGGTATCTCATTATGGTTTTAATTTGTATCTCTCTGATGGCTAGTGATGCTGAGCATCTTTTCAGATGTCTCTGGGCCCTCTGTATGTCCTCCTTGGAGAAGTGTCTGTTCAGATCTTTTGCCCATTTTTTAATTGGGTTGTTTGTCTTCCTGGAGTGGAGTCATATGAGTTCTTTATATATTTGGGAGATCAAACCCTTGTCCAAGGTATCATTGGCAAATATGTTTTCCCGTACAAGCCTTTAAGCAGACTAATCAAGAAAAAAAGAGAGAGGACCCAAATAAACACAATCAGGAATGAAAGAGGAGAGATTTCCACTGATACCAAAGAAATACAAAGGATTATAAGGAATTACTACGAAGAACTACATGCCAAGAAATTTGAAAACCTAGATGAAATGGACACATTTCTAGAAAAATGTAATCTTCCAAAACTGAATGAAGAAGCAGAAAGCCTGAGCAGACCAATAACAGCTGACAAAATTGAAGCAGTAGTCAAAAAACTCCTGGCACACAAAAGCCCTGCACTGGATGTTTTCACAGGAGAATTTTACAAAGCATTTAAGGAAGAGTTAACCCCTATCTTTCACAGACTGTTCCAAAAAATCCAAGAAAATGGTCATTTTTTTTAATTCATAAGGAAAATCCAAAGGAGAATTACCATGTAAAAGCAGCAGGATGTGTTTGACTCTGAATTTAAATGGTTGTTATTACTATTACTATTATTATTATTATTATTGTTATTACTTTGTGCTGTATAATAGAAGGCACACCTATAATGACTACTGTACCAACTCTGATATGCAGACCTGAGGAGAGCCAGCTCTGTAGTTTCCCAAAAAGCTGGACATGCCAGTGCAATAGTGCTGCGAAGGGAGAACTGCGAGCACTGACCTTGACAGACCTTGGGAGGATGTGGCCTCAGATGGACCAGACTTCTCATGGGTACCTCAGACACTGAGTAATCTGATCCTAAACTATAACTAAATGAATCATGTACATCTGTGGCTTCTTCTGATGAATAACTCGCAAGCCCCTTTAATCAAAACTCTTCCACGTACTCCGTTCCACAACTACACTCCTATGACCTTACTAGAGTGCCTGAAAGTTCATCTATTTAAATTAAATATGTCCTCCTCCTAAACCCCTTCAAAGTATCTTTTAGTGGTGACCTCTTCCAAAAATACTTCATATATTTCAAATATGAATACTTAATTCATATTTGCAATTATGATAAATAATTTATAATTATGTATAAGATTAACTAGGATGCATGATGAGACACCAACATCAATATGGTGGTTATCAGAGGGAAGAAGGGGTGGGGATAATAAAAGGTGAAGGAAGTCAAATACATGGTGATGGAAGAAGACTTGACTTTGGGTGGTACGCACACAATGCAATATACAGGTGATATATCATTGAAATGCACTCTTGAAATCTGTATAATCTTGTTAACCAATGTCACCTTGATACATTTAAATTTTTTAAAACGGTAATTTTAAAAGAGGTGCATGAAGGAATGCTGAGATTAAGAGCAGAGTCTTTCCTTTTTTTTCTTTTTTTTCTGTCTTTTTGGGGTTTTTTCAGTTACCAGACTTTTGAGTCACAATTACAATCAGGTTTCTTCCATGCATATATGTGCTCCAGTAATGCTAGTAAGATGGCATTGTAATGCAGTTGCATAGGCAAAATTGCTTAGGAAATTCCCTGGGTCTGGACTATATATGTTCTACTTATTTTTATACATGGAACATGTAAATCCTACAGTCTGCTCCTTATTAGCTGTGAATGTTTTCTTATGTACCAGAGCTAACATCTTTATATTTAATAAGTATATTTGGAACCTATTAAGATGCATTTTAATTTATATCATGCATTGTCTTTTAATGACTTGTTAAAAATTTGAGTTAAATTACATTTCTTTGGGCTTCGAAGGAGTCCACTTAAGTTTGACAGAAATGTACTCCTTTCAAATGAATTTTTAAAAGTGAAAATCATTAACAGTGGTTATTACATCACCTTTACTTCCTCCTAACATGTAAATCCAATGTTATACTATTTGTGTATTATAGTCTGCTAAGATAAAATGCAATGCTTAAATCCATAATATGAAATGGTTATTAAATAAATTGTGATGATCAATTAAGAGCTATAAGAAGAACTTATTTTTTCTAATATGGAAACATTGCCTAATAATTAAGAATAAAAATTGCCAAAAATTTCTGCCACTTTTTAATATAATTTTAAAAAGTTACTTTTCCTTACAAATTGTTTATATAAACAGTGACAAAACAACATATATAGAAGCAATCTAAGCCTTTATTTCTGTTTGAATTGTCACACCTGTATCTTTCCCAAATATTTAAATGCCTTCTCTCCCCTCTTTGTATACCCCTTTTAAGCATGACCATGTTTACTCCCTTAATATAAAAGGGAAGTGAAGTACTCGTCTTATTGAAGTTCTTTTGTCAACTGAATTAGAAAAAAGGTATTTCTTAAAATAAAACATTTGGGTTCCTATCAGTATATCAAATTTATTCCTGTAGTCTTTTGTCAATTTGCTTTTTCTGGAGCATTTTCTTGTCTTTAGAAGTGGAGATGAAAGATGAATATGGCTTTTATTATTTTCATTCTCATTGTTTCATCTAATTCTTTATAATTATAGAATATTTTAAATATCATTGTGGGTAAATGGTACCTTTCAAAGTATTCCATTTTTCTTTTAAACTCTTCTTTGTTCATAAGTGAAAATCTAATGTAATAATGTTTAATTCTAGCCTTCCAGCAAACAAAATAGTTTTGTTTTTAATGCTATTGACTTTTTGTAAAAGTATAAAGAAAAATACCAAGTCAAAGTAATTCCTGGAGAAAGCACCTGAAACTTCACTTCCCTTCCTTTCAAATGAGACAGGTCCTGCTGTGTCTCCAGCAGTTTCTTTTATTGCTTTATCTTCTCTTATCTCTGCCTCCTTATCGGGGTGTCAAGGTTACTCCAGGCTGACACAATAGACTTAATCTCATGGTAGAAATAACTGAGTATGATAGATGATGGTGAAGTTAAAACACTTTCATTTCACAAATGAGATAACAGGAGCTCCATGAAGCCACATGATTTATCTCCAGACACAGCAACATTATCTCAGAATCAGGTGGCATAATTTTGGTCCTCTTTCTACTACATCACACCAATTCTTGGCTCTAAGAACTTGATATCAAATAGGGGCATAAATTCAGACAGCCAGAGATCAGAATTTCATAAGAAGACCAACCTGCAGAGGTCAACCTTTCTCAACTACTTGAAACATTCATGGCCATACTCAGGAGGAAAGATGTGGGCATGTGTTTCTGTTTCTGTGTCAAAAATAAGACACATTTTTCCAGATAGAGAAATGTTACCATATCCCTAAATCCAAAAGCTGTTTTCAAAATAAGGTTGCATGCCTTCTACAGAATTAAGAAGTAAGTAAATTTTTAGAAATAAACAGATTTTTTAAAAACCCTTAATAAAAGGTGAGGGAGGTAAGACTCTTGGGCAGATGTGTGACTTAGAGGATCCACATTATCTCCTTGAACTTATTTACTAGTCTCCAGTGAAGGAATGGACTGCCACGCTCAGGTAGGATGATCAGAACGTACACTTGCCAAGCAGCAGTAAGTGCCCATTTTTCTGTTTTCAACTACTATGAATATTCTTTTGTTTGAGTTAGAAATAAATGTTGTTGGTCTTCCTTACGTTTTTCTTTCAGATAACTTAATTGGGAACTTGGCCTGCTAGACTAATACCATGGAAAAAAATAAACAATGTAAGTGAATTTGTTTTCTGGGGTCTTTCTCAAAACCCAGAGGTCGAAGAAATTTGTTTCGTGGTATTTTCTCTCTTCTACACGGTCATCCTTCTGGGGAACCTTTTCAAGTCTCCTATGTATTTCTTTCTCAGCTACTTGTCTTTTGTGGACATTTGCTACTCTTCAGTCACAGCTCCTAAGATGATAGTTGACCTGTTAGCCAAGAGCAAAACCATCTCCTATGAAGGGTGCATGATGCAACTCTTTGGGGTACATTTCTTCGGCTGCACGGAGATCTTCATCCTCACTGTGATGGCCTATGATCGTTATGTGGCCATCTGTAAACCTCTATACTATGTGTCCATCATGGACCGGGACAGCTGCAATAAAATGTTACTGGGGGCCTGGTTAGGTGGGTTCGTGCACTCCATCATCCAAGTGGCTCTGGTAGTCCCACTACCCTTTTGTGGGCCCAATGAGATTGATCACTACTTTTTGATGTCCACCCCGTGCTGAAACTTGCCTGCACAGATACATATGTTGTTGGTGTTGTTGTGACGGTCAACAGTGGTACCATTGCCCTGGAAAGCTTCGTTTATCTTGCTAATCTCCTACACTGTCATCCTGGTGTCCCTGAGAAAGCAGTCAGCAGAGGGCAGGCGCAAAGCCCTCTCCACCTGTGGCTCCCACATTGCCGTGGTCATCATCTTTTTTGGTCCCTGTACTTTCATGTATATGCGCCCAGATACTACCTTTTCTGAAGATAAGATGGCGGCTGTATTTTACACCATTATCACCCCCATGTTGAATCCACTGATTTATACAATGAGAAATGCTGAAGTAAAGAATGCAATGAAGAAACTATGGGGCAGGAAGGTTTTCTGGGAAGCTAATGGTAAATAGGTGGAAGTAACAATTTAAGCTGGATAATCTTAAATTTCCTCATCTGAACAGTAAAGACAGTAACAATTCATGGGTTTTGTGGAGGAAAATGGCACATTATACAAAAGTAAAGTATTATTTATCACTATCATTATTTAACTTGTTCTAGTATGTTATAATCAGATCATTTTCTGAAATATTTAGGCCAGAAAAATCTTATTTAAACTCAAAAACTCACCAAGATCATACTCAGCATCATTATTTTCTCTCCATTTTTGCCTTTTTGTCATTTTCTTTAAAGAATGAGAGTTTATTGTGAAGTTCTTAAGGCTGTTTTCTAGTGTTTAGAATTGTGATTGTACATACTATGTACTAATTGCTTACTAGGTATATGTTTATGAATGAAATGATACATGAAAAAGTAATAGAGATCTGAACTAAAGCATGTTTACATAAGTCCACCCAAACAGAATGAAAATAAAACCTAGTAAGGCTGAAGTGGGAGGGGGAATGTCTGCAGGATGTAAAAGAAATAAAACACAGGCATAAAACATAAAAGACTTGTTTTTATCCTCTGGTCTTGGGCAAAAGCTTTTCCTCTCTCTAGGACTCATTTTCTTTACTCAAAAGATAAAGAAATTACCTCTAAAATCTTCCTTTTAATTGTAACATCCCAATGTGTTTCTGCTAACTCTGATATAGTCTGTAGCCTGCCATCCCTACTAATGTAAAGTGACTAACAGGAAAGACTAAAGAAAATGAATAAAAATTAAGCCATTGGTGAAAAATAGGTGACTGTGACTCATTTGTCAGGGTAAATGGAATTTGCTGAAATACATGGTTGGGAACTGTATTTTCTCCACAGTCTGAACCAAGCAGCTCTGCTATCACCTGATTCCAGCTACACATTCCAGAAGGACTCATTCTGGACAAACACATCTTTCTAATGTGAACTGATACCTGCCCAGGTGCTACATTTCTCCTTCCCACAATCGGAGCTTTATTTTTCTATAGCAAATGAACGCATCTTTAATTACCTCTGCAACTGTTTCCTTGTCCTTGCTACAAATCTGATTATTTAAGTAACTGCCTATACCTGTATGTGTTGTGGAGTGTGTGCGTGCGTCTGCGTGTGTGCGTGCATGAGCGTTATGTAAAGGATGTGCATAGGGCTTTAAAAGTTATCTCTGATGTTGATGCATTCCTAAAACTAAAGATAGGAAATATAGGAAAGATCCAAGGCACAAAGACATCTGGATTAAAAGTTGTAATTAAGGAACTCTTGTTTATTAATTATAAATCCCTGTTTGTTACTCTAATTTGGTCATATATTCACTGGGTCTCCGTGAGACTCCATTTGCTCAGTTTTAAAATGATGACCAGATCAGCACTTCTCAACCTCAGCTGATCATTGGAATCATCGTGAGGGATTTTTGAACAAATAATGGTATGTATTCTAAGTTTCCAATCCAGTAAGCCTGGATACGAAAATCTTGGTTACATCCTTCCAAGGAACCCAGAGGAGACTCTATGGCTCTTCTGATTGGGATTGACTCTGAGGAACTTTTGTGAACAAGAACAAGTTTATAAGGTCGCCAGTGGCAACTTGAATACTATTTCCTATGTTTCACTTCTTAGTCTTTGAGAGTAATGAGGCTCTCAGTTTTTCCCCTCTTAGGAACTTCAGACCCTCAACATCACTAATACGCCTTGATAGTCAACACTTTCATGCAAAGACGTAAAAGCAAGAGCATAGTGTAGAAAAGTTATCAGATGAATAACATTATTTTTTCCATAGTTTTCTAAATTCAGTTCAAGTTTGAGCTCCCTTTGTGTTGATTGGCAGAACAGATGGGGATATATGACAAGGTCTGTCCAGAAAAAGTCCAGCAATTGTTAATATGAGAATTATGATTATATGTTACCATAACGAGAATGTTGTTTGCCCAACATTGATGTAACCTGGCAGCAAAGAAGAGTGGCCTGGAATGCAAGTGCATGAACAATGACAACTTCACTGTACTAGTCAGTGAGAGTGGTAGATGCTATTGAATGAGCATGTGTACTATGTAGCCACCACATTCAAAATGATTGAGCAATTAGAACAATGAATCTGCATCCAATTTGCTTTAAGCTTGAGCATTCCTCTGTGGAAACTATTGGGATGATTCAGAAGGCCACAGCTATGGGCAACTTGTGACTGGCAGCTTCATCACGACAACACACTGTTCATGCATCACGTCTCCTGCAGAGTTTTTTGGCAAAACATCAAATCACCCAGATGACTCAGCTCCACTACAGCTCAGATTTGACACCCTGAAACTTCTGGCTTTTCCCAAAACTAAAATTACCTTTGAAAGGAAAGAGATTTCAGACTGTCAATGAGATTCAGGAAAATATGGCAGGGCAGCTGACGGTGACTGGGGGAACTGTGGGAGGTCCCAAGGTGCCTGCTTTGAAGGGAACTGAGGCATCATTGTCCTGTGTACAATGTTTCCTGTGTCTTGTATCTTCTCCAATAAATGCCTCTATTTTTCATATTACATGGCTGGATACCTTCTGGATAGAACTCATATATCCAAAGGTAGAACTGTTTGTATTGCATTGACTCATAGACCTCTTGAGCTCTAAGAACATCCAGTATTATCTAGTCTCAATGTTTCCAAATCTAAATGCTCAGTGTGCCATGGACTGCATAAAAATTATCACAGGGCCTTGTTAAAAAGACAGGCTTGTTAAAATAAACACCAGAACTAGATACTGCCCCTGCAGCTATAGACATTTCTGTTCATCTTCACCTTCCAGAGTTGGATGATCCCACCAGGAGGTAATTGACACAAGGTCAACATCAAAACTAACCCCTGACTCGATCAGCCTTTGTCTTCATCTCCTTTTCAATATACTTCATTACTTTTCTGCCTCCCCTTATGCTCTAAGCTCCCTAATTTTTCAGACAGTACATATGTCTCTTTGGGAGAGATAAACTATTGTTAAAAATCTTCATCAACCTAGGGCTGATCTCTGCAAATATAATTCTTACCTGAAAACTTGGATTGTGGTTGCAAAAGGAGCAATAATGCATTCAGTATATACAATGCAATTTTTCCCTGGCTGGTGTGGCTCCATGGATTAAGTGCCAGCCTGCAAACCAAAAGGTCACTGGTTTGAATCCCCATCAGGGCACATGCCTGGGTTGCGGGCCAGGTCCAAAATAGGGGGTGTGTGAGAGGCAACCACACATTGATGTTCTTTGCTCCCTCTTTCTCCCTCCATTCTCCTCTCTCTAAAAATAAATAAGTAAAATCTTTTTTAAAAAAGTATATACAATACAATTTCATGGGAACTGAGGTGAACAGAATGAGCACCAGAAGATATCAGGTCCACGTCTCTCATATTTGAAATATTGGGTCCCCCACCCTCTCAGCCTCAGTTCCTCATGTGTATATTGTGCTACTAGACAACCCTAAAGAATGTCAGACGTTCCTTCCAATTCACAAAGCTAGAGGATTGTGGTATAAATTAAGGAAACACATCAGTGTACCAAAGATGACCTTGACCTAAACCTGTTTTCAATTGGTCATCTCTGCTTCTTAGTTCAATCTTCTTTATTTCACCCTAATATCAGGGCCTGCCTGAGTGGAAATGAGACAGATTTGCACAGTGAGAGGAGCACAAAGCAGGCAGCCTTCGCATCCTCATCACTAAATGCTTTCAAGAGGATAAATCCTGTGCTTGTTGTCATGTCATGTGCTTGTTGTCATGGCTTCTGTGGGTTTGATCATTGACAAGGGGAAGTTAATATACCTGAAAAACTCGACCTTTTGAAATTATTAATTTATTTTAAAAGTCACTGATTTATTCACTAAACTTCCATTGTTTTTTATGATATTAATACAATAATGATAATCGGTACTAAGGGTTAGCAGTTACAAAGTACATACAATCTCTATCCATAGGTAGGATACTGTTCATTAGTACAAACTGACTGTAACAATAACAGCACAAATAATCAATCAGTTGCAATCATGATAAATCCCAAAGTCTCACACGTTAGGGTTGCAGTTAGGGTTAGAGTTAGGGTTATCATGTACCATGAACAACAGAATAAATTCTTAAAAGGTGAAATATCCTTTTTCAGGAAAATTTTGAGATACAAGTTCAGAAGTATACATTAAGAGTGATTTTTAAATCTTTGAAATAGTCATTTCTTCTTCAAAGGAAGTGAAGTCACCATAATTTTCTGTCGTTCTTTCCAGGGACTCCGTGCTAAATCCCAAAAGTTCCGTAACGTCATTAGACTTCAGTGAGTTCATAATTTTAAATATTGGACATCTGGGTGGCGATTTCAGAAAGTACCTTTAGAACTTTTTCACCTTTTTCCAGATGAATGAAGTAAGCAAAGAAAAAAACAACACTATGACACGACAGTATGGTGATTATCAGAGGGTAAATATTTTCACATTAATTGGTTATTATTTTTTAATTCCGTAACATTAACTACTGTACCTTTACGTATACCCCACATAAATATATCTACCTTTGTTTGGGCCATCTATGTGATAATCATAAGAACTCAGTTATAAACAAATTATTATAGTTGGTATGATTCAAGAGAAAACTAATCATTTCCCCAAAATTCAAAGGGATCACTCTAGAAGAAAAAAAAGCAGTTTTTACAAAAAAATAATGAGTACAATCTCAGTAGTCAAAAGCTTTACAAGATAAAAAGTCTCCTTCAGCCCTGGCCTGGTAGCTCAGTTGGTTAGAGCACCCTTCTGATACACCAAGGTTTTAGGTTCAATCCCTGTTCAGGCACATACAGGAATCAAACAATGAATGCATAAATAAATGGAACAAAAAATTGATTCTTCTCTCTCTCACACACACACTCTCTCCCTCTTTCCTTCCTCTCTCTCTCTCTAAAAATTTTTTTTAAGACTCCTTCAGAAATGTGAATTTTCTCACTGTGTTCTGTCACTTTTCTAGAAGGATCTAGGTAAACATGAGAAAAATTCAAAATATAGCCCCCCAAAATAGAAGGGATATTATCTAGATTATATACATTGTCCCTTAAAACATAAAGATCCTACTATTATTTTAATCTGGTGCTTTCTTCTGAGTCAGGAAGAAAAACCAATTTGAAAGTCCATGATCAGATATTAACACAGTGCTTAATAAATGAGTTCTTGGGAAGTAAAACCTGCCAGACTGTTGATATAAGCATATAAAGTGTAAGCATAAATAGAGAACACTGCAAGTCAACATGAAGCAGGCAAGGAGAGCACCAGATCAAAATCACAATGCTAGTAGTCAGGGAAGAACAACTAGTACACAGCAGTGAACATAGATGGCGGTTTGTACCTGGGCTGTATCTTCTATTTTAAATTGATTCTGGCCCTGGCTGGGTAGTTCAATTGGATAGAGCATTCTCCAACACTCCAACATTGCAGTTTCAATCCCCGGTCAGCACACATACAGGAGTCAACCATGAATGCATAAGTGGGTGGAACAACAAATCTCTCTCTCTCTCTCTAAAGACAATAAATAAAAAAGCTGTGTTAAAATTAACTCAATATCACTCAGTACATGTGTTTGCATTGCCCATTTTCCACAAGGAACTAATTAATTCTCATGCCTTGAGTTAGGATTAAATTCACTGTACAATAGGAAGATAATGTCCTCTATGTGATTCTTATAGATCAGTCCAAATTATAAAGAAAAACTTGAAAGATCCATTCACACTTTGTCATCAGAGACCAGTGCCTTGCTCCAGAACTTCCTCATGGCATGTTTCACTTCTGCATTCCGCAGCGTATAAATCAAAGGGTTCAGCAAAGGTGTTCCAAGTGTATAAAATACAGCCACTAACTTATCCACAGAGAAGGTGGTTGCAGGGCGGGTGTATATAAATATGCAAGGACCAAAGAACAAGACAACCACAGTGACATGGGAAATACAGGTGGAGAGGGCTTTTCTCCTCCCTTCAGCACTGTGGTTTCTCAGGGAATGCAGGATGAAAATGTAGGAGAACATCAGCATGACAAAACTCACTGTACAGATGGCCCCACTGTTGGACACCAGGAGCAGATTGACCACATAGGTATCTGTGCAAGCAAGCTGCAACAAGGGCTGCAAGTCACATAAATAGTGGTCGATCACATTGGGACCACAGAAAGGTAAACTCAAGGCCAGAAAAATCTGAGCTAAAGAATGCACACAGGACCCTACCCAGGCCACAGCCACCAACACACTGCAGACCTGTCGACTCATGATGGTCATGTAGTGCAGGGGCTTACAGATGGCCATGTAGCGGTCCAGGGCCATGAGTATCAGGATGAAGATCTCCAGACAGCCAAAGAAATGGAATGAAAAGACTTGGATTAGGCACTCACTGAAAGAGATAGTGGCGTTCTTCAAAAGGCTGTCCACAATCATTCTCGGGGCTATGGAAGTAGAGAAGCAGGTATCAGATAAGGACAAGTGGAAAAGGAAGAAATACATTGGACTCCCAAGTGTCTGGCTGGTCTTGATAGTAGTAATAATCAGAAAGTTACCCAGCAATGTCCCCAGATAGAAAAGCAAGAACGTGACAAACACAATTTTCTTCCTAACAGGATCCTGGGTCAACCCAAGCAGAATGAACTCAGTCACATTATTATTCAGCTGCATGATTTCATGAATGACGATGAGGGGTGAGTGTGAAATCGTCTTTCTGCAAAAAAAAATAAAGGAATTAATCATGACATCACATGGGTTTTATGACATACCTTAAGAAAAATAAATATTCCTCAACAGAGACATTTTTGATGTGGTTTCTTAATGTGTCATCTCAGCTCTTTGACTCTGAACTTGTAAAGACCACTACATAGGGTCCTATGTGTCTCACACAAGCCTGTGAATTTTATACTTTCCTACGGCACTCTTCAAATACAACTCTCTTCTGGCAGGCTTTGGTGACTATTTTGTAATTAAGGAAATTCTCCTGTTCTCTAAAGCCTCCTTTCATAGCTTTTTGTATAATATTATATACTAAAATTCAACTATATGTGTGATTTCTTTAGATTCCTTTTTAAAATGAGAACTTTGGAAAGTACATATTCTCAGGATTTTATTCTATCTAGTTCCAAACTCAATGTCTTGTACACTGTGGGTACTTCGAGTATTTTAAAATTGGACTTCCTCTAGTACCTCTTACAATATTACATTTATCTGATATTTTAGGGCTATTCTGATTACTGAACACATTCATATCATTGATTTACTGTGCCCTTCTATCTGTTATGTATGGTAAATGGATAAACTGTATCACAATTTATAAATCCAGAAAAAAATAATTCTGAGATCAATTTCAAATAAGTGAGTAAATCAGCTCCACAAACTGAAGCAGGTGTTCCCCTCTGTATAGCCATGGAAGACTGGGGGACTCGGACACCCAGAGACATGATCACCTCAAGCATTTGACACTTTACATGAACTGTTGGCCTTTAAAGAATGTGAGGAGAGCTGTGACAAGGATCATGTCCTCTGATCCTGGTGCAGGTTTTTGTCCATGTCTTTGTGGATGACCACGTTCACTTTTCCCAGAGGGGCATTAACACCTTTTCTCATCGGATTCTCAAACAATTTGTCCCCAAAATGGGTGACAGTGATCAGAGATGAAACCACACCAATAAAATAGTGCCTCAACTTCCCCAGCAAGTTTGACCAACTTTAGAATAGTTGGATTTGTCAAAACATAGCAAACAGACCAAACGTTGGCTAGGGAGGTGACAGGGATGAGCTGAGAGGAAAGCAGACAGTGGAGAATAGGGGAGAGAATAGATGAGGGTGGAATACAGAGTGGGAGGCATATCTTCCCATCCTAAAAGTCAGTTTTACTGCACAGGCCTCAGCGAGAATCAGCACTTTCCTCTTAAACTTCCCAACCCTCCCTGACTCAGTTCCACTACACTTCAACCTTTGGGAACCTCGCTATATTCATTTCATGTCTATGCAAAATTTACCACTCTCTGGGGAAAGTTAATAGATTGTACCACAATTTTTATCCCTCAAAAGCCCAAATTAAAGAATCATAAGAATCCTTCCCATGGACATGACACATTACCTTCCCCTTCATTGTAGTTTTTAGCCTTCACATCATCATGGTTTCTCTAAACTTTCCTTGACAAGGAGTTACTCAGCCTTTCAGACTTCCTCTCAGATGTGTATGGGCTGCAAATTCTGCTCTTCTGGTATCATTCTACCAACATGCAAAGCGTAATAATTTGAAACTGTGCTATACAACATTCCACTTAAAGCTGTCACTTCTCTATGAACAGTTTCTCCAACTTCTAACTAAATATACTCTCTTCTAACTTTTAATAACCATACTGAGGACACATCTTGCTCAGCTCTCATACATGAAAAGCATTTGAGAACTTTTCTGCACGCTGACACCTCAAGAAACTTTAGGGCATGGAATGCATTTTTCTCTCCCTACACAATGATGGCTTATCACATACCTGGTGCTCATAAAATATTTGTTCAATTCAAAAACTTGTTTGATTCCAAAGCTAATTTTCATTCTAGCTATTTACTACAATAACAGTAGACTTCTAAAAACATTATTTCTTCTGTTCCTTTCTCAGACAAAGTAGGCGCACTATAAGACATACAGAAATATATTTTAAATCATGTTGGATTATTCTGTAATGACACATTTCTGAGTTCAAAGATGTAAATCTGTCACTTACCTGTGAGAACACTCTAAATTGGTGTCAAGTGTTTCTATCCCTTTTTAAAAGCAGCCCTCCATGAACAACAGGGGGTAAAATTCCTTTCTGCATTCCCTAGGGAAAAATTAAGACATAATGACATACCATATTAGCATCCTGGAGAATGGTATTCCCTGGCATTCCCCATCCTTCACTAATGAGAAATATCCCAACAATCTAGTAAACTTACCTTGCGTTCATTCATTTAGCCTACATGAGAGTAAGTTAACCCTCGTCATCCTCAGTAACCAAATACGCAATGGAATTCTACCCAGCAGAGAGAAAGAAGGAGCTTATACCCTTTGCAACAGCATAGATGGAACTGGAGAGCATTATGCTAAGTGAAATAAGCCAGGCGGTGAGGGACAAATACCATATGATCTCACCTTTAACTGGAACATAATCAATAGAAGAAAAAAGCAAAAAAATATAACCAGAGACATTGAAGTTAAGAACAATCTAACAATTGCCAGGGGGGAGTGGGGTGGGGACAATGGGAAGAGGGGATTACAGGAACTACTATAAAGGACACCTGGATAAAATCAAGGAGGAGGGTGGAGGTGGGGGAGGGAGGTGGGTTCAGCTGGGGTGGCGTGGAGGGATAAGGAGAAAAGACATACAACTGTAATTGAATAACAATAAAAAAAAATTTTTTAAACAAATGCAAACAAGGATTTGGAGATATCAGGTGCCTCAAGATGACCAAAGACATCAGGACACAGGAGCCCAATACAAAGGATGATTGAAGGTGATAAAGAAAAGCCAGGAAGAAGAAATAGCAGTGTCTTTGGTAGAAGAGGAAGTGGATCAGCAAAAAACTACTTTGCTCCCATCCAGGGCCCTAAAACAACCCTCCAGCATGAGGAGACAAAAGCTTTTCTAGTTCTTATCATTTATTTGCAACTACAGTGCAAGGAAGGCAGTGTGGTGCCTGAAACCTGAGGTTCAATTCTTACCCAAATTATCTCTATCATATTTGGAGAAAGAAAAATTGAACACTGAAGTAGGCTGGTGTCCTGTGAAGGGAAGAGAGTCTTTGAAGCAGAAAGACTTTCCCTTACATATTAAATAATATTAAAATATGTGATCTATAAATTTACATCTGAGTTATATGATTATGCTCCTATTAATAAGAAACATTTATAAAAATGTTTCCATCTAAGTCTACTTACCTATATTAATTAAAGGTGACTTGCAGATGTTCTGAGAGGCATGACAATAAAGGACCTTAGAGTATTGTGTGATATCATAAAGTTCTGTGTTCCCCAGAATTTAGCCTGGGCTCCAAAGCCTACCCAAGTAAAACAAGATCTGCTGTTTGAAAATAATGAGATGTATTGATGTATCATGTGATGTATCATTTCTACTCTCTTTCTGATTTGTTGCAGAGCTGTATAAATAGATGAACCTCCAGAATCTTGAATCTGCATGTCCTTTAACCTACAAGAAATTCCTTAAAAGTGAAGAGCTCAAAAAGATGGCCTAATTCAAGATAGATTTACCTCAATGTTTTTTGTAATTTAATAATTCAATATGAAGATGGACAGGACAGGGTGAGTGAGGAATAAGTGAGCACAGAGGATGATTAGGGCAGTGAAACTACTCTGTAGAGTACCATGAAGATGGATTCAGGTCACTATACATTTTTTCAAACTCACAGAATGTACAACACCAAGAGAGAACCCTAAGGTGAAGTATGGACTTGGGTGATTACCACGTGCCAATGTAGCTTCACCAAGCAAAACAAATGTACCGCTCTGGTAGGGGACACTGATAATGGGAGGAGGCTCTGCACATGTATATGTATACACAAGTGTATGGCATTCTCTGTACCTGGCACTCAATGTTGCTATTAAGCATAAAAATGCTCTAAAAAATAAGCGTTCAATTTTTTAAAAATCCGATGTGACTTATTAGCTGATCTAGATTTTACACACTTATGCCAAGTGTTCCTCTGAGGTGTAACTCCCTGAGGTAATGAGCTATATTGAGGCAATGATGGTGATGTGTTGTTTAGATCAGCCTTAGTTACAGATGCCTTGGACTCCAGCCCTGCCTCTGGCTCACAAGGCAGGGAAGGGAGGGTATATTCCCTGTTGTACATGGCCAACTGTGGTCACTATCTCCTTCCAGCATGGACTCATGGTCTCCAAGGCTGATGCAATGCATTAATTATTTACAACGCTTGGTGCCAAAACTACTTCCACACTAACAGGCACTTTTTTATTAACTCTCAAGTGACATCTTCTTCTAGCAACCCATGATTTGGGAGAAGGAAGCTTTGGTGATGGATCTTACTATGAGCTACTGAAAATGGCTTCTACCAGCAGACACAATTCATGAATGGCATCTCTGGGTCCAGTGCCCTGTCCTGGAATGAACTAAGTCTGAGGTCTCTTTCCTTTCTCCCCATCATTGAGTTCATGCCAACTCTCTGCCTTTATACAAAATATCTTCCTGATATCCCTCTCCTTACCTTCTTGTCATTCAGAGTGTCAGCACAGCACCTTTGTTTATGTACATGGCATCTAACGTCACCCTTTTAGTGTGTGAGCAACAGTTTCTCAAATATGAATATCTTGGAGAAGATTTCTAATAAAAATTCTGTGAAGTTCAATTTGGCCTTGATATTCAGCCCAAATGATTTATCACCCTATATATTGATCACCCTTAACTTCAGCATTTCAAGGCTGAAGACTTTGATGCCTTTTCAGGGTCATTTCTGACATTTCTGCCCATCAGGGATATGACAGCATGGGTTACTGCCACGTCCAATCAGCATAACGTTTCTGTTTACAAATCAGACCTGGCATTCAGATTCGTTGCCAATATATGAACATTTACTCTCAAGTGTTGGTGCACAATTAAGTCATGACTTAGACAGAATGTCTCCTTATTTGTTTTATTATTTCTACTTTGGTTTCCTTTTGCATATGAAACATGAAGCAGATGGACATTCTTATATCAATCATTGTAATACTAACTTCTTTTCCAAAATGTGAACACAGACATAACAGCCACAGCTCAGCTGCAAATGACAGTAAATCACCTCAGGAACAAGCACAAATAAGGTTACAAAGAAAAATGAAATTGCACCACTTTTTCTTCATTCATTTTTTAACCTAACACACATTATTCATAAAGAATGGAATCCTATCTCTTCTGCTTGCCTCAAACTAATTAATTATATGACTAAGGCTTGCACAGTTCTGTAATAGCAATTGTGGGTGTGAATGCACATACACACATAATCCATTTTCTGATATTTCTTTTATTTCTTTTATTTTTTTTCCATTTATTATTTTATTGTTGTTCAAGTACAGTTGTCTGCATTTTCCACCCACCTCTCCCCTTCACCCGAGTCATCCCCACCTCACTCCCCTGATTCCAAAACCCCAATTGGTTGTGTCCATGTGTCCTTTATACTTCTTCCTCAAATCCCTTCCCCCTTTACCCCCATTATACACTCCCACCTCCACTCTGGGTAATGCCTGATTGTTCTTAATTTCAATGCCTCTGCTTATATTTTGCTTGCTTGTTTGTTTTGTTCATTAGGTTCCACTTCAAGGTGAGATCATATGGCATTTCTCCCAAAGTATGTTTTAAAATTTTAATATTTTCACCCTTTTGTTTGGTTTGGACAGTTGTAGAAAATAATGAACATTGGAAGGGGTTTTGGTGACTTCTTCCAGTGGGATGTTGAAGATACTTTCCAGAATAGAGCAGGAACAGCGAGAAGAGAATACAGAGTTAAGTACAGGACACTAGACCAAGTTAAACAATTCAGTCTTTGCAGAGAAGGAAAATAAGCTCTTCCAGGAACCACCTGTGTATGGTGGATACTCTACGTACCCTTTCTGTCACTCACAAAGAATTTCAAAATTCTCCTTTTGATAACTTTTCATCAGAGTATGCTAGAGCAGAAAGAACCTAATGTTCCCAGCTACTGGGGTAAGATTGAACTAACAACTGCCAAGATTTCTATTCTTGCTGAGTGACATCAGAGACAGGTGCTAGCACACCTGAGTGTGTAGAGAGGTCACTGTCATATCAGTGGGGTATGGAAAGTTAATTCATCCTGGGTGACAGTGGGAATCAGGCTGTAGAGAACCTCTGGAAACAAGGTATTAAAGCTCCCCCTGAGGTCACAGGAATCCATAATGAAATGTGCCGTCAGATTGCAGTGGGCTTTGGCTGGCTTCAAGTCATCATGAGTTTGCTCTCCGTCATTTTGGCATTGGTATTGGCATGCTCCAACCTGGAAGTCTATGGGTCCTTGTAATAGAGGCAAATGGCTTATTTGCTGATTTGGGCACTTCTGCTTCCATCCTATTTGTCAAAAGTGACCAAACCATTCAGCTGTCTGGATGTAAGCTCGAGTATTTTAAAGATGTCTCTCTACTGTCCCCTAGTTCACACTGTTTCTAGTGGGAATTCTGCTGTAATTTTCATCTTTATTTCTCTGTGCACTGTTCCTTTCCACTTTAGCTCCTTTTATCATTTTTCTTTGCTGCTGCTTTTGACCGATTTATAACAATTTATCTTTTATCATAATTTCCTCCATGATTTTTGTGCTTGGGGTATGTTCGATTCTTGGGTTTATAGATTTATAGCTTTTATTAAACTTGGGGGAAACTTACCCTCGAAGGTGTAGCTCAGTGGATTGTGCACTGGCTGTGAACCAAAGGGTGGCTGGTTCAATTCCCAGTCAGGGCACATGCCTGGGTTGGGGGCCAGGTGACAACAAAGCAAATGACAACAAACCTTTCCTGATATCCAAATAAACATAAGAGCCATAAAAAATTAAGAACAGATAACAATATCCTTATTTAAGGATACTCCTTATTTAAGAAAAATTCATTATTTTCCTGCAAATGTTCATACACCCAAAAGTAATGATCAACAATTAAGACAGATGGAGCTCCTTCTCTCCCAAGTGCACAAGATTTCCACTTTCCTTTCTCCCTTTCTCTCTCTTCATCATGCATTCTTATCTGTCCCATCTTCTTCCCTGAACATCCCTTATTTCTGCTGCCAGACTCTCTACTGCCTCTTCCTCTCCTTTTGTGAGGACAAGTGGAAAGACCCCAAAGAGCAACTGACTCACTGACAGTGCTGTCTTCTCCAAATATCACACTCCTCCCTCCCTCACCACACACAGAATTAATTTGAGAAGTTTTCTAGAGACAGTACAGGTCTTCGCTGCTGTTTCTGCCTTTCATTGGACTTGTTCGATTCATCAGTGTAGACACCCCCAGTGAAGGAAGCTAAGGCACAAATTCCCAGAAAAGCAGTTTCTCAGAATGTCTTCTCTAATCATCAGGTTGTCAAGATGGCAACTTTGAGTCTAAGTTTCTAGACACTAGGCATTAGCTCACATGACTGCATTCACAAGCAATAGAATGAAATGTAGGAAGAAGTTGGGGCATATACACACACACATCCACATACACCTATTCCGTCATTTCTCAGGAGTTGCTGTTCTAAAGAAAAATTTGTATAGGGAGCTAAATGACCTAATGAGTATGACCAAATATTGATAGAATTCAAGCAAGGGTCATCATAGTTTGTTGAAAATGGTTATGAACTTTAAGTAATAACCATGATCTAATGCAATCCTCTCAGTTATTTTCTTTCCCATGTCCAGAAACGTTTATCATTCCTGCCCATGAAACAAACCTAAGATATTAAGGAAGTATATTTTGGAGTCCCCTTATAGTATTTATTAACTGATGTCATACCTTGTTACACCATAACTTTGTCATGGCACTTTTCACCTCTGCATTCCTCAGTGTGTAGATCAGAGGGTTGAGCAAGGGTGTCCCAATTGCATAAAATACAGCCACCATCTTGTCTATTGAAAATGTGGTTGGTGGGCGTGTGTATATGAATATACATGGCCCAAAAAATATGACAACCACAATAAAGTGGGATGTGCATGTGGAAAGGGCTTTTCTCTTTCCTTCTCTGCTGTAGTTTCTCAGAGAGTACAAGATGACAACATAGGATGTAAGTAGGATTATAAAACTCACCACGCAAATGGCCCCACTATTAGAGACAACTAGCAAGTTTATCACATATGTGTCCATGCAGGCAAGTTTCAACAAGGGCTGCAAATCACAAAAATAATGGTCAATCACATTGGGGCCACAGAAGGGCAATTGCAAAGCCAAGAAAATCTGTGTTGAAGAGTGAATACAAGATCCCACCCAGGCCAGAATCACCAACACGCCACAGACTCGCTGGCTCATGATGATTGGGTATCGCAAGGGCTTACAAATGGCAACATAGCGATCAAAGGCCATGAGGATGAGCACAAAGATCTCCATAGTCCCAAAGATGTGGAATGCAAATAACTGAGTCATGCACTCATTGTAGGAAATGGTCTTCTTCTGAGAAAGGGCATTCACAATCAATCTGGGGGCGGTGGTTGTAGAGAAGCAAGCATCAGCAAAGGAGAGATAGAACAGGAAGAAGTACATGGGACTCCTGAGAGTCTTGCTGGTTTTAATAGTCACTACAATGAGAAAGTTCCCTGACAGTGTCCCAAGGTAAAGAATCAAGAAGACCACAAAAACTGCTTTCTGCTTTTCTGCATCCTGTGTCAACCCAAACAAAATGAATTCAATCACACTGTTATTCATTGCCATGCTGGTGGCTGTACGTAGGATGCAGTTGACCAAGGTTTGATCTGCAGACAGAAGAAAAGAAGAGTCAGCTTGAGATCAGTGACTGAACTCTAAATTTCTTGTTTCTCCTCCATCCTTTTACTACCAATTTCCTTAAAACCCCTATGAATCTTTGAAGCCTGCAGATGTCCAAGGCCCTCCCAGATCAATCTGTTGTTCAGAAACTCACTGCATTGGACCAAAGCTTTTGCACTTGGTGTATGCCTATTAATATGCATAAGGCAAATGTATCGGCAAATGTATCAGCAAATAGAGAAAAGCTCAATGAGAAACCGCAAGTGTAGCCAGATTCTCAAGCTGCAGGAAGAAATCTTGGAAAAGTAAGTTTTCTTCACAGCTAAAAGCCAGGAAGGCCAGGTTATGAAGTTTGAATATATTGTTATTGTTGAAATGTAAATTTTGCAAGCCTACAAAACATGAGAATAGATTTCATTAAGATTTATCGAGTGCCTAAGACAAGATTACCACTCAGATTTATTTAACAAAAGTTAGTCATTGTTTGTTTCTAAATTTGGTCCAACTAGACTTTGAACTGCTCTATAATGAAGTGCCTACCTCCTTCAAGATGTCAGAGTTCCTCTGAAGATATCTGTCTTCCTATTCCTTGCAGTTAGAAATTCAGTGGGAATTATACAGGTGGCCCCAACAAAATACAGACTGGCCCGCAGGGACCCCCAAAATCATGGGATAGTAGCTCTGACCTGTCACTTCCTTTCTGACAGAAGGATCAGGTGCTCACTTTCAATCAGTCTCTGTGGGGCACAGCAAAATTAAAATCTCCTCTCAGTTTCAATAGGATTCTCTGATCTCAATATTGTTAAGACTTTATATTTCAGAGAAGTTTTGGATTCACAGGAAATATGAGAGGAAGCTACAGAGATTATCCTCATAGTCTCTGTCTCCACACATGCATGACACCCCACACACCATTATGGACATCCTCCGCCAGAGTGATGAACCTGCAATAGTGATGAACCTACACTGACCCATCATAATTACCCCAAATCCATAGTTGACCTTAGGGCTCCCTCATGGTGATAGATGATATGGGTCTGGATAAATGTGTAATGACATGGGGCCATCATTTTAAAAACCCACAGAATATTTTCACCATCCTAAAACAGAGTTAATTTTATATTCATCACATACAAAATGTAATTCCTTTCACACACTATCTAATAATAAATAATATCTCACACAATTTAGAAGAAAAAAACACTTTGAGTGAGATGTCTATGTGGCTATTTAATGTGGGAATTATTAGTCATACATATGAGACAACCGGGCAGGTATTTCATAAATGTCAGTATTACAAACAGCCAATCCTAGAATTCCTTAACTGAATCCTCTCCTGGAACATCTGTATTTCTAAACTGAGAGAAAAGAGAAAATTTCAGATATGCCTTCTTCTTGCAATTTCTATCCTCTTCCTTCTTTTATCTCCTCCACACCCCTGGAAAAGAAAAAGCTTTGAAAATAAAATGAACCCTCATATAATGAAACCGTTGCTATGGTTTTCAATGCAGTGACTGAAATACTCGCTGTGGCTGTCAGAGCCCTCTAACTCCCGCCAACATCTGGCTCTCCACTAGTTCTTCTCGGTGCTTCTGCTTCTGGGTCTGCCAGCCATGCCTGACACTGCCCAGAGCATCTGGTCCCCGAATTTCCCATATCTCGCAGTAGCTAGGTGTCCTTCCTCAGATGCAACCTCCCTCCCCGTAGCCATCTGTATACACAGTTCCCAGCTGAAATACCATCTCCTCAGCAAAGTCTCCCTGCTTTTACCAGTCAAATCACTTTCTTGCTAATGGCCTTCCAATGTTAAAGTGTGTGTGTGTATGTGTGGAATCATGCATTCTCAGTTGTAGACCTTCCCCCATGTTTACTTTCATATCTTCTGTTCCTTGGACTTTACACTATCCCATAAGGAGAGTTCATGTTGTCTTATTTTGTGCACTTGAGGCTGAGCTGAGAGGCAGAGGTTAGCAGACAGTAGTGAGAGAGGAGCTTGGACCAGAAATCAAACCTTGGGGCTCCGTGGCAGTTCACTAGCACACTATGCCACCTCTTCGTACAAAGCATCAGAATTCAACCACCTGGCAGAGCCACTTCAAACCCAGAAACCTTAGACAGATAAAAGAGAAACCACTGCTGTTAGCAGACCTGTCCTGACTACCCAAGAGATGCAATCTTCAGGATGGGGCAAAGCAATCAGCACTTTATATGTATATTCAGAAATTAATAGTAACGAGGAGGGGATAGAGAGGTGTAAGAATGATGACAGAAATCAGAGCCAAAGGGGGAAAATGTGCATGTGGAGAAAAGAAGGAAGAGGAATCAAGGGCTGAGCCAAGGGAAACCCTACAGTGCTGGGTGAGCACAAACCATGTCAGGGATAAAGCGTAATTACTTAACCCTAGGGTTTCAGTAGACAATTTCACTTCTGTCTCTTCCATGCCCTGTATTGTCTGGTCCTCCCTCCCAAGAAAGAGAAGGTGATTTTTGGCTGGAAGCTGGGTGAAAATAGGTGTGATACAGCCAAGGTTGGTATCATGAATATTAGAAAAATCAGCATTGTAGTATTATCGAATCACTTTATCGATCATCAGTATCAATACATACTGATTGTATGTTATTAATATCCACCTTTTTCTTTTCCTGTCCCTAAGATCTGCATGTGTATGATACTATACCCCTGCTCCTTCAGTGTACCCCCTTTTCCCATAAGAAACAGACCTGAGACAGCTGCAGTCTGCCCAGCAGAGGCCAGTGGCAGCTGGGGGACCCTGATGAATCAGAATCTCTCAGCGCTGTGGGGAATATAGTCCTGGAACCTCAGGTTTTTCAGGAGACAGAGCTGGATGATGGCAACTTCCCAAAACCCAGTCCTGAGTGGGAGGCAAGAAAAAGAACACAGTTCAGTGTGGCTTGAAAACTTTTGCCTTTTAAACAAAGAGGCAAAACAAAAAGACCGCTGAGAGTACTCACTCTTGTAGCTCTGATTTACCTTCACATGTGTTCACAACATGTAAACTGCACAATGTACAGGGATCCACCTGGCTGTCTGGTGCAGGATCTATGGAGAGGGGAGATACTCTGGGGATGGCCAACCTGTCCTACAAAGTGTGAGCGAGACTCACCAAAAGGGTCTGGAATATCAGCTGAAGGCTTCTTAGAACTTTCTAGGGAAAAAAGGAGATATCCCCTTTGAATCCCCACTATCCTGTGGTAGAAACATCTGTAAGGCCACCTCTCTTACCACAAAACATTCCACTGCACAGCATTCAAATGAAAAAGTTCTCTTTTCCTCCATCAGATATTTATAGCAATTTCATAAAAGTTCAAAAATGCCAGCCTCAGGAGGGACGAGGACTCCACCCTTCCCTCCCAAGCCTGACCACTTTGCTCAGCAAGCTTCTTAGCCCATTTAACACAGGATCACAGCAAACCCTGGGGCCAATTTATCCCAAAGAGGCTGTCACCAGGCAGAGTCTGTCCTCAGAGCCCTCCTCCCCTCCCAGTCTGCCCTAAGGGACACCTCCCATTTCAGTTACCAAAGGCTCTGTCTTTTAAGTAAAATTTTTCTAATGGCGGAAATAGCTCAGAGCCCAGGTGAACATTCAGACACATGGGGTATCATTGAATTTGAGCTCCATCCTTTTGTTTCTGTGACTCTAGGCATGTTTTTTCTCCCAGTTTCCTATTCTAGAAAATGTTATAATTACATAAAATAACTGTTACACAAATCACAATAATATTGATAAAATATAATTACGATGAAAACTACTAATTGAAGTTTCTATAATTTCTAAAATAATGTGAAGTCAGTAAATCAGTAAGTAAAGAAAGTATCATTTATACACAATGAGACACAACATGTTGAAACATAGAGGAAATGAGTTTTGATGAATGGATCCACACACATAACTGTCGCCTCATGGAGTTTATCAACTTTATTCTTCTCCTCATAGAACCAGACTTGAATTTTTTTGTCTTCTCTTCCTATTCATATATTTTTGCCTCTGCTCTTTATAAATTGGTTTTATTTTTATTTTTTATTAGCCGATGTTTTCATTTAGCATAATGCTGGTAGTTGCTATCTTTTTTCCTATTTTCTTAATCAAAAGTATTGAGGTGACATTGGCTAATAAAATTATACAGGTGTCAGGAGTATGTTTCTAAGATACATCACCTACATATTGCACTGTGTGTCTACCCCCAAAGTCAAATCTTCTTACATCATATATTTGACCCTCTTCACCCTTCACACTCACCCCCCTCAACTCCTTTCCTTCTGGCAATCACTGTGCTGTTTTTTTGTGTCTGTGAGGTTTTGTTTTTCTTGGTTCTTTGTTACTGCCGCTTTTCTATCCCACATATGAATTAAATCATATGATTCTTAACTTTTTCTGTTTGATTTATTTCACTTAGCCTGTTATTCTCAAGGCCCATTCATATTGTCACAAATGGTTATATTTCATCTTTTCATTTGACTTCATTATGCATTTCCTTCTGAGCATATGAGTTCAGTCTGATCCAAGACTCACTCTATCTCCTGGTAGTTTGCTGGCAACCTTTGGAGTTCCACGGCTTGTAAATGCATCACCCCAGTCTCTCCCTCCACCTTTACATTGTAGCAGGGTGCAGGCAAGAGGGGGCCTCCAAATAGAGATTTGTAATGGGGTCCAGAACTCAAAGTGTCCAGGAAATATTAGTAAAATATACATAGAATGCCATCACCCCCCCAAGCCTGAGCTGGTGAAAATGACATATGGAGCAGAGCCATTGAGAGCTGTTTTGCATAGCAACAGCTGTGCAGCTAACCTCTGGCATGGTCATTTAACATATCTACAACCTTTAACTGGTTTCACAGATACATTCAATTGCTGTGGCCATGCTTTGAGCCAGGGGGATGGAAGTGACTTCCACCCAAGATGTAACTGGGAGGCATCTCCCCCTGGTTCCAGCGCCTGTGTGAGAGCTTGGAGAAGATTAGCTCCATGCCATGGGGCCACACATGCCCAGACTTAATATGGCAGCCCAGTAAAGCTGGGAGAATACGGGAATGCTGGCAGGTGTAACTGATTGTAGGAGGAGTTGGCAAATGGAGAGAGGACCACATAGTTTTGTTGGAGTGGGGAACCCATGGTGGCAACACAGCTGAAGGTGCCAGGAGCCTGAATCATGGACTTCTACTTCTTCTCCTGAGATACGGAACCCCAGAATGAGCAGAGGGAGAAGGAAGGACTGTGTGCATCTATGGGTATTCTAAAGGACTTTCGTATATTAATGAAGACATTAAGTCATTACTCCAAGTCTGTATAACTTTTAAATAAATAATTCCTTTCCTTTTCACCAGTTTCTGGCATTAAGCGATGTCTTTCCTCTGGCAACGGGCAAGGTGAACCTAGTAAGTTGGTCGCCCCCAGAGAGAAAGGGGGGGTCCTTTCTGTAATAGTATATAGTTCACACACACCCCATCTGTTCTGTAACAATGTGGCGTGTGTGCTTGTGTCTCTGTGTCCAAATTTTCCCTTTTCATGAAGACACGAGTCATATTGGATTAGGGCCACCCCAACAACCTTACCTTAATAAGATGGTCACATTCACAGCCACTGGGGTTAGGACTTCTACATCCTTTGGGGGATGCAATTCAACCCACAGCAAATCCTAGGATTGGAGAAGTGTTCTGAGGGAAATCATAGTGAAGGACTGAGGCGCTCCAAATTTCCTCCAAAAGACCTGCTGTTGCCCCTGCCCTCCCTCAGCACCCTCCTCCTGTGAAGCCCAGGTTCCCATGTCCTATCAATGCCCAGATTCAACTAATGCTCCCAGGGCAAAATCAGCAACACAATTCAACTTTTTGAAGATCTTCTCTCTGAAGCCCATGCCTTTCATTTAGGTTGTCTTCGGCTGCTCATACAGGCGATTTCTCTATTGTATTTGGCTTTGTAGGTACGCACAACAAGAGCATTTTTGGCCACAAGTTATTGAACCTCACCCAAGAGCAGAAATTCATTTACATTTTTTTTATTTATTCAATACATAGTTATTAACCACACACTATGGACCAAATGCTATTCTAGGCATTGGGAATCTAATGGTAAATCTTTTTTTAAAAGACACAAATCCCTACCTACCCTCATATAAACTGTATTCTAGTACACACACAAAAAATGAATACAAAACTATATGACATGTTAGGGAATGATACCCCCTAAGGAGAAAAATTAAGCAGAGATGGAAGCATAGGAGACACAGAATGTTAGTAAGTGGGAGGTGCCTGTCTATGAGTTAATGAGAAAACTCATTATTGACAAGACACATTTTAACAATAAACCAGAGAATATAAGGAGGTAAGCCATGCCTATATCCAGAGGACAAATAATGAAGACACAGAAAACAACCTGTGTGAAGCTCCTTAGGCAGGAGCACGCCTGATGTCATGTAAACAGTTGTCAGGGACGACGTTTTGTATGTCACATCGGGTCAAACAATCGTTAGAGTGGAGCAGGAGTATACACAAGCTGGAAATGATGGAAGTGTATTTCAAAATTACCGGATATGAAATTGGGAGATTTTGGAAGGATTTGAATCATAGGTAATGACTAGGTCTAGGGTACAACCATGGGGGGAGCAGCTGAGACAGATTAAAGGACCCATTAGTTGTTGTAAATTAACATATCAAAACTTCATACGACAAATTCAAACTTTTACTTTTACGTTGCTTTCAAAGTTTTACTCTAACGACATACTTTTGAATCAACCTCTTCTCCTTTATAGCCTTTTGCTTATTTTTAATAATTGCATCAAAACTAATTTCCAGGGTTTGGTGGGATCAGGGGTGGGAGGTGGAGATGGCTGGGGTTGGGGGGAGTACTAGGTGTAGAACAGAAACTAAGGTACTTGAACAACAATAAAAAAGGAAAGAAAAAAATAAAGTTAAAAGAGCATTACAAAGGAGAAAAATTAGCATATTAGACTACATTCAGGAGAATACAATTTTAATACTCCAGGTATATTGAAGTGGTTTGATTCTCAACAAATACATTTTTCCTTAATTATTAATTAAAGAGAGAAAGACACAGGGCTTTTCAGACAATGAGAAATGTCAAAGGGAAATTTCCTATATATTACAAATCGCTTGATCATTAAAAACTTCCATTAGCAACTAAAAAAATCATTAAAATAATTTCCAGGGTACTAAAGAACATAAAATAATATTTTCATAATTATTAACTACTGTCAAAAAACCTTCCACTTTGATTGTTTCATTATAACTAGAAATAATTTTATTTTACAATGAATACATTTATAATAAACGCTGCATCCAAGTTTATATAGATTACAGGATGAGAAAAGTATTCTTCAAAAATTCATAGTTTCCAGTTCCACACTCCAAAAGTAACTGTTAATTCCCTGCATATTGTTCCATTTCATCCAGGGTCATATACATCCCTTTTAATGGAAAAAATAGGATCATTTTCCATCATTTCTAAAATTACAGCAATACAGCATGTATTTCTCATAAAATTTTAAATGGGAGCACTATCTGATTTATTTGGTTAAAAGTATGATATATATTTATTTTACTACTGATTTGGGATAATATTTTTGTATATTCTTTTACCTCTTACATTTCATCTATCTGAATTATGTATATCTTTCATTAATTTGTTTTTAATAGCTTTGTTTTGACTCTAGCTCCTCTTTCATTTTATACAGACATATTTATCAACTTTTCCCCTTTCTAGTTTAGTCTGTTGCTAAGGTTTGTGACTTATCATCTTTATTCTCTCTCATAACATTTCTATGACTTTTAATATTAATGTCAAATGACCCAGAATTTATGTCAGTATGAGTTTGGAGATACTTGTCTTCTTTCTAATTAATCATCAGTCCTTCAATGAATCCATAACATTTTCAAACCACCCTGGTTGGCGTGGCTCAGTGTATTGACTGCTGGCCTCTGACCAAAGGGTTCCCGGTTTGATTCCCAGTCAGGGCACATGCTTGGGTTGTGGGCCAGGACCCCAGTAGGGGGCATTCAAGAGGCAACCACACATTGGTGTTTCTCTTTCTTTCTCTTTCCCTTCTCCTCTCTGTAAAAAATAAAATAAGATAATTTTTAAGAAAAATAACACTTTCAAATCAGTCATCATTTATGTACTAAGAATCTAAACATGTTTGCAGTCAAGGTAACAGAAGAAATCCTTTAAAAGTCCATTCTTTATTCCTTTAAATTTATTGTTGATCAGAAAAATAAATCAAAGATGTCCTTAACCTCTTTACAATCAAGTTGGTAAAATAACATGCCTTTAGTAAGAGAATTAACTACATAAGAATTACACACAACTGAATGTAATACTACCAAATGAATATCGGTTCAAAAATAGAAATATCCCTAGAGAATGAATTGATTGGTCAATGAAAGTTCAAAAACGACAAAGAAATAAAGTTACGACTTGTGTGTTAAAATTTCCAACAAGGTTCTCTGAAACTCAATATTCAATAAGCTTATACTGAGTTTGCCTAAGAAAATATTTAAATATTAGTAAATAAAATTTCCCATGTACCTCTAATGAAGTTGTGCATCTAATTACAACTTTGTTTGCTTGCAGTCCAGTAAAAATAGTATTAGGTGAGTGTGATAAACTAGAGCTGTTATAATAATTACAAAGCTCGGGTTGGCAGTTTGAATCATCTCTGATGACTATACAAGAATTAATTGATTACTACTTAATTTCAATATATTGGCTCCTAATAGAAAGCAAACACCAAATGGAGGGAGCTTTTGTCTGTGAAGACAGGAGGAGTTGGGGAGAAGAGTGAGCAAAATATCACAAGGGAGAAACATGCATTGGTGCAGCTAAACAGAGAGATGATCTCCCTACAAACTGCTGTCATTAGTCAAAAAGTGGGAAGAGATAAAATTATGAACAGAATTTGGACAACCATGAAAACCAGGTCATATAGTTCTACTTTGTTTTCTTTTCAATAAACAAAGAGAAGTTTTGGGCAATAAGACTCGAACTTAGCTCTCAACGAGTTGTATGTAGTAGATCAGACAAACACATTCAGGGGTTTTAGCCCTGAACTCCTTCATGTCTCCTAACACTCCTCACTTTCCTAACTCTGTGATCTGGGGGGACATCACCATAGGGGAGAATGTCATTTTCCTTTCTTTAATTCTTACTTTTCCCTATTGAAATGTTAAACCAGTTCAAATATATTGGGTACTAAAAGTCTCCCCTTTTTTCCCAGATAGACAAATGCCTCTATCACCTATTCACCTGTATTGCTGTGTGTTATTGCCTACATATTTAACTTAATAACACAATCCTAGATTATATATTATTCTTGTTGTATAATCTTATTATTCACACAATTTTCACTTTCATTATTTCATTTGACCTGCACATTTTTTACAAGGTAAGTGTGGCCATTTGCCTGATCCTTTCAATGTGCAAACTCTGATTTCTGATACTCAAATTTTCTCCACTTATACGTGAGATATTATTGTATTTCTCTTTCACCGCCTGGCTTATTTCACTTAGCATAATGCTCTCTACTTCCATCCATGCTGTTGCAAAGGGTAGGACTCTTTCTTTCTTTCTGTTGCATAGTATTTCATCATGTAAATGTACCATGCTTTTTTAATCCACTCATTTACTGGGGAAACTAACCAACAAAACAAAGAAGCATGCTTAATATAACCAGAGATATTGAAATTAGACAGAAACTAACAGTAACCAGAGGAGAGGTGAGAGCGGATAATGGGGAGAAAAGGGGGAATTATTGTCAGAAATATGTACAAACAACACATGGACAAAACCAAACAGGAGTAGAATCAGGGGTGGGGAGTGGGGATGGCTGATCTGAGGGCGGTGGAGGGGGGAAAATGGATAAAACTGTACTTGAACAACAATAAAAAATAAATAATAGAAAGAAAAAAGAAAAAGAAAGAAAGAAGAAATTTGGAAGGAAGGAAGGAAGGAAGGAAAAGAAAGGAAAAGAAAGAAGAAAGAAAGAAAGAACGAAAGAAAGAAAGAAAGAAAGAAAGAAAGAACTTAGTTTTTCCAAGTACAGTTAGGTTAAAATTAGAGTGGGGTACTACTACATAGCCTCTCTCTCTAGCATTCACCACCCATGTCACATAAAACTTCAAACCCATTTCATGTAGATTTCATGTACATTTTCTAGGATCATGTAGATCCTAGAAGAGAGAAATCCTGAGCCCTCCAAGAAAGACACGATTGATACCTTCATTTTCTGTTTTAACTCCAGAATCAAGTTCTGTATACTGCATGGTGAACCAAATGTCAAAGCAGAAAATACATACCTAAATGAATAAGAGTGTAGAAGAGGCAAGAGTAGAGAATGAGTGAAGTGAGTCCAGGAGAGAGGAGAGTGAGAGTGAGCAGACCCAAGGAAGGAAGAGTCAGAGGGTAGCATAGAGAAAGACACAGAGGAGAGGGAACAATAGACAATATTCAGGTGGAGAGGATGGTGCAAGATTTCATCACAGAACTCAGCTTCTCTATCCATGACCTACTGCAATATCACTGCTCTGAACCCAAAAGGGGATGCAGTTATGGGTCATAACCAAAAGCTCCCAAGGGACTTGAAAACCCAGGTGTGGAGAAAGAACAGTCCTATCCTATTCTCATTCCAAATCTCTTCAAGTGAGGGATCCCCCAAGATAGAAACTTCTTCTGCCTATCTGGCCTCAATGCCATGTACACTTTATTGGCCCCTCAGTGAGCAGACATGCTTGAGAGTGCTGAAGCCACGGAACACTGATGGACCCTGGACCACTCTAATTCTTCACTGCAGGAAATGAGTTCAGCAGCTCCATCATGTCTTAGAACACACTCTGAGTGTAGATTCCATCAAATCAGTCTCATCTTTCATTGCAAACCACTGTTATTCTGTTCCACACTAGCCTCATGGCATTTTTCACTTCCTTATTCCTGATGGTGTAAATCAAAGGATTGAGCATGGGTGTTAGGATGGTGTAAACTATTGTCACCATTTTGTCAAAGGAGAAAGTGGATGGAGGTCGGACATACATGAATATGCAGGGGACAAAGAACAAAACCACAACAGCAATGTGAGATCCGCAAGTGGAGAGAGCCTTCCACTGCCCTTCAGTACTGTGGGTTCTCAGAGAGAACAAGATGATGCCATAGGAGACAAGCAACAAAGAGAAGATTATGATGCAGATAAACCCACTGTTGGCCACCACCAAAAGGCCAAAGACATGAGTGTCCATGCAGGCCAGTTCTAGTAATGGGTACAAGTCACACATGAAATGGTCAATGACATTGGGGCCACAGAAAGGCAGCTGTAAAGCAAAGAGAATTTGTATGGTGGAATGCAGGAAGCCCCCTGTCCAGGCCACCCCCATCAGAATGCCACAGAGCCTCCAGTTCATGATAGAAGAGTAATGCAAGGGCTTGCAGATGGCCACATAGCGGTCATACGCCATGGCAGTGAGGACAATCACCTCTGCTCCAGCAAAGAAGTGTCCGGCAAACACCTGGGTCATGCAGCCTTCAAAGGTGATGGTCTTCCTCTCATAGAGAGAGTCCACAATCATCTTTGGGCTGATGACAGTGGAGAAGCAGGCATCCAGGAAGGACAAGAAAGCCAAAAAGAAATACATGGGGGAGCCCAGGAGTGCTGGGCTGCTGCTGATGGTCACCACAATTAGCAAGTTGCCCCCGATAGTTGCCATGTAGCTGAACAAAAATATGACAAATACTGTTTTCTGAACATTTGGATTCTGTGAAAGGCCCAAGAGGACGAACTCGGTTACAAAGGTTTGGTTTTTCATGATGTCCAAGAAAAAGCTAAATGCTACCAGAGTAAGCATGTAAAATCTGCAATTATGAGAAAAAGAAAAATTCACCTGGGCCCAGTTTATGAGACCATCATATCATAGTCATCAGCCAGTTGATGCAACCATGTGAAAAGCTGAGCACATGCTTCTGTTGTAAATGAGGACAGAAAATTAGAAATTTGTTGAAAGTTACAGTGGGAGGTCAGGCACAAGTCAGGAGGAGATACCTTATTGAACATTTTAAAGTGGCCAGAGCTTATATGTAGAAGAAGTATTCATATACAGTAGGGAAGAAACACAGTTTTTATCTCCACTGCCAAAGCAGATCACTTAGCAGTGGTTTCCTGGATTGAATTGTTGAGGAAGATTCTGAAGACACATCCAAGACACATCCACATTAAGGACAGAGAACTTTCACTTTATTCGTCATTCCTGCCATTAGTATGGAATGAGAGTGGGGTGACTTGCATGCCATCACTGACCAGGAGATGATCTTATCTACAAAGACAAGAAATAACCCCTAATATAAGAGTCACTTGAAAATCAAAGCTACTTATCCAACTTTTTTTTAACTCTGACTGTATTGAACCTTTAAGATGAATACAGAAAGAGGACTGACAGCTATCAGAGGGGATGTTGGTTAGGGGACTGGGTGAAAAGGTGAAAGGATTAAGCAAAACAACTCATGGACACAGACAATAATATGGTGATTACCAGAGGGAAGGAGAAGTGGGCACAGGGGTTATGCAGAAGGGGTTAAAGGGTGAACACAAGGTGATAGAAAGAGGCTTGACTTTGGATGGTGAACACACAATACAATACACAGGTGATGTATTATAGAATTGTACACTTGATGTTTATATAATGTTATATCCAATGTCACCCCAATAAATTCATTAAAAAAACAAAACAAAACAGATGAATTGATTCATTCCCTACAAAAAAGAAAGTCCTATGGAAAAGTGCCTAGCTCTATACTAACACATAACAAGTATGCACATGATGAGTTGGGTTCTTTCTTCATTCATCATTTAAAATGAGAATAATTGTTTATGAGAAATAATAATACCTACTTAAAGGTATTGTCAGCATGACCAAGTTAAATAATATAAAGAAAGCAGCAGTTTAAGAAATACTCCTAGGAAACAGTCCATGTTATATGTTATTATCCTTATTTTCCTGGAAGACAATCCATGCTTAAAGAGAAAACATCACATAACATGCTGGATCTGGAGTTTAAACACAGAATCCCGCCTCCAACACTTAAGTATTCCTAATGGATGTAGAGAGAAAGGAGCAGAGCTGGCCCTTCTGCTGTATTCATCTACCTCTGGAAATCAAAGCCCTCTGATTCCTTTGTTCATGCTTGAAGGGGTCCTTCAAGCATGAAAGACACAGAGCAAGTGATGTAGAGGCAGAAAGTCATAGTCCAATTAATACAGATACAAACTGGCAACAACCACATAGGTTAGAAATAGAAACAGTATTTTGAGTATAGCTAGAGTCTTGAGACTCTTTAAAATATGTACTCATCATTTCTACTATGTGGCCCAATCTGACATTGTACAACTTGTCATTTATGACTTTTTGTAAACTATGTTCATGTATAACCTACATGCTCATCCCACAGAATTATGGTGAGTGTCAAACTGACAAAATGTAAAACTTACTTATGATAGGTGCCCTCACCGATTTTAGTCACTATTCTCTCACTTAGCAAGAGAGACACCTTATTTATGACTCGTCCAGATAGTTACTCTAACTATGGACTGTTTTCCATAGCTAGACATCAGTTTCAAAGAATGACTGTGTCCTCACCTGTACATATAACAGAAATTTATTGCTCAAATGTGTGTGTATAAAATACAGCCAAACTTATCCACAGAGAAGGTGGTTGCTGGGCAGGTGTGTATAAATATCAAGGAACAAAGAACAAGACAACCACAGTGACATGGGAAACACAGGTGGAGAGAGCTTTGCTCCTCCCTTCAGCACTGTGCTTTCTCAGACAATGGAAGGTGAAAACGCAGGAAAACATCAGCATGACAAAACTCAATGTACAAATGACCCCACTGTTGGACACCAGGAGCAGATTGACCACATAGGTATCTGTGCAAGCAAGCTGCAACAAGGGCTGCAAGTCACATAAATAGTGGTCGATCACATTGGGACCACAGAAAGGTAAACTCAAGGCTGGAAAAATGTGAACTAAAGAATGCACACAGGACCCCACCCAGGCCACAGCCACCAACACACTGCAGACCTGCCCACTCATGATGGTCCTGTACTGCAGGGTCTTACAGATGGCCAGGTAGCAGTCCATGGCCATTAGTATCAGGATGAAAATCTCCAGACAGCCAAAGAAAGGGAACGAAAAGACTTGGATTAGGCACTCACTGAAAGAGATAGTGGCATTCTTCAAAAGGGTGTCCACAACCATTCTCAAGGCTATGGAAGTAGAGAAGCAGGTATCAGATAAGGACAATGGAAAAGGAAGAATACATTGGGCTCCCAAGTGTCTGGCTGGTCTTGATAGTAGTAATAATCAGAAAGTTACCCAGCAATGTCCCCAAATAGAAAAGCAAGAATGTGACAAACACTATTTTCTTCCTAACAGGATCCTGGGTCAACCCAAGCAGAATGAACTGTCACGTTATTATTCAGCTGCATGATTTCATGAATGAGGATGAGGGGTGAGTGTGAAGTCGTTTATCTGCAAAATAAATAAATAAACGTATTAATTCATGACATCACGTGTGATTTCATGACATACATTAAGAAAAATAAATATTCCTCAACAGAAACATTTTGGATGTGGTTTCTTAATGTGTCATCTCAGCTCTTTGTCTCTGAACTTGTATTGATCACTACATAGGATTCTATGTGTCTCAGATAAGCTTGTTACTTTTATACTTTCCTACAGCACTCTTCAAATACAACTCTCTTCTGGCAGATGGGTGACCACTTTGTGATAAAGGGAATTCTCTCTCCTGTTCTCTAAAGCCTCCTTTATAAGCTTTTCATATAATATTACATACTAAAATTCAGTTCAATCTGTGATTCCTTTAGATTCCTTTTAAAAATGAGAACTTTGAAAAGTACATGTTCTCAGGATTTTATTCTCCCTACTTCCAAACTCAATGTCTTCTACACTGTGGGTACCTCAACTGTTTTTAAATTGGCCTTTCTCTAGTACCTCTTTCAGTATCACATTTATCTGATATTTCAGTGCTGTTCTGATTACTAAACACATTTATATCATTAATCTATGGTGACCTTCTATCCGTTATGTATGGTAAACAGATAAATTGATCCAAGTTTATAAATCTAAAAAAAATTCTGAGGTCAATTTTAAATAAGTGAGTAAATCAGCTCTGCAAGCTGGAGAAGGTGTTCCACTCTGTATGGCCATGGAAGACTGGGGGACTCTGATACCCAGAGAAATGATCACCTCAAGCATTTGACACTTTCTACATGAACACTTGGCCTTTAAAGAATGCAAGGACAGCTGTGACAGCGTTCACGTCCTCTGATCCTGATGCAGGTTTTAGTGCATGTCTTTGTGGATGACCACGTTCACTTTTCCAAGAGGGGCATTAACACCATTTCTCATCAGGTTCCTAAAACAATTTGTCCCAAAAATGGGTGACAGTGATCAGAGATGAAACCACACCACTAAAATAGTGCCTCAACTTCCCCAGCAAGTTTGGCCAACTTTAGAATAGCTGGATTTCTCAAAACTATAGCAAATGAACGACATGTTGGGTTGGAAGGTAACAGGGATGAGCTGAGAGGAAAGCAGACAGTGGAGAATAGGGGAGAGAATAGATGAGGGTGGAATACGGAGTGAGAGGCATATCTTCCCTCCTAAAAGTCAGTTTTATTGAACAGGCCTCAGTGAGAATCACCATTTTCCTCTTAAACTTCCCAACCCTCCCTGACTCAGTTCCACTACACTTCAACCTTTGGGAAACTCCCTATACTCATTTCATGTCTATGCAAAATTTACCACTCTCTGGGGAAAGTTAGTAGATAGTACCACAATCATTTACCCCCAAAATCCCAAATTAAAGATTCATAAAAACTCCTTCCCATGGACATGACACATTACCTTCCCATTCAATGTAGTTTTTAGCCTCACATCACCGTGGTTTCTCTAAACTTTCCTTGACAAGTAGTTACTAAGCCTTTCAGACTTCATCTCAGATGTGTATCGGCTGCAAACTCTGCTCTTATGATACCACTCTACCAACATGCAAAGCGTAATAATTTGAAACTGTGCTATACAACATTCCACTTAAAGCTGTCACTCCTCTATGAACAGTTTCTCCAACTTCTAACTAGATATATTCTCTTCTAACTTTTAATACCCATAATGAGGACACATATTGCTCAGCTATGGTACATGAAAAGCATTTGAGAACTTTTCTGCACTCTGACACCTCAAGAAACTTTAGGACATGGAATTCATTTTTCCCTCGCTACACAATGATGGCTTATCATGGACCTGGTGCTCATAAAATATTTGTTGAATTCAAAAATTGTTTTATTCCAAAGCTGATTTTCATTCTACCTATTTACTACATTAACAGTAAACTTCTAAAACACATTATTTTTTCTTTTCCTCTCTCAGAGAAAGTAGGTGCAGTATTAGACATATACAAATATATTTTTTAATCATGTTGGATTATTCTGTAATGATACATTTCTGAGTTCAAAGAGGTAAATCAGTCACTTACCTGTGAGAAAACTCTAAATTGGCATCAAGTGTTTTGATCCCTTTTTAAAAGCAGCCCTGCATGAAATACAGGGGTAAAATTCTTTTCTGCTTTACCAAGGGAAAAATTAAGACATAATGACATACAATATCAGCTCCTGGAGAATGGTATTCCCTAGCGTTCCGCTTCCTTCACTAATCAGAAATATTCCACACATTGTAGTAAACTTACCTTGCATTTATTCATTTAGCCTACAGGAGAGTAAATTAACTCTCCACATCCTCAATAGCCAAGTGCAAACAAGGATTTGGAGGTATTAGGTGCCTCGGGATGACCAAAGACATCAGGCCATAGGATCCCAATACAAACGATGGTTAAAGGTGATAAAGAAAAAACAAGAAGAAGAAATAGCAGTGTCTTTGGTAGAAGAGGAAGTGGTTCAGCAAGAAACTACTTTGCTCCCATCCAGCGCCCTAAAACAACCCTCCAGCATGAGGAGACAAAAGTTGTTCCAGTTCTTATCTTTTATTTGTAAGTAGAACCCAAGGAAGGCAGTGTGGTGCCTGAAACCTGAAGTTCAATTCTTACCCAACTTCCCTGTATCACATTTGCAGAAAAGAAAAATTGAACACTAAAGTAGGCTGGTGTCCTGTGAAGGGAAGACAGCCTTTGAAGCAGAAAGTCTTCCCCTTCTGGATTAAATATTATTAAAATATGTGATCTAGAAATTTAAATCTGAGTTATATGATTATCCTCGTATTAATGAGAAACATTTGTAAATATGTTTCCATCTAAGTCTACATACCTATATTAATTAAAGGTGACTTGCAGATGTTCTGAGAGGCATTACAATAAAGGATCTTAGAGTATTGCATGATATAATAAACTTCTGTGCTCCCTAGAATTTAGCCTGGACGCAAAAGCCTACCCAAGTAAAACAAGACCTTCTGTTTGAAAATAATGAGATGTATTGATGTATCATGTGGTGTATCATATCTATACCTAATCTCTTACGATTTGTTCCTTTGCTCTATAAATAGATGAACCTCCAGAATCTTGAGTCTACATGTCCTTTAACCTACAAGAAATTCCTTAAAAGTGAAGAGCTCAAAAACATGGCCTAATTCAAGATAGACTTACCTCAATGTTTTTTGTAATTTAATAATTCAATATGAAGATGGGCAGGACACAGTGAGTGAGGAATAAGTGAGCACAGAGGATGATTAGGGCAGTGAAACTACTCTGTAGAGTACCATAAAGATGGATTCAGGTCACTATACATTTGTTCAAACTCACAGAACTTACAACAGCAAGAGAGACCCTAAGGTGAAGTATGGACTTGGGTGATTACCACGTGCCAATGTAGGTTCACCAAGGGTAACAAATGTACCGCTCTGGTAGGGGACACTGGTAGGGAGGAGGCTGTGCATGTGTATATGTATACACAAGGAGTAGTATGGGCATTCTGGGTACCTAGCACTCAATGTTGCTATTAAGCATAAAAATCCTCTAAAAAATAGGCCTTCAATTTTTAAAAAATCAAATGTGACTTATTAGCTGATGTGTAGACTTTTACATACATATGCCAGGTGTTTCTCTGAAGTGTAACTCCTTGGGGTCATGAGCTCTATTGAGGAAATGATGCTGATGTATTGTTTAGATCAGCCTCAGTTACAGAAGCCTTGGACTCCAGCCCTGCCTTTGGCTCACAAGGCAGGGAAGGGAAAGTATATTCCCTGTTGTACATGTCCAACTGTGGTCACTATCTCCATCCACCATGGACTCATGGTCTCTAAGGCTGATGCAGTGCTTTAATTATTTAGAATGCTTGGTGCCAAAACTACTTCCACACTTACAGGAACTTTTTTATCAGCTCTCCAGGGATACCTTCTAGAAACCCATGATTTGGGTGAAGGAAGCTTTGGTGATGAATCTTACACTGAGCTACTGAAAATGGCTCCTACCAGCAGACACAATTCATGAATGGCATCTCTGGGTCCAGTGTCCTGTCCCAGAATGAACTATGTCTGAGGTCTCTTTCCTTTCTCCCCGTCATTGAGTTCATGCCAACTCCCTGCCTTTATACAAAATATCTTCCTGAGATCCCTCTCCTTACCTTCCTGTCATTCAGAGTGTCAGCACAGCACCTTTGTTTATGTCCATGGCATCTAACATCACCCTTTTAGTGTGTGATCAACAGTTTCTCAAATATGAATATCTTGGAGAAGATTTCTAATAGAAATTCTGTGAAGTTTAGATTCAGCCCTGATATTCACTCCAAATGATTTATCACCAGCCTAAACATCAGCATTTGAACGGCTGAAGAGTTTAATGTCATTTCAGGGTCATTTCTGACATTTCTGCCCATCAGGGATATGACAGCATGGGTTACTGCCACGTCCAATCAGCATAACGTTTCTGTTTACAAATCAGACCTGGCATTCAGATTTGTTGCTAATACATGAACATCTACTCTCAAATGTTGGTACACAATTTAGTCATGACTCTAGAGAGAATGTCTCCTTATTTGTTTTATTATTTCCACTTTAGTTTCCTTTTGCATATGAAACATGAAGCAGATGGACATTCTTATATCAATCATCGTAATCCTAACTTCTTTTCCAAAATGTGAACACAGACACAACAGCCACAGCTCAGCTGCAAATGACAGTAAATCACTTCGGGAACAAGCACAAATAAGATTACAAAGAAAAATGAAATTGCACCACTTTTTCTTCATTCATCTTTTTACCTGACACACATTAGTCATAAAGAATGGAATCCTCCCTTTGCTTGCCTCAAACTAATTAATTATATGAATAAGGCTTGCACAGTTCTGTAATAGTAATTGTGGGTGTGAATGCACATACACATATAATCCCTTTTTTGATATTTGTTTTTTTTTTGTTTCCATTTTTTTATTGTTCTTCAAGTACAGTTGTCTGCATTTTCTTCCCACCTCTCCCCCTCACCCCAGTCATCCCCACCTCACTCCCCTGATTCCAACACCCCCCCCCCCTTGGTTGTGTCCATGTGTCCTTTAGAGTTGTTCCCTCCCTCCTTTTCCCCCTTTTATCCCCTCTCATCTCCCCTTTGCTTACTGCCTGCTTGTTCTTAATTTCAATGTCTCTTGTTATATTTTGCTGGCTTGTTTGTTTTGTTCATTAGGTTCCACTTCAAGGTGAGATCATATGGCATTTGTCTTAAAGTATGGTTTAAAATTTTAATATTTTCACCCTTTCATTTGGTTTGGACAGTTGTAGAAAATAATGAACATTGGAAGGGGTTTGGTGACTTCTTTCAGAAGGATGTTGAAGAAACTTTCCGGGATAGGGCAGGAAGGGTGGGAAGAGAAAACAGAGTTAAGTGCAGGACACTGGACCAAGTTAAACAATTGAGTCTTTGCAGAGAAGGAAAATAAGCTCTTCCTGGAACCACCTTGGTATGGTGGATACTCTAGGTACCACTTCTGTTACCCAGAAATACTGTCAAAATTCTCCTTTGATTTCTTCCCAACAGAGCATGTGAGAGCAGAAAAAACCTAGTGTTCCCAGCTACTGGGGTAAGATTTAAAAATTAACAACTACCAATATTTCTATTTTTGCTGAGTGACATCAGAGAAAGGTGCTAGCACATCTGAGTGTGTAGGGAGGTCACTGTCATATCAGTGGAGTTGGAAAGTTCATTCATCCTGGGTGACATCGGGAATCAGGTTGTTGAGAACCTCTGGAAACATGGGATTAAAGCTCCCCCTGAGTTCACAGGAATTCATAATGAAAGGTGCTGTCAGATTGGAGTGGACTTTGGCTGGATTTCATTCATCATGAGTTTGCTATCGGTCATTTTGGCATTGGCGTTGAAATACTCTAACCTTGGGTTCTATGGGTCCTTGAAATAGAAGCAAATGCTTTTTCGGTTATTTGGGCACTTCTGCTTCCATCCCAGTTGTCAAAAGTGACAAAACCTACCAGCTGTCTGGATGTAAACTCGAGTATTTTAAAGATTTCACTCCAGTATCTCCTACTTTGCACTGTTTCTGGTGAGAATTCTGCTGTAATTTTTATCTTTATTTCTCTGGGCACAGTGCCTTTTCTCTTTAGCTCCTTTTAACATATTCTTTGCTGCTGCTTTTGACCAATTCATTATAATTTGTCTTTTACCGTAATTTCCTCCATGATTTTTTGCTTGGTGTTTGTTAGATTCTTGGGTTTATGCATTTACAGCTTTTATTAAACTTGAGAGAAAGTTGCCCTGGGTAGTGTAGCTCAGTGGATTGAGCACTGGCTGTGAACAAAAGGGTCACTGGTTTGATTCCCACACAGGGAACATGCCTGGGTTGTGGGACAGGTACCCAATGAGAGCCATGTGAGAGGCAACCACACATTGATGTTTCTCTCTATCTCTTTCTGCCCCTCTTTCCCTCTGTCTAAATATAAGTTAATAAAATTTGTAATTAATTAATTAATTTGGGACAAATGGGCCATTATTTCTTTTAGTATTTTTTTCTATCCTTCTTCCCATTCATTCTATTCTTTGACAATTTCCAAATCAAGTAGAAAAACAGCCACACAACCTCATCCCTGCACGGGCTGGAACATCCTGGTTCACAGTCATTTCTGTACCTCTCCAACCCTTTTTATATTTTGGCCTTTATGCGATCTTCCTGCAATGTCTTCCTTGTGTTGAACAACAAACCAGTCACAGCTCCAAGTTTCACCTCATCCTAGAGCATTTTGTAGATTTGCTTGTCCTCAGAAACTATTAATGTGTTGTGTCAATTTTTAACCAAGCTGTGCCTCATCCTGTGATTCCAGTCTATTTATTCCATTATGTTTCTCCCACCTTCTCTAATCGAGCCCTCATCTAAAATATAAGGAGATCTGGGCTCTCTATTGTCTAATAATGAGAAGGAAATTCCTGAAGCTTTCTGAGTTTTCATTTAGTCACAAATAAACATTTTTCTCACACCATAATAAATTTGAAGGAATAACAAGAGGTAAGAATTGAGGTTTTATTTTGAGTGTCTTCATTACTTGAGAATCAATTTTACTGAAGTATAATCTTCATAAGGCCACATTCAAATGCTCTCAAGACAGAACTGTAAGAAATTAGGAAAAGTGCTCATTTGAAAGAGTATGAATCCAAATAGCTACCTGTGAATATGGTATGGAGAGCTCTGACAAATGTTCCATTTGTGACTCACATATTTATTCTGCCCCCACTTGCCTAAACCAGAACTATTGGGAATCTTTGGTGCAACATAACATTTTGTCTTCAGTTGATGGAAATGCTTCACATACTTATGAGTTTACTGTGCTCCTTTATCATTAGCCCATATGACTAGGAGTAATACTTTCCCTGCAAATTTGATGGTAATTATAAACTCGGGTACTGAAATGGCATGACACTACTTAATTATGAGGCTATGAAATTGAAGTGGAGTTGGAGGGGGTTGTGAATTATACACATGGATTAGGTTGTCTTCCATATGAAAACACACACTTTAAAATATTCTCTTATAAAACTAAAAGACCAAATTTGAAAAGTACTAAACCTCACTTTTAATACCAGATTCTTCTCCAAAAATCTCAATTTTGAGTTTTGAGATACGATAGAAGCAAACAACAACAAACCTTTCCTCAAAACCAGAAAAAGATAACAGCCAAGGAAAATTAAGAACAAATAACAATATCCTTATTTAAGGATAATCTTTATTTAAGGAAAATTCATTATTATCCTGCAAATGTTCATACACCCAAAAGTAATGATTAACAACTAAGACAGATAAAGCTCCTTCTCTCCCAATTGGACAAGATTTCCACTTTCTGTTCTCCCTTGCTCTCTCTTCATCATGCATTGTTCTCTGTCCCCCCTTCTTTGCTGAACATCCCTTATTTCTGCTGCCAGACACTCTACTGCCTCTTCGTCTCCTTTGTGAGCACCTGTGGAAAGACCCCAAAGAGCAACTGATCGCTGACAGTGCTGTCTTGTCCAAATATCACACTGGTCCCTCCCGCACCATGCACAGAATTAATTTGAGAAGTTTTCCAGGGACAGTCCAGCTTTTCACTGATGTTTCGGGATTTTATTGGAGTTTGAGGGTTCATCAGTGTAGACACCCCCAGTGAAGGAGTCTAAGGCACAGATTCCAGAGGAGCAATTTCTAGAACATCTTCTCTAATCATCAGGTTGTCAAGACGGGACCTTTGAGTGTAATTGTCCAGGCCCTAGGGATTAGCTCTGATGACTACACTCATAAGGACAAGAATGAAATGTAGGAAGACATTGGTTCATATACACACACGCATGCACATACACTTATTGTGTCATTTGTCAATAGTTTTCGTTTTATAAAAAAACTTGTATAGGAAGCTAAATGACCTAATGAGTATGACCCAATGTGGATAGAATTCAAGCAAGTGTAATCGTACGTTGTTCAAAAGGGTTATGGACTTTAAGTAATAACCATTTTCGAATGCAATTCTCTCAGATTCCTTGTATCCCCCCCACAAGAAATTTTACCTTTCCTGCCCATGATACAAAACTAAGATACTAAGGAAGTATACATTGCAGTCCACACATAGTATTTATTAACTGAAGTCATGCTCTGTTACACCATAACTTTTTTATGGCATTTTTCACCTCTGCATTCCTCAGTGTGTAGATCAGAGGGTTGAGCAAGGGTGTCCCAATAGTATAAAATACAGCCACCATCTTGTCTATTGAAAATGTGGTTGGTGGGCGTGTGTATATGAATATACATGGCCCAAAAAATATGACAACCACAATAAAGTGGGACGTGCATGTGGAAAGGGCTTTTCGCTTTCCTTCTCTGCTGTAGTTTCTCAGAGAGTACAAGATGACAACATAGGAGATAAGCAGGATTACGAAACTCACCGTGCATATGGTCCCACTATTAGAGACAACTAGCAAATTTGTCACATATGTGTCCATGCAGGCAAGATTCAACAATGGCTGCAAGTCACAAAAATAATGGTCAATCATATTAGGGCCACAGAAGGGCAATTGCAAAGCCAGGAAAATCTGTGCTGAAGAGTGCATACAAGATCCCACCCAGGCCAGAATCACCAACATGCCACAGAGTCGTTGGCTCATGATGACTGGGTATCGCAAGGGCTTACAAATGGCAACATAGCGATCAAAGGCCATGAGAATGAGCACAAAGACCTCCATGGCCCCAAAGAAGTGGAATGCAAATAACTGAGTCATGCACTCATTGTAGGAAATGGTCTTCTTCTGAGAAAGGGCATTCACAATCAATCTGGGGGCAGTGGTTGTAGAGAAGCAAGCATCAGCAAAGGAGAGATAGAACAGGAAGAAGTACATGGGACTCCCAAGGGTCTTGCTGGTTTTAATAGTCACTACAATGAGAAAGTTCCATGACAGTGTTGCAAGGTAAAGAATCAAGAAGACCACAAATACTGCTTTCTGCTTTCCTGCATCCTGTGTCAACCCAAACAAAATGAATTCAATCACACTACTATTCATTGCCATGCTGGAGTCTGTACGTAGGATGCAGTTGACCAAGTTTTGATCTGCAGACAGAAGAAAAGAAGAGTCAGCTTGAGATCAGTGACTGAACTCTAAATTTCTTGTTTCTCCTCCATCCTGTTACTTCCAATTACCTTTAATCCCATAAGAATCTTTGTAAACCTGCAGATGTCCAAGGCCCTCCCAGATCTATCTGTTGTTCAGAAACTCACTACATTTGACCAAAACTCTTGCACATGGTATATGCCTATTAATATGCATAAGGCAAATGTATCAGCAAATAGAGAAAAGCTCAATAACAAACCGCTATTGTAGCCAGATTCTCAAGCTACAGGAAGAAATCTTGGAAAAGAGACTTTTCTTCCTAGCTAAAAGCCAAGAAGGGCAGGTTATGAGGTTTGAATATTGTATTGGTGAAATGTAAATTTTGAAGGAATACAAAACATGAGAATAGATTTTATTAAGATTTATCCAGCACCTAAGACAAAATTACCACTCAGATTTATTTAACAAAAGTTAGTCATTGTTTGTTTCTAAATTTGGTCCAACTAGACTTTGAGCTGCTCTATAATGAAGTGCCTACCTTCTTCAAGATGTCAGAGTTCCTCTGAAGATGTCTGTCTTCCTATTCCTTGCAGTTAGAAATTCGGTGGGGAGCATACAGGTGGCCCCAACAAAATACAGACTGGCCTGCAGGAACCCCCAAAATGATGGGATAGTAGCTCTGACCTTTCACTTCCTTTCTGACAGAAGGATTAGGTGCTCACTTTCAATCAGTCTCTGTGGGGCACAGCAAAATTAAAATCTCCTCTCAGCTCCAATAGGATTATCTGTTGTCAATATTATTTTTAAGACATTACATTTCTGACAAGTTTCAGGTTCACAGGAAAACTGAGAGGAAGCTACAGAGATTATCCACATAGTCTCTGCCTCCACACATACATGACACCCCACACACCATTACGGATATCATCCACAAGAGTGGCGCACCTCTCATAAGGATGAACCTACAGTGACACATCAAAATTGCCCCAAATCCATAGCTAACTTAGGGCTCACTCGTGGTGATAGATGGTATGGGTCTGGATAAATGTGTAATGTCAGGGGGCCATCATTACAAAAACCTACAGAATATTTTCACTGTCCTAAAACAGAGTTAATTTTATATTCACAACACAGAGAATGAAATTCATTTCACATGCTATCTAATAATAAATAACATCCCAGACAATTTAGAAGAAAATAACACTCTGAATGAGATGTCTATGTGAGTTTTTCAGGTGGGAATTATTAGCTCATACATATGGGACAACCGGGCAGATATTTCATAAATGTCAGTATTACAAACGGTCAATCCTAGAATTCCTTAACTGAATCCTCGCCTGGACCATCTGTATTTCAAAGCTGAGAGAAAATTTCAGATATGCCTTCTTCTTGGTCTTTCTCTCCTCTCCCTCCTTTTCCCTCCTCATCATGTCCGGAAAAGAAGAAGCTTTGAAAATATAAAGAACCCTCATATAATGAAACCGTTGCTATGGTTTTCTAAGGCAGTGACTGAAATACTCACTGTGGCTGTCAGAGCCCTCTAACTGCCGCCAACATCTGGCTCTCCACTAGTTCTTCTCGGTGTTCTCCTTCTGCGTGTCCAGCCAAGCCTCACACTGCCCGGAGCATCTGGTCTCCGAATTTCCCATATCTCACAGTGGCTAGGTGACCTTCGTCAGATACAACCTCCCTCCCCATAGCTACCCGTATACAGAGTTCCTACCTGAAATGCCATCTCCTCAGCAAAGTCTTCCTGCTTTTACCAGTCAAATAACATTCTTGCTAATGGCCTTCCAATGTTAAAGTGTGTGTGTGTATGTGTGGAATCACGCATTCTCAATTGTAGCCCTTCCCTCATATTTACTTTCATATCCTTTGTTCCTTGGACTTTACACTATCCCATAAGACGAGTTCTTGTTGTCTTATTTTGTGTACTTCAGGCTGAGCTGAGAGGCAGAGGTTAGCTGACAGTAGTGAGAGAGGAGCTAGCATTAGAAGTCAAACCATGGGGCTCTGTGGCAGTTCTCTAACAGTCTGCGCCACCCGTTCCTGCAAAGCATCAGATTTCCACCACCTGGCAAGGCCACTTCAAACCCAGAAACCTTAAACAGGTAGAGGAGAAACCACTGCTGTGTGCAGACTTGTCCTGACTGCCCAATGGATGCAAACTTTGGGATGGGGCAAAGCAATCAGCACTTTATATGTATATTAAGAAACTAATAGTGACGAGGAGGGGATAGAGATGGAGAATGATGGCAGGAATCAGAGCCAAAGGGGGAAAATGTGCATGTGGGGAAAAGAAGGAAAGGGAATCAAGGGCTGAGCCAAGGGAAACCCTACAGTGCTGGGTGAGCACGAACCATGTTAGGGATAAAGCGTAATTACTTAGCCCTAGAGTTTCAGTAGACAATTTCACTTCTGTCTCTTCCATGCCCCATATTGTCTGGTCCTAGATCTCAAAAAGAGTATGTGATTTTTGGCTGGAAGGTGGAGTGATGGTGGGTCTTGTACAGCCAAACTTGGTATCATGCATATTAGAAAAATCAGCTTTGCAGTATTATAGAATCACATTCTTGATCATCAGTATCAATACATACTGATTGTATGTTATTAATATCCACCTTTATTCTTTTCCTGGCCCTGACCTCTGCAGGAATATGATACTATACCCCTACTCCCTTCACTGTACCCCCTTTTCCAATAAGAATCACACCTGAGACAACACTGCATCCAGCAGAGACCAATGGCAGCTCGGGGACCCTGATGCAACAGAATCTCACAGCACTGTGGGGAATATAGTCCTGGAACTTCAGGTTTTTCAGGAGACAGAGCTGGATGATGACAACTTCCCGAAAAACCCAGTCCTGAGTGGGAGGCAAGAAAAAGTAAACAGTTCGGTGTGGTTGAAGACCTTTGTCTTTTAAACAAAGAGGCAAAACCAGAGGAGAGCTCAGAGTTCTCACTCTTGTAGCTCTGATTTACCTTCACGTGTGTTCGCAACATGTAAACTGCACAACGTACAGGGATCCACCTGGCTGTCTGGTGCAGGATCTATGGAGAGGGGAGATACTCTGGGGATGGCCAACCTGTCCTACAAAGTGTGAACGAGACTCACCAAAAGGGTCTGGAATACCAGCAGAAGGTTTCTTAGAACTTTCTAGATAAAAAAGGAGATATCCCCACTGAATCCCCACTATCCTGTGGTAGAAACATCTCTAAGGCCATCTCTCTTACCCCAAAACATTGCCCTGCACACCATCCAAATTAAATAATTCTCTTTCCTCCATCAGATATTTATAGCAATTTCATAAAAGTTCAAAAATGCCAGCCTCAGGAGGGACGAGGACTCCACCCTTCCCTCCCAAGCCTGACCACTTTGCTCAGCAAGCTTCTTAGCCCATTTAATACAGGATCACAGCAAACCCTGGGGCCAATTTATCCCAAAGAGGCTGTCACCAGGCAGAGTCTGTCGTCAGAGCCCTCCTCCCCTCCCAGTCTGCCCTAAGGGACACCTCCCATTTCAGTTACCAAGTGCTCCACCCAGCACCCTGCTCTGGGGGAAAACCATGTTTTCTAAGGCATACTTAGGCAAAGACTTCTGACCTTTACCAAAGGCTCTGTCTTTTAAGTCAAATCTTTTCTAATGGCAGACAAAGCTCAGAGCCCAGGTGAAGGTTCAGGCACATGGGATATCATTGAATTCAAGTTCCATCCTTTTGTTTCTGTGACTTTAGGCAAGTTTTTTCTCCTAGTTTCCTATTCTAGAAAATGTTATCATTATATAAAATATTATTACACAAATCACAATAATATTGATAAAATGTAATTACAATGAAAACTACTAATTAAAGTTACTATAATTTCTAAAATAATGTGAGGTGAATAATTCAGTAAGTAAAGAAAGTATCATTTATACACAATGAGATAAACCATGTTGAAACATAGAGGAAATGAGTTTTGATGAATGGATACACACACATAACTGTCACCACAAGGACTTTATCAACTTCTTACATCGCTTCATGGAACCAGACTTGAATTTTTTTCTCTTCACTTCATATTCAAGATTTTTGCCTCTGCTCTTTATTACTGGTTTTATTTTTATTTTTATTAGCTGATGTTTTTGTTTAGCATAATGCTGGTAGTTGCTATCTTTTTTCCTATTTTCTTTTATATGTATTGAGGTGACATTGGCTAATAAAATTATACAGGTGTCAGTATGTTTCTATGGTACATCACCTACATATTGCACTGTGTGTCTACCACCTAAAGTCAAATATTCTTACGTCGTATATTTGACCCTCTTCACCCTTCACTCACCCCCCTCAACTCCTTTCCTTCTGGTAATCACCAGGCTGTTTTTTTGTGTCTGGGAGTTTTTGTTTTTCTTGGTTCTTTGTTATTGTTGGTTTTATATCCCTCATATGAATGAAATCACATGATTCTTAACTTTTTCTGTCTGACTTATTTCACATAGCCTGGTATTCTCAAGGCCCATTCATATTGTCACAAATGGCCATATTTCATCTTTTCATTTGCTTTATTATAAATTTCCTTCTGAGGATAGGTGGTCGGTCTGTTCCAAGCCTCACCCCATCTCCTGGTGGTTTGCTGGCAATATTTGGACTTCCAAAGCTTGTACATGCATCACCCAGTCTCTACCTCCATCTCACATTGTAACAGGGTGCAGCCAGGAGCAGCGCTCCAAATAGGGATTGGTAATGGGATCAAGAACTCAAGGTGTCCAGGAAATATTAGAAAAATATATAGGATGTCCTCACCCCCACAAGCCTGAGCTAGGGGAAAGGACACATGGAGCAGGGCCGTTGAGAGCTGTTTTGCATAGCCTCACCTGTGCAGCTATCCTCTGGAATGGTAATTTAACATATCCATAACCTTTAACCAGTTTCATACATATGTTAAATAGCTTGACCATGCTTTGAGCCAGGAGGATGGAAGTAACTTCCACCCAAGATGTAACTGGGAGGCAAATCCCCCTGGTTCCTGCGCCTGTGTGAGAGCTTGGAGAACATTGGCTCCATGACAAGAGGCCACACCTGCCCAGACTTACTATGGCAGCCCAGTAAAGCTGGAGGAATACTGGAATGCTGGCAGGTGTAACTGATTGTAGGAGGGGTTGGAGAATGGACACAGGACCAGGTGGCTTTGGCAGAGAAGGGAGAGAGAACCATGCTGCTTTGGCAGAGTGGGGACCACATGGCGGCAACACAGCTGAAGGCGCCAGGAACCTGAATCAGACTTCTACTTCTTTTCCTGAGATACGGTACCCCAGAATGAGCAGAGGGAGAAGGAAGGACTGTGTGCATCTATGAGTATTCTAAAGGACGTTAGTATATTAATGAAGACGTTAAGTCATTACTCTAAGTCTATATAACTTTTAAATAAATAATTCCTTTCCTTTTCACCAGTCTCTGCATTGAGAGAGGTTTTTTCTCTGGAGATGGGGAAGGCGAACCTCGTAGGTCAGGGGGCACCTCCAGAGATAATGGGGGGTCCTTTCCATGATAGTATATAGTTCGACCCTACCCCATCTGTTCTGTAACAACATGACATGTGTGCTTGTGTCTCTGTGTCCAAATTTCTGCTTTTTATGAAGACAGGAGTGATATTGCATTAGGGCCAAACCAACAACATTACCTTGATAAGATGGTCACATTCACAGCCACTGGGGTGAGGACTTCTGCATCCTTTGGGGGGATGCAATTCAACCCACAGCAAACCCTAAGATTGGAGAAGTGTTCTGAGGGAAATCATACTGCAGTCTTGAGGCGCTCCAAATTTCCTCCAAAAGACCTGCTGTTGCCCCTGCCCTCCCTCAGCACCCTCCTCCTGTGAAGCCCAGGTTCCCATGTCCTAACAATGCCCAGATTCAACTAATGCTCCCAGGCCAGAAGCAGTCACACAATTCAACTTTTTGATGATTCTCTCTGAAGCCCATGCCTTTCATTTAGATTGTCTCTGCAGCTCATACAGGTGATTTCTCTATTGTATTTGGCTTTCTAGGTGTTCATGACAAGAGCATTTTTGGCCACAAGTTATTGAACCTCACCCAGGAGCAGAAATGCATTTACATATTTTTTTGTTTATTCAACACATAGTTATTAACCACACACTATGTGTTACAGAGCAAGGCAGGGGGTGGTTCACGATAAATTATTACAGAAAGGATCCCCCCTTTCTGTCTCTGGAGGTTCCTCCCCTGCCACGCCCACCTGCTAGGTTCGCAATGCCCGCCGCCAGAGGAAAGACGTCTCTCAATGCCAGAGACTGGTGAAAAGGAAAGGAATTGTTTATTTAAAAGTTACACAAACTTAAGAGTAATGACCTAATGTCTTCAATAAGATACTAAATTCCTCTAGAATGCCCACAGATGCACAGTGCCTCCCTCTCCCTGTGCCCAGTCCGGGGTACCGTATCTCAGGAAAAGAAGTAGAAGTCCGTGATTCAGGCTCCCGGCACCATCAGCTGTGTGGCTGCTGCAATCTCCAGTTAATCCAAAACCATGCGGCACCTTCTCATGGCCCACCAGCAAGAGTTCTTTCTCCCCTTTTCTTCCCGGCAAAGTCTCTCCTGCTGCCTAAGCCGCGTGGCAAAAAGAAGCACTCCAAAACCTCGTGGTCCTCTCTACTCTCCTTCAGAACCGTGTGGTCCTTTTCCCCATTTCAGAACCACGTGGCCCTCTCCTCTTTTACTTCAGAACCACATGGACCTCTATCTATCTACTTGCTTCAGAACCTCATGGTTCTCCCATTTCCTTCAGAGCCGCGTGGTCTACTCTTTTCTCCCCCAAAACCTTGTGGTCCTCCCCTTCTATGGCTGCCAGGCCTAGATTTAAATTCCCGCACCCATCTTCCTTTGCAGCCCCATTTCTGACTCCTCCTACAGTCAGTTACACCTGACAGCATCCCCGTGTTCTTCCAGCTTTACTGGGCTGCCACAGTAAGTCTGGGCAGGTGTGGCCCCATGGCGTGGAGCCAATCATCTCCAAGCTCTCACCCAGGCCCTGTAACCAGGGGGAGTTGCTTCCCAATCCCATCTTGGGTGGAAGTCACTGCCATCTCCCTGGCTCAAAGCAGGGCCACAGCCATTCAACATATCCATGAAACCAGTTAAAGGTTATAGATATGTTAAATGACTGCCAGTGGTTAGCTGCAAAGCTCTTGCTACCCAAAACAGCTCTGAATGGCCCTGCTCCATGTGTCCCATCCCCCCTGTCTCAGGCTTGTAGGGGTGAGGACATCCTACACACATTTTTCTAATATTTCCTGGACACCCCGAGCTCTGGACCCCATTACAAATCCCTTCTTGGGGCCCTCCTCTTGGCTGCACCCTGCTTCATATGTGCCAGATGATATTCTAGTCATTGGGAATACATGGTAAATTTTTTAAAACAACACAAATCCCTACCCTCATATGAACTGTATTCTAGTGTATATACAAAAAATGAATACAAAATTATATGACATGTTAGGGAATGATACTCCCTAAGGAGAAAAGTTAAGCGGAGATGGAAGAATAGGAGATACACAATGTTAGTAGGTGGGAGGTGCATGTCTATGAGGTAATCAGAAAACTCATTATTGACAAGACATATTTTAACAATAAACCGAAGAATATGAGGAGGTAAGCCATGCCTATATCCAGAGGACAAATAATGAAGACACAGAAAACAACCTGTGCGAAGCTCCTTAGGCAGGAGCACACCTGATGTCATGTAAAAAGTTGTCAGGAACAACGTTTTTTCTGTCACATCGGGTCAAACAATCGTTAGAGAGGAGCAGTAGTAGACACAACCTGGAAATGATGGAGGTGTAGTTGAAAATTAGCGAATATGAAATGGAGAGATTTTGGAAGGATTTGAATCATAGGTAATGACTAGGTCTAGGGTACAACCATGGGGTAGCAGCTGAGACAGATTAAAGGACAAGTTTGTTGTTGTAAATTAACATATCAAAACTTCATACTATAAATTCAAACTTTTACTTTAAGTTGCCTTCAAAGTTTTACCCTAACGACATACTTTTGAATCAACCTCTTCTCCTTTATAGCCTTTTGCTTATTTTTAATAATTGCATCAAAACTAATTTCCATGGTTTGGTGGGATCAGAGGTGGAAGGTGGGGATGGCTGTGATGGGGGGAAGTAGTGCGGGTAGCGCAGACACAATGGTACTTGAACAATAAATAAATAAATACACAAATAAATAAAGTTAAAAGACCTTTACAAAGTGGAAAAATGCGCACATTAGCCTACATTCAGAGACAATACAATTTAAATACTCCAGGTATATTAAAGTGCTTTGATTCTCAGCAAGTACATTTTTCCTTAATTAGTAATCAAAGAGAGAAAGACACAGGGCTTTTCAGACAATGAGAAATGTCAAAGGGAAATTTCCTATACAGTACAAATGGCTTGATCATTAAAAAACTTCCATTAGTGACTAAAATATCAAAAAAAAATTCCAGTGGACTGAAGAACATAAAATAAGAATATTTTTATAATTATTAACTACTGTCAAAGAGCCTTCCACTTTGATTTTTACATTATATACTAAAAATAATTTTACTATATAATAAATATATTTATAATAAAATCTGCATCAAAGTGTTCATAGATTACAGGGTGATAAAAGTACTCTTCAAAAATCCATAATTTTCCAGTCCCACACTCCAAAAGTAACTGTTAATTCCTTGCATATTGTTCCAGGTTTTTCAGGGTCATATGCATCCCTTTTTATGGAAAAAATTGGATCATTTTCCATGATTTCTAAAATTACAGCAATATAGCATAGATTTCTAATAAAATTTTAAATGGGAGCATTGTCTGATTTATTTGGTTAAAATTACAATATATATTACTTTTATTACTGATTTGGGACAATATTGTTCTATATTCATTTACTTCTTTTTTTAATATATTTATTGATTATGCTATTACAGTTGTCCCATTTTCCCCCCCTCACTCCACTCCATCCTGCGCACCCCCTCCCTCCCACATTCCCCCCCTATAGTTCATGTCCATGGGTCATACTTAGAAGTTCTTTGGCTTCTACATTTCCTACACTATTCTTAACCTCCCCCTGTCTATTTTCCACCTATCATCTATGCTACTTATTCTCTGTACCTTTCCCCCCTCTCCCCCTCCCACTCCCCTATTGACAATCCTCCATGTGATCTCCATCTCTATGGTTCTGTTCCTGTTCTAGTTGTTTGCCTAGTTTGCTCTTATTTTTATTTAGGTGTGGTCGTTAATAACTGTGAGTTTGCTGTCATTTTTACTGTTCATATTTTTTATCTTCTTTTTCTTAGGTAAGTCCCTTTAACATTTCATATAATAAGGGCTTGGTGATGATGAACTTCTTTAACTTGACCTTATCTGAGAAGCACTTTATCTTCCCTTCCATTCTAAATGATAGCTTTGCTGGATACAGTAATCTTGGATGTAGGTCCTTGCCTTTCATGACTTGGAATACTTCTTGCCAGTCCCTTCTTGCCTGTAAGGTCTCTTTGGAGAAATCAGCTCTCAGTCTTATGAGAACTCCTTTATAGGTAACTGTCTCCTTTTGTCTTGCTGCTTCTAAGATTCTCTCCTTCTGTTTCATCTTAGGTAATGTAATTATGATGTGCCTTGGTGTTCCTCTTTGGGTCCAGCTTCTTTGGGACTCTTTGAGCTTCCTGGACTTCCCGGAAGTCTATTTCCTTTGCCAGATTAGGGAAGTTCTCCTTCATTATTTGTTCAAATAATTTTTCAATTTTTTGTTCTTCCTCTTCTCCTTCTGGCACGCCTATAATTTGGATGTTGGAACGTTTCAAGATGTCCTGGAGGTTCCTAAGCCTTTCCTCATTTTTCCGAATTCTTGTTTCTTCATTCTTTTCTGGGTTGATGTTTCTTTCTTCTGCCTGGTCCACACTGTGGATTTGAGTTCCAGTATCCTTCTCATCACTATTGGTTCCCTGTACATTTTCCTTTGTTTCTCTTAGCATAGCCTTCATATTTTCATCTAATTTGTGACCAAATACAACCAATCCTGTGAGCATTCTGATTTCCAGTGTTTTGAACTGTACATGTGATATGTTGGCTATCTCTTTGTCGCTTAGTTGTATTTTTCTGGAGCTTTGATCTGTTCTTTCATTTGGGCCTTTTTTTTTTTTTTTTTTTTTTTTTGGTCTTGGAGCGCCTTTTATGTAACGGGGCAGAGCCTTAGGTGTTAACCAGAGCGGGATAACGCTGGTCGCTGCACTGTGACTCTCTATGTGGGAAAGGAGTCTGACATGGAGGAACGGCACTTGCTCCACTCTCTGCCGGTTTTCAGTCACTTCCTGTGCTACCCACAATCAAATTGGGCCCTTCTGGTGCTCATTCCCATTGGGTAGTTTTGTGTACATTCTAGGCCCCTGTGTTTCTCTCCAACTACCTCTCCTGTGAGGCTGGGAGTTTCTCCTGCTGCCGCATCAATGCGCACAGGTGTTTTCTTTTCTTTTTTTTTTTTTATTGTTATTCAATTACAGTTGTGTGCCTTTTCTCCCCATCCCTCCACCCCCCCCAGCTGAACCCACCTCCCTCCCCCCTCTCCACCCTCCCCCTTGGTTTTGTCCATGTGTCCTTTATAGTAGTTCCCGCACAGGTGTTTTCAATCAGTGGTTTGGGCTTTATTCCCCCACACTGGAACTCTGAGTTTGGAGGTCTGTAACCCAGTCCACCAGCTGCTGCCTCTCTGGCCAGCTGCAGCTTTGCCCACCCTGCTCCACAGTCTGCCATCTCGCTGGGTCCACCAGCTGCCACCGTGCTGCAAGAACTCTCCTCCTGGCTGCCCATCTCCACCCCTTCCTACCGGACTGGATGAATGTTTCTTCTTTATCTCCTTGGTTGTCGGACTTCCATACAGTCCTATTTTCTTTCAGTTCTCGTTTTTTGTTTTTAAATTGTTGTTGTCCTTCTTATGTTGTGTGAGGAAGCACACTGTGTCTACCTACGCATCCATCTTGGGAAGGAACCTCTAATTTAATTTTAGTGTTGATCAAAAGAATAAATCAAAGATGTCCTCAACCTCTTTACAATCAAGTTGGTAAAAAAAACATGCCTTTAGTAATAGAATTAACTACATGAGAATTAAACACAACTGAATGTAATACTACCAAATGAATATCGGTTCAACAAATAGAAATATCCCTAGAGAATGAATTGATTGGTCAATGAAAGTTCACAAACAAGACAGAAATAAAGTTATGGCTAGTGTGTTAAAATTTCAAACAACGTTTTCTGACACTCAATATTCAATAAGCTTATACTGAATTTGCCAAAGTAAAATATTTAAATATTAGTAAATAAGATTTCCCATGTATCTTTAATGAAGTTACACATCTAACTAAAGTTTTGTTTGCTTGAAGTCCAGTTAAAATAGTATTAGGTGAGTGTGATAAACTAGAGATGTTATAATAATTACAAAGCTTGGGTTGGCAGTTTCAATCATCTCTGATGGCTATAAAAGAATTAATTGATTACTGATTAATTTCAATATATTAGTTCCTAATAGAAAACAAACACCAAATGGAGGGACCTTTTGCCTGTGAAGACAGGATGAGTTGGAAGGAAGAGTGAACAAAATATCACAAGGGAGAAACATGCATTGGTTCAGCTAAACATAGAGATGATCTCCCTAAAAACTGCTGTCATTAGTCAAAAAGTGGGAAGAGATAAAATTATGGACAACCATAAAAACCAGGTCATATAGTTCTACTTTGTTTTCTTTTGAATAAGCAAAGAGAAGTTTTGGGGACATAAGATACAAACTTAGCTCTTGACAAGATGGACACAGTAGATCAGACAAAACTTTCGGGGGTTTTAGCCCAGAACTCCTTCATGTCCCATAACACTCCTGGACATTCCTAACTCTGTGATCTGGGGGGACATAACAGTAGTGGAGAATGTCATTTTCCTTTCTTTAATTCTTACTTTTCCCTATTGAAATGTTAAACCAGTTCAAATACATTTGATACTAAAAGTCTCCCCTTTTTTCCCAGATAGACAAATGCCTCTATCACCTATTCATCTGTATTGCTGTGTGTTAGTACCTATATATTTCATTGAATAACACAATCCTAGATTATATATTATTCTTGTTGTATAATCTTATTATGCAAACAATTTTCACTCTTATTATTTCATTTGACCTGCACTTTCTCTTACAAGTTAAGTGTGGCCATTTGCCTCATCCTTACAATGTGCAAACTTTGACCTGTGATACAGAAAGTTTTTCCACTTATAGGTGAGATCATATGGTATTTCTTTTTCACTGCTTGGCTTCCTTCACTTAATATAATGCTCTCTCGTTCCACCCATGCTGTTGCAAACAGTAGGACTCTTTCTTTCTTTCTGTTGCATAGTATTCCATCATGTAAATGAACCACATTTTTTGATCCACTCATTTTCTGGGGAAACTAACCAACAAAACAAACAAGCAAGCAAAATATAACCAGAGACATTGAAATTAAGAACAAACTAACAGTAACCAGAGGGGGGTGGGAGGAGATAAAGGGAAGAAAAGGGGAAAATGTTGTCAGAAACATGTACAAAGGACACATGGACAAAACCAAACATGAGCAGGATCAAGGGTGGGGAGTGGGGATGGCTGGGGAAAGAAAGAGTGGTGGGAGGGAAATGGAGACAACTGTACTTGATCAACAATTTAAAAAATCAATAATAAGAAAGAAATGAAAGAAAGAAAGAGAGAGAGAGAGAGAGGAAGGTGGAAGGAAGGAAGGAAGGAAGGAAGAAGTTAGTTTTTCCAAGTACAGTTAGGTTAAAATTAGAGTGGGGTACTACTAGATAGCCTCTCTCTCTAGCATTCACCACCCATGTCACATAAAACTTCAAACCCATTTCATGTAGATTTCATGTACATTTTCTAGGATCATGTAGATCCTAGAAGAGAGAAATCCTGAGCCCTCCAATAAAGACACAAATTGATACATTAATATTCTCTCTTAACCCCAGAATCAAGTTCTGTATACTGCATGGTGAACCAAATGTCAAAGCAGAAAATACATACCTAAATGAATAAGAGTGTAGAAGAGGCAAGAGTAGAGAATGAGTGAAGTGAGTCCAGGAGAGAGGAGAGTGAGAGTGAGCAGACCCAAGGAAGGAAGAGTCAGAGGGTAGCATAGAGAAAGACACAGAGGAGAGGGAGCAATAGACAATATTCAGGTGGAGAGTATGATGCAAGATTTCATCACAGAACAAAGCTTCTCCATCCATGACCTACTGCAATATCACTGCTCTGAACCCAAAAGGGGGTGAAGTTATGGGTCATAACCAAAAGTTCCCAAGGGACTTGAAAACCCAGGTGAGGAGAAAGAACAGTCCTATCCTATTCTCATTCCAAATCTCTTCAAGTGAGGGATCCCCAAGACAGAAACTTCTGCCAATCTGGCCTCAATGCCATGTACACTTTATTGGCCCCTCAGTGAGCAGACATGCTTGAGCGTGCTGAAACCAGAGAAGACTGAGAGACCCTGGACCACTCTCATTCTTCATTGCAGGAAATGCGTTCAGCAGCTCCATCATGTCTTAGAACACACACTGAGTGTAGATTCCATCAAATCAGACTTAGTTTTCATTAAAAATTACTGTTACTCTGTTCCACACTAGCCTCATGGCATTTTTCACTTCCTTATTCCTGATGGTGTAAATCAAAGGATTGAGTAAGGGTGTTAGGATGGTTTAAACTATTGTCACCATTTTGTCAAAGGAGAAAGTGGATGGAGGTCGGGCAGGCATGAATATGCAGGGGACAAAGAACAAAATCACAACAGCAATATGAGATCCACAAGTGGAGAGAGCCTTCCACTGCTGTCAGTACTGTGGGTTCTCAGAGAGAACAAGATGATGCCATAGGAGACAAGCAACAAAGAGAAGATTATGATGCAGGTAAACCCACTGTGGCCCACCACCGAAAGGCCAAAGACACGAGTGTCAGTGCAAGTCAGCTCTAGTAATGGGTACAAGTCGCACATGAAATGGTCAATGACATTGGAGCCACAGAAGGGCAGCTGTAAAGCAAAGAGAATTTGTATTGTAGAATGCAGGAAGCCCCCTGTCCAGGCCACCCCAATCAGAATGCCACAGAGCCTCCTGTTCATGATACAATATTAATGCAATGGCTAGCAGATGGCCACGTAGCGGTCATAGGCCATGGCAGTGAGGACAATCACCTCTGCTCCAGCAAAGACGTATTCGGCAAAGAGCTGGGGCATGCAACCTTCAAAGGAGATGGTCTTCCTCTCATAAAGAGAGTCTACAATCATCTTTGGGGTGATGATGGTGGAGAAGCAGGCATCCAGGAAGGACAACAAGGCCAAGAAGAAGCACATGGGGGAGCCCAGGAGTGCTGGGCTGCTGCTGATGGTCACCACAATTAGCAAGTTGCCATGATAGTTGCCATGTAGATGAACAAAAATATAACAAATACTGTTTTCTGAACATTTCGATTCCGTGGAAGGCCCAACAGGACGAACTCGGTTACAAAGCTTTGGTTTTGAATGATTTCCAAGGAAAAGCTAAATGCTACCAGAGTAAGCATATAAAATCTGCAATTGTGAGAAAAGGAAAATTCACCTGGGACCAGTTTATGAGACCATCGTATCACAGTCATCAGCCAGTTGGTGCATCCATGTGAAAAGCTGAGCACATGCTTCCGTTGTAAATGAGGACAGAAAATTAGAAATTTGTTGAAGGTTGTAGTGGGAGGTCAGGCACAAGTCAGGAGGAGATAAGTTATTCAATACTTTAAAGTGGTCAGAGCTTATATGTAGGAGAAGTATTCATATACAGTAGGGAAGAGACACAGTTTTTATCTCCACTGCCAAAGCAGATCACGTAGCAGTGGTTTCCTGGAGTGAATTGTTGAGGAGGATTCTGAAGCTACATCCACATTGAGGACAGAGAACTTGCAATTTATTGATCATTCCTGCATTATTATGGAATAAGAGTGGGGTGACTCTCATGCTATCACTGACAAGGAACTACATTATCTACAAAGACAAGAAGAAATAACCCTTAGTTTTAAAGTCATTTGAAAATCAAAACGATTTATCCAATTTTTGTTTAACTCTGAACTGAACTGGGCCTTTAAGATAAATACAGAAAGAAGACTGACAGCTATCAGAGGGGATGTTGGTTAGGGGACTGGGTGAAAAGGTGAAAGGATTAAGCAAAACAACTCAGGGACACAGACAATAGTATGGTGATTACCAGAAGGAAGGAGAGGTGGATGCAGGGGGTGTGCAAAAGAGGTTAAAGGATGAGTAAACGGTGATAGAAAGAGGCTTCACTTTGGATGGTGAACACGCAATACAACACAGGTGATGTATTATAGAATTGTACACTTGATGTTTATATAATGTTATAACCAATGTAACTCCAATAAATTCATTAAATAACCAAAACAGGAAAAGGTGAATTGATTCATTCCCTACAAAAAAAGAAAGCTCTATGGAAAAGTGCCTAGCTCTATACTAACACGTAACAAGTATGCACATGATGAGTTGGATTCTTTCTTCATTCATCATTTAAAATAAGAATAATTGTTTATGAAAAATAATAATATCTACTTAAAGGTATTGTCAGCATGACCAACTTAAATAATATAAAGAAAACAGCTGTTTAAGAAATACTCCTAGGAAACAGTCCATGTTATGTCTTATTATCCTTATTTTCCTGGAAAACAATCCATGCTTAAAGAGAAAACATCAAATAACATGCTGGGTCTGGAATTTCAGCACACCCGGCTCCAACACTTAAGTATTCCTAATGGATGTAGAGAGAAAGGAGCAGAGCTGGCCCTTCTGCTGTCTTCATCCACCTGTGGAAATCCAAGTCCTCTGATTCCTTTGTTCATGCTTGAAGGGGGTCCCTGATGAAAGACACAGAGCAAGTGATGTAGAGGCAGAAAGTAATAGTCCAATTAATACAGATACAAACTGGCAACAATCACACAGGTAAGCAATAGAAACAGTATTTTGAGTATAGCTAGAGTCTTGAGACTCTTTAAAATATGTGCTCATTGTTTATACTACGTGGCCCAATCTGACATTATACAACTTGACATTTATGACTTTTTGTAAACTCAGTCTGTTCATGTATAACCTACATGCTCATCCCACAGGATTATGCTGTGTATCAAGCTGGCAAAATGTAAAACTTGCTTATGATAAGTGCCCTCACCGATTTTAGTCACTATTCTCTCACTTAGCAAGACAGACACCTTACCTAGGAGTCATCCAGATAGTTACTCTAACTATTGACTGTTTTCCATAGCTAGACATCAGTTTCCAGGAATGATTGTGTCCTCACCTGTACATATAACAGAAATTTATTTCTCAAATGACTGTGTATAAAATACAGCCAATAATTTATCCACAGAGAAGTTGGTTGCAGGGCGGGTGTATATAAATATGCAAGGACCAAAGAATAAGACAACCACAGTGACATGGGAAATACAGGTGGAGAGAGCTTTGCTTCTCCCTTCAGCACTGTGCTTTCTCAGAGAATGCAAGATGAAAATGTAGGAGAACATCAGCATGACAAAACTCAATGTACAAATGGCCCCACTGTTGGACACCAGGAGCAGATTGACCACATAGGTACCTGTGCAAGCAAGCTGCAACAAGGGCTGCAAGTCACATAAATAGTGGTTGATCACATTGGGACCACAGAAAGGTAAACTCAAGGCCAGAAAAATCTGAGCTGAAGAATGCACCCAGGACCCCACCCAGGCCACAGCCACCAACACACTGCAGACCTGCCCACTCATGATGGTCATGTAGTGCAAGGGCTTACAGATGGCAACATAGCAGTCCAGGGCCATGAGTATCAGGATGAAGATCTCCAGACAGCCAAAGAAACAGAATGAAAAGACTTGGATTAGGCACTCACTGAAAAGATAGTGGCATTCTTCAAAAGGGTCCCACAACCATTCTCCCAGCTATGGAAGTAGAGAAGCAGGTATCAGATAAAGACAAATGGAAAAGGAAGAAATACATTGGGCTCCCAAGTGTCTGGCTGGTCTTGATAGTAGTAATAATCAGAAAGTTACCCAGCAGTGTCCCCAAATAGAAAAGCAAGAAAGTCACAAACACTATTTTCTTCCTTACAAGATCCTGGGTCAACCCAAGCAGAATGAACTCAGTCACATTATTATTCAGCTGCATGATTTCATGAATTAGAATGAGGGGTGAGTGTGAAATCATTTATCTGCAAAAAAATAAAGGTATTAATTCATGATGTGACATGTGATTTTTTGACATACCTTAAGAAAAATAAATATTACTCAACACAGACATTTTGGATGTGGTTTCTTAATGTGTCATCTCTGCTCCTTGTCTCTGAAATTGTAATGACTACTAATAGGGTCCTATGTGTGTCTAATAAGCTTGTGAATTTTGTTCTTCCCTACAGCACTCTTCAAATACAACTCCCTTCTGGCAGCCTTTGGTGACCACTTTGTGAAAAAGGAAATTCTCTCCCTATTCTCTAAAGGCTCCTTTCATAGCTTTTCTTATGACATTACATACTAAAATTAAGTTTTAAGTATGATTCATTTAGCTTCCTTTTTAAAGTAAGAACCTTTGGAAACTACATATTCTCAGGATTTTATTCTCCCTAGTTCCAAACTCAATGTCTTGTACACTGCAGGTACTTCAAGTGATTTTAAATTGGACTTTCTCTAGTACCTCTTTCAGTATCACATTTATCTGATATTTTAGGGCTATTCTGATTACTGAACACATTCATATCATTAATCTACTGTGACCTTCTTTCTGTTATGTATGGTAAATAGATAAACATGATCCAGATTTATAAATCCAGAAAATAATTCTGAGATCAATTTTAAATAAGTGAATAAATCAGCTCCACAAGCTGGCGCAGGTGTTCCACTTTGTAAGGCCATGGAAGACTGGGGGACTCTGACACCCAGAGAAAGGATCACCTCAAGCATTTGACACTTTCTACATGAACACTTGGGCTTTAAAGAATGCAAGGAGAGCTGTGACAGGGTTCATGTCCTCTGATACTGATGCAGGTTTTAGTGCATGTCTTTGCGGATGACCACGTTCTCCTTTCCCAGAGGAGCATTAACACCTTTTCTCATCAGGTTCTGAAAGCAATTTGTCGCAAAAATGGGTGACAGTGATCAGAGATGAAACCACACCACTAAAATAGTGCCTCAACTTCCCCAGCAAGTTTGGCCAACTTTAAAATAGCTGGACTTCTCAAAACTATAGCGAACAGACCACATGCTGAGTTGTGAGGTTACAGGGATGAGCTGAAAGGAAAGCAGACAGTGGAGAATAGGGGAGAGAATACATGAGGGTGGAATACGGAGTGGGGGGAATATCTTCCCATCCTAAAAGTCAGTCTGGTTGCACAGGCCTCAGAGAGAATCAGCACTTTCCTCTTAAACTTCCCAACCCTCCCTGACTCAGTTCTACTACACTACAACCTTTGGGAAACTCCCTATACTCATTTCATGTCTATGCAAAATTTACCACTCTCTGAGGGAAAGTTAGTAGATTGTACCACAATTTTTATCCCTCAAAAGCCCAAATTAAAGAATCATAAAAACTCCTTTCCATGGGCATGACACATTACCTTCCCATTCAATGTAGTTTTTAGCCTCACATCACCGTGGTTTCTCTAAACTTTCCTTGACAAGGAGTTACTCAGCCTTTCAGACTTCCTCTCAGATGTGTATGGGCTGCAAATTCCACTCTTATGTTATCATTCTACCAACATGCAAATCATAATAATTTCAAACTTTGGTATACAACATTCCACTTAAAGCTGTCACTCCTCTATGAACAGTTTCTCCATCTTCTAACTAAATATATTCTCTTCTAACTTTTAATACCCATAATGAGGACACACCTTACTCAGCTATCTTACATGGAAAGCATTTGAGAACTTTTCTGCACTCTGACACCTCAAGAAACTTTGGGGCATGGAATTCATATTTCTCTCCCTACACAATGATGACTTATCATGTACCTGGTGCTCATAGAATATTTGTTGAATTCAAAAACTGTTTTATTCCAAAGCTGATTTTCATTCTACCTATTTACTACATTAACAGTAAACTGCTAAAAACATTATTTTTTCTGTTCCTTTCTCAGAGAAAGTAGGTGCAGTATAAGACATACAGAAATATATTTTTTAAATCATGTAGGACTATTTTGTAATGATACATTTCTTTTTTTTAACCTTTTTAAAATTTTTTTAATGTCATTCAGTTACAATTGTCTGCATTTTCTCCCCATGCCCCACCCCACACCAGCCAATCCCACCTCCCTCCCTCACCTCTACTCTCCCCCTTGATTTTGTCCTTCTGTCTTTTTAGTAGCTCCTGTAGACCACTCTCCCCACTATCCCCTCCCCACTCCCCTCTCGCTATTGTTACACTGTTCTTAATTTCAATGTCTCTGGTTACATTTTGTTTCCTTTTTACCTTTTGTTGATTATGTTCCAGTTAAAGGTGAGATCATATGGTATTTGTCCCTCACCACCTGGCTTATTTCACCTAGCATAATGCTCTCCAGTTCCATCCATGCTGTTGCAAAGGGTATAAGCTCCTTCTTTCTCTCTGCTGCGTAGAATTCCATTGTGTAAATATACCATAGTTTTGGATCCACTCATTTGCTGATGGGCACTTAGGTTGCTTCCAGTACTTGACTATTGTAAATTGTGCTGCTATGACATTGGGGTGCATAGGGTCTTTTGGATTGGTGTTTCTGGTCTCTTAAGGTATAATCCCAGCAGCAGAATTGCTGGGTCAAAGGGCAGTTCCATTTTTAGTTTTCTGAGGAAATTCCATACTGTTTTCCACAGTGGCCTCACCAGTCTGCATTCCCACCAACAATGTACTAGGGTTCCCTTTTCTCTGCATCCTCTCCAACATTTGTTTGTGGATTTGTTTATGTTGGCCACTCTGACTGGTGTGAGATGGTACCTCATTGTGGTTTCAATTTGCATCTCTCTGATGGCTAGTGATGCTGAGCATCTTTTCATATGTCTCTGGGCCCTCTGTATGCCTTCCTTGGAGAAGTGTCTGTTCAAGTCCTTTGCCCATTTTTTAATTGGGTTGTTTGTCTTCCTGGAGTGGAGTCGTGTGAGTTCTTTATATATTTTGGAGATCAGGCCCTTGTCTGAGGTATCATTGGCAAATATGTTTTCCCATACTGTTGGTTCTCTTTGTAATTTGGTGCTGTTTTCTTTAGCCCTGCAGAAGCTTTTTATTTTGATGAGGTCCCATTTGTTTATTCTTTCCTTTATGTCCCTTGCTTTAGGGGATGTGTCTGTGAGGATGTTGCTGCGTGGAATGTCTGAGATTTTCCTGCCAATGTTTTCCTAAAGGACTTTTATGGTGTTATGACTTATATTTAAGTCTTTTATCCATCTTGAGTTTATTTTTCTGTGTGGTGTAAGTTGGTCATTGAGTTTCATTTTGTTAAATGTAGCTGTCCAGATGTCCCAACACCATTTGTTGAAGAGGCTATTTTTGCTCCATTTTATGCTCCTGCCTCCTTTGTCAAATATTAATTGACCGTAGAGACTTGGGTTTATTTCTGGGCTCTCTTCTGTCCCATTGGTCTATGTGCCTGTTTTTATGCCAGTCCCAGTATGTTTTGATTACAGTGGCCTTTTAATACAGTTTGATATCTGGTATTGTGATTCTTCCTGCTTTGTTCTTCTTTCTCAAAATTGCTGCAGCTATTCGGGGTCATTTATGGTTCTATATTAACTTCTTAAATGTTTGTTCTACATCTGTGAAATATGTCGTAGGTATTTTAATAAGGATTGCATTGAATCTATAAATCGCTTTGGTTAGTATGGCCATTTTGATGATGTTCAGTCTCCCAATCCATGAGCATGGTACATGCTTCTATTTGTTCGTGTCTTCCTTAATTTCTTTCCTCAGTGTTGTGTAGTTTTCTGAGTACAGGTCTTTTACCTCCTTGGTTATGTTTACTCCTAGGTACTTTATTTTTCTTGTTGCTATATCAAATGGGATTTTTCCCCTGATTTCTGTTTCTGGTGTTTCATTTTTGGTATACAGAAATGCCTTTGATTTCTGTGTATTGACTTTGTATCCAGCTGTTTTGCCAAATTCATTTATTAGGTCGAGTACTTTTTTGGTGGAGACTATAGGATTTTCCATGTAAACTATCAGGTCATCTGCAAAGAGTGATGTTTTCATTTCCTCCTTTCCAAATTGTATACCTTTTATTTCTTTTTCTTGTCTGATTGCTATGGCTAGGACTTCCAGTACTATGTTGAATAGGAGTGGTGAGAGAGGGCATCCTTGTCTTGTTCCTGATCTTAGTGGGAAAGCTCTAAGTTTTTGTCCATTGAGTATGATGTTGGCTGTAGGTCTCTCATATATGGCCTTTATTAGGTTGAAGAATGCTCCCTCTATTCCCACTTTTTTTAGGGTTTTTATCATAAATGGGTGCTGTACCTTATCAAATGCTTTTTCTGCATCTATTGATATAATCAAGTGTTTTTTGTCTTACTGTTATGTGGTGTATTATGTTCATTGATTTGTGAATATTGTACCATCCTTGCATCCCTGGGATGAATCCCACTTGATCATAGTGTATGATCTTTTTAATGTATTTCTGAATGCAGTTTGCCAATATTTTGTTGAGAATTTTAGCGTCTATGTTCATCAGCGATATTGGCCTGAAGTTTTCTTTCTTTGTTATGTCATTATCTGGTTTTGGGATTAGGATGATGTTGGCTTCGTAAAATGAGTTAGGGAGTCTTCCATCTTCTTGAATTTTTTGAAATAATCTGTGGAGAATGGGTATTAGCTCCCCCTTAAATGCTCTGTAGAATTCTCCTGTGAATCCGTCTGGTCCAGGGCTTTTGTGTGTCGGAAGCTTTTTGATTACTGGTTCAATTTCATCAGGCATTACTGGTCTGTTCAGGCTTTCTGCTTCTTCTTCATTCAGTTTTAGGAGGTTATATTTTTTTAGAAATGTGTCCATTTCATCTAGGTTTTCAAATTTTTCGGAATACAGTTCTTTGTAGTAATTTCTTACAATGCTTTGTATTTTGGTGGTATCAGTTGTAATGTCTCCTATTTCATTTATAATTGTGTTTATGTGGGTCCTCTCTCTTTTTTTCTTGATGAGCTTGCTTAAGGGCTTATCAATTTTGTTTATCTTTTCAAAGAACCAGCTCCTGGATTCGTTGATCCTTACAATTGTGCTTTTAGTCTCTATGTCACTTAATTCTGGTCTGATATTGGTTATTTCCTTCCTTCTACTTGTTCTGGGTTGTCTTTGTTGTTGTTCCTCGAGTTCTTGTAGGTATACAGTTAGGTTGTTTATTTGAGCCATTTCTATTATTTTTAGGTATGCCTGTATCACTATAAACTTCCCTCTCAGGACTGCGTTTGCTATGTCCCATAGGTTTTGGATTGTTGTGAGTTAATTTCCACTTCTTTCCAGAAACTTTTTCATTTCTTCCCTAATCTCATTCTTCACCCATTCATTGTTTAATAGCATGCTATTCAATCTCCATATTTTTAATGTTTTGGGGTTTTTCCCTTGAGATTTGTTTGTAGTTTCAGTTTCTTATGGTCAGAGACATTGCTTGATATGATTTCAATTTTCTTGAACTTGTTGAGGCTTGTTTTGTGTCCTATCATGTGGTCTATCTTTGAAAATGTTCCATGTGCATTTGAAAAGAATGTGTATCTTGCTTCTTTGGGATGAAAGGTTCTATATATATATCAGTTAAGTCCATTTCATCTAGGGCATTGTTCAATGCCACAATATCTTTGTTGATATTTTGTTTGGAAGATCTGTCCATCTTTCACAGAGGGGTATTAAAATCCCCTACTATCATTGTGTTGCTGTCAATATCTTTCTTGAAGTCCTTCAAGATTTTCTTTATGTATTTGGGTGCTCCTATGTTGGGAGCATATATATTTACAATGTTTATGTCTTCTTGGTGGATTCTTCCTTTGAGTATTATGAAGTGACCTTCTGGGTCTCTCTTCATGGCCCTTTTTTTGAACTTTATTTTGTCTGATTTGAGTATTGCTACCCCTGCTTTTTTTTTCTGTCCATTTACTTGGAAAATTTGTTTCCAGCCCTTCACTTTCAGTCTGTCCTGAGATGGGTCTCTTGTAGGCAGCATATGTGTGGGTCATGCTTTCTTATCCATTCAGCTATTCTATGTCTTTTGATTGGAGCATTTAAACCATTTACATTTAAGGTTATTGTTGATAGGTACTTATTCATTGCCGATTCTTTGTACCTGTGTTCTTCCTTCTGTGTTCTCTCTTTTCCTTCCTTTCCTTAGAGCAGCCCCTTTAGTATCTCTTGCAGAGCTGGTTTGGTGGAGGTATATTCTTTTAGACTTCTTTGGTCTGGAGTGGTGAGAGAGGGCATCCTTGGGAAACTCCTTATTTGGCCTTCTATCTTGATTGAGAGCCGTGCTGAGTAAAGTAGTCTTGGTTGCAGGCCTCTGGTTCTCATTACTTGGAATATTGTTTGCCATTCTCTTCTGGCTTGGAGCGTTTCCATTGAGAAGTCAGTTGCTAACCTTATTGGGGCTCCCTTGTATGTTACTTCCTGTCTCCCTTGCTGCCTTTAAGATTCTTTCTTTGTCTTGGAATTTTGCCATTTTAATTATGATGTGTCTTGTAGTGGGCCTCTTTGGCTTCCTCTTGATTGGGGCTCTCTGTGTTTCCTGGATTTGGATGACTTTTTCTCCCATCAGATTAGAGAAATATTCCACCATTACTTTTTCAAACAGGTTTTCTATCCCTTGCTCTTCCTCTTCTCCTTCTGGTATCCCTATTTTATAGATATTACCTTTCATGTTGTCCTGCATTTCCCTAAATCCCTCTTCATTCTTTCTGAGCCTCTTTTCCTTTTCTTGCTCATTCTGGGTGCTTATTTCTACCTTGCCCTGCAGTTTCCTGATCCAATCCTCTGCTTCATTGAGTCTGCTTTTGATTTCTCCTACTGTGTTCTTCAGTTCAGAAATTGTATTCTTCATTTCCCCTTGGCCCTTGTTGATAGTTTCTGTTTCCTTTTTCATGTTGATATAGTTTGCAGTGAGTTCATTGTAGTTTCCCTGTAGTTTTTGGTAGTTCTGTGTGAGCTCATTAAACTTCCTCATAACCAATTCCTTGAACTCAGTATCTGATAGTTGACTTGCCTCTTTTTCATTTAGCATTGTTTCTGAGACTTCCCCCTTTCCTTTCATTTGAGAATTGTTTCTTTGTCTTCTCATTGTTTGTGAGACTCTTCATGTTAGCCTCTTCTTCTTAGGTTGCTCTGTTCTGACCCCTTGGGTTTTTGGTGTAAACTTCTGTGATAGAATACCTGTGGGATTTAGTGGTACAGTCTTCTTGATCTCCTGATCTTACTGATCTTGGGCTGTGTTTTATGTTGGCCCTGTGTATGTCTTTGATTTTTGGTTCTTGTTGGGTCTTTCTCTGGTGGGTCTTTCCCACCAGCTGGTTATCTGAGGGTCAGTCTGTCCCCCACTTCTTGTTTTCTGTTGTGCAGGTGTGGGCAGGTTGTGTTGGAGCTGGTTCTTCTGTGTTTACAAGGTTTTGAGGCTTTTCTCTTGCTCTTGTTCAGTTGTTTGTTCTTAGTTATTTCTTCACTATTTATTTGTATTTTCAGATAGGTCCTGGGTTGACTTAGTGTGGCTTCCACTCCCTCCTTCACCTTCTTCTCATCTATTGGTGTTTCCTTTGTTGGTGCGTTTCCTCTTCCAGGAGGTATCCTGGTGTTCCCATATTCTACCCACTCTTTTTTTATGGTAGGCTTCCTCCGGGCTATGGATGTGCATGCAGAGCCTTCCTTGATTCTAAATTTCCGCAGTGCCTGTGGTCTCAGTTCCCTCCGAGATGAGGTGCAGATACTCCCCGGTGGACGGGCACACTCCCCAGTCCCTAGGCACACTCCCCCGGATGGTGCCTGTAGTCTCAGCTCCCTCTAAGATGAGGTGCAGACACTCCCCAGTGGGTGGGCACACTCCCGGTCGCGGGGCACCCTCCCCCAGTTGGTGCATGTAGTCTCACCTCCCTCCTAGTTGAGATGCAGACACTCCCTGGTCAATGCACACAGTCCCTAGATGGGTGGCGGGGTGGAGAGGAGACTGGAGCTGTTGCAGCGGAATTTCCCAAAGTGCCCCGGAGGGTCTTTTTCTTTTTGGGAAAATCCTCCTACTCAATCCTGTGGCTCCCTCCATACAATGAAGGGCTTGTCCTCTCACACAACCCACCTCTCCTGCTAGGCTTGGGACTCTCTGGGTCAGGGTCACTAACATCCCAACTTTCAACTCTCCTCAGCCAGTGCCTGCGGTCTCCCTGGGTTTAACACTTCGTCCTTATTCCCCTCCCTGCGACTTCAAGCAACCAGGTCTCTCACAGTGTTGCTCAGGCCTTGTTTGGCAGGAGAGGGGCTCTCCTCCCCCCTCCTTAACTGGCTCTCTCCCACCGGGCCTGGGGCTGCAGCAGCCGGGGTCACCGCACTGGTCCCAGGGACCTTTTTGTCCTGAAGCAATCCCCTTACCTTCTGTTACCTCAGTGTACTCTGTACTTTTTGGTCTCCTATCTTCATAAACGCTGGGCTGCTTTTGGCTGTTCGCTTTGTTTCTCAGTAGAATGGGTAGGTGTTTCACCCAGGTACAGGGGGAAGTTAACTCCACTCCCACCTATCTCGCCGCCATCTTAAGAATCCCCTAATGATATATTTCTGAGATCAAAGATGTAAATCTGTCACTTACCTGTGAGAACACTCTGAATTGGTGTCAATTGTTTTTATCCATTTTTAAAAGCAGCCCTCCATGAAATACAACGGGTAAAATTCCTTTCTGCATTCCGAAGGGAAAATTTTAAGATGTAATGACATACAATATTAGCACCCTGGAGAATGGCATTTCCAAGTTTTCCCCTTCCTTCCCTAATCAGAAATATCTCACATGCTCTAGTAAACTTAACTTGGGTTTATTCATTTACCCTACAGGAGAGTAGTTAACCCTCCTCATCCTCAGTAACCAAATGCAAACAAGGATTTGGAGATATTAGGTGACTCAGGATGACCAAAAACATCAGGCCATAGGAGCCCAATACAAACGATGACTGAAGGTGATAAAGCAAGAATAAGAAGAAGAAATAGCAGTGTCTTTGGTAGAAGAGGAAGTGGATCAGCCAAAAACTCCTTTGCTCCCATCCAGGGCCCTAAAACAACCCTCCAGCATGAGGAGACAAAAGTTTTTCTAGTTCTTATCATTTATTTGCAAGTACAGTCCAAGGAAGGCAGTGTGATGCCTGAAACCTGAGGTTCAATTCTTACCCAACTTATCTCTATCATATTTGGAGAAAGAAAAATTGAACACTAAAGTAGGCTGGTGACCTGTGAAGGAAACAGAGTCTTTGAAACAGAAAGACTTTCCTTCTGGGTTAAATATTATTAATATATGTGATCTAGAAATTTAAATCTGAGTTATATGGTTATGCTCCTATTAATAAGAAACATTTATAAAAATGTTTCCATCTAAGTCTACTTACCTATATTAATTAAAGGTGACTTGCAGATGTTCAGAGAGGCATGGGCTCTCTGATCAAGGACCTTAGAGTATTGCCTGATATAAAGTTCTGTTTTCCCCAGAATTTAGCCTGGGCTCAAAAGCCTACCCAAGTAACACAAGATCTTCTCTTCAAAAGTAATGAGGTGTATTGATGTATCATCAGATGCATCATATCTACTTTCTTACTGATTTCTTGCAGAGCTCTATAAATAGATGAACCTCTAAGAACTTGATTCTGCATGTCCTTTAACCTACAAGAAATTCCTTAAAAGTGAAGAGCTCAAAAACATGGCCTAATTCAAGATAGATTTACCTTCATCTTGTTTTATAACTTAATAATTCAATATGAAGATGGCCAGGACAGGGTGAGTGAGGAATAAGTGAGTATAGAGGATTATTAGGGCAGTGAAACTACCCTGTAGAGTACCATAAAGATGGATTTATGTCGTTATACATTTGTTCAAACTCACAGAACTTACAACAGCAAGAGAGACCCTAAGGTGAAGTATGGACTTGGGTGATTACCATGTGCCAATGTAGCTTCACCAAGGGTAACAAATGTACTGCTCTGGTAGGGGATACTGATAATGGAAGAGGCTGTGCATGTGTATATGTATACACAAGCTGTATGGCGTTCTGGGTACCTGGCACTCAATGTTGCTATTAAACATAAAAATGCTCTAAAAAATAAGCCTTCAATTTTTAAAAATTCCAATGTGACTTGTTAGCTGATGTGGAGACTTTTACATACATATGTCAGGTGTTTCTCTGAGGTGTAACTCTTTGGGGTCATGAGCTACATTGAGGAAATGATGGTGATCTATTGTTTAGATCAGCCTTAGTTACAGACACCTTGGACTCCAGCCCTGCCTCTGGCTCACAAGGCAGGGAAGGGAAAGTATATTCCCTGTTGTACATGGCCAACTGTGGTCACTATCTCCTTCCAGCATGGACTCATGGTCTCCAAGGCTGATGCAATGCTTTAATTATTTACAACGCTTGGTGCCAAAACTACTTCCACACTAACAGGCACTTTTTTATCAACTCTCCAGTGAAACCTTGTTCTAGCAACCCATGATTTGTGGGCAGGAAGCTTTGGTGATGAATCTTACTATGAGCTACTGAAAATGGCTTCTACCAGCAGACACAATTCTTGAATGGTTTCTCTGTGTCCAGTGCCCTGCCCCGGAATGAACTATGTCTGAGGCCTCTTTCCTTTCTCCCCATCATTGAGTTCATGCCAACTCTCTGCCTTTATACAAAATATCTTCCTGAGATCCCTCTCCTTACCTTCTTGTCATTCAGAGCACCAGCACAGCACCTTTGTTTATGTCCATGGCATCTAACATCACCCTTTTAGTGTGTGATCAAGTTTCTCAAATATGAATATCTTGGAGAAGATTTTTTATAAAAATTCTGTGAAGTTCAGCTTCAGACTTGATATTCACCCCAAATGATTTATCAGTCTGAACTCCAGCATTTGAGAGGCTGAAGAGTTTGATGCCATTTCAGGGTCATTTCTGACATTTCTGCCCATCAGGGATATGACAGCATAGGTTACTGCCACGTCCAATCAGCATAAAGTTTCTGTTTACAAATCAGTTCTGACATTCAGATTCATTGCTAATATATGAACATTTACTCTCAAGTGTTGGTGCACAATTTAGTCACGACTTAGAGAGAATGTCTCCTTATTTGTTTTATTATTTCCACTTTGATTTCCTTTCACATATGAAACATGAAGCAGATGGACATTCTTATATCAATCATTGTAATACTAACTTCTTTTCCAAAATGTGGACACAGACACAACAGCCACAGCTCAGCTGCAAATGACAGTAAATCACCTCAGGAACAAGCACAAATAAGGTTACAAGAAAAATGAAATTGCACCACTTTTTCTGAATTCATTTTTTTTAACCTAACACACATTATTCATAAAGAATGGAATGCTATCTCTTTTGCTTGCCTCAAACTAATTAATTATATGAATAAGTCTTGCACCATTCTGTAATAGCAATTGTGGGTGTGAATGCACATACACACATAATTCTTTTTATTATATTAGTTTTTACTTATTTTTTATTTTTTCCATTTTTTTATTTTATTGTTGTTCAAGTACTATTGTATGCATTTCCTCCCCACCTCTGCCCCTCATCCCAGTCATCCCCACCTCACTCCCCTGATTCCAAACCCCCCCTTGGTTTTGTCCATGTGTCCTTTATACTTGTTCCTTCCTCTATTTTCCCCCCTTTATACCCTCCCATCTCCTCTCTGCTTACTGCCTCTTGTTCTTAATTTCAATGGCTCTTGTTATATTGTGCTTCCTTGCTTGTTTTGTTGATTAGGTTCCACTTCAAGGTGAGACATATGGCATTTGTCATAAAGTATGTTTTAAAATTTTAATATTTTCACCCTTTCATTTGGTTTGGACAGGTGTACAAAATGAACATTGGAAGGGGTTTTGGTGATTTCTTCCAGTAGGATGTTGAAGAAAGTTTCCAGGATAGGGCAGGAAGTGTGGGAAGAGAAAACAGAGAGAAGTGCAGGACACTGGACCAAGTTTAACAGGTCAGTCTTTGCAGAGAAGGAAAATAAGCACTTCCTGGTACCACCTGGATATGATGGATACTCTATGTACCACTTCTGTTACCCAGAAAGATTTTCAAAATTCTTCTTTGGATTACTTCCCAGCAGAGCATGCTAGAGCAGAAATAACCAAGTGTCCCCAGCTACTGGGACACGATTGAAGAACTACAACTACCCAGATTTCTATTCTTGCTGAGTGACATCAGAGAAAGGTGCTAGCACACCTGAGTATGTAGGGAGGTCACTGTCATACCAGTGGGGTATGGAAAGATAATTTATCCTGGGTGACATCGGGAATCAGGTTGTAGATAACCTCTGGAAACATGGGATTAAAGCTCCCCCTCAGGTCACAGGAATCCATAATGAAAAGTGCCATCAGATTGGAGTGGGCTTTGCTGGATTTCAAGTCATCATGAGTTTGCTCTCAGTCATTTTGGCATTGGCGTTGGCATACTCTATCCTCAGGGTCTATGGGTTCCTAGAACAGAAGAAAATGCCTTTTATTGGTTATTTGGGCACTTCCACTTCCATCCCAATTGTCAAAAGTGACAAAACCAACCAGCTGTCTGGATGTAAACTCAAGTATTTTAAAGATATCACTCTACTGTCTCCTAGTTCATACTGTTTCTGTTGAGAATTCTGCTGTAATTTTTATCTTTACTTCTCTGTGCACAGTGCCTTTCCTCTTTAGCTCCTTTTAACATTTTTCTTTGATGCTGCTTTTCACCAATTTATTATAATTTATCTTTTACTATAATTTCCTCCATGATTTTTATGCTTGAGGTTTGTTAGATTCTTGGGTTTATGCATTTACAGCTTTTATTAAACTTGAGAGAAACTTGCCCTGGCTGGTGGAGCTCAGTGGATTGAGTTCAGGCGTTGAATAAAATGGTCGCTGGTTCAATTCCCAGTCCGGGCACATGCCTGGGTTGTGGGACAGGTCCCCAGTAGGGGCCACATGAGAGGCAAACACACATTGATGTTTCTCTCACTGTCTTTCTCCCTCCCTTCCCCTCTGTCTAAAACTAAATAAATAAAATTTGTGATTAATTAAATAATTAATTAATTTATTAATTAAAGGGGAAATTGGCCATTATTTCTTTCAGTATTTTTTTCTATCCTTCTTCCCATTCATTCTATCCTTTGACAATTTCAAAATCAAGTAGAGAAACAGCCACACAACCTCATCGCTGCACGGGCTGGGACATACTGGTTCATGGTCATTTCTGTAGCACTCCAACCCTTTTATTATTTTGGCCTTTATGGGATCTTCCAACAAGGTATTGCTTGAGTCAAATAGCAAACCAGTCGCAGCTCCAAGTTTCACCTCATCCTAGAGCATTTTGTAGATTTGCTTGTCCTCAGAAACTATTAATGTGTTGTGTCAATTTTTAACCAAGCTGTGCCTCATCCTGTGATTGCAGTCTATTTACTCCATTATGTTTCTCCCACCTTCTCTAATTGAGCCCTCATCTAAAATATAAGGAGATCTGGGCTCTCTATTGTCTAATAATGAGAAGGAAATTCCTGAAGCTTTCTGAGTTTTCATTTAGTCACAAATAAACATTTTTCTCATGCTATAATAAATTTGAAGGAATAACAAGAGGTAAGAATTGAGGTTTTATTTTGAGTGTCTTCATTACTTGAGAATCAATTTTACTGAAGTATAATCTTTATAAGGCCACATTCAAATATCCTCAAGAGAGAACTATAAGAAATTAGGAAAAGTGCTCATTTGAAAGAGTATGAATCCAAATAGCTACCTGTGAATACGGTATGGAGAGCTCTGACAAATGTCCCATTTGGGACTCACATATTTATTCTGCCCCCACTTGCCTAAACCAGAACTATTGGGAATCTTTGGTGCAACATAACATTTTGTCTTCAGTTGGTGGACATGCTTCACATACTTATGAGTTTACTGTGCTCCTTTATCATTAGCCCATATGACTAGGAGTAATACTTTCTGGTGCAAATCTGATGGACATTATAAACTAGAGTACTGAAATGGCATGACACTACTTAATTATGAGACTATGAAATTGAAGTGGAGTTGGTGGGGGTCGTGAATTATACACATGGATTAGGTTGTCTTCCATATGAAAAAGCATACTTTAAAATATTCTCTTATAAAACTAAAAAACCAAATTTGAGAAGTACTACACCTCACTTTTAATACCAGATCTTCTCCAAAAATCTCATTTTTGACTGTTGAGATACTATACAAGCAAACAACAACAAACATTTCCTGATACCCAAAAAAACATAAGAACCAAGGAAAATTGAGAACAGATAACAATATCCTTATTTAAGGATATTCCTTCTTTAAGGAAAATTCATTATTTTCCTGCAGATGTTCATACACCCAAAAGTAATGATCAACAATTAAGACAGATGAAGCTCCTTCTCTCCCAATTGGACAAGATTGCCACTTTCCTTTCTCCTTTTCTCTCTCTTCATCATGCATTCTTCTCTGTCCCCACTTCTTTCCTGAACATCCCTTATTTCTGCTGCTAGACTCTCTACTGCATCTTCCTCTCCTTTGTGAGGACCAGTGGAAAGACCCCAAAGAGCAACTGACTCACTGACAGTGCTGTCTTGTCCAAATATCACACTGGTCCCTCTCGCACCATGCACAGAATTAATTTGAGAAGTTTTCCAGAGACAGTCCAGGTTTTCACTGATGTTTCTGCCTTTCATGGGACTTGTTGGGTTAATCAGTGTAGACACCCCCAGTGAAGAAGACTAAGGCACTTACCCTCCAGAGGAGCAATTTCTCAGAATGTCTTCTCTAAAGTTCAGGTTTTCAAGATGGCAACTTTGAGTCTAGCTGTCCAGACCCTAGGTATTAGCTCTGATGACTGAACTCATAAGCACAAAAACAAAATGTAGGAAGACATTGGGGCATATAAACACACACACACACATACACTTATTCTGTCATATGTCAGTACTTTTCATTCTGAAGAAAAAATTGTATAGGAAGCAAAATGACCTAATGAGTATGAACAAATGTTGATAGAATTCAAGCAAGGGTCATCATAGGTTGCTCAAAATGTTCACAGACTTTAAGTAATAACCATGATCTAGTGCAATCCTCTCAGATTTCTTGTTTCCACCCCCCCCAAAAAAAGTTTACCTTTGCTGCGTATGAAATGAAACTAAGGTATTAAGGAAGTACACATTAGAGTCCACATATAGTATTTATTAACTGAAGTCATACTTTGTTACACCATAACTTTTTCATGGCGCTTTTCACCTCTGCATTCCTCAGTGTGTAGATCAGAGGGTTGAGTAAGGGTGTCCCAATTGTATAAAATACAGCCACCATCTTGTCTATTGAAAATGTGGTTGGTGGGCGTGTGTATATAAATACACATGGCCCAAAAAATATGACAACCACAATAAAGTGGGACGTGCATGTGGAAAGGGCTTTTCGCTTTCCTTCTGTGCTGTAGTTTCTCAGAGAGTACAAGATGACAACATAGGAGATAAGCAGGATTATGAAACTCACCGTGCAAATGGCCCCACTATTAGAGACAACTAACAAATTTATCACATATGTGTCCATGCAGGCAAGTTTCAACAACGGCTGCAAGTCACAAAAATAGTGGTCAATCACATTGGGGCCACAGAAGGGCAATTGCAAAGCTAGGAAAATCTGTGCTAAAGAGTGCATACAAGATCCCACCCAGGCCAGAATCACCAACATGCCACAGAGTCGTTGGCTCATGATGACTGGGTATCGCAAGGGCTTACAAATGGCAACGTAGCGATCAAAGGCCATGAGGATGAGCACAAAGATCTCCATGCACCCAAAGAAGTGGAATGCGAATAACTGAGTCATGCACTCATTGTAGGAAATTGTCTTCTTCTGAGAAAGTGCATTCACAATCAATCTGGGGGCGGTGGTTGTAGAGAAGCAGACATCAGCTAAGGACAGATAGAACAGGAAGAAGTACATGGGACTCCCGAGGGTCTTGCTGGTTTTAATAGTCACTACAATGAGAAAGTTCCCTGAGAGTGTCGCAAGGTAAAACATCAAGAAGACCACAAATACTGCTTTCTGCTTTCCTTCATCCTGTGTCAACCCAAACAAAATGAATTCAATCACACTGCTATTCATTGCCATACTGGCAGCTCTACGTAAGATGCAGTTGACCAAGGTTTGATCTGCAGAGAGAAGAAAAGAAGAGTCAGCTTGAGATCAGTGACTGAACTCTCAATTTCTTGTTTCTCTTCCATCTTGTTACTTCCAATTTCTTTAATCTCCAAAGAATCTTGTAACTCAGTAGATGTCCAAGATCCTCCCAGATTGATCTGTTGTTCAGAAACCTACTGCATTAGACCAAAGATTTGCACTTGGTATATGCCTATTAATATGCATAAGGCAAATGTTTCAGCAAATACAGAGAAGCTCAATAAGAAACCGCTATTGTAGCCAAATTCTGAAGCTGCAGGAAGAAATTTTGGAAAAGTAAGTTTTCTCACTAGCTAAAAGCCAAAAGGCCAGGTTATGAGGTTTGAATATATTGTTATTGGTGAAATGTAATTTTGAAGACATACAAAAGATGAGAATAAATTTTAGGATTTATCCAGTGCCTAAGAAAAAATTACCACTCAGATTAATTTAACAAAAGTTAGTCATTGTTTGTTTCTAAATTTGGTCCAACTAGACTTTAAGCTGCTCTATAATGAAGTGCCTACCTCCTTCAAGATGTCAGAGTTCCTCTGAAGATGTCTGTCCTTCTATTCCTTGCACTTAGAAACTCAGTGGGAAGGATACAGGTGGCCCAGCAAAATACAGACTGGGCTACAGGAACCCCAAGAATTATGAGATAGTAGCTCTGACCTGTCACTTCCTTTCTGACAAAAGGATCAGGTGCTTGCTTTCAATCACTCTCTGTGGGACAGAGCAAAATAAAATTCTCCTCACAGCTCCAACAGGATCATTTGTTGTGAATATCGTTGTTAAGATTTTATATTTCAGAGAAGTTTCAAGTTCACAGGAAAACTGAGAGGAAGCTACAGAGACTATCCACATAGTCTCTGCCTCCACACATACATGACACCCCACACACCACTATGGACATCCTCTGCCAGAGTGGTGCACCTGCAATAGTGATGAACCTACACTGACCCATTATAATTACCCTAAATCCATAGTTGACCTTAGGGCTCTTCATGGTGATAGATGGAATAGGTCAGGATAAATGTGTAATGACAGGGGCCCATCATTGTTAAAACCTACAGAGTATTTTCAGTGTCTTACACAGAGTTAATTTTATATGCACAACACAGAGAATACAATTCCTTTCACACACTATCTAATAATAAATAATATCTCACACAAATTAGAAGAAAGTAACACTTTGAGTGAGATGTCTATGTGAGTTTTTAATATGGGATTATTAGCTCATACATATGAGACAACTGGGCAGGTATTTCATAAACATCAGTATTACAAACAGCCAATCCTAGAATTCCTTAACTGAATCCTTGCTTGACCATCTGTATTTCTAAACTGAGAGAAAATTTCAGATATGCCCTATTCTCGCTCTTTCTGTCCTCTCCCTCCTTTTACCTCATCCTCACCCTGGAAAAGAAAAAGTTTTGAAAATATAAAGAACCCTCAATATAATGGAATCATTGCTATGGTTTTCAAATGCAGTGGTTGAAATACTCACTGTGGCTGTCAGAATCCTCCAACTCCCACCAACATCTGTCTCTCCACTAGTTCTTCTTGGTGCTTCTGCTTCTCCGTCTGCCAGCCAAGCCTCACACTGCCCGGAGCATGTGGTCTCCAAATTTCCCATATCTCACAGCAGCTAGGTGACATTCCTCAGATACAGCCTCCCTCCCCATAGCCACCTGTATAGGGAGTTCACAGCTGAGATGCCATCTCCTCAGCAAAGTCTTCCTGCTTTTACCAGTCAAATCACTTTCTTGCTAATGGCCTTCCAATGTTAAAGTGTGTGTGTGTATATGTGGAATCATGCATTCTCAGTTGGAGCCCTTCCCTCATGTTTACTTTCATATCTTTTGTTCCTTGGACTTTGCACTATCCCATAAGGCGAGTTCATCTTGTCCTATTTTGTGCACTTCAGGCTGAGCTGAGAGGCAGAGGTTAGCAGACAGTAGTGAGGAGCTAGGACCAGAAGTCAAACCTTGGGGCTCCATGGCAGTTCACTAGCACTCTACCCCACCACTTCCTGCAAAGCATCAGATTTCACCCACCTGGCAGAGCCACTCCAAACCCAGAAATCTTAGACAGATAGAGGAGAAACCACTGCTGTTAGCAGACATGTCCTGACTACCCAGTGGATGCAAACTTCGGGATGGGGCAAAGAAATCAGCACTTTATATGTATATTCAGAAACTAATAGTGATGAAGAGGGGATAGAGAGATGAGAGAATGATGGCAGGAATCAGAGCCAAAGGGGGAAAATGTGCATGTGGGGAGAAGAAGGAAGAGGAATCAAGGGCTGGGCTAAGGAAAACCCCACCGTGCAAGATGAGCACAAACCATGTTAGGGATAAAGCGTAATTACTTAGCCCTAGGGTTTCAGTAGACAATTTCACTTCTGTATCTTCCATGCCCTGTATTGTCCAGTCCTCGATCTCAAAAAGAGTATGTGATTTTTGGCTGGAAGGTGGAGTGATGGTGGGTCTTGTACAGCCAAAGTTGGTATCATGAATATTAGAACAATCAGCATTCTAGTATTATAGAATCACATTATCGATCATCAGTATCAATACATACTAATTGTATGTTATTAATATCCACCTTTATTCTTTTCCTGGCCCTAAGATCTGCATGTGTATGATGCTATACCCCTGCTCCCTTCAGTGTACCCTCTTTCCAATAAGAAACAGACCTGAGACAGCGCTGCATCAGTCAAAGACCAGTGGCAGCTGGGGGACCCTGATGCATCAGAATCTCTCAGCGCTGTGGGGAAAAAAGTCCTGGAACCTCAGGTTTTTCAGGAGAAAGAGCTGGATGATGGCAACTTCCCAAAACCCAGTCCTGAGTGGGAGGCAAGAAAAAGAAAACAGTTCAGTGTGGCTTGAATAACTTTGTCTTTTAAACAAAGAGGCAAAACCAAAGGAGAGCTCAGAGTTCTCACTCTTGTAGCTCTGATTTACCTTCACATGTGTTCACAACATGTAAACTGCACAATGTACAGGGATCCACCTGGCTGTCTGGTGCAGGATCTATGGAGAGGGGAGATACTCTGGGGATGGCCAACCTGTCCTACAAAGTGTGAGCGAGACTCACCAAAAGGGTCTGGAATACCAGCAGAAGGTTTCTTAGAATTTTCTAGGGAAAAAAGGAAATAGCCCGTGATAGAAACATCTGTAAGTCCCACTCTCTTACCCCAAAACATTCCCCTGCACACCATCCAAATTAAATAATTCTCTTTCCTCCATCAGATATTTATAGCAATTTCATAAAAGTTCAAAAATGCCAGACTCAGGAGGGACAAGGACTCCACCCTGCCCTCCCAAGCCTGACCACTTTGCTCAGCAAGCTTCTTAGCCCATTTAATACAGGATCACAGCAAACCTTGGGGCCAATTTATCCCAAAGAGGCTGTCACCAGGCAGTCTGTCGTCAGAGCCCTCCTCCCCTCCCAGTCTGCCCTAAGGGACACCTCCCATTTCAGTTACCAACTGCTCCACCCTGCACCCTGCTCTGGGGGAAAACCATGTTTTCTAAGGTATACTTAGGCAAAGACTTCTGAACTTTACCAAAGCATCAGTCTTGAAAGTCAAATCTTTTCTAATGGCAGACAAAGAGAGCCCAGGTGAAGGTTCAGACACTGAGGTATCATTGAATTCAAGCTCCATTCTTTTGTTTCTGTGACTTTAGACAAGTTTTTTCTCCTAGTTTCCTATTCTAGAAAATATTATCATTAGATAAAATAATTATTACACAAATCACAATAATATTGATAAAATATAATTATAATGAAAGCTACTAATTAAACTTTCTATAATTTCTAAAATAATGTGAAGTCAGTAAATCAGTAAGTAAAGAAAGTATCATTTACCCACAATGAGATATACCATTTTTAAATGTATAGGAAATGAGTTTGATGAATAGATACACACACATAACTGTCGCCTCATGGAGTTTTTCAACTTCATACATCGCTTCATGGAACCAGACTTGAATTTTATTCTTTTTGCTTCATATTCATATATTTTTGCCTCTGCTCTTTATCAATTGGTTTTATTTTTATTTTTTATTAGCTGATGTTTTCATTTAGCATGATGCTGGTAGTTGCTATCTTTTATCCTATTTTCTTACTTAAAAGTGTTGAAATGACATTGGCTAATAAAATTATACAGGTGTCAGGAGTGCGTTTCTGAGATACATCACCTACATATTGCACTGTGTGTCCACCACCCAAAGTCAAACCTTCTTACATCATATATTTGATCCTCTTTACCCTTCGCTCACCCTCCTCAACTCCTTTCCTTCTGGTAATCACTGTGCTGTTTTTTTGTGTTTGGGAGTTTCTGTTTTTCTTGCTTCTTTGTTACTGCAGTTTTCTATCCCACATATGAATGAAATCATATGATTCTTAACTTTTTCTGTTTGACTTTTTTCACATAGCCTGGTATTCTCAAGGCCCATTCATGTTGTCACAAATGGCCATATTTCATCTTTTCATTTGCTTTATTATAAATTTCCTTCTGAGCATATGTGGTCAGTCTGTTCCAAGCCTCACCCCATCTCCTGGTGGTTTGCTGGCAACCTTTGGACTTCCAAAGCTTGTACATGCATCACCCAGTCTCTACCTCCATCTTCAAATTGTAACAGGGTGCAGCCAAGAGGGGGGCCCCAAATAGGGATTTGTAATGGGGTCAAGAACTCAAGGTGTCCAGGAAATATTAGAAAAATATATAGGATGTCCTCACCCCCACAAGCCTGACCTGGGGGAAAGGACACATGCAGCAGGGCCATTGAGAGCTGTTTTGCATAGCCTCACCTGTGCAGCTATCCTCTGGAATGGTAATTTAACATATCCATAACCTTTAACTGGTTTCATACATATGTTAAATAGCTTGACCATGCTTTGAGCCAGGAGGATGGAAGTAACTTCCACCCAAGATGTAACTGGGAGGCAAATCCCCCTGGTTCCTGCGCCTGTGTGAGAGCTTGGAGAACATTGGCTCCATGACAAGAGGCCACACCTGCCCAGACTTACTATGGCAGCCCAGTAAAGCTGGAGGAATACTGGAATGCTGGCAGGTGTAACTGATTGTAGGAGGGGTTGGAGAATGGACACAGGACCAGGTGGCTTTGGCAGAGAAGGGAGAGAGAACCATGCTGCTTTGGCAGAGTGGGGACCACATGGCGGCAACACAGCTGATGGTGCCAGGAGCCTGAATCAGACTTCTACTTCCTTTCCTGAGATATGGAACCCCAGAATGGGCAGAGGGAGAAGGAAGGACTGTGTGCATCTATGAGTATTCTAAAGGACGTTAGTATATTAATGAAGACGTTAAGTCATTACTCTAAGTCTATATAACTTTTAAATAAATAATTCCTTTCCTTTTCACCAGTCTCTGCATTGAGAGAGGTTTTTTCTCTGGAACGGGGAAGGCGAACCTCGTAGGTCAGGGGGCACCTCCAGAGATAATGGGGGGGTCCTTTCCATGATAGTATATAGTTCGACCCTACCCCATCTGTTCTGTAACAACATGGCATGTGTGCTTGTGTCTCTGTGTCCAAATTTCTGCTTTTTATGAAAACATGAGTCATATTGGATTAGGGCCAAACCAACAACATTGGGGTTAGGACTTCTGCATCCTTTAGGGGGATGCAATTCAACCCACAGCAAACCCTAAGATTGGGGAAGTGTTCTGAGGGAAATCATACTGCAGTCTTGAGGCGCTCCAAATTTCCTCCAAAAGACCTGCTGTTGCCCCTGCCCTCCCTCAGCACCCTCCTCCTGTGAAGCCCAGGTTCCCATGTCCTAACAATGCCCAGATTCAACTAATGCTCCCAGGCCAGAAGCAGTCACACAATTCAACTTTTTGATGATTCTCTCTGAAGCCCATGCCTTTCATTTAGATTGTCTCTGCAGCTCATACAGGTGTTTTCTCTATTGTATTTGGCTTTCTAGGTGTTCATGACAAAAGCATTTTTGGCCACAAGTTATTGAACCTCACCCAGGAGCAGAAATGCATTTACATATTTTTTACATAGTAACATAGTTACTAACCACACACTATGGACCAGATGCTATTCTAGGCATTGGGAATGTAATGGTAAATCCTTTAAAACAACACAAATCCCTACCCTCATATGAACTGTATTCTAGTGTATATACAAAAAATGAATACAATATTATATGACATGTTAGGGAATGATACTCCCTAAGGAGAAAAGTTAAGCAGAGATGGAAGAATAAGAGGTACACAATGTGAGTAGGTGGGAGGTGCATATCTAGGAGTTAATCAGAAAACTCATTATTGAGAAGACACATTTTAACAATAAACCGAAGAATATGAGGAGGTAAGCCATGCCTATATCCAGAGGACAAATAATGAAGACACAGAAAACAACCTGTGTGAAGCTCCTTAGGCAGGAGCACGCCTGATGTCATGTGAAAAGTTGTCAGGGACAACGTTTTTTGTGTCACATCAGGTCAAACAATCGTTATAGAGGAGCAGGAGTACACACAAGCTGGAAATGATGGAAGTGTAGTTGAAAGTTAGCGGATATGAAATCGAGAGATTTTGGAAGGATTTGAATCATAGGTAATGACTAGGTCTAGGGTACAACCAGGAGGGGAGCAGCTGAGACAGATTAAAGGACAAGTTGGTTGTTGTAAATTAACATATCAAAACTTCTTACCATAAATTCAAACTTTTACTTTAAGTTGCCTTCAAAGTTTTACCCCAACGACATACTTTTGAATCAACCTCTTCTCCTTTTTAGCCTTTTGCTTATTTTTAATAATTGCATCAAAACTAATTTCCATAGTTTGGTGGGATCAAGGGTGAGAGGTGGGGATGGCTGGGATTGGGAGGAGCATTGGGGGTAGAACAGACACAACGGTACTTGAACAACAATAAAGAAAACAAAGAAAAAATTAATAAAGTTAAAAGAGCTTTATAAAGTGGACAAATGAGCATATTAGCCTATATTCAGAGACAATACAATTTAAATACCCCAGGTATATTAAAGTGCCTTGATCCTCAGCTAATACATTTTTCCTTAATTATTAATTAAAGAGAGAAAGACACAGGGCTTTTCAGACAATGAGAAATGTCAAAGGGTAATTTCCTATAAAGTACAAATGGCTTGATCATTAAAAACTTCCATTAGTGACTAAAATATCAAAAAAAAAATTTCCACGGGACTAAAGAACATAAAATAAGAATATTTTTATAATTATTAACTACTGTCAAAGAGCCTTCCACTTTGACTGTTTCATTATATACTAGAAATAATTTTACTATATAATGAATATATTTATAATAAAATCTGCATCAAAGTGTTCATAGATTACAGGATGAGAAAAGTACTCTTCAAAAATTCATAATTTTCCAGTCCCACACTCCAAAAGTAACTGTTAATTCCTTGCATATTGTTCCAGGTTTTTCAGGGTCATATACATCCCTTTTTATGGAAAAAATTGGATCATTTTCCATGATTTCTAAAATTACAGCAATATAGCATAGATTTCTAATAAAGTTTTAAATGGGAGCACTGTCTGATTTATTTGGTTAAAATTATGATATATATTTCTTTTACTACTGATTTGGGACAATATTTTTGTATATTCTTTTACTTCTTACATTTCATCTATCTGAATTATGTATATCTTTCATCAGTTTGTTTTTAATATCTTTCTTTTGAACTCTAGCTTTTCTTTCATTTTATACAGACAAATCTATCAACTTTTCCCCTTTCTAGTTTAATCTGTTGCTTCAGTCTGTGAGTTATCATCTTTATTCTCTGTCATAATATTTCTATGACTTTTAATATTAATGTCAAATGACCCAGAATTTATGTCAGTATGAGTCTAGAGATACTTTTCTTCCTTCTAATTAATCATCAGTCCTTCAATGAAGCAATAACACTTTCAAATCATCCTGGCTGGTTTGGCTCACTGTATTAAGTGCTGGCCTGTAAACCAAATGATTTTGGTTCAATTCCCAGTCAGGGTACATGCTTGGATTGTAGGCCAGGTTCCCAGCAGGGGGCGTGCAAGAGGCAACCACACATGGATGTTTTTCTCTCTGTCCTTCTCCTTCACTTCTCCTCTCTGTAAAAAATAAAATAAAATAATCTTTTAAGAAAAATAACACTTTCAAATCAGTCATCATATATGTACTAAGAACCTAAACATATCTGCAGTCAAGGTAACAGAAGAAATCCTTCAAAAATCCCTTCTTTATTCATTAATTTTTTTAATATATTTTATTGATTATGCCATTACAGCTGTCCCATTGCCCCCCCTTCACTCCACTCCATCCTGAACACCCCCTCCTTCCCACATTCTCCCCCTATAGTTCATGTCCATAGGTCATACATTTAAGTTCTTTGGCTTCTACATTTCCTATACTACTCTTACCCTCCCCCTGTCTATTTTCTACCTACCATTTATGCTACTTATTCTCTGTACCTTTCCTCCCCTCTCCCCCTCCCACTGCCCTGTTGATAACCCTCCATGTGATCTCCATTTCTGTGATTCTGTTCATGTTCTAGTTGTTTCCTTAGTTTGCTTTATTTTAGTTTTGGGTGTGGTTGTTAATAACTGTGAGTTTGCTGTCATTTTTACTGTTCGTATTTTTTATCTTCTTTTTCTTAGATAAATCCCTTTAACATTTCATATATAAGGGCTTGGTGATGATGAACCCCTTTAACTTGACTTTATTTGAGAAGCAATTTATCTGCCCTTCCATTCTAAATGAAAGCTTTGATGGATAGAGCTATCTTGGATGTAGGTCCTTGCCTTTCATGACTTGGAATACTTCTTGCCAGCCCCTTCAAGGCTGTGAGGTCTCTTCTGAGAAATCAGCTGACAGTCTTATGAGAACTCCTTTGTAGGTAACTGTGTCATTTTCTCTTGCTGCTTCTAAGATTCTCTCCTTCTGTTTCATCTTGGGTAATGTAATTATGATGTGCCTTGGTGTGTTCCTCCTTGGGTCCAGCTTCTTTGGGACTCTGAGCTTCCTGGACTTCCTGGAAGTCTATTTCCTTTTCGAGGTAAGGGAAGTTCTCCATTATTTGTTCAAATAAGTTTTCAATAATTTGCTTTTTCTCTTCTCCTTCTGGTACCCCTATAGTGTGGATGTTGGAACATTTAAAGATGTCCTTCAGGTTCCTAAGCCTCTCCTCATTTTTTTTGAAATCTTGTTTCTTCATTCTTTCTGGTTGGATGTTTCTTTCTTCTTCCTGGTCCACACTGTGGATTTGAGTTCCAGTCTCCTTCTTATCACTATTGGTTCCCTGAACATTTTCCTTTGTTTCTCTTAGCATAGCCTTCATATTTTTATCTAATTTGTGACCAAATACAACCAATCCTGTGAGCATTCTGAATTCCAGTATTTTGAACTGTGCATCTGATATGTTGGCTATCTCTTTGTTGCTTAGTTGTATTTTTTCTGGAGCTTTGATCTGTTCTTTCATTTGGGCCTTTTTTTTTTTTTTTTTGGTCTTGGAATGCCTGTTGTGTAAAGGGGCAGAGCCTTAGGTGTTAACCAGGGCGGGGCAACGCTGGTTGCTGCACTGTGCCTCTCTATGTGGGCAAGGGGTCCTATGTGGAGCAATGGCACTTGCTCCACTCTCTGCTGGTTTTCAGTCACTTCCTGTGCTACCCACAATCAAATTGGGTCCTTCTGGTGCTCATTCCCAGGTGGGTAGGTTTGTGTACATTCTAGGCCCCTGTGTTTCTCTCCAACTACCTCTCCTGTGAGGCTGGGAGTTTCTCCTGCTGCCGCATCAATGCACACAGGTGTTTTTGATCAGTGGTTTGGGCTTTATTCCCCCCACACTGGAACTCTGAGTTTGGAGGTCTGTAACCCAGTCCACCAGCTGCTGCCTCTCTGGCCAGCTGCAGCTTAGCTCACCCTGCTCCACAGTCTGCCATCTCGCTGGGTCCACCAGCTGCCACCGTGCTGCAAGAACTCTCCACCCGGCTGCCTGTGTCAACCCCTCCTACCGGACTGGATGAATGTTTCTTCTTTATCTCCTTGGTCGTTGGACTTCCATAGAGTTCTATTTTCCTTCAGTTCTCATTGTTTTTTGTTTGTAAATTGATGTTGTCCTCCTTTTGGTTGTGTGAGGAAGCACAGTGTGCCTACCTATGCATTCAGCTTGGCCAGGAGTATCTCATTTAATTTTATTGTTGATCAAACAATAAATCAAAGATGTCCTCAACCTCTTTACAATCAAGTTGGTAATATAACATGCCTTAGAAAAGAGAATTAACTAGATAAGAATTACACACAACTGAACATAACACTACCAGATGAATATCGGTTCAAAAAATAGAAATATCCTGAGAGAATGGATTGATCGGTCAATGAAAGTTCAAAAACAAAAAGAAATAAAGTTATGGCTTTAAAATTTCCAACAAGGTTCTCTGACACTCAACATTCAATAAGCTTATACTGAATTTGCCAAAGTAAAATATTTAAATATTAGTAAATAAGATTTCCCATGTACCTTTAATGAAGTTACACATCAAACTGAAGTTTTGTTTGCTTGCAGTCCAGTTAAAATAGTATTAGTTGAGTGTGATAAACTAGAGATGTTATAATAATTACAAAGCTTGGGTTGGCAGTTTCAATCATCTCTGACGACTATAAAAGAATTCATTGATTACTGATTAATTTCAATATATTAGTTCCTAATAGAAAACAAACACCAAATGGAGGGAGCTTTTGTCTGTGATGACAGGAGGAGTTAGGAGAGAAGAGTGAGCAAAATATCACAAGGGAGAAACATGCATTGGTGCAGCTAAACATAGAGATGATCTCCCTAAAAACTGCTGTCATTAGTCAAAAGTTGGAAGAGATAAAATTATGGACAGAATTTGGACAACCATGAAAACCAGGTCATATAGTTCTACTTTGTTTTCTTTTGAATAAGCAAAGAGAAGTTTTGGGGACATAAGATACAAACTTAGCTCTTGACAAGATGGACACAGTAGATCAGACAAACACTTTCGGGGGATTTAGCCCTTAGCACCTACATGCTCCGTAACACTCCTGCACTTTCCTAACTCTGTCATCTGGGGGGACATCACAGTAGTGGAGAATGTAATTTTCCTTTCTTTAATTCTTACTTTTCCCTATTGAAATGTTAAACCAGTTCAAATATATTTGATTCTAAAAGTCTCCCCTATTTTCCCTGATAGACAAATGCCTCTATCTCCTACTTTCCTGTATTGCTGTGTGTTATTAACTATGTATTTCATTGAACAACACAATCCTAGATTATATATTATTCTTGTTGTATAATCTTATTATTCAAACAATTTTCACTCTCAGTATTTCATTTAACCTGCACATTCATTTACAAGTTAAGTGTGGCCGTTTGCCTCATCCTTTCAATGTACAATCTTTGACCTGTGATACAGTAAGTTTTTCCACTTATACATGAGATCATAAGGTATTTCTTTTTCACCACATGGCTTATTTAACTTAACATAATGCTCTCTAGTTCCATCCATGCTCTTGCAAAGGGTAGGACTCTTTCTTTCTCTCTGTTGCATAGTATTCCATCATGTAAATGCACCACATTTTTTGATCCACTCATTTACGGGGGAAACTAACCAACAAAACAGGCAAGCAAGCAAAATATAACCAGAGACATTGAAATTAAGGATCAACTAACAGTAGCCAGAGGGGAGGTGGGAGGAGATAATGGGGAGAAAAGGGGAAAGTGTTGTCAGAAACATGTACCAAGGACACATGGACAAAACCAAACAGGAGTAGGATCAACGGTGGAGAGTGGGGATGGCTGGGGTGAGAAAGAGTGGTGGGGAGAATTGGAGACAATTGTATCTGAACAACAAAAAAAAAATTAATAATAAGAAAGAAAGAACACAAGAAAGGCAGAGGTAAAGAAAGAAAGAAGAAAAGAAAGAAAGAAAGAAAGAAAGAAAGAAAGAAAGAAAGAAAGAAAGAAAGAAAGAAAGAAAGAAAGAAAGAAAGAAAGAAAGAAAGAAAGGAAGGAAGGAAGGAAGGAAGGAAGGAAGGAAGGAAGGAAGGAAGGAAGAAAGAAAGAAAGAAAGAAAGAAAGAAAGAAAGAAAGAAAGAAAGAAAGAAAGAAAGAAAGAAAGAAGGAAGGAAGAAAGAAAGTTAGTTTTCTCCAGTACAGTTAGGTTAAAATTAGAGTGGGGTACTACTAGATAGTCTTTCTCTCTAGCATTCACCATCCCTGTCACATAAAGCTTCAAACCCATTTCATGTACACTTCATATACATTTTCTAGGATCATGTAGAACCTAGAAAAGACAAATCCTGAGCCCTCCAAGAAAGACACGAATTGATACATTAATATTGGGTTTTAACCCCAGAATCAAGTTCTGCATACTGCATGTTGAACCAAATATCAAAGCAGAAAAGAGATACCTAAATGAATAAGAGTGAAGAACAGGCAAGAGTAGAGAATGAGTGCAGTCAGTCCAGGAGAGGGGAGAGTGAGAGTGAGCAGACCCAAGGAAGGAAGAGTCAGAGGGTAGCATACAGAAAGACACAGAGGAGAGGGAGCAATAGACAATATTCAGGTGGAGAGTATGATGCAAGATTTCATCACAGAACTCAGCTTCTCTCTCCATGACCTACTGCAATATCACTAGCCCAAAACCAGAAAGAGGGTGTAGTTATGGGTCATGAGCAAGGGATCCCAAGGGTCTCAAAAACCACGTGAGGAGAAAGAACAGCCTTATACTGTTATCATTCTAAATCTCTTCAAGTGAGAGATCCCCCAAGACAGAAACTTCTGCCAATCTGGCCTCAATGCCATGTATGCTATATTGGCCCCTCAATGAGCAGACATGCTTGAGAGTGCTGAAGCCAGGGAAGACTGAGGCACCCTGGATCACTCTCATTCATCATTTCAGGAAATGTGTTCAGCAACTCCATCAAGTCTTAGAACACACACTGAGTGTAGATTCCATCAAATCAGTCTCATCTTTCATTGCAAACTACTATTACTCTGTTCCACACTATCCTCATGGCATTTTTCACTTCCTTATTCCTGATGGTGTAAATCAAAGGATTGAGCATGGGTGTTAGGATGGTGTAAACTATTGTCACCATTTTGTCAAAGGAGAAAGTGGATGGAGGTCGGGCATACATGAATATGCAGGGGACAAAGAACAAAACCACAATAGCAATGTGAGATCCGCAAGTAGAGAGAGCTTTCCACTGCCCTTCAGTACTGTGAGTTCTCAAAGAGAACAAGATGACACCATAGGATACAAGCAACAAAGAGAAGATTATGATGCAGATAAACCCACTGTTGGCCACCACCAAAAGGCCAAAGACACGAGTGTCAGTGCAGGCCAGCTCTAGTAATGGGTACAAGTCACACATGAAATGGTCAATGACATTGGGGCCACAGAAAGGCAGCTGTAAAGCAAAGAGAATTTGTATTGTGGAATGCAGGAAGCCCCCTGTCCAGGCCACCCCAATCAGAATGCCACAGAGCCTCAAGTTCATGATAGAAGAGTAATGCAAGGGCTTGCAGATGGCCACATAGCGGTCATAGGCCATGGCAGTGAGAACAATCACCTCTACTCCACCAAACAAGTGTCCAGCAAAGAGCTGGGTCATGCAGCCCTCAAAGGAGATGGTCTTCCTCTCATAGAGAGAGTCCACGATCATCTTCGGGGTGATGATGGTGGAGAAGCAGGCATCCAGGAAAGACAAGAAAGCCAAGAAGAAGTACATGGGGGAGCCCACGAGTGCTGGGCTGCTGCTGATGGTCACCACAATTAGCAAGTTGCCCCCGATAGTTGCCATGTAGATGAACAAAAATATAACAAATGCTGTTTTCCGAACATTTGGATTCTGTGAAAGGCCCAAGAGGACGAACTCGGTTACAAAGCTTTGGTTTTGCATGATTTCCAAGGAAAAGCTAAATGCTACCAGAGTAAGCTTCTGAAATCTGCAATTATGAGAAAAAGAAAAATTCACCTGGGACCAGTTTATGAAACCATCGTCTCATAGTCATCAGCCAGTTGGTGGATCCATATCAAAAGCTGAGTGCATGCTTCTGTTGTAAATGAGGACAGAAAATTAGAAATTTGTTGAAGGTTGTAGTGGGAGGTCAGGCACAAGTCAGGAGGAGATAAGTTATTCAATACTTTAAAGTGGTCAGAGCTTATATGTAGGAGAAGTATTCATATACAGTAGGGAAGAGACACAGTTTTTATCTCCACTGCCAGAGCAGATCACTTAGCAGTGGTTTCCTGGAGTGAATTGTTGAGGAGGATTCTGAATCCACATCCACATTGAGGACAGAGAAGTTGTAATTTATTGATCATTCCTGCCATTACTATGGAATGGGAGCAGGGTGACTCCCATGCCATCACTGAACAGGAGACCACCTTATCTACAAAAGAAGAAATAACCCCTAGTTTAAGAGTCATTTGAAAATGAAAACTATTTATCCAATTTTTTTTAGCTCTGAACTGAAAAAAGCTCTTAAGATGAATACAGGAAGAGGACTGACATCTATCAGAGGGAACATGGGTTAGGGGACTGGGTGAAAAGGTGAAAGGATTAAGCAAAACAACTCATGGACACAGACAATAGTATGGTGATTACCAGAGGGAAGGAGAAGTGGGCACAGGGGTGTGCAGAGGAGTTAAAGTGTGAATAAGTGGTGATACAAAGAGGCTTGACTTTGGATGGTGAACACACAATACAACACAGGTGATGTATTATAGAATTGTACACTTGATGTTTATATAAGATTATAACCAATGTCACTCCAATAAATTCATGAAAAAACTAAAACAAGAAAAGATGAATTTATTGATTCTCTACAAAAAAAAGAAAGTTCTATGGAAAACTGCCTAGCTCATTTCTAACACATAACAAGCATGCACATGATGAGTTAGGTACTTTCTTCATTCATCATTTAAACTAAGAATAATTGTTTATGAAAAATAATAACAACTACTTAAAGGTATTGTCAGCATGACCAACTTAAATAATTAAAGAAAGCAGCTGTTTAAGAAATACTCCTAGGCAACAGTCCATGTTATGTCTTATTATCCTTATTTTCCTGGAAAACAATCCATGCTTAAAGAGAAAACATCAAATAACATGCTGGGTCTGGAATTTCAGCACACCCGGCTCCAACACTTAAGTATTCCTAATGAATCTAGAGAGAAAGGAGCAGAGCTGGCCCTTCTGCTGTCTTCATCCACCTGTGGAAATCAAAGTCCTCTGATTCCTTTGTTCATGCTTGAAGGGGGTCCCTGATGAAAGACACCGAGCAAGTGATGTAGATGCAGAAAGTCATAGTCCAATTAATACAGATACAAATTGGCAACAAACACAGTTAAGGAATAGAAACAGTATTTTGAGTATAGCTAGAATCTTGAGACTTTTTAAAATATGTGCTCATTGTTTATATTACGTGGCCCAATCTGACATTGTACAACTTGACATTTATGACTTTTTGTAAACTATGTTCATGTATAACCTACATGCTCATCCCACAGGATTATGCTGTGTATCAAGCTGGCAAAAGGTAAAACTTGCTTATGATAAGTGCCCTCAACGATTTAGTCACTATTCTCTCACTTAGCAAGACAGACACCTTACCTAGGAGTCGTCCAGATAGTTACTCTAACTATGAACTGTTTTCCATAGCTAGACATCAGTTTCCAAGAATGATTGTGTCCTCACCTGTACATATAACAGAAATTTATTTCTCAAATGACTGGCTATAAAATATAGCCACTAACTTACCACGGAGAAGGTGGTTGCAGGGCAGGTGTGTATAAATATGCAAGGACCAAAGAACAAGACAATGACGGTGACGTGGGAAACACAGGTGGAGAGGGCTTTTCTGCTCCCTTCAAACTATGCTTTCTCAGGGAATGCAAGATGAAAATGTAGGAGAACATCAGCATGACAGAGCTCACTGTACAGATGGCCCCACTGTTGGACACCAGGAGCAGATTGACCACATAGGTATCTGTGCAAGCAAGCTGCAACAAGGGCTGCAAGTCACATAAATAGTGGTCGATCACATTGGGACCACAGAAAGGTAAACTCAAGGCCAGAAAAATCTGAGCTAAAGAATGCACACAGGACCCTACCCAGGCCACAGCCACCAACACACTGCAGACCTGCCCACTCATGATGGTCGTGTACTGCAGGGTCTTACAGATGGCCACGTAGTAGTCCAGGGTCATGAGTATCAGGATGAAGATCTCCAGACAGCCAAAGAAACAGAATGAAAAGACTTGGATTAGGCACTCACTGAAAAAGATAGTGGCACTCTTCAAAAGGGTGTCCACAAACATTCCTGGGGCTATGGAAATAAAGAAGCAGGTATCAGATAAGGACAAGTGGAAAAGGAAGAAATACATTGGGCTCCCAAGTGTCTGGCTGGTCTTGATAGTAGTAATAATCAGAAAGTTACCCAGCAGTATCCCCAAATAGAAAAGCAAGACAGTCACAAACACTATTTTCTTCCTAACAGGATCCTGGGTCAACCCAAGCAGAATGAACTCAGTCACATTATTATTCAGCTACATGATTTCATGAATGAGGATGAGGGGTGAGTGTGAAATTGTTTATCTGCAAAAAAAAAAAGGTATTAATTCATGATGTGACATGTGATATTATGACATACCTTAAGAAAAATAAATATTACTCAACACAGACATTTTGGATGTGGTTTCTTAATGTGTCATCTCAGCTCTTTGTCTCTCAACTTGTAATGACCACTAATAGGTTCCTATGTGTCTCAAATAAGCTTGTGAATTTTTTCTTCCCTACAGAGCTCTTCAAATACAACTGCCTTCTGACAGACTTTGGTGACCACTTTGTGAAAAAGGATATTCTCTCCCTATTTTCTAAAGGCTCCTTTCATAGCTTTTAGTATAATATTACATACTAAAATTAAGTTTTATGTGCAATTCATTTAGCTTCCTTTTTAAACCAAGAACCTTTGGAAACTACATATTCTCAGGATTTTATTCTCCCTAGTTCCAAACTCAATGTCTTGTACACTGCAGGTACTTCAAGTGATTTTTAATTGGACTTTCTCTAGTACCTCTTACAATATATCCTTTACCTGATGTTTTAGTGTAATTGTGATTATTGAACACATTCATATCATTAATCTACGGTGACCTTCTATTTGTTATGTATGGTAAACAGATAAATATGATCCTGATTTATAAATCCAGAAAAAATTCTGAGATCAATTTTAAATAACTGAGTCAGTCAGCTCCACAAGCTGGAGCAGGTGTTCCACTTTGTATGGCCATGAGAGACTGGGGGACGCTGACACACAGAGAAATGATCACCTCAACCATTTGACACTTTCTACATGTGCCCTTGGCCTTTAAAGAATGCAAGGACAGCTGTGACAGGGATCACGTCCTCTGATCCTGATGGAGGTTTTAGTGCATGTGTTTGTGGATGACCACGTTCACTTTTCCCAGAGGGGCATCAACACCTTTTCTCATCAGGTTCTCAGAGCAATTTGTCCCATAAATGAGCAACAGTGATCAGAGATGAAACCACACCAGTAAAATAGTGCCTCAACTTCCCCAGCAAGTTTGGCTACCATAAGAATAGCTGGATTTCTCAAAACTATAGTGAAGAGACGACATGTTGGGTAGGGAGGTAACAGGGATGAGCTGAAAGGAAAGCAGACAGTGGAGAGTAGGGGAGAGAATAGATAAGGGTGGAATACGGAGTGGGAGGCATGTCTTCCCATCCTAAAAGTCAGTCCGATTGCACAGACCTCGGTGAGAATCAGCACTTTCCTCTTAAACTACCCAACCCTCCCTGACACAGTTCCACTACACTTCACCCTTTGGAAACCTCCCTATACTCATTTCATGTCTATGCAAAATTTACCACTCTCTGAGGGAAAGTTAGTAGATTGTACCACTATTCTTTATCCCTGAAAAGCCCAAATTACAGAATCATAACAACTCCTTCCGATGGACATGACACATTACCTTCTCCTTCATTGTAGTTTTAGCCTTCACATCATCATGGTTTCTCTAAACTTTCCTTGACAAGGAGATATTCAGCCTTTGAGACTTCCTGTCAGATGTGTATCAGCTAAAATTTCCGCTCTTATGATATCACTCTAGCAATATGCAAAGCGTAATAAATTGAAACTGTGCTATGCAACATTCCACTTAAATCTGTCACTCCTCTATGAACAGTTTCTCCAACTTCTAACTACATATATTCTCTTCTAACTTTTAATACCCATAATGAGGACACATCTTGCTCAGTTATCATACATGAAAAGCATATGAGAACTTTTCTGCACTCTGACACCTCAAGAAAGTTTAGGACATGGAATTCATTTTTCTCTCACTACACAATGATGGCTTATCACGGACCTGCTACTCATAAAATATTTGTTGAATTCAAAAATTGTTTTATTCCAAAGCTGAATTTCATTCTACCTATTTACTACATTAACAGTAAACTTCTAAAAACATTTTCTATTCCTTTCTCAGAGAAAGTAGGTGCAGTATAAGACATACAGAAATATATTTTTTAAATCATGTTGGATTATTTTGTAATGACACATTTCTCAGTTCAAAGAGGTAAATCTGTCACTTACCTGTGAGAACACTCTAAAGCTGTGTCAAGTCTTTTGATCCCTTTTTAAAAGCAGCCCTCCATGAACAACAGGGGGTAAAATTCCTTTCTGCATTCCCAAGGGAAAATTTTAAAACATAATAGCATACAATATAGAATACTGGAGAATGGTATTCCCTAGCGTTCCGCTTCCTTCACTAATCAGAAATATCCCACACATTGTAGTAAACTTAACTTGGGTTATTCATTTATCCGACAGGAGAGTAAGTTAACCCTCCTCATCCTCAGTAACCAAATGCAAACAAGGATTTGGAGATATTAGGTGCCTCGGGATGACCAAAGACATCAGGCCATAGGAGCCCAATACAAAGGATGATTGAAAGTGATAAAGCAAAAACAAGAAGAAGAAATAGCAGTGTCTTTGGTAGTACAGGAGTGAATCAGCAAGAAACTATTTTGCTCCCATCCAGGGCCCTAAAACAACCCTCCAGCATGAGGAGACAAAAGCTTTTCTAGTTCTTAGCATTTATTTGCAAGTACAGTCCAAGGAAGGCAGTGTGGTGCCTGAAACCTGTGGTTCGATTCTTGCCCAACTTACCTGTATCACATTTGGAGAAAGAAAAATTGAACACTAAAGTAGGCTGGTGTCCTGTGAAGGGAAGAGAGTCTTTGAAGCAGAAAGACTTTCCCTTACATATTACATAATATTAAAATATGTGATCTAGAAATTTACATCTGAGTTATATGATTATGCTGCTATTAATAAGAAATATTTATAAAAATGTTTCCATCTAAGTCTATATACCTATATTAATTAAAGGTGACTTGCAGATGTTCTGAGAGGCATGACAATAAAGGACCTTAGAGTATTGCATGATATCATAAAGTTCTGTGTTCCCCAGAATTTATCTGGGGCTCCAAAGCCTACCCAAGTAACACAAGATCTGCTGTTTGAAAATAATGAGATGTATTTATGGATCATGAGATGGATCATTCTACACTCTTACTGATTTTTTGCAGAGCTCTATAAATAGATGAACCTCCAGCATCTTGATTCTGCATGTCCTTTAACCTACAAGAAATTCCTTAAAAGTGAAGAGCTCAAAAACATGGCCTAATTCAAGATAGATTTACCTAGATTTTGTTTTCTAATTTCATAATTCAATATGAAGATGGGCAGGACAGGGTGAGTGAGGAATAAGTGAGCACAGAGGAGGATTGGGGCAGTGAAACTACTCTGTAGAGTACCATGAAGATGGATTCAGGTCATTATACATTTGATCAAACTCACAGAACTTACAACAGCAAGAGAGACCCTAAGGAGAAGTATGGACTTGGGTGATTACCACGTGCCAATGTAGCTTCACCAAAGGTAACAAATGTACCGCTCTGGCAGGGGACACTGGTAATGGGAGAGGCTGTGCATGTGTATATGTATACACAAGCTGTATGGCATTCTGGGTACCTGGCACTCAATGTTGCTATTAAACATAAAAATGCTCTAAAAAATAAGCGTTCAATTTTTAAAAATTCCAATGTGACTCATTAGCTGATGTGGAGACTTTTACATACATATGTCAGGTGTTTCTCTGAGGTGTAACTCCTTGGGGTCATGAGCTATATTGAGGAAATGATGCTGATGTATTGTTTAGATCAGCCTTAGTTACAGACGCCTTGGACTCCAGCCCTGCCTCTGGCTCACAAGGCAGGGAAGGGAAAGTATATTCCCTGTTGTACATGGCCAACTGTGGTCACTGTCTCCTTCCAGCATGGACTCATGGTCTCCAAGGCTGATGCAATGCTTTAATTATTTAGAACGCTTGGTGCCAAAACTACTTCCACACTAACAGGCACTTTTTTATCAACTCTCCTGTGATACCTTCTTTTAGCAACCCGTCATTTTGTGGCAGGAAGTTTGGTGATGAATCTTACTAAGAGCTACTGAAAATGGCTTCTACCAGCAGACACAATTATTGAATGGTTTCTCTGTGTCCAGTGCCCTGCCCCGGAATGAACTATGTCTGAGGCCTCCTTCCTTTCTCCCCGTCATTGAGTTCATGCCAACTCTCTACCTTTATACAAAATATCTTCCTGAGATCCCTCTCCTTACCTTCTTGTCATTCAGAGTGCCGATACAACACCTTTGTTTATGTACATGGCATCTGACATCACCCTTTTAGTGTGTGAGCAACAGTTTCTCAAATATGATTCTGTTGGAGAAGATTTCTAACAAAAATTCTGTGAAATTTAGCTTTAGCCTTGATATTCACTTAAATGATTTATCACCAGCCTAAACTTCAGCATTTGAATGGCTCTAGAGTTTGATGCCATTTCAGGGTCATTTCTGACATTTCTGCCCATCAGGGATATGACAGCATAGGTTACTGCCACGTCCAATCAGCATAACGTTTCTTTTTACAATCAGTCCTGGCATTCAGATTCGTTGCTAATACATGAACATCTACTCTCAAATGTTGGTAAACAATTTAGTCATGACTTAGAGAAACTGTCTCCTTATTTGTTTTATTATTTCCACTTTGGTTTCCTTTCGCATATGAAACATGAAGCAGATGGACATTCTTATATCAATCATTGTAATACTAACTTCTTTTCCAAAATGTGGACACAGACACAACAGCCACAGCTCAGCTGCAAATGACAGTAAATCACCTCAGGAACAAGCACAAATAAGGTTACAAAAAAAAAAGAAATTACACCAGTTTTTCTTCATTCATTTTTTTAACCTAACACACATTAGCTATGAAAAGAATGGAATCCTCTCTCTTTTGTTTGCCTCAAACTAATTAATTATATGAATAAGGCTTGCACAGTTCTGTAATAGTAATTGTGGGTGTGAATGCACATACACATATAATCCCTTTTTTAATATTTGTTATTATTTTTTATTTTATTTTTTTCCTTTTTATTTTATTGTTGTTCAAATACAGTTGTCTGCATTTTCCACGCACCTCTGCCCTTCACCCCACTCATCCCCACCTCACTACCCTGATTCCAACCCCCATCTTGGTTTTCTCTATGTGCCCTTTAGAGTTGTTACCTCCCTCCTTTTTCCCCCTTTATCCCCTCCCATCTCCCCTCTGCTTGCTGCCTTCTTGTTCGTAATTTCAATGTCTCTGGTTATATTTTGCTGACTTGTTTGTTTCGTTCATTAGGTTCCACTTAAGGTGAGATCATATGGCATTTGTCATAAAGTATGGTTTCAAATTTTAATATTTTCACCCTTTCATTTCTTTGGACAGTTGTAGGAAATAATGAATATTGGAAGGGACTTCTTCCAAGTAGGGTGTTGAAAGTTTCCATGATAGTGCAGGAAGGGTAGGAAGAGAAAACAGAGTTAAGTGGAGGACACTGGACCAAGTTAAACAATTCAGTCTTTGCAGAGAAGGAAAATAAGCTCTTCCAGGAACCACCTGGGTATGGTGGATACTCTAGGCACCCCTTCTGTTACCCAGAAAGACTGTCAAAATTATCCTTTTGATAACTTCTCAGCAGAGCATGCTAGAGCAGCAGGCTAAGGCACCGATTCCAGAGGACAAATTTCTCAGTATGTCTTCTCTAATCATCAGGTTGGCAAGACAGCAACGTTGAGTCTAAGTGTCCAGACCCTAGGTATTAGCTCTGATGACTGCATTCATAAGGACAAGAACAAAATGTAGGAAGAAAGTGGGGCATAGACACACACACACACACACATACACTTATTCTGTCATTTCTCAGTACTTTTCATTCTGAAGAAAAATTTGTATAAGTAGCTAAATTACCTAATGAGTATGACCAAATGTTGATAGAATTCTAGCAAAGGTCATCATAGGTTGGCCAAAATGGCTATGAATTTAAGTAATATCCATGTTCTAATGCAATCCTCTCACATTTCTTGTTCCCCCCCCCCAAAAATTTTCCCATTCCTACCCATGAAACACAACTAAGATATTAAGGAAGTATACATTGGAGTCCCCATATACTATTTATTAACTGAAGTCATACTTTGTTACACCATAACTTTTTTATGGCACTTTTCACCTCTGCATTCCTCAGTGTGTAGATCAGAGGGTTGAGCAAGGGTGTCCCAATTGTATAAAATACAGCCACCATCTTGTCTACTGAAAATGTGGTTGGCGGGCGTGTGTATATGAATATACATGGCCCAAAAAATATGACAACCACAATAAAGTGGGACGTGCATGTGGAAAGGGCTTTTCGCTTTCCTTCTCTGCTGTAGTTTCTCAGAGAGTACAAGATGACAACATAGGATGTAAGCAGGATTATGAAACTCACCGTGCAAATGGCCCCACTATTAGAGACAACTAGCAAATTTGTCACATATGTGTCCATGCAGGCAAGTTTCAACAAGGGCTGCAAATCACAAAAATAATGGTCAATCACATTGGGGCCACAGAAGGGCAATTGCAAAGCCAGGAAAATCTGTGCTGACGAGTGCATACAAGATCCCACCCAGGCCAGAATCACCAACACGCCACAGACTCACTGGCTCATGATGATTGGGTATCGCAAGGGCTTACAAATGGCAACATAGCGATCAAAGGCCATGAGGATGAGCACAAAGATCTCCATGGCCCCAAAGAAGTGGAATGCAAATAACTGAGTCATGCACTCATTGTAGGAAATGGTCTTCTTCTGAGAAAGGGCATTCACAATCAACCTGGGGGCGGTGGTTGTAGAGAAGCAGGCATCAGCAAAGGACAGATAGAACAGGAAGAAGTACATGGGACTCCCGAGAGTCTTGCTGCTTTTAATAGTCACTACAATGAGAAAGTTCCCTGACAGCGTCCCAAGGTAAAGAATCAAGAAGACCACAAATACTGCTTTCTGCTTTCCTGCATCCTGTGTCAACCCAAACAAAATAAATTCAATCACACTGCTATTCATTGCCATGCTGGAGGCTGTATGTAAGATGCAGTTGACCAAGGTTTGATCTGCAGAATGAAGAAAAGAAGAGTCAGCTTGAGATCAGTGACTGAACTCTAAATTTCTTGTTTCTCCTCCATCCTTTTACTACCAATTTCCTTAAAACCCCTATGAATCTTTGAAACCTGCAGATGTCCAAGGCCCTCCCAGATCGATCTGTTGTTCAGAAACTCACTGCATTGGACCAAAGGTTTTGCACTTGGTATATGCCTATTAATATATGTAAGGCAAATGTTTCACCAAATAGAGAAAAGCTCAATAAGAAACTGCTCTTGTAGCCAGATTCTCAATCTACAGGAAGAACTCATGGAAAAGTAAGTTTTCTTCCTAGCTAAAACCAAGAAGAACAGGTTTGAAGTTTGAATATATTGTTATTGGTGAAATGTAAATTTTGGAGGAATATAAAACATGAGAATAGATTTTATTAAGATTTAAACAGTGCACAGGTAAAAATTACCACTCGTATTTATTTAACAAGGTAGTCATAATTTCTTTCTAAATTTAGTCCAACTAGACTTTGAGCTGCTCTATAATGAAGTGCCTACCTCCTTCAATATGTCAGAGTTCCTCTGAAGAGATGTGTCTTTCTATTCCTTGCACATAGAAACTCGAGGGAAGCATACAGGTGTCCCCAACAAAATACAGACTGGCCTGCAGGAACCCCAAATATGATCTCATAGTGGCTCTAACCTGTCACTTACTTTCTGGCAGAAGGATCAGGGGCTCACTTTCAATCACTCTCCGTGGAGCTCAGCAAAATTAAAATCTGCTCTCAGTTTCAATAGGATCATCTGTTGTCAATATCGTTGTTAAGACTTTATATTTCAGAGAAGTTTCAGGTTCATAGGAAAACTGAGAGGAAGCTACAGAGACTTTCCACATAGTATCTACCTCCACATATACATGACACCCCACACACCACTATGAACATCCTCTGCCAGAGTGGTGCACCTGCCATAATGGTGAACCTACAGTGACCCATCATAATTATCCCAAATCCATAGCTAACTAAGGGCTCCCTCATGGTGATAGATGGTATGAGTCAGGATAAATGTGTAATGACATGGGGCCATCATTACAAAACCTACAGAGTATTTTCACTGTCCTAAAACACAGTTAATTTTATATTCACAACATACAGAATGTATTCCTTGCACATGCTATCTAATAATAAATAATATCCCCAAGAAGTTAGCAGAAAATAACACTTTCAATGAGATGTCTCTGTGAGTTTTTAACCTGGGAATTATTAGCTCATACATATGAGACAACCGGGCAGGGATTTCATAAACATCAGTATAACAAACAGCCAATCCTAGAATTCCTTAACTGAATCCTCGCCTGGACCATCTGTATTTCTAAACACAGAGAAAAGAAAAAATTTCAGATATGCCCTCTTCTCGCTCTTTCTGTCCTCTCCCTCCTTTTCCCTCCTCCTCACCATGGAAAAGAAAAAGTTTTGAAAATATAATGAACCCTCATATAATGAAACCGTTGCTATGGTTTTCAAATGCAGTGACTGAAATACTCACTGTGGCTGTCAGAGCCTGCTAACTCTCGCCAACATCCGGCTCTCTACTAGTTCTCGATGCTTCTGCTTCTGCAAGTTCCAGCCAAGCCTGACACAGCCCAGAGCATCTGCTCTCCAAATTTCCCATATCTCACAGCAGCTAGGTGACCTTCCTCAGATACAGCCTCCCTCCCCATAGCCACCTGTATAGGGAGTTCACAGCTGAAATGCCATCTCCTCAGCAAAGTCTTCCTGCTTTTATCAGTCAAATCACTTTCTTGCTAATGGTCTTCCAATGTTAAAGTGTGTGTGTGTATGTGTGGAATCATGCATTCTCAGTTGTAACCCTTCCTCATGTTTACTTTCATATCTTTTGTTCATTGGACTTTACACTATCCCATAAGGCGAGTTCATGTTGTCTTATTTTGTGCACTTCAGGCTGAGCTGAGAGGCAGAGGTTAGCAGACAGTAGTGAGAGAGGAGCTAGGATCAGAGTCAAACCTTGGGGATCCATGGCAATTCGCTAACATCTACCCCACCCCTCTTACAAAGCATCAGATTTGAACCACCTGGCAGAGCCAGTTCAAATCTATAAACCTTAGACAGGTAAAAGAAAACCACTGCTGTTAGCACACGCATCCTGACTACCCAATGGATGCAAACATTGGGATGGGGCAAAGAAATCAGCACTTTATATGTATATTCAGGAAATAATAGTGACGAGGAGGGGATAGAGAGATGAGAGAATGATGGCAGGAATCAGAGCCAAAGGGGGAAAATGTGCATGTGGGGAAAAGAAGGAAGAGGAATCAAGCGCTGGGCCAAGGGAAACCCTACAGTGCTGGGTCAGCACAAACCATGTTAGGGATAAAGCGTAATTACTTAGCCCTAGGGATTCAGTAGACAATTTCACTTCTGTCTCTTCCACGCCCTGTATTGTCCGGTCCTCCTTCCCAAGAAAGAGGATGTGATTTTTGACTGGAAGCTGGAGTGATTGTGGGTCTTGTACAGCCAAGGTTGGTGTCATTAGTATTAGAACAATCAGCATCATAGGGTTATAGAATCACATTATCGATCATCATTATCAATATATATTGATTGTATGTTATTAATATCCACCTTTATTCTTTTCCTGGCCCTCAGATCTGCAAGTGTATGATACTATATCCCTACTCCCTTCACTGTACCCCCTTTTCCAATAAAAATCAGACCTGAGACAGTGCTGCATCCAGCTGAGGCCAGTGGCAGCTGGGAGACCGTGATGCATCAGAATCTCTCAGCACTGTGGGGAATATAGTCCTGGAACTTCAGGTTTTTCATGAGACACAGCTGGATGATGGCAACTTCCCGAAACCCAGTCCTGAGTGGGAGGCAAGAAGAAGAAAACAGTTCAGTGTGGCTTGAAGACCTTTGTCTTTTAAACAAAGAGGCAAAACCAAAAGAGCTCAGAGATCTCACTCTTGTAGCTCTGATTTACCTTCACATGTGTTCACAACATGTAAACTGCACAACGTACAGGGATCCACCTGGCTGTCTGGTGCAGGATCTATGGAGAGGGGAGATACTCTGGGGATGGCCAACCTCTCCTACAAAGTGTGAACGAGACTCTCCAAAAGGGTCTGGAATATCAGCAGAAGGGTTCTTAGAACTTTCTAGGGAAAAAAGGAGATATCCCCACTGAATCCCCACTATCCTGTGGTAGAAACATCTGTAAGGCGAGCTCTGTTACCCCAAAACATTCCACTACACAGCATTCAGATGAAAAAATTCTCTTTTCCTCCATCAGATATTTATAGCAATTTCATAAAAGTTCAGAAATGCCAGCCTCAGGAGGAACGAGGACTCTACCCTTCCCTCCCAAGCCTGACCACTTTGCTCAGCAAGCTTCTTAGCCCATTTAACACAGGATCACAGCAAACCCTGGGGCCAATTTATCCCAAAGAGGCTGTCAACAGGCAGAGTCTGTCATCAGAGCCTTCCTCCCTTCCCACTCTGCCCTAAGGGACACCTCCCATTTCAGTTACCAAAGGCTCGGTCTTTTAAGTTAAACCTTTTCTAAAGGCAGACAAAGCTCAGAGCTCAGGTGAACATTCAGACACATGGGGTATCATTGAATTCAAGCTCCATCCTTTTGTTTCTGTGACTTTAGGCAAGTTTTTTCTCCTGGTTTCCTATTCTAGAAAATGTTATTATTAGATAAAATAATTATTACACAAATCACAATAATATTGATAAAATGTAAATACAATGAAAACTACTAATTAAAGTTTCTATAATTTCTAAAATAATGTGAAGTCAGTAAATCAGTAAGTAAAGAAAGTATCATTTATACACAATGAGATACACTATTTTGAAATGTATAGGAAATGAGTTTTGATGAATGGATACACACTCATTACTGTTGCCACATGGACTTTATCAACTTTATTCTTCTCCTCATAGAACCAGACTTGAACTTTTTTGTCTTCTATTCCTATTCATATACTTTTGCCTCTGCTCTTTATAACTTGGTTTTATTTTTATTTTTTATGAGCTGACATTTTTATTTAGCATAATGCTGGTAGTTGCTATCTTTTTTCCTATTTTCTTAATTAAATGTATTGAGGTTACATTGACTAATAAAATTATACAGGTGTCAGGAGTGTGTTTCTAAGATACATCACCTACATATTGCACTGTGTGTCTACCACCCAAAGTCAAATATTCTTACATCATATATTTGACCCTCTTCATCCTTCACTCACCCCTCAACTCCCTTCCTTCTGGCGATCACTGTACTGTTTCTTTGTGTCTGGGAGTTCTTGTTTTTCTTTGTTCTTTGTTACTGCAGTTTTCTATCCCACATATGAATGAAATCATATGATTCTTAACTTTTTCTGTCTGACTTATTTCACATAGCCTGGTATTCTCAAGGCCCATTCATATTGTCACCAATGGCCATATTTCATCTTTTCATTTTGCTTTATTATACATTTCCCTGCCTCTGTCTTCACATTGTAACAGGGTGGAGCCAAGAGGCATGCCCAAATAGGGATTTAGAATGGCGTCCAGAACTCAAAGTTTCCAGGAAATATTAGAAAAATATATATGGGATGTCCTCACCCCACAAGCCTTAACTGGGGAAAAGGACGCATGGAGCAGGGCCATTCAGAGTTGTTTTGTACAGCAACAGCGGTGCAGCTAACCTCTGGCATGGTCATTTAACATATCTACAACATTTAACTTGTTTCATAGATATGTTCAATTGCTGTGGCCATGCTTTGAGCCAGGGGGATGGAGTGACTTCCACCCAAGATGTAACTGGGAGGCAAATCCTCCTGGTTCCTGCACCTGTAGGAGAGCTTGGAGAAGATTGGCTCCATGCCATGGGGTCACACCTGCCCAGACTTACTATGGCAGCCCAGTAAAGCTGGAAGAATCTGGGAATGCTGGCAGGTGTAACCCATTGTAGAAGGAGTTGGAGAAGGGAGAGAGGACCAGGTGGCTTTGGCAGAGAAGGGAGAGAGAACCATGTTGCTTTGGCAGAGTGGAGACCCCTGACAGCAACGCAGCTGATGGTGCCAGGAGCCTGAATCACAGACTTCTACTTCTTCTCCTGAGATACGGTACCCCGGACTAGGCAGAGGGAGAAAGAAGGACTGTGTGCATCTGTGGGTATTCTAAAGGACTTTACTATATTAATGAAGACATTAAGTCATTACTTTAAGTCTGTATAACTTTTAAATAAATAATTTCTTTCCTTTTCACCAGTCTCTGGCATTGAGAAACGTCTTTCCTCTGGTGGCGGGTAAGGCAAACCTCGTAGGTTGGGGGGACCCCCAGAGAGAAAGGTGGGGTTCTTTCCATAATAGTATATGGTTCACTCCCCCCCCTCGTCTGTTCTGTAACAATGTGGCATGTGTGCTTGTATCTCTGTGTCAAATTTCCCCTTTTCATGAAGACAGGAGTGATATTGGATTAGGGCCACCCCAACAACCTTACCTTGATAAGATGGTCACATTCACAGCCACTGGGGTTAGGACTTCAACATCCTTTTTGGGGATGCAATTCAACCCACAGTAAACCCTAGGATTGGGGAAGTGTTCTGAGGGAAACCATACCGCAAGATTGAGCCTCTCCAAATTTCCTCCAGAAGACCTGCTGTTGCCCCTGCCCTCCCTCAGCACCCTCCTTCTGTGAAGCCCAGGTTCCCATGTCCTATCAATGCCCAGATTCAACTAATGCTCCCAGGGCAAAAGCAGTCACACAACTTAACTTTTTGAAGATCTTCTCTCTGAAGCCCATGCCTTTCATTTAGGTTGTCTCCTACTGTTCATACAGGTGATTTCTCTATTGTATTTGGCTTTCTAGGTACGCACAACAAGAGCATTTTTGGTTATTGAACCTCACCAAGGAGAAGAATTTCATTTACATATTTTTATTATTTATTCAATACATAGTTATTAACCACACACTATGGGCCAGATGCTATTCTAGGCATTGGGAATCTAATGGTAATAAATCTTTTTTTATTTTATTTTTTTAATGTTTAACTATTTAATTAGAATACTGCAAAGAGAACAGGATCTGTGAGTACAGGCCCCAGTGGTCAGAAATCTGAAGTGTATTAAGAAGAACTAGGGGGGAGAAAAAAAGAAGAAATGCAAAGTTCAATCACATGTCTTGTTAAAAGCCTTTTAATCACCCCCAATCTCTTGCTTCAACTTTACAGCTCCCTAGGGGCTTGCTGAAACCAAATGGGTCAGTCCATTCTCAGGACACCATAAGGACCCCTCATCTTTCTACTGAAAGATTCCAGAATTTGCCTTGCCAGTGTTCCCATTTCTGTCACACAGTGTGGCCACGGGAAATTGGCCCTGCACAGCATCATGTGCCTGGATTCTCTGCTGACCTTCCTGCGGTGTCCTGTCTTGTGAGCCATTGGGTTATACTCACCGGTTCAGCCATGGTCCCTAAGCTTTCCGTCTTCTCTGCCCAGGCCAGCTGCTTTGTTCTTCGCCGCATAAGATCTCTCTTTCCTCCTGAGGAGTTCCCTTTTGAGGCCATTTGTTTGAGAGGAAACTATTTTTAGTACTGTTTTAACTTAACCAGAAAGTTTCCAATTACTTCTAGGAAAGGACAGTGGCTGGTCTCCATCCTTCTCCTTTCAAAAGGCTCATTGGAAGTCATAGGTCAATCTGTTTCTTCTCCAGTTCAGCCCGGATGCTGTCAGTGTTGCCCTAGGGGCCCCACCAACACTGTGGGCCTCTCCCTCTGACCTTCACCTCAGAAGAACCAGTCAGATTCTTCCCAGAACAAAGAAAACTTTTCTAAGAAAAATTGCCATCCTCAAGGAAAGTAGCTGGAAACTCTAAAGTGGTAGCTTTTCTCCTAAGCCAAAAAAACTCTTTATACCAATGAAGACCAGAGAAAATTCCATGAACTTGAAAAACACTAGGTTTTGAACAAGTGGAGAATAATTCTGAGTTTCAAACGGTGAGTTAAATATATGGAATTTTCTTGAAGCCGAGCCTCTCAATAAATTCAAAGCCTGTTCTAGAAGACAGACTTCTGATGGAGATCAGCGATCAGCTCGGCTGCTTGGAAAATGCCCTTACACTTTGACACAGAGATGGACACTCCTCACCAGCGACAGGCAGAATGTTAGACTGAATGTAATTCAAATTGAGTTCATATTTTTGGGGCCAACTTGGCTTGAGTTCTGGACCAGGCACGGTGCCCAAAGAAAGGCCTCAGAGAAGCCATGCTTGTGTGCTTTGTGGACACATATTGCCCAATTCTAGTAATTAAGCAAATGAATCTGTAGAGATCCTGTCAAAAAAAACCAGTCGTCTTCTCTTTCTCAAAGTGTATTGAAAAGTGTTATGATGTTATCAAAGTAATTGGAGAAACTGGATTCAGCAACAGTAAACAGGTTTCTCTACTGGGAAGCGTTGAAATATGTTTTGTAAATCTCCAAAACCAGAGTAGTGAACGCAAAGTTTTCTGCGTGTACTAACTGAGAAACTCTTTTATTTCTGGAGCCTCTTTGGGTGCTGGGGAGTGGTCCTCACTCTCGGCTTTGGGAGTCACTGTAGTTGTCATTTCTTTTCCCCTAGTTGTAATATGTTAGGACAGAAACTGGCACATGTACATACCCCGAGCTTAACCACTCGTGCTAGCGAAGGAGAAAGTACGGCAATATTCTAATATCCATTAACTTCTTTGTCTCATTATGCAGTGGCTTCCTGGTTTTGATTAATGAAAGCATTATTGGAAACAACTGCACTCGGTTCTTTTTCAGGCACACAGCACATTAGTCCTAAAGGTGGGCCCATTAATCTTTCTTACTTTGTTTATTTTTACCTTCCTTTGTCATTATGAGTGGCTACCTGTGCCAGTTCTTGAATATCTTTCACTTGGACAAATTGGACCACAAGAAAATACACTTCAGTGGAGAGGGGTCTGCAGTAAAAAGTCCATACGACTCCCTTACACATGTATACGTAACATACTACTCATAACATACTACTGTCCACCTGTGAGGCACAACTTGAATAAGGGCATCTATTCAAGTCTGTGCTTTAAGGAGATAGACTTTAGCAACTTGAAAAGCAAAGAAATTAATGCCTGTGTACTGGTTTTTGTTTGTTTGTTTGTTTGTTTGTTTTTGTCATTTGGCAAAGGCAGGAAAAGGCAAAATAATTAAGTTAAAGGGAGAGGACAGGTAACGAAAGACCCAGCCCTGACATTGGGAACAAGGACTTCTTCTCCTCCCATGGGAAAATGGGGGTGGGAGGGGGGCTGTGAGAAGTGGGTGTTGCTGTAGATCAGAGAAGACCTGAGAAGAAGCAACCCACCTAGACTAGACCACTCACATAAAGAATGAAAAATCTAAGGCTTGCTGGGGCGTGGTTAGGGAGGATGCCTGGGATGACTCATATAATCAAGACACGGACAAGTTGAAATCTGTTCTCCAAACACCCAGCGAATTGTCCTTTTGCACCCACTAACCTGTCTTAAACGATTTCCTATCCCATTTTTCTGACACCTGAGACCCAGATTTTTCTCCATCCAGTTTCATCCAATGCTTTCTCATCTTGGTAGATGTCATCACCTCCCTAGGTGCAAAATCCTTAACCAAGGACTGATTCTTGATTTCTGTCTGTCCCTTAATACTTCCACTCAATACATCCTCAAGGCTTATGGCTTCAGCTTCCAAAATACACCCTTCAAAATATGGTCGCCTGTACTGATAACAACATGCTACATTTCCTTCTTGAGCTGTTTCCAACTGGTCTACTTTCCTCTATGCTCGATCCTGACAATCTATATACTTCACCTAGCATGAGTGATATTTTTAAAATATAAATAATATCATGTTACTCTCCTATTTAAAACTACCCAGCCCTTAGACTATAATAAGATTCTATTCTTGTTCTCAGAGTCCATGATCTGGCCCCTGACACCTTCCCCGACACATTTTGTATTATAACTTACAGCTACATCAACCTTCTTTCTTCCCTTCAGAAAAGCCAACCTCCTTCCTGCATCAGGGCCTTTACCATCACTGTTTCCTCTACTTGGATGCTCTTCTCCTCCAGGACTTTGTGTGGCTGCCTCCTTGTCCCCACTGAAGCCTCAGTTCAAAAGTCTCCTCTTCAGAGAAGTCTTCCTTAACCTGTCGAAGGCCTACCCCAACCTGGAGTCATCCCTACCTACCACCTAAACATGTTTTCTTTTTTTTTTAATTTTTATTGTTATTCAATTATAGTTATCTGCCTTTTCTCCCATCCCTCCACCTCACCCCAGCCGAACCCACCTTCTTTGCCCACCTTCACCCTCCCCCTTGATTTTGTCCATGTGTCCTTTATAGTAGTTCCTGTAAACACCTCTCCCCACGGTCCCCTACCAACTCCCCTCTGGCTATTGTTAGATTGTTCTTAACTTCAATGTCTCTGGTTATATTTTGTTTCCTTTTTTTCTTTTGTTGATTATGTTGCAGTTAAAAGTGAGATCATATGGTATCTGTCCCTCACCACCTGGCTTATTTCACTTAGCATAATGCTCTCCAGTTACATCCATGCTGTTGCAAAGGATATAAGCTCCTTCTTTCTCTCTGCTCCATAGAATTCCATTTTGTAAATGTACCATAGTTTTGGATCCACTCATTTGCTGATGGGCACTTAGGTTGCTTCCAGGACTTGACTATTGTAAATTGTGCTGCTATGACATTGGGGTGCGTAGGGTCTTTTGGATTGGTGTTTCTGGGCTCTTAGGGTATACTCCCAGCAGCACAATTGCTGGGTCAAAGGGTAGTTCCATTTTTAGTTTTCTGAGGAAATTCCATACTGTTTTCCACAGTGGCCGCACCAGTCTGCATTCCCACCAACAATGTACTAGGGTCCCCTTTTCTCCGCATCCTCTCCAACATTTGTTTGTGGATTTGTTTATGTTGGCCACTCTGACTGGTGTGAGATGGTACCTCATTGTTTTAATTTGCATCTCTCTGATGGCTAGTGATGCTGAGCATCTTTTCCTATGTCTCTGGGCCCTCTGTATGTCTTCCTTGGAGAAGTGTCTGTTCAAGTCCTTTGCCCATTTTTTAATTGGGTTGTTTGTCTTCCTGGAGTGGAGTCGTGTGAGTTCTTTATATATTTTTGAGATCAGGCCCTTGTCTGAGGTATCATTGGCAAATTTGTTTGCCATACTGTTAGTTCTCTTTTTATTTTAATGCTGTTTTCTTTAGCCATGCAGAAGCTTTTTATTTTGATGAGGTCCCATTTGTTTATTCTTTCCTTTATGTCCCTTGCTTTAGGGGACGTGTCTGTGAGGATGTTGCTGCGTGGGTTGTCTGAGATTTTCCTGCCAATGTTTTCCTCTAGGACTTTTATGGTGTTACGACTTATATTTAAGTCTTTTATCCACCTTGAATTTATTTTTGTGTATGGCGTAAGGTGGTGATCGAGTTTCATTTTTTTGCTCATAGCTATCCACATCTCCCAACACCATTTGTTGAAGAGGCTATTTTTGCTCCATTTTATACTCCTGCCTCCTTTGTCAAGTATTAATTGACCATAAAGACTTGGGTTTATTTCTGGGCTCTCTGTTCTGTTCCATTGGTCTATGTGCCTGTTTTTATGCCAGTACCAGGCTGTTTTGCTTACAGTGGTCTTGTAGTACAGTTTTATATCAGGTATTGTGATCCCTCCTGCTTTGTTCTTCTTTCTCAAAATTGCTGCAGCTATTCGGGGTCGGTTATGGTTCCATATAAATTTCTGAAATGTTTGTTCTGTATCTGTGAAATATGTCATGGGTACTTTAATAGGGATTGCATTGAATCTATAAATTGCTTTGGGTAGTGTGGCCATTTTGATGATGTTAATTCTTCCAATCCATGAGCATGGTACATGCTTCCATTTGTTTGTGTCTTCCTTAATTTCTTTCTTCGGTGTTGTATAGTTTTCTGAGTACAGGTCTTTTACCTCCTTAGTTAAGTCTATTTCTAGGTACTATATTTTTCTTGTTGCTTTATCAAATGGGATTTTTTTCCTGATTTCTGTTTCTGGTGTTTCATTTTTGGTATACAGGAATGCCTTTGATTTCTGAATATTGACTTTGTATCCAGCTCTTTTGCCAAATTCATTTATTAGGTCGAGTACTTTTTTGATGGAGTCTATAGGATTTTCTATATACACTATCATGTCATCTTAAAACAGTGACAGCTTCATTTCCTCCTTTCCAATTTGGATGCTTTTTATTTATTTTTCTTGCCTGATTGCTATGGCTAGGACTTCCAATACTATGTTGAATAGGAGTGGTGAGAGAGAGCATCCTTGTCTTGTTCCTGTTCTTAGTGGGAAAGCTCTAAGTTTTTGTCCATTGAGTATGATGTTGGCTGTAGGTCTCTCATATTTGGCCTTTATTATGTTAAGGAATTCTCCCTCTATTCCCACTTTGCTGAGTGTTTTTATCATAAATGGGTGCTGTATCTTATCAAATGCTTTTTCTGCATCTATTGATATGATCATGTGATTTTTGTCTTTGCTGTTGTTGATGTGATGTATTATGTTTATTGATTTGTGAATATTGTACCATCCTTGCATCCCTGGGATGAATCCCACTTGGTCATGATGTATGATCTTTTTAATGTATGGCTGCATGCGGTTTGCCAATATTTTGTTGAGAATTTTAGCATCTATGTTCATCAGCGACATTGGCCTGAAGTTTTCTTTATTCGTTGTGTCTTTATCTGGTTTGGGGATTAGGATGATGCTGGCTTCATAAAAACAGTTTGGGAGTCTTCCATCATTTTGGATTTTTTCAAATTGTCTGTGAAGGATAGAGGTTAGCTCTTCCTTAAATGCTTTGTAGAATTCTCCTGTGAAACCATCTGGTCCAGGGCTTTTGTGTGTTGGGAGTTTTTTGATGACTGCTTCAATTTCGTCTGCTGTTATTGGTCTGTTCCAGCTTTCTGTTTCCTCTTCATTCAGTTTTGGAAGATTATATTTTTCTAGAAATGTGTCCATTTCACCTAGGTTTTCAAATTTCTTGGCATACAGTTCTTCGTAGTAATTTCTTGCAACACTTTGTATTTCTGTGGTATCAGTTGTAATCTCTCCTCTTTCATTTCTAATTGTGTTTATTTGGATCCTCTCTCTTCCTTCTTGATGACCCTGCTTAAAGGCTTGTCAATTTTGTTTATGTTTTCAAAGAACCAGCTCCTGGATTCATTGATCCTTAGAATTGTGCTTTTAGTCTCTATGTCATTTAACTCTGCTTTGATCTTGGTTATTTCCTTCTTTCTACTTGCTCTGGGCTGCTTTTGTTGTTGTTCCTTGAGTTCTTGTAGGTGTAGGGTTAAGTTGTTTGTTTGAAATGTGTCTATCTTTTTAAGGTAAGCCTGTATTGCTATGAACTTCCCTCTCAGGACTGCCTTTGCTGTGTCGCATAGGTTTTCGGTTGTTGTGAGTTTGTTTTCATTTGTTTCCAGAAAGTTTTTGATTTCTTTCCTAATCTCATTCTTGACCCATTCATTGTTTAATAGCATGCTATTCAGTGTCCATGATTTTGAGTCTTTTGGGTTTTTTCCTTTGGGGTTGGTTTCTAGTTTCAGTCCCTTGTGATCAGAGAAATGCTTGATATGATTTCAATTTTCTTGAATTTGTTGAGGCTTGCTTTGTGTCCTATCATGTGGTCTATCTTTGAAAATGTTCCATGGACACTTGAAAAGAATGTGTATTTTGCTTCTTTGGGATGAAAAGCTCTCTATATATCAGTTAAGTCCATTTCATCTAAGGTATTGTTCAGTGACACAATGTCCTTGTTGATATTTTGTTGGAAGACCTGTCCATTTTTGATAGTGGGATGTTAAAGTCCCCTACTATCATTGTGTTGCTGTCAATATCTTTCTTGAAGTCCTCCAAGATTTTCTTCATGTATTTGGGTGCTCCTATGTTGGGTGCATATATATTTACAATGTTTATGTCTTCTCGGTGGATTCTTCCTTTGAGTATTATGAAGTGACCTTCTGGGTCTCTCTTTATGGCCCTTCTTTTGAAGTCTATTTTGTCTGATATGAGTATTGCTATCCGGCTTTTTTTCCCTGTCCATTGCTTGGAAAATTTGTTTCTACCCCTTCACTTTCAGTCTGTGTAGGTCTTTTGTCCTGAGGTGGGTCTCTTGTAGGCAGCATATGTGTGGGTCATGTTTTCTTATCCACTCAGCTATTCTATGTCTTTTGATTGGAGCATTTAATCCATTTATGTTTAATGTTATTATTGATAGGTAGTTATTCATTGCCATTTTTTCATACCTGTGTTCCCCTCCCTTTCTCTTTTCCTTCATTTCCTTAAAGTGGTCCCTGTAGCATCTGTTGCAGAGCTGGTTTGGTGGGGGTGTGTTGTTTTAGACTTCTTTTGTCTAGGAAACTCTTTATTTGGCCTTCTATCTTGATTGAGAGCCTTGCTGGGTAAAGTAGCCTTGGTTGCAGGCCTCTGGTTCTCATTACTTGGAATATTTTTTGCCATTCCCTTCTGGCTTGGAGCGTTTCCATTGAGAAGTCAACTGCAAACCTTATTGGGGCTCTCTTTTATGTTACTTCCTGTTTCTCCCTTGCTGCCTTTAAGATCCTCGCTTTGTCTTGGAATTTTGCCATTTTAATTATTAATTATTATGTATCTTGCAGTGGGCCTCTTTGGCTTCCTCTTGATTGGGACTCTGTGTTTCCTGGATTTGTGTGACTTTTTCTCTCATCAGATTAGGGAAATTTTCCATCACTGCTTTTTCAAACAGGTTTTCTATCCCTTGCTCTTCTTCTTCTCCTTCTGGTATCCCTATTATATGGATATTATTACGTTTCATGTTGTCCTGCATTTCCCTTAATCCCTCTTCGTTCTTTCTGAGCCTCTTTTCCTTTTCTTGCTCTTTTTTGGATGTTTTTTTCTACTTTGTCTTCCAGCTCGCTGATCCAATCCTCTGCTTCATCAAGTCTGCTTTTGATTCTTTCTACTGTGTTCTTCAGTTCAGGAATTGTATTCTTCATTTCCTCTGGGCCCTTGTTGATAGTTTCTATTTCCTTTTCATCTTGATATAGTTTTCAGTGAGTTCATTGTAATTTCCCTGTAGTTTCTCATAGTTCTCTGTGAGCTCAGTGAGCTTCCTGATAACCATTGCTTTGAACTCAGTATCTGATAGTTGACTTGCCTCTATTTCATTAAGCATTCTTTCTGAGGCTTCCTCCTTTCCTTTCATGTGGGGATTGTTTCTTTGTCTTCTCATTGTTTGTGAGACTCTTCTTGTTAGCCTCTGCTTCTGAAAATGATCTGTTCTGACACCCTGGGTTTATGGTATGAACTTCTATGGTAGAATGCCAGTGGGATTCAGTGGTGCCGTCTCCTTAATCTCCTGAGCTCACTGGTCTTGGGCTGATGTTTATGGGTGTAACAGGGACTAACTCTGGTCTTTTCACATCTCCAGGTTTTATTGTCTCACTTGTGGGAAAATGAGTAAGAAAAAGAAGAGGAATGGGGAAGGAAGGAAAAAAGGAATCAAAAAGGAAAGGAAGTTAAGAAGGAAGGAAGAAGGACTAAAAAAGTAAAGGAAGAAAAGAAGAAGGAATAATAAAAGAAAGAAGGACAGAAAGGAAGAAGGAATTTAGGCGGAAAGAAAAATAAAGAGGTCTTCTGCTGGCTCTAAACCAGTCAGGTCAGTTCTGCTGGTTCCTGCCTGTGAAATGGGAGGGTGTGAGTGGAGGGATTGGTTTCACCTTTCTCCCTTCCTGACCCATACTCTTCGCTGTTGTCCAGCCTCTAGTCCAGTTCCTCAGGGTCTTACTGCTCCCCCCTAGGCCTTTAGTCCACTAGTTGTGCTGTCCTTGAGGTGCACCAATTAGGGGCAACTCCCACTTCACCTTCTTGCTCTTTGCTGTCCTAGATGCTAGGGGCTCTTGGTGCTCCTTCAGAGTAGTTCAGCCCCCTACTGTCAAGTCTTTCCAGGGACTGCAGTCTCCCCTAGCCCTGCAGCTCCCCTCTTCTGGGTGTTCTGCTTTCCTCCTAGAGAGCGAGTAGGCCCTGCACGGCTCTGTGCACAGGGGCTAGGTGGGAGGTGTTCAGTCACTGGTGCTTCAGGCATGGTCGCCCACGGGCAGGCAGGCAGTTGATTGGGTTGTGCACTAATCCCAGGCTTTGGGCCTGTGCACCTGGGCAGCCAGGCCGCTAATCAGAGTGCACACCCTCCCAAGGTTTCAGGTGTGGGCTCCCAGGCTGCTGATTGGGGTGCGGACCCACCCTGGGGGTTTTGTGCTTGTGCACCCAGGCAATTGGGCCACTGATCTGGGTGCCCACTGATCCCCGGCTTTGGGCCTGTGCCCCTGGGCAGCCAGGCCACTGATCAGAGTGTGTATACACCCGGGGTTTCAGGTGTGGGCTCCCAGGCCGCTGATCTGGGTGCTCACCAACAGGGCTTCAGGTGTGTGCTGGGGCAGCTAATCCAGTGTTCACAGTCCAGGGATGAGGGAGTGGGGGCGCAAGAGGCCAAGGCTGCTGCAGAGAATTCTCTAAACAGCCACTGAGTGACTCTATTTTCTCTTTCTCTTTTGGAGAAATTCCTCCTATTCAAGCCCCTCCAATCCAAACAAGCACCTGGCCTCTCACACAGCCCAGCCTGGCTCTCTCCCAAGAATCCTGCAGCAGACCCTACACCCCGGACAGGGGTTTCAGTCGCCCTGGTCCCCGCGCTGGTCTCAGGGACCTTATTGTCCTTAAGCACCCTTCATACCATCTGATCTTTCAATGTCTTCTATCTTTGGACTCCTATCTTCATATATGCTGGGATACCATTGGCTGTTCTCTCTGTTCCTCAGATCAGCGAAGCATTCACTGGTGCTGAGGGGACGTGACTCCACTCCCACCTACCTCACCGCCTTCTTCCCTGTTTTGGTAAATCTTTTTTTTTTAAAGACACAAATAACTACTCCCATGTAAACTGTATTCTAGTATATATACAAAAAATGAATACAAAACTATATGACATGTTAGGGAATGATACTCCCTAAGGAGAAAAATTAAGCAGATGGAAGAATAGGAGATACACAATGTTAGTAGGTGGGAGGTGCACGTCTAGGAGTTAATCAGAAAACTCATTATTGACAAGACACGTTTTAACAATAAACCAAAGAATATGGGGAGGTAAGCCAAGCCTATTCCAGAGGACAAATAATGAATATACAGAAAACAACCTGTGTGAAGCTCCTTAGGCAGGAGCACGCCTGATGTCATGTAAAAAGATGTCAGGGACAACGTTTTGTATGTCACATCAGGTCAAACAATCGTTAGAGTGGAGCAGGAATAGACACAAGCTGGAAAAGATGGAGGTGTATTTCAAAATTAGCGGATATGAAATTGGGAGATTTTGGAAGGATTTGAATCACAGGTAATGACTAGGTCTAGGGTACAACCATGAGGGGAGTAGCTGAGACAGATTAAAGGACAAGTTGGTTGTTGTACATTAACATATCAAAACTTCATACTACAAATTCAAACATGTACTTTAAGTTGCTTTCAAAGTTTTACCCTAACGACATACTTTTGAATCAACCTCTTCTCCTTTATAGCCTTTTGCTTATTTTTAATAATTGCATCAAAACTAATTTCCAGGATTTGGTGGGATCAAGGGTGGGAGGTGGGGATGGCTGTGATAGGAGGAATTAGTGCGGGTAGCGCAGACACAATGGTACTTGAACAATAAATAAATAAATACACAAATAAAGTTAAAAGACCTTTACAAAGTGGAAAAATGAGCATATTAGCCTACATTCAGAGACAATACAATTTAAATACTCCCGGTATATTAAAGTGCTTTGATCCTCAGCAAACACATTGTTCTTAATTATTACTCAAAGAGAGAAAGACACAGGGCTTTTCAGACAATGAGAAATGTCAAAGGGTAATTTCCTATACAGTACAAATGTCTTGATCATTAAAAACTTCCATTAGTGACTAAAATATCATTTTAAAAATATTTCCAGGGGACTGAAGAACATAAAATCAGAATATTTTCATAATTATTAACTAGTGTCAAAGAACCTTCTATTTTGATTGTTTCATTATATACTAGAAAAAATGTTATTATACAATGAATATATTTATAATAAAATCTGCATCAAAGTGTTCATAGATTACAGGGTGAGAAAAGTACTCTTCAAAAATTAATAATTTTCCAGTCCCAACTCCAAAATTAACTGTTAATTCCTTGCATATTGTTCCAGGTTTTTCAGAGTCATATACATCCCTTTTTATGGAAAAAATTGGATCATTTTCCATCATTTCTAAAATTACAGCAATACAGCATAGGTTTCTCATTATTTTAAATGGGAGCATTGTCTGATTTATTTGGTTAAAATTATGATATATATTTCTTTTATTTCTGATTTGGGGCAATATTTTTCTATATTCTTTTACTTCTTACATTTCATCTATCTGAATTAGATAAATCTTTCATCAGTTTGTTTTTTTAAATCTTTGTTTTGAACTCTAGCTTTTCTTTCATTTTATACAGACATACTTATCAACTTTTCCCCTTTCTAGTTTAATCTGTTGCTTCAGTTTGTGACTTATCATCTTTATTCTGTCATAATATTTCTATGACTTTTAATATTAATGTCAAATGACCCAGAATTTATGTCAGTATGAGTCTAGAGATACTTTTCTTTTTCTAACTAATCATCAGTCCTTCAATGAAGCAATAACATTTTCAAATCACCCTGGTTGGCGTGGCTCAGTGTATTGTGTGCTGTCCTGTGAACCAAAGGGTTCCTGGTTTGATTCCCAGTCAGGGTACATGCTTGGGTTGTGTGCCAGGTCCCCAGTAGGGGGCGTGCAAGAGGCAACCACACATTGATGTTTCTCTGTCTTTCTCCTTCCCTTCTCCTCTCTGTAAAAAATAAAATAAAATAATCTTTTAAGAGAAATAGCACTTTCAAATCAGTCATCATATATGTACTAGGAACCTAAACATATTTGCAGTCAAGGTAACAGAAGAAATCCTTCAAAAATCCCTTCTTTATTCATTTAAATTTTTTATATATTTTATTGATTATGCTATTACAGTTGTCCCATTTCCCCCCCTTCATACCACTCCATCTTGCATACCCTCTCTTTCCCACATTCCCCCCCTATAGTTCATGTCCATGGGTCATACATATAAGTTCTTTGGCTTCTACATTTCCTATACTTTTCTTACCCTCCCCCTGTCTATTTTCTACTACCATTTATGCTACTTATTCTCTGTACCTTTCTGCCCTCTCTCCCCCTTCATCCCCTGTTGATAACCCTCCATGTAATCTCCATTTCTGTGGTTCTGTTCCTGTTCTAGTTGTTTGCTTAGTTTGCTTTTGTTTTTGTTTTGGGTGTGGTTGTTAATAACTGTGAGTTTGCTGTCATTTTTACTGTTCGTATTTTTTATCTTCTTTTTCTTAGATAAATCCCTTTAACATTTCATATAATAAGGGCTTGGTGATGATGAACTCCTTTAACTTCACCTTATCTGAGAAGCACTTTATCTACCTTTCCATTCTGAATGATAGCTTTGCTGGATAGAGCCATCTTGGATGAAGGTCCTTGCCTTTCATGACTTGTAATACTTCTTGCCAGCCCCTTCTTGCCTGGAAGGTCTCTTTTGAGAAAACAGCTGACAGTCTTAAGGGAACTCCTTTGTAGGTAACTGTGTCCTTTTCTCTTTCTCTCCTCTGTTTAATCATGGTAATGTAATTATGATGTACCTTGGTGTGTTCCTCCTTGCGTCCAGCTTCTTTGGGACTCTCTGAGCTGCCTGCACTTCCTGGAAGTTTATTTCCTTTGTGAGATTAGGGAAGTTCTCCTTCATTATTTCTTCAAATAAGTTTTCAATATTTTCTTCTTCCTCTTCTCCTTCTGGTACCCCTATAATGCAGATGTTGGAACATTTAAAGATGTCCTTCAGGTTCCTAAGCCTCTCCTCATTTTTTTGAGTTCTTGTTTCTTCATTCTTTTCTGATGGGATGTTTCTTTCTTCCATCTGGTCCACACTGTTGATTTGAGTTCCAGTTTCCTTTGCATCACTATTGTGATACTACAAGGATGTATTTCCTTTACATCCCTGTACATTTTCCTTTGTTTCTCTTAGTATAGCCTTCATTTTTTCATCTAATTTGTGACCAAATTCAACCAATCCTGTGAGCATTCTGATTACCAGTGTTTTGAACTGTGCATCTGATATGTTGGCTATGTCTTTCTCACTTAGTTGTATTTTTTTCTGGAGCTTTGATCTGTTCTTTCATTTGGGCCATTTTTTTTTCTTTCCATGCCTGTTATGTAAAGGGGTAGATCCTTTGGTGTTCATCAGGGCAGGGTAATGCTGGTGGCAGCCCTATGAGGCTGTGGTGCAGGGAGGGGTCCAATAGGGAGCAATGGCTCTTGGTCCACTCTCTGCTGGTTTTCAGTCACTTCCTGTGCTACTCACAATCAAATTGGGCCCTTCCAGTGCTGATTCCCAGATGGGTGCGTTTGTGTACATTCTAGGCTCCTGTGTTTCTCTCTAACTAACTCTCCTGTGAGGCTGGGAATATCTCCTGCTGCTGCATCAATGCCCACAAGTGTTTTCAAACAGTGGATGGAGGCTTTATTTCCCCAAGCAGGAACTCTGAGTTTCGAGGTCTGTCACCCAGTCCACCAGCTGCTGCCTCACTGGCCAGCAGCAACTTCGCCCACACTGCTCCACAATCCACGATTTCCCTGGGTCCACCAGCCACCAACTTGGTAGGAGTCCTCACCGCCCGGCTGCCTGACTGACCCCTCCTACCAGTCTGGATGAATGTTTCTTCTTTATCTCCTTCATTGATGGACTTCCACACAGTTCTATTTTCTTTCACTACTGGTTGTTTTTAGTTTTTAAATTGTTGTTGTCCTTCTTTTGGTTGTGCAAGGAAGTACAGTGTGTCTACCAATGCCTCCATCTTGGCCGGCAGTCTCTGAGTTACTTTTATTGTTGATCAAAAAAATAAATCAAAGATGTCCTCAACCTCTTTACAATCAAGTTGGTAAAATAACATGACTTTAGAGAAGAGAATTAACTACATAAGGATTACACACTGAATGTAATACCACCAAATGAATATCGGTTTAAAAACTAGAAATATCCCTAGAGAATGAAGGGATTGGTCAATGAAAGTTCAAAAACGACAAAGAAATGAAATTATGGCTTGTATGTTAAAATTTCCAACAAGGTTCTCTGACACTCTATATTCAATAAGCTTGTACTGAGTTTGCCTAAGTGAAATATTTAAATATTAGTAAATAAAATTTCCCAGGCACCTCTAATAAAGCTACACATCAAATTAAAACTTTGCTTGCAGTCCAGTTAAAATAGTATTAGTTGAGTGTGATAAACTAGAGATGTTATAATAATTACAAAGCTCAGGTTGGCAGTTTCAATCATCACTGATGACTGTAAAAGTACCAATTGATTACTACTTAATTTCAATATATTGGCTCCTAATAGAAAGCAAACACCAAATGGAGGGAGCTTTTGTCTGTGAAGACAGGAGTGGTTAGGGGAGAAGAGTGAGCAAAATATCACAAGGGAGAAACATGCATTGGTGCAGCTAAACAGAGAGATGATCTCCCTAAAAACTGCTGTCCTTAGTCAAAAAGTGGGAAGAGATAAAATTATGGACAGATGTTGGACAACCATGAAAACCAGGTCATATAGTTCTACTTTGTTTTATTTTGAATAAGCAAAGAGAAGTTTTGGGGACATAAGACACAAACTTAGCTCTTGACAAGATGGACACAGATCAGACAAACACTTTCGGGGGGGTTAGCCCTGAACTCCCACATGTCTCATAACACTCCTGTACTTTCCTAACTCTCAGATCTGGGGGGACATCACAGCAGTGGAGAATATAATTTTCCTTTCTTTAATTCTTCCTTTTACCTATAGAAATGTTTAACCACTTCAACTATATTTGAAAAAAGTCTCCCCTTTTTTCCCAGATAAACAAATGTTTCTATCACCTATTCACCTGTATTGCTGTGTGTTATTAACTATATATTTAATTGAATAACACAATCCTAGATTATATATTATTTTTGTTGTACAATCTTATTATTCAAACAATTTTCACTTTCATTATTTCATTTGACCTGCACATTCTTTTACAAGGTAAGTGTGGCCATTCGTCTGATCCTTTCAATGTGCAAACTTTGAGCTGTGATACAGAAAGTTTTTCCACTTATAGGTGAGATCATATGGTATTTCTCTTTCACCACCTGGCTTATTTCACTTAGCATAATGCTCTCTACTTCCATCCATGCTGCTGCAAATGGTAGGACTCTTTCTTTCTTTCTGTTGCATAGTATTCCATCATGTACATGTAACACAGTTTTCAGATCCACTCATTTACTGGGGAAACTAACCAACAAAACAAATAAGCAAGCAAAATATAACCAGAGACATTGAAATTAAGCACAAACTAACAGTAGCCAGAGGGGAGGTGAGAGGGGATAAAGGGGAGAAAAGGTGGAAGTGTTATCAGAAATATGTACAAAGCATATGGACAAAACCAAAACGAGTAGGATCAAAGGTGGGGAGTGGAGATGGCTGGGGTGAAGGGGAACCCAAGTGTGGAGAACAAATAGACCTCTCCTGTTCTCATCCTAAATCTCTTCAAGTGAGGGAGCCCCCAAGACAGAAACTTCTTCTGCCAATCTGGCCTCAATGCCACATACGCTTTATTGGCCCCTCAATGAGCAGACATGCTTGAGAGTGCGGAAGCCAGGGAAGACTGAGGCACCCTGGACCACTCTCATTCATCATTTCAGGAAATGTGTTCAGCAACTTCATCAAGTCTTAGAACACACACTGAGTGTAGATTCCATCAAATCAGTCTCATCTTTCATTACAAACTACTATTACTCTGTTCCACACTATCCTCATGGCATTTTTCACTTCCTTATTCCTGATGGTGTAAATCAAAGGATTGAGTAAGGGTGTTAGGATGGTGTAAACTATTGTCACCATTTTGTCAAAGGAGAAAGTGGATGGAGGTCGGACATACATGAATATGCAGGGGACAAAGAACAAAACCACAACAGCAATGTGAGATCCGCAAGTGGAGAGAGCCTTCCACTGCCCTTCAGTACTGTGGGTTCTCAGAGAGAACAAGATGACGCCATAGGATACAAGCAACAAAGAGAAGATTATGATGCAGATAAACCCACTGTTGGCCACCACCAAAAGGCCAAAGACACGAGTGTCAGTGCAGGCCAGCTCTAGTAATGGGTACAAGTCACACATGAAATGGTCAATGACATTGGGGCCACAGAAGGGCAGCTGTAAAGCAAAGAGAATTTGTATTGTGGAATGCAGAAAGCCCCCTGTCCAGGCCACCCCAATCAGAATGCCACAGAGCCTCCAGTTCATGATAGAAGAGTAATACAAGGGCTTGCAGATGGCCACATAGCGGTCATACGCCATGGCAGTGAGGACAATCACCTCTGCTCCAGCAAAGAAGTGTTCAGCAAAGAGCTGGGTCATGCATCCTTCAAAGGTGATGGTCTTCCTCTCATAGAGAGAGTCCACAATCATCTTCGGGCTGATGACAGTGGAGAAGCAGGCATCCAGGAAGGACAAGAAAGCCAAGAAGAAGTACATGGGGGAGCCCACAAGTGCTGGGCTGCTGCTGATGGTCACCACAATTAGCAAGTTGCCTCCAAGGGTTGCTATGTAGCTGAAGAAAAATATAACGAATACTGTTTTCTGAACATTTCGATTCTGTGAAAGGCCCAAGAGGATGAACTCGGTTACAAAGCTTTGGTTTTGCATGATTTCCAAGGAAAACTTAAATGCTACCAGAGTAAGCTTCTGAAATCTGCAATTATGAGAAAAAGAAAAATTCACCTGGGACCAGTTTATGAGACCATCGTATCACAGTCATCAGCCAGTTGGTGCATCCATGTGAAAAGCTGAGTACATGCTTCTGTTGTAAATGAGAACAGAAAATTAGAAATTTGTTGAAGGTTGTAGTGGGAGGGGAGGCACAAGTCAGGAGGTGAAACCTTATTCATACTTTGAAGTGGCCAGAGCTTATATGTAGAAGAAGTATTCATATACAGTAGGGAAGAGACACAGTTTTTATCTCTCCTGCCAAAGCAGATCACTTAGCAGTGGTTTCCTGGAGTGAATTGTTGAGGATTCTGAAGACACATCCACATTGAAGACAGAGAACTTTTAATTTATTGGTCATTCCTGCCATTAGTATGGAATGAGAGCAGGGTGACTTGCATGCTATCACTGACCAGGAGACGATCTTTTCTACAAAGACAAGAAGAAATAACCCCTAGTATAAGAGTCATTTGAAAATCAAAGCTGCTTTTCAATTTCTTTTTAACTCTAAACTGAACTGAACCTTTAAGATAAATACAGAAAGAGTACTGACAGCTATGAGAGGGGAGGTGGGTTAGGGGACTGGGTGAAAAGGTGAAAGGATTAAGCAAAACCACTCATGGACACAGACAATAGTATGGTGATTACCAGAGGGAAGGAGAAGTGGGCACAGGGTGTATGCAGAAGAGGGTAAAGGGTGAATACAAGGTGATAGAAAGAGGTTTTGGATGGTGAACACAATACAATACACAGATGATGTATTATAGAATTGTACACTTGATGTTTATATAATATTATTAACCATGGTCACCCCCAAAAAATCATTAAAAAACCAAAACAAGAAAAGGTTAATTGATTCATTCCCTACAAAAAAGAAAGCTCTATGGAAAAGTGCCTAGCTCTGTACTAACATGTCACAAGTATGCACATGATGAGTTGGGTTCTTTCTTCATTCATCATTTAAAATAAGAATAATTGTTCATGAAAAATAATAATATCTACTTAAAGGTATTGTCAGCATGACCAAGTTAAATAATGTAAAGAAAGCAGCTGTTTAAGAATACTCCTAGGAGACAGTCCATATTATATGTTATTATCCTTATTTTCCTGGAAGACAATCCATGCTTAAAGAGAAAACATCACATAACATGCTGGATCTGGAATTTCAACTCAGAATCCCAGGTCCAACACATAAGTGTTCCTAATGGATCTAGAGAGAAAGGAGCAGAGCTGGCCCTTCTGTTATCTTCATCCACCTGTGGAAATCAAAGTCCTCTGATTCCTTTGTTCATGCTTGAAGGGGGTCCCTGATGAAAGACACAGAGCAAGTGATGTAGATGCAGAAAGTAATAGTCCGATTACTACAGATTCAAATTGGCAACAATCATGTAGGTAAAGAATAGAAACAGTATATTGAGTATAGCTAGAGTCTTGAGACTTTTTAAAATATGTACTCATTGTTTTACTACGTGGCCCAATCTGACATTATACAACTTGACATTTATGACTTTTTGTAAACTATGTTCATATATAACCTACATGCTCATGCCACAGAATTATGGCGAGTGTCAAACTGGCAAAATGTAAAACTTGCTTATGATAAGTGCCCTCACCGATTTTAGTCACTATTCTCTCACTTAGCAAGACAGACACCTTACCTAGGAGTCGTCCAGATAGTTACTCTAACTATGGACTGTTTTCCATAGCTAGACATCAGTTTCCAAGAATGATTGTGTCCTCACCTGTACATATAACAGAAATTTATTTCTCAAATGAGTGTGTATAAAATATATCCACTAACTTAACCACGGAGAAGGTAGCTGCAGGGCAGGTGTCTATAAATACGCATGGAACAAAGAAAAAGACAACGATGGTGATGTGGGAAACACAGGTGGAGAGGGCTTTTCTGCTCCCTTCAAACTGTGCTTTCTCAGGGAATGCAAGATGAAAATGCAGGAAAACATCAGCATGACAAAACTCAGTGTACAAATGGCCCCACTGTTGGACACCAGGAGCAGATTGACCACATAGGTACCTGTGCAAGCAAGCTGCAACAAGGGCTGCAAGTCACATAAATAGTGGTTGATCACATTGGGACCACAGAAAGGTAAACTCAAGGCCAGAAAAATCTGAGCTGAAGAATGCACCCAGGACCCCACCCAGGCCACAGCCACCAACACACTGCAGACCTGCCCACTCATGATGGTCATGTAGTGCAAGGGCTTACAGATGGCAACATAGCAGTCCAGGGCCATGAGTATCAGGATGAAGATCTCCAGACAGCCAAAGAAACAGAATGAAAAGACTTGGATTAGGCACTCACTGAAAGAGATAGTGGCACTCTTCAAAAGGGTGTCCACAACCATTCCTGGGGCTATGGAAATAGAGAAGCAGGTATCAGATAAGGACAAGTGGAAAAGGAAGAAATACATTGGGCTCCCAAGTGTCTGGCTGGTCTTGATAGTAGTAATAATCAGAAATTTACCCAGCAATGTCCCCAAAGAGAAAAACAAGAAAGACAGAAACACTATTTTCTTCCTTACAGGATCCTGGGTCAACCCAAGCCAAATGAACTCACTCATGTTATTATTCAGCTGCATGATTTCATGAATGAGGATGAGGGGTGAGTGTCAAATCGTTTATCTGCAAAAAAAATAAACGTATTAATTCATGACATCACATGTGATTTTATGACATACCTTAAGAAAAATAAATTATACTCAACAGAAAAATTTTTGATGTGGTTTCTTAATGTGTCATCTCAGCTTTTTGTCTCTGAACTTGTAATGACCACGACATAGGGTCCTATGAGTCTAAAATAAGCTTGTGAACTTTATACTTTCCTACAGCACTCTTCAAATACAACTCTCTTCTGGCATCATTGGTGACCACTTTGTGATAAAGAAAATTCTCTCTCCTGTTCTCTAAAGCCGCCTTTCATAGCTTTTCTTATAACATTACATACTAAAATTAAGATCAATGTGTGATTCCTTTAGCTTCCTTTTTAAAATAAGAACTTTGGAAACTACATATTCTCAGGATTTTATTCTCCCTAGTTCCAAACTCAATGTATTGTACACTGTAGGTACTTCGAGTGCTTTTAAATTGGACTTCCTCTGGTACTTCTTACAATATCACATTTATCTGATATTTCAGTGCTGTTCTGATTACTAAACACATTCATATCATTGATCTACTGTACCTTTCTATCTGGTATGTATAGTAAACAGATAAACATGATCCCATTTTATAAATCCAGAAAAAAATTCTGACATCAATTTTAAATAAGTGAGTCAATCAGCTCCACAAGCTGGAGCAGGTGTTCCACTCTGTATGTCCATGGAAGACTGGGGGACTCTGACACCCAGAGAAATGATCACCTCAAACATTTGACACTTTCTACATGAACACTTGGCCATTAAAGAATGTGAGGAGAACTTTGACAGTGTTCATGTCCTCAGATCTTTATACAGTTTTAGTGAATGTCTTTGTGGATGACCACATTCTCCTTTCCCAGAGGTGCAATTTGTCCCAAGGATGGGTGACAATGATCAGAGATTAAACCACACCACTAAAATAGTGCCTAAACTTCCCCAGCAAGTTTGGCCAACTTTAAAATAGCTGGACTTCTCAAAACTATAGCGAACAGACCACATGTTGGGTTGTGAGGTTACAGGGATGAGCTGAAAGGAAAGCAGACAGTGGAGAATAGGGGAGAGAATAGATGAGGGTGGAATACAGAGTGGGAGGCATATCTTCCCATCCTAAAAGTCAGTCTGATTGCACAGGCTTCAGTGAGAATCAGCACTTTCCTCTTAAACTACCCAAACCTACCTGACTCAGTTCCACTACACTTCAACCTTTGGGAAACTCCCTATACTCATTTCATGTCTATGCAAAATTTACCACTCTCTGGGGAAAGTTAATAGATTGCACTACAATTCTTTATCCCTCAAAAGCCCAAATTAAAGAATCATAAAAACTCCTTCCCATGGATATGACACATTACCTTCCCCTTCATTGTAGTTTTTAGCCTTCACATCATCATGGTTTCTCTAAACTTTCCAAGACATGTACTTATTCAGCCTTTCAGACTTCATCTCAGATGTGTATCGGCTGAAAATTCTGCTTTTATGATATCACTCTAGCAATATGCAAAGCGTAATAAATTGAAACTGTGCTATGCAACATTCCACTTAAATCTGTCACTCCTCTATGAACAGTTTCTCCAACTTCTAACTACATATATTCTCTTCTAACTTTTAATACCCACAATGAGGACACATCTTGCTCAGTTATCATACATGAAAAGGATTTGAGAATTTCTCTGCACTCTGACACCTCAAGAAACTTTAGGACATGGAATTCATTTTTCTCTCGCTACACAATGATGGCTTATCACATACCTGATGCTCATAAAATATTTGTTGAATTCAAAAATTGTTCCATTCCAAAGCTGAATTTCATTCTACCTATTTACTACATTAACAGTAAACTTCTAAAAACATTATTTTTTCTATTCCTTTCTCAGAGAAAGTAGGTGCAGTATAAGACATACAGAAATATATTTTTTAAATCATGTTGGATTATTTTGTAACGATACATTTCTGAGTTCAAAGAGGTAAATCTGTCACTTACCTGTGAGAACACTCTAAAGTCATGTCAAGTCTTTTGATCCGTTTTTAAAAGCAGCCCTCCATGAAATACAGGAGGTAAAATTCCTTTCTGCATTCCCAAGGGAAAATTTTAAAACATAATGGCATACAATATAGAATCCTGGAGAATGGTATTCCCTAGCGTTCCGCTTCCTGCACTAATCAGAAATATCCCACACATTGTAGTAAACTTAGCTTGGGGTTATTCATTTAGTCAACATAAGAGTAAGTTAACACTCCTCATCCTCAGTAACCAAATGCAAACAAGGATTTGGAGGTATTAGGTGACTCAGGATGACCAAAGACATCAGGCCATAGGAGCCCAAAACAAAGGATGATTGAAGGTGATAAAGAAAAGCCAGGAAGAAGAAATAGCAGTGTCTTTGGTAAAACAGGAAGTGGATCAGAAAAAAACTCCTTTGCTCCCACCCAGGGCCCTAAAACAACTCTCCAGCATGAGGAGACAAAAGTTTTTCCAGATCTTATCATTTATTTGCAACTACAGTGCAAGGAAGGCAGTGTGGTGCCTGAAACCTGAGGTTCAATTCTTACCCAATTTGTCTGTATCATATTTGGAGAAAGAAAAATTGAACACTAAAGGAGGCTGGTGTCCAGTGAATGGAAGAGAGTCTTTGAAGCAGAAAGACTTTCCCTTATGGATTAAATATTATTAAAATATGTGATCTAGAAATTTACATCTGAGTTATATGATTATGCTCCTATTAACAAGAAACATTTATAAAAATTTTTTGCTTGAGAACCAAGACGGCAGTGTAGGTAGACACACTGCACCTCCTCACACAACCAGAACTGACAGAAAATCGAACAGCAAGGAAGTCCGACACCAAGGAAACAAAAAATAAACATTCATCCAGACCGGTAGGAGGGGCGGAGATGGGCAGCTGGGGTGGAGAGGAATCGAGTTGCCATGGTGGGACCGAGACTGGCGGAGTGTGGGACCAACGGGACAGGCAGTCTGACGACTAGCAGACCCTGCAGCCCCACGTTCAGGCAGATAAACTGAGAGGGCCAGACTCAGAGTGGTAGAGAATGGGGCAGGCAGCGCAGCGGGTAGCACCCAGCAGCCCCACATTCGCGCACAGATAAACCAGACAAAAGGCAGGGAGCAAAGCAGACCACGCAACCCAGGGCTCCAGCATAGGGAAATAAAGCCTCAGACATCTAATTGAAAACGCCCGTGGGGGTTGGGGTGGCAGCAGGAGAGACTCCCAGCCTCACAAGAGAGGTCGTTGGAGAGACCCACACGGGCCTGGGGCGTGCACAGGCCCACCCACTCAAGAACCAGCACCAGAGAGGCCCAGTTTGATTGTGGGTAGTGGAATGAAAGACTGAAATCTGGTGGAAAGGGGAGCGGGCACCATTGCTCCCTGTCGGCCCATCCCCCACATACACCATCACTGCGCAGCGACCAGCATTACCCCACCCCGGGGAACACCTAAGGCTCTGCCCCTTTAAATAACAGAGGCGCCAGGACCAAAAAAAAAATGTCCCAAATGTCAGAACACTTCAAAGCTCAAAAAAAATACAACTAAGCGAGGAAGAGATAGCCAACCTATCAGATGCACAGTTCAAAACACTGGTTTCAAGATGCTCACAGAATTGGTTGAATCTGTTCAAAAACCACATGAGAAAATGAAGCTGATGCTAAGAGAAACAAAGGAAAATGTACAGGGAAACAATAGTGATGCAAAGGAAACTGGGACTCAAATCAATGGTGTGGACCAGAAGGAAGAAAGAAACAGCCAACCAGGAAAGAATGAAGAAACAAGAATTCGGAAAAATGAGGAGAGGCTTAGGAACCTCCAGGACATCTTGAAACGTTCCAACATCCGAATTATACGGGTGCCAGAAGGAAAAGAGGAAAAACAAAAAATTGAAAACTTATTTCAACAAATAATGAAGGAGAACTTCCCCAGTCTGGCTAAGGAAATAGACTTCCAGGAAGTCCAGGAAGCTCAGACAGTCCCAAAGAAGCTGGACCCAAGGAGGAACACACCAAGACACATCATAATTACATTACCTAAGATTAAAGAGAAGGAGAGAATCTTAGAAGCAGCAAGAGAAAAGAGGACAGTTACCTACAAAGGAGTTCCCATAAGACTGACAGCTGATTTCTCCAAAGAGACCTTACAGGCAAGAAGGGGCTGGAAAGAAGTATTACAAGTGATGAAAGGCAAGGACCTACATCCAAGATTACTGTATTCAGCAAAGCTATCATTTAGAATGGAAGGGCAGATAAAGTGCTTCTCAGATAAGGTCAAGTTAAAGGAGTTCATCATCACCAAGCCCTTATTATATGAAATGTTAAAGGGACTTACCTAAGAAAAAGAAGATCAAAAATATGAACAGTAAAAATGACAGCAAACTCACAGTTATTAACAACCACACCTAAAACAAAAACAAGAGCAAACTAGGTAAACAACTAGAACAGGAACAGAACCACAGAAATGGAGATCACATGGAGGGTTGTCAGTAGGGGAGTGGGAGGGGCAGGGGGGGGAAAGGTACAGAGACTAAGTAGCATAGATGATAGGTAGAAAATAGACAGGGGGAGGGTAAGAATAGTGTAGGAAATGTAGAAGCCAAAGAACTTCTAAGTATGACCCATGGACATGAACTATAGGTGGGGAATGTGGGAGGGAGGGGGCGGGCAGGATGGAGTGGAGTGAGGGGGGTGGGAAATGGGACAACTGTAATAGCATAATTAATAAAAATATTTTTAAAAATGTTACCACCTAAGTCTACATACCTGTATTAATTACAGGTGACTTGCAGATGTTGAGAGAGGCATGGGCTCTCTGATCAAGGAACATAGAGTATTGCGTGATATCATAAAAAAATCCTGTGTTCCCCAGAATTTAGCCTGGGCTCAAAAACCTATCCAAGTAAACAAGATCTGCTGTTTGAAAATAATGAGATGTATTGATGGATCATGAGATGGATCATTCTACTCTCTTACTGATTTGTTGCAGAGCTCTATAAATAGATGAACCTCCAGAATCTTGACTCTGCATGTGCTCTTACCTACAAGAAATTCCTTAAAAGTGAAGAGCTCAAAAAGATGTCCTAATTCAAGATAGACTTACCTCAATGTTTTTTGTAATTTAATAATTCAATATGAAGATGGGCAGGACAGGGTGAGTGAGGAATAGGTGAGCACAGAGGAGGATTAGGGCAGTGAAACTACTCTGTAGAGTACCATGAAGATGGATTCAGGTCACTATACATTTGTTCAAACTCACAGAATGTACAACACCAAGAGAGAACCCTAAGGTGAAGTATGGACTTGGGTGATTACCACATGCCAATGTAGCTTCACCAAGGGAAACAAATGTACCGCTCTGGTAGGGGACACTGATAATGGGCGGAGGCTCTGCACATGTATATGTATACACAAGTGTATGGCATTCTGGGTACCTTGCACTCAATGTTGCTATTAAGCATAAAAGTGCTCTAAAAATTAAGCCTTCAATTTTTAAAAAATCCAATGTGACTTATTAGCTGATGTGGAGACTTTTACATACATATGTCAGGTGTTTCTCTGAGGTGTAACTCCTTGGGGTCATGAGCTATATTGAGGAAATGATGGAGATCTATTGTTTAGATCAGCCTTAGTTACACACGCCTTGGACTCCAGCCCTGCCTCTGGCTCACAAGGCAGGGAAGGAAAAGTATATTCCCTGTTGTACATGGCCAACTGTGGTCACTATCTCCTTCCAGCATGGACTCATGGTCTCCAAGGCTGATGCAATGCTTTAATTATTTAGAACGCTTGGTGCCAAAACTACTTCCACACTAACAGGCACTTTTTTATCAACTCTCCTGTGATACCTTCTAGAAACCCATGATTTGGGGGAAGGAAGCTTTGGTGATGAATCTTGCTATGAGCTACTGAAAATGGCTCCTACCAGCAGACACAATTCTTGAATGTCTTCTCCTGATCCAGTGCCCTGTCCTGGAATGAACTATGTCTGAGGCCTCTTTCCTTTCTCCCCGTCACTCAGTTCATGCCAACTCTCTGCCTTTATGCAAAATATCTTCCTGAGATCCCTCTCCTTACCTTCTTGTCATTCAGAGCGCTGGCACAGCACCTTTGTTTATGTACATGGCATCTAATGTCACCCTTTTAGTGTGTCAGCAACAGTTTCTCAAATATGAATATCTTGGAGAAGATTTTTTATAAAAATTCTGTGAAGGTCAGCTTCATCCTTGATATTCAGCCCAAATGGTTTATCAACCCAAATGATTTATCAGCCTAAACGTCAGCATTTCAGAGCCTTAAGAGTTTGATGCCTTTTCAGGGTCATTTCTGACATTTCTGCCCATCAGGGATATGACAGCATAGGTTACTGCCACGTCCAATCAGCATAACGTTTCTTTTTACAAATAAGTCCTGGCATTCAGATTCATTGCTAATATATGAACATCTACCCCCAAATGTTGGTAAACAATTTAGTCATGACTTAGAGAAACTGTCTCCTTATTTATTTTATTATTTCCACTTTGCTTTCCTTTTGCATATGAAACATGAAGCAGATGGACATTCTTATATCAATCATTGTAACACTAACTTCTTTTCCAAAATGTGGACACAGACACAACAGCCACAGCTCAGCTGCAAATGATAGCAAATCACCTCAGGAACAAGCACAAATAAGGTTACAAAGAAAAATGAAACTGCACCACTTTTTCTTCATTCACTTTTTTAACCTAACACACATTGTTCATAAAGAATGGAATGCTATCTCTTTTGCTTGCCTCAAACTAATTAATTATATGAATAAGGCTTGCACAGTTCTGTAATGGCAATTGTGGGTGTGAATGCACATACACATATAATCCATTTTCTGATATTGGTCTTTTTATTTTATTTTTTCCATTTTTTCATTTTATTCTTCTTCAAGTACAGTTGTCTGCATTTTCCCCCCAACTCTTCCCCTCACCCAAGTCATCCCCACTTCACTCCCATGATTCCAACACCCCCTTTGGTTGTGTCCATCTGTCCTTTAGAGTTGTTCCTGAAAACCCTTCCCCTTTTCCCCCATTATTGCCCTCTGGTTACTGCCTGCTTGCTCTGAATTTCAATGTCTCTGGTTATATTTTGCTTGCTTATTTGTTTTGTTGATTAGGTTCCACTTCAAGGTGAGATCGTATGGTATTTGTCTTAAAGTATGTTTTAAAATTTTAATATTTTCACTTCTTGTTTGGTTTGGACAGTTGTAGAAAATAATGAACATTGGAAGGGGTTTTGGTGACTTCTTCCAGTGGGACATTGAAGAAAGTTTCTACAAAGGGCAGGAAAGGTGGAAAGAGAAAACAGAGTGAAGTGCAGGACACTGGACCACGTTAAACAATTCAGTCTTTGCAGAGAAGGAAAATAAGCTCTTCCTGGAACCACCTGGGTATGCTGGATACTCTAGGTACCCCTTCTGTTACCCAGAAAGATTGTCAAAATTCTCCTTTTGATTACTTCCCAGCAGAGCATGCTAGAGCAGAAAGAACCTGGTATTCCCAGCTACTGGGGTAAGATTGAACTAACAACTGCCAAGATTTCTATTCTTGCTGAGTGACATCAGAGAAAGGTGCTAGCAGACCTGAGTGTGTAGAGAGGTCACTGTCATATCAGTGGGATATTGAAAGTTAATTCATCTTGGATGACTTGGCAATCAGGTTGTAGATAACCTCTGGAAACAGGGGATTAAAGCTCCCCCTCAGGTCACAGGAATCCATAATGAAATGTGCTGTCAGGTTGGAGTGGACTTTGGCTGGATTTGAAGTCATCATGAGTTTGCTCTCAGTCATTTTGGCATTGTCATTGGCATACTCTGGCCACGGGGTCTATGGGTTCCTGTAACAGAAGCAAAGCCTTTTTTGTTATTTGGGCACTTCTGCTTCCATCCCAGGTGTCAAAAGTGACAAAACCAACCAGCTGTCTGGATGTAAACTCGAGTATTTTAAAGATGTCACTCTACTGTCTCCTAGTTTACACTGTTTCTGGTGAGAATTCTGCTGCTATTTTCATCTTTATTTCTCTGTGCACAGTGCCTTGTCTCTTTAGCTCCTTTTAACATGTTTCTTTGCTGCTGCTTTTCACCAATTTATTATAATTTATCTTTTACTGTAATTTCCTCCATGATTTTTATGCTTGGTGTTTGTTAGATTCTTGGGTTTATGCATTTACAGCTTTTATTAAACTTGGGGGAAACTTGCCCTAGCTGATATAGCTCAGTGGATTGAGTGTAGGCTTTCAACCAAAGAGTCACTGGTTCGATTCCCAGTCAGGGAACATGTCTGGGTTGTGTGACAGTTACCCAGGGGGAGCCACGTGACAGGCAACCACACATTGATGTTCCTCTCCCTGTCTTTCTCCCACCTCTCCCCTCTAAAAATAAATACATAAAATTTGTAATTAATCAATTAATTTAGGGGGAAATTGGCCATTATTGCCTGTAGTATTTTTTGCTGTCCTTCTTCCCATTCATTCTATCCTTTGACAATTTCAAAATCAAGTAGAGAAACAGCCACACAACCTCATCCCTGCCCAGGCTAGATCACCCTGGTTCATGGTCATTTCTGTAGCACTCCAACTCTTTTATTATTTTGGCTTTAATGGGATCTTCCCACAAGGTTTGCTTGAGTCAAATAGCAAACTAGTCACAGCTCCAAGTTTCACCTCATCCTAGAGCATTTTGTAGATTTGCTTGTCCTCAGAAACTATTAATGTGTTGTGTCAATTTTTAACCAAGCTGTGCCTCATCCTGTGATTGCAGTCTATTTACTCCATTATGTTTCTCCCACCTTCTCTAATTGAGCCCTTATCTAAAATATAAGGAGATCTGGGCTCTCTATTGTCTAATAATGAGAAGGAAATTCCTGAAGCTTTCTGAGTTTTCATTTAGTCACAAATAAACATTTTGTCAGACTATAATAAATTTGAAGGCATTTTAACAAGAGAGAAGAATTGAGGTTTTATTTTGAGTGTCTTGGTTACTTGAGAATCAATTTTACTGAAGTATAATATTCATAAGGCCACATTCAAATGCTCTCAAGACAGAACTGTAAGAAATTAGGAAAAGTGCTCATTTGAAAGAGTATGAATCCAAATAGCTACCTGTGAATATGGTATGGAGAGCTCTGACAAATGTCCCATTTGGGACTCACATATTTATTCTGCCCCCACTTGCCTAAGCCAGAACTATTGGGAATCTTTGGTGCAACATAACATTTTGTCTTCAGTTGGTGGACATGCTTCACATACTTATGAGTTTACTGTGCTCCTTTATCATTAGCCCATATGACTGGAGGAATACTTTCTGGTGCAAATTTGATGGTAATTATAAACTCAGGTACTGAAATGGCATGACACTACTTAATTATGAGATTATAAAAATGAAGTGGAGTTGCTGGGGGTTGTGAATTATACACATGGATTAGGTTGTCTTCCATATGAAAAAACACACTTTATAATACTCTCCTATAAAACTAAAAAAACAAATTTGAGAAGTACTAGACCTCACTTTTAATACCAGATTCTTCTCTAAAAATCTGAATTTTGAGTTTTGAGATACTATAGAAGCAAACAACAACAAACCGCTCCTTTTACCCAAATAAACATAAGAGTCAAGGAAAATTGAGAACAGATAACAATATCCTTATTTAAGGATATTCCTTATTAAATAATATTCGTTATTTTCCTGCAAATGTTCATACACCCAAAAGTAATGATCAACAACTAAGACAGATAAAGCTCCTTCTCTCCCAATTGGACAAGATTTCCACTTTCCTTTCTCCCTTTCTCTCTCTTCATCATGCATTCTTCTCTGTCCCCCTTCTTTCCTGAACATCCCTTATTTCTACTGCCAGACTCTCTACTGCCTCTTCCTCTCCTTTGTGAGGACCAGTGGAAAGACCCCAAAGAGCAACTGACTCTCTGACAGTGCTGTCTTGTCCAAATATCACACTCCTCCCTCCCGTACCACACACAGAATTAATTTGTGAAGTTTTCCAGAGACAGTCCAGGTTTTCACTGATGTTTCTACCTTTTATTGGAGTTGGAGGGTTCATCAGTGTAGACACCACACTGAAGGAGTCTAAGGCACACATTCCAGAGGATCAATTTCTCAGAACATCTTGCCTAATCATCAGGTTGCCACGACAGCAACTTTGAGTGTAACTGTCCAGGCCCTAGGCATTACCTCTGATGACTACACTCATAAGGACAAGAATGAAATGTAGGAAGAAATTGGGGCATATACACACACGCACACACATACGCTTTTTCTGTCATTTGTCAGTACTTTTCGTTCTGAAGAAAAAAATGTATAGGAAGCTAAATTACCTAATGAGTGTGACCAAATGCTGATAGAATTCAAGCAAGTGTCATCGTAGGTTGTCCAAAATGTTTATGGACTTTAAGTAATAACCATTTTCTAATGCAATCCTCTCACATTTCTTGTTCCCCACCCCCAAAAAGTTTACTTTCCCAGCCCATAAAACACAACTAAGATATTAAGGAAGTACACATTGGAGTCCACATATAGTATTTATTAACTGAAGTCATACTTTGTTACACCATAACTTTTTCATGGCATTTTTCACCTCTGCATTCCTCAGTGTGTAGATCAGAGGGTTGAGCAAGGGTGTCCCAATTGTATAAAATACAGCCACCATCTTGTCTACTGAAAATGTGGTTGGCGGGCGTGTGTATATGAATATACATGGGCCAAAAAATATGACAACCACAATAAAGTGGGATGTGCATGTGGAAAGGGCTTTTCGCTTTCCTTCTCTGCTGTAGTTTCTCAGAGAGTACAAGATGAGAACATAGGATATAAGCAGGATTATAAAACTCACTGTACAAATGACCCCACTATTAGAGACAACTAGCAAATTTGTCACATATGTGTCCACGCAGGCAAGATTCAACAACGGCTGCAAGTCACAAAAATAATGGTCAATCACATTGGGGCCACAGAAAGGCAATTGCAAAGCCAGGAAAATCTGTGCTAAAGAGTGGATACAAGATCCCACCCAGGCCACACTCACCAACACGCCACAGACTCGCTGGCTCATGATGATTGGGTATTGCAAGGGCTTACATATGGCAACGTAGCGATCAAAGGCCATGAGGATGAGCACAAAGATCTCCATGGCCCCAAAGAAGTGGACTGCGAATACCTGAGTCATGCACTCATTGTAGGAAATGGTCTTCTTCCGAGAAAGGGCATTCACAATCAATCTGGGGGCAGTCGTTGTAGAGAAGCAGGCATCAGCAAAGGACAGATAGAACAGGAAGAAGTACATGGGACTCCCAAGGGTCTTGCTGCTTTTAATAGTCACTACAATGAGAAAGTTCCCTGACAGTGTCCCAAGGTAAAGAATCAAGAAGACCACAAATACTGCTTTCTGCTTTCCTTCATCCTGTGTCAACCCAAACAAAATGAATTCAATCACACTGTTATTCATTGCCATGCTGGTGGCTGCACGTAGGATGCAGTTGACCAAGGTTTGATCTGCAGACAGAAGAAAAGAAGAGTCAGCTTGAGATCAGTGACTGAACTCTAAATTTCTTGTTTCTGCTCCATCCTGTTACCTCCAACTGTCTTTAATCCCCTATGAATCTTTGTCAACCTGCAGATGTCCAAGGCCCACCCAGATCTATCTGTTGTTCAATAACTCACCGCATTGGACCACAGCTTTTGCACGTGGTATATGCCTATTAATATGAATAAGGCAAATGTATCAGCAAATAGAGAAAAGATGAATAAGAAACCGCTATTGTAGGCAGATTCTCTAGCTCAGGAAAAAATCTTGGAAAGGTAAGTTTTCTTCCCAGCTAAAAGCCAAGAAGGACAGGTTATGAGGTTTGTTTGAATATATTGTTATTGGTGAAATGTAAATTTTGAAGGAATATAAAACATGAGAATAGATTTTATTAAGATTTATCCAGCTCCTAAGACAAAATTACCACTCAGATTAATTCAACAAAAGTTAGTCATCATTTGTTTCTAAATATGGTCCAACTAGACTTTGAGCTGCTCTATAATGAAGTGCCTACTTCCTTCAAGATGTCAGAGTTCCTCTGAAGACATCTGTCTTCCTATTCCTTGCACTAGGAAACTCATTGGGATGCATACAGGTATCCCCAACAAAATACAGACTGGCCTGCAGGAACCCCAATTATGATGGGACTGTGGCTCTGACATGTCACTTCCTTTCTGACAGAAGGATCAGGTGTTTGCTTTCAATCACTCTCAGTGGGGCACAACAAAATTAAATTCTCCTCTAGCTCCAATAAGGTCATCTGTTGTCAATATAATTGTTAAGACTTTATATTGCAGAGAGGTTTTTAGTACATGGAAAACCTGAGAGAAAGCTACAGAGATTATCCACATAGTCTCTGCCTCCACACATGCATGACTCCCCACACACCACTATGGACATCCTCCACCACACTGGCGTACCTGCCGTAATGATGAACCTACAGTGACCTATCACAAGTACCCAATATACATAGCTAACTTAGGTCTCATCATGGTGATAGATGGTATGGGTCGGGATAAATGTGTAATGACAAGGGGCCATCATTACAAAAACCTATAGAATATTTTCACTGTCCTAAAACAGAGTTAATTTTATATTCACAACATACTGAATGTAACTCCTTTCACACACTATCTAATAATAAATAATATCTTGCACAATTTAGAGGAAAATAACACCTTGAGTGAGATGTTATGTGGGTATTTAGTGTGTGAATTATTAGCTCATACATATGAGACAACTGGGCGGGTATTTCATAAACATCACTATTACAAACGGCCAATCCTAGAATTCCTTAACTGAATCCTCGCCTGTACCATCTGTATTTCTAAACAGAGAGAAAATTTCAAATATGCCCTCTTCTTGCTCTTTCTGTCCTCTCCTTCCTTTTACCTCCTCCTCACCCTGGAAAAGAAAAAGCGTTGAAAATATAAAGAACCCTCAATATAATGGAATCATTGCTATGGTTTTCAAATGCAGTGGCTGAAATACTCACTGTGGCTGTCAGAATCCTCCAACTCCCACCAACATCTGTCTCTCCACTAGTTCTTCTCGGTGCTTCTGCTTCTGCGTCTGCCAGCCAAGCCTCACACTGCCCGGAGCATGTGGTCTCCAAATTTCCATATCTCACAGTGGCTAGGTGACATTCTCAGATACAACCTCCCTCCCCATAGCTACCTCTATACAGAGTTCCCAGTGGAAATGCGATCTCCTCAGCAAAGTCTTCCTGCTTTTACCAGTCAAATCACTTTCTTGCTAATGGCCTTCCAATGTTAAAGTGTGTGTGTGTATATGTGGAATCATGCATTCTCAGTTGTAGCCCTTCCCTCATGTTTACTTTCATATCTCTTGTTCATTGGACTTTACACTATCCCATAAGGCGAGTTCATGTTGTCTTATTTTGTGCACTTCAGGCTGAGCTGAGAGGCAGAGGTTAGCAGACAGTAGTGAGAAGGAGCTAGGATCAGAGTCAAACCATGGGGCTCCATGGCAATTCGATAGCACTCTACCCCACCCGTTCCTGCAAAGCATCAACCACCTGGCAGTTTTCAACCACCTGGCAGAGCCACTTCAAACCCAGAAATCTTAAACAGGTAGAGGAGAAACCACTGCTGTTAGCACACGTGTCCTGACTACCCAATGGATGCAAACATTGGGATGGGGCAAAGAAATCAGCACTTTATATGTATATTCAGAAACTAACAGTGACGAGGACGGGATAGAGAGGTTAGAAAACGATGTCAGGAATCAGAGCCAAAGGGCGAATGTGTGCATGTCGGGAAAAGAAGGAAGAGGAATCAAGGGCTGAGCCAAGGAAAGCCCTACAGTGCTGGGTGAGCACAGACCATGTCAGCTATAAAGCGTAATTACTTAGCCCTAGGGTAGACAATTTCAGTAGACAATTTCACTTCTGTCTCTTCCATGCCCCTTATTGTCCAGTCCTCCATCCCAAGAAAGAGGATGTGATTTTTGGCTGGAAGCTGGAGTGATGGTGGGTGGGCATTGTACAGCCAAGGTTGCTATCATTAATATTAGAACATTCAACTTCGTAGTATTATAGAATCACTTTATCAATCATCAGTATCAATACATACCGATTGTATGTTATTACTATCCACGTTTATCCTTTTCCTGGCCCTAAGCTCTGCAGGTGTATGATACTATACCCCTGATCCCTTCAGTGTACCCCCTTTTCCAATAAGAATCAGACCTGAGACAGCGCTGCATCCAGCAGAGGCCAGTGGCAGCTGGGGGACGCTGATGCATCAGAATCTCTCAGTACTGTGGGGAATATAGTCCTGGAACCTCACGTTTTTCATGAGACAGAGCTGGATGATGGCAATTTCCGGAAACCCAGTCCTGAGTGGGAGGCAAGAAGAAGAAAACAGTTCAGTGTGGCTTGAATAACTTTGTCTTTTAAACAAAGAGGCAAAACAAAAAGACCGCTGAGAGTACTCACTCTTGTAGCTCTGATTTATTTGTTCGCAACATGTAAACTGCACAATGTACAGGGATGCGCTTGGCTGTCTGGTACAGGATCTATGGAGAGGGGAGATACTCAGGGGATGGCCAACCTGTCCTACAAAGTGTGAACGAGACTCACCAAAAGGGTCTGGAATATCAGCAGAAGGGTTCTTAGAACTTTCTAGAGAAAAAAGGAGATATCCCCACTGAATCCCCACTATCCTCTGGTAGAAACATCTGTAAGGCCAGCTCTCTTACCCCAAAACATTGCCCTGCACAGATCCAAATTAAATAATTCTGTTTTTCTCCATCAGATATTTATAGCAATTTCATAAAAGTTCAAAAATGCCAGCCTCAGGAGGGACGAGGACTCCACCCTTCCCTCCCAAGCCTGACCACTTTGCTCAGCAAGCTTCTTAGCCCATTTAATACAGGATCACAGCAAACCCTGGGGCCAATTTATCCCAAATAGGCTGTCACCAGGCAGGGTCTGTAGTCAGAGCCCTCCTCCCCTCCCAGTCTGCCCTAAGGGACACCTCCCATTTCAGTTACCAAGTGCTCCACCCAGCACCCTGCTCTGGGGGAAAACCATGTTTTCTAAGGCATACTTAGGCATAGACTTCTGAACTTTACCAAAGGCTCTGTCTTGTAAGTCAAATCTTTTCTAATGGCAGACAAAGCTCAGAGCCCAGGTGAAGGTTCAGACACATGGGATACCATGTATTCGAGCTCTATCCTTTTGTTTCTGTGACTTTAGGCAAGTTTTTTCTCCCAGTTTCCTATTCTAGAAAGTGTTACCATTAGATAAAATAATTATTACACAAATCACAATAATAATGATAAAATATAATTACAATAAAAACTACTAAAGTTTCTATAATTTCTAAAATAATGTGAAGTCACTAAATCAATAAGGAAAGAAAGTATCATTTATGCACAATGAGATACACTATTTTGAAATGTATAGGAAATGAGTTTTGATGAATGGATACATACACATAACTGTCACCACATGGAGTTCATCAACTTCCTACATCGCTCTATGGAACCAGACTTGAATTTTCTATTCTTCGCTTCATATTCATATATTTTTGCCTCTGCTCTTTATTACTTGGTTGTACTTTTTTTTTAATTAGCCGATGTTTTCATTTAGCATAATGCTGGTAGTTGCTATCTTTTTTCCTATTTTCTTAATTAAATGTATTGAGGTGACATTGGCTAATAAAATTATACAGGTGTCAGGAGTGCGTTTCTATGATACATCACCTACATATTGCACTGTGTGTCCACCACCATAGTCAAATCTTCTTACATCATATATTTGACCCTCTTTACCCTTCACTTACTCCCCTCAACTCCTTTCCTTCTGGCAATCACCGTGCCGTTTTTTTGTGTCTCTTTGGGAGACTGGAGGCAGGGGAGAGAGGTGGGATTGGGAGAAGTGGGGTGGAGGGGTGGGGAGAAAATGCAGACAACTGTAATTGAACAGCAGTAAAAAAAAATGTTTATTTTTTTTTAAGTGTTCAAAGAGAAACAGTGTTATTTGAGCACCTGCTATACTTATTCTAGATATAATATTTTTATATCATTGCTAAGAACTACAATTGAACAACAATAAAATATTTTTTTAAAAAACAACTTTGGAAACCACATATTCTCAGGATTTTATTCTCCTTAGTTCCAAACTCAATGTCTTGTACACTGTAGGTACTTCAAGTGATTTTAAATTGGACTTTCTCTAGTACCTCTTACAATATCACATTTATCTGATATTTTAGTGCTATTCTGATTACTGAACACATTCATATCATTAATCTATGGTGACCTTCTATCTGTTATGTATGGTAAACAGATAAACATGATCCAGATTTATAAATCCAGAAAAAAATTCTCAGATCAATTTTAAATGAGCCAATCAGCTAGACAAGCCGGAACAGGTGTTCCCCTCTTTATGGCCATGGAAGACTGGAGGACTCAGACACCCAGAGAAATGATCACCTCAGCCATTTGACACTTTCTACATGAACACTTGGCCTTTAAAGAATGCAAGGAGAGCTTTTACAGGGTTCTCGTCCTCTAATCCTGATGCAGGTTTTAGTGCATGTCTTTGTGGATGACCACATTCTCCTTTCCCAGAGGGGCATTAACACCTTTTGTCATCAAGTTCTCAAAGCAATTTGTCCCAAAAGTGGATGACAGTGATCAGAGATGAAACCACACCAGTAAAATAGTGCGCCCACTTCCCCAGCAAGTTTGGCCAACATTAGAAGAGCTGGATTTCACAGAACTATAATGAACAGACGACATGTTGGGTTGGAAGGTAACAGGGATGAGCTGAAAGGAAAGCAGACAGTGGAGAATAGGGGAGAGAATAGATGAGGGTGGAATACAGAGTGGGAGGCATATCTTCCCTCCTAAAAGTCAGTCTGGTTGAGCAGGCCTCAGTGAGAATCAGCACTTTCCTCTTAAACTTCCCAACCCTCCCTGACTCAGCTCCACTGCACTTCAACCTTTGGGAACTTCCCTATACTCATTTCATGTCTATGCAAAATTTACCACTCTCAGTGGGAAAGTTAATAGATTGTACCACAATTCTTTATCCCTCAAAAGCCCAAATTACAGAATCATAACAACTCCTTCCGATGGACATGACGCATTACCTTCCCCTTCAATGTAGTTTTTGCCTTAACAACATCATGGTTTCTCTAAACTTTTCATGAGAAGTTGTTAGTCAGTCAGCCTTTCAACTTCCGCTCAGATGTGTATCAGCTGCAAATTCTGCTCTTACGATATCATCTACCAACATGCAAAGCGTAATAATTTGAAACTGTGCTATACAACATTCCACTTAAAGCTGTCACTCCTCTATGAACAGTTTCTTCAACTTCTAACTAGATATACTCTCTTCTAACCTTTATACCCATAATGAGGACACATCTTGCTCAGTTATCGTACATGAAAAGCATTTGAGAACTTTTCTGCACTCTGACACCTCCAGAAACTTTAGGACATGGAATTCATTTTTCTCTCGCTACACGATGATGGCTTATCACATACCTGATGCTCATAAAATATTTGTTGAATTCAAAAATTGTTCCATTCCAAAGCTGAATTTCATTCTACCTATTTACTACATTAACAGTAAACTTCTAAAAACATTAATTTTCTGTTCCTTTCTCAGAGAAAGTAGGTGCAGTATAACACATATAGAAATATATATTCTTAATCATGTTGGATTATTTTGTAATCATACATTTCTGAGTTCAAAGAGGTAAATCTGTCACTTACCTGTGAGAACACTCTAAATTGGTGCCAAGTGTTTTTATCCCTTTTTAAAAGCAGCCCTCCATGAAATACAGGGGGTAAAATTCCTTTCTGCATAGCCAAGGGAAAATTTTAATTCGTAATGACATACAATACTAGCATCCTGGAGAATGGCATTTCCTAGTTTTCCCCTTCCTTCCCTAATCAGAAATATCCCACACGTTCTAGTGAACTTACTTGGGTTTATTCATTAACCCTACAGAAGAGTAGTGAACCCTCCTCATCCTCACTAATGAAATGAAAACAAGGATTTGGAGGTATTAGGTGACTCGGGATGACCGAAGACATCAGGCCATAGGAGCCCAATACAAAGGATGATTGAAGGTGATAAAGAAAAGCCAGGAAGAAGAAATAGCAGTGTCTTTGGTAGAACAAGAAGTGGATCAGCAAAAAACTCCTTGGCTCCCATCCAGGGCCCTAAAACAACCCTCCAGCATGAGGAGACAAAAGCTTTTCTAGTTCTTATCATTTATTTGCAACTACAGTGCAAGGAAGGCAGTGTGGTGCCTGAAACCTGAGGTTCAATTCTTACCCAAATTCTCTGTATCATATTTGGAGAAAGAAAAATTGAACACTAAAGTAGGCTGGTGTCCTGTGAAGGGAAGACAGTCTTTGAAGCAGAAAGACTTTCCCTTATGGATTAAATATTATTAAATTATGTGATCTAGAAATTTACATCTGAGTTATATGATTATGCTCCTAGTAATGAGAAACATTTATAAAAATGTTTCCATCTAAGTCTACATACTTATATTAATTAAAGGTGACTTGCAGATGTTCAGAGAGGCATGACAATAAAGGACCTTAGAGTATTGCGTGATATCATAAGGTTCTGTGTTCCCCAGAATTTAGCCTGGGCTCAAAAGCCTATCCAAGTAAACAAGATCTGCTGTTTGAAAATAATGAGATGTATTGATGGATCATGAGATGGATCATTCTACTCTCTTACTGATTTGTTGCAGAGCTCTATAAATAGATGAACCTCCAGAATCTTGACTCTGCATGTGCTCTTACCTACAAGAAATTCCTTAAAAGTGAAGAGCTCAAAAAGATGTCCTAATTCAAGATAGACTTACCTCAATGTTTTTTGTAATTTAATAATTCAATATGAAGATGGGCAGGACAGGGTGAGTGAGGAATAGGTGAGCACAGAGGAGGATTAGGGCAGTGAAACTACTCTGTAGAGTACCATGAAGATGGATTCAGGTCACTATACATTTGTTCAAACTCACAGAATGTACAACACCAAGAGAGAACCCTAAGGTGAAGTATGGACTTGGGTGATTACCACATGCCAATGTAGCTTCACCAAGGGAAACAAATGTACCGCTCTGGTAGGGGACACTGATAATGGGCGGAGGCTCTGCACATGTATATGTATACACAAGTGTATGGCATTCTGGGTACCTTGCACTCAATGTTGCTATTAAGCATAAAAGTGCTCTAAAAATTAAGCCTTCAATTTTTAAAAAATCCAATGTGACTTATTAGCTGATGTGGAGACTTTTACATACATATGTCAGGTGTTTCTCTGAGGTGTAACTCCTTGGGGTCATGAGCTATATTGAGGAAATGATGGAGATCTATTGTTTAGATCAGCCTTAGTTACACACGCCTTGGACTCCAGCCCTGCCTCTGGCTCACAAGGCAGGGAAGGAAAAGTATATTCCCTGTTGTACATGGCCAACTGTGGTCACTATCTCCTTCCAGCATGGACTCATGGTCTCCAAGGCTGATGCAATGCTTTAATTATTTAGAACGCTTGGTGCCAAAACTACTTCCACACTAACAGGCACTTTTTTATCAACTCTCCTGTGATACCTTCTAGAAACCCATGATTTGGGGGAAGGAAGCTTTGGTGATGAATCTTGCTATGAGCTACTGAAAATGGCTCCTACCAGCAGACACAATTCTTGAATGTCTTCTCCTGATCCAGTGCCCTGTCCTGGAATGAACTATGTCTGAGGCCTCTTTCCTTTCTCCCCGTCACTGAGTTCATGCCAACTCTCTGCCTTTATGCAAAATATCTTCCTGAGATCCCTCTCCTTACCTTCTTGTCATTCAGAGCGCTGGCACAGCACCTTTGTTTATGTACATGGCATCTAATGTCACCCTTTTAGTGTGTCAGCAACAGTTTCTCAAATATGAATATCTTGGAGAAGATTTTTTATAAAAATTCTGTGAAGGTCAGCTTCATCCTTGATATTCAGCCCAAATGGTTTATCAACCCAAATGATTTATCAGCCTAAACGTCAGCATTTCAGAGCCTTAAGAGTTTGATGCCTTTTCAGGGTCATTTCTGACATTTCTGCCCATCAGGGATATGACAGCATAGGTTACTGCCACGTCCAATCAGCATAACGTTTCTTTTTACAAATAAGTCCTGGCATTCAGATTCATTGCTAATATATGAACATCTACCCCCAAATGTTGGTAAACAATTTAGTCATGACTTAGAGAAACTGTCTCCTTATTTATTTTATTATTTCCACTTTGCTTTCCTTTTGCATATGAAACATGAAGCAGATGGACATTCTTATATCAATCATTGTAACACTAACTTCTTTTCCAAAATGTGGACACAGACACAACAGCCACAGCTCAGCTGCAAATGATAGCAAATCACCTCAGGAACAAGCACAAATAAGGTTACAAAGAAAAATGAAACTGCACCACTTTTTCTTCATTCACTTTTTTAACCTAACACACATTGTTCATAAAGAATGGAATGCTATCTCTTTTGCTTGCCTCAAACTAATTAATTATATGAATAAGGCTTACACAGTTCTGTAATAGCAATTGTGGGTGTGAATGCACATACACATATAATCCATTTTCTGATATTGGTCTTTTTATTTTATTTTTTCCATTTTTTCATTTTATTCTTCTTCAAGTACAGTTGTCTGCATTTTCCCCCCAACTCTTCCCCTCACCCAAGTCATCCCCACTTCACTCCCATGATTCCAACACCCCCTTTGGTTGTGTCCATCTGTCCGTTAGAGTTGTTCCTGAAAACCCTTCCCCTTTTCCCCCATTATTGCCCTCTGGTTACTGCCTGCTTGCTCTGAATTTCAATGTCTCTGGTTATATTTTGCTTGCTTATTTGTTTTGTTGATTAGGTTCCACTTCAAGGTGAGATCATATGGTATTTGTCTTAAAGTATGTTTTAAAATTTTAATATTTTCACTTCTTGTTTGGTTTGGACAGTTGTAGAAAATAATGAACATTGGAAGGGGTTTTGGTGACTTCTTCCAGTGGGACATTGAAGAAAGTTTCTACAAAGGGCAGGAAAGGTGGAAAGAGAAAACAGAGTGAAGTGCAGGACACTGGACCACGTTAAACAATTCAGTCTTTGCAGAGAAGGAAAATAAGCTCTTCCTGGAACCACCTGGGTATGCTGGATACTCTAGGTACCCCTTCTGTTACCCAGAAAGATTGTCAAAATTCTCCTTTTGATTACTTCCCAGCAGAGCATGCTAGAGCAGAAAGAACCTGGTATTCCCAGCTACTGGGGTAAGATTGAACTAACAACTGCCAAGATTTCTATTCTTGCTGAGTGACATCAGAGAAAGGTGCTAGCAGACCTGAGTGTGTAGAGAGGTCACTGTCATATCAGTGGGATATTGAAAGTTAATTCATCTTGGATGACTTGGCAATCAGGTTGTAGATAACCTCTGGAAACAGGGGATTAAAGCTCCCCCTCAGGTCACAGGAATCCATAATGAAATGTGCTGTCAGGTTGGAGTGGACTTTGGCTGGATTTGAAGTCATCATGAGTTTGCTCTCAGTCATTTTGGCATTGTCATTGGCATACTCTGGCCACGGGGTCTATGGGTTCCTGTAACAGAAGCAAAGCCTTTTTTGTTATTTGGGCACTTCTGCTTCCATCCCAGGTGTCAAAAGTGACAAAACCAACCAGCTGTCTGGATGTAAACTCGAGTATTTTAAAGATGTCACTCTACTGTCTCCTAGTTTACACTGTTTCTGGTGAGAATTCTGCTGCTATTTTCATCTTTATTTCTCTGTGCACAGTGCCTTGTCTCTTTAGCTCCTTTTAACATGTTTCTTTGCTGCTGCTTTTCACCAATTTATTATAATTTATCTTTTACTGTAATTTCCTCCATGATTTTTATGCTTGGTGTTTGTTAGATTCTTGGGTTTATGCATTTACAGCTTTTATTAAACTTGGGGGAAACTTGCCCTAGCTGATATAGCTCAGTGGATTGAGTGTAGGCTTTCAACCAAAGAGTCACTGGTTCGATTCCCAGTCAGGGAACATGTCTGGGTTGTGTGACAGTTACCCAGGGGGAGCCACGTGACAGGCAACCACACATTGATGTTCCTCTCCCTGTCTTTCTCCCACCTCTCCCCTCTAAAAATAAATACATAAAATTTGTAATTAATCAATTAATTTAGGGGGAAATTGGCCATTATTGCCTGTAGTATTTTTTGCTGTCCTTCTTCCCATTCATTCTATCCTTTGACAATTTCAAAATCAAGTAGAGAAACAGCCACACAACCTCATCCTTGCCCAGGCTAGATCACCCTGGTTCATGGTCATTTCTGTAGCACTCCAACTCTTTTATTATTTTGGCTTTAATGGGATCTTCCCACAAGGTTTGCTTGAGTCAAATAGCAAACTAGTCACAGCTCCAAGTTTCACCTCATCCTAGAGCATTTTGTAGATTTGCTTGTCCTCAGAAACTATTAATGTGTTGTGTCAATTTTTAACCAAGCTGTGCCTCATCCTGTGATTGCAGTCTATTTACTCCATTATGTTTCTCCCACCTTCTCTAATTGAGCCCTTATCTAAAATATAAGGAGATCTGGGCTCTCTATTGTCTAATAATGAGAAGGAAATTCCTGAAGCTTTCTGAGTTTTCATTTAGTCACAAATAAACATTTTGTCAGACTATAATAAATTTGAAGGCATTTTAACAAGAGAGAAGAATTGAGGTTTTATTTTGAGTGTCTTGGTTACTTGAGAATCAATTTTACTGAAGTATAATATTCATAAGGCCACATTCAAATGCTCTCAAGACAGAACTGTAAGAAATTAGGAAAAGTGCTCATTTGAAAGAGTATGAATCCAAATAGCTACCTGTGAATACGGTATGGAGAGCTCTGACAAATGTCCCATTTGGGACTCACATATTTATTCTGCCCCCACTTGCCTAAGCCAGAACTATTGGGAATCTTTGGTGCAACATAACATTTTGTCTTCAGTTGGTGGACATGCTTCACATACTTATGAGTTTACTGTGCTCCTTTATCATTAGCCCATATGACTGGAGGAATACTTTCTGGTGCAAATTTGATGGTAATTATAAACTCAGGTACTGAAATGGCATGACACTACTTAATTATGAGATTATAAAAATGAAGTGGAGTTGCTGGGGGTTGTGAATTATACACATGGATTAGGTTGTCTTCCATATGAAAAAACACACTTTATAATACTCTCCTATAAAACTAAAAAAACAAATTTGAGAAGTACTAGACCTCACTTTTAATACCACATTCTTCTCTAAAAATCTGAATTTTGAGTTTTGAGATACTATAGAAGCAAACAACAACAAACCGCTCCTTTTACCCAAATAAACATAAGAGTCAAGGAAAATAGAGAACAGATAACAATATCCTTATTTAAGAATATTCCTTATTAAATAATATTCGTTATTTTCCTGCAAATGTTCATACACACAAAAGTAATGATCAACAACTAAGACAGATAAAGCTCCTTCTCTCCCAATTGGACAAGATTTCCACTTTCCTTTCTCCCTTTCTCTCTCTTCATCATGCATTCTTCTCTGTCCCCCCTTCTTTCCTGAACATCCCTTATTTCTACTGCCAGACTCTCTACTGCCTCTTCCTCTCCTTTGTGAGGACCAGTGGAAAGACCCCAAAGAGCAACTGACTCTCTGACAGTGCTGTCTTGTCCAAATATCACACTCCTCCCTCCCGTACCACACACAGAATTAATTTGTGAGGTTTTCCAGAGACAGTCCAGGTTTTCACTGATGTTTCTACCTTTTATTGGAGTTGGAGGGTTCATCAGTGTAGACACCACACTGAAGGAGTCTAAGGCACACATTCCAGAGGATCAATTTCTCAGAACATCTTGCCTAATCATCAGGTTGCCACGACAGCAACTTTGAGTGTAACTGTCCAGGCCCTAGGCATTACCTCTGATGACTACACTCATAAGGACAAGAATGAAATGTAGGAAGAAATTGGGGCATATACACACACGCACACACATACGCTTTTTCTGTCATTTGTCAGTACTTTTCGTTCTGAAGAAAAAAATGTATAGGAAGCTAAATTACCTAATGAGTGTGACCAAATGCTGATAGAATTCAAGCAAGTGTCATCGTAGGTTGTCCAAAATGTTTATGGACTTTAAGTAATAACCATTTTCTAATGCAATCCTCTCACATTTCTTGTTCCCCACCCCCAAAAAGTTTACTTTCCCAGCCCATAAAACACAACTAAGATATTAAGGAAGTACACATTGGAGTCCACATATAGTATTTATTAACTGAAGTCATACTTTGTTACACCATAACTTTTTCATGGCATTTTTCACCTCTGCATTCCTCAGTGTGTAGATCAGAGGGTTGAGCAAGGGTGTCCCAATTGTATAAAATACAGCCACCATCTTGTCTACTGAAAATGTGGTTGGCGGGCGTGTGTATATGAATATACATGGGCCAAAAAATATGACAACCACAGTAAAGTGGGATGTGCATGTGGAAAGGGCTTTTCGCTTTCCTTCTCTGCTGTAGTTTCTCAGAGAGTACAAGATGACAACATAGGAGATAAGTAGGATTATAAAACTCACTGTAGAAATGACCCCACTATTAGAGACAACTAGCAAATTTGTCACATATGTGTCCACGCAGGCAAGATTCAACAACGGCTGCAAGTCACAAAAATAATGGTCAATCACATTGGGGCCACAGAAAGGCAATTGCAAAGCCAGGAAAATCTGTGCTAAAGAGTGGATACAAGATCCCACCCAGGCCACACTCACCAACACGCCACAGACTCGCTGGCTCATGATGATTGGGTATTGCAAGGGCTTACATATGGCAACGTAGCGATCAAAGGCCATGAGGATGATCACAAAGATCTCCATGGCCCCAAAGAAGTGGACTGCGAATACCTGAGTCATGCACTCATTGTAGGAAATGGTCTTCTTCCGAGAAAGGGCATTCACAATCAATCTGGGGGCAGTCGTTGTAGAGAAGCAGGCATCAGCAAAGGACAGATAGAACAGGAAGAAGTACATGGGACTCCCAAGGGTCTTGCTGCTTTTAATAGTCACTACAATGAGAAAGTTCCCTGACAGTGTCCCAAGGTAAAGAATCAAGAAGACCACAAATACTGCTTTCTGCTTTCCTTCATCCTGTGTCAACCCAAACAAAATGAATTCAATCACACTGTTATTCATTGCCATGCTGGTGGCTGCACGTAGGATGCAGTTGACCAAGGTTTGATCTGCAGACAGAAGAAAAGAAGAGTCAGCTTGAGATCAGTGACTGAACTCTAAATTTCTTGTTTCTGCTCCATCCTGTTACCTCCAACTGTCTTTAATCCCCTATGAATCTTTGTCAACCTGCAGATGTCCAAGGCCCACCCAGATCTATCTGTTGTTCAATAACTCACCGCATTGGACCACAGCTTTTGCACATGGTATATGCCTATTAATATGAATAAGGCAAATGTATCAGCAAATAGAGAAAAGATGAATAAGAAACTGCTTGTAGGCAGATTATCTAGCTCAGGAAAAAATCTTGGAAAGGTAAGTTTTCTTCCCAGCTAAAAGCCAAGAAGGACAGGTTATGAGGTTTGTTTGAATATATTGTTATTGGTGAAATGTAAATTTTGAAGGAATACAAAACATGAGAATAGATTTTATTAAGATTTATCCAGCTCCTAAGACAAAATTACCACTCAGATTAATTCAACAAAAGTTAGTCATCATTTGTTTCTAAATATGGTCCAACTAGACTTTGAGCTGCTCTATAATTAAGTGCCTACCTCCTTCAAGATGTCAGAGTTCCTCTGAAGACATCTGTCTTCCTATTCCTTGCACTAGGAAACTCATTGGGATGCATACAGGTGTCCCCAACAAAATACAGACTGGCCTGCAGGAACCCCAATTATGATGGGACTGTGGCTCTGACATGTCACTTCCTTTCTGACAGAAGGATCAGGTGTTTGCTTTCAATCACTCTCAGTGGGGCACAACAAAATTAAATTCTCCTCTAGCTCCAATAAGGTCATCTGTTGTCAATATAATTGTTAAGACTTTATATTGCAGAGAGGTTTTTAGTACATAGAAAACCTGAGAGAAAGCTACAGAGGTTATCCACATAGTCTCTGCCTCCACACATGCATGACTCCCCACACACCACTATGGACATCCTCCACCACACTGGCGTACCTGCCGTAATGATGAACCTACAGTGACCTACCACAAGTACCCAATATACATAGCTAACTTAGGTCTCATCATGGTGATAGATGGTATGGGTCGGGATAAATGTGTAATGACAAGGGGCCATCATTACAAAAACCTATAGAATATTTTCACTGTCCTAAAACAGAGTTAATTTTATATTCACAACATACTGAATGTAACTCCTTTCACACACTATCTAATAATAAATAATATCTTGCACAATTTAGAGGAAAATAACACCTTGAGTGAGATGTTATGTGGGTATTTAGTGTGTGAATTATTAGCTCATACATATGAGACAACTGGGCGGGTATTTCATAAACATCACTATTACAAACGGCCAATCCTAGAATTCCTTAACTGAATCCTCGCCTGTACCATCTGTATTTCTAAACAGAGAGAAAATTTCAAATATGCCCTCTTCTTGCTCTTTCTGTCCTCTCCTTCCTTTTACCTCCTCCTCACCCTGGAAAAGAAAAAGCGTTGAAAATATAAAGAACCCTCAATATAATGGAATCATTGCTATGGTTTTCAAATGCAGTGGCTGAAATACTCACTGTGGTTGTCAGAATCCTCCAACTCCCACCAACATCTGTCTCTCCACTAGTTCTTCTCGGTGCTTCTGCTTCTGCATCTGCCAGCCAAGCCTCACACTGCCCGGAGCATGTGGTCTCCAAATTTCCCATATCTCACAGTGGCTAGGTGACATTCTCAGATACAACCTCCCTCCCCATAGTTACCTCTATACAGAGTTCCCAGTGGAAATGCGATCTCCTCAGCAAAGTCTTCCTGCTTTTACCAGTCAAATCACTTTCTTGCTAATGGCCTTCCAATGTTAAAGTGTGTGTGTGTATATGTGGAATCATGCATTCTCAGTTGTAGCCCTTCCCTCATGTTTACTTTCATATCTCTTGTTCATTGGACTTTACACTATCCCATAAGGCGAGTTCATGTTGTCTTATTTTGTGCACTTCAGGCTGAGCTGAGAGGCAGAGGTTAGCAGACAGTAGTGAGAAGGAGCTAGGATCAGAGTCAAACCATGGGGCTCCATGGCAATTCGATAGCACTCTACCCCACCCGTTCCTGCAAAGCATCAACCACCTGGCAGTTTTCAACCACCTGGCAGAGCCACTTCAAACCCAGAAATCTTAAACAGGTAGAGGAGAAACCACTGCTGTTAGCACACGTGTCCTGACTACCCAATGGATGCAAACATTGGGATGGGGCAAAGAAATCAGCACTTTATATGTATATTCAGAAACTAACAGTGACGAGGACGGGATAGAGAGGTTAGAAAACGATGTCAGGAATCAGAGCCAAAGGGCGAATGTGTGCATGTCGGGAAAAGAAGGAAGAGGAATCAAGGGCTGAGCCAAGGAAAGCCCTACAGTGCTGGGTGAGCACAGACCATGTCAGCTATAAAGCGTAATTACTTAGCCCTAGGGTAGACAATTTCAGTAGACAATTTCACTTCTGTCTCTTCCATGCCCCTTATTGTCCAGTCCTCCATCCCAAGAAAGAGGATGTGATTTTTGGCTGGAAGCTGGAGTGATGGTGGGTGGGCGTTGTACAGCCAAGGTTGCTATCATTAATATTAGAACATTCAACTTCGTAGTATTATAGAATCACTTTATCAATCATCAGTATCAATACATACCGATTGTATGTTATTACTATCCACGTTTATCCTTTTCCTGGCCCTAAGCTCTGCAGGTGTATGATACTATACCCCTGCTCCCTTCAGTGTACCCCCTTTTCCAATAAGAATCAGACCTGAGACAGCGCTGCATCCAGCAGAGGCCAGTGGCAGCTGGGGGACCCTGATGCATCAGAATCTCTCAGCACTGTGGGGAATATAGTCCTGGAACCTCACGTTTTTCATGAGACAGAGCTGGATGATGGCAATTTCCGGAAACCCAGTCCTGAGTGGGAGGCAAGAAGAAGAAAACAGTTCAGTGTGGCTTGAATAACTTTGTCTTTTAAACAAAGAGGCAAAACAAAAAGACCGCTGAGAGTACTCACTCTTGTAGCTATGATTTATTTGTTCGCAACATGTAAACTGCACAATGTACAGGGATCCGCCTGGCTGTCTGGTGCAGGATCTATGGAGAGGGGAATACTCAGGGGATGGCCAACCTGTCCTACAAAGTGTGAACGAGACTCACCAAAAGGGTCTGGAATATCAGCTGAAGGGTTCTTAGAACTTTCTAGAGAAAAAAGGAGATATCCCCACTGAATCCCCACTATCCTGTGGTAGAAACATCTGTAAGGCCAGCTCTCTTACCCCAAAACATTGCCCTGCACAGATCCAAATTAAATAATTCTGTTTTTCTCCATCAGATATTTATAGCAATTTCATAAAAGTTCAAAAATGCCAGCCTCAGGAGGGACGAGGACTCCACCCTTCCCTCCCAAGCCTGACCACTTTGCTCAGCAAGCTTCTTAGCCCATTTAATACAGGATCACAGCAAACCCTGGGGCCAATTTATCCCAAATAGGCTGTCACCAGGCAGGGTCTGTAGTCAGAGCCCTCCTCCCCTCCCAGTCTGCCCTAAGGGACACCTCCCATTTCAGTTACCAAGTGCTCCACCCAGCACCCTGCTCCGGGGGAAAACCATGTTTTCTAAGGCATACTTAGGCATAGACTTCTGAACTTTACCAAAGGCTCTGTCTTGTAAGTCAAATCTTTTCTAATGGCAGACAAAGCTCAGAGCCCAGGTGAAGGTTCAGACACATGGGATACCATGTATTCGAGCTCTATCCTTTTGTTTCTGTGACTTTAGGCAAGTTTTTTCTCCCAGTTTCCTATTCTAGAAAGTGTTACCATTAGATAAAATAATTATTACACAAATCGCAATAATAATGATAAAATATAATTACAATAAAAACTACTAAAGTTTCTATAATTTCTAAAATAATGTGAAGTCACTAAATCAATAAGGAAAGAAAGTATCATTTATGCACAATGAGATACACTATTTTGAAATGTATAGGAAATGAGTTTTGATGAATGGATACATACACATAACTGTCACCACATGGAGTTCATCAACTTCCTACATCGCTCTATGGAACCAGACTTGAATTTTCTATTCTTTGCTTCATATTCATATATTTTTGCCTCTGCTCTTTATTACTTGGTTGTACTTTTTTTTTTAATTAGCCGATGTTTTCTTTTAGCATAATGCTGGTAGTTGCTATCTTTTTTCCTATTTTCTTAATTAAATGTATTGAGGTGACATTGGCTAATAAAATTATACAGGTGTCAGGAGTGCGTTTCTATGATACATCACCTACATATTGCACTGTGTGTCCACCACCATAGTCAAATCTTCTTACATCATATATTTGACCCTCTTTACCCTTCACTTACTCCCCTCAACTCCTTTCCTTCTGACAATCACCGTGCCGTTTTTTTGTGTCTCTTTGGGAGACTGGAGGCAGGGGAGAGAGGTGGGATTGGGAGAAGTGTGGTGGAGGGGTGGGGAGAAAATGCAGACAACTGTAATTGAACAGCAGTAAAAAAAAATATTTATTTTTTTTAAGTGTTCAAAGAGAAACAGTGTTATTTGAGCACCTGCTATACTTATTCTAGATATAATATTTTTATATCATTGCTAAGAACTACAATTGAACAACAATAAAATATTTTTTTAAAAAACAACTTTGGAAACCACATATTCTCAGGATTTTATTCTCCTTAGTTCCAAACTCAATGTCTTGTACACTGTAGGTACTTCAAGTGATTTTAAATTGGACTTTCTCTAGTACCTCTTACAATATCACATTTATCTGATATTTTAGTGCTATTCTGATTACTGAACACATTCATATCATTAATCTATGGTGACCTTCTATCTGTTATGTATGGTAAACAGATAAACATGATCCAGATTTATAAATCCAGAAAAAAATTCTCAGATCAATTTTAAATGAGCCAATCAGCTAGACAAGCCGGAACAGGTGTTCCCCTCTTTATGGCCATGGAAGACTGGAGGACTCAGACACCCAGAGAAATGATCACCTCAGCCATTTGACACTTTCTACATGAACACTTGGCCTTTAAAGAATGCAAGGAGAGCTTTTACAGGGTTCTCGTCCTCTAATCCTGATGCAGGTTTTAGTGCATGTCTTTGTGGATGACCACATTCTCCTTTCCCAGAGGGGCATTAACACCTTTTGTCATCAAGTTCTCAAAGCAATTTGTCCCAAAAGTGGATGACAGTGATCAGAGATGAAACCACACCAGTAAAATAGTGCGCCCACTTCCCCAGCAAGTTTGGCCAACATTAGAAGAGCTGGATTTCACAGAACTATAATGAACAGACGACATGTTGGGTTGGAAGGTAACAGGGATGAGCTGAAAGGAAAGCAGACAGTGGAGAATAGGGGAGAGAATAGATGAGGGTGGAATACAGAGTGGGAGGCATATCTTCCCTCCTAAAAGTCAGTCTGGTTGAGCAGGCCTCAGTGAGAATCAGCACTTTCCTCTTAAACTTCCCAACCCTCCCTGACTCAGCTCCACTGCACTTCAACCTTTGGGAACTTCCCTATACTCATTTCATGTCTATGCAAAATTTACCACTCTCAGTGGGAAAGTTAATAGATTGTACCACAATTCTTTATCCCTCAAAAGCCCAAATTACAGAATCATAACAACTCCTTCCGATGGACATGACGCATTACCTTCCCCTTCAATGTAGTTTTTGCCTTAACAACATCATGGTTTCTCTAAACTTTTCATGAGAAGTTGTTAGTCAGTCAGCCTTTCAACTTCCGCTCAGATGTGTATCAGCTGCAAATTCTGCTCTTACGATATCATCTACCAACATGCAAAGCGTAATAATTTGAAACTGTGCTATACAACATTCCACTTAAAGCTGTCACTCCTCTATGAACAGTTTCTTCAACTTCTAACTAGATATACTCTCTTCTAACCTTTATACCCATAATGAGGACACATCTTGCTCAGTTATCGTACATGAAAAGCATTTGAGAACTTTTCTGCACTCTGACACCTCCAGAAACTTTAGGACATGGAATTCATTTTTCTCTCGCTACACGATGATGGCTTATCACATACCTGATGCTCATAAAATATTTGTTGAATTCAAAAATTGTTCCATTCCAAAGCTGAATTTCATTCTACCTATTTACTACATTAACAGTAAACTTCTAAAAACATTAATTTTCTGTTCCTTTCTCAGAGAAAGTAGGTGCAGTATAACACATATAGAAATATATATTCTTAATCATGTTGGATTATTTTGTAATCATACATTTCTGAGTTCAAAGAGGTAAATCTGTCACTTACCTGTGAGAACACTCTAAATTGGTGCCAAGTGTTTTTATCCCTTTTTAAAAGCAGCCCTCCATGAAATACAGGGGGTAAAATTCCTTTCTGCATAGCCAAGGGAAAATTTTAATTCGTAATGACATACAATACTAGCATCCTGGAGAATGGCATTTCCTAGTTTTCCCCTTCCTTCCCTAATCAGAAATATCCCACACGTTCTAGTGAACTTACTTGGGTTTATTCATTAACCCTACAGAAGAGTAGTGAACCCTCCTCATCCTCACTAATGAAATGAAAACAAGGATTTGGAGGTATTAGGTGACTCGGGATGACCGAAGACATCAGGCCATAGGAGCCCAATACAAAGGATGATTGAAGGTGATAAAGAAAAGCCAGGAAGAAGAAATAGCAGTGTCTTTGGTAGAACAAGAAGTGGATCAGCAAAAAACTCCTTGGCTCCCATCCAGGGCCCTAAAACAACCCTCCAGCATGAGGAGACAAAAGCTTTTCTAGTTCTTATCATTTATTTGCAACTACAGTGCAAGGAAGGCAGTGTGGTGCCTGAAACCTGAGGTTCAATTCTTACCCAAATTCTCTGTATCATATTTGGAGAAAGAAAAATTGAACACTAAAGTAGGCTGGTGTCCTGTGAAGGGAAGACAGTCTTTGAAGCAGAAAGACTTTCCCTTATGGATTAAATATTATTAAATTATGTGATCTAGAAATTTACATCTGAGTTATATGATTATGCTCCTAGTAATGAGAAACATTTATAAAAATGTTTCCATCTAAGTCTACATACTTATATTAATTAAAGGTGACTTGCAGATGTTCAGAGAGGCATGACAATAAAGGACCTTAGAGTATTGCGTGATATCATAAGGTTCTGTGTTCCCCAGAATTTAGCCTGGGCTCAAAAGCCTATCCAAGTAAACAAGATCTGCTCTTTGAAAATAATGAGATGTATTGATGTATCATGAGGTGTATCATTGCTACTCTCTTACTGATTTGTTGCAGAGCTCTATAAATAGATGAACCTCCAGAATCTTGACTCTGCATGTGCTCTTACCTACAAGAAATTCCTTAAAAGTGAAGAGCTCAAAAAGATGGCCTAATTCAAGATAGACTTACCTTAATCTGGTTTTGTAATTTAACAATTCAATATGAAGATGGGCAGGACAGGGTGAGTGAGGAATAGGTGAGCACAGAGGAGGATTAGGGCAGTGAAACTACTCTGTAGAGTACCATGAAGATGGATTCAGGTCATTATACATTTGTTCAAACTCACAGAATGTACAACACCAAGAGAGAACCCTAAGGTGAAGTATGGACTTGGGTGATTACCACGTGCCAATGTAGCTTCACCAAGGGAAACAAATGTACGGCTCTGGTAGGGGACACTGGTAGGGAGGAGGCTGTGCACGTGTATATGTATACACAAGTGTATGGCATTCTGGGTACCTTGCACTCAATGTTGCTATTAAGCACAAAAGTGCTCTAAAAATTAAGCCTTCAATTTTTAAAAAATCCAATGTGACTTACTAGCTGATGTGGAGACTTTTACATACATATGCCAGGTGTTCTTCTGAGGTGTAACACCTTGGGGTCATGAGCTGTATTGAGGGAATGATGGTGATCTATTGTTTAGATCAGCCTTAGTTACAGACGCCTTGGACTCCAGCCCTGTCTCTGGCTCACAAGGCAGGGAAGGGAAAGTATATTCCCTGTTGTACATGGCCAACTGTGGTCACTATCTCCTTCCAGCATGGACTCATGGTCTCCAAGGCTGATGCAATGCTTTAATTATTTAGAACGCTTGGTGCCAAAACTACTTCCACACTAACAGGCACTTTTTTATCAACTCTCCTGTGATACCTTCTAGAAACCCATGATTTGGGGGAAGGAAGCTTTGGTGATGGATCTTACTATGAGCTACTGAAAATGGCTTCTACCAGCAGACACAATTCTCTGTGTCCAGTGCCCTGCCCCGGAATGAACTATGTCTGAGGCCTCTTTCCTTTCTCCCCGTCATTGAGTTCATGCCAACTCTCTGCCTTTATACAAAATATCTTCCTGAGATCCCTCTCCTTACCTTCTTGTCATTCAGAGCGCCGGCACAGCACCTGTGTTTATGTACATGGCATCTAATGTCACCCTTTTAGTGTGTGAGCAACAGTTTCTCAAATATGAATATCTCGGAGATTTCTAATAAAAATTCTGTGAAGTTCAGCTTCAGCCTTGATATTCAGCCCAAATGGTTTATCAACCCAAACGATTTATCAGCCTAAACTTCAGCATTTCAGAGGCTTCAGAGTTTGATGCCTTTTCAGGGTCATTTCTGACATTTCTGCCCATCAGGGATATGACAGCATAGGTTACTGCCACGTCCAATCAGCATAACGTTTCTGTTTACAAATAAGTCCTGGCATTCAGATTTGTTGCTAATAGATGAACATCTACTCTCAAATGTTGGTAAACAATTTAGTCATGACTTAGAGAAACTGTCTCCTTATTTGTTTTATTATTTCCACTTTGGTTTCTTTTTGCATATGAAACATGAAGCAGATGGACATTTTTATATCAATCATTGTAACACTAACTTCTTTTCCAAAATGTGAACACAGACTTAACAGCCATAGATCAGCTGCAAATGACAGTAAATCACCTCAGGTCAAGCACAAATAAGGTTACAAAAAAAAAAAAAAAAAGAAATTACACCAGTTTTTCTTCATTCATTTTTTTAACCTACCACACATTGTTCATAAAGAATGGAATGCTATCTCTGTTGCTTGCCTCAAAATAATTAATTATATGAATAAGGCTTGCAAACTTCTGTAATAGTAATTGTGGGTGTGAATGCACATACACATATAATCCCTTTTTTAATATTTGTTTTTATTTATTTTTTATCTTATTTTTTCCATTTTTTTTATTGTTGTTCAAATACAATTGTCTGCATTGTCCCTCCACCTCTGCCCCTCACCCCAGTTATCCCCACCTCACTGACCTGATTCCAACCCCCTCCCTTGGTTTTGTCTATGTATCCTTTAGAGTTGTTCCCTCCCTCCTTCCTCCCCATTATCCCTTCCCCTTTTCCCCCATTATGCCCTCTCATCTCCCCTCTGCTTACTGCCTGCTTGCTCTTAATTTCAATGTCTCTGGTTATATTTTCTTTCCTGTTTGTTTTGTTGATTAGGTTCCATTTCAAGGTGAGATTATATGGCATTTGTCATAAAGTATGGTTTAAAACTTTAATACTTTCACCCTTTCATTTGGTTAGGACAGTTGTGGAAAAAATGAACATTGGAAGGGGTTTTGGTGACTTCTTCCAGTGGGATGTTGAAGAAACTTTCCGAGATAGGGCAGGAAGGATGAGAAGAGCAAACAGAGTGAAGTGGAGGACACTGGACCAAGTTAAACAATTCAGTCTTTGCAGAGAAGGAAATTAGCTCTTTCTGGAAACACCTGGGTATGCTGGATACTCTAGGTACCCCTTCAGTTAACCACAAGGTTTTCAAAATTCTCCTTTGGATTACTTCCCAGCAGAGCATGCTAGAGCAGAAAGAACCTAATGTTCCCAGCTACTGGGGTAAGATTGAACTAACAACTGCCAAGATTTCTATTCTTGCTGAGTGACATCAGAGAAAGGTGCTAGCACAACTGAGTGTCTAAGGAGGTGACTATCATATCAGTGGGGTGTGCAAAGTTAATTTATCCTGGTTGACATCGGGAATCAGGTTGTAGAGAACTTCTGGAAACATGGTATTAAAGCTCCCCCTGAGGTCACAGGAATCCATAATAAAATGTGCTGTCACATTAGAGTGGACTTTGGCTGGATTTCAAGCCATCATGAGTTTTCTCTCCATCATTTTGGCATTGGCATTGGCATACTCCAACCTCGGGGTCTATGGGTCCTTGGAATACAACAAATGCCTTTTTTGTTATTTGGGCACTTCTGTTTCCATCCCAATTGTCAAAAGTGACAAAACCAACCAGCCGTCTGGACGTAAACTCAAGTATTTTAAAGATGTCACTCTACTGTCTACTAGTTTACACTGTTTCTGGTGAGAATTCTGCTGCAATTTTCATCTTTTTCTCTGTACACAGTGCCTTGTCTCTTTATCTCCTTTTAACATTTTTCTTTGCTGCTGCTTTTCACCAGTTTCTTATAATTTATCTTTTACTGTAATTTCCTCCATGATTTTTATGCTTGGTGTTTGTTAGATTCTTGGGTTTATGCATTTACAGCTTTTATTAAACTTGGGGGAAACTTGCCCTGGCTGATGATGCTCAGTGGGTTGAGTGCAGGCTTTCAACCAAAGAGTCACTGGTTCGATGCCCAGTCAGGGCACATGTCTGGGTTGTGTGACAGGTACCCGGTGGGAGCCACATGAGAGGCAACCACACATTGATGTTCCTCTCCCTGTCTTTCTCCCTCCCTTCCCCTCTGTCTAAAACTAAATAAATAAAATTTGTAATTAATTAATTTATTTATTAATTAAAGGGGAAATTGGCCATTATTGCCTGTAGTATTTTTTGCTGTCCTTCTTCCCATTCATTCTATCCTTTGACAATTTCAAAATCAAGTAGAGAAACAGCCACACAACCTCATCCCTGCCCAGGCTGGAACATCCTGGTTCATGGTCATTTCTGTACCTCTCCAACCCTTTTATTATTTTGGCCTTTATGGGATCTTCCAACAAGGTATTGCTTGAGTCAAATAGCAAACCAGTCGCAGCTCCAAGTTTCACCTCATCCTAGAGCATTTTGTAGATTTGCTTGTCCTCAAAAACTATTAATGTGTTGTGTAAATTTTTAACCAAGCTGTGCCTCATCCTGTGATTGCAGTCTATTTACTCCATTATGTTTCTCCCACCTTCTCTAATTGAGCCCTTATCTAAAATATAAGGAGATCTGGGCTCTCTATTGTCTAATAATGAGAAGGAAATTCCTGAAGCTTTCTGAGTTTCATTTAGTCACAAATAAACATTTTGTCAGACTATAATAAATTTGAAGGCATTTTAACAAGAGAGAAGAATTGAAGTTTTATTTTGAGTGTCTTGGTTACTTGAGAATCAATTTTACTGAAGTACAATATTCATAAGGCCACATTCAAATGCTCTCAAGACAGAACTGTAAGAAATTAGGAAAAGTGCTCATTTGAAAGAGTATGAATCCAAATAGCTACCTGTGAATACGGTATGGAGAGCTCTGACAAATGTCCCATTTGGGACTCACATATTTATTCTGCCCCCACTTGCCTAAACCAGAACTATTGGGAATCTTTGGTGCAACATAACATTTTGTCTTCAGTTGGTGGACATGCTTCACATACTTATGAGTTTACTGTGCTCCTTTATCATTAGCCCATATGACTGGAGGAATACTTTCTGGTGCAAATTTCATGGTAATTATAAACTCAGGTACTGAAATGGCATGACACTACTTAATTATGAGATTATAAAAATGAAGTGGAGTTGCTGGGGGTTGTGAATTATACACATGGATTAGGTTGTCTTCCATATGAAAAAACACACTTTATAATACTCTCCTATAAAACTAAAAAAACAAATTTGAGAGTACCAGACCTCACTTTTAATACCAGATTCTTCAAAAATCTGAATTTTGAGTTTTGAGATACTATAGAAGCAAACAACAATAAAACCTTTCCTGATACCCAAATAAACATAACAGCAAAGTAAAATTAAGAACAGATAACACTATCCTTATTTAAGGATATTCCTTATTTAAGAAAAATTCATTATTTTCCTGCAAATGTTCATACACCCAAAAGTAATGATCAACAACTAAGACAGATAAAGCTCCTTCTCTCCCAAGTGGACAAGATTTCCACTTTCCTTTCTCCCTTTCTCTCTCTTCATCATGCATTGTTCTCGGTACCCCCTTCTTTCCTGAACATCCCTTATTTCTGCTGCCAGACTCTCTACTCCCTCTTCCTCTCCTTTGTGAGGACCAGTGGAAAGACCCCAAAGAGCAACTGACTTGCTGACAGTGCTGTCTTGTCCAAATATCACACTCTTCCCTCCTGCACCATGCACAGAATTAATTTGAGAAGTTTTCCAGAGACAGTCCAGGTTTCAACCGATGTTTCTGGCTTTTATTGGACTTGGAGGGTTCATCAGTGAGACATGCCCAGTGAAGGAGTCTAAGGCACAGATTTCAGAGGAGCAATTTCTAGAACATCTTCTCTAATCATCAGGTTGTCCAGATGGGACCTTTGAGTGTAAGTGTCCAGGCCCTAGGGATTACCTCTGATGACTACACTCATAAGGACAAGAATGAAATGTAGGAAAATATTGGGGCATATACACACACGCACACACATACACTTTTTCTGTCATTTCTCAGTACTTTTCGTTCTGAAGAGAAAATTGTATAGGAAACTAATGACCTAATGAGTATGACCAATGTGGATAGAATTCAAGCAAGAGTCATCCTAGGTTGTCCAAAATGGTTATGAATTTTAAGTAATCACCATGTTCTAATGCAATCCTCTCAGATTTCTTGTCCGCCCCACCCCAAAAAAGTTTACCTTCCCTGCCCATGAAACACAACTAAGATATTAAGGAAGTATACATTGGAGTCCACATATAGTATTTATTAACTGAAGTCATACTTTGTTACACCATAACTTTTTCATGGCAATTTTCACCTCTGCATTCCTCAGTGTGTAGATCAGAGGGTTGAGCAAGGGTGTCCCAATTGTATAAAATACAGCCACCATCTTGTCTATTGAAAATGTGGTTGGTGGGCGTGTGTATATGAATACACACGGGCCAAAAAATATGACAACCACAATAAAGTGGGATGTGCATGTGGAAAGGGCTTTTCGCTTTCCTTCTCTGCTGTAGTTTCTCAGAGAGTACAAGATGACAGCATAGGAGATAAGCAGGATTATAAAACTCACCGTGCAAATAGTCCCACTATTAGAGACAACTAGCAAATTTGTCACATATGTGTCCACGCAGGCAAGTTTCAACAAGGGCTGCAAATCACAAAAATAATGGTCGATCACATTGGGGCCACAGAAGGGCAATTTCAAAGCCAGGAAAATCTGTGCTAAAGAATGGATACAAGATCCCACCCAGGCCACACTCACCAACACGCCACAGACTCGCTGGCTCATGATGATTGGGTATCGCAAAGGCTTACAAATGGCAACATAGCGATCAAAGGCCATGAGGATGAGCACAAAGATCTCCATAGCCCCAAAGAAGTGGAATGCAAATACCTGAGTCATGCACTCATTGTAGGAAATGGTCTTCTTCCGAGAAAGGGCATTCACAATCAATCTGGGGGCAGTCGTTGTAGAGAAGCAGGCATCAGCAAAGGACAGATAGAACAGGAAGAAGTACATGGGACTCCCAAGGGTCTTGCTGCTTTTAATAGTCACTACAATGAGAAAGTTCCCTGACAGTGTCCCAAGGTAAAGAATCAAGAAGACCACAAATACTGCTTTCTGCTTTTCTGCATCCTGTGTCAACCCAAACAAAATGAATTCAATCACACTGCTATTCATTGCCATGCTGGAGTCTGTACGTAGGATGCAGTTGACCAAGGTTTGATCTGCAGACAGAAGAAACGAAAAGTCAGCTTGAGATCAGTGACTGAACTCTAAATTTCTTGTTTCTGTTCCATCCTGTTACCTCCAACTGCCTTTAATCCCCTGTGAATCTTTGAAACCTGCAGATGTCCAAGGCCCTGCCAGATCTATCTGTTGTTCAATAACTCACCGCATTGGACCAAAGCTTTTGCATTTGGTATATGCCTGTTAATATGCATAAGGCAAATGTATCAGCAAAAAGAAAATTGCTGATGACAAATTGCTGTTGTAGCCAGGTTCTCAAGCTTCACAAAGAAATCTTGGAAAACTAAGTTTTCTTCCCAGCTAAAAGCCAAGAAGAACAGGTTATGAGGTTTGAATATATTGTATTTGTGAATTGTAAATTCAAAGGAATACAAAACACTCAGATTAATTAACAATACCAATCAGATTAATTTAACAAAAGTTAGTCATCATTTGTTTCTAAATTTGGTCCAACTAGACTTTAAGCTGCTCTATAATGAAGTGCCTACCTCCTTCAAGATGTCAGAGTTCCTCTGAAGATATCTGTCTTTCTATTCTTTGCACTTATTAACTCAGTTGGAAGCATACAGGTGTCCCCAACAAAATACAGACTGGACTGCAGGGACCCCATGTATGATGGGATAGTAGCTCTGACCTGGCACTTCCTTTCTGACAGAAGGATCAGGTGCTCACTTTCAATCAGTCTCTGTGGGGATTAGCAAAATTAAAATCTCCTCTCAGTTTCAATAGGATTCTCTGATCTCAATATTGTTAAGACTTTATATTTCAGAGAAGTTTTAGGTTCATAGGAAAACTGAGAGGAAGCTACAGAGATTATCCTCATAGTCTCTGCCTCCACACATGCATGACACCTCACACACCATTACGCACATCCTCCGCCAGAGTGGTGCACCTGCCATAAGGATGAACCTACAGTGACACAAAATAATTACCCCAAATCCATAGCTAATGTAGGGCTCATCTTGATGATAGATCATATGGGTCAGGAAAATGTGTAATAACATGGGGCCATGATTACAAAAACCTACACAGTATTTTCACTGTCCTAAAACAGAGTTAATTTTATATTCACAACACAGATAATGCAATTCCTTCCACACGCTATCTAATAATAAATAATATCTCGCACAATTTAGAGGAGAATAACACTTTGAGTGAGATGTCTATGTGACTTTTCAGTGTGGGAATTATTAGCCATACATATGAGAAAACCGGGCAGGTATTTCATAAACATCAGTATTACAAACGGTCAATCCTAGAATTCCTTAACTGAATCCTCGCCTGGACCATCTGTATTTCAAAGCTGAGAGAAAATTTCAGATATGCCTTCTTCTTGCTCTTTCTCTCCTCTCTCTCTTTTTCCCTCCTCATCATGTCTGGAAAAGAAGAAGCTTTGAAAATACAAAGAGCCCTCAATATAATGAAACCGTTGCTACGGTTTTCAAATATAGTGACTGAAATACTCACTGTGGCTGTCAGAGCCCTCTAACTGCCACCAGCATCCGGCTCTCCACTAGTTCTTCTCGGTGCTCCTGCTTCTGCAAGTTCCAGCCAAGCCTGACACTGCCCGCAGCATGTGGTCTCCGAATTTCCCATATCTCACAGTGGCTAGGTGACTTTACTCAGATACAACCTCCCTCCTCATAGCTACCTGTATACAGAGTTCCTACCTGAAATGCAATCTCCTCAGCAAAGTCTTCCTGCATTTACTAGTCAAATAACTTTCTTGCTAATGGCCTTCCAATGTTAAAGTATGTGTGTGCATATGTGGAATCACACATTCTCAATTGTAGCCCTTCCTCATGTTTACTTTCATATCTTTTGTTCATTGCACTTCACACTATCCAAATAAGGCAAGTTCATGTTGTCTTATTTTGTGCACTTCAGGCTGAGCTGAGAGGCAAAGGTTAGCAGACAGTAGTGAGAAGGAGCTAGGACCAAAAGTCAAACCTTGGGGATCCATGGCAATTCGCTAGCACTCTACCCCACCCCTTCGTACAAAGCATCAGTTTTCAACCACCTGGCAGAGCCACTTCAAACTCATAAACCTTAGTCAGGTAGAGGAGAAACCACTGCTGTGTGCAGTACGTGTCCTGACTGCCCAATGGATGCAAACTTCAGGATGGGGCAAAGAAATCAGCACTTTATATGTATATTCAGAAACTAACAGGGACACGGACGGGATAGAGAGGTTAGAAAGCGATGGCAGGAATCAGAGCCAAAGGGGGAATGTGTGCATGTGGGGAAAAGAAGGAAGAGGAATCAAGGACTGAGACAAGGGAAGCCCCATTGTGCAAGATGAGCGCAAACCATGTTAGGGATAAAGCGTAATTACTTAGCCCTAGGGTTTCAGTAGACAATTTCACTTCTGTCTCTTCCATGCCCCATATTCTATGTTCCTCCATCCCAAAAAGAGGATGTGATTTTTAGCTGGAAGCTGGATTGATTGTGGTTCTTGTACAGCCAAAGTTGGTATCATGAATATTAGAACAATCAGCATCGTAGTATTATAGAATCACATTATTGATCATCAATATCAATACGTACTGCTTGTATGTTATTAATATCCACCTTTATACTTTTCCTGACCCTAAGCTCTGCAGGTCTATGATGCTATACCCCTGCTCCCTTCAGTGTACCCCCTTTTACAATAAGAATCAGACCTGAGACAACACTGCATCCAGCAGAGGCCAGTGGCAGCTGGGGGACCCTGATGCATCAGAATCTCTCAGCGCTGTGGGGAATATAGTCCTGGAATTTCAGGTTTTTCAGGAGACAGAGCTGGATGATGGCAATTTCCGGAAACCCGGTCCTGAGTGGGAGGCAAGAAAAAGAAAACAGTTCAGTGTGGTTGAAGACCTTTGTCTTTTAAACAAAGAGGCAAAACCAAAGGAGAGCTCAGAGTTCTCACTCTTGTAGCTCTGATTTACCTTCACGTGTGTTCACAACATGTAAAGTGCACAACGTACAGGGATCCACCTGGCTGTCTGGTGCAGGATCTATGGAGAGGGGAGATACTCTGGGGATGGCCAACCTGTCCTACAAAGTGTGAACGAGACTCACCAAAAGGGTCTGGAATACCAGCAGAAGGTTTCTTAGAACTTTCTAGATAAAAAAGGAAATATCCCCACTAACTTCCCACTATCCTGTGGTAGAAACATCTCTGAGGCCATCTCTCTTACCCCAAAACATTGCCCTGCCCACCACCCAAATTAAAAAGTTCTGTTTTCCTCCATCAGATATTTATAGCAATTTCATAAAAGTTCAAAAATGCCAGCCTCAGGAGGGACGAGGACTCCACCCTTCCCACCCAAGCCTGACCACTTTGCTCAGCAAGCTTCTTAGCCCATTTAATACAGGATCATAGCAAGCCCTGGAGCCAATTTATCCCAAAGAGGCTGTCACCAGGCAGAGTCTGTCGTCAGAGCCCTCCTCCCCTCCCAGTTTGCCCTAAGGGACACCTCTGATTTCAGTTACCAAGTGCTCCACCCAGCACCCTGCTCCGGGGGAAAACCATGTTTTCTAAGGCATACTTAGGCAAAGACTTCTGAACTTTACCAAAGGCTCTGTCTTGTAAGTCAAATCTTTTCTAATGGCAGACAAAGCTCAGAGCCCAGGTGAACATTCAGACACATGGGATATCATTGAATTTGAGCTCCATCCTTTTGTTTCTGTGACTTTAGGCAAGTTTTTTCTCCGTTTCCTATTCTAGAAAATGTTATCATTAGATAAAATCATTATTACACAAATCACAATAATATTGATAAAATATATTTACAATGAAAACTACTAATTAAAGTTTCTCTAATACCTAAAATAATGTGAAGTCAGTAAATCAGTAAGTAAAGAAAGTATCATTTATGCACAATGAGATTACACCATTCTGAAACATAGAGGAAATGAGTTTTGATGAATAGATACACACACATAACTGTTGCCTCATGGAGTTTATCAACTTTATTTTTCTCTTCATGGAATCAGACTTGAATTTTCTTTTCTTCACTTCATATTCATATATATTTGCCTCTGCTCTTTATTAGTTGGTTTTATTTTTATGGTTTTTAGCCAATGAATTTATTTAGCATAATGGTGGTAGTTGCTATCTTTTTTCCTATTTTCTTAATTAAAAGTGTTGAGGTGACATTGGCTAATAAAATTATACAGGTGTCAGGAGTGTGTTTCTGAGATACATCACCTACATATTACACTGTGTGTCTACCACCCAAAGTCAAATCTTCTTACATCATATATTTGACCCTCTTTACCCTTCACTTACCCCCCTCAACTTCTTTCCTTCTGGCAATCACTGTGCCGTTTTTTTGTGTCTGGGAGTTTTTGTTTTTCTTGCTTCTTTGTTACTGCCAGTTTTCTATCCCACATATGAATGAAATCACATGATTCTTAACTTTTTCTGTCTGACTTATTTCGCTTAGCCTGGTATTCTCAAGGCCCATTCATATTGTCAAAAATGGCCATAATTCATCTTTTCATTTGACTTCATTATGCATTTCCTTCTGAGGCTATGAGGTCAGTCTGTTCCGAGCCTCACCCCATCTCCTGGTGGTTTGCTGGCAATCTTTGGAGTTCCACAGCTTGTACATGCATCACCCAGTCTCTGCCTCCATCTCACATTGTAACAGGGTGCAGCCAAGAGGGAGGCCCCAAATAGGGATTTGTATGGGATCCAGACTCAAGGTGTCCAGGAAATACTAGAAAAATATATACAGGATGTCCTCACCCCCACAAGCCTCAGCTGGGGGAAGGGACACATGGAGCAGGGCCATTCAGAGTTGTTTTGTCAGCAACAGCTGTGCAGCTAAACTCTGGCATGGTCATTTAACATATCTATAACCTTTAACTGGTTTCATAGATATGTTCAATAGCTGTGGCCAAGGTTTGAGCCAGGGGGGTGGAAGTGACTTCCACCAAAGGTGTAACTGAGAGGGAACTCCCTCTGGTTCTAGCACCTGAGGGAGAGCTTGGAAATTATTGGCTCCATGGCAAGGGGCCACACCTGCCCAGACTTACTATGGCAGCCCAGCAAAGCTGGAAGAACCTGGGAATGCTGGTAGGGGTAACTGATTGTAGGAGGAGTTGAAGAAGGGAGGGAGAACCACATGGTTTTGGCAGAGTGGGGACCCCACAGCGGCAACACAGCTGAAGGTGCTAGGAACCTGAATCATAGACTTCTGCTTCTTTTCCTGAGATACAGGACCCCAGACTGGACAGAGGGAGAAGGAAGGACTGTGTGCCTCTGTGGACTTCAGTATATTAATGAAGACATTAAGTCATTACTCTAAGTCTGTATAACTTTTAAATAAATAACTCCTTTCCTTTTCACCAGTCTCTGCCATTGAGAGATGTCTTTCCTCTGGAGATGGGGAAGGCAAACCTAGTAGGTCGGGGCCCACCCCCAGAAAGAAAGGGAGGGTCCATTCCATAACATTATATTGTTCACCTCCTCCCAGTCTTTTCTGTAACAACATGGCATGTGTGCTCTTATCTCTGAGTCCAAATTTCCCCTTTTTATGAAGACACGAGTCATATTGGATTAGGGCCACCCCAACAACCTTATCTTGATAAGATGGTCACATTCGCAGCCACTGGGGTTAGGACTTTAACATCTTTTCAGGGGATGCAATTCAACCCACAGCAAATCCTAGGATTGGAGAAGTGTTCTGAGGGAAATCATACTGAAGGACTGAGGCGCTCCAAATTTCCTCCAGAAGACCTGCTGTTGCCCCTGCCCTCCCTCAGCACCCTCCTCCTGTGAAGCCCAGGTTCCCATGGCCTATCAATGCCCAATTCAACTAATGCTCCCAGGGCAAAATCAGCCACACAATTCAACTTTTTGAAGATCTTCTCTCTGAAGCCCATGCCTTTCATTTAGGTTGTCTCCTACTGCTCATACAGGTGATTTCTCTATTGTATTTGGCTTTCTAGGTATGCACAACAAGAGCATTTTTGGCCACAAGTTATTGAATCTTACCCAGGAACAGAAATTCATTTATATATTTTTTTTATTTATTCAATACATAGTTATAAACCACACACTATGGAACAGATGCTATTCTAGGCATTGGGAATCTAATGGTAAATCTTTTTTAAAAAGACACAAATCTCTACCCTCATATAAAATGTATTCTAGTACAAACACAAAAACATGAATACAAAACTATATGACATGTTAGGAAATGATACTCCCTAAGGAGAAGAATTAAGCAGAGATGGAAGAATAGGAGATACACAATGTTAGTAGGTGGGAGATATATGTCTATGAGTTAGTCAGAAAACTCATTATTGAGAAGACATGTTTTAACAATAAACCAAAGAATATGAGGAGGTAAGCCATGCCTATATCCAGAGGACAAATAATGAAGACACAGAAAAGAACCCGTGTGAAGCTCCTTAGGCAGGAGCATGCCTGATGTCATGTAAACAGTTGTCAGGGACAACGTTTTTTGTGTCACATCGGGTCAAACAATCATTAGAGCGGAGCAGGAATAGACACAAGCTGGAAATGATGGAAGTGTAGTTGAAAGTTAGTAGATATGAAATCGAGAGATTTTGGAAGGATTTGAATCATAGGTAATGACTAGGTCTAGGGTACAACCATGGGGGGAGCAGCTGAGACAGACTAAAGGAAAAGTTGGTTGTTGTAAATTAACATATCAAAACTTCATGTTACAAATTCAAACATGTACTTTAAGTTCCTTTCAATGTTTTACCCTAACGACATACTTTTGAATCAACCTCTTCTCCTTATAGCCCTTATTATTAATAATTGCATCAAAACTAATTTCCAGGGTTTGGTGGGATCAGGGGTAGGAGGTGGCGATGGCTGTGATGGGGGGAAGTAGTGTGGGTAGGGCAGACACATGGTACTTGAACAACAACAATAAATAAATAAATAAATAAATAAATAGTTAAAAGACCTTTACAAACTGGAAAAATGAGCATATTAGCCTACGTGCATTGACAATACAATTTATTTTTTAATATATTTATTGATTATGCTATTACAGTTGTCCCATTCCCCCCCCTCACTCCACTCCATCCTGCCCACCCCCTCCCTCCCACATTCCCCCCCTATAGTTCGTGTCCATGGGTCATATTTATAAGTTCTTTGGCTTCTACATTTCCTACACTATTCTTACCCTCCCCCTGTCTATTTTCCACCTATCATCTATGCTACTTATTCTCTGTACCTTTCCCCCCTCTCCCCCTCCCATTCCCCTATTGACAACCCTCCATGTGATCTCCATCTCTATGGTTCTGTCCCTGTTCTAGTTGTTTGCCTAGTTTGCTCTTGTTTTTGTTTTAGGTGTGGTCGTTAATAACTGTGAGTTTGCTGTCATTTTTACTCTTCATATTTTTGATCTTCTTTTTCTTAGGTAAGTCCCTTTAACATTTCATATAATAAGGGCTTGGTGATGATGAACTTCTTTAACTTGACCTTATCTGAGAAGCACTTTATCTGCCCTTCCATTCTAAATGATAGCTTTGCTGGATACAATAATCTTGGATGTAGGTCCTTGCCTTTCATGACTTGGAATACTTCTTGCCAGCCCCTTCTTGCCTGTAAGGTCTCTTTGGAGAAATCAGCTGTCAGTCTTATGGGAAGTCCTTTGTAGGTAACTGTCTCCTTTTCTCTTGCTGCTTCTAAGACTCTCTCCTTCTCTTTCATCTTAGGTAATGTAATTATGATGTGCCTTGGTGTGTTCTTCCTTGGATCCAGCTTCTTTGGGACTCTCTGAGCTTCCTGGACTTCCTGGAAGTCTATTTCCTTTGCCAGACTGGGGAAGTTCTCCTTCATTATTTGTTCAAATAAGTTTTCAATTTTTTGTTCTTCCTCTTCTCCTTCTGGCACGCCTATAATTCGGGTGTTGGAACATTTCAAGATGTCCTGGAGGTTCCTAATCCTCTCCTCATTTTTCCGAATTCTTGTCTCTTCATTCTTTTCTGGTTGGATGTTTCTTCCTTCTGGTCCACACCATTGATTTGAGTCCCAGTTTCCTTTGCATCACTATTGTTTCCCTGTACATTTTCCTTTGTTTCTCTTAGCATAGGCTTCATTTTTTCATCTGGTTTTCGAACAAATTCAACCAATTCTGTGAGCATATTGATAACCAGTGTTTTGAACTGTGCATCCGATAGGTTGGCTATCTCTTCCTCGCTTAGTTGTTTTTTTTCTGGAGCTTTGAAGTGTTCTGTCATTTGGGCCATTTTTTTTTTTTTTTTGTCTTGGCGCATCTGTTACTTTAAGGGGTGGAGCCTTAGGTGTTCCCCGGGGCGCGGTAACGTTGATTGCTGCTTTGTGACACTGTACGTGGGGGAGGGGCCGAGAGGGAGCAAAGGCGCCCGCTCCCTTCTCCACCGGATTTCAGTCTTTCACTCCGCTACCCACAATCAAAGTGGGCCCCTCTGGTGCTGGTTCCCGAGTGGGTGGGCCTGTGCACACTCTAGGCCCCTGTGGGTCTCTCCAATGACCTCTCCTGTGAGGCTGGGAGTCTCTCCTGCTGCTGCCTCCACCCCCACAGTTGTTTTCACTCAGAGGTTTGAGGCTTTATTTCCCCACGCTTGAGCCCTGGGTTACGCGGTCTGCTTCGCTCCCCGCCATTTGTCCTGGTTTATCTGTGTGTGAATGCGGGGCCGCAGGGTCTAATAGTGGTCAGACTGCCTGCCCTGTTCATCCCACACTCCATGAATCTCGGTCCCACCACAGCAACGGGAGTCCTCTCTGCCCCTGTGCCCGTCTCCGCCCCTCCTACCGGTCTGATGTATGTTTCTTTTTTATCTACTTGGTGTTGAACTTCCTTGCCATTCGATTTTCTGTCAATTCTGGTTGTGTGAGGGGGTGCAGTATGTCTACCTACGCCGCCATCCTAGTTCTCGAGACAATACAATTTAAATACTCCAGGTATATTAAAGTGCTTTGATTCTCAGCAAATACATTTTTCCTTATATAGTAATCAAAGAGAGAAAGACACAGGGCTTTTCAGACAATGAGAAATGTCAAAGGGTAATTTCCTATAAAGTACAAATGGTTTGATCATTAAAAACTTCCATTAGTGACTAAAATATCATTAAAAAAAAAATTCGAGGGGACTGATATAAAATAAGAATATTTTTATAATTACTAACTATTGTCAAAGAGCCTTCCACTTCAACTGTTTCATTATATACTAGAAATAATGTTATTATACAATGAATATATTTAAAATAACATCTGCATCAAACTTTTCATAGATTACAGGGTGAGAAAAGTACTCTTCATAAATTCATAATTTTCCAGTCCCAACTCCAAAATTAACTGTTAATTCCTTGCATATTGTTCCAGGTATTTCAAGGTCATATATATCCCTTTTTATGGAAAAAATTGGATCATTTTCCATCATTTCTAAAATTACAGCAATACAGCATAGATTTCTCATAAAATTTTAAATGGGAGCACTGTCGAATTTATTTGGTTAAATTTATGATATATATTTCTATTATTACTGATTTGGGACAATATTTTTATATATTCTTTTACTTCTTACATTTCATCTATCTGATTGATGTATATCTTTCATCAGTTTGTTTTTTAATAACTTTGTTTTGAACTCTAGTTTTTCTATCATTTTATACACAAATCTATCAACTTTTCCCCTTTCTAGTTTAATCTGTTGCTTCAGTCTGTGAGTTATCATCTTTATTCTCTCTTATTAATTTCTATGACGTTTAATATTAATGTCAAATGACCCAGAATTTGTCAGTATGAGTTTGGAGATACTTTCTTCTTGCTAATTAATCATCAGTCCTTCAGTGAATCAATAACACTTTCAAATCACCCTGGCTGGCGTGGCCCAGTGTATTGACTGCTGGCCTGTGAACCAAAGGGTTCCTGGTAAAATTCCCAGTCAGGGTACATGCTTGGGTTGTGCGCCAGGTCTCCAGTAGGGGGCATTCAAGAGGCAACCACACATTGATGTTTCTCTGTCTTTCTCCTTCCATTCTACTCTCTGCAGAAAATAAAATAATCTTTTAGGAGAAATAACATTTTCAAGTCAGTCATCATATAGGTACTAAGAACCTAAACCTATCTGCAGTCAAGGTAACAGAAAAAAATCCTTTAAAAATCCTTTCTTTATTCCCTTTTTTTCATTGTTGATCAAACAATAAATCAAAGATGTCCTCAACCCCTTTACAATCAGGTTGGTAAAATAACATGCCTTTACATAAGAGAATTACCTACATAAGAATTACACACAACTGAATTAATACTACCAAATGAATATCGGTTCAAAAAATAGAACTATCCCAAGAGAATGAATTGACTGGTCAATGAAAGTTCAAAAACAACAAAGAAATAAAGTTATGGCTTGCGTGTTAAAATTTCCAACAAGGTTCTCTGACATTCAATATTCAATAAGCTTATACTGAGTTTGCCTAAGTGAAATATTTAAATATTAGTAAATAAAATTTCCCTTGTACCTCTAATGAAGTTACACATCTAATTACAACTTTGTTTGCTTGCAGTCCAGTTAAAATAATATTAGTTGAGTGTGATAAACTAGAGATGTTATAATAATTACAAAGCTCGGGTTGGCAGTTTCAATCATCTCTGATGACTGTAAAAGTACCAATTGATTACTACTTAATTTCAATATATTAGCTCCTAATAGAAAGCAAACACCAAATGGAGGGAGCTTTTGTCTGTGAAGACAGGAGGAGTTGGGGAGAAGAGTGAGCAAAATATCACAAGGGAGAAACATGCATTGGTTCAGCTAAACATAGAGATAACCTCCCTAAAAACTGCTGTCATTAGTTGAAAAGTTGGAAGAGATAAAATTATGGACAGATGTTGGACAACCATGAAAACCAGGTCATATATTTCTACTTTGTTTTCTTTTGAATAAGCAAAGAGAAGTTTTGGGTACATAAGACACGAACTTAGCTCTTGACAAGATGTACGCAGAACCTCAGACAAACACTTTGGGGGGATTTAGCCCTGAACTCCCACATGTTTCCTAACACTCCTGTGCTTTCCTAACTCTCAGATCTGGGGGTACATCACAATAGCGGAGAATGTAATTTTCCTTTCTTTAATTCTTACTTTTCCCTATTGAAATGTTAAACCAGTTAAAATATATTTGTATCTAAAAGTCTCCCCTTTTTTCCCAGATAAACAAATGTTTCTATCACCTATTCGCCTGTATTGCTGTGTGTTATTAACTATATATTTAATTGAATAACACAATCCTAGATTATATATTACTCTTGTTGTATAATCTTATTATCAAACAATTTTCACTTTCATTATTTCATTTGACCTGCACATTCTTTTACAAGGTAAGTGTGGCCATTTGCCTGATCCTTTCAATGTGCAAACTTTGAACTGTGATACAGAAAGTTTTTCCACTTATAGGTGAGATCATATGGTATTTCTCTTTTACCACCTGGCTTATTTCACTTAGCATAATATTCTCTAGTTCTATCCATGCTCTTGCAAAGGGTAGGACTCTTTCTTTCCTTCTGTTGCATAGTATTCCATCATGTAAATGTACCACAGTTTTCAGATCCACTCATTTACTGGGGAAACTAACCAACAAAACAAACAAGCAAGCATAATATAACCATAGACATTGAACTTAAGAATGAACTAACAGTAACCAGAGGGGAGGTGGGAGGAGATAATGGGGAAAAAGGAGGAAGTGTTGTCAGAAACATGTACAAAGGACACAAGGACAAAACCAAACAGGAGCATGACCAAGGGTTGGGGAGTGGTGATGGCTGGAGTGGGGTGAAAATGGAGACAACTGTACTTGAACAACAATAAAAAAATAAATAATAGGAAGGAAGGAAGGAAGGAAGGAAGGAAGGAAGGAAGGAAGGAAGGAAGGAAGGAAGGAAAAGAAGAAAGACAGAAAGAAAGAGAAAGGAGAGAAAGTTAGCTTTTCCAAGTACAGTTAGGTTAAAATTAGAGTGGGGTACTACTAGATAGCCTCTCTCTCCAGCATCCACCACCCATGTCACATAAAGCTTCAAACCCACTTCATGTAGATTTCATGTACATTTTCTAGGATCATGTAGATCCTAGAAATGAGAAATCTGAGCCCTACTAGAAAAGGACAAATTGATACCCTAATTTTCTGTTTTAACTCCAGGATCAAGTTCTGTATAATTCATGGTGAAGCAAATATCAAAGCAGAAAAGAGATACCTAAATGAATAAGAGTGTAGAAGAGGCAAGAGTAGAGAATGAGTGAAGTGAGTCCAGGAGAGAGGAGAGTGAGAGTGAGCAGACACAAGGAAGGAAGAGTCAGAGGGTAGCATACAGAAAGACAGAGAGGAGAGGGAGCAATAGACAATATTAGGGTGGATAGTATGATGCAAGATTTCATCACAGAACTCAGCTTCTCTCCCCATGATCTACTATAATATCACTGCCTCAAAACCAGAAATTGGGTGTAGTTATAGGTCATGAGCAAGGGTTCCCAAGGGACTTGAAAACCCAGGTGAGGAGAAAGAACAGCCCTATCTTATTCTCATTCTAAATCTCTTCAAGTGAGGGATCCCTCTTGAAGAAGAAGACAGAAACTTCTTCTGCCAATCTGGCCTCAATGCCATGTACACTTTATTGGCCCCTCAGTGAGCAGACGTGCTTGAGAGTGCTGAAGCCAGAGAAGACTGAGGGACCCTGGACCACTCTCATTCTTCATTGCAGGAAATGCGTTCGGCAGCTCCATCAAGTCTTAGAACACACACTGAGTGTAGATTCCATCAAATCAGCCTCATCTTTCATTACCAACTACTATTTCTGTTCCACGTTATCCTCATGGCGTTTTTCACTTCCTTGTTCTTGATGGTGTAAATCAAAGGATTGAGCGTGGGTGTTAGGATGGTGTAAAATATTGTCACCATTTTGTCAAAGGAGAAAGTGGATGGAGGTCGGGCATACATGAATATGCAGGGGACAAAGAACAAAACCACAACAGCAATGTGAGATCCACAAGTGGAGAGAGCTTTCCACTGCCCTTCAGTACTGTGGGTTCACAGAGAGAACAAGATGATGCCATAGGAGACAAGCAACAAAGAGAAGATTATGATGCAGATAAACCCACTGTTGGCCAACACCAAAAGGCCAAAGACACGAGTGTCAGTGCAGGCCAGCTCTAGTAATGGGTACAAGTCACATACAAAATGACCAGTGACAGTGGGCAGCTGTAAGCAAAGAGAATTTGTATCGTGGAATGCAGGAAGCCCCCTGTCCAGGCCACCCCCATCAGAATGCCACAGAGCCTCCAGTTCATGATAGAAGAGTAATACAAGGGCTTGCAGATGGCCACATAGTGGTCATAGGCCATGGCAGTGAGGACAATCACCTCTGCTCCAGCACGGAAGTGTCCAGCAAAAAGCTGGGTCATGCAGCCCTCAAAGGAGATGGTCATCCTCTCATAGAGAGAGTCCAAAATCGTCTTCCAGGTGATGATGGTGGAGAAGCAGGCATCCAGGAAGGACAAGAAAGCCAAGAAGAAGTACATGGGGAAGCCCAGGAGTGCTGGGCTGCTGCTGACGGTTACCACAGTTAGCAAGCTGCCCCCGATAGTTGCCATGTAGATGAACAAAAATATAACAAATACAGTTTTCTGAACATTTGGATTCTGTGAAAGGCCCACAAGGACAAACTCACTTACAAAGCTTTGGTTTTGCATGATTTCCAAGGAAAAGCTAAATGCTACCAGAGTAAGCATGTAAAATTTGTGATTATGAGAAAAAGAAAAATTCACCTGGGACCAGTTTATGAGACCATCGTATCACAGTCATCAGCCAGTTGGTGCATCCATGTGAAAAGCTGAGTACATGCTTCTGTTGTAAATGAGAACAGAAAACTAGAAATGTTTTGAAGGTTGTAGTGGGAGGTCAGGCACAAGTCAGGAGGAGATAAGTTATTCAATACTTTAAAGTGCCCAGAGCTTATATGTAGGAGAATTATTCATATACAGTAGGGAAGACACACAGTTTTTATCTCCACTGCCAAAGCAGATCACTTTGCAGTGGTTTCCTGGAGTGAATTTTGAGGAGGATTCTGAAGACATATCCACATTGAAAACAGAGAATTTGGAATTTATTGGTCATTCCTGCCATTAGTATGGAATGGGAGCAGGGTGACTTGCATGCCATCACTGACCAGGAGACGATCTTATCTACAAAGACAAGAAGAAATACCCCCTAGTTTACGAGTCAATTGAAAATCAAAGCTCTTTATCCAATTTTTTAAATCTCTGAACTGAATTGGGCCTTTAAGATGAATATAGAAAAAGGACTGACAGCTATCAGAGGGGAGGTGGGTTAGGGGACTGGGTGAAAATGTGAAAGGATTAAGCAAAACAACTCAATGACACAGACAATTGTATGGTGATTACCAGAGGGAAGGGGAAATGGGCCCATGGGGTGAGCAGAAGAGGTTGAAGGGTGAATACAAGGTGATAGAAAGAGGCTTGACTTTTGATGGCGAACTCATGATACAATACACAGGTGATGTATTATAGAATTGTACACTTGCTGTTTATATAATATTATAACCAAAGTCACCCCAGTAAATTCATTAAAAAAACAAAACAGGAAAAGATTAATTGATTCATTCCCCATAAAAAAGAAAGTTCTTTCTCAAAATTGTTGCAGCTCCTCGGGGTTATTTATGGTTCTGTATAAATTTCTGAAATGTTTGTTCTATATCTGTGAAATATGTCATGGGTACTCTAATAGGGATTGCATTGAATCTATAAATTGCTTTGGGTAGTATGGCCATTTTGATGATGTTCAGTCTCCCAATCCATGAGCATAGTACATGCTTCCACTTGTTTGTGGCTTCCTTAATTTCTTTCTTCAATGTTGTGTAGTTTTCTGAGTACAGGTCTTTTACCTCCTTGCTTACGTTTATTCCTAGGTACTTTATTTTTCTTGTTGGTATATCAAATAGGATTTTTTCCCGATTTCTGTTTCTGTATTTCATTGTTGGTATACAGGAATGCCTTTGATTTGTGGGTATTGACTTTGTATCCTGTTTTGCCAAATTCATGTATTAGGTCAAGTAGTTTTTTGGTTGAGTCTATAGGATTTTCCATGTACACTATCATGTCCTCTCCACACAGTGACAGTTTCATTTCCTCCTTTCCAATTTGGATGCCTTTATTTCTTTTTATTCTCTGATTGCTGTGGCTAGACTTCCAATACTATGTTGAATAGGAGTGGTGAGAGAGAACAAAGCAGGAGGGATCACAATACCTGATATCAAACTGTATTACAAGGCCATTGTAATCAAAACAGCCTGGTACTGGCATAAAAACAGGCACATAGACCAATGGAACAGAACAGAGAGCCCTGAAATAAACCCAAGTCTCTACAGTCAATTAATATTTGACAAAGGAGGCAGGAGCATAAAATGGAGCAAAAATAACCTATTCAACAAATGGTGTTGACACATGGACAGCTACGTGCAAACAAATGAAACTCGATCACCATCTTGCACCACACACAAAAATAAATTCCAGGTGGATAAAAGACTTAAATATAACCCATAACACCATAAAAGTCCTTGAGGAAAACATTGGCAGGAAAATCTCAGACATTCCATGCAGCAACATCCTCACAGGCATGTCCCCTAAAGCAAGGGACATAAATGAAAGAATAAACAAATGGGACCTCATGAAAATAAAAAGCTTCTGCATGGCTAAAGAAAACAGCATTAAAATAAAATGAGAACCAACAGTATGGGAAAACATATTGCCAATGATACCTCAGACATGGGCCTGATCTCAGAAATATATAAAGAACTCACATGACTCCACTCCAGGAAGACAAACAACCCAATTAAAAAATGGGCAAAGGACTTGAACAGACACTTCTCCAAGGAAGGCATACAGAGGGCCCAGAGACATATGAAAAGATGCTCAGCATCACTAGCCATCAGAGAGATGCAAATTGAAACCACAATGAGGTACCATCTCACACCAGTCAGAGTGGCCAACATAAACAAATCCACAAACAAATGTGGGAGAGGATGCAGAGAAAGGGGAACCCTAGTACATTGTTGGTGGGAATGCAGACTGGTGAGGCCACTGTGGAAAACAGTATGGAATTTCCTCAGAAAACTAAAAATGGAACTACCCTTTGACCCAGCAATTCTGCTGCTGGGATTATGCCCTAAGAGCCCTGAACCATCAGTCCAAAAGACCCTATGCACCCCAATGTCATAGCAGCACAATTTACAATAGCCAAGTACTGGAAGCAACCTAAGTGTCCATCAGCAAATGAATGGATCCAAAACTATGGTACATTCACACAATGGAATTCTACACAGCAGAGAGAAAGAAGGAGCTTATACCCTTTGCAACAGCATGGATGGAACTGGAGAGCATTATGCTAAGTGAAATAAGCCAGGCGGTGAGGGACAAATACCATAGATCTAACCTTTAACAGCAATATAATAAACAAAAGAAGAAAGCAAATAAAGTATAACCAGAGACATTGAAGTTAAGAACAATCTAACAATAGCCAGAGGGGAGTCCAGAGGAGATAGTGGGGAGACGGGTTTTCAGGAACTACTATAAAGGACACATGGACAAAATCAAGGGGGAGACTGGAGGCAGGGGAGAGAGGTGGGATTGGGAGAAGTGGGGTGGAGGGGTGGGGAGAAAATGCAGACAACTGTAATTGAACAGCAATAAAAAGACGTTTAAATTTTTTTTTAAGTATTGAAAGAGAATGTTATTTGAGCACCTGCTGTACTTATTCTTGGTATAACATTTTTACACCATTTTTCAGAAGTATAATTGAACAATAATAAAATATTTTTTATAAAAAAGAAGATTTGGAAACTAAATATTCTCAGGGTTTTATGCTCCAAACTCAATGTCCTGTACACTGCAGGTACTTCAAGTGATTTTAAATTGGACTTTCTCTAGTACCTCTTACAATATCACATTTATCTGATATTTTAGTGCTATTCTGATTACTGAACACATTCATATCATTAATCTATGGTGACCTTCTATTTGTTATGTATGGTAAACAGATAAACATGATCCCAATTTATAAATCCAGAAAAAAATTCTGATATCAATTTTAAATAACTGAGTCAGTCAGCTCCACAAGCTGGAACCGGTATTCCCCTCTGTATGGCCATGGAAGACTGGGGGACTCTGACACCCAGAGAAATGATCACCTCAAGCATTTGACACTTTCTACATGAACACTTGGCCTTTAAAGAATGCAAGGAGAGCTGTGACAGTGTTCATGTCCTCTGATCCTGATGCAGGTTTTAGTGCATGTCTTTGTGGATGACCACGTTCACCTTTCCCAGACAGGTTTTTCTCATCAGGTTCTCAAAGCAATTTGTCCCATAACTGGGTGACAATGATCAGAGATGAAACCACACCAGTAAAATAGTGCCTCAACTTCCCCGGCAAGTTTGGCCAACTTTAGAATAGTTGGATTTGTCAAAACTATAGCGAACAGACCACATGTTGGATTGGGAGGTAACAGGAATGAGCTGAAAGGAAAGCAGACAGTGGAGATTAGGGGAGAGAATATATGAGGGTGGAATACGGAGTGGGAGGCATATCTTCCGTCCTAAAAGTCAGTTTTATTGCACAGGCCTCAGTGAGAACCAGCACTTTCCTATTAAACTACCCAAACCTCCCTGACTCAGTTCCACTACACTTCACCCTTTGGAAAACTCCCTATACTCATTTCATGTCTATGCAAAATTTACCACTCTCTGGGGAAAGTTAATAGATTGTACCACAATTCTTTATCCCTCAAAAGCCCAAATTACAGAATCATAAAAACTCCTTCCCATGGACATGACACATTACCTTCCCCCCCTTCATTGTAGATTTTAGCCTTCACAACATCATGGTTTCTCTAAACTTTCCATGACAAGTAGTTATTCAGCCTTTCAGACTTCATCTCAGATGTGTATCGGCTGAAAATTCTGCTCTTACGATATCATTCTACCAACATGTAAAGCATAATAATTTGAAACTGTGCTATACAGCATTCCACTTAAAGCTGTCACTCCTCTATGAACAGTTTCTCTGACTTCCAACTAGGTATACTATCTTCTAACTTTTAATACCCATAATGAGGACACATCTTGCTCAGCTATCATACATGAAAAGCATCTGAGAACTTATCTGCACTCTGACATCTCCAGAAACTTTAGGACATGGAATCCACTTTTCTCTCCCTACATAATAATGGCTTATCACGGACCTGGTGCTCATAAAATATTTGTTGAATTCAAAAATTGTTTTATTCCAAAGCTGATTTTCATTCTACCTATTTACTACATTAACAGTAAACTTCTAAAAACATCATTTTTTCTATTCCTTTCTCAGAGAAAGTTGGTGCAGTGTAACACATATAGAAATATATATTCTTAGTCATGTTGGATTATTTTGTAATGATACATTTCTGAGTTCAAAGAGATAAATCTGTCACTTACCTGTGAGAACACTCTAAATTGGTGCCAAGTGTTTTTATCCCTTTTTAATAGCAGCCGTCCATGAAATACAGAGGGTAAAATTCCTTTCTGCATTCCCAAAGGAAAATTTTAAGACATAATGACATACAATATTAGCATCCTGGAGAATGGCATTCCCTAGTTTTCTCCTTCCTTCCCTAATCAGAAATACCCAACACGTTCTAGTAAACTTAACTTGGCTTTATTCATTTAGCCTACAGGAGAGTAAGGTAACACTCCTCATCTTCCGTAAGCAAATGCAAACAAGGATTTGGAGGTATTAGTTGACTCAGGATGACCAAAGACATCATCCTGAGTCACCTAATACCTCCTTTTTATATGGACCATAGGATCCCAATAAAAAGGATGATTGAAGGTGATAAAGAAAAGCCAGGAAGAAGAATTAGCAGTGTCTTTGGTAGAACAGGAAGTGGATCAGCAAGAAACTACCTTGCTCCCATCCAGGGCCCTAAAACAACCCTCCAGCATGAGGAGACAAAAGCTTTTCTAGTTCTTATCATTTATTTGCAACTACAGTGCAAGGAAGGCAGTGTGGTGCCTGAAACCTGAGGTTCAATTCTTACCCAAATTCTCTGTATCATATTTGGAGAAAGAAAAATTGAACACTGAAGTAGGCTGGTGTCCTGTGAAGGCAAGAGAGTCTTTGAAGCAGAAAGACTTTCCCTTACATATTAAATAATATTAAAATATGTGATCTAGAAATTTACACCTCAGTTATATGATTATGCTCCTATTAATAAGAAACATTTATAAAAATGTTTCCATCTAAGTCTATATACCTATATTAATTAAATGTGACTTGCAGATGTTCAGAGAGGCATGACAATAAAGGACCTTAGAGTATTGTGTGATATCATAAAGTTCTGTGTTCCCCAGAATTTAGCATGGGCTCCAAAGCCTACCCAAGTAACACAAGATCTTCTCTTTGAAAATAATGAGATGTATTGATGTATCATGAGATGTATCATTTCTACTCTCTTACTGATTTGTTGCAGAGCTCTATAAATAGATGAACCTCCAGAATCTTGAGTCTACATGTCCTTTAACCTACAAGAAATTCCTTAAAAGTGAAGAGCTCAAAAACATGGCCTAATTCAAGATAGATTTACCTTAATCTTGTTTTCTAATTTCATAATTCAATATGAAGATGGGCAGAACAGGGTGAGTGAGGAATAAGTGAGCACAGAGGATTATTAGGGCAGTGAAACTACTCTGTAGAGTACCATAAAGATGGATTCAGGTCATTATACATTTTTTCAAACTCACAGAATGTACAAAACCAAGAGAGAACCCTAAGATGAAGTATGGACTTGGGTGATTACCATGTGCCAATGTAGCTTCACCAAGGGTAACCAATGTACTGCTCAGGTAGGGGACACTGATAATGGGAGGAGGTTGTGCAGGTGTATATGTATACGTATACACAAGGTGTATGGCATTCTTGTACCTTGCACTTAATGTTCCTATTAAACATAAAATGCTCTAAAAAATAAGCCTTCAATTTTTAAAAAATCCAATGTGACTTATTAGCTGATGTGTAAACTTTTACATACATATGCCAGGTGTTTCTCTGAAGTGTAACTCCTTGGGGTCATGAGCTATATTGAGGAAATGATGGTGATCTATTGTTTAGATCAGCCTTAGTTACAGATGCCTTGGACTCCAGCCCTTTCCCTGGCTCAAAAGGCAGGGAAGGGAAAGTATATTCCCTGTTGTACATGGCCAACTGTGGTCACTATCTCCTTCCAGCATGGACTCATGGTCTCCAAGGCTGATGCAATGCTTTAATTATTTAGAACGCTTGGTGCCAAAACTACTTCCACACTAACAGGCACTTTTTTATCAACTCTCCTGTGATACCTTCTAGAAACCCATGATTTGGGGCAAAGAAGCTTTGGTGATGAATCTTACTATGAGCTACTGAAAATGGCTTCTACCAGCAGACACAATTCTTGAATGGCTTCTCCTGATCCCTTGCCCTGTCCCGGAATGAACTATGTCTGAGGTCTCTTTCCTTTCTGCCATCATTGAGTTCATGCCAACTCTCTGCTTTTATACAAAATATCTTCCTGATATCCCTCTCCTTACCTTCTTGTCATTCAGAGCGCCCGCACAGCACCTTTGCTTATGTACGTGACATCTAACGTCACCCTTTTAGTGTGTCAGCAACAGTTTCTCAAATATGAATATCTTGGAGAAGATTTTTTATAAAAATTCTGTGAAGTTCAGCTTCACCCATGATATTCACCCCAAATTATTTATCAGCCTAAACCTCAGCATTTGAAAGGCTGAAGAGTTTGATGCCATTTCAGGGTCATTTCTGACATTTCTGTCCATCAGGGATATGACAGCATAGGTTACTGCCACGTCCAATCAGCATAACGTTTCTTTTTACAATCAGTCCTGGCATTCAGATTCGTTGCTATTATATGAACATCTACTCTCAAGTGTTAGTGAACAATTCAGTTACGACTTAGAGAGAATGTCTCCTTATTTGTTTTGTTATTCTCACTTTGGTTTCCTTTTGCATATGAAACATGAAGCAGATGGACATTCTTATATCAATCATTGTAATACTAACTTCTTTTCCAAAATGTGGACACAGACACAACAGCCACAGCTCAGCTGCAAATAACAGTAAATCACCCTAGGAACAAGCACAAATAAGGTTACAAAGAAAAATGAAATTGCACCACTTTTTCTGAATTCATTTTTTTAACCTAACACACATTATTCATAAAGAATGGAATCCTATCACTTTTGCTTGCCTCAAACTAATTAATTATAGAGTAAGGCTTGCACAGTTCTGTAATAGCAATTGTGGGTGTAAATGCATATACACATATAATCCCTTTTTTGATATCGGATTTTATTTATTTTTTATTTTATTTATTTTTTAATTTTTTTTGTTATTCAATTACAGTTGTGTGCCTTTTCTCCCCATACCTCCACCCCACCCCAGCTGAACCTCCCTCCCTCCCCCACCTATACCCTCCCGCTTGATTTGGTCCATGTGTCCTTTATAGTAGTTTCTATAATCCCTTCTCCTCACTGTCCCCTCCCCACTCCCCCCTGCCCATTGTTAGATACTTAACTTCAATGTCTCTGGTTATATTTTGTTTCCTTTTTTCTTCTATTTATTATGTTCCAGTTAAAGGTGAGATCATGTGGTATTTGTCCCTCACCATCTGGCTTATTTCACTTAACATAATGCTCTCCAGTTCCATCCATGCTGTTGCAAAGGGTATAAGCTCCTTCTTTCTCTCTGCTGGATAGAATTCCATTGTGTAAATATACCATAGTTTTTGGATCCACTCATTTGCTGATGGGCACTTAGGTTGCTTCCAGTACTTGACTATTGTAAATTGTGCTGCTATGAACATTGGGATGCATAGGTTCTTTTGGATTGGTGTTTCAAGGTTCTTAGGGTATAATCCCAGCAGCAGAATTGCTGGGTCAAAGGGCAGTTCCATTTTTAGTTTTCTGAGGAAATTCCATACTGTTTTCCACAGTGACCTCACCAGTCTGCATTCCCACCAACAGTGCACTAGGGTTCCCTTTTGTCCGCAACCTCTCCAACATTTGTTTGTGGATTTGTTTATGTTGGCCACTCTGACTGGTGTGAGGTGGTACCTCATTGTGGTTTTAATTTGCATCTCTCTGATGGCTAGTGATGCTGAGCATCTTTTCATATGTCTCTGGGCCCTCTGTATGTCTTCCTTGGAGAAGTGTCTGTTCAAGTCCTTTGCCCATTTTTTAATTGGGTTGTTTGTCTTCCTGGAGTGGAGTCATGTGAGTTCTTTATATATTTATGAGATCAGGCTCATGTCTGAGGTATCATTAGCAAATATGTTTTCCATACTGTTGGTTCTCTTTGTACTTTGGTGCTGTTTTCTTTAGCCATGCAGAAGCTTTTTATTTTGATGAGGTCCCATTTGTTTATTCTTTCCTTTATGTCCCTTGCTTTAGGGGACATGTCTGTAAGGATGTTGCTGCATGGAATGTCTGAGATTTTCCTGCCAATGTTTTCCTCGAGGACTTTTATGGTGTTACAACTTATATTTAAGTCTTTTATCCATCTTGAGTTTATTTTTGTGTATGGTGTAAGTTGGTGATCGAGTTTCATTTTTTTGCACGTAGCTGTCCAGATCTTCCAGCACCATCTGTTGAAGAGGCTGTTTTTGCTCCATTTTATGCTTCTGCCTCCTTTGTCAAATATTAATTGACCGTAAAGACTTGAGTTTATATCTGGGCTCTCTGTTCTGTTCCATTTGTCTATATGCCTGTTTTTATGCCAGTACCAGGCTGTTTTGATTACAGTAGCCTTGTAATACAGTTTGATATCAGGTATTGTGATCCCTCCTGCTTTCTTCTTCTTTCTCAAAATTGCTGCAGCTATTCGGGATTGTTTATGGTTCCATATAAATTTCTGAAATGTTTGTTCTATATCTGTGAAATATGTCATGGGTACTCTAATAGGGATTGCATTGAATCTATAAATTACTTTGGGTAGTATGGCCATTTTGATGATGTTAATTCTCCCAATCCATAAGCATGGTACATGCTTCCATTTGTTTGTGTCTTCCTTAATTTCTTTCTTCAGTGTTGTGTAGTTTTCTGAGTACAGGTCTTTTACCTCCTTGGTTAGGTGTATTCCTAGGTATTTGATTTTTCTTGTTGCTATATCAAATAGGATTTTTTTTCCTGATTTCTGTTTCTGCAGTTTCGTTGTTGGTATACAGGAATGCCTTTGATTTGTGGGTATTGACTTTGTATACAGCTGTTTTGCCAAATTCATTTATTAGGTCAAGTAGTTTTTTTTTGCAGTCTATAGGATTTTTCATGTACACTATCATCTCATCTGCCAACAGTGACAGTTTCATTTCCTCCTTTCCAATTTGGATGCCTTTTATTTCTTTATTTTGTATTTTTTTCATTTTATTTTATTGTTGTTCAAATACAGTTGTCTGCATTTTCCCCCTCCTCTCCCCCTCACCCCAGTTATCCCCACCTCACTCCCCTGATTCCAACCCCCCCCCTTGGTATTCTCCGTGTATCCTTTAGAGTTGTTTCTGAAAACCCTTCCCCTTTTCCCCCATTATCCCCTCTGATCTCCCCTCTGCTTACTGCCTGCTTGTTCTTAATTTCAATGTCTCTGGTTATATTTTGCTTGCTTGTTTGTTTTGATGATGAGGCTCCACTTCAAGGTGAGATCATATGGCATTTGTCTTAAAGTATGTTTTAAATTTTTAATATTTTCACTTCTTTGTTTGGTTTGGACAGTTGTAGAAAATAATGAACATTGGAAGGGGTTTTGGTGACTTCTTCCAGTGGGATGTTGAAGAACTTTCCGGGATAGGGCAGGAAGTGTGGGAAGAGGAAACAGAGTTAAGTACAGGACACTGGACCAAGTTAAACAATTCAGTCTTTGCAGAGAAGGAAATTAGCTCTTTCTGGTACCACCTGTGTATGCTTGATACTCTAGGTACAACTACTGTTACCCATAAAGACTTTCAAAATTCTCCTTTGATTACTTCCCAGCACAGCATGCTAGAGGAGAAATAACCTAGTGTTCCCAGCACTGGGGTAAGATTTTAAAACTAACAACTACCAAGATTTCTATTCTTGCTGTGTCACATCAGAGAAAGGTGCTAGCACACCTGAGTGTGTAGGGAGGTGACTGTCATATCAGTGGGGTGTGGAAAGTTAATTTATCCCGGGTGACATCGGGAATCAGGTTGTAGAGAACCTCTGGAAACATGGGATTAAAGATCCCCCTGAGGTCACAGGAATCCATAATGAAATGTGCCATCAGATTGGAGTCAGCTTTGGCTGGATTTCAAGTCATCATGAGTTTGCTCTTGGTCATTTTGGCATTGGCATTGGTGTACTCCAACCTCGGGGTATATGGGTTCCTGGAGCAGAAGCAAATGCCTTTTATGTTATTTGAATACTTCTGCTTCCATCCCAGTTGCCTAAAGTGACAAAACCAACCAGCTGTCTGGACGTAAACTCAAGTATTTTAAAGATGTCACTCTATTGTCCCCTAGTTTACACTGTTTCTGGTGAGAATTCTGCTGCAATTTTTATCTTTATTTCTCTGTGCACAGTGGCATGTCTCTTTAGCTGCCTTTAAAATTTTTCTTTGCTGCTGCTTTTGACCAATTTATTACAACTTATCTTTTACTGTAATTTCCTCAATTTTTTACTTGAGGTTAGTCAGATACTTGGGTTTATGCATTTACAACTTTTATTAAACTTGAGGGAAACTTGCCCTGGCTGGTGAAGCTCAGTGGATTGAGCACAGGCTGCAAACCCATTGGTAGCTGGTTCGATTCCCAGTCAGGGCACATGCCTGAGTTGCAGGACAGGTACCCAGTGGGAGCCACGTGACAGGCAACCACATGTTGATCTTTCTCTCCCTGTCTTTCTCCCTCCCTTCCCCTCTAAAAATAAATACACAAAATTTGTAATTAGTTAATTAATTAATTTAAGGGGAAATTGACTGTTATTTTTTTTAGCATTTTTTTGCTGTCCTTCTTCCCATTCATTCTATTCTTTGACAATTTCCAAATCAAGTAGAGAAACAGCCACACAACCTCATCCCTGCCTGGCTGAGACATCCTGGTTCATGGTCATTTATGTAGCTCTCCAACCCTTTTATTATTTTGGCCTTTATGAGATCTTTCCACAAGGTGTTTCTTGACTCAAATAACAAACCAGTCACAGCTCCAAGTTTCACCTCATTCTTTTTGTAGATTTTGTAGTTTGCTTGTCCTCAGAAACTATTGTAGATTTTGTAGATTTTGCTTGTCCTCAGAAACTATTAATGTGTTGTGTAAATTTTTAACCAAGCTGTGCCTCATCCTGTGATTGCAGTCTATTTATTCCATTATGTTTCTCCCACCTTCTCTAATTGAGCCCTTATCTAAAATATAAAGAGATCTGGGCTCTCCTTTGTCTAATAATGAGAAGGAAATTCCTGAAGCTTTCTGAGTTTTCATTTAGTCACAAATAAACATTTTTCTCATGCTACAATAAATTTGAAGGAATAACAAGAGGTAAGAATTGAGGTTTTATTTTGAGTGTCTTGGTTATTTGAGAATCAATTTTAGTGAAATATAATCTTCGTAAGGCCACGTTCAAATACCCTCAAAACAAAACTGTAAGAAATTAAGAAAACTGTTCATTTGAAAGAGTATAAATCCAAATAGCTACCTGTGAATATGGTATTGAGAGCTCTGACAAATGTCCCATTTGGGACTCACATATTTATTCTGCCCCCACTTGCCTAAACCAGAACTATTGGGAATCTTTGGTGCAACATAACATTTTGTCTTCAGTTGATGGACATGCTTCACATACTTATGAGTTTATTGTGTTCCTTTATCATTAGCCCATATGACTAGGAGTAATACTTTCTCTGCAAATTTGATGGTAATTATAAACTTGGGTACTGACATGACAGTACTTAATTATGAGGCTATGAAATTGAAGTGGAGTTGGAGGGGGATGTGAATTATGAACATGGATTAGGTTGTCTTCCATATGAAAAAACACACTTTAAAATATTCCCAATAAAGCTAAAAGACCAAATTTAAGAAGTACTAGACCTCACTTTTAATACCAGATTCTTCTCCAAAAATCTGAATTTGAGTTTTGAGATACTATAGAAGCAAATGACAACAAAACTTTCCTGTTACCCAAATAAACATAACAGCAAAGGAAAATCAAGAACAGATAACAATATCCTTATTTAAGGGTATTCTTTATTTAAGGAAAATTCATTATTTTCCTGCAAATGTTTATACACCCAAAAGTAATGATCAACAACTAAGAAAGATAAAGCTCCTTCTCTCCCAATTGGACAAGATTTCCACTTTCCTTTCTCCCTCTCTCTTCATCATGCATTCTTCTCTGTCCCATCTTCTTCCCTGAACATCCCTAATTTCTGCTACCAGACTCTCTACTGCCTCTTCCTCTCCTTTTGTGAGGACCAGTGGAAAGACCCCAAAGAGCAACTGACTCGCTGACAGTGCTGTGTTGTCCTCCCTCCCGCACCATGCACAGAATTAATTTGAGAAGTTTTCCAGAGACAGTCCAGGTTTTCACAAATGTTTCTGGTTTTTATTGGACTTGTTGGGTTCATCAGTGTAGACACCCCCAGTGAAGGATCCAAGGCACACATTCCAGAGGAGCTATTTCTCTGAACGTCTTCTCTAATCATCATGTTGTCACGATGGCAATTTCAGTCTATGTGTCCAGGCCCTAGCCATTAGCTCTGGTGACTGCACTCATAAGGACAAGAACGAAATGTAGGAATAAATCGGGGCATATACACACACACAAGCACATATACTTATTCTGTCATTTGTCAGTACTTTTCATTCCGAAGAAATATTGTATAGGAAGTTAAATGACCTAATGAGTGTGACCAAATGTTGATAGAATTGAAGCAAGGTTCATTGTAGGGTGTTCAAAATGGTTATGGACCTTAAGTAATAACCATGTTCTAATACAATCCTCTCAGATTTCTTGTTTGTTTCCCCACAAAAAAAGTTTAGCTTTCATGCACATGAAACACAACTAAGATATTAAGGAAGTACACATTAGAGTCCCCATATACTATTCATTAACTGAAGTCATGCTTTGTTACACCATAACTTTTTTATGGCAATTTTCACCTCTGCATTCCTCAGTGTGTAGATCAGAGGGTTGAGCAAGGGTGTCCCAATTGTATAAAATACAGCCACCATCTTGTCTACTGAAAATGTGGTTGGCGGGCGTGTGTATATGAATATACATGGCCCAAAAAATATGACAACCACAATAAAGTGGGATGTGCATGTGGAAAGGGCTTTTCGCTTTCCTTCTCTGCTGTAGTTTCTCAGAGAGTACAAGATGACAACATAGGATGTAAGCAGGATTATGAAACTCACCATGCAAATAGCCCCACTATTAGAGACAACTAGCAAATTTATCACATATGTGTCCATGCAGGCAAGTTTCAACAAGGGCTGCAAATCACAAAAATAATGATCAATCACATTGGGGCCACAGAAGGGCAATTGCAAAGCCAGGATAATCTGTGCTGAAGAGTGCATACAAGATCCTGCCCAGGCCAGAATCACCAACACGCCACAGACTCGTTGGCTCATGATGTTTGGGTATTGCAAGGGCTTACAAATGGCGACATAGCGATCAAAGGCCATGAGGATGAGCACAAAGACCTCCATGCACCCAAAGAAGTGGACTGAAAATAGCTGAGTCATGCACTCATTGTAGGAAATTGTCTTCTTCTGAGAAAGGGCATTCACAATCAACCTGGGGGCAGTGGTTGTAGAGAAGCAGGCATCAGCAAAGGACAGATAGAACAGGAAGAAGTACATGGGACTCCCAAGGGTCTTGCTGCTTTTAATAGTCACTACAATGAGAAAGTTCCATGACAGTGTCGCAAGGTAAAGAATCAAGAAGACCACAAATACTGCTTTCTGCTTTCCTGCATCCTGTGTCAACCCAAACAAAATGAATTCAATCACACTGCTATTCATTGCCATGCTGGAGTCTGTACGTAGGATGCAGTTGACCAAGGTTTCGTCTGCAGACAGAAGAAACGAAGAGTCAGCTTGAGATCAGTGACTGAACTCTAAATTTCTTGTTTCTACTCTATCCTGCCTTGAATCCCCTATGAATCTTTGTCAACCTGCAGATGTCCAAGGCCCTCCCAGATTGATCTGTTGTTCAGAAACTCACTGCATTGGACCAAAGCTTTTGCACATGGTATATGCCTATTTTTATGCATAAGGCAAATGTATCAGCAAATAGAGAAAAGCTCAATAAGAATCCGCTATTGTAGCCAGATTCTCAATCTACAGGAAGAAATCTTGGATAAGTAAGATTTCTTCCTACCTAAAAGCCAAGAAGAACAGGTTATGAGGTTTGAATATATTGTTATTGGTAAAATGTAAATTTTGGAGGAATATAAAACATGGAGATAGGTTTTATTAAGATTATCCATCACCTAAGAAAAAATTACCTATCTGATTAATTTAACAAAAGTTAGTCATTGTTTGTTTCTAAATATGGTCCAACTAGACTTTGAGCTGCTCTATAATGAAGTGCCTACCTCCTTCAAGATGTCAGAGTTCCTCTGAAGATGTCTGTCTTTCTATTCCCTGCACATAGAAACTTGGTGGAAAGCATACAGGTGTCCCCAACAAAATACAGACTGGCCTGCAGGGACCCCATGTATGATGGGATAGTGGCTCTGACCTGTCACTTCCTTTCTGACAGAAGGGTCAGGGGCTTGCTTTCAATCACTCTCTGTGGGGCTCAGCAAAATTAAAATCTCCCCTTAGCTCCAATAGTTATATCTGTTGTCAATATCATTTTTTAACACTTTATATTTGAGAAGTTTCAGGTTCACAGGACAACTGAGAGGAAGCTACAGAGATTATCCACATAGTCTCTGCCTCCACACATACATGACACCCCACACACAATTATGGACATCCTCCTCCAGAGTGGTGCACCTGCCATAAGGATGAACCTACAGTGACCCATCATAATTACACCAAACCCATAGCTAATTTAGGGCTCATGATGATGATAGATGGCATGGGTCGGGATAAATGTCTAATGACAGGGGGCCATCATTACAAAAACCTACAGAGTATTTTCACTGTCCTAAAACAGAGCTAATTTTATATTCACAACTCAGAGAATGAAATTCCTTTCACATACTATCTAATAGTATATAATATCTCACACAATATAGAGGAAAAAAACACTTTGAGCGAGATGTCTATCTGGGTATTTAACGTGTGAATTACTACCTCATACATATGAGACAACCAGGCAGGTATTTCATAAACGTCAGTATTACAAACGGTCAATCCTAGAATTCTTTAACTGAATCCTCCCCTGGACCATCTGTATTTCTAAACAGAGAGAAAATTTCAGATATGCCCTCTTCTCACTCTCTCTGTCCTCTCCCTCCTTTTACCTCCTCCTTACCCTGGAAAAGAAAAAGCTTTGAAAATATAATGAACCCTCATGTAATGAAACCGTTGCTATGGTTTTCAAAGGCAGTGACTGAAATACTCACTGTGGCTGTCAGAGCCCTCCAATTCCCGCCAACATCCGGCTCTCCACTAGTTTGTCTCAGTGCTTTGCTTCTGTGTGTTCCAGCCAAGCCTCACACTGCCCAGAGTATCTGTTATCTGAATTTCCCGTATCTCACAGCAGCTAGGTGACCTTCCTCAGATACAACCTCCCTACCCGAAGCTACCTGTATAGGGAGTTCACAGCTGAAATGCCATCTCCCCAGCAAAGTCTTCCTGCTTTTACCAGTCAAATCACTTTCTTGCTAATGGCCTTCCAATGTTAAAGTGTGTGTGTGTATGTGTGGAATCATGCGTTCTCAATTGTAGCCCTTCCTCATGTTTACTTTCATATCTTTTGTTCATTGGACTTTACACTATCCCATAAGGCGAGTTCATGTTGTCTTATTTTGTGCACTTCAGGCTGAGCTGAGAGGCAGAGGTTAGCAGACAGTAGTAAGAGAGGAGCTAGGACCAGAAGTCAAACCTTGGGGCTCCAGGGCAGTTCTCTAACACTCTACTCCACCCGTTCCTGCAAAGCATCAGACTTCAACCACCTGGCAGAGCCACTTCAAACCCAGAAACCTTAGACTGATAGAGGAGAAACCACTGCTATTAGCTGACGTGTCCTGACTATGCATTGGATGCAAACTTTGGGATGGGGCAAAGAAATCAGCACTTTATATGTATATTCAGAAACTAACAGTGACGAGGACGGGATAGAGAGGTTAGAAAACGATGTCAGGAATCAGAGCCAAAGGGCGAATGTGTGCATGTGGGGAAAAGAAGGAAGAGGAATCAAGGGCTGAGCCAAGGAAAGCCCTACAGTGCTGGGTGAGCACAGACCATGTTAGGGATAAAGTGTAATTACTTAGCCCTAGAGTTTCACTAGACAATTTTGCTTCTGTCTCTTCCATGCACCTTATTGTCTGGTCCTCCCTCCCAAGAAAGAGGATTGATTTTTGGCTGGAAGCTGGAGTGATGGTGGGTGTTATACAGCCAAGGTTGGTATCATTAAGATTAGAACAATCAACACTGTAGTATTATAGAATCACATTATTGATCATCAGTATCCATAAATACTGATTGTATGTTATTAATATCCACCTTTATACTTTTCCTGACCCTAAGGCAGAGGCAGAGGGAGGTATATGATACCCCTGCTTCCTTCACTGTACCCCCCTTTCCAATAAGAATCAAACCTGAGACAGCGCTGCATCCAGCAGATGCCAGTGGTAGCTGGGGGACTCTGATGCATCAGAATCTCTCAGCGCTGTGGGGAATATAGTCCTGGAACCTCAGGTTTTTCAGGAGACAGAGCTGGATGATGGCAACTCCCCAAAACACAGTCCTGAGTGGGAGGCAAGAAAAAGAAAACAGTTCAGTGTGGCTTGAAGACCTTTGTCTTTTAAACAAAGAGGCAAAACCAGAGGAGAGCTCAGAGTTCTCACTCTTGTAGCTCTGATTTACCTTCACATGTGTTTGCAACATGTAAACTGCACAACATACAGGGATCCACCTGGCTGTCTGGTGCAGGATCTATGGAGAGGGGAGATACTCTGGGGATGGCCAACCTGTCCTACAAAGTGTGAACGAGACTCACCAAAAGGGTCTGGAATATCAGCAGAAGGTTTCTTAGAACTTTCTAGAGTAAAAAGGAGATATCCCCACTGAATCCCCACTATCCTGTGGTAGAAACATCTGTAAGGCCAGCTCTGTTACCCTAAAACATTCCCCTGCACAGCACCCAAATTAAAAAGTTCTGTTTTCCTCCATCAGATATTTATAGCAATTTCATAAAAGTTCAAAAATGCCAGCCTCAGGAGGGACGAGGACTCCACCCTTCCCTCCCAAGCCTGACCACTTTGCTCAGCAAGCTTCTTAGCCCATTTAACACAGGATCACAGCAAACCCTGGGGCCAATTTATCCCAAATAGGCTGTCAACAGGCAGAGTCTGCTGTCAGAGCCCTCCTCCCCTCCCAGTCTGCCCTAAGGGACACCTCCCATTTCAGTTACCAAGTGCTCCACCCAGCACCCTGCTCCGGGGGAAAACCATGTTTTCTAAGGCACACTTAGGCATAGACTTCTGAAGTTTACCAAGGCTCTGTCTTTTAACTCAAATCTTTTCTAATGGCAGACAAAGTTCAGAGCCCAGGTGAATGTTCAGACACATGGGATACCATGTATTCGAGCTCTATCCTTTTGTTTCTGTGACTTTAGGCAAGTTTTTCCTCCCAGTTTCCTATTCTACAAAATGTTATAAGTACATAAAATAATTATTACACAAATCGCAATAATATTGATAAAATATAATTACAATGAAAACTACTAAAGTTTCCATAATTTCTAAAATAATGTGAAGTCACTAAATCAGTAAGTAAAGAAACTGTCATTTATGAATAATGAGATACACTATTTTGAAACGTATAGGAAATGAGTTTTGATGAATGGATACACACACATAACTGTCACCACATGGAGTTCATCAACTTCCTACATCGCTTCATGGAACCAGACTTGAATTTTCTTTTCTTCGCTTCATATTCATATATTTTTGCCTCTGCTCTTTATTACTTGGTTGTACTTTTTTGTTTTATTAGCTGATGTTTTCATTTAGCATAATGCTGGTTGTTGCTATCTTTTTTCCTATTTTCTTAATTAAATGTATTGAGGTGACATTGGCTAATAAAACTATACAGGTGTCAGGAGTGCGGTTCTAAGATACATCACCTACATATTGAACTGTGTGTCCACCACCCATAGTCAAATCTTCTTACATCATATATTTGACCCTCTTTACCCTTCACTCACCCCCCTCAACTCCTTTCCTTCTGGCAATCACTGTGCCGTTTTTTTGTGTCTGGGAGTTTTTGTTTTTCTTGGTTCTTTGTTACTGCCACTTTAATATCTCACATATGAATGAAATCACATGATTCTTAACTTTTTCTGTCTGACTTATTTCACTTAGCCTGGTATTCTCAAGGCCCATTCATATTGTCAAAAACAGTCATATTTCATCTTTTCATTTGACTTCATTATACGTTTCCCTCTGAGGATATGAGGTCAGTCTTTTCCGAGCTGCACCCCATCTCCTGGTGGTTTTCTGGCAACCTTTGGAGTTCCACAGCTTGTAGATACGTCACCCCAGTCCCTGCCTCCATCTTCACATTGTAACTGGGTGCAGCCAAGAGGGGGGCCCCAAAACAGTGTGTGGCATTGAGAGACATCTTTCCTCAGGCGACGGGCAAGGGAAACTAGTAGGTTGGGGCTGCACCACCAGAGAGAAAGGGGGGGGTCCTTTCCGTAATACTATGTGGTTCACCACCCCCCCATCATCTGTTCTGTACCAACATGGCATGTGAGCATGTGTCTCTGTGTTCAAATTTCTCCTTTTTATGAAGACATGAGTCATATTGGATTAGGGCCACCCCAACAACCTTATCTTGATAAGATGGTCACATTCACAGCCACTGGGGTTAGGACTTCAACATCTTTTCAGGGGATGCAATTCAACCCACAGCAAATCCTAGGATTGGAGAAGTGTTCTGAGGGAAATCATACTGAAGGACTGAGGCGCTCCAAATTTCCTCCAAAAGACCTGCTGTTGCCCTTGCCCTCCCTCAGCACCCTCCTCCTGTGAAGCCCAGGTTCCCATGGCCTATCAATGCCCAATTCAACTAATGCTCCCAGGGCAAAATCAGCCACACAATTCAACTTTTTGAAGATCTTCTCTCTGAAGCCCATGCCTTTCATTTAGGTTGTCTCCTACTGCTCATACAGGTAATTTCTCTATTGTATTTGGCTTTCTAGGTATGCACAACAAGAGCATTTTTGGCCACAAGTTATTGAATCTTACCCAGGAACAGAAATTCATTTACATATTTTTTTGTTTATTCAATTCATAGTTATTAACCACACACCATGGGCACAATGCTATATTCTAGGTATTGGCAATCTAATGGTAAACCTTTTTAAAAAAGACACAAATCCCTACCCTCATATAAACTGTATTCTAGTACATACACAAAAAATGAATACAAAATTATATGTTAGGGAATGATATTCCCTAAGGAGAAAAATTAAGCAGAGATGGAAGAATAGGAGATACACAATGTTAGTAGGTGGGAGGTGCACGTCTATGAGTTAGTCAGAAAACTCATTATTGACAAGACATGTTTTAACAATAAACCAAGAAGAACCAAGATGGCGGCATAGGTAGACACACTGCGCCTCCTCGCACAACCAGAACTGACAGAAAATCGAACGGCAAGGAAGTCCGACACCAAGGAAATAAAAAATAAACATTCATCCAGACCTTTAGGAGGGGCAGAGATGGGCAGCCAGGGCGGAGAGGACTCAAGTTGCTGTGGCAGGACCGAGATTGGCGCAGTGTGGGACCAACAGGGCAGGCAGTCTGACCACTGGCAGACCCTGGGACCCCACATTCGTGCAAATGAACCGAGAGGGCCAGACTCAGAGTGGCAGAGAACGGGGCAGGCAGAGTGGCGGGTAGCACCCCGCGGCCCCACATTTGAGCACAGATAAACCAGACAAACGGCTGGGAGCAAAGCAGACCACGCCACCCAGGGCTCCAGCTCCGGGAAATAAAGCCTCAAACTTCTGATTGAAAACGCCCGTAGGGGTTGGGGCAGCAGCAGGAGAGACTCCCAGCCTCACAGGAGAGGTCGTTGGAGAGACCCAAAGGGGCCTAAGGTGTGCACAAGCCCACCCACTCGGGAACCAGCGCCAGAGGGGCCCAGTTTGATTGTGGGTAGCGGAGTGAAAGACTGAAATCCGGTGGAGACTGGAGCAGACGCCATTGCTCCCTCTCGGCCCCTCCCCCACATACACCATCACTGCGGAGCGACCAGCATTACCCCGCCCCGGTGAACACCTAAGGCTCTGCCCCTTTAAGTAACAGAAGTGCCGAGACAAAAAAAAAAAAAAGGCCCAAATGACAGAACACTTCAAAGCTCCAGAAAAATGCAACTAAGCGAGGAAGAGATAGCCAACCTATCGGATGCACAATTCGAAACACTGGATATTAAGACTCTCACAGAATTGGTTGAATTGGTTTGAAAACTAGATGAAAAAATGAAGGCTATGCCAAGAAAAACAAAGGAAAATGTACAGGGAAACAATAGTGATGCAAAGGAAACTGGGACTCAAATCAATGGTGTGGAGCAGAAGGAAGAAAGAAACAGCCAACCAGAAAAGAATGAAGAAACAAGAATTCGGAAAAAGGAGGAGAGGCTTAGGAACCTCCAGGACATCTTGAAATGTTCCAACATCCGAATTATAGGGGTGCCAGAAGGAGAAGAGGAAGAACAAAAAATTGAAAACTTATTTGAACAAATAATGAAGAAGAACTTCCCCAGTCTGGCAAAGGAAATAGACTTCCAGGAAGCCCAGGAAGCTCAGAGAGTCCCAAAGAAGCTGGACCCAAGGAGGAACACACCAAGGCACATCATAATTACATTAGCCAAGATGAAACAGACAGAGAGAATCTTAGAAGCAGCAAGAGAAAAGGAGACAGTTACCTACAAAGGACTTCCCATAAGACTGTCAGCTGATTTCTCAAAAGAGACCTTAGAGGCAAGAAGGAACTGGCAAGTAGTATTCCAAGTCATGAAAGGCAAGGGCCTACATCCAAGATTACTGTATCCAGCAAAGCTATCATTTAGAATGAAGGGAAGATAAAGTGCTTCTCAGATAAGATCAAGTTAAAGGAGTTCATCATCACCAAGCCATTATTATATGAAATGTTGAAGGGACTTATCTAAGAAAAAGAAGATAAAAAATAGGAACAGTAAAAATGACAGCAAACTCACAGTTATTAACAAACATACCTAAAAGAAGGGGAGAAAAGGCATACAACTGTAATTGAATAACAATAAAAATTTAAAAAAAAACCCCACACCATAACCAAAACAAAAGAAAACTAAGCAAATGACTAGAACAGAAACAGAACCACAGTAATGGAGATCTCATGGAGGGTTATCAATAGGGGATTGGGAGGGGGAGAGAGGGGGGAAAGGTACAGAGAATAAATAGCATAAATGATAGGTGGGAAATAGGGAGAGGGTAAGAATAGTATAGGAAATGTAGAAGCCAAAGAACTTATAAGTATGACCCATGGACATGAACTATAAGGGGGGAATGTGGGAGGGAGGGGGTGGGCAGGATGGAGTGGAGTGAGGTGGGGGGAATAGGACAACTGTAATAGCATAATCAATAAATATATTTTAAAAAAACAATAAACCAAAGAATATGAGGAGGTAAGCCAATCCTATATCCAGAGGACAAATAGTGAAGACACAAAAAACAACCTGTGTGAAGCTCCTTAGGCAGGAGCACGCCTGATGTCATGTAAAAAGTTGTCAGTGATGATGTCTTATATGTCACATCGGGCCAAACAATCATTAGAGTGGGGCAGGAGTAGACACAAGCTGGAAATGATGGAAGTGTAGTTGAAAATTAGCGGATATGAAATTGGGAGATTTTGGAAGGATTTGAATCATAGGTAATGACTATGTCTAGGGTACCACCATGGGGGGAGCAGCTGAGACAGACTAAAGGAAAAGTTGGTTGTTGTAAATTAACATATCAAAACTTCATATTACAAATTCAAACATGTACTTTAAGTTGCTTTCAAAGTTTTATCCTAACGACATACTTTTGAATCAACCTCTTCTCCTTAATAGCCTTTGGTTATTTTTAATAATTGCATCAAAACTAATTTTCAGGGTTTGGTGGGATCAGAGGTGGAAGGTGGGGATGGCTGTGATGGGGGGAAGTAGTGCAGGTATGGCAGACACGACGGTACCTGAAAAACAGTAAATAAATACACAAATAAATAAAGTTAAAAGACCTTTACAAAGTGGAAATATGAGCATATTAGCCTACATTCTGAGAAAATAAAATTCAAATACTCCAGGTATATTAAAGTGCTTTGATCCTCAGCTAATAATTTTTCTTTAATTAGTGATGGTGATATATTGTTTAGATCAGCCTTAGTTACACACGCCTTGGACTCCAGCCCTGCCTCTGGCTCACAAGGCAGGGAAGGGAAAGTATATTCCCTGTTGTACATGGCCAACTGTGGTCACTATCTCCTTCCACATGGACTCATGGTTTCCAAGGCTGATGCAATGCTTTAATTATTTAGAACGTTTGGTGCCAAAACTACTTCCACACTAACAGGCACTTTTTTATCAACTCTCCTGTGATACCTTCTAGAAACCCATGATTTGGGGCAAAGAAGCTTTGGTGATGAATCTTACTATGAGCTACTGAAAATGGCTTCTACCAGCAGACACAATTCTTGAATGGCCTGTCCCGGGATGAACCATGTCTGAGGCCTCTTTCCTTTCTCCCCGTCATTGAGTTCATACCAACTCTCTGCCTTTATACAAAATATCTTCCTGAGATCCCTCTCCTTACCTTCTTGTCATTCAGAGCGCCCGCACAGCACCTTTGCTTATGTACGTGACATCTAATGTCACCCTTTTAGTGTGTCAGCAACAGTTTCTCAAATATGAATATCTTGGAGAAGATTTTTTATAAAAATTCTGTGAAGTTCAGCTTCACCCATGATATTCACCCCAAATTATTTATCAGCCTAAACTTCAGCATTTGAAAGGCTGATGAGTTTGATGCCATTTCAGGGTCATTTCTGACATTTCTGCCCATCAGGGATATGACAGCATGGATTACTGCCACGTCCAATCAGCATAACGTTTCTGTTTACAAATCAGTCCTGGCATTCAGATTCGTTGCTATTATATGAACATCTACTCTCAAGTGTTAGTGAACAATTCAGTTACGACTTAGAGAGAATGTCTCCTTATTTGTTTTGTTATTCTCACTTTGGTTTCCTTTTGCATATGAAACATGAAGCAGATGGACATTCTCATATCAATCATCGTAATACTAACTTCTTTTCCAAAACGTGAACACAGACACAACAGCCACAGCTCAGCTGCAAATGACAGTAAATCACCTCAGGAACAAGCACAAATAAGGTTACAAAGAAAAATGAAATTGCACCACTTTTTTCATTCATTTTTTTAACCTAACACACATTAGTCATAAAGAATGGAATCCTATCTCTTTTGCTTGCCTCAAAATAATTAATTATATGAATAAGGCTTGTACAGTTCTGTAATAGTAACTGTAGGGGTGAATACACATATAATACCTTTTTTGATATGTTTTTATTTATTTTTATTTTATTATTTCCCTTTATTTTATTTTATTCTTCTTCAAGTACAGTTGTCTGCATTTTCCCCCCATCTTTCACCCTCACCCCAGTTATCCCCACCTCACTCCCCTGATTCCAACCCCCGCCCCTTGTTTTTGTCCATATATCCTTTAGAGTTGTTTCTGAAAACCCTTCCCCTTTTCCCCCATTATGCCCTCTGATCTCCCCTCTGCTTACTGCCTGCTTGTTCTTAATTTCAATGTCTCTGGTTATATTTTGCTTGCTTGTTTGTTTTGTTGATTAGGTTTCACTTCAAGGTGAGATCATAATACATTTGTCTTAAAGTATGTTTTAAATTTTTAATATTTTCATTTCTTTGTGTGATTTGGACAGTTTAGAAAATAATGAACATTGGAAGGGGTTTTGGTGACTTCTTCCAGTGGGATGTTGAAGAAACTTTCCGGGATAGGGCAGGAAGGGTGGGAAGAGGAAACAGAGTGAAGTGGAGGACACTGGACCAAGTTAAACAATTCAGTCTTTGCAGAGAAGGAAATTAGCTCTTTCTGGAAACACCTGGGTATGCTGGATACTCTAGGTACCACTTCTTACCCAGAAAGATTTTCAAAATTCTCCTTTGATTACTTCCCAGCAGAGCATGCTAGAGCAGAAATAACCTAGTGTTCCCAGTTACTGGGGTAAGATTGAAGAACTAACAACTGCCAAGATTTCTATTCTTGCTGACTGATATCAGAGAAAGGTGCTGGCACACCTGAGTGTGTAGGGAGGTGACTGTCATATCAGTGGGGTGTGGAAAGTTAATTCATCCTGGGTGACATCAGGAATCAGGTTGTAGATAACCTTTAGAAACATGGGATAAAAGCTCCCCCTGAGGTCACAGGAATCCGTAATGAAATGTGCCATCAGATTGGAGTCAGCTTTGGCTGGATTTCAAGTCATCATGAGTTTGCTCTCGGGTATTTTGCCATTGGTGTTGGCATACTGCAACCTCGGAGTCTATGGGTTCCTGGAACAGAAGCAATGCCTTTTTTGTTATTTGGGCACTTCTGCTTCTATCCCCGTTGCCTAAAGTGAGAAAACCTACCAGCTTTCTGGATGTAAACTGGAGTATTTTAAAGATGTGACTCTACTGTCCCCTTAGCTTACACTGTTTCTGGTGAGAATTCTGCTGCAATTTTTATCTTTATTTCTCTGTGCACAGTGGCTTGTCTCTTTAGCTGCTTTTAACATTTTTCTTTGCTGCTGCTCTTGACCTATTACAATTTATCTTTTACTGTAATTTCCTCCATTTTCTACTTGAGGTTAGTTAGATACTTGGGTTTATGCATTTACAGCTTTCAATAAACTTGGGGGAAACCTGCCCTGGCTGGTGAAGTTCAGTGGATTGAACACAGGATGCGAACCCAAGGGTCGCTGGTTCGATTCCCAGTCAGGGCACATGCCTGAGTTTCGGGACAGGTACCCTGTGGGAGCCACGTGACAGGCAACCACACATTGATGTTTCGCTTCCTGTCTTTCTCCCTCCCTTCCCCTCCAAAAATAAATACAAAAAATTTGTAATTAGTTAATTAATTAAATTAAGGGGAAATTGGCCATTATTTCTTTCAGTATTTTTTGCTGTCCTTCTTCCCATTCATTCTATTCTTTGACAATTTCCAAATCAAGTAGAGAAACAGCCACACAACCTCATCCCTGTCCAGGCTGGGACATCCTGGTTCATGGTCATTTATGTAGCTCTCCAACCCTTTTATTATTTTGGCCTTTATGAGATCTTTCCACAAGGTGTTTCTTGACTCAAATAACAAACCAGTCGCAGCTCCAAGTTTCACCTCATCCTTTTTGTAGATTTTTTAGAGTTGCTTGTCCTCAGAAACTATTGTAGATTTTGTAGATTTTGCTTGTCCTCAGAAACTATTAATGTGTTGTGTAAATTTTTAACCAAGCTGTGCCTCATCCTGTGATTGCAGTCTATTTACTCCATTATGTTTCTCCCATCTTCTCTAATTGAGTCCTTATCTAAAATATAAAGAGATCTGGGCTCTCCTTTGTCTAATAATGAGAAGGAAATTCCTGAAGCTTTCTGAGTTTTCATTTAGTCACAAATAAACATTTTTCTCATGCTACAATAAATTTGAAGGAATAACAAGAGGTAAGAATTGAGGTTTTATTTTGAGTGTCTTGGTTATTTGAGAATCAATTTTAGTGAAATATAATCTTCGTAAGGCCACGTTCAAATACCCTCAAAACAAAACTGTAAGAAATTAAGAAAACTGTTCATTTGAAAGAGTATAAATCCAAATAGCTACCTGTGAATATGGTATTGAGAGCTCTGACAAATGTCCCATTTGGGACTCACATATTTATTCTGCCCCCACTTGCCTAAACCAGAACTATTGGGAATCTTTGGTGCAACATAACATTTCTCTTCAGTTTATGGAAATGCTTCACATACTTATGAGTTTATTGTGTTCCTTTATCATTAGCCCATATGACTAGGAGTAATACTTTCTGGTGCAAATTTGATGGTAATTATGAACTCGGGTACTGAAATGGCATGACACTACTTAATTATGAGATTATGAAATTGAAGTGGAGTTGGTGGGGGTTGAAAATTATACACATGGATTAGGTTGTCTTCCATATGAAAAAACACACTTTAAAATACTCTCCTATAAAACTAAAAAAACAAATTTGAGAAGTACCAGACCTCACTTTTAATACCAGATTCTTCTCCAAAAATCTTAATTTTGAGTTTTGAGATACTATAGAAGCAAATAACAACAAACCTTTCCTGATACCCAAATAAACAAAAGAGCCAAGGAATATTAAGAACAGATAACAATATCCTTATTTAAGGATACTCCTTATTTAAGGAAAATTCATTATTTTCCTGCAAATGTTCATACACCCAAAAGTAATGATCAACAACTAAGAAAGATAAAGCTCCTTCTCTCCCAATTGGACAAGATTTCCACTTTCTGTTCTCCCTTTCTCTCTCTTCATCATGCATTCTTCTCTGTCCCATCTTCTTCCCTGAACATCCCTAGTTTCTGCTACCAGATTCTCTACTGCCTCTTCCTCTCCTTTGTGAGGACCAGTGGAAAGACCCCAAAGAGCAACTGACTCGCTGACAGTGCTATCTTGTCCAAATATCACACTCCTCCCTCCTGCACCATGCACAGAATTAATTTGAGAAATTTTCCAGGGACAGCACAGGTTTTTACTGATGCTTCTGGTTTTATTGGACTTGGAGGGTCCATCAGTGTAGACACCCTGAGTGAAGGAGGCTAAGGCACACATTCCAGAGGATCAATTTCTCTGAACGTCTTCTCTAATCATCAGGTTGCCACGACAGCAACTTTGAGTGTAAGTGTCCAGGCCCTAGGCATTACTCTGATGACTGCACTCATAAGGACAAGAACGAAATGTAGGAAGAACTTGGGGCACATACACACATGCACACACCTACACTTATTCTGTCATTTGTCAGTACTTTTCATTCGGATGAAAAATTTGTATAAGAAGCTAAATTACCTAATGAGTGTGACCAAATGTTGATAGAATTCAAACAAAGGTCATTGTGGGTTGTTCGAAATAGTTATGGACCTTAAGTAATAACCATGTTCTAATACAATACTCTCAGATTTCTTGTTTATTTCCCCACAAAAAAAGTTTATCTTTGTTGCACATGAAACAAAACTAAGATATTAAGGAAGTATACATTGGAGTCCCCATATACTATTCATTAACTGAAGTCATAGTTTGTTACACCATAACTTTTTTATGGCAATTTTCACCTCTGCATTCCTCAGTGTGTAGATCAGAGGGTTGAGCAAGGGTGTCCCAATTGTATAAAATACAGACACCATCTTGTCTACTGAAAATGTGGTCGGCGGGCGTGTGTATATGAATATACACGGGCCAAAAAATATGACAACCACAATAAAGTGGGATGTGCATGTGGAAAGGGCTTTTCGCTTTCCTTCTCTGCTGTAGTTTCTCAGAGAGTACAAGATGACAACATAGGAGATACACAGGATTATAAAACTCACCATGCAAATGGCCCCACTATTAGAGACAACTAGCAAATTTATCACATATGTGTCCATGCAGGCAAGTTTCAACAAAGGCTGCAAATCACATAAATAGTGGTCAATCACATTGGGGCCACAGAAGGGCAATTGCAAAGCTAGGAAAATCTGTGCTAAAGAGTGGATACAAGATCCCAACCAGGCCACACTCACCAGCATGCCACAGACTCGCTGGCTCATGATGATTGGGTATTGCAAGGGCTTACAAATGGCGACATAGCGATCAAAGGCCATGAGGATGAGCACAAAGATCTCCATAGCCCCAAAAAAGTGGAATGCGAATAACTGAGTCATGCACTCATTGTAGGAAATGGTATTCTTCTGAGAAAGGGCATTCACAATCAACCTGGGGGCGGTGGTTGTAGAGAAGCAGGCATCAGCAAAGGACAGATAGAACAGGAAGAAATACATGGGACTCCCAAGGGTCTTGCTGCTTTTAATAGTCACTACAATGAGAAAGTTCCATGACAGTGTCGCAAGGTAAAGAATCAAGAAGACCACAAATACTGTTTTCTGCTTTCCTGCATCCTGTGTCAACCCAAACAAAATGAATTCAATCACACTGCTATTCATTGCCATGCTGGAGTCTGTACGTACGATGCAGTTGACCAAAGTTTCATCTGCAGACAGAAGAAACGAAGAGTCAGCTTGAGATCAGTGACTGAACTCTAAATTTCTTGTTTCTACTACATCCTGTTACCCCAACTGCTTTTAATCCCCTGTGAATCTTTGTAAACCTGCAGATGCCAAAGGCCCTCCCAGATCTATCTGTTCAGAAACTCACTGCATTGGACCAAAGCTTTTGCACATGGTATATGCGTGTTAATATGCATAAGGCAAATGTATGAGCAAAAAGAGAAAAGCTCAATAAGAAACCGCTATTGTAGCCAGATTCTCAATCTACAAGAAGAAATCTTGGAAAAGTAAGATTTTTTCCTATGTAAAAGCCAAGATGGACAGGTTATGAGGTTTGAATATATTGTTATTGGTGAAATGTAAATTTTGGAGGAATACAGAACATGAGAATAGATTTTATTAAGATTTTTCCAGCTCCTAAGAAAAAATTACCACTCAGATTAATTTAACAAAAGTTAGTCATCATTTGTTTCTAAATTTGGTCCAACTAGACTTTGAGCTGCTCTATAATGAAGTGCCTACCTCCTTCAAGATGTCAGAGTTCCTCTGAAGATGTCTGTTTTTCTATTCCTTGCACTTAGAAACTTGGTGGGAAGCATACAGGTGTCCCCAACAAAATACAGACTGGCCTGAAGGCACCCTAAATATGATCGCATACTGGCTGTGACCTGTCACTTCCTTTCTGACAGAAGGATCCAGGGCTCACATTCAATCACCTCTGTGGGGCTCAGCAAAATTAAAATCTCCCCTCAGCTCCAATAGTTATATCTGTTGTCAATATTGTTATAACACTGTGTATTTCAGAGAAGTTTCAGGTTCACAGGAAAACTGAGAGGAAGCTACAGAGATTATCCTCATAGTCTCTGCCTCCACACATGCATGACACCCCACACACCATTATGCACATCCTCCGCCAGAGTGGTGCACCTGCAATAGTGATGAACCTACACTGACCCATCATAATTACCCCAAATCCATAGTTGACCTTAGGGCTCATCATGACGATAGATGGCATGGGTTGGGATAAATGTGTAATGACAGGGGGCCATCATTACAAAAACCTACAGAGTATTTCCACTGTCCTAAAACAGCTAATTTTATATTCACAACATACACAGTGCAACTCATTTCACACACTATCTAACAACAAGTAATATCCCACACAATTTAGAAGAAAATAACACTTTGAGTGAGATGTCTATGTGCGTTTTTAATGTGGGAATAATTAGCTCATACATATGAGACAACCGGGCAGGTATTTCATAAACGTCAGTATTACAAACGGTCAATCCTAGAATTCCTTAACTGAATCCTCGCCTAGACTATCTGTATTTCGAAGCTGAGAGAAAATTACAGATATACCCTCTTCTTGCCATTTCTATCCTCTCCCTTCTTTTACCTCCTCCTCACCCTGGAAAAGAAAAAGCTTTGAAAATATAATGAACCCCCATGTAATGAAACTCTTCCTGTGGTTTTCAAACTCAGTGACTGAAATACTCACTGTGGCTGTCAGAGCCCTCTAACTGCCGCCAACATCCGGCTCTCCACTAGTTCTTCTCGGTGCTTCTGCTTCTGGGTCTGCCAGCCAAGCCTCACACTGCCCAGAGCATCTGGTCTCCGAATTTCCCATATCTCACAGTGGCTAGGTGACCTTCCTCACATACAACCTCCCTCCCCATAGCTACCTGTATACAGAGTTCCTACCTGAAATGCCATCTCCTCAGCAAAGTCTTCCTGCTTTTACCAGTCAAATCACTTTCTTGCTAATGGCCTTCCACTGTTAAACTGTGTGTGTGTACGTGTGGAATCATGCATTCTCAGTTGTAGCCCTTCCTCATGTTTACTTTCATATCTTTTGTTCATTGGACTTCACACTATCCCATAAGGCAAGTTTATGTTGTCTTATTTTCTGCACTTCAGGCTGAGCTAAGAGGCAGAGGTTAGCAGACAATAGCGAGAGAGGAGCTAGGACCAGAAGTCACACCATGGGGCTCTGTGGCAGTTCACTAACACTCTACCCCACCTCTTCCTGCAAAGCATCAGTTTTCAACCACCTGGCAGAGCCACTTCAAACCCATAAACCTTAAACAGGTAGAGGAGAAACCACTGCTGTTAGCACACCTGTCCTGACTACCCAATGGATGCAAACTTCAGGATGGGGCAAAGAAATCAGCACTTTATATGTATATTCAGAAACTAATAGTGACGAGGAGGGGATAGAGAGATGAGAGAATGATGGCAGGAATCAGAGCCAAAGGGGGAAAATGTGTGTGGGGGGAAAAGAAGGAAGAGGTATCAAGGGCTGAGCCAAGGGAAGCCCCATGGTGCAAGGTGAGCACAAACCATGTTAGGGATAAAGTGTAATTACTTAGCCCTAGGGTTTCAGTAGACAATTTCACTTCTGTCTCTTCCATGCCCCTGATTGTCCGGTCCTCCCTACCAAGAAAGAGGATTGATTTTTGGCTGGAAGCTGGAGTGATGGTGGCTGTTGTACAGCCAAGGTTGGTATCATTAAGATTAGAACAATCAACACATATTATAGAATCACATTCTCGATCACCAGTATCAATACATACTGATTGTATATTATTAATATCCACCTTTATTCTTTTCCCAACCCTAAGGCAGAGGCAGAGGGAGGTATATGATACCCCTACTCCCTTCAGTGTACCCCCTTTTCCAATAAGAATCAGACCTGAGACTCGCTGCATCCAGCAGAGGCCAGTGACAGCTGGGGGACCCTGATGCATCAGAATCTGTCAGCGCTGTGGGGAATATAGTCCTGGAACCTCAGGTTTTTCAGGAGAAAGAGCTGGATGATGGCAACTTCCCAAAACCCAGTCCTGAGTGGGAGGCAAGAAAAAGAAAACAGTTCAGTGTGGCTTGAAGAACTTTGTCTTTTAAACAAAGAGGCAAAACCAGAACAGCTCAGAGTTCTCACTCTTGTAGCTCTGATTTACCTTCACATGTGTTTGCAACATGTAAACTGCACAACATACAGGGATCCACCTGGCTGTCTGGTGCAGGATCTATGGAGAGGGGAGATACTCTGGGGATGGCCAACCTGTCCTACAAAGTGTGAGCGAGACTCACCAAAAGGGTCTGGAATACCAGCAGAAGGGTTCTGAGAACTTTCTAGAGAAAAAAGGAGATATCCCCACTGAATCCCCACTATCCTGTGGTAGAAACATCTGTAAGGCCAGCTCTGTTACCCCAAAACATTCCCCTGCACAGCACCCAAATTAAAAAGTTCTGTTTTCCTCCATCAGATATTTATAGCAATTTCATAAAAGTTCAAAAATGCCAGCCTCAGGAGGGACGAGGACTCCACCCTTCCCTCCCAAGCCTGACCACTTTGCTCAGCAAGCTTCTTAGCCCATTTAATACAGGATCACAGCAAACCCTGGGGCCAATTTATCCCAAAGAGGCTGTCAACAGTCAGAGTCTGTCCTCAGAGCCCTCCTCCCCTCCCAGTCTGCCCTATGGGACACCTCCCATTTCAGTTACCAAGTGCTCCACCCAGCACCCTGCTCCGGGGGAAAACCATGTTTTCTAAGGCACACTTAGGCATGGACTTCTGAACTTTACCAAGGCTCTGTCTTGTAAGTCAAATCTTTTCTAATGGCAGACAAAGCTCAGAGCCCAGGTGAATGTTCAGACACGTGGGGTACCATTCAATTTGAGCTCCATCCTTTTGTTTCTGTGACTTCTAGGAGAAGTTTTTTCTCCTAGTTTCCTATTCTAGAAAATGTTATCATTAGATAAAATCATTATTACACAAATCACAATAATATTGATAAAATATAATTACAATGAAAACTACTAAAGTTTCTCTCATATCTAAAATAATGTGAAGTCAGTAAATCAGTAAGTAAAGAAAGTATCATTTATACACAATGAGATACACCATGTTGAAACATAGAGGAAATGAGTTTTGATGAATGGATACACACACATAACTGTAGCCTCATGGAGTTTATCAACTTTATTCTTCTCTTCATAGCACCAGACTTGAATTTTTTGTCTTCTATTCATGTTCATATTCATATACTTTGCCTCTGCTCTTTATTACTTGGTTTTATTTTTATTTTTTATTAGCTGATGTTTTTGTTTAGCATAATGCTGGTAGTTGCTATCTCTTTTCCTATTTTCTTAATCAAAAGTATTGAGGTGACAGTGGCTAATAAAATTATACAGGTGTCAGGAGCGTGTTTCTAAGATACATCACCTACATATTGCACTGTGTGTCTACCACCCATAGTCAAATCTTCTTACATCATATATTTGACCCTCTTTACCCTTCACTCACCCCCCTCAGCTCCTTTTCTTCTGGCAATCACCGTACCATTTTTTTATGTGAGTTTTTGTTTTTCTTGGGGATTTTTTTGATATATTTATTGATTATGCTATTACAGTTGTCCCATTCCCCCCCCTCACTCCACTCCATCCTGCCCACCCCCTCCCTCCCACATTCCCCCCCTATAGTTCGTGTCCATGGGTCATATTTATAAGTTCTTTGGCTTCTACATTTCCTACACTATTCTTACCCTCCCCCTGTCTATTTTCCACCTATCATCTATGCTACTTATTCTCTGTACCTTTCCCCCCTCTCCCCCTCCCATTCCCCTATTGACAACCCTCCATGTGATCTCCATGTCTATGGTTCTGTCCCTGTTCTAGTTGTTTGCCTAGTTTGCTCTTGTTTTTGTTTTAGGTGTGGTCGTTAATAACTGTGAGTTTGCTGTCATTTTTACTCTTCATATTTTTGATCTTCTTTTTCTTAGGTAACATTTAACATTTCATATAATAAGGGCTTGGTGATGATGAACTCCTTTAACTTGACCTTATCTGAGAAGCACTTTATCTTCCCTAACATTCTAAATGATAGCTTTGCTGGATAGAGCAATCTTGGATGTAGGTCCTTGCCTTTCATGATGGAATACTTCTTGCCAGCCCCTACTACCGGTTTTCTATCCCACATATGAGTGAAATCACATTATTCTTAACTTTTTCTGTCTGACTTATTTCACTTAGCCTGGTATTCTCAGGGCTCATTCATATTGTCAAAAATGGCCATACTTCATCCTTTCATTTGACTTCATTATACGTTTCCTTCTGAGGATGTGAGGTTAGTCTGTTCCAAGCCTCACCCCATCTCCTGGTGGTTTGCTGGCAACCTTTGGAGTTCCACGGCTTGTACATGCATCACCCAGTCTCTGCCTCCATCTTCACATTGTAACAGGGTGCGGCCAAGGGGGGGCCCCAAAAAGGGATTTCTAATGGGGTCCAGAACTCAAGGTGCCCAGGAAATATTAGAAAAATATATATATAGGATGACTCACCCCCACAAGCCTGAGCTGGGGAAAAAGACACATTGAGAGCTGTTTTGCATAGCAACAGCTGTACAGCTAACCTCTGGCATGGTCATTTACATATCTATAACCTTTGGTTTCATAGATATGTTCAATACTGTGGCCAAGGTTTGAGCCAGGGGGATAGAAGTGACTTCCACCCATGATGTAACTGGGAGGCAACTCGCCCTGGTTCCACTTACCTGCAGGAGAGCTTGGAGAACATTGGCTCCATGCCATGGGGCCACACCTGCCCAGACTTACTATGGCAGCCCAGTAAAGCTGGAAGAATACAGGAATGCTGGAAGGTGTAACTGATTGTAGGAGGAGTTGGAGAAGGGAGAGAGGACCACATGGTTTTGGCAGAGTGGAGACCCCATGGAAGAAACACAGCTGGTAGTGCCAGGAGCCTAAACCACAGACTTCTACTTCTTTTCCTGAGATACAGGACCCCAGACTGGACAGAGGGAGAAGGAAGGACTGTGTACATCTGTGGGTGTTCTAAAGGACTTCAGTATATTAATGAAGACATTAAGTCATTACTCTAAGTCTGTATAACTTTTAAATAAATAATTCCTTTCCTTTTCACCAGTCTCTGCCATTGAGAGATGTCTTTCCTCTGGAGATGGGGAAGGCAAACCTAGTAGGTCGGGGCCCACCCCTAGAACAAAAGGGGGGGTCCATTCCATAACAATATATTGTTCACCTTTTCCCAGTCTTTTCTGTAACAACATGGCATGTGTGCTTGTGTCTCTGAGACCAAATTTCCCCTTTTCATGAAGACACGAGTAATATTGGATTAGATCCACCCCAACAACCTTACCTTAATAAGATGGTCACACTCATAACCACAGGGGCTAGGATTTCAACATCTTTTTAGGGAATGCAATTCAACCCACAGCAAACCCTAGCATTGGAGAAGTGTTCTGAGGGAAATCATACTGAAGGACTGAGGCTCTCCGAATTTCCTCCAAAAGACCTGCTGTTGCTCCTGCCCTCCATCAGCACCCTTCTCCTGTGAAGCCCAGGTTTCCATATCCTATCGATGCCCAGATTCAACTAATGCTCCCAGGGCAAAATCAGTCACACAGTTCAACTTTTTGAAGATCTTCTCTCTGAAGCCCATGCCTTTCATTTAGGTTGTCTCCTACTGCTCATACAGGCGATTTCTCTATTGTATTTGGCTTTCTAGGTACGCATGATAAGAGCATTTTTGGCCACAAGTTATTGAACCTCACCCAGGAGCAGAAATTCATTTACATATATTTTTATTTATTCAATTCATAGTTATTAACCACACACTATGGACCAGATGCTATTCTAGGTACTGGGGATCTAATGGTAAATCTTTTTTAAAAAGACACAAATCCCTACCCTCATATAAAATGTATTCTAGTACAAACACAAAAAAATGAATACAAAACTATATGACATGTTAGGAAATGATACTCCCTAAGGAGAAGAATTAAGCAGAGATGGAAGAATAGGAGATACACAATGTTAGTAGGTGGGAGGTGCGTGTCTATGAGTTAGTCAGAAAACTCATTATTGAGAAGACACATTTTAACAATAAACCAGAGAATATGAGGAGGTGAGCCATGCCTATATCCAAAGGACAAATAATGAAGACACAGAAAACAACCTGTGTGAAGCTCCTTAGGCAGGAGCACACCTGATGTCGTGTAAAAAGTTTTCAGGGATGACGTCCTGTATGTCACCTCGGATCGAACAATCATTAGAGTGGAGCAGGAGTAGACACAAGCTAGAAATGATGGAGGTGTAGTTGAAAATTAGCAGATATGAAATTGGGAGATTTTGGAAGGATTTGAATCATAGGTAATGACTAGGTCTAGGGTACCACCATGGGGGGAGCAGCTGAGAGATTAAAGAACAAGTTGGTTGTTGTAAATTAACATATCAAAACTTCATATTACAAATTCAAACATGTACTTTAAGTTCCTTTCAAAGTTTTATCCTAACGACATACTTTTGAATCAACCTCTTCTCCTTTATAGCCTTTTGCTTATTTTTAATAATTGCATCAAAACTAATTTCCAGGGTTTGGTGGGATCAGGGGTGGGAAGTGGGGATGGCTGTGATGGGGGGAAGTAGTGCGGGTAGGGCAGACACAACGGTACTTGAACAACAATAAATAAATAAATAAACAAACAAATAAATAAATAAAGTTAAAAGACCTTTACAAAGTGGAAAAATGCACACATTAGCCTACACTCAGAGACAATACAATTTAAATACTCCAGGCATATTAAAGTGCTTTGATCCTCAACAAACACATTTTTCTTAATTATTACTCAAAGAGAAAAAGACACAGGGCTTTTCAGACAATGAGAAATGTCAAAGGGTAATTTCCTATACAGTACAAATGGCTTGATCATTAAAAACTGCCAGTAGTGACTAAAATATCATTAAAAAAACATTTGAGGAGAACCAAGATGGCGGCGTAGGTAGACACACTGCACCTCCTCACACAACCAGAACTGATGGAAAATCGAACGGCAAGGAAGTCCAACACCAAAGAAATAAAAAATAAACATTCATCCAGACCGGTGGGAGGGGTGGAGACGGGCAGCGGGTGGGGGGGGTGGTGGAAGGACTCGAGTTGCCATGGTGGGACCGAGACTGGAGGAGTGTGGGACAAACAGGGAAGGCAGTCTGGCCACTAGCAGACCCTGTGGCCCCACACTCACGCACAGATAAACCGGGACAAACGGCGGGGAGCGCAGCAGACCGAGTAACCCAGGGCTCCAGAGCAGGGAAATAAAGCCTCAGACCTCTGATTGAATGCGGGAGTAGGGGTGGAGCAGGAGAGACTCCCAGCCCCACAGGAGAGGTCGTTGGAGAGACTCACAGGGGCCTAAGGCGTGCACAAGCCCACCCACTTAGGAGCCAGCACCAGAGGGGCCCAATTTCATTGTGGGTAGTGCAGGGGGTGACGAGGTCCGGTGGAGAGTGGAGCGGGCGCCATTGCTCCCTCTCGGCCCCTCCCCCACATACACCATCACTGCGGAGCGACCAGCATTACCCCGCCCCGGTGAACACCTAAGGCTCTGCCCCTTTAAGTAACAGAAGTGCCAAGACAAAAAAAAAAAAAAAATGGCCCAAATGACAGAACACTTCAAAGCTCCAGAAAAATGCAACTAAGCGAGGAAGAGATAGCCAACCTATCGGATGCACAATTCGAAACACTGGATATTAAGACTCTCACAGAATTGGTTGAATTGGTTTGAAAACTAGATGAAAAAATGAAGGCTATGCCAAGAAAAACAAAGGAAAATGTACAGGGAAACAATAGTGATGCAAAGGAAACTGGGACTCAAATCAATGGTGTGGAGCAGAAGGAAGAAAGAAACAGCCAACCAGAAAAGAATGAAGAAACAAGAATTCGGAAAAAGGAGGAGAGGCTTAGGAACCTCCAGGACATATTTAAACGTTCCAACATCCGAATTATAGGGGTGCCAGAAGGAGAAGAGGAAGAGCAACAAATTGAAAACTTCTTTGAACAAATAATGAAGGAGAACTTCCCTAATCTGGCAAAGGAAATAGACTTCCAGGAAGCCCAGGAAGCTCAGAGAGTCCCAAAGAAGCTGGACCCAAGGAGGAACACACCAAGGCACATCTTGGCTAATTACATTAGCCAAGATGAAACAGACAGAGAGAATCTTAGAAGCAGCAAGAGAAAAGGAGACAGTTACCTACAAAGGACTTCCCATAAGACTGTCAGCTGATTTCTCAAAAGAGACCTTAGAGGCAAGAAGGAACTGGCAAGTAGTATTCCAAGTCATGAAAGGCAAGGGCCTACATCCAAGATTACTGTATCCAGCAAAGCTATCATTTAGAATGCAAGGGAAGATAAAGTGCTTCTCAGATAAGGTCAAGTTAAAGGAGTTCATCATCACCAAGCCCTTATTATATGAAACGTTAAAGGGACTTACCTAAGAAAAAGAAGATAAAAAATATGAACAGTAAAAATGACAGCAAACTCACAGTTATTAACAACCACACCTAAACAAAAACAAGAGCAAACTAGGCAAACAACTAGAACAGGAACAGAACCATAGAGCTGGAGATCACATGGAGGGTTGTCAATAGGGGAGTGGGAGGGGGAGAGGGGGGGAAGGTACAGAGAATAAGTAGCATTGATGATAGGTAGAAAATAGACAGGGGGAGGGTAAGAATAGTGTAGGAAATGTAGAAGCCAAAGAACTTATAAGTATGACCCATGGACATGAACTATAGGGGGGGAATGTGGGAGGGAGGGGGTGGGCAGGATGGAGTTGTGTGAAGGGGCAGAAATGGGACAACTGTAATAGCATAATCAATAAATATATCCAAAAAAAAAAAAACATTTGTGGGGACTGAAGAACATAAAATAAGAATATTTTTATAATTATTAACTACTGTCAAAGAGCCTTCCACTTTGACTGTTTCATTATACACTAGAAATAATTTTATTATACAATGAATATATTTATAATAAAATCTGCATCAAACTTTTCATAGATTACAGGGTGTGAAAAGTACTCTTCAAAAATTCATAGTTTTCCAGTCCCACACTCCAAAAGTAACTGGTAATTCCTTGCATATTGTTCCAGGTTATTCAGGGTCATATATATCCCTTTTTATGGAAAAAATTGGATCATTTTCCATCATTTCTAAAATTACAGCAATACAGCATATATTTCTCATAAAATTTTAAATAGGAACATTGCCTGATTTATTTGGTTAAAATTACGATATATATTTCTTTTACTACTGATTTGGGACAATATTTTTGTATATTCTTTTACTTCTTACATTTCATCTATCTGAATTATGTATATCTTTCATCAGTTTGTTTTTTAATGTCTTTCTTTTGAACTCTAGCTTTTCTAACCTTTTATACAGACAAATCTATCAACTTTTCCCCTTTCTAGTTTAATCTGTTGCTTCAGTCTGTGAGTTATCATCTTTATTCTCTCTCATAATATATCTATGACTTTTAATAATAATGTCAAACGACCCAGAATTTATGTCATTATGGGTTTGGAGATACTTTTCTTCCTCCTAATTAATCATCAGTCCTTCAGTGAATCTATAACACTTTCAAATCACCCTGGCTGACATGGCTCAGTGTATTGACTGCTGGCCTGTGAACCAAAGGGTTCCTGGTTCAATTCCCAGTCAGGGCACAGGCTTGCGTTGTGCACCAGGTCCCCAGTAGGGGGCGTGCAAGAGGCAACCAAACATTGATGTTTCTCTGTCTTTCTCCTTCCATTCTCCTCTCTGTAAAAACAAAATAAAATAATCTTTTAAGAGAAATAACACTTTCAAATCAGTCATCATATAGGTACTAAGAACCTAAACATATCTGCAGTCAAGGTAACAGAAAAAATCCATTAAAAATCCTTTCTTTATTCATTTATTTTTATTTTTGATCAAACAATAAATCAAAGATGTCCTCAACCCCTTTACAATCAGGTTGGTAAAATAACATGCCTTTACATAAGAGAATTACCTACATAAGAATTACACACAACTGAATTAATACTACCAAATGAATATCGGTTCAAAAAATAGAAATATCCCAAGAGAATGAATTAACTGGTCAATGAAAGTTCAAAAACGACAAAGAAATAAAGTTATGGCTTGCGTGTTAAAATTTCCAACAAGGTTCTCTGACATTCAATATTCAATAAGCTTATACTGAGTTTGCCTAAGTGAAATATTTAAATATTAGTAAATAAAATTTCCCTTGTACCTCTAATGAAGTTACACATCTAATTACAACTTTGTTTGCTTGCAGTTCAGTAAAAATAGTATTGGTTGAATATGATAAACTAGAGATGTTATAATAATTACAAAGCTCAGGTTGGCAGTTTCAATCATCTCTGATGACTGCAAATGAATTAATTGATTACTGCTTAATTTCAATATATTAGCTCCTAATAAAAAGCAAACACCAAATGGAGGGAGCTTTTGTCTGTGAAGACAGGAGGAGTTGGGGAGAAGAGTGAGCAAAATATCACAAGGGAGAAACATACATTGGTTCAGCTAAACATAGAGATAACCTCCCTAAAAACTGCTGTCATTAGTTGAAAAGTTGGAAGAGATAAAATTATGGACAGATGTTGGACAACCATGAAAACCAGGTCATATAGTTCTACTTTGTTTTCTTTTCAATAAGCAAAGAGAAGTTTTGGGGACATAAGACACGAACTTAGCTCTTGACAAGATGTACGCAGAAGCTCAGACAAACACTTTGGGGGGATTTAGCCCTGAACTCCCACATGTTTCCTAACACTCCTGTGCTTTCCTAACTCTCAGATCTGGGGGTACATCACAATAGTGGAGAATGTAATTTTCCTTTCTTTAATTCTTACTTTTCCCTATTGAAATGTTAAACCAGTTCAAATATATTTGTATCTAAAAGTCTCCCCTTTTTTCCCAGATAAATAAATGTTTCTATCACCTATTTGCCTGTATTGCTGTGTGTTATTAACTATATATTTAATTGAATAACACAATCCTAGATTATATATTACTCTTGTTGTACAATCTTATATTCAAACAATATTTACTTTCATTATTTCATTTGACCTGCACATTCTTTTACAAGATAAGTGTGGCCATTTGCCTGATCCTTTCAAATGCAAACTTTGACCTGTGATACAGAAAGTTTTTCCACTTATAGGTGAGATCATATGGTATTTCTCTTTTACCACATGGCTTATTTCACTCAGCATAATGTTCTCTAGTTCCATCCATGCTCTTGCAAAGGGTAGGACTCTTTCTTTCTTTCTGTTGCATAGTATTCCATCATGTAAAGGTACCACGGTTTTTTGATCCACTCATTTACTGGGAAAACTAACCAACAAAACAAACAAGCAAGCAAAATATAACCAGAGACATTGAAATTAAGAACAAACTAACAGTAGCCAGAGGGGAGGTAGGAGGGGATAATGGGGGAAAAAGGGGGAAGTGTTGTCAGAAATATGTACAAAGGATACATGGACAAAGCCAGAGGAGCAGGATCAAGGGTGGGGAGTGGGGTGAGAAAGAGTGGTCGGCATAAAATGGAGACAACTGTACTTGAACAACAATAAAAAACTTAATAATAGAAATTTAAAGAAAGAAAAAAGAAATAAAGAAAAAACAAAGAAGGAAGGGAGGAAGGAAGGAAGGAAGGAAGGAAGGGAGGAAGGAAGGGAGAGAAAGAAAGAAATTAGTTCTTCCAAGTACAGTTAGGTTAAAATTAGAGTGGGGTACTACTAGATAGCCTCTCTCTCCAGCATCCACCATCCATGTCACATAAAGCTTCAAACCCACTTCATGTAGATTTCATGTACATTTTCTACGATCATGTAGATCCTAGAAATGAGAAATCGTGAGCCCTCAAAGAAAGACACGAATTGATACCTTAATTTTCTGTTTTAACTCCAGAATCAAGTTCTGTATACTGCATGGTGAACCAAATATCAAAGCAGAAAACAGATACCTAAATGAATAAGAGTGTAGAAGAGGCAAGAGTAGAGAATGAGTGAAGTGAGTCCAGGAGAGAGGAGAGTGAGATTGAGCAGACCCAAGGTAGGTAGAGTCAGAAGGAAGCATACAGAAAGACAGAGAGGAGAGGGAGCAATAGACAATATTCAGGTGGAGAGTATGATGCAAGATTTCATCACAGAACTCAGCTTCTCTCTTCATGACCTACTGCAATATCACTGCCCCAAAACCAGAAAGAGGGTGTAGTTATGGGTCATCAGCAAGGGTTCCCAAGGGTCTCAAAAACCCATGTGAGGAGAAAGAAGAGCCCTATCCTATTCTCATCCTAAATGTCTTCAAGTGAGGGAGCCCCCAAGACAGAAATTTCTTCTGCCAATCTGGCCTCAATGCCATGTATGCTTTATTGGCCCCTCAGTGAGCAGACATACTTGAGAGTGCTGAAGCCAGGGAAGACTGAGGCACCCTGGACCACTCTCATTCTTCATTGCAGGAAATGCGTTCAGTAGCTCCATCATGTCTTAGAACAAACACTGAGTGTAGATTCCATCAAATCAGTCTCATCTTTCATTAAACACGACTATTACTCTGTTCCACACTATCCTCATGGCATTTTTCACTTCCTTATTCCTGATGGTGTAAATCAAAGGATTGAGCATGGGTGTTAGGATGGTATAAAATATTGTCACCATTTTGTCAAAGGAGAAAGTGGATGGAGGTCGGGCATACATGAATATGCAGGGGACAAAGAACAAAACCACAACAGCAATGTGAGATCCACAAGTGGAGAGAGCTTTCCACTGCCCTTCAGTACTGTGGGTTCTCAGAGAGAACAAGATGACGCCATAGGAGACAAGCAACAAAGAGAAGATTATGATGCAGATAAACCCACTGTTGGCCACCACCAAAAGGCCAAAGACACGAGTGTCAGTGCAGGCCAGCTCTAGTAATGGGTACAAGTCACATACAAAATGATCGATGATATTGGGGCCACAGAAGGGCAGCTGTAAAGCAAAGAGAATTTGTATCATGGAATGCAGGAAGCCCCCTGTCCAGGCCACCCCCATCAGAATGCCACAGAGCCTCCAGTTCATGATAGAAGGGTAATACAAGGGCTTGCAGATGGCCACATAGCGGTCATAGGCCATGGCAGTGAGGACAATCACCTCTGCTCCAGCAAAGAAGTGTCCGGCAAAGAGCTGGGTCATGCAGCCTTCAAAGGTGATGGTCTTCCTCTCATAGAGAGAGTCCACAATCATCTTCGGGGTGATGACAGTGGAGAAGCAGGCATCCAGGAAGGACAAGAAAGCCAAAAAGAAATACATGGGGGAGCCCACAAGTGCTGGGCTGCTGCTGATGGTCACCACAATTAGCAAGTTGCCCCCAATAGTTGCCATGTAGCTGAACAAAAATATAACAAATACAGCTTTCTGAACATTTGGATTCTGTGAAAGGCCCAAGAGAACGAACTCAGTTACAAAGCTTTGGTTTTGCATGATTTCCAAGGAAAAGCTACATGCTACTACAGTGATCATGTAAAATTTGCGATTATGAGAAAGAGAAAAATTCACCTGGGCCCAGTTTATGAGACCATCGTGTCACAGTCATTAACCAGTTGGTGCATCCATGTGAAAAGCTGAGTGCATGCTTTGTTGTAAATGAGGACAGAAAATTAGAAATTTGTTGAAGGTTGTAGTGGGAGGTCAGGCACAAGTCAGGAGGAGATAAGTTATTCAATACTTTAAAGTGCCCAGAGCTTATATGTAGGAGAAGTATTCATATACAGTAGGGAAGAGACAGTTTTTATCTCCACTGCCAAAGCAGAGCACTTTGCAGTGCTTTCCTGGAGTGAATTGTTGAGGAGGATTCTGAAGCCACATCCACGTTGAGGACAGAGAACTTGTAATTTATTGGTCATTTCTGCCATTAGTATGGAATGGGAGCAGGGTGACTTGCATGCCATCACTGACCAGGACATTACCTTATCTACAAAGAGAAGAAATAACCCCTAGTTTAAGAGTCATTTGAAAATCATCACTACTTATCCAATTTTTTTAAATTCTGAACTGAATTGGGCCTTTAAGATGAATACAGGACTCGGGAGGAAGATGTAGACAAGATAGGTGGGAGCGGAATCCACTTCCTCTTGTCACCAGTTAAACACCCAACTGATCTGAGGAACAGAGCAAACAGCCAATGGTGTTCCAGCATATATGAAGATCAGAGACCAAAAATTGTAGAGGACATTAAAAAATCAGACGGTAAGAAGAGTGCTTAAGGACAATAAAGTCCCTGGGACCAGTGCGGGAACCAAGGCGGCTGAAGCCCCAATCCAGGCTGCAGGGTCTGCTGCAAGATTCTTGGGAGAGAGCCAGGGCTGGGCTGTGTGAGAGGCCAAGTCTTCTTTGGACTGGAGGGCTTGAATAGGAGGAATTCTCAACAAGAAAAAGTGAAAATAGAGGCACTCAGCAGCTGTTTAGAGAATTCTCTTCAGGAGCTGTCGCCTATTGCACCTGCACTCCCTCAGCCCCTGGACTGTGAACACCAGATAACGAACCCCAGCACACACCTGAAGCCCAGGTCAGTGTACACCCAGATCAGCAGCCTGGGTGCCCACACCTGAAGCCCTGGGTGGGTGCATACCCCAACCAACGGCCTGGCTGCCAGTGGGCGACCACACCTAAAGCACCGAGGGCAATACACCTCCCACCTAGCCCCTGCGCACAGAGCCCTGCAGGGCCTACTCACTCTCTAGGAGGAAGGCAGAACGCCCAACAGAGGGGAGCTGCAGGGCTAGGGGAGACTGCAGTCCCCAGAAAGACTCAACCCAGTAGGGGGTGAACTACCCTGAAGGAGCACCAAGAGCCCCTAGCATCTAGGACAGCAAAGAGCAAGAAGGTGGAGTGGGAGTTGCCCCTAATTGGTGCACCTCAAGGACAGCACAACTGGTGGACTAAAGGCCTAGTGGGGAGCAGAAGGACCCTGAGGAACTGGACTGGAGGCTGGACAACAGTGAAGAGTGTGGCTCAGGAAGGGAGAAAAGTGAAACCAATCCCTCCACCCACCCACTCTGGTTTCACAGACAGGAAGACCAGCAGAACTGACCTGACTGGTTTAAAGCCAGCCGAAGCCTTTTTTTTTTTTAATTCCTTCTTCCTTTCTGTCCTTCTTTCTTTTTTTATTCCTTCTTCCTTCTTTCCTTTACTTTTTTATTCCTTCTTCCTACCTTCTTTTATTTTTTTATTTTAATTTTTGTTAAAATTCCTTCTTCATTTCTTTCCTCCAATCTTCTTTTATTCCTTCTTCCTTCCTTCCTTCCTTCCTTTCCTTTTCTATTCCTTTTTCCTTCCTTCCCTTTTTCTTTTATTTTTTGTCTTTTCCCACAGGTGAGACAATAAAACCTGGAGCTCTGAAAAGACCAGAGTTAGACCCAAACAGGGGTCATCCTAATAACTGAGACAGTGAGACAAATTTAACTTTGCTACTCAGAACTTGCAACGTGGCATGGTGAACACCAGATAACCTGCTGGAAGAGGAAACCCACCAACAAAGGAACCATCAACAGATAACAACAGAAGAAGGTGAAGAAGAGAGTGGAAGCCACACTAACCTCAATCCAGGACTGATCTGGAAATACAACTAAATAGTGGAGAAATTACTCAGAGAAAACAACTGAACAAGAGCGAGAGAGAAGCCTCAAAACCTTGTACACACAGAAGAATCAGCTTCAACACAAACTGTCCACATCTGCACAACAGAATACAAGACATGGTGGGTGGAGTGACCCTCAATTAAACAGCTTGAGGGAAGGACCCATCAAAGAAAGACCCAACAACAATCAAAACCCAAAGACATACAGAGAGCCAACATAAACATCAGCACAAGACCAGTGAGCTCAGGAGATTAAGGAAACAGCACCACTGAACCCCACTGGCATTCTACCATAGAAGTTCATACCATAAACCCAGGGAATCAGAACAGATCAATTTAAGAAGCAGAGGCTAACAAGAAGAGTCTCACAAACAATGGGAAGACAAAGAAACAATCTCCAAATGAAAGGAAAGGGGGGAGCCTCAGAAAGAATGTTAACTGAAAAAGAGGCAAGTCAACTATCAGATACTGAGTTTAAAGCAATGGTTATCAGGAAGCTCATTGAGCTCACAGAGAATTACGAGAAACTACAGGGAAACTACAATGAACTCACTGCAAACTATATCAACATGAAAAAGGAAATAGAAACTATCAACAAGGGCCAAGAGGAAATGAAGAATACAATTTCTGAATTGAAGAACACAGTAGAAGGAATCAAAAGCAGACTTGATGAAGCAGAGGATCAGATCAGTGAGCTGGAGGACAAAGTAGAAAAAAACACCCAGAAAGAGCAAGAAAAGGAAAAGAGGCTCAGAAAGAATGAAGAGGGATTAAGGGAAATGCAGGACAATATGAAACATAACAATATCCATATAATAGGGATACCAGAAGGAGAAGAAGAAGAGCAAGGGATAGAAAACCTGTTTGAAAAAGTAATATTGGAAAATTTCTCTAATCTGATGAGAGCAAAAGTCACATAAATCCAGGAAACACAGAGTCCCAAGCAAGAGGAACCCAAAGAGGCCTACTGCAAGACACATAATAATTAAAATGGCAAAATTCCAAGACAAAGAGAGGATCTTAAAGGCAGCAAGGGAGAAAAAGGAAGTAACATACAAGGGAGCCCCAATAAGGTTAGCAACTGACTTCTCAATGGAAACGCTCCAAGCCAGAAGAGAATGGCAAAAAATATTCCAAGTAATGAGAACCAGAGGCCTGCAACCAAGACTACTTTACCCAGCAAGGCTCTCATTCAAGATAGAAGGCCAAATAAAGAGTTTCCCAGACGAAAGAAGTCTAAAAGAATGCACCCCCACCAAACCAGCTCTGCAACAGATGCTAAAGGGACTGCTTTAAGGAAAAGAAGGAAAAGAGAAAGAGAGAGGAACACAGGTATGGAAAAATAGCAATGAATAACTACCTATTGATAATAACCTTAAACATAAATGGATTAAATGCTCCAATCAAAAGACATAGAATAGCTGAGTGGATAAGAAAACATGACCCACACATATGCTGCCTACAAGAGACCCACCTCAGGACAAAAGACCTACACAGACTGAAAGTGAAGGGGTAGAAACAAATTTTCCAAGCAAATGGACAGGGAAAAAAAGCCGGGATAGCAATACTCATATCAGACAAAATAGACTTCAAAAGAAGGGCCATAAAGAGAGACCCAGAAGGTCACTTCATAATACTCAAAGGAAGAATCCACCAAGAAGACATAAACATTGTAAATATATATGCACCCAACATAGGAGCACCCAAATACATGAAGAAAATCTTGGAGGACTTCAAGAAAGATATTGACAGCAACAAAATGATAGTAGGGGACTTTAACACCCCACTATCAAAAATGGACAGGTCTTCCAACAAAATATCAACAAGGACATTGTATCACTGAACAATACCTTAGATGAAATGGACTTAACTGATATATAGAGAGATTTTCATCCCAAAGAAGCAAAATACACATTCTTTTCAAGTGTCCATGGAACATTTTCAAAGATAGACCACATGATAGGACACAAAGCAAGCCTCAACAAATTCAAGAAAATTGAAATCATATCAAGCATTTTCTCTGACCACAAGGGACTGAAACTAGTAACCAACCCCAAAGGAAAACCCAAAACACTCAAAATCATGGACACTGAATAGCATGCTATTAAACAATGAATGGGTCAAGAATGAGATTAGGAAAGAAATCAAAAACTTTCTGGAAACAAATGAAAACAAACTCACAACAACCGAAAACCTATGGGACACAGCAAAGGCAGTCCTGAGAGGGAAGTTCATAGCAATACAGGCTTACCTTAAAAAGATAGAAACATTTCAAACAAACAACTTAACCCTATGCCTACAAGAACTCGAGGAACAACAACAAAGACAGCCCAGAGCAAGTAGAAGGAAGGAAATAACCAAGATCAAAGCAGAGTTAAATGACATAGAGACTAAAAGCACAATTCTAAGGATCAATGAATCCAGGAGCTGGTTCTTTGAAAACATAAACAAAATTGACAAGCCTTTAAGCAGGGTCATCAAGAAGGAAGAGAGAGGATCCAAATAAACACAATTAGAAATGAAAGAGGAGAGATTACAACTGGTACCACAGAAATACAAAGGATTGCAAGAAATTACTACAAAGAACTGTATGCCAAGAAACTTGAAAACCTAGGTGAAATGGACACATTTCTAGAAAAATATAATCTTCCAAAACTGAATGAAGAGGAAACAGAAAGCCTGAACAGACCAATAACACCTGATGAAATAAAAAAAAACTCCCAATACACAAAAGCCCTGGACCAGATGGTTTCACAGGAGAATTCTACAAAGCATTTAAGGAAGAGCTAACCTCTATCCTTCAAAGACAATTTGAAAAAATCCAAAATGATGGAAGACTCCCAAACTGTTTTTATGAAGCCAGCATCATCCTAATCCCCAAACCAGATAAAGACACAATGAATAAAGAAAACTTCAGGCCAATGTCGCTGATGAACATAGATGCTAAAATTCTCAACAAAATATTGGCAAACCACATGCAGCCATACATTAAAAAGATCATACACCATGACCAAGTGGGATTCATCCCAGGGATGCAAGGATGGTACAATATTCACAAATCAATAAACATAATAAATCACATGTTGGAGAGGATGCGGAGAAAGGGGAACCCTAGTACATTGTTGGTGGGAATGCAGACTGGTGAGGCCACAGTGCAAAACATTATGGAATTTCCTCAGAAAACTAAAAATGGAACTACCCTTTGACCCAGCAATTCCGCTGCTGGGATTGTACCCTAAGAGCCCTGAAACACCAATCCAAAAGAACCTATGCACCCCAATGTTCATAGCAGCACAATTTACAATAGCCAAGTACTGGAAGCAACCTAAGTGCCCATCAGCAAATGAGTGGATCAAAAAACTATGGTACATTTACACAATGGAATACTACACAGCAGAAAGAAAGTAGGAGCTTATACCCTTTGCAACAGCATGGATGTAACTGGAGAGGATTATGCTAAGTGAAATAACCAGGCAGTGAGGGACAAATACCACATGATCTCACCTTTAACTGGAACATTATCAACAGAAGAAAAAAGCAAACAAAATGTAACCAGAGACATTGAAGTTAAGAACAATCTAACAATAGCCAGAGGGGAGTGGGGAGAGGACAGTGGGGAGAAGGGTTTTCAGGAACTACTCTAAAGGACACATGGACAAAACCAAGGGGGGGGATGGAAGCAAGGGAGGGAGGTGGGTTTGGCTGTGGTGGGGTAAAGGGGTGGGGAGAAAAGATGAATACAGAAAGAGGACTGACAGCAATCAGAGGGGAGGTGGGTTAGGGGACTGGGTGAAAAGGTGAAAGGATTAAGCAAAACAACTCCTGGACACAGACAATAGTATGGTGATTACCAGAGGGAAGGAGAAGTGGGTGCAGGGGGTGTGCAACAGGTTAAAGGGTGAATAAATGGTGATAGAAAGAGGCTTGACTTTGGATGATGAACACACAATACAATACACAGGTGATGTATTATAGAATTGTACACTTGATGTTTACATAATTTTATTAACCATGTCAGACTCATAGATATGGAGAAGTGGCTGACAGCTGTTGGAGGTGAGGGTTGCTGAGTGAGGGAAGTGAGAGGACTGAGCAAAAAAGAAAAAGAAAAGAGAAAACACTCATGGCCAGGGACAACACTGTGGTGATTGTCAGGGAGAGGGCAAGTCAGGGGGCGCAGTGGAGGAGGACGTAGGGGGCATAAATGGCAACAGACAGAAACTAGACCTGGGGTGCTAGACACACAATACAGTGTACAGATGATGTGTTGTTGAATTATGCACCTGAAAACTGTATAATTTTGTTAACCAGTGTCACCCCAATCAATTAAATAAAAACGGGGAAAATTGTATTAATTCTAAAATTGCAATCAAAGTCATGTAATCCTTTCAGAAACATTCTAACAAATATTTCCAGGATTGTAAACCTGTTTCTATTCCTTTTTTTAGAATCCAGTCCTAAAAAATTTTCTAAGGGTGAAATGAAGATGATGCATGTCTTTTATAACAGTAAAAATTGAGAAATATATAAAATGTCCAATAATAGGAAGATGTTTATGCAAATCAGAGTACTACAAATTAAGATGCTGTGAATGCTAAATAGTATGAGGACATAGATGGTGAGGCGTGTTTACAATATGTTAAATGAGAAAATAAAAAAGTAATAATTTGCTTCTTTGCACAGACATTATGATGTAATTTTAAAATCTAGAAGAGAACAGAGGGTAGACTTACTTTCAGTATGTATGTGTTGACATTAAGGATCAAATTTAAGCCCTGACTGGTGTAGCTCGGTGGGTTGAGCATCGTCCTGCAAACCAAAAAGACTCAAGTTTAAAACCCACAACACCATATTTTCCTTTATCTAAACAGTTAAAAACAAAGGAGATGGGTTTTGAGTATAATTTTATTATCTCCAGTATAATTAATTTGCATACGTGGAACTAATTTGTGAACGTAACATAGAATCTTATACTAAAAACTGTAAACTAATGTTAATCTTCCATAAACAGCTCTATCATTGGCCCAGCCCTTCCCAATCTCTATACTCACTTTGAAATCAATTTGAAGTTCACATAGTCCTATAGGAAGCAGCTGATTCTGATCATATTTTTCCTAGAAGATTCCAAGGTCTTTCCTTTCTTCATAGCCATGTACTTTAATATACTGGAGCTAAATCAGATTGCGCACAGCCCCTCCCAGCCATGGACGGTGGGCTTTCGGCCACCTCATGAGGCTGTGGCCTTGGGAATTTGGCCTCCCCACTCTCCCCTGTACCCACTATTTCTTTCTCATCTATTTTGGCAGCAAACTGATCCTAGCATCAGTTGTTCTGAAAATAATAGAAATTCCTGTTTCGAAGTATATATAGTATTCAAAACTATATGAGGAATTAATAGTAAGGTTGTCATAAGTATTATTTTGTAATTATATTTCAAGCAGTGAATTTTAGATGTATTTATACATACCTATATGTGCAACCACTCACATTTGCACGTATTTTTCTAAGTAAATATAATTATTAAAAATTAAAAGAGTAGATAAAAACCCCATTTGAACTACTCTCCTGGTTAAGTTCTTTAAACCCAGTGTATTCTTTACTTTAGCAATAAAAGATTTATTCTCTAGCTAATCACGTTCCTTTTTATGACTTGGAAATGTTCTCTTCAGATTTCAGATCCATTTCTCTCCTCTCCATATTCCTCTGCTGATGTCCCTAAATGTCTCAACTTGTATACCCTTATTATTTCTGGAATTTGAAAAAAAATAACCTTTCTCTGTTTCCACCTATGTCCTTCCTGAAGGATACCTGAACCTTCTTTTTTTCTATTGCCCTAGCGATTTAGTTCATTTTAAGAAAGAAGCAAAGCCACAACCACTAGCACTAAAGCATTTTAAGTTCAGCCATGTAACTATTCCTGAACAATTCTGATACAGAAATCTGAGGCTATTTATGACATCAAATGCACTTGGGGACAATTAACTGAATGTATTTAAAATCAGAAGATTCTGCTCTGTGACTTGAGTGAGACTCTCTCTCCTACCCTTAATGTCTTGCTGTGTGCCTTCTCTGGGGATTTATTATGGGAATATTAGTGCAATATTGTATCACTAATTGTGAATAGTAAACAGCTGTTGAATTATCATGCTCCTACGACAGTATTCCTTATAGAGCCTCAGAAATTTGCACTTTTTGATCTAAAACACTAGGAGGGGAATATTCAAAACTACATGAGGATGTTCATCCTCATATGAATGATAAATGAGAATACAATTAAAAGAATAAATTAAACGCTGTTAGAAAGCCAAGACAGAAATATGCACTTGTTGCATTTCTAAGGTATTTGGATTTAACCAAAAGATGAAAAACTGAAGACAGGCCTGATTTCATTAGACTTGAATTAGTAGGACCTCCTAGCCTTCCAAAACCAGTTTGCGTTTTAATAGCTGCTATTTATTGAGCATGGACAATATTATGTGTCAAGCACTCTCCTATTGACTCCACATGTATTATTGGTTTCTAAACCCTTTGAACTCGGTAATACAATCCCCATCAAAAATAAAGATTCTGAGAGCTGGAAAGGTTATGTAACTAGTCCAAGTGTACACAGTTAAATGATAGACTCACACGTTGCATTAAGCCTCATAGCCTGAACTATGACACCCATACTTTTAATACAGCATCACAACTTCAGATTTTCTCTAAAAAGGAAAAACTGAATTATACATCTCACCATGTGTGTGTTCCTTGAAAATGCTGGTGATGGTCATCTCTATTCTCTATAAATAAAAGCCCACTCAGTGGCTGGAAAAAAATGCGAAGGTCTTTTCCAAGTCTTACGTTTACATCTGAGAGAGAGGAAGAACATCTCTAGCAGACAAACTAGAGAACGTCCCCCACTGCCTCAAGCACCGTCTTCAACATGGTCTCAGGGAAAACAATCAGTAAAGAAGCAAAAGTTTCTTTCTTGATTTCCAGTTGGAATTTGAAGAGGTTTCCCCGAGAGATCATGAACCTTTAGAATTGCCTCTGAGTTACTGTCAGAGTTTGGACACTGGAAACCAACGAGGCTAAAAAGTTTAAAAGAAGAACATTGCCCAAAAAATAAGAGGAGAAAGCCTTAAGGACAATCTTCAAAATGTGATTAGTGATCAGTTCTGTGTTTGAATATTTTCACATCATACTAGAGAGGTGTATTGTGAAGTGGGAAGACTAGAGGAGGCAGAGTCTAAAAGACATGACTTTATCGCTTAGCTGGATTGAGTCTCACTTTTTTCTGCAAAAAATGGAGTAAAGATCCAATAAAACTTATTTCTACATTCAGAGAGTTAAAGTATATAAAGAACAAAATGTTTCACAGTTGGCCTTGAACAGTAAGAGCTCACTCCCTTCCACTGAATTAAAAGTCCAACTTAAACTAAAGTACCCTTATGTAATAGATCCAAACAACGTTTCTCTTATTAATTTTTAGGAGAAAACATATTTGCTTCCTTACACGCTGTCTTAAGTATCAAAAATAATCAGATGACAGGTGATCATGAGAAAATCATGATGGTGAGTACGAAGGGACATAACATCCTTTAAAAATTCCCATACCAGCAAAACACCATCCACTGAGAAGGTCAGACCACCTTACATTTCCTCCTCCAGTTCTTGCACCTTCCGGCTGTTGACCATTTATAACTTGTGCCTCATCAATCTCCTCGCTCCTCCACTGAGTACTTGGTATGACCCATAAGACATAATCACTGGCCGTAGTTTCCCTCTTCAAACCCTCCTCTCTGTCTTAGAGTGGAAAAAACATTTACTCAGTACCCTTCTTCTCCTTACCCCTGGCTTACTGTCATTTTCTAAACATGTATCATTTAGTCCAGATTCTGTAAAATTGTTTCTCATCAGCTGCTGCAAACTTGACCATTTTTAACAGATTAAGCATCAATTATATCCTTTTCCACACTTAGACTTTGTAGGAAAATGTTCTATTTCTTATGAATTTAACAGCCACGCATAAACTAGAACACACAGCTACCCCACAGAACAGATGTATTATGCTCTGACATTACTTTATGGTCAAATTATGGAAAAGATAGCCCCAGATGACCAGAGAGTTTAAGAAAGGTTTATTCATAAAAAGTAACATGAGGCAGAGTGTCATAGTGAGAAGCTTTGCTTTATAAAGTGTTAGGGAGTAATGTAGAGTGCCCTGGTGGTTTCCATGTACACAGAGGGGCACTATTGCTGAAATATGTGGCTATGTGTGAGATGTCTACAAAAAGTTTGACATAAACTTTCTGGAAGGTTAAAGTAAATCTGTAAGACTGCTGATAATATTATCTATAGACATAAACAGGCAAGTGCGTTTTGTTGAAAGATGATAGGACTGAATTTTGGAAGACCTGAATTCAAGTTTTGTAGCTGAAACTCTTAGCTGTGTGAACTGAGGCAAGTAAATGAGCAAACCTCCCTTGGCTTCAGTTTGCTTCTCTGTAAAATGAGGATAGTAATATTGAAACTGCCAACTTAGCACATGGATAAGTCACCTAACTCACCTAAATGTATCTGATTGATAATAAAGCATCTATTTAATGTAAATATATGAACCACACCTCCAGAGCAGCAGCTTTGGAACCTAAGCATAGGCACTTTTGTTGAGATTAGATAAAAAAATGTTCACCTTTGTTGCTTCAAATAGCTTCTCAAGTCTTTGAAAGGAAAAAGAAAAAAAAAACTTCCTTTATATACAAGAAAAACTGTGAGCCATAAGAAATTTAAGAAAATAAGGCCAAATTAAGAGTAATTTGAGTAACTTCAAATTTTATGGCTTGTTTTTGTGCCAAGAAAAAAAAAGAGATAGGTTATGAATTATTATTTCTTCCTTCTGTGGGGGGTCTTTCTTTTCACTTTTGGTAGATACATAGTGCCAGAAAGGGAAAAAATCAGCAGGGATTCTCTAATTCCCCAAATATCCCTTTCCCCATATAGTCTAAGAATTTCTGCCCTCTTTTTTTTTTTTTTTTTTTTTTGCTTTACCACAAGCTAAGCAAAAAATAAAAGAATCCTGATATCAAAGTCCTATGGAAAAGCTAATTTCATCCATGTAAAATGTATAAAGAATTTAGAAACATAACAGTGAGCTCTGGAGAAAAACATACTCTAACAGGGGTGTCCAACCTGTGGCCCACGGGCTGCACAAGGCTCAGGATGGCTATGAATGCAGCCCAACACAAAATCGTAAATTTACCTAAAACATTATAGATCTCTTTGTGATTGCGTGTTGCAATGTATTTAATGTGTTGCCCAAGACAACTCTCCTTCCAGTGTGGCCCAGAGACACCAAAAGGTTGAACACCCTGCTAGAATCATCACACTAGGGATTTATCATTGATTTTTCCACTGCATATCCTGGATCTATGCACATGAACATCGAGGTCGTGGAAAAGTACATTAAAAGTTATCACAAGCATAATGGCAGAATAATCTCTAGGACCATCCATGCAGTCGCAAAAGATAGAGTTCCTTCCTCTTTACGGCGAGTAGTATTCCATTGTGTAAATGTACCACAGCTTTTTCATCCACTTGTCTACTGATGGGCACTCGGGCTGTTTCCAGATCTTGGCTACTGTAAATTCAGCTGCTATGAACATGGAGTGCATGTAGTCTTTCAATTGTGATGGTCTGAGGGAAGGAGGGTGAGCGCTAGGTGGAGTGGGCAAAGGGAAAAATGGGGACAATTATAATACTATAAACAATAAAAACAAAGTTTTAAAAAGTTATCAAAAGTACCTAGCAAAAAGCCTAGCCATTAGTAAGTGCTCAGTAAATTTTAGTTCCTGGGCCTTTTTTTTCCCCCTACCAATGATCTGCAAAATTTGTTAATTTTCTTTCACAGTGTGCAATAGATATAATCCTCTCTATTTATATACATCGTCGTGTTCTTGGTATTTGAACAGGCTAAGCTACTCTCTTCTTCAACAAATTCCTCATGGCATTTTTTACCTCTGTGTTTCTCACCGTGTAAATGATAGGATTAAACATGGGAGTTAGGATTGCAAAGAACACAGTCACCAACTTGTCCACAGGGTAGGTGACCACAGGACGCATGTAGGTGAATATGCAAGGCACAAAAAAGAGTACAACTACAATAAAGTGGGAGCCACATGTGGAGAGGGCTTTGCGCTGTCCTTCAGAGCCATGGGATTTCAGGGAGCTCAGGATGACCATGTAGGAGGTGAGCAGCATGGAAAAAATAAGCAAGCACATGGCCCCACTATTGGCTGCCACTATCATTCCGAGCCTATAGGTGTCTCTGCAGGCAAGTTTCAGCAGTGGGAAGAGATCACACATGAAGTGGTCAATGACATTGGGACCACAGAAGGGCAAGTTGACCATGAAAAGAATCTGTAGAGTGGCATGCAGTACCCCCCCAATCCAGGCCACCATCACCAGGAGGCGGCAGAGCCCCTGCCGCATGATGGTCACATAGTGAAGTGGCTTGCAGATGGCCACATAGCGGTCATAGGCCATGACAATGAGGAGGATGATCTCTGAGCCTCCCAGGAAGTGCTCCACAAACAGCTGCGTCAGGCAGCTGCCCAAAGAGATGGTTCTCCTCTGGTACAAGAGGTCGATGATCATTTTGGGGGTGGTGACACAGGTGTAGAAGGCATCTATGAAAGACAAGCATGTGAGAAAGAAGTACATGGGAGCTGAAAGTGTGGGACTGAGGCAAATGGTAATAGCAATGAGCAGATTGGCCAGAACAGTGAATAGGAAAATGAACAAAAAGACAATGAAGAGTATTTTCTGCAACTGTGGATTCTGTGTGAGTCCCAAGAGAATAAACTCGGTCACATTGTTGGGATGTGTGAGGCGATCCATGTAGGAAGTAGTACTTTCTTGGGGCCTAAATTACCTACAAAGAGATAAAGAATGATACCTGTTAATCATGAAGGTTTGTCATCTGAATTTCACAGTACAGAAACAGGGTAGTCGCTGTAACTGTGGAGCATGTCGTTGGCGTCCCTCACCCCACTAATTGTTTCAATTCTTTCACACTTCCTCTATAATGCTTTGCATCTCTTCAGACACCTAGTACTTGTCACCTAAAAAAATATGCACAGGGCAACATTTGATGTGTAATTTACTGAGACAATACTGGGCTATATACAGGAGATCCAGGTTCTCTTTCTGGTTCCAACTCCACGTGACTTTGCAAAGTCAGTTCAGCGCCCCATGCTTCCCAGCCTTCCCCCATATCTGTACAAATTAAAAATCTCAGACGCATTTTGCAAGTTGTAAAGTGCTGCACACAAGAATTATTCCTTCTTCTAGAAGGAAGAAGGAATCCATAGCTCTGACTGTGGGGAGAAAGACACGGTAAACAAGCATCTATTATAAGCAGGCACGTGGAGGTGGTTGGAAGATATACGCCCCTGGTGTCTTCCACCACACATACGCTGTTCATGGGTATTTCCTCGCTGGCCTGGCATAGTGCCCGGCACGGTGTCTGCAGCGTCTGGCACTGATTGGGTGATGAATAAATGGCCAGTAAATTGCCACCTTCTCTCGTGTCCCTGTGTAAGAACAGGCCTGCCCCCCAGCCCGTAAACCTAGGCATCCAAGTGCTTTCATCCCCCACTCTGTTTATCATTGCTCTCTATGAGAAACATAAGTATGCTTTTGAAAGAAAGCTGCATTCTAGTTTAATAGATCGACACATTTTATAAAGTATGAGATATTAAACCTCTAGGAAAGAGTATATTACTGGGTCATTTTTACCTTCAAGATAATTATAGTGTTTGTTAATTAATTTTTATTGTTTAAAACTGTTCTAACACAATTTTAACATAGTCACAGTCAGTAAATTTACAGCTTCCATAGACTGGGCTAGGAAACAACCCTTGGGTAGGTGCTCAATACAGGAGGACCTATCAAGCAAAGGAAGTCCTTATTTTCAAAGTTTTAAAAACACAGAAATTTAATGTAGAGAATAGAAGTTGTCTGCTAGATAAGACAGATAAAGTATCATACATATAAATACAATCACATATATTGAGTACTTACTTTAAGTCCCAATACACATTCACTCATTCAACAAATATTTATTGGACAATTACTATGTATATATTAATGTATGTTTGTCCACATAAAGTCATGAAAAGTGTCCTTGTTAAATGGCTTTTGTAACCCCTCCCCAACATTTTATTACCAAAGAACAGCAGCTCTTCCATCCATGGAATGAATGATTCTCCCCACTCCTGTGAGTTTCTGCTATAGGCATTCTCATGCCTTCTTCTCCCACCCTCCCAGCACATCCTTCATCCATCCTCCCTGGTTGCAGGAAGATGTACCATCACTAATAGGAGGAGTAAATACGTGGGCATAAATTTTCCAAAAGAAAGAGGGGAGAAAAGATAAATATAATAAAATATATTCTGAAAAAAAATATTTATTTTCTTTTTAAAGGTAAATTGATAAAGAGCTATACATTTTAATTACCCAAATGAAACCCTTATACACATGTGAAAACACCGTGCAGCAGCTTCATAGAATTCCCTTATCCTGAGGCAGACTCTCCCAACACAGCAGAAAAAAGCATAGTGCACATAGTGAAAATAATATATAATAAAATGGTTGAGAAATAACTATGAAGAAATAAAAATTACTTTGTCTTTTTTCTTTATAATATTCTTGGTAGGAGTAAACACTAAAGACAAATTTTAAAAACAGAAAAACCATTAGGTACAAATATGTTCAACACAATTATTAAGAGCTGTGGAAAATTAGAAATGGCATGGAATATCCTACACTAAGACATGAATAGGTAAAATATTGTACATCTCTGAATAATGTGTGGGCTTTAACAGAGATGATTTTTAAAGTTGTGCAATATCATAGGAAAATCCCTAGGTTGTAATATTCAGTGGAGAAAAATTTGGATGAAAATTTGAATGTATAATGTGATTCTAATGTGAATCTATCAGTAAAAAAGACCTGAAAATATTTTTACTTCTAAATTTATCATATTGAATTGATTATACCTTTCCTGATGCTTGACATATTGAAAAAGAGATTTAAACCTAATATTGGTAGGGGCAGGGGTGGTTTCTAAGATGCATTTAAACCTGGGATTCTACAATTGCATGATTTAGTTTTGCGGGGGTGGTTGGGAATCTCACCTATGATCAGGGCTTCAGGCAGCTGTTAGTTCACCAAGAAAGGAGAAACGATGCAAGTTTAAAAATGACAACTAGCTCAGCTACTGTGTCATCGTTGACTCATAAATGGCGCCTCTGGATAAGGCCCTTCTCCCGGGCCCTACAAGAGTACTACCGCATATCATTTGTAGGCAAATTCCGTGACCTTTCTCAGCTGTGGCTAATTAGACCTCCAGGGTATTTCACCATCATTAGCAGATCTTGCCAACAAGCCAATTATTTCGCATAACTTAACTGAACTTTGAGAACTTTTATAGCATTCATCTTTAATGCTTAATTCCCTCAAGTCTACGTGAAGATAAAACATCATGGCAAAGGGGGAAAAAAAGTTGGCCATTTATGAATTTGGATATTTGATAACAAATGAACCTAATATGGAGTTTGTATATTTGGTATTGTATAAGTTAAATATTTAGGTGGGTAACTAACTATATGACTTTTATTTTTCATTATAATAGTTTGGTGTTTTTAATCAACCCACCACTCATGATGATCATAATTTTTAAATATTGTTAATGTATTATGAAGGCAGATTCAACTGAATTTTCTGGTGGTCTTGAATTACTCCAAAGTGTTTGGACCACATCACCTGAAGACAGAGTTACCTTTACTGAGACAACTTCTAGTCTAGAAGCCAACATTTGTTTGAGTGCTTATCAAGTGCCAGACACATTTAATCTTTATATCAACATTGAGTCAGATACTATTATTATCCTTATTCAACAGAAGAAATAACTAAGAGAAAGGAAGCTGTTTGATGTAAGTCAGTAGGCTGTGACCCTTGCCTTACGTTGACTTAAACAGCAAAGGTAATTCCCTAAAATGTGTTGAACCTATGAAGCCTTGACTATTTGCTGTAAAATGAAGATAACTTGGCTAAAGAAAAAAATGGCTGTGAGAGTGAAGACACTACTAGCTCAGTAAATGGCACGAAGTAGGTACAAAGCAGGTATAAGTGCAGATTATCATCACTGACTGTGAAACTGGATGACATTTGACCATGACTGTTAAAGTTGTGTTCTCTATGAGTCTGGATCTGTGCCACCCAAATCAATGAATTATTTAAAAGAATGAGAACATGTTTTCATCCCATCCCTCCACCCCACCCCAGCCAAAACGAGGTGGGATGGGGAGAAAATGCAGACAACTGTAATTGAATAACAAAAATTTTTTTAATAAAATAAAATAAAATATGGTGAAGTCAAAAAGGTAGGTAGGAAAAACAGTAATTAGATCAATTCTTCCTATTTTATAAAAGGAATGAAAAAATGCTATCTAAAGTTGACAAATTAAAAAAAAGAGAACATGTTTTCATTTTAACCATGCAACACAATTTTTTTTCTTCTTACCAAAGCGACTATTTGTAAGCTATTTAATACACACACACACCACACTCCACACACATCAGAATTATTAGTTTTGACATTGGGCAAATAAGAGACAGTGTATGTCGCACAGGCTTACAGTTTTAACATAAATGTTAAATATAATATTGTGAGATAAAGAAATAGATTTACCTAAAGTGCCATCATTCACTGATATTTTTCCCTTTGAGCACATTTATTTCCACTTTATTGCTCAGCACATCCCTCTCCCACAAAAAAAAAAAATCTCTACTTGCCCATTGCTCTCCAGCTTCTCATGTTACTAGATTTTCCCCCTAGAGTTATCCTTTAATCCTTAATAGTATATACTTGAGGAGCAGATAATATTTCTTCTCTATGGGTTCCAGAAAACATTCCTTCAGTCCCTTTGGAAGAAGGCTGGTGAGAATAACCTGAGTAGCCTCTCAGCGAGGCAAAGCTATCAAAAGGCCAGTGCATGTTAAGATCGTCGTGTGTGCCTGTGAAGGATGCAGGTAATAGGACAGACACTAGAGTGGCTGTACTGCAAGAACTCTAACCAGCTGCCTCTTCCATCCCCTAGGCTGAAAAATAAGGATGTATTAACAGGCTGTATCACCAGAGATGAAATAAGGCAATGTAGTTTTTCTAAAAATCCAATGTTTTCTCTCTTGCAAACATGGGTGTTTTGGTCTCTAACTTGCCCTTGCAATGATTATCAGTTAAACACTGTGCAGAATTAATAGAGAAGTTATGATATGATATAGTTGCAGTATTACCACAACCGGGTAAAATCCACTTGTTCCTTTTGTGAAAAGCACTTCCTTATTTCTCAGAATGCTTTATTTAGTCATTCACCCATTGATTCATTTGCTTTACTGTCCAAACCTTCATTGGTTCCCATGCTAATTCAATAACCATTTATGAAGCCTCTGATTGGTGTGGAATGGCTTCTACAAGGAAGGATGCAGAAACATGGGGCTGCTCCCAAAGACCTCCTTGCCTACTATATGTACAGCCAACATTCTAAAGAAATGGAGAGAAAATGTTAACAGTGTTAGAGAGATGCACTCCAAGCATGTAGAGAGGCCACAATGTTATGTTTTTTAGAAAAATATAGGCACAGTTGTATAAAATTACATATGAAAAAATACAAAAAGTAAATAGAACAAAACAGTATAATTTTATAGGTTTATTGTAATGCTGAAACAACATATGTTTCTCTTTTTGCTCATCTATAGTTTTTATTTTTTATGATGGCCATATATTATTCTAACTTTTAAAAATATATTACTTTTTTAAAAAATTTAATACCATTCTGAATCTTCCAATAGCACTTTTCTCATCTCAGTTTTCATTTTTGTGCTCCCAAAAATATGTCATTCTCTGAGAAGATTAAGGAGTAAGGAAATTAATCTTATTTTCCTCTTAAGAGATGTAAATAATTTGATAAATTATAAAGTTCTCTGTAGGGGTTAGTGATTATTATTACAAGTAATAATCAAAAATTAATGTTGACTACTTCATGTATGCTGGGGCACTGTGCAAAGCATTTTATATAAATTATCTCAGTCAATTTTTTTAATTACCTATGGTTGAAATCTACATGTGTTTAAAAGTTCCCTCTTATTTTATAGATAGAAAAGTTGAAACATGGATAGGTTGGGCCTTGTATTCAGACACAGAGTTGATGAGGAGCAAGGGACATAGAGTTAGTGAGGAGCAGACATGTAGATACAAGCAAGTCCATCTGGCCGCAAGTCTTGATCTGAACCTTGGCCCCACATTACCTCCCACATAAAAACTTCCACGGTTACCAAGACACTTCTTTAACATCCACCTTTCAACAAAGGCTTTAAGAAGACTTTCTCATCACAAAGCATGGGGCATAAAAAATAGATTCTAAGACACTTGGGGATTTGAAATGTGTCAACTTTTCTCTCTGAGAATTTCCCAACTCCTCTCTCAAGAGAATTTAGAATTACGAATCTACTTATTTATTTACTTTGTTAAATCAGTTAATAACATTAGTATTCTTGTCCATTTCTAATCTGCCCTAAATTCACAATGAGTCATAGTGTATCATATACTGAATGCCTATTATTTGCAACCCACTTTCATATTCAACCTGAAAAGGACCCCATGAGTGCATTATTTCCAATGAATATAGAGAAGTTGAGACTTAGAATGGTTTGTCTCACTTTGTCCCGGATGGTGTAACTAGTAAATGATAGAACTAGAAGCCAGTTTCCTTTTCGGTGTTCGCTAACTAATTTAAGAGCTCTCCAACATCTGAAGTCTCTGGAAGTGTTGGGCCTTGTTTCACTTCATGCAGAATAATAATGCTGTATTTCATATTATATTATAATAAGGGTTCTCAGGTAATTCAAGTACATGGAGGCCAGAATTTGATCTTAAAAAAATAAACAGTAAAATCTTAAGCATTGAGAATTGAATGAGTTAAAGTGGGGGAGGGAGGTAGAGGAGGGTATGGAGGGATAAATAGTGATGGAAAGAGACTTAGGGTGGCGAACACACAACACAGTGTACAGATGATGAGTTGTAGAATTGTGCACCTGAAACCTGTGTCATTTTGTTAACCAGTGTCATCCTGATAAATTCAATAAAAAGGAAAAAATAATTGAATGGACTATTAAAGATTATCTAGTTCATTCTTTTTATTTTGCACGTAAAGAAACTGAGACCCAGGGAAGGGAAGAAACATTTCCAAAATTGCACATTCAAATGGTTACAGATTTAGGAATTACACATGGAATACTATGCAGCAGAAAGAAAGGAAGAACTCCTACCCTTCGCAACACCATGGATGCAACTGGAGAGCATTATGCTAAGTGAAATAAGCCAGGTGGTGAAAGACAAATATCATTTGATCTCACCTATAAGTGGAACCTAATCAACACAACAAAAAAGTGAACAGAATAGAACCAGACATAGAAATGAAGAACTGACAGTAACCAGAAAAGGGGGGATGGGAATAATGGGAGACAGGAGGGGAAGGGTCAAGTCAAGGAACATGTATAAAGGACCTATAGAAAAAGACAGCAGAAGGGTAGGACTGAATGTGGGAGGTGGGTAGTGGGTAGGGCAGGGGAGAGTAATGGTGGCGGGGCGGGGGGGGGGTGGGGAATGAGGACAACTGTAATTGAACAATATTAAAAAAATAAAATGAATAAAAAGACAATCATCAACAAAAAATAAAAAAGAAGAAGAAGAAATTACATCTCCTAAATCCTGACTTGTTTATTTTTTCCCTACATGGAATAGCTGATATTCTCACTTATTACAGAGTAATTTAAACAAAAGATATTGTTTTGTTTGCCTAATTGATCAATGTAATTACTTCAGTGAGCCTCTTTGTTTTCCAAGTGAGACCTGCCTTGGGAAATACAGATGCTGAGAGATCATAACCAAATGTATTCTTTTACTTTGTCCATTAGGATTTTCTCATATGAAGAAAAGTTACAAATGTAAAGTTTAATGATACAGAATTTCTTTATGCTCTCATTTTTCAAACAGATGTAGACTGTCTCTCCATTTTATTCCCAAACCAAACATGTAAACTAAATGGGAATATAATGAGATTCACACCTTCCATTTGTCCGATCTCCCTGATGGACCAAGGATGTGGTGCAGCTCTTTGCTTACTATTTTGGAGAGGAAGATTAGTACCAAATATTTCCATCAGTCCTTCGTACCATGATAACTTTACTCCAACGACCAGAGCCCCACTATGGAAACGTATGCCTCCTGTAGAGTACATTTAATCTAACTGTACATATGCAGAACTGGCCCACTGTAACAGCTTTGGGTCCATATTGTCTCACCTTCAATCTGCTTTCTGACCAGTGGACCACACTGGCATCCTGCCACCCAAGAATGACTGTTAGCTTAGAACCTATTTCCAGGAATCTCCAGAAAGATTTGAGTATTTACCTTAACTCAGAGCACAATACCCTGCTAAAGGGTCTCAGATCACTCAGAGAAAGGTTAGGATGAAGATTTACAGCAACTATTTGTCTGATATCACTGAGTTCTTATTCAAGGATACCTGAGGGCTCCTTCATTCAAAAAGCTCTGGATCTGGAAACTATTCTCATCTGGTGATTGGATGAGGAGCTGTTATTTGAATTGAATCCTGGTGATTCAATCACCAATCTAGACTCATCGTTAGCATCATCACACTCGTCTGTTTAGGCTGACATCACAGAATACCGTAGACAGGGTAGCTTGCTCATGAGACACTTATTTTCTCACAGTACTGGAGGTTGAAAGTCCAAGATCAAGGTGACAGCACAGGTGGTTTCCGGTAAAGCCTCTCCTCCTGGCTTGCAGATGACCTCCTGGCTTGCAAATGACCAATTTCTCACTCTGCCCTGACATGGCCTTTCCTCTGTGCACGTGAGGAGAGCTCTGCTGTCCTTGTAAGGATACCAGCTCTACTGGATTAGGACTACAGCCTTAGGATCTCGAGGAGTGCCAGCTATTCCAGTCCCCACGATTCAAGACTTTCAAGCCCAGGTATCAGATAAAAGAATAAGGAAACACTTCAGATGAATTTTGCCTCAGCCAATTTCTGATGACTTGAGAGATGCTGAGCCAGATATACCCAGCTGAACTGCTCAAATTCTTGACCCACTGAAACCATCTGAAATAATAAAGTGATTGTTGGTGTTTTAAGCCAATAAACTTGGCAGTGACTTTTTATACTGCAAAAATATCTGAAACATTACAGTAATGCACACATTGTAGTATTGGCTCATAGATAGACTAATTGAACAAAACAGAAAATTAAGAAATAGAATAATAGACATAAATTTTTACATATGGAAGTAGTGGTATTATTACAGGGCAGTGGGAAACAGACGGCTCTTCAATAAATGTTCTGGGAAAATTTAATTATCCTTATGATAAGAAAAGAAAGTATATTGACACCTCATACCATACCTGGAAATTCATATCCTATGTGGGTTAAAGATGTAAATGTGAAAAGAAAAACTTTAAAACTTTTAAAGAAAATTATAAACTCAGGGCAGAGAAAGACTTGGAGAAATACATGCGGAGATCTTTCATCCTGAGTCCAGCTTCCTCACCTCTGCATCCCTGGTCCAACTGTGTGCATGCCAGCATCCCACTGTCAGCTCCTCCAATTCTGATCATTTGGAAGTACTTACTCCACTGTATCAGATTCCTTTCTGATTAAAGGATCTAGAGTACTTTTTACTTCCTCCACTGAAGAACAAATGAAACTTTAGGGCAGGCATTTCAATGTTCATCAAATAAATGGAATCATTAGTATTGTTAAATATACTAAGTAAATACAATTATAAATTGAGAAAAGCATGAAGGCCAAAGAATACTAGTTTTATGCTTTAGTATCTATGAGTGGGTTGACTTCTCAACAGGGAAGCATGTAATACCAGAGCTTTAAAAAAGAAATGATCTTTGTAATACAGTATTTGATCTCCAAAGCTGCTATAGAGTAACTATAAACAGAAAAGACACCTTAAATTTATCACTTAAATCAAGAACATATAAGTTACAGAGAATCAGAAATGCATTCACTATGCAAAATCAAACATTCTTTTCCCAAAATGTTTAACATTTATTGCATTTTTAAGTATACCCAGAGAGTTAATTTAATGTAGGCAGACTCTAGGACTCTACTGTGATGCGAGTGACTTAAATATGTATTTCGACCATTGGAGGAGGCCAATTGATCTAGATGTACAGAATGGGGTTGAACAATTTAATTTTTCAGTCCCAAATTTGACCAGAATATACAAAATCAATGATATGCTACCATCACATTATGAAATTAACAAAGTTCATTTCTATAGATTTATCCTCAGCTATGAGTACATGCTGTGAATTTCTATTTTTAATTAAATTTATTGGGATGACATTAGTTAATAAAATTACATAGGTTTCAAGTATATGACTCTGTAATACATTGTCTGTATATTGCATTTGTGTAGCCACCACCCCAAGGTTAAATCTTCCCCTGTCATCATGCATTTCATCCCCTTTACCCTTTACCCTCCCCCTATTCTTTTTCCCTTTCCTAGTATGGTAACCACCATACTGTTGTCTGTGTCTATGAGTTCTTGTCTGGTTTTTTTCTTTGTTTGCTCATTTGTTGCTTTCAGTCTTATGTCACACACGTGAGTTAAACCATATGGTTCTTGTCTTTTTCTGTCTGACATTTCAGTTAGCATGCTGCAAAATTTTATAGTAATTAATTTGACCAAGGCATTTACTTTTACTATTAGATTAGCAATTTTTTAACAATCTGAATTTTAATTTTCAAAGTTTAATCCCCTAAAATGACCAAGTTTTAAGAGGTCACATTTCTGTGTAGCACAGAAGTATAATAAAACAAAAAATAAATGTTTTTCACTAAAGTATCTTAACACAGCATGATTATCTACATGAGGGATTACACCTACGCAAGTCTCTTGCACTCTAAGGGCGATACCACATTCCACTTAGACAAAGATTAATATATATGGCTGTTTCAGAATAATTAGGCTGAATAACTCAAAGGCAATGATTTTTTAAATGTGATCACCAACAGTCGAAGTATGACTTGATTCCATGAAAGAAAAAACATCATGTTCTGCGTGAGGGATACATCCCCCTTCTAACTGTGGCCACGCAGCTACTCCACAGTTTCCTCATGGCATTTTTCATTTCTGCATTTCTCAGGGTGTAGATTAAGGGGTTCAACATAGGAGTTATGAAGGTTAAAACCACAGTCATGGGTTTATCAATGGGAAAGCTGGAACTGGGCCTTGCATACAGGAAAATACAAGGGACAAAAAATAAAATGACCACAGTCACATGGGATGCACAGGTGTAGAAGGCTTTGCGTTTCCCTTCCAAACCACATGTCTTAAGGGAGTGGAGTATGACCCCATAGGAAACTAGAAGAATGAGGAAGGTGACCGTGCAGATTGCCCCTCCATTGGCTATCATAGAGAGTCCTGTGACGTAGGTATCGGTGCACGCAAGTTTCAATAAAGGATACATATCACACAGAAAGTTGTCAATGACATTGGGGCCACAGAAAGGGAGCTGATAAATAACAAGAAATTGAACCAACGAGTGCAGAAAGCCTCCAGTCCAGGCCACCAGCAGCATGAGCACGCAAAACCGCCGATTCATAATGATCAGGTAGTGAAGAGGCTTACATATGGCTACATACCGGTCATAGGCCATCACCACCAGAAGAATGACTTCAGCACCGGCAAAGAAATGATCTATAAAGACTTGAGTCATACAAGCCTGGAAGGAAATAGTCTTTTTCTCATGGAGCAAATCTACCATCATTTTGGGAGCAATGGCAGTAGAATAGACAGTATCTATAAATGATAAGTAAGCCAGAAAAAAGTACATCGGGGAACCCAGGGACTGGCTGGCCATAATGGTCACCATGATGAGCAGATTGCCCACTATCGTCACAATGTAGATGAGTAAGAACGCAACAAATAGAACTTTTTGCCCCTCCAGGCTTTGCGTGAGCCCCAGGAGAATAAACTCAGTCACGTTGTTCTTACTGCCCATGTGTTCTTCAGGACATGTGGAACTCAGGCGTAGGGGCTGCAACAAAAGGGCCAATAATGAATTTCAGAGCACCGCAAGCTTTGCTCTGAAAATGGAATGCCTTTGCCAACAATGCTTGTTCCACAGGGCCCCCCACAGAGTAACTCTTCGGAAAATTAGAGGTTGGAGTCTCCTCCCACAATTACTCCCTTCATTTTCACAAAATGTCTTGCCTCAGCTACAACGATGAGACTTCAGCCTTCTCACTGGCGGGCCTGCGGAGGCAGGGGTGGGGCCAGGGGAAAGTGTATCTGTGAGATGATCCACTGAACAACAGGAAAACACTTCCTCCAGAATAGCTCTCACAAACTATGACGTTTTCACATCCTACCTCCTGTCCTGTTTCCTTAAATGCCTTTCGACCTTCTGAGATCCACCATGAAACAACCTCATCTCTCATAACTTTATTTATGTTTGTACATAAAGCAATGCCTAGTATCGGAGCATAAAATTATAGGCTGACGTCTAGACAACCACGTTTCTGACTTACTTTGCCATGAGCTCCAAAAACCAAGAAATAAGTCACACACAGCAGTGAAAGAACCAGGCACATCGCGAGTACTCACCGAATGCTTATTAAATTCATTTAATTAAGCTGAATTTTACAGCTCATATGAGAGCAACTGAGCAGAGATAAATGTATTAAATTCTTCCCAGCCAAGAAAACATAATGAAAGCAATGTTTTGTTTGAGAATACACACCCACACATGTACACACATACACACACAAACTGCATTGACATTTATTTCAACCTGGGTATTGGAGGGGAAATGGATGTACAAATCATAGTGCATGAGAACTACATAGGCACTTTTCTTACTTTCTAAAACTGTTTAGAATTGTTATTTCTTTTTTTAATTGGTGTTCAAGTGCAATTTTCTCCATTTTCATCCCTTCATGCCCCACACATCCCTGCCTCCCACCCTCAAACCTGCCCCCTTTGGCTTCATCCATGTGTCCTTCACACAGAATTATTATTTCTAACCATAACTCAATTCAATATGCAAAAATAAAGATTTTAGACAAAATCATGGTATAGTAGAAAGAATTCCAGGCTAAAAATCTGGAAATACTATTTGATTTGCTAGTCATCTTGGAAAAATCACGTCCCAACTCATAATCTAGTTAAAAAGGTTATACTGTTTCCAGATGTTTGCATTTCTGAATTCTTGTCATTGAAATCTTTATCCTAATTGACATGCTAACACTTTTGCTTGTAGACTTCATATTAATCAGATGAATTAGTATGAGTTACAGGTTATTTGATTATTAAAGTAATTAATCAATCAATCCAGTTGTTTTGTTCATGTCTTTAGTTAGTCCTCGGTTATCTGAGTCTGTGTGGAACATAAGGCACTCATTCTCACTGAGGAAAATGAGCCACTTGCTGGGCCCTTCAGACAGGATCTAGAGCCAATTTGCATTTAATCTGTGCAACTTCGTTTTAGCAGAATTATTTAAATGAACTCCATTTCACTGCCTACATTTGTCAACCATCATTTGTAAAGGGCAGGAGATTGTTCTAGATTTGTGCTTCTGGGCATGCCAACTTTGTACTCAAACATCAGAAGGAGAATAAAAGTGTAGAAGAGAGAAAGTAAGAGATAACTGAAAAAAAGGCAGACAGAAGCCAACAACGACCATATGCTGAATAAAATATGCTTTGAAATTGGTAAATGATTTTGGTTTGGGGGCCTAAATGAGTTGGGAGTAGAGGATTCTCAGACTTGCTGAGCTGCCAATCCGGAAGTGAACTGGAGCATAACTCAGCATTACAGAACTAAGATGTGCTGCAAAGAATATTTATATTTCCAGATCAAATAAAAATGAGAAATCAAATTCTAAACTTTAAGATACATCAGTATAAGAGACTAGCTGCCTAAAGGCACTCCATCTTCGGGGCTTCTTGAAGTTCATTGCATGTAATTAAATATTTTCATCACTGTTATAAAGCTGTAGCTACATTTGTATGGGAAAAATAAGTACTCACAGTTCATAGGAGTTGTCTGACCACTCAAGAGAAAACCTCCCGGTAGGAGGGTCTAACAGCTTTACCTGTTGAGTATTTACAACACTTACTTGTGTTTCCCCCTGTCATCGGTGGGGTCTGCCAGGATAGTACACACAATATACATATACCTTTTTTAAAAGATTTTATTTATTCGTTTTTAGAGAGAAGGGAAAGGAGGAAGAAAGAAAGGGAGAGAAACATTGATCGGTTGCCTCTCACAGGCTCCCAGCCAGGGACCTGGCCCGCAACCCAGGCATGTGCCCTGACTGGGAACCAAACAAGCAACCTTTCAGTCCAAGACTGGCATTCAATCCACTGAGCCACACCAGCCAGGGCAACCTATCTTATTAATAACTGTATCCCCAGAATCTTTGATTGTTCCTTATGCATTTAAAGTGATCAATAAATATTTGACTCTTAAAAATGTTCTTATGAGCATATGATTATTACTCTCAACTATTGAAAACTATTAATTTGATTCCAAATGATATAAAATTCTATACATTATCAATATTGTATTTTATTTAAAAATATATGCTTCCAACATTTGTGAAATGCTTTAAATTTTTTAACATATTCCATAAGAACAAATTATTAAGGAATGTTCAACAATGTAAACCCATGTCAACTATCTCACCATGACAGTTAAAACAAGGTAAGTTAAGTAGATCTACTCTACCCTAAATTCAACAACATAAGGCACAAAAAAACCACTTATACAGTAGGCAAGGGATGAAATACTGGGATACACTTTCATTCAGCAAGATACTAAAAAATATAGACTCTGAAATTTTGAATTTCAGTCTAGATCCTTTTAAAACATAGAATCACCACCCAAGCCTACCTAAATGCTTCTGGTTACCTGTCTGTATAGTTAGACCTGTTTCCCGTGTAAGCCATAGCTTAGTTAAGTGATTGAGCAACGACCATAAAAATGATGCAGCAGAAATTTTGAGGTCCTAATAAAACACATAATCAGCTTGTCAGATTTTTTTTAAGATAAACTTTAAAGAAATATCACATTTTCCAAGTCAACTTCTTCATAGTACAGGGGAAAATCTCTCTAAAACCTGAGTGTGGTTGGACAGACTTTAGGGATAGGAGGAAGAACAACGGTCAGAGAGGGTGGATCGGCTATCTCGTATGTACTTTTTGTCCATTTTGTTTTGTTTTATTTTGTTTTATAATTTGTCAGAGATGGCCCTGGATGCCTGCAGTACTTGATGGGAGTCTGGGTTCTAATTTCTGGTTTGGAATTTGTGCCCCAGAATCTATACTTACCAACTCTGTGATCTTGGGTAAGTTATTCAGCATCATCTGTATAGTGAGACTTATAATAGCATCTAACACGAAGGATGGTTTGAAGGGTTAAATAGGACAATGCCAAAAAGCTCTCTAAAAATTGTATGACAAATTAAAAAAAAACTCAAGACATTCTTTACTGTCATTTGTTTTCCCATGTAAGTTTGGTGCCACGTCTCTGCAATTAGTTTTATATGAGTTTCCCCCAAAGTCCACTCTCTTCTCTAATTATCCAAAGCAGTGCTCCCCGAGGGATTGGTGGATTGACTGGGTGTCGTATACAACTATGGAAGCCATACTTTCTTTACCATTTGCATTATTGCATGGAAATCCCCTTGGCTATCTCTCTCTGTATCTCATTATCCTCTTTCAAATGTGTTGTTAAAAATAACATGAGGGATCTTCTTTTATAAATTAAGAGGTCAATTGGATGGATAATTTGATGTGTCCAGTTTCATTCACAACCTATTTAAGACCCTAAAGATAAGAATATATCCATGCAATTAACCTACAGACAGAAATAGAATTCACATTTTCTTTAAGATTCTGTGGATCTTGTATCAACATAATTCATAAATTCTATTTCCACGAGCACTAAAATTCACTTTCAAATAAGCACTAAAAAGTCACTACATTTTTCTGAACTCATGTTTCCACATTGTAAGTTTAGAGTCTCCCTTTGTAATAAGTGGCTATTAATTTACATATTAAAATATTATTTGGGATATATACACACAAAAATAGGAACCAGAGACTCAAACAGATATTTGTGCACAAATGTTCATTGCAACATAATTCACAATAGCCAAAAGGTGTAAAAACCCAAATGTCTATCAAATACTAAGTTTATAAACATACTGTGTTATATACCAACTGTGGACTCCTATTCAGCTTTAGAAAGGAAATTCTGATACATGCTACAGCATGGATGAATCTTGAAGATATTATGCTAAGTGAAGTAAGCCAGCCACAAAAGGGCAAATATGTTATAATCCCTGTTTTATGAGGTGCATAGATTAGTCATATACACAGAGAAAGAAAGCACAACAATGGTTCTCCAGGGCTGGGGGAAGTGGAAATGGGGAGTTATTGTTCAATGAGTAGAGTTTCAATTTGGGAAGTTTTCAGTTTGGAAATGGGTAGCATTGGTAAATGCACAGTAATGCATTATGTATATTTTACCACAATAAAAAATACCCACAGAAAAAAATACCTACACAGAACTGGAACATTTAAAGTTATTATACACAAAATAACAAGTTATAAAGAACTATCATAACCCTTACTATTATCAATATATTAAAGTACAAAATATGTAATGGCTAGGTTCTCCATATAAGGCAATCTGCAAAAGGTATTGTGAAGACCATATATATGTCTTGTTACACTGTTATTATGTTATGCTATGTGCCTCTCTATTTCAGTATGTATTTGAACAACTCCAGTATGATATATTGGAGAAAACTATTGTCATTGTATTTGTTCAATAATATTTTATAAAATGAACAAAATGCATGTACTTTCTCATATCTGAAGCTTCTGCCATAAAACATTTAAGAGCAAATTATAAAACCTGCTTCTTTAAAAGATACCTAATTCGTTCAAAGTCTGTTTATCCCTATTCTCATAGCATTGAAGAGTTTTTGTGAATATGTTACCTGGACTGTCTATTTCTTCTTCTGTCCCTTGTTCCAAATCCAGACTCCTGCAATTCTGGAAGACTTCTTTAGTTCTGGAAGATAAAGTTTAGTTTGATGCAGATATGTCAGATCAACCCAGCACATCAACCCAGGTGTGACTGCAGAGAACAGATCAGGTACAGAGAACAGACCTGGTCATCGCAGCTGGACCTGCAGCTCACATCCAGATATCTCTCTCTTTGCCCACACAAAGTGGGACTATTGTCTTCAACTTTCATAAAGATTTTACAGTTTGGATTATGGAATTATCCAAAATTAGTCTTAAGAAGATAGAGTTGATATGACTGATTAATGACCAAATTTGAAAGCTGTCATTGAGAATATGTATCAAGAACCAAATTTTGACCTAATTATTATGTTTAACTGACCAAATTAATTGAGCAAACCTCTAAAGCATATTTAGTCAATGATGCAGAGAGCTAGATAATCAAAGAAATGGGTTTGCTTTAAATCCTTTAAAGTATTCATGTGACTACTTGCATATGGTTCATGTTTAGCGAAGTAATAGCTTTTATTTTACATCTTGACTGTAGCATTAATACTTAAGGAGAAATCTTCTCCCAGGTAAAGAAATATATGATTGGGCACTTAATCAACAATGAATAACAAATCACTTCACCAAGCTGTTAAAACAGTTTGTCCCCAAGGCCAGTTGTTCAAAAATAAATTCACTGAGGAATCGTGCTCTACAGAACTGAGACCTTCTACATGATTTCTCCCAGTGCATTCTATATTTTCAGAGGCCTCCCCTGGCCAATCACTATAGGGAAACTAAGTTAAAATATAGCAGTCTGACAGCAAAGAGCAAGTCTCTTATTAATGGTGAAGTCATAAGATTGCATGAACACCCCTTCAACACCCTGGAACTTGAACGAGAGACGGGGAAGCCCTGAACAGCTCTGTGTACCAGTTCCTCCAATGGGATCATCTCAGTGACCCATCCTCGGCTTTACTGACTCTTTCTGCTGCTTGTTCAGATCTACTGTTGAGCCACTTTAGGGGATTTCTTCTTTCAGTTATTGTCCATAATTTTCTTGAGGACATGAGATGATAATTTTTAATGAACACATTTTTATAGGGAAATACCACAGGCACCCCCATTAAAGCTAAGAATAAGTCCAGGTTTTCTCTCCTCACAGTTATTATATCATTTTTCATCTGTTCAGTAATATAAAGTGAGAAATATGATATAAAATATTAGAAAGATATTGGAAAGAAAAGTCATTGATATCATTACTGCTCAGCAATATTCCAAAAGTTAACTGAATCTTAAAGACCTAAATAAATATTGAGATTTTTCATGTTCCTAGAAAGAATAATTCAGTGTGATCAAAACATCAATTCTTTTCTAGATTAATTAGACATTTAATACACTGTCCTCAAAATTTTAGTAGGTTTCTATGACCTCTGAAATTATTTTTTTAATTATTTTATTGTTGTTGATTACAGTTGTCTTCATTTTCCCCCACAAATCCCCCCACCCCAGCCAAATCCACCTCCCTCCCTTTCTTCCACCCTCTCCCTTGGTTTTGTCCATGCTCTGAAATTATTTTAATAATTATGTGGAAAATAGTTGTTGGAAAAAGAAAGCATTGTTTTTAATAAGAATATTGTGTAGTAGACCTCTTAACGGATATCAATATCTACTTACATGACCTAAAATAATGTAGTATTGGCTTAGGAATAACAAACCAATCAAAAGAAAAGAGTCTAGAAATAAGTACACAAGTATTTGGACTTTATCGTAAATATGACATATCAGATTAGGGAAGTAGGTTGCATTTTTGAAAAATGTGCTCAAAAACTTGGTTTTATCACAACAGAAAGCCCTTTGTAAAGTAGATTTAAATTCTTTACACATACGCACACACAAATGTACACATGCAAACACAAGAGGAGTGTAACTGATAATACATCTTTAGGAGGAAACTGTAACCATCCATAAAAGTGAGCATGTAAACAGCCTGCTGAACACAAAGTAATTTCTTGCAGGATGTCCGTAGCAGCACAGAGTAGCACGCAGGCTAAATGGGTCCATAACAGGTGGTACATCTGGACGTGGAATAACACACAGCAGGGAACCGGTGGGACTACAGAGACATGTGGCTACATGATTGAATCTTAGGAAGTCAACATTGTGGATAAAAGACTCAGAAAACTATGTACCATGTAGCATAATTTTTAAAAAGGTGAGGAATATGAAACTGTACATGCTATAACTTAAGGACACAGACATATGTAGTTAAACTACTTTTAACTATGATTAATAAAAAATTCAACATTGGGATTACCTCTGGAAAGAGGGAGAGGAATGGTATACACAGGTGATTTCAATATTGATCATTTTCTGGGTATAAATTGCATATATTATGGTATGCATGAAAAAATACATAATAAAATTTTTAAATAAGAAAAGTTCTAACTTTTTTTAGTTAGGAAAAAAACCCTTACAAAACATAGATGATGTTCCTACAGTACACTGAAAGCAATTCCATCTTCTTCCTAGTTTGTGATGTTCCAGAGGGACTATAAACTGAGAAAAAAAAATTTAAGATAAGATTGAAAAACAAAATTTTTTTTATATAAAAACAAATTATTAAGTCCATAATTTAAAATATTTAAGTTGAATGCAACTTTTAGTGAACACATTGCTGTGCAAAATAATACATTTCTTTATCCAATCTTCAGTATCATGAAGACAAAATAAGCTTCATCTACTCTCTGAAGAATGACAAAAATGCACATAATAACTAGTGCGGAAAAGCATGAAAATATGTTTACAACTCGGATTACTATGGTATTCTATATTCTAATATATTCTATATTCTAATTCTATATTTCATTGTCGACCATCCCATTTGGGTTCATCCCAAGCCGTGAGTATACCCAACATCCCATCTAACAGAACTGTTCTGTGATTGTGCATTTAACCAAATATGGTATCACCTCCCATCCAAACATCCTGAACTGCAAATGCACAGGCATCAAAATGAGAAACAGAAGTAATCTTGAAGACAAAATGCTTAAGGCAGCTGCAAAAACCTGTTGTATGCATACAATAACAAACATTAACATTTTGAAATAAACAAACTGACAGTAACCAGAGGGGATGGAGGAGAGGGATACTGGGGAAAAATAGGGGAAGGGCCATCAAGGAACATGTATGAAGGACACATGGACAAAGCCAAAGGGGTAGGTTCAAGTGTGGGAGATGGAGATGGGTGGGGCAGGGAAGCGTGGTGGGGTGAAAATGGAGACAACTGTACTTGAACAACAATAACAAATCAATAAATAAATAAAAACCACTGTTTTAACCTTAGAAATTTGTTCTAAACATTAGCCAAATTGCTTTCCCATTATTTTGGGTAAAAGCAAATTTTCAAAGGTAGCTTGTTTTTCACTTTTCAAAGGAAAAAAAAACTCTTCTAAAGCCCCATTTCAATATAAACCCTAGAGGACAAACTGACAGTGACCAGAGGGGAGGAGAAAGGGGGTTAACAGGGAAAAGAGGAAGGGCCGAGCCAAGAAACAAGAATAAGGGACTCATAGGCATGGACAATATGGGGGGCATTGATGGTGGGAGATCAGAGAGCGGGGGTTGGTATGAGGCAGGGGAAAGCAATGGGGAAAAAATCAGGACAACTATAACTGAACAATAAAAAATGTTACAAGGTGAACTTAGTTTATTTTTCCTAATAACAGGAAAAATACCTGTGCCTTTTTATTCATCCTTCAGAATTCCTGTATTAGATTGATTCTAACCTCAAAGGATAATTGTTCTACTTTTTGATACCGTTGTATGAATAAAGAAAAGCATCCCAAAAGAACTCATCGACTTGACTAAGTCATCGTTGTTAGAACGCACTGCCTGTTTGTGGCTTCAGAATGAGTAACAAGTGTATTCAACATGAATGACACATTCTCGTTCTATCCATAGCTAACTTCTTACACCAGAGTTTTTTCATAGCATTTGTCATTTCTGAATTTCTCAAAGTGTATATCAGAGGATTCAACATGGGAGTGATAACAGTATAAGCCACAGTTACGAATTTATCAATGGGGAAGTTAGAAACAGGTCTTATATACATAAAGATGCAGGGAACAAAGAATAGAACCACCACCGTGATGTGGGAACCGCAGGTAGACAGGGCTTTGCGCCTCCCTTCCCGACTGTGAGTTTTAAGGGAACTTAGGATGACTCCATAGGACATTAGTAGACAAGTAAAGATGACCGTACAGATTACTCCGCTATTGGCAATCACAGTGAGGCCTAAGAAGTAGGTGTCAGTGCAGGCAAGTTCTAATAGTGGGTACATGTCACAGACGAAGTGGTCGATGACATTGGGGCCACAAAAGGGGAGGCGGTACACAAAAAGAAGTTGGACCACAGAATGCACGAAACCTCCAGCCCAGGCCACCCCCAACAGCAGGATGCAAACCTGTCTATTCATGATGGTTATGTAATGCAGTGGCTTACAGATGGCCACATAGCGGTCATAGGCCATTGCCACCAGAAGGAAGATCTCAGCACCTCCAAAAAGGTGTTCCAGAAAGAGCTGTCCCATGCAAGCTGAGAAAGAAATTGTCTTTTGACCACAGAGTAAGTCTATGATCAATTTGGGTGAAATGACAGTGGAATACACTGCATCCATGAATGACAGATAGACAAGGAAGAGGTACATGGGGGAGCCCAGGGAGGGGCTGGCGAGAACAGTCACCACAATGAGCAGGTTGCCCACCATTGTCACAATGTAAGTGAGTAAAAATATGACAAATAATGCTTTTTGGCTCCCAGGATCCTGAGTGAGGCCCAGGAGGACAAATTCTGTCACATTGTTACTCTGTCCCATTGAGTCTTCTCTAAAGCCTGTTTCCGGAAAGAGAGGTCAGGAGAAGGGACCTGTAATGAAATCGTGAACACACTATGAATACATCTATTATGTTGTGGAGTGCATCTTCATTATTGTACCTTCTACAGGGGGTTACACACAATAAACATTTGGTGAAGACCTATGAGTTCTTCTTCCTAATAGCCTACGGCACCTTCCCTTGATGACCTCATTTCTCCTCACATGATTTTGTTCGGGCTACAAGTAAGAGGTTCTCTCTCTAAGTCTTAGTGGATTGTCGACAGAGAAAAGTATCAAAGGCCCAACAACCAGTCGTATCTTTAACAGAGCCCTATTTAAACTGTCAGTCCTGGGCACACAAGTCAGCAATGACTTACTCTCTGGTGGTGGTAAAAAAAAATCTCTAAATAAATTGGCAGGAAGTCAGTCCTCTGAGGTGGTAGTATCTGTGGTGAGAACCTTGATAATATAATTTATGTAGCACCAAAAATAATGTCTCCTTTGGAATAACTCACTTAATACTACACTAATTTGCTCTAGGTATTCAGTCCCTTATGTCTCTAAAGATGTTCAGTCTTCTTGGATTCTCATTAAATTTCCACAGACTGGACTGTATCCAACCATGACATTATTAGCACATTGTTCCCTATAGCAATTACTCAGTTGGACTCTGTGACTGTCAGCAATTTCTCTGTTTCTTTTGTTTTTACTATCAGCTTTTTAAGAAGTTGTAATTCTCTCCACGTAATCTTTGTCTATCGTACAACTCTTAACACAGAGACACTATTTAGGTTTTCACCAAATATTTTTGGACTTCACTGACTCATGACTATCATTAACTCTTACGTTACCAGCGGTGTTATTTTTTTCAAAACTCTAGGGGTGACCTAGGTACTGAGGAAGGAGAACACAGGCACTGAAAAGAGAGGTAGAAGGCAATGGGACATGGTTATGTTTATAATTCCTCCAAGGTACTGAGATTGCTCAGAAATGGAGTTTTGGTGCCCAGGTCCCAAAAATCAGCATACTCAAGGGAAGAGCCCAAGGTCAGTGTGAGAAGACATGGGGTTGAGTCATTTCTAAATGTATCTGCAAGTCTGTCTCAGTTTGCTCTTTGGAAGATAAAGGGCTGGAACCAGACAATCTCAGAAAGCTCGTCCAGTCTCACCTTCCATGGCACTCTTTGTGCAACCCTATCTTATATCCATTTACTGACTTTTCCGTGTTTTTATAATAAAATAGAAATGTCCAAGCCTATAACTGTTCCTTAAAAAATGCCACCCAGTGGTAAGTGGGATTTCACAATTACAGAGACCAAGTACTGATTACAAGTTATTCTTTTCAGTGTATACTTATTTAACACCCAAAAACCCCTTTGGGGGAGAGCATAGCACAGTGATGAATCACACGGACTCTGGAGACACATTGCCTGAGTTGAAATCCCAGCTTCGCCACTTACTACTATGTGACCTTGGGTAAATTAATAAACCTCTCTGTGCCCCAGTTGCATCCTTTTTAGAATGGGGAAACCAATAGAGCCTGCCTCTTGAGTTGTTGTTCTATTACAAGTAAATACCTAGAATACTGGCTGGCACCCAGTAAAGGTTCAATTAATGATAGCTGTCATTAATGTTCTTCAGTGCTCCAGTATGGGCATTGTATCACAAGGAATTGTCTGGACCTTTGTCAACATGGTAAGAATTATAGACATAGGCTAAGGATAAAAAGAATATTATAATTTGTAAACCCCTATTGAGGCATAGGATAAGATTGTAGGTCTCAGGAATTATCTATTTGATTATATACGAGCAGTAGTATTTACCTGTAATGGAATGTATTTTAACTAGAAGCAAGCATAATAACAGGGGAAAAGTGAGATCCATACATCCTAGGAAGAGCTAAATAGCATAAAATGTAAGGAAAAAAGGATCAACTCAGGGAGGAGAAATTATATTTAAGAAATAAATAGCCACAAGTAATAAGAATATTATATGATAATTAAGTGGGATGAGTCATCTTTTAAAAAATCTTCTTCAGAAAAATTTCCTTTCTTGAGGAAGTGTTAGCAGCCTGCTCCCCAGGGCTCCTCCAGGGTTTACTCGGGACGCATCTTAAGACGCTGTAAGAAATAAACACAGAGCACAGCTTAATAAAGAACAGCAAAGAAATTTTTCTAAAAATTGATTCCTCGGGTTCCCCTACAGCTCATGGTGAAGGACAAAATTAAATGAGAGAGAAGAATTGTACAACTATAGGTACAAACCTAAATTTTTTGCTTTTCATTGCAGAGGAAAATTACAAAATCACTGATGTTCAAAGATAGACAAGCTGATTCCATTCCCATAGATTTGGCAGGGGAGGGAGGGAGAATGTGCTGAAAGGTTGAGCCTGCTTTAGAAGCCAGCTGTGAGGACCAATCTACATGCCTCATTCACATTGCCGCTTCCAGGTTATTCAGAAGTCCGACCATTGTTGAAGCTGCAGGCTGATAACGGCACACCTATCCAAGAGCAGGAGGGTATAAGGTAGTCTCTATCCAATTCTCTTTGTCTCACTCCTTACTTCACGCGGGGTCTGTCTAGAGCCCTTACTCTCGTTAATCAACAATGTTAGCTTTCTCCAGAATAAATCTTCTACTAGCCAGTTAAACTATTTAGATGTAAAAGGTGGGCATATAATCGATTCTCTGTTGGGAAAGTCATCAAAGATCTGATACTATAAAAACTGACAGTATTATTAGACTTTCAACTTAAACCACTAAGTTAACACTTCTCTATTTAAAAAAAACATCATTTAACATAGTTTCTTAAGAGTATGGCTTGTTAAAAAGATAAATTAAAGTTCCACAGTAATAAAAATACCCTCTAAAGTACTTTAAAATTACAGTTTTATGACTCTATAAGTGATAATAAACAAATAAAGAAACCTGAACACAGGTTTCTTTTAAGCATGTACCAATATGGGTTGCTGTGCTAATTTTCCTTTATTAAATTTATTAGGAGGACATTAGTTAGTAAGATCATATGGGTTTCAAGTGTACATTTCTATGATACATGATTTGTATATTGCACTGTGTGCCCACCACCCACAGTCAAATCATCTTCCATCACTGTAGATTTGGCCCCCTCTATCCTTTATTACTAACACCTACATTCCCTCTGCTTACCACTGCACCGTTGTCTGTGTCTATGAATTTCAGTTCTGAAAATGTTCACACATATCAAGCTTCCATATCAGAAGCAAAACCCCACATGGGAGATGTGGTCAGTAATACTGCAATAACTAGGTGTGGGGCAGGGTGGGCGCTTGAAGTATCGAGAGAAACACACTGTGGAGTATATGATTGTGTGGCCACTGCCCTGTAGCCCTGAAACTAGTACAGAACAATATTGAATGTAAAGTATAATTTAAAAATTTTCAAATAAAAAATCCAAAATCTCATATCAAGCTTCAAGAATAGAATAGGAATTTGTTTCCCCCTATTTTAATACACTTGCTGTTACAATTTTAAATTCTCTCATTATTTTTTAATTAAATTGGGGGGTGACATAAGATATATATATGCACCCCTATATTCATTGCAGCCTTATTCATGGTGACCAAGACATGAAAACAACCAAAGTGTCCCTCGGTAGGTGACGGGGTAAAAGAGATGCGGCAGGTACACAAACACTCCTCCCGCCGTGAGAAAAGATGAAACCCCGCATTGCAACAACGTGATGCGCCGCGAGATTATACTAAGCAAAATAAGTCAGACAGGAAAAGTCAAGGACCACATGATTTCACTCATATGTGGGGAAGAACACTGAAAGCAACACATTAACCAGGAAGAAAAACAAAAACTCATAGGCACAGACAACAGTATGGTGGTTACCCCAGAGAAGGGGGGAGGGTAGTAAAGGGTAAAGGGGCTCAAATATACGGTGACGGAGGAAAAAGATCTGACTTCAGGTGGTAAACACACAATGCAATATACAGATGACGTATTGATGCAGATCCTGGCCCTCGGCGGGATCCGGTGTTGTGGCGGCAATAGACAAATTCACACACGGCCACTCTCTCAAGAGGAGAGCGCCTCGATCCTTGGCTTGACAGGCTTTTCTTGCTTTTCTGGGCACATTACATTGAGGATGATCCTCATTCACTATGCACAGGTTCGCTTTAGGTGGTTACAGAAAACAAAGAAGAGGGTGTTGCTAATCACATGAAAGAGGAAGGATATTTGCAAATGTAAAGGGAAAAGTGGTTAAAGCTGGTTACAATGGTCCTTGGAAGGTTCAGCATAGATTTTAGGAAGTTACTTTAAAGATATGCAGTAAACGTTTGCTGCCTCAATTCAGGGTGAGGGAGTTTTAGCAAAATGCAAGTCTCCAAGCAGCCTAGGTACAATGAGGGCCTGATTCCCCACGGGAGAACCTATCCATGGGTGTGGGTCCTCTGTGCTGGACCTCACTCCCCACTGGCCTTTCTGAGTGGGAGCTGGGCCCACACCACGCAGCGTGATCTCCTATACTGTATCATAAATTCTCTAATTTAAAGGTCTTAGAATAATTATAAATGTTAATTTACCATGAAAAATATAATAGCCCATGAACCGAGACTACGAACCCATAGTTTATTTAGAATGCATTCCATGTTTCTCTTTGTTATTTGGCAAAATAAACAATAAACACCTGTCAGGCTGTAATGCTAAAAACCAAACACATTTTGTATATTCTGGTTCATTTCCTTATTTTGCTAGCTTAATTTTCTTAATTCAGATTTCTTCCAATGAAAATATGTCTATTTATGACATTAGCAACATTTAAATATATTGTATGAATTTTGGTTGTTCTAAGAACTCACCTCAAGTCTTTCCCTTAGTCTTTCAAATCAGAGCTTCTTTCATCGGCGGTGACTGCGGATGCCTCCTGTATCTATGGGTGACCGTGGAACGCCGAGTACCGGATAGTGATCGGTAGGTGTAGAAATAGCTTCACGTGCCACACTTCCCGTGTTGCCACACAGACTCCCCATCACCTCAGTCTTTCAGACAAGGGTTGCAGTATCCCAGACAGATGTCTAGGATATAAGGACACTTAAATAAAACATAAACATTTACTTGCAAAATACTTGAACACTCTCACCTGCTGGGAAAATTTCTTCAAAGGAAAACAAAACTGCTGTGTTCTCGGGGCTATGTAAACACTGGCCAAATCTGTGGAAATTCACTTGGCCAAATCCATTATTTGCCAAAACAAAAACCCCAGAAATTCGAAACCACTGAAAGTTATCTGAATGCACTTCTCCTCAGTTGATGATGGTGAGGTAACCGAAAAGGACTTACCTATGAGGATTTAGGATAGCATTCATGTCTCTGGCCATTAATCTCTGTAGCTAACAAGACAAATGCTGGGATTTATCTTCCGCAAATTGACAATGCCTGGGCGTTCTCCTGGGTAGCAGGCTCTTCAGCCCTTCAGTCACTCAAACAGCGTATCCCCAGACACCTTTTCCCTAATTAAAAGTATGTCTCTCCCTCTCCCCAGCTTCGTCCCAGAAAATTGGGACCTTACTCAAGTTTCTACACGCAATGAGCAATATCTATGCTGAGGAAAATAAAACAAGAAAACATCTAGAGGATCAGATACCAATAGATACCAGTTGACAATAAACTTCAGCCTAGGCAGAAACTGAAGGTTCCAGAAATCTCTCAGGTATTTCTATCAGAAAAATAATTCTTCCACTTTTATGGGCAGACACAGCATCTCTGGCTTTTTATATCATTTGTTTTAAATGAAAGAGAATGTAAGGTCATTATAGATTCATTTACTTGAATATTTGGAACAAATTCAAATGAAGTAAGGACAGTTTTCTCCCCTAAAACAATCCTTAGAGAAAAGGATTTGGATCTTGCCAGTAAAGAATGACACAGAGACAAATAGATGGAAAGCCTGTACTTTGAAAAGAAAAGTTAAACAAAGTGAGTAAGAATTTATGGGTTTCGTTTTAGGAAATCTTTGGGTAAGGCAAACATTATTTAAGCCCAAATGAGGGGAGAGCCATTCTTGGGTCCCTTTATCCAGCCACATCCCTAGAAAAGGAGGTCCCTATTGCCATGGGTGTCCAACCTGCCACCCGTGGGCCACATGTAGCCCAGGATGGCTATGAATGTGGTCCAACACAAAATTGTAAATTCTTAAAACTTTTTTTTTTGCTCATCAGTTCGCATTAGTGTTTATGTATTTAATGTGTGCCCCAAGACAACTCTTCTTCTTCCAGGGTGACCCAGAGGTGCCAAAAGGTTGGACACCCCTGCTAGATGTTAGAGGCCCAGAGCTCAGAGGCAGAGAAGCAGGGACTTGGGGGATTTATTGAAGTTGGTGTTTCAACTATTAAAAGGACAAGTAATCACAGTTGTGTAGTTCTGAAGGTCTGAATCCATGTCAGCTGAATCATAGTGATTTCTAGTCCATTAATTCAGTTCTTTATTTTCAGTCTAGTATCAAGTGAGTAACTTTCTACAAGAAAGGAATTATTTTCCAACAAGAGCCTGCCTCTACATCCAGTCTGTGAGGGCTTCCACTGTGATTTCCCTAGAATGGTTTACTCTGGCCTCTACTGAGCATCTCCACGTCCACCTATATTGTCATAAGGGCCTTAGATAAGGAGGCATTAAATACCTATCTGGACCAGCTGAAGATTTTAATTATGTGCTAAGCCCACCTTTTAAAACCTGGTGGTTTCCAGCTTAACAAAGAAATGGATGAAATCTAGCAAGCCCAAATGTTATACACATTACTTCTAAGATTTAAAGGGTACATCTAAGCACTGTTCTTCTCTTCAAGTTAAGTGGCAAAAGATGGAGAAGATATCCTTAATTTAGAAGAACTAACTGATATGACAAGATTACTCTGGACTAAATTAGGACTCAGAACTGGAGAACAAATACATGCATAGATTCAATTCTCCACATTCCTTCCAGCTGAATGCAAAGAACTACTAATGCTTTCTGTTTATCTGAATGATAGATATTTGCTAGATCCAATCATGATTACAATGGTCCAGAAGCTGGATTTATATGCTCCAATAAGAATGATACACTGCAAATATTAACTGATACAGATGTTGCCTCAAAATATGCAATAATCCACAGTAATTCTCTATAAGCCGTATCTATTGTCATGTTTGGGAAGGAAATTTAGATGTGAACATACTCTAAATAAGTTACGCTGTTACACTGATAACATCATAAGAGTTTCTTAAAGGAAAAAGTTTGGGAGGACGTGGGAGCTATGGTAAACATTATTAGTCAATTATGACTGCTCAATCTAGCCAAAATACCAACCCTACCCCAACCTGGTAAATATATGGGAATAACAGGGTCCGTGACCATTACAGAATTCTACAAATCCTACCTAATCCATTACTATCTCTATCACATCCAAGTATATAACAAGAAAGAAGGAACGCTGACTCCAGGGGATTTAAATGGGAAGTTATTCATGCAATGCCATTGGAACCCCATAACGCTAGTGCTCAGACGTTCTCGGAAGTCTCTACTATATGAATATTTGAAGCCTGGAGACTTTAGCAGAAGCCTAATCCCAACATCCTGTTTTGAAAACTTGAATTGGAGATTCAGTAATTCCCTAATGCAGTGATCAGATGCAGCTCATAGGAAAGACAACTACTGGAGGTCATTGGATTTTCATAGTGAAACAATTTAATGGCATCACAAGTGCCCTTTATGTCATAAGTAATGTCAGAAGGTCATTCCCAAGAGCATGAAGTAGCATAATAAAGCCCCCTAAGGAAATGGAAACAGTTTATATAGAAATATGTTATGGGAGGACATAATAAAGATAATATTTTTAAAAATCAATAAAATAGAAACAAGGACAGCAAAACAGCCAAAAGTTGGTACCTATAGAGAAAAGAGAGAAAATCCAAATTATTAATATCAGAAATAAAAGCAGATGAACATCATACAGATCCCTCATACAGGGTAAAGGGGGCCAAAAACATGGCGACAAAGGATTTGACTTTAGCCCTGATTGGTGCGTCTCAGTGGGCTGGGTGTCATCCCACAAAATAAAAGTTCACCAGTTCTATTCTCAGTCAGGGCACATGCCTGGGTTGTGGACCAGGTCTCTGGCTGGGGAGGTGTGGGAGGCAACTGATTGATGTTGCCCTCCCTCTCCTTCTTTCTCCATTCCCCTCTAACTAACAATACATTTATGAAATCTATATTTTAAAAAAAGATTTGACTTGGGTAGTGAGCCCACAAAGCAATATACAGAACATGTATCATAGAAATGTACACTTGAAACCTATATAATCTTATTAAACAATGTCACCCCAATAAACTTAATTTTTAAAAAGAAAAGAAAGTGTAGAATAAAATAGGATCATCAAAATCAGCCCATTCTGTGTAAAGGAGACTGGAACCATTTCCCCCAGTACCTCAGGGAAACGACAAGGACACTTAGAGGCTACTGTGGACTATGGATTGAAAACAAAATCTTCCATGTGAAGTCAAAAATAAAATTAAAAAATAAAAATAAAATAAAAAGAGTAATCAATGGTAGTTATGAAAAATGTTAAGTCAGTGAATTTGATAACTTATACGAGATGGGTAAAGTATAGGAAAAACACAACCTGCTAAAATGACTCAAAGAAATTGATAAGCTAAGTACTCCTCTGTCTGTAAGAAATGAACCGTCCTTTTCTGTAGACATGATTACGTCATAGGAAACACTAAGAAACCTTTAGAGATTACTAGAAATAGTAAGTGAATTTAGCAAGTTTGTAAAATTCAAGGTCCAAAAAATTATTCAATTGCACTTCTATATGTTAGCATCAACAACAATCAGAAAATAAAAACAACTTAAGCACCTTTTACAATAGCATCTGAAAATGTAAGTACTTAGGAAAAGATGACCAAGATCCCTAGACTAAAAACTACAAATCTTCTCAGAATTAAGTTTTTAAACACCTAAATAATTAGATATATCATGTTCAGGAATTAGAAAACTCAAAATTGTTAAGATGTTACTCACTCCAAAATGATCTATAGATTCAACTCAATCAGCATAAAGCTAAGAGCATGCTGTTTTGGAGATGTGAACAACGGTATTTCCCCAAAACGAATACTATCTCTCATCCACGTGCTGTTCTGCAATGGGACCTGGCCACACCCTCGTAAATAGCACTGCTATGAACATAGACATCAGATTCTCAACATCACTAGCCATCAGAGATGCAAATTCAAACCACAATGAGATATCACCTCACACCTGTCAGAACGGCCATCATTAATAAATCAACAAACAAGTGCTGGGGGGTTGTAGAGAAAAGGGAACCCTAGTAGACTGTTGGTGGGAATGCAGACTGGTGCAGCCTCTGTAGAAAACAGTAGGGAATTTCCTCAGAAAACTAAAAATAGAACTGCCTTTTTTTTTTTATTGTTGTTCAGTTTTGACCCAGAAAAAAAAAGAAGGAACTCCTACCCTTCCTGACAGCATGGATGGAACTGGAGAGCACTATGCTAAGTGAAGTAAGGCAGGTGGTGAAAGACAAACACCATATGATCTCACCTATAAGAGGAACCTAATGAACAAAATACACTAACAAGCAAAATAGAACCAGAGGCATGGAAACATGGAACAGACTGAAGGTGACCAGAGGACAGGCCAGAGGGGGATAATGGTGAAAACAAGGGAAGGTACTAGTAAGGAACATGTATGAATGACCCACAGACATGGACAACAGGGTGGGGAATGACTGTGGGAGTGGGAGACAGGGGGTGGGCTGGGTGGAGGAGGGCAAAAAGGAAAAAATTGGGCCAACTAATAGAATAACAATAAAATATTTTTTCATTGATATTCAGGTCCTTTGTCTATTTTTTACCTGGTTATTTGGGGGATTTTGCTACTGAGTTATAGAAGTTCCTCATCTAATTTGGATATTAACCCCTAGTGAAATATATGATTTGCAAATATTTTCTCCCATTCCGTGGGGTGCCTTTTCATTTGGTTGGTTGTTTCCTGTGATGTGCCATGCAGTCTGGATTTCGAACTTGAGACCCTGCACTTCAAGCTGATGTCAGGATGGGATGAGATCTTAACTGGCCTGACAGCTTCTGCTGCCTCCCTCTGGGAGCCCTGAGTTGCCATTTAACAAGCCTGACAATGTCACTGGAGAGACTTTGTCTATATAGTCCTTTATGTACATGGGGGGAAAAAAAAAAAGGACTCAGAACAGCCTAATATCCTAGCCATCCTGCTAGGCACCATTCATATGAACAAAGTCATCTTGGACCCTCCTTAAATGCCCAGCAATCAGCTGAACACTAGAGAGTGACCTCAGTCCACACCAAAAGAATTGTTCAGTCAGGTTTTCCCTGAACTAACAGAAGGAGGATGAGGAGGATGAGGAGAAACAGCCCTCAAATTGAACCTTGTAGATGTATAAAACTTGACATAGTAAATAGAAAGTTTTTAATTATTAATGAAATTAATCATAAAACAAATTATTTTACCTATTTGGGAGAAATAAGCTTAGATATTTTTTCATCATAAAATAAATTCTATATGGGTTAAAAAAATTGTGAAAGTCATTTAAAAACAAAGCTGTTATAATTGATAAAATCTTTTAAGAAGAAAATGGAATTTTCCAAGAGTGAAGTGATAGAAGAAATCAAAAAGTGAAAGAATATTAAAATATAACATATTTATGTAAGAACGCCCATAATTATAGCATAAATAAGGGAAATATTTGTAGCAAATATCAAAGAACAAATATTTGTAGCAAATATGCACATGAATTTAATCTAGAAAGAGTTCATCAAAATTCATCAAATTCTCATTCCATTAGATGGAGAATTCAAGATAAAAGTAAATGATGAACAGAGAGTACAGACAGTGAAGTCGCTTTCCCTGACTTCACAGAGACTACTGAATGCAGACAATTAACCAAGCTTTTATCTTTTATGTTTTTTTTAATTTTTATTGTTATTCAATTATAGTTCTCTGCCTTTTCTCCCCATCCCTCCACCCCACCCCAGCAGAACCCACCTCCCTCCCCCACCTCCACCCTCCTCCTTGATTTTGTCCATGTGCCCTTTATAGTAGTTCCTGTAATCCCCTCTCCCCACTGTCCCTTCCCCACTCCCCCCTGCCCATTGTTAGATTGTTCTTAACTTCAATGTCTCAGGTTATATTTTGTTTGCCAAGCTTTTATCTTATCACATGAAGTAACTATACAAATTTAAAAATTAACTAAATGCCTGTCTTAGTTCTTTGTGGCTACCATGACAGAATACCATCAACTGGATGGTAGACAACAAACTGTTATTTCTCACAGTCCTAGAAACTGAGAAGACCAAGGTGAAGGTGCTGGCAGCTGCAGTGTTGGTGAGGGCCTGCTTGCTTCCTAGTTCACAGGCAGCCATCTTCCCTGGGTCCTCACCTGGCATAAAGGACAAGAGAGCTCTCTATGGTCTCTGTAATAAGGACACTAATCCTATTCATAAGGACTCCACGTTCATGACCAAATCACTTCCCAAAGGCCCCACCTCCAAATACAACCACACTTAAAAAAAGATTTAAGTCATGAATTGGGCGGGGGGGGGGGGGGGGTAGATGTGGAAAGCATACATTAACTCTATAAAAATGTATAAAATTGGAAGAATTAATTATATAAATTCTGATGAAATCAAGTGCTTGATATTTTTTAATTTTATTTTTTTATTTTATTTTATTATTGTTCAAGTACAGTTGTCTGCCTTCACCCCCCCCCCACTCTCCCCCATCCCAGCCATACCCACCTCCCTCCCCTGCCTGATTCCACCCCACCCTTGGTTTTGTCCATGTGCCCATATTAGTTGCTCCTGAAAACCCTTCTCCCCTTTCCTCCCAATTATCCCCTTCCACCCACCTCTGGTTACTATCAGACTGTTCTTAATTTCAATGTCTCTGGTTATATTTTGCTTGCTTCTTTGTTTTGTTATTAGGTTCCACCTAAAGGTGAGATCTTATTTCATGATAGTGAAAAGTTTGGGAAGAATTTAAGACGATATAAGAAACCTCCATGAAATAAGAACAGGGGTATAACTCAAGATACAAGGCTTCAATACAGTGTGATTTACCCTAGAAAAGGACCCATTGCCTCCTCACCTTAGCCCCTTATATAAATCCAGAATGAATACAGAGGCAGAATCATGGGTTTCTTTGACCACTTCTTTCCTACCATCTCAGAGACAAATAATATTTTGTTTCTAGCCTGGTTCATACAGAGAATGTTATGACTGAGGTCTTTGTCAAATAAAACAATATATTCTGACCTCTTTATTACCTAATAACATACATTCCATAAATAAAAGGGTAGGAATAACATATATTGTAAGCATCTTTCTTAACAATGGTATCACCCAAAATATCTGGTCAAGTTTGCATTGTATATTTGAAGCTCATTGATTAAAGATTATTCTAATTATATATTGTATATAATGCAGAGCCTGGGTCCCTGGAGAAGGCTATGAAACACTACAAACAAAAAGGCAATGGAATATTGAAAAATGCAGGGGGGTTATCAGATATTCTAAGTTATCTGGAAAAATTAACAGATCCTCTTCATGAAAATATAATCCACATGAGTAGATAATAAGATTTTCCAACCAGGAAAATATGTAAGATTTAGTTATTTTTCTACATATCTGCCTTGTTCATTCAAATTATTTTTATATACAGGATCTAGCACAAATAATGCTCCTTTTTTATTATAAAACCTTTTTTTTACAAAATCATAAACATGTCATTCTGTAACATAGCAATATCACACTCAAGCACACCATATGACATTGTAGGTGAAATGTTCAAATTAAAACTATAAATTATTACTTCCATATTATTACCCTACCAACCACACTCAAGTAGGTGTTACTTCTGCCAGACACTGTATAAAACTTAGCCCCCCTATATTAATGTTAAACTCTGAAGCATCATTCTTCTTCAACCTTCCCATGCTAAGCAATATAAAAAATATATACTTAAGGTATTTTGTAGACACAAAAATAACATACATACTTCAAATATTAATATGGGCTATCTTATTACAGGGAGAAGTGAACCAAGTTCTTATGTCTTATTTCTTATTTTATTTTCTTAAATCTGTAATGAGCATATTAATTCTGAAAAAGATTACATTATTTAAGAGAAAACATCAAAAAATCTTCCACTAACTGAAATGAATTTACAGTATTAATTCCAACAAACTCATCACATAGAACATAAATCTATAGTCTTAACAGAAATATTTTATACATAAAAATTGAACATATAATTTTCTAAGAAATTATGAAAATCTTAAAAATATTTTTTGACCATCAAAAATATTCACCTAATAAATGTTTTTCATCATGTCCAAGTTTTAAACCTGAGGAAGAGTTTACTCTAGTTAAATAACCACACGTGGTTTTCCTGGAAGGATCAGTTCTTCATTAAAAATCGGTGACACATTTATCTGCTTCCTCATTTTCTTTTTCTGGTCCAGAGCTTTTTCATGGCACTTTTCATTTCTCCATTTCTCAGAGTATAGATTAAAGGGTTTAACATAGGGGTGATAACAGTGTAGAATACGGTCAGGGATTTATCAATGGGTAAGGTAGAAGAAGGTCTCACATATATAAAAATACAAGGGACAAAGAAGAGGACCACCACAGTAACATGGGAGCCACAGGTAGATAAGGCTTTGCGCCTCCCTTCCTGACTGCGATTCCTCAGGGAATACAGAATGGCCCCATAGGAGATGAGTAATAGCACAAAGATGACCACACAGATGCCTCCATCATTGGCAACCATAGTGAGGCCAATGAAGTAAGTGTCAGTGCAGGCAAGTTTTAATAAGGGGAACATGTCACACATGAAGTGGTCAATGACATTGGGACCACAGAAGGGAAGGTTGTAGACAAAGAGAAGTTGAACTACAGCATGTAAGAAACCTCCAAGCCAGGCCAACAGCAGCAGCAGAACACACGCTCGTTGGTTCATGATGATCAAATAATGCAAGGGTTTGCAGATGGCCACGTAGCGGTCATAGGCCATGACCGCCAGGAGTAAAATCTCAGCACCACCAAATAAGTGCTCCAGGAAAAGCTGGCTCAGGCAACCTTGGAAGGAAATGGTTTTCTTCTCATGGAGGAAGTCTATAATCATATTTGGGGTAACTATTGTAGAATAAATAGCATCTATAAATGACAAGTAGCCAAGAAAGAAGTACATTGGGACACCCAGGGTTGAGCTGACCACGACAGTCACAGCGATGAGTAGGTTGCCTGCCAGTGTCACGATGTAGATGAACAAAAACACAACGAACAATATTTTCTGACCCTGGAGGCTCTGAGTGAGCCCCAAGAGGACAAACTCAGTCACATTGTTCCTTTTTTCCATAGGTCTTTCTGTACGTCGTATTGCAGAGTTCAGGACAAAATTACCTGTAAATATAATTATTACCCGTGACTTCCTGAAGTCTTAAGATAATTTGTCCATTCATTCAGCAAAGAGGCATTATGACTTATTATGTTGCAGTAATTTCAGAGATTATAAGAATTTCCAGTTGATTAACACATGGTCCCTAACCTCAGCAATCTTACAGGCTAGTGGAGAGGCAAGTACTAGGGGCATATGTGGGAAAAGAAGGCATTATAAAATAAGTGGGTTTCCGCTGCAAGCTAATGAAAGTAAACATATAGCTTATACCTTATACAAAAATAAAAACTGATTGAAGGTTTAATGAAAAACTAAAGCAAGATTTACTTAATGTTTACTTTCTAGTAATAAAAGAGATGACTTTCTACACTCTAGAGGTGGGAGAATCTTCTTAACTTATCATTGAAATCCCAAGCAGACAATATCAAATTGTTTTAAGGATTTAGGAATAGATACCATAAAGTCAATACAAAAGTATTTTGGGAAAAAGATGGATATTTTAGACTACATATAGAATTAATATCTAAAATAGACAAAGGGCACTAAGTAATTAACAAATGAAAGAACAAACCAATAGCAGAGTGGGTAAATCACATAAACAGGCAAATAAAGGAAGAATAAATAGAAGTGGCAAAAAGCATATAAGATGCTGAAACTCACCTGCAAACAGAAAAATCAAACTGAAGAGCTTTCTTACTGCAGTATTACCTTGGAGTTTTGAAAGTCTGTCAAGTTCTACAGATGCTACAGTCTCCTCTCATTTTTAATCGATTAACAAACAATGCCTAGCAAACATATAAATTTAATCTGTCATGAGATTGAAAATATCTGCCTAGTAAAATATGCCCAAATATTTATACTTAAAATTAGTTTCCAAGAATACTGAAGTGCATGATTTTCTAACCACTTTGCTGTACATCTGAAGCTAATACAGAATAATACTGAATGTAAAATGTAATTGAAAAATTAAAATTAAAAAAAGAATACTGAGCTTAAAAAGGTAACTTTATCATGGATCTTTATCATATGAAAATATCCAAAAGACTATTACAGAATTGAATTAAGCCCCACACATTTTAGTAATCAAATGGACATGGCTGAATATGAGAATTGCATAGGAGAAGTTTTAAAAGACTGTGAATTTTCACACCGCCAAAGCCTAGTTCAGAATCGTACGTATAAATGCACTTCCTGCGTTACCTTTATAACGAGAGAGCCATTCAATTCACGCTCTGGGCTGTGGTGCCTCTCCCTGTCCTTTGCCCACTGATGCTGTTTCTATGGACACAGAGAGCAGGATAACACATACAGCATCACTGGACATCAAACTTCCCATGTGACCAACACTGGCTGTGCTTAAAGGAAGTCTGATTCATCTGTCCTTCATAAAAATACTACCTTTCAAATTGTTGGGCATTTCAAAATGAATAGGAATGTCCTGTAACCTAAATAACTCTGAATCTTTTTTTATTGTTGTTCAATTACAGTTGTCCCCATTTTCCCCCCATTGCTCTCCTCTGACCTTACCCGCCCCCACCTCCCACAGTCAATCCCCACCCACCCCTTTGTCTCTGTCCTTGGGTCCTTTATACATGTTCCTTGATGACCCTTCCCCTTCTTTCCCCCATTATCTGGCCCCCTCCCCTCTGGTTACCTTAACTGTGAACAGAGACCCAAAATAGTCATTGCCAGAATGTATCCTCTAAAAATCAAATGGGAAATCAACATCTTGATGAGAGAGAAAATTGTATATGAATTATTTAGATAATATTGTCCAGTTTGTGTTTTACAGCAATAATAGTGAAATAGCCTTTACAACATCATGATTCCTAGTCGGTTATACCGGTCTGTCTTCACACAGCATTGTTAAACTTTGGGTTGCCGGAGGGATGGAGAACAATTTCATGTATATAGTTTATGTTTTGAGTCCATCATTTCAATTCCTGAAAAATCTGGTCACATGAGTACAGATACAGATGAACACTCTCTGAGGTAAGGACAAAGCAGGAATGTTGAGACCTACCAGTTTCATGATTGACTTATTTTTATATCCACATCTATTAATATAGATAACAATATAGGTGCTATTCATTTTGTTCTTTATAATTTCTAGCTTGTTTTTAATTTTCTATAACAAAATGTATAACTTTTAAAATAAGAAGAGAAAAATATTATGCCTCAAGTTCTAAGAGCCAGGCGATGATGTGCACACCTATGTGGCACATTCACAAATACCCAAAGATGCGTGTATTTTACCCCAAGATTGCTGGATATATTTACGAGTGGAAAATGCAGTTTGTTCTATTAATCTAAGTCATTCAGAAAGACTCAAAGACACATAAATATGCTTTCATGAGCCACACTGTCCCCTGCTTGCCTGTCTGGAAGCTTCTCTGCTTCCTCAAGACCAAAAAATGGCATTGCTACCTCCTTCCAACCTCCGAGGCTGTGGTGACGGTCTGTTACAGCACTTGACACCTTGTCGCACACTCGTCTCACCTTATTCATTTCCGTGTCCTCGGTCCTGGCCTAAATACTACTAATAATAGTCACTCATCACACATTTAGTGAGAGGAAAAGAAGGGGAAAGGAGGCAAAAGAGAATAAACTGTGAAAGAGAACATAAAAGAGAAATGGAAAAGTAGAAATGCATTAAAGAGCAAAGAAAGAGAACTGACTTAAAACCCAAAGACTTACTTTGGGAGTCTGGGATCTACCCCTTATTACCTATAACATTAATTTATCTTTCTATGTGTATGTCAATTTTTCACCTATTAAAAGGAGGGATAAATGTGCTACATTTAGGACTCTTGTGAAAATTAAATCACTTTAAACTTAACTGTTACTCTTGTTGTCATATGAGTTTACTATTCCCATGCAAGTATCATTAAGAAAAGTTTCAAAACTTCCTCTTAAGGCAAAGGTTCTGAAAAGTGACTCTAACCAAGTGAGGAGAAAAGGAGGACATGGGAAATGAGAATAAGTGTCAAAAAGGCCAGCAGATTAAAAAAAATAATCAAGCTATTAAAAATATTTATCATAAAGACTGACTTATTGTTTAGTTTGCTTATTTGTTTTGTGGGACTTATTGCCTACACACTCCATTAACTCATTTGCTAAAGACATATTCCAATGCATGGAAAACTTATTCCTTCTAATCTTGACTCCATGACTGAGGGTAGAGTTCTCCAGGAGACAGGAAACTTAGTTTAAACCCAGGTCATTACTCAAATCAATGCTTTGTAGTACGTTGTGCCTCACTAGTTTTATGATTTATTTATTTTTATATCCACAATGCTGGCCAGTATTAGATGTTATAAAGCAATTGTTGAGAGTGAGAAAGGGGATGTGAAAAGAGAGGAAAGGAGAGGAGAGGAGAGGGGGTGAGAGAGGAGAGAAAAGAAAGTGAGCCAAAGAGAGGAAAAGAGAAAAAAAGGGGGAAGAGAAAAATGACTCTTTCTTAGTCATCTAAGAAAAAATGTTTAAGTAGGTGTGTCATACTATTTCCAACAAGTGTTGCACCTGAAATCCAAACTTTCTATCAAACTCATTTGTTGATTATGACTATTAGGATAAACAGCAGGGGACAAATAAATAACTCGCAGGTTGTTTTTACAAATTGGTCAGGAAAAGAAGTTATTCTGGCCCAACTCAATATTGACAGTTATAAACTACTGTGTTGTTATGAGCTGATTCTTTGCTGATTCAATAATACTTAAAATCCATTGAGATTTTCTTTAATCCAGAGTCATGTTTATATAAATTTACTGTAAAAGAAACCAAAGTGTTTCCAGAAATGGAAATGCTGAAGTAAAATCAAAAAGAAGAAAATCGTGCTTCTATATACCAATGCTAATCACATCCTGTTTGTCCAGGACTTCTCATCCTGGCCTGATTTTTCAACTAATAAGAATCTCAGATAGTAGACACATGCATGTCTTATTTAAAAGAAACCTAGTTTTGGAGAAAGGGGGAAGACTTCAGTAGCTCTAGCACATTGCTATTTCTATGGGACTCACAGGAATCTATGTATTTTAAATACTTATGTAGAAATTGGTCTGATAGCCTTGGTACAGACCCTAAGAACACAATCACCATTTTTAAAGCTAGAAAAGCAAATCCAACTACCAAACCATCAGCAGTTGATTAAAGGTCTCTTGGATACGGAACCTCTTGAAGACAATTCTTCAAGCCTTTTTTCAGAGCAGAGCCTTAGGGTTTGGTCCCCGGGACTCGCTCTGCCTTCTCCTGTCCCTTCTGTAGAAGCTCATATCCAGCTACGGAAGAGGTCAGGGAGAGACATTGCCTTTGTGGTTCGCTCTGCCAAGAAATTCTCAGTCCCGCTCCTCAACTCCTTTAATTCTCACAACACAGAGACTTGAGTTTTACTCACGTGGGCAACTCACCTCTGTGCTGTTTCCTCCAGGGAAGAGTAATTACTTTAAAGAGTCTTTGCCAAGATGGCAACCAACTTCCTCTCCCTTCACATTTTGACAAGGGTTAGAATTCATCTACAAGACTGAGATAATCATCAGACTACAGCCATAACCTGGATTCTTCATTGCTTTTTTTCCCCCCAACAAGTGTTCATTGAACATCTAAGAGTACCAGGCAGTGTTGTTCAATGATGAAAATAAAAATAACTATTGAGTGACACATGCCAGGCCCTGTGTTAAACACATGATATAATAAGAGTACCCTTTGTGGTGGGTACTATTATTATTCCCACTCTACAAATGAGGAAACTGAGGCACTATGAGTTTACATAAATTACCCAGGATCAGGACTGAGTAATGGCAGGACTGAAATTTAAACACAAATCAGCCTCCAGAGCCCAGATAGTGTCCCTGCTCTGCTGTTATAAGCATTCAATCATTTACAAAAGAGAAAGTGGTGAGCCCTATAAGAAAGAGGTATATGTCTTTGTAATATAAACAGGGGTGGGATAGAACGCTCAAGGAAGAAAATCTTAAGGAAGTAATGAAGCTGAAGTCAAAAAATATATTATCCAAGGTCTAGATTAGATAAGTACGAGAGGGTCTGGGAAGATTAACATATTGGGGAATTGAGCTGCACTACATCTTTTGATGAACTGTGAACAAGGTACCTGTGTGAGCCCACCTGGTGCACTTGTGATTCCACCCTGTTATGAGCTAACCCAATCCATTGTGCTTTCCCAAACATACATCCAAGTACAATACACGCTTTCATTGTCACCATCAACTTGCTAGAAATTACTTGAGCAGAAGAGTTACGATGCATCAAACAACTGAAAAACCCCAGTTGTAACTGACTCACTAAGTAACACCTTAGTTAAAGCACATAGACATTGGACAAACACAAATCCTCTCTATAGTCTAAGCTGTTCCGTGTACATGCTTTCTTACCTTGAAATAAGTTCCTTAATCTTTCTCAGCCTCACTTTTTCTCATCTTCCAAATACGACTACTAACATGTCATTGTTTTGAGCATTAAACAGTTAAAAAATATTCAATAAAAAACTGTCATATTTTTACTAACTTAAAAATGAAAACAGCGCTCCAACCTTGAGATGAAATTTCCATTAAGACTTTGAGAATCTATTTTCAAGTGATGAAAGAAATCTACCTTCTCAGACACTCATGAATTATTTCCCATCACAGAATAACTAAACAGTCCCCCTCTCCCTGGAGCTCCTAGCTCTGCAGGCCTCCAGTGCGGAAGCCTGCAGCTGTGCCTTGGGTTCATTCTTTGGGCTCAGGCACCCATGCTGGTAGTGCTTCACGGCTGATGTTGGTGTTTCTGGTTTGTAACATTTTCTTTGCTATATAATTTAAAAGTCTACATGCAAACAGTAACTAGGGAAATGGGGTGGCTATCTTATTATTAGACTAAAAAAAAAACCCAAACAACTTTAAGACAACTTTAAAATTGTTACAAGAGAAAAAGCAAGAGCATATAAAATGATAAAAATATCAGTCTGTAAAAGAGAGATATCATTATAAACACATTGAAAAAATTGACCAATTAAAGGGAGAACAGACAGTTCTACAATAAGTTAGATATCTCAATAGCCAACTTTCAAAAGTATATAGAATAACTGGAAATAAGATCAATAAGGAAATAGGGGATATAAACAACACTATAAACCAACTATAACTGAAATATGTGTGACCCATATACTCTGGAATACACAGCCTTCTCAAGTGAACATGAGAAATTCTTCAGGCTTGGCTACAGGTTAGGTCACTAAACAAAGTTCAATAAATTTGAAATAATTGACTCATCCAAGGTATCTTTTCCCACCACAAAGGAATGAAATTAGAAAGTAATAGCACAAGGAAAACTGATAAATTCACAAATATGTAGAAATTAAGCAACACACTCTTAAACAACAAATGTGTCAAAGAAAAAATACAAAGGAAATTAGAAAATATCTCCAACAAATGGAAATAACAATACAACACACCAAAACTAAGGGAATGCAAAAAAAAACAGTGCTCAAAGGGAAATTTATATCTGTGAATGCCTATGCTGTAAAAGAAAAATATCTCACCTTAATAAATAAGAAAAAGAGGAAAATATTATACTAAAAGCAAGTGGAAGGAAGAAAATAACTATTAGAGTAGAAAATGCAATTGAGAGTAGAAATAAATAGAACCAACCAAACCAAAAGCTTGGTGATTTGAAAAACTTGACAAATATTAGGAAAAGTAATTAAGAAACAACACAGATGACTCAGTTTATTAAAATCAGGAATGAAAATGAGAACACTACCAGCAAATTTACAGAGATTTTTAAAGAAAACACTATAACAATTTCAAACCAACAGATAGATAAGCTAGATAAGATGAAAACATTTCTGGAAACATACAAACGATCAAATCAACATGAAAAAATAGAAAATGTAACCAAACCTGTAACAAATACAAAGATTGAATAAGTAATCAAAAGATACCTTTCAACAAGAAAAAGTCCAGGACCAGATGAATTTTACTGGTAAATTCTACCAAACATTTAAAGAAGAATTAATAGCAATCCTTCTAAAACTCTTTTTTAAAATGGTGGCTGGGTTGCAGGGGGAAGTGACAGGGGGAACATGGAGACAACAATACTTGAACAACAATAAACAAATTTTTTAATAAATAAATAAAATGGAAGCAGAGAGAACACTTCCTAACTCAATCTATGAAGCCATTATTACCCTGATTACAAAGCCAAACAAAAGACATATATATAAAAATTTTAAACCCTACTTTTAAAATGTACAAAGGCCATGAACAGAAATATCACAAAATAAGATATACAAATGGTCAATAAGAACATGAAAAGCAAAATGTCCAACATCATTATCATCAGCAAAGTAAAAATTAAAATCACAATAATTTATCAGGACATCTTCCTAGAATGACTCAAAGGAAAACAGCTAACAATTTCAATTGACAAGGAGATGCAATAACTGGAACTTTTTCCTTGAGTTTTTTTATTATGTCCCCACATTTTTAATGCTTCCTAATATTATTCCATACTGACCAGCCCGTAAGTGCCAGAAATAACCATAATCTAGAACTTTCTAAAGTTTCTGGCTACTTCAATAACCTTCTGAGAAAAATGAACAACAGCTTTTGTATGAAAATTCACATGAAACAAAAGAATTTGAATAGCCAAAGCCATCTTGAACAAGAATAGAATTGAAGCCATCACAATTCTTTTTTTGAATTAAACATTTTTTATTGTTGTTCAATTACAGTTGTCTGCATTTTCTCCCCACCCCAACCTATCCAAATATACTAAAAGCTACTGTGATCAAAACAATGAGTATTAGCAAAAATAAAGACACATAGACCAATGGAACAGAAAAGATGCCAGAAATAAGCCCATGTGTATATAGTCCACTGAACTTCAACAAGAGTACCAAGAACACACAATGGAAAAAGGAGCATCTCTTCAATAAATGGTTTAGCAACTCTGCACATGCAGAAGAAAAAAATTAGACTCAACTCACACTATATACAAAAATCAACTGAAAATGGATTAAAGACTTTAACATAAGACCTGAAACCATAAAACTCCTTGAAGAAAACACAGGGAAATAGTCTTGACATGGGTCTGGGCACTAAACAAGTGGGATTGCTTCAAATTAAATATCTTCTGGACAGCAAAGAAAACCACCAAGAGTAAAAAGGCTACCAACAAATGTTAAAAATATTTACAAACCATGTATCTGATAATGGGATTGATTGATACTAAAATATATAAGGAACTTGTACAACTCAATAACCTGATTAAAAAATGGGCAAAGCACCTTAATGGACATTTCTTAAATCAAGACATAAAAATGGCCAACATTATGTAAAAAGGTGTTCAACATCACTAATCATCAGAGAAATGCAAATCAAAACCACAATGTAGTATCAACTCACATTTGTAATAAGAGTAAATGCTGAAAAGATAACAAGCGTCGGTAAAGATGTGGAAAACAGGGAACCCTGTGTACTGTTGGAGGGAATGTAAATTGGCACAACCATTACAGAAAATAATATGGAGATTCTTCAAAACTTTAAAAATAGAGCTACTTTTTCTCCATTAATTCCACTTATGGGTATATCCAAAGAAACTGAAATTAGTATCTCAAAGAGATATCTTCATTCATGTTCACTGGAGCATTATTCACGATACCCAATATGGAAACCACCTATATAACCATTAATGGATGAATGGCCGATGTAGTACATATATACAATGGAATATTATATAGTCTCTTAAAAGAAGGAAACTTTCCATTTGTGACAACATAGACGAAGCTAAAGACATTGTGCTTATATGTGGAATCTAATATTATCTAACGTATAGAAGCAGAGAATAGAATAGTGGTTGCCAGAGAGGGGAAAGAAAGGAATAGGGAGATGTGGGTCAGGGAAACAAAGTTTCAGTTATGCAAGATGAATAATTTCTGGAAATCTATTGTACAGCAATGTGATTATATTTATCAACACTGTTTTGCATACTTGAAATTTGCTAAGAGGATAGATTTTAAGTGTTATCACCCAAAAAAAATAGCAATGACAAGTGACAAACATGTTACATAGTTTCATTATGGTGGTCATTTCATAATGTATACTTATATCAAAACATCAAGTTATACACTTTAAGGTATACACAAACTTATTTTGCATAATCATTCAATAAATCTGGGGGGTGGAGGGGAACAGCTTTTAGAGTCAAGAACCTTAAAACGACTGCCATTAATTTTATGACCTTACTGATCTAGGTTTCAAGCAATCAATGGTGATTTTCCCATAAAGGTTTAATATTAATAAGAAAGCCAGTCAGATTCCATATATATTTTTGAAATGTTTGTTCTATATCTGTGAAATATGTCATGGGTACTCTAATAGGGATTGCATTGAATCTATAAATTGCTTTGGGTAGTATGGACATTCTGATGATGTTAATTCTTCCAATCCATGAACATGGTACATGCTTCCATTTGTTTGTGTCTTCCTTAATTTCTTTCTTCAGTGTTGTGTAGTTTTCTGAGTATGGTGTTTTACCTCCTTGGTTAGGTCTAGTCCTAGGTACTTTATTTTTCTTGTTGCTATATCAAATGGGATTTTTTTTCATGATTTCTGTTTCTGATGTTTCTGGTGTACAAAAACGCCTTCAATTTCTGAATATTGATTTTGTATCCCATTGTTTGCCAACTTCACTTATTAGGTAGAGTAGTTTTTTGGTGAAGTCAATAGGATTTTCTATGTACACTATCATGTCATCTGCAAATAATGACAGTTTTATGTCTTCCTTTCCAATTTGGATGCTTTTTATTTCTTCTTCTTGTCTGATTGCTGTGGCTAGGACTTCCAGTACTACGTTGAATAGGAGTGGTGAGAGCGGGCATCCTTGTCTTGTTCCTGATCTTAACAGGAAAGCTTATAGTTTTTGTCCATTGAGTATGATATTGGCTGTAGGTCTCTCATATATGGCCTTTATTATGTTGAGGTATACTCCCTCTACTCCCCCTTTGCCAAGTGTTTTTATCATAAATGGGTGCTGTACCTTATCAAATGCTTTTACTGCTCCTATTGATATGATCATGTGATTTTTGTCTTTCCTTTTGTTTATATGATGGATTACATTTATTGATTTGTGAATATTGTACCATTCTTGCATCCCTGGGATGAACCCCACTTGATCATGGTGTATGATCTTTTTAATGTATTGCTGGATGAAGTTTGCCAATTTTTTTGAGGATTTTAGCATCTATGTTCATTAATGATATTGGCCTGAAGTTTTCTTTCATTGTTGTGTTTTTATCTGGTTTGGAATTAGGTTGATGCTGGCTTTGTAAAAAGAGTTTGGGAGTCTTCCCTCTTCTTGGATTTTTTGGAATAGTCTGAGAAGAATAGGAGTTAACTCTTTATTAAAAGTTTTGTAAAATTCTCCTGTGAAACCATCCACTCCGGGGCTTTTGTGTGCTGGGAGCTTTTTCATTACTGCTTCAATTTCACTAGCTCTTATAGGTCTGTTCAGGCTTTCTGCCTCTTCATTCAGTTTTGGGAGATTATATTTTCCTAGAAATTTGTCCATTTTCCCCAGGTTTTCAAATTTCTTGGCATATAGTTGTTCGTAATAATTTCTTACAATCAACAAATGGTGTTGGGAGATCTGGACAGTTACATGCAAAAAAGTAAAACTAGATCACCAACTTACACCACGCACAAAAATAAATTCAAGGTGGGTAAAAGACTTAAATACAAGTCATGATGCCATAAAAGTCCTAGAGGAGAACATAGGCAGGAAAATCTTAGATATTCCACACAGCAATATTTTCACTGATATGTCCCCTAGAGCAAGGGACATAAAGGAAATAATAAACAAATGAGACCTCATCCAAATAAAAAAGCTTCTGCATGGCTAAAGAAAACAGCATTAAAATGCAAAGAGAACCAACAGTATGGGAAAACTTATTTGTCAATGATACCTCAGACAAGGGTTTGATCTCCAGAATATGTAAAGAACTCACATGACTCTAATCCAAGAAGACAAAAAACCCAATTAAAAAACGGGCAAAGGACTTGAACAGATACTTCTCCACGGAGGACATACAAAGGACCCAGAGATATATGAAAAGATGCTCAGCATCACTAGCCATCAGAGAGATGCAAATTAAAACCACAATGAGATACCACTACACACCAGTGAGATGGTCACCATAAACAAATCAACAAAAAACAAGTCCTGGCGAGGCTGTTGAGAAAAGGGAACCCTAGTGTGCTGTTGGTGGGAATACAGACTGGTGTAGCCACTCTGGAAACCAGTATGGAATTTCCAAAAAAAAACTAAAAATGGAACTGCCTTTTGACCCAGAAATACCACTGCTGGGATTATACCCTAAAGTCATGAAACACCAATTCAAAAGAACCTATGCACCCCAATGTTCATAGCAGCACAATTTACAATAGCCAGTGCTAGAAGCAACCTAAATGCCCATCAGTAAATGAGTGGATAAAACCCTGTGGTACATTTACACAATGGAATACTACACAGCAGAAAGAAAGGAGCTCCTACCCTTTGTGACAGTATGGATGGATCTGGAGAGCATTATGCTGAGTGAAATAAGCCAGACGGTGAAAGACAAATATCATATGATCTCACCTATAAGTGGAATCTAATCAATAAAACAAACAAACAACCAAAATATAACCAGAGACATTGAAATAAAGAACAAACTGACATTAACCAGAGGGGAGGAGGGAGAGTGATAATGGCGGGAAATAGGGGAAGGCCCATCAAGAAACATGTATAAAGGACACATGGACAAAGCCAAAGGGTAGGTTTGAGGGTGGGAGGTGGGTATGGGTGGGGTGGGGGGTTGTGGTGGGGTAAAAATGGAGACAACTCTACTTGAACAACAATTTTTAAAAAAGAAAAAAGAAAGCCAGTCAGAGAAGGACAAATACTATACAACATCACTTCATATGTGGAATCTAATGAACAAACTGAACTAACAAGCAAAATAGAGATAGGCTTACAGATAGAGAGCAGGATGACCACTAAGTGTGGGGGGTGGGGTAAGAGGGGGAGGCATTGAGCAAAAAGAAAAAAGGACCCATGGACAACAGTGTGGTGATTGCTGGGGGAAGGGGTTATAAGGGGATTAAATGGTAAAGGAAAAAAATACTATTAAAAATGTTTTTAAAAAGAAAATAGAAAGTCTTCTATGGCATAAGTCAACAGGGGCACTTCATCTGAGGCCCACACACTGGAGTTATGCCAGCTATTCACATGGCATTTAGCTTTCTTAATAACATAGGTTCAGATAGAGAAGGTCCCCATTCATGCTTAGCTTCCAAATGCAGAGAATACAATTCCCCACTGAAGAATGTGTGTTTTCAGCAGTCTCTCCAGAATACCTGTGTTTAAGGCAAAGGCTTTCCATCAAAGAAGATAATTAATTCCTGGGAGAGAAAGCAGTAGCTACAGACAAGGTGCCTGAAGGTTGTGGAAACCTCTTTTTTTTTTATTACTTTGTTGTTCAATTACAGTTCTCTGCATTTTCTCCCCACCTCTTTAAATATCTATTCAAGGCAAGGAGAAAATGTGTGCATCGTTTGCTTCTCCCAAGCAAGATTCATCACGGGCAGGGCGAACCGTTTGTGCTTCCTCCACAGTCTCTGGCCCTTCAGGGCCAAAGCCATTTGTTTAAGGCTATTTTTCCATAGTATTTCAAGTGAACCCATTCTAAACTCAAAACCGGAAAACAGGGTTTGAACAGGTTTTCTGTGAGAAACTTTTGATGCTTTAGTCTAGGTGGAAAAAAATTTAGACTTTCTTTTTTTTATGAGGTTTATTGAAGTATAATTGATACACCCAAAAAATTTTTCACATGATCAATATATAGAGTTTCTTAACAAAGATTAATTGGATAGTGAATTATCTTGATAGGCTTTTCATGAATGTGACATATCTTTCATATTGAAAGTGACATTACAAGAGGCTCTCAGTTTGAATCTGGGATGGTTTTGAATACCCTCAAATACCCGTAAGATCATCTAAAGCAGCTCAGGTAAGTTTTTCAATAGTACTAATGCTTATCAAAGATTATTACCTTCCATATACAGTTTTTCAACACTTTTCAGATATAGCAATATTCCATGCACACCCCAATTCAATCTCAGATAATTCTCATAACAACCTGTGAGGTGGATATTAGTGTTCTCACTTTATAGATGAGGAAGGAGGGATGTGAGGTGCCAAAGTAATGTACCCCAGATAAAAGAAACTGCAACATGATTCTAACCTGGGCTTTCTGGTTCTCAAACCACTACACATAACCACTGGGATCGTCGTTTTTGATATTTTGGAAAACAGTCTGGGGGCCCATGTTTTGGAAGGGGTTAGAGGTAGAAATATTTGGGGCTAAGGGAGAGGCCAAGATAAAAGGGCTGTTCAATGAAAGCAGTGCCACATTTTTCTTAACATTTGGGAATTCCAGTTGTCATTGTGTGTGGTGTGTGCATGTGTCTGTGCTGATGAATCTTCTCCACATAAAATTACCTCCGAAGTAGCATTAAGGTAATTATAATGATTATGGTCATATCAAAAAGAGATTACTAGTTCAACATTGTTTATTATAACATAAGAATAAAGGGTATGAGTTAAGAATTTAACAGGACCCTGGCTGGTATGGCTCAGTGGATTGAGCACTGGACTGTGAAGCCAAAGGGTCACCGGTTCAATTCCCAGTCAGGGCACATTCCTGAGTTGCGGGCCTGGTCCCCAGTAAGGAGTGTGTGAGGGGCAACCACACATTGATGTTTCTCTCCCTCTCTTTCTCTTTTCCTTCCCCTCTCTCTAAAAATAAATAAATAAAATCTTTTTTAAAAAGAATTTAACTGGAAAAAATTAACAAGTATATTCTGACCTAATCTTCACTCTACCCTTTATTAGCTGCTTGTTCTTGGCAGAATCCTTAACTTCTCTATGCTCATGTCCTAGTGTGTAAAATAAATATAACACAGTAGTAACCATCTTGTAAGTTTGTAGTGAGATTTAGTCAAATGCCTGCAAAAAATACAGATCACGGTAAGTATTCAGTATGTTTTCATTAATATTATCATCATTGTAATTATCTACCTTAGTCTCTGAGATTGTTTCATCTGCAAAATGAATGCTATTATGCCAACCATACAGGTTGTTATTATATTAAAAAGATCTTGTGTGCAAAGCACCCGCTACTATACAATGCACATAGCAATCCATCATTTAAAAGTGTATATTATTAGCTCTTATACAGTCATTGAATTTAGGACACATGCATTATGACTACTTTTAACTAGCTCCACTCTTTATATTCCTATCACCAATGCCCTGTTAGACCTTATTCAACTACTATAAATATTATGCTACCGAGAATCCTGAGTCTACCTTCAACATCCTTACTGAACCTCAGCCCGTTGCATCCAAAATACACGCAGATCTTTTACTTGAATAATATCTAAGATTCTTCCTTCTTCACATTCCCCTTCATCCTTCCATTTACATATATTCTCATTAATCTTTCATAGTTCCCCATTTCCTAGAGATTAAAGAAAAAATTGTGAAGCTCTGCATTTATAGACTTTACATCCATCAACCACCTCCTTTTCAGGCTCGGCTGCCCCTCCATGTGCAATCTACTACTTCTAGTTAGATTCTTGCTTATCTGGGATGATTGAGTGTGTACAGCTGATCTCCTGCCTGTGTCTTTATGGAAGTTCCTCATGTTTGTAATCTTTACAAAGACTGCACCTGGGAGGCAATTTGAGTAATCTTCTAGAACTCAAAAACTTTCTTTCTGACACACACACACACACACACACACACACACACACCCCTAAGAAGAATTCACAACTTAATAGAAACCAAGAATTTATTATATATTAGAATAGAAAGTTTAATGGATTAAAGTTTTCATTAATACAAATAATTTTCTTTTTTTTTTTTTTTTAAATTTTTTTTTTTTTATTGTTATGCAATTACAGTTGTATGTCTTTTCTCCCCATCCCTCTACCCCACCCCAGGTGAACCCACCTCCCTCCCCCCTCTCCACCCTCCCCCTTGGTTTTGTCCATGTGTCCTTTATAGTAGTTCCTGTAATACCCTCTTCCCACTATCCCCGCCCCCACCCCCCACCCCCGCCCTGGCTATTGTTAGATTGTTCTTAACTTCAATGTCTCTGGTTATATTTTGTTTGCTTTTTTCTTCTATTGCTTATGTTCCAGTTAAAGGTGAGATCATATGGTACTTGTCCCTCACTTCCTGGCTTATTTCACTTAGCATAATGCTCTCCAGTTTCATCCATGCTGTTGCAAAGGGTATAAGCTCCTTCTTTCTCTCTGCTGCGTAGAATTCCATTGTGTAAATATACCATAGTTTTTGGATCCACTCGTTTGCTGATGGGCACTTCGGTTGCTTCCAGTACTTGGCTATTGTAAATTGTGCTGCTATGAACATTGGGGTGCACAGATTCTTTTGGATTGGTGTTTCAGTGTTCTTAGGGTATAATCCCAGCAGCGGAATTACTGGGTCAAAGGGCAGTTCCATTTTTAGTTTTCTGAGGAAATTCCATATTGTTTTCCACAGTGGCCTCACCAGTCTGCATTCCCACCAACAGTGCACAAGGGTTCCCTTTTCTCCGCATCCTCTCCAACATTTGTTTGTGGATTTGTTTATGTTGGCCATTCTGACTGGTGTGAGATGATACCTCATTGTGGTTTTAATTTGCATCTCTCTGATGGCTAGTGATGCTGAGCATCTTTTCATATGTCTCTGGGCCCTCTGTATGTCTTCCTTGGAGAAGTGTCTGTTCAAGTCCTTTGCCCATTTTTTAATTGGGTTGTTTGTCTTCCTGGAGTGGAGTCGAGTGAGTTCTTTATATATTTTGGAGATCAGGCCCTTGTCTGAGGTATCGTTGGCAAATATGTTTTCCCATATTGTTGGTACTCTTTGTAATTTGGTGCTGTTTTCTTTAGCCATGCAGAAGCTTTTTATTCTGATGAGGTCCCATTTGTTTATTCTTTCCTTTATGTCCCTTGCTTTAGGGGATGTGTCTGTGAGGATGTTGCTGCGTGGAATGTCTGAGATTTTCCTGCCAATGTTTTCCTCAAGGACTTTTATGGTGTTACAGCTTATATTTAAGTCTTTTATCCATCTTGAGTTTATTTTCGTGTATGGCGTAAGTTGGTGATCGAGTTTCATTTTTTTGCACGTAGCTGTCCAGATCTCCCAACACCATCTGTTGAAGAGGCTGTTTTTGCTCCATTTTATGCTCCTGCCTCCTTTGTCAAATATTAATTGATCGTATAGACTTGAGTTTATTTCTGGGCTCTCTATTCTGTTCCATTGGTCTATGTGCCTGTTTTTATGCCAGTACCAGGCTGTTTTGATTACAGTGGCCTTATAATACAGTTTGATATCAGGTATTGTGATCCCTCCTGCTTTGTTTTTCTTTCTCAAAATTGCTGCAGCTATTCGAGGTCGTTTATGGTTCCATATGAATTTCTGCAATGTTTGTTCTATATCTGTGAAATATGTCATGGGTACTCTAATAGGGATTGCATTGAATCTATAAATTGCTTTGGGTAGTATGGCCATTTTGATAATGTTGATTCTTCCAATCCATGAACATGGTACATGCTTCCATTTGTTTGTATCTTCCTTAATTTCTTTCTTCAGTGTTGTGTAGTTTTCTGAGTACAGGTCTTTTACCTCCTTGGTTAGGTTTATTCCTAGGTACTTTATTTTTCTTGTTGCTATATCGAATGGGATTTTTTTCCTGATTTCTGTTTCTGCAGTTTCGTTGCTGGTGTACAGGAATGCCTTTGATTTCTGGGTATTGACTCTGTATCCAGCTGTTTTGCCAAATTCATTTATTAGGTCGAGTAGTTTTTGAGTGGAGTCTATAGGGTTTTCCATGTACACTATCATGTCGTCTGCAAACAGTGACAGTTTCATTTCCTCCTTTCCAATTTGGATGCCTTTTATTGCTTTTTCTTGTCTGATTGCTGTGGCTAGGACTTCCAATACTATGTTGAATAGGAGTGGTGAGAGAGGGCATCCTTGTCTAGTTCCTGATCTTAGTGGGAAAGCTCTAAGTTTTTGTCCATTGAGTGTGATGTTGGCTGTAGGTCTCTCATATATGGCCTTAATTATGTTGAGGACTGCTCCCTTTATTCCCACTTTGCTGAGTGTTTTTATCAGAAATGGGTGCTGTATCTTATCAAATGCTTTTTCCGCATCTATTGATATGATCATGTGATTTTTGTCTTTGCTGTTGTTGATGTGATGTATTATGTTTATTGATTTGCGAATATTGTACCATCCTTGCATCCCTGGGATGAATCCCACTTGGTCATGGTGGATGATCTTTTTAATATATTGCTGGATGCGGTTTGCTAATATTTTGTTGAGAATTTTAACGTCTATGTTCATCAGCGATATTGGCCTGAAGTTTTCTTTCTTCGTTGTGTCTTTATCTGGTTTTGGGATTAGGATGATGTTGGCTTCATAAAAAGAGTTTGGGAGTCTTCCATCAGTTTGGATTTTTTCGAATAGTCTGTGAAGGATAGGGGTTAGTTCTTCCTTAAATGCTTTGTAGAAATCTCCTGTGAAACCATCTGGTCCAGGGCTTTTGTGTGATGGGAGTTTCTTGATGACTTCTTCAATTTCCTTTGCTGATATTGGTCTGTTCAGGTTTTCTGCTTCTTCTTCATTCAGTTTTGGAAGATTATATTTTTCTAGAAATGTGTCCATTTCATCTAGGTTTTCAAATTTCTTAGCATACAGGTCTTCATAGTAATTTCTTACGATCCTTTGTATTTCTGTGGTATCAGTTGTAATCTCTCCACTTTCATTTCTAATTCTGTTTATTTGGATCCTCTCTCTTTTTTTCTTGATGAGCCTACTTAAAGGCTTGTCGATTTTGTTTATCTTTTCAAAGAACCAGCTCCTGGATTCATTGATCCTTACAATTGTGCTTTTAGTCTCTATGTCATTTAGTTCTGCTCTGATCTTGGTTATTTCCTTCCTTCTGCTTGCTCTGGGCTGTCTTTGTTGTTGTTCCTCCAGTTCTTGTAGGCGTAGGGTTAGGTTGTTTGTGTGAACTGTTTCTAACTTCTTAAGGTAGGCCTGTATTGCTATGAACTTCCCTCTCAGGACTGCCTTTGCTGTGTCCCATAGGTTTTGGGTTGTTGTGAGTTCGTTTTCATTTGTTTGCAGGAAGTTTTTGATTTCTTCCCTAATCTCGTTCTTGACCCATTCATTGTTTAATAGCATGCTATTCAGTCTCCATGATTTTGAGTGTTTTGGGTTTTTACTCTTGGGGTTGGTTTCTAGTTTCAGACCCTTGTGGTCAGAGAAAATGCTTGATATGATTTCAATTTTCTTGAATTTGTTGAGGCTTGCTTTGTGTCCTATCATGTGGTCTATCTTTGAAAAAGTTCCATGGACACTTGAAAAGAACGTGTATTTTGCTTCTTTGGGATGAAAAGCTCTGTATATATCAGTTAAGTCCATTTCCTCTAAGGTATTGTTAAGTGACACAATATCTTTGTTGATCTTTTGTTTGGAAGACCTGTCCATTTTTGATAGTGGGGTGTTAAAATCCCCTACTATAATTGTGTTGCTGTCAATATCTTTCTTGAAATCCTCCAAGATTTTCTTTATGTATTTGGGTGCTCCTATGTTGGGTGCATATATATTTACAATGTTTATGTCTTCTTGGTGGATTCTTCCTTTGAGTATTATGAAGTGACCTTCTGGGTCTCTCTTTATGGCCCTTCTTTGGAAGTCTATTTTGTCAGATATGAGTATTGCTACCCCTGCTTTTTTTTCCTGTCCGTTTGCTTGGAAGATTTGTTTCCAGCCCTTCACTTTCAGTCTGTGTAAGTCTTTTGTCCTGAGATGGGTTTCTTGTAGGCAGCATATGTGTGGGTCATGTTTTCTTATCCATTCAGCTGTTCTATGTCTTTTGATTGGAGCATTTAATCCATTTACGTTTAAGGTTATTATCGATAGGTAGTTATTCATTGCCATTATTTCCTACCTGTGTTCCTCTGTCTTTCTCTTTTCCTTCCTTTCCTTAAAGCAGTCCCTTTAGCATCTCTTGCAGAGCTGGTTTGGTGGAGCTGTATTCTTTTAGACTTCTTTTGTCTGGGAAGCTCTTTATTTGGTCTTCTATCTTGATTGAGAGCCTTGCTGGGTAAAGTAGTCTTGGTTGCAGGCCTCTGGTTCTCAGTACTTGGAATATTTTTTGCCATTCTCTTCTGGCTTGGAGCGTTTCCATTGAGAAGTCAGTTGCTAACCTTATTGGGGCTCCCTTGTATGTTACTTCCTTTTTCTCCCTTGCTGCCTTTAAGATCCTCTCTTTGTCTTGGAAATTTGCCATTTTAATTATGATGTGTCTTGCAGTGGGTCTCTTTGGGTTCCTCTTGTTTGGGACTCTCTGTGATTCCTGGATTTGGGTGACTTTTTCTCTTCTCAGATTAGGGAAATTTTCCATCATTACTTTTTCAAACAGGTTTTCTATCCCTTGCTCTTCTTCTTCTCCTTCTGGTATTCCTATTATACGGATATTGTTACGTTTCATGTTGTCCTGCATTTCCCTTATTGCCTCTTCATTCTTTCTGAGCCTCTTTTCCTTTTCTTGCTCCTTCTGGGTGTTTTTTTCTACTTTGTCCTCCAGCTCGCTGATCCGATCCTCTGCTTCGTCAAGTCTGCTTTTAATTCCTTCTACTGTGTTCTTCAATTCAGAAATTGTATTCTTCATTTCCTCTTGGCTCTTGTTGATATTTTCTATTTCCTTTTTCATGTTGATATAGTTTGCAGTGAGTTCATTGTAGTTTCCTTGTAGTTTCTGGTAGTTCTCTTTGAGCTCAGAGAGCTCAGTGAGTTTCCTGATGACCATTGCTTTGAACTCAGTATCTGATAGTTGACTTGCCTCTTTTTCGGTTAGTATTCTTTCTGAGGCTTCCTCCTTTCCTTTCATTTGGGAATTGTTTCTTTGTCTTCCCATTGTTTGTGAGGTTCTTCTTGTTGGCCTCTGCGTCTTAAATTGCTTTGTTCTGACTCCCTGGATTTATGATATGAACTTCTATGGTAGAATGCCAATGGGATTCGGTGGTGCTGTCTCCTTACTCTCCTGTGCTCACTGGTCTTGAGCTGACGTTTATGTGTTTAACACGGTCTAACTCTAGTCTTTTCAGCACTCCAGGTTTTGTTGTCTCACCTGTGGGAAAAAGAGAAAGGGGGGGCAGAAGAAAAGAAAAAAAAAAAAACACACACACACACACAAAACAAACCAAAACAAAGATGGGAAGGAGGGAAAAAGGAAATAGGAAAGGAGGAAAGGAAGGAAGGAGGGAAGAAGGAATAAAGAAAGATCGGAGGCAAGATAAGAAGGAATTTTAGCAAAAATTAAAACATAGAAATAGATAAAAGAAGGCAGGAAGAAGACATAAAAATGGTAAAGGATGGGAGGAAGAAGGAATGAAAAAAAAGAAAAAAAGAGAGAGGAAGAAGGAATTCAGGGGGAAAGGAAAAAAAAGAAAAAGGATAAAAAAAAAAAAAATCTTCTGTTGGCTTTAAACCGGTCAGGTTATTTCTGCTGGTGTCCTGTCTGTGCAACGGGAGGGGGTGGTTGGAAGGATTGGTTTCACTTTTCTCTCTTCCTGGGTCACACTCTTCGCTGTTTTGTAGGTGTGGTCCCTGGCAGTCAATCAGTCCATTGATCAGCCAATCCAGCCGCTTTGGCTTGTGACGCGTGCGTGCGCAGCAGGGGAATCCAGCCGCTTTGGGTCTGTGACGTTATTTTGTGCCCTGAGCGCGCAGCCGGCGGACCAATCGAGCCGCCAGGGCTTGGAACGCTGGCGCGCAGGTGGCGGATTCAGCCGCCTTGGGGTTAGGACACTCGCCAGCAGCTTTGTATTTGGAAAACAGGCACCCAGCCGGCCCTGTGCTTGGTGAGCGCGCGCAGCCTGCTGAGCCACAGGCTCTGTGCTTGGGGGCCCGATCCAGCCGCCCTGGGCTTGAGTCTCTCGGGCGGGCGGGGCCGCCCTGGGACTGAATCACGCGGCACTCGGTTCCGAGGTTTTGGGCCTGTGGGTGGAGCAGCTAGTCTCTGCTCCAAATTATCTCGGAGGTTTCAGGTGTGGGCGCCCCTCCGGGGTTTCAAGTGTGGGTCCCGTTTGCTAATCTGCTCGCGCGCGCGACCGGACCTCAGGTGAGCGTAGCAGTCCAGGGGCGGAGGGGGGAGGGGCGCCAGGGGCCTCGGTTACTACCGAGAGTTCTCTAATTAGCCCCTGAGTGTCTCTATTTTCTTTTTCTTTTTGAGAAATTCCTCCTTTTCAAGCCCCCCTGGTCTAATCAAGCACCTGGCTGCTCACAGCGCAGCCTGGCCCTCTCCCAAGACTCCTGCAGGAGCCCCTGCGCCAGGGCTGGCGCTTCTACCGCCCTTGTACCGCGCGGTCCTGGGTCCCGTGGACCTTATTGTCCTTGAGCACTCTTCTTACCGTCAGATCTTTCAGTGTCCTCTATCTTTGGTCTCTGATCTTCGTATATGCTGGAATACTGTTGGCTGTTCGCTCTGCTCCTCATATCAGCTAGGTATTTCCCTGGCGTTGAGGGGAAGTGGACTCCGCTCCCACCTATGTTGCCGCCATCTTGTGTCTCCCTTCAGTAACATCACAAATAATTTTCTTTCCAGGTAATGTAATTAACTGTCACATGAAATACATGGAGAACAGGAGGAATGTGACCGAGTTTGTTCTCCTGGGGCTCACAGAGAATCCGAAGATGCAGAAAGTCATATTTGTTGTGTTTTTTTTCATCTATGCCATCACGGTGGTAGGAAACGTGCTCATCGTGGTCACCATCAATGCCAGCCCATCACTGGGATCTCCCATGTACTTTTTCCTTGCCTATCTCTCCTTTATTGATGCCTGCTATTCTTCTGTCAACACCCCCAAACTTCTCATAGATTCACTTCATGAGAAGAAGACCACTCTGTTCAATGGATGCATGACCCAAATCTTTGGGGAACATTTTTTTGGAGGTGCTGAGGGCATCCTGCTTACTGTTATGGCTTATGATCGTTACGTGGCCATCTGCAAACCCCTGCACTATACAACCATCATGAACCGGCGGGTGTGTGGCCTGCTAGTGGGAGTAGTGTGGGTGGGAGGCTTTCTTCATGCAACCATACAGATTCTCTTCATCTTCAGATTGCCCTTCTGTGGCCCTAACGTCATAGATCACTTCATGTGTGATCTGAACCCTTTGCTGAATCTCGCCTGCACTGACACCCACACTCTAGGGCTCTTCGTTGCTGCCAACAGTGGGTTCATCTGTCTGTTAAACTTCCTCCTCTTGATGGTCTCTTATGTGGTCATTCTGCGCTCTCTGAGGAGCCACAGCTTAGAGGCGAGGCGCAAAGCCCTCTCCACCTGTGCCTCCCACATCACAGTGGTCGTCTTATTTTTTGTGCCCTGCATCTTTGTGTATATGAGACCCGCAGCTACTTTATCAATTGATAAAGGAGTTGCTGTATTCTACACTATCATAACACCCATGTTAAATCCTTTAATCTATACCTTGAGAAATTCCCAGATGAAGGATGCCATTAGGAAATTATTTCAGGTGACAAATAAATGTGCAGGATCCCAACAGTAATTCAAGTGAGGTAAAGATCAAAGGACATTTTGGATGATCTCAGCAATAAATACTTATGGGATAAAAGAATTAATTGCTATAAATCATAGATTCTACAGAGGGAAGCAGAAGTGGATGCAAGAGAGAAAAGCATAACCTAGGACCATTCTTTGCATATTTAAAAATACTACCACACTAAGGTTTAGTTTTGCTAGATTCAACTATGTGTATGGTTCACAGGCCTTCCTTCTAACAACAAATTAAAGAAATAATGAAATTTTATTGTTATTGATCAATAAACTCTGTAACAATCCAAGAAGGTAGGCACTGCTGTTATCATCACTTTTCAGGTGAGGAAATTGACAGAAAAGCAAAGGTATCAAAACAGATATTTCAGAAAGCCAGTAAGCAAAGCTGACCAATTTCCCAGATCATGCCCTTAACTGCCAGGCAATAATGATAGGAATTTTATTGAGTCAGGTACTGTGCTAGACACAATGTATATATTAGTTTTTTTATCTACAACTAAAAATCTAATAATTTTTAATTAATAACTGTCCTTGTTTTTATATATCACAATTGATTGTCATATGTTGCCTGTTATATTATAATATAAAGCTACTTTAGGGCTATAAAAGCATCAGCCATTTAACCTCTGATGGGTAGGAAATGAAGATTACACCATGTTTCCAAATTTCCTTGGAAGTTTTAGAACAATTTTCTATTGCTCTTGTCACTATTCTTATGCTAATTGTCCATAAGAAAGAGTAATGATTCAAATAAGAGAACATTTTTTATTTATTGGTGTTCATTACAGTTGCCCCACCATTTTCTCCTTTGTTCAACCCTGCCCTTCCCCCCCTCCCGCAGTCAATCCCCACCATTGTCCGTGCCCATGAGTCCTCTATTCATGTTCCTTTGCTGAACATTTTGATGTAATACAGGAATTTCTATTTATTAAATATACAGTCATACCCTATTAAGTATTTGCCTGCTATATAATAATAGTTTCTACGAGGTAGCACAATGTCTGGTTCATGATAAATATTAAATGAATGAAAGTATAAAGAAAGATAAATGAATTCAATAAAATGAAGAGCAGAAAGGTCACACTGGAGGCTAGGGAATTCTTTCCTACATTTATCTGTGGTAAGTCTAAGGAGAATTCTGGTGAGAACTCTTAGGGGAACTACGATTTGTTTTTACTCCTGCTTTCACTAAGGATGAGAAAAATTTGAAACTACAGCTCTCGGCATGTAAGCAATTAGTTTACCTTGATATTCTCCCTGATCTCAACCAGATTTTATTATCTTATGGATGTGAGCAGCTTATGTTATAGTTCTCTGTAAATTGGTGTACTTTTTAGTTACATTTTATGCTTAAAAGATATTTTTTAAGAACAGGTGGCTCTATCAACACACAAAGCATTTTTAGAATAAATCTATTGCTTTCATTTCTTCTTTCATTCATTAATCAACAAATATTTTCAAGCATAAGTAATGTATCAGGCATGTTGATAGTTGCATCAGCTTCACCAATGAATAAAGAGAGACCCAATTCCTGCCTTCATAGAACTTAGGAACACTTACAGTCTCCAGGAAGGGGCAGAAAATTATTACACAGTGTTACCAATAATAAAATAATGGAGGCACAGGGCACTATGAAACTACATTGGAGGGACACACTACAAAGACCTGCTGCCTCAGGAAAAGATTTCTAATGAAAAAGCATGAAAAACAGGACTTAATAAATGCAAAGTTGGTCAGCACAGTGAATAGACATGAGGTTGGAGAACAGTGTCCTAGGAGGTGGAATACGTAACAAAGGGCAGGAGGTGAAGAGAGTGTGCAGGAAACCTAACCAAATCAGCATAGCTGTGGTAATTGAGTTATCCTCTCATTAAACAATTATTGATTGAGCCTCTCATTGGGTGCTGGGCACCATGCTGGATACTGAGTTTGTAAAAGGGAAAATGGTGAGACATGACACTGGAGAGATAATAATAGAGATCAAGAAGAGTTTCATGACCGTGTTAAAGCTCGATGCTAAGTACTGTGGAGAAAGCATTGAAAGTCATCTTAATGTTGTTTATTATATTGTATTGACTAAGCTATTGTAATTGTCCCAATTTTTACCCCTTCCCCCCCTCCACTCAGCAACCAACACTCCTTTCGGCAATTCCCCCCTCTTTGTTCATGTCCATGGGTCATGCATATAAGTTTTTGGCAACTCCATTTCCAATACTTGCTCTTAACATCCCCCTGCCTATTCTATAACTACCGATTTGTACTTCTTAATCCCTTCACCTTTTCCCCCATTTCCCCAAACCTCCCTCCCAACTGGCAACCATCCAAATGTTCTCCATATCTATGATTCTGTTTTTGTTTTGTTTGCTTAGTTTGTTTTTTATATTCAGTTGTTGATAGACATGTATTTTTGCTGTTTTATTGTTCATAGTTTTGATCTTTTTCTTAAATAAGTCCCTTTAACATTTCATATAATAATGCTTTGATGATAATGAACTCTTTTAGCTTTATCTGGGAAGCACTTTATCTGCCCTTCTAGTCTAAATGATAGCTTTGGTAGGTAGAGTAATCTTGGTTGAAGGTTCTTGCTTTTCATCACTTTGAATACTTCTTGCCAATCCCTTCTAGCCTGCAAAGTTTCTTTTGAGAAATCAGCTGAGTCTTATGGGAACACCTTTGTGGGTAACTGTCTGCTTTTCTCTTGCTGCTTTTAAGATTCTCTCTTTATCTTTAACCTTTGGCATTTTAATTATGATGTGTCTTGGTGTGGTCCTCTTTGTGTCCTTCTTGTTTGGGACTCTCTGTGCTTCCCGTAGTTGTATGTCTATTTCCTTCACCAAATTAGGGAAGTTTTCTTTTATTGTTTTTTTCAAATAGGTTTAAATTTCTTGCTCTTTCTCTTCCCCTTCTGGCACCCCTATGATGTGAATGTTGGAATGCTTGTAGTTGTCCCAGAGGCTCCTTACACTATCCTTGTTTTTTCAGATTATCTTTTTTTTCTTGCTATTCTGATTGGTTGACTTTTGCTTCCTTATGTTCCAAATCACTGATTTCATTCTGGGCTTTTCCACTCTACTGTTGATTCACTGTAAAGTGTTCTTTATTTCAGTTAGTGTATCCTTCATTACTGATTGGATCATTTTTATGCTGTTGAAATACCCACTGAGTTACTTGAGCATCCTTATAACCAGTGTTTGGAACCCTGCGTCTGATACATTGCTTATCTCCACTTTATTTAATTCTTTTTCTGGAGTTTTGAACTGTTCTTTTATTTGGGCCATATTTCTTTGTCTCCTCATTTTGGCAGCTCCCCTGTGTTTGTTTCTATGTATTAGGTAGAGCTGCATTGTTTCCCTGTCTTGGTAGTGTGGCCTAATGTAATAGGTGTCCTGTAGGGTCCAGTGACACAGATTTTCCTATCACCCAAGCTGGGTACTTGAGGTGTACCCTCTGTGTGGGCTGTGTACTCCGTCCTCTTGTAGTTGAGTCCTGATTGCTGTCGGCAGGTCAGTGGGAGGGATTTACCCAGGCCAGTCATCTGGTAGGATTGGCTGTGACCACTGGCCACCAACCACCTCCCTCCATGGTTTTTGGAGGTGGTTGAGTAGTGGTGCTCCAATGTGGTCTGTAATTGTCCACTGGGTGCACAGGCTCTGGGGTTTCCCAGGTGCTGTAAGCAAAAGTCAGTCACCACCTGTGTTCTGTCTGGGGCCACTTGGCATAAGCTATAAAGTGATCTGCAGGTGGCTGCTGCTAGTGCCAGGCCTGGGGCCACTTAGCAAGAGGCACCGAGGCTGGGCTCAGCTGTTTCTTGTTTGATCAGATTTTGGAGGGTCTGAAGCCTGTGCCAAGCCAAACCATTCATATGGAAAAGCCACTGTTAACAATTTGGGTGGGCCCCTAAGTTGGGTGAGGCAGAGCCTTAATCACCTGGGTGGGGCAAGCCATATGAACCAGGTTGATGGAGTCTTGGATATAGAGCCACTGCACCATGGCTCTGTGGGTGGGGGGTGAAGGGCCTCAGAAAAAGAACAATGGTCACTCCTACAGTTCTGTCTGGGAGAAAGCTGTCCACCAGCTCTTGCCCTGTTGCTTCAGCTCCTCCCTACATACCAATAGTGCCCTCAAGCCGCTGTCCTCATGCTGGAGCCCATAGGGAGCGAGTCTGAGTAAGTCTGTGTGGGGGGCCCTTTAATTGGAGATTGCTAAGAATCCCACAGTTTCTTCCACCAACTGAACCCCCACTGATTTTTACAGCCAGAAGTTATGGGGGCTTATCTTCTTGACACTGGAATACTGGGCCAGGTAGTTCAGTGTGGGGATGGGATCCTTCACTCCCTAGATATCTCTCCCAATATTTATCCACCACACATGGATGTGGGACCAGCCCCTTCCATGTCTCCACATCACATCTCCACATCTCCACCCTTCTACTCCTCCTACCGCTCTGGATGAATGTGACTTTTCTAATTCCTTAGTTGTCAGACTCCCATAAAACTCAATTTTCTGATGGTTCTGAGTGACAGTTGTCCTGTAGCTTAGTTGTAATTTTGTTGTGGTTGTGCAAGGAGGCAAGTTGTGTTTACATATGCCTCCATCTTGACCAAAAGTCCTTCTTATTGTTGACACTATTACAGATGTCCCCTATTTCTCCCCTTTGCCCCCCACCACGCAGCCCCCACCCAGTCTTCACAACATTGTTGTCTGTGTCCATGGGCTATGCATATATGCATATATATTCTTTGGCTAATTTCTTCCAGGTCCTCCCAATCCCTCCCCTCTGAAATCTGTAGTCCTTTCCATCTATCCAGTTAGGAGGTTACTGCAGTGATCTGGATGGGAAAGAATGGAGGCTTGCACTCTGGTGGTGCCAGTGAGGAAGCAGAGTTCAGTGAACACTGCTGTGTCCAGCTCCAGGCCCTTTCACTGCTCCCTTGTGACCTGCTACTATGTGTTTGGGCTGCCAGTAGCTCACAGCCTTACCATCCCAGGACTCAGCAGCAGCCAATGAATGACTAGAGCCTTGGTCCACCTATACCCCAAAGGGTTGTTTCCTGCTTGCCAGTCCAGACCACAGTTCCTTGTGCGCCAGCCTCAGCCCACCAGCACCCCATGGGTCGCTCCCAGCTTGCCAATGCCTTTCTTGCCTATCAGTCTCTGTCTAGGTACCATGAACTAGTTCTGGCCCAAGGCAACCCATTGAACTTCCCCCCACTGGGCAATGACTACACCTTTCCCAAAAGATTGGAATCCCGGTGGGAACCAATATCTCAATGTTATATAATAAGATTATTTTAACACCAATCCAATATTCTAGATCCATACCTTTTAGCTTCTAAAGATACTTCAAATTTCCAGGTAATGTATCATTATTTATTTGTTAAGAGGCAGTAAATTATGGTGACAAGAGACAGTTGGAAGACAGTAAGTGTGGATTCCAATCTAACTTTTGGCTCTGTGCTTAAATGGCTATCTGCAAGTACTACCCAACTTCCTCTAAGAGTCGATGACTTCATCTATAGATCTAAGAGACTTGAACTGGATTCCCTCTATTCCTTCTATCTGTAATGTTCAATGATTCTGTTTAATCTTTTTCTGAAGTCACTTTTGTCCTCCAGAGCTTCCTCATGGCATTTTTCACCTCAGCATTTCTGAGGGTGTAGATTAAGGGATTTAACATAGGGACCACCATTGTATAAAAGACAGCAACAGCTTTATCAACAGGCAGTGTGGTTACTGGACGCAAGTACACAAATATGCAGGGCACAAAAAATAAGATGACTACAGTGATGTGAGAGATACAGGTGGAGAGGGCTTTGCGCCTCCCCTCCAAGCTATAGTTCTTTAGGGAGTGCAAGATGACCACATAGGAGACCATCAAAAGGAGGAAGTTTAATAAACAGATGAACCCACTGTTGGCAGCAACAAAGAGACCAAGGGAGTGAGTGTCCATGCAGACGAGTTTCAACAAAGGGTACAAGTCACACATGAAATGATCAATCATATTGGGGCCACAGAAGGGCAGCCATACTACGAAGAGGATCTGAATGGTCGCATGGAGAAATCCTCCAGCCCAGGCCACTCCCAACAGAAGAAAGCACAGCCTGTGGCTCATGGTGGTGGTATAGTGCAGAGGTTTGCAAATGGCAACATAGCGGTCATAGGCCATCACCGTCAGCAGAATGATCTCAGTAGCACCAAAAATGTGTTCTGCATAGACTTGAGCCATGCAACTATTGAAAGAGATTACCTTCTTATCGTGAAGGGAGTCCACGATCATCTTAGGAGCTGAAGAAGAAGAATAGATTATGTCTATCCAGGAAAGGTGGGTCAGGAAGAAGTACATGGGAGAGTTCAGAGCCTGACTGGTAGTAATGGTAACCACAATGAGCAGGTTGCCTGAGAGTGTTACCAGGTATAAAACCAAAAATAACAGAAACACTACTTTCTGCATTTGGGGATTCTGTGTAAGACCTGTTAAAATGAATTCAGTCACATTCCTTTTATTCTCCATCTATATAGTATGTGTGATAAAAAGGAAGAAATGCTTTACCTTTAAAAAAAGAAAGAAGAAAAGGGAACTTAAACCACTGATGCTGATATCCAATATGCCAAGTCTAAATAATCAACCAGATAAGGTTAATGCAAAGTCTATTCCCATTTACTCGATGAAGAATACACATATCATTTGATTAAATTTCCAAATAGTATTTAAAACTAAACTTTGCCATTATTCATTCTCACTTTTTGCTTGTCCTTGGATTCTTTTATTCCCTGTATCTTAATGTATTCCTAAAGGACAGAGTGAAGGGTAAGACAAACTGTCCATATTACACACGGACAAGATACACAATGAGGTATATGGGAAGGAAATCTTTTTCAGATGATCCCACAAGTGCTTCCCACAACTGAGAAGCTAGCCTTAGAGTCTAAGCCTCAGGATAGCAGCCTCCCTTCTGGATAACCCACTGCATCAGAGAATCCTTCCAGGGGCTGGAACCCTAGAGAAGAAAGTTGAGTGCACTTCTAATTGCCAACTCTTCTCTAGAGGAGAGAGCCCTTGAGAGAACCAGCAACTGACTACTAATATGTTTTTACAACTTCTGAAAGATCTGTGCCAAAGGTTAGATTTCATTATTGAAATCAGACATAAACTTGACTCATTCATCATCATGATTTCATTTATTACTTCAGTTTCTTACAAACCTTGAAGTACTTAGGGCATATTTTAAAACACTTCCCTTCTACAGTTTTCATCTGCCTCCTTTTGTCCCACATCACAGAGAAGCAGCTTGGTCTTATGTCAAAAGTGATGTCTTTGATGCCTTCTGTTAATTGAGAGACTCAAGCACAAAATCAGTTCTTTTTCTGCCCTAGTTCAAAGACCATCAGTGTGCCTATTACCGCTCAAATTTTCTAATACCAATATTCTTAAAGAAATGAGAAGCAGAGAAAATGTTGATCTAGCAGAATGATGTTGGTCTTTCATAAAAGTGCCCACAAATTAGAAAGCCAGAGAAACCTCCATGATTGTTTAAATTTCATATGTTCAAATACTTTGAAATGCAAAGTTTTATTATAACTCTGCTTTCACCCTTCTTCGTAACATGCAGAGATTTATTGTCACACCATGTAGTTCCTGTAGTGATATGTTTTGTGGAGTGTTTGCTCTGTACTAGGCACTATGCTAAGTACTTTACATGCATTATTTCCCTTAATCTTCACAACAGTGCTTTGTGATTGGTACACAGTTATCTATATTTTAAAGAAAAGCAAACTGTGTGTAGGAGAAGATAAATGACTTGCCCAAAGCTATAATGATAAAAGAAAATAGAGGAACCTGTACTCAAATCCAGGATGTCTGTCTCTAGCTTGTTAATATTAGGACATCTCCAGTATAGAGCCATTTACCTCTAGGAATCAGCTGTGTCAGAATCTAGACAAGTCGCTTGAAACCTAACACCATCCTTGTGACCACAGGAAATCCATGGCAGTGCTTTTGCTAACCTGTCACATGTTAATAAGTTTGAGGATCTACTGGACAAGACCCTAGAAATCCTTCTAGGGTCTTTAAAGATATGGAAACCAAGGCCCAGAGAAGGCCACAGAAACACAGTTAATTGATTACATCAGATCACAACAAGAATACAAACCTTCCAATGCCCAACACATGGATTTTTTCCCACCGCCACACCTTGCCTTTCTTATGATGCCTTAAGATGAGCTGTATACAAGGGAAAATCACCCTACAGTGGCAAAGAAAATTGACTTTCATCTCGTATCTTTAGCAATACTTGTCTTGACTCTCTAAAAAGGGGCTAAATTCAGGGATGCAGAAATTCAGTTATATTGTTGGGACTACAATCCATAGCAGAAATAAGCTCTTACCTGTTTAGAACAGATCCAAAAAAGTTTGAATAGAGTCAGAATAAAAAGCGTCCCTGAGCCTGGAGTTTAATATATATTCCCAACCACAGCAGAAGGTACATCCTTTGCTCACAGATCTTGTATTTTAATGCATTCTTCTTACAGGTCTCAGTTCTAGGGCCAAAGATTTCCTTTGAGAAACAGAATGCAAATGTTGTCCTTCTCCTCTGTCCCATGCTAACATGTCCTTTTTTTATCATTTTTAATATCTTTTTTTTCCACATTTTTTATGGTTATTCAAGTACAGTTGTCTCCATTTCCCCACCCCACTCCACCCCCAGCCATGCCCACTTCCCACCCTTGATCCTACCCTCCTTTGGTTTTGTCCATGTGACCTTTATACATGTTCCTGGAAACCTTTCACCCTCTACCCCCCATTATCCCCTTCTACCTCCCCTCAGGTTACTGACAGTTTGTTCCTAATTTCAATGTGTCTGGTTATATTTTGCTTGCTTGTTTGTTTTGTTGATTAGGTTCCACTTATAAGTGAGCTCATATGGTATTTACCTTTCACCTCCTGGCTTACTTCACTTAGCATAATGCTCTCCAGATCCATCTATGCTGTTGCAAAGGGTGGGAGCTCCTTCTTTCTTTCTGCTGTGTAGTATTCCATCATGTAACAACAGACACATAGACCAATGGAACAGAATAGAAAGCCTTGAAATAAATCCAAGTCTCTATGGTCAATTAATATTCGACATGGGGCAGAAGCATAAAATGGAGTAAAAATAGCCTCTTCAACAAATGGTGTTGGGAGATCTGGACAGCTACATGCAAAAAAAAATGAAACTCGATCACCAGCTTACACCATGCACAAAAATAAATTCAAGGTGGATAAAAGACTTAAATATAAATCATGACACCATAAAAATCCTCAAGGAGAACATAGGCAGGAAAACCTTAGATATTCCACACAGCAATATTTTCACTGATATGTCCCCTAGAGCAAGGGACATAAAGGAAAGAATAAACAAATAGGGCTTCATCCAAATAAAAAGCTTCTGCATGGCTAAAGAAAACAGCATTAAAATTAAAAGAGAACCAACCATATGGGAAAACATATTTACAAATGATATTTTGGACAAGGGTTTGATCTCCAGAATATACAAAGAATTCACACAACTCCAATCCAGGAAGACAAAAAACCCAATTAAAAAATAGGCAAAGGAATTGAACAGACACTTCTCCAGGGAGGACAGTCAGAGCACTGTTTCGAGGAAATGACTGTACACAAGCCAGTCTCTGACTATCCAACCATCACACCACATGCCCCACCCCTGGAGGAAACCTTCAGTGGCCCACCAAGTGCCACTCTGCTGCACTACTACAGTGCCTCACAGTCCCAAGCTGAGAACGTCACTCAGGGATCCACATACTGTAAACCTGTTCCTGATTATATACACATAGTCATGTACAGTGAGAATAGCAAATATTTCTGCAAAATATCCAAAAACCTCTCAAAGTGATCCCCATCAAATGTCAGAAAGTAATGCATCAATGATTTTAGTTATAAACACCTTGGTAGAAAACAGAAATATAAAAACTGGATTAAACATAAGCAATTCTGGTTAACTTACCAGGTTGCCTCCGTAGTTAAGGAGAATGTCCAATGTATTTAGAAATAAGAAATAACTATATATAGCTGTCCAAACATCATGCTGTGTAATGGATATTCTTCAAGTCGCTACTCACTGGACACTACTACAGGAAGCAAAGAATATGAAAATCACACAAATTTATCCAAATGGATTCATCCAGCATTTTTAAAGCACAAATGCCTTAGAAATTCAAGTCAAAGGAAAAAAATGAGATGTTGAATTTGAAACCTTAAGTCCTCAGGTACTAAGGGGAACTTCTGATCTTAAGCGCCTAACTCTACAGTTACAGAACAAGACACACAAATATTTCTATCACTTAATAACCAACCCCTCTTATTCTGCTCTTAAAATAAGAAAGCACCTTCTTTTTCAGCATACTGAGAGGATGCTGACAGCATGAAAGGACCTATCTATTTATCTAAGGCTTGGCCCTCCCAGGAATTAATTATCTCCGTTTTTTTAAAGATCTTGCCTTAGGGAAGGGTCAAGTCAAGGAACATGTATAAAGGACTCAAGGACAAAGAAAACTGGGGGGTGGGAGGGGCAGGAGGATTGAATGTGGGGAGTGGGAGGTGGGTAGGGCAGGGAAGAGTAATGGGGGGGTGGGGACAACTGTAACTGAACAACAATTAAAAAAAAAAAAAGATCTTACCTTAGAAACAGGTATCTGGGAGGATTCCTCTATGAACAACACACCTTTGCCTGACTGGTCCTTTTTCCTTCACTTAAACTTATGTAGTAATAGCCTATATTGCTGGTCTAGAAGATTATGTGATAAAGCACCCTTCTTCTAAGCCCTTGGGTATCATGAACTGGGGCCTGAAGGACTCTCCATGCTGTGTAAACAAGAACGTGGGGTTTCATTCAGGTTGCACGTCCCTGAGGAAATTTCCTCACTGGCTGAGATCAGCAGAGGAGGCTGAGGTACTGAGTCAGTCTCTCAGCTGCACTACACACATACCAAGTCATACTCTGTTTGTAGGAATATTGCAACTCGACATATTTTCAGGCGGAATGATATCTAGAGTTGGGTGCCAATGGAAGGCTAGAATCCTAGTGCCAACTTATATGGTATGAAAATATAAAAAGAATTTTTATCTCTTTTGTTGCCTTTTGGGGGGAGCCTAGGAATTCCACTGGCCATCCAGTGAAAGAAGCCTTACTTAACTGAACAGACTGCCTCAGATTTTCTTCACACATAATATCCTAGAACAAAGATTTGAAAAGCCACGTATGTTCTGCCATCTTGCAAACACATGCTAAAGCAAGTACTCTGTAGCCTGAGGAGAGGCTGTGGTTTAAATAATATATCATATGAGCTGAAGCACCTGTTATATTTAAATATGTGGCTAGGCAGTGGATGGAGCTCTGGGAAAAATAGTAATAATAGTAGCTACCACTCCTGAGCATTATAACATTTAACCTACTAGTATGGAGTATTACATTGATTGATTTTATATTCTAAACCAACCTGGAATTCCTAGGATAAATCCCATTTGGTGTATAATCTTTTTTATAGGCTATTGGATTCAGTTTGCTAGTATTTTATTGAGTATTTTTGGATCTATATTCAAAAGAGTTGGTTGCAGTTTTCTTTTCTTGTGATGTCTTTATCTAATTTTGATATCAGGATAATATTGGTCTTATATAATGATTTGGAAAGTGTTCCTTTCTATTCTGTTTTTTTGGAAGAGTTTGTGAAGGATTGGTGTTAATTCTTCCTTAGAAGTTCAGTAAAATTCACTTCCAAGTGAAGTCATCTTGGCCTGTTTGTTTGGGGTGTTTTTGTGGGAAGTTGCTTTTTTTTTTTAATTGACATTACTAACTCAATCTCTTAACTTGTTGTAAATACATCAGACTATTTCATTTGCATCAGTTTCAGCATTTTATGCATTACCAAGAATTTGTCTATTTCATCTATGTTATAGAAATTGTTGGTGTACAAGTGTTCATAGTATCCCCTTATAATCTTTTTTATTTCTGTAAGGTTGGTAGTAATATCCCTGCTTTCATTCCTGATTTAATTAGTTTGAATCTTCCATCTCTTTTTTAGTCAATCTAACTAAAGTTTTATCACTTTGGTGATCTTTTCAAAAAATCCATTTTTGGTTTTGTAGTTTCCTGTTCTTCATTCTCCAATTCTTACATTTCTGTTTTAATCTTTGTTACTTTAGCCTTCTGTTTGCTTTGGTTTCATTTGTCCCACGCCCCTCCCCCCACCAGTATCTTAACAGGAAAGGTTAGATTATCAATTTGAGATCTTTCTTCTTTTGTTGACATAGGTATTTATAGCTATAAAAATCCCACAAAGCACTGATTTAGATGTACCCCATAGGCTATGGTATGTTGTGTTTTCATTTTTATTCATTTCAAAGTATTTTCTAATTTTCCTCATGATTTCCTTTTTGACGCATTGAAATGGCCCTCCTATATGGTCACCGCTGCACATGGCATCTGTCTCAGGGATGTGTCCTGCCTGCCACTCGTTAGAACCAAAGCCTCTAAATTGTACACAGCTGGTCTGAATCAGCATCTCCTCCCCCACCACCCACAATGCACGGGGCACATCATGGAATCCGTGTCTAAGGCACTGCAATAATGTAATTGTTAGAGCTCTGGCTTAGAAAGTAGGTCAGTTGGCATTTAAATCAGAACTCTACCAAATATTAGCTTTTTTGACCTTGACCAAATGATGCTCACTGTGAGCATCAATTTCCTTAAACATAAAACAGAATTATTAATTCCTCCCTCATGCAGATTATGTGAGAATTAGATAATATACCACACTTGGCAGAGTGACATAAATACAGAGCACTGATTATTTGTTAGTCCTCATTGCATCCACATTTCCTTTATCTCTTACAACTTTTCAAGGATTTTCAAATTCACAGTCAGATTTTTTTAGTAAAAAGAAGATCAAACATTCAGAGAAAGATTTCAGAATTATAATGACTTATGAATCAGTATTTAGTACTTTAAAACTTGGTCTTTCTTCTTTTTATTTGCCCAGATTCTACCAACAATATAAGTAAAGAAGATAGATGGGTGGATATATGATGATGACAGATAGATAGATGATAGATAATAGATCAATTGAGACAATTCTTGCCAAAATCCTGAACCGTTCACACCATGAGCTCTGATTGCCTATAACAGAAAATGACAACAGACAGTGAGCCTTTGCTCTATGCCAGGCACTAATCTAAGCATGTTATGTGCTTTATCTCATAGAACCACCACAGCAGTCCTGTGATAGGTACCATTACCACCCCCTTTGTGTACATGTGGGAATTCAGGTGTGAAGAGGCTGAGGAATTTGCCCAACATAATATAGACATAGAAGAGCCAGCAAAACTCTTACTCTTCAGCTTGATTCAGACGTTTATTATGAAAGAGCAGTTTCTCTAGCCTCCAGGTGTCTCCCCTCAGGGCATTAACAGGAGAATATCAGTTTTGCACTGACTTAGGGGTTTCCACGTGTTATTGTGCGCAGTCTTCCCTGTAACTGTGAGACAGGTATCACTGAGGCTGTGTTATACACTCTGCCTGGCTCATCACCCACACTCCCACAACCAGAACTCTGTGTTTTAGGTGCCAGACGCTAGAATCACTTCCTAAACAGTCACAGAGAGCTGCTGGCCCGGCCCAGCTGGCCCTCCCTCACCCCCTTGCTCACATGTCTTTTTATTATTTTCCCCTACTTTAATAATGGTGTGAGTAGACCTTTTGTTAAAAAATAATAATAAAAAACTATTTCTATAATAATGGCCATCTGTTGTACTTGTTGCAAGGATTTTTCCAGTGTATCCCGTATTTTTCTGTGGTTGAACCCATTAGTTTTGTCCTGTGTTGATACCATTGTACTTCACTTAAAATGCTCTTTCCCCATCCAGGGATTAGATAGATTTACTTCTTTGTTTTTCTGTTCTTGAACAGATCTCTATTTTAATTGAAGACTTTAATACACACGACTTGGGTATTTTCTTTATTTCTCTCTTTTTGGGTTTTGTTTGTTTGTTTGTTTTTAGTGATGGCATTAGGAGAGGACACTTTATTTGAAAGTTGCCTATTCAATTATTGAAAAATATCTTATCAACTATGCATAATATTCTTTTAAATATCATTTTTAAATAATGTCCTTCTGCTATTTGATTATATTTGCTTCTTCTTGAGCTTATCTGTGCTCATCAATTTTATTTGTATTTTTAAAATACTAAAAAACTTTTGAATTTATTTATCAAGTTCAATATTTTTCTATTGCCTGATGTACTGACGTCTGCATTCAACCTTTTTTCTTAATACAATGGGTTGTTTTTCTAACCTTTTAAGTTGAATACTTAGTTCATTTACTCCTTCTTTATTTATCTTCTTTCTTAATATTATAACAATCAAATATTTCAAGAATAATAACATGTGAGTATTTTCATTTCCATTCTTTTAGCAAGAATTTGGAGTGTGTGGAAAGCTGTATGTGTTACCTTTAGGGTAAAACTTTGGCCTGTGTGATAATTGTGTTCTTTAGATCTTCTATGGCATTCGTTCTTTGTCCTATCCTATATGTAGAAAGTTTAGGCACAGCAGACTAAGATCTCTATACAACATCATATGGTTACTCCTCAACGAAAAAAGAATGAAATAAAGTAGTCTTTCTGACTATAAAGAAGACACTCTGTCCAACAAATTGCTTCCTCCTCACCTTCAATGTAGCTGTTTGGTAAAGAGATCCCAAGAATTTTTCTAATCTCCCTTAGACTGAGTTTTGATTTGCAAAATCACCCTGAAACCTAAACATGACACAAATTCTCCAAGTAGTGAATTCTAACGTTTCAAATAAATCTGGGGATTCCGCACTGCCTCGTGCTGTCTGCTTCATCCTCTGCAGGAAGTTCTTCTTCCTTCCTGTGTGGTGCTCCCCTTAGACAACAGTGTTTAAATGTGGTATAAGCGCACAGTCTCACTGCCAGGTGTACCTCACTGGACCCTCCAACATCCACCCAGTTCGGTTTTTCTGGAATGTGACTACATCATTCCTAATTTCAAATTGAATTCACTTGATGTTCTATATTCACCCTGAAACAAATTGGAAATAGTAGGAATAAAGAACTCTGAGGTTTAGCTTCATCGGCACAAGTGACTGGGTGAGAGGCATATGAGAATACTCTTGAATTCATGCCTCTGCTCCTCTGTGGGTCCTCCCTTTACCCCTGTTTTTCTTTGGGGTAAAATACTATGGCAATTGCTGGGAGAATATCAATTCATAGACAATTACAGGAAAGGTGGCTGGAATGTCAAATCATAAAACTGTGTTATGTACACTCTTGTATGAATGAGTATGGGAGGGGAGGTAGGGGGGAGGTGGGCTGAGAGGAAGAGAGCATTATGTATTCATTATGTAACTAATAATATGGCCCAAATTTAACTTGGGTTTATCTGCCTGAGGTTTCCATCAGTCTTACAGAAAACAACCCTGACAGAAATTACTTGCTTGATCAAAATTTATCTGCCACAATTGTAACCCCTGTGCTATGCACAGATAAATCAAGTATCTAAATGCTAAAGCAGATTCACGGAGCAAAGGGACAATGTGACAGAATTCACCCTGCTTGGCCTGGCACAGAACCCACGTGTGAAAAAACTCTTGTTGGCTGTGTTCACAATCATCTACTTTCTCACTGTGGCCGGCAACCTACCCATCGTAATGACAGTCACCACCAGCGGAGCCTTGGACTCCCCCGCGTATTCTTTTTTCTTTCTTTCTTGTCCTTCGTAGATGGCTGGTACTCTTCTACCATGGCCCCCAAAGTGGTATTTGACTTACTCGCTGAAAAGAAAACTATCTCCTTCAGTGGCTGCGTGACTCAGCCCTTTGCTGGACATTTCTGTGGAGGAGTTGCAATCACCCCCTCCCAGTGGTGGCCTGCGAGCGCTACCTGGCCATCTGCAAGCCCCTACCCTACCCATCACAATGAACAGGCACGTGTGTGGCCTCCTGGTGGCCGTGGCCTGGGCTGGGGATTTCTACACACTCTGACTGAAATTCTTTTTATCACCTGACTGCCTTTATGTGGCCCTAATGTCACTGACCATTTCATCTGTGACCTTCTCCCTCTGCTAAAACTCTCCTGCCCTGACACACGCATCTTTGGACTTTTTGTTACTGCCAACAGTGGACGGAGGTGTACGTGCATTTTTTCATTCTTACCACCTCGTATGTCCTCCTCCTTTCTCCCTAAGAATGCACAGCACGGAAGGACAATGGAAGGACAACAGAAGACTCTCTCCATCTGCACTTCCCATGTTACTGTAGTTGTCTTATTTTTTGTACCCTGTATATTTGTGTACCTTCAGCCCATAATCATCTTTCCCATTGATAAAGCATAGTATGTTTTATACTATGGTAACACCCATGTTGAACCCTTTAATCTACACCCCCAGACACTCAGAGGTGAAAAACGCCATGAGGAAGCTCTGGAGTCAAAAAGTAATCTTGGCTAACAATTCAGGTGAATAGAGAAGTAACAACAAAATCTACCCATATTTTAAGAACAAGTGTGACTAATAGGAAAGATCATGGTCTTAAAGGCCAAATAATATGAGTTTAAGTAGATTTTGCCCCACTGCTTTCTCAAATCTTCAATAGTTTCTCTTTAATAAAATATTGTTATTTGATTAAATGATGACTAAGTTTCTAACAATTAGAAACTTTTTCCATTTACAAATTATTCATCAAAGGGGCACTGCAAATCAACATAAAAATGTCACATGTATGAACAATCACTGAATTCATGTATTCAGTAGAACAATAATTTAAATTAAAAAAAGAGTCAGCTGACACATAGCAAAAATTGCTCAGATACTACTACAGCCTACAGAGATACCACTGGAGCACAAGGTATGCTGGGAACTATAGTTCCTGACAGAGAAGCCCAAGGTCACTGCTACTGTCATTCACTAACCACGATCACAGGAGGGTCAAACGTCTGCCTCAGCCTCACTTCACTTCAAAATGTGTCCTAAATGCCATCCATTTACAAGTAGGGCCGGCAAAACAATGAGTTACTATCTCAGCAAGGATTCGTAATGTGGACAGTGAGCAGGCACCTGGACATTAAGAGCTAACCTATCATCAACTCCCTATTATGTGATAAAAATTCCCTTAAATATCTCTGCAGTTACAAATGGGGAGCTGGTTAGAGGGATTTGAGATCTGAGCAGAACTTGTTTCAAAAGTTCTCACCAATGGTGGATCCTGTCCAGTGCTGGTAAGGGAGAGCCCAGGGCCAGAGGCCAAAAGAACTATCTTTGGACAGAGTCTGTGATTCCTGGGGAAGAGCCCAGAAATTTGTTTCCAGGAGTGTTCTCACCCAGGGAGTCAAATATTATGTGATACTGACATGCCCCATGTGTTCAGGACTTTATATCAAGTTAGATTTCATTCTATATGAAGGCCTTTGAAAAATACATGCTTTGCCAAATTTTCCTATGAGTGAACATCTTATATATACAAGCAATGGTATGTTTAAAAATCAATTTTTCTTTTAAAGATCTAGTTGTAATTCCCAAGAAAGATGGAATGAAACAGGGTAATGTGAAAATAAGATGCTGGTGATTGTAAAGTTCACTGAGCACCTTCTTTGAATAAAGTCATGACCTAAGCACTTACTTTGTATGTCTTGAGGCAGCAAATTTCTGAGTGTAATTTCTTTCTGTCCTTGATTCATTTATAAGTTGGTTGGGCCATTGGTAATCATGACTCTGACACAAAACCAAGGGGGGATAGGATCAGGCCTTTGGGCCAGTTGATGGGTTAACTGTACTGAAAATACAGGTGCTTTTCAAATCTCAACTAAAGCGAGGATGCTTTTCTGGAAAGTCTCATGATAAAATTGTAGCAAGCTGGCAAAGAGATGGACTGTTTTTAAGTAAGCCTCACCATGATTTCACATTTCTTAGTTGACTGGAAAATTAGCTCAGTTATTATCTAACAGCGGAAATGAACAGGTATAGAACTCAAGGTCTCAGTTATATGTAGCTGTCAGTAATTAGATTTCAAAATGTGGCAAAGTGAAAGAAGACAATGTTTACTTTGCCCAAGAACTCAACAACTGTTGTTTTTGTTAAATACAGAATTTGGGGGTAAAGCCATTATTTCCCGGTGATCTGAATTTATTGGTTATTGAGGACTAATTTTGAGTACTTACTGTAGAGAAATTGCTGTGCATATTAATGTCATTTGCTTTTTTCATCCTGTAAAAAGTGGATATGATGGTGACTTACAGATTATCTGTCCAACAAAGGATAAGGTTGTTACAAATTAAGGGAACCTGCAATCTTAAAGGGTGAAGCCCGAGGAGGGATATGATAAGAGTTGGTAAAACCAGAAAAGGAATGGGCTGAACATGGATGGATGTTTCAGATTCCAGGACACTAGAATCCCTTGGAGTTTGAAATAGAAAGAGGAAGAATGAAAGTCCACTTTGCATCATTGGCCCAAAAATAAACCACTCTGTTCTAAGCATAGCAGATTTCAAACTTAGTAGAGACAGGAAAGCAAATGAAAGCAATCTCCTTATGAAAGGTTAGGGAAAGGTTGAGGTACATGTAATAATATCAGGTAAAACGTGTTGGGGATATATGTGCCAGAAGTCTGATTAAGAACTTTGCATAGATTATCCAACTTAATTTTCACAGTAACACTTTAGATATTGTTATCTTCATTTATTTTAAAGATGAGCCTCAGAGGCTGATAGAGGTTTGGTCACTTACTCACGTTGTGCCATGAGGAAGCACAGGAAATAAGAACCAAACTCAAGTTGATCTGGCTCCAGAGTCAAGATTGTACCCTCTCTGCTCCAGCATAGCAGCCACACTGCTGATGTCACAAAGGGTGACAAAAAGAAATAGAGGCCAGGCCTAGATGCACAGACTCCTATATATAGCTAAGCACGAAGTACTTTGTCTTATGCTGTATTTTGCCTCACATTTATACAACTCAATTATCACACAGACTCAGATGATACTAACATGGATTGCTATTTAAAGATTTGGACGGTGAATCACAAATAACTGATTTCGAGTTTGGGTTTAGGCACTTCAAAGCTAGATACTTGGTTAATTAGTTAACCACATCAGAGGACATTTTCATCATTTCTAAAACAGGGAAAATATTCACTCATGCCATATACATTTCATATAGTTGTTTTATAATCAAATTATGCAATTCAAGTGAAAAGACTAAGTTAACCATAAAAGTCTTTGATGATGAATGGCTAGAAAAGATGAAATAAGATATTTGGTAACAAAAAAGAAGTTTTCGTTTGTTCCACTTAACAGCAATAGTCATTTTTAGTCTCTGCTTTACCAGTCATTAGCCACCTGCAATGTCTCACTGTGTGAAGAGCTTTTTCACGGCATTTTTTACCTCTTCATTTCTCAGGGTGTAAATGAGTGGATTCAGCATAGGCGTCAGAATACCATAAAATACTGCCATGTTTTTGTCTATAGGTGAAGTAGATGACGGACGCATATAAGTAAACACACAGGGCACAAAGAACAGGGCAACAGCCGTGAAGTGGGCCCCACAGGTGGAGAGGGCTTTGCGTCTCCCCTCTTCACTGTGGGACCTCAAGGAGTGCAGGATGACAATGTACGAGGCAGCCAGAATGAGGACGTTCAACAGGCAGATCACACCACTGTTGGCAACCACCAGCAGCCCAGTGACATATGTGTTGGTGCAAGCGAGTTCCAGCAAGGGGTACAAGTCACAGACAAAGTGATTAATTATGTTGGGCCCACAGAAGGGCAACTGAAGGACCAGGAGGAGCTGAACCAATGAATGCAGGAAGCCCCCCAGCCAAGTCACCCCCACCAGCAGGACACAAAGATGCCTGGTCATGACAATCGTGTAGTGCAGGGGCTTGCAGATGGCCATGTAGCGGTCATAGGCCATCACCGTGAGCAGGATGATCTCGACGCCTCCCAGAAAATGGGCTCCAAAGAGCTGAGCCATGCAACCCTCATAAGAGATGGTTCTCCCCTCGTACAGGGAGTCGGCGATGAGCTTAGGGGCCATAGAGGAAGAATAACAGGTGTCAACAAAGGACAGGTTGGCCAGGAAAAAATACATGGGGGAAGCCAGGGTGGGACTGGAGGTGATGGTGACCACAATGAGCACATTGCCACAAACTGTGACTGCATAGATGATCAAAAAGACCACAAAAAGAACTCTCTGTATTTCTGGGTTCTGTGACAGTCCCAGCATGAAAAATTCTGTGATATTGCGTGATGTCTCCATAGTCCAAGGACACTGAGACGGCAGGTGCAGTATTGCCTAGAAAGTCAAGAGAGAAACATAATCATAGCAGAATTCCCGAAGGAAAATGGTGCAAGGTTTCTTTTATCTACACCCACTTTCCTTTGCCCCTCTTCACTCCTTGTGTTCCACAATTCCTGTACCAATTTATTGGGTTAATCACAAAAGGTCCACACATGTCTATCTGCTTGCTTGAGCATCACTAGGCACTAGATCTCAAAGTTAGGTACTACATGAAAATAATAACTTAATTATCTAAAGTTTAATTTACTTTGTTACTACTGACATCGAACATTTGGCAGACATTGGTTTCCTAATTCAACTGGAGTCCCTCTCTGACAATTTTCAGCATGGTTCCACATAGACACAATGGCCCTTGAGAAAATCATGAATATTTCAGGTCTCCTGAAACCTCTGTGTGTACAGTCTATACATTAAATATTCCTTCTCAGACTGTGCAGTGAGGCTTGCTATACTTTCTGTTGCAGATGTTTCTGATAGTAACACAAACTGATGTTAAACCAAAGAAAGCAGGAGTGGAAGAAACCGGCTAAGCTGCAGCTGGAGACTTCCCAACTTCTCCATTTCTCCCTGCCTATTTACTCCCACTCCATGCCCAGGCCATGGGCAAGCTCATGTCTTGGAAGCCAACTTAAATTACTCCTGCCCCTTGCTTTATATATTTTACTATTCTGTGTTTTGCTTTGCTTGGGCTTGGTAAAATTCTTCTGGTTAAAGCTACTGGTCATCCCTCTGCACTCTAGAGAGGAGGCAAAGGTTAAAAAAAGAAAGTCTGGTGAGCATCACTGAAAGATTCTATCAAATGATTATCTGTGTATTCACTACATAAAGGAAGCTACAGGGGCAGGGAGAATAGATGCCCTGTCTTAACCTGCTGTATATTAGAATCTCATAGGGCAGAATATCCCTATTCATCCTTTCTTCTTCTAATAACATTAAGGAAATGCCTGTGCCTATGTTTGTGTTGATTAAACAAAAAACTGTCATCTCACCCACACCAACCTATTATTTTCCTGAAAACACAGACCTTCTTAAGATAGCTAAATCTCTCAACTTGCTAAGATCTCATGTTCAGTCTGATGAGAACTAATGGAAAACCGTTAAGTGTCAGAGGAAGAAAGACACCCAGGTATAAGAAACACTGCAGGAAGTTTTCTGTATGGATCCGGAAGCTGTCCCCTTTTCTCTCGCCATGCTTTGTTGCAAGAAGGCAAATACAGCTTCTGCAAGTGACAAGTCTGATGGGGACCTTTTCAGAGCAGAACTTCACGACAGACAGCACAGACAGCAGTGAAAAGAGCGGACGCCTGTGCAGAACTTCGTCTTTGCCAAGCACTGTCCTAACTGCCTTAATACATACCATTAGTTCCACCCTCACCTCACCCCCAGGAGGGAGATTACTGTCTTGATCTTCGTGGCCCAGAAGAAGAAAGTCAGGCACACATTTAGCAACTTACAGAAGCCTTCAGCTAATAAGCGACCGGGCTGGCAGGCACGCTAGCTCAAGTCTGTGGGCTTTGCTGTACTATACTGTCACTTACACTCACCTGGGTTTGACTCCACTCCCTGTCATTTACTGACTGTATATTCACGGGGAACTATGCAAAGACTCAACGTTATTACCTATAAAATGAACCTGTGAACACAGCTCTACCCTGAGGTTGCAGAGAAAAGTACAAGAAAACAGTGCATGTCACATGATAGTGCCCAGTCTGAATGTGGGAAACATTTAATCAATGGCATCTCTGATAATATCATCATCACCATGGGCAACAAATTCTTCATGTGGCTTAAGGAACCAAGGACCTAAGTGTATGTACTCAAGACTAAGCAGGTATTGATATGGGTATAATTTTATTATAAATATGAAAAATGCCTTCATGCTGATCCCCATGCAGTATACAAGAGTAGAAATCATAGTATACAGTTTAGACAAATAATAAGTCTATATGCCCAAAAAGAAAAATGTTAAGATGGTTCATGGCTGTGATTTAAATTTGTAAGACTCCAAAATAAATTATATGTTAAAAACTAGCAAAGAATAAAATCTCTTGTGTGAGTTATCCATGAGAAACAAAATTATTTCATAGAAAGTAATGGGAATATTAGTAAAATTATTCCATGGCATTTTTATTTGAGTTGCATTTTTCTTTTATTTAATTTTTAAAATAGATTATAGAAAACTTACATCGACTGGATCTGAGGACATCAACAGGTCGCCCAGTCTGGGGTTTTGTTGTTGTTACTGTTTTGCATCCTAACATCACAAAATGGTGAGGCCGAAAAAGTTCTTAACTGATAATCTAGGCCAGCTCCAAGCATAGCATCCCAAATTTTCCGGTTTCACATGGCTAAAGTCCTGAATGAAATTCAAATTGTGTTTTACATGAGACAAAGCATAGCTTAGGCAATTGCAACAATGACAGAAATTCATCTGAGCTGAAAGTTTCTTAGATCGGTAGTAGAGTCAAAACTCAAAAGAGAGTCATTCATCTACAAGCAGCTGGGAATTCGTTTCATCATCCATTTCCCTCTTATTTGCTGGAGAACCCTATGACATTTAAAATCATCTTTTCCAGTTGTCCGCATTTGAAAGAGGGTGGATTGAAGACTTGGAGAGTTTAGATACAGCTGGTCCAAAGTCACGTGGGCGATTCATGGCGGAGGCACAGCAGGAACTCTGGTCACTCGTGGCTCCAGGTCACTTGGGTGCTCTCTCCAATACAGCCACCACCTTCCACTCTCTACTTCAGTCTTTGACAATTCAAAAACGCACTGCCGCTACCATCAGGGAGGAAGTTCTCTCAGAGGGAGTAGCTGGCTTCTTAGCTCTGCTTTCGCCTAAGACTGACCCGAACAGTCTCAGAGCAATCTTTCTCCTTCCCCTGAAAAAGGTTATTTATAAGGCGAGAGGGATAACACTGGGATCTTGGGTGTACATGCTTTCTGCCTCTCCAAGGGAGACCAGCTGTCCCCTCCCAGGATCACTGGCTGAAGCGGTGTTAGAACCAGCTGCTGCCTCCTCCACAGGTTGGAACCATGTGGATGCCACTATTTAATTAGTCCCTTTGAATACAATTTGGTCTCACAAGGAGTGACCTCTATATTCTGCCTCCTAGAAGTGCCCATTGTCCTACTAGTGTCTAGAGAGAGAGTCCACAAACTGGCAGAAGAAAAAGGGAATTATGATATTTCAGAAACCAATATGAGAGGGTCAATATCTTTAGGCGAATTGCTCACTGGACAAAAATAAAAATCAACAGCATTTATTGAGCATCTTCAGTGTTCTAAGCACGAATCCTAGGCCTTTTCACGTACATCATCTCTTTCATCTTCCCCACAGCACCATGAGAAAAGAATCGCTCCCCTTCATCCAGGCCTCTGCCGTGCAGTGTGCCGAGAGATCGGGGAGGCTACGGTCAGAAGGACCAGAACTTCAATTGCACTCCCACCACTTCAGTCACTCAATGAGTACTTTTTCAGGCACTTGGCTAAATGCCGGGAATGTAACAGTGACTAAGACGGACAGGGTCCCTGGCAGCATGCGGCCAACATTCCAAAAGGGGCAGAGCTGCCTCCAAACCAAAGCAGGGGCATAAGAAAAATAATTACAATGGCAAAAATATGGAATGTATGAATATAGAAATATACTTTCATGCTAAGTACAGCCAGAGATATATGTGTTTAATACTTCTTGACAAATCAGCAAATTTTTCTCCATAACATTGGTAACCATTTGCATTTTCACTATGTTTGCCTACTCAGCACATGCGTACTGTAATTCTCCAATACCGGTGGCTCCTATTCTAAGCCTTCTCCACACCTGTTCCCTGAAACTTCCAGAAAAAGCCACAAAAGAGGGAGGACTCAGTCTGCTACCAATTTGTTTCACCAACTTCAAAAGGCCCATCAACATTGTCCAGCAATCTTACTGTATTTCTTTGATTAACAAATTTTTCCAATTCTCAAGGACCATTTAAAATGTTCTTTATTTTCTTCAAAACTCTATTCCCCAACCTCCAATCTCTACCCTTCACTTGTTTTTATTTTGTTTCAATTATAGTTTGTATACAATATCATTTTGTAGCAGATGTAGAGCATACTGGTTAGACAACCATATACTTTACAAAGTGGTTCTCCCAGTATGTCAGGTACCCACCTGGCACCATACACAATTATTATAACATTATTGGCTCTGTTCCCTGTGCTGCACTTTACGTCCCCATAACTATTCTGTAGCTCAATCCCTTCACCTTTTTCACCCAGCCGCCAACACCTCTTCTCTCTGGCAACCATCAGTCTGTTCTCTGTATCTCTGGGTCTGTTTCTGTTTTGTTTATTTTACTCTCTAGACCCATATATAAGTGAAATCTTATGGTATTTGTCTTTATCTGTCTGAATTATTTTACTTAGCATAATACCCTCTACATCCATCCATACTGTCACAAATGGTAAGATTTCATTCTTTTTTATGTCCAACTAATATACCATTGTATATGCCATATTTTGCCATGTATAATGCACACTTTTTGCCCAAATTTTTGAGGGGAAAGTGAGGATGCACATTATATATGGGCAGTACTAATTCCATATGTATATCAATGTTTTTAATTTTTTGTTTATGCTTATGCGTTAGAAGTGTAGCTCTGGAAAGCAATAACAATATCTGTACGCAGAATAATACCTTAGAATACTATATTCAGTTTCGTTTCTAAATATAGGTAAATAAATAATTGAATTAAAAATTAAAACAAAAGATTTTTTTCCTGAAACCTTGGGTCCAAAATGTGGATGCGCATTGTACATGGAAAAATATGGTATGTTCCACCACTTTTATATCCACTCGTCTATTGATGGGTTTTGATTTTAACTCAAAACTTCTGAGTCTTGAACAAACTGTCTTAGAACTACATTGCAATCTACAACCTTCCTTTTCTCCCCTTGTCACTCACAGGAGTCAGACCTCCATCATTCCCCGTGGCTCTTCCCACCTTCCCTCACCCCGTCTCCCTTATAAATCTCTTACACATCTACTCTCCTTTAGCTTCTGCTCCTCAGAAAACTAGGACTGAGATACAATGTACAAAGGTCTCTTACAAATTACTAAGACAAGGACAGACAGACACATGAGATTTGACCAGCACTTCAGCAAAGAAGCTATCCAGTGGCCAGTAAACCAATAACAGGGGTGGGCAGACTCACCTTTTTAATCATCTGGGAAACGTGATTAGAACCACAATAAAATACTAGTGCAGCGCTGCCCCTGCAGGGATAAAATTGAAAGCACTGACTGTACCAGGTGTTTCTTGTCGAACTGGAGGAACGCTATTTTTCACATGCTGCCGGTGGAAATACATAACTGTTTTCTAAGCATATATTGAAAAACTACAGGAGGTTATCACCTAATGTCAAATACTCATGTAACCTATGACCCAGAAACTCTGCTACTCAGTATAAATCTAAAAGACACATCACTGAGAGTGTTGATAGAGCTATTTGTAATAGCACAAAACTGGTAATGAGCTAAATATCCATCATCAATAGAACAAATAAAGAATTATGGTAAATGCATACAACAGACTAACACAGCAATGAAAATAAGTGAACTATAGGTACAACACATCAATGAATCTCACAAACACAGTGTTGAGCCAAAGAACACAATCACAAAAGATGACATTCTGTATGATTGCATTTATTTAAAATTTTAAAATAGACCAATGTAGGGATGTGTACTTTCATGGTAAATGTGCAAGAGTATAAAGAAAAGCAAAGTTTTACCATAAGCCCTGTAGTACTGATGCTGGAAGAGAGAGATGTGACCAGGAAAGATATAAAGGGTCCTGGAAGGGCTACAGAACCTTTGCTTCTTGATATCATAATGTGCCTGGGTTGGATATCGGTAAGTTCATTCAGTTTGAGATTTGCTCAACTTCTTAAACCGTTAGGTTTGTATCTTTCACCAATTTTAGAAGTTTTCAGCCTTTTTTTAATATTATGTTGTGATACTCTGGACTTTTTTTTAATTAAGGAGAATTCTGAATTTTTAATTTTAGCAGGCAATTGATCTTATTGGTTTCAGATTGCAATTTCCAACCCACCTTCTGTGGGCTGTGATTCCAACGTGAGTTCAATTGTCAAATCCAGTGCTACTCATGTCTGTCCCACATGTGCACCACCCAGCAGGCAGTGGGAGACTTGAGTGACAGCTTAACCTGTAATGCCATTCTCAAAGACTTGGAGACGCTGTTCAAGTTCAGATCCACACTTTGGCAGCTCAGAGGCGAGCCCTGGAATTCACACGCAACTTTATGGGGTGACTCTCTTGAGTGTCCTTCTCTTCTTTATCTCCCTGAGGCTTTCTGCCTCTAGAAGCTTGGCTTTCGCTGTCTCACTGTGCTGCACACTTCCCACAACTGAGTCCGTGTCAGGAGCCAAGATTTGGGGGGACACAGAGAGAATAAAGGCAACTGGGATTTGTCCCATGCTCTTGAGACAAATAGGTCCTCTGGTCAAATAGAAAGGTGCCCCTGCCTGAGAGTGTGAGGTACCTGCCCAGCCACCACTGTCATCCCTGTGACATGATTGTCTGGGACAGGAGAGAACAGAGGGGAAATTAAAAGGGAGAGAGCCACTCTCAGACCCACCTGCCCAACCAACAAGACAGGGGATCTCTTCTGCACACCCCCAGTGCACACTGCCACTTCGGCCCGGCACCTGAGTCCAGACCAAGTGACACAGAGGCGAAAAGGCAGAAACTTCAGATATGATCTGCTCCCCCAATATGCCTGCTGTTGTTTAGTTTTCAGAGTCCTCGGCTGCTTTCTCGGTGCACTCTGTCTAGGGTTTATAGCTGCATCTGTGTGGGACAGAAAGGGCGGTTTATACTTATCCCACCTTGTCTGGAATGAGGACTCTTCAAGATGGGGTCTACTTTGAAGTTGAGTTAAGACTTGCTCATAGATCATCTTTCCATGTACCACAGCATGCCAACAGCAAGAGGTAAAATGAGTGAACCCGAGGTTCCACCGGTAGAAGATGACTGGGTGAGTTTCTGGTCCAGGTGGTCCTGCCCTGGAGTCTGCACTGTGCACTAGGAAGCACTGAAGAAAATAGGGGAAGTAGCTCAATTTTCAACATTCTCCAAAGTACAGACAGCTACAGAAGGACTCATGTAATATACAACAAATAGTATGAATAGGTTAACTGTTGCACTATTCCTTCTAGTTGACCAAAATTAGAATGCACATTTGGTCCACCTGTTCTTGCTAATTTTTTTAATGTTTTCATTTTTATTCCACCCCTGAATTCACTTTCTTGCCCTGCAACCTCCTCCTGGTGATTTTGACCTCTGCACTCCTGTGTGCACAGATGACGGGGTCTAGCATGGAGGTGACGACTGTGTGAAATATGCACCAGTTTGTCCTCGGGGAAGGTGGAATTGGACCAGAAGGCCCTCACATGCACTCTCGTGCCTCCAAGGCAGCACGAAGTTAGCTGCTCCACCGGAATAGACCATTACTCAAGAAGACGTGCTGATTGGGAAAACCAGCATGGGACAGAGCACAGGGTTCCTTTCTGGGAATTCTGCTCCCTAGACAAGCAAGGTGCCTTGGCTAATGTTACCCACCCAGCTGATTTGCCACCGACGGCCCCAAAGGGAGACATCCGGGTCCCACTTATCTAGGCCACACTGAGAGAGGAGCTGAAAATGCTTCAAGACCTTTAACTCTAACTTTCTCTGTTACACATGAGGTAGAAAGAGGTTGGGCAAAGTTAACTGGAAGAGCATAATTTTACATGGAATAAAATATTATAGTTTCTAGTAGTCTCTCCTGCAAGTAAGGGCCACCATGTGACTAATTTCTATCAAATAAGATGAAAGTAAAAGTGTCATGAGGCACCTTTGAAACTTCTCCAGAAAAGGAAAGTGACCAGTGTACCCTCCCCCTTCTCCCCTTCCCTGCAGCCTGGAGTAGAGATGAAAACGCTAGAGCCGTGCTGTCCAGTATGGCAGCCACCAGCCACATGTTTCTTTTTAAATCTCAGCTTGTTAAAATTAAGTAGAAGTAGAAAGAGCTCCTTTGGTCTCAGTAGCTACATTTCAACTCATTAAATGATAATGGAACATTCGGTTTTCCATATTAGAAAAAAATGAAATTGAATTCTTCCCTTACATCATGCCCAACCATCACTTTTAAGTAAAATAAGAAGTTAAATGAAAAAGACAACTTCAAATTTTTAGAATAAAATATCAAGTAGTATCTTCCAGACCTTGACTTAAGAAACTATTTCTTAAGCAAGGCATAAAAAGCACTAAAAATGACCAAAAAATTTAAACTACTAACCACATTGGAAACAAAAATGTTTAACACAGAGTAAAGTGGAAAGACCAGCTATGAGCCGGACTTACAACCGACATGCATCTGACAGGGGGTTAGTCCAAATATCCACAGAACTCTTAGAAACCTATTTTTTATTCAAACAACTCAATTGAATAAATAGGCAAAAGATGTAATGGACGACTCACAGAAAAAGAAACACTTAGGAGGAGAAACACACGAAAGTATTCTCACCGTCGCCACTGCCCAGGGAATCACACGCTGTGTGTGCGCACCCTCCGGGGGGGCGAAAGCACCAGGCGTCTCGGCAGTTCCATTTGTCAGCAAGCATGTGCACCACAGAATCTCTTACACGTGGCTCGTGGCAGTGAGTATTGCTCATACAACCACGTTCAAAGGCAAAATGGAATTGGGGGGGATCTATTCCAGAAATACTTGTCCACAGATACAAGAATGCGCTCAACGGCACTCTTATATGAGGAAACTATGAAAACAACCAAGGTACCATGACAGAATAGTAAAATTATGATATATTCACCCCAAGGAATATTGTACAATAGTAAAAAATGGCAAAATATAGCTTCATGCAACCCCATGGATAAATCTTTGAAATATGTTGAGAGGAAAAAACAAGTCCAGAAGATAATATATGTCTGATACCATGTATCTCTAGAATCAGAAACAAGCAAAGCTAAGCAAGAGTTGTTTAGGCACACACACCCATACGTTAAAATATTTTCGCAAAGTAAGGAAATTGAAAGCCAGTTTTCAGTGTGTTGGTTATAATGTGTGGGAAGCAGAGAAACAGAGAAGAAACACATAGACACAAATTATTAGCAATGGCAATTAGCAATTTAGTTCTTGGAAAGTGGGTGACTGGCCGCTAAATAATTTTGTTTCTGACATCTCGTTTATGTATCATGTGTTCCTTTGTATCAAATATTTTAAGAGCTAATAAAGAAAAAATGCTTTTATGATGGGAATCGGTGCCAGAAGGGGTGCATCTAACCTCTGGCTGACCTTCCTTCTCTGCCTTCACTGTGGACATTTCACCCTCCACGAAGGAGTTTGTAGTTGCTTCCCCAAGCCCACAGCTGCCACAGCAGCCTCTCTCTGCTCCCTCCCCAACCAGAGCGGAAGAAATAAACTCACAACAACATTGCATCTTGTTTACATCTGTAACTGATAAGTCCTCCAGGGAAAGTCAGTACTAGAGAGTGAATGACATTTGAGAAAAATAGAAATTATTAAATACAGTTTAAAGAAAGGATAAGAGTGAGTGAGTGGCTGAGTGTCCAGACAATGAACTTCCTCTATTAGTAGCTTCCGGAAACCTGAGGTAGGAACATTAAAATGGGAATTCTCTTAAGGAAGAGGAATACTGGAAAACACTTAACCCTGCTTAATTTGATGTTTTTCTCTTGGAATAAATATGTAAAGTCCATAAATCTATAGAAATTATATGTAACATTTTCCTTTTATAAAACTCCCCCAAATCATTCTGAGGAAACAAAGGACAAAATGAGGAGGAAAGGCAGGGAGCCAGATTCACTACATAGTCCCTGTGCCTGATTCATAGGGTATCTGAGCTGAAGGTCCTTACAGATTCAGCCAATCTCCTTATTTGTGAACACCAGGTAATGCAAACCTGGAGAACTTGGAGAGATGTGGGGATATAGGGAATTGTTCCACGTGTGGGAAATGTAGTCCAGCTCCCACTTGGAAAAGCCAGTGGGTGCGAGGTCTGGCACACAAGACCCACGCCCATGGACAGGTTCTCCCGTGGGGAATCAGGCCTGCATTGTACCTAGACTGCTATGAGACTTGCTTTCGCTAAAACTCCCTCACCCTGGATTGAGGCAGCAAATGTTTACCGAGTATCTTTAACTTCCTAAAGTCTGTGCTAAACCACCCAAGTATGGAGTGTAACCAGTTCAACTACTTTCCCCCTTGATCTGTAACATCCTTCTCTTTGAAATAATTAACAGCATTCTTTTCTTTGTTGTCTGTAAAAGGTAATCACCTACAGTGAACCTGTGCATAATAAATGAGGACCATCCTCAATGTAATGTGCCCAGAAAAGCAATAAAAGCCTGTCCAGGCAGGGGTCGGGCTCTCTTGGGCTCTCTCTGGTCCTCTCGCCCTCTCTCTCACTTAGAGAGAGGCAGTGCTGTCCCTTTTTCTCCACAGGATTTCTGTAGTCCATGTGAATTTGTCCATTGCTGCCACAGCACACGGATCCCACTGGCTGGGATCCACATCATGGAGATAGCCCTGTACCTAGAATGATGTTCTGGATTTGCCTTCTCATGCAGTTTCCACTACATCACACACAATGACCTCTTCTCTCAGAGCCCAGTTCTCATACCACACACAGCCCCTCACCCAGAGTCAAAACACAGATGGACTGTTATCCCCCGATTTCCTCCTCTGCCCCTACCCCAGCGTGAGCAGGAAGAACCACCCACCATACAGACCAAGCTCATTTGTGATCCCACAACCCGAAAATGTTCCTCCAAGTTGGGCAAACTCCTATAAACAGGAGTTAAAGGGAACAACGAGATTCCTAAATAATCACTTTTCATTCCCCTCTGCACCCAGAATTTCATTATGTAAATGCTTGGTTTTTCTCAAAGAGGGTAGAATTTCCAGATGCCATAGTAACTCACTACTACACATACATGCTTAGTATCTAAATTTTGAAACTTTACCTTGTATATTCAATCTTCCCCAGTAACTGTAGACATGTTCATACATGTGTATCCATTTGTATGCACATATGCCTTTGTATGCCTGTCTCCACCTACATGAGCATATCTGCATGAACACACGTAAAACATACACATCAGCATCACTTCAGTTTAAAATGCTCTGTGAAGGTGGCAGTAGGAAGAGCATTAAACTAGCAATTTGCAGTCCTTGTATGTGACTTTGTGTAAGTAATGTAGCCTGCCTCTGCTCACATTTATCTTCACACCTGAATGACCAACCATCCATGTTCCCACATTCCTGCAAGGACTTTTAAAGGAGGGTAATTTATTCAACACAGAGTAATTAAGCTGGTGTACAAAAACTTCTGAGAATATTTTTTTCAAGATGTCAATGGCCATTTTATTGCTATTATTCCCATAGTCGAGATCAACGTTTGCACTTGTGTTTGTCAGTCATCAGATGACACAAGAAGTTTTTTCAACACTACCATCCTCACTCAACCCCGAGCACACTTCCCCTGATGATATGCTCATTTCATGGGGTGATCAGTAAACATGAGAGGTGAACAATCAATCCAGTAGTTACAAGGGTTTTAGGAGAAAGGGCAGGGTCAGAGTGGATAACGGGGTGGGGAGAAGAGAATAGAAGACATTACAAGGACACTGAGGTAGCAGCCATCTCTGAAAACACTGATACAGAACTATACGAAGTCCTGTAGGTCCTCCTGCGACCTACTGAGGCTGGTATCGTTACTGTCTCCATTTGTAAAAATGGAAATTGAGACCCAGTCAGATGAAATGGCCCATAAACGGTTAACTAGGCAGGGCATCTGATCCTGCTCTTCTGAATTCATTGTGCACAAAGGGGCTCCCTCTAGATAAAAACAGTAAAGCAAAGGGGATGAATGGGGCACAGGCCCTGCTGGGCAAGAGGGGCCAGTACTGCCAGGTGCAGTGCCGAAGCTCGTTCTCCCCGGCTCTGCTCTCCGTCACCTCAGGCCACCACCAATCCTTGACCTTCAAAATGTCCTCGTCTGTACTACTCAGTGTCCATTCATTCAATCTTTGTCAAAGAGTCCTGAAGGGGAAGAGCCCTGAAGGCAAATTTAGGGAACCTGGATTCTAGTCCCTATCCTGTTCTGGACTTATTATATGACTAACCAGATCCTTTAACCTCTCCACATTTATTAATTCATCTGCCTGCTGAGAGAGCATGAAATGAAGGAATGAGGGTTATGTGCCTTGAATATCATAAAAGAGACAGCACTGAAATTTATGAATGTCATAAATTTCATCAAGCACTGTGTTAGCCGCTATAAAGCAGCTAGCTAGTGCTATTACCCATTGTATGGGTAAGCTACTCGAATACTCCGTCATTCACAGGCTCTCACATGTTTCCTGAATGAGCCTTTAATTATCACACTATGAGCCTCCTGCACTGTGACTACCTCCTTTATTGCAAATACTCAATAAATATTTAATGAGTGAAGGATTGAAGAAACCTATGGGAGTATTATTATGAAAAGAGCTAGGAGGCAGACAAAAACTCATAGACACAGACAGCAGTATGGTGCTTGCTGGAGAGAAGGGGGTGGGAGTAGTAAAGGTTTGCAGAGGGGGTCCAATATACGGTGACGGAAGAGGATTTGACTTTGGATGGTGGGCACGCAATGCAATATACAGATGAAGTATCATAAAACATACACTTGAGACCTATATAAACTTATTAACCAATGTCACCCCAATAAATTTGTAAAAAAGAGCTAAGAGAGTCATCACCACAAACATCACACTGCAGATGCAAAGCCTGTGTTGGATGCTACGAAATGGGAAGACTCCCACATTCCAGGCTCGATGAGATTCCCTGGGGTGTCACTTCTCTCCCAAACTCCCTTTGACCCTAAACACTTTCCTCATGGCATTTTTTACCTCATTGTTCCTCAGGGTGTAGATCAGAGGGTTCAGCAAAGGTGGCATGACAATGTTAAAGAGGATGACAAGTTTATCAACAGCAAGGGTGGTAGAGGGACGAATGTACATAAACATGGGGGGCACAAGGACCAAAAATACAGTAGTGATGTGTGAGCCACAGGTGGACAGAGCTTTGCGGCGGCCCTCAGATGACCGGCTTCTCAAGTTCAGTAAGATGGCCACATAGGACGCAATAAGGATGATGAAGGCCACTAAAGAGATCATGCCACTGTTGGCCACCACGATGAGCCCCACGACAGAGGTGTCTTCACAGGCCAGCTTCAGCAGGGGATGAACATCACAGAAAACGTTGTCAATCTCATTGGGCCCACAAAAGGACAGCTGCACTGCCAGGAGGGTCTGCAGGATGGAATGGAGGAAGCCAGCCACCCAGGAGGCCCCCGCCATCAGGCCACACTTCTGTCGATCCATGATGGCTGTGTAGTGCAGGGGCCTAAAGATGGCCATGTAACGGTCATAGGCCATGGCTATGAGGAGGAAGATCTCTGTGCCACCAAAGAAGTGGGAAGAAAAGAGCTGAGTCATGCAGCCATTGAAGGAGATGATCTTGCGCTCCACGAAAGTGTCAGCGATCATCTTGGGTGTGATAGCGGATGGATAGCACATGTCGGCAAAAGACAAATGGCTGAGGAAGAAGTACATAGGGGCACGCAGGGTCCTGCTGGCACGGATGGTGATGATGACCATAAGGTTCCCCAAGAGAGTGAACACGTGGAAGAGGGAGAAGAGCACGAAGCACACAAGCTGTGATTCCCTGTTCTGGAAAAGGCCAAACAACACAAACTCGGTCACGTTGTTCTTGGTACCCATGGATTCTCTGCCCTGAGCACCGACAAAGTGGTTAGCTCTGCAAGCACACAAATTATGAGATATAAGAAAATATCCCAAAACCGGGGAGTCAGAACACTGAACTCAGGTCTAATAATGATTCTAACACCCAATTTTGATTGGAGAGAGGGCTTCTCCCACACCTGCAAGCAATTCTCAGATACCAGCTGTGAGTCCTAAATTCAACTCACCTTCTGACACTACCTGGAGGGGTAGCATCAGGTCCCACAAGTTAAGCTTCAGTCCTATAAGACACACACACACACGCACATGTTACAGAACCCTGCCAATGGTATTCTGGAACAGCCATAGGGTTCAACTGCCCACCATCAGGAAGCATAACTCCCAAGGCAAGAGTTTGGTGAAAAAGAAAAGGGGTTGTTTATTTAAAGGTTATACAGGTTTAGAATAATGGCAGAAGTCTGCTGTTAAGTCCCACTCCCTTTAAAAACCCCAAAACATAGTCCTGCCTCCCTTTGCCAAACCAGGCCAGTTTCAGAATACACCACTCAGAGGTACCATCTTTCAGAAAAGCAGAAGGTCTACAGCTCAGCGTTCCCAGTCACAGTTCAGCTTCAAGCATTTCTCCAGGTGTGGGTGGCTAGTCGTGTCCCCCACAACACCATCAGCTCTGCCGCTGTCCTCTCCAGGCAGACTTCCAGGCAGACCTCCCAACCTCGTGGCTTTTTCTCTGACCTTAGGCTGCCCTAATTTAAATGCTTTGCTTTAAACTTCCTTTTTAATCTCATATCCTGCCCTTCCTATGGTGCATTAGTGCCCACCATTTTTGTCAGTTTCCCAGTGTCTTTGACCCCCACAGCTGCCTGGCTGTCCTACAAGTCACTACACACTCTCACAGTCACGCACACAATTCTGTAGCTCCCCAAAACCTGCCTTTCAGGAAGGCACGGCTGTTAACTTGCCTCGGTTATGCGGTGTATCTTAAACACATACTATCCGTTCTCCCTGCCTCCAATCCTGTGACAGGATTGTGGGGATGTTGCTCTCTTCTCAGGGGATCCATGCTCTGTACCCCATGACACACACACATTTTAGGCCCAGGTTATCATCTGCGTGCTTCTGACCCAATCACTACAGATGGGGGCTCCCATGACTCCCTCCTTGAGCTCCATTAGTTTGCTAATCCCTTTTCCCTGTTGCAATAGCCTGTTCCTCCCCCTCCCCTTGCAATGTTTGTTGGCTACACCCTCCTACTTTCTGTAATCTCCCATTACTGAAAAACTTCCGAGAGATTAACACCGGACATGAAAATGCCCAAACACGCAGCACAGCACCACGAAAGGGCATTGGACTTTTGCCCCGGCTTTGTCACTGGTAACGAAGTGACCTCAAACGACACCCTCTGAGGGGTGCTCTATTTCCCCATCTCTACAAAATGACGGTTGGACTAAGTGCTGGGTTCTAGGCTGGAAAAGTCAAAATACAAAGAGTTAATTTCGCTGATAATGATAATCAATAGTTGATGAATTTTTAAATAACGAGGAAGCAGGTGAGCAGATTTACATCATTACTAGTCCCTCTCCACTTTGCCTGAGGACCACGGGAACTCCTATTACCTTCGTCACCCCTTACCCTGAATCTGTTCTCTTGCCAGGTTTCAGACACATTCTCTGTCTTGAGAGTGAAAGGAAATCTGCAGTGTAACTTGGGACCTTTCTACCTTAAAAGATTAAAATTCATAAATCTTCATAAGACTCTTGAAAGACTTATTTAATTTTTTAAAAAGATATTTAATAAATATGTCTTTCAAGAGTCTTTCAAGCTGCCTATGTCAGGGATTCACATACATGCAACAACGCCTCGCCAGGGGGACCTGGGCTTTGGGGACAGGGTACCATGACCATGCTTCAGTGACATTCACTCTGGAATTGCTAATCTCCAAAAAGTTAATGTGCTGTCCATGCCCACACAACAGGACAGCCAGGGGAAAGGCTGGGGAACTCAGCAGCCCCCAGCCATGATCTGGGCATTCGCACACAAGCCTCTAAATAAAAAAATGTGTGAAAACCCTCTCTGACCTTCAACAGCACCGCAGGTAGAGGGAAGAGTACCCACAGTCAGCATTCGCTCGCCTTCCCTGAGCAGTGCCGTAGGCCACGCCCTGCAGAGAGCACTTTAAATGCCCCATCTCACTTAACCCACCGAACAGCACTGGGAAGGTGCTCACATGACCCTTCCTACCTTTCAGTTGAGAAAAAAGTGGGGGTTAGAACAAAATGAGTGACTTGGCCAAGTTCTCACACCAGTGAGGGTTAGAACAGGAAACACCACCCAGGGTACCGGTCTTCCAAGCCGCCTTCTTAGTCACTAAACAACACTCCTGACTAGGGAAGTGTAAGCATCTGATCACCCAGGAGGACACATTCTCAGCAGCTAAACTGTGAGCAAGACAATGACGGAAGGAGGGTTATAGTGATGCTACGGGACTCTGAGAAAAAAAATACATATACGGAGTGGGCAAAAGGAGGTTTTCAGTTGTTTGTATGGAAAATAATACAATAATTAATAAGTAATAATATAAGAATAAACTCTGTTTCACATACTCACAACTCTAAACCTATGTATCAACTCACACTGGAGGCATCTGAAGCCAGGAACCTGAGAATACTCAGATACTGTCCAGCAGGACAATAAATGAGCACACAACAGAGAGAAAGCAAGCAAGCAAGGACATCTGCGTTGCATAAGGGTCCCCGATTGCTACAGGCTTATTCTAGGCAGAGAGTTCTCAGAAGACCAAAACTATAAGGATAGTCACCTTAGCGAGCTCCAAGCTCCCCAGCTGAGCAGCGGAAGTCAGGGAGTCTGGACGGAGAACAGAAGGGTCGCAGTAAACTTTTAAGCACAGAGGGTTCGGGGGAGCTCACGTGGATTCACCCCAGCCAAAGTCATCGCCAAATGTGAAAAACACAGCACTTTGGAAGCCATAGCACATTCATAGTTCGCAAAAGTTCCGTGAGTGTGGTTAATAAGACCCCAGGGGCATCACATCCCAATTAAAGGAGTGGGCCACCGAGACAGCCATACCCTCCTGTCACATTAACTTAGTGCTTCAGACAAACTTTAGAGGACAAAGAAGCCACTGTGTTTATCCTGGCTTTGGATTTCTATGCTGAATCATCCCAAACTCATTCAGTCAACAATAGTTACTAAGCAGCTACTATACAAAGGGCATCGTTTTATGCTAGCTATTTGGGGAAATAAGCTGGTGTCAAATATGTTGCTTTTTTAAGTAGCAGAGACAAATTTGATCTAAACTAGCACTTCGACTACCATCCTACGTTAACAAAGCACTTCGAAAAGTGCTTCCACCTGTGAGGACGGAACGCAAAAGAGGCGACATAGAACGGCGCTTAAAAACGCGGGCGAGGAAGTCAAGCTGGCTTGGACAAAGCTTAACGTGGCCTGGAAGATACGCACAGCCTTTAACAAGTGGCTTAACATCTTGGGATACCATGTTCTCATCTGCAGTATTTTCTTTCTCAGGTTTAAAGAAATCAACATGCAATTCCACAGTAACAGTTGGAAATGTTACCACCACCACCACCCCCAGCAAGTGAGAGTATGATTAGATTTTAAAAATCAGCAAAAACAGATCTGAGCAACATATGAACCACCTTAACCTAACGGATGTTTATAAAGCACTACGCTTTAAAGAACAGACATTCCTTCACGCATACATGCTACTTTCACCAAGACAGACCTTATCTGTCAATAAATGTAAAAAGAATGGCACCGTCCATAATGGAATTAAATTCGATATCAATAACAATAAGATTTCAAGGCGAAACCCCAAATATTTGGAAAATAAACAATACACTTGTAAATAAGGCATTGGTCAACAAAAAAATCATGTTTAAACATCAGAGCATGTTTTAACTGAATAATAATAAAAATACATGTGAAATTTTAGGTGATGCTGTGTAAGCATTGCCTAAAGAAACTTTACAGTTTTAAATTCTCATATTGGAAATCAAGTTCTAAAATCTACGAACTAAGTTTTCACCTTAAGAGATTAAAAAAAAAAGAGCAAATTTCAATACAAAGTAGAAGGACACAAGTAACAGAAATTAATCCCATGGGAAAACAAAAACACAGAAAAACTTGGACTAAAGCCAGGCCTTTATGAGACAACTTTAAATTTTAATATCAATGTTAGTTGTTGATCTAAAATTATCAAATTCTACAACTTAGGTGAAAAGTGTAAAGTCCTAGGAAAAAAATACAACTTACATAACTGACCCAAAATGAAACAGAAAATCTGAACAGCCCTGTATTTGTTAAATAAATTGAATGTATAGATTACAAACACCAAAGCCCTCGAGCCAAGATGATTTCGTTGGTTTCATCGAACACGTAAAGGAGAAATAACACCAAATTTACACAAACATTTTCAAAAATAGAAGAAAAGACAGAACTTCCCAACTTATTTATAAAACCAGTATAACTGCCACCAAACCCTGACCCCCCAAAAAAAATCCACTGAAAAAGAAAACCACAAACACTCTTCATGAACATAGATGCAGAAATCCTCAATAAAACATTTAAATCAAATGCAGCAATGGGTACAAAGCATAATATACATGACCGAGTAGGCCTATCCCAGCAACACAACGAGGTTTCAACATGAAAAAACAGAGGTGATAAACCACAGCGGGCAGAGACCCATCGCCTCCTCTCATGGGCGCACTGAACCGACAGCTACACATGGAGCAATTTCCCCTGAAAAAGACCTGAAAACTAACCAAGCAGCTCCTTCACATCAGGCAAACCAGAAGAAGGCCAAGTCGAAATGTACAGAAGAGACACAATCACGACATACACCCCACTCCAGGGTGGGGACCTGTCGGGGGGCTTTAACGCAGCCCCCCCGGTCCACCACGGATGAAGAAAAAGACTACCAAGACATGATCTGCTTGGGGAGGAAAGGTGGCCGTTTCTCTCCAGGGGAGAAGGGCCCAGAGCCTCTCTCTCCAGGGGCTTTTATTGGGTTCATTCGCATAGGAATATGGATAAAGCTCATCAATCATTGTCAGGCAGTAAGGGTTAAACAATACAAGATTTACAGTGAACTCTGAGGGCTTATTCTGAGTTACAGCCAATTAGTTAGAGGGCCATAAAACTTTAGGCGCCAGACTCATCTCAGGTCTGGACCCTTATCTCTTAAACTGAGGGTACAAATTAAGTAGGTTTCACAGGAATGTATGTATGTTTCTTAGGCCTGATTCCCCAGGGAATCAGCCCCTCCCAGCACAGGACTGCACTGCCCTCTGTTATTGCTTTAGGCTTAAGTCAGACAAGGGAAGTAAGGCAGCCAAGAGATTAGGAGACTTCTTGCAGACTGAATGAGGACTCAGGCTATTTGAAAGCCGAGGGGCGAGGGTCCATCACCCCCTTTTTCCACAGCCCCCCAAGTCCTTCCCTGCGGGCCTCTTCCGTGACCAGAGCCTGTCTTAGGTTGATCCTCCCTTGAGGATTCTTACGCGTCATTGGCTAACTGGCCAAGCTCAGGGCCAAGCGGGGTGAAGTGGGCAGAGGTGGCACACCTGCCAGGGAGACAAGCTTTGTCTCCTCAGTGGCTTATGGTCCCAACTCTGACTCAGCCTTAATCATGGGGGTTACAGCCTCTGAAACCAGGCAGGGTGGTTCCCAACAGGGACCCACACAATTGGTGGGGAACTCACACACCTAGAGCTTCTCCAAGGGGGAGAGGACTTGTACCCCGCATGGGGCACCCCAACGTTTAAGACCTGCACCTGAGAGACGAGCCCCCAAAACACCTGCTTTGAACACCAACGGGACTCGCGTCCAGGAGACCCCAAGTGCTGAGCAAACTGAGAAAGAGCTCTTCCAGAGCTCGCATGCAGACTCACCACTCCAGGGCCCTGAGTTAGAGAAGAGCCCAGACTCGACCTGAAAGAGGTTCATTTGCTCACATCCACGCACCTGCAGAGGGGCAGGGCCTCCCGGGAGTGTCTACAGGTATGGGGGCTGCTGGGGGACATTCTTGCCTCTGTCCCACTCCACAACACCAGGAGGGGGCCATGGGGAGTTACACACTTCCAGTGCCCATGTTATCCGTTTTGTGGCTGCCACTCAAGAAACACCCTCTAATCAAATTTTTATATTGAATAGAAGATGGAATATCAAGTGCCTTTCAGGCGCACTAAAGATGTTTGAAGAGCAGTCTATGCTAAAGGAAGATGTGAGTTAGATTCCCTGATGGAGCAAGTGCTGGGGGAGAAAAAGAGCCTGCCTTCCAGAGTTCATGGTGAGATCAAATCCCCTCTCTACCTACCTGCTCTTCAATTTTAGCCAAAATTAGCTGAGTCTTAGCTGCGACCCACGTAAAATAGGGGTCATCATAGCATCCCCAAGGCCCTCATGACATTAATGCCCTGTCTATGACAGCTATGACTGTGCCAGGTCTAACACTACGAACAATTCACCACGGCGCGTTTTCACACACAAGGACACCACCGTTTCCAGAAGATACAGCATGATAACCACTTATATCAGTCATCCCGTTGCAACAGCGGACTTCCCACACTTTTCCAAGAGAAGCCATATCTCTACCTAATGTCTCTGCCTCCCAGAAATGCCACTCTGTATGGATGCGGAGCAAAGGCAAGAAGAGAGGGACCCGTGAAGCAGTCGCTGGACGTGGCTTCTCAGACTGGTAAAAAGCCTCAACACCTAGAATTCTCAGAATAATTTAGGAATAATATAACTTTCACCCAATTCTCTCGGCATCAACCACACACATGAATGATCCAAGCACAGAACTTCTAATTCTATACAAGCCACACATTTTGTTAAATCGTGAAGAAGACTGAATGCTCCGAGTCTCCTGGCACATTCTGCAGTTGTAATAGAAAGGGGCTGTAGCTGCATCATCCGAGAGGTGAGGCAGTTTCAGATGGGGCTGAGTCCACATTGCATGTTCAAGGGAGTTCACCCCAAGTAGACAGGCCACTTTTTTTGAAGTCTTTACTCTCATTAAAGAAGTTCTTGCCCTGACTGCCTGGACTTAAACTTTAGAAGAGGGCTTGGCTCTGCTTCCCCTTCTCAGAATGGAGGTCTCATTTCTTGAAGTCTGACACTTCCTATCAAGCCACACCTGTATATGACCAATCAAGAAAGAAGTGTAAGCATAGAATATTACAGTGGTTTTTAAACATGTTTTTCAGGATTTAAATACCTCTTATCAATGTAAATCTATATAAAGAAGATTTTCAAAAACAGACAATCAGTTGTTTTGATTGAAGTCCCGCACATGCCCGATTGCATGCCTCCTACCCTCTCCTGCTCCTCCTGCTCCAATCCCTGACATACCTGAAGAATTCTGAACTCCAAATCATAGTCCATAAACCACTGGCATAGAAAACACATCGAGGACTTTGGAACCGTCTTTGATCTGCAGTTTTCTCAGCTGCAAAGTGTGCATTATCCCCTCTACAGGGTAGCGCTGTCCTGAGGTTTAATTTTAGGAAATTTACTGGCAGGTGCTTCGTTCATATTAGTCTTTTGCCTCCTGCTTCCCATTTTCTGGTCTGAATGATATTCTCAAGAATGCGGCCATTTTCCATATTATGTCACTAGAAAAAAAATCTCCTCTTGGCCAACACATAGAGTTTTGATTCCATCCATTAGGCATCTCTTGCAGGTAATGCCCAGGCTTACCAACGTAAGAGAAGCCTGAGCTCACAGAAACAGTATATCTTCCTGCTTTCCTGTCCTCCAGTTGCAGATCTGGCATCTCGAGCCCTAGTTTTCTGTGGACCCAGGAACACCTGTAAACACCTATGAGGAGTTCATGCTATATATTTTTTAAACTTTTGATTCACTTTGAAGTAATTCCAGAGGGAAACACCTGACAGTAGGGAAATTATCAAGCCTCAGATTTAGAATTCAGAGACTTAGATGTACTTATGTTCTGGGGGATCTTTGCAGAGAAGCAGAGGAAAGGACAGAGAAAGCAGGGGCTTAGAAATAAGGCAGATCGAGATTTGAACTCAGGCTCTGTAAGCTACTGAGACCTTGATCAAGACGCTGACCTTCCAAAGAGTTGGTCTCTTCCTCTGTTAAACAGGGTCCTCATACCCACTTCACCAGACTGTTTTAGGATCAAATTATATAAAATATATGAAATCTCTTGGGTAGTAGTAAAATAAACACACACATACATGTTCCTTATTTATTTATAAATATTATTCTCAGAAACAATATCAAGAATGATCACTGATTTGTATTCAGTGGTGAAACATTGGTATATTACCTAATAATTGAGGTGAAAATAGAGACATAACAACATTTTACATCTGAAGAAATAATGACTTCTAGAAATTGAATTGGCCCAACATTTACTGAGTTTTACTCTATGTCACTTAGAGCCAGATACAAAGAAAAGTCTGATTCAGGCCATAATCTTAAAAGATTGACAGTCTAGTGGGGAAAAAATAATCACTACAATATAGATACTATAGGCCTTAAAGGATTTCCGCTGAGTTGTTGGAGTTCAAAAAAGGAAAGGGACATATCCAAACAAGAATATCATGGAAGCTTCTTAAGGTCCAGAAGTTCAGGTGGGCATTAGAAAGTAGATAGGATGCTAACAGGAAGAGATGGGGGAAGTGTTTTAGGTGGGAGACACAAGGAGATATTCAGGAAGCACTGTGTCCGCCAGAATGTAACTGAAAATAAAAATAGAGCATAAAGGGAAGGCCATACCCTGAGGGTGGTGTGTGTCAGGTAGGAGTTTGTGGTAGATGCAGAGGGCAACAGGGAGGCATGGAAGATTTCTTTGTGGAGGGGAATAGTAAAGTCAGAGAAGTGCTTTTGGGTGATTAATCTGGAAATGGGGGGGGCGGGCGGAGGGGGCAGGAATCATCTCCTGAGAGTGAGGGTTAGTGTTGGGGTTAGGGTCGGAGGTTACATTGTTATGCCATGTGATGGTAGCTACATGAAGTAGGACTCAAAAAAAGATGATTAAAATACCATAGGACAAGCAGTGAGGACCCAAGAGCAGCTGAACCCACACTTGAATCAAACGTAGCTCCAGAATGAAGAATGAAAAGGAGCAGAGTGCTGGTGGATGGAGAGCAAGAATTCAATATGGTGGCATGAGAGAGGGGGTTATCAGTTATCGGGTGTTTTGCTGGAATGACTGAGAATCACAAGATGCCAAGGGGCTGAACACACAGAAAACCAATGGGCCAAACAACCAGAGGTCTGGAAGAAAAAACAGGGAAAAAGAATGGCAGGTGTGAAAGAAGAGAGTGTTAGACATCTAAGTACCCATATTACATGGAAAATAAAACTTGTGCCTACAAAGTGAGTATCATTGGCCAGTACTTTCAAATCACTTAAAATCTTGAAAGCCTGAGTCTAATGCAAGCATGACCTAATGTGAATCTCTTCAAAAGTCAAAACACTTTCTGTTCTGAAGACGAATCCCTTCTAGGTCCACTCGGCCTGCCCAGAACCCACTAGGCACATTCTCAGGGAGTCAAGTCCATAGAATTTCTAAGCATTTGCGTGACTTCCCAGACTCCAAAAGTGCAGGCTTTTCAAACACAAAGGCATATGGCCATTGTCCTTCTTTGTTCCACCTCCCTCTTCATCATTATTCCCTGAGAGGGCCTGGTTTCTAGAAGAGTTCACTGTCTCAAAGCCAGCCAATCTGCCTCAAGGTCACTGTGAAATGTGGAAGGGCAGCATGGGAAGACCGCTCCTAGACTTCATCCTAGAAACCCCTTCAATCCTCTCTAATCCCATAAAGATGAGGAGACTGAAACTTAAAGAGAGAAAGTGACTGGCCTGGGGCCACTCCCTCAGTTTGAAGTAGAAGCAAACTGGGAATCCTGTGCCCCAATTTCCCGTCCTTTGATTCTCCCATTTGCCCTACCTAAGTTATTTATTTTTCTTCCCGAGTCACTTCTGTCCATCAGTCTCCTCATGGCGCTCTTCACTTCTGCATTCCTGAAGGAATAGATGATGGGGTTTAAGAGAGGTGTGACCACTGTGTAAAATATGGCGACTATCTTGTCTGCAGGGAGGGCCACACAGGGCCTCATGTAGACAAAGGAACAGGGAATGAAGAACAGGCTTACAACCACCACGTGAGAGGCGCAGGTGGACAGGGCCTTCAACCGGCCTTCTGAGGTCTGGCTCCTCAGGGAACACAGGATGACCACGTAGGAAGCGAGCAGGACCATGAAGCTGATCACCGAAATGAAGCCACCATTGGTGATGATCAGCACACCAATGAGGAAGGTGTCGGAGCAGGCCAGCTTCAGCACGGGGTGCACATCACAGAAGTAGTGGTCAAGGACCTTGGGGCCACAGAAGGGCAGCTGGAAAATGAGGAAGGCCAGCCCCATGGAATGCAGCAAGCCCCCGCCCCCTGCTGCTCCCACCAGGAGGCCGCACACGCGCCGGTTCATGATGCTCGTGTAGTGCAGGGGCTTGCAGATGGCCACATAGCGGTCGTAGGCCATCACTGTCAGGAGGAAGACCTCGGTGCCACCAAAGAAGTGGAGGAAAAATATCTGTGTGATGCATCCCTTGAGGGAAATGACTGTCCTCTCAATAAAAGAGTCAAGGATGAGCTTGGGGGCTGTGACGGAACAGTAACACATTTCCACAAAGGACAAGTAGCCAAGGAAGAAATACATGGGGGAGGTGAGTCCTTTACTGGCCATGATGGTCACCACGATGAGGCCATTGCCCAGCACACTGGCCAAGTACATGAGGAGAAAAATCACAGAAATGACCTTCTGCGTGCCCCGGTTCTGGGAAAATCCCAAGAAAGTGATTTCAGTCACATTGCTCGGAGGGACCATGTTTTAAAGCACGGAGGCTGATGGCCTGGAATAACAGAAATCAAAGAACTGTCCTTCAATAATCAGAAACATCCTTCTCAGACCTTGACAGCGATTGTCATTCTGCTCCCTCTTGAGTCCCACCCTCCCTTGGGCATCTCCCATACATGTTCTCCGCAAGGCAAGGGGCAAAATGATGATTATTGGCTGTTCAGTATTCTTCCTAAAAGATTTGAGTTTATAATAAAACTACCTTGAAGGGTTTTTTCTGATCCTCACTACAAAAATGTGAGGCATCCTGGCCGGTGCTCAGCTGGTTGGAGCATCGGCCTGTGCACCAAAAGTTGTAGACAGAGCCCCAGTCTGGACACGTGAGGGAGGCAACCGACCAACGTCTGTCTGTCTGTCTGTCTCTCTCTCTCCCTTTCTCTCTTTCAAATCAATAAATATCTCCTCTGTGGGGATTAAAGAAAAATGTGTGGCTATTTTATACCTAAGAAAATTGAGACTCAGAAAGATTCGGTCACTAACTCAAAGCCACAGAGCTCATATCTGAACTGAGGTCTGTATCTTTTAAAATGCAGATGCTTCCGCTTCATCTTCTGCTCCTGAACTTCGCTTGGCTGCACAGTAAGAGTTTCAGCCCACCCTGCCTCACACCGTAATGTGGAACCAGTTGTCTTTGCTGTGACTGCCAGAGTTTCTCCACCCCAGTTATTCTGCCACCTGTGAAACTAACCTGGCTCGCTAGCAGGCAGAAAGAAGAAGCTGAAAAGGGGAAGGAGAGTCACCAAGCCTCCACTACCATTCCTGCAGATGGAGATGGGGAAGAGGAAATGTGAGGCAGTAGCAGGCTGCCTCTACAATCCTGGAACCCATGGCTAAGAAATAATTCAAAGGTCATTTCAGTTTCCACTTTATAAAAGCCTATTATTATTCCGTGGGGATGTCACGCATGCTCACCACAGAGCTTCAGAGCAGTCCGCACCAGAAGAAGTCCGCCCGGCAGTGGGGGGTCAGGACCGCCTCCTGAAGCACACGTGAGTGAAGGAGTCCCCGACATGCACTGCAGAGGGCTCTGAACACAGACTAGGTGAGCAGACACGGGAACTCCATCGTCACAGCCTCTGAGCAGTCACTCCCTCGGGGTGAAACATGCCTGCCCGCAAACCAGCTCGCAGCCCCCCCGACATGTGACAGAGCAGCTGCAGCACTGTGACCTGGGGACAGGAGCACAGGCCTCGGGGTCAGGAGACCTGGGTTCAGTCTTAGCTCTGCTGCTTGGCAGCTAGCTGTGACATTAAACAAGCACAGAATCTCCTCCAAGCCCAGAATTTTCATTTAAAAAAAAAAAAAAAAAAAAAACAGAAAGAAAATACCTTTTCCATGGTGCTATTTTGAGATTAAGTTTTAAAACAAACAGTAATAGTACAAGAGAATAACTGGCAAGAGCATTGGCGTATAATTGAACATGCTTGTACTCTGCCTGTGTCCCATCAGGGCAGCGAGCCGGGGACTCGCCGGGGTGCTCCTGCTTTAGGAGCAGGCCAGATACCACCTCTGCGTGGACCTGCCGCACCCTAGGGTTCTCATCTGAGCCTCCGCCCACGGCCTGTGGACTAGCGGGCTCTGTGATACAACAGGACCGGATATGCCAAGTGACTTGCTAAGCCAGTCACATAAAGAAAACACTGTCTGAGCCCACAATGCCCGGAGAGAGCGGTACAGTTTATTGGGACAAAGTAGAACGCAGTTGCCAGGTTCTGGGGAGGGAGCAGGTGGAGTCCGTGCGTAAGGGAGCACAGTTTCAGTTCGGGACAGTGCACGTTCTTGAGGTGGATGCTGGTGGCAGTTGCACAACCACGTGACGAACTGTGCGTATAAAAATGGTTGAGGTGGTAAACTTGATGTTATGTGTATTTTACACAATTAAACAAACAAACCCAAATGACTCCTGTTTCCCCTCCTCAGACCCACCTCCAAGGACAAGGTCAGATTTGTCTTTCCCCCTCCCCCGCCCCCTTTAGTCTCTTTCTTATGCCTATTAGGGGGCTGGTTAGTTTCAAAAGATGCAGAGTAACTGAGGATGAGAAACACTGGCACACGCTGTAGAAAGTCAATTTCATGTTAATATGTAAGGCAGGTCAGATATGACACCTTATTAGGCAGCCAACATAAGGCAGCTTCAGGGGTAAGAGATAATGAAAGCATCTGGAAAATACAGGCCTCAGCTCAGATATGTGCTGTGTGGCCTTCAGGAAGTGACTCAACCTCTCTGAGCACAGAGCTCTCCTCTCACTGTTGTGTCCCTCCCTTACCTCTCCATCAGGCTTCACTGTGTTCCCAGCTGATTTGCGCCATGACCAATGTTTCCACCCGGGATGTTTTCTATATGGAGAGCAGGAATCTTCAGTGGGCTGTTTCACCCTCGTAGCCAAATTGGCTCTATTACTAGGCAAGTCATCTCTGTGAAATTAAGCTTTGAAAGTAAACACTCGCTGCTTCTATAATGGCTTCTGATTAGGGGTGTCAGTGAGAGTCCCTCTCAGAGGCTTTGTAGGGACCACTTTAGGTTCCAGGTAAAAATGTAAAATTAAGTTTTTGCTTTCCAAAGTTGTTGAAGGTAGCAGAGTGAGATGTATACATACAGTGGAGTCATCAAATCTCCTCTGAAAAGTTAAATTTTTAAAGGCCATGGAATGGAAGAAAGAAAAGGAAATTCACATGTGTTGAAACTGAGTAGAAATGGAGGACATTTTAGAGATAATTTCACAAACAGGTCATCAGACCCCTAAGCCATTGATGGTGGCAGTGACTTCCTTATAGAATAACTTTAATCCTGACTTTTTGATTGGCAGGAAGAGACACTGAAAGACAAGCACGAGATCGTGTGCCTTTTTCCGCAGCTTGTGGTTCAGGAAACTTAAACAGGATGACATATAATAGAAGCTTGAGACAGATTGGCCCCGATGGGCAACATCTGTGAAAATGTTTCAGTCTTTACAATAAATCTGGTCCCCACCTCATGGTTCCTCATGGTATCTTTCCTATCACAGAAGTCCATGCCCTGGGGGTTTCTGAAAAATGAGACTGGTCTACCTGGCCTTTTCTAGCATTCCTTTTCTCCTGCTTTCTCCCCAAAGATATCCTGTCGCCAGAGGAGTCCGCACAGGGCCTGTCCTTGCTAGTGTCCCTGACCGAGGAATTGGAGGCTGTTAAATCGGAAGGAAGAGGAACCTGGACCCAGAATCACACAGCTAGTTGGGGTGCAGCCCAGACTAGGATCAGGCTCCACAGTCTCAGGTCAATACTGGCTTCACCGCTCTTTTCCACGGACTCCTCCCCCGGTGCTCCCCCAGAGCTGGATTCCCTAATGGAGGGAGGGTGTGGAGAGAGAAGATATACCGTACTTTTCAGACTGTAAGACGCACTCCCCCCCGCCAGTTTGGGAGGAAAAGGGGGGCGCGTCTTATAGTCCAAATGTAGCTTGCATTTACATTTACATTGGTGAACTATTATGTTATTTATGTTATTAAATACTTTACCCCATTTTTTGCTTCAAAATTTTTTTTCCTATTTTCCTCCTCTAAAACCTAGGTGTGTCTTATGGTCCAAAAAATACGGTATGTGTTTCTAATAAAAGGCAAAGCAACACTGTAGAGTTAAGATCTAAAAAAAAATTCACACTGAGAAAATGAACCATAATGTGGGCCGACTTCAGTTTTCCACCTCCGGCCCAGACAGCCTGTGAGGAGTGTGGAGGGCCCTGGGAGGAGAGAGTAGTTTAGGAATTGGCCAGACTGGGCTGCCAGTGAAAGAAGCCTTTGCCAGGTGCTTGGTGGCAAGGTCCGAGCTCCAGCACTCTGTCACCAGGGGTCAGATCATTCTCCAGCTGTTTCACCTGCCTTTGTCAAGGCTCCTCAGAGAAGAGCACAGAACCTTCTGGAGGCTTTAGAAGAGTCTCATATCCACTGTCACTCCTTTCAACCGGGGGTTGGGGGAGTTGGGTAGGGGGAACTCAGTAGATGTTAATAAGTACTAGGATTTGATCCCTGAATCCTCCATCTGCTACTGTATCTATTTCAAAACCAAGGTATCACTGCAAGGGGCCTATAAATATAAGGATTTCATTTATATATAAGTAGAAATAAAAATAAAAAGACTAATGTGTATGGGGAGGGTATCTAGTATAAAAATAGCTCTTCAACAAAACAACCAAGCAAGCAAAATATAACCAGAGACATTGAAATTAAGAACAAACTGGCAGTAACCAGACAGGAGGTGGGAGGGGATAATGAGGGGGGAAAGGGGAAATGGTTTTCAGGAACATCTATAAAGGACGTATGGGCAAAGCCAAAGGGGGGTAGGATCAATGGTGGGAAGTGGGGGTGGCTGGCAGGGGGGTGGGAGGAGTGGGGGGGAGGGAAATGGAGACAACTGTACTTGAACAACATTTAAAAAAATGTGGGGAAAAAAAGAATGGAAAAAATAGCTCTTCTTTTTGAAACTAATTCCAAAGCATGTCTCTATAGAACTTCAGGGAATGAACCTACCTTGAATATTGTTTTGTTGCTTTGATTCTTAACTTTCTCTTCTGGATATTTTGTAGTCAGAAAGCTGATTCACTTGCACAAGTCATCCCAGGAAAAGAAAGATTTGCTTCACTAACATGTAAAAATAAAGTAATCAAAGAAATATAAGGTGGGGGACTCCAGAAAATGGAATTATCTTCTGGAGGGCAGGCCCTTAGTAGAGGCTTCCCCAGCTAGGTTAGTGCTATAGGAACCCATGTGGGTCAGTATACCAACTGGTGTTGTTGTGAGAGGCTGCGCCTGGCTTCAGTGAATTTCTTTTGAAGACTGTTTCAATGCGTTTGCCCATTCATTTCATGATGGGTGATTTACAAGCACACCTGCCCACACTGCACTGAGTGTTCAGCAGTTTTTTACCAAAAACAGCATGAGCCCCGTGCCCCATCCTCCCTATTCACTCAATCTTCCCCAAGCAACTTTTTTTTTTGTTTCCCCGGATGAAAAAAGTCCGCAAAGAGAAACATTTTCCTGATGTGGGAGAGGAGAAACAAAAAACAGCAGAAACACTGAAAGGCATCAAAACTGACAAGCTCAAAAACTGCTTTGAGCAGTGGAAAAAAGGTCTCGATAGGTGTATTGCATCAAATGGAGAGTACTGTAAAGGTGACTGGCATTTAAACATGTAGGAGTAAATACACAATTTTTTATAAATAAATTCCAGGTCTTGGGGGAATTAGTGTTCACTGATCTAACACCTGGACATCTTGCTAAGGTGGGTCCTCAGCAAAATTCAGGTTTCTGTAGCCAAATCTCCACCGAGGCTCCAACAAAGCTAATGCCTTCATTTCTACCAGACAAGGTCAGATGTGGGACTGTCTTAGCCGATCCCCTTAAACTTGTCAAGAGAATATTTCTGAAAATGCATGAGTCAGCAGTTGATTGAAAACTAGCTTTGCAAATGACTCCACACAGAGCACGTTACAAGTGGCTCTGGTGAAAGTGACTATAACATCTGCTCTAGGCCAAGCTGAAGAGCAACAATAGCATGGAGAGCATTATGCTAAGTGAAATAAGCCAGGCTGCGAAAGACAAATATCATATGATCTTACCTCCGAGTGGAACCTAAGAAACAAAATGAATGAGCAAAATAGAGCCAGAGACATGGAAATAAGAAACAAACTGGCCCTGGCTGGTGTGACTCAGTGGTTGAGGGCCGGCCTGTGAATCAAAGGGTCACCGGTTCGATTCCCAGTCAGGGCACATGCCTGGGTTGCTGGCCAGATCCCCAGTAAGGGGCACACAAGAGGCAACCACACATTGATGTCTCTCTCCTTGTCTTCTCTCTCCCTTCCCCTCTCTAGAAAATAAATAAATAAAATCTTTTAAAAAGAAAGGAACAAACTGTCAGTGACCAGAGGAAGATAAGAGAGGAAAGAAGGGGAAGGGTCTAGTCAAGGAACATGTATGAAAGACCCATGGACATGGACAACAGGGTGGGGGTTGATTGTGGGAGCTGGGATGGGTGGGGGAGGGGAAAGCAACAGGGGAAAAATTGGGAAACTGTAACTGAACAACAACAAAAGAAAGAAAGAAAGAAACAGAGTTACCTTCTCACCCTATTGTTAAAGTAGGCAGGAGAGAGTTGCCTAGGTCTGCCCCATCAGCTGAACCAGGGAGCAAACCTAGGAAAGGCTCCCCACCTAGGAAAGGCTCCCCACCTATGGAAGGATTTGGAAGCCGGAATAACATCAGTAAAACATGCCAATGTGTGTGAAGGGCCCGGCCTCAGGGTCAGCTCATCCATGGTAAAGCCTCAGTGAATGAACTGACTCAGAATCTGTTCCACACATGAAGGGGCCACTAAATTCTGATCTTCCCCTACGGACTCACCAGTTGCCATCCATGCCACCACCTCTGTCGGCCAACTCCAGAACTTAATCACTTTCTCACTAGACAGTTACAGGGAAATAGAACAGTCTACCCTAAAGTCCACTACAGTGAGGACTGAAGGGCATATTTGCTGGACTGTGGAGCTGGAAGCATCTAAGGTGCATAAGGTGGAAAATTGAGATCAGAGAATTGAATTCCCTGAGCTGTTCTAGCTCTCCCATCTGGGGAGTTTCCGAGAAGAGCAAAAGTCACCCTCCCAGTTGTTTCTTACAGAGGTTAAGGAAACTATTTCTAATTAATCCAATTAAAAAGTCAGGACTTCTACTTGTCCTGGCCCCTAGAGGTTTATTTCCACATTCTCAAGCAAATGACAGAGAAGAACCCAACTCACACGACCCCTGTGTCCCCACCGCAGACTTCCGCAAGAGGCTCTCCGTGGCCCGTGTTGCCCTCATCCCTCACGGTGCGTTCCAAGGGGACTTCAACCAATGGGCCTGGAGCACTTCGCACACACGCTTTGACATGTCACCTGATCATATCGAGTTAGACATGGAAGGGCCTTCAAGATCATCACATCCAACTCATTCACTTTGAAGGTGGAAAAACAGCCAAAGGGAAAAATTACTGTGCAAATTGCCCCACGCGCTGGTGGCACGGCTAACGCAGCTCTGTCCTGCTTCCTACAACGGGAGTCGTTCTGAAGCAGGGTGCAGCCAAGAGGAGGACCCCAAGAAGGGATTTGTAATGGGGTCCAGAACTCAAGGTGTCCAGGAAATATTAGAAAAATGTATGTAGGATGTCCTCACCCCCACAAGCCTGAGCCAGGGGGGATGGGACACATGGAACAGGGCCATTCAGAGCTGTTTTGGGTAGCAAGAGCTTTGCAGCTAACCCCTGGCACAGTCATTTAACATATCTATAACCTTTTACTGGTTTCATAGATATGTTCCATAGCTGTGGCCCTGCTTTGAGCCAGGGAGATGGGAGTGACTTCCACCCAAGATGGGTCTGGGAAGCAACTCCCCCTGGTTACAGGGCCTGGGTGAGAGCGTGAAGATGATCGGCTCCATGCCATGGGGCCACACCTGCCCAGACTTACTATGGCAGCCCAGTAAAGCTGGAAGAATACGGGGATGCTGGCAGGTGTAACTGACTGTAGGAGGAGTCAGAAATGGGGCTGCAAAGGAAGATGGGCACTGGGCTTTACACCTAGGCCCGGGATCCATAGGGGGAGAAGACCACGCAGTTCTGAAGGGAAAGGGAGAGGGCCACGAGGATCTGGAGTAAATAGGAAGGACCATGCGGTTCTGGGGGAAAGGAAGAGGACCACAAGGTTCCGAAGGAGAGTAGAGAGGACCACGAGGTTTTGGAGTGCTTCTTTTTGCCATGCGGCTTAGGTAGCAGGAGAGACTTTGCCAGGAAGAAAAGGGGAGAAAGGACTCTTGCTGGTGGGCCATGGGAAGGTGCCACATGGCTTTGGATTAACTGGAGATTGCAGCAGCCACACAGCTGATGGTGCCGGGAGCCTGAATCACGGACTTCTACTTCCTTTCCTGAGACACGGTACCCCGGACTGGGCACAGGGAGAGGGAAGGACTGTGCATCTGTGGGTATTCTAGAGGACTTTAGTATCTTATTGAAGACATTAAGTCATTACTCTAAGTCTGTGTAACTTTTAAATAAACAATTCTTTTCCTTTTCACCAGTCTCTGGCATTGAGAGACGTTTTTCCTCTGGCGGCGGGCATTGCGAACCTAGCAGGTGGGCGTGGGGGGGAGGAACCTCCAGAGACAGAAAGGGGGATCCTTTCTGTAATAATTTATCGTGAGCCACACACCCCCCCGCTTTGTAACAGTTCAACGGCTCGTCCCTAATGTTCTAAGCACTTTACCACCAACTTCCGACACACGGGTTCATGTGCCAGGGCTTCGGAAAGACTGGAGTTCCCTAACTGTTCGGCATAGTCTCCTAAGTAGCAACACACCGCACGTGTGCTGGGCAGCACTGCACCTGCCACTTTTCCCACATCGCACCTGTAGCCAAAGTAACACTCCGCTGGGGCGGCTGGTATGGCCGTTGAACAGACTAGGGAACTGGGGCTCAGGAAGATGAGAGAATGGCTCACATCCACACAACCCATAGATCGTCCAGCTGGGCCGCACGCCTAAATGTAACACTTCCTGCCCAAACAGAGTACGTCACCAGCCACTGTTGCCCCGGTAGGAAACAAAGAGGCCAATAATAAAACTAACTCAGCTATGCCCGCCATCTTCTTCCGCTCCTGCAGTAATGCTGCTTCATCAAAGTTCTGGTCCTGGGGGCCGAATAAAGTATGAAACAATGGCGTAAGCGTGGCCTCTTCTTCCCGACCATAATCCTTCTGAAACACCGCGAGAACTCCCACTCTACTTTTAAAGCACCAGGAATTCTCACTACTTAAAGAATCCTATGTTAAATCCTTCCAGATATACATCAATAACCCCCGAATTGATTAGTTTCTAATTAAACAGCACTGGCTACTGTCATAAACACAGCCTTTCTCAACCTCTCACTAAAATAGCTCTGGAGAAGGGAAAAAGGAAGACAGTGAGCTTTCACTACATCACTAACAGCTGGCTTACAGCAGGGACCCGGGAAGGGCTTCTAGGAGCAACGAAGGCTGAAGGATAGAGTGAAGAAGTGCAATGGCCCGTGCGTGCATTTCTACTCCCCTGAAGGAATACAGGAAGGGAGCACTTCCATTCCGCCTCACACCACACCTCCCTGCCTCTCTCACACACACGCACACACTCACTCATGTGTATACACCTCACACACACACACGCACACACGCACACACATGCGCACGCACACACCATTTGCTTAGAAAGGTAATAAAAATAGCTAATACTAGGTTTATTTTCAATTTTTCCAGCTTTATTGAAGTATGATTGACAAGTAAAAATAGTATATATTTAAGGTATATATCACATTGTATACATTATAAAATGATTACCACAACCGACATAATCAGACAGAAACACTGCAGCTGAGGACTACAATGAATGACAATAAAAACGCGATAGAGAAGTTCAGCATCAGAACTGATCAATCAGAAAAAAAGAATCGGTGAGTAGAAGAAAGCACCTTTGAAATTATCCAGTCAGAGGGGAACTTAGACAAAATACAAAGGAGTATAGGAAGCCTATGTGAACGGTGGGATATCGTACAAAGAAATAATTTGTGAATTATTGCAGCCCCAGAGGAAGAAGAGAGGGGGGGGGGACAGAAGGCTTTTTAAAAAACATAATGGCTGCATATCTCCCAAATCTGGGGAGATGTTTGGACATCCAATTCCATGAACTTAATAGATCACCCCCAAAATGTCCATACAAACATATCCTCTCCAAAACCATTATAACTGTTTAAAAACAAAGACAGAGAAATTTAAAGCCAGCAAGGAAAAACAAATTCTCTCAAACAAGGGACCTCCAAAGGCTATCAGCGGACTTCTCAGAAGAAACCTCCCAGGAGGGATGATCTAGTCAAAGTGCTAAAGAAAAAAAAAAAATGGCTCAAAAACTACTTTAACCGGCACAGCTGTTCTTTGAAATGAAGCCAAGATAAAGACTTTCCCCTACAAACAAGCCAGCAGTGGTCACCGCCACTAGACTGGCCTCACAGGGGTGTCAAACTCATTCTCACCAGGGGCCACATCAGCCTTCAAAGGGCCGAACGGAATTTCAGGACTGTGTAAATGTAACTACTCCTTAACTAGGAGCAAGGAGCTCGAGCACTGCTGCCGGGTAGAAACAAGGTGGATAAAACAAGGTGGAGGGCCGCGTTCGGCCCTCAGGGCTTGTGTTTGTCACCTGTGCCTTAGAAGAAATCCTGAAAGAAGCTCTTGAAGCCGAAATAAAAGGATACTCATTAGCAATATAAAGACCTGTGATAATAGAACGGTGGTTTTCAGAAGCTGGGGGCTGGGGAAGGTGGGGACGTGTTCATTGAAGAATGCAAACTTCAGTTGTGAAGGAACCAGTTCTGGGGTGATTATAGTTCCTCCTACGGCCTTACATACTTGACAGTTGCTAAGAGAATAAATCTCCACTGAAGGACGCAGAAGAAGACATCAGCAAATGGAAAGACAAACCCTAGTTTTGCATGGGAAGGCATACCATTCAGGTGCTGCTTCTTTCTAAATACACTTACAAATATAATGTGGTATCAGTCAGAAAAAGTCCTTGCAGGGTGGGGGTGCTATAGAGCAGGCAGAGAAGTAGAACTAAATCCACAGTTTCTGTGAGGGAGGAATACCTAGGAGACCCTTGAAAAAGAAGAGCAATATGAAGGGGCCAGCCCACGTGGAAACGTTTAAAAATACGACTTGAGGCTAATAAATATTAAAACGTCTCACCTCACTCCAAAAAAATGTAAATTAAACAAGATGTCTAATTTGCAAAATATTTTCACTTTATATTTTGAAATAATTTTGACTTGTAAGTTGCAATAATAATACAAAGAAATCCTATAAACCCTTCCTTCAAATTTTCAAAATATTAATGTTTTTCTACATTTTCTTTATCATTCATTCTCTCAATACATAGAATTTTTTCTGAAATGTTTGAAATGTGACGACATAATGCCCATTTACCTGTAGATACCTTAGTAAATCATTCCTCATTCCAAGGACGTTCTCTGACATAAACACACTGTAATTGTCAACATCAGAAAGTTAACTTTGACACAGCTCTATTCATCTCACCTACAGCTCTCTTGCCCACTACTCACCTTCATCTAGCACGGGGTTCAGTCAGGGATCGCAGGTAGTGTTTCGTGATCATCTATCTGTAAAAAAAATTCTTCTATTTCTTTGCGTTGATACTTTTGAAGAATGCTGCCAGCAATTTTGGACAATGTTCTACATTTGGGTTTTGCCTGATATTTTCTCATGACCAGTCTCAGGTTGGGTACGTTTGGTGGGAAGGACACATTAATGAGTCCATGTGCCTCTCAATACTGACAACGTTAAGTTTGAGCAGTTATTGAAGGAAGTGTCTTCCAGGTTTCACTATTGAGCTACGTCTTGCCTCTTGCAATTAGTATCTTGCAGGGAGATACTTTGAGGCTATGTAAAATCTTATTTCTCATCAAGAAAAGGCTGAATGACATTGTTCAATTCTGTCGAGGGTACTTTCACGTGGAAGGTTAGTTATTACAATCTCTCTAAGAATCAATTTAACACTATGCATCAAAAGTTGCCATACCTTATAACACAGTGAATTTACTATAGCAAATGAGTCTAAGGAAAAATCAGAAGTGTGAAGATTTCTATTCAAGAATACTTACTATAGGGAACCTAACCGTGTGAAATGGCAAATGCAGCCCAGCCCTATTGGAAAGCCCATAGGTGCATGGCGGCAGGCAGGACACCAAACCCACGGATCGGTTCAGCCACGGGAAATCAGGCCCGCATTATACCTAGGCTGCTATAAGGCTTGCTCTTGCTAAAACTCTCTCACCCTGAGTTGAAGCAGCAAATGCTTACTGAATATCTTTCAAGTAACTTCCTGAAGTCTGTGCTAATTCTCCCAAGGACTGAAGTGTAACCAGACCAATTACTCTTATCTTCCCTTGCATTTGCAACATTTTTCCCTTGTTAATCTGTAGGAAGTAATCAGTAACATCCTTTGCTTTCCTATCTGTAAAAAGTAATTATCTAGAGCAAAACTGAGCATAATGAATGAGAACCTTCTTTGATGTATGCTATTAGAAAGCAATAAAAGCCTGTCCAGGCAAGGGTTGAGGTGCTCCCCTCTTGAGAGAGTGACCACACTGTCCTTTTTCTCCACAGGACTTTGGTAGTCCGTGTGAATTTGTCCCGTCTCATCCACAACACTGCGGACATGGCTGGCCAGAGTCCGCATCAACTTACCACAATGTTATTTGTACTAGTAAAAACATAGAAATGACCTAACAGGAACTGGCTAATTAAAATATAGTACACAAATCCCTAAGAGGGAATATTTTACAAGTGATTACAATAAAGTTTTTGAAGATGACGACCAGTTAGAATAACTCTAGAGCTAACAAGTCCCGTGAACTTCCCTTCATCCCTTCTAAGCCCCGGGACGAGTGCCAAGACACAACCCAACCTCTACTCCCAGTCCGGTTTCATGGTCCTCGACCACAGCCTCTTCACGGCCTTCTTCACTTCAGCGTTTCTCAGGGAGTAGATGAGAGGGTTGAGGAGAGGCGTGATCACCGTGTAGAAAATGGCCACCACCTTGTCCACAGGCAGGGTGGCAGAAGGCCTCAGGTAGATGAAGATGCAGGGCCCAAAGAACAAGGTCACCACGGTGATGTGGGACGCACAGGTGGACAGGGCCTTGCGCCGCCCCTCAGAACTCCGAGTCCTCAGATGGAGCAGGATGACCACATAGGAGGCTAAGAGGACCACAAAGCAGAGCACAGACAGGGTCCCCCCGTTGGCAACAATCAGCAGGCCGATGAGGAAGGTGTCAGAGCAGGCGAGTTTGAGCACGGGAAGCACGTCGCAGAAATAGTGGTCGATCACGTTGGGGCCACAGAAAGGCAAGGGGAAGATGAGCAGGATTTGGACTAAAGAATGCACAAAGCCCCCCAGCCATGCTATTCCCACCAGGACAGCACACACCTGCCGGTCCATGATGGTGGTGTAGTGGAGGGGTTTGCAGATGGCCACGTAGCGGTCATAGGCCATCACGGTGAGCAGGAAAAACTCAGTGCCACCGAAGAAGTGGATGAAGAAAACCTGTGTCATGCAACCCCACAGAGATATGGCTTTCCTTTCAGCCAGCAAATCGGAGATGAGCTTGGGGGCTGTCGTGGAGGCGTAGCAGATCTCCACGAAGGACAGGTAGCTGAGGAAGAAGTACATGGGGGAACAAAGACTTCTGCTGGCAAAGACAGTGAGCACAATGAGGAAATTCCCCAGCACAATTGCTGTGTACAAGAGCAGAAATATCACAAAGCAAACTTGCTGCACCCCCTGATTAGGAGAAAGTCCCAGAAAAATGAATTCAGTCACATTATGTGTGTTAGCCATGGAGTCTCCTCCAGGAGGCGGTAATTGGGATGGGTGATCTGAAATGATAGGAGACAAAAGACTCTTTTGTTAAGTGGGTGAATTATAAAAAATCCCTTGCTGCAGTCTCGTGCCTGTTCACGGAGGACTGTTACGGACTTCGGGGTTCATCCTGCAGACTCTGGGGAACCATCAGGAGTGTTAGTAACTGGAAAGTGCAATCCGCTGGGATGCAGAGGTTGGCCAGTAAAGAGACCAGAGAAGGGGAGAAATGCTAGGATGCGAAAGCCTCGTTGGAAGATGTGGGGCAGGAAGGAGAGGGCTGCTGCCTCATGTCAGCTGTCTCTCTACCACCTCTGTACGCTCTGCCTCTCGCCTGCAGCTTTCCTGCATCCCACCTCCGTTTGCTCCCTTTCCACCCTTTGTTCGCAGAGCAGCTTTCTCGCCACTCCGCTTCCTTTCAGAGTCTTCGGGAGAGCTGTCCCCCGCACCCAGTGCCCCCCATCTTATTTTTGCTTTCTCCTCCTAGTCCTCTCATTCCACAGCTGGTCACTGGTGATCTTGTCCCTTTCCAAGGATCCAACTCAATCCATGCACAATTCTTCTCCTTACTGATACCCACATTTCCTCCAGTCACACCCGCCCTCCTGCAGCGGCAGCAGAAACACAAACCACCCCTGGTGCCAAGGGCCCACTCTGCAGTCCAGCCTCCAACGCCTCAAGGCAGCACTAGGAATGTGCACTGACTGGTCTGCAGACTGTCCAGGTTTGTGCCCGTGCCTGTGCGTCTGTCTGTGCTCCAGCAATCACCACACTGCTGACAATGTCCATAAGTCCTTTTTCCTTTTTGCTCAGTCCCTCCACCCCCTAACCTCCCCTCCCACACTGGCTGTCATCTGCTCTCCATCTATGAGTCTGTCCCCATTTTCCTTGTTAGTTCAGTTTGTTCATTAGATTCCACATATGAGTGAAATCTATTTGTCTTTCTCTGACTGGCTTATTTCACTTAGCAGAATGTTCTCCAGGACCATCCATACTATAGCAAAGGATAAAATTTCCTTCTATTGTTATGGCCGAGTAGTATTCCATTGTGTAAACATCCCATAGTTGTCTTATCCACTCATCTATGGCAGGACACTTGGGCTGCTTCCATACCTTGGTGATTGTAAGTAATGCTGCAATGAACATAGGGGTGCTTGTGTTCTTTTGAATTAGTGTTTTGGGTTCCTTCAGACATATTACTAGAAGTGGGATCACTGGATCAAAAAGCAGATCCATTTTTAATTTTCTGAGGTATCTCCATACTGCTTTCCATAGTGGCTGCCCCAGTCTGCATTCCCACCAACAGTGCAAAAGGGTTCCCCTTTCTCCACAACCTCTCCACCACTTGTTTGTTGATTTATTGGTGGTCGCCATTCTGACAGGTGTGAGATGGTATCTCATTGTTGTTTTAATTTGCATTTCTCTGATGATTAGTGATGTTGAGCATCTGTCACAAATTTTTTAAATACTTTTTTAAATACCATCGTGCAATGCTGCCTCCCGCATGCGGCAAAGGACTGCGTGTGAGATTTGCTGAAAACCTTCAGAGCAAAATGACTAGGTACTTGAAACAGGCCCAAATGAAGAGACAGAGAGAGAGATCTCGACGTCACTTCCTGAAATTTTGCTGCAGATTTACGAAAGCAGCAAATTACTCATCTTCCATGACCCCCACACCTGGTGGTGTGTCGGAGCCCCATCGTCCTCGAGGCGATGAGGAGAGTATCACAGGCTGAACAACTCAGAAGGAGGCGTACTATAGTACTCACATTTAAAGAACCACCAAAAACAACACAACTTGGCATTTCCAATCCAGGCCTTGCACAAAGCACCCACACGCAGCTAGCAAAGACACCCTCGAATCATTCCTTTCTTACTCCCAGAGAATGTGCTGGAGCCCTTTAAGGAAAAGCGGCCTTACATCTGCCTCCTCTCTCAACTATGAGGATGCTGTTTGCAAGTTCCCACTACAAATGCAAATCACTCTCTCTGCTTTCAAGAGAAAGTCACACTTTGCTGATGATTTGTGCGTGTGCATTTGCGTGTGTGTGTGTGTGTGTGTGCGTGAGAGAGAGACAGAGAGAGAGAGACAGAGTTGCTTAATACACATTCTGCCACCTAAAAAATAAGACCCCATGTTGTAAAAGAGACAAAGAACCTAGATCTGAGGTTGGTGAGTTAGGGCCCATGGACCAGTTCCAGCCAGCCACCCGTGCTGGCGAGTAACATTTGGTCGGACCAGCGGCCCTCACTCTCCCTGCGTCGTCCACGACTGCTGTCACACTGCCCCGCAGAGGTGAAGAGCTGCGCCCAGAGACTGTAGGGCCTGCAAAGTTTCAAAGGTTTGCCATCTGGCACCTTTCCAGAAAGTTGGTCAACCCCTGACCTAGACCATCAGGCAAATAGCAGACCCTTCCCACCCCCATCTGCGTGCCAAGCGTGGGCTGCGGTATAGAAACAGACATGTATTTGTAGCTCTAATGTGCCTCAGTGGGCGCGGAAATGGGGCCTGGCCAGGGCGTCACTCCCTGGCTCTTTAACCCATAATGACCCCCCCCTTACCTTCCCCAGTGGTGAGAATGAGAGCGTAGGCTTTGATGGGTCCGTGGCTGGCTTCAAACCCACTGAACTTGACCTTTACCGAATTGTGACTAACAGATGTAATATTAGGAGATCCATCTGGGGGAGGGGGGTCTGAAACAGAACAAACCAAACATGATCATCAACCTCTGAAACCAAAAAAGGAAGACAATTATGAAGGAGAGAATTTGCGGTGCCAGCCCGTGCTCTGGAAGCTGTGTGCTGGGCTCATACAAAGCAAATCCAGAAGCAAGGGGCAGGTGGGGAGCCTGCCTAGTTCACAAGGACCCCCTCGGTGGCCCAGCCGCATCCCTGGGGCGGCCTCCCATACACAGCCTTGTTGGTTGAAGGTGACCTGCCTTTCTTCTGCCCCCTGCCCCTCCTGACCCAGAGGGGCCAGGTTCCTCATCCTGGCTAACTGGCCAAGCTCAGGGCCAAGCAGGGTGAAGTGGGCAGAGGTGGCACACCTGCCAAGGAGACAAGCTTTGTCTCCTTAGTGGCTTATGGTCTCAACTCTGACTCAGCCTTAATCATGGGGGGTTACAGCCTCTGAAACCAGGCAGGGCGGTTCCCAACAGGGACCCACACAATTGGTGGGGAACTCACACACCTAGAGCTTCTCCAAGGGGGAGAGGACTTGTACCCCGCATGGGGCACCCCAACGTTTAAGACCTGCACCTGAGAGACGAGCCCCCAAAACACCTGCTTTGAACACCAACGAGACTCACGTCCAGGAGACCCCAAGTGCTGAGCAAACGCTCGCATGCAGACTCACCACTCCAGGGCCCCACGTTAGAGAAGAGCCCAGACTCGACCTGAAAGAGGTTCATTTCCTCACATCCATGCACCTGCGGAGGGGCAGGGCTTCCTGGGAGTGTCTGCAGGTATGGGGGCTGCTGGGGGACATTCTTGCCTCTGTCCCGCTCCACAACACCAGGAGGGGGCCATGGGGAGTTACACACTTCCAGTGCCCATGTTACCCGTTTTGTGGCTGCCACTCAAGAAACACCCTCTAATCAAATTTTATATTGAATAGAAGATAGAATATCAAGTGCCTTTCAGGCGCACTAAAGATGTTTGAAGAGCAGTCTATGCTAAAGGAAGATGTGAGTTAGATTCCCTGATGGAGCAAGTGCTGGGGGAGAAAAAGAGCCTGCCTTCCAGAGTTCATGGTGAGATCAAATCCCCTCTCTACCTACCTGCTCTTCAATTTTAGCCAAAATTAGCTGAGTCTTAGCTGCGACCCACGTAAAATAGGGGTCATCATAACGTCCCCAAGGCCCTCATGACATTAATGTCCTGTCTATGACAGCTATGACTGTGCCAGGTCTAACACTACGAACAATTCACCACAGCGCGTTTTCACACACAAGGACACCACCGTTTCCAGAAGATACAGCATGATAACCACTTATATCAGTCATCCCGTTGCAACAGCGGACTTCCCACACTTTTCCAAGAGAAGCCATATCTCTACCTGATGTCTCTGCCTCCCAGAAATGCCACTGTGTATGGATGCGGAGCAAAGGCAAGAAGAGAGGGACCCATGAAAGAGTCGCTGGACATGGCTTCTCAGACTGGTAAAAAGCCTCAACACCTAGAATTCTCAGAATAATTTAGGAATAATATAACTTTCACCCAATTCTCTCGGCATCAACCACACACATGAATGATCCAAGCACAGAACTTCTAATTCTATACAAGCCACACATTTTGTTAAATCGTGAAGAAGACTGAATGCTCCGAGTCTCCTGGCACATTCTGCAGTTGTAATAGAAAGGGGCTGTAGCTGCCTCATCCGAGAGGTGAGGCAGTTTCAGATGGGGCTGAGTCCACATTGCATGTTCAAGGGAGTTCACCCCAAGTAGACAGGCCACTTTTTTTGAAGTCTTTACTCTCATTAAAGAAGTTCTTGCCCTGACTGCCTGGACTTAAACTTCAGAAGAGGGCTTGGCTCTGCTTCCCCTTCTCAGAATGGAGGTCTCATTTCTTGAAGTCTGACACTTCCTACCAAGCCACACCTGTATATGACCAATCAAGAAAGAAGTGTAAGCATAGAATATTACAGTGGTTTTTAAACATGTTTTTCAGGATTTAAATACCTCTTATCAATGTAAATCTACATAAAGAAGATTTTCAAAAACAGACAATCAGTTGTTTTGATTGAAGTCCCGCACGTGCCCGATTGCATGCCTCCTACCCTCTCCTGCTCCTCCTGCTCCAGTCCCTGAGATACCTGAAGAATTCTGAACTCCAAATCATAGTCCATAAACCACTGGCATAGAAAACACATCAAGGACTTTGGAACCGTCTTTGATCTGCAGTTTTCTCAGCTGCAAAGTGTGCATTATCCCCTCTACAGGGTAGCGCTGTCCTGAGGTTTAATTTTAGGAAATTTACTGGCAGGTGCTTCGTTCATATTAGTCTTTTGCCTCCTGCTTCCCATTTTCTGGTCTGAATGATATTCTCAAGAATGCTGCCATTTTCCATATTATGTCACTAGAAAAAAAATCTCCTCTTGGCCAACACATAGAGTTTTGATTCCATCCATTAGGCATCTCTTGCAGGTAATGCCCAGGCTTACCAACGTAAGAGAAGCCTGAGCTCACAGAAACAGTATATCTTCCTGCTTTCCTGTCCTCCAGTTGCAGATCTGGCATCTCGAGCCCTCGTTTTCTGTGGACCCAGGAACACCTGTAAACACCTATGAGGAGTTCATGCTATATACTTTTTAAACTTTTGATTCGCTTTGAAGTAATTCCAGAGGGAAACACCTGACAGTAGGGAAATTATCAAGCCTCAGATTTAGAATTCAGAGACTTAGATGTGTTCATGTTCTGGGGGATCTTTGCGGAGAAGCAGAGGAAAGGACAGAGAAAGCAGGGGCTTAGAAATGAGGCAGATCGAGATTTGAACTCAGGCTCTGTAAGCTACTGAGACCTTGATCAAGACGCTGACCTTCCAAAGATTTGGTCTCTTCCTCTGTTAAACAGGGTCCTCATACCCACTTCACCAGACTGTTTCAGGATCAAATTATATAAAATATGAAATCTCTTGGGTAGTAGTAAAATAAACACACACATACATGTTCCTTATTTATTTATAAATATTATTCTCAGAAACAATATCAAGAATGATCACTGATTTGTATTCAGTGGTAAAACATTGGTATAGTACCTAATAATTGAGGTGAAAATAGAGACATAACAACATTTTACATCTGAAGAAATAATGACTTCTAGAAATTGAATTGACCCAACATTTACTGAGTTTTACTCTATGTCACTTAGAGCCAGATACAAAGAAAAGTCTGAGTCAGGACATACTCTCAAAAGATTGACAGTCTAGTGGGGAAAAAATAATCACTACAATATAGATACTATAGGCCTTAAAGGATTTCCGCTGAGTTGTTGGAGTTCAAAAAAGGAAAGGGACATATCCAAACAAGAATATCATGGAAGCTTCTTAAGGTCCAGAAGTTCAGGTGGGCATTAGAAAGTAGATAGGATGCTAACAGGAAGAGATGGGGGAAGTGTTTTAGGTGGGAGACACAAGGAGATATTCAGGAAGCACTGTGCTCCGCCAGAATGTAACTGAAAATAAAAATAGAGCATAAAGGGAAGGCCATACCTTCAGGGTGATGTGTGTCAGGTAGGAGTTTGTGGTAGATGCAGAGGGCAACAGGGAGTCATGGAAGATTTTTTTGTGGAGGGGAATAGTAAAGTCAGAGAAGTGCTTTTGGGTGATTAATCTGGAAAAGGGGGGGGTGGATGGAGGGGGCAGGAATCATCTCCTGAGAGTGAGGGTTAGTGTTGGGGTTAGGGTCGGAGGTTACATTGTTATGCCATGTGATGGTAGCTACATGAAGTAGGACTCAAAAAAAGATGATTAAAATACCATAGGACAAGCAGTGAGGACCCAAGAGCAGCTGCACCCACACTTGAATCAAACGTAGCTCCAGAATGAAGAATGAAAAGGAGCAGAGTGCTGGTGGATGGAGAGCAAGAATTCAATACGGTGGCATGAGAGAGGGGGTTATCAGTTATCAGATGTTTTGCTGGAATGACTGAGAATCACAAGATGCCAAGGGGCTGAACACACAGAAAACCAATGGGCCAAACAACCAGAGGTCTGGGAGAAAAAACAGGGAAAAAGAATGGCAGGTGTGAAAGAAGAGAGTGTTAGACATCTAAGTATCCATATAACATGGAAAATAAAACTTGTGCCTACAAAGTGAGTATCATTGGCCAGTACTTTCAAATCACTTAAAATCTTGAAAGCCTGAGTCTAATGCAAGCATGACCTAATGTGAATCTCTTCAAAAGTCAAAACACTTTCCGTTCTGAAGACGAATCCCTTCTAGGTCCACTCGGCCTGCCCAGAACCCACTAGGCACATTCTCAGGGAGTCAAGTCCATAGAATTTCTAAGCATTTGCGTGACTTCCCAGACTCCAAAAGTGCAGGCTTTTCAAACACAAAGGCATATGGCCATTGTCCTTCTTTGTTCCACCTCCCTCTTCATCATTATTCCCTGAGAGGGCCTGGTTTCTGGAAGAGTTCACTGTCTCAAAACCAGCCAATCTGCCTCAAGGTCACTGTGAAATGTGGAAGGGCAGCATGGGAAGACCGTTCCTAGACTTCATCCTAGAAACCCCTTCAATCCTCTCTAATCCGATAAAGATGAGGAGACTGAAACTTAAAGAGAGAAAGTGACTGGCCTGGGGCCACTCCCTCAGTTTGAAGTAGAAGCAAACTGGGAATCCTGTGCCCCAATTTCCCGTCCTTTGATTCTCCCATTTGCCCTACCTAAGTTATTTATTTTTCTTCCCGAATCACTTCTGTCCATCAGTCTCCTCATGGCGCTCTTCACTTCTGCATTCCTGAAGGAATAGATGATGGGGTTTAAGAGAGGTGTGACCACTGTGTAAAATATAGCGACTATCTTGTCTGCAGGGAGGGCCACACAGGGCCTCATGTAGACAAAGGAACAGGGAATGAAGAACAGGCTTACAACCACCACGTGACAGGCACAGGTGGACAGGGCCTTCAACCGGCCTTCTGAGGTCTGGCTCCTCAGGGAACACAGGATGACCACGTAGGAAGCGAGCAGGACCATGAAGCTGATCACCGAAATGAAGCCACCATTGGTGATGATCAGCACACCAATGAGGAAGGTGTCGGAGCAGGCCAGCTTCAGCACGGGGTGCACATCACAGAAGTAGTGGTCAAGGACCTTGGGGCCACAGAAGGGCAGCTGGAAAATGAGGAAGGTCAGCCCCATGGAATGCAGCAAGCCCCCGCCCCATGCTGCTCCCACCAGGAGGCCGCACACGCGCCGGTTCATGATGCTCCTGTAGTGCAGGGGCTTGCAGATGGCCACGTAGCGGTCATAGGCCATCACTGTCAGGAGGAAGACCTCAGTGCCACCAAAGAAGTGGAGGAAAAATATCTGTGTGATGCATCCCTTGAGGGAAATGACTGTCCTCTCAATAAAAGAGTCAAGGATGAGCTTGGGGGCTGTGACGGAACAGTAACACATTTCCACAAAGGACAAGTAGCCGAGGAAGAAATACATGGGGGAGGTGAGCCCTTTGCTGGCCACGATGGTCACCACAATGAGGCCATTGCCCAGCACACTGGCCAAGTACATGAGGAGAAAAATCACAGAAATGACCTTCTGCGTGCCCCGGTTCTGGGAAAATCCCAAGAAAGTGATTTCAGTCACATTGCTCGGAGGGACCATGTTTTAAAGCACAGAGGCTGATGGCCTGGATTAACAGAAATCAAAGAACTGTCCTTCAATAATCAGAAACATCCTTCTCAGACCTTGACGGCAATTGTCATTCTGCTCCCTCTTGAGTCCCACCCTGCCTTGGGCATCTCCCATACATGTTCTCCGCAAGGCAAGGGGCAAAATGATGATTATTGGCTGTTCAGTATTCTTCCCAAAAGATTTGGGTTTATGATAAAACTACCTTGAAGGGTTTTTTCTGATCCTCACTACAAAAATGTGAGGCATCCTGGCCGGTGCTCAGCTGGTTGGAGCATCGGCCTGTGCACCAAAAGTTGTAGACAGAGCCCCAGTCGGGACACGTGTGGGAGGCAGCCGACCAACGTCTGTCTGTCTGTCTGTCTGTCTCTCTCCCTTTCTCTCTTTCAAATCAATAAATATCTCCTCTGTGGGGATTAAAGAAAAATGCGTGGCTATTTTATACCTAAGAAAATTGAGACTCAGAAAGATTCGGTCACTAACTCAAAGCCACAGAGCTCATATCTGAACTGAGGTCTGTATCTTTTAAAATGCAGATGCTTCCGCTTCATCTTCTGCTCCTGAACTTCGCTTGGCTGCACAGTAAGAGTTTCAGCCCATCCTGCCTCACACCGTAATGTGGAACCAGTTGTCTTTGCTGTGACTGCCAGAGTTTCTCCACCCCAGTTATTCTGCCACCTGTGAAACTAAGCTGGCTCGCTAGCAGGCAGAAAGAAGAAGCTGAAAAGGGGAAGGCGAGTCACCAAGCTTCCACTACCATTCCTGCAGATGGAGATGGGGAAGAGGAAATGTGAGGCAGTAGCAGGCTGCCTCTACAATCCTGGAACCCATGGCTAAGAAATAATTCAAAGGTCATTTCAGTTTCCACTTTATAAAAGCCTATTATTATTCCGTGGGGATGTCACGCATGCTCACCACAGAGCTTCAGAGCAGTCCGCACCAGAAGAAGTCCGCCCGGCAGTGGGGGGTCAGGACCGCCTCCTGAAGCACACGTGAGTGAAGGAGTCCCCGACATGCACTGCAGAGGGCTCTGAACACAGACTAGGTGAGCAGACACGGGAACTCCATCGTCACAGCCTCTGAGCAGTCACTCCCTCGGGGTGAAACATGCCTGCCCGCAAACCAGCTCGCAGCCCCCCCGACATGTGACAGAGCAGCTGCAGCACTGTGACCTGGGGACAGGAGCACAGGCCTCGGGGTCAGGAGACCTGGGTTCAGTCTTAGCTCTGCTGCTTGGCAGCTAGCTGTGACATTAAACAAGCACAGAATCTCCTCCAAGCCCAGAATTTTCATTTAAAAAAAAAAAAAAAAAAAAAACAGAAAGAAAATACCTTTTCCATGGTGCTATTTTGAGATTAAGTTTTAAAACAAACAGTAATAGTACAAGAGAATAACTGGCAAGAGCATTGGCGTATAATTGAACATGCTTGTACTCTGCCTGTGTCCCATCAGGGCAGCGAGCCGGGGACTCGCCGGGGTGCTCCTGCTTTAGGAGCAGGCCAGATACCACCTCTGCGTGGACCTGCCGCACCCTAGGGTTCTCATCTGAGCCTCCGCCCACGGCCTGTGGACTAGCGGGCTCTGTGATACAACAGGACCGGATATGCCAAGTGACTTGCTAAGCCAGTCACATAAAGAAAAACACTGTCTGAGCCCACAATGCCCGGAGAGCGGTACGGTTTATTGGGACAAAGTAGAACGCAGTTGCCAGGGGCTGGGGAGGGAGCACGTGGAGTCCGTGCGTAAGGGAGCACAGTTTCAGTTCGGGACAGCGCACGTTCTTGAGGTGGATGCTGGTGGCAGTTGCACAACCACGTGACGAACTGTGCGTATAAAAATGGTTGAGGTGGTAAATTTGATGTTATGTGTATTTTACCTAATTAAACAAACAAACCCAAATGACTCCTGTTTCCCCTCCTCAGACCCACCTCCAAGGACAAGGTCAGATTTGTCTTTCCCCCTCCCCCGCCCCCTTTAGTCTCTTTCTTATGCCTATTAGGGGGCTGGTTAGTTTCAAAAGATGCAGAGTAACTGAGGATGAGAAACTGGCACACGCTGTAGAACGTCAATTTCATGTTAATATGTAAGGCAGGTCAGATATGACACCCTTATTAGGCAGCCAACATAAGGCAGCTTCAGGGGTAAGAGATAATGAAAGCATCTGGAAAATACAGGCCTCAGCTCAGATATGTGCTGTGTGGCCTTCGGGAAGTGACTCAACCTCTCTGAGCACAGAGCTCTCCTCTCACTGTTGTGTCCTTCCCTTACCTCTCCATCAGGCTTCACTGTGTTCCCAGCTGATTTGCGCCATGACCAGTGTTTCCACCCGGGATGTTTTCTATACGGAGAGCAGGAATCTTCAGTGGGCTGTTTCACCCTGGTAGCCAAACTGGCTCTATTACTAGGCAAGTCATCTCTGTGAAATTAAGCTTTGAAAGTAAACACTCGCTGCTTCTATAATGGCTTCTGATTAGGGGTGTCAGTGAGAGTCCCTCTCAGAGGCTTTGTAGGGACCACTTTAGGTTCCAGGTAAAAATGTAAAATTAAGTTTTTGCTTTCCAGAGTTGTCGAAGGTAGCAGAGTGAGATGTATACATACAGTGGAGTCATCAAATCTCCTCTGAAAAGTTAAATTTTTAAAGGCCATGGAATGGAAGAAAGAAAAGGAAATTCACATGTATTGAAACTGAGTAGAAATGGAGGACATTTTAGAGATAATTTCACAAACAGGTCATCAGACCCCTAAGCCATTGATGGTGGCAGTGACTTCCTTATAGAATAACTTTAATCCTGACTTTTTGATTGGCAGGAAGAGACTCTGAAAGACAAGCACGAGATCGTATGCCTTTTTCCGCGGCTTGTGGTTCAGGAAACTTAAACAGGATGACATATAATAGAAGCTTGAGACAGATTGGCCCCGATGGGCAACTTCTGTGAAAATGTTTCAGTCTTTACAATAAATCTGGTCCCCACCTCATGGTTCCTCATGGTATCTTTCCTATCACAGAAGTCCATGCCCTGGGGGTTTCTGAAAAATGAGACTGGTCTACCTGGCCTTTTCTAGCATTCCTTTTCTCCTGCTTTCTCCCCAAAGATATCCTGTCGCCAGAGGAGTCCGCACAGGGCCTGTCCTTGCTAGTGTCCCTGACCGAGGAATTGGAGGCTGTTAAATCGGAAGGAAGAGGAACCTGGACCCAGAATCACACAGCTAGTTGGGGTGCAGCCCAGACTAGGATCAGGCTCCACAGTCTCAGGTCAATACTGGCTTCCCTGCTCTTTTCCACAGACTCCTCCCCCGGTGCTCCCCCAGAGCTGGATTCCCTGATGGAGGGAGGGTGTGGAGAGAGAAGATATACTGTAGTTTTCAGACTGTAAGACGCACTCCCCCCACCCCAGTTTGGGAGGAAAAGGTGGGTGCGTCTTATAGTCCAAATGTAGCTTGCATTTACATTTACATTGGTGAACTATTATGTTATTTATGTTATTAAATATTTTACCCCATTTTTTGCTTCAATTTTTTTTTCCTATTTTCCTCATCTAAAACCTAGGTGTGTCTTATGGTCCAAAAAATACGGTATGTGTTTCTAATAAAAGGCAAAGCAACACTGTAGAGTTAAGATCTAAAAAAAAATTCACACTGAGAAAATGAACCATAATGTGGGCCGACTTCAGTTTTCCACCTCCGGCCCAGACAGCCTGTGAGGAGTGTGGAGGCCCCGGGAGGAGAGGGTAGTTTAGGAATTGGCCGGACTGGGCTGCCAGTGAAAGAAGCCTTTGCCAGGTGCTTGGTGGCAAGGTCCGAGCTCCAGCACTCTGTCACCAGGGGTCAGATTATTCTCCGGCCGTTTCACCTACCTTTGTCAGGGCTCCTCAGAGAAGAGCACGGAAACTTCTGGAGGCTTTAGAAGAGTCTCATATCCACTGTCACTCCTTTCAACCGGAGGTTGGGGGAGTTGGGTAGGGGGAACTCAGTAGATGTTAATAAGTACTAGGATTTGATCCCTGAATCCTCCATCTGCTACTGTATCTATTTCAAAACCAAGGTATCACTGCAAGGGGCCTATAAATATAAGGATTTCATTTATATATAAGTAGAAATAAAAATAAAAAGACTAATGTGTATGGGGGGGTATCTAGTATAAAAATAGCTCTTCAACAAAACAGCCAAGCAAGCAAAATATAACCAGAGACATTGAAATTAAGAACAAACTGGCAGTAACCAGACAGGAGGTGGGAGGGGATAATGAGGGGGGAAAGGGGAAATGGTTTTCAGGAACATCTATGAAGGCCGTATGGGCAAAGCCAAAGGGGGGTAGGATCAAGGGTAGGAAGTGGGGATGGCTGGCAGGGGGGTGGGAGGAGTGGGGGGGAGGGAAATGGAGACAACTGTACTTGAACAACATTTTAAAAAATGTGGGGAAAAAAAGAATGGAAAAAATAGCTCTTCTTTTTGAAACTAATTCCAAAGCATGTCTCTATAGAACTTCAGGGAATGAACCTACCTTGAATATTGTTTTGTTGCTTTGATTCTTAACTTTCTCTTCTGGATATTTTGTAGTCAGAAAGCTGATTCACTTGCACAAGTCATCCCAGGAAAAGAAAGATTTGCTTCACTAACATGTAAAAATAAAGTAATCAAAGAAATATAAGGTGGGGGACTCCAGAAAATAGAGTTATCTTCTGGAGAGCAGGCCCTTAGTAGAGGCTTCCCCAGCTACGTGAGTGCTATAGGAACCCATATGGATCAGTATACCAGCTGGTGTTGTTGTGAGAGGCTGCGCCTGGCTTCAGTGAATTTCTTTTGAAGACTGTTTCAATGCGTTTGCCCATTCATTTCATGATGGGTGATTTACAAGCACACCTGCCCACACTGCACTGAGTGTTCAGCAGTTTTTTACCAAAAACAGCATGAGCCCCATGCCCCATCCTCCCTATTCACTCAGTCTTCCCCAAGCAACTTTTTTTTTGTTTCCCCAGATGAAAAAAGTCCGCAAAGAGAAACATTTTCCTGATGTGGGAGAGGAGAAACAAAAAACAGCAGAAACACTGAAAGGCATCAAAACTGACAAGCTCAAAAACTGCTTTGAGCAGTGGAAAAAAGGTCTCGATAGGTGTATTGCATCAAATGGAGAGTACTGTAAAGGTGACTGGCATTTAAACATGTAGGAGTAAATACACAATTTTTTATAAATAAATTCCAGGTCTTGGGGGAATTAGTGTTCACTGATCTAACACCTGGACATCTTGCTAAGGTGGGTCCTCAGCAAAATTCAGGTTTCTGTAGCCAAATCTCCACCGAGGCTCCAACAAAGCTAATGCCTTCATTTCTACCAGACAAGGTCAGATGTGGGACTGTCTTAGCCGATCCCCTTAAACTTGTCAAGAGAATATTTCTGAAAATGCATGAGTCAGCAGTTGATTGAAAACTAGCTTTGCAAATGACTCCACACAGAGCACGTTACAAGTGGCTCTGGTGAAAGTGACTATAACATCTGCTCTAGGCCAAGCTGAAGAGCAACAATAGCATGGAGAGCATTATGCTAAGTGAAATAAGCCAGGCTGCGAAAGACAAATATCATATGATCTTACCTCCGAGTAGAACCTAAGAAACAAAATGAATGAGCAAAATAGAGCCAGAGACATGGAGACAGATTGGCCCCGATGGGCAGTTTGTTTCTTATTCCCCTATGGAAATAAGAAACAAACTGGCCCTGGCTGGTGTGACTCAGTGGTTGAGGGCCGGCCTGTGAATCAAAGGGTCACCGGTTCGATTCCCAGTCAGGGCACATGCCTTGATTGCTGGCCAGATCCCCAGTAAGGGGCACACAAGAGGCAACCACACACTGATGTCTCTCTCCTTGTCTTCTCTCTCCCTTCCCCTCTCTAGAAAATAAATAAATAAAATCTTTTAAAAAGGAAGGAACAAACTGTCAGTGACCAGAGGGAGATAAGAGAGGAAAGAAGGGGAAGGGTCTAGTCAAGGAACATGTATGAAAGACCCATGGACATGGACAACAGGGTGGGGGTTGATTGTGGGAGCTGGGATGGGCGGGGGAGGGGAAAGCAACAGGGGAAAAATTGGGAAACTGTAACTGAACAACAACAAAAGAAAGAAAGAAAGAAACAGAGTTACCTTCTCACCCTATTGTTAAAGTAGGCAGGAGAGAGTTGCCTAGGTCTGCCCCATCAGCTGAACCAGGGAGCAAACCTAGGAAAGGCTCCCCACCTAGGAAAGGCTCCCCACCTATGGAAGGATTTGGAAGCCGGAATAACATCAGTAAAACATGCCAATGTGTGTGAAGGGCCCGGCCTCAGGGTCAGCTCATCCATGGTAAAGCCTCAGTGAATGAACTGACTCAGAATCTGTTCCACACATGAAGGGGCCACTAAATTCTGATCTTCCTCTACGGACTCACCAGTTGCCATCCATGCCACCACCTCTGTCGGCCAACTCCAGAACTTAATCACTTTCTCACTAGACAGTTACAGGGAAATAGAACAGTCTACCCTAAAGTCCACTACAGTGAGGACTGAAGGGCATATTTGCTGGACTGTGGAGCTGGAAGCATCTAAGGTGCATGAGGTGGAAAATTGAGATCAGAGAATTGAATTCCCTGAGCTGTTCTAGCTCTCCCATCTGGGGAGTTTCCGAGAAGAGCAAAAGTCACCCTCCCAGTTGTTTCTTACAGAGGTTAAGGAAACTATTTCTAATTAATCCAATTAAAAAGTCAGGACTTCTACTTGTCCTGGCCCCTAGAGGTTTATTTCCACATTCTCAAGCAAATGACAGAGAAGAACCCAACTCACACGACCCCTGTGTCCCCACCCCAGACTTCCGCAAGAGGCTCTCCATGGCCCGTGTTGCCCTCATCCCTCACGGTGCGTTCCAAGGGGACTTCAACCAATGGGCCTGGAGCACTTCGCACACACGCTTTGACATGTCACCTGATCATATCGAGTTAGACATGGAAGGGCCTTCAAGATCATCACATCCAACTCATTCACTTTGAAGGTGGAAAAACAGCCAAAGGGAAAAATTACTGTGCAAATTGCCCCACGCACTGGTGGCACGGCTAACACAGCTCTGTCCTGCTTCCTACAACGGGAGTCGTTCTGAAGCAGGGTGCAGCCAAGAGGAGGGCCCCAAGAAGGGATTTGTAATGGGGTCCAGAACTCAAGGTGTCCAGGAAATATTAGAAAAATGTATGTAGGATGTCCTCACCCCCACAAGCCTGAGCCAGGGGGGATGGGACACATGGAACAGGGCCATTCAGAGCTGTTTTGGGTAGCAAGAGCTTTGCAGCTAACCCCTGGCATAGTCATTTAACATATCTATAACCTTTAACTGGTTTCATAGATATGTTCAATAGCTGTGGCCCTGCTTTGAGCCAGGGAGATGGGAGTGACTTCCACCCAAGATGGGTCTGGGAAGCAACTCCCCCTGGTTACAGGGCCTGGGTGAGAGCGTGAAGATGATCGGCTCCATGCCATGGGACCACACCTGCCCAGACTTACTATGGCAGCCCAGTAAAGCTGGAAGAATACGGGGATGCTGGCAGGTGTAACTGACTGTAGGAGGAGTCAGAAATGGGGCTGCAAAGGAAGATGGGCACTGGGATTTAAACCTAGGCGCGGCATCCATAGGGGGAGAAGACCACGCAGTTCTGAAGGGAAAGGGAGAGGGCCACGAGGATCTGGAGTAAATAGGAAGGACCATGCGGTTCTGGGGGAAAGGAAGAGGACCACAAGGTTCTGAAGGAGAGTAGAGAGGACCACGAGGTTTTGGAGTGCTTCTTTTTGCCATGCGGCTTAGGCAGCAGGAGAGACTTTGCCAGGAAGAAAAGGGGAGAAAGGACTCTTGCTGGTGGGCCATGAGAAGGTGCCACATGGCTTTGGATTAACTGGAGATCGCAGCAGCCACACAGCTGATGGTGCTGGGAGCCTGAATCACGAACTTCTACTTCCTTTCCTGAGACACGGTACCCCGGACTGGGCACAGGGAGAGGGAAGGACTGTGCATCTGTGGGTATTCTAGAGGACTTTAGTATCTTATTGAAGACATTAAGTCATTACTCTAAGTCTGTGTAACTTTTAAATAAACAATTCTTTTCCTTTTCACCAGTCTCTGGCATTGAGAGACGTTTTTCCTCTGGCGGCGGGCATTGCGAACCTAGAAGGTGGGCGTGGGGGGAGGAACCTCCAGAGACAGAAAGGGGGATCCTTCTGTAATAATTTATCGTGAGCCACCCCCCCCCCCTGCTTTGTAACAGTTCAACGGCTCGTCCCTAATGTTCTAAGCACTTTACCACCAACTTCCAACACACGGGTTCATGTGCCAGGGCTTCGGAAAGACTGGAGTTCCCTAACTGTTCGGCATAGTCTCCTAAGTAGCAACACACCGCGCGTGTGCTGGGCAGCACTGCACCTGCCACTTTTCCCACATCGCACCTGTAGCCAAAGTAACACTCCGCTGGGGCGGCTGGTATGGCCGTTGAACAGACTAGGGAACTGGGGCTCAGGAAGATGAGAGAATGGCTCACATCCACACAACCCATAGATCGTCCAGCTGGGCCGCACGCCTAAATGTAGCACTTCCTGCCCAAACAGAGTATGTCACCAGCCACTGTTGCCCCGGTAGGAAACAAAGAGGCCAATAGTAAAACTAACTCAGCTATGCCCGCCATCTTCTTCCGCTCCTGCAGTAATGCTGCTTCATCAAAGTTCTGGTCCTGGGGGCCGAATAAAGGATGAAACAATGGCGTAAGCGTGGCCTCTTCTTCCCGACCATAATCCTTCTGAAACACCGCGAGAACTCCCACTCTACTTTTAAAGCACCAGGAATTCTCACTACTTAAAGAATCCTATGTTAAATCCTTCCAGATATACATCAATAACCCCCGAATTGATTAGTTTCTAATTAAACAGCACTGGCTACTGTCATAAGCACAGCCTTTCTCAACCTCTCACTAAAATAGCTCTGGAGAAGGGAAAAAGGAAGACAGTGAGCTCTCACTACATCACTAACAGCTGGCTTACAGCAAGGACCCGGGAAGGGCTTCTAGGAGTAACGAAGGCTGAAGAATAGAGTGAAGAAGTGCAATGGCCCGTGCGTGCATTTCTACTCCCCTGAAGGAATACAGGAAGAGAGCACTTCCATTCCGCCTCACACCACACCTCCCTGCCTCTCTCACACACACGCACACACTCACTCATGTGTATACACCTCACACACACACACACACGCACACACATGCACACGCACACACCATTTGCTTAGAAAGGTAATAAAAATAGCTAATACTAGGTTTATTTTCAATTTTTCCAGCTTTATTGAAGTATGATTGACAAGTAAAAATAGTATATATTTAAGGTATATATCACATTGTATACATTATAAAATGATTACCACAACCGACATAATCAGACAGAAACACTGCAGCTGAGGACTACAATGAATGACAATAAAAACGCGATAGAGAAGTTCAGCATCAGAACTGATCAATCAGAAAAAAAGAATCGGTGAGTAGAAGAAAGCACCTTTGAAATTATCCAGTCAGAGGGGAACTTAGACAAAATACAAAGGAGTATAGGAAGCCTATGTGAACGGTGGGATATCGTACAAAGAAATAATTTGTGAATTATTGCAGCCCCAGAGGAAGAAGAGAGGGGAGGGGGACAGAAAGCTTTTTAAAAAACATAATGGCTGCATATCTCCCAAATCTGGGGAGATGTTTGGACATCCAATTCCATGAACTTAATAGATCACCCCCAAAATGTCCATACAAACATATCCTCTCCAAAACCATTATAACTGTTTAAAAACAAAGACAGAGAAATTTAAAGCCAGCAAGGAAAAACAAGTTCTCTCAAACAAGGGACCTCCAAAGGCTATCAGCGGACTTCTCAGAAGAAACCTCCCAGGCGGGATGATCTAGTCAAAGTGCTAAAGAAAAAAAAAATGGCTCAAAAACTACTTTAACCGGCACAGCTGTTCTTTGAAATGAAGCCAAGATAAAGACTTTCCCCTACAAACAAGCCAGCAGTGGTCACCGCCACTAGACTGGCCTCACAGGGGTGTCAAACTCATTCTCACCAGGGGCCACATCAGCCTTCAAAGGGCTGAATGTAATTTCAGGACTGTGTAAATGTAACTACTCCTTAACTAGGGGCAAGGAGCTCAGCACTGCCGCCGGGTAGAAACAAGGTGGATAAAACAAGGTGGAGGGCCACATTCGGCCCTCAGGGCTTGTGTTTGCCACCTGTGCCTTAGAAGAAATCCTGAAAGAAGCTCTTGAAGCCGAAATAAAAGGATACTCATTAGCAATATAAAGACCTGTGATAATAGAACGGTGGTTTTCAGAAGCTGGGGGCTGGGGAAGGTGGGGACATGTTCATTGAAGAATGCAAACTTCAGTTGTGAAGGAACCAGTTCTGGGGTGATTATAGTTCCTCCTACGGCCTTACATACTTGACAGTTGCTAAGAGAATAAATCTCCACTGAAGGACGCAGAAGAAGACATCAGCAAATGGAAAGACAAACCCTAGTTTTGCATGGGAAGGCATACCATTCAGGTGCTGCTTCTTTCTAAATACACTTACAAATATAATGTGGTATCAGTCAGAAAAAGTCCTTGCAGGGTGGGGGTGCTATAGAGCAGGCAGAGAAGTAGAACTAAATCCACAGTTTCTGTGAGGGAGGAATACCTAGGAGACCCTTGAAAAAGAAGAGCAATATGAAGGGGCCAGCCCACATGGAAACGTTTAAAAATACGACTTGAGGCTAATAAATATTAAAACGTCTCACCTCACTCCAAAAAAATGTAAATTAAACAAGATGTCTAATTTGCAAAATATTTTCACTTTATATTTGGAAATAATTTTGACTTGTAAGTTGCAATAATAATACAAAGAAATCCTATAAACCCTTCCTTCAAATTTTCAAAATATTAATGTTTTTCTACATTTTCTTTATCATTCATTCTCTCAATACATAGAATTTTTTCTGAAATGTTTGAAATGTGACGACATAATGCCCATTTACCTGTAGATACCTTAGTAAATCATTCCTCATTCCAAGGACGTTCTCTGACATAAACACACTGTAATTGTCAACATCAGAAAGTTAACTTTGACACAGCTCTATTCATCTCACCTACAGCTCTCTTGCCCACTACTCACCTTCATCTAGCACGGGGTTCAGTCAGGGATCGCAGGTAGTGTTTCGTGATCATCTATCTGTAAAAAAATTCTTCTATTTCTTTGCGTTGATACTTTTGAAGAATGCTGCCAGCAATTTTGGACAATGTTCTACATTTGGGTTTTGCCTGATATTTCTCATGACCAGTCTCAGGTTGGGTACGTTTGGTGGGAAGGACACATTAATGAGTCCATGTGCCTCTCAATACTGACAACGTTAAGTTTGAGCAGTTATTTAAGGAAGTGTCTTCCAGGTTTCACTATTGAGCTACGTCTTGCCTCTTGCAATTAGTATCTTGCAGGGAGATACTTTGAGGCTATGTAAAATCTTATTTCTCATCAAGAAAAGGCTGAATGACATTGTTCAATTCTGTCGAGGGTACTTTCACGTGGAAGGTTAGTTATTACAATCTCTCTAAGAATCAATTTAACACTATGCATCAAAAGTTGCCATACCTTATAACACAGTGAATTTACTATAGCAAATGAGTCTAAGGAAAAATCAGAAGTGTGAAGATTTCTATTCAAGAATACTTACTATAGGGAACCTAACCGTGTGAAATGGCAAATGCAGCCCAGCCCTATTGGAAAGCCGATAGGCGCATGGCGGCAGGCAGGACACCAAACCCACGGATCGGTTCAGCCACGGGAAATCAGGCCCGCATTATACCTAGGCTGCTATAAGGCTTGCTCTTGCTAAAACTCTCTCACCCTGAGTTGAAGCAGCAAATGCTTACTGAATATCTTTCAAGTAACTTCCTGAAGTCTGTGCTAATTCTCCCAAGGACTGAAGTGTAACCAGACCAATTACTCTTATCGTTCCCTTGCATATGCAACATTCTTTCCTTGTTAATCTGTAGGAAGTAATCAGTAACATCCTTTGCTTTCCTATCTGTAAAAAGTAATTATCTAGAGCAAAACTGAGCATAATGAATGAGAACCTTCTTTGATGTATGAAATTAGAAAGCAATAAAAGCCTGTCCAGGCAAGGGTTGAGGTGCTCCCCCCTTGAGAGAGTGACCACACTGTCCTTTTTCTCCACAGGACTTTGGTAGTCCGTGTGAATTTGTCCCGTCTCATCCACAACACCGCGGACATGGCTGGCCAGAGTCCGCATCAACTTACCACAATGTTATTTGTACTAGTAAAAACATAGAAATGACCTAACAGGAACTGGCTAATTAAAATATAGTACACAAATCCCTAAGAGGGAATATTTTACAAGTGATTACAATGAAGTTTTTGAAGATGAGGACCAGTTAGAATAACTCTAGAGCTAACAAGTCCCGTGAACTTCCCTTCATCCCTTCTAAGCCACGGGACGAGTGCCAAGACACAACCCAACCTCTACTCCCAGTCCAGTTTCATGGTCCTCGACCACAGCCTCTTCACGGCCTTCTTCACTTCAGCGTTTCTCAGGGAGTAGATGAGAGGGTTGAGGAGAGGCGTGATCACCGTGTAGAAAATGGCCACCACCTTGTCCACAGGCAGGGTGGCAGAAGGCCTCAGGTAGATGAAGATGCAGGGCCCAAAGAACAAGGTCACCACGGTGATGTGGGACGCACAGGTGGACAGGGCCTTGCGCCGCCCCTCAGAACTCCGAGTCCTCAGATGGAGCAGGATGACCACATAGGAGGCTAAGAGGACCACAAAGCAGAGCACAGGCAGGGTCCCCCCGTTGGCAACAATCAGCAGGCCGATGAGGAAGGTGTCAGAGCAGGCGAGTTTGAGCACGGGAAGCACGTCGCAGAAATAGTGGTCGATCACGTTGGGGCCACAGAAAGGCAAGCGGAATGTGAGCAGGATTTGGGCAAAGGAATGCACAAAGCCCCCCAGCCATGCTATTCCCACCAGGACAGCACACACCTGCCGGTCCATGATGGTGGTGTAGTGGAGGGGTTTGCAGATGGCCACGTAGCGGTCATAGGCCATCACGGTGAGCAGGAAAATCTCAGTGCCCCCGAAGAAGTGGATGAAGAAAAGCTGTGTCATGCAGCCCCACAGAGATATGGCTTTCCTTTCAGCCAGCAAATCAGAGATGAGTTTGGGGGCTGTCGTGGAGGCGTAGCAGATCTCCACGAAGGACAGGTAGCTGAGGAAGAAGTACATGGGGGAACAAAGACTTCTGCTGGCAAAGACAGTGAGCACAATGAGGAAATTCCCCAGCACAATTGCTGTGTACAAGAGCAGAAACATCACAAAGCAAACTTGCTGCACCCCCTGATTAGGAGAAAGTCCCAGAAAAATGAATTCAGTCACATTATGTGTGTTAGCCATGGAGTCTCCTCCAGGAGGCGGTAATTGGGATGGGTGATCTGAAATGATAGGAGACAAAAGACTCTTTTGTTAAGTGGGTGAATTATAAAAAATCCCTTGCTGCAGTCTCGTGCCTGTTCACGGAGGACTGTTACAGACTTCGGGGTTCATCCTGCAGACTCTGGGGAACCATCAGGAGTGTTAGTAACTGGAAAGTGGAATCAGCTGGGTGCAGAGGTTGGCCAGTAAAGAGACCAGAGAAGGGGAGAAATGCTAGGATGCGAAAGCCTCGTTGGAAGATGTGGGGCAGGAAGGAGAGGGCTGCTGCCTCATGTCAGATGTCTCTCTACCACCTCTGTACGCTTTGCCTCTCGCCTGCAGCTTTCCTGCATCCCACCTCCGTTTGCTCCCTTTCCACCCTTTGTTCGCAGAGCAGCTTTCTCACCACTCCACTTCCTTTCAGAGTCTTTGGGAGAGCTGTCCCCCGCACCCAGTGCCCCCCATCTTATTTTTGCTTTCTCCTCCTAATTCTCTCATTCCACAGCTGGTCACTGGTGATCTTGTCCCTTTCCAAGGATCCAACTCAATCCATGCACAATTCTTCTCCTTACTGATACCCACATTTCCTTCAGTCACACCCGCCCTCCTGCAGCGGCAGCAGAAACACAAACCACCCCTGGTGCCAAGGGCCCACTCTGCAGTCCAGCCTCCAACGCCTCAAGGCAGCACTAGGAATGTGCACTGACTGGTCTGCAGACAGTCCCGGTTTGTGCCCGTGCCTGTGCGTCTGTCTGTGCCTCTTGTACGGACAGACTCCGGAACCCCTGAGACTAAGAGCTGCATGACGTCCCCTCGTGCCACAAAGCGTCCTTCCATCCACAGTGGGGACAGGCTCGGGTCATTAGGGACTGCCACGGGCCAGAAGGGAATGAATCCCTGATAGTTTACAACCACGGAGGCAAAGGGAGGGCAGAGACCAGCCCTGCACGCTCAGATCAGCTGGCGAACTTTACCTAGAAGCCGTTCCTGGAAGAAAACACCTGCCAGCATTTCGACCCCTGGCTTCACACTCAGGTTTCTTTAGGTGGGATCCATGTGATGTCTAGAAAGTTCTTGAACTGATCAGAGACTCCAGGTCCAAACCCTAGCACAGAGATGATACCTACGTCACAGGTAGATGCCATAAACCGCACTCCGCGCCCATCCCAGGAGAACTGCAGTTTCCATCCTCTGTGCTGCCTTGGGCTCTTCTCGGACACAGAAGCCCCATCTCCGCAATGCACAGAGCCTTACCCTCTCTCAGGACGGTTTGGAATCACAGCGATTTTCACACTGAACTCTAATTGTTCTATGTGCCCATCTATCCCCTCTAAATTCTGAACTTCCTGAGGGCGGAGCTTATATCTAGCTACAGTTCCATCTCCAGTCCTTACTTACATGTCTCCACGAAACGGCGTTCAGTGACTGTACATGGAATCAATGAAGAGCGGGTGTAGATGTCCCCTAGCCTTCTTAGCACAGTATTTAGGACATTGTAGGTATTCGGTATAAACTGAAGGACCAAAGGTCCCCAAAGACTAAGACCACAGCTTCTCCTCCCCGATTCCCATTCCCAGCACCATGCCCGCCCCAAAGACCAGGTGTCAGGAGAGCACTTGGTAAAACGTCCTGTGCTTCAAAGTGGAACTGTAGTCATCATGCAAAAAAAGAAAGAAAAAAAAGTCCATGCTCCTGAAACAAAACCACCCCAGTGTTTCTGTGGCTTCTCTGTTCTCAGCCACAGAGATGCTAATACCGCCCAGAGAACAGCCCTCAGCTGGAGCAGTTTCCTGCTCAGCCAGGCAGAAAGCACTACCTCTCAGGAGCTTCCAGGTAAGTCTGTTCCCCCTGCAGCCTCGGGCATGGGAATATGGAGACTAAACCACTGGCCTCTCCTTTCACCTGGTTTAAAACAAGAACAAAGTAGACTTGCCTCCAAAGTGTTCCAAAGAGAAATAAGAATTCCGGCAGCTTGGCCTTGAGTTCACACTGCCTGACACATGCCAAGGGAGAGGGCATGAAGATAAAGAGACTTCCCCAGAGAGCCATCCTTTTCCCCTTCCCAATCAGGCAGACACCCTCATGGGAAGTAAGCCCTGGTTACAGAAACCCCAAACTTCCTTATAGGCAATACAACTTCAGAAATCAATAGGAAATGGGGAAAAATTAACCCCATCCAGTATTTCCAGGGCACGTACTCTGGTTGGACTCTTTGCTGGTCAGAGGTCGATTAGATGCGGCTCCTGCTTATGGACGCAGTCACGGGGCTTCACATGAAAGGACACGTTCAGAGGATGGGTCTCAGGGATCTGGGCCTCAAGTGTCTGTAAGGGTAGAGACCAGTGGTTCTCAACGGTGAGTAATGTCGTCCCCAGAAGACGTTCAGCAATATCCAGAGACATTTGTCATTGTCACAACCTGGGTGGGGCAAGGGTTCTTCTGGTGCGTAGTGGGGAGGAGGCAAGGATGCTATGAAGTGTGCCACAAAGCACAGGACAGGCCCCACAGCAAAGACATATTGGACCCAAGATCAATACTGCTGCTGTGGAAATACGTGCTATCGATGGAAGAAATCTGACCCCGAACTGATCATTATTGAAACTCAGTGTGTTCATTTCCATGCTCTGACCGCAACTGTGTATGTATTAGAATTTTGTACAATAAAAGGTCTACAGCCCCGGCTGGTGTACTGCAGTGGTACAAACCAAAGGGTCACCTGTTCAATTCCCAGTCAGGGCACATGCCTGGGTTGCAAGCCAGGTCCCCAGTAGGGGGCGCATGAGAGGCAACCACACATTGAAGTTTCTCTCCCACCCTCTCTCCTTCCCTTCCCCTCTCTCTAAAAATAAATGAATAAATAAAATGTTTTAAGAAAGGTTTACAAACACTGTAACAGCATTTTGTAAGATACATGCGCCCCACACAGGTGTCACTCACCAATGCCATTAACTCAGCTTTGACTAAAGTCAGAGTTGAAACAAGATGCCAAGTTTCAACTAATAGTTAACAAGAACATGCAATGGGACATTGTAATACTTTAAAAGGTTTTAATATAATTGCTTTTGAGAATACAAACACTGAATTAACCGTTATTCTTTACATAGGAAGAAACAAAAGTAAGATTAGCAAATAATTACATAAAAGCTCCAAATATTTAAAATATATATATATTTATTCTGTAACATGCCATAAATTTTTTTATTTTTATGTAATCTTTATTATATTTTTTCCATTAGCATTTAGTCCCCTTATACCTCCTCCCCTCCAGCAATCACCACACTGCTGACAATGTCCATAAGTCCTTTTTCCTTTTTGCTCAGTCCCTCCACCCCCTAACCTCCCCTCCCCCACTGGCTGTCATCTGCTCTCCATCTATGAGTCTGTCCCCATTTTCCTTGTTAGTTCAGTTTGTTCGTTAGATTCCACATATGAGTGAAATCTATTTGTCTTTCTCTGACTGGCTTATTTCACTTAGCAGAATGTTCTCCAGGACCATCCATACTATAGCAAAGGATAAAATTTCCTTCTATTTTTATGGCCGAGTAGTATTCCATTGTGTAAACATCCCATAGTTGTCTTATCCACTCACCTATTGCAGGACACTTGGGCTGCTTCCATACCTTGGTGATTGTAAGTAATGCTGCAATGAACATAGGGGTGCTTGTGTTCTTTTGAATTAGTGTTTTGGGTTCCTTCAGACATATTGCTAGAAGTGGGATCACTGGGTCAAAAAGCAGATCCATTTTTAATTTTCTGAGGTATCTCCATACTGCTTTCCATAGTGGCTGCCCCAGTCTGCATTCCCACCAACAGTGCAAAAGGGTTCCCCTTTCTCCACATCCTCACCAGCACTTGTTTGTTGATTTATTGGTGGTCGCCATTCTGACAGGTGTGAGATGGTATCTCATTGTTGTTTTAATTTGCATTTCTCTGATGATTAGTGATGTTGAGCATCTGTCACAAATTTTTTAAATACTTTTTTAAATACCATCGTGCAATGCTGCCTCCCGCATGCGGCAAAGGACTGCGTGTGAGATTTGCTGAAAACCTTCAGAGCAAAATGACTAGGTACTGGAAACAGGCCCAAATGAAGAGACAGAGAGACAGATCTCGACGTCACTTCCTGAAATTTTGCTGCAGGTTTACAAAAGCAGCAAATTACTCGTCTTCCAGGACCCCCACACCTGGTGGTGTGTTGGAGCCCCATCGTCCTCGAGGCGATGAGGAGAGTATCACAGGCTGAACAACTCAGAAGGAGGCGTACTATAGTACTCACATTTAAAGAACCACCAAAAACAACACAACTTGGCATTTCCAATCCAGGCCTTGCACAAAGCACCCACACGCAGCTAGCAAAGACACCCTTGAATCATTCCTTTCTTACTCCCAGAGAATGTGCTGGAGCCCTTTAAGGAAAAGCGGCCTTACATCTGCCTCCTCTCTCAACTATGAGGATGCTGTTTGCAAGTTCCCACTACAAATGCAAATCACTCTCTCTGCTTTCAAGAGAAAGTCACGCTTTGCTGATGATTTGTGCGTGTGCATTTGTGTGTGAGTGTGTGTGCACGTAAGAGAGAGAGAGAGAGACAGAGTTGCTTAATACACATTCTGCCACCTAAAAAATAAGACCCCATGTTGTAAAAGAGACAAAAAACCTAGACCTGAGGTTGGTGAGTTAGGGCCCATGGACCAGTTCCAGCCAGCCACCCGTGCTGGCGAGTAACATTTGGTCGGACCAGCGGCCCTCACTCTCCCTGCGTCGTCCACGACTGCTGTCACACTGCCCCGCAGAGGTGAAGAGCTGCGCCCAGAGACTGTAAGGCCTGCAAAGTTTCAAAGGTTTGCCATCTGGCCCCTTTCCAGAAAGTTGGTCAACCCCTGACCTAGACCATCAGGCAAATAGCAGACCCTTCCCACCCCAGCCAAGCGTAGGCTGCGGTATAGAAACAGACATGTATTTCTACCTCTAATGTGCCTCAGTGGGCGCGGAAATGGGGCCTGGCCAGGGCGTCACTCCCTGGCTCTTTAACCCATAATGACCGCCCCTCTTACCTTCCCCAGTGGTGAGAATGAGAGCGTAGGCTTTGATGGGTCCGTGGCTGGCTTCAAACCCACTGAACTTGACCTTTACCGAATTGTGACTAACAGATGTAATATTAGGAGATCCATCTGGGGGAGGGGGGACTGAAACAGAACAAACCAAACATGATCATCAACCCCTGAAACCAAAAAAGGAAGACAATTAAGAAGGAGAGAATTTGCGGTGCCCGCCCGTGCTCTGGAAGCTGTGTGCTGGGCTCATACAAAGCAAATCCAGAAGCAAGGGGCAGGTGGGGAGCCTGCCTAGCTCACAAGGACCCCCTCGGTGGCCCAGCCGCATCCCTGGGGCGGCCTCCCATACACAGCCTTGTTGGTTGAAGGCGACCTGCCTTTCTTCTGCCCCCTGCCCCTCCTGACCCAGAGGGGCCAGGTTTCTCATCCTGGCTAACTGGCCAAGCTCAGGGCCAAGCAGGGTGAAGTGGGCAGAGGTGGCACACCTGCCAAGGAGACAAGCTTTGTCTCCTTAGTGGCTTATGGTCTCAACTCTGACTCAGCCTTAATCATGGGGGGTTACAGCCTCTGAAACCAGGCAGGGCGGTTCCCAACAGGGACCCACACAATTGGTGGGGAACTCACACACCTAGAGCTTCTCCAAGGGGGAGAGGACTTGTACCCCGCATGGGGCACCCCAACGTTTAAGACCTGCACCTGAGAGACGAGCCCCCAAAACACCTGCTTTGAACACCAGCGGGACTCACGTCCAGGAGACCCCAAGTGCTGAGCAAACGCTCGCATGCAGACTCACCACTCCAGGGCCCCACGTTAGAGAAGAGCCCAGACTCGACCTGAAAGAGGTTCATTTGCTCACATCCATGCACCTGCGGAGGGGCAGGGCTTCCTGGGAGTGTCTGCAGGTATGGGGGCTGCTGGGGGACATTCTTGCCTCTGTCCTGCTCCACAACACCAGGAGGGGGCCATGGGGAGTTACACACTTCCAGTGCCCATGTTACCTGTTTTGTGGCTGCCACTCAAGAAACACCCTCTAATCAAATTTTATATTGAATAGAAGATAGAATATCAAGTGCCTTTCAGGCGCACTAAAGATGTTTGAAGAGCAGTCTATGCTAAAGGAAGATGTGAGTTAGATTCCCTGATGGAGCAAGTGCTGGGGGAGAAAAAGAGCCTGCCTTCCAGAGTTCATGGTGAGATCAAATCCCCTCTCTACCTACCTGCTCTTCAATTTTAGCCAAAATTAGCTGAGTCTTAGCTGCAACCCACGTAAAATAGGGGTCATCATAACGTCCCCAAGGCCCTCATGACATTAATGTCCTGTCTATGACAGCTATGACTGTGCCAGGTCTAACACTACGAACAATTCACCACAGCGCGTTTTCACACACAAGGACACCACCGTTTCCAGAAGATACAGCATGATAACCACTTATATCAGTCATCCCGTTGCAACAGCGGACTTCCCACACTTTTCCAAGAGAAGCCATATCTCTACCTGATGTCTCTGCCTCCCAGAAATGCCACTGTGTATGGATGCGGAGCAAAGGCAAGAAGAGAGGGACCCATGAAAGAGTCGCTGGACATGGCTTCTCAGACTGGTAAAAAGCCTCAACACCTAGAATTCTCAGAATAATTTAGGAATAATATAACTTTCACCCAATTCTCTCGGCATCAACCACACACATGAATGATCCAAGCACAGAACTTCTAATTCTATACAAGCCACACATTTTGTTAAATCGTGAAGAAGACTGAATGCTCCGAGTCTCCTGGCACATTCTGCAGTTGTAATAGAAAGGGGCTGTAGCTGCCTCATCCGAGAGGTGAGGCAGTTTCAGATGGGGCTGAGTCCACATTGCATGTTCAAGGGAGTTCACCCCAAGTAGACAGGCCACTTTTTTTGAAGTCTTTACTCTCATTAAAGAAGTTCTTGCCCTGACTGCCTGGACTTAAACTTCAGAAGAGGGCTTGGCTCTGCTTCCCCTTCTCAGAATGGAGGTCTCATTTCTTGAAGTCTGACACTTCCTACCAAGCCACACCTGTATATGACCAATCAAGAAAGAAGTGTAAGCATAGAATATTACAGTGGTTTTTAAACATGTTTTTCAGGATTTAAATACCTCTTATCAATGTAAATCTACATAAAGAAGATTTTCAAAAACAGACAATCAGTTGTTTTGATTGAAGTCCCGCACGTGCCCGATTGCATGCCTCCTACCCTCTCCTGCTCCTCCTGCTCCAGTCCCTGAGATACCTGAAGAATTCTGAACTCCAAATCATAGTCCATAAACCACTGGCATAGAAAACACATCAAGGACTTTGGAACCGTCTTTGATCTGCAGTTTTCTCAGCTGCAAAGTGTGCATTATCCCCTCTACAGGGTAGCGCTGTCCTGAGGTTTAATTTTAGGAAATTTACTGGCAGGTGCTTCGTTCATATTAGTCTTTTGCCTCCTGCTTCCCATTTTCTGGTCTGAATGATATTCTCAAGAATGCTGCCATTTTCCATATTATGTCACTAGAAAAAAAATCTCCTCTTGGCCAACACATAGAGTTTTGATTCCATCCATTAGGCATCTCTTGCAGGTAATGCCCAGGCTTACCTACGTAAGAGAAGCCTGAGCTCACAGAAACAGTATATCTTCCTGCTTTCCTGTCCTCCAGTTGCAGATCTGGCATCTCGAGCCCTCGTTTTCTGTGGACCCAGGAACACCTGTAAACACCTATGAGGAGTTCATGCTATATACTTTTTAAACTTTTGATTCGCTTTGAAGTAATTCCAGAGGGAAACACCTGACAGTAGGGAAATTATCAAGCCTCAGATTTAGAATTCAGAGACTTAGATGTGTTCATGTTCTGGGGGATCTTTGCGGAGAAGCAGAGGAAAGGACAGAGAAAGCAGGGGCTTAGAAATGAGGCAGATCGAGATTTGAACTCAGGCTCTGTAAGCTACTGAGACCTTGATCAAGACGCTGACCTTCCAAAGATTTGGTCTCTTCCTCTGTTAAACAGGGTCCTCATACCCACTTCACCAGACTGTTTCAGGATCAAATTATATAAAATATGAAATCTCTTGGGTAGTAGTAAAATAAACACACACATACATGTTCCTTATTTATTTATAAATATTATTCTCAGAAACAATATCAAGAATGATCACTGATTTGTATTCAGTGGTAAAACATTGGTATATTACCTAATAATTGAGGTGAAAATAGAGACATAACAACATTTTACATCTGAAGAAATAATGACTTCTAGAAATTGAATTGACCCAACATTTACTGAGTTTTACTCTATGTCACTTAGAGCCAGATACAAAGAAAAGTCTGAGTCAGGACATACTCTCAAAAGATTGACAGTCTAGTGGGGAAAAAATAATCACTACAATATAGATACTATAGGCCTTAAAGGATTTCCGCTGAGTTGTTGGAGTTCAAAAAAGGAAAGGGACATATCCAAACAAGAATATCATGGAAGCTTCTTAAGGTCCAGAAGTTCAGGTGGGCATTAGAAAGTAGATAGGATGCTAACAGGAAGAGATGGGGGAAGTGTTTTAGGTGGGAGACACAAGGAGATATTCAGGAAGCACTGTGCTCCGCCAGAATGTAACTGAAAATAAAAATAGAGCATAAAGGGAAGGCCATACCTTCAGGGTGATGTGTGTCAGGTAGGAGTTTGTGGTAGATGCAGAGGGCAACAGGGAGTCATGGAAGATTTTTTTGTGGAGGGGAATAGTAAAGTCAGAGAAGTGCTTTTGGGTGATTAATCTGGAAAAGGGGGGGGTGGATGGAGGGGGCAGGAATCATCTCCTGAGAGTGAGGGTTAGTGTTGGGGTTAGGGTCGGAGGTTACATTGTTATGCCATGTGATGGTAGCTACATGAAGTAGGACTCAAAAAAAGATGATTAAAATACCATAGGACAAGCAGTGAGGACCCAAGAGCAGCTGCACCCACACTTGAATCAAACGTAGCTCCAGAATGAAGAATGAAAAGGAGCAGAGTGCTGGTGGATGGAGAGCAAGAATTCAATACGGTGGCATGAGAGAGGGGGTTATCAGTTATCAGATGTTTTGCTGGAATGACTGAGAATCACAAGATGCCAAGGGGCTGAACACACAGAAAACCAATGGGCCAAACAACCAGAGGTCTGGGAGAAAAAACAGGGAAAAAGAATGGCAGGTGTGAAAGAAGAGAGTGTTAGACATCTAAGTATCCATATAACATGGAAAATAAAACTTGTGCCTACAAAGTGAGTATCATTGGCCAGTACTTTCAAATCACTTAAAATCTTGAAAGCCTGAGTCTAATGCAAGCATGACCTAATGTGAATCTCTTCAAAAGTCAAAACACTTTCCGTTCTGAAGACGAATCCCTTCTAGGTCCACTCGGCCTGCCCAGAACCCACTAGGCACATTCTCAGGGAGTCAAGTCCATAGAATTTCTAAGCATTTGCGTGACTTCCCAGACTCCAAAAGTGCAGGCTTTTCAAACACAAAGGCATATGGTCATTGTCCTTCTTTGTTCCACCTCCCTCTTCATCATTATTCCCTGAGAGGGCCTGGTTTCTGGAAGAGTTCACTGTCTCAAAACCAGCCAATCTGCCTCAAGGTCACTGTGAAATGTGAAAAGGGCAGCATGGGAAGACCGCTCCTAGACTTCATCCTAGAAACCCCTTCAATCCTCTCTAATCCGATAAAGATGAGGAGACTGAAACTTAAAGAGAGAAAGTGACTGGCCTGGGGCCACTCCCTCAGTTTGAAGTAGAAGCAAACTGGGAATCCTGTGCCCCAATTTCCCGTCCTTTGATTCTCCCATTTGCCCTACCTAAGTTATTTATTTTTCTTCCCGAATCACTTCTGTCCATCAGTCTCCTCCTGGCGCTCTTCACTTCTGCATTCCTGAAGGAATAGATGATGGGGTTTAAGAGAGGTGTGACCACTGTGTAAAATATGGCGACTATCTTGTCTGCAGGGAGGGCCACACAGGGCCTCATGTAGACAAAGGAACAGGGAATGAAGAACAGGCTTACAACCACCACGTGACAGGCACAGGTGGACAGGGCCTTCAACCGGCCTTCTGAGGTCTGGCTCCTCAGGGAACACAGGATGACCACGTAGGAAGCGAGCAGGACCATGAAGCTGATCACCGAAATGAAGCCACCATTGGTGATGATCAGCACACCAATGAGGAAGGTGTCGGAGCAGGCCAGCTTCAGCACGGGGTGCACATCACAGAAGTAGTGGTCAAGGACCTTGGGGCCACAGAAGGGCAGCTGGAAAATGAGGAAGGTCAGCCCCATGGAATGCAGCAAGCCCCCGCCCCATGCTGCTCCCACCAGGAGGCCGCACACGCGCCGGTTCATGATGCTCCTGTAGTGCAGGGGCTTGCAGATGGCCACGTAGCGGTCATAGGCCATCACTGTCAGGAGGAAGACCTCAGTGCCACCAAAGAAGTGGAGGAAAAATATCTGTGTGATGCATCCCTTGAGGGAAATGACTGTCCTCTCAATAAAAGAGTCAAGGATGAGCTTGGGGGCTGTGACGGAACAGTAACACATTTCCACAAAGGACAAGTAGCCGAGGAAGAAATACATGGGGGAGGTGAGCCCTTTGCTGGCCACGATGGTCACCACAATGAGGCCATTGCCCAGCACACTGGCCAAGTACATGAGGAGAAAAATCACAGAAATGACCTTCTGCGTGCCCCGGTTCTGGGAAAATCCCAAGAAAGTGATTTCAGTCACATTGCTCGGAGGGACCATGTTTTAAAGCACAGAGGCTGATGGCCTGGAATAACAGAAATCAAAGAACTGTCCTTCAATAATCAGAAACATCCTTCTCAGACCTTGACGGCAATTGTCATTCTGCTCCCTCTTGAGTCCCACCCTGCCTTGGGCATCTCCCATACATGTTCTCCGCAAGGCAAGGGGCAAAATGATGATTATTGGCTGTTCAGTATTCTTCCCAAAAGATTTGGGTTTATGATAAAACTACCTTGAAGGGTTTTTTCTGATCCTCACTACAAAAATGTGAGGCATCCTGGCCGGTGCTCAGCTGGTTGGAGCATCGGCCTGTGCACCAAAAGTTGTAGACAGAGCCCCAGTCGGGACACGTGTGGGAGGCAGCCGACCAACGTCTGTCTGTCTGTCTGTCTGTCTCTCTCCCTTTCTCTCTTTCAAATCAATAAATATCTCCTCTGTGGGGATTAAAGAAAAATGCGTGGCTATTTTATACCTAAGAAAATTGAGACTCAGAAAGATTCGGTCACTAACTCAAAGCCACAGAGCTCATATCTGAACTGAGGTCTGTATCTTTTAAAATGCAGATGCTTCCGCTTCATCTTCTGCTCCTGAACTTCGCTTGGCTGCACAGTAAGAGTTTCAGCCCATCCTGCCTCACACCGTAATGTGGAACCAGTTGTCTTTGCTGTGACTGCCAGAGTTTCTCCACCCCAGTTATTCTGCCACCTGTGAAACTAAGCTGGCTCGCTAGCAGGCAGAAAGAAGAAGCTGAAAAGGGGAAGGCGAGTCACCAAGCTTCCACTACCATTCCTGCAGATGGAGATGGGGAAGAGGAAATGTGAGGCAGTAGCAGGCTGCCTCTACAATCCTGGAACCCATGGCTAAGAAATAATTCAAAGGTCATTTCAGTTTCCACTTTATAAAAGCCTATTATTATTCCGTGGGGATGTCACGCATGCTCACCGCAGAGCTTCAGAGCAGTCCGCACCAGAAGAAGTCCGCCCGGCAGTGGGGGGTCAGGACCGCCTCCTGAAGCACACGTGAGTGAAGGAGTCCCCGACATGCACTGCAGAGGGCTCTGAACACAGACTAGGTGAGCAGACAGGGGAACTCCATCGTCACAGCCTCTGAGCAGTCACTCCCTCGGGGTGAAACATGCCTGCCCGCAAACCAGCTCGCAGCCGCCCCCACGTGTGACAGAGCAGCTGCAGCACTGTGACCTGGGGACAGGAGCACAGGCCTCGGGGTCAGGAGACCTGGGTTCAGTCTTAGCTCTGCTGCTTGGCAGCTAGCTGTGACATAAACAAGCACAGAATCTCCTCCAAGCCCAGAATTTTCATTTAAAAAAAAAAAAACAGAAAGAAAATACCTTTTCCATGGTGCTATTTTGAGATTAAGTTTTAAAACAAACAGTAATAGTACAAGAGAATAACTGGCAAGAGCATTGGCGTATAATTGAACATGCTTGTACTCTGCCTGTGTCCCATCAGGGCAGCGAGCCGGGGACTCGCCGGGGTGCTCCTGCTTTAGGAGCAGGCCAGATACCACCTCTGCGTGGACCTGCCGCACCCTAGGGTTCTCATCTGAGCCTCCGCCCACGGCCTGTGGACTAGCGGGCTCTGTGATATGATACAACAGGACCAGATATGCCAAGTGACTTGCTAAGCCAGTCACATAAAGAAAAACACTGTCTGAGCCCACAATGCCCGGAGAGCGGTATGGTTTATAGGGACAAAGTAGAACGCAGTTGCCAGGTTCTGGGGAGGGAGCGCGTGGAGTCCGTGCGTAAGGGAGCACAGTTTCAGTTCAGGACAGCGCACGTTCTTGAGGTGGATGCTGGTGGCAGTTGCACAACCACGTGACGAACTGTGCGTATAAAAATGGTTGAGGTGGTAAATTTGATGTTATGTGTATTTTACCTAATTAAACAAACAAACCCAAATGACTCCTGTTTCCCCTCCTCAGACCCACCTCCAAGGACAAGGTCAGATTTGTCTTTCCCCCTCCCCCGCCCCCTTTAGTCTCTTTCTTATGCCTATTAGGGGGCTGGTTAGTTTCAAAAGATGCAGAGTAACTGAGGATGAGAAACTGGCACACGCTGTAGAAAGTCAATTTCATGTTAATATGTAAGGCAAGTCAGATATGACACCCTTATTAGGCAGCCAACATAAGGCAGCTTCAGGGGTAAGAGATAATGAAAGCATCTGGAAAATACAGGCCTCAGCTCAGATATGTGCTGTGTGGCCTTCAGGAAGTGACTCAACCTCTCTGAGCACAGAGCTCTCCTCTCACTGTTGTGTCCTTCCCTTACCTCTCCATCAGACTTCACTGTGTTCCCAGCTGATTTGCGCCATGACCAATGTTTCCACCCGGGATGTTTTCTATATGGAGAGCAGGAATCTTCAGTGGGCTGTTTCACCCTCGTAGCCAAATTGGCTCTATTACTAGGCAAGTCATCTCTGTGAAATTAAGCTTTGAAAGTAAACACTCGCTGCTTCTATAATGGCTTCTGATTAGGGGTGTCAGTGAGAGTCCCTCTCAGAGGCTTTGTAGGGACCACTTTAGGTTCCAGGTAAAAATGTAAAATTAAGTTTTTGCTTTCCAAAGTTGTCGAAGGTAGCAGAGTGAGATGTATACATACAGTGGAGTCATCAAATCTCCTCTGAAAAGTTAAATTTTTAAAGGCCATGGAATGGAAGAAAGAAAAGGAAATTCACATGTATTGAAACTGAGTAGAAATGGAGGACATTTTAGAGATAATTTCACAAACAGGTCATCAGACCCCTAAGCCATTGATGGTGGCAGTGACTTCCTTATAGAATAACTTTAATCCTGACTTTTTGATTGGCAGGAAGAGACTCTGAAAGACAAGCACGAGATCGTATGCCTTTTTCCGCGGCTTGTGGTTCAGGAAACTTAAACAGGATGACATATAATAGAAGCTTGAGACAGATTGGCCCCGATGGGCAACTTCTGTGAAAATGTTTCAGTCTTTACAATAAATCTGGTCCCCACCTCATGGTTCCTCATGGTATCTTTCCTATCACAGAAGTCCATGCCCTGGGGGTTTCTGAAAAATGAGACTGGTCTACCTGGCCTTTTCTAGCATTCCTTTTCTCCTGCTTTCTCCCCAAAGATATCCTGTCGCCAGAGGAGTCTGCGCAGGGCCTGTCCTTGCTAGTGTCCCTGACCAAGGAACTGCAGACTGTTAAATCGGAAGGAAGAGGAACCTGGACCCAGAATCACACAGCTAGTTGGGGTGCAGCCCAGACTAGGATCAGGCTCCACAGTCTCAGGTCAATACTGGCTTCCCCGCTCTTTTCCACAGACTCCTCCCCCGGTGCTCCCCCAGAGCTGGATTCCCTAATGGAGGGAGAGTGTGGAGAGAGAAGATATACCGTAGTTTTCAGACTGTAAGACGCACTCCCCCACCACCAGTTTGGGAGGAAAATGGGGGCGCGTCTTATAGTCCAAATGTAGCTTGCATTTACATTTACATTGGTGAACTATTATGTTATTTATGTTATTAAATACTTTACCCCATTTTTTGCTTCAAATTTTTTTTTCCTATTTTCCTCCTCTAAAACCTAGGTGTGTCTTATGGTCCAAAAAATACGGTATGTGTTTCTAATAAAAGGCAAAGCAACACTGTAGAGTTAAGATCTAAAAAAAAATTCACACTGAGAAAATGAACCATAATGTGGGCCGACTTCAGTTTTCCACCTCCGGCCCAGACAGCCTGTGAGGAGTGTGGAGGCCCCGGGGAGGAGAGAGTAGTTTAGGAATTGGCCGGACTGGGCTGCCAGTGAAAGAAGCCTTTGCCAGGTGCTTGGTGGCAAGGTCCGAGCTCCAGCACTCTGTCACCAGGGGTCAGATCATTCTCCAGCTGTTTCACCTGCCTTTGTCAAGGCTCCTCAGAGAAGAGCACGGAACCTTCTGGAGGCTTTAGAAGAGTCTCATATCCACTGTCACTCCTTTCAACCGGGGGTTGGGGGAGTTGGGTAGGGGGAACTCAGTAGATGTTAATAAGTACTAGGATTTGATCCCTGAATCCTCCATCTGCTACTGTATCTATTTCAAAACCAAGGTATCACTGCAAGGGGCCTATAAATATAAGGATTTCATTTATATATAAGTAGAAATAAAAATAAAAAGACTAATGTGTATGGGGAGGGTATCTAGTATAAAAATAGCTCTTCAACAAAACAACCGAGCAAGCAAAATATAACCAGAGACATTGAAATTAAGAACAAACTGGCAGTAACCAGACAGGAGGTGGGAGGGGATAATGAGGGGGGAAAGGGGAAATGGTTTTCAGGAACATCTATAAAGGACGTATGGGCAAAGCCAAAGGGGGGTAGGATCAATGGTGGGAAGTGGGGGTGGCTGGCAGGGGGTGGGAGGAGTGGGGGGGAGGGAAATGGAGACAACTGTACTTGAACAACATTTTAAAAAATGTGGGGAAAAAAAGAATGGAAAAAATAGCTCTTCTTTTTGAAACTAATTCCAAAGCATGTCTCTATAGAACTTCAGGGAATGAACCTACCTTGAATATTGTTTTGTTGCTTTGATTCTTAACTTTCTCTTCTGGATATTTTGTAGTCAGAAAGCTGATTCACTTGCACAAGTCATCCCAGGAAAAGAAAGATTTGCTTCACTAACATGTAAAAATAAAGTAATCAAAGAAATATAAGGTGGGGGACTCCAGAAAATGGAATTATCTTCTGGAGGGCAGGCCCTTAGTAGAGGCTTCCCCAGCTAGGTGAGTGCTATAGGAACCCATGTGGGTCAGTATACCAGCTGGTGTTGTTGTGAGAGGCTGCGCCTGGCTTCAGTGAATTTCTTTTGAAGACTGTTTCAATGCGTTTGCCCATTCATTTCATGATGGGTGATTTACAAGCACACCTGCCCACACTGCACTGAGTGTTCAGCAGTTTTTTACCAAAAACAGCATGAGCCCCGTGCCCCATCCTCCCTATTCACTCAATCTTCCCCAAGCAACTTTTTTTTTTGTTTCCCCGGATGAAAAAAGTCCGCAAAGAGAAACATTTTCCTGATGTGGGAGAGGAGAAACAAAAAACAGCAGAAACACTGAAAGGCATCAAAACTGACAAGCTCAAAAACTGCTTTGAGCAGTGGAAAAAAGGTCTCGATAGGTGTATTGCATCAAATGGAGAGTACTGTAAAGGTGACTGGCATTTAAACATGTAGGAGTAAATACACAATTTTTTATAAATAAATTCCAGGTCTTGGGGGAATTAGTGTTCACTGATCTAACACCTGGACATCTTGCTAAGGTGGGTCCTCAGCAAAATTCAGGTTTCTGTAGCCAAATCTCCACCGAGGCTCCAACAAAGCTAATGCCTTCATTTCTACCAGACAAGGTCAGATGTGGGACTGTCTTAGCCGATCCCCTTAAACTTGTCAAGAGAATATTTCTGAAAATGCATGAGTCAGCAGTTGATTGAAAACTAGCTTTGCAAATGACTCCACACAGAGCACGTTACAAGTGGCTCTGGTGAAAGTGACTATAACATCTGCTCTAGGCCAAGCTGAAGAGCAACAATAGCATGGAGAGCATTATGCTAAGTGAAATAAGCCAGGCTGCGAAAGACAAATATCATATGATCTTACCTCCGAGTAGAACCTAAGAAACAAAATGAATGAGCAAAATAGAGCCAGAGACATGGAAATAAGAAACAAACTGGCCCTGGCTGGTGTGACTCAGTGGTTGAGGGCCGGCCTGTGAATCAAAGGGTCACTGGTTCGATTCCCAGTCAGGGCACATGCCTTGGTTGCTGGCCAGATCCCCAGTAAGGGGCACACAAGAGGCAACCACACACTGATGTCTCTCTCCTTGTCTTCTCTCTCCCTTCCCCTCTCTAGAAAATAAATAAATAAAATCTTTTAAAAAGGAAGGAACAAACTGTCAGTGACCAGAGGGAGATAAGAGAGGAAAGAAGGGGAAGGGTCTAGTCAAGGAACATGTATGAAAGACCCATGGACATGGACAACAGGGTGGGGGTTGATTGTGGGAGCTGGGATGGGCGGGGGAGGGGAAAGCAACAGGGGAAAAATTGGGAAACTGTAACTGAACAACAACAAAAAAAGAAAGAAAGAAACAGAGTTACCTTCTCACCCTATTGTTAAAGTAGGCAGGAGAGAGTTGCCTAGGTCTGCCCCATCAGCTGAACCAGGGAGCAAACCTAGGAAAGGCTCCCCACCTAGGAAAGGCTCCCCACCTATGGAAGGATTTGGAAGCCGGAATAACATCAGTAAAACATGCCAATGTGTGTGAAGGGCCCGGCCTCAGGGTCAGCTCATCCATGGTAAAGCCTCAGTGAATGAACTGACTCAGAGTCTGTTCCACACATGAAGAGGCCACTAAATTCTGATCTTCCCCTATGGACTCACCAGTTACCATCCATGCCACCACCTCTGTCGGCCAACTCCAGAACTTAATCACTTTCTCACTAGACAGTTACAGGGAAATAGAACAGTCTACCCTAAAGTCCACTACAGTGAGGACTGAAGGGCATATTTGCTGGACTGTGGAGCTGGAAGCATCTAAGGTGCATAAGGTGGAAAATTGAGATCAGAGAATTGAATTCCCTGAGCTATTCTAGCTCTCCCATCTGGGGAGTTTCCGAGAAGAGCAAAAGTCACCCTCCCAGTTGTTTCTTACAGAGGTTAAGGAAACTATTTCTAATTAATCCAATTAAAAAGTCAGGACTTCTACTTGTCCTGGCCCCTAGAGGTTTATTTCCACATTCTCAAGCAAATGACAGAGAAGAACCCAACTCACACGACCCCTGTGTCCCCACCCCAGACTTCCGCAAGAGGCTCTCCGTGGCCCGTGTTGCCCTCATCCCTCACGGTGCGTTCCAAGGGGACTTCAACCAATGGGCCTGGAGCACTTCGCACACACGCTTTGACATGTCACCTGATCATATCGAGTTAGACATGGAAGGGCCTTCAAGATCATCACATCCAACTCATTCACTTTGAAGGTGGAAAAACAGCCAAAGGGAAAAATTACTGTGCAAATTGCCCCACGCGCTGGTGGCACGGCTAACGCAGCTCTGTCCTGCTTCCTACAACGGGAGTCGTTCTGAAGCAGGGTGCAGCCAAGAGGAGGGCCCCAAGAAGGGATTTGTAATGGGGTCCAGAACTCAAGGTGTCCAGGAAATATTAGAAAAATGTATGTAGGATGTCCTCACCCCCACAAGCCTGAGCCAGGGGGGATGGGACACATGGAACAGGGCCATTCAGAGCTGTTTTGGGTAGCAAGAGCTTTGCAGCTAACCCCTGGCACAGTCATTTAACATATCTATAACCTTTAACTGGTTTCATAGATATGTTCAATAGCTGTGGCCCTGCTTTGAGCCAGGGAGATGGGAGTGACTTCCACCCAAGATGGGTCTGGGAAGCAGCTCCCCCTGGTTACAGGGCCTGGGTGAGAGCGTGGAGATGATCGGCTCCATGCCATGGGGCCACACCTGCCCAGACTTACTATGGCAGCCCAGTAAAGCTGGAAGAATACGGGGATGCTGGCAGGTGTAACTGACTGTAGGAGGAGTCAGAAATGGGGCTGCAAAGGAAGATGGGCACTGGGACTTAAACCTAGGCCCGGCAGCCATAGAAGGGGAGGACCACAAGGTTTTGGGGGAGAAAAGAGTAGACCACGTGGCTCTGAAGTAAATGGGAGAACCACGAGGTTCTGAAGCAAGTAGATAGATAGAGGTCCATGTGGTTCTGAAGTAAAAGAGGAGAGGGCCACGCGGTTCTGAAATGGGGAAAAGGACCACACGGTTCTGAAGGATAGGAGAGAGGACCATGTGGTTTTGGAGTGCTTCTTTTTGCCACGCAGCTTAGGCAGCAGGAGAGACTTTGCCGGGAAGAAAAGGGGAGAAAGGACTCTTGCTGGTGGCCATGAGAAGGTGCCACATGGCTTTGGATTAACTGGAGATCGCAGCAGCCGCACAGCTGATGGTGCCGGGAGCCTGAATCACGGACTTCTACTTCCTTTCCTGAGACACGGTACCCCGGACTGGGCACAGGGAGAGGGAAGGACTGTGCATCTGTGGGTATTCTAGAGGACTTTAGTATCTTATTGAAGACATTAAGTCATTACTCTAAGTCTGTGTAACTTTTAAATAAACAATTCTTTTCCTTTTCACCAGTCTCTGGCATTGAGAGACGTTTTTCCTCTGGCAGCGGGCATTGCGAACCTAGCAGGTGGGCGTGGGGGGGAGGAACCTCCAGAGACAGAAAGGGGGATCCTTTCTGTAATAATTTATCGTGAGCCACCCCCACCCCCCCGCTTTGTAACAGTTCAACGGCTCGTCCCTAATGTTCTAAGCACTTTACCACCAACTTCCGACACACGGGTTCATGTGCCAGGGCTTCGGAAAGACTGGAGTTCCCTAACTGTTCGGCATAGTCTCCTAAGTAGCAACACACCGCACGTGTGCTGGGCAGCACTGCACCTGCCACTTTTCCCACATCGCACCTGTAGCCAAAGTAACACTCCGCTGGGGCGGCTGGTATGGCCGTTGAACAGACTAGGGAACTGGGGCTCAGGAAGATGAGAGAATGGCTCACATCCACACAACCCATAGATCGTCCAGCTGGGCCGCACGCCTAAATGTAACACTTCCTGCCCAAACAGAGTATGTCACCAGCCACTGTTGCCCCGGTAGGAAACAAAGAGGCCAATAGTAAAACTAACTCAGCTATGCCCGCCATCTTCTTCCGCTCCTGCAGTAATGCTGCTTCATCAAAGTTCTGGTCCTGGGGGCCGAATAAAGTATGAAACAATGGCGTAAGCGTGGCCTCTTCTTCCCGACCATAATCCTTCTGAAACACCGCGAGAACTCCCACTCTACTTTTAAAGCACCAGGAATTCTCACTACTTAAAGAATCCTATGTTAAATCCTTCCAGATATACATCAATAACCCCCGAATTGATTAGTTTCTAATTAAACAGCACTGGCTACTGTCATAAACACAGCCTTTCTCAACCTCTCACTAAAATAGCTCTGGAGAAGGGAAAAAGGAAGACAGTGAGCTCTCACTACATCACTAACAGCTGGCTTACAGCAAGGACCCGGGAAGGGCTTCTAGGAGCAACGAAGGCTGAAGGATAGAGTGAAGAAGTGCAATGGCCCGTGCGTGCATTTCTACTCCCCTGAAGGAATACAGGAAGGGAGCACTTCCATTCCGCCTCACACCACACCTCCCTGCCTCTCTCACACACACGCACACACTCACTCATGTGTATACACCTCACACACACACACACACACACACACGCACACACATGCGCACGCACACACCATTTGCTTAGAAAGGTAATAAAAATAGCTAATACTAGGTTTATTTTCAATTTTTCCAGCTTTATTGAAGTATGATTGACAAGTAAAAATAGTATATATTTAAGATATATATCACATTGTATACATTATAAAATGATTACCACAACCGACATAATCAGACAGAAACACTGCAGCTGAGGACTACGATGAATGACAATAAAAACGCGATAGAGAAGTTCAGCATCAGAACTGATCAATCAGAAAAAAAGAATCGGTGAGTAGAAGAAAGGACCTTTGAAATTATCCAGTCAGAGGGGAACTTAGACAAAATACAAAGGAGTATAGGAAGCCTATGTGAACGGTGGGATATCGTACAAAAAAATAATTTGTGAATTATTGCAGCCCCAGAGGAAGAAGAGAGGGGAGGGGGACAGAAAGCTTTTTAAAAAACATAATGGCTGCATATCTCCCAAATCTGGGGAGATGTTTGGACATCCAATTCCATGAACTTAATAGATCACCCCCAAAATGTCCATACAAACATATCCTCTCCAAAACCATTATAATCGCTTAAAAACAAAGACAGAGAAATTTAAAGCCAGCAAGGAAATACAAGTTCTCTCAAACAAGGGACCTCCAAAGGCTATCAGCGGACTTCTCAGAAGAAACCTCCCAGGCGGGATGATCTAGTCAAAGTGCTAAAGAAAAAAAAAAAATGGCTCAAAAACTACTTTAACCAGCAAAGCTGTTCTTTGAAATGAAGCCAAGATAAAGACTTTCCCCTACAAACAAGCCAGCAGTGGTCACCGCCACTAGACTGGCCTCACAGGGGTGTCAAACTCATTCTCACCAGGGGCCACATCAGCCTTCAAAGGGCCGAATGTAATTTCAGGACTGTGTAAATGTAACTACTCCTTAACTAGGGGCAAGGAGCTCGGCACTGCTGCCGGGTAGAAACAAGGTGGATAAAACAAGGTGGAGGGCCGCATTCAGCCCTCAGGGCTTGTGTTTGCCACCTGTGCCTTAGAAGAAATCCTGAAAGAAGCTCTTGAAGCCGAAATAAAAGGATACTCATTAGCAATATAAAGACCTGTGATAATAGAAGGGTGGTTTTCAGAAGCTGGGGGCTGGGGAAGGTGGGGACGTGTTCATTGAAGAATGCAAACTTCAGTTGTGAAGGAACCAGTTCTGGGGTGATTATAGTTCCTCCTACTGCCTTGCGTACTTGACAGTTGCTAAGAGAATAAATCTCCACTGAAGGACGCAGAAGACGACATCAGCAAATGGAAAGACAAACCCTAGTTTTGCATGGGAAGGCATACCATTCAGGTGCTGCTTCTTTCTAAATACACTTACAAATATAATGTGGTATCAGTCAGAATAAGTCCTTGCAGGGTGGGGGTGCTATAGAGCAGGCAGAGAAGTAGAACTAAATCCACAGTTTCTGTGAGGGAGGAATACCCAGGAGACCCTTGAAAAAGAAGAGCAATATGAAGGGGCCATCCCACATGGAAACGTTTAAAAATACAACTTGAGGCTAATAAATATTAAAACGTCTCACCTCACTCCAAAAAAATGTAAATTAAACAAGATGTCTAATTTGCAAAATATTTTAACTTTATATTTTGAAATAATTTTGACTTGTAAGTTGCAATAATAATACAAAGAAATCCTATAAACCCTTCCTTCAAATTTTCAAAATATTAATGTTTTTCTACATTTTCTTTATCATTCATTCTCTCAATACATAGAATTTTTTCTGAAATGTTTGAAATGTGACGACATAATGCCCATTTACCTGTAGATACCTTAGTAAATCATTCCTCATTCCAAGGACGTTCTCTGACATAAACACACTGTAATTGTCAACATCAGAAAGTTAACTTTGACACAGCTCTATTCATCTCACCTACAGCTCTCTTGCCCACTACTCACCTTCATCTAGCACGGGGTTCAGTCAGGGATCGCAGGTAGTGTTTCGTGATCATCTATCTGTAAAAAAATTCTTCTATTTCTTTGCGTTGATACTTTTGAAGAATGCTGCCAGCAATTTTGGACAATGTTCTACATTTGGGTTTTGCCTGATATTTTCTCATGACCAGTCTCAGGTTGGTACGTTTGGTGGGAAGGACACATTAATGAGTCCATGTGCCTCTCAATACTGACAACGTTAAGTTTGAGCAGTTATTGAAGGAAGTGTCTTCCAGGTTTCACTATTGAGCTACGTCTTGCCTCTTGCAATTAGTATCTTGCAGGGAGATACTTTGAGGCAATGTAAAATCTTATTTCTCATCAAGAAAAGGCTGAATGACATTGTTCAATTCTGTCGAGGGTACTTTCACGTGGAAGGTTAGTTATTACAATCTCTCTAAGAATCAATTTAACACTATGCATCAAAAGTTGCCATACCTTATAACACAGTGAATTTACTATAGCAAATGAGTCTAAGGAAAAATCAGAAGTGTGAAGATTTCTATTCAAGAATACTTACTATAGGGAACCTAACCGTGTGAAATGGCAAATGCAGCCCAGCCCTATTGGAAAGCCGATAGGCGCATGGCGGCAGGCAGGACACCAAACCCACGGATCGGTTCAGCCACGGGAAATCAGGCCCGCATTATACCTAGGCTGCTATAAGGCTTGCTCTTGCTAAAACTCTCTCACCCTGAGTTGAAGCAGCAAATGCTTACTGAATATCTTTCAAGTAACTTCCTGAAGTCTGTGCTAATTCTCCCAAGGACTGAAGTATAACCAGACCAATTACTCTTATCGTTCCCTTGCATATGCAACATTCTTTCCTTGTTAATCTTAGGAAGTAATCAGTAACATCCTTTGCTTTCCTATCTGTAAAAAGTAATTATCTAGAGCAAAACTGAGCATAATGAATGAGAACCTTCTTTGATGTATGAAATTAGAAAGCGATAAAAGCCTGTCCAGGCAAGGGTTGAGGTGCTCTCCCCTTGAGAGAGTGACCACACCGTCCTTTTTCTCCACAGGACTTTGGTAGTCCATGTGAATTTGTCTCGTCTCATCCACAACACCGCGGACATGGCTGGCCAGAGTCCGCACCAACTTACCACAATGTTATTTGTACTAGTAAAAACATAGAAATGACCTAACAGGAACTGGCTAATTAAAATATAGTACACAAATCCCTAAGAGGGAATATTTTACAAGTGATTACAATAAAGTTTTTGAAGATGACGACCAGTTAGAATAACTCTAGAGCTAACAAGTCCCGTGAACTTCCCTTCATCCCTTCTAAGCCCCGGGACGAGTGCCAAGACACAACCCAACCTCTACTCCCAGTCCGGTTTCATGGACCTCGACCACAGCCTCTTCACGGCCTTCTTCACTTCAGCGTTTCTCAGGGAGTAGATGAGAGGGTTGAGGAGAGGCGTGATCACCGTGTAGAAAATGGCCACCACCTTGTCCACAGGCAGGGTGGCAGAAGGCCTCAGGTAGATGAAGATGCAGGGCCCAAAGAACAAGGTCACCACGGTGATGTGGGACGCACAGGTGGACAGGGCCTTGCGCCGCCCCTCAGAACTCCGAGTCCTCAGATGGAGCAGGATGACCACATAGGAGGCTAAGAGGACCACAAAGCAGAGCACAGACAGGGTCCCCCCGTTGGCAACAATCAGCAGGCCAATGAGGAAGGTGTCAGAGCAGGCGAGTTTGAGCACGGGAAGCACGTCGCAGAAATAGTGGTCGATCACGTTGGGGCCACAGAAAGGCAAGCGGAATGTGAGCAGGATTTGGGCTAAAGAATGCACAAGGCCCCCCAGCCATGTTATTCCCACCAGGACAGCACACACCTGCCGGTCCATGATGGTGGTGTAGTGGAGGGGTTTGCAGATGGCCACGTAGCGGTCATAGGCCATCACGGTGAGCAGGAAAAACTCAGTGCCACCGAAGAAGTGGATGAAGAAAACCTGTGTCATGCAGCCCCACAGAGATATGGCTTTCCTTTCAGCCAGCAAATCGGAGATGAGTTTGGGGGCTGTCGTGGAGGCGTAGCAGATCTCCACGAAGGACAGGTAGCTGAGGAAGAAGTACATGGGGGAACAAAGACTTCTGCTGGCAAAGACAGTGAGCACAATGAGGAAATTCCCCAGCACAATTGCTGTGTACAAGAGCAGAAACATCACAAAGCAAACTTTCTGCACCCCCTGATTGGGAGAAAGTCCCAGAAAAATGAATTCAGTCACATTATGTGTGTTAGCCATGGAGTCTCCTCCAGGGGGCGGTAATTGGGATGGGTGATCTGAAATGATAGGAGACAAAAGACTCTTTTGTTAAGTGGGTGAATTATAAAAAATCCCTTGCTGCAGTCTCGTGCCTGTTCACAGAGGACTGTTACGGACTTCGGGGTTCATCCTGCAGACTCTGGGGAACCATCAGGAGTGTTAGTAACTGGAAAGTGCAATCCGCTGGGATGCAGAGGTTGGCCAGTAAAGAGACCAGAGAAGGGGAGAAATGCTAGGATGCGAAAGCCTCGTTGGAAGATGTGGGGCAGGAAGGAGAGGGCTGCTGCCTCATGTCAGCTGTCCCTCTACCACCTCTGTACGCTCTGCCTCTCGCCTGCAGCTTTCCTGCATCCCACCTCCGTTTGCTCCCTTTCCACCCTTTGTTCGCAGAGCAGCTTTCTCGCCACTCCGCTTCCTTTCAGAGTCTTCGGGAGAGCTGTCCCCCGCACCCAGTGCCCCCCATCTTATTTTTGCTTTCTCCTCCTAATTCTCTCATTCCACAGCTGGTCACTGGTGATCTTGTCCCTTTCCAAGGATCCAACTCAATCCATGCACAATTCTTCTCCTTACTGATACCCACATTTCCTTCAGTCACACCCGCCCTCCTGCAGCGGCAGCAGAAACACAAACCACCCCTGGTGCCAAGGGCCCACTCTGCAGTCCAGCCTTCAACACCTCAAGGCAGCACTAGGAATGTGCACTGACTGGTCTGCAGACCGTCCCAGTTTGTGCCCGTGCCTGTGCGTCTATCCGTGCCTCTTGTATGGACAGACTCCAGACTCCGGAACCCCTGAGACTAAGAGCTGCATGACGTCCCCTCGTGCCACAAAGGCGTCCTTCCATCCACAGTGGGGACAGGCTCGGGTCATTAGGGACTGCCACGGGCCAGAAGGGAATGAATCCCTGATAGTTTACAACCACGGAGACAAAGGGAGGGCAGAGACCAGCCCTGCACGCTCAGATCAGCTGGCGAACTTTACCTAGAAGCCGGTCCTGGAAGAAAACACCTGCCAGCATTTCGACCCCTGGCTTCACACTCAGGTTTCTTTAGGTGGGATCCATGTGATGTCTACAAAGTTCTTGAACTGATCAGAGACTCCAGGTCCAAACCCTAGCACAGAGATGATACCTACATCACAGGTAGATGCCATAAACCGCACTCCGCGCCCATCCCAGGAGAACTGCAGTTTCCATCCTCTGTGCTGCCTTGGGCTCTTCTCGGACACAGAAGCCCCATCTCCGCAATGCACAGAGCCTTACCCTCTCTCAGGACGGTTTGGAATCACAGCGATTTTCACACTGAACTCTAATTGTTCTATGTGCCCATCTATCCCCTCTAAATTCTGAACTTCCTGAGGGCGGAGCTTATATCTAGCTACAGTTCCATCTCCAGTCCTTACTTACATGTCTCCAGGAAACGGCGTTCAGTGACTGTACATAGAATCAATGAAGAGCGGGTGTAGATGTCCCCTAGCCTTCTTAGCACAGTATTTAGGACATTGTAGGTATTCGGTATAAACTGAAGGACCAAAGGTCCCCAAAGACTAAGACCACAGCTTCTCCTCCCCGATTCCCATTCCCAGCACCATGCCCGCCCCAAAGACCAGGTGTCAGGAGAGCACTTGGTAAAACGTCCTGTGCTTCAAAGTGGAACTGTAGTCATCATGCAAAAAAAGAAAGAAAAAAAAGTCCATGCTCCTGAAACAAAACCACCCCAGTGTTTCTGTGGCTTCTCTGTTCTCAGCGACAGAGATGCTAATACCGCCCAGAGAACAGCCCTCAGCTGGAGCAGTTTCCTGCTCAGCCAGGCAGAAAGCACTACCTCTCAGGAGCTTCCAGGTAAGTCTGTTCCCCCTGCAGCCTCGGGCTTGGGAATATGGAGACTAAACCACTGGCCTCTCCTTTCCACCTGGTTTAAAACAAGAACAAAGTAGACTTGCCTCCAAAGTGTTCCAAAGAGAAATAAGAATTCCGGCAGCTTGGCCTTGAGTTCACACTGCCTGACACATGCCAAGGGAGAGGGCATGAAGATAAAGAGACTTCCCCAGAGAGCCATCCTTTTCCCCTTCCCAATCAGGCAGACACCCTCATGGGAAGTAAGCCCTGGTTACAGAAACCCCAAACTTCCTTATAGGCAATACAACTTCAGAAATCAATAGGAAATGGGGAAAAATTAACCCCATCCAGTATTTCCAGGGCACGTACTCTGGTTGGACTCTTTGCTGGTCAGAGGTCGATTAGATGCGGCTCCTGCTTATGGACGCAGTCACGGGGCTTCACATGAAAGGACACGTTCAGAGGATGGGTCTCAGGGATCTGGGTCTCAAGTGTCTGTAAGGGTAGAGACCAGTGGTTCTCAACGGTGAGTAATGTCGTCCCCAGAAGACGTTCAGCAATATCCAGAGACATTTGTCATTGTCACAACCTGGGTGGGGCAAGGGTTCTTCTGGTGCGTAGTGGGGAGGAGGCAAGGATGCTATGAAGTGTGCCACAAAGCACAGGACAGGCCCCACAGCAAAGACATATTGGACCCAAGATCAATACTGCTGCTGTGGAAATACGTGCTATCGATGGAAGAAATCTGACCCCGAACTGATCATTATTGAAACTCAGTGTGTTCATTTCCATGCTCTGACCGCAACTGTGTATGTATTAGAATTTTGTACAATAAAAGGTCTACAGCCCCGGCTGGTGTACTGCAGTGGTACAAACCAAAGGGTCACCTGTTCAATTCCCAGTCAGGGCAGTTGCCTGGGTTGCAAGCCAGGTCCCCAGTAGGGGGCGCATGAGAGGCAACCACACATTGAAGTTTCTCTCCCACCCTCTCTCCTTCCCTTCCCCTCTCTCTAAAAATAAATGAATAAATAAAATGTTTTAAGAAAGGTTTACAAACACTGTAACAGCATTTTGTAAGATACATGCGCCCCACACAGGTGTCACTCACCAATGCCATTAACTCAGCTTTGACTAAAGTCAGAGTTGAAACAAGATGCCAAGTTTCAACTAATAGTTAACAAGAACATGCAATGGGACATTGTAATACTTTAAAAGGTTTTAATATAATTGCTTTTGAGAATACAAACACTGAATTAACCGTTATTCTTTACATAGGAAGAAACAAAAGTAAGATTAGCAAATAATTACATAAAAGCTCCAAATATTTAAAATATATATATATTTATTCTGTAACATGCCATAAATTTTTTTATTTTTATGTAATCTTTATTATATTTTTTCCATTAGCATTTAGTACCCTTATACCTCCTCCCCTCCAGCAATCACCACACTGCTGACAATGTCCATAAGTCCTTTTTCCTTTTTGCTCAGTCCCTCCACCCCCTAACCTCCCCTCCCCCACTGGCTGTCATCTGCTCTCCATCTATGAGTCTGTCCCCATTTTCCTTGTTAGTTCAGTTTGTTCATTAGATTCCACATATGAGTGAAATCTATTTGTCTTTCTCTGACTGGCTTATTTCACTTAGCAAAATGTTCTCCAGGACCATCCATACTATAGCAAAGGATAAAATTTCCTTCTATTGTTATGGCCGAGTAGTATTCCATTGTGTAAACATCCCATAGTTGTCTTATCCACTCATCTATTGCAGGACACTTGGGCTGCTTCCATACCTTGGTGATTGTAAGTAATGCTGCAATGAACATAGGGGTGCTTGTGTTCTTTTGAATTAGTGTTTTGGGTTCCTTCAGACATATTGCTAGAAGTGGGATCACTGGGTCAAAAAGCAGATCCATTTTTAATTTTCTGAGGTATCTCCATACTGCTTTCCATAGTGGCTGCCCCAGTCTGCATTCCCACCAACAGTGCAAAAGGGTTCCCCTTTCTCCACATCCTCACCAGCACTTGTTTGTTGATTTATTGGTGGTCGCCATTCTGACAGGTGTGAGATGGTATCTCATTGTTGTTTTAATTTGCATTTCTCTGATGATTAGTGATGTTGAGCATCTGTCACAAATTTTTTAAATACTTTTTTAAATACCATCGTGCAATGCTGCCTCCCGCATGGGGCAAAGGACTGCGTGTGAGATTTGCTGAAAACCTTCAGAGCAAAATGACTAGGTACTTGAAACAGGCCCAAATGAAGAGACAGAGAGAGAGATCTCGACGTCACTTCCTGAAATTTTGCTGCAGGTTTACAAAAGCAGCAAATTACTCGTCTTCCAGGACCCCCACACCTGGTGGTGTGTTGGAGCCCCATCGTCCTCGAGGCGATGAGGAGAGTATCACAGGCTGAACAACTCAGAAGGAGGCGTACTATAGTACTCACATTTAAAGAACCACCAAAAACAACACAACTTGGCATTTCCAATCCAGGCCTTGCACAAAGCACCCACACGCAGCTAGCAAAGACACCCTTGAATCATTCCTTTCTTACTCCCAGAGAATGTGCTGGAGCCCTTTAAGGAAAAGCGGCCTTACATCTGCCTCCTCTCTCAACTATGAGGATGCTGTTTGCAAGTTCCCACTACAAATGCAAATCACTCTCTCTGCTTTCAAGAGAAAGTCACACTTTGCTGATGTTGTGCGTGTGCATTTGCATGTGTGTGTGTGTGTGCGTGCGTGAGAGAGAGAGAGACAGAGTTGCTTAATACACATTCTGCCACCTAAAAAATAAGACCCCATGTTGTAAAAGAGACAAAAAACCAAGATCTGAGGTTGGTGAGTTAGGGCCCATAGACCAGTTCCAGCCAGCCACCCGTGCTGGCGAGTAACATTTGGTCGGACCAGCGGCCCTCACTCTCCCTGCGTCGTCCACGACTGCTGTCACACTGCCCCGCAGAGGTGAAGAGCTGCGCCCAGAGACTGTAAGGCCTGCAAAGTTTCAAAGGTTTGCCATCTGGCCCCTTTCCAGAAAGTTGGTCAACCCCTGACCTAGACCATCAGGCAAATAGCAGACCCTTCCCACCCCAGCCAAGCGTAGGCTGCGGTATAGAAACAGACATGTATTTCTACCTCTAATGTGCCTCAGTGGGCGCGGAAATGGGGCCTGGCCAGGGCGTCACTCCCTGGCTCTTTAACCCATAATGACCGCCCCTCTTACCTTCCCCAGTGGTGAGAATGAGAGCGTAGGCTTTGATGGGTCCGTGGCTGGCTTCAAACCCACTGAACTTGACCTTTACCGAATTGTGACTAACAGATGTAATATTAGGAGATCCATCTGGGGGAGGGGGGTCTGAAACAGAACAAACCAAACATGATCATCAACCCCTGAAACCAAAAAAGGAAGACAATTAAGAAGGAGAGAATTTGGGGTGCCCGCCCGTGCTCTGGAAGCTGTGTGCTGGGCTCATACAAAGCAAATCCAGAAGCAAGGGGCAGGTGGGGAGCCTGCCTAGTTCACAAGGACCCCCTCAGTGGCCCAGCCGCATCCCTGGGGCGGCCTCCCATACACAGCCTTGTTGGTTGAAGGTGACCTGCCTTTCTTCTGCCCCCTGCCCCTCCTGACCCAGAGGGGCCAGGTTTCTCATCCTGGCTAACTGGCCAAGCTCAGGGCCAAGCAGGGTGAAGTGGGCAGAGGTGGCACACCTGCCAAGGAGACAAGCTTTGTCTCCTTAGTGGCTTATGGTCTCAACTCTGACTCAGCCTTAATCATGGGGGGTTACAGCCTCTGAAACCAGGCAGGGCGGTTCCCAACAGGGACCCACACAATTGGTGGGGAACTCACACACCTAGAGCTTCTCCAAGGGGGAGAGGACTTGTACCCCGCATGGGGCACCCCAACGTTTAAGACCTGCACCTGAGAGACGAGCCCCCAAAACACCTGCTTTGAACACCAACGAGACTCACGTCCAGGAGACCCCAAGTGCTGAGCAAACGCTCGCATGCAGACTCACCACTCCAGGGCCCCACGTTAGAGAAGAGCCCAGACTTGACCTGAAAGAGGTTCATTTCCTCACATCCATGCACCTGCGGAGGGGCAGGGCTTCCTGGGAGTGTCTGCAGGTATGGAGGCTGCTGGGGGACATTCTTGCCTCTGTCCCGCTCCACAACACCAGGAGGGGGCCATGGGGAGTTACACACTTCCAGTGCCCATGTTACCCGTTTTGTGGCTGCCACTCAAGAAACACCCTCTAATCAAATTTTATATTGAATAGAAGATAGAATATCAAGTGCCTTTCAGGCGCACTAAAGATGTTTGAAGAGCAGTCTATGCTAAAGGAAGATGTGAGTTAGATTCCCTGATGGAGCAAGTGCTGGGGGAGAAAAAGAGCCTGCCTTCCAGAGTTCATGGTGAGATCAAATCCCCTCTCTACCTACCTGCTCTTCAATTTTAGCCAAAATTAGCTGAGTCTTAGCTGCAACCCACGTAAAATAGGGGTCATCATAACGTCCCCAAGGCCCTCATGACATTAATGTCCTGTCTATGACAGCTATGACTGTGCCAGGTCTAACACTACGAACAATTCACCACAGCGCGTTTTCACACACAAGGACACCACCGTTTCCAGAAGATACAGCATGATAACCACTTATATCAGTCATCCCGTTGCAACAGCGGACTTCCCACACTTTTCCAAGAGAAGCCATATCTCTACCTGATGTCTCTGCCTCCCAGAAACGCCACTGTGTATGGATGCGGAGCAAAGGCAAGAAGAGAGGGACCCATGAAAGAGTCGCTGGACATGGCTTCTCAGACTGGTAAAAAGCCTCAACACCTAGAATTCTCAGAATAATTTAGGAATAATATAACTTTCACCCAATTCTCTCAGCATCAACCACACACATGAATGATCCAAGCACAGAACTTCTAATTCTATACAAGCCACACATTTTGTTAAATCGTGAAGAAGACTGAATGCTCCGAGTCTCCTGGCACATTCTGCAGTTGTAATAGAAAGGGGCTGTAGCTGCCTCATCCGAGAGGTGAGGCAGTTTCAGATGGGGCTGAGTCCACATTGCATGTTCAAGGGAGTTCACCCCAAGTAGACAGGCCACTTTTTTTGAAGTCTTTACTCTCATTAAAGAAGTTCTTGCCCTGACTGCCTGGACTTAAACTTTAGAAGAGGGCTTGGCTCTGCTTCCCCTTCTCAGAATGGAGGTCTCATTTCTTGAAGTCTGACACTTCCTACCAAGCCACACCTGTATATGACCAATCAAGAAAGAAGTATAAGCATAGAATATTACAGTGGTTTTTAAACATGTTTTTCAGGATTTAAATACCTCTTATCAATGTAAATCTACATAAAGAAGATTTTCAAAAACAGACAATCAGTTGTTTTGATTGAAGTCCCGCACGTGCCCGATTGCATGCCTCCTACCCTCTCCTGCTCCTCCTGCTCCAATCCCTGAGATACCTGAAGAATTCTGAACTCCAAATCATAGTCCATAAACCACTGGCATAGAAAACACATCGATTGTTCTTAACTTCAATGACTCTGGTTATATTTTGTTTGCTTTTTCCTTCTATTGTTTATGTTCCAGTTAAAGGTGAGATCATATGGTATTTGTCCCTCACTTCCTGGCTTATTAGGGCGGGGGTGGGGGGTGGGGGCAGGGACAGTGGGTAGAGGGGATTACAGGAACTACTATAAAGGACACATGGACAAAACCAAGGGAGAGGGTGGAGAGGTGGGAGGGAGGTGGGTTCAGCTGGGGTGGGGTGGAGGGATGGGGAGAAAAGGCATACAACTGTAATTGAATAACAATTAAAAAAAAAAAGAAGAAGAAAACACATCGAGGACTTTGGAACTGTCTTTGATCTGCAGTTTTCTCAGCTGCAAAGTGTGCATTATCCCCTCTACAGGGTAGCGCTGTCCTGAGGTTTAATTTTAGGAAATTTACTGGCAGGTGCTTCGTTCATATTAGTCTTTTGCCTCCTGCTTCCCATTTTCTGGTCTGAATGATATTCTCAAGAATGCTGCCATTTTCCATATTATGTCACTAGAAAAAAAATCTCCTCTTGGCCAACACATAGAGTTTTGATTCCATCCATTAGGCATCTCTTGCAGGTAATGCCCAGGCTTACGTACGTAAGAGAAGCCTGAGCTCACAGAAACAGTATATCTTCCTGCTTTCCTGTCCTCCAGTTGCAGATCTGGCATCTCGAGCCCTAGTTTTCTGTGGACCCAGGAGCACCTGTAAACACCTATGAGGAGTTCATGCTATATATTTTTTAAACTTTTGATTCACTTTGAAGTAATTCCAGAGGGAAACACCGGACAGTAGGGAAATTATCAAGCCTCAGATTTAGAATTCAGAGACTTAGATGTGTTCATGTTCTGGGGGATCTTTGCGGAGAAGCAGAGGAAAGGACAGAGAAAGCCGGGGCTTAGAAATAAGGCAGATCGAGATTTGAACTCAGGCTCTGTAAGCTACTGAGACCTTGATCAAGACGCTGACCTTCCAAAGAGTTGGTCTCTTCCTCTGTTAAACAGGGTCCTCATACCCACTTCACCAGACTGTTTTAGGATCAAATTATATAAAATATATGAAATCTCTTGGGTAGTAGTAAAATAAACACACACATACATGTTCCTTATTTATTTATAAATATTATTCTCAGAAACAATATCAAGAATGATCACTGATTTGTATTCAGTGGTGAAACATTGGTATATTACCTAATAATTGAGGTGAAAATAGAGACATAACAACATTTTACATCTGAAGAAATAATGACTTCTAGAAATTGAATTGGCCCAACATTTACTGAGTTTTACTCTATGTCACTTAGAGCCAGATACAAAGAAAAGTCTGAGTCAGGACATACTCTCAAAAGATTGACAGTCTAGTGGGGAAAAAATAATCACTACAATATAGATAGTATAGGCCTTAAAGGATTTCCACTGAGTTGTTGGAGTTCAAAAAAGGAAAGGGACATATCCAAACAAGAATATCATGGAAGCTTCTTAAGATCCAGAAGTTCAGGTGGGCATTAGAAAGTAGATAGGATGCTAACAGGAAGAGATGGGGGAAGTGTTTTAGGTGGGAGACACAAGGAGATATTCAGGAAGCACTGTGCTCCGCCAGAATGTAACTGAAAATAAAAATAGAGCATAAAGGGAAGGCCATACCCTGAGGGTGGTGTGTGTCAGGTAGGAGTTTGTGGTAGATGCAGAGGGCAACAGGGAGGCATGGAAGATTTTTTTGTGGAGGGGAATAGTAAAGTCAGAGAAGTGCTTTTGGGTGATTAATCTGGAAATGGGGGGGGGGGCGGGCGGAGGGGGCAGGAATCATCTCCTGAGAGTGAGGGTTAGTGTTGGGGTTAGGGTCGGAGGTTACATTGTTATCCCATGTGATGGTAGCTACATGAAGTAGGACTCAAAAAAAGATGATTAAAATACCATAGGACAAGCAGTGAGGACCCAAGAGCAGCTGAACCCACACTTGAATCAAACGTAGCTCCAGAATGAAGAATGAAAAGGAGCAGAGTGCTGGTGGATGGAGAGCGAGAATTCAATATGGTGGCATGAGAGAGGGGGTTATCAGTTATCAGGTGTTTTGCTGGAATGACTGAGAATCACAAGATGCCAAGGGGCTGAACACACAGAAAACCAATGGGCCAAACAACCAGAGGTCTGGGAGAAAAAACAGGGAAAAAGAATGGCAGGTGTGAAAGAAGAGAGTGTTAGACATCTAAGTACCCATATTACATGGAAAATAAAACTTGTGCCTACAAAGTGAGTATCATTGGCCAGTACTTTCAAATCACTTAAAATCTTGAAAGCCTGAGTCTAATGCAAGCATGACCTAATGTGAATCTCTTCAAAAGTCAAAACACTTTCCGTTCTGAAGACGAATCCCTTCTAGGTCCACTCGGCCTGCCCAGAACCCACTAGGCACATTCTCAGGGAGTCAAGTCCATAGAATTTCTAAGCATTTGCGTGACTTCCCAGACTCCAAAAGTGCAGGCTTTTCAAACACAAAGGCATATGGCCATTGTCCTTCTTTGTTCCACCTCCCTCTTCATCATTATTCCCTGAGAGGGCCTGGTTTCTGGAAGAGTTCACTGTCTCAAAGCCAGCCAATCTGCCTCAAGGTCACTGTGAAATGTGGAAGGGCAGCATGGGAAGACCGCTCCTAGACTTCATCCTAGAAACCCCTTCAATCCTCTCTAATCCCATAAAGATGAGGAGACTGAAACTTAAAGAGAGAAAGTGACTGGCCTGGGGCCACTCCCTCAGTTTGAAGTAGAAGCAAACTGGGAATCCTGTGCCCCAATTTCCCGTCCTTTGATTCTCCCATTTGCCCTACCTAAGTTATTTATTTTTCTTCCCGAATCACTTCTGTCCATCAGTCTCCTCATGGCGCTCTTCACTTCTGCATTCCTGAAGGAATAGATGATGGGGTTTAAGAGAGGTGTGACCACTGTGTAAAATATGGCGACTATCTTGTCTGCAGGGAGGGCAACACAGGGCCTAATGTAGACAAAGGAACAGGGAATGAAGAAGAGGCTTACAACCGCAACGTGAGAGGCGCAGGTGGACAGGGCCTTGCACCGGCCTTCTGAGGTCTGGCTCCTCAGGGAGCACAGGATGACCACGTAGGAAGTGAGCAGGACCATGAAGCTGATCACCGAACTGGAGCCACCATTGGTGATGATCAGCACACCAATGAGGAATGTGTCGGAGCAGGCCAGCTTCAGCACGGGGTGCACATCACAGAAGTAGTGGTCAAGGACCTTGGGGCCACAGAAGGGCAGCTGGAAAATGAGGAAGGTCAGCCCCATGGAATGCAGCAAGCCCCCGCCCCCTGCTGCTCCCACCAGGAGGCCGCACACGCGCCGGTTCATGATGCTCGTGTAGTGCAGGGGCTTGCAGATGGCCACGTAGCGGTCGTAGGCCATCACTGTCAGGAGGAAGACCTCGATGCCACCAAAGAAGTGGAGGAAAAATATCTGTGTGATGCATCCCTTGAGGGAAATGACTGTCCTCTCAATAAAAGAGTCAAGGATGAGCTTGGGGGCTGTGACGGAACAGTAACACATTTCCACAAAGGACAAGTAGCCGAGGAAGAAATACATGGGGGAGGTGAGCCCTTTGCTGGCCAGGATGGTCACCACGATGAGGCCATTGCCCAGCACACTGGCCAAGTACATGAGGAGAAAAATCACAGAAATGACCTTCTGCGTGCCCCGGTTCTGGGAAAATCCCAAGAAAGTGATTTCAGTCACATTGCTCGGAGGGACCATGTTTTAAAGCACAGAGGCTGACGGCCTGGAATAACAGAAATCAAAGAACTGTCCTTCAATAATCAGAAACATCCTTCTCAGACCTTGACGGCAATTGTCATTCTGCTCCCTCTTGAGTCCCACCCTGCCTTGGGCATCTCCCATACATGTTCTCCGCAAGGCAAGGGGCAAAATGATGATTATTGGCTGTTCAGTATTCTTCCCAAAAGATTTGGGTTTATGATAAAACTACCTTGAAGGGTTTTTTCTGATCCTCACTACAAAAATGTGAGGCATCCTGGCCGGTGCTCAGCTGGTTGGAGCATCGGCCTGTGCACCAAAAGTTGTAGACAGAGCCCCAGTCGGGACACGTGTGGGAGGCAACCGACCAACGTCTGTCTGTCTGTCTCTCTCTCTCTCTCCCTTTCTCTCTTTCAAATCAATAAATATCTCCTCTGTGGGGATTAAAGAAAAATGTGTGGCTATTTTATACCTAAGAAAATTGAGACTCAGAAAGATTCGGTGACTAACTCAAAGCCACAGAGCTCATATCTGAACTGAGGTCTGTATCTTTTAAAATGCAGATGCTTCCGCTTCATCTTCTGCTCCTGAACTTCGCTTGGCTGCACAGTAAGAGTTTCAGCCCACCCTGCCTCACACCGTAATGTGGAACCAGTTGTCTTTGCTGTGACTGCCAGAGTTTCTCCACCCCAGTTATTCTGCCACCTGTGAAACTAAGCTGGCTCGCTAGCAGGCAGAAAGAAGAAGCTGAAAAGGGGAAGGCGAGTCACCAAGCTTCCACTACCATTCCTGCAGATGGAGATGGGGAAGAGGAAATGTGAGGCAGTAGCAGGCTGCCTCTAAAATCCTGGAACCCATGGCTAAGAAATAATTCAAAAGTCATTTCAGTTTCCACTTTATAAAAGCCTATTATTATTCCATGGGGATGTCACGCATGCTCACTGCAGAGCTTCAGAGCAGTCCGCACCAGAAGAAGCCTGGCAGTGGGGGGTCAGGACCGCCTCCTGAAGCACACGTGAGTGAAGGAGTCCCCGACATGCACTGCAGAGGGCTCTGAACACAGACTAGGTGAACAGACACGGGAACTCCATCGTCACAGCCTCTGAGCAGTCACTCCCTCGGGGTGAAACATGCCTGCCTGCAAACCAGCTCGCAGCCGCCCCCACGTGTGACAGAGCAGCTGCAGCACTGCGACCTGGGGACAGGAGCACAGGCCTCGGGGTCAGGAGACCTGGGTTCAGTCTTAGCTCTGCCGCCGGGCAGCTAGCTGTGACATTAAACAAGCACAGAATCTCCTCCAAGCCCAGAATTTTCAATTAAAAAAAAAAAAAAAAAACAGAAAGAAAATACCTTTTCCATGGTGCTATTTTGAGATTAAGTTTTAAAACAAACAATAATAGTACAAGAGAATAACTGGCAAGAGCATTGGCGTATAATTGAACTTGCTTGTACTCTGCCTGTGTCCCATCAGGGCAGCGAGCCGGGGACTCGCCGGGGTGCTCCTGCTTTAGGAGCAAGCCAGATACCACCTCTGCGTGGACCTGCCGCACCCTAGGGTTCTCATCTGAGCCTCCGCCCACGGCCTGTGGACTAGCGGGCTCTGTGATACAACAGGACCAGATATGCCAAGTGACTTGCTAAGCCAGTCACATAAAGAAAAACACTGTCTGAGCCCACAATGCCCGGAGAGCTGTACGGTTTATTGGGACAAAGTAGAACGCAGTTGCCAGGTTCTGGGGAGGGAGCGCGTGGAGTCCGTGCGTAAGGGAGCACAGTTTCAGTTCGGGACAGCGCACGTTCTTAAGGTGGATGCTGGTGGCAGTTGCACAACCACGTGACGAACTGTGCGTATAAAAATGGTTGAGGTGGTAAACTTGATGTTATGTGTATTTTACACAATTAAACAAACAAACCCAAATGACTCCTGTTTCCCCTCCTCAGACCCACCTCCAAGGACAAGGTCAGATTTGTCTTTCCCCCTCCCCCGCCCCCTTTAGTCTCTTTCTTATGCCTATTAGGGGGCTGGTTAGTTTCAAAAGATGCAGAGTAACTGAGGATGAGAAACACTGGCACACGCTGTAGAAAGTCAATTTCATGTTAATATGTAAGGCAAGTCAGATATGACACCTTATTAGGCAGCCAACATAAGGCAGCTTCAGGGGTAAGAGATAATGAAAGCATCTGGAAAATACAGGCCTCAGCTCAGATATGTGCTGTGTGGCCTTCGGGAAGTGACTCAACCTCTCTGAGCACAGAGCTCTCCTCTCACTGTTGTGTCCCTCCCTTACCTCTCCATCAGGCTTCACTGTGTTCCCAGCTGATTTGCGCCATGACCCATGTTTCCACCCGGGATGTTTTCTATACGGAGAGCAGGAATCTTCGGTGGGCTGTTTCACCCTCGTAGCCAAATTGGCTCTATTACTAGGCAAGTCATCTCTGTGAAATTAAGCTTTGAAAGTAAACACTCGCTGCTTCTATAATGGCTTCTGATTAGGGGTGTCAGTGAGAGTCCCTCTCAGAGGCTTTGTAGGGACCACTTTAGGTTCCAGGTAAAAATGTAAAATTAAGTTTTTGCTTTCCAAAGTTGTCGAAGGTAGCAGAGTGAGATGTATACATACAGTGGAGTCATCAAATCTCCTCTGAAAAGTTAAATTTTTAAAGGCCGTGGAATGGAAGAAAGAAAAGGAAATTCACATGTATTGAAACTGAGTAGAAATGGAGGACATTTTAGAGATAATTTCACAAACAGGTCATCAGACCCCTAAGCCATTGATGGTGGCAGTGACTTCCTTATAGAATAACTTTAATCCTGACTTTTTGATTGGCAGGAAGAGACTCTGAAAGACAAGCACGAGATCGTGTGCCTTTTTCCGCGGCTTGTGGTTCAGGAAACTTAAACAGGATGATATATAATAGAAGCTTGAGACAGATTGGCCCCGATGGGCAACTTCTGTGAAAATGTTTCAGTCTTTACAATAAATCTGGTCCCCACCTCATGGTTCCTCATGGTATCTTTCCTATCACAGAAGTCCATGCCCTGGGGGTTTCTGAAAAATGAGACTGGTCTACCTGGCCTTTTCTAGCATTCCTTTTCTCCTGCTTTCTCCCCAAAGATATCCTGTCGCCAGAGGAGTCCGCACAGGGCCTGTCCTTGCTAGTGTCCCTGACCGAGGAATTGGAGGCTGTTAAATCGGAAGGAAGAGGAACCTGGACCCAGAATCACACAGCTAGTTGGGGTGCAGCCCAGACTAGGATCAGGCTCCACAGTCTCAGGTCATTACTGGCTTCCCCACTCTTTTCCACAGACTCCTCCCCTAGTGCTCCCCCAGAGCTGGATTCCCTAGTGGAGGGAGGGCGTGGAGAGAGAAGATATACCGTAGTTTTCAGACTGTAAGACGCACTCCCCCACCACCAGTTTGGGAGGAAAATGGGGGCGCGTCTTATAGTCCAAATGTAGCTTGCATTTACATTTACATTGGTGAACTATTATGTTATTTATGTTATTAAATACTTTACCCCATTTTTTGCTTCAAATTTTTTTTCCTATTTTCCTCCTCTAAAACCTAGGTGTGTCTTATGGTCCAAAAAATACGGTATGTGTTTCTAATAAAAGGCAAAGCAACACTGTAGAGTTAAGATCTAAAAAAAAATTCACACTGAGAAAATGAACCATAATGTGGGCCGACTTCAGTTTTCCACCTCCAGCCCAGACAGCCTGTGAGGAGTGTGGAGGCCCCGGGGAGGAGAGAGTAGTTTAGGAATTGGCCGGACTGGGCTGCCAATGAAAGATGCCTTTGCCAGGTGCTTGGTGGCAAGGTCCGAGCTCCAGCACTCTGTCACCAGGGGTCAGATTATTCTCCAGCCGTTTCACCTGCCTTTGTCAGGGCTCCTCAGAGAAGAGCACGGAACCTTCTGGAGGCTTTAGAAGAGTCTCATATCCACTGTCACTCCTTTCAACCGGGGGTTGGGGGAGTTGGGTAGGGGGAACTCAGTAGATGTTAATAAGTACTAGGATTTGATCCCTGAATCCTCCATCTGCTACTGTATCTATTTCAAAACCAAGGTATCACTGCAAGGGGCCTATAAATATAAGGATTTCATTTATATATAAGTTGAAATAAAAATAAAAAGACTAATGTATATGGGGGGTATCTAGTATAAAAATAGCTCTTCAACAAAACAACCAAGCAAGCAAAATATAACCAGAGACATTGAAATTAAGAACAAACTGGCAGTAACCAGACAGGAGGTGGGAGGGGATAATGAGGGGGGAAAGGGGAAATGGTTTTCAGGAACATCTATAAAGGACGTATGGGCAAAGCCAAAGGGGGGTAGGATCAAAGGTGGGAAGTGGGGATGGCTGGCAGGGGGGTGGGAGGAGTGGGGGGGAGGGAAATGGAGACAACTGTACTTGAACAACATTTAAAAAAATGTGGGGGAAAAAAGAATGGAAAAAATAGCTCTTCTTTTTGAAACTAATTCCAAAGCATGTCTCTATAGAACTTCAGGGAATGAACCTACCTTGAATATTGTTTTGTTGCTTTGATTCTTAACTTTCTCTTCTGGATATTTTGTAGTCAGAAAGCTGATTCACTTGCACAAGTCATCCCAGGAAAAGAAAGATTTGCTTCACCAACATGTAAAAATAAAGTAATCAAAGAAATATAAGGTGGGGGACTCCAGAAAATAGAGTTATCTTCTGGAGGGCAGGCCCTTAGTAGAGGCTTCCCCAGCTAGGTGAGTGCTATAGGAACCCATGTGGGTCAGTATACCAGCTGGTGTTGTTGTGAGAGGCTGCGCCTGGCTTCAGTGAATTTCTTTTGAAGACTGTTTCAATGCGTTTGCCCATTCATTTCATGATGGGTGATTTACAAGCACACCTGCCCACACTGCACTGAGTGTTCAGCAGTTTTTTACCAAAAACAGCATGAGCCCCGTGCCCCATCCTCCCTATTCACTCAATCTTCCCCAAGCAACTTTTTTTTTTGTTTCCCCGGATGAAAAAAGTCCGCAAAGAGAAACATTTTCCTGATGTGGGAGAGGAGAAACAAAAAACAGCAGAAACACTGAAAGGCATCAAAACTGACAAGCTCAAAAACTGCTTTGAGCAGTGGAAAAAAGGTCTCGATAGGTGTATTGCATCAAATGGAGAGTACTGTAAAGGTGACTGGCATTTAAACATGTAAGAGTAAATACACAATTTTTTATAAATAAATTCCAGGTCTTGGGGGAATTAGTGTTCACTGATCTAACACCTGGACATCTTGCTAAGGTGGGTCCTCAGCAAAATTCAGGTTTCTGTAGCCAAATCTCCACCGAGGCTCCAACAAAGCTAATGCCTTCATTTCTACCAGACAAGGTCAGATGTGGGACTGTCTTAGCCGATCCCCTTAAACTTTTCAGGAGAATATTTCTGAAAATGCATGAGTCAGCAGTTGATTGAACACTAGCTTTGCAAATGACTCCACACAGAGCACGTTACAAGTGGCTCTGGTGAAAGTGACTATAACATCTGCTCTAGGCCAAGCTGAAGAGCAACAATAGCATGGAGAGCATTACGCTAAGTGAAATAAGCCAGGCTGCGAAAGACAAATATCATATGATCTTACCTCCGAGTAGAACCTAAGAAACAAAATGAATGAGCAAAATAGAGCCAGAGACATGGAAATAAGAAACAAACTGGCCCTGGCTGGTGTGACTCAGTGGTTGAGGGCCGGCCTGTGAATCAAAGGGTCACCGGTTCGATTCCCAGTCAGGGCACATGCCTGGGTTGCTGGCCAGATCCCCAGTAAGGGGCACACAAGAGGCAACCACACACTGATGTCTCTCTCCTTGTCTTCTCTCTCCCTTCCCCTCTCTAGAAAATAAATAAATAAAATCTTTTAAAAAGGAAGGAACAAACTGTCAGTGACCAGAGGGAGATAAGAGAGGAAAGAAGGGGAAGGGTCTAGTCAAGGAACATGTATGAAAGACCCATGGACATGGACAACAGGGTGGGGGTTGATTGTGGGAGCTGGGATGGGTGGGGGAGGGGAAAGCAACAGGGGAAAAATTGGGAAACTGTAACTGAACAACAACAAAAAATGAAAGAAAGAAACAGAGTTACCTTCTCACCCTATTGTTAAAGTAGGCAGGAGAGAGTTGCCTAGGTCTGCCCCATCAGCTGAACCAGGGAGCAAACCTAGGAAAGGCTCCCCACCTAGGAAAGGCTCCCCACCTATGGAAGGATTTGGAAGCCGGAATAACATCAGTAAAACATGCCAATGTGTGTGAAGGGCCCGGCCTCAGGGTCAGCTCATCCATGGTAAAGCCTCAGTGAATGAACTGACTCAGAATCTGTTCCACACATGAAGGGGCCACTAAATTCTGATCTTCCCCTATGGACTCACCAGTTGCCATCCATGCCACCACCTCTGTCGGCCAACTCCAGAACTTAATCACTTTCTCACTAGACAGTTACAGGGAAATAGAACAGTCTACCCTAAAGTCCACTACAGTGAGGACTGAAGGGCATATTTGCTGGACTGTGGAGCTGGAAGCATCTAAGGTGCATAAGGTGGAAAATTGAGATCAGAGAATTGAATTCCCTGAGCTATTCTAGCTCTCCCATCTGGGGAGTTTCCGAGAAGAGCAAAAGTCACCCTCCCAGTTGTTTCTTACAGAGGTTAAGGAAACTATTTCTAATTAATCCAATTAAAAAGTCAGGACTTCTACTTGTCCTGGCCCCTAGAGGTTTATTTCCACATTCTCAAGCAAATGACAGAGAAGAACCCAACTCACACGACCCCTGTGTCCCCACCCCAGACTTCCGCAAGAGGCTCTCCGTGGCCCGTGTTGCCCTCATCCCTCACGGTGCGTTCCAAGGGGACTTCAACCAATGGGCCTGGAGCACTTCGCACACACGCTTTGACATGTCACTTGATCATATCGAGTTAGACATGGAAGGGCCTTCAAGATCATCACATCCAACTCATTCACTTTGAAGGTGGAAAAACAGCCAAAGGGAAAAATTACTGTGCAAATTGCCCCACGCGCTGGTGGCACGGCTAACGCAGCTCTGTCCTGCTTCCTACAACGGGAGTCGTTCTGAAGCAGGGTGCAGCCAAGAGGAGGGCCCCAAGAAGGGATTTGTAATGGGGTCCAGAACTCAAGGTGTCCAGGAAATATTAGAAAAATGTATGTAGGTTGTCCTCACCCCCACAAGCCTGAGCCAGGGGGGATGGGACACATGGAACAGGGCCATTCAGAGCTGTTTTGGGTAGCAAGAGCTTTGCAGCTAACCCCTGGCACAGTCATTTAACATATCTATAACCTTTAACTGGTTTCATAGATATGTTCAATAGCTGTGGCCCTGCTTTGAGCCAGGGAGATGGGAGTGACTTCCACCCAAGATGGGTCTGGGAAGCAGCTCCCCCTGGTTACAGGGCCTGGGTGAGAGCGTGGAGATGATCGGCTCCATGCCATGGGGCCACACCTGCCCAGACTTACTATGGCAGCCCAGTAAAGCTGGAAGAATACGGGGATGCTGGCAGGTGTAACTGACTGTAGGAGGAGTCAGAAATGGGGCTGCAAAGGAAGATGGGCACTGGGACTTAAACCTAGGCCCGGCAGCCATAGAAGGGGAGGACCACAAGGTTTTGGGGGAGAAAAGAGTAGACCACGTGGCTCTGAAGTAAATGGGAGAACCACGAGGTTCTGAAGCAAGTAGATAGATAGAGGTCCATGTGGTTCTGAAGTAAAAGAGGAGAGGGCCACGCAGTTCTGAAATGGGGAAAAGGACCACACGGTTCTGAAGGATAGGAGAGAGGACCATGTGGTTTTGGGGTGCTTCTTTTTGCCACGCGGCTTAGGCAGCAGGAGAGACTTTGCCGGGAAGAAAAGGGGAGAAAGGACTCTTGCTGCTGGGCCATGAGAAGGTGCCACATGGCTTTGGATTAACTGGGGATTGCAGCAGCCACACAGCTGATGGTGCCGGGAGCCTGAATCACGGACTTCTACTTCCTTTCCTGAGACACGGTACCCTGGACTGGGCACAGGGAGAGGGAAGGACTGTGCATCTGTGGGTATTCTAGAGGACTTTAGTATCTTATTGAAGACATTAAGTCATTACTCTAAGTTTGTGTAACTTTTAAATAAACAATTCTTTTCCTTTTCACCAGTCTCTGGCATTGAGAGACGTTTTTCCTCTGGCGGCGGGCATTTCGAACCTAGCAGGTGGGCGTGGGGGGGAGGAACCTCCAGAGACAGAAAGGGGGATCCTTCTGTAATAATTTATCGTGAGCCACCATCCCCCCCTGCTTTGTAACAGTTCAACGGCTCGTCCCTAATGTTCTAAGCACTTTACCACCAACTTCCGACACACGGGTTCATGTGCCAGGGCTTCGGAAAGACTGGAGTTCCCTAACTGTTCGGCATAGTCTCCTAAGTAGCAACACACCGCACGTGTGCTGGGCAGCACTGCACCTGCCACTTTTCCCACATCGCACCTGTAGCCAAAGTAACACTCCGCTGGGGCGGCTGGTATGGCCGTTGAACAGACTAGGGAACTGGGGCTCAGGAAGATGAGAGAATGGCTCACATCCACACAACCCATAGATCGTCCAGCTGGGCCGCACGCCTAAATGTAACACTTCCTGCCCAAACAGAGTATGTCACCAGCCACTGTTGCCCCGGTAGGAAACAAAGAGGCCAATAATAAAACTAACTAAGCTATGCCCGCCATCTTCTTCCGCTCCTGCAGTAATGCTGCTTCATCAAAGTTCTGGTCCTGGGGGCCGAATAAAGTATGAAACAATGGCGTAAGCGTGGCCTCTTCTTCCTGACCATAATCCTTCTGAAACACCGCGAGAACTCCCACTCTACTTTTAAAGCACCAGGAATTCTCACTACTTAAAGAATCCTATGTTAAATCCTTCCAGATATACATCAATAACCCCCGAATTGATTAGTTTCTAATTAAACAGCACTGGCTACTGTCATAAGCACAGCCTTTCTCAACCTCTCACTAAAATAGCTCTGGAGAAGGGAAAAAGGAAGACAGTGAGCTCTCACTACATCACTAACAGCTGGCTTACAGCAAGGACCCGGGAAGGGCTTCTAGGAGTAACGAAGGCTGAAGAATAGAGTGAAGAAGTGCAATGGCCCGTGCGTGCATTTCTACTCCCCTGAAGGAATACAGGAAGAGAGCACTTCCATTCCGCCTCACACCACACCTCCCTGCCTCTCTCACACACACGCACACACTCACTCATGTGTATACACCTCACACACACACACACGCACACACATGCACACGCACACACCATTTGCTTAGAAAGGTAATAAAAATAGCTAATACTAGGTTTATTTTCAATTTTTCCAGCTTTATTGAAGTATGATTGACAAGTAAAAATAGTATATATTTAAGGTATATATCACATTGTATACATTATAAAATGATTACCACAACCGACATAATCAGACAGAAACACTGCAGCTGAGGACTACAATGAATGACAATAAAAACGCGATAGAGAAGTTCAGCATCAGAACTGATCAATCAGAAAAAAAGAATCGGTGAGTAGAAGAAAGGACCTTTGAAATTATCCGGTCAGAGGGGAACTTAGACAAAATACAAAGGAGTATAGGAAGCCTATGTGAACGGTGGGATATCGTACAAAGAAATAATTTGTGAATTATTGCAGCCCCAGAGGAAGAAGAGAGGGGAGGGGGACAGAAGGCTTTTTAAAAAACATAATGGCTGCATATTCCCCAAATCTGGGGAGATGTTTGGACATCCAATTCCATGAACTTAATAGATCACCCCCAAAATGTCCATACAAACATATCCTCTCCAAAACCATTATAATCGCTTAAAAACAAAGACAGAGAAATTTAAAGCCAGCAAGGAAAAACAAGTTCTCTCAAACAAGGGACCTCCAAAGGCTATCAGCGGACTTCTCAGAAGAAACCTCCCAGGCGGGATGATCTAGTCAAAGTGCTAAAGAAAAAAAAAAAAAATGGCTCAAAAACTACTTTAACCGGCACAGCTGTTCTTTGAAATGAAGCCAAGATAAAGACTTTCCCCTACAAACAAGCCAGCAGTGGTCACCGCCACTAGACTGGCCTCACAGGGGTGTCAAACTCATTCTCACCAGGGGCCACATCAGCCTTCAAAGGGCCGAATGTAATTTCAGGACTGTGTAAATGTAACTACTCCTTAACTAGGGGCAAGGAGCTCGGCACTGCTGCCGGGTAGAAACAAGGTGGATAAAACAAGGTGGAGGGCCGCATTCAGCCCTCAGGGCTTGTGTTTGCCACCTGTGCCTTAGAAGAAATACTGAAAGAAGCTCTTGAAGCCGAAATAAAAGGATACTCATTAGCAATATAAAGACCTGTGATAATAGAACGGTGGTTTTCAGAAGCTGGGGGCTGGGGAAGGTGGGGACATGTTCATTGAAGAATGCAAACTTCAGTTGTGAAGGAACCAGTTCTGGGGTGATTATAGTTCCTCCTACGGCCTTACATACTTGACAGTTGCTAAGAGGATAAATCTCCACTGAAGGACGCAGAAGAAGACATCAGCAAATGGAAAGACAAACCCTAGTGTTGCATGGGAAGGCATACCATTCAGGTGCTGCTTCTTTCTAAATACACTTACAAATATAATGTGGTATCAGTCAGAAAAAGTCCTTGCAGGGTGGGGGTGCTATAGAGCAGGCAGAGAAGTAGAACTAAATCCACAGTTTCTGTGAGGGAGGAATACCCAGGAGACCCTTGAAAAAGAAGAGCAATATGAAGGGGCCAGCCCACGTGGAAACGTTTAAAAATACGACTTGAGGCTAATAAATATTAAAACGTCTCACCTCACTCCAAAAAAATGTAAATTAAACAAGATGTCTAATTTGCAAAATATTTTCACTTTATATTTGGAAATAATTTTGACTTGTAAGTTGCAATAATAATACAAAGAAATCCTATAAACCCTTCCTTCAAATTTTCAAAATATTAATGTTTTTCTACATTTTCTTTATCATTCATTCTCTCAATACATAGAATTTTTTCTGAAATATTTGAAATGTGACGACATAATGCCCATTTACCTGTAGATACCTTAGTAAATCATTCCTCATTCCAAGGACGTTCTCTGACATAAACACACTGTAATTGTCAACATCAGAAAGTTAACTTTGACACAGCTCTATTCATCTCACCTACAGCTCTCTTGCCCACTACTCACCTTCATCTAGCACAGGGTTCAGTCAAGGATCGCAGGTAGTGTTTCGTGATCATCTATCTGTAAAAAAATTCTTCTATTTCTTTGCGTTGATACTTTTGAAGAATGCTGCCAGCAATTTTGGACAATGTTCTACATTTGGGTTTTGCCTGATATTTTCTCATGACCAGTCTCAGGTTGGGTACGTTTGGTGGGAAGGACACATTAATGAGTCCATGTGCCTCTCAATACTGACAACGTTAAGTTTGAGCAGTTATTTAAGGAAGTGTCTTCCAGGTTTCACTATTGAGCTATATGTTGCCTTTTGCAATTAGTAAGTATCTTGAAGGGAGTTACTTTGAGGCAATGTAAAATCTTATTTCTCATCAAGAAAAGGCTGAATGACATTGTTCAATTCTGTCGAGAGTACTTTCAACGTGGAAGGTTAGTTATTACAATCTCTCTAAGAATCAATTTAACACTATGCATCAAAAGTTGCTATACCTTATAACACAGTGAATTTACTATAGCAAATGAGTCTAAGGAAAAATCAGAAGTGTGAAGATTTCTATTCAAGAATACTTACTATAGGGAACCTAACCGTGTGAAATGGCAAATGTAGCCAAGCCCTATTGGAAAGCCCATAGGCACACGGCAGCACTCAGGACACCAAACCCACGGATCGGTTCAGCCACGGGAAATCAGGCCTGCATTATACCTAGGCTGCTTTGAGGCTTGCTCTTGCTAAAACTCCCTCACCCTGAGTTGAAGCAGCAAATGCTTACTGAATATCTTTCAAGTAACTTCCTGAAGTCTGTGCTAATTCTCCCAAGGACTGAAGTGTAACCAGACCAATTACTCTTATCGTTCCCTTGCATATGCAACATTCTTTCCTTGTTAATCTGTAGGAAGTAATCAGTAACATCCTTTGCTTTCCTATCTGTAAAAAGTAATTATCTAGAGCAAAACTGAGCATAATGAATGAGAACCTTCTTTGATGTATGAAATTAGAAAGCAATAAAAGCCTGTCCAGGCAAGGGTTGAGGTGCTCCCCCCTTGAGAGAGTGGCCACACCATCCTTTTTCTCCACAGGACTTTGGTAGTCCGTGTGAATTTGTCCCGTCTCATCCACAACACCGCGGACGTGGCTGGCCAGAGTCCGCACCAACTTACCACAATGTTATTTGTACTAGTAAAAACATAGAAATGACCTAACAGGAACTGGCTAATTAAAATATAGTACACAAATCCCTAAGAGGGAATATTTTACAAGTGATTACAATAAAGTTTTTGAAGATGAGGACCAGTTAGAATAACTCTAGAGCTAACAAGTCCCGTGAACTTCCCTTCATCCCTTCTAAGCCACAGGACGAGTGCCAAGACACAACCCAACCTCTACTCCCAGTCCGGTTTCATGGACCTCGACCACAGCCTCTTCACGGCCTTCTTCACTTCAGCGTTTCTCAGGGAGTAGATGAGAGGGTTGAGGAGAGGTGTGATCACCGTGTAGAATATGGCCACCACCTTGTCCACAGGCAGGGTGGCAGAAGGCCTCAGGTAGATGAAGATGCAGGGCCCAAAGAACAAGGTCACCACGGTGATGTGGGACGCACAGGTGGACAGGGCCTTGCGCCGCCCCTCAGAACTCCGAGTCCTCAGATGGAGCAGGATGACCACATAGGAGGCTAAGAGGACCACAAAGCAGAGCACAGACAGGGTCCCCCCGTTGGCAACAATCAGCAGGCCAATGAGGAAGGTGTCAGAGCAGGCGAGTTTGAGCACGGGAAGCACGTCGCAGAAATAGTGGTCGATCACGTTGGGGCCACAGAAAGGCAAGGGGAAGATGAGCAGGATTTGGGCTAAAGAATGCACAAGGCCCCCCAGCCATGCTATTCCCACCAGGACAGCACACACCTGCCGGTCCATGATGGTGGTGTAGTGGAGGGGTTTGCAGATGGCCACGTAGCGGTCATAGGCCATCACGGTGAGCAGGAAAAACTCAGTGCCACCGAAGAAGTGGATGAAGAAAACCTGTGTCATGCAGCCCCACAGAGATATGGCTTTCCTTTCAGCCAGCAAATCGGAGATGAGTTTGGGGGCTGTCGTGGAGGCGTAGCAGATCTCCACGAAGGACAGGTAGCTGAGGAAGAAGTACATGGGGGAACAAAGACTTCTGCTGGCAAAGACAGTGAGCACAATGAGGAAATTCCCCAGCACAATTGCTGTGTACAAGAGCAGAAACATCACAAAGCAAACTTTCTGCACCCCCTGATTGGGAGAAAGTCCCAGAAAAATGAATTCAGTCATATTATGTGTGTTAGCCATGGAGTCTCCTCCAGGAGGCGGTAATTGGGATGGGTGATCTGAAATGATAGGAGACAAAAGACTCTTTTGTTAAGTGGGTGAATTATAAAAAATCCCTTGCTGCAGTCTCGTGCCTGTTCACGGAGGACTGTTACAGACTTCGGGGTTCATCCTGCAGACTCTGGGGAACCATCAGGAGTGTTAGTAACTGGAAAGTGGAATCAGCTGGGTGCAGAGGTTGGCCAGTAAAGAGACCAGAGAAGGGGAGAAATGCTAGGATGCGAAAGCCTCGTTGGAAGATGTGGGGCAGGAAGGAGAGGGCTGCTGCCTCATGTCAGATGTCTCTCTACCACCTCTGTACGCTCTGCCTCTCGCCTGCAGCTTTCCTGCATCCCACCTCCGTTTGCTCCCTTTCCACCCTTCGTTCGCAGAGCAGCTTTCTCGCCACTCCGCTTCCTTTCAGAGTCTTCGGGAGAGCTGTCCCCCGCACCCAGTGCCCCCCATCTTATTTTTGCTTTCTCCTCCTAATTCTCTCATTCCACAGCTGGTCACTGGTGATCTTGTCCCTTTCCAAGGATCCAACTCAATCCATGCACAATTCTTCTCCTTACTGATACCCACATTTCCTTCAGTCACACCCGCCCTCCTGCAGCGGCAGCCGAAACACAAACCACCCCTGGTGCCAAGGGCCCACTCTGCAGTCCAGCCTCCAACGCCTCAAGGCAGCACTAGGAATGTGCACTGACTGGTCTGCAGACCGTCCCAGTTTGTGCCCGTGCCTGTGCGTCTGTCTGTGCCTCTTGTACGGACAGACTCCGGAACCCCTGAGACTAAGAGCTGCATGACGTCCCCTCGTGCCACAAAGCGTCCTTCCATCCACAGTGGGGACAGGCTCGGGTCATTAGGGACTGCCACGGGCCAGAAGGGAATGAATCCCTGATAGTTTACAACCACGGAGGCAAAGGGAGGGCAGAGACCAGCCCTGAACGCTCAGATCAGCTGGCGAACTTTACCTAGAAGCCGGTCCTGGAAGAAAACACCTGCCAGCATTTCGACCCCTGGGTTCACACTCAGGTTTCTTTAGGTGGGATCCATGTGATGTCTACAAAGTTCTTGAACTGATCAGAGACTCCAGGTCCAAACCCTAGCACAGAGATGATACCTACGTCACAGGTAGATGCCATAAACCGCACTCCGCGCCCATCCCAGGAAAACTGCAGTTTCCATCCTCTGTGCTGCCTTGGGCTCTTCTCGGACACAGAAGCCCCATCTCCGCAATGCACACAGCCTTACCCTCTCTCAGGACGGTTTGGAATCACAGCGATTTTCACACTGAACTCTAATTGTTCTATGTGCCCATCTATCCCCTCTAAATTCTGAACTTCCTGAGGGCGGAGCTTATATCTAGCTACAGTTCCATCTCCAGTCCTTACTTACATGTCTCCAGGAAACGGCGTTCAGTGACTGTACATAGAATCAATGAAGAGCGGGTGTAGATGTCCCCTAGCCTTCTTAGCACAGTATTTAGGACATTGTAGGTATTCGGTATAAACTGAAGGACCAAAGGTCCCCAAAGACTAAGACCACAGCTTCTCCTCCCCGATTCCCATTCCCAGCACCATGCCCGCCCCAAAGACCAGGTGTCAGGAGAGCACTTGGTAAAACGTCCTGTGCTTCAAAGTGGAACTGTAGTCATCATGCAAAAAAAGAAAGAAAAAAAAGTCCATGCTCCTGAAACAAAACCACCCCAGTGTTTCTGTGGCTTCTCTGTTCTCAGCCACAGAGATGCAAATACCGCCCAGAGAACAGCCCTCAGCTGGAGCAGTTTCCTGCTCAGCCAGGCAGAAAGCACTACCTCTCAGGAGCTTCCAGGTAAGTCTGTTCCCCTTGCAGCCTCGGGCTTGGGAATATGGAGACTAAACCACTGGCCTCTCCTTTCCACCTGGTTTAAAACAAGAACAAAGTAGACTTGCCTCCAAAGTGTTCCAAAGAGAAATAAGAATTCCGGCAGCTTGGCCTTGAGTTCACACTGCCTGACGCATGCCAAGGGAGAGGGCATGAAGATAAAGAGACTGTTCCCCAGAGAGCCATCCCTTTCCCCTTCCCAATCAGGCAGACACCCTCATGGGAAGTAAGCCCTGGTTACAGAAACCCCAAACTTCCTTATAGGCAATACAACTTCAGAAATCAATAGGAAATGGGGAAAAATTAACCCCATCCAGTATTTCCAGGGCACGTACTCTGGTTGGACTCTGTGCTGGTCAGAGGTCGATTAGATGCGGCTCCTGCTTACGGACGCAGTCACGGGGCTTCACATGAAAGGACACGTTCAGAGGATGGGTCTCAGGGATCTGGGCCTCAAGTGTCTGTAAGGGTAGAGACCAGTGGTTCTCAATGGTGAGTAATGTCGTCCCCAGAAGACGTTCAGCAATATCCAGAGACATTTGTCATTGTCACAACCTGGGTGGGGCAAGGGTTCTTCTGGTGCGTAGTGGGGAGGAGGCAAGGATGCTATGAAGTGTGCCACAAAGCACAGGACAGGCCCCACAGCAAAGACATATTGGACCCAAGATCAATACTGCTGCTGTGGAAATACGTGCTATCGATGGAAGAAATCTGACCCCGAACTGATCATTATTGAAACTCAGTGTGTTCATTTCCATGCTCTGACCGCAACTGTGTATGTATTAGAATTTTGTACAATAAAAGGTCACCAGCCCCGGCTGGTGTACTGCAGTGGTACAAACCAAAGGGTCACCTGTTCAATTCCCAGTCAGGGCACATGCCTGGGTTGCAAGCCAGGTCCCCAGTAGGGGGCGCATGAGAGGCAACCACACATTGAAGTTTCTCTCCCACCCTCTCTCCTTCCCTTCCCCTCTCTCTAAAAATAAATGAATAAATAAAATGTTTTAAGAAAGGTTTACAAACACTGTAACAGCATTTTGTAAGATACATGCGCCCCACACAGGTGTCACTCACCAATGCCATTAACTCAGCTTTGACTAAAGTCAGAGTTGAAACAAGATGCCAAGTTTCAACTAATAGTTAACAAGAACATGTAATGGGACATTGTAATACTTTAAAAGGTTTTAATATAATTGCTTTTGAGAATACAAACACTGAATTAACCGTTATTCTTTACATAGGAAGAAACAAAAGTAAGATTAGCAAATAATTACATAAAAGCTCCAGATATTTAAAATATATATATATATTTATTCTGTAACATGCCATAAATTTTTTATTTTTATGTAATCTTTATTATATTTTTTCCATTAGCATTTAGTCCCCTTATACCTCCTCCCCTCCAGCAATCACCACACTGCTGACAATGTCCATAAGTCCTTTTTCCTTTTTGCTCAGTCCCTCCACCCCCTAACCTCCCCTCCCCCACTGGCTGTCATCTGCTCTCCATCTATGAGTCTGTCCCCATTTTCCTTGTTAGTTCAGTTTGTTCATTAGATTCCACATATGAGTGAAATCTATTTGTCTTTCTCTGACTGGCTTATTTCACTTAGCAGAATGTTCTCCAGGACCATCCATACTATAGCAAAGGATAAAATTTCCTTCTATTTTTATGGCCGAGTAGTATTCCATTGTGTAAACATCCCATAGTTGTCTTATCCACTCATCTATTGCAGGACACTTGGGCTGCTTCCATACCTTGGTGATTGTAAGTAATGCTGCAATGAACATAGGGGTGCTTGTGTTCTTTTGAATTAGTGTTTTGGGTTCCTTCAGACATATTGCTAGCAAGTGGGATCACTGGGTCAAAAAGCAGATCCATTTTTAATTTTCTGAGGTATCTCCATACTGCTTTCCATAGTGGCTGCCCCAGTCTGCATTCCCACCAACAGTGCAAAAGGGTTCCCCTTTCTCCACAACCTCTCCACCACTTGTTTGTTGATTTATGGTGGTCGCCATTCTGACAGGTGTGAGATGGTATCTCATTGTTGTTTTAATCTGCATTTCTCTGATGATTAGTGATGTTGAGCATCTGTCACAAATTTTTTAAATACTTGAATCTACACATTAAAAGGATCCACGATGTACCAGGCATAATTGACCCAGAACAATCAATCCCAAACTATATTCTAGAACAACTATAAAACGTTCAAGATAGGCCCCCAAAAGTCCTAACTCTGAAAGCCAACACGGCTTGAATCCATGAGATGCCCAAGACTATAGAACACTAAGAAACAGTCCTGAATGGGATTATGAGGACTCGCTGTGGCTCTCCCCACAAGGCTCAACCAGAGGCCACAGACAGAAATGAGGCCCACTCCAGATCTCTCCCTGAGAGAGGCTGATGTGCACAGCCAAGCATCAAGCTTCTAATTCAGCACCTCTAAGGACTGACTGCATTCCCCCCTGGAGACTGGGGAGGCCAGTGGGCAGTATCTCCATATTCTCCCTCTGGCTCACTCCAGGTCCCCAGTGTCTCTCTGGCAGGAGCTTGTACACATATCTGGTACCCCAGTTTTTATGGCTGCTTCCCAGAGGATGCCCCTCTCAATGACCTGTGGCTCTATGGCCAGCAGGCTTGCATGCACTGGTCCCACAAGACCGTAGGAAACAAAGAAACACGTCTTAACCATCCCCTGCCCCCAGGCTCAGCACAGACAGAGCTGCCAGAAATACCCATCTCCCAGCCTTTCCCAGGAAGAGGCCTATTTCCATATTTTACCCACTGCTTCCTGAGGGCCCAGCTTCCAATCACGTGTTCAAGCCCTAATCTCCAACGTGAGGGTATTGGAGGCGGTAACTTTGAGATGCCAGTAGGGTCCGGTGGGCTCATGAGGGTGGGATCCTCTTAATGGGATTAGCAGCTTCATTAGAAGAACATTCTTCCTCTGTCTCCCTCTCTCCTCCCGCCACCACGTTGTATCATATCTGAGTCCACGTCCTGCCCTCAGCTGCAACAAAAGCCAAGTTCATGAGACAGGTGCTGATGAAAAGGAAAGTGACTTACTCAAGTGCCAGCAACTCAAGGAGTTGGGGGACTCCTGTCCTCAAAACCCGTCTTTGCATCTCAGTGCAGGAAAAGGTTTGTATGAGGAGGGAGGGGGAACAGAACAAAGGGATCAAGGGTGGGGGCTTGACAAGTTCTCCGTGTGCAGACGAGCCCAGCCCATTCCAGTAAGGACCTCGAAACTGGTCAAGCAATGGTCTGGTTTGTCATCCTTGCTCTGTGTCACCCTGGTTTTGCAGTTGAAGGTCAGCAAACCTCCCACAGCTGGAATGGCTGAAGGTTGGAGTCTGTGATTTTTTAATATTTTTTTATTTAGAGGGAGGAGAGGGGAAGAGATAGAGAGAGAGAAACATTGATGTGCAAGAGAAACATTGGTAGGTTGCCTCTTGCACACCCCTAACTGGAGACCTAGCCCACAACCCAGGCACATGCCCTGACCGGGAATCAAACCAGTAACCTTTTGCTTTGCAGGATGAGGCCCAACCCAATGAGCCACGCCAGTCAGGGCCAGAGTCTGTAAGTTTTGAAGTTGGTCCCTAGAATTCTTACACAAACATGCTGTTTATCTGCAAGCTACGTATTTGACTGAGTCGGCACTTACAGAAACAATGTCAGAAGGAGGGTGGGGTGTGTTTCAACTCCCCACAGTTAGAGTGTGGCCACGTGAGGACACATCTAGAAGGCAGCCTCTGCAAGCCAAGGAAAGAGCCCTCACCGGGAACCAAATTCACCAGCACCTTGATCTTGGAATTCTAGCCTCCAGAACAATGTGAGGAGTATCTCCTGGTATTTAAGCGACCCAGTCTATGGCATTTTGTTGTGGCAGCCGGAGCTGACTAATACAAATGGGTACCTCTACACATGCTGCTGTTGAAAGAGATCCAAAATACATTATTAAGTTAAAAAGGTATGTTGAAAGCAGCATGCATCACAGAATACTATAGCTGTAAAAAAAAAAAAAAGTAACTTGTTCATAGAATCCACATATTCTCAGTTTTTTTCACTAACCCTTCCCAACTCAGATAATGGCCTCTTCGCGTTTAGTAGAAAAAGTTCTCAGATGCTACAAGATCATCAAGGGAGGAAAGAGCCAATTAGCAGCTCTCTGTGCTATGAGTTCAGTGATCAGTCAGTCCTCTGCTTTCTGTGGCCCACATCCAAGTTTCGTGGCACAGAGTCAACCTTTGGCAACTAATTAGACTCTACGGAGTTGAGACAAAGAGTTAGGAAAAGTTTACAAAGGAGCAAATTAGCAGCATCCCTTGGGCGTTCTTCAGAGCTACAGGAGAATTTCTTTCACCTCCTTGAGATCCCAAGGAGCTTCAGGTAAGTAATTAAAGTCATGATCGGAGGCTGCAGGAACTCATCCCCACTAAATGTACAAGTAAGCCACCGAGGAGCGAGAGCTCGCAGTTCCAGACTCCTCCCGTGACCACGCGGGGGACCCAGACCCAGATGGAGCACCTCCCAGTAGATCTACTGAGCACGCCCAGTAGATCCCTGAAACGGGACATTTAGAAGTAGCTGGGTTGCAAGTCAGTGCAAGAAAATAGAGGCCATTTCTTTCCCGTCTACCCCTTCCCCGGGCAGGTGGCTCTGGAAGGGGGGAGGATACCACCACTTATGGAATCCCTACTGTGTGCCAGGCACTGTGCTAAGCAATTTATCCATCAGCAGGGCCAGTGCAGCATGGAACACCAGTGCTCACCCACATGCGCAGCTCTCCTCCTCTTCCTGGGCACACAGTGAAGTGCTGTTTTCCTACCGACAGAACGTGGAGGGAAGTGATACGTGGCATTTCCTAGCCTGGCCCACGGAAACCTCCCACACATTGTCTTCCACTCTCTCCTCCTCACCTGCTAGCCAGATGGTGACACTCTGGATGACCTTGAGAGGTCTGGGTTAAAGGTGGTGGAGCCTATACCAGCCTAGGTCCCAGAAGGGTGCCAGCTGCATTAAGCTGTGACATAGGTAGAAGCCACTGAGATCTGGGGGGTGTTTGTTGTTACACCAGTTAGTTTACCCAACTTGTACAACCTATTCCACCATCCGAAAATGCAAATTAAGTCATATCTTTTATCTACCCAGTGAATGGCCTGAGGCCTCACTTGTCTTAACAGAGAAGTCCATTACTTTTCACATAATGCCAGGTCCTGTTTCCATCCCAAATTCTCCAAGACCATTTGAGGAACACAGTGCAAAGGACCACAGTCTTCCAAAGGCCACGAAGGAAGAGAAGAATTAAGAATCTCAGCAGCCTCGTCTTTGGCCGTGGTCATGTGATGGGTCCTGCATAATCTGATGGGCACGGGTCCGCCACCCACTGCCAGAGGCTAGACTCCCTCCATGAGCTCCCAGGTCCTAGTTCCCTGAGTTCACCTTCACACGCTCGGCTACTGCTCCCCAAAACACAATGGTTGTCCTGGTTAGCTAGAGCCAGAGGGGCTTCACAGACACATGTTGCAACAAATCAAAATTCCCACAATTTCCAAAATTCCCAGTGCTGAATCTGTATCATCAACCATCCCTCTCCCCCTCAGGTGGGCTCCCTCTGGGGGCTTTTCATATTCCTTTATGCCGATGGCTCATGATCATTGTCACCTGGACCCACCAACACAGGTTTCCTTAACAGCAAATCTCAGAGACCAAAAGGTAGGGGACCTCAGCCCTTTCCTTCCCAGAAAGCCCCCTGCTCTGTGTGAAAATCGTGCATACCCAGAGGAGAGGCACTTCGCGCTCTGTCTCAGGAAGACATAATAACAGGCACCTACACTCACTACACCTGCATTATTAAGCAGGGCACTCAATTAACTTCTCAGGTCAAAGCCATTTACTCCAAGGAAACTTTCTGCCTCTACCTACATACAGCAGAAGCTAGCAGTTAATCTTGAATGTTGCATACATTATCTCACTTAAAGCTGGGATTAAAGGCTATTATTATTCTCATTTTACAGGCAAAGAACTGGAGGTTCAAAGGGATAGAATGGCTGGTTTTCAGTATCACAGCTAGCAGGTGGTCAGCCAGGACGCAGACCAGGTGCATCTGACTCCAAAGCCTAAGGACTTTCTGAGGATCAGGCCCCTGGGCGTGGCTTAGCTAGGAGGTTCTGGCTCCCGGTCTCCCCGGAGGTTGCAGTCAAGCTCTTGGGGGGTGGGGGTATCATCAGTCCCAAGGCTGCGTGGGGTTAAAGACCCTGCTTCCCAGATCACGTGGCTGTTGGCAGAAAGTTCAGTTCCTCACCACGTGGGACTCTCCTAAGAGAAAGACCAAGAGAAACTGCAGAGGCCTTTACACCCCAATCTCAGAAGTGCCTCAGAACGACTTCAGCTGTATTCTATTGGTCCCAGAGACCAGCTGGTGTATGGGGGGTGGGGGAGGGGGACTACTACTGTGGGCCGTCTCCTCTGTTGGAAACCACATAGGTTTTTTTTTTCCCTTCTTTTATGTAAACTTCCTAATTATTTTTTAACATGAACATATGATATAATGATTTCTAAGGGGAAAAAAGCCACTGACTGCTGGCAAGGACCCTTCCATCTGCCTGTTGCTGATTTTTAGGCATTCCCCTATCAACTTCCTCGTTCCGTTTCCAGTCCTTTTTCCCCGTTGCCCGCTCGGGTCTAAGCCGGGACTGCGTTCTCAGCCTGGTCTTCTGGCGCCATCTAGTGTCCGCATCCAAAACTGCTGCCCCCGGCCGGCGCTGCTCCACTCAGGTCTGACTGAAGGCCTTACGTGGCTGCAGGGAATTGACTTGAATAGGATGTAACTCGTTAAAGCCTAGGGTGTCGGTTTTTAACTCAGAGGTCCCAGGGACCGTCCACAACCAGTCCCAAAGGGATGGGAGGGCTGTCAGAGCTTTTGGGAGCAGGACCTAAACCTCTATTCTCCCTGCCTCTTCCTTCACTCCCTAGGTACCAACAAGCCGGCCCCCCCTTGCCACTCACTCATCTGAGAGGAAGAAGGTCCCTTGTTCCCTCCAGCTCGAGGGTACAGAATCCGACGTCCAAAAACGTAACTTTCATGTTTCACAAACCGCCAGCAACAGCTTTGCGGCCACACTCATTTTAAAGAGCTCTGTAAAACATGACAAAGATATTTTTTTAAATGCTGAGTCGGGGGAAAATAGCAAAGTTTTAATTGACCATCGTTAATGGTCACTCCATATTCATTGGGAGAAATCAGAAAATGTAGGCAATCAAAAATCAAAAATCTGATTTTTATTTCCCATGATACCTCAGTTTCTGGGCCATGCCTGGGAATCTTCATCAGACTAAGCGCTAGGAGCAGAAGATGTTTGCATGCTGGGCCATTTTGCAGCTTATCTTTTTTTTTTTTCTTTATCTAGTACACAGCTAACACCTGGTCAGCGATAGAATGTGATGGTTTTATGCATCCTCCCGCCTCCTCCAAACTAGTCATGTGTGCAGGAGAGCTGGGGACAGCTCTGGCCTCAACCAGAGCATGCAGAGTGCGGATGCACCCCCCACCCAGGTGCTGTCTCCGAGCAGGAAGCCGGGAGAGCTAACTAGAATGTAACCTTTGGTGAGGCCTCTAGCATGGAGGAAAATGCAAACCCTGACTGTTTTCTCTTAGGTTCTGTTCATAATTGCTGTGTTAAAAAAAAATTGACTCTTGCAAACAAAATCATCTACTGTTGAAAGAGAGGACTAAAAACCAAGAAGGGCTCACAAAGTACAAGCTTCCTCTGATACAATAAACGAGGTACGGGGGTGTGATGTACAATGTGACGTCTATGGCCAGCACTGCTGTGTGATATGCTAGAAAGTCGTTGAGAGGAGACCCTAAGAGTTCCCTTCACAGGGATATGTTTTTCTCCTCCCTTTTTATTGTATCTCTCTGAGATGATGGGTGTTAACTAAACCCACTGTGGTCACCATTTCACAGTATACGTAAGTCAAACCACCATGCTGTACACCTCAAACTTACACAGTGAGGTATGTCAGTTATTTCGGTCCCCTGGGCATGGAAGAACTAGAGCTCAGGCCTCCAAACTTTGGACCTGCACCATTCTTCATGCCAGCAGACATCCAGAAGCATCCTTCTGAAAGCAAAATACTCGTGTCCTCATCCGGGGCAGTGACTACATCTGGAGTATTTCGGTGGGACACGGTACAGATCTGCGCGTTTTGCCGCATCAGCACGCTAACTGCGACAGGCCTCAGGCAGACCTGGACATATCGGGGACACCGTGCCTGGACCGGTGACCACATTTCACCCTCTATGGCCCAGTAAACAACTGGGGGATGTGCTGGGATCGTTACTGGTTATTTGGTCCTCGGCAAGCAAGCCAGCATTTAGCCTCAGTCTCTCCCCCAAAAAAGAAAGGGAGTGTGGGGGTGGAGAGGGAGAGATTGATTGGCAAGGCAAGCCCCATCTGCCGCCATGACCTCAGTGACGGCTGAGAACCTAGTGGGGACCTACAGGCCCAGGAAGCATGTCACCCACTGAGCGTGTTTCATCGGGCTTGTGTGGCCAATTATATCCTTTACTCCCATTGCCCAGCCGAGTGTCTGGGTGTCCTTCTTCACATCCTCTGGTGGTCACCCACCATGCAGGTTCCACCCAAAGAAAACGGTGAAGGTAAAAGTATGTGTATGTGTGTATGTCTGTATGCACACACACACACACACACACACACCCGGTACAGTGTTTCCAAGGGGAGACAGTTTTATCTCCCATGCATACAATCCTAAAGCTCTTACCTTTCAGGGTCATCTGCCACCACCTCACCTATCCCTTCCTGCACACCCGCATTTCAGTCACTCAGAAGCCCCAGTGAGGCACGCATGTCCGTACCCCGTGCCTCCACACCCTCTTATCATCTTGCTGAAATTCTGTGTAAGAGTCAGCTCAAAGGCCACCCCACTCTTAATTCTTCTGGGATCCCTGTTACCTGCTTCTTTACACCTCCTCTGGCATTTCATGGGGTTCATTTGCCATGTGCACCCACACACACCAGGCCCCTCCCTCTGGACTGTCCGTTCTCAAGGGCAGGACTCCCGCTGGGCTCATCTCTGCCCCCCCCCCGAGAAGTATGCACTGCGCTGTCCAAACATCTCTCTTTCCTCTTCCCCGAAGCAGGGCTTGTGTGCAGAGCATGTGGGGGACTTGCAGGGCTTTCCTCCGGATCATGGGACAGTGACCAGTCGGTGCACCAGGAGCGAACGGCCTGGTCTCTCTAGTTTCACCGTCTTACACACTAAAGGTCTGAGGTTCTTGGTGTCTGTCTGCCTCCTCCTGTCGGAACATAAGCCCCGTGCAGGCCATGCTTCTGCCCATTGTGTTCACCGCGGAGCCCTCAGCCACCGAGGTACACGGCAGGTGCATGGTAGGCATTCAGTGTATCGCTGTCGAATGGACCAATTAATTTGGCAAGAGGAACAAGAGAGATCTCAAAACAAAATCGTCTTAGTCTGCTTAGTGTTTGCACCAAGCATACCAGAAAGACGTGAACTAAAACCACCCAAAATGCTACAGTGTCCCAGCATCTCTGGGATTCCCCAAATCCATCAACAACAAATGCTCTGCAAACCCTGGGTGCTGGCCTGAGGCTTGTATGCCGCCACCAAGTGGGGGTCTGTCCCACCGAGAGCACCCGCGGCCACCTCTCTGGTGCACACTCACATCTGCCAAGTCTCCTTTTCACTCAGTCGCCAAGGATGGGTGGGTGTTCTGCGCTGAATTGTGTCTCCACCAAAATCCATATATGTTAAAGTTCCAGATACCTGTACCTCCGAAAGTGACTGTATTTGGAGACAGGGACTTTCAAGAGGAAGGTCACGAGGGTGGGCTCTAATCCAAGAGCACTGATGTCCGTGTAAGAAGGGGAGATATGGACACAGACACTCAGGAAAAACCACATGAAGACGGGCGGGGGAGGGGAGAAGACGGCCGTCCCCAAGGCCAAGCGCAGAGGCCCCGAAAGAAACACTCCCTGCTGACCCCCTTGCACATCTCACCCCAGAACTGTGAGAAAATAAATGTCTTGTTTAAGCCCCACAGCCCACCTCATCTGGAGCAAGCCAACACAGTGTGGGAAACACAAAAGGGGAACGTGCGTGTTTGTTTTTAAAGGGTGCCCCGGTGGAGCGCGGGCCCGCACACTGAGTGAGCAGTGAGGTGGTGTGGAAGGAGAGGGAAAAAAAAGAAACAAACAAAGGTATAATGTATCGACATTTTTTATATTTGGTATTTGTAAGTCTTTTTAAAAAAATTTTTTTCAGGCCATTTTTTCCTTACAAAACAAAGAAAAGCAACCAACAGCAATACTCTGTACAAGTGTAACAAACATTAGAAATATGCATCATTCCAAAATAGTTACAAGAAAATTACAGTTTTAGAGTCTACATCAACACATCCTATCCACCTGTGCCCCACCGGGGGTGGGGGAGGCAGCTACAGTATGTAGAACGCTCAGCCGCTCTGGATAGTGAAAACTCAGAACTTGGGACCGTCGAGGCCAGTCCACCTCAGTCGCCAAGTCCTGCTGAGTTCAGTTAGCACAATCAAGCATTCCGGAAGGAACCAGGCTTTTCCATCCCAGATGAAAAGCAGACGTGAGTCAGCTGCGCAGCCGGCCCCCACCCCGCAGGAGCCCCTGACGTAGTGAAGCCCAAATCCACTGGAGTCCCTGCTTCCGAGACCAGCTGGAGGTCAGTCACTGCACGGTCACAGAGAACAGACCCCAAATGTCACTTCCTCCTGGCGCCAGTCGTCACTACATGTAACTTTGGAGGCAACACATCTTTGCTCTGAGAAGAGATCCCAGGACCCAAACCCCCCAAGCCGCTGCCCACCAATCTTTGGCTCTTTGACTGACAGCGGGTCCCACCCTGGCTGCTTTCCTGTAGGCAACCCCAATGCTACGGCAGGGCAGTTCCACCAGCTCCACGATTCCACTCGACCCCTCAAATCTGAGTTCATCGTTCCTGGGTTTGGGGCAGGAGCTTGAAAACGTCTTCCTCTTTCCTGTGACCACTAACCCCCACCCTCAGCCCCTACGTCCTTTATATTTTTACATATTAATCTTCCCTGTTCCATCACTGTTATAAATAGAGTCACCACCCCCAGGGGCTGCATCCCCAGCCATCCTCAGGGTGCAGAGAGGCATCGTGACCTCTGGGTGCCCTGCCATTTCGAATCCAGACCTCCCCAGCACAAGCCCTCCCCAGGGATCTAGAGTGAGGCCAGGCAGTGGCTCCTGGGGCTACTGCCTGGCTCCCAGGCCCACACCAGGTGGAAGGGAGGAGGGCTTCTGGTTTTTGACTTTTTATACAACATGGTTATAAGTATGATTGTTTTTCATTAGTATTGAAGGAATTTTGAGAGCCGAACCCTTCCCCCCGATGTCTCCAGGCAGTGGAGTGGGAAGAGCAGGGCAGGGCGGGGCACCTCCATGGGATTTCACACCTAGAGGACCCCAGTCACAATAGTTGCCTGACAAACCGGAGTGGGGAGGGGTGTGGCCCCAGAACCGCTGCCTGCACAGGGGCCTCCGAGTGGGGCTGTGGAACAAAGATCTGCATGCACAGGACCGGGGGCCAGGCCAGTGTGAGAGTTTGGAAGCAATCCGCCCAAACCCAGCCACCCTCAACACCGCGGAACGGCGTGGCTTCCCTGAAACCTACAGAGCCAAAGGCCCCTCTGAAGTTGAGTCAAGAGGGCCCGGCCTGGCTGGCCCACCCATTCCTTCAGGAGTCGGATACTGAATGAACTGCTCACTACGAAAGATAGCAAAGGATTCAGCAAAAAAGTGCAATTTCCATTTGGGAAGTCAGCTTCTCCCAAAACATGACACCACCGCCACCTCTTTTAATTTTTTCGGTACCTCCACGGGAAAGGGGACGAAAGATGCCCAGCACTAACACCTGACCCGAATCGAGGGCTGTCAGTACATTGTGGTTCATCCTTCGTAACCCCAAAATACCCAGTCACATGTCTAGTCTGTCGTCAAAGTGCCGGGGAGCTGAGGAGCGAGGCGGGGTCAGGAGGCGGGCTCCCACGGGGCACGCAGCCCGGGGCACTTGGCCCGGGGCGCTCGGAGAAGACCGGCCCCATCTTCAACAGGACACGTGTGTCCCAAGTTTACAGCAGGTTCATGGTTGTGGCATACGCCACGGGCTTTCGGGGACTCGGACATTTCCTTCATAAGACCTTGTACACTTCATTGCCTGTTGGAGGGTACACTCATCACTTCTTCACAAGATAACCTGAGCCACAACATAAAATAAAAAGAAACAATCCTTTCATGTTAATGCCTTGAGAAGTTTACAGATTATGTACCAATAAAATAAATCCACATAAATTCTGAAATTCTTGGTGGATACACATCTGAAGCAAAAAAAAAAACAAAGTTAATCTATACTTTTTTAAAAATCAAAGTAATTACAGCAGCAGTATAGTGAAAGGTTTTAAAAATAATAATTACATCTTTGATACAAATTCAAACTTTGTACACCTCAATTCAAAGGAATGACTGTTCTGAAGAGTTTAGTATACATGTATATACAGTAGATACCGACACTTTCACTGCAGCTAGGCTAAAGCCAGTGGACTCGAAGGAGGAGGAATTAATTGGACACTGTTTTCACACTGAAGTGGTCACAGACTGCCACGCTTTTACACACACACATATACACAGACACACATAAAATGCCAACCTGAGTAAAACATTACTAAAAACCTAGAGCATCATGAATCACTAAGTCACATATTGCACCTTTAAATAATCCTTCTTACCAAATACAGAAATGAGAAAAAGGATAAAACAGGGACCAGTAAAGGAGAGTCCGGCGCTGCAGGGTTCTTTTGCTTCCCCCAGCCTCAAAATTCTCCAGGTGATACTAAGTTTCCACTCTCAGCCAATGGGCTGAAAATGTGCCCGACAGGCATGTCTTTGGGAAAAACTGGGAGGGCAAAGGGAGGAGAGAATGGAACAAATAGGGCAGGGGGCAGGGGCCTCCTCTAATCAAATGAGCGCAGGAATGTTACTGAGAAGGCTGAACTCCTGACCCTAAACTACTGTTTAAATATTCCACATATTCCAATTATGAGATTCAATACAAAAATATAGAAATCTACCGAGTGTTGCCTGTGGAAGCATAATTCAGAAAAGGCACGTGTTCAAATAGAAAACCCAGGCGGGAGAGGGGCCGCGGACGCCTCCCGACCGGGTCGTTGTCCACAGTTAGGCAGTTCCATCAGCGAGATCCCGAGACAAGGTAGGTAAAAATAGACCTCTGATACTTAAAATATATTCAACCCAATACAATCCTGGCTTTAGCATGTGGATCATATAAAATAGTCTTTTAAAAAAAAATCTGTTTTGAAAAGAAAAAGTCATAGCTCACTTGTCCTAGTTTTCCATAATTCTCAAGGGAAAAAAAGAAGTGAACTCATCCCATTGGTGACCAGGAATGTAACTGACAGGCGCACCCCCACCCACAGCCCCCGACAGCCCCAGCTTCTCACTTATCAGGTGTCACGTGTGCGGCTTCACACCCTCGATTAGTTCTAACAAAACAGAACAAAGAATGAAGATACCAGACATATAAAAACATGTGCACATCAGGGCATTTCCCTGTGCCGTGGGTGTGATGGTCTAGCCAACTCCAGAAAGGGCTGCCCTTGGAATTAGGCGATGTAACCGTTGGTCTGTCCCAGCGTGGCCACTGGCGCGAGGTTTTCGTAGATTGTCACTGCGGTCGTGTTCTGGTAGATGAGATCTACCTTCGAGTCCCTCTGCGATCTGACAATATCCAAAACACACTGATTGAGGAAAACATACTGGTCCTGTCAGAAGAGGGAAAAGAAGAAAGCAAATGAGCTCAGGTCCCAGAGATGAGTCAGTTTCAAACAGATTCCCACGCACCCACCCCGCCTGCCCCACAGCAAACACTTCAAGGTAACACGTGTCGAGGGGTAATCGCATTCTGGCGAAATCTGAACGCACAGGGAGCAAGAAGCTCATCGACAGTGATCGTCAGCCAGAGGGGCAGACTCCCCAGAACAGGAGGAGTCCAAGACACAGTAGGTAAAAATAGACCTCTGGTACTAAAACTATATTCAACCAAACATGATCCTGGCTTTAGCAGGTGGATCATGTGAAACAGTCCTTTAAAAAAAAAAATCTGTTTTGAAAAAGAAAAAAAGTCATAGCTCATTTTTCCTGGTCTACCATAATTCTCACGGAAAAAAGAAGTGAACTCCTCCCACTGGTGACCAGGAATGTAACTGACAGGCTCACCCCCACCCACAGCCCCCGACAGCCCCACTTCGCGCCTGTCACGCGTCACGTGTGCGGCTTCACACCCAGGGAGAGACACCAGAATCTCGGGGAAGGGCAGAGAAAGAATGTGGGGGTGAAGATGCAGAGCAGCAAGGAGGTGCAAAACAAGGGGCAAATTGCGATTCTCAGTGGAGGAGGCGGGTTAAGGGGGATGATCAGGGCGGAGTTGCGTGGGGACCACCTGCAGGCAAACACATCAGAATCTGCAGGCATCCGTTACAAAGAGGAAGGAGAGTATTTGCCGCACAGAAAAACATCCATGATGCTATAAAAGAAAACCAATCACAGGGCAGCGTCACATATAAAATAGGATCCAAGACCTACTTCGTGTCGGGGTGTGTACACGTGTGTTTTTCTACAGCGGCACACAGAATACCCCGTGAAAATATACACAAACCGTAAACACTGGCGACTTCTGGGGAGTGCGATTAGGGAAGACAAAAGCATTCTATATAATCTGGTACTGTCGGATTTTTTAGGATCCATGGTTAATATTATTTTCAACACGTTTTGTAAAAAAGGGACATGAAAAGAATTTGTAGGCAGGTGTAAGATTTTTGTGTTTCCCAAAGGAGGAAAAAAGATTGAGAACCGCTCCTCTATATAATTAGGCAGAGAAAAGAAAGCATCTGTTCTGACCAGCACGGGAGGGGGAGTCCACGCCTCGCACACAGCCACGCGCTCACCCCCAGGCACGCAGTGTCCCCAGGCCTCCAGAACGCCCCCTGCTGGCCCAACAACAGAGCACCATTCACAGATTTCTAACTGGCTGCAGGGCGACAGCCTGGGGCAAAATTAATATTCTGCTCTCACCCTGGTGGGGGCCCACGCCACCCGACAGCTTTGAGAAAGGCCACTTCCCAGTGCAGCGGTTGAGACCGAGCCCCGAAAACGACGTTTGTCGGGCACATGGCAGGGAAAGCCAGATCTGACTCTTACGCAAGTGACCCTGTCGACAGGAATGCTCCTCGCCTCCCGCAGCTGCGTGACTGATGCTCGTTAAGGTCACAGGGCCGGGTGAGGCCAGCCTGCCGTCAATGCTTCCGTGGCACTAGGCGGTTTCATTCTATGGGCATTTGACAAGCCTGTTCCCGAGCCTGTTTCAGGATGGTCAGAGCTTCTTAGAAACAAGGAGTGCAAATGCCAGTTTTATGAGAGTGACACCCGGAAGCCAAAGCTCAGAGACCGGCTGAGGTTGAGCCACGGGCGGCAGAGAAAGGACCCTGATACGTCTAGGTGTGTGGTGCCATCACTGCCACCCTGTGTCACAGGTAGTTCAAGCTCATGTCGCTTTCGGATCTTAGAGAAATCAGTGTCACATCATGGCCAAGAGCCAGAAGGATCTGGAAGGGTGAAAGAGTTTAACGCACGTGTGTGTCCTGATACAACCTTTCAAAAGCAAACAGGAAGGGGGGAGGGGCAGACGCAAGCTGGCCTCACCTCTGTCTGCACCATCAAAGGCCTGTGCATTCGAAGGTCATACACGATCCCGTACACGTCCACGGCGTTCTCGTTCTCCATCTGGTAGATAAGACGGTCGATGGCAATGAACGTGCCCGTCCGCCCAACCCCGGCACTGGAAGAGAAGAGAAACCAGCACGTTGCTGGGGTTACCGTGGCTCCCACACCTCCGTGCGTGTGTCTCGCTCTCCGCCATCACCAGCTCTGAGGGCACAGCCCAGGGCCACTCAACACTTGCTCAGGTGAAGCCTCAGCAAGTCGCACTGCACGAGCTTGGGCCTGGGGCCCAAAGTCCTACAGTTCCTTTGGGGTCAAATGCCACAAATAAAACACTTGGCTAGAGCTTCTTAAACCTCAGTGCCGTTCAAGTCACCATCATAAGGTAGGATGGCAAGTTTAGTCACTTAGGCCCCACAGGACAACAAAGCCCCTCCTTTCTGCTGTCTTAAAATTAATTCCTCCAGCTTTAAAGCTAACATCGTTGCTCCAGAGAAGGGTGGCAAACTTCTGTAAAGGGCCAGACTGTAAATACCTTCAGCTGGCAACCGAATGGCCCCTTTCTGCCACCGCGGCATGAAAGTAACTGCAGACACTGTGCAAACAAGTGAGAACAGCTAGGTTCCAGTGAAACTTTACAAAAACAGGCAACGAAGAAAGATGCTGGTGATAGTTTCCCGGGTGTATACTCATCCCCAAACTCATCACGTTGTATATAGTATGTGCAGTTTTTGTGTGTCAAAAAACATTTTTAAGTGAATAAATAAAACAAGTTAGAATTATGTGCCCTGGCTGGTGTGACTCAGTGGATTGAGCACCAACCTGCAGACCAGTCAGGTTCAATTCCCAGTCAGGGCACATGCCTGGGTTGCAGGCAAGGTCCCCAGTAGGGGGCACATGAGAGGCAACCACACATTAATGTTTCTCTCCCTCTCTTTCTCCCTTCCCTTCCCCTCTCTCTAAAAATAAATGTAAAAAAAATAAAAGAATTATGTGTTTCAACATTGTCAAATAACAAACATGGCAAATGAACAAAGCAGGTTGCAGAATGATGTGTACATGATAAAATCTGGTGCATGTTTAAAGCTAGATGAAACTGTGGACGCGTACACATACGTAATAAAATTATAAAAGCATGCAAGGGAGTGATGGAGAGAAACTTCAGAGCCACGTTCACCTGTGTAAGGAGAAGGCGGGAGGAGACCATAAGCAGAGACTTTACATCTATAATGTAGTAGTAACAAAACAAACAAACAAAAAAAAAAAGCATGGCCTCATGTTATGCTTTATTAAATTGTTATTACCCTCTGCATGTTTGTAAGATTAAAATATTTTACAATAACCATTATGAATATGAAATACATTATGGTTTAAAAAAGTATATAGGCAACCTACCAGCTCTGGCCCACAAGCCACGGTTTGCCAGTCCCTGCCCCAGGGTTTCGGGAATAAATCGTGGTCCCTCCTCCGAGCCCTTCCTGGATTTGTAAATGCCTACTGCATTCAGTCTCACACCCTGCCTCTCCAAAGTGGCCGTCCTTACAACTGCCTTGGAAACCTGCCACACTGGGAGCGCCACCTGCTCACCTGCAGTGCACCAGAACGGGCGATTCGGGAGGACTCTGCTTCATGTAGTCACGAACCAGATACCGGAAGTTGATGAGCAGGTCAGTGGTGTCGGGCACCCCGTGGTCAGGCCAGGAGGTGAAGTGGAACTGTCGCAGAGGGTGACTGTCACTTGTCATGTTCTAAAAGCCAAGAGAAGGGGTTAGATCCAGAGAGAAAGGCTGCCTAGCAACACCAGAAAGGCTAGGGAAATCAAGCAGTACCAGAACGCTGAACCACACCGGCTAGCTGGAAGGCAGCTAAACAGGAGCGGTTACGACTAGAAATTGGAATTTTACACAGTGCAATGGCTAATAAAGTGCCTGCACAAACTCTGATGTGTTCATCAAATCCCCCCTAAAGACGAGAGCAAAGGTTCCAAGAAGGAACGTGATGTCCCCAACACTCGGCCCAGATGCAGAGTCCCTCCATCCTCTGACGTTGAGTTCAGGCCTCTTCCCTTTCCCAGCAGTTTTCTCCCAATAGGTGCTCACATTCTCACACCTACAACTCCCTAGCGTTTCATCAGCCCCACCCCTGAGCCTACCTGGGGAGGTCACTGACCTAAAACAAACGTATACAAATACAAGTAGCACTCTCGGTGCCTTCGGGGCAAGAACGGCCTCAGAATTCATGTGTCTCCCAGAGAATCTAAAAGCATGACGGGCACATAGCAAGCACCAAGTAAGTATTTAGAATTGCAGGCATTTGAGAAAGGGCCCTCCCTCAAAAAACATCCATTTCAACTTCAGGCAGACAATAGAAAGTGAACCTTGTTATAACAGAGTGATACAGTTATTACCTTGATTATCAGAACTCCACCCAGGCTGGGCCCTTCCGCCCCGGATTCACCGGTCCTCATTACGCCCACAGCCAGGCCCTGCCCTCGCCCGAGCTCACCTAGGCCTGGACTGCAGGCTTTCCCATCTCAATCTACTTCCAGCCCCTTCTGTTAAGCACTCTTCGTGATACGCATGAAACGTTGTCTCCCAGTATGGGCACTTAATTATACTCACTGTAATGATCCAGTCTACACAGCTCCCATTCCTGACAGCTGAATAACGATACAATGACTTCAAAGCCTATAGTTTAGTTATCCATTCTCCAGAAGCTAGATATGTGCATGGTTTCCAAATCACACCCCCACCACTGCAAATAAGGCCGAGATTCATTTTCATGAATGATAAGCTTTCTCCTACACTTCAGCTTGTTTTTTTGAGACAGATTGTCAAACTTGGAACCACCAGATCAAAGGGGAATGGATATTTTTATGCCTTTGATATAAATTGCCAAGGGTTATGCCAGTTTATACAATTTATGCCCATCAGGAGACATCAGTGTTACTTCCTGACACTGCTTTAAAAAAAAAAAAAAAAAAAACCTTAAGAAAAGAAAAAGACATATAAGCTGACTTCCTAAGATGCCTACACAATTTATTGGATTTGTTTTCATAGTTGTGGGCAGTAAGGGAAGCCATGTGCCCTGGAATCCTAGTAACGAAAGTGTTACCATAAACTGCTCCCCCGGGAAATGGCGTTCCTGAGGCCGTATTTCCGACCAACTAATCCAAAAGGACCGCGCTTTGTAACAAAAGCTCTGCAAGCGAGCCACCTGGAAGTGCAAGGAAAAGAGCGATGGGCGTTGAGCCAGCTTTTAAGGTCCATTTTAGTCAAGAGGAACATGAAATGCTCCTTAAGAAAGTAAAGCTAAAGGGCTATCTTAGCATTTGTACACACATGAATTGTTTTATTCTGTAAAGAAGAAAGTAAAAATATTTTTCAGACGCATAAAAAAAATAGTGGTTAAGACTACCCTAAAAAGCATCGCCCCTAAAATTAACACAGGGTAGTATTACAGGAGACCTGAACACCTGGACTTCCTACTTACATTTTTCACCGTGAAGTCTCTGATGGTCCATTCTGGAAGAACAATTTCTGAGGTCATTGCCACAGTGATGCTCCCGTAGTCCTTGGCCTGCTTGGAAGGCCAGTACTCCTCACATTTGGTCTACAATAAAAATGCGTTTTTATACGAAGACGCAGGTCACGCCATCTGCTATTACTAAAGCCTCACGAGGGAGACCACATACTGACAACTGGCATGAGGGACTGATTAAGTCCTTTAGATGGGTTCTGCTTGACCCTTAAAATTGCAGTTTTTTAATTTACAACTGTTGCCAACTCTTTTAAAATTGGAAGGTTTTTCATAAAAATCCAGATTTCTGGCTTCTCTTGATAAAAGCAGACAATCTGGCCAACGCTGAGCCCCCATTTCTGCATGAAAGCTGATTTGGAGCTGAGCAGCAGCTGCAACTTCCCAAGGGACACAGTCCCACCGGCTCCCAGGGGCCCCTACAGCAACCCCCCTACATCTGTGAACTCAGCATCTGACGGACCCACAACCACGTGCAGCTGGAAGAAATGAGACCTTTCCCCACCGTCAGAGACACACTAACTGTGATACAAACACAGATACCAACGGAGAGCACCAAATGGAGTCATTTTAGGATCTCGGACCCTATAAGGTGGGTAAGCAAATGTGAACAGAACTAAAAATCGAGAAACGACTGCTCTCTGAGAATATCTGTGCCCACATTTAGCAAACAACTTAAAAGACAGACACACACACACACACACACACACACACACACTCCACTTTCCAAAGTGTGCTCTACAGCAAGCCGGTGGTTTCCAAACCTGGCTGGTTCTCTGATTGACCCGGGAGGTCTGTTTCACTTTAAAAACAGGTGTCTGGGTCCCACCTCCAGAGAGTCTGACCCAGGCAGGGGATCTGCATTTTTTCAAAGATTCCAGTTTCTGGTCTACTGCTCCACGGAAGAACACAGAATTTGAACACATACTAACAGGGAGTTGATTTCCAGCTCAGCCCCTTAACCAGCTGGATTTTTGTTGCTACCTTGTGGGCAAGGTCTTGAACTCTCTGAGCCTCTGTTTCTCCATCTATAAAATAATGATACTACCTCACAGGGTTGTTTAGGAAAGAAAGAACATATACGGAGTTATCTTGTGCAGAAAATATACTGGCTCCCTCCCCGTTTCACTCAAAGTGGGTTTCATCCACTTCAACTCCTGGCTTAAAATGAGCAAGGGCCCGTCTAAATCCATCTTCACGTTCTTTGTCAATTGCATTGCCTCGTTTTCCTTTGTCTAACAGGTATCTATGACAATGGTCCATGTGTGAGCCATTGGGCTAAAGAGCACCATGAAGTTCACTTGCATTCACAAACAATGTTCTTTTGTTTGCACTGATGGCCTGTTCTCCTGATACAAGAAGGGGGTGCAGAGCCCTACCTTCTGTAGCACAGGAAATGTGAAGATGGAAACCATCTCTTACTGCTCTCTGTTACCTGTCCCACCTCCATGCCTGGCCCCTAACCCAGGACCTCACACATACTTGGGGCTGGAAAAACATCTGCTCTATGAAAGGGAAGTAAAGAACATTGCAAGCAATGAAGCCTGACGGGCTCTCACTGTTGTGCACCTGCAGCAGCAGGAGCAGCCGCTCCTGGGACTGTCCCAATGCAGTTCTCGGGTGCCCCACAGGTCTTCAGAATGAGAGATTCCGAAGGTGTTTCTGATGCGTGTTAAAGTTTGAAAACCACTGGCTTAGGGACTCAAGTCCTATCCTATTCCTCAAATAACAGACCTACGTGAAAAAATTCAGAGCAACCTTAGGTCCTATTGCTCAGGCATAGAATTTCTGAATTTAGCATGTTTTCCAGTTCTCCTCAGATCCCCCTGGAGACATGGAGTTTTATTACTAGAAGAAATTATATCTTTAATGGAAGTGGCCACGGCACTGCAGGCCACCACAAAGGAGCTAGGACTCCTGAGACTTATCTGGGGATAAGTCTGAGATTGTGCAGTAAGAAAAGTTTCCAGGGCTAAAAACCAAGTTTGAAAACCGCCAAGTTGGTGGAGTCGCACATCTCACAGATGAAGAAGTTGGTTGCTTAGAGACACAATAAGCTTGCAGTCAATCACAGACCAGAGAAAGGTGGAGCTGCGCCCTGCAGGGTAGCACCTTGCTCCAGGCCCGGGAGGTTGCCCACGCACTAACCCAACTCCTGGTATTAACCAACTCCAGCAGCAGCAATTTAATGAATGGAGAACATTGTTTTTCCACAAATGAAGGTAATAATAACATAGATTTTTTAAAGAATGTTTTTTGCTCTGTAGTTATTTTATTTTAAATAAGATTTTCTTTTAAACTTTTCACTTGGAGAACAAAAACACGGAAAACAAGTTTCTAAGAATAGAGGTGCTCATGTTTGGAGAAGTGGGGGGTTTTTAAGACAAGTGGAAAAAAATCATAAGGACAAATGGTTTTTAAGATACCCTTGCACCACAGTAAAAGATGAACGAATGAATTTAATTTAATCACATGTACTTTCTAAGGTGCTTACCCTGCCCTGTTCCACGCACTTGGTCAGCATGACAATGGCGTACACATTTTTCTCCCAAACCATTCGCCAGAAATCTTTCAAAGTGTTAGATAAAGGTCCTTGTGTGGCAATGAATTCTTTCTTGGAATGATAGCCCTAAAAATGGAAAGAAGCACGCACTCAATGTCAAAGAAACAGAAAGAGGAGCTCTGGAGGCCCCCCCACCCCAACGGGCCGGGGCTAGCAGGCCAGCTCCCCACTTACAGGCATGTAGTTGGCATTGATGTAGTCATCAGCTGAATGGGTGTGGACAGAAAGTCTGACACGAGAGATATCATCTGTGACATGAAGAGACAAAGGTCCTCGTGAGAAGCGAACGTTTGAGGGGAGTTACTTACAAGACAAAAAAAAAAAAGAAGTCCTTGATGGCAACACAGGGGCTCTGTCACACTTTGAGGGGACACCGGTTGGCACTGTATGTGTGCGGCCATATTTAATCCTCACCGGTGCCCTGTGTCACGTGGCACAGAAGAGGTATGTGATGTCAGTGGCAGAATCAAGGATGGAACCCAGGCAGCCGGCCACGAGCCAGGGAATGCCCCGAGCTACGGTACTTTTCCCTCAAAACCATCCTACAAGCGTTTGAGCCCATTTTACAGATAAGGGAACAGAGTCAGAGAGATTAAGTGACTCCTCCAGGCACTTCTATCTTGTGAATGGCAGTTGGAATTCAAAGCCAGTGCCTTTTCCACTAGGAATAAATAAAGCTGCCCCAGTGGGTACATATTCAGGTTAACCAGCCCACCCTTCTCACACTTTCTCTAGTCTCCTAAAAAATAACTGTCATAAAAAGACAGTACCAAATTCAAGAATAAACTGAATGTATAAGACTACTATGGGTGGGAAGATCTAAAATACAAAATTCTCATGTTTTCTAAGTAGGGCCATCTCAAAAACACACAAATTTGCCCACTCAAGAAATGAAATAATAGCCGTAGATTTGAATGTCAGACCAAGTTATCAGCAACACCACCGATGTTTCCCTGACTTTGCCGGCCCGGTCTCTCACCCTCCCCTGGACCAAATAACAATGCCAAACCCAGTTACGAACGTGAGTTCCAGCCTAAAATCTTCCGATAAAAACAATCCCCACACTCTGGATCTGAAAATCTCCACAGATGGCCAGAGAGCAGGACAATAATCCCAGGTTAGCCCCGGAAGGGCAGGGCTGGGGCGGATGCTACCCACCCAGTTTTAAAAGCATTTCTCTCAGAATATGGACCAATGTCCACTGTCAATACAGGGGAGATGAAGAGAAAGAATCCGGGAGCTGGGAAACCCTGAATCTAAACGCAAGTTAACATTTCAGGCCGGGAAAGAAAAGCCAGCTTCACGTAAAAGAGGCAGCGTCTCACAACGTCCTGCTGTAAAAGCCGTCGGCAGAGACCGTCAGTTTCAGCCACATCAGAGCACAGCTGTCCTCCATGGACCCAGATTCCCGCCCAAAAGAGAAACCGCAAAGAACGTTCTAGGGGAAAGGGTTTACATTTTGTCTGAATGAATGATGTAATAAATAGTTATCATTTTAAACTCAGTTTGCTGCTATCCCTGCCTATTTGGCTGCAGACACTGTTAATTCTCAAAAACAGGAGTGAACCCAATGTAATTCATACTCAGCTGTGAGATGTACTCAGCCCACCAGAGAGAGACGTGTCTGGACAAGCAGAAAGTGTCTGTCACTCCCTGCCTGTCCTGCTCCTTCCTTCTGGAACTACATTAACAGAAATAAAGGAGCTGAAAGACAGAGGGGTTAACAGCACAGGCTCTGGAGGGGGCGGGGCTGGGGGCTGGGTGAAAAAGATGAAGGGATTGGTGGTTACAGGACAGTCCCAAGGGTGGAAAGTACAGCACAGGAAATACAGTCAATGATATTGTACTATGCACGGTGCCAGGTGGGTACTGGAAATACCCAGGGGACCACTTTCTAAAGCATATGACTGTCTAACCACTATGCTGTACACCTGAAACTACTACAAAATAATATCGTTGAGAAGCAACTGTGATTGGAAAACGTTTTTAAACTTTTTAAAAATACTTAAAAAGCACAGGCTTTGGCCTTGTCCCTGAGTGGAAGTGACAGATCTTGGCCGAGCCTGGTCCTGCCATGACTATCTGTGTGACTTTGGACAAGTCACTTAGCCACTCTGTGCCCCATACTCCTCATCTGCAAAGTGGATATTCTACTACCCACTCCCTGAGGGTGCCGGGAGGACAGAATTCGGTAGAATGTGCCTAAATACAGTGCTCAGCACACGGCAGGGGACGGACGAATGGCTGTGGAAGTGGCTGGTTGGTATCTCGATTCCCCTCCCCTCTACCATTCGAGGGGAGACTGTGCGGAAATCAACTTACAAGGCAGAACATTATTATAGCGATTTTTCCCTCTGTTCTCAGCCAATTCCGCTGCATATTTGGGTTGATTAATTCCAACAAGCTTCAGATCCTGAAAATAAAACCAATGAATTGTTCATTTAGTTAGTGTTCAAATATTATTTATACCGAGCACAGAGTATGGCAGAATAAAGCGGGAATGAGACATGACTCTAGCTAACCCTGTCGTGTTAAATAGCATGTATTTCCTATGTTGCAGTGTGGGCACATGTGGAGGGTGGTGGGCGTGGCCATCTGGGGGCGGGGGTCCAGCTGGTCTGGAGGTGAGGCATCTAGGGGACTGCAAGACAGAAGCTCTTTCGCCTCGACTTCACCGAACCCTCCAGAATCCACCTCCACCACACAGCCTCAGCCCCAGCCCCCCACATTCCCCGTCTGGTGTCTTTCCAGCTCACAGAGTGTCCTAATTACTTTAGTTAACAGCCCACTAGCTTGAGTGCCCGGGTTCTGTATCTCTGCACAATCTTTGGGGATGGGCACCACAAGAATCCAAGGCCCATCAAGGTCTAGGCACTCACAGCCAACACAGCCACAGTGCGACCCCCAGGGATACACGAGAGCTTCTCTGCCCTCCAGGAGGGTCACCTCATCCCCAGAGCTCCGCCATGAAACAAAAATGGGCCGTTTCACAACTTTCAGGAAAACCAAAGCAATGAAAACACAAGCTTACAACCACGTACTTCATACTCTTCCGCAAACCCGCAGTTGGAGTCGGCCTGTTGTTTCTTGAAGTAGGCCTCGAAATTCTCCACTCTGATTAACTTGGATCTAAGAAGACAAAACCACGTATTAGGGTTTTTACATTCAATAAGGTTGAAGCAGAAAAATACAGGTTATTTTTTTAAGCAAAAAGCTTACTCACTTTTTAGGTCTTCATCGTAGAAAGGGAGAGAAAAAAATATGCAATTAGAAAAAAATGACTCAACCATGCCTCGGAGATAAACATCTTTCCGAAACAAGAAAATTTATAGTGTAATATTTTATAGGGAAGGGGGTTGGGGGAGGGGCCGGTATAATATTATTTATAAAACTTGGCATCAGGACATTCAATTTCTAGACTCTGTGATGTAACCAACTGGCTTTGCACCTTTGAGCAAGTTCTCTGGTCCTAGGTCTGGGCAACCTACTCTTTAATCACACAACATAAACTTATCAGTAGAATTGTTGGTAGAACAGGGTCAGTATGGTCCTCCTTGCCCCAGCAGCACATGGCAGGAAGCCGGCTGCAGGGTACTGATAAACACACATCCCTTGCAGAGAGCAGAGCCAGCAAGAACTCCTAGATGAACGTGGTGGCCAATGTGTCAGTCAGGAAAAGTGACAGCAAGACCCACCAAAAATTCTCTAGGTAGTTACTGAACAGATGGGGGATTGAAGCACTTAAAATAAAGCTCGTAACTTTAGAGACTTACTTAATTTGAGAAAAGGGCAAGTCATTGTGCTTTGCATCTTTCCTGTTGCAAAGGAAAAGAAAAAACATTAGGCAAAAACCGTTAATTCTGTGCTTTGCCCCTTTCGTGGGCCTACAGAATGCCTTCCCGGGGCGTTAGTTCCCACGCAAGACTCACCCTGCACACTGGTGCTAAGCTTAGTGGTCTAAGCAACAAAGGCTGATTGGAAAACTGGGAAGTTCCTCTCTTTTATGCCATCCAAAAGCATGGGAGAATCTTACTCAAGCAGCTTTCAGGAAATTCCTGGTATAAATCACTATCAGCAGCATTCCCTCATTGTAAAGTGAGACTCATTTATTTCATACTCTGCCTTTTAGAAAGGCTTTCTGATAAGTTAATGGAATTAACTAGAAAATACATCCAGCACAGGGAAGGTACTGAGGCACCTGGCACTCTCCTGCACCCTTGGCTAAACCCCATACTGGTGTTTAAAAAAAAAAAAAAAAAAACTTTCTGGAAGACAATTTGGCATCAGTATCAAAATCGAAAACAGATGTCCCCACTGACTCAGCCACTGCCCAGCTTGGAATTTACGGAAATAATCGTGAATGTGCCCAAATCTTTGGGCACAGGGATAAATAACTATGGCAGAGGGGAAAGAAGGAAATTGGTTGTAATATCCATACAGTTGAATATTCTGTATCCACTTAAAGACAACATGAAGCGTCCACATGTCTTGTAAAGAAAGCCAACTAGAAAATAATATGTATACTATGGTTCCACTTGTGTGTGTCTGTATGTGTTTGTGTGTGAGTTTCGTAATAACATCAATGTCAAGGGTAGTTTCGTATGGGAGCTGGGATTATGGATTATCTATTTTCTTTGCTCTCCTTTTGCTTGTTTTTTTATGTGCAGCATGTATCACTTTTATTTTAACAAGATACAATAAAAATTGGTTTTGACCCCTCCCTTGAAAAAAAAGTATCAGCATCTAATGCAAAACGCTGGTCAGCCAGCACTGCCTATTAACTGAACAGGGCAAGGCGGTGGCAGGAGAAGCGGGCGTGGCCGCCATAGAAGCCCTGGGCCGGGGTGAAAATCCCCTGGCTGGCAGCACGTGATGACAGCGATGCATCCCAGATGATACCCAGGCTGCACACACCACACAGTCGTGCAAGAGGGTGTGCGATGAAGAGCAAGGGCCAGTTTCGAGTCCATTTCCACACTTCTACACTCAGCTTCTTCCTCACAGTGGGGCCGGTAAGACCTGCCTCCCTGAGCCTCGCACATGAGAGATTTCGTGGAAAGCACAAGCCCGGGTACACGGTAAGCGCTCAAAACAGAGCTGCCGTTTTTACAATTTAACTACCTCAAATGGTAGCTGGACAGGTGAACAAATCATACAATCATAGCATTCCAGGCACAAACACTATGCAAAGCACTTTTATTTATTTACTGCTCTGCCAGGTCAGGAGTCAGACACTGTCGTTATCCCCCATCACAGGCGAGGACACTAACGCTAACCTCCCTAATGGCTGGTCAGAGACAGGGTGTGGGTTCAAGGTCAGCTAACCCCAAACCAAACTCTCAACACCAGGAAAGTGGTTTCTTTTGGTTTGCTTCGGTTTCTTTTTATTGAATTTATTGGGATGACATTAGGTAATAAAATTATCTAGGTCTCGGGGGGACAGTTCTGTAAGACATGATCTGTATGTTGTGTGTTCACCACCCAAGTCAAGTCTCCTTCCATCACCATTTACCCCCCCTACACCGACCACTCTCCCCCCACCCCTACCACTTTCCCTCCGGTCATCAGCGTACTGTTGTCTGTGTCTCTGAGTTTGTTTGTTTGTGTGTTCGTGTGCTTTTGCTCAACCCCTTTGCCTGTCTCACCCAGCCTCAGGAAACTGATTCGTGCACCAGAAGGCACTGTTTGAAAGTAGCGCCCGCACTGCAGGGCCTGCCCGTGGCCCGACGTCAGGGCCGGCCTCTGCCTGGAAATCCTCCAGCCGGGGTGGAGGTGAAGGGAGACTGTCCCTGCAGTTAAGACCATGCATAATGGGGACGTGGGGGCTCGTGACACCATTCCTTCCAATTGTGAAAAGTCCGAAATTTCCCATGATAAAAAGCTTCCTTTAAAAAAGGAGGGTATTAGTATTATTAATATAAGCAAGAGTCACCTTTTCTTTCTCCAGAAGATGAAGCCTCCGACAGCCACAATAACCAGGGCACCAAAGACACATCCAAACACCGCCCCACAGATGACACCTGGGAAAAGTCCAGACGGGAGGCACCTTCAAGAGGTGTTCGCCAACCCCCAGGAGAGTCTTCGAACCAGGCAGAGCGTGTGTGTGACATACACGGAGTTAAATACCTTCGGACCTAAAACTAGTCTAAGCATTTGGGTGACTTGTCCCCAGTCCCCACTAACTGGAGGTCCTGAGACAGTCACTGCTCCTCTCCCTGCCTCAGTTTCCACAACGGCATATTTAGGGAACGGGGCTAGATCAGTTATTTGCAGGTTCTCACCCACGGATTTCTTACTTCACATTAAATTGCATGCAGGGCCCGTTATGTAAAATAGAAAACCAGGCAGGACCACTGGAGTTGAGGTGGGGGTGGGAGTGGGGGGCATCTCAGGGCTCGGCCCCGTTAGGTGAGGCACCGCTGGAGCACCTCACACCCTCTGAGGCTACTCGGCACGTGTGAGCAGCAGTGTCTACAGCTCCGTGCTCAGGTGACATGAAACCCACTTCTGTACTGGGGAAGGGTGTGGAGACTCCCTGCACTTTGCTTCTGGGGCAGGAATTGCTTCCTGTGGCGAGCAACTACCCAGTGTGAAGACCAGGCCAACTGACAAGCCAGTGGGTCGGCATGACTCCGGCCTGAGAGGTGGGGGCATATCCTGCTTGGGTCCCTGAAGCTCCTAAGTCACCTTGCTCTGTGTGATAAAGGACAGGAGGGCTTGACAAGGAGTCTGCGCCCAGCATGTCAGGCTGCCTCTAAGCCACAGGGAAACCCTCCGCATGTCATTGCCGCTCTCTGGGCTTCAACACCCGCGTTTCTAAAATGGGTCGGACAAGACGATTTCTGTGGCTCCTTCAAGGGTTCTGTGCACCAAGTCGCACTGAGGGTCTGGCATGTGGGCACCCCAATCACTGAACCGGGAAAAAGGACTCAGTCTGCAGATTGAAGCGCAAGAGGCATTCAGAGAAGGAGGGCAGGGGCCTTTGGGGACCTCATGGCCAGGTGACATCTCAACTTCTGAGAGAAGAAACCAGGCACTCCAGCCCCCCTGGAGCCCAAGGGAGGCGGAGACACCCAGCCTTCTGTGGACACTGGCTGTGAACACCCACCGCATTGCTCACAGCACTGAGGTCCTTCCCCTACCTGGGTCCTGGGGCAAGGAAACGACATCTGAGTAGCGACTGAAGGACACGTAGCTCCTGTTCCCATCTATGAGAAGACTGTCCGTGCTAAAGGTGATATTGGTGAAGCCGGCCACACAAGCCCTGCGGGATGACAAAGGGAAAAAGAGGAGGCTGAGACGTGTCCAACACCCAGGCGTGTGAGCTGTGCACCCAGGAGGCTGGGCTCCCAGAGAGGAAGAACCGGGAGGCCTTACCGATAGGAGCCCAGGGGCTCCAGCTTCCCGTTGTAATAGCCGTGCGTGTTCGACTCATTCCCAACGTTGATTTCATATTTCAAGACTTCAGACAAGCCCTCAGAACTTGCGTTTTCTCCTGTTGCTATGAAGTACGTCACGTAAGTCGCCGAGGCCCCCTTTTTGAAATCTTCATACGTGTGGCTCAAAACCTCTGCCGACGGGTTAGCTAAGAAAGGCACAGAGAAGGGAAGTCATAAGACAGTGATTGCAGAGAGAGTTAAGTCTCCCTTGGTCTCGATAATGACACTGACAATGCGTGACGGCGATGAGAGCAGCCCTCCCTCAAGGATGCTTCCCTCACCAGGCTTTACTGGAATTAAGTTCTAAGCGCTTTACTTACGTTAATTCATCGAACCCCCACAACAACCTCTTCACATAGATTCACTATCCCCATCTGACAGATGGGGAAAGGAAGGCACAGAAAGCAAAAAGGGCCCCAGGCCACACTGCCCCCACGGTGGAGTTGCATTTCCCACCCCGGCAATCTGACTCGAGAGGGTGGTCTCACCCATCCCAGGACGGTACTGTTCAGTCCGACCACGTGCAATGCTGCCTCCCACATGCGGCAAAGGACTGCGTGTGAGATTTGCTGAAAACCTTCAGAGCAAAGTGACTAGGTACTTGAAACAGGCCCAAATGAAGAGACAGAGAGAGAGATCTCGACGTCACTTCCTGAAATTTTGCTGCAGGTTTACGAAAGCAGCAAATTCCTCGTCTTCCAGGACCCCCACACCTGGTGGTGTGTTGGAGCCCCATCGTCCTCGAGGCGATGAGGAGAGTATCACAGGCTGAACAACTCAGAAGGAGGCGCACTATAGTACTCACATTTAAAGAACCACCAAAAACAACACAACTTGGCATTTCCAATCCAGGCCTTGCACAAAGCACCCACACGCAGCTAGCAAAGACACCCTCGAATCATTCCTTTCTTACTCCCAGAGAATGTGCTGGAGCCCTTTAAGGAAAAGTGGCCTTTCATCCGCCTCCTCTCTCAGCTATGAGGATGCTGTTTGCAAGTTCCCACTACAAATGCAAATCACTCTCTCTGCTTTCAAGAGAAAGTCACGCTTTGCTGATGATTTGTGCGTGTGCATTTGTGTGTGTGTGTGCACACGTGAGAGAGAGAGAGAGAGACAGAGTTGCTTAATACACATTCTGCCACCTAAAACATAAGACCCCATGTTGTAAAAGAGACAAAAAACCTAGATCTGAGGTCAGCGAGTTAGGGCCCATGGACCAGTTCCAGCCAGCCACCCGTGCTGGCGAGTAACATTTGGTCGGACCAGCGGCCCTCACTCTCCCTGCGTCGTCCACGACTGCTGTCACACTGCCCCGGCAGAGGTGAAGAGCTACGCCCAGAGACTGTAAGGCCTGCAAAGTTTCAAATGTTTGCCATCTGGCCCCTTTCCAGAAAGTTGGTCAACCCCTGACCTAGACCATCAGGCAAATAGCAGACCCTTCCCACCCGCATCTGCGTGCCAAGCGTGGGCTGCGGTATAGAAACAGACATGTATTTGTACCTCTAATGTGCCTCAGTGGGCACGGAAATGGGGCCTGGCCAGGGCGTCACTCCCTGGCTCTTTAACCCATAATGACCCCCCCCTTACCTTCCCCAGTGGTGAGAATGAGAGCGTAGGCTTTGATGGGTCCGTGGCTGGCTTCAAACCCACTGAACTTGACCTTTACCGAATTGTGACTAACAGATGTAATATTAGGAGATCCATCTGGGGGAGGGGGGTCTGAAACAGAACAAACCAAACATGATCATCAACCTCTGAAACCAAAAAAGGAAGACAATTATGAAGGAGAGAATTTGCGGTGCCCGCCCGAGCTCTGGAAGCTGTGTGCTGGGCTCATACAAAGCAAATCCAGAAGCAAGGGGCAGGTGGGGAGCCTGCCTAGTTCACAAGGACCCCCTCGGTGGCCCAGCCGCATCCCTGGGGCGGCCTCCCATACACAGCCTTGTTGGTTGAAGGCGACCTGCCTTTCTTCTGCCCCCTGCCCCTCCTGACCCAGAGGGGCCAGGTTCCTCATCCTGAGAACTGGGGCAAGAAAAGGAAATGAGAGTGACTGTGTGGAAGGAACTCTGAGGTGGGGACCCGGGAGCCATACACAGACGTCTGCCCACTGCACAGACTGGGCCCTGGGAGGGATCAGCCGGCTGAGAAAACGGGGGAGTGGTGGGAGGCAGGAGAGAATGCACATTCTCCCGAGACCCAGCGGCGTTCCTGCGCTGCATCCTTCACACCCAAGTCCTCACTTTGCTTGAGAAGGTTTAAAATGCTCTCTAGAGAAATCTGACCAACCCCCCTACCAGAAACCAGAAACTCCCCACAGAACGCCCCCTGGGGGTGCCTCACCTTTCTGAGCAAAGCTCGTGAAGCTCCTCTCGGAATTAACACAACAGGAAGGACATGCTGAATTAATGACCCTTCTCCACACACTCGCTCTGCCTGAACTTGCCTCCCACATACAGTGTGTTTCCATTGCTAGGTTCAAGATTTAGGGAGACCTGGAAAACGGGGCTCCAAAACACCCACAATGCAATTCTCTGAACTCGCCCTGTGCAATGTGGCAGCTACAGCCTCATGCAGCTGTGGGGCACTTGGAACGTCACTAGTCCAAGTTCAAAGGTGCTACACGTGTAAGGTATAGACTGGACATCAAGGACTTAGTGCCAAAAAAGAATGCAAATATCTCATTAATAACTTACTGTATATAGACTACATGTTGAAATGAGAACATTTTTAATTACTGAGTTAAATAAAATGTGATCAAAATTCATTTCAATTGGTTTTTTTTTATGTTTTCTTCATATGGCTCCTAGAAGATTTTGAGTTGTATTATTAAATCATAATATAATATATTACACATGAGGGTCACATTAGTCTCTATGGGGCAGTGCAGCCCTAACCTTGCTTAGCAATCAATCCTTCAACCCCAGTGGGGGACCCTGGAGGTGGTGTCCCGTGCCTACATGTCCACTGTCTCAGGAGAGACTTCTGACCAAGGCCCCCACATTTCCCCCTAGGTCAGCCACTCCAGGGGTAACCACAATGCTGCCAGGCCACCCTGCCACCACAAAGCCCACCTGTGATGCTCGTGATGCAGGAGTTTTGGGTAGGGGGTGCCATCTTGTTACAGGACAAGGCGGTGATGTTGATGTCATACGAGGTAGAGAAATTCAAATGTGTGACTTCTGTCCTGTACTCGGCGCCAGCCTCCTCTGGGGGGCAGCCCTCCAGGTGTGTCGCGTTTCTCCAGTCTCCTCTGCTGACCTCCACCTGAAAGCCCGTGCTGGTGCCAGAAGGGCAGGCCCACCTCAGAACCAAGGTTGGCGTTTTGGGGACCACTTCACAGTGGAAGGAGGCTACCGGGGCCGGATCTGCAAAGCAAGCACAGCTCCACATGAGACTCGGGCTTCTGCCTTTGCCAACACGGAAACTTGGGGAGCAGTAGAATCCTGGCCCGTCCATGATGAGGAGGCAAGTGTGTAGTGAGGCAGAAGAGGCAGAGGATGACCTTGAATCGGGCATTACTAAACCATGTGACCTTGGATCCCGCAGGTAACTGCTCTGAGCCTCAGCTGCAGGACTCTGGGGATTACGTGAAACAAAGGCCGTCAGTCACCAAACCGGAAGAGAACAGGGCTCCGTGGCAGGCAGTTGCATCGTAACAGCGTGGTGATAGCAACCCCTTCACTTGCGTCATCTTATTTAGGGGTGAGGGGTGAATCAGACGAGGCTTCAAGAGGTTAAGTATTGGGTTGGCCAAAAAGTTTGGGTTTTTTCCTGTAAGATGGCTCTAGTAGTGCCTAGTTGTCTTTAACTTCATTCAGGACAATTTTGCTAGATTGTATTGTGACAGCTGTCCTATCAGCATGCATTTAAAAAAATAAACATCAAAATCATTGAATTTCTATGTAGCCATTTTAATATTGAAGATGGAAGAAAATACACATTTTTGGCATATTATGCTTTTATTCTCTCAAGAAAGGGAAAAACACAACTGAAGCGCAAAAAAAGATGTGCGCAGTGTGTGGAGAAGGTGCTGTGACTGACTGACTATGTCAAAAGTGGTTTGTGAAGTTTCGTGGTGGAGGTTTCTCGCTGGACGATGCTCCACGGTCAGGTAGACCAGTTGAAGTTGATGGGGATCAAACTCAGACATTGAGAACAGCTGTGTGACAGTGATGTTACACCACGTGGGAGATAGCCGACATACTCAAAATATCCCAATCAAAAACTCCATATTAATGTCCTGGGGGACAAGATCGTCAGCACTACAATGCTGCAGTGCTTTTTAAAGGAGGAGGGCAAGTCACCTAGGGCAACCCCCCCATCCTCCACCCGAGGCCAGGCAAGGAGTCCTGCCCAGCGCACACCTGCTCCCACAGCTCCTGTTCCATCCACCCCGGCCCCAAATGCTCACGGTGACTTTTCTCCTAGTTTGGGGCTGCAATAATTATAGCTAAGAGAAGTGTCAGAAATAGAAGCCACCCAAATACTAAAGACCAGAGTCTAGACCAGGTGGAATGGAGCCCGAGTTAGCAAAGTGACTCCAGGCTGCAGGGATTTCTTTCACTACTCCATGTGAAGGGTCAGAGGTCATTGAGGTGCCAGCTCCTACACTCTCAGGGAGGCTGATCCAATGAGTCTGCCACATTCAAAACCAGCCTGAACACATCTGAATGGCTTGGTCTAAGGAATGGAAGGTGTGGGTGCAAAGACAGTGGACAATAAGGTGGTCGGTCCCTATGCCACAATCAGAGCTATGAAGTCCTCACAACCATATGTAAAATAGCCTCTGGGCTACTCTCTGGAAGCTCCCTCTGCTAACCACAGGGCACCCCTTCTCCTGACCACACCTTTTGCAATGAGAGATAAGGATTAAGAAAGGTGAAAGGCTGAGCATCTATTTTAACAACATCCTTTGCATTTTCTTTGTGGAAAAGCCAAACTAGACATTACAATTTGCACATCATCCATGCCCCAGCCATTCCCGGATCTGGGGCAGGATTGTCAAACTCATTTTCACTGGGGGCCATATCAGCTTCACAGTTGCCTTCAAAGGGCCAAATGTAATTTCAACTCCTTAACACTTAAGGAGCAGTTACATTTATACAGTCCTAATATTATTTCGGCCCTTTGAAGGTAACTGCGAGGCTCATGTGGCCCCCAATGAAAATGAGTTTGATGCCCCTGCTTTGGGGCCTCACCACCCACCCCTCACCCACCCCTCACCCTCTTGCTCCTGTGGACCCACTCCTGCCACCCTGGCCTGCTGCTCCTCCTTCAGCACAGCAGGTACCCGCCGGCCTCAGGGCCTTTGTGCTGGCTGCTCCTCTGATTGTAATGCTCTATGCCCCAATGTCACACAGTTGGCTTTTCTACTTCCTTCAGATCTTTGCTCAAAAGTCACCTTTTCCCTGAAGCCTTCCCTGGGCACCCTCAACAAACATCTACTCTCCTCCTTCCTTGGTTTTTTCCCCTCTCCATGGCAGTAATCATCAAGCTACTACCTAATTTATCTTGTTTATTATGTCTTCCCCTTCAGAATAAAAGTTCCAGGAAGGCTGGGACTTATCTCAGTCATTTTAAAGTGCCTAGCACACAGTAAGTGCTCAATAAATATTTGCGCAATGAATAAATGATGAAGGCAGCAAGACAGCACTAATAAGCTAACAGGATGTCTCCGAGAGCTCAGTGTCTATTTTAACAAACCACACAAAAGGTGACAAACCAAAGTCTGGGGCGGACCTCCCTGCAAGACCCCCACCAGAAGTCCCAGGAGCATCTGGGGCTACTCACCCGTACAGAATGACTGCCAGCCAGGTCCCAGTGATTCGGTGACATCCCCCACGCGGGCAAAGATCTGTACTGTGTACCCTGAGCCAGGTATTAATTCAGGGACTGTCGCACCGGTGACGCCAACGCCTGTGACTATTTTAGTTGCGTTGCTGGAATTCCCTTCCCTCTCAATAAGAAGGCGGTAGGTGTACGTGGGAGAGGCCTCGTCAGAGTTCTGCCAGCGGAAGGTTGCTGCGGTGGTGTTGGTGCTTATTTCAATGCCGGACACATTGCTGGGCCCTTAGTGAAAAAAAAATTTTAATTAAAAAAAAAAAAAAAAGCACAGATTAGCCTGAATGCCAGAACTCTTTTATGGACGGCATCTACAGATAGCCTGCCTCCTTCCGGGAAAGAATGAATAAATCTAATATTTGCTGACTCAACAGATGGAAGGCGTCTCAAAAAGACATTCAGAAAATAATTACACAGATTAAATTCTCAAAAGAATCAAGTTTTTCGTGCGTCTTTTAACACTTCAAATGTATCTGCAATTTTCAGGATATAATTTCTTATCTGTGTCTGAAATCTGAGTCATGAAAGAGAAAATAGATACTGAAAAGACAGTACAAGCTACCATCTCTACCACGCATTTATTTGGACTGACGGATAGCGAAGGCCCTCCCTCACCGCGGCATACAAAGCTCCTCCTCTGAGCAGAATCTTCCCACACCGACAGGACAAGGAGACTGCTCCTGCCTGGGTTCCCGAGGAGTGAATGAGACAGTGTATGTTTCCCATGCCTATGGGATCACTTCCTGATACTCAAGACAACCCCAAGTCCACAAGGCTCAGCACCAGTGCCCAGTGAGAAGAGCAGAACCTCTGCCGAGGCCAGTGTTTTCAGGGTAAGTCATTTCACATTTGACCTGGAGCCCAGAAACAAGGGCCCCTTAGCCAGTGCCTCCTTCCCACCCTCCACGTGAAAGTCAAGGAGAACACTCCCTTAAGAGGGCCTCCTACGACACGTACGTGTGTACTGTAGAATGGAGCTGGGGCTCCCCCAGACGCCTTTCACTTCCGGAACAATTGTGATGTTATACAAGGTGCCTGGGATCAGGCCCCTGAACGTGAAGGCTCCGTGAGAACTGTTGGTCTGGTTAGTGCCGTGCTCAGAACTCAGGTACAGGTGGTAGATGTAGTCGGAGGCATTGTCTGTACTCTGCCACTCTACCCGTATCTCGGCCGTGGTGACGAGGGCCACGCGGATGTCACACACTCCACTGGGGCCTGGTTGGAGGAAAGGAAGGAAGACGGAAGTCTGTTAATGACCATCGTGCCCTCCAGCTTTACTTCAAAGTGTCTGTCAAGAGGACTTGCTCTTCCACCATCAAAGTCTCAAATGAGCTCACGAAGGGCAAACTCCAAAACGCAGGTGAGAATCACGCACGCTCCATTCTTTCAAGAACTGTGGCTCCCTCCTACCGCAGAGGGACTTACCGGTTCCCCCACTCAGTTCTTTGGTCCTTTTTGTCATAAAAATGCCCCCCGTGGGGGTCTTCTAGAGTAAAATATCACGTCCAGTTTCCTAACCCGAGGGCTGGTGACCAGATGGGTTCGGTTTGTGAAAATTCATCAAACTCTGCACTTGGGATATGTGTGCCTTTCAGGTGTATGATAGTCTCCACAGACTGTTTGCCTTCAAGCACTCGCTCAGAAGAAAATGCCTTCCTGAAACACGGCCATACTTACCAAAGAGGAAAACTGAAAAGGAGAGTCGATGTTTACTAAGCGGGAACATTTGAGGCCAGGGCGGGGAGGGGGGAGAAGGCACACGCCCTCCACTGTCAGAGCGAGGGGTCAGAAGTGGAGGCACCCACCCGAGCACCCTGGGCCCCGTCCGCACTATGAGCTCACCTCCACACACTGAACCAGCTACAGGACGAATGCAAAGATCGGGGCCTAGAAATAACTGAGCACAACTCAGTGGCATTAAATACGTTCAGAGTGTTGTGTAGCCATCACCACAAAGTATTTACACCCAAAACAGCTCCCCATCCCCAACACAAACCCTATCTCCATTAAACAACTACTCCCCACTCCTCCCTCCCCCAGCCCCTGGCAACCTCTGCTCTACTCTTTGTCTCTCTGGACTTGCCTATTCCAGGTACCGCAAACAAGTGGAATCATGCAATACTTGTCCGTCTGCGTCTGGCTTATTTCACCTGGCATCACAGTGTTAATGCTTTTAAGGCCCAGCCACGTTGTAGCATGGGTCAGAATTTCACTCCGTTTTATGGATGAGTACTACTCTATCGTAGGGATATGCCACAGTTTATCTATCCATTCACCTGCTGACGGACACTTGGTTGCTTCCACCCTTTGGCCACTGTGAGTCATGCTGCTGTGAACACTGGTATACAGATAACTGTTCAAGTCCCTGCTTTCAATTCCGCAAAAGAATTGGAATTGCGGGGTTCACTTGGTATGTTTCCCTGTTTCAAAATTGCTTTTAATGCTCTTAGACTTATTTTCCCCAATAATAAAAATAAAAGTTTTCAATAGTAGAACGGTAATCCCCTAGGAGTCTACTGCATTCTTCCAACTCACTCATTCTCGTTCAGTGAGACCCAGTTGTAGGCGATAGTACAAGAGATGCCTTCTTCTCACAAATAGTCCTTAATTACTTTGCATTTGCACCATATCAAAGTGTCAGTCCACACTGTGGCTCAAACTCAGTCTCCAAAGCCAGACAGAGGCCAGTTCACTGCCCTGTCACTCTGGGCTAGTTACTTAAGCTTGCAGAGCCCCCACTTCCTACTCTGGAAAATAGAGATAATAACAGCACCCACCTCACAAAGTTATGTTAAAAAGTTTTTAAATGTCGGATGAAAACCCAGCATTTTGTACACCCCTAATATATTGCATCATTATTACATTAAGTTCTGGGCATTGGCAAGTCCCACAATATCAAGTCCCACAATCTCTCCTTACCATTATCAACATTCTAAAAAGAAAGAAGAAATCCACCAGGTCTGTCTGGGAAAAGTCCAGCCATTGTTAATATAATAAGAAGGTGGGACAACACGGATGTAACCTGGCAGCCAAGGAGAGCGGACTGGCATGCGCATGCATGAACAGTGACAACTTCACTGTACCAGTCAGTGGGGGCAGTAGATGTCATTGCGTGAGCATGTGTACTATGTGGCTGTCACATTCAAAATGACTGAGCAAGTAGAGCAACAAAGCTGCATCAAATTTTGCATTAAAGCCCGAACATTCCTCTGTGGAAAGTATTCAGATGATTCAGAAGGCCACAGCTGTGGGCAACTGGTGATTGGCAGCTTCATCAGGACAACACACCCAGTCATGCATCAAAACTTGTGCAGAGTTTTTTGGCAAAACATGAAATCACCCAGGTGACTCAGCCCCCCTACAGCCCAGATTTGGCGCCCTGCCCCTTCTGGCTTTTCCCAAAACTAAAATCACCTTTGAAAGGGAAGAGATTTCAGACCATCAATGAGATTCAGGAAAATACAATAGGGCAGCGGATGGTGACTGGGAGAACTGGGTGAGGTCCCAAGGTGCCTGCTTTGAAGCGGACTGAGACATCATTGTCCTACGTACAATGTTTCTTGTATCTTCTTCAGTAAATGTCTATTTTTCACAGCACGTGGCTGGATACTTCCTGGACAGACCTTCATGTGTTGCTGTTAAGACTCCATCTCAACGAGTCTAATCTAAAACTCAGACTTAAAAAGGAGCTACTGCATTTCGTCTGAGGGATGCATCCTAGCAGTTCCCTTCTTCTGGGAGCAGATCTTCCAAGTGACTCTCAGTCCTTAACCTGACCAACAGAGTCTAAGAAAACCACACACGGAGAATCTGAGAAGCCCAACTGATTCCACCTGTGGCTCAAGAAATGAGTCTCCTTTCTGCATCCTTCCTCTCTGTGTGAAAAATTCCAGTTCTCTTACAATCGAAGATCAAGGAATCTGGTATGTTTTCCAAATTTTCCAACATGTCTGGACTTCAAATTTTAGAAACAGTGATGAACCATTAAATTGTGTTCATAAAATACTTTTATCAGTATCAGTCAGCCTTCCAGAATAACACCACCACTGCATCCCAACGTTGTTTATGAAAGACCGTCAGTAATCTATCTGCCCAGCAATAGGAGAGTAGTTAAATAATTTACGATACCTCCAGGCCAGTGGTTCTTAAAAATCCAGATCTCGGACACTAGTAAGGCTCTCAGAGAAATTTGGGTCATGGAAGGTGTATTTATATTTATTATATTAAAAATTAAAAATGAGGAAATTTTTTGCCCTGGCTGGTGTGGCTCAGTGGATTGAGCATGGCCCTGTGAACCAAAGGGTTGCTGGTTCGATTCCCAGTCAGGGCACATGCCTGGGTTGCAGGCCAGGTCCCCAGTAGGGGGTGCGTGAAAGGCAACCACACAATGATGTTTCTCTCTCTCTCTTTCTCCTTCCCTTCCCCTCTCTCTAAGAGTAAATAAATGAAATCTTTAAAAATAAAATAAAATATATAAAAATGAAGACATTTTTAAAACATAAGACTAAACAAGCTGTTGGAGCAATGGTGTCATCCCATGTTGTGTGGCGTCTGGAAAACTCCATTGGACACTCATCATGAGAGGATGAGAGCGAAAAAGGCAAATAACACGTTAGCGCTGTGATAATAATTCCCCCAAACTCTTTGACTGAACCTAGGGGACTCTGAGAGATCCCGGGGTCACACTTTGGAAACCACTGACCTGGCCCAGGGCCAACATATCTTTTCCATGAGGCCACAGAATACATATTTAGATTATAAACCATCGTACATCAAAAGTTACCAGTGATTATCTCTGACTGATGGTTGATATGTGATTTTCTGCTTTTTCTTGCCTGTATTTTATAGAACAGATATGCATTACTGTCGTGTAAGGTTTTTTTAAAGACTTTTTAGATAATTAAAAGAAAAGCAATATTTGGAAAACCTGACATTTATACATTATACTGATTTCCTTGAAGAAACATCATTGTTTCACAGGAAACGCAGCCTCTTTGCTTACCAGTTGTATTGCAAATGTTCTGGGAATCCCCTTCAGTCCCATTTGGTCCTAGTGGAAATATTTCAAAACAATACTTGGTGCCAGGGTATAAGTCACCAATGAAAGTGCTGTTTCCGTTGGCTGTTTCTGTCCGAGGTATTCCAGCTCCGTCCTGCCTGATCAGTATCTTAAAGTTATCCGAGTCTTTGCTGCTCCAAGCTAAGCCAATACCCCTGGTGCTCACAGTCGTGACTCGAAAGTCAGAAACTGGACCAGGACCTGCGGGAAGAAGCGAAGGACTAGATAAGAATCTCCCTCCAGGCAACAAGAGGGACTGAACCTCACCAAATGTCTGCACCGAGATTCAGTGACACCTGACCTCTCTTTTCCTCTTTGTCCAGTCACCTACAGTGCAGACCTGCTCGGAAAGCGGTACTTTGGACACTGCGAGAACACTTGGCTACGAGAGTGCAGAAACTGTTAGCTTAGGTTGTTCAAAGCCATTCACAGGAAATGAGAGGAGGTGTAAACCCTGGAGGTCAAGGGTTCAGGGTCTGGAGTAGGACCTTGGTGGTTGCCAGTGTGCTTCCAGGGAAGGAGCAGACATTCGAGTAAAGCATTCTTGTGGGACCAGCCCTGGTCCAGAGACAGGCACCCTGGGTGCAAGTCCCCGCTCCACCACTGGCTAGCTCTGGGCAAACCGTTCGGGAGTGCTGAGCTGTAGTGTTTTCACCTGAAACAGGAATCCCAATGCCCACCCCAAAGGCCGCTGCTATCCCGATACTATCACAGCACTATACTACTCTACGACTGGTACACCATTGCTGTTTTATTTAAGTTATTGGACCTTCTTCAGAACAAATAGCTTTCAATATGCTGCCTATCATCTTATCTTTAAAGGACAGTTAAGCAAACAAGGGATGAGACACAGCTGTGCCCTGCCTCATTCTAGTCTCAGCATCTTAAGGACAAAAAGACATGAATATTCAGGTCTTTTTGTCTCCTTGTAGCAATTCACTCTAGGCCTCTCCCACACTGTGGAACAGTCATTATAAGCACAGGCTGGATGGAGTTGACACACCCCAGCTGTTTGATTCCACCTCTGTCACTTGCTAGGTGTGACACCTGCCTACAGCACCTCTCTCAGCTGGGCTTCCTCATCCATAAAACAGCCTAATGCCAACCACGTGACAGGGCTGTGAACACTCAAGGAGACAGAGCAAGGACAGGCCAGCAGACCACGCTGGGCATGAGGCAGGGCCAGTCAATGATGGCCATTACTATGTCCAGATCCTGAAGGGGTGAAGTCCTGCGACTCACACACTCAGCTGGGCTTCCCTGGAGGGCAGGGCCAGAGCCTTGTATGTGGGCCTGGCGCGGGGCAGGCAGGCAGGTAGGAAAGGCTAGCAAACAACGCGTGAACTCACGGGTGTACACTTGGAGGAAGTCCGGTATGCCCTCAGAACCATCCTGGAAGGAAGGATGCACTGTGATGTTGTATAAGGTGCTCGGGCTGAGTTCAGCGAGGACAGCCTGAGTCTCATTGACGGTGAGGTTGAGGAAATCGGTGCCCCCAACGACTTCTATGTTGTAGGTGTAGACCAAGCACGATCCATTATCATTAATTTTCCAGGTCAGGGTCATGCTTGTGGCACTAATGTTGGCAGCTTCGATGTCCAAAACCTGAAAGGAATCTTTGAAGGCACAAAAGAAGTTCACAATAATCAGAATGGCCAAGCCAGAGAGAGAGAGAGAGAGAGAGAGAGAAACTGTCATCAGCGCATGTCATCTAGTCTAAGACACACTCTTAGTGATGGTTCCTTCCTATTTCATTTAACCACAACACACACAAATGTATGGGGGTCCCAGCAAAAGTCAGGCATCTTCTTCTATGAAGACACAACCTGGCCAACTGCAGCTGCATAGTTGCTCTTTGTTCTTCTTGTGACATGGTGGACTCCTTAGTGGGCAGCTGAGCATGCATTACCGGTGCAGCATCCAACTTCCACCTCTGAAGAGCACCCCATAGCCCCTGGGTGGGAGGAAGTCCCTGCCACCATGTAGAAGCTGGGGGGACAGCATCTCCTACCCCCAGCACAGAAATCCAGAAAGCAGATATATGACACCTTCTCCACTTCAGGACTTTGAATCCTGAGAGAGAGCCAGGTCCAGTGTGGTACAGCCCCCCAGAGTGTTCTGGGTGCTATCTGTTTTCTGTCCTTGGTCCTCCAGCCCCCACCCACACGCCCTCTGTTCTGTGGGCCTATGACAGACATTCAGAATAGATGTACTTTCGGATAATATAACCAGAGTCAGGCCATGCTGCCTGCAACCAAGCCCCCAAGAACTACGGCACTGCAGCGTTTGCTCCTGAACCCACAGAGCCTGCCATGTGCTTTTCCAAGCACGTGCGTCGCCGTTCCCCGTCTATACTGGAATTCCCTGAGGGTGGGGGCTGTGCAGTTCTTTGCCCTCATCGGCATCAGTCCAAACAGCCTTCAAGTCCTGGTCAACTAACGGAGCCGGAGAGCTGCTAAAATAGAGGTAGAGAGCAGCTACCTGCATGTCAACAAGTTTCAATGGAATGATCCGTGTGCTTTCCAAGGTCAGGCCAAAAGAGGAAACTCATTCTCTTATCTCAGGGGCAAAATACTTAACCAACATTGACAAAATGAGTATCAGTTTGTAAGAGAAAAACATGACACCAGCTTGTCTCATCGGCTCACAGGCAGAGACAAAAAAGAAAAACACGAGGCAGGCCCCGGGTGTGCACATGGGGGCTGCCTGCTCCCCGGGCTTTATCGAGCTCAGTGAAAGAAGTGTCTTGGCCACAGAGTTAAGAACCTCAATGGGTCTGCTCTGTCCAAATCTCTTCCAGAAAACTGCATCTGCCAATAAAACTACTTGTGAAGCCAGGGCTAACTCAGAACCAGAATCACAGAAGACACAATTTTGTGCTAGAAACTCTAGCTGGAGCCATTCTATGAAGTTCAACATACTTGTCCTGAATTCTGTGTCCATGGGCTGTCCTTCTGTGCCATTCTCTGCTTGAGAATAAACAGTGGCCTTGTACCATGTGCCAGGCTTTAACCCAAGAAGCAGGACTTCCGTTTTATTGGCCAGAGAAGAAGCAGAAGGTTGGTCATGAGCATCGAGGAGTTGGCATTTGCTCACAGGGGCAGTCCCAGCCATGCCCCCCGTGCCGGTGGCATCTGTTTCCAACACAAAAGGCAAAGATATTCACTGTAACAGAAGCACATCCCTGTCTTCTTTCAGTCCCCACAGTCGGTACTGCAGAGTATCTGCTGCCCTCCTCCCCGAGACCTGCCGGAAAAGGCCCCACTCCCGGGCAGATACTTCCCTCTGCACTTCTATCCCAAGAAGCACCACAGATATCTGCGCTTGTCTTTCAAACTCATCTATTTGCATCTCTCTCCCTTCATTCAGAAAATCATCTTCTCCCACCCAAGACCAGTGGTGGATTTCCAGGGACAGCCACAGGATTCAAACATGGTCCAACAGAACCCATTTGAGGACTTGTTCCCCTGGACCAGACCCCTGCTCATAGGGACTGAAACTGCTGGTGGCCGTTGTCCCTTGAGTTGGGTGGAGGGAGCCGCTCTGAGAACAAAGCTGACTAAAAGGAAGAAGACACGTGCGTCACCCTGTCTCTTTCTTTAAGCCCTGGCTGCCCGTGGCAGGCAAATATTAGGAGCCAGTAAGTTGCTCCTCTAGTCTCAGCTACAGAAAGTCTGGTGTCTGTCCCACGCAATCAGGGATCCTAGCACCCACTTCGTAGCTCTGTTTCCTTATGTGTAAAATGGGGATGAAATACTTGTTCTTCTCAAGTCACAGAGTTCCCCAGAAAATGCTGAAATCTGCAAGTGACTACTCCACTGTCACTGCAATAGACGTCTGCTAGACCTGCCTAAGCGTCCCTTTATTCAGGGGGATATAGTAAGTTCCTCCAATGGCCCTACTTGGGTTTACACATCTGTTATTTGTTCAACTGAAAATTTGAAAAGCTACCTAGGCCAGCTACTTTCCTGGATGCCAGATTCCCAAAAGTTTCAACCCCTCTCCCCTTGCCCTGCTGCGCCCCTAATGCACTGACCTATAAAATAAAAACATTTTCCCCTCCTTCTTCATACAGGTGTGGAGTCAAACTAAAAAGTGCAGGAGGAGCCCTCTACAAAAATCTAAAATTCCATACAAATATAAGAACAATTTTTTAAGAAGCATGAAGTTACTGAAAGGCAAAACCAGCAAGCAGACAAGAAGCACAGTCTTGTAACTCACCTGAGCCATGGCCTCCAGCCACAGAGTCTCTCTGCGTCTCCTTTGATTCTGAAGCACACGAGGCCTTATAGGTAAACCCGGGCTTCAGATCTGTAATAGTGACTGTTAAGTTTTGATCCGGCTCCTGGTTGCTCCCCTTGTCTTCCAGGAGAATCCGGCAGGCGGTAGTGCCATCACTAGTCTCCCAGGTGAGAGCAACTTTCGCCGCACCCTTGAAAGCGACGCAGAGACGAGAAACTGGAAAAGGCTCTATTTGAAAAACAGACAATGGGCACTGATGGAACGAGATATGTGCAATCACTGTTCATTAAGAATGACCGGGGACAGTGGTGTCTCAATACTGCCCACTAAAAATACGTCCTTTATATCAGAGTCTAGTCCAATTCCATTATTTCACAGTAGGAAAACAATATATATCATATGCAGAAAAAAAGAAAAGAAAAACTCCTGGCCAGATGCTTACTGCCACCTCACGACCTCCTCCTTCCCATCGGCACCAATCCTCCAGCCCCCTGTCCCCATCGCCATCTCTAAATTCTGCCTTCCTTTCCCCCCTGAATTCTCCTCTATCTCCTTCTTTTCCTCTTTTTCACAACATGATATGGCAAACCTTTATTGTGTGCAGGGTTTTTTCCTCCAAAACTGTGCCCGGAGGAGCTCCAGGTTGGGTTTTTTTTTTTTGGGGGGGGGGAGGTCCCCGAGAAACCCCACCCCTCAGCTCCTCTCTCTTTCCAGTTCTTTTTACTTACTGAGCTTCTGGGAAAGATTTTGCTTAAAGAAATTGTTTTCCTGGCTGAAAATAAAGTTGAAAATCCCTGGTCTAGTGCTTGCCAGCTCCATGTGCAGAGGGCGCTGGCCCAGGCGGCCACTTCAAGCCCCGGGCTCCCAGAGGTGAGGCTTGTGGCCTTCACCAGCCAAGGAGATCACGTCCCCAGATTGGAAAAACAGCAGTGGGCCTCTTTCTTAAACATTTGCTTCTTCTCAGCTTAAAAAGAGCTCCTCATCTTTTTTTAAATATTTTTGGTTCTTTTCAGCTTTAAAAAGAAAAGAGCTAAACTTGCAGCTATAACAGGGGACCCAGGATATCGACATCTAAGCTAAATAAAAATCATACTTAATATAAATCCAAGCTTAGTCAAACATCACTGGGCTCTTTCATTTGAAACATACATTCCTCTATACAATATACCAAAATTTCAACACCAAGGAAAACTCCTGGGAATATAAACTCAGCATCAACTTTCCTGGGGAGCTTGGAAGAAGCCTTGTAATTACTGACACCATTAAAACACATTCCTAACGGGGCCTCTGACTCCAAGTCTTAGCAGAAAAGTATTAACCAATAATAACAAAAGATTTTTACAACTAAACAGTTGGAATTAGTTAAAACATCCCCAAACACAAAGGGCCTTAATGGTGAAAGATCAGGCCACCTGAACTCCTGGGCCTAAAACAATACAGAACTTTTTCTCCTCTTCCACAGTTAATGAAAGCTTCTCTCTTTTCAACGGGCAACTTGAATGGACAAGGCTCTAGGCAATGGAGCAAGAAGGAAAGGTTCAGGACCCCCTGGGAGCTGGTCAGCTTACCTGTAGTGACCATTACGACTGTGGCATTTTCCCGAGTCCCATTTATTTCTGGAATGATGGAGAAAATATATGAAGTTGCTGGACTTAAGTTTGTGATGTTAATGCTGCTTTCACTTGCAACATAACTCAGCCACCTATTTCCACTCTCTTGTACTACTTTATACTCGTAACGAGAAGCATCTGGGTCACTGTTTTGCCGTATTAGATTCACACTGGTTGGACTTTTGGAAGCAGCTTCAATGCCATACACAGGATGGGGGTTTGTTTTAATATTGTTTCCAAAGAAAAAGAAAAGAAAAAATTACATTGACAAAAGGAATGTAAGAGCAAAGCCTGATCCATATATCTACTTTCCAGAAGTGAATTTTGCATAGAATTTCATTTCTCTTTATATTGTCTCCTGCAATTCCCTCCAAAATACATTTAGCTGCACACACCTACATGTATGCATGTGTGTTTGTGAAACAAAAGGCTTTAAAACAGAGACCAAAATGATAGAGGTTGGCCATGTTGGCTGTGACCTGAACAAGGGTTACATCTCTACAGAAGCAGGGACAGACAGAGACCAAAGATGCAGTGAGTCTCTCTCCCGATTCTCAGAAAACAACTGTGTGCGGAGAGGCATTCCATGGCGCAGAAGCATGTGATCACTTTTTTTTCAAACCCTGGAATTAGGAGGAAGCTCCATAATTTTCTGGCATTAAGATGACAAGGGACAGAATCGCATATTAAGGGAAAGAACTGGTCTTCAAATTCAGACCCGGACATAAGGTCCTACTCTCTCCCGCCTCAGCTGTGTAACCTGGAATTGGTCCCGTCACACCTCTCAGCCTCGGGTTCCTCTACTGGCGGCTCTGATACTCTACATTAAACATACAGGGCAATTATTACAGTGCCCTGACATGGTAAAATGGCCCCTGGACAAGGACTTTTTAAAATCTGGGTTCAGAGTCCAATCCTGCTAGTTCGTCACTCATGTGATTTTCTTCAAAGTCTTCTCACCTCGCCAAACCTCACTTTCATGGTCTGTCGACTTGTGGATTAAAACCATGCACATTAGTGTGGCTATTAACAGTAACTATGACTTCAGAGTGGGTGCTTCCTCACCACATTCAAGACCAAGGAGGACCGACTAGCAACAGAAGAGAAAGCACAGCAGCGAGGCCCTTCTTCTCAAGAACCTGGGGACTGACCCCAGAAGAGAAAAAGATGGTATCGGGAACACCACCTTGGCATGCACATGACCTTCAGATGGCAGCTTGGAGAGTGTGCCTAACCGGGCACCTGACTGGTAAATGAGATGCAATCATTTAAGAGTCCATGAAAAGGGCCAGGAGAGGAAACAAGAGAAGCGAAAAAGGAACAGTCAAGGAAGAGTCTCGTGGCCCACAGTTCAAGAGACATCATGCCAGGGAACCCCTCCGACTTGAGCTTCCTGCTGACAGAGTGACAGGTTCACAGTTGCATGGGTGGCAGGTTACCGCTGCAGTGACAATGATGGTTGATGCTGACGATGGTGAGGGGGCTGACATGACAATAACCGCAGTCACAGTGGGGGAGGCGGCAAGGACAGCAGCCCTCTTTGGGACCACGTTCCAGGCTCTACACCAGGTGCTGTACATGCGTACATGTGCTCGCTGATGCCTCATGACAAGTGCCTGTGGAAGGCTATGGCACTATTTTTACAGCGGAGAAATGTGTTGAGAACTCAGCCTTACTGTGTGGTACAGGGATTCTGGGACGGTTTTAGAAAAGCGGGTGCTTAAGTTTCAATAGTTCAGAAAATAAAGCATGTTTTCAAATATGTTTTTATGGAGATGGCTGAGGTGGGGGGAGTGGGGGGGAATGGAGACAACTGTACTTGAACAACAATAAAAAAATGAGTGAGAAAAATAAAAAATAATTCAAAAAAATGTTTTTTAAATGTGTATATAGTTGTTGTTATTTTTAATAAAGATGAAGAAACTGAGGTCTAAGAGGACTAGTGACTTGCCCAGGGTCACAGAGCTAGAAGCTGACAGGGCCAGGAAGCCAACCAGGGTCTCTGACTCCACGCCTGTGCTCCTAACTGCTCAGCGCAGTAGACTGGTCACAGAGCAGGCAGAAAGAGGGCTAGAGCAGCTCGCAGAGGAGCCAGGGTACCTTCCGGCCGGACAACGGGGCCAGGGATGCGGGAAAGAGTGATGCAAGAAACTGCTTTTCACTGTGGAGGCTCAGATAAAGTGAGCTCAGATACGCCGCAGAAAGGAAGGCATTTACATTCTGCAAACCCCACAAATGATCCCAAAGAGAGTCTTGCTCACTTGTCCACACTGACTCAGGGCTGTTCTCATTCGCTGAGATATTCTGGTGATTCTGGCTGCTCAAATCAGTCACAGCTGGTACAGAATAGCTTCGTGACACCTCACTAGGATGAGTCTCAGCGGTCGTAGACATGACTGTAACCGGGCTACAGGAGACACCTATGCAAAGAAACAGAAAAGGCAAACTAATAAAACGGCACCTCCACCGATACTCGCTGTACAACACATTTTTATCATAGTTTTTTAAATGTAAAATAGTTTCCTCATCTCCCCATCTCTTGCTTTAAAATATCACCTTCATGGGCAGACGTTTCCTTCTTTCGCACCAGTGATTCAAGTCTGCACGAGGTATCAGCTTATTGACCAAACTGAGCGGTGAGGCAGAAAAGGCAACTGCAGAATTCTTCCCGCTGTTTGCACAGACTGTGCATAATTACTGCTACTGACTGAGATTTCTTTATGAGAAAGTTTCAGCAAGATCTGCCCCCTTTACATGGCACTCTGAGAACAGTCTAATTATTTCATCTCTATGGTGCATAGACTTTGGGATTTTACCAATCCCAGAAAAAAATAAGTTCCCAAATTTTGAGGACAGACAAAAGCTACCAATTTTTTCCATTTTTATAAAAAAACTGCCAACTACTATTCTCTTTATTTTTTATTGAAACATTTCACCGCTCAAAAGAAACGATTTAAGTACATAATCCCAGACTAGGTAGCACTTTCAACTGAATATATTTAGCTTCATTAGAAACTCACTCTCATATCCTTATTTTTCTCATTTTACTGTAGGCCTGGGAGGACTGCTATGGACCAGCTCTAGTTAGCAAGTGGGATGCAGCCCTCCACATGGAAGGAAAATATACACGAGGCCGTCTGGTTCTCTAAAGGTTATGCAAACCTTGTACACCATTTAAAAATTACCAGGCAATGTAGCAACCCAAGAAAATACTCATGGGATCACAGCACATAAAATAAGTATAAGTCATACTGCAACATCATTTCGACTAAGTTTTTTTCCAACACCCATGGATGTAGGCTGGAAAAAAGAAATCACAGAAAATATAAATATTTTATTTGTCCAGGTTGTACAGTTGATTGAATTCTTTTTTTTTCCCACTAGCTGTTTCTTCCCCACCCCTCATCTAAAGCACAATTGGAGAAACTAAGCAAGTGATCACAAATTAGCATTGTCTGTGATTTTCACACTGCTGTCAATGCTGCTGTGTCCATCAGGGGGCAGTAGGGAACAAGCGTGGAGAGGGAAGTGGTACTTACCAGGACAGTTACCCTGGCACAAAATCTGTAACAGAAAAAGAGAACGGAAGTCAGCAGATTCACTCAGCCACAAAACATGCAAATCAGAAATAAAGCAGCAGAGAATTTAATAATGGGGTGGGGTGCTGAGAAACCCATTAAGCAAAGGCCTGCACGCCGAGGTTAGGATGCGGGGACACAATGCGGGAACTTGGTGTCACTGTGGGTCAGTCACAAACAATGGCTTCACTCGGTCATATGGAGGCTACCTGGCTGTTGGCTTGCCAGAGTTTGTCCTCCCAGATACTTCAAACACACCTTCCTGCCACTGCATCTTGAATTGAGACAGAAGGACCCAGAAAAAAAGTCCCAATTCTCTGGCCAGAAAGAAAGGAAGGCAGGACAATGTCAGGCTTCCCCAGAGCCACTTTCAGGTCTTGACTGCAGAGAGTAAAGCCAGATGTGGGACAGAGAAACCCACTGGCCTTGGGATTTTCATCGTGCAAAAATTCACCTTCTTCCTTCTACCAGTAGGTGGCAATAATCCTTTTTTTTTTTTTTTTTTTTTTTTTTAAACCTATGGCATGCAGCTTTGGGAAGAATGAACGTTTGAAACAGAAGGACCTTAGAGATTGTTTAGTTGATAGCGTCTCCATCTGCTACCTTTTGGCCCCTGGGGGTCCTCAGATATTCATCAGGATCCATTAATTATTTCCCCATGCTTAAAAGCCTAAGTTGTGCATTCTACTGTTTAGTGAGCATGCCTTTTAGTGGTTAACAGGATTTTTCAAAGTTTCGTCCTCATGAACAGAAAAATAACCGGAAGGGCCCTTAGTGGGAAAAAACTGTCCTCCAGCCTCTCATCACACTTAGAATAAAATTCAAACTCTGAGCTACAGCCGGTGGCCCCTCGGACCTCCTCGCCCCATCATGCCCTTAGCACTGTTGTTGAAACTGGTTTCCGCCTTAGAGGCTTCACGGGGTTATTGCCTTCTCCAAAACACTCCGCCCCAACCTTCCCACGGCACGGCCTAAAGTACCACCTCTGCAGAGAGTTCTTTTCCCACCAACCAGTGGAAATCAGTGCCCCTGACTCTCCATCACATTGCTGGTGTGCCTTCTCCCTGGCATTCACCTCCGTGGCTGTCAGACTCCTCCAACTAAAGTGTACACCCCACCAGAAGAGAAACCTCGTCTGTGCCCTGTGCCAAGCATGGTGCACACAGTAGGCACTCAATCAATGCCACTGAAGGAAAGAATGGGCCTCTTGTTTTGCAAGGGAGGCAATCCCTAAGGTCCAAAGATGGGAAAAGACTAGTCCATAGCAAGGCCAAGACCGGCTGGGTCCAGGAGCCCAATTCTCCAGTCCGGCGTCCCCTCCTTTCACCCCACCCTTTGCACCTACTGAGAAGAGAAGACAACGACAACACCCATTCTCAACCCATGGGTTACGGAGACAGGAAGAACGGCCTGTTCCCTGCCCCATCTCTCAGGGGCCCAGGTACAAGTCCTTAAAGGAACCCACTACTCCTCCTCTCTCTCCTCACTCCCCACAGTGGGGGCCAAGTCCTGCTGATTCTCCTATCCTACCTGCCCCCCACTCTCAAACTCCCATCCGCAGCACCCACTCCACATCCATGCCCTCATCATCTCAGGCCTAAACTTTCTCAGCTCATCTGCTCGTCCGCCGCACATCCATGCTGTGCGTCAGTCCACACAGTCCAGCGTGGGTCACAGGAGAGAGGGACAAAAACCATGAATTGGTTACTGGACAAGTAGCTCAGGGCAGCAATTTGGGGCAGGGGGAGGGGCAGGGGCAGGACGGGGACAGTACTTGGAAAACATTAAACCTTTGTGGACAAAACCCCATAAGACACCCAACATGGTGGGCCCTTCATAACACTGTTTGAAAGAACACAGTCAACAGAAAGCTCATATGCCTAAAATGACTGACTCTAGGATGGCACGCCCCAGGCCCTTGTGATATCTCTGTTTGTGTGTGCATCTGTGCACAGGAATCCACCCAAATATTGCCCAAAAACATTCAGGCTCTGGGCCTGCCCTCCAACCGTTTACAGAAAAGTAAGGGAAATAAGATGCAAGTAAGTAATTCAGGGTAGGAAGCCCCGACAAGCCGCTGAACAGGCACTCTTGGCCTGGAGCTAAAGCAGGAGCTCAAGGGAGAGGGAGAGAAGGAGGGGGGCAGGTGACCCAAACTGCAGCAGGACAGAGGGAGCCCCTGGGGTGGGTGCCGTTCACTGAGGGAAGTCATGGCAGGGCACACGTGGGGTCGAAGAGCGGCTGCGCATTTCCATCTGTGTCCTTTACTGTCCTGGGCTGTGTCAAGGAGCTCTGCGTTCTCAAGAGGCAAGTGTGAGGATCACCACCAGGATGAGAGGCAAGTTTCCAGAGATGGAAATCATGGCTTGGACTCTGTATTCTCCATGCGTTACACTCAACATGCACAGTGCTGACGCTGCCAGGCACTGTTCCAAGTATTACACTTACAGATATTAATTCACTTAAGCCTCCAAAGGGCCCTAAAAGGTAGGCACAGGTCCCCAGGGGGCCCATGGGCTGCAGGGCCTGGACTTGAATCCAGGCTGTCTGTCTCCAGCGCTGGGTCCTTAATCACTAGCTACAATACCTCCCACTGCAGAGTGGCTGGAGAAATTTACTGGGATTTAGAGAAGGTTTAAAAAGCAATTTTAAACAGTATTATCAGTGTGCTCCTTTCTTCTCTCTACCCTCCAGAAAGTCCAGAATGAAAAGTCAGGGTGATTTGGGGTTGTTGGTTTTTTTTACAAATTTGAGTATGGTTTCTCTTGGCAACCCCCTCAAACAAAGCCCTCGGTGCCATGCGACACACCAGCCTGTTGCTCTCTGAGGCTCATGGTGAAACAGTGGCCAGTAGGATGACACTGAACCACATAGCTCCCCATCTTTCCTGGCCTCGCTCTCCCTTGTTTGCTCTCATCTTGACCTCAGTGGGCCTGATTTCCCAAGTAAAGCACCAATACTTTAATCCTGGCCTCAGACTAAGACATGGGACAAGGGGACCTAAGAGAAGTCGCAAGGGGGCTCCTGGGGAAGAGCTTCCTCACTAATACAAAGGAACAACATGGAAGGACATACCATCCTGCTTTGCTGGACTCATCAGATCTGCCCGTGATGCCTGGAGCAGCTGCAGCCACTGTGTGACTAAGACAGAAATCAGCCACCTGCTGAGGATGGCAGATGAGGAGAAAGAGGGAAAACACCTGGCTCCTTGAGCTGCTAACTCAACCAATCCTTGAACCTTTCTACCTCCAGACTTCTCAGCTAGGGACATGCAACACCCCTTACTATTGAATGACTCTTGTTTGGGTTGTCTGCTATTTGCAACCAAAAGATCACTAGTTGACACAGTAACAACAGCAAAGCAAGGCAACTAATTTTTGAATTATCCCCCATTTTTACATATGAAGAAAGCAAAAGGCCAGCGATCTGCCATCCAGGGTCACAGGGCTGGTCAGTAAGAGATAAAGCCAGAATGCAAGTCCACATCAGCCAGGCCCCAGACTCTTCCAATAAGCACAGAAAAAGACCCTTGCAAACAACACCCCCCAACATGCCTGGCATGGTGGGCACTTCATAAATCCTTTCTAAAAGAAGACAATCAACACAAAGCTCATCTTTCTAAAACTAGCTCAAAGCCTTGTTGTGCCAGGGGATGAAGTGGAAAGAAACCCATTTCCACAGATTCATACACTAAGCACCAAAGTTCACTGCAAAAAAAGGAAGTTAGGGACAAGTTTCCAGAAATGACAGCTAAACATGATGACGAAAATAACCTCAGCTCCTTCCCCTTCTAAGAGGACCCAAAAAGGCCCCAGTGGTTGTTAATCAAAAAGGATTCCTTTTTTTTTTAAGTAAGTCCCTTGAACATTTAAGAAAAAAGAGGAGATCAAAACTATGAACATTAAAATGGCAACAAATTCACAACTAACAACAACTGGATCTAAAAAAACAAACTAAGCAAACAACCAGAACAGGAACAGAATCACAGGTATGGAAAACATCTGGAGGGTCACCAGTGGGGAGGGGGGAGGGAGAAAATGGGGAAAAAGGTGCAGGGATTAATAAGCATAATTGGTAGGTACAGAACAGACAGGTGGCTGCTGTGGCTCAGAGGACTGAGCGCCGGCCTGTGAACCAAATGGTCACCAGTTCAATTCCCAGTCAGGGCACAGGCCTGGGTTGCAGGCCAGGCCCCCAGTTTGGGGCATGTGAGAGAAAACCACACATTGATGTTTCTCTCTGTCTTTTTCTCCCTCCTTTCCCCTCTCTCTAAAAGTAAGTAAAGTCTTTTTTAAAAAAATATACAGGGGGAGGTTAACAACAGTATAGGAAATGGAGAAGCCAAAGAACTTATATGCACTAAGAACTAAGGTGGGGGGAGTCGTTGGGGGGAAGACAGGTACCAGGTGGAGGGGTGTAAAGGGGGAAAAAATGGGACAACTGTAATAGCTCAATCAATAACATTTTTTTTAAAGATTCCACTGAAATTGTTCCAAGTGCAGTGGCCCTGTACCCGCCCCTAACAGTCCCTCACCCGGCGCTCTGATCCTGGTAGTGGAAGAAGCAAGCCTCGCTCAGGCTCCATGGCATCGAATCCTCACAGCATGTCGATTAAACAGGACTTATCGTCCCCTTTTACAGATGAGGACACAGAGGCTCAGAGGACACAACCTGAGGTCACAGAGTTCCTGGGCACTATAAACCTGCCCCAGGCCCAGGAGGCAGAGATGAAAAGAGCTGCTGCAAGAGCTGCTTCAGGCGGAGACAAAACCAGCACTTTGCACTCTCTGTCCTTCTGGCAGAGACTGAACCAGACAAAGCCTGCAGAGCCAAGCCCGGGGCCAGGGCACTTCAGCTCCAGGGTCCTTGCCCTGCCCGACCTGAGGCTCCAAGCCCTCTCCCCAGGTGGTCAGCAGACCCATGGATGGGAGGGTTGCAAAGGAGCCCTCCCGGAGCTAGGACTCAGGAACACCCGAAGGCACAGCCCTGGGACCCAAACTGAGTCAGTGGGCCCTGCTTGCATGAAAGGCCGTGGGTGTCAGGGCAGCGCTATTCACAACAGTCAAAGGTGGGGAACAGCCTAACTGTCCATCGAGGGATGAATGGAAAACCATAACGTGGCAGATTCACACAATGGAATACTGGTCAGTCAGAAAAAGGAATGCAGTTCTGACCTGCGCTACAATGTGGATGAACCTTAAAAACATCATACCAAATGAAAGAAGCCAAACCCAGAGGCCCGCATTTTGTGATCCAGTCATATGAAATGTCCAGAACTGGGAAATCCCTAGACACAGAAAGCAGACGAGCAGTTATCAGGGGCTAGGAGAAGGAGGAAGAGAGAGTGACAGCAATGGGTGCTGGGTCTCCTTTGGGGTAATGGAAGTGTTTGCAACTAGGTAGAAGTGGCATTGGCACAACCTCGTGAATGTGCTAAACTCCACTGAATTTGTTCGCTTTAAAATGTTAATTTTATAGTATGTGAGTTTCACCTCAATTTTTTAGACAAAGACAGTAGGAGGGTGACTGTGGACTCAAGCTCAGCCACTGGAAGGGGAGAGGGGAAGGAAGCTTCCTGAAGGAGGAGGTGGAGGGAGTAGAGGGAGGAAAGGCAAGTGATAAACAGGGAGGTTTTGAAAGATGGATTTGGACAGTCAGGGAAGGGGGGATGGACCACCCCGCACTGAGAATCAGAAAATATGGACTGGGCAGAACAGCCTGACCAAGAGCACTATGGGACCTCCACTTCCACATGCATTCTGAGACTAAAAAGGATGGAACTCTAGTTTACTAAGCACCTACTGTGTGGCAGGCTTCCTACATCCCTTGTCTGAGCACAGGGTCAAGGAATCATGGTTAGGAGCATGAGACCTGGAACAAGACCACCTGGAGGAAATCATTCAGTGCCACCATTTACGGGCTGTGTGACTTTGGCCAGGTAGTTTAACCTCTCTGTTCCTCATCTCTGTTCCTACATCTATAAACAGGGAAGATAATCACAGCTGTGTTGTTGCGTGAGGATGCCCTTAAACAATCTATGAAGCTGCTATTGCTATCATCATTACCTTTCAATCTTCACAGCAACTCTACAAGGTACTTTCACCCCCATTTACCACTGACAATACCCAGGCTCAGACCCTGGTGACAAAACCAATGAGCAATCTGAGACTTATACTCGTGAAAGTATTGAAATAATTGAGCAACAACTCAGGTATACAGGTGGGCACTTAGGCTCAGAGACAGCAGGTGACTTACCCATGGACACACAGCTGGTAAAGCAACATCAAACCCCAGGTCTTGACCTCTGCATGCCTGGACCTCAACCACTCTAAACAAGCTTCCCCAACCCCTTCTCTCCTGAGACACCACCCAGACCTGAATGGAATACGCACAGTTCACCTCCCTTCTCACCACTCCTCTGCAAAGTCACCAGCACAGATGACCCAAGGCTGGTGCAGTCCCCCAGAGCTGGGTAAAAGGAGTAAACACTAAGGTAAAAGAGATTAAGCTCCCTGACTTAACAGGAAGACACAGACCTATGAGAAGAGTGTGAAACTGTTTCTCGGTTCCGCCAAGGACTTCCAGTCACCTACACACCCCAGGTACAGTAGAAACCCACTGGTCAACCAGATGGCCAGGCATTAACTGTGCCCTGGAACGCCCAACACTACACGGTAGAGTCCTCTCCCACCTCCCTTCTGGGGAGCTGACCCGTGCTGTTGAGTCTTCCAGCCTGTTCCCAGCACCCCGCCACCACCCCGCCCACCCCATAGACATGTTCTTGTTTCACAGCCTCCTTTCAGTTGTGCTGATGAGCCAAAGCCCTCTCTCCCCTTCTCTGGGAACCACCACCAGTTCCCAAAACCAGGCCCCAGAGAAAACAAAACTACTAACACTGCCCTCAGTGCCACCCCAAGTGGGCCAAAGCCAAAGCCATCCCATCAGCAGTCCACTCTGAACGCTGGACTCTTCCTAGGCACCACCTAGTTACAGGGCTCTCTCTAGCTGCATTTACCTAAAACTTCTAACTCCTCCCAATTCCTATGCATAGGAACACCGCTCCTATATACACACCGAAATGGACCCTCACATAATCTCTTCCCGCTCCCTGAGTCCCTGTGTGACTGCCCCATTAAGAATAACCTCCAACTCCTCCCTCCTGCCTTCCTGGGCACACTCAGCGGCCATGTCTTAAACACACTTCCCTGCCCAACACACCTGGACTTCCCACTTCCAGACTACGGCCACCTTACCTTCAACCAACTCCTTGTAACCTGCAGCCCTAACTAACAGAACCAGCCTCACTCTGGGGCTGATACAGACTCAGGCCATTTCCGTTTCTGTTTTTCAAAGCCCCCAGTGCACACACGTACACACACAAAGCAAAGAAGCGCCAGAAGAGGGTTCTGTCTGCTGCGCTATGTTTTGGTTCCGATCCTGGCAGAGCATCGCTGGGACTCCATCTCTAATCCCTCACTTGGAATCTAAAGGGCCAAAACCTCAATTAAGGCCCTTTTTGAACAGCCAAGGTGAGAGCCGGCCCTGCTCCTTCATCCACACACCTGGCTGCCTCTCTTCCAGTCTCTCCCATCAGTGCACAGTGAAAAGTAAATGAAAGGGCTAGACCAGACGTTCTAAAACAGGCCACTATTTGTCAGGACCCTGGCAGCAACAGTGACAGACACACTCAACCAGGATAAGTGGGGAGAGTTTCAAAGGGTCTGTGTACAAGGCATGGGTGGGGTAAGGGAAATCAGTAAGAGGTGGCAAGGATCCTAAGGTAGCAGCAGTGAGGAAGGACAAAGACACGGGCTAAAAGGCTGCTTCTACTCCATCTTCCAGCTGGGCACTCCTGCTGGGCTGTCACAAAGGGAAGCTGGAGGCCAAGGACACCTACTGGTGTAGAAAAGGTCAGGCTCTTCCCTTGGACACAATGGGTAGAGATGGGTAGGCGGGGCCACAGGGAAGATCCAGGGCCCAGAACTCCTTTCTGTCACGCCACCACCACCACTGCTGAGGGCCTGTGAATCTGGGAGGCACAGCCCAACACAGTGATCAAGAGCTTTAGGTTCAACTTCCTCTGACACCTGTGGGCTCTGGGACTTGAGGGCCTCACCGAGCCATCCGTTCCATCAATTATAAAATAGCCGAAGGATACATGCAATACAGATCCCACATCGAGTTCTGAGACTCAAACAAGACCAGGCTCCTATATTCCCAGCCTAACAGCCCTCTTCCTGCTCATCAAACCTCCAAAGCTGTCACCTGACGACCTGCAACCGCTCCAGCGGGGCCCAGCAGCTCTCCAGGCTCTGAGCCCCTTTCCGCCCAAGCCCCTCGTGCCTTCCCCGCAGCCCTGCACTGCCCCAGGCCCTGGGGTAGGTATCAAAGGCACCAAGGGCACTTTCAGCATTTCTGACTCACCAAGAGCTCACAGCAAAGAGCTTGACCATGCAATGTGGACGGACAGCCAGGAGTCACCCAGCTGCATAGGCAGGGGTGCCCAAGGAGCTGGTGAGCTTGGGGGACAGGGAGGGAGGGGCTCGGGTGGCTTGAAGATAACATACAGGAGAAGAATGGTAGAAAACGCCACCTAAAGAGCGACCCCATGTGGGAATTTAATAATGGTTGGTTCTACCTGTTATAATATTAATTCAGCCCTAACTACCGGCCAATCACTGCACTACAGATGTTATCGTCTCATTTCGGCCCAACAATCCCAGGAGGCAGGAACTGTGTTTATCCCCATTTTACAGATGAAGAAACTAAGCCCCGGAAAAGTTAAGTTCCTGATCCATCACCTTACAACTAGTAAAGTCTAACATTCCAGCCCAGGTCTGCCTGACTCTGAAGCTCCTGACCTTGAGCACTAACCTGGTTCATCCCTGGACAGATCTCAACCGAGACCATGGAACCCAAAGGCAATTTCAAGACTGCCCGTCACAAACCCTCACCTGGCATGTGCCTTGGGGACAGGTTCTGTCAACCCATTTAAATGGACCGATTTAAAAAGGCTTCTGTACTGCTCTCAAACAGAGCAGCGTGAGGCTAAATTCACGGATTTTAGCAAGCAGCAAACCTTGGGAGTCCTGTCATACACGTTCCGTTTTTAGGGATGGGTAATAAGTGACTGAATAACACAATGGGTAACAATAGACTCTTTATCCTTCTAAAACCAAGCCCACACACCATATGACAATAGTTATTTTTACCCACTGACGTAATTAACCAAAATGTGAACCGCTTCGAGCAATTTTTAAAATCAAGTAGCATTTCACGGGATTTGGAACATGCACAGATTTCAGTTCTGAAAGGCCATCATTCTTCCTCGCTCTCATTTATCTCCCTTGTGAAATTACCCCACAGCTCCTAAGAAACTGGCCCCTGAGAGGTAAACCGTTGACCATGAAAATGGCAGATGGGGTACCGCTCTCCCACGGAACCCGAAAGCCTGACAATAAACACCATAATGGGAAACTTCCCAGAAGGCAGTTGTGACACTGTGTGGTGGCCGGAGCACCTGGCACCCATTTGCACCCTAGAATCCAAAAGCCAGGGGACGGGAAGGCCAGCAGGCGACATGGCAAACTACCCACAGTACAAGCCGCTGGGCAAAGCAATGGGGAAATGGGCTGGCTTACTCTGCCTCGTTGACGAGTAAATGACTCTCTCAACAGGAGGCTGCCACCCATCGAAAGGAATTGTGGGAGACGCGTGGGCATAATCCGTAATTCTGTGTCCTCAAAAACCCAGGTCAATCGAAGCGATGAGTACCAACCGCCCTGCAAACCACCAGCTGGCTCATCTCTTCCCTCTTGGGGCATTTGGAGGCAAGATGAACTCTTCCAAACAGACAGAGAAGAGAGTAACCAGAGAGGCTATTTTGGGGAGGCTATGTATGTGAACTTGAGATGCAGAGCTGAGGATGACCTTAGAATCCCAGGCCAGAAGTTTCCATGGGTATTTTTAGCAGTAGAACTTTTTTTTTTTTTTTCAAAATGAATCTTATGAAGAACTATATGTATAGACTTCCACATGTCATACATGCCTGTACACGTATAAATGTGTATGTGTGTATATGCATACTTGGATAAAAGCAAGTTTTTTCATTATGTATGTATTTTAGATTTCAAGTAACTTTAGTCTTATTTTGAATATAATCGATATATAGCCATTAAGACACTGGTGTTCTCCAAGGTATTAAAAGTCGGTATAACACATTTGGACCGGTGTTTCATTACAGTCTCGTTACCGTTTTCAATACAGCCAAACTGAACGGGAGAGGCCTGTTTTTAATGAAAATCAAAGCAAACATTTATGGAACCCCTGACATCCCTAAGGAACACAATCTGAAAGCGGTTTGACTTTCTGAAGAAAGAGAGAGAGTCCCAGAACGGTTCAGACCCCCAGCACTGAGTCTATGCCCGCTCCCCCGCTCCCCCAGGTTTGTCACCCCATCTCGAGTCAAGGTCAGAGTTGGCAGTCCCAGGCCCCAGCCTGGGCCCTTTCTCCACCTTATATAATAAATTTGGGGGCCCTACACTGGAGCTCCTTTGTCCAAACTAGCCCACTGACATGTTTTATTTTACCCAGTGTTTTCTTTTTTTAATTTACCTCCATTAGAACACCATCCTGTTTTCCCCCATTGTGGCTTTTTCCGACTTTTCTGAAGTAAAATTGGCAAATAAAAATTGTATATAATTAAGGTGTAAAATGTGGTGTTTTGCCACAGTATTTCCTAAAATCTTGAGCAAGTATTTAAAAACTAGGAGACTGGAGCATTTCAAACATCCTGATTTTTAGCTTTTCAAGAAAAAAAAAAAAAAAAAGATGAAGAGCTCTGGCTTTCTCATCTGGCCACATTCAAGCAGTTCATTGGGTCTGAGTGTCGGCTCCCCCTGGTGGTCGGGTAAGTGCCTCCACCCCTCCTGGTGTGTCACGTCAACGATGAGACCATGTGGCAGCTGACAACAGGGCACCCTCACTGTTCACTTTCTCTCTCAAAACTGTGAGCGTGTGCAAGGCTGAGAGGTGGCACGGCTCTTCACTGTGTGGCCCATTCCACTTGTTGATGTTGCCGAGTCCTCCTAAGACGTTTGGGCTGCTGCCCTGACTGAAGTACCCAGCTAGCGGTCAAAGTCCGTGGGGTGCAATTATTAACAAATTGTTTACTTTCTAACTTTCTCTCTGGCCAATGTCAACTGTGAACAGTGTACAGGATGTGACTGTGGAATGCATCATTCTGCCTGTCCCTAAATTCTCGGCTCATCCCCTGACCTGCCCCCCATGCCATCCCCAGCACCCCAAAAGGAGTGAAAAATGGGGTAGAGAGTTCTGATGCTCCGGCGAAAGAATTTCTACTTCCTCTTCTTGAACTTGATTAACAAAACCACTCCATAAGTCCCACCAATTCCCTCCTACGTTGCCCATCCTCCTCAGAGTATGATAAAAAATGGCTAACAACCACCACTTACTTCTGGATTTTGCCATGCATAGTGAGCACTTTTTTGCCCAAATTTTTGAGGGGAAAAATAAGGACACGTATTATACATGGGTAGTGCTGAACCGTGGGTGCGCATTATACACAGGAGCACATTATACACGGCAAACTGCAGTAAGCACTTGCTGAGTGCAGGGCCGCTCTCCATAGAATCCTTCCCGTCCCCACCCTGCCCAGCTGCAGGATGGGCAGTCCACGCCCTTCTGACCCCCCGGTCTCCCACAGCCCTCCCCCACTTCCTCCCAGAGGAAGACGGACCTTCAGGGCTCCAGGTCCCAGCTTTTCGAGCTCTGCCTTCGACTGCCCACAAAACGCTGAGGAGTCTCTCACTATGCATAGACTCTGGCCAAAAAGCCAAGGGTGGATCCTGTCTCAGAGGCCACAAGGGCCGGCGGTGATTTCAACAGACCCAGATGCTTTTCACGCCCACACAGAACCATCCTGAAGTGACCCCGTGCTCTTCCAAGGCTTCGGAGACAGAGATGGGCACAGTCCCCACAGTGCTGCGGCCTTGAGGAGGACAGGGAGCACAGTGGCGCAGAGTGTCAGCAAGGCTTGCGTCAGGTCTGGCTTTGCATCCTGGCCTCACCACTCATTAGGAAGGAGTCGGGGCTGGTGACCTCACTTCTTGAGATCTGCCACCTGTAAGTTACCACCTACTCTGCAGGCTTGAAGAGGGGATTAAGCGGTGCATAGTAGGTGCTCTATAAACAGCAGCAAACATCCATCATCGAGGTGGGAGAGCACAGGAATTAGGACATGCTCTGGAGTCCAACCCTACCAGCTGTGTGAATCTGACAAGCTCCTCATCCACCTTCAGCAACAATAATAACAGCACCTACCTGGGTGGGGTGGGGGGGGGACTACTGATAAGTATTGATAAGTAAGATGAGTGTAAGAGGGGGAGGTGTTGTGTCTGAGACTTTTCATAACAAAAAAAGGTGTGAACAGTATTTACTCATAGGATTGTTGTGACGAGTCTTCAGTGATATAACCCATGCGAAGCACTTGACAGACACTGAGTGCACCACAACTGATGGCTATTATTACAATTATTACCACCAGCAGGAGCTGGGATGAGAGGCTCCGAGAGGTGAAGCACAGGGAGGCGGGAGCTGCCTGGCAACAAGACTGAGAAAAAGCAGAGCCAGAAGGTGTTTCTGCTGACACAGAAGCAAGGACTTGGGCTAAAATTCTCAGATGCTGCCTTCTTATCTTCTGCTGCCTGCCCATGGGGCCAGAGCCAGGCTGAGGCCATCCAGCATGGGCCTGAGGGCAGCAACGCTCTCTGCAAACCGGCCCTCAACCCCACTCCCCACAATGCCAGCAGGTCTGCCCAGTGCAGCTGGAGCACAGGACCCAGACCCCACTCCGCTCCGTGTGACAGAAATCACAAGTGGTGTGACAGACCAGTTCTGACACAGATTTTTCTGCCCACAATATTCCCTTCCAATGAAAAAGTGCATCCCTGAAATATCCAGACGACACAAGAAACTCAACTGTTCTCCACTCAGCTTTTAACCACCACCACCAGCACAAAAAAAAAAAAAAAAAAAAGCTCCAAGGAAGAGCTCTACCATCATCCTCACTGAGACTGATCATTGATAAAATGTCACCTTGGCAAATCACCTGGGACAGGCACTATCAAGCCAGTGATGCCACAAAGCAAACACTTTCATTTTACATCCAAGCAGTGAAAAGAGCACTGGGAGTCCTAAGGTACCGGAGTAACGGAGAACTGGTTCAGCAGGGTCTGGGGAAGACAGCCCCGGGAGAAGACAGGTGATCTTCAGCATCTCGTAACGCCCTAAACCGGACGCTGGCAAATTATTTCCGTAAAAGGCCGGACAGTGTATATTTTAGGTTTGGCAGGTCATACAACTCTGCTGATGGAATGCAAAGCCAGTCGCAGATAATGCGTAAACCAATGACCGTGGCCGCGTTCCAATAAAACTTTATTTATAAGCATTAAATGTATATTCATTTTCAACTGTCATGAAATATATTCTTCTCTTGATTTTTTTAACCACTTAAAAATGTAAAAAATTAAAAATAAAAATACTCGTAGCTCACAGGCCACCCAAGAACAAGCAGCGGCTGGATGTGGCCCGCGGGACGGTAGTTGGCCAACCACAGCCCTGCATCACACACTCAGCCCAGACAGAGCCGTGGGCACAGGCCAACAGCAGCTCAGAGCCTGAGCCTGCGGTCCCGTGCCCGGGTTCTGACCATCGCTAGCTTGAGCACTAAGCTAAAGTTCGATCTTCTCACCTGAAAACAGGGATTATAACAGCTCCCTCCATGAGCACATGAGAGAATTAAAGGAAATCACGTCTGGCACAGAAGCAAGCATTTAAGAGAAGCTGACTATCATGATTGCTGTTGTTTATTTGCTTTTGGCTAGATATCCATCAGCTCGGTTTAAAATCACAGCATCTCTGATGCTAGCCTGCATTTCCAAATGGAGGTCTTCGGCTAATAAGACATGGGAAGAAACAAAATTTTCCTTAATGAATGCAGGGTACGTGAGAGATAAAATAACTTGCACTCTGGGCCCATTGGTGACAGAGGATGGTGTCCAGCGGTCAAAACACACTGGCCACAGAGCTGCGTTCTCAGAGCAGCATCCTCTGGGACCCTGCACACCTGCGGTCTGACCGTCTCTCACAGCCCAAGACGAATCACACACTTCATGTCCACCTTGACCCAGCACATGGCCTCCCCTGTCACGTGCTCACTCAGCACTGAGTGACGGGTGGGTTTGAACTGGATCCCCAGGGCCCAGAACAGAGCTGGCCTGGCCGTGAGTGGGTAAAGCTGAATAGGTGTGTGTGAACTTCAGGGCCTCAAGGGCAAGCAATGGGGATGGATGCGGTCAGTCACAAAGGAAGATAAAGATCTTGGGGGTCATCAACTTAGAGTCGAGGAAACAGGCCGGCCCAGAAGGTAAAGTAATTTGTCCCAAGCACCTGGGTCTGAAACTCATTCACTGACCCATGTTTCCAGAGACGGCATCCATATGGCAGGCCCCGTGACCATTAGGGACACAGAGCCTCGGGTGGCTGAGCCACTGGCCGGGGAGACAAAGAAATAAACCACCGACGATATTCTCTCCTTTAAGGAGCCCCTTAATTTGGTGAGGTCCCCAACTCCTGATAGTCACCACTTTGCATCTCCTTCTGAACTTTTCAACATGCACGCTTTTTTTTTTAATAACAGATGTAATCAATGGTGCTACAAAGGAAAGTGTGAGTCATAAAAGAAGAACTCACATTTCAGGCACGTTTTTCCATGTATCAACATACCTCAAATTCCCTGAATAATCTGCGCTGTCCTCCCCTACTCTGGCTCCTGCTGGTCCTACTACCTAGAAAGCAAGAGCTATTTCCCTCCCTCCTTTGCCCAGCAGCTTCGCCAAACTCCATTCTCCAGCCTGAGCTTTCCCATGCTCTGTGCTCAGCACCCAGCGCCCCCTCCTACCACTCCTTACTGTCTCGGTGTCTGTTCACCAGCTGCAAACTCCTTGAAGGTGGAGATGGTGTACCTCGCACCCAGCACAGCGCCTGAACGGGCTGCCGGCTGGAAGGCTGGACCCTGCACAGTGTGGTGGGCTAAGCGGATTGAGGGTGGGGACAAGGTCTAAATGGGAAAATTGGGTTTGACATGGACATCAGGGAAGAACAAAGGAGAACATGCAAGTCAAAAGAGTGTGAAAAAGAAAGTACAATTGCAAGAACGGCCATGGAAGCTGGAGGCTGTAGGAGCCATCTGGGAAGAAACATGTTAAAAACACAAAGGCCCAGCCAGCCCTGTCCTACTTCAACCAGGTTGGGCACTTGATCAGCGCTGTAGGTGACTCAGACATGCTCCTAAGGTGTTTTCAAGGGACAGCGAGAAAAGATGATGCAGCCCGGTAAGTCCTCTGGTCTGAGGTAGCCACACCTTGCAGGCTCCCAGGAAAGCTCTGGACAACTCCAGGGGGTGAGCTGGGAGCTGGTTTGGTTTGAGGAAGACTCAGCCCAGAGTAAACTGAGGACATACTTTAATGGTCTTTCAACAGGGAGGGCTCTGGCTTTCTGGATTCCAGGTTATTTGCCCGGGGAGTTCAAGCCGGGCTAAAAGCAGACTATCTGGTGGGGAAGGTGGGCCAAAGGGAGTGTTTCCCTCAGGTGCACTGCAAATTTCTGGCAGTTTCTTCTAGCTCTCCCTTCCACAAATCCAGCAGTCCAACAAATCTTAGAAAGTAATCCCATCGGCCTATGGAGGAATTCGGGCTGCGATTGACTCTCCTCACTAACCAAGAACTGGCACTGTTTCCATATCAAGGTCGGAAGACCAGCTCTCTGTCACTCCACGCCATCTGCTCAAAGAACACGTTACTTTTCCTTATGTGCTTTCAGGAAATGAAACGCAACGCGTAAGAGGCATGAGGGTTATAAACATATTCTGTAAACAGCCGTGAGCTGCGCTGGGTTCCAGCCAGGTCTGCAGCGAATGAGTCAGCGTTTTGCAGAAGAAGAATGGATGCGGGTGCCAGACCTGGGTTGCAGTCTCCACTCCACCACTAGGTATAAGACACGGGGGTGAGCCACCAAGTCTCTGGAATCCTTAGTATCCACATGTTCCACCTGACTCCCCGTGGTCATGGCAAGCAAGAACTTCCATAAGGTCTTATACAGAATAGGCGCGTAACAAATGGGAGCGGGTTGCACCCCTCAGGTACACTGATCTTCAGAAGTAGCAATTACGTAGCGTTGAACAAAAGATGTGCAACACACACAGGCATTTTACCCAGTTGAAGATAATTATTAACTATTAACAATAATTACTGCATTGTACAAATAAATCGCATTATATAAGAAGTCAGTCTCTTCCCAAGTTTGCATTAACAAAGAAAAAGTTAAAATTCTCCAAGTCTCATAAGTCCAGTCCATCTTTCTTTGCCATCTAATAAAACACTTTTTTATTTCCTTTCATGGGCTGAAACTTCACTGCAAGGCAAACTGTCTGAGGGCATGCCTCTGAGACAACAGGACTCTGTGTGCGCTCAAATACTCCCCTGTTCCCGCTGACTGCTTTCTGTTGCTCTGAACAGACACTGCACAGAATCGAGATCAGAAACGGTCCTGTGATCTCCCTAATTGCTTCCACAGACAAGTCCAAATGGGTAAATTTTTTTCAAAGACACAACTGACTCAAACCCCAAATGCTCCTCAAGTAGCTCTCAGCCTTCTCTCCCACAGTGGCGGGGACCCCCTCGGCCAGCCCTCACCCCGGGCTGGGCAAGAGCCCAAGTGGCAGGAAGGGCTCTCCCTCCAGACAAGACCCATCTCCGCCCAGTGAAGGCCAGCACTCAGAAGAGGAAGGCCAGGAAGTCAAAGACAACATGTTCTTGGGCATCTGTCCTCTTCTTACCCCGAAGCTGACCCCAAGTCTGATCCAGAATCTACCAGTTGGGGAGTCCCTGTACTACCAAGAATTCCTGTCCCCAAACACATTCTTAACAGCCACATACAGACAGCACAACACACATCTGTCACAGCAGACACCACGAACCAGGCCACACAACCTCAGATTTGACGGATCTCAACAGAAATCGGGGTCTCCCAGGATTTTACTGGCATTCTGCGAATTCCTTTTATTAGCTATGCAAGGAAACAGGTCCTCCTAACTAAAAGGAGGGGCTCAAGGAGACGCTGAAGTCTTAGCAGTAAAGAGCGTAAGGTCCACCCTGGACAAGAGCCTCAGTTGTTCGGAGTATCGTCCCGGACACCAAAAGGTTGCAGGTGTGATCCCCAATCAGGGCAGGTACATAGGTTGCAGGTTCGATCTCTGGTTGCAGCACGTACAAGAGACAACCCACGGTCGTTTCTCTCTTACGTCACTGTTTCTCTCTCTGCCTATTCCTCCATCCCTCCCTCCCTCCCTCTCTCTCTAAACTCAATAAAATCATATCCTCAGGTGAGGATTAAAAAAAAATAAATGAAAGAGTGTGAGGTCTAAATTCCCAGCAGGTTTGACTCTAAACAGACAACACTTAACTGCAGACACCCACCGCTGTCCACGTTATTTCCCCATTCGGTAAACTTAATATGCCAGCAAAACCTTATTATACAGTCAGTGCTTGATAAGCTTCTTAAAATAACTTTACTGCCGTCTTTTAAAAATAAAGATAATTAAGAGCTCCAAAAGTTCATTTTCAGCAAGATCTTTCGGTGGCAGTCTATCTGGGATCTAAGAGGGAATATTAGACTCTCACATGTTTTAACAAATTAAGTACCAGGAAAACAATTTTACTAGGTCCTCACTGTTCAAAGGAACATTTCCCTGCTTGCACTGTGGCTTCTGACATCCTGCCAAGTTCCAGGCACTGAAATATGAATTGGACAAAAAAGGACTAAGACAGAGTAAATGCCATTAACGGCTCTTCCAGGGCAGGCATCTCTCTTCCTCAAGAGCCAAAGGCCCCCCAGGGCAAAAGGAGGACTGAGAGGGAACTGGGCTCCGCAACACCTGCTCCCTTGGGACGGGAGGGTCAGCGGCGACTGCTGGGCTCTCTCCAGCCATGGTTGTGTGTGTGTCAAAGGTTTGCCCCATTTCATCTGGACACGTAATCAAAGAGCACCCATCACGGAGCGCCAGAGCTGCGGGGGCCATCAGCAATCGGCGCGACCCTTTGTACAGTGGTGTTTCGGAACAGCAAAACCCTCTTGACAAATGAAACCTTACGTGAAACCCAAGTAAAACCAGATACGACGGCCGACACGATTCGTAGCCTTCGTTCTAAAAGTTCAAATGAATAACATTTACTTATTATGGAGCATCGATCTGCTTTGTTTTTAAACGGCAACCTGGGCAAACAAACATCGGACATCACGTGGCACATCTCATCCATTTCTGGGTTTCATTTGGCTGCACAAAATCAATAAAAAACTGATTCAGTGAGATGTGTAGCCTCAAGTGGTGGAAGTTGAATAATTCATCTCAATTAAACTGAGATCAGAGGTTGTATTCCTAAGGGCATCATTTAAAAAAAAAAAAAAAGCTTAAGCTGGTGGTATGGGTAGCCTCCAGCATTAAAAGTTTTCTATTATTGATATATAATTGACATATAACAGCGTATACATTTAAGGTGTGCATGTACCAAATGATTACCGCATTAAGGTGATAACTTCCATCACTTCACATAGTGACCTGTGTGTGTGTGTGTGTGTGTGTGTGTGTGGTGAGAACATTTGAGATCTACTGTCTTAGCAACTGTCACGTATACAATACAGTATTGTGTTTAAAAATTTAATAATAAAAAAATAAATTTAGAAAAAAATTAATCTGAACCAAACATTTAATGGAACTCCTGAAACATTTCACAAAATGTTTCCTTGGAAGACTTTGAAACTACCCATCTATACTCTTAATTTTATACAAACTCTACTGAAGGATTAAACAAGGAAGAGGGGAGAACATTCCCTGATTCTGTGAAGCCAATATGAACTTGATACTAAGACAGACAAGGACAAAATGAGGAGGGAAAATTACAAACCAAACGTATACGCGATCATAGATGCGAAAGTCTCAAACCAACATTAGTAAGGATGCACGCAGCAGCGTGTGAAAAATAGGATAATGGCAAGGTTGCTTTATCCCAGGTATGCAAGAATGGCTTGGAAAGAGAAAATATGCCATTTATTACAGTATCACATTAAAGGGGGGAAAACCACAAGGTCATCTCAATGAATGCAGAAAAACCATTTGATGATATTCACCGCTCACATATGAAAATTCTTAGCAAATTCAGACTAGAAAGGAACTTCCTTAACTCAATAATGGTGATCTACCAGTTACAGAAGGCGTCATTCTGAACCCAGGGGAACTGAAGAGAATTCCCTTTAAAATCAAGACTAAGACATTAATTGCCAACTACACCTCAATGACGCTGGGGAGGGGAGGGCTAGGGAGGGCAGAGGAGGAAGGTCAAGACCAAGACAAGGATGGTCACCACTCAGTGTCACCACTTCTGTTCATACCAAAGACAAGAAGAAAGAAAGGAAATAGATAAGAATTAGAAAGGAGAAAACAAAGTTCTCACTCACTGCCTACAGAAAATGAGATATGAGAATTGGCTATATAGGGGGGGGAAATGTAGAACTTCCAGGCACCTAATTAGAAGTAACCGGAGAATTTAATTTAGCAGTGACCAAATCAAATGTGTTTCCATGTATCAGCCACAAACAGAAGACGGGATTGTTGTAAGTTATCACTTACAACAACTACAAAAACCTAAGGAACCTAGGGCTGCACCTAGTAAGAGATATGTAAGCTTCATGTAAAGCTTATTATCAAACTTCATTAAAGGACTTAACGGAGGAGAGAGATGCCATGTTCCCGGACTAGAAGACTCCCTGTTGAAAGATGTCAATTCTCACCCAGTTGATTACAGACTCAGTGCAATCCCAACCAAAATCTAAGGGCGGGGGCGGGGGGGGGGGGGGCGGTTCAGGAAGTGGATCCTAAAACTTAAATGAAGTGCAAAAAGCCAGGAACTGCCAAGACCTCCTGAAGCATTAAGTGCAGGGATTTCTTCCATCACCTTAGAAAGCAAATAGTAATCCAGAGTGAGGTGCAGGTACAGGTAAACCGACCAATGAAACAATAACGAGCCCAGAGGGAAACCCACCCACCTATGGAAGCTTGCCGTGATGCTCACTTGGCATTGAAGGTCACTGGCAGGAGGGAAGAGTTCATTCAGGGGTGCTGGCTGAATTCTTGGAAAACTGAGAGACTGGACCTCTACCATCATTCCAAAGGCCAAAAGCACTTCGAAACACCAGGCTGGTGTGAAATGAGGCCCTGCGCACAGGGGAAAGAGTCCCGGCCGGGAGTGAGGAGGGCTGGGTTACCTCCTGGTCCTGGTCGCCCACCTGGCACCCAGCTTCCCCAGTTCTTCATCTGAGTAACTGGAGCAGTGTCTGGCCTCTAGTGATCGCCTGATAAACATGGGCTACGGTGGGTCGTCACAGGCGATGATGATGGTAGTGGAATGTGTCAGTCAGTGGCATGATGGTGTCAGTCAGGAACACACCCACCAGTTCCTTTCTTCCCTCTGCGTGCCTGGCACCCCATAGGTGCCCACTGAGTACCTGCAGGCTGGACGCACAAGTGAAGTCCCCCAGGGCCTCCACAGCAACTGCTCTGTCATTTAACACAGATCATCATAAACTGGCTCACGCACTTCCAGGGACACTTCAGAGTCAGTGGCTTTATTGGATTATCAGCTAAGCTTCTAGATAAGTGGTTCTTGGTTGGCAAGGTGGCAACAGAAAAGTGGGCTGCTGTTGTGAGGAACGCCACCCAAATTTGTTGCTAAACGCTTATAAATGGTTATCTTGAGGAAGCAGAGTGCATCCAGAGCTTTCTCCGAACAGCCATCTACGGCTCAGTTCAATAGGCCTTACCGAGGAGGGAAAGGGGTTACAGCCCGACCAGGGCCGTGGGCCTGTGTACAGGGCGGGGGTGGGGAGTCCTAAGGACCACCACCGGCCTCGAAGGAAAAAAGAGGGGTGAGGGAGAGAGAGGATTAGGAACAGTCAGGAGCCGGTTGGAGGTGGTTGGCTGACTGGGCCATGGGCCGGTCACTTAGAGCAGGCAGTTGGTTGGCTGCCTGATGAGGGGCGGTGGGACAGTGCAGGAGGCTGCTGGTAACAGGTCACAGGAGAGACCTCTCCCCCACTCCAGGACTGATCTCAGGGAAAAAGGAAACGATCCCTGTGGGTCTGGAGATGTGCGTTCTGGTCCAGGATCAACAACCCATTCCATCCCTGGAGTCGAGACACCTTGCCTTGACAGGGCCTCTGTTCTCCGGTCCATAAAATGGGATGTGTCACCCTTGCCTTCTCACCGCACAGAATTGTTCAAAGAGCCGACGCAACGGCATATACTAGCCCTGTGAAGGCGACACGCTGCAAATACAATGCGTTCAAAATTTCCTTCCAACAGCTTTTCAGAAGTACGTGGCCACCCTTCTCAGTCTGGCAACTACGTCTCCACCCCACAGCAGTGGCTAGAAGCACCTGCCCTTCTGAACAGCACCAGGGAATCAGAAATAACGACCTTGCCGTGAAGACTGCACGCTACACACTACACGCTTCATGGGGGAGACCCAGCTCCACCGCGCAGACCAGCAAGGCTTCCGCCCCACTCCCCTCCTCAGCTGCCTCTGCCACCAGGGACCCACAAAGGCAAGCGTCGACTTTCCTGGGGCTGGGGGAGGGGACAGCATCCTGTGACTGACACAGCCTCCCTGAGCAAAGAGCAGGGCTCTCGGGATGTGTTGGTCTGGTTGGCTCACTTAGTCTTGACTTGACACCAATCCTAAGGGAGCAGGAATCTCTGAGAAATTTTTCAGTCACCCGATGGAGCAAAACAAAAAGGTCCAAGGTGGAGCAGAAAGGGGAAAGAAAAGTCACAAAAACAATTACATGTTCTTCACTGAGAGGGAGCCGGTCAAGACCCACCTTCAAGGGGAGAGTAGTGGTGACTTTTCTCTCGTCAGCAAACACTACTGACTAAAGAGAGCTCACCCTGCCCTCAGGTTTTAACGACTTTTGTTTTGCAGCCTAACTTTTTAGATACACGCACATCACATCATGGGTCAGTAATGCAAAGTGCAAGTTTATGATAACAACAACATTGTGGCAACAGCGTCCACTGACTGAGCTCTTCCCTATGCCAGGAAACTCTTTCCAACATTGCAAGGAATCCTAGTAACACCCTTATGGGATGCTCTTATCTCTGTTCTATAAGTTGGAAAATCGAGGTCAAAACACAGGGGTGGCCCAGGACCAAACACCTCAACCTGTAGCCAGTGGGGCTGTTTGCTCCTCATCCCCTTCCTCCCGGAGGTGGGACTGGTGGCTGAGGGCCACGTCCTCCCACCTTTAACCAAGGAGGGACGCAGCTTCATTGCAGATGGAAGAGACCCTCCAAGGCAAACAGGTAAATGCCCTCATCTGAGCTAGTCGGCCATTGGAATGTGGTCTGACAAATGGGCTTTGATTTGATCAGCATGTCACCACCATCCCTCCCCCCCATACTCATCCTCTTCAGGGGAGGGGCTATTTGGAAAGGGGGCTGAGTGTGTTTCCTAAAATGCTGGATGTCCCAAGGGAGATGCACCAGCAGGATAAAGACTTGGCCTGAATGACTCCAAACGCAAAGCCACGCAGAGCAGAAGTGACAGGATTGACCGCTCCAGGGCAGGGGCACCCAAGGAACCCCAGCAGGGAGAGGTGGCCCCCCAGGCCCCACCCACATGGAGCCCAAACTCTTTTCAGGACAGAAAGGTGCATTCCTGGCCACATGGACCAGACCCCCAGGACACGGGTGCAGGGGGTCAGAATCACGGCGCAGTGTGGCAGAGCTCAGGGAGACACCCACAAGGCCAAGGCAGGTCTGGGCATGGGTTTGGGGGCCAGTGTGCACCCCCTCATGGCTGTGAGGTCTGTGGAGGTGCACAGGGCTGCCCTGATGGTGCAGACCTATCTCTGAGGAATGGCGCTGCGCTCGGCTCTGGTTGGAGACACAACACCAAAGCCTGCTCCTTATGGTGACTTGAAGGAACAGGAGAAATCAAAGCCGGCCAGCCAGCCTCTGACTAGGTGCTAGGAGCTTTAAGAACGGCAGCCAGTGTGGGCTGGGGGTCTGGGAGGGAAAGACCACCTTCACTTCCTCCCGGAAGTGGATGGAGGAGAGAAGACTGCGTCAGGAAGAAGCAGAAGGTGCAGAGCGTCTGGGGCTGCAAGACTTCATTCCTTAAAGATGGACCAGGTGGCAGGTGCTATCGGCACAGGACACAAGGGCTGCTCCCAGATGACACGAAGCCATTCCACAAGGTTGTATGTAATTAAAGAGAGTTTCCTTGACACACAAAGACTAGGGGACTGGCAGGGAGAGTCCAAACACCTTCTTTGCTTAAAAATGTGTTTCCCACTTTTCTCTTGAGTGGTAGCAGCCAGTGCTGATTGTGAGCCAGCCAGAAGGCAGCTCCAAGGATCTTCTCTGTGGTATCCGGGGCACACGAAAATTAGCCCCTTTTACAGAGGGGGAAATGGAGGCACTGCACATCCGTGGCTGGTTCAAGGCGCTAGAGCCAGGATGTGACAGAGCCAGGCCCGGAGCCACCTCTGCTCTATGTCCTCCACAAAAATTCCTTTCATTTACTGAACATCACTACGTGCCAGCACTGTGCTGGGCACTTCACAACATCCCTTCGAATTAAATGCCTCATCCCCACAGAAGAATTTCTATGTGTACATTATGACATCGACTAAACGACCTTAAGCCTTTAAAACAATCCCGAAAAGACACACACCAAATCAGTAGTAGTGGTCTCCTCATGTAGTAGGTTACAGGCAACATTTAAAAAAAAAAAGATGTTTCTGTACTTTGCCACAATTTATTTCCACACGGGGCATGGCTTTCTTTTACAATTAAAAAAAAAACCAGGCCTCTGTGTAATTCCACATCACAGGCATTTGGGAATGAGTAAGAACCAAAATAAAAATGTTCAAAGTGGTTTTCAAATGCAGCAGACACCCCTCCTGACCGCCCAACGCACTGACCAGGGATGACAAATGGCGCTCCGCTGAAATTAAGAGATACAGTGTGTTACCTGAATAAATAATAGATGATAAACTCTTGGCAGAGTTACTAAAGCAAAGCATGTTGGCTGACTTGGCTTAAGCCAATGTAACATAAATTTCCTTAATATGACACGCCAGGATGGAAACTGCATTTGCTGAGATCGCCCCAAGCCAAGCACAACAAGCCTTAGTATAGAAGCCACATGTGACTCCTGCCCTTGTGCACAGATGGGCCCATCACGGGCATCCGACTCAGCCATCCTGCAGGACACAGAGACTTCAGGAGACGATGCTCAAATACCACGTAGTGAGAAGAGCTCAGGACTGTCCAGAGTTGGGAGTCCTGGCAGGGCTGACCACCACCTCTGGAAGACCCAAGAGGCAAGGTAAGCGTTTTGCAAACATTACTTTACCCAGGTCTCTAGGACAAGCCTGTGGCAGCAGGCCAGAGGCGTTTGGGGGCCATTTGCCAAGTTACCATGCTTCCTTCATCTGTGAGCATATGGAGTCACTAAACTGTCACTAGGAGAACGTGGAACAGCACAGCTGAGGCCAGGGCCATTCCATTCCCATAGATAATTTATGTTGGTTATTACAAGGCTTCGGGAGGGAGCATGAGATGTTCTCTGGTGTTTAAATCTGACAGGATGTCATGAGAATTTCTGCATGCTTGCTCCTCTGTGGTATCTCTGTTAAAAGGCTGCCTCTCACTGCCCCAGATGTGAAAGAAGATGCTTGTCAATCATGCTGGGTGTCCAAGAATGAGGCAGGTCCTCTGAAGAAAGGGAAGAGTGTCCAAGCTGTGTGCATAGCATGGGACCCTGGACAAGCCCCTTTATCCCATCCTCCCAGGACCTGTGCCTGGGACTGGGGGAAAAGAGGCTCAAATTAGATTTCCGAAATCGTTCAATGGTTGAAGAGAAAGATCACCAAGAGAGGGCTGAGAAGTCAACACAAGTAACAGCTGATATTACTTAGAATCACAGGACCATGCAGGGGCCGTGCTAAAAACAAAAGCATCTGACCGATGTCACTCACTGTCATATCGTAAGAACCTATTTATTAATGGGGGGAGGGGAGGCAAAGAGAAGAGGGTTTCCTTTCCTCTTGAGCCAAAATCTCTCCTAAACCAAATCATCTCATTAAATCATGTTAATTCCTTGGGTAAGCACCCCAATTCCACAGGTGAGAGATCATCTCGTAAGTGGCAGAGGCAGAATTTGAACACAGGTGTGCTTGACTCAAAACCATGCTCCTATACATCCTGTCTGGGTTTTAGCCCTGACTCGCCTCAGATTCGCTGGGTGACCTTGGGCAAGTCACCTGCTTTCTCTGAGTCTCAGCTTCCTTACCTATAAAATAAAGGGAATGTGCCCTTACTGATTCCTAAGGTCCCTTGGAGCTTTGATGTTACCTGCTTTTACCCACCAGGGGCTTGGCTTTCCCAGATCAAAGCAGTTTCAAACATTAGACACTCAAAAGTTGAAGGGCTGGCCCAAGGGCATGAGTTTTTACTTTGCCAAACAAAGGGCATCGCCACCTACTTCATTCTTGTTTCACAAAAGGAAATGTTTTTTCCCCTAAAAATACAGGAAGGACGTGATCTGATGAAAGGGCGATCCTTTGAACTGAGTGCCGGCCATGAAAATCCCAGTCCACGTGGCCTCATTTTTCTCTTTCTAACACTGACCCCTGGAAACTTTTCACAGGCCGTGCGTCAGTCTCCAGACCAATGTGTGGGAACCTCTGTCATATGCATTTCTAACCACATTCGTCCCAGGACACACAATTCACTGCTTTGCCCGGCACCCTGGAAAAACTCAGTGCATTTCAGTTGCAGGATACAAGTAAACTGTGACAATATGAGTTGTAGAAATCGTTTATCAAGACTGCTAGTGAGAAATAGCACCGATCATAGTAATAATGCATTACACTGATTTTGATATTGTTTCTGTTGTTTTCATTGAGGCAGGCGAGGTGCTCAGTGCTTTGCGTGCTTTGGTTCATTTCATTCTCCATCTTCCACTGTTGCCCATTTTTTATCAAGGTACACAGTTCTCCAGGGATACCATGACACGGAACTATTTTCAGGTTGGAAAGAACAGATTTCAACAGATCCCACGGCTCAGCGTGGAGAAACACAGACGCAGTCTGTTTTAAAAAGCACTGTGGCACCGAGAAGAGCAACAGGAAGTCATACAGGAGCAATTCACTCACTGTGTCTTCCTGCAGACTAGCTGGTCATTCAGGAAGGACAGGCGGCCCCAGGCTACTGACCTCAGTTGCTCAAAAAAATCCCAGGAAAGGGCCGCTCCGTCATCATCGCTGAGGGAGTGAGGAAGAAAAACTCCAGGCCACAGGTGAGAGACAGAATCAATGTAACTGAACCTCCTCCACCAGAGTCACTCACCTCGGGTCTCGAACACACAACCTCAGTTCGGCCATCCGCGAGAAGCCATACTCCCTGCTTCTAAATTCCTCCCCGCTTCACAGGCCAACCTTGTTCAGCTGTAAACCTCACATTTTCTCTGAAAACTCCTCTTTTTCCATTCTCACTGATCTCTTTCAGAGGGACAAACAGAGCTAGCATGCAAAGAATGTTCCAAGAATTATGTATGGAAATATTAGAGCCAGAGGAGGCCCAAGACGTTATCTTCCCATCCATCCCCAGCTCCCAGGCCCAACTTTTAATAACGGAGAAAAGCAAGGCCCCGAGAGACAGCACCTTGCCTAAAGCCATGCGGCTAGCAAGGCAAACATATCATTCAGACAGGCACCTCCTGACCTAAGGATGCTCAGTAAACACTCATCAGCCACCTACCTAGAAGACCATCCTGTATGATTTACAGGACCGACAGTCTCGTCCGCAGACGGGGCTCCATCTACGCCAGGCTTCTTAAGCTGCTTGGTCTCAGGACCCCTTTATGCTCTTAAAAATTATGGAGGGCCCCAAAGAGCTTCTTTTTATAATAATCTATTACCTGTTAATAAAAATAACCTCCTTATAAAAAGTGATAATATTTCCCAATACAAAAAAAAATTCATGAGAGGAGAGGCATTATTTTAGATTTGTGCTGGTCTCTTTTTTTTTTAGGTTGTTTTTATGTACAAATTTTTTTAAGAGAGAGTGGAAGGGAGGGAGAAAGAGAAGGAGAGAAACATCGAGGTGAGAGAAACATCAATCAGTTGCTTTCCATACGCTCCCAGGACCAAACCCACAACCCAGGTATGTGCCCTGACCAGGCAACCTTCCAGTTTGCGGGATGATGCCCAACCAATGGAGCCACACCAGCCAGGGCTGTGCCAGTCTCTTTACTATCTGGCTGAAGAAGAGACAGCTGGATTCTCATATGAGCTTCCTTATTTGCTCTGTTACAAAAGGCTCTAGAGGCACATAAAGAAATCCTGGCCTCACACAGCATGTACTTGGGGAAAGGAACACCTTCACAGCCTTTCAGTAATGTGTATGTTTTTCCTTGATACTACACCAAAACGGGACAAGTGGAAATCAGTGTTTGTGAAAGGTGGTTGCAATGTGGAACCCGGAACAAGGTCTTATCCATGAAAACCCATTGGTCTTTGCGTCCAGTGCACTTGGCTCTTTGTCACCCTGCATGGCTTCGTGCCCTCGTGCTTTGCTTAATTGGAAAACACTGGTTCTCTGAGATTTGCATTCACGAGAGAATGAGAGTGAAAAGGCAAACAACAGTTCACCATTATTATGAAAATAGTTTTGACCATGTATACCCCCTGAAACGGTCTCAGGAACCCACAGAAGTCTCAGGACCACTCTTGGAGAAGCACTGGTCTAGCCCCAGGTCAAAGAAGTTTACACCCACTGAACACAAGTATTCATTCATTCACTCCACAAGCATTTCCTGGGCACCCACTATGTGCCAGCAACTGTGCCAGGTGCTGAGAATTCCGCAGCAAACAAAACACAGCCCTGCCTTCGCGCAGCCCCCATTCTCGTGGGGAAGGCGGAGCGTACAGAAACACACACACTCTGACGTCAGGTAGCGAGCGGTGAGGCGAGTGGGAAAATGGAGCGCTGTGCCAGGCATTTGCACATGGCCATGTGGTTTGTCTAGGAAGCCTAACTCAGCCAGCCTGGGATTTGCTAATTTAAGGGTTTTCACAATAAAATATGGGGTATTTTTTAAAAAACCAAGATACATGCGGACATAGGCAGCGGGGGGGGCGGGGGTGAGCTGCCCTAGAAGAGTTGAGAGCTCACCACTGAGGCGGAATTCCTTTCCAATTGCTCCAGAAGGGGTAACTCTCGGAAGTCAGGCACCTGCCCCGCCAGCGAGCTGACCGCACCCTACCTGCTTGCATACGTGGTCGCTGCTGCAACCACCCTGCAGATACTGCACATTCACTCTGTCTGACATGAGCCCCACACGACTCCTTGAGACATGGCCTGGTGTGGGTATTCTTCATCTCTTTTACAGACGTGGAAACTGAGTCTGAAAGAGGTTCACCTATAGGGTAATGGACTTGGAACTTGAAGCCATCCCATTTTTTACCAATTCCTTAACCTCTTATATTTCTTCATGTAAGGAAGAGAAAATGGATGAAACATTCAAAACGAAGGGTTAAGCTTAGTTTCTTCCTTCAAAAATGTCCTGGTTTGCCATAGTCCCCCTTCTCAAACGGCATGTCAAGCCTGAGGAGACAGAGGGATGGAGCCCGGTGCCTCCTAGGCACCAGGATTGGAGCTATTGGCTCTATACCTATTTATGGAGACCTACTGTGTGCCAGGCCAAGCTCTAAGCAGTGGGGATACAGAGATGAGGACGACAGACCAATCCCTGTCCTCCTGGAGCTGAGATTCTAGGACAATGTTGTCCTCAGCACAACACTGACCGAGATGCTTGGCACTATCCCCCCACACACCCGAAGAGTTAACTCCAAAATCTGAACTTCCTGAGCCTTCATCAATAGCATCACACCAACAACAGAGCCCTGTGTTCCATCTTGGCCGCGAAACATCCCTTTCAGGAGAAGAAACAAGCTTTATTCCTCTGCCCCTTCACCCCACCCATTTTACAGATGGAAAAGCAAGCCCAGAGCCCTGAAGTCACTCCCTCTGCTACCTTACAATGAGCCAGAGGTGCGACAGGGGCCAGAGCCAGTTCTCTTGTCTCGCCCAGCAGCCCTGGCCGCAGCCTGGCTCAGTTTTCTCTTTGGACATCCCAGGAGGCCCCTCCAACAACAGCCACGCATTTGTGGCAGCAACCCAACACACAGGCCCGCTGGGGAAGTGACTGTTTCAAGAGGAAAGGGGCATATATAGCAATGGCCCTCAGCAGCCCAGCCAGCCCCGCGACACGGGCCAACCTCAAACCCCACATCGCACTTCCTCTCCTCCCAGTTCGCCTTGCCAACAGTTCCCACCAAGGTTTAAAAAAGAAGTTGAAGTTCCCTTCTGCCTGACTGGCCGGCACATTCCACTGACTCAGACTGTTCTGGGCACCACGGAGAAGACACTGTTCATTCTCCCTGGGCTGAGAACTGGCCCACATCCGGACCTGTCACCGGCAGGAGGGGGCACTTGGCGTCTCAGCACAAGCAAAATGAATGGAGTGCTATTTTTAATGTTTGGTTCCTGTCTGTATTCCAGAAGGCTCGGCACCTGTGCCAGAGCTGTTCCAAATGTGGCTTGCAGACCACCCGCATCAGAAATACCAGGGTGCTTTGGGGAAAATGCAGATTCTGGGGTCCCATCTCAAATCTAGAGGAATCCCCAGGGGTAGAACTCTGGAGTTGGAATCTTTAACAAGCTCCTCAAGTGACTCTTTTGCAAAATAAAGTTTGAGAACCATTGACAACCCAGGTCTGCATTCATTCATTCAATGAACATGTGCCAAACGCCCCAGTAAGCCGAGTGCTGTGCTCATAAGTGGCCATATGAAGATTGGTGACACGTGCTGTTAGTTTGAGCACCCAAGGAAACACAACACCGTCTGAAAGACTAAAGACAGAGCATGAGGAGCCACAGGAGCTCAAAGGTGGAAGAAATCACCTCTGTCTGGGGGGGGTCAAGGGAAGCTTCACAGAAGAAGGGACCTTGGAGCTGAGGTCAAGAGGGTGGGGAGAATGCCATAGGACAGTCATTCCCTACCTTGACCTGCCTTTGGCTTTCCCTCTGGCTTGGCCAAAACCAAGATCGTGTCCCACCCGTCCTCACCTACCCCAGCATCCTCCTGGCTTCTTGAGGGTAATCAGTACTGACACCCATGAAGGAACAGAAACAGAGGATGGGTTGAACACAATGGAAACAGGAAGTAGGAAGCTGCCCGGAACAGTTTGATGTGCACCTGCTATTATTGGCTGAGGACATAGGCTCAGAAGTGAGACTGATGAGGGTCTGATTACCATTCATCGTTATTGGATCGCAGGCCCATTAACCTTTCTAATCCCCACTTTCCTTACCTAACCAGGGTAAGAGCTACTCCCCAAGGCTGCAGTGCGACTAAGTCCCCAGGATTATTAACGCATGTTCCCTCCCACTCTGCATCTGAGATGCCCATTCATTGTCTGCGATGCCCATTTCGGAGTTCCCAAGGCCTGATCAGGAACATGCCTCAGGATATTTTGTGTTCCTCTTGGACCTCCCTGCCACCCCATGCTGCTTCTTTGTATCTTTTCTTGCATGAAGAGCTCTGCGGGTGATACTCCCTGCCCCTCCACCCCCTCAAGCAGGCACGGGACAGTGGGGAAGTTGGCCTCCCATCCTCCTCACTCAGGGAGAAAGGGAGTCATCAGCTTCCTCTCTCATCCCCAAAGGCAGGGAAAAGAAGTGTCAAAAGCCAGACACAAAGAGTTCGTGCTGCTTAGGTCGCACACAAACATCCTTGATCAGCGGCAGCTGGGCAGGAGGCAGCCTCGATGGCCGCTCCTCCCTCATGGCTCCCCTGGCCCTCTACCCAACACTTGCATCATCCCCAAAAGCCCTCGGTCAGGCAGATGGGGGCCTTTCAGCTTCACTCTCATCTTGTCCCACCCCCTCAGCAGCCAGCAAGCTGCCCCTTGGTCTAAGTTCAAAGAACCCACGCTGAACTTGGGGCCACCCAGCTGGTCTGGCTTAACCCTAAGACCAGCCCAGTCCTCCCATCAGAAAAGCACAATCCTTCTACCCTTCCACACCCCCTGCCCAACAATGCCCGCACCTGGAGCACCATCACCAAGACATGGTCTTACACAGAAGGGAGGACCAACTACAGCAAAAGTCCCCTGTGTTGCATCTTCCTGAAAAATGCCCCTTGATCCTGCCGGCCCTTTCCTGGCCATTCATACGCTCACTCTCCCTGGTTAGTCTATTCCAGGGGTCAAAAAACTTATTCTGTAATAGGCCAGATAGTAAAAGTTTCAGCCTGTGCAGGCTACATGGTCTCTGTTTCAACTTTTCACGGCTGGCAGGCTTGTGTGAACACAGCCACAGACAATTCGGAAATGAGTAAGCATGGCTGGGCTCCAACACAACCTGACTCTGGACACTGACATTTGAATTTCATATGATTTCCACACGTCACAAGCTATTTTCTTAGCTCTCTGGCTATCCAGGAGGAGATGGCAGGCCATCATTTGGTCTATACTCTTGTCACCTCATTCCCAGACCTCAGCAATGTTCTCCAACCTGGACTTCTTGGCTCTTGCTACCCCTTAAATCCATCCTGTTCACTCTTACCCAGGCAGATCGACCCAAAAAATTCCACTTTAATCATTTAATTTCCCATCTTGGCTGGCATTTGAGGACTGTCTCATTCAGGCTTCAAGACACCTTTCCACCCATGTCTTCCAATAGCCTGAACTAACTAAGCTCATTCTCTTCACTTCTGCAAATAAATCACATTCATCTGTATAGATTTGACTCAGATCTCTTCTCTGATCACCCAACCTCAACTTGGTCTCAATTCCTATGGCACTGGTTTGTGCCACACACTTGGCCCTCGAAGGGCTTATACTTGGCAGAGAGAGACGTGGAAATAGAGAATTACCAAAGAATAAAATAAACATTCTGATTGATGTTCACACAGCCATATTGGAGAGCCAAGCAACATGCTAAGAGAAAATTGGGAGGAGGCTCCACAAAGGACTTAACCCTTGAACAAGGTTAATAAGGATTCATCAAGCCAGTAAGATGTAAGGGTTTTAGAGCAGGAGAAAGAAACATTCTAGGGTGGAAAGGTTTATTCAGAGGGTTGGGGTGCAGCAGGGGGAGCACATAACTGGGCAGGTAGCAAAAGTGAGATCATGAAGAGCTTCTTGGCTCAGGCCCAAGCTCAGTAAGGCTGTTGGGGAAGGGTTGGCATGACATTGAAACACACAGTAGGCCTTCAGGAAACATATGTGAGGACTCCCACAGAAACTAGGAGGGTTCCGTTTCGCATTCCTAGAAGAATCAGTCACTCCGAGCCTCAAAAAGCCAACAGAGCATCAAAGGGTCTATGGTGGGAGATCACTGGTCTTTAATCTCCCTCTCTTCTCCTTCTGCCCACACCCACAGCTCCAAGGAGAGCTAGGATGAGGGCTCACCGGCCGGGCCCTGTTTTCTGCTATCCCTGCTTGGCCATCTCACAAAAACATTGCACATAAGTTAAGACTGGATTTCTGGCCTAAGCCTTTGTAAGTAGGACAAAACAGCAAAAGGAGTTGTTTTTTTTTTTTAGAAAAGTCACTTTTCCACCAATTGTAAATCGCTTTCATTTTTTTTAATGCTATCTTAACGTTTTTTGGAATTACATTGGCTCACGTTTGATTTTTTTTAAAGAAGCAGATGTTTCTGTAACCCTCCTCTCTTTCCCTTTAAAAGGATGATAAAAATAGAAGTCCTGAAAAACTCTTAAATGCAACCAACACAAGGTCTTCCATTGACACCAACTCCTATAAGGCTTCAGTGGCAAGCAGTTCTCGGTCAAGGGGGCTTTGAAGTCAAGTCTTTGAAGTGAGCTTGGCGCTTTCTCAGTATAAAGGAAGTAAAAATGGAAGCTAGAGATGAGGAGAAGACGGAAATACAAGGATGAAAAAGGGGATGAAGGCCCTTTTAAACCCAAAATTTCATTGCTTAACCACATAACTCCAGGCCAACTTGATTCTATGGAAACCGGCAAAATACCTACTTACATATGGGGGTGAGCAAAAGTAGGTTTTACAGTTGTGAGTACATGAAACACAGAGTTTATTCTTGTATTGTTATTTATTAATTATTGTGTCATTTTCCATACAAACGACTGTAAGTCTACTTTTGCGCCACCCTGTACAAAGCCCTGTGCTAGGGACTACTGGGGAAACAAAAGACAGCATCTTCTTCATAAGATTATGATTTATTAAACCAAGATAAGACATAAACACAACCTCTAATATAACAACAAATGTAAAAACACAGAAGGGGCAAGACGCCAGCGCTTGGAGAGAACCTAAGGGTCCCCGTGTTGGGTGCTCCAGCTATCTACCATCTCTTGGAAGCCAGCTGTTCTAGGGTCTGAGAGCATGACCCACTCAAGATTATTCCTCAGGTAAACACACGGGTGGGAATTTGAACCCAGGTCAAGCCACATGTTCTTCCCACAAGTTAGTCCCAAGAAGAGAAAAATTATGCATGGTTGGGGTCAGGGGAAAGGTCATGAGAGGCTTTGTGAACAAGAGGCCTACGAGATGGAACCCTGAGGACCGGGACTTTGGCAGACATAGCAGGGAAGGGAGAGCATGCCATGCAGAAGGCCCGAACCCCTGGCACTCAGAGGGAAAACAATAAGCAAGCTGGTAGAACTAGAACTTGGCCTGTGTATGGGGAAGTGAGGCTGGAACAGGACCCATGGTAGAGGGCATGGAATGCTGAAGTGAAATGTGGCAGAAAGTAGCAGCCACCTAGGGCTTCAGAACAAGTAAGAAACACGGTCATCCAACAAAATAGTCTTGAATTCTCGGAAAAAGACATAAGAGGCCAGAACATAGCTGCTAGTTACAAACAAAGACCAGAGACTCTGGGAGATTCGATGGGTCTTGAGTATTCTCTGTGTTCCTTAAGCTAGTGCTTACCTGATGTGCTCTCACTAGTTCCCCTGTTTGCAAAGAAAATTCAGGTCTGACAGTATCACTGTTTCCCCTCCCTGTACCTTTACTGGGTTCCTTTAATGTGCAAAACCTGCAGAGAATACACACAAGGTCAGATCCTTCCATGTCGAGAGCAATGACTCCTACCCTGATTGGGTAGAATTCTATAACCTCACCAATTATCCCAGTAAGTGCTTTAGCATTCTCAAAAACACCTAAAAATTATGCCACACTGAACTTTAGAGAAGTTGAAACAAGAAGGTCAAAACACTTTGAAGCACTGACCTAAGGACTAAAGTTCAAAATCTCCCCGACCAGCACGTTAACCCTGAACTTCCCTGAACTACCCGGTGCCATACTGCGCTGGCACAGTAATTGATTCTTCTCACACCACCTTTACCAACACTCTTGTGAGTTCCAGGGAGAAAGGGTCTAACTATCCCACTGGATAAATAAGGAGACTAAGAAATGGTAAGACCTTGTCCAAGTTCATCGAGCAGGTGGGCAGAGACTCTGCCACTGCCTAAATGAGGTCCGCTCACACAGTGCATTGTTGCCTCCAGTCTGCAGACTGTATATTAACTTGGGTCTCATGCTGGGTAACTACAAATTCAGGCACAATATACATGATTTTTATCAAGTAAAAGGCTCTGAGTACAAGGAGGAACAAAAGTAGATTTAAAGTTGTTCATAGGGAAAATAATACAATAATTAATCAATAATAGCCCTGATGTCCTAAAGACTTGCAAAGCGAAGGGGTCAACTAAAAATGCAAGAAAAACCTTTTTGATACTTCCAACTACATCAGTTTATTTTATATCACGAGCATATAACATTTTTTTAAGTCATAACTTCAACCATCACCCAGAAAAAAGGAGAAGAGAGAAACTGAACTCGAAAGTGAAAAGATGTTAAACATCCTTTTTTTTTTTTTAATTTGAAAGGAAAAACTGATCAAGGGAATCAGGAAGGGGTCCTTTCACTATGAGGCCCAAAGTCCCAAATCTAAATTTTCAAGTTACAGCTAGCTGACTAGCTCATCTTGAAGAGCAGCCATCAGAGAAGGTGGCCCACAGACATCAGAGGAGAAGTGACTTTACTGGACAGCAGCAACAGCACTGTGTGCCAACGCTGTGCTGAGCATCCTACAGGCCCGTCCTCTCTCCATTTTACAGACAAGAAAACAGAGGGGAGGGGTTCACGAGAACACCATCGAGAGGTGAGGCAACGGTGGGGGCTCTGACTGCCCCGGAGCGCCGCCAACTGAAGAAGTTCACTGCCGAAGTTCACTGTCGTGTTGCAGAAGCAGCATTTCCAGAGAGTCCAGGACAGAACCTGACCTGCTGGGGAGGCCCGCATTTTAGAAGAAATATTGTCACAAAGCATGGCCACAGCACATAGGGAATGTCTGAGATGGTAGTGGGTGTTTAATCCAGACAAAAAATACCAAAGGGAATAAAAAGGACATGTGCAGGTCCCCCGTGTGTGGCTCCAGGGGAACCAAACAGAACTAGAGAGCAAACTGCGCAGGCCTAGGGACCACCCACTGTGAACACTTTCTGACCCAGAGAACCACATTATCGATGGAGCGGTATCTCCAAGCAAATGTGCTGAAATGAGTTCACTCGCTCAAGTACCACCATGGTCATTTTTGCCACAGCCACAAACCACCCGCATTTTTTATCTGTTTAGGATTTTTCTGTAAATGGATCTACATATTTCACTGAAATGAATGTAGCCTCACTCTACACAATATTATTCAAGAAACCGTGAGGTTCTCCGCTCTCTGGGTTTTTCCCAAATGCATATTAAAACAGATGACTATTAAAATAAATATTCATCTGTGTAGCATCTAAAATCAATCTCACACGCCAGCAGTCTTATGACCACCTCATTTGGAACCGCAGACCAAAAAAATTCAAGCCAAACAGAAGGTCTGAATGAGACATTGTAAGTGAAAGCGCCTGACTCTGCGCATTTCCTCACCTGCAAGTGGGGGGTCTGAGATAGTGCTATCTCTGTGAGGGTAGTTGTTGGGAATCCTTTGTTGAAATACACCCAGGACTAAGCTCAGTGCCAAGGGACCTGGTAGTCTGATACTTCCTACCACCTCCACTGGTATTCCTCACAGTGCTTTGTAGGAAGAGCTCAACCAACGGTCAGCGTTAGTTCACTGGTTATTATATTGGTTAACAGTGTAACCATATGTCATTATAGCTGCTCAGAACCTTGTAGAAGGGTCCCTTCACTGAAAGGAGGATGAACTAGATGGTCTCTAATTCTTTTTTTTTTTTAGCTTGTCTGCAGTTCTAGTGAACCAATTATGCAACCCCAGGAAAACCAATTACCTCGACCCTTCAGAAAACACACAGTAATACCTCCATGTCAATTAGCCTAATCATGTGACCTTCAGACCAGCTATCATAAAACACTTAATTATCAAATTTCCCTCTATGTTTCAAAATGCCAATGCCACTTTGAATTATATAAAAATAGCCTATCCCTCCAAACAATAATAATGAATGATTCTTGCTGCTGTTGGTAAATTCCCAGGGGATACAAAATGAAGTATACATTAAGAAATCTTCCACGCTGAATAATACATAAAACAAAAGCTCTCAGCAATGGCATACTTGTATTCAAAATCAGATAACCAGCAACAGCAAAAACAATTCAGCTATACCTGCTGAAGGGAGCGGGGGAAGCGAAAGAAAAATAGTTTGAATAGTGAGCCTGAGCCAGGAGACCCGAATCCACCGCAGCCTCATGAGTCCCCACAGCCACGAGCCATTCCCACCATCTCCACAGCAATCTATCGTCAAGGGACTCGGGTTTGCCATTCGATGTAGCCCCTACAGACAAATTCTACCCGATGCCCAACCCCAGATGATAACTTTTCAACCTTGGAGGAATAATTAGCTGGTGGGGGCTTACTAAGATATTGATGGGAGATAAATACCACTTTGGGAACAGTGTTTAGAAAGACTCCAGAAATGACTTCCATTCATGACTTCGACTGAACAGCATTTCTGCGACGGCGCTGACTTTTGATGGAGGACCTATGCTCCAGCTGAGGTGCGATTCTGGTCGGCATCCTGAATGGTGATCCTGCTCCAAACGCGAGGTACCGTACAGTCAAACTGCATTTTCCTACCATCAGCAGGCAACACTGCGTTCCATGCAAACAAGTTAACTGACAGTGCACTTTCCGCCACAGCCTTTTGGAATCATTCTCAGCTGGCATCACCTCTTTTGCACCGAGTATGATGACTTCAAGACTGGGTTCAAGAATCAGGTCCCCTTCAAAGCTGTCCTGGAATTCCCCCTGGGGCAGATGTGGGATGTGAAGGAGAATAAAAACAAGAGCGGCAGTTCTCAGATACGCCAGGTGGTGTGCAAAGGCAGTTTCCACGCCTTCTCTCACTTAATCTTCATGGGAGACCTCCAAGGGCAGAACTCTCACGGTCTTCATTTCACAGGTGAACCGCTGAGGACTAGGGAGGCGAGGGACCCAGCCAGCACTCCTGGAGGAGCTAAGTGGCAGGGCCAGAGTAATGCACGGCTCATCCTGGCTCTGTGCGCCCTGCTTTGGCTCGCCCTCCCACCTCACCTCTGACCACCCTGGTCTCACCTCCAAGTGCAAACTCCCTCCCTACACACAAGGTCCGTGTCTTCTCATCTAACTGTTCCCAGCAACCTGCATACTTCCTAATCTGTACCCACTTACTCATAAATGTGTATTCAGTGCTCCCGCTGCCTGGGGCAGGCCATTTATTCAATCGATCAATCTAGCCATCACTCACACGTCTATCTCAACTGCGCTGCCTCTCCTAATGAGGAATAAAGAAATGATAGAAACCTGTATCACACTGTCTCACGTTTCCGAACTGAGTACACTGTGTTTAATATCATTACCCTGGTCATCACTCAGTCTTCTGAGGATGCCCATTCATTTTATTAGCAGCCAGTACATACTGTGCTGGATTAATATCTTGCAGGCCTGTTGAGATACAAGCCTTCTGCAGTCTCATTAAAAACAAAGCACCTAAGCCCCCCTCCCCCACCCAGTCCCCAGCCCCACCGGGGGCTATAGAGTTGTTTAAGCACATGCTTCTCCTAGTCCCAGTTTCTCCCACCTCCGCCCTGGCTCTCTGTTCCATTCCACAGGCCTCTCTCAGCTGCTGTGGGAGAGGAAACCAGTTGGATCCATCTTTCAAACACAAATTAAAAGACTCTCCTCTGAGGAAAACATTAATGCATGCTTTGGGGAACCTCTATTTTCTCTGCTTGTTCCGATTTCTTTTTCCTGTGGTTTGCCCCTTGGTGCAGAGCTGTGGTTTGGATACTCGGCAGTTGCCTAGCAGTGCAATCCTGAATGAGAGCACAGAGCCTCCGAGGATAACGATGTCCAGTTTCCACATGGACTCACAGTCAGAGGGCCCTGTCCTGCAGCCTGAAGTTTTCTTTCCTGGACAAGAGGACGCAGAGAGTAAAAGCAGATCCCATGTGCACATCCCCCCCGGGAGCCCTCCAAGTAGGAACTTTCTAAGTACAAGCCCGAGTCCTGCATTGAGGAAGTCATCCACGCCACGGGCTAACACTTGGTTTTCCTTTCCTTCCCCCCATTGTTTGTGGAGCGGTGTCTCCTCCAGGCTGGTGAGGAGGGTTCCAGGCAGTAAGGAGCTAGATGTAATTACCCTGGGGCAGAAGGAAGAGGTTGGTTTTATCACAGAAAAGGGATTCTTCCAGGAGACCCCCTAATCCCATCTCTCTCTGGAAGAGAGAAATACAAGAAATGGGGAAAAATCATTCCACTTACTTCTTCTTTATACCCCCACCGCAAGTTTCAGATGTTCTAAACGAAACTGAAGATTTGCATTATTCTCTCTTTGTCTGAAGCCTATTCCCTTTTTAATTATGACCCTGGAAGGTGCCCACAGCTATGTCAAAACCCATCTGTCAGCAACACAGCTGGAGGATTCACAGACAACCAGCTCCTGGCTCGTTCCCCAGGACACAGGTTACAGTGGAGACAGAAGACTGGGGTTCAAGGGCAGGCTCTTCCTCAGCTTCACCACGTGCCCTGGAGTAGACCTAACACCTGCGCTCTGTCCCACCACCTGCAGGACGACGGCGGGGGGCCCAGTAGTGTAATTATATATGTTATGATACCTGTGTATAAATGCCTGAGGATTCCAAATGGACAGTGAGGACATGTCCTGTTAACACTTTGGTCGAACTCAAGCATCAGGGGTGGCCAGGGGGCGCTCTCACCTTCTGCTTTCACACATCTGCATTATTCCAGTTGTTCCTGCCGTAGTTATTGCTTTTGAATTTTTTAAGAGAATTTTTTCAAAAAAAAGGAAAAGATAAGAGGTTTCCATTTTTGAGAAGTAAAATAAGGGTGGTAATTCCTAATCCTGCCTGCTAATATGGAGTCCAGTTTGGTTCAGCAATTAAACACCAAGACATAGAAGCTCAACCGCCTAGATTCAAATCCCAGCCCTCTGCCTGGCAAATGTGTAGCCCAGAAGTGTCTTTTAACCTCTTGTTGCCTCGGTTCCCCCCTCTACTGAACAGGGGTGACAACAGCACACTGGAGTGATACAAGGGTTCGAGTTAGAATGTACAGAGCTCCTGGGCCATAGTAAGTCTCTCGCTATTACCGTTTATAAAAGAAAGCATGAAATACTTTGTAATCTGTGCTGGGCTCTATACAAACGGATCACACCATCACAGAAAGACACTTACTTTAAAAAGTTTTAGAACCTAATAGAAGATATACAATTCACAAACAGGAAAAAGGCTTAAACAGAGGTTTCCAGAACTTGGAAACACAAGTCTGTGTAACGAAGGGAAAGCTGATGGTACCACAGGGTGAGAGAATGAAGACAAAAAGAGCAAAGAGTAGGGCATGGGAACCCTGGAAGGGACCCCTCTCCCGGGAGGGGCCCATGTTGACTGGGCCTGGAGGACTGGGAGGGACCAAGTCCCTTAGCCCCCTGGGAGAAGCAGGTCCGAGGTCCACCCAGGGCAAGGGGAAAAGACCTCCGCCCAGTCACTCTTCTAAACTGGCTGCCGTGTAGGTTCATTCTCTGCCCCTTGCTCAGCAGGAAAACATTCTGAGCATCCCGGAAGGGCTCAGGCAGCATCACCTGACCAGGCGATGCCCAGGCAGTGACCCAGGCCGGCGGCGACTGCCCCCCACAGCCACAACTCCCATTGGGCTGCAGCCCAGTCTCTGCCTCGCCATTCAGGGCCCTCAGCATCCACCCCACAAAGTTCCAACCTTTCCCACTTTCTACACCACCCCGGCCCTGAGGAAAAGAGACCTTCCGTTCCCAGGGGAGGGGCTGCAACCATGTCAGGGCTCAAGGGCCTTCGCCTCCCTCGCCCCAAAGAAAGGGGAAAGAGGACTCACTTGTGCCACAGCCATGAAAAACAAAAGGGGTGAAAGGGCGAGGAGAAGAGCCCGTGTGCTTTGCGGGACACGGTCGCACGTAGCAACTAAACACAGAAGGAAACACAAGATAGGAGGAGCACTTTGAAGGCCTGGGCAGGTGGTTGTTCAGTCACCTCTGAAACTGAAAGTGAACTTCACGCGTCCCCTGAGGAGCTGGCCTTTCAAGAAGCAAAAAAAAAAAAAATGAACTCTTAGGCAGAAAAAAAAAAATCACTGAGAATCAAAACTAAAGCCAAATCATAAGCTCCTTGAAAAAAAAGAAGGAAAGAAAAGAAAACACACACATAAGCTGAGAACTTTGTACAACAAATGCCAGATTTTAACTTGGGAGAAAAACAGAAGCCTTTGGGTAAAATAAACAGAAGGGGGAAAAAGTTCCCCTAGCATAAACCAAGGGGAACCTCCTTCCTGCGGATCAAGTTCTGACCTTTATGTGAACTTGAAATAACTAACTCACGATTTCGCAAAGCAAGAGGAATGGCAAGCATTTTGAATGTTGCTAAAAATCTTAGTTCTTCTCTGGCTTTTTGTTAGGCAGCCAAGTGTATCGGTCAGAGCAAAAGTAGCTAAAAAATGTGCACTTGCCTCCGTCGGGAAAGACTGGTGTGGGATCACAAGCAGCCGCCCCCTGGCAGCCTGTCCCGGATGGTGCCCTCTGTATAAAAGCCAACACTTTCAATGGGAAGCAGCAAGGAAGGCTCATTTCCTTCCATGACTCATTCTACAAACGTGTATTGAGCACCTACTATGTGTCAGTCACTCTCTCATTATCGGGCTAACTTCTCTGAAGTTGGATTTTTAAATAAAGGTATCAGCCCTGGCTGGTGTGGCTCAGTGGATTGAGTGCTGGCCTGTGAACCAAAGGGTCGCTGGTTTGATTCCAGGCCAGGGCATATGTCTGGGTTGCGGGCCAGGTCCCCAGTAGTGGGTGCACGAGAGGCAAACACACATTGATGTTTCTCTCCCTCTTTCTCCCTCCCTTCCCCTCTCTCTAAAAATAAGTAAAGAATTTATAATAAATAAATGATTAAGGTATCGGTTCTGTTTTTCACAACGGAAATGCCCTCATTCGTGCCTGTCTGTCTGCTCTTACCTGGATCCTACACCTGCCTAGCTAGAAGCCAGGACTTCCTGCCCACCCCTTGCCGCTGCATCCATCCAGGTATGGACAACCTGCCTGGGAACACATCTCAGCCCCAGGCTGATAAGGAATAGCTCTGCACAGGGAGGTGCTGTTGGCAGAGTTGGCAGGGAGGGGTTGGTTACAGGAGAGAATTTATGAGAAAGTGCTTCAGGAAGAGCTGTTCCAGGACAGAGTGACCCGCTCACACTCCTCCCTGCTCCTTGGTGTTCCCCCAGCACCTTGCCCACCTCTCACGGGCTACCTCCGTGTCCCCATCACCAAGCACGTAGACAGAAGGGGAGCGACAGCTGTTGAACTCACTGCTAAAGTCAGTGATGATGAAGACGTCACGATGGAGCGCAAACTCAGGCCAGGCACTTTCTAAACAAGCTGGTGCCCCTGCGATCCTCATCTGCCAGATGAGAAGACCGAGATGAAGAAAGGGTAAGGAACATGTCCGAGTCACACGGCACAGAGTGTTTTCTACCAATTCTGTAAAGCATTTGGCCTGGAGGAGCAAGAAGGGGATTCATCTTCCTCAAATGACAAGTGCCCCAGAGGCAGGCAGCCAGGCCCTTCCTGCTCACCTCCCTCAGGACAAGACTGGCACCTTTATGTTTGTGAGAGGCGGCATACCGATGGGGTGAAGGACACAAATTCTGGTTCCAAAGTCCCAGCTCTGCCACCTAGTGTGAGGCCCCGGGAGGGTCCCTGCCCTTCCTCAGCCTTGTTTTCCCCCTCTGTCCCCTGGAGAGCATTATATTACCCATCTCAAGTGAGTGAATAAAACAGGTTCAGAAAGGGGCTGGACGCATGGATGCACTGTCTTAATATTTATTACTATTATTGTGGTTGTTGTTGTTATTAGCATTAGCATTACCACTGTACCTTCAGGCACAGCACCCACACTCTGGTCAGAAGGGCACAGAAGACCAAACCAGAGTCCATCCCCAGGGACAGAGCTTGCCCGGGAGCCCCACCCAGTGACAACATTCAACCATTTGCCAGGACTGAGGCACGTGGCTACCCCTATGCTCCAGGGAGACTGGGAGAAGCAGGGAAAGAGAGGGGGACTCTGGGACTTGAGAAGGAAACCAGCAATGTCCCCCAAGGGGTTGAGCCTGGATGGGCCCCGGGCAGCCCCAGCACACGCCCTGCAGAGGAGGCTGCTTGGGGCAGGTCACACAGGGAGTAGCCCCCCATCTGAGGTTCTCAAAGAAGCCATGAGTCACACAGCGCTCCAAGCCCCTTCGGCTGACACAGTTCTGTGAAAGTGGGGATGAGGAAAGAAGGCAGGGCGCCTTCCTCCTCGCCACATGGCCGGGGGCTACCTGGTGCACAGGGAGTACAGAGCCCGAGGCATCCCTAGGAATACATTTCCTAGTACATTTGTGGAGGTGGTGGTTCTAATGGAAACAATAAAAAGCTTAAGAGCCTCTTCCAGACTTCCTCAAATGAACAGGAGCCTCGAACAGCTCCCTGGCTTCTGACTTCTCCATCGGTCCTGCGTCCTTCCAAGTCTGTGGGCGGCTAACGCAGAGGTTTGTTTGTGGAACAGGCTGGTTGATTCCGTTGTTTGTGTGGCAACAAGAGCGAGGATCCTTTTCAAAAGCAGCTCCTCTAAGTTACTGAGCTCACAGAAGCTCAGGCTGTTTACAGCACACCAGACCCGCCTTGGTGGAGGGGAGTTTTCATGACGCTGGCTTCCTGGTTACAAACAGGACTTGTCAAACTTTTCTTTTTAAGGTAATACTGCATTCAAATGTTGTTTTGTTAATCCACCTCTTAAATGCTCAGTAACCCCAGGGCCCAGTCATTTATTTCTAACAGCAAACATCTACTTCCCGGACCTAGAGAGAAAGACAAAATCAGCCTGTCTCCACTTTAGAAAGCCTGATGTGTTACGGTGAACCCCAAAAGCAAGCTAACTGGGGGGCAATCATTCTGTTTATCAGGGACATCTTCACTTAACAAAACACCCCTCCCACAGAGATTTCCTAGAAGCCCTGGGCCATAGTGCACCCCAATAACCCCACAGGGCTCCTTTACAGCCTCCACCTGAATCTGAACAGGTTTGATGGTTCCGGCTCTGACTCAGGTCTGCCTGACCAAGGAGGAAGGCGCAGAGATGAAGGGCACAGGGTCTGGGAGCTGACGCTGAGGGCTAACGCAGCTTCACCTGTGCCAGGTAAGTCACCTGGGGCCAATTACTTATCCTTTCCTTGTCACGGGTCCTCACCTGTACAATGGAGGTGATAATAGCGGCTGCCTTTGTCACATGGTTCGAGGAAGCCCTTGGGCAGTGCCGGCATCCAGCGAGGGCTCGGGAGTGTAGACTATCCTTATGGGCTAGAGACCCAAACCGCAGCCCCATGACAGGTTGCAGTGGGGACAGTGGGCATGTCCTGCTCTCCCCACATGCACAGGGACCGATCTCTGATATTGGTCACAGGGCCGGGATGCATCCCTCAGCAAAACAGATCCGCCTACGTTCTAACTCAGGGAGGGCCGACGCAGCACAGTGAGCGTTGTGGGGGCTGTGGTAGCCAGCGGAGTGCCTGGGGGACAGCAAGAATGCCCTGTGCTGCTGTCAACGCGCCCTCCGGGCAGGCCTTGTTGGAAACTGGAGCAGGTGAGGGAGAAGTGCGAGCAATCCGTGGACAGAGTGTGTTTATTCTGAGCAGGAAGAAACGCCACGTGAGCCCGAGCACAGGTGTGTGTGGCTGCGTAGAGCCCACAGTGGAAAGAGAAGAGTCGAGGGGTCAGGGAGCTGCTAGGGGTGGATGCACAAGCCTTTGCGAGGGCCTGGCCTTCTCCTCTGGGTGAAACCGGGAATCACTGAGAGGTTTGGAGCAGAGGAGGGCTAGGAACTGACTGCAGATTTTTATTTTTCATCCTTACCCAAGAATATAATTTCACTGCCCTTAGAGAGGGGCGGGGGAAGGCGAGAGAAAGAGAGAGAGAAAAAAACACTGATGTGAAAGAGAAACATCAATTGGTTGCCTCTCATAGGCACCCGGACCCGGATCATATGCGCCCAGACCACGGACTGAACCCACAACCCCTCGTTAGGGGAGGACGCTCCAACCAACAGAGCCCCACCAGCCAGGGCCTGGCTTGGGATTATTAAAAGGCTGCCGGGTTGAGCCCGAAGGGGGAAAGAGGTGGAATGAGGGGAGCAGTGTGCAGGCCCGGCAATCGCCCAGGAGAGAGAGACTGGTGGCTGGACTCAGACCAGCCAGGTCACCAGGCAAGTATGAGAGGGGTCAGATTCTGGACCTGCTTTGAGCCCACACGCCGGCAGGCGGATGGACGCAGGGTTTGGGGGAGGGAGCGGGGTCACGTGGGCATCAACAGGTGGATGACGCAGCCGCCCTGGGCTGTGCTGGAAAAACGGGGGGTGGGAACCATGAACAGGTACGGGTCTCTTTTGTGGGGGAAGGGGAATATTTCTTTAAATAGAAATTGTGGCCAGTATGCTTCTTCACAAATTCTGGTTTCCAAAAAGAAAATTTTTCCTTTGAACCTCCTGTCTTCCATCAGCATCTCCACCCAGCTCTTAAAGTCATTCATCTCCCCAGGGGGTCTGCTCCTCCCCCCAGGAGCTTCCTGGGGGGGGCTGCGGCTGCCACCACCCACCCCCCCACCAGCCGGTGTGAGGAGGCCTCTGGTGCTGGAGGCCACATGTGACTGGGTGGGTGCATCTGTCGACTGTCGGGTTCCTACCAGGAAGCCCCTGCTGTCCCACACCTAAGCCACATCCTCCCACCAAACCTTTACCAGTAATAAAGGTGATATTTTGATCTTTACCTTCTTGACTTGGTGCCTCTCTTTTAAGTGGTTCAGAAATCTGAAAAACAGGTATGCTGTTTAAACCCCAACAATAAGAACCACAGGACAGTTAAAGTGACAACCAACTTCTGTCCTGAGTCTTCCAGCTCATTGGAACCTCAGAATAGCCCCTCACATGGTCGGATAGTGAGCCAACGATTCCTAAGCACCTAACGCGAAGCACCCACAAGTAAGCGCCATCTGAGGCAGGGAAGGGTGGGGGGCGGGAGAGCTTATCACGGCCACCATTGCACAGTTGAGGAGACTCAGGGGAAAAGAGAGAGAAACGGGGGGGGGGGGGGGGGGGGGGGCAACTGAGAGAGGTAAACACTTTGCAATAAGCATGCAACCCACATCTTCTGATGCTGAAGTCCCTGCCCTTTTGATTTTTTTTCTTTTTGAGCTGGGTGACTTTGGGCAACTTATTTAACCTCTCTGTGCCTGAGTCTGATCATCCACGAAACAGAGCTTACGATAGCACCTACCTTGTGGGGTTATGGTGAGGGCTGAGTGAGTTAACTGATGGCCTTGGAAGAATCGCTGACACACAGTAAGCACTCAGTAACTCACCCTCCCCATTATTATACTGTTATCATCATCACCCTCATCCTCAACATCATCATTACCACACCAAGCTGCACTGCCAACAATGAGGATAAGAACCATTACTAAATACTTAGTTGGTGTCCATAATTGTTCGCTACGTGCTTTACCTTCAATAACTCACTGAAAGCCCACAATCTGTGACTTCTGTCCCCGTTTCACACTCAGGCATCCGAAACTGATAGCAAGGTTAAATATACTGGTTAGAGCTCACAGAACTGCTAGGTGTCAAAGACAGAAACTGAACTGAGGGCCCACAAGTTACTTGCCAGAAATATATTTACCACATAAAATAAAGCAACAAGGATGCTTCTAACTTCTAAACAAATGTTTAACAGACATGCAGAACCAAGGGCATCTCCCTGATCCACAAAGCTCCTTTTGAGGCACCTTAGCCCAAAAGTACAAAGGGAAGAAAAAGCCCCACAATTCATGTTAACTTCATCCACCACGTGTGATGCTCATTGCCCCAGCCACATCCTATACCGGCCACAACCAAAAACCCCATTTCCTCCCCAGAACACATCCCAGGGAGCAAAAGTCAACACCCAGCTCCCGCTTCTCCGAGCACACCTTGGATATTGGCCCATGCATGCCAGCAAGTAACCGAGCTGCAAAAACATTCTCCCAACACCTAGAAAGGGTCAGAGTGCCTTGGACTGAAACACACCGCATCTTCAGCACTATTCCCTCACCAGCTGAGCTGAGCCAAGCAAGCGAGTGGTGTCCTGTTGGGTCCTGACATCAGCATCACAGACCACAGACAAGCTGGCCCCAGTGGCCTTTTCTGGACCTGACTTTATCACAAGACCCTGAGGCCTGCCAGTGGAAGGGGACCCTCACACCCCAGGCCTGTACATGGACTGGTACAAGGGGCATCTGTCAGCAGGGCTGGAAGACAACCGCCCAGAAGTATTGAGCCCAAGGGCCCACTGAGGACCTGGGGTAGGGGCGGCACTGTTCTTCACATGCCCTCAGGAGGCCAGCCCTCAAGGCCAGAATTCATCAGAAACATTCTAGAGAGAATGTGACCGTCACTCTTGTCGGGGGGAAAGGGGCAGGGAACAGAGGTCAAGAAAGAAAAGCCAGATCATAGTTGACTATTGCAGGACACTGGGGGCCTCCCACACTGCAAGACTCGCTCTCTGCTGAATGCCCACCGCATGCCCGGCACCATGCTAGGGGCTTTCTGAAAAAAGGATATTTCCCATAAGGATATAATTTCCTACTTCTCTTGGGGAACAAAATCAGAAGATCAAGGAACATTGGGCCACATTCTCATGTGACCACAGGGCGGGACCGAGTAGTGGCCGCCCTCTGGGAGGCCTGACGCCTCCAACTCAACACCAGGCCCTCTGCCCACCTCCCTGGTCTGTGTGGCTGCCAGGCACCCAGAGGCTGGTGGCCCTGGCATCTATAAAGTGCTGTGAGATGACGGAGCGGCTCAGCCACCACTCGTTCCACAGTCCTGCCGAGTCTTTACTGCACTGTAAGATTTTCGGTGCCACTTCCCTGATGGGGGGTGAGGGGGGCAGCGTGAACCCCATTTCATCGATGACAGTAATGTGAAGCCAGCCTTCTGGGTACGCATGCCTCTATGACCCTGGCTCTTTTCTGTGCCCTGAGTCCATTTGTCCCACCTTTTAAGATCTGGGCTCCCCCTGATTAAGTTGCACCCCCACCCCCCAGAAGTCTCAATAAAGAAATGCAGGCAGAAGACCTCCAGCCTCGCCTGGACACCGAGGCTCTTCCACCACCCAGAGGGCACAAGCCCACATCACACAGGGTAGAGTACCTGGGAGACCTCCCCGTCACAGCTAGGGCTGGAATGGTGAGCGCTTCCATCCCAGCATGAAAACGGGGGAGAGCAAGGCCACCCATAGCTCCAAAGGATGGCAGTACCTCCAGACATTCTGGCAGGGAAAAGATCCTGATTAATGAGAGAGAGAGGCAAGTGCCTATCCCAAGGGAACCGTATTCCCCCTTTTCGAGAACCTGCAAAGCCTCCCTCTCTGCTCCCAGAGCGCACTCAGCTGAATCGTGACTCCGCTGTGTCACAAACCAAGAATAAGCACTAAGCCAAACATCGCTGTAGACATGCTCTCCCACCTCTTTCTAAACTCAGCCACTCCCAGGGGCAAGAGATTGCACAGGACAGCACTCTGCCCTCAGGAAGCACAGACGCTTCACCTTCACACTCAGCTCAGTACCGGCATCACCACTGTCATCACTACCAAAGCGCCAACGTTCCCCGAGTGCTCGCTACATCTCGACTACTGTGTTAACACATGTCTTCTCATTACCACATTTCGGGGTGCCTGTTATCTGCCCATTTAACAGATGAGAAAGCTGAGGCTTGGCAGAGTTAAAGTAACCTGCCCAGAGTCAAAGAGAGAACTGAGATTCAAACCCAGGACGCCGACTCCTGAACCCATGCTGGAAATGCAAGGGAAGCATCATTTCAGGATTTCTAGATGAGGAAGCTGAGCCTCAAAAAGTTCACGAATAAAAGACATATTGTCACTCAGGAAATTCCAAGGCATTTTGAAACTCTGGGCCAGGAACCAGGGACAAAGAATAGCTGTGTTCTTTACAATGTCACACTAAACAAATGTTCTAAGCGCTTTGTTGGGCCCAGTACTATGCGGGGCTTTGGAAAATGATCTACATTCTCAATGGTTCTCATTAAACCACAGCCTGGAAGACAGTGCCATATTCAGGCCACGGAGCAGGACCACCCCCCAAGAACCCTGTCTCAGGGGGTTTGAGAAACACACCCCCTGAGCTGCAAAGCACCTTAGGACCCAGGGAAACAACTCCACCCCTTTAGAGGTGAGGAAACCAAGAGGTAATTGGCCAAAGATCATACTCGCCCATGACACATGTCATGACTGCCAGGTGGGAGCTACTGCCATTGACCATGAGCCATGGGGTCAGAGACACCGGTACCTGTGCCAAAGGCAGGAGGTAGACAGTGAATGTCCTTTCGACTGAGGGTCTGGTCATCTGTCTTTCTCTGCCCACCTCCCATAATAGCCCTCAGAGTTGGCTTGGAAGATGAACAGGACATTGCAGGGTGAGCTGTTGGTCTGATGAATACACTCTGAGTGCAGGTCCCCTTCTCTCCTCCCCTCTACCCAAGTCAGTCAGCTCTCTCACCACCTTCCACCCCTGGAGGAAAGGTCCTAAAAACTTTGGCGAGTCCACTCCACTCAATATTTGAGGTGGGGGCATTCTACTAGCTGCTGAGCAGACAGAGCTGGTTTTATGTGACATGGAAACACGTCACTTGAACGCGAGAAGAAGAAAAGGTGGGAAATGTGGTGCCAAAGGCATGCTGCGCTATCTGGACGGGGGGAAGAGAGATGAATGAAGGTGAGGAGTCCGGTGCAACTCGCTTTTCCCAGGCGCTGAGCCCTCAGCTTGTCTAAAGGCCAAGGGGAAAAGTTCATGAAGTTTGTGCCAGACAAGACAACTAGGAAGAGGCCTCTCTCCCGAGCCTGCTTCCTTCCGCCCCCTCCCGCTGCCTCCCCAGAAGCCTGAGTTTTCTTCACTGCAGCAGGGCATCTCCATCTCAGCACTGCGGGCCTCTGCGGTGGGAGAACTCACTGTCCTCTGTGGGGAGCTGTCCAGTGCATTGTGGGGCTCTCACCGGCACCCCTGGCCGCTACCCATTAAACGCCCGTGGCACCCTTAGAATCTTCTGACCCCCAGTCATGACATCTAAAATGTCTCCTGATTTTGCCAAACGTCCCACGGTGGGCAAAATCTCCCCCAGTGGTGAACCACACGGGTTACCGAGAGCAGAGACCTGCACGATGCGGCAGAAGAGGCACAAAGTAGAGGAGCCGCGGGTATGGACCTGGCCTTAACCCCCCGCCCTACCCCTTGGCAGGTACCTTGGTCTCCTCCTTTGAAAGACAGGAGTGACCCTGCATCTCCCTCACTGGGCGGATGCACAGAGTCAATGAGACTAGTTATGCAAAGCAGCTAGGTAGGTGACAGCTCACAGTCAGCGCTTGCTGCTCTCAGTGGTGGCTGGCGTCGTGAGGACAGTTGAGTCCCACCTCACAGTGCCCCAGAAAACCAGACTGAACCCAGGAGCAGGCTCTTCCACATTTACAGATAAATGCAATCTTCAGAAACACCACTCTCCTCATGCCATGGGAGAGAGGAAAATGTGAATAAGTGACTTCGTCTACACCAGAAAAGGAGGGAGGGAGGGAGAGAGGGAGGAAGGAAACCACAAGCAGCTTAGCCTGGAAGTCAAGTGTAAGAATCTTGCAGCTAGGCCCAGATCCCAATGGCTCATCACACAGCCCTGAGGCCATGAGTCAGTGAGCACACACATGCACCCATGTGTGCACTTGCACACGCACACGCACACACCCCTGGCACCAGAGCAGCACTGCAGTGACAGCCCTTTGTGATACTGAAACATCAGAACCAACTCGATGCTGGACAGTAGACCGGTTAACATGCTGCAGTGGACACTGGCGTATTATGCAGCTAACAAATGGGGCTGTACAAGAGCAACTATCAATATGAGAAAGCGCCTTCAGTAAGATACTGAGGCAGACAAGATTCAAAAAGTTCTAAGTGCAATATGATCAATCATAACTTATTCTGGGAAAAAAGTCACAAGAAAATAGAGTAAAATGTTAGCAATGTGGATCTCTGGTTAGCAGAGTAAGGGATTTTCATTTCTTCTTTATACTTCCCTTCCCCTCCCCAGTTCTGCATCCGCAGTGACCACCAGCAGTGGGAAAGCCTGGTGGGTCAGTGCAGCCTGCAGTCCCAGGTCCACACTCACCTGCCTGCTCTTTGACCCCGTGCCAGGTCTTTACCTTCCTCCTCCCAGTTAATAACACTACTAATAACAGCAGGGACTCTGAACGGTAGCTATTATTATTACTACCTTTACGATTAGAGGAGGGAGTGAAGCCCCGGGAATAAAAGTAACAAATCCTGCAGGAGAAAAGGAGGTGTTCAGTTACTTAGCTGTCACCCCAAAGGAGCTCTACTACTGCTGCAAGAAAACGGAAAGAAACGTTCACTGGGCGCTTTTGCAAAACCCCTCTGTCAGAGTTACCAAGATTGGCAAGTGAACCACTTCCCGAAAACCAGCCGTGCTCATGAGACGCACTGAACAGAGGAGCCCTGGAATGTCCCCTCGAAGGTTGCCTCATAGAAAGGAGCACCCCATGTCTCGGCTTAGACTTGTGTTGCTGAAAACGTGCATGTGAAGGGATGTTGCAAAAACCCTGCTTATGACATAACAAGTGGGAACTCTGGGAGGTAGAAGAGGGGGTGGGGCTGGGGGTGAGTGGTGATGGAAGGAGATTTGACTTGCGGTGGTGAATACACAGTACAATATACAGATGATGTGTTACGGAATCATACACCCCAAACCTCTACAGTTTCATTAACCAATGTCACCCCAATAAATTCAATTTAAAAAAGTGAGCTCCGTTTCACAGAATCCAAAAAAAATGAATTATAATCTGGTTGTATCATCTGGGGAAAACTATTTTCCTAATTTCACTGTTCTATTTGAGTATTTTATAAATTGGTTTTCTCACCGCGAGGCATCTTGGCAGATTGCATGCTAATGTTTCATTAGCTCTCCAAATAAATGCTCAGAGGCTCCACAGACAGCCTGGCACAGTGCAGGCACCTGAGCACTCGGAGACGTGAACGTGTGAAGGAACAGGAACCATCCAGCGAGGGGAAAAAGTCACAGTTAACAAAACATGACGGCTGGTGAAGCCGTGTGTGTGAAAACAAACTTCCCTGGGTTTGTGTACACACACCATTCGTCTCTCAAACCATGTGACTGGGAGGCTGGGAAACCTGAAAAGCAGGTTCACCGGGGGCCTCCCAGAAAGAACTGGAAGGTTCTGCTCCCTGCCTATTCTCCACGTGCCAGCAGGCTCAGAGGGGGCCCTTCTCATTTTCACCTGCTTGTTCTCAACAGAAAGTGCTTTTAACCACAAAACGCCAATAAATCTGACACTACAGTTTTTCCCCACGAGTTTCCAGTGCGTGGAAACAAACTGTGTTAGGGGCTCCCCAGTGGGGCCTCTGGGAGGGCTGCCGTGTCGTTTGCCTCTCACGTGGAAGGCGATCCCCTCAGGAAGCCCATTGTCCGGCTTCCAGCACCAAGTGCAGTTAGAGCAGCAACTCCAGGTTTTCTCTGGCAGCCCTTGTGTTTTGTTTTTTTTCCATAAATTACTTTATTGTTGTTCAATTACACCGTCTGCATTTTGTCCCCACCACTCTCCCCCACCCCAGCCAAACCCACCTCCCTCCCCCACCTCCACCCTCCCCCTTGGTTTCGTCCATGTGTCCTTTATAGTAGTTCCTGAAAACCCCTCTCCCCACTGTCCCCTCCCTCCTCCCCTCTGGCTATTGTTAGACTGTTCTTAACTTCAATGACTCTGGTTATATTTTGTTTGCTTTTTTCTTTTGTTGATTCATTTTAAACAGTCTCTACCTTTCTCTGTCTCCATACACCGTACCTCCTGGCTTGAAACGGCTGCCATAAAGCAGCAGTTCTTGGTTGGGTGCAATTTTGTCGCCACCCACCCCCCAGGGACATTTGGCAATGTCTGGAGACATTTCTGGGGGTCACTGCTGGGCAAAGCCGGGGGGCGTGTGCTGCTGGCATCTGGTGGGGAGGAGCCAGAGATGCTGCCACACCCTGAGTGCACAGCAGGGCCTGCCCTACCCTGTGCCAATATGGTGCTGAGGCAGAGAGGCCCAATCATTACTGGAAAGCTTAAGAAGAGAACACTGAGGGAGCCCTAAAATAAAAGTCCTTCCTCAAGACTCTAAGTGATGGTTGATTCCAAAGTGGAGCCATACCCCTCTGGGGAGGCCCAGTTGTCCACCTCAGGCTCCGTGAGCCTGGCCAGTGGGTAACTCTGTCCCAGCCTCCATGTCTCCAGGTGTAAAATGGGGACATAAAAATATCTACCTCCCAAGATGTTGGTGAAAGCAATGTGAGGTTATTGCACTAAGGATTCAGAGTGCAACTGTACTTTGTAACCAACATGCACAAGAGACTAATCAGCAAAGTGAGACATCTGTTGGACCCTAACAGCTGTCACTGAGCTATAAACCAAGGAGCGGCCAGCCTGAGGAAGCATGGGCCAGAGATGCGTCTTTGCAGAAGCAGGCAGAGCCACCTGGGAGGCTGCAAACTGGGGCAGCTCAGGATGCTCTGCAAAGAGACACCAACAACTGAGCATAGTTTCTTGGGGTTACCTGTATCCCCAAGATTTACAGGATGAGGGCAATGTAGGAAAGGCAGGGAGGAAGGGGACCCTGGTGCCAGACCACTCCTGGTTCGGCATTTAGCAGAAGGCAAACGCTAGCAAAGAAAAGGATTAGTCGTGGTGGTGGTTCTTCTTCTTCTTCTTCTTCTTTTTAAGATTACGTTTATTTCTTTTTAGAGAGAGGGGGAGGGGGAAGAAAGAGAAGGAGAGAAACATCAATGTGTGGTTGCCTCTCACATGCCCCCTCCTGGGGACCTGGGCCACAACCCAGGCCTGTGCCCTAACTGGGAATCAAACCAGCAACCCTTTCGTTCGCAGGCCAGCACTCAATCCACTGAGCCACACCCGCCAGGGCAGGGGTTCTTCTACAGACCCCTGAGAAAGGGCAGCAGACTAAACCACAACCCCTTCCATTTGTCCTATAAATAGGTAACAACCACAGCCGAAAATGCAGTGTGCAGTGACCTCCAACAGGTAGCCTGAAATGCCCACTCCCTACAAGGCATGCCCCAAGGGAGCCATTAACGACCAGAACCAAATAAAGTCAGTCATAACCAACTTGGGAGGTTCAGAGCCTCCCAAGAGCTCAAAAGGGGCATGGCCTGCGTGAGCAGTTGGACTTCTGTTTTTAAAGAGAACCACTAAGGCATCTGCCCGAGGCCACGTCATCTTCCCCAACCCCCTGTCGCACTCAGGCTCACGTGTGGCCAGAGGCCACCAGTAGCTGCACTTGGAATTTCCACACTTCTGCTTTCCAAGAGTTTGAGCAGTTTAAAAGTTACTAAGGGTCAATGTAGGCAACAGATGTGAGGGCTCTGAGAACCTTTTGCCCCAATCCTAACTGGGACAGAAGGGTGAGACACGGCCCAGCCCTGTCTTTAGATGCCCCACGCTCCTGAGTCCGGATGGCAAGAGGAGACACAGGCTTCACCTTTCCTTGTTAGCAACTTTAAATTTTCAAAATGTGGTCAAGAGCTCACCAACACGATAACAGAATGTCTGACTTTTCTTCTGCAAATTGCTCACTTTTTTATTTTTATGAAAACACATTATTCACAGGTAGGCAGCATAGGAAAATAGACCTCGACCTAGAATCCATTCAAATTCCAGCTCATTTACTGTGCAACCTTGGACAAGTTACCCAACCTCTCTGAACTTAGGTTTACCCATATGTAAACTGTGCTAATAATCCATATTGGGGGAAGGGAAGCACACACAGGGAGAAGGGTGGTAACAAGGCATAGTATGAAGCATTTGAGGAACATGGGCTATAAACCCTAACTCTGTCCCCAGCTCTCAATCCCTGGCTCATCACTTCCTACCAGAACACCATCAGAGACACCTTACTAAGGGGTTCCCACCCCCCAGACGCTCACCCCTCAGAAAACCGGGGACTCGTCAGTTTATTCGGCATGGCTGAGTTTACCGCAGGGCCGAGTACACAGCAGGTGCTCAATAACTACCTCTGCATGAAGAGAAGAATGAAAGTAACCCTGAGCAAAGGGCTCTAAGTCTCCATTTCTCTCTCTATACGACAGAAACACCCCCCGGCGTGATTATGAAAATTAAACGAGCTAATGTATGGGATGGAGCCCCGGGCAGGGCCTCCGCACAGGTGCTCGTGACGGTCCTCCATCATTAGGCTCGAATAAGATCACAAACGGAAGCAGGCTTTGAAACGGTTACACACGCTACACACATAATCAGGTGGCGTTTTCGTTTTCTGCTCCATTCCCAGGCACACATGTAGAACGTACATGTGCCAGGTGGCCGGCCCCTCACCTCTGGGGGCTGGCAGGGCGTGGCCTGCAGAACTCAGACCACGAGGCCATGCAGCCTGGACCACAACCACAGCACCAACCCACAGGGGTCTGAAAAGCTGCCCCCACACTCAAATCCTCCACCTGTCTCTCCCCGGGCAGCCAGGAGCAGTCAAAAACACAAGGTGGGAAGAGGTAAGGGAGGTGGAAGGATGAGGAGAAAACCAATCCCAAATTTTGACTTGACAGTGACACTCCCACCATCACTCCACACTAAAGAGAAGTTCTCCTGCTCAGCCCCACGTGACAGAAACCGGAGAAACTTAAATCTCAAAAGATGTCTAAGGTCACCTGCTGGGACATGGGGCGGAAATGCATAATGCAGAGAAGAACTGCCGTGGTGGCTGCTCACCAGGAGGCTCCAGGCAGCCCCCAAACCTGTCTGGGAGACCCCTCTCCTCAGTTCTCAAAATAAAGAGGTTTCAAGAACAGGCTTCCGGGTGAAAGTGTTCTATCTGCATCAGGAGCAGCCTACACAATCCGGACCCGAAGGTAATGGGTGGAACCTGAAAGTTCTCTCATTCTCCCAAAGGACAATCCCAAGTCCCAGAATCGTGGGGGACGTGTGTCTCAAAGGGGCTGCTCAGACACCACCGCACTCTCGGGGGAAGAAATGTTACCCAGGGAGGAAGGAAGAGGGGGTCACAAAGGGAAGGGGAAAATTCTGGAGGGGGATGACCTAGTGAAAGTAATCACCTCCCATGCCTAAGAAATTCTTTCATGTTCTCAGCAACTGCTTACTGAGAACCTACTAGGGCCGGGCCCTGCCAGGGACCGGGGTCACAGCAGCAAATAAGACCAGCCCCAGCCATGAAGGCGTCCGCTCCGTCTTCAGTCACTGCTCAGTCTGGCTGGCCCTTCCCTCCCCTGTGGCTTTGATTGCTGCAGGCCTGACTTGCCCTCGTCCTCACCCTGGTTTTGAGACAGTCCTGGAAGGACTACCAGACTAGGGACAGCAGCTGAGTTCCAACCACTTCATGCTCTTACACAAGCCGTCATTTTCCTGTGTATAAAATGAGGCTAGAGAACTACCTGGCCTGACCTCTATACCTGAGCGTCATCTTCTAAAAACCAAAATGCCACTGATGCATAGGAAAGCATTATGCAAATGAATGATTCCTTTGTCCCACCTCACTAGCAAGCTAATATTTTTTTTCTACTCATGACTTTGACCTTATTATTTTTTTTACTTAACTGTATTTATTTTTTAATTAATTTATTTTCCAATTATAGTTGACATATTATATTCTGTTCAGGTGTGCAACATAATGACTAGACATTTACATACCTTACAAGGTGACCCCCGGAAAGTCCAGTACTCACCATACATAGTTGCTACAATATTACTATATTCCCTATGCTGTACCTTACATTTCCATGACTATTTTATTTTACTTTTTAATTAATTCTGCTTATTGTTGACAGTATTACAGATGTCCCACATTTCCCCCCACCCCTTGCCCCCCTCCATCCAGCCCCTGTCCCTGCTCCAGCCTTCACCCCATTGTTGGCTGTGACCATGGACTACGCATACATGCATATGTGTTCTTTGGCTAATTTCTTCCATGCTCCCTACCCCCCACCCCTCTGAGATCTGTCCTTCTGTTCCATGTGTCCTTGCCTCTGGTTTATCCCTTAGAGTCATGCTGAAAATCAGGTGCCCCCATCCGAGCCCCAGCCTGGTCCCTGGGTGACCCAGTTCTCCTCAGGCCCCCACCAGCCATCACGCCTGACCTCAGAGCAGCTGTGAATCCGCCCAACCATACAGGGACCCTCACTAGAGATCACACTTCCCATCGCCCAGCTGGGACCCACCGAGGAAGTCAACCCTACGTCCAGCTGGGCAAGGAACCAGTTTGACCTCACCCAAGCAAGAAGCATATACACCTCAAAATAAACACAAGTGAAAAGCACAAGTGTGAACCTCCCCATCCCAGAGAGGCAATGTGGGCCAGGGCCAATGCCCCCCACAGCCTAGCACTCCAGATTCCGCCTTTCCCACAGGGCCAGCCACCGCCCCCCCCCCCAGGAGGAAGTGAGCCCAGATTCCACCCGTCCCCCCAGTAGGAGGAAATGAGCCTAGCACTGGGGAGCCCTCTGAGCAAACTGACCTCCTGCTTCTGGAACTTCACAGAACATCAAAGCAACAGTGAAGGATTAAGCTTCAGGGGGTAGAGAGGGGCTGCACCGTGGCCCTCCTGCCCACCAGCACGCTTGAAAGCCACTTAGTAGCTGTGAGATACTGGGTGCTGGCCCTCCCTAAGTGTCTACTCCCTCACCCCACAGGATGGTTATGAGGATTAAGCACAGCGCCGGCAGAGCAGACCCGGGGACACCAGCTTCAGTCACCCACGGCTGAGCCCCTGCAGAGCTCCCAGCCCCACACATCCCTGAGTCCATTTACTGGGCCTTGCCAATTGTGAAATATCCCTCTTGGAGGTGGGGGGGGGGGGGCTCCAGAAAGGGGGAAAAAGGAATTATTCAACCATTTCCTTCCCTATTCTGCTTTGCTTTTCCACAGCGTCATACAGGTGGTACTTGTTCTAGTCAACTGAACGTGCACTTTTTCTAAAGACTAGAAAGAAACTACCGCTCTTCCTGAACTCACTCGGCCGCCCTCAGCTCCCAGAGTCTTCTAGCCAAGAGGGGCTGGTCTCTCCAGGGCTCTGCCTCGGTCTTTCTGGTCTGAAGGGAACGGTCCTGTTCTTGGGGAGAAGAAAAAGGCCTCAGACTAAAAGTGACCCTGTTTATGAATCTCAGGCCAGAAGAGAAGGTTCCACCCCGAAGGGGGCAGACCAAAGGCGGTGAAGACCCTTGTCTGTACTGGCACCAGGTTCCAGGAGACCTCACAGGTCAAGGCCCACTCTGTAGGGGTTTGTTCTTTTTCATAAGGCAATCTACCAGCTGCGATGCTACAGTTTTATAAGACTTTTCATACTATGAGAGTCACAAATAGAAAGAAAATCTTTTACAAAACCTTGAGTTTGATTCAAGGCCTGGAAAGCATGGTTCTCTTATGATGTGTCTCTGTGTCCGATGTTTCAGGAAGCTCTGTGCAACAGCTCCTCCCAATCAATCAGTCAATCAATCAATCTCCTGCTCCCCTCCCCCACTGCAACACACCCCCACCCCAAGGACACAGAGAGTCAGAGCCCAGGGCCATTGGTTTATTCTTGTAAACGTCCACAATGTTCTGAACCACTGTCCTCTGGTTCTGAACTCCCCCTAGTTCCAGTCCTCAGCCCTGTCTGATTTGGGAGAAAGGAGGACAGGAAGAAATTTCTGATCATTGGCAGAACCTTAATTTCTAGTAAATATACCATGATTAGTCATGTAACTCAAAATACACTTTTTCAAACTCGGGGACAGAAAGTAAACAGAAAGAGAGAGAGAAGAAAAGGCACACTTTCCTTGCCATACAGAAACACCACCAGAAAATCTTTACCTGAATTGCCCCAAAATGAAAAAGCCTATTGGTTCAAACATTAGGAAAATACACCACGTGCTGGCCCCAATGGAGCAACAATTCAGGACACAGAGTGTTCTATTCATGAGGAAAACATAAGAGAGATGTTTTCTTTGACTATTCAGAGCCTCAGTCATGTCCTACTGGGCAAATAAAATTCATATGACCAAGACGACACTGAAGAGACCCCTTTTACATAGTTCCCCCACTCTGCGACATGCCATCCAGCAGCCCCTGTCCCTCACAAAAGGTGAACTCAGTCTAACAGAGATGGCAGATTCTGAATTATTCAAAGAGATAATATCTTTATTGATTCAATAAACAAGTCCAACTTGGCCTTCACATAAATGCAAACTACTTGAGAATGAAATATCATGTGTGCACGCTCTCTCTCTCTCTCTCCCCCCTTCTCTCTCCCCTTCTCTCTCCCCACTCAGGAGTTTAGCAACTGGCAACCAATCGGGGCAACTACCTAAAATTCTGTTTGAAATGTTATCACAATATTTCCCTGAGTCTCAGGGGTGATGCCTTGCAGCTGTAAATCCAGAAAGCATCTTGAAGTGCTCAGAAGCCCTGCTTTATTCTGGAGCAGACTTCTCACCTGAAAAACAGAGAGAAACTGAGTCCTAGGGCCTTCCTTCTGGGGATGGAGTTAGTAATAGCACTAGTATGTACATGGGAGTCCTATGAGGACTACAATCAACCCTACAAAGCACATGGCATGCACATAGTAGGCACTGGATACATGGTAGCCCGTGTTATCACTATTATGCAAAGCTGGGAAGGCCAGAGGAAGAAGTACTCACAAGAAATGGTTGCATTTCTACCTCTGCATTTTCACAGGAAGTAAACACGTGACTAAGCCTTCACTCAACAGTCAGTCGCTGAGCTCCTCCTGCATGCCAGGCTCTGAGCTGGGAGGCACAGAACTGAAGACAGCGACATGTGCCCTGGCTGGTCGCTCAGTTGGTTAGAGCACCATCCTGTGCGCCCCAGGATCGCTCCCGGTCAGGGCACGTGCCTATGTCGTGGGATCGACCTGCACGCAGTCGGGGTGCATGCAGGAAGCAACTGATGGATGTTTCTCTCTCTCCCCATCCCTCTCAGAATCAATAAAAACATATCCTGGGGTGAAGATTAACAACAACAACAAAAAAAAAGACAGCGAGATGTGAATGGTCTAGTCAGGGGAGAAATAGAGAAACGGCACCGAACACAGTGAGCTGAATCATGCAAGAGCAGGAGGGATGTGTGGTAGGTTTGACTGGGCACAGATTTCCAGAAGCAGCCAACAGGAACTAGCCAGGTGGAGGAGAAGAGTGAGCTGCACCAGGGGGCAGCCACTCAGAGAACAGAGAGAAAACCATACACACGAAGGCACGTGGCGCTCGCCGCAGCTGCAGCAAACATAGGTGAAGGACATAGGATGCTGAAAAGGTGAGCGGCCAACGTCCAATCACCCCGAGGCCTCCAGGGGGCCAAGGAGGGATTTTTAGCGGTGGAATGACGTTATCAGATCTGCATTTTGGAAACATCTCTCCTGTGATGGTAGCAGTGCGGGAAATAAATTTGTGGCTACTCACGATGCTATAAGATTGCATGTCCACTGAACTTGACAAATAAATTTTAATTAATTAACTTGTGGAGGCTGGGAAAAATAAAGACGAACAACACATATGGATTCACTGCCAAAGCTGTGTATGTAAAGAGACTATCCAAATTTTGGCTCTGGGGAAAGAATGTCTTTCATTCCCCCGTCAATGTTTACGTCTCCCTGGGCATGCACGCACGCACAGCACCTTGGGGGTTTCATGACAGAGTTCCTGGTGCTGTGCTGTTTGGCAAAGCCTGTGCTCTCTGGGAACTTCCATAAGAAGCAATACCTACCAGCAATTTGTCTCCAAAGAAAACAAACCTGAGACTTGTAACTTGGAAAGGCTCAGGGACAGGATGTATCGGTGATACCAAGAAAGGGGAAAAGCCAGACCTACAAAAACACCTAACTGTTAATGTCCAACTTAACACGGGGAGCCCTACAGCCTCCAAAGAGCCAGTTTCCCAATAAAACTTTTAAAAAATGAGAGAAAAGGCAGAATTAAGAGCATGTGGACAGCTGGGTAAATTAGCCACATTTAAATCCACTGATACCATGCCCAGGAGAGAAAAAGAAATGCAGGTGAAAGGTGTAATTCAGAAAGAGAAAGAAGGCAGGAAAGGGAGACAGGTTTCCAGGATCAATTCAATAGATCAGTAAGTCACGCACACGCCACACAGTATTTGTAGCCTCTAGCAAAAGGCACCTCAGCTGTGCGGGGCGCCAGCTCTGCAGTCGGACCCGAAGATGTCCCCAGTACTAAATGCTGTGTCCTGTAGCATCTTGCTTGAGCCATTTTTTAACCTCACCAGGCCACAGTTTTTGACATTGTCTGACCGATAAAACCTGACTCCCTGAGAGGATTAAAGAGATAATGGCCATAAAGCACATAGTATGTGCGCACAAGAGTGAAGGTTCTTATGAGTGGCCTTATAGTTGAAACCTTCACATAACTGACTGGACAACATCAGAAGCAAAGCTGTCCTCCCCAGCGATGATGCTGGATGGTTGCTAGATGGATGAAAAGGCAGATTCCGCATCTCTCGTGCAGTGAGGTGTTTTTGAGGTTGGTGTATAAACTGACCATCACCACTGTGGTCAGGCCCTCCCTCCCCTGAAGTTATTAACTGAGGCTGTGAACATCCGGTCAACAAGCTCTTATTGAGCACTTACTGCATGCAAGGCAATGCGATGGCCCATCCTGCAGCAATGATGGGAAGACCCATCTTGTCTTCGAGGACAGGGGTTCATCAGAAGACACGTAGACAAATGACAGTATCACCACCTAGGAACCTGTGCGTACAGCAGGTTCAGAGAACAGCTTAAGGGAACAGGAGGGCAAGAGGCACAGAATTATGCATCAAGATAAAGGATCTGAACTGAGTCGTGCGTGCAAGACGGTTTTGATTCAGGCACATGGAGATAAGGGAAAGGGCGGTCCAGGCAGACGATGGTAATGACTCACAGAGGCCAGAAAGGACAGAAAACGAAGAGAGGATGCCAGGCATGGGGACCGTCACATAGGGCTTAAAAGCTAGGAATCGGGACTCCCATCTTTAGCTCAGCATCGTGGCGCGTGCTGCTTACTCCACAGGCTATCAAAAGGTGTCCTTTGGGACAACTGGCTTCCACAGTCACACAGGTTTCCTGACCCCAGCCTATCTCTGAGCCTTCAGGAATTTTAAGGGCCTCGGGAATCTCCATCGAAGGGAGCTTTTCTCCAGCATGTTAACCAAACAGTCCTTTTCCCCTCCTATTCCCTCCTGGCTCTGGGAGAATACAGTTTGGAAAAGGCTGCTATGTCCTCAGGACTCTGCTTCAGGAACTCAATGTTATATAGTATAAATACAGAAAATACCTTACTACCCTGACCCCAACCGGTAACTGATGTTTCCAAGCAGGAACTGGGGGGGCTCTCGGCAAGAGGTCTGGGGTGGGCAGACGGAATTACTACACTGAGCATGGTCTCCACACTATACTCTTTCATGCAATTTGTGTAACGATGTGGGATTTTTTAACACGTGACATTTGTATGTGCTGCACATGACAACCTGAACTACACCAGGTAAAGGAGCCGACACTGTGACAAGAGCTGGCTCACTGGTGCAGCTCCAGAGGATGGTCCACCACTGTCAAATTTCAAAAATAAGATGACGAAGAAAAGATTTCCAGGGCCAGCGCCCCCTGCCCATGCAGGTGAGAGCAGTGCCCGGTTTCTCTGGGAGGACTCCGCAGTCTGGCAGGTAGAGGGCGGGGACCCAGTAACAGCGGAAGGAACGCTGGGCTTGAAAGCAGACAGGTCTGAGTTTAAACTTTCTCTGCTTTTAAGTGCACACTCTCAGTAAACTCATTTCTAAGAATCTGTCCTGGGCTAATTGCCAATAGGATGTGACTTACAATAGCACAAGGAAAACAAAGACAAGATTTAACCAAAAACGGTGAAGTGGTTAAGTAAGTAATGATATGTATACATGATAAACTACGAGGCCACCACTAAAGATTACTTTCATAGATTTTATTTTTAATCCTCAACCGAGGACATTTTTTCATTGCTTTTAGAGAGGAAGGCGGGAGGGGGAGAGAGAAAGAGAGAGAAACATCGATCAGTTGCCTCTCACATGGACCTGACTGGGATCAAACTCTCAACCTAGGTACGTGCCCTCACCAGGAATTGAACCAGCAACCTTTCACCTTTCAGGGCACAGGGCAACGCTCCAACCAAGTCACACCAGCCAGGGCTCACTTTTTCTAAGATTTTCTTTTATATAATAGTCATACTCATGGCCCATGTGACCGTAAAGAGGAGGTAATGTGGCTTTGAATCTAATACGAGTGACATGAAATTTACAGACAAAAGAGATGAGTGAAAGGAATGCAGGAAGTTCACAATGAGGAAGGACTCAGAAAGAGCTGAGCTCTGCCACTAAAACAAGGCAGCAAAGTCATTGGCGTGAAACCGGAGAGGGCCTGTCTCAGCCCTCAGACAGATTCCCCTGGAGCTTGTGACAGAAACACCAGGAAGGAGCAGAACCGAGATAGACTCTTCTATCTGCTTCAGCGAGATGTAGGTCAGTGTGTTATTTCTTCAAAGAGGTGAGTCAGGATCAGAGCCGCCGATACGTTCAAAGGCAGGAGAGACAAGAGCTAAAATTAAAGAGCCCTCCCTAGAGTCCAGCACTCCCCTAAGACTTCAGTCTTCATGCTATTTTTTCCCCCAGCTCTTGATGAAGAAGAATGCACTATTAAGTTGACCATTCCTCCCCCTCTCCAACTGTTCTATAAATCGGTCCTGTGTTTCCCAACACCAAAAGGGATAGTAACTCATACAGAGCAAAATGCCAGTAAGTACAAATTTAGAACATGGGTTAAACAATACTTCGATCAAACCCCCAGCCGCAACCCTGGAGAGACAGGGGGGAGAAGGCAAGAGCCCTGCCCTCCCTACAACTTAATTCTATGCTCTAATTCAGAGTGGTATAATTAACCCCGAGCTTCACTGCTAACACTGAACTTCTTCAGCCCGATGAGAATATCATTTAGTATCCTGCAATCGCCAATAATAGCAATATGACACAATGGCGCCCATTGAGGCTCTAATCAGGACACATAGTCATTTACATAGAACATGTTCTGTGACTCTCTGTAATGCAACGCCACAAAGACTCAATTGAGACACAAGTCTCCCTTTCCCATAAACTAAAAAAGAAAAAGACGGGGGAAAAAGGAAAGAAACCACAGTTTCCTTTAGAGGACAGCACAGATGGTGCCCACCCTTCCCGGGGGCTCATCAGGCCCGGGCACTTCACCAGAGACTGCCGGTCCTGATGCTAACCAGAAATGAGATGCTGGCACACCGCTGTGTGTATGCACTGGCCTAATCTCTTCCCACAGGGAAAGGAGAGCTGTGAATTAGGAAATTCTTTAGGAAAACCCCAGGCTTAATAAAACGGAGTAAGGGATGTGGAGGGGCGCAGCTGGATTGCCAGCTTTCAAAGGCAGGCTCCAACTTTGCTGGCCTCCGCTGAGATTCAGGCCTGGAGAAACAGGGGTCACCACCCCATCCTGTGGCCCAACCAGTGCCGTGGACCAAAACGCGAGTCTGAAAGCAGGTAACCAGGTGCCAGGAGTCACCAGGGCAGGAGAGCGTTACAGCCTTGCAGGACGGCCACTGAGCTGAGAAAACAGCAGGACTGGGAAGCCAGATAGACCAGGGTTTGAATCCTTCCTCCACTCCTTAGCCTCAGACTTGGAGCAGTTAGCTAACGGCTTCATTTCTTCCTCTGAAAAGTGGGCTTTGACTACCGAGCAGGGTTGAAGACTCTCTCTCCTGTGTCTGAAATACGCAACACGATACACAGCATATGAAGAGCAACAACGCTGATCTGGCCATCATCATTATTCTTTAGTGAAGACTTGTGGGAAAACCAATAGGCCTTGGAGTGTACTGCTCAAGAGCCTGGACCCTGGAGGCAGGCTCCCCTCATTCAAATCCCAGATCTACCAATTGCTAGTGAGGTGACCTTATTTAACATCTGTGCCTAGTCCCTCATCTGTAAGATGGACAAAATAATAGAACCTCACTCTTCCCAGAGCTGCTATGAAGATTAGAAGAGCTAATATGTGCAAAGCATTTCCACAGTGTACACACACGTACACACCAGGTACTATTCTAAGGATTTGTTATATAAATAAAAATAAGGTGAATCAATAGGGATCTCGGGATCTCAGGGGTGTCCTTTAGTGCAACAACAGAAACAGCTACTAATGTCTATATTGTTTTTATATCCACTTGTGTTATTTAAGCCTTTAATTGATATCCAAGAAAAACAATCCTATGATGTAAAATCAGGGCCTAAATTCTAAGCAATGCCTGGGAATCTTCCTTTCCTAAAGGTTTCATTTAAGAAAGGAGAAAAAAAAGAAAGCCCTGGTTCATGGGAAGCACCCAATGAATGACCATTTGTTCTTTTTCTAGCTCAAGTCTTCGCCTGCCCAGCCAAGTTCTTCCCAAAAGAGCACATCCTTCTCACGTGTCATCTTTAGGGGATGGCCAGCGCGGCAAGGGCCAAGCCCACCTCTAGCCCCAGGCCCGGACGGGCAGAAGGAGAGGTAAAGGGAGAACTGGCCAAGTTCATAGGTTGCTTTCTCCCCAAGCACAAAGGGCTTGTTAATAGTGTCACCATCTTGGAGTTCAGACTCAGAAGTCCCCCCCAGTCCCTACTGCTCACATGCCCCGAAAGTTACCTGGAGAGAGGCCTTTTAGGAAGCGAAATCTCCCTCCACTCATCCATTTCACTCCCCACCTGGCTACCACAAACAAGCCAATCAGCCCTGCCATGTCCTATGCCCCCCTGGAGAGGCTTTCCCTGTCCACCACCCCACTGGTCCCCTTATCCCATTTCGCTTCTTTCCACATCCCTGAAGCCTACCTGTCTTCTTACCAAATGTAAGCTCCATGAGAGTGGGGACTTGGTCTGTTCTGGTTACATCAATAACCCCAGCACATAACAGTGTTTGGCACAGAGAAGGTGTTGAATAAATTGTGTGTGCTGAAAGAATCCGTTAATTGGTTCATTAATTAGAGGCCAAAGAGGACAAAGAGAGGGTCAAAAACAAAATCACATCTGGGGTCAAACTAAAAAGAAAGGTTTTAAGAAGCACTTGGAGCTCAGCCGGCAGAGTTAAACTGGGCTGCTTAGCTTCTCTTTTCTCCTTTCCTCTCTATATTTTATTTCATAATGTTTTGAAACTGATGGTACATGGAAGTCCAGAGCTGAGGGACGAGAATTTCACAAAAAAAGGAACCAGGCCAGGAGGAACACCCAGGCAGGAGGCAGGACAAGATGCTGGGGAACTGAGTCTCTCTGCCACTGGCCTGATCTGGCCAGCTGGACTCAGCGGCAGCAACAGTCACTTACTGAGCCCTGACTGAGCACTGGGCACCTAGCGGAATGCTCATCCTCGTGACAACCTACGACAGTCTCAGGGACACTGCCTCTATCTAACATGGGGCTAGGTTCTAATGTCAACAGGAAGAGGGGGCAGGATTGGCCATAATAACCCTCAAAATGTGCCAGTGTAGGAACTGTGCCCTGAGCTCCAGCATTGGGGCAGGGGAAGTAATGGGCTAGCCGCTGGCACTTGGGAGCCCCACTGCACAAAAACTACACCTCTTTAATCCCTGCAACCACAGTCCCATGGCAGGGGAACCACACTACGAAAGTTCGAGGGCACCAACAAGAAAGACCTGATGAGTGTTTCCAATCCTGCATTCCCTCCAGGCTGAATATATGCATACAGCTGAAAGGATCAGAGCCAGAGTCAGACCCGCCTCATCGGCATGCTGAGCCAGACTCAGGCTGGACTTGACCCTGTCTTCCTTGACCCCACAGCACTTTCCATACCATGGGTGCCTCCCACATACCTGCTGGAAGCACTTGGGCCAAGCAGGATATTAATTATCTGCATCATGTTTTAGAGTCCCCTAGAGGCTTCCGCAGGCTCACGCTGGCAGCCCGGTAAAGCGGCGTCCCTCCCCATCCCACGGATGTGGAAAGCTCAGACAGGTAACGGCGTTGACTGAGTCCCCAGAGGAAGACCAGAGTTGACCCAGGTCTTCTGCCACCAGGGCACAACTCAACACAATTTAGCTTCTGCCCCTTTGTTAGTTTATTTTCAACACCCCCACTTACACAGGCTTCCTGCATCCTCATTTCACCATTTATAAAAAGAAGTATCAGCTTAAGACTCTGTACACCAAGACTCAAACAGATGATAGTCACTGTGCAGAACAATCCGGTGGTTCTTTGGTTAGAGGCAAGCAGAGGAATAGGAAGGAGGTCAGTTTACAAATGTCCATCCACAGCCTGTTAAAGTCCCTTAAAACACTGCTTGCTGCCCACATCTGGAACATCCAGTCTCCCCTTCCTCCTTAGGACAAGACCCTTGGTTTTAATTTTATATATTGCACCCAACACTAAGGCTACATTTCCCAGCCTCCCTTGCAGCTGGGTGTATGCTTGTGACTAAGTTAGGGTCCAGGAGATGTAAGCAGAAGTGTTCCCTGGAACTCCCAGAAAAGAGCTTAAAGAGAGCTGATTCAGCAGAGAAGTGCCCCGTTTTTGGCCTTGCCTTTCTTCCTTCTGCCAGCATAGGGCCCAGACGTGAGAACCGGAGTTCCAGGAACACCCTAGACTGGAAGGTGACCCCTAGAGGGGGAAGCCATATGCAGGAAGATGGAAGGCTACATCCCAGATGATATCCTGGGACCCTAAGAGCTCTGAACTGCTACCTCTAAATTATTTTTACGTCAGTGTGAAATGAAAGTTTACATCACTTAAGCCTCCGTTAAATTACTATTCATCTGAGGCTGTGTGTGTGTGTGTGTGTGTGTGTGTGTGTTATAGCTAAGGCTAATCCCAGCTAACATAAACCCAAAACAAGAACAAAACCCTCACAGATTCCTGTTCCAATCTCTTATTCCTAAGCAGCTCCATAGAAAGCAAAACATCTGTCCAGATAAAAATCAAACATTCCTACACGTTAATTTGTTTTACATTTGAATGTCCAGAACTTCTTATACTATCATCTCTATCACTGGCTCCAAAGAACGTACAATCAAGATTCCATGTCCTTTTCTAATTAAGAGAAAAATTTCCTCCCATCTGACTGGGAGGCACTCCTCAGAGGTCTTCCTGAGTCCGGGGGATGAGAGGGTGCAAAAAGCAATTTTAAGTTTCCCCGTGGGAGGAAAAGGGGCAGAGCAAAACTTCAAGATGAAAACAGTACTGCTCATCTTTAATATTTTTATTTTCTCATATGCAGCTACACATGTACATTTATAAACACAAACCATGAGATGATTGCTAAGGGGATTGTCAAAGAAATCCTGAACACTCAAAAGAAAGGGTTTATGAGCACCCCTTCTCATATCACCTCACTTAATCCACACTAACAAAAATGATAATAATAATAGGACTTCCGGCCAAGAGAGAGGTGGAGGTAGATACACTTCGCCTCCTTGCACAACCAAAAGAAGGACAACAACAAATTTAAAAACAAAAAATAACCAAAACTGCCAGAAAATTGAACTGTATGTCCGACAACCAAGGAGTTAAACAGACAGCACATTGATGGCTGCCAAATGGGAGGGGGTTTGGGGGAATGGGTGAAGAGGTGAGGGGATTAAAAAATACAAACAGGTAGTCACAGAACAGCCATGGGAATGTAAAATACAATGTAGGAAATGGAGTAGCCAAAGAATGTATACACAGGACCCACAGACATGAACAATGGTGGGGGGGTTACCTGAGGGAATGGGGGCCTCACTGGGTGGAGAGGGGGAAAGGGGGAAAAAATCAAGACAACTGTAATAGCATAATCAATAAAATGTAATTTAAAAGATAATGATGATGATGATATGAGCTGGAGTTTTACTTACACCCCATAGCATAGAAGAAAATGGGTTTAGAGAGGTAAGAGGACTGTTCTGAGGTCACATGAAGTAGTCAGGCATTCTTCTTGTTAAAACATTGTAACTCGGAGGGGAGAAGAGGAGACAGCCAAGAATAATACTCCCTCTTTGTATCTTTCTGTATGATCTGAATTTTATACAACTATGTACATGCATTATTTGATCTTTTGTTTCCTTTAAAAAAAATGAAGTTACCTTTCATGGCTCTGAATAGGGAAACGTAATTGGACCGATATGCATGAGGTCACAAGGGCAAAGCAATGCACACAGGTGTGAGGCTCTCCCAACCCCTGAAGACCAGCCCACCTGCGAGAGGCTTGGGGAAAAGGCCAAACAATGCAGGCCCGTGCCCACTGCGCTCCCTGCAGCACCCACGGCTCTCGGCGGAGGGCCGCGCCCACACACAGCGTCCCGGCCCCAAGGCTGGGCTCAAGGCACAGTGCTACACAGGGCCGGCCTATGTCATAGAACACTGCAACGTGACATGAGGTCATCCACTCATCACTGAAAATCGTCTTTCTTGCTTCAGATTTACTCCCAAACTACCTTCCAGTTTCCATTAAGCTAACTTAGCTTTAACTTCCCTCTCCACCATGGATTTAACACAACAAGGCCGAGAACTAGGGGGATATGGGCTGAATCAGGCTCCCAGGTGAGTTTGGTTCACCCACACGATGTGCTGGAACAAAACTAAGCCAACTTTACCAATGAGGAGATTTCATATCAAAAGCCCAGATGTCTAATTGCTCATAAAGAACTAGGTGCTGTGGTACCACTAGCCTACATTCTTGGGCTGGCCATGAGGGGGGACCTGGTCTGTAACAGCACACTGGCAGGCAGGAGCAGGGCCACACCAAGCAAATTTCAAAACCTACTCACAGAATCTCAGACAGGTCTCAGAAAGATAAAAGTGGTACCCACAACATTTGCTTTCATGGAAATCAATCAATGGAAGACCCCTAGGGCAAAATACATTAGCATAATCATCAAGGAAATGTCTTATTCCATCCAACAGAAAGGAAGGAGAAGCACCTACGTCCCAATTTCTCAGCAACTTGCCATGTTTCGACAGGGAGGAGGGGTTCAGCTCCACATCATTAGCAACAATATGGGCATTCTAGCCCCATATCAGGACCACGTTGTACATTGCACCTGGGGGTCCTGCCTTTTATTGGAGACCCCAGTGTCTGGGATCTCACCTGCCCTCTGCCCTTTCTGGCTAAGATATCTCAGGGAATTCCCAAAGGCCCTCCCTTATGGTAGTTGGGCACTGCCATAAACCCTGTTTCAAATCTTGTAACAAAGTTCTTCCTCTAAATCATCCCAGCACGACCCCTGTGTTGGGACAATGTGCAGTTTTTGTTTGGTGGGCAACAGGGGATGAAGAAGGGGTTCACAAGTCTGCAATGATGACCCCCTGACCCAACAAAACCATGGGATATCAGGTCCCCAAAGGACCCCAGCAACTGCTAAAACCAGGTGAGGAAATAAACTCAGAGGTAAAGAGTTTATTTTTTGCTCAAAGTCTCCCAGCTGAAAGAGGCAGATCTGGCACTAGAAGGCAATTCTCCACACTCCAGAACCAGAGTTCTGCCCCCAACACACTGCTTCTTCTCGCTCTCCTGGAGGGTGGGCATCCACCTGCTCACAGCCCCTAGCCCCTTCCCGCCCCCTCACCACTTCAAGGCGCTCTAGAATGGCTCTCACAGTGAGCTGGAGAAGGCACACCTGGGAAGATACCCTGGCTGGGGAAAGAATGGTCATGGGTCTGTTTTGTTCTGTCCCTGCCTCCAGCTTCCTGCAGAGGTCAAGGACAGATCTAAAAGCCCAGTATTCAAGTCGGGCCCACATGAAGCTCACCGTCACATCGAAGAGGTCCGAGGTAGAGCACTGGGCATTGCCCTACACTGAAGAAGAGTCACATCCAGCCTGACCTGCCCCCGGGAGCCCCTCTGTTTTAGCCATCTGGCCCCTTTCCCATGCTCCCTGTAGATCTTAAGCAGCTTCCTCTTGGGGATCAGTTCTCCACACCCCAACAGGAAGTGTCTAACTCGATAAACACCCCTGTTGGCCATTACCCTGAGCCAGACACTGAGGGGACAGAGTGATGAGTGAGACTTGAGTCTTTCCACAATGACTTTATCGTCTACCACAAAGACAGACCTCAGAACAACTGTGACCCAAGGACAGTGGAGGAGATGGAGGGAAAGTGCTGTGGAAGTAAGAGAAAGATGCACTTTAGTCCGAATTTACAGGGTAGGGAGGGCAGGCGGAGAATGAGCGTTTTGAGCAAAGCTTTTGCAGGATGAGTGGGGAGCAGGATTCCCATAAGCCGGGGGGGGGGGGGGGGGGGGGGAGCATTCCGGGAAGGGGGAACCACACTGAGTACAACCAACAAGGGAGGAAACCGTAGGTGTGTCTCCGGAGCCCCAGGCAGTGAGGCCACTGTGGCCCCGGGACGTCTGGAGGGACTGAAGGGAGATAACACTGGAGTGGTCCCTTAAGGTCACACATTAAAGTGGAGGCACCGTTTACAGTATGTCCAGTGTAAACTGCACATGGAAGACCTTGAACGCCAGGCTGGAAAATCTGAACTTGTGCTACAAGGAAGAGTGAGGAGCCCTTGAAGGCATGGGGGAGGGAAGGAGACAAGGAACAGAAGGCTTTCTTGTGGGCAAAGACCTTGGCCTTTGTCATCACACCCCCTTGATGCCAACTTTTGGCACCCACTCCACCCGCTCCACGTGTCCTGTGCATTTCCGTGGCAATCCCAGTATCTGACCATCTGGATGGTGACTAACACCCGCCTCCTTTGACCCACTGGCATGTGCATGTCCCCCGGTGGCTTCATTCACCGGCCTCGCCTCCCTCTCAGAAGTCAGCGGGCGTGATTTTGTAGTTGAATTGGTTGCCGGCATTTAAGAATTCAGAGACATCGCATACAGAAATCTGGATTTTCCGAGGACTCCACTTCTACATGTCAACAAAGCTGACCGCCAGAGCATGCAAGCTCCAGCTCTCCAAACTGTCATCTCTTTTTAAGCTCCAAGGCTGAGAAGAAACATCCACTGTCCACTTTTTTACCGGGGCCACCTACCACAGTCCCAAAGGCCTCTGAATTGGTGCCACCCACCACCACATTTAGCCTAGATTTGTGGGCCTGCTAGATTCCTGAGCTCTCCAATCCCAGGTACTAACCCCCCACCCAGACCCCACGGCCCACCCATGAGACCCAGCACCTCACTCCTTCAAATACACTCTCGGGCCCTGGCAGATGGCATTGCTGAAAGAAACCAGAAGGCCCCTCCAGAGAATTAGGCAACAAGCTTAGAAAAAATTGCCTCTACCTTGACTTTCCCTTCTATTGCCAATTCAACTCTTCCTGGTTACCCGCTGCGTGTCAGATCCTTCTAAGCAGGACTCTAGAAATACAGCTGAATGAGATAGGATCCCTGCCTTTGCCAGGTCTGGCGGACCTGGAAAAACGCCAGGTAACCCTGGCTGACATGCCACTCAGAATGAATGAAATAACAACACAGCTCAGGCGTGAAACCTAGCAATCCACATCCATGCTACAACCAAATGTTCAGCACTCACTCGCCAGCAAATAAGGCAGCAGGCACCGTGTTTCAGAACAGGAGGGATGCACGGGCCCCAACACTTACTCCATTCGGCATCAGCTGTTAGTGCCACATGCAAGAAAATTTACTCCACGGCTCTGACCTTAGAGACAAAGTGAGAAAAAGAAAAGGTTGGTCATGGCAGCAAAGTAGGAAGACATTGTAAGTGCGGTTCCCATCATCAAGAGAAAACACTCTAGTTGGGGATAAGGACGCGAACCTTAGAGATTAATGATGTCACCAACACAGGTGTGGGAGGAATGTGAACATGGGCAGCGTCAGGGGCCTGCTGGATGACGTGGGCTAGAGCTGGGTTTTGAAAAAAAAAAAAAAAATTTGAACCACGGAGGTGGCCTAGGAGGGCAAAAATAATCAAAATTCTATTTTGACCAATTAGCAGGCCCTCCTCTGGAAAAAAAATATAAATCTAATAAACGTACAGTTGAAAAAAATGGTAGGAAACATTAAATCTCACTTTAGTAAGAGTAAAGTTCAATGTGCCAGGAAAAACTGATTCAGAAAGCCACAGATTCAGCCTATGAATGGGTTTTCCACTTGGCAAGACAGCTCCTGATCTCTAAGTGATGATACAAAGGAATGAATGGGCATTCATATCAGGGAAATTCCTCCTGGTTATTAGAATGGAAAGGAAAAGAAAAAAAAGGGGGAGATAGAAGCAAGAGTATTACCTACACACAGGGCCCCTGTGGTTTAAAATCCAGCAAAGGCAACAACTGTGCTGTTCAAGTTGGGGTGACCTCCAGCAAGAACATCTAAGCTTTAACACTATATTTAGGCCCACCTTGTATCATGTGACTTCAGGCCTTCAAATCCCTCTCCCAGGGCCCATTATAACTACCAGGCTCCTGATCGCTAAGTGATGGTACAAAGGACTGAATGAGCATTCGTATCAGGGAAATTCCTCCTGATAACGCACATAGACGGCACTAGCAATGGCCCACATACAAACCTGACTCCTGATGTCCTTGGCTCACCCGCTCCTCCCTGCATCTCCCCCTGGAAGGGTCCTTAAGTTCAGCCACTTCCATACTTCTTTGTTTATTTCTCACACACACACACACACACACACACACACATGCGCAAAAGAAATTTCCCCCAAACCAAAAACCCATAAATGAAATGAACCCAAGCAGCTCTGGCTGAAGCCAAAGAGCAAGATCTAGAAGCCTCTGTCTCTCTGTCTGGAGGTCCCCCCTGCCCTACCCCTTACTACGGAGTCCAAACGCAAGCATGATTCTTCACTTTCCAGGTTAAAATCAGAACCCAGAGAGGGAACGCGCCTGGCCCATGGTCTCACCAGACCCATGCCCCTCCCACTGCCCCCGCTGCATTTCAATTGTCCTACACAACCCAGACGCCTACAGAACTTAACCAAGTACCCAGCCTTTCTCTCAGCCCTCTACCCAGATTAACATAGTTAATCCCCACAACAGTCTTATGAAGGTTCTCTTATTCTCCCCATTTTACAGAGTAGGAATCTGAGGCACTCAGAGAGATTAAGAAATGTGGCCAAAATCCAAGAGCTGGCAAGAGGCAGGGCAGGGGTTTGAACCCAGGCAGCCCAGCTCCACCCCCATGGTTCTTAAGTAGTTTGCCAGAAGGAATCACATCTGCCTTCAGGCAGAAAAGGAAATATGAAGTTGTTAAGCATTTGACAAGTTAAATACACCCAGAGTTTCCATTCAAAAGCAAAACAAAGACCCATAAAAATAACAATAAAAATTCTTTAAACCCACAACACTGGAGAAGCACACAGGTACTAGACGCACAGAAAAGCATCTGTCAGCCTTCTCTCGCAGAGGGGAGCTGGGCAACGCACACTACCCCAAACTTTTCCACCCGTTCTCAGTGCCTTTGTCCTTTGCTCTCACCCCTGCTGCCCCGAACCCAAACCCAAACCTGGGGCCTCCACAATGACTGCACTGGAAATGACCCACTACAACACCTAACTCCTGATGCCCTTTAGGGCTGTGGCCAGCCTGCCCTCCTACCACAGAGTAAAGTCTTCACCCTTTCTTTTAAAAAAAAAAAAAAAAAAAAAAAAAAAAAAAAGTCTTCTGTGGCCAACCTCCTCTTTTAGGGATCTTTGTCTCTCTCTGGGGATTTTTCTCCCCAACTGTGGCACGTGCCCCTCAGAATAAAGTCGGCGAATCCAGAGGTGAACTGTCCGACTCCCTGGCTTCTTTACTGTTTCACTCGCTTGCCTACAACCTGTCAGGAGCTCATTCTCAGGTCCATACCAGGGAGGGCCAGGAAGAAGAGCCTGGCACTGAGGCCCAACTCAGTCAATGGTACCTCCAGAAGTTCCCACCTGTTTTGAACCCTCTGCCTCCCCAGCTGCTGGCCCACCTCAGGGTCAGGGCTGTAACGGCAGCATTCAGAGCTGCACCCCGCTCAGTAACAGGACCTCCAAACACAAGCTTCATAGGAGCTGACATGCACAAGATTCTCAGAACCCAGGGAACTCTAAATGTCTTCAGGGAAGGGGGCCACCCCAAACAAGGCATTGGGCAAGACACGAGACATTGCCCCAGCCGCAAACAACAAAGAGCGTCCCCACTTTCCGCGTCAACGCCCTCCACCATCACCACCAAAAACTAGGGTATTTCATGCCACAAGCGGAGGTAACTGACTCAAATCCACCCACTTCCACATTTGAATAATGGGTTCTGACATGTGCCTACCACTTAATGGTCGCCAAATAAGGCACAGGGCGGAGACCTCCCCACAAAGCAGTATTTATTGTCTTTGGATCACCACTGGCTGAAACCTCCCCAAGTGCCACCAGACTCAGCTCAGTAAAACAAAAGGACGTCATCACAAATCACAATCTCACCAGGATCTCAGGACCTGCCCGCACTTCGTATTTTCTGATTTTCGTATAAATATTGGAACAGTACAGAAGCAGGGTGATTTCAGATTCATGGCATTCTGATGCCCGCATAACAAAATCCAGCTATTTATTTCGCTGTATTCTACTTCTTATCTCAAATGCACAGTTCCCTTTCCCTGAACAAAAATATCCCTTTTTAAAACAACATGTGATGCCAAGCAAAAAGAGCGGGGCACCAAAACAAATGCTTTCCTGCAAAATTTATGGTTCCTCTTCTGTCACCAGTTGCACACATGGCCACCACCCAGGTCCACGGCTGTGTACACCCACACGCTACGAATTCTCAAGAACCGCATCAATCTCTCAACGGTGTGCAACGTGACAGGGCGTGCACCGATGCTGATAGTTAAAAGCAATTCAACGCTTCTCAGATAATTTAAGATAAATAATTAGGAAGGAAAAGCTGACAGCTTTTAATAGCACGGGAGTGGGGAGGGACTCAATGTTCCTAAGTCCCAGGGCAATGCCTTCGGAGAGGTGACATGCTGTTGGCACCCTGGCAAATGTCCATCACAACATTTTTCCCACCTTTACCCGGGTCAGCATTATTTTACTTTCCCAACTTGGGCGAATGAGTTTGCTGAATAGTCAACACAGGGGGTGAGGCCCACTTCTTGAAGCCTCCTCGGTCCACTCGACACAATTTACTCCTCTCAGACTCAGAGAAGGAGGTGGGTTTGGTTTGGTTTTTTGTTTTGGGGGCACAGGAGTCTGGACAGGTGAAGTGAGAGGTGAAGTGAGAAGTAGGGACAGGCTGGTCAGAGTGCCTCTGCCCAGTGGGTTCTGGAGGACGAGAGTGAATCAGGAAGGATGGTTCCTTTCCACCCAGAGTCCTTTCCAGTGGCTCCCATAGAGGCCCAGTGCCCGCCTGACCCCTGCCCATCCCCATTCCTAAGTAGAGGTTGTCCCAAAGGCAGGAAAAGAGCCTGGAGGTTGGAAGGTGGTGATTTAAACTCCCAGCAGCCGGAAAGGCCAGAACTGACAGCTTTACCCCATGTACCCCCGCCTTTCCCTAGACCCCAATTAGAGGCCTCTCCACCCCCAACACACACACACACACACACACACACACACACACACACACACACACACGCGCGCGCGCGCGCGCGCACGCGCCCGCTCACGCCACCACCACCTCCCCCCCAAGGAAGCTTGGAGGGAGGGGAAAGGAAGGCCTGGCTTTATCCTCCCAAGCACCTAACCCCCCTCTGCAGCTGCCTGCTGCCATTTGCATGAATGAAGACTGTGGTCAGTTTGTACCTGGGAGAGAACAAGGCAGGAAATGAAAGGGCTGACACTTACTCAAATCCAGAGCTCATCAAGTCTAACTGCCCCTCCCAGAGCAAGGGGTTTGCTCGCCATCCCCCTGCCCCTTCCCCTCATGGACACTAAGGGTCTTGTTCTCACTTCACCTGTTTCTCCAGTGCCTGTTTCCAAGTCTCCAAGGGGATTGTATTTATATTTGTAATTAGCCTCTTTTTACATAATTTTAAAGTGTTGTTATTACCTGCACCTGGAAAGAAATAAGATCTAAACAACGAAAAGAGAAGGTTCCCTCACACCTCCGAGCCCGGGGGCCCCACTCTCATCCAGGGATTTCACGTGTAAGATTTCTCCCAATTCTCACGCCCCCTCTTCGGGCCAGCCCCCTGTCACTGGCCCCCAACCTCAGCCACATCCCAGGGTGTGTGACTTACACCTGGCACTGTGATAGGACTTTGCAAAAATGGATTCTCAACAAAGTGGTTGAACAAAGGAAAGAAGTAAGTGTTGGACAGTTTCCAGAATGTAAAGTTATAACCCCTTTGCCTGTACACAGAGTGAAAAACTCTGGGAGAATTCACACTGAAATATTAAAAGATATGGCTACATAGTAGGATTAGAGCTGATTTTTATTTTCAACCTTGGGATTGTTCTCTTTTTCCCAAGTTTCACATAAATAAGCATAAACTTTTTAAATCAGAAATAAATCATATTCACATGTTTTGTTCCACGTCAGTGCAGGAACTAACTTACATCTCTAAAATGCTCTACAGTTTATGAAGTACTTTTAAAATTGCAAAACTTGCCCTGGCTGGTGTGGTTCAGTGGGTTGGGCTCCAGCCTGTGAACCAAAAGGTTGCCGGTTTGATTCCCGGTCAGGGCACATGCCCCATGTTGCAGGCCAGGTCCTTGGCTGGAGGCATGTGAGGGGCAATCAATCAATGTTTCTCTCCCTCCCTTTTCCTCTAAATAAAATCTTTTTTAAAAATAAATAAAATAAAATTACAACACTTGCGGGAGTCAATCATGGTCCTATGGCTTCCTGCTTCCTGACAGCCCTGAGTGTGGCCTGTACAGGGCGGCTCTGCCCAGGGCTCCATGACAAAATGTCACACTGACCTGTGCTCACCCTCAGCACTGTCCACCCTCCCTTCAGGCACTGGGCCGCTGGCAGCCCAGGGCCACTCTCTGCACAGTGCTTTCCGTATCAAAGGAGCACAGACGTGGTGCACACAGGTAAGAGGGCAGGTGGTGTCCCCTCACAGATGGGGTCCGTGGCTTGCTCAGGGGGGCTGGAACACAGATGGCTGCTCCCAGCCAGGTGCCGCCTCCTGGGAGTGATCCAGCCATCTCAGCAACGGGACAGTTCAAAAAATCAGAATTGGCTGTTTCAAGTAAGTTATATCTACTCTGCAAGTTTGCAAAATGTCATTTATGAATCACAGACCTTTTTATACAAGCATCTATGTCTGTCCTATTTCATGTAACCCCAGGAGGCATATTATTATAGCCCCATCTTACATGTGAAAAACCTGTGGTTCGGCCACTCTAGGCCGTTCCCCAGCTGAATCCTTGGTTCTACTGCCCCTCCAGGGACCACTTCCTGCCTGAGATGGTCCCTACTGCACCTACCACACTGATGGGCACAGGTGCCATGCCCCCAGAAGACCCCAGGCATCTGTCCTTTCCTCTGGTAGTGGAGACAAGTTCAGCTGAGGGCCAGCTGTCAGGGTTCAAATGTGGCTCTACCACTCAAAGCCCTGTGACCTTGAGCACGTTAATCTTTTTTAAGCAAATTACTTCATCTTTTCCACCTGTAAAAAGGGGTTATACCGGCCCCTACGCGTGTTTGCGCGTCCATTAGGATCATGTACGTGAAGTTTACCAGGTGGACTGGTACAGAAGTCAACATTCCTCAAGTGTTCACCGCTATTCTTATTATTATTATTATTACTACCAGCAGCAGCAGAATGAAGGCACAGGCACAGTGCTTACCACCAGACAACGTTCCCATGCCCATCTTCTCCTGCGTTTTCTCCCAGCAGTCCGGTGAGGCTGGTAGGCAGGAATTAGGTGCCCATTTTAAAGATAAGGCTACTGAGACTCAGAAAGATGACTCACCCACATGCACAAAGTTGTGACCAGGCCTCAAGCCCCGTGGTCCAAATCCTAAGCTGTTCCCTGTTTGCATGAGGCCGTCTACCCCACAGAGGGTTCCAGGAGCTCTTCTTGTGGCCATCTGGCTTCCTGTTGGGGCGCAGACTCAGGCCTCGCTCAGCAGGAAAGTCATTTAACCTCTGCAGACCCCAGTTCCCTCATCAATGCCACCTGCTCCTCTCCTCCTCGCCCAGAGTTGCCATGGGGATAATGAATGGGGAGTAGCTGCGAAGAGAATGCAGGGCTCATCTCTCCACCCGGCTTGGAACCAAACGCACGGCAAGCAGGAAGGAGAGGCTGAGGGGCCTCACCAAGAAGGAACCCATGGTCTGGAGCCTTCCTCCAGCCATGTATGTGACATTCAGGTCAGTTCAGGCCACTCAAGACCTCCAATCCAGCCAGCCCAGCTTCCTGTGGGACCCAAAGAACAGGGTCTGCAAAAGCAGAGAGACCTGGCTCCTAGTGGACCCTAATCCAGAAAGGCACAGAGTGTGGCAGACAGAGCGGGGAGCCCTCCTCCCCCCAGACGAGCTGGGGACCTTACACAAGTCATCCTACCATTAATTTTAAAATTTAGTTATACTCAGCTCCATCCACAAAGTATTTATGGTGGCTTAGAATACCAGCAACACAAAAGAATGAAATAAACACCAGGGGAATCAGGCCAAGAAAATACGTACAGAGGAAATAGCAAAGCCCGGGGTAAGATCACCCATGAAAATAGGCACCATATGGCCCCTTTCTGCAGAAGTGTCAAGATGGGCCACAGATCTAGCTCTCAGGTGCTTGGTAACCACAGCCAAAGAGAAACAGGATCAGCCGTGAGACTGTCGGTGCCCAGAACACGAAAACAAAGCGGCTGTTCTGAAGAAGCACATCCTTCCCTGCGTGATTCAGAGCCTCAGAGAAGTTTCTCCATCGGACCTTCCTGAAGGGACACCAGGCCTGGGACCTTCCACCACACTCCCTGATGTCCCTTCCAGATGTTCCTTCTGTCACCAGCTCCTCTTGCAACTCAAAGGCATAATCCCCAAAAGGACAATTCAGCCAAAGTGGGCAAGTCACCTCACCCCTTGGAGCCTCAGTTACCTGCTCCGTAAAATGGTCCATCTACCTGACCCGGCTGCTGCAAGGCTTAAACAGGACAACGTTTGGTAACTCGCAGGCCTGACACCCAGTAGATGCTCCATAAAGATCAGTTCATCGCTTCCACAAGAATGCCAGTTCCCCCAAGGTAGAGCTCTTGGTCTGAATTGGCCACTGAATGTATCCTAAGCCTCTAGAATGTTCACTGGCACACAGTAGGTCTTCAGTAAATATTTGTTGAATGAATGAATGAAGTTCCTGCATCGGGTTCCTGAAAACAATAGTGTCACAAGATAGTTCTAGAAAGGAAAACAGATAGATACGAGGTAAAACAAAAATCTGGGGAAATAAGAGTTTTTATTCGCCCCCCCCTCTACAGAGTCGTACGCACACTGAAGCTTCGTAGAAGTCCACGAGAGAGACATCTGCCTGTGGTTAGCCCAGGGCTCCCCAGCCCTTCTTGACCACAACGCCCTCCACCCCTGCACACACAGAACAGAAGATAGACCCACAAGTGTCATCAGGAGCGCAGGGGACTCTAACCGAGCCTCAGGAAAGGGGCGAGGTGGAAGGAAAGAGCGCCCCTCCTCTCCAAGCCAACCCCCTTACCACCACCACCCGTTAACGTTGGAATACACTCCACTTCCTAAAAATCAAATGGGTCCTTCAGACCCAACAGCCCCCTCTGTCTGGACACGTGATACTCTGGCTGCCCCTGAGCATTCCAGAACCCACTTGCTCAGCTCACCTTCAGCAAGAACAAACTCCCAGGCTCCTGGCTCGGGGTCACCTGCCTGCAGAGGAACACCCAAGTCAAAGCAAGGATCCCAGAGACTGGGTCAGGGAAGGAGCTTCACCACCCCCACCCCCACCCCCGTGGGTGGCACTTTCTTTGAAGTGAGGGCGGGGATGGGGAGATCTGGGTATCAGGCCCCCAGCTCCTGGAATCCCCTGAGGGCTGCCTCCAGGGTATATCACATGCTTCTGTTTAGCTCACTAAGCCCAGCGGCTGCCTGGCAACAGGTTCTCCTCCCTGTGTTTGCTGCTTGTTTACTCAGTGATGCCTCCACAGGCTGGTGCCACCACCCTGGCCTCCCAGCGAGCCAGAGAGCAGGAGGTCAGGCCACCCGAAGGACAAGCACCCCCTCCCCCACACAACCAGGGCTCTCCTGGGCACACCACAGGGCTTGCCAGGAAATGATTAAGGAGTATTTACTGAGCACTTCCGGGCAGCAGAGTGCTGCTCCCAGCCCCAGCTCTCCCCTTCACCCACAAGCCCTGGTGCCCATTCAAACAGTTGTCAATCATCTACTGAGTACCGAGTACCAAGTACTGAGTACTGAGTACCAAGTACCAGCAGGAACCCTGCTTCTGACTAGAATGCTGGCCTTGACCTCAGACCTCTCTACGCTACAGGGCTGCAGGCCTGCTGTCCACAGCTAACCCAGATTCATGGTCCTAGTACTAAGTGCCTATTCCATGTGTTTGGAAGAAATTAAAGTGGCCTGTAGGCAAACATGGGCCTAATAGAGTTTAATGTCACTTATCACTTACCTTCTGCCTCATGGGGCTGGATGTCTTGAATGCAACCTTGAAATGCATTCCCAGCAGCCCCTGAGTACAGGCCTTGAGCTAGGTGCCGGGCTTAGGAAGATGGATGAGACCCCTGAGCGCTCACTTGAGGGGCTCACTCTGAAGGCTCTTCCTCCAAGGCCCCCTCCGATGCATCTCTCCCTTTCCACCTCCCCATCTGCCCGTGTCCTGTTTGCCACCTGGACCGGCCTCCCTAAAGGCTGCACTGCAGAGCAGTCGCCCTCTCTGGCTCCACGAGATCACGAGGTCGTCGGCTACAGGAACACTGCATTCCATTTTTACTCCCCTGGCACCCAGCACAGAGCTTGGCACAGAGCAGGTGCCCGGGGGGATCGTGTTGAATGAACAGGAGTGGGAGTCAACATCTTGGCTGGCTAGGCCTCCTGACAAAGCCTCCTGGATGCCAACCTCGAAAACACCACCTTAGGCTGTGGTTAATTCAATTAGCACCACTTAGAGAGAGGGTGTGGATCCAAATGAGCTGATCATAGCCAGGCTGTGTGAGCGAGGTATTCACAAAAAAGGAAAGAGAGAAAACCTGGGACAACGGCTAGCACTGCACTCACCCCAGCAATGCCCACTTCAACACTCCTCACCCTGTGCTCCAAGGAGCTTCAGGCCTAGACTTGGGTGGCCCCCAAGAGCCCCCTAAATACACACGAAGGAAACTGCTACAGCCTGGTCACTTCGACAGAGCTGCCCTAACTCTTCCTCCCTGCACCTTTCTGTGTTCTCTCCTTAAGCAGATATGTTTTTAAAAACTGAAAATCCCTTAATTACCACCTTCTCATGGGGTAATTTATCGTGGGCTCTGCAGTCCTTCAAATCCAAGTTCAGATCCTGCCCGTGTGATCTTGGCAGTTCACTAGACCTCTCCGAGGCTCGGTATCCACACCTGTTACCACAAGGAACCCCACCGTGCCAGGTTGATGTAAAGGGTCCACGAAACAAAGTGAGAGGAAGTGCCTGGCGCAGGTCACCATCAGGGCTGAACGAATGTCTGTCACTTCCCCTTCCCTGGGATTCTTCAGAATTGGACCCAAAAAAAGACAGTAAGTACAGTGGACTGAGCCCCACTCTGGAACCCAAAGGCCCGGGTTCTAATCCTGACTCCACCACTCCCAGCTGTGCAACCTCAGACAAGATACCTGACTTCTCTGGGCCTCCGTTCCTTCATCTGCAAAAGGAGGGGAACAATATCCTGACCTTGGACAAGGGCTCTCATGAGAATGGAAGTACTAGGAACAGGCTCGGCTCACAGGAAGTTCTCAGTGTACACATTGGCTCTTACTACTACTATTGCCAAGCCCATGTTTGACAGGGCTGCTGCTGGCCACAGGGTCCTGGAGACAGGCAGGGTGGCTGTCAGCAGAGTTCCCGCCCAGCCCACAGTGGGGATGGATGTCCTATGGCCCCAATGTGTTCTGTCTGGTTAAACAGCATTTTGTTTGGTTAATTCAATCGATATTTTTTAAAAGCAAGAGATTTAACATTAAAAACTCTCTGTTTCCAACTTTTCCTAAGAATCTGAACAACTGACAACACTGGGTTCTCAAGGGTTCAAATCCCAGCCCCAACACGAGTCGCACAGCCTGTAGGCAAGTTACTCAACCCCCTGCCTCTCACCATCCACAGCTCTCCGAGGAGCATTAAACATCAGAGACACCGCCTTGGGTTGCAGTGAGGGTTAAATGGGTTGAAATCTGTGGAGCACAAAAAACGGTGCCTGAGCAGATAGTGGGGCCAAGTAAATTACACACTTTAAAAATGGTTAAAACAGTAAATTTATGTTATGTATATTTTAGCTGGCTACTGTGGTAATCATTTCACAATAGATGCAAATATATATAAATCAAACCACCGTGCTGATAGAGATGTATGTCAATAATTTCTCAATAAAATGGGGGGAAAGTTTTTTCAAAGGCGGGAGGGGCACCCCTTCAAACAGGGCATGTTCTCTCAGGCTGCCAAGCCCCCCATGTTCCCCACTGCCTCATTAACACCAAGCATTCACGTGTGACCCATCCCATTCCCCGCTGCACCCCTGCAGTAAGAACTAAGTGAAAATACTGTGTGTAAAAGCAGCATTTTGGAACACTCTGGTAAGCATTACTTTTCCTTTCCTAAATTCACTCCACTCGAGATGGCCAGTCCAGTAGGTGGCAAGGCCAGACACAGAAGCCAGGCTGCCTTCTGCCTCCATGTCTAGCTCCCGTCTGTCTCCTCAGGAAGAAGCACACACAGCTCCAAGCCACAAAAAGCAGCAAAAGTGATCAAGCCTTGCAGATCCAATGTCCTACGGCGTAGGTGACTCTTGTGCCCCACTGAACACTGAGAAGCAGGCTGCGACCACGTCCATCTCTGCTGTGCCCAGTGTGTCCGGCCCCCGGGGCAGGCAGCAGTGACCACCACTGCCCTCTGCCCCACCTACCTCCTGGAACGATGCTCTCACCCTGCTCAGTGAGCTCCACTGTTTATGTAAAGGCCCAACTCAAGCCCCACCCCCTCAGTACATTTGACAAACGTGTACCAAGCACCTGTGGGCTACCAGGCCCTAGCTCACAATGCCCGTGGGGAACCCAGTCTATTCAGGGAGACCTAAAAAAACCCAGCAAGAGTAACTGCAGCATGTGTAAGGGCCTGGTGGCAGGAAAGGGCACGCCACAGTGGAGGAACTGCGAGATGTGTGGTGTGGCAAGCACGCAGTATGGCAAGCGCTCAGTGTGCAGAATCCAAAGCCCAGTGAGGGCTTTGATGGAGCAGCAGACCACACGGTTGGGTCTGACTACAGGGCACCTGGCCGGAACTCCCACTGGGGAGGGCCAGCCTGGAGGCAAGAGCCCTGTCCCTGGAGGCCCCGGCACCTCATTTAATCCTCACAGCCACCCAAGGCTACTAAGGTCCTGTTCCCACAGCACAGGTGATTAGCCTGAGCTTGCAAGTCCCATGACTTGCCCAAGGGCACGGGCCCCTTCGCGGCAGAGCTCGGCCAGGCTCCGCCCAGGTCTGCCTGACTGGCATTTAAACACCACGCTGCAGTGCTCTCTCGTATCCAGAGGACACGCATGTTTGAGTTTGAAGTCTGGCTGATGACTTCACCCAGTGCAGCCTGTACCTTACGTCACGTTGCAGCCCACACCTTTCGGTGGCTTCCGTCACGAACACTTTCCCGTGTCATTAGCATTCTCTCAAAGCACTGCTAAGGACCACGGAGTCTGCCACGGTCTCAGCAACCCCCCACGGCTCAGCATTTAGCTTCCAACCCATGGCTTCTTCAAACCACCAGCCCACACAAAGTTCATCTCACTGTGTTCTCACGGGGAGGGGGAAACTCGGCACCCCTGATACCACCCATTGTGTGGCTTATCTGGGATGAGGATGAGTAAGACAGTGACTGTCACTGTTGTGTCAGCAAGTTGTACTGCAGGAGGAGCCCTACCCTTCAGCCCCCAGCCCACCTCCCAAACGCGGCCTCCCAGCTGTGCCAACCCTGCGCTCACTTGCTTCCTGGGTCGGTGTCTCTATCGGCTATAAACGCAAGGAATGGGGGTCACAGGTGGGAGCCACCTGGCAGCCAGCCCCTCCAAGACCCAGGCGGCGTCACTCTCCCTCGGATGGCCCAAAACAGCAGAGATGCCAGAATCCAGCAGACACCTTCAACTCACCCCCTCCCCCCACCCCGCAGAGGAATGGATGTGCCCCGAGCAGGTCCCCAGGCACACGTCAGAACTCAGTCCCCAGAAAACCATTTCCGCAGCCATCAGAAACAGGTCCGAGATAGGTATGCTTGCTATTGGAACTTCAGTGTCTGGAAGCACCAGGAAGCCGGGCTTACACCGTGACTAGCCGAGTGGCCTTGGGCAAGTCGCTTCCCTTCCCTGGGCCTCCGTCTTCACAATGCCTGCAAGGTGAACGCTCTGGATGAGTGATCCACAAAGTCCCTTCGTGGTCTGAATGAGACCCTTGGGCCTGGCCAGTTTTTAAAGTGAATGGTGACTGCACTTCAGGACACAAATTGGTAAGTACAGCCCCGACCACCAGCTGCTGCCTGAAGGCAAGAGAGCGGAAACACACAGAGGAAGGCTGTCACACCTCCGTCCTGTTCGTCCTCATAGCCAGGACAAAGGTCCTCACAGCCAGGACAAAGGCAATCGCTCTCTGATGACGATAGAGGCAGGATTCTGACTGCACCTAAGAAAAACGTTATCTAGCTTGCATTCTGTAGCCTAGCTTCTCATATTAAAACAAATGTGCTTGTCACCCTTAAAAAAAATTAAATGACTGATTCATAACAACCCAGCAAAATACTGGAGCCGGAACAAGAGCAAGTCACTGGGACGCCAACTCCAACGGGGAGCTTTCTGTCTTTATTTTCCAACTGGCAGTGACAAGCTTTTCACAAAACCCAGGCAAGCTGCACATCAGTGATAAAGGGGACAGTCAGCCCTGACACTTGAACAAAGACAGGCCCCGATAGGAGAGGCCACCGGGTGACCTCTAGGACCCAGGAAGGCCTCACTGGTTTAAAGGTGATGCTTGGCCACCAAGAGGGAGGGAGGGAGGGAGGTGCTACATACGGGAGGCCACTGGTGCTGTGCTGGTTCAACACCAGAGTCTTCCCAGAAACAAAGGCTCAAATTCAAATACTAGGAAAAATCAATAGTCTCTGGATTGTAACCAGCTCATTAGCCTCTGGGTAGGAGCTTTCACAGGGTTCAGAACTCCCCCAAAAGGGCAGGATGTCCTCCCAAATCAGCGGGCTCCCCACCCCCAACCTGCCTACCTCTGCTGCATGCCCCCCCAACATCAGCTCTGCACAGCTGAGCAGGTTCTGGTCCCTCCACTCTTTCTTCTCTTCTCCCCTCTCTCCTCCCCGCCCCCAACACCATTGACATCAGCCTTGAGGGAGACAGAAGACAGGGAGAAGAGCCCCAAGTTCCAGATGAGAAAGATGAAGCTCAAAGGGGACAAGGTCAGTCCAAGATCACAAAGGTCATGCCAAGAATCCAACCCACTCTCACAGCTCCGAGTCAGTGTTCTCTCCAGGTCACGTCTACACACCAGGTCCAGCCTCTGAGCACTGAGCACCGCCCCTCCCCCCACACCCCACTCACCTGTACACACACACACACACACACACACACACACACACACGCACGCCTGCCCTACAACGCTGCCCTTGGACACACTCAGCCTCCAGGCCCCTCCCAGCGAGGCCACCACCAAGCAGTCACCTGGCCCACCTGGGGCAGGAGGCATGCTGGCCAGCTCAGAGCTGAATAGAGCTGAGACCAACCATTTTCTAGCTGTGAGGCTGACTTAGTCTCATTGAATCTTAATACCCTCACCTATAAAAGAGGAGTAAGAACAGACCCTGCCTCACATGGTCACTTAAAACAAATGAAGCACACAAAACCTGACCTGGACCGGCCTGAAAAGCACAGAGACACACACGGGCCTCAGCACAGCCCCCCTGCTCAGAGGCTCCACACGCCTCCCACCCGTTCAAACTCCCACCATGTTGAGAACCTACGTCCCTGAAAAAACCTGCACACACACATTCACAAAAGCATTACTCATCATACGCAAAACGTGGAATTAATCTGCACGTCTATCGAGTCACGAAGGGGGAAATGAAATGTGGCGCACCCGTGACGGGTAGTACCCGGCCAGGGGAAGGAATGGGGTGTCGAACATGCCCCAATGCAGACGGACCTTAGAAGCGGGATGGGAAGTGGGGTAAGCCCGCTACCAAAGCACACGCACCATGGGTGTTCCACGCACACGCAACGCGCAGAGCAGGCAAACCCTCAGAAGCAGAAAGCAGACCGGTGGTTGCTGAGGGCTGCGGGAGGAGAGAGTAGGGAGTGATCACCAATGAGTGTGGGGTTTCTTTTGGGGGTGATGACAATATTCTGGAACTACAATTCTGAGCATGAAAAAACAACTGAATGTGTACACTTCAAAAAGGTGAATTTTATGGTATGTGAATTCTATCTCAATAAAGCTGTTATTTTTTTTCAGTGGCCACCCCGAAACATATCAAAACAATCAAATGATTAATATTTACAATATGAAAATAAAATCCTCCCATGATGCCTCACTCTCTGTAAGACAGAGTCGAAATCTTGCAGACCTCCAAGACCTTCACGTCCCCAGCTGACCTGACACAGGCACCCTGAATTTGCCGGGTGTGACCCCCTCACTGTACAGAAAGGAGCCTTCCCCACCTCAGGCCTGGGCTCCCGACACTCACCCCCAAACAACAACCAAGGGTACTGGCTTGGCCTTACTTCCCTGTCTCAGCTTCTGGCCGTTACTCTGAAGCCTGCACTGTCTGTGACTTGTTGTGTCTCCAGCCAGCCCATCTTACCTCTCCAGCTAAACTGGAACCTCCTAAAGGAAAGATACCTGGACTGGCCTATTTTCCTCCTCTTCTACCCCCACCTCCGGCCATTGCGGTGTCAATGCCAACGGCAGGATCCCCACCCAGGAACTTCCTGTGTGCTAACTCCTTATCAGCACAGTGCTTGCTTTATATCCCGACTCCACAGGCACCGCCAGACTGGTTTGCACGGGGAAACAAAGGCAGGTGGGGGGAGGGGTACGGAGAGAGAGGGGAGGAAGCTAATCAAGGTCATAAAGCAAGGGGCAAAGCTGGGGTTTGAGCTCTACTTTCTCTTCCCTCTGCACTAGCACCTGCTGCCACTTTGAAGCTGTAATCTGGAAGGTCTGATAACTAGTAGCATTGGGTAACATGTCATTCTGCAAATGGCCGTCCAACCACCCCACCACACGATGTGAGCTGAAAGCTAGATATGGAGAGCAGGCACCCCTAACATCAGCTCTAAAAATGAAGTAAACACACCTGATTGTCTCTGCAGTCAGGTAATACACAACTAGGCCCAGCTGGCTTCTGGCTGCACTTGGCATTTGTCTTAAGTACCGCCAGACGAGTCCACCTTGCAGCACAAAACACAGAGTGACTTGACATTTTCCTGAGCATGAAAAAAAAATTAATGAATTTTTTAAAAGATCGCACAAAACAGGTACTATATGAGTCACTCGCGGTCAAAAGGCAGTGTGAGGCAGCCACCACACAACCAAGCTGGTATGTCAGCAAATATAAATATTAAATTAAAACCAGTGCTTAGAAAATGGTAACACCCAGTGCCAGTGCGGGCGTAACAAAACAGGCAGGCTCGTGCGTTCTAATGGCAATGTAAACAGTGCCCGCCCCCCCACCCCCCGAAAGTCTGCAGCCTGTCGGTCGAGTCAAAGATTAGGAAGGTGCCTGGAAATTACTCCAGAAGAACTAATTTCTGCTTCACAGAAAAAGCTAACTGTGTGAAAACATTCACCTCTGCACTACTTAAAACAGTGAAAAATTGGCTACTGCTTAAATCTCTAAATAAGCAAAAGGGTAAGTGAATTACAGTGTATCCACTCTATGCAGTATCCTGCAGCTATTACGAATTATAGCTACATGGCCCTGGCTGGTGTGGCTCAGTGGATTGAGCACCAACCTGCAGACCAGAGGGTCGCCGGTTCAATTCCCAGTCAGGGCACATGCTTGGGTTGCAGGCCAGGACCCCAGTGGGAAGCGTGGGAGAAGCAACCACACACAGATGTTTCTCTCCCTCTCTTTCTCCCTCCCTCCCATTCTCTCTAAAAATAAATAAATATGATCTTTTTAAAAAACAAAAAGAATTATGGTTATATATGTCATCCATATATCATCGTGGGAAAAAAGTTTTACTCACTTAGCCATTTGTCATTAAAGGATCTGAAACTGTCCCTGCTCTGCGATCACAATTATTTCAAATATGAAGCCACCTGCAAAAAGTCGTAACTGTAACTACTTTAAAATTATAATAGTTCCGTGACAAGGGGGGAAATCTTTTCATTTCTCTAGTTTTTAAATTTCTTTTACTGTTGTCATACTATTCTGATATAATTAGGAAAAATGAATTTTTTTTCAAACTCATTTTGAAGCCCACTCAGCCCCATATCAACACGGAGTCCTGCCCACCCCAAAATAAAGCAGCCACTCAAATGCAGCTATGGCTGTTCACGCTTCTTTCCGTTCATTCAAACAGGGCAAAGCCTCCCAGAAAGCCTCAGCAGGGTGACACCCAACACAGGCCCCTCCCAGTCACAAGTCCCCCTTCTCCAATTAAAATGATCACAACCAAGAAGAAAGCCCAGGTAACCGGCCTGGAAAATGAAGGCTTGATGAGTTGAGGCGATAGGGCTGAATATTGTTTAATTTTTCTATTGGTCATAATCACAATGTCTGGCACTAAGTACACACTCAATAAATATTTCAGGCAGACATTTTTTAAAATGGGAAGAGGCGCCCCTTCGCCCACACTCCCGGAGCACCAGGGCTCAGCCCCCTGCCTGCAAGTGGCTCTCGCTGAGGTCCTGTCAACAGAAGCTTGTTTGGAAGTGAACCCCACCAGCAGGAAATTGGTACTTTTGTCACCAACTTGATAACAAAACAGTAAGAAAACTTAAATGTCACGGGGAGAGTAAAGGTCAAAGGGGGTGGAGGCACTAACTTGTACTGAGTGGCTCGACACCACCACCTGCTCTGGGGCCACTGGGCATGATTTCACGACTTCCCAGCCTTGACTCTAGCACCAGGGTGCCAGAGCTTGAACCCTGTCTGCTCCATTGATTCGCCGTGTGACCTCAGGCCAGTTGCCTAACCTCTCTGTATCTCGTCTTCCTCTCCCTCATGAGGTGGTCGTGAGGATTCACGCAGTCAAATCACATAAAGCACTTAGCACAGCGCCTGGCACAGAGGAAGCATTCGATGATGGCTAATCATTAGTATCGCGATTCCATTTTGCAGAGAAGAAAACCTGGGTCTCGGAGAGGTTCAGTGATTTCCCAAGATCACACAGCTAAGAAGAGCAGTGCTGGGATTCAAACTCAAGTCCGGAGGGCTTCCAAATCTGTGTTCTTTTTCCTAGAGCAAGCTAAACCCCACCCCCAAGGACTACTGGGATTCCCCCAAAACACATCTATACACAGGACACACATTCAGGGGTGCGGTGGCAAAAGGTAAGAATATGGTGAGATGACCGGAAGTAGCACGGGGCTGACGGTCAGTAAACCAGAATTCTCATCGATCAGAACCTGGGGATAATAACAGCTCCGTGTCCTGGTTCTTCTTTCCACTTGCCCCTCCGACAAACATCCCTTGGAGGCGGGCCCTGCCCTGGGCCTGATGGAGCAGAGGAGCAGACAGACAGGGTCCCTACCTCCTGCAGGTACTACTCCAGGGGGTGGGGAAACAGAAACTGTCAACTAATAAGACAGTTTCAAGTGGTGATAAGGACAGAGGAAATGAAGCAGGATAATGGGATAGGGGCTCTGGGCAAGGACGAATGAAGGCCTGAGAAGGAGCCAGGAGGATCAGGGGGAGAATGCGGCAGAAAGAGCCCCCAAGGGAGAGAGGGTGGTGCCAGTGTCGACCACAATTCAGCCAGTGTGACAGGGTAGCAGGGGTGCGAGACTGGATTAAGTCGCAGGAGGGAGGGGCCCGGCCGTCCCACCGCTCCGAGGTCGAGGCTCGTGCAGGCCAGCACGTGGGATTATCGAAGTGCAGTGCGAAGGTACACAGGGTTTCAGCAGTGGAGTAACATAACTTTGTGGGGCAAGAAGGGTCTCAGCATGAAAGTAACAGCGCCTGGCACAGGGCTGGCACTTCCTAAAGGGATTTTCCCCTGGTCTCTTTTCTCCTCGTGCCACTAACTCCACATAACTCTGGATCATCGTGCCCTTTCTGGGCCTGTTTCCAAAAAAAAGATTTCATCTCAGTGGTTCTCAACACTGGCTACATATTAACCTCACAGGAGGAGTTTGGGGAGATCACAATACAACCGCCACGCAGGGGCTGGTGTGTGCCACTGGTCAGGAGTGGGGTCCCGCCATCTGCGTTTTCAGAAAGCTCCCCAGGGGCGGCCACCGTTGAGAAGAGCCCATATCTCAAGGGGCTTCAAAGCTCCCTCCCCCTCGGAGGGGGTCAGTACTCACTGCAAGAGGGGCCCCAAGACAGAACACGCTGCCTTTTCACACAGCGAGTTCCTCCTGCTGAAGACAGTCAAGCGAAAACCACTTTCTCAAGAATGAAACTAGAGACTCGGACACTCTTAATAAAAGATCCCTTGCAAAAGGGATGTCCCTGGTTTTATGAGTTTCTGGGTGACCCTCCAGTGAGCAAAGTCAGAGGCCTCGGTGTCATCAGCTGTCACCCAAAAGAGCAAATAAACAGCATACGTGTCACCCCTTGCCTTTCTGTGTCCAAGGCAGACATCAATAATCGATCCCAGCACCCTCTCCTGCCAGCTAGGCCATCCCAAGTGGTCTGAGGGCCCCTACACATGCAAGGATCGAGCAGCCCCGAGCAGCCCCCGTGAATCACTTGAAGACAGACACAAACTGGAACCCGCTGGTCTTCCTAGCCTAATATCCCTAGGCCCTTTCTAACTCGGACATTCTTTGAGGCAATGATCCCTTTTATCTTCTTACTAGCAATGATTAACCGCCAAGGTACCGGGCAGTGGGCTCTGCTGGTTTCCGGCCTGTCAGACAGTGAGATCACACATTCTACCCCTGAGGGCGGATTTTGCTTTATACCCTGAACCTCAGACTCCTTGCCCTCCCCAGGTGACATCTCCCCCTGCCCCCCACTGCACCCCAGGCAGCTGCACCCCCAAACATTTCCTGAGCAGGGCCTGAGGTAGACTGTGTGACTGGCTCATACAGTTCCACTCCCAGAACGGCTCATCAGAGCCCCAGCCCCGTGCTACCGCTGACGGCGGAAACAATAATACTGACGGCAGCCGGCGTTTAGGAAGCACTTTCTGTACGCCAGGCACCAGCTGGGGCTTCCAGTACATTTTCTCAATGAATCTGATCACGAGCCTCTGACGTGTGGATTCACCCTCATTTGGCACACGAGGAAATCCAGGTTTGCAAGCTCCCGAGTTTCTGCAGGAGCAAGATTAGGGAAGAGTCACGTCCCCGGGCACACATCCCCGGGCCACGTCCCCTTCCCCTCTCTGTGCCTCGTCCCTGAAATGGACGCGACACGCAACCATCCTAAGGGTGAAACGAGAGCCCAGCACACGGTGTGTGGCTGTACAGCAAACATCGCAGAATAACTGGCTGGAACTGGGCAGAAGAACAGACAACAGTGTGTCCCGAGCAGGTGTGACCCACACTGAGCTGGGACTCCTTTCCCGGCCTCACAAAGGGGTGTGTTCCTGAAAAGCTGTGTGAACAGGGGGCCTCAGGGAGTCTCGGCTCCTGCCTCTGGCTGGCCACAACGCCCTTCCAGGGGGTTTCCTGGGTTTCCTCTCCTGCCTCCTTCCTGCTGGTGTCCCCGTCCTTGAAGGCATTATCTCTGGGTTTCTGCCCTGGGGCCTCTACACTCTCTAAAAGCTGAAAACTACTCCAGGGAGCTGCTGGGAGGGGAACTTGGCAGTGAAGCTCTTTGTAATGGGATCTCCCTTTGCCGGGTCCATCCCTTGTGTGGAACTTGGCACATTTGGCCTGGAGGCTCCTAATGAACACTGAGCCTTTCCCTCAACTTCACATCCCCTGCAGCAGAGCTTAGCACCACACATATCACATTAACACTGGCTTCCTTTCCCACCCGGGCAGGCTGGGGGAACTGGCAGCTTCTGCCACGTCAGGGAGGCGGAAGCCCAGGCTGACAGCACAGGGGGAAATGTAGCCCAGGAATCTCACTGGGTGCCGAGACGCCCATGTCTCGGGTAGAGTGGCCACAGCATCCCCACCGAGTGCTCACTGAGCAAGCAGGGAGTCGGATGTGAATCCTCTTTTGAGACCCAGCTGTCTAGATATCTGTCACATCTGTAAATGCTCGTGTTGGTTTAGCCCCATAGGCTCACTGAGAGGAAGTCAGTCACCAAACCGATCACGTGGGAATGGAAGGACGGCCAGTCCCTCTACGAAGACCACCAGGGCCCAGACGACAAAACAGGCATTGCCTAAAGCAACCGCTCTCAACCGGGGTGCTTTCCCCTTAGGGGACATTTGGCAATATCTGGAGACATTTTTGGTTGTCCCAAGTGAGAGGTGGAGGGTGCTTCTGACATCTAGCAAGCAAAGGCCAGGGAGCCTGCTTAACATCCCAGAGTGCACAGGGCAACCCCGACACGACAAACTATCAGGCCCCGAACGCCAGTCGTACCGAGGTTGAGAAACCCTGGTCTTACAGAGAGAGCAGCTCTCCCACTCACCCCAACCACACTGCCAGACAGCCTCAAAGTCTCAACGCCCGGTGCGTGCAACTGCAGAGGGAGATCACACTCTGTGGTCAGAGAGCAGAGGCTGAGTCTTACCCCGTGCCCAGCGCATTGTTCCTCTTCTCTTTCAATGTTTACTGATGTTGAGTATGTGCTGGTTTTCTGTACTCCCTAGAACAACCCGAGAACTGAGTCACAACGTCACCATATCTCACAGAGGAGAAAACTGAGGCACAGAGGTTTAACAGCATCGTCAAGGTAATGCAAGGAATTCCCACCCAGGCATCTGGCTCCAGAGCCCGAGTTTTTCACCACTGCATTAACTCCCCCCCTCCCCCCATGGACAAGCCCAGAATGAGACGGTCAACAGAGGTGACTTCTTGCTGTCTGATGCCCACTATCGTAGGGATGGACTCCCGGTGGTAACCAGATACGGTGAAGCTGAGTAGGTTATTGTTGACTTTAGAGACGCCCAGGTCTGAGCCATGCAAATAATTTCACATCAGGCCTACACTGTAACAAGAATGCAGGGTTAGAGAGCAGGGGAAAGGAGGTCTCGGGTACAGTGGTTTGCAGGATGAGAGGAGCTTGAGGAGTGGGTGCAGGCACGAAGTCAGGCGGTGGGCGTTGCGGAGCAGGCCAACGCTAGGTAGCAGGGTCTGTGCGGCAACTTAAAGGAGATGAGTGAGGTGGGCGGTGCTAGATCTGAAAGATGCGGTCAGTGCCTGTTTAATCAGACCTGCCTGAAGTCAGGGCTTGATGGATGGGGACGGCCTCACCTGCAGCGCGGAAAGGCAAGCAAGACTATTTCTGCTATTCTCTCCAGAAAAGGCTGGTTTGGGCAATGAGCTCTCTCTCTGGAGATCCCCGTTCCGGCTTCATGAGCATTATTCTCTTAGAGATCGTTATGATTCAAAGTGAGTGTAGAAGAGCTCCACCCGTACCCTACCCCCTACAATTTCTCTTTGCTCGGTAGGATTTCGTGATCGCTTCCTTTTTACGATTTTATTTATTTACTTTTAGAGACGGGGAAGGGAGGGGGAGGAACATCAACGTGTGAGAGAAACATAGATCAGTTGCCTCTCACACGCCCACAACCAGGAACCTGGCCCACAGCGGAGGCATGTGCCCGCACTGGGAATCGAACTGGTGACCTTTCAGTTAGCAGGCCGGCGCTCAACCCACTGAGCCACACCAGGCAGGGCAGCGATCACTTCAGACAACATGTCACCTGGGCACCCGGCTGGCAGGGGTCACTTGAACTCCTTCAGAGCAGGTCTCCTTAACTCCAGGGCACACGGCAGCTGCAGCCCCAAAGTCTGGAGGTGCGCTAATACAGCGGGTGAGTTGGGAGCAAGCCATTAAGAGCCTACCTACTAAGTGCCACCGGATAGACACACCTTCCCTCACTCAACCCTAGTCACTGTGGCCTGGTCATCACAGTGGTACCTCAGCACTCGTCATTAGTTCCTTCTGGAACCCGTGACGTGTGCCGAAACCAACAAGTACCAAACGAATTTTTCCCATAAGAAATTTTCTCTTGCAAGGCGGCACCGTGACTCACACGAGTTTTAGCAGGTGCGACGAGTCCCGAGCACACGCCGAGGGCTGAGATGTTTTTCTCATCAAAATGCAACGGGTGCAGGGCTTGCTGCGGCCTGAAGCTGAGGAGTACCGAGGTGTGCCCGAATTACCCATTTTCCAGATGACACAAGAGGTGCTCAGGTGCTTCAGTGCCGGGCAGATTCAGGGTCAGGGCTGCAGGAGAAGGACATGGCTTTGGGTCCCGGCTTCTGCTGACACCAAAGCCTGCACCCTTTCCCATGCTGCTCCTCCAACGGGACACCCCGAGCTCATGTCATCTGCACTGGGCTTCAAACTGTGTGACACCCACATTCACTCACAACAGGAAGGCCAAGACCCCAGCAGAATGCAATGAGGTCATTCATTGGTTTCAGGCAGCTTTTAAAAACACTGTGGCTCCAGGTTCTAAAATCGCTAGCAAAGAAATTCTTGTCTTCTGTAGCTTTAGGAAGCATTTCCTCCAGTCCCCGACTTCACGACTCTGAGCAGCGAGTGTCAGCGTGTCCACCCACTCCACAGGAAGATGGCTCTCCCACCTATGGGAATGGCCCTCGAGTCCAGCTGTCCTCCCTGGAGACTCACACACGCCCTGGCCCACGTGGGCCATGCATCCCAGCTTCCTGCGCCCCAAGGGAAGCCCACAACCAGCTGGGTGAGGTTCTAGCACAGCGCGTGGCCATGGACCAGATATAACCCTCTGGGCCTCAGTTGCCTTCCCTGTAACTACCTCACTGGATTACATGAATTAATAGGGACAAAGTGTTGACAAATATTCAACCTATGGCAGCTGCTTTTGTTATTTTTATCGTCACCATGTATCCTGAGACAGTCTTCAGAGATGTGTTCAGAGCCTGAATCACAAAGTCATCTTTACAGGGTTCATCACAGCAAAACCTTTCAGAAACAAACTAGAAGACTAAAGAGACAATGAGTGAGATACATTTAGGTGCCCCTATAATGCAACAAGATGCAACAGCTGAGAGTTACAGAAGAGAATACTTTCTGACAAAGGAAATGTTTGCAACATAGTGTCTCTGCTTTACAAACTGCCCCTGAGCAACACAGAGAAGACAGAACTCGCCACCCCCCACCCCCACCCCAGGGGCCTGCGGTATAGAAATATTTTTCTTGTCTCCTGTATTTGCTGAAAAAGTTCTGGATGCCAATTTCATACCTAATCTATAATATGCCCATGTTTGTTTGTTTTCAAAAAAAAAAAAAAAACATTTCAAAAGACTTTCCACGGCGTAAGAGTGAGCCTATAGGAAGAAGCCTTAGGTTCATACCGTGGCCTCCTGGGTGTCCCCAGGGATGCATCTACCACAGTTTTGGGGGGTTTTTTCCTATTAGGTAAAAAGTGTAGGTTGTAAAGAATGTGTAGGAGGTAACACTATTTTATTATAAATAGAATATGCATAAAAAAGACAAAAATCACCCATCAAAATGGTGCCAGGGTTATCTTTGGGGGAGGAGACATTACAGGTAATTTTGTTTCTTCATTTATTTTTCAAAATGTTTATGTTAAAAAAAAAAAAAAGCCTGAACTAACTCAAAAGGGAACAGAATCAGCCTCCCGCCAACCGGGCGAACAGCCGCCGACAGGGCGTCAGTGTGAGTCCTGAGCAGATTGGTGTGGTGGAGGGAGGGCAGCAGGTCCTGGAGGCAGAGCCGTCTGGGCTGTGAGTCAGTCCCCACTACGCACCAGATGGGGAGTGACCCCTCGGAGCTCAGCTCACTGCAGGGGGGCCTGAAATCTCATTCAGAGTCACAGCACAGTAGGCAGTGCGTGCTGGCCCTCTACCCAACACATTTACCAAAGGACACGGAGCATGCCCAGAAGCTGTCCTCCCGGGGCAGTCCCCTGGAGTTTCCAGAAGGGCCGCCATGTGAGGGAGGCCTCCTCGGCTTCCAAGCCACCTACTCCCTTCCTAAGGGACCTCTCCTGAAGCTGGTTGGCCCTTCCCGCGCCAGTGGCCACTTGACGGTTTTCAGCTATGCACGGGGACAGTGACAAGGCATCATCGGGACTTCGTACTGGCCTCCACTGTCTCTGGAAACAGAGCCCATCGCCACCCCCCACCCTGCCCCTTCCTCCACTCCCCTCCCTGTAGACAGGTAGTGGCTTCTGGGGCGGTGCGGGCAATGGCGGAACCCACGATAAGAAGTTCATTTTATATGGAATTCAGTGTACACACACACACACACATCGCACGTGTGTATACAACTGAAACAAGTTTCATGACACAACACTTGTCCTTCCTGCTTGAAGGAAACTCTGCTGTTTTCTACTCTACTCCCTCTTAATGCTGATCATGACTCGCTGAACTGAGTTTCAAGAACCACGGTTTGAAATGCACGGCTTTCCAGCGCGCGAGCCCGTGACTTCGCTTTCCAAACTTCACTTCAAAAGCACATTTTTTGTAGCGTGTGAAGTGGAACTACACACGATAGTCAAAGTGCCGAAAACAGTAATTTCATATACGGTTCAACCTAATGACTAGGTATGGGCCAAACTAGGGGACTCAGCGGCCCCACTTGCCTCTTGTAAGCTGATTCAACACTTCAGTAATGGTCAAAACTGGACTACACCGTGCAAGTAGAATATTTTGGGCAAAAGACAGATGTCACCTGAATTGGACGAGTCACTTAGAGCCACTCCTAGCCACACCTTCGGGGGAATGACAACCACAAACACAAGGATACTGGGAGGACAGAATGAGCTCACATATGTTGAAGGGCCTGTAAACTAGAAGGTAAAAGTAATTCTTGTCCAGTTTTCTGAAGCAGTCGTTTATGCCAGCATCCCAGCAAAATCAGGTAATGAAACAACAGCCAGCACCTTTGGGAGGTTTGCTCCGTGGTTAAAACCTTGTTGTGCAGGCTTATTTAATCCTCCAGAACCCTATGAGGTAGGTGTTCTTGTCCCCATTTTCCAGATGAGAACAAATGAAGCGCCAAGCATTAGAAGAGCTGGCCAAGGTCACAGAGCCAGCAAGTGGGGGAATCGGGTCTGTCTGCCTCCAACACAGGTGCACGCAGCGCCCAGCTGCCATCTCCCTCTGTACCCACCCCCGCCCCCCCACAGATCTCCGGCTCCGGGCCCCAGGAACAGCAGGTCCACCAGTGTGGTTCCCCCTCAGTAAGGAAGGAAGAACCCCCATGACACAAGGGAAGGACAGTGAGGGGGCCCCTCAGCCAGCAGCAGGAAACGCAGGATCACCTTGCTGCCATGGAAACAGGTGGCACAGTCAGCAGACTCCCAGGCCTCCCATCCGCCTCCCATCTCCCTCCCACCTCCAGCAATTACAGCCAAGGAGGATGTCTTTAAACTTTCACTTGTTGGCATAAATACTCCCCTCAGCCCTACACAAAATGTACCCAGAGACAGGAGGTGGCCACAGCCAAGCTGGCCAGGTCACAAGAAAAAGAAAAGTGCTTAAGCCAATGCAAGAAGGACCTTGTTTGGGGGGCGGGGGTGGGGGTGGGGACTGGGTTTAAAAAAAAAACACATGGTCAGTATCCCTGTTCTCCTTCAGGGCAAGGCCACACCTACCCCTCTTCAGTCATATCTCTTAGTCATTTCTTAATTCAATTATATTCACTTGTCAAAAGAGAAATACAACTTAAACTGCTATCAGGGAGCCTCTACTGTTCCCCATTATATATTCTAATACATGCATACATATGTATGCATGTACACAATCCATTGTGGATTTAATCTCTTAAATCCATTTTTAAAGGCTTTGTACCACAATTTGGACAACTCATAACTATGGCCTTCTGCCCTAACTTTAAAAGGTAATGCTTCAGTAAATGGAATATTTTGTAAGTTGTTTTCATATTTCTATATCCATTTATAAGGAACTTTGACGTAATGTGACCTCATTTATCTAAGTACTGTGTGAGAGGAAATACTATTATCATTAGCACTTTAGCAGTGTGAGCAGCAAGGGTCAGAAAGGTTAAGGCACCTGTCCAAGATCGCACAGCTAGTTAGATAGTAGAGCCAGCATTCCAACCACGCTGCTTGGCTCCAAGATCTACACCCGCTTCACCACCCAGGGTTTTACTTATCTGTGTCCCTAAGGAACAAGGGCTGCATCAAAAAATAGCTGGAAATATGTATATTTGCAACACAAATGAAGCCAAAACACTAACTTCCTTAATACCAAAGAGCTTGTGCAAATCGGCAACAAAAGGCAACCCCTCTCTCCCTCTCTCCCTCTCTCCCTCTCTCCCTCTCTCTCTCCCTCTCTCTCTCTCTAACAGGAGAAACAGGAGTTAACAAAAAAAAAAAGGAAGCAAGAAATGCAAATGGCCCAAAATGAGGGGGGAAAGTGCGTAACTCAAAATTATAAATATAAATAAAAGTAACAGGATACAATTTTTCACCTCTCACAATTTAACAATCCTCAATTCACCTGATGGTACAGAGAAACAAACTGTCCAAACAGAGGGGCAAACTGGGATAAAGTTTGTGGAGGGCAACTTCACAACACCATCAAATTCTTAAATGCATATTATACCCTCCAACCCAGCAACCCTCAAATTAAAGATTTACCCCACGAGTATCCTTATGAAGGTTACAATGAAACGTGTACCAAAAGACATTCTCTGAAGCATGATTTATAAAGGGTGGGCGTAGAGACTAAAAATAACTAAAGTGTCCATTGACTGAGGAATGGTCAAATAAATTATGGTTCATTCACACATCACAATATTGGGCAGTCATTTTTTTTAAATGAGTGAAAGCTATTGGTACAAATATGAAATCATCTCCAAGATAACTTGGTAAATTAAAAGCATAAGTAGAATACAATGTATATACAATGTTTTTAGAAAGATGAACATGGATACTTGTCTACATTATAAGTATCCATGTTCATAAAATAGAAACATTACAAAAGTAGAAACATTTTTTTTCCTAGAAGGAAAGCAAGGATCCCCACAGTGGGGGCGGGGGTGGGAGTGTGGCGTTATCTTTAAAGAGGACAGATACTTGTCTATGGCAGGGTTTTTAACCTGGGCTGCATGGGCTATTTCAAAGCTTCTACGAAACCACCTGAAGTTGGATACAAAATTATAAATATGTTCATTTCTTTGGGGGAGAGGGTTCTTCCTTTTTACATACCCTGTAAGGGTTTCATACCTACCCCACCCCAGAAAGAGTGAGGACCACTGCGTTCCAGGCTCCAAACTGGAGCCAGGTTTTCATTTTCCCTCACTCGCTCACTCAGAAGCCATGAAATAACAATGGGCTGAGGCCCAGCTCGGGCACCCAGAAAAACACCACCCCATTCCTGCCCTGCAGAAGACGATCTGTGGCATAAAAATGATATTGTCTGCTCAAGGCTCAGAAATGGCAACCGGGTACAGCTTCCCTGCAACAGGAAGAAGGAAAAGTGGAACTGAAAATTATTTGCATGTTTAAAATTAGACCTTCTGTGGGAGCTGACACCACTGTGCTTTCAAAATGCCCCCACCTGCCACCTCATCAGCACCCCTCACCCAGGCATTTACATGCCATGGAAATTCTGAGACAATGGGAAGACTGCAGCTTCACTAATAAGGAAGTAATAACGAACTTCCTACAGCTCCCGCGTCCTCCCTCCAAGGGGCCACCAGAAATGCCAATGGAAAGCCGGCCATACCAGGTGGGGACAAAAATTGCTATGGCCGTTCCCTCGTCTCAGGTAGGTGCTACTCCAGGATTTCCAGAGACTGTCTGGCCCTCTCGCTGTCATCTCTGGCAAATCCTGGGCCAGCCCCTTCTCTGCAGGGACAGCGAGGACATCACCCGCACAGCCTGTCCCGTGACCGTGGTCAGCTAGCTGGGGTAAGGGGAGTTACGCCTCACCCCCTCGGCCTGGGAGAGTCCTGAAGGCAGGCGGCTTTTCTTGCTCAGCACCGAGGCCTCCACTCCATGCCTGTTTCCCAGACTTCGGCAACGTGTCACCCGTACGAGTTCGCTAGAACCACATCATCCTTACAGAATTATTTAACAGTATTTTTTCTGTAGATCCCCTTTTTATTCAGTTCCAGTAAACTTATTTACTATGGCACTACAAAGAACCTCAGCCTACCTATAAAATCATGGGCTTGATATGCAACTTACAATCTGTTCTCTAATACCCCCCACAAAAAATAAATAAATAATTCTGAACATTTAAAAGATGCTTTGGGCCCTGGCCAGTGTGGTTCAGTTGTTTGGAGCATCATCCCATAGACCAAAAGGTCATGGGTTCTATTCCTGGTCAGGGCACATACCCAGGTTGCAGATTCCATGAGAAGGCAACTAATTGATGTTTCTCTCTCTCTCCTCTCTCCCTCCCTTGCCCTCTCTGTCTAAAAATTGAGGATAAAAAAAATGTTTTGGGACTGAGCTAAGCTCATTTTGCACAAGCCCCAGGAAACACACTACAGAAAATGCTTGATAAGTATTTCTTACAGAAACCAATGATCTGAAGCCCCACTTCTTCTCCCCAAATAACAGCAGCAGCCACAACCAGCAGTTGAATTGTGCCTTAGATTTTACATAGCAGCTCTTCTATCTTGTTTGATCCTCTCAACCGCCCAGCGGAGCAGGAAGTGTTAGTCCCTTTCTCCAGATAAGAAAATGAGGACTCACGGACTTTAAGTGAATTGCCCAAGTGTATGCAGCTACTAAGTGGCAGAGCACGAAGTTGAACCCAGGTCTTCCCATTCCAGACCCCATGCCGTCTCCACGAAGGCAGGCTTGCCTCATAAGCTCAGGCTCCCAAAGAAGCATGCGCAAGAGGGCCCCTTGGTTGTCCATGATACAACCGGAGTAGATGCTACAGAATTTAGGATTCAGAGAAGGCGAAGCGTCTCCCAGCCCCGTCAGGGTTCAGGCGCCCCAAGCCTGTCCCTCACCACAAAAGTCCCATCTATTAGCTGTACTCTGAAGACCTTCCCTGAAACACACGACGTCTCACAGCACAAGACAGTAACCTGGGGCCATGGAGACGTTAGCCTTGGCTCTGCCACCACCACTTAGGAATCTTTGGTAACTTCTGAACCTCAGTTTTCTCTCAGATGAAACGGGAACAGCACCCACCTCTTACTATTTCTGAAACGATCCAATGAGGAGATGCATGAAAGCCCTTAGCACGGTGTCTGCCACATGTACTGTTACCTGTTAATTACAATATCACCAATCAACAGCATGATGTTAGGAGGGAAATGCACAGAAAATTGCCTCTTACACAGCACTCAAAATAATTCCCTTGGCCGAGCAGTGAATGGACTAAGAAGTAATTGCTGATGATGGGCTGGCTAAACCCAGGCCTCCAGTCACGCTGCTGCTCTGCCTAGGCCTCAACCCCAAGCAAAAATTACTTTTAGGAGCTAAATAACCTCTTTGCTGACCAAAATTACTCGCTCGGGAGCCAGGATTCATTCTCCCTGCTAAGCAAAGCTTGGGTATTCCGCGGTTATCTTTATCGTGGGGCTGAACTTGAAGTCAGCTCAAAGTCACAGTCTAACCATAAACCAATTTGCTCTGTTTTCTTAAACTGTCTGCAAACAAAACATAAGATTTGGTTTTTCCATTGTTGTTCTGAAGCAAAACAAAAATATTTAAAGTCACCCATAGGAGAATTGAACATGCAATACAAAGAGGCGTTCAAATATTTTTGTGCTCTGGGTGAAGCAGGTAGGCAAGCAGGCCCGAGGATTAGCGACAGTAGACGGCAAACACAAACAGTTATTATTCCCCAGTAAACAAGAAAGCGCAGAAAATGCAAACCCACGGCCGATAAGACCAACACAACAGCTGTCAGTCACCAGTTTGTTTTGTTTTGTTTTTTTCTTTTTAAAGCAGCCCCCTATCCAGCCGACTTCATAAAGAATATGTCAGGACTACATTTGTCAAGAGAAGGAGGCAAGGGGGGAAACAACACTTTGTCACACTGCCTAAAGCACACACAGAAACCAGAAACAGTGCAAAACACTGAGAATGGGTGGGGTCAGACACTGCCACCCGCAAAATCCTCGCGCTGGAATCATCCCTGGCCGGCCTTCCTGTCTTGGGGCTGAGACGCCAGGGTCGAAATGGCTTTTCCGGACCCCACTAAACACTGAGACCTCCAACATCTTAGCCTCCCAGCTTCCACACCAGTCCTGTTCATGCTCCATCAGAGCTGCATCTTTTCCACGACTTGTCCGTTTTCTTAACCTGCAGTCGCTGATTCCTTTTTAAAACACACATACACACACACACTATCCAAGCCACACAAAACCAACCCTGTGTTAGGGAGGTAGTCAGATACCTGCACCCACATTTCCTAAACACACAAGCCTCAGAAATCTTCAACGCAACTTCTAATTTCAAGTATGACTTGATGTTGAAAAACTGTTTACGCCCACAGTTCCAGGAATACACGCCGATGAGGCAGGACAGTACCTACAGCTACAAGTAACAGCAACATGAAAATATGGTGCACGCACAAAAAGCATCGTGAAAACACGAGGCGCAGGCAGGCGATGCAGGTTCCAGGCTCAGCATCGCTACAGTCTTGCCAGGTGGCCTCAGCCAGGCCACTGTCTTCTCTGGGCCTCATGGCCCTCATCTGAAAGAAATGAGGGGTTTGAGGCACCTCGAGAGACTGGTCCAGATCAAAAATTTCATTGATTCCCTGACATATCCAGTATCAGAATGAACTGCCAAATGTGGATTTGAAGATCCTTTTTCAGAGAGCCTTGTAGAGTTCCTATTTTATACGTATCCCCCCCAAAACGAGAAATAGAGTCCTCTCGCGTTTCTGCAGAATAAATTAGAGCGGAAGGAAATATCTGAATGGCAGACAAGTGTGGAGTGGCAGGCAATATGCTAGTGAAGTTCAAGAAAGGACCGGGCAAGAAATAAATTTGCCAAAGAGATGTTTCGCTGATTCAAAGTACCGCTAACCACCACCACGACAGAAGAAAAAAAATTAATAATGTAATATAATAAAATATACATGTACCAAATTAAACAAAAAATAAGTGAAGATCAAGTATATCTTTAGTATAAATTTTGGTGCGAGAGCTCTTCAATTATGAGGTTTGTTTTTTCTTTTGAATCCCATAGAGTGCTCTCCAGAGCTCCCTTGCAGGAACAGGGAGGAAACAGTCGCACACACAGAACTATACCTTCACGATGGTCCTATCTGGACACCCTTTACTGTCTGCAAAGCTCTTTCAGACACTGGCCAGGGGAAGCCCCAATCTACAGGGCAGGTGGTAGTACACCCACCCTACAAACGCTGTTAACTGAGGATTCGCGGACTGCAGAGCAAGTCCAGCCCTGGAGCTTCTTCGGACACCTGATCCAGTGCTCTCTGCAGGAGGTCACACTGTCTCCCAGGCCCTTGGAGGGGCCTGTTTGGGGCCTGCTGAGGACAACAGCGAGGGGACATCGGCCCCCAGAGCTCCTCCTCCGCCCGCCTGCTGGGCCGCACTGCTCCCCAAGGCTGATGTGCGTGAAAAGTTTTCCCTGAAACCAAGTTCCATCCCCAGGAATAACCGACTTGCCAGGTTTCAAACATCATCGGCCCCTTAGGACGCCTCTCTGTATAAAACAAGAAAGATTTCCGTGAACAAAATCCACACCAGGGTGTCATCACCAGAGCCCTTTCCACTGCGGGTTCAAGACCCGAGCGCGCTCCTAGAAGGCTGTGAGGAGCCGAGGGCAGGGCTGGGCGCTCCGCTCTTTCACTTCCCTCCCTCCAGTCCCCGCTGTGCAGTGGGCAGCCTCCCAGCTGCCCGGCTTCCCCCCAGGGGGAATGGCACCAAGGGGAAACGGAGCTTTCAGAAAGCTCGGTCACCAAAACGCCAGGCGCAGCAGTATCTGAAAAGCGAAGCGAGAACACAGGGCCGAGGGGGGCGAGCCGGCGCCCACCTAGCACGAAGTAAACCCCCAGGGAAGCGACCGGCTTCCCCGGGGAGAGGACCGTCTGCGGGAGGGACCCCTGCGTGCAGCTTCCTTGCCCCAGGTGGCAACTTTCCCCAGAAGCGGTGCCCTCGGCCTGGAGGCCCCGCGCCTCGCCCCCTGCCCGGCGACCCGGCCCCCGGCCGTCGCCGCCGCCCCTCGGCCCAGCCCCTCCGGCCCTACAGGCCGGGTCGGCCCCGCTCCGCGCCGGGCGCCCTCATCCTACACGCCCCCTCCGGCCGCCTCGGGCGGGCGTGCCGGGTCGGCGGACTGAACCGGCTGCGGGGAGGGCGGGCCAGAGACGGCCAGGAGTCCGCGGGGGCGTCCGAGGGTGGCTCCGGGCGCCCCGGCACCCCGGAGCCCGCCGCCCGCCCTCTGGTGCCTGGCAGCCGGGCACCCGGCTCGGTCACCGGCCTGCGAGGCCCGCCGGTTCCCGCGAGCCCTCCAGGAGGGGTGCCCTAGGACCCGGGCCCTCACCTCCCCCAACCCTGCAGGCGGGCACCGCAGGCAGGTGCCGGGGATGCCAGTCCCGCCCCGCCCTGCCTCCCCCGTCCGGGCCCCAGGCCGCTCACCTGGCCCAGGCGACACAGCAGCAGCAGCGGCAGCAGCGCCCAGCGCAGCCCGGGCGAGCGCCGAGGTGGCCGCGCCTCCCGCGCCGCCGGCTTCATGCCCCGCGCGCTCTGGAACGTGCCCGGGCCGCGCGAGTCGGGCCCCGCCGTGCGCCCGAGCCCGGGCGCCCTGCTCGCCGCCTCCAGCCACCGCCTCCGCCTCCGCCTCCTCCAGCCGGTCCGCCTAGTCCCCGCTCCGCCCGCCCCGGGCTTCCCCGGGGACATGGCAGCAGCGGCGGCCCCACGGCTGGGCCCGGCGCGGCGGTCGCGGAGGGGACCCGTCCCTGGGCGCGCAGGAGCTTCGCGGGGCGGAGCAAGCGGCGCCCACCCCCCGTGCGCGGCAACGGGATCCTGGCTCCCGCGGCTCCGGCGGCTCCCGCTGCCTCCTCTGCGCGTCAGGCGGCTCCGGCTGCAGGGAGCCGCGGCGAGCGCTCCCGCCCTTTGCTCCCCTCCCCCTCTGAATATTCATCGCTTCCTCCCGCCCGGCCGGCCCGGCGGCGGCCGAGCCCCGCGGCCCCTCGCCGCCCTCCGCGGCAGCCCCCGCCCCCGCCCGGCCAGCGGGGCGGTGGGGAGGGGGCAGCGGCGCGCCCCGCGCGCGCCTTGGCGGCTCCCCTCCCGCGGGCAGAGGAAGCGCCCCCGCCTTGCCGCCTTCTCCGCCGGGCCCTCCCACATTCCTGGGACTGGGGACCCGGGACGCGCCGCGAGCCCGCACTCCTCGGTACGGGCGCCCCAGCCTCGGTCCCCCTCCCGGGGCCCGGGTTTGGGTCACCATATGCTGACCGAAATCCCTACCGAGGGCACAAGGCAGGCCTGCGTTTAGGAAGCAACCCGGTGAAGGCCTGGTTGACCTGGCCAGTGGGTGGGCTTGGGGTTCTTGAACCCCTGAACTGTAGGACACAGTGCTGGGTGCTGTGTTCTCCGCGCCCCCATCCCCGGGCGGGGGGCGGGGGGGCGGAGAGCCGGCGTTGGAGCGGGTCCAGTGATCAGGACCCCGGCTCTGGCATATGGTGCGCCTCTGGCTCTGCTGGTGCTACTTGGCTGTGTGGCCTGGGGACGGGCACTGCACCCCTCTGGGCCTTCTTCCCTAGTCGGTGGGATGCACGTAACTCTGGTGTCAGGCCAGAGAGTCGTGATTGGTGACTACGTGAGGTAATGAAGGGGAGAGTCCTAACGACGGGCAGCTTCCATCACGTTGTCGAAGAAGTCCACGACTCTAACGGGTTAGAGATTGCTGCGGATGTTGCTGCGGCGCCCGCGCCCGGGGAGAAAACTGAGGACCTGGGAGGCGAAGCCAGTTGCCCAAGAAAGGTAATGAGACAAAGGGCCAAACCGAGGAGTGCGGGGCGGAGAGATGAATTCCAACCAGGGAAAGAGGTGACACCTGAGCTGGGCTTTGAAGGCTGGGTTGGATTTCACCGAGCAGATAGAGGGGGGCAACGTCTCCGGAAGTGGGAGCAACTTGGCAAAGCAGCCGAAGGTGGATGATTCAGGCTTGACCTTCTGAAAAGCAGGGAACGGGAGGGTGGGGGGTTCGTGTTTGGGGGAGATTCTGAAAGCTAGAATAACTAGTCTGGGGGTAGATTCTCAGTGCAGAGGGTGCAAACCGCCAGGTGACTAATACTGCCTCCAGGTACCCCCTTGTAGCTCAGGGGCCCCATCTGTGAGATGGGAAGAACCCTGCACTGAAAGGACCGAAACAGCTCTCACCAGACAGGCAGAGAAGGTCAGAGGACCCACCTGTTGACTGCCACCTTGCCATCTTTTGTTTAAACATGATGTAATCATAATTCACAAGGAATCCTGTTCCTCCCTGCCTCCTCCCCTTCTTGGGCAGAGACAGGTGGTTTGAAAGGCGATCGTGTTCCTGATGCCCAGGAGGAAGAAAAGCTGCCAGGTCTGCAGGCTGCCCCAGCCACCCCAATACTCACAGACCCCACAGACCCTGGGGAACCACTCAGCCTCCATGGCCTCCTGGCAAATGGCTCTGGGAACTCTAGGGTGCACTCTGGTTTTCTCCTGGATGAAATGGGTGCCCTCACGGAAGTGTCGATGGGAACGGCACTTCCCCACCACGTGGTGATGAAGGAGAACACACAGCCTTTTCAGTAAAAGGAGTTAAGACCTGAATGGTGAACTACCTGTTCAGTCATAAACAGATTCCACTGGATTAACGACCCAGAGGAGCACGGAAGCGAATCCCCCGGAGGTGCAGTGCAAACTCCCTGAGGGCAGGGACTGGGCTTTCTCGCCCTGGGCACCCTGCCACGCCTCCCTCTGTGCCTCGCCCCTAGCAGGAACTCAAAACTTGGGTCTGATGCGTGCTCGTATAAATGCATCCTGGGGCACCGTGATGTCAAAGTTCATTTCTGCCGGGATAAATTAGGGAAGTGTCATTCGCTTTGCAAAAAGAGAGAGAGAACAACTCGATTCCAATTGATAGGTCTCTCCCTCAGGTGCTACTTCCCCTGGAACTTCCTAGATTCCCCAGTCCTGAGCTGGGTGCCGATCCCACCACCACAGTCTCCTAGCTCCCCTGGTATGAACTTTACTTAACCACCAATTGCTTATTTGACCATCTGCCTAGTGGGCTGCATCTTATCATTGCATGCCCAGCACAAAAGTCACCCGAACAGTATTATTTAGTTGAATGACATGCATTCCTTTGAATTGCAAGCTAAGGTATTAAATATGCCCCTGTTCTTTCGGCCCCCTCACCCACCCCCCCCTCTCTCTCACACACATGCACATTTCCATTTGCAAAGAGCTTTTCAGGGATAAATCTACTGTGCAAAGTTCAGGGCACATTCTCTGAGAATATAATGTACAATGACATTTGACCTTTTAATCATGTCCACTTTCAGGCAAAAACTACAGCTTTGCTGAATACGAGGCCAGGTTCATAGGAAGTAAAAGAGCCAAACCAAGAGGTTGGAATGGAGGGTTCCTGGGTGTGTTCCAGAAGTGCCTGACAGGAATTACCCAGTGGCTTGTTACAATACAGATTCCCATTGTTTCCTACAGACTATGGGGGATGGGGCCTGGGAATATGTATTTTTATCTATTTTTATCCACTGCCTTGGGTCATTCTTGCTGTCAAGCAGGATTGGAAAACACTGTTCATTCTATCATTGACCTGCACTGGGTCCCCAATAGAAATAAAGACCGTTGATCAGGCACCTACTAAGTGCCAGGCACTACTGTAGGTACTTTACATTAATGGTTTCTCTTCCTACAACAACCCTGCAGAACAGGTATCACTATCAGTAGTTGACAAGCAAAGAAACTGAGTCTCACAGAGATTTAGTGACTTACCCAGGGTCCCACAGCCTCAGAGTGTCAAAACTAGGATGAAACCATGTCTTTCTTGCCATTAAGCCAGGTTGTCCCTCCCCTTGATATTTGTAGATAAGCTAATAGAACGTGCTCTGCATGTTGGCTGTTATTATTACATTTATTGTTACTCCCCTGAGCCTCAGTTTTCCCAATTTTAAAATGGGAAGGGACAGAGAATACAAGATTTCCTACTTCATCCCCCAGGAACTGGGAGCAGGCAGACAGCCATGTTTAACGGCACGTCCCCTATCCCACCAGGAGACAGGCGCGCCGGGCACCAGCCTGGAGCCAGGTCAGCAGCCCCGCAGGGAGTCCATTCAGCCTGGCAACCCTCAGTTTATTTTAAAAGCCACCATGAGCAAACCATTCTCCAAAGCCCTCCTAAGCGGAATGGAATGTTTCTTGGGAGTGTGATTAGCTAATGTCGCAGGCATGGCTGCCCTGAGACCTTCCTGCCTCACAGACTTGAACTGAATCAGAATGGAAAGGAAGATTTAGAAAGTTCTTTATAAATAAAAAAAAAGAGCACTTCATCTTTATAATAGTAACAGGATGTTTCCTGTGGACTACTAACTGCGCTGTGGTTAGAACTCCATGCTCGTCCACCAGACCTCAGCTCCTCCCTGAGCAGAGCCTGAATCACCTGCCTGCGCACAGAGCCAGGGAGTGCCTTGGCAGTGCCTTTTCTGTTTCTTCAAGCACTTGCAACATTGAGCTTTTTCCTAATTTGTGTGTGTCGAGATAGGAAACAAAGTTGCACTTGCAAAGAAACAGTTGACTGTGACAGATGTTCAGTGCAGGAATGGAAGCCTATTGTAGCCATCTCAGGGTCTGCAGAACAGAAAGAGAGCCACTGCCCGTGCGAGACCGTTCCCCAAGTATTAGATGCCCACAGGAATGAGCCCCCGGGTCAACAGTTCTGAGCTCCCAGTAAGCTCAGAACCTCCATGTTCTGGCAAGACAGATGCAGGACCCATGGTCTTAGGGCACCTGAAAACACAGGGAGTGTGTGACAAGGAGACCTAGGGGACAAGGGGCTTTTGTCCAGGGCTTGAGAACGACTTCTGCACAAAGACCACAAGAGGCAGGCGGGGGCAGGCAATCAAGCCTGCAGCGGAAACGTCACCTCAAACAAAGACAGGGCTGAGAGGTGTAAAGACAAGCAGGAGAGTGAGCAGGAGGCCCAGAGTCCCAGGGCTTCTCAGTGGCTGGGCCCTTCCAGGCTTGTTGAAAAGAAATTAATTTTGTTCAGGTTTGAAAAGAGTTGTTCTTTTTTTTTTTTTTCAGGTTAAGAAATGTCTTAATCACATTGCACTGGATCTATAGAACACCTGGATAAGGGTTAGGATAAGAAATGAACAGTCTAAATAAGCAAAGCAAAATCATTTATGGCAATACTTTCATTATGATATATAAGTGGTATATGAGCACATATGAACATATATGCATATGTCATATTCGATTGATATGTGAGTGAGCTATGCTCATAGTAATAAACCGTAATGGGTACAAGTATGGGCTCTGGAGTCAGCTTCCTGTGTTCAAATCTTAGTTCTGCCATTTATTAGCTGTGTGACCCTGAACCAGTCACTTAAGTTCTCTGTGCCCTGATATCCTTATCTGTAAATGAGGACATTCTTGGGATGGTTATAAGTACTTAAAAAATAGGTCAAGCACTGATAATCCTGCCTGGAGTAAAGCAAATACCATGTAAAAAGAGATATTATTAAAATATCTTGTTGGCAGATGTGAGGCAGGATGGTGTAAGGGGAAGAATATGTGCTTGGATCAGATGGTCGTAGGTTCAAATCCTATAAACTTGCTGCACAGTTTTGGCCTCCATTTCCTCCCATAAGGAATGGGGTGATAACTCATTTCTGTGAAAAGGACAGGAAGTGACACATGCCAAGTGCCAGGCACCCATTCCAGGAGCCCCAAGGGTAGAGGCATAGTGACTGACAGAAAGAGAAGGAGATGGGGAGTCAGGGCCCTGAGACTTTATTACCCAGATGTCATAGCAGAGACAAGTCACTCTTCTTGGGCTTAGTTTCCTCCTTTGTAAAGTGGGGGTTAGATTGGTGCATGGGTCAGCACGGGCTAGGGTATGCCATAGTAACAAACACCTCCCCAGATCTCAGTGACGGAAAAGAACGAACAGGAACGCCTTGTTCTCACTCCACGTCCCCACAGATCAGCTGAGGGCTGGGCTCCACATCACCCTCCCCTCAGGGGCCATCTGCTGGAGCGGACACTGCCTGGAGCCTTGCCAATTGCTCTGGCAAAGGGGAAAAGGGCTTCGGAGGGTCTTGACCTGCGAATTAAATACTCTGTCCTGGAAGTAACACTCATCTCTCTCACTCACAGGTCATTAGCCAGAAGTAGTGGTGGGGCCCCACCCCACTACAGGGGGCAGGAGGCCCATCCTACCACGTGCCCAGAAGGCAGAGCTAGCGTGGTGGTCAAGTGAACGGCACTCATGACCAGCACAGTTACGGAGCCTCTGAAGTCCTGTGGTTAGAAGTGTGCCCCGCTGACCAGCAGCCTAGATGTCCCCTGAAAGCGTGTTGGAAATGCAGGATTTCTGATCCCACCCAGACCTGCTGTGACAGTTAACTTTATGTGTCATCTTAGGCAGGCCACAGGATGCCTAGCTGCCTGGTCAACATGACTTCTGAGTGTGTCTGGGGAGGGTGCTTCTGGAAGAGATTCGCAGTCAGACTGGGGAACTCAGTGAAGCAGTTGCCCCCCACCAGCCCCCGGCCAGGTGGGCGGTCCCGTCTGGTCTGTGCAGGGCCCGAGGGGAACAGAGTGGTGGAGGACGGTTGAGTTCTGTCTCTGCCTGACTGTGTGAGCTGGAGCATCCATTCTCCTGCCCTGTGCTCCTCTTCTCAGGGCCTCAGACTCACGCTGGAATCCGCACCAGCAGCCCTCTACGTCTCGGGCTCTGAACTACACCACCAGCTCTCCTGGGTTTCCAGCTGGAAGGCTGCAGATGGTGAGGCTTCTCAACCTCCATAATCACAGGAGCCAATGCTTTATTTTATTTATGTACAATACACATGATATATCTCCTGTATAACATATGTCTCCTATGTTACATATAATATTGAATACGTGTATCTTATACATAATACATAGATATATCTCCTATATATCGCCTACATTACATGTCATATTGAATATAGTATATCTCCTATATTATATATATATTGTGTGTGTGTGTGTGTGTGTCCTATAGGTTCTGCTTTTCTGGAGAAGCCTGCTTAACACACCTACTAAATCAGCACCTGCGCTTTATGAGACCCCAGTAGACTGCTGTAGACGTCCAGGTCTGAGCCGGGCTAGCCTGTGCCCAGCGGGTAGCCCTGCAGCGAACTGCTTAAGAGCCTGGCTCTCAACCCCTAGCAGTAGATTCGGTTACCACGCTTACTCCGCAGCCACCCACAGAGACTCCAATCAGAGTTCTAGTTCTCAGTGCAGTCACAGCTCAGGAGTCTGCGCTGAGCAGCACCCAGGTGCAGTTAGCTTCCTCCAACCACGCTTTGAGAAAATCCGCTCAAGCTTATTCTGAGTCTGTGGGATTTTTTTTTTCTATAAAGCAAAAGGAATTCTAGAAGGCCTAGACTAAACCTTGAGAGTTTCCTTTCACTTACTTGAAAACTCCATTCCAAAAGAAAGAGGAGGTAAAAACCTAGGTAGTAACACCCACTGCGGTTATTGGCAGCTCCGCCCCAGGCTCCGAGCCAGCCGCATCACGCACTTGATCTGCTTTCGCCCTGACCACCACACCCCTGCACCCGAGGCTCGGTCCGGGTCCCCACTCGATGGTTAAGGGAACTACAGAACCAAGAGTTTAAGGAACTTGCTCAAAGACACGCAGGAGGCAGAACCAGGAGGCAGACCCAGATCTGCCTGAAGTCAGCTCTTGGGTTAACCACTTCGTGGTGGCTTCCCCGGGGCTGGCACCCGGCCCAAGGAGGTCCCTCCGCAGAATTCATTCCCCATCCTGAGCGTCTCCCACGTGGTTCTGCAGCCCGGTGACACAGCGGGCCCGGGTATAGGTAGTGCTTTAGCACTACGGTTTCTGTCCTCTGATCTGCTTGGACTCTGCTCCCTCTCCTCTGTGCGATGGGCAGGGAAGAAAAGAAGATGTCCCTCCTCCTGGGCCTCCAGCCTCCTCAACTGACTTCGGTTCATTTCTGGGCTGTAAAGAAATATCGGTGTGCTTGCTTTAGCCAAAGCCTAGACGTTTACAGTCACCAAAGACATACACACATGAAGTGTTTTTGCCTTGAGCCTCTGGGCCCTGGGAAAGCAGGCTGGGCTGGGCTGTCCTGGGCTGATCCTGGGCCTGTGTCTGACTTGGCCATCATCCTAAGCAGTGAAATCCAACAGAGAGGAGTTCGTAGACCGGCTGTGATCCTGGCACAGGGAAGGCGACAGCAGGTGTCCTCAAGGTCTTGGCGTTTCTGGCAAAGCTAGATTTTCCTTCCCCTGATCCCTGCTGGCACAGTGACCCCCCGGAGACTCACGGTGCCCGGAGCAAGGCATTCGCAATTGCTGAACCATCAAGTGAACCAGGGCCGAGCAGCGAAGGGATCCCGCCAGACTCCCTGACTCAACCTGGCATTTGTGACCTGGGAGGATCCCTGGGTCCTGGCCCCCTGGCCTTCAGCGCCAACCTGAGGCAGGTGTGTTCTCTGCACACTTGGTCCACAGCAGGGGTTGGTCAGACAACTTGACCTTCTGCTCCCTGAGCTGGAAGGGAGCTTAGAGGTCATGCATTCAACCCCGGATAAATAAATGAAGTCCCAGAGAAAGACAATGATTATCTAAAGCCATGGAGAAGTTTATAGGAAAAGTCAAATGCAGACTGGGATAGGGGCTGGATAATAAGAGGTCTGTCCAGAAAAAGTCCAGCGATTGTTAACGTATCGAGAACAGTATGCACAATATTGATGTGACCCGGCAGCCAAGGCGAGTGGACTGGAATGCGCATGTGTGAACAATGACGACTTCACTGTACCAGTCAGTGGGGGCAGGAGACACCAGTGAGTGAGCATGTGTACTGGGTGGCCATCGCATTCGAAATGACTGAGTGAGTAGAGCAATGAATCTGCATCAAAGTCTACATTAAGCCTGAACATTCCTCTGTGGAAATTGTTAAGATGATCCAGAAGGCCACAGCTATGAGCAACTGGTGATTGGCAGCTTTATCATGACAACGTACCCAGTCGTGCATCAGGTCTCGTGCAGAGTTTTTTGGTGAAACATCAAATCACCCAGGTGATTCAGTCCCACTATCGCCCAGATTTGGTGCCCTGAAACATCTGGCTTTTCTCAAAACTAAAAGCACCTTTAAAAGGGAAGAGATTTCAGATCTTCAATAAGATTCAGGAAAATTTGATGGGGCAGCTGATGACGATGGGGAGAACTGGATGAGGTCCCAAGGTGCCTACTTTAAAGGGGACTGAGGCATCATTGTCCTATGTACAGTGTTTCTTGTATCTTCTTCAATAAACGTCTCTGTTTTTCATAGTGCATGGCTGGATACCTTCTGGACAGACTGTGAGTGTGTGTGTGTATGTGTACACATATCCATACAGTGTTCTACCATTTTCAAGTTTGCAAAGTTCTTTCACTTGCAGTCAGGAAAAATACTCAAAATAGCTTACCCTGTCAGGCACAGGTTCTCATGAATCAGGACAGACACCAGCCCACAGCCCTGCAAACATGAATACCCTTGGCCCTCTCAACGACCTTGGGGCATGAGCCCTGTAGTATTCCCACCTCACAGATGGGGAGATAGAGGCTCAGAAAGATTGATGTGTAGCCCTGCTCACCGTCGTAGCTAATATTTGTGTTTGCTTGTTTGCAGGTTACAGAGATGGTTTAAGCAAAAGGAGAGCTCTATGAGGAGACCACTGGGGTGTCTGGCAGGCCCCCACGCAGGAACATGCAGGGCCTCCCCCAGGTCTGGCTGCAAGAACTGGAAAGCCACCAAGAGCCCAGGCCAGCTGTCTCTGCACATCTGCCTCCTGCTTCTCTCCAGCAGGCCACCCTGCTCTGCATCTCTGTGCAATTTTCCCAGTCTCCTCACCTGTTTCACATTCTGACAGTGTAACTCCTAGACCATTTCAAATCCCAATTCCCAGAGGGTTCTGGTCGGCCCATCTTGGATCCCATGCCCACCCCTGGTCTACTTCTCTTACTTGTGACTGACATTTAACAGTTCTTATTCATTTGTTTCACCTGTTTACTTGTTGCTGTTTTTGTTGATACATTTTGAAGTATACACATCATGACATTTCATCCCTAAATATACATCTCTAAAATTTAAAGGGATCATTCTACTTAGCCACAACACCATTATCACACTCAACAAAATTAACAATTCCTTAATGTAACCAAATACTCCATCCACACCCAACTATATACAGTTGTTCCCAAAATATTTTTCAATGCTGGTTTTCTAAACTAGAATTCAATCAGCATCTACACATTGTGTTTGGTTGTCTTTACCTTTACCTCTCCTTTTCATTTCTACATCCGCATCTACATCTCAACCACTCTAACCTCCGTATCTGTAGCTACATCTCCGTTGTCAGTATGGCTGCTCTCATCATGCGCGCAGAAGGGAATACCTCCTCGCCAGACCCAGCCAAAAAACACCCCAGCTATTTGTGAGTGAAACGCTGTAGCCTGGTCCCCTCCATCCACTGGTAAGTGATTGACTGTGCGTGAAATCTCTGGCCTTGGAAGAAAAACAAAGGATACCTATATGCAAGTCAGCCTGTACAACAAGGACTACGTCTGTCTGTCTGTCTGTCTCTCTCTCTCTTCCCTCACCTTTCTTGTATAATTCAAAGAGGCAAGCTGGTGTGAAAGGAAGGACACAGCAGACAACACCTCAACCCCGGCTCCATGACCGTGGAGCAGTGTGGCCTTGGGCAGGTCGTTTCCCCTCCCTGAGCCTCAGTTCCTCCACCTGTGACGTGAAGACAGTGCCCGTTTGTGGGGCTGCTGTGAGGAAGAGTGAACTCACTCACACAGCCTGCCCTCCGCCGTGATTTGTTTCCTTGTGAAGCCTGGAACAGAAGCGCATACCCCGTTACCAAATTCAGTTTTTCTCCTTCCCGTAGACACATTAGAGGACATTTCCCAGCCTCCCTTGCTGTTAGGTGTGGCCATGTGATCGAGTTTTGACTACGGAGTCTGAGAAAAGTGTGCTGTGTGAGCCACCTCCAGGTTCAGCCCATGACACCTATGCCTATGGGCCAAGGGCAACCCTAGAAATGGCCTAGTGACACTGGCAAAAACCTCTATGTATCTGGTCCCTGGATGACTACGTGGGCCGAAGTTCTTGCTACCAGTGAAGAACACCTGATGTGGACTTGCCACGAGCAAGAAACAAAGCTTTATGGTGATAACCAACGTGGTTTTAGGGTTTATCTTCTGCAGCAGCTAGCATTGCTTTAACCCACACAAAGCTCAATGTTAAAGATAAAGTTACTGCTTAGAAGGAAAACCTGAACAGGACTGATGTAAATCATAGTGGCTTTTGTAAGGAACCATACAACTGTTAAGGGAAACCCTTACATTTTAATCATGTATTTTATCACATGTCTAAGTGTTCTGATATTTTTTCCGCCTCTGAAATAATGCCGTGCGTGCGTGGCATCTGCCATCGCTGACAGCCAGGAGACAGCCGTGAGGTCGGTGCCGTCAACGGCACACGCACGACCATAGTCCCAGCTCTCCATCTGTCGTCCTTTCCCCCCGAAGGTCGGAGGTCGGGCATTGTTAGCACTGCAGGTGTTGGGTTTAATCACCACCCACAATGTCTTCAAAGAGACTCCATGCTGATTGGGCGCTGAAATGAAAAGTCCGTGCGAACCAGGCAAGGAAGCAGAGCGGCTTGGTGTATGGTAAGGGTCTGTGTCTAAGTAAGACTGAAGAGAGCTCCGTCAGCAGCCATCGAATGATAATGTTAAGTGATAGGAAAGCTTTGCGTCATGGTTTCCTGTTTTTCAGAAATACATCGATGATGGTGTGGGGTACAATGGGAGGGTACCTTTGATTTGGTGAAATTATCAACATGTAGATATGTCAGTGATTTTTACCCAAGGAAGAAAGCCAATGTACATAATAATAATAATAATAATAATAATAATAATAATAATAAAAGCAACTTGCACTTCCTAAGAGCCAAACAAGTGCCAAGCTCTGTGCATTAATCGCATTACCTCACTGAAGCATTGTAACAGCTCTGTGAAGTGGTTACTCTTTTATAAATGATTGCAAGGGAATCGGGTGCTATGAGACTGAGTAACAGGGAGGAACATGACTCCAATTGGGAAGGGGACCTTCCTAGGACGCAAGAAGACCTGAAAGAGAACAGTTGTCCGTGTTAAGTGAGCACTTACCAGGTAGCAGGTTGGATTCTAGTTACGTATCAACTCAATTCTCCAAAGAGCCCTGAGAACACTATTATCAGTTCCACTTACAGGTGAGGAAATCAAGACAGGGATAAATGACTGGCTCCTAGTAACTCAAGTCACACAGCTACTGTGATAAAACCTGGGATGTGAAGCATGGCCCTCTGGGCGCAAAGCCGGTGCCTCTTCCCCCTTCACTATCTTCCCCAGTGATTAAAACAGGGAGGCGTCTGCATCTTACCAATAAGGCAGCAGGAAGTGAAATGGTACAAGCACAGGCTCCGGGGTCAGACAACCTGAGTTCAAAACCAGGCTCTGCAACTGACCAGCAAGGTACTTGGCTCTTCATTTGTTGTATTAAATGAGTTAATACACATGTGGAGCTTATATCAGAACCAGGATGCAGTAAGCCCTCTAATAGTATTACATAGTGTTACTATCTTAAACAATGCTCACAAGAACTCCGAGGAAACAGCAGCTCAGAGCTTTCGCAGCTTGTCTGAACCCACTCATTTAAAGAAAGGTATAAGGATGCAAACCTAAGTCTGTTCACTCAGAAGCCCTTGCTTTTACTCCACGGAGCTGCCAATCAAAGATGAGTCCAGGGGTTAGGTCTGCATTCCTGCAGCTTTCCGAGAAAGGAGATTGCAAACCCAATGTGACACCCCATTTCAACTTCCAAATCCCACCCAACAGCAAGGCTCTGTCATTGCCGATCTGGATTTCATGTGTTTTATTTTAAGTTTTTAATCCTCGCTTGATTATGTTCATTGATTTGAGAGAAAGAGAGACATTGATATGAGAGAGAAAGGAGAAACATCAATCGGTTGCCTCCCATATGCACCTTGACTGGGATCGAACCTGCAACCTAACTATATGCCCTGATGTGAATAGGACCCGCAACCTCTTGGTGTACAGGGTGACACTCCAACCAACTGAGCCACACCAGCCAGGGCTCATCCGTTTTATTTTAAAGTCATTCCTCTTTGAAAAGCTGGAGGGAAGATGGAGACTCAATAGTCAGTTTCTTTCTTTTATATTTTTCATATGCTGTACTTTACATTTCCTCACCTGTGGAGAGAAGGCAGGGACCATTTCAGAGTCAGGCACAGAGTAGGCGTTCGACAAACAGGTGTTGTGTGGAGAACATATTGGAGGTTGCCAGAGGCAAGAGGTGGGGGCAAAGTGGGGAAGGGGAGTCGAAAGGTGCAAACTTCCAGTTATAAAAAAACAGTAACTCCTGGGATATAATACACAGCATGGTGATTATAGCTAATAATATTGTATTGTGTGTTTGAAAGTTGCTAAGAGAGTAGCTCCTAAAAATGCTCACCAGAAGAAAAAAAATTGTAACTATGTGTGGGGATGAATTTTAAGACTTATTTTGGTGATCATTTTGCAACATATACAAATATCAAATCATGTTGTATTTTGAAACTAATATCATGTTATAGGTCAATTACATCTCAATTGATAATTTTTTAAATGGCTAAAACCATGTGTCATATGAACCAATGTGCAAGAGAATGAGTGCATGTCCTCTAAGGTCTCTCCCAGATCAGACGGACCCCACACCGCCCTGCCCCCGCCCACCCTACTGGCTTTTCTCTGACTCCCACTTCTTAACCCCAGTGTTTCTCAGATAAGGGTGTCTGGAGGGGCTTCTGAGGACACTATGACATTGAAGTGGTCTTGGTGTGTGGTGACACCCTGGGTTTCTTCATTCCCCGTTCCCTTGGGCTGGTGTTTGAGCAACAGGGTAGAGACGGAGGGGTGTGTGTGTGCTGGGGAGGGGCTGTGAGGTTTTGGGTGGGCAGGTGGATGATCTGTGCCTGGAGCACTCATACATATCCTAACTGTCAATCAAGGTGACAGGTGTTTCCAGCAGGGAAGGCTGGGAGCCCTGCTAGACATTCACCATCAAGACAGGAGACCCAGGCCTTTGGTTACAAATCGTGGAAACCCATCTCAAACAAGCATAGGGTAGAGAAAGGCATGCATCACTCACAGAACTTGGAATTCAGGGGCATACTGGCTTCATGTCTGAATCCTAACACTCAAGTAAGGTCTCAACTTTCCTCTTCTTCCCTCTTCCTGGCCCATTTCCTTCTCTCGGTGTTTGTTCATACTCTCTCCTCTGAAGATGGGCGTTCTCCAAGCAATGGCTGCTGACCACCCTCCGCTGACCTCCTTCCAGCTGCGGAGAGCTCTAACCACCATGACTGTTAAAGTTGGGGGCTTGTAGGGGAGGAAGCTGGGACTGTTCCCTTTGATGAAAAAATCAATAGCTTTCTCAGAAGCCCAGAGCAGACTTCCCCTTCAGTCTTATTGACAACAACGGGGCCCCGAGGATAACCCTGGCCACAGGGGAGGCTGGGAAGGTGGGAAAGAGGGTTGTTGTCGGCTTATCATGGTCCATCGTCTGGAGTGAGCATGTGGTCACCCTGAGCAAAATTAGGGTTTCCTATGCCAGGAAGGAGAGAGACTACATTGCGTAGGTAACAAATGGTGTTACCATAAGGACATGTTATGAAGCCACCTCACCAGATCACATAGTAAAAACAGGAAAGACAGCCCTGGTTGGTGTGGCTCAGTTGCAGCACTGTCCTGTAACCCAAAGGTTGCAGGTTCAATTCCCCATCAGGGTACATTCCTAGATTGTGGGTTCGATCCCCGGTCCGAGCATGTGTGGGAGGCAACCAATCAATGTTTCCCTCTCACATAGATGTTTGTGTCTGTCTCTCCCTTCTTCTCTCTCTAAAAGCAATGAAAGAATGTTCTCTGGTGAGGATTAGAAAAAAAAAAAACAACCCAGGGAGGAGAAGTTTTGCAAAGAAGTGGAAATGCAAATACAACCAATGCCCCCATTAGAATGGGGAAGCAAGCAGGTGAAAGTCAGGAGAGGTGAATCAGGGAAGGCGGGCGTGGCCCGAAAGGAGAGGACCAGTCAGCTGTGAGCAGCACCTGTCAGCACCTTTCCTGGAACACACAGTTCTTTTCTAAGGATATTCTGGAATAGAAGTTCAAGAAATACAGAGGGTCTTGGTGAGCAAGGAGCAAGTGAGAGGTGTCCTCACCGTGAAGAGTCTGAGTCCCTCCTACGAAACCAAAGCAACAGAGTTCCAACCCAAGGAGAAAGATGCTGAAAAACCTTCACTGGCTTCCCACCACCTTGAGCTCAAGTCCAATTCCATAGTCTGCCCCACTGTCCCCTCCAGCTCCATCTCTCACTGTAACTCTCCCATCCTCTTGCTCCAGCTCCCTAAATCCAGCCTGCACTTTCCTGACACCAGGGTTTTGCTTCCTCTGTCCTTTCTGTCCTCGCCTAGCTCTGCCCTCACCTAGCTCTGCCCTCTTTCAGTCTCCATTTCCTGACCTATAAAAAGGGAAGTACCTCAATTAACAGGTGTTGTGAGAATTATGGAAATGGAATAAAACATGTTAAGTGCTTAGAATACTACCTGGCACACAGGAAGAGTTCAATACATGTCGGTTGTCCTTATTCATTCGCCCTGTTTTGAGATCTGAACAAACTCGGTATACATATTTACCCCTTCCTTCCTTGCTGTATTTGTGAATGAATACAGCCAGAGGGTGAGCACCGTGAGGTCTAGGGAGATGGGTGTGGCTGACCTCTGCTTCGTTCTCCTTTGCAGTGGCATGCCAAGCACACAGCTATTCCTGAACAGTTCACCCGAGATGATGGACGGACAGCCTGACCAGGGACAGACTGTTCATCCAGGACTTGTTGAAGGGTGCAGGGTTAGCTTGGGAAAGTTGACCTCCGGGGCTGTTCCCTCTTTTGGTGGCTGTGGGGTCCCACCAGGAAATGGAGCCCACCCACAATTTCCCAACAGACCTGTTGGGAAAGTCAGGTGGATTCATCCACCGCCAGTGTGGAGTTAAGGCCCGTCACCAGGGTTCGCCTGCAAAAAGCAGGAACCTGACAGTGTGAGGAGGGGAAGCCTAAGTGCCTCTCTTCAAGGCCTGTCAGCAGTGACTCAGCAGGAAGTCAGCCAAGGCCTGAGTCACTCCCTCCCCTATCACCACACCCAGGGTTTTCCTCCAGGGCTGGGAAGCCTTCTCAGAGCTAGAGGTGCAAACCCTCTGTCTCTGGGTCTCCCCAGGCCAATGAAGTCATTTCTTGAACATTACAGCAGTTTAGAGCAGGAACTCTGGGGTCAGGCTGCCTGCCTCTTCTTTAACCTGGAGCAAGTTTCTTAGGGTCTCTGGCCACAGTTTGCCCATCTGTAAATGGGAACAACAGCAGCACCTCCCTCACAGGAGGGAAAGAGCTTAGAACAGTGCATGGTATGTTGATAGGGCTTCTCTACCAGGCCAGGCCTGGTCCCGCCTCAGGGCCTTTGCATATACTGTTTTCTCTTCCTAGAATGTTTCTGCCCCAGGTGGCCAGCTCCCCACTTTTCCTCCTTAGTACTTACCATCATCTAATAGATTGTGTATTTTCATCATGACTCTTCTCTATGGTCTACCTCCCCCACCCCCGCTGGAATTCAAGTTCCATTTTTGTCTGCCTCCTTCACTGCCGTACTCCCTAGACCTAGAGAAGTGCTGACACATAGCAGCTCTCAATAAACATGTGTGGAATGGAAATGAATGTCAGCTTATTCAACATCATTTATCACCAGCTATCATTGTCATCAATAAAGATCACCAGTAAAGATCGCCATGCTTATTCACTCCATTGGCGTGAGAATCAGAGAAAGGTTCAAAGTTATAAACCGCAACATGGTCAGCAAATCTGCCTTTCGTTCATCAGCGCTTGAATAAACAGATTCTCGAAGCTTGGAGACCTCTGCTGTTGGGGTGGAAAACTCCTGTGTTAGCCACGGGGACTGGGCAGATGGCGGACACAGAAATGTGTGAATCAGACACTAGGGAGTGGTGAGAACCAAGGGATTTGAAATGCAATCCCCACCTAAAGGCATTTAAATTCAAATTAGAAGATAATCTCTCCAGCCAAACACCTCTCTAAGCTGCGTTTCCCTGACTCCAGATTCTAAATGCAAATTTATCACCCATTTGATCATTCTGACTTTAAAATATTCAAATACTAATATGACTCAGACCCTCCTGTTCTCCTGCCACCCTGACACCAAGGGCCCAGGGGGCTTCACAGGGCCATCGGTCAGCTCTGATCTTAGCTGCCCCGTTTGGGGCTGCTTTGCTGTGCTGCTGACTCCCCAGAGTTCAGCTGAGGGCGGCTGACCAGGCAGTCAGGAGGGCCCATAGGACCTTCCTGGTCTCCAGGATTGGATCTTCAATAACCTCCAGGGAGGCACCACCCACTCCAGGAAGATCATTTCTCCCCAGTGCCTCAAGGGTCTGTTAAAAAGATGCAATTCACATCATGAAAGAGAACTTTCGATGCAGTCTGCCTCTGTGTGGGGGTTGGGGTGACCCCACCCTCCTCCCCAAGGACAATGGGTGGGGACTTTGCCTCATGTTTGTCTAAAGGCCCATCTTGGTGAACTTCCCAAACAAAGGGAGACAAGTCCAAAAGTTGGGAGCCTTTAACTCCTGGAAACAAAGATGGCCAGCATCCCTCCCTACACCCAACCCCCATGGCATTTTCTTATTAAAATAGAGGAAGAAATTGAGTCCCCCTCTCACATACCCCCTGTGTAGATGGAGAATGGAACCTAGACAGGCTAGACGTGTAAGCTTCTCTGGCTGTGGAAACTCCAATTTCCCTGAACCTCTGCTTTCTCATCTGTGAAATGAGAAGAAAAATCCAGCGGCCGAATTGAATTCTGGGAAGAAGAAATGTGAGCCACGCCTCCTCCTGATTTAGCTCCTTCCCCAAGCTTTAGTCCCTCCGACCCAGTACAGGACACAACCACACACACCAGCTTCCCAGCACCTGCACGGAGGTCTATTATATATTCGCTATTACCATTAACACTGTTATGCAGGTTCACCCCGTGAACGTGGAGCCAAGACAACGGCCCACCCATCAGCCCTCGGCACCCACCACCAGCCTGCTTCCCAAAGCAAGGCACCCAGAAAAGCAGATCCCGTGTAGCCACAGACACTTGTCAATGCAGCAAAGCAGAGTCACAGCTCAGTAGTGACTTCAGCGTGACCCAGTGGCCCAGGGTCGCTCCCAGCTTTGGCCCCACACCCCCACCCGCCATGCCAGTCCCTGGAATAATCATCTTTATAGAAACCTTGAAAGATAACTGCTCATCGAGAAACACAGGAGTGGATTCCTTCAGGGAATTTCTGTGGAAACTTAACCCTGTGCAGACCTCACAGGAAGTACCGGCCAGCTCCGGCGGCCCTGACAGCACCACCCACCCCCTTTTCTCTGAGCCCAGGGGTAGCGCTTCGGGCACAGGGTCCAGCGTCTGTTTGCGTGTCTATCCTGCACTAACCTGCCAGGGCACAGAGGGCTGGGACCGAGCGCCGGGGAAGGCGGAATAAATACTGCTTGGCTGTAAATCTGAATGAAAGCCACCCAGAGAGGTTTGCTCTTGCATCCCCATCCCTCCCTCCCTAGGAGGAAGACAGGGTTAGGGGTGGAGGGGCTTCCAGACTTCCTTCTCATTCCTCCTGAACATGGGGTCTTCCAAACTAGACACTAGGGCCTCTGTAGGCCCCGAAGTTCTCCCTATTTCTCTTTGTCATTGACTGCACAGCCTTTGACTCTGAACCTGGAATGGCTCAGAAAGTAGTGAAAGAGCCAGATGTCCCGAGGCTGCCTTAGAGTGTCTTTGCCGCTGAGCTGCTATATAACCTCAGGCAAGTACCTTGGGCATCTCTCTAAACCTGTTTTCTAACCTGCAAAGACAGGGAACCCACATCTGTTACTGGGTGTTGGTCAACATTTGTGTTGCTAACTTATCTGATCAGTGATGGCCTATATAATTTCCAGATTCCTTCTGGGAAAGGTTTCACTAGCAGCTTTTAAAACCTCCAGCTCGCGGTCCAGTCCGGGGAAGGGGCTGTGACATTACAGATAACACTCAAAAATGGGGCCAGGCTGACCTGGGGCGTCAACCTCTGGCCTGTCACTTCCCAGCTCTGCTGACTGTTGGCAAGTCACGGGGGCACTCTCACCTACAAAATGAAACATTACCTCCCTCCTAGGGCTGCCCAGGGGGGATACCATGCAAGGGGCTGTGTAGGAACCTAGCACTGCACGGTAGCACACAGTAAGGCTCAACCAACCTCACTTCCTGCTCCTTTCCCAAACTACTCAAAGAAAATGTGAGGAAAAATCTGTATGCAAATTATTTCTGGTAAACCCTGGTGTTGTTTGCTTGGGTTTGGTTCGTGAGAAGGAAGCAGAAAGTTGCATCTGATGGTGTAAGAGTGCCCAGGACAAAGGTTTCATTTCTGCAGGCTTCGCTCCTAACCACAGTTTTAGCCGGTCATCACTGCGCCCCCTGGCAAAACCAGCCTTTCCCTCGAGACTCTGCTGCCCAGGAACAAATAGATTTATATATATATATATATATATATATATATATATATATATATATTTTTTTTTTTTTTTTTTTAATATCATCAGTCCCCTTTGAGTGCTAGGTGCAGTCCAGAATCTGGGTCACTTTCTCCGAGAGGCCCTCTCTGACCCTCCCACCCCCGCCATTTACAATTCCGGCCCCTCTCCCACCCCTGGCAACTCCCCCCTCACTCCTTTCTGCTTTACTCCAAAGTGCTTGTCACCACTGCACACACATGAAGGTGTACGCGCTCACACACTTCACGGGAATGTAAGTGCAGAGAGGGTGGGGGCTGTGCTCGCCGCGGCATCTCCTGTCACCGGTGCCCAGAGCAGGGCCTGTACTTTAGGCACCAAATGAAAGTTTGCTGAAAGAATGAATCTGATACCTGAGCTGGGAGTTATGGCCAAATAATAATAAAATGTCACATAGACCCCTCATTTCACAGTTCGCAAAGCCCTCGTACGACAGTTACTTGACCTTGTTCAGAAGACTGTGTCCCTGAATTTTCTAGAAGAAACCTAACTCTGAGAGATGAAGTGATCCTGGAAGACAGAAGCTCTGCCAGCCTCCTGGCCTGGGGCAAGTCCCAAGTCCCTCTTCCAATGGCACCTCTCCTTCTCTGAGGCAGGAGGTGAACTGGGGTGCTTCTGGGACTAGGACGTTTACAGGACGTTTACAAGATTCTTAAATCCTGTGACTCACCTGACTGTCAACCCTTTCAAGACAGACTCAGATGTTGTTACCCACAAACACATTGCAAAATCAGGGTGAGCAGAAACCTCTGTCTTTCTGATTCCGTTTCCAAATCTTTTTCGGAACCCACTTTTCAGGGGGACATTCCTGCTGGGCCCAGTGAGTCACTCAAACCAAAGCTCACAGTGAGTTCTATGCAATGAGTTGTGGTAGCTGTTGGTATATGGTCAAAGCAGGTGATTTATTTACTTGTTTTAAAAAATCACTCTGCATTTCACTGGGTTTCCCCCTGTCTCCTAACTTGCCTGCCTGTCTCCAGGTTTTCCCTTCCAATCCATCTCACCTACTACCTGGAAACGAAATGAGCAAACCTTGCTTTCAGGAAATGAAAACCTTCAGTGGCTCCCTACTGCCTACAGAATGTAGTTGGAGGGTTTAGCCTACCAATGAGCCCTTCTCGATCTTGTCCCAACCCTTTCAAATGTATCCGTCTCCCCACCCACCCCGCTCTGTTGCACCAGAATTCTCTGCTTCCATCCATTCGACTCATGCATTCGTCCATTCATTTACCCAATCACTCTGTGTCGCATGCCTCCTATGTGCCAGGCCTTCCCAGCTGCAGGGTTTGCTGTGATAAACAGTTCCTGTCCTCCCGAAACGCACGTGCTAGAGGGGGAAAGACGGGCAATACACAAACAAGCAAGCGCACCAGGTGATTTCAGGCAGTGATGAGATACAACACCACCACTATGCTGAGGTCACAGCAGCACGGGCAACATCATAAACAAGCGGGGTGCCGGGATGGAAAGGCAACAGGACCGCCACAGTTCTAGGCCTCTCTGCGGGGCCACCTTTAGGGAAGGCCTGGGTGAGAGCGGGATAGCCATGTGGAGACCTGGAAGTGCTCCAGACAAAAGGAACAGCGAGTGCGAAGGCTCTAGGGTAGCCGCAAAGCTTCACGTGTCCTCGGGGGCGGAAAGACAGCCAGTGTGGCCCAAGCTACTTGGGCAAGGAAGGGGTTGGTAGGCGACCAGGTCAGGGAGGTAGGCAGGGGCCAGCTCAAGCTGAGCCCCGGTGAGGAGTTTGGATTTTATGCTAAATGCATGGACACCGACTACCATATTGTGCTGTGTAGAATGTGCACCCATGTTTCAATGCTAATTCCCATGTAGAATTCGCATTATAATTGGAATTAGTAGTTCCCATGTATAATGAGCATCCTTATTTTCCCCTCAAAAATTTGGGCATAAAAGTGTGCATTATACACAGCAAAACACGGTAGAGGTCCATGGGAAGGTGACATGATCCGGGATATGTTTTTAAAAGATGACTCTGGGTGTTGTACGGAGAGTGAATTGGGGAAAGTATGAGAAAAGAAGCAAGGTGATCACTTTGGAGGCTTTTGAAGGGTCCAAGTGAGGGGTGACAGGGCTTGGTCTAGGGGTTGGCGGTGCAGATGGGGAGAAGTGGAGGGATCACGGGTGTTTCTGGCAAAGCTAACATGACTAGCCAATGGATTCATTAGAAGTTCACGTGGAATGGGAGAAAAGATTTGAGACTTGCTGTTCTGCCCAATAGGACTATGCTCTCCTGGTTTCCCTCAGCGTTGTAATCCCTGCTTTCTCATTACCATCTCTACACCTACCCGTTTTCACAGCACCCTCCTTTCCTGCTTTCCTCAGTCTCCAGAATCTTCCTTCACTGACCCTCTGCTTCGCTGTGTGTATGTATCCATCAGTAGGCGCTGAGATAAATTTCTCTTTTAATGGCTGTGTTCTGTCTTCCCTAGTAGGTGTTCTATCCTTTAAGGGTAGGTACCTCAGCAAAACTGGAAGGCAGAATGGCATGGTAGCTGGGGGCCCAGCCAGAACCTCATTTATTAGATTGAGATTATTAAAGGAGACTGATTTCTTTGTGCCTCAACTTCAGATTTGGGGGTAAAGGGGAATGAAAGTGTGATTAAGTAGATGATGCATATAAAGTACTCCGCACCGACAGTTGCCTGGTATAAAGGACGCTATGGATGATCGCTGTGGTTATTATTTGCAAGACTGTTGTGCTGCTTGTGGCTGTAGCTTTGGGCAAGTTGTTTTCCCTCTTTGAGTCTCAGTTTGCTCATCTGTAGAATGGGATGCATGTAGATATACTCACTTCTAAGATTCTCAGTGTCTCTGTTCTGTTAACACTTTAGAATCCACTTTAAGTAATGTTACCCTAAACCCATGTGATCTGATGTATTCTTCGTAATGTTGCAGCGCCCTCTATTGGAGACACTCCACCAGCATTTGCTGGATCCTTAAATCAGCAGATGGTTAAAAGGAAGCCCAGCCCTCCCTCAACTATAAATATTCTGAGAACAATCTCAAGTAACCTCTCTTCCATACAGATATGAATTCTTTTTACCAAAGCAAAAAAAAGTTTTATTGCATTTTAAAATTCTGTCCATATTTTTTTTCTTTTTCAGGACCTTGTAAAAGTTTAGTTTTTGAAAAAGTATCTAGCTTAACAAAATTTCAGACTTACAAAGATATTGTAAGAATAATACAAGAATACACTATATTCTTCACCCAGATTCCTCAAATGTCTTTAATGCTTTTTCTCATTCATCAAGGCCAAAATTTTTTACTGATATTTGTCTGAAAGACTCAAGAATAAGAAAACAAAACTAAAATCTGATTTGGTTTAGTGTAGCTGAGTTTTAATTGTTTTTGTTTTTAAGGAAAAAATTGAAAAAATATATGGGCCATCCACTGTAAGTTACACGACAAACACAAGGACAAGGGCTAGAGTCCTGGGTTTCAGTTAAGTCACTCCCTGTCTGTGGGCTTTTACGTCCTTATTTATAAGTGAAAGGATTGGGCCAGACAATCTCTCAGGCACCTCCCAGCTCAAACGTGCGTGATTTTCCAAGTGGACTGTCCTGACTTGTTTTGTATTACCTGGATCTAATGAGCAGCCAAAGTGGCAGCCCCGTCCTAGTCCTGAGACGGTGCCGGTGTCACTGGACAGCAGAAGAGAAAGGAATCAAGGCCGTTTTCTCCCCCATCAACCCTCCATCCGCTGAGGCTGCTCTCAGCTGTAGCCAAAGAATGAGGCCCCAGAAAGAAAAAGGAAAAACAGAAGGAAGCTGAGTAACTGGAGTTGAGAAAGCGGAGGAGCAGGAAAAAAAGTGAAGGGGAAAATGTCTCTTTTTGCTAACTATCTGCATACATTTAAACATCCCAACATGTTGCAAGCCAATCGAAGTCTGTGTAATACATTCTTGTATTCCAAATTGGATACAGCAAATTTAGAACTGCAGAGCACCCTTAAAAAAGACTGCATTTATTTTAAATGCTCCCAAACGTTTTTCATTAAAGGAAACGTTTCTTCTTCCCGTCACTCACAGTTTCTAGAGCTGCCCTGTCCGACATGGGAGCTACTGGCCACATGTCGCTGTTCGCAGGTAAACTTAAATTAACTGAGATAAAATACAATGTAAAAATCAGCTCTTCAGTCATACTGACCACACATCCAGCGCTCAGTAGCCAGATGGGGCTAGTGGCTATCACTGGGACAGTGCGGACAGAGAACGTTCCAATGGCCCGAGAAAGTCCTAGTGGACAGCGCTGATCTGGACCGTTCAAGGGCAGTGGGGTTCAGAGCGTGGGAGAGAAAACTGGGCAGTAGCAGAATGAGAATGATGCAAATAGGCAGCTATTAACGGTTACAGTGATCACAGGGGTTCCTGGGACTGGATTAAGCAATTTAGATGCGCTCTGTCACTCACTCACGACTTCATGAGGTAAATACAGCTATTGTCCCCATTTTACAAGCTGGTAAAACTGAGGCTCAAAGAGGTAAAATGGCCCAAGGTCACATAGCAAGCAAGGGAACCCAGTTTACACGGCACCAGAGTCTATGCCTATTGCCCCCTTTCCGCAAGTTTAAGGAGCAAGACAGACAGACATCTGGCTGGTTGCAGTAGGTGAGATACATGCTGTCATCCCCTCTGCACTGCCCTGGGCTCGGGGACACCATGTGACCAGGCTGGTGAGAGACACAGAGTGAGGAAATAGGGGCATCATTTCAGCCAGTGATTAATGCAAACCAGTGACTAACATCAGGGGATGTAGACATCAAAGAGGAAGAGGCTCCTTGAGGCCCTGGTTGGGGGAGGCCTCTCTGAGGGGTGGCATTTGAAAGCTGAACCTGGACTGATGAGGAGGAACTGTAGAGAGAGCAGAGGTCTCGACAGTGACCTAGAGGACCAGCAAGGACGCCAGCATGGAGTCAGTGAGGTGGACGAGGAAAGCACTGGGTGTGGGGGACTGGAGAGCCATCTGTCCCTGCCTCGGGAATGGAGCCGCCTAGTGCTGGAGTGAGAAACGAAATCCCAGAGGGCCACCCAGACAATTCCCATCATTCATCTCTACTCTGACCACCCGTGGAGTCATGCCCTCATCTTATCCTACTTGGTGTGAAGCCTTCCAACTGGTCTCCTGGCTTCCACCTGTGCTCCTGCAGCCTATTCTCTGCTCGGCAGGCACAAGGATCCTGTTAAGGTGGAAGTCAGTGATGAGGCCTCAGCTCCTAACTCCCCAAAGTGCCCCATCTCAGTCAAAGTAAAACCCAAGGGCATTGTGATGGCCTGCGGCCCCAACGCAGTCTGCTCCCTCCTACTTTCCTGTCCCCCTCCTCCTACTCTCCCTGTGCACCCCACGCCACCGACCTCCATGCTGTCCCCAGACATGTCGGACCTGCTCCGGGCTCCGGGCTGCTCTGCTGGCATGCTCCTCCCCAGGACCTGCACGGTTCACTCCCTTGCTTCCTTAAGCTTTGGCTCCAATGCCACCTTCTCCATGCAGCCTCCCCTGACCACCAGATTCAAATTCAAAGCCCTCTTACTTGCCCGACTTTTCCCCCTATCACTTAGCCCCCTCTGACACTCTCTCTTGTCTGGCATGTCCTGGATGCATTTAGACTATGAACTGTGTCCATCACATCAAGCCTTACCCTTTCCGGAAGAGCAGGAGCCTTGCTTTGCTTTTGCTGGATTCCCAGCCCCTTGAACAGGCACACAGTAAAGCACCCCATGTGTCTGTTCTTGAAAAGAGGTGGGGTGAACATCAAGCACCACTCTCGCAGGGGTCCTCTCCCAGATTTGGGGTCTATCTCCTGGAACAGTCGGTGTGACAGAGCCCCCTCCCCCCATGTCTCCCAGTGTTGTGTTTTTAAAATGTTTAAACCAGCTGTGGTTGGTGTGGCTCGTTAGTTTGGGTGTCATCTCGCAAATCGAAAGGGCGCCAGCTCGATCCCCAGTCAGGGCACATGCCTGGGTTGTGGGCCAGGTCCGCAGAAGATGGTGTGTGAGAGGCAACCACGCACTGATGTTTCTCTCCCTCCCTTCTCCTCTCTAAAAATAAATAAATAAAATCTTTAAAAAAGTAAAATTAAAAAAATATTTAAACCAGTGACACCTCCCCACAGGCCTGTCCCCAGCCTCAGACACAGACACCCCAGACCAGCACTGGCCACCGACGGAAAGAGAATGCAAACCACGTATGTACTTTAAAAATTTCTGGTAGCCACACGGAGCAAAGTGAACAAGAGATAGGAGAAATTAATTTCAATGCCGTATTTTATTACCTAACTCAGTATATCCAAATAGTATCATTTCAACATGCAATCAATGTACGAGTCCTTAATGAGATAGCTTACACTCTCTTTCGCCCAAAGACTTCCAGGCTCAGGGTGTATTTTACACTCCTCTCGGACCAGCCACGTTTCAGCCGCACCGTGGCGACTGACTGCTTCGCTGCCACTCAGCGGTCTCTGGAGGAGAGGGTGCGGGGTAGTGGTGCCGGAGCAGGCGCTTTGTGCCTCTAATTACAAGTGTTGGTAGAAAAGCTCCCACCAGCAGAACTTCCAGTGGCAACAAAGCCCCCTTCCCTCACTCCTACCCTAGGCCACTTTAGGCAGTTGGATCTCCCTTGGGTGCTGTGGGTGCTTGCTCCCTTCAGGTCTCTTCCACTTCAAGGCATCCCTCTGGGACACTTCCATGACCCATAACCCGCTAGGACCGAGACCGTCTGCTGTGGGGAGTGTCTGAGGTCAGCCTCCTCCCTGGGTGGTGGTGAGGGGAAGGAATGTGGAGGACCACAGCCTCCCTCCCAGCGGCCCTGAACAGGATACACATGCACGGCTCCTCTCCTCCATAGAAAGGACTCTGCCCAGCCCCAGGAATGGGGAGGGGAGGAGGAAACTGTCCCTTCAGCTGGAATTTCTGCTCATGCTACTTCCAAGGGAAAAAAAAAAATCTGGAGCAACTTCGGCTTCCCTCTCTTACACATCGGGACAGTTGACTGACTCCTGGGGTGAAGTTATCTGGACTCAGCTCCCTTCTCATAAAGCTCTTTCCCCAAAAGGCTCTGCTAGCTCATCCCGTCTGCGTCTGCCGCTGGCTCCAGCTCAGGCTGGGCTGCCGGGCCCAGAACTCTCTCCCACTCGGTATTTTTGTCACCCTCCCCTCCACCCCACAGGCTTATTTCTGCCTTTTCTTCTCCCCTCTCGGACTCTGGTGTGGTTTTTTTGATGATTTCCCCTTTGTTTAATCATTCTGGTGAAATAGAACCCAAAATAGCAAACAAGAGAATGCTGACTTGGATAGGAAATAGACCTGCTAGAACAACTTCCAGTAGCAACAACATGCTAATCCCCACCCCCTTGGCATCCCCAGCTCCCCCATTTATGGACATAGTGTCACCTTACAAACCAGGGCAGCTGAGAGGACGCACGTGTGTTGAGGTTCCACAGGCCTGGCGAGGCTCTGGTGTGCCCGGCTCCGGGGGACACAAAGTGGATCCGTGTGTCAAGGCTTCTGCTCCAAAGGACCTTGTAGGGACTAGAGACGATGCCTGCCCTGACCTAAGGCTCTCACCCAGGCTGCAAGGTGGGGTGGGGATTTGGGGAGGTTCATGGAGAAGGGGCACTGGAGCTGGGACTTGAAGGATGGGAAGGATTTTCACAGGCGGAAATTTAAGGACCTGCCTGCCTCGCCGATGGAAAAGGCAGCAGGAAATGTCACAGTGGGGAGTGGACAGGGTGCCTCCATTTGGCAGAGCAGCAGCCTGCCGCCTGATTGGTCAGGGCTGGCACCAGCCTGATGGCTCAAAGGTCTCGATGTTACCCTGAGTGCGAGGAAGGACCACCAGCTCCCGTGCCCGGGATTCCCAGCCACGTTCCCCACAGGTGCCTGCCTGGCTCTGAGAACCCCAGACAAGATGAATCAGACTATCGAGGGAGGTGAGCCCAAGGAACAGAGGGGTGACCAGGGTCCTTGAAGCTGAGCTGCTACCACCAAGGGCACCTCCATGAGACTCAGTTTCTGCAGCCTGAGGGCCACTGAAGGAGATGAAAACCTTGAGCTTCGGGGCCCTCCATGCAACTGGCCTGAGGCTGCTGCCCTGCTCACCACTTTTGACAGATAGCCCTCCTTGGAGTGGGTAGTTGAAGGTTATTTTCTCCTTTACAAAAGTGAAATTATAAAGAACAAAGAAAAAGAAAACACCTCCAACCTCTCTGCCCCAACAAAGGAATCCCGGCTTCGTAGACAACCAGGTGGGGATGGCCTGAAAGAGCTTTTCAGACTGTGGGGCTGGTTTGTGCCTCTTCTGGAACCATCTGCCCAAGCACAGCTCAGTTATCCAAGAAGGCCACCCCTGTCCCCATCCGGTGCCCTGCCCTGCCACACACATGCGCCATCACATCGCCCGAGTCTGACGTTTGTTTTACAGCACAGATCACCACCTGGAATTCTCCCGTTCACAAATCCGGGTTCTTGTTGATCATGGGTCTCCTTCCCAGACCCCCAACCAGACGGTGTCCCCAGAAGGGCAGGGTCTGCAGGGCACTGCTGTGTCTGAGTGTTGCAAGTGTCAGCATGAAGTGGGCTCTCAGGAAACCTTTGTGGAACCCACGGAGGGCTGGGTGGAAGTGTCCATCACGCCTACAGAGGCACCGGCCCTCAGCTCCGAGGGACTGCAGATGAGGCAGCAGGGTGAATCTGACCCCAGTGATCCTTAAAGGAATCAAGAGAAGCTCTGAACCTGATCATCCAGGTAACTTACTACACCACTATTTGTAATAACGAAAGAGCGAAAGAACGTAAACGTCAGCCTGGTCAATAAATGGCGATTCGGTTATACAGTGAGGACACTAGGCATACCTCTAAAATAGGAAGGTCTTTGTGCACTAACATAAAAGCTCTTGTGGATAAAATCCTAGTGAAAAAACAAAGCACAGGACAGTGTTAAAATGTGCTATCACTGGTGGGGGAGAAAAACTGGGGAAGCTACATTCCTACCTGTTTGTTTACACACACAGGACTGCTCCCTGGGCACAGAAATACTAGTTACAGTTACCACCTGCGGGGGGGGGGACCTGGATTACTTGGGAATCCAGAAGATTTTTCACCATAAACCTTTTTGTAACCTGTGAGTTCTTGAATAAGAATGTATTATCTATTCAAAAATAAAATCTATTAAAACATGTATTTTCATGCATTTAATACATATCTTGCCCTGGCCGGTGTGACTCAGTTGGCTGGAGTGTTGTCCCATAAACCAAAAGCTCTCAGGTTCAATTACTGGTCAGGGCACAGACCTACTAGGTTGCAGATTAGGTTCGGTGCCCAATCAGGCATACAAGAGGCAGCTGATCAATGTTTCTCTCCCTCTTTCTCCCTCCTTTTGAAATCAATAATAAACATGTCCTCAGGGGAGGATTAAAAAAAAATCTTGAACAATTTGATGAATGTAGTTCAGACTTTCCCTTGCTGGCTTTCAGGAAATGTAAGCCAGTGTCCCCTCCCATTCTCATGCAGGGCCACACCCCTCACTCTTCCTCTCCCTGCCTCTCCCTGCCTCCCCCTGCCGCTAAAATAAGGCCAGATTCCTGAAGGTTGGGCGCCTGCAGAAGGCTGTCCCACTTGCTGGCTGGAGGTGTATATGAAGGACAGGTAAACAGCGGCCTTGTGGCGGCAACAGAGATTGCAGAATAAAAGAATGTCTTCATGTTTACCTGCTAGGGAGTTTTACAAAAACAACTTTCCTGCTTCCTTACGCTACTAGATAAAAGAAAATAAACTTGGCTCTGCTCTAAGTAGACCAGCTTAGCTAGAAACCATGGAGACTGGGGGAAATTTGGGGTAAGTGGCAGCAGCTTCTTGTGCCTGGTATATCCTGGCTGCCAGCAGTCAAGTCTGGAACAGTATCATTCTTGGAAGCTGCAGGGCCAGCCCAGAGAATCCAAACTAACCTCCTGGCCTGCCTCTGCCACCAGCAAGGGCCAGCCTCACGGGTGTGCGACCTGCGGCTAGAAGGTCTTCTGAACCTGGTTTATTTTAATATTCTGCTGTTACCATCTTGAAATTCTTAACAAATTTTTAACAAGCAGCCCACATTTTCATTTTGTACTGGGCCCTGCAAATGAGGAAGTCAGTCTGGTAGGGAGTGTCAAAAAATCCTTGTCACCACCCGTGTCCTCGTTTATTATCTGTTATGAAAAATATAGCGTCTGTTTTCATTTCCAGTGTACCCGAGTTCATCAGATCCTCCCCTGAAAGCTGTTTTAGGAGGGCTGGAGGGTCCAGCTGTGCACCTGTGGAAGGACATGTGGGACGGGAAGAACATGGTCAAGGTCAAGGTCGAGGTCAGGAGACCGAGTAGGTCATTCTACCAGCTTGGGTACAGCCAGGCACTGCTAGCATTCCTCTTTATTCCTGGATTCCATGGGGTGCCTGGAATTACTGGTTCCTGGTGCAGCACCTTCGAGGAAAATCTGCAGAAGTCACAGAGTCAAGGTCACTAATTTTTGCATTTGTGCTTTGATTCAAGAACTATTTATTGAGCAAGGGGCTGGGCATACAGTAGGGAGGCCCTCTCTCTGTCCTCGTGAGGCTCACAGTGCAGCGGGGCCGGGCAACCGTGACAACTATGAATTGCAGTAAGTACTATGGAGAAAACAAATAGACTCCCAACAGAGAGTAATCGGTGGACAGTGGGGAGGGACCTGGGGACTACTTGGATAGGGTCATTAATGGAGGTCTCGCTGAAAACATGACCCTTCAGCTAAGACCTGAAGGACGAACAGAAGCAGCCATGTGAAGAAAGGAGAGAGGGCAGGCCAGGGAGGGAACAGCCTGGGAAAGGACAAGGGGACATGAGTGTTACCGGACAGGCGCCTGGCCCTGAGTGGGTCTGCCTCGGGCCAGCGGTAGTGAGTGGGTTCTTAACTCTCTGTAGGAAAGATTTCACAACATGAGTCCGGGTGACAAAGAGGATATGTTTATTAAAGCTGGGGACAGTGAAACAAGGAAGGGCTCAGCATAGAAGAAGCAACAGGAGAGCCTAGCCCAGTGGCAAGTCAGAGAAAAGGGGGCTTGGGGGACTGATTCAGGGGATTAGCCTCGAACAAAATACCAACTGCCCACTGCCTGTGAAGAAAGAAGTGGGGGAAGAAGAAGGACAAGTCTTAGGCTGCTCCCTAGAGAGTGAACACCCAGGGTCCTTTGTCTTGAGGCTTTTATCTCTCTTGCAGGTGGGAATCTTAGGGGAGGTCTCAGGGGAGTGTTACAGCAGAATATTCATCAGTTCTTCAGAAGTGCCCTTTCGGGGTTGTGGTCTCCACCGATTGGTCAGTGGCAGAGCAGGACGTTTAGTCTTTGCAATTGGTTCTGGCATCACCCACCTGATTTTGCTGCTTTTCTGGGCCTGGAGCTGAAATGCAACTGAGGCCTAGATGTTATCTCCAGGGAGGAAAGGCCAGGGGAGGGAAATTTACCCTGGGGGTGAGGTCTTTGTTTCCCAGTTTTGCCCCCTGCCAGGCACTCAGGGCCAGCCCCGGTGGCCATCTGCACCTGACTATAAATTGCTTTGGCCATTGTTTCAGCTGTCTCAGTTTCCCTTTTCCACTTGCCAAGGAATTTTCCCACCTTATCACTATCCTGTCTCATTAGGACGTGCAGAAACGTGGCCCATCTCGAACTAGACAAAGGCCAGTGTGACCACAGTGTCGGGAGCAAGGCAGGGAGTGCAGGAGAGGTGGCTGGGCGACAGAGGTGGGCAGGGAGGGGCCGGTTCCTGCAGGGCTTGATAGGCCCCCCTGGGAACCTTGGGTTTCATTCCAAATGCAACAGCCTGTCTTTGAAGACCTGTAAGATGGATAGTAATGCTAACAGATTTGCATTTTGGAAAGTTTACTCTGGCTGATATACAGGTTATTATGTGGTATTCTTTGATCATATCCATGAACAAATAAGTTCAGGAAACTGGACTAAACAGTGTTGAATTGATGTTTTTTATAGTGCAGTCTCGGAGACTCATCGTATTTACATGCCCTGTAAAGCTTAGAAAGGAGAATAACAATATGCACAGATGTATGTACACTGGAATGGAGGGGACCAGAACCCCAAATGGGAAAACTAGTTAGGAGGCAGGTAGTGGCAAGTGAGAGATGACAGTATTTCAGATGGGGTGGTAGCGGAGGGAATGAGGAAAACATGAGTGGAAGTAAAACATACTTTGAAGGAGAAATAGGCAGGATTTGGATTGGGGGCAGGGGGACCTAAAATAGATGTCAAGGGTCATGACCCATAGTATGTGGCATGGGAGACTGGATGGCTGCAGGTGACATTTACAGAACTAATTCTGGAGGTGGGGGCTGAGACCAAGAAACCCACTCTGAACTATCCATTTGAGGTGACTGTGAGAGATCAGAGTGGAGAGGACCATCCCATGCCCCACTAGACAAGTCAAGGGGCAGCCCTTGTCCAAACGCCCACTTGGAGGGACAGGATGGTCACAAGGGCAGAGCCCGGCTTTCTGCTCCCTGCTGGGTCCTGGGAGCCCACATTTAGACTCCAAGGGGAGATTCTCCCGGCAAGATTTAGAATCATCAGTGGCCTCTCTCTCTTACCCTTGCCCACCCTCCCAGTTGCCTCAGTTTACCACTTGACCTGGCACTCACGTGCAGAATTACGAGGTTTAGGACAAGTGCTCTACAAGTGGCAGACACGTGCCTTGTGGAAGGGCTCATGCTCATTGGACGTGGGTACCAGCCTTCCCTCGGGAGCGCTGGTCTCTGGAGCGCGCTGGCCTGGGAGGCAGGAGCGCTGGGGGCACCGTCTACCTGCCAGTGCTGGGAGGCTTACAAAACACGTCACATCCATTGTCTCATTCTCTCAAGAGCCTCTGAGACCAGGCAGGGACTTTTTTAAAAACATTTTTTTAATTTATTTACTTTCAGAGAGAGGGGAAGGGAGGGAGAAAGAGAAGAAGAGAAACATCAATGTGTGAGAGAAACATGGATTTGTTGCCTCTCACACGCCCCCAACTGGGGACCTGGCCAGAAACTCAGGCACATGCCCTGACTGGGAATTGAACCAGTGACCTTTTGGTTCACAGGCCAGCACTCAATCCACTGAGCCACACCCGCCAGGGTTAATTCCACTTTTTATATAAGGTTGTTCGAAGAGGTAAATCCAACTTGCGTAGGTCACACAGGTAATAGAGGAATCAGAAGTCAAAGTCAGGAATTAATGGTCATCTGATGCCAAGTTCAAGCCTCTTTCTAGCAGGTCAGGTTATTCTATGGCAGGGAGCACCCACGTTTGGAGAAAGCTGCCTTCATTTCTGAGAGATCATGTGAAGGGCACAGGGAGGGCCCCACTGCCTGTGACCCTGCCCAGAGCAAAGCCTATCAGGGCTGCCAGGGCCCAGGGACTCTCCTCCTTTCACACCTGAAAAACAAACAGACTCACGGAGGGAGGAAGTTCGTGGCAGAACTAGGCCTAAAACCCAACTCTCCAGCGCCAGCTGGTGTAGCTAAGTGGATTGAGCTTAGGCCTGTGAACCAAAGGGGCGTGTGTTCAATTCCCAGTCAGGGCATATGCCTGGGTTGCAAGCCAGGTCCCCAGTAGGGGGCACATGAGGGGCAACCATGCAGTGATATTTCTCTCCCTCTCCCCTTCCCCTCTCTCTAAAAATAAATAAAATATTTAAATAAATAAAACCCAAATCTCCAGCCCTAATCTCTTTCCACTTCACTCAAAGCCTCCTGAGTTGGGCCCTCCTCCACCTACAGAAAAGGCCAGCCCTCTTGCCAGGAGAACTTGGTGGAAAAGAAGAATAAACAGAACTAAAAGGTAAAGGGTTGCCTGGCAACCAGAAAGGTGGGCTCCTGTGGTTTTGCGGCTGGCATCCATTTACCCTTCTTTCGGGTGTCCTCATCCCCAGGCATCCTCTAGGGGGATGGCTCATACCCCCTTCTCAGGCTCTGGAGTTCATTTTACTTCTGGCTTCAGGAGCAGGCTGGTGACTCGAGTTTGGCCAATCAGAGCCTCACATTTCCCTGGCCACACGAGTGGCTCAGGAATGGACATGTGACCCGAGCCCAGCCAGTCACTTTTTCTCCCCCAGGACTCCCAACCTTGAGAGTCTGGCAGGGATGAAGAAATGGGTGGAGTTTTTTCTTTCCACCGCAGCATTCTGTGCTTTTGGTCTAAATCTTTAGCCTTTGTAACAGTTCAACCCAAATGAAGACCCTTTAGCAAACCTTTGAGATGGTAGTTAGGAAATCAAGTGATAATACTGTTTCCCTTATTTTTTGACACTAATCTCTTTCATTGAGAAATAACAGCTTAGCTCCTGAATAGTAACTTGGAAAATGAGACTCGATGCAAGAAAATCCAGCAGACATTAAAGTCTTTTAATGAGTCCTTTAAATCAGGGACTGTGTGGTGTCCAGATCAGCAGCAGCAGCAGCATCACCTGGGAACTTGCTAGAAATACAAATGTCAGGCCCCAGCCAGACTTACTGTGTTAGAAATTCTGGGCAGAGACCAGTCAATCTGGAGAACTACTGCTTCAAACCATGAACTTCGGTCCCATACGGATGACAAGGGAAAAGATGCCTTACAGTGTATCTCAGTTCAGACCAACATTTTTAAAAAGATTTTGTGATACTTACTTACCCTTAGCGGGGACAGGCTGGAGAAAGAGAGGGGGGAAACATCTATGTGTGGAGAGAAACATCGATTTGTTGCCTCTTGTATGCACCCCAGCAGGGGACTGGCCCACAACCTAGGCGTGTGCCCCGACCAGGAATCGAACTGGCAATCCTTTGCCCTGTGGGATGATGCTCAACCAACTGAGCCACGCTGGTCAGGGCTCAGTTCAGACCAAATTTTACAGACTCATTTTAGGTTAATCCAGTGACTTAGAAACAGGGCTCTGATCAAACAGACTTAAGTTTTTAACCCTTAGCTGTTGGCTATGTCAATTTGGGCAAGTTATGTCATTTTATTTTTAAAAAATTGATTTGAGAGAGAGAGAGAGAAACATTTGACTTGTTGTTCCACTTATTTTATGCATTCATTTGTTGATTCCTCTCTGTGCCCTGACCAGGGTCAAACCCACAACCTTGGCCTATCAGGACGATGCTCTAAACAACTGATCGACCCAGCCAGGGCCTATGTCACTTCTTTTAAGCCTCAGTTTTCTCATCTGAAAGCTTTAAATAATAGCATCTCCTTCGTAGGTTATGGGTATTAAACAAGATGATGATTATAAAATTGCTACCACATAACACGCTCCCAATAAATTCCAGCTCCATTATTATGTTTATGGAGTTAAGCCTACTCTCACTGGCCTAGTAGCACTGACTCCCTTTCACCATGCCATGCTGGTCGGAACATATTTCCCATGTGCCTGAAATCGATGTCCAGCCTGAGAGCACACAGAATGGAATCAGAAGGCTTATGTCTCAGGCCTGCCGCTGCCAATATCTTACCGCATGCCACTCCGTGAGTCAATTTCCATCTCTGAATCTCGGTGTTCCCATGTGTTAAATAAGTGCGTTGGGCCTAGATGGGCTGTTAGGTCCTCTGGGCTCTGACATTCCAAAGGTCTGTATCTTAAGCCTTGAACAGAGTGTTTTAAATTGGCCACAGGAAGCACAGACTTCAGTGCCAAAGTGCATCTGGAAGCAGTTATTTTTTGGATACGTGGAAGAGGGACTGATGTTTAAAGGCAGGCATTAGAGGGAGGCACATCTTCCCACAGAGCTAATGGCCCTGAGGATTTACCCTCCTGTCGTGGGCACCACCCCATCCTCTGGCCGTATCAACAAGAAGCCCAGCTCCTCTGTGGGCCAGGAGAAGCCTCTTTTCCCTTCTCTGTCTACTGGAAATTGCTTTGTCACTTGGCTTGAGTTGAGGACTCAGAAACTCTGGCCAAGGGCACTCCTGAAACAGAAAGCAGAGTGACCACGAGCCACTGAACTTGCTATCAAGAACAAGAAGTTCAGTCTCTGTTGGGTTTTTTGCTTGTTTGTTTTTTCAGTCCTCACCCAAGGATGGATATGATATGTTTATTGATTTAAGAGAGAGAGAAAGGGAGAGAGAGAGAATTAATTGGTTGTCTCCCATACACGCTCTGACCCAGGATCAAACCGGCAACCTAGGTATGTGCCCTGACTAGGGATCGAACCTGCACCCTTTTGGTGTACGGTTGACCCTGCAATCAACTGAGCCACCTGGCCAGGGCAGTCTCTGTTGAGTTTTAAGCAAGACTCCAGTTCATCTCACAATAGCCCTGCTCTGCTTAACCCAAAACAGCAGGGCATCGAATCATTTCATTTTCTTTTTGCTTATCTATTTTCTATGTTTCCCCTACACTGCATGTTTAGTATATGTTTCATCTTCGAAGCAGTGGCTTCAAATGGAGACCATCACCAAGCATAGAAATGATCTTCTTTGGCAATGAAGAGTACAGGCAGGAGGGGGCTGGAGGCCCCGTTCTAACCCTGGGTCACAGCGTATCTTGGGCGAGTCACGTAGTATCCCAGGGTCTGCTTGTCACTGTGGTAAAGTAAGCAGAAATTGAACCAACTCTTCACCTATACTTCCTCCCAAGACTGTAAAACAGTACTCGAAAATTGGAGGCTAGCGAAAATGCTGTGCAGATAAAGTCCCGACTCCCACCCTGCCCCCTCCACAAACATAGGCCACCACCTGGTTTTGGCCAGCTGTCTACGGATGTGAGTAAATGGGAAAGAAGTGTGAATTTACTGATGCAAATCCATCAATAATATTAAACAGCCCTGATGTCCTGCTGAGGGACCAGGCAAAGGGGGTGGGGTGGAGGGTGAGTGGGGAGGTCGTGGAAGGCTCACAGACTCACAAAACCATTAAGGAGAGCCTGGAAGACAGGTAGCAGGCCACTGGACACACTCATGCCCCCCATATTTCAGATGAGGAAATTGAGGCCCAATTTCCTCAATTGGGGAAGTGAGTCCTTACGGCCCCACAGAGAGTAGGTGACCCCATGTCAATCAATGTTCAGCCACCACTAGCCCCTGACTCCGCTTTTATGTCCTGAAAACTGATGAGCCCAGGAAATTTTTTTCCACTAGGTTGGTAAACCAGAAGGACCCTTCAGCCCTGCTGACAGGATGTTGTCACAGCCGCTCTGGCACCCCTGCTGCCTCAGGAGTAACAGCGGAGGCGGTCCTGACCCCAGATGCTTTTTTTCCCAGGCTGTCTCAGACAAAGGGCCTGCTGGCCTCGCCTTATCTCTGGGTCTGAATCAGCTACGCTCCGTTTTCTGTCATATTTTATCCACAAAAGTCTCCTTGACTACCCAACAGGAAAGCCAGGCCAAGGTCCCAGAGTCTGTATGAAGGCCCAGCTGGGACTTGTTTGGTGGGAGAAAACACAGAAGATGTGCTAGGCCTGCAGCCTTCAGTGCCTTCGGAAACCCACGCCTCTGCACACAGAAGCAGTGTGGGGCAGGGGAAACAGCAGGCAGACAGGCCTGGGTTCGAACTCCAGCTACTTCCAGCTGCATGGCTTCGAGTCAGGTATTCAGCCTCTGAGCCTCACGTTCCTCGACTATAACATCAGGGTGACACCCCTTGCCTCACAAGTTATTGGATTGCATATGCAGCACCAGTAGCTCTGGCCCCGGAAGATGAAACACTGGGTATGTTTGCTTTCCTGACGCTCCAGGTGTGGAGTTGTGTTAGGAAAGAATTAGAGGTTCAACCCTGACCTGCAGGCGGGCCATGGTGTGATTGGCCGAGCCCGTGCATTGGGTTGGAGGGTGGCTCTGATGCTCCCCAGTGGTGCTGAATCCCTCCTCTTCTCTAAGATTCAATTTCGAGTCTCTAAGTGGAAAGCTTAATAACTTTCCTGCACCCAAGATTATGGTTATGAATGTGCTTCATAAACTGTAAAACGTGCCAGTGTTCTCTCTTCTTATTAGCACATCCTGGTCTGTAATCAAATCATCCCGAGACCTCAGGCAAGTCATTAACCTCTCTGGGTATGTTAGCCAGGGCCCCGGCAGGAAACAGATGGCCCAACCAAACTGGGTAATTTGATTCGAGTGTGATAAGGGGCTAAAGATGTGTGTACAACATGGACGGTGCAGTATCTCGGCTCCTTACCACATGAGCCCCTACTACCCCCCAGACCTTGAAGGCTCAAGGGAGAAGCAGTCACTTGGACCAGAGAGGGCAGCTGCATGGAGAGGGCTGCCTGATAGGAGCTGTGGCCACCGGGATGCAGCCCGTCCAGGGTGTGCTGGCAGGGAGGAAGTTGAAGAAATCATACCCTTTCCTCGCTCTCCTCCTTCTGATCTCCTGTGGGTACTTCCCTGTGGCCTGAGCAACTTGGAAGACAGAGAGTAAGGCAACTCATGGATGCAGTCCACCCAGGGCAGCCTCCCAGGATGCAGAGCAGAGTGAAGAGGGTGAAGAGCAGGTCTGGAAGGGCGATCGGCAGGTATTGGCACACTGGGCTTCAGAGTCTTCCACAGTTAAAGGAAGGTACTGAATGAGATGATGTCTCCTTCTCTCCTACCCTCTGATAGAGTCTCAGCACTTCTTCCAAGCTTCAGATCTAGGCCTGGGAGGGTTAGATCCAGGAGGGAGTCTAAGCCCTCTCATAGGGAGATCGATCAATCAAAAGCAAGGACATCCTTTTCTGGCAGCCCCAAATTTAAATGATTGCCATTGAGTCCCATCCTCAAAGCAGTGAGCAAACCAGCCATACAGGGGGTAATTCTTTGATCCACTATGTTTTAATATTTATTTTTTCTCTTTTAGCCAAAGTGGGCAGGGTGCACATCTCCAATACTAAACAGATGCCCTCTGCTTTCACTCACTGGAAGAAATATAATGTAATGTAGAGGTCTCCTTAGACTTTATCTTTAGAAATAATAAATTGCATACAAGGGAACACCCCGGAGCAATCTAATTCTTTCCAGCACCTCTTACTGACAAGCAGTGTGGCTCCCAGGGGAGAAATCAAGGAGCTGAGTAATCTTGGAGAGACAACAGTTCCCGAATCCCCCTTCTCACTCCATCCCATTCCAGATGGGTGATATAAATCATGTGCCTATAAAAGAAAAGACAAGAGAGGACGTCCCAGAAAGTCTCAGCACAGACAATCTGGGACAATAGTTAAAACCATGGGCTCTTGAGTCAGTAAAGCCCAGGTTCAAGTCCTTACTCTGTTATTTACCAGTTGTCTTTGTAACCTTGGGCCAGTGCCCTAAGCTTCAGCTTCCTCATCTGTCAGATGAACAGAATAATAAAATGTTTTAGCTACCTCAAAGGATTATTTCAAGAATTGAGCAAAACAGTGCAAACACTTAGCACACAATAAGCATTTAATAAATGGTAGTGGAGGGGAATGAGGAGCTGCTGACAAATCGATGATGCTGGATCCACAATAGTGGCTCTTCCCTAGCCATGGTACTTCATCCATGCTTCTTGTGTGGCCATCACTTCTCATTGCTACTGTGCCCTGCTCTAGACATGTCCAGTGTGCTTGCCACGCAGCCCCTTGCTGAGATGAACCCCCCTCCTGCCCACGAGATAAATCAGGGGTTGTTCTTAGCTCCTCAAGCAAATCATCATAATAAAATACTGTGTATTAGTTATTCCCCCATTATACAAGACAGGGCAAGGAAAGGCATTCCCATTCTGTAATGCAGGTAGTACTAGAATCTAGAAGATTGATTAACCATGAAAGCTACATGAAACCTATCAAGAAGCTGTGACAACAAAAATAGTCCCTGTGGAAGGTCAGCCTGCAGACACAAAGCGTACTTGGAAAAGGAAGAGAGGAAGGGAAAAGGAAAGGTGGCAGGTTTGACATGTGTTTACCTTTTATTTATTATTTTTAATAGTTTTACCTTTTCTTTATTAGAAACAGGGAGGCGGTTTGTCTATGAGAGCATGAGGTGAGGACCACAAGCCTGGGAAGAAGCTTTTATCTCTCCCTTCTTTCCAGTTGAGGAAACTACAGTTGAGAGAGGCTAAGTGGTTTGCCCAGAGACACACAGCTAGTTAGAGAAAAAGTTCAAATCTCAACAGATGCGTGTGTTTTGCTGCCCCCCCCCACCCCACCCCCATCAAAAGTATGTGGCTAGCAATCTCTATAAATAGCTCCTGAAGTCTGCTGACGGTAAGGACCATGAGTCAACACCACCAGCTATTATTTTGCAATGTTGTAAAATTTCATCATCATCCATTTGCACTGTGGCAATGGACCTAAAGAAAATATTCTATCTTCTCTGTGGTCTAATCTTTTGTATTCATCCTCTGTGGTGATGGAGGGGCGGTGCCCTTCTGTCTCACTTACGTGTAGGCACCTCCCTCCTTCCTTCATTCATGCAGCTTTTAGTAAAGGACAAAGTCTTAAATCTGTGGTCTCATTTTCCCGCATCCTTCTCTTCTCTTCAGCCCCACCTAAACTGCTCCAGTTCAGGTCTTCAGATTATTTCAGTAAATCCAGTGGTCTCCCCACCCACAGCTTCTCTCCAGTCTACTCTATTTTGTACACATTGCTGATTATTTTATCCCCAGCACCACTCTTATCACAGTACTCAAATCCTTCCAACAGCTTTCTATTGCCTACAGGAAAGAGCCTCTTATCTGCCCCCTTCTAAGACCCTCAGTGATATTTCTCATCTGCTTTTCCTATACTGACATCCCTGCTCCAATGTTCTCAGCAAATCATCTTTTTCACTGTGCCCCTCTAATCCCCATATTTTCCCAAAATGATTTGTCCAGGGCACAGTGTCTCTCCTCCCTTTCTCTCTCTCTCTCTGTCTCCCTTTCGCTCTTTATCTATCGCTATCGCTATCTCTCTCCCTCCAAGCTCTACTTCCTCAATGAGGGCTCCCTTCTCAGAAGTCTCTCCCCTGGTGCCTGCACGATAGCTGTCAGTGCAGTGGCTTCTGGGGCCCCAGGCTTTCGTGTTCACATTCAGCAGAGAAGAGGGGACGTCTGTTTCCTGGTAGATCTCATTGTCCCTGACTGGCCTGACTTTCGTTATACACCCACCCTTGAATCAACGCTTGTGGCCTGGGGATGGGACAGACTAATACAGAAACTCCCTGAATTTCCCAGTCATGGGGTTTGTGTAGGACTGACCGCCACCTTCAAGTCTAAGGATGGGCCCCAACTGACGGAGGGCTGTAGCTGCTCCTGAGGCCTTTTCTTCCATGGATCCCTTCCCTTACTCCCCTAGCTGGAAAGCGAGTTCTTTCTCATCTAAAAAACACTTTGTCAGCATTTCTTCTGCTGCAGTTACCACTGCCCCCCTTGCAGTAAAGCTCTCTGTCTTGTCTCTATGTCCTGGATGTCCATCATGGTGGGTGTCATCACAGCCACAGTCTCCTATCAGAAACGGCCCTGTCCTCCACAGTCCCTGGCTAGCAGGCCAGCTCTGAGGTACTTTATGTGGCCATGCCCACCCGGCCTCCCTGCTGGCCATGCTTATTAGAGTTGGGCTGGGCACCTGACCCAAAGGCAGGCAACCCTAGGCTGGCCAGAAGCTTTAGGGGGTCTAAAATGAACAGTTCTACCCAGAGACCACAGTGATTAACCCTGAAGGCCATGAGTGAGTTGCAGTGTGATAAGGAGGCAGAAGCCACAATGCAAGGAAAAGACCGAGAGTAGAGAGTGAACAGTGTTATCCTCAGGAATAAGGAAGTGGAGACTCGGAGAAGCCAACTAACTTTCCTGACAGCTAGTCCAATTCTGAAGCAGACTCTCCCAACCAGCACTCCACCTTCTCAAACTGCTTCCAAAGAAACCCCATTACATTCCATGCAGACAAACCTTTATCAGACAAGCTAGCAGAGGGAAACGCTAATAGGGAGTGAACCAAAGGGGCATCGGTGGTGGCTGCTTGCCCTTCCCCTGCCTATTACTCTTTGGTCACTCCTTTCAAGACTGTCCAGGAGCCTGTCCCCCACAGTATATCTTGATCAGGAATGGTTTTCATCTACTCGCAGCCACGAGTGATCTCACCGACCCTAAACATGATGAGCAGAAGGCAAAGCTCTGGAAGAAGGCCATTGTAGAGTCCCCTTTGGTGGAGGCTGCGCAGCCCACAACACCCTCATCCCTCAGGACACTGCCCCACTCCCACCCAAGAATGGGTCCCAGCAGCGCTGTGCTGGGCTGGGTAGGGGCATTTACATGGATTCATTTTATTCTCACAACCACCGTGGGATGTAAAATCGAGATTAAGTCAACCATGCAAGGCCATGGTTCTCTAACGTGCCACAGTCATAATTTCAACTCAGGTCTGACAGGCTCCACAGCTCACGTTCTTTCCGATGCTCACTGCTGAATTCAAAACGGAAAGACGAATGGGCTATTCCATTTGATTTAGGAGATAAGCATTATATGATTTCTGCTTCATTTTCTTTTTATTGGCATCAGTAGTATTTATAAAGAGTGTTCTCTTTAACCTTTCTTCTGGCAATGACACATCTGTAAAACACCAAACAGATCCTTGCCTTGCTTAACAAGCTGGTATCCCGAGTCTGAGGAGTGTGTGCACATGGCCACGTCCAATCAGGGACACGGCGTTGAAACAAGTGGCCGTCCCAGGGGTATTCGATCAGATCGTTCAGGGTTCTCTTGCAGAGAGGATACTACTGATGAGAAATGTTTAAGGATCTGAGGAAAACCCTCCCTCAATTATGGAATACTTCCAATACTTCTGAGTGGAGCTGGAAATGTGCGTGTAACATCCTGATGGGAGCCCCTCTCTGCGTGTCCAATGTTGTGTAGGCAGGTTGGTCCAAGAACACTCCCCAAATGTAGCTAAACTCCAAAAATTAAACGGCCCATGTCCTACTTTCAAATCATTCATTGTGAGCTTCTATTGCTTCAGTCTATTTGAATAATACCACACGTGTTTAAAAGAAAGATTTTATTTAAATTTTATTTATATAAGTCAATACATTTATTCTGAGTGTCCACATGAGGCAGGTGCTAAAGAGTCAATGGTGACTAAGCACCATCTCTTCCATTAAGGAGTTTTAGTGTTTAACTCAAAAGGCATTTCTGCAATTGCATAGCCCTAATGAGAGCTTCTTTCTGTTGATGTATTACAGTTCATTTGGGCTTCACAATAATCCCGGGATAGGCAAAGCAGGCTTTACAATCTCCGCATTACAAATGAAAAGGCATCCCTCCTCTAGACGCTCAGAGGTCAAGATCAGGGCTCATGCCTTGGTGAATCAGGTGACATTTCAGTCCCACTTACAGCCTCACTCACCCCTCATGGCGGGCTCTTTGTACAGTGAGCCAGCTGCTTGACTGTATGTGGTGACTGAGGGTTCAGGAAACTCAGCGATGAATCCAGACATCATCTCTGTCCTTGAGGAGCTCACCTGGTCAAGGAAATTAGGAAACACATATGATGTCACATAAGTGACATGAAGTTATGTTTAAATAGTATGGGGGGCAGGACGAGCAGCAAGAGGGAGACGTGATCAGAGATAGTGTGCCGTGAAGACAGGCGGCCGGTTTAGGGAAGGCCGACTGCTGACTACTGACTACGCTCGGGCAGAATGGCCTTGTTTCTCTACGCCAGTGGTCCCCAACCTAGAGGGCCACGAGAATCACTTGGGAAGCACTTAATTATTCAAAAAAAAAAAAAAAAAAAGAGGAAATCCTGCCACTTGCAACACCACGGATGGACCCTGAAGGTGTTAGGCTGAAAGAATTATGCTGGAGAAAGACAAATACTGCATGGCTGCACTTCGATGTGGAGTCTTAAAAAAAAAACTCATATAAAAAGAGATCAGATTTGTGGTTCCCAGAGGTGGGGAGTCGGGGAGGAATTGGATGAAGGTGGTCAAAGGCACAAACTCCCAGTCAGAGGAAAATAAAGAACAGGAATGGTGTGTAGAACATGATGACTGTGATTAACACTGTCACGGGACTTCTGTGGACGTTAAGAGAGTAAATCCTGAGAGTTCTTGTCACAAGAAAAAAATGTGTGTGTGTGTGTGTGTGTGTACCTACGTGAGACCATGGGTGTTAACTAAACTTACTGTGGTCATCGTTTCACGGTATATGCAAGTCAAATAATTACGATGAGCACTCTAAACTTATACAGTGCTGTTTGTCAGTTATATCTCAATAAAACTGGGAGAAAAGAGTAATAATTTAAAACTGAAAAAAAAAGAAATGAAAGGCTCCTGCAGCCCACATAGCCCTCCTCTGGAGAAGGAGCCTGAGAACTGCGTCATAATGAGTTTTCCCTGGGACTCCAGCGATTTGCTGATAAGGAACCCCAGGTGTGCACCTGGTCCCCACCCAGCCTCTACTCACTCCCCAGCACCCAGTTTCTCTTGGTGAAATAACAGCATTCAACACTTTCTCCCTATAATAAAAAGGAAATGAAAGTTTTGTGGTTGCTAGAGCTGACTGCCCAGGTGAAATTTCAGTTCTGCTTAGAAAAGAGAAAAGGCACCTGAGACCTGAGATGACCCCGCACATCTAAAGGGCAGCTACACAAGCTGTGTGAGCACTCTTCTTTCTTAGCATATCAGCTGTACTTTCTGAACTTTTTTAAGTGATTTCCCTAGAGTTTGCCATACGCATTTACACTAATCCAAGTCCGCTCTCAAATAGCACTACACTACTTCAGAAATAGTGCAAGTCCCTTCTAATAACAAAATATTCCTAATTCCTCCCTCCCACCTCCTGTATCATTGCTGCCCTTCATTTCACCTACACATACACAAACAAGCATATACACACAAGCATACGTCATTAAATCCATTATTGCTATTCTCTTACACAATTATGTTAGGTCAATTAAGATTAAGACAAATAAACATTTTAATTTTACCTCCACTTATTCATTCTCCATTGCTTTTTCTTTCTTTGTATAGATCCAAGATTCTGACTCATATCATTTTTCTTCTGCCTGAAGAACTTCTATTAACATTTCTTCCAAGGTAGGTCTACAAGCAACAAATTCTCTCAGTCTTTGTGTGGGGAAGTCTTTATTTCTCCTTTACTTTTGAAGGATAATTTTTCAGGATACAGAATTCTAGATTGGTGGGGGTTTTTTTCTCTCAATATTTCACTCCACTCTTCTTCCCTGCACAGTTTCTGAGAAGTCAGATGTAATTCTTATTGTTGCTCCTCTTTAGTCAAGGTTCCCCCTCCCACTGGTTTCTTTCAAGATTTTTTTTCTTTATCTTTGGTTTTCTGAAGATCGACTATATAATTCACCTAGGTGTACGTTTTGTTTATTTGGGGCTTTTTTTGTTTATTTGTTTTGTTTTCCTTTTGCATTTGTCTTGTCTGGCATTCTCTGAGCTCCGTGGTTCCGTGGTTTGGTGTCTGATATTAATTTGGGGTAAGTTCTACATCACTATTGCTTCACATGTTGATGCTCTTCCCTCCTCTCTTCCTTTCCCTTCTGGTATCCTATTACATAGTACATGTGTGTTATGCCTTTTGTAATTTCCCCACAGTTCTTGGACATTCTATTTGGGGGGATCAGTCTTTTTTTTTCTCTCTCTCTCTTTGGTTTTTAGCTTTGGAAGTTTCTATTGTCATACCCTTAGGCACAGAGAGTCTTTCCTCTGCAACGTCCAGTCTAGAGAGCCCATCAGAGGCATTCTGCCTTTCCATTGCAGCGTTTTTTATTTCTAGCATTTCTTCTTCATTCTTCCTTAGCACTTCCATCTGTCCGTTTACATTACCCATCTGTTCGTGCATGTTGTCTACTTTTTCCACTAAAGCCCTTGGTATATGAGTCATAGTTTTATAACATTCCTGGTCTGATTATTCCAACATTTCTGCCATACCTGCCTCTGGTTCTGATTCTTGCTCAGTCTCTTCAGACTGTGTTTTTTGCCTTTGAACATGCTTGGAATTTTCTGCTTGGCAACATTCTAGGTAGAGGGAACTGCGGTCAGTGGGCCTATAGGAACGTGCTGGGAAGCTGTGAGTGGGGAGAAGTGTGTCCACAGCCTTAGGATTAGACCTGTCCTTCTGGTAAGCCTGAGCCCCTGCTGAAGCTGACCAGGGCATCTCGGTTTTTCTGCCACTTTAGGTGGGAGGGGATGGTGAGAGGGGCTGAGTTCTGTATTTCCCTTCCCCCACAAGAAGGATAGAGGGGGCTAGAGTTGGGTACTTCCCTTCCCTGAAGTAGGTTAGGCTCCAATAAAACCCCAGGAGGTTAAGCTCCGGTAAAATAAATTCTCCTGAAGGCAGGCCTTCTTAAGAAGAACAGAACCCTCTGGCATTTTGAAAATGGTCCCTTCTCCGCCCTGCTCTCCCCCCGACCCTCGCTGCTGGAAGTATGAGTATTTTTCTCCAATATTCACTGTAAGGACCCAATAGAGCTCCTGGAGGTAGAACTCACACAACTGTGGGGCTCCCTCCACATTCCCCTGGAGTTTTTGTCTTCTCGGAGTTGTCCACACTGAGCCTCCAGCACTTTGGCAATTACAGCTCAGGTTTTCCTACCCCTCCATTGGTTCTGCACCCGTACACTGTGGTTCTCTGTATCCACCTGTATTCATTCACTTTCTTGCCAGCTTGGGGGGCAACAATTTGTCCTGTTACCTCACTTCTCTGATGGATCTAAGAAAAGTTTTGACGTTTCAGTTTGTTGAGCTTTTTGGTTGTTGGCTTGGACAGAGTGGCAGAAGACTGGAAGTCCCCCACCATCATTTTTTTCAGTACTTAGGGTTCCTAAAGGGTCTTCCTCTGCTCTGGGAAAATAAATTTCAGTTAACATTTATCAAGCCCCCAGGAAGAAGCCTACTTTGCATCACCCAAGGGACGTGGTACTACTTTCCAGTAACAGCTCAGCCAATGGGAGGCCACCACCACTCAGCCAATGAAAACCACTTCGGGCTTTCCGGTTCTCCAATGGTGTCTTGCTTTACTAGAGCCCCTCCCACGTCCGTAAGACAGCTTTCTCTCCCGCGTTTTCCTGGGCTGGTGCGTGGGTCACCTTTGGGCTGCACGTGCCAAGTTGCGATTCTTCATTGTATGTGGATTCTTCAGAGTATGTGGATTTTGCTGGAGAGATATCTGGCAATTTGTTTAAGGTCAATAATGCTTTCATACTCTTTATCTCATTAAGTCTCCATAACACCTTTGAGAGGTATTAAAATTATCGGCTTTTATAGATGAGGAAGCCAATACTTGAAAAATGTCAATGACAAGGTTGCACAAGTATGTAGTGGAAGACCTTTGATTAAAACAGGGTCTTCTTCTAGCCCCTGCTGGGGCAGCTCAGTGGATTGAGGACCGGCCTGGGAATTGAAAGGTCGCCAGTTCGATTCCCAGTCAGGGCACAGGCCCTGCTTGCAGGCCGGGTTCCCAGTTGGGGTGCGTGTGAGAGGCAACTGGTATATCTGTATCACAAAGATGTTTCTCTCCTCTTTCTCCCTCCCTTCCCCTATCTCTAAAAATAAATAAATAAAATCTTTTCAAAAAATTGGTCTTCCAACTGCAAGGCTGATGAGACTTAAGTTTAGCAAATGAAAAGTCTTGAGTGGTTTCTAGCTCCCCCTCCTCCTGGCTGGGACCTTCTCTCATGTTTGGGTTGGCATGGAGGTGAGGACAGTTGGGAAGCGGAGGCCCACCCTCTGAATCCGTGTTGTAGAAGAGGCTCACGCATCTAAAGATGGCAATTCAGGTTTATTCTGGCTTCCCAAGCTATCTGCCGCACTTAGCAGACAGCTGTCACAGCCCAATTTCAAAAGCAGCTCTTCCATTTTATTTCTGGCTGTGTAGATCGTTACCATGGATCCTAACCAAGGTGTACAGATTCCTCAGGGGTCGTCAGGGGCTTTCCGAGGCTTGTGAACCTATTGAAACCGTGTTCCATTTTGTGGGTATGAGAAAATGGGAATTTTTCTGAGGAGCGGGTTTATCTTTTTTATTAAATTCTCAAAGAGTCCTCCAATGCAAACAAGATTAAAAATAATTAGTATAGGCTTTGTCCAAAAAAGAGTTTGTTTTTAAATTTTCTGTCCCAGTTGGCCCAGGGGGAGAACCAGATACAAGTAAGGAACGCAGCAGTTCATATCAGGAAATAATAATCTCACTAATACTTCAGTAATTACTTTTTTCCTCTGTGCTGAGCGACACATAGATCTGGCTTTGGTGAAACAAAAAAAAAGAAGCCCCAGCGATTTGTGCTGAGACCAAGAGGATGCATCTGCTTCCTGAACCCACCAGATCAAATGAGCGGGGCCTGAAACGCTGCCTGTGCTGAGACGACTCTTCCAGCGAAAGATGGAGCAACTGCACTCAGAGGGGACAAGGGGAGAGAAAAAGCATAGGCCCAGGCAAAATGAGAATTATAATTGCTACTTTGGAGTAACGCCAACAGATTTCTTGATAGGGTATCTTCTCCAAACTAAAGTTCACGCCTAACAGGTATTATTTCTGGAGTGCCTGAAACTAACTCTACTCTCTGAAACCTTTATACCATGGAGGCTTTGGCTCAGTCTGTCTGATTTATTTCAGCAAACACTGCATTGTATTGTATCCTACTGCCTACTCCTGCATCCCCCGCGCCTCACCCTGTCTTCCCCACACCTGCTGTGACCTACTTGTGCTTAATTCTTTGCCATGTTCTTTGTTGCCTCTGCACCTTTGCATTTGCATTTCCCTCTACATTTGCTGTTCCCTCTGCTTGAAACACCCTTCACTCCTCTGTCCCCCTGGCTGTCTCCTGCTCAGCCTGCGAGGCATCTCTTCTGGGAGCTTTCTTCAGCCCCTTTGGAAGAATTGCCTGTCCTCGATATCCCTGTGCTCCACCATCCCGTGTGTGCCGTTATCCCGGCACCTGTGCAGCCTTCCAGCACTGAGCTCCCTGAGGTCCGGAGCCCTGTCTTTCACCCAGGATCTCCTCGGGCCTGACACCTAATAATAGGCTTTTACTGAATATGTGTGAATGAGTGAGTGGTTAACTTCCCACCCGTGCTTTTAATAAGTAAGGGGCACCGACTAACACTGAAAATGATTGAAATAGTCTCTCTTACTACTTTTTTTCCTCTTAGAACGTTGGCATTTTAGAAATTCTGACCTCTCAATATCAAAAAGCTCAACTTAAGAGTTTTATGAAAACTAAATAGCCCAAATTAGGGGAAAACAAGAAGAAACCTCAATAGCTTTGGTACACTAGGAATTATCTGTTGAATTGAATATTAAGCAGCCATTTAAAATCATAAAGCAGTAAGAGAAAAAGAAAAGCTAAATAGCCTGATTTATAAGAAAACTGACTGTGTAATACATTAAAACAAAAGAAACCTTTGGATTTTAGTCTCAAAAATCTGTTTCCTTTTTTCTGAGGATGTCGCCGTGATGTTCAGGGCAAATGGCTATTGTTGACCATTCTTGGAAATATACTACATGTGACATTGACATTCCTTTAACTATCTGGTTGTCAAAGGGGCTGAATCAGGGCCGCTTATTTAGTAATAATAATATTCAGCTCTTAAGTTTGAGGAATGTGGATACAAAACAGAGAGTCTAGGTAAAGCTTTTTAACTTTCTTTTAAGGAAGGTAATGTGGGGGGGGGGGCGGGGGAGTGGTGGGTGAGCAGTGGCAGGGAGGCAAGGGAGGAAAACAGGCCAGAGATCAGAGTCTTCAGTAATTACATCTGATTGGGAAGACCTGAGCCTGGTCTCTGATTGCTTCATGTGCTTAAGGAAAAGGAAATTAATCAAATCGCACACAACGAGAAATACTTTAATACCAGAAATGGGATTTTGAGTAAATTTAAATTCTTAAATAATGGAATAGCTGCTCTCTTTCCTGGAAGCAGGTAGCTGCATAAAACGACCAGCTGAGGCTAGAAATCTATGGGGGGGTTTTCATGGTGGAATGGGAGATCATAGGTCTTTAGAGTTAAAAGGGACTTTGAAGACCAGTTACTCTTAAGTTCTCACTCTTGCCTGTTCTGATTTGACGTATATCTCTGTCATTATATTCCTGGAGAGCACAGGTGGAATCCAACCCCAAAGAGGCTTCCTCAGAAGGATTTGGTCCTCTGAATGTGTGCCCAAAGGATCCCCTGGTATAAATGCCTTCATTTCATCTCACGAGGAAGAGGATTTCTAAATATAGCCTGCCCACAGATGTGTCCAGTGCCTTATGATGTACAAAATGTGCTCTCATCACTGTCTGTAATTCAGTGAAGAACGATTCAGGGGCTCTCCAAGGTCATGCAGCTTGTTAATGGTAGAATCTGGACCAGAACACCTGGCGTAACGCTTTCTCACTGAAAATTATTCCCAAGCACTATTTGTACAATTCTGAGCAGGAGGGTTGGACCATATGCAGGGGTAGTGTGAAGTTAAAGATTCTGAGACCATGAGATGAACAAATCCGTCACGAGGTTCGCACGCCGCACACGGCCCTTAAACAAGGAAATGTGAAAGCGGAGAATTGGCAACGCCAAAGCCGGCTGTTTTGCCTCATTTCAAAGCACTTTACATGATTACAGGGGAGGATGTGTTGCTAGCAAAGCTTCTCAAACTTTGCTGTGTGTCCAAGCCGATTCTGACTCACGAGGTCCTGGGTGGGACTTGAGATGATGCATCGCTAGCGTTCCTCCAGGGCTTGTCAAGCTGCCAGTCGGTGGAGCTCACTGCCTGCAGCGAAGCCGCCGACCCAAGTCTCAGCTGTGCCTGCATGAGCCATGTGGACTTGGGTGAGTGTCACTCTGAGTCTGTGTCCTCATCTGAAAAACGGGGGTTATATGCACCAAGAGCCTCAACACTGTCACCTGCTGTCTGGTTTCTGGGCCTCTATCCTCAGTAGGTGTATGTGTGGAAGTGTGGGAAAAGGTCTGATCATCAAAGATGTTCATTGCAGTACTTTTTGTAATAGTGAGAAACAAGGAAAAAACTAAATAGCCCAATAAATTAGGGGAAGACAAGCAGAAACCTCAACAGCTTTAGTAAACTAGGAATTATCTATTGAGTTGAATATTAAGCAGCCATTTAAAATCATGCCTAGGGAGAAGATACAAGAAACATTGGAAAACGTTCATGCAAAGGTTTTGAGCCAAAATACAAAGTTGTATGTACAGAATAATCTCTACACTGAATGTGTAGAATCGCTACCCTGGCTGGCTGACAGGGACACTGAGAATAAAGTGAGACAGCAATTGATAACTCAGTATAGAACTAGGAGGTATTATTATAATTATTTTCTAATGGCATTGAGAAGATCCAGGCCAGGCCTCCTTCCCTGCTTTGGCAGCCTGCCCTAACTCTGCAACGTAGCACTTCCTAGAAGGGCCAGCTCTGATCTGCACATTCCCTCTTAGCAGGAATTCATTTTGACTGTGCTTGAAAATAGGAATCTGAGAAGCAAAGAATGTGCATTTCCTATTTCTGTTGTTACCCTTGAGAAAGAGAAAGAAGGGGACAATATTTAAAGAGTTTTCTGGGACAAACTATTTAAAGATGGATTTTTAAAAAGATTTTATTTATTTTATTTTTAGACAGAGGGGAAGGGAGGGAGGAAGAGAGAGGGAGAGAAACATCAATGTGTGATTGCATCACACATGCCCTGTACTGAGGACCTGGCCCACAACCCACACATGTGCCCTGACTGGGAATCGAACCGGCAACCCTGTGGATTGAGAGCTGGCTCTCAATCCACTGAGCCACACCATCCAGGGCTGAGGCAACCTATTTAAAAAGCAAGGTTTGAAGAGTAGAAGATGATTTTTAAAATGGAACTTGGGTTTCAATCCAAGATTTGTCATTTATTGGTTGTGGAACCTTGAACAAGTGAACACCAAATTCTCTGAGCTTCAACTTCCAAATGTGTAACACAGCTCTCCCAGTATTCCTCTCATAAGGTAGTTTGAGGATCTAATGAAATAATTAATGAAAAGTGCCTTGTACAGTGTGTGGAACACAGTAAACTCTCAGTAAGTCGTAGCTCATTGTGGAGGACAGGCCCTCGGGTGGCCTTTGTGTTCACACCATGCGTAGGTATAGGTGGGACCTTTGACTTGCTTGTAAACCGGTAGAATGTGGCAAGCATGATTACAGTTACACTTACATACATAAGGTTTCATCCTGCTAGCACACCCTGCACAGACTCACTCTCCACTGCTGGCTCAGCAGAAGTAAGTTGTGTTGGGACAGGGCCAGTGGAGAGGCCACATGGCAGGGACTTGGGGGCAGCCTCGAAGGGCTAGGAGTATCCCCTTGTTTACTACAGTCAGCTAGAAAACAGAGAGCTCAGTCATACAATCGTAAAGAAATGAATTCTGCCAACAACCTAAATAAGCTTGGAGATGAATTCTTCCCCGTGGAGCCTGCAGGTTAGTGCACAGCCCAGCCACACCTTGCTTTCAGCTTGATGAGGATCTCGAGCAGAACGACCCAGCTAAGCCGTGCCAGGCTCCTGACACAAAGGGCTGTGAGGTAATAAGTGTGTCGTTTTAAGCTTCTAGATCCGTGGTAATTAACTACACAGCAGGACAAAGCCAAGGCACTGATACAAAGTAGATGCCTGATACTTACCTTTTGCCCATTGCTTGCGATGAAGAAGCTCACCTTCACTTCACCACTGTTGATTGAACACGTCCTCTTCCGTGAAGGCCAAATCAAAGAATAGGAGACAGAACCTGCCCTTGATGAGCTAACAGTCGGGAGAGGAGATGGGGGCAACACACCTTACAACAAAGGGAAGTAAGTGCTCTGATGGGGAGAGTGGAGCTTCAGCGCGGTAACACTGCAGCTGGGTCGTGAAGGAGCTGGCTTAGGGATTAGCCAGGCAGCGAGGAGGAGGGACAGTGTTCCGGGCTGATGGACTGGCACAGGCAGGCGCATGGAATGAGGGGGTACACACTGTACCTCAGGAACACCGAATGGTTGATAAGGGATAAGGGAAATTTTCTAGGGGTGGAAGTATTCCAGCTACTGAAGGAATAACCACCAAACCCTAAAGAAATAATAGATATAGGTAATGATCATTAATGGCTGTTAAAAGAGCAACAACTGGACACCAAGTGCTTTTTTTAAAAATGTGGTAAAAATCACATGACATAAAATTCACCTTTTTAACCTCCCAAAGGATACAGTGTGGTGGCTTTTATGCATTCTCTACGTTGTGTGACCACCACCACCATCTAGTTCTACACAGTTTTCACCCACGGCAAGTTCTTAAGTGGATGGGATGAAACACGGATCAGATTTGGAGGGGCAGGCCCATCACAGCGGCGTTGGTTTGGAAGATGGACCCAGAGGGCGGGCGATGAGAGCGAGGCCACATCCAGGCCTGGGGGGGCCACGCACAGCTTGGTGGTGCAGATTCCCAGGCCACTGGGTGTAAAAGGAAAAGGAAGGGATGTGGGCATTTGCTGACGCCCAGAGCAAGGTCTACTCCCTTTGTGCTGCTCGCCCAGGAGGGTGGATTTTTGGGAAGGGGTGTGTTCTGAAAGCAGGGAGGAAGTCGCCACCCCATTGGAAAGAATCTGCCACCCTGCCTTCCAGCTGAAATATCAGATACAGTCTGTTCTTCTCCATGGGCAGCAGGGAATGGAATGGCCAAAGGGTGTTTTTTTTTTTTTAAGGGATTGTATGAAAGTACATGATGTCTTAGGCTCACAAAGGCAATGATAAGGGAAAGTGGCAAGTTAGAAAGTCCATTGTGTATGTTATCTCTGTTATTCTAGATTAAGAAAAAGTAAATATGGCAGACTGGGCTCAAGGTTTATGCCAGCCTGGTCCAAAATTGTTGCTTTTATCCTTTTTCCTTGGTTTGCATTTTGGCAGAGGGTTTCCTTGGGAGTTTTCTGGGGCTCAGCACTGCCTTGCCTGGCTCAGGGAGGGAACAGGGTCCCACTGAGTGACGGAAGGGAGTGGTGCTGTCCTCAGCCTCGCTGTTCAGAATCCAGATCTTGTCAGCGCCCAGGGCAGCTTTAGGTCTGAGAGGTAGACGCACTTTCGCTAAGCTTGTGAGACTGGTGGGTGAAATGAGAATGCTCATTTATGAAACAGTAAACATCGGCTAGCTTAGCTGGGGCTTCACACGCTTCATGTAGGCAAACTCTCAGTACATAATCACAATAGTAAAAATACTCACAAAAGTGGCACTGCCCAAGCACCTACTACCAGTCACTGTGCTAAAGCTGTACGTGAATTTTTTCACTTAGTCTGAAATAGGTACTTTATCATCCAATATTACAGATGAGAAAATGAAGGTACAAGGAGGTTTATTTAATTTGTCCAAAGTCATACGTCTGCTCCCCACCTGGCCCTTGAATTAGAATTGAACAGGACAGAGAGTTGACAGGAAACTGGAATCAGGTTTTGTGAGCACAAGTGTGGCTGCTTTGGGATACGGGTAAAGCATATCCCAACTCCACCCCTCCATCTACACCCAGCCCTGCTTCTCACCCGGAAGACAGATGGTTTGGGAAGCCTAGGGAGAAGGCGTTGGCACGCACTTGGGTGCCCTCACATTGTGGGGCTCCACCAGCTAGCCTCGTGAGCAGGGGATCTGGACAAATGGAAGCCAAAGCTGAAGAGGAAGAAGAGGCCGACTGATGGGCTGGTTTGAGAAAATGGGAGATGTACTTCTTTGAGGGCTCACTGAAGTTATTTGGGGGAAATACTTGAGTGGTGGGGGCTGCTCCTGCATGAGCATGAAGCCAGGGTCATTTGGGCATATATAACTGCCTCCCATTTGCATATTCTGGTTGTAGGAGCCAGGTGATGGAGGTGACAGTCAGTGAGAAGGCAATTGTCTTGGGGACCCAAATACCCTGTCAGCAGGACCAAGGCATTGTCTCCCTGAAGACGGACCCACAGGGGACTGAAAATCGTAATCCATATGCATGCCACTCCCTCATACACTCTGATCCCTTCCTCCCTCCCCTTCTTCAGGTGCCATCTTGCTGTAATATATACACAGCACCTTCTGCTTATTAAATTGGAGTTAAATCGATTTGTTGATTGTCTCTCTCCTCTGCCGGACTGTCAGCCCCATTAGGACGGGAACCATGTCTGCTGGCTCTTTTGCCAACCCTGGCATCTCACACGACGTCAGAGCATAGCAAACATTCGGTAAGTAATAGTTCTCTGCTCCTGAGCACAGACAAGCTTGTCAGGTCACCTTTCTCCGCCATTGCCCAGGTAAGGAAGTCAGAGATGCAGTATGGCTCCAGCAGCAGAGGCATCTGGGAAATGTTGGACTCTCAGTTTAACCCCCTGTGACCGTTTAACTCTCTGTAGCCTCAGGCTTGGCTGACTACCCAGAAGACTGGATTGCCACCCAAAGGTAAATGTCATCCCCCAGGAAGGAGGTTAGTGAATGTAGAGAGTGTAACAACTGCCTGATGTTATCCATCAGCTTAGAAAGGCATTGTTCTTCCTGTTGGTCTAGGTGACTACCCACCATGTGGTTTTACTATTACCCCCCATAAAAAAGAGAGTCTGTCCTGGGAAGGGGTGGATTTCTTCCCAGCCCGCTGCCACTGGGAGCAAGCAGCTGCTTTGCCTGTGTATGTAAGTTTCTCCTATTAAAGCTCTTATGAATATGAATAAAGCTACGTGTCAGTTCTTTGGAACTGATCCTGAATTTAGACTTTTGGGGCTCTCCCCCCACAACCAGCCATTCCCTCTTCCACCTGCTCAGAGCTCACGACTGTCCATCATTCTGCTGCAGTCACCACCTCCACATCGCCCAACCCAGCAGACACTCCCAGTCTCGATTTACTAGGTCTTGCAGCAGCTCTTGACACAACTGATGCTTTCCTCAAGTCACAGTGGTATGCCACTTCACACCCATTAGAATGGCAACTATTAAAACAAAGTATTCGAACAGAAAATAATATGTTGGCAGGGGTGTAGAGAAATAGAAATCCCTGTGCACTGATGCAGCCGTTACGGAAAACAGTATGGTGGTTCCTCGAGAAACGAATCCGAGAAGTACCATATGATGATCCAGCAGTTCCGCTTGTGGGCATACACCTCCCAAAACTCAAAGCAGGGTCTCAGAGAGAGATTTGTACACCTCTGTTCATAGCAGCATTATTACCAATAATCAAAAGTGGAAGCAACCCAGTGTGTCTGTGAACAGATGAATAGATCAACAAAATGTGGTCTATAAATACAATGAAATATTATTCCGCTTCTAAAAGGAAGGAAATTCTGGTAAATGCTGCCACATGAATGAACGTTGAAGACATGCTAAGTGAAACAAGCCAGTCACAGAAACATAAACACTCTGGGAGTTCACTTACGTGAGGTGCCCAGGGCAGTCAAAGTCATAGGGACGAAAAGTAGGCTGGTGGCGGCTGCCAGGGCTGGAGAAGAGGAGAATGAGGGGCTGCTGTTTAATGAGACCAGATTCTCAGTTTGGGAAGATAAAAAAGGTGCTGGAGTTCTGGGGACAGATGGTTGTGAAGGTTGCAGGACAGTGTAAATGTACTTACAGCCGTTGAACTACACACTTTTTAAATGGTTCAAATGGTCGATTTTATGTTCCGTATTTTTACCACAATAAAAAGTGCTTTCTCTCTAAGCTTCTGTTATACTTCACACTCCCGGTTTTTCTTCTCCTGCCTCTCTGGCCACTCCCAGCGTCCTAATCAATTCCTTCTCTATCTGAATGGGAAATGCTGGGACCCTTCTTTCCTCCTTCAACAAATGTTCGAGTGTCTACTGCGTTTTGGGACTAAGCAGTGACCAAAAGATGCAGTTTCTCCGAATGAGCCGTAGATTTTTACTGGATAGGATATGATCTATGAACACATGAATAAGTCAACATGTAGTATGTTAGATGGTCATAAAATCTGCAGAAAACAGTAAAGCAGGTCAAAGGAGATTGTAGGAGCCAGGGAAGGGTTTGCTATTTTTATAGGAGGGTCCAATAAGGTAGCATCTGAGCAGGGAACTGAAGGTAGTGAGGAAGCAAGCGATGCTGTTACATGGAAGAGCTTTCTGGGCAGAGTCCAAGTGCAAAGACGCTGAGGCAGAATAGAGGTTAAAGTGTGTGAAGAGCAGCAATGGACCCAGGGTGACGGGAGCAGAATGAACTGGGGGATAGCATGTATTCCCAGAGGCTGTGGGGAAGGGCATGTGAGTCATCAAGAGCCTGGGAGACCATTTTAGTCTGAGCAAGAGTGGGACAGAAGGGTGACAATCTGACCTGTGCTCTTACAGGATCACTCCAGGTGCTGTGTTGGGAATAGACTGTAGCCCTGGCTGGTGTGGCTCAGTGGATTGAGCATTAGCCTGTGAACTGAAAGGTCACCGGTTCGATTCCCAGTCAGGGCACATGCCTGGGTTGTGGGCTGCATCCCCAGTTTGGGATATGTAAGAGGCAGCCAGTCGATATCTCTCTCTCTCGTATATCGATGTTTCTCTGTTTCTCCCCACCCCTGCTTCTCTCTCTGAAAATAAAATCTTTAAAAAAAGAGAGAGAGAATAGACGGTAGAAGGGGTCAAAGGAGGAGGCTGCTGCAACCATCCAGGTGACAGAGGGAGACAAAATAAAAAGTGAGAAATCGTGACTGTCTCCTGAAGGGAGGATTTGTTGACAGATTGGATGCAAAGTGTGACAAAAAGGAGTGACCAGTTGATTCAAAGTCTGAGATGTGAGCACCTACAAGGATAGAGTGTCATTTCCAGAGTGGAGAAGTCTGGGACGAGCATGTTTGAGAGTGAAAATCAAGGTCGGGCTTGGAACACTTGGTTTGAAGTATCTATGAGCTATCCAAGTAAAGATGCTGAGTGAGCAATTAGACACATGGATCTGGAATTCAGCATAAACACAGAAGTTCACGGCCCAATCCTGGATCCTTCCTCCTCCTCCTTTTAACACACATTCTAGGCATCTGATCCATTTCCTTGGCTTTTAATTCCACCTCTAAGCCTCATGGGCCTGTGGCCCATGTAATCACACAGGGCCCCACGTTAGAGGCGTCTGCGCTCGGTGGAGTGCTCCGCTCTGCCAACCTGAAATTCTGAGTAATTGTGACAAGGGGCCCTGTGTTTCCATTTTGCACTGGGTCTTGCAAATGATGTACCTGGTCCTGCTGCCAAATGTGTGACCTTACCCTGGACTTCTTTTGTGAGCACTTTTATCCCATTGTCCCAACTGCCTATTTGGCGTTTCCCCTTGGATGATTTCAAGGTATCTCAAAACTAACATATCCAAAGCCAAATTTAACTTTCTGTACTTCATTCTTGCTCACCATTCCAACCGGAAGCCTGGAAGCTGTTCTTCCCTCTCTCTCCCATTCTCACTTCCCCACCCAACCCCGCAGTAAGTCACGAGGACCGTACTTCACAAACGTGTCTCAGGTCCATCCACTTTTCTCCATGTCCATTGTTGCTGTCCTGGTCCAGGTGATTGTCATTTCTTATCTGGACTGCTGAAGAGACTCCGGGCTCTTGGCCCCACCTCATCAGTCTTGCCCCATCCCCAAAGCTAAAAATAGCTTATTTTCCACACAGCAGCCTAAGTGACCCTTTAAAATAAATCATGTGATGATGCCAGGCCCCTGCTTCAACCTTCCAGTGGCTCCCACCACATGAGAACAAACCTGGACCCTACAAGCCCCACATGAGCTGACCTGTCACTGCCTTTTCATCTGTCCATCTCTGCTTTGCCTCATTCACCCCTCCCTCACCCCAGACAATGGCACAGTGGCCTTTCGGTTCCCCAATGCATAGGCCTCTCCACTGACAATGCATGTTTTGCATTTTGCCAACTTTTTTTGTTTCCTCAGTCTTATCTGACAGATCTCAGCTCAAGTATCCTTTAAAAAGCTTCCATGTTAGCCTGGGTTCCCCAGAAAATAAAGCCCAAGGTAAAAGGCTGCTAGGCTATTATCTTAACAGGGAGGACAATCCAGAGAGCAGGAGGGAGACATATGAGGGGAGGGATGCAGGAATGGAGGAAGAGCCAACATAAGCATGTGCTGGCCATCTCCAAATGCAGCTGATTGCTAAATCTGCAGGGTCACGTCCCCAGGAAGTTGAATGGACTGTCTTAGGGCCATCCCGCAGAGGCCAGCAACAGGGAGATATTCTCCTCTGGTTCCTGTCTCCCAATGTTCAGAAGTTCACCCATGGCATGTTAACTCCCCTGCATTGCTGGGCTCTGTGGGTGGGCATGGTGCTGAGAAGGCCCCCTGGCAGCGACAAGGGGTCGCACCAGGGCAGGAAGCCAGAGATGTGAGGCCCATTCAGGGAAGGTGTGTAGTTGGGTTGCACCCACGTGACACGGTCAAGCCTACACAGAGCTGGAATGAGAGATAAGTAAAGCTGAGGAGACCCAAAGTGGAGCACAGACACTGTCTGAGACGCTTTCCCTGCCCCGTCCCAACCCATCCAAGTCACCTTACACATTCAGTCATTGGACAGATAACTTCGGAACATCTTCTAAGAGCCAGGAGGATGCTAGTGACAGTGACGCAAAGGTGTATAAACAGACACAGTCACTGCCTTTGACGAGCTCCTGTTCTAATGAGGGTGATCATTAAAAAACAAGTATACATTTTTTAAAAAGGTAAAATTCACTGAAGTTAAAGACTGTAATAAGTGTACCTAAGACACAAACAAGGAGAGGAATGTACGAAACCAGTGGAGCCGAGCTCAGGGAGAAGGAGAGAACAGCATGAGACGATGCAGAAAGGGTAGACTGGAGCCAAATCACACAGGTCTTGTTACTTTCCTCAAAGCGCTCTGGTTTTTGTTTTTTTGTTGTTATTGTTTTGTTTTGTTTTTGCTTTCCTTCATAGTATTTATTTACGAGTGGCTTTAGTGGCTCTGTATCTGCCTCCACGACTAGAGTAGAAACCCCTGAAGGCAAGGACCGGTCAGCCCTTCTTCTTCCCCAGGGCATACCTAGTGCCTAAGCCCAGAGGCCTCAGCAAATAATAATTATGTGTTGAATAAATCCGCTGGCTGCAGGAAGAAATTAATAGGAAGGTACTTGCTGCAGCAAGCAAGGACTTCAAGCTCAACAGCATCAGGCTCTGGTAATCGGATGCATCCATCTCCACAAGGGAATCCAACGACTGTGTTTGTTGGCTGAGTCCTCCTGGGTTTTGCTTGATCGAACAGAAAATGCTTTGCTTTCTTATCTGATCAAATCCTTATTTAATTAACACATTCTTTATTTCTATTTAAGACTTTCAATCAGCTTAGACTGAAGCTCTAGACGCCATATTATTGTTTTAAGAGGGGTACATAACCCAGCTCTGAGCCATTGTATGTTTCAGCAGTGTGATGTGAGGCCTAAAACTGATATTTCACATAGTGGTAGCTCTGTGCTAGACACAGTGCGAAGTACTGAACACACATCAACTCATTTCATTTGTAAGATTTTATTAAATTTTATTTATTTTCAAAGAGAGGGGAAGGGAGGGAGAAAGAGAGGGAGAGAAACATCAGTTGGTTGCCTCTGACATGCACCACAACCCAGGCATGTGCCCTGACTGGGAATCGAACCAGCGACCTTTCATTTCACAGGCCAGCACTCAATCCACTGAGCCACACCAGTCAGGACTCATTTCATTTCAATGGGCTGCCTTGCCAGCTGGTAAAAATTGGGAGGGTCTTGAAGGGCCTGACCACAGGTTCTCCCCTTTACTCTGCTCCCCTTTCAACCTAAAAATAATGGGGACACCCGTGCCCTCTAATGGAGCCTAGCAGAGTAACAGCACAGAATCATGGTTAAGAATTAAAGCTCACGTGCTCGACAAATATGAGTACAAATTCCAACTTTGCCACTTGCTGGGGGTGCGGCCTTCCACAAGGTACTCTATGCACCTAGCCTCTTTAAGTTAGTTTTTCCAAATGTGAAATGGGGTTAATAGTAGAAACTACCTCAAAGGGTATTTATAAGGACCCGGTGCCATGGTGTGGGTGTGCCCAGCATGGGGCAGGCCCAGAGTAGGGACTCCATGAAAAGTCCATCTGGAGCCTCCTTACCTCGCTTGCTCAGGGAATTTGAAGGGGCTGAAAAATATTCAGGTTTGGGTAATTTTGACCTAGGTGAGCGATTTTCAACCTTTTTCATTTCATGCCACACATGAACTTATTACTAAAATTCTGCAGCACACCAAAAATATGTATGTTTTGCCGGTCTGACAGAAAAATAGATATAATTTTGATTCATTCACATCAGATGACTATTGTTGTGCTGGCTGTTGTCATTTTTTTATTTGACCATCTAAGGGAAAAGAGGTCAGTAGCCCTGACTAGTCAGGTATTGCATGTTTTAAACATCCTAGGGGCACACCGGTTGAAAATTGCTAATCTACTGTATGGCAATGAGATATATAAATGGAGACACATTGAAATGGTAAAGGCTATATACCACATGACTACCTTAAAGGGAAGTGATTTATGTGACAACCTCCAAAGGAATGTCATGAGGTTTAAATTAAATGACTTGATATGGCTGTGGCCAGGTGGCTCAGTTGGTCGGAGCATCATCCCTTACACCAAAAGGTTGTGGGTTCAGTCCCCAGTCAGGGCACACACAAGAATCAACCAATGAATGCATAAATAAGTGAAACAACAAATCAATGTACCTCTCTCTCACACTCCCTTTCTCCCCCTTCCTCTTTCTCTAAAATCAATAAACATATCCTTCGATGAGTATTAAAAAATAATAATAAGATGGAGGCATAGGTAGATACTCTTTGCTTCCTCACACAACCAAAAGAAGGATGACAACCAATTTAAAAGCAAAAACTAACCAGAACTGCCAGAAAGTAGAACTATATGGAAGTCTGACAACCAAGGGTTAAAGAAACATTCATCCAGACTGGTAGGAGGGGTGGAGATGGGAGGGCAGGGCAGCAAGGCAGTGGCTAGCAGCCCGTGTGGTCCCACATTCGCCTGTGGATAAGCTGGGACGAACAGCTGGGGAGTGAGATAGACTGTGCAACCCAGGGTTCCAGTGTAGAAAACTAAAGCCTCAAAACCTCTGGCTATAAAAACTTGTGGGGGTTGTGGCAGTGGGTGAAACTCCCAGTCTCACAGGAGAGCCCATTGGAGGGGCCCACAGGATCCTACAATATACACAAGCCCACCCACAGAGGAATCAGCACCTGAAAGGGCACAATCCGCTTGTGGGACATGAGGAGAGTGACTGAAAGCAAGGCGAGAGCCAAGCAAGAGGCATTGTTCCCTCTCCGATCCCTCCCCCACGGACAGTGCTGCAACACAGAGAAGTGGGTTTCCCCCTCCACCTCAAATACCTAAGTGTCCACCACTTAGAACATAACAGGTGTGCCAAGACAAGGAAATATGGCCCAAATGAAAGAACAGATCAAAACCCCAGAAAAAGAACTAAGCGTCAAGGAGATAGACAACCTATCAGATGCAGAGTTCAAAACACTGGTAATCAGGATGCTCACAGAAATGACTGAGTATGGTCGCAAAATAGAGGAAGAAGTGAAGGCTATGCAAAGTGAAATAAAGCAAAGTATACAGGGCACCAACAGTGAAGGGAAGGAAACAGGGACTCAGATCAAAGATTTGGAACAGAAGGAAGAAATAAACATCTAACCAGAACAGAATGAAGAAACAAGAATTCAAAAAAATGAGGAGAGGCTTAAGAACCTCTGGGACAACTTTAAATACTCCAACATCCGAATCATAGGGGGGCCAGAAGGAGAAGAGGAAGAGCAAGAAATTGAAAACTTATTTGAACAAATAGTGAAGGAAAACTTCCCCAGTCTGTCAAAGGAACTAGACACGCAAGTCCAGGAAGCTCAGAGAATCCTAAAGAAGTTGGATCCAAGGAGGGACACACCAAGACACACCATAACTAAATTACCCAAGATTAAAGATAAGGAGAGAATTTTAAAAGCAGCAAGATGAAAGGAGAGAATTTTCTACAATGGGGTTTCCATAAAGACTATCAGCTGATTCTTCAAAATAAACCTTGCAGGCAAGACGAGGCTGGAAAGAAGTGTTCAAAGTCATGAAAGTCAAGGACCTACAACCCATATTACTCTATCCAGCAAAACTATCATTTAGAATGGAAGGGCAGAGAAAGTGCTTCCCAGAAAAGGGCAAGTTAAAGGAGTTCATCATCACCAAGCCCTTATTATATGAAATGTTAAAGGGACTTATCTAAGAAATAGAATAAGATCAAAACTCTGAGCAATAAAATGACAACAAACTCACAACTATCAATAACTGAACCTAAAAAAAAAAAAAAAAGCTAAGCAAAGAACTAGAATAGGATAGAATTACAGAAATGGAGATCACATGGAGGGCCAGCAGGGAGGGGGCAGGGGGAGAATGGGAGGGAAAGGTACAAGGAAGCATAATTGGTATGCAGAAAATAGACAGGGGAATGTTAAAAATAGTATAGGAAATTGAGGAGCAAAAGATCTTGTATGTATGACCCATGGACATGAACTAAAGGAGGAAATGCTGGAGGGAGGAGTGGTGCAGGGTGGAGGGGGATAAAGGGGAGAAAAAAAATGGGACAACTGTACTAGCATAATCAATAAAATATGCTTAAAAAATAAAAAAATGTGAAAAGATAAATGAGTCTATATATGTTCAATTCTTATCAACAGTCTAGCTAGCACAGAGTTAGCACTATTCTAAACATTATGATTATCATATCTATAATAGATTGATATGAGTTCTTTGTCCTTGTAAGACGCTGTGGGCATTTGTTATTGTCTGGGATTCCAGTGTAAACTCTCACGGGGCAACGTTGTCTCCCTTCCCTGAGAGAGGATGTGTGTGTGTGTGTGAGGTGACCGGCAGCTTCACCACCCTCACTCGCAGGGCCTGGTGAAGTTGGCAATAGCTCACAGCATCAGAGAGACCGGTGCCAGCGTGCAGCTGTGCAAGGAAACAAAATCACATTTCTGGAGGGTTCCTGACTGTCCAGGACTTTTTTCAAAAGTTCTCTGTAGCATTTTCAGTATAAAAATAGGTGTGAACTGTGCGCACTCTGGAGAGGAATGAGCTGGCCACTGCAGGGCTAAGATTGGTATTGTTCGGGGAATGAAATTCCTGTTCCCTGATGTTGTTTGGGTTGGGCTGACCTTATGAACTGGATTTCTTTTCAAATGGGTGTATTTTTCCTTATTGCAAATTTCCTTCAATTCATCAGCAGAAATTCTAGCCACTTTGCTGGGAGCTTGTGACCGTGAGTTGGATGGCTTAGGTACTTGCCTTTTGACGATTGCTTATTTATTTTGTTGGAGTTTCTGCTTGGCACTTCCCGCTCTCCCTCTGGGATGCCATCTTTCGCCTTGTGTCACCAGTCTCTGGTTTCATCTCCTGTGAATCATTTCCTTTGGGTCACTTGAGTTTTTCTCCTGAAGGAAAATCTAATCTTTTTTAACAACAAATTTTAAAAAGATCTTGCTTGATCCCTGCTTTGCTATCCATTGGGTGATTCCTGGGCTTCATGACTTGGGTGCAATGCGCACATTCGTTGCCATATTTACCCACAGCATAAGGACCACCACGGCGCATGGAAAAACACTGCATTTTCTAACACAGTCCACACCGTGCTGCGGTGCATGTGACAGGCCTGGGTCCTGCCGACATGGCTGTCTTTTGCCTGCTGGGACTCATTGTCTCTGGATTTTCCTAGCCACAAATGTTTATTTTACTTATTTATCAATAACCCGTCTTCTTATAAGAAGAATTTGAGGCTGCTTATCCAAATGCAAACACTATAGCAAGATCAAATGAATTTGAAATAAACATAGTAAAGGGAAGGAAGAGGTACAGACAGCCTGGCTTTCATGAAGGCCTGTGAGGCCTCAGAAAAAGTCTCTGACAACAGCTCTCTGACGTGTGGGGTACTCCAAACAGCACTCCGGAGCTACGGAGTGGATCGAATCTATTGTTTGGGGCTGCGATGACCACAGAACTAGTTTGTTTCATTAAACTCGATGATCGTATTCCACAGCCACCCCTGAACCCCATTCTTTGTTGGTCCCTTTTGTCTCTCTAGACAAAGAATAGGAAAGGAGGAGGTCAGAGTCTTGAGAAAAGCGGAGGGACAGCCCCGGGACAGGATGTGACAGAGGAGGGCCTCCTGTAAATAGTGCTGGAAGAGCTCCTATGGGTTCCTCGGCCCCACACTGACTTTCTTTAATGATTTTTAGCTTTTAATAAAACTCGGTTGAGTCCATTAATGCAGACTGACATTGCCTAGCAAGGATGGCAGTGTTAGATACTGAATTTGGTTTGTTCACTACCCAAGTTCACCTAGTACTGTTTTTCACTGAAACCTGACTGAGCCCCCTATCAGGGCCTGTCCATTTAAATCTCTTAACAACCCAGGAGATGGACAAGTTGTTTCCAACTAAAGAAAAAGAATTGAAGTTATAAAACGCCAACTTGTGGCCTTTATTTAATGGTTGCGAATGTGAAGTTCTGAAGTGTTTTCATTCTGCTCAAAGAAATTAGTGTGTAATCCGTGCATGGATTTTCGTTATTGTTCTGTGAAGCATACAAGGGAGATCCAGAGGAATCCAAGAAAGCAAGGCCCGTAGGTTTGTCTACACGAGGGAAGAGTGGACAAGGGGAGAGGGCTAGGACAGGATAGAAAGCTCAGAAATAGCGGCAAACAGTAACCACCAAAAATTGAAAAATCCCTAACAAGGAAAGATAATAATAGCTTTCTCTGAATCACCATTCGATTTGCACAAAATATAGTTGCCAACAGTAATGGCGTACTTACCAAAGAGAGAGAGAAAGCATGTTTCCAACTTCTATGTAGATTAGTGACTAACAAGCTTGACTGTGGTAATTCAGCAGCATCTAGAGTTGAGGCAAGTGTTTCTGCAGACAGGCTAAGGTTTACTAGTAAGTTTAGGGGTTTTTTTTGTTTTTTTTTTTTTTAAGAAAAAGAGTCTCGAAAGTATATGGGACCAAACGGATAAATTGAAAGCCAGAAATTTAAAAAGACTTGCAAAACTATATGTTACTAAAAATAACACTGACCTTTGATATTTGTCGGAGGAGTCCTCTGGGAAGAAAAGGATTTCATCCACTGGACATAAACAGGGCCAACTCATCTGCAGATTGCGGTTTAATTAGCTAAACTCTTCCAGATGGAGAACATTCAAAGCAAAGGGATATATCTGAGCCCCCTAGAATTGTTAATAAGCATAACAATCTGTTGCATGTAAAAGAAAATGTGCGTCTTTTATCTTTGCCTTTGAAGGGCAAATGAGGAAGTACTTGGTAGCATTATGATTTTTCCAATTTGATTATTGGAAAAGAAATGCTCTAATTTTATTCAATATTGGACAAACAAACATTCAGTGTTTGGTTTTTTCTGTGCTGACGTTGGGGACAAAATAAGACAAGACCTCAGTCCTGTAGAATCCACAATTTAACCAGAAGCTGCATTCCAGTGCCCGGCACTCCATAGGGGCTGGATAGCTATTTGTTGGGGAAGTGAATGAATGTATAGATACTTGAGTGAGGAATTGCATTAATCTAGTTCTGAACAAGCTGCTGTATTCACCGGGGAATGTGGGGATCTCAGGCTGTCAGAGGAGGCCTCACAAAGAAGGTTGCCAGGTAGGAGCACAAAAGACTTCCAAACACAGAGAATAGCACGCTTAAAGTCATGGGCAGAAAAAAAAAAGTAACGTGTATTTAGGCAACAGCTAGTAATTTGCTGTGGCTGGAGCACAATGTATATATAGAATGTGCCTGGAGGGTGGTGAGACCACAGAGATGGGTTGGGGCTCATTCGAATGGACTGAAAGCCTAAGTTAAACTTGATCTTTTAGCACATCCTGGCATTTTAGAAAGACGGCCAGACAAAGCGTAGGGTGAGCAGGGAAGGGGAGAAGGAAGTAAGGAGACGACATCAAAGGCTAAATGCCCCATTAGCGACTAGCACTGGGTAGACCCTCTACATTTCTTGTTTGATCCCTGCAGTACTCACAGTGGGTATGTACTATAGTCCTCGTTTTTCCGAGGGGGCCACTCAGAGAGGTTAAGCGACTTTCCCCAGATCACACAGATAATAAAAGATGAAACTAGGATATGAAACCAGGGCCCTAAAAATCTTGTTGGAAAATAAAAATGCCGCTAGACTCATGCAACTTATTATTAGGAAAGATATATAGCAGAAGTTTGGAGAAAGTTAGTGAGTATGAAGAAAGGTACACGAGCGAGACAGAAGGAGAGAAAAGCATGGCTACACAAAAGGATATTTACAGTAAGGGAGATACAACACAGGAAGTGGGAAGATAATCATAGAAAAACCACAACATGTGCTTTTAAAATGCAAAGCCCTGGGGATGAGAAAGCAAAAAAAAAGCAAATGATACAATAATGCCATTCACTCTGGCATCCCATGCATTTGGTTTTGCTCCTTACTCCTTTTTTTTTTTTTTAACTTTAAACAATTTGTTACGAAAGTAACAAAGATACAGCTCAGGATCTTGCAACTCTAATGCTCTAAATCAGAACCAGATGGTGCCTAGTGTACCCTGTTTCCTAGAAACTGCAGAATGTTGAGGACAACACGCCCTGCGCACCACACCACCGATTTCAGTTCCTTCACGGGGGCTAATACACGGCTAAATAATGCGGTTGCTGGGCATTGTGTCGGAACATCTGTTTCTCTCGCTTGAGAGTCTTTTGAAACTGAAAACTTCTTTCCATTCTTATTGTATTTTTATGATTTCAAAAGTAATACATTTTCATTATTAAAATTTTTGAAAATTTTGAACACGGAAAAAAATTAAAATCTTCTCTAACCCTTCCACACACCAAATAACACAGAGCCCACAGGAACTGGAGCAGGCTCCTGGGTTGTTTTATTTCTCCCACCAAATTACTAATAACCACCGTTAACATGTTGACGATATTCTTATAGTTTTTTTTCTATACCGCCCCCCACACAGACATGCAGGCACACGCATTCACACACTTTACAGAAAATAGGATGATTCTGGCCGGTCAGCCGAGTTGTTCAGAGAGCCCACCCGATACTCCAGGGTTGCCGGTTTGGTCCCCGGTCAGGGCACAGACCAGAAGCAACGGGTGAATGCATCAATGAGTGGAAGAAGTTGATGTTTCGATCTCTCTCTCTCTCTCTCACCACCCCCTTCTCTTTCACTCTCTAAAATCAATAAATTTAAAAAAAGAACATAGGATATATAAAAATTGCTTTTTTATCTGTTCTGTTCACTGAATATATCACTAGCATTTTTTCTTTTCACCAAACATTTATAATGACTGCTAGTATCCGCTAGAATTCCATCCTATTGTATATATTAACTTATTTAATCAATCTCCTTTTCATTTAGGAAACTCTATTTATTGAACACCTACTCTGCGTCACGACTGTGCTTGGCAGTGGGGCGGGAAATAGGCAGAGTCTCTGCCCTCATGGAGTCCACAGTCCTATTATCAACCTCTGGCTTATTTGAGAACTTTTTTTTTAGTTTATATTTTTATTATTTTCTTGTTATTTTTAACATAATTCATTTAGTTTATTAATGTTGAAATTTCTTTCAACTTCTGCAGATATAAAGCTAGGTTAATTTGGGATTTAAGTCAGGAAATTTAGGTGTGGTTCTTTTATAGGTTATTTTTTAAGTATATTTTATTGATTATGCTATTGCAGTTGTCCCAATTTTTTCTCCCCTTTATCCCCCTCCACCCTGCGTCCCCCTACCCTCCAGCATTTCCCTCCCCACTTAGTTCATGTCCGTGGGTTATACATATAAGTTCTTTGGCTTCTCAATTTCCTATACTATTCTTAACTTCCCCCTGTCTATTTTATGCCTACCAATTATGCTTCTTATTTCATGCACCTTCCCCCCCATTTTCCCTCTCCCCCCCACCACTGGTAACCCTCCATGTGATCTCCATTTTTGTGATTCTGTTCTGTTCTAGTTGTTTGCTTAGTTTTTGTTTTTGTTTTTTAGGTTCGGTTGTTGATAGTTATGAGTTTGTTGTCATTTTACTGTTCATGTTTTTTATCTTCTTTTTCTTAAATAAGTCTCTTTAACATTTCATATAAGGGTTGTTGATGATGAACTCCTTTAACCTTACCTTGTCTTGGAAGCACTTTCTCTGCCCTTCCATTCTAAATGATAGTTTTGCTGGATAGAGTAATCTTGGATGTAGGTCCTTGCCTTTCATGACTTTGAATACTTCTTTCCAGCCCATTCTTACCTGCAAGGTTTCTTTTGAGGAATCAGCTGAGTGTCTTATGGGAACTCCTTTGTAGGTGACTATCTCTTTTTCTCTTGCTGCTTTTAAGATTCTCTTCTTATCTTTAATCTTGGGTAACTGAATGATGATATGCCATGATGTTTTCCTCTTTGGGTCCAATTTCTTTGAAACTCTCTGGGCTTCCTGGACTTCCTGGAAATCTATTTTCTTCATCGGCTGGGGAAGTTTTCCTTCATTATTTGTTCAAATAAGTTTTCGATTTCTTGCTCTTCCCCTTCTCCTTCTGGCAGCCCTATGATTTGTATGTTGGAATGCTTAAAGTTGTCCCAGAGGTTCTTAAGCCTCTCCTCATTTTTTTGAATTCTTGTTTCTTCATTCTGTTCTGTTTGGATGATTATTTCTTCCTTCTGTTCCAATTCTTTGATCTGAGTCCCAGTTTCCTTCCCTTCACTGTTGGTGCCCTGTATACTTTGCTTTATTTCACTTTGCATAGCCTTCACTTCTTCCTCTATTTTGCAACCATACTCAGTCATTTCTGTGAGCATCCTGATTACCAGTGTTTTGAACTCTGCATCTGATAGGTTGTTTATCTCCTTGATGCTTAGTTCTTTTTCTGGGGTTTTGATCTGTTCTTTCATTTGGGCCATATTTCTTTGTCTCAGCACAGCTGCTATGTTGTAAGGGGCGGAGCCTTAGGTATTGGACAGGGCTGGGTAACCCTTTAGCTCTGTCTGTGGGGGAGGGGTCAGAGAGGGAACAATGCAGCTGGCTTGCTCCGCTCTAGCCCCACTTTCCAACGAACTTTCCTGTGACACTGGGAGTTCCTCCCACCTTTGCAACCCCACAGTATTTTACAGCTAGAGTTTAGAGTCTTTAGTTTCCCAGCCAGCCCACCCCTCCTTGCCAGCACGGTCCACCGCCTTGCTGTGGTCCTCTCCACCCATCTGCCTGTCTCCTCCCCTCCTACTGGTCTGGATGAATGTTTCTTTAATTCCTTGGTTGTCGGAGTTCCATGCAGGTTGATATTCTGGCATTTCTGGTTATTTATTGTTTTTAAATTGGTTGTTATCCTTCCTTTGGTTGTGCAAGGAAGCAAAGCATTTCTGCCTTTGCCTCCATCTTGGCCGGAACTCCAGAGAACTTTTATTATTAAAAAATGGCACAGTGAAATCTGGCAAACACTGCCTGTGCTGTGTGATTAAGTCTAGTGTCACCTTTGCGGTCTTCCCCCCAAGAACCAGTAACCCCAGTCTAATCATGAGTTTTTAAAAATCAAACAAATCTAAACTGAGAGATATTCTACAAAATATCTAATCAGAGCTCCTCAACACTAAGGTCATTTTAAAAAATCAAAAATTAAAACAAGTGCCCCAGCTGATGTGGCTCAGTGGGTTGAGTGCTGGCCTGTGAACCAAAGAGTCACTGGTTCAATTCCCAGTCGGGGCACATGCCTGGGTTGCGGGCCAGGTCCCCAGTGTGGGGTGTGTGAGAGGCAACCAAATATTAATGTTTCTCTATCTCTCTTTCTCCCTCCCTTTCCCTCTCTCTAAAATAAATAAATAAAATATTTTTAAAAAACATTTTAAAAAGAAAAATCTGAGAAATTCTCACAGCCTTAAGGAACCTAGGGAGACATGACAGATAAATGTAGTGAGGAGTTTGGGGTAGAATCCTGGAACAGAAAAAGGACATTGAGTAAAAAGTAAGGAAATAGGAAATAGGAATAAAGTAGGGATTTTAGTCCGTAATAATATATTTAGTTAATAATAATAATGTACTAGTTCCTTGGCTGTGAAAAATGCATGGTGCTGATAGAAGTTGTTACCGATGAAGGAAACGGGGAGGAAGTAGACAGGAACTCTCTGTGGTGTCTTTGTAACTTCTCTGTAAGTCTAAAACAACCCTAAAATTCAAAATTGATTTAAAGCACACACACGCAACACTGTGGCAGGCACCCTTGTATCTTGAAGCACGTCTCTGACGGTTTCCTTAGGATAAAGCCCCGAGAGTGACATTGCTGAGTTACAGTACATACACATTTTCCTTTCCCAGGATTATTATTAAAGTGGTATATATATATATTTTGCTGACTTTTTTAAAGATGTTTGAGCCGTAAGCCCTTCTCTCAGCATTTTCCTAGTTGTGGATTCCTGACATTAGAAGGAAAACTAACAGATCGTGAAACCCACTCGCCTGGTTCTACAGATGAGGAATCGAAGCCCAGAGAAGGGAAGGGACTTGCCCGAGGTCAAGTGCCTAGTTAACAGTGGGAAGGAGGACTCTAATCCTGCTGGGCCATCCTCGCGTGTATCCACACATGAACTAAAACTTTCTGACTCATGGCGGAATCAGTGGTCCACACTCAGACCTGTGTCGTTCTGTTTTCTGTAGGTGCAGACAAGGGGTTGCTGCCTCTGTCTCAGCCATGGTTGCTAGGAGCTAAATCCCCGGATAAATCAGTGTGCCTTTCTGAACTGTTGCTTCCCAATAAGAAAAGTGAGAATTGCAACGCCCACTTCTTAGTCTTCGGAAATGAAGTGGCTAGCCCAGATACAGCTACAGAAGCCTTAGAGAGAAATGTCATTTAAGTGGAAGGCATTTGAATGAAAACAAAGGGCACATTTTCTGTTAAGTAATCTGTCATATCCGAAGAAAGTTCATTTCCTTGCCTGTGTTGGTCGCTAGACAAGGAGAATGCCAGACTTGGCATGGGCAAGGAAGAAGCGGGCGATGGAAAGGAAGGGAGAGAATTGTTAGACTTCTTGGCTGGAGATCAGAAACAAATCGTTCTCGAGACTGGTTCTGTCGGAGGCCAGCGTCAGAAGCAGGCCGAGAAGGCAGACAAGGAACATTACCATTCCGACTTGGCTCCGGGCATCATTACTCAACAGAAATTGGTGCGTAAGCAGGATCCTGGAGGATGCAGGAGAAATATAAACAATCACTGGGTGCGGACCTGCGGTTGCCTATAGAAGCTTTGCCAGGCCTGAGACTGCAGACGGACATTCTGACTTATTGAATTTCCACACATTCTTGCAGCGATGACAAAGGCGAGCTGAAACAACACTGCAGTCTGGGATTTAGAAAAGCGTTGGCCTCTGACCTCAAACTAGAGCCTCTAATCAGACTCCTAACCCTTCCTCTGGTCAACCAGCATCCTTGCCCTGCGATATGGACATGACTTCTTTTGGTTGCCTATAAACATCTGACAGCACCGGCACCAAATTGAAAGTTGGCAGGCAAAATGAGGAGGGGTTAATACTTCTCAAGATGCTTTCTCTGTTAATGATCTGAACCTTTTTACTCTTTGAAAGAGTAGAACAACAGGAGGAAGACAGTTACAGAACTTTCAGGTGCCGAAGAAAGGAGAAAAGAATTAAGCCGATGACAATAATCTCCCAGTTGCTATTTATCACCATCATTATTGGGCAGAGGAGGACACAAAGGTGTGGGCAGGCGGAGTGGCACTGCCCACGGTCACGCAGCAACAAAAGAAGGGACGGCCCTGAGGTTTTGAGAAAGGACAGAATAAGATGGGAGCATCTAAGTGGATGCAACTTCATACGAGTGTAGATCTAATGAGAATCTGTACTTGAAAATCGGAATCTCTAGCTTCTTAATGGTATTGCATGCTTTTACATGAAAAAGCAGCTCTGGCCCTGGCTGGTGTGGCTCAGTGGATGGGGCGCCAGCCTGAAAACCACAAGGTCACCTGGTTCGATTCTCAGTCAGGGCATGCGCCTGGGTTGTGGGCCAGATCCCCAGCTGAGGGCATGTAAGAGGCAACTGATTGATGTTTCTCTCCCTCTCCTTCCCTTCCCGCCTCTCTTAAAAATAAATAAAAATTTTTTTAAAAGCAGTTCTGGGGTCTATACATGCAAATAAAGCGCTTTACCGGATCAGCGTTGATCTTGGTCTTTAAGATCAATATTAATCGTATTTTGTTGAGAAGACTTAAGTGTCCCTGTTAAACCTTCCTATATATCCAGTTCCTTGTTAACGCCTCCAATTCCACCACTGGCATTCCATTTCCTTGAATTAGATGATAAATCAAATGCATATTACATGCCAGTTCCAGTCAACTGCAAGCAACTTCACTGTGTTGAAAACGGCCTTGTGGAAGGAAAGGACCCCCGACTAATGAGCAGCAGAGTGGCAGTCGGTGGGCTAAGACAATGTGAGTCAGTTCCCAAACCTCGGGGAAGGACAACTTATTAAGGTATCGTTTCGTCAGCACCTCGGCGTGAGTCCCTGTCAGATCACTGCCAATGATATCACAGCTGGTTTCGATAGGAATAGCACTACATTTTAGACGCAAAACTCAGGACATATGGTTCAAGCAAGGATTCTTTTCTTCTGATTGTGTGAATTACATTATGTGCAAGCTCTTACAAGGATATAAAAATAACATTTAATTCAGCATGTAATGAATCACAACATACTGAAATTTCTGAGAAACATTTATCAAAGACGAAAAAATCCAGGGCATGTGTCCTCCAGGGTAAATACAAACACAGGCAGGTCTGGTCTGAGTGGGAACCCCAGGCTGTCAGGGGCCATCCGGGGGCCCGGGCATCTGAAGGGTGGCCCGGGTGGTTTCCTAAGAGAGGAGAGAGAATAATGAAAAGGGAAGTGAGAAGTCACTGGCACACTTCACTTATTCCACAGTGTTGCTTTTTAAAGAACCTTCTCCTGTGCACTGGAGGTTCCCTGAGGACAACTTCAAAATTCTAGGCAGCAAGGGAGGGCAATTGTTTAGTACCTGCAATGTCGTCCCGGCACCCCAGGAGGTACCAACCTGCCAGTGGTGTCTGTGCTCTTTCGGCAAGGTCCTCACAGGCCCGCATGGGAAGGCTGTCTATCCTGAGGTCAGATCAACCTTTCCAAAATGTTTTCGGCCGTTTACGAAGTTGGATTTGAGATAAAATAAAATTCCTCTACCAAATCTATGATAAGAATTTATTGCCCTGGCTGGTGTGGCTCACTGGATTGAGTGCTGATCTGCAAACCAAGAGGTCTCCAGTTCGATTCCCAGTCAGGACACATGCCTGGGTTGCGGGCCAGGTCCCCAATTAGGAAGGAGTATGCAGGAGGCAAGCAATTGATGTATCTCTCACACACTGATATTTCCCTCCCTCTCTTCCTCCCTCCCTTCCCCTTGCTCTAAAAATAAATAAGTAAAATCTTTAAAAAATAATTTATTAAGTACTTTAAGCACTGAGTTGTAAGGAAAGACTTAAATTAATCTAAGCTCTTCGATAACAAAGGAAAAACTACCTACAAGATGACTCCACCTTCTCAACTATTCCTCACCCCAGTTCTCTCCACACTTTCAAGACTTTTTGCCTGGAATGTCGTCACTCCGTTTTCTACATCTCTCTCTTATAATTATTATGATATTTCACTGTTATCTATATTTCTCCTTAGTCTCACTCTGTTAAACTGGGAGAACCTCAAAAGCAGAGTATGACATTTTATTCTGTCTACAAATACCTTATCAACAATGCTAGCCACTGTGCTAGGACCCAGAGAGACAACAGAAAATAGGGCAGACGGGGGCCCTGACTGCGTAAGCTCCAATTCCGAGGGAGCTTTCTAACCCCAGTGCCTGGCACGTGGTAGGCGTGCAATCAAGAATGAAAGCACAGCCTTGACTGATGTGGCTCGATTGGTTGGAATGTCATCCCCTACACCAACTGTTGTGGGTTCAATCCCCGGTCAGGGCACATACGGGATGCAACCAAACTATGTTCCTTCCTCTCTTCTCTCTCTCTCTCTCTCTCTCTCTCTCTCTCTCTCTCCCCACCTGCCACCCCTACCTCCACCTCTCTCTCTCTAAATTTTTTTTAAATCCACCAGTTGGGATTTTTTTTTTAAAGAATGAAAGAATAAGTGAAGGATAAATGAAGCTCCTGTCAGGAATCTGAAATTTAGTCCCTATGGTTAATACAGGAAGGCGTAGGTAAAAAGGCTACATAGGAGCCTACAGACGTAGAAACTTTTAAGTCATTTCTGCTGTCACTGACAATTAGTGGAAGTGACTGTGCAAGGGGCAGGAGACCACACTCCTAGACACCAAAAGAAAGTAAATTGCATTAGAAAAGTGTTCAATGTGAAATAATACTTATTTAAATCAAAGAAATTATTGCCTAAACACTGAGATCCACACAAACGTGAGGTATGATCACTGGCTGCTTACAATGCGCCTTGAATTCTCCGCGTCTAGAACATGGGTATGAAGGTCAGTGAAGGTTTTGTAGTCAGGGAAACCATGCGAACCAATAGATGCTTTTAATGTATGGTTAAGTGATAATCAAGCAGTGTTCCCCAGAATATTTTCCCACAGAGTCTGGAAAACACGTCGTGCATAATCCCCTCTTAGAGCTTCACAGAGCACAGCATCCTATTCATGTCTCTGAGAGGTTCTACAGGAAAGAATATGTTGAGCTTTCTTTATCATCATTTCCCATACTTATTAATCCACCAAATCCTTCTTTCAAGGAATAGCATTAAGTTAGTTTAGGAAAATCTGCTTCAAAGTTCAATTTATAATACTGCTTACTTCTGCACACCCTGTAGGGGCGACCCTGCAAACCAAAACCTTCTCAGAATATGGTGTCCGTTGTTACACATTGTTTTCTTATGGAAGTATCTGTCAATCAAATTTGCTGCCCAAACAAGAATCTTGGTAAAATGCCACATTGTTTCTAAATGAAGTTATTAATACCACCAGACCACTAGATGGCAATAAGATTCCATTTACCCATATTTGGCTGTGTATAATGCAGACTTTTTTGCCCAAATTTTTGATGGAAAAATAAAGATGCACGTTATACATGGGTAGTACTAATTCTGTATCTATATAAATGTTTTTAATTCTTTTATTTATCCTTATGCATTAAAAGTGTAACTCTAGAAAGGAATAACTATGTCCATATGCAAAATAATACCCTTAATACAATAATTGGTTTTGTTTCTAAATATAAATAAATAAATAATTGGATTAAAAAATTAAAACGGGAGATTTTTTTCCTGAAAGTTTGGACCAGAACTGTGGGTGCACAGGATACACAGAAGCACGTGGCAAAATACGGTAGATTACAACCACGCCAACCAGAATATTAATAGGTCAAGAAGTATTTCAGTTTTCTAAGAATGCATATGTGCATTTATTCATTCACTTACTCATTCATTCAAACACTTAATAGGAACTTTTAAACCCTCAGAATTCCAATGCATGTTGAAGATAAGAGAAATGAGACAGCGCACTGTCAAAAATTGTAATTTTTAGATTCCTAGGAAACTGTAAGAGGCCCTCATCAATGTAACAACCAGTTTTTTAAAGAAAAAGAAGGATAAAAGAATATGGCTACATTAAATATGCACACTGACCGCATGGCAGTCCTGGGGAGCTTTTGGAGCAGGCTTGGTCCACAGCCTGGAAATTCAGGAGCGATGGAGAGGTGAAGGTGAAGATGCTTCCTGTCTCTGAGTGTCAGCCATAGACCCTAGAGCTTCAGCGTCAGAAGAGAGCTTGAAGACCAATGTGTTTAACACCCTTTTCTAAGACACCGAGGCACAGAGATGTGGAATGGCTTGCCAAGTGGTGAGATTAGTTGAGACAGAGTTAGAACTTGGAACTGTCTCTTAATGCCCAGCTAATGTTTTTCCCAATATGTCCTTACCAATTTTGCAATTGAGAGTAGACCCTCCCCTAACCTCTCTCCCTTTCCAAATTCTTTTTCCCTGCTGTTCCCAGCTGACTGCCCACCCTTAGACAAGGTATCGTGTGTGTGTGTGTGTGTGTGTGTGTGTGTGTGTGTGTGTGTCACATTGGGTTCCCTAGGAAACAGACTCTGAGGCACAGATTTGCATGCAGGAGGTTTATTGGAGAGTGACCTCAGGAACTGCATCTCAGAAAGACTAAGAGACAGGATTGGGCAGAAAAGGAGTAGAGGCCTCACCCAACCCCACATAGCACTGTGGGGACTACGGTGGTCCTTCAGAGTTATCCTACATCAAGGCTAGGGGCCAGGACCTTTAGACTTTCCCTATTGACCACTGACTGGATGCAAGCAGCATAGCCATAGGCAAGGTAGCTCCCTTCAGCTAAGAGCGAAAATCAGCAGACTTAAGTCCAGGTGTTAGCAGGGTTCCATTCCCTTCTGGAGGCTCTAGGGAAGAACCTGTTTCTGTGCCCCTTCCAGCTGCTACAGGCTGCCCACATTCCTTGCTCGTGGCCCCTTTCGTCATCTTAAATGCCAGCAATGTCACCTATCTCTGACCTTTCTTCTATCCTCACATGTCTCTCTTTCTGACTTCAGCAGGCAAACACTCTCCTCTTAAGGACTATGTAACTAGACAGAGCCCACCTGCATGATCCAGGACCCTCTCCCCATCTCTACATCCTAACGTACTCAATGTATAGAGTCCTTCTGCCATGTAAGTGACATATTCACAGGTTCCAGGGATTAGGACGCAGACATCTTGGGCGGGGCCATTATTCTGCCTCCACAATCTGGATTAAACATTTTTGGTAAGAATACTTCATATGTTAATAGCAGTATTATTCACAATAGCCAAAAAGTGAAAACAGCCCAAATGTTCAGCAACTGATGAGCGGGTAAGTACAATGTTGCATATCCACACAGTGGACTATTGTCAGTCACTAAAAGGAATGACGTACTGACTCATCTACCCCAAGGATGAACTTTGAAAACATTATGCTAAGTCAAAGAAGCCAGTCACAAATGTGTATGATTCCATTTATATGAAAGGTCCAGAATAGGCAAATCTGTGGAAATATAAAGTAGATTAGTAATTTTGGCTGGGGAGGGGAAGAGGATGGGCAGTGGCAGCTAATGACTATGGGATTTCTTTTGGGGTGATAAAAACATCCCCAAATTAGATTGTGGTGATGGTCACACAACTATGTGAATAGACAAAAATCACTGACTTGTACATTTCAGAGGTGAATTTTATGGTATGTGAATATTATCTTATCAAAGTTTTAAAAATGCCTTATAGGTGATGCTGTATTCTTCACTTTGTATCACACCAGGAGGTACTTCATATCTGGTTGTCCTTATTAGTGGGAAATGGTAAGGTTGAACTCTGGGTTGACAACTGATGGAAATTATATTTTTAACAAGTGTTTGAGAAAAGTTATCTACCTTACAGGAATACTACTACCTTATAAGGAAGTTAGAGGATGAAATTAGAATGTGGCATATTTAGCAAATCATAAATATGTTGGGTAGAAAAAGCAACCCCTCCCAAAAGAAAGGTGTCCATGTCCGGATCCCTGGGATCCGGATGATCCCATATGCTATATGTAAGGTAACATATGAGTATGTTACCTTACATATAGCAATAGGAATTTTGCAAATGTGACTAAGTTTAAGGATCTAAAGATGGGGAGATTATTCTGTATCATCTGGGTGGAATCTCAGGAGCTTGAAATCCTGACTCAGGAAAAATATTTTAAGTGGTAGTTCTTTTCAATAATGCTTTTCATTCAGCAACATTAGAACTTTTACCACCAGTATTGAACGTTCCTGCAAGGAAATACAACCCAGCTTTCTCCCATTCTTCAGATCTGCCCCTCCTCTGCTGTTCCCACCCAGTTAACAGCATCTACCCAGTTGCCAAGAGAAAAAACATAGGAACCATCCTAGACTTGGCCTTCTCTCTTGTTTTCATGCTCACACAGCAGATCCTACTGACTTTACCTCCTAAATATTCCTCCGAATTTACTTTTCCCATGCCACTCAGGGCCTCAATTCTTGCTGGACTATTCATTCATTCATTCACTTACTCATTCATCTGAATGCCTCTTTTGCGTCAGGCCTTGCAGTAGAAGGGGGAAGGTGGGGAGGATATAGAAAGAATGCAATTTAGGAGGTAATCCAGGTGCTGTTTAGAGCCCAGGAGGACCCAGGAGGAAAGAGCAATTGAAGAGTCCAGTATTATGGTACAGGGAATGTTCTGCAGACAGGGAGGGAAAGGGAAGGAGAAAGAGGAAGAGAAATATCAATGTGTGGTTGTCTCTCAGCGCCCCCCACTGGGAACCTGGCCACTGGGGTCCTGGCCCACAACGCTTACACCCACAACCCTGGCTGGGAATCGAACCCATGAGCCTTTGGTTCACAGGCCAGCAATCCACTGAGCCACACCAGCCAAGGCACACAGTTGTAGTTTTTACCAGAGTATGTTGAACAGAGCTGGGCACGGGACTAATTTAACAGAATTTAAGCAGAGCAAGAAGGAAACATCAAGGAAGTGAAGCACAGCAAAAAGGTGTAGAACAATGGATCGCACGAAGAATGGAGGGATCGCATCGCTAGAGTTGGTGTCCTGGAGTGAGCTGCCGAGAGAAAAATGTGGTCAAAATAGGATGAATGAAACAGAGAAAGGCAAAGAAGGGTTGTGGTCACTGGCAATAACAAGAAGTAGTAATAGAAGTGCTAACAAACATTTTCTACCACGGATAAAAAAAACCTTTCTCCGTCAAAATTAGTATATTCCTCAATATTGTGCATCTACACAGCCCTAGATACGGATAAAGCCGCAGTATCTTCCAAACCTTCAGATCACGGGTGGAAAGAAAAGCACATTCCTTTCACGCACACAAACATGTGAGCAGAATTTAAGTAATCTCAGTAGGTTGCTCAGCATCAATGTTTTATTGAATCCATTATATCTTATTATACAGAATAGTCTCCTGAAAAAAAAAATATTTGCAACACAAAAGGACCCTCTGCCCCTCACTTTCCCTCGTCCCCGTCCCAAGTGTCGGGGAAGAGTGAAAAAAAGGAGACCAGGTGGAGATTCACAGAGCGACAGCCAGACGCAGGGAGCTGGGACCGCAAACTCGGAATCCGGAAGAGGAGGTTAATCTGCCCGGCCCCAGGACCTCGCCCTCCAGGGAGTTCAGACTCGCAGCCCGCGCCGGCTTTTTAAAAAAGGAAACAAACCCGCCCCCGCCCCCCTACCCTGGGGCCGCCGGGAAAAGGGAACCGCCCCCCCGGAGGCATCTCCACAAGCCACGCCAAAGTTCCGCAGGCAGAATCGGCTCCCCCTTCCTCGGCCTCTCGGCTTTCCTCTCCGCCCGCCCTCATCTCCAGCCAACTCGGTGGGAGCTCGGCAATGCAGAGTCAAAACCGCCTTTCTCCTCCCGGGGCTCTTTCACCTGCCCGCGCCTTCTCCCGTCCAGCCCCCGGAAGTGACGACTGCCGCCGGCTCCTGCGGGTGTCCCGTCGGTCTCCGCGGCAGCGGCGGGAAGATGGCGGCGGCGGGAGCACTGGAACGGAGCTTTGTGGAGCTCAGCGGTGCTGAGCGGGAAAGGCCAAGGCACTTTCGGGAATTCGCAGTTTGCGGCGTTGGTACGGGAGCAGCCAAGGAGGGAGCCATCCTATTCTTCCGCTCAGGCTCTTCCCATGGGTTCCTAAATCTCTGATCCCCAATTCATCCTCCTAAGTCCACATGGCCATAGACCTGGGATCAGAGTTTCCTTAGTGTCCTACTTCTTCCTTCTCTTTTCCCCCTTCTCTTTGTATGGGTTGTCAGTCCACCATCCTCTGTTTTCTGTGCACCATCAGTCCCTGTCATCCCCAGACAACCATGTGTGCAGGCTGATCACTCTCCTTTTGCAGAGACTGCAAATGTCTTGGCCGGAACGGTGAAATACAGTGAGAGCGCGGGCGGCTTCTACTATGTGGAAAGTGGCAAGTTGTTATCCGTCACCAGAAACAGGTTCATTCATTGGTAAGTGCTGTGTTTGCCCACGCCCCCTGGAAGGTCGGGTTGTTCCGGCGTCTGAATATTCGTGGCTGTTTGCTAAGTGTCATTTTCCAAAGCGGTGACCGACAGGAAAAGAGAAAGACTGTTTTCTAATCATATGTAAATCAGGGGAAAATTAGGGAGACCAGAGTTCTAAGAGACGTGCCCTCTCGGGACTGCACTTAAAGCAGAGGAAATGTAGTTTAGGGGATAGAGCCCTAAAGGCCAGTTTTCAACTAAGCGCATTGTGTTTTTATAATGCTTTAAAGCTTCCTTCGTTCTACAAACATGTTTGAGCTTTTTCATGTCAGGTACTGTGCTAGATGTGCTAGGGATGAAGTGATGAACAAAACCACCACCATTTTCATCATGCAAGATGTTGCAGCGTGAGATGTGGACTCGCCTTTCACAGAACGCTTTTAAAAAGGAAAAAGACATTATAGGGACTATGAGAGGCCAATGGGAGGATCAAATGTTATTTGTGGGGCTGGGAAGGCCTTTAAGGAAGTCACGTTTAACCTGAGATCTGAAGGATGAATTGTTAGCCAGGCAGGGGGTTTGGAGACAGAGCAGTTCAGGAAGTGGGATCACCACAGGCAAAGCCCATGTGGGTTTTCTTGGGGAACTAACTGTGGCTTCAGTGCAACAGGAGAACGTGATGTGAGAGATTCTGAGATTGGAGTAGTAGGAAGGACCGGTTATGAAGGACCCTCAGGTCCTTTTTAAAGATTTTGGATTTTATCTTAGGTACATTGAGCAATCATTGAAAGGTTTTGCAGGGTTACTAACATGATCAAAATTGCATTTTCTAAAAATTGGTCTACTTTGTGGAAAGTGAATTTGGATTGGATGAGTATAATAGAAAAGAACAAGTTGCTTTTTTTGGTGGCCCAAGTAAGAGATGCTGGTGGCACAATTGTGGGAGTGGCTATAAAAAGAGAAACAGGTAGATTCCAGATACAGTGAGAAGGCAGATGCACTGGGACTTGGTGATAGATTGAGTCTGGGTCAGAAGTGGTAAGGGAAATGGAAGGAGCAAGGACAACTCCCTGATTTCAGGTGTAGTTAACCAGATATAGGGTGGAGGAGTTGTCATTTACTGAGAACCAGAACACAGGTGTTTGAGAGATGAGTAATTCTTTTAGATCACAGGTGGCAAACACAAGGCTCAAGCTTAACTGTAAAGGAGTAGTTACATTTATACACTCCTAAAATTACATTCAGCCCTTTGAAAGCAACCTCGAGGCTGATGTGGCCCCTGGTGAAAATGAGTTTGACACCCCTGATTTAGATGTACTAAACGGAAGGTATGTGTGTAGCAGCTCTTTGGTAATGCTACATCCTTTCCCAAGAAAAAAGTGCACATACCGCCTGGCTGGTGTAGCTCAGTGGACTGAGCACGGGCCTGCAAACCAAAGGGTTGCCAGTTCAATTCTCAGTCAAGGCACATGCCTGGGTTGTGGGCCAGGTCCCCGGTAGGGGGCGTGTGAGAGGCAACCACACATTGATGTTACCCTCCCTCTCTTTCTCCCTCCCTTCCCCTGTAAAAATAAATAAATTAAATATTTTTAAGAAAAGTGCAGAGAATCTGAAACAGGAGCTTGTGTGCTGTGCTCAGACAATGACAGGAGGCCGTGTGTCTGCAGCTGAGTGGACAAAGGGTAGAGTAATGAGAAAGGCCGCCGAGGGCCGTATCAGGGCTTTGTCCGTTATTTTAGGGCTTTGACTTTTCCTTGGAGTGACACAGGAAGAAGCTATTTGAGGGTTTTCCGTGAAGGAGCAGCATGATCTACATTGTGTTTTTAAAGGACTGCTGTGGCTGTAGGTTGTGGGCAGAGTGTAGTGGGGAGAGGGTGATCGCAGGAAGACCAATTAAGAGGCTGTTGCCACAGTCCAGACGAGAGATGACGGGGACTCAGGCCAGGCTGGTCCTGGTGGCAGTGAGAGAAGTTCTGACTGCGGATATGCTTTGAAGGTGAGTTTTAGAATTTACTCTTGGAACAGGGGTAGGGCATACAGAAAGAGGGAGTCAAGGGTGATCTCCAAATTTCTGACTTGAACAACTGGAAGTTATACAGGTGCCATTCATTGAGTTGGAAAAGAGTGCAGGTAAAGCATGTGTTTTTGTTTCTTTGTTTTTCAGGTTTGCTGGGTCTGGAAATTTTATTTTGGATGGGTTTAGTTTGAGATCCCTGTTTGGTGTTCAAGTGGAACTGTTGGCAGGGGTCATGAGTTCAGTGGAGACTTTGGGCTGAAGATACAGATTTGGGAATTGTTGGCATTTGATGGCATTTAAAACCGCTGTGCTGAATGAGATTGCCCAGAGAATGAACAGAAACCAGCGTTTCTCAACCTCTGTACTGTTGGCATTTGGAGCCAGATAAATCTCTACATTGTAGAGTGTTGAGCAGCATCCCTGGCCTCTCCCCACTACATACCGGTGGTGTACACATGCGCACACGCATGTACCCATACACACACTTAGTTGTGACAAGCGAAAACCTCTCTCAGGATATTGCTGTACGTCCTTGGCGAGTTGGGTAAAAACAGCCCCCACTTGAAAACTACTGTGTGGATGAGGGAAGAGAAGCAGTCTGAGGACTGAGCCCTGGGGCACGCCAATATTTAGGAAGGTGAGGAGCCAGTGAAGGAGACCGAGAAGGAGTAGCTAGTGAGGTAAGAGTTGAACAAAAACAGAGTGGTGCCCCAGAAGCTAAGGGAGCTATTTCAAGAAAGAGGAGAGTGAAAAAACTGTGAAGTATCGCATGTAAGTCAGAGAAATGAAAATTGACCTTACACCATGGGAGTCATTGGTGGCCTTATAGGAACTTGTAGGAACTGCAGCAATAGCGGTGCAAAAGCCCCAGTGGGGTGGGTCCAAGAGAGCAGGGGAGGAGAGGAATTGAGAGTGTGAAACAACTCTCTCAAGGAGCGTTGCTGTAAGGGAAGCAGAGAAATCGGACGGGGGACAGGGGAACAGTGTAGGGGAAAGGTAATAGTATGTTTGTATGCAGTCGAGGGTAACCACTAGAGAAGAGGCATTGAAGAAGCTGAGAAAGTGAGGTATTACAAAGCAAGACGCGTATTGAAATCATTCAGGATTATGGCAAGAGAAGTGAGAATGACTCAGGAGCCTGTCGTCAGCGAATGAGAGAGGTCTGCCATGAACAGGGTAGCAGGTGGCATCTGACTGCATGACCTTCAGTGCTGAGTGGTTTGGGCACGGAGAGGGGAACAATGGCCTAGAGTGGCAATGGGGAACAAGCAGGACATCTGTGCCCTGCCCTGAGGCCCCACTACAAGGAGTGTGGTTGAGAAAGCTACCACTGTTAGAGAGGACTCTGGAGCATGCTGTCCTGCGGGAAGATCCAGAACCCCACTTTAGCCAGGAGGCAGGAAGGAAGCAGTTATTCAGAGGTGAGGCTGAGGGTCCATAAGATCGTGCTGACGACACAGCATGAGTTACCAGGAACGCAGTAGCTCTGGGAATCATCAGACCTCCAGTGGTGCTTAACGCTTTGCGAGTGGATAAGATGTGCTTTGGAGAATGTGTACTGTAAGCACAGAAGATGACCCAGGGTCAAGGTTCGGGAACTAACGTGGGGGTCAGGTCAAGGAGAAGGAGAGGAAATGCCCAGAGATGTGGGAGTAAAACCAGGAGAGGGTGCTATGGAAGTCAGTAGAAGAGACGGGTTTAAGGATAGCACGGTCAAGTGTGTGAATGACTGCTGTGAAAAGGTCAAGTTAGAAGACTGAGGAGTCCTTTGGAGTTGGTCTGGTGACCTTGATAAGAAGAGAGTAGGTTGAAGAGTACAAGACCAGTGAGGAAATAGAGAAAGTGTGGCCATAGAGGGGAATGGAGAAAACATGGCCGGGGGGCGGGGGCGGCCAGAATCGGTGATGGAAGGGGAGAGGCCTACGAAGAGCAGATTTGAATGTTTATGGAAGGCTCTGGAAGAAGGAGAGATGGGGGCAGGAGGGAGATACTTGGGAGGGTCAGGATTGACCTTTACTTGCTGAAAGGAGACCTGCTCTTGGGGGAAGGGCGTGGGTAATGTGGGCGATGAGGTGATGGGCCACCACATGGCACAGTGGCACCTGAAGAAGAGCCTGCCCTGCACCCCTTCTGCGCCGCAGAAGTAACAGAAGCAACAGGAGAAATACCCATACGCAGTAAGGTCACTGCGGTTGAGGCCGCCTCAAGTGATGGGCAGGGGGCATGAGTTTCCTAATAGTGGAGTTTAACTGCCTTGAATATTCTAAATAAATGGACCGTCGAGTTTGGAAACACCACCATTTAACAGAGTCGTGTAATAAAATTTGAATTTTATATTATGCTATTTTGTAAATCTGTATAATCTGGTGTTTTGGAACATAAACATTGGTCTGAATTTGTCCAAAATTTTCAAATTGGGAGAGTTCACCTATAAATTATTTTCATATATGTCAGTGCAACAATCAGTTGGAAAGAAAAGCAGAAACTTCTAAAACAAATGTCTTTTTTTTTTTTTTTTTTTAACAGGAAGACCTCCGGAGATGCACTGGAGCTCGTGGAAGAGTCACTGGACATAAACCTGTTGAATAATGCGGTTCGCCTCAGGTTCCAAAATTGCAGCCTCTTGCCCGGAGGGGTCCATGTCTGTGAGACTCAGACTCATGTGACAGTCTTGATATTAACCAATCAGACAGTGCACAGGTTGCTTTTGCCTCACCCTTCCCGGATGTACAGGAGTGTAAGTCGGTTAAGACCTTTACTCCCCAGGTTCCCCTGGCTGTCCAGACTTAGTGCTGGCGGAATATCCTTTGGAACTGGGGGAAAGCTGGACTCCTTGTTAGCCCTCACCAAGCACACTTCAATAATTAGTATCTGAAATGATCGGACACATTTTAAGTTCAAGAAGTAGTTTTTATTAAAAAGAATGGCTTTCTTTTTAAGCTCGAAAATTTTTTACTTTAAAAAAGCTTTCGTAGCAATTGAGAGGAGCTGTGTGAAATTCACCTTACTCTGACTTAACAGATTTGTCTTTTCAATTACTTCACAGGAGCTGGCGGTGGAAGGTCAGATGCAGTCAATATTCACTGACATTGGGAAAGTTGACTTCAGGGATCCTTGCAACTATCAGTTAATTCCAGCCGTCCCTGGACTCCCCCCTAATTCTACCACCTCGGCAGCCTGGCTTAGCAGTGAAGGGGAGGCCCTGTTTGCTCTACCGTCTGCTACTGGGGGAATCTTTGTTCTGAAACTACCTCCTTACAACATACCTGGTAAGAATGGGAGTTGAGCCTGGACTTGACTTAAAACAAGGCTGGCATTAAAACAGACCTTAGAAGTCCAGACCCACATCCAACCCAGGAACTGCCCCCCTACCGCCCCTGAAGTGGTTGTCCAGTGTCACTTACCTGGTGAGCCCCTAATGGTGTACTGTTTTTGTTCCAAAAGGAAGATCTTACACAGTGGGTGAGGAACTGTAAAGTTTATTGGGATGTGGGAAAAGATAACTGTAAGACAGCCTATTCTAAAGCCTCTAGTAGGGATGTGTGTGCCTTCAGGTTGAGGTCGTGTAACCAAAATAATTGACTCAAGGAAGTTGGGTTGCTGATGCCCTGCTCCAAGTCACTGCCCTCTCCTGCCTGAATTACTGCTTTAGCCTCCTAAATATCTCCCCGGACCTATCCTTACTCTCTAGAGAGAATTCTCAGGCAGACTCATGCACTTGAATCTAAGTTAAGTCATGTCACTAATCTGCTCAGAGCCTATAAGTGAGTGTTGTTCATCTCTCTCAGAATAAGCCCAAAGCCCTTACATTGGTGTGCAGCGACCCCTGTGGCCTCACCTTACTTCTCATTTCCCCCTCGCCTTCTTGACACCAGCCACGTGCCTTCTAGTCCCTGGAATGTGCCAGGCGCACATTTCCAGGCTTTTTGTCTGGGGCAGTCTCCCCAGCTGCCAGTGCGGCTCCTTCCCTCCGCTCCTGTAGGTCTTTTGCTCAGTGTCCCCCTCGGTGACACCTTCCCTGACCACACTTTCCAAAGTTGCACACACATCTCACCCTAGCATTCCCTGTATCCTTTCCACATTTTGTTTTTCTCTTGTTACTACTCAATTTGTTAACTCCCTGGCTTCTCCCACCTGCCAGTGGCATGTGAGTTCCATGGGGGCAGGAGTTTTTTAATTATGTTTACCACTCCATCTCTGACACTTGGCACTGCCCCACACATGAAAGGTACACAGTGATGATTTGGAAAGAAGGAAGTATTTCTTCTGAGCAATAGGAGGTACTATTTATAAATGGCAAAAATTTTCCCTAGGAATGTAAGAATGCCCTCTTTATTGATCTAGTAGTGCTTCAAAAGGTTTTAGATGTTGTGTATGTGGAAAGGCATGTCCTAGCAATTGCCTAGGCCTGGCTGGTGAGGCTCAGTGGGAAGAGCACTGGCCTGTGAACCAAAAGGCCACTGGTTTGATTTCTGGTCAGGGTACATGCTTGGGTTATGGGCCAGGTCCCCAGCCGGGGGGGCGTGTGAGAGGCAACTGATCAACGTTTCTCTCGCACGTCGATGTTTCTCTCCCTCCCTCTCTCCCCCGTCTCAAAAAATAAAATCTTAAAAACAAGAATTCCCTAGACAGAAATGTGTAAGCCTGTCACCTGTGATAAAGACCTGGTTCATGGTCGTATCCTCACCTTTGAGTGTCATGAAGTACCATCAGGAGGTGGCGCGGTTGAATCACTGGTCTGTTTTCAATCTTGTAGGGATGGTGTCAGTTGTGGAACTGAAGCAGAGTTCTGTGATGCAGCGATTGCTTGTAGGCTGGATGCCAACAGCTATCAGGTGAGTGCTATCTGCCAGGGAAATCAAAGGGCCTAAGAATTTAACCTTTTTGTGCTGGCCGGCCTGCTGCATTTCTTACTCCAAAGTAGATAAAAATCATACTGGAAAGCAGAAGAGTCTGCCCAGCCTCACATTCGGTCTGAGCAGAACCACATTCAGAGCCCACGTCCTCTGGGATGGGACACCTTGACCACAGAAACTGGCTTCCTGTGTATGTCCTCTCAGTATCCACTTCCGCCCTGACTTACCAAACCCAATTTTGAATAACATGAGAAGTAGGGAGTTTTTGATGGTTAGAACAGCATTCCATTGTTATGTAAAGCTGTTTAAAATTGATCATAATAATTGGTTATAAATCAAATAGAAAAGGATTATACCAACATGCAAACTCGTGCTCCTGTTAATTAACAGTGTACATTATCTCTTAATTTTCAAATTATAATGACCAGATGATTTTCAATAGTAAAACTTGGCCTTATGTTTTTAGAGGAGATCAGGGGCCTTCAGACCGTCCCCTCAGTCTCGCTGTTCATTGTGTCGAGAACGATGCGTTCATCTTCGCTCTGTGCCAGGATCATAAGCTGCGCATGTGGTCGTATAAGGTAACCGCTACGTTTCTAGCTAGAATAAGTTAAAAAGGGATTGCGAATTGTTAAAGACGTGAAGTAAGTCTTGCTGCTCTTCTTAGATACTTAGTTTGAAAAATTACAAGCCATGTCCAAATTCAGGCAGTTTCATTTTTCATACACTTATCCCCAAAGTTTTCATCTGCATTTTGAAAATTATAAGTCCTATAGAAAAGTTAAAATAATAGTGCAGAATAGATCCTTTACTTAAGAGGAACAGCCCTGGCTGGTGTGGCTCAGTGGCTTGAGTGCCAGCCTACAAAATGAAAGGTCACTGGTTCGATTCCCAGTCAGAGCACATGACTGGTTTATGAGCCAGGTCTCCAGTTGAGGGCATGTGAGAGGCACCTGATCGATGTTTCTCTTGCATATTGACGTTTCTCTTCCTCTCTCTCCTTCCCTTCCTCTCTCTAAAAATAAATAAATAAAATCTTTAAAAAAAAATTTTTTTTTAAAGGAACAGATATGCTTTTGAGGTGCAGTTAGTAAAATAATTTCCAAGGTTCACAAAACACTGGATGCTTTTATGTATCAGACTAAGAGATAATTTCATCTTAGCCCTCAAAAAGAGACCACTAGGTCCTTTAGCACATAAACTAGGCAGAGTGCTAGATATAATGGATGTGCATCTTTTAAAGGGGAGGGGACTTGTTTTCTAACCTAAATGTTCTTTGGTAACACTAACTCTTCTCTTCGGCAGGACCAAATGTGCCTGATGGTGGCCAGCATGCTGGAGTACGTGCCTGTGAAAAAAGACCTTCAGCTCACCGCTGGGACTGGACACAAGCTACGACTTGCTTATTCCCCTTCCATGGGAATGTACCTAGGGGTTTACATGCATGCACCAAAACGAGGACAGGTGGGGCACACATGAAACGTAGCACGTTATTCTGTGTGTGTGAACTGGAGTCTGTTTCAGTTCTTCAGGTCGACCTGGATGTCTTGTGTGTTGTTTTCACAGAGAATGAGCATTTGTGCTAATGTGTGAATTGAAAGGTCGTGCAGGACAAGTCAGGGTGAAAGGGAGTAGAGAGCTTAAAGGAGTATTTAAGGAAAAGTTAACCAAAACCAAAGAAGAAAGAATAAATTTGGAAGTCTGGGCGGAAAAGTGGAGTCATGAAGAGGGATCTAGGCGTTCATAAGTGGTTGAACGGAAGTGGCACGCACTGACATCCTCAGTGTCTTGGATGGAAATACAGGCGGCACGCTATTGCACGCCATCTAAGGATGAAAGCTTTCAGTGTTCCACCGTTTCGTATGATGGTAGCTATGACCTTTTCATAAATGCCATGTCTCGGGGGGGGAAGTTTCTCTCTATTCCTAATTCATTGAGAGTTTTTATCATGAAAGGGTGTTCACTTTGATGCTGTTGTCCTAATTCATGTTAAGACATCAGTAATTTTACCGATCGTTTTACATACTTTTACATTTTTGCGTCATTCATACAAATATCCACACAGTGAAATGGGCATGTAATGTCATAGTATTATAATGAAAAGAGTTTTGACCTCACTGGCCCCCTGCGACAGTCTCAGAGACCTCTGAAACCTCTGTGGACCACATGTTGAGAACCACTCCTCTAACAGCCACATCCAGAGTTGAAGGTGCCATTCTAGGAGCAGGGTCAAATTGGGCACTGCTCTTAACCTCCTCTGTTTTGAGCACTGTGGGGTCTATCAGTGGAGCCTAAAATCAGGCAGGCCTTTTTGGCAGCCATATAACACGTATGCCTAGTCAGGTTGTAATAAGTTTGCGTCTTTTTTTTTTTCTTCACAAAAACTATTCTATGCAGGGTTTTTTTCTCCCTAATCTGTAAAGTTGAAGTTTTATTTTTAAAATCTCTGTAATAGTTTATATCCATTTCTATTCATTTCATTTGTTCCTTGTTTTTCTTTTGGTCCTTTGGATTTTAATTTGGTTAATAAGTGTATTAATCCAGGGCACCCAGCTAGCTCAGTCGGTAGAGCATCAGACTCTTAATAAATGTATTAATCCAGCAGATGCTCGCTGAAGTACTGAGCATGCCATCTGTATTTCCATGTAAGATGGTGTGGTCCGTGGAACGGTCCTGGGCCAGGAATTCTTTGTCACTAGTTGCGGTAAGGTAAGTTACAGGGGTGAGAGAAAGCACTGGGAAACCTGTAGTGATTTGACATTGCCACAACATCCATGTTTTGTAGAAGTAATCGGTCTGCAACGGATTGGAAATTTAAAAAAAATATAAACCAGTCCTTTTCCACAGGTAGCTTATGCAACATTGCACTGGACCAGCTGGAGTCTACAATTAGAAATATTTTGCGCAGCTGCCTACTGTACACATGCGCAATTGACATGTAACAAAAAAATTTTCATCAAATATTTACTTTTACCGTGAGTGATGATGAACTGATGAACTCTGTTACTTTTTATGTTTGTTTTGTTGTCTTTTTTGTTTTGTTTTTTAATGCTGGTTGCGACCTGCTAAGTTGGTTCATGTTCCCCTAATGAGTTGCAATCCAGCTTGTGAAATACAGCTGTAGGCAGGAGTGAATAGCACTACATGTGTTTTTCATATTTCATGCACTCCTATTCTTTTTCAAAAGGGACTCACTGAAACTATTTTAGTACTTCTTTCTGGACAATTGCTTATGTTATAAGGACACAATTATTGTCGCTCTTATCAGTGAATTTTCTTTATCAAAAAATTATTTAAAACACCCATCAAAAATACTATTTTGAGTTTGAAATTCTTTGTTTTGGCTGTGGAGTTAGATACTAAACATGAATTATTTTATAGGGTTCTATTTTTAATAAAGATTAACTGACGAATGTTGATTTGTATTGTGTGTATGTTTTAAATTGTCTGGTACTTTGGAAGACTATAAATAGGTTTCTGACTACAATGAGATACCACCTCACACCCACTAGGATGGCTACTATCAAAAAGTAAAAAAATAACAAGTATTGGTGAGGAAATGGAGAAATTGGAACCCTTATTCATTGCTGATGGGAGCGTAAAATGCTGCAGCCACTATGGAAAACAGTGTGGCGGCTCCTCAAAACATCAGTCACAGGATTGCCCCATGATCCAGCATTTCCGCTTCTGGGTGCACACTCAATAGAATTTAAAAAATAATAATGTAAAGTAGGGTCTCGGGGATATTTGTATACCCATGTTTATAGCGGTACTATTCACAATAGCCAAAGGTTGGAAGCAACCCAAGTATTCATCAACAGATGAACGGATAGACAATATATGGTGTATGCGTAAAATGAAATACTATTTAGCCATAAAAAATGGTTATGATAAATGTTACAGGATGGTGAACTAAGTAAAATAAGCCAGTCACAAAGAGACAAATCCTGTTGGGACTCCAGGTACCCAAGATGCTGAGGAGTCAGAGTCAGAGCGATAGGAAGCATGATGGCGGCTGCCGAGCACTGCGGGGAGGAAGGAATGGGGGATGTTCAGTGAGTGCAGAGTTTCGCTTTTGTAAGACGGAAAGAGTCTGGGGGGTCAGCTGCACAGTAATGTCGATGTACTTAACACTTGAACGTTATGGGAAATGTGTATTTGACCATACCTTTTAAAAAATAGGTTTCTGAATGCTAATAACTCATTTAGAAAAGTAGCACATTGATTATTTCAAGTAATAAATTATCAACTTGTGTTTTAACAGTTTTGCGTTTTCCAACTGGTGAGCGCCGAGAATAACCGCTACAGTCTGGATCACATTTCCTCCCTGTTCACCTCTCAGGTAGGTTGGCTCGTCCTTCGCGTGTTGCCGCGCAAACGCAGGAAGGAAGTGTTGGCTGATTCGACTCTACTGCAGTATCTCGTGATGTGTGCAAACAAAATGTCGCTTGGGTTTCACCAAGTTCATGTGGTGCTATCTTTTGTTTTTATGATTCTGCCTCTCCCACTGATACAAATGTAGGTCATTACAAACTACTGCCCTTTCTTATTCTAACTCCCCTCTTTCCCGCCCCCATTTCCTCCTAGGAGACACTGATCGACTTTGCTTTAACCTCGACGGATATCTGGGCCCTGTGGCACGATGCCGAGAACCGAACGGTCGTGAAGTACATCAACTTTGAACAGTATGTAACACTGACCTTTGTCATCCTACCTCACCCCAAGCAGTTTCATACTAAGCAAACGAGCGCTTTTCAGGTGGTGCCAAAGTCAAGTATTTGCATTTAAAGGATTCAGCCCTGGGTCTGCCTACGGTTAACTATTTTCTGAAAAACCTTCTTTTATACTTGTGTTATTTCTTATCCTTGGTTTTAAGATGAAATGAGGATTCTTCAGTGTTGGAATGAGATAAAGAAGATACCATGTCTCTTGGGAAAGATAGCACATACCCAAAATACTTCTAATCTGGAAGGGGGGTTGTTTTGCTTCTAATCAAAGATATTTTCTGATACCCACAACTTCTAGGAGCCACTAAAGCCCCTTCGGGTTCTAAGATTACACAAGTACAGTACTTCTCAAACTTTTTTTAAACAGGAAACTCTTTTTTTTCCAAACATAACTCCAGTATATAACAAAACCAGTATTTTGTGAGTATAAAATTAAAAACACCATTCAACATGTTAAGAATTTCTAATATACATTTGGTATCTTATACTTTAATGTATATCATGAGTTATGAATGTTAATAGTTACAAAATATATTTTAAAAGACTTATTTGGAGTCAAACACTTATGTAACCCCTGAAACACGTAGGATTCCCTTGAACACATCTTGATGTCCCTGGAACTGAACTGATTGAACTTAAGGGTCCCTCATAACCTTATATTCGAGAATAGAATTCTAGAAACAGTTGCCCCCCCATTGACCCTGAGCAGCCACATCTCAGGAAATGTGTGAGAGAGTCCTGATAGATGGCATTCCAGCCAAGTGGGGAAGAAGCAGAGACTGGAGTCAGATGAGAGTTCGAATCCTGATTGTGCAACTTGCTAGCTGTCAGATGCCCTAAGCCTCACTTTCCCCATCTGCAAAATGGGGTTAAGACACCTTCAAAGCTACACGGCAGCTGCACCTAGCCTAATGTCTAGCATGCAGTAAATGCAGAGTAAGTTAGCTGCTATTTATAGAGTTGTGTTTAGAGTTTTAATTTCAGGAAGCCTGTTAAAACTGGTTAGAGCACATCTAAAATCAGAATAAGTTTCTTCTTTCTGAAATGATTTTTGTTTTTTATTATTGTTGTTTTTTAAGACCAGTTGCCTCTGACATGCCCCCAACCCGGGGACCTGGCACACAGTCCAGGCTTGTGCCCTGACTGGGGTCAAACCAGATCTTCGGTTTGCGGGACAGTGCCCAGCCCGCTGAGCCACACCAGTCAGGGCCTTTTTTTTTTTTTAATTTATTGATTTGAGAGAGAGAGAGAAACAGGGATTTGTTGGTCCACTAATTTATGCATTCATTCATTGATTCTTGTATGTGCCCTAACCAGGGATCAAACCTACATCCTTGCCATATCGGGACGATGCTCTAACCAACTGAACTACCCAGCCAGGGCTGAAACTTTTTTTAACAGTTGATGAAGTAGGCATTGCAGAGATCAGTGATGGGGCCCTCCCTGTCCAGATACCAGATACTGCCAACAGCATAAACTTTGTTTCTCTTCATCATTTTTCTGTAGACTGATGGACTGTTTTTCTCTGTAGTAATGTTGCAGGTCAGTGGAATCCAGTTTTTATGCAGCCTCGGCCCGAGGAACAGATCATTATCAGAGATGATCAAGACCCCAGAGTAAGCAATGCGGAAGTCTTATGTAAGGGGATGTTTTCCCCTGACCATCAGTCTCAGAAGAGCCAGGTGCATTAGAACTCTTCCAGCTGCGGGCGAGAGAACCCACCTCAGACTGACTAAGGTTTAAAACTAGACCGCACTGGCTTGTGCAGCTGAGAGGCTGAGTTAGCTGGCCCCACCCCTGGCTGGGAGGGTGCCTGCAGCAGTTGATGTCTCCTTCGTCTCTATCCTGCTTTCCTCCTTGTTGGATTTGTTCTCCGGCAGAGCCTGTGCGTTCTGTGAATGAAGCACCCCCAGGGGAGAGAGCACCTCTGTCCCAGGTCTGGCTTGCCTGGCTGGGGTCGGGTGGTGTTCCTGACACAGTCACTTTGACCAGAAGGAATAGAACACTGGCTTGGCTTGAGAAACACATCCAACCTGGGCCTTGCTCTGGGGGGAGGTTGTGAAGTAAGTTGAGTGTAGACAGTGGAGGAATGGTTCCCAGAGGAAGATAAGGGATTTGTTAGTGAAGGAAGGGGAGATGGATTCTGTCCAGGCACAAACCTAGGTGTCCTCTGTACTAACCACTGTGGTACCTGCACATAAAGTAGACGTAAGACAGATGCCGGCAGTGGTGTAATAGCTTTAAAAGGTAATGCATTGGAGAGCAAAACAGGCCAGTCTCCCTCTTTTCCAGGGACACCCTCGGGATATGTGGTAGAAAAAGCTTTCAGTTGATGCCTTAATATTAAAATGAGATTTAAAAATTATGGTGACTGTTTGTAGGCGTGGAAACCCACTTTGAACATCTGTTGCCATGTTTTTAATCCCAAGAGGTTATTACACTTGACTTTTGTCTAAACACCAAAATCATATGCTGATTATTAAAATCCTTGTTTTTCTCCTTCACTTTGGTCATTTTATTGTCCTCCAGAAGCTCAGAAGTAAGGAACTTGAAAGAAGGTCAGTCAGGTTTACTCCTCACTGACAGATCTCGTTTATGAAATTTGGTCAAAATAATTAGGCAGTGTGAGGTTTTCCAGTTTATTTTCTTCATTTCTCCACTTGTGAGAGCTTATTGCAATTTTTTGTTTTTCACATATAACACTATTCTTGGTTCCTTTTCTTTAATATGTGAGCCATAAAATGAGTACTTTGTGGATGATGTAGAAACCAGTCTAATTGTTCTGGTTAGTGTAGTTGTTCTTACTAGTATACTCGTACATCACCAATAAATTAGGTTCGCCTCTCCCACTTAAGTGGGGCGTTTGACAAGGTGTGTTTTCTGGTGGAGCCCAGTGGATCTGCGTGAGGAGCACGCCCTGTTCAGGACAGGACACCTAGCTGACTCAGGCACCGAGGTCTTCACTCTCCAGGGGGAATGGAGAACTGCTCTGCTACCTGCTGTTGCCCCAGTGTAGAAGGGCACGTGTAATAGAAAGCCAGCTTTGTTGCAAACCAAACGCTCTTGAATTCTTCCTCAAACTTCTCTAATTGTTATTTTTTTGGAATGATACTAATTTTTCTTTTATGTTCTAACAGGAGATGTATTTGCAGAGTCTGTTTACACCAGGACAGTTCATAAATGCAGCTTTGTGCAAAGCTTTACAGGTCAGTGAGAAAATACTTCATGTTTGTTTAAGACCAGCCCTTTATTTTATTACTACTTATTATACAGTAAATTATTGCTATCCATTTTTGTTGTGTTTTTGCAATTGTATCGTACTGTTTTTTATAAGTACTTTTTATAAGGGTGTTTATAAACGCTGCTGTAATTTTTATAACTGGTCTTCCCACGAAGTGAGACTCCCAGCTGGGAGGTGGGACAGGGCACTTTCCCAGTGACGAATTAAGCGTGCCAGTAGCACAAAGAGAAGTTTGTGCCTACCCTGTTACAAAAGATACATTACTACACTACATATAATCTCTATACTTAAAAGAAATCTAAAATATTTTCCTGGTTAGTTTTGGTGGTATTCTCTTACCCTTTTGGTAGTACAGTGAAGATCCGACTTGGTTCAGGTTCAATCTAAAACCTAAATCTAATGCCCTGGCGGGTGTGGCTCAGTGGACTGAATGCCAGCAAACTGAGGGGTCACCTGTTTGATTCCTGGTAAAGACACATGCCTGGGTTGCGACCCAGGTCCCCGCTTAGGGGCGTGCGAGAGGCACCAATTGTATCTCACACATTTCTCCCTCCCTTCCCCTCTGTCTAAAAATAAATAAAATTTAAAAAAAATAAATCTAAATCTAAGCTTCAAAAATCACATAATCGACGCTTCAAAATCACATGGTTTAAGAGATGCTTCAAATTTTACAATAGGATTCTCTACTTCAAAGTCACTTGTGCTTCCTTAAATTGCCACACTTGGTGAACTGAAAATAGAACATGGCTCATGGAATGGAAAGGTCCCTGGAATCTCCTGCTCTGGCCGCCCACTTGGGGCAGCAGTGAGGCTCCTCTGAAGGACAGCCCTCTGCTTTTGGTTGCCTCTGCCTCCCTGGCGACAGGTTTCTCACTGGCGCTGTGTGAGTTGTAGCTCCCAAACAGTGGCATTTAAAAGTTCTTCCCAGTGTCAGATCAGACTCAACCCCCATCCTTTTGGTGGCTTCTTTCTTTTGGAATGTCAGAGAACTTGTTTCTCTCCTGTAAAGCAGCCCTCAGTTATTTTAAGAATCTTTCCATGTTCTTTAACTTTCTCTCACGTGGTATAGTTTCCAGACCCTTGACTTCCCTTCTGGGCACATCGTTGGATATCTGGCTACTGCATGTTTTCTGTTTTCAGATAAAACTTCAGAATGACGTGATCCCTTTTTCCCCTTGCATCTCTTCAGCACTTTGTCCTTGTAAACAACGATCAAACGTAGGATGGTATTTCCCGTGATATCTCTTGCATCCCAGTAGTGAGGCAGCCACCACCCCTTCGCTCCTGTAGTTTAGCCGTGGGCCGGCCTCAGGATGTGTGTGTTCAGCTCCGTCACGCGTCTTCCTTCCAGCGGAGCAGTCGCCGTTCTGCTTTCTGTAATAATCCAAATGTGCCCTGCGGTGACTCTTTCAGATTCAGGGGTTTCTGCAGTTTATTCTGTTCTAAACTACTTCAAACATGCTCTGATTTCAGTTACAGAAATTACTTGCAGAATGTGTATTCCAGGCGCGTCTGGTCTCTTTTTGATATCATATGTTGCCCCAGTGCCGTCTAAGCTAAAGTATTTTTCATTCAATTTTAGGTATTATATAATCCTCTCATATTTCATCTCCTCTCACATGTCTCTTAATTTTAGATTTTCGGTCAAGGAACCAAGAGGAATTTAGATCTTTCCTGGAGTGAACTAAAGAAAGAAGTTACTTTAGCTGTTGAAAGTGAGGTGAGGCTTGGGTAAAGAAAGAATAAATATATTCTTCCATTTTGATGTGGATGGGCAGACTGGTACTGCGGAACTGTTCAGATTGTTCACTGAACCTTGTTACCGGAAGTAAAGACGTTTGAAGCTTTTACCTGGAGAATTATATATTTGTGTAGTCAGTGGCGTGTAAGCCGTAGAGAATATCCAGTTAGCTATAGCTTAGGAAAATAACGTCAGATAGTCATGTTTTAGGGGGAGAAGCTCCTGAATGGTATCAAGAGTTTCCTTTCTTTTCTTTACCAGCTCCAAGGAAGCGTGACAGAGTACGAGTTTTCTCAGGAGCAGTTTCGAAATTTACAGCAGGAATTCTGGTGCAAGTTCTACGACTGCTGTGTTCAGTACCACGTGGCCCTCTCTCATCCGCTCGCCCTGCACTTGAATCCACACACGAACATGGTGTGCCTGCTGAAGAAGGTAAGGGAACTGGCGCGCAGAGAGCTCCTTCAGACAGTCAGTGGGTCCCGCAGAATCCTTGTCTGCTGTGTGTCGCAGTTGGCTGTTAGGACTTTTAGGACTTTGTTTCGTTTTGTTTTGGTTTTTCCTAGAATTACAGTTCATTTGTATTTAGATAGTCTTCTGCATTGCTTATACATTTTGGCATTTTACTTCATTTACCTTGATATTGAAGTGATTTCAAACTTAATGTACAACTTACAGGAATAGCACAAAGAACTTCTGTGTACTCTTCACCCAGATTTACCATTTGTTAACTTCCATTTGCTTTTTTTCCTTCTATAATTTGTTTTCCTGGGCCACTTGAGAGTTAGCTGAGGACTTCATGCCCCATTAACTGTACAGGTTAACATGAATCTGAGATCAAGGGTGTTCTTATGTAACCACAGCACAATTTAAAGGCCAGGCGGTTTGATATTGATGTAATACTGTACAGTTCATAATCAGATTTACCAGTTGTGCCTGTGAGTTTTCTTCTTGATCTATAATCCAATCCGAGATCTTGCATATGTTCATATGTATGTTTTTTCCCCTTAATCCCAAACTGTTGTCGGCCTTCCTTTGTCCCTCGTGACGCTGACATGTTTGGAAGACTGCGTCTCTTGTCTGTACAGTGTCCCTCAATGTGGATTTGTCTGGTGCTTCCTCGTGATAAGATTCAGGTATCAGTCATTTTATACCTTCACACGTTCACCGAAATGAATGTAACTGGATCTGTGTTTCCAGGGGTACCTGTCTTTCCTTATGCCTTCCTCCTTAGTGGATCATTTGTATCTACTGCCTGATGAGAACCTCTTGACCGAGGACGAGACAACCATATCTGATGGTAATAGTGCTTGTTACGCCCATATTTCATCTCCTTCCCACATGCACGCCGTGCTTTGTTTCATATAGAGGCAAAACCCATTGATTGCCACTGTGACCTTTCCTGGTCATTTTACCACATTGCAGATATTTTAAGGGAAGCTGAAGAGGCCTGAGCACCTCTAAGACCTCAGATAGATCCTTAGCATTTAATTATTAATATTTTCACATAATATTCATCAGTAGCTCTTCATTGGCTTGAGACATGAGTGTTAACTTTCTCTTACTCATAGACGTGGATGTTGCTCGGGATGTCGTCTGTCTTATAAAATGCCTTCGTCTGATTGGAGAGTCCGTGACTATGGATATGTCAGTAATGATGGAAATGAGTTGTTTCAACCTACAGTCTCCAGAAAAGGCTGCAGAACAGATTCTGGAAGATTTGATCACTATTGATGTGTAAGGAGAACTTAGGGTAAAGTGCACTTCCTAATGGAAATTTAGCAGTTTTTAGTGCCAAAGTCAGGATTTTAACGTACATTCAAGTATGTACAAAGTAGTGGCTTAAACTATTAACTATTAACTGGCCTGTAAATTCTGAAACACAAAAGTATTTTTCTCATATATGTATTGTCTGTCATTTGTGAAAAAATGAGGGGAAATTTGCTTCGTGGAGTAAAGTATCTTGTATACCTCCATTCCTTGGTTATGTGGCTGGTTTTCCTGTTTCATAGCACATTGACGCTTTCAGGACTCACACAGAGTTTGTCTCGTGCGCTCTCGGTAGTAACAGGAGCTTTCTAATTGTCCTTACAGAGAAAATGTCATGGAGGACATTTGCAGTAAACTGCAAGAGATTAGAAACCCAGTCCATGCCATTGGGCTTCTTATACGGGAAATGGACTACGAAACAGAGGTGGAAGTGGAAAAGGGATTCGATCCAGGTAACCGACAAAACAACAAGCGTGCCCTTCTGACGTAGCGAAAACGATGCATTTAACCACCGCCCCCCTTTTTTTTAAATTGCAGCTCAGCCTTTGAATGTTCGAATGAATCTTTCCCAGCTCTATGGTAGTAGAACAGCAGGGTATACCGTGTGCAGAGGTGTGTATAAAATTGCCAGTACTCGCTTCCTCATCTGCCGAGACCTTCTGATCTTACAGCAGCTACTAATGAGGCTAGGAGATGCAGTAAGTACTGTTTGAGAGAAAACTGGTACAATTTAAGATCTGAAACCTTGGGTAGCCCTGCAGGCACATAGCAGAATGTCAGCTCTACGAGCACAGACTTTTGTCTTTATTCTCTGCTCTGTCTCCCCTGCTTGACCCCTAGTAGGTGCTCCGTAAATAGTTGTTGAATCAGGAAAGAGTAAGCGTCAGAATCTGAAATGACAGACCAAGAACATACAGAGAGCAGATAGTTTCACTATTACCCTTTGCACGCACAGGGGTAGGAAGTTTTCTCAGGTTGGCTCTTCCAAAATTGAGTGGTATTAGTCCTACTTTGGCTGTGATAGCTGGGGGCCATTTAGTGGGAGGAGAGAGGAAGAGAAGAAAAAGCTCCCTTCTGCATGCAGCACAGGGTTTACCCGAAGCACGGTCTTGAGACTGCAGTCTGTCTTTAGGGCTCTCCCACCTCCATTCTGTGCTTCCTTTCCATCCTGTTCTTCTTGGGCCACCAGACTCTACAGACCTCCAGTCCCTGTCACCTGCCCTACTGAACTTCCGTGTTCAGAAATTACCTTTCTTCCCACGGTCAGAAGCCCCTTAGGTCTCTGTCAGCAATTCCTAATGAGCCTGACAAGAAGCAGTCTAATTAAACTGATTTACGTTAGCGAGTACAAAACAACTGTAAGGCCTTTAGGGTTCCCAGAGATTCTAACACTTTTTAAATCAGAATTCATTAACTCAAATACATTGCTAGTGGTAGAATTTCGGGTAAAAATAAGGAAACACGTCTGGGAAGATGATTTGTTTGGGCCCACCAAGGAAGAACAGGGACCTTCCCGCGAGTCAGTCACTTACCACCGGCTTCGTTCGGTTCTTTTCAGTCTGGATAGATTTTTCCATTTCTTTAGGGGTTTGGGGCTTTTGGTTTGGGGCTTTTTTTTTTATATTATAAACTTTGTTGGGTTTTTCCTAAACATAGAAGTAATAGATGGTCATTGTAGAGCCTTTATATGTAAACAGAAAGAAAATAAAAATTCACCCGTAATCTGCACAATGATAACCACTGTTGCACATTTTGGCACACACCCTTTTTTTCTGTGCATTTGTTTTGTGTTTTATTTATAAAATTAGGATACGTTACATAGTATTTTTTTTTAACCTGGTGGTTTTTATTCTACTTACAAATTTCATCAGCACTTTCACATTATTAAATATTTTTCTACAGCATTAATTTTAATAATCTAGTATAATTTTAATTTATTCAATCAATCCCATTCGTGGTCATCCACACTGTTGCCAGTTTTTCCTTGTAGCTGTAATTTTCTGTACGCCTTTGGTTGTATCTCTAGGATAAAGTCTAAAAACTAGATTTGATTGGTAATAGGCTGCACACATTTTTAAGGCTTTTGGCTGTATTGCCAAATTTTCCTCTACTTTTTCTTTTTACCCAAGACCAGAAGTATAACAATGGTCTTAGATTTCCCTGTTCCACTTCTTGAATTCTGAATCCACAGATTTAATGAGAGTTAAGCTTTCCAATATTGTCTTCTTTTCGTCATCGGCTCTCATGACTTGGTGAGCTGTTTTTTATTATTTTACATGTTTGGGTAGATATTTTTGCCCTCTGCTATCCCAAAATATAATAGGTGTGTTGCTTTTGTTTATGTATAACTGTTACTTTCTTTTTAAAATTTACTTATTGATGTCTAGATGGGGGAAGGGAGAGGAACATCAATTTCTTGTCTCACTCATTTATGCGTTCATTGGTTGATTCTTGTATGTGCCCTGACTCGGACCCACAACTTTGGTGTATTAGGACAATGCTCTAACCATCTGAGCTATCCAGCCAGAGCTGCATATATGTTACTTTTTGTATGCCCTTTGTAACTTTTTGTTACTATATTTTACCTCCACCTGAACCTTAGGAGTTACAATCACTAATTGCTATTTCCTGTCTCCCCCGACCACCCATCATGTACAGGTGATTTTGGGAGCGGGTCAGCTCTTTCAGGCACAGCAAGACCTGCTCCATCGAACAGCTCCCCTACTCTTATCTTACCACCTCATTAAGTGGGGAAGTCAGTGCTTGGCAACTGATGTTCCAGTTGACACACTGTGAGTTTTATTATTCTAATTATTATTAAAATAAATTGTGAGTGTAATTATTTTTTTCATTGTCTTACAAGAAGAAAATTATAAACATGCTGTAATGTATTTTGCCTTAAAATTCGAAGAGCTTTTAGATTCTTCATTTTTTAAGGTTGAAGGCAACTTACAATGATTAAAATAAGTATATACTTGCTATATGTTATCATACATGTGTGTATAATGTAAAGGTAAATCCTGTTGGGAGGAAAATAAGATGAGGTCAGTGGAAACGTTAAGCCACACAGAAACATTGTGTTAGTTGTTAAAGGTAGGCTGAGATTCTTTATAAAGAAGAAAGGAAATCCAGCAATTAGGAGATACACGCTTTCAGTAAGATACACCATTCCGTTTTCTCTGGCAAGGCGAGGCTTTTCTTAGCATGGCGGTCTCTGGGAAATTTCCGCTGTGGCTTCTCGCTGAGGGGTCACTGAGTGGTGTCATGGGCGCGTGTCTAAACCATGACACGTTTTCCAGAGTTTTGTGCTTTCGGTGGAGCTCTCGTGTGCAGTTTGTTAATGGCACTGGCAGCGTTCTTGATAGAGTAACTTGTTGAAGTCATGTCGGGCATCACAGAATTTATGAAGCTGATTTTCCCCCTTTTTTCACAGGGAGTCTAACCTCCAACACTTATCAGTACTGGAACTGACCGACTCTAGTGCTTTAATGGCGAATAAGTTTGGTAAGGACCGGACCGTGTCTGCATTTGATTGTAAATTTGGCAGTTATTATATATTCATTAAAGTGGTCTCTCGCCACCTTGTTATAGAAAGTTTGGGGAGGCTCTGCTTTCACTTGGAGAGGGGATGAGCAAGCTGTGGCCTGAGACCTCTGCTTGTGACAGCGGTCTTGTGGAAACCATAGTCCCAGACGAGGCATACGACCTGTATCTACCTACTGCCGCTTTCCCGCTGTATAATGATACTCCAGCGGTTGATGCAAAGTCACTTTTTAAGTTTACTGAGTTCATGGTAGCTTTTGTAATCCTAATCAGTATATGTTCAAAAGGAGCCCCTCTCATGCTTGAGAACCATTCTGGGGAATTTATTTTGTGGGGGGGTTTTTTGGTATAAACCTTGGAATTTTCAAACTATTTTTATTGTAAATATTTTCTAGGGGAGACACTTAGGTTTAGTGAGACCAGTGAAAAGCAGTGACTACAGTGTTGATTTAACTGGCTTTTTACATTGCATTTATGTAGTACTTCACAGTTTACAAATTGCTTTTGTTTATATTGCCATTGATGATGTCAACGGTGCAGGGGGTTTTTACTTTTTTTTTTAGATTTTATTTACTTTTAGAGAGAAGGGAAGGAAGGGAGAAAGAAGGAGAGAAACATCAGTGTGCAAGAGACATATCGATCAGTTGCCTCTTACACACATCCAATGGGGGACCTGGCCCACAACCCAGGCATGTGCCCCAACAGGAAATCAAATTAGAGATCTTTTGGTTTGCAGGCCAGTGCTCAGTCCACTGAGCCACACCAGCCAGGGCCCAATGGTGCATTTTATATTTTGAAATAGTAAGTGTCCTTTGTTATAGGCATAAAATTAATTGGTAGACTGTCTTAATTGAAAATTGATACTGCTATCACAAGTTGGTGATTGTCGTTTCTTTTTTTCTTTTTTTTTAAGTATCTAGCCCTCAGACAATTGTGGAATTATTCTTCCAAGAAGTTGCAAGAAAACACATTATATCTCATCTCTTCTCTCAGCCGAAGGCACCTCTGAGCCAGACTGGGTTGAATTGGCCTGAGATGATTACTGCAATTACCAGTTATTTATTGCAGCTCTTGTATCCTTTTATTTAAAAGCCATTAGAATAGTTTTTTTTTTTTCTTTTTTTTTTAAGTCCTCACCCAAGGACATTGTTTCATTGCCTTTAGAGAGGGAGGGAGGGGGAGAGAGAAACATGGGTGTGAGAGAGAATCACTCATCGGTTGCCTCCCACACACTCCTGGACCCAGCATCCTCCACACCCAGACTGAGGGTCCGAAAGTGTCCCAAACGGCTGGAACCTTTTGGTCACGGGATCACATTCCAACCAACTGATGCATACCAGCCAGGGCAAAAGGTTTCTTCTAGCTAAAGAGTCTAAGGCTCACTCTGCCTTGTAATGAAGATTTTTTTAATGAGTTTGGGTGCTGTTCCACGTACAGAAGATGACAGTACTTATTTTCAGATATGATCCCAATTTTTATTTTATTTGGGTTTGGTTTTTTGCTCAGGAGTTGAAACAGATTTTATTGTTATGTGCATGTTTAATACCTAGATCTCTTTTAAAGTGTTATACATTCATCAAATATTTATTGACTAGCTCAATTAAGCCATTTTATGGAGCTCGACTGCCCAATGTGTACGTTTAAGTTTTGCCAAAAAACATTAAAAAATCTCCTTAACCAATGACTAGGTGGCCTAGCAATCCCAGTTGCCTCTTTCTAGAATGTTTGATGGGAAATTGTCAGTATGTCCAGTTGCAGGTGAGTACTGTTGAATATTTCAGGTTTAATTATTGTAAAGAATGGGATTTCTCAATTTTTTTCTTTGTAAATGTTACCTGCATTTTAATTGGTAATTAGAACCGTAATAATTTATATTCAACTGCACCAAAACATACTCCAGATTTTCTCTACTTCCCTCTTAATAGTATCATTCCTAATAAAATTTTTTCTAGAATCCTTTCTTCTTTTTTTAAGTCTCTCTATTAGGTAAAACAGCATACCATTCTGTTCATTTAAATCCTTTCCTGGAATCTAGTGATTAAACCAGTAAATACCAAAAGTTGGGAAATTTGCTAAGATGGAAAGCATATGTGTGTTTGTGTTATTGGAGTCCCGTTTATTTTCTTAAGGTATCTAATAGCCTAATATAAAAATCAATGAACAGGATTAGGTTTTGTTCTCCGGGTGATGTCAGGAAATACAGCTTTTGTTGATTGACCACATCTGCTTTCCCTCTGTGAAGAACATGGAAATGAGTATTTATTTTCTTAATCAGAAAGTGCCTTTTATGCCTTTAAGGATTATATTCAGCTGCTACATCCCTGGTGTCAAGTCAATGTTGGTTCCCGTCGATTTATGCTGGGACGGTGTTACCTGGTTACGGGAGAGGGCCAGAAGGTAAACTGCCTTTGAGTGGTGAACAAAATTAGCGCAAGGAGGACACTTAGTTTCCATTGAACTAAGTTGCAGGGGGTGAGAAGCATAGAATCCTTTGGATTAGGATACAGAAGACTGCTAGTGCCTGTGGACAATGTGCAGCCTCGGGTACTAAGGACACAAGAGAAGAAAAGAGTGAAACCCTCCTGTCCCTATACAGGTGTTTTAGGGATGCATTTTAGTAAATAAATATATTTTTCAACTACATTGTTTTCATTATATCTTTTGCGGGGGGGTGTTTTGGTTTTTTGGAAAAGCTTGAATTATCATTTAATTTTTAACTACTGTAACTTCCTAGGGTTTTTGAAAACATTTTTCATGACAATTTGAGATAAAATTTATATATCATTATAACTCACCCATTTAGAGTATACAATTTAATATAATACATGTCAACATTTTTAATATATTCAGAGTTGTGCAAGTATCACAGTTAATTTTAGAACGTTTTCATCACTCCAAAAAGAAACCCCAACTTATTAACCATCATTCCCCAGCTCCCCTATTCCTCTTAAGCCCTAAGTCAACCACCAGTCTACTTCATTTCTCCACAGAGAGGATAAATAATAAATAAATAAATTTACCTATTCTTGGTATTTCATATTAGTGCAGTCATACACTTTGTGGGTTTTTTTGTGGGTGATTTCATTCATTTAGCATATTTCAAGGTTCACCCGTGTTGTACATGTCATTTCTTTTAATGGCCAAATTATATTCCATTGTATGGGTATACCACATTTTGTTTATTCATCAGTCAAGGGGCGATATATCATTTTTTTTATCAGCTTCTTTTCCTATTATGGTAGTTGACATTTCTGATTTTTCTCTGATATCCTGGTATGTAAATTTTCAAACATACAGAAAAGTTTAAAAGCTTTTATAGTAAAGTCCTAAGTCCTATATATTTACCACTCAAATTCTACAAATGTTAACATGTTGCTACAGCTGCTTCATTACATATTTATCTATTAATTATTAAAGTTTACTTTTTAATAGCATTGACATAAAAAAGTAAGATAAAAATATCAATAATGCCTCAGAGAGTTTAGAAGGGCAGAAATTATGAATGTAGTCAGCAGTATTAAACAATGTTGTTTCTTTGTCTTTCTTTAGCACATGAGCACCTAGAATTGGAACAATCCATTGTAAGTCACTTAGTATTTTATTTCTCCAGGCTCTGGAATGTTTCTGCCAGGCAGCATCTGAAGTGGGCAAAGAGGAATTCTTGGATCGCTTGATCCGGTCAGAGGATGGGGAAATAGTTTCCACCCCCAGGCTGCAGTATTATGACAAGGTACATTATGTCATGGTTTGGCTCTTTTTCCATTATCTGAAATGCATTGCTTTGGTATTTTTGGAGAAAAACAGTATAAAAATTAATCATTCCTCCCTGGCTGGTATAGCTCAGTAGATTGAGCACAGCCTGCAAACCAAAGGGTCGCTGGTTTGGTTCCCAGTCAGGGCACATGGCTGGGTTGTGGGCCAGGGCCCTAGTAGGGAGCACACAAGAGGCAACCACATGTTGATGTTTCTCTCCCTCCCTTCTCTCTCTAAAAATAAATAAATAAAATATTTTTTAAAAAAATAAAGAATTATTCCCTGGATTTCCAAGTAAAGGGAAAATGAATTTGCCTAGAACAATTGAAAATTTTTAATTAAATTTGATAAATGTTTTTAGCTTAAATTATATCATTTTATTATCCCAGTTATCAGAATTCTATTACTTGACATTAGTTTTTCTGGTAACTCAAATGATTAACTTGCAATGTTTAGCCTTAGTTTATGATTTGGCCCCTGAGCTTTTCTCCTGCCACTGTTCCCTCTGGTCACTCAGCTGTTATGATGGCGGCCTTCTTACTGTCTCCTGCAAGCCAACCACATCCTCTGTTCCTTTCAGAGCCTTTCTGCCTGCCGTTCCCTTAGTCAACTTTCTCATGCCCTCGTGGCATTCAGGTTTCTGCTCAGGTGTCACCTCCCTGCCTCACCTACGAAGAAGAATGGGTGCTTATGCTGTCCTGCCTGCTTGTGCCCTCTCCCTCGTGTGCTCACTCGCAGACTGGCACCACGGGCAGTCTCCCAGCCCTGCTTCGTTTTCCTTTGTAGCACTTCTTTGTAACGTGTTGTATTCTAGTAGCTATGTGTCGTTATTCAGCTTTCCCACCAAACAAAATGCAACAAGGCAGACTTCACTGTTCTGTTCATTGCTTGTTCTTTAAAGAGATAAATGAATTTATGCTGAAATACTGAAATAGATTTATATCTATTAATAGCCCTCTACTATCTTGCAAATGAGAAAATTATTTTGAATTTTAAGTAGGAATTTTTAATCTGAAGCCAGATAAATTTAAGGCATCAATAAATCCCCTGAAATTAGGTATAAAATGTTGTTTGTATTTTTTTCTGTGGAGAGGCCCATAGTTTTTACCAGAAGAAACTTACTGATTAAAAAAACATTAAGAATCACTGCTCCAGTGGACTCCAAAGTGGGAATGGGAAAGAAAATACTAGAACTCTCACTCACAGAAGAAATAGACCAAGGTATGCTAATGTTTATCATAAGGATTGGCTCCGATGCCCTTATTTGGCCCTTTTACCAAGCAGTCGTTTGTCTCAAGGCAGGCGTCTGAGGGGAGAGCGGTGTCGCAGGGAAGGGCAGTGGTACGTAGTGGCACCCTCGTCCACGTCATTTCAGTAGGTTGGGTTTGCCTGGTTAAATTGATTTATACGTTACATTCCTTAATTTTAATGAAAATCACCTTTACAGTATGAACATGGCTTTTAAAAACTGCAAAGGAACCAGATTGGAGATTCTAACAAAGTACAAGCAAGTGAGGAAAATGTAGGGCTGACACTTACAAACATGTCAGTCTTACAAACATGTTAAGCAAAAGAAGTCAGATACACAAAAATACATACCATAAGATTCCGTTTCCATGAAATCAAAAAGAACTGTTGAAAGTCAGTAGTGGCGCCCTGACTGGTGTGGTTCAGTTGATTGAAACGTCATCCGGTAAATCGAAAGTTCATGGGTTTGATTCCCACTCAGGGTAGCTGCCTAGGTTGGGGGTTCAGTCTCTTGCTGGGGCACAAACAAGAGGCAGCCGATCAGTGTTTCTCTCATCAATATTTCTCTCCCTCTCTCTCTAAAATCATGTCCTCAGGTGAGGATTAAAAAAAAGAAGAAGTCAGTAGTGGCTGGAAGGAGCCACACCGGAGACTTGGAGTACTGATATATTATAATTCTTAATTTGGGTGCTGGTAGCACCGGTGTGTTTACTTTGTGAACAGTCAGCCAGCTCTGTACTTAGGATCTGTGCACATTTCTGAACACGTGTTACACTGAAGTGAAAAGTATAACCTTAAAAAAAACTAAGCATCCAGAACAAAAAGATGTTTTTGTACTGTGAATGAAGAAAAGAAAGCTAATATAGAGGTAGTAATAAGTAAAATAATTTTATACTATTTTTATCTTTACAAACTTATTTTGAGTGTTTCATGCAGACGTCTTAGAGAAACGGACGTATGTAAGCAAGTAAGTGCGTGAGCACAGGCCTAGAGTGTGCACAGATGTTGCTAATAGGGAGGACAATTTAAGCAGTTGGAGGAGTGCCATTCTGGTACCGGAAATGGGTTATGTCAGGCAGTAGCGTAATCTGTCTAGGCTTTTTATAAGGCTACGGTATTAGTATTATTTACTAGGCTTTAAATTCACCTATGACCTAAACAGTACAAAAAGTTAGTAGTGAAATTATACGTGTTCCTTCCCTCAGCAAATACTGAGAGCCTGCTATGTCCTAAACCCAGAGTACAGAGCCGCGAACAAAAACGACCAACAGGAGGTTTTACAACAAGCCAATTACTTAACAGCAGAATCTAAAGGAAAATCTCAAATAGTGACCAAATGATCCTAATGCTCATCTTGTCAGCAGCTTTCATTTAATCTTTATCTTACCCAGTTGTTTAATGGACTTAAAATCATATCTCAACTGGAGGGCGTTAGCATATTAATTTGAATGGAATTTTCTGCTATTTGTCTGTAGGTTTTGCGTCTCCTCGATGTTGTTGGTTTGCCTGAACTAGTTATTCAGTTGGCTACATCAGCAGTCACTGAAGCAGGTGATGACTGGAAGAGTCAGGTAAGCACTAAATATAATCTAGCCATTTCTCTTGAGGTTTGTCGTGAATGTGATGATTTGATTTATATTAATCTTTCCCCCCCTATGTTTGATACTTAGGCCACTTTAAGGACATGCATTTTCAAACATCATTTGGATTTGGGTCACAATAGCCAAGCGTATGAAGCCTTAACCCAAATTCCTGACTCCAGCAGGTAGTCAGTCTCAGTCTGTCTTCAGGAAGGTGATTTATTTACTAACACTGTTTAACCCACGAAGACAGTTGACCCTCATCTCCCTTTCCTTTCCTTTCCTTAGGCAGTTAGATTGTTTACGGCAGCTGGTGGTAGTTCTCTGTGAACGCTCGCAGCTACAGGATCTTGTAGAGTTTCCCTACGTCAATCTGCATAACGAGGTAATTTTATTTTCCACCAAGGACCGGGCACAACTGTGTTGGTTGTCGTGATGGCTGCTAACTTTGATGTTCAATCACTTCCCCATCCTTAGGTTGTGGGAATAATCGAATCACGGGCCAGGGCTGTGGACCTCATGACTCATAATTACTACGAGCTTCTCTATGCCTTTCACATCTATCGCCACAATTACCGGAAGGGTGAGCACTGGAGCTGATGGCCTGTGTTGGAGGCAGCCTTATCAGTTTAATCATGTTTTACAAATATATTATGTATTTGACCTATGTGATTTTACCTTATTTTTACTACTGCACGTGTTCTCTACAAGCATTTGGGGATATTATGTTGAAGGGCAAGAGGAGCTTCACCCTTTTGAAGACCACCTGTTAGCTCTAAAGACAGGCACTCCAATTCTCGAACCTTTTTGATGCATTTCCAGTCAGATGACCTTCCATGTGTGTCTACTCTCTCATTTTATTTTATTTTTAATTATATTTTATTGATTATACCATTACAACTGTCCCAATTTTTCCCCCTTTCCCCCTCTCCACCCAGCACCCCCCCACTCCCTCAGGCAATGCCCCCACCATTCTTCATGTTCGTGGGTCATGCTTATAAGTTCTTTGGCTATGCCATTTCCTATATTGTACTATATTATATAGTACTATAAAATATTATATAGTATAGTATAATATATACTACATACAGTACAATATATAATATTGTACTATATTATATTGTACTATATTATATTATACTATATTATATAGTACAATATATTATCTATTTTCTATATTATATCCCCATGATATTCTGTAACTACCTATTTGTACTCCTTAATCCCCTCACCTCTTCACCCCTTCCCTCATTCCCCCTCCCATCTGGCAACCATCAAAACACTCTCCCTATCCATGAATCTGTCTCTTTTAGCATAAAAACATCTTTGCATCTTCTTTTATTTTCTTGAATCATCCAGGAAGGGTTGAAGATCTCCCGTTGCTTGCTTTCACAATAATAACATCCCTTAGTCAACCTGATTAAAACTAGTTTAACCAGATAAATGTTTAGGTCTTCCTAGAGCAAGGCTGTTTTCTAACAAAATGTCCTACATATTACGGGCACTCACAAATATTTTTGGGCCCCGGCCAGGTAGCTCAGTTGATTAGAGCATTGTCCCGATACACCAAGGTTGCAGGTTTAGTACCAGTCAGGGCATATATAAGAGTCAACCAGTAAATGCATAAACAAGTGAAACAACAAATCAATGCTCCCCTCTTTCTCTAAAATCAATAAATTAAAAAAAAATTTTAATTTGTTAGAATGAAAAATAGTTTCATTCAAAAACTGAAAGAAAATTTTTTAATGTTCTTTGGTTTCTGGAGTCCAGTGCTGTCTCAGAAAAATGTATTATTCAATATTTAATCAACCTGTGTAACCAAAGTATGGTTAAAAAATAAGAGTCCGTGTTCTTAAACAGAGCATCCAAACATTTCTTGGTCTCAGAATCCTGGGTGGAGATAGGTGACCATTTGGCTGAGACAAGCTCCCTAAGTGAGTCTTCTGCCCTGTTTGGGAATACAGGATCTAATAGTCAGAAATAACATTTTACATGATTGTTGGGGGGAGCTTTTTTTTAATTGTGGCAAAGTACACACGAACTGTACAGTGTTGACCATTTTTAAGTGCCGGTCACGCTGAGTGCATCCACATCGCTGTGTAACCAGTCTTCAGACCTCTTTTCAGTCTTGCAAAACAGAAACTCTGTACTCATTAAACAATTTCCCATATCTTTTAATCTTGTATTAAAACATAAGTTGATAATTTATTACTTGAAATAATTAACATTGTACTTTCCTAAACAAGTCATTAGCATTAAGAAACCAATTTTTTTTACGTGTGGTAAAATACATACAATATTTACCATGTTGTCCATTTTTAAGTGTGCAGCTCAGTAGTACTGAGTACATTCACATGATTGTGCAGCTCATCTGCCAAGGTTTTCTCATCTTGCAAAACTGGAACTCTGTGTCCCTTAAACAGGTCCCCATCCCCTCGTCCCCCAGCCCTGGACAACCGCCACGATTCTCCCTTCTGTCTCTGAAGGTCGCTGTTAGAATCATACATTATTTTTCTTTTTGTGACTGGCTGGTTTCGCTTAGTGTATGTGATGTCTTCAAGGTTCATCCATGTTGTATCATGTCAGAATTTTGGGGTTTTTTTTTTAAGATTGAATGATATCATATCATATGTATATGTCACATTTTATTTATCCATCAATGGATACTTGAATTGCTTCCATTTTTGTCTATTGTACATAATGAACAAGGGTGGACAGATTTCTCTTCAGACTTTGCTTTCAATTTTGGGGAGTATATTTTCAAAAGTGGAATTGCTGGGTTGTAAGGTGATTATGTTTTTAATTGTTGGAGACTGCCATATTGTTCTCCCTAGTGGCTGCACCCCCAGTTTACACTCCCACCAGCACTGCACAAGGGTTCCCATTTTTCTACATCCTCACCAACACGTGATTTTGTGTGTGTGTGTGTGTTGCTAAGTTAAATTCAGTTTTGTTTTAATTTTAATATTTGATAAGTAAAGCAAATTCTGTGTCTCTCTAAAGAAACCCATTTTGAAAATTCTGCTGTCTAATTTATTATTGCCTCACAGCCGGCACAGTGATGTTTGAGTATGGAATGCGTCTTGGCAGAGAGGTTCGGACTCTCCGGGGACTGGAGAAGCAAGGCAACTGCTATCTGGCTGCTATTAACTGTTTACGACTTATTCGCCCGGAATACGCATGGATTGTGCAACCAGCATCTGGTGCAGTGGTATGAGAACTTTTCGTCTTGGAACTTAGGGATCATTTTATTTATTTGGTTTGGTCCTTTCAGAACTATGATCTTATCTTCTTTTGTGTCATTTAAAATTTCTCTTGGGATATTTGTGAATTTAATCTATTTTTGCAGCAGTTCAGTTGGCATATATTACTACCTGTTTAGTTCCCAAGCTCAGAATCATTATAGGAAGAAGTATTACAGAGCAGGTTTGGAGTTCGAGAGACCTGACTAACTTCAGGCAAATCAGTCTTTTGCTGTCCAGTTATTCTCTTGCATAAAATAGAGATGATAATATTAATATCTACCTTATAGAACTGTTAGGGTATTAAATTGAGATAATTCATGTACAGATTGCTTAGAACTGTAACAGTGCCCGGCCCACAAAAAGTGCTCAATAAATGGTAGTAGCTGCTATTATTTCATTCATTTTTGTTAATTCAATCTACAGTGACTATTTTAAAGAATGTAAACTTTGAGTATTTTTTGTCATGCCGATGTAGTCACATGTGCTCAGCTACCTATATTGTATAGTTCCTACGTTTAGTAGGCTGTTTCCCAGAATTCTGAGTGGAGAGTATATCTGCAACCAAGGAAAGTCGGGGTTTATACGGAGATCAGAAATCCACACCGTTGGACTCAGTAACGTGTTAGAGCTAAACGAGCCACCTTGGCAGACGTTCCCTTTCCTTGTCTGAAAGTTACAGTACCTTTGTAAGAAGACTTGTGCTACTTAAATAATTTCTGTTGCGAGAGTTTAAGCAGGAAAGCTCTGAGTGCAAATTAAAATAGTGATTTTTCACAGTTAAGTGACTTTGTCGTTTCAGTATGACCGCCCTGGCGCGTCCCCTAAGAGGAACCATGATGGAGAGTGCACCGCCGCCCCAGGTGAGACGGGTCGCACCGGTTCTTCTCTGGACAGTGATTCTGTTGTTGTATGAGAGTATTACTTTTACATATTTTAATGTGCTTACATTGTAGTATAGTAATATTGTAGTATAACTATGTATTTTATATATATAGTAGTTACATTGTAGAACTCTTGTAAAGTTCCCTTTTCTTAGTGTATTTTCAATATACTAATCTGCTAAAGGTTGGTGGCACTTCGAAAACTTTGTATGGCTGTATGAGAAATGAAAGTGCTTAAAAAGTGTGTTTCGTTTCTTGTATTTAAATCAGCTTAGTGGCAAACTTTTGTTTTATCAGGCTCCTTTGACACTACCAAGGAGGCATGATGCCCTTCCTTAGAGAGCCCGGGCTCCAGGGCTGGACGCCTGGCTTTAATTCTGCCTCTCTCGTTTTGGGAATGTTCCTTTCTTACTGATACATATAACAGATAACAGTTCTTTATGGTTCTAAGATTTAAATGAATGATCCATAAAACACCTTGTAAGCACCAAGCCGCTGGTGCTTACAGCGCCACTGCCGCTATGATTCAAGTACTGCTTCGATTTGACTCAGTTGTACGTTTGAAGCAGGGTGCTGCTTTAAGTTAGCTTTTATGGAGCCACCTGCTTTCTCACCGTGGAAATTAAATGAACAGCTACATAATATTTAGTGGCAATCGACAGGTTGAGATAGTCTATAGGTACGTCTTTTGCATTTGGAGAATGAAATTGTTTGTCTTTGGCTGACAGCAAATCGGCAGATCGAAATCCTGGACCTGGAAGACCTAGAGAAAGAGTGCATCCTGGCTCGTGTTCGCCTGGCGCTGGCTCAGCATGAGCCGTCGGCAGTCGCCGTTGCAGGTGGGGACGCAGCAGTCTGTCAGTTCCAGCAGCACACTGGAGGGCCACGCTAGAGGGTTATAAAGCATGCTGTCCTTCTGAGATACTCTCAACAAACAGTTTGGGGGCCCATTTGCGTATACCTCTGGTCGCACTAAGTGGTGCTTTTCTGTTTCCACAGGAAGCTCGTCAGCAGAGGAGATGGTCACTCTCCTGGTTCAAGCCGGCCTTTTCGACACCGCCATATCGCTCTGTCAGACGTTTAAGCTTCCCTTAACGCCAGTCTTTGAAGGACTCGCTTTCAAGTATGTTCGCCATTGTCTTTATAGTGTTAATTTTCTAATGCAAAAATGCTGTTGCTTAGTTTGAAGCAGGGGTCACACAAGCCAGTAACCTATAAGCCAGTGTTTTAGTTTAGTCCACACAAAGGGTTTGTTCTTTTTTTTATTTCTTTTAGTTGATTGTGATTTTTTTTTTTAAATATTGATTTATATTCCTCCTGAGAAGATTTGGCTTTCCTGGACCCTCATTCCCACAACCTGGGTTCAGAATAGTGTCCATTTGAGGCAGATCATGTGTCCTCTTTAGTCCTCTAGGACAGCTATTGGCCCCTGAAAGCCTTATTAAAAAGTACTGCAGACAACTGTAATTAAACAATAAAATAACTAAAATAAGTCAATCAATCAAAAAAAAACCCTCCTTATTGAAGTTACCTTATACCTAAATATTAGTCAAGTAGTTTGTAGATTGAAAATATTAACTTCCAGAATTTTTCAACATCAGTTTTCTCTTGAAAGTAAATTATCTCTTAACACTTGTTGATGGCCTGGTGGGTCATTCAGTTATGTGGCCGTGAGAAGAGAGAAGAGCCAATATCCCGGTAGTGAATTCAGCAATAGACTAGAGCTCAAGTTGTCTTATCTCCAGCTGTCGTAACAAAATAAGGTGGTGCTTTTCAGCAAGTTAGTTTTTGTGTGTGTGGACCATTTGCATTGCAGATGCATCAAGTTGCAGTTTGGTGGAGAGGCTGCACAAGCAGAAGCCTGGGCCTGGCTAGCAGCAAATCAGCTCTCATCCGTCATCACCACGAAGGAATCCAGGTATAGCCCTAGTGTTTCTCCTGCTTCCCTAGGGCACCCAGTTAACCTCAGTTTCCCCCAATCCTTCTCTGACAGCCCTAACCCTCAGTAAACTCCCCTTCCTTGAAACGCACTTACAATTTGTATTATGCAGCCTACTGCTTTACAGTTGGAGCATTTCACAATTTGGAAGTCTTTTAACTCCTAAATTAGCATACCAGAACCACTATTAAAATACAGATTATGAGATAATGCCCTAACCTTCTAAATCAGAACTTCTGTATGACTATAGTGCTTGATCAGGTTTGGCAACAGTAATCTAAGCCATTATTCTTATTTTAGAAATTTGAAACAAAGAAGTTAAGTGAAGTGCATAGTCAAGTAAATACGTGGTTATTGGAAAGGGAAATGAAAAATTCAAGTCATCTAGTTTCTACTACTACCCTGAAGTCACTTGGCCCTAATAATATTAAGTGCCTTGTAGCAATATTACTAATTCACTTGTGAACTTCTAAAGATTTTTTCCCTTGTAAGTACATTCTTTGAATGGTACTATAGATAGCTGTTAAGAATCTGGAACTTAGTAGTCCTTTCTGCTTTTATCAAGTGCTACAGATGAAGCATGGCGACTGTTATCTACGTACCTAGAAAGGTACAAAGTCCAGAATAACTTATACCACCATTGTGTAATCAACAAGCTCTTGTCTCATGGAGTCCCTCTGCCTAACTGGCTTATAAACAGTTATAAGGTAAGGGTGTCTTCACTTGGAGAGAGTAAGAAGCTGATCTTTATCATTCTGAATAACTTCAGATGATTTTAAAAAGCGTAATAATTTATGGAAATATACTGACTTACATACTTTGGGCAGCTTCTCAGTACTAGCTAAAAACAATTTCAATTCCACATGACATACTGAGTGATTAAAGTTCTGCAGCTTAGTAATTAAGTTAATGCTAATGCCTGCGCGTCTGCTCACCGAACAATGAGTGGATACTTTGAACCATGACTCCTGTGCACGACACAGTATTTATTGTTCACTACTCAGAGAATTCACAGGATTTGGTGGAGTAGTTTTCAAATTACTGCAGCAGTGTTTCTTTTGGTTTTTGTCAAAATTGGGTTTTTGGACAATCTGCATCAGAATTATTTGGGTAGTGGACTTCTTCAAAATATAGATTCCTGGGCCCCATCTCAGACTTACAGAACCAAATTATCTGGAGCTACAAACCAGGATGTATATTTTAACAAGCTCCTGAAGGTATCTGAAATACCTTGGAAGGAGAGGGAAAGAGAAAATGTAAAGCTTAAAGTCAGGAAAATGGATCCTTTTTTTTTTAAGTTAGAAAGTAGAGAAGGCAGCTAAGATTGGTTGTGATCCAATCAGAATGCAGAAAGCACAATTCGGTAGGAAAGAATTAAAATGTATCTTACATCACAAAACAGGGGAGGAAGACTACTTCATTCATAGGGCCTCACAAGGTTAGAGAGGGTAACTAGGCTGTTGGGAATCCAAACCTTAAACCAAGGTGCTCATTTATTCATATTGACAAGTATAAATGCCAGGGAATCAGACACTCAGTATCCTTTGGTCTTTGCCTGTGTAAGATGAAATCAGGCAGATGTTCATAATCACTGACTCTTTACAGAAGGTTGATGCCGCTGAGTTGCTCCGTCTGTACTTAAACTATGACCTTTTGGAAGAAGCTGTGGATTTGGTTTCAGAATATGTGGATGCTGTTCTGGGAAAAGGACACCAGTACTTTGGAATTGAGGTGGGCGTGTACACACATTTCATTTAATACTGTATTATCACACTAGGTAAAACCAGGATCCGAAAATAAATGAACTATAGAATAGTGGATTTAACATTTACTGTTAGTAGTTATACAACTTGTTTTCTACAAGATTAGGGACTGGCACTCTAAGAATCTTCAATTCCCTGTTTTTACAATGGGAATGTATTTTCTTTTTCTCCATCAAAGGGATGTGGCTTTAGTTGGTATTTGGAGGAAGGAGGTAAATAAGAACAAAATAGTTGTTTGTGTGTGCTGAAGACTATGCTGCATCTCTACCAGTGTTTTCTCGTTTAATCCTTACAGCAGCCTATAAGGGATTGTTTTAATCCCTTCTCCCTTTTTTTAAACCGTTGATTAAGGAAAAGGGCTCAGAGATAATTTGAAGTTAACTTGAAGTTGCCAAAGCTCACATGGATGGTACGTAGATAGAAGAGCCACGTCTAAAATTCCGGTTTAGTTGACTACAGAGCCAAGCTCCTAAACTCTCAGGAATGTATTGAGAAATTTGAAAGTTAAACTTTCCTTTTCCAAAATCCCCCCCCCCCCCCCAGAGAATTTGAATCTAAATTTCAGACTGGAAATAGTATCATTCCTTGAAAATTTAGAGAAGTTTTATTGAATGTGTTTAATATGATAAACTTAGAAGCCTTAGGGTTTCTTTAAGATAAGAGATGACATGAATTTAAAAATGCATTTGATTTAGCCCTGGCTAGTGTGGCTCCGTGGATTGAGCACTGGCCTGCAAACCAAAGGATCACTGGTTCGATTCCCAGTTAGGGTACATGCCTGGGTTTGCAGGCCAGGTCCCCATAGGGGGTGCTTGAGAGGCAACCACACATTGATGTTTCTCTCCCTCTCTTTCTCCCTCCCTTCCCCGCTCTCTAAAAATAAATAACTAAAATATTTAAAGAAAAATTTGAAAAAAACTGAAAAATAATTTTATTTAATTGAGAAAAGGATACATTCCCCAGTTGAAAAAGAGAAGGGGGGTTCAATTGTGTGTGTGTGTGTGTGTGTGTGTACACACGCATACTTACAGTTTCTCATTATGAAAAAAAATAAGCATTTTATGTTATCAGTGCCTGTGAAAGGAGCTATCCACTTTTCTGATTTTCTTCAAAAGATACTTTTCCTTTCAGTTTCCACTGTCCGCAACTGCTCCAATGGTATGGCTCCCATACTCTTCGATTGATCAGCTTCTCCAAGTGCTGGGAGAGAACAGTGCCAACAGTCACAACCTTGCGGTGAGTCCTTCCCTCGCTGTGCGCCTGCCCTAGCGGTCACACCTGACAGCTGGCTCTCCAGTTCTCAAGGAGTGAGGGAGGGGCAGAAGTCATGTGTTGCCCTTAACCTGCTGCCCCAATCCTTGCATAAAGTGATTTGTTAAATCAGATATAACCCCTCTGGTTCTAGGAAGAGAGCTGGTGATGCTTTTCTTGAAAATACTACTGTGATTTGCATATTTAGAAAATTCATTAGGCAAACAGGATTGGAGAATTATATGTAAGAGAAGTGCAGTTTTATCAGTAATGTCACAAAGCACGCTCCTATAGTGAATAATGATTAAATGAAGCAGAGTGGCTAACATCTTTATTAGGGGGTATCTGGCTGGAGAAGTCAAAGTGACTAATAAGCTCAGTCTTTTTCAGTACTGACATACTCTGTAATGATTTTCTTCTTACAGCTGTCCCAGAAAATACTCGACAAATTGGAGGACTACCAGCAAAAAGTTGATAAGGCAACCCGGGATTTATTGTATCGTCGGAATTTGTGATCCAGATGGTTGCCCAGCCTTTGTAATCGCTTGGTGCCTCTTTGGGCTTAAGACTTTACTCTACAGGAACCCTGTGCTCCAGGCTGATTTTTATACCTGTAAATGAGGTGTACAACATTTGAGTCTGCATTCTGCGCAAGAGGAGAAGGGCAGATGAGTCACAGGACCTGTGCTTGCCGGCGGTGCTAACACACAGTTTCTGGTTTCAAACTTGGTCTCAAATAGCTGCTTTTGTATATGATTCACAAGCTTTTTTAGAGTTTATATTTTTTTAAACGACCGAAGACGTTCTTTATCTGCAAATTAAAACCCACCTTCACTTTCCACAATGGGTGATGGTGGTTGGTTGGTAGTAGCTGACCGCCGAACACAATCACTGGAAATCCTTTCATTCTTCCCTTCCACGTTTTGTATTTCAATGGAATTATTTTGGTCCAGAATTGACATGTATTTTCTTTATTGCAGAGGCTAATGATTTTACGTACTCTTTCCATTATTTATTGTGGAGTTTTTGTATGATCTTCAATAAAGTATTAAATAACTTGCCTAAATTAAGCCTAAAAAAAAGACAGGTGTCAAAGAAGATAACTTATTTTAAATCTGGTTCTGAAGCTAAAGTTAAACACTTAGCTAAGAAAAAAATCAGAAATCCATCGTCTATAAAAGTAACAATTTTTTGCCTTGGCTGGTGTAGCTCAGTAGATTGAGCGCTGGCCTGCAAACCAAAGGGTCTCTGGTTCAATTCCCAGTCACAGCACATGCCTGTGTTGCTGGCCAGGTCCCCAGTAGGGGGTGCACGAGAGGCAATCACACATTGAAGTTTCTCTCCCTCTTTCTCCTTCCCTTCTCCTCTCTGTAGAAATAAATAAAATCTTTTAAAAAATAATAACATTTTCAAAGTAAATTCTGTTAGCCTCTGATTTATGATAATCAAGCTGGACTTGAACATACCGTTAATCTAATAATGTAAACTTTCCTGGCCAAATTTAAAAGCATTCATACCCACAAATTTGGGGAAAGTGAAAAATAAAATCTTGCATTTTATTCTGTATATTAAAATTTATCTTTTAAGGAAACAAGCTGTATACTATTTCCTTGTATGCCCTTTGGCCTTTCTTGAGTTGTTTGTTTGTTTGTTTGTTTCAGAGAATTTTTATGCATTTACTTGAGCCAAACTGATGATACATGCTGGGGAGCACGACCTCAAATGCTCCTTGAATTTTCATAAGCCTTTAATTTTTATACTATCAACACCATATTTAGTGCTGTCCTTGGTGGCACATATACTAAAATTGGAACAATATAGAGAAGATTAGCCTGGCCCCTATACAAGGAAGACAGGCAGATTCATGGAGTGTTCCGTATTTAAAAAAAAAAAAAACCCACTGGATCATTCAGTTGGTTAGAACAGCATTCCACAACCTTTTGGGCACTAGGAATCTGTTTCCTGGAAGACAATTTTTCCACTGACTGAGGGGGTGGAGGTAGTGGAGACGGGAGGCAGAGCTCAGGCAGCAATGCAGGTAAAGATCCCTGGCCCACTGCTCACCTGCTGTGCTGCTGGGTTCCTAACATGCCAGGTTGCGGGGAGGGATCCCTGGGTTAGAGCATCATCCTGATACCTCAAGTTGCCGGTGTGATCTCTGATCAGGGCACATACAAGAAGCAACTAATGAATGCATAAATAAATTGCATTGGAACAACAAATTGATGTTTCTGTCTCTCTAAATTCAATACATTTTTAAAACAAAATACCATCTTTACATAATATATTGAGAGTCCTTGTCCTCCTACTGTTATAAACCTGTGGCTTCCAGTGCAGCAAGAAGTATCTTTTGACCTACCATACATACACAGAAGCACAAGAAAGATTTCACAAAATATGTCCTCTTTTACTATGTTCACTGATGTTGTCATGAGTGACTAATGGGTCAATTTGAGGATTCTTCCATAAGTAGGGGATAATGATGTCTCCCCCATAAGGTTGTGAGAATTAAATGCAATTCTACGTGTAAAGCGCTTAGACAGTGCCTGACATATAATAAATTCTGGATGAATGTTACTTAGTAAGAACTGAGCAGCCAGGAGTATAAAAATGTATACCACTGGATTTCTTCATAAGCTCAGTTTAGAAGGGGTAAACGAGCATTAACAGTATATATAAATGTTAAGTGCTAGGGCTAGTTAATGCCTGCACTGGGTGTTGAGGAATAAAAAAAAATCGCATGTGGTGTGGTGGTTATTCCAGACTGTGAAGGATTGAAGGTGAGATGGTGTTGCAAGCATCTGGCTCCAGAAAGGCGGCGGAGGTAGGGGGAATGCTAAAGGAAGCGACGTCAAGCAGGTTGAGGCTGCCAGTGGGCCAGATTGGGAAGGCTCCTGTGTCCTACCGCCACAATTTAGGCTTCTACCTCCTATACAGTATAATTTCTAGTGATTTTTTTTCCAGCTGACAACACAATGAGATATCTTTGTGCTCTAAGAAAAATATTCACAAACGCGTAAAAGACCCACTATTATATTTACTGTTCAATGCTATATCCAAATTAATCCACAATAATGAGGGAGAAAGTTGGGGAAAAGCCAGCACATCCTCCTAGAAGACAAATGACGACTAACAGTAAGAAGAAAACAGGTACAACATGGAGGACGAGGGGGTAGAGAAAAGACTGCAAAAGACGCATGGGCGGAGCCCGAGGTGCTAGGGAAATCTAAACTCAGGGCCTTCCTACTATTGGCTTGACTCTCTTTTGTTCCTTTCCATTGGCTACCGGCTCCTTCAATGGGCCAAAATAGCCAATCGGTTAGCGTTATGGATAAAGTCCGCCCTTCTCCCACAGAGAGAGGGAGGAGCCAGAAGGACCTGCAGGGTCCAAGGCGCTTGCGCGCGTGCGCGCGTGCTCCGCCGTTAAAAATCGGACCCTTGCAGGAGGCGGTGTCACCGTGTATGAATATTGATTACGCAGCGGCGCGCCGAGCACCGCCCTTCTCGGCTTCCTGACGCGAGCAGCTCGCGCTTGGGCTCGCGATGGGGAAGAAGTCCCGGGCGGTACCCGGCCGTAGGCCTATCCTGCAGCTCTCTCCGCCGGGTCCCCGGAGCAGCACGCCTAGCAGGGACCCGGAGCCGGAACTCGACACCGAGCCGGACTCGACAGCGGCGACGCCCAGCCAGCCAGCCCCGGCGGCGACACCAAGCCAGCCAGCCTCGGCGGCGCCGCCGCCGACCGCGGTGACTGCCGCGGCCGCCCCAGAAGACTCGCCTTCGGAAGGTAAGGGTGCGCGAGGGGCCCCGGCCTCTAGGTGGGGCGTCCGAAACTCCAGCTCGGGGCTTACGGCCTAGTCTCTTGGGCAGGGCCCTGGGAGGAGGAAGAACCCGGGCGGGCGGTGTCCGCATCCGAGGCCTGCTGCGTGGGGCCTGAGGGGAGGACGGCTGCAGGCCTCAAGGCGACGGAAGGGGCCGCGGAGCCGTGCGCGCGGGTCCCAGAGGCGCCATCTCTGGCGCAGGGGTTGGCCTGGCACGCCGAGCCTCGTTAATGTCCGCACTCGGTTTTGGATAACTTACGGGGTCGACGTGGGGTTCGCGTTTACAATCCACGGCTTGGTGACTGTGGGACCTGGCTCTTTTTTACACGTCATCTGCTTTTCCCTTCGTTTTTGTTGAAACCTAGAGAGACCCTTCAGGAGTGAGCAAGGCTTTTTTTTACGATATATGCCATCCGAAGCTTCGGTAGCCCCCAAATTGGCAGGTATCCCCAAAATTTTTTGAAGAAGTGCGGTTTTGGGGTTCCCAAGTACAATACTTGTGTGTTTTTTCCTGGACTGGTACTTGGATTAAGAGTAATATGATTGTCTAACCACCATGCTGTGCACTAACACAAAATAATGTTGAATGTAAACTACAACAGAAAAAAACTTTTTTAATTAAAAAAAAAAAAAAGGTAACTCGACAGTGCTAATCCAGGGAGTAGACGCAGGAGAATCTGTGATCATTTCAGGTGTTAAAAAATCAGGTTGGGTAGCTTTTGCAAAAGAAAGTGCTATAGCTGTGCTTGCTGTAAAGGCTGCAAGCACAGCCTGGTGGTAGCCTGGGGAACATTTAGTGTGTGTGGTTATTTCAGATGCAGTTTTTATTTATAATGTTCAGATTTATTTTTTGAAAATTTCACTTACTTTTAGAGAGAGAAAGAAGGGAGGGAGAGAAACCTGGATCAGTTTTCTCACCCCCACCAGAGACCCAACCCCCCAACCCAGGCATGTGCCCTGAGGCGGATTTCAACCCGTGACCTTTGGCTTTGCCTGATGACCCACAGTTAGCTGAGCCACGCCAGTCAGAGCTATAATGCTTAATGTTAAAGTCAGTAGAAGGTTCTAGTTTTGCTTATCTCCCAATTATTTTGGTCAGTGATGGATTATAAACTGTCTTTTAAAAAGTGAGATCTAGACTCGAAAGGTCAAATCAAAGATGGTTTTAGTCGCCTGTAGTGTTTCTCTGTCCATTGTCTGACGGTAGTTTTGTTCGTTCTCTCAATCCAGATGAACAGGAAGTGGTGGCGGAGGCTCCCCGAGTTGTTCAGAACCCTCCGAAACCAGTCATGACCGCCAGGCCTACAGCTGTTAAAGCAACAGGTATAACGTTTTACATTTTTTCTACAATATCTTTCTTTAGGATCAAATTGGTTTTATTTATGGAGTGTTTTGTTAACTGCTTCAGTGTTGGCTAATTTATATTTCTCCCATAAAAGTAGAAATTGAATTTTTTAATTTTTTAAATTTTTATTTATTTGTTTTATTGATTGATTTTAGAGAGAGAGGAAGGGGAAGAGAGAAAGAGAAACATCAATTCATTGTGCCACTTATTTACGCAGTCATTGGTTGATTCCTGTGCGTACCCTGACCAGGGATGGGACTGCAACCTTGGTGGATAGGGGGGTACTCTCAAATCAGCTGAGCTACCTGGCATGGCAAAGTGGAAATTTTAAATCTCTCTGTGAGAGTTTGTTGCATATGTACAATTCAGCCAGTGTAAAATGTGTTGCTGAATAACCTCTACCCAGATTCCTCTGCACTACTTTTTCTTCCAATGCCATTTTGTAGTGAGTGGTCTGGCTTCTCCCTCTAGCTCAGGTACTGTCTGTCTCTTTTCTATTTCTTTTCTAACATATTGCTTTGATTGGTACCTGGTAAATGTTAGTGGAGCCGAAAAGTGCTCTTAAGCATGAAGGCAGGGGTCTCAAACTCATTTTCACCAGGGGCCACATTGGCCTCGCTGTTGCCTTCAAAGGGCTGAAATAATTTTAGGAAACTACTTGTTAACTGTTAAGGAGTTGAAATTACATTCGGCCCTTTGAAGGCAACTGCCAGGCCGATCGTGGTCCCCGGTGAAAATGAGTTTGACCCTCCTGCATTAAGGGATACAGTATTTGCAGCAGTGGTTTTGTAAACAAACATGGGTTCAGATCTTCACTCCCGCGTTCATTCTAAGACCTCAGGACCTCATTCACCTATAAAGTGGATCTGACAGCCCTAAGTGTTATTTGGGTGATTACGTTGAACGATTTATATAGTTTTGCACAGAGCAAGTGCCAAATGTATAAGACATGTATCTTGAAAGGTTAAAATGTGTTTTGATACTTACTATTCCGTAATTGGTAATATTGGGTTGGCCAAAAAGTTACGTTTTTTTCTGTAAAATAAGACACATTTTTCATTTTCACAAATAACTATTGATTTGGATAATTTGAGTATGTCACCTATCTCCTGCTATTGGCTTCTAGTGGGTAGAGGACAGGATTGCTGCTAAACATCTTCTAATGCATAAGACAGCCCCACAGCAAAGATTTATTTGGCCAAAATGTCAATAGTACCAAGAACCACTTTTGACACATTCTGTCACTCACAGCACCTTCTCCACGCACGGAACAAATCTTTTTTTGCATTTCAGTTGCATTTTTACTTTTAAAATAATAACACACCAAAAATTGTATTTTCTTCCAACTTCAGTATTAAAGTAGCTGCATAAAAACTCACCAATTTCGATGATTTCTTTTTTTTAATTGTTTTCGAATGAAGTTATAGATAGCTAAGCAAAACTACAACCATCATATAGAAAAAAACTAAATGAACTTTTTGGCCAACCCAGTAACCCTTAAATTTGGTATACTTTTTTTACCTAATGACACCTGTAATAATATATACTCTTTTGTTCCTCCTCCCATTTGCCACTAACCAAAAAAAAAAAAAAAAAAGAGCCCTGGTTGGTGTGGCTCAGGGGATTCAGCACTCACCTGTGGACCTAAAGGTTACAGGTTCAGTCCTGGTCAGCACACACGCCAGGGCCCCAGCTGGGGGCCCCTGAAAGGCAACTGATCAGTGTTTCTCTCACACATCATTGTTTCTTTTCCCTTTCTCCATCTTTTTCCCCCCCTCTCTAGAAATAAATACAAGCTTTAAAAAAGAAAGAACAAAACCCAGTGTGGGTTAGAAAAGCTAAAACTTCGTTGTGAGAGAAATATTCAAACTAGAAAATATTATTTTCTGTTTTTACACTACATATATTTTACTTCATTTGAATGGCTTAGTATAATAGAGTAGGCACTCAAGAGTTGACTATGTCTTTTTCTTGAAATGGTTTTCGAATTTTACCTTTATCATTATAAACATCAGATTTCTTTCCACCAAAATGAAATAGAAATTTTAAGTTACTAATATATGCTTTTATAATATAGTAGAGCAAGCACATCTAATACTTCGTCCTAAGAAACAGTTTTAAAAAGTATATGCATGTGCAGTTGCGGAACACTTCGGAATAAGCTCCGCTAGGTTACATCAGTAGGCTCCTGCGGCAGTCAGCCAGCATTCAGCATATCCCACAAACGGGTACGTAGCGTGGTTCCGCAGAGGAGTGTCAGAGGTCTGTGGACCCCCTGAATTTCACATTCATGTCTGTGTTTCTGTGAGGGACTTCATAGCTTTATTCATCTTGATTATTACGTTTCTGTGACCAAAGGGTTAGAAACTACTGTTCAGATGACAGTATGAGGAAATTATAATAGAGTTACCAGAAGTATAAGACATAATTGCTGTTTGAAGCTTATCAGTAAAGTAAGGTATATAATCTAAGAAATCACTGCCTGATACATAGTTGATTTGCAGGTTGTGTGGCACCAGGCATTAAAGGTAAGCATATTGAGGTCATCAAAAAAAAAAATGCTGCTAAGGACTGTGGCTCCAAAGAATGGCTCTGCTTCCTCTGGTTTCACATCTCAGCAGTAGCCTGGGACATGGTCCTATGAGACTTCTATTTTTCTAAGATTAAGCAATTCTGCAGAATATTGTGAACATTTTTCAGTGTTCTAAGTTTATTCCAGTTTTTATCAGTGTATGGATTAAATTTTCAAAGGTGTGATTAGAACTTACATACATTACATGACTTGCTTTTATCTTGTTTTTATACCTTTAGCATTACTTATTGTCCCCTTAGCATTATTTCATGTAATCCTATCATGATCTAACTAATCATAAAGTAATACTGTATCTGATACCGTGTTGTAGTAGCTTTGCCAGTCCCCTATTTGAGAGCATTTGAGTTGTTCACAGCAGTTATTTAATTAAGGCTGCTAGAAACTTTGTGCAAAAAAAAATTTTTTTATTTCTTGGGGTTGTATTCTGAAAGATGAGGTTATCTAATTAAAGCATACCTGAAGTAGTTCTTGATACATGTTACCAGATTGTTATTAAGAAATATTGAATTGCCATGGCCAGCTGGTTCATTGGTTAGAGCATTGTCCCCAAACGACAAAGTGGTAGGTTCTTTTGGGTTCGATCCTTTCCCAGTCAAGGCACAAACAAGAAACAACCGATGAGTGCATAAATAAGTGGAACAACAAAGCGATGTTTCCATCTCCCCCCCCCCACCCCGCCCTCCTTCTCTCCCTCTGTCTCTTCCTCCCTCTCTCTCGCAAATCAGTGAAAAAAGTTTGAAAAGAAAACTACTGAATCAATTTAATGTAGGGTGTCTCTAACAATATTAAGTATGCTTCTTCCCCCAAATACTGAGTTATGTTATTAGGAGCTTAAAAGAGGTTTGATGTGTGCCATAGAAAACTCTGAGGTAAAGAAAAAAGAAATGGGTGGAGCCCTGACTGGTGTGGCTCAGTGGGTTGGGCACTGTCCCCTAAACCAGAAGGGTGCTGGTTCCTGGTCAGGGCGCGTGCCTGGGTTGTGGGCCAGGTCCCCAGTTGGGGGCGTGTTCGAGGCAGCCAATTGATGTTTCTCTCATACCTCTTATATTTCCCTCTCTCCCTTGTTTCTCCTCTCTAAAAATAAGTAAAATCTTTTAAAAAAAGAAATTGGTGGAGCCTTGGTGAACATGGGGAATTACCTCTACTTTAGGAATTTTGTAATTAAAATCCCACACAACTCACCTGGTTGGAATCTTTTACCAAAGGGTATATATAGCATTAAGGACAGTGATTTGGGTGATTAGATCTATGAATGTCTCTAAACTGAGAAGTATTGTTATGTAAAAATACAGATTTTCCATCTTCCTCCTTTCCTCAAAAAACCATTAGTGCCAAGTGCTAACTTGCAGACTGTCTATACAGAAATGTCTCCTTTTATAGCCCTACCCTTTACAAGGCTAGGAAAGTTGACGTGTCCCAGAACCATGAGAAATAAAATATTTGGTAACACTGTCAAATGCCTATTTCAGATCATTTTAATCAGTTTAAAGTAGTATTTTAGAAATTAATATTTAGTGTAAAATATTTAACCTGTGTGTTAAAACATTTATGCGACTAAAGAATTGAATGTGAACTCTTGTATGATATGAAGCAGTTATGTTTATTTTTACATTAACCCAGGAATTCACTTACAAAATTAAGACAAAGAAAACTAGATTCTGCTTTTGGTAAATACGATGTTTACCAAATATTTATTGAGAACATAGAAATGCCAGACGCTGGGAAATTTAGTTACTAATAAAGCTGAAAAGTCTGGCTGGGATTAAACACTTTATGTACCTGTTATTATTCCACTTATTTCTGCATTCATAAATATGCTTTCTATCAGGATGACGTTTACACATGTCATCCTGATACAACAAGGTTGTGGGTTCATTCCCCACTCGGAGCATATACAAGAATCAACCAATGAATGCATCAATAAGTGAAACAATACATTGATGTTTTTTTCTCTCTCCATAAAAATTTTTTTTTAAAGAACTTTGTTTTTAGTTTTGAAAATCTGTTGTCGTCTGCTAAACCCTAACTGGTTTACTTGTTTGAGACAAATACATAAATTAACAAATGCTAAAATCGGGATATACTGTATGCTATTTTGACAGAATATAAGGCTGAGTGATTGAGTCTGTATTTTGAGTAGAGTGTCAAGTAGCTATGCAGACTGATTTTATTAGCTCTAAGTACATAATGTAATTTATAGCTCTGGTAATTCATTGATTGTTTATTTTGAGGGTTGCTCTAATCTGTAAGTAAAGTAAATGTAAACTGTTTAGTTAAAGAACCATGTTATATTTTTTCTTGGATATTACCTAGTACATGTCAGCATTGTTATTACTGTTTACCTTTTTGTTTCTAGGAGGTTTATGCTTACTTGGTGCATATGCTGATAGTGATGATGAAGAGAGTGATGTTTCAGAAAAACCAGCACAGTCTAAAGAGGCGAATGGAAATCAGTCAGCTGATATTGATAGTACATTGGCCAACTTTCTAGCGGTTAGTAGCACTTTTGCGTGGGTTTTTAAGATATTGAAGCCACTTTGGAACCTAGATCTCAATTGGCTAGCCTACTTGTCAATCTGTGTCTCACTCTCCCTTCCCCCCCTTCACCCCTCTTCTTTAGTTCCTCCCCATCTCTCTCTGTCTTCTTTTTGTCAAGGTTGTAAGAGAGAAAAATGGAGAATAGAAAGGTTTGGGGGGACTTGTGTAATTGGAAGATAAGGATTTAGATTTGAGAAGCTAGGAACCGAACATGTAGGGTTTTGTTTTTTTTTTAAGTGATTGCCATTTTCTCAATTTTCTGGTTTTGATGTGATTAATGGATTTGTTACTATTTTCTTTCTAAAGGAGATTGATGCAATAACAGCTCCTCAGCCTGCAGCTCCTGTAGGAGCTTCTGCTCCACCTCCAACTCCACCTCGCCCAGAGCCAAAGGAGTCAGCAGCATCTTCCCTTTCTTCCACTACTTCAAATGGAACAGATTCAACCCAGACATCAGGGTGGCAGTATGACACTCAGTGTTCACTGGCAGGAGGTAAGCTTGATCCTTTGGTTTTTAAAGAAATCTAAAGTGCAGTCCTTAAAGCCGTTCTAGGCATTGAGATTTCCAAGGATGAATGCTCACATGCTTTAGCTCCAGACTGTGGGATTCTGCCTTTCTATTATTTTTTTGTTATTATTTAAAAATCCTCACCCGAGCACATGCTTATTGATTTTTAGAGAGCAGGAAAGGGAGAGGGAGAGAAACATCAAATTGGTTGCCTCTCATATACACCCCAACTGGGAAACTGAACCTGCAAGCTTAGGTATGTACCCTGACTGGGAATTGAAGCCCAGGACATGCTGGATATAGGACAACACTCCAATTAACTGAGCCACACTAGCCAGGGCTGATTCTGCCTTTTAAAAATACAGTATTTGGGAAGATAATAAGTAGGAGTGTTGCCTCTGAGAATTACTAGGAAATATTTTTATTGTTTGAAAGATAATTGCTTGCCCCTTTAACCAGTAATAGCTTGTGCCAAGTGAATGATCGAAGCCATTATTTTAAAAAGTTTTTTGGGCCCTGGCTGGTGTAGCTCAGTAGATTGAGCACAGGCTACAAATCAAAGGGTCGCCAATTCAATTCTTGATCAGGGCACATGCCTGGGTTGCGGGCCAGGTCCCCCAGTGGGGGCCATGTGATAAGCAACCACACATTGATGTTTCTCTCCCTTTCTTTCTCCCTTCCCCTCTCTAAAAGTAAATAAATAAAAATTTAAAAAATAAAAATAAAAAAATAAAAAGTTTGGGGGGTTCAAAGTAAGTTTTGTACTATCAAACTGCTTTTCCTTTTTTAAAAAAAAGTACGCAAAGGTGATGGGGGGGTGGTTTCCCCTCAGGGGACATTTGACAATGTCTAGAGACAATTTTGGTTGTCACACCAGGGGGTGGAGGACTGTTGCTGCATCTAGTGGGTAGAGGCCAGGATGTTGCTCAACTTTACATAAGACTGCCCCCACCCCTGCCCTGCCCCACCACCAAGAACTGTTCTGCCCGATTTAACTTAACATTGCTGAGGTTGAGAAACCCTGTGTTAGATTGTTACAGCTTAAGAGATGACTTGGGCTATAAGGTCAGAACTATGGAGGAATTCGTGCTTAAAATTTGTTCTATTTTCTTCTAGTTGGAATTGAGATGGGAGATTGGCAAGAAGTCTGGGATGAGAACACAGGATGCTATTATTACTGGAACACACAAACGAATGAAGTGACTTGGGAGTTACCCCAGTATCTTGCCACCCAGGTACAAGGATTACAACATTACCAGCCCAGGTAGGAATAGACTTGAAATTACCTAGGAGGAGATCAGATTCTTTATTTTTTAATGATAATATTTGTCTTCTATTTTTCTTGGTAAGCTCTTCTTTTTTTTTAAGTTCTATGACAGGTGCTGAAACTAGTTTTGCGGTAAATACAGACGTGTATAATAAGGAGAAAAATATTTCTGTTTCCAGTAGTAAAAGTGGACCAGTCGTAGCCAAGCGAGAAGTTAAAAAGGTCAGTATTACAACTTACCTCATTTGCTTATTTTTAAATCTGAAGAATTTGGATGTTACTCTGGCAGAGGTATATAATAAACCTTCTATTATTTTATAGCACAGATGTGAAATAGAATAAGATTCATTTCTGAAAGTTTTACTTAATACGTTTCTGTTTATTATATGGCATTTATAGCAGTTTGACAAGTTCAGTGGTTCTTTTGGAGCTTTAGGGTACCTAAGAGACTCCTTGGGTCATTGGAAAGGCTGTGGAAGCAGCCAAGTAGGCAGAGAGAGCTTCAGGTCCCCTTCTCCGCTTCAGAGTACTTTTATTTGGGGATTCCACATAAGTATAGTTGCCTGTGCAATATTATGTTAGTTTCAGCTGTTCAACGTAGAGATTCAGCAGTTAAACACCTTATAGTGTGGTCACCACAATAAGTCTGTTAAAAATCTGTCATCATACAAAGTTGTTATGATATTATTGGCTGTATTTCTTATGATGTACCTTATATTCCTGTGACTTACTTATAATTGAACTGTGAATCTCTTACTCTCCATCAGCCTTCTGTACCCCCACAGCCATCCATGTGTTTTCTGTATGTATGAGTCTGTTTGCTCATTTTTTTAAAATTTTAAACAAGTGAAATATTACAGTATTTGTTTTTCTCTGTTTGACTTACTTCATTTAGCTATCTATGTTGTCACAAGTGGCAAGATTTCCTTCCTTTTTGTTACTGTAACTAAGGCAGCAGTGAACATAGGAGCACATATATCTTTTCAAATTTTATTTCCATTTTCTTCAGATAGACGCCCAGAACCAGGGTTGCTGGTAGTTCAGTTGTAATTTTTTGACAAACCTCCACGTTATTTTCCACAGTGGCTGCACCACTTTGCTGCCTACCAGCAGTGCACAAGGGTTCCCTTCACATCCTCGCCAATACCTGCTATTTGTTGACTTGGATAATAGCCATTCTCACGGTTGTAAATATTTTAATTATCTTGAACTTTTAAATGATGGAGTGTGTGGTTGTATCAAAAAAGTGGTTTTAGAATAATTTCATCTTTATAATTCCAGGCGGGAGGTAAAATAATTATCCCAGTAGAGGAAATAGATACTTCAATAATAATCATATATTGCATTTTAGAAATATTTCACTTTCCTCCAAGTCACCTTCACAGAATAAAGGTGAGGTTATCTCATCATACAGAAGAGGAAGGTGAAGATTTATCAACAGTTGTGTGTTGAACCTGTGAAACTTTTTTTTTAATTTATTGATTTTATAGAGGAAGAGAAAGGAAAAAAAAACATTGATTTGTTGTTTCACTTAATTTTTTTTTTTTACATTCATTGGTTGCTTTTTGTATGTGCCCTGACCAGGGATTGAACACATAACCTTGTCCTGTCGAGACAACACTCTAACCTGCTGAGCTGATAAAACTTTGGTCTTATTTATTTACTTTTGTATTTAATTTAAGATTTTGTTTATATTTAGCCCTGGCTGTGTATCTCAGTGGGTTGAGTGTCAGCCTGCAAAGTGAAAGTTCGTGGTTCAACTCCTGGTCAGGGCACATGCCTTTTAAAAAGTTTTTATTTATTTTTAGAGAGAAGGGAAGGGAGGGGGAAAGAGAGGAAGTATCATTCGGTTGCCACTCGCATGCCCTTCCACTGGGGACCAGACCCACAACCCAGGCATGTGCCATAGCCAGGAGTGGAACCAGAGACCTTTCACTGTGCAGGACAATGCCCAACTAACTGAGCCACAGCAGTCAGGGCTGATCTTATTTAAATCTGCCTGTGCATCATACTTATCTGTCTTTTGACAGAGGGAGTTGGGGAAGGATGTTTTGAGTTCCACCCATAATTAGGTTCTAGGTCAGACTGCCTTCCTAAAGTAGCAGTGTTTCCATTGTACACATGTAAGGAAAATGGTACAAACATAATAATCTATTGGGAGTTGGGTTTTCAGGATATTCAGTGCCTAAAAAATAGTCATTTTCTACATGATTATATACAGGTGAGATTTAATTGAAAATTAAATGAGATTATTTTATTCTTTATAGGAAGTAAATGAAGGAATTCAGGCTCTCTCAAATAATGAGGAAGAAAAGAAAGGGGTGGCAGCATCACTCCTTGCTCCTTTATTGCCTGAGGGAATAAAAGAAGAAGAAGAGAGATGGCGAAGAAAAGTAATTTGTAAAGAAGTAGAGCCAATTTCAGAAGTGAAAGAAACAAGTACAACAGAAGAAGTAGCAACAATAGTAAAGCCACAGGAGACTGTATTGGACAGTATGGAAGACCCTTCTCAGGAGGATCTTTGCAGTGTTGTTCAGTCTGGAGAAAGTGAGGAGGAAGAGGAACAAGATACCCTTGAACTGGAGCTAGTTTTGGAAAGGAAAAAAGTAAGTTTTTGAAATTTTACTTAAAGCACGTTTTCTTCTCTCAGTACTATCATATTCTGGGTATACTGTGCTCAGTTTACAGCACAGTTATTGGGATTTTGTTTTTCTTAACCCTTCGTCTAGATATGTTTAAGCTTTTGAACTATGCAGTTGTATTTTTTTTTTGTTCCCGGTGATCCTTTTTCGGTAGTTGACAACCAATAAAGACCGACATTGTTCTGGTTTAAGGATAGATAACAGTGAATAAAATATATTTGATTTAGCTTCTTAAACAAATAAGCATTACAAACTCTTGTGATAACTTGTTTTATAATCCAGCGATATAAAAGTACAAGTCAACATCCAGTTATCAGCCATGGTATTGTTTTAATAGTTAAATGGGCTTTGTAAGATCACAGAAGAATTATGAGGAAACCATAATTGCATATGCTTTTCTTTTAAAAAGGAGAAAAGGCACCATCTTTTAAAAAGGTGATGGTCCACAGGAAACTATCCTGATTAACAAGTTGCTTCTTACTCATTTTCTGCCCTGAATTTCTTGGAATAGTTTTATCTACTTCCTTAAATGAAACAAAATCTTAACAGATGTTATAACAGTAATATTTCCTTGATTCCTCTCCAGGGACTAACAGCTAAGTTAAGCTTTATCTGTTGTGTACACCTGTTGGATATTTTGTCTATTAGTGGATTTCTAGAACCTGTCACCTTCAAATCAGTATGTGTTCACTATAATCATCAGTCGGCATTTATTGAGTAACAGTTAAATGTGGACCATAATTCTCAGTTCTCATGGAAAAATTGTATTAAATGCTTGCTGTCCTCTAAGGGTTTAAATTCGGAGAACACGTTCTTGCTACTCACAGACACTTAAATGTAATAAACAGTTAATGACACTCTTAAAATTAACTTTATTTTCATGTTCTTTGTAGGCAGAGTTGCGAGCCTTGGAGGAAGGAGATGGTAGTGTGTCAGGGTCTAGTCCATGTTCGGATATCAGCCAGCCAGCGTCTCAAGATGGAATGCGTAGACTTATGTCTAAAAAGGGAAAGTGGAAGATGTTTGTTCGAGCTACCAGTCCAGAATCTACCAGCCGGAGTTCTAGCAAAACTGGACGAGAGACTCCAGAAAATGGAGAAACTGGTAATTCATGATCTAGAGGTGAAAGATGTAGAGGGGAAATCTTTCATTTTCCTTTTTTTGTTCCCTCTTCAGCAAAAAGCAGGGACAGCACTTTACCTTTTTAGAAAAATGCTGGGAAGGAAGCTTCCTTTCACTTCTCTCTAGCTTTTCTGGCTCCACCTTTTAGTGGAGGAGTAAGATTCTGAAAAACTGGAATTCATTGGGTCATGTATTTACTACTGATTGGGGATTACTTCTTCCTCAAAACAGAAAAATGAAATTGACCCTCACTTCCCCCCCACCTTTTTTTACTCTCTCGCCACAATAATTGTGTTGATCTGTGTTCTTGCGTAGCTTACTCTTTCCAGCTGTTAAACAGGGCAAGCAGAGACCACCTTTGGCAAGCCCAGCCCATCTCTGCTCTCTGTACAAGCCGCCCAGCCTCCGCTTGGCTGTATAGATAGTTTGATCCTGTTGTGAGGACTCATTGTCTTCGTTCAGGGTAATGTGGAAGAGATCCTGCTGCATTTTTCCAATTTTTTATTAGAGCTAATTAAAAGTTTTTATCTCCATTTGGCCCCAGTTCTGTAGTGGAAAATTAGCAAGATTTAAATACCAAACCACAGTTGATTATACCTAGTAGAAGATACCTGATAGGTTATGGTTTAAAAATCAACAAACAGAAACAGGTAATAAATGCAAACAATTTTGGATTTTCTCTTCTCAATCAATAATACAGAAGATGATGAAGTAGAATTCTAAAAGTTTTCCTTCATCTTTCTCATTCCCTACCCCTAAGGTCCATTTTCTATATCTTTGACCTACATATATTCTAGACCTTTTTCTCTATTTACATTTGAGTTTGTGTGTACATGTACATATGTAAATTTTCTATACAGATGAGATTAGCCATATGGATTGTTACGCAGTTTTTGGTTTTGTTTTTTGTTTTTTTTTTTTTCACTTAACATGGCTTAAATTATTGTTCTTAACCACAGAATGGTATAACTGTCTCCATTTTTTTTAAGCAAATAGATTTTAAAATGTTTTTATTGATTTTGGAGAGAGAAACATTGATTTCTTCCATTTATTTATGCATTCATTGGTTAACTTTTTCAGTCATTTTTTTATTTTCAATTACAGTTGACATACATTATTACATTGTTTAAGGTGTACATTCCAGTGATTAGACATTATATAACTTAATAAGTGATCACCCTGATAAATCTCACACCCATCTGACACCATGCGTAGTTATTAGACTCTTACTGACTCTGTCTCCTGTGCTGTGCTTTACATCCCCGTGACTGTTCTGTAACGATCATTAGTTGATTCTCGTATGTGCCCTGACTGGATCAAGCCCACACCCTTGTCATATCGGGACGACAGACTAACCAACTGAACTACCTGGCCAGGGCCTAGATGTCTTCATTTAATTCTTCCTCCATTGATGGATATTTTAAGTTATATTCGTGTTTCACTCTTAAGAATAAGACTACATCTAGCCGTGGCCAAATGGCTCAGTTGCTTGGGGCATTGTCCCATATACCAAAAGGTCATGTGGTCTCAGTGCCCATCTGGAACCTATGCAGGAGGCAGCTGACTGATATCTCTCTTTCACATCAATGTTTGTAAAAGAGAAAACATTGCTTGCTTGCTGTCAAATCAATAAACACATCCTCAGGTGAGGGTTAGGGAAAAAAAATAATAATGCTTTATTATCAAACCTACAAGCCATTCAAATGTCCATCAAAGGTAGAATGGATAAATTGTGGTATATTATTCTTTTTTTATAGTTTAGTTAGTTGTCCCCACTTTCCCCCTAAATTGTGGTGTATTCTTAAAATCAAATTCTAAACAGCATCAGTAAAAAATAAATGACCTATAGTTATATACATCAGTATGGATTAACCTCAGAAGTAATGCTGAATTAAAATAGACAAAAGAATGCATATGTTAGTGTTCTGTGAATATAAGTTGGAAAATGCATAAAAATATTGTGCTTAAAGACCTCTGCATGCTGAAAGAAAAGGAACGAACTGCTAACGCCGTCGGGGTAGAGGTTCTATCTGGTGTCGACATAGTGGCAGAGAGGCCAGAGTGGCTAGGAATAGTCTTCTGTGAAGCTGGGTTATGTGTGGTTCTTTGAGTGCTCCTATTTTAAGACTGTATGTTGTACACATTTGTTAGGATATTTCACGAACATTTGCTATGGTACTTCACAATAAACATAATGCTATAATAAACATCCATCCTGGTATATATTTTCTAATGCAGATTTTTGTGTCATTGTATAGGTTCCAAATGGTATATTACTAGGTCAAGGGGTGTGTGCATTTTAATCTGATAGATCCTGCCTAATTGCCCTTCAAAATATTTGAGTTGTAGAGCTCTTTTGATGCTTAAAATTGTTAAATAATTCCACCTGCCCCCTGCTGTAAAATGTCTGATACATAAATGAATTACAAACTAATAGGTGAAAGAGTAGAAAAATTGTGTTTCAGATGATTAGAAAATGCAGAAGAGATGTTACTGATCAAATGAAAGAGAGCAAGGCCATGTTGGGCTAATGAAAGCTGAGGAAAGTGATGTCAGTGTCACATTTCTTCCTTAGATCAAGGGGTAGCCAGCGTTAAGAAAAGGTACTCAAGTTTGATTTTTTAAAAAATCTGGTTCTCATGACAGAATGATTTACATTTTATATGAGGATTAGTTTGTTAACCAGGTGTTAAGGAGCAAGCGTAACAAAGAGAGTTTGTATCTTTTATTCCATTCAATTTGGTGGTAAACCTGTTCCCTTGTGGAGGTCCCACTACTAACAGACATCAGCACCAACCAAAAGAGTTAGGATACAGGTTAGTCCAATACAGATTGTCTATAGGTCTTACGTAGATCAGGAAGGAAGTTACCAGGTAGTTTAAAATGCTGCTCTGATTTTGAAAGCTTTTTTTCCAAAACTCACTTGATAAAGAACCCTCATATATTCCAAGTTTAATATTTAGCTTTTGTAAGTAATTTGAAGCAATGATATTCTGGAAGAAAAGATTAATAAAGTAGAAAGAGAAAGCAGAAACTATAAAATAATGTAGTGAAACAAATTTCATTCATAGGCCCATATTAAAAAGGTGATTATAAAGGATAAAGTTTTTTGGCTTAGTAAAGACAATAGGTTGATAAATCATTAGGGCTTCTTTAGCAAGTAAGAAACATAGACCACAGAGAGAAAGTTAACATTTTTTCCAAAGCTCTCTGCTGTAGGGGTCAGAAAATGTTCATGGTGCTCTATCAGTATCAGTCCCTTTGATTTAATTTTGTGTTTTCTTTTGCAGCAATTGGTGCTGAAAATTCAGAAAAAATAGACGAGAATTCAGACAAAGAGATGGAAATAGAAGAATCTTCAGAGAAGATAAAAGTACAAACAGCGCCTAAAGTAGAAGAAGAACAGGATTTAAAAGTATGTGTACATACTACTTAATGCAACATGACAATTTTTTTAAAAAATATTTTATTTATTTTTAGAAGAGAAGGAGAGAGGGAAAGAAACGTCAGTGTATGGTTGCCTCTCCAGTGCCCCTTACTGGGGGCCTGACCTGGGCCACACCCTGGGCATGTGCCCTGACTCGGAATCTAACTGGCGACCCTTTGGTTCTCAGGCTGGTGCACAGTCCACTGAGCCACACCAGCCAGGGCATGACAAATACTTTTAAATTGTCTAACCATTAAACTACTTCCTATTAGCAAGTAGTAAAAGTAATCTTTACTCTCTCCAAAATATAAATCATTTACTTTGTTAGGTGGAAATGTCATATTTAAGTCCAAAATAAAGAATTATAAGACTGATTTTATGTAGAGAAATTTTCTAAAAATATAAATTCTTAATTGCTTTCTCACAATAAACCTCCTTTAGAAAGCAGTAGCTTATCAAAGGCTTCTCTAGTTTGGAAGTACTAAAAACACTGAAAGTTAAAAATTCCTACATGTCCTTACACAAAGGCAAATTTGCTTCCAATTTCATTTTTATTTCTCGTGTGAGTAGAATTGGGCCATATAAGATAAGTGGCTATTTAATGGCGGTCTGTTGGAAAAACCAATTAGCATATTCTTTTGTCTTGAAAGAGTTTATTCAAGCAGTAGCTAGTGTACAGCAATGTAGAAAGGACTGGGAGAATTAATTTTGTTCAGAGTGTGGCTAGTATACATAGTAAGTGATGGATAAATAATAGTTTGAACAATATTGGGAATTATATTATTTAGGATCTGTTTTCAACTGTTGTGTTCCAGTAGATAATGCTTTAATTTCTCTACCTTGTATGAATTATTTTACTATAAATTATAATTTTATCTTCTACATAACTGGATGCAGCTACTTGAAAAAGGTTGTATAACTCTTTTTAGGATTTTATTTGTTTTTAGACAGGGAAAGGGAAGGAGAAAGAGGGAGAGAAACATCAATGTGTGGTTGCCTCTCACGAGCCCCCTACTGGGGACTTGGCTCCCAACCTAGGCATATGTCCTGACTGGGAATCAAACCAGCGACCTTTTGGTTCACAGTCTGGCACTCAATCCACTGAGCCACACCAGGCAGGGCAAGGTTATATAATTTATAAGCAGATCCATTTTACTTAATATAGAAAACATTGCTGATTCCATTTTTATTTTAACTTTTCTTTCCTGCATTTCAGTTTCAGATTGGAGAACTAGCAAATACCCTGACAAGTAAATTTGAATTTTTAGGCATTAATAGACAGTCCATCTCCAACTTTCATGTACTGCTCTTACAGACTGAGGTAATTTAGCCATTTTTGGTATAGTCAATGTTTAAAATGAAATGTTGGTTGTGAAGAATGTCTTGTTATGTTTTAACCCTAAATTTGAATGTTTAACCTTGATGTATATTTTAACCACTTACCCAGGAAATAAATCTATGTATTAGCCAAAGCAAAATATTAAGATAAACACAGAGAGGTACACATATTGTGTATAATGACGATACTTATACTTACCACTTTCAATGGGCGTATGTATTTTATTTTATTATGGTAACATTGGTTAATAACATTTCAGGTGTACAACTGAAAAAGCATATATATGTGTATATATATATATATTTTTAAGATTTTATTTATTTATTTTCAAAGAGAAGAGAGGTGAGGGAGAGAAACATTGATTGGTTGCCTCTCTCACGCTCCCCAGATGAGGACCTGACTGAGAATCTAACTGGCAGGCAGTCTTTTGGTTTGCAGGCCAGTGCTCAGTTCACTTGAGCCACACCAGCCAGAGCAAGGCATATATTTTAATACAAGTTTTTTTTCTAATGAATTAAAATTCTATTCATAATGATCAGATGAGACCATATAATGTTGAAAGTATTTTATGAAAGTATGAGAAGTCTAAGAAAAGTTCTAAAAAGTTCTGAGTCCTATTCGTAACCAACTTCCTATAGGAAGCTGACTGGTTTCCCTTAGAACTGAACTTTTAATTTTGATTAGTAACATTATTAACCTGAATGAACTATCTGCCCAAACGGAAGGTAAAATTACTGGGGAAATAATCTTAATATAGTCTAAAGGGCGAGACTAAAACTGCTCCTCGTTTTCACAGATACTGGAGAGTTGGCAGTGTAAAAATGTACTGGGGTCCAGTCTCATTTTTTATGAAACTAAGGTGGGAATTCTTTTCCTCTGGTCTACTCCTGCTACAGTCTAGCAGTACAGACGTGGGCTAGAAGACTTAAGTCCTTCCTACTTCTGCCTCCTGGCATAGTCTCTAAAGCTTACTGTTGTTTGTTGATTCTAGACTCGGATTGCAGACTGGCGGGAAGGGGCTCTTAATGGAAACTACCTTAAACGAAAACTTCAGGATGCAGCAGAACAACTAAAACAGTATGAAATAAACGCCACTCCTAAAGGCTGGTCCTGCCACTGGGACAGGTACGCACTCTTCTCCCCTTTTCACCTTTCACCTTTGACATCTCAGACATGATTTGTGATCACCACCACCTGACAACATGACAGCCTGTCTGGAGACTGAGAGCAGCTGCAGTCAGCGGTGCTGGGCAGGCAGAGCACCGCAAACGCTTACAGAGTTTGGGCCAGCTACGCGTTGGAGAAACAAAAAACAATGTTTAAAGTGTTCCATGTAACGGATTTTTTTCCAAGATCGGACAAAGCTGGTTTTACTCTCCAGAGTGTTGCACGGAGTAGGGCGGGCTTGGGGGTTAAGCGCATGCGAGAGCTCTGTGCGCTTTACAGGACCTCTGGAAGCAACTACTCCTGATTAACCTCGGTGAAGTTAAGGAAAGCTTCGTGGTTGAAGATGTGAATGAAGAACAAGATTACTATCTTCTGCCAGCAGGTCAGATGAAAACATTTCTTTTTATATTTGACTTTTCTTGATTTTTTTTTCGTTATTTGAAATCTTTGCTCTTTTATTTTTCAGCTCCCAGATCCTCTCCCTCTCTTTAGCTTTCACTGTGTTTGATATCAAGAGTATGAAATGTGAATTCCACGGTCCAAGAGGGGAAGAGTCACCTTCCGCATACTTCGTTGTTCTCTTCTTTGGAAGGGAAATTAGTGTTCTAGGAAACTGAGTCCCTCTGTTAATGACACTTGAAATCCTGTTGAGCATTGGCAAAAAAAAAAAAAGGGGGATATGAGAGATGTTTTCTAAGTCATCTGTTGGTGTGAGAGGGCTCAGGGCTGTATTCACAGAGCTGCTGGCAGTGCAAATAGCTTTGAATTATCCTTGGTTCTCCATTCTCAAATGTCAAAGCTCTTTGTTGCCTTTGTGAATAGCAGTCCATTAAGAAGAGGTTCGTCCCTGTGAGAGCAGACTGCTGTCCTGGGACAGGACCAAATGGAAGTGTCTTTGTAGGAGAATGGGTCTTAAAACATGTGTTTTCTTTCTTGTAATTTAGGGATCATAGACGATATTTCTATGTAAACGAACAATCGGGCGAGTCTCAGTGGGAGTTCCCAGATGGTGAGGAAGAGGAGGAAGAAAGCCAAGCACAAGAAAGTAGAGACCAGAATCTTCCTAAACAGACCTTGAAAGACAAAACTGGCACTGATTCAAATTCTACAGAATCCTCCGAGAGTTCCTCAGGTGGGATAATTTACCCTGTATTAATTGGAGAGAAATGATTTTAGAAAAAAAAGACTTGTATTGAGATCATAAAAGAAGGAAGTAATTTAAATCGTAACATAATTTTTTTTATTATATATTTTATTTATTTTTAGAGAGGGGAGAAAGGGAGAGAAGGATCAGTGTGCAAGAGAAACATTGATCGGTTGCCTCTTTCATGACCCCAACCGGTGACCTGGCCTGCAACCCAGGCATGTGCCCTAACTGGGACTAGAACCAGTGACCTTTCAGTCGCAGGCTGGCGCTCAATCCACTGAGCCACACCAGCCAGGTCATAAATCATAACATAAATTTCTATTTAAAAAATAGTGGCTTGACCCCTGGCCAGGTAGCTCAGTTGGTTAGAGCATTGTCCCAATACACCATGGTTGCAGTTTCGATCCCTGGTCAGGGCACATACAGGAGGTGGCCAATGAATGCGTAATTAAGTCTCTTCTCTCCCACCCCACTCCCCACCCACTTTCTCCCCTTTCTCCCCTTGTCTCCCTTAAGAAGAAAGAAAGAAAGTGGCTTAACCTAAAGAAAGAATGCAGAAGTTAATACTTAAGAAAACAAAGGCAGTGACTGGTTGAAAATCAGCATACTATTTATTGATAAAAAATGAAATGATGAGCCACTGTATTTTGATTTTAAAAGAATGTCCTATAACCACTCTCTCGTATCAGACAAAGTTGTGGATTTCCAGTAACAGAAATGCTAATTAATGCTAAGTAACTGCATGGTTGAGTTGTGAAAATCTATGTGGAGTAATGTGAGATTTGTTGCACCTTTCTGTAGAACTCTAGTGCAACCTCATTTTTCAACTTCACTTACAAGAAGTCTTAAAAGAAGTGTGGTTGTTTCAAATAAAAATGATCTACAGAAATGCTGTGAATCTAGGACTATGCTTGTTCCAGAGGAGCAAAATAATTTATCATTACAAATAGTCAACTTTTCTATAAATCAGGATGACTCTTCATTTAAAGTACTCTTGGAGCTCTTCAGTTTAGTTATAAACAGTAAGTCCTCACTTACCTCTTCGATAGGTTCTGTGACTACACAAAACAATGTGTAATGAAACCAGTTTTGCCATAGGCTAATTAATGTAAATAAGAGTTAGGTTCTTATGTCATCTCATTCATCTTACTGACGTTACAACAAAACGTGCGAGGACCTGCTGTACATTCGGGGACATGGGGAAGGACTTTCGGAACTCCTCAGTTACTCTGAGAATCTGGTAGCTCTTCTAAGAGTCGTGGTTTGATTTCCCCATATGGAAGAAGATACCCATTTTTTCCCCCTCCAAGTCCATCTTGGAATGACAAAAATAAGTGAATAATGAAGCATAGTCAAAACTGATTACAACCTTTCTATCTAAGAAAACTGGTAGCTATTAATATTTGTTAAAATGATGGCAAATGAAAGCAAGAGTCTGTGGAATCTTTTCTAAAGAAATAAACCTTTGAAGATAAAAAGACGTGGAATCTGCTGATAAGATAGGGAGTGAAGAGCTGAATTCTTTTGTATTCTGCTTATCAAAAATGGTGCTTTGCGCTCTGTAGGCTCCCTAATCCTAGGAGAAAAGTTCTGGTGGTGCACCAAATGAAAGTGGTCGTAATTTTAACTTCTTAAATGGCCTATGAGTCGTTACGAGCACTCTAAATAAAAAGGCCCATATGACTGCAGTGATCATTTTAGAACATAGCAAAAGGTTGGTTTCATTCTGCCTTTTCAGAAATACATTTCCTCAAGTTACAGGGTATTTTACTTACCATTTTCACAAAGAGGTTTTCTTTTGATTACTTCCCCCCTTTCTTTTAGTAGCAGTGATAGATAGGTATTCTAATAAGTTGGTTTTAATATTTGTGTTTTAGTAGTGAACTTACGAGGCTTGATGGTGGTTCTGGGTAGGTGATTCCACTCCTGACCACTGTCTGATGTCTTTCTTGTATGTTCCAAAGCCGGATAGTCTAGAATTACCAACTGAGTGTTCTGCGGTCAGATGACTGACCCTGTTGGTTCTGTCTGGTAACGGGAAGACCTTGAGACATTCCTGTCTGATTAAAATAAAAGTAATTATGCTATGGGGAAAAGCCACTAATAAACCAGCTTATATTCTTCAGCCTCTTTATTGAGAGCTATTAAAATCATATGATAAACTTGATGTAAATGAAATCCAAATGTGTACTTAGGTCTTTGGGATTTAAAAGCAATACTGATTACTATTCTAAGCCTATAAAGAAAGTTTATAACACATGCAGTGTGTGCTCTTCGTTAATTTAGCAGTGGTTAAAATAATCTTTCAGAGAAGAAAAATTACTATACTTTTGGGAGCAAGGAATTTCCAGAGTTCTCTCTATTTTTAGTCTTTGTTTATTTGTTTGAATTTAACATGTCTCTAAAGATGAGTGATATTTCAAGACACCCAGTATGTCTGTTTTACTGGGCTGTGTCACTTAGTTTAAATATAGCTGCTTTTCAAAAAAAAAAAAAAAAAAAGTCTCTGAGGACATATTTTTTATACAAGTTCTTGCTTTAAATTGCTAAACTGGCTTCTTGGCTCAAAATACTATATATAAAGTTTTCTCTTTGTGGGAATATAGAAAAATAAAGGAAGCCTGCCTGTAAATAGAAATAAAGATGCATAGAAAAGACATGCTCTTAAAGCATTCAAAATTTGCATCCCCATACTATTTTGTCTTTAAGTTCGTAGTTTTCTAAATCTGTTACAATGAAAGCTGTGTATATACCATTTTAATCTCTCCTTGCACTCCATACTTTACTGTTGTCTTTAATGGCGAAATAAAACAACTGGGTTATATTTGGAAATGAAGAAAAGCATCATGTAATATGACATCCATGGATATTCCAACTAGGATTTCTTGGAAGTTCTTTGTATTTAAGCTAAAGGAGATAAATTATAAATGTTAAGACCCAGCTTTTATGGTTTGAGTAAATGTAGTTTGGGATTCAAATATTAATTCTAAAAATGTTCCTTGTTTGCTGCTAAATTTATTGAGTCTGGTTCATTTTATTTTTACACAGAGTTTGATTCTGATTAGCTTTGCTGGGGGTTGTAAACCACACTGTTAATCCGGAACCTGTGTTTCCTTGAGTTTCTCTGTACAGCAGCGTATCACCATCATAATTGCTTTGGCTCCTAAATGAAAAATCTGCCAATACATAAAATCTGGCATTTTTACTTACTACCATATGTTGTGATTGGTTTATTAGAAGGAAGGATAGTACGATATTAAGCCTCAATGTTTGTTGCCTTAGTTCCGATGTCATTTTGATATACTGTTATGTAGTGTAGTAAACTGCTTGGCCATACCCAATCTTTATTTGTTTAAAAGTTAGTGTATAAATTCATAGGTAGGTTTAATCAAATACAAGTATAATGACACATTTGAAGTCTTTAGCTAAAAAATTGCATTTCTGTTTTCTGGTGAATTTTTCAGTGCTCTTTTCCTTAGTCCTAAACAACTCCTCAAAATAACTGCAGTAACCATGTGAATCAGGTTCTTAAAATCTTTTACATAATGTGTCAGTTTTCTGTTTCATGAAAAGTAAAGCTATTTCAACAGCCAAATGGTTCATGGTCACTTTGGTTTTACCTTGTTGAGTGCCATTGTGGTGTATTTTGAGTAAAGTAAGGTAAAATGCCTTATTCTTGTCCCAGAGCCTTTTATAATAGAGCCCTTACCTAATCCACTGCTTTGACCATGGAATTTAACAGGTGACTGCATCTGGATCTCCATGAGAAGTGAGATTTATTTGACTGAGACTTATAAAGCTCTTGGACTCCTGATATTTCACAGGGAAATCTTGGTAAACTAGCACTAGACGAGGATTCATACCTGGCCACTAAGCTATACAATCTTGGGCAGGTTATGCATTTCCTCCTGGGTTTCATTACCTTTAAAATGAGAGGGTTGAACTAGATGATTTCTCATGTGTCTTCTACTCCTAAATTCTATGAATTTTAGGGAGAAAATACCCTTCAACATTCCTGGGATATATATCTAATAGTCCCATATATTGTGAAACTTCCCTATTGACGATAAAGAGGGATGGGGAAGGCTACAAGTAAGTATATCCTATTTTCTCTAATCCTTAAAGCTTTTCCCACTAGAGAAAGGATAGTGATTAACTGAATTTTGGAAAACTAGAGGAAAGTTGATCCTGCAGCTTTTCAGCTGTAATTTAACTCAGACTTTAACAGCAATTTCAAATCCCCTGCATCTTCAAGCACCTCTTGTATGTGTGTGCCTTAGTTATCATATACCTTGAAAATTTGTTCTCCTAAATTTCCCTTTCTCACCATAGAAATAAAATTACCCTCTGATTTAGCAAATAAGTGTAATTCACACAAAAGTGTGAAGGAATGTTAAGGTTGACAGTAGCACCTTGCAAATGGGTTTTTAAAGCTTAGTGACCCAAATTAATTAAAACGGGTAGAATTTGTGAATGTTTTGAATGAGTACTTCTCTGGGTCATCCTCAGTTACTTGATTAGCTCACTAAAAATACATGGACTCAGCACTGCAAATGCACATCACTGCCCTCTCGTCACTCCTTGAAAATAAAGAAACCCCAGAGTGCCTTGTAGTTGGTGTATTTTGAAACTGAGTGTAGGTTCAGATGACCAGATTTCTCATCGGGTTAATGTGCTTCACTTGTTTATAAATCTGGACCCGGAGAACAAGATTAGTATCTCATAGCTAGGGTGTGAGTGCTAACTTTGAGGTTCATAAATTTACCTGTGAACATCATTTTTGAACTGAGTTATTTAGTACTTAAGTGACACTGATGTAGAATAGGTCTGTGGGTCAGATTTCGTCTCACCAGTCAGATACACATTTCTGTAAATAAAAGCCATGCAGTTTTTGTATTGCTTTTTACCTGACTCTTGTTCGTTTTTTTAGGTTCTCTTTGTAAAGAGTCCTTTTCTGGTCAAGTTTCTTCTTCATCACTCATGCCGCTTACTCCATTTTGGACCCTCCTTCAGTCAAATGTGCCTGTGCTTCAACCTCCATTACCTTTGGAGATGCCACCGCCCCCACCTCCACCCCCAGAATCTCCTCCTCCTCCGCCTCCACCCCCTCCCCCTCCTCCTGTAGAAGATGGTGAGATCCAGGAGGTAGAGATGGAGGATGAGGGAAGTGAGGAGCCTCCTGCCCCAGGAACAGAGGAGGATACTCCACTGAAACCTTCTACACAAACCACAGTTGTAACCAGTCAGGTGAGAGATGCTGTTGAGCATCCTAAAGAGTTTTAGGGGACCAGGGCATGATTGACACCATGTTTTATTTTAGAAGAGGATGTTTAACCAGGGCTTTCAGCCACTGACTCTTTCTTTTGTGTTTCAGAGTTCAGTTGATTCTACCATCTCTAGTTCTCCTTCCACTAAAGCAGTAAAAAGGAAAGCTACCGAAATTAGTACTGCAGTAGTTCAGAGATCAGCTACCATTGGTAGTTCTCCGGTCCTGTACAGCCAGTCACCTATAGCTACAGGTAAGCATCATGATTAAAATGTTTTCCTCAATGTATTGATATCTTTGCTTCTAGAATTAGATGTCATAAATTGATGTGAAAGGCTTCTCATTGCATAGACCATTTATGTGTGTTTCTTTTCACTTGCTAAACACTTGAGTTACTGTTAGCAGTTTGGCATGTATCCTTCCAGATTGTCTTCTGTGTATTTACATAATAGTGGTTTTGATGTTTAAGTACTTTAATGCTAAAGTATTCAGAAATTCATATTTTGCTACTATCCCTGACCAGTGTGGCTCAGTTGGTTGGGCATTGTCCTATAAAGCTACAGGTCACCAGTTCTGTTCCTGGTGAGGGCACATGGCTGGGTTGTAGGTTTCTCTCCCTTTCTTCCTCCCTTCTCCACTCTCTAAAAATAAATAAATAAAATCTTTTTTAAAAATATATTTTGTGCCTTGGCTGGTGTGGCTCAGTGGATTGAATGCCAGACCGTGAACCAAAAGGTTGTAGGTTCAATTCCCAGTTAGGGAACCTGACTGCATTACAGGTCAGGTCCCCAGGTTGGGGCATGTGAGAGGCAACTGATGGATGTTTCTCTCCCTCTCTTTCTCCCTCCCTTCCTCTCTCTCTAAAAATACATACATAAAATCTTTTTTTAAATACATATTTTGCTACTTGAAAATGTGGCTGTATTTTTGAGGAAAAGATATATTAGAATCGTTTTGTTGGTGATCTATAAGTTCCTCAGTTCCCTTTTTCTTTCTTGTTTTAGGATTTGTCATAAAGTTTCATAAAGTTTATGTTTTCTGTGTTAGGTCACCAGGCAACAGGGACTGGACAACAATCTGCAGGGATTGGACATCAGGCAATACCAGTTAGCCATCCTGCAACAGGAATGGGTCATCAGGCCAGAGGAATGAGCCTACAGTCAAATTACCTAGGACTGGCATCAGCTTCTGCAATTATGAGTTATGCTGAGTGTTCTGTCCCAATGACAGTGACTGCTCCCACACTGCAGCCAGTCCAGGCCCGAGGTGCTGTGCCTGCCGCTGCTGTTATAGAACCACCACCGCCACCTCCTCCTCCTGCACCCCCAACACCTCCACCAGCTCCCAAACTGCCACCACCTGAGAAGACGAAAAAAGGAAAGAAAGATAAGGTATAGTCACTCTCCCTTAACATTTTTTTTTTAGTTATCTTAAAGCATTTATTATTACTATTGAAGTGATAGATAAAATTAACCATTTTCAGGGCTCTACAGTTCTGTAGCATTTAGTACATTCACAGTGTGCAGCCACCACCTCTGTAGTTACATAACATTTTCATCACCTCAGCAGAAGACCTTGTAACCATTAAGCTTTCCCCATCACCCTCCTACCCCAGGTTCTGGGAACCACAAATCTGCTTTCTGTCTCTCTGGATTTACCTATTCTGGAATCATGAATATATGAACTTTTATGTCTGGCTTCCTTTACTTAGCAAGTGTTTTCAAAGTTTATTATCCATGTTGTAGCATGTATCAGTATTTCATTCCATTTTATAGCTTAATAATAAGTTCATTATATATACCACAGATTGTTTATCCATCCACCCATTGATGGAAACTTGTATTATTTTAACCCATTTGGCTATTACAAATAGTACCAATATGAATATGCATATAAGTATATGCATATTGAGTACTTGTTTTTGTTTCTTTGGGGTACATAGGAGTAAAATTGCTGGGGCAATATGATAATTCTGTGTTTAACTTTCTGAGGAACTGCCAAAAGTTTTTCCACAGTGACTGAACCCATTTTACATTAGCCACAGCAATGTACAAGGGTTCCAATATCTCTGAATGTACACCAACACTTGTGATTTTCCTTTGTTTTTTCTAACTTTTTAAAATTTTTTTCTTTTTTAAATATATTTTATTGATTATGCTATAACAGTTGTCCCAAAATTTCCCCCTTTGCCCCTCTGCGCAGTACAACCATTCCCTCCAGCAGTCCCCCTTTAGTTCATGTCCATGGGTCATACATATAAGTTCTTTAGCTACTCCCATTTCCTGTACTGTTCTTAACATCTCCTCCTATTTTGTACCTACCGATTTGTACTTACTAATCCCTGCACCTTTTCCCCCATTTTCTTCCCTCCCCCTCTCCCTCCCCACTGATAACCCTCCATGTGATCTCCATTTCTGTGATTCTGTTCCTGTTCTAATTGCTTGCTTAGTGTGTTTTTGTTTTTTTAGATTCAATTGTTGATAGTTGTGAGTTGTCATTTTACTGTTCATTGTTTTGATCTTCTTTTTCTTAGATAAGTCCCTTTAACATTTTATATAATAAGGACTTGGTGATGATGAACTCCTTTAACTTGACCTTATCTGGGAAACACTTTATCTGCCCTCCCATTCTAAATGATAGCTTTGCTGGATAGAGTAATCTTGGATGTAGGTCCTTACCTTTCATGACCTTGAATACTTCTTTCCAGCCCCTTCTTGCTTGCAAGGTTTCTTTTGAGAAATCAGCTCATAGTCTGATGGGAACTCCTTTGGAGGTAACTGTCTCCTTTTCTCTTGCTGCTTTTAAGATCCTTTCCTTATCTTTAATCTTGGCTAATGTAATTATGATGTGCCTTAGTGTGTGTTTCCTTGGTTCCAACTTCTTTGAAACTCTGAGCTTCCTGGACTTCCTGGAAGTCTATTTCCTTTGCCAGATCCTGTGTGCAGAAGATCCACATTGGGCGCCTCATGCCTGCATTTTTTTTTAATTTAATCTTTTTTTTTTTTTTTTTACATTACCTTTTAGTCCCCTTAGTGATTTTCCATTTTTTAAGAAAATTATTTTACCAGTTCTAATGGCCATGAAGTGGCACCTTATCCTGGTTTGATTTCTGTATCTGTGGTGAGTAATCTTGTTATGCAACTTCTCATTTGCTTGTTAACTATATCTTTGGAGAGATGTCTATTTAAGTCCCTTGTCCATTTTTTAACTGGGTTGTCTTTTGTTACTGAATTGTAAGAGTTCAATATATATTACAGGTTAGGGTCCCTTATGAGTTACATGACTTGTAAATATTTTATCCCACTCTGTGGGTTGCCTTTTCATTCTGATAGTGTCCTTTGGTACACCAAAGATTTTAATTTTTATAAAGTCTAACTTAATCTTTTTTCATTTCTGCTTCTGTTTTTTTGTGTCATGGCTGGGAATTCATTGCCAGATCCAAGGTCATGAACATTTACCCTCTATGTTTTCTTCTAAGAATTGTATACTTATGTTGTTGTTATTTTAATTTTTTTGTTTGAGCCAAACTCATGACATACAGGAAGCAAGATCTCACATGCTCTGCATTGTATAGTTTTAGCACTTAGAGTAGGTTGTTAGGTAAAGGGTTAAATTTCATTCTCTTGAATGTGTATATTCTTTTGTCCCAGCACCATTTGTTGAAAGTCCCATTCTTTCTCCATTGAATGGAAGACCTTACGTAAAATCAATTCACCATGAATACATGGGTTTATTTCTGAACTTTTAAATCTCTTCTATTGGTCTATATGCCAGTACCACGATGCTTTGATTGCTATAGCTTTATAGTATGTTTTGAAATTAAGAAGTACTTTTTTGCCTTGGCTGGTGTGGCTCAATGGATTGAGTGCTGGCCTACGAAACCACAGGCCAGGTCCCCAATTAGGGGCATTCAAGAGGCAACCTCACATTGATGTTTCTCTCCTCCTCTTCCTCCCTCCCTTTCTCTGAAAATAAATAAATAAAACCTTAAAAAATGTCATTCATTATTCATATTTTGATGTATCTCCTTGCTCTTTTCATATTCAATAATTGCCATGGACTTTGTTGCTCTTCCCAGAAGTGCTGGTCATTTGTTTCTTGCCTCTATTTCTCACTTGATGTTAACACTGCATCTATTTAAAATTTGTGAAGGAGAACGCCATGATTCTGAAGAGATGAGATAAGGGCAACAGTTCTGACTTCCATAGAACAAGGAGGCTAAAAAAAAATTTTCTGACCCGATTTGATAAAACAGCCACATTCACATATTTTAAATTTTTAACCAACCATTCAGTTTATAGCTGGTAGAAATTTTTGGCAAGAACTTAGAATGGTATTTATTTTGTGTTTTTGTTCTTTTGATTTTAGTTTACTTATTCTTTAGCTAGCACTCGGAAAAGATCCTGGTGGCACATGTGGAGGACTCGTTTCCTTACTTCATGTATTACATTCCTTCTGACCGTCAACCTTTGTTATAGGCAAAGAAGAGTAAAACCAAAATGCCATCTCTGGTAAAGAAGTGGCAGAGTATCCAGCGTGAGTTAGATGAAGAGGAAAACTCTAGTTCTAGCGAGGAGGACCGGGAATCAACCGCACAGAAGCGAATTGAAGAGTGGAAACAGCAGCAGCTGGTCAGGTAAAGAGACCACAGATGGGTTGGGTTGTGGTGAATTCATAGAAATCTTTATCCATCAACACTGTGATTTAGCCTCTTTTAAAATGAGAATTATCAGAGCTGCAATACCTTCTCCCACCAGTTGCTCGACTTATGAAAAGGGCTATGTTTTAACACTCAGGATACCAGGAAAAATAATAATCCCCATTTATTCTAAATCTAATAGATCCTTTTATATGCTTTAAAATTTTTTATTTGATATATAATTCACAGAAGTTAAAAATAAAGGAGTGAAAGCAGTATATTAGAAATTTTAAGAATTTAAACATAGCTAATTCAATTTTTTTTTTATTTTCCTAGTTTTGAAGGTATACATATTGAAATGAGCAACATTCTTCTAATGTTGCTCAATTGTCTTGCATAACCTGGACCATATTCATATCATAAATAGCGATGCCAGATTTCAAATTCATCTCTGATAGGTCTCGTTTATTATTCTGGTGTTTGAAGTAGCAGTATCCATAAATACAGTACTTCTGAAAACATTTGGGAGAAGATAGCCATTCTTTGCTTTATAATCCAAAATATTTTCATTTTTGGACACATAAACACCAGTTGAATTTACTTGTTTCTAAAATATCTATTTTTCTCCAATCACTACCTATCTGCTTTCAGCATTTTTCCACTTGAGAACCCTATCAAATAAATTTTAGCATGTAGCATCATAAAACCAGAAAGATTCCTGTCACACATCTTTTTAGGAAAATGAGCTGGTCTAGGTTCTTGTTACAACATACTGGGTAATGAAGTTGTTCCTTTTGAATGAGAATACTGTATTTCCTTTTTGTTCTTAGGAAATATTGTTTACTCACCAGTCTTGAATTTGAGAAAATCATTTAGAATATGGTCTTCTGGCCCTGGCTGGTGTAGCTCAATGGATTGAGCACAGGCCTGCAATCCAAAGGGTTGCCAGTTCAGTTCCCAGTCACGGCACATGCCTGGTCTTCAGGCCAGATCCCCAGTAGGGGGCATGAATGAGTGTACATTGATGTTTCTCTCCTTCTCTTTCTCCCTCCCTTTCCCCCTCTCTAAAAATAAATAAATAAAAATCTTAAAATATGTGTGTATATATATATATGCCTGGCTAGTGTGGTTCAGTGGACTGAGTACCAGCCTGCGAATCAGTGTCACTGATTCAATTCCCAGTCAGGGAACATGCCTGGGTGCGGGCCTGGTGCCTATTAGGGGGTACTTGAGAGGCAACCACACATCAGTGTTTCTCTCCCTGTCTTTCTGCCTCCCTCCCCCTCTCTCTAAAAATAAAATATCTTTTCTAAAAAAGAATATAGTCTTAACACATAATCTGAGATTTTACTTATTTGGTCAGTTTTATCATAGTTAGAATCTACAATGCCATTCTGTCACTTTGTTTTATATTTGTAAAAGAAAAAAAAAAATATGCAGGTGTCTTCTCCAGACTCGATACACTGTTTTGGGCAACATAATTAGAAAACTGAGGGATGGTATTAGTGACGATTTATTTCACTTTTGCAATATCCTTATAGGTGATTCCATTATTATTCAGGATTGGTTTGTTTTATATTGTTTTAGTCCTTTTTCTTTTTTTTTTAGTATTGCTGGGAATTCAATAATGATTAATTCCTACAATGATGAAATAGCAAACTACTTAAAATGATGGAGGGAAATCCCAACAATCCTGTAATTTATCTTAGATTATTTTAGACTTTGAAAAGAGTCTAGTATACCCATTCTGATAATTGCAAGATAGAATCTGAGAGCTTTATTTTTTTTTAAGATTTTATTCATTTACTTGAGAGAGAGAGAGAGGAATAGAGAAAAACTGATTGGTCGCCTCTCACACATGCCCAAATGGGGACCTGACCTGCAACCCCAGGCATGTGCCCTGACTGGGAATTGAACCGGTGACCCTTTAGTTCACAGGCCCATGCTCAACCCACTGAGCTACACCAGCCAGGGCAGATTTTATTTATTTTTAGAGAGCGTGGAAGGGAAGGAGAAAGAGAGGGAGAGAAACATCAATGTGTGGCTGCTTCTTTCGAGCCCTCTACTGGGGACCTGGCCCCGCAACCCAGGCATGAGCCCTGACTAGGAATTGAACCTAGTGACCCTTTGGTTCTCAGGCTGGCATCATTCCACTGAGCCACACCAGCCAGGGCTAATCTTTTTTTTTAGATGACTGAATAAGCCATGAAATACCAATCTTTATGAATAGAACTGGTCAAAAGAGAATCTCAAAAACATTAGGTGCAAAGGTTCCTGGTGGTATATTGAAGGTTAAATATATCTTCTTTAAAGAATAACTTCGGAGACCACATAAAACTTTGATAAGAATGTGTTTTATTCCTTTAATGTGGCTCTAGTGGTTGCTAAAGATACATAAATGTATGCACTAGCATACAGATAAAACTATATGAAGTGTGTGCATGTCTTTCATTGACCCATCAAAGAAATTTGATAAAGAATTTCTTAGCTGAGAAACTAGAAGCATTTTCACATCTTGAAACTTTCACATCTGTTTCAGTTAGATATTTTTGGCAGGAAATAAACGGTTTTATTCCTTTTTTTTTTTCCTGGTGAAGTAATCTATATGTTGTTCTCACAGTGGCATGGCAGAAAGAAATGCTAATTTTGAAGCCCTTCCTGAGGATTGGCGAGCAAGACTGAAGCGAAGGAAAATGACTCCAAACACATAGTTTTTGTTCTGTTTTGTTTTCAGTTCTTTGTGTGTGTGTGTGTGTTCAGAGTCTTAACCTGTTTTACTGTTGTCAATAAACTAAATGCTATGAGGGGGGGAGCATATGAATTTTCTGGGCGAGGACACACACACACAGCATTTCACACGCGTGAGATGCAGTTTCTTCTCTTTTGCCGAAGGGTGGGGTGACTGAATGCTTGGGCCTGGCTGCCTTTATTGTCATACTGGCAAACTCAGCATGCTAGGTACGTCACCTCATCAGCCTGGACCGTGTGGCTCGTGAGGCTGACACCTCTGCAGAGGACCCTGACAGAAAGTGAGCGATTTCCCTTCCTGATGGAGGAGGCCCATGATGCGCCCCAGCGAGGAGCGCTCCCACCCCGCTCCACAAGTGCAATTAGGAGGCAGCTCTGGCGGCTGCCTCGCTTCCCTGGGGTGTCACAGTCTCCCTGATGCTTCCTCTGCTCGGCCCCCCTGAAGTGCGGAGTTGGGTCCGGCTGCTGTTTGCCTTGTGTTGGCAGGTGGCGGGGCTCTTAAACCTACAGCTCACACACTCTGGAATTGGTGGCTGTCATTTCATGCACAAGATGAAACACTTCCATTTCAGTACCAGCGGCGGCAGCACGTGTTCTTGTCTTTGGCTTTGAGGAACCCCGTTACATCTGTGGCCATCCCTGTAGCCAGAGCCACTCCACTGTATGTTGATGTCTCCGTTGTCTTACCGTATTCCAAAATCCACCTCCCTTCTATGTGTGAACTATTTTCCATAAAATTCCAGTATTTAAAAAACAGTTTACTGTTTTGTATTTTCTATTGTACCACAATCAGGTAAAAATCACTTTAAACTGAAGAAAAGTCAAATTGTGTTTTAAAGCTGTTTGTATTTATCCAGTTTCTGACCTTGTAAATTTGTATATATGCTCAAATAAAGCCTCTTTTTTTAATACTTCTGATGGTCTGTCCTTTTGCTCTTGTAAACTTAACACCGTGATTAGGTAACCAAGCCTTATTTTAAGTTAATCTTTTTTTTTTTTTTTTTTTTTTTTTTTTTTTAATCCTCACCAGAGGACATTTTTCGTTGCATTTCAGACAGGGGCGGGGCGGGGGACAGGGAGAGAAACGGATGTGAGAGTGGCACCCCGTCGGCAACGCTTGTTAGCTGAAGCTGAGGGGCAGCAAACAAGTTTGGGGTATGTTGACTTCAGGCTCTGTATTCCGCCACCCGTTGCGACCGACGACCCAGAAGTGGTGCCGCATCATGCACGAAAAGGACTCAAACCGCGACTTTGCCGGCCCTGGCGGGTGGCTCTGCAAACAACGCTGGTTTGCAATCTGGAGGGTCGCTGGCAGATTGCCGGTCGGTCGGCGCACGGGCCTGGTTGCGGGCCAGGTCCCAGTAGGGGGCGTGTGAGAGGCAGCCCATCCACGTTTTCTTTCACACTTCGAAGTAAAAAAACCTCTCCTCGTTAGGCGGGGCCTCCCTCCCCGGAAGCGCGCGCCGCCCGCTTCCGTTTTGCAGTTGCTAGGTTACGCGGGCTGCTGCAGCAAGTGGTGGGTGAACGTGGTTCTTCTGCCGCCAGGTGCCAGCGGGGCATCTGTACCTGCTGTGCCTCGGCCTCCCACCTCGTTCAGGCGTTCCTGCCGCCGCAGGTGCTGCGCCCAGGACGGCGGGAGCGTGGAGGTGGCGGCTTGCTTCCCTCTGCCCTTCTAAGAAGTCCACCCCGCCGCCCACCCTGCAGGTAACTTCCCTCCACCACCTCCCCCCAGACCAGGAAGCCGTGAACCCCTGCATGTCCTTTTCGGAGCCCACTCTCTGAGCCTCTGACCTTTCCTTTCCATCTACCTCAAACAAACTCGCCGTATCCGCCCGTTCTCATTTTTTCACTTTCTTGCGGCGTTCTGGTGGCGGGCATCCTGCGGCCTGCAAACAGGGCGCCTGGGGAGGAGAATGCTGGAACACAGGTCACCTCCCTAATTCTTCGGGTGCGCCTCCGTGCCGCAGAGGGAACCACCAGCGGGGGCTCTGAGCAGAGGCTGAGTTGGCAGGGAAGAGGGAGCGACGTGGCAGGACGTCCTAAAACCGCACGGGAGCTGCGGGAGCAAAGGGTGGGAGTGGTGAACATGGACAAGCTTTTCAATTGTCCTGTTGTTGTTTATCTGTTGTGCAGTCAGCTGCCCTTTTGGAAGTCGGGCAGGGGCTGTGGCTGGATGCCGAGGTGACTGATCTTCGGTATACCATACAGCAGTAACATGTTCCCAGCGCTGGAAACAGACCTAAAGCAGGAGGTGGGTACACGCCCCTCTCCAGGAACTCCGCAGAAACCCGGTACAATCGGAAGGTGTACCTTCTTCTAGCTGGAGGTCTTGATCCCCAGGACAGAATGGTTTCTGTGAATGTCTTTCACTTGGCTTGTTGAGGGAAGTCCTCAGGCATACTCTCCCCTGCAACAATGCTTGTGTGCCTTTTGTCAGTAGTATTTGAAAGGACTTTCCGGATTTAAATGGCCTTTCCTTTCACAGACTCGTCTTGATCCCTATGAAGACTTTATGTACCGTCACCTCCGGTACTATGGCTACTATAAAGGTAATATTGTCACCGGATGGGGACCGGGCCCAGAGCCGGTAGTGGGTTGGTTCTTGACTTCATGCAGGACAGATTTCACCACAAGAGTCCAGGTGAATTTGAGAGTACGTTTATTAAAGCTGGGACAGTGAAACAAAGGAAGGGCTTAGGGTACAAGGCCAAGGGACCTTGGACACAGGATCGGGGGTTAGCCTGGAACGAGCTGCTGGTGCCCAGGGCTCCCCTGACTGCAAGTCTAGTGGGGACCCTTAGAGCTTAGGAGGGAAGTAAAAAGTTCGCGTGGGAGAAGGGGCATGGCCCTGCTCTAGAGCCAGCCGCTCTGGGTCTTTGTCTTAAGGGGTTTTTTTCTTTCTTGAGGACTGGGGGGAGAATCTCAGGGGAGGGTTTCAGTAGGGTATTCATCAGCTTTCCAGATGTGTTTTTCATCTGCCGATGCATCAAAACGAGTGCCCAGGGGAGTCTGGGATTCCTTGTTGGTGTGCTTTACTGCTTTATCTCGGGGCTGTCAGACTCTAATTGAGTTTGTGTTATTTGTCCCCCCGACTTCATCCTTTCTTGTGTTTAGCTGGCATAATTGGCATTAATTGGGTCCCTGTCCTCTGTCTCCCTGACCAGGGTGATGTAAGCTATGTATTCTTGGCTGAGGGAGGAGCCGTAGAAACCATTTGCTCTCAGGTGTCCCTGGTTAGGGAAGCTGAGGTCCCGAGATTCACTAAGTGGCTGGAAGTGGTTCAAATTGTTTGGCCTTGTTTAATTATCTGGTCTCAGTCTCCCCATTCCGCTAGCCCAGGAACTTTCCTAGCTTCTACCATCCTGCTCCAGTATCTCGTTCCTGTCTAGCATCACCTTTCCTGGGTTCATGAAGTAAAATATCTCATTAACTGAGAGGGTTATGCTTGGATCAACAAATGACGAATTTGTCAAGCACCATTAGTGAAAAGTGCTTCCTTTCCCCATTGTCTGTTTGTCTTCCCTTACAATAATACCCTTTGTTAATTATGCTGTGTGGCATTAAAATAGTCTTTTTTGCCTTAAAACTCCAATATGCCGGATTGTGTCATGAGACATTATTATTACCTTTAGTTAGTACATTCCTAATATCTGGAAAGGCACATCTTCCAGATTGTTCTTCAGAATTGTCTTGGTTATTCTTGCCTTTTTATATAATTTTAGAATTGCCTTGTGATGTTTAAAAAAAATTATTGGTATTGCACTGAATTTATAGACTCTAATTTCACAAGAACTGAGAATTGGCTGATACTGGTTTCTCCAGTCTATGAATTTAGTCTAATTCCCCATTTACTTAGGTCTTCCTTAATTTCTCCCAATAAAGTGTTATGACTTTTTTCATAAAATGTCATACTTTATGCTGTTATAAATTATGTCTTTTTAATTCTGATTTTCTAATTTTATTCCTGTTATTGAGAAACAAAGTTTTGATATTGACTTTATTGCTATCAACCTTGTTATACTTTCTTATTAACTATTTCATTTTTTAACTGATTACTGATTTGTTGAAAACCATACATCCAGTTCGCCAGGTTCAGCAGAGCCCTCGGGACGAAGCAGCTCTGGCACCAGGGCTTCGCTCCCACTCTGAGTACCAGCCTGCGCTTGGGCCGGCTCTCTCGGCCACTCTTAGAGCTACTAGGTCTCTCTGCCTCCCAAGCCCTTTCTTTTTCAACTATCCACGCTGCTTCTCAGGTCTTCTCCTTCCTGTAAAATGGGGGAAATGATGTTTAACTCAAGTAAATTGGAATGTGAAAACTCTTTGGGAAGTGAGAGGTATTCATTGTAAAGGCCTGTGGTAGTGGGGTTTGGTAGTGGTGGTGTTGGTACAGACCTAGATGTTGGAGGTGGTGAACCAATCTTCCAGCACCTTTAATTAAACCATCTTTTCTTAGCTCAGAAAGGGAGTTTCCCAAACTCTGACCCACACCAGCATGTTTGGAAGGATAATCCCCGATTCCTCTTGGGTGGCTCCTTTAGGGAAAGAGATGATTTGATACCAGACCCCTGCAAAAGGAAAAGCTTCTGTGTGAGTAATGATCAGTGTGTATGAGCCCCAGAACCCTCTCTGCTTGAGCAACTGCTCTGGGTATTCGGGAGAACATGGCCCAGTGTAGGAGAAGCCAGAGAAGCAGCCTTGGCCACTGTTTCTGACATCACTCAAAAATGTTCTCTCTAGCCCTGGCTAGTGTGGCTCAGTTGATTGGAGCATCATCCCGTAACCAAAAGGTTGCAGTTTTGATTCCCAGTCAAGGTACATACCTACGTTCAGTCCCCAGTGTGGGAGCGTCCAGGAGGCAACCAGTTGATGCTTACCTCTCCCGTGGATGTTTAGCTCTCTCCCTCCCTCCCTCCCCCGCTTTCTTTCTTTTTCTCTTTTTTTTTTCCCTTCATCTCTTTCTAAAAGCAGTGAAGAAATGTCCTTGGGTGAGGATTTTTTTTAATTGTCTTCACTAGGTCTACTTTGGATCATAGGTTTAAATTAAAATACTATACGTTCTGGGTTGTCTTCCTCAATTGTTGGCGAATTTGTTAAGACTCTGCTCAAGAGTAAAACATCGGCTTTTTCTTCTTAAGGTTTTATTTATTTATTTTTCGAGAGAGAAAGAGGGAAGGGGGAGAAACATCTTTGTGAGATCCACCCAGGCATGTGCCCTGACCAGGAATTGAACCAGCCACCTTTCTCGCTTTGCAGGAGGGACCCAGCCAACTGAGCCACACTGGTCAGCACTAAAATACTGACTTTTCACACAGTTTTGTTGGATATATTTGTTAAGGCTCTTTGCATGAGAGTGGTGGAAACTACTTCCAGCTAGCTTAAGCAAAAAATAATTTTCTACAGGTATTCCAGAGGTTTATTCTAGAATCCAAGGCAAGAGTTCAGTTGAATTTCTCCCTCAATACATATTCAACCAAACATATTCAACTCACTTCTCTTTACGCTACATCCTCCCTGTCCCAGCCCAAGCTGCCATCAGTTGTCACTATTGAAACAGCTTCATAATTGGTCTCCTGGCTTCTCCTGTTCCATCATGCCCCTTTCCAATGCATTTTGTACACAGCAGTGGTTTTTTTTTTTTTTTCCAAATCTGATTGTATTCCTTTTCTAGTTAAAACCTTTGAATGACACAAGACCCAAAGCCATAAACTAAAACATTGATAATTTTTACAAAAAGTTAAACTTCTGTATTGAAACAAGTACCATCAATAAAAGAAAATTGAAAATATATATATATATATTTGTGACAAATCAAAGGATTTTTTTAATATATTTTATTGATTATGCTACAACAGTTGTCCCATTTTCCCACTTTTATTCCCCTCTGCCCTGCACACCCCCTTCTACCCGCATTCCCCCCTTTAGTTCATGTCCATGGGTCATACATATAAGTTCTTTGGCTTCTACATTTCTTATACTATTCTTAACTTCCCCCTGCCTATCTTCTACCTACTATTTATGCTACTAATTCTCTGTACCTTTTCCCACTCTCTCCCCTGCTGATAACCCACCATGTGACCTCCATTTCTGTGATTCTGTTCCTGTTCTAATTGTTTGTTTAGTGTGTTTTTGTTTTTGTTTTAGGTTCGGTTGTTAATAACTATGAGTTGTCATTTTACTGTTCATATTTTTTATCTTCTTTTTCTTAGATAAGTCTCTTTAACATTTCATATAATAAGGGCTTGGTGATGATGAACTCCTTTAACTTGACCTTATCTGGGAAGCACTTTATCTGCCCTTCCATTCTAAATGATAGCTTTGCTGGATAGAGTAATCTTGGATGTAGGTCCTTACCTTTCATGACCTTGAATACTTCTTTCCAGCCCCTTCTTGCTTGCAAGGTTTCTTTTGAGAAATCATCTGAGTGTCTTATAGGAACTCCTTTGTAGGTAACTGTCTCCTTTTCTCTTGCTGCTTTTAAGATTCTCTCTTTATCTTTAATCTTGGCTAATGTAATTATGATGTGCCTTGGAGTGTTCCTCCTTGGGTCCAACTTCTTTGGGCCTCTCTGAGCTTCCTGGACTTCCTGGAAGTCTGTTTCCTTTGCCAGATTGGGGAAGTTCTCCTTCATTATTTGTTCAAATAAGTTTTCCATTTCTTGCTCTTTCTCTTCTCCTTCTGGCACTCCTATGATTCAGATGTTGGAATGTTTAAAGATGTCCTGGAGGTTCCTAAACCTCTCCTCATTTTTTGAATTCTGTTTCTTCATTCTATTCTAGTCCAACGTTTCTTTCTTCCTTCTGGTCCACACTATTTATTTGAGTCCCAGTTTCCTTCCCATCACTGTTGGTTCCCTGTACATTTTCCTTTATTTCACTTAGCATAGCCTTCATTTTTTTCATCGAATTTTTGACCAAATTCAACCAATTCTGTGAGCATCCTGATTACCAGTGTTTCGAACTGTGCATCTGATAGGTTGGCTATCTGTTCGTTGCTTAGTTGTATTTTTTCTGGAGCTATAAGCACTGCTATTATCATTCTTTTTTGGGGAAAAAAAATCCTCGTGTGTCTATACATTTTTTCTTTTTCTTTTTTTTAAAGATTTTATTAATTTATTTTGGAAGGGAGGGAGAAAGAGAGGGGAGAAACATCAACATGTGGTTGCCTCTCACGTACCCCTACTGGGGACCTGGCCCACAACCCAGGCATGTGCCCTGACTGGGAATTGATCTGGCAACCCTTTGGTTCGCAGGCCAGCGCTCAGTACACTGAACCACACCACTCAGGGCTTTACCATATTTTTAAATGTTTGTTGTTCCTCCCCTCACCCCCAATTACACATTGGGGAAAAGATTTAGAGGTAGAAATACTGGGTCCCAAAGTGGGTGTGGGGAATGGAAAGGGATAGGGGAAAGGGGGCAGAGAGAAGAAAGACAAAGATCCCTGAGACAAGGCCGCCTTCTCCTTCCTCTTTCTAGGGCCTCCCCGTCTGTCTTCTTCAGCTGTGCACAGACAGACAGAAGCTGTGAGCAGAGGTATTTCATGCCCCTCCAACCAGACAACTCATACTCCTTTGTGGGACAGGTCTCCACCTGCTGCTCTCCTCCCGGAACTGGAAACTACCACACCTGGGGGCCTTCAGCCTTTCCTTCCCCTGTCAGTTTCTTTCTGTTCGTGCTTCCTCTCATTTCCTTTCTTTTTCTCTCTCCCTGAAAGTCTTTCTTTTTCTCCCTTTTTTCTCCTTCTCTGCTTCCCAAGAGCTCTTTTTCTGTCCCTCCTGACCATGCACAGTACTCTCCCACTCCCTCATCATTCTCTGTTTGAGAAGTCTCTCTGTCCTTTGAATGGTGCATTATGACGTAGAAATTTAAGTTGCAAATTGTTTTAAATAAAGTTTCATGTACACTTTTCTAAAATGCTCATGGGTGAAATGAAAGGTCCTTCTCTTGGCTCACTCTAAACAAAAGTAATAAAACGCATTAAGTAACTTTTTACTCATTTGCAACCCACTGTTGAAATATATTAGACTCATTAGCTCTGATTTTTAAAAAAGAGTTTCTTCTGACTTACTCTGACATATTTAATAGACTGTGCAGAATTTTAATTTGATTTTTATAATTTCGGTGCTGTCATCCCGGAGTACATCTCCTTGAAGGAGAAATATGTCATAGGATTACATGTCTGTGCCCATATTTTAATACAGTGCTTCACGTTGCTTAGTTGTTATAGTTGAGTAGTGAAGTTCCCAAGGAGGAAGAGGAACCTGCTCACTCATTCCCTTGCCCTTTGGCAGATTCTTTTGTGCTGAGTTCACCGCTTCTCAAGAGCAGACAGCTGCTTCACGATGAGTTTGGTGAAGCAAACCCACGCCTTCAAGAACCCCGAGATCTCTTTGCCTTTTTCTCTGGCAGCGAGCCAGTGCAGGCTCCAAGATGGCCAATAGAATGTGAGGTCATCAAGGAAAACATCCATCATATTGGTAATGTGGCTTCCTTGTGGTCTTGCTGTTCCGACAGACTTGATTCCAAGACCTCACAGTTTTAAGTCCTGTGTCCTGAAGTGTGGGACAGACCGGTTCAACATTTGTCATCTCACCCTGAAATGAATAAGCTCTGGGAAACTCATACACACTCGCCAAAGTCAAAAGTTACACCAATATGTAAACTGGAATGTTTCTGAGTTTATTGGAATGGGGGAGTACCTTGCTAGAGGCCAAAATATATTCATACTTAAATCTGTTTTCTGGATTATTCCCATCTCAGTATTAATATGCATAGTTGAGTTTCATAAAAGTTGTATTCTTTACCAGCCTTGGTATAGTCGATGCACACCCTATATGCCCCAGCATCATTTTTACTGTTTTTCATTACATTTTGATTTTATTGGAGTTTTTATGGGAGTGGTAGAGGCATTTTTTAATGACATTGCTGGTCATATCTTTGAGCTATTGGTGCAGATATAATCTTCAGCACTCCGTTGATGAAGCATTTTCAGAAGTGCGTTGCGTTGAAAAGGGGGGACTTTTCTAATTGCCAGGACACTTACGTCTAGCGAGCATCACGTCTCTGCTTTAGACTGCTGGATAAACAGCTGGGTGTTTCTTTTCTTCTCACTTCCCTCATATGATATGCATTCAGTAAATGTTTATCAAGCACCTGCCCTATGCTTGGTGTTAGAGATACAGTCATGAACAAGGTGGAGACACCTAGAGTGCTCACACCAATGGGGAAGTGGAAAGAGATAACCCGGCAATTGCATGGAGCTTGGTCCCTTTGGGAATGCTTAGCCCCAGCCTGGAAGATCAGTGAGGGTTTCCGAGGGGAGTTGAAACCTAAGCTGAGATCTGAAGGAGCAGCTAGAACTGATCTGATTGAGAGGATCAAGGAAAAGTATTCCAGTTAGAGGAAACGGAGAAAGAGCATGTCGAGTTTGGGCAACCATGGAGCATCGAGCATGAAAGACATGAAGCGAAATACAGGCTTTCATCAACGGCTTCTGTACTTAAAATGATACTGAAAATTTGCCCAAGTTGCATGCAAGAAATCTCTTAGAATTGAGTGTTAATGGAAAAGCCTTGTTTTCTCCGAAACAATTGATAAACTTGTTCCTCTATGACAATAAAATGTATGTAGCTGATCATATTTTCCTGATTGTAAAAGGAAGCTCGGGACCAAATTTTGAAGCGTATTGCAGCAACTATGTTGACCTTTCCGGCTTCCTTTTAAATCTTCTATTTATACCTTACATTTTTTTATTGAAAGGCTCCTCATAGTCTTAGGGAAAGAAGCAAAACAACTTATAAACACTAGAAATTTAGGTTCTGCTAAAGCGCTTTTTATATCTTAGCTTATTTTGCACTTTTTAAATGTCTTCTTTCAGAGGGAGTTCCACCTCAACCAGAATATTTTTATCAACCTACAGGAAACGAAAAGGTGCCAGAAATTGTAGGAGAGGAAAAAGGCACAGTCGTCTACCAGTTAGACTCAGGTATTGTCATTACACTGAACAGCGAGTAGTTAATCATGACAGGGGCATAAATATTTTCTGTAATCGTGATTTCTAAACATTCATAGTTCAGCGATAAATTGTCTTTTCCAAACCAACCGGAATGGGGGGCTGGCTATTCATGACCAGTCAGCTTTAAAATTGCAATCTTTTTTTTTTAAATGACAGTACCTTTTTCTTAATAGTTCCAAGTTCATTTTATAGCTTTTCCCTTGTTATTCCTCTTCCTGAAATTCAGATGTTGGATCTTTGGGGAACTTGTTCTTCTTTTCTCCACCTCCTATGTGTGCTTTGGTGAGTACTTTTATAGTATGTGCGCGTGACTGTCATTTACTGTGTGGTTTCCTGCGTTGAGTTGCAGGCTTCCTAGGGGAGGACGCCGTGTCTTTTATTAAAGTGTGCAGAACATTGTGCCCAATGAGCAACAAAATACACATTCTTTTCAAAGGCACATAGTAGATTCCCCAGTATACACCATATGCTAGGTTGTAAAGCAAGTCTTAATACCTATTATTTGGAAGGATTGAAATGGTACAAAATACATTTTCTGACCACAACAAGTTAGAAAATTAAATTAGAAATCAACAACCGAATGACATTTGGGAAATCTATAGATATTTGGAAATTGAGCAACACGTTTCTAAGTAACCCATACATTAAAGATATCCCAAGGAGAGTTAAAAAAATATTTTGGAGTGAAAAATAAACATTACAAGGTAAATTTATGGCTTTAAATGCATGTATTTGAAAGGAAGAGGAAGAGCGCAAAAGGGGTTGTGGGAGAAAGTCTCTTCCTTTCCGTCTGGCAGACACCATCTGGTAAGCCAAGATGGGCGCTTGGGGAGCGCTCCCAGAGCTGGGGAGGACAGAGCAGTCAGGTGCAATGCGCTTCCTGCTGCTGGCAGTACTGCCAGCTCTCTGTGCTCCACAGGGCCCCCCGCCCCTCCTGGCCCGATAAGGTACAGCAGACTGTGATACAGGGTCAAGCAAGGTTACGTCATACTCGTACATCAGATTCGTGTGCACCATGGTGGCCACAAAGGCCCGGTTTCTAAGGGTGCAGCCTGCGGCAAGCCTGTCCATCATGGTGTTAGCCAGCTAATGTTTGCTCGAAGCCTTCAGTGTGTTGCCAAAGGACGAGCTGGACGTGACCGGGGCTCTGAGAGTCCTGAATTCTTACCGGTTTGTGACGATTCCACATACAAATTCTTTGGGGTTATTCTCACTGATCCATTCCATAAGGCCATCAGAAGGAACCCTGACACCCAGTGTGGACCAGATCACCGAGCCAGTCCACAAGCACGGGGAGGTGCGAGGGCCGACACCTGTCGGCAGCACGAGCCTGGCCTTGGAGAGAGCCACAGTCGCACCACACTGTCGGGGGTTGTCGCAGTGCAGCTTGGGGAGGGCACAGTACTCCCAGCTCCACTGTGACCGCTAATGTAAGTAATGTTTGTAAAATTCTTACCTGTTGAACAATTTAGGACAGCCAAGGGGGCGGGGCATGAGAAAGATCTCAAATCAATTACCAACGCTTCTACCTTAATAAATTTGAAAAATCAGAGCAAAATAAATCCAAAGCAAGCAGAAGGGTGGAAATCATAAAGATAATAATGAAATCAGTGAAGTAGAAATCAGAAAAATAGGGAAAATCAAGCCAAAAGTGGGATCTTTGGAAAGAAAAACAAAATTGACAAACTTTGGCTAGCCAAACCAAGAAAAAAGGAGAGGAGACACAAATTATCAAAATCGGCAATGAAAGGAAACATAAACATCAATTCTACAGAAATCAAAAGAGTTACAAGGCTCTGCTAGCAACATCTTCGTGCCCACAAACTGGAGAACTTAGATGAGAAGGAACAATTGCTAGAAAGACACAAATGACCAAAACTGACCCAGGGACAAATTAGAAGTCTGAATAGATTATAACAAAGAAATTGAATTAGTAATTTAAAATCTTCCCACAAAGAAATCCCTGGCCCAGATGGCTTGACAGGGTTTGTTTGAACCATATGAAACATTTAATAACGATGGAATAGCACTAAGTCCTTACAAACTCTGAAAACAGAGGAGATGGAGGGAATGTTTACCGACTCCCTGGTGAAGCCAGTACTGTCCTGATACGAAAGCCAGACGAAGACGTCACCGGAAAACTACCGATGAGTGTTCCTCATGAATATAAATGCAAAACCTTTCAGCAGAACACCAGCAAACCAAATCCAACAGCATATTAAGAGGATTATACACCATGACCGGGGTACAAGGAGGGTTCACCACTGGAAAACCAGTGGAACCACATTAGTAGAACAAAGGGGAAAAAACAACCGTCTAAGTACAGTAAAAGCATTTGACAAAATCCAGCCTTTCATGATAAGAAAATTCAGGGAACCAGAAATTGAAGAGAATTCTGTGAACTTGATAAAGGGTATTTATGGAAAAAAGGGATAACTTCACACCCACTAGAATAGCTATAATAAAAATGTAGTAAGTGCTGGGGAGGACGTGGAACAAGCGGTAATACTAACATTTACGACAGAAAGGAAAGGGAATTAAATGTTGAATTAATGATGTCAGGGTGCCAACTTAATAATAGAGGGGAGCATGAGGAGGTAAGGAATCTGCCGACAAGGGCATCCTCTGTCATCACCAAAAACCCATCTGAAGCTCCTTGCACACACAGGCACCAGAGCCCATTAGAACTTCTGGAAAGGAATTCTCTGCAGTTGGGGAAATGCTGTATTCAAGAAATAGAAAGTAAGAAAATATTCCCATAATTTGAAAATCATCCCTGCTAGATAATTATCAGGAAGGAAATCTGTTTTATTGAAAGAGGAATATGTACTAAGTTTAGTTAGTAGAATTAGAATGTGTTAAAGAAATGACATGAGGGGAGGCTTTTGGAGAAACAACCAGAAAAAGGAGAGAGGGTCCTCGCTGTGTTTCGGTTCCTGCAACTGGAAGAGTAAAATGAGCCAGTTAGTCCAGAGGGCTCAGCGCTGACGTAATTGCTCTGCCCCCAGGTGCCTTGATTATGAGCTCTCATGGTAGTAATAATTGGGTGGGAAAAGCTATCGTGCTTCGCCATGCATAATGCACACTTTTTTGCCCAAATTTTTGAGGGAAGAATAAGGATGCACATCATACATGGGTAGTACCTAAAATACCCGTATCTGTTCTTGTGTTTTGTAATTATGTGTTACATAAAATTTCTTGTACCATAATATGTTCAAAAATAAATGCTAAAATTCCTTTTAATATAAAAAACAAGTAGCTAAATAAATAAAAATTGAATTAAAAAATTAAAACGAAAGCTTTTTTCCCTGAAAGTTTGGGGAAAAAGCATAGGTGCACATTATACATGGTAAGATGCGGCGTATGCAATGAAGTAGATAAGGTGGAGCAACTCACAGTCTGCCTAGCTCCCCCTGGTGGGATGTCTCAGGAGGAGTTCGGGAGGCACTAAAAAAGTAGAGGGTAAGTGGGTAGACTCGGGTTATAAATAAAGGGGATGTAATGTTTCTACAGCCTTATGCAATTCTGAGGATTGTGAGCCTATTTTCCAGGGTTGGCGTCATTTTCAGTAAACCAGACGACCGCGAATCCTCACTGCTTCCTCTGCCCTAGTCAGAGAGATTTCCGCGTGTCTTACCCAGGAGGGAACCCTGGGGCAGGGGGCGCTTTCTCCTGATAGGGCAGCTTTTGTGCCTATCACCCTTGCTGCCCTGCGAACACACAGTTGTGGCAGCTGCCTCGATCTTGTGTTTTACATTCATCAAGAAGAGTTGAGCCCCCCTAACTGGAGGAATGAAGAAACAGAAAACTGCGAAGTTGGGGCTCCAGAGGAAACTTGGGAGTCCGTCAGTTTAGGGACCCCACAGCAACACATGCGATGAGAATATTGGGGGTGGGGGGGAGAGAATTGGTTTGATATCTCTTTGAGAAATATTACTCTGGGCTATGAAATGGATCTTTAATGTTACCTAAGAGACTCAACAAAATACTGAAATGTCTTTATTCGTGGCGTCTGGTTGCTGGTCTTCACTCCGACTAGTTTCATGAAGACTGAACCACGTGGGTCCCCAGCTTGTACTTGGATTCCACGTACTCCTGGCTGTGCTTCAGCCCCTTCCTCTGTGCTTTCTTCTTTCACTCCCTTCTTTACGTGATCGGTTTGTCCTTTGTTCTCGTTTATTATAAGGTCTCCAGAGCGACACGAGGTTGCATGGGAGCAAAAGTCATCATAGTATTACTGTATCTACTAGTGAACTGGCTACTTGTATAATAAGGCCCCTTGCATATTAGTTTGTTTGATGTCCCGTAGTCAGCATCTTTGTTGGTGTCAATCACTTGCTGATTGGTGGATGTTGTTAACATCTGACAACATAATACAAATAAAGTAAATAAGTGCAAAGTGAAATTATGGTTCTTAACAAGAGATGCAGGATTTTATGAAGTTGATGAATGTTACAGAATTGCTTGAATCACTTGCAAAGCCACTGACAAATGAGAACCTAGAATTTTTTTATCAGTTAACAATTAAAGAGAAAATCAACAAAAGATGACTCAAATAGGTTCTTCTATACACAATGATGAGAATATTGTGGCGCAAACAGAAGTCCTTGGGAAAACTGTGAAGCCTGAAAAAAAGTTTTGCAAAAACCAAAGATGTTATATGGCATTCTTACTGAATTTGTCTGAAAAGTTACAGCCCCACTAAAAAAAAATTAACAATTGATTCTGTATTATTTCAAGTATTAGAGATTGTGATTATAATCTAAATTTTGTTAAGTAAGGTAAAATAAAGTTCATAATTTTTTGTTTTAGCTTCATTTTAAAGTTAAAACTTTTGAGGGGGGATGGGCAGGCAGAGGAGAGCAATGGGAGGAAAATGGGGACAACTGTAACTGAACAATAAAAAATTAAAATTAAAAACAAAGTTAAAACTTTAATTGTAAACTTTTTACTAATAACTCTGATATTTTGGTTCCATACTTAGGGAAATTCACCCATGCCAATTCTCAAATTTCTATTTTTGTTATATTTAAATCTGGAAGGATATGGCAAAAAATTTTATGGAGTATACTATGTTCTCTCTTTTTTGTTTTTCCCTTCATACTTTTAAAATTAATAAATAGATGCTTTTTGTTTTGTGTTTTTAAATAAGATTGCAAATGTTTTCAGATGCTCCATTTAGAATATTATCTTTTGCCAACATCCTTTTAAATTAGGGTTTAAGTGGGTACAAGCAGTATCTCTGATGACAAGGGTAGCCTGTAGCAAAAGGAAGTGCTCTAAACAGGCCTTGAAAGAAACACACTTTAAAATTAAAAGTCTCAGCAAGGACCGTTGAAAATTTTAATGTTCATTGTTGCTAACCTAGAACAGCACTGGCTGAACACATACAAGGGCACAGTGAATATTGCTGGGTGAATGGATTCTGAGAGGAAGGTGGCCTAAATGTGTCTGTCCCATCCGCAGTGCCCACCAAAGGTGCCTATTTCACCAGTTCCAGAGTGGGAGGCAAACGAGGAATTATCAAGGAACTCGCTGTCACGTTGCAGGGACCAGAAGATAACACTCTCCTGTTTGAATCCAGGTTTGAGAGTGGGAACCTGCAAAAAGCTGTCCGAGTGTGAGTAGCAAAGAGGTTTTCCCAAAGGGAGGGTGACTGAAGTGACTGAGAAGAGTCCTAAAGAATCACCTTAGGAGTCAGGAATGTTTCTGAAAAAGACAGGTGATGGGAAATGGAAAGATTGTGCCTCATTTTTCCCCCCAGAATAAACATTTATCCCAATTGTTTTTTCTGCTTATAAAAGAAATTAGTGTTCATTTGAAATTTATATTAATAAAAATACCTAACATAAAATTTCGCCCTGGCTGTGGCTCAGTGGATTGAGCGCCTGCCTGCAAACCAAACGGTTGCCTGTTTGACTCCCAGTCGGGACACAGGCCTGGGTTGTGGGCCGGGTCCTCAGTAGGGAGAGGGAGGGAGGCAACTGGTCACTGTTTCTCTCCCTCTCTTTCCCCCTCCTTTCCCCTCTCTAAAAATAAATAAATTAAATATTTTTAAATTTTTGAGTCCTATAATCATGCCTCCCGGGTGCAGCAGCTGATAACGGTTCAATGTATACTGGTATATATTAATTTTTTCTCTCCGTGTAATACACACATATTTTATGTATTGTTAAAAATAGGATAATGGTGTACATACAGTTTTGCAAATTGTTGTTTCCACTTAATACATTTTAGATGTTTTCCTATGGCAATATTGCATTTGTATCTGCTCATTTTTAATAGTTTATATTATTCTATCATATGGATATTCCATACATTATTTACCCCGTTCCTGACTGATGAGGAGTTAAGATATTTACAACTTTTTGTTAAGCAGGTGAACATAATTAACACCCTTGTGCATGTATATTTTTATGGAATAAATTCTGTTACAAAATTGGTGGGTCAAAGAGTTGGAACACTTTGGTATTGCTAGTTTCAGCCACATTGCCCTCCAGTGTGATTGCAGTTCCCGTCAGCCGTGTGTGATGATGAGAGGGTGGAGAGAACATCCCGTTGTAATCTGCATTTCTTTAATGATGCATGTGGATGAGTATCTTTACGTGTTTTCGGCATTTGTATTTCCTCTTCTGCAAGCTAGTCCTGTTTCTTTTAAACAAGGTGCATGCATTCCAGCAAAGCCCCTTTATCTTCAACAGCTGATGATCAGAGATAAAACTAGCACAGGAAGCTTACGGGCCTGGTCCATACCGGCGATGCCCAGGATGTAGCTAGCAGCCAACACTAAGGGCTCCAGCTCACTGGTTTTGGTGTGTTTCAGAGAAATGGATTGCAGTGGTTAGAAACTACTACTGGGTGTTCTAGAAAGACCGAGAAGCTCAGAGCTCCCCAAAATCCTGTGCAACAGTGTGAATTTTGAGACTCTTCTGTCCCACCCCAAATCCACTTTCTTTCCCCAAGTTTCTGTTAGCCTAATACATGAGTTGGAGAACTGGGTAAACGAGAAAATAAATGTTTGATGTAGCAGGCTTTCTGTTATAATGAGATCTATTTTTACCAAGAAAAAAGTATTTTGAGGGTGGTGTTACAGAGATAATCTTCAGTATTCTTCATTACAGAGACACCTACGAGTATGAGCTGACCTTGCGAACTGACCTCTACACGAACAAACACACTCAGTGGTTTTATTTTCGAGTTCAAAACACCAGGAAAGATGCCACCTATCGCTTCACCATTGTCAACTTGCTGAAACCCAAGAGCCTGTACACAGTGGGGATGAAGCCACTCATGTACTCCCAGTTGGATGCCAACGCCCACAGCATTGGCTGGAGAAGAGAAGGAAGTGAGATCAAGTACTACAAGAACAACACGGACGGTGGGCAGCAGCCCTTCTACTGTCTGACGTGGACCATCCAGTTCCCGCATGACCAGGACACTTGCTTCTTTGCACACTTCTACCCATATACATACACCGATCTGCAACACTACCTCCTGTCAGTGGCAAACAACCCGGTCCAGTCTCAGTTCTGCAAACTTCGAACTTTATGCAGGAGTCTGGCAGGAAATACTGTCTACCTGCTCACCATCACCAACCCATCCCGGACCCCTCAAGAGGCTGCCGCAAAGAAAGCTGTGGTCTTGAGCGCCAGGGCCCACCCGGGGGAAAGCAATGGCTCCTGGGTCATGAGAGGGTTTTTGGACTTCATTCTTAGCAACTCCCCAGATGCTGAGCTCCTCAGAGATATCTTTGTCTTCAAAGTGGTCCCCATGTTAAACCCAGATGGGGTGATTGTGGGGAATTACCGGTGTTCATTGGCTGGAAGGGACCTGAACAGGCATTACAAGACCATTCTGAAGGAGTCTTTCCCTTGCATCTGGTACACCAGGAACATGATCAAGAGGTGAGAGCCCTTACCTGCTGAGCCACCTCTGGTTACTGTCTAATGGCGGGGTGGGGAGGGGTGAGGTCTCTTCTGGTGTTGTCGGAGGTGGGAATGGCTTTGTAGACAGTCTTTACCATTCTCTTTGTAGTCACGTGGGTTTGTTCACTTTCCAACTTTTAAATCAGGTCTTATCTCTGAGTGCAAATTGAGCATGAAACTTTTTAGCCAGTGGTATTTCACTTAGAGGTGAAATGATTGGACAAGATCAGATGTCAGAGGATTTCATAGGTCTTCATGATGAGAGTTGTGTAAAAATAGTACATAACGATTAGTACTTTTGTATGAGGTGACAGTCAGTATTAACAGTGCTTTATACTTATGACCCATTTAATCTTCAACCCGTTTAATCTTCACATTAGCCCCACGGATAAGCACAATCAATATCCCCATTTTTTTTAATGAGGAAATTAAGGCCCAGAAAGGTTAAGTAACTTGCTCAAGGCCTAGCATAGTAAGTGATAGAATAGATATTTAAACACAGGCTCTCTGGCTCCAGAGTCTGTGCTTGCTTTTTTTTTTTTTTTTTGGATTGATTTGAGAGGAGGGAGAGGGAGAGAAATATCGATTTCTTGTTCCACTTATTTATGCATTCATTGGTTGATTCTCGTGTGTGCCCTGACTCGGGAATCAAACCCACAACCTTGCTGTATTGGGATGATGCTCTAACCAACTGAGCTACCTAGCCAGGACTGGAGTCTGAGTTTCTTATTACCATCTTATATTGCCTGTCATTGAGGAAGGAATAATAAATCAGCATTTTTCAAGCCTGTATGAAAGCCGTCGAAGGCTATGATGTAATAGCACCTCGCTTCAAAGAGCTTCCATTTCATTGGAAGTGAAACTCCAGCACATAAGAATGTGTCAATGCACACACCTTCTAACCATATCTGTGTGAAAGGGTGGAGTAGTGTTGGGCTGGTAGCAAAATGGTTAAGGGCGTATGTTTGGGAGTCAGACAAGCTTGGTTGTAAGACCCGGTTTAATTATTGGCTGGTCCCGTGACCTTGGAAGTCACTTAACCGCTCCACTTCAGCTTTCTCATCTGTAGAATGGGGATAAGAACACCCACCTTGGGTGGTTACTGTGAGGATTAAATGAGATAACCCATGCGATCTATTCAGCATAGTACCCAACACATAGTTAATGGGTGGCATATTATCATACTCTTCATCCTTTCATTATGGGAAAGGTGACCTTGTTTGGAAGATTGAATAGGTACCCTGGGTGATCAGGAAACCAAGAAGATCTGAGCCTTGTCGGAACCAGCCCCAGAAAGTGAGGAACCAAGGCTTTCTTTGGTTCTTTTTATCCCTGCAATTACAGCCTCTCCACCTCTCCCCGCTTTCCACTGGTCTACACCAGCGTGGGGTTACTTTCAACAGATTTTCTCCACTTCCTTGTCAACTTACACAAGGCCTACCTACCCCCCACCCCTGTCCACATCAGGAGGGGCTGAGGATGGAGGTAGGGTCCTTTGAAGGCCATTAGGGGCTGAAATTTTCTTGGAAGGGAAGGTATCAACAGACACACTTAAGAGACTCTAAATAATCCTCGATTATCTGCATGCATTTGGATGTCCACTGAGTCCTTTGTTTGCCCCCCTCAACAGACTTCTTGAAGAAAGGGAGATTCTCTTGTACTGCGATTTCCACGGCCACAGCCGTAAGAATAATATCTTCCTGTATGGCTGTAGCAACAGCGATCGCAAGTACTGGCTTCATGAGCGAGTCTTCCCTTTAATGTTGAGCAAAAACGCACCAGAAAAGGTGAGCATGGCAGGTCATTTTCTCTCCATCCACTAAGGGAGAAGGGAGCTCTCTGCCTCTTGTATGTGGTGCTTGATTTGCCACTTTGTATCTTTTTATATCACCTTGGGTAAATCCCAGCAACCTGACTTCAAGAATTTATTCTGTGTCCATCAGCTGCTGAACAGGTAAGTAAAATGCAATGCATCCACACAATGGAATGTTGCTTGGCAATAAAAAGACCTAACTACTGACATGCTGGGACATGGGGGAAACGTGAAAAAGCATGATGCTACGTGGAAGACAAGACACAAAGGCCACGCTGCATGATTCATTCTATGAAATGCTGTAGCGACAGAAAGCAGTTTAGCGGTGGCCCAGGGCTCCGGGCGGGTGGCGCGAGCAGTGACTGCTCATGGGCCCTGGGTTTCTTTGGGGGTTTTGAAAGTGTTCCAAACTTACATCACATCCCTGTGAATATACTTAAACCATTGAACTGTGTGCTTTAAATGTGTGGATTTTCTGGTGTGCAAATTATATCTCAAAAAAGGTGATTTTAAAAAATTGGCTGCTTTGCCTGGGCACAGTTCAAACTCTTACCAATGGAGTTATCTCTCATCTTGAATCCTGTGATGTGTGGTGGGAGCAGGGAGTGAAGGACAAGGAAAATGTTAATGTCACATGAGCCTCCGCAGAAAAGTGCCTGTAATACAAGATCACAAATAACGAAGATACTACAGGGCTAGTGCAAGCAGCAGGAGTCTGTAATAGCAGGCGGAGTACCAGCTCTGCGGCAGGTGGGCATTTACAGAGTGTCTGCCTTGGGTCAGCACCATAAATGCATCCACACAATGTAACTGGCGTTAGGAGAAATTAGGTTGGATTTAGGAAAGTATTTAAATGATAGTACAAAGTTTCTCATTTAAGATGTTTAAGACAAATATTTTGTACCTGCTGCTTTTATTGTGAAAAAGAAAAAAGGAAGCTTTTCTTCCTTTCTCCTTCCCTTCCTTCCTTCATTCCTTTTTTTTTCCTTTTTTTAATATTCTTGTCCATTTTTGCCAGGGATCTCATTCTTCAAATGATATCACATCCAGAACCCAGTATCTAAAGCAGTTAAAAGCAGAGCTGCATTGGCGAAGAGGTAGAAGGCTTGAAACCCTGCCCATTCTGCCTCCTCCTCCAGTCCTTGGACAGGAGTGGCCCGAGGCTCCTCAGCAGAACTCCTGGCCTCTAGAGGGCGCAAGTTAGAAACCACTAGGTAGTGAGGTGTCTCCCAAACGTGAAGCATCTTCAGCAGGATAGCTAGGATAGGTTGGGATAGGCGCCAAGTGTACGTTACAACTTCCTAGAGAGGAGAGAAAGTTGGGGTGGTCGTGAAAGACAATGGAGGACATTGAACTCCGAGCTGAGAACATTGGCAAAAGGGAGCAAGAAAGTTAAAGACAGAGACTGTAAGGCTGAGGCATACACAAATCATATAGAGAGAATAAACCCCACTAGAGCCAAGGGTTCGAATTGGGGGGTGGTAGAAAATAAGTCTGACAGTTCTGGCCGGTGTGGCTTAGTTGGTTGGACTTCGTCTCGCAAAGAGAAAGGTCACTGGTCCATGGTCAGGCCACATGCTGCAGTTGTTGGGCGGTCCCTGGTTGGGGTGCATGTGAGAGGCAGCCACCGATGTTTTCCCCACACATTGATGTTTCTCTCCCTGTCTTTCGGAAGGGAGGGAGAAAGAGCAGGAGAGAGACATCAATGTGCGAGTGATACCCATTGCCTCTCTCATGCCCCCAACTGGGGACCTGGCCCGCAACCCAGGCATGTGCCCTGACTGAGAATCGAACTGGCAACCTTTCAGTTCGAAGGCTGGCACTCAATCCACTGAGCCACACCAGCCAGGGCTAAATAAAATATTTTTTAAAAAAGAAAAGTTTTACAAAGGTTATCCACTGCCTTGAATGCCAAATTTGGCCAGCGTTCCCAAACAGGCATTCAAGGAACCCTAGTCCTGCAAAATGTCCCCGAGGAAGGTGGGGGGACAGGAAGGAAGGGTTCATGGCCGATGAGAGCAATATACTCCCCCTCCTTTGGAGGATCACGGTCCGCGATAATGTTAGCTATTCTGAGAGGTGCTGCAGAGGAAGCCTGTTCAGTTTGTTAAGCCTTTATCTCCCTGATGAACATGACCACAGAGCTCGTGTTTCCCTCTGAAATATCTATTAACATCCCTGAGAATTAGTGTTTTACGGAACGTACTTTAGGAAATAATGTATAGATCCCAAGGGAACCATTCTTGTGTCACATTAACGAATCAGCTTACATTTGCCAGCTTATGATTGACAGAGGACTTGGATTTCTGTTTAGTTCTCTTTTCACAGTTGCAATTTTAAGGTCCAAAAGTGCAAAGAAGGAACGGGACGCGTTGTGATGTGGCGGATGGGAATCCTGAACAGCTACACCATGGAGTCTACCTTTGGCGGGTCCACCCTGGGTGAGCTCCCTTCTGTACATCGTGGGCCAGCGGGGCCAGGGGAGCTATGCAAAGCATTGGGGAGAGTCAGTCCCTTCAAATGCTGGGGGGAGAATTTGATTTAAAGGATTTTCTTGTCTGTGCCTCATGCCAAATTTAAGTATCCGAAACATGAGTGTGAAATACAATATCTGACGGAGCCTGTAACGTAGTGGCTGCTCAGGATGTGGAATCAGGCAGGTCTGGGTTTGAATTTCAGCTTGGCTTCCAAGTTGCGTGATCCTGCGTAAGTGACTTAACTCTTTGAACCTCATTTGTCTTTGACTGTCAGCTGAGCACCTGCATTACAGGTACTGCTTAATGAGGTAGTGCATATAAAGCACCTGGCACAGTGCCTCCCACAAGGTAAAACTTTATCATCATGGGAATTATAACTTCATAATTATAGCCTTCATGATTGTCAACTTTTTCATTGTCAAAGATTCTTCGGAATCAAACTAAAACTAGAATCAGGGGTGGTGTTTTTAAGGAGATACTCGTAAATTAGATTTGCAGTTGCTCATTAAGATTAACAAGAAATGCTTATGGATTTTTTTTCCAGGCAGTAAAAGAGACACTCATTTCACTACTGAGGATCTGAAGTCCCTAGGTTATCACGTCTGTGACACCCTTCTGGATTTCTGTGACCCTGACCGAGCCAAGGTAAAAACGGAGTTTCTACAAATGCAGTGCCCTGGCCGGTGTGGCTCAGTTGGTTGGAGCGTCGACCCGTGGACCCAAAGGTCACAGGTTTGATTTCTGGTCAGTTAAAAAAAAAAAAGGAAAGAAAGAAAGAAAGAAATGCGGTGATGCAGCTACTGTGATCAGTTTCTCACGGGTCCAGATTCAGCTCGCTGGGATTTTAGGTGGTCTTCATTTCTTCGTAACATTTTTCTGAAAGTTTTGTAATGAAAGGAAAAAAGAAAGGCCCCGCCTGCCCGCTCTCAGCAAATGGCAAGACCTCAATTCTCCAAGCAGGTGGAAGCCGTCGCACCAGCCCCTTCAGCGCGCCTCTCCCTCACTTCCGGGAGCACCCCTTTTCGGAAAACCAGCTGTCGCTTGTCTCTCTAAAACTAACTCTGCCCTCGGTGCATTTGCTAGCCTCCCCCACGGCCCCCCTGAGGTCTTGCCTCATGAATAGCCTCCCCTTTTTTCCTGTGTCTTCGTTTTTTTCCTCTTACTTCCCCTCAACTGCAAATGTTCTCAAGGTGCTTTAATCCCAAGTCACAGAAGTTTCCTTTGGCCTCGTTTCCTCTGCAGTTTATTTCTGTTTCCCTGCATCGCTCAGCCTCTTAGAAAAGGAGTCTGTACTCACTGTCTCTAACTCATCTCTCAGACCCCCTCTGAAATGTCAGCCCTGGGAACATGTGATGGGCGCCCCCTCTGGATGCAACTGTGAAATAAAAAATGTTTAAAGGAGAATTTGACCACAGCATGACCCGTTATATCATATTTGCAATAGGCCAAAATCTGAACAATGCTGTTCTAACTTTTCCTTCCTTATTACTCAAAAATAAGTAAACAAACAAACAAACAAACCAGACCTCTGCGTTTGTAGCCAAGAAGTGTATTACTGGCTATAGCCAAGGAAACGTGGCTAGCGCAGTGCTTATGGGTGTTCTGTCCCAAAAACACTTACGTGTGTTCCCACAGCTCACGTAGTTTACCTGGTAACACGTCCTTGGTAGCAGACATTGCAGCGTCCTCTCCTCGTGTCCTCGTGTCCTCATGGCAATAAAGTGCCTTTTAGCGTTTACTTAGTATTTTACAAATAAGTAAATGAATAATCAAAATAGTTCTTGTTTTACCTCCGCAGTTCATGCAGTGTCTAGCAGAGCTGAAGGAGCTCTTGCAACAGGAAATCCATAAGAAATTCAATGAACTTGGACAAGACGTGGATTTAGGAGAAAATTGGAATGACATCTCTTTGTCTGACATTGAATCCAGGTAACAAACTTCCCTTCAAAGAAAAACCAGAAAAGTTTTATTTTTTTTAATTTTTTTGTTTGTTGTTTTGTTGGTTTAGAACCTCAGATGCAAAATACCGAGTAAAGCATGGCATATATGAGTATACTTCTCTCCTTTGACAACTCTGTATTGATTGCCTGTCCTTTGACCCCATCATAGGCACTAGAAGGGGTTGGGGAGACGGGCAGGCCGTTGCTATAGAGCTTTGTAGGTGGTTGTAAAAGCTTTTGTGTTTCATCCCACGGGGGATGGAAAGCCTTTGGAAGATTTTAAGTAGAGGAATGCCCGGATCTGCCCAGGTTTTTGTTCCAGCAGCACTACTCCGGCCGCTATGTGGAAATGGATTGTAGAGAGAACCTGTCTAAGCAGGGACACTCTCTGGGAGGCTCTTTCAGTGACACAAGTGCAAGGTGAAGGTGGCTTAGGCCAAAGGAGTAGTGGTTGGTGGTGTGTGAATTGGTGGGATTTGAGATGTATTTTGAAGTTTCAAACATTAGGATTTGCTTTTGGATTGGACGTGGGGCACAAGAGAAAGAGAGAATGATTCCATAGTTGGCTGGATGGCGTTGCCTTTAACGGAGATGGAGAAGGTCAGTGGGGTGGTGAAGAGCAGGAACCTAGTGTTGGGCATGTTCAGTTTGAGATGTCCGTTAGACGTCTAAACGGAGGTAATGAGTAGGCGGTTGGCTGATGAGTCTGGAATTCCGTGGAGAGGTCCAACAGAGTCATCACTGTAGATATTTAAACTTTAAGACTGGATGAGATCCCAATGGAGTACGTGCAGCGAGAGTGAAGAGGTCTGAGTCTGAGCTGGTACCACAGCGGGTTTTTTAAAGATTATATTTATTTACTTTTTTAGAGACAGGGGAAAGGAGGGAGAAAGAAAGGGAGAGAAATGTCAATGTGAGAGAGAAACACCTTGCGCACCCCAGCTGGGGACCAGGCCTTCAACCCAGGCACATGCCCTAGCCAGGACTTGAACTGATGACCTTGTGTCTCATAGGGACTATGCCCAACCAACTGAGCCATGCAGGCCAGGGCTGGTACCACAGCTTTAAAAGGTCAAAGGGATGGGGAGGAGCCAGCGAATATGGCCAAGAAGGGATCAACCAGGCCAACAAAAAATCAGGAGAGTGATTATTTTTAGAACAAATCAGCCCTGGCTGGTTTGGCTCAGTGGATTGGGCACTGGCCTGTGAATCGGGAGGTCCCTTGTTTAATTCCTGGTCAGGGCCCATGCCTGGGTTGTGGGCCAGGGCTCCAGCTGGGGTCGTGCAAGAGGCAACTGACTGATGTTTCTCTTACACATCGATGTTTCTCCTCCTCTCTTTCTCGTTCCCTTACCCTCTCTTCAAAAATAAATAAAAATAAAATCTCTTTAAAAAATCAGATCATATCATTCCTCTATTTAAAATCATTCCTGTTTAAAACTCCTTAATGGCTGTCCCAGTTCACTCAGACAAAAAGTCTAGGACCTACAAGGCATGGCCTACAGGGCTTTCGGATCTAGCCACCTGACACCTCTATGACCATGACCTCTGCACCCACCCTCTCACACTCTGCTGCACCCACCCTCTCACACTCTGCTACAGCCACACTGGCCTCCTTGCTCTTCCTCACACTTGCCAGACCCTCATCTGCCGCAGGACCTTTGCACTGGCAGTTCCTGGGATACTCGTGCCCCGGATGCCCACGTGGCTAACTCCTTCACCTCCTCCACGTCTCCACTTCACTGTCAGCCTGTCAACGTGCCCACCTCCATCACCCCGCCACCGCTGCAGCGGCCCCCTGCCTGCCCTCCTGCGGGGCCCACGCCCCTTAGGTGCTCTGACTTTTCCCACAGCACTTTATCACCGCTGTCACTCTGCACCATGTGCAACTTTATTGTGTCTGTTATTTGTTATCTCTGTTCTATTATTAAGATGTCGGTTCCACAAGGTCAGAGATCTTTATTTTGTTCACCTCTATGCCTCATGTATCTGCAGCAGTACCTGGCACATAGGGAAAGCTCAGTAAATGTTTGTTGAATTAATTTAGTGTGTGGGATCTTGGCCCCACCCTCAGAGTCTTCAGGCTATTTCGGAAGCCCCCAGGTGGGCAGTATCTCACATGTGTGTAAGAACACCTTCTACTCCAGCTTCCCCGCCAGGTGCCTCAAGCCTGAACCCGATGCCCTCAGTCAGAGTTTTCTGGCCTGGGCAATGGAGGCCTTCTGACAGGAGCTATGCTGTGGTCTGTGGTGGACAGTGGGCAGCGGGTGGCTGTCCCACACACACTCTGTGGCATGTTGTCCTCTGGGCTCCGCAGCAGTTCTGCTGGCTGAGGCTCCCAGAGGTCTGCTTAAACCAGATGATCAGGCCAGGTCAAGTGCCCCGTTCACCACGTCTCCTCTTCCATTCTCCCAGAATCCTTTGCCTGCTCCCCAGGACCAGTACAAGAACAACACGTCCCCTGCATATGATGCACACAAAAGAGCGCAGGGGGAGTCAACCCAGAAACAGCCAGACCACTTTCTAGCGGGCTCAGCAGGGAAACACTGACATGTTGAGTTAAAAATGATTGAACCGTTTGCCAGCTTCTGCAAAGGGAAGCCAGCTCCCACGAGCCCCCGCGGGGTGCTGCCTTTCTACTCTCGCTATGATACGGGGAAGCAGAGGGAGCGTACAAGCGCAGCTAGAGTCTGCTCTGTCTGTGTGTGCACCTACCATTCTCCTTGTTTCTGGGGCATCCTGCATCTAATGCTTTTATCCCGTTTGTTGAAGTTCTCTGTTATCTCTGAAAGGGACTTCAGAGACTATTATCCTGTGGCCTCAAAAGCTGCTCCTTGGACTGGAAAAGCCTTGTGAGAACAGGGAACTGGGACTTAGATCAGAGAGAGAGGGCTTTCTTCCTGCTGCCATGCTGTGGGGCTGCTCACTGTGCACTGGCGGGGGTGGGGGAGGAAGGGGGGACACAAACAGAATGAAAGAGCTGAGCAAAACAATGGTTTGAAATGCTGCCTTTGCCCAGATTCGGGCTTTGTGCCTAAGATGTTTTTTTGTATACAGAGAGTGTCACAGAGCTCAGGTCTAGCCTACCACGCCCCAGGAATGGGGAAAATACAATGTGACACATGGTGGAGGAAGAAAGAGTCGGTTATCTGAGACCTAGTTTATCCTGGCCCCTAAAGGAAAGGGGCAGGCACAGTTGGGGGGGGGGGGGAGGCTTTAGATCAGTCTGCACATACAGCCAAAACTTTTTTGGGGGGAGTTTAAAGTGAAAGTGAGTTTATTGGTGAAGCAGCAAGACAGAGAGCGAGCTATCCCACCACAGGCAGAGTGGCCCATCCAAAACTTTCGAAGGGAGAATCAGGGTAATAAAAGTAGTATTCCTAGTCTCTGATCCATAGATTCTTTGTATTAAATGTATGTGTTTATGTATTGAACACATTATTTTAAAGAGTACCTGGTAGGGTCCTTGCTCTGAACTGATACTAGCCAGGCAGGAAGGTCGGCCACAGAGCCCCTGCTTTCAAACAAATCACAGCCCCTGGTGTTCTCCAAGGCTGCCGGTTAACAATCCCACAGCCTCTCACAGTCGCTGCCAAGGGCAGCTTTGCCCCCCTGGCTGGTTGGTTGGGGTTTTCTGTTTGGTTGGTTTTTTGTTTGTTTGGTTTTGCCACACGGGTTGCAAACTCTTTGGGGCAGGGACTCTGCTTTGTCCATCTGTTGCCTGTGCCTGACGCACTACCTGGCATGCAGTAGGCATTCGGAATGAATGAGTGCAAATGCTTGTCAAGGATTCTTAGCCACTGAAGCACAGACAGTGCGGGCAAAAAGCAGACGGGATGTCCTAGCCCCATGCACCTGGTCTGGTAGATGGGCTGCTTCCAAGCATCGATAACGGGCATTTCCCTTTCTTCTCTCCTTTCGAAAACAGCACCAGCGGTTCTGACAGTTCCCTCTCAGACGGCCTCCCTGCTCACCTCCTGAACATAGCAGATGAGGTGAGAGTAGACAGAGTCTCGTGCCCAGGAAATAGCAGCCCTAAAACACCGTGACGCTGCTGGGTAGTTTGGTGGAATTTTCCAGCTGTCCTAAGATCTGCAGAAAATAGAACAATAGCGTTGTAACTGGTTATGGAATCTTTTACTTGGTTCTTTATAACTTTTGTTTTAAAAATCTAGGGGGGAAAATGTGAGGACTCCATATTTATTCCAAAGTTAAATAAAAAATGAAAAAAAAAAGTTTAATTAAAAGTGAAAACCATATCAACAGATAGAGGTTGTTAAAGATGACCCACGCTTGTTTGCCAGAGGGGAGGGTAATAGGGGGCTGGGTGAAAAGGGTGAAGGGATTGAGTACAGATGGGCAGTTACTGAACAGTCACGGGGATGGAAAGTACAGCACAGGGAGTACAGTCGGTGATATTGTAACGACTGTGTAAGGTGCCTGGCGGGTGCTGGAAATAGGGGGGAGCCCTTTGTAAAGCATACGATTGTCTAACCACTGTGCCGTACACCGGAAAACAACACAAAATAATACTGCATGTAAACTGCAGTTAAAATTGTAAGTTAAAGTTCTTTAAAAATAATCCGTATTTTTTAAAGAAACTGTTTCTTTACTCATGTAGTCTTAGGTCGTTTTTTATGCTTCATGTAAGTGACTTTGCTGCCTCATCAGTTCACAGACTTTCTCTTACACAGGTGATATTTAGAAACAAGAAGATACTCCTTGTGGCTTATCGTGCGCGTGCTTTCCCACTTGCATTAAGAAATGTCTCAGTGGTAGGGGGAGACCACGGTGGTCGGTGGTCGGGAGGAGCCAGCCAGATAGACGGGACCCTGCAATTTCTTCATCGGGGTTTACAGCAACGTCAGCTTAAGCTTCACCACACCATAGGTGCCTAGAAAATTAGTCCTGAGCTTCATTTGCTTAATTATTAAAGCCGCCTTATAGTAACAACCAAATTAAATCTTTAACCACACGCCTAATAATCAGTATTGTCTGTACCTGACGTTATGGCCACAAGCAATGGGGTTCCATGGTGTAAAGCACCGGTGTTTGGTTACTGGTACGGGAGCCCTTTTGGCAGCAAATGCACAGTGGTGGGATCCGGGAGGTGTGAAACGGGCAGCAGCCTCCAGTACGGAGGGGACCGAGCCACTTGTCCTTCAGACCAATGACAGTTTAACCTGCAAGGGCCGCACACTGGGTGAGCCAGTGTGTCTTAAGTGTTGTGTGAAGAGAGTCCTCTGGGATCCTCAGTGACTGGTTCTCTGTCCTTTCTGGAATAGTTGAATCAGAAGAAGAAGATGTACAAGAAGAAAAGAAAAAAGCCACCTCAGACGAGGAAACAGAGAAATGAACAGTATCAGAAAAATAATTTGATACGGGAGTTAAAGTCCACAGAGGATGCCCTGGTATGAAAGCTGTGTCGCTGTCTGGTGAAAGGACTTCCCACGGCAGGGTGTTAGGTTTACTCCAAACCAGAAAGGGAATTGGTGGGGGGTGGGTCTTCCAATCTTGAGTTCAGAGCTCTTCCACAGGTCCTCTGGACTTCTCTGTCCAGGGCTTTCAGCCTTGGCCCACAGATCTTCTGTACTCCGGACTAGCAAGCCTGGGTTTTGACCGAGTCCGGATGTCCAGAGGGAAGAAGTGGAACAGGCTGGACAAGCAGTGGCTGGAGCTAGTCCAGGGTTGCTGAGTGCTGAGGGGTCAGGCCTGGTCCAGTCTCAACACCCCGGGTAGCCCCTTTCTAGGCTTTCTCCTAGCTGCTGCACCCACATCACACCCTCTGCTTTCTAACGCTGAAATGGCTTCCAGAGGTGGGAGTTTTACTGCTGGGTGAACTGGGTCAGTTTCGAGTAGATTAATTGCAATGGATCAATTGAAAGACATTCTCTCTGCACTCTCTGCATTCTCACCGCACTTCTAGGAAAGGGCAGGATTTGCCTCTACAGTGCAAAAGCAGTCTACCTTTCCCAAAAATTCACAGAACACCGGCTCTTCAACAACGCAAAAGGAAAAACCGAGGCTGAGTGAGGTAATATATTTGCTGGACTTTTTTAACACACTCATGGGAGAGTCATTGAAACTTTCCGGCAGTGTATGTAAAGTGGACAGTGTGATGAGGTGGGACGTGCGTACCCTACGAAAGGGCGCCCACCCCTGAGTTAATTATCACGTCCCTCACCGCACATCGTTGCCTTTTTTTTCTTTTGCTGAGAGCACCTTCAGATCTACTCTCGGCAAATTCCGGCGATACAACACGGCGTTGCTAACTGCAGTCACCCTGGCATACATTAGAGCCTCAGACCTCGGCTTGCAACTGACGGTTTCTACTCTTCACCATCCTCCCCCTCTGACGTTTTTAGCTTCCCCGTTACAGGCAATGCCATGTAGTGTTTGTCTTCCTGTGTCTGGCTCATTTCACTCCGTATAACGTCCTCCGAGTTCACCCGTGCTGTCATGGACGGCAGAACTTCATTCTTTTTTATGGCTAAATAACATACTGTTTGCAGGTATTTCCTCGCACTCAGTAGGCTGCCTTTTGGTTTCGTTGCTGATTTTCTTTGCCGTTTAGTTTGATGTAGTTCCACTTGTTTATCTTTTCTTTTGTTGTCTTTGCTTTTTGTGTCAAATACGAAAATCCTTGCCAAGACCTACGTCAGGGAGCTTACCTCTTATGTTTTCTTCTAGGAGTTCTACAGTTTCAGGTCTTAAATTTAGGTTTTCAATCCATTTCGAGTTGGATTTTGTGAATGGTATTAGAGAGGCGTACAGTTTAATTCTTTTGCTTATGGATATGTCATTTTTCCAATATCATTTATTGAAGAAACGATCTTTTTCTCATCGTATATTCTTGGCTCCTTTGTTGGCAATTAAATGACCATTTGTGCATGAGTTTGTTCTGGGCCCTATATTCTGTTCCACCCTTGACCCCCCTCACACAGACTCTCTGATTTTTCCAATCAGCATGTCTCCCCACAGAGTGAAGAACGCAATAGCCCTCCGCATCACCCAGGCAGCGCCACTGGGAGCAGGGGTACATTAAATGGGTGGGGAGACTGGCTCGGCCTTGGGTTAGACACCACTGACGTCTGATGTCAGATATTGGTCACTCGTGATTCTGTACCCAGAACATAAGAACAGGCTGCTTTACCATCCCCCCACCCATTCATTGAACAGATTGTATTGTGCAGCTGCTGTATGCTGGGCCCTCCACTGGGTGTCGGGACTGCGACATAGAGCAAAACACTGTCCCTGCCTCAGGCTCCTTGGAGGCTGGCCCAGGGAGTTCAACACGCAAACAGCCAGTGACACGGCAGAATAGGGTGCAGGGCACACAGAGGAGAAGCACCTCACCAACCTTTAGTGCTTGGGAGTTTTGTGGCTACGAAATCCTTGATTCTTTTACGTGCAAAAATAGGTTCGGGTACATAGCTAACTCCCCGCGGATAGGGTGCGCAGTTGGCCCTCCTCAGGCGGAAGGCTGCCCTGTGAATGACAGCGACGCAACGAGGTCCCACGCATTAGCCAAGGAACACCCACAGGGCACAGCCATCTCTGTTCGGTGTCGAGGGACATTGGGGTCCAGTGTAATAGTGACAAGGACATGAGTTCTGAGGTCTGTCTTGAGTTAAAATGCCACCCCTGCCCTGGCTGGTGTGGCTCAGTGGATTGAGTGCCGGCCTGCGAACCAAAGGGTCTCCAGTTCAGTTTCCAGTCAGGGCACGTGCCTGGGTTGCAGGCCAGGTCCCTAGGAGGGGACACGTGAGAGGCAACCGCACGTTGATGTTTCTCTCCCTCTCTTTCTCCCTCCCTTCCCCCTCTGTCTAAAAATGAATACATAAAATCTTTTTTTAAAAATGCCACCCCTCCTATGTAATTTTCCATAAGCTAGTGAGCCACCTTGGGACTCTGTTTCTGCGTCTAAAGTATTGGGGAAATGATATCTACATCACAAGGCTGGCTGAGAAAATTAGATATGAAACTATGTATGACGTGCCTGGCATATGGTAGGCATTCAATAAATATTCGTTTCCTTCTTTTCTTTGAATTATTTGTGCTCCACCTCCCTTTTGGTGTCAGAGTATCATAATGAATGAAAACAATCAAGTAATGTATGTTTTACATAATCACACTTGTCCAAGTGGAAATGTTAATGAGGGTGTGTTCGTGTGTTTTAGTCACAGTTAAATGAAAGAGACAGAGGCCTCCCGCTGGACCCATCAGAAGCAGCTGCCTTGGTTCTGACTGAGAATAAAGAAGGAACGCAGGTATTTCACGTAATGTACACACACACGCATCTATGCCAGTCGTTTACTTTGTTTGGGGGTTTTTGTTGTTGCTTTGAGAATACATTTATTAAAGCCGGGACAGAGAAGCAAGGACGGGCTCAGAGAGAAGCCGCAGCAGGAGAGCCCAGCGGGGCTGCCCTGACTCCCTACAAACACAAACGTTAAGGGCAAGAGGGGAGCCCAGGAGGGGCTGCTGTCAGCTCGCCCGGAAGTCAGAGAAAAGGGGGCCTGGGAGGCATGTTCTGGAGTTTTGCTGCCACTGTTCCTCTGGCTGCCCGTCCCATGGGGGCCCCCAGATGTTTTTCTTTTGTAAAGTACACGCCCGAGGGAGGAGCACCGGCACAGTGAACACGTGCTGTGTCCGGTTTCGAAATGTGTTCTGTGATGTGGAGGGGTGCTGATCCACAGCCCGCGGTTTCACCTCTCAGGTTTGTGCTCCTCGTGAACACCCGAAGGATTTGCACCCTCAGGCTGCAAACCACCTGACGAGCCTGGGCCACATCTCACAGGTGCTGAAGGAGGCAAAAGCCCGCCCAGACGTTAAGGACAGAGGGGCTCCGCGGTCAGCTGTGGGGCGCCTCCCGTGCGGTGGCACAGATTGTTCCGTGCTGAGCCCCGTGAGTGGTTTGCTTTGTTAGAAGAGTGAGCGAGCAGGAGTTCGTGTTGACCCCTACAGCGTCGCTCTTGTTCACTGGGACTTGCGTGTTCTTTCCTTAAAGGAGGAAATAGAGGTGGACATGCAGCAAGGGAGCTGTCGTTTCTGACGGCACTGGTGCCTCTGTGAGGGGCGGGGTGCTGCTCACATGTGTCCAGGCAGGGACCGGACACAGCGGTTCATGTAGGCATACTAGCTGTGTACCAGGATCCACAGTTCTCCCGAGGTGTGGCCCCTGCTGTCTTCTCCAACCTGTTGCTTGAAAATTGTTGGGCTGATGTTCTTGTTCACCCAGCAGTATCTTAGGGAGAACCCACCAGGTGCAGGGCCCTTCGGGAACAGTAGGACCTGTGCCTCCCTCAGGCAATGGTCCTCTGCAAAGGCGTGGCTGGGAGTCCAGCCACCTGCTGGAACAGAAGCTGCAGAGCAATGAAAAGAGGTTAAATAAAGTCAAATCAGAGAGGGCTTCTCTCCTGGCAGACCAATAAGTGATGAACTTGTCCTTTTCCTTCATTCAACACATATTACAAGAAGTCTTTGGGGGCTAAAACCATATCCCACAACCAAAACACGCTGGTTAAACTGTAACATGTAACTAGGGGTCCAGTTAATCCCAGTATACATGGTCAATGCCATCCAAACCTGTACCTTCGCTTCCTTTTCCTGCAGTCCCTGGTGCCATATTTCTCTAACTGAGATGTAGGCCTTTGACTTCCAGACAGCTTATTAACTGCAGTCCCCGAACTTCTCGGCGCACTTAAAACGGTCCCCACAGACCGCTGGCGCTCGGAGGGACTGGGGCACGCGCTTGGTTGGCCTCTGCCCTCCAACAATGACTCTGGGGTTGGGGGGAGCAACTGCTTCTCACTGACTCCTTGTAAAACCACCCAAAGCCTTCCTCTCACTTTACAAATGGCAACACAAAGTGAGCTCCACTTTTATGTCTTGTTTGCACAGAGAGAAACGCCGGGATGCACAGTATCATGCTCTCCAAAGAGAAGCACAAACAGCAGCCAAGAGCCCGCTCCAGATGCGACGCCGAAGTGGCTCCGGAACAGGTTTCTTGCCACAAAGAGAGGCCGCGCCACGATGGTGGTGTACCCATCCTTGCACATATATACGTACCCGTAAGGCGCCTGGACCGCCCCCCCCCACCCTACCCCCCTCCCCGCGCCCCCTCGGCTGTTTCGGGTTAGACACGTTGTGCAATGAGGGGAGCTGTGTGGTTGGTGGCCGCTCTGTCCGTGGTGTGCTGTTTGTGTGTTCTTGTGCACTGGCCTCCCACTGTGTGCTCACGCTGTGTGCAAGCCTTCGAGATGCATACCTCGTGCATTAAATTATTTTTCACAAAGTGGAGCTTCATGACAATGCATTAAAAAAACTTGAACGGAAGTCGAATGTGTGCTTATGGAACCGCATAGCACAGATATACCTCACTTTAACCAACAGATACTCTCTCTAAAATTATGTGCAAATCAGTTTTAAAAGATCAAACTCTGTTTCAAACGTATTCTGGGAGTGCGCTGTGTTAAAAACGTCTGTGTCAGGGCTGCCTAGCGAGGCAGGGCCAGCCAGACGGTGGGATCCCGGGCTCGCTCAGGGTGAGGTGTTCCCACACGCAGAAAGCAGCCCAGGTATTACCTGGAATTGGATGTTGCATATGTTATGTTTAATACAGTTATGTAAGTTTTTAAACCCATTGATTAAAATTCTTCCTCTCTAACCACTTGTTTCCATTGACTGGCTAACTGCATAACCTTAGGTGAACAGACACTTTATATCCCGCACAAGCAGCGCCTGCCGTCTGCAGCCTGTCCTGTCCACTGCTGGGGTCACGTTGGAGAAGGGTCACTCCAGGCCATGCCAGGCCTCCTGTTTGACGTCACCTTCTTCCTGAAGTTCTTCGTTATCGCGTTTAAACGTTCAGCCACCACCACGACCCGGGTGACTAGCAGTTGGAACCACATGGCACTGCAGATTTTATTACAGTCCCAGTATCTGTGTCTTTTTTCAAAAAATCCCTGGAGTTCGTTTGGAGAACAGTTTTACATTTGCAGATAATTGCACAGATCGTACAGGGCTCCCATGTGCTGCCCACCTTCCCCCACCCAGCACTCACCCAGGCTGTGCCGGCCTTTCTCCCTTGTGCTTTTCCCCTGCAGTCCCCTTATGTCCCTCCGCCCCACGATCCCCACACCGTTGTCCACGTCCATGAGTCCTTTTTCCTCTTTGCTCACTCCCTCCACCCCCTAACCTCCCCCCACCTTAGCTGTCATCTGCTCTCCATCTATGAGTCTGTCTCTGTTTTCCTTGTTAGTTCAGTTTGTTCATTAGGTTCCACATATGAATAAAATCATGTGGTATTTGACTTTTTCTTACTGGCTTATTTCACTTAGCACAATGCTCTCCAGGTCCATCCATGCTCTCACAAAGGGTAAAATGTTCTTTTTTGCAGCTAAGTTGAATACCATTATGTAAACGTCCCATAGTTGTTTTATCCCCTCATCCACTGATGGGCACTTGGGCTGCTTCCATATCTTGGTGATTGTAAATAATGCTACAATGAACACAGGGGTGCTTATGTTCTTTCAAATGTGTTTAGGGTTCCTTTGGATATATTCCCAGAAGTAGACTCGCTGAGTCAAAACACAGATTCATTTTTAATTTTTTGAGTAAACTCCATACTGCTTTCCACAGTGGCTGCACCAGTCTGCATTACCACCAACAGTGCAAAAAGCTTCCCCTTTCTCCACATCCTCTCCAACACTTGCTGTTTGTTTTCTTGTTGGTGGTAGCCTTTCTGACAGGTGTGAGGTGATATCTCATTGTGGTTTTAATTCACATCTCTCTGATGATTAGTGACATTGAGCATCTTTTCATATTCTATTGGCCAGCTGTGTGTCCTCTTTGGAGAAGTGTCTATTCAGGTCCTTTGCTTATTGTTTAATTGGGTTGTTTTGGTTTCTTAGGTGTTGAGTTTTGTAAGTTCCTTGTAAGTTTTGGATATTAATCCCTCATCAGATGTATCAGCGAATATGTTCTCCCATTCTTTGGGTTGTCTCTTTATTTTGTTGCTGTTTTCCTTTGCTGTGCAAAAACATTTTACTATGATGTAGTCTCATTTTTTCTTTTGTTTCCGTTGCCTGGGGAGATACATCCGATAAAATAGTGCTGTGAGCAATGTCCGACATTTTGCTGCCCATGTTTTTTCTATGACTTTTTTGGTTTCACGTCTAACATTTAAATCTTTAATCCATTTTGAATTTATTCTTGTGTGTGGTGTAAGGTCTAGTTTCATTTTTATGCATGTGTCTGTCCAATTTTCCCAACATCATTTATTGAATAAACTCTCTTTAGCCCAATGTATGTGCTTGCTTCCTCTGTCGAATATTGTCATATTACTATAAGGGAGTGGGTTTATCTCTGGGCTCTGTATTCTGTCCCATTGATCTATGTGTCCATTTTTATGCCAGTACCATGCTGGGTTTTTAAAATAAGATCTTATTCATTTAGAGAGGAGGGAAGGGAGGGAGAATGAGAGATACATGATCAGTTGCCTCTCACAAGCCCCCCACTGGGGACCTGGCCCACAACCAGGCACGTGCCCTGATTGGGAATCAAACCGGTGACCTTTCAGTTCGCAGTCGGGCGCTCAATCCACTGAGCCACACACCAGCCAGGGCATTAAAGTTTTTGATGGATCACTAAATATAGGAACTCTGTGTAGACATAGAGGCTCCTTGAAAACAAAAATTCTAGATGTTTTTTCTGTTGTCATTCAAAAAGTGCCAGAATTTTGGAGACCTGGTACCTGGCCGCTCTGCAACTACCATTGATGGCTGGTTTCGTCGTGTCGTCTCCAAATTTGACCCCGGCTCTTGGCAAAAGGCCTCACAAAGGGCTCCACTTTGCAGAAGTAGAGCAGCTAACCCTCCTGTTTTCCAGACCGTTCTCAGACGCATCAGTTCTGAGAACAGCAGAGATGTTTCCAGAGCACAGACACCCGACACCTCCTGCGCACGGTGCCTTTGAAGCTGCAAAGCCTGCCCTGTCCTTCAAACCACAAGCACTGACTGTGTGGCACGGCCAGGTTTAGTCGACCGACCTTCCACCAGCGACGTTTCTGTCCGTTTCTCAGTGGAACGTCCCCGCAGAGGATAGCTCACCTCTGTTCGTGCGTGCTGAGGCCCAACGTCTGCGTCCCCTTTGCCTCGCCTTGCTGTTCCCCGTTAACTAAAAAGCAGCTCTGAGTGGACTTGCCCCCTTAAGGGCGTGCCACCGCGGCTCCCTGCAGCTGAGTCCTGTGGTCTCGGAGAAACAAGCCTCCTTGTGAAATCAGCTTCAGAAAGGCTTTGTTTTAATAAGGATGATAATGGACAAGCTCTGGTGACAAAGTATATGCCACATGGCCAGGGTAATGCTTGATTAATAAGGGTCAAAAGAAGAAGCTCCCTAAGAATATGGGAAGAAATGATGTCACTTGAAAATTCTGACTTCCTGCCAACACTCCCACGCTAAGACAAGGGCCACTCCCACAAGTTCATCCATCAGAAAGAATGCGTTTGTGATTTAGGAACTGTGGAGGATGCAGTGATGGGTGAGACTGCATTCCTGCCTCTGCGACTCCAAGTCGGGTGGAGGAGCCGAGCCCAGCTGTCCAGGACGCCCCAGCCGGGCAGCTCGCTCACGTCTCAGCCACCAGGCAGGGCATGTCGCTCTTCCTGCCTCTCGGTCTCGGTCACCACATGCCCTCTAACAGTCCCAAGGACCGGGAAAGAAAGTGGCGCTTTCTCCACCCCAGGGTTCCAGGACGTAGTCTGGGACTTCATCCCGTCTACCCAAACCAACGTGTAAGGCAACTACACCTGGGTTTTTCCAAACAACTCGTATTTCCTCAACCCTGTGGAACAAGAAGCTGCCACAGACTAAGGCCCAGTATAGGAGCTGCTTTCTTTTCTACTCTCTCCCCTACCAAAATTAAAATGTACGGGTTTTTGTTTCCCCCCAACTCCTACCCCCCAAAATAGCTCAGATGGAAAACAAAGACTAGTGTACCCACTGGAACAAACCAATCAGTGAGACAATTTGCTAGCTTCTGGGTTTCAACCCCCCCGGGCTGGGGTGGTGATGGTGGGTGCAGTTGCTTAATGGCTCTGGACCTTCACTTTTTGACCTTGAAAGTGAAGTGAATGTTCAGGTGAAATCATCTCTAAGGTCCTTTTCTTTTTATGAAGTCACATTTATTTGGATACTTCTCTCAGCTGCTGATCATTCCTTGCAGTAATGTGCCTGAAACAGCTTCTTGCTTCATCCTCCACCCCCTAGGTCTTCTCTCAGTCTCTGGCCCCCAGGGAAACAAAGACCCTTGGTTGCTCTAAGTACAGCCCCTCCCGGTCTTGCCTCCAACCAAGTTCAATACAAGGCCATCTCTCCTCCTAGTCCCCTGCACTGGCTACTCCTGGACTGTCGGATTCAGTGACAGGAAATCACCTCAGTGAACCCCTTCTCAGCCCAGCTCCAGCCAGTCCTCTTTCTTCACTTCCCCATGCAGCCCAGACTCTGGGGTGCATTCCATCAGCCACTCTCTTGTGAGCACCCCGGAGTCCTCACCCTCTGTCCTTCTGCCACATCCACATGGTAGTCCCCCAACTTGGGGTCATTCCAGCCATCCCGGCCATCTGTCTTCTCTGTTCCTACGCCCAGGCTGCCAGGATGGCTGCGGGAGAACCTGCCGTCAGGTGGCCCAAGGCCACCACTCACGTAGCTCCTCCAGCCTCGGAAAGGTACCCTCTGTGTCTGGCACTGAAGCCTCCCGCCCTTCCCCTTCCGTGGCGATGTCACACCTTCTCCACTGCCGCAAGTCCCCTGCTCCCTCCCTGCTACCACCTTCCTGCCTGTAACAACCTGGCTGGGAGGTGCTGGTGAAGAAAACTGCAGACAAATTCTGAACTCTTTAGTAGGCTTGTTTCCGCACTGGCATTGGCAAGATGACCCTGAAACTCCTTCAGGTGCATTGTATGACTGAGCAAACGACTAAACGTGTTGACGTTCAGAGCCAGGGTTCTCACTCTGGAGGAAGAAAGAAATATGTAATGGAGGGAAGTAAGAAGAAACCCTGTGAAAATGGCTTGGAATTAGAGATATCAGTGTGAACTCGTCCTGATTTCTAAACTACGGATATGTGTGTACATTCATATGTGTGTACGCACATATGTGTTTACACACGTGTGTGTGTGTTCAGCGCTGTCTGCTGGAAGGGCCTGAGATTACGTGCGCTCCATTAGCAAAAGGCACACTTTGCACTGCGATCTTGTTCTCTAATATCACTCCCCACTAGGAGGACTCAGGGCTCATCAGAGAAGTGGCTGATTGCAGGGCCGTTGTAGCGCTGAGCCGAGGGCCCTGGAACATTCTGTTATGCCAAAAAGCAAGAAAGTGCTTGAAAAAAGAGACGTGTCACAGGCAAAGGAGCCAGCTTGACTATCTTGGATATTTCAGGTGAAATAAAATATTAAAATTAATTTTACCTGTTTCTTTTAACTTTTTTCTTCTTAGCAGCATTTTATTTTTTTGATATATTTTATTGATTATGCTATTACAGTTGTCCCAATTATTCCCCCTTTGCCCCCCCACCCGGTACCCCCCCATTCCCTCAAGCTGTCCCCCTACCTTAGTTCATGTCCATGGGTCATGCATATAAGTTCTTTGGCTTCTCCATTTCCTATACTATTCTTAACATTCCCCTTCTACTTTGCATCTACCAATTATGTTCTTTATTCCCTGTACCTTTTTCCCCATTCTCCCCCTTCTCTCTCCCCGCTGATAACCCTCCAATGATCTCCATACCTCTGATTCTGTTCCTGTTCTGGTTGTTTGTTTAGTTTGTTTGTTTAGATTCAATTGTTGATAGTTGTGCATTTATTGCCATTTTAATGTTCATAGTTTTTATCTTTTTTTCTTAAATAAGTCCCTTTAACATTTCGTATAATAACAGCTTGGTGATGATGAACTCCTCTAGCTTTACCTTGTCTGGGAAGCTCTTTATATTTTTATCCACCACACATGAGTGTGGGACCACCCGTTCCACGTCTCCGCACCTCTTCCCATCTCTGTGCCTCTCCGCATCTCTGCCCTTCCTACCCATCTGGATGGAGGTGGCTTCTTCTTTAATTCCTTGGTCATCGGACTTCCATGCAGCTTGGTTTTCTGACGATTCTGGGTGATACTTGTTTTGTTGTCTAGTTGTAATTTTTGCTTTGGTTGTGCAAGGAGGTGAGCCGTATTTACCCACACCTCCATCTTGACCGGAACTCCCTGTTTTTACTGGTTTTAATGGAGCTACTAAAAATAATGAAATTGTATGTGTGGCTGGAATTATATTTCTGTCGGACAGCACTGTTCTACAATATTCATCTCACGATGAAATATGGCTTCTTGTCTTGTGCAACACCACTTACCTTAGCTCGCTGAATGCACCCTGGGCTTTGGGGCTCTCCCTGTACAGGCCCCACCTGGGTGGGGGGCGGAATCTGCACGCCACAGTGACGCAGGGTCAGGCCTCTCCTACACCCCAGACCACTAGATCCGTCTCCCCTCCATCCTTACTCACTTTCCTTCCACACCTCAGAGGCAACATGCCCCAAAAGGAATCATTCCACTATCTTTTCCTTAATTAAACTAGAGCGTCCCCCTATAGTCTTGCTCAGTGAGTAGGACCCCGATCATTACTGCGCTCGCAACCGTGGCACCCCTAGAGCCTCCTTCCCCTGCGCCTCCACTGCCAGTCAGTCACCACATTCTGTTGACTCTTCTTCCCAAGCAGACATAAACTTTGCTCCACCAGCTTAGTTCAGGTTATCGTTGTTCTCCTGAACTGGTCAGTCTGGTCTCCCAGCCTCCAGCCTTGAAGAGCCTGACCTTTCTCTACAGAGCAGCCGAGGTGAGCCAGTTACAAGGCAAGTCTGGTCAAGTCGGTCCCTGGCAGGGTGCCTCTCCTGCAGGACAGTCCACCTCTGACATGGGCCTGCAGCCCTGTCAGCCTCAACTCTGAATCCACCCTGTTCCCTGTGAATCTGCAACGTTAACTGCCTCCAGTCTCCCTCCACACCCTGCCCCATTACTTAGCAAACACCTGTAATCTTTCAAGACTCAGCTCAGTTATGTGTTGAGTATATCAATTTTTTTTTTAAAGACTCAGCTCAAACAGTAGCCCACTCTCTGAAACCGGCCCAGACGTTTGTTCCCAGGCAGGAGCCAGCAGTTCACCCTGTGCATCCTACAGACTTCTCCCTCCGCCCCTGGAACGCTTCCGTGCACAGTGTGTTTGCTCGTCTGCCTGTCCTAAGTAGGATGATTTCCACTACAGCCCACGGAGGGCGGGGAGACTCAAGCAAAATGCAGTATTGCTTTATGTAAACAAGTAGTCCAGGCATAGGGCAGCTCCAGGACTTGTCAGTTTACCCAGCGGCCCGTTGGTACCATCGAAGGTGAAGGCTTTGTCTCTTCCAGCCCCACCATGTGCAGTGCCGACCTTGCCCAACATTGTTGCTGTCTGTCTGTCTGTCTGTCTGTCTGTAGCAGACCCAGGCAAACCCCTGGACCCACAAAGCCCAGTGAAAGAGAACACCTGTCCCTGTGTGTCTTTTCACTGTTCTTCTATAACCTTATCTCTTGGTAATATTTGATTTACGGAAAAGTTGCTAAGACCCTCCCACAGTCTCAGTTTCCCCTAATGTTACCATCTCACGTTACTGTGGTGCGTGGTCAAAACCAAGAAAGCATGGGTACGTCACTATTAACTAGGCTCCAGACTTTATTCGGATTTCACCAGTGGGTTTTTTTAAAAATATTTATTTATTTATTTTATTTTTAGAGGGGGCAGGAAGGGAGGGAGAAAGAGAGGGAGAGCAACATCAATCGGTTGCCTCTCACACACGCCCCAGCCAGGGACTGGTCAATGAGCCAGGCGCGTGCCCTGACTGGGAATCCAACAGGCGACCTTTCACTCAGTAGGATGATGTTCAACCAGCTGAGCCACACCAGCCAGGGCTCACCAGTGTTTCCTTAATGTCCTTTTTCTCTTCAGGCATCCAATCCAGAACATGCATTTCGTTATCACGTCTCTCTAGTCTCCTCTGCTCTGTGATCATTCCCAGTCTTTCCTTATTTTTCATGAGTGATATTTTCAAAGAGTACAAGTTAGGTATCTTGTAGAATGGTCCTCAAATTGAGTTTGTCTGATGTTTTCCCATGATTTGACTGGGGTGACGGGATTTTTGGAATGATTACTACAGAGAAGTGTGCTTCTCATCAATCAGGGCACTTGCTGTCCACAGGACATTACTGGTGATGATATGTCTCTCCCTTTAAAAAAAAAAGGTTTTATTTCTTTATTTTTAGACAGAGGGGAAGGGAGGGAGAAAGAGAAGGAGAGAAACATCAATGTGTGGTTGCCTTTCACACGCCCCCTATTGGGGACCTGGGCCAACCCAGGCATGTGCCCTGACTGGGAATAAAAACAGTGACCCTCTGATTCACAGGCCAGCGCTCAGTCCACTGAGCCACACCCCCCAGGGCAGAGGTGTCTTTTTAAAGCCAGGAAAACCTTCCCAAAAGCCCTGGAGAGGATTCCTGCTTATGCCTCATTGGCCAGAATCCATTGGCTTTGATATCAAGGTAATAAAAGCCTTATAGAAGGAATTAAGAATATCTTTCCTCTATTTTCTGAAAGAATTTTCCAAGAATGATATTATTTTTTTTCTAAATATTTGATAAAACTTATAAGTCACACTATTTGGGCCAGGGTTTTTCTTAATAGAAAGATTTTTAATTACTAATTCAATTTAATTTTTTGTTATCATCTAATCAGTTTTTCTTTTTTATTGATTTTAGAGGAAGAATAGAAGGAAAGAGAGAGAGAGAAAAACATCAATTTGTCGTTCCACATGTTTATGCGTTCATTGGTTGATTCCTGTCTGTGACCTGACCGGGGATCAAACCCACAACCTTGGCATACCAGGACGACACTCTAAGCAACCAAGCTACCCAGCCAGGGCCAATCAACTTGTCAATTTATTTTCCAATTGCTTTTGATAATTTGTGTCCTTATAGGAATTTGTCCATTTCATCTAAATGTTCTAATTGTTGGCATAAAGTTGTTTGCAATATTCCTTTTTAACCTTTTTTCATTTCTGCAGGATCTATGATGATGTCCCCTATAACACTGCTAATTTTGGTGATTTGTCTGTTCTTTCTTTGCTTTATAGTCAGTCTAGCTAAGATTTATGTTGATCTTTTTCGAAGAACCAACTTTTGGTTCCATTGATTCTTCTCTATTGTTTCTTTTCATTATTTGATCGACTTTCACTTTCATCTTTATTATTCTCTTCCTTCTACTTACTTTGGTTTCCTCTTCTTTTGTTCGATTCCTGTTGTGGAACCTCATTAGAATATATATTTGAAGCTATGAATTTCTCTTAACACACTGCATCCATAAATTTCATCCATTGTATTTTTGTTTTCCTTCAGTTGAAGGTATTTTCTAATTTCTTTTGTCATTTCTTTTTTGATCCATGAGTTACTGAAGAAATATATTATTTAATTTCTAACTATTTGGGTATTTTCTAAATTTCTTCTTATTCCTTATTTCTAATTTAATTTCATTTTGAAAAGTATACATTTTATTATTTCAATCATTTTAAACTTATTGAGACTTTTTTAATGTCCTAGAATATTCCACAGAATATGTTTTCAAATAAAAAGCAAGCTGAAAAATAGTATGATAAAATGTGGAACCTGGAAAGAAGTGAGTATAAATTTATTTCAACACTGCTCAGTAGAGAATCAATAGGTACTATCTAATAAAAAGAGAATAAGATATAGTATATAAAGTTGAGGTCACAAAAATAACCACTATACCTAAAATAGAAACCTATCAAATATACCCCTACACATTCCCAAAGCAGATAGTTCATACAAGAAAAGTTTATGTTTAAAGTATTGACAAAAAGCTATTTAAAAAGTAGTAAATACTTTTTTAAATGTTGTAAAAAAATTGTATAATAATGGAAGTATGACTAAACATACTTGTCATATGCAGAAACATAAACGGGCCCCGACTGGTGTGGCTCCATTGGTTGGACAACGTCCCGCAATGCAAAAGGTCACCGCTCCGATTCCCAGTCAGGGCACACACCTGGGCTATGGATTTGACCAATGTTTCTCTCCCTCTCTTTCTCCCTCCCCCTCTAAAAATCAATAAATAAAACATTTTGTAATTTTTATTTTTATTTTTTATTAAATATATTTTATTGATCATTCTATTACAGTTGTCCCATTTCCCCCCTTTATTCCCCTCTGCCCTGCACACCCCCTCCCACCCACATTCCCCCCTTGTCCATGGGTCATACATATAAGTTCTTTGGCTTCTACATTTCCTATACAATTCATAACCTCCCCCTGTCTATTTTCTGACTACCATTTATGCTACTTATTCTCTGAACCTTTTCCCCCTCTCTCCCCCTCCCACTCCCCCACTGATAACCCACCATGTGATCTCCATTTCTGTGATTCTGCTCCTGTTCTAATTGTTTGCTTAGTGTGTTTTTGTTTTTGTTTTAGGTTCAATTGTTAATGACTGTGAGTTTGTTGTCATTTTACTGTTCATATTTTTGATCTTCTTTTTCTTAGATAAGTCCCTTTAATGTTTCATATAATAAGGGATCGGTGATGATGAACTCCTTTAACTTGACCTTATCTGGGAAGCACTTTATCTGCCCTCCCATTCTAAATGATAGCTTTGCAGGATAGAGTAATCTTGGATATAGGTCCTTGTCATTCATGACTTTGAATACTTCTTTCCAGCCCCTTCTTGCCTTCAAGGTTTCTTTTGAGAAATCATCTGAGTGTCTTATGGGAACTCCTTTATAGGTAACTGTCTCCTTTTCTCTTGCTGCTTCTAAGATTCTCTCCTTATCTTTAATTTTGGGTAATGTAATTCTGATGTGCCTTGGTGTGTTCCTCCTTGGGTCCAACTTCTTTGGGCCTCTCGGAGCTTCCTGGACTTCCTGGAAGTCTATTTCCTTTGCCAGATTGGGGGAGTTCTCCTTCATTATTTGTTCAAATAAGTTTTCAATTTTTTGTTCTTCCTCTTCTCCTTCTGGCACCCCTATGATTCAGATGTTGGAACGTTTAAAGATGTCCTGGAAGTTCCTAAGCCTCTCATTTTTTTGAATTCTTGTTTCTTCATTCTGTTCTGGTTGAATGTTTCTTTCTTCCTTCTGGTCCACACTGTTGATTTGAGTCCCAGTTTCCTTCCCATCACTGTTGGTTCCCTGTTCATTTTCCATTATTTCATTTTTCATAGCCTTCATTTTTTCATCAAATTTGTGACCATATTCAACCAATTCTGTGAGCATCCTGATTACCAGTGTTTTGAACTGAGCATCTGATAGGTTGGCTATCTCTTCATCACTTAGTTGTATTTTTTTCTGGAGGTTTGATCTGTTCTTTCATTTGGGCCATTTTTTTTGTCTTGGTACACCTGTTACATAGTAAGTGGCGGAGCCTTAGGTGTTCACCAGGGTGGGGAAACCCACCTTGCTGGGTTGTGATGCTGTATGTGGGGGAGGAGTCCGAGAGGGAACAGTGCTGCTTTTTCCTCTCTCTGCGGCTTTCAGTCCCGTCCTCTGCTACCCACAATCAAATTGGGCCCTTCTGGTGCTGATTCCAGGGTGGGTAGGCTTGTCTGTGTTCTAGGACCCTGTTGGTCTCTCCAGTGAACTCTCCTGTGAGGCTAGGGGTTTCTATAGCTGCTGCCTCAACCCCCACAGGTGTTTTCAGTCAGAGGGTTTGAGTCTTTCTTTCCCATGCTGGAGCCCTGGCCTTCGTGGTCTGTCTCGCTCCCGAGTTGTTCCTCCCGGTTTATCTGCACCTCCCGGTTTACCTTGCCTCAAATCCTCTCCCAGGGCCGCCTGTCTCCACCCCTCCTGCCGGTCTGGGTGAGTGTTTCTTCTTTAACTCCTTGGTTGTCTGACTTCCATGGAGCTCAATTTTCTGTCAGCTCTGCTTGTTTTTTGTTTTTAAACTTGTTGTTGTCCTTCTTTTGGTTGTGCGAGGAGGCACAGTGTGTCTGCCTACACCTCCATCTTGGCCTGAAGTCAGTAGGCTTTTTTTTTAATAAAACCTTTTTTTTTAAAGGAAGCTTAAAAAAAGAAATATAAATTGTCTAAATTCATTGTACTCAAAAGATTTTCAGATTGAAACCCACACAGAACCCACAATTACATGGCATATATAGGAGACATACCTAAAACAAAGTAACTAAGAAAGGTTGAAAATGAAAGGTCAGAGGAGCACTAGACAAATAAAAATAATAATAATAAAAAGGCTATTGCCTTGATATCAGATAAGATAGAATTCAAGGCCAAGAGCATTTAATAAGACATACTGAAAGAGTGCAATATACAGTGAAGCTACAAACTCTCTATACCAAATAACATTGTATTGATATTCATAAAGATAAAACTACTGGAAATACAAGGAGAATTTGACCAACATACATTAATATTGGAGATTTTATTTCACCTTCCTTTGGTTGAGTGGACAAAAACTAAATTAAAATGCACACACAACACTAACCCTGAGAAAAGAGAATATTTATCCTTTGCACACACTCATGAAACACTCCCAAAAATCACTCATATATTAACCCACAAAGCAAGTAAATGTTTAAAGTTACAAAAAGTAGAAATAGAAAAGCACAAAGCAATAAAACCAGGCATGAATAATATTATCTGGAAGGTACTATAAAAGCAAAACTGCCACTGAGAAATTAAAAAGCTCTCTCAAACAAATCTTTGGTCGAAAAAGAAATCAAAACCCAAATTGCTAACTATTGAAGAACTATTTGAATCAATGAGCTAAAGCCGTGCTCCAAGGGAAGTCCCTAACTGATGCTTACAGTAATGAATACGAAAGGGTGACAATGAATGAAGTGTCTGTAGTAAGCAGACTTTTAAATGTCTCCCCTAAGATTCCTGTCTTCTGGTTATTTAATCAAACACTAATCTCTGTACTGCTAGGGAAGGATTTTGTGGATGGAATTAAAGTTACTAATCAGCTGTCTTTAACGTGAGATTATTCTAGATTATCCAAATAGAAAGATGGGGTGAAAGAGGCAAAAGAGATTGCTAGAAGGGGAGGTCAGAGATATTTGAAGCATGAGGACTGGAGCCACCTTTGCTGGCTTTGAAGTCAGAGCAAGGGGGCCCTGAGCCCAGGAATGTCTCTAGACGCTGAGAGCAATCCCTGGACAACAGCCAGCAAGGAAATGGGAATCTCAGTCTCAGAACCACATGCACCTGACCTTGAATTCCATCACAGCCTGAATGAGCCTAGCAGCAGATTCTCGCCCGAAGCCTTTGGGTAAGAATCCAGCAGGCCAACACCTTGACTTCAGCCTTGTGGAACCCAGAGCTGAGAAATCAGCCAAGCCTGCTAGACTTCGGACCTACAGGCTGTGAGATAGTAAACGTGTGTTCTTTTAAAGCCACTAAGTGGTAATTTGTTATGGCAGCAATGGGAAATTAATACAGCATCTAACTTAAGAAGTTAGAAAAAGAACAACCAAATAAAGTCAAGGAAAGCAGATGGAAGGAATTAAGAGAGTTAGAAATAGCAAATGATTAGGGCTTCCAGTCAAGACGGAGGAGTAGGTAGACCTGCTTCGCCTCATTGCACAGACATAAGAAGGAACACAACCAGCTTAAAAATGAAAAACACCCAGAACTGCCAGAAAACCACCCGTAAGTGGACAGAAGTACCACACCCAAGTATTTAAAGAAGCCATATTCATCCAATGGGTAGGAGGGGTAGAGACAGGGAGTCCAGGCAGAGAGGACACAGTGTGGCAGCAGCAGGCAGAACAGGCGGTCCCTCATTCACATGTGGTGGATAAAAATCAGGGGGACATCTTGTGAGCAAGTGATCTCAGCCCCAGGCCAGACCGCACAGCCCACGGTTCCAACACTGGGAACAATAAACCCTCATAACTTCTGACTGTAAACCCAATGGGGGTTGGGGTGGCAGAAGAAACTGCCGGTCTCTCAGGAGAGCCCAGAACGTACATAAACCCACTCACTCTGGGAAGCACAACCAAGACAGCAGCTGGAGTGGTGCCAGTCCCATAAGGGAAGTGAGCGAAGTGAATGGAAAAGGGGCAAGTGCCAGGCAAGCCCCTAGAAGTCAGCCAGCAGTGGCATTGTCCTGTCTTCAACCCCTTCTCAGAACCCAGAGCCACAAAGCAGTGAAGCAGGTTGCCCCGCCCTGGCAAATACCCGAGGCTCCACCCCATACAACTTAACAGGAATGCTAAACAGGAAATCAAAGCGGCTCTACCTAGTACACAGACACAGGGAGGCTGCCAAATGAAGAGACAAAGAAATATGGCCCAAATGAAGGAACAGAACTGAACCCCAGAGAATGAACTAAGGGATGAGGGGATAGCCAACCTATCAGATGCAGAGTTCAAAATGCTGGTGGTCAGAATGCTCAAAAATCTCACTGAGTACAGCAAAAGTATAAGGGAAGAAATGAAGGCTGTACTAAGGGAAATAAAGACAAATTCACAGGTAATCAACAGTGAAGGGAAGGAAGCCAGACTTCAAATTAATGATTGGAACATAAGGAAGAAAGAAATAATCAACCAGAACAAGATGAAGAAACAAGAATGCAAAAAAAAAAAAACAAGGGGTGTTTAAGAAGCCTCTCGGACATCACCAAACTTACCAACATCAGAATCATAGGGGTGTCAGAAGGACAAGAAGAAGAGTAAGAAATTGAAAACTTATTTGAAAAAATAATGAAAGAGAACTTCCATAATTTGGCAAAGGAAATAGACATATAAGTCCAAGAAGCACAGAGAATCCCAGACAAGCTGGACCCAAAGTGGAACATGCCAAGACACATCATAATTAAAATGTCAAAGGTTAGAGATAAAGAGAGAATCTTAAAAGCAGCAAGAGAAGGGCAGAGAGTTAGTTACCTATAAGGAGTTCCTATAAGACTGTCAGCTGATTTCTCAAAAGAAACCTTACAGGCTAGGAGAGACTGGCAAGAAGTATTCAAAGTGATGAAAAGCAAGGACTTACAACCAAGATTATTCTATCCAGCAAAACTATCATTTAGAACCAAAGGGCAGATAAAGCGCTTCCCAGACAAGTTAAAGCTAAAGGAGTTCATCATCACCAAGCCCTTATTATATGAAACACTAAAGGGTCTTATTTAAGAAAAAGATCAAAACTATGAACATTAAAATGACAATAAATTCACAAGTATCAAAAACTGAATCTAAAAAACAAAAACAAACTAAGCAAACTAGAACAGGAACAAAATCAAAGAAATGGAGACCATTTGGAGGGTTATCAGTGGGAAGGGGGAGGGAGAGAACAGGGAAAATGGTGCAGGGATTTAGAAGGACAGTTGGGCAGGTACAGAATAGCAGGGGGATGTTAAGAACAGTATAGGCAATGGAGAAGCCAAAGGACTTACACACACACACACCCCATGGACATGAACTAAGAGGGGGATTGCTGGAGGGAAAGGGGTACCAAGTGGACAGGGGCAAAAGGGAAAAAACTGGGACAATTGTAATAGCATAAACAATAAAATATACTTTAAAAAAGGAAATGATTAGGGGACAGAAAGCCATCAATCCATCTGCGAGCCAGTTAAACTATAATGAACCCTACATAATCTGGCAGAGAGTCCAAAGCATTTCCTCAATTTCATGAGCCTCTCCTGGGCCAGTGGCCAAGGTGGGGCAAGGCCATGAAGGACAAGATGCATATTCTTGAACAGGAAAATCCTTTCCATAACAAGCAAGCGCGGCTCCACAAATAGCCACCTTTGTAATCTCTAAAATGGAATAAGCCCAAGTCGTAGCTGGGCTGCAGAAGCTTTTCCCTCTCCACGGTGAAAGTCAGGAGCGTCACTCACTCTCTGCTGCTACACGTCTTCTGTCTCCGGGGCTGTCGGGTCGGTCTGCTTAGCTCTCTTCTTTCTAGGTTTCCTATCTTCTGCGCTAGAACTGTTGCTGTTATCTGCCAGCTGCCAGACCTTTCATTTGCCCTCGTTGGTTTTGTCCAACACTGGACTGGTCTTTTTTTTTGGTGGGGGAAGCAATAAAAGAGTTAAAGTGTTGGCTAACCTCATAAATGAAAAAAAAAGTAAAAATAAAATGCACACAATAAGCATTCCTATTAGCAATGGCTAATAGGAAGTTAACCACAAACTCAGCATATGTAAAAGGAAACATGAGGCTACTTTACTCAGCTCCATGTAATTAAATTTGAAAATCTGGATGAAATCAATAATGTTCTACACAATGTAAATTATCAAGAGAGATGGAAAATTGAAACTAATTACCTTAAAATAAATAGGGAAGGTTGTCAAAAAGCAAACCCCCTGAAGAGCACCAAGCCCAGATAGTTTCACAGGGTTATTCTACCCAACTTTTAAGAGATTAAGCACAATGCTATTTAATCATTTTAGAAGATTTTTAAAAAGCTGCTTTTTAAAAAAAAAAATCAATAATATTGATACCAAATGACAGGGCCAGCACAGAAAAAGAAAATAACAGACCAACCTCATGGGATTTATCAATTTATAAATACCACATAAACTATTATCGAATCAAACCTAATAGAATTTTTAAAAGATAGCACACCTTAGACTATGCCAGGATTTCCCAACAGCTGCACTATTGCTGTGTCCAGACATTGCCGAGTGTCCCCTGGGGGACAGAATCACCCCGTTTCGTTTTGCTTGGTTTGATACCAAATTACTTCATTTGAAGGGATGGTACAAGTGAAGGACGTAAGTGCATGATTGGCACACGTTATAGAAAAGGTGAAGGTAACTCCAACATGCATGTACGGCCTTGGCGACCAGGGAAGTCACCCGGTGACCGTGGGAAGGCAGCCTGAGGCTGAGCCCTTGTCACTGTGTCCCAGCATGTGCTTGTCAAAGAGATGCTCCGCCACGCCAGACTCAGGGGCCCCCAACCTGCTCAAGTTGGTTAGGTGGTCACCCAGTTCTTTGATGGATTTCACCTGCTCATCCAGGTAGTGAGCTCAATGAAGTCACACGAATGAGGGTAACCTCTTTCAGTGGCCAGTTTGTGCAGGGACAGTAGTGACTGACTCACACTTCTTTCCAAGTGTAACACACACTCCACTGCATTCAGCCCACTCTCCCAGCCATCACAGTCTGGTGTCTTGATATCCTGAAGGAAGATCGGCCACCTTGTTGGTTCTGCGGCTTCTTCAGTTTCTCAGCACATTCCTCTCCTCAGGAGATCAGTGAAGGAGATATTTGGCAGAGTTCTTTGATGTGGACCCTGGCCTGTGGGGTCCATGTATTGTGGCCGCAACAAACAAATTCACACGGACTACAGAAGTCCTATGGAGGAAAAGGGACAGCATGGCCACTCTCTAAGTGAGAGAGAGGGCCCCGACCCCTGCCTGGACAGGCTTTTATTGCTTTTCTGGGTACATTACATTGAGGATGGTGTAGGTGATTACCTTTTACAGATAACAAAGGAAAGAATGTTGCTAATTACTGCAAAGAGAAGGATCAAGAGGAAAAGTGGTTGAACTGGTTACACTCCATACTTGGGAGGCTTAGCACAGACTTTAGCAGTAAACATTTGCTGCCTCAATCAAGGGTGAGGGAGTTTTAGCAAAAGTGAGTCTCATAGCAGCCTAGGTACAATGCAGGTCTCATTCCCCATGGGAAAACCGATCTGTGAGCGTGGGTCCTGTGTGCCAACCTCACTCCCCACTGGCCTTTCCAAGTAGGTGCTGGGCTACATTCCCCATATTACACGAAACGGTTCCCTATGGTTCTTCAAAGCCACATCATGGTGGTCAAAGTAGTAAGACATGGACAGAAAGACACAGGAAGCATAGAACTCCAGGTTGATCTGGCAGTTGATGGTGGCTTCCAAGTCCTGGTGGTAGTTCTGGCACACCTGCAAGGTGAACGTGGTTGTCATGATGGGCAGCCGAAGACAGGAAACTGAGGACAGGTGGCTGAGGACAGGCAGTTTCGAGGCACTGGAGTGGTGGTGCGGCCCTTGGGGCAGTCTGAGGGTGCTGTGAGGGGGTGGAAGAAGGATGGGTCGCTGGTTCCATCCAAGCACTGTTGAAGCAGGAAACCACAGTGACTGTCCCATCACCCCCTGCTGTGAACCACTGGCAAGTGACCCACTTCTGTCCAATGATTCATGAGACGATTCATTGGGGGGCAATTGGGGAAAGTTTTTGTTTCTCCAAAGAGAGAGCTATGGAAAAAGACCCCCTCTCCCTTCTTTCTTTGACTATGTTAGTGTTTGGATATGAAGCTGAAAACTGCAGCAGCCACCTTGCTATCAGCCTAAAGATGAAAGGCAAGGTGGAAAGAATCCAGGTCTTTGATAACATTCTTGAGTCATGGACTCATGCAATTCAGAAGACTGCATGAACTCAGGTCTTCCTGTGATGCAGAATAAAGCTACATTATTTAAGCCCATGTGACTCACTTAAGGAAGAAAGTACACTGTTGAGACCTGGTGAGTCCAAGGAATAGAGAAGACAGTAAGAGAGAGAGGGACAAGGTGTCTTCTATCTGGGGAGGGAAAGGTCAGGCTGGAAAGCAGGCACATAGATGAGGGTGTTGGCAGGAAAACACGAATGGCACCTTTGCTGTCCAGTTCATCCTGTCACAAGCCCAGGACTCACCTGCTGAAGCCACACAGACCCAGAGATTTTTGCCTGCGTAGCACACTGGAGCTCCTCAGTCTCCCTATTTTATCAGGTGGGGAAACTTAAGTCTGGAGAGGGGCATGAACCCAAGATCATAAAGCAAATAAGAGTACACATCTGGGCTTCTGACATCCAGCCAGGCGACCTTCCCATTTGTACTGTCTGTTCCCTATTTAAAAACCGATAGGGCTCCCTCTGGCCTCACCCTCAAAACTTCCAGGACCTTCCTTTCTCACCTCTCCTGCATTGATCCCAACCCATCCTGCTACATGAACTTCTTCCTTTGAAGTGATCCTCCTATCTGCCTCCAGCACTGCTCTTGTGGCTTTCCCCAGCCAGGACCTAGCAACCAGATAAAGGCTCTCAAATAATATTTGTTGAATGAGAGTGAATGAATGAATGAATGAATGAATGAATTGGCTCTCCTTAAAATCTTAGTTCAGTTCGTACACCCTCTATGAAGCCCATTCAGATCTAAATCTGCTCTCACAGATTTCTCCTTTCCTTGTGCATTGGTGATAAAATTCAGTCCTCAACAGCTTCGTGTGTCTTCGCTTTCTGTCCCTAACTAGATTGTTCATTCTGCAGTATTCATGTATATAAAATTTAGCTCCCAGCCCTATGTTGGGAGTTCTATTTCTAGCTGTATAAAACTCGGTAGAGTCACTAACCTTTCTGAAGTCGTCTTCTCATCTTTAAAAACGGAAATGATCCCTTGCCTGCCCATTCACAGGGTTGCTGAGAATCAGATGTATTTGAAGAAGCACCGGAAACTAAGGTGGTGTTATGACAGCAGGTGCAATAACTGTTGACTGATTAAAGAAGTCAAGAATCAACATTTATTGAAAACCTGCCAAGTTTCAAGTAGAAATTAACTGTCATAGCACCATTGTAGTTAAGAAATACAGTGCCATTTTTGCCAATCTAGTGATCGTTAGCCTTTTTTTCAAATATCAGCACCCCAACTTTTCTTTGGGGGAAATCGTGCCACTCTCCATCATGTATTTCAGGTGGGCTTCCACTACGATATAAGCTCCCTCAAGCGCCGAGGGAGGGCATGTGGCCTGTGCCTCAGCTAAGCTGCATGTCCCATCCCGCTGATCACAGTGAGTTCAGGAGCCTGCATGCAATCCAACCCAGTCCCTCAGGAAGTTTGTGGGGAACTTAGGGTTGAGGGTAGCTCCACTGTCTGGTCTCAGGACTGTGGGAGGTGCAGGAGGCTTCCCTGAGAAGTGATCCTATCTGAGAATAAAGCCTATGAAGAAACAGGACTGAGATATCATGGGAAACCTAGTCTACTTAACATCCCTTAAAATCCTGGACGCAGCCATGCCTGAAGTCATCCATTTATATGAATCTATAAATTTCCTCCCCCACCCCACCCCAAACAAGTTTGAGTGGGATTTTATGTCACTTGCACACAAAAAGCCCTCATTAAGATAATACTTGAGACTAAGACAGTTTAAAAAAGACTATACATGAGGAAGTAAATGATATTTATCATCTTATCTGTAGTTAACTGAAGAACATGAAGGAACTCAGAGAAAGAATGAGTAGCCTAGACCTGGAAGGGAAACTGACTCCCACTCCTTAGTAAATCCTAGAAGTTTCCACAGAAATAATTATTCCAACTAGTACTTACTGACTACCTACTGTACCTCTGGTACTATTCTAGACACTGAGAATACAGCAGTCAACAAAAAAAGGGGGGAAAATCCCTGCCTTCTTGGACTTCACATTCTAGTATTGGGATGGGGAGGGAAACAAATCAAAATTTTAATTAAATAGTACTTTGGAAGGTGTAAACGCTAGAGGAAAAATAAAGCAAGGGGCAATAGGAATGTCAGATTGCTTTTGAAACTCATAACAACGAACCATTGAAGGAGGTTTGTTCATCCCAGCTGCACCACAAACAGGCTAAATCCTCAACCAGCAAGTGCCACAATCAGAACTGGAGAATGGGGGAAAAGTTACAGGACCTTGAATCTCATGTAATTCTCACAACAGTATGAAGTAGACATTACTATACTAATTTGTCCAAGATTCAAAGAGTCCCTGTGATTTGCCTCAAGTCTCACAGTTAATAACTGGTAGAGGTGGAATTTGGAGCAGGACCATTGAACTTTAAAGACCATGTTCCTTCCTGCTCTGTGAACTGCCTCCCAATATCACCTAGCACTGTGCTAAGTATAGGACAATATTAATCAAAACTAACTTTTCTATTTTAATACAGTTTTTCAAATATCTTTTCCTGCACACAATTTCACTTAATGCTCAATAACCCTGAAAAGTAGGTACTAGTGTTACTCTTTGATTTAGGTACAAAACCTGAAAGCAAATGAATGATTTCTGAATCACTTGGATCGAAGAAAAAGCCAGGATCGAAACAGACGTCTGCTCCGTACTTCATTCTCTGTGCCACGCTGTGTTGGGGGCTGAAGTGGGGAGGATAATGCCTTTTCCTTTTGGCCTCTAATAGCCCGTAGCCTGATGGGCACTAAAGTATTTGCTCATTCACGAGCACCTGTTATGTGCAGGGCTGAATACACAATGAAAAAGGCCGTGTCAATTCCTGAAATCATGGAGCTTATAGTCTAAAGGAGGAGACAAACAGATAAATTGCAACGATATGTGCTGCAGAACGATATACTAGGAAATAGAGATTAGAGAAGGCATTTCTGAGACGTTAACATTAATTGAATCCATGAATAGCAACCCACTGATGGATACCAAACTTAGTTTTTGTTGGCCATTAGATTTTTTTTATGGTTCTGAGGCTGAATGCCCTTTGGACCTTATGTTGCTGATGCAAAGCACAGAGGCGAGTCAAAAGGAAGAATTCTTTCAATTCTTAGTATTCTTCTGACCTTGCCTTGGCTCTCAGGGTCACCCACACCCAATGACCACGCCCGTTCTTCTTCCCAATGCTTCCTGCCTGCGCAGGCGCAAGACAAACTGCCTTTCCCAGAGGAGGGCGCGGATCCCACCACCAAACGCATGCGCCCCAGACCCCTAGGCCGGCGCGCGAGCGCTTGCCGTTTCTCAGGGCGGGGCGGTGGGCGGGGACTGGGAGGAGAGGCGCGCGCTGTGTGTGCGTGCGCGCGCGCCGCGGGCGGGGCCAGAGAAGCTAGAGGCCCTGGCACGTGATCCGGGGCTGGCTTGGTAGCTTGGTGGTTCCGTCTGTCTGTCGGTCCGCGGGTGCCATCATGGCGGACGCGGCCAGTCAGGTGCTCCTGGGCTCCGGTCTCACCATCTTGTCCCAGCCGCTCATGTACGTGAAGGTGCTCATCCAGGTATGAGTCGTTGCCATTCGCTTCCCCGCCGCCCGGCGCCCCTTGTGGTCGCCGCTCCAGCTCCCTGGCCTTCAGCCCCACGAGATGCTGCTCCTCTGCTGCCCTGTCCTTTCCCCCAGGGGCAACTTCCACCGCCCGCCGCCCTCCGACTGCCTGCGGGCGTGCTCGAGCTGTCGCCCCTCCGCCCAGCGGTGAGGCCCGCTCCATTCCCTGTAGCCAACTGCCGCCCAGCCCTGCCCGTGGCTCCCCTGAACTTTGGTTTTTCTTCCCTGAGGTTGATCTTGGCCGGTCGCCAGCGAGAGCTCCCCAGACCTACTCTTTCACCCCTCTGAAATTAGCATTCACCTCCTTCCCCGCCCCAAACTCAGGACACGAAATCTGTTGAAATTTGAAATTAGAGGGAGCCAACATTTTATGACCATTATTTTTATTTATTTTCTTTGCTACTGTTACTGCTGCTATTCTGTCTGTTCCGAGATTTTAGCACCAGATACCCAGATAAACACAGGAGCTCATTCATAAGTGATAATGAAGTGGTGGCCGAGTCAAATTTCGGAAGGATCCCCTGGGCACCCTCAACAACAGCAGCCCATGTGGCTCCTGACAGTGAAAATCACATCTGTCTGAGCTGGAAATCAGTTCAGCTGAAAGAGTTTTAGCTTGTTTAAGCATATACGTTAGTTTCCAATCTGCTGTAAGATGATTTTTAAATGGTATTTTATATTCACAGGCAAGTAGGCCAGGTTTTAGTGATAAACTGATAGTTAGTATATGCAGTTGTCTTTGTAAATTTCCCTGTGAGGAGCAGGTCATTCATTTTTTAAACCTTTGTTGAGAGTTGACATAATTACATCATGCATTGCTCCAAGGAAGGGAGCGGCTTTTAGAAGCCCTCCGGTCCACACAATCTACCTTTCTGCAAAAATATGCAACACACTGGGAAGGACCACATTTCTTATTCTTGAGTTGATGCTAATCCAAATTAAGTGATTTCAACCGAGAACAAAGAGGTTGATTGAATTGAAAAGTGCACTGTGTTGCCTAAACCAGAATTGGCACGTTTGTAGCTACATAGTGTCTGTGCAGGTAGCATTTTGTAGTGAAGCTGCTATGAGCCCATTGCTCAGTACTTTTCCAGAAGGTTTTCCAGTGATGGCCAAAGCTCTCTATGTGTTGCTGAGTGTCTCAGGGGTTTCAGTGAAATTCCCAGATATGCAGCTTTGTGGGTTTTTTTTCTTTAAGATTTTATTTATTTTTTTTAGAGAGAGGAGAAGGGAGGGAGAAAAGAGAGGGAGAGAAACATCAATGTGTGGTTGCCTCTCACGTGCCCCCTAGTGGGGACCTGGCCCGCAACCCAGGCATGTGTCGTGACTGGGAATTGAACAGGCAACCCTTTGGTTCGCAGACCCGAATGCACTCAGTCCACTGAGCCACACCAGCCAGGGCTCAGATACGCAGTTTTTAAAAACAGTTGCACAACGACACTTTCAGGGAGCTCAGTTGGGAGTGATTTAATTGAGAGGGTTAACAATCACAGCAGTAGAGCCCAGACAATGTCCTACTGCGTTTTCATTCTCTCAGGTAGCTCTTTAATACTAAAAAGACTCTGTTGTAGAAATAACAATCATTAACTCTAAAATGCCCTTCATTAGATTGTTAATGACAGTCTGCTCTTTAACGTGGTCTTAGTTTATAATTATTTTCCGAGTGAATTTTCCAGCTATGTCTGCATTTGCCTTTTGAGTGTTTTATCTTACTAACCAAAAATGAAGTTGACAGCTCAGTCTTCTCATTTTGTCCAGCTATATGAAGTGTGCTAGATTTTCTTCAGAAAATAACTGTTGAACCTCCTCAGTAAATATTTGCCTTCCTAACACAAAATTCCCTTATTCTGTTTTCAATTTGATGTTAGTCTGTCTCAGCTAAATAGCTTACTTTATAGAATTCGAACCAAAAGAAAACCAGTCTTACCAGTCAACAAAAGAAAAACTGACAAGGAGGATGCTTCATCATTGCCTTGGAAAACATACACTGCATTTTAACGTGTGTTACATATTAACCCTAATTTTGTTCTTAATTCAAGACCTTGCAACCAAAGCATTCATGGGAATATTGCTTAGTATTGATATATTCTCTTGTTTTGAAAGGTGGGATATGAACCTCTCCCTCCAACAGTAGGACGAAACATTTTTGGGCGGCAAGTGTGTCAGCTTCCTGGTCTCTTCTCTTACGGTAAGCATCTTGGATTTATTCGGAATCGGGCGGCACTGAGGATCATGACGGGCAGGAGCTACTGAAAGAAAATATAGAGAAAACATGTTTCCTTGAAATGTCTGTGTTACCATTTTCTTCAACTAGAATTTCAACTTCTGACTTGTTTTTTAGCTCAGTACATTGCAAGCATCGATGGGAAGCGTGGGTTGTTCACAGGCCTAACTCCAAGACTGTGTTCAGGAGTTCTTGGGACCGTGGTCCATGGCAAAGTTTTACAGGTAAGAAGAACATCAGGTAATCCCCCCACAGATTTAGATTATCTTTTTTTTTTTTTTTTAAGATTTTATTTTTAGAGAAAGGAGAATGAAGGGAGAAAGAGAGGGGGAGAAACATGTGCCTCCCACGGGGAACCTGGCCCGCAACCCAGGCATGTGCCCTGACTAGGAATCAAACCTGTGACCCTTTGGTTTGCAGCCTGTGCTCAGTCTGTTGAGCTAAACCAGCCAGGGCTAGATTATCTTTTATGCGGTTTGTTGTACTGATTCCGAGCAATTCCAAAGGTACGTTTATAACCATGGCCTTTCTTTATCTTGAAAGACATTTACATGAAATACCCATTCTTCATTCTTTCCTGGGAAGCAAGGGGAATTTGTGCGAAATGAAGAAACTGATTTCGATATACACAATCTTCTTCCTCTGAACTAGTTGTTCTGAGCAGATGTTAAATACACTTATTTGATCACCTGGACAGAAATTAAATTCACTTATTTCATCTCCTTATAGCTTACTTTATTTCTGTGAAGGAGGAAGGAAGCTGATGGAACATTATTTCTTTCTAAAGTTATTTTCTTTTCATTTTTAGAGTTAACCTCTAGAAGATTTCTGTTACAAATATATCTTGAACAATAACAAAAAGAACAAGATAAACATAAAAGTCAGGATAGTGTTTATCTATGGGGAGAGGGAGAGAAAGAGGGACCAATGCAGGGGGTTCTGGGTAATGAAAATGATTTTCCTTGACCTGGATCGTGAGTATGTGATATTTGCCTTTTCCTTATTTATTGTGTCGTGCGTTTATATTTTGTACACTGTTTCCATACCTCTGTCGTATTTGCATAAATTTGAAAGTTTTTTTTTAATTTTATTCATTTATTTTTAGAGAGAGGGGAAGGGAGGGAGAAAGAGAGAGAGAAACATTGAATCCGTTGGTTGCCTCTCACACGCCCCCAACTGGGGACCTGGCCCACAACCCAGGCATGTGCTCTGCTTGGGAATCCAACCAGTGACCTTTTGGTTCACAGGCCAGCACTCTGTCCACTGAGCCACACCAGCCAGGGCTGAAAGTTTTTTGGTTTTTTTTAAACCTCACTAAAGTGTACATCAACTGCAGGGTAGTGGTTACTTTTGGAAAGGGGAGGTGAGGGTGGAATTTAGCTGTATTTGTGGTATTTTAAAAAGGCAAGAGATCTTAAGAAAAAAGGGCAAAATGTTAATGTCTGTTTAACCTTGGTAGTGGATATGTAGGTGAATTATTTTCTTAATTTTTCTGTATGCTTGAGATATTTCATAATGTTTTTAAAAATATCAAACTTACATTTCTTTTTTTAGAGATGCTTTTGTTTTACCAGCTTCTTTTAACTTCAGATGCTAGAACATAATTTTGATTGCAGTGGTTTTTCAGTTGCACCAATTACAATGTAGGTTAAACAGCATTGCCCTTTGCTCTATTTATAAAGGTGTTATGAATACAAATCCTGTACCATTTAGAACAGTCCATGGGAAGGTGGTTCAGCATGAGGATGGTTGAGACTATAAAACCGATGGGGTGTTTTGTGCATTATTGTCTCCTACGGGCACCAAGGGTGTTACCGTCTGTGTTATAAATCAGAAATGCAGTAGTGTATGCCAGCCAAATCTGTATAGTAATTTGAACTTGTATAATATATCAGACACGCTAAAGTTCAAATGCTTACTAACTGCTTATTCAGTTAGTACTCAACACAGCCTCCTTGTACTTTTTTAGGCTTTAACAGTTGCCCCAATTCTACTGCTTCATCATCTCATGAGCAAATCTTGATCCTGTTAAAAAGTTGCAAGATCTAAGTGGCTTAGATTTGTAAGTGCTTTCCAGCCTTCATTGGTGTGAATTAGAGAGGTTTTCCAGTTAGTTCTTCACACGGAAACTGTTTCACCCTTCAGTTATTTTCTTACTCTTTTTTTTTTTTAAGATTTTATTTATTTATTTTAAGAGAGAAGGGAAAAGAGGGAGAAAGAGAGAGAGAGAAACATGAATGTGAGACAGAAACATCAGTCCGTTACCTCTTGTACGCGCCCCAACTGGGAACCGAACCTGCAACTCAGGCATGTCCCCTGACCAGAAATTAAACCGGCCGCCTTTGGCTTTGAGGAATGAAGCCCAGTCGACTAAGCCACACTAGTCAAGGCTGATCTTCTGATCTTTAAAAGCAATTCTTCTTACAAAAGAAAGTGGTTCTGTTTTTTTAACCTGGTGTGACTAGGAGCTTCATTGTCTGATTCCTTCATTTCACCTAGCCTCTCTATTATTCTGAAATACCCGACAAATAACATTTCCCCTTTCAGTATAGCTCCAGAGGTATTCATGTTCTCTTCTCTGATACAGGAAAAATCTCTTACTTGTTTTGGAAATAGATACGAAAGACAAAGTGGGGCGATCCCGGCTATTCAGACTTAGCACTGATTCTCTGTTCTTTTGTGCAGTGAAGAAAAGAGTCTTGCCCTAATTTGGTGTTGGTCCTGCTTTTTCCACAAAAAAGCCATGAGGTTTTTTCCATCGCCTTAGTCCTAGGCTATGTTTTTACTGATTTGTTTTCTATTAAATGTATGTTTAGTAGATGACGTTCTTGGATATTTGTTTTCCTTTTTCTTTTAGATGAGAGTTCTCGTGAGCATTTTGCTCATCCCTTCAGCTGACCAGTATGTTAAACTTAGCAACAAAATTGTCTTAGAGATACTTACTTAACGATTAACTAATTAGAAGTTAATTGAAGATTTACAGCAAGAATAAAACCAGTCAGCCTTTACTTTCTAACAACAGGGTTTTTATGTTATGTCCTCTCTCAGTGACACTGTGGTAGCCCTAATCCTCCCTTCTTTTCCTTTCTCTTCCTCTGCAGCATTACCAGGACAGTGACAAGGTTGAGGTAGGTCGGAGCCGATTTGCATGCGTGGGCCCGTTTCCCTGTCAGGCTGCTGCTCCTGGCCCTGTTTAGGAGGAGGGATAGGCGGTCAGTTTCCCTTGAGCCTCAGTGAGTGTTGACATACAGGGTGGGCTCCTGTTTGAACAGTTCTATTTAAAACCATCAAGATACCTGTCTTCTCTTATTTGATTTCCAGGAGTTAGGTCCTGGAAATGTGCAGAAAGAAGTCTCATCTTCCTTCGACCGAGTTATCAAGGAGGTAAGAGATGTTCTGTCCCGTGCTGTTTCCCTAAATCAGAGGGTGTGCAAGGTGGCAGTGGTAGATTCGGGATCCGGGCCTATATGTGCAGTGTCTGTTCCAAATGAAATTAAACTTCAATGTAACTGGGGTGCACTGTATGTATAACATAAAAAAGAGAGAGTGGAAAAGGTTTGCTTGCTATTTAGAATAGATGCATTTCAAGGAAACTAATTTTGCACACTCATTTCATTTCTTTTTTATAGATTTTATTTATTTATTTTTTAGAGAGAGGGAAGAGAGGGAGAATGAGAGGGAGAGGAACATCAGTTGGTTGCATCTTGTACGCACACACCATCTTCCAGAGACCAAACCGCAACCCCAGGCGCGTGCCCTGACCAGGAATCAAACTGGCAAGCTTTCACGTTGTCAGACGACACCCGCCCTACTTGGCCACACCAGTCAGGGCTCGTTTGATCTTTAAATTAAATTGGTTTCTTCTGAAAATCTTCTGTTAGAGTTGAAATCCTCTGGTACAGAAGTGTTAAAATAGGGGCCAGACCCTTTGTGTTTGGATATTATGTACCCAGAAACGCCGTTAGGACATTATTCTGGCTTTGGCATATTCCTCATTACCCATTTCTCACTCCCGTGTCCTGCCATTGGAGTTTGTTTCATTCCTGACACTCACTCACTTAAGTACTTTCTTACTTACTTATCATACCTGTACTTAAAAGCCATTGATGGCTTTTAGAACTGCTCTTTTATTTCTTAGTCTTTACCTTGTCTAATGGTCTTTAGTGACTTCACAATTTCCTAGCAAATGCTGTCATCTAAAATACATATTCCAAAACACACCTTACTAAGATGAATCAACTTGGTTTTCTATAAAAGTAAATGTATTAATAGTCATTTTGTATTTTCTTTTAAGATTTTATTTCTTTATTTCTAGACAGAGGGGAAGGGTAGGGGAAAGAAAGGAAGAAAAATATCAGTGTGTGGTTGCCTCTTGTGTGCCCTCTACCAGGGACCTGACCCACAACCCACACATGTGCCCTGATTGGAATCGAACCAGCGACCTCTTGGTTCGCAGGCTGGCACTCAGTCCACTGAGCCACACCAGCCAGGGCTGTTTTCCTAACTTTAGTTAGCCCATCCTATACCATAGGATGTTTTCAGAATGGCTGTTGGAAGAGGAGTGAGGAATGTCTTAACTAAATGATTAAAGATAATGTTCAAATGTAAAAAAGAATGATAGACCTGCTCTGTTTATAACTACCTCCAAGTTTTGTAATTTAACTTTTTTTACTATCTTTTTATGGAGTCCTGTAAACAGAAGGGTAAATACATCAGCTCTAAAATAACTATAGGGTTGTGTTCAAAAAGCAAATCAAAGTTCTGTTCCCACAGAGATGTCAGTACAGATTAAATTGAGCCTGACTTTTGTCTAGTGTAGGTATCAGAGTCTCTGAAGTCACTCACAATGAGAAAGCAACTTAATAATGTAACTACAGGCCTCATAGTTTTATTCCAGCTCAGTGACGATTTGCTGGTGACCCTCCCAGTTTCTTTGCTTTTGTTTTTATTACCTATAAAATTGAGAAGATAACAAATCTTTGCAGAGAAATTTTGAGAAGTAACTATAACGACAGTGAAATCCACGAGTGGAAGGTGTGATAGAAGGACAGTGTGTATATTGTAGGCATTCGAGCTACTTACTGCCCCTGACTCCAGGGCAGGGTGCTGCGTCACTCACTTCCTTATCCCACGGGGCCCACCCACCTTACTTCTCACAGGGACCTGAGAGTGGTTTATTTAGATTTCAGAAGTGTGTGTTGATTGTTTCTAGACAACACGAGAGATGATGGCCCGTTCCGCTGCTACCCTCATCACGCATCCCTTCCACGGTACGTTTGCAGTTGGTAACCGAAGTGTGATTCCTTCCCGTTTCTTTGTAACACGGCCTCTCCTGGCAGCTTCGATGGTTGACTCGGGAGCTCCGTGAAGTGCCTTGCCTGCGTGTTGTTTGTGCTTGTTTTGGCTTTTATCCAATTTATCCACATAGCAAGTGTCTTTTGGGATGGAAAAACCCTTTTTATTTTTTTGTCTTAGATCTATCAAAATTTGTCTCATGTAGTTTTAAAAAATGTAGTTTTTTCTCTGTGTTCTGTAGTGATCACCCTGAGGTCCATGGTGCAGTTCATTGGCAGAGAATCCAAGTACTGGTACGTGTTTCTGTTTTCCAGTGTTCAAGATCTGTTGAAGCCAAAGTATTAAAATAATAGTGCTTTACAGTGTTATGTTACCTTAGAGTTTACAGAACAAATTCCTATGTCTTACATCGTTTGATCTGCAAAGAAACTAGTAGATAGAAGAAAATAGCCTGGGCAGGTTTAGGAGCCTACCTGGGATCTCACAATAAGTTACAGAGACACCGAAGCCAAATTCACACTGACTCCATGTGATTACACCCTCAGGTAGTAGCACCTCCACTTCGTGTCCAAATTCAACTGTCTGTGCAGAGTGAGGGTGGTAGAAGGGGCAGGGAGGATGTAGATTTGACCTTGTCAAAAGTGACAATTGAATGTTTTTTAAAAATAGCTTCAAAATAATCTTAATGCATTTCACCTTTCCTTCCTCTGTACCCAGTGGACTTTGCGACTCCATAGTCACCATCTATCGGGAAGAGGGCATGCTAGGATTTTTTGCGTGAGTAAATTGCAATTTGTGGGTGTGATTTTTGTAAGTGGAGCGCTTTAAAGAAAAGGAGGACATGACTGTTTATTTAACCCTTGAGGAGAATGTGCTTTCTGGGTTTACTTCCTGTGAGGCTCTGTTTAGACCCAGCCGGCTTAGATCCCAGACTTTCGCTTCCGGTTATCTAAAGCATTCAAAATGAGAGTTGTGTGTGTTTGTTTTAACAAGTGAATTCATTCCAAGTTTCTACCCTTATAGTAAGTTTCCAATAGGTATCGTTGATAAAATAAGGGAAATTAATTTTTGAGAACGGGGGAAATCATCTAACATGTAGCTTCCTTATCCTGAGAGAATACGTTTTTGCAAAGCTGTATAAATTCCCTGGGACTTACTTTGAAAGAACTTAAGGCTGCCACCCGGGCTTTTTTAATAATAATAAAAACTTCATTATTAAGTAAATAATCCTTTTTGATTTTCAGAGTGTTTCTACAAACTGATTTATTTGTGCATCATAAATACTCTGGAAGATGGGCAGAACAGCCGTTTATTGTTCTCATTTTAGAGATTAAAAAATATGGATGCTCTGGGAAGTTCATTTGCTGCCGATCATAGAGCCGATAAGTGACAGAAGTGACATTTGACCCCTGGTCTTCTGTCTGTGGGGTAATGTCTACCCCTACCCCGTGCTGCCTCACCTAGACCACCGCGACTCCCGAAACGGGTTTTTGTGTCCCTCACCTGTGTCTGGGTTTGGGCCATTCTCAGTCTGTAATTTTCCTCATCTTTGCCCTGCCAACTTTGAATATCAAATACAGTTTAGTAAAAACCGTATTTAAGCCCCTTCTCCAAAGTGGGCAAATTTGGGGCCTCCCTGCTTATGGTTATTAATAGTAAGGTGAGCCATTGGTCATAGCTTAGCAGTAGAGCTGACCTGCATTTTAAAAAAGGAATGAAATCATTAGAGATAAGCATCAAGTACAGTTGTATCGACTAGAACAAACTAGTTATGAGGGCTAGCTTCTGGTATTTGATGTCTCTTCAGTATTCTGGAATGTTTTGAAAGCTTGAATTCTTTGGGAACTGCTTGTATGGAGTGGATTACCTTTTTACTGATCACATTTCTTCATTTTTATTGTTTCTTCATGTAGGGGTCTTATTCCTCGCCTCCTAGGTGACATCATTTCTCTGTGGCTCTGTAACTCACTGGCCTACCTTGTCAACACCTATGCGCTGGACAGTGGGGTAGGTCGGGACCTGGGCGAGGGGTGCGGCTGCCAACCCAGCAGCTCGGTTAGCTTTGAAGCAAGATGGCAGTCCATTAGGCACCAGGCTCATCGTTGCAGAGCCAAACTTCAGTCAAGGGTTAGCGCAGAGACTAACGGGACAGCCTGTACTACCCACCATACAGAGATGCACCTAAAGAGGCCAGGGGTGTAGCGCAGGAAGCCCGGGAGAGCTGTCTCTGCCTCTGTGCTGTGAGGCAGCCACGTCTTCATCACTCCCTCACTTGAGAGGACAGCAAGAAGCAGGACAGTTGTGTTGTGCTTTCAGGGTGTTTCGTCTCATCTGAAGTGTTAAGGGGACCCCTGTCTTGGGCTTTCTAGGAACCTCAATCTGGGAGGTTTGGCAAATCAGCCTTTCCTAGAAGTAATGTTTCCCCTGCCTCCGCAGCTGAGGGCCTCTTTGTACCCAGGCAGCCCCACAGCATGGTGGGAAGTAGAACACACCCAGGAGCAGGACTAAGTCCGTGTTGTAAGCATTGTGGGTGCACAGCTGCGGGTGCAGGGAGGTAGTGGCTGTCTCTCAGGTGTACCGTAAATGTGGTTTCTGGGGGTTGTATTTCTAGGACGTGGGACAAGGTTACCAGTCTCATTCTCTTTTGACATCCTGAAGCCATTACATTTGCTCCTAAGCCATCTTATAAATTCATTTACTATGGATTTGTCTGCTTGTGTTGAATCAGGTGGATCATTTGGACCACTGCCTTATTATGCTCATAATCAGTATTTTATGTTTTCACCCTTGAAGTTAAGTTTCAAGCTGTCAAAGAATGGATAATTTAGAAATAGAATATATTGACATTGAAGTTAAGAACAATCTAACAATGGGCAGGGGGGAATGGGGAGGGGACAGTGAGGAGAGGGGATTACAGGAACTACTATAAAGGACACATGGACCAAATCAAGGGGGAGAGTGGAGGTGGGGGAGGGAGGGGGGTTCAGCTGGGGTGGGGTGGAGGGATGGGGAGAAAAGGCACACAACTGTAACTGAATGACAATAAAAAATTAAAATAAAAAAAGGAAAAAAATATATCGATATGTTTGGGGACAGTTAACTGTTAATAGCTTGCTATTTTTACTCATTCTAACACAGGCTTTCTTCCTGCTCTAGGTGTCCACCATGAATGAAATGAAGAGTTATTCCCAAGCTGTCACAGGAGTGAGTTTTTTTAAAAATCCTTTTGACCATCTAGGCATTGTTTTGTTTTGTTTTAAATTGGGCCTGTGTTATCACTGCTTTAAGCAGCCAGAAGTTTCACAGGAAACTCGGATTTGCCCGTGTTTGTCAGAGGTGAGAATAACCCAGAGCCTGTGCGGCATAGCGTCAGTGATAACGAGCCCCAATGCTGCGGCGTTCGGCTTTCGGGGGCACGTGGGCCTATCTCAGCAGAGCGCCGTCCCTGGTTCTCAGGCCTGCCTCTCCCTGCTGCCCACGGGCCTGCTGTGGAGAACCTCATGCACTCTAGACACAGGCTCCTGCACTTGACCTTGGAAGGCTTTTCCATTGTCTTTGGAAGGGTGCTTACATTTTCTTACTTCAGGGCCGTTTTCAAATAATATTTAGTTATATTGCTTTTTCTCTTAAATATTATAGTTCAGTTTTATTTGAATGCGGACTCAACCACAGAATACGAGAAGTCTTCTGGCCTTTAGTTAACATGTTAGCTGTAGTGGTGTATCAAGAGAAGGAAGCATCTCCAGGCTCAAAAATGTATTTAGTCTTTCCTGGGATTCTGAGAAAGCAAAACCAGTGTCGGAGCATTGAGCCACAGAGGCACTAGGCTGTAAGGGAGAAGAAAGAATCGAAGAAAGAAGACTGGGAATGGCCTAATAACTTCGCTGCCTTTTGCTGTTCTACAGTTTTTTGCCAGCATGTTGACCTATCCCTTTGTGCTTGTCTCCAACCTCATGGCTGTCAACAACTGTGGGTGAGTGCTTTGCGTTTCTCAGCCTGGTAGTGGCTGCCTGTGTGCTTGAGTCAGGGCAGTCCTGGTGGAAATGTGGGGGATGAAAGTACAGTTGATGCTGTTCCCAGATTTCCTCTATTTTTCTCTGTGTGTCTCAGGGACCAGCAGTGGCATTAATTTATGTCATAAGCAACCACCTGATTTCTTTCTTTCTTTTTTAAAAATTTATTTACTTTAGAGAGAGGAGGAGAAGGGAGGGAGAAAGAGAGGGAGAAGAACATCGGCATGCGAGAGATACACGATCAGTTGCCTCTTGCACACCCCCAGCTGGGTACCTGGCCCGCAACCCAGGCCTGTGTCCTGACTGGGAATAGAACTGGCAGCCCTTCACTTCACAGGCCAGATCTCAGTCCACTGAGCTACACCAGCCAGGGCTCGTTTCATTTTTTGGAATAGGGAAAGGCATGAATAATATTTGTCAAGTATTAGTACACACTGGCCAGTAGAGGCCCTATTCTGAAAAGGGCAGGGTAATTATCAAATTATTCTATATTCACATTTTCCTTTGTTTTAAATCTCTCCCCTCTTTTTCTTGAAAGTTACAAAAGAGCCCTGGCCAGGGAGTTCAGTTGGTTACCACATTACCGTGACACACCGAGATTGCAGGTTTGATCTCTGGTCAGGGCACATGCAGGAATCAACCAGTGAGTGCATCAGTAAGAGTCAAAGACAAAGAGTCGGTGTCTGTCTGTTTCCTTCCTCTCTGTCTCTCAAAACAACGAAATAAAAAGTTACAAAAGGTGTTATCAGGGATTGAACAACAACCTACACCTGTTCTTCCTAGGGGGTTCATGGAGAAAGTATTAAAGAAAGGAAAATAGGAAATTGGTCCATGGAAAGTTCTTAACCTGTCGTTGTATTGGGCAGGAAGGGTGGGTGGAGGTGTGATGATGGACACCAGTGAGTTCCTGCCACTGGAAGGCAAGTGGCCATTTGGAATTGGACAGGTTCCGCCCGTCGATTCGACGCTGCTCCCGTGCAGTCCCTGGTGCAGTGTGCCATCAGACGCACAGGCGCTGTTTTCAAACGCGCTACCAAATGGGCGGAGGGTGGGGTTTCGAGCGCAGCTGTCGTGTTTCGTATCCTGCCACATTGTTTGGCTTGTGAGTTGGAGAGCCCTGCCGTGTTTTAGCCCAGAGCATACTTGCAGGATGAGTTAACCATATTGTGATTCCTGACAGTTTTTGGAGAGGAAGTGATTATACCTGAGTAAGAGCAAGTAGTCACCACTCTTCCTATCCATTGTTAACGTTTAGGTTCTTTTAAACACCACGCCCTTCTTAAATCCCTTTTTCCCACTCTTCAGTCATATCAGCACTGTGTTCCAGAGTTTTCTATGTCCACAAATTAAAAACCTAGGCGTTTTAGAAAATATGTAACTGATTGAAATTTTTGTTTATTCATTGATTCAAAATCTAAATATAAGGAAGGGAAATTTGTTGGAACTAAATTGACTTTCGGGGAAACGTCTAGGCAGGAGAATATTTTGACAGAGATTTACTGAACTCTTGAGCGAATGCTTTGTACACACTGACTTGAATGGCTCGTCTTCTGTTCTGTTTCAGGCTTGCTGGTGGATGCCCTCCTTACTCCCCAGTATATAACTCTTGGATAGACTGCTGGTGCGTGCTACAGAAAGAGGTACTTCTGTCGTTGTCTCTCCTGCTTTTGCCCCGTCCCCAAATATATTTTACTCTTTCATTTTTGTTCATTCTTTCAAAAAATGTCACTGGAATCCGAGGTTAATTCTTGTAGCTTAGCTTTTAGCTGCCAGTTACTGTGCCCTTTACAATGTTCCATATGTCGCTCTGGCATAGTGGTAACATGCTGCTTAGAAACCATCAGGAGGGATAATGAAGAAGTAGGAATCCCTAGATGGGATCCAGAAGCCGTTGCGTGATAACATTCAAATCACAGAGGCTCTGGGCAGATAGTTATCCTGGTTGTTAAAAAGGACAGCCTTGGTTCCAGATTTTTGTTTCTCAGCCTCACCTTTTGGTAACTTCTCCGACACTCCTTATATATTCAGGTGCTCTCCTACAGTGTAGTAGAAAGGAACCAGAGAGATAAGTCGTTTATGATATTATTTGTTCACGATGATGTCGTTAGAGCTGGTCTTTTCTAGAGTCTTGTTAGTGCATGATTTCGTCCAGACTCTAGTTTATTGTTTGCTATTGCTGTGAGATACAAGCTTTATTAAGAGACAAAATAATGGCTGTGTGCTAATTTAACACAGGATCGCTTAAAAGGGCCATCAGTGTAAAGCTGTTTGTGAGTGGGAAGCACTTTTCGTAGGACTGCAGAACAAAGTGTGTGAGAAGCTCCTTGTTGCAGTACCTTGTAGCGCTAGTGATACATAGGGGAAAGGCCCTTGTTCGCAGAGCTCAGGCTTCCCCAGCCTGAAGTCAAACGAAAAGGCCCAAGTGCATCTGTGGTTGCTTTGGCTCAGTGTGCGTGCCCAGCAAGCCCCTCTGAATCCACGCTAGAAGTCTTGAGTGATTTTCATACAGACCTAACACGAACGCTCTGGGTTTCATTCTGAGTTTTACACTCTCCTACTGTTATCCCAATTTAAAAGGAAAGGTGGCCCTTCTTTCCCTTCCTTCTAACTAACCCCCTTCTATATAGTAAGAAAACAGACAGAAAATGTATTAGGGTATGAGACACCTTACCTAGGGAACAGTTGGTCCCATAAGTGCTTAAGGCAACAGCAGATCTTGGCTGGAAATTTACTGCGTATCTCAGGCATCATGCTAAGATACTGTCAACTTTCCACCTGTCAACTAGTAATCGTCAAAATGACCATAGGAGGCGGGTACCGTTTTTTATTGTCCCACCTCGCATGTGAAGAAAAGGGCTTTGAACAGTTAAATAATACCAGTTACATGACTGAAGGTTGCACAGCCTGTGTTTGGAAGAGTGGGGTGTGTGGGCAGGCCCTCTAACTGCAGTCTCCTCAGTTATGCTCACTCATCATTACATTAGTCGTAAGAGTTCCTAAGTACTCCCTAAACACCAGGCTGTTCCATTAAAAAAGAAGTAAGGCTGGCTCTTACTGAACGTTAGGACTGTTCTCAGCACTTGATACATAGTGACTCATTTGATAGCCCAGCTAGCAAGTGGCAGAGCCAGAATCCAAACTGGGAATAATCTCTAAATGAGAAACTAACTTTTGCCTTACCCATGTGGCAAAATTGTAGTTCATTCCACAGAAGCTCAGCATGAGTCAGAGGGTACAAATGGCCGCTCTGGAGTGCTGGCCTCGGTTTTGTCCTGCCCTTCAGTTCTGTCCCTAGAAGCATCCTGTGGGACCCCTGCTGATTTGGACTGGGTGACCTCATTTCACACTAGACTTTATTTGTATTTTTTTTTTTCCAGGGAAATATGAGCCGAGGAAATAGCTTGTTTTTCCGGAAGGTCCCCTTTGGGAAGACTTATTGTTGTGACCTGAGAATGTTAATTTGAAGATGTGGGACAGGGACAGTGACATTTCTATAGTCCCAGATGCACAGAATTATGGGAGAGAATGTTGATTTCTATACAGTGTGGCGCGCTTTTTAAATAATCATTTAATCTTGGGAAAATGGAGGTGTTTGGTGTCTGCCTTTTTTATTCTGTTTCCCAGCACAGCATAATTTAACACTAAGAGTCCCTCTTTAGTTACTCTGAAATGGGACACTTTTGCTCCAGACCTCTCATTTTACTTACACAGAAAGGAAAAAGTTTCATTTTCTTAAAGATTGTCATGTGATTTAAGTCTTACTTAATTCAGAGCTTTGTAAAATGAAGAGTACAATCCCGAGAAATAATTCCCTGAAACTTAAGAAAATTAGTAAGGCAAACTATGTGGGAGGTCATGACCCTGATAACTCAGCAGCATCCACCAGAACCTGCCTCCCTCTGTATGCTTGTAAGCATGTTTGACGAACCCGGTCTCTCCTATGTCATAAAAGGGACAATACATTGCTAAATTACCCTAGGAAATCTCTGTGTGAGGCATACACATCTTCTATTGTTGCAAAGTGATAAATTGTTGCCAACAGCAGAAAAAAAGAGTGATAGAGAATAGGCAAGATTTGGAAAGGAAGCATAGTGGCTTCCCCCCCCAAAAGAGATTCTTGTCATTTAAAATGTGAAAAGCAAATACTACGGCACTAGCCCCTTCTCTAAAAGCTATGTATTTGCCCGTCCCTAAATGACATCTTTACACAGCTCTAATTGTATGTACTCTTCTTCAGTTTTCTTTTGTTTTCTTTTTGTTGTTGCAGAAGGTGAGTAGTTTGTTTTTCCTTCCTTCTGACACCCTTGGAAAGTGTACTTGTAACTCCCTATCGGGCGATGCAGCCCACGGGGTTCTTCAGAAGGCAATGAATTTCAGCTCAAGCATAAAGCTTCTATTTACTCAGGACTTTTAAAAGCAGGTAAAATGCTCTAAGATGAGGACACATATGGTTTCAAGTATTTAAGTGATCCACTAGGATGTTGCCAAATGAGTAAGCACTTAATTCGCTGCTCCTCAGACCTCGCGATCAAAGCAGCAGCCCCTAACACCGGAGTGAGCATGCGGGGGCCTCCTTCCTCCTCCCGGTTTAGCAATACAGCCTGAAGCTCATGGGTAGCTTACCTTGAAATGTCTTCGATGTTTCTTACTTTGTCTCCAAAAGTAATGTGAATTTTATATTCTATTCAATATTATATGCATTTGTTTAATATAAAAATGTTTTGCATTACCCGTCTTACCCCCACTCCAAGAAAATCTTCAAGTAAAGATGATCTAGGAAAACCTGCCATGTTTATTATCCTGTGGCTTCTGTGCTCTTACCCGCCTGCCTATTCCTAGTTGAGTCCGATTTCGAGAACCAGTCTACCACCAGAGGGCGCCAAGGCTTTGGGGTTTTTTGCCTATGCAAGTTGGGCTGCTAAGAAATTTCGCCAATGCCTGGAATTGTTCAAAGTACTAGTCGGATCACCCTAACTGCATCCAAGCAATAGGTCCAGTAAGAGTACTATACCTGTGTTTCTCCACAAAATCTTACAAGTTATTAATGTAATCAAAAGTCTGAACTTTATTCGGGGGCCAGTAAATTTGAGTAAGATAACACATGTAAAAATAGTGAACTCGTATATGTAAATAACATAGATAAGGACTGTGTAGTAAACAGCACCTGTGAAACTGGGCAAGGGGTCTGCCTTGGCCGTGCTGAGCTCAGTGCCAGGAAGCATCCCTCCTGGGGAGTGTGATGGTCTTCGAAGCCTTGCCTGAAGAACCGGGGGTTTCCTGGAACTTTTAGGGTGGCTGTAAAAGTACCAGGGAACAAAAGTAGCCTTGGGGTGAAATAAAGTTTAAACATGACCCTACATCCCATCTTCCTGCTGTAACAGAAACATACCTTGGCTTTGCAATAATCTACTTTAGAAATGTTCTCTTTTCCTTCTCCCCATTGAGCTTTTTCCTGTCTGGTAAGATTCAGTTCTGGGGCCATCTCTTTTTTAAAATAAGTCTCTCCTCCATAATCCCCCCAGCTGGAGGTCTCCACCTTAAAACTCCTCCCTTCCCCGAGTCTTCGTAACTATAGTACAAGGCAAACTGAACTGACAGAATGCAACCTACACCCAAATCCAAGTCCAAGGCTTACACAGCAGTGGCATTACTTCGCTCTGCTTTGAAATCTTAAAGGAAAAAAAAATTACTTTTAGCCCTTCCAAACAGGCCCTCTAAAACACTGGGCTTTATTGAAAAGTTAGCTGGTCAAGCAGCAGTGCGGGCAGTGGGTCAGTCCATGGTGCGATGGGGAGTGAAGGAGCGAGGAGAGAACGGCGTGGGGAGTAGTGGCTGCCACGCCCGTCGTGGGAGTTTCAGTTCTCGCAGTCTTTGGGGGAGCAGTTACGCCCCCTTCAGAAATACAGACCGTGAGGTTCAGGTTAAGTTGTTCACGATTGCGTAGCGCATGGCGGAGCTGGAGTCAAACCTGAGTTTCAGGTTGCATTTACTGCTTCGTGGAGGGTATGGCATGCTGAGGGGGAAAGTAGCCCGTGAACCAAATGGTGAGTCAGTGATCCACCTGAGGAAAAAGGCCACGCACTTCAGCCAAAGCAGTGAACCAAGAACGGGCCTCCCACAGGGTGACGAAGGGAACAGTCTTAAATCAGAAACAGTCCTCGCCTCTGCAGAATGGCAACTAGGTAAAGAAACTGAAAATAGAAGTGGCCACCATTACCCTTCTAGACTATTGAGATGGTTTATGCAGCTGGGCAGTGAAGTTGCTATGCAGTAAGGATTTGCTCCTGGGAGTCCCATCGGTCCATTTTATTTGGGTTTCTACTACATTGGGGACTCCAGTGGATTCTTCTAGAACATCCTTGCATATTGGATGGGTTCATTCAGGCTGCCTTCTTAAGTGCGTTAGTAATTTCTTGGGGTGGCTTTGTTTTTTAAATATAGATAAGGATAGGTGTTTTACCTCCTCTGCAGAGATTTTTAGGCTTACCTAAGGATGTCACATGTGACGTCTCACCTCTCCTCCCCCCCGCCCCTTAGAGCCCCATCTTACTGTCGCTTCCGACTTGAGAGAGTCAGAATCTTGGATCTGATTTTTGTCTTAGGGGCCAAGTTGCAAATTAAAGGCAGTGTTTTGCCACCACTACCTCCTTTTCAGGAGGACATCTGATAACAGTGATTCATTTTCTAAAGCAGCTGAGAGCGTTTTCCTTCCAACCAACTTTGTCCCTATAAGTCAGCGTCCTCATCTACTTGCTGCCTGAAGAGATGTCTTGGGGAGCGCCCCGCCCCCACCACACTGTACTAGTTGGCTGTGACTCAGCGGCCATGAGATGAAATCTTGAAAAGCCCATTTTGCATTGGTCTCCTAGGTGGATTCCTCTGCAATCCAGGCCTAAATGCCTGGTGTGGAATCAGACAAATTTATAACTTTACAACTTATACAAATTTACAATTGTTGAATCAACGTACTGCAACCTTGAAAAAAAATATTTTCAAATAGATTCTGATCAAAATATGGTCGGAGAACAGTGCCTTAGGGCATGTCAAGGAAAAGAGGGAGAGTAACAGAAGTGCGACCTGGAGGTGCTCTGCAGGAGTCAGTCACCAACTTCCTGCGAGGGAGAGCAAAGAGTGCACCAGACCCCGCCCCTCCCAGTCTCCAAGGGGGCATTGGGCGGGAGGAGGCCTTCCATACCACCCTCCGTCCTGCTGAGGCGGCCAGAAGAATGGAGCATTCTCTGGTAGTGCCACATTTGCATGGAAAATCTGTTCGGTATTGCAGCTTATTTCCAAACAGACTAGTGTGAGGAGCCAGAGGTTAAGTAAGGACAAGAAACAGAATTGTACCTACTCACTTTCTGTCCAGTGTGGGGCCCTGCCCTCCTGGCATCAAAAAGACTGGGGAGAATGTCCTTTGGCCACAAACGAAGAAGGAGGGTGAAAATGGAAACAACAGCCACACCTCACTTTAGACTGCTCACTCCCGCTGGAGGGCGGTATCTCACACCTCTCCTCCCCCTAAGGGGCCCACGTTTAGAGTTCAGTTGAATGTTGCCTGTGCTGGGGCAGGGGAGGGCACGTGGGCGTTCGGCGCTTCTCCCCCATTCCCTATGGTGCTTCCTGTGCACGGAGGGAGGGACGCAGTGTGACGAGAACGAGAAGCCTGGGACTGGTGGGAGGATTCGATGGGACCATATGTAGAACAAAGCCTGGTACACTGAGAAAGGACAGACACTGAGTTCCGGAGACACGCTGTGGTGACTGTCCTGCCAGGCAGTATGTGCCAGGAAGTGTTGAAACCCAGCAGCCTGGGAGCCACAAGACTGTCGGTAAGGGTAGCGAGGATGCTGGAAGGCAGGAGGCTGGAATGGGAACAGTTTCCAGCTCTGTCACTAGGTCTAGCAGCTGCAATACCTTGGGCAAGATACTTGATCATTGTAAGCCTCGAGCTCCTCATCTCTAAACGAGAGTGACCCTCTTATTGGACCATTAAAGTTAGTACAGTATGAGAAAATATTTGGTGTGTGTAGCTGTTACTATTTAAGAGGAGAGGATACAAGCCCAGGTAACATGGGCGAAGCCATGGAGTTAGTGATGGCTGAAGAGTTGAGGGCAAGTGGAATTGCACCTCCTAACCTTAATTCAAAGCCGCATTTGAAGAATAAGCACCCAGAACAGTAGCTACCACAGAGGACTCAGCAAATGTTTGTGAATGGATCCTGAAATTGAATTACATCTCCACCCCTCTCCCCAAGCCTGCAGGGTATTTGCATTCTCCAACTTTATTAAACACTTCATTATCACCCCATGTCCCAAGCTGACAGCGCTGGAGGTGACTGAACCCTCCCTCCTCTCCCCTGTATTTCTAAGTAGTCGCTGCTGGGTTCTCAGAAACGCCTCCTGGATGGATTTGTCAACTCCCCTGTACCATCTGGGTGGATCCTCGCTGCTCAGCAGCTGCAGCAGCCCGTTATCTGTCTTCCCTGCCCTGAGGTCTTCCCTGCCTGAGGGCAGCGCAGCAGGCAGTAGATAGGCTGGAGCTGAGTCTGGAGGACAGCTGCGACTGTGTGACTTCTTGCCCTGGCGTCCTACACCCTTGTGTCCTGAGCCTGAACTGTCCACCCCTGTTCTCCAACCTGCTCTGCGCCTTTGGACCCACCAGCAGCTGCTCTGTGTGTGTGCGATCTTCCTCTGGAGCCTGTGCAGGAGGAGCCAAGCTGGGAGACCAGGGCATTTATGAATAGGAAGTGGGCGTAAAGTTCCACTAGTGTCTCAAACAGGGAATTCCATCTCCTCTATTCGAGCTTTGAAATTCCTGTCTGCCTCTTCCTCTTGCATCTTTTCCCAAAGCCCGTGAATTCCTGCCGGTGCCTTGGTCAAGGCCAGGATAAACCTGGAAGCCACGATGGCTAAGAGCTGTGGCCTGGAAAGCGGTGTGGGAACACAAGGGACTCGTCATCTGTAGACGATGTACAGAGTAACCGCCTTTGAGATGACCAGTGGACTTGCCACCTAACAACAGGGTATTTACGGTGGCCTGCTCATGTGCTGCCCATACGTCCATTACCCACAACCCATAAAACAGCCATGTAAGCAACATCCCCCCCATTTTCCTGGTACAAAAGTGAAGCTCAGACCGGCTGGCTGATTTACCCAAGACTGGTAAGTAGCAAAGCCAGCACTCAGGCCTGTGGCTGCAAGCCTGGGGATTTCCAATATGCCATGCCCATGTTTGGAGTCCTGTTCTTCTGCATGAAGTAGGGGAACCAATTAAGGAGTTAAACATGAAACCTAAGGAGCAGAAACTCCTAATTTTGTAACAGAGTCAACATGGCATATTCGGTTGCCTACTCAGAAACCCAACCAACTAGCTTAAGAAAAGGAATTTATTGGCTCAAGTAACAAATGGCCAGAGGCTAATCCACTAGGGTGTCAGCACTCCGTTTTTATCCATCTGTCTGCCCACCTCTGCCTGGTTTTCCTCTCAGACTGGCTCATTCCACGCGGCAACAATGTGCTAATGGCTCCACTCTCCTGGCTTCCTGGAGCTTGTAGTTCCAAAGAACAAGCAAATATCTCTTAGGGAAGCTCCTGGTGGATTCCAGCTTGAAATACACATCCGTGTCCGAAGGGGGATGGGTAAAGCAAAACGAGGTTCTTAGGAAGTTGAAACCCCAAATAGGGGAGAGGATAGTAAGAAAACACCTAAGCACCTAGCCATTTAAAATGAGGTGCAGATCCCAAGGTGTTGAACTACCTTTGAGGATAACACCCGGACCCCTTGCCAGGGCAGCCGAGAAAAGGGAGAGAGGCCGTAGCGCCCGACAGCTGCAAATACCCTGACACTCAGAAAACAGGAAAGGTAGCTTCTGGAAACTCGAGAAGGGGACATTTGAGGTGAACTTCCCCAGAATTTATTCTAGAGTACAACATTAAACTGGGTTGGAGAACACCTAGAAAAATAATTGGTCCCTTCACTAAGAATAAGATACGGTAAATAATACCAACAATAATTTGTTGTTAACTATTTGGAAGGCCACTAGGAAAATTCCTTGGACAAAGTATACCTTGTTTCCAGTTAGACATCGAATGCCTCCTGACTGAGACCACGAGGAAATCAGTGACCTCAGAGATTGCCCAGTGGGTGCATTTGTATTCCTTCCCCCAGCTGGTCGTCCCGTGCCTGCAAATCTGGAGAGAGATCTTAAATCCCAGGCTTCTAGGATCTGCACGGGCTCAGCTCAGCAGCTATCAGTTCCTGCCACACTCCCAGTGTTTGCAGAAGGCACCACTTACTGAGAACAAAAGCTCATATGTGAATGTCAGAATCAAGATTCTAAAGTATCTTGGAACAGTGGGCTGAAACCAACAGGATGAATTCAAAAGACGTGGAAAGCAAACACCGTAGTGTTACAACTGCCTGGAGAACTCAGTCCAGTAACATACCGCGCAGGTTTGTAGCCTAGGAGCAGCAGGCTGTACTTCCCAGGTTTGCCTAACAGTGATGTTCATACAATGACAGCATCTCCAAACCGCACACTTCTCAGAATGTATCCCTGTTAAGTGACACATACTGTATAAACAAACTACCCTAAGCCCAGATTCCGCTTGCTTCCTTAATTAAGCACCCAAACCAAGTTTCTTTGTTGTGTCAATTCCTCAGAAATGTATTGTTTGTTTGTTGGAAAGGAATAAAAACTGCCTGCTTTGGTCATTTCTTGAGGTCCCCCCAACCCACCCAAACAAAAAAGAAGTAGAGAGACCTGCATTTAGATTTATTTTAAATCAGCTGCGCAAGCACAGGAGGAAGGAAGCTTGGCTTGGCAGTGGTGCCTGCAGAAAAAGGCTGAGGTCTTGCAGCCGGCCCCAGGTTGAATAGGAGCCATTAGGAATGGAGCATCTGCTTAAGAAGATAGTGGTCCTCCCGAGCCGTTTTAATTTTAGGTACAAAAGGGTGGTAGTGGAAAGTGTGTCTCCCCCGTAACCACTCCTCTTCTCAGGAGGCGCCTGCTGTAAGCAGTTTCTAGCAGACCCTCCCAGATGCATTCTGTGCACATAACAGCTAACGCAGACTTTTTTTTCACATAAACAGTAGCGTGCTGTACGCCTTGTTTTTCACTTACAGTAAATTGTAGAGATTATTGCACATCATCATTTGAAATGATTCCTCATTCCTGTGTAAAGGATGCATAGTCGTCTTCTGTCTATGTGTGCCAGAATTTATGCAATGGGCCCTCTGTTGCTGGACCAGGGCTCTGCTGTTACAAACAGTGTACAATGAATGGCTTATTTCAGACATGTAGACATGAATCGGAAGAAGAGCTTTTTGAGACGTGGAATCATTGAGTTAAAGGGTATGCACAGTTTTAAATTTAGTAGCTGTTGTCCAGTCGCTCGGCTGAGCCCACTAGCAAGGTGTGTGGGCCTGCTCTCCCCCGCCCCCACCCTCAGGCTGTACTGCGAATCTCGCTGCTCTTCGACAGCCTGAGAGATGGGACCCTAACACATCTTACTGTGACGTACTTATTCTCATACTTGTATTTTCTTTTTACTGTTTATATCCTTTGCCCGTTTTTCTGCTGAGTTGTCTTTTTCTTAAGACCTCTTTATATATTAAAGAAATGTGCTCTTTGTGAGAGGAGTTACAAATATGTTTTCCAGTTTGCACTTTGTCTTGATTTGTTTCTGGCAATTTTGCCGTGTCTTCCTTTTAAGCTGTAGTAAAATGTATCCGTCATTTGTTATGACCTCTGGAATATATGTTGTCATTCAGAGTTCTTTCCCGTTCTGAAAATTTTAGAAAATCTCCGCTTGAGCCCTAACTGCTGTAGCCCAGTGGGTTGGGCATCATTCTGCAAAGCGAAGGGTTGTGGGCCAGGTCCCCGGTTGGCATGTGCGAGAGGCAACCAATCAATGTTTCTCCTCTTTCTCTCTCCCTTCCCCTTTCTCTAAAACAAGTAAATAAATAAAATCTTTTTAAAAATCATCACTTGATCTTCAGTACTTTTTTTGGTTTTGTTTTTACATTTAAATATGTGATCCATTTGGAATTTGATTTGCTGTAAGGCATGATGTATGGATCCAACTTAATATTTTTTCAGATGGCTACCTAATTGTCCCCAGGCAATTTACTAAGTTATGTATCTTTCCTCGTCTGATTTAAGCTTCCATTTTTGTAATATTCTAATTTCAATATGTATTTGGGTTTAATACTGGATTTTATATTCTCCATTGATCTTCTCTTGATACACTTGAGAAGAAATTATAGTTTTTATTAATATTTTAAATTATTTTTGGAATGAAAGCCATAAATATTTGTTGTAGAAAGTTTGGGAAATAGAAACAACCATCCAGAAAAAAATAAATATCATTCCTGAACCCACCATAAGTAACTAAATATTCTGGTGTTTATCCATCAGTGTTTTCCTATGCGATTGTAATTTTTACTCAGTTAAGATGAGGCTGCGTAGGTCTAATTTTCCATCCCCCCAATGTGGTGCGAGCTAAATGCCCAAAGTGGAGCTGGGCCTCCTCTTACCCAGACTGTATTCCCTCCCCATCCCCCTCCTCCCTGGTACCCAGCACCTCAGGTGGAGTCAGCTTTCGACTCTTCCCGCTCCTTCACTCCCCATCTGCATCCTCCTCGCCAAGTCTCCATGTTTTCCCTGCATGGACCCAGCTCTAGATTAAGAGATCCTCTCCACATACGGATGAAGACACCGAGACCCAGAGGGGGCAAATGACTTGTGAGAGTGCTTTTAACTGTGAGAAACTCAACTGGCAACGGCTCAGCCGAGAAGTGGGTTTATCATCTCTCGTAGTGAGAGGCTCATAGGTGGGGTAAGTCCAGGGCGTGTTAACTCAGGGGCTTGGCACTGTCACCCAGGACCCCAGTCCTTGCCTCTGTCCGCTCTGCCATCCCCCGTGTGTGTGTTGGCTTTTGTCCTCACACTTTCTCTCCTGGCTGCAAGATGGTGGCAGTAGCTCTAAGTATCATCTCCTCACATAATATTACCCGAAGGCCAGAAGAGATCACGCCCCTTCCCCCTTCTGTGTGCCCAAAGCAGGGGGCGAGGCAGTTGGGGAAGGGAGGAGGTAGTTCTGGTTGTCACAATGAGTGAAGGACCCTGGTGGGCAGGGGCTGGAGATGCTGGATGTCATAATGTTTAGGGCTGTTCAGTGAAACATTAGCTTTCATTTCTCACAACATTCATGCAGGTGAAAAAAACAGAGTCTAACTCTGTTTTACATACAAACTGTTTTTGCATGGTTTTAATGGGCCCTGAATTTTTCAGGAATGCAACTTTCCTGTAAATTGAAGGAGGATTGTAGACTTTTTATTTGGGACTTCAGAAAGAGTCATTCAGCCCTGGCTGGTGTGGCTCAGTGGATAAGTGCGGGCCTGTGAACCAAAGAGTTGGTGGTTCGATTCCCAGTCAGGGCACATGCATGGGTTGCAGGCCAGGTCCCCAGTAAGGGGCATACAAGAGGCAACCACACATTGATGTTTCTCTCCCTCGCTTTCTCCTTCCCTTCCCTTCTCTCTGAAAATGGATAAATAAGATCTTAAAAAGAAAAAAAGAGTCATTCGCTATTTCAGAGGCCAGCGCTCCTCGTCGTGCTGGGGCTCCCAGCTGCGCACTCCATATCAGCCAGTATTTGCAGCTGTTGCACTTGTGACTCTGCGAAGTGCAAACATCCAACTGCTCTACTTGGTTTTTCTGGTGTAGCAATGCCCAAATGTTTACATATCAAAGACATTATTTTATTACAATTACTGCCCTTCCACTTCTCCTTTATTTCACACTTGGAGCATTCTACTGACTTTTGAATACATGTCGTTCATTTTCTATGGATTTCATTTCAGTGCAGGAGGCGTTACAAAATAGCTATTACGCCTCAAGTCTAGAAAGCTTAACCTGGTACTTAAAATCCTTCACTCTCAGGTTCAAAGCCCACTTTTCTGGACCTGCCTCCTGGCAACATCCCCGGATTCCACACTTCAGCCCTACCAAGGTGATTATTCATTTTTCAAACACAACAAGCAATAGTAATAGCACATAGTGAGTGCTCACAACAAGACAGCGAGGCATGGATACTTTCCTTATGCCCATTTTACAGGTGGGGAAACTGAAGCCACCTGATGAGCGACGGAACTGGGGTTCAAACTAAAGCAGTGTGATGCCAGTCCCTGCTCTTCACCGAGACTCGGCACCGCCTCCTGGGGGGATCCCCCTGCTGCTTGGTCCTTTCCCCCAGGATGCCCTTCCCATCTCTGTTACCTGTCAAGGTCTAGCACAGCCTTCGCGACTTCCTGTCGATGTCACTTCGTTCATTAATCCTTGCTGGATCCCTTTGCTTGGAAATAATTTCTTCCCCTAGTGCTGTCATTGCATTTAATCTGTGATTTCTATTATGACTAGTCTTTAAAGAATGGAGTTGATGATAAGTTACTCTATGCCATCCAGGCCTCTCCCTGTCTCCTTCCCTTTTCCTCCAACAGGTACTCAGCTGGGTTGTGAATTACGTTTATGTCCCAACCCCTCTCCCCCAGTCACTCAGGACCCTGCTGACCCTCCCACTGGTTGGCACTGCACTGGGGTAAGCACAAGCGAAGCGATGTGTCCCCCCCACACACACATCACACCCACCGTTCAGAATCAGAGTCCAGTACCTGTCATCAAAGGGCACTTCTTGTCAGAAACACGGACTGAAATACCACAGGGGGCACAGGGATCCTCTCCTTTGCTCGCCTTGATAGGACATGCCCTTTCTTCTCTCCCTCATGCTTTTCTAGTGACTGTGACTCTCTGAGGCTCCTGCAGGCCGTGACCACGGTCCTCTGCCTGGGCCACTGCCACCACTGTCTCAGCTCCCAGCAGAGTGGGTCTTTTCCCAGCCTCCTCCAGTTGAAAAGCGACGTTTGCCCCCATGGACGTGCCAATCAGAGTGTGTACATACAGCATCCCGTGGCCAGACACAGAATCTGGGTCTCCTGACCCGTCTGGAGTTATCTGAGCCTCTAGTTTCCCTGCCCCCACCGATCTAGGGGAACTTGGAGCAATGGCTCAGGGTGTGGGAAGAGGCTCAGTGGCTGTCCTGCATCTGCACCCCAGTTTTGAGCAGTTCTGGTTTCCCCAACGTTCCAAATATCAATCGCTGCAGGAACCCAAAAGTTACCGACTTAACAGTCATTGCTACCTCCTTGCAAGTCTGGAGGCCACAGGTTCAGCTATGTGGCTCTCACTCAGGGCCCTGCATGCAGTCTCAGGCAGCAGCTGGGCCCCAGGTCAGTGTGAAGGCTTCCCGCCCCTGTTGTGAGCAGTGGCTGGAACTTTCACAGCTGCACGCGGTCCCACACTTAGAAGGTTTAATGCTCTGTTGCCACCATTTCAATTTTTAGCTTTTGAATAAGGGACCTGCATTTTCACTTTCGCGCTGGGCCTTGCAAATGAGGCGGCTGGTCCTGACAGGGGCTGTTGGCCATCACATTCTCAAGCCTTGGTGGCCAGTGTGAGAGCTCCGGGAGAGAGACAGCCAGGCAGCAGCCCTGTCACCTTCTGTGACTGAATGTAAATCCTCCTCCTACAGGGGCGTGGCAAGGTCGCAGTGGAAGCAGCGGTGAGGGGCACTGTCCCAGCTGTCTTTGGAAAATGCAGTTTGCCACATCTGGTTATGAACAGATCACCTCCCATCCCAGGCCTCAACCTCCCCATCTGCAGGAGGGGTGGGGTGGGGGGGGTTCAGTTCCCCTCTGGGAGAAGGACCCAGGGAGAGTTGGGACCTTGATCCTTGAAGCAACTCCCAGGTTTTCCCCTCCCAGGTATTTTACCCAGTGCTCAGAGGAATTGGAACCACCATCAGGCTGGAGCTGACCCCGGAGCTGTCAAAAGCCCTCCCCTGGAGCTCTGGAGCCTCAGAGGAAGGCGGAGACTCAGCACCCGACATCTGTTTCTCCTGCGGGCATCTCTGCTTGGCTAACAATTCCTCTTCTTTCATTTCTCCCCGGGGCATGTGGTTGTCTTTCTCATTAACTTCCCCTCAGCTCCCAGCAAGGTCCCTAGACTCTGAGCTTTGCTGATTCTCCTGTAATCTCCTGGCAAACCAGGAAGCTAATTAAATTGTGACTTTGCACAGCCCTCTCTGTCAATCTCTTTGTCTCTCTCCCTCCTGTCTCTTCCCTTTTCCCTTCCTACTCACCCTTACCTGCTCGAGACCTCCCTGGAGAAGCCCTTCCCTCCTGAACTGAGCTTACTGTTCCCTCCCCAAGCCTCCACCCTGACACCTCTACCCGTGTTCATATTCTGGATCCCACCCCTTCATGCGTCCTCACTAGGTCAAATCCTCCTCGTAATTTAGGAACAGCCTGCTCTGTGACACCTTCCTGATCTCCCCAGCTGGAATGTCTCCCTCCCTGAGCTCTCAGGGCACTTTGCAGTTCTCTCTGGGAGGGACGCTGACCTCGTTTTCACCCGTTAGGTGGTTCTTTGTGTCCACACCCAGCCTCTGTACTACTTGATTAGCTCCTCCAGGGCGGAGGCTCCAGGTCTTCCTCATCTCACCTTCTGAGCACCTACCTAACATCGCCTTGGAACACTTCCTTATTGTCTCCTGGCCCCAGGTGGCAACTGGCGCTCCAGTCTTTGTGTATACATTCCGGGAGGAGAAGAGGGAAGGCAGAAAGGGTGGCCTCCCCGCTGAGTCGGTCCCTAGAAAGCACAGGTCCCCAGCCTCTGGGCTGCAGTACCCCTCCCGGCCCAGGTCTGAAAGAACCCGGGCTGCACAGCAGGAGGTGAGCTTGAATGTAATGAACTTGAATCACCCCCACCCACCCCGGTCCGTGGCAAAATTGTCTCCCATGAATCTGGTCCCTGGTGCCCAAAAGGTTGCCATAAAGCATTTCCTTTCCCAGTAACCTCTGCTTTCATCTGGTTGACCACGCCAAGACTCAAGGGTCCTGTCAAGGGTACACCGCCTCCTGTCAAACTCAAGGGCTCCTCTCTCATTTTACAGATGAAAAACTAAGGCCCAGAGAGGAATAGAGGGCCAGGGAGGCTGCAGAGCGTGGTGGCTAAGGACTGGGTTTTGGAAGTAGACCTAGGTTTGAATTCTGCCCCCACATTAACCTATTTATTTCTCATTTGTAATATTGAGTTAATGATACCTACTTCAGGGAATGTTAAAATTAAACAGTCCTGGCTGGTGTGGCTCAGTGGATTGACCACTGGCCTGTGAACCAAAAGATTGCCAGTTTAATTCCCCATCGGGGCACAAGCCTGGGTAGTGGGCCAGGTCCCCGGCTGGGGGTCTGCCAAAGGCAACTGCTGGATGTTTCTCTTGCACAGCACAGTGATGTTTCTCTCCTTCTCTTTCTCCCTCCCTTCCCCTCTCTCCAAAAATAAATAAAATCTTTAAAAAATTGTTCATCGTCTTAGTTTAGATTTGGGTGCAAGTTGTTTATCTAGGAAGTGATCCCAAAAAGCAGGGTGAGGGAGTGGGCAAGTCAGCCAAGGGAGGACAGCAAACAGCACACACAGATACAATCGACTGAGGTTTCATTTATCGCTCACACTGGAGCCTCCTTGGTGGAAGGCTGCTCTGAAGGTGTTAACTCTCCACCTCCAGCCTGCCCACACTCACTGCCACAGCTAAGAATGCCTCAGGAGAGGCCCGGGAAGTTTGGCGAGTTCTAGAACTGTCTGCAGGTGGCCTGCCGGTGGGCGGGGCACTGACAGCATCTGTGGCATTCAGGGAAAGGACCTGCTGTTACAACTACAACTGTGTTGTGATAGCTGCAACTTAGCTACTAAGCAGGAGCAGGCAGGGATTACAGCCTAGCTCAGGGCTCTTTTCTCTGAGCCCCGCACCACCTCCTCCTCACCTACATTCTGGCACCCCCTTGCCCACCACCGGGCACCCCCATCAGTTCACGGCATCCTTTTTCTCCGTATCCCTTTCCCAGTGGCCTCTACCCCATCCCAACCCCCTGCTGTCATCTGCTTCAGTCACCTGTCTCTACCCCTGACCCTGACCTCTCTGGAGAAACTTTGGTGGACTCAGGCAAAGTGTCAAACGGCTTTCAGCCTGAGCCAGGCCCCCTGCTGGGGTTTAATGGTCCTGCCTGGAGAGCCCTGCCTTCTTCCCTCCCATTCCACCATTGCAGCCACATCTTCAAAAGGCACCTTCAACGTGGCAGCCCTGCCACCACCTGACCTGACTGACTGGTGTGGCTCAGTTCATTGGGTGATCTCCCGCAAGGCAAGAGGTTGCCAGTTCAATTCCCAATAGGGGCACATGCCTGGGTAGCAGGTTCAGTCCTGGAAGGATGGGGCTTGTGCAGAAGGTAATCGATCGATCTCTCTCACATCGATGTTTCTCTCCCTCCCTTTCCCTCTCTAGAAATAAACAAAATCTGAAAGAAACAAAGAAAGACAGGGAAAGAAAGAAAGATGGCAGCCCCCACCCTCACGGTCCAGAGGAAGACCAATGCCCTAAGAAGGGTTGAGAGGATGAAGGCTGCAGAGGTGGCTTCCTGCCTCCCCCAGCCCACCTGCCACATTCCTGTGAGGCTTGTCCCACCCTCACCCTGATGCCCTCACTCCATAAAGCTTTCAAGCTGGTAAAGGAGATAGCCCTGATCATAGGGCTAGACACGTGCTTCGCCCTACACCCCAATGCCCAGCCTCTGCTCATGCTTTTCCTTTAAGGCACGTGATCACTCATTCATCACTCGCCTAACACCCTGAAGAAAACTTAATGAGCTAATCATCATTATCAACACCCTCATGAGGATTAACACGTATTAAATTAACTGGGATCATGTAAGTTTGGATGTAACAGAGAGCTCCAGAGGGCTTCACGGGGCACCAGGCTTCTCAGGGGCCATGCCGAGGGTCTGCGGCAGAGCCAGGACTGGAGACCAGGCCTCCCACCCCCGCTGACCAGGTCAGGCAGAGGACACCAGCAGCTGGCACCTCAGAGGAGGGCTCTTCCAAAGCCATCCACTCCACCTGGTGAGGGCCACCCCACCATGAGGGAACAGCAGCAGCTCCCTGAGCTCCCAGCCGTGGGGTCAAAACCCAGAGCGGGGGTTTGGGAAGGGCCTCGGATGACTGCCGACATGTGACAACTGTCCCCAGCCCTGCCCTCTGACTGGATCCTGCTGCCCCTGCCCCAGTACCGACAGCTCTCAGTGTCCCTCTACAAACAGGCCCTTCAAGTCCTCCCACTGCCCCTCCCAGCCTTCTCCCTTCTCTCAGGCCCATCCAGCCAACATTCAGTTCTGCCCCAAGGACTCCCCTCCTTCCTCACCCGCTCCCTGGGGTCCCCACACTGACCCCCGATGTCTGGGAGCTTTGTCTTCCCCCTTCTTCCTAACCGACTGTGGGCATTCTCAGATTGGGAGGAGAGGAAGAAAATTAGGTCACTTGAAGCCCTTTCTATACCGGCGACATTGACCCATTTATCCTTCTCTTCCCTGAGACCCCGTACCCCAGTGCCACTCAGCCTGGACATCTGTCCCGGCCAAAATCTCACCTTCCACTGTCCTTGCAGCCCAGAGGCTAGTCCGGCCCCTGTGTCCTGCTGCAGTCCTCTCTCCTCAAACTAGACGTGGGACGGGGGGAGTGCGGTCTTCAGAGAGCCCTGGGCCACCCCCAGTTTGGCCTCTGCTTCAGGCCTCAGTTTCCCCACCTGCTAACTTGGATTAATGGTGCCTGCACGCTAGACCCAGAGGGAAGAAGCAAGCTCTAGGGAGGTCATGGAGGAGGAAGGGCCCAGAGCTCCGTGCAGCCGAAGAGGGGGCCTCCTCGGGGCCGTGCCCTCTGGCCCGCTGCTCCGCTCCCCTCCCGCGGCGCGCCCCTCCCTCTCGCTTCGCTCCCGCTTCCCGCCTCTGCCCGGCTGCCCCTCCCGCCGGTCTGCGGGGCTCGCTCTCCCGCTGTCCTCTGTGCTTCGCGCCTCGCTGCCCCGCGCCCACCCGCGGCCCCAGTGCCCAGCCGCCGCCGCCTTGGGTCCTGGAGAAGCAGCCTGAGCCCCCGCCGCCCCGCCAGGCCCCGCCCGCTGCAGCGCGGGCGGTCAGTGCGCAGCCCGGAGCCCGCGCGGAGCCCGAGCCCGGAGCCTGGAGCCCGGAGCCCAGATCCCGAGCCAGATCGCGGGCTCGGAGCGAACCCGACCTGACCGCAGTCCCCAGCCAGGTGAGGGCAGCTCGGGGGCGGGGAGGGGGGGACGATGGGGCGGGGGCAAGGTTTCTCCTTTATTGGGAGCGGGGGCGGGGAAGGCGCGGGGAAATCGGGTCCTTCTTCCCTGAAAGGAGGACCTGGGAGCTTTTTCAATGAAAGAGGCTCAAGGGCTTTTTCGCTGAAGGGATGGATGAAAGGGGGTCTGGGAGGAGGGGGCCTGCCGGTAGGGAGTCTGGGGCATCCCTTTGTGAGGGATTCTTTTTGTCCTGAGAAATGATTATTTGGCTTCTGTGAAAGGGGGACTTAATTGGGAGCATCAGGGGCTTTCAAGGTGGGTGGGGAAGAGGTTCTGGCGGGGCTTGAGGGAGAGGGTGTTTGGGGAGGGGGGTTGGGCAGGGAGGGGGCCCCTAAGATCCCCTTAGCTTGCACCTCCCCCGTTGGTTTCTGGGGTTCTGGGTCTGCCCACCTCTCTGTGTCCCAGTTTTTTCTCTTTGAAGATGACTATTTTGAGCCCCTCCTGGACCGAGCTAGGAACAGCCATTTCCTTCCCTGCAGCTACGATGCCCCCCTGACAACCTCCCACCTCTGACCTGCTTAGGGAAGGAGGATTAGGGAAGGAGGGTTAGGGAAGGAGGGGACCTAGGCATCTGGGAACTGGGGAGTGGTGGGTGAAAAGAGGCGGGTGCTGGAGGAACCTCTGGCCCTGGCGGGTACACCAGCCATGGCAGGGAGCTTGCTGGGGGTAGGGTGGGCAGGTTCCTGGGGCAGGACAGCTGAGAGTGAAGCAGGGTCAGAGAGAGCTCAGATGTCTCCATACTTTCAGAAGGCAAAACACTAGAGTTTTTGGTTGGTTGGTTGGTTTTGTTTTTTTTCTTCTTCTTTCTCTTTCACCCCTGATGCCAAGACTCATTCCACTTGCTTCTATTTTTGCAAAAAAAAAAAAAAAGAAAGAAAGAAAAGAAAACCGAGGCAGAGGACAGGTTGGCTGGAAATACCTGTGTCCAGGAGGGAAAGGTGATGGAGAGGACACACTGAATCTGGACTCAAGAGACCCTGGTTCAAGCTGGCCTCAGCGCTCCATGGGTGACCTTGGTCCAAAATGCTTCCTCCTGTTGGTTCTTGGCTTTTCTCATCTATAAAGCGTGAGAGGGCCCACCTGCCTCCCATATGAGCCCATATGTTTCCAAAGAGTTTTGTAAAGGGGAATGCAAGGTGCAACCTTTTTTGTTTTTAAGGTTTTATTTATTTATTTTTAGAGAGAGGGAAAGAGAGGGAGAGAGGGAGAGAAACATCGATGTCTCGCATGCCCCCAACCAGGGACCGTGGGGCCTGGCCTCCAGCTCAGGCATCTTGCTTTGCCCGAGGACACCCAACACACTGAGCCATGCAGGTCAGGGCTGTGAGGTGCCATCTTTACCACTGCAGAGCCAGATGGGCTCCCTCCCCTCTCGCTTCCCCCCAAGGGTAAAGGCTAGCTTATGGGGGAGGGTGGGTGTGCGGGGGGAGACTTTGTAGGAATTAGGAAAGGTACCTCCTCTGGAGGGAGAGTGTTCAGCTGGGGTTGGCCCGTGGGGTCTTTATTATGAGGGTTAGAAGAAGGCACACTTTCCCCCAGGTGCATCAGCCCCACACATTTGGGCAAGTACAATGTGGGCTAGATTCCAGGCCCATCTACCCTCAGGTGAACATCCTTGTGGTGCAGGACACATCTGCACCTGGCAACCCCTCTCAGCAGACACAGAGCTACACACACTCCCAGGATATTGCCTATAGAAGCCCACATCCTAGGCTGTTGCCAGCTCATTTTCTGTCCTGCTTTGTCTCCACCTCAGGGCCTTCGGGTATTCAATCCCCAAAGCCTGTGTGTACTAGGAAGCATGATGGAATCCCACCATCAGAGAGTGACTCCCTGGAGTTAAGCAGTGCCTTCACCAGGCCCCTAGGGGTAGGACTACTGAGTCCCTAACCCTTTATGTTAAGAACTTGATCAGATTGCTTCCTCAAGGTCAAGAGCAGAAGCATCGACACACCTGGTGGTACGGCCATGCACAAATTGTGTGCACACCTGTTATCTCAGAGCATCCTTACAGTAAGCTGGGAAGGAGGTCTCCTTTCTATTTACAGAGGCAGCCATGCCCAGAGAAGTTAAGGAACTGGCCTAAGGTTTAACAGCTGTTAGTGGTAGAGCCAGGACCCAAGCCCAGGTCCAACTCTCTGTCCTCTTCACTCCGTCACTGAGGAACACAGCTGCTGACCTCTCGGTCCTGTCAAAGTCCTGCTGGAATTGTTGCACTTCCTCTCTGTTCCCAGCAGTTCCTCGCTCCCTCCTTCCATTTGGAGGGAGTCACTTTCACCTACTCTCATTTCATGGGAGCAAGAAGCTGCTTCAAAGCTCAACTATTCTGGCCTCTTCGGTGCAAAAAGAGCCACTGGGGAGTCCAGAGGTCCAGTGTGGAAGCTGATCCTGAGTGGGTCAGAGGCTAGTTCCATTCCTGCCCAGATGGGGGCTGAAACAGTGGCCACCATGGAGGACTTCAGTACAGCAAGCTAGTGCCTGAGTGAGAGGCAAGCCTAGGACCACAGAATAGGACCACAGCCTCAGGTTGCATTTGCAGCAACCTGAAGGCTGAAGGAAACTCAGAGACCCCGCCCCCCAACCCCACCGGGAACCAACCCCTGTGTTCTCAGAGCCCCTGGATGCCAAGGGGAAGGGGTTGGGGTAAACCCAGCAGACAGGGCTATAGGGCCCTCCAGAGAGAGCATTTTTGCTTGTATCTGTGTGATGTGTTCTAGCTTTCACCTGAGGAAGGCGTCTGGTGCTTGCAAAAAAAAGTTTGAAGACTTACTGGTCTATCTAATGGTTCCCAAAGTGTGGTCCCTGGACCAGCAACATCTGCATTACCAGGAATTTGTTAGAAATGCAAATTCTGAGGCCACATCCTAGACCTGCTAAGTGGAAACTCTGAAGATGAGCCCAACAGTGTGTGTTTCAACAAGCTCTCCAGGTAACACTGAGGACCGCTTAAGTGAGTGAATCACTGATTTAGTCCAAGGGTATAGGAAACAAAGATTGTTGTGGGTCAAGGGCAGGGCTAGGAAGAGAATCATTAGTCTCCTGGTCTGGGAGCTCCAGGAATTTGCAGGTGGCCCCTTCCAACCCTCCTCTCCTTCCCCTTTCTGCCTCCCCTCCCAGGAGCCATGCTGCCATTCCTGCTGGGCCTGTTGAGCCCCGTAGCCTGTTGGGCACTAGGCCCGGCTCCCAGCTCCACAGAGCTGCGCTCGGCCTTCTCCGCAGCACGCACCACTCCGCTGGAGGGCACGTCGGAGATGGCGGTGACCTTTGACAAGGTGTACGTGAACATCGGGGGCGACTTCGACGCGGCCACGGGCCAGTTCCGCTGCCGGGTGCCCGGCGCCTACTTCTTCTCCTTCACGGCTGGCAAGGCTCCGCACAAGAGCCTGTCGGTGATGCTGGTGCGCAACCGCGACGAGGTGCAGGCGCTGGCCTTCGACGAGCAGCGGCGGCCCGGGTCCCGGCACGCCGCCAGCCAGAGCGCCATGCTGCAGCTCGACTACGGCGACACGGTGTGGCTGCGGCTGCACGGCGCCCCGCAGTACGCGCTGGGCGCGCCCGGCGCCACCTTCAGCGGCTACCTGGTGTACGCCGACGCCGACGCGCCTGCGCGCGGCCCGCCCGCGCCCCCGGAGCCGCGCTCTGCCTTCTCGGCCGCGCGCACGCGCAGCCTCGTGGGCTCCGACGCTGGCCAGGCCCCACGGCACCGGCCGCTCGCCTTCGACACCGAGCTGGTCAACATCGGTGGCGACTTCGACGCGGCGGCTGGCGTGTTCCGCTGCCGCCTGCCCGGCGCCTACTTCTTCTCCTTCACGCTGGGCAAGCTACCGCGCAAGACGCTGTCGGTGAAGCTGATGAAGAACCGCGACGAGGTGCAGGCCATGATTTACGACGACGGCGCGTCGCGGCGCCGCGAGATGCAGAGCCAGAGCGTGATGCTGGCGCTGCAGCGTGGCGACGCCGTGTGGCTGCTCAGCCACGACCACGACGGCTACGGGGCCTACAGCAACCACGGCAAGTACATTACCTTCTCCGGCTTCCTGGTGTACCCCGACCTCGACCCCGCCGGCGCGCCCGGCCTCAGGCCCCTGGAGCTCTGAGCTCCCACCCAGAGAGGAGCCCGAGGGCGTGCATGCCGGGCCGACGGGCTATGGCCGACCCCTCCGCCGGCGCCAGCATGACGGCCCGCCCAGGGCGGCTGGACTCTGCCAATAAAGTGGGCCTGCGCCGGCACCTGTGCTCCTGGGGTCCTGTACTCTGTCTTGATTGCCAGTTTGGTCTTGGGGCTGGCGGGAGACACTGACTACCGGGCGCAGGGTGAGGGGTCGAAGGTCAAAGGGCAAAATTCGGTCAGGCCCTGGGAGGGTGAGGAGGTGTGAATTCGAGTGAAGCCCCCACACCTAACCTGTTGTGGGCCCCCCATTCATGTCCCTTTCCAGTCAGTTCCTCTGCCTGCCTCGTTCCCTCTGACCCTATTCTTAGGGCCCATTGATGGCTGATTCCTCTCTGTGACAAGGGGTAACATCCTCCTACCTCTCGGAGGTACGGGCTTTAAGGAAACAGCACATTGCTTCTTCCAGCAGGGTGTGTGAATGGGGTGAGCAGGCAGTACCTGGTTGCCCCAGCTCCTGCCTTCCCAGCACAGGCAGGGAGAGTGATTTGCTCAGGCGGGGGGTGAAACAGCTTACTCTGACATGGAAGGATGCAGAAGGCCAGAAAGGAACATTTTATAGGGTGAGCTACACAGAATCAGGGTCTACGCCAGCCAGCCTCCGCTTGTCTCTCTGTCAATTACCCCGCCCCCAGCCCCATTCCTTCCTCTGAGGTGTTCATCTGAGCCTCAAAGAGAAGAACCAAAAGACATCGCCTGTCCACCCCCGAATATGTACTTCCCCACTTGCTTCCCTTCACGTGCCCAACAGACCAAATTAAAAATGTCCAGTCTATTCTTCCAGCCCAAAGAAGGAACTCTGGAGTTCAGGGCCCCAGAGCAGTGGTTGGGCTCAAAGGGGTGTCTGAATTAGGACTGGGTGCTGTGCTCCTGGAAGGCGTCTGCTGCTCTCGTGGACTGCTGGGGTAGGGGTTGGAGGGTCTGACCTGCCATACTCAGGGGCAGCTTCCCTTTCTGCATCTCAGACCACTTCTCAGTCCTGACTCCCCCGCCCCCCCTCCACACACACACACTGCCTGCAAGTCCTGCCTTTAGCTCGGTACCTGCCACCCAGGATCCAGGGCCCAGGCTCTTAGTCTTCAGGACCCAGGGAAGATGAAGAGGGAGAAGTAAATGGGGGTCTGGGGTACAAGCTAAGCCCAGAGGCCTGAACACAGTGGGGAGACCCAGGTGCCAGATGGAAGTCCCTGCCCAGGATGGGTCTGGCTTGGGGGTGGGGATTGGGGGGCTGGCAGGGGAAAGGGGAGGGTCAGGGAAAGGGGTCCAGGATTGAGGCCCAGGGCTCCAAAGAAGGAGGCTGGCCCTGGGGGCAGAAGCCTTTGCACAGGTCCCAGAGTGTTTCCTGTGCCAGGAGGGCAAAGACCTGCGCCCAGCGACCCCTTTCCTCAGCCTCCAAAGCCTTGTGGAGCCGGTAGACACAGGATAGGCCTGTGAGGAGCAGATTTTCAAAGTCCAAAGGGCTTAGAGGAGGCCCCGTCCGCAGGTCCTGGAACTGCTGGAGCCGCCGCTCAGCACCCTGCAAGTCACTGGGCACGTGGTGCTGCAGGAGGAGCCTGAGTCGGTGGCCCGGACGCGTGGATGCCAGTTCCTCGTCCTGGAGGTGCAGCTGCCCCATGACGTCCAGCTCCAGCCCAGCCCAGAGCAGCTGCAAGGGGAGCCGTGTAAGGAGTGGGCTGGGGTCTGGGGAGCAGGGCAGGGAGCAAGAGTGGGCCAGCAGGGCATAAGCAGGCAGTAGGACCCAAGCTGGGTTGCCCCCTCCCCCAGGCCCAACTTGTGACATCCCCCTTCCCAACCCTGAGTTTAGGGACCTCTGGATGCTTCCACCCCCCATGACCCAGGCTGGAGGAAAGACCTCAAACATCACTTCCGGGGCCTCTGGCTCCTGCAGGCCACCTCCCACGCTGCTGCTGTTCGTGGGCTGCCCTGGGGCAGCAGAGAGAAGTCAGGCCCCTGCCAAGCTTCACCCTAAATACCCCAGCCTCCCAGAAGTACCCCTCAGCTGCCTGGTAAGGGTGCCTAGAGGCTCTTATAGCTGCAAGAGTGCAGGAACGCCATCCCATGCCTTCCTCTCCCTACACACGTGCACATCAGCAATTACTAACCCAGGCATAGGTCTTGTGATTCCAAGATCATCATCCCAAACCCAGATACCTCCTTGGCAAATGTCCAGGACTCCTTGGACTTGTACAGTTCTCTTGGCCAAGAGCTTCACGCCAGTGGGTCACAAGACACTTTACTTCCCACTTCCCCTCCCTGTCATCATCTGGGGACAGCATAATCTAAAACAGTGCCAGTGACCTTCCTCAAAGATTGAGGACCCCTTTGAGAAGAACCCACTCCTTCCTTACTCCTCAGTAGTAATCACATGCAAGGTCGGATGTCTGGTGCAGCTTCCTTCATCCCACTCCAGGGTGCGCCTGGCCCTTGGAATAATTGTTCCAAGCCCAGGGTAGATTAAGGGAGTGCTGCTTTGGGCATCATCTGGAATAAGCCCAGGCCCAACTCTGTCCAGGGCCAGCATTGAGGGCAGCTAGGGCTATGTCCCTTCACTTCACCTAACTGGTCCAGTTCTGGGGGTGGGGCCCACGCCATTAACCCCCATAGTACAGGTCAGCCTGGAACAGACCATGCCCAGTTTCTAGGTTCAAACAGAACCAACTCTTAACTATTAGCCAGCAGCCTTCCTTGGCTCCCATCCACTCCACCCTGAAGCCCCAGTACCTGCATAGTGCCGAGTTGTAGTCATCCCAGGGAAGAGGACAATGGCTACCATCAGCCAAGCCAGGAACCGCATTTTCCCCGCCATGCCCCACCACATCCTCCGAGTCTTACTCTCCCCAGCTGCTCTCTGCTGCTATACCCGCCTGCCGCACACCATGGCTCCAACTTTCCACTGCAGGCTGCTCAGGCGTTCCCTGCTTTGCGTGTCAGTCGTCAACGCTAACAGGGAGGGGCTGGCTCTGGCTTCCCAGGGGCTCTTTCCATCCCGTGGAAACGTGGAATCTTTGGCTGTTGGCAGGAGCCTGGCTCCCTGCCTGTGAGGCCCACAGCCTGTTCCCACCAGATGGGCAGGACAATTAGTTAATAGAAAAAAGGTGTTTTGTAGCAAAAGTGAGCTTGGCCCTTCCAAAAGGTAGGAAAGACCCCAGGCAGTAACACTATCTTACCGTCTGTCCTCACACCCAAAACATCCTGCAGCTGAGCCAGCTCCTGACGCCCAGTCCAGCTCAAGCTCCAGGGAGCCCCTCAGCAGCCAGAAACATCAGCTGCAAAGCCCAGTCCTTCAAATGCACAGTGGACTGACTGGGCAGCCCCAGACAGGCTTCCACCTCAGGCACTCAGCCAGACTGGCGGGACCCACCCTGGACCAGCTGGAGCAGGGAGTGCTGTCTCCCTGGAAGACAGATCTGCAGCGCCTGAGTTTCTTTGGTCCCAGCCCTGGGACTGCCTTTGCTTGTTTACAACATTCTTGGCTCAGACCAGAGCGCAGGAAGATTCCCTTAGCCCAGGCGTGATGGGCTGTCAAGTTGCAGGGAGCTGGATGCAGAGTTCAAGACTCAAAAATGAGCTGCGGCTCTTCCTGACTCTGGCTGTCGACTCGTGGAGGGAATTCTGTGGATGTTCGGATGGAGTGAGCATGGGTAAGGGCTACCCTGGACCCACCGGCTACCACGGGGGCTTTCTACACTTGTTGAGACCCTTCCAGTCCTCAGGAGAGGCCATGCCACACCCATCCTGAGCCCTGTACTCTGTGGGAACTTTCTGTTTCGACTCCAGAACCCCCTTTGAGAAATGCACCCAGGCCTGCAGGTCACCGTGTCTGCACCTGCACTATTTAGTCCATGGAATCAGACTCTGGTTTGGTAGTCTCTCTGAGGGAGGAGGGAACCCCCTGCCCCCATCTTCCCTCTCCTGAATCAAAGCTTCATGAGAATCAGCACACAAGAAGTGACAGTCTCAGTAGGGTTTTATTTACAGACAGTTACAGATAAGATGCTTTCTAGGATCCATATGCCTTCCCTGGAGCTACTTGGTTTCGGGTTTCTTGTCCCCGGCTTCAAGTTTGAGACTCTCAGGGGGCTGGCGATAGGCAGGGAAAGCCTCCCACGGGCTGTTCAGGTCAAACTTGCGGAACTCTTGGGCCAGCTCCACCGGCTCAGCTACCACCCGCTTCACCTCGTCGTCATAGCGTAACTGCAGAAGAAAAAGACAGGTTTGTGCCCAAAGGAAGGCCCTGTTACAGTGAGCGGCGTAGTTTCCCACAGCCTCCGGGGACTTTCCAGCCCCTTTACTTCTGTGCTCTGAGAGTCCTGTCCTAGCCTGACTCAAGTCTCCATCCACTTACTTACCAGCCACAGTCCAAAATGGCTTCTCCCTCAGGCCCAGCCATCACCCGGTCAGGCTCCCCTGCCGACCATACGTATCATTGTGAGCTCTGAGCTCCTTCTCCGGCAGAACTGAATTCACTCACCCGTCTACATGCTTTATAAGGTAATGTGCAAGATTAGGGAGCAAGCCAATGGCTGAAGAGAGTACACCTAAACTGGAAGGCACCAGGTTCAGGTCCTGTGGCCTTGACATTTGATGCAAGGCAGTAAATTTTGGCATGGTTCTTCTTTTTTTTAAATTGATTTTAGAGAGATGAAGGGATGTGGGGAGAAACATCAATTTGTTGTTCTACCTGTTTACACACTCACTGGTTGATTCCTGTATGTGCCCTGACTGGGGATCGAACCTACAACCTTGGTGTATTGGGACGATGCTCTAACCAACTGAGCTCCTCGGCCAGGGCTATGGCTGTTCTTGTTATTGGAGGATCAGCTGGATAAGGTAAAAACAAACAGGTGCTGGTGTGAAGAAGCAGTCCAGATTAAGGGGACAGTAGGGGTGACAGAAAGGGAGAAGAGAGGGAAGGACCCCCTGGCCAGAGTGGCTTGAGGAGAAGACAGGAGTATCTGTACAGTGAAGAGAAGGGTCGGACTGCCACTGTCTCAGTATTTCCCGAGTTACTCCGCTGCAGGACCGCCCGTGCGCATGCACACAACAGACCACCTTCCTGCTCGTGAGCAACCTGCTGCACGCAGGCAGTCACGGCAAACTCGGAAACTCTCTGTAAGGCCCTTATAGTCACGTGCTACTGGTCCTGCCTCTGGCCATTCTCAAGACTGAGACACTGGTGTCTTCCCTGTCAGCTCCCTTCTCAGCGACCCAGGGCAGGGTGAAACGAATGCTGCACTCCCAGATCTTGGGGACAGACCGAGTGTGTCCTCAAGGCTGCCCCGGTCATTAAAATGAGCATCACAATAATGGCTAATGTCAACTGAGCATTCATAACGCACCAGGCATTACAGCACATCACTTGGCATACTGCAGTATCTTCATTGGATAAGTACTATTCCCATTTCGAAGATGAGAAAATTGCGTCACAGAGAAATTATACACCTTACCCCAGATTCCAAAACTGGGCCTAGGATTTGAATCCAGAGCCTACCTTTTAAACCACTACAATCCATATTTCCTGCCATGCCCAGGACCCCCTAGGTTCTGTCAGCCCCTCCCTGCGGCTGCTACCACAGTTCCAAGGCTCCCACCTCAACGTAGCCAGACAGGGGGAAGTCCTTCCGAAAAGGGTGTCCCTCAAAGCCATAGTCTGTCAGGATCCTTCTTAGGTCCGGGTGGTTAGCGAAGAAGACTCCAAACATGTCCCAGATCTAGAAAACAGAGGCCTTCAGGCAACCAGTCCCTCGTGGCCAACACGGGTTGCGCATGACACCTTGGGCCCAGAGGCCACGTCCACCATGTCCAGTAACTCACCTCCCTCTCATACCAGTTGGCTGCCTTGTACACAGAGACAGTGGACTCAATGGGTGTCAGCTCGTCTGTGTAGGTCTTCACACGGATCCGGGAGTTGAAGCGCATGGAGAGCAGGTTGTACACAATCTAGGGAGAACAGAGGGAACGGAGGACCGAGATGGCCAGAGGCGGAAGGGTGTGAGACGAAGTCCCTGAGGGGGAGCATCACTGACGAGGACACAAAAGTAAATTAGGGTTCTGCACGATAGATGAACCTGACTTCTATCCTGAGGCTCAAAACCTCAATGCTGCAAAGGCTTAAGCCGTGCGGACATGTAGCTCGGCAGTCGGCATGCTTGTCTTTGTTCAGGCTGTGCCCTTGTCTGGCGAGTCTCCCAGACCTGCCCTCCCCAACCCCAGTCCTCACTGGGCGAGTTCCTAGTGTCCTGGTTGTCCATTAAGACTCGGCACAAACGTTCCCTCTCCCTTCAAAGAAGCCTCCCAGGCAGGGCTAAGCGGCCCTCCTGCATGCTTACAGCATGTCCCTGACGCCCCACGGGTTACATGTTATTACAGTCAGCTGTTTATGTGTCCTCCGCCCTCACTAGAGTGTGGGGGACCCCTGGGGGGCAGGTATTGGGTGTTATTTCTCTCTCGATCCCAGGATCTGGCAAACAGCATAGGATCGATAATATCAACAGCTAAACATATTGAGAACTATGTGCCAGCGATCTACCTGTACTCTCTCACTCAGTCCTCACAGCGACCCAGTGAGGCAGGGACAACTTCATACTCACTCCGCACATAAGAAGACTAAAACACAGAGAGATTAAGCAAAACATTGGAAATCACACAGCCTGTGGGTGGCAGAGTCGTGATTCCGACTGAGCATGCCTGATTCTGAGGCCCCCGTTTAACTGCTTTGTCGAACCGTCTGACCCAAACTGAAACTAAGAAGGCTACGGTTCCTCCTGGCAGCTGTCCCCTGCAAGTGTTCTGTCCCCTTTCCTCCCTTTATGCCATAGTCCTTCTCAAATCGCCCGACTGACCTCAAAACGGTTCTGCCGGGTTGGGATGTCCACTGCCGTCAAGTCAGCCAAGGATTTGAACTGTGCGTTGGTGTGATCCTTGAGGAAAGTCAGCACTGGAATGACTCCATCGGGATGGATACAGATCTCCAACTCATTGAAGCAGGACACCTGCAGACAGGCGGCAGGAGGGGGGAGACAGCAAGGAGCTACCAAGGGAACAGCGAACTTCAGCTGATTCTCCTGACGTAAGGCAGGGAAAGCAGCCCAAGTTGGGATGGAGGAATCTGTGGTTTCTTTGATACTGGGCTGCCCACTCCCACATGACTGGAGAATACAGTTCTTTCTTGACTCCGACCAAATAACAGTAGTATTACCTGGGCTTGTTGGACGTACTTAGGCAGGATTTCAGCCACATACTCTCCAAAAGCTGAGAGCTGTTTTTGGACCACATCATTCCGTGGTCTGACAGTGGCTAGAAGAAAAAGGCATATTTAACAAAGGAATGGCAAAGGCAGCAGCCAGCCCTGCATCCAGTCTGGGCTTATAAGAGGATCCCGGTAGAACTTTGAGAAAGGTAAGGGTAGAGGGTTCATCTTCCAGGAAACAGGAAGTGATGAAAATTTAGGGGAAATGCCACCTATACAGTCCACAAGGACTCTCATTCCTGAAGCTGGTGTGTTCGCCTCTTCTCGGAAGTACTCCATGGTCCTTCCTTCACACTGTCAGCATTTCTGCTAACGCAGGGTATGTCTCAGCTCTCTTACCAGACTAGGAGCTCTTTAAGGGTGGGAATAACAACATTCGCTTCCGTGTATCTCCTTAGCACGTGGCTGTAGTAAAAAACTCCCAGCTTAAGAACTTCAGGGCTTAAGAGCCCTCATGGATTATCTAGTGGAAACCTTATTCATTAATTTTAAACAGATGAAGATACTGGGGCCCCAAAAGGAGGAAATGCTAGGTCTCCTGACCCCCGGTTGGCCGTGGTCGACTGTAACATATTTCTGCGCTCGGACTCATGCAACCCTAAATCACCGAGCGCCTGCACGTCATTGTCTGCAGGATGAAGGTTCCGTGTTCTCTGCCGCTGGCAGCAGGCCAGTTTGCTCAGTCACTCAGCAGTGCCCTAACCCTGAAGGTGTTACTTCTCTGGACTGTTTCCTGATCCACAGTACGAAAAGGAATACTATCTACCTCATAAGATTGTTGTGAGGACTAAATAAGGTCATTCATAAAAACACTTCGCGGTTGCCAGACACAACAGGCACTCAACCGTGAGCTACCGTTACAACAGGCTCTATATTGGGCTCTGAAACAACAGGCCCAAATGTTGTTTCCTGTTCTCAAACAGCTGACAGTTTAATCAAAGAAAAAGGGAATCATGGAAATGGACAAGGGGGAAATCAGGGCCATAGCAGAGAGGCCTAAGGGCACAGGGAGGGCCGGATTCTGTTTGCAGAGCGGGAACCATTGCAGTCAAATCTCCAAGGACAAGCAGATTTTGCCAGGACGCAGGGAAGGGCGTCCCAGAGCAAGGGCAAACATTTGACAAACGGAATCAGGGACCCCCGCCTGCCGTACCGAGAAGGGCCGGGCCCGCACATACTCACGGCGCGCGTCTGCTGCAGCACTTTCCCTCCTCACCGGCAGCAACGGCGCCGAGGGTCGTCGGGACACTGCACCGGGAGTAAAAGGCAGAGGGGCGCAGCGTGAGGCCTAAGGGACTCCCTGCACTGGTCGCGCCGCTGCTTCCTGCCCCGGGCCTCACTCGGTTATCCCCTGCTCACCCCTGGACAAGGCCATGACCCCCACGAGCCCCCGCCAAGAGGCCCTAGCCGCCGCCATGGTCCCCCGGATGCAGACCAAGCACTGTCGACAAGATTCACAGGACACGGAACTCCAAGGGCACGGACCGGAAGCGGAAGTGTTCCTTAGATCTTCTTCCCGGCGGACCCGAGGCCGGAGGCAGAGATTCCGGGTTCTGGGCTTTGGAATGAAAGGAGGGAACGCAGGTGAGGAAACGAGGCAAGCAGGTGGGCAAATCGTGAGGTGAACCTGGCTCTAGCTTGGTGTGGCAGAGGCTGCAGAGAAGGCGAGGACCCTGAAGAACCGGGCAGGTGAGAGGAGGAGAAGGGGCGGGGGTTCTGTGTTCTACATGTCACACCCCTCCCCCTTTCCCTAAGCTAAGCTTTTGACAAGGGGTGGCGGGGCTGGCTGGCCTGGTGGGGGTGGGGAACGGTTTCCCTGGCGACCGTTTCCCAGGCGACTCCTGGTGAAGCGGCGACACTGCAAGTGGCAATGGGCCTCCTTGTGCCCGGGGCTGGGGACAACTGGACTCTGACTCGGGTTCTGGGACGGAGCTTTGGGGAGTCATTAGGGCGAGCGGGGAAGTGCTGGGGAGAAGCTCAGAAAAGAGCATATGTGGGGCTGACAGATGTCCTAGCCCAGCCTCGTATTGGAAAGTCTGGTCTCCATGCGAGCGGGGAAGTGGGAGAGGGGGTTGGGGGTGGGCTCTTCCTGCACACAAGGACTTGGGGATCCCTTTTATTTGTTTCTGCTCTCTAGAGCCTCACTAGTTTTATACCCAATAGTTAATTCAATATTTAGTTTGCAAGACGGACTTTTGCCAGACTTTTTAAGATCATGGGCTCTCTCCAGCCTCTTGCTTTCATCCGTTGACCAAAAATACAGGCCTTTTGTTACATCACAGAAAGGAACATTCCATGTTTTCTCAGGGAAACACCCAGAGTAAGAAATTTTATTGATTTTATTAGGGATGGGGTGCCACTGCAGGAGAATGAACCCAGCTGTGGTTGGAGGGGATCATCAGAGATGTTATGGACAGGGCCAGGACCAGTCTGGGCCTACTTTGCTCTCAGCTGCACAGTTTGATCCATAGACTGTGGCTGTGGATTCCCTAAGTTACTGAGGGTGGTGTTGCTTTGCAGACAGCTGGCAGAGAGAGAAGCTGGCCACCATGGAATCACCGGAGGAGCCTGGAGCATCCATGGATGAGAACTACTTTGTGAACTACACTTTCAAAGATCGGTCACACTCAGGCCGTGTGGCCCAGGGCATCATGAAACTGTGCCTGGAGGAAGAGCTCTTTGCTGACGTCACCATTTCAGTGGAAGGCCGGGAGTTTCAGCTCCACCGGCTGGTCCTCTCAGCTCAGAGCTGCTTCTTCCGGTCCATGTTCACTTCCAACCTGAAGGAGGCCCACAACCGGGTGATCGTGCTGCAGGATGTCAGTGAGTCTGTTTTCCAGCTCCTGGTTGATTACATCTACCATGGAACTGTGAAACTTCGAGCTGATGAGCTGCAGGAAATTTATGAGGTGTCAGACATGTATCAGCTGACGTCTCTCTTTGAGGAATGTTCTCGGTTTTTGGCCCGCACAGTGCAGGTGGGAAACTGCCTTCAGGTGATGTGGTTGGCAGATCGACACAGTGATCCCGAGCTCTACACAGCTGCCAAGCACTGCGCCAAGGCCCATCTGGCCCAGCTGCAGGGCACAGAGGAATTTCTCCACTTACCCCACCATCTGCTCACTGATATCATCTCCGGTAAGTTGAGGAAGAGGGTACATTGTACCCAGCTACTTAGATATGCTCACTGGATATTCTAGTTCAGGGGAAAGCAACCCTCAGGCTTCCTGGTGTTTACACTATTATTGGTGGGAATTTAGATACCTTCTGAGAGAAACTGAGTTGCAATTTGGTACAGCTGCTATCAGAGTCCCTTTCTGAGGAAGGCTCCATGAAAATAAAAGCAGCAGCAACTTAAACCCACAGAAGATAGCGAGGAAGTATTTGTATTTTTTTTAAGATTTTCTTTTTAGACAGAGGGAGAAAGAGAGAGATAGAAACATCAATGTGTGGCTGCCTTTCACATGTCCCCCACCAGGGACCTGGCCTGCAATCCAGGCATGCGCTCTGACTGGGAATTGAACTGGCAACCCCTTGGTTTGCAGGCCAGTGCTCAATCCACTGAGCCACACCAGCCAGAGCAGTATTTGTATTTATACTCTAATCTCCCCTGGGCTTAAGTGTTCTTATCCATCCTGCACTCTGCATGTCTCTGTAACCTAAGTAAATTTATGATGGATTAGTCAAGATATCTAAAACACTTGTTAAGTGATGGGCCAAGTTTAGGCAACAATCCTGACCCTGCGGGTGAGGTATAACCACACTTTAGGTGTGAGCTCTGCAGCCTAGTAGATTGCTTTCGTGGCAAATGGGAGTATAGCAAACCAGCATTTTGATTAAAAGAAACAAGGCAATTTTAGATTAACTTCTCGTACACATACACATACATACATGCTGGTAGCCTAACAAAGTGGTTCACGCCTTTAAAGCCCCTGGCTCTAAACCTCTCTTTCAGTGTGCCATTGACCGTGCCTTTCCTCTGGTTCTCGACAGATGGAGTTCCATGTTCCCAGAACCCAACAGAGGCAATAGAAGCCTGGATCAATTTTAATAAAGAGGAAAGAGAAGCTTTTGCAGAGTCACTCAGGAGTAGCTTGAAGGTAAGGCAGATTTCTTTAGTGTCAGGACACTATAACAACATTCATTACACCTGTCGACAGGCCTGGCGTCTTGTTTTTTTTTAAGATTTTATTTATTTATTTTTAGAGAGGGGAAGAGAGGGAGGGAGAAAGGGAGAGAAACATCAATGTGTGGTTGCCTCTCATGCGCCCCCTACTGGGGACCTGGCCCATAACCCAGGCATGTGCCCTGACTGGGAATCAGACTGGGGACCCTTTGTTTCACAGGCTGGCACTCAATCCACTGAGCCACACCAGCCAGGGCTGGCCTGGCCTCTTTGATGACTAGTGAATAAGTCATCCCTGGCTTGATTGGTAGGAGCCAGGGAAGAGGATGTGTGTGTGAGCTCAAAAGCCACCAGCCTCTGAGCCCAAAAGCCCCTTGAGAGAACTACTTCCATTATTGCATAGCAGTCCTAAGGATCTTTTGTCTGAATCACCATCTCAGGATAGCTTTAAAAAGCAGAAAGCATGAGTGCAACAGACTCCCCGCCCCAGCATAAAATGCCTGGAAGCCAGTGATTAGAGGAGAGTCAGGGCAACACTAGGAGGGAGTAGGTTAGAGCAAAATACGAGTGTGTGGCCCAGGGCCTTAAGGCTGTGTGTCTCAGCTCAGCCTTGGCACAGAGCTGGTAGGTACCATTTATAATTTTAATTTTTCCAATAGGAAATTGGGGAGAATGTGCACATTTATCTGATCGGGAAGGAGTCATCTCGTACTCACTCGTTGGCTGTGTCCTTGCACTGTGCAGAAGATGACTCCATCAGCGTCAGTGGCCAAAACAGCTTGTGCCACCAGATCACCGCAGCCTGCAAGCATGGTGGGGACTTGTACGTGGTGGGAGGGTCCATCCCACGGCGCATGTGGAAGTGTAACAATGCCACCGTGGACTGGGAGTGGTGTGCGCCCTTGCCCCGGGACCGGCTCCAGCACACCCTTGTGTCTGTGCCCGGGAAAGACGCCATATATTCACTGGGTGGCAAGACTCTGCAGGATACCCTCTCCAACGCAGTCATCTACTACCGGGTGGGTGATAACGTCTGGACAGAGACGACGCAGCTAGAGGTGGCTGTGTCAGGGGCCGCCGGAGCCAACCTCAACGGGATCATCTATTTACTGGGGGGGGAGGAGAATGACTTGGACTTCTTCACCAAACCTTCCCGGCTCATCCAGTGCTTTGATACAGAGACAGACAAGTGCCACGTGAAGCCCTATGTGCTGCCCTTCGCAGGCCGCATGCACGCAGCTGTGCATAAGGATCTGGTGTTCATCGTGGCTGAAGGGGACTCCCTGGTGTGCTACAATCCCCTGCTGGACAGCTTTACCCGGCTCTGCCTTCCTGAGGCCTGGAGCTCTGCCCCGTCCCTCTGGAAGATCGCCAGCTGTAACGGGAGCATTTATGTTTTTCGGGACCGATATAAAAAGGGAGATGCCAACACCTACAAGCTTGACCCTGCCACCTCAACAATAACTGTCACCAGAGGCATTAAGGTGCTGCTCACTAATTTGCAGTTTGTGTTGGCCTAAGGCTGTGGTGGGGAGAGCAGCTGACTTTCGTCCTCCCCTTTTCCAGCACCTACCCGCTCAAACTTCAAAGCCCCCCAGGTCCCAGCTCAGAGTTCTGTTATTCACTGGCCCGTGTTCGAAAGGCAGCACTCAGCCCTTCCCTGAACCCACAGGGGCAGCCCTTTGGGGGCTTTCTAGACTGCTGCTGTCCAGCTGGCTGCTTGAGCCGAGGTGGTAATCCTGTGCCTCACACGGACCGCTTAGCGCAAGCGTCTTCTCAGATGTCTGGCACAGCCTCCCCTCTGGACTTGATAAAGGTTAAAGAGAAGTACCCCGGACCCCTGACCCCAGGACAAAAGGAAAGATGCCCGATCTTCCTTTTTTCTGCAGCCTGCAAAATGGCTGCTTGGTCATTTTTTCACGGAGAACTAGGTGTTAAGAGTTTTCCTTCAGGCTTTGGTCGGGAGAAAGAACAAAGCTGAAGGTGTCCTTCACCAGCAAGAGTCAACAATAACCGTCTCTAGAGTCCTAGTCATTTTGTCTATTGTTTTCTCAACTGTCGGTCAGGAAATGCATACTTTGGTTTGATTTTGGGCTTACTCTAAGAAATAAGCCAGAAAAAAAGTAGAAAGGATTATTTCTGATTAATAGCAGAAACATTTTTGAAACTCCAATAGATAAGGTCTCTACTCTTTTAAAAGTTCCAAGCCCCATCGAGAGCTAGGGACTGTTCATACCAATAAAAGTTTTCAAGGGCTATGTGTGTCTGATTTGAATTCTGAAGGGGTGACTTTCTAAGGGAAGCTAATCACATGCACACACAGTTCTAAGTCAGCCACAGTCCTGACTGCATCCTGTGTTTCCTTTTTCATACCTAGGGTCGCTGCTCCAAAAGTGGGGGCCGCTGAATGGAGAGTCTGGCCAGAGCTGAGTGTTGCCCCCCTTTTCCTAGTGGTAAATGCCTTTGGGTTGTGGTTCTACAATTGTTAGATAGAACACAAGGTGCACGATTGACTTCTTTGACCCTGTTCCAAAAACTAGGACACCCCCATCCCTATTCCGTACCCCCAAGCCCTGTGAATAGAAGCCATGCTCAATCTTTCCAGCCACATGACGGAACACTGGAACCCGTGTTCAGGAAAATGAAACAGGACAAAGGGAGCAAAATCACGCATGATTCAGCACACTTCTATTAACGCCACCTGGGCTTAAGCCCCATGGGTCCCGTTAAACTTCTCCATCCTACGGCCAGCAGGGTTGTCTTGAGTTCTTTCTAGTCCCCACACTTCACGTCTGTGATGTACGATGCGTCTCATCCTTTGCCGCCCTCGCGGCGATCTCCTTGTGGAACTCTTTGAGGATTTCCAGCTGGCCGGGTCTGATGTGGATGTGTGATCGGATCTTGGCGATGGCCCCTACCGCCTCCTCCGGGCTCCAGTTGTACACCTGCAGTGCAGGGTTGAGAAATCAGCGAAGAGAGAAGCTGGGGCGTGGTGTCCTTGACCTGACAACAGGTGCTAACGGGCTCCCAGAATTTCATTTTTTTAAAACTCCATTGGGAGAGGGGAGTTCAAAACCATGTCCCACACATTAGAAATGGGAGAGCACTTCAGCGCCCTCTGTGAGCCAGTCCCAAATTCCTATGCAACAGGCTGGGGGGACAAGTCAGACTTTCTACCTGAGTCTCGCTCTGCCAAACCTCTGGCAAAAGGTTGAACAGGTGAAGCTTAGATCCTAAAGTCAAGCCTGCTTAGGCCTATGAGGTGTCTGTCCTCCCTGAGCTGGTCCCCTGGGTACAAGTTTCCTGGAAAAAGGAGATGTTTTTATGCAACTTGTTCCCATGGCTAGAAAAACAGCACTTTTAAAATCTGGCTGGGAGAGTTATCTTTGTGTCCTAAGGAAAGTTGCTGGTTTAGAACACAACAGAACCAAGAAAATAGGATTTCTAGCCTGCTGGTTCAATTCTCACTCGGCCCAAAATATCCCCCGGAGCCCCTGTTTCCAGCCAGCAGTCCTAATGACCAAAGCTTTAGCATCGTGAAGTCATATGCTCCCCAGTGCACAGGAACACAGACAAGGCCAGGCTGGTCATCTCTACATTTCCTTTTCCTTAAACTACCCATGCGACTTAGTAAATGCTCTGCAGAGGCCAGACAGGTAACAAAAATGAGCCAGGCAGGGGTATATAACAGGGAGCGATAAGAGTTGTTGGCTTCTAAATATTCTTTAAAAGTATCCCACCTGATCATAACAAATTGATAGGCCAAATTCCACTGGATCCTCCATTTCTAGAAACTAATGTCCAGAACCACATTCTGAACTACCTGAAGAAATCTGAGTACTATAGAGCTGTAAGTGATCACTATTTACAGTGCTAGACTTTCTGACGTGCTATTGGTAACAAGTGTTTCTAGCCTTTAGCTGGTGTTAAGATCCTTTGTAACTCTTAATTGGAGGAAACAGCTTCGGAGGAAGAAGCCACTTTGGTCTAAGGTCACAGAGTTGGCAGGCGGCAAAACCACAGAGCAGCCTACCTACAAAGCTCAGGTGCTTCCCACCTCCCAACAGCCTGAAACCCGGGACATGGCTCCTTCCAGCAAGACCCACCTGTAGACTACGCTACTGAAGTTCTGGAGATCCACTGTAAATGGGACCAGTGCAGAAAGACCCTTCCTACCTGGATCAGATACGCTGCCACCATAGTGGCACTTCTGGAGCGCCCGGCCTTACAATGCACGTAGACACTCTGGCCCAGCGACTGGTACTTGAGAGCGAACTGAACTCCTTTCCGGAGGTTAGCCAAGGTTGGGATTCCAGTCATGTCTATTGTGCTGAGTCGCAGCTGCTCAACTCCTACTTTCCTCCACTCCTGAAACCAGGTCCACCAGCAGAAACAGAGGGAAACAGCCAGGTGTCAGTAGTAGGAAGATGGGCTCCCCAAGGCAGCAGAGCCACAAGGAAGCCTCAGGGTTTATTCCTTCAATGTGGATATACTGTTTACTGTTTTCTAAACAAGCAACTTTTTATAGAAATTTTTATTTTCTTTGTGTGTGTGTGTTTTAGAAATATTTTTTAAATACCTGACCTAGATGGTTAGTCTTTCATCGAGCGATAGCTATGCTGCTGAGTTAGAATTATGTCCAAGCTTTAAAATGTTCTTCAAGTGCCCTTTGGGTAATTGCATTTTTAGCTGTAAAACGTGAGCTGTATAAAATTCATCTACAAAAGTTGTGCAGCTACATTTTTGCATAATCTTGGTGCCTATGCAGTGACCTGGCCGTGGGGTCGGGCTACTGTATTTTGCAAGAGCTTTCTATTTATCTTCGCATAAGTCTTTTTTTTTTACCACTTTTTTCTAGAGAGAGTAAATGGTAGAAAATAGTTATTTTAAAATTAAAACAATGCGCCTACCTTTGCTATGGCATATTACCAATTTGCGAAGAAAAAAAGTCAAAAATAGGAGATAAAAGGTCTCTGGCAAACAGGGAAGCTTTTTTTTTTTTTTTAACTTTAAGACTTCAGATAGGCCCCAGATACTTGTTATTAATCTCTTTAGCTAGAACCAGAGACTTGAGGATTCTGAGTGAAGGTCAATAGTGCTGATGAAATGAACAAACAGTTCTGCAGCATGTGGCTCATGCTTCAATTACACCAGAAACACCCAGGGAGCTCACTAAATATTCAGGTTCCTGGGATCCACCCTAAAGTTTTGAGTCAGAATGTCTAGGGCTTGTACCTAGGAATCTGGCATTGTAACAAGACTGCCAGATCATCCTTAGACATAGACGATGTGAGAACCACTGCCTGCCTTGGAGATTTCTTTTCTAGGTTAATGGGATGGATAGTACAGCGAAGTGGTACAAATGTCAAAGGCCACACATCCAAGACACCAAGCACTTTCTTGTGACTCTTGCTCCACAGGACTGACCACACTAAGGAACATTGACCATTCTGGCTAACAGTTCCTGAGGCTTTGTGGCAAGGTACTTTGGGAAGTCCAAGGAACTGTTCTCCATTCCTTAAAAATGTATGCCATCACTGATCACAGTATTTTAAAGGAGTCATAAATATCGTCAAGGTTTCCAACGATCTACGGGTTGAAATTACAGCATCTTCACCATATTAATACAGTAAACAAAAAAGATAATCGCGTAAGGCTAATAGATGTCCAACACTGTAAGGCAGGGAGGGCAGCATCTTCACGTGCAGTTAGGGCAATGTCCAATAACCACGGTGGGGAGTTCCACAAACAGGCATTCACATTTAATGAAAGTTATGTTTTAGGGCTGAACTGTATTTTGACAGTACTTTGGAATTCCACTAAATCTCTAACGTGAATAAAAATTCCCTCAAATGAAGAGCCAAATGAACCCGATGCAGTTATTTAACGGGTTGTTCTATGATAAATTTACTCTGGGGGAGGAGGACGAGGGTAGTTTATAGGGCCTTCATCTTGAATGCCTAGGGCAGCGCCTGATCCATACTTAGAGCTGTCAGTGTTGAATGAATGAAAACAGTAAGCCAAAGAAAAGTTGCCTTTCAGATTTACTTACTGATTCTTAATTACCGAAATTAAGACTACTACATTTGTGCACAAAACCATAATCACTTTGTCAACTCTACTTTTAAACGCCTTTCACAATAGTTTCTGTTTCACAATTAGTTTCTACCTGCAGCCGCAGCCATTTAAGCTTCGAGTACTGGACCCTCCTCCTGAGGCGGCAAAAAAAGCCTGGGACACCAGGGTCCGGACCACGGTCACCTGTAGCGCCCCTCCCCCAGCCTCCCCCGGCGCTCCAGACCCGCCCCAGCCGCAGCCCCTCACCTTGGCGGAGTTGCACAGGAATCTGGTTTCATACTCCTCGTTCATGGTGATCACCCCGCGCACGTTCTCGTCCTCTACCAGCTGCCGAGGTAAAGAGGGGGCTCAGAACCCGCGGCCCAGGCCCGGGCGGCGCTCGCCCGGCTCCCAGGCCCGGCGCGGCCCGGCCTCCCGGCCCCGGCTCACCCGGCGCGTCATGCTCCGCAGCGGCAGCGCGCCCAGCAGCACCGTGCGGTCGATGCGGTGGTACCAGTCGCGGTGCGCCCAGCCCGACACCTTCCCGCGGAACAGCGTGTACAGCAGCGTCGGGTAGAAGAGTACCCGGGCCAGGCCGGCCTCCAGCAACGTGCCGGACGCCATCCCGCCCCACGCGGCCTGGCGCAGCAGCGACCCGTCCACCGCTGCGCTCGCGGTCGGCGGCCGCTGGGAGAGCCAGGAGGGCGACGAGGACGCGGGCCGCGATTCATCCGAGGCCTCCTGCGGAGGCGACGCGGTCGGCACAGGCCTCTCGGGCGCCGAGACCTCCGGCCTGGCGCCCGGGGACTCCACTCGGGACCCCGGGGATCCCGGGACCCGCTGCATGGGTCCGGAGGCGGGGCCGCGGGCCTCGGGGGAGGGACCAGGGCTTCCTGGGCGGGGAACTAAGGCCCCGGCCCAGGGAGGGCGCGTCCTGGCGGAGAGGCCTGTGACTGCACCGCGTGTCAGACTGGGACCCATGCCTGTGGTCGGTGAGCCTCCCCCCAAGGGAGGGGGCCTCTGACCCCTGCGTGTGGAACTGTGATCCGGGCCGAGGGAGGTGGGGCCCCAGCCAATGGCCTGTGGGCTGTGACCCTCCCGAACCGCGGCGGGACCGAGAGGGCTCTGACCCCAGGTGAGCGTGCGACCGCACCCGAGCCGAAGACGAGACCGGGAAGAGCCTCTGTGGTAGGGGTAGCCCTGAAGGGGCGAGCAGAGGGCTGCCTCGGTGGAGAGGGCCAGATCCCGGACAAATGGGCAACCTGGGTGGATAGGTCCCTTCTCACCGCCCCCGCCCCTTCACCATCTGCCTAAGTTATGGCTCCCTCCTCCTGACCCAACCGTATATTATGGAAAAAATGTAATATCTATAATATATTATGAAAATACATTAACATATCATTAAGAAAATTAATATGCCCTGACCGATGTGGCTCAGTTGGTTGGTTATCCTCCCGCAAAATAAATAAAATCTTTTTTAAAAAGAAAAAAAGGAAAGAAAAATATATGCTTAAATGTAAAACACACAACTTACAAACTGGTAAGAGGAATGGTTGTATGCTGGTTATTTACATTTAAATAGTTGTCTGAGATATGCGTGTGGCGCTTTTATTTATTTATTTATTTATTTATTTAAAGATTTTATTTTTAGAGAGGAGAAAGGAAGGAGAAAGAGAGGGAGAGAGATCAGTTACCTCTCACACGCCCCCAACGGGGGACCTGGCCCCAACCCAGGCACGTGCCCTGACTGGGAATGCAACCAGCGACCTTTCAGCTCACAGGCTGGTGCTCAATGGATGGGTTGGCTGGAGCCACACCAGCCAGAGCTGCATCTGGTGCTTTAAAAATTTTTTTTAAATAAATTATATATTATTTTATTTCTAGAGAGAGGGGAAGGGAGGGAGAAAGAGAGGGAAAGAAATATCAATATGTGAGGGAAACATTGATAGGGCGTCTCTGGTACACATCCCATCAGTGGATGAACCAAGACCCAGGTAATGTGCCCTGACCAGAATCTAACCAGTGACCTTTAGCTTTGCAGGACTCCGCCCAACCAACTGAGCCACAGTGGCTGAGGCTATTGTTTCTTTCTTTCTTTTTTTTTTTAAAATTGATTTGAGAGAGGGGGGGGGACACTGATTTGTTGTTCCGCTTATTTATACATTCATTGCTGGATTCCTGTATGTGCCCTGACTGGGGATGGAACAGCAACCTTGGTGTATGGAAATGATACTGTAACCAACTGTGCTACCCTACCAGGGCTATTGTTTCCTTTCAAAATGAATTAACCCTTTCATCTATCCTATTTTTGATGCACTTATAATGTACATTTTTTATAAAAGTTGTCTGATCCTATTATTTACTGTTCTGTGACCTTTTCACTCAACAATATAAGTATTATGCCATGTCAGCATAGATAGACACATATTTGCTTTGTCCTTTTCAAAGAGTTGTATTCCAACTGTATACACAGTATTCCAAAATATGGCTTTCAGTTGGACTTTAAAAATGTTTATTGAGTGGCCTCCATTTTCCAGACAATATTCCAGCACTCGGGATACCTCAGCGAGCGACAGCAGGGAGGGTTGCTGCCCTCTCTTCTCTTGCCTTTCTTGTGTGAACTGTGTTTCGGGATAACCAAATATCCCTAGTTGGTGAGGGGAAGTTCTTCTCTACAGCATACTTCCTGTTAATCCATGTGGGAGAAATAATAAAACTAGAAACTCAGTATTTGCATTCCAGCTAATCAATGTGGAAAGAATGATAAAATTGGGAACTCAGTATTTCACAATCCCTGGTGAAACACTTGATCCCGTCTACTGTCATCAATGGATAAAAGCGTGAGATGAAATACTGGTAGGATACTCGCATGGAGGGATCAGGCTGAGGCCACCTAAACTGATTAATCTCCACTTGGAGAAAAGCAGGACAACCTGACTTCATTGGCCTCTAGAAATGGTGCTGCGTGCTGCTGGCAGTACCGACCTCAAAAAGCTTGAAACTGGATTTAACCAAGCCTTGAGAGCTAACTTTTTAAAACAGATTTTGTTTATTCATTTTGAGAGAGAAAGGAAGGGAGGGAGAAAGAAAGAGAGAGAAATGTTTATCAATGTGTGAGAGAACCCAGGGACCCAGCCAGCAACTCAGGTATGTGCCCTGACGGGGAATCAAACCCTCAACCTTTCAGTTTACAGGCCAATGCTCAATCCACTGAACCACACCAGCAAGGCTAACTTTCATTTATAGGAAATATAGGTGATAGAGGATAAGTTCAATGTTACCATGGGGGAGAAACAGACAAATCGGGAATATATGATGTTTTTCAGAAATGACTGACTCAGCCCTGGCCAGGTAACTCGGTTGGGGTGTTGTCCCCAGGCGCCAAAGTTGTGGGTTCAGTCCTTGGTCGGGGCACATACAAGAAGCAACCAATGAATGCATAAGTAAATGGAACAACAAATCGATGTTTCTCTCTCCTTCCTCCTCCTCCTCTTCTTTCTCAAGTAAAAAAACAAAACAAAACCAACTTAGTTGATTTATCAAGTCAAAGCATGAAAAAAGAATGGGAGAGAGGCTGCCTCAGATTAGGGAGTCCTAGAACATGACAGCTTTCCCTGACACCCCTGGAAAACACTATCCTATTTCCTGTCACTACGACTACTAGTCTAGGTACCTCGTATACGTGGAATATGTAGAATATGGCCTTTTGTAACTTATTTCACTTAGCATCCTGTCCTCAAAGATCCATCCATGATGTGGTGTCAGAATTTCCTTTTTTAAGGCTGAGCAACATACCATTGTATGTATAGAGATCTGTCCAGGAAAAGTCCAACCATTGTTAATATAATGAGAACGGTTAATGTGACACTGATATAAGTTGGCAGCCAAGGAGAGAGCGCTGGAATGCGCACACATGAACAATGAGACTTCGCTGTATTAGTGGGGGTGGCAAATGCCGTCGAGTGAGCGTGTGTGCTGTGTGGCTGTCACATTCAAAATGACTGAGCAAGTGGAGCAACGTCAAATTTTGCATTAAGCTTGGATATTCCTCCATGGAAACCATTTGGATGATTCAGAAGGCCACAGCTGTGGGCAACCGGCGACTGGCAGCTTCACCACGACAATGCGCCCGCTTATGCATCACAACTTGTGCGGAGTTTTTTTGGTGAAACATCAAATCACCCAGGTGACTCAGCCCCCTACAGCCCAGATTTGGCACCCTGCAACTTCTGGCTTATCCCAAAACTAAAATCACCTTTGAAAAGAAAGAGATTTTAGATGGTCAATGAGATTCAGGAAAATACAACAGGGTAGCTGATGGTGATTGGGAGAACTGTGTGATGTCCCAAGGCGCCTACTTTGAAGGGGACTGAGGCATCATTGTCCTATGTACAATGTTTCCTGTATCTTGTGTCTTCTTCAATGAATGTCTCTTTTTCATATTACATGGCTGGATTCCTTCTGGAGAGACCTCATATATCACACTTTGTTTATCCATTCCTTTATCGAGGAACACTTGGGTTCTGAAGCCCAACTCTTAATGAGCCTGGGTGGAACAGGTAATCTATAACTCACGTAACAAACTTCCAAAAGGGCAAGCGGGCCAATGGCAACAGGCATCACCAGGGACGCAAATGCTGCCAGGACTTTGTTTCTCATCAGTCCTTCCCAAGCTCACTTCTCCCCATATTTGCCTCCTACAAGAGAACATATCTCTTCCCTTAGTTGTTTCTTGGTTTTTAAAATAGATTTATTTTATTTATTTTTAGAGAGGGGAAGGGAGGGAGAGAGGGAGAGAAACATCCATGTGTGGTTGTCTCTTGAGTGCCCCCTACTGGGGACCTGGCCCACAGCCCAGGCATGTGCCCTGATTGGGAATTGAACCTGTGACCCTTTGGTTTGCACGCTGGCACTCAATCCACTGAGCTACACCAGCCAGGGCCTTTTTAAAAAAAAACCAATAACAAATATAGTTAGTTTCATGACAGCAGAGATCCTGTCTCTATTCATATCTATAACTCCATTGTCTATCCCAGTGTCTGAAATAGTTGGCATTCAATTAATACTATTTGGCTGAATTAAAAAATGTCTTTGTATATGCTTTGCTCACTTATATTTCTGAAGGAGTCATTTCTAGAAATACAATTGCTTTATTAAAAGATATGTGCATATTTTTAAGAGGTCACGGAGAAATCTTTATAGTTTTGTGGAGTATAATTGACATACACTACACACATTTAAAATGTACATTTTAATACATTGTGACATATGTACATACTTGTGAAACCATCACCACAATGAAGATAGTGAAACATATCCATCACCTCCAAAAGTTTCTCATGGCCCCTTGTAACTTCTTCCTCCCACACCTCTATCTTCTCATACCCCATTCCCTGGCAGATTAATTAGCATTTTATAGGATTTTATATACAAGATGGGAATATTTTTAATTTTAATGACAATTGTTAAATTTCCTTCCACTATGGCTATATCTGTATACACCGAGAGGGCCTGTTTCTCATAACTTTATCAACCTTTAAATTTTAATGACTTAATTTAGCTCCCAGTCTGACGGTAAGAAAAATGACTTTGTTTTAATTTTAATATCTTTATTTGTGAGCTGAGATTGAACATCTTATGTTTTTTGGCCATTCCATTCATATTCTTCCCATGAATTGCAGGGTTCACTTCCTTGCCCATTTGTCTGACACACTGGTGTTACTCTCTCTGGCCATACGAAGCGCACAAATGCTAAGTGCGTGGCTTGGTGAATGTTACATGTCCATGTACCCATGTGACCACCACGCAGACTAAGATACAAAATATTTCGATACTCCAGAAAGCTCCCTCATGTTCCCTCCAGTTAGGCAATACCCTCCCCCTGGCAAAGGTAACCTCTGTTCTGATTTTTTCTTAGTGCTTTTGCCTGTTCTCAAACTTCAATTAAATAGACTCATTCAAATGTGCTCTTTTATTCTGGCTTGTTTTGCTCAATATTATGTCTGTGCAATTCATCTATTTTGTATCTATCTGAGCTGATAAATGTTAACTAAACGTATTGTGGTATATATATTTTTTTTATTTGTATATTTTATAAATCAAATATACAGACAATATTTATTGAGCACCTACTATGGGTCAGGTATTATTCTAGGCCCTGACAAAAAGCAGATAAAAATCCCTATCCCCAGAGAGTTCCCTCACCTTCTGGTGAGGGAAGGCTACAAATAAAATAAGTAGAATATGTCAACTGATGGTCGATGGTGCCAATTTAATGCTAACAGAAACCCCCAATTTTGGGAATGGTGAAGAAGGAAACGTTACCTATTTCAAAACAGCTCAATTGTGATAGAGGACAGCTGGGAGAACAGCATGGCTGTGAGGCAGTCCCGGGACCAAGCCCCTCTCTGGCCAGACAGCTCTGCTCTATTTCTCTGCTTTGATCTGCTCTGGTCTGCTCTGTTTGTGCCAGTTTGCTCTTGCCTGTGCAGGCCAGCCAGAAAATTGTAGTCTTCCTTAGAGAGGGAAAGTGCACTCTTTTTTATTTTTTGGAAAATGCACTCTTAGAGCCAGAGGGGAGCTGATTTAGACAAAGGTCCCCATCCCCGGTCCCTGAGCGGTCCATCTTCATGTAAATGAGGACTCCAAATTGTCAAAGTTTGATTGGTTCAAAATGCACTGTCCTGATTGATCAGAATGGGTCTGCTCAATTGGTTGGTTAAGATGTTGATGGGGAGGGGTAAATATAGCTACACAGCTCCAATTGGATGAGGAAAGCCTCAGTCCTATTGGGTGAAAGAGGATTCCAGGAACTCCTTAATAAGGGTTGGCTCAGATGGCAGAAATACAGTGTATGCAGGCAGCTCAGTGCAGAGGCAGGCAGTCCACTGCAGTCTTCCCCCTAAAGTGCAGTTTACATGAGAGGCCTCTGTGTAGAAATGGCTGCTAGTTTCGTTGTTTTGGGTTTTGTTTTTTTAAAAATTTGATCCCACATAGCCACCAGCAGCCCTTTTTAGTAGTGATCTTCTCTCTCAGGGTCCACAAATATGAAGTACAACATATACTATGTTAGATGGTGATAAGTGAATAAAAACAAAGCAGGAAAGGGGGGTAGGAAGCATGGGCATATGTGTGTGAAATTTTAAATAAAGTCACCAGGAAAGGCCTGAGAGGTGAGGAGGAGAGCTGCATGGATATCTGTATGAATCTGTGGTTCACAAAAGAATGGGACAGATTCTCTGTTTATAGGTTTCTACAATCTATGGTAGCTGGGAGGCAGATATAAAACTAATTGTGGTGTCTTTTTGGCTCTCTGAGTAGTGGTGAGCAAGTACAGGTAGATACGTTATGAAAGGTGGCGAAAAGGGAGCCAAAAGAAAGTGGCTGATTGATTTGCTAAGAAAGGTCGGTGTGATGTCAAAGCACAAGCTATGTTCAATGTAAGAAATATTGGAGAAACACTGGACACAAGAAGACAAGCAACCAAAATCACATCTGATGCTCTCAAGTGTCATGTTTTTGAAGGGAGCCTAGCTGACTTGCAGAATTAAGAGGTTGCGTTTAGAAAATTCAAGCTAATTACTGAGGACGTTCAGGGCAAAAACTGCCTGCCTAGTTCCCATGGCATGGATTTTACCCACGACAAAATGTGCTCCACGGTCGAAACATGGCAGACCGTAATTGAAGTTCATGTTGATGTCAAAACTACTGGTGGTTATTTCCTTCCTCTGTTCTGGGTTGCTTTTACCAAAAAAAAAAAAAAAAAAAAAAAAAGCCATAATCAGATTCAAAGACGTCCTTTGCTCCGCATCAGTGGGTCTGCCAAATCCAGAAGAAGATGATGGAAGTTATGATTTGAGAGGTGCAGACAAATGACTTGAAAGTAGCGGCCAATACATTGATCCCAGACGGCATTGGGAAAGACACAGGAAAGGCTTGCCAGTCTGTTTATCTGCTGCGTGATGGCTTTGTCAGGAAAGCCAAAATGCTGCAGAAGCCCAGACTGGAATTGGGAAAACTCACGTTGCTTCATGGGGAGGGTCGCAGTTCTGGAAAGGCTCCTGGGGAGGAGACAGGCGCTAAAATCAAACAAGCTAACGGATATAAGCTCCCAGTCCAAGAATTTGTTTAGAATTCTGACATTTAGTGCTCTCCTTTCAGGTGTGCATCTTTACTTTTCTTCCCTAAACTCTTAAGGTTCTTCATGAGACTTGCAACCAGGGGAGCCGTGGACAGCAGCGGCCCGCCCCAGGCTAACCCCCTGAAGCTGTCTCCAAGGCCCCCTTTTTCTGACTTTTCGGTGAGCTGACAGCAGCCCCGCCTTCGCTCACTTCTTTCCTACAACATTCTGGAGAGCCAAAGCAGTCCCGCCTAGGCTCTCTCCTGTTGCTTCTTCTATCCTAAGCCTTTCCTGGTTGCACTGTCCCCAGCTTTAATAAATGTACTCTCAAAGAAAAAAAAGATCACACATTTAATGGTGACCAAATGGGAAATAAATATCCCATTTGTGATAAAAATAAATAAAATTGTGGTAATGTATATGTCCTACAAACTATAATGGTATATAAATATAGGATGTTTTCAGTAAATTACACATAAAACTATTAATATGATCACATATTGACATAATAAATGTATATAAAATGATAAACTATAGAGTACAATTAGGGAATATGACAGTGTACAACTCAGAGGTTAATTGTTCCGGTCTATATAGTATCACAAAAACTGTGGTTAGGTTTTTTTTCTCCCCTATGGGGGAAAGAGGTGCTTCCAGCACATGGGAAAAACCATTGAGGTTTCTGCTTGGGAGTCCACTTGTTTTTGTGTGGTAAGGTAGGGTATAATCAGTATTTGTGGGTATAAGAATATTTACTCTGGGAAGCCAGATGATGTCACAGAAAAATTACTTGCAAACCCAGGAGTTATTTATATGTTGCCGGGGCCAAAAGGTCCCAGAGCTAAGTTATTTTTCTATCTGTATTTCACCGTCCCACAAGCTGTAGAACTTGCGGAATAAACGACGTGAGCCTTTTAAAAAAACAAACTACTCTACTGTTTGCATTTTACCTAGATTCCGGGATTCCTGAGTCACTCTGAAGGAGGTCTTTAAGGTCCTAACTTGCGCTTGTTTAGAACCCCCTCACCGCCCCCCGGAAGGCAGTTTAGGGCTGGGCCATCCATCTGTTTCATAATAGAACCCTTATGAGCTTCCTGGCGCTACAGGATTTTGCGTTCACAAACCGATCATCCCGCTAGAAAGCATTCCCCTCATTGTGAAAGCTTGCAATACATTCACATTCCACAGCTAAGCGAAGAAGGATGAAGGCCCGGATCCTGCTGCTCGTCTGGAAGAGCAGAAGGGAGGGTGTGTCCAAGGCTGGCCAAGCACGCCATTCCATTCAACTCACTCACTCATTCATCGAATATTTTATTACGCGCATATTCAGTGCCAAGCAGGGGTCCTTGCCCACCAGGTCATCCAGAGCGGTGCACAGATCCTAGAACTTCAGGTTCTCAGGCAGGGGTCTTCCCATTCTTCCCTCCAGGAGAGCTCGGAGACAAAGAGATGCGCCCCTGCAGCTTCCGAGGCTGAGGTGCCCGGCGGCCCCGGGGTGTTGGCGCGGTTGCTTCTCCAGTCCCCAGCCCGAGGGGGCGCTGCGGCGCCGGGCGCCAGGCCCGCCCCTGCACCGCGCCGCGTTCCGCTCGGATCTGCGCCGCGGGCGGCACCGCGGTGGTACGTTCCCCCTCGCCGCCCTCCCCCTCCTCCTCGGCCCTCCCCGCCGGTGGTAGGTGCCGGAAGTGCCGCCATTTTGGGGTGTTCTGCTCTGGCGGCAGCGGCGGCGGGACGCGGAGGCTCCCCCGGGACTCGGCCTCAGCAGCGAGGCGGCGGCGGCGGCTGAGGAGGCGCAGGCAGCAGTCGAGGCAGCGGCGGGCTCAGGTGCAGCCGCTGGTGAGTGCGGCGGCCGCGTGATAACGGGCCGCTGGTGGGAGGGAGCGAGGGAGGGAAAAGAGGCTGGAGGGAGGCGCCGCGGGGCGGGTCCGGTCCGGGCGGCCGCGGGCACAAGGCCCTCCGGGCGCGGCCGCTCTTCTTTCCCCGCGCCCCGGGGGCAGGTCTGGGATCTCCTCCCCGCGTGTCGGGGTTCTCTGCTCCCCGGATCCCGCCGCGCTTGCCCGGCGCGTGCCCCCGAGCCCAGAGAGACCCGCCCTCCTCGTGGCCTCTCTCCGTCTCCTCGCGCCCTTTGCCTTCACCCTCCGGACTCAGAAGCCCTCGTTCTCTGCCTGGGGGTAGTAGCTCCGTCCTCTTTTTTCCGGCCTCCGTGCCAGACCCAGGATGCCTGCCCGGGACACCGCTCCCCTGCTCCTGTCGCCCCACATGTGCTGCTAGGTGCTCTCCCCCGGGGGTGCCCCGGGACCCCTGCCTCTGGGGGGCAGCGCTCCTCCTCTGGAGCGCGAGAGCCTCGCTTCCTCGCCCCAGATCCGCTAGGGCCTTGGCTCGCCCTCCCCCCACATCAGGTGTTCACCCAGTCGTGGCCTAGAAGCAGGGCTGGAGGCTCGCACCCAGGCTTTCTGCTGGGCACCGACCGGGCTTTGCCTGCGGAGCCGCCGGCGTCTTGGTTGTGGCTCTCGGGTCCGGATGTTGGTGTAATTCTCTGAGACGACGGCGCCAGCTTTGAGGAGCTTCCCGGGGGTTTTAGTTGAGAGGGTGGTGAGATTTTGGTCGGAGCCCGTTTTCGGCAAAAAAATGGAATCTCTCCCTCGCCAGCAGAGTTAAGGCTGTACTTTTATTACCTGCGAGTTTAAAGGCTGTGTAACAGTTTCAGCCAGCGTGGCGTGCTGTGATGTCTGCAGGGGAAGAGGTTGCAGGTAGCCAGCGAGTCCTTGACGGGAACTTCACCTTTCACATTAAAGGCTTTTCCTTGCCTGCGGTGCTTTCTGTGGAATGGGGAGGCTTTTATCGCATTCTTTCGCCTGCTCCGTGCAAGTGCGGAATTTCCTAGAGCGCTCTGCCAGCTTCAGTCTCTCCTGAAATCCTTGGTGAGGACGGTGTCTCCACTTAGAATCGCCCAGGGCGCTCTCTGTTTTAACGGGGATCAACCCACGTGGAAAATCGCAAAGTTAGCATAGAATGCAAAGCCGGTGCTACACTCACCCCACCTCCTCCGGGCCGGTTTTTATCGTCTTCTAACTTCATAGCGTGTGGTTTCTGATGGTGACTGAGCCAAGGTGGCGTCTGGAAGATTTCAGCTGCTGCTTTGGCCGGGAAGTGTATGGTTCCCCCGGCGGTTCTTTCCTCTTGACTGTGGCCACCTGTTTCCATTAAGAGTGACTTTGGGCCCAGGGCACAGGCCTCGGACTTCTCTCCCACCGCTCATTCTCGCCCTTGCGGCTTTTCCCTTCTGCGTACCATCTCTTAGTGTCCGCACTTCGAATCCCTGAGCAGGCGGGGCTCTTAGAGATGGAATACCTTTTCCAGCGCCATCGCTCTTCAGGTGAGGAGACTGAGGTTCCCAGAGGTTAAGTGACTTTGCCCAAGGTTACACAGCAAGTGCTCTTCAAACAGCCTCTTGAGCATTGCTGGTGCAGGTGTGATGGAAGGGGAGGGAAAGGGCCCTGAGCTCCAAGTGCGAAGGCCTGGATTGTAAGCCTTGCCCCGTCAGGCACTAGCTGTACCGCCCAAGTCCCTGCTCTGTGCCTCGCTCAGGTCGTGCTCATCTGCAAAATGGAGGACACGGTGTCTCCCTCGCACGTGGTGCTGCTCCGCTGCCAGCTGTGGCCCGTGCGAGTGCCCGTGCCTCCGGAGGCAGGCAGTGAAACTTGGAGTCAGACGGCTTGTTTAATGTGTAAAACTCCTACTTATTTTTATTATTACAGAAGTTAAAGGTTCTTTATCTTATCACCCTTTTATATGCTATAGAAATGTTTATTTTATCTAAAGAGGCTTTAAGATTTAGTGATAGGTGATGAGTGTAGGTTAACAGCCACCTTTAGTAGATGTTGCTCTGTATTTAACAGCTCCAGCACCTGTGAGGTGGGGCCATGGACAGTCCAGCACAGGGGCAGGGGAGTTGCTCTTTTAACCGTAATGAGCTGGAAGAGGAGAGGAAGGGCGTTTTTTATATGTCTACCGTGTGATTTTTTTTTTTTAATAAAGTTTTGGGCTTCTGCTAAAGGAATGTGGAGTGTGAGTTCTGAATTCTGTGCCCCTTCCTGTAACTGCCCCTGCAGCTTCTTCAACTTAATTTGACCGTGAGGCTGGACCGAATAAGGAAGTGGGGGGCTGGAGGGTTGGTAGTGTGCGGTGGGCGTGGGCGTGGACGGGGACAGAGAAGAGCTGTCACCTGGAGGCCAGGGGGGTTTGGAGGATACAGAAACATTAGGCTCCTCTCTGCTCGAGGCTTTGGGTGCCCCCACAAATTGCTGTTCCCTCTCCCTCTTTTAAAAAACAGCTTTATTGAAGTTTAATTCCATAATTCAGTGGTTTTTGATATATTATTTTTAAATTGAAATGCATACCAAAAACTTGCTATTTTAACCAGGTTTTATATATGCCTTTTTATGTGGTAAAAACTACATAATACAAACTTTACCATCTTAACTTTTTATGTGTATAGTTCTGTGGCTTTAAGTACATTCTACAGATTGTTGGGAAACGTCTACAGAATTTTTATCTTGCAAATCTGAAAGTTTACATCCTGCCAACAGCACAAGGGCGCCAGTATTTCCATATCCTTGCCAACGGTTATTTTCTGTTTTTTTAAAGAGTTGCTATCCTAATAGGTGTGAGGTGATAGACATCTTATCTCATTGTATGTTTGTGTGTTTTTAAAATATTTATTTTATTTATTTATTTTTAGAGGAGAAGGGAGGGTGAAAGAGAGGGAGAGGAACATTATCCTCCGACCGGGAACGGAACCCGCAACCTAGGTATGTGCTCTGACCGTGAATCATACCGACAACCTTTGCTTTGCGGGATGACACGCAGCCAACTGAGCCAGAGTCAGGGCTCGTTGTGGTGTTGATAGTGCATTTCTCTGTAATGATGTTGAACGTCTTCTCACAGGCTTGTTGGCCAGTGTCTTTGCAGAAATGTCTGTTCAAGTCCTTTGCTCATTTTTAAATCATACTGTTTGATTTTTTTGTTGTTGTTGAGTTGCAGTTTTTTATATATTTGGAATTATTAATCCTGCATTAATGTATGATTTGCACATACTTTCTCCCGTTTTGTAGGATGCCTTTTCACTGTCATTTAAAAACTTAATATTTTTTAAGTTCAACGTAGTCTTATTTGTCTGTTTTTGATTTTGTTGCCTGTGCTTTTGGTCTTATATCTAAAAAAAGCACCTCCAACTCCAAAACCATGAAGCTTTTTTCCTACAGTTTCTTCTAGAAGTTTTATAATTTTAGGTTTTAGGGTTAGGTCATTTAAATGTTTTAAGAGTACATTCACAGTATTGTGCTGTCACCACCACTATCTTTTCCCAAAAAACTAGTTGGTTGGGCATTGTCCTGCAAATTGAAAGGTCCTGGGTTCGAGTCCCAGAGCACATGCCTGAGTTGCATGTTTGGTCCCTGGTTGGGGTGCATGCAAGTGGCAACCAATCAGATGTTTCTCTCTCACACTGGTGTTTCTCTCCCTCTCTCCCCCTCTCTTCTAGAATCAAAAAAAGAAAATTAAACTTTACAACCATTGAGTGATAAAGCCCCATTCTCCTTTCCTCCCAGCTCCTGGTAACCTCTCAAGTTTACTTTCTGTCTGTGAATTTGCCTCTTTTAGGTATTTCATGTAACTGGAATCTTGGAATATTTTTGTCCTTTTGTGTCTGGCTTATTTCATTTAGCACAAAAGTTTGTTGTTGTTGTTGTTTTTAAGATTTTATTTGTTTATTTTTAGAGAGAGGGAGAGAAATGTGGATGTGCTAGAGAAACATCAGTTGGCTGCCTCTTGCTCGCCCTCAGCTGGGCACCTGGCCAGCAACCCAGGCCCTGACTGGGGATTGAACCTGTGACCTTGGCATATGGGGATGACACTAACCTGCTGAGCTACCTGGTCAAGCAAGGGCTGGTCCTTGAGTCTCAATTATTTTTGATAATAGTTAGAAATTGAATGTTTCATGGAAGTTAAAGTATTTCAGAAATATAATTTGAATCAATTAACTTTCTATGTTGTCTTTCCCAGTGGAACTTCTAACAAATTCCAAAGTTGATTGATATTAATATAATCCAGTGTTGACCTACACACTCCTTCCTAGAGGTACTGTGGCATGGAAAAATGGTCAAAACGCAAGTAAAATAGAAACAAGGAATTTTTTAAAACAACCTGGAAAACAAGTCTTTCCCATTATTAAGAGTTGATTCTTTGATTTCGAGTCCTTAAAATGAAAACTTGTGGTTTGAAAGAATGGTGTGGCTCGAATGGGGTTATGAACACGGCCTGGGAGGGACAGGTGTGACGGCTCCAGCCAGTGGGCTTAACGGTTGCTGCCGTCACTGTGTGAGACCTGAACATTTCCCGGCCTGCCTTCCCATCTTTAAGAGACACGCCAGGCTGGAATGGTAACGTGAGAGTTAGTTGAGATAACTTCCGCGAGGCACTGAGCAGTGTCTGGTACAGTATTGATAGTGCTGTTTCCGTTTTTCATCTGCAGAAGTGGGTATACTGCTTATCGTACAGGTCAATAATGCAGTTCAGCCAAATAAAACCGCGCATTGAAATGCCTAGTAGTGCCGCAATAAAAAGTAGCTACTAAGTCGGTGTTCCTTTTGTTTCCACTTTGGGGTTTATTTTGTTTTGCATTTTTCCTTTGTCTTTTGTGACATAAGGGATGAGACTGTTCCCTAATGTCCAGTTCTTGCACATGAAATATTTTATTACACAAGGCATCCTTCCCCATAGAACCTTTTAGCTCATTGTTCCCTGTGGAATCCTGGGTAGTGTGGTTTCCTAGATTCATTTTTGCTCTCTACTTCATGTGATAGTGTTGGTAGAAAACTGAAAATACAGAGTGTATTATTAGGTTTGTAATGGGGACATCTGGGTCTCTTCCTAAGTACTGTATTTTTCGGACTATAGCACGCACCTAGGTTTTAGAGGAGGAAAAAAAAAACACCCCTCTCCACTGCCGCTGCTCCCCGCCCGCCCCCCTCTGCAATCCAGGTAAGCCACATTCAGAGTATAAGATGCATCCCCATTTTCCTCCCAGATTTGGGGGGGGTGCATCTTATAGTCCAAAAATACACTAGGTAGCTAGTTTTAGGCATGGAGGGACGGAGGGCTCTAATATTTGGAGTTGTAATGTGGGCAGAAGAGTTAATCAGTTTTGGTTATCTGCATTGTAAACTATATTGTATCAAGAATCCTTATCTGAGTTTTGTAATTTGCTGAAGACAGTTTTCTTGATGATATCTTTGTAATTGTAACTTAATCCTTGTCACAAAATTGGCTGTTAGACTCTCCTTAAAGTAGGGGTTTCCTTACAGAATTATTCTACTGTTATTTTTTAAACCTCTGCTACGCTGTGGAGGCCATGAGCATATATTTATTTTAAACTTCTTTGAGTTCCAGACCTGAAAACTTTCCAAGAATGCTTTATATCCATCATAAACTCCATATTGACTTACATTCTTTTCACTAAGGAAGTCTTTAATTCTCCTAAAAACTCTTATCTCACAGGCTAAAAGGATAAATACCAAAGTTTTCTCTGGGAATTGGGACGTGGATGATTGTTGTTGTTCTTCATACTTACCATTGTTTTAAAATTTTTTTACAGAGAACATTAATTGCATAAATATGAAAAGTTACATTGAAATTAGACTTTTCTCAAGGGATGAGAAAGGGGAGGAGACTGTATATAAGATAATTCAGCCTCTTAAATAATTTAAAGCATTTTAACTCTTTAAGAGTTTTGTGAACTTCTAACAAGACATTCAGTCAGCCAACCTTTACCCCACTTTACAAGAAATGGACTCATTTTCAGAACAACATATAAAGAGGGATGGTGAGTTCTAGTTAGGCTGCAGTGAGATCTGATGGATCTCACTTGCTATTATTTTTAACTTATTGGACAGCTTTTATTTTTATCCAAAGAGACGTTAGTAGCCATGTATTTGCTTTCATCAGGAGAGAGGAAAAGGCTGAGGTTCTTTAGGAAGAGATTGGTTTCTGGCCCATTTTAGTAACTCATTTTTTTATCATAATTTAATTTTCTGCCCAAAAGGTAGGGATTGTAATGTGTATGGTTTACATATAAATTAACAACTTCTTTGTACTGTGATTTTGTTGCTGGCAGTGTTGGCAGTGAAATTGGACCTCAGTTCTTGAGTTTAGCAAAGACAAGATTTCAAAGCCAAGAACTCAAATTATAAGAGAAAGTTTATTTATAAAGTTACAGAGGGCGTGCTCCTGTGAGGGAGAGTGCCCACTTAATTGATTTTCATGTGCCACTTTTACTTTGGAAGGTCAGTAGTCAGTAGTTTCATTTATATAACATTGCTACTCTTCAGCATAAGAATCCCTAAATTAGAAACTCACTACTTTATCATTGTTTTTTTGCCGTTTTGTTTCCTGTGAGATTGAAGCAAGCTCTTGTAGAGACCGGTAATGTGTGTGATATTTCGGTGATAATGCGAGGTAATAGTCTACTGTGAGTAGACGTTTTTAACCCAATATTATTTGGGCATCTGTGAAGTTTTTGCTAGTTTCTGTTTTGTACAGATAATGTACTGTAGGCATTTCCCAGTTTCTTTTTGTGCTTGTAGCTTTTGTGTGTGGGAAACATTCCTCTTTTCTGCTCTGATGCCCTCCTGCCACAGTACTATCATAACTCACCTATTGTTTCTCTCTCCTGCCTGAATTCGGTCTGCATGATGCCGCCAACTAGTTTGGGTGGGATACTGCCCGTGAGAAGCACGCGTGTTATCCTTTAGGCGGCCTGCCTGACTCTTGAATGCTATCTGAGCAAGAGTCTTAGGGCGTCCAGGGAGTGAAAGGACGTCAAGGTGGCAACGACAAGCAACTTGAAAATGTAGAACTGACATTCATCAATTACTGCACAGTGAAGCAATACTGCCTTTGTGACCATACAATCATCTTAAGCCTTACAGCAGGTTTTCAGCAAGGGTATTTCTTCACTGGAGGCTGTTTATGTGGAAAAGACGATTCCTTGGGTTCAGATTCCTTAGGTGGCTAGAGCAGGCGGAGCAGGTGTTGATTTTACATTCTTCAGTCCTTCCCTGCCCATGGTTCAGTTTCTGTGGGTCACTTAGTGCACAGCTAACCTTTTCTCGTGGAGGTGTTCTTATCTAGTCATTCTGCTACTGTGTCATAGGGTGTTGTTTCCAATTTATCAGTGATATTTGTTTTTCTTTTCAGCAAGATTCTAAGCTTTTTGAAGACGGAGACTGCTTTTTTTTGCTTAGTGAATTTCATCTCTTGAGGAGTCAGGCATACAGTCCCTACCCTAATTATACTCTGTGATGTAGCCCTTCTTTTCTCTTTTGTAAAAAAAACAAAACAAAACACATTTTATTTATTTTTAGAGAGAGGGGAAGAGAAGGAGAAAGAGAGCGAGAGGAACATTCATGTGTGATGGAAACATCAATCAGTTGCCTCTTGCACACCCCCACCGGGGGACCTGGCACACAACCCAGGCATGTGCCCTGACCCAGAATCGAACTTGGGACCGGCCTTGCGCTTTTCATGATGACACCCAACCTACAGAGCCATGTCGCTCAGGGCGGTCTAGCCCTTCTTGTAACAGCTTATTGCACCTAACCCACGCTGGGCAATTCAGTTTCTGCTAGGAATTTAAGATTGGCATTAGATTCAGGTCTTTAGGGAACAAACAGATCATCCGAATTCAGAGAGCTTGAAACATACAAATTTACAAACTCAGATGCTGGGGCTCAGCCACATTCAGGTTCATACACTTGGAAGCAGTGCCAGCCAGTCTTCTGCAGGGAGGGAGAATTATTAGGTAGATTCATCCAGAAAGATGTGTAGATGGAAATGTGTTACAGCTCTGGCGAGAGGCAGCTGTCCACGTGCAGAGTAGAAGCCTGGGTGCATAAAGGGTTTTCAGGTGTGGCCCTGTTGTACTTTTTGCTTTTGGGCTTTTTGAGGTACTCTAGTATCCTTTCAATTAATTCCATTTTTTGCTTAAGTTAGTTTTAAGGATGTGTCTCTTAATTACAACCAGAAGAGTTTTGAATAAGATACTCAGTACAGAGCTCTGCCTAATATTTCTTAAATTCACTTGAAGTTTTGAATAGTCAGTCCTAGAATCATTGGTCTTTGGAATATTGGCCTTCCCCCAACCCTCCAAAAAACCCTCACACTTGGGGTCTTGGCTCCTTAGTCTGTAGTGCAGACATGATGCATCTGTGATGTTGCTTTTGGTGTGTAGAGTGCTTCTCTCGGGTGCTTTGCCAGATCAAGATAGAAGGTTTTGGGGGGGAGGGGTTAGAAGTTTCAATGATTATTTGTTTATAACTGCTTCTTTTAGGCATATAAGATAATGAAATAACACTACTGTTTTCAAAATAGGAAACTTAAAGTGAGCCATCATTTTAAAATAATTTTTTGTGAGGCATATGGATTAGGTCCTTTCTTTTCTAGCTAAGTAACACATTTTTAGTGTCCTGATTGTTGCCTCTTTTAAAAACGGTTATGGACTTGAGTGGAACACAGTGCTGTGGGTTGAAAGGCAGTTGAGACTTTAAACAAAGGGTGATGGTGAGTGGCTGAGTGCCCAGTGGATGGAGTCTGTCTGGTCTCTGCTTAGTTAGTAACTTCATGAATGATGTGTAATAGGAGCATCACAGTGGAGTTTTTCTCTTTGAGAAATGTTAATGAGGGAGGGAGTGAGGGAAGCTCTGAGAAAGGCAGTTTAGTGCTTCTAATTTGATTTTTTTCTTCCTGCTTCCATTATGTGTCTGTTAAGTCGAAAGACTTTATTCCAGAAAAATGTAAAGTTTCCCAGTAATATTAGTGAGCAGGAATTTAAAAGAGACAAGAGTCAGCTTTGAAATATGGAATTGTATACAACCAAGAAGGAATAGATTTGCAAGGTAGAAAAGCTGGAAGATGTTATTTGACACCAGGAGCCAAGTTGTTGTAAATGTGTACCTAAACAATGTCATACCTTTATGTAGCGTGTGTATAGTTTTGAACTGAGTGCTGTGCATAGAAGTTTTGCAGTCCATAGTGCCTACTCGTCCTGGGACCTGCATAGTCAATACTCAGTAAATATTTGTTGAATAGTCAATGTCTAGTCTAATGGTATTTTATTTTTATGTCTTGAGACAGTTCAATACTTTCTCAAATTATTGCCTGTTGACGATAATCAAAGTACTTTAAAGCTCCAAGGAGTTTTCTGTGGAAGAAAGAAATAAGCAACTTTCCATTGAAAAACTTTTTCAGTTACACTAACCGGGCAGGGGCAATACCATGATCATGAAGGTGGTTTTCCCAGGGCAAGCAAGGCTGGTCCATTGCACTCTGGGTGTGCTGACCCCTGCGATTTCCCCAAATGTGGGAAGCTCAACTTCATGATTTGTGGTAGTGGGGGACTGCATTTGTGCTCTCCCCTGAAAAGAGAGAAAGAAAGACATGAAGTGGGCTAAGATTTGTACTATAAAAGTGTCTGCGATCTTGAAACCTCATATTGTGTATTGCTTGGACAAAATCAAAAGGCTCCTAGACAGCCCTGATTCTGGCTCTGTTTTCTGTAGTTCCAGAGATTAAGAAAAGGAGAATCTGATACTGCTGGCAGTCTGTGCTCTTTTGCTTTTCTGGCCAAGAAGTGCATTTAAAAATAAAATCAAGGAAATTGTAAACCAGTAGTAAAGATGAATAAAGCACCTAGGAGTTTACCTCCTCTCATGTCCAGTTGCCTGAGTCAGTCTCCTTTTTGTCTTTAGACTCCCTAATACCAAACTAATGTAGCAAAACTGTCCTCTGGGCTTGTCCTTTGCTCTTCCCCTTTCAAGTTTATGGAAAACAATCACGGAAGGCACCGTGTTTATTTGTTGTTTTTATCATACGCTGTTTCTGTCTAATAGCCTCTGGGTGTGTTTGTTTACAAGTGCACTTTAAAAAGCTCCCAAACTTCTTTACTGAACTAATTTGAGTTATAGATTGTGGCAGTGGGGTTGGGAAACTATTAAAAATAACCCTTTTGGCTGTGCTGCAGGAAAGCTTAGGTGAGTAAATGTATCAAAACTGTATACAATATTTCTGTGGAATATCTTGATGCCTATATTTCCTTTAGCTGAAGGTATACCCTGTCTCCTTAGATTATTATTTTCGTTAGGCTTGTGAATTTGTGATTTCTGTTTTATAATACTGTTATGAATTTGGTTCTCAATACATTTTACCTTAGTGGCATTTATACTTAGACTTTTAAGTAATTATTAGTTTGAGATTAAGGAAAGACTCAATTAAGGAGCACAGGGACACTTACTGAGCTTTGTTTCAGGTACTTTCTAGATTACGAGTTATTGTGGATCAGGCCTAGGATAGCTGAAGTTCTCGATTATTACTGTAAAATCAAGTGCTTTCTTTATTTGTTAATGTTCATCTGTCTGATGTAACTTTGCTCTGGGCTAAGTAAGACCTAGAGAAAGACTTCAGTCTGTTCCAAGAAGCATACAACTTAGAAAAATGTTTTCTTTTGAATTTTGACTGTTCCAGTTTTCCTCTGAACAAACCAGATGCACAGATCAGACTTGTAAATGATCTGTTTTCTTAAGGTATCTTCTAACAGAATGTGTCTTGGAGGAGCTAAGTGGCAGCACACATTTAGCTGGGAGTAGCAGTTCATATCCTTGAATTGCATCCCTTTGTCCACACACAGTGACTTTGGAGCAGACTTGGAATTAAACTTTTCTGTTCTCATTTAATTGGTTGGATTAATTTACAACAGTTTGATTTATTATAATTATATCTTGTGTCTGTTATATTACCAATATATGTAGGGAAGCTGAAATTTCTTGAGTAGAAACTCACTTTGGAGAACTTTGAAGTCTTGATAGGGAAAATACTAAATAATGTAATTTATGCAGTATGGTGATTTGGAAAGAAATGACATCATACATAGGTCACTAAAACTTAATTCAGTTTGTATTTATTTTATTATTTTTATAAATAGGGAGGGGATAAAGATTGACTTGCATATATTTAACTTTTGTGTAAGAGAAAGCCACTAAAACATTTTTTATCTCTTCAGAACTGTATGTTGCATGGTGATATTTCTTGAAGGCAGCTTGCTGAAGAAGTCACATCAGGCATTCTGAATTGCAAGGTCCAGAATATCAAAAATTGCTTTAGGGGAAAAGAAAAAAAAGCCTGCTGGATCCACCCCCAGGAATCCTAGTGGGTCCCCATGGTAACAGCCTCCTTGCTTACAACTTGTCACTGTGTAACTGTCACTGGGGTTCAAAGAAAAGCCAGAATCTCAAGAACTGTGTGGCATTAACTATTTCTTGATAAAATGCTGCTGCTGTATGTTTGCAACAAGCCTGAAATAGAAAGTTCAAGGTTTTAATTTCTGTGTTCCATTAATTAGATGCTTTAAAAAGCTGCCTAATTATGGTAAGGTGCAGCAGTTGGCAAGTGGTGGCCGAGGCAGGCATAGGAGGAAGCCATAGTCTCAGAATGTTAGAACCTTCAGAGATTTTTCTTCTCTAATCTTTTCATTTTGCAAATGAGGGAAGTGAAATGCCTTACTTAGGTTCACATAGAAGCAGAAGCAGGATTTCAGCCTGGGCCTTCTAATTTTCCAGCATACTGTTCTGTTGTCCTCACTCATGCATTGCATTATTATTGCATTTACCCATGCCTCTACCTTTCATAAACAAATTCTCAATTTCTGAGGTTAGGAAAGGACCTTAGAGGTCACCCAGGCAAACTTTCTACCCAGGGAAGGATTCTCTTCTATTCCATTCTGGACAGGTGGCCTCTGCCTTTTCCCTCTTTCATCATGTTAGGGGTTACCTAAAAACCCACAGCCTAAGTTCAGACAGAACGTAGTTTTACATGGATCTCCCATTGTAAAGCTTTGTTTTTCTCCCCTTTTAAAACAGCAGTTGAAAATCAGACCCGAATGTTTTTTGTTTTTTTTTTTCCCCCAAATTTATGTGTGTGGGGATGTATGTGGATGTGAGTGTGTGGATATGAGAGGAGAGGGAGGGAGAGGGAGGGAGAGGGATCAACCTGCTGTTATACCCATCTGCACTCATTGGTTGACCCTTGCATATGCCCTGAATGGGGATTGAACCCACAGCCTTGGCCTACCGGGACAATGCTCCAACCAACTGGACTACCCAGCCAGGGCCAGACCCGAGTGTTTTTCATCAGCCTGTCTGTCTCCATTTACGTCATGCGTGTCAGTCATGACAAGATAGAGAATTCATTAAAAAAATTATGTCAAACTTAACCTAGCACTTTGAAGCAACAGTGCCGTATTTGGAGCAGCCTAGTTTTTTAACAGGTGGGAGGGAAGAGATGATAAATGCTATGTGTTCAGCTTCAAGTACCTTATAGTGACCTTTATATGATGAGATGATTACGAGCTAAAAAACATCAGAAGAATACTCAAGATATTTTAAAAGCAAAATCAAAAGACAGATAAGCAGATTGTTTTGGGGTTGTTTTTTTTTTTTTGTGGTATGTTTGAATGCTTTTGCCATTGTTTAGAGTAGGTTCATTTACACAAAAGTGAGTTTGGGGTTCAAAACAATTATTTTGGTAATTACTAATCACATACACTAAAAAAAGGATATAGGTCCATTTTTTAGATGTCATATTGCTTGGTAGCCAGTCACTTGCCAGTAAGTGCTTCAGCTTTTATTTTACTTCTCTTTTAGAACTGCTTGAAAGGTGGTATTAAGTAAACAGCCGTGAAAATTAACTTGAGTTTTTTATACTCTTTAAGCAAAGCAAAAACACATACTTTCTAAAAAGTTGTACAGAAATGTTTTCAGTTTCTTAAAACTACAGGTATTTATTTTTTCAAAGAATTTACCTAGAAATGGAGAATTTGGCTCCAATATTAATTTTCCTTTTTATCTTACCAGAAAACTAGAGTGAAAACACTGTTGGCAGTCTTGCTGTTTTGACTTCAACATAGTAGAGAATGAAGATGTGGCTGAGTTTTTAATATTCTGGAATTTCATGACCACCAGCACTTTGTTGTTGTGTAGCCAAGGTAATTAAAGCAATCAGATATTTTAGTCATTAGCAGGTGTGGCCTGGCTCTGAAAGAAATCTCAAATCCTAGCTTTATCCTCAGTGCCCTTTTGTCTCATTTACTCTAAAACATATTTATTATTTAGTTGCTATTCTGGTTCTTAATTTGACCAGTGAATTTTTGCTTAAAGTTTAATGTACAAAGTTTCCTTTGATAGAAAATATGTCAGATTATAGTATAATGAAAGAAATTTACCTGTTAAGACTTCACATTGATGGCGGTAGGGAGGGAAGGACAGAGACAGACTAGCAAGGAGGGAGAGAGAGGGAGAGAGATAGGATTGCATCCTTACCATTTTGTAGACAAGGAAACTTGAGGCTAAGAACCTCAGTGAAGATGGTTAGTAGTTTGGGACATCCAGCTATTAAGTGGTGGGACAGGACTGGGCTACCCAGTTCACACTCCAGATACTGCAGTTCATTCCTGTATTTTCTTGCTTCTTGAGGCCCAGTCTCATAACTGTAATGAAATACTTTACTTCTGTAACCACTCCCTTTCATGTGGCAGTATACTTTTTAACTATTAATGAGAATGTAAATTCAGTGTCTCATTCTAGAAGTTCTTACCTTTGAGAGCTTTAGAAAAATAGGCAAACCTGTTAACCACCCCGATGAGATACTGTTTGTGTACCCCACCTAAACTATTGACCTGTGTTCTTACTGAAAAGCAGGACTGATTTAACCCTAAGAGAGGTGACATGGAAATGTGATGACAAGCTGGGTAGCATTCATAGCATCCTTACGTTTTTAAGAAGAAATGTGAGGGTCACAATGGAGTTCTTACAGGCAGACAGGTGGAAGTACCCCTCCCATGGATTATTTAGTAGATGAGAAAACTGTATGTTACATTTTTACTTGGTTCCATAATGAGACATGATGTGAGTAGACTTCCATCTCTTTTTAAATTTTCTTCCCTGAAAGTCTGGTCCCCCTTTCCCCAGTTCCCATGGCCCATAGCTATCCTTTTGGCTCTGATGTTTCTTCTTAATTCTGAACAGCTATATTCCATGAGCTCCTAGAAAAAAGACAAAGAAAACATCAGTCTCTCCAGACTGCCTTGCAGTCAGTGCCACAGTTGCCAGATGGTCTGACCTGTGACCCTGTCTTCTTTTGATTGTGCCCACATTGAACCGCATCCCAAATGCTATCTTGATATATGTCCTCATTATCGATCTTGATTTTTAAGCTTCCATTTACAGTTGATTCACAGTCGGGGAGAGCCATGTTCAGAAACTTTTTCTGATGGCCTGAGTTTTCTTCTGTTTCATCCCTTTGCTTCTATTTATGTTCTTTGTATCTCTTCTTCCTTGAGCTTGCACCTTTTGCATAGTTGACTCTGTTATATCATCTTTGGGGCTGCAGAATAAAAGTTGGAAGATTTTAAAGTTAAAGTTCCCAGAATAATGTTGTCGCCCACATTGCACATATGTCACATTTTGAGTTTACTAGTTAAGCCTCTAAATATGTGCTTTATATACAGTATGTGCAGTGTGATGACTTAGGTTGCCATGAGAACCTAAAAATTTTAGGCTTAAATGGTTCAGTAACAGACACATTTTTTTCTTTTATTGCCTTAGAAGAAAGGTAGTTTTTTTTCTGTTATCTAATATACTTTTTACAAATTGAAATATTAGGCCGTGACCATTCTCATATATCGTTTCTTGCTAATAGTAGGATGGGTGGCTTCTTTGTCTATTATCAGTCTCCTTCATTCCAATCTCCCATGCTCTAGTTTGTTCCCTCTGCACCTGTCTCTTGTTACTCTTCCTGCTACAGGATAGGGTTAGAAGTAGGAAACTGGAACCTTTTAAAAAGAGTGCACCTGGAGAGGGATTGTCTATCTAGTGGGGTGTCCCTAAGCACACCTAAGGAATTCTTCTCTCATGCAAGCCCCGAGATGAGCTTGTAGTGGTAAAATTTGCTTGAAAAGTTAAAAAAAAAAAAAGCATTGTAATGTCTGTCTAAAAAATTCAGGTTCACTTTGATTTGGAATACATTATTTTGATTAATTTCTTGATCAGGATACTTGTTTATTCTTGGCTGGGTTTAGTCACGAAGATGCCCTTTTTGGCCAGCAGTATGAGGGAGATGACAAGATGTTAGAGATGGAACACGCTGTATTGTTTAGTTTTGGGTTCTTAAACCTGTTTTGGATCAGGGCCCCCTTTGAAAAATCTGGTAAAAAGCCATGGACTTAATTTCCCTATAAATATAAACAAATAAGTATATAAACATAGTTTGCATATATATGTAAAATTGTTTACATAATATAAGGAAGTTTATGGAATCCATGAGATAGCCATAGATTCCATAGGTCTGTGGACTCCTGATCTGATCCAGTGCAGTTTTTCACTTGATGAAGCGGGTCCAGAGAGGAGAAATAACTTGGCCAGAGGCTGTACTGTGTGACCATAGCTGTGCTCATACCCCCCAAAACAGCGTATCGGTTCGTATCAGGAATCGACGTTGTTATAACAGGGCTGCTCAGAAAAATTAACTATATAAGCCACTACATACAGTTAAGAGGTTTTTAATAAAATGTTGAACAGTTGGGTGCCTGTGTTTTCTGGGACATGAAAGTGCCACTGCTGCAGGCATCCTGGTGCTTGTCTTTTCCCTTTGGGTGTTGGGTGTGTCTGACAGGGTGTGGGCAGGGCTCTGCCTGGCACTAGGCAATGGAGGTATTTGCTCTCATGAAGTACCCTTTGCTGCTCATCACCACCACATCACCTGCAAGGGGCAAAGAGAAAAATGTCAAAATTTCAAATGGTTAATTTGCTGATATAATGTATTGAAGTAAGCGAGTATAGTGGACCAGATAAATCTTAAAAATTTGAAGGATTTTTTTCTTTTAGGGAAAGTGTGTTATTGGGGAGCTACCTAGTACATTTGTGTTTGTGCCCCATAAGCTTGGGTTGTGCACACATGTACACCAGACAGTTCAGTGATGGAAAGGAGCTGCGCAGTGCTCTTTTTTCTTTGGAGCCTCCCTTAATGCCTGGATGACTTCGCGGTGTTCTGTAATCGAGGACCTCAGAGGACATCAGCATCAGCATTTGTAGTTCTGCCATTTTGTCTCCCTGTGGCAGGTGTTTGTTTTTCCCTTAATGGTGGCGTAAAATTTTCTCAAGGCTAAGCAGAGATTTCTGAGATGGAAGAATATTTTCCTGAAAGTATTATGTGAGAGATGTTAGAGTGGATGCTGAGTTATGGTCTAAGTTTATTTTTATCTTTCTTTAGAATATATTTTCTGTAAAAGTGAGCAAAAACTATTATAATTTTGCCTCTATAAGCAGTGTGCTATTAATTTCATACTGTTGAGAAACATTTTAGGTTTAAGTTGTTACACATTTTTAAATTATATCCTCAAGGAACTTGAGGAATGGAAGAACCTCACATTAGAAACCCTGTAGTCCAAACCCTCTACCCTCACGTTTAAGATAACTGCAGGTCCCCTTAGCGAGAGTGCTGATAGGTGGGACCCCTGGGGGCTATAGGCCTGCCTGTCCTCAGTCTTTCTCTCTCAGTTTGCATAGCATTTATAGTTTGTATCCCACACATTAGGCCTTGTCCTATATTATTCAGCCTTTATTATCTCATGTGTTAATCTTAGCCAAGAACTAGATAATAAGTATTGGGAGTCAGTGATAGCATGGCTCACATTTGTTCTGTAGCCTTGCAGGACTGAATGAATATATAGACAGTGTGCAGTAAGTACTGGTTGATTTGTTAACAGTAGCTCCGACCAGGGTGGCTTAGTTGGTTGGGGTGTTATCCTGTAACCGAAAGGTTGCTGGTTTGATTCCCGCGTGGGGCACATGCCTGGGTTTGTGTGCAGGAGGCAGCCAATTGGTGTTTCTCTCTCACATCAGCGTTTCTTTCTCTCTCTCCCTTCCCCACTCTCGAATGAGAATAAAATAAATCTTTAAAAAAAGTACCAAAGCATAGAATCATTTGATCCAATCAGCTGTGCATTTTTAAAAAATCTGTAGAGTGTTCGCTCTGCTCGGAAATTAGGCTTTTCATATATTTCACATTGAGATGAATCTGAATGAATTGTTCTAAGCAAAGTAGTTTTTGGAATATAAATACATATTTGGCTTCTGATTGTATAAGCCAGCATCCTGGGAAATATATTTTTATTATATCAGAATTTATTTTAACTTCTACCAACCAGAAAAAGGTAAGAGACCCTGAAATATAGCCTGAGAATTGGAATGTAACAAAAGGAGCCGTGAAGGTTAGGCTCATTCACGTCAATGGGAAATAACCTTTTTTGTGTGTTTTAAATTCCCAGAATTTAAGTGATAAATTTAAGCATCACGGGTACTGCTGATCTGGTAAGAGTCTGACCCAGTAAAGTATTCACAATGTCTTTTCTGTTTGCCTGGGCTGAGCGATTCTTGGTGTAGGTGACTGAAATTATTAGGAAGTTCCTTGATTGAAGCAGAGTCTCTCAAACCTTTCTTCAAGTACCAGCCTGTGTGTCTCTGCCTTTTGTGTGGAGCATGTGAACAGAGTGCATGTGTGCATGAGATAATTGGGCTTTCACTAATGGTCCCTTTTCAGCAACCATGTATGGGTAAAGCTGTGCAGGTCTCTGCTCCTCCCTCTCTGAGCACCGAGCAGGATCTGTTCTGCTGAAGCTGCTGTTCCACTTTTCAGCTTTCTATATTTGTACAGCAAGAGCAAGCGCAGCCCACTAGCTAGGCCGTGTGGCTGCCCTGTGTACCCACATTGGCTCAGGGGCCTGCTCAGGGCTCAGCCAGGGCTCGAAGTCTGTGTTCTTACGTGCGTCCATCTGTCTGTCTGTGTACGTTTCTGTGGAGGACTCAGGTTTTCAAGTTAAAGAGGTGACCTGTTTGCCTTTGTTGTCTTGTTTTGTCAATTATAAATTGTAGAGAATGTTTGAGAAACTTTGAGGTGGGGCGTGGAGGCAAGATTTGTATTATTTAACAAAATATGTTTTAGGAAGGGGATGCCAAACTGGTAAATAACAGTGTCAGAAGTGGTCTTTGGGTTCTCTCTTAGCAAACTTATCTCATTAAAGTAGTCGTCATCTTTTTTTCCCCCTTTTGATTTTTTGGGGTCACAAAGATCAATTCTTAGGGGTGGAAATGAATCCTTTCCTGGTACAGACTTAAGCAGAAAAGTCTGAGACACCTCTGTGCCCTTAAGAAATGATTTTGTGTCCTAGGGGCCAAGCCTCCTGGCCCTCCGCTGGGAAAGGGACTGTGGGAACTGCCCCATTGGCTTTGGGCTTTGCAGCGGTCTGTGCTGTGTTTGCACGCTGCACAGTGCTTTCTGAAGTCTGGCCTCACTGCAACAGGGCTTGCAGTGTGTCTTGGTGTCATGCCTATTTAAGGAATGGTAGGGGACAGGACATGTAGACAGATTTCAGGCCATTTCCAAAACAGTATTGGGTTAAAAGATGCTTTCATAATTTGTTATGAGATACTCTGATTAGAGAGAAATGAATTCCTCACTCTTGGTCAACTTAAGTCTAAATTCAAGTTTGTTTGTTTTATACTTTACTCCCCTCCCCCATCACCCCATGAGTCATAAGCATGCAGACTTGGGAATAGAACATGTCAGCTGAGTAGGGATGAGACAGTTCTCTGCACATACTTGTAACTGTGACCGATGAGGAGAGAAAAGGACTCTAAAAGCTAGAGAAACACATTCTCCGTGCCTTGTGGTATGATTGCAAAGTTCCTTGCTACTATTTGCTAATGTATTCTGACTCTGAATCACTTAGGAATCTGCTTTGCCACTTGTCCATTGTTGGCTTTGATTGTGTGGGTGTTTGTTTAGGGCCTAGGACCTGGTACTGAGCCTCTCAGGGGTCCTGCATACCTAATGACTTTCTGTTGACTGTGGCGTTAAATAGGCTTTATCGTCCCCTTCTTGGCAACTCCTAATACCCATCTCATGGGTACCATCCTACTAGTGTTTTCTCATTTATACCGTGAATTGCTATATGCTCTTTGTAGGGTCTGTCACTGGGGATTAGCCTCAGTGACAGCTCTTTGATATTACAACTCAACCTCAGGAAAGGGCAGTGTGGCTAGCACATCTCTACTCCACTTTTCCTTTTATTCTTGATCTTTTAAAGAAATTTATAATTTCCCTGGTCTCATTTTATTAATCATCTTATCAAAGAAGAAAACATTTTGGGACTCATCCTGTTTCACCATAGGCGCCAACCTTAGAACCTGGAAGAATAATGATAGAAAACATTTACTGAGCACTTTGATGTTCCAGGAACTGTTCTCAGTGCTTTCTATATGTAAACCCTTTAATTCTTACATGCACCCTGGAAGGTGATACTACTGCTGTAACCATTTTCCAGCCGAGGATACAGGTATAAAGAAATTAAACAATTTACCCAAAGTTACCTGGTTAGTAAGCAGCAAAACTGGGATTAGAAAGCAGTGGTGTGGCTAGAGTCTGAATGTAGGGTATATTGTACGCTGACAGTAATAAATATGTGTCATTTTATTAATACATTTGAAATATTGGGTTATTGAATGATGAATCAGTCTAATCCAGTTTTGTGTTAGAATTTCCTTATGAAAATGACTCTATGACTCTAGTTTTGTAGGTCACTGTCGACAAATTCATTTATTGATGATAAAGAACTACAAGGCAACTAGCAAGTCCTTGGGTCATCCCCAAAATTACTAGTATGCTAGTGCCAGACTGTTTACTGAAGATACTAAAAGCAGAATGTTAGCTTCCTTAACTCTTGTTCCCTGCACTACACATCCTCAAGAGATGCCCTCAAAGGGGGAGCATAGGAAAGGCACGTTGGCAAGTTTTGCCTAATCCACTAACCTTGATCTGTGTGAGTATAACAGGGTAACAGGAAGGTCTGTTCAAAAGAAACAATGAGGGGGACTTAGGGCAGGCTGAGTAGTTTCAGTGGAGGGTAACAAAAGTGATGTTCTATCTTAGACAATGTGGCTGAATAGCTGAGAAGTTTGATGTGGATAGGGAAATAAGATTTAGTTCTCCTGAGATGTTTTAGTCTCTCTCTGTCTGTCTCAAACTGATGGCAGGTTATTCTTTGCCATATATACTTTCCCTTGGATTTATGCCGTCCTAAGTTTTTTTTGGTTTTGGTATAAGTCATGTCTTCTGAACAAGACTTAAAACTCATTAAGGACAGGGTTTGGGCCTTTTTTTTTTTGTACCCTCTCTAGTTCTTGGTTTATAGTGGATATTCTGTCCATGTGTTTTTGATTGATAAAGCTCCCATTTTATAAAGAGCTTGTTTTTGTAAAAATGAAATCAAAGCACTGACAAGTTTAATTTTGTGGAACAGTGGGATTTTTTTTTTTTTTTAAGGAGTGGTTTGAAGGAGGCAACAGATCATATAAATGGGTATTTAAATGTGAGAAGCACTTTTAGGAGCATAATTTGAGAGTGATGAAAGCATAATAATTGAAGTAACTTTAAAAAAAATGACAGTGTTAATGAGATACTTAGAATTTGCCCTGGGGTTGTACATCCTTTGGGATGAATCAAGCTAGCTTGAACAGACTTCCTGATTGGCTGAAGCAAAGGTGTAATTTTTGTACTTTCTGGCATATAACCTAACCATCTCGGGAAGCATTTGCATAGGAGTCTTTTTTGGTTTTGTAGGATTATGATATTAAGAACAGAAAGAGATTGAATAAAGTTTCCTGCTTGTCGACAGAACAGGATAAACCTCCTGAGACAGGGCCATATGGAAGTATCCTGCTTGAGTGCCCATGTATTTGGGATGAGGTTGGGGCAGATGGTACAGGCAGGGTTCTCTTGGCTGCTTGGTCAAGGGTTTTGGAGATGACAAGTTAGATGCTAGTGTTGTGGAAAGGCTGTTGTATGTTGTATGTATTGGGCACATCTGCCTAACAAGTGGAGTGAGCTCAATGAAAGGATGAGTTGGGTGGCGTTGGGGGGTAAGATAAGGGAAGAGGTCGGAGGATGTCTACCTGGAAATGATATCTGCAATTTGATCTTAACCTCCCTCCGAGATTAGGGAGAGGAAGACAAGATAGTGTGAGAAATAATATTCCAGATCCCTGGCTGCTTCTGTTCTCTTGAGCCTTCAAGGAAGATACTGCAGGACTGTAGGATTTTTCTGTTCAAGCTTGAAGCTGTTTTGATCCTTTTTGAGGTACTAGGCCAAAAGCTGTATTTATAGAACTTATTTTGACATCTTATCTCGCCCCATCCCTGTCTTCCTTGCTGGAATTCAGCTAATGGTACACTCAGCCTGGCAGGAAAGGTTGATTGAAGGAAATGTACACATAGAAATACAGCTGAGTGATTGAAAATGGTTCCAGACTTTGTAAATAGGCCAGTCTTAAGATTAGTTGTTTCAGCTGCATGAACATCATTTGAGTTGCTGGGGTAATTTCAAATGCTGCAGTATAGTTTACCTGGCTCACATATGGTATACACTGGTTCATCTGGACAATGGCTGTTGCTACACAAAAGTTTCAGGCAAAGCAGGGGGGAAAAATACAAAAACAAAGTACTTGTTTTGGAACAGCATAAATTGGGAATTTTCTTTATTTTGTCCCTCATAGTTTGAGTTTTCTTCTAAAAAATTTCCGTAGAATAGTTAACATCATTTTGTAAACAATTCAGCCAGTATTCCACATTTGCAACCTTGTTAGCAGTTTTTTCTTTACCCTTCCAAAGATCTGTTTATATACGAGCCATGTGTAATTCCTTTCTAATTATATAAGTATATCTTTCTTATCAATCCTTAGAGGTTGGAACTGCCTTACTCTCTTTAATAGCTGCAGAGTGTTTTTCTGTATTGCTATACTGTAATTTATTTAACCAGCACCCAAATGATGGACGTATATGTTTCCAGCTTTTGCTATTTTGAATAGTGGTCTTACAAAGAAAGCCCCTTTGCATACTCGTGTTTATTTCTAAAACTGGAATTGCTGGAATCAAAGGGCATGAGTAGTTGTCAGTACTGATGAGATACTTAAGATCTTTTAAAAATATTTCGCAAGTTATATTATGCACTGAATAATATTATTAGTGATCAGAAAGGTCTCAATGCATAGGCAAAGTACCACCCCAAACAGTTAGTAGAATGAACACCTGACCTGAAATGGAAGACTCAAGAAGCCTTCTTGAGATAAGCTTTATTATTAAACCTAGCGACCATTATTGTCAGAGAAGAAGTAAGTTGCCTGGAGTAGGCAGGAGCAGCCCTTCCTTTTAAATTTTTTTTAAATTTTATTTTTATTTTAAGGGAATTGGTGATGGTAGCTGAAGCTGCAAGTCGATACCTCTCCCTCCCTCCCTCTCTTACTCAAAATGTTAGTTGTGCCCCCCCCCTTACTCCCAGAAAGTTAGTTTCACTCATTTATGACCTCTACCAATTAGAAAAACATTTGTGGTCCCTGACTAATTGGATCTTTTACTCTTAAAACTATTCATATGGCTGTGACACCATTTAGTCATCATAATTAGCCTTTAAATTCCGACTAGTTGTATCTACAGTTTAATCATCACGTCAGAAAATAAAAGCAAAGTAATATTTTGAGTTTCCCTTCCAAAAAAACACTTTACAAACGGACTTATTTTACCAAATAGAGTGCCGTGACCCCAGGAGGATAAGTCTCACTGACTGGTTGTAGCGCCTAGGTCACTTAACTTGTTCTCTTCAGTTTAGTTCTGAAAAGTGGGAATGAAAATGGTAAATAATCTCCTTTGAGCGCTCAGAGAAATAATTATAGTCGTTCCCAGAAGGTTATGTATTATAGAAATGACTCTTCAGAGATATCAAGATTATAAAGTAATTTTAAAAGTAACTTGACAGTGTTTCAGAAGAAAATTAGTCACATTCTGCCTACATGGCACTAACATATGGTGCAGCCCTGTTGAGCTGCACAAGTGGGCTGAAATCAAAATGCAGTTGGAGAGGAGCAGTAGTGACTCACTAGATGAGACAGATTTGGCCTTATGGCAGGGCAGTGAGACGAAAGCGGAACTGGTGGCCTCAGAACATGTCAGATTTGAGCAAGTGGTACATGAATATTATGGGAAAGTAGAATGTCTGAGCCCTCGAGTTTGGATTAGGTGCTTTGTCTGGTGTCTCATTCCCTGTAGGTAGGCCCCTTCTGTGTCTTTAGAGCCTCCGCTTCTTCCACACAACGGGGAGCCTTTGCTGCCTCTGACTTCTGTGCATGGTTCCCTGTGTCTTCGAAGGTAGAAACCACTAGTCAAGTATTTAACATTGATATGTCTGAACACTGAATTCAATCTAGAAAGATACATAGAGTTAGCAATTCTCCCCGGAGAAAGTGGCACATTAACTTAACTAACATATATAAATTACTGCTGTTACATTGAGCAATATGTTGCCTGGTTCTGACAGTGCTGCCAAGGAAACAGGAGCTAAAACAGAATGAGATTCCTACATTTCACTCCCAACACCCAATAGAGAGCTATAGGAGGAGGAGAGAGGGAAAATGTATTTCACCAAGTATAATGAGCACTTTTTTTGCCCAAATTTTTGGGGGGAAAATAAGAATGCGCATTATACGTGGGTAGTACTAATTCCCAATTTGTCATGGGTAATGTGAATTATACATGGGAATTACCATTAAAATGTGGGTGCACATTATACACAGAAGTGCATTATACACGGCAAAATACGGTACTTTATGGGGATTTGAGAATTACTTTTTTTTGAGAGTATAGGCATTTTGGAAGGAAGTAGGAAAAGAGATTTTTTAAAAAAAGGATTCTACAGTCCCTTTCTGTCTCACCTGAGCACCTCCAAAATAGGTTGCCCATCTGGTGAGCTGGTCTGTTGTTCAGGTACGTATATATAGTCACAGGGAAGGATCATGTAACTGAGCAGGAGATGGGATGGCAGCTCAGGGAAAGGAAGGAAAACAAAGAGCCAACTCACCTACCCTCATCCAACTTTACTGCTTTTTTGTAGCAATTTCAGAGGACCTGATAATTATGTTGGCTCTGTAAGATAGGTGTTGTCATATTTATTGGTTATGACATAATAGGAAGGGTGTTGTTGGTAAAGTCAAGCCAGTTCTGACTGATCCTTAAATACAAGCTGTTCACAAGAAAAATGTCTTTAATTGTTAAGTAAAAAGGGCAGGTTATGCAATAGTATATACAGTGTGATATTTAATTTGATAATAATTATGTGTATTTGAGTGTGCATGAATCTTAATATATACATAGAAAAAAGCCAGGTGGGAGTTAAACCAACATGTGGTTTAATGTAAAAGTGAATAATTAGGTAAAAATTTTTTAATGGAGGAAGAAAAAATTAAAGGAATAAACAGTCCACTTCTATTTTTAGAAGGGGGGGCTGCTCATAATGTTGCTTTTACCCAAGTACCCACAACTGAAAAAGGTGGGGAGATGTTTCTTATAGATAAATATGTGTAGATGTTTTATTTGAACTGTTAATGTAAAATTAATAAATTATAGTAGATAAACTAGAGAATTCCAGTTCAACAATTGAAGGTTGGATATGTGCTAACTTTATTCCAGGTATTTGGGGGATATAAACAGAAAACAGGAGAAGGGACTTATTACTTGTTCACAAAATGCTAACATCTGAAATATATTGGGTTGGCCAAAAAGTTCCTTTGGTATTTTTCCCTACATGGCTCTAGTAGGGGGTCTTTGACTTCATTTGAAACAATTTCGTTAAATTGTATTGTGACAGCTGTCATGTCAGCATGTATTTTAAAAAACTTAAAACTGGTGAATTTTTCTGTAGCCATTTTAATATTGAAGATGGAAGAAAATATGCAACATTCCGGCATATTATGCTTTATTATTTTAAGAAAGGCAAAAACTCAACTGAAATGCAAAAAATGTTTTGTGCAGTGTATGAAGGTGATGTGACTGACTGAATGTGTCAGAAGTTGTTTGTGAAGTTTCATGCTGGAGATTTCTTGCTGGACGACACTCCACGGTTGGGTAGGCCAGTCAAAGTTGATAGTGATCAATTCAAGACATTGATTGAAAACAATTAACGTTATATCACGTGGGAGATGACCAACATACTCAAAATGTCCAAATCAATAAAGTTGCTGGTGGAAAAAATAAAAGTCTTATTTTATGGGAAAAACTAAATGGATCTTTGGCCAACCCAATATTTTATTAACAAAAATTTAGAAATAAGGTTTACACATAGTTTTTCTTGGGTGTATCCCATATGTGGATAGCAGTTTAAAATCAGTTTGGAGGAAATACGATTATGCTTTTAGATGACTTTTAGTGATAGTCTGGATTAATCTAGTCCTGTCCTCTTACAGATGAGGGAGCTGAGGGCCAGAAAAAAGTGACTCACTGAAGATCACACAAATGGCATCAAATTTGGCCTGTGTTTAACATACTGTTTTGTTACTTTGTAGCAGAGAGTCAAAGCACAGGCCAGGCAGGTGGGGAGTATTCTAGCAGTGGTTAACAAATCTAATGAAAATTTGGGATTCTCTCTTCAGGAAATCATCCATGTCCATTTTCACGCAGTTCAGCAAAAAAAAAAAAAAAAAAAAATAGGGTTCATAGACCTATGTACTCTCCTTTCCATAGAGCTCGTCTGTGGATTTTGAAGAGATCTAAGGGTCCCAGATTGAGAATCAGATGAAAAAGGAAAGGTTTTAAAATTGTTGCCACATTGCATAACAATATTAACATGCTGAACTGTGTTAAAAATGGTTAAGATGGTAGCCCTGGCCAGGTGACTCATTTGTTTGGAGCGTTGTCCTCTGCACCAAAAGGTTGTGGGATTCAATTCCTTGTCAAGACGAATACCTAGGTCCCGGGTTTCATCCGCGGATTGGGGGCAGGGGAGAAGCAACCTATCGATGTTTCTCTGTCTCCCTCCCTCTATCTCTCAATTAATAAACATATTCTTGGGTGAGGATTAAAAAATACTGGTTTAAGATGTAAGTTTTATATGTTTTTTACCATAGGCTTTTTTTTTAGGCTGGAAAAAAAAATTATTGCCACTAAAGAAAGAAAGAAAGCATACCAGCCAGTAGAGGAGGATATGAGATTGAGATCTGTTTATAAACTCTTCTACTAGGGTCAGGGAGAGGACACACATAGATGACTCAGTCTGTAAAGAGTCAGAAGCCCTAAATTTAAGCCTGAATCATGGACATAGTAGTCACAGAGCAAGAGTCACAAGGGAAAAAAGAAGATTTTTGTACACCTCACAGAGCAAATGTTAAGCTTTATCCCTTCCCACCACGACAGGTCAGAACGAAGCCTGGGGCAGTACAAGACCCAGAGTGTTCAACATAGAGTAATTTATTAGAGTGGGAAGGCGAGGGAAGGCGATGCTCTAGGAATAGTGGGACTAGAAAGGAATTTACTGTGTGCTTCAGTGTATCTGTTTAATCCACCTAATCATCCTCATTTTACAGATTAGCAAAACAATTATTAAATAGTTTTTCTGCAGTCATTTAGTCTTGGGTCCTCCTATGTTGCTGAGTGCTGTTACACATTTTATTTCATTTAATGCACTAGGCTTTGAGGTTAGATTCTGCCCTATTAGTTGTGATGTGTGTACCCAATCCTGGATTAGAATCTGATGGCAACTGTTATTTCCCTGCCACGGGTTCCCAAGGAAGATAGGTAGATTGGCTCCCCCAGTTAAACTGCTGGATTTTAGCACCATACCCTGGTGAAGTTTTGCATGGATATGAGCCTGGTTAGTCAGAAAAGCTTCACAGTTGATCCTTTTATCTGGTTACTTCGATTTCTAAGGTATAGGGGAGGTGGAGGACATGCAGTTCTCCAAAGCAGTATGCCCAGGCTTCCTTCCTATTAGATTAGAGGTTGTCAGATGTTTTTAAAAGCAGAAATGTTTTCCCCTAAACACAAAAGTCAAGCTGGTTGAGGTTGAAACAGGAGGGCAAGGCGAGCCCAGCTGTGTGCTTCTCCTGGCCCTCAAGTTTAACCCTAAGTCTATTAATTCCATATTTCCATACCGTATTCCATTAATTTGAGGATGCACACATTTATGAACCAGCCATAAACTAGGACAAAAAGAAAGGGCATCGCAAGCGGTCTAAAAGGTAACAGACATTTTTTAAAACAGCACAATTTCCCCAAGTCATTTTTATCATTTGTCTCTTTCCTCTTCCAGTTATAAGTTTTTTACTGTGGCTTGATCGAATTCTGGGTATTGATTTGGTTTCTTTTGAGAAACATACTTAAGTCTTCTTTTATAGGTGAGAAAACTGACACTTAGAGATGTTAATTAACTTGCTCAGAGTCACAAGCCTACTGACTAGCAGCAGGAAGTTTTCACTACCCTTAATTGTATCTCTCACGTGACTGTTGAGACTTTGGACATTTACCTACTTAAAAATTTGCACGATAAAAAGGTCAGATTCAACTTCATGGTCCTCAGCATTTAAACAGTCTTTTCTGTGGTTTGTGTACATGATCTTCCTTGTACACAGTTTTTAACCTCTGTCCACCTTTCACCTAAGGGTTGAAGTGTCTGGCTTTATATTCCAACCTCTTATTACCTGGATTGATGTGATCTTGAGAGTTACTTAATTACTTTGTGTCTTTTGTCATCTGTAAATAAGGCTAGAAGAGGTATGAGGATTAAATATAAAGCATCCAAGATACTACGTGGCATACAGTAAATGCTCACAAAATGTTAGCTCATATAATTATGACTTTATAAATGTCTAGACATTTGTCCCCACTTTCAGGTATAGATTTATAAACTTTAAGTACCGTATTCCATTAATTTGAGGATGCACACATTTACTACCATTGATGGCATTTTAAATTCCTTGATTTGTAGTAATCTATTAGACTGCTAAAGATTAAAAAATCTGCTGTTCAAAAAACCATTCATCTCAAAGCAGAATATAAAATCGGTGGATTATCTGTTGTTTTGAATTACCCAGGCCTGCTGTCTTATTTCCCAGGAGGCTTAGGGTTAGGGTTAAACTCGAGGGCCAGGAGAGGCACACAGCTGGGCTCTGCCTTGCCCTCCTCTGTTTCAACCTCAACAGCTGGATTTTTGTGTTTAGGGGAAAACATTTCTGCTTTTAAAAACATTTGACAACCTCTAATCTGGATAGGTGTTCAATTCTTCAGTAGCTCTCTGTTTTATATCAACGAAGCTTTTCAAGGTATTGAGAGCACTTAACTAACACTTGTTAGTAAGAGTTGGTGAGTCTTAAGAGAATAGTGGTTACCAGAGGGGGATAAGGGGCGGGGGGTCAGGTGGGTATAGGAAGTCAAATAAATATATGGTAATGTATTGGAAACCAGACTTTCGGTGGTGAGCACACAACAGACTATACAGAGAAAGCTGTTAACCAGTGTTACCTCAATTAAAAAAAAAAAAAAGAGTCTTGCTAATGAGGCCAAACATGGGTTCAGGCCTTATGTAGGTCATTGAGCATTACTGTGCCTGCTACCAGCCCCCTGTATTTGGAGTTTGTAATTCAGTGCATACTGTGTAAGAGCTACTGATGGAGTGAGTCATTGGCCATCTTCCTAGGAAGGACAGTGTTTTGTCATTTACTCAACACACCGGCTCCATAGGCCACCAGGAAACCGAGGAATGGAAAGGGTTTATTACCTTGCCCACACAAGGAAGACGTGTAGATCTGAGAGCTTTGGTATCAGTCCCAAGAGGTGATGCTGTTCGTTCACTCTTAAACCCTTGAAGCATGTCAAGATCATAATATAAGTTCCAAGATGTATTCCAAAGCCATATATAAATTCTTTCCAGGTTGTCTTTCCTTGGGGAAATGGTGAGATAGGTAGTTTGCCTTTTAGAGTCCCTGCTACTATTTACTTGCTAAATGCAATCTTAAAACTTCAAAGGAGCCTGGCTGGTATAGCTCAGTGGATTGAGTGCCAGCCAGCAAACCAAAGGGTCGCTGGTTCCATTCCCAGTCAGGGCACATGTGGTTCTTGGAGGGGGTGTGCGAGAGGCAACTGATCAATGTTTCTCTCACACATCAATGTTTCTCTCCCTCTCCCTTCCCCCTCTAAAACTAAATAAATAAAATCTTTTAAAAAAACTTCAAAGGAGGTCATATTTTGAACAATTAATACTCCTTGCTTCCCTCAGCTGGCTTGCCCTTCATCCTTCTCTGCTTTGTTGCCACCTTTTTAGTGCTCTTTTTCCCCCTTAGTACTTTTCACCTCTCTTTGGAAACTCTTTATATTATACCTTCCTTCATAGTGATTAAGAAAGGTAGGGGGTAATGTTCATAGAAAAAGACCTTTGCAGAGCTCCAAGGAGCTCCAGACCGTCCTCACAGAGCTTAATGCATTTTGCTTGGTTCCCCAGAAATAAAAGATGTAAAAACCTCAAACTTCAAGCTTTTAGTTTCCATTTAGCTTTCTCCTCTCCTTAAAGCATTTCTATTTTCCTACAGACTAGGCAACAGAATGTAGGAATAGCAAAACTGGGAAAACAAAGCTTTTAAAGGAAATAGCTTCTTGTGTGTTAGGCTTCCCACTGGCCCTCCTCCAAGTGACCAAGGCCTGTGTGGATGGAGGAAGACCAGGTGATCTTTTTTTGTGTGTTTGGGTTTTCCTTTAAAAAGTCTTCAGGTAACTTAGGAGTAGGGTAATTAATATCCTGCTTACCTATTTGTTTGTTTTAAAGAATTCATTTTTATCTCTTGACTGAGCAGTTGGGGTATTCCTTAGCCCCATTAGGGCTGCTGTGTTCTCTCGGATCTGGACATGTGTCCCTTACCCTTTCATACACTGGCCCTTCTTCACAACCCCAGGCTTCCCTTTTGACCTCTGTACCCTGGAGATTCCCCAACTAGCATGCTGCCTGAGTCTGGTCTCACAGGGTCACACAGCAGCAGTGTTTCTCAGCCATGCATGTTTCAAGAAACACCGGGGGAGGGAAACATGACTCCCGGTCTTTTCTTTGCCCTTTCCACTTTCCAAAATAAAATTAACAAGTAGAAAGTTAACTTGCTCTCTACCCTCCATGGTTACCACTGCTTGCTTCACTGCTGTCTAATAAAAGCTTGTACCTCCTAGGTGATGGTCACATTTCTCAAGACAGACCATAGGCTTTGGGGTTAGAATCCTTCGTGTAGAATGTTTTAGCATCTAAATCCTCAGAGTGGTCCCCACTGTAAATGGTGATAATATTACAGGATTGTATAAGGTATTGTGAATTTAATAAATTTAATAAATTCCTTTTTCTTAACAACTTTTGATCTTATAGGCAGGTCCAAGTAAATGCTTCTAGAAGTTTTTTTGTTAGAATAGTCTTTGCCTTAAAGTGATTGCTTTTTGCAAGCATCACTACTTCAGCAAAACTGAAAACCAATTTGGTCCAAATGAGAAGTCATATTAAGTACTTAAGCACCAATTTTATGCCTGTCAAGTAGCATCTTTGTCTTCAGGGAGGGTAAGTAGAGTGTAGTATCTCACAGTTATGATTCTGGCTTTGACTTTCAGGGTTCTTTCACACTTTCCGATGTAGACCTCATTCTTGGTGACTTTGAGCCGTTCTCTGCATATAGCTGGAGGAGTTGTGGACAAGGTTTATAAGGATTTGGGCAGCTTTACAGAATCAATCTTTTCTTGTGAGATGGTTTGATAATGTTTAAAAATAAAACAAATTGGTTTTGTGGTTACTCTCTTTGCTTTTACCTTCAATTAACTTCCTTATCTTCTTTTTTTTTTTTTTTTTTTTTTTTTTTTTTTTTTTTTTTTTTTTTTTTTGGTTTCGGTGGTTCACCACCTCCCTGCATTTACAGGGCCAGCAAGATGCATTTACACAGGCAGGAACTTGGTTGCCTTTGAAGTGTTTTATGTCTGGCACCTATTCAGGAAGGTTGCTTTGGGGAATGTAAAGTGTCCTCTCCACATTAATAACACGATCCTTAATTGCAAAAAGAATTATGCAGTTTTTAGTTTTATTGTAGTTTCCCATCCAAAAGCAGACACTAAAAATGATTGTTTTGGTGACTTAGATATATTGCAATTCAACTTTGTAAATCCTAATCATTTTACAATTTGTACTGACATTTTGGGGCAAGCCTCTGTTAAATCTTTTGGTACGTTAATTCCCTACTTTTTAAGTTGGTGGAGTTTAAAAATTAGCTTTAAGATGTTAAATGCAATTTATCTTTAAGGTATTGTGAACTTTAAAAATGGGAGGGGGAGGGGTTCTGTTAAAAAAATTATCATTAGCCATGGTGACAAAGGGGGCTTTTCTTTGGAAAGAAGATACATATCTGGAATTATGAGAAGTATAGTAGGCATGGCCCACTTATTTTTCTTTCCTTGGTTTTTTAGAGTGAAGACATAGTCCAGAGAGGGAGGTGTAAAGCTACAGGTATGGGCTAACTGCTGGATGGGTGTGCTCCATGGGCGTCTTTTTAACCTTCTTGCATGAGGCCTGTTGTGCAGATATGAAAAAATTACCTTCAGAAAGGTGATGGCTTTTTTCTACATTTTCTTGTTCCTAGGAAGCTAGAAATATTTTCTGTTTCTCAACTTTCCTTAGGTAAAATTTTCCAAGGCAGGTTTATCTCCCAATTGAACTAGCTGTTGACTGTTCTAATAGCTGTGGAAGGGGAGGGAAGGGGGGGAGAAAGAGAGGGAAGGAGTCAGGGGTGGGGGGAGCATTACTCCACACATCAACTACCCAGCTAACTTTCTTTCTTACTATGCTTAAAAACTGGGAGACCAAGTAAACTAGAATGAGAGTGAAGACAGGACTTAATGGTTTTTACTCAGATAATGTTGCCCTCCTGGAACCAGCATTTTTGTCCAGCATGCTGATTTTTTAAATCAGCACTGGAGTTTACAGAATTATACTCAAGTTCCAGAACTAGTTTGGTATCTGAAAATGTGACCTGATTTGAAGGGTGGTCCCAATTTGACAGGGCAGTTTATTAGGTTAAGTTTAGTCCCAGACACTTCAAGAGAGGCTCTGCGCTTACACTTTGGCTTAGAGTGAGAAGCAGAGAAGAGGTCTTTCTTTTGGTCCTTATCTTTTCACTGATTGGGGGAGGAGACAGTGGTGATTAAAAATGGGGGGAGGAAGTGGAAAACCTTTTAGTTTTCAAAAAAAAGGCATTACTTTTCCTCCTTTTCACCTTGTCATGTCGTCTCAGTATACCATATATGATAATTTTACAAGCAAACTAACTTGCATAGAACAATCACTAAACTTAATGGTTTTTGTCTTGCAGTGATTTTAGATTTGAAATAGAAACTTATTTACAATATTGTGTAAAGAAATTTTTTAAAGAATTAATTTATTTTTAGAGAGAGGGGAAGGGAGGGGGAGAGAAACATCAATGTGTGGTTGCCTCTTGTTCGCTCCCTACTGGGGACTTGCCCCCGCAATGCAGGCATGAGCCCTTGACAGGGAATCGAACCAGTGAGCCTTTGGTTCCCAGGCTGGCGCTCAATCCACTGAGCCACACCAACCAGGGCCACAATATTTTTTATTCTTTACTTTAAAACTCTCCTTCCCCCAGAAATTTTTTCATTGCCTAGACTCTTATTGGAAACTCACAAAATTTTCTGGTTTGCTTTAAATTATAGTTGTCACATTTTTGCAAAAAAGCTCCTGTAAAGTGAGATGCCAGGGAGATCATTACCAATTTAGGTCAGTGTATTTTTGCATATGCAAGGCACTAGATTAGGAACTCTAGGAGACCCACTAATTATAGTAGAAGTACTCAAATTTTGAAGTGAAATTTAAGTCCATAAAGGTTTTAAGCTAAATTAAGTCATTCTGGTTGGTTATTTTCTAGTCGTGTCAGTTACTTCTTTTCTACCTTTCTTATGTCATCTGACTGCCAGAAGCTGGGGCAGGGGGTGAACATACAGTTCACTTAACTGTCTGAGGTTATGACTTACTTAGATTTTCACTTTTCTTTGTATAGACTGATGGTGATTTTTAATGACACAGATTTTCTTTTATAATTTAGTTGCACGCCCTAATTTCCTTTTAAGGTCATCTAACTAGACCTCACATTTAGCCCTTTAAAACAAATACATTTAGAATATCTGGGTGGAAGTATAAAATCGCTTCACCTGTCATTGAACTCCCTGGTTACATCAAGATAGACAGCCACATGCCACCTGGGTTTTTGTTTTTATTTCCTTGCTTAAATAATATGCTTTTCTTTGCTCTTTCACTCTTTTTGACAAAACAAAGGCTATGGTTTCTAGCATTTCTCTCTCTTAATTCAGCTTTTAAATTGCTTAAGCCAGGGGTGTCAAACTCATTTTCACCAGGGGCCACATCAGCCTGGCAGTTCCCTTCAAGGGGCTGAATGTAATTTCAACACCTCAACAGTTAAGGTTTAGTTATATTTATACAGTCCTAAAATTATTTCAGCCCTTTGAAGGCAACCATGAAGCTGATGTGGCCCCCAGGGAAAATGAGTTTGACACCCCTGGCTTATGCCATTTAGATACTCTAAATGCAGGGTGTGCTATTTTTGAGGGTTCTCCTTATCTACCCATCATTTTTTATGATTTGGGTTCTTATGTTGTAGCAGACTGAGTGCATCTGTCTGTTTTCACATAATCAAGCTTTGAAATACTGCCCTTAGAAAAGAAGTATAGAATACTGAAAGCAGAGAACACTGAGACAGACAAGCAAAGAAAGGAGAGGGACCCATGAATATAAATTCATAATGAGGACAAGTGGTAAAGAAGGGCTGAGGGAAAGTTAAGGCCTTCTTTTGCAGTGAGCTCTTGGTTATAATCTGTCCTGCCAACTCTTTCTTTCTAACGCATCCTTTATGGGGAAAGCCTGGAATGTGTTTCTGATTCAGAAATTAAAACAACAACTTATGAGCATTTTTTGTGAATAATTTTTAATCTTTTTAATTTTAACACCTGCATTTTGTATACCCATAATTGTTTTTACCATCATTTAACTTTGTAACCCTTTTCTAAAATTGAGTGATTTGTGGTTAATTTCTGTGTCGTGCCCCCCCCCCCCCCCCCCCCCCCGCATAAGCATGTTGGATTTAATTATACTGAGATAACTCTTGTGGCCTGCCTAAAGAAAAGCATTCTCCTTCATGTAATAACATTTCCATCATGTAGGTTTTTAAAGCAGTGTTGCTTTATATATTGTAAAATGGATTTTAAAACATTACTCTGAATAAGTACTTCCCACATTTGGCTTGGTGAAAATTACTGTCAGGAGTGCACATCGTTTCATAGTCTGAGCAGTGCCAGGCTACTCAGTGAAGTCTGCCACACTTAAGTACTCCCTTACAATAGATGTGGTTCTCACTGCAATAGAGATGTAATTAAAAGCCATGTATTTTTACAGAATAATAAAAGCATAACAATAACTAGTAGGATTTTTAAAAAATTTGTTGATTCCTTTTCAAAGGAATTCTTGAACTAAAAAAATCTAATTTACTTAACTGACTTAACAAATTTACTCCTTGATCCAGGTATCTTTCTGTAGGAGGAGGCATGTGACCAGCTCCAGTGTACATAGGAGAAACTAGGACAAACCTACCAGTTACTTAACCAGTCCCAGCTTTGGTTATCGTCCTCTGCCTGTCTGGCAGAGTCAGGGCTTGGTGAACTGTGTATCGAGTTGCACAGTCTCCTCTCACTTGCAACTTGTTTTTGCTTCCTTCCCTAATAGGATGCAAGAGAGCTCCTGCCACTTCTGCCTGTGAAGCAGTAGATCAGATGAGGCAGAGCCTCTGACAAAATAAAAAAGTAGTTCACTACAATTATAGTTTTAAATTTTGGATGGTCAGTTTCTGCCTTCCTTGGTCAAAAGCAGGACAGATGTCAGCCCTTGGTACACAGACTAGAAGTTAGGCCTATACCACGACGTGCTGCCTTTGTTTTGTGGTTTTTTTTTTTTTTTTTTTTTTTTCAAATAAGTCTACATGTTTAGGAGTTCGTTCATTTACCTCTCTACAGGCAGAACGTAACTTCTTTTTTTCAAAGTTCCCTGTGTTGTTAACTGAGCTTGAGTGAAGTGAAATTTTTGAGGTAAGGCAACCCTACTGATAAATACGGAAAGAAGGACTGTGAAATTTGGGAGCCTTCAGAGATGCAGTTTTAGAGTCATCGCCTAAATATTGAAATGCCACCATTTGTTGTTGGGAGGGATGTGGAGCTAAATTGAGAATGGGAGCACCACATCTGCCTTGACTGCTAAGTATATCCATCTCTGCTGCTCACCCACAATAGAATTTTTATGTCTGCATTCATTAATCCTGGTTTTAGCAAGTTTAAAGGAGGACAGCGGATGAAGAGGCTTAGTCTACATTTCACTGTCCTTCCTTACGGGTTCGAGTGTTTGTCCCTAGCAGACCCTGGTTCTTTTTCATTATTAGAAAGGTCAAACAACTGAAAAGACATTATTTCCTAGTACTCTGTCATGCGGCAGAATGGTGCAGTGCCATTTTCATTTTTACCTTTTTAAATTCTCTGACAAATTAAGGTTCAGAGTTAGTAAAGAATGTCTGCCTTGTGCCACCTAAAGAATGTCACTGAAGCAGCAGTTTTTAAAGTTCTTCACTCTGATGAGGGAGCACACTCTGCTGTCAACATACCAAGAGAGCATTCCAGTACAGGTGGTAGTATGTGAGCAGTAAGTGTCTGATGGCCAGTACTTCAGCCATCCTCTGGCCTGCTTCTGATGGTCTGAATCAGTAGTCCTTCTTTTCCACTATTCTGAGGTTATTTTGTACCCAAGCACTGTGCTCATTGCTGTCTTTGGCACATGGAAACTAAGTTCTGACCAAGGCTAACAACCTAGAACTAACAACCTAGTTGTTGTTTTCTTTTCTCCCCCCTGCCCCCCCAAGATTTTACTTACTTATTTTCATGGGGAGGAGAGGGAGAAAGGGGGGGAGAAACATCAGTGTGTGAGAGATGTATTAATTGGTTGCCTCTTGCACACTCCCAACTGAGGACCTGACCTGCAACCCAGGCATGTGCCCTGACTGGGAATCAAACTAGCCACCTTTTGGTTTGCATGCTGGTGCTCAATCCACTGAGCCGTACCAGCCAGGGCTCAGTTCTTTTCAAGAACATTTTCAGTCCTGGCTGGTGTAGCTCAGTGGATCGAGTGCCGGCCTGTGAACCAAAGCGTCGCTGGTTCGATTCCCAGTCAGGGCACATGCCTGGGTTGCTGGTCAGGTCCCCAGTAGGGGGCACGAGAGGGTCAACCACATATTGATGTTTCTCTCCTTTTCTCCTTCCCTTCCCCTCTCTCTAAAAATAAATAAAATCTTAAGGGAAAAAGAAAACATTTTCAGACCATGTAAGGTAAGGAGGTGAGTTCTCCCCCCCGCCCCCTCAGGTATTATCAGATTTGAGGCATCCTCAAAAACTGATTTGCAGGGAGAGGAGTTTGCAAAATGTGAAACAAGTTTCTGTTTCTTCTGCTCTGGTAGCCACTGCTAACTTCGTGGATTTGACACTATTTATCTGACAGTGCACATAGTACTGCTTCGCCAGGGAAAATCACACAAAACAAGCCTGGCGTATCAGCACTTTCATTGTGTGCTGGGCTGAGCCTCCCCTCACATGGTCACATCCCCCTTTTAATCCATTATTCCCTTTCCCTTCCCCAGTCCTGCCTGTTTCTGTGGCACTTATTGCTGGTTTCCCTGAGCTCCTGTTTCCACTTTGTGTTTTTTGTGGGGCCCAGGAAGCTAAAGCTGTGTGTATTTGTGGATCAGACAAGTGCAGCAAGTTAATATCATTGACTTCTGAAGGGGAGAGTGAGGTGATGGCTGCGTTTAAGTTGGATTTCCTTCCAGAAATGATGGTGGATCATTGCTCTTTGAATTCCAGTCCCGTGTAAGTATTTTTGTTGTCTATTTTTTTTTTTATCATAAGCAGAGGAACTGGGTTGTTTTCTTTGTTATTTAATGAAACTGGTCCCTTTTCTTAAAAGAAGAAAAAACTGGGTGAGGAAACCAAAGTCCACACTATCGTTGTTTTCTAGTAGAGTCTTACTCTGTCTCATTACTGCTGATTGCTTTCTTCAAGGCTACAGCGAAGTTCTGTACATGAGAGGGCATGTTTAATATATGACCAGCAACGTCACCTCAAGGGTGCTAGCTCCTCTCCCTTCAAGCTGTAGTGTTTTCCCATAGGTTCCAAGGTTTTTGTTTTTTTTTTTTTAACTGTAGTTTTATTACTCCGGGTTGGGTATGTAATTCAAATGATCTTTAGGGAAGTTACTTATTTTTAATGATCAAATTCTTAAACTCACCACAGAGGAGACTGGTAAACTCATATCACAGAGGGTGTATTCAGTAGTATATGCAGAATGCTATATTGATATCTAAACTATAATTCTGGGTCCCCCCCAATCTAATTGAAAATGCAACGTGGTACATGATTTGGGAGGTATCAGATGCCCCTTCCCCCAAATTAGACCATTTTTTTTTTAAGATTTTATTTATTTATTGTTTAGAGAGAGGGGAAGGGAAGGAGAAAGAGGGAAAGAAACTTCAATGTGTAGTTGCCCCCCACGTGCCCCCAACTGGGCACCTGGCCTGCAGCCCAGGCATGTGCCCTGGCTGGGAATCGAACCAGCGACCCTTCAGTTTGTAGGCCTGCACTCAATCCACTGAGCTACACCAGCCAGTGCTAGACCAATCTTGATTGGCAGTTTGCCCAAGTAAATTTTGAACATAGGAATGAGAAGCTCATCACTTTGCAGGGCTGTTCAAGAAGTGACGCTGCCATTGTGGAGAACCGAAATGCTCGCCTGGCTCTGACTTACAGCTACAGGGAACCTGAACTCTGGGTTTTGTGGAGAATACATTTCTAACTTCTCGTTTCGTTACTTTACCCAGGCTTCAGAGTATCTTGGAAGCTCAAATAAGTGAGTCTGAGGTTATTCACAGCCAAGAATATTAAATGGTAGAATATTCCCTAGATAACAGATGGTAGTTGCAAGTCTTTGAGTTTAGATTGCCATGTGCGAATCAGGCTACCCTGGGATTGAGTGTAACAATGTGGATAATAGCAGATTCCAAACAGCTTTTCATGGAATAGTTTGGTGGCCCTTAAAGCTACCTGGCTTGCTCATTTGAAGTAGATCCTATGCTTTCCCTCTAGTCTCCAAAATAATAGTAATGTAGATGTCTTTTTATGAGAGTTCTTTACTGCTGAAATTCTCTTTTAGCACCAGATAACAGGTGAAATCATAATGAATGCCATCATAAAGACTTACTGCATTATAAAAATTATTCCCATGTACCAGATATATGATCCCTAAAAATAGGACTTTGTGGCTCAAATTATCTTCCATTGTAACACTTTGCCTATGCTTTGCCATGGCCTGTTGTTCAGCCCTCAGATACAGCTTTTTTCCTCAGTCTGTTTTCTCATCTTTTAAGAGGTTGGACTGATACGGTATCCCATAAAGTGTGGACCGTGGAGCACTGCATGAAAGTTACCTGGAGCATAACAATGCAGATTCCTGGACCCATGCCCAGATGTTCTTATGCTAGAATAGGGCTTAAGAATATGTTTTTAATAATGTCCCATGTAGTTTTCATGCACACTAGAGTTTGATAACTAACGGACTGAAAATGGGTCATTCTGAATAGAGGTAATCAGGGAGTAGACTGTTACGTCATTTCTCCCCAAGTGCATTGGCATCTGTTTTAGTCATCCAACTTCACAAAAGTTTTTTGAGGTTAATTGGGCATAAGCTATTGCCCCTATTTTACAGATGAGAAACTCAGTTGAGAGGGGCTAGAACTGACTTGCCAGAGGAGAGTTGCTGTCAACCTTGGGCCTACAGTGCAAGTTTAATGATAGACTCCTTATTTTTGTCCCCTAGACTAGGCCTCAGGTGTCTTTGAGCAGTTACCCATCAGTTGTCATTATTGCAAGTCCTCAGGCCCAAGTAGACACTGTATACCAAAATACACACCACAGAGTTGAGAAGAACGTTCTGGAGAATGGTGTGTGCTTCCTACCTCTTTCTTGGATTCTAAGCCCTTTACACTTGTGCTGCTTTAGCAGGAGGCTTGACATCGGTGGTTTTCTCGCTGAAGTGATACTGCCTGGGAATGTGATCTAGCAATGTATCTTATCACAATTTCTCACAACAGAGAATTTGTGGAGGGGCTGTGGAGGAGCCTGGGGACCTGAGCCCTGCTTCCTGTTCTCTCTTGTAACAGTGTCCTTGGTTCTACTTTGACCACTCTTCAGCTTCCACTGGCTCCTCTTACTTGGCTTGCACCATAAGATATGGGTGTCCTCCAAGGATTGTATCTTAGGTCTTTTCTTTCAGCTCTCCCATTGCTTAAGGGAGCATTAATGTGCTTTTCTGATTCTTAGATCTCTCTGTGTATCCTGTAAGCATCCCCCGAACTGTAGGACGTTGTTTTAAAAACTATTCATTGAGTATCTCCATCTGAAGGCTTCCCCATGCAAAAACAGTCCCTCATGTGGTCTGTGCTAGAATCCAAGAGTGAGTCTTCCTCCACCTCATGTCCTTGATGGAGTGGCCTCCAAGTTTAGTGGATTTGCACCACCTCCTCCCCCCCCATGTTTCTCAGCATTGCTTAAGACTAGTTCTTAATCTCGGAGCTAGTTTTTACAAGAGCTTCCTGATCTTCATATTTTGTCACTTTATTTCATCCTATTACCAGAAGTCTTTTAAAAGATAAAATCTTGCAATAAAGTCCAACCCTTTCAGTATGACATGGAAAGCCCTTCACTGATTCTCTCCAGCCTATCTCTTTATTTGCATCGATTTTCTAATACACACATTTCCTCTTTTTTCCTAATATTTTAAATGTTTTTATACTCAACATTTTAACTTTCTCAAGCACTAACTTTCTCAAGATAGTGCTTTTTCTACCTTTGCAATGTTATCTCTGTATTCTCTCCTGAGTCCTTACCGTCTCCTCCTCACCCTTTGAGCTTTCATAACTCTGTGCTATGTAGCACTTTTCCCAGCTGCTTAGTCCATTCGGCTTACATTCTTGTACCCCCCACCCCTCCTCCAAGTAAAATAAACTGTATTAGCCACCATTTCCCACATAAGTTTTATTCATTTGTTAAAGTATTTGGTGGGTATTATAGTTGTGACCCTCCACTTGTTCACTGCCATTGCCTCCGGGGCAGGAATTGTTCAGTCCCCCCTTTAATAGACCTTTATAGTGTGTAGTGCCTGGCACATTGTAGGAGCTTGGAAAATACAGTTGAATGAACGTTAAGTCCTGTGAGTTGTTTTAATAATTACAGATGATTGCAGTGGTGCACTGGACATCTCCATACATTGGTGAAGAAGGTTGAAAACCTTCACAAGCAGATTGTTAGCTATTCTGTTATTGAATGGCGACTTAAAAACCTTTATTGATAGCTTTTTCCAACTAACAGTGGAAGCTTCCTTTATCCAAATGAAAATTACTTCTTTCCAGCATAGACACATTCTGTCTTGTTCTCACTAGAGAACAGCTGGTAAGTCTCAGGCCAGGGTCCTTTTTCCTCTGATGTTCTTCTGTGCCACTTTTTCCAGCACAGGACGTGAGCCAGCAGGACCTGTTGGTAGGGCTGTATGGTGGCTGGGGTTGGGGATGCAAAAAAGTATTTATGCCTGCTGGCAAGTGGAGAGATTGGTAAGTATCTGGAATTTCTCTGTTTATAAGTGAACAAATAGCAGTCAACAGGTCATGAAGAGAGAGGGAAAAAATGAGTAATGAAAGGTTTTGGAAATGATTTTTAAACAGATGTGAAAGCAGTATTTAAGGGTGTTTTTGTAAGGACACTTGTGGACTGGGCTATAATGTAATCAGGAACTCCACAGCAGGAAGACCTGAACACTCTCTTTCTGACTTAGAGAACATGTTCTGCTCTAGTGTGCTGCTGCTTCTACTCACCTGCCTTATAACTTTAGGTTACAGCATGGCTTTCTTTGCCTCACCCCTGCCCTTCTAGCTTGTCTTCTGACTCCTTACTCCCTTTCTCTGTCTCTGTCTCTCTTTTGTTGAGATATAATTCACATAACAAAATTTACCCTTTTAAACTGCATGATTCAGTGATTTTTACTATATCCACAACTATCACCACTCATTGCAAAATATTGTCTTTCTTTTTTAAGAAAATTTAGAAAAATGATTTGAAAGGTAAAAAAAAACCCCATCGATTTGTTATTCCACTAATTTATGCATTCATTGGTTGCTTCTTTGTATCCTGACCAGAGATTGAACCCATAATATTGGCGTATCGCGGTGACGCTCTAACCAACTGAGCTACCTGACCAGGGCCCACAACATTTTCATCACCATAAAAAGAAACCCTGTACCCATTAGCAATCATTCCCTCCCTTCTTTCCTACCTCCAGTCCCCATTCCCTAGGCAACCACTTGCCTGCTTTCTGTCTCTGTAGACTGGCCTATACTGGATATTTCACATAGATGGAATCACACAATATGTAGCCTTTTGTGATCAGCTTCTTTCATTTCGTATGTTTTAAACTTCATCTATATTGTAGCATGACCCCTGTTATGTCTTGCCACTTGTCCTTTTAGCTTGTCAACTTAACTGACACTGTCTCTAGTTGAACCATTTCTACTTCTGACTTCACCACTGTTTCTGTTCACCAATTCTAGATTCTTTAGAGCATTGCTGTGCAATAGAGCTTTCTGTGTTGAAAAAAATGTTCTCTATCTCTGCTGTCCTCTGCAGTAGCCATTAGTCACTTGTGGCTAGTGGCTATTGTCTTGCTCAGTGCGTCTGTAGAGGAACTTGATCGGTCAGGCCTATCTTTCTGTTTTAAGCACAGTGGTCATGGTCTTAGGTTTCTGGCCAGCCAATGGATCAGCTTGTTGGATTAAGAGCCACCTCCGGTCTAGTCAGCTAGGGAGTGGGAAAGAAGTGGGACCGAACATCAACTCTGTCCCCTGATAGGAGAAAGAGAAGAGTTTATTTTTAGGAATTTTGGACAGATACATGCTTTGAAAATAAAGCTCTTTGTTTTCTGTTCCCTGTTTCTCTTCCAAGTTGGTTCTCTGTCCTGTTTTCCTATAGCATGCCCATCAAGAATCAGGTAGACAAGGCAGCCTCTGGTCCTAGTTTCTCAGTTTTTCATTTTTAATGATTTGCCAGTTGCTGCCATTATCGCTTCTGCTGTCTGAAGCAGAATGTAGAAGGAGGTGGGTTGGTGCCATGCCTCTTTCCTAAAACACTTGCTGCCTTCTTATCTCCCTTCTTCCTTTACTGCTGCAAAACATGCTTTTCCTTCCTTTCATCTTATTCCTAGTTCAGTACCTCCACAGAAGATTTTACAGACTTCCCTTTTAGAAATGATAGGTACACCATAGACAGTTCTCCTGGGGGCTGCTGAATTCATTGGCTCTTCAGTAGGTATAGTAAACGTACTGATCTCAGGTCACCTGACCCTGAGGAGCTCTTCATCAGTGGGAGATAAGGCACAAATCTGAGAATGGATTTAGTGACATAGAGAGTAAATGCCATACCTGAACGATGTGTGATCCTCAGTGTGTCACACTAGGTTTCTTGTCCCAGGTGACTTTTATGCAGTGGTTACTGTTAACTAAGGATAACATACACACCAGAAGTATGTGTGGAAGGTTAAGGATGAAGGAGCATTCATTGTTGCTCATCTCTTTAGACACAATAACCTCAAGTTTGTGACTGCTCGTTACATATACATAGGTATACATGGTTGCTTTCCCTTTTTGGGGTTATCTCTAACTGATGTTGTTACTTTCATTTCTAACTCTGTCTTCATGTGCTCTGATGAAATGTTTCTTATTTGCTGATGTATGCAACATATAACACAGTGCCTGGCCTGTGCAAGGAAGTGCCCCGCAGTTAATTGGAGGAAGGGAACAAGCCAGTGCGTGCTTGCAGTTGCATGATGCCCACAGCAGCTCGAGCCTGGCCTCATAATTTGCCATGCTGTGGGGGTGCCTCTCACACTGACGAAGGGCTGTCCTATCTCCCTCCTTCCAACTTGTAAATACTGTAAAAACAATTGAGTAGAAGACAAAGCATAAATTTGCATTTTGTGTCTTTTTATTATTATTAGATTGAACATTTACACAATTACCTGGTCCAGTTGTTAGAAAAGTGTCTAAAGAGTTAAGTTTGGAGATTGCCCCAGTCCTCGGGCACTTTGGGTAGCAGTGCTTTTGGGGATTCTTCTAAGGAACCTGGTGTGGGGTGTTGCTCATGGAGTAGGTGGGAGGAAGACATGGAGGAGGGCTCAGAGGATAAAGGGAAAGAAGGGTGTTTGTCTCTAATGTTGAGTCTCCACTGAACTTTTGGATAAACCACATCTACATGTGTTGCCTGTGTTCACAGTGATACAGAAAGTTTAGAAACAGCACACAAATGGAGGCAGAAGGGACAGCCTGAAAGCAGTTGCCTCCAATGTGTAATACAAGTTAATGAAACCCTGACTCTTCCCAAAAACAGCTGTCAGCTAGCTTCCTTATCATCAGAACATATTCTGAGTGCCATTGGGGATTTATGTTAAGTCTCCCTAGAATAGAAATATAATTAAAGACTAGCAACATTTTAAATATTTTATTTATTTATTTTTAGAGGGGAAGGGAGGGAGAAAGAGAGGAAGAGAAACATTGAGCAGTTGCTTCTTGCATGCCCCCAACTGGGGACGTGCGCCCTGACTGGGAATCATTCGTACCTGCAGCCTCTGGGTTCACAGGCCAGTGCTCAGTCCGCTGAGCCACACCAGCCAGGGTAAGATTAACGGCATTTTAATAAAATAGTAAACTCGGTAATTAAAGTTGTTGGGAGCAGGTTATAGGGAGTGACACTCATTGTTTCACCAGTCATAGTGCATTTTAAAATTTCTTTTTTTTTAAATTAAATTTATTGGGGTGACAGTGGTGAAGATTATATAATCTATAGATTATGTAGATTATATTGCATTGTGTGCCCACCACCCGAAGTCCCATCATCTTCTGTCACCATATATTTGGCTCCCTTTACCCTTTACAACAGGCAGGTTAATCCTGTGACAATCAGGTAATCATAAGAGATAATAGAGGCTCTTTAATTTGTGCTGCTATTTATACCTCTTTAATGCACAGCATTCATATTTATCAGAGTTAGTTGCTTACTAGAGGAATTGTTGAGAATGAGAACAAGAAATTTCTCCCATTCCACACTGCTTGCTTTGAACCAAGTGTGGCTACAAGAATGAATAGGAAATAAAACAATTTCTGCATTCAAGGGGCTCTAGACTAAAGCTAGAGTATGGGGAACCTTTACAGACATAGTGATACAGAGTTGGTCTGTATTAACAGCTTTCGATAATAAGTTAATGCTGGGTTAATGAAAATAGTCATTGTAGGTGTTCAGTTATAAGAGATAAAGGAGTTAAAAGACAGAGGTTGAGCTTCTTTCCTAGATTCATCATTCTCAAGGATCTTCAAATACTATTCAGAAGATAACAGTGGTGTAAAAGGTATTGTTTTTCCTTTAAGGAAAACTACCATTTATTTAGGATTGAATATTAAAACATGGCCAATTTGAATATGATGATATTCTGGATGAAGCAGCAGACACTAATAGAAAAGTTAATTATGCTGGCTGTTTGGAATTTAAGTTGTTACCAGTATATGATAAGGTCTTGAAACACTGTAAAGAAGGTCTTTGGTTTATTTTGAGTGGTAGAAATACTTACAGTGCAAGAATCCCCCTGGGTTCTTGGCAGTTGCAGTGGTAGCAGTGAAGGTATTCAAGCATCAGCATTACAAGTTTAGTGTGATAGGGCTGGAGGAATTTGTTGGTGTCGCAATAGTTGCAGTTGGTAAGGGAGTTAACTGGTAAAGTTGGAAAAGTAGCATTAAATTGGATAACTGAGAAACAATAAAAACTTAGAATGGTGACATCATTGTTTATGTTTATATAATATTTTTTAGAGTTGAAGAGGCAAAGTTTTGTTTTGGTCTGGATCCTAACTCAAAGAACACCAGGATAAGCACGTGAGACAGCCACGTTCAAAGACTGACATTCTAGTCAGTCCTTAGCTTAGGCCTTGGAGATCAAGTGCTTCTGTTCTAACACTACTGAAAGAAAGCTTTTTACCTATCATTGAGTTCATTGAGAGTCCTGAATCTTACTCATAATCAATAGTCTTGTGATTTTTATGCGTGTTTGAAATTATTAAAATTTGCTTTAGGAACTTCACCTCTTAAGTTCTTCTGAGAATTTTCATGCTAAATAAGGAATGAAGTGACACACAGTTTCTTAATTAAAACCCAGGATGTTCTAATCAGAATGGTGACTTTAGTTGGGGATCTAATTCTAATGTAGGGGTGGGGTGGTCATGGTGAGAGAGGACCAGGGAACTCTGGTAAATCGAATGGAAGTAAAGGAAGTAGAATCTTCTCCCTGTACTTTCTCAGGAAATAGTTGAGATCTTTAAAGCAAAGAAAACTTACTCTGGAAAGCAATATAAATACATAATATTAGTTTTATTTTATCTAATGCAGCTCAAAGAAAATGAACGGCACCCTGGACCACCCAGACCAACCGGATCTTGATGCTATTAAGATGTTTGTGGGCCAGGTCCCGAGGACCTGGTCTGAGAAGGACTTGAGGGAACTCTTTGAACAGTATGGTGCTGTCTATGAAATCAACGTCCTAAGGGATAGGAGCCAAAACCCTCCTCAGAGCAAAGGTGAGGGTTTGGGTTTTATGTGTGATTTTTGTCATGTGCATGCTCTCTCGTTGCCAGAATGTTCCTACGATCATGTGGGGGGAGGTGAGAGAATCTTATTCTATAGTAGCTATATATTCCAGCTCATACATGTTTTGTGGCTTAAAAATAAGAAGTTAAGGTGATGTCATGAGGCTGATTTGTAAGTTGGATCTTGGGTTGTCTTTTTGTGAGAGCTCTAAATTCAACAGACAGAATCATGGGAGTGTCTCATTTGATCTTGGGAATGAATGGACTGACAAAAATTGTTTAAACCAACTACATAAGGTTTTCTGTAGTTTTTGGCTAGGTAAGCTGAAAGAAAAAGACTGTCCTGTAGCCGTGGATTTCTGTTAGAGTATATAGAGGCCTTGCGGCATGGCTTAGCAAGTAGGAGGGCCTTGTTTGTGGATGACCTGTTTGCTGTGGCCTATAAAATGAACAGGGGAAGAAAGGCTGAGCTGCTGCCAGAAGTACCCAGCAGAGCGGAAGTTTCACAGGACTGATGTAGATAAGGCATTAGCTTTGCCCCTACACAGACCGGCATACTCTTAATTTTTCCAAGGGACCAATTCAGAGAAATTTCTGTGAAAGCTGTTCTATAGTGCAAATGTGAACAGGTATGATTGTCATGTTTGAAACCAGTTTTAATAACAGGATCTAGAACCATAAATTATTTTCTCTTTTTGGCATAGTTTACCAAAAATATAAAGTATTGCAGTTTTTTTAAATGACTGGCAATATAATGTGTAATAATTGAAAATCTTAATTGCACAGTGATTTTGAAATAACTATGTCATATCTCATGGACTGTAGACACAGGATTTACAAGATACACCTCCTCCCTCCTATCCCCAGCAATGATACAAAATACAAAACCTACAGATCTCAGTCAGCACCGTGTGCTGTTAGAAGCTTAATTATATTTGATGAGAACCAAGAGCCCCCCAAAAAAAGATACTAAGGGGATCTTGCTCTTAAGTCATTTTATAATTTAATAAGTGATAATTATGTTTGAGGTATATGGTAAAATTGGCTGCAAAGTAAGGAGTGGTTTGTTCCAAAAAGGAAGAGTTTCCGGTAGACAAAGAGCCATAAGAGTTCAAGGTCCCTGTCTGTTTGTAGCTGAGTGCTCTTGCCCAGCACACTTTCCCGAGCTCAGACAGGGTGGGTTGGATGGCTTGGTACTGTGAGCTTTGTAAGGGAAGTCATCTTTCCCAAAGAAGTTATAGGAACAGCTAAAGGAGAATTTTAATAGAACTAAGACAAGGCCCTAGCCAGGTAGCTCAGTTGGTTAAAGCATCATCCTGATACACCAAGGTTGTAGATTCTATCCCTAGTCAGGGCACGCACAAGAAGCAACCAGTGAATTTATAAATAAGTGGAACAACAAGTCGATGTTTCCGTCCGTCTCTCCTTCCCTCCCTCTCCCCTGCCCCCTCCACTTTCCTCCCTCTCTCTAAAATCAATAAATAAAAATAAAGAACTAAGAGACTATAACAGTATAGAAAATGTGTGGTTATTTTTTCTCTGCTAGGTTCTGTGTCTCTGTCTCTGTGCCCTCAGCTAATTTTAATAAACCCTGCTCTTTTTAAGTTCTAATGAAGCATAGGGCAAAAGTAGGCTTACAGTTGTTTATATGGAAAATAATACAATAATAAGTAATGATATACGAGTAAACTGTGTTTCTCATACTCGCAGTTGTAAACCTCTTTTGCCCCAGCCCTGTATGTCCAGGGAGGATTGTGTGCTCTAGGAATTTCTGCTTTCAAAGGACTGGTTTGATTTTGTGAAATCTTGTTTATTGCAGGGTGCTGTTTTGTTACATTTTACACCCGCAAAGCTGCATTAGAAGCACAGAATGCTCTTCACAACATGAAGGTCCTCCCAGGGGTAAGAAAGCTCCTACTAAGTGGAACTGGTGGTTTTGACATATGGAACATACTTAATATGTATCAGGTACACACTGAAAACCATTTGGGGGAAAGGGTGACTGCCACAGGAATGAATGTAAAGGGAACTTCCAGGGAAGATAGGCTGAAAGTAGTTCTCTCTCAGCTAAGAGAATTCTGACTGCTTGACTCAATGTTCTGTCCTGGTATTTTGCGGAGAAAAGTCATGAGGTAGTCAGATGTGAGTTCAAAGAACTCTTACAGGCTCTAGTTTCAGCGTTCCTTTAAGAGTCCTGGTACTTCTGAATGCCTTCAGTGTGTGCAGTGGTAATACTCATGTGCTTTTCTTTTCAGATGCACCATCCTATACAGATGAAACCTGCGGACAGTGAGAAGAACAACGGTAAGCAAGCACGTTGGCTTTCCCCGACCAGGTTTCTACCTGGCTTGTTTGCTATTCTCGCGGCATCTGGATTGCATTGTGTGCTAAGTAATTTCTTTGGGGGTAGAATTGACATATAGCATTATATTAATTTTAGATGTACATCATAATATTTTGATATATATTGTGAAATGATCGCCACAATAAGGCTAGTTAACATCCATCACCCTATATGGTTACAAAAAAAAAAAACACTTTTCTTATTTTAAGAACTCTGAAGGTCTATTCTCTTAACAGCTTTCAAGTATGTAATACAGTATTAACTATAATTTCCATGCTGTACCTTACATCCCCATGACTTATTTTATAACTGGAAGTTTGTACCTTTTGAGCCCCTTCACCCCTTTTGTCCACTCCCATGCCCCATCTCTGACAGCCATCGATCTGTTTTCTGTATGGCCTTGGGTTTGTGTTCTCCTTTTAAGATCAGCGAGATCATACTGTATTCGTCTTGCCCTGTTTGACTCGTTTCACTTAGCATAATGCCCCCCACGGTCCATCGATGTTGTTATAAATGTCAAGATGTCCTTTTATTAAAAGATTTTATTTATCTGTTTTTAGAAAAAGGAGAAGGGAGAACCATCAGTGTGTGGTTGCCTGTGTGCACACACATTTTCTTGAGTGATTCATCTGTGTCCTCTTCAGTTGTTTTCATGTCTCTCTGTTGTAAATAATGCTGCAGTGGACATGGGTGTGCTGTATCTTTTTAAATCAGTGTTTTCATTTTCTTCAAATAAATACCCAGAAGTGGAATTGCTGGATCATATGGTAGTTCTAGTTTTAGTTTTTATAGGAGCCTTCCATACTGTTTTCTATAATGATTGCACTAATTTATATTCCTACCTCCAGTGCACAAGGGTTCTCTTTTCTCCACATTCTCACCCCACATTCTCACCAACATTTGTTAATTTACTTGGCTTTTTGATAATAGCCAGGTGTGAGATGATACCTCATTGTGGTTTTGATTTGCATTTTCCTGATGTTATATATTTTGAGTTGTAACCCCTTGTCAGGTATGTGATTTGCAGATATTTTCTCATATTCGTAGGTTGTCTTTTCAGTTTGTTGATGATTTCCTTTGCTATGCAAAAGTTTTTAGTTTAATGTAGGTCCCACTTGTTTTTGGAGTCATATCCAAAAAGTCATCATCAAAACTGATGTCAAGGAGTTGACCACCTATGGTTTTTTTCTAAGAGTTTTATGGTTCTGGGCCTTACATTCAAATCTAATCCATTTCAGTTACTTTTTGTGTATTGTATAAGATAAGTGGTTCAGTGCTGTAAGTAATATCTAAATTGTCTATTTTTTCATTTTTTAAAGTAAGTGCGGTAAATAACTGAGGTAAATAGAGTTGATAGGGAAACATTACAGGAACACTTGAGATAAACTGTATTTTTAAAAAATTGATTATGCTATTACAGTTGTCCCGGTTTCCCTCCTATGTCCCCCCCTCCACCCAGCACCCCTACTCCTTCACACCATTTTCATGTCCATGGGTTGTGCATAGGTTCTTTGGCTACTCCATTTCCTTTACTGTAGTTTATATCCCCGTGGCTGTTCCATAACTACCTATTTGTACTTCTTAATCCCCTCACCTCTTCACCCATACCTGACCCCTGACCCCCAATCTGGGAACCATCAAAATGCTCTCTGTATCCATGATTCTGTCTTTGTTCTTGTTAGCTTAGTTTGTTTTTCAGATTCAGTTGTTGATAGATAAGTATTTATTGCCATTTTATTGTTTATAGTTTTAATCTTTTTCTTAAATAAGTCTCTTTAACATTTCACATAACAATAGTTTGATGATGATGAACTCCTTTAGTTTTTTCCTGTCTGGGAAGCTCTTTATCTACCCTTTGATTCTAAATGATAGCTTTGCTGGGTAGAGCAGTCTTGGCTGTAGGTCCCTGCTTTTCATGACTTTGAATGTTTCTTGCTAATCCCTTCTATCCTGCAAAGTTTTCTTTTGAGAAATCAGCTGACAGTCTTATGGGAACTCCCCTGTAGGTAACTAACTACTTTACTCTTGCTGGTTTTAAGATTCTCTCTTTATTTTTAACCTTTGGCGTTTTAATTATGATGTGTCTTGGAGTGGGCCTCTCTGCATCATCTTGTGTGGGACTCTCTGTGCTTCCTGGACTTGCATGTCTATTTCCTTCACCAAATTAGGGAAATTTCTCTCATTATTTTTTTCAAATAGATTTCCAATTTCTTGCTCTTTCTCTTCCCCTTCTGGCATCCCTATGATGTAAATGTTGGAATGCTTGAAGTTGTCCCAGAGGCTGCTTACATTATCTTCATTTTTTTGGATTTGTTTTTCTTCTTCTTCTGACTGGTTTTTTGCTTCCTTAAGTTCCAAATTATTGATTTGATTCTTGGTTTCATCCATTCTACTGTAGATTCCCTGTAAATTGTTTTTTATTTCAATTGGTGTATCTTTAGTTTCCAGCTGGATCTTTTTTAGGCTGTTGAGGTCCCCACTAAATTTCTTGAGCATCCTTACAACCAGTGTTTTAAACTCTGCATCTTACAGATTGCTTACCTCCATTTTGTTTAGCTCCTCTGCAGTTTTGATCTTTCATTCGGGCCATGTTTTTTGTCTCCTCATTTTGGCAGCCTCCCTGTGTTTGTGTCTATGTATTAGGTATTGTGGCCTAATGTAGTAGGTGTCCTGTAGGGTCCAGTAGCACAACCTCTCTATCTCCCAAGTGGGTGCTCAAGGTGCACCCTTCATGTGGGCTGAGTACACCCTCCTCTTGTAGTTGAGCCTTGGTTGCTGTTGGCAGATTATTGGGAGAGATTTACCCAAGCCAGTCAGCTACAAAAACTGGCTGTGACCACTGACCACCAGCCACTCCCCTCCTTGGAGGATCCGCTGTGCAGGGGCAGGGAAGTGTCACTCTGACATGGTCTGTAGCTGTCCACTGGGTGTGCAGGCTCTGGTGTTTCCTTGGTGGTGCAGACCAAGGTCAGCCCCCACCTGTGTTTTGCCCCGGGGTCACCCTGCCTGAGCTATAAAGCACTCTGAGATGGTTGCTACTTGTGCTGGGCTTGGAGATTCCCAGGCAAAGGCAAACTGTGAATCTAGGCTGTTTGCTGCTAGTGGCAGACCTGGGACCACTTAGCAAGAGGTATTGGGGTTGGGGGCTCACTGAGGCTGGCTGTTGCTTGTTTGAAAGGATTTGGGAAGTAGTGAAGCATGAGCCAAGACCAGCCATTCATATGGAAAAGCATCTTTGGTGGACCCAGTGAATTGGGTGGGGCAGAGTCTTTGGAGATCGCCCAGGTGGGTCAAACAGTGTTAGCCAGGTTGATAGAGTCTCAGACATGGCACCCACCTGCGGGCTGCGTGGCTCTGTCGGGAGAGAGTTCAGGAAAGGGACAGTGGCCTCTGCCCACCTTTCTGTCTGGGAAAAAGCTGTCCCCCAGCTCTTGCCTTTGATGCCAGACACTTCATTTCCTCCCTATATCCCACTGGTGCCTTTCAAACTGCCACCCTGGTGCTGGAGTTCAGAGGGAGTGAGTCTGAATAAGTCTGTGTGTAGGTTCTTTAAGAGGAACTGCTTGGGGCTCCAGAAGTTTCTTCTACCAACTCAGTCCCCACTGATTTTTGCAGCCAGAAGGTAGGGGGGCTTATTTTCCTAGCATGGGAACCCTGGGCTGGGTGGTCTGCTGTGGGACTGGGACTCCTCACTCTGAAGATACCCCTCCTGAATTTTTATCCACCACACCTGGGTGTGCAACCAGCCCATTCCGCGTCCCCACCCCTCCTACCAGCCTAGATGGATGTGGTTCCTTCAGTTCCATAGTTGTCAGAGTTCCATTCAACTCAGTTTCGGGTGGTTCTGAGTGATGGTGGCTTTACATTTTAGCTGTAATTGTGAGGTGGCTGTGTGAGGAGACTGCCGTGTTTACCAGTGCTGCCATCCTGACGGGACGTTGGAACGTTCTGATCGCTGTGATTTCTTACGGACAGAAGTGGGGGGTGGTGAGTAAGGAAGGAAGAAGACCTTAGTCCTCAGGAGGACAGTTAGAAAGGGAAAGTGGATAGATTGACTCTCTGAAAGGTGTGTCCTGTTTCTCTAAGTCATATCAGTGAAGTGTGAAAACTCATTCTTTAGTATAGTAGTAGTTTTGTTAGTAATAGCAAATACTACCAAGTGCTAGGTAAAAAAATTTGAGCACTGTGCATTTAATAATACCTACAGGTACCTTTGAGGTAACTCTCATAAGATCACAAAGCTACTTTATTTTTTCTAAGTGCTTCCAGTGATAATTTTAAGATACCATTGTTTGTACAGGGAGGAGCAAAGTATATCTTAGAATCTGAAAATGGTATCAAGGCACCAGAGCCAGGGTTCAAACCCAGGTGGTCCTGACTCCTGAGTCTTTGGGCTACTGTGTCTCGTATAATAACGTTCAAACTTTCTGTGTTTTACTCTCTCAGCAGTGGAAGACAGGAAACTGTTTATTGGTATGATTTCCAAGAAGTGCACTGAAAATGACATCCGAGTCATGTTCTCTTCATTTGGACAGATTGAAGAATGCCGGATATTGAGGGGACCTGATGGATTGAGCCGAGGTGGGTACATTTTTAAACTTCTAAAGATACGCCTCTTGAAACTGGATTTGCTGTTTAATTGGACTAGTGGAAAACAGGGATCTCCAGCCGATGTGGCTCTGTCATGATGGAGAAGTTGGGTGTGGTGTTGTGTGTCTGGGTCCTGTCCCAACTCCCACAGTTCATCCCTTCTGTATTCTCCCATTATCCTTCAGGAGTTTCTAGTCTGCCCTTCAGTGTCATGTATTAAAATTCTCTGTTTTTATGCTTAGAGATGTTCTTGATGTCAAAATGGAAACACTTTTTTCCTGAGAGGAACTGGAGGCTGTGAATCCTCCTTTATCCCTCAAGCACTTTGTTTCCTGTCTCAGCTTCCTTGGTTTTTAGCACTGATCACACTGGTGTAACATGGCTCTCTCTTCCACTAGATCATGAACTCCTGAAGGCAGAGACCATGTCTGTACTGCTAGCGTGGCGCTTGGCACGTGGTGAAGTGCTTAGTTGATGTCTGTAAATAAACAAGGAAATGGATGAATGAGTATTGATCCTTCTCTTACCAGGTTGTGCATTTGTGACTTTTACAACCAGAGCCATGGCACAGACGGCTATCAAGGCAATGCACCAAGCACAGACCATGGAGGTAGGGAACAGATGAATGCAAGCGGGGAGCTCCTTAGCCTGAGGGTGCTAGGACATTTGGCCTTCAAAGCCCAGCAGCACGTATAGCATCTGATTGTTCTAAAAGTTAAGCAGGCCAAACATAAATTAACATTAAAATTAGCATATTGGAACTAGTTGCCCTTTTAAGTTATCTTTTGCCATTTGCGTGTATCAGGAAGAGAATCATTTGGCAGTGAATAAAATTAGGATGGAGCCTGTGTGTTATTAGAAATGAGGATTTTTTCCTATACCCGAAGGAGGAATTTGACCCTTTGGTTTTGGTCTTTTCATAGGGTTGCTCATCCCCCATGGTGGTAAAATTTGCTGATACGCAGAAGGACAAAGAACAGAAGAGAATGGCCCAGCAGCTCCAGCAGCAGATGCAGCAAATCAGCGCAGCATCTGTGTGGGGAAACCTTGCTGGTCTAAATACTCTTGGACCCCAGTATTTAGCAGTGAGTCTTTGTGGTTTGCTTTCTGCAGACTGTGCAAGCTCCCAGCTGTTTCTTCTTCTGCTGTCCCCAGCTAACAGACACAGTGGCATTTACAGCTTTTAGCACACTGAACTTTTGTGTAAACATTCAGGCAATGCAATATTCTTTAAGTCATGTTATTTTCTGTCTCTCTGGTCACACATCTTTGATTATATCTTGAGTAATCTCCTGATAAAAAGACTTAGAAACATCTCATGTTCCTGCCCCCAAGAAAAAAAATTCCTGAGAGAATCTTAACTACCAAATATTTTTTTCCATGTCTTTTTCTACCAGACGTAGAGGGCATTATTAAAGACCTTATTGAGTCTCTCTGAAGAGTATGATAAATGTTTCTCTCTGCTAATTGAGAGGTCAAGCATGGACATTACTAAATGAGTATTACAGATGTATATTTGAATTCACTATATAGTAAATAGATTTTCTTTTAATTTGATCTCTCTCTTGTTGAGCTTAAGTCATATAGTCCAAAGGAGGGACAAGCTGCTATTTATCATTAAGTTTTACTAGGTCTGCAATATTACAGATTATCACTGCTTAAACCTTTAAAAGGAATCGTAGACAGGACAATATAATTAAAACTCTGTCATCTGCAAATCAGAACGAAAAGATCATCTGTAAAGCTACCAATGAAAGAAAATAAATGGTGATACTACTAGATTTATGTAGATAGTCCAAAAATATATAATTGGAATAATTAGAGTCATCCACTCCTCATCCTTGCAAAGATTATTCTGTATAGAAACAAGAAAGGCAATGATTTCTGTCCTCCAGTACTGAATTCTGGCTAATTTGATGCACCCCTGGTCTCCATATTCTAATGTGTTAGAAATCCTGGGTCATTCTAACTAGTATTTCTCTGAAATCAAAAAGTGTAGATAGTTGTTCTGTTTCAACGGATCAGATTGTTTCTTAGTGCTAGAACATCGCTTAAAAGTTTCAAAAATTCAGAGATATCTTCTGCCAAAATGATAATGCTTTGAAAGTGATCTCCATGATGTACATTTACTTTTCTTGGAGAGTTTAGAGCTTCTTTTCAAGGAACACTCCCTTGTTGTTGCCAGCAAGTATGTGATAGTATGTGGTGAGAGCTGTGTTTTCTTTAAGTTAGGTATGATCCCCACCCTAAGAGCTGTTCTTGTTTATGGAGGAAATGGAGGGGCCAGGTACAGTATGCATAATTCCCTAGTTGGGACTGAACACATTGCCTAAGATATTTATTTGAGAGGACAAAAATGAAGACATGGATGTTAATGGGCTGTGTAAGTGATAGTGCATCATCATTAGTTATGAAGGTTTTTTCTGGGAATATGTGGATTGGACCTGGTTTCTGTTGGACCAGAGCAGTAGTTTTTAATATTTGTGGGGTTGTGGACCCTTTTGAGAACCTGGTAAAAATTGTGCTCCCCTGCCCCCCCCATTCTGTTTCTGGAAGTTTGTGGACCAGAGGGATTCATGACAGGGAAACCAAGTCAGGTGTTTATGGGAATGGACAACAGGTTGAATAAAAGATCTAGAAACGAGAATGCCACTTGTCCATAAAGAACACTGATTACATTTGAATGGAGCAAAAGTTTTCAGCAGCTTGGTTAGATGAACATTGTGGTTTGCTGAGATACAGAATAAGGTCAAGGCCACGGAGATCCATAAGCTCATGGAAAGGTCCTTTTGCTTCATTTGTTACAGGATACCATTGAAAGAAAATGTACACTGAACTGATATGGACTGATCCATCAGTCATCTGGTCATCTGCAACTGCGGAGACCAGTTTGGAGGGGAGGAGATAAAGGGCTCGATGGATGTGTAGTCGTGCATGGGTCTGTTGTGGCTGGGAAAGAATGACTCTGAGAAATACCCTGAAACGGTCAGATTTGGTATTTAAAATAGTTGTTTGAAATAGAAACTGGGTATCCAGATGGAAACAATCTGCAAAATAAGATGTAAGGACTTAACTAAGGAGAACGTGGGGGAGAGGAAATAGAAATGGCAGTCATCCATACCAGGCACGCATCGCAGTCGACTACATAGCTACTTGAGTTGAGCTTAGTTCCCTGCTCTACTTCTGTCCTCTGCTGTGCTGCGTTCTGTTGCCCGGGCATTTGAGCTTGGCTCATTACTCAGTGAACATTACTGTCTTCTGGGCCAGGGCTTTAGCTATGTTGTATTGTCCTGTGCTGTCGAAAGTCTTGTTTCTGTTGTGTTGGCTTGGGTTCTTGTCTTCAACATTCTTCTCTCTGGGGGCCTCTGCACTCTCGCTTTGCTGTGCTGTAGAGTTATCCCAGATGCAGAACCAGCCCTCACTCTCACTCTTGTTCTGTTTTTTGGTGTAATGTCTAGCTTTATTTGCAGCTCCTTCAGCAGACTGCCTCCTCTGGGAACCTCAACACCCTGAGCAGCCTCCACCCAATGGGAGGTAAGTGTTTCACTGCTGCGGAGGAGCAGCAGCAGCCAGGCCAACAGACCCAGCTAACAACAGTCTGAGAGTTTTGCACCGTTGTGCGGAAAAAAAATTTTTTTCCACTCACATAAACCTGACATGAGACGAACATCCCAGGACTCAACTGCCTTGTCTCTAGAAGGTGACTCTATTAGTCATTGATGCCAGATTGTTCTGGGGTTGTCTTCTGCTCCCCATCCCTCTAAATCTCTGTTGAGGAAGAAGATGGAAAAGAGCTATTAGCACCTGCAGACTCTCTGAGGCCATGTTGATGAGAAGGAAATCGTTGCAGCTCTTTATATCTACAATAAAGAGACTTTTCCAGTCACTCTGAAGAAAAGCCTAAGAAGGCTTCCATGCAAATGGCTTACCCTGAAGTTGCTAGAATCCAGGCAGTTAGTTTACCTCTGTGTCTTATGTATGTCATGCCATAGGTAAATTACCTTTTGTTGCTGTTACCATGCATGGAAGACTTAATTGATAAATACTTGAGCTTATAACAAAACGGGGTTCCACAGACAAACCAGAAGAAGTTGGTGGGGGTGGCGGTGGGGAGCTTCAGACCTGTCTGTCTACCCCTTGGGCCGTGGGATATGGCTAGGCAAGTGCGGTTGAGAAAGGGGTGGCAGTCTTGGGGTGGCTGCATTTTGCCATTTGACAAATTTTGATAGTTGTGTGCTTTGTCCCAGGGGCTAAGGAAGTTGCCAGATTGTGAATCTGTGTTGTAGTTTTTTATTCTCATTAACTCTTCCCCCCATCCCTCTGCCTTCCCATCATCTACTAAATGGTTTGCAACGCATTGTCAATGTGGTTTGACTCTCAGGCTCTCCTTTTAATTGTCGCCTAAGGTTCCATTTGGAAGCCTTTCTTTCCCTTGTTTTTTCTCTTCTGATGACTAATCTGCTATTCAGGTGGTGGTTTTTCTTTATTCTTTCTCTTGCTGTCCTCACATGTGTTCTCTCCCATTGTTCCTCCCTTTCTGGGTCTCTGCTACATTTTCTGGTTGTTATCTCCATTTCAAAGGACACATTCCCTGTAAAGACTGAGTGAGGGAGGGGCTTGGATTCAGTCCCATTCTGTGCCATGGGTTTTGGCTTTGTCGTCCTCTGGCCCCATGGTAAACCACAGACGTCCTTCTCCTTTCTGGTTTCCTAATTGCCTGTCTCTTTATTAATGCTCACTTGGGGTGGCGTGCAGTTGGATTATATACTCCTTCCGAGGAAAGTATGTCAAGTTTCTTAATGAGTTGAGTGATACCTGAATCTTTTGGAGTCCTGTAGGGTTGCTCATAAGGCTTATCTAGAACATTTCCTCTTGGGAACTAGCTTTCTCCCAGTGTATGCTGTCATTGCTGGAGTGGATGGAAGGCACCCGTATCTGCTCACTGATCTCTTGCTTTGGATGTTGCAGGGCTGAATGCAATGCAGTTACAGAATTTGGCTGCCCTAGCTGCTGCAGCTAGTGCTGCTCAGAACACACCAAGTGGTACCAATGCTCTCACCACATCCAGCAGTCCCCTCAGCGTACTCACCAGTTCAGGTAAGTGTGGCATGGGCCAGAGGGCCCTTGTGTGCCTTGGACAGAATCCCAAGAGAGGGGTATGTCATTCTGGAGAGTAGGAAACGCCCATTTCCAAAGGAGACAGATCACGAACAACAGGTTTTCGTGTGCCATCTTCTGACTTAAACATCTCGCAATTTTTAATTTCTTATAACCATCCTTTGACTTGATGTTCAGCAGGAACAGTTATCAAAATTAGTAACTGAAAACCATCTTACTAAGAGACTACTTAAGTAGTACCACTCTTGGGCTTTGCTTCCTGTTGACATGAGAAGGTGAGTGTTGGCTTGAGTTTAACTCACAGATTTCTGGTAGCAGGGTCCTCACCGAGCTCCAGCAGCAGCAGCTCTGTCAACCCCATTGCCTCCCTCGGAGCTTTGCAGACATTAGCTGGAGCCACGGCAGGCCTCAACGTCAGCTCTCTGGCAGGTGAGCGGCAGCCCCTGGATGTCATTAGGCCGTTCTTTGTGCAGGTGGCACGCTATAAACAACTCTGGTAGGGGCGCTGTTAGAATGAGGGAGTGGCCCAGTGAACTTAATAATCATGTGATTTTGAATCAGACCTGAGTTACAGTCCACCTCTGCCCCTTCACTGGCCAGATCTCTTTGACCACCTTTCCAAGGTCATCTTCTCATCTATGAAGTGGGAATAGAATACTTTGAGGGTTATTAAGTTAAATGAGAACGCAGGTAAAGTGCTGAGCTCATTGCTCAGTACAGTGTCCAAAGGGAAAATGGGGCAAGTCGTGTGTGAGTGGTGTCCCTTCTTGCACAGATTAAAAGGCAGTAATATCTCCTTTAGCAACGAAGCTTGGTGAGTGTCCTAAAGTCTGAGCACTCAGATGCATATTTCTGCTCAGGGTGATGCTAAGAGCAAGATAAAAGGGAGGACTTTGGAGTTTTTCTTTGGTATCAGTTGAGTCTTTTCCTGTTCTTTCCCCCACCCAAGGGATGGCTGCTTTAAATGGTGGTCTGGGCAGCAGTGGCCTTTCCAATGGCACTGGGAGCACCATGGAGGCCCTCACACAGGCCTACTCGGGGATCCAGCAGTACGCCGCCGCGGCGCTGCCTACTCTGTACAACCAGAATCTGTTGACGCAGCAGAGCATTGGTGCTGCTGGCAGCCAGAAGGAAGGTGAGTAGGACAAAGGGATCCTGGAGTTGGGAACAGGTGGTCTCTCTGTCTGCACCAGAACTGAAAGGCAGTGCAAAGGCCGAGAGAACCGGTCAGTGGTCAGACCGCCACTTTTCTTGGGCAGTGTCAAAAATAGACCGAGAAACTCTTTTAAGTGTGATCTGCTTTTGGAATGTTTTCTGGATATGGCTCAGATCAGAGATACCTCTGAACGCCCTTCTGGAATGGGGCTGCCATTTTTAGATGAAGAAACAATCTGTTTTTATTAGGTAGTCTTTTCTATGAGTTTTAAATCTGTCAGAGGAGATCTTCAGTGTGGGTGTCCTTTTTAGCTATAGCTTGGCATTTTCCTCCTTTTCTGATCTATGCTTTTACTAATTGAGGACAGAATGAAGGCTGATGGGACAGAAAGAGCTATGGCCCGTGGGTTGATGCAGGAGAAATATGTGTCTTGATATAGTGACATTAAATTTAGGAGAGGCTATCTAGACAGAAAGAGGTCTGAGGTAGTTTGTATGAATAGAAAGTCCTGTTGCACCTCTCTGCTTATATTTGACTGGGCTTTTATAACCAGGAGCTGACATGGTTTAAGCACTAATGTAGGGAAAAGACAAGTGTCCTCTCTTGCCCTAGCAGCAAGGAGTCCTGGTTTAGTACAGCCTTGCCTGCTCTGAATCAGGTGCTTTTGTGCCTTAGGCTGTGGTAGTAGGGGAACGGGTGGCACTGCGGAGACAGACAGTAAACAAGTAAAAGCATGAGGTGTGTTCCAAATGGCGCTCCAAAGCACGATGAACAAGAAAGGGGGCAGGGAGTGCTGGAGACACTGCATTTTATATGGGATGGTTGGAGGTGGTCTCTCTAAGTTGCCATTTAAGCAGAGGAAGACGAGTACTGGGGGCAGAGGAACAGCAAGTGCAAATGCCCTGAGGTAGCAGTGTTCCTCAGCATGTTTGACAACATCGGGGAGGCCAGGGTGGCTGCAGAATGGCTGCACTGTGATTGTAATGAAATTCTTCTTGGTTAGGAAATCGTTGAGTGGTTGGAGGAGGAAAGCATATGCTATTTTTTAGATCAGTGTTAATCATAGTTTAAAATGTAATTTCTTTTCACTGAGGTACAATTGACATACGGTGAAATTCACTTTTTTGGAATATAGCTCTGTGAGCTCTACAGTCATCTAATCACCATCGCAAATACAGAACATTTCTGTCACCCCCAGAAATTCCCTCATGTCCCTTTGTAGTCATATCCTTGCCCCCACTTCCTGCCTCTAACAATTACCAATCCATTTGCTGTGCCTGTAATTTCTAGACATAATTTTGAAACCTATTTTGCTTGTAAGTTCTTCCTACCTCCTTTTCTGTGTTTGCCTACAAGCGTATAGTCTCTGGTTTTATGCTGCACATGCAGGTTTGCCTAGTTCATTGTGTAGCTGTACCTTCCTCCACACGGGCAGATTCTGGTGTCCCTCAGTGAGACACGGAGCGTGGCTCAACATGGGGGAAAGGGTCTGTTTCAGTGATCGCCCTTCAGGTCCCTGCTTTGTATTTGGAGAATCTGTTGGGGTGCCAACACTTTCAACACCGGGGGGGAATTGAGAGGCCATGCAGGGGGATACGCTTGCTTCTCACTGATACGTTTTCAATCAATGGGTGTCTTGAAGGTCCAGAGGGAGCCAACCTGTTCATCTACCACCTGCCGCAGGAGTTTGGAGATCAGGACCTGCTGCAGATGTTTATGCCCTTTGGGAATGTCGTGTCTGCCAAGGTTTTTATAGACAAGCAGACAAACCTGAGCAAGTGTTTTGGTATGTTGGCTTCTCTGCTGGTGTGTGTTGGGTGGGGGTGTAGTTATTTTTACCATGGAGAAAGAAAGGGAAGGGGCTGATAGCAGAAACTTGGGATGGAGTTTGGGTTATTGTTTAACTCATCCTTGTGCAGATTTACATGACCTCTTTCTGAGCTTCAGTTTTTGTTCTTTAAAGATTTTATTTATTTTTAGAGAGAGGGGGAGGGAGGGAGAAAGAGGGAGAGAAAGATCAATGTGTAAGAGAAACATCAGTTGGTTGGCTCTCTCATGCCCCCAAACTAGGAAACCTGGCCCACAGCCTAGGCCTGTGCCCTGACTGGGAATCAAAACCAGTGATCTTTTGGTTTGCAGGCTGGCGCTCAAGCCGCTGAGCCACACCAGCCAGAGCTAGGCTCAGTTTTTTTCAGTTCTGTAATGGGCGTGATGATTTCAGCCCACACTGTCTCTCCAGAGGGTAAGATAATGTGTGGAAAATGGCTTGGCCAAAATACTAAAAGTACTGCATCAATGTCAGGTGATACTGTTAGGAATCTGGTTTATTTTATGTGATAACGATTTTCCGATTTTTTGTCCCTGCTGAGGAAAATTGGGATTTGAAGCTAAGCTCATAAGGTATTTCTTGCATAAGGAGGACTGAGAATCTCCTTGCCTCGTTATGTCCCTCACCTAGGTTTCTGCTTGGACACACAGGTTTTGTAAGTTACGACAATCCTGTTTCGGCTCAAGCTGCCATCCAGTCCATGAACGGCTTTCAGATTGGCATGAAGCGGCTTAAAGTGCAGCTCAAACGTTCGAAGAATGACAGCAAGCCCTACTGAGCGTGCTCCCCTCAGACTGGAGTGAGAGGGTCTCTGGTAAGTTGGGGAGGAGCACCTTGGTGAGGCGAAGCCCTAGGCTGTGTGTTGGCAGCCCCGGACCCTGATCCCTGCCACTCTCGCAGGCACAGCTTGCCCTGAAGACGCGGCTACTGCCTTCTGTGGGAGTTTCGCTTCGTACAGAGGACGAGTTTGTGCTTTGGTTTCCAGTGTTTTACTTTGGAGTTTAGGTGCCATATTCTGAGTTTTTTTCTTTATTTAAAGTTTGCTGTGTTTGTAACCAGTGTGTGTTGAGAAGGACCAACATCAGACCGCCCTGGGGGAGGAAGGGGAATGGAGAAACATTAAAGAAGATCAGGACTTACCCAAAACTACCCCAAGAGAGAGGACTGAGTGAAACCAAAAACTGACCCCCAGAATCTCCCCAAGTGCAAGAATGGATGAAATGAGAACTAATGTCCAAGAGCCGTGGTGGGTGGAGCTGGTGGGGGTGGTGCTGGAGGAGAGTGAGAGGGACTTGACATGCTGAAACTTCCGTAGCTGCCTTCCGTGGAAGCACTGAGTTCTTGCTACCAGTTTTTCTGTCTCTTGTCCAGGACTTCTGCCCCTCTTTCCCAAGAAAGGGCTAACAATTCTCTGGAAATAAAATCCCTGTTAAATTAGCCTGACGTGCAAAAAAGCAGGGAGAGATCACCAATTACTGGCTTTCCCAGTCAGCCACCGGTGTTGATTTGGCCCTGCCTAGCTAGTGGCTCCTAGGAAGAAGCAGCCAGTCAGAGTGGCCAGTTTTAGTTTACTTCAACACCAGATTAGACCATGGCCCATTTCTTACAGGTCCTTTTAGAGAAGGCCTCCAGGGAAGAGACTCTGGTTTCCTTCCTTGCAGTTGGCCACAGCGAGGAGTGCCATTTCACCCCAGACCACCACTTTATCACGAGGGCAGAGCCGAGAAGGGCTTCTTGTGCCTGGCTGGAGGGGCTCCTCTCCTGAACAAGTGCTCAAAAGCCATCTAGTTGGGGGAGAGGAGCCTGCTTCTCAGTGTGCCTGCCTCAGAAGGTCCCGTCAGGCCAGAGTACTGCATTTGTCAGAGGCCAGCCAGCACTTGGTACTTAAGACAGTAGAGAAGTCCGTGCTCACCTCCTTGTCGAGATGCCCCAAGCGTAGTATTTTCACCAAGGCAGGCCCTTCATCTGACTGCTCCCGCACTATCTTCTACTCTTGGGGAGAAAGGAGACAATAGGACGTTTACAGCCTCCATATGGATTTAGTGTTCATTTACCTCAGTATTACCTTGTTCGTGTCTGTCCACGTGCTTACAGTTAGCTCCCTGCTGCCACCCACAGGTCTCACTCCAGCTCTTGCCCGTGACCATCCCCCTGCCCCCCAGCCTCTGGGCTCTGCCTCTGCTCTAAGAAAAGCTGTGGGCGTAGAGAGCCAGGAAGGACATGCTGTTGGGAATGTGCACTTGGGCACAGGTAGCCCTGTTAAGATATGACTCTTAGTGCCAAGGCCAGTGACTGGGGTGCCTAGGATCTTATATTTCATACACATCAGTCCTGACCCCTAACAGCAGAGATGAGATTAAAGGGGTTGATTTGCTAGTAAGTTGGATGGGGACTCTCCTTGTCATGCTGTCCGTTTGGGTCGCAGACAGGGATTGACCATCTCGCTGTTGTACAGGTAGTTGGTGTTGGATTATCCCTTTGGAGCTGGGACAGCTGTTCTCTTCTCATAGTAATAACTTGGGTCTGTTGTCCTCTAAGGAACGTGAAACATACTTAAGCTGAACCACGTAAACTTGAATTCTGCACACTGGGTGAAATGTGTCCTGTGTTTCAAGGATAAAACTGTTCCAAAGGCTTCCAGGGTCATGATGGGATTTTTTAAATAAATGCAAAAAATAAAAATAAAAAAGAAAAAAGAAAACAAAAAAAGAAAAAAATGCTAGGTTGGGGAGACGCTGTTCTGAATCCCAACCAGCTGGAATCAAGAATGTCGTTTCTATTTTTATAGAAGTTTTATACAGCTCCGGGGTGGAGAATATTTATTACCTAAATTATATCTCTGGAAAAGGCCAGGATTTTGTAGAATCCAGAATGTGATTGTTATACACACAGGGTGCTGTGTATGATTGAAACTACTGACTTTCTGTGGCCTGTTTGCAGCCCAGCCAATCTGCCAGAGGGGGAGGAATTAATGCTGTGAATTGGCGGAGGAGAGAGCTGTGCTCTCCAGGGCGCTGTGGTGCTGTGATCGCTAACCTTCTGTTATGTCTTCCTCCTTGGCCATCGTGGGGTTTTCCAAATCCCAGAACTCCACTCCGTTCCCACTTTCCCCTTTCTCTCTGTCCTCCCCCAGTTCACCATTATTGTCCACAGATATGTCCTGGGCTCTGGGACCTTCAGAAACCCCTTTCCAAATGATTTGAAAGGCAAAGGTGTGATCAACCTTTGATACCAGGCCCTGAGGTTTCATTCCTGCTGGTGGGTTCTCTTTTCTAAAAGGATCATTTGCCCCAGCAGGGCCCCAGGCTGCCACAGTGGCCAGCTGATGAGACGGGCGTTTCTGTCTGTTCTCTCCCCCTGCCCAGTGAGTTAGCACGGCAGCACTGCCCTTGAGCACAGTTTTCTCCCCAGGCCAAAGAGGGTTTGTGAAGACGCTGCTCCCCTACAAGTCTCACAGTGTGAGAGTGTTCATTTTGGAGAGTTGGAGACTCGCAGTCAAGTCTTAAGCAATCTTTTACTGTTGTGTGGGGGGTTAATTTTCATAAATGTTTTCTCCTGTAGTTTTTTTTGTTTCTTACTTGGGTTTCATCATGAAATTGATTTGCCTTGAATGCAGCTAGACACTGTCTCCTGGGTCCCACATGAGTGGCCAGGGCCTGTGTGGAAGCTAAGAGCTTGGATTTCTGGGAACAAAGGGCCATCCCCACAGGATTAAGGAGAAATCCTGGCCCTCTCCCCTCAAGAGTTCTCCCACCCAGGCTTCTCCTTCCTTCCTGGGTCTTAAACAGGGAGTTGGAGAGGCTGAGGCTCTGCTCCCCCAGAGGCCTTCTGAGATGGGTTTGGACGCTTCAGGGGAAATCCAAGCCTTAGTTTCCCTTCTGTCTCTGGCAGTTGGATGTTTTCTTGGTGTCCTCCATGTCCTTTTTGACTTTTCCCTGTGTCCATTGTTAGCATGTGCAAAAGTTCCCTGTCATTACCCAGCCCCTGCCCCGCCCGCCTCCTCATTTCAGGGCTGTACACAGTGAGTGTTCCTGTTCTCTCTCTCTTTGTTTGGATGTATTGCTCTGTGTAACTCAGTGGGTCTCCCTCTTTCTGGTTTGTTTTTTTTTCTAGATTCCTGCCGTTTGTTCATCGTTGTGCCTAAAGCATGTCGATGTGGCGTCAAGTACATCGTCCAAATCCCTGTCTCTTCAGCTTCTCTGATGCTTGAACTCTCACCTTTGACCTTGTGTTGATCTTTGATGCTGATGTGTATTTTTATTATGTTTGTTTCTTTCTTTGTTTTTTCTTTTTTCTTTCCTTTTTTTTTTTCTTTTGTGCTGCCAAATTGGTTTTGCTAGAACGACTGCTGAAGGGGAAATATTTAAACTTGCATTTGAATATAAAAAAAATCTATTTTTCTAGAACTTCATAAGATAACCACTTGATTTTGTGATTCCAATTCTTTGTAATTGTCTTCAGAGCAGCCCTACTAGCACATACCGCGTGGTGTTTGTATTTCTGTGAACACACAGCCAGTCCGTTTCTAGGCTTCGTTTCTGTGTGCTTAGTTTTAAAGACAACTTTGGAGTAAACAATGAAATAAAGATGTCACTGAAACCTTTGAGGCTCCTGAGCACATTTTGCTGATACAGTTTGTGGGGCTTGAGGAGACCGCATGTGTTCTTATTTTTGTTTTTCTGAGCTCTCAACTGCAGAGAACACCTGAACCCCCTTTCCTTTTTGACAGCAGGCTGCAGTTCGGGCCCCAGCTAGCCCTTTTCCTTTGGAGGGTCTCCCTTGCAGCCACCCTGCAGGGGCCTGCAGATCCCTCGGCCCCTTCCCTCCATGCTTGTTCTTACAGTCTCCACAGCAAAATGTGATGCTTTGATTTTTTTGTTCTGTTTTTGTATTGTTTTTGTGCTTTTGTTTGGGGTTTTTTCCTTTCCTAGTAAGATTATGCCCAGAAAAAACAAGTTTTGCATGTTTCCTGCTGTTTCTTCACACCTTCTTATATATCACCCTCACTTCTCTGTTTTCTACAGTTTGTGCAAAAACTGACCGATTTAAAAGGGTTTCAAAGAAGCTGTTTTAAATTGTTGTGGGGTTATTTTTTCAAGATTGTATTGTTTTATTTTGAAGTGGCGACTTTCTGCTCTGTCGCCCTTAGAGCGTTTGCCTGTGCACTTAGACTGTCACCTCGTGCGGCCTCCCGGCCTCAGCGGGGCCTCCAGGAGGCTGGCTGCCCTGTCGGAGGTGGGCTGGGAGGGTGCCAGGAGAGGCACGAGGAACATAGGTAGAAGCCAGAAGGTGGCTGTGGGTGGGCGAGAGGCTTAGCATATTAAGGGTAGTGAGCATCCCTCGGTCCAGAGGAAGGAGGGTGTTCTTCCCCAGTCGGAGGAGGCCATCTGTGCACTAAGTGGCAATATACCTGCCAGCGTTTTTCCTAGGTGACAAGCACAATACTACAGTCTTCACACTGTTTACAGCCCTGGCCACCAGCTACCCCACACTGGCTCTTCACCGCAGCTCTGCTCTTGCGTAGCTAGTGGGATGGGGTAAGGGCGGGGATTTGTTTTTTAGAACTGGGTGAAGGGCCAAATAGCTACTGTCCCTGGGTGCCAGGCAAGCCAGTTCCTTGGTTCCCTGATGGGAACTTGCCCTCCTCTCACATGGCACCATCCACCCCCAGGGTCTAGGGGCCTGAGTAAGAATGTGAATGGCGAGGGAGAGCCTAGAGGAGGTGAGAGGTCACAGGATGGGTCTGTGGAGGTTAGAGGTTGCAGAGGGAGGAGTTTGTGAGAGATCCCAGCCAGAGAGCTAGGCTGCTAGTGGGCTGAGGAGCTGGAAAGCAGGATTGTCCAGGGAAGGGTGGAGAGGGAGGGGTAGCCAAGGCCCCAGGGCGGGGGTGGGGAAGGTAGAAGCACTGTTAGCATCATCCATGCTAGGGTTGATGAAGGGATCCCAGCAGAACTTCTGGTCTGGGATCCAGCAGGTTACCTAGTATTATGCTTGGGGCCACTCTTACTGGAAGGAAAGGGCGGCCAAACGAAGGCCCAGTGAATGGTAGACTCCTAATTTCCTGGAAGGGGCAGTTGGATGGAAAGAGGCCAGGAACCCCAGCCTGAGCAAGACTGCCGTGCACCCCACAGTCTGACTGCACAGAGCCGCCTCTGTTGGCGAAGGCGCTGAGGCCCCCCTTCCTGTGTGTCGGAGTCCGTGTTTGCCAATATATTTTGCTTTCAATTCCAAGAGGAGCTCTGGGAAAACCTGTGGATAAAACCAAATGCCAAACGTTGGGACGTTGTTTCCTTTTCCTTTTCTCTCTCTGATTGTTTTAATTGTTCTGTGGTGGTTTTAATGGATTTGAGACCCTGGAGCGGCAGCTGCCTTTCTGATTTCCAGCTGCTTTTTGTGAATAATTTAAAAAGAAAAAAAAAAGAAACTTTACATTTTGGAGACAAACCTGTGTGAGTTTTTTATTGGTACAAACGTTGTATTTAACACTAGGGGTTTTGTACAGTTTTTTGCCTTTTCTACTAGAAAACAATGTAAAGTGATTTCACAATGTGAAGAGAAAAAATTGCCACTATGACCAAACGCACAGTCTGTTCTGCAGCAACAACGGGATTCAATCAGCTCAAAGTCGCGATTCAGCCGTAGAAGTGCTTTTCCTTTACCTTGTTTGAGCTTTTCCTTTCTTTCCTGTTTTGATTTGCAAAAGAAAATGTCTTTTTGTGTGAACTTGTGTTGTACTATGTAGAAAATTATGGATTTTACTTTAATGGTTTAAAAAAAAAAAAAGAAGAGCCCTTGTTGCTTTTCTGACCTGATCACAGAGTTTGTGTAGTGGATTAAAAAAGAAAAAAAAAATGTTACAAGTTTGGAGCAAGGGAGTATGTGTTTAAAAAGAATCGCCTTCCTTTTTTTGTGTGTTTTTCCTTTTGTCCCAATGGGGAACCTAAATCTGTTTTAATTGCACAGACACACAGACAAAAAGTCATTTTGTATCTGCCAAGTGTGGTACCTTCCTTTGTTTATTTGCTATTAAACTGTTTGAGAAGAACTGGTGTTGTCTTCAGAGTCATTGATTGTTGGGGTGGGCGGTGGGTTTGGGGGCCTGTGGCGTTGGTGGCCTTCCTGGAGAAGAAGAGGTGGGTCCCCTGGTTTCACTTTGATGTACTTGTTGGTTTGCAACTAAACCCACCAAAGGCTCCTGGAAGAAGATAGTATCTCCCAGAAAGCTGTCTTCTCTATCATCTGTTCTTTTGCAGTAACCCTACTAATATATAAGCACCTCAAAACCTTTTTTGCCTTCTTAATTTTCATGCTGCTTTTATTCCCACTACTGGCTGCCACACTGCAGAATTAGCCCAAACCTGTGAGTGCAAGTCTCTCTCCCTGGGCGGTGGAGTTCCTGTGCCAGGGGACGCTGCCGGCCAGCACGGAGTCCAGAGTGTGGCCTCCTTCCTCTCTAGGTCTTTACCGCTGCAGCCCCAGTGGGGCGGCCTCCTTCCCCTTCCCCCTTCCCTCAGAACAGAGTCACAGCAGGGCATTTCTGCGGTTCCTGGGGTCTGCTGTTCATGAATTACAGATTCCTCTCCAAGGGATGTCCTACATGAGGGCCTCCTCAGTCCTCTGAATTACAGGTCCAGCCACTGGACCGGGAGTTTGGGGCCCTCCTCTGGGTGGCCAGTCCTTGTGCATCTGGTGCCTGTCTAGAGAAACGCCCCCAGCACATGGCCTGTGGGTAGGCCAGGCCCCAACCTTCTCACCGTGGGCCCTCCAGCAGAGGGTGGTGTCTGGGGCAGCACTGAGGACTAGCCTGTGCAGTGTTCGGTGGACGTAGGGGTTCTGAATGCAAGTAAACTTGGAATATTGCTTTGTCACTTGTAATTGTTAAAAATATGCGTCCCTAGCCCTGGCCAGGAGGCTCAATTGATTAGAACATCATCCATGCACCAAAAACACTGCAGGTTTAATCCCCAGTCGGGGCGCATGTGGGAGGCAGCTGATAGATACTTTCTCTCATCGATGTTTCCCTCCCTCCCTTCCTCTCTCTAAAATCGGTAAACATGTTTGGGTGGAGAGCTTTAAATACCTGTACTTAACTAAACATCAAAACTTCATATTAATAGGCAGTGATCATCCTAGCTGCTGTGATCATTGACCCACAATCTAAGTACTATGGAAACACTTGATACACATTCTGTGCTTTTTTTTTTTCCCCCTCAGAGAAGATCCTTTATTGAGACTTACTTCAAACATTTCAGTCTTGATACAAACTTCAGCTCAGTTGACTATCTGGTGGCCGAGCTATGTAGTCTTCACAGTGGCAAAAGCACTCCCCACTGTGTTCCAGTCTTTACAACATCCCCGCAAAGGAGCTGCCGTTCCCATCCCCACTTCGCAGATAAGCAAACGGAGGTTAAAGGGCATTGGGCTGCTTACTAGTACGTGGCACAACGTGGCACGCACTGAGAACGAAGCCAGGCCTGCCCGACTCCCAAGCCCTTGCAACCACTACCAGGAGAAGTAACTCGGCCAGTAAATGTGCTCTAGTTAACCTGTGCAGCCTCGCTGCATGTGATTTTGCACGCTGTCCTCTAGGCTTTGGTGAACTTGGGGGACTCCGTGGCTCCTCTGGGTGGTGAGTCGTCACAGCTTTGCCTTCCTTAGAGCGGCTTTCTTGGAGTTCAAGGGGATTCACCAGTAACTCGGTGCTCCTTGGTCAGTGTGCTCCTGGGACACCGCTTCCTGAGAGGACTGGGATGTCACTCCTGCCACACGATTCTCTCCTAGAGTTGGTGCCACCTAAACTATTTGCCTAACGTTTGTTTGAACTTTTTTTTTGTGGTAAGATACATGTATAGAATTTTCTACTTGAACCATTTTAAGTGGGCAATTCAGTGGCACTCAGTACATGTACAATGTCATGTCATTCAGCCATCACCACCTAAGTTTGTTTTCCAAGTTGAAATGTCTATTTCCACGTGGATTGGTGTCATTCAGTACATCTGGTTAAGTTAATGTTGCTTTGAATGTCCCCAGAAGGAAAACAAGCGAAGGCTGACATGTACATAATACTTTCAGTTAATGTATGCAGGGAACAATTTGTGCCTCACTGGAAAACTATGCATTTTCCGTGGGGAGCTATTTTTACAAAACTGATGTAATGCACAAATAGTTCTTTTTCTTTTAATAATTTTTATTGTGTTTTTATTACCATTTAGTCCCCGTATAACCCCTGCCCCACAGTCGCCACACTGTTGTCCATGCCCATGAATCCTTTTTCCCTTTTGCTCAATCCCTCCACCCCCTAAACTGCTCAAATACCATATAAGAAAAATCATATGGTATTTGTCTTCCTCTCACTGGCTTATTTCACTTAGCATAGTGTTCTCCAGGTCCATCCATACTGTTGCAAAGGGTAAAACTTCTTTTTTACAGCCAAGTAATATTCCATTGTGTAAATGTCCTGTAGTATTTTGTCCACTCATCTACTGATGGACACTTGGGCTGCTTCCATATCTTGGTGATTGTAAATAATGCTGCAGTGAACATAGGGGTGCTTATGTTCTTTCGAATGTGTTTTGGGTTCCTTGAAATATATTCCCAGAAGTGGGATCGCTGAGTCAAAAGGCAGTTCCATTTTTAATTTTTTGAAGTATCCACACTGCTTTCCACAGTGGCTGCATCATTCTGCAATTCCCACCACCTAATGTTTTAAAGCAACTTGTCACGTGCTTTTTTCAACTTCAATTCATCTGATCATTGGTATTTGTGAAGTCTCCAAATAATGACTTTAAAATACACATTAAGCTACATAACCCCCCCCACATATATATACATACATACATACATACACATATACATACATACATATACATGCACACACACAAAGTGTCCATTTCATGCCATTGTAGGTCTGCATTCACACTTTGGGAAATGGGTCCGGAATGGAGAGGCTGTGGACTCCCTTCCCAGAACTGTTTCCTCTGTAGTTAGAGGGTGGTTGAACCTGAAGTTCTCTCCTTCTAGCACAGATTTTCTTTCCTTCTTAAGTGGAAACTTAGTTGGCTGTGACTGGTGCAATTCAGTTGGGCATCACCCCACAAAACAAAAGGTTGGCCGGTTCAATTCCCAGTCAGGATACATGCCTGGCTTGTGGGTTTGGTCCCCAGTCGGTGTGCATACAAGAGGCAACTGATCGATGTTTCTCTCTCATGTCAATAGCTCTCTCTATCCCTCATCCTCTCAAAAAAAAAAAACAAGTGAAATATAATTGACCTTTACTAGCTTCAGGCGTACAACATAGTGATTTGATATTAAGTACGTCATGAAGTGATCACAGTAAGTCTGCTTACCTTCTGTCGGTGTACGAAAGTTATTACTGTTACTGGCGGTATTCATCAGGCCGTTACCACATCCCCATGCTAGTGCAGATTTTTCTGTGACTCAGCATCAAGGTGATCCGGATCTTCTCTAAGTTTCTGCCTTACAACTCTTGAGACAGAACGTGGTGTGAAAATAGAATGTTAAGTACAACTTGAATGTCTTTCCATTGAACAGCATACCTAGAGGTGGCGGTTTCTCTTCAGAATTTATAAAAAGGAATATGCCAAAATGACTTTTTAAGTTTTTAAAATTTAGACTTGTGCATCTTTATATAGTCATATGGCTGTGTCTTAAACTGTATTCCTTTTAAAAACCAACATTCAGGTCCTGGCCGGGTAGCTCAGTTGGTTAGAGCATCATTCCAATACGCCAAGGTTGTGGGTTCAATCTCCAGTCAGGGCACATACAAGAATCAACCAGTGAGTGCATAAATTGGAACGACAAAGCAATGTCTGTGTGTGTGTGTCTCTCTCCCACCTCCTTTTCTCCCTCCCTGTCTTCCTCTCCAAAATCAATTTTTTTAATTGATTAAAACTGACAGTCACCTATTACTTTTGAATAGACTCAGTACCTCCCCCACCCCGCCCCCACTCCTGGTTCCTGGCTCAGCGCAGAGAAAGCCTCTGCACCAACTTTGTCGGTCAGCGCACAGCATCCCTGACTCCCAGGTTCTGTACGTGCTGTGCCCACCTGAGCATCTCAGTCCCTGATGAAGAAAAGCCGCTGGGAAGGAAATGAAAGACCAGGTTGTCCCTTTATCTCTGGGAAAGTCAAACTAACATAACAGCCCTCCCAGGAGAGATCATGGAGGGCTTTTTGTTTCTGCACCTTCTGTTTTTCGAGCATTTTTTTCTCTCTCTCAGGAGTCCTTTCCAATCCCCAGTGGCTGGGGTTCAGTTTCTTTTTTGCATACGTTGACTTTCTCTTTGCTGATAAAGGCTTCAGCTGTAGGGAGGGCTGTTGGTTTTTAAATCAAAACCAACCTTGCAACAGGAAAGCGACCTGAAGCCTGAGTCAGTGTTCTGCAGCCGCTTGATGGAGAGTCGTGCACACTGCAATTTGCCCAGTTAGACCGCATGGGCGTCGGTTTTTAGCATGATCACCACAGCCTAATTTCATCACCCCCTAAGAAACCCCGTCCTCATTAGCAGTCACCCCCATTCCTAGCCCCTGGCAACCACTCATCTTTCTGCTCTATAGATTTGCCTATTCTGGGCATGTCATGCCAACTCAGCCATACAATATGTGCCTTTTTGTGGCTGGCTCTCCCGGAGCCCACCTCCTGCGGCCTGTTGTTTCCCTTCCCTCCTTGAAAACTGTGCCCAACAGGGGCCCTTGTTCCACTTGCTCCTGCCATTCCGAGCGCCTCTGAGCATGCCTCCTCGCCCTCCAGCCACGATGCTGCAGCCAGCCTGTCCCTTCCACTTCTCCCAGCTCCCGTTTACCTGCTTCATCATTGCCACGCCTGGCTCTGGCCGTCTTCTAAGCCTCCCCGCATTGTCCACTACGGCGACCCCCTAGCCACTGTAGCTATTGAATAAGTTTCATCCCTCAATTCACTGGGAAGCCGCATGTGAGTAGTGGCTTCCGTATTGGACATACAGTACGTCCATCATCGCGGTCAGTAACAGGGTCAGGGCTGTTCTAGACAGTCGCTTGGCTTTTAAAAATACAAACTATCTACCATTTATGAGTGATGGTCACTGTACTCGTCCAGCAACTGAGCACAGGGTGGTAGAAATGGGCACTGAGAAGCCACAGCTCTAAGTAGCAAAGCTGGGTTTTAACCCAGGTCCACCTGACCAAAGTACCTGTAGAGCAAATTCCTTCTGGAGTCTCAGGTGCAGCTGGGGTGCCCTGGGGGAGATCCCACCTCTAGAATGGAGCTCTGTGAAGGCAGACCAGCTGTGCCTTGTCTTCACCGGGGCCCCAGGGCTCACAGGTCAGTATTCCGGACGTATTTAGCATTTAGCAAGTGAGTAAATGAACGAATAAATACCCAAAGACAACAGTTACTTTTGTAAGCTTCCCAAAGAGAGCGCTTCCAACCCCACGGCACACGCATACTACATTGGAGTTTTATTGAGAAATTGCCACCCACTTCAGAAAAAAGGGGAGTAACGTGTTTTTGTACCTCGTTTACAGATGGTTAGCTCCCAGCTCGTACCAAAGTTCTTCATAGGCCCTCAGTGGCCACGAGGTAAATGGCAGCCAGGTCCCTTAGAGCCACGTGACAGGAATCCTGCTGCCTCAACTTCTGAGGCAGACCACCAGGGTTGGCCCTCGGGGAAGTGGGCACCAGCACCTTCTCTGCAGGCCCTCTGCTGCCTGCGGGACCCGAGGGAGCTGAGCTGCCTGTGGCCCTCCAGCGCCTGAGGCTTCCAGGACACCACGACCTTTTTAAAGTCATTTGAGGGTTTGAGGGTTTTTTAATGGAAAGCATTGTAGTTATAGAAGTGGGGAAAGCTTATGTTTAGGAGCCCCTTTTAAGATTTATTTATTTTTTTAGAGAGGGGAAGGGAGGGAGAGAAACATTGATGGGTTGCCTCTTGCACACCCCTATTGCCCCAACCGGGGACCTGGCCCACAATCCAGGCATGTGTCCAGACTGGGAATCGAACCAGCAACCTTTCAGTTCATGGGCCGGCACTCAACCCACTGAGCCACACCAACCAGGGATGTTTAGGAGCCTGTTAATGTTATCACACCGGCTTTGTGACCTTGAGCAAGCAACAGGATTCTCAGCCTCAGGTTCCCAGCCTGTCTGATGGCAATGAAAACACCCACCTCACAGGGTTGGGAAGAGGAGAGAATGGCCCAACCAAGCGCTTGGCACAGTGCCACCCTGGCAAGTGTTCGTCCAAGTTGCTAACGACCCTAAATACATGTAAGTTAAAAGTGAGCGTTTCCCCATCTCCCACGGCCCATTGCAACTTAAATGGAGTAGGTAGGCTTCCAGAATTTTTCTGTATACAAAAATATGTACCTATGTAATTTTGTTAATAAAAACGAGATCATGCCGTAGTGCACAGAATGTTCTGCAGCTTGCATTTTTTCAGTTACTATGTCAGGGTGCCCTTCCATCTTGGGCACAAACACCGGTTATCGACAACTTGCATCTACAGGCTACATAGCATTTCCTGCCTTCTCAACCACTCTCCTGTTGGACACAGGTTATATCTAGTTTTTTCACTGGTATAAATAGTAAGAGCTAATTCAAGGAAGGTTCAGGAGGTTCATCACTTCAGTGTCTTGTTTGTTTTTTTATTTAAAGATTTTATTTATTTTTAGAGAGGGGAAGGGAGGGAGAAGACAGGGAGAGAGACATCAGTATGTGGTTGCCTCTCATGCGCCCCCTGCTGGGGACCTGACCCGCAACCCAGGCATATGTCCTGACTGGGAATTGAACCAGCAACGCTTTGGTTCACAGGCCAGCGCTCAATCCACTGAGACACACCAGCCAGGGCCAGTGTCTTGTTTTCAAAGCAAGTTCTTATTTTATCTTATTTGGTTTCCACAGAAAACTTACCAGAGAGGCGATACCCCATTTACAACTGGGAAAACAAATTTGTCAAGAGGGACAGGCTTCCTGAGGATCCTGCTAATCACAGCAGAGGGGACCTAGGACTGTCCCCTCCAGTCACACTTGTCTGTCATGCTTCGGGAACAGAAGCTGCAAATGCAGGTGTCTGCAGGGGCCAGGCAGGTGACGCCAGCAGGTGAAAGGCCAATCGAAGATGACAAGTGACACTTGGCTGCCGTGTCAATGCGAGAATAGGGAGCGGTGGGGGCTTTGAGCGAAAGAGAGACATTCTTGGTCACCAACCACTTGACCGTTGTCAGAGAATCACAAGCCCGGCTTGCTTGAGCTTCAGTCCCCAAGAGAAGCCGGAAATGCAGGTTTTCCTGTGAAATCTGCCAGATAGTAGATGTAGCCAACCAACTCAGAACCCTTCTGCCCTCGCATGCGCAGAGGATTGTGGCCCCTGCTCAGGCCCAAACTTCGTTTTCTACTTGTGACTATAAAACAGTGACCTGAGATACGAGGCCTGGCAGCTGGTACCTGACACCGCAGTCACCCGCAGGCCCTGCTGTCTCACCACCCTGGGAGGTTAAGTGGCCCAGAAAAGACCATTTTATTTTGTGGCTCATCCTCCTGACTTCCAGGGGCCTTTTGTCCACCTTCATTGCTGGGCATTGGTGAGCAAGCCCTGACTCTGTCCCCTGTCTCCCGAGCCACCTATGTGTATGTGACTTTGGCCCACCCAGGCCAGAGCCTTGGATAACAACGCGGTGAGCTGTGTGCCGGGTAAAGACTGTATGATTGAACTCCACTTCTCTCCCTCTCCCTCTCTTCCATTCTCGGTCAGCATCATGGTTAAGAGTGGGACCCTAGGAGTCACACTCCGTGGGGTCTGGTCCCTTTTCTGTCTCTGTGGTTTCGGGCGGTTCGCCTTTCCGCTTGTGCCTCAGTTTCCTTATCTGTAAACTGGAGGCAGTGCTTAGCTCAGGAAACATTGTTACTCTTCTCCTCTTCTCTCACTTTGCCAGGGGCTGTGCGGCCCTGGCGGCACAAAGGGAAACCACAGCGCTTGCCCCAAAGGGGCATGACCTTGACCTAAGTGTGTGCAACAGTCAGCAAAAGCTGGCGACTCTGGGACAGCAGAAGCCTTTCTCCTGTCAGGTGTTCAAGTTTTGAAATCTTTACAGTTCCCGAGTGCCCCGAAGGCTGGGGTCCCTGACTCCTTTGGGGCACCGCTGCAGGCCACCCACCTCCTTTTCTTCCTGCCAGAGACTCATGGTGAACTCGGGCCTGGATTACTGAGCCGGAGAGAACCTGCTGGCTCTTCAGCCCTCTCCCTGTGGGCCAGCTTCCTTCTCCTCTGGCGGTTTACTTCAACCCAGGACCCACCTTCCAGACGACAGGGAGATCCTGGGCAACTCTCCCCGGCAGAGACTCCCTCTTCCTGTGGTCCCAACTTCCTGTGGTCCAGGTTCAAGTGCACGTCCCCCTGGAGGGTCCCAGTGGCCTTGTCCAGTCCATGGGCCTATGCCCATGTCCTCTCTACCTCTGCTGAGCCATGACCCTGGGGCACGGACCCCTGGGCTTACCATGACCCCATTTATATGAAATGTCCAGAATAGACAGATCCACAGGAAGTAGACTGTGGTCGTGGGGTGTATTAATCCCCTCAGGCTGCCGTGCAAAGTACCACAGACCAGGGGGCTTAGACAATACAAGTGTTTTTTCTCTCAGCTCTGGAGGCCAGAAGTCAGAGAGCAAAGTGTTGAAAGGGTTGGTTGCCCTCTGAGGCATCTCCTTGGCTGGTAGATGGCCGTCTTTCCTGTGTCTGCAGGTGGTCTTCCCTGTGTGTCTGTGTCCTAACCTCTTCTCACGACGCTGGTCACACTGGATTAGGGCCCACTCTAGTGGCCTCACTTTGCCTCTTGAAAGACAATGTTTCCAAATCAGTCACATTCTGAAGTACTGGGGGCTAGGACTTCAACATAAGAAGGGGGGTTAAGGGGTCACAATTCAGCCCATAACACAGGAGGAATGGGGAGTGACTGCTAATGAATATGGAGCTTCTTTTTGGGGCGATGAAAATGTTCTCGAATTAGTGATGATCAATGCTAGAAACCACTTCCTACTCTGAAGGGATGAACTTTGCCCTGGTGCAAGAAGGAGCCTGGTTTGCAGAGGGAGGAGAAAGTGGGGTGCGACCAGCTGGCAGGTTGGCAGGGGTCCCGTTACAGAGGGCCTCCCAAACCCCAGCAGCCCCAAAACTTCAAGTGTCTGTTCCCCGCATAAGACTTTGCCCTTCTCCACAACATCTGGCACGAAAGCTCACTACTACAGACCCTTTCAAATTGGGGTTGGATTGGGACAGTTTATTTATTTATTTACTTATTTATTTATCAATCTTCACTTGAGGACATGCTTATTGATTTACTGATTTTAGAGAAGGAGGAGGGTGGGGAGAGAGAGAGGAAGAGAAACATCTAAGAGAGCGATACCGATCGGTTGCCTCTGGTATGTGCCCCGACTTGGACTGAATCCGCAACCCAGGCATGTGCCCTGACCGGGACTTGAACCCACGACCTTTCAGCTTACAGATGATGCTCCAACCAACTGAGCCACACCGGCCAGGGTGGGACACTCTTTAAACCTCCAAGGGCCGGCTTTCTTCCCTGGTGGGCGGTTAGCCATGGAGCAGACGCAGCTCAGGATGACTTCTTGCTTATCAACACATGGGGTGTTTCCAGTGTGCCCGGCACTGCTCTAAGTCCTTGTCAACTAGCATGTCACTTAGCTCTTCTAACAATCCAGTGAGGTAGGTATCATTTCTCTCTTGCCCAAAGCCACACTGCCCACACAGCTGATAAATGGCAGAGTCAGAATTCGAACCCTGGCAGCCTGGCTCCAGGGCCCATGCTGTTACCCACGACTACGCCACCTCGTAACAACCCTACGAGTTAGGGTTTATCAGCCTGTTGTTGTCCTAATTTTACAGATGAGGACACTGAGGCCCAGCAAGGTCAGTGACTTGGCGTGGGTCACACCTGAGTTAGGGTGTTGGGAATGGTGTGGGCAAGTCCATGTGGGTAAGTGGCCTTGGTGCCTGGGAAACCACAGGGACAAAGCCTGGGGGCGGGTGGGTCTGGCGGGGAGGCAGTGATGGGGGAGAGGCAGGGCTCAGGGCTGGGTGCCTAGGCTCAGCCCTGCTTCCCCCAGCTCTCAGCCCAACCGTTGGCAAGGCTGCGGGACAGCCTGCCCTGCCAGGAGGGTCAGGGCCAGTGTCACGATGCCAGAGAGACATCCAAGGGGCTGCTCAGGGACAGGGTGCCAGCATCCCTGGGAAGCCACCTCCTGGCTTGGGGTTGGGTGCAGCAGAAGCCCTCGTGACCTTGCGGCTGACATTCCTTAGTGTCCACGTGGCCCCAACTGGCAGGGACAGCTGCAGACAGGGGCCGGACCAGCTTTGTTCCCAGGGTGGCACCATTCTCCATCAGGCCCTACTCGACTCCTGCCTGGTGCTGCTTTCCTTCCTGGGGCTCAGTGGACAGCTGGCACTGTGGGCCCCCCGCCATGAGAGTCTAGAGGCAGCGAGCCGCCAGCGTCTGTCCGAGTGGGGCGTGGGGCTCTGCAAGGATGGGACAGGACCAGACGAAACAGCAGATCGAGAAGGGGCTCCAGCTGTACCAGTCTAACCAGACAGAGAAGGCGCTGCAGGTGTGGATGAAGGTGCTAGAGAAGAGCTCGGACCTGGTGGGGCGCTTCCGTGTGCTCGGCTGCCTGGTCACGGCCCACTCGGAGATGGGCCGCTACAAGGAGATGCTGAAGGTGGGAGCACCCCGCGGCTGGCGTGGGAGGGTGGGGCAGAGCTAAGTTTCTCCCAGCTTTCCCGGCCTCCCTCCCACGTCCTCAGTCTCCCCTAGTCCCACAAGCTAGCAGCCGAGGACTGAGACTAAATCCATATCCGACTCCCTGGGTCTTAGATGCTGCATCTTGGCATGGGATTTGGGCTTGTGGCCTTGAACTTCAGGGTTCAGGGGGGTCTCGAAGCCAGGAATCTAGGTTCCAGACTTCTGTTTGGGGCTCTGGGTCTGAGTCTGGGGGGCACTGGCTCCAGGTTTGAGGCTGGGGTGGGAGGGTGGTAAGGACTGAAGAACTAGGCTGGGGTAGGAAAGGTGAAAGCTCTGGGTCTGAGCTTGGGAGGCGGAGGCTCCAGGGCTGAAGCTTCCGCTCTGTGGCGGGGAGCAGAGATGCACCTGAGGCTGGATGTGGAAGGCTGGGGTCTAAGCTTCGGCGTATGAGGCTCGACGAGTAGGAGGCTCCAGTCCGAGGCTCAGGCTGACGGCCGCGTGCCCACCACCCCTGTGGGCAGTTTGCCGTGGTGCAGATCGACACCGCTCGGGAGCTGGAGGATGCCAACTTCCTCCTGGAGAGCTACCTGAACCTGGCGCGCAGCAACGAGAAGCTGTGTGAGTTTCACAAGACCATCTCCTACTGCAAGACCTGCCTCGGCCTGCCTGGCACCAGGGCGGGCGCCCAGCTCGGAGGCCAGGTCAGCCTGAGCATGGGCAACGCCTTCCTGGGCCTCAGCCTCTTCCAGAAGGCCCTGGAGAGCTTCGAGAAGGCCCTGCGCTATGCCCACAACAACGATGATGCCATGCTTGAGTGCCGCGTCTGCTGCAGCCTGGGCAGCTTCTATGCCCAAGTCAAGGTGCGCACGGGCCCCAGGGGGAGGGCAATGGTGGGCTCGGGCTCCTCTTGCATTACCTTGTTTATTCAGTCCTCCTGTTTAGGTAGGGACAAGGCGGACGAGAGTCTGAGAATCTGAGAGGGAAAACACTTACCCAGGAAGGTAAAGACTGGGTTAGGAATGACAGAGCCAGAATTCAAACCTGCACCTGTCTGTCTGACTCTCTGGGGGAATGGGAGGCTCCTTTCTGAGGACGGGCCATGAACCTGCTCTGCCACACGCCTGCTGTGTGGTCCTGGACATGGCACCTCTCCTCTTCGAACCTTGGTAGGTGTATCTGTATGACAAGGAAGAGCAGGACCTACTGTACAGCATGTTTGTAAGGGTTCATTCGTCAAATGACTATTGAGCATTTGCTATTTCCCAGGCACTTTTGGCCCCCCGGGCTGCACTGAAAACAACAGCAAAGTCCCTGGCCTCAGGAAGCCTGCTCCCTAGTTGGGGGCTAAGGATAAACACAATGAGCAACTCAATTACATATCCTGCTAGAAAGTGCTTTTTAGGAGGAAGGAAAGCAGGGCAGGGGGTGAGAGGTGCTGAGGGGGTGCTGCAGCGTCAAACAACTGGATGTCGGAAGGCCTCATGGAGGTAATGTTGGTGACTTGAAGATGAGAGGGTGACCCGTGCAGAAATCTGGGAAAAGAGGGGAAAAGAGGGAACAGCTAAGGCAAAGCTCTGCCCCGGTGGAGCATACCTTCCATGTGCCCGGAAGGATGGAGGCCAGCACGGCTGCCGCAGGCGGTGAGAGGGGATAGGAGGTGGGGGTCGCAGGGCACCGGGGAGGGGAGAAGGCAAACTGTGAACGGGCTGATGGGGCCAGTGACCACAGGCTTCTGGTCCTGAGCCTTTGTTCTCGAGGCATCCAGGCTGCGCTCGGCCCGTGGCAGGTGTTAATGCCTGGCACGCAGTCGGTGCCTGGTAAACCTGGGGGTACGTGAGCGTTACATTTTCATGAACATGTAACATGTTATGAAGCGGAGCTGGGTTGTGAGGAAGTGAGTCTCCCGGGATGACACTGAGGGTTTTGTTTTCAGCAGCTAGACAAACAGGGAAGCCATTCAGTGAGCTGCAAGAGGATGGGAGAGAAATGGGGATGTTTCCAAACCTTTTTTTATTGTGAAGAAAATGAGCCATCTAGGAAAGTTGAGAGAGTAGTGTATAAATCTCTATAGATCCTCTCAGAATGAACAATTATTAATATTTTGCCATACTGGATGTATACATTTTTCTGTTTTCATTTAAAATGTTTTCAGTTACAGTTGACGTTCAATATTATATTAGTCGCAGGCGTATAGCACACTGGTTAGACATTTCTGTACCTTATGATGGGACCCCCCGGCGCCAGACGTAATTATTATAGCTATTGACTGCATTCCCTGTGCTGTTCGCCGTGACTGCTCTGAAACTGCCAATTTGTGCTTCTTAATCCCTGATCTACACATTTGTAACTGAAGCGTTGTCATGTAAAATTACAGATATCATGATATTTTACCCCAAAGTAGTTTAGTATTGTATCTCTGAAAAAAAAGAGGACATTTTCTTATATATTTCTCTTTTTTTAAGATTTTATTTATTTACTTTTTGGAGAGGAGGAGAAAAAGAGAAAGAGAGGGAGAGAAGCATCAATGTGTGGTTGCCTCTCACGTGCCCCCACTGGGGACCCGGCCCACAACCCAGGCACGAGCCCTGACTGGGAATCGAACTGGCCACCCTTTGGTTCACAGGCCGGTGCTCAATCCACTGAGTCACACCAGCCAGGGCTATATTTCTTATATAAAGACACTTTCTTACATAACCACAATTCTATTATTATACATACCATAATGAACCTCTTTGTTTATCTTAAATTTCTGTTCTTATCCTGAAAACATGCCTTTACCCTTGGCTCCTTTGACCTGGAACGTAAGCAGGAGTTGTACATTATGTCTCTTAAGTCTCTTTTGGTAGAAAATTCCTACCCTCCCTTTATTTTCCATCATTTATTGAAGAAGTCAGATTAACAGCCTTGTAGAATGTTCCACCTTATTGTCTCATTGCTTCCTCAAGGAGTCCTGTAGTAATTGTTCCTTTATCTCTTTTCCTCCCTATCACCTGGAATTTAAATAATGACTTGTTTAGGCCCTGGCTGGGCAGCTCAGTTGGTTGGAGCGTCGTCCCAATACACCAGGGTTGTGAGTTCCATTCCCAGTCAGGACACCGGCAGGGACCAACCGGTGAGTACAGGGATAGATGGAGCAACAAATCGATGTTTCTCTCTCTCTCTCTGCCTCTGTTTCCCTCGCAAATCAACAAAAATGCATACATACGTACATACATACACACATACAATGACTTGGTTAGACTGAGGTGACACATTGGTAAAGGTTCTACATGAGCAATGCTGTGTTCTTCATGTCGCATCATGTCGGGTGTTGAGGGAGTAACTTACTACCGGATCCCTCAGTTTTAGGGTTTGGTTTCTCCTTTCATCCAGCAGGTTAACTTGTAGGGTGACGCTGGCACCCCAGGAATGTTCTGTTCTACAGTGACATTTACCATAATGGTTTTAGCATCCACTGATGTTTGCTGCCTGGTTCAGTTCATTCATTCACCGGAGCTCTAATAAAATGGCCATTTCCAAGTTCTCTCAGTCCTGCTACAGTTTTTAGCTGGGATTTTTCTACACAGAAGAACTTGCCCTCGTCTATCAGGGCTGGTTGGTTACTTTGAAATACAGTCCCTAAAGGAAAGGCTGAGATACTGTTAAATACTTCCTCCTTTTCCTTTGTTATCGCTTTCAGAATAAGTTGATGGTCACACGTACCTGATTTGCTTCCTCTTTTTGGAGTATTACTGGGAAATCATGGATTTTCTTTATCATCAGTATCCTTCAGTCAACTACAGTCACTGTTCTTTTGGCTGTTCATGTTCTCTAACTTCAGTCAGCGGAATTCCCTCCAGTCCGGCTCCAATGCCCTTCGACGAGATCCATTTAGTCTTGGATGGGGTTCTGCTTTCTGGCACAATAAAGTGTCCCGGGCTCCTTTTCTAGCTTCCTTGCCTCAGACCTGGAACTGGCCATGACCTCAGGTTCTTTTTAGTAGGAAATGGTATTTAAAGGCAAACCGTGGGCTCTCAGCCTGCTCCTTGCTGCTGGCTTGTCGTTGCTTCTAAATCTTTTCAGTTGCCAGGATGTTTCATGGTGATGTTTCCAATTCAAATCTAAGTTTCAGGATTTAACTTATTTTAAACTTGATTCTCTTTTCTCTTAGACTGAAAACCTTGGTTTCTAGCAACACAATTAAACATTTTATCCTACAAAATACATAAAATAGTTTCAAAAGATAATGCCCATATTATTAAAAAAGTGACTGAAGGAAGTTTAGATTCCTTTGCTGTTTTTTGGATTTATAATACATCCCACTATGGAGGAACTGCCCAAGTAAATGTTCTGAGTTCATTTGAAATAACTTTTCTTTGTTTGGTTTGGTTTGACTGTGAGGAGACATTTATCGAAGCTGCGGACAGTGAAAGGAGGAAGGGCTAGTATAGAAGGAGCAACAAGAGAGCCCATGGGCTGCCTTAGCTCACTGGGAAGTCAGAGAAAAGGGGGCTTTGGGGACAGGTTCAGGGGATTAGCCTGAGACAAGCTGCCAGCTGCCCATTGCCTTAAAGTTTAGGAGACACATGCCAGTGGGGTCTGGAGGCCCCTGGCTGAGAAGAAAGAAGTGGTGGTGGAGGGAGAAGAAAGGAGAGGGAAGGAAACCTAAAATAAATTTTTTTCTATGTGGCTATAACTAATATAGTATTAATATAATGCAATATACTATGTTATGGAATATATTATATTCCATTATATTATAGGTAACATGAATATATTAGAACAATTCTATTATAATATATATTTATAATTATCATCATTACAATATAATAATATGCAGTTAGAGTGATTTATTTCTATTTTTCGAGTTTTTAAAAATTAAATTTATTTATTAGTTTTTAAAGATGTTATTTACTTTATTTTTTAGAGGGGGAAGGGAGAGGGAAAGAGAGGGAGAGAAACATCAATGGGTGGTTGCCTCTCGCGCGGCCCCCACTGGGGACCTGGCTGGCAACCCAGGCATGTGCCCTGACTGGGAATTGAACCGGTGACCTTTTGCTTTTGCAGGCCAGCACTCAACCGCTGAGCCACACTAGCCAGAGCTAAATTTATTTATTTTTTATTATAGAATATTTACATGGCTTCAAATTAAAAAGTACATAACAAAATTTGTGAGGAACAGGTTTCTGTTGGGGTTATCGAGAAGTCTCTTTTGGTCATATTAACTCAGAGGTGCTGGTTCAGGGAAAGAGGTTTTTACGTGACAGATCTGAAACAGCTGTAGCTGAAGGAGTCGTGAGGTCAAAGAAGATTGTTGGATTTTGATTTTTGTTTTCCTGTCTTAAATGAGCTGAGACATCTGGGACAAATGATGGCGTTTGTCCCAGAGCCCAGGAGGGACTCACACTGGACAGGGGTGGGGAACGCTCCCCTCAGTAGTAGGAGGGAAGCAGAGGGGTCCAGAGGGTGGATTTGATGGATAAGCTGCTTAATGGAGCTTCTCTCTGCTTTTCTTCTGTTTTCCCAATGGAGTGTGAGGTGAGGTCGTCAGCTCACAAGGGGCAGGTAGAGAGGTTGTTTGGAGGTTTGCAAAGAAAGGATGAGAGAATGATTTCATTGCCTCAGTGAGTCTATTCCGATGTTTTTTTGAGCCGTGGCAATCAGTCACAGAGCCTTCAGGGAGCAGCTGCTGTGGCTACTGGAGGCAACCTCCAGTGGGGTGGGGGTAGGGCTCTGGTCTCCCCCCACCCCCACCCTTCCGTGTGTCTCTGAAGCTGACAGGCCCAACTGGGACTGGTGAGGTGGGAAGCCAGCCGTATATTCTTGCCTTTTCACTCATTCATTCAACAATATTTCTTGGGTAAGTGCCAAGAACTGAGCAGTGGGTTGTTATCCAACATCCGCAATCCAGGTGAAAATCCCTGAGTTCATGGAGCCCACACCTTTGCACTGGCTGTTCCCTCTGCCTGGATCACACTTTCCTGGGACTCCAGAAAGGATGAGTCAACAGCCAGTGGGGTCTGGGGGCCCCTGGCTGCCAGAGAAGCCAGAGCCTACAGCCCTCAACCTTGGAGCAGCTCCTGACACTCAGCGTGCCCCCTCCTGCCCCGTCCCCTCCCTGTGTCCCTGCAGGACTACGAGAAAGCCCTGTTCTTCCCCTGCAAGGCCGCAGAGCTCGTCAATGACTATGGCAAAGGCTGGAGCCTCAAGTACCGGGCCATGAGCCAGTACCACATGGCTGTGGCATATCGCCTACTGGGCCACCTGGGCAGTGCCATGGACTGTTGTGAGGTGGGGCAGTAGGGCAGGGGGGCAGGTGGTGGTGTGGGCCAGGGTCTGGGGCCCAGAGCAGGTGGGTCTCCTCCTTCCAGATCAGCCCCAAGTCTTGCCCCTTGTCCAGCCCTTCTATAGCCGAGCCCCTGAACAATGCATGTTTCCCCATTCCCAAACCTCACTCCCTTCCAGTCCATTCTCAGGAGTGCGGGCTTCTCTCTGCCCCCCGCCACTCATCCTCCGTGGGACACTTTAAGTAGGAAACAAGCCAGTCTCTGAAGCCCCACTGAGCTGGGTTCACAGCCTAGCTTTGCCCCGTACTAGCCAGGCGGCCCTGCTGGAGTCATTTCTGCTCCCTGAGCATGTCTCCACTCGGCTGGGTGCTGTGAGACCCTCTGTTCGGGGTGTGGGGCCTGAGGACCAGGACTGGTGTATTGGTCTCTGAGGACGTTGGTGATCCCTGGGCTGCCCGTCAGAGGAGCCCCCTGGGTGAGGGCACCCCAGTGGTGGGGGCAGATGGTCAGGCCGGGGTGACAGGCCTCCCTCACAGGAGTCTATGAAGATTGCCCTGCAGCATGGTGACCGGCCACTGCAGGCGCTCTGCCTGCTCTGCTTTGCTGACATCCACCGGAGCCGTGGCGACTTGGAGGTGAGGTTGCCAGGAAGCAGGGGTTGGGGGAGCAGGCCTGGCCCAGCCTGACCCCACCCCCACTGGCTGCGCAGACAGCCTTCCCCAGGTACGACTCCGCCATGAGCATCATGACTGAGATCGGGAACCGCCTGGGCCAGGTTCAGGTGCTGCTGGGTGTGGCCAAGTGCTGGGTGGCCAGGAAGGCGCTGGACAAGGTGAGGTTGGGTCCGGTCCTGCAGCCCCCAGCGCTCCCAGTGCTTCCAGCCAACAATCTGTGTGTCTGGTGCCGGGTGGGACTCTTCCAGACACTTTGTCTAGTGTCAGCCTCGCCCCAGCCCCGGCGTCCCGAGTCAGCTTCCAGGCTCAGAGGAAGCCCAGGCACTGCCTGGTCACTCGGCTAGTGAAGGGCCAGAGCTGGGGTTTGAACTCAGGATGCTTTAACTGCTTCCCATGATTACACAGCACCCTGCAAGGCAGACGTATTTTTCCCCTTCTGTATCTGAGTAAACTCAGGCAAGAGGTAACTTTCCCACACAGCTGTTGCCGTGGCACCCCAGTCTCTTCCCACTGCCTTTGCACCCAGGACAGCTGCCCACCCAGGTCGCCCTCCCCATGCCTGCCCCGCCACCCCTTCCTTTCCCACGAGCCAAGGCCTCTGTCAGACAGCTCTGTCCGCAGCCCTGGCCTGTGCTCACCTTCCAGGCTCTGGATGTCATTGAGAGAGCCCAGGACCTGGCCGAGGAGGTGGGAAACAAGGTCAGACCTGATTCCGTCTCCTGGGTCTGGAGTCAAGAGCCCAAGGTGGGACTTTGGGTGGGTGGAAAGGGTCCGCTCATGCCCTGAGCGCTTCCTGATCTCCACAAGTTGCCCCAGCCATCCCCAGCCCCAGCTGTTTCCCTCCAGAGTGCTTCAAAGGGCTGGGCAAGAATTCCCTAGCTCGGAGGATATCAGAAGTCCTCAGGGCCGCCTTCTTCTTTTTTTTTTTTTTTTTACAATTTTACTTATTTATTTTTAGAGGGAGGGGAGGGGAGGGAGAAAGAGAGGGAGAGAAACATCAATGTGTGAGAGAAACATCGATCAGTTGTCTCTTGTATGCACCCTGAACTGGGACTGAGCCTGCAACCCAGGTATGTGCCCTCTCCTGGAATCGAACCAGCGACCTTTCGATTTGAGGAACAAAACCCAACCAACTGAGCCACACCAGCGATGGCCTCAGAACGTTCTTGGTGGTCATGAAAACTTCTAACAGTGTCCTCCATTCACTGAGAGATGGGCACCATAGAGCTCTTGTAGGCATTGCTGCCGGTCCTCACTGTCTCCCTGCAAGGTGGGTGGAGCCAGCCCCATTTCACAGACGAGAAAAGTGAGGGTCAGAGGGGTGCTCAAGGGCCTGCTGCCTGGTAACTGGCCTGTCTTAACTCCAAAGGTATATGGCCTCTCCAAATTTAATAATTGGATCCAATCCTTTAAGTATTGAAAATAGGCTCAGTGTTTCTCAAAGTGTTCTAGAAGATGTGCATTTCTCTGGGATTGGGTAACAGTCCAACTAAAATGCCAAATAAGTGTGCCTTTGGCTTGGTTATAGCCACTCGGGTTTACCCAAGTATCTAGGGCTGATCAGAAATGCTAACAAGCTGTTTTGGTTTTTAAATTTTTTTAAAGATTTTATTTAATTATTTTTAGAGAGAGGGGAAGGGAAGGAGAGAAACATCAGTGTGCGGCTGCCTCTTGCACACCCCCTGCTGGGGACCTGGCCCACCCAGGCGTGTGCCTTGAGTGGGGATCGAACCAGCAACCCTTTGGTTCACAGGCTGGCACTCAATCCACCTAGCCACACTAGCCAGGGTTAAGTGCTACCAAGCTGTTGTTATAGTTAACTAATGAAAACAGGAAAACAATTATGGCGTCAACATAGCAGGTTTGGTCAATAAAACCCTTCAAAAATATGGGATCCCAAGCTGGCTCTGGGGGTGAAGACCACTGACCTCAGCACCCCCTCATTCTGCATGAGGAGACAGCAAGACCCAGAGAGGGCAGGACATTTTTCTTAGGTCCATCAGCCAGGCAGGAATGTGCCCAAGACTGGACCCTGTACAACCTGACTGCCTGGTGACCCCTGGGGAGGGAAGCGGGACAGCTGCTCGCCAGCACTGACTTGGTCTCGTCCCCTCTGCCCATCTCCTGTCCCCGCTGGCCCAGCTGAGCCAGCTGAAGCTGCACTGTCTGAGCGAGAGCATCTATCGCAGCAAGGGGCTGCAGCGGGAGCTGCGTGCCCACGTGGTGCGCTTCCACGAGTGTGTGGAGGAGACCGAACTCTACTGTGGCCTGTGCGGGGAGTCCATCGGCGAGAGGAACAACCGGCTGCAGGCCCTGCCCTGCTCCCACATCTTCCACCTCCGGTGAGGGCTCCTGCGGCCCGGGCAGGGGCACGTGGGCCTCTTCGGGTGCTCTAGGGCCTAATCACAACAGTAATACTAACAACAGACACTTACGGAGTGCTTTCTGCGTCCCAAGTGTTCCTCAAAGCTTCCCGTATTTTGACTCATTGAATCCCCCCAGCGGCTCTGTGAGGTGGCCCGGCTTAAGGTCATTCTCCCCAAAGAGAATTCAGAGAGGTCCCTGAAAGCGCACCCCTTGTAGGCCGGTGCAGTGCGCGAGCAGTGTTGCTGGCAGGGCCTGGGGCCATCTCCTTCCTCCAGAACCTCCCGTGCCCCTGCAGAGGGAAGGGTAGGAAGGGTAGGAGAGAGAGGCCCTGGCCCAGGATGGAAGCACAGGCTCAGTGAGTGGACAAAGCCCTTTGCCTCCCAAGGTGCCTGCAGAACAACGGGACACGGAACTGCCCCAACTGCCGCCGCTCATCCATGAAGCCTGGCTTTGTGTGACTTTGTCAGCAGCCATGGGCTCCCACCTCACCTGCCCTGCTCCTGCGCCACCATCACACTGGAGCCCCACGACTGGCCATGTCTAGGACGCCTCTTTACTCCGGAGAAAGCCACCAGGGCCTCCTGAGGCCTCCGCCAGGGCCTGGGGCCTGCCCACTGCTGCTCCTCAAGGCCCTGAGCTCCTCCCCACCTCTTTGTACTTTGCTCTTTACAGAAAAATAAACGGTTTGTACCTGGTCCTGGCAATCCCGACTTTCCCTGCCCGAGGTCCGAGGGGGTGGGGGGACGGTGGGGTGAGGCTCCCCACGTGAGCCTCCGCAGACACAAGTGTCCCTCTGCACTCATGTGTGAGTGCCTCCAGCTGCCCTTCCACATTCTTGGGATGCCAGTGAACCAGAGACAAAGATCCCTGTGGGGAGGCGCTGCTCACATGCGGGGGTGGGTAGGAGGATGTGATCAACAGAAACATAATAATCAAGCAACATAGAAAGTCAGTTAGAAAGATTTATGGATTGAGTGTGTCCTCCAAAGTTCACGTGTTGAATCTCTAACCCTGCCACACCGTGACTGTATGAAAAGATCAGGCCTTTAAGGTGGAAACTAAGGTTCAATGAGGTCATAAGGGTGGGGCTTTAATCCATTAGATGAGTGCCCTTATAAGAAGAGGAGGAGACACCAGAGAGCTTTCGCTGTCTCCCCACGATGCACAGAGAGGAGATAGTGCGGGGACACAGGAAGAGGCGGCTATCTGCAAGCCAGGAAGACAGCCTTCACTGGAAACTGAATTTTTCAGCACCTGGATCTCGGACTTTCTAACCACCAAAACCATGAAATAAATTTCTGTTGTTTAAGCCCACCCATTCTCTGGTGTTTTGTTATCGCAAAAACGAGTGGACAATTACAACAGTGATGAGTGATTTGGGACAATGAAGAATGGAGCAGTGTTCCTCTTCCTCATCTTCATCCCTTCCCTTTTCTTCAGTCCTAACACCATGAGGTGGGACAGAGCAAGACAGGAATCCTTGGGGAGGGTGGCTTGGTGTGGGGTGTTGAAACCCAAGCAGTCGGAGGAGGTGTCCACACAGGAAGCTCCAGTGTGGGAAGGGCCTGCCTGGAGAGAGAAGGGTGGCCGCACCTATGGATGCCTCATCCTGGAGTGTCAGAGCCCAAGCAGGGTGAGAAGGAGCTCGGAGGGCAAGGCCTGGTGCTGGGTATTGGAGCCAAGCAAGGTGAGGAGGACTCCATGCAGATGGGTGGTCAGGAGTGGAGCCTGAGAAGGGCATCTGCACACAGGCAGCCTGGTGTGGGATGTCAGAGCCAGAGCGAGGTGGTGAGGACACCTGGAGGAGAAAGGCCTTTTGTGGGGAACCAGAGCCTGTACGAAGGGACCAAGGCATCCACTCAGTGGTGGTGGGTGGGGTGCCGCCCAGCACAGAGCACCAAGCTGGGTATGGAGGGGCAGCCTGGCATGGGTCTTTAGGGATTAAGCAAGGTAAGGAGGCAGCCCAGTTAAGGGAGGTCAGGTGTGAGGTGTCAGAGCTTGAGTAGGATGAATAGGGTCTGTGTGGGAGGCACCCGAACCAAGAGAGCGTGGACAGAAATCTGAGCACGGAAGGAAGTGGCAATGAGAAATTGCTTACATAGAGGGGACTGGACACATAAGTAAATATACTCAGGGTAGTGGGAGCCAGGTCACTACTGAAAAACAGTCATAAATGAGAAGAGGATAAAAGCCAGAGCTGGAATTGTGGGAATCAATGTGAACTCATGGACTTCAAAATATATAGCTAATGGGGTGGGGTGGAGGGATGGGGAGAAAAGGCGTACAACTGTAACTGAATAACAATAAAAATTAAAAAATATATATATATAGCTAAAGAGGGAAATAAGCACGGGGTGGGGTAAAAGTAGGCTTACCATTGTGAGTGCGCAAAACACAGAGTTTATTCTTTTTTAAAAAAGATTTTATTTATTTATGTGTTAATAATTTTTTTATTGGTTGATTTTTAAAAAGATTTTATTCATTTTCAGAGAGAGGGGAAGAGAGGGAGAAAGAGAAGGAGAGAAACCTCAATGTCTGAGAGAAACATTGATCAGTTGCCTCTCTCACACCCCCAACCAGGTACTTGGCCCACAACCCAGGCATGTACCCTGACTGGGAACTGAACCAGCGACCTTTCGGTTTGTGGGAGGACACCCAACCCACTGAACCACACCATTCAAGGCTACAGAGTTTATTCTTGTATTATTATTTCATAATCATAGTATTATTTTCCACATGAACAACTGTAAACCTGCCTTTGCCCAACTCGATATAGTTACGCTTGCGTGTGCGTGCGTATTGGCCTGGTAGCAGTGACATGCCAATAGCAATGAGCATATCTAGCACCCAGATCTTGGCTTCTAAATACCATGTTCCACTAAAAGGAATCAAGGTCCTTGGGGGGAAATAGGGGGGAGGGGCGGGTTCTAGGCCTGGGCCAGGGAAGGTACAAGATGAGCCTGGAATATCTTGGGTCGGACAGCAAAGAACGTTGAAAGAATGATGAGGCTAATTCAAAAGGACACAAGAGGCAGTTTGAATGGGCTCCCATTGGCCCATTAATAATGATTGTCTTAGCTCGGGCTGCCATAACACCACAATCCCATAGACTGGGTGGCTTAAACAAGTGACATTTATTTTCTCAGAGCTCTGGAGACTGGAAGGGCAAGATGCAGGTGCCAGCAGGGCTGGTGTCTGGTGAGGGCTCTCTCCTGGGTTACAATGGCCACCTTCTCATTGTGCTCACAATACCGTTCTCTATGCTTGTGAGGAGAGAGAGAGAGCTTTCTTCCTCTTCTTATAAGGCCGCTAATTCCATTGTGAGGGCCCCATCCTCATTACCCAATCTAACCCTTAATTGTGCCTCCTGAAAGTCCTATTTCCAAATACCATCCCATTGGGGGTTAGGGCTTCAACATATGAATTTGGGGGGGAACCAAGCCTTCAGTCCATAGCAACAACAGTAACAGATTTTTTGGGTAAAGCAAGAATCCATATTTACACACATAAATAAATAACTAAATTTAAAACCTGATGAAGAATCGGATATTTACAGAGCTCCAAAATACTTTCCCACAAAATACTTATTAATTGCAAGGGGAAAGAAGGGTGACTTCCCAGTGGCGAAGGTTGGCAGACAGCAGATTAGCCAAGTGAGAAAGGCTCACCCCTCCAGGGAGGACACAACGTGAGGGCAGGTGCTACCTGAAGTAGTGTGATGAGAAAGTCAGCACCTCCTCTGTGCTGCTCCTGCCAGAGGTGAAACACCTGAGTGTAAAATCTCAAGGAACACCAATACAAGTTCAGAAATAGTGTACAAAGTAACTGTGATCTTCAAAAATGTAAAGGTCGTGAAGCTAAGGGAAGACTGAGAAACTATGCCAGATTAGAGGAGACTTAAGCACTACAACTAAATACTATGCTAGATTCTGGGCTTGATTCTGGACGGGATCTGTTTGCTGTGAATGACATTATCAGACCAGTTGATGAAACAGGAATGAAGACCCCCTGATAGTAAAGGTTGTGTTGTGGTTAAGTAGGCAAATGACCTCGATTGTAGGAAATTCCCACCGAAGTGTTTAAGGTGATGTGGTAGCCAGTCAGTGATTTACTCTCAGTTGATACAAGGAGACGAGTTATTTGAATTGTTTTAACTTTCCTTTAAGTTTGACGGTTTTTTCCCAAAATAAATATATGTAGTTTTAAAAAAGAGTAGAGCATAGTAAGGGGATGAGGAGTGTGGGAAAGAGCAGGGGCTGTAAGGAAGGGTGAGCTTGGGTGAGAAGGAGGCATCTGAGCCAAGACGTGAAGGAGGTGAGTGGGTTGAACCAAGCAAATACCCTGGACAGCGTTCCAGGGAAAGGGAACAGAGACCTAAACAGGAGCTGGCCCAGCCTGGTCCTGGAGCAGCCAGGAGGCCTGTGAGTGTGAGTAGGGTGGAAGGGAGGTGGAGTTGAGGTCCTGGAGGAAATTGTGGGAAAGTGAAGGCACCTGGGAACCTGGGCGCCCTCGCAAGGATTCTTACTCTGAGTGAGATCGGTAGCTGCTGCGGGGTTTTGAGCAGAGGGGTGACATGACCTGACAAGGTTTTAAAAGAATTCCTTTGGTTGCTTTGTTGAGAACTGACTTCACCATATACTGGCTTGGATGCTTCAAACATGTTAATGTCATGAAAGGCCAGCAAAAGGACTGTTCTACATTAAAGGAGGCTAAAGAGATATGGCAATGGAATGTTATGTGATCCTCGATTTGATACTGAATGTTTTTAAGGCTCTAAGTGATGTTTTCAGGATAATTGAAGAAATTTTAATATGGGCTATGTACAGATTTCAAGGAGGGTGGTCTCGATAAACTGAGTAGGAGTCTTGCTAAAACTGGGCTACAGAGGCAGACAGAGGACAGCGCCCAAGGACAAGACCTAGTGGAAAAGAGGGCGCAGAGGATCCTGCCTAAGTTCGGTCAAGGAGAGACTGCCACCAGCGATCACAGGCCAAGGCTGGAGACTTTCTAAATGTATTCCCTTTTGTTGGGGTGACCAGTAGGCCCCAGAACAGGAGCCATCTGCCCCAGGACCAGCACAGATAGGACAGCTCCTTCCCCACTGGGCTTCTTGACCCCTGTCAGGCCACTCTGAAAAGTGTGAAGTTGGGGTCAGCTGCCGCCGTGCTGACACTGACTCACTGAACAACCCCGGACAAGTCACTTAACCGGCCTGGTCCTCCACATCCTTATGTAACACTGAGAATGATAAGTCAGCCGTTCACAGGGCGGGGCTTTTGGGAGGGTGGAGTATATGCTGTTACGCGCAAGGGTGCTTTGTCAGCCGAAACAAGCCACTGCCAAGGAAAAAATGCCTGCACATTTCCACCAAGTTTAGGGGGTATCTGTGATGGTTTGACTTAAAATATAAGCTACATGGCTTACACAAAGTTCTTTTTAGGGGGTCCTGGGCCTCACCTCATAGTGATAAGCAGAGATCCTCCAGAGCAGAGGACACAAGCACCAACAAATGAGTCTCAGATGACCCAAAGAAACCTGTCCTACTCAGATGAAAAGAAATGATTACAGATTGATGTTTAGTTTATTTTTAGTTGTAGAGTCTGATTGCCAATTGAGCTCTTCCCACGTGGGCAGAGCTGTGACACCTGCTCCGAAGTTAGTGGTAGCAGTGATCTCTCTTCAAAACTGGTTAAGAATTTTCTCAAGTAACCTTGGGTGGTCAGCTTGTACTTGAATAAATAGTAACAATAAAAATGCTGCCTGAGATGTCATGACCTCCCCCCCGCCTTTACACACAGGTGGCGTATGTTGTTTATGGTTTGGATAAGCAGAGCCATTGTCTGAATCCCCTAATTCCTAAATGGGTCAGATTCTGAGGTTAAATCAATTCCTTTGAAAGCGTTCTTTCAGTTATGGCCAAGCTAAGACTACATTTCCCAAAGGCCTTTGCGGTTCTCGCCCTTTCGTCAGGGTTTGTGTCTAGGCCCCCGCCCACTGCGCGCACCTGCCAATAGCACAGGAGGAAGGCGGGAACGTTTCTGGAGACTAGGCGCTGAGTTCTGAAGCCCGTGCGTCGTCTTTTGAATTGAAGAAGCAGATTCGTTGAGACAACGCGGCCGAAGCTAAATCGGCTAGAGTCAGGCCTTGAAAGAGGTCTGCTACTAGTCAAGAGCTGGTGTTAACAAAGATAGTACTAATTTTATGCCACGGCTCCGACGCAGTACGATCTTCGACCTTTTCCTCGGGAAATGAATCTGCTGCCGGAGCTCGATAGTTCAGTGACTCGGCAGGAGAAGATGGCGACTGTGTGGGACGAAGCTGAGGTGCGCGCTGGGAGAGGTGGGGGTCCTAAGATCCAAGGCCAAAAGGGAGACCTCCTTGGCGGGAGGGGAGATTTGGCCCGGTCCTAGAGTTGAGGCCGCTTGGGATATGGGCAGGGGTCTCGAATCCTTCATTCTAGTCTTATGGGCGGGGAAACTGAGGCTGTGAGTGGGCTTGGTGAAAGAGGGCCCTTGCTCTCTGTTAAAAATAATTCTTTTTTAACAGCAAGATGGAATTGGGGAGGAGGTGCTCAAGATGTCCACAGAAGAGATTATCCAGCGCACACGGCTACTGGACAGTGAAATCAAGGTGGGCATACAGGCAGGCCAGGGGGATCCCAGCTGCCTCCCTAGGGGAGCCATGGGGACCACGGTTTCCTTCTTGGACCAGAAAAAGAGAAAAGAAACCTAAACCTTAAGAGGGACCAGAAGCGGGACAGGGTGCTCGGAGACCAGGCCTGAGAGCAGGAATCATCAGACTGCCTTTCCCAACGAGGTGTTTACTCCTCTAGAAAATCCTTCTTTTAGGAACTCTTCATTTTACAGATGAGGAGACTGAGGCTCAGAAAGTTTGTATATTGAAGTACCCAGTCCTTTAATAAAAGGCAGAGACTCGAACATCTGTTTGGCCCAGAGGCCTGCTCCTTTACCTCTCCTGCAAGTACTTCCCCAGGAGGTCTCCAGACGGGCCTCCAGACTTCTGTGGGATGTGGACAGAGCCAGACCAGCATTCAGAGAGCCTGAGAGCTGAGTGAGCGGGTTCGGGAGGTCCCTTGGGCAGCCTGGACCTCACCCATTAAAAGGTCCTGGGGGTAAACTGAGCCAAGGCTGAACATTTGCTTCCACTCATCTTCGTCTCAGATAATGAAGAGTGAAGTGTTACGAGTTACCCATGAACTCCAGGCCATGAAGGACAAGATCAAAGAGAATAGTGAGAAAATCAAAGTGAACAAGACCCTGCCGTACCTTGTCTCCAACGTCATCGAGGTGTGTGTGTATGTGGAGGGGAAGAGGGGTTTGCAGGGCCTGGAGGCAGCTTGTGATGGGCTGTTGGGAAAGTGGGGGAAGTTTTGAGGCCCAAATTGCATCTGGTGGTACTCCTGTGAGGGCCCCCTTCCTAGTGTGCATTTCTAGGGGGGGTGTATAGGGCTGGAGAAGGTCTCAGAAGGTCCACGTCTTCTTTTCTACTGGTGGTTTTTCCTCGGGGGTAGATGAGTTCTGTGTGGAGAAGCATCACCTAAACAGAAACCTTGTCAATACCGTGGTCTGTCAGCTGCACTTGCTGAGCTCAGGGCTAGTGTGAGGTAGGAATGGTCAGCCCTGTGCGTGCTGGGAGTGTCTCAGCCCAGGAAGCACCTGGCTCTGGGGAGTTCAGTGGGCCGAGCGGGGCCTCTCCAACTAAGCGTTTCCCCTTTCCAGCTTTTGGATGTTGATCCCAATGACCAAGAGGAGGATGGTGCCAATATTGACCTGGACTCCCAGAGGAAGGGCAAGTGTGCAGTGATCAAAACCTCTACACGACAGGTGAGGCTGCTCAGCAACAGGAAGGCTGAGTGGGGTGAGGGGTGGATGCGGGAAAGGACTAGGGAGCCTTGCCGAGGGCAGTAACTGAGGTACTTCTGGACTCTTTCCTACAGACATACTTCCTGCCTGTGATTGGGTTGGTGGATGCTGAAAAACTGAAGCCAGGAGACCTGGTGGTGAGCGGTGTCCCTGAGCCCTGGGGGAGCTCTTCTAGTGAAGTTTCTCCCACTGGTTGGCTGAGCCCGGCCCAGGCCTAGGGCTTTGTTGGTCCTGAATCTCAGCAGAGCAGCCCAGAGAGTCGGGTCCTGTTGACTTGCTCTTTGCTGTGTTGCCCAGTTGCATGTCATTCATTCTCTTCACTCTACAGACACCTGTCACTGGCCATTTAGTTCAGCCTTGAGCTCTGGGACAAATCTGAAGGCTTTGTCTGTGTCCCCAGGGTGTGAACAAAGACTCCTATCTGATCCTGGAGACTCTGCCCACAGAGTACGACTCACGGGTGAAGGCCATGGAGGTGGATGAGAGGCCCACGGAACAATACAGTGACATCGGGGGCTTGGACAAGCAGATTCAGGAGGTGAGGGTGGTGTGGCAGCCACCAGCAGCCTCGCCAGCCTTTTGTGTTTCTCTGCTTCACTGACCAGGGCACTTGCCCCTAGTGTGCCTCTTATCCTCATAGTGTCCTAGGGAGGCAAGAAGGATGCCATGTGTCTGAGATCCAGGAGATTGAATGACTTGGTTAGGGTCATAGAAGATTAAGGCCAGCCAGAGCCAGTTCTGGAACTCAGGCTCAGTGTGTTCCCACCGTCCCCTGCCGTTCCTGGAGAGACCATCAGCCTTGGTGGGAGGGAGCGTTCTGCGTTCTCTTGATATGGGGGAAGGAGGAGGCAGTGTCCTTGAACTGGAGTAGGAGGGTTCCAGATTGGGGTTGAAACCATTAAAAGTTGGGCTGTAGGGGCTGTTGGGGCTTCACTCTCCTCACTCAGGACTTCTTCCTGGCAGCTGGTAGAGGCCATCGTCCTGCCAATGAACCACAAGGAGAAGTTTGAGAACTTGGGGATCCAGCCTCCAAAGGGTGTGCTGATGTATGGGCCCCCGGGTACAGGGAAGACCCTGCTGGCCCGGGCCTGTGCTGCACAGACCAAGGTGAGCACTTGGGAAGGGGTGCAGAGGAACCGGGCAGAGCTGAGCACTGCAGGCCCAAAGCGACCTCTCATGGTGCCTTTGGCTTGACTCCACAACCCCCACTCCCACCACACCCAGGCCACCTTCCTGAAGCTGGCTGGCCCCCAGCTGGTGCAGATGTTCATCGGAGATGGTGCCAAGCTGGTCCGGGATGCCTTCGCCCTGGCCAAGGAGAAAGCTCCATCTATCATCTTCATTGATGAGCTGGATGCCATTGGCACCAAGCGGTAAGGGGGTGCTGAGTGCCACCGAGAGGATTGCTCTAAATCCTACTATCCTACCCGGTCCCCTTTCCTGGGATGATGCAGCTCTACTTTTGTTGTTCTACTTCCTAATTCTCTTCTAACCAGCCTCTCTGCTGCTTATCTTTTCCCCTGACCATCCATTCTTCTCACAGCTGGCTGCATGTGTCTTACAACACCTTGTCATGTCACTCACACAGCCCCTCACACAAACGGGTCCTGCCTGCTTCAAACCCTTCCCGCGCCTTCCCCATTGCTCCTTGGGGTAAATGCTTGGGCTTGCCTGGCCTGCAAGGCCCCCTCTGTGGCTCTCCCTGCTTGCTTCTGACCTCGTGCTGTTGCTGCCCCCGCCTTCCCTTCCATCGGGACTCTGCAGAGCAGCCCCTCAGCTTGCAGGCCCACTTGGCTTTGCCGTGGAGAGATTTTGCACTTACCTTTCCTCTGGAATGTGCTTTTCTGTTTTCCCTCTTCTCCAATGTTTGGTTGCCCAGACGATGTGTTCTCGGCCTTCAGATCTCAGCTGAGGGACACTTCCTCAGGGACCCCTGCCTGGGCCTCCTGTTACACTCCAAGTCTGGGCTGGATCGCTGTGTTTCTAAGCTTAGCTCAGTGTGCAATGGCACGCTCATCAGGGTGCTAGTCCAGGCAGTGGTGGTTTTGCTCACATGTTGTCCCCAGCTCAGCACCTGATCCCAGCTCCCCCAGCTGTTGACAGTTACACCTTTTCTGGGCTAATCCCTGGGCTGGGGGCCCCAAGGTGAGCGAGACATTTCCCTACCCTGCATAGGTTGGGTTACGCTTCCGGTGGGTGGAGGGGGATGGGAGCGCTCACCAGTGTCTTGGGCCTCCTGTGTCCCTCAGCTTTGACAGTGAGAAGGCTGGGGACCGGGAGGTACAGAGGACGATGCTCGAACTTCTGAACCAGCTGGATGGGTTCCAGCCCAACACCCAAGTCAAGGTGAGTATTGCTGAAGTATTGTTGAAGATGAACATGGGCCTCAGAGGTCAGGGTACCTTCTCAGTCACCTTGCTATTGACAGCTCTCAGGTTGGCCAAAAAATCCGTACGGGTTTTTTTTGTAAAGTAAAAGACACTTTTCATTTTTACCAATAACTTTATTGATTTGGATATGTCAGCTATCTCCCATGTGGTATGACATTGATTGTTCTCAGTCAATGTCTCAGTTTGATCACCATCAACTTCAACTGGTCTGCCCGACCATGGAGCATCACCCAGCGAGAAACCTCCAGCATGAAACTTCACAAACCATTTTTGACACGTTGATCAGTTACAGCACCTTCTCCATTCACTGCACAAATCTTTGTTTGTGTTTCAGTTGCATTTTTACCTTTCTTGAAATAATAAAGCATAGTATGCGGAAAATGTCACTTATTTCTTCTATCTTCAATATTAAAATGGCTACAAAAAATTCACCAATTTTAATAAGTTTTTTAAAAAGTGCACACTGATATGACAGTTGTCACAATACAATGTAACATAATTGTTTTAAATGAAGTTAAAGACAACTAAGTGCAACTAGAGGCATCTTAGGGACACCCCCCCCCCCCCCCTGAACTTTCTGGCCAGCCCAGTAGACCAGGACTTGAGGTCTGTCTGGAATATCCCTTGTCCTGTCATCTGGCCCTGGGCTGTCTTTCTGCCTGTTGTGGCCATGACTGTTTCCTGTCTGTGCAATGTTTTTTCCTCAGTTCACATTGCTGCTGCTTCGCTTGCTCAGGTAATCGCAGCCACCAACAGGGTGGACATCCTGGACCCTGCCCTGCTCCGCTCAGGCCGCCTGGACCGAAAGATTGAGTTCCCGATGCCCAATGAGGAGGCCCGGGCCAGGATCATGCAGATCCATTCCCGAAAAATGAACGTCAGGTGAGCAAGGACACCACGAGGAATGCGGGAAGCCCCTACAGGGCAGCAGCACAGTGGTCTGTTTCTCTGCTTCGGGAGGAGCTTCCCCAGGTCTCTGCCCCTCCCCTCCCACAGCCCGTCCGCACACAGCACTCTTCTGCACCACAGCCTCCTTTCCTCCCCAGGTGCCTGAGGGAGAGTCTTGTTGAGGCCCAGACCCTAATTCTGGCAGCTCTGCTCCTTAGAGTCTACCTGCTCCCTTCCTCCCTGTGACTGGAAGGTCTGCCCTCAGTTTCCTGGCCTCCCGAACCCCAGCAGATGGGCAGAGCCCAGCATGGTCCAGGGGGATCCAGCTAGGGGCCAGGCGGACCTGGGTTCAGATCTCTGACCTTCAGCAGGTGGCATAACGTCTCTAAGCCTCCACTGTCTTATCTGGGACTTGGAGATAATGGCACCGACCTTACGGGGTTATGGCAGCATCAAGCACGGTGCCTGGTATGTGAGACTATTAAGTGGCAGCAGCATGCCGACACAGGGCCTGCGTTTCTTAGGAGAGGACGGATGGCCATCCTGGTCTCCATGCCCTCTTGCTCCCCTGCCTCAGCCTGAATCAGCCCCTGGGGTCTCAGGTGCATGTTTCTAGAAGGCTAGAGCCGGAAACATGGGAATAACCTGGTCTGACCTGCTTTGACTGTCCCTCTCCCTCCCCTCAGCTTGCACCAAGAACAAGGCACAGTGGGGAAGGGACTTGGCTGCAGTCCCAGGGTGAGCTGACTCGATGGGGCTGCGTGGGAGCTTCTCTGCTCCCCCACCCCGTCCCCGTAAGTCACTGAGCCCTTTGCCATGCTTCCTCCCACAGTCCCGACGTGAACTATGAGGAACTGGCCCGCTGCACAGATGACTTCAATGGGGCCCAGTGCAAGGCCGTGTGTGTGGAGGCGGTGAGTGGTGGGGGGACTTTGCTGAGGGGAAGAGGCTGAGAAGGCTGGGGCCCCTGGGAGCCAGGCCAGGATTGTGGGAGACACCCTAGAATTTGTCTGTCCTGGATGCAGGGCATGATCGCACTGCGCAGGGGCGCCACGGAGCTCACCCATGAGGACTACATGGAGGGCATCCTGGAGGTGCAGGCCAAGAAGAAAGCCAACTTGCAGTACTACGCCTAGGGGTCGCCCGTTACCGTTCCCTTGTCCCTTGCTGGTTAAAGTGCATAATAAAAGATGGCGTCAGGTCCCTGTCATCCTCTGTTTCACCTTCCCTGGCGTCTGAGTAGAAGAGTGGGCATGTTTTGTAAGAGAACTCTGCCCCACTGGCTGCTGCCTGGAAGCTCAGGACAGCTGTGGGCCCCACTCTGGTTGTCAAGGCGAGGCCTTTGGCGGGGGTTGGGGGTGGGGGTGAGCGCGTGCTGCAGCTGTCGGGGGGTCTTCTGGCCTCTCCCACCCGTTCCTCCAGTACCCCCCCCACCCCGTCCCCGACTCCCTGCCACACCTCACTGAGCTGTAGAGGTTGTGTGGGGCTGCAGCTCCAGACTGGAGGCCCTAAAGAGAGCCAGCCTTTGCCTTTTCCAGTTTTGGTGCTCTGGCTCTTGGCCTTGCTTCTTTGTAAAGCCAGGCTCTGGGTCTTTTCCCCTTGAAACTCCTCTGTTTCCTGGACCCCGAGTCTCCTGTTTCTCCATGTGCCCCTTTGCTCTTTTGGCCCATTTCCTCCTCTGGCTGAAAAGTGAACCTCAAGCAAGATCCACTGGGAGGAGAGCCTTGCTAGGCCTAACCTTTCATTATAATGTGTTCGTGAACACGGTTCTGCCATCAGGCCCACATCCTTTGAAAGTCCCCCCAAATGGCCTTCCAAAGTAATGGCAATCCCATTGACTTCCCAACCCCTGACTGAGGAGCCCCTGCATAGCCTCTGAAGTGCTTCCGGTTCTGTTCCTGGCCTGGTTCTGCATTCCCCCTCACAGCCAGTTGGGGCATTCACCTGGCCTTGGCTTCCTAGTAAACCTGCAGGCACCACCGAGGCTCACCACAGGAAGCCCAGTGCTGCTGAGGGGAGGGTGGGGCCTGGCCAGAGCCCTGGGTTCCTTCCATGACAGAGCAGAGGCAGATCCACCAGATCCTGGGTATATCAGCCAGGTGTAGCAGATCGCTTTTTGCTGAAGAGTGACTCAACCAGACTGAGGGTGCAGCAAGTTGGGCCTTACAGTTCGTGTTCCAGGCAGTGATGCTGTGCTGCTCGTGGCCAAGGGCTACTGGAGGTTGTCCTGGCAGCCTGGGGAAGAGTGGGTGGGGCTCTGCGTCCCCTTCTGCTTTCCCAGTAGCACTGTGGGGAAGCAGCGCCCACCGGTGCCTGGTCCTGTCCTTACACAACACATGGAGAGTGAACTGTGTATGGTTTAGAATAAGGGTTGTATTTTTTCCCCCCTTTCTTTTTAATGAAAAATAATTTCATTGAGGCTAAACCGGAGTTACCTTTGTGGATGGAGCGCCTTTCGTTGATTAAATTACTCAGGCAGGGTGAGAAAAGGCCACTGGCTCATAGGCCTGTATAATGATACCACCCTTGGGGATGCTGTGGGCTACGATGCAGTACCTGGCCTGTTTTTGGTGGGGACAAAAAGCTAACACAACCAGGGAAACACAAAATGCTGTCCCGTTCGGTGAAGCACCGCAAGGGTAGCAGTTCAGAGACGAGCACAAGGCAGAAGGGGGGACGGTGGGGATGAGTGGAGACTGGCGGGTGGCCAGCAGCTGGGGACGTGGAGCTGCCAGCCTGGCTGGCGCTCGGGTGCCTGGAAAAGCCCCACTCAACTGTGATGGTGTGCAGAACAGAGGCAGCACGTTTGTGTATAGTATTTATTTGCATCTTATATATAGAACAGGTATTTACAGATACAAATGGAACCACAGCAAAACTGCTGTAAAACCATTCAGACCCTCTCAGTGGCCACTTCGGAACACCCGTGGTGGAGCAGCAGGGCTGGGGCCTGGCTGTGGAGTGGGCCAGCTGAGCGCCTGGGCGCCAGCCAAGGGAAATAACTGGGGATTATGGCTTCAGCCTTGTCCCCGAGCACATTCCTGAGTGCTGACAGCATGGAGCCCTCACCACCCCCAGCCTACCCTTCCTCCCAGTGGGTCAGGAAAAGGGGCCCGAGCAGGGAGGGGCAGCCCCAACCACTCTTCCTGCCCCTAGGATATCTGCCTGGGCCCTGAGCTGGCACAAGCATCCCTGAGCTGGATCGGGAGGCCTCTCTGGCCTGGGGCTGCTGGCTGCCCTGCAGGCTGCTGTTTGGCAGCTGGAGGTGGCAAAGGCTGCTGGCGCTGCCAGGGAGCATTCACTGGGAGACAGAAGCTGGCCCAGAGCAGGCAGCCAGGAGGGGAAGGTCTTAGCATCCTCCAGCTCCATGCTGGGAGGGGCGGGACTGTCAGTGCCGAGTGGGGCTGGGGTCTGCGAGACCTGCATCTCCTTTCTTTGGCCTTAGAGCTGGCAAAGGAAGGGCCAGGCCGATGGATGCAGCAGAGAGAAGTCACCCGACTTCTGCCCAGGGTTGGGTGCACGAGTGGGGGTTTACTCTCTCAGCCAGGGACATGGGATGCCCCAGCAGGAGGCAGCTTTGGGGTTCCCTGTGGCCTGGGCCTTCTTGGGCTGCCCTTGGAGTCCTGGTAGGGAGAGGCCTCTGCTTGGGTGCAGCGCTGCTGTTTCCTCACTGCTCACTGGGAGGTGTAAGACGACAAGGGTGGCAAGGAAAGGGGCACAGTGCGGCCGGGGTCAAGCAGGGGCACTGGGCCCCGGGCCAGCGCATGAGGGATCACAGTGTCGGTCTCACACACCATTGTTCACACATGCACACGCACACACACCCAGTCTGTTCAGAGGCCCTCGGGCTCTCACACTCGCCTTCTCTGTCTCACACATGGTCACAGAGTAAATCCGAGTCTCTTATTGCTGTGTGTGGGGTGGGGCACCAGGGACGCTACTCCACGAAGAGCGAGAACAGCACCATCACCAGGATCCCCGCGCAGAGGAGAAGCACTTGCTGCAGGGAGTGCCTATGGAGGGAGGGGCCAGGGCTCAGGGGCCGCACCAGATGAGGGGGGAGGAGCGAAGCCTCTAAGAGCCCCATGCGTGGCAGTCCCAGTGGGTTACTCACCACGGGTCATCTTCCTCCAAGAGGTCGGGCAGCACGTTCACCAGGGCAATGTAGAGAAAGCCACCAGAGGTGAAGGGCAGGATCCAGGCCACAGTCTCCTCTGCAGTGGGAGAAGGCCTGCCTGGCTGGGAGCCCGGGGAGCTGTGCACACCCCACCCCTCCCACAGGGTGGGCCCAGGGGCAGAATCTGGCCCAGCCCCCTCTGCTGACCGCCACCTGCCTGCCCCCACCCGCCACGCCCGTACCTACTCCCTTGGGGGACTGTGTACAGATGGCGAAGCAGGCCCCCAGCAGGCCCCCCAGCGCTGTTGAGAGCTGCAGCTTGGCTGCGCTCCATCGGTCGAAGCCAGCCCGGAGCAGGATGGCAAAGTCGCCTACCTGAGGAAAGGTCCAGATGGTCACTCTGAGCCCCAGCGGGACCAGACCCTCTGTGTGTCTCAGGTATAGATGCACACACGGAGCCCCCTGCAAGGGCCTTCTGCTGGCCCCCCAGCCCACATCCCCTTGGCTGGGCCCCCAGGCCTGAGGGGCTGAGCAGCTATAGGCCTCCCAAATCTGGCCCCAAGACTGCCTCTGCAAGGCAGCCCCACCCCACGCCCCAGCCCCAGGCTCCCAGAGATGACCACGGGCCCCTCTGGAACTCACTTCATGGGGGATCTCGTGCAGGAGGATGGCCATGGTGGTCAGGAGCCCAATCTGCAGGAAGGGAAGTGTGTGGGGGTCTGTGCCAAGGACCAGGGCACCGACTTGTCCACTCAGCCTACCAACACTTGCTGTGCTCTGGCTGGCCACCATTTGGTGACCAGAAATTCAGCAGTCAATCAGCCTGCCCTCGTGAAACTAACAGTCTGGAGGAGGGAGGCCAGGGCTGAGCACACACAGAGAACCGTGAGGTCATGCCCTCTGACAGCTGCTGTGGGGGCGGTAGGGCTGAGAGCCATGGGCATGAGTAATGGGGGGCCTAATTAGACGAGGGGTCGCAAGGCCTCTTTGAGGAAGTGCATTTAAGTCAAGGCCAAAAGGCTGAGGAGCAGCCGTTCAGAGTGGGAGGAAGAACATTCAGGCAGGTGACAGTGCGAGGTGGAGACCAGGAAGAAGGAAGGAGCTTGGGTGTTCAAAAGTAGGCAGAGGAAGAAGGTGGAGGAGAAGCATCTAGAAGCAGCCTGGCAGAGGCATGTGATCCCAACAAGAAGTGTTTGCAGCAAGGAGAACAGACCAGTGGCTTGGGACAAAAGAAAGCTGCGTCCAGGAGAGCAGCAGGGAGGACTGGGGGCTCAGATGAGGGTGTTGCTGGTGCAGGGAGCAAGAGGTGATAGACTCGAGACCTATTTTGGAGGTAGAGCCAACTGGTCAACACAAGCACCCTCATTCCCACTGGGATTGCTGGGGTCCCACCTGCCCCAGCCGCCACTCACCTTCTTGCTCACAAGGAAGCTGGCGGCCACAGCTAGCCCATGCGTGAAGTTGTCTATGGTGTTGGCCAGCAGGTTGAGATAGCCACTGACCTGGGTGAGGGGAGAGAAAGCTGGCTGAACAGGACAGGCAGGGTTGACCTGGGCCGGCCACTTGGGGTGGGGTGGCTGCAGGAGAAGGGGGCCCTGAGTGGGCCACTCACTTTGATGCTCTGGACCACAGCGCTCAGGCCGGGCTCTGCAGCCGGCTGGGCCAGATAGTGGCCTCCATTGAGCGCGGCGGCAGCAACAACAGGGTCTTTGCTGGGGGCCTAGGGCCGGGAGAAGGAGGGAGAAGTGACATTAGATGCCCCCCACTTGGCCAGGGTGGACACGGAAGGGGAGCGGGAGGTGGAGAAACAGGGAACTCCCCTTTTGTCTGCCTAGACTTCTCTGTTGCCCCATCAGCCGGGCGCCCCCAAACTCAAAAGCCCACGTCCTGCACTGCCGTCGCTATCAGTGTACGAGAACAAGCTGCGGAGGGGGCTGATGCCGTCACTCCCCAGATCCTCCCCAACAAGCTGGCCCAGCCTCCCAGAGGTTCCAAGAAAAGGCCAAGAGACCCTCTTTTTCAGGGTTCAGCTCAGAACCGAGCCTCCAGGCCCTGGCACCACCATAAAATGGAGCCAAGGTATCCAGGTCCTGGAGTGTAGGGCTCACCTGGTTGGCCCCTTCCTGCTCCTTGCTGTCCAGGAACATCTTCTCCAAAGCCAGGAAGGTCAGGAAGCCAGCAATGACCCACAGCCCCAGTTGCTGCTGCTGCTGCAGGCTCTGCCCCTCACCACCTGCAGGGGCAGCACTGACAGGCCAGGCCAAGCCAGGGCCATAGAAGGGGCACCATTTGGAATGGGACCTAGTCCAGGGTAGGCACAGGGGCAGGGGGACCCCAGGGAGTGCCACAGGGACCAGGACAAGTTTCTTGCTGGAGGCCCAAAACCCTCTCCCAGTCATTCTGGCAGAGTAGGGCGGGGCCTAGGCTGTCACTGGGTATGGGGACCAGCCCCCCCCAAGCCCACCCTCCTGCCCCCAATCTGTGACCTCACTCACCAAGGCTGGAGCTGCACGTATAGGCCCAGGCCTCGGGCAGCAGGTGGAGAAACACGTTGCCCAACAGGCCACCCAGGGCAAAGCTGAGCAGCTGCTTCAGGCGCCGGGCCCCAGCTGCAAGGCAGAGATGCAGGGCCTGTGGGCTGACCCTCCAGGGCCCTTGGCCTGACCTCTGCACCACCCAGGGTGTGGCTCTTTGTGTTGCCTCAACCAGAACGTAAGCCTCGAAAAGGCTGGACAGGCTGTAGCCCTTCCTCGGTCCCCCACCCCCAGGCCCAGCTGGGTGCTCAGCAGGAATACACCACGACCCACCAATCCACTGTGGAGCTTCTACTGCTCGTGGTTAAGGTCCCAGCTGCTCCAACCGCCAGCTGGTGACCTTGGGCAGATTACTGCTGGAACTCAGTTTCCCCTTCTGTAAACTAGGGATAACTGTACCTATCTGATAGGGATCTTGTGGGAATTCAGTGACAATACACATAGCAGGTACTCATTAAACAGGAATTTTCTTTTCTCAACCACTGTTACTCTCAGCAAAGTAACAGATTTGGGGACTGCTGCCAACCTGCAGCACCCAGAGTTGGAAGTGCCTGAAGGGGGCTGTATGCAAGCTCTTGAAAGAAACAGGCGCAATGGGCAAAGGCAGCGTGACTTCAGGAGGGTCAAAGAACCTCTCCATACCTGTGTGTCCTCACTTGCAAAATGGAGCTAGTGACCCAAGCCCTCCCTACACTGACCTCGTGGGTCACACAAGACGGGCTGAGCTGATGCACCACCGCCCTGTGAACAGGGGCACAAGCGCCTGGGGCCCTTGTCTCAGAGATTCCTGGGGCCTCGGTCCAGCCTAACAGTGTCATACTCTTGGGTTGGGGCGAAAGGCACCTGAACTGTAAGCAGCTCCCTGATCTGATCTTGTGGACTTTTCATTACATGTCATTTGTGGGCAGACAGTACGGGCAGACTGTACTGAAGGGTAGGCAAGGGAAAGCCCCACCCACGCCTGTGCCCCACCTCCCAGACCCCCCCCAAAGGCAGGAGAGCTCTTTCGCACTATGAACAAAGACTGAAGGGAAAGGCAGTGCTTTGCTGGCCACTACACCCAGTGCAGGGCCCACGAACACGCAGCCTTTTCCCTGCACCAGGCAGTGCTTTACCGATATGAGTGCACTTAATTGTCACAACAGTACCTGTGAGGTAGATACCGTTGTTATCCCCATTTTTAATGTTGGGAGCCTGAGGCAGAGTGAAGTTAAGTACCTTGCCCAGTGGCACCCAGCTGGTAAGTGGCAGAGCCAAGATCTGAACCCAGGCAGGCTGGCATCCATATCTCTAACCTGTCTATATTGCTTCTTGGTGAATGTGTGCTGACAGTTACTCTTTTAGAAGAAGACACACAAGACGAATGAACCAATGAGCACCATGCACCCTGGTCTCCCAGGACCAAGGAGAGAAACTGTCTTCTGCCCTTGCCCTCCGCCTCAGTCACACTGTAAGCCGGGACGTGAGACCCCACTCTCCATGGGAGAGCAGCATGTTTCCCTCGCTGCTGGCTGCCCCAGGGGGCCAGAGGAGGGTCACCCACCTTCTGACCGCAGCATGGTCCCCATCTCCAAGGGAATGACCAGTAGCGGGAAGACCCCACTGAGTCCCACCATGAGTGAGCCCAGGAGGGAGCAGATCCAGGTGTCCAGCCTCTCCCCACTTAGCAGAGCCCCCCAGGACTCGCTTTCCTTGTTGTCTAGGCGACAGGCTGCTGCAGCCCCCCGGTTCCGGAGGGCCTGCTGGGAACCCCCAGCCCCTCCCAGGAGCTCCAGGGCAACAGCAGTGAGGAAGAGGAGCCTTTGGCCCGCCATACCACAGCCAGAGCAGGGACATCCAGGCATGCCAGGTGCTGAAAAACACAAAGGCCACTTACATAAGCTACCACCCTTGGCTGAACACCTGCTTATGAAATATGGCATTTTAACCTTCCCGACCCACTGTGTGCCACAGCATCTGCCCTCCAGCTTGCCTGGCCCAGGCCTCTGGGGATCCAAATGGTGGGTGCACAGAGCAAAGGTTCTCTGCTTCTCCGCACTCCAAGGACCACACATTTTTTCCTTCTGGGCCCGTTTCAGACTCTGTGTCAGCATGTCCGCCTGAGGCTAAACTTTCCCTAATGACAGGGTGAGGTGCTGGCTGGGTTCCCCTCAGCCACCGGCAAGCCCGGCCCAGCCGGGTGTCTCCGGCTGCCAGGAGAGGTTTTGCCGCCAGGATGTGCCCTGGTGAGGACATCTCAGGGTCTGAGGCTGACACTATCTAGCTTGATGGGGCAACATTAGGAGGTGCAGGCAGGGAAACCAAGCGGCTGAGCAAGGACAGGACCATCAGAGTTTCTTCCTAGGAGACAAGCCCAGTGTCCCTGGGGCACAGAGACAGGCAGGAGGGGACTGAAGAGAAAGGACCCTTCCATGAGGAGCAGCCTCACAAATGCTCAGACCACTGCCATTAGCTTTGTGCTGTGCACTCAACAGCTGAGGTCCCTGCAGCCCCTCTCCGAGCCTGTTTCCTTCTCTATAGGATGATAATTATTGCCTCCCTCACACAGCTGTGCACACAAGATGCGCATGATAATGCCAGTGAACGTGCCTGGCATGGAGGAAGCACAGAGCCCTCCTTATATTGGGGGAGGCCCACAGCACTGGGCAGCAGGACTGTACCCAGTGGGTCATCACAGGACGAGGATGTGAATCAACCAAGGGAGAAGTTCAGTCTGGAAACTCAGGCATGAGATTTAAATATGGTCTGCCCTGCCTCACACTGGCCATGACCTTGAGCTGGGGATGTCCTTGCCTCAGTTTCCTTGTCTGCTGCTAGAGGTGGGAGGCAGGGAAAGCAGCTGCCTCTGGCGGTGGAAAAGATGCCCACGTTCAGGATCTCCAGGCTTGAACGGGAGACCCTGATAAAATTCGCGGGGCTCCACTGGGGACCAGAGGCAGGACAAGGCGAGGGCCAGGGCAGGCGTGGAGGCCGAAGCGGGTCACGTAGCTGTGAGGCGACCACAGGTTTGGGAGAGGGGAAGGGGGTGCGGAGTCAGAGAAGAGAGAGAAGGGAGAAATCCAGAGTCCAGAGACAGCTAGAGATAGTGGGAGACACACGACGAGGGGGAGATGAGGGAAGAGATGGGGAGCGACGCGTGGGCGACCGGGGAGAAGAGCCCGAGGAAGTTTAACTCCGGGCTGGGCGAGAGGCCCAGGGCGGCCCAGGGCGAGGCGGGCCGGGGTCAGGGGGATCGCCGGGTCCCTCCCGCCCAGGACGCGGGACCTGAGGGTCTGCTGGTCACTCACCGTGCAGTGGCGGCGGCGGCGCTCCGGGTGGCCCCGGCCATCCAGCTGCGGCGCCGCGCCCCGCCCCAGGCCTGCCCCGCCCGGCTCCGCAGGCCGGCCCCCGGCCCGGAGCCGCCCCCAGCACGCGGCCACGTCAAACGGGACCTGTCCGGAACCCGACACGCCTCAAGCCGCGGTGTTGGGGGGAGTGGCTCTCCGGGAGCGCTTCCGTTTCGCGGCCATGGGGGATCCGGACGCCCAGAGCACTTCCGCTGGGGCCCGGCCAGGGCTTTGGCGAGGAGGGCCGGGCGGAAGTGGGAGAACCTTGGGTACCGCGCTCAGCCAGGCTGGGCTGGGCAAGGGCGGCGGTGCAGCGGGGGCCGCGAACCGCTAGGCGGCTGGGCGTGCGGGTCCGCGCGCCGCCTGTTGTCGCGGCTGCAGGCTCCCTCGCGGCCGCACGGGGCGCGCTCGACTGCCGGACTCGCAGCCCCCGGCCGGCCGGCCGCGTCCTGAGTGGGAGGATGGCTGCGGCCGTCCACTTCTCAGTCGGCCCGGCCTGGCTCCTCCGTGAACGAGGGAAAGGGGAAGTGCGTGCCGCAGGGAGGGGCCTAGACCCGGGAACCTCAGAAGAGGGAATTTTATTCTTACTCATCGAATTATTTTTATGCTTTGGTTTTTTTCATTGGGAACCTCAGGTCTTTGTAACCCTTTGGAGTCCAATGCATGGTGACTTGACGCTGCTGCTCGGAACTCCAAACTTGAGGGAGCAAGGGCTCTGTGCTCCCCTCGCCTAGAGGAAGTTGGCCTCACCTCTAAGACTACAGCAGCAATCAATAACATTAATATTATAACTGTAATTTACCAAACACCTACTATGTGCTGTTCAGTCTACTTGCATTCTTATTGAATCCTCGTTCTATCCCACTGAAGTGGGCACTGTGAGCCCAGGATGAAAAGGTGGCGCGATGGCAGAGCCAGGATTCAAACCTGGCTAGCCCTGAGCCCTGAGCCTGTGATATCACCTCTCCCTTCCAGGGTGTGGGGGTCTGGCTTGGTGTTTCCACTTCTCCTTCTCTGGGAACCAGGCTGGGCTGCAGACTGTTCAGGAAGGGCCATGTAGCACTTACTTGGGCAGAGATTGTGACAAGGTCGGGTTCTCCAAGCTTCTGACCCTCATCGGCCTGGCATGATAGCTCCCTTCATCTGTGCTGAGTCACTCTCCCCTTCTGGGGGTTGTGAGGGCACACTCAGCTGTTCCACCTCACACTCCAATGTCTAGACTCCTAGCTCCTACCAGGTGGGATCAGCTTTCCTCTGAAAGCCCCCTGTCTGCCTCATCCGACCAGGCCCACAGGTTGGCCAGGATGCCCTCTGGTGCCCCTCCCTGAGTTCCAAAGCGAAAGCCCTGGCTTTGTTTCTTTGCAAAGGGAGAAAGGCTCTCAGGGATGCAACTCTGGGACCTCTAAGATAGTCTCTGCCATGTATGCAAATCACTCCATCATATGCAAAGCACTTCACAATATACAAATGATTTCACAATAATAGAGTCAGCATTCCTGCCTCTGGGGGCTGAGGGCTGCTGGATACCAGCCAGTGGATGGGCAAGACCCAGCCAGAAATGCCATTTGCTGCTTTCTCACTGGACTTTCACCTGGCCTGAAATTTCCACCATCAGGCTCACAAATGGGTTGCAGAAATAAGCCCACTGTGGCTGGGGATGGGACTCCAGAAGAGGACAATGAGCAGGAGGGCCAGGGAAAGACATGGTGGGTGGACTGGTGTGTGACTTAAAAACTGAGGTAGCCCTGGCTGTTATGGCTTAGTAGATTGAGCAACGGCCTGTGAACCAAAAGGTCACTGGTTTGATTCCCAGTCAGGGCACATGCCTGGCTTGTGGGCCAGGGGCCTGTTTGGGGACATGTGAGAGGCAACCGATTGATGTATTTCTCACACATTGATGTTTCTTTCCCTCTCTTTTTCCCTCCCTTCCCCTCTCTCAAAATAAAAATAAATAAGATTAAAAAAAAAAGAATTAGATCTCCCAGGGGCTTCCAGGTATAACCAAGTGAGAGACATAAATATATTTATTTTAAAACAATGACAAAAGAAACTATATACGTGTGTGTGCATATATATATATATGCACACACATATGATTATAGGTATTGGTATATATAAGTCCATGTATAATTGTGAGTAAATAAAAAATATAGAAGATCACACTTTAAGGTGTTAACATGACTTCCAGGGTGTGGGGAGGAAAAAATATAAAAATATAAAAGGAAATTTTAAAAATATGTTAAAACACATATACAATCATGTTTATGCAATTATGTAAAAAATTATATATAAAATCTTACACACACACACACATATAAAAATTTCAGAGTATACCTACACAAACCTAGAGAGTATAAACCTAAGCTACCTGGTATTCCACCATCACACATGTGGATGGACCCTCGATGACCAAAACGTAGTAATGCAGCACATGACTGCATGTATATGTGCGTGTGTGTGTATGTACATATATGCCTCCTAGCTTGTGGTTATGGTTAATACAACCAGACTCTGGTACCAGATTTCCTGGGGCAAATTGTTTAACTCCCTATGCCTTAGTATCCGCATCTGTAAAATGAATCACTGTATTGGACTGTTGTGAGGATTAAATGGATGAATATATATAAAGCACTTAGAACTTTACCTGGCATACAGGAGTTCTATTTAAGGGTCAGATATTGTTTATATGTATAAATACAGGGGTATACAGAAAATGTTACAGCAATGAAGAGATATATTAAAGACACAGGGTGGGAGGCATCCTCTCTCCTCTCCTTGTGAGCACAGAGGTTTTTCCAGCACATTTATCAGTTGGTTTGGAGGTCTCAGGGACCGAGACTTCAGTGGGGTGGGACGGACCCAGACACCAACTGCATGGGCCTGGGTGTGCAGGAGGGGCTGAGGGCTCCAGACCCCTCTCTTCGACTTCGCTGGATTGCCCGGGTTCTGACTTTAACACGTTACTCCTGGCTCTGGTCCCTTTAGGAGGGGCCTTTCTTAGCAATGAGGCCTCAGCTTCTGTTTCCAGGCGGGACTGACCGGGCCTGCTGACCAGGCGGTGGCTGTGCAGCTGGACGGCCTTCCCCTCCTCCGGCAGTGCTGGGCTGGAGGCTCCCGGCTGGGGTGGGTGCACATTTCTTCTGCTTCCAGAGTGTGGCCTTCACCTTCTCATGACTTGCTGTGGGGTCTGCTGTAGAAAGGCGCCTGACGCTCAGGGCAGTGAACGCCTTGCCCAAGGTCTCAGATGAAAAGAGGCAGAGTCAGGTGCTCACCCAGAGCCCGCTGTTCCTCAGGCTCCACCTCTCCGAGCCAGACTTGCCCCTCTGGAACCCCTGACCCTAACCCTCTCTCAAGTTGTTCTTTCCAGAGCAGCCTTAACTCCTACATGAGTTCCTGGGGTGCTGTTGCCCATGAACCCCGAACCCTAGCCAGATGATGCCCCGTAACTCCACAGGGCCTCTCCCTCCCACCCCCCACCACTCAGCAAATCTTCCATGGGCAGCCCACGCACAGCCAAGCCTCACTGTTTCCTGCCCAGCTTCTCCGCCTTTCCCACCCCCTCTGTGACCCCCACCCCATCCCTGGCAGGCCTGGCATGTTTTTCCCCTTCCACTGTCTCTGTGGATTAAAATCCAGCCTGTGTACAAGGCCGCCTCTTCCCTAAAGCCTTATGGGTCTGTCCAGACTGAAAGACCTCAGTGTCCTGTGTCTTTGGGGCACTGAGTTTTGTCCTCTGTGTACCCAGGGCTCCTCTACCACCACCACCTCGCTGTGGGCTTCTGGAAAGAAAGACAAGCTTGTCCTGATTGGTGTGGCTCAGTTAGGCATCATCCTGCAAGGTTACCAGTTTGATTCCTGGTCAGGGCACCTGCCTATGTTGTAAGAGAGAAGTCGACTGGTTTCCATACCTGCAACCCAGGCATATGCCCTGACCGGGACTTGAACCCTCAACCTTTTGGTTTACGGGTTGAAACTCCAACCAACTGAGCCACACTGGTCAGGGCCCCGTTACATTTTGAAGGGCCTGCTGATAGTGCACAGGACCCGACTATATTTTCTTACTGGCTGTAATACTTTCTCAGTATTACCCTTGAATCTTGAGTTTACTCTTGAGTCTTGGTGGGTAATCCCGTCATCCCCCCAAAACAAAAGTATTAGATCGTAGGAGCCAACACTGGGTTTGGCCTGGTTTTGAACTTCACAGGAAGGATCTTTGTCTTCTGGGACTGGCTTTTTCATTCAGCAATATTGTGCTACGATTCAATCATGACCTTCTGAGGAACTGGATTATTTGCTTGCCCTGCTGAACGATGTGCCACTGTGTAAATGAATCCACTGTAACTTATTTAACCATTTCCTTGCTCACGGGCACCTCGGTTATTTCTAGATTTTAGCTGTTAAGAACAGGACCCTGGCTGGCATGGCTGAGTTGGTTGAGCATTGCCCGTAAAACCAAAAGTTTGCCAGTTGGGTTCCTGGTCAGGGCACATGCCTGGGTGGGGGGTTCGGTCCATCAGTGTTTCTCTCCCTCTCTTTTTCTCTCCCTCCCCCCACCCCTTTCTTTCTAAAGAAAAGAAAGAAAAACGAAAGAACAGGACAGCTTTGAAAGTTCTTGTCCCTGTCTCTTGGAGCACACGCCGAAGTTTCCCTCGACGGTACTGGGCCTCAGCTTCGGGAGATAAGGCTAGGCTGCGGGCGGCGTCCCGCTGCTGGCCAGTGCTTGTATCAGCTGCACTCTGGCAACGCACTGGGGATTCCGCGGCTCCACCTCTTCTCCCACACTTGGTGCTGCTAGGGCTGCTAATTTCTGCTCTTAGAACGGTGTGAAATAGCGTCTCATTGTGGTCTTCATTTGCATCCCCTCATCACCAATGAGCTTCAGCATCTCTTGGACGTGCACCCGACAAACATTTCCTCCTTTGGAAAAATGCCCTGTCTGTTACCTACTTTTCTGTGGGATCACTCGTTTTCCCCCTAAGGATTTGCAAGAGTTTTCACGTATTTTCGATGCTCATCCTTTGGCTTGTTCGAGGCAGACGTCTCCTCCAGTTTGTGGGCTGCTTTTCACTTTCTCTAGGTGTCTCCACTTCTCTGTTACCTCCCACACCTGTGCCAGGGAGGCCCACGGACGTTGAACCCCGCCTGTGTGCGTATGTAGGGAGGGTCGGGGGTCTTGAGTCCCATTCCTCGTGGAGACCCACCCCACTGTTCCTCCTTCTTCCTGGGGCTATAAGGGACCCCAAACTCTCTTCCAGCTTTGGCTGAAGCGGCCTGGCTGGGGGAGCTCCTGTCTGCCCCGGGTGGGCTTGCCAGCGCAGGGAAGGCCTGACTGAGACGGTGCCCCCTCCTCCCCCACGGAGTTATTTATCACTTCCCGCCCCTCACCTGGGGGCCGGGCCCCTCTTTGCTCCGCTGGGCACAGCCTGCTGCACTCGGCGCTCCCTGGGGGCTGGCGGACACGGGGGAGGGGCGCTCGGGGCCGGCCCTGCGGAGGCGGGGGCCGGGGCCAGGCCTGCGGCGGGAGCTGGGGTAGGGGGCGGAAGCTGCCGGAGTAGATAAGGGCCGAGGTCGGTTCTGCGGTGAGACAGTGCGGGACGCTGCCTCCTCCCTCGGCGTCCGCTGAGCCTGTCCTCACTCCCGGAGGCAAGGTCTGCCCGGCGGCTCCCTCCTCCTAACCCCGCGCTCGGCCAGCAGCAAGAGACTGCCGAGCCCCCGGGGAGCAGGGGGAGACGGGGCTTCAGCTTGCTCATTCAGTTTCAAAGCTCAGTTATCTTAACTGGAAAACGGGGGCGGGAGCCTCCACTTACCTTATGGGGCTGTTGGAGACGCAACCAGTCCGGGCTGGTGAAAGGCCTCTGTGGATTTGGGCTTTTTGTGAAGGATGGGTACCCTGAGCTCCTCTTTGCCCCTGCTGTATCCCCTGACTCTCCTGGCTTCATCCCCTTCGTACAGATGGGAAAGTGGGGGTTTCTCCTCAAGTCACAGAGCCAGCCAGCGCAAAGCCAGTAGGGAGGGGGATGAAACTCTTTCCACTGCCCCCAATCTGGAGACTGGGCTAGGTTTTGTGGAGCCTGATGCTTATACAATTTGGGGGCTCTCTTGAAGGAAATGATAACAAAGTCACAAATATAAATTAAAAAATTGGGGCCCAGGGATTGAACCCACCACCTTGGTGTATTGCTGCCCATGGTCTAACCAACTGAGCTACCCAGGCGGGGCCACAGGTATAATCTGCTCAGCTCTCTGTCCCAGGACCTTGGAAGGGAGGACCCAAGCAAGTGAGAAGTTCAAGTCCAGCTTTTTGGTTTTCTGGCCTCACCCACATGCCCCCTGGAAAAGCTTGCACCCCTCTTCTTACAGGAGATGGCAGGCATTGGCGGGGAGCGGCCTGGAGAGGCCCTGCTGTGGTGGGCCCCACCCTTTGCGTGCCCAGGCAGCTGCCTGCGAACCCAGCCCAAGAGCAAGGGCAGTCAGGCACTGGGGATGCACCGGGCTAGGCAGGGCCAAGCCCTCCCAGCCCAGTCCAGTACCGGTTGTCACTTAGGGCCTCTGGCCCTGGGGGTGAGGGTGGTAGGGAACACTGCAGGGAGAGAAGGAAGGGGACCTCTCTGGGGCAATGTAAGTGCACCTGGCTTGGAGGCACACGGGATTGGGGTTCGAGCTCCTGCAAGGCTCAGTGACCTTGGGGAGACCCCCTTTACCTTGGTTTCTTTATCTATAAAATGGGAGTAATAACATACCTACTTGTCAGAACTGTTATGAAGCTTAAATGAGACCATGCGTGAAGAAGGGCTGAGCCCTTAGAGACAAATTTCCCTTCTGTGAAATCTCCAGGCCCAGGGAGGCCTTTTCCTCTCTACTTTAGGGCGACGTCACTTACTGTGGGATGGTGTCTCAGGTCCAGAGTTGACAGTTAAGCCCGTGAATGCCTGGCACCAATGCCCTGGTTCTAACCACCAGGGAAGGCCATCCCTTGGGTCCGTCTTCCCAGGGAGTTACCTTCCGCTGCTAGGTGTGCATGCCCAGGCCAGGGAGCCAAGGGGGGCCTAGATTCTGGGGTCTGCTCACCTTTCTGGATGTTATCATCTCTCTGCTCATGGGCACCTGAGGCTGGAATTTTCCCAACTCTGATATCCCATAACAACCGGGAGAAGCAGGAGGTTCTGGTGATAGGTAGGGAGCAGGGGAACTGGGGATACTCCAAAAGGCTTGAAGGCCTTTTCCAGACAAAGAGGTGCTGCTTTGCCTCCGGGTTTGCACAGGAATTCCACCAGCTTTGTGGTCAGAACTGAGTTTTCATGTCAGACCTGCCCCTTCTGGCCAACTGACCTCATACCACTCACTCTTCCCCTCTGGGCCTTGGTTTCCTCGTCTGTGCAGCGGGAATCAGAATACTGCAGTTGCTGCGAGGATTATAAGACACTGTGTATGTAAAGTGCCTGAGGAGCCCTGGCCCTGGCCCTGGACCAGTAGCTCAGTCAGTTAGAGCCCAGCCTTTGGGCCTCTAAGTTCTCTGTTGTGGAGAGGGAGCACCTTGGTGTGGGGCTGGGAACCCCAGCTCCAGCACTGGCCCAATCAGGGCAGCTCAGAGTGAGGCCAGGGGCCCTGGGGTGCCGAGAAGAACAGGGAGCAAAGGTTCTCACCCCGAGTCAGGCAGATGAAGGGGACAGGAGGGAGGAAGTGGGGTTCGGAGTGTTGGCATGTTGATGGGAATGGCCTCTGTTGTGTCCTGTTGGCCACGTGAACACCCAGCGGGTTTTCAAGGCAGGCGTTTTCCAGATGCAGAAAGCGATGCGCAGGGCGCTGAGCTCACCCGCCCAGGCTCACACACGGCACGCTGTTGCATCTGTCTGGCTCTGCAGGCTGGACGCTGGCAGTCACTGCCACTTTCTTATCTGCCCGAAAAGGTTGCGAGTGAAGCAGATGATCTGGGAGGCTCAGAGGGGTCCCAGGCCCTGACACTCTCTCCTGAGGTCCCTGAGCCCCAGGCCGGCAGCTGACCAGGGGGCGTCATGGGAGACCCAGGGCTGGAGCTGAGGAGATCTGGCTCATAGTGAGATCAGAGACCCCTGGAGTAAGGGAGTGAGCGTGCCGTCGCAGGAGGGCTTCAAGCAGAGGCATCCTGAGCCCCCCCCAATGTACTCCAATGGCTGAGGAACTGGAGGAGGGTCTGTGTGGCATTGGAAGGCCTGGCTCGTAGTGGCCCCCAAACTAGCTGAAATGTTTCTGAAGTTCCTTATTTTATCTTAAAAAATCGTACAGTTGTTCATCCTTCTTAATATGTCAGCATCCCCCCTTTAAAAAAAAATTTTCCCCTCTAAATCTCTTCCTGAGTGGACATCCCAGAAGATGTGCCGCAGTGTGCACGGTGCCCAAGTAGGGGACCCCAGGCCCTGCGCCCCTTGGTCTGGTGTGAGAGAGTGCAGAGGCGGAGCTGAGGCCAAGACCCTGCCTGTCCCCTCACAGACTGGGGCTCTCTCTGCCTCTGACCCGGGGCCTCCTGTCCCCTTGCACAGATGGCTGGCCTGCGCAACCCGACTCTCCCACTAGGGATTCTCAGGGTGCCTCCCTTCAGCCCCGAGAGCCCTTGTTTAGAGGGGCATTACCCATCTTCAGCCCTCTCTGCATGCACCAGCACCGAACTCATGGATTTCTGTGCCCATTAAGAGGAAACTGAGGCCCAGAGACAAGAGGTGACAGACCCCAGGGGGCACAGCAAGAAGGCTTGTTGGATGCCCAGGGTGGGGGGGGGTCTCAGGGCAGGTGGAGTGCATAGGTCTGAGGAGAGGGCACCAGATCTGGGCCCTGGCCAAGGAGGCAGGAGGGAGGAGGGAAGGCCACGGGGCACCAGGGGCTGCTGCCTGGCAGGTCCCTGTGCCCAGGGTAGGGAAGTTTCTTATTTCTCCTGCTCGACTTCCCCCTTTGATTTATTATAGCCATGAAATGCTCTGCTCTCTTCTCTTTTCCTTGCTGTCCCCGGGGCTAGAGGAGCACAGACCTCCCCAGGCACCGGCCCCGGCCTCGCTGGACTCCTATCTTCTGCCCTGGGTTGAGCCCAAGGGCCAGAAACGAGAGGTGAGTCGGGGCAGTCAGGTGGGATGAGCAGGGGCCCCGGCCTCCCAAAGACCAGCCTGGGTAGGACCCCCGGGGCTGGCGACATCTCACCCAGAAAGGGCTGGGGCTGGGCAGAGGGTGTGGCAGGACCTTGTGGACTTGAAAGCAGATGGCTCCCTGGGGTCATGGGGGTGGTAGGCTCCTGGCCAACGGCCTCAGTGAGGCTTGGGGATCGGGCCCCGCCAGGGTCTGAGGGCCAGGCACAGAGTTCCCAATGCCAACCGCCAGGTCAGAGAAATGGCTTCTCTGTGACCCCTGACCCCATATTCTGATTAAACAATGGCCAAGGCAGGCCTGGCGCAGGCTGGTCTGGGGATTGGCCTGAGAACCCAGAGGAAGGCATGAGGCCTGAAGCCTGGGAAACCCCAGCTCCTCCAGGCCGCAGCTGGACATCACCCTGCGGCCTGGCTGAGGTAGGTAAGGGCTGGAGTCTGTCGGTCGGGCTGCCCCGCAGGCCTGCCCCCGGCCGGAGCATTTCTCTGCCTGCCACTGTGCGGTGCCTGTGGTAATGGGGCTGTTAGCATTTTGCAATGGGCCGGGGGTGGGGAGGCTGCGCACACATGCTTCCTGTGGTGACTGGGCGCTTCCTGTTTTCTCAGGCGCCGGACTTGCTACTGTCGATGTGGAAACAGGGGCAGCTGCAGCCTGGGTGGCTCCAGGCTGGGCGCCCCGACTCTGCCCAGAGGAGCCTAAGAGGGCCCGCCACCCCGAGCCCCAGGCCGGGCTAGGTGGCCTGAGTTACCCCCCACCCCAGGCCTCTGTCTTTCCCACCCCAACAGCTTCCGCCAAGAGGAAGGAGTCAGGCAGGGCTGTTACTCAAGGCTGAGCAGGTGGCCCAAAAGGTCAGAGCCCCAGCGGTGAGAGCTCTAGGCCGGCGCCAGGGCACGTGGCTTTGGTCTCAGCTCTGTCCTGCATTCACTGAATGGCTTGGCCATCCCTGGCCCACCTGAGGCCTTGGTTTTCTCTTTTGTGTTGTAATCATGGCACCGGTGACCTTAAAATCCTTCTTCCATTTCTGCCCTAATTCGGACTTGATTTTTATGTCCCAAGAGCCTCAGCTTTGGGGACAGGGTGAGCACTGAAGCTGGGGGTGCTCAGCACAGGCCTGGACAGAGGGGGGACTTTGGGGGTAGAAAGGGCATGCTAGGCAGGGGGCCAGACTGGAACAAGGCTTGGAGGTGGAAGGCCAGGACCAAGTTTGGGGGTCAGGGTGTTGATGGGACAGTCAGAACAGTCGGTGACAAGGTTGATCCAGAAGGATCAAAAGCAGGAGAAAGATTTGAAGGGCCTCTGTGGTCCTTCGAACCTTGTGAAAGGGCCTGACACCCTCCTCACACCTTTCCTCGGGAGAAAGACCAGCAGTTGCCTTGGGGGGTGGTGGGGGAAGGGCCAGCCCTTCCCGTCCTCCAGGCTATGAGTGCCATGTGGTATGATGTGGGAGCCTTGGGAGGGACCCAGCCCTTCCCCATCTGTCAGGTGCCTGGAGTTCCACCATGAGGGCCAGGCCTTGGGATTCGGCACTGCCCTCTTCCCGAATGGGTTTTGTTTTGTTTGTTTTGTTTTGAAGCTGCTATTGCAAGAAGGGGAGGGGAGATGACTTTGCTTCTTGTTGAGTTTGCTGACAGCATCTGACCTCTGGAGGAAGAGTCATTTTTGCAGGAAGGTTGGGGCCCGAGCCCCTGGGAACTGACCAGTCCACTAGCTGAGTTCAGCCATCCCTTGGCCCAGGAGATTCTGAGATTCGGGCCCCACGAGGAGCTCCCCCTACACCTCAAGGCCATTACAGAGTGCGAGAGGTCTTGGGATCTCAAGACCCTGAGGCCCAGCCTGAGGGGCCATCAGGCCAGCCTGGGCCCCGCCATCCTGTCCCTTGCCTTGGTGCCCTGGGCCAGCCCAAGTGCTGAGTTGGCGGCTCAGCAGCTGCTTCTGCCCATGGAGGCCCAGTTATAAATAAGCCCAGTGTGGCCAAGTCATCAAGTTCTGCCTCAGCCGCATTACCTCAGTGACCACAGGTTGAGGCTGCCCAAGAGCTGGGCCCACTGGGACGCACCCACCCAGGACAAGGGCTGGAGCAGCCTTGATGCCTCCTGGGGTCCCCAGACCCAGGGTTTGTGCTCTGCAGCCACTGAGACCTGGGCCTCCCTGGACACAGGCCACAGAAGGGGCAGGGCCATCCCGCCTGCACGGAGCCAGCAGCTATTTACAAACCGAAACCGGGAGGAGTGCAGTGGCTGTGGCCAAAGTGGCTCCAGGCCCCCAGCCCCCACTCCCACTCCATCCCCAGCAGCCCCATCCCCCCTCTCCCCATGGCTTCCTCTTTCCTTCCCCACACAGCCCCCCAACCTCCCACTGCCTGGCCATCTCTCTCTGGACAAACTGCAAGCAGCACACAGTGACCAGCCCATGGGTCCCCTTCTCTTCCCTTCCCCCAGGACCCCATCAGTCAGGGCTCCTTATAGCTGTAGCCCCTTCCCACCCAGGCCCAGCCCACCCTGGCCTGCCCAAGGCACATTCCCACAGTTCTCAGTTCCTCTTCATGCTTGGAAAATCTCCAACCCCAATGGCTGCCACCATCCTGCCTGTCCTTGCCCGGAGGTGACTCTTCTGGGCGCCCTCAGCCTTCATGGGGGGCCAAGGAATCTGGGGTGCTGTGGAGGAATTGGGGCACCTGGGGACTTCAGGGAGCCTGTTTCTGGGCAGGAGGCCCCAGCCAGCACTCTCTTTGAGTTGAGTTTTGGCCCACTCTTCAGGCTGGTGCGAGTCACAGGCCCTTGCGCGGTGCAGGACTGAGCTGGGATGGACTGAGCTGGGATGGACAGACCCTGGGCCCGAGACCCCAGCACACGCTGGTCGGGAAATGACAGGCCGGATGGGGTCGCAGCAGGGAACTGCTCAAGGGGAGACAACAGAGGACGGTACTAATGCTCATTACTAATAGCAGCTTATGGTGCATATTGGCCAGCTCCCTGTCCCTGAGCAAGGCTGTCCCATCATCCCCATCATAAATGGCAACGGAGGCTCAGAGGGGAAACGCATGTCTGAGACTATGGAGCTGGAAAGCGTCTGCACTGCAGTTCGCGATCTGCCTACACTCAGTCCCGTTCTCTCCGCGTCCAACTGCCGCCTTGCTTTGGCTTGGACCTCAGTCTTCAGGCTGAGAGGACAGACGTTCCCCACCGCTGTGACAAGGGTGGAAGCAGGGCTAGCCTGAAGCTCAAGGCCTTGGACAGCAGAGTTGCCAAATGGCCGTCTTTGGCCAGGCCATGCGTGCCTGGAGCCCTCTGCCCTGCCCAGAAGGAAGGCTCTCACTGCCTGTTCCTTTTCTCCTGCCAAGTCCCAGGTGAGGCAAAAGCCCTGGCCCGGGCCCTGCTCAGCCACAGCTGCCATCTGACGGTCACCTGACCCCTCTGAGCCTCTGAGTCCTCTTCTGTGAAACTGTCATTTCATAAGCACCGAACTGTCTCAAGCTAGGACACGGCCCTGCCCACGGCTCTGTGGAGAAGGCAGAAGAGTTACAAAATCCTGAGAGCTCTGAGAGGGAAACTGAGGCTGTGGGGTACTGAGAAAGAAGTGAGAAATACTTCCCGGGATGGGAGGGGTCCCACTAGCCATGGGCCCTAAAAGACTAGAAAGAGTTCCCCAGAAAAAACGGGGGGCAGACTCTCCATTCTGAGTCACATCCCTATGTCTTCAGCATTTCCCATGGCTTAAGCGCCCTTCCTTCCTCTGGGCCCGGTAAACTCCTATCCACCCGTCAAGGCCCATGGACACACCATAGCATGACCAGGCCTGGCTGGCTTGGCAGCTGCACATCTCCTCTTTCCCACCCTGGGTCTGAACAGACCCAGAGTCTAGTCCGCCTTGGTCACAACGCCCTTGCCAGCCCCACCCAGCCAGGCATCTGCTCCCGAGCTCCAGCCCCCGCTGTCCCCAGCTCCGAAAAGCACCGTTTCCCTTTTCTGGGTGACCACACGCCATGCACAGGGAATTTCCATCGCAGCCTGCGGAGCCTCTGATTCACTCAGACCCCCCATACAGTTAACTCCTTCTGGGCCTGCGCCTTCTGCTGCTACCCTCCGGGCTGCCCCACCCTGCCTGGGACCCCTGAGGAGCCTCAGACTGGCCTTGGGCTCCACAGCCTGGACATGGAAGCCAGCCTCTCACTGGCCCACTCAGGGTCCTCTTACTCCCGTCCCAGTTGCAGAGAGACCTGCCCCCAGGGCTCAGGGCCCACACTCCGGGGCGGCGAGCTGACCACGGGTTCCGCAGTAATACAAGCCTGGGTCTAGTCCAATTCTGGGCCTTTCTGCTCTGTGACCTGGAGCGGTGTAAGTAAGGGCTTGCTCTGGGCTGTTTCTCATCTGTAAAATGGAGACGATTCCTGTCCCAGAGCCTGGTTGTGAAAACCCAGTGTGCTGGGCCCAGGAAGGGAGCCCAGCAATGACCAAGGGCCCCTCTACCCCTGTCACAGGGGCCCTACTCCAGAATCGAGCCCTTTTTTCAGTCTGGCTTTCCCCTGCCAAGACCTGGTGGCTCAGACAGGGTGAGAGAGAAGGGCAGGAAGGCAGAGGAGGCCGGGGCTGCGATCTCTGGGCTCCTCTCCGCCAGCCGCCCAGCCCCCTGTGTTTCTCAGTTTTTCCAAGGAGGCGGTAGAGAGGCCTGGTGGGAGCCCTGAGAGCCTAAAGGCCGCAGAGCTCCTGAGCCTCGGAGACAGAGCCGAGCCTTCCTCCCTCCCATACACACGGACTCCACACGCTCTGTCTGATCTAACTCTCACAGCCCCTCAAGTGAGGTGCATCCTAGGATGGCCCCATTTCACAGATGAGGACATCGAGGCCCCGGGCAGTGACAAGCCCTCGGCTACAGAGTGACAAAGGACGGGGACAGGATTCAAATCAAGGTCTGCCTCTGGCAGGCTCAGTAAGCACTTGTGGAGGCCAACGAGGGAAGCGTGCAGTAACTGAACGCCAACTGTATACCAGGGAAAGACTGACGTCTTGCTCGGGCCTTTGAACGGTGCTGGGAGGTGGGCCTTGCTGACCTCTCTGTAGAGATGAGTCCTCTGGGATCTGGCTGGGGAAGGAACTTGCCCAGAGGCCACACATCCCGTCTTGGGGAAGGACCCAGGGGCGCCGAGAGAGAAGAGGATGGTGTCAGGGGTTCCACAGGCAAGGGGGCTGAAGGGAAGCAGCTCCTGTCCTCAGCGAGCCAGCAGTGTGGGGGGTGCTGCCCGTGGTGAGCAGAAGGAAGTCGCTGTGGGTGGCGGTGGGTTTGAGGTGCCGGAGGCTGAGTGATGTGGCCAGGAGGTGAGCTCCTTGTCTGGAGGCCTGGTCAGCAGGAGACAAGGGTGCGGTGGGGTGGCCGTGATTCAGGGCCCAGCGGAGGTCGGCTTGCTCTGGAGATCTGTGCCTGCCGTGGTTGGGGCTGGGGACCGCACACAGGAGGTGGCACAGATGGGAGGAGAGACTCAGGGGGCTGGGGAGAGATGGAGGTAGACAGGGAAGAGGGTCTCTGGAGGCAGCCTGGAGGAGGTGAGCCCTTGAGAGACAGAGACCTTAGGGTGCAGAAGGGGGTGGCCTGTGAACAAAGGCTGTGGGAGATTGAGAAAGAGGTTCTGGGAATGTTGAGAAGTATCTTCTGGCTGGAGGTGGGGCTGGGGCAGGTCCCCCGGGGGGTGGGGGTGGGGGGTGGGGGAGGGTAGAAAAAGCTGGCTGCAGTCTGAGTGTCGGGAGCTGCGACACAGGCCTCAGAGGTTTGCACTTCGACCTGCGGACAAGTGAGGGCTAAGGAAGAGTTTTAGGGAGGGAGATACCCACGGGAGACACTCGAGATGGGGATAGCGGCGGCACAGGCCCCAGGGCCGTTCAGAACTGCAGTCCCCTCTCCCTGCACTCACCAGCTGTGTGTCCTTGGGCACGTCCCTCACCCACCTGGGCCTCCCTTCCCTCATCTGTGAAATGGCCCCGATAATAACATGCCTGCCTCTCGGGATTATGTGAGGGCAGACCGAGTTACTGCCCGTGGACAGTGGGGTCTGGACGGACGCCGGACCCTTTCCCCACACCTTTGGCCGCAGGCACCCTGAACACCTGCCGGGAACCCGGGCCAGGATCTCAGCCGGCCTGGCCGGGCCTCTGAACTTGCTTCTGAGCCTCAGTTTCCTCATCTGCACCACAGGGACGGTACTGGTGCCGACTTCAGATTTGAGAAGAGGGAGTGCACCTGTGACGGTGTCGCCTCCCATCTGAGGTCAGAACTCAGCTCCACATTCCCCAGGCTCTACCTGGCTCAGCCCCTGTCCTCTCCCGCACCCCGTGGTCCTGGTTCACACCCTGCCCAGTCTGTGCTTGGGCTGGTCCCCTGCCTGGAGCTCTCCCCCTAGCCATCTGTGTATGTGTGGGTGGGTGCGGGGCTTGCTCCTTCCTTGCTTTCAGGGTTTGCTCAGGCTCCTCCTCAGTGAGGCCTGCCCTGCCCAGGATCCTCTTCAATGGGCCCACTGCCCTCACCCCCTCTGCCTGCCCCAAGATCCCCCTTACTCACTTGCTAACACGGAAAAGATCTCATTTGCTATACTTATCCCCACCCTCCTGCTCCAGGACAAGCCCCCCCAGGGCAGGGGTCTGCGCCCATCTGGGCCGCCCGGCCCACCGAGGCCCCGCGTCAGTATCTGTGAGATGTCCTCATGCACCAAACAGCCCGCCCAGTGCTCTGACCTACACTCGGGAGCCCCGAGGGGCCCAGGCGACCGACGCTGGGGCCCAAGGAGCCTCTCCTCGTGTCTCAACCATGAGAGGAAGTTGCAAGACGGCCATTTGTGTACACAGGTTGAGCTCTGCTTGTCATCTTTCCCAGCTCGCGGTCTGAGGCCTGAGTTTTCCCACACACCCTGTCACGCCCTGTGGGGGCCCGTCGCTAGGAAAGGGGGAAGGGATTCTGTTCCCTCGTTTTAGAGCGCTCTGGGGTTGAGGCCAAGGGGCCTGCAAGTTTAGGGCCTGGGTCCCCTCCATGGGCTCACTCAGTTTCAAAGACACAGCACCCACGCTTCCTGTCGCCCGCCCACCTTGCGATTGCAGCAGCTCCCAGCCTACCCCCTGCAGCCACCCAGCCCAGCTGGGGCAAAGGGCAGCCCGGCCAGCCCTCTGTCACCCCAGGCCTTCCTGTCACGCAGCCCGCGGGCCTCCCACTTGGCCAGTGGGGTGTCGGGAAAGCACTGTCCTATGCTGTTGGCAGGAGGGTGGGTGGGCACAGCTTTTACCAAGGGTGATGTGACTATTTATCTTTCCGTCCACCCGTCATCTATCTCAAAACGTAGAAGGCAGTGCACCCAAACTAACACAGCATTACATGCTCATTCTGTCTCAATAGAAAAACACATATCCTTCGGCGTCAAAGAAGTGAGTCAAAAATCCCTGTGCACCTGTGTTACAAAGATCTAAGGAAATGATTTCAGTTCCAACGAGTTAAGATAGCTGTATGTCATTTTCAATATTACTTATAATTTAAGAGCTTTCTATTTCTGTTTAAGTAATTTCTTTTTCTAAGGAGAGGAGAAGGGAAGGAGAAAGAGAGGGAGAGAAACATCAATGTGTGGTTGCCTCTCACATACCCCTTACTGGGGACCTGGCCTGCAACCCAGGCACATGCCCTGACTGGGAATTGAACCAGTGACCCTTATGTTTTGCAGCCCGCACTCAATCCACTGAGCCACACCAGCCAGGGCAATTTCTACTTAAGTAACTTCTGATACTATGTATTAGCATCTACAGGGAGGTGGACACTTCCCTCTAACTTCCCGGTTTAAAAAAAAAAAGCCTTGCCTCTTGACCCAGCATTTCAACTTTTGGAAATTTATTCTAGACATACACTTATAAATGGGTAAAGTAACACATTTTATCGATTGTAGTAGTGTCATTAGTACTAGCAAATGACTGGAATCAACCTGAATGTCCATCCTTTAGAGACTGGTTAAGTGCATTTAAAAAAGTTCTCTTTTTTAAAGATTTTCTTTATTAACTTTTTAGAGAGAGGTGGGGGGAGGGAGAAAGAAAGGTAGAGAAACATCAATGTACAAGAGATACATTGATCAGTTGCCTCCCACACACCCCCAGCTGGGGACCTGACCTGCAACTCAGGCACGTGCCCTGCCTGGGTATTGAATCAGCGACCTCCCAGTTTGCAGGCCGGCACTCAATCCCACACCAGCCAGGGCTGGTTAGGTACATGGTTAACCGAAATACTCTACAGCAATGAAAATGCACCACAGCTACGTGCAACAACATGGTGGGGAAAAGAAGCGGAATCTCCTGCCACCCCCCCCAAATATTTACATTATGATTTTCTTTATATAAGGATTAAAATCTGTTAAGATAAAAACTAAGCTATGTGTTAGGGATCTTTACATAAGTGGCGAAGCTGTAAAGAAAAGCAAAGAAATAATTACTGAAAACGTTAGGATGGTATTACTTCTAGAGCAGGGGAGGGGTCTGTAAGAGGACATTTTGGGGGTGCTTCTGGAGTGCTGGGAATGTTTTATTTCTTGACCTGAACGGTGGTTAGACAAGTGTTACATTTGTAATTATTCTTTAAACTGTATGCAAACATTCTAATATGAACGAGGCCACTCATTTGAAAATATTGCAGCCCATCCAAACAGTGGAATACAATACAGTCAGTAAAAAGAAAGAGGGCGGCTCTATATGCATGGGCGTGGAATGGATCTGGGGGGGAAAGCAAAGTACAATGTGTTTTATGCTGCCTTTTAGATAAAATTAATGAGAGGACACACCTGCCCCTGTGCCCACGGCTGTTTACCCCGTCTCTAAAGAAAACACAAGAATCACGTGAGCTTCGGGGACGCCTGTGGAGGGGACCTGGGCAGCTGCTTCCTTTTCTGTACCTTTTGAGTTGTGTGTCATGTGCATCTATTATCTATTCAAAAAATAAATTAAATAAAAAATTTCTTGCCTCTCATTCTCTGGAACCCTGAAGATGTTTGGAGTCAAACTAATTTCTTGCCGATAAGAATGAGAACCACAGCCAGCCCAAGGCGTGATGCGCCGGGCGACCTCCCTCGAGTCGGGGACCCTCTCTGGTCCCCATTTCCTCCATCGTAGAAGACAGAGGCCAGGTCATCCCCCCATCCCATCTCCTCCCCAATCCCTCGTCCTCCTTTTCTGCTGCGTGCCCCCTGTTTCCTCCTTGCTGCCTCACTTCCCTCCGTTGACTGTCTCTGATTTTGCTTTTCTTTCCCTTCCTCTCTGATCCTCGCTGCCTCCCCCACCCTCCACCCTCCCTGCCCTCTCCATGCAATTGCAGGGGTGGGGGTGGCCAGCACAGTTCTGGGCACTCAGAAAATAACTCCTCTCCTTCGAAAGGAGCTGTGAGCTCTGGGTGATCTCACACCCTGCCTGCTCTGCTTGAAATGGCTTCAAACCTGGTGCCGCTGTTCCGAGGACTTTGCATAACTGCAGGTCCTCGGGCGTTTGAGGTCTGGGAAGAGGCCGCTGGTGCCCTGCGTGGGGAGGGGAAGTGGGAGGGAGGATGGGGAGGACTTGTCGGTGTGCGCACGGACACAGAGGTGCACCTGGCACAGAAAGTGAGAGTTGTTCTGTCCATTCCGGAGATTTGGGCCCTGGGTCGTTTTGGGGGCTTCCTTCCTCAGGCCTGTTGGGCTTGGCCAGACTTGGGACAATGGAATTTCTTCTCCTGGGCCCCTTGAGACTTCAGCCTTAGAAACACATTGCTGATCTGGTCTGCTGCCTCCGCCTCGGAGGAGAGCACCACACCCCCTGCCTGCGGCCAGCGAAGACTTCAGTTGCCCCTGGATGCCACCCAGGCTCCCTGGCTTGACACGCAAGGCCTTTTGCCTTCCTGTCCTGGCTTGCTTCTTGCCGCAAAGATGGCGGCTCACCGTTCCCTTGTTCTTTCCCTCTGTCCTCGCCTTTGCTGAGGCTGGTTCCCTGGCCAGACAAGGCCCTTCCCTTGCATGCTTCCCTACCTGCAGTCCTGACTAATGAATCATTCGAGATGTACCTAGCACCCGCCTCTCGTGCCCCCACCTCCTGGACACCCAGGGCATGCCTCACTCATGTTTGTGCCCAGCACGTGGAGCACCCTCAATAAAATGTTAGTGATTAAATGAATGAGTTAGTAGGTAAATAAGCATGTAAACAAATCAAACCAAACCAAGGCAATAATGACTGAACGAACAAACGAATGAATGAAGACATCAGGCAGGGCCTGTTCCCATGGGGTAAACCCACCCTCACACACACCCAGGTAGCCGGGACTCTGCCTTCCTGACCAGGGAATTGTGAGCAGGGATGGAGCTGTTGGCAGGTCGGCCTGCCTCTCCCCTCCTCTCAGGGAGGGGCCTGGGTCAGGTTCTTAGGGTGTCTTGGGGACTTGTGACCTGGACCCCTTGGAGAGACCCAAGTGTGGATGCAAAATATCGGTGAACGGGGAAGTGGTTTAATGGTGAACCTAGACCCGTGGGTCCCAGGCCTTTGCTGCCAGTGAAAAACACTTGGGGGCCTGGGTTCCCACCAACAGCACAGAGGTAGGCGCGTCTCCGTGGGAAGGGGTGTAAAGCAAAGGGTTAGACTGCACGGGGGACAAAACAATGCTCCGGAAGATCTTCCCCAGCAGAGAGGACTCACCAGAGATCAGTGGATCAGAACAGGTCTCCATTCATCCCTCGGCCCTGCAGACTAGATCAGGAGCTCTCTGAAGGCAGCGATCTTGTCCAGTACTTTCCTGTTTTCCCAGCACTCAACCCAGAGCCTGGAACTCAATTAATACTGGCAGGAGGCACAGATAAAAGCTTGAGTGGTTGGGAGAATGAGCGAATGAGCAGGTGGGTGGGTGGATGGATGGGTGGAGGGATGAATAGTGGATGGGTGGATGAGTGGATGGGTAAATGGACTAATGGATGAACAGATGGATAGCTGGGAATACAGTAGATAAACAGAGGAAATATAGACTGATGGATTAATAAGGGATGAATGGGCTTGTCCATGAACATATAGATGGCTAGTGGACAAGTAGGTAGATAGATGGGTGGATGGATGAATGGACTAGCAGATAAATGAATGAATGAATGGACAGTTGGACGAACCGATAGATAAATGAATGTATGGCTGACTGGATGGGTGGAGAGATGGATGGACAAATAGATAAACAAGTTATTTCAAAAACAGATAAATGAATGGAGAGCCAAGAAAGGTTAGTACACGAGGAAGACGAGATTGATACTCTGGCATTGGCAAGGGGTAGGGAAACTGAGAAATCTGGGCTGGGACTAGAGCCCCAGAGATCTGGAAGAAGCAGTGGTACTCAGGAAACTGGGAGAAGTGGTGCAAGAGCCCAGGAGCCTCCTTTGGTGGAAAGAAAGCCGACGACAGGAAGGGACTGGGGTCGGGGAAGGGAAAGCACACTGTGCTGAGGACCACGGAGCCCAGCCCCAGGCTGCGTGGAATCTGGGGGTTGGGGACCCCAGGCTTAAGAAGAGTCAGGCCTGGCAGTCTCAGCTCTCAGCCAGCCAGGCTCACCCCAGAAAGGAGAGGCCCCAAGAGGGCCCCCCAATGAGCTCTGATCCCAAGGAAGTGACTGTGGGCCACACAGGGGGATCTCAGGAGAAGTAAGCATTTGTGGGGTTAGGGGTTAGACCTTCAGCACAGCCCAGGGCTAGCAAAGGCCTCGCTGTGATAGATCCAGCCTTCCTCCTTCCTTCTCTTCCTCTCTACCACAGCCCCCACAGCCGCCCCTCACAGTCCCAGCTTCCTCTGGGCAGGGGGCTTGGCCCCCACAGCCTCCCAGGCCAGCCCCTGGAGTACCACCTGCCCCAGCCTACTCTAGAGGGCCAGAGACTTCCTGTAGTGCAAGAGATTTATGCAAACGGGCTGGGGCGGTGATGTCACCCCAAGGGGACTATCTTCCAGTGGCAGGCCCTTCGATAAAATCAGGAACTTGCGCTGGCCCTGCAATGTCAAGGGAGGGGGCTCACGCAGGGCTCCTGTAGCGCAGGGGGCAGGCCTGAGCCCTGCGCCCGCGGAGTCCGTCCAGCCCCCGACGGGGCTTCCCATCCCAAGGGGCTCCGCACTGGCCCCCACCGAGGCAGGGGACCTGACTGGCTCGGAGCTCGGCTGGATGTTACAGGCGTGCAAAATGGAAGGGTTTCCCCTCGTCCCCCCTGTGAGTATTGGGACTCCTCCGCCAGCCCAGCCTGTGGCCCTCGGTCGCCCGCCCGCCTGCCTGCCAGCCCGCAGACTGCCCTCCTGGTTCGCTATCAGTGGGAAGTTGGTGTTTCCTCCCTGGAGCTCCTGGCCTGAGAGCCAGCGAGGGGGCCACCGGGTCGTCAGAGCATGGCCTGGCGGGCTGAGGCCGGGCCCGCGGTGGGGCTGTGATCGGTGGGGCCTGAACGGTTATTTATAGATGGGGCTTGGGTGGCAGGGCCTGAGCTCCAGGGCAGGGGACTAGGCCGAGGACGGTGAGGGCGGTGGCAGAGAGGTGCTGGAGGAGGAGATGGGGACACTGGCATGGGGGGAGGCCGGTCCCTAGGACAGAGCAGCTGTGAGAGCAGGAGGCAGCGGGCCGGAGGACTCCGCCTGTGGCCTGAGAGCTCTTGGAGACTGAAGCTGCTATAAGGCTGGGTCCCAGCGCCTGGCCTGGGGCCTGGCACAGAGGACATGGTTGTTGACCAAAGGGTCTGGGCCTTGGGCCTGCAGGTCCCCAAGAGCAACCTCTTGGGCAGAGGCAGGGGCAGAGGCAGGGGCAGGGACCAGGGGTGGAACAGTGACTAGGGCTGGGGATACCGGAGAAGAGGGTGGGAGCTAGGGCTGGGGACATCTTGGGGCTGAGATTGGGGCTGGGGTAGGGTGTGATCGAATGCGGGACAGGAATTAGGGCAGGGGTGAGGTTGGAGGTGAAGAAGAAGGACCAGGGACCCGGGAAGGCTGGGACAACAGGCAGGGGCAGACGCCCACTGCCCCTGCTCTGGGTGGCAGTTGCAGCCATAGGCAGATGTCAGACTTGGGCTCCTCTAAAGGGACCTTTCCTTTTCCTCGCTCTGTCTCCACTCAGCAATGGTGGGGAGCCCTGGTTGGGGGGGGGGTGTTGGGAAGGGACTTGGCAGCGCCTGCCCACCTGACTCAGCCTTCCCAGCCTAGAGGCAGCTCCCCTCCCCCGCCCAGCCCAGCTGCCCACCCCAGCTGGGCCTCAGAGCCCCTGGGAGGCACCTCAGGCCAACATCCTGCTGCTGGGCTGCCCTGCCTGAAACCCCAGTGCTGGGCTCCCGGCCTCCTCGCTCCGCTTGACACAGCACCAGCCAGCTGCCCGTGCTCCACCCACCCCCTTGACCTGGCCCTGTCCCACCTTTCCCCCACCTGGGACCAAGAAGGTGCGGGGCAAGCTGGGGGTGATGGAGGTGGTCCCAGAAAGAGCCAACTCTGCCTCAAGAAAGCCATAGGCCCAGGGGCTTGGCCATCCTCTCTCTGACCCGTGCTTCTCAATCCCTAAGCTCCAGATAGAGAGGGGCCAGAGGCACATCTTGGGCTCCTATACCACACCCTTTAGCCCCTCTCCCCAGCCCAGGGGCTACCCTGAGTACTCCTGGGAGGGTGGGCCCCAAGGCAGCCCTGGCCCCCAGTGCGAGCCCTGAGGCCCAGAGGACAGTTGTGCAATTCCTGGGCACACGCTTCAGGGTGGGGAGAGGCCTGATGACTGCTGGGAAGACTGGGTGTGCATGTCCCTGTGCCTGTGCCAGTGAGTGAGCATGGGGAGGAGGCCAGGGAAGAGGGGGAGGGCAACAGGGAGGAGAGGGGGGAGGGGAGGAGGGGAGAGCAGGATCCTAGTGTGGGAGTCGGAAGGAGGATGGATGAGGGGCAGTGAGGGGATCTGGGCTCTGGCCACCCATGGCCCCCAGAGCCCGCCTGGGTGAACACCATAAACTCCATCAGTGTGCCAAAGTGGCCCTGGGCAGGCCTGGGGCCTGGGCGCAGGTTGGGAGAGAGAGCAAGGGCTGGGTGGGGGCCGTGTGGACTGGGCAGGAGGACAAGTGTGTGTGCTGGGAGGACAAGTGTGCAAGTGGAATGGGAGTGACTGTGGAAGGGTATAGGTACAGAGGTGAGTTTGGTGTGCTTGAAGGCAAGTGTGTGGCTACGTGTATGAATCTGAGTGACTCTGTGTGGACCTCTGGCATGTGTGTATATGTGTATATGTGTGAGTGTGAGGGCGAGTGTGAGGAGAACTCTGGGCGTGAGCTGCCTTGTGGGTGTGGGTGTGAGCGTGTCATGGGGAGCGCATACATCTGGGGGCTGTAGGGGCACCAGCGTGAACGTGAGAGGGCGAGTCTAAGGCTGGGGCTCAGGCACGCAGGTGTGAGTGTGCAGCGAGTGTGAAGAGGCAGGGGCAGGGGTGAAGGGAGGCTGTGCTCTCCCCTCAGCCCCGGTCTTCTTTGGACCTCTGAACTCCAGGGTCCCTTTCTGCAGGAGCCATGGCTCTTGCTCTCCTGGGCCCCTGCTCCCACTCCCTGTGGCCTCTCCCAGGCCCACGCAGAGACAGGCCCGGCACAGCGGCTCAGTCTGGGAGGGCAGTGTGGACCCAACATATGGGGGGTTTTGCAAACCTGGCCCGGGTTCTCCTGCCCCAGTTTGAGTCCTGACACCCTCCTCTCTCAGCAGCCATCAGAAGACCTGGTTCCCTATGACACAGACCTGTACCAGCGCCAGACACACGAATACTACCCCTATCTCAGCAGTGATGGAGAAAGCCACAGTGGTGAGTGCAGGGCCCGCCCCGCCCCACAGCCCCAGCCTGGCCTGGCACCTGAGTGACTCCCGGGGTCTGGAGGGAGGAAAAAGAAGACATGGTTCCCAGGGCTTCTTTGGAATGCTGAGAACTGCTCAAGCTAGTTCCCAGGGGATGTGAATTCCCTGCCCTAAACCCCGCACCTCCCCCCACCCCCACCACAGCTTCCATTTATCAAGCACCTTTGGTGTGCTGGGGCACGAGGTCAGCTTCTTCCACGTTTATTCTCTGGTCCAGTCTTTGTGGTCTTTTTACCGATGAGGAAACAGGTTTTGGGAGCTAAGTGATTCAGACAGGGTCGCACAGCCGGTCGGGGGGGACCCAGGTCTGTCTGCTCCAGGTCCAGTGCTTTTCCTCTCCAATTTCTCCTTCCTCCTCTCTGTTCTCGTCACCCCCTCACCCCGGACTGTGGGTGCAGGCCCACTCCCTGCTGTGTGGAGCTAGCAGTTTCTTAACCTCCACGGAAACTTGGGGCCAGCTAACTCTATGGTGTGAGGCTTGTCCTGTACATGTGGGACATTTAATGGTGTCCCACGCTTCTACCCAGCAGATGCCAGTAGGCCCGCCAGTCACGACAACCAAAAATGTCTCCACACATTGCCGAATGTTCCCTGGGGGACAGGATAACCCCGATTTGACAATTGCTGGGCTAGAAGAATGGCTCTGAGGGTCCCTTATTCAGCAGGGGCCGAAGCCCCCATTTGCTGGGGGCTGGGGCAAGAATGGGGCTTGGGCTAGAGGCCCTCCCATCTGGGTGTAACTGGCCACCCCAAGGCCCAGTCTGGATCCTGGAGCAGATTCTGGGGAGAGCGAGGCATTAGGTGCTGGGAGCCTGGGTGGTGGGCTGTGAGTGTGTCTTGGCAATTGATGCAGACACCATGAGCCAAAGGTGATGTACTCTAGTTAATGGGTCCTCACTGGGGCTCTGAGACCTGGGCAGCCCAGACCCGGGGAAGTCTGCAGCCCCAGAGGGAGAGGCACACTGGGTGCCACAGCTGAGCAAGGTTTCACACTCGAAGGCCGCACCTGGGGGCCAGTCCTACCTGTAGCTCCATTTTGCAGGCACTCCTATGGCAGCCTCAACCTGCCGACCACCCCCTGAGGGGCCACATGCATCGGCGAGTCCTCCCTTAGGGCTCTCCTACTGGATGCCAAACCCGTGACTAGCTCCACCTGGAGCTCACACCTGGCAGCCCATATAAAGACCGTACCTGGAAGCCGCGTCTTGGGAGGAAGTGGTGGAGGTACCTTGAGGCCACATCAGAGAATACACAGGCCTCTTTCAGAAGAAACCTCAGGGCTGAAAGGCTTAAAAATATCCTCTTTTTCATCCTTTTAAACTTACCATTGTACAAGAAATGTATCTTCTCTGTGGGAAAGCCAGACAGTGCAGAGAGAGTCTCCCTCTGCAGGAGTCAGAGCGCAGCGCCCACACCTAGCAGTCAGGACCTGCGCGGCCCCTCCGGGTTTGAGGACCGGCGCCCCCTGGTGGCGCCAGCCAGCAGGACTGCTCGGGCCCAGGCAAGCTCAGGGCCGCCTGGGATTGCTTCCAGCGTTAGGGATCGGTTCGCAAGCGGCCTGACCCCTCTCGGTTTTACTGGGTTTGGGTGCATTTCTTTTGGGTCCACTGAAGCCTAAGGTTTCCCTCCTGTAATATGGGGGTGCTGTTCGTATATTTAGAAAGGAGCTGGGCCTGGGGCTAGCTGACGGAGGGAGTACTTTGGAGAGGAAGCCTGTGTTCTCTATCCCTTACATCTGGGTGGGGCTCTAGGAATGGCTCCTGATTAGATGCCTGAGCGCCGCTTTGGGTCTCGAAGCCTCAGTATCTTCAGAGCCTCCTTCAGTGTCTGAGCCCCCACTTCTCCAGGCATCTGATCTGGCCCTTCCTAATAATACCTGTTGGAAGGTGACGTCTGAAGACTCAAGAGTAGAGACACCCCACCTCCTTCCCCCAGTTCCCGCAGGTTCCTTGGCCTTTTAGGCAGTGAGGCTGAGTGCTGGGGCGGGACCTGAGTCTTGTCGGGTTCCATCACTCATCAGTGTGTAACCTTGGAGACTGATGATCTCCCTGAGACTGGCTCCTCGCCTATAAAACTGACAGCGGGAAAATACTGCGTAGAGTTGGGACACTTAAATGAGGAGATGCCAGATGTGGATGAGCTCATGTTCTGGGTCCCAGGCCCAGCAAAAGTTCAGGACACGGTGTGGTAGCTTTGCTGCGTCCCCCAGGCAGGGGAGTCGAGCCGCTGCGGTGAGGGAGACGCTCAGAGGGCTCCGGGGCAGGTCAGCCAGCGAGCCCGCCCGCCAGCCACCCATCCAACACTCACTGTCCAACCCGCCTGTCCACACGCCCGCCAAACGGCCTCTGTTACCTGCCAGGCCCCGGACCCTGTTCTCGGCACCGGTGGCCCCGCGGTGAGCAAGTCAGACAGGGCCACTGCTTGTCCAGTGAGGGAGAGCCCCGCAAACAAGCGGATGGGCAGACGCGTAACCACAAGGCCTAAGAAAAGCGGAGGGGTGTAACGTGCGGTGTCTATGGGGGGGCTACTCTAGTGCGGGTGCTCAGCAAGGGCGTCCAAGGGGTGGCAGTCGGGTGGGCACGGGAGTGAAGAGAAGGAACGTGAACACAAAGGCGGGTGGGGGCAGGGTGCGGCTGTGAGCATGGGGTGGGCGTGGTGACAAGGACAGACCACGCAAGGCCTGAAGGCCAGGCCGGGAGTGTGGATTTTAGCCCGCAAACAGTAGGAGCCATTGGAGTTTGAGTGGGAAAATGATGAGAACTGAATAACCTTCTGGTGTGTGTTTGGTAAAAAGTTAAATAAATTTTGTCTTTAATTTTTCATGATTAAAGTAACACGTACTTACTGCAAAACTTTTAAAAATACAACAGTATATCAAGTAAACTATTTGCCTCGCCCCAACCTGCCTCCTCACTGGTGGCCCCGCAGTCTCTGCACGCCGACGTTTGGTTCTGTGTGCAAAATCCTGCGTGCGTGAAAATATTCGCACACACGCACGCATAGTCTGTCCACTCAAAAACGGAATTGTGCTATCACGCTGCTCTGCTACTCGCTATTTCTTACTTAAACTTGTAGGCGTTTCTCCATGACATACATCGTATATCAGAGATGGATTAAAAAAAGTTTTTCCGGTCCATTACAGCGCTGTGTAAGTAAGTGCACGCATACACGTTTGGGATAAATACTTAGAGCATCAATTTTCAACTTTCTTCCTCCCATGGCACATATAACTAATTACTAAAATTCTGTGGCACACCAAAAAACTCTGTTTTGTTGTTTTGCCGATCTGACCAAAAAAAAAAGGAAAAATTTTGATTCATTCACACCAGTCAGCTATTATTGCATTGGTGGTTGTCATTTTTTATTTGACAGTCTAAGGGAAAAAAGGTCAGTGCCGCCGACTAAATAGTCAGGTATCGCAGGTTTTAAAAATTCTTGCGGCATATCAGTGGCTGCCCCACCCTGCCCCTGCACACCTTAAAAACATTTTTTTTAAGATTTTATTTATTTATTTTAGAGAGGGGAAGGGAAGGAGAAAGAGGGTGAGAAACATCAATGTGTGGTTGCCTCTCCTGCGCCCCCTACTGGGGTCCTGGGCCATAGTCCTGGCCTGTGCCCTGACCGGGAATTGAACCTGCAACTGTTTGGTTTGCAGGGCGGTGCTCAGTCCATTGAGCCACACCAGCCAGGACCAAACCTTTTAAATTGGGGACAGTATCTATTCAGTTGTTCTATGAACGATGAGAATTTGGCTTTCTAGCTATTCATAACACACACACACACACGCGCGCGCACACACACTTCTCCACACATATATAAAGATAATTACGTAGTAGCATTTCTTTTTTTCCGGTTTTCTTAATTAACATATAATACCATATAAATTGAAGGGGTACAATGTAACGACCCCCCCCCCACACACACAGTGAAATGATTACCACAAGTTTTGTTCATAACCACCACCTTGTACAGTAACAAAAACTTTGTTCTTGTGATGAGAACTTTTAGGATCTATTCCTCTCTTAGCAACTTACAAGCTTGCCATGCAGCAGCGCAGATAATGGCCACCATGCTGTTCCTTCCATCCCCGGGTCTGACTGACTTTGTGACTGGAAGGTTAGGCCTTGGACCACCTTCAGCCAACTCCCCCACCCTCCACCCCATCCCTGCCTCCAGTAACCACAAATCTGGTCTCTGTGTCCGTGAAGTTTGTTTGTTTTTATGACGCCACATGTAAGTGAGATCACACAGTATTTGTCTTTCTCTGTACAGTAACTTCTGTTAAATCAGCATCTGAATTTTCCGCCATCAGGGCCATGCGACTGTGACAGCCGAGCCACGCGGCTCACTTTACCTGTAGGCTCTGGTCCCTGCATTTCTGGGGGACAGCGAAGCGAGGGTCGAAGAGCCCTCATTCTGGAACCAGGCTGCGGGGGGCCGCACCCCACCTCCCACTGCTACCCGGGGTGGCCGTGGGCAGGATACTTCCCCTCTCAGGCCTCCGCCCTCTCTCACACTACTCAGGGTCGCTGTGAGGATGGGGCTACTGTGTGCAAAGTGCTCCGAGCAGCGAATGTTATACTAGGAGGACTCGTCATCCTTATCAGCACAGAGTTCTAAGAAAGGGCGGGGGTAAGGTTTTGCGGCTGTTTGTTCTACCTCGTGTCTTTAATCTACGCTCTCCCTTAATTAACAGTAGCTCAGCTGCGCATGGAAATCTGGGCTAAAAATCATGTTTTCCCTTAGACATTTGAAAGCACTTCTCTGCTGTCTTCTGGTTACTAGAGGTTTTCTTGGGAAGCCTGCCGCCTTTCCTGATCTGGTTTTTCACGCACCCCATTGTTGGCTCACGTTCTGTTTGGACAGAGGTGGGGGCAGCAGAGACAGGAAGGAGTGGATAGATTCAGGACAGGTTTCGAAGGCGGGGGTCCTAGACTCTGCTTAACTGTGATGAGATACACGGAACAGAAAGCTCACCTCCTAACTGTGTCTAAGCGTACAGCTCGGTGGCAGCACGCACACTCGCACGGGTGTGCAGCCGTTACCGTCACCCGCATCGAGCGCTCTCACCTTGTAAGACTGAAACTCTGTCCCCATCACACCCTGACTCCCCACGCCCCTCCCCGCAGCCCCCGGCAGCTGCCATTCTACTTTCTGTTTCTCTACGCTGGGGACTGCGTGTGAGTGGGGTCGCCCAGTATTTGTCCTTGTGGGTCTGGCTTATTTCAGTCAGCATCATGTCCTCAAGGCTCACCTGTGCGGCAGCACGTGTCAGAATTTCTTTCCCACTAGGGCTGAACGACACTCCACCGCATGCAGAGACCACCTCTGCTTGTCCCTCCGCCAGCGGACACTGGGGTGCTTTCCGCTACTGTGAATAATGCCGCCGTGAACATGGGTGTGCAGGTGTCTCTTCCAGTCCCTGCTTCCCGGGGCTTCTGGGTGTGCTTCTGGATCGTGGGGCAGCTGTACCTTTAATTTTTTGAAGAACCACCACAGTTTTCCATTGTGGCTGCAGCGTTGGTGCATTCCCTCCAACAGCGCACAAGGGTCCCCGTTTCTCCACATCCCCTCCGACCCTTGTCATTTGCTGGTTTTGGATAATAGCGACCCTACTGGGTTTGATAGGGTTTGCTTTCCGCCACAGGATTGGCAAAGGAAATGGAGTTCCAAAGTTCGACTCCTTCTCCCCACCCACCGTCTTTCCATATACTCTTTCGCTCTTTCATACGGCCAGCCATCGACCAGCCTACTAACACATCGATCTAATCACCCGCTAATTTACCTTTCCAGTTGTCCTTCCTTCCGTCCACCAAAGCCTCCATCCATCTGCCCCTGACTCATGCATCCAATAAATATATACAAGCCTCTTTTATATTGCAGGCACATTGCTAGGTCCTGTGGAATGAATACAACTCAAGTCCTGCCAGATTTGTCTCTGCAACAAGGGAAGGAACTAACACCCTGATAACTAGGATCCCAGGGAGACGGTAGCAATTCTGTGAGACCTGGAGCTTTCTGCCCTGGGTCTCAGTTTCTGTCTCTGAACAACTTGCAGGAGGCTGGCCTTCACGAGCCCTGGTCCAATGGCCTGTGACTTTCTGAGCTTCCTTCTCAGCTCTTGCTTTCTTAATTTCTCCTCTTCCTTCGCTGCCTTGTTCTCACTTCTGCTCCCCTGGGACAGCCCTGGCCTCAGGCTGGGGTTTCTGGTCGGAGGAGATAAAGGCCAACTGAATGATACTTAAGGCCTGAATTATGTGTTGGGGGGGGTTGTTTTGAATGTCATTTTATTTTTGTCCTGGTGACATACAGGTATTAGTGACATCAAAACACTGATTAAGAATAGGGTGTGTGGATAGGACTTTGGTCCCAGGGAGCTGGTTTAGAGGGACAAGATGAGAGGTTTAGATGAATGGGTTATGGCTGGCTGGCTGGATGATGGATGGACGTTTGGATGTTTGGATGGAGGATGGATGGAGGATGGATGGAGGATGGATGGAGGATGGATGGAGGATGGAAGAGTGGATGATGGATGATGGATGAGGGTGGGTGATGGTAGACAGGCAGACGGGTAAGAGCACTCAGTGAAATGTGTCGCCGCGGGTCTTACTCAAAGCTTTCATCAACAGCCTTGCCCCCCGGGGGCTGTGACAGAGTGGTAAGGGCTCAGGGCCAGAGCCGTACTCGGGTGGGTTTGGGCCCTGACTCTCCCAGTGACTGCTGTGGGTGAGGGACTTGATCTCTTTGAGTCAGAGTTTCCTCATGTGCAGAAGGAAGATAAAACCACAGTGGCCACCTGGTGGGCCCCAAACCTGCAGGCTTCTCCAGCTCCCCGAGGGACTGGAATGAAGGTCTACTGTGACCCTCTTTGGGAAGTGCTGGCCTCAGCCTGGGACCACCAGAGTGTGCCCCTGGGTCTCAGGTGGAGCTAGAACAGAGGTGGGGAACAGGAGGGAAAGTGCAGTTAGGGCCACCACCCCCACACTTGGTCAGAGCTAAGGTGAGGATTCAGTGGGATAATGTGGATGAAGTACTTAGCACAGTGCCTGGTATGCTAAAAACGCACTAAACTAAATGTTAACTTGTACTGATCATTAATTGAATATTGGTTGATGCTTACGACGTATTGGGTGCCTAACAGGCTATAGAGAGGGTGACCCAGAGCTACCTCTAGATACCCAGGGGACGCGAATTCTCTGGAGGAGCAGAGAAGCACGCTGAGGGGGCATGTGCTGCAGGACGGACTGGGGGCCCGCTGACGGGGCTCCGGGATAAGGCCATGCACTCACGAACGGCCCTCTGGGAACGAGGTCCGAAGAGCCCAGCAGTGCTAACTTTTGCACTAGGAGGGACCCCTTCCACCTATCGGGCTCCTCCAGAGGCCCTGTGCTGGGCCATCTCTGCCTACCCGGTGGCCTGTGTTACATAATTGCCTGAGCACCCAAATCAAGGGTGAAGGCAAGGTGAGGTTTCCGTGGGCCTTTTGAAACCTTAATTATAGCTCAGGAGACTCTGTGGCAGCGTTCAGGGGACCCGGGAGGCAGGGCTCCAGAACTTCAGTGAGCAAAGGAGCACCGTCAGGGCCCTGTTAAATTCCAGCTTCGGAGTCCTTATCAGCACTTCTGACTCAGTGGGTCTCCCGTATGCCCCAAACCTGCAGGCTTCTCCAGTTCCCCAAGTCACTCTGAGGAAGGACTTCTGTGACCCCTTTGGGAAATGCTAGCCTCAGGCTGGGGCCACCAGTGTGAGCCCATGGTCTCAGGTGGAGCAAGAACAGAGGTGGGGAACAGGAGGGAAAGGGCAATCAGGGCCCCCCAACCCCAAAGTGGGGTGGGTGTGAGGGTGGGGCTGGGCAGACAGGATCGATGGGGCATTCAGTCTGTAAAGATCTGGGTGCTTCAGCTTGGCAGCGGGAGGCAGAAATGGGAAGGGCCAGGAGTGGGGAGAGAGGGTGGATTTATGAAGGGGAACCTGGGTCGGCTCACCAGATCCCAGAGCCCCCCAAGGGCCTTTCTGTGAAGGACAGAGCAGGCCCCCACAGCAAGTGGGGGGTCTCTGGCTCTTGCTAACTCATGGCGAGACAGATGCACAGATTACGTGTTGCTTTGTTTTCCCTTCAGGTGTAGGTAATTTGGTGGAGGAGAGGCAGAGAGAGTTCTTAAGGGAATAGGATTCCCTCACCCATTCATTCAGGAAATGTTCACTGTGGGAATACGGAGCTGAATAAACACAGCCACCCTGGTTCAGAGCTGGGGCCCCGGACTCCAGCCTCCGGGGCAAAGTGGCAGCTGGGGGCCCTGAAACTATTCCTCTGGGCCATTGACTGAGGTGGTGGGAGCAGGGGGAGGAAGAGGAAACAGCTATGTATTAGAGCATCTGCCCTTTGCTCACAGGCTCATGCAGGCTCGTTAGAACAAAATAGTAACCGTAGCAATAATAACAACAATAAATGTTGATAGAGTCTTAGTTTAAGGTAGATTCTAGTCTGAGCACTTGGCAGGCTCACCTAATCCTCACAACAAGCCTAGGAGACGGGTGTCATAGTAGCCCCAACTTACAGAGGAGGGGACAAGGACCTGCCCAGGCCACACCGCGGTACGTGGCGGAGGAAGAATCGGAGCCCAGCTCTGCCTCATTCCCACAGGACGTGTCGCTCTCTCCTCTGTGCTCTGCGGCCACACGGAGGCAGGAGTCTGGACTGAGGGGTCAGATGGTGTCACATGTGGAGGGGACGTCGGTCACACCCAGCTGGGTCTCTGACTTCTGAAAGGAGAGGCTCAGGGTCACATGGCAAGGTCACCACAGAGCCAAAAAACTGCATGTCATTTCTTAGGGATGTGTGAGTGGGCACACACTTGTGCCAGAAAGAAAAAAAAGAGGGAGACAGACAGACAGACAGACCAACACGCACCTATCACACACACAAGCGCACAGGGGCTGGTGGTCCCCTGCAGGGCCCTGTGCTTGTCCCGGAGACGCCGCCCTGGCTGGGCATCCTGTACACTCTGCCTTTGGGTCACATGAGAACACCCCTCTGGTCACTTTGTCACCACACCTTCTTCTGGACCCGGAATTGCACCCAGGAAGTGCTCGGACATGTGGCAGTTTTTGTTCCTGGAAAAGGTGCCCAGAGGAACTGAGTTGAAGGCCTGCCCGAGCCGCAGGGCAGGGCTCCCAGCGGCACGTGGCCGTTCCCCAAACACGAATCCACCCACCGCAGACGCTGAAAGCACCCGTGGGGGAGTTTCCAGGAAAGCTCGGCCCCAGTAACCTCCCTGGAACTCAGGCACAGCTGCCCAGGCACATGGCTTGGAAAGGGCGGCACGGTGTGCCTGGGCTAGTTCTGGTGTGTGAAGAATGTCAGCCCTGTGACTTTGCAGTCACACACCTTAGCCATGTGACAAGGCCGTGAACAAATGGCTGGGCAGCCAGTCAGTTCGGGAACCACTGGGAGGTCTTAATTGGGGGTGAGCGAGGCGGGGAACCAGCCTTCCTCAAGGTCCTACTCTGGGGCTTGGGCTTTCACAAATGTGATCTCACTGGTAATTATTATCCCCATTTTACAAGGGAGTCAACTGAGGCAAGAGAGGCCCATGTCTGCGCCTGCGGTCACATGGGAATTAAATGGCAGAGCCAGGATTCAGACTCTGGCTCAAAAGCCTGCGTCCTTGGCCAAATGGGAGGCAGACCAGCAATGCGGCTGAGAGTGAAGGCTTTGCTTCACCCTGGCGCCTGGCTCGGCCGCAGGAGAGGCCTCCGACCACCGCACGTAGCGTGTGCAGCCTCCCCAAGGCTCAGGGTCCTCGTCCATCAAATGGGGATGGGCGGCTAACAAGCTGGGTGCTTAGATGGTTGACGTCCACTTGTAGCCCAGGCTGGCCGGTGGTGGACGCCCCATACGGCCTGGCATTCTTAAGTCTTTAAATTATGCTAACCTTTTCCTGCCGGGCCCCCCGCTGGGCTGTGCCCCGCAGACCATTACTGGGACTTCCACCCACACCATGTGCACAGCGAGTTCGAGAGCTTCGCTGAGAACCACTTCACGGAGCTGCAGAGCGTGCAGCCCCCGCAGCTGCAGCAGCTGTACCGCCACATGGAGCTGGAGCAGATGCACGTGCTGGACACCCCCATGGCGCCCGCCCACGCCGGCCTCGGCCACCAGGTGCGTGTGGCCAGCCCGGCCCACTGGAGCCCCCTGCCTGCGGTGAGGCCCCGGCTTCACAGGAAGCTGACACAGGCGCTTACTCAACCCGGCTTCCTGCCCCACAGCGCCAACGGCGGCTGGAGCCCCAACGGCTCCTACTGACCCTCCGACTGACCTCATGACCCCACACCCTTATCTCCTCTCACCCCACGATGGACAGAGCCCGGATAAACCCACCCCCTCCCCTCCTGACCCACCCGACCCCAACTGCCTCGTCCTGGGCCCCCCAACCTCACTGGCTGCAGTGCTCATCCATTCACGGGCCCCCGATGGGTCTGCTATCCAAGTCACTGAGCACTGACCTGCACTGACCGCTACTGGCCCCTCCCTGTCCCCACTCACCCCCCTAACTGATTGTCCTCGGCAGCACCAGCCCCAATCCCGGTCAGTGACCTCCATTGACCTCTACCACCCTCACTGACCTCCACCGCCCCTTCACATTCTTGTCACCCATTCACTCTTAGTTGATGCTGGTACCAGCTCATTGGCCCCTTGTCACCCCACTTCTCTCGCTGGGCCACTGCTAGTCCACACGCTCCCTTTGTGTGTGAGAAAAAGGGGCCCCAGCCCTGAGCCAGGGGGCCCAGCATAGGGGGACTCCAGCAGCCCCTCGTCCCCATGACCTGCGTGTACTCTGTGTGGTGACCCTGCCTGTGACTGGACTGACCTCCAACTTCCCCAGCTTCTTCCAAATCTTTCTGGGCCCTACGAACCTCCCCACCCTCAGCACCCCCTCTTCTCTTGCTCTGTGACCCCTGCCCTGCAGCCCTGAGCTGCGTCTCTCACTGACCCCCAACGCTCTTTCCAGGTCCCCTACCTTCCCCGCATGTGCCTCCCGTACCCCTCCTTGTCTCCGGCCCAGCCCAGCACGGATGAGGAGGAGGGTGAGCGGCAGAGTCCCCCGCTGGAGGTGTCTGACGGGGAGGCCGAAAGCCTGGAGCCAGGGCCGGGCCTCCTGCATGGGGAAACAGGTAGGGCCCCAGCGCCAGCGAGGCTCTGGTCGTACCGGTGCCCCTTGCCCGCCCCAGCCAAGGCCAGCTGACGCAGCTGCCACGCCGCAGTGACATGCATGAGCGTGTGAACATTTGTTGGCGCGTGTGTTCGTGTGTGTTTTGTGGGAACACCTATGACTGTCCATACCTATATGTGCGTCTGGGAGTACATGTGCATGGGAGCAGTGAGTGTGCCCGGGCCCCTCGGTGGCTGAGTGTGGGCGAGTGTGTGCTGTCTGCACCCCTCTGTGCTGTGTGTGAGTGGGTGTGTGCCAGGCATAGAGTGGGGACTTGGGTCCCCTGTGGATGTCCCCCAATGCCGTCCTTCCCTGGCGACAGCCCCCTTATCCGGGGTGGTGGGCAGGGGCCGGCGGGGCGCTGACCTCCTCCCGCCCATAGGCAGCAAGAAGAAGATCCGCCTGTACCAGTTCCTGCTCGACCTGCTCCGCAGCGGCGACATGAAGGACAGCATCTGGTGGGTGGACAAGGACAAGGGCACCTTCCAGTTCTCGTCCAAGCACAAGGAGGCGCTGGCACACCGCTGGGGCATCCAGAAGGGCAACCGAAAGAAGATGACCTACCAGAAGATGGCCCGCGCGCTGCGCAACTACGGCAAGACGGGCGAGGTCAAGAAGGTCAAGAAGAAGCTCACCTACCAGTTCAGCGGGGAGGTGCTGGGCCGCGGGAGCCTGGCCGAGCGGCGCCACCCGCCCCACTGAGTCCAGTGAGCCAGTGACCTGCCGGCCGCCAGGCCTCCCTGCTGGCCATAGCATTAACCCTCACCTGGCCCGGACACAGGGAGGGAAGCTCCCAGGGGCCAGGGCAGGACTGTGGCGGCCGGGTGTCCCCTCGCCAGCCACGTCCTCCTCCTCCGAGCCCCCTGCCCCTTGCCCCTGCTCCACCTCCCACCTGGACTCCAACCCTAGGGCTAAAAGGCGCCTGGGTGTTTGACACCTAGAAGGGGTCAGCCTTGCTTAGTACAACCAGGTGCTTCCTTGGGAGTTCAAAGCTCCCCCACCTGTGTAAATTGAAGCCTCATTTCAAGCACCTCTCCCTTCTCACACCTCTCCTGTTAGCTTCCTCTAGGACCCCTTCATTAAAGTTATTCTGGTGACAGCTCTTGGGCACAGAGTGTCATTTAAAAGAGTTTGTGCACCGTGTCCGCGCCCCCCCCCCCCCGGGTGATCTGTCCTTTCTGCTATTGTCTATGGGGCATTTACTGAGGACCCTCCCAATGCTTAGACGCTGGGGGCCTGAGGACACAGGGACAGACCAGGAGTTGGAGCTGGTGGAAAGAACACGTCCTAGGTTGTTTTTAGGGGGATAATTCACCAAAAAGCCCTCCAGACCTGACAAATAGGTTTTTACAAAACAAACCTCAATGAGGCTCAAACTGATCATCCTTAGGTTACAAGCCCAAGGGTGGTGACGATAATAATGGCAACGATGCTGGATTTTCTGGCCATTTATTACATGTCAACCTGGAGAAATGGGGTCTGATATCATTCCTCTTTATAGACTGGGAAACCGAAGCTCGTGGCTGGCGAGGCGTGGGCTGGATGGAGCTCACGTGGGCTGCCACGTCAGTGTGAGGTAGGAGGCCCCACATGTCTGCAGTGGGGTACATTTCCGCGTGGTCGGGGCAGGAGTGAAGCCCCAGAGTGCCAGCGGGCCACACAGTGTCCTCGTAGAATCCATGTGAGCAGGGCCCTCAACACAGGCGAACCCCTTGGGAGAAGCCCCATGTCTTCCCTGGCTGCCAGGCCACAGCAGGGAAGGGACAGAAGAGATGAGCCGGGAGCCTCCAAGCTACCCAGTAGCAAGAAGTGGAGGCCAACAGCCCGGGAGTGAGGAAACTTCCCGAGCAGCCGCAGACCTCAGAGCACCCAGATTCTGGGGCCTTCCATGTTGGGCAGACAGCCCACACCCCCCCTCACCCTGAGGCCTCAGGGGGCGTGACACCCCCTACGCACGTCCCCAAGCCCTGAGAGAGGGTCAGTGGTGCACAGGGCTCAGGGACATGCCATGAGGTTGAAAAGTGGTTCACATGGCAGGAGAGAATGCATGCCTGTGTTTAAAGGTATGGTATTTTCTGCCCCGTGGACAAAGCTTACGTGGAGAGTTACCTCCTCCTGACCACGGGGGACACAGGGACCGTTCCTGATACTCAGTCTCGCTTTGAGGGTGGCATCTGTGATTTGCTTCTTTCTTTATAGCAACCGATGCCCCTGATGGGTGGAGGGGGGTGAAAGAGGGAGACAGAGGTCACAGAGGAACAGCCAGGTTGGGGCATGAGGGGATCCAGAACATTCTGACAGTAATTTTTGTGTGAATCCTTGGGACTCGGGCAAGAGCCATCCCTGCTTGTGCCTTCCACTTTGGGGTGCATTTAGTGATTTACCTCCGTGCCCTCCCCTGCTGGCTCACCGTTCCCCTTGGGGGAGTCAGCCCTCACCATTGCCCTGGACGAAGCGCACGCAGGGTCCATGGCAGGACGCCAGCCGGGGTCCTGTGAGCTGCGGTACTAGGGGCCAAATGACAAGGGTGAACACTCACTCAGCGTTTTCCACACGCCTGGCCAGGGCTGCTCCAGCGTTTCCGTAGGTAAACCCACTTCATTCATGGAGCAGCCCTACGCGGTGGTGCTGCTACCACCAGCCGCACCCTACAGATGAACAAACTGAGGCACAGGGAGGTTGAGGGAGTGGCTGTGGCAGGACTCGGGCCGCCGGAATCTGGGCCTGTAAGCACCACCCACGTCTCCCAGCGAGGATGGGCATTTCACCCGTCCACCTCAGCACCATGGGCCCTGCACACTCCCCCAGCACACTTGCCTGTCAGATGGACATGCGGACAGGGCTTGAAGTATCCCTGAGGTTCACTGAAGATTGGGGGGGCAGAAGCCATCATATTGGGCTGGTGTGGGGGAAGGGCCAGGGGCCAGCCAGGAGCAGCGCAGCCCCACCTTCTCCCGGAGAGCCCTTGTTCTCTGGAATTTGTCTATATTTAGCAGGTAGCTGGGAAGGAGGCAGATAAGGGGGCCTGGGGAGGGGGAGGGCCCCTTATATAGTGCGGGGAACGGGTCCCTGCTCAGATCCTCCTTGGGTGGCCCGTACCTGCTCGGTTCCTGGTTTGACGTCCCTGAAGATGCCTGAGCCGGGGAAGAAGCCAGGTAGCTCCGGGCCTGTGGGTGGGCTGCCCACGGAACAGGGGGGCTGGGGCAGCTACAAGTAGGGGGTAGTGAGCCTAGGATCAAGTTCCTGAGCAGGGGACTGTCTTTCTGGGTTCTTTTCTGAGTCTCAGTTTCTCCTTCCTGTCCTGATGGGAGTGAGGGTAAACCAGGGTGAGGGGCACAGAGGGGACACAGCCGAGGCAGGAGGCCACAGGGCCATCCCCCTACCTCAGGATGCAGGGGGACCCTTCCCTGCCCTGACCCCCGCCTACTGCTGCAACAAGGGTAGGCCTAGTTTACCTTTGGGAAAAGGCCCCTGCAGGCAGGCGTCCAGGTGAGTATAGACCCGAGCCAGGCTCACTGAACGCTCCTGGGCGAGTCCTTCCCCCCTCTGGGTCTCAGTTTCCCCATCTATACAAGGAGGGGCTGGGTTGATTTTCTCCTACCTGTGAGATTCTCTGCTTTATGAGCCAGCACCCGTGTGGCCCCCACACAGGGCGTAGCCCCCCGTGGAGAGTGTATAGGCCCTCTTCTCTGGGAGATGAAGGTCAAGAGGCGCTTGAGCCCCGGCCAAGGGCAGAGAAAGTCACAGCCTTTCACAGGAGCACAGGGTCCCAGCCCTGGCCTATGTCTCAGTGAGGTTGTCCAGGGCAGGGATCCAGCCCCCGGCCCCCAGCCCCCTCCCAGGCCAGCTTTATCTCAGTTGCTGGTTCTCAGCCTGAGGTCCTTAGAGGATAAATTTAGCTACATCCAAGTAGGCAGCCGTACCAGCTCCTTGCCCAGGGCCCCAGATGGTGGGGGGGAGGGGGCGCTGAGCTCATCACTGCTTTTATCCAGGGATGCACTTAGCAAAAGTCTTGTGTGGAGATTAGGACCACAGCCCTGTCTCCCCCCCTACTGGCTGTGTGGTGTTCGTAAGTCCCTTAACCTGTCTGAGCCTTGGTGTCCTCACCTGAGAAATGGGCATGACAAGGGCACCCACCTGATAGAGCCGTTGGAGCGTTAGACGTGGTGACACATTGGAGTGGTCACCTATTTGATAAGAGGGGCAGCAGGGGTGGGGGTGCTTGGGCAAGCCAGGGCCCCTGCAGCCTCCATTGGACCCTCAGTCTCAGCCTTCAGCAAGAAGCCGCGGTCAGTGGAGGTGGCCGCCGGCAGCCCTGCCGTGTTCGAGGCCGAGACAGACCGGGCAGGAGTGAAGGTGCGGTGGCAGCGAGGGGGCCGTGACATCAGTGCCAGCGACAAGTTTGGCCTGGCAGCCGAGGGCACACGGCACACGCTGACAGTGAGGGACGTGGGCGCCGCCGACCAGGGGTCTTACGCAGTCATCGCTGGCTCTTCCAAGGTCAAGTTTGACCTCAAGGTCGTAGAAGCAGGTAAAGCCCTGATCAGTCTTCTCCGAGGCTTGAACTTCTGGGGGTTTGAGCAGGGGCAGCCCCACCACCTCTCCATTGCCCAGGGCATAGGAGGTGCTTTCCTGCTTTCTGGCCTTTGCTTCGGCTGTGCCCTCTGCCAGGAAAGCCCCCCGTTTTCTGAGAGAACAAGACCTCTCTGAGTGCTCCCATGTGGATCCCTGGCCTGTTCCAGACATTGTGGAGGCGGGGGAAGTTCAGAAATGAACCATGCAATAGCGCCGGACACCCACACGCAGCCTGCAGGCTGCGTGCCCCAGGGAAGCCCCGGGAGCTGTGGGCGTGGAGGGAGCCCGGCCTGGGGAAGGCAGGGAGGGATGGACATCAGGACTGGTCAGAGCAGACCCACCGGGACATGAGCACAGATGGTCTGTGAGGGCAAGATGCGGGCTGGCTCCCAGGCTCAGCGTGAGCCGCCACAGAGGCGGTTCTGGGGAGCAGGAAGAGGGGGAGTGTTGGAATCTTCACCCAACTGAGATGCCCTGTGGACAGTGGGTCCTTCGGTCTGAAGCTCAGGAGAGCTGGGGCAGAGGAGAAGGGTGGGTGCACGAGCTCACCCGGGTGGTGTGTAGCAAGGGGGAGAATTTCGGGGAGAGACAGGGTCATGGGAGGAGAGGGAGAGAGAGGGACCGGATGAAGCTCATGCACTGCAGTGTCTGATGAGCCTGCAAAGACTAAGGAGAGACCAGGGACAGGAGGGGTCTCTGGTTAGAAGCTGCTCCACGACCTCCTACTCAATCCCCTGCAGAGAAGGCCGAGCCCGTGCCAGGCCCTGTTCCTGCCCCTGTTGAGGCCCCTGGAGTTCCCGGAGAAGCCCTGGTCTCAGCCACTGAGGTGGAAGGAGGCTCCCCAAGTCCCGAAGGTGAGAGGGGCTGGGCAGAGAAGGCCATGGCCAGTGCCTGGGGGTGTCCCAGGGCAGGTCTCAAAGTCCTCTGCTCACAGGGTCAAGTTCAGCAGCCCCCAGTGGCCCTGGTGCCCCCGATGATCCCATCGGCCTCTTTGTGACGCGACCACAGGATGGCGAGGTGACCGTGGGTGAGTGTGGGGCTATGCAGCCAAGGTGGGAGGGGAGGGGGCAGCAGAGCATCCCCCAGGCCCAGACTGTCACCCCTCCCTGGCAGGTGGCAGCATCACCTTCTCAGCCCGAGTGGCCGGGGCCAGCCTTCTGAAACCGCCCGTTGTCAAGTGGTTCAAGGGCAAGTGGGTAGACCTGAGCAGCAAGGCGGGCCAACACCTGCAGCTACACGACAGCTATGACCGGGCCAGCAAGGTGGGTCCTGGGGCACGAGAACCTGCCCTCGGGGAGGGGGACCCAGAGAGCCCGGGAGGGCTTTGGGACACTGTGAACCTGGAGGCACACAGAGGATGCAAAGAGGGGATGGGGAGCCAGGGAAGCGAGCTGGGGGGCCCAAGACATGGGGTGGACGGGGAGGCTCCGTGGAGGGTTATGGGAGGAACTGGGGACCAGTGGGACATGGGAAGTTGGGGGCCCAGGGAGCTCAGAAAGGCTAAGGGACATCGTAAAGCATGGGGGGCACCAGCCAGTGAGGGCATAAAGCCCCTGGACGGAAGGGTATCAGAGCTGGAGGGGCCCCGACAGGACAACTCATGACGCAGACAAGGGAACCGAAGCTCAAGAGGTAGCTGCTGCTGGCCTGAGGTCTCTCAGAGCCGCTCAGAGCCGGGCCTGGCCCCTGCGCTTCGACGCCCAGCTGCTGCTCCTTCCCCTCTCCTGAAGCCTGGCCTGGCGGGGTGGGGGGACCTCCGGCAGTGCGGCCCCACGTTCGGGCAGTGCACCGCGCAGAGCTGCCTCATCTTACGTGAAGGCCGTCTGCCTTGTGGCCGTCACAGATTTCTATTGTGTCACCGTCCTGTGCCAGCAGAGGGCAGTTGCACGACTAGGAGAAGGGTCTCCTTGTGCTAGTAACGTCGGACTGCACGGGCTAGCTGAGCCTGGGAGGGTGAGCAGGCTGGGGGCCATTGGCCGCCCCCGGTCTCCTGTAAGGGTGAAGGGCCTCGTCTTCCGGCCCCGTCTCCCCAGACACCTCGCCCCCACAGGTCTACCTGTTCGAGCTGCACATCACAGATGCCCAGGCCAACCTTGCCGGAGGCTACCGCTGCGAGGTGTCCACCAAGGACAAATTTGACAGCTGCAACTTCAACCTCACCGTCCATGGTGAGGGGCCCCGGCATCAGTCCTGAGCTCGGGCTCCCCATGGGCCCTGTCCCCTGCCCCTGCCTCTGCTTCCCAACCCTGAGGAGGACGCCTCCTCCCGGCCAGACAACTGCCGGTCACATGCCTAGTGCCGCTTGCGCTGGGGCGTGCCTGAGGTCACTGGAGGCTCCCAGGGCCTGGGTGGGGTGACATCCAAGTCCAGGACTTGTCTGGGTCTCATCTTGGCGTCCTGGGTTCCTGGCACAGGTGAACAGATGAAGGGCGAGCTGAGACCCAGTCTCTGGGGTTGGGGACCAGAAGCTGCCGCCGCTGGTGCCACGAGTCTAGTGAGGCTCAGGATGCGGGTGGGGTCCTGGGGCAGATGCTCACTCTCAAGGGGTCGTGGATGGGCAGGTCTGCGATGCAGGGTGGCTGTCTCTGAAGTCCCCTTCCTTGTCTTGTCTCCCTCATTGAACCAGAGGCCATTGGCCCTGTGGACCTGGACCTCCGGTCAGCTTTCCGCCGCACGTGAGTGTTCCTCTCGTCTTCGGTGGGGAGGGCCAGCCTCGGGGTCCGCGCTGGGGTGAGGCGGGGGTCAGGGATGATGTTGGTGGGGGTGGGGGAAAACAAGCTGCCCGGGGCAGATGAGGAACTGGGTCTAATTCCCACAGGAGCCTGGCCGGAGGTGGTCGGCGGGTCAGGTACCCCAAACCCCCCCCCCCATTTGACCCACACACAGACCCTGGGGGTCGGAGGTGGGCAGGGAGCCCCTACCTGTCCAGTGTCCCTTTCTCATACTCTTCACCCCCTGGCCCCACAACTTCCCGGCTCCCAAGCCCCTTCTACTCAGCCCCACTGTGGCCTCACTGCGGGTCCCTCTCCATAGTGACAGCCATGAGGACACGGGGATTCTGGACTTCAGCTCGCTGCTAAAGAAGAGGTGAGCCCCGAGCCGGCCGCTCCTGGGCAGGCGGGGAGGCACGACAGTGAATCAGAGCTGTGGTCCCCAGCTGTGCGGTCCTGAGCAGGTCACCTCCCCTCTCCGAGCTGGTGTCCTTGTCTGTCCGTGGGGTGATCCTGGTGTTGGGGAGAGTAAAGAGGACTCTGCAGATGTCCTGTCCTGTGAACCAATGCCGTGCTAGCGTGCCCTACACCCACCCCACACTTGGGTCTGCGGTAGCTCATGTCAAGAGGCCCCAGGGACCCCAGGGAAGCTGGGACAGGGCCCCAGAGCTGAGGGAATTGCCCGCCCAGCCCAACCCGACTGACTCATGCCTTTGTGCCCTCTTCCTCTCCCTCCTGGACGCTGCATGGTGGCTGCTGCTGCTGCGGCCCAGAGAGTAAGCACTGGGGCCGGGGCCGTGGGGCAGCAGGGTGCTGGCGGGACCCACACCTGCCGTGGCTGCGGCTGTGGCTGGTGAGAGCCGGGTAGGGCCAGTTATCAGACAGACCTGAGTGAGAACCCCCAGTGACTGCCTGAGACCCACCCTCGAGGTCTGCAGGAGACTCTGCTGGGGCCTGTGGTGTGTCACACAGGTGCCCTGGAAGTGAAGGGAGGAGGGGAGGGTGCATGGGTGGCAGTCCCAGGTCTGTAGGGGGAAGTGGCCCACACCTCTAATGTGTCCCCTGCCTTCCTGCCCCACCTGGAGCAGCAGTTTCCGGAGCCCGCGGTGAGTAGCTGGTGAAGCCCAGCACCCCTGTCACCCTAATTACGCCAGGACCCCTCCCTCGCTCCGGCCCTCACACGGAGCCTTAAGCCCCCTGGAACTGGCTGCAGGCCCATGTGGGCTCAAGCTGCCCCGCCAGAGCCAAAGGGGCAGAGGGCTGGGGGCAGCCATGGCTCCTCGGTCCTGGCCCCAGGAGGCCCTGCCCTGGGGAGGCGGGCTGCAACCCTGGCCTGGCTACGGGGTAGTCCCTGAGGCCTCCATGCGTGGGCTGCGGACACAGGGACTCGAAGCTGGAGGCCCCCGCTGAGGAGGATGTGTGGGAGATCCTGCGGCAGGCGTCCCCCTCGGAATACGAGCGCATCGCCTTCCAGCACGGCGTCACCGACCTGCGGGGCATGCTCAAGAGGCTCACAGGCATGAAGCGCGAGGAGAAGAAGAGCACAGGTTGGCCAGCCCACCACACACACATGCACACGTGCACACACACACGCACACTCACACATGAGCACACACACACACATGCAGGCACACACACGCGAGCGCGCACACGGAAAAAGAGTCCATTCCAGCGCAGCCCAGGAACGGAGGAGAGCGCGGCTCGGCCCCCTCGCACACAGGACAAAAACGGGAGTACCCAGGATAGACCCTGTCCACGCGGAGAGAGAGGAGGGCAAAGGCTACCCAGAGAGACCACGAGGGAGAGGATGGAGCCCAGGTTAGCCCTGCTCCCCTAGTAAAAACCAGGTGATTCCTTCTTCCCCCACCCGCTCTGGAAGAGAGAAGCCTGCTAACCCTGGCCCCACCCGAGGGAAAGGGAAGGAGCCAGTGCAGGCCAGAGACCCACAGCTGGAGAAGAGACAAACCTTTTCACCCTCCTCACAGGCAAACAGAACAAAAACAACAAAACAGGCCTTGTGGGCTACCCCCCCCCACCCCGCCCAGGGCAGGTCAGAGCAGAGGGCAGGGCTAGCCCTTCCCCTTCAAGGTGTTGGCAGGGTGGGTGTCAGTCAGCCCCCCAAAGTGAGCCTGGAGAGAGGGCCTCTCGAACCCTCCAGGTGGGGGCACCTGGTAGGAGCCCCAAAACCGGGAGGTCACTGTTGAAACAGGCTCCAGAGGTAGAGAAGGCCCATCTGTCCCCTCTCCTGTTTTCCTGCCAAGCTTCTGTCTTTCTGGAAGCCCCTACCCCTGTCCCTGAGCTGAGCAGGTAGAGAGGACCCCGAGGGAGACAGGAGGCAGAAGGCACATCAAACACGCAGGGTAGAGTCACAGTGGAGACCGGGCTAGGGAGCGGGGCCTGGGCCCTCCACCACAGTCACTGTGGGGTGGGAGCCTTCTGCGCCAAGGCCAGCCTGGGGGGAGGGTGGGGGCCAGGGGGGCAGGGTCTCTGGGGCTGAGGGGTGGTGCTCAGCCTTTCAGAAGAAGCTGCAGCCGGCCTACCAGGTGAGCAAAGGCCACAAGATCCGGCTGACAGTGGAGCTGGCCGACCCCGACGCCGAGGTCAAGTGGTTAAAGAACGGACAGGAGATCCAGATGAGCGGCAGGTGTGGCCAGGGGCGCGAGCAGGTTGGGAGGTGGGCTGGGGTATGCAGAGGGAACCTCCCGGGAGGGGGATGCCCCCAGCCCGGCTCTCTCTGCACCTCTATCCGTGTTCCCGTCTCTGTCCGTCTCCCCCCATTTTTCTCTCTCTTGGGTCTAACTTCCCCTCTTTCTGTGTCTGCCTATCTCTGCTCCTCACTCTTTTCCTCTCGGTCTCGCTTCTTCCCATCGGGGACACTCCAATGGCCCCTTCTGTTCCACAGCAAGTAAGGCCCGGCTCCTGGGGGGCTTGGGGTGGGGCCGGGGGGTCTCGATGGGTGGGGGCGCCAGGAGGTGAGCCCGAGGCTCCCTCACCACTCTTCCGCGGTGGCCCCACCCAGGTACATCTTCGAGTCCAACGGCGCCAAGCGCACGCTGACCATCAGCCAGTGCTCGCTGGCGGATGATGCGGCCTACCAGTGTGTGGTGGGTGGTGAGAAGTGCAGCACTGAACTCTTCGTCAAAGGTGGGCCGGGGCCCCAGGACCCTGGGCCCCGGGAGGGGAGGGCCGCAGAGGGGCCCGCCTGTCACAGTCTCTGTGCCTTGACAGAGCCCCCCGTGCTGATCACGAGGCCCCTGGAGGACCAGCTGGTGATGGTGGGGCAGCGGGTGGAGTTTGAGTGTGAGGTGTCCGAGGAGGGGGCCCAGGTCAAGTGGTGAGTCAGGGGCACGGGGCGGGGGTGGGACTGGGAGACCTGGGCCTCCGCAGAGGAGGCCCGACGCTCGCCGCCCACCTACCGGCCAGGCTGAAGGATGGGGTGGAACTGACTCGGGAAGAGACCTTCAAGTACCGGTTCAAGAAGGACGGCCGGAGACACCACTTGATCATCAACGAGGCGACGCTGGAGGACGCCGGACACTATGCGCTGCGGACCAGTGGGGGACAGGCGCTGGCTGAGCTCATCGTGCAGGGTGAGGCCCGCAGGGCAGGTGGGGGCGCACACGAGGCCTTAGGGCCTTGGGCCCTGCCAGCTGGTGACCCCGCCCCCCCCAGCCAAGTACAGGAATCAGGCAAACTCAGGACTCAGGCCAGTGTGACCTTGGGAAAGTCACTTTGATACCCTGAGCTTTACCTTTCTCGTCTGTAAAATGGGGATGCTGAGGTTGCCACCTCAGAGGGGCAGGTGGGCCTGGCTAGCATCATCCCCCACTACACACACCTGAGGTTCCTCCTGATGCACACACACACAGTCACACACGCACATGTGTTTTCATATGCCCTCGTGATCTCCACGGGGATTCACGCCCACACCCACACACACCTCCCCAGCTCACTGGCTCTGCCCTGCCCCCCAGAGAAAAAGCTAGAGGTGTATCAGAGCATCGCGGACTTGACAGTGGGCGCGAAGGACCAGGCCGTGTTCAAGTGCGAGGTGTCTGATGAGAACGTGCGGGGCGTGTGGCTGAAGAACGGGAAGGAGCTGGTGCCCGACAGCCGGATAAAGGTGTCCCACATTGGGCGGTGAGTGTGGAGGCTCGGCCCCGTGCCTCTGGGACAGGCAGCTGGGGCGGGCAGAGACGGCAACAGAGAGAGCAACAGACAGACGGACGGACAGAGAGGCAGAGACTGAGCTAGAGACACTGAGAGACAGGGGCAGAGCCAGAGCGGTAGAGAAAGGGAGGGAGACAGAGACTGACAAAGAGACAGAAACGGACAGAGAGACGATGAGGAGATAGACACACAGACAGAAACAGGACAGACACTGAAACAGAAAGTAAGAAAGAGGTAAAGAGAGACAGAAAGCTGTGGGGAGAAAGAAGCATGCAGAGGAGGATCCATCGTAAGCGAGAAGAAGCAGTGAGAGAGACAGACAGGACTCGGAGCCCTCAGCGCCGCCCCCGCCCGCAGTGGTGACCACGGCAGGGCAGGAGGCCACCGAGGGGAGGCTGGCCCTGGCGGGGACCTCACTCTCTCCCACTCTCTTACTCATGCCCCGAGCATCTGGGCTGGCCCGTGCTGGGCCCAAGGTCATGGAGATTAATAAGACCAGACCCTGTCCAGTCTCCAAGGGCCCAGCTAAGGGGACACTCCTACCCTGCCTACCTCTGAAAACATGTCAAGGAGCTGGAAAAGTCAAAAAGAAAGCAAGCAAGCACTGAAAACACCAGAACACCAGTTCTGATTGGGCGAGGGCCCCTGGCTAAGGGTGTCCGACGAGGCTGGGGTGTGTGGCCCGGCGGGGCCCTCTGAGCCTGCGCTATGCCTGCAGGGTCCACAAACTGACCATCGACGACGTCACGCCCGCGGACGAGGCCGACTACAGCTTTGTGCCTGAGGGCTTCGCCTGCAACCTGTCTGCCAAGCTGCACTTCATGGGTGAGCTGCGCCCGGGCTGGCGGTGGGGCCCTGTCGCTGGGCCCTGCCCGTGCCCTGGTGCCACCTGCTCTTCCTTCTCTTGCAGAGGTCAAGATTGACTTCGTGCCCAGGCAGGGTGAGTCTCGGGCCCTGCTGTGCCACCTCCACACCCACACCCCCTCCACTCGCAGACAGGGGGAACAGCGAGGATCTGGGAGAGGGGCCTTGAGACCCAGCCCCGGCTCTACCACTCAGGACCGTGGGCCAGTTGTGACCTCTCTGAGCCTCAGTTGCCTCATCTCTAAAGTGGGGAGCCTACTGGTGCCTCCTCCCCAGGGCGGCGGGAAAGATGAGAGGGAATGGTGTGTGAGCTGCCAATGGCAGCACAGATGTGAGGTTTTGTTGTTAAATTTGTCTGCTTTTAGTAGTGTATCTCCTGCTGTAGACAACCCTTTCACCGGGCATGTTAGAATCCTGACTTCAGGGGAGTAGTCCAGGCTGAGGCAGGCTCTAGGCTAGCGTTTTCCAAACTGGGTTCCCTTAATACACGATACTCCATTTAGAAGGGTTCCATGGTGAAGTGACTTTGGGAAACACCTGCCCTCCTGCCCCCTCCTGCATGGTTAAGAAACACATGCTTAATTGTTTAATCCAGGGTTTCCTAAATTATTTGGTCATGGGAGTGTTTCTGTTTTTTCTTGGCAGGATATTGATATTCCTGCACCTGCCCCCAAGCACACACCACCCCCGCCCCAATGCAGTTTGAGAAATGCTACACTAGGCTTCCTGATGTTACAAACCTCCCTGGGAACTCCCTGGGGTGATAGAATGTTCTAGATCTTGACTGGATGGTGCTTACACCAGCATATAGATCTGTCAAAACTCTTCAAGCCGTATGCCCAGATCTTGGCATCTGATTGCGTGTAGACCGTACCTCAATACTGGAACAGCCAGGGTCATGTGCGCCTTCCAGGCTTCCCCTCTTTCGTGGGCCTGGGCCCTTCCCCTTTCTCTTACCTATGCTATGTCCCCACCCCCAGCACCTCCCAAGATCCATCTGGACTGCCCAGGCCGCAAACCAGACACCATCGTGGTTGTGGCTGGGAACAAGCTACGCCTGGATGTCCCTATCTCCGGGGACCCTGCTCCCACTGTGATCTGGCAGAAGGCCATCACACAGGTACTGTGGGTCCCTCCTCCGCTTCCTATCTGTAAAATGGGCGGTCGGGACCAGGGAGTTCTGGGACCACCCCCCACCTGTGCGATACAGCGGCCCCTGACCAGGGATGCACAGGCTCAACTGGCCAGATGGTGGGAGGAAGGGGAGGCAAGCAAAGGAGAAAAAGAGGGGTCTCTGGGCTGAGTCAGCCATCTTCCCCCACTTCCCTTCTGCTCTGTTCCCAGGGGGCAAAGGTCCCAGCTGGGCCAGCGCCTGATGCCCCAGGGGATGCAGGTGCCAGTGACGAGTGGGTGTTTGAAAAGAAGGTGAGTGAGATGATGGTGGGACCAGGCTCATTTGCACGTGGTACCCACACTCGGGCAAGGCCTCCGTGAAGGTGCCCCATCCGGTCAGTGGCACTGCTGCCCCAGGAGGGTCTCCGTGCACACACCGCACACCACCAGGAAGCCCTCCTGAGCCGACCTTCACTATGTGCTTCCTCCCGGCCCTTCTCAGTAGGACTCAGCTCTCCCTCCTCTGGGCACTGTTGGGCCCCCCACCCAGCTGAGGTCTGCTGTGGTCCTCACAGTAGCTCTGCGAGGTCACGTTGTTCCCATTCAGCAGACAAGGAAACTGAGGCACAGAGAGGATAAGTGACTGCCTAGAGTTCCAGGATGAAGCCAGAGCTGGAGCCTGAGCCCCGCGCCCTGGCCCCTCGCCCCTGGCAGGTGCTCAGGAAAGGCTTTTGTTCTAGGGGCTCCCATGGGTGCCACTAGGTTCCACTCAGCCTGTGCCTCCCCCACTGACCCTGCACTAAGCTCCTTCCCCATCTTGGGGCTGTTGGCCATTCCAGAAGCTGCAGAAGCTTCTGGAGTCCAGCGTGAGCCCTTCCTCTCACCTGCCCCCACCAGCTGCTGTGTGACACCGAGGGCCGCGTCCGAGTGGAGACCACCAAGGACCGCAGCATCTTCACTGTCGAGGGGGCCGAGAAGGAAGACGAGGGTGTCTACACCGTCACCGTGAAGAACCCAGTGGGCGAGGACCAGGTCAACCTGACAGTCAAGGTCATCGGTGAGGCTGGCTGGCTGGGGTCCATGCAGGAAAGACAGAGGGCAACCAGGGAGGGGCTGTCCATTACTCATTTAGTCACTCGGCCAAGGGTGGACTCTCAGATTCATGGAGAGAGAGGACTGGAACTCGGACATGAGTGAGCGAATGTGAGCAGGGGGAAGCCAGAGAGGGTTGATCGCGGGCTGGCACGTGGTCAGAACTGAATTCTGGAAAGGCTGCTTTGGCTCTGGGGATGGTGGTGCCGGGCACCCTGTAGCTGTTAGTTGGAGTGGTAAGGAGGCAAGCAACATTGACCTTGGGCCGGGGCAGGACTGACGTGGGCACACACCTCCCCCCAGATGTGCCAGATGCCCCTGCGGCCCCCACGATCAGCAACGTGGGCGAGGACTCCTGCACGGTGCAGTGGGAGCCGCCTGCCTATGACGGCGGGCAGCCAGTGCTGGGTGAGTGGAGGGCACCGGGGCAGATCCAAGGGCACGGGGGCTGCGGGGGTGCCTGGGCCCCAGGCCAGAGCTCCTGCCTCCCTTCCTCAGGTTACATCCTGGAGCGCAAGAAGAAGAAGAGCTACAGGTGGATGCGGCTGAACTTCGACCTGCTGCGGGAGCTGAGCCACGAGGCGCGGCGCATGATCGAGGGCGTGGTGTACGAGATGCGTGTCTACGCGGTCAACGCCGTGGGCATGTCCCGGCCCAGCCCGGCCTCCCAGCCCTTCATGCCAGTTGGTGAGCCCGCCCCGCCAGGCACTGGGGCCCGACCGTCGCAGCTGCTCTGTGTGGGCGGCCGCCACCCCTGGGCGGTTCCCTCCCTGGTCTGTAATCTGAAATCAGGGGTACTCGTCTTCACCTCACAGAAGAGAGTGAGGAGGCTCTGAGAAGTTAGGTGACTTGCTCAAGGTCACCCAGCTGGTCGGGGGTGGAGCTGAGACTCAGGCCCCCTGATCGAACTCACCTTTCACCGGTGGGAAGCGGGGATATGATAACGTCTAGCCCTTCGTAGAACGGGTGTGAGGGCAGAGATAATGTGGGCAGAGCGGCTGGCAGGTGCTCTACAAACGGTCGTTGTCGCGATCCCCGCTCCCTCCCACTGGGGTTTGTCATGTGCCGGGCAGGGTGAGAGTGGAGGTGCCGAGTGTCCCAGGGACGTCTGTCTGCATAAAGGGCTCTGGGCCAGGAGCTGGAGACCGGGTGGGCAGAGCCAGCCCTTCAGGAGGGCCCTCTGGGGTCATCGTCTCCCCCGAAGCCTCCGTTTCCTCGTCTGGACAATGCAGGTTCACAGGGCAGTACAGGCACCGATGGTGCGGCAGGCTCCCGAGGACACCTGTCCCTGCCCCAATGAGTGAGCCTTCGGGGCAGCCACCTGAGGCCGGGGTGGGCGCCCCTCCAGCCCAGGTGGGGGGGGGGCAAGGTTTGGGGAGGTGGCAGGAAAGGGGGGCCTGTGGGGACAAGGGTCCAGGCTCTCTCTTTAGGGACTGACTTCCAGTTTGCTCAGCTCTAAGTCAGCTTCACCTAATCCCAGGGAAGGAAACCCCACGTTTCAATTACATTCTAGCATGTTCTGGGCTATCAGACACAAGGGGCTTCTTCTAACCTCTTTGCGTCCTTCAGGCATCTTTTCCTAGATAGAGCTCTCTCCTGTCACTGTTGTTCATTTTTAAGCCTGTCTAGAGCCATGTCTTTGAACAGAGTGGGAATATTTCTTAAAGTGCTTGAAAGCCAGCCAAAGGGGAAGTCCCCTCCAGGAGACTCAGGTCCCTCTCTGGCCTCCTGTCTGCCCAGGCCCCCCCAGCGAGCCCACCCACCTGGCGGTGGAGGACGTCTCCGACACCACTGTGTCCCTCAAGTGGCGGCCCCCGGAGCGTGAGGGAGCTGGAGGCCTGGATGGCTACAGTGTGGAGTACTGCCAGGAGGGTTGTGAGTGTCCCCTTCTCTGGCCGTCCCCAGGCCGGGCACCTGCCACCCGCCGGGCCCTCTCTGCAGTGGAGGCTCCAGAGGTGGGGCTGCAGGGTGGGGTGTCGACACTGACCCTGCCCATGGTCTTGCCTCCACCCTCCCCCCCCGCCAGGCTCAGAGTGGGTGCTGGCCCTGCAGGGGCTGACAGAGCGCACTTCGATGCTGGTGAAGGACCTGCCCACGGGGGCCCGGCTGCTCTTCCGGGTGCGGGCGCACAACGTGGCGGGGCCCGGAGGCCCCGCCACCACCAAGGAGCCCGTGACGGTGCAGGAGATACTGCGTGAGTGCCCCTCGTGCTGTCACCAGACCTGCCACTGACGCCCGCCCTGGGTGCCAGGGGAGGTGGGGAGGGTGAGAGAGAACCTCCTGGAGGGAGGAGCTAAGTGCTGGGCAGGGGCAGGAGGGGTAGGGGCCTTTAACCACCGCCCAGGCCCAGGGCAGACCATGCGGAAAGTGTCCTCTTGGTTTTCCACATCGACCCCAGTCTGGAACGTGGAAAATGGAGGTGATTATACCATCACCTTCCAGCTCTGTTCTGTGAATTTCTCAGCTCCAACAGGTAGAGACTGTCCATCTGCTCAGGACTGAGCAGTGAGGCCACTCGGGGTCGAACTGGCCCGTCTGGGGCCCACTTTCCGACAAAGGGTCCATTGTGTAAGAACTGGCTCCCCAAGTGGAAAGAGACAGCAAACTTGGGGCCTAGATTTGCGTCCTGGCCTGTGTGACCTCAATGCTCACCCTCTCTGGTCCCTGCCTCTGGCAGCGGTGTGGTGAGGCTCAGGTGGGGGCAGGGGCTTTGTGACCATTTGTGGCTGGGGGAAGGGGAGCTCAAGGGGGATGGCCCAGCGGCAGCACTTCTTGCGGCCGCAGATCTCTGGGCCTGGCCTCCTGAGAGAGCAGAGCCGTGGCTCTCCTCCGGCCTCGGGCTGTGGGTGGCTCTCGCTGAGCTGCCCACTCTGTACCCACAGAGCGGCCACGGCTCCAGCTGCCCCGGCACCTACGCCAGACCATCCAGAGGCGAGTCGGGGAGCCCGTGAACCTCCTTATTCCTTTCCAGGTAGGGCCGGCCCCCCCTCTGTCCTAGCACAAGGATGTGCCTCAGGGCACATCACACCCAGACCAAACCTGGGCGGTGGCCGGCCCTCAGGGAGAGCCAGGCTTGGGTGTGAGCTGTCCCCCTCCACAGGGCAAGCCCCGGCCTCAGGTGACCTGGACCAAAGAGGGGCAGTCACTGCAAGGCCAGGAGGTGAACATCCGCAACAGCCCCACGGACACAATCCTCTTCATTCGAGCCGCTCACCGCGCACACTCTGGCACCTACCAGGTGACTCTGCGCATCGAGAGCATGGAGGACAAGGCGACGCTGGTCCTGCAGGTCGTTGGTGCGTGGCCCTGGGGCCTCCCTCTGAGCATCTTTGTTTCCTGTCCCTGAGCTGGGTGGGCTGCCAGAGCCCAGTGCCAAGGACCCAACCCAGAGTGTCATGCCTTGCGGTCCTGGGCCCCTCCCCTGGGATGCTGCAGCAGCCCTGCAGAAGGTGGCAGCCAGACCCAGGCCAGTGGGGTGGCGGGGTCCCCCGGAGCAGGTGTTCCCTGCCCTCACGCGGCAGTGTTGGGAGCTGTGGTGTCCTAGCAGGGTCTGTCTCCTGCAGACAAGCCGAGCCCTCCCCAGGACATTCAGGTCACAGAGACATGGGGTTTCAATGTGGCTCTGGAGTGGAAGCCGCCACAGGATGACGGCAACACGGAGATCTGCGGTTACACGGTCCAGAAAGCGGACGAGAAGACCATGGTGAGCCTGGGGCCCAGGGCCCCCCCTCCACGCCCTTCCTAGGGCCTGGCGGGGCCAAGTCTCAGCTGCCCCTGGAGCAGGCCCACTGCTTGCCCTCCCTCTATGATCTGCTTCCCTCTGCGGTTGGGGTACAGGTGCCAGGGGTGCCCGAGAGAGGCCCCTGGTAGGAAGTAGGGCCGGTCCCAGCCCCAGTGGCCCCCTTTCCTCCATGCCCGCAGGAGTGGTTCACAGTCTTGGAGCACTACCGCCGCACCCAGTGTGTGGTGTCCGACCTCATCATTGGCAATAGCTACTACTTCCGGGTCTTCAGCCAAAACATGGTGGGGCCCAGTGACAAAGCTGCCACCACCAAGAAGCCTGTCCTCATCCCCAGATCAGGTGCTGTGCCCTCACTGCCACCCCCAGGGCAGCTGGGGCAGGGAGGCAGTGGGAACCGGGAGGGGGGGGCCTGTTGGTACAAAGCCCTGTCGCCCACAGCCGTCAAATATCAGCCACCCAAATACAAGGCCCTGGACTTCTCCGAGGCCCCAAGCTTCACCCGCCCCCTGGTGAACCGCTCGGTCATTGCTGGCTACAATGCTACGCTCTGCTGTGCTGTCCGGGGTAGCCCCAAGGTAGGGAACTCCCGCCAGGTCCAGGTGGACCCTGGAGGCAGGGCCCAGGGGCTCCGGCCTCGAGCAGTCCTCCCTGCAGCCTGTGCCCCTCCCAGCTTCCTCTCTGTCTCTGGGCCTCAGAGCCAGGTTCCTCTCCCTGAGCAGGGCCTCGGCCCCCTCCCTGGGCTCTGTTCCCAGCCTGGCCCATAGTTAGTGACTCCAGAATAGAAACACAATTGCCAATCTCCCTACCTTCCTGCCAGGGCGCCTCAACCTGAGACAGTATGCCCCCTCCCATTCCCTGATTTACAGCCCAAGATTTCCTGGTTCAAGAACGGCCTGGACCTGGGAAAGGACGCCCGCTTCCGGATGTTCAGCAAGCAGGGAGTGCTGACCCTGGAGATCAGAAAGCCCTGCCCCTTTGATGGGGGCATCTACGTCTGCCGGGCCACCAACTTACAAGGCGAGGCACAGTGTGAGTGCCGCGTGGAGGTGCGAGGTGAGGAGCTCGCTGGGCCTGGGGTGGTGGTGGCAGGGCAGGGCGCCGCTGGGACTCTGCTGTCCTGGCACGAGCAGCTGCTCTGGCTGAAAGAGCAACAACCATGATATCCCGCTGGTGCCGGCTTCTGGGCTCGGCTGCGTGAGCTGCCCACCCCTAGGCTTCTGGGAAGACATGAGAGGTGCCGGGAGGCGCGGCACGTGTGTGGCACTGCCTCCTTTTCTCCCGCAGTGCCACAGTGACCAGGCTGCTCCTGGGGACCGCCAGGTGGGTACTCTGGACCACCCTGGGACCCAGGGCCCAGATCAGATGCTGAGCTCTTGGTCAGTCCAGCTCTCATGAGAGAACCTGTGTCACAGGTGGTGCTGGATGCCAGCTAAGTGCCAGGAGCCTGGAGGAAGCTGGACAAGCCTCCTTCCTGCTGTTGGATATGTGTGTGCAAGGGTGTGCCTTCAGCTGGCTGGGGAGGCATCGGGAGGGCAGTGCCGTGATGTGGAGCAGGTGTGGGAGCTCCCGTCGGAAGCACTCGGGTCTTTGGGGTGGAAAGCAAGTGGGCTCAGAAAGCGCTGCTCGTGGACGGCCCCCTGGCTGGCCCCAGGTTCTCGGTGTATCAGCGCAATAAAGGGTCAGCACAGCCAAGAGGCCCGGCCCTTCCTGTCCTATGTGCTTCTTTTCACACAAAGCACGGGAAACTCAGTTGTTCTTCAGAGTGGACAGAAGGCAGGAGAGTTTGATGAGGCCCAGAGTGGAACCCAAAATGAATGCTAGAAGTTGTCTTTCCCCGCTGCGTACTCTTCAGGGGAGCACACTGAGCAGCCGTGACAGAGCAGTGTACCGGCAGCCGGGCCAGCCAGCCAAGGCTCCACTGCTGGGGCCCACCTGCCCGGAGCCATCTCGGTTCTGGCGACCCGTGGTCACAGCAGGCTGGAGTGGAGCTGCACTGGCCGCTTTGGGGTCTAAGTGGGCACAAGCCCACAGCCTACACATACCTGAATCCCACCGGGAGTGACCCTGTCCGGGGCAAGACAGTGGGAACCGGGAAGATGGTGGGACAGGGCCCTACTCTGCTCTTCCTTCCCCGAGGGGGAGCCGGGGTCTGATGATCACTTTCCTTTTGGGAGGAGGAAGCCATCAGAGGTGCCTTGATAGAGAGTAAATGGTACTTCCTGCCCAGGGCGTAGGAGGTTTGTCCATGGCATAGAAAAAAACTCCATGAAGGCTGACCCCAGGGTTGCTTATTGGTGTTCTACCCAACCCGAGACTCCTGGCCAAGACCCCAGAGCCCCAGGTCCTGGCCACGTCATAGCACTCTCTGGGGCACACCTGTACACTGGGAGCTGGGACCTGAGCCACTCACCTTCCTTCTCTGCCAAGTTCACCGTTGCTCCCTCTAGTGGCCAATTCACAGCACAGCAGCCCTCTGTGGGCCCTGGGGTGCCCCAGGGAAGGCAGCCCCCTCCCACAACCTCTCTCTGGGAGGTCAGGAAGCCTGGGAGGAGCCCTGCTGGGCCTCAGGGGCAGGAGACTGCGGCTGTGCATGCCAGGGCTCAGATGGGTATGGCCTCATCTCCCTGCTTCCTTCAGACCAGAGGCGCCTTTCTAGAGCCCAGGGCCAGCCTTCCTCAGGCCCAGGCCGATAGGAGGGATGGTTTACTGCCAGGAGCCCAAGGACAGTTAAGGACGTTTATTTCACATTCACATCTGTACATTTCCTATAAATAATGTGGGGCTGAAATAAATATATACAACCATCTCTTGCCCACTCTCAGGCCATCTCCCCCTTCTGGCACCCAGTGCCAGGAGATGCTGCCTGGAGACATGGATCATATGCTGAACTTGGCCTTTCCCTGCCCCTTCGGTTCCTGGGCAGGGCAGCCAGTGGTCCCTGGGAGGCTCCTGCCTAAGGCAAGGCAGACCCTCCGGGAGGCAGCTGCTCACTGCAGTGCCGGAGGCCCCGTGGGCGGCAGACGCTTGGGGCCCACGGGCGGGAGCTGCCAGCTTAGCCAGTGCGTGAGGGAGCAGGGCAGCTGCCACTCACTCAGCTGTCCTCGACTCCCTCCTCTCCCTGCCCAGCCCTAGTCGGGGAGGACAGGCCTCAAACTTCCCTCGCTCCCCAGAGTGGAACTGCTCCAGGAGCCCAGCTGGAGGTCAGACTGCCAAGGACAAGGGACCCCAACACACGTGTCTCAAGGACACGAAGCAGTGGGCTCTCACGGGTCTATCCTCAAAGAGTTCTCAAAAGCCACTGGCCCAACAACACACACACACACACACACTCACTCTCGAGCCCTGAGGGAACAGTAGACTGGTCTTCTGGGAGCGAAGCGGGCACAGGTGGAAGGGACTTGCTCAGCCCAGTGACGGACACTCTAACACACCAACGGAGACACTTGACCGGGGACCGGCTGAGCCGTGGAGAGGGGCTCGTAGAGAATGTAACACGCATCGTCCACTTCTCGTCCCCACAGCACCGTGCAGTTGGGAACAGCAAGAGGCAAGAGGCGGCCCCCAGGCCGGGGCAGCCTTAACCCCCTCCATCAGCTGGAGACGGGTCGGGGAGGGGTTCTGAGATCTTCCTCACTGCTACGGACTGCAGCCACGTATGAGAAGAGACACAACACAGAGTAGCAGATCTCGTGGGCCTAGAGGTGGGGAAAGCAGACAGATCAGCATCCCTGAGATCTGCACACCTTCACGCTGGGAGACTTGCCTGGCGGGAAAGCCCTGCTCTGACGCTGGGCCCGGGCCTCGGCCAGGCCTCAGAGCTGGCCGGTGTGGCAGCGGATCAGTGTGTGTCTCTCCCCCCGGGGCCGAAGACCTGTTTCAGCTTCAGGTGAATCTTTGGCATCTGGACTAAATTCGCCTTTCTGACTGCTCCTAATCACCCCTCAACCCTGTGCTCTCAGAGGGCCCGCCCTGCCCTGTCCGAGGCCCCAGGGAGCCCTGTGCAGACTGGCCCCTCGGGGTCGGGCAGCACACTCACCATTGGTGTCTTGTACTTGTGGCTCACCACTTCTTTAATTTCAGGAACTAAAACCGGACGGGCAAGAGACAAAACAGAAAGTTCAAAACTAAGAGCGACAGTGCCACACTCCCCCAGGCGGCAGCGCCTGGCGCCAGGGTCCCCTTCCCCTCTGTGGCCTCTCCCAGTGGCTGCAGCGTAGGCTATGACAGCTTCTGTCCAGCCACCGCAGCATGAGAGGACACCTCCCAGACACCGTGCTTGAGGTCTGCAGTAGCTCCCCACTGGATGGCTGCGGCCCCACCCACTTCTATGGGAGCAGGTTCATCTTTCACCAATCTGGCCGCTGCTGCCATCTGGCCCGAGACTTACAGGCAGGGGTTCCCGATTTGGGTTGGGAGGACAGGGGTCTAGCCTGTGCCTCACCTGCTGAAATGCCCGAGAACTCACCCCTGTGACCAGCCCGAAACTTGGGCTGTGTCGAGCACGGCTCCCTGTTCTCCCCGCCCCTACACAGAGGGTCCTGAGGCTGGATGAAGAAGTGGCACGCCACTACACCCACCAGGCATGTGCGTTTCCTTCCCTGAGTGGCAGGAGAGGCCCAGGCCTGCCTGCCCGTGTGAGGGAGAGCGTCAGAGGGCTCTGGAGCAGACACACCGAGCAGAAGAGACAGGCAAGTACAGCACCCAGGAGGAGGTGATAGGGAGCATCAGGCAGAATACACACATGTCCACAGCCCAAAGTGCAAGACTAAGAGTCAGCCCTGCCCCGGCCATGCAGGGGCTCTGCTTGGCCAGAGGAAGGAGTGAGACCCCCCAGGTTTAGGCGTCATCGTGGCCCCTGGAGGTGGGAGATGAGGGGCACAACCTCTTCCTGGAGGCTGGAAAGGTAGGATGAGAGTTGGCCACACCACTTTTTAGGCCCTGGGAGGCAAATTCAGGGACCCAGGGTTCACAGGGAATAAACTCATCAAAGGTGGAGTGAGAAGCCCAGGTCCTCTCCTGAGTCAGAAGATTCCCCCAAATATCTCTCTGGCAGAAGAGAGAGGGGAAAAAACTCAGGACCAGTGAGCCATCGCACACGGGGAGGGAGGTTGGGAAGGAGGGGTGGGGAGAGAAAGGAAGACACGAAGTGTGAGCAGCTGGGTGGGTGGAAGGGAGTCCGCCCCACCCACTGCAGGGCCCAAGGCAGGGGCCAGGGGAGAGGCAGCACCAGCCGAGCGAAGTCACTTTACCTGCTGGAGAACGAAGGTTTTCATAGCAGCGATGAGGGGCACAAAAGAATGAAGCACAAACACAGCAGGAACTCAAAGCCCCAGGGTGAGAACCCACTACACTGCAAGTCAGTGCTAGGCTGTGGGGAGGCTGGCTCCCAGCTCCCAGCGCCTGTCTGCCTCTGAGGCCACCAGGCTTCTCTGCCCTCTAGAGTGAGTCTGTGCCGCTCCTCCAGCAGAGGCTCCGCAGACCCCCGAGCGCACCGGGCCACCAGGAGGGTCATAGCAGGCAACAGGAGCACAGCAGAGCATGGGGACTGCCCGTCTGCTCTGCCCCAGAACTTTCTGACCACCGAATGGCCAAACAAGGGAACTTGGCACTAGCTCGGTGAACCTGCGTGGTGCCACCTCTGAACTCTAGCCTTGTCTAGGGCCACTTGCACTCCCTGGCCCCTCTGTCTCTCTTCTCACTCCCCTTCTCTCATCTCAGGTTCTCTTTTCTTCCCTATCACTCCGGCCCCTCTAGTCCTCTCTGCAGTGGTTCTCTCTGCCTCCAGTCCCTCCTCTGGAGCTCCGAGGTTTGAGTTACTGCCGTGTGAGTCCAGACCTAAGAGCAAAATAGTGTAATTACCAAATTCCTCCAGGACAAAGACTCCTCGGACTGTATTGCACTTTTTAATGTGATTCAGCTCTATGAAAACCTGCAAGAGAGGGAGGGAGGGTGGGGTAAGGCCCAGAGGCTCCCCCTTGCCCCATGAAGCCCACTCTCCCAGCTCTAGCCCCGCCCACACACAGAAAGCCTATTTCCCAAAGGGAGGACAGGAGAATCCACACACACGCAACTCAAAGCGCTAAGAAGCGAAGAAGGCAGAAAGGGCATGTACCTTCCGCTCCTGGCCGGAGGAGAAAGCATGAGAGAGAAATGAAGGCGTTAGTTGTAAAGGTCAAACCCAACCCGAAGGCCCCTCTGCTGGCTTGGGCTGCCCGCCCGCGCCCTGTGTCCAGGGCAGCGTTTGTGGGACACTGTGCCCCAGGGGTCCCCCCCGCTCAGCCCATCAGCTCTCTACCCTTCCATGCATCCTCCTCCGGCGCAGAGGGCTGGCACGGGCGCAAAGCTCCCCTCAGACTGTCCTTGGGGCTGGCGCGGCGCTATCTTCCTTGAAACAGGATCCAGGCTCTCCCGAGAAGCGCGCGGTGATGGAAACAACAGCTACCGCTCATGAGCACCTACTAGGAGTTCTAAGGCACTATTTGCAGTCCTTCCGTCTTTGTGGCCCAGCAGGGGTCCTGCCCTCACTCTGTGGGTGGGACACTGAGGACCAGGAGGTTTATCTCCCCGGGAATCACGGAGCTGGGCCCCGAATCCAAGTCAGTCCCAACTCCAAAGACCGCGCTTTCCCCACATGCGAGCCCGACTGCATGAGACCCTCGGAGGGTCCCGGCTCCCTCAATTCGAGGGGCTGTTATGGGGCGGCAGGTGGACCCCACGGCCCTCATCTCATTGTCAGTCAGGGTCTGGTTTGCCCTCTCTGTGGGGACTCTCTTCAGGGGCAAAGCCTTAAATTCCGGCCAGGCCCTTAAGTGCTCGGTAACAGTTAGGTGTTAGGTCTGTCCATAGGGGCTGCAGACCGAGGGTGGGAGCTGGAAGGGGGCACCTGGGTGCTCACGAGATCTTGTCTTCAGAAGGTGAGGCAGGAGGGAGGCCAGGACTACAGTGTGGTAAGAAGCCTGCTCCCCAAGAAGTGCCAGCACCTTCATGGCCCAGAAAAGTACACAGGTAAACCCCTCTTCAGGCTGTGTACACTGTAAGTATAGTGTTGGAAATATTAATTTACCCATAGCAAATACACTGCTAAAATACACGGCCAAGAAGCCCGGGCAGCTGTTGCCCGTCACAGCAGAGCTGCCTGCCAGATTCCTGGAGAACTAAGGCGGCAGGTGGAGGGGAGGCACGGAGTCCAGGTGTTCTCCCCCTGCCCCGACCCCGAGGGTCTGCTGCCTGCTGGGGTGCAGCGCTTCACACACAGTTCAGGGTTGAGCCTCAGGAGGGGAACCAGTGTACTGGGGACAGGCGGGGAAGGCACTTGGGTGAAGAGTCAGAACGAGGAGCAGACCTGGGACGGTGCACTGGCCTCAGAAAGGAAAGAGCTTAAGTGTCCACAGAGAGGAAAAGCAACATTGAGTTAAACGCCCAAGAGAAAGAAAAAAGTCAGCTCCTACTGTGCAGTCACAGTGAGGGAAAGATGTCTCCCGAAGTGTTCCCCAGGCAAAAGAAGGGGCGTGGGGCCTGTGGAGCGGGCACAGAGTGGGGACACTTGGAGGAAGGAAAAGAGTAGGAAGAAGAATCAGCCGGAGAAAAAAGCAACCACACACTCCAGATGGGACAGATACAAGCACACACGCGTGTGCAACCTTCACGCACACGCACGAGATCAGCTGGTCTAGACTCTCAAAGCGAAACCACCAAGCAAAAGCACACCCTGGGAACAGGGAAGGCAGACACTGCGAAGGAGGGCCGAGGGAGACGCTCCCACTCACACTGCGCCGGGTCTCACCACGAGGCTCCCTCTGCCCCAGGCGCCCGCTTAACCTCCCCGCTGCACCTTCAAGGTGCCTGGCAGCGTCACTGTGCCCCCCTCTGGTTTCTCTCTGCTCCAGCTGCTCCAGTTCTCCCGCTAGCCTCAGAGGCCCTCTCATGCTCCCTGGGAAAGCACGGGGGACCTCGACACTGATCCTTATTGCAGATGGAACAACAGGGCTAGGAATCCTGGAGCTGCCACTTGCACCTACCTGGTTGTGCATGAACTTGAGATTGATCCCTTCTAGGGTGACCTGCAGCAAGCCACCCTCGCCAGTCTTCATGTCTTGCACAGGGAACTCACCGCCTAGTTCAGGCCCTGTGGGGAGGGAGGAGGTTATCAGCCAACCAGGAGATGGGGACCCCCAGCCCGACTCCCTTGCCAGGGCTCCGACAGTCCTGCGGACCGACTGAAGCAAATGGAAGGCACTCGCTCAGGGAGCTCCCCTCACCGGGTTTGATGCTTTGCTGTCGGGCGGCGGCGCGCTCCATGCTGTCCTTCACACAGTAGTACAGCTCCCGACACTGCGGCACACACACACACACACACACAGGGAGAGAGCTGCCCGTCACACAGCCTTCCAGAGCTCCCGCCCTGCCCTCCGCAAAAGCTGCCAAAGGCCTGGGCCTGGGCCGGTGCCCGGGCTCAGCAACGGCTTCGCGTACCCCACACAACAGCTGCAGGCAACCGTGGGGCCCCAGACACGGATTTTGGAATTGTAACTTCTACACAAGAAACTCAACACTTTGCCCTCAGTGCCTGCCCCAAACCCAAACAGAGTTCGTGGGTACCTTCTTAGTATAGAATTTGTTGAGCTGGGTCTCGGAGCCGTTTCTGCGCCACAAGCACAGCACCTTGGTCTTGGGGCAGTAGGTCATGTTGATGAGCTTCTCGTACCACCAGCGCTCGTACACGGTCCCGATGTGGCTGCGCAGCACCACGCAGTCGTCGCACACCTGCGGGAGCGCACACAGCCGCTCAGTGGCCCGTCTCCGCGAGCTCTGGCTTCCCAGGCCACACTACACTGCTGGGACAGCTGGCTCTGGGGCATCCCCGCGGTCAGGTTCTCTGACTTGTGCTCATAGTCGTCCTTAGATGGAGGCACGAACACTGAGCTGCTGACGTTCTGCCCACTAGAGGGTTTATGGAAAGAGACAGTCACTGAGAGGAACCTGCAAGCCGGAAGGAGGCTCACTCTGCACTTCCACTGATGTTCATCAGCTCTCACGTGCTCTGGGTTTAAAGTACTGAGAGGACAGCTCCTGCCTGTCTCGCAACCTCAGGAGCACCTCCGTCGGCGGGCACAAGGCAGGGGGTCATGGCAGGCTCCACCAGGGAGGAAGAAAATGGATTAGAAAACATATTTCTAATCCTGGCTCGGCCTTGTTCTTCAGAAATCTTTAAAAAAAATTAATTACACAAGTGGCATATGGACAATGCTTATTGCCAAAAAGTTATACAACGCAGCATGCTATAAATGAAAAAGCAAAGTCCTCCATGTTCTCCTCTTGTTTGGCAGGCGCCCTCGGGTGAGGTGTCTGTTCAATGGGAGATGTGTCAGCACAGCAGTCCAGGATACAGGGCAAGACCAGACTGCCCGGGTCGAGAGTTCACTGTCCCCTTACTCAGCTGTGCCACCTGGGGAAAGTTAACCTGCGTCTACCTTTCCTCCTGTGTAAAAACTTCATGGAGTTATGGTGAAGATTAAATAAGTTAATGTGCATAAATTGCTTAGAACAAAGTCAGGCACCCTTAGCATCAGCTGCTGTAACAACAATATCATTATGATATAAGAAATATCGATTGAGGACTTCTGGTCAAGATGGCGGCATAGGTAAGCATGGCTTAGCTCTTTTCACAACCACATCAAAATTACAACCAAAATATAGAACAACCATCACTCAGAACCGTCAGAAATCGAGTTGAAGGGAAGTCTGACGACCACAGAATTAAAGAAATCACATCCACCCAGACTACTAGGAGGGGCACAAAGACAGAATGGGTAGGTCCCTCACCCATGTGTGGTGGATAAAAATTCGGGAGGGATATCTCGGGAGCAAGGAGTCCCAGACCCACACCAGGTCCCCTGGCCCAGGGTTCCAGTGCCAGGAAGATGAGTCCCCACAACTTCTATCTGCAAAAACCAGAGGAGACTGAGTTGGTGGAAGAAACTTCTGGAGCCCCAAGCAGTTCCTCTTAAAGAACCCACACACGGACTCACCTACTCAGACTCACTCCCTCTGAGCTCCAGCACCCAGGTAGCAGCTTGGAAGGCACCAGCAGTATTCAGGGAGAGTCTGAAGTGTCTGGCACCAAGGCGAGTGAAAGCCATTATTCCTTTTCTGGACCCTCCCCCACAGAGCTGGTGGGCTGGTGCCATATCTGAGACTCCATCAATCTGGCTAGCACTGTTTGACCCACCTGGGAGATTCCCAGAGACTTCACCTCACCCAATTTACAGGCCCACCCAAACTGCTTTTCCATATGAATAGCTGGTCTTGGCTCATGCTGCATGGCTTCCTAAATCCTATCAAATAAGTCAAGGCTGGCCTCAGTGAGCCCCAGGCCAGGTACTAGCAGCATTCTCAGATTGCTTTATAACTCAGGAAGGGTGGCCCCAGCAAAACACAGGTGGGGGCTGACCTTGGCCTGAACCACCTGGGAAACCACAGAGCCAGTATATCCAGGGAACAGCTACAGGCCATGTCAGAGAACCACCACCCTGCCCCTGCACAGCTGATCCTCCATGGAGGGTGGAGGTTGGTGGTCAGTGGTCACAGCCAATCCTTGCAGCTGACTGGCCTGGGTAAATCCCTTCCACTGATCTACCAGCAGCAACCAAGGCTCAATTACAAGAGGAGGGTCTACTCAGCCCACCTCGAGTGCACACCTCAAGTACCCAGCTTGGGTGGTAGGGGAGGCTGTGCCACAGGACCCTACAGGACACCTACCATGCTAGCCCACACTACCAAGACTCAGAGTCAAAGCAGCTCTACCTAATACATAAAAACAAACACAGGGAGGCTGCCAAAATGAGGAGACAAAGAAACATGGCCCAAATGAAAAAACAGATCAAAACTCCAGAAAAAGAGCTAAACGAAATGGAGATAAGCAATCTATCAGATGCAGAGTTCAAAACACTGGTTATAAGGATGCTCAAGGCACTTAGTGAGGACCTCGACAGCATAAAAAAGATCCAGTCAGAAACGAAGGATATACTAATTGAAATACAGAACTATTTACAGGGAAGCAACAGTAGAATGGATGAAGCCAAGAATCAAATCAATAATTTGTAATATAAGGAAGCAGAAAACAACCACACAGAACAACAGGAAGAAAAAATAATCCCCCAAAATGAGATAATGTAAGCAGCCTCTGGGATAACTTCAAGAAGTCCAACATTTGCCTCATAGGGGTGCCAGAAGGGGAAGAGAAAGAGCAATAAATTGGAAATCTACTTGAAAAAATAATGAAAAGGGGGGAGGAGAGTTTCTAAAAAAAAAATAATAATAATAATGAAAGAAAACTTGCCTAATTTTGTGAAGGAAATAGACATGCAAGTCCAGGAAGCAGAGTCCCAAACAAGATGGATGCAGAGAGGCCCGCTCCAAGGCACATCATAACTAAAGTGCCAAAGGTTAAAGACAAAGAGTGAATCTTAAAACCAGCAAGAGTAGAGAAGTTAATTACCTACAGGGGAGTTCCCATAAGACTGTTAGCTGATTTCTCAAAAGAAACTTTGCAGGCTAGAAGGGATTGGAAAGAAATATTCAAAGTCATGAAAAGCAGGGACCTACAGCCAAGATTGCTGTACCCAGCAAAGCTATCATTCAGAATCGAAGGGCAGATATAGAGCTTCCCAGACAAGAAAAAAATTAAAGGAGTTCATCATCTCCAAATCATTATTATATGAAATGTTAAAGGAACTTATTTAAGAAAAAGAAGATCAAAATTATGAACAATAAAATGGCAAGAATACATATCTATTAGCAATTGAATACAGAAAAACAAACTAAGCAAACAACAAGAACACAGAGCACTGGATACAGAGAACCTTTTGACGGTTCCCAGATGGGAGGAGGGTGTGGGGGAAGGGGTGAAGAGGTGAGGGGATTAAGAAGTACAAATAGATAGTTGCAGAATAGCCATGGGGATGTAAAATACAGTACAGGAAATGGAGTGGCCAAAGAACTTATATGCATGACCCACAGACATGAACAACGGTGGGGGGATTGTCTGAGGGAGTGGAGGTGCTGGGTGGAGGGGGCAAAGGGGGAAAAATCAGGACAACTGGAATAGCATAATCATTAAAATATAATTAAAAAATAAATATCATAATTATCATTATGACCAGTCTCATTAAACTTTTTTCATAAGACCTGACTTCCTAAGTTCCTGACCTCCCTCTGTCTGGACGTCTCACAGGCAGACCTCAAACTCATCACGTCCAAATCTCAACTCAACATCTCCTCTTGGGCAGATCCTCCTTCTGAGTCCCCTACTGAGTAAATCGTGTCACCATCCAGCCAGGTGCCCAAGCCAGAATGAGGCGTCATGCAAGGCTCCTTCCTCTCGCTATCTACACCATCGAGCCCCATTCCAGTCTACCTCAAATATCCTTGGAACACTCTTCCACACCCCGCTCCAGCCATGCATCCCGGAGGTCACTTCTGAGGGGTCCTCCACGACTCCTAGACCCTCTGCTATGTATTCCCATAACACCCACCTTGAACTTCTCTCATAATACTCATCATACTTTATGACACCGCCTGTTTAATTATCTGGCTTCCCCAATGGTTTGTCCACCCTGTAAGGGCAACAGAAACCACATCTCCCTTATTCACTGCCCAAGTTCAGCAGACGGCCCACCACGGGCTATGTGCTCCATAAACGTGAGGTGAACAGACGAAGGTACAAAGTAGCTGAATGAGAACCAGAAGCCCGGGTTAGCCCCCTAGTCTCTGAAAAACATCACGTGAAGGAGGAGCAGGTATTTGGGAGAACACGTGGTCTCTAGCCTAGGGGGACGATGGCAATAACATGTCATGCTCGCCTGTGCCGCTGGTGTGGGTGTACACTGGTCGTCTTCGGGTTAGCTCCTTGATGGAATCTATCAAAATTTTAAATGTATGTAAGCTCAATTCAGAAACTTCACAGTAAGAATCTATTCTATAGAAACTCTCACATGAGTATGCAGAGATCTATGTTCAAGGGTATTCAATGAAGCATTGTTTAAAAAACTGGTGGAGGGGACTAGTTAAATTATGGTACATCCATTTAACACCTAATGGAAAGATACAGTAGTTAAAACAAATTATATAATAATATTTGTAGTTTGATACCACTTTTGTAAACACTAAAGCAAAATTCCATATGTCAGCTCTATTTATACAAATATGCATTTTTTTTTAATCTGGAAGGATTCACACCAAACTAATGAGTGATTACCTCTGAGATGTGGCAGGGAGTCATAAGACTGGAAGGAAGCGAAGGGAAACTTTTCCTTTTCACTTTATTTACTTCTCTATGGTTTGAAACTTTTAAAGCATAAACCGTTCCACTTTTGTAATAAAATACGCAGTGTGGGGAGGTAGAAAAGGTAAAGGGGGTCCAATATACAGTAACGAAAGGGACCTACACTTGGGGGGTGAGCACACTGTAGCGTATACGGATATCAACCCATAATGCTGCACACCTGAAATTGATACCATAACCAGTGTTACCTCGTTAAATTTCATTTTTAAAAAAGGCAACAAAGATGACTTTTTAAAGCCTTTGCCAACTGCTATCCAACTGATCACGTGCTGAGAAAGGCTGAAAAACCAGATAACATCACAGCAGCCAGCTGAGGACAGAGTGAGCGAGGTGCCCTGCTGAGGTGAGGTGGCACTCCACAGAGGGGCGCCTGCGAGGCGACGGAGCCGTCCCCACTCCAGAGGCTCTGTACGAGGTTCCCCTGTACAGTGGTGACAGTGAGTCCTGTACTTCAGGGAATCTTCTTCCGGAGATTTATTTTTTAAAAGGAAAAGGAAAGGGCAAGAATCACCTGCCACCTCTACCGTGGCGCAGGTGGCCTGCGTTAGTGCTCAGCTCTGAGAGACGCCAATCCAAATTCTAACGTGTCACAGCGACATGAAAATGTCTCCCTTCTCGGTTACATCATAGGCGTTTCTGCTCCGGAGCAGACCCACTGCCCCGTGTTTGATAAACCACCTGTTTAAAAAGCTGCGAATGTGAAGTCAAATTCACCTAGACCAAGAGGAAACAGGATACTTATAAAGACTGCTTAATTTCACTACTTTATTTGGGGGTGGACTTGGTCCCTACCATTACTTAGAAGAGATCCACTTCAGAATTGAAAACACAGAAATGAAGAAAACACGGCCATTTCCTTTATAACCGTGGAGTAAGGAAGAGCTTTTCTAACTATAACTCAAAATCCAGAAGCCATAGAAGAAACGACGGATCAACTACATAAAAATTAAAAAATCCTACATGGCAAAAATATCACAAGCAGGATCAGAAGACTAGCGAGGGACTTCTCAGCGGTGGGACCAGGCCGCCCATACCTGAGCCCACGGACCACGAGGACAGACAGCCACATGAGGCAACAGGAAACATATGGCACCGTCTATGAAGTGTTCCTGCCAAAATATTCAATCTAAAACTGTTCAAACCTCTAGACTGTGACTACCTGTTTACAAGAAATACAGCTGACAGAGAAACATGTTGATACCAGTCAGCAAAGCATCTACGCTGAGATACTCCGTAGGGCAAACTTCTTAAAAAAAAAAAATATTGGCAAAGTGGGAGGGGGACTATTACTTTAGGAAATAATTCAGAGTCATATCAACCAAATTATAAAAGCATTTTCCCTTTGACCCAGCAATCCCACTTGTGAAAATTCTTAGATAAAGCTGCACAGGCATGAAATGAAGCAGGCACAGCATCATTCACAGCAGACTATGAGCAACAGCAAAAATTTGGAAGGAAACCAAGGGTCCATATACCCTGACTGGTTAAATAAACGAGGGTACGGCCACACAGTGGGATACTGTGCAGCTGCAGAAAGAATGAGACAACTCTTTCTTTACTGATGCTGAAGAGCTCCCGGATGTTTAATGAAAAAAGCAAGGTACAGGTCAGTGGACACGATGTGCTAAGAAAGGAGAAAAATAAGAATTAATGTTCACATTTTATTGTGTTTGTATTAAAAAAAACCCTGGAAGATACAAAAGAAACCAATAAAAGTGGTTATCTCCAAGAGAAAGGGGCAAGGTGGATGGGGACAAGAATGACAGCAAGACGAACCAATGTATATGTCACTTTATGTTGTTCTGACTGAAGGACGGTGTAACTGTATCACCTATTATACAAATATAAGTATATTTAAAAGGAATGATGGGGAATAATCTATTATGTTATTTGCATAAGAGCCCAACCACTTAATGATAAACGGATCATGAAGATGAATGAGACTAATGGGAAAATTTCCTGGCATCAGTTCTAGGAGTTCCTTGTGACTCTCGAATGTTCCTCAGGGCCCCCAGCATGAGCCAGCACCTACCTCCATGAAAAAGAGATCTCCATTCGTGTCTGTCCCGGCATGTACCACGAACGTCTGCTTCTTCATGTGCCGGCTGCCACTGGACCGGATGGAGAGGTCACGGCCATTCTGAGGAAAGAGAGGTCTTTCAGGGACGCGCATGCATCCCTCTCACGAGTGCTCAGGGCCAGGAAGCCCCCTTCGGCAACTAAATCCCTATCAGCTTTCTTCGCACCTGCTACCTGTTGGCCGTCTGCCGCCAGGGAAGGGCTCTCAAACGGTTTGCTCTCAGCACTCCTATACTCCTTACAAATCACGGACGACCCCGAAAGCTTATGTTTGTGTGTGTTATATCTATAGATATTCACCACAGTAGAAAGTAAAACAGGAAATTTTAAATGTTTTTTAATTCATTTAGAAGTTATTAATTACTCATTAATAAGCCCACTGCACAGTAGTATAAAACATGGTTCTGGTAAAATAACTATATTTCCCCAAATGAAAGAAAGAAAAAAGAATGGCACTGTTTTACAATTTTGTAAATCTCTTTCAAGTTTGGCTTAATAAAAAAATAGCTGGGTTCCCATAACTGCTTCTGCATTCAGTCTGTTGAGACACATTCCTTTGGTCAGGGTGGACAGAGAGTAGCTGGCCCCGCAGATACGTGTTTAGAAAGGGGAGGAGTATTTTAATAGCCTTTGCAGATAAATATGCATATTCTTCGCCGATACTATACCAAACCTCGAGAAGTAGCAGTTTCCAAAAGTTAGCTGCGATGTGGGATCTGCAAACACATCAGTGAACATTTTGTACTTTGTTACATAAAATCCATTTTTCTGCCTTACAATTCGAGTGGCTCTTTTACCCACACTTGAATGTGTGACACCGCACATTAGTCATTTGGAAAACACTGCTTCATCAAGTTACGCAGCTCTTCTAAATGTTGACACATTACATATCGAAAAATCACAGTTATTCATAGCATCATCGAGCACATTAGAGAAGTCTTTAAGCATCAGGAAGCTCCTGCATAACCACCGTTTGTTAGCCATTCTTCCCGGTCACAGTGACGGCGCGTGGGCAGCACTGCCGGGTCGCCTTGCAGCTCAGAGCACCACAGCTGCCCTTCTGCGCCACGACCGCACTTTGGTTAGCAGCAGAGATGCTCGTGTGCATTTCTCATTTTGTCACAGAAAATATTACAGAGATGTATAATCAAGGATCAGATTTACTAAGAGCCATGATTTTAACTGCTTCATCAAGGACATTCATAAGTGAAACTGGGTTGTTTTTGATTTTTTTGTTTTTTTAAAGATTTTACTTATTTTTAGAGAGAGGAGAGGGAGAGAGAAAGACAGGGAGAGAAACATCAATGTGTGGGGAAACATTGACTGGCCAGCCCTTCCAACTAGGGACCAGCCCACAACCCAGGCGTGTGCCCTGACTGGGAACCGAACCAGTGACCCTGCAGCCCTCAGACTGATGCTCAATCTACTGAGCCACACCAGCCAGGGCAATGTTTTTGTTTTTTTTTTTAATAAGAGAAAGTTTATTTAGATAGTCAAGGAGGTATAGGAAGTGAGCTATAGAAGGAACGGGCTCAGGAGACAAGTTACAGATGCAAAAGAAGGGCCTTGGAGCTTAGGAGAGAGAAAGGTAAAGGTAACGCCCCTGGGGGAAGGAGGGGAAAGGCGCTCCAGGGAGGGAGAGCTCCGAAACTGAGTTGTTTCTGTTTAACTGAGAACGGTAGAGGTGAGGACTACAACGGCCACCAGCGTGGTTTGGTGCCATAGCCTGAGTTGTGTTAAGGCACCAGTGGTTTTACCCGCCATCAGTGCAAATGTCAACCAGTGAAAAAGGCAAATAGCATTTTAGTAGCATTACAAAAATGCCCTTCACCTCACGGAGCCTCAGGGGTCCACAGACCCCACGCTAAATGGCAGCAGCAGCACTGTGTGGGTGCACAGAACCCTTCCACAGAACAGAAGGGCGAAGGCTGCGTCTAGAGCAATAGCCCTCCTTCAGAACGGAGGGTTGGAACCTTTACAGGCCTAGAAGTGACCAGCGGGGAAGCCTTTGCAGTAGGCCACCAGGCCCAAGCCCGGCAGGCTCACGGGTGCAGTGGAAGGGAGCCCAGGGAATGGCTGAAACACGCTTACCAGGTTCGCCAGCTGGTCAAGTACTTCGTTGATTTGCTGGCTGTGCACGAGCCCAATGTGAGACTTTCCCATGAGGCGCCGCACCTTCTTCCGGATGTCATTCTTATTTACCTGGGAAGTCAAATGAGGACCTGAATAAGGGACCTGCTATCCTCTCAATGGAGGTACAGGGAGCATATGGGCAAGTTTCCTACTGCCTGAGAGAGGTGCATTTCTAAAAGGTCGCATCACTAAATATGAGAGAAAACATTCCACTCTGTGTTCTGCCAGAAAAGCCCCGGGTCTGTCTCTAGGTGACTTCTGCAGAGAAGCGGCTCTTAGAGCAGTTCTGGTTTACGTGACTGGGGCTTAAGGGGACACTTCCTCCCTACCCCCAGCCAATACCAGAGCGTTCACACATAAAGGCACCCTGAAAGCCCCCAGGGTTCCTCAAGTATAATTCACAGACAACGACTTAGAGCAGTAACATTGTGTACTCACTCACAGCCAAGACATCAGAAAGATCAACACCCTTTCCCAACCAGAGTAAACCGGAACCCGGGAGTTCAACAGCGTAGGGCTGAACTCCACACAGAAGAGCCTTGCAACAGCAAATGAAACAAGCCAAGAGGGCCGGCCTGCTGGGCATTCTCTGTATTTGATCAACTAATCCCTTCGCAGTTAGAGAGGCCGGTAGAACAGGAGGGGGAGGAACCCAGGGGCTCACTGTCAGAACAACTCTCTTCTTCCCCTAAGTCCCTTTCAGAGCAGAACTCTTCTACTTGGTAACATACTTTTCCCAAAGCCAGAAAAACCAAGTGCAAGCAAGGCAAACGAGAACCTACCATTACTTTTTAATAGGTAGATCTTTTTATATCTATGGAAAATTCTAAGATAAAGGGCTAGTGCTAAAAAGTTAATTCCGAGCATCCTTTCTAAACTGTTTAGAATCTGCTGCTTAAAAACATTTTTTAAAATTCATTGTATTCTGTGAGACGCTCTACTGGAATCCTAACACTACTGGGCAAAGGAAGCCCATTGAAAATTCAAAACGAACGAACGGTGTGGAACCATCAGGCACGTTTGCAATGTTCCTCAGCACAAGAGCCCGGCAGCTTCAGGTAAAGGGATCACGCGGGGGCCGCACAGAGGCTTCAGACTCCCAGTCGGAAAGGGAGCTTCTCAACCGCCCCAGAATTTAGGTGGCAGGAAAAAGCCCTGTCCTTCCAGCATCAGCAGTAGCTGGGCATAAGCCAAATCGACGCTACCTTCATCAACAGCATGTAAGAGATGAGGTTGTGCAAAAGCGTGGCCAGCAAACGATCTTCGTCATCCTCGAGGCGCTTCCGGTCATGTTCTCCCAGGGATAGGTACCTAAGCAGGGGACCAGGGACAAGTTAGCCCTCAGGTGGGAAGAACTAACTGGGAAAAGGATGAATTTTTTCCCAAGGATTTCCTAAGCCTCATACCTGTCTATCATTTCCTGGGGACCCTGGTCCATACCCATCCCTTCTCTCTCCAACATCACGGCATCTAGGAATGCATCTTCCCAGAACTGCATTTGGTCCCATAAAGTAGAACGTTCTTTGCCTGTGTAGAATAGAGATTTTTAGGGGCTTGTATGACCTATAAGAATATAGCTGGCAACCAAAATAGAGCATACTCCAAATAAAAGGAAATCATTACAAATTCCAAGGCAAAGGAAACCCGAGCCTCTCCACCCCAGATGTACAGCCCAGCTGCCTCCATGGGAGGCCCAGCCCCTCCCGAGGAGGAGGGACGAACACAGCACACAGAGAAAGGTGGTTACTTATAGAAAAGGTCTCCATAGCAGCATCCTCTAACTGGTCCCACATCGATCCTTTGTCCCTTCCTGCCAATTTGCAAGCAGGAAGGACCGTGGTAGCAAGAAAGGAAAGAAAGGAAGACAGAAAGACAGAGGCTATGGATTAATACCAAAATCCATTCTCTTTTTAGAAAGTTTTTACCCACTGTTTCTTCCAGACCCAGTAAGTCACCTGCTTCAGACATAAAAATGCTTCCTAACATCAGCACTGAGATCAGCAAAAAGCCAAGCAGCTACTCGTTCAGTCTGCCCTCTTCCCCAGCTGAGTCCAGCTTTCTGCCAGTGACAGGGACCTTCCTGGCCTGTTTCTCACCTAGGAGTCCCTCGTAGAGATAGACTCGCTGGCTCACGTCTTCCGAACAGCGAACTGGGCTGCCCACCAGCTTCTCCTTTACGCTTGGCTTCAAGCTGTGGGCTTTACCCTACAGAGAAGAGGTAATAGGTCACCCACCCAAGGTACCCATGAACAGGGGCAAAGAAAACCAAGCAGCGCATTAAGAGGCTCACACGCCTGTCGCCACCATTAACAACATACACTCCAATTGCCCTGCTTTTGCTACTCTGCTGGCCTCAAGGGTTCGACTAGAAGTCAATCTGATAATCCTTCTTTCCATTACTGACTCCTAAAACATGCAATTAAGCGTTCATTGTGACTTATCTTTACCCTTTAGTCTCTGTAACACTCTGCTCTACAAATAAAAAAATTAGGCCAATTCTCCGCGGCAGCATGTTGCAGTGGGAAGAGTACAGCGTTTGCCTGCCTCCTACTAGCTGTGTGACCTGAGGCATGAAACTTAGCTTCTTCGAGTCTCATTTCCCACCTGAGAAAAGGAAGGTTGTAATACTTACCTCATAGAACCAGTACGGGAATTACACCAGAAAATACATGTATATAGAGCACTTAACAGTGCCTGGCACATGGTTGGTATTTAATAAATGTTCATTTCCTCTCTTCTACTGCCTCGAATATCTGCCCCTTAGAAATATTACTAACTTTTATCTGCCACTACTGCAATATTAGGCTTTTTATTCATTCAAAAAAGATTTTCAACTTCTTCGAGGCAGGCTACATGTCTACTTCACAAAGCATACAACAGCATAAGCAGAGAAGCAACTGATCACAGGTTATTAGCAATATTTAATTAGTGTGTCTAAATGCCAGTCTCCTGGTTCGCAGCCCAGTTCTTTGTACAATGGACCATACTGACTTAATGTAATTTATTTCCTGCTAAGCCAGCCTTTTTTTCAGCCCAGAAATTTAGGTAATTGCTCTCAGCAACTCAATTGTACGAAGAGCCCCTGCCAACCTGCACAGGACAAGTAAGAATTTGTCCCAGGGAGGGGCCAGGAAAGACAGCACACAGCTGAAGGGCTTCTTGCGAGACTGCCGTTTCGTAATATCTATCTTAAGCTCCAGGATGGAAGTGCACTAGAAGGACTTACATACTCTTATTTCAATGGTCTGCTTCCACTCAGGATGAGTCAAGACCCAGGACCCTGAAGGCTCTGCTGACTCCCGGTCCTACTCCTTATGTTCCCTCTGGGATGTCACCTGCCCTATTAGAAACCCATATACAGGAAACCCTGGGAGTGGGAATGATCACCAGTATTGAGTAACTGATTTCACTTAAGTTTCATTTCCATTTTCTCCACAGACCAAAGATAAGGACCTATGAGCTCTTGTAGAGAATACCCATCCTCAGCTCGGTCTGATAAAGTGGCAAGTGTATCAGAGTACTTAACACTGGCTGCCTAGAGTGCGCGCGCGCGCTGACAAGCCGTGTGTCTAAAGGCAAAGACTAAAAGAATTAACTTAATTCCAACCGAAAGTTGGCTTGCTGTGTGATCTAGGGCAAGTTCTTCTTTTCCTAAGGCTTTGTTCCCCTTACCTGTCAGAAGAGATGAGTCACAGAAAGGTACAAGGGGTGCCCCCAAAAACCCAGAATTATCTTCTGGAAGGTGGGGCCCTGGTAGTACAGGCTTACCCCACTAGGTGAGTGTCCTAGGAACCCATCTCTATTAGTGCACCAACTGGTGGTGTTGTGAGAGGCTGCGTTCAGTTTCAGTAATTTTTTTTTTTTAAGTCTCTTTCAACATGTTTGCCCATTTCATGCTGGGTGATTTTATGAGTGCACCTGCCCACACCATGCTGACTGTTCAGCAGTTTTTGACCAGAAACGGCGTGACCCCGTGCCCACCCTCCCTATTCACCCCATCTCGCCCTGTGTGACTTTTTGTTTCCCTGAATGAAAAAAAGGCCTCAAAGGGAAATGTTTTGCTGATGTGGAGGAGGTGAAACAAAAAATAGCTGAAGCACTAAAAGGCATCAAAATCGATGAGTTCAAAAACTGCTTTGGGCAGTGGAAAAAACATCTCGATGGGCGTACTGCATCACACGGAGAGCACTGTGAAGGTGACTGAAGTGCAAACATGTGAGAGTAAGTATACAGCTTTTTATAGATAAATTCCGGGATTTTTTGGGTCCCCCCTCACACTGAATTGCAAAGTTCTTGAGAGTAAAAATCATGCCTTACTCATCTCTGTTTCTTCAGTACAGAAACTGGCATTTAGTAAATCACTTAATGGATGTTTACTAGCGAGTAAAAACTTCAAATAACTGTTAGGAATATACTAAAAGAAATGTTATTTTTAGGTGCTATATAAATAGAGCAGTGGAATAAAACTAGATTAGTCCACAGAAATAGGGAGTCTGGTATTAACTGAGAGCTGTAACTGACCTGACATTGCCACAAAGGCATCCCTGTGTCTATTTAAAACATGGGGGCCATTGCTACGTTGCATTTGAGGCCCTTATCCGACTGGGTGGAGAGCCTAACTCATTAATGATTCAGGAGAGGGTTCTAAAAGCCCTAGGTCATGGAGTCCAGTGACTCTTAAAAAATCCTTAAGAGCCCTGGCTAGTGTGGCTCAGTGGATTGAGTGCTGGCCTGCGAACTGAAAGGTCGCCAGTTTGGTTCCCAGTCAGGGCACATTTTTGGGTTGCAGGCCAGGTCCCCAGTTAGGGGCGTGTGAGAGGCAACCAACTGCTGTATCTCACACATTGATGTTTGATCCCTCTCTCTTTCTCCCTCCCTTCCCCTCACTCTAAAAACAAATAAAATCTTGAAAAAAAAAATCCTTAAGACTCCTGGCTGGTGTGGCTCAGTGGATTGAGTGCCGGCTTATAAACCAAAGGGTCGCCAGTTGGATTCCCAGTCAGGGCACAGGCCTGGGTGGCAAGCCTGGTCCCCGGCAGGGGGTGTGTGAGAGGCAACCACAGATGGATGTTTCTCTCCTCCTCTTTCTCCCTTCCTTCCCTTCTCTCTAAAAATAAATAAATATATATTTTTTAAAAGCTTTAAGAAACATTTTCCTTAAAGGCGAATATATGAGCTGATCCATTCCTTACTTCTTTCACTTCTAATTGCTCCCTTACTTCTCATTCTTTTCCAGCCCCACCCATTAAAAAAACGCTCTCCTTTTGTTTGTAAACAAGGCTTACAAAGATGGCGCTGGTGGCAGAGTTGGTCTCAATTTCACTGTCAGACAAAGTACCCCGAGAGCTTGTCAAGTGGGTGCTTCCCTCTCCACCTGGTCCATCGCCTGCGTTGCTGCTCAAGTCACTGTCTGCTCCAAGGGTCTCTCCAGAACTATTACTCACCTGGAAGGGAAAAGGTAGTGAGGGATATCCCCCGGGAAGGCTACGTTGTGAGAGCTCTCTGCTGCCATAGAGAAGGATCACATTTCAAAGGTGTGCCAGGGCCTCTGGAAGTACCTTTTTACAGGAGGAGAAGCCCTAGGTGAAATCTCAGGATCTGATCCTGTGTACAAAGACCTAAGACAGGTAAACATCTCCGCCATGAGAACCAAGCTGACCTGAGACTAAGCACAGCCTCCAAAGGAGAAAGTTGTCCCCTCTGAACCGCCCCCCAAGACGGCAGTGTGGTGTTCCCCTACCACGGTGCTAACTTCAGAATCCTGACTTGAGCTTCGGATCATAACCGCCGGACTCACACCGATGACAGGGCCTGGGTCCGTCCTCTGAAACAAGACACGGGCGCTCAGACACTTGGGGGGTGGGGGGTCCAGTTTACTGTGCTTCCCCAAGAAATACTGTATCTTCTTCCTTCTCTCCATCCCCACCCTCCTAGTTCCATTTTTTTCTGAATATAAAATATGACTTACATAGTAAGAACAATAATAAACACTAAAGAAATGTATGCTCACTGCAGAAAATACATGAAAGAATAAGGAAACAAAAATAAGCCATAAACTGACTGCTTAATCACTTTAAGTCTTTACTGTGTTTCCTGTCAAGTCTTCTCTATATACATTTTAAAAATAAAATTGGAATCATACTGTATGTAGCTTTGCCGACATTTCCCCCCGTCACTAAATTTTTAAAAATATAGTTAATATTGCATTACAGGGATATATGTATTATACTTATTTCATCATTCTCCTATTATTGAATATTTATGTTGTTTCAGGTTTCTTGTCATTGTTTTTTTTTTAAACTCCAAGCAGCATTCTGAGATAATACTTTAACGCTCACAATTATCAACGAGGCTGTCACGAACCTGGGAACCAGACGTCAGGCTCACACCACTGTCTGCGCTGACCTGGGACTTTTTTTCCTCTGTCTCACCAAGGTCAAGGACGGGTCTGATCGCTTCAGGCCCTGAGTGGGGGAAGGCTTCTGTTACTCAGCGCACTGGGGCAGGGGCAGGCTGGGGAAGGGGGCGGGGGAGCCGCCCGGCCTGGACCCAGGCCTGTTCAGCATGTCCCAGTCACCTTTCCGGGGACTGGCCCCCTCGAGCCCCACTGAAAGAAGCAGTCTCCAGGCGCCTTAAGAACCAAGTAGGAAAAATCAGACCTGGTCTCAAGGAGTTCTGAAGCCACCTTCTCAACCTGAGGAAAGCTGAGCCCATCCCCCTCAAACACAAAAGCTCCACAAACAAATGTCTAGCCACACTCCACCGCACCCAGAGTCAGAGCTCCACTGGTGCCCGAAACCCTCCAGGGCCTCCGGGTCACGCAGGGCTTCCCTCACAAACGTGTCTAAAGGGGCTGGGGGAGGAGGGGCCCGGTGAGATAAAGAAATGCCAGTCGTCTCCACGGACACTGCTCGCCCCCACAGAACAACTTCCACAGTTGAGATAGAAACCACTCCCCTTTCCCCCACCCACCCACGATGATATGGCAGAAGGACAGAATGACAGAAAGCAAGAAAGCGTGCCTAGGCAAGCCACCAGAGAGAGTGGGGAAGCTACAGACTCAACACGGAGGGAGAGCAACCATCTCTGCCAACTGTGCCCACAGGCCTTCTTCTCATGGGTGAGGGAGATATCAGCCAATGAGGGGCACTGAGATAGGCAAACGTTCTCCCCACCACCTCGGAAGCAATAGAGAACCAAGTTCTAAGGGATTTTACGCAGCAGACGCCTCCATCACAGCCTGACTGCTACGAGGGGAGGGGAAGAAGCAGCCTACAAGCCACATACCTAGGAGTCACATGCCACCTACCTGCTTTCATTCCAAACACCCCCCTAGAGCAAATTTGGGGTGGGGCTGGAGCCTGCCCCACTGGGCCTGGGGAGTTGGCAGGTATGGGAGACTTGGGGACAGGGGGGGGCATTGGTTCCTTACTCTGTTTCTCCATAGCTTTTTGGGTTTTCATTTCCTGGTGCTTGTTCCACAATTCTACCCCAGATGCAATGTAAGCAGGAGAGAAAGACAGAGAGAGTCAGAGGCTGCTCAGACAGACGAAATGGACACCCACCCACCCAGGCTGGTTCAGTCTCAGCAAAAGATTACACGTCAAGAGATAAAAAGAGATCTTCACTCCGGGGAGGGATTAAAAATCAAGAGATCTAGTGCCTTCCTCCCAACTAACGAAATAAAGACCCCACATTTCTAATCCAAACCTCAATGCAGCAGGAAAAGCCCTGCAGAACCTTAGAGCCTGAAGAGGCTTCAATCGAACTCCTTGATTTTGGCAAGATGAAACTGACCCTAAAGAGGCTGGAGCAGTCCCTCGAGATCATGTAACCTAGGAGCAGTTCAAACTTCCTCCACGCCACACTGTCTGCCAAACGAGCTGGGCAAATACAATTTTCAAAGATTCCAGATCAGGCGGACGATCCCCTCAAGCAGCCAAAGGGCTCTCTGAAGCACAAGCACAGATCGACCTGGCCCATGAGGCTGTGTGGCAGTCGCCCACGCAGGCAGTGGGCAGCCCCCCTTGCTGCTGTCAAAGGACCCAACTTACCCTCTGAATCAGTGCCTGTCCTAGCAAGAGACCCTTTCTCAGCCCGATACCTGGCCATTCACTAGAGGTAACAGAGAATATTAAATGTCAAGAACAGCATCCCAGAAGGGGTAAAGGAGAGAGATTAGTGAGCATTGCAATTCTTTTCCTGGAAGAACCTGAAAGCCCACTTAGTCCAGTCCTCTCGTTTCCCAGATGAGGAGAGAGGGGAGTGTTTTGCCCAAAGCCACATTCCCAGCTGAGGGCAGGGCATTACTTTCCAGAGAATGTTACTTCGGGTGGGGAAAAGGCAGGGTTGATTGTCTCTGGGACGGTTCGGTTCGTTGCTGGCTAGAGAAGTGTAACGCCCCTAAAAAGGACACTGGTTCCTCGTTATCACTTATGAAGGCACAGAGCAACGGCTAACGGTTGTAGTGAAGGGGCACCAGTTAGAAGCATACGGCCCAGACACCTAGAACCAGAAAAATAAAGACACAACCTCGCGGGGAGCGAGTCCAGCCGAGGTGCACCCGGAGAGGTCACCGGCCCCTGCCTTAGTGGGAATGGAGAAACACCAAACGTAAAGGAGCGCTTGGTCAGGTCCAGAAAGGAAAGTTTTAAAGAAAGGCTGACTCGGAAATCTACACCTCGAGGCCCAGAGCCCAGGAGAACAGGACTGTGGGACACAGCCCAGAGGAGCACATTCGAGGGCAGCACGATGGCTGCAGAGGAAACTGGCTGTGGAGACCAGACGACCATCAGGCTACAGCCTGAAGATGCGTCCTCTACAAGCTGCCTCAGAGCTTCCGGGAGCTCACTCCGCCTCGCCGCTCCATGAAGGAACCCAGATGTGAACAGAAAGAGGGGCCAGGGGTACGGCTCAGACTCGTGCGTGCAGTAAGCCTCACTGGGCCCCCAAAGAAAAACTCCCATGTTAAGACGTGGGGGAGGGGCTGTAAATGGAGCATACTGGACAGAGAAGTACAAAGAAGGACCATTAGAAATGGACACAGACCTCTCTCTCTCTAGAAAGCAAAGCATGGGAAAGAGAAAGGCAAGATTCTGGATGAATTGAGAGAACGGAGGGATATTTAAGAAGCCAGACCCCCTCCACCACACCAAACACACTGAGACATACCAATAGATGCTACGAAATTCTCTTCCTTTAAACTTCTGGTGTCCACTTCCTTCGGGCCCTTTCCTGCAGCTGTTGGTGCCCGCGGCCCCAGCTGGGGAACTCTCAGCTGGGCCATCGCCTTTGGGTCGCCCCGGCCAGCCAGGCCAGCATCCTTGCCAACTGGTGTATTTACACTCTCTGTTGGACTCCTCTTCCGCTTGTCTGCTTCTGAGGAGAAGATCAAATAGAGGAAGAGGTCAAAGAGACAGTGAGTAAGAATCAAGGCGTGCAAATGGGGGAGAGAAACAAGAACGCAGGAGGATGTGGAACGGAAGAAGTGCAGGCATAGAGAACCTGACGCCCTACTGCCGCGACAGAAAGACACCCACTACACATAAACACGCACTAGAAAACAAAATCCCCAAGCCTAACGGGAAGCAACTTAGCATGGGGAAGTCTGCCGAGGGGACAAGTTCATTTTCTTTGGAGACAATGGGGGAGCTGTGGACGGCACGCCGCCCCGCTGGTATGCTCCCTACCTTTGCTATAGTAGTGGGTCTGAGCGATCTCCAGAAGCCCGAAGATGCTGGCCATGCCGCCCAGACCTGCATGGGCGTATGACTGCTCCAGGCTGAGTACCGTGCACTTGAGCAGGTCTAACATTCCCTTGTACACCTTTCGACTGATCTCCTGCGGCAACAATCCAGGGGCTCAAGCTGGCAAAAGTGCCTTTGGAGTCCACATCCCCCTTCCCTGTCGATTCCAACTCCCAACCCCCAGCACTGACCACGTCCGGGATGATGTCCTGCCGGGCATCGTCCTCTGACTGCACCACGCGGTTCAGCTTGCTCAGGACAAAGACCCGCAGCTGCTCACTCTCCAGCAGCCGCCGCACCTTCTTCATGTTGAGCCAGCCAACTCCCTGGCCATCCAGCACGCTGTGCACCACCTCCTTCAGGAACTGCTGGTTCTCACTGTGGGTGCCACACACCATTTCTGTGGTCACTAGCTCCTTTGCAGAGCATCCCCCCTTTCGCCAGACTAGACGTCTGCCTCCAGGGGCAAAACACAAAGCCAAGAGTGCCAATGTCCAAGTCCAGTGCATCCCCCAGAGCTCCAGATAGCCCGGTTTGCCCAGGTACCCACCACTGCTGCCTCGCTCTCCTCAGCACCGGGAGCTATGACTGCTGTGTGGGGAAGGAGTCAGAATGGGAAGTGCTGGCATGGGCTGAATTCATCTGCCCAACTAAGAGCTTCCCTCCCCCTCCTGAGCGCCCTCAAAGTTTGCTTCAGGAATTGCTACCTCTATCCAAGAACTTTTAAAACGGCTCTGCCATTACCTAGAATTGCTGGATCGACCCTGGGGTGACGGAGGTTCTCTCTTCACTGTCGGGCTGTGTCTAATGACAGATGACTTCTGGTCCACCAAGGCCCTCCTGTTTCCTATAGCCAGGAAGGCAGGAACGAAAGCCATCACTACTGTAGCCCGGGAGCTAGGGTCCGCAAAGCCGTGGGCAGCCAGGTCCCACATCATCCCCCAGAGGTGCTGGGCGAGGATGGCAGCGGGAGTCACACAGGGGTGGAAACCAGCCATGGCCATGTGGAGGAGGTGGGGATGGAGACTCGGGTCACTCCACATGCACCAGCAGCACGCCCCAGGGGCAAGCATGGGCATCACGGGGGCGGGGCAAGCAGGTCATCACGTGATGCTGCTTGCTCCAGGAGGAGGATGGCCCGCAGGCAGGCACAGAAGATGCTGGGAAAGAAGACCATGCATAGCTCACGGGCAAGACCCACCTTCACCACTCCCGGGGCCGGCTTCAGTAACAATCTCCATTAGAGTATTTAGCCCAAATACTGGGACACAAAATACACAATTAGTAGGTGCGCCACGATACCACAACCCCTGTAACCCTCGATGGAGCTGTAAGCCAGATAGACGGAGCATTCTCCCAAAGCTTGGTGCACACAACCTGGGTTCTCAGGCCCCTCAGAGCTGGAAGCCCAGTGACCAGGAGACAACCAAGGCTCCAGGGAAGACCATCTCTAAGACCACGGCCTCTCAGAGCCAGGGGCAGGGTGAATGGACAAGGAGCCTTCAGGTCCTGAACAGGCACATGCTGGGAGAGGGACCACCAGTTTCCAGGAGCCCTCCAGCACAGAGGGCCTGAGGGTGTGCAGAGGGCAGAGGCCCGTCTTGCGGATGCTGTCATGGGAAGTGGGGTGGGGGGGTGAGGATGGCAGGCGGGCGGGAGTGACAAGTGCAGCAAATGAAGTGAAGCATCAGCATGCGATGGAAGTGTTTTAACTCTTCTCCTCTTCAACTGTGTCAGATGAAAGCCAGGGCCGCTACCACCTTTCCATGCCTCGCCTGCTGAGCCTTGGGTGAGTTCTCTCCTCAGGGCTCATCAGTTCCCTACACCACTAGCTCTGATGTCCTTTTGTCCATCTATCCTATGTTCCCAATCCCTCCAAGACCGTTCCTTAGATTTCTGACATTTTTAACCACTGGAAAGAGAGGTCAGTTAAAAAAATACACAGAACTGCTTCTCACTGAGCTTTCTACTATGATTAAATATCTCAGCACAATATCCAGAGGAAACAAACAAAAGTCACTAAATTCCGAAGAGCCCCTCAACCTGTCAGAGACCACTAATGCAGATCAAATCAGGTCTCAACTGCTCTGAGAAGCCAACCAATACCACCTGGCTCACTCACAGGCCCTCGCTGACATGAAGCCAAAGTAAGAGGCATTTTGACTCTATAAACACTACCAGGCTCAAAAAACAAAACAAAACACATACATGGTGCCAGGCTCCTCACAACCACCCCCTGGTGGGCATTGTCTCTGGGGGGTAGTTCACGCAGTAGGAACCTGGCAGATAACCAGCACTGGGTGACCCCACCGTTAGCTAAGCACCTCTGACAGTTCCCTGGAAGCAGCAGCGACCCCACAGTTACCATTACCCTAAATGATAGCACAGACTCTTCTCTTTAGCTACAAGGACAGATTCATCTGAAAACCAGCGAGAGCCCCAATGTGCAGTGAAAGCCGTGAGAGGCGGTAGGAGGGGCAACAACTGGATAGAAGGACTCATCACACGCAGGGCTCCCGACCAGCACTCTCGGGCCTGAAGGGCTGCTAGAGAAGCCTGGCGTGCAGAGGAGGGCTGCATTACCTTTCAGGCTGGGGAAGGGTGTGGTCTTCTCCCGGGCTCCTTTGGTGGGCAGCGTGAGGTTAGAAAGACTGAAGCTGGTACTGTGGTTCCGATACAGGCTGCCTGTCAAAGGGAGGGTGTGAGAGCAATGAGTCTGGGGGATAAAGAATCGAAGCATTATACCCTGACGACTGAATCATCATCTTGGCCTTCCTCCTCCCAAACGTAGTTCCTGTGCCTCCCATCAGTCTATCCCAGAAAGGGCCAAGTCTAACTCAGGGCAAACAAAGGGGCTACTGCCAAGATGGCTCCAAACGCAGTGACGACGTGGTCTGACTGCCTCTCTCCCACAGCAGCGTCCGTCTGAGTCACTCATCGGCTGCTAACGCGGCACGAAAGTCAGCAGTTAATGCGTTTCTGATCTGAAGTGGGTGCTGCCCCTTCCTGGCTTCTGGAGAAACGCACACTCACAATTATCCCCTAGGCCGGCTCTCCCCTATTCCCTGGTCTGAAGTCTGCCTCCAGTCTTTAACTGACCCCAAGCCTCACTTTCGGAAATATTCTCTATGCACGAAAGTCAACCTCATATAGATTTCAAAGCACATTCATGAAAAAGTCCTTCACCAGACAAAGAACATATGAGATACATACCAAGTCAAATTTGACCAGTGTATTTCCACAAGGTATATGTACAAGTGCAAGACTTTTAATATAAAGATAATTTTTAGTTGACTCGCTGTCTTAGCTGAAATAGATGGACACCTCCAGGTATAAACATAGTGCTTAATCTGTCCCTGTTCTTTACTGACCTCCCCTGAAAATACCCACTGAGTATCACCAAACGCTCTGAAGTGGGGCTTGGTGATGCCAGCCTAGCCCTACAACTCTACAAGGCTGTGGTTCCGAGCGGCATCCGCCGCGGCCAGGCCCTGCTGGAGAGAAAACGGCACAGAGGCGTGAGAGAGTTGAAGCACTTACTGGCAAAAGACATGATGCCCCCGAAGCCCTCAGTGCTGTTGTTGGAGATGGTGGAGGTGGGTGAGCTCGCTCGGGAGTCTGACTCCGCGTCTGAGTCGCTTGCCAGTTTCAGGCTGTTGGGCCGCAGCAGCTTCTGAGCCCTTGAATGCACAGCGGCACCTATGAGCCCCCAGCAGGGGCACCTGACCTTGGGCCTGTGGCCCGAGGCTACCCTGCAGTTCCCTCCGGGGACAGCAGGACCACAGAGCATTCAGGCTCTCAGGCTTCCTGACTGAGCCTCGCCTGGGGCCCACTGCAGTGAGGGCCTTCAGTCACCCATCTCGGAGGAGTCCCCAGGCTCTCACCGACTGCCACTGCCATGCTGGCTGAATCGGGGAGTGTAACTTTCCCCCTGGTCATCATCCTCTTCCTCAGGGGGAAAGCCATACTGGGGCTCGAAGTATGGATTGTCATAGGTGCGCCGGCGCACTGACCCCTCTCCAGTTTCCGCCTGACGCCTGTCCACGTTCGGTCTGCCAACGCTGGGAGGCACGGCAGGCGCGGCCTTGGAGATGCCTACTGCCGCCTTGTCACCCATCTCTGTCGAGTCAGCAGGTTCCTGCAGGCCACAGTAAATGAAAAGTCATCAGCTGGTGCCCAGGGTGCCCTCCCACATTCTCGGTTTGGCAGGGCCAAGCCAGGCCTGTCATATCCCTGTCCTAACGAATGTGTGAGAAAGATCTCTGTGACACCCCTGTTCTTTGTCCCCACAAACTACGCGAGGGGGAATCTCAACTAATGGCTGAACAAAGACAGATGACCTCCTTCTGGGGTCAAAACTACACTGCAGAGGCTCTAGCTGTGGCTGCGGTGGAGAGGAAGAAAGAGAGATTCTGAAGAGAGAAGCCAGTGAAATCAATAGCTTCATCCCAGTTTTCCTAACAGAGGCCAGGCCCACGTCCCAGCAGTCCTCACGCACAGAGCTGGCTCCGTGGATGACGGTGCTGGGGCTGCTGCTGGCGGTGGTGCTGGAACTAGAGCGTGGTGGGGGGTTGTCCTGTGAGTTCTCGCTGTCGGGGCCAGGCTCCTCCGCCTCCTTCTGGCTCTGCAGCTCCTCAATCTCCACCTCACTGGCATCCCCCAGTGCCGCGTGGGTCAGAGGGTCCACATCTGCCAAAACACGAGGACGGCAGGTACAGACCACACCATCCCAGAACCCCACAGCCTGCCCGGAGCTGGCCGAGTTTCCCCAGGACACTTACTAGGAGTATCACCGTTGATGTCACATTTCATCATTTCACTGACAAAGTCACCGAGGGAGGAGTAAGAAGAGCTGGAGTCATCGTAATCCATGCTGTCACTGCCACTGCCGAGGGAGGAGCGCACACACAAAAGGACAATAGGAGGAAGGCACAGGGGAAAGGACCAGCTGTCAGCATTAGGGAAAACAGAGGAGCACCCTTAACTCCAGGCCAGGGAACCATGTAAAATAAGGAAGCTAACACACAGCAATCAACCAAAGCATAACCAAAGCTTCAGATGCTGGTATCTAACTTCTGTGAGATTTTGCCACCGTGCTGCCTCAGGGCCAGCGAGAGCCTCTGTACTTAAGCCACCGCTCTGCTGGCAGACGGGACGGCTCACCTGTCATCGGTGGGGTCAGAGTCAGAGTCTCGCTCCGGCGGCACACTCAGCGCCTCGGCCAGCTGGGAGTTGCTGTCGTAGACGCGATAGTGGATGGGCTGCAGCTGATGAGCGTACCACTTGGGCTTGTCCCCAATCAGGGCCGGGTCAAACATGTCTACCCGAAGAGGAAAAAGGAGAGAGTTAGTAACGGCGGGGGGGAGGGGGGAGCAAATGATACATAAAGAAAGGTAGGAACAAGTCCAAAGCCAAAGAGGAATGGAAGGGGCAGGCCAAAGATGAGGGAGGGAAAAAAGCAAAGGGAAGAGCCGCCAGAGGGACGAAGGCCGAGGGCGGGACAGCAGGCGGGCAGGGGACTCACTGTTGTGAATGCGCTGAAAGGCATAGTTGGCAGGGTTGAGGATCCATTCCCCAAAGTACTCCACAGCCTGAGTCCTGGCCAATTTCTCAGCAAAAGGAGTCTGCCGGGGACGCGAGGCTAGAAAGGAGCCCGCTTGGAAAGCCACCACAGGCCGAGGGAAGAGACGCAGGGTACGTGTGTGCATCTGAAAGCCCTGCAGCACGTTGGGGGAGTTGAAGAAACGGACCATGGCCACTCTGGGGAAGAAGGGGAGGCGAGATAATCCGAGTCCCACACCCTGCGGAGCGAGGGCTCCTACGACCCGGCGTCTCAGACCCCCTCCCAAAGCCATCAGTGAGCCAGCTTCCAACACCAAGTGGGGTGGTGTCTGAAAGAGTCTTCAGTCCTCTTCTTCACTCCAGCCCTTAGCTGCCCGAGGGAATAAAGGACTATTTCTTCTCGGCTTTGACTAAGGTGGCAAATGTAACCCAGCTGTTACACATATTTTATATACGAAGAAACTGGCTCAGGGAAGGAGTCTGCCCCAAGGTCACTGCAAGCGGAGCCCAGCTGAAGAGCTCGTGACTGTCTAAGCTGCTTGGTGGGTACCTGGTTGCGACATCCACAGAATCGACATCATTGCCATAGATGAGTGGGTTGAACTCGGTGGAAGGGGTGGACTGCAGGTCACTAGAAGGCCTTCCCAAGAGCAGGGGGATCTCCTGGCCCTCGTGGAATTTTTCCAGGTTGAGGATCGGCTGGGTGTTGAGACTCATGCTGGCTAGGGCCTGTGGAGCGACAAGAAATTCCTCACTGAGGGCAGAGTCCCGGGCTGCCGGCCCGTCTCATAGCCTGGGAAAGGGCCTGCCTCTTAGAAATAAGAACCCAAATATTTTAGCCTTTAGAAAATAATGTGAATTATGCAGATCTTCGGCTTAAGCCAACTTGGCTCAGGGCAAGTTGATCAAATTCAGGTCAATAGTTTTCACATTTTTTTAGCCATGAAATCTTGTTTTTCAATTGAAATCTCTGTGGAAACATGAACAACTGAATCTTCGGCTTCTTTGAAGGACACAAGGAACCCAGGGCCTCATGTGTTTGGTGCTGGCAATCTGAGTCAACCCCTCGGGAACTCCATGGGGCACTGTGGAACCACTGGGCTCGGTCAGCGAGCTTCTTCAATGTTACTGAGCATAGATTTCACCGGGGGGTGCCGTTACAATGCAGATTCTGACTCAAGAGGTCTGGGGTGGTTCTGCACGCCTACCACGCCTGCCCAGGGGAGGCTAGTGCTGCTGGCCCGCAGATCATACTCCGAGCAGCAGAGATAGAAACGCAGGGTCCGTGAGCCCAAGGACCAACCATAGCTCCTACAGCTCTTCAAAGTACAGTTCCATACACCATACACCAGCCCCTCCACGTCATCAGTCATACCACAGCAATCACCAGGAATGAAAATAGGCAAAGGAAAAGAGCTACAGAACTTTCTGAACTTGGGAGCCTCGCCAGACTGCAGTAACAAGGTATCATGTTACATCGGCAGGGGTGAAGCAAGTGAGAGGGATGATAAAAAATGACCCACTTAAATTCATGCAGGGATGATCTAGGTGCTGCTAAGCAACTCAGACTAGAGAGATTCCCGATGACCCTACAAATGACAGCAGGGATTCCTAGAAGACAGAGTCATCTACTGGTGGTTCTCTATAACCCACACGGCAGGCAAAGGAGTGGGGCCTGGTCAAGTTTTACCTTCAAATACTGTGTTCAGCATGCAGGGGAAGAAGAAAGTCAATCAATGAAAAATGCATTGAAGGGATTACTCAAAGGAAGGAATTTTTGAAAAAAGGATTCTACAGGAACCTAGGGATCAATTTAAGAGAAAAACATTAAAAAAGCCAGATTGTCCTCACTCCCTCCTAATAAGGGTGGGAGGATCCAAGGCCATAAAGAGCAGACGTGACAAAAAGCTGAAAGTGAAGGGTGCTTTACAAAGCATCGGGAGCATCAGAAGGTGAGAGGCTGCATAATCATCAGAGGGAATCTGAACAGCCCTTCTGAGGTTCACCCTGCCCCCCGGGGTTACCCCTCCCCTCATGCCCGCCCAAGGCGAGGGCTGTCTACAGGGCGTCTGGCAGGGGAGCCGCTCCCACGTCCCGCCGGCTGCCTACAGCTGTCCTGCAGCAGCTGCTGCTCCCCTTCCTTTTCTTTGTTCTTCACCCACCTGCTTCAAATGTTTTTTCAGCTCTAATGATTCTGGTTCTGGCAGGACAGGAAGCACTTCTGCATTGGTGGGGGCAATCACCTGCACCAGAGAAAAGACACAAGGCCATATGACCTTAGAACTGACTGCTTAGGGGTTTCTCTTACATAAGGGTAAGTGAAAAGACTAGCAGGCTGTAGATACAAGAGTATCATATGTACATGCATACACACATTACATACCAGCATATGAGACATACACACGTGTATATGACATACATACACACCTGAGAGGAAATACACCTGAACGTTGTCGGTGACTCTCTACATAGTAGGATTATGTTTTTTATTTCCTTCTTTGTACTTATTTGTACTTTCTACAATTTTTATAATGAACATATAAAAGGGCTTGCTACCGAAGTCTGTATTCACACTACAGAATGTTAATATACATTTTCAAAAGTCTGTACTGAAAGACAGTTTCTTGCTAGAAACTACAACTGAAAAAAGCACGTCCAGCCAGCATAACTGCCCTACTGCTCTGGGATGCGGGGAGAACTTCATTCTGGCAACACTACCTCTTGTCATTCTTGGAGTCCCAAAAAGGGCTTAAAAAAAATAGTCTCAATGCATCACACTGCAGAGATCACCCCCGCCCCCCCGCCCCCCCCCACACACACCTCAGGACCTTCCTGGGAGTAACCGAGAAAAACAGGACACGGCCCCACTGTAGCCCCACCCTGGCTCAGCCGAGACCTCACCCTGCTGCTGTCCAGATCCACTAGCCACACGTCATCAGGCATTTTGAAGTCCAGTTTATAGAGGAAGAAGCTGGCGGGGACCCCAATGATGTACGGGGTTGGAGCCAACAGCAGCTGTGGGATGGATGGAGAGGGGAAGAGACAAAACCGAGACCTATTGTGACCACTTATCAAAGGCAGGGTTTTTCTAGATAAAGGAACATTCCCTTTCTCAAAACCCTCGCAGACAGATATAGATGTGTTTCAAAATTTAGAATTTTTCAGATTTTAGAAAAATTTATGTAACACCTGCAGTGGTATAGCCAGTAGTAGCCTGGAATCATGAACATTCACTGGGTAAATAAACACCATCAATAGCACGGGCTTTACCACCAGCTTAGCTGGAGTCGGGTCAGAGTTTTGCAGACAAGTAGCTGGTGACAGGGGACTGGGGACCAGAACTGATTTACAGCTTCCTGGGGCATTGAACCTCCCCCTCCCCCACCCAGAGCTGGACAGAGTCGGAACACAGAGGTGACAAAGACAGGAGGCACCTCGAGACTCACCTGCTCTGCCGATGCCATGCAGGTGGGCAGCAGGGGGATAACAGGAAACATATACTCCAGGGGGTAGATCATGGCCACAAATGCCATCACAGACATGGAGAGGGCGTTGTAGTCTCGGGACTGCAGCACCACCTGCCACGAGTCGTGAGGGTCACTCGACCGCATCGTAAGGTTTATGAGAAAACAGCTTCCAACACAACGATTTCCTTTCTTTCACTTTGCCTGCGGCTCCAGACACTTGGTGTCCACCATCATCCCTGCTCTGTACCCCACTCCGCCCGTCCCCTCCCAGTCCAAGATCGGCCACAGTCTTCCCCTGAGTCACTCCCTCTGTTCCTTGTTCTTGAGCCCGCAATCCCAGGACCACTCACTGGGACAGAACTACTGATATTCCCGGAGAATCCGGTCAGTATAATTAAAGATAATTAAACTGAAGGGCAAGCCCTCCGAATACCTCCCACACGATACCACTATCTTAGTTCAACACACACCTACCGAGTAGCTGCTATATTCCTAGCATCATATTACCTCCTGGAGACAAAAAGATGAAAGAGATACAGTGTCTGTCCTCAAAGAGCTCGTGGCTTGGCCTCTGCCATATTCCAAAGCTTGAGGAAGGTCTAGAAAGCTGGTCCTCTCACCTTGTGCTCTAACAGGATGCAGGTGAGCACCTGAAGGCAAGCATCCACACCCAGAAGTTCCAAGGGCAGGTGCAGTGGGAAATCCACCAGGCTGAATCGAGAGGGGTCCGGAAGAGCAAAGGTCAGCGCTTGCTGGAGCTCCTGGGGTAGGACCTCGATGTCTACTCGCTTCTGCCCCAAGACGGGTACTGGGGAGCGCAGCAATCGATAGATCCAGGCCTCGATCTCCCGAAGGTCGTGCAGAAGGGCACTTGACTTCTCCTCCACTAGCAGTGATCCGGTGAAGATGCGCCACATGGTGTCCCTGAGAAGCAGAGAGCGGGAAAAAGACGCCTAAGTACCAGGAGCTGATACCCCACGGCAACCCACCGTAAGCAGGGAGGGTGTATAATAATGAAAGTTGGAAGGGCCCACCCTTTGAGCTCAGCTAGGACCTCAGGGTAAGTACAAGAGTGAGGACAAGTATAAAAATGTACTCATGGTCCTGCCCATCATGAAGCATCAGCTCCTCAGCACCGATCCAAACACAACTATGGTGGGAGGGCCAACTCAGCAGCAGTCCTTTGCTTAGTAAGGACGAACATAATGTTCTTGGAAAGGTCTGAAAAACTTCAGGCCTTAGAGAAAATCTCCTGGGCCCCTCACAGACCAATTGCACCTTGTCTCATAAATGCTGCCCCTGCCCCCGCCCCGTTTCCTGAGCACCACTGGCAAACCGCACCTTTGGATGCCTCGAGGGATGCCCAGTTTCTTGCCCAGCAGTCGCTCGCTACAGCAGTCCACCAGGCGCTTGAGGGTGTACAGACACTCCCGGAAGGTGGAGAAGAAGGGGTAGTGGCTGAGCACGCAGAGGGACGTCAGAGTGCTGTTGCGGGAACGGCTGCCTGCCTTGGCCCGGCGTTTTCCCCGAGGAGACTGGTTCACATCAGGGGTGGATTCAGCGCTGGGAGGCTGCAGGGACGAGCTGCTCTCCGAGCCCTCAGTGCCGACCTCTTCTGAGGCACAGGTGGCCCGGGGTCCTTCCTTCCCACGGGACCCGGCCCCGGCCTCCCCCTTTTCCTTAGGCATTCGCTTCTGGAAGGAGCGGTAGAAGTTAACACAGATGCCATAACGCGTGACCCCAGTGTCTTTGTCCGTGAGGGTGAAGACAAAAGAGGTGTCATCCCGCAGGCTCATGCGCCGCTGCCGCACACTCAGACAGCCCTCTGGCTGGCAGAAGAACACGACGTCGGGGGGCAGGGGAAACTCGGCATGGTCCTCCAGTGGGTATCGCCGCAGCAGTTCGGGAGTCTGGGCCACGCTGTCACTGCTCGGGTGCCTGAAGAACACAGAGCCCAATTCAGCAGCCTGGGGGATGGGATGCTCTACCAAATCTTACCACAGTCAACCAATAAAGTTCAAAATGCTATTTGGGATCAAGTAACTAACTGCAGGACCTTGGAAAATATGGGTGCTGCTTGCTACATTTAGCTGGTTGGCTAAGTGAGGCCTGCATTGTTATGAAGACATCTATTCTGAAGAGAAAAATCTCAACAATAAAATTATCACTCACACCTTTTCAAGGTGTGTCAACTAATCAATCACCAAAAGAACACATGTAGGTTAGAGAAGGAGCAAAATGTACTTTTCCTTTTTATAAAACAAGGACACCGAGGCATATAAAGTACATTTGCTAAAGAACACAAAGATGCTCGTTAAGAGGAGAGTTCTGCCCTGGCTGGTGTGGCTCAGTGGATTGAGTGCCAGCCTGTGAACCAAAGGGTCACTGGTTCCATTCCCAGTCAGGGCAGACGCCTGGGTAGTGGGCTAGGTCCCCATAGGGGGTGTGCGAGAGGCAACCACACACTGATGTTTCTCTCCCTCTCCCTCTCCCTCTCCCTCTCCCTCCCTCCTTCTCTCTAAAAATAAATAAATAAAATCTTAAAAAAAAAAACAAAACCCAAAACCAAAGAGAGTTCTGCTCCATCTCTGTTCCTCCAGCCGCTACTCTGAATCCCCCTGACTGTGTTGCTTTCACTAGTGGCATCACTCATGCGCCCATCAGAGTAAAATGAGGGGAAGAACGAGACATGCAAATCCACATGGAAATGGAGAGGGGAACAATTTTGTGGCTATCCCAGATGACAAGACAAAAATCAGTCTCTTCTTGGTTACCTGGCACCTACGATCACTAGATAGTCAAGTAGCCGAGGGCAGAACTTCTTCTTCTGCACCATGGTTCCAATGCATCAGTTCATCTCAGAGAAGCTGCAGGGCACCAAGCAAGGAGTCAGTGCTCCCAGGAGTAATCCTGTCGTTATCTGAAAATCCAAGTCTAGCAGAAAAGAAGTACTGATAAGATCCATTGCTCTGCCTAAGGGACACAGCCCTGTCAGCTTCATCCCAGCCAGGGGCACAGGACAGAAGGTCTTCCAATTTTGTGCTACAGACAGGAGAACCCGACACTTTCCCCAGCCTAGTGTTCAGTCTAGGCTTATGTGCTCACAGAGTCAAATGACAAGAAGGATAAATAATGGCTCACATCCCATCCCTACAAACTGGTTCATTCTCAGGCTTGCCCGTGGGGCTCCATTTCTGAAAACACAGACCCAGTGAAGTCTAATCTGGATTCAGTCATTATGATACCGAAAATTAAGTCACTTTCAGGACCGCTCCAGGGTGGATCAGGATCAAACCAGACTCTCTAATCAGCACTAATCTGTACTCCTAGCTCTAGACAAAACCTAATTATTCTCTGCTCCAATATTCTGCATTCAGCTTGATGTGAAACCACCATACAGACTATACAGTTAATTGCTCTCAGACAATCACAGCAGCTGGCTACTCTACCCTGTGCAATCTCAAATTAGGAATATCTGTGACCCAATTGCTTCATTTAAACAATTTTTCTTCCCTCTTCAAGCAAAAAAGGGACCCAGTGGCTACTGTTACTAGCTCTGCCCTTGGTGCTGAATCATAGCCTTTCTCCTCTATTTTGGTCCCAGCACTGGAATCAATAATACAACACACCACAGACAGGGCCTTGTCCTTCTGTAGCTGACAAAGACTGGGCATTAGATGCAGAAATAACAAGATTTCTCCAAGGACAGGGAGAGGAGCTCAGAGGAATTTCTAAACCAGAGTCCAAAACTTAGGAAAAGCTTACAGGGTCTTAATTATAGCTCCTTTCCTGTTGGGTCTCCCACACACTTCCGTAATAAAGTGTTTCACTCTACCTCAAGATGATTTTCAGTGCTTCCAGGATTCCACCTCTGTGCTCTGCACATGGCCACACTGAGACCTTGCTCACTATACACAGAGAATCCCATTACACTACACACACTCACAGACCAGTCCCTTTTCCGTTACTGCATGCGTGCCCATACACACATATACACTTCCTGTATGCGTAAGGCCCTATTTGATACAGATAAAGACTAGAAGAAGCTCTATCTTTTTTCTCCCCTGCTTAATAATAAAAGAAATGTTGCAACACCTCTCAAATCCTCAAAACACTGCTTCCTCCCTTCCCTTGCTCCCAATAGAGGACCAGCAGGTAACAGGATTCAGTTTTATCTCCATAGCTACTCTGGCTCCACTACTATTTATAGCCGAGCCACAGTCCCTCCCCTGCTCCGTGACCTCACAGTGCTAGCAGCTGCTACTCCAGAGCCGGCCGGGCCCCGTAACAATCCACTCTCCTTGAATCTGGATACATCTCTTCCACTGACAGCACCTGCTAATTATTAGGTTATCTTCTCCCCAGCTGTCTTTTCTTTGCACTTTGTCCTAATTCTGGAGTTTGACAGACATATCTCCTTTCCACACAACCAACACCAAGTTGCCCGAGCATGCCACAGACTCATTTCTAGGCATTACTGCCGCCCAGGAAGTCCTCTGATCCTCTCCTTTGCTAGGAGCATAATGCAGAAGGTGGGGTACCGTTACAGAGCTGACCTGAGCTCTTCCCCACCAGAGTGAGAAGAGGAGAGCAACAGAACTGAAATGGGAGACGGGTAAAAGCATAATTCATCCTATGAAGAATTATGTGGACAATGCCTGGGGCGAGAGCCAAAGTACAGTAAGTCTTCACTTACTGCCACCAGGTTCTGCAACTCTAAGTGAAACAATATATAACAAAACCCATTTTACCAGAGGTTAGTTGACATTAACAAGAGTTAAATTCCTAAGGCATCTCATCAACATTATAACTAAACAATGTTGAACAAAACATTATTTGAGGACCTGCTGTATCTTAAAATAAAATAGAATTTATAGGGCCAAGCTCAAGGCTAAGCCTTGAAATTTATATTTACACTGAAGATCAGGAACCCTTTCCTGCCAAAATCTCAAAGACCACACCTGAAGCATCTTCTGCTAATGAAGTAGGCATCAGGCCTCTAGTGGTGGGATCCCAGCCCCTCTCCACCGAGAATCACTTCCTAAAAGTCAAGTCATTATCATGCTCTTCAGAGCTCATCTCCCTCCAGAGCCACAGGGACCCTGAGATCTTGTGAGTGTTCTAGCTACTAGCAACAGGATGGATTTTTAGCCACAGTTCCTAGCTCATCAACAGCCACTGCCTTTGGTTAGTCAGGCTGCAGAAATAAGGGAGGCTTTTCTTCTCATGCTCTCCCCTACTCACAAATCCTCTACCACCACCTATAACTCACACTCTGTCTTCATATCCACCCAAGCTCAGATTCTGCCTCCTGCCTCGACCATATTTACTAACACGGAGCCCCTGGTTCCTCGGTCCTATATTCCAAAGGCATCAAGCTCAAAATGCATACCAATCCGCTGAAGTCCTGCATCACCATCCACTCCATCCAGACGCAGATTTACAACCCACAGGCCTTTCTTTAAGTTAGCGATGTCTCTTCAGCCTACAGCCAACCCTAAGAATTCGCCCTTCTTTAAGCGCAGAATTTCATAGTAAAACCACAGGAACCTGAGAGCGATATGACATCTTTGCTGACGTGAGCACAAAGGGGTGTATCCTCCTCCCCCTCCCCAGGCAGTGACCTTGCAAGCACGTCAACACAGTCTGGGTCCAGCATGGGAGAGAGCGGAGAGCAATGAGACAGGCAATAGGCAGCGCTGGGAAGGAGGGGAGGGCAGAAAAAGGAGGAAGAATTTAGAGATGCACGAGGATGCGAGGATGCGAGGATGCGGAGAGAAGCAGTTGCAGGAAAGGTTAAATGGTGTCTCCACTCACTAACAAGCCAATTTTGAAACACCAAAGTAAACATAAATATTTCAAAGAACCAAACGTAGTTCTTCAAACCGTAACCAAAAATAAGGTGCAAAGGCACACGCACAAGCGCGCGCGCGCGCGCCAGGTGCCATCCCGGGTGGGCCCTTGGGCTGGACAGCTCTGCCCGCCCCCTCACCTGCTGGACAGTTCTCCCCCGCCTCCGCCCCGGGACCCGTGCCGCCCGCCCGTCCCGCAAGAACCGAGCCGAGCAGCGGCGAGCTGCGCCCCGTGCAGTGGCCCGCACCCCCTCGGCGACTCGGAGTGCCCCCACTTCCAGCCCCGCCCCTTCTGTGCAGACCCTTTCCTCGCTCTCGAGACCCCGCGCGCCTTGACGTTCCTTTGGGGCCTCCTGAGACCTCCTTCCTCCTAGAGCCCCTGCTTCCTCTCCGAGCCCGGTTTCCTGCTGGGAGCCCCGTCCCAAATACCCTTCCAGGGCCCCCAGTGGACCGGACCTTCCTACCTCCTGAGCTTCGGGGAACCGGCCAGGCCCAGCCGGTTGTCCTCCGGGAGCAGAGCGTCCGTCGCTCCCCGGCGCGCGGCCAGTTCCGCGTCTGTGCCGGGGGCCGCGTACCGCTCCGACCGGCTGAGGGAGGAGAGGCTGAGGAGGACGGTGGGCCCTACCATTCACCCCCGCAGGGGTACAGGGTGGCACCGAGCCGAGCGCTGAAAGGTGGAGCCGACCTCGGGAGACAGGCGGCTACGCACACACCTATAGGAGTGGGAGTGGGAACGCGATGGGGAGCGCAGGGCCAGCCCAGCGCCGCTGCGTGCCAAGGTTGCGCAAACAGGTTTTAATTCGACATGGTGATAGACGAAGTGCGGACTAACCGGGAAGCTACTTCTCAGGGTAAACTGCTCCCGAGTTTCTGATCGTCCCCCGCGCGCACCACCCCTCGCCTCCCCCCCCCCCCCACACACAGCGCTTGGAAGTGCCCAGCCGCCCGTGCTGGAAAGCCCGCTGCCCCGGCAGTGGAGCGTACCAACTCAGGGGTGGCGGGGGGGATAGAAGCCGGAAGACGCGGCTCGGTATCACTACACCGGGTGAGCGCGAAGGGAAGGGGGTGTGAGCGGTGCCGCGGTGCCCGCTGGGAAATAGAGTCCGGCCTCCTGCGAGGCCCAACCCCAGGCTGGGCAGCCTCTCCCTGGCCTCCGGGGACCTTTCTTCCTGTCCCATAGTCTGGGGACCGAAACGAGCACAGGTGCTTAGCTGAAATGCTAGTTCTGAAAATTCAACACCTTCCCCACAGAAAGACAGCTTGACCCTCTACGCCCACCATGAAAGGGGAAGGGGGTACCGTCATTTCATGGACCCTCACGGTGCAATGGAGCTAGTAAAAGGAGGCTGGCACTTGGACTTGAGTCCGGAGGTGAGCCTAAAGGACACAGGCGTCCCTCCTCTGTGGCCCTTTCCCCACCCCCAATCCAGAAATTGCTTCTCATTCTGTATTCATTTTGGTCTTCTTGTACAAACAGTACCAGTCCGACCTATCAGACAGGCAGCCCTGAGGTATTTATGGCCAAGCCGCAGAGTGACAGTGGAGAATTTCTCGTGGGGCCCTGTGGGGAAGACAGGAAGTGGTGCAGGCAGCATCGGCAGTGCCCTGGAGAACCCAGTGCAAAGTGGCCCCAGGTCCATTCATTTGGTCGGTCAGTATAGTGTTCAAATGGAGCTCAGCTCTGGCAGGACCCCCGATGCCCAGCAGCCACAAACTCCCAACCCTTTGACTCTCCTTTAATGCCACATGAGGATCTCCTTTGCCCAGCTCTCAGGAATGTTTGCCCTACTCAGTCTGTTCCACCTGTAGGAGGCAGCTTCGGGGCCTCCGCCAGCCCAGAAAACCGAAGATAAGGGGGAAGGCCAGTCACTCGTGCACATCCCAGATCTCAGAGAGCAGCGGGGGAAGCTTTTTGTCCTGCAGGCGCAAGGCAAACACTTGCTCTGAGTGGACGCTGCTCAGTGTCCGGAGGCTCACCAGCTTCATTAGCATCCGTGGGAACATCAGTCGGTCCTGGGGGAGGAGGCCAAGTACAGACTTTGTCTCTCCCCAGGGAAGGGGGGCAAGGATAGTGGTGTTATGGGAGAAGCAGAGAACAGTCTACACCAGGGGTGTCAAACTCATTTTCACTGGCGCGGGGCAGGGCACATCAGCCTCGAGGTTGCCTTCAAAGGGCCGAATGTAATTTTGGGACTGTGTAAGTGTAACTACTCCTTAACTAGGGGCAAGGAGCCCGGTGTTGCCGCCAGGTAGAAACAAGGTGTGGGCCAGATGGAACAAGGTAGAGGGCCGGATTTGGCCCGAGGGCCTTGTGTTTGCCCCCTGTGGTCTACACGATGTAATTAGAGGGGATTCTTGAAGAGACAGTCAGTGTGTCAGGGAATGAGCCCGTGTGGAGGGGAAAGGGCTCTGAGGGGAGACTCACATGGGGGTGGTGGATGGAGACGTAGGCATGCAGGGCCTCCACATAGGTGTGTTGCAGCCTCTCTACTTGGAGCTGATCCTGCACGTTGGGCCGGTCTATAGTTCACCAACAGAGTTGAGGAGCAAGTCTGGCCAGGGTCAGTTTCATACCCCAAATCACAACCAAAAATAGGAACGTGTCCCACCCTACCTCTCCCACCCCAAAGTAACACGGACAGCAAGGGCCTCCACCCGCTATGGTGCCTGTGCTATGGGGCCAGCAGCCCTCCTTAGTTCAGGTCTCTTGCTCATTTTTCCCTCTTGCCCATCCTCCGCACCTGCAGAAAAGATGCTGATGGCAATGAGCAAAGCAAACTCGGCATCATTGAGTTGCAGCTCGTTCATGGCTCTGGAGAACTCGAAGATGGGGTTGATGAACTCCACTTGTAGTCCTGGGGAGGAAGAAGGGAGGCTGGGCATGTGGCATGAGTGGCAGGAACTTCCTTCTCTCCTTCAACTCTACAACTTAGAGAGCTGCTGTGCTAGGAACTCAATATGAAGTCTGCAGGGCTCTGCTCTGTAACCTTGGGCAATTTTCTTAACCTCTCTAGGCCTCATCTGTTAAGTGGGAATCATGTCTGAAGTTATAAGACTATTATAATAGTTAAGTGATAAAGCACTTAGCACAATGCCCGGAACATAGGAGGTCCTGAATTAAATGATAATAATAATTCTGCCATTCTCATTAAAATTCTTGAGGGCCCCATTACTAGAAATAGAGACAACTCATTTTTGTTTAAAAAAACTTTTTCACGGGCAACCGGCCTTACTTCTTTGAACACTAGAGATGCATTTCACGTTTCATATCCTGGGGATACTTAACAATGTGGTTGAGGGTGTGGACTGTTTTTGCCAGACCGCCGGGGCTTGGGTCCTGGCTCTACCATTTACCAGGCTGTGTGACCTTGGGTAAGTTATTTAACCTCTCTGAGCCTTGGTGTTCCCAACTGTAAAATGGAGATAAGAGCAACTGCCTCGTACTAGTCCCTAGAATAAATGATGAGTGGTGCATATGGTAACTCCCCTGTGTTTTTGAAATAAATAATAAAAATGTAAAAACAGAACCGCTCTTCTTGATGAGGAGACTGGTGTGTGACAAAGCACAACCTGAAGCCAGGACATCGAAAAAGCACTTGTCCCCCACACACAAGGTCGCCCTGCCCTAGGCCCTCCCCTGGGCTTTCTCGGATTTCTTCTAGCAAACATCTGCTCACTTTTCCATTGGAGGTTTCTCGATTACTCATTTCCTGTACTTTCACCCTCATGTTTATCAAGTGTGTGTTGATTCATTTAATGGACAAGCCCCATTTTATAAAGCATTGGTTGGTGAGGGTTTGAGCCTTGAGTTGTGCTGAACAGCCTGTATGTAGGGAGAGGACAGGAGGTTCGAGAGTTGGACCGTGCGCCCTGACACGGTCTGCCACTGCTCGCTGAGTGAACATCTGCAAGGCCATCGGCCCACGTCATTAGTCATGCAGGGGGGAAGGAGAGCGGAGCAGAGAGAGCCCCTGTCCCTTCTCCCCAAGACCTCACTGACACAATGACACATGAAAGGCAAAGATGATGTCCAAACGGCTTATAGAAATGAATCTATAAATAGGTGCAGGTCCAGATGCCCCAAGCCTGCAAGTGCTGAAGGAACACACAAGAGAACGGGAAGGGCTTGGAAAGGAGGACGTTATGGAGAAGGACTGGGATAATAACCACTTGAGGGAAGATGGTTTGGTAGAGAAAGGGAGCAGGGCTGGGCTTTTAAGGATAGAAACCGTCATTACATTGCCCTTATTGGGCGCCCGTACACTCTGGCAGCACACAGAAGGCAAAAGGGGCCGACACAGTCCTGCTGTGCCCTACAGGAAAGGGAGGCCTTCCCAGAAAGTTCACTGGGTAGCCTGCGTTGGGCCAATAAGAGACACATGAGCTGGCCTGAGTCACCAGACAGCAGAGAAGGCTTTTCTGCCCTGGAAACCAGGATCTCCCAACCCCAAGAGTGGACTCATAGCATCAGCCATGTTTTACAGACCCACTCCCTCAGTGGTTAGGCTACTCAGTCCCCTGTGGAGCCTCTCAGTTCCAGTCCCTCCAACATCCTCCACCTTCCATTCTGTCCTAACTCTGCTCCCATAACACAAACACTATCAGCAACTGAATATAAGGAAACCAACACTGCTGAGCCTGCAAGCAAGCATCGGCTAGAGAGTGGCAGTGGGAACAAATTCTTGGAGAAAATACTCCAAGTACAGGATGGGGATAGAAGCATCCACTCTTATCTTAAAGCTGCCCCTTCTGGGCATCTCTGCTGTGTATCAGCGGCAGTTCCATGGCTCTTCAGGAAGAGCAAGTGAAGAATGGGGGGGCGGCGGGGGGGAGGAGTTAGTCCATGTGGTCCTTGAAGAGCGTGTCTGAGAAAGATTTGCTCACTATTGGCTTGGCATAAAGGCTTGGTGTGCTTGTTTTTGAGCTATTTTTCCTAGCTGCAAAATCTTTTCTTCAAGCCAACATTTGCAGAAGCACGATATATAATGTGGATTTAAGTGGAGCTTCTTGTTTGGCTCCATTTAAAGTAAGAATACAGGACATTCCTGTGCCTCCTTGTTTCTTCTCTAAGGTGAGACTTCTATGGGACCCCTCCCTCAGGTTCTCAGGAATACAGTTTGAGAACCACTGGCCTGAGGCAACAGAGGACAGGAGCAACATTCCAACTTTCTGTCTTGGAGAACCAGATGAAGCCTTCCCTTTACAGCCACCCAAACCTTGGGCTGGTGGCTCTGGAGGCCCCAGGACGAAAAGTGTCTATCCATCCAATCCAGTCCCTCTGTGATCTCAGTTCTCACCTGCTTTGGCAAAGTCTTCCCGGTTATAACTGAAATCCTTGAGGAAGGTGATACTCTCACTCCCAGGGTTATACCTCCGCGATGTCTCCAGAAGCATCACCTGAACACAAGCAGCAGACCTCAAACAGGGATGTGGTAGGATGGTCTCGGCATCGGGCGCCTTCAAAGGAAGGTCCCTACTTCCCAAGGGGTCTGGCTTCCCAGCTTGCCATCTGGAGACCCTTCCCAAAGACAACCCTGCTCTGGTTCTCCCTTCACCCCTCAGCCCTGCCAGCCACCTCAATCGCAGAGGTCTTCAGCAGGGCGATCTGGTCCTCCCGGCTGAGCTGCAGGAAGCCCGGCAGCTGTTTGGCAAAGTCAACGATCTCCTGCACAGAGACGATGGCCAGCTCAGTGAAATGGGCGAAGCGCTGCTGCCGGGCCTCCCAGCTGTGGGGATCTGGTGCCACGGGCCAAGGCTGCTCGGAGGGGCAAAGGAGGGAAGAAACGAACCATCTGAGCCAGACCTCCAGAAGCCAGCTGGCACTCTGGGCACAGCCACCTCTCCCCAGGTCCCTCGGGTACCGTGACTCGAAGCCGGTCAGAAAAGGAGCGCCTGTGACATTGTTGCTGGGCAGTCACCAGCTTCTCAATCATGCCCCGTTGCTCTGGGCTGAGCTGGGGCAGGACTTGTGGAGGTGAGGATGCCCTTGGGGGCACGGATGTGGTCTGAGCCTGTTCCTCCTCTTGCCGCTTCAGTTTCTTCAGTCGGATCTGTTCTTCCGACAGGACACCTAAGGGCGGGCCAGACGTGAGGAGGGAGGAGGAAGGGGTGGCAGGAAGCAAGGATGGGCCAGAGGGGTAGTTTGAGGCTCCAGAAAAGCAGAGAGTTTATCCACATTTAGGGACCACGTAGGCAGGCCCGCAGACTCAGTGGCCAGTCTGCCCTCACCCCCAGCGCCTGCATGCCCCCTCTTTCCTGCCAGTCCCTTCTCCCCTCCTGTCCTCAGGTACTCACACTCCTCTCGCATGCCAGCCTGGCGGCATTTGCGAAGGCGACATTCCTGGCACTTGCGACGCATGTAGGTGTCCATGGGGCAGTGGCCCCCGCTGTGGCAGATGTACTGCGCCCCTTTGATGACGCTGCGGCGGAAGAATCCCTTGCAGCCCTCACAGCTCAGCACGTTGTAGTGGAAGCCAGAGGCCTTGTCCCCGCACACACTGCACAGCTCATTCCCCAGCATTTTGGGGGCTGGCCCCTTTTTCCGCTTTTGTGGACGGAGCTCTGGGTACAGGGAAGTGCTTTAACCTTCTTCTCTAAGAAACAAGCTTGGCGCCCAGCTGGCCACTGCCCCGAGCACTCAGTGACCTTCACGCCTTTCTAACACGCAGTCTGGCCTCTCTATTATAAGAAAGTAGCTCTCACAGGCCAAGTGCTGTTTATTGCGTCCCAGGTACTGTCTCAGCCCTTTCTATGCACTAACCCTGACAGTGGCCATGAGTGAGAGCTACTACTATCATTCCTGTTTCACGAATAAGGAAATGGAGGCTTAGAAAGGACTAAGGTAGAGACAAAGCTCACATTCAGATCACTCAGGTCTGGTTGACACCCAAGCCTTGGTAATGAAACATGATTTTATATGGTAAAGAGCCCCAAGAGCCTTGGCCAGGTAGCTCAGTTGGTTAGAGCGTTGTCCCAATACACCAAGGTTTCAAGTTCAATCCCTGGTCAGGGCACATACAAGACTCAACCAGTGAATGCATCAATAAGTGGAACAGATAGATCTTTTTCTCTCCCTCTGCCTTTCTTCTCTTTCTAAAATCAATACTTTTTTTTGAAGAACCCCAAGATACTCCTTCCAGATCTAGGGAGCCCCTGCCTCCCCCAAGTCCAGCAGCTCCTCACCTGTTGACTCTGGAGGGACCTCCACCCCAGGGAGCAGGGCTGTGGGCTCTGCTGCCTCCAGCCCCACCTCCAAAGTGCCGCCAGCTGATTGGGGCATGCTGGCTTCCTCGCTGAGGATGCAGTTGCTGCTTCTCAGCGCCTGGCTGCTTGCATCCTGTGCATCTGGTTTCCACAGCTCCACTGCAGAGTCTGAGCCCAGAAAGAGGCACAAGGCAGGTCTCAGGTCTTCTCCACTTCCCCAGGGTCCAGGCTGGGAAACTGTAAACTTATCTCCACCCATAGAGGGCAGCAAAACATCAGCTCAGGCTTCAGGACCCTGGAGTTTGCAGGGACTGTAGCTAGGGCTAGTGGCTTGACTTCCTTGCATCTCAACACCTTAAATGAGAATATTAACCTTTGCCCCTCGGGGGGCTGACATGCATCTATTTCAGAGATCAGACAGAACTCTTCAGAGCCAGAGCTGTGTAAGCACTGGACATTCCAACTCTCCCCAGCAGCTAGCCCAGATTGAGAAGGACCAGAAGGTGCCCACAGGGGCCAGACACCAGAGCTAGGGTAGAGGTAGTCTGGGCAGAAAGGGGCAAGGGTGGCTCTAGACCGCTCTCCAGGCAAGGACGGGAGGAAGGCGGTGAAGGAGGCTGATGACTGTGGGAGGAGAGGAGCTGGGGGGACAGGGCTGGAGTGGAGAAGCTTACCAGGAGGGACATCAGGCACAGGGGCCTCCAGCCACAAGGACATCTCTTCCCAAAGCCCTGGACATTCCCAAGGGCCTGTCCTGCAGGAACAACCCAGGTTACACTGGTCCAGAAGCGGGTCCCTTCCTTATCAGCACTCTCGTGTCGGCTAACATTTACTTGATATATACATCAGTCTATGCTAAGGCTTCACATGCCTTCCTCACAGCACCCCCATGAAGTCAGGACTATTCCGTCGACCATTTTACGGATGAGAAAACTGAGTTTCAAAGAGAGTAAGTAAAGTGCCTTTGGCTACATAGTTAGGCAGTAGCAGGGCTAAGATTCCAACTCTGCTCTCTCTGACTCTAAAGTCTGAGCTCTCGGCCACGATGACACTTTTTTTCCAGAGGGCCCTTCTCCAGTCCATCAGGGGATGTGTGGGCACATCTGCCCTGGTTCTGGCAGAGCTCCTTCCGCCTCACCCTGGCACTGGGGACAGCCGAAGTTGGGTAGAACCAGGACATGGCATTGAGGCTCACTCCACCCAGTGAAATACGCTACCTGTTAGATAACCTCACTCCTGCCACTTCCCAGGATCCCAGCACAAATCCCGGGCCTCCAAGAGTTGCCCAGTTCACATATTGGACCTCCTCTCTCACAGCCCCTTGGACCTAAATAGAGTCCGGTCGCTGCCCAAGCTTCCATCATCATGGTCTTCCCTCACTTCTCCCCAGAGAGACCCTTTCTAAGATCCGCAGGACACCCCCATCCCACCCCAACCCCATGCACCACACACACACACACACACACACACACACACACACACACACACACACAGAGAGCCCCAGGCAAGTGCTGAGGAGCAGACCCACCGAGTGCCCAGGCCACCAGACTTCCCGGCTGGGACAGTGTCTGGAGCCCCCTTGCTGAGAGAGGAGGGCGGTGCAGTCCCTGTCCAGAGGCCTTGGAGGTGGCGGGGAAGCCGGAGCTGAGCAAGACAGGGGCCGGAGCCCCAGGCAAGTAATATGGGGAAAGGCTGAGGGGAGGGACTGCCCAGGGGTCGGGCCACTGCTCCTTCCTGCCAGGCAGACCGGGAGTCAGCTGGAGCCGACAGACTGGAGCCCTGGCCTCCTCACCCCCCGCCCACCGGGCAGCTTCCCCACCATGCTGACTCCTCCCCAACCAGCCACCCCCTCAGCCCAGCGCCATCCCTGCCCCCCTACCCCCAACCACAGCAGTCACATTTCCCTGCAGACCAGCCCAGTTCCACGTCTCCCCTTCCTCTCCTCACCCAGGCTGCTCTTACAGAAGGACTGCCTCTCAGGCACCCCCACCCCAATCCCAGCAGCCTCCAGAGTTGGTGTTCCCTCCCCTCCATAGACATTTCGTGGAGCAAAGGTCCCAGCACGGCCTGGAATTGCAACACGGAGCCCCAGCCTACTTTCCCAGCCTCCCTCCTCCTCCCCTGCCTCTGGGAAGGGGCCAAGAAGCTCTCCCCACCAGCCCCAGGCCTCAGCCAAGCTGGGAGAACTCCAGGGTGGAGAGGCAGGTGCTGGGCCTTCCTGGAGTCTCTGAATGGGGTGCCCTCTGAGGGCTACCGACAGGGGAGGGGAGCTGGGAGAGAGAGGAGCAATGGTAGGCCTGGGAGTGGGGGGGGGGTGGCGAGGGGGAGGAGGTAGAGATGGCATGCGACCCAGGTGCCAGCCTAGGGTGGACCTAGGAAGGCATGCAAGTTCCCTCATCTAGGGAAGAGTTCCATGTGAAGTGATGACAGGCTCTGTCCAGCAACTATTGAGACTACAGCTGCAGCCTTCCTGCCCTGCTGCCTGGTGCATGAGACCCACCCTGCAGGTGGACACCATGTTTTATTGCTGTTACCTCCCCGGTAGCCCATGGACCAGGGCCTGGCACAGAGTAGGTACCGTGCTCCTGTTCTTTACATGAGTGAGTAAACAAGAAAAGGAATATGACTGACCTCCTTCCATCCTACACTTGTTAGCTCTAGTCAATTTCATTTCCACATGTTAATGTAGCCTTTGGGCTCTGGGCTCAGATGTTGCGTTCAAATCCTGGCCTTGCCTCTGCCTCTTATTAGCTGTGTGATCTTGATTAAGCAAGCTACTTAATATCTTTAAACCTCTGTTTCCCTATCTTTAAAACTAGGATACTAATAATGGTTTTTGCCACCTAAAGCAGGGGTGTCAAACTCATTTTCACCGGGGGCCACATCAGCCTCCTGGTTGCCCTCAAAGGGCCGAATGTAATTTCAACTCCCTAACAGTTAAAGAGTAGTTACATTTATACAGTCCTAAAATTATTCTGGCCCCCAGTGAAAATGAGTTTGACACCCCTGCCCTAAGGCTACCATGAGAACGGAACAACATGTCACAGCACAAAGCGTAGCACAAGGTGAGTGTTCAAGAGATGGCAGCAGCTGCTAAATTTCCAACCCTCTCAGCCGCGGGTCTTCCCGTCACCTTGAGTGTGTACGTGGTTAACCTTGCAGAGCTTGCCTCTATCCCCAGATCCCGCACTGTCTCTTTTGGTCCTCAGAGCAACCTCAGGAAGGAGGGTAAAGTACACGAGCTCCATTTTACAGAGAACACTAAGCTCGTGGGAGAGGCTTCTTGAAGACCACACACAGTGGCCAAGCTGAGATCAGAATCCAGATGTCCTCACTCCAGTCCCTGTACTCTTGCTTTCTCCTGTGTCAGAGTGCAGGACAGTTTTGTCTTGTTGCCTCTCAGGTCTGCTGCACTAGAGCTGGGGGGCTCCAGTGGGAGAGGCAGAGAGCTCTGGGGAGGCTTCAGTCCAGATGTGGGAGGCGAGGAGGAGCTGAGGTTATTGCTGTCTGTTCACCCCCTGCCCCACTCCCAGCTTCCTGCTCACAGGCTCTTCCTGTTTTGCTGTGAACTTCAGTTCCCATGGGCCCCACATTAAAGCATAGGACAGGGGGCCAGGGCAGGCAGCCAGAGGGACCAGGGAAACAGTGGACAGCTGGGGGCGGGGGGACTAGATGGAAGAAGAACAGGGAAAGCAGAAATAGAACGGGAGCTGGGTGAAAGATGGGAGGAAGCACAGGGTGGGGCAAGGGAAATGGGCGGGGGTGCGGAGTAGAGGCGTGAAATGACAGCAGGCTGGGCGGTGTTGCAAAATCTGCCCATGTACTCATTTTCACATTTCAGAAAGCCCCTCCAACACCCCCATATCTACAGTTCTGTCTCCAGCTTGTGTTCTTGTTCCCTCTCGTCACAAGGTCACCCCTCACAAGGCCCCCACCCTGGTCTGGGCATCTCTGAGTCACGAGCACAAGGCTCTCCATTCCTTTTGCATGCGCTCCCTACGATTTTCACAAGGCCCCAGCTGTCCTGGGAAAGTGGAAACCAGGACTCCAGCTCCTGGGAAACTAGAACTGTTCTGTCTCGGCACCCACATTGTCTATCCAGCTCTCTCCTCTGCCTTTCCCCCTCCCAGCAGCTCCTGCATAGGAGCATGGTCAGAGAGGTCACTGAAACACCTGCTTACAAGGACTTCGGGGTGGAACACTGGTCTGGGGCCTGATGACTTAACTTCTGGGATCTGGGAAAAGCCTCTCTCTTCCACTCCTGACCCTCAGCTCCCTAGTCTGCCCAGAGCCTAGGACCACACGCAAGCCCCATCTGGAGCCTTCTGACCCAGGTTAGAGCCACTTGCTGAACATGTAGTTCAGGGCACCATCTCCCCATGGAGTGAGCCAGGGAATGAGGATCAGCATCAATTCAAGTAATGGAGGAGGAAACATTGCTACTGTTGTACTGACAGAGCTCTCCTCTTCAGTTTATAGGGGTTCAGGAGCCCCTCTAACTGCTCTAACTGCGCGAAGTCCAAAACCTGTTGGCATATGCAGTTTCCAGTGGCCAACCACTGTACTTCTTCTTCCCCAAGCCAGGGCAAGTAGTCAGGTGATCATCAGCTGGAATTACATGTCCTAGACCCATGCCCACGGCGGATGTTAGGTGAGAAGCCTCCCAGTCCCATGGGGACTTTCCTGTGATTCCTGGCTCCTAGAAGAGGCACCATGCTGGGAACACCTTCGGCAATCTTCGAAGATCACAGTCTTCAAAGTCACATTTCTGATCTACAGAACCTCCGAAGGCTTCTCATTGCAAAAGGGGAACTTAGAAGCAAAAATAAAAGCATTCACCAGCCCACAGTCCTAGGCCCTACTGGATAACTTCCCCGAGAGCGCTCCAACTCCCATGACGCTGGCCACAAAGTGCGGTTTACAGGGATGGGCTAGGGCAGCTGCTTCTCGCTCTCTTGCAGGTCCCTCAAATGACTGTGGCCCAACCTCCCAATCACAAGATAGAGAAGAGCCCAGGAACTCCTGCTTCCCAGACTGATGATACACAAGACAGATAACACTTAGGCCTTACTACATGTAATTTATCCTCACATATAGCCTAGGAGATAGTTACTAGCAAGGGGGTGAATGTCAGATTTGGATACAGGTGTGGCTGACTCAAAAGCTCTAATTCAAATAACCCCTCCTCATTCCGTCACACAAAACTGCCTTCCCAGGTGGGGAAAATGAAGGTTTACTTCTGCCAACACAGGGTAGAGCAGGCCTCACGTTCAGAGATTCCGACAAATGTCTGGGATGACCTATGCATTTATCTATCAACATGTCTTGTTTTTTCCATCTGTAGTTAGGAACCAAGGCGTGGGGACCACAGAATCCTCTGGTACAAAATATTCAGAATTTGGGGGTCCAGAAATTGGCTCTACTGTGTACATGTTGTGTGACCCTCACTCTTCCTGGATTTGTTTCTCACTATAAAAACTGCGTGTCTGTTCCATCAATCCCTCCTAACGGGGTGCATAGGACATAGACATACTTGAGCAAGGGAGAAAAAAAGCAAAAGATGAATGGGAGGGATTTTCCTTCCACTTGCCAGAAGTCGGTGAGCCCAAGATTTACATTCTGAAATCACGATGGTCTGGCTAGTTTGCAAGGAGAGTAAAGGCATATTAAGAGAAAACACTCAAAAACTCTAATACGCAGATTCTTACCAGGTAGCTGTGCCCATTCAACCTCACCAATGAGAAAAGGTTTCCTTTGTTATGAATCGCTTTATTGAAGGTATTTTGGGACCATCAAATACAGTTTAGCAATGTGGTGTGAGCAGCCTGCAAGAAACATCCTATTATAAAGACTGCTTAACTGGGAACCAGGAAACCTGAATTTTAATTCCTTCTCCTAAACTATGTGAACTGTTGGATCAAGACAAGAATTCAAAGAGGCAGATTTATGAAGCCTATGGGTTGTCTTTGGGAGCCATTTGGGATTATACATAAAATCCCACTGTGGACATTTTTCTGGAGAGGGGACTAAAATTTCATCTGATTCATAAAGGAACTTGTGACTAAATAAGAAGGTTAAGAACTACCTGGTAGACTACTTAGCTCTCAGGACTTCAGCTCTTATACTCTACTCACTACTCCCCAACAACTCTGGAAGCAAAGTTTAGATCTTGAGGTACATATAAATAATTGAATCTGGCGTCCAAAGGCAAGATAGTGACCCTCCTTTCTACTATATCCAATAGCTCTGATCTGGTTTTATTTTTGCCATGACCTGAGGTGATTTGGTCCTAGTAGGCAGATTGAATAAAAGCATCCCAAGGTCTTATGATCTAGCTTCCTAAAGTCGTGAGTCACTCCAACCTCAATCACAAAGCCTGGAGACCAAAATGGCTGCACCTGGACCCTAAGGACCAATGCCAAGGGCCTCTGATTCTGTGAAATCAGAGGCCCACCTGCTCCCACTTGGTAAGTCCCTTCCCCTTCCCCCTATATATCTTCCCACTGGTCTGAAATGCCTCCCTTAGGGATTCACTGCTTTGGATTTGCAAAGTCTGAACATCCTGTGCAACCTAACTCCTTTGGGAAGAGGCAAGGCATTCTGATTTAATTAACTAAAACTGGGACTGGTGGGAGGGCAAGGAAAAGACTGCAAGGGGAAGTGAGAGGGCTCCTGAGCTTTGCTCAGGGCAAGAGCAATAGGACAGACTGGGGCCAACCTCAAGGACACAGGGAGTCCAAAGGGTTGTTTACACGCTGTGCCCTGCACCCCAAACAAGACCTCTTCCGGGGAAGAGAACCAGGGCCAAGGCTCAAATTCCACCTGAAGGCAGGAGTGTGTAGAGGGGGCGCCCTATATCGCCCCTGGCCCCAATTATGCACCCGCTCTTGCTCTGCGGTCAGGCCCAGCAGCAGCAGCCCGCCCGCCGGGGGCGCTCGCTCTTCCGGACACAGTCCGGCCCAGGGCCACGCCATCTTGGCACGGGGTATCGCCGACCGAAGCAAACCCGAGCTCAGGGCTCTCTTTACCCAGACAAGGTCTTCAAGCTCTTTCTGCCGCGCGAGGTCATGCTACATTCCCACGCTCCTCCGCCATGGCCGGATCATGAGTCCCCTACAAGCATTCCCCTCCTAGGTTCCTCCTTCTCAAACCATCCCAACCCTTCCTTTAGCAAGATGGCGGCGACTGCACTTCCGGCGTGTGTCCTTAAGGGTGCGTCCCAGCGGCTGCTGCAGGTGCCGCTCAACGGGTTCCACCCTCTTTGATGCCTAGACTATAACGGTCATGGCGGGTGGACAGTTTGGCTGGATCTGGGCGACTCTTCTCCAGCCCCTTCTTGGCGTAAACCTGGTGTTGATGCCACCCACGGAGGCCCGGACTCTGAGCTTCGTTACCTTGGTAATGAGAGGTGGGGTCGGCAAAGGGCTCTCGCCGGAGCTGGAACGTCACAAGCTTGCTGGTGGAGGGAGGGGGCGGGGCTTGTGCTGTGTTTGGGGATCTGGAGGAGAGGCTGGTTTAGGAGGAGACGACTGGCCTGCGGGTTTGGGGGTGCAGGGTTGGGGGCCCCAGGGCACTGGTGGGGGAGTAAGGTGTAAGGAGTTCTCTATGGGGGAGGGGTTCGGGTGATTGCCCGGGGACAGGGATGTGGTCGAATGGTTAAGAGACCCACCCTGATAGAAGTCTTTGGTGAGCTTTTTTCCAGCCACTCCACTATCTGCCTTGCTTTTGTCTCTTTTCTTTTCCCATCTGTAGCTTTGGCTTTGCCTGTGATCTCCTGGGTCATTGCTTTGCCAAGTTAGACTCTCTGGAACCTGGAAGAAGTTACTGACTTCTGAATTGGGGTCTTTGCAATGGGTAGAGTTAAGGCTTCCCAGGAGGAGTGAGGCTCCCCTCCTCAACATGGGGCAGAGGTGGGCTCTGTGCCCCCATCAAGGAGACCCTTCTGACCCTTAGGCAAACCATTTTCTTTCTTTAGCTGTACCGACATGGAGACCGGTCACCAGTGAAGACATATCCCAAGGACCCCTATCAGGAAGATGAATGGCCCCAGGGGTTTGGTCAGCTAACCACGGTGGGTCAGAAGCCAGCTCTTTTTCAAAATGAGTGACCTCTAGAGTAGGCTATGGAACTTGGGGCCCCAACAAACTGCCATGTCCATTGTGGGTACTGACTTTGACCAGATTTCTTAACCTTTTCTCTGTGCCCAAGACAATGCCATGTGCAACTGGCTACTTAATAAATGACTTCTGGGAACCCATTAATGCACTGCTACTTGCAGTCATGGGTAAACTCGGAAAGCAACAGTGCCTAAGCCCTGTGGGACTTGTGAGCCATCCCTGACCCTTGGGTTTGCCCGTAGGAGGGGATGCAGCAGCACTGGGAGCTGGGCCAGGCCCTGCGGCAGCGCTACGGTGACTTTCTCAGCACCTCTTACCACCCACAAGAGGTAAGGTTGGGAGCTCAAGATGCAAGGGGAACAGGATCAGCTGTCCTCACGCTCTGTCCTCAGGGAGTCTAAAGCTGGGCACTCTGGCCTCCCTCCACGCAGTTTTGGTTACAGCTACAGAAAAAGACATCCAAAGGCTGTCTAGAACAACAAACCCTAGAAGCTGAGTTGCCCCTGCTTGGCTGAGAAGAGGCAAAACTTATTGAGCAGCCAAGCTTGGACTTAAGGGTCTAGCAGAGTAGTTTCTGGCTCTGTGAAATAATTCAGGCTTTCCATTCAAGACATGTATTGAATACCTACTATGGGCCAAGCATTCTGCTAGTACTTTGCACATAGTGCTGCACCACACAGATATGATCCCTGTCTTTGTGGAGCTTAGAATATAGTGGAGGTGACAGTTTAGCCACCTAGGATCAAGAAGTAAAGGGAGCAGGGAAGACAGAGAGGGCATGTCAGGGAAGATCGGCAGGTGTTTCAGCTCCTTGAGGCCCTCCCCCCACCCCACAGACGGGGAGAGCTCTTCTCTGGTTACCACTCTCAGCCACAGCTGTCTCAAGAGTCTCTAGATGCTGTTGTCCCACTGAGGGCCAGCTCTGTCCTGATCTTGCCCTTCCCCACAATTTTCTCCTCTTTCCAGAAGCAATGGTCTGTCTTTTATCTTATTTCCTCTCCTTGGTCTCCAGGCCAGTTTATAAAAGGGGGTGTGAATGGAGATAGTTTCTGCCTGCAAGGATCCTGGCCTAGAGAGACAGTTGTTATAAAACTAGACCAACAGATGGAACACAGAGCCTTACTGTCTAAGCATTTCAGACTGGGAGGGGCATCTGAACTAGAGCCATTCCCATAGGAGCCATTCTCAGAGTGGTGACCCCTGGCCCCCCAGCTGAGTGTGTGGGCCTTTGCTGGGAAGAGGGACAGGGAAGGCCAGAGGGGGTGCAAACGCCAGACGCATGGTGAGATTACAACTTGCTGGGTAACCGTCAAGAACAGGTTCTTCCCCTAGGGCCCCACTCCAAAGCTCCCCACCCCTGCAGGTTTATGTGCGAAGCACCGACTTCGACCGCACTCTCATGAGTGCTGAGGCCAACCTGGCTGGACTCTTCCCTCCCAATGGGATGCAGCGCTTCAACCCAAACATCTCTTGGCAGCCTGTTCCTGTCCACACGGTGCCCATCGCCGAGGACAGGGTGAGACTGGCCGGCCCTTCCCTGAAGGTGGTGAGAGGGACAGCTCTGGCCATGGGCCTGCCGATCACCGACTCCCTCTCTGGCTCTGCTTCCCCCTTTTGGCCTGCAGCTGCTGAAGTTCCCATTGGGCCCATGTCCCCGTTATGAGCAGCTGCAGAACGAGACCCGGCAGACACCAGAATATAAGAATGAGAGTATTCGGAATGCAGTGAGTGGGGCTGAGGTGGTGGTCATCACACTGCCCTTTACCCCGGGGCAGGACTGATTCCCTGACCCATTTTTCATAGCAATTTCTGGATATGGTGGCCAACGAGACAGGGCTTACGGATCTGACACTGGAGAACATCTGGAATGTCTATGACACTCTCTTCTGTGAGGTGAGCCCGCTTAGGAGTGTGACCACTGTCCTCTTGCACTCTGCAGGCCCAGGCGACCACAGTGCCTGGTTACCACTGCCACTGGGGAGGTCCAGGCAAGCCACCTGCTTCTTGTGAAACAAGAGAACTTCCCTCAAGGGTGGAAAAGAACCCCAGAGTGGGAAATTGTTTATTAGTTGTCAGCAGTTCCTGCCCCTCTCCACCCGGAACTCTGGTGGTGTCCAACTCCATTCTGCTGAGTCACACTTTTTGTGCTTGAGCCTCCTTTCCCGTGCCCTGCCGCCTCAACACTGTCCGCCATATCTCCTGGTTCCAGTCCCTCTGCCTCTCCTCTCCCTTCCCTCACACACACAGGCACCTTCTCACTGGGGAAGAGAGACGCCCCTGGAGAGGCTCTGGCCTAGGCCAGGGGAGCTAACCTGCCCGCTGCGATACGCAGAAAACACATGGGCTGGTGCTGCCACCCTGGGCCTCACCCCAAGCCATGCAGCGTCTGAGCCAGCTAAAGGACTTCAGCTTCCGCTTCCTCTTCGGGATCTACGAGCAGGCAGAGAAGGCCCGGCTTCAGGGGGGTGAGTGACAAGAGCAGCATGTCACTCCCTTCCTCAGGACCCTACAGCATTAAAAATCTGCTACTGGGGGCTTCTCACACACTTCCTTTTCCATCTGAAGTGTTCTCTGCCCTTTCAGAAGCCTTATGCCCCCCTCAGTATTCCTGTTAGTCACCAAAGTCTCTGTAACTTGCCAAATGCTTAGCACCTTTGTCACTGTGAATGACCACAATTGGGTTCGCATGCTTCTTTTCTGCCGTTCGTGTTCTTATGTTCCACTCATGTCAGAAGACCCTTCTCCCTTAAGTGAATACCAACCTGCAGAGACCCACTGGGGACCACTGATGGAAGGCTGCGAGCCATGGACAAGCCAGTTCCCTGATTTGAGGGCTGAAGGGAGCGCTGCTGTCAGACCTCCCTGACCCCCCAGCAGTTTTCGGAACCTGCACACAGTGGGGTTCCCTCGGCCAGGAGCCACCGTCTCGTGCATTCTGAAGAAATCTTAAGTTTATATTTGTTCCAGATTGGAGGAATTCTTCAGACAGGGGCAGGGCCTCGTAGCTCATTTATAAAAGGGCTGGTTTCTACACCTGTCTTGAAATAGAGATACCTTGTTTCATCTTGCTTCCCTCTGTAAATGTGACGGTTGTCAGAGCAGATTCCCAAGCACCCAGAGAGTTCTCTGTGTTGGTGGGCAGACCCAGGACTAGCCGAGGGCCAGAGGGCCCCAGAGAGATCTGACCGGAAGACAGCGATGGCTGCAGCCCTTGACACGGGGACTTTTCTCCGTCAGGAGTCCTGCTGGCTCAGATCCGGAAGAACCTGACTCTGGTGGCGACCTCCGCCCACCTCCCCAAGCTGCTGGTTTACTCCGCGGTAAGCGCCCATCGTCGCCAGTGTGCCAGCATCAGATGAGGAGCCGGATTTCTTCTCTATTCAGGGCCTGGGGGGTGTGGGGGAGCAGTGCTAATGGGGAGCCCCTCTGCCTTACAGCATGACACCACCCTGGTTGCTCTGCAAATGGCACTGTATGTCTACAACGGTAAACAAGCCCCCTATGCCTCCTGCCACATGTTCGAACTGTACCAGGAAGATAATGGGTGAGTGGGGCTACCAGTCAGCGCTCTGGCGGGGCACGTGCATGGTGGCTGTGGGCAGCCTAAGGGCTCCAGGCCTGGTGAGCAGCATCCGTCTTGTCTCCCATCAACCCTCAGAAATTTCTCAGTGGAGATGTACTTTCGGAATGAGAGCGACAAGGCCCCCTGGCCGCTGAGCCTGCCTGGCTGCCCTCACCGCTGCCCACTGCAGGACTTCCTTCGCCTCACGGAGCCCGTTGTGCCCAAGGACTGGCAGCAGGAGTGCCAGCTGGCAAGTGGTCCTGCAGACACAGGTGAGCTGCTGCCTGCCTCTGTGCTAGTCACATCCCAGAACAACTTGAAATTCATACCCATGAGTCTTGAGGGAGCTGCCACCTTCCAGCCATCTTACTGCATTTCCCTAGACAGCTTGCTTCTCCACCCAGAGACCGTGTTTCACCTTCTCCCCGCTCATGCGCAGCTGATGCCCTAACTTCTTGTATCACTGGGAAAATAGAAACAGTCAAGAGAGAATGGCCCCATTTCCCCACCACCACATCTTCGGCTTACTTGCTGGGACAAGCTACTGCTTAAGTCCCACCCCCCTCTAGTTATACTCAGGGCCATCTGTTCCCACCTCCACAAGGACCTCTGATATCTCGGTGTGTCCCCTCTCCTGGGTCAGTCCCATCTCAAGAGCCTAACAAAACCCTCTCAGACCCCCACCCTTCTCCAGCTACCACTCCTCTGTTCCCTGTTAGAGCGCGGTCCTTCCGAGTTGCCTAGACTCTGGTTTCGCTTCCTCACTGCCCATTCTCTCAGGGTCACACTGGGCAGCCTTGTGTCACCTTTCACTCCATTAACTTTTGTTAAGGTCCAGTGACCTCCTCTTCCCAAAGCCAGTGACCAATTCTTAGTCAGCTTCTCTCACCTCTCAGCAGCGTGACCTAACTGGCCACTCCTTCCTTAAACACTTTCTTGGGTTTGTTTTTTCTCTTAACTTATAAGCCCCTCCCTTACTGGCTTCCCCCCGCTACACAGTGGATGGCCTGGGGCTCATCCTGGCCCTTGTCTCATCTGTGCCAGCTCCATAAGTGACCTCCTCCAACCTCTCCATGCCAAGTTCTGTCTTCTTAGGACTCACTGATTCATGACCTTGTCTCTGAGCCGGACTAACATACACAGCCGGCTGCAGATTTGAGGTCTCTACATGGATGTGGCATCTCAAAGCTGGTGTCTGAAACCAAACACTCTCCCCCCTGAAATCTGTTCTGCCTCCAGGCTTCCCCATCTTAGTCAATGCCACATTGGTCACCTCGTTGCATAATATAATCCCCCACAACCAATCCACTAGGAGATCCTAGCATCTCCACTTTTAAAATACACACTTTTGCCCTGGCTGGTGTAGCTTAGTGGATTAAGCGCAGGCTGCAGACCAAAGGGTCGCCAGTTTGGTTCCAAGTCAGCGCACATGCCTGGGTTGCGGGTGCACGAGAGGCAACCACACATTGATGTTTCTCTCCCTCTCTTTCTCCTTCCATTCCCTTCTGTCTAAAAATAAAATCTTAAAAAAAAAATACATGCTTTTACCTTGAACAGTTCACTCACTGCCTGATCTGTCTTTGTGCATTGCATTTACTTCGAAAATGCAATACCAGCCTGTAAGGTCTACTTGGATTTGGCTCCGGCTCTCTAGGAGAGAGAGGGTCAGCCGTTCTCCGTCCATACCAAGCACTCTGGTGACTGGTAGCTGTGTCTTTGGGATTCAAAGGTTTTCTCATTTGGGGGAAGGCAGCATGACTCTGGCTAGACACCTTGGTAGTGTAACTTTATTAGTTGCTAAGAGTACAGATGCCATGTCAGACCTTTTTTGTTTGTTTAATCCTCACCTGAGGATATGTTCATTAATTTTAGAGTGAGAGAAAGGGAGAGACAGAGAAAGCAGAGAGAGAGATCTATCGGTTGCCTTCCCAAATGTGCCCCAACCAGGGATTGAACCCACAACCTTTTACTGTACGGGACAATGCTCCAACCAACCGAGCCACCTGGCCAGGGCCAGACCTTGTTTTAAGTCTTGCCTGGCTTCTTGTCATCAGACTTTTAGCGGGTCGTTTAACCTCTTTCAGAACTTTCATTTTATCGATTATAATAAAAAGCCTACCTTTAAAAAGATGATCTTGCTCTTTAGTGCAGTCTACTGTCATCTCTTGCCTGAACTACTGATAAGCTTCCTAATGTTCTGATTCTCTTCTTGTCCCTTCCAGTCTCTCAGTACAGCAGAGTTAATTTCTTAAAAAAGTAAATTGGTTCACATGACTATCCTCAGAATCTTTCAGTGACTTCCCCTCACATTTGGAATAAAATCCAAGTTCATTACCACTTGGCCTGGTCCTCCAGTCTCATCTCCTACTTGCCCCTCATTTTCTTATGATACTTTCTCGCTATTCCCACGTCAGGGCCTTGTGCTTGCTTTGCTGTCTGCTTTCTGCCCCCACCACAGGACTCTTTCCTTTCAGATCTTTGTCTCACTGACTCCTGGTCTCAGTTCAAATTATCCTTGGTGATGCCTTCCCTGACTAACCTACCTCTCCATCCTTTCTCCCTTCCCTTGCTTTGCTTCAAGGCATTCGTCACTAACTGTGAGTATCTCCATTGTAAGAACAGCCCCTGGCATATGGTAGGCAATCAGATATTTGTTGAATGAATGCTGACATGCCCTTTCTCATCCTGTCCCCATGCCCAGAGGTGATTGTGGCCTTGGCTGTTTGTGGCTCCATCCTCTTCCTTCTCATAGTGCTGCTACTCACCGTCCTCTTCCGGATGCAGGCCCAGCCTCCGGGCTACCGCCACATTGCAGATGGGGAGGACCACGCCTGACAACCACTCAGCCCCCTTCCCTCTGCCTCCTAGGGGAGGTGGGCTTGGCCCTCATCCTTGACTGTTGCTGCTCCCCAGCCCATGGACAGAAGACCCTGGGTTGGGCCTCCCTCTGATTATCCCAGCCTAGATGAACAAGCGGGACTCGGCTTGGCCCGTGGCACCTGTCACTTGGGCTGCCATGTGCCCAATGTTTACCAAGTACTGTGTTGGCCGTTGGCTCTCTCCAAACAGGATTTGCCTCCTCCATGCTCCCTAAGGACCTGAATGTACACAAATGGTCAAGTTTCACCTGGGACCTGGGATAAAAAAACTGAAGGAGCTGGTGCTTGATCTGCCTTGCTCTGCTCCCCAGTCAAGACCTGCTCTCTCTCTTCCAGCCCAGAGTCTTTGGCAAATGGCTTAGAAGATAAGTCTTCCCCTGGTGCCTAGTTTACTGGGGAAAACTGTGTAGCTTTGGGGACACAAACACTGGCCACCAAGGAACCAGCTCACCCAGCAGCCAGCTAGTCAAGTTTCCCTTTGTCCATCTGAAGCCACCATTAGGGTCAGACATACTGCCTGAGGCACCTCGGTCACCTCCGTAGCTGGAGCGGGTTGGAAGGGTGTTGGTACGTGGGAGGGAGTCGGTGGGGGTGGGTGGAGAGATGAAACTGCTCTCCCCTCAGCTGGGCTGGGGTCTCCAGGCACGTGAGGGAAATGCAGGTTGTAAAGTGGACAGCTGCTGACTGTGGCCCACAAACTGAGGAAAATGAAAGTTTTGGAATCCTGGTGCTGTTTCTGTGCCTCTTCTTCATTTGGGGACCCGGGAGTGCTCTGGCCAGGTCAGTACTGGAAGATCCACTCAGAAGCTCAGTTGGGTATAGTTTTATTGGTCATGTCAGTTGGGGGCACAAATCAAAAACCACCACCACCTGATCGCTCTGCCAGCACACATCAGAGGAGAAAAGTACCTTGGCTCCAGGAGAAGCTTGGTTCCAGGCTAGATATAGCAGGGACCCTTGGGGCAGCTGGGTCGCCAACTCTGGAGAAGTTCCCGGAGCTAAGTCCAGTGCAATAACATGCTAGTGTCCCAGCCCCACAGTGTCCCACGCCACAGCATCCTTGTTCCAACCCTAAGACTTGGATACCTTTGGCCCTTTAACACATAGCCACCTCTTCCTGCACGACTTATTCTCATGTTGCTCGTAGCCCTTGCTTGGAGCACACCTTCATTAACGCCTCTCATTTCCCCGTCCTTGTTTCCTGCTGGCTCCAAATGAGTATGTGATAACCTGGGAAGAGTGAGACTGGTCTGACTCACCTTCTACCATCAGTCTCTTAGAGCTTGGGGCTGGCCCAGGGAACCTAGAACTTGGTAAGGAAATACCACGGAATTGGACAGCAGCCAGGCATTGCCATGACCAAAACAAAGCAAGAGGGGTGGAGGGCCTAGGCCAAAGAGACCACTGTTTCCTGGTTATCTTCTTCACTGACTCCTACCCTGGGGTGAATGGGGCAGGGCTAAACTGGGGTTAGCTTGCACTGAACCTTGGTGAGCAGGGTCAGGCTTGGCCAGTCTGAGATACAGTCTACTTCACTCACCCATCACAGAGGCCAGCGTGTCCCCCATAGGATTGAACTCATTGAGCTGCAGAGATAAGGGGATAATTATGAGGAGGGAGTGAAGGTATCAGGAAGGTATGCAAGGATTAATTTCTGGTCATTTTTGGTCAATGAGGTAGGTTGAATTCCCTGTATCCTCCCATCATTTGAGGGCCCAAACCTCACCGAACTGATACCAGAAGATTCTGGGTCATAGAGCTGATGCATCAACTTCCCTGAGCTTCCATCAAAGACATCAATTGTTCTTAACTCGTGAGGGGTACCACTTTTGAAATTAGGATCTGGGTATCTGCCCACAACGATGAGGTTGTACCGAGGATGCCAGGCTGCCTAGGAGATGGAAAGGCTGGTCACGAGGGTAAATGCCGAACATGACCAAAAGGGACTTCAAAAGTATTCTTTGCCACTAACAATTGTTAATACAGTTGCAGTTGCCAACAATTTAATAATGGAGATAAGATCTACACAAATCTACAAGAATAGTTTTCAGTTGCGTATACATCTATTATTGTAAATTTTGAATCCTCAGCCGACCCTTCGGACACCTTCAGGCCTTGTCTCTCTTGCATTTGCTGGGATCATACCAAGTGATCAATGTTTTAACATCAGCCTGACTCAGACATTAACCAAAAAGGTGAGCCTACAGCAAAGGAAAAAGTGGTAACCAAAACCAAATGGGGCATACGTAACCCCACCACTACCTCCTCCATCAGCGTGCATGGTGAGAGTTGAGTAGAAGGTGGCCCGTGGCTGAAAAGGGGAGGAAACCTATGTTCCCCAGATCACTCCACTCAAAACAAATGTGAACAGTTGTTGGAATGACAGAGTGGATGGGATTTTCCTAAGAAACTTCTCAATGAAGTTTTGAAGGAGGAAAGATGGTAAGCAGGAAGAAAGAAGTAGTACAAGCAAAGGCTTGGAAGGAAGTCACAAGTCACATTTGGGAAGTTGTAAGTTGGCTGCACTGGATATGAAGTGAGAGATGGCAACAGATGAGCCCACAGGAACACGTGAAGGACCTTGGTGCTGTTCAGAACTTGGATTTGATTTGAGGTGTGTGGGGGCCACTCTAATACTAAATCATCACTGTTTTCTGAGCACTTGCCAGGCAGTAGGCGTATGCTCTACGTGCACTGATTCGGCCTCACAGCCACCCTGTCGGATACCATTATTCCCTTTGTACAGACAAGGAAACCGAAAGCCAAAGTGAAAGCAATTCGCCCAAGGTTCTAACCCAGAAGGGTCTGCCTGCCCGACGCTGGCATGCCTCACCACTGTGCTACACTGACCAAAGTACGGGGCTGTGGTTCTGGAAAAGAATATAAAAGGGGAGAACTGGCAGGGTTCAGACTGCTTAGGGACTTGGGCAGGAAGGAATCTCAGGACTTGAAGACTAAGCCATGGGGAATGAGGCTAGGGAAGCTGTTAACAAGAAGCGGGCTAAGGTTAGCTTGCAGATCAACCATATACCCAGAGAACAAACAGGGCACAACAGAGGGTCAGGATCTTAGAAAATGCCTTCAGTGAGGAGACCAGGGCTGGGTTGACAAAACTCAGGAAAACAGCTTATCAGAGAAACAAAACCCAGCAAAATGGGATTGCAGAAGTGGGACAAAAGGAGCAGAGAGGTCCAGGGGACAAGAGACTGCTTTGTGTCAGGGCAGGAAGAGATATGGAAGGAAAGGCTGCTTCTGTCCTCTCTCCACCCTGGGCAGGCCTGATCTGTCCCCACCCACGATCACAGTTCTTTACTCTGTCACTCACCTTAATGGGTGTCAGGTGCTGGAAGTGGCGGTGAGGGTGTGGGATCAGGCTTGGAGGGCGGTCCCACTGGGAGGCCGAGTAAATCCGGATCTCACTCTTCTGGTCGGTGGTCAGGAGCCGGACGCCATCGGGACTGAAATGAGCTGGCAAGTGAAAAGCCCCTGAGCTGAAGGAGCCACGGGTCCCCTGTTGTCCCGGCCTTCATAGGCCTTCTCTTGCAGGGACACCCTCCCTCCTGCTGTTCTCTAGACAGGGGTGGAGGGGAGGAGGTGAATCTGGGCTGTGAACAAAAATATTCTAGAGACTCCACAGCTGATGGGGACAGCTAGAGTCAGAAGGGTTCCAAGACATCAGCTTGGCAGATGCTGTCAGGGGTAAAGGTTTAACCTAGCGGCTTCTGAACTTGGAGTGAAAGCCCCGGAAGGGGTGGGGTAGGCGGGGTCTACAGCTAGGAGGAGCTCTATCCCACCTGCATTGACAGGATGCCTGTGTGGCAGCGAGTAGAGAAAGCTGGATTTCCCTTTAACCTGGCGCAGGTCCCAGATTTTCACTGTTTGATCTACAGAGGCTGTGACCAGAAACCAATCACAGCATGGGTTCAGGGCCACATGGGTAACTTTCTTTTTGTGCATTCTCAGATTCCAAAGCTGCGGAGAAAAGCTTGGTTCAGGTGTGGGCGGAGAACAAGGCAGGGGTGGGGAGGGTGGGGAGAAGGGAGGGAAAGGGAGGCCCCGGGCTCCGGAGAACACACCTCCCTGCCGTCCAGATTCAGCAGGACCACGTGCCCCACGTTGTCTCCTGTGACCACCACTCGTCTTTCTGCAGACACATCCAGGCTGCAAAACCAGAAGCTGGAAGGAAAGACTGTGCTGTAAGGTTCTTGGGGACAGGCAAGGTCCATTCATCCACTGTTGCAGCTCCAGTGTCTAATACATAGACATTCAATAAATATTTGTTGAATGAATGAATAACTGTCTTGCCACGGGTTCCCAGGGAAGAATGCCCAGACTTGTCTACCATGCAGACAGACAGTACAGGGTTAGGGGGCTCAAAAATTTGTCTTCTGGGCCCGGGATCCTCAGCTAGTATGAGCCCCTGAAGCCGCCAGACCTCAGGGTTATAAGGCAAGTCCTCAGGTTAGCTTTCCCCACGCACCCTGGGTTCTGGGGAAGATTCCTTTATCATTCTGTCTCTTTGCTCTCTACCTGTTGAGCCAAAGGAGATGACAAACCGAACAGGGACTGCCCAGCCCTGTCCCTCAGAGCTGGCTAGAAAGGAACTTCTGCCCCCTTCTGAGCATTTAGGGGAAAAAAGCACATATAACCCAGAGACTTGAGGATGAAGGAGATGTGGAGGGGAGTGCGTCAGGGATCCCAATATCCAACCAGGAGAGCTCAAACCCTCAAGTCCTTGCTACACCGCCTTTTGTATCCCCTATAAATACCTTCCAGAGGGAGAGTTTCTTGTGGAAGAGAAACCTAGAGCTGGGTCTATCCTCACCTGTCCTGATTGCACATGTATTTCTTACCCCTGCAGGGCAGTCCAGGATAGCATCCAGTGCTAGTTAGACCCCCACAGCCTCAATTCCTGGGGGAGCAGGGGCGTGTCTCTGGCTTGAAATCAAAGTGACAAGTATTTTATAGTTTCTACAACTACTTGCTCTTGGGGAGTCCAAAGTGCTTTATGGACATGATTTTATCCATTTAAGCTTTCATCATGGAAGTAGTCAGGTCATTGCACCCCAGCGGATGTAGAGAATGACGTTTAAGTTCTCATCTCCTGCTCCATGTTTTAAGTGGCTAGCTAGGTTGATGCCATGTTGATTTGTCTAGTGAGAATCAAGGTCTCGTTGAATATAGGACTGAATGACTTACAGGAGAGCTGAAGCCCTTCCATTGCTGAGAAGAGCTGAGGCTCCAGAACTCCTCCCCAAATTACCCACCTGGACCAGAGTAAGAGCAGCTAAAGAAAGATTCTGAGAAAGAGACAGAAGGACGGAGAGTGGCTCACACCTTTCCTTACTTCCCTGTACCAGGTTTGGGTAAAAGAACTGGGATCTGGATGCTCTCGCCAGAACTGCACTGAGAGCCTAGAAGCCCTTTCCCCTAGTAGTTAAACTACTCACTTGCAGGTGCCATAGTTGGTATAAACTTGGAGAATGTTGCCTTTAAAGTCTTGTAGCCTAGTTGTTCCCTCCATCGAGGAGATGAAAAACTGGTTGGTGTTGAGAGGGTTAAACTTCAGCCCAGTGATGCTCCCTCCAGCTCCAATCTAACACAGGAAGAGAAAAGCAGGTGAGTGATGATGGCCAAGGAAGAGGACGAGGCCTAGTGCTCGCACTCTGCCCCCAGGAAGTACCAGCAGGCAGCACTTGGAGCCATGCCAGTTTACACGCCTAGACTCTACGACAGTCTCCACTGTGCTCTTTATTTCTCAAAGTTTTAGTTTTAACTTTATTTTCCAAATTTACATACAGTAAATGTGGTTGTTTTGAGTATAGATTTCTACAAATTTTAACACATGGATAGATATGAATAACCACCACCAAAATGCAGAAGAGTTCCGGTACCCCCCAAAACTCCCTCATGCTCTCCCATTGCAGTCAGACCTCCCCCCAACTCTAACTCCTGGCAACACTGATCTGTCCTCTGTTGCTATGTTTTTGCCGTTGATAGACTGTCGTGTAAGTGATCATTTAGCATGCAGCCTTTTGAGACCAGCTTCCTTCATTTCACTCCACACCATGCCCCTGCGACACATCCAAGTTGCTGTGTGCACCTCCAGCTGGTGCAGTAGCGTCGTTGAGTACTCCAGCGGGTGGATGTGCGACAGTTTATTGCACGGGGCTCTTTTTAGGAGAGCTTTGTCTCAGAAGAGTGGCTGGGTTAGGAGGGCAGGAGACAGATCCGAGCTCCTTCCTATGTTTCCCAGACATCCCTGACGATGAGGGTGAAAACAGTCACGACAACATCCGTCACTCAACCTTATCAAGTGCTTATTATGCCTCAGGCACTGTTTTAAGAATTTTACATCCCCAAGAACTCCTTCTCTACTGCTTTCCTGTGTGGCTGCTATCTCAGCCTCATGCACCTCTACAAGGTCTCTCACACAACATCCACTTCACTCACTCAACATGCTGATGGGCATAAACATTCTAACCAATGCCCAGGGTCTGACAAACCCTTGATGCTAATAAGATAACCCTCTGCTCCCACCAGTTGAGTTCAGTGCCTGCAAGGGTTAGCTGTGTTTGTTCTTAAACCTGTATATGCCAGTTTAACTTTTTATTATACAGTAATTATGTAATTTAATTAAACATGTAATTTAATTACATATAATTTATTAAACACTTAATTAAATATTTAAACTGAACATTTAAACATTCAATTAAACACATAACTTAATTAAACTGATGAAATACATGCAAAAAGAAAGACCATTGTTACTTCTACGAAAGCCATGTTGAATACTTTAGAAAAATTATATTAAAAAATTGCTGAAATTACAGTTGTCAAAGTAAACATGGGTGAGATACTTAGAAACAATTAGGGTGGGAAATAATAAAATTTGCAAAAAATCTGCAATCAGGTTGTTTCAGGACTATCTTTCAGTTATGTTTCCACTTTGGTGAAATGGAAACTGGGCCATATATATAGAATACATAATGTGTGCAGTGTATGTAATACCAGGTGCACCCTTATCAGGGGACCCTTACTCGAAGAAAAGGACAGGCCCCATGTCAAGGCATTGGTAGTGAACACACACATAAAAATTTCAAGTTCGGCCCCAGCTGGTGTAGCTCAGTGGATTGAGAGCTGGCCTGCAAACCAAAGGGTCGCTGGTTGGATTCCCACTCAGGGCACATGCCTGGGTTGTGGGCCAGGTCCCCAATGGTGGGGCGTGTGAGAGGCAACCACACATGGATGTTTGGCTCCCTCTCTTTCTCCCTCCCTTCCCTCCTCTCTAAAAATAAATACATGAAATCTGAAAAAAAAAATCATTTTAAGTTAAAATGCATGAGTGTTCTCCTAGCCAGTGTGGACTGAGTGGTTATGACCAAATTTTGCACTGAGAAGGAGCAATAAACCTGGACAAAATATGGAAAAGAGATATATTTGAGACTTCCAGTTCCAGTGGTGGTGGGTTAGTTTGTGTCAGGCCAACCTTCGGCTGAGAACAACTAGAAAACGTATATAAAACATGTCTTTAAAGAACAAAAAATGGTGCAGATACTTCGGAAAACAGTCTGGCAGTTTTTCAAAAAATTAAACATAGAGTTATCATAACTCCCAGCAATTCTGCCCCTAGACACACGCCCAGGAGAAATGAATACGTGTGTTCATGCAAAAGCTTGTACACAAGTATGCATGGCAGCATTATTTGTAATAAAGGCAAAAATCAATGGCTCAAACATCCATCTCAAGAAGTGGTAAACTAACAGGAAACTAAAGCCAAAGAAAGTAGGAAGCAAAAGCATAAACTTTAAAAGGTAAGAGGACATCATAAACAATCTTATGCCAATGAATTGGAAAATTTAGATGAAATGGGTAAAATTCCTAGAAAAATACAAACTTGCCAAAATGATAGAAGATGAAGGAGAAAATTGAATTTACAACTAAAAACTTTCTTGCAAAGTAAATTCTAGATCCTGGTGGCTTCACCGGTGACTATACTAAATATTTAAGAAAAAATATCAATCTTGTTTTGAAATTTTATTTTCAAGCTATCTCCAACTCAGAAAAGTTGCAAGAATAGCACAGATAATTATTTCTCTAGAACCACTGGATAGTGAGTTGCCAACAGGAGATCTCACTCATTCGCCCCTCCTGCCGCATGTGCAAGACAGGGCAAAGCAGGTTCACAGTCATTTGCATGTAAATGAATGAATGACAACACAAAAATAAACCCTGGGTTTCAAGTACTCACGACTGTAAACCTACTTTTGCCCTATCCTGTATCCCTTACGAGAACATTCTCCTACATAACCGCAATAAAACCATCAAAACTTGGGGGTATCTAAAGTGGCTCAAATTCATAGAAATGGAAAGAAGAATTGTGGTTGCCAAGGGCTGGAGAGAAGGGGAAGTGGGGAAGTGTTATTAAATGGGTATACTGTTCCAGTTTCACAAATTGAAAAAGTTCTAGAGATTTTTTGCACAATAATGTGGATATAGTAAATACTACTGAACTGTACACTTAAAAACAGTTCAGATGATTTTAGGTTATGTCCTTTTAGCACAGTTTTAAAAAGAAGCAGTATTACTTGCTAGAGACATACTGTAATTGTAATAAAAGAAAATAAAAAAATTAAATAAAAAAAGGGATATAAACCAAAACAAATAAACAAGAAACCAATCAGTATAGTTTGCCACAGTATTAGAATAAAGGGGAAAAATCATATGCTTACTGACCTCCATAGATACAAAAAAGTATTTGATGAAATTGAATTATCATTCATAATAAGAACTTTTGGCAAACTAGGAATAAAAGGGGAACTTAATAGATGACAGCTAGTGGTGGGGGGAGGAGGTTAGGGGTGGGAGGATTGAGCGAAAAAGAAAAAGACTCATGGACCCGGGCAACAGGGCAGTGATTGCTGGGGGGAGGGGTATATAAGGGGACTAAATGGTAATGAAAAAAATAATAAGGATAAAAAAAATAAGAGGGGAACTTAACATGATAAAGGATTTTAAAAAACAAACAAGTTTTAAAAATAAACAAACTCCTAGGTATATACCCCAAAGAACTGAAAACATTTTCAAACAAAAAGCTGGCAGACGAACATTCATAGCAGTCGTATTAATAATAGCAAAAGGTGGAAACAACCCAAATGTCTATCAACAGATGAATGGATAAATAAGATGTAGTATATCGATGATGGAATATTACTCAGCTGTAAAAAGTAATGAAATACTGATACATGCTATAATATGAATGAACCTTGAAAACACTATGCTAAGTGAAGCCAGACCCAAAAGGACAAATAGTGTATGACTCTATTGATATAAGGTACCTAGAATAATCAAATTCATAAAGTCAGAAAGCAGAGTAGTGGGGCTGGGGGAAAGGGCAATAGAAAGTCATCATTTAAAGAGTACATAGTTGCCCTGGCTGGTGTGGCTCAGTGGATTGAGTGATGACCTGAAAGCCAAAGGGTCACTGGTTCGATTCCCAGTTGGGGCACATGCCTGGGTTGCGGGCCAGGTCCCCAGTAGGGGGTGTGTGAGAGGCAACCACACACTGATATTTAACTCTTTTTCTCCCTCCCTTCCCATCTCTCTGAAAATAAATAAATAAAAAATCTTAAAAAAGAAAAAGAACGTGATGGGGGACATCACTACAGATCATATTGACATTAAAAAGATAATGAGGGAATACTGTGAACAACTTTATGCCGAATTAAGTAACTTAGATAAAACGGACAAATTACTTGAAAGACAAACCACCCCGCTCGTTCAGGAAGAAACAGATAACCTACACTGCCCTATATCCATTAAAGACATTGACTATATAGTTAAAGCCCTTCCAACAAAGAAAATTGCAGCCCCAGATGGCTTGGCTAGTAAATCCGACAAAAAATTTAAGGAATAGTACCAATTCTACACATATTATTCCAGAAAATACAAGAGGAGGGAACAATTCCTAACTCTTTTTATGAGGTCTGCCTTACCCTGATACCAAAACAAGGGCATTTAATTAAAAAGGAAATTATAGGGTATTTTTAAATGGTCATCATCTTGTATAAGGGGATATGACAAGTAACATACAAATATTCCAGGATAGAATATTTATCCAATAACCTAAGTAGAAATACGAGTGTGTTTAACAGTGCATATACACACAGAAAGATGTACAAAGTGGGAATTTCACGCAATATTTACTTTATACTTTGTATTGTCTGAATTTCTGATGATGAACATGAATCATTTTATAATGGGAATAAAATTTATCTCCATTTTGAAAAGGCAATACATGTCCCCTTGCCAAGGGTCTGAAAGATGTAAAGATCAAAGCCAAGGTCAAATGACTAAAGAAGTGACAAAATGAGACCCTGCTGCTCCCCTAGTCACTGGTCTCAAATCAACTCTCTGCTGTCGGTATCTGGGGGTAAAACAGACAGTTCTCCAGACCATCACGCCTTCCTTCCACTCCAACCTAGTCCCCTGCTAGTCACAGAGTTCAAAGGCCCAGACCAAGCCACACTGGTGTGAGGAAACGTCATGCAAATGACATGACAATAAAGGGTGATGTTAACCAAAAGCCTTGGCCTGGCATGAGTTCGAAGCAGTTCCCCTTTTGGTTGGGAGGCTCTTCCCTCCCCGGGGACACCTTTAGCTATGTCTTAGTTTTCTCTATTCCCTGGATTCCTAGAGCAACATACATCTCTTCCTGCCTGAGCTCTGGTTCTGACTTCAGTTTAAAGCCTCCTTTCCTGGTCCTATCTCACCAGCTGGGCAGGAAGACCGCTGAGCTCTGTCCACAGCGCTCTGCTGGTTGCCCTTCTTCTGGCTTCAGGCACTTGTTTTTTTCAACATCATCTCATACCTTGAATCCTAATTCCCCAGCCTGTCTAACCTGGCTGCTGCTGAGGGGTGGCTCTAACTCTCATCCTGGGTTTGTCCTTGGCCTTTTGCATCTCTAAACCAGAGATGGAAAAGCAGTGAGCTGAAGCAGAATCCAATTCACAGATGTGTTTTATTTAGCTACATAGCGTGTTTAATTGTATTTAGGTCCTGACATGAAAAACCAGGAGTTTTAGACTGAACCTCTTGTAAACTGTTGGTGGGAATATAAAGTGGTACTTTATATGTATCACAATGCTCCATTTTAACAGTATGGCAGTTCCTCAAACAATTACAGAGTTACCAGATGATCCAGCAATCTCACTTCTGGGTACATACCCAGAAGAACTGAAAGCAGGGACTCAAAGAGGTATTTGTACAACCACATTCATAACTGCATTATTCACAATCACTAAAAGTAGGAGCAATCCACGTATCCACTGACAGATGAATGCATAAGCAAAATGAGGTAAATACATACAGTAGAGTATTGTTCAGTCTTAGAAAGGAAGGAAATTGCTGATGTGCACTACAACGTGGACTAACCTGCAGAAAACTAAGTTCCAAGTTGCTAAGTTAAATAAGCCAGTCACAAAGGGATAAACCCTGTGCGATTCCACTTATGTGAGATAGCTAGAGTAGACAGAAAGTAGAATGGTGGTTGCCCAGGGCTGGGGGACGGAGGAATGGGGAGTTAGTGTTTAATGGGTATAAGTTTCAGATTTGCAAGATGAACATTTCTGGAGACCGGTTACAAAAGAAAGTGAATGTACTTAATGCCACTGACCCAAACACCTAACATCATTTTTATCTGTTTGGCTTCTTTAGTCATGTGAGTTTGTGGGTTTTGCCCTAAACCCAGAGCATTACCTTCTGCAGTACCGCCCTCCAATGCCAGCATCCAGCTCGGCAAGCTAAGGGTCTTCTCTTTGGTGGAAGGGCCAACACCTTCACCCCTCAGCAACTGATGATAAACACCAGCATGATTAAGACCACCATCCCTAAAAAGCTCTATGCCCAACCTTGTCCCAAACACAGTCTGCCTTTCCTCCTTTCATCTCCATTTATGTAAATATTATTCTTCCTCACTCCTCACTCACCCATGAAGCCTCCTCTACAGGCTCTAATTTGAGAGCGGCTCTTCCTTCTCTCATGTTCTATGGCGTGCAGCATCCGCAGTGTGGGTTATTGTGTATGCCTACCTGCCATCGACCCAGTTACACACCAAGCCCCTCGTTTACTCAACAAATATAAAGCAGCCACCCTGGGGCAAACATCATTCTAGGCACCGGGGACAAAGTGATGTGCTAGAAAGACAGGGTCCCTGCCACTGTGGAGCTTACTTTCCAGGGGACAAAGTAAGTAAATAAGTAAAACATTTCAGATATTAATAAACATTGTGGGGAAAAGGTGAAACAGGGAGACAGAGAGGGACTGTGTGGGGTGGAGGCTACTTTGTAGACAGAGTGGTCCCTGAGAGCTCTTTGAAGTATACTGAGCCAAGATCTGAACAATAAGAGGGAACCAACCATGAGAAGACCGTGGGAAAGAGCACAGCAGCCAACGGGAACAGCAAGTTCAAAGACCTATTTTCAGGAATGGAAATAGCGAGAGTGGCTAAAGCATAGGAAGTGAGGAAACAGAGCAGTCCAAGATAAGGACAAGAGTTACGGAGAGGCTTAGATCCTATGGGATGACTTACTAGAAGGTGACCAACGGTTTATACCTTCTAATATTTTCAGGGCAGGCACTCAGTAAAGATTTGAGTATCATCACCATTTGCTCGTTTGAAAATACCCACAGCTACTTTTGATCCCAGTCCTCTCCTTTTCACTGGTTGACTTTTCACTCCTTCAACATTTCTTCAGCACAGTTATCTGGCACAGGGACCGCTCACCCCTTTAATGAAGGTAGGTTTGTCCTTTGTGCCAAAGTTCCAGAGCATGATATCTCCCCCTTTGGAACCCACAGCTAGGGTGCTGGGGTTAGTCGGGTGCCATGCCATGGATGTGGCCCTCCTGTCAAAGGGGGCAGCCTTTTGGAATATCCGGTAAGAAGCCAGAGAGTTCAGAAAGGACTGCTGGAGATCCTGACAAAGAGAGAAAAGAATTCAGTTGAATTAACACCCAAGTCCTAGGTAAATTGCCAATCTCTGCCTCCTCCAGAGATGAGCCCTAGGCCCCAGTCCTCCCACCAAAGGAAAACGAACTGCCTGTCTCTGCACATGAAAATATTTGCAATATACATGAAATAATCTTGGAAAGCAAGAGGGCAGAGCACATTCCAGCTGGGACCTTCACGGCCCAAGACTTCTACCTGGCTGAGTGCCCAGCAGACCAGACCCCAAGGTGGGTAGCGATCTGACCACTCTGAAAACCCGGTGAACCAACTCGGCATCTAATTTTGGGGCATCCGGTTGTGGGAAAAGCACCATGCAAACCCTTAAGCACTACGGCCAGGAAACGCTCACCTGCCGGAGCGAAGGCCAGGCAGTTCTGCCCAGCGTGTGGTGATGGAGGGCCCTGACGATGCTCCTGCCCGGTGGAGGGACCTGCAGGCTAGCCAACCCCTCCCGAAGGCAGCCGGGGCCAGATCTTCTGCTAGAACCTGCCAAGAAGAACAGACACATATTTTCTTCTCCAGTTTCACTCAGGAAAGTTTTTCCTGCTGAAATCCCAGAAAGTCTCGTTGTTTCATACGGCAGCGCCGATCTCTCCCACCACCTCCTGAGGCCTGTCCACGGTCTGCTCAGTGTCCCCCAGCACACGAAATAAACAGTGGGCAGGGACTCAGTCCCGACCCCCAGAAAGGAATTCTGAACTGAAACTAAACATGCGTTTGCAGGGCTGCGCTGAAGAAACACACAAGAAAGAAGTGGGTGCAGAACTCTTGTCCATTTTGGTTGGAAAACTCGTGATGAGGTTGGGTGACAATTTTAATACCACACATAATGCACAGTAAATACAAAACCAAACCAAACCAAACCCAAAACCGTGTCTAGTATAGAAGTGACGGCTGGCGGGAGGAGGTATCCCTAAGTCCTGTATTAACGTAATGTGGAGGGCACAGCTGCCGGCCCACGTTGTCTGTCCTCCTGAAAACCTGCCGGGAGCGGCTCCGAACAGACCAGGCTACTCGGGGGAGGCAGAGCCACGCGCACCAGGCCTCCGGCCGCCCCAGGTCACCGGGGTGTATTCGAGGGCCTGACCTCTAGAGATCGGGGCTCTCGGAAACACTTCCGTCTTCCGGGGGCGGTGGGGGCGCCCAGCGTACACTTCGTCCACCGCCCCTTTCCGGGCTTTGGGTTCTCCCCACAGCCTAGGTTCGGCCCCCGCGAAGCCGCGGTGAGTGTTTTCTCGGGAAGGAAGGACGGCGAGGGCTCTCACGCCTAAGGCGGGGGACCTGCGGCTGCTCACGCCGCCAGACGGGCGGGCTTATTTTAAGCGGTCCTCCGTGTGTGACTACCTGGTAGGAACCAGGAATTTGAAGCCTGGTGTGTCTTATGTAATGGAACTCATCTGCCTCCTCCTGCCGCCGGCCGGAGGTTAAGCCCAACTTCTATGACGTCATGGGACCTGCAGACAAAATGCACAGCCCGAGGCGCCTTAAACTCGGGAATTGGGAAACGCCCACCCCCCACTCCAGCCTCCTGCGTGAGCGCCCCTAATGTCGGAATTATTAAAGCAGCAGGCGCAGGCAGTACCGGGGCCCTTCGCACAGAGCTTCTTGGCCTCGTGCTCCAGCTCCCCGGGGCTTCGGCTCCTCTTGCTCCGGGGGTGTAAAGCCACCTCGGAGGTCTTCCGGGTTTCTGGGCGTTTCTTGGGAGCCATCGCGTCCTCGGTGCAAAGAGGTGCTGTACCGTTTGCCGAGATTGTGGAGGGAAGACGGGGAAGCCTCCAGGGAGAAAAAAGGCGGGGAACCAGGGAACTGGCCCAACTTCCCGCCAACCAAGCCAACTTCCCGCCAAACAGGCTCCGGGCTTCCAGCCTAGTCTCTAGTTCCTGCTCCGCCCCTCTCTGAGAGGCCCCGCCTCTCCGGGGAAGGCCGGGGCGCGCGCGGGGAGACCGGAAGTGTGTGAGCGGAGGAGGTCTTGGGCTCCTTAGAGAAATGGGACCTGGCCTGCCCTACGTGCTGGCTCTGATCTAGTCCAGTCAGCCCGCTTGCCAGAAATAAAGATGGCCGCCAGCGCTAGGCCACCCGACTTGAAGTCTCTTCAGACACGACGCTGCCAGGCCTCTGCGGGTCCCAGTCCATAGACCAATCAAACAGTCGGCTCCGCCTTCTCTGTCTTTTAATTGGTGATCACGTCCGCTTGGGCTTTGGCATTGGCTGGTCCGTAGGTGAGAAAGGCAGTTTTCTACATAGCTAGAGACTTCCGCGCGTTGGAGACCAACTCTTCCTGCCCGTAAACTTTGCGATCCGTGTTGAGTGTTCTTATCACTCCAGCTCAGTAGGATCTCAGCTTCTCTGAAGAATGTTTGAAATTCGCTACTTTCCCCGAACCTGCTGAGTGTCCGCCCAGGGCAATGATGCGCTGGGGGGCCTGCAGGCCAACCTGGCTTAAGAGTTCTTATACCCTGACTTCAGCCAAAGTCCAGGACGGTGAGGCTGCGCTCTTCCACGGGCCCGAGAGGAGACAGTTCGGATGCACCCCACTTTCTGCGACGAGCCAGGCTGGAGCTGTGGTTAGTCGGGGACTGTTGGGCCTTTTCTCCTCCTGCCCCCGTCCCCCCCACCCCCCGCTAAGTTTTGGTAGGGTGAGAGAAGACAAAATTGCATTAACGGTCGGTCCTGCACTCAAAGACAGGGAAGGATGAAAGACATCTCTCAAAATATTGTTCTTGGAAACAAATGAATGCTCCAGAGGAAAAATTCGAAAGTGCTCTTTTGATGGAAAGATCAGGTGAGAGTGTTATAAATGGCAACCACCAAGGGGAGAAGCTGGTGGCCTCTCCCCTGCTGGTTTGTAGCTGTGTTTTCAGAGCTGTGTTACAAAAGCAAGCTGACCCTCTTAAATCAGACCAGCCATTAGTTTCACCTCAGCGGGAGGCCCATGTCTGGGGGGTCCTGAAATATAAGAAATGACTGGGCCCCTGGTTTACAACTTTTGAGAAGAGAAGGAAAAAAAAACTGGCGAAGCAAGTGAAACAATTCAGGATAGAACACAGTTGGGTACTAAATTGTGGCACGCCAACCGAGACTTTTCAGATGCAATCAGAAAAGAATCGAATGGAGAAAGAAGTATTTAGGAAAGTCTCACGGGGAGATTGGAATTTCGCGGAGTTGGGTGGGGGAGGGAGAAGAGCGTCCTAGGTGGAGAAACAGCTTAATAAAAGTTAGGGATGGGCGTGGGTTACAAGAAAGGAAAGCGGTTCCTGGCATCTGGGAGCTGGCCTGGTACTAGTAGGCAGGCCTTGGTGTTCTGTCCAAATGAACAATTTCACAAAACAAAAAGACAAGGTCACTTTGTGACCGTGGTAGATCAACACAAAAACATGTTCACTCATGTCTGAACACAGGCAATGCTGTGAACATTGGCCAAACCACAAGAAACGGCCAAACATCTGCCTATTATTTTGGTAGATATGAATGATTGCAGCTTCTTTGACAATCACAGCTTTAGCTTTGCTTCATTCCTCCCACCCTACCGATAGGGCTTATTGATATACAATCATAGAATTACCCCCACTTCCTGACAGCTTCCAATCCAGAGTAAAGCCTCAGCCCCGGCTGGTGTGGTTCAGTGGATAGAGTGATGGCCTGTGAACCAAAGGGTCGCTTGTTTGATTCCCAGTCAGGGTACATGCCTGGGTTGTAGGCCAGGTACCCAGTAGGGCAGGTGCGAGAGGCAACCACACACTGATGTTTCCCTCCCTTTCTCCCTCCCTTCCCCCTCTCTAAAAGTAAATAAATAAAATCTTTTTTTAAAAAAGCACCACTTCACGCTTGCTTATATAAATCATCCAACATAAGCCAATCCTATAAATTCTAACACCTTAAAGAGATGGCCCACCATTCCCCATGGTATGCATCCTCTGTTGCCATGAGCATTAACCCTCAGTGCAGCTGTTTGCAGGAGTGTCCCTGATGGTGTCTGGCTTGGGAGCACTGACATTGATGAGTGGATTAGGAGACAGCCTGACGTGGAAGAGGAGAAAATGGATCACACTGAGAACCTGTGCAGAGAAAGTCCAAATGAAGGGGGTGGTTGAATGGCAGGCAGAAGAACTCAGAGTCCATTCATTCTACTGACATTTACCATAAACCTGTTCTGTTCTGGCACTGTTTCAAAAAGAATACTGAAATGAAAAATGCCCTTTGCCCCCATGGAGCGTGCCTTTTAATAGACAAGTAAATCTATGACTGCTTTTTTTTAAAAAAAATTTCAGTTATTTATTTTTAGAGAGAGGGGAAGGGTGGGAGAAAGAGAGGGTGAGAAACACTGGAGAGGGAAACATCCATCTGTTTCCTCTTGAGCCCCGACCAGGATCAACCCTGCAACCTAAGCAGGTACCCTGACCGAGAATCAAAACTGCAACCTTTCGCTTTGCAGGACAACACCCAGTCAACTGAGCCACATTGGTCAGAGCTAAATCTCCAACTTTTAATGGCAAACAGCACCAGATATTGGACCTTGGCCCTTGAGTTTTGACTAAGAAAGAATTCAGAGCCAAGCAAAAGTTTATTTAGAAAGTGTCAGAGGTAGGAGAAGTGAGCCATGGAAGAAGTGAGCCAGCTGGGCTGTGTGGGCTCAGGAAACAAGTTACAGAGGCAAAAGAAGAGCCCTTGGAGCTTAGGAGAAAAACAGGCAAAGAACACTCCTCCAGGGGAAGCAGAGAAGGAAAGGTCGGGGTCACGTCCAGAGCGCTCTGGGGAAGAAGGAGGTGGGGAAATGTATGGGCTGCTCAGAGAGAGGAGCCCTTTGTCTTGAGAGTTTTATCTGCTTTCCAAAGGTGGGGGTTTCAGGGGTGGTCTCAGGAGGATGTCAATAGAAAATTCATCAGCTTTCTAGGTGTGTCCCCCGCCAGGGTCATGGTCTCCACTGATTGGTTGGCACCAGTGCAGGGGATCACTGATGTCAGCCATGGCATCACCTGGCCTTGCTGCTTCTCTGGGCCTGGAGCTGAAAGACTACTGAGGCCTAAGTGTTATCTCTAGTTTGACCAGAACTCTGTCTCCTGGTGAACAGACCCAAGGCTTTGTTCTTAAGGTTATTTGATGTGAGTCAGAACCTCATCGTCCGGAGGGCTTACTGCTTAAGGGAGTGGTTGTGCAAGGGCTTGGATGGGAGTCCTATGAGGCTATTTTTCGGCCTCCTAGTTCCTCCTCTAAAGGGGGTCTACTGCATAACTAGCAACATGCCAGGAGAGGAAAGGTCATGCTGGGGCGAGGTCCCACCTGAGCACCTGGGGCTTTCTGCCCTGGTGACCTTCCATACCTGGCCTGTCATTCCTACTGTGCTCATGCCTGTCCCACTGCTTACTATATCTCACAACTACCATGGAGTGTGATAAGCTTAGTGGAAGAGGGAGCTTTGGGTTCTGGTGGGATGGACGGTAGGGGCCAGAGGAAAAGGACACTCTAACTCAGCCTGGAGTGGGGTAAAGAAGGGACAGTGTCAGGGAATTCTTCCTGGAGAAGGTGACACTTAAACTGAACCTTGAGAGACTGAGGGAGAGCAGAGGGGAGTAAGGAATGGGAAGGCAGGGAGGCAATAGTTAGCCACAATGGATTCGTGAGCAAAGGAAATGCCCGCTAAATGCCAACTCTCCCAGAGTCTGCTTTTAGGATCGGGGAGTTTTCCCCGGTGGGTCACACAAACTACACGTGGCCAGCGGCAACCTGCCTCACCTGCCAGGAAAGCACTCTGTTTCAGGCTGTGCTTTGGGGCATTCTTACCCTGAGTTTTGCTTTGTTTCGCCGCAAAATAACTGCCCGGGGAGATGATGTCATCCACATCCATCTGATGAACCCTCAGGTGCAGGGTGGATAAAAGCATGTAATACATTTTTTTTTTTTGATGCTGCTAATCTGATAATGAGGCTACGGGTGCAGCATTGCTGTGGGTTCGTGCCGTTGAGAGGCCGCGCCCCACTGCCCCGTTTATGGAGGCTTTGGTCCTACCTGTGGCACTGCCATTGACATACAGCTTCACGAGGCAGCTCATTCGAAAGTTGCTGGTGACAGCAGATCAAGTCTCATGGTTGCACTGGGAGCTGGGCGGACCGTGAGCATGACCCTAAATGTTGCCAGGTCCTTTGATCTGCAAAACAACACGTGGCTTAGGTATTTTCTGGAACAAATAACAGCACAGTGGTAAGAGCACTGTCCTTAGACTATGTGTCTTGGGTTCATCATTTCACTTTTCTGTGCCAGAGGTTCCTCATCATAAAATCAAGCGGGAGGATGAGGGGGGTCTCAGATCTCTTCCAGCTGTAACGATCTGCGTTCCTGTGACTTGCTGTTAAAGCGGCAGAAACCAGTGACTGCTGTGAACTCTGGCCTCCCTGTGGGAAATTTCCATCCAGCAGGAATCGTTTTCCTGGTGCAGGCTGATACATGACTCTATTCTCATCAAGCTGTCTATGGGTCCAGATGCTCTGCTGAGTCTGCAGAACCATCGGTAATCCACGCGGACGGTGTGTGCAGGCTTCCCACACACAGTAACTGCATCCAGTGGCTTGCAGTCCTCGAGGATTCTGCAGAGCTTGCAGGGAACTGCAGCTGAAATTCCTCCTCAAGGACGGGAAACAGACCGAATACAGTATTCAGAGTCCGTGCTGCCTGGCATCTCCGATACATATTTAAATGCCCAGAGGTAAATAAATTTGTAATAATGCTAAGTGGGGGCATGGCTCCCACCCTCTGGGAATAGCATTTATTTTCAAAAATACAACTTTGGGTAGCTTTGGAAGTGTCAGACAGCTGTGTAAATACCAGAAAGCCCACCTTCAGTCTTTACTTTGGGCGAAGAGGCACCATCCCCATGCTAAATCAACATCCCGCCCTGAAACACCACAGGTACAGGGCGCCAGGAAACTTCTCTGGGCAGCCAGATTTTCAGGGCGATTGCCAGAGTGCTGAAATGATATATGTGAAAGTGCGTGCAAACTGTAAAGTGTTCTACAAATAGCAGTTGTTATATAATCTTGTGGGATGTTGTCTGCTGATGAGGCCTGATCAAGGTGCAGTAGCTCTTCGCTGTTCTCAGGAGTTCTCGCCAGGTAACCAGGGGTTTGTGTTCTGGCCGTGCCTTCTACTCATTCTTCTGATGCCAAAGGTCTGTTCCAGGACTGCGCAAATCCCAAGTGGCAGAAATGAAAATGGTTCTCTCTGTGTGTGACAGCCAAGCCTGGTCCCTATGAGTCACGTGCTGGTAGGACCGGGAGAACGACATTCGACATTCGCATTCCTTTACATTCCCTTCTTCCCACTCCCCTCTCCACTGCCCTGTTTGGCTCCTGTCCCTGCTATGACATGTTAACTCCAAGAGCCGGTAACAGAAAAAACTTGCCCGAGGAACCCCAGCTAAGTTTGTCCCTGTAGAGGAAGGCAGTGAGCTGCCTGAGTAACTGTGGTTTTTACTGCGGAAGCTAATAATCTTGGCACCACTCTACACACATCCTCCCCAACACTCAAAACTCCGAGTGGACATCCTCCCAGGCATTGTTACTGTACATTACGCTTTGTGCTCGACTCCTCCTGCGTCACCAGACCCTAGAACCTGAGAGTTTTGTCACGATTGCAGGCAGTCTGGAAGTCCAAGCAGCATTTGTGTTGGGGGCAGTTAGGCTGCTGGTCCCTTCTGCAAAGAGACACCTTGGTGAAACTGGGTGAAGAGAAACTCTGAAAGTCAGCCTGCTTTTCAAGTTCAAGAAGTATTTTAGGCCCTGGCTGGCTAGGTCAGTTGGTTAGAGTGCTGTCTGGATACGCCAAGGTTGTGGGTTTGATCACCAGTCAGAGCCTAGACAAGAATCAACCAGTGAGTGCAGGGATAAGTGGGACCACGTATCGATCTCTCTCTCTCTTCTTCTCTCTCTAAAAATCAATACATAAAATTTTTAGAAGTATTTTACTAGATTCCCAAGGTTAACCGCTGTAGCCCTCTCTAGCCCAGTGTGGTGGGTTGAATGGTAGCCCTTGAAAAGATATATCCACACCCCGACCCCAGAACCTGTGACTACCTAGGAAAGGGACCTTTGCAGATGCAGTTAAGGATTTTAAGATGGGGAGCTCATCCTGGATTATCCAATTTGGCCCTAAATCCAGTGGCGAGTGTCCTTACAAGAGTGAGGCAGAAGGAGGTGAGACACAGTCACAGAGAGACACACTCACAGGGAAGATGATGTGGAGACAGAGGCAGAGATTGGAGTGATTATGGCGACAAGCCAAGGGATACCAAAGATTGCCAGACTGCCAGGAGCCACGAGAAGCTGGAAGGGCAAGAAAAGACTCTCCCCCAGGGCTGGGGGAGGGAGTATGGCCCTGTCAACAATTTGATTTGGGATTTCTGTCCTCCAGAACGTTAAGAGAAGGAATTTCTGTTGCTTTAAGCCACCCAGGGAACGGTGAGTTATTTCAACAACCATAGACAGCTAATAAACCCATCTCTGCTGTGGGTGCTCAGCACCACCAAGTGGGACAATGTCTCACTGGTGTTGGGCTCAGACGGCCCTCACATTCTCACTGCCTAGTTGTGTTTTTGAGCCAATCTTAGCACCTCTCTGAGTCTGTTGCCTCCTTAGGAAGAGTAAGTCCTACTGGGCTCGGGTGGCGGAGAGCTGAGCAGAATGCCTGCGTACCACAGACTCTCCACACACGCAGTCTCCACGCTGCCCCTTCACCCCCCAGTGCTGCCCCACCTCAGGCACAGAGCTCCCTTTCGGAGGTTGAGTTGCATGGCTTCTGTACCTTCCCCTGGGTCTTGGAGCTCATCCGTGATGACCAGGACAGCGCCTGGCTGCCACCTTCTTGACACATCCACATGGCCATCGCATCGGTGTCTCAAACCCAATGTGTCTAAGAGTGAAGTCTTGGTCCTCCTTTTTCCTCCTGCCTCTTCACACTCCCCCATCTCAGTAAATGGCACTTCCATCTAAAAACCAGGGAGTCATTTTTACTTCATTTGTTTTCATTTATTTTTATTTTTTAACTGCTCATTTTGAAATCATCTCAGACTTACAAAGAGTTGCAAAAAGTTTCCAAAGAATGTCAATATACTCTTCCCTAATTCCACACACATAACATACACAACCATAAGGCAATGATCAAGATGAGGAAATGAGCACTAATAACACTACTATCTAATCTACAAACTACACAAATTTTGCCAAGTGCCCATTAATATCTTACTCCGGCCTAGGCTGGGAATCATTTTGAAGTGTCTCTCCCTCTTACCATCCACGTTTAACCCACCAGCAAGTTCTACTGACTTCCCCAAATCACTTCTTCCATCCATGTGAGTAACTCCACAGCTCCCACTGTAGAAAATGCCTCTGTGGCCTTGCCCCTGTGCGACTGTAGCAGCCTCCTAACTGGTCTCCCTCTAACCCAGGGGTCGGCAGAGTTTGCAGGAAAGGGCCCGACGGTAAATATTTCAGGCTTTGCGAGCCATATAATCTGCTGCAGCTACTCATCTCTGCCACTGCAGAAAAGCAGCCATCAATTTTCGTAAATAAAATAAGCATGCCAGTGTTCCAATAAAACTTTATTTGCAGACACTGAAATTTGATTTCCTCTAACCTTCACGTATCACAAAATATTCTTCTTCTTTTGATTTTTTCCAACTGTTTAAACAATGTAAAAATCATCCTTAGCTTGTAGGCGGTCCAGGCCACAGTTGGTGGACCCCCTGCTCTAATCCGTTCCTCGCACAACATCCAGAAACACGGTCAGGTCTCTCTTCTGCTTCGGGTCCGCACAGGCAGAATGAAACAAAGCCGGCAGTGCCCGGGTGCCGCGCGTCCCTCTCACCGCACCCTGGACCGCTCACTCTCTCACTCACCACGCCCTACCCACTCTACCCTTCTTTTTCAGAAGGTCAAGTCCCTGTTTCAGGACCTTTGCACACATCGGTCCTGCCTAGAATGTTCTCTTTTAGGTTCCCTTTTCACCTGCATAACTTCCACTTGTCTTTTGGGTTTTGGGGAAGCTTAAACTTCCTAGAGAGGTCTTCTGTGATCCACCCCCATTGAAATGATGCTCCCCCTATTATTCTCTCCTTTTAATTTGTTCAACACTTATCACATTGGTAATTATGCATCTGGGCCTTCATTTGATTTTAGTGGAAAACTCCATGAAGTCAGGGACCATATCTGCTTTGTTTGCCTTGTGGACCAAGCACCCAGCGTGGTGTCTGGCATAGTGGGAGTTCCCTGGAAGCCAGCTAAAGGAGTGGATTCTCCACCAGAACTCCTCCTTCACCCGCAAGAAGGACCGCTGTGGACTTCAGGGAAGGGCCCAAACGAACCAGGGCAGGTTTCCTGAGCAGAACCCCCCCTGGGCGCCTGAAGGATGCAGACACATTTCTGAGGTTCCTTCCAGGGGGCCAATTCCTGATCGCGGAGAAGCTCTCGATAGAGGCCCCACTCTGAAACCTGCTATGCATTTTCACTCTAATGCCGTCCATCTGCACTTCTTCCTGCTTTCCAAACCAGAAGCAGCCTCCCCCGCTGAGGTTAACCCCTCTCAATAACCCTGGGGTTGCCAGAGATCTTAAAAACATAGCTGTTGAATCAGAATAGTTTACTCAGCTGCCAATGGGGAATACTGGGGCCATGTTCAGAGGACATGGAGGGAAACGCAGCAGCCTTCAGCCCTCTGCTATAAACTACCCTCTGCAGGGCCGCCAGAGTTACCTTTAAAAGGATAAATCCAGTCTAGTCACGCACATCCACCCACTGCCTGTAGAATCAAGCCTAAATTCCTTAGCCCACTTCGAAGATCTTCACCATTCATTCCCAACCTATCTTTCCAGCCTCATTTGCCATCTGCCTCCCCTCCATCTCGAACTCAATATTCTAGATATTCTCGACTGGAACTGTTCAATACAGTTGCTATTGGCCTCTTGCAGCTGTTAATGTTTTAATTAATTAAAGTTGGATTAAATTTAAAAATCAGTTCCTCGCTCCCACTAATCACATTTCAAGTGCTCAATAGCCATTTGTGCTAGTGGCTGCAGTATGGGAGCTACAGAACATTTCCATCACTGTTGAAAAGTCTGCTGGATCAACACTGTGAGACAGTAAGACCCACTCCCCATCCCCTAAAAAGACTATTTTAATTATATAATTTACACATAAGTACATCGTTACTTTTCTCACATTACAAAAATCTCCTTTACCCATTCTGGACCTCTCCCTAGAGATATTCACCAAAACATGTTTGGCATGTATTCTCTCTGAATATTTTGTGTGTGGTGCACTTTGCTTTTTTCATTCAACAGCGTCTTAGAGATCTTCATAGAAGAACACCTCTCCAGCTACCTGGTGTTCTGGGTGCTGCAGAATAACCCAAAGCATGAATGGACTTCAGGTTACTTAACCATCCCCCCTCCCCCCACGAACTGTTGTCTTCAGTTTTCCCTTATTGCAAACAATATTCTATGCAAACACCTCTGTATGTTTGTATGCCCTTGTACACATGTTTGTCTAGGGTAGATACCAAAAAGTGGAACTGCTGGGTCATAGGCTAACACCTCTGGGGCTTGGCACACCTGGCACTCCTGCCAAGAATGCCTTTCCACATGACTAATTGCTGCTCATCGAGACCGATCAAGTGTCATCGCCCATCGCCGCTTGAAAGGCAGTCTCTTCTGCCTCTGCTTTCCCATAGCACTTCATGTCCACATCGAATCCTTATTGCATTAGGGATGCAATCCTTATTGCACTTAGGGCTCTGCCTTATTTACCTTTGCATTCCCAACACCCGAGCACTGGGCTGAGCAGAGAGCAAAAATTCAAATGTTTACTTGATTGGATGAATGAATGAATAAATAAACAAACAAGTGAAGGCACCTGGTTAGGACATTCCGAATACTCAAGGTGAGTGAGTCTGTGAATGTTGTGAGCTTGGGCTTTGGACCAATTTGTCACCTGGTGTCCCGAGCCAAACCACCTCTCTAGGTTTCTCTCTATCCCACCTTCTGTCCTTGGGCATCTCATCTTGAACTCTGTTCAAGTCGGGTACTCCACTGACAAAACAGTGTGAGTGTGTAGGGGCTCTGACTGTAGAGCATAGAAAGCTGAGCCCTGGGGGCAGCCCTAGGAGTGGGCTAGCTTTCCAAGGGCAGCTCTGTCTCCTTTTCCCGCCTTTGAAGTAGCTCTGTATGCTCTGGGGTTTGGTTCGTTTTTTTCCCCCTAAGTACCTTAGGGGCAATTAAGATCAGCTGCAACATTTCTGCTTTCTGCTTCCAGATTGGACCCAAGGGAAGCCAGCTGTTTTATACCTGGCACCCACTCCTTGTGGTCTGATGAACAGCCCTGTTTTCTGAGTCTCTCTGTGACCTGACTTCCCCAGATCCCCGGGCCTGGCTTGCAGCCTTTGTTTTTAATGGGGTTTTAATAGGTGGCTCCTGTAATTAATTTCATTCTTGAGTTTTCACTCTCTCTGCCCGGGTGCCTAAAGGCCCCCCAGGCACTGGGTGGGATGCTAACAGATTTTAAATAGTACAGAACGCTGCGGCTGTCATTAGGCACTGCCCCCGCTCCTCTCTCTTGCAGTTGTTTTACAATCGTTAATTAGCCGGGGCACAGGGCCCATTTGGGAGGTCAGTCTGGTCACCTGTCCTGTTTTATAGAGGTAGATACAGAGATATGGAGAAAAGGGACTTGTCCAAGCCCCTACAGAGAGTGGGTGTTGAAACTAATTTCAGAAACACATCCTGCTGGGTACTCACCCTTGTGGGAGCCAAGGCAAGGACCCACTCACTACTCAGGTGCCATTTGCCAAGCGGCTGGCGGCCTCAGGCATGCCTTGCGTGCCTCACAGGCATCTCGGGGAGGCAGATTCACCATCCCACCCGGACCGCGGAGCGAGTCCGCCCTCAGTGGCCAAAATTACCCCCATTCATTCTCTTCGGGCCCGTTCCATTTTATGAGCCAGCGGATTTATCTGCATAAAGAACGCGTCAGTGATTCCTCCTGTAGAAACATAATTTTGCTAAACATAATTTTTAAAGGCACCATTTTAAAATCCGCGTACACGTACTCACACTCCTCTGGGAATGTGTGTGTTGGGGCGGGGGCGATGTGCTGGGTGGGTAGGAAGAGTACGTGCTGCGGAGAGAACAGCGTGACCCTGGGCTTCCCAGAGCGCCGGGCCATCCCCCTGGGGGCGCACTGCTCCGAGCGCGCCCGGGACTGTCCAACCCCGAGCAAATTTGCCTTGTCTGGATCCTCGGAGCGCCCCGGGCGTTCGACCCCGCGGGCCTGAGCTTGCTCTCGTTTGCCAGGTGGAGGGCACGGCCTCCGGGTCACCAGCTCAGGAGCAAGCGGGAGAGGAGGGGAGGCGGAGCAGGTGGCGATTAGGTCAGCTTCGGAACATTCTTGGACCGCTCCAGTGGATATAAATAACAGACGGCAGTCTTCGAAAAATGCCGGGGTGGGGGTAAGGGGTGAGGAAGAAGGGATTTATTTAGGGTGCGCATCGTGGCGATCTGGAAAAATCCACCGAAGTCAGTGACTGACAAAGGCAGTGGAGGAGTGAAGGCATTTAAGAGTGAATAGTGGCACAAAATCTGGGAATAAGAACACGGAGGGGGAGGAGCTCATGCTTTTTTGCCCCACCCCCACCGCGTGGCTGTCCCAGGCCTCAGAATGCGCCTCGGGTTGGCAGGCAGGGCTGTGCTTTGAAAGGGCACAGCTTTGGAGTCCTGGCCCTGCTCCACTACCGATTTTGCGCAAGCCGCTGAAGGTATCTGACCCGCAGTTTCTGCATCTGTACAGTGTAAATCCTAACGCTTACAAGGGGATTGTGTGAGCCACGCTGGAGTTAACGTCTAAGAAATCTGTGATCTGCAAAAAAATGTAAGGCAGTGTAGCCCCCCCAGGCCTCCCTCCAAAGGGTGTCCATGCGGGCCGATCCCTTCCCGCTTCCACAGGTTTCTCAGACTCTGCAAAAGCAGGGGAGGGGCAAAGCTGAAATCGGACTCCCTGCAGCGGCTCGGCGCCACCCAGGAGAGTCGCCCCTGGCGCTTCTCGCGCGTGAGCCGCGACCCACGGCCAGCGCCCAGCCAGCCGCCGGTCGCCACGATGCCTGCAGCCCCTGCGCCTGCCGTTCGACTGTGGGTTGGGGCCGCGGCGGCGAGGAGAGGGCGGGGCCGGGGGCTGGGCTTCCCGGGGGAGGGCCGGCGCGCTCCGGGAGGCGGCGGCCCGGGCCCGGGAGCGCCAGGACTCGGGCCGGAGCGTGGCCGGACCCCCTCACCGAGGCGCGCAGGAGGACGCGGTGAGTACTGCCAGACCGGGACCGTGGGGAGGCGACGGCGGGAGCGCCGGCTCGAACCCGCCCACTCCCTCCGTCCCACTCCTGAAGTTTGCAATGGGACCGACTCCTGCCCCGGGAGCCCCCGGCCACCCCATTTTGTGCGAGGATGGAAAGAGCTGCCGCCGAACCGAGGGGGTGCCTCATCTGCGGCATCGCGCACCCTGCATTTTCCCAGGCCGGCCGAGCGGAGGGGGTCCTCGGGACTGGAGGGCCATACCATCTCCTGGGGCTTTTTAATGGCCCCAGATCACCCCGGGGCCCTAGAAAGGGGAGGCTTCGCTCTCCGGCCACCCTTTGCCCTCTGCAAAGAGCTCCAATTCGTGGAGCTGCTGCCCGGGCCACCATCTGGAGTCTACGGCCGGATCCCCCTCCCCTTGATGGTGATCGGCCAGCCCCACCCCTGCCAAGACCGAGTTCAACAAGTTTTGCCAAGAAGTCCTGGAACCTCCATTTCTAGGCCTGGCCAGGCAGCTCCGCATGGGCTCCGTGGGCTCCGTGGGCTCCGAGTTGTGCAGAGCCCTGTGGGTAACGGGGGCCGGTCGAAGGGCGCCGTCCATAGTGTTGAGACTAGAGCCCGGCACCCCCTGGGCTGGGTGGTTTGGTGTGGAAGCTCGGGGTTTGGAATGCGTCATCAGGGAGCAGGCACCTCGGCCGGCAGGTCAGGTTTCCAAAAGTGCCCCTTTGTTATGCCCCTCCCTGGCCCTGCCTCCTCCCCTTTCCCTGCGCCACCCCCTCCCCCAACCTCCCGGGCCACCCATTCCAGCCGCTACAAGTAGTCTAGGTGTCCCTCTCTGGACCAGTCTACCGCCCCCTCACGTGCCTTCAAATCCTAGGGCTGCCGGCCTACCCGGAGAGGCTGGAAGAAGAGGCCTTGGGCGCAGCCTGTGACTCAGGACAGGATGGATGGGCAAGACCTAATGGCAGTGACCCCTCCCAAGGGCTTGCCCTCAGCTTCTGGGAGGGGTGGGGGCTGGTCTGGGCAGCGGTCACCTATCTGCCTCAGGTAGGGAGACTGGGTTCTTCCCTGAACTCCAGGATTCCCTACCTTGGCCCAGGCAGCTGTGAGGAGACCCTGTCAAACCCCAGTGGACTTCTGGGTCCAGTAGGTGCTGACCCTCTGGGCTGGGAAGCTTTCATTATCTGCTTTCTGAGCCCTTGCCTGTGGCCTGGGTTCTGGGGACCAACCCATCTGGGTCTGTGCTGAGGTCAGGAGGTACTGGGTGCTGGCCCACCCCTACAGCTAGATCCACCCCCCCAGGCTGTGGGGCCTGGCTGTGCCTGGGGCTCAGGCTTGTGTTTGCTCTGGGAGGCCAGAGGGAGCAGTGCCAGCCCTGCACACACAGCTTTCTCTGTTCTGGGGCCAGAGAGAGGGAATGGGTGGGGGGCGGCTCTCCCGGGAGCTGGGAGCACGGATGGACGCTGGAGCAGGCAGGGGCCTGGGCCCCTGAACGCCTGACTGGGGCAGCACGGAAGGCTTGTGACTTAGAGCTGCAGCTTGCTTCTCTCCATCTGGTTGGCAAGTCCTTTCTGGGCAGATGGGACAGCCTCAGGAGGAAGCAAGGTGACGCGCCGAGGACCTGTTCGGGGGCTGCTCTGCTCTGTGTCGCAGGCCTGAGCTTGCCTGCGGGCTTCGGGGCAGAATCTCGCTCAGGCCAGCCTTTCTCACAGCTGCTGTGGCCAGTGGGTTTCCTGGTCTTCAGTGGGATGGCACGTTTGTTTTCTTCATTCAACTGCCAACTTCAGCGCCCAGAGGAACCCAAATTGGACCCTCAGGAAGTCTCTGTCAATGACTGCAGGGGGATCCTGTCCTGTCAGTCACAACCCAGTGGGATTTATTCCCTGACCAGGGGTCCGAGTAGCTATGGGAAAGGGGATGGCGCACGGGGCTGTGTGTGACTGTGGAGAGGATGCCTCCGTTTGAGTTTGGAGGAGCGAGTAGAGGCTCACAGTCTGGGGGGAGCACGCTGAAGAAGCCCTGCTTTGGGGGCAGCCGGCACATTCTGTGCTCATTGGGCCTGGCGGTGTTGTCTGGGCTTGCTCAGAGGTGGAAGCGAGCTCTAAGGGGCCTGAGTCTGTGCTTCGGACAGCTGGGACCCTGTGCAGAGGCAGGAAGGGAGTGACCATGTGCCACTGTGTCCTCCAGCTCCTGGGGTGGTGGCTGTGGGTTTGGAACCTGCCTTGCCCTCTGGAGAACACTCACAACTGTCCAGTCACTTGTCTGACTCCCTCATGCTGCCCGGGACTCTGGGCTTTGTGAGGGCGGGGCTGATTGCTCATTACCCACAGACCCCATGGGACCTCGATGCTGTGGAACAGGGTGAGTGTCAGGCCCCTCACGCTGCTGTTTGTTCATTGCTCGGGTTGAGAGTTACACCAGCCCTGGCACAGAGGCAGACCAGGAGGCGGAATTTCCATCTTAGGAGGGAGCTGAGGCGCCTTTAGGAGGGACAGTGAAATGCACTTGCTCATGTTTCTTGGCCAAGGTAGGACTCAGGTCTCTTGGCTGTTAGTCCTTTCCAGCACAGGGAGCTACTGGAGTACTAGGGTGTGGCTGGGTACACTCTGACTTGGCCTGGTCTGGAAAAGGGTCGCCTTGTTGTTCACAGAAAGGCAGCAAGGCCCCAGCTTGGGAAGGAGTCCTTCTCTCTCATCTGCAGTCAGGGGAGTGGGGCCCTCTGCCCACCACCCACCCCCGCCTGCCATCTAATCCCCAGCTGGATCGTGTGACCTGCCTGGCATTCTCCTGGCTGGAATCTGGCGCTTCTGACAGCAGTTGCTATATTGGGGGAGCTGGGCACCGCCCTGGACGCATAGGTCTCCGCCCTCACCCCCTGCTTTGCTCTCATTAGCTTCACAGCAGAGTCACAGTGGCAGCTTTGAGAGGTGGACAGCCACGTCCCTGAAGTGATCTCTAGGCTCCAGGTACATGGGGTGAGGTGGGGGGAAGGGCAGGCCCAGGGCGAGAGAAGGAGCTTTGAAACTGCCATCCTTGCCCCTATCCCGGCCCCTCCTGGGGGGCTCCTAGGATGGTGGGGATGGCAGTGCGAGCAAACCCCGGGGTCTTTTCCTATCCCCGAAAGCATATGTCCAGCTTCTCTGCTTACCTCCGCACTCCACAGCCCCAATCTACCACCATTCCGTGCTGCGGGAACACCATGGCTCCAGAGGAAGATGCTGGAGGGGAGTCCCTAGAGGGCAGTTTCTGGGAGGTGAGCAGCAGGGTCCCCGTTTTGGGGGTGGCACTGAAATGCGCCTCCCCTCTGGGCCCAGCCACCTGTCCAAGGGAGTTGTCTAGCTGTCAGCCTCAGCCCTCTAAGGGGCTTCTCCCTGGCCACACTGCCCTTTCCGTGTATGCCCTAGGCTGGCAACTACAAGCGGACGGTGCAGCGGGTGGAAGATGGGCATCGGCTGTGTGGGGACCTGGTCAGCTGCTTCCAGGAGCGTGCTCGCATCGAGAAGGCCTATGCCCAGCAGCTGGCCGACTGGGCCCGAAAGTGGAGGGGCGCTGTGGAGAAGGGTGAGCCAGCATTTGGGCCTAGCAGGCAGTGGAGGGCCACCAGTGTGGGGAGATCAGGCAGGGTGGCTTTTTCCTGCACCTCTTGTGGGAAGGTCTGCCTTTCCCTCAAAGGGTAGATCCTCCTGGGAATTCTCACTGTAGTGCTGTTCGAGTTTGCAAAGTGCGGTCATGAGTTATTTTGAGATTTCTATCAACGCTGTGATGGAGACAGTACTGATATGCACGTTTCCTAGAGGACAGTCCAGAAGTTCAGAGAAGCTAAGTGACTTGCCTCAAGGCACACAGCTAGGAAGAACTTAAGTTTGAGCCAGGCCTTCTGATTTGGGATCTTTCCACCTTAACAAGCTGCCTTCCTTGGGGGCAGACACTGGTTCATCCTTCTGAGGCAGGAGTGTAGTGACTTATGCCACAGACCGGGGCTGGAAGCTCAGTTCCCTTGTAGTCTTAATGCTTTGGGCAATTACTCTCACTTCCCTGGGCTGTCTTTTCTCTTGTTAAATGTTGATCACGACACTGTCTTCATGGTGGTGGATGAGGCAAGGATTCAGTGCATCTGGTCAGTCAAGGCACGGAGGAGGGGTTCAGTCAGCAGCAGCTGACATCGTTGTTCATCTTTGCGTCCCTGCTTTGTGCCTGGCCCTGGAACAGCACCCAGTGAGAAGGGATGGGCTTGTGTCTGGTGGCATCCCTGGCCTGGCCCAAGTCCCATCCCTCCCTGCAGGTCCGCAGTATGGCACGCTGGAGAAGGCCTGGCATGCCTTCTTCACTGCAGCCGAGCGGCTGAGCGCGCTGCACCTGGAGATGCGGGAGAAGCTTCACGGGCAGGACAGTGAGCGGGTGCGTGCCTGGCAGCGGGGGGCTTTCCATCGCCCAGTGCTGGGTGGCTTCCGAGAGAGCCGGGCTGCTGAGGACAGCTTCCGAAAGGCCCAGAAGCCCTGGCTAAAGAGGCTGAAGGAGGTGAGCCTGAGGGGGGTGGGGGTGGGTGAGCATCAGAGGCATGCCCCTTCCTTAAGTCCACGGGCCTGGCTTGGAGAGCAGGGTCCAGAGTTGTCCTTGTGTGTGCCAGGTTGAGGCTTCCAAGAAGGGCTACCACGGAGCCCGAAAAGAGGAGAAGACAGCCCAGACTCGGGAGAGCCACGCAAAAGCAGACAGCGCGGTCTCCCAGGAGCAGCTGCGGAAGCTGCAGGAGCGAGTGGACCGCTGCACTAAGGAGGCTGAGAAGGTATCAGCCATGGCTGCAGCCAGCCCAGTTCCACTTCCTGAACGCTTTTCCCAGCCCCCAGCACCTTTCCTGCTCTCATCCTCACTTGCCAGCCTCTCTCCAGATTACCACTTAAAGGAGGAAGCTGAGAAAAGATAATGCTTTACCCAGAGAAAAAAACAGTGCAAGTTCAGGCATTGGGAGGATTTAGGGGCTGAGACCTTCCAAGCTGTCTTCCTTTCCCACCTGGGACAACTTCTCATGTCGCTTGCTCTGCCAGAGTGCCCTGTCCTCCAGCTCTGCATATCCAAATCCTCCCATCCTCCCAGGTGCTGCTCAGTTCCCACCTCCTCCGTGAAGCCTTGTCTGATTTCTCCCACCCCCACCTGAGCGAGAAGTCATCTTTCTCTCCACTCTCCATCTCTTCTTACTCTCGCTTTTAGCCTTCACTCGCCAGACTCCTAAAGCTGCTGTGCCCAAATGTCACCTCTCTTGTTAGGCTGTTGGGATTCTAGGGACAGGAACCCAGTCTTGTGACTGGTTGCCCCTGATGCCTAGCCCAGGGTCCAGCCATGGCAAGCACTCAGTAAATACTAGCGCAGTGCTGAGTGGAAGAAGGTGTCATGCTGACCAGGTCCCCTCCTCTCCCACCCAGGTGAAAACCCAGTATGAGCAGACGCTAGCGGAGCTGCATCGCTACACCCCACGCTACATGGAGGACATGGAGCAGGCCTTCGAGACCTGCCAGGCCGCTGAGCGCCAGCGGCTTCTCTTCTTCAAAGATATGCTGCTCACCCTACACCAGCACCTCGACCTCTCCAGCAGTGAGAGGTGTGGCCCGCAGGGTGGGCATGGAGATCTGGAGTAATGCAGGGACTCTCCCATCTCCCCTGTGTTCTGGCTGGGCTGAATGAGCTTGGGGGTGCTGCGGACACCCAGGGTTTCCTAGTTTGAGGGTTGTGCCTCGGGCCACAGGTTCCACGAGCTCCATAGAGACCTGCATCAGGGTATCGAGGCAGCCAGTGACGAGGAGGACCTGCGCTGGTGGCGCAGCACCCACGGGCCGGGCATGGCCATGAACTGGCCACAGTTTGAGGTACATGTTCCGGGTGGGACTGGGAGGTGGCCTTAGCGTGGACCTCAGGAAGGAGGCTAGGGCTGGGGAGGAAGCAGGTGAAGGTGGTTTGGATGGCCCTGGCTGCCACCACAGCCTGTAGCCCAGCCCGACCCTAAGCACTGTCCCCACAGGAGTGGTCCCTGGACACACAGAGGACAATCAGCCGGAAGGAGAAGGGTGGCCGGACTCCTGATGAGGTTACTCTGACCAGCATCATGCCCACGAGAGATGGCGCTGTGCCCCCACCTCAATCCCCCGGGGCCCCAGGGTGAGAGCCAGGCACCTGGCTGTGCAGCTCTGGCCCCTGCCCTGCCCTCCTTTCCTTCATTCTCTTCATCCCTGTGGTAGGTTGAAAATGGGTACCAGGGCCCTTAGGACCTACTTAGTGGCTGTAATGCCAGTTTTCATGGTGGTTTAGATTTGCCAGGTGTTTCCCACGTTCCCTCTCATCCGCTGCTCACATTGGCCATGTGGCAGGTAAGAGCACCTGAGCTCACAGGCATGGGTGGCAGAGTTCAGACTAGACACTTTCAGTTCTTCCCCGTCTGCCTCTCCCAGGATTCCTCCAGGGGTGAGCCCTTGGCCCTGGGTCCTAGGTAGGCTCTATGCATCAAGGTGTTCCTTGTGCCCTGAGCCTGTCCCCCTTCTGTCTCCCCTCTCCAGCGGTGGGCAGGATGAGGAGTGGTCAGATGAGGAGAGTCCCCGGAAGGCTGCCACTGGGGTGCGGGTGCGGGCACTCTATGACTATGCTGGCCAGGAAGCTGATGAGCTGAGCTTCCGAGCAGGTACCCTGGGACCCCTTTCCTGTTCCTTTCCAGGCTTCAGCCTCCCCTCCCCCATTTACTATTCTGAATAGGGGTGTGGTGGAAAAGGGAAGCCAGACACTTATTTCTCAAGGGCCAGTTCTCTGACTCTGAAGGTTGCGCTGGGTCTGGTCTGCAGGGGTCAGAGTGTCTGCTCTGAGCTCTCACCTACCTCTCAAAACCACCATCTGGGGCCTGACTGCTGCCTTCAGGGTCTGGGGTGGGTGGCTTGCTGACTTTGACCTCCCTCTCCCTGAGCCAAGTCTCTTCCCCTCCTGCCCACTCCCCCTCAGTCCTTGACCTAATTGCAGGAACGGGGCTGGGCCAGGGCAATTGGCAATGACCAACCCCACTTCCCCCAGGAGAGGAGCTGCTGAAGATGAGTGAGGAGGATGAGCAAGGCTGGTGCCAGGGCCAACTGCAGAGTGGCCGCATCGGCCTGTATCCTGCCAATTACGTGGAGTGCGTGGGGGCCTGACTGCCCTGACGGCCCTTCTGCTAGGTTTCTCCACCCTAAGAAGAGCCCAGCTTCTCCTGGACGGCCGGACTGAGGGCCCTGAATCATTGTGCCCCTGCTGTTTCTCTGTCCCTTGAGGAGGGAGGAAGTCCTTGGAGTCAGGAAGGGGAGGGGCTGTGTCTAGGAAGGGAAGGGCCAACTGAGTCTAGGCTGAGGATGAGATGGGGAGGTCAGGCGACAGAAGGGTTCAGGGATACCTGGGCCTCCCCAGGAGTGCTTGGTTCTCCCCAGGAGCCGTGGACCTAGTTTCTGGGCCCTGTGTTTTGGGGTTCCTGGGGTGGGCTTGGGATGAGTGTAGTCCTGGGCTAGCAACACTCTTTTGTGGCTTGTTAGTGTGTATTAAACTTGAAAAAAAAAAAAAGCATTGTCAGGCTTGTGTGCGTCTTTTTTGATACTCCATCCTTGCCTGCAGAGACATCGGGAGCGAGGCACTGAGAGGAGGTCCGTGGGCCTAGAGTTTGTGTTATGGGGGCAGGGGTTGGGCAGAGGTTGCCAGGTGGTACCTGCTCTGGGACTTCGGGGCCCTGGCCTGGGACGGAAGGGACTGGAGATCTGGCTTGGTGTGAGGCGGCCAAAGCTGGAGACTGGGTGCTGAGTTCAGAGCTGGGCCCAGCCCGTCTGTCTTCCCGTTCCGGCCGCCGGGATCCCGAGGGCTCGGTAGGATTGTTAATCATTACCCGTCTGTCGGGAACCGGCCTCGCAGCCCACGCCTCCTGGGAGGCGGCTCCGCCCTCTGGGGGCAGCGCTCGCTCGCACGCGGCTCGGCTGGACTGGGAGCAGTCGCACAGCCCGGCTGCGGATTGGCCGCCGCGTTGGTTCCGGCGACTGTTGTGGAGGTGGGTGACGTTTCTGCGTCCGCTCCGCCGGCCGCTCATTGGTCCAGCTCAGGACGAGTGGCCCCACCCCGCGGCCGGCCAGGGCGCGGCTGAGGCCTACCTGCGTACCCGCTCTCCGGGCCGCGGATTGGCCCGCGACGGGGCGCGTCGGTCGCGCTGCTGTCTGGGAAGGAGAGAAAATGGCGTCTGAGCCGAGCAAGACCGAAATCCAGACCTGTTTCAAGAGGCTTCGCGCGATTCCGACCAACAAGGTGCGTGAGCGGGAGGTGCGCGGGGTCTGGCGCCGGCCGGGAGAGACTCTCCGGGCTCCTATGGGGCCCGAAGGGGGAGGGAGAGGGGCGGACGTGGGCTGTTTTCCTGGGGTGTTATACCGGCCTCGACTCGGGGCCCTCGGTTTTTAGCTCATCGCCTCTTGTCCGCAGGCCTGCTTTGACTGTGGCGCTAAGAACCCGAGTTGGGCAAGCATCACGTACGGTGTTTTCTTGTGCATAGACTGCTCCGGGGTGCACCGCTCCCTGGGTGTCCATCTCAGCTTTATCAGGTGGGTAAAGCTCCTCGCGGCTGCCGTTTGGACCAGGCCAGGGTTTTGTGCTGCGCAGGGCTGAGTGGCGACTTGGATCGCTCTTAATTCAGTGTTCGGAAACCTCCTGGCCGGGGGTCCGGTAGCCTCCCACCGGAGAGAACCGCCTGTGTGGACGGACCCCTCGCCGCATAGACAGCTCGTCTCCGCCCCTGGGTCAAAACTCCCATCTTTCCTGGCCGTCGAACTCGGCTCTCCCAGCATTGGTTTTGCGGAAAAGTTAGCTGCATTGACGTGGTTGCTGATGTATTGGTCGAGTGTGTCTGAAGTGACACTAGTCCTACTGGTCCTCCTCAAGGGGAAAGCCACATCCAAGCTTACGTGCCTAAGATTTCGATCTCCTTTGGATCTGGAAAATAATTAGCACCCGTTTGACCACATGAATGGAGAGCAAAGCTTTCGCGGACAGGGTAGAGGGGAGGAAGTAGGGTGGAGTCTGATTAGTGTTTCCTGGGCGCCTATTGCACCCGAGGCCAAATGACAGGTGTGTGTCTGCTAGGGAAGCATCTCCTGGTGTCTGCAGTCTGGTGACACGCAACCCTTTCCCACAGGTCCACGGAGTTGGATTCCAACTGGAGCTGGTTCCAGCTGAGGTGTATGCAGGTCGGCGGGAACGCCAATGCGGTAAAGTTCCTCCTTACGTCCTCCCCGCCCTCCTCTACTGCCTGCTTACCAACTTCAGCAGGACCTCCCAGGAGGCCCTCTTAGTTTATCTGGCCTATGGAAACACTGCACACTGTTCTGTAAACTCGGGAATTGGTCAGTGTTCTTTTCAAAGGGCCCTCAGAGTAAAACGAAACCGGCCAGATGTTCCTGGGGAAAGGCCAAGGGAACTAGGGCCTCCACAGCCATCCAAGTCTAGCTAGGCCTGGGTGGGTGAAGGATGGGCAGAGCGGGTATGGCCTGCATCCTCAGGTAGGGCTGAGTGAGGGCTGGGCTTTACTCAGTCATCTCAGAGGACGGGAGGCTGTGTTTTCTGCAGGAATTTCTGAGAACCTTTGCTTCTATGAAAAAGTACTGGTGGGAATAGAGTACGTTGTCCTGTGTAAATAGTAAGTGGGCTGTTATAGGGGTGCCTTTTTTGGCTCTGGGGAGAATCACCTGTAGCATGCTGCCTTCCCTTCTTTACTCTCCAGACAGCTTTCTTCCGTCAACATGGATGCACAGCCAGTGATGCCAACACCAAGTACAATAGCCGAGCTGCCCAGATGTACCGGGAAAAGATCCGGCAGCTAGGAAGTGCGGCCCTGGCTCGGCACGGCACCGATGTAAGTGCCTGGCCCTTGGGGCCGGGGTGCTGGGGTGAGTGGGAGTATTCAGAGCCCTGTGTCAGGGATGGCTTCTCCTCTGTAGCTTTGGATAGACAATACGAGTGGCGCGTCCAGTCATTCCCCGGAGAAGAAGGACTCTGATTTCTTCACAGAACACACTCAGGTGAGTGCCCACCGGGAGTGTTTCCCGTGACTGTTCCTGACAGGTGGTTTACTGTCCAAGGCCTTCTGTGGTCATGGGCACGGATTCCACTCGCCTTGGCGTGATACCTCGGATGGGGGTGTCTGCAGCCCACTGCTGGGTCGGCCCAGGTGTTTCTTCCTCCCGTGAGTAGGTGTGGGTTGTGGCGCCCCTTAGGGTCAGACCCCTTTAAACTGGGTTGGTAGAGAGGAGGAAGAGAAGCTTCTTGAAGGCTCAGGAGGTGTCAGGAGCCTCAAACAACTTTTCCTGGGTTCTTCCCCTATAGTAGAGGTGCTGTGGTTGGGGATGATTAGAGGAATCCTCCCCAGAAACCCACCCTGGGAGGTGGTTTCCCCTCAGCTGGCGGGGGATGTGGGGTGGCTGAGGTTAGACTTCCTTGGTTTGAACCCCAGCTCTTGTACGTGGAGTCTCCAGGCTGTGGCTAACTTACCTAACCTGTCAAAGCCCCAGTCTCTACGACAGAACATGTCCGTCCGCCTGGCAGGGTTTGTTGTGACGAGTCCCATGTCAGTCGTTACTGCATTAGGGGACCAGGCCCTGGCTCTCAGTAAATGGTGGAGGGGTAGTGGTGGCTGCGAGTTTCCTACTTCTTTCTTCCATAGTGAACAGCAACTATAATTTACTTGCCAATCTGAAGTCTCCTTTACTTGAGGGCTTCAAGTAGGGCCTTGTAGCCACAAGGTGCTTGTAGGTTCTTGGTGCTCCCTGCCAGCAGGAGCAGCTCATTGAGGCTTCTGTGGGCTGGCCTCCTTTGTAGCCCCCTGCCTGGAATGTACCAGCCACCGACGTGGCCGAGACCCAGCAGCCAGCCCCATCTGCGGAGAGCAGTGGATTGGCACGTGAGTTCAGCCCGGATTCCAAGCAAGTGCCTGGTCCTGGCAAAGCCTCGGGCCTGGGAATGGGACACCTGCTGAAGGGACTAAGGCGGGGGCGGGGGGGGTGTCTCATATCTCTGGGTGGGCTGGGATTCATTTCAGTGTCTTGGAGGAAGTGATGGGCATTCCTTTGATCTTTTGGAGGCCTCGGCAAGCTGAGGAAAGCCAGTGCCCCCTACTCTTGTCCTATCACTTCCCTAAAGGGGAGGTCACAGGAAGCTTTCAGCCTTACACCTAACTCCCACCATTGCATCCACAGAGACAGAGCTTGGCCCCAACACGGACCTACTTGGCACCTCACCGAAAGCTTCACTGGGTCAGTATGACAGCTGGCAGGTTGGGGGAGACTGGGAGAGGGTGGGCCTCGCGGTTCTTTTCAGATCTGCTGCCTGGCAGTGTGGACTGAGGCCACAGGAGGCTGAGCACCTTAACTCTCTGGAGCGGGACTGCAGTTGGATTCGTGGCTGCCATGCCCACTGCAAGGGCTTTAGAGCCAGGCACTTTGGTGAACCTTGGTGGGCTGGTGTGCAAGGCCTGGGTCTGCCTCTCTGGGTGTGGGGACTTCTAGCCAGAGTATGGGGAGGCCAGCATGAGACTGGACACCTAACCCTGGGGTCTGAGGCAGGGTTGGCCTTCTGGTCCATTTCATGAGATGAGGGGGACAGCTCTGAGCTGCTCATGGCTGGAGGTGACATTGTTCTTTCCTAGCCTGTCCCTGGCATGTCAGCTCCTTTCATCTCCTTTATACTCTTTCCCTGGCGTCCTCTGGTTCAGGGTGAGCAGTCCGTTTGCTGTCCTTGGTTAGTTCTGTTGACTCGTGGGGGTTGGGGCAGGAAGCCAGCGGGATGACTGTCAGGCTGACCGTCTGGAACTGCTGGCACGGCTGGTCTGAGACAGGCTCCACAGAGGCCTCTGGGCTGGGGAATTCCATGGAGGCTCTGCGGTGGGCCCCTGGTTAGCCACAAGTCTGTTTCTCTCCAGAGTCCATGTATCTGTCACCTAAAGGGGCCCTTCCTGCCAGAGGTAACCAATAGCCCCTTGAGGAGCCCCGTCCCTTGCACGCCAGCTCCCTGCTTTAGGAATGGAGGCTGATGTTTGGCATCCGCCCCCTGCCTAGCTATCTCTGTGTTGGTTCAGGGACTTTGCTGCTTCAGGTTTAGTTCTTGTCCCAGTCTGGTGGGGGTCAGTACCCTCCCCTGATCTTGTCTTTGGCTTGGACTGTCCCGGCACCCTTGGTTGGAGCTGGTAGTGGCAGCTTTGCCTTCCCCTGCCTGAAGCTGTTCTTTTTAGAAGCTCTTGGCAGAAACTGCATGGTGTGAACGGAACTGCCGCCTCTGACCTCCCATTGTCCTCACTTGTGCCTCACCTTTTCTCATGCAGAAATGAAGACCTCCCTCATTGGCAAGAAGAAGCCAGCAGCAGCCAAGAAAGGGGTAGGTGGGAGAGGCAGTATGTAGAGGGTTACGAGCCAGAGTCAGACTGCCCGGGTTCGCTGCGTGACCCCCCCCACTCCCTGGCTGTATGGCTGTGGCAGAGGCACTGGCCTCTCAGAGCCTTCTCTCTGCAAGGGCTGCCAAGAAGCCTGTCCTCAGGGGACTCTGGGAGGGATCAGCGATTGTGCGCCTAGAGTGCCTGGGTCGTGCTGGGCCCCGCCAACACTGGTTGCTGTGGCCAGGCCCTGAGGCCTCTGCTGGGGCTGTGTGAGCCACCTCGTGCCCAGCTCTAGCAGAGCCCCTGTCCTCCCTGTCAACCATACGACTGGCCGCCTGTTTTTTTTACCTTGAACTTTGAGAAGGAACACGTTCCTCTGGGAGTCTGAGAGTACCCGTGCTTGGGAGAGAGTAGAGGACACTGTGGTTGGCCAGGCCCCCATCACATGATTCTCCTCCCAGCTGGGTGCCAAGAAAGGTCTCGGGGCCCAGAAGGTGAGCAGCCAGAGTTTCAGCGAGATTGAACGGCAGGCCCAGGTGGCAGAGAAGCTCCGTGAGCAGCAGGCAGCTGATGCCAAGAAGCAGGCGGAAGAGTCCGTGTGAGTGCCAGAGGGGCGCCGGCTCAAGTAGGGTGGGTGGGGAGGCAGGACAGGCCAGTTTGGGTGCTGGCCTCTGATACGTTTGTTCCTTCCCAGGGTTGCCTCCATGCGTCTGGCCTACCAGGAGCTCCAGATTGATCGTAAAAAGGAGGAGAAGAAGCTACAGAACCTGGAAGGGAAGAAGCGAGAGCAGGCAGAGAGGTTGGGCATGGGCTTGGTGTCCCGAAGGTGAGGCTCAGCTCCAGGGTATGGCAGGGAAATGCCATTTTCTCCCAGGAGCCCCAGCAGGTTCTTCCCTATGGTTTGGGGTTCTAGGCTTAGTCTTAGAGGCTGAATAAATCGTTGTACTTATTGTTTAAAGCACCTGGTGCGGTGCTTGGCATGTAGTAGGTATGTGTCCCGACCCCAGCCTACTAAGTGCCAGTAGTGCTGTCAGATCCTAATACCCGGAAGTGACCCCAACATCCAAACGCTCTTTGGTTGGACAGTACACTTCCTGTTTTAGGACATTGTGTTGCTGTGGTTTTCTTAAAACAAGGCCTGCAAACCAGTCCTTTTACGTGTTTCGTTTCCTCTGCACTGAGTTAGCGTCTAGAGATTTCGGTAACACTGAGTTTTTGATCTCTTAAAAATTGGAGAACCTGAAGGTGCTGGAGCCAGCAATCCCGGCCCCAGGCAGCTGGTGCTGAGCGGTGGCCTGCCTTGCGAGGGGCGCTCCGCCCTCGGCCCTCTGGGCTCGCACACAAAGCTCTGCAGAGGCACTGTTTCCCCTTTCGCAGATGAGGAGACTGAGACTCAGCAGTGAAGCAGCTTGCTTGAAGCCCACAAATCTAGTAATTGGCACGAACAGGTTTTGAACCTAGGACTATTTGATTCTAAATGCCATATATTTGGCCTTCATGCTCTACTTCTCTGGAAGAAGATAAGGCTGGGCATTTCTGCTTCATCTGTCCGAACATGTGCTGGCTGGATTTCACTTACTCCCTTTCAATCTGTGTGCTGCTAGTGTAACACACGGCTGATCAGGGAAATAAATTTTAACCCCGAAAAGAACTTTAGGTTTCCACCCTCTCCCTGTCTTGGTCACAGGAAGTACAGAGTTAAAGGGTAGGAACACTTTTTGGGTTTTTACCCATTTTTGTAGTGCAAGAGAATCTTTTATTTAAAGCCAGCCCACCCTATTTAAAGCCCTATTGCAAAATTTTCACTCCTTGGGGCTCTGCCAGCTAAAAGCTGTAGCTGGGTTTTTAATGCATTGATCTGAATGAGATGAGGCCCGAGATGCCCACGTGGAGCAGCGCACGGGAGGAAAGTGTGGCATCGAGAGCTGGTGCTGCCTGCCCACTCGGTGCCTCTTTGCCTGGGAAACCAGGCTGCAGGTCCGGTCTTCGTGCTTAGGGCCAGGCTCCGTACTTTGAAATGCTTTCCTCGTCACGAAAAGTAGATGGAACATTGAAAACCCACCCTTTGATGCCATCAGACTCACTTCCCTGATTCGGGGGCTTGTCTCTTCTCTCGCTTTGTGTGTGTGTGCCGTCCTGGCGAAGGGCGTGGCTACGGCACAGCAGGCGTGTTAGCTAGCGCTGTCACTTGGTGCGCATTATTCAAGTCACAGCGGGCAGATGGCCTCTGGTCAGGGAAAGCTCGCTCTGAGCCAGTGTGCCGACAGCTGAGCGTGTGTCCCCTGGGGCGGCCCTGCTGGGGCTTTTGCCAGGGGCCGGCACCTTCTCTCGCGTGGTGACATTGGTGTTCATCACGGTTCTCATGCCCGGCTCTGCCTCTCCACAGCTCCATCTCCCACTCGGTGCTGTCTGAGATGCAGGTGATCGAGCAGGAAACCCCAGTGAGTGCAAAACCCTCCCGCTCGCAGCTGGACTTGTTTGACGATGTTGGTACTTTCGCCTCTGGACCCCCAAAGTAAGGCTGTTGTTGGGGTAAAGACAGGGCTGTTGTGCTCCTTGTCAGGCTTCTCTGAGCCACTCTGCTGTCGCCCTAGGTACAAGGACAACCCCTTCTCCTTGGGGGAGAGTTTTGGTTCCCGGTGGGACACAGATACCACTTGGGGTGTGGACAGGATGGAGGAGAAGGAGCCAGAAGTGACCATCTCGAGCATCCGGCCTGTTTCGGAAAGGTGGGGTGGCCTAGGGCAGCGCCGTCCAGTAGGACTTCCTGTGAGGGAAGAGCTCTGCGTCTGCACTGTCCGGTGTGCTAGCCACTAGGTGTGTGGCTGCTGAGCCCTTAAAATGTGGCCAGAGCAGCTGAGGATCCGCATTTTAAATGCAATTTAAATAAAGGTAAATAGCCACATGGACACAGCGGCTCCGGGATCTGGCAGTGCAGGAGTTGGGCCTTGGTGTGAGCTGCGCGTGGTATCCTCTTGTCCACGGCCCCTTTCTCTGGCAGAAGGGGTCTGATTTTATGCTTCCGCCCAGACCTCCCAGGGGTTATGTGTCTCTGGCCTCTGTCCTATTTTTTTAAAGCTTATTCCATCTCAATCTGGGCAGTATGTTTAATTGATAAGTTATCTGCTTGTCATCCATGTGTCAAGTGGGAGCAGCAGTAATGACCTCACAGGGCCACTGGAAGGGTGGAATGTAATGACACCTGAAGACACCCACCCCGTGCTGGGCCTGTGGGTGCTAGGCAGGAGTGACTACAACTTGTCATCCACACTGGGATGCTCTTGAGAGTAAAGGGGACACTGTGACTAAGTGTGCCTGGAGAGTGAGCATAAAGCTAGGCAAAGCAAGACGCATGGTGGCCCCAGTGTTAGGCCAGTGGTGATGAGGAGAGTAGCTGTAGTGACGCTCCAATGTCCTAGACCTTGACGAAGCTGTGCTGTTCGGGGCAGAAGCATGGGCCCTCCAAACCACATTTCCACGCTGCCTAGTGCGGGTGCCGTAAGCCCTCTGGCACCTTGGCTTCAGTGTGGAGAAGGGAGGGGTCTCATCGGGGGGGAGGGCCCCTGAGCCCCAGAACCAGTCAGGGCCTTGGTAAGCATCCCCAGGTTTGTCTCTGGTGGTAACGGGGTAGTAACACTGTCCCTGGACCCCCAGACAGTGATGGGGATGGTCAGATAATGTTGTCCCACCTCCACCTTCAGAGTCACAAACCGGAGGGAGGTGGAGAGCCGGAGCTCGGGCCTCGAGTCCAGTGAAGCACGTCAGAAATTTGCAGGAGCTAAAGCCATCTCATCTGACATGTTCTTTGGGCGGGAGGTAGATACTGAGGTAAGTAGACTTCTACACTGAGGCTGGAGGCAGTGGGTGGGAGCAAGACCTTCCTTCCTCCCTGCTGCTAGTTTGGGCTTCAGCACTGGGTGGCTGGGCTCCTTGAGTTCTGGGGACATCAGCCAAAAGACGACTAGGCCTTGCCTTTTCTTCACCACAGTATGAAGCCAGGTCTCGGCTACAGCAGCTTTCAGGCAGTAGTGCCATCAGCTCTTCAGACCTCTTCGGGGACATGGATGGAGCTCATGGAGCAGGTAGGCGCCAAAGCTGTGGTGGGCACCAAGTGAGACCAGTGAGCAGAGCCGGAGGGCCCAGTGGACGGGGGCAGAGCACCCTGCAGGCCTCTGGGTCACCTCTTCCCTTGCTGTTACAGGTAGTGTTTCTCTGGGGAATGTGCTCCCCGCAGCTGACATTGCCCAGTTTAAGCAGGGCGTCAAGTCTGTGGCTGGGAAGATGGCTGTGCTGGCCAATGGTGTGATGAATTCTTTGCAGGTAAGGCTGGGCTGCTTGACCAGGGGTGGGAGGGGCCTAGAGTAGTACCTGGACAGTGGCCCTCTTCACCACCACATCCAGACACTGTTACTGGGAGCCCCTCAGCCCGAGAGAACATTTGCTTTTCCTGGAGAGGCAGCTTCCTTCCTTTGAGCTCAGTACCAGGCTGGGACTCTCCCTGCAAAGATGTCCTGTGTGTACTGGTCTCCCCCAGCCTTGTCATCCGTACTACTCTTTGCCCTCCCCAACTTCCCTGAAATTAGGCAGGGCTTCCCCCTTGGGGACTGGCCACAACCCCCTTCCCAAGGTACAACATAGTATCAAACAATCCCTGCCAGGTGAGATTGGGCACCCCCGCCCCGCCCTTCCCAGTCCTGCCTGGGGGTCGGTGGAGGGTGCCCTGCTGGGCAGCTACTGAGGTCAGAGACGCTGACTTTGTTTTTCCTCCCCATTTCCAGGATCGCTATGGTTCCTACTGATGCACGCTTCACGGCTCAGGCACATGGTGGTGACAGCAGCAAAAACCCCCGTGGTCACCAGGCCAGGGCTGCTTGCCTTGTGGGAGCTGGGGAGGAACTGTTACTTACATGTGTGGTGTGTGACTGGGTGGCCTTTGAGGATCTCTGGTGAGGGGTGGGCAGTACCAGCCCTTGACCTCTGCCTGTAGATCGAGCCCTTTATTCTCCTCACACCCTCTCCCCCGCCTGCTAGATTATCGCCCTTCCAGTCCTACTCCCACCACTGCTGCTCACTTGTCCTGCCACCCTGGGAGTGAGGGGCAGGCGCTGCCTCAGGGTGGCTCAGTCCGGGTCCAGCCTTCCCCGAGTAGGGAAAGTGGGAAGTGTAAGGCTTTTTGCTGGCTCTAGGATCCTTCCAGGTTGTCTGAGGGTTTGACCCGTACCCTCTGGAGCCAGCGGGGTGGTCTAGGAAGAGTCCTGCTATAGACCAGCCCCCAGAGGGGGAGGCTCTGGACTTGCTGCTGCTGCTGCTCCAGTGACCTCTTCTGGGCCCCAAGAGAGGGCAGGGGAGGGGATGGGCCTTACTAAGGGCTAGAAACTTTACCTGGTACCTGAAGGTTTCATTTGGGATCAGACTGGAGACCCGAGTGATGATCTGCCCCACCACCCCTTTTTACAGTGGTCACCTGGAGGATTACCTTTCCTCCTGGGTGTCTCGGAGTCCTTCCTTACCATCCATGTGGACCACAGGACCCTTTTCCCCACTCCTGGGACTGTCCTTTCCCCCCATTTGGTGGCCATGGTGTCTGCTCTGCCCTGGGGTGCCCTGCTCTGGATGCTGTGAACATAATGCTGGCCAAGGAAGCAGAGGACATGAGGGACAGAAGCAGGCTCCCGGGCTTAGGGGGCCTGGACAGCGCCCCACCAGTGAGCGTGATGTGCCTACAGAACTGGAGCTGCAAGCCTCGCCCTGGCCGCTAGGCCACGCACTGTCATCCTTGGTGCCGTCTTCCCCTGCCACCCGGCAGTCTGGGCACGCCCCGGCCCCTGTGGGTGAGGGGTGGACTCCCAAGCAACACAGACCACTCTTCCCATCACCCCCTCCCCCAGAGGGACTTGACTTTTCTTTCTGGACTGTTTGTATTGAAACACAATGGTGTCAAATAAAGCCCCGACAGGGCCCTGGGCCCCTGTTGGTCAGAATGAAGTAATGTCCTCTCTGGAGCCTGCCTCCCCGCCCCAGGGCAGGCCCCCTGCCTCACTGTCTGGGCTCCCACCGATAGGGGTAGGGCGTCGATGCCTCGGCACTTTCTCCAGGGTCTCCAGCTTGTCTCTTCTCTGAAAGCCAAAGTCCCCTGGCTCCTCGGCCCTGTGCTGCCTCGAGGTCCGGTGCAGCCTCGACCTCACCACCCTGTTGCACGCGGAGGAGAGAGCTGATATTAGTTGGCCCTTTAACTCAGCCACGGAGACCCATGACTGTTGGCAGACAGACTACCTCAGCAATCCTGCACCTGATCCTAACAGGCTGGACAGGGTGTTAGTAAAATATGCAGACTTTAAGGAACCCTTCTAAATCCGGGAAGAAGGGGGATGTGTGTGTGTAACCCCCTGGCTTTCCCCTATAGGGGCTCTTGGAACATCCACCACTGGGGTGGTTGGGGTGCAGTTGTAAGCCATTGACCTGAATATATGGGTGGAGGGAGCCATGGGAACTCTACTAAGCCAGTGATTTCCAAGGCGTGGATCTGGGACTTGCAGCTTCGGAACGGTGTGAGTGTTCACAATCTAGATTTCGGGCCCCTCTTCCAAGCTGAAGTGTGGTAGTTTGCACTGTAAACAGACCCCCCAGGTGATCCTGATGCACACCAGGGTTTTCCGACTACTTCTAAATCAGATTAGTTGGAGGCTGGATCTGTTTGTGGGCCTGGAGACCTCTCTGTGTTCCTGGAGTTCGGCAGGTCTCGGACGACAGGGTTGTGCGGGCCAGTGCAGTAACTCCAGGGGGCTGGTCTGGGCAGGGATAAGCCCAGGAAAATGTGTGCCTGGTGGCAGGAACCTTTGGCTTTGCTTCAGAGGAGGTGGCCTGCTCTGCTTGGGTCCCTGGGTGGGTTTTACTTTCTGGGGGACCCCTGCCCAATTCAAGGATGTTGAAAACCACTTGTCCTTGCCTTCCTCCAGTCTTGGCTGGAGGCTTGTCCTCAGGCCTGTGTTCACAGCTGTGTCCCCATGGCCCTAACCCTGAGCAGGTGCTTGGCAAATGTTTAATGAAACTGGCTGGAAGGTTCTGCGGGCTGACCCTTTGTGGCCAGAGTCTTTAAAGTTACAGGAGCCTGGCCTTGAACCCTCTGAACTTGTTTTCTGAAGGCCCATCCCAGCAGGGAGTCCCTCTCCTTTGAAAGGCTATCCCTTGCTAGAGGTAAGCCCCTCTGCTCATTATCTGAGGCAGGTCTCCGGGCTGAGTGGTTCTCTGGCCCCCACCTCCCGGAAAAGCTGGGACTCACCCCTTCCCTTCACCCCCCTCCTCAGTCTAGTGGGTTTAGACTCACCACTTAGCAGATGCAAGGGACTTTATTCATGTCACATTTAACTCATAGACACAGGAGGCTTGAAGCAGATTTTGGAAGGGAAATGGTCTTGCCTACCCTTCATCCCACCGTGGCCAGTGGCTGTTCCTCCAGTACAAGCCCACCGTGATTATGTCCTCCCCTACTTGCATCACGGGTGTCACCCCCCTGAGCATGCAAGGCCTTGCGTGGCTATTCCTGGAGTTGCTGTGAGATGAACCTTATGTGGTGACTGTCAGCAAAAGGCGACGCCAAGTCCCTTCCCGGTGGCCTCAGCTCAATGTGCTGTCAGCCTGGGCCTGACTAAAGCGCAACGGCTGACAGGGACAGGGAGACTAGACTAACTTTCTTGGTCACTGCGGGGGTTGCCGGAAAGCAGATTGCCTCCGGCAGGTCTTGGACTGGGGCTGTTATTTGGCCTTTTCACCAGCAGAGGGCAGCGCCGCACAGGGGCAGAAGAGGAGTTGGCGAGAGTAGGAAGGAGCAGGGTACAGGGTGTGGTAGACAGGACCCTCTGAGTCCTCAAGTCTCAGACTCGTCTGTCTCTTCAGTGGAGCCATCGCTCTCTGCATCCACTTTGCGGGCGTGGTGGAGGGCTCTCCAGGAAAAGCCAGCCCGGTGAGGGGTCCGGGAAGGCAGGCAGCTGGCCTCTGGACTGGCAGTGACCGAGTTGACCAGGTCTGGGATCTGGGCCAGCCTGAAGGGGGAAAGAAGCCCAGAGGGCAGCAGGCTGCCTCCCGTCCAGAGACCAGGACCTCCACACTCACTCCTGCATTTGAATGAGGCCATGGGCTACATTCCCAGGGACTCAAGGAGAGGATACCTCGGGCCTCTGCTGGCCCTAAACCCTTCCCTCACTGATTGGGGGGTTAGGGACAAGCAGTGTGTGAGCCCACCATGGGGCCCTGCCTTGTCCGACTGAGGTCTGCCCCCACAGCGGGGCAGCACCTTCCCCCGTGACACTTACAGTCGCTCCAGCTCCTCATCCATGGCTGGGTCATGCATCAGGTCCCCTTTGTCAGGCAGGGCTCCTAGGAGGTAATTGGGGGGACACAGAACTTAATCTGGGGGTCCTTCAGCCAGGCTCTGCTCAGACAGCCCCAGTCCCAGTAGATGCCTCTGTGCCCCTTACCGTCATATCTGCCTGATATAAAAGATGTAAAAGACACAGGGAACAGCATTTAAGAGAAATTTAAAAGGAATGCCATCAGGGCAGAGAGTCTTGGGTACTTCGGGATAAATTTAACATTTATAACGTGTAATAGCCCCACTGCCTGCCCCACCTCCACCCCAACTCGGGGCAGAGACCACCGCTAAGGAGTCACCCCAAGCCTCAAGGTCACTGTTCTGAAGGCAATCCCCTTCCAAGACTAGATGCTGGGCTGTGAGCTGGTGCGGGGAGGGGATTAGTCCCTCCTTGAGGCCCCCCAGTACTGGGCTGAAGAGGAGACAGAGATACAGGATGTGGCCCAGGCTAACCATGAAGACCTCCAGGGAGGGTCTGGGTGAGGAGAGGAGACTGGTCAGGAGCAGACCAAACTCTTTGGCATGGCCGAAGCCACCAGAAGGAGAGCTGTCCCATCTCTGTTGTCACACATCTCTCTCTTCTGGCTTCCTCAGCTGTGAACTAGGGGAATCAGCTCTTTGATGCTGGGGGAAGGGTGAGGAGAGAGTCGTGGACACTCCCTGGAGACCTGGACAGCGGGAGGGAGGGTGGAGCTGAAGTTTGGGGACAGAAAAACTCCCACCAACACACTGTTCTGGGGAAAGAGCTGGCTGGAAGTCAGAACCTAGGTCTGGGGACCAACAAGGTCTGGTCTCTAGAAGGCCTCAATCTTAAAACAACCCATCGGGCGCCTTCTCACATGGTGCCTCCCACTTTCTTTTGCTCTAAGTTAGTGGTTTTCAAACTATGTGTCACGGAACCCTCTCATCTTGTGGTCGCCTTGATGACTGAAGGAGCAGGCTGACAAGTGGCTGCAGCCCAGGCCTCCAGGTCTCCGTTTTACACACGGAGCCGCAGGGGAGGGCAGAGACCAAATGCTTCTTTCCGCTTGCCCCAGTGTTTGGAAAGTGGCTGACTGAGTGACTGTCCCTTTAAAGGCCCCCGAAATAGTGAGGGCGTGCAGTTAGTCCAGGCAATGACTCAGATGCTAGTTAGCTTTTCCTTTTCCTCCCTAGTGGCTATGATTGGGGGAAAGGAAAGGAGGGTGGCCAGTTACCTGGGAGTGTGAAAGAAAACCTAAGCAAATTCCCATCTCCACTCCCTTGCTCTTGACTTCTGACTCCTATTTGTCTCCTTTCTATTCTCTTCCAGCCAGTGACCTTGGCTGCCAGCCTCTCTTGGTCCCCAGACCCTGTGCATGCCCCAAGCACGGACTTGAAATAACGGCTTCCTGGTGGCATCAGGGCTCCCCAGGCCCTCAGTCAGTCCTGCTGGGGTGTGCGCCTGTGTGCCCCAGGGCAGCCCAGCAGGCTCCATACTGCCTCAGACCTAAAGCATCTAGGCTGGCTTTAGCCTCCTGTGGCTGGTCTCTAACAAGTGTTAAAGTTCCCTCCTTTACCCCATTCCCTCAATCGGTAGAAGGAAGGGGAACATGAGTGTCTCCACTTGATGGACAGAAAAAACTGGGCCAGCACAGGCCTCCCCTAATGCCCTTTCTGATCCCTTTCAGATGAATCAGATTTTTTCCCAGCTGGGAAAAAGGCCTTCCCAGACACACCTTTGTCCTGTTTACAAATGGATCCAGGGCGGTTTGATATATAATCTCCAGAGGCCCTGAGTAAATAGCCCTGTGTCGGCCAGGCCACGGTTCCAGACAGAACTGGGGGTTCATGTTGGGGCAGGGCTGTGGGCGGGGAAGGCTGCCCCCGCCAAGGGGGGTGTGAGAGGCCTACGAGGGCACAGAGTGTGGTCTGCACATTCTGGCCTCCTGGGCCTCAGAATCCGGCCCTGAGAGGTCACGGCAGAGGTGGCGGTGCCTCTTCCTCACAGGACCATTCTGCCAGCAGAGGCCGGCTCCTACAGGGCTTTGTGCCATGTGGCCAGAGGAGGCTGGCCACAGCTAGTGCTGGCTTACCCAGGGCTTGGTTGGTCCCATGGTGCTTTGAGAGAGCCACGAGGAATCCGTAGAAGGTCAGTCTCTGGACGTTGCCTAGGACCTCTCTGACGACAGCTGGGGGCGGGCAGCTAGGAGAGAGCACAGGCCAGATTCAAAGACGTGCGCGCCTGAGTGTCCTTCCATCCACACCTTCAGGCCTGAAGGATGCTGAGAAGGAGGGACCAGACCTTCCCGGGGCCCCAAGGCCCTGGGGGAGCATGGCAGATGTCCAGGAGCAAGGCCTTGACTGTGAGCATGAAGGGCTGGCAGGTTCAGCAACGGTGCTTTCACTAGGAGGGAGTGGGGCGGGGACGGGGAAATGGCAGTGGGTAACAAACAGCCTCTTCTGGAAAGAAGCCAACAGTGGCTGCGCTGCCGCTCAGTGGACTTCGTGCCACACAGGACAGCTTCGCCCTCCCTTTCCGTAGAGTGAGCTCCTCACGCAGTGAATGTTTTTCACTCTCTCTAAGACGTGAGGGCCAGTCCCTCTCCCAAGAAGGAGAAGGGGCCGAGCGGTCAGGAGCCACGGTCTTGCCCAGGGGAAGGCAGTCCTCCCTCAGTGAGCACCCTGGGCAGCCTTCCAGCCAGCAGCCGGGTGCGGGGGCAAGCGGCACTGCTCCAGTTTATACTGTGACCCTAGAAGCCCTGGGCCAATCAGAACAGCCTGCTGCAGGTCTGCTCCAGGGCCACAGCCAGCCTGTGGGGTCTCTGGGTCCCCTTTCTCACCTGTACTTGTGCCGGTCACACAAGCTCTCCAGGCGCTGGTAGAACAGCGAAGCCTCCACTCCCTCCAGCATGCTGGTCTCACCCAAGGTGGGCCGCTGGCGGTGCTGCCCACTGGAAGACGTTGGCACGATCACCGTGTTGGGGTTCTTGCCTGACAGCAGGTCCTGGTAGATGGCAGCCACACTCTCCAGGAACTCTGGGATGGAGGGGGCAGAGGTCAGGCAGGGAGGACACACTCCATTCCTCCACCGTGTCTTCCCTTCTGCTGGCTCGACTCCACACCAGCGTCAGTGCCCGGGGCACGGCGTGCTGGGTGCTGGAGCCCTCAGCCTCATGTGACCACCACACTCATGAGAGATGACATGGCCGTGTGTTTCAGCTCGAATGTCCCCTCTTCTGGGCCGTGGTTCCTGGGCCAGTGAGACCCCCATTACGTACTTGCACAGCACCCTGTACTTCTTTGTAGCATTATCCAGTGATGAGTTTTCTGAGTAACTGCTCGTTCACTCTGTCCGCTGGCTGGCCCGGAAGATCCTCGGACAAAGGCAGGCACCATGCCCTGTCACCCTCCCTGCCCCAGCACCTGGCACATATTAAATGGCTATAAATGTTTTTTAAAAAGTGGAGGCATGCACGCTCCCACTGGTAAGCCCCATCATCTGAGGCCACCTGCCTCTGTGACTCAAGACTGCACGTTGTAACACTGGCCAGTGTGGCTCAGTTGGTTGGAGCGTCGTCCCACAACCAAAAGGTTACAGGTTCAATTCCCGATCAGGGCACATGCCTGGGTTGTGGGTTTGATCCCAGGTTCAGGTGTATACGGGAGGCAACTGATTGATGTTTCTCTCTCTCTCCCTTCCCCTCTTTCTAAAAGTGATGAAAAATGTCCTGGGGTGAAGATAAAAAAAAGCAAGCAAGCATGTTGGAATACTGGTGTGGAAGAGAAAGACTGCAAGCTGAGAATTTATTGAACACTTGGAATTGTTTTTGAATTCTGGTCGTCAAGGCAGTGGCAGTGAGCAGTGATTCGGGGCCCCTCTCACCGCCGCCTGACACCGCGGCTGTGCAGCAGTGACGCCCGGGGGAGGCAGCGAGGGGAAACGCTCTCCCAAACTTGGCTGCTCCTCCTCTAGGGCCCAAGAGCTTTAGAGAAAAGGGAAACAAATGCCCGGAGCTGTGAAGAGCCAGAAGTGAGACCCAGGCCCCAGACCCTGCCTGACCAGGCCCATGGGCTGCCTTCAGGGAAACAGAATGTCCCATCTGAGCGAGGCCAGGGCTGGCTGGGCCACCAGCTGGCAAGGAGGCCATGTCCAGGCTCCAAGGACAGCCTTTTGTTTACGGGAAGGGCTTGTTTTAGACAAGTTTGTTTGTGGACACAGAGATTTTAAACCCAACATTCCATCTGCTGTTGTGTGTGTGAGCTGCTATGTGTTTGTATTTATTCGCCTGTTTAATTCCACCTGATTCCGAAGGGGATTTAAGAGGCAGCTGGTGTGTACTGGGGAACAGGGTGTGAGTGTGAGGCAGGACTGGCGGGCGCTTACTGGACGCTCAGTGGTGGGAAAACACGTGTGTGCACACACGAGACTGGGCCTGGGGGCCCTCGGATGGCCGTGATTCAGCAGAGCCTTGTTTCAGGTTTGGGCCCCACCACTTGTTTGCTTCTCTCTTAAAGCAGGGGCCCCCAACCCCAGGGACTGTTAGGACCGGGCAGCACAGCAGGAGGTAAGCTTGAATGTGATGTGCCTGGTTCATCCCGAAACTATCCCCCTCCCTGGTCTGCGGGAAAACTGTCTTCCACAAAACCAGTCCCTGGTGCCAGGAAGGTGGGGGACCGGTGTCTTAAAGGACTGATCTCTTAAGGCTGTTATAAGGATCAATGGCCTTAGTGCTCTGCCAGGCACATAGTAGGTCTTTGATAAATACTGAACTTATCAGGCATTGTTACAGTGGTGTGTATTGTTGTTACTGTCATCATCACTCAGAAGGATCTGCCACACTGCCGACTGCTTTTCCGCGTCTGGAGGACGCTGAGGAAGTAGGCTCTGCACACTGAGTCAAGTGGCTGCCAGCGACGAGAACTGGAACCCTGCGGTGACCTGAGCTGAAGACACCACGGAAGGAAGTGCGGGAGAGACACGTATGCGGGCACAAAGGTGGAGTGGGCAGGGGTAGGAGAGGGACATGTGCCGCGACAGGAGCCACGTGGGCCCTGGAGACTCACCTGAGTAGTAAAACTGGATCTGGAAGGCCAAGAGGAAATCTGAAAAAGACATCAGGCAGTCCACGGCATCATCCATGAGCACAATCCTGCGGGGGAGAGAGAGAAAAATGAGTGAGAGTGTGAGTGCGCCATTCCTGGGGCTCTAGTTTCCCTTGGGGCAGCAAAACATTGGGAGAAGGCCCCCCAAGACAAATTCCTCCCAGTCACCTCACTGCTTCATGGGGTGGGGGGAGCTCTGCCACCAAACTGAGCTGACCACACCACCAAGGGCAGGCTCCCAGTCCGGTCTCTGTGTTACCAGCTCGTGGATGGGGTGCGAGGAGGGAGGAAAGGGGGCTGGGCAGCAAGGAGAGGGTACAATTGTAATGCAGCCAAGACCTCTTTTCATAGACTTCAGCAGTAAACCCTTTCATCCTGCAGTGAGGACCGTTTAGTTCAGAATAAATACAGCTGATCAGAAAAGGCAAAAAGAACAGCCAAGAAGCTTCAAAGGGTCTTGGCACTGGCACTGGGATTTAACAAGCTGCTGAGGACCCGAAGAACCACAGGCACCTCCAAGCCCGGGACACTGGGCAGACGAGGGTACCGAGCTCCCGGGGACTCTCCACTTAAGAGGGCAAGGAACACGACGCACCTTGTGATGTCGCAGTGGCCCCTCTCACACGCTGACTGCCTCCTGCTTTTCCTCTCTCTAGTTCTTCCCGCTGCACACCCCCCGCGGGAAAAAAACTACCAAAGGGATCAGACCAAAGCAGTATTCATACTCTACTCAGGGCCTCCTCAGAGAGGGGACAGGAGGGAGGGACGTGGGCATTTGCTGGGCTCCGTCCAGGTACCAGGCAGGGTGCCAAGCTCATCTACTGAAAGGGTGCTGGGACCCCATCTATTTCTGACGGGGCCCATCTGGCTTTATCTTTACATTTAAACAAAGTTTTATCTTGCTTTCTTGTGTATTTTTCTAACTCTCTCCCCACATCCCAGGGTCACAGGGTGCCCACACTGGCAGCCGCACCAGCCCCAGGGAGAGCCTGGGCAGCTTGTCTGTGGGGAGGGCCTTCCCAGAGAATGTAATGTGGGCAGCCCCCTGGCCACCCCCCAGAGGGAGGATGGTTCCTGCATCTCGTCTTTGGTGGTGACAGTGGTAACCAAGGGCACAGGTGCACCATGACTGAGTGCCTGCTTCCTGGCGGGCATCGCCCCAGGAATTTGGCCTGTGCGAAGTTTTCCCCGCAACAGTGAGGCAGGACTCGCTATCGGTCCCACGTCACAGGTGAGTAGACCAAGCCCCAGAGACGTTAACTGCTCAAGCCACAGAGCTGGAGAGTTTGCCCTACCACAGGCCGTGTGCTTTCCATTAAGTCACACTGCCTCTTTAAAGCACAAACACTCACCTTTATTGCTTAGTTTCTGCGGGTAATTTCTATTCTTTATTTTCACCTATATCTGAAGGCCTAGCTGTTTCCCATGTATCTCTTGGGGAAGAAAAAAACTGCCCTAACTACCAAGAGTTGAACATTAAAATTCTAGCTGGAAAAATTCAAGGCCAGAGGGTGGGAAGACGCAATGCTGATGAGGCCCACAGGAGGGCGCCCTGGTCCCGCCATTAGTGGTTCCTGGGACGGCGTGCCGGGCCACAGGGGAGTAGTCACTCCTGTTTCTCATAAAGGCAAGCAGAAAGGAACAGAGAGGGCTGAAAGCCCAGATTCTATCTGCATGGGCCAGGAGAGGAAGAGAGGCAGAGGGCAGGCAGAAAGTGAGCTCTCCCAGACTGCGGAGGGAGGAAGAGCCACCAACACCTCAAAGCGTTTCCATTCCTGGCTCAGCAGAGGAGTCCCCAGAGAAGAGCCGGTGAACTTTCCTTCCTGCCCCACTCCCAGGACAGCGAAGAACCCGAATGGCCTGCAGTTAATTACTAAGGAAGAGCGCCAGGCTGAGAACGTCCCCAAGCAGGAAACCACGAAGGGGAGCCAAAGCCTTTGAAGATGTTCCTTGGCTTCTCTTGTTTATCAGCAACCTGGACCCAGTGCTCCTGTTTATAGCATTTATCTCCATTTACTATTTCCTAATTTATCTACTTGTTCATTTATCTAATTTATCTATTTGTTATATTGCAATATAACTTGAATACCATAAACCCGCCCTTTGGAAGTGCGCACTGTGTTCGGTGTTCTCACAAAGTTGTGGGACCATCCCCACGGTGTGACTCCGAAAGCGCTCCTGAGATGGGCCCTGCACACGCCAGGACTTCGAAGGCAGCTCCCGTAGGCAGCGCGCCCTCTCAGCCAGAGAGAGGACCAGAGGCAGCACACGGGGCTCACCCTCCCAGGCTCAGAACTGGCCTGCAGGCTCCCGTCAGGGGCTGTGTGAACATCAGGGCCCTCTTCAAGACGCCCGGGGGGCTGAACAGGAACCCAGGCGGCAGGGGGCCCGTGGCCCACCAGTGTAAGGGCGGTGGTCTCTGGAGCAGGGTGGCTGTGTGCGCCCCGGTCTTGACCCCTGCTCCTTGGTGGGCTGAAACTTACAGCGGCCAGGTGGCCCAGCAGGGTAGCTGGGGGAGGGTGACGGTGGCAGGGGCTTTCTTTCTGAGGGACTGTGGCTGTGTCCCAGCAGCGTGCGTGAAAAGGATGAGGGGTTTTCTTGATTGTAAGCAGTGAGACGCTGCCGGAAAAGCCACTTGGATCTTAGCTTTCGTTACCAGTGACACCCCTACTACCCTGCTCAGCCAGAACCCGGGAGTCCTCCTGACACCCTGGGAACTCCCTCGCTTGCCCACCCACAGCAATCAATCACCAAGTCCTATCAGACCTACCCCTGACATTTCTCTCGTATCCATCTACTTTCCTCCACAGCCACCATCCACCGCTTTAAAAAAATTTCTTTTTATTTATTGATTTGAGAGAGACAGAAACATGGATCTGTGGTCCACTTATGTATGCACTCACTCGTTGATTCTTGTATGTGCCCTGACTGGGGATGGAACCTGTGACCTTGGCGACTCATCAGGATGATGTTCTAACAGGCTGAGCTGCCTGGCCAGGGCTCCACCCCCACCCCCACCTCTTTTTCCTGGACAACTAGATGCCCTCTTCCCGTTTGCTGCAACCACTCTGGCCTGCTTCTAATTGAGCAGCCACACTGGGGTCAGAAAGATCTTTTTTAAGATGCAAATTCGACCACTTTACAACTCACAGGCTCCATGGCCCTTAGAGCAAGTCCCTACTACCCACATGCTCTATCCTCTGTCCCCTCCTCCTGGCTCCCAGAGGCCACAGGCAGTGACGCTCACCATACTCTAGCCGCTCCGACCCTTTGGTTCTTCCCAACGCCCCCTCCTTCCTCAGGCCCCACAGACAAGCCAGTCCCTCTACCTCTAATGCACCCTGCCCTCAGGCCCCTCTCCTCGCCCACCCGACGCCCACTCACCCTGCAAGGTTGCAGCCCATGCAGCACCTCTCTGGGGACCCTTCCTTATGCCAGGCTAGGGTCGGCCTCCCTGCTATGGGCTGGCACCGTGCGGTCCCGGCTACCTTCCTCACACTGTTCACATGTGTCTGTGCCCCAGGACTGCGAGATCGACCAGGTGACAACACTGCCTCTCTGCTGCCTGACTCCAGGGTTCGGCACGGTACAGGCACAGAGCCGTAACTCGGTATGTGTTTGCCGAGTGCAGGAAAGTGAACAAATGGGTAAGAGCGGCCACAGTGCCCTTTCTTTCCCCCAGGCCGGGGAACATCTGGACACTATACGCAGCTGTGGGTGGCCCACTGAAGAGGAATGAACCAGAGCCACAGCACGGCGGGTCAGGGTGGTGGAGAGTCTGCCGACCGTGATACCGATGACTGCATTTAGTCTAAGGAGGTGCAGGCCGGGGGCTGCCTCTGAGGGGATGCCACAGGGATCTAGTGTCCAGCTCCAGAAAACTTTTTCGAGCTTCTCAGCTCTGGGACTGTGGCTGCTTTGTGAAGGAGTGAGCTTCTTGTTGCTGGAGATACCCAAACAGAAGCCTGAGAAGCCATGCACGTCCCACGATATGAAGGAGCCCTGCCAGCCCCGCCAGTGTCGTCCCCAGTGTGGACGGAACTAAGGGCTTCTCCCGGTGGCCAGCCTGGCCCTGCTGCGGAAGAAGTCTGCTGTCTGGAGCACTGTGGCGTCAGGCAAGTCTGGAAGACTTAGGAGAGTGACTTCAGAAACATGTGCTGCGCACCCATCTTCAAACCAGTGCTCTGCACTGTAGGGGAAGGCAGGAAGGGGGCTGGCTTTCCAGGCCCGTCTTTGCCTTTGGTGACAGGGGCAGCCCCATACCCCACAGGCAGCTAGCTCCTTCACCCTGAACTCAAACTTGTCCCCACCCCAGAGGCCTCAAGAAGGACTCTCTTGGAGAGGAGGTCATCCACATGTGCTGTTTTCCAGTTGATGGCAGTTGGCTCAACACCCCTTCCTGCCAGAGGCCTTCAGCGAATGTGCCAGCTGCTTCTGACACCTGGAGGAGCCGGGCCGCCCCTGCTTTGAAGTGGAGCCAGCATGGAGCTACTGCCAACAGGAGTCTGTACAAATCTGTCGGGTCGTGGAGGGATCCTTGCAGGACATGCCTCCGGCCCTGAGAGAGGGACGCCAGGGGAGAAGTGAAGGCGCTTTAGTCCAGGCTGGCTCTGGGCAGAACCTCGTGAAGGGTGGAGCCCAGCGCCAGCGACTGCGGTGGAGAAAGGGCACTTGACAGGGTCCGAGCTGATCCTGAGGGGATGGCCGTTCTCGCCCTCACTCGCTGACCCACAGCAGCTGGGATGGGCTGGCTGCTGGGGGGTACATGGGTGCCCAGGAAGCAACAGCCCCCAGGCTGAACCCACTGACTGGCCACTTTCCTATTCACCCCTAAAGGTCAGAGCTCCTGGTCTAGTGGCTCAAGCTGCACCCATTTCCTGGAGTTCTGGGTCTGCAGCCCTGGGATCAGATCCCAGCTCCAGCGATCACTGGCCAAGTTACCTTTTCTCTCTGAGCCGTAATTTCCTCATTTGTAAAGAGGAAAGATAATCATCGTTCCTGTTTCCCAGGATGCTTGTGCAGAGTCAGTATGATGATGTACTGCACCTAGTGCATAATGAGTACTCAAAATAAGTGTAAGGTAGCTTGTTTAAGGTGCTGGAAGAGCTCAAAATAGCAAAGAAAAATATAGCTCAGAGGAAGTAAGTGCTGCCAGCACCCAACCAGGCAGAGGCTCCGGGGCGGAAGCGATCTTGTTTCAAGTCCACTGCTGGGGGTAGCCAGCCCCAGCAGGGGCCAGAAAGAGCCACCTTCCATGCCTGCTCTGTTGGTTGGGGGTCACATGGCCGGTGTTCTTCCCAAGTGCAACTGAAGGGTGTCCCATCTGCCTGGGCTCACAGTGCACCTCTGCAGTCGTGTTAACGTCAGAGCTGTGAGTGAGAATGACCCGCACTCTGGCTACTTCTCTGGGCGGGAGGGACAGGCTGTTGTCAAGCTTCCTGGGAGACGCCTCCTTTGGGTGGCCTTCTTCTGGCTTGGGGGGAGGCACCCACGTGCTGTACAGGCTGCCACAAGTCCAGGCCCCTGCTCTGCCCTGGCCCAGCCTGCACCTCCAAGGGACCCCAAGTGCCCCCGGCCCAGTGGTGCCTCAGAGAAGCCGGACCGGAGTGCGGGCAGTGGACGAGGAGGGAGGCGGCTACTCTTCGTCAGGGGCTGCCCTGTGAGCACCCTGCGGCCGCCATTTCATTTCCCTCCCATGTTGGTCCTGTGAGCTGCGCTCCGTGTCTTCACTGAGCACACGGGTTCGGGGAGGTTCAGAAATGGGACCAAGGCCACCAGCTGCATGCGAAGGGCTGCAGTTCAGACACAGGTCCCTCGGACCCTAATCACTTCCCAGACCGGCTGCAGCTGCACCAGGCACGCAACAGTGGGCTCTGTGCTTTCCCGTGGCCGTATCACCTTCCTGCCACTCTTGGAGTTTGTTACAGTGCAGACCCACTGCCCTCAGGAGGGCTGGAAGCTTAGGTCCCAGTGATGTTCCATCCAGCTGATGGCTTGGAGGACCCAGTTCACCACTTAAACCCATTCCTGGCCCCTCCAAGGAGCCTTATAGCCAGGGGAGAACTGTTCCGCACTCTTAGGGTAAATCCAGGCACAGCTCGCTTCATTGCGCTTCACAGATGCCGCATCTTGTACAAATTGTAGGCAAGATCCTCCACTAGTAAAAGGATTAGGACTTGCTTCATTGCAATACTCACTTTACTGCAGTGGTCTGGTACTGAACGCACGATATCCCCAAGGTGTCCCGGTACCCAAATCCAACGCATGGCTGTGAACTCAAACTCCGGGCCCACTGGCTTCTCAAGTTCTTCTCGGTCATCACTGCTGAAAAGCCTGGCTTCTTCCCAGGCTGCTGACATCCCCTACTGCTTTTCCTCCCACCACTCCCTACCTGAACCCGACCCATCCTTTTCGTTTTCAATGAACTATTTAAAACCTCAGAAAATCACAGAGAATAACATAACAAACACCTGTGTACCCATTAGCCAACTTTATCAAACCGTAACATTTTCCACCCTTGCTTCCATTTTCAAAAGCTTTGTAAGCCATTACACACCCCATTCCAGCCGCACGTGAACCCCTCCCTCCTCCCTCCGCCCTCCTCCTCAGGGATCACCTCTGACACTTGGGTTCAGCCCGCGTTTACTGGAACACAGGGGCTAAGCATCCCTCTCCATGTCTTCGTACTGCTTTCGCTCACAAAATACCTATATTCTTAAAACGTTAGGTAGGTTTTTTCTTTGCTTGATTTCAAATTCTGTGTATCATTCAGTAACTTGGTTTCTTGTGACTTCTGGATTCGCATATATGAGTATGTCCCTGTGTTCACTTCAGCTGCTGTGCAGAATCCCACTCTCTGAAGGTGCCACATTTTGTCCTTTGTAATGCGGGGCACACGCAGCTGTTCCAGTGGCAGCTATTGCAAACAGTGCTGCATGTGTCCTTGCAAGCAGGCACACTTCTGGAACCCTTTAAGATTTGCCCCCATTGCTTCAACACGATTGTAGCAATTTACATTCTCAGCAGCAGCTTGTGAGAGTTCCAGCTGCTCTGCATCCTCAGCAACACTTGGACTGTCAGACTTTTCCATTTCTGCTAATCTGGTGGGTGTGAAGTGGCATCTCGATCTTAATTGGCGTTTCTCTGATTACTAGTGAGTTTGGGCATGAAAATATGCCCACATGTTTATTGGCTGTTAGGGTTTGCTCTTCCGTGTATTGCCCATTCATATCTTTGGACTGTTTTTCTACTGAGGTCATTTATCTTCTTCTATTGATTTGTAGGTGTAACTTATAAAATACTGAGACTAAAAGTTCTGCAGACTAATTTGTTGTTATATACATAACAAATATCCTCTTCTAGTCTCTGGCTTGGCCTTTGACTGGTTCAGCACTTGCGCTGCTGTGGCCAGGGTTCACTTTGTTCTCGCTTTGCCCTCAGGAAAGTCTTGCATCCTAGCTGACATTTCTCCTCCCTGTCGACTGCCAGCTCCACGAGGCAAGGACTTTATTTTGTCCACTGCTCTGCCCTCGCACCTGAGAGCGTGCCTGGCACATGACAGGCACCCTCAACGAACAATGACTGAGCAAACCAGTGAAGTTTTGTTTTCGGTCAAGTTTATCAATCTCGTCCATTGCACTTGGGCTTTTGTATCTTTTTTAAGAATTCTTTAACTACCTGGTGGCCCTAAAGACACTTTTCTCTATTCTCTTTTTAAGAGTTTTGCATTTCACACTTTGGTCTGTAATCTCTGAAACTGACTTCTGGTTATGGTGTGAGGAAGGGATCTGCCTGCACTGTGTGGGAAAACAGCCATTCACCGCCACTTGCTGAATCACTCCTCTCCCCGCTGCTCTGCAATTCCAGCTTCTCGCACACCCAGTTCGTACACTCGCATGGGTCTGTTCTGGCCCGTCCAGGATGACCCCTTTGTCTGTCCTCACTCCTATAACATACTGTGTTAATTCCGACGGCCTTATAATACTGTCTTGATAGCTGAGAGGGCATGTTCGTCTATTCCTAATCCTTTAGGTCCCGAATTCAACATCTCTTCCTCATGGAAAAGCCTTTCCCGAGTCCGCAGGCCAGGCTGGGTCTCCTGTGTGTATGTCCTAGAGCACCTAGCGTTTCATTTACCTGGCATTGTCTGCTCTGTCAGTTAGTATGTTCCTTGAGGGCTGGAACAACACCTGTTTTGCTCACCGTCACAGCCCCTCCACAAGCACCGTGACCGGCACATAACAGGCATTTGGGGAATGAAAGGATGAGGAAGGAAAGGACGGCGTTTTGGAGAAAGACCTTTTGGGGCAACAGTGATACTGTTGGATGGCGAGTCAGCTCTGGGGAGGAAAGATGTTCCTGTGCAGAAAGATGCTGCGGGGGAGAGACGTAAAGACACTCAGATGGCACACAGGCGTACCCTCAGTGCACGGTGTGAGGTCCGGCAGACAGCAGATGCTCAGTGAACATCTGAAAAATAAATTATAGGGATTAAACACACTTCCCATTCGCTAATTATGATGTTTAAAAATAGGTACTCTATGGCCCTGGCTGGGTAGCTCAGTTGGTTAGAGCATCAGCCCAATACACAAAGGTTGTGGGTTCAATCCCTGGTCAGGACACACACAAGAATCAACCAATGAATGCAGAGATAAGTGGAACAACAAATTGATGTTTCCCTCTCTCTAAAAAAAATCAATTAAACATTTTTAAAAACAAAAATAGGTAATATATTTTGAGGGTTATATGAGAAGTATTTTACATGCATTATATCATTAAATCTGAGAGGCAGGTGCTATTTTTATTTTCATCTTACAGATGGGGAAACTGAGGCTTAGAGATGTTGCTCAGTGTCACAGGCCAGTCGGTGAGGGAGCTGGGATTTGAATCCAGGGCTGTCTGTTTCTAGGACCCAAGTCCTTCACCATGAGGAAGCAGCTGAGTGACTCTCTGCAACGGGGGTGAATTGCAATGCCTAAAACTAGATTCTTTAGCCGTCTGTGTGCTTTTGAAGCACTGTATGTATTCAGCACATAACCATAACAAAGGAGATTTTCCTATCAGACAAAAGCTACTCACTAGGGAATCAAACCTTCGGTGAGAGAGACCTGAGTTAAATAGGTGGTTTAATAAGCCCTGCAGGTGATTCTGATGCGCAGCTTTAAATCTTCACCCTCGGAGTGCAGCTCTCCATCCCCGTGTCACTGGGCCTTGAGTCACAGGTATGACGGTCCCCTTGGCCCAGCTGGGAGGCGGCCAGAGCCAGCAGGCTAACCACAGGCAGTCCTGTCGTACCCTACTCTTTGTCACACGTGATTTTCTGAGTGTTGTGTTGTGAAAAAGGCCAGAAAGTATTGCCTCGGGGAATCCAGGGACTTCTCATTTATATTAAAAATCTTGTTATAATAATAATGCCAACATTATTTTAACAGCAAGAAACCTCTTTATAACACGTCTACAACATGCTAAGCAATCTATATATATTTTTTGCTGAAATCTTACAACCATCCTATCATTTAGGTACATCATCCCATTTTACAGCTGTGACAACAGGGTGTAGGGAAGTTAGGATAGATCCCCAAGGTCACCCAGTTAATAGGGCACAGGTGGCAGGTACACGCAGGTCCTTCTAACCGAAGTGCCTGTGCTCTTATAGGTCAGGGCTGTAATTTACGCAGTGCCAGGACTTACTTTAAGCACATAACATGCTTCTTCAACTATTACAACTCTTATTATTACTCCCACTTTACAACTGAGAAAAGTGAGGCTCAGAGAGGTGAAAGACCTTTCCCAAGGGCACGGCTGGTAAATTATGAACCAGGAATCGAACTCAAGAAGTTTAGCTCTTGCAGCACTAAGGAAAACAGTATGTCAGTTCCCCCTAAAATTAAAGCTAGAACAACCATACGATCTAGCAATTCCACTCTGGGTGATTATCTGAGGAAAACGAAAATACGAACTCGAAAAGATATACATGTCCTCATGTTCACTGCAGCATTGTTTGTAATAGCCTAATAGTGGGAACAACTTAAGTGTCCATTGATGGATGAATGGATAAAGAAAATGTGATTATATCTCGAGAGAGAGAACATACACAACGAAATATTGCTCATCCATAAAAAAGAATCAAATCTTGCCATTTTCAACAACTTGGATGCACCTCAAGAGCATTATGCTAAGTAAAATAAATCGGTCAGACTTCTGGTCAAGATGGCGGCAGAGGTAAAACAGCTCACCTCTTTGTACAACCACATCAAAATTACAACTGAAATGTAGAACCACCAGCACTCAGTACCATCAGAAATCAAGCTGAATGGAAATCTGACAACTACGGAATTAAAGAAACCACATCCATTCAGGCTACTAGGAGGGGTGGAGACATAGAACAGACTGGTCCCACATCCACATGTGGTAGATAAAAATTCAGGAGGGATGTATTGGGAGCGAGGAGTCCCAGCCCCAAACCAGGGCCCCCGGCCCAGGGTTCCAGTGCCAGGAAGATACGTCCCCACAACTTCTGGTTACGAAAACCAGTGGGGATTGAATCGGTGGAAGAAACTCTGGAGGTGCAAGCAGTTCCCCTTAAAGAGCCCACACACGGACATATTCAGATTCACTCCTTCTGAGCTCCAGCACCAGGGTAGGAGCTTGAAAGGCACCAGTGGGATACAGGGAGGGACTGAAGTGTCTGGCATCAAGGCAAGAGTTGGGGGACAGTTTTCTCCCAGATAGAAAGGTGAGCAGAGGCCACTGTCCCTTTTCTGAGCTTTCCCTGTACAGAGCCACAGAGCTGGCAGGCAGACGCCATATCTGAGACTCCATCAACCTGGCTAACACTGGTTGCCCTGCCCTGGAGATCCCCTGGAACTCCATCCCACCAAAATTACAGGTCCACCCAAACTGTTAACTGTGACTTTTTCATGTGAATGGCTGGTCTTGGCTCATGCTTCACAACTTCCTACATCCTATCAAACAATCCAAAGCCGGCCTCAGTGAGCCCCCAAGCTCTTGCTAAGTGGCCCCAGGCCTGCCACTAGCAGCAAACACCCTAGATTCACAGCTTGGCTTTTCCTGGGACTGTCCAAGCCCAGCACAAATAGCAGCCATCTCAGAGTGCTTTATAGCTCAGGCAGGGTGACCCAGGGCAAAACACAGGAGGGGGCTGATCTTGGCTTACACAGCCCAGGAAACACCAGGGCCTGCACACCCAGTGGACAGCTACAGACCATGTTGAAGCACCACCACCCTGGCCCTGCACAGCTGATCCTCCACGGAGGGTGGATGTTGGTGGTCAGTGGTCAGGCCAGTCCTTGCAGCTGACTGGCTTGGGGAAATCCCTCCAATTGACCTGCCAACAGAAATCAAGGCTCAACTACAAGAGGAGGGTGTACCCAGCCCACAAAGCAAGCTTGTACAGCAAACAGATTGGTGGGCTGCCAGAGGTGGGAGTTAGGGGGTGGGTGAAATGGGTGAAGGTACAAAAGGTACAAACTTCCAATTATAAAATAAGTCAAGGGGATGTAATGTACAGAATGGTGTCTATAGGTAATAATATTGTATTGCATATTTGAAAGTTGCTAGGAGAATAGATCTTAAAAGTTCTCGTCACAAGAAAAAAAACGTTCTAACTAGGTGTGGAGACAGATCTTAACTAGACTTACTGTGGTGATCATTTTTGCAATATATACAAATATCAAATGATACTATACACCTGAAACAAATATAATGTTACATGTCAATTACACCTCAACAAAAAAGACACCATCAACGACGACAAAGGAGTCTGGCTCTCACTGCATGGTCTGAACCACTGGGAGAGCCCCCAGGCCCTGAGGGACGGAGACGGGGTGCTGTGGTGGCCATTTGGGAACAAAGTTACTTAGCGACTCCCACTGCTGTGGGGCTGTGTGAGGCGGAGAGGACCCCTGGCTGGGCGCTGCCACGGAGTTTGTTTGTTCTTTCCTGTGTTTCCAGCTCACACCTGCCGCCCCAGGGCCTGGTCACGGTGCTTGCAACACGTAAGTCAGGTGCATGTGGAGATGCCATGCCCCTGGACAGGCTCCAGTGTAAAGCTGCCTGGGGATCAGATTCCTTCACACACATCATCACAGATGGGAGTCTCCTCCCGCAGCCTGAGCGAAGTGAGCCCAGCGAGGGGACAGGACGGGCAGGGCCTCTTCTGGCAATAGTAAATGCCTTCAAGGCCTAGCCGCCCCCATCTGCCGGGCCAGTCAGAGGGCTGGGCTTGTGGGGGGGGCGAAGTTGGGATCCTGAACAAAATGAGAATAGCTTCTACGATCAGTGCGCTTTCTGGGATAGGCACAATTCTCTACACACACACCAGCCTGGGCGGTATTTGGGAACGGATGGCCTGGGAGGTGGGGCGGACACAGAAGCCAGATGCTCACACAGAAGGAGAAAACAAACTCCCCCAGTTCTGCATTCACCTCTAATTCTGCAGTCAGTATCCTGAGCGTTACCCTAGCCAGGGGTGTCCAATCTTTTGGGGTCTCTGGGCCACACTGGAAGAAGAGGAGTTGTCTTGGGCTACACATTAAATACACAAACACTAATGAAAACTGATGAGCAAGAAAAAGTTTTAAGTAAGTTTACAATTTTGTGTTGGGCCGCATTCATAGCCATCCTGGGCTGCATGTGGCCCGTGGGCCACAGGTTGGAAACCACTGCTAGGCGTTTTGTTTTTTACGCTCACATTCCCATAATTCCCTCACTCTGCTGTTGGCCTAAGCTGGCTGCAGTGCTTCCTCCTCCTCCCACTGAAAGGTCGGAAGTTTCAATCAAATAGTAGGCCTCTTGGTGAGGAGGGGTAAGCTTCTGGCCACAGTTAGACAAATATCACCAGAAGCCCTTGGTATCATTAACTGTAAGAATCTGTGGATAGAGGATTCTATTCCTTCTACTCTAACCCACAGTACTGACATATATCAGATTGTTTGGAAGGATCTGGGAGATGGGCGGGGCAGATGCAAAGCTGTGGCTGCTGGGGGCTGAAAATTGTACAGAAGGCTCGCCCTCCTAAACTCACCCCCTGCATGTCAGGGGCGGGAAAGGAGCACAGTGATGGAAATGTAGGTGATGTGTCACAAAGTGGGGGCAGGCAGTAGCCCGTACCCAAGCGATCCTCTTCCAAACTAAACGTCAAGCTTCTTGAGCGGCAGGATCTCTAACTTACTTGTCACTGTGTTCCGTGTGTATAAAATAGCTCCTGGCACAAAGCCGGCACACGAGAAGTGTTCCATGATGTACCAACACATGCTACAACGTGGTGAACCCTGAAAACAGGCCAAGTGAAAGAAACCAGTCACAAAGGACCATATATTATATGGTTCTATTTATTTTAAATGTCTAGAGTTTAAAATAAATGGCAAACTTACAGGGACAGAAAGTAGTTTAGTGGTTGCTTAGGGCTGGGGACGAGAAGGGGATTGGAGAGTAATGCTAAATGGTACGGGATTTCTTTTTGGCCTTATTAAAATATTCTTAAATTGACTGTGGCAATGGATGTGAATATATTTTGTGAATGTACTAAAAGTCATTGAATTTAATTACATGGGTGAATTATATGGCATCCAAAATGTTGTGAAAAAAGAAAAATTTGATGAATATAGAAATGAATGGACAAATGAATGTAGGATATAGTTTCTGACCTTTGTCCTTAGTTCCTTGGGACCACGGACTATTAGAACCACATTAACTTTCAGACCAGGGATGTTTACTCGCATGCTGGTTCACTCGGGAGACGTTACCGGAGTGTCTAGAGTGGGTCTCGGTGCTATGCCAGGTGACAGTGGCCCGGCAGCAAGCGAGACTGCAGGACGCAGTGGGTCCTCACCCCCTGTGCACACGCATGCGTGCACACGTACGGGTCCTTCTCTGCAAGAATTCTTTAGGGATTTTCTGCTTACAGCCAAAGCTGACTTTTTATTATTCAGCTATGAAGAAACTGTAGCTAATTTTTATATTTAAGTCCAGTTCTTAAGAATGCTGAGTTCTCTCCCTACCGGCCCCCCCTCAAAAAAAAATTTGGGTCTGAATCTTAAAGTGATCTGATACCAAAGGAGGAACCATTCATTGGAAATTTGAAGCTAACTCTGCTTGGCTGCTTTTAAAATATAAGAGATAATCTCCCACACCCTTTTCAGCAAAGGGGGTGGGGGTGGGGTGGGGAATCTAAACCTCCTTTGGATAGCAGAGTAAGTTAAAATTATAAAACCTGAACTGCAGCTTTTACCAGTGATCAGTTGCCACTGCAAAAGGTAAGTATCCATTGAACAATGAGGGAAACAAAACCCTATAAAATTCTGGGTGTATGATCACTAAACAGGCTTTGCACATGACCAGCAAAATTAGTATGAGCTGTGAACTGCAAACAGGCTGCCCCGTGCGAGGCTGCTGTCAGTCGCTGGCAGCAGTGGATTTCCCATCCTCCTAGTCAGCCAGGGGTTGGTGGCTCACGTTAGGAGTGAGAGGGTTCTTGGTGTAGTGTGGCCCCTGCAGCTTTGGTGTCAGTGGGTCAAAGCACCAAGCAGAAATGATGTCATGAAGTGTGAGGAGGTTGACAGCAAAGTCTCTGGATTCAGGTGAACCTGAGATTGTTTGTTTACTTACTTATCTCCTCATCTGATGACATGCTTTATTGATTTTTCAAAGAGAGAGGAAGGGTGGGGGCAGAGAGAGAGAAGCATTGATGCGAGGCAGAAACATTGATTGGTTACCTCCTGTACTCGCTCTAATCGGAGATCGAACCCACGACCTTGGTGTACAAGACCATGCTCCAACCAACTGAGCTATCGGTGAGTTCAGGCAACATATTTAACCTTCAGTTTCCTCTTTTCTTAAGTTTTTAAAAAAAATTGTGATATATCCGTTTATTTTTCTGTAAAATGGGAAGTAACTGTTTTCATAAGGATTAAGTGAGATAAGGTAAATGAATTTAAATGAAAGAATGAAGGTAAATGCGCTCATTATGATTTAGGGAAGCTGGGCATTTCAAGAAATTATTATTAAGGTTTTACTTTTTTAAAAGCAGCTTTAGGTTCCCAGCAAAGTTAAAGGGAAGTTACAAAGATTTCCAGTATAATCCCTTTTCCTCCACATGCATGACCTCCCCCATATTAACATCCCCACCAGAGAGGTGCGTCTGTTACAGCTGAGGAACCTACACTGATACGCTACATCATCACCTAAAGTCCACAGTTTACATTACCGTGCACTCCGGCTGTTATGCCTTCTCTGGGTTTGGGCAATGTATAATGACATGTATCCATCATGGACACTGTAATACAGGCATACCTTGGAGATATTGTGGGTTCAGTTCCAGACCAGGTCAATAAAGCACATACTGTAATGAAGCACGTCACATGAATTTTTTAGTTTCCTAGTACATATAAAAGTTATGTTTACATTATACTGTAGCCTATTACATGTGCAATAGTATTATGTCTAAAAAAATCAATGTACATATCTTAATTTAAACTGCTTTGTTGCTAAAGAGTGCTGACCATCACCTGAGCTTCAGCGAGTCAGTCTTTTTGCTGGTGGAGGGTTGCACCTTGATGGCGACGGCCGCTGACTGACCAGGGTGGTGGTTGCTGAAGGCTGGAGTGGCTGTCGCAGGTTCTTAAAATAAGACAACAGTAGAGCCTGCCACTGCATTCGACTCTTCCTTTCCTCATGAATGGTTTTACCCACAGTAGAACTTCTTTCAAAATTGGAGTCAATTCTCTCAAACCCTGCTGCTGCTTTATCAACTAGGTTTATGTTATATTCTAAATCTTTCTTCTGTCATTTCAACAATCTCCACAGCATCTTCACCTGGAGTAGGTTCCATCTCAAGAAACTGTTGTCTTTGCTTGTCCACAAGAAGCAGCTCTTCGTTAAAGTTCATCGTGAGACCGCAGCAGTTCAGTCCCATCTTCAGGCTCCGCTTCAAATCCTCGCTCTCGTGCTGCTTCCACCACAGCTGCAGCTGCTTCCTCCACGGAAGCCTCGGGCCCTTAAAGCCATCCACGAGAGTAAAATCAACTTCTTCCAAACTCCTGTGGATGTGGATATTTTGACCTCTTCCCATGAACCCAGAATGCTCTGAATGGCACCTAGAATGGCACATCCTTTCCAGAAGGTTTCCAGTTCATTTTGCCCAGATCCACCAGAGGAATCACTGTCTATGACAATCTTAAATAACACTGTTTGAAAGTCAAAATTACTCCTTGACCCATGGCCTGGAGAATGGATGTTATGTCAGCAGGCACGAAAACAGCATTAATCTCGTACTTTTCCATCATAGCCCTTGGGTGACCAGGTGCATTGGCAATGAGCAGTAGTATTTTGAAAGGCATCTGTCAAAAATAATCTCAACAGTGGGCTTAAAACATTCAGTAAACCGTGTTGTAAACAGTTGAGGTGTCATCCGGGTTTTGTTGTTCTATTTACAGAGCGCAGGAGAAGTAGAGTTAGCATAATTCTAAGGGCCCTAGGATTTTCAGAATGGTAAATGAGCACTGGCTCAACTTAAAGTCACCAGCTGGATTAGCCCCTGACAGGAGAGTCAGCCTGTCCTTTGAAGCTTTGAAGTCAGGCACTGACTTCTCTCTGGTTGTGAAAGTCCTAGATGGCATCTTCTTCCAGTAGGAGGCTGTTTCATCTGCAGTGAAAACCTGTTGTTTAGTGTAGCCACCTTCATCAGGTAACTTAGCTAAAGCTTCTGGATAACTTGTTTCTTTCCTTAAACCTCATGAACCAACCTCTTCAAACTTTCCTGCAGCTTTCTCACCTCTCAGCTTTTGTTGAATTGAAGTGAGTTAGTCTTGCTCTGGATGAGGCTTTCTTTGGCTTAAGGGAATTCTGTGACTGGTTTGATCTTCTATCCAGACCACGAAAACTTTCTCCATGTCAGCAGTAAGGCTGTTTTGCCTTCTTATCATTCATGTATTCGTTATAGTAGCACTTTTCATTTCTTTAAAGAATTTTTCCTTCACATTCACAACTTGGCTGTTTGATGCAAGAGGCCTAGCTTTTGGCCTCTCTTGGCTTTTGACACTCCTTCCTCACTAAGCTTAATCATTTCTATTCTAGTTTTTGATTTAAGGCGAGAGATGTACAACTCTTCCTTTTACTTTAATACTTAGAGGCTACTGTATGGTTATTCACTGGGCAAACTTCAACACAGTTGTGTCCCACGGAATAGGGAGGCCCAAGCGGAGGGAGAGAGATGGGGGAACGGCTGGTTGGTGGAACAGCCAGACCACACACAACACTTACAGCAGTAACGTCCAAGATCACTGACCACAGATCACCATAACAAATATAATGATAATGGCAAAGTCTGGCATATCGTGAGAATTACCGAAATGTGCCACAGAGATACAAAGGGAGCAGATGCTGTTGGAAACACGGTGTCGGCAGACTTGCTCAACTCACAGTTGTCGCCAACTGTCAATTTGTAAAAACACAGTATCCATGAAGCGCAATAAAATGAGGTGTGTCTGATAGAGTATTTTCCTAAAAATTCTGTTATGACACTGTTCAGAAAACAAGGGGGTTTTTTGGTGGGGTTTTTTTTTTTTTTGCTATACTTCCATTTGCTACCTTAGCTCAGGTTTTGTGTTAAAAGTTAATTGAGTGCATAGGGGAGTGGGAGGGGGAGAGAGCGGGGAAAGGTACAGAGAATAAACAACATAAATGATAGGTGGGAAATAGACAGGGGGAGGGTAAGAATAGTGTAGGAAATGGAGAAGCCAAAGAACTTATAAGTATGACCCATGAACATGAACTATAGCGGGGGAATGTGGGAGGGAGGGGGGTGGGCAGGATGGAGTTGAGTGAAGGGGGGGAAATGGGACAACTGTAATAGCATAATCAATAAATATATTTTAAAAACTAAAAAAAAGTTAATTGAGTGCATAGTCCAACTATTTTGATTAAAAATGTGAATGACAGTGAAACCAAACACAGAAATTCGGAGGTTCTAACTATTTCTGCCAAGTCTTCCTGGTTCTGGAATGATCTCGAAAACCTTTTTTTAGCATCAATAATACAATGTATCCTTCCTTCAGCTGGGCTTTATCACCTTCATGCCTCTCTAGTTTCCAACTCCAACCCCTTCCTCACAAGTTGCTGCCAACCCTTGCCTCTTCTTTTCTCAGAATATCCTCTGGGGGGTTTCCAGTGTGCATACGTGTGTGTGTGTGTGTGTGTGTGTGTGTGTTTGCCTCTTTACTTTACCACCCACCGACTCTATCTGCAGACCCTAAGGCTCCCCACAGAAACCACAAAGGATTGTTTGGCTTCCGTATGGATGCGCAGAAAGTGAGTATTACGTTTTTGGGCAAATCCCAAATAGACCTCTCTCCAAATGCCAGTTTCTTTCCTAATGGTTTTATTCTTCCCTCATGGTTTGTTTATACACAGTTCAGCTTTCTCTAAAAAGCCCTGTCACACAGAGGGCTGAGCTGGCTTCGGGAGCCCAGGGGACATACCTGGCTGCTTTCTGCGTCAGCTCCAGTGGGAAATCCGGGCACAGCAACTGTAGCAAACAGTGGTACTCTCTCATGGTCAGCAAGTCTGAAGTGGGAATGGAGAGAAGCATATTAGGTCTCCGCACGGGCACTTACTGGTCTTCTGGGTCATTCCATGGGTTTCAGACCAGAGCTGCTCTTCCAAAGGTAAGAGTTAAGGGTGTGCTAGCTACTAACCTCCAGGGGAGGGATTTTCAGATCAATATTTATACAAAGCTTTTCCTGGGTGGGAGGCACCCAGGCCCAACATTTTAGCTAAAGGAGCTTCACTGGTTTGAAAAATGGCAGGGGGAAGAGGGAACGAAGGGTACCTTCATCGGCCTTCTTAGTTTACTTTTCCTTGTGTATAAAAATCGGCAGGAAGGAGTCATTTAAAGGCTGGTTAAATCTGCTGAAATTCTCTGGCACAGTAGCAGTCACTACAACATGCCCAGAGACCATCCACAGAGTATCTGGAAGCAGTACTACGGCAAACTCAGTCTCGCGATGTATGGAGGAGAAAGCAATGCAGCAACCCACAGACCATATTAAGCTATCACTCAGTGTTATGCACACTGGCTTCTTTTTGATGCCTGCACACAAATCTGGTCATTGTATTATATAGTCAGCCAAGTTGGTGGCCCAAGATGCGCAGAAGCAGTGCTTTGGGAGACAGAAGCCAGGGTGAGGCTCTGTGGCCCCGCAGAAGACCCAGCAAGGCAAATCTCAGGAAGGTTTGTAGGACCCCAGGGGAGAGGAAGTACACTGATGCTTAAAAGTTGTTTTGGTACTGCATGTACTAAACCAAAAGACTTTATATTGGCCACACAGCAGCAATTCACAAGTAGTATTCCACAAGCTAAAGCATTTCAAATATGGAACGATGTGCTCACGGTAAAGCAAGGGCAAGCAACCTGGAAGCCAGCCTAACTGGGGGAGTGAGTATGAAAAGGGAGTCCAAAGGGCACAGCCACATTTGGGGAATGAAGATGATCAGAGGCACTTGGTTTCTTTGGACCTAAGTTAGCCCAAGCCACAGGAATTCAGATCTCCTGCCCCTGCTGGTTCGGTTGATGCTTTTCCAAGACAAAAACCCCAAATCCCCAGGGACAGGCCTGGGTTCCTAGTACTTTTTCATCAAAGCTCAATTCAAGGTGGGGGCACGGAGTTAAACTAACCACACTGCCAAAGTCAGGGACACCAAGGAACAGAATCAGCGTCAATGTAGGTCAAAGGATCAGGATGGCTTTTGTGGCCTTCGTCTTGGCCGCAACAGGGTGTGTGCTTTCCTCTCCTCGCTGGCCTGACCCGGGCACGGCCTGATAGGGGGTGTTATTCTTCAACAGGAGGAGTAATGGCCACTCGTGTTCTCACTGATTCAGGGTGAGGGGCAGGAAAGGCAAAGGGAAGGGAGAAAAGCCACTGAATCTAATGTGTTCCCATTTTAATCTCACTCCAGAACTCCCCATATACGTGTAGAGAAGTGATTTCTTGAGGGAAGTAAATAAAGGAAAGTTCTACCTTTGAATCGTCAGTGCTTTTCCAGACTCAACTTTGGTGGATATACCTGATATCACTCTTGGAGGTGGGGGTCAAAGTGTCTCAGAGGAATTCACATTTATCCCTGTAATTACCTACCAAATATCCTTGGGAAGATAAACAGGGTGAAGGAGAAGCGGGGGTGGGGAGGGAGGGAGAGAGAGAGAGAGGGAGAGGGGGAGAGGGAGAGAGAGAGAGAGAGAGAGAGAGAGAGAGAGAGAGAGAGAGAGAGAGAGAGAGAGGGAGAGAGAGAGAGTTATGTAATGCCCAGATGTAATCAAGGACAATGCAGGGAGTCAATCTCCTGGTTCCAGACCCTTTGGGTTCTTAACCTTATTCTAACTCATGTACTTCAATTCTTGCTTCCCAAAGACAGAAGAGTGAGTTACAAAAATAGCTCTGTACTTCTCTACTGTAGTAACAGTCTCTCAGAAATACTAAATACTTCAGAAAAACAGGGTACCTCCTGCCCACCACTTCTGGAACTTGACTTTCCCAAAGGCAAAGTAAGGAAGATAGTCAGATACAGACATGAAAGCAAGCCAGGCGAATAAACAACTTGTGCCACCCTAATTGTGTGTCTATTAAAGTAGTGGTTAGATAATATTAAGGCTAGGCAATCTCCATCAAGGGCATCTGTCACTTGGAAGCAATCCTCGGTCGCACAGTGGGTGGGTGGGAGAATGGTGCGGGGAAATGGTGAGTGGTACTTGTCCCAAAGTCAGAACAATGATGAGCGAATGAGAGCTACCTCCTTGCTGTCCCACGGGCTAGAGTTCAAATCTTGGCTTTGCAATTTACCAGGTATGCAAATCTCTCTAAATCTCAGTTTCTCGTGTATACAGTAAAAATGGTGATGCCTACCTTTCACGGTTGAAATCAAGATGAAACGAGATGATGTCTATAGAGTACTCAGCAGAATGTCTAGAAGACAGTAACCCCAAACAACGAGAGTTATTTTGGTTTTGTTTTTAAATCCTGGGAGCAAAGACAGGAGAGGAGCAGAGGAAGGCGTTCCTTGCCGAATTTAAACGCTTAAACGCCTAGGAGCATTTTTGCCTTGATCGTTCTCTGTCCCGCAGCCTGAGCCAAACCTGTTTTTGCGCTCTCTCTGCAGTGTTCATTCGTATGATATTACCGCGTGCCTCCTGCGTTCCAGGCGCAGTGTGACAGAAATGAGCACGCCAGCAGCCACACTCGGGCATTAGTTAATCCTAAATGCTCCTGTCTACTTTGGGCCCCTCGACATTTAGAACTCTCCAAGATCTCAAAGGCCCTTCCGGGCAGCCCTCTGAGCTTCGGGACTGACAGTGATGAGGCTGAAGAGTCACTGAGGTCTTTGCTCAGGCCTTGAATTAGCTCACTTAACCTTCACAACAACCTTTTGAAGTAGACTCCATTATTCTTGGTCCCATTTCACAGATAAGGACGTGGAGGCCTAGAGAGATGAAATAATCTGGTGAGTGAGGAGACAAGGGGCCAGAGCCTGGGGGACAGACTGGGAGGGAAAGAAGGGTGAGCTTAATAATGACAGTACTAACAGATGACAGTCTTTGAGCACTTGCTGCGAACCAGGCCCTGTTCTACCAAGGGTTTCCCATGTGTTAACTCATCTAATCTTCCCCATTGTTATCCCTATTGCACATTCATTCACAAGCTCAGATGGCGCATGTTTAAGAGGCAGAACTGGAATTCAGACTCAAGCGTCTGGCTCCAAGGTTTACCCAGCTAACATTTTCAGGACCTTGATCTTATCAACCATTACTGTGTGAAGACTTAAGAGCTTGCTTTCCCCTCCAAACAAACTGCAGAAACTTTTAAATAGCTCCAGGTGAAGTGGGATTTTTTTTTCCATGTGAGAAGTTGAGTCTGAAAGGTTTTAATTACTGTCAACAGGAAAGACTGGGGCTCCAGCACCAAGCCGGTGTTGGGCCAGAGGCCCCGGGAGGGTTGGGGGGTGGGGCTGGGCACACCTGTGCTGGTGGCCACTCTATCATTGCTCATCCTAACCACTGGGAACCACGGCAGGTGCAGGAAAGGTAGGTGGTGTGTCCCAACAGATGCCTTCTCCAAAGGAATCCCCACAATTAGGAAAGTTTCAGCCAGCAAGTCCTAAAAGTTCAAAGACATAAGAAGTCTTTGGTATAAGATCAAAATCAGAACACTCTCCACAAATTGGTGCTTCTCTTTTTGTGGGTGGTCAGAGCTGTTACACTTTCTTACTCTAAATCTTGTAATTGTCCCATCAGCTCTGTCCCTGGCTCTAGACCAGAGGGTTTTGCACCTTTGATCCTATCATCTCTGGACGAAGCACAGGGTAGTATTGTGGCTAATAGCATGGACTTTAGAGTTAGAATGTCTGGATCCAAATCTGAGCTTCACTAGTGATTTCAAATTACTTGACTTTTAAGCACTCAATGCCTCAGTTTCTCCATCTATAAAATGGGGATAGTGATAGAACCAATATCACACAGTTGCTGTGAGTTAATGTAAAGTACTTCGAACAATGGCCCATCATCAGTGCTCTGTTAGTATTTGCTCTTATTATTTTAGAAATAAAGAAACTAGGGTTTCTTTAACTCAAGTGGATTACTTTCTGAAGGAAACAGCTAGTGAGCAGAAGGAGGGCTGAGATTCAGACCTAAGCCTGCCTGGCTCCAAAGGCCCTGCGAGTTCTACTCTGGCAGGTGGGATCCAGCTGGTGAGTGAAGGCCCTGACTTTTTTTTTTTTTAAATCATGTAATTTTTATTTTATTTTTACTTTTTAAATTTTCATCTTCACCTGAGGACATTTTTTTCATTTTTAGAGAGAGAGAGGAACATCTAAGCGAGAGAGAAGCATCAACTGGTTGCTTCCCATATGTGCCCAGACTAGAGATGGAAGCCCTGTAACCTTGGTATGTGCCCTGGCCAGGAACTGACCCTGCAATCTTGCGGTTACAGGACAATGGTCCAACCAACCGAGCCACACTGGCCAGGGCAAGGCCTTGACTTCACGCCAGGCGCCTGACAGAATTCACATCTAAGTGAAACATATAGACGCCCTGTAGGCTGCCACATTACCCAGGGCGGAGTAGTCGGGCAGGGCAGCTGTATGAGCACAGACCCCACGCTCTGCCATCAGATGGCCCGGCTCCACCACTTACCAGCAGTAATGACTTGGACAAGTTATACAACTTCTCTGAACCCTGGTTTCCACACTTAAAAGTGTGAATAACCACAGTACCCACCTAATAGATTGTTGTAAAAATCAAATGTCGTCACTTATACATGACACTTCTGGAAAATTAGCAAAGTGCTCAATAAAATGGTAGTATTATTATATAATTATTATCCAATTAAAATCTGAAGTCCTGAAACTGAGAAATCTTTGGACTTAACGGAAACCCTCACCACAACGCCCGGCACATACTAGCAAATATCTGTTGAAGGAATGAGTGGAAGGGATGGAAACACGCTTTGCACAGTGACTCGGATGACAGTTCACAGTGGACAAAGTTCTGGTCTCTGTGTGAACACAGAGATGGGGACTCTCCAGGCACGGAGGCATGCCTATCAACTGAAGAGGGGCGTGAGGAGATCCAGGAGCTAGAAGAGCTGAAAACGGAAAAGGCGCTGTTTGGCAGGTATCGTAACTCGCGGGAAACACAGTGCATCACGGCAGTGTGCTCCTTCCCAGGGCTTGCTGACTCTGAGCACCGTCTCGTCAGGTGCTCAACTCAATCGACGGGGCTATTAATTTGCATAGGTAGCATCAATTTTACCTTGAAGCACAGCGGAAGCCTGGGGATTACTTCCCAGCAATTCAGTTCACCACCGTTAACAACTCTAGAATGAATACTGTAGTTTCTAACATAAGCAGTCCCCGACTCAAAATAGCCTTTCGTTGGTTATCTTTAATCCTAGAGAGTGATAGATGAGGTTATTTTGGCTAAGAAAATTAATCTAGTCAGAAATTATGGATGTCCAATATATTCAAGGGCTAACTTGGTCTCCCTTCTTGTCTTGGAAAAGCAGCATGAAGATCTTCTCTTGTCTTTTCTACATCTGGTTTGCCTTCTTGCTGTGGAAGCTCCTGTCTCTGAAGCTCTGTGGGGGCAGCTTAGTCATCCCGACAATCCCCTCACAGACCACCATGCGTGTCCACAACGTTTGCTCAGAGGAACTGTGGCGGTGTGTGGTTGTGGGCTCAGATGCCTCTGCTCTTCCTGGGAAATGGTGCGTTTTCCGGGGTCAAAGCTGTGTCATTAAGAGAGATTGATCAGGGGAGGAGTGGCAGATGGAAGGAACTGGGGCCATATCTTTGTCCCTTACTAAAGAAAAGCCTTCCCCTGAGCCTGAATCAAGGGTTTTTAGCTCCAAAAGTATGGGGAGGCAACGGGGTTTAGTCTGAATTCATTTGTGTGAGTGTCTACATGTTGATGGCGGGGTGAGCTAGAGCTGGGACAAGAACTGGGGATAATGAAATGCTACCAAGCCACGGGAATCCCAGAGGACTAAACAACTTCTAGTTGGTTGGCTGCATGATCTCAATAGGAATGACCACAAAGGCCAGAGAATACCACAGCCCATGAGTGGACTCTCCAATTTTCAGTTGCAATTGTTTTTATGTTCTTTTATGCAGGGGTTGTGAAGGCTCACTCTAAATGACACCCTCAGCCAGGCTGCTGTGCCAAGAGATGCTCGGAAGGACACGGATAGTTTGGGGCATGACCATACCACCCCTTCCGATCCCCAGGGCACTGAGGCTTTAGTACCAGTCCACAGCTGAGTAAATACTCCTCAGTGCTACTCTGCAAGAATGGGGAAGAATGAGGGAGAGTGGGGGCAGGGGGAGGAAGCAGGCGAGACAGCTGACGGCTTCGCTCCGCATGCAGCACTCGGTACTCCAGATCGCAGGCAGATGAACATCCCAGGGCCGTGTCCCTGTCAAGCAAAGCCCCAGAAGAACAGCAGGCTGTGTGCTTCAGGTTCTTTGGCAGCACTGTTGTTCTATGTTAAATGGAGGGAAATAGTAATTAGTTTCCTGAAAGGGAAACCATTTCACAAAAGAAATGAGAAGCAATGGCTTCCAACAACACCTGTGGGGTAAAGTACTTGGGCCGTCGTCAACACGACCCTTTGCCAGCTCACTACTCTCCAGAGCATTGTGAGTGTGTTCGAGTAGAGGCAGAAAGCCAGGCTCCTTAGTGTTATAGTTTATTATGACTGAGCCCAACATCAGGTGACTGTTTCTATTTGACCAGTATATATGTTCTAGGCAAAGTATTCAGTCAGACATAAATAGTAACAACATCATGGCAATTTTTAGAATGAACAAAAGCAACTCCCCAGGAACTGTTTGTATTACATGAAGAGTAAAGAAGTGCGAGCGTTGCTAACTACAGTCCATACTGCACGTTTCTAAGCTGGGATCGTGTGTGGCACAGCATGGCAGTCTGACCAGGTTTTCAGGCCCACACGGCCATCCCAGCTACTACTGTGGGACTGAACTAGATGCCTGGTCTGATACGATAAGTACCCCCAAACTGTGTCGGACCCATGGGGTACTGCGTTCTCTTTTGTCCGTCGTGATGGAGCTGTTGAGAGTTGGAGGACCAAGACAAGGCTTGCTTCTGGGGAAGGTGACATGGAACATACCAGGCTTGCACATGCCCAGGGTGGGCAGCCACATGGCAGTATGAAAGGAGGCGCCAGGGCCAGCAGCAACAGGGCTAGTTACTCTGGCACAGGCACAGTCTCCTGACCGTTTATTGAGGAAATGGCAGGCAGCTTTAGACATCAAAGTGTGGAGCAAGATCTTGGCACCAGAAGCTCCCAAAGGGCCCAGCAGCCCATCAGGAAAGTTATTTCAAGCCTAGCATGTGCACTACCATTCACTCTAATCCAGAGACCAACTAGCCCAGCTCTACCGGGTGTTGCTGCTTCGGTTTTCCGTTTAGAAATAAGAGGACAGGGTGTGCCCTTTGAAACAGAGACCTCAGAGCCAGGATATAATTCTCATCCAGGAAGAAGCAGGTGCTGTGGCCAACTCCTGTGACCCTCTCCTATTCTTAATTGAACGGAACTGGCTCAACAGGCATAAGAGCTAGAGTGGAAAATGAACGCAACCCCTCCTCACAGTAACGAAAGGTGAGAGGAAACAGTCTGCCCTCTCAGTGGTGGGATGTCTGGAATACGTCACTCCACCTTTGAAAGACAGACAGTACCTTATTTTTCCTTATATGGGTCTCTATGGCCAGAGTGGGGGCTTTTGCGTTGTTTCAGAGGGGGATACTCTGTTCTACCACAAAGACACATCGCGGGATAGAGAAAAAACTTGGTCTGAGTCCTGCAAAGAACTAATTACATTTCTCTGGGTCTCCATTTTCTCACCTGTAAAATAAGGAAATTGTGGTATGTGAGGGTTGAAAACAATTTTTAACAGACAGGCTTTTTTCCCCATGATAGGAATCTTGTAAGGAACCTCAATGTATAAAGACATAGATAAACAGTCTTTCTTGCCCAACTTTCTCCTCAATACCCATCACCCAGGCTAAAGATGAGAGGAATAACGTGGAGGGGACAGAAGACCTGAGGCACTGCTTTAAAACTCCAGGGCCCTGCCCTGGCTGGTATAGCTCAGTGGATTGAGTGCCAGCCTGTGAACCAAGGGGTCTCTGGTTCAATTCCCAGTGGGGAGCACATGAGAGGCAACCACACACTGATGTTTCTCTCCCTCTCTTTCTCCCTCCCTTCCCCTCTCTCTAAAAGTAAAAAAATAACATCTTTAAAACTCCAGGGCCCTGTAGAGGACAGTTACAAACGCCTGGTTCTAACCTCTGAGTGGGTCTGATAGCACACGGCAGCTCAGGAGCGCAGGCCCCAAATCAGCCAGCCGGGGTCCAAATCTCGGTTCTTCAGCTAACTAGTCATGTGACGTTGAGCAAGCCAATTAGAAATAAGTGAATAATAATATTATTATTGTTGCTATTATAACAATATAACAACAACACTAACACTAATTGTGAAGAGTTCTTGAGAGGATTAAGAGAGAGAGAGAGAGAATGGAAAGTGCTGGCACAGGACACAGGGAAGCGCTCGGGAAACAGTACCTGCTCTCGTTATCACCCTCCATCTGGGGCACACAGGCGGGACGGCACCTGCCTGGCAGACGGCACAGTGCACAGAGGTCTCCAGCTCAAGGCAGTGGGCGGCTAAACCACTTTTATTCCTTATCTCATGATTATTTTATCTTGCCTTTGTTCTCCCTTGATGAATGAATAAATAGGCTTCCTTCCTGAAGGCAGGTGCATACCACTCTTCTTGATCGCCAATGTGCTGCCAATCCTCTACCATCTCACCAGAGTGCTAACGAGCCCTGGCTGGGGTGGCTCAGTGGACTGAGTGCCAGCCTGTGAGCCAAAAGGTCGCCGGCTGGACAGGGCGCATGCCTGGGTTGCAGGCCAGGGCCCCAGTTGTGGGCATGCCACTCAACGCATCACTTGCACGTCAAGGTTTCTCTCCCTATCTCCCTGCCTTCCCATCTTTCTAAAAGTAAATAAATAATATCTATTTTTTAAAAGTGCTGATGAGTCATATTGGTAGAAAGACTATATAATTATGCAACCCATTATCATATGCATTATCACTTTTGATCTCCTTAAGAACTTTGTGGGGTAGGGAGAGGCTACTGGTATTATTTCTATTTTTATAGGCAAGGAAAAGGAGCCTCAGCAAGGGACAGAGTCACCAAGTAAATGGTAGAGCCATGATCAAATGAAGCAACCTCATTCCAGGGCAAGGCCTCTTTCTACCACACTGCCTCCCTGCGTCCTTTTCTTTCCCTGGGTCCCTGGGAACTCAGATGCTTTTATTTCTTCTATGGATGAAAAACACCTAGCATATTCCATAATGAGAATGCAGTAGATGTTAGCTGCAATTGCTATCGTTATTATCACCGTTAATATTTAAATCTGCCACCAGCTGTTCTGTCTCTATCATCTTTCTAAGCGGGCTCCAGGGGCAGATGTAGTCGATCTGGCTCCCAGCTTCCTTGCTGTGCGCAAAACAAACTGTCAGACCTTTTCCAGTTTAGGTGACTTGCTGCTAATCTCTGTAGAGAAGGGGTAACAAAAATAAACAGTTTTAAGCCACTATAAACCTGTATCTAAAATTTAACAGGACTAGACACAGATTAGCAAGAGAAAAGCGTATTTAATATACATAAAAAATACTTCCTAAAAAGAAAAATAAAAGGAAAAAATACAACAAAAAAATACTTCCAATTCCTTTTTTCCTTTTCAGTGTAAAGTCAGGCTGATAGTTGGAATGGAATTTTATAAGCTATCAAGAAAATTGCCTGATGAGGACCTGTCTGAGAAAGCAAGCCATAGAAAACAAAAACCAATAAAAGTTACTATTTCTCTGGGCTTTCCACTATCCAAAGTAGCCACAGAATAAATAAGAAATGGAACAGATTATGCATTTGATTTGCTTAAAATGCATTTTCCTTCTTTTCTAAATAAATGTAAAAAGAAGCAGTGGCTAGCAGAGTTACTCACTGAGGGTGAGCTGAACCAAGACAAACTAAAAATAAAAAACCAATCTGAAGTTCCCTGGTTCTCGGCGATTGTGCGAGCGGGGGCAGGCTGCTGCCAGCACGTAGGCGTGTTTATAAAGACCACAGCCTGTTCTCTCGTCAGAATCCACTAACTTCCACCAATGATGATGGATTTATGGCTACCATCTACTAAAAAAATAGACTTCGGAAACAAAAACAGCAGGAGCCAGAAGAGATGGTTGGATGTGGATAAACACATGCATCTCTCCAGATGAGCCCACCTGTGTCTTTCCTGCTGCGTCGGGCCCTTCGTGGGCGTATTAAATGTACTGTGTCTATAACTACATGTATACGTGTGGGTGAGAGACAGAGGCAGCCAGAGACAGGAGAGGGCCTGACTGTTTGGGGCCTGGATGTGAAAGGAAACTGTTGTTCGCAGTTACTGTTCCTTAAAGCCATCGGCTGTGTTTTTCAAAGTATGGTTTTCCTGGTAAAAGACTCTGCCTGTAACGGGAATAAATCACTCATCTTATTTTAATAAAAATGTGAACCAAACGAGGGTGGCTCTCCATCCTGGGAAATGACACAGTGGTCAGGCTTTCTGAACCCTGATCCTTATCTCTCAGTGGTGCTGGCAGGCACACAAAAAGAAAGGAAGAGATGAAAAATGCTCCAGTGGCATGAAAGGATGAGCCCACCCGATTTCATCAAAAGGTCTTGAAAAAAGCAAGACCATTCAGAGCTATTTAAAAATGGGCAAACTTTTTGTCTCAATCATCCTTGGGGTTCTATTTGGGTCTAACATTCTAGGATTCTTCTATTGTCATTCTCTGTGGTTGAGGCAGTAGCTTAAAGAACAGGTAGGACACGATCTGAATCCAGGTGGCACCTAGTTTGGTAGAAGGGTGGGAATGCTATGAGACCCATGTTAGTGCTTTATAGTGTAGTAGAAAGAGCAGCTAAGAACATGAGATTTGGGATTAAGACAGGGTTCAAAATGTCTCTGTTATTTCCTGGCTACATGGCATGGGTACAGTTCTTTGGGCCTCCGTTTTCTCATCTATAAAAAGTGTTAATACTTCTTTCTTCTCGGAATCTACAAAAGGGCGGCCCCTGCTATTGCCATAAATGCATCTTCTGCTCTTCACCCCCTGCTCAGACCATCCCAGCCACACTGGTTGTGCTGTTCCTTGAATATGTCAGGCATGCTCTCTTCTCAGGCTATGCCACCTGCTGTCCCCTCTGCCGCTGGATGTCTGTGTCGCTCATAACTCCTTCAGGTCTCTGCTCAAACACCATTGGGCTTTAAAACAGCCTCTCTGGCCTGCTCCCTGACTCATTTTTCTGCTTCATTTTTCTCCATAGTATTTACCACTGTGTGATCTCTTTGTATATTTTTAGCTGTATTAGAATGTAAGCTCCAAGAGGGCAAAGATTTTCACTCTTTTATTCACCGTTTGTTCTTCACAAATAATTGTTACAGGAACAAGAGTACAGGGATGGTGAAGTGAGATCATCTTGTGAAATTCTAAGCCAGGGGCGTCAAACTCATTTTCACCAAGGGCCACATCAGCCTCGTGGTTGCCTTCAAAGAGCCGAATGTAATTTCAACTCCTTAACAGTTGAGTAGTTACATGTATACAGTCCTAAAATTATTTTGGCCCTTTGAAGGCAACCACGAGGCTGATGTGGCCCCCGGTGAAAATGAGTTTGACGCCCCTTAGGGTCTAAGCACTCACTGCTGGAGACACAGGTTTTGTTTGGCTTAAACTGTATTTTAAAAAATTTGAACTAAAACCTTAAAAAAATAAAGACATTTCCCACCATAGAATCTGTATTTCAGATGTCTCTTTTAAAAAAAATCAGAAGGCCTGGCAACACTGGGCCAGCATCCCCACAAGGCCACGTTCAGCTGCAGCTGAAGGCAGGGGTGTCCTTGTCGGGTTGTCACAGTCCCTGCTGCATCCCACTGAGTAACACCTGAGCCTCTCTCTTACATCACCTGTCTGGCTGCTGCTGCAGGCATCTGAATTTTCAACCTCAGATGTCGAGTTTCCCTCTGCAAGCATTTACAATAAAGATTTAATTCATCTACCTTAATGAGTTTAAGATGAAAAGAAATAACCAGATGAGTTTATGACATTAAAGGAAAGAGGAAAAAAAAACCTGTTGTACAAAGTATGATCCCATATTTGCTTTTTTAAAAAAAAAACATAAATTTACACAGGAAAAAGAATGGAATACACTGAAGTGTTAATAATGGTGGTTAACTCTGGATTTGCGGATGATGGGTGGTTTGCGTTTTTTTGCAATTAGAAGAATAACATTCATTTCATAAAAAGCCACCCAGATTTATGGTCTGAATATTGTATCTCAATAAAGCTGTTAAAAAGGAAGGAAGGGAGGGAGGGAGGGAGGAAAGAAAGAGAAAGAGAGAGAGAGAGAGAGAGAGAGAGAAAGGAAGGAAGGAAAAGAAGCCCACCTCTCAGAGAAACTGTCAGCTCTGTACCTTCCTTCAGAAACCTATTTCCAAGTCCCTCACTCTCAGTGGCTCTGTCTTCCCCTCTAAATCACCTTGGACACAGGATGAAGAGAGGGTGCAAAACTAATAACCATCTTTTATAATCCTTTATATGCTTCTGGATCTTATTATAGTGCCCCTTGGTCCAGGCTCCAGTGAGCTCACAGTTCAGGCTCACAGAGGGCACATAATAAGGTTACACATCTCTTCCAATGACGGCAGGGGTGGGAGGAAAACCACCTATCAAAGTCAGGGCTAAAACTGATTATTTACAATGCCAATCAGATTTCACTTGTTTAGTCTTTATTCATATTTATTGATGGTTGTTCTTCCTTTCCACAGACTAAAGCCATTTTCTGTTCTAGGAACAGTGTGGCTGAGCCAAAGGGAAGGCTCAGGAGATTTGGAACCCTGCCTTGGCTCTGCTGGACTACCTCACTTGAGCAAGCTGTTTACACTTTCTTTTTTTTCCCCAAAGATTTTATTTATCTTTAGAGAGAGGGGAAGGGAGGGAGAAAGAGAGGGAGAGAAACATTGATGTGTGAGGGAAACATCAATCAGTTGCCTCTCTCACGCCTAGCCAAGAACCTGGCCTGCAACCCAGGTATGTGCCCTGACTGGGAATCAAACCAGCGACCTTTTGGTTTGAGGGACAATGCTCAACCCCTGAACCACACCAGCCAGGGCCAAGCTATTTACCCTTCAGGCCTTAGTTTCTTCATCTGTAAAACGAGGATAGCAATCATGTACTTGACAGCAGAAGTTCAGACCTACTCTCCTGTGAGATCCAGGGCTCTTTGAAGTTGAGGGGCCACAAAATGGACTAGCTTCCAGTGCTAAGAACAATGAAGGTGACTGTTCCAGGTGGCTGTACCTACACAGTAATACTTAATGTATTAAAAACTAAACTGACAGGCAAGCTCAAATGCCAGTAAGTCTCTAAGTAGGCAAAACAGATGTCACCAAGTTCACAAACTAAAGCTTATGTGGTTAACTTCAGGCTTCCGAGAAAAGCTCTGATTATACTCAGTTTTGGTAAACTTGGCTATCTAGTTTTTAAGGACAATACAGGCTAGACCAAGTAAACTGGGAGAGGAACTAGAGCTATAAAAGGAAGATGCAAGGACAGCAGTGAGGAATTGGGCATTAACAGTATGATCGAAACAGAGAAGCAGGAAAAAAATTTAAAATACAACTGAGGTGCATTTAGGATACACTGCAATAGGCTCTGAAGACAACAGAGTTCTTCAGCACACAAAAAATTTATGTTTATAAAGCTGATACTTAGATTCCAATATGAGTTATACTTAAGAATGTAGGGAAGGGTATTATACTTAAATATATTTTGAAAATATTTCCATGTAAATTATATTAAAAGCAACAACAACAAAAATTGGCACCCAAACTTTAACTATAAAATAGGAGGCTGTGAAACTGTAAAACTCTTCTGAGTTTTTCTGTGTTCTCTCGCTCAGCCACTCACTTATGTTTCTTATGCACAGCCTCCTGGTGCTGGCTATCTGTTTTTAAGCTGCCTTCCTGAGTAGGTATCCTACACCCATTACCTCATTTAATCCCTTATAATAGTCCTATTGGGTAAATACTAGTCTCATTTTACTAGCAGACACGGAGAGCAAGCCATTTTCCCAGTTGCATAACTAGCAGGTAGCGCATTTAGGCTTTAAACCACGGCTCCGCCTACATCCAAAGCATGAGCTTTCAAGTATACCATGATTTACTGATGGTCTATGATTACGTGTCTGTTTGCCCCATCACCACCAACAGACCGAGTCTTGAGAGTAAGGATCTACCTCACTTGCTTTTATAGGCCACAGCACTGGTACGTGGTAGGCACCCACAAATGTTCAATGGACGTATCTCTGTTCCTCCTTATGTAGATCCCAAACCGTAAAGGCAATGTAGCATATCCCAATGTATCCAGTTATGATCCATGGGTCATCTGTGCCCCAGGCCTTTGGAATCAGAATCAGAATCCTCAGGGTTGCAGTGTGCGAACCTACACTTAAACAAATATCTCAGGTGACTCTTGGGTATACTAAAGTTTGAGAACTATTAATTAGTGCTTGAAAGCACATTCTTTAGAGTCAGTCAATGCTGAGTTCAGATCCCAGATCCACTAAATATGAGCTGAATGGTCTGGGGCAAGATAGTTACTTAAATTCTTCGGTCTTAAATTCCATCATGCTTAAAGTGGGGCTACCAGAAACACCTACCTCATAGGATTTTGGAAGGGGCAAAGGTTATTCATGCATCAGTAATTATGGAGCACCTACTGTGTGCCAGATATTGTTTTTAGGTGCTTTGGATACATTAGGGACCAGACAGGTTTCTTGCCGTCGCGAAGCTTACCTTATATTGGAGAAGACAGATGATAATTGATAAACAAAACAAACAAGTAAACTATGTAATAAGTTAAAGTAGTATAGAGTGAGAACAAATAGACCAGAACAAGTTGGAAAGGGAGTGTGAGGTAATAGTGGCGGTATAATTTTATAGAGAGTAATTCAGGTTAAGTTTCATGGAGAAGGTAACACTAAGTAAAGGCTTGAAGGAGGTTAAGAAGTAACCGAGGCAGACGTCCGAGGAAGAGCATTCCAGGCAGAGTGAACAGCCACTGCAAAGGCCTGGAGGGAGTATGCCTATCCAGCCAGCAGAACAGCCTAGAAGCAGTACAGCTGGAGCTAAGAGAGCAAGGTGAGAGATGAGGTTAGAGGAATAACTGGGGTCAGTTCATGTATGGCCTTTTAGGCCTATAGGTAAGAGTTAAATGGCACAGTCATGGTAAGTACTTAGAACAGTATATGATACATAGTAAACATTTACTGCATGGTATCACCATCTGTTATTTATATTAATATCTTCTAGTCCCTAAGCACAGCTAGTCTGGAAGGTCAGGCTACAGAAACTATAGAACCTTTTATGTACTTTGGAGAGGTTATAGAGTCCTTCAACATTTCCAAAAGTACGGAAATCAAACAGATCAAAAGCCTGGGAGATCCCCAGCAGCAAGCAGAGACGGCTAATTCTCTGCAGGTGCTCAGAAAACTGGGCTAACAGAGACACACAAAGTCAACACAGCATCAATAAAAGACAGGGCAAGAGTTGGGTGTGGCTGCGGTGGGCTTGGCTAAAGGGTGGAACCAACAGAAGAGTCATTAGCAACGTAAGAGAAAAGCAGTGGAGCATGGAAGCATCACCTCCAGCTGTTGAAACACATTCTAATATCAATGAGACCACAAAGTCATGAGAATAATAACTAAAAACTGCCGGGAGTAAGCCAGGGAGCCCAGCAACATGAATGCACTTGTATGGAGGAAAAACAAATGAAGAGATTCAGGCAAAACTATCCCCTTCCTGGAGGAGGCTCTTTAATCTTTAATATCTCTCTCTCGACACTAGGCCCTGAGCTTGCCCCAACAAGACAAAGGATAACTTCTGAGAAGCGAACACTTCTCGTTTGGGTGAAGGACTTCTGAGGAGATGTGTGCCATGTGTTTGCCAGGCTAACAGGGTTCAAGTTCTTCCAGTCAGACTGTATCACAACTGGGCAGGTCAAAGCTATAGCACACCCCCCACCCTCTCTCTCATAGCAGAAAGCGCCACAGGGCCCCCGAGCTTCGAAGAGGAAAGTGGTCTCTTTGGGAACCAGAAGCGGGCAAGAACGTAATAAAGGCAGGATGGAGATGCCCAGGCGGGGCTTTCCACTGTTCCAGATTGTTGTGCCAGTTTCCTCTGGTGCCTTCCCCGGGGGAAGCAGAGCTAGGCACCATCCAGTGAAAATCTGGAAGTGGGCATCTTTTGTGGCCTCAATGATGCCAGTTTGGTAAGGAAGAATGTGGCACTTGGTCTCCATGACCCTGACTTAATCTACTCAACAGGGAGCAGTTTAGTCTGAATCAGAAGAAATGAAGAGCCACTCAATTTATGTGACCTTTGACCCAACACTGTCAATCTATAATTCAAACCATTATGAAAACGAATGAGAAATCTAGTATTTTTATTCCATTCTTCAAACTATTTGTTTGTCTGCCTTTACCACCTCCTGATAGTAACCATATATTTGCTTTGGAAGTTCTTAATTGCTACATCCCTACCTACCTATTCAATGATAGGTTCTGAGGAAATAGCAGTGGGTAAGAGACAAAAATCCCTATTTTTATGCAGCTCACATTCCAGTGTGTATAGGAGCGGGGAGATAAACAACAAACAAGTAGACAAACAAACAAAATACTTGTAGAAAGTGACAAGGCAATGACATAAGTAAAGCAGGGTGGTGGGTCATGGAGTGACTGAGGGGGGACATTAGACGGGGTGGTCAAGGATAGCCTCTTGGAGAAGGTGTCATCTGAGCTGAGCCCTAACAGGATGAGAAGGAGCAAGGCATGCACGCTGGGGACAGAGAGGCCGGCGAACGCAAAGGCTGGAGATGGGAACCGGCGGTGGAGTGCGTTGCTTCGCACTTCCCTATTCTGCACATAAATGCTATTTCTCTGTCTCTGGCATGTTACAAGCTGTTACAGAAATCGTGCTACGAGGCCCGGGAAAGGCACGATGTTGAACACAACAGAATTCCAAGGCTTACAGTTACTGGAGACACACACTGGCATTGGGGCAGGTGGGAGCCCAAGCAGGTACTCTGATCCAGAGTGAAGACAAGGCAAGGGCCGCAGAAACTGCTTTATCCCCCTTTGCTGCTGCACGTCACTCCTGTGGTTAATTGGCACAGCGGTCCGTGTGAATGAGCGCAGGGTGTCCAAATCGCAGCATTGTTTCACACATCATCACTGCGAGTCGCCAACTGACAGGATTTAGCACTCTGTCTGGCAGCACCCAGCAGTCCAGCAGAGAGAATTCCACCGGATTATCCAAAGCATCTGACCCGCAAACAGGAATGAGAACATTTTTAAAAAACAACTCCTGTATGGTACAGTGAGCCCATTCGACATCGAATCAGGACACACAAATATCCAGCCACCTCTCAGGCATACGGTCAATCTCTTGTGCTTGTCCCCTATCTGCAGAATCCACGCTCGGTCTTCATCTACACACAGTCCTTCACTGTCTCAGCTGAAGGGGTGAGGCAGAGATGGGTGGCCGGGCCCTAGGGCGATGTTCCATTGTCTGACTCCAGAGGAGCGTTACAGGGAGTGGGAGAGAGCAAGGTCAGCGGGAGAGGAGGGCGCACTCAGAAACACAGGCCCTATCACTGAAGCAGCTGATATCCGCAGCCAGATTTTTATCTTTGGCAAGCCTGCCACAGGTCCCGGGTTCCGGACGAGGGGGATACACTGAAGGACAGAAGCTGATCTCCATCTACAACAAGTGGATAGTACTGAACTTCCCATGCCTCGTGGATTTCTGAACTTCCAAATTCTCCTAATCAAGTCCTGAGACCCCCCACGCCTCATCCTTCTCTCCTCTGAGCCCTTCTCACACAGCTGGTAGGTAAGATTTACTAGATGGAATGTGTTTGTAAAATCTGTTTTGTTCATTGGAACATGTTTATCTAGAAAGAAAGAAAAAAAACCCTGTCCCTTCTCACTATTTACTTTTTGGTGACTGCCTGCTGGGATTTGGAACTGGATAAACAGATGGACTTCACGGAAGGAACCAGGCGAAACGCCAGGGTGTGTATATGTATCTTGGTCTGAGTGTGTATGTGGCAAGTCCTCATCCAGACAGCTGTGCTGCTTTTGTAGGGACGTGAGGGGACAGCATCTTCTGGACGAGAGGACTCCCACTGTCCCAAGGTGCACCTCCCTGGGGGATCCTTGGGCTCTGCGATGCCAGATGGTTCCTAGCGTTCTAACCCCAGATATATGACCTCAATTTCATTTTCGGGCCTCTGGCTGTGGTAATCAAGGGTCGTGCCAGATTCAGAACGACTGCTTCTGATTTGCACTGCATTTGTCTGATAGGCACGGCTGCCACACGTGTGAGTGTGTGCACTGTCTATAGTGAGCTTCCAGCGCCCCGCGATAAACCGGATGCCTCTGCCTTAAAGGCACGCCCACAAGGAGTGTGGTTGTGGGGTGCGTGCGCACACACAGAAGTTGGGGAAGGCCCGAAATACAATATTTTCCAGGCCACAGGAAAAGTGTGGCTGCCAGAGGGAGCAGAGTGCAGTGAATACTCACGGGACAGCATGCTGCCGCTGAAGGGGAGTTGGGGGGGGTGGCGTGGAGAAGCTGTTTTGCTCCTAAATTTTTGACTTTCTCCAATATAAATCTCTACTGCAGTGGGTGGGAGTGGAGAAAGTGATGCTTTCATAACTCACTGTATTTCAATGCACTTCAGGTTTGAAGACACTTCCCTACATTTCAGGAGGATCTTCTAATAGTCAAAAAACTTCATTTGCTTCACAGGATAGGTTCAGGTGGATGGATGTTTCCCTTCTGGCAAAAGTCCTTTAAACAGCCGTGAAAAAAAATAGATGACAATACTGACCAGAGAACTAGTGTCCAGCAGAGCCACCAAAAACAAAACAAAACAAAAACACCCTCCACCCCCCCCAGAAACCCTCCCCCCCCAAACAAAACAAAACAAAACTGAGGTGGACTGCTTTCATTAGGTTCAGGTAGCTCGAAGACGAGAACATGAAATAGTTAGAGTCCAACAGACCAAGGTGCGGTAGGTAATGGGACCTCATAAAGACCGAACAAAAGACTCTGTCTCTAACAAAGGTCCTGCAGACCTCTGTACTGCAGTGCGCAGCGAGCAGGAGGGATGCTGCCCAGGAGATGAAAGGACTCGGTCGTTCCTCTTCAGCGAGCGGAGCCCAGGAGGAGTGTTCCAGGGTGCTCTCACAAACGCTCTTTAATAGTACCATCCAGAGCCTTTGATTCAAGGAACATGCTGCAGAATAAACAGCCTATTAATCTGAGTTTTCTGGTGTGCCTGAGTATACAAAGCAGCAATGAACTAACCCCTTGGCTCTCGCAAACACCCCGACTGCACTCCATCCGCTGCTCCACTGCACAGCTCTGTGCCTCCTCTCCACCACTGCACGCAATTTCCCCTGGAAAAGCTTCAGGGTTTGGGGGCCCTGATGGTTTCAGCTAAGAATGTCCAGACCAAACCCAGGCTGCAAAGAACTGGAAACAGCGCATCCTTGTTTGGCCATAAGCGGCATAACCATGTGACTTCAGGCTCAAACGAGAACTGTGTGGTAGTGTGATTGGGTGAGGAGACAAAGTCATCAGTCTGCTTTTTCTGAGCCAAGCTGACAGCCACAGGCCTGGGAAAGGAAGGCCCAGTTTCAATTGCTTCCCAGTCTTGGTTACCTTGGTGGCAGGAAGGGCTCCTGCATGGGTGGGCTTTGGGTGCCATTCTGTGGAAACATTCCTGGGCTTTCTGCCTAAGTAAAAATTACCAAGTAAGGTCCCTGAGTTTTCAAGGAGGAAAGGAGAGGAAAATAAGTGGCTGTTTCACTACCAGATCCTTTTACTAAGAGTTGCTCTTTAAAAACAATCAGGTGTAGCTTTTGTGATAACAGCCATTTGATGAAGCGTCAGGTTCTCCTTCCTGCCCCAAAGGAGATCATAGATAAAGAAGCTGATAGTATGAACTTCAGGCAATAAGCCAGTGTTCAATTGTTGAAACAGTGTAATTGAGGCTAGGATCATAGACTTCAATCAGCCAATCGGCAGTGAGAGCCAGGCGGCCTCTTTGTGTTCCACAGTCCTTGATCTCGGGAAAGGTGTGTGCTTCATCATAAAAGAAACTGGCCTGATAAGGTGTATAAATTAGTATCATTGCTACCTAACACACACACTCTCAAAGCACATGTACCATTGCCCCAAATTTATACACAAAGAAAAACACATCTAGTGAAAGTTTCCTTTGTAAAAATGGTTTCAAAAAGGTGTTTTGATTTTTTCAAAAATTCTTTAAAAAAAAAGATTTTATTTATTTATTTTCAGAGGGAAGGGAAGGGAGGGAGAAAGAGAGGGAGAGAAACATCAATGTGTGGTTGCCTCTCACACGCACCCCACTGGGGATCTGGCTGGCAGCCCGGGCATGTGCCCTGACTGGGAATTGAACCGGCTACCCTTAGGTTTACAGGCTGGCACTCAATCCACTGAGCCATACCAGCCAGGGCTAAAAAATTAATTCTAAAGCCCTCCGGTTCTATTTCAGAGAACTACTTTATGTTTGGTCTCTTCTGCTGGAAAAGAAAGGGCACACATCTTATAAAAGAGATATGACTGACTTCGAGATGCCAGAGAGTGCAGTGATTAAGAACATGGACCTCTAAGTTAATAGAGATGTTACTTGTTACATATGTGATCTCAGACAGGTTACATAAAACCCATGAGCTTCACTTTCCCCACCTGTGAATCAGCCTCACAGGATTAGTGTGAGGAGCCTACACCATCAACAATATTTAGTGCAGTTCCAGGGACAAAGTAAGTGCTCAACAAATGACAGCCATACTTGCTACTCTCTGAATCTTCTGAAGAGAGGCCCAGGAATCAAATGCGGCTCTGTGGAGGGACCAAACTGGTAGTTGGCACATGAGCTGCATGAAATGGAGTTTCTCCGTCCCTTTACTAGGCTGGGCTTAGGAAGTCTCCAGATCTTCCATCAGAGCACTGGAAACAAGGGTTTGAGGTCCATGGGGTTACAGATGAAAGGGGCAATGAGAGATCAAAGCCTAGTACTCTGGAACTGCAGACTGACATGGAGCTTTCCCACCTGAGACTGGTTTAGCAGATACAGCCTTCCTCCTCTGGCCTCCCACCTGTTTAGACAACCAGATGTAATCTGAACACAAGAGTGACCTGCAAGTACAGGTCTGGTATCAGACAGCCTTTCTCTGCAGCGTTCCTGGGTGGTAAGATGACAAACGTCCATCTGGAGGCTGAATCTAACCTTCCTGCCCTGTAACCCGGGGGGCTCTTATGAAACTGCTTCTTGTGACTAGAGCCATCAGCACCTCACTCCAAGGCTGTGAGGTGAACTTCATTAATATTGATGAGCTGCAGCTCCTTAACCTCATTTGATGTTTATTTACAACCATTCTTCTCATATGCTAATGAGTGACACTGGGCTCTTCAGACAGAAAGGAGAGTACCGGCCCCTCTCTGCCAACATCTCCTTGGCAAACTCCTGTCCCTTGAAACAGAAGGTTGCACAGAGGGAATGAAGCCAAATGGAGGGAATGCAGCAGAGGGGACAAAATGATGTGAAGAGAATGTCTGCAATGTGATGGGGGAGAGAGAAGCCCGCTGCTGGGGCCACAGTGTGACTAAGATTTGGTCATACCCACCCAGTGGGTAACAGACACAAGCCGAAGGGCGGGGATCTGAGGAACGAGGAAGGGGACACGTTAGATTTTGGAACTGGGGGTGGGGGTGGAGATGAGTGCGCCCATGGGTATCAGAAGGCTTGAAAGCCTCTCTCCAATCCATTTCATTTTCTTCTATGATCTTAAGAAATCAATAAACAGGGGACTGGGGCATTTTCTTTTAATCCTCACCAGAGGACAAGCTCATTGACTTTAGAGAGACAGGAAGAGGAGGGGAAAGGAGAGGGGGAGAGAGAGAAACGTTGATGTGAGACAGAAACAGCAGATGGGTTGCCTTCTGTATGTGCCCGACTGGAGATCGAATGCACAAACTGGGTATGTGCCCTGCTGGGAACTGAATCCACAACCTTTTGCCGCACACAACAAGGATCCAACCAACCGAGCCACCCAGCTGGGGCACTGGGGTAGATTTCTGTAAGGCAGTTAAATGCCCACAGCAATTAATTCTTAGCAAATGCTTGGCGTGGATAAAAAGTACTCATTGTTCAGAGCATCAATATGAAGTGGATAAGCAGAGAAGAAAAAAATCAGTTTCTCTTTCCTCTAAGTTATGAGTATGAATATCAAACAATAGGATGATTAAGCAACAGAGAGCCAGAGACCAAGGGAAAATATATATTTTTAAAATATGGCCATTCTAATATGTCAGGGCTTCTGAGCCTAACAGAATACAGAGACTCTTGCAAATTTCATAGTACACAAAAGTCAATTTTGGGTCATCTCATCCATTCAAAAAGTATGAAAAAACTATGTAAGACATGAGGAAGATGAAAGAAAGTCTTTGGATATATAAAGGTTTATTAAGATCAGTAGCAACATCAAACTTAAAGTTTCTTACATGCCTTGGCAAGGTGGCTCAGTTGGTTAGAACGCTGTCCTGTGCACCAAAAGGTTGTGGGTTCGATCCCCGGTCAGGGCACATACCTAGGTTGCAGGTTGATCCTTGGTCAGGGCGTGTATGAGAGGCAACTGATCGATGTTTCTCTCTCTCTCTCCTTCCCTCTGTCTCTAAAATCAATAAATATATCCTTGGGTGAGGATTAAAATTTTTTAAAAATAAAATTTCTTACTACTTAAATGCCAATTCCCACTGTATTTTCTGTCTTTGTTGCTTTGCACTTTACACTACTATTTAGATAATTATTCCCTTCCTGCCTGCGGGGTCCACACCCTCTCCTTTCTCCCAATCTGGCTTTTTCTGTGAAGTACTTTGAAGATCATGCCTACCCTTGATGTGCCTCTCTGTAAGGCTAAATAGGCAGGAGAAAAAAGGAATCTTTTACCTTAAAGATTTAACCGCATTTATATAAGTACAAAGTATTGGTTCTAACGGGTAGATGTTATGTTTGAGTTGTCTGTCTGAAATCATCATCCCTTAGGGTACGATTTCATCTCTTTCAAGTTTTCTATGAACTCAGTTCCTGTTGGACTGAAGGAATCAATAGCAACGTGCATTGCGCCCCGCGGTCTGCAGCTCACCTCTGCTTAGGGACAAATATGTCTGGAAGAGCAAACTGACAACTATATTCTTGTCCTAGACTACAGCAGTGTTTTTCAACCATTTTTTTCCCTTTGCTTATTGCCCCTGCCCTGACTTTTTAGACATTTTCTCCAAGTGCCCACTTCCATGAAATGTTAACACCATATATACACTGTGTGTGTGTTGGACTGGAGGGCCACAGATCCACAAACCACTGTAATATCCAATTTTTTTTTTTTTTTGCCTCTCAAACAACCAATATTTGCTCCCTTAGGGGCAATATTGCTCCCATTTAGAACTCATGTTCTAGAGATTTTTAAAAAGTATATCAACTGATTTAATGTGTTCTAGGATTGAACCTAACATTCTCCCAAAGTGAACCATCAAACAATTACATCCCTGTTCTGATTTGAGAGAGAGAGAGAGAGAGAGAGAGAGAGAGAGAGAAAGACATCTTTGTGCCCATCTAGTGAGAGTTCTTCCCAAGAAGAGACCAAGATCCTTGTTTTCACACTGGACCTGATCTACCCACAGAATAAATGGCTAACTTTTTGGCTGTGGGTTAGCTTTTTACAATAGTCCTATTTTAGTGCTGGAAGAGGTAATAGATTGTCAGGTCCCTTAGGGACCCCCAAATAGTTCACTCTCTTAAAAGTCAACAATCTATTCCCCTGTAAGAGTAGAATTAAGTTCATTATCTCATTATGAAATTTCTCCCAGACTCCAGAGGAAGATAATGATTGGCACTGCTATTCCCCTTTTACAAGTAGAGAAATAATGACATGGAGAGATTAGGTAGCTTAATTTAGGTCACAGGGACTGACGTTTCTTCATGTAAAAATCTTATCTGTCACACAAGGTCACTCTGAGGATTTCTGGACCTTATGTCTTCTAGATCCTACTTTAATCTAGGATCCTGGAATCCTGCTAGAAAAAAGTTTATAAAGGTTGTTCTGCCTCTGCCAACCCCTTTTCTCCATCTAACAGCGCAAAAGCAAAGGGAGCCACTAACAAATAAGAACTGATAAGGAGAGAGGAAGAGAAGCAGGCTATTGTCCTAAAGGTCACCGCTGCACAAGCGAATGGCTTAGGTAGCACAGTCTACCACACAGGGAGGCACACAAAAGGTTTCTTCTGTAAGATGAATAGCACCATTTTGTAGGATCAGATGGGACATATTAAATGATAATTTGCTCCTCAGAAGATGCAAAGGCTAAAATAAGATCTCCCACAAAACATGAGAAATTCATATTTTATTTAGGAGTCATGGAAACTGACCACATCTTAAACTATCCCTATTTGAAACTTGCTGTGAGTGGGAATTAGAGGTTGGCAAACTCACTAAAAAAATACTGTCTGAGAGGGCTCTTCTCCATAGACTAGCCTTGGGCTCATTTAATTCTCCCAATTAAGCTGGTGTTAAAATTCCCTCAGAACAAAATACAGCATATTTGTTCTAAAGAGTGACTTCAAGAGATAACTTGTCCATCTCATGCTTTCAAGCAGATGTGTACGTAATTCATTCCTCACAGCCAGACTCTACTTATTAAAAACAAAACAAAGAACTTCAGGGAAGGACACTCTGCAATACTGCTTAGGAACTCAGTACGACATTGAAATACATCATCTGCAATAAATGTGCCCTCATGTGTGACCTTAGTCCTTCACAGTGCAATCAAAGTTTGTTTCCTTTTTGTTTGGAGAGATGGAGATGAGCTAATGACGGGTTAAAGGCTTCAACTTGAATTCAGAATTCCCAGAGCCAAAAGATACACCCTAGATCAACATAAACACATGAAGGCAAAGGTCTAAGTACTATATCCATTAAGCTCAACTAGCTTCTGATACAGAACTATTATGCTAGTGGTTTCTTTTGCTGTAAACCAGGGACAAATTTGAGAGAGGGAAAAAGAAATAAAACTTGACACAGCCTCAAAGAAAATGAAACTTATAACTATTCTGGACTAAAATAAAAACTAGAATATTCAAGGTATGGAAATCGAAAAAGGGACTCTTCATTGCAGAAGAGTCATTTAAATGAAAGACCGTTTCCTCCTGGATGCCACAAAACAGAAACAAACGGGGGTGGGGGCAAATCCTTTAAAGTCTTGGACATCAGAGCAAAGGAACTAAACTGCAAATACTCCAACTCGGATTAGGTGGGGAAAGAGAGCCCCCCCAAACCCTTGCTCATGTGGGCTACAGCATCTATCAGTGAACTGGAGAATGAGTGGAAGTGAGCGTCAGTGTGCTCCAATCCTGACTTGTTCATTTCAGCAGCATTTGTCCCTCTTATGCTACCCACAAAGCTAGTTAAAGAAACGATCCTAGATTCAGGAAAAGGCTAATCTTTTTCACTGGCACGTGACCAAAGAAAACACATTCTCCAATGAGCAGTATAATAAGGCAATAAAAATAAGATTGTACTTATCAAACATTTTTATCTGAGGCACTCAAAACATTTTTGCCAATATTATGCCCAGTTCCCATTTCCCCTTCACCACCTTCCCCACCACGGTGGGAGTAAAAGCAAGCTTTTAATAGGAAGGATGTCTCCTCTGCATATTGATGTAAGTCTGATGAATACAGTTTTAGGAAAGGAACTTCCCAAGGAGGCTGTGGGTGGGGACTCTGGGGATTCTCCAGGGAGCCAGATCCTCCAAGCACACAGGTAAAGGTTGTGTTCTGCCATTTCCTCTTGACAGACATGGATGCTGCCAAGAAGAGCAATTCTTTATATCTGGCTCAGGAACCCAAAGGGAAAATTCAGAAGGAAGGATAAGAAGGCATTTTCCAATCCAGATATAAGTAAGGAAACAGTTCTGACTCACTGACCTTTTTTTTCTACAGGTGGTATTATCCTGCTTTTATGCTCAATGAACAGTGTGGTATGGAAAGTTCTGTTTTTAAGATAAGTAATTCATTGAAACTTACAAAGAATGTCGGTGACAAACAGTTGTAGAATCCCAGGATCAATTTCAAACAGTGATTGATGTAGGTTATCAGAAGAGCCCTTAGAGGTTTGAGAATTAGAAGCTTCAATACTTTTTTTTTTTTTTTTTAAATAGGAAGACCTACTAGACCAACGGTTTATCACAATACAGTGGTCCAACCTCAGGGAAACAGATATCAAAACAATTTTACAATGCAAGGTTAAGTGTCCAAGTAGGGCTATTTGCTCCATAGTTTTTTACAAAACACCATTCATGCTGTCACACTATACTACCGAGTTGTGAGACTTATACTGTCAGGCAATAAAGGTGGTGAGTATGTCACAGAGTGTTGGCCTGAAAGTTGGAGGAATATGGTGAAAACAAACACAACAGTCATTTTCTTTGCTCTATGTTCCAGGGGGTGGGTCTTTCCTGGCCTCCGCACGGATGTTTGAAGCCCTGCTCTAGACGAGATGAAGGGCCTTTTCCCCAGTGTACTATGCTGGGCACTGGAGAAGTTCCTTGCTTCACTGGGGCACCCGGAAGAAGCCAAAAGGGCTGTATCAAGTGCTAAATATTGTGGGCAGGATGGTTTGAAATTTCAAGTATGTGATGCCTTTTATAAAAAGATACTATAAAGCCTTAAGTCCTCTGTATTTGAATTTTGGAACCATTTTAATAATAATCTCCTTATTTTTTTCTGGTAGGCCTTGACACTGCAGAAAATCCTTAGAGTGATATAACTGAGAAGAGATTTTTTAAAAAAGATGCTTATTATGTACAAATTGCCATTTATAAAAACAGTTGTGGGGATGTAAAGTGCAGCACAGGGAATATAGTCAATAACGTTGTAACAACTGTGTCTGGTGTCAGGTGGGTACCAGACTTACCAGGTGACCACTTGGTAAGTTATATAAATGTTTAATCATGGTGTTGCACAACCAAAGCTAATATAGTATTTTATGTCCATTGTAAGTGAAAAATTAAAAAAGTATTAAAAAAGAGTAAAGACAACTTTTGTACGCACACAAAAAAGATGCTTATTTTTTTATGAGAAAATCAGATTGAATATCATCAACTAGTCAGCGACTATTTTGAATGAATAGAGACTTTACAATGAACACATAGGTCATGATAAAAATAATTAGGATGAAAGGAATCGTTACATTTCCATGAAACCAAAGTTTATGAATACAATTTCCTATTGCTTGAGATAAACCAAGAAATCTGAATTTGACCTTGGCTTATCAAGTCAAGGCACCCAATTAATGATTGCTCCCCTTCACCCAGACTAGTGCCTCCAGGCAAGAAAGCAATTAAACTTTCATTAAAAATCAATTATCTGCCCACGTTTATGAGGTACCTAGAATAGGCAAGTTCGGAGAGACGGAGAGTAGAATCGAAGTTACCGAGGCTGCGGCGGGGTGGGGAGAAGTAGGGGTTGCTGTTTAACAGAGAGCAGAGGTTCAGTCTCAGATATGAAGAAGTTCAGGAGATGCAGAGTGACGACGGCTGCGCAACACTGTGGATGTACTTAACGCTGCTTAATCACACACATCCGTGGTTGAAATGGTAAATTTATGATGTGAATTTTTCACAATAAAAAATAATCTTATTTTTAAAATACCCAGATAAAGGGTCCTTCAATCACTGCTTTACAATAATGGAGCCTAGGTAGTTCCCCAAATTTGTCTGTTCACCAGAGTCATTTGGGTGCTTACGTAAGGGGCCGACCCTCCGGCCCCACCCCAGATCACAGTGTGGGAGCTAACTGGGTCCTACGGCAGGACAGTGAAGAGACAGTTGGATGCTGTCTCTACTGGGGCACAGTGGTGCCGATTCAAGACGCTTACCAACCTTTAGACTTCTTCACCTGTCCTGTGTCTTCTTTTGTTTTCTCGATTTTTTTATTGTGGTAAAACACATATAAAGTATGAAAAAAGAATAGACAACTTTTGTATGCACACAGAAGTGGAGCAGCTCGGTGGCATTAGGTCCAGCCGCATCACCACGAGACCATCACCGCCATCCATCACCAGAGTGCTTTTCGTCTTGCCGGTCTGAAACTCAGCACCTGTTAAACGCCGACCTCCCGTTCCGCCCTGCCCCAAGCCCCTGGCAACCACCCTTCCCCTTTCTGCTCTTATGCTTTTGACTACTCTAAGTACCTCACACAAATGGCATCACACAGTATTTGTCTTTTTGCGACTGGCGTCTTTCACTCAGCGTGATGTCTTCAGGTTCATGTTGTAGCGTGTTAGAATTTCCTTTGTTTCTTAAGGCCGATAATATTCCATTATATGTATGCACCACAATTGCCAATTATCCACTGATTTGCTGATAGACACTTGGGTTGCTTCCACATTTACTGTGAATAATGATGCTATGATTATGGGTGTACAAATATCTCATTGAGACTGTGCTTTCAATTCTTTTGGATATATACCCAGAGGTGAAATTGTTGAATTATACTGCAATTCTATTGGTAATTTTCTCAGGAACCAGCATACTGTTTTCCATGGAAGGCACACCATTTCACATTCCTACCAACGATACACAAGGGCTCCAGTTTGTGGACATCCTTGCCAGCACTGGCAATTATTTTTTTAACAACAGCCATCCTAATGGGTGTGAGGTGTTATCTCATTGTAGTTTTGATGTGCATTTCTCTAATGATTAGGGATGTTGAGCATCTTTTCATTTCATTCATAGCTTATGGTCATTTGTATATCTTCTTTGGAGAGATGTCTATTCAGGTCCTTTGTCCATCTTTGATAGAGCTGGGTTTTGTTTTGCCTTGTTTTTGTGGTCGATATCCTTGTGTTTTAATAGTTGTCAGATTTAATTTACATAGAGAAGGGTCTGGTTTAAGCCTCTGATATAAAAGTTGTTTCCGAGAGATAGCACACTGTTGTTGCATTAAGGTGAAACAGTTATTAGGAGCCCTCTCTGCACCAGGCCTTTGACTAGACACTGGGATCATAAAACTCAATACAGCATGGGCTCTGTGATTAAAGAACTTAGCATAATGGGGAAAACAGACACTGATTTCAAAACATGCTGGTGATGTAATGACATGGAGCTCCGAACACGCAGACAGGATTTAGCCCACCTGATGGGCTGAGGTGGGACTGCCGAGGGAAGGTCATCTGGAGAAGATGAGTACTGCAGTGGGAGTTTATCCAGGTGAGAAGATGGGGTGGTCGTGCTACCCGAAGAGCCTAAACACAGGCATCCTCACGGGAAAGGACATATGAGGTGAGGGGAACTACCAGGACTAGAGTTTATAGGATTGAAGAGTACATTGTAAGGCAAGGAGTTGCTGGAATTGAGGCTGAAGAGAGAAGCTGAGATCAGTCATAGAAAGCCTTGGGTGCTTCATTCTAGAGATGATGGGGCACATTAAATTGCTTTAAGAAAAAAAGCAGCATAGTCAGATTTTCTCTGTACATAGATCACTTGGACTCTGAAGCGGGAGCCAAATGGATGGGAGAGACTGCAAAGGTTCATATAAGGACTGGGGCAGTGATAACGGGAGCCCAGAGGACTGGTCAGGTGTTTAAGAGCCGTTTGGAAGGTCGGATCAGTCAGACTTCTTAGCTGACTGCATGTGGGAGTTGTGGGGGAGGAGCATCCAGAATGGTAAGACTGTAACTCTGGGACTGATATGGGGAACCCAAGAGGACAGGCAGACAGATCCAAGGGTAGAAGGCGAAGAGCTGTTTCTGACACGTTGAAAATGAGGTGACTGTCAGATGCACCAGTAGAGAGAGGTCTGAGGACACTAGAGGAACGGGTCTGCTGTCCAGGGGGAGCTGAGGACTAGCATACAGTTTAGAAGTCACTTGTCTAAGGTGGTAGGAAAAGTCAAAAGAAGACGAGACTTCTCAGTAACTATGTTTAGTGAGAAAAGTCATGAACCAAGTGGGAAACCCTGGGGAAGACGACTATTTAAGATGAGGAGAGAGGAAGAGTAACTTGTGAAAGACACTGGGAGAACTGGTCAAAGATGTAGGAAGAAAGAGGTAGTAGAAAAGGTATAACCTTGAAGCCAAACAGAATCAACTTAGAATCTCTTCTCTACTGCTTATTATATGGCCTTGGACAAATTAATTGTGAGCCTCAGTTTTCCTCTCTATCATATAGAGATAAGAATACCAGGAGGGTTGTGATAAGGGTTAAATTTGATACTGTTATGGATTATAACTTTAAAAAGTGCCTTGCCTCATTGCAGGCACTCAACAAATGTTATTTCCTTTTTTTTTTTAGTCTGACTGTATTAGGTTCCTCTCTCTGGAAGTAACAGAAAGCAGGGTATCCCTAATTGTCATGTAGTTTTTAAGGGAGTCAAGCCTAGAGATGGATTGGCCTCTGCCGATTCACAGTTACTCTAAATTGAAGCCACAAAGATGCAAAAAAATTCAGGCTTGCATTGGCCTTCTTGATGTCCATATAACTACTGCTCTCCTATGGTGTTATTACTGTTTTTCCAGAGCACTATTCCTTGGCAGCTAGCTGCTCTGTGATGAATAAAATGGGTAAATAATAACATATTTGGAAAGGACTAGGAATCCACAGTTGTTGGAGGTGGCATCAGGTTCATTTTTGGCTCAAGGAAGAGATGGGAGTTTTGTGTACGACAGGTGGTGAAGAGGTCCTGGAACGCCCCAAAATGCTAAAATCAGAAAAGGAAAAATTCTTTGTGACTCAAAGATTAGTTTGGTAGAGATTTTTATTTCTGCTGGAAGCTAAAACATGTATTACATCACCTTGGCAGAACTGCTTTTAATGATCTGTAAGCTTCAATGAAACAAGTATCATTTAAGGCTTTGAAGGGAGAGGAAAAAGGGTGTTTCAAGTCCCCCAAACAACGGGCTGCTCCAGTATTTCCAACAATCATATGAGTATTTTTCCTTTTGACTAGAGAGCAAAGGAAAATGAAAACCTCTGGAAACTGGAGTTGGACAAGAGAACAAAGTTCATAGATGAAATCCTGTTGAATATTGGCAACTGAAACCAAACTCACCCCTTACGGCTTTTAAAACGCTGACCCAGCTCCCTTTCCTTTTTCCCCCTTGGTGATTTTTAAGTGTTACAAAAGGCTCTGAAGGCCGAGCTAAGCAATCACGGGAAAGTTCTTTCAGGAAGGAGGTGTAGTGATGACTGCACTGTGCCTTGGCCATGCCATGGGCAGGCCGTTTCCCCTCAGAAATCTATTTCTTTAATCAGAGTGATGAGCTGCAAAGGAGCAATGTTTAAGTCAATCAATAAAATAAAAATATCTCCAAATAACACAATAGTTTTATTTCGGTGATAATTACTTTCTTTCATTCCAAAATGAAACTGTGACTCCTCTATAATTGCATGGTTAATTTAAAAAGATGACCTTCAAGAATCTATAAAATAGTGCCTGGCATACAAGAGGCACTCAATAAGTGCTAGTTGAGTGAAAGAATGAAAAAATAGAGCAAACAATCACCGTCTCCTTATAGCCCCTGTTCTTTTTGTATCAACTTCAGCTGATTCAGCTTCTTGACGGACGCATCACCTTGCTGCCCAGTCCTCAGTCTCCTTCTCTTGTAGTTTTACTGTTACAGTGCATGCTATCATGCCTCTTTTTCTTGATCAATTTTTTTAGTTGGGTAGTTTTTAAACTCAATTTTATTTTATTTTATTTTTTTTTAACAGAACAAGCCTTTAAATTATTTTTATTACTCAAAAAGCTTCATTTTTGTTCAATTTAGCTTTTGGACTCTGCGCGTGTGCCTTTGGTACCTTCACAACGATTTTCTGCTCCTCAGGAAGGAAAGCACGCTCGATCCTGTCATGGACACGTTTAGCAGACATGGACCCACCACAGCCCTGCTGACATGTTTTTTGTTTTAGACAACCTCATTAGAACTTTAGGTCTCACAGCACGAACTCCGCGAGGTCGGCCTGGGCACAGGCCACAAGACTTTGGTGCTTTCCCGGCCTTTTTGGTATAAAGGTAAACAATTCTATTGCCAGGGGCTCGGGACAGCCTAGTTTTGTTAGCAGTTGTATTGTCGGACAGCCTCCGATGGTATGTCACACACTGGACCATTGTGAACACCTAATAACACCCTATTTTATTTTTTATTTATTGATTTGAGAGAGGGGGAGGAAGGTAGAGAGCGAGCGAGAGTGGAGTGAGAGAGGGGGAGAGAGGGAGAGCGAGCGAAACATCACTTTGTTGTTCCACTTATTTATGCATTTATTGGTTGATCCTTGAATGTGCCCTGACCGGGGATCCAACCTGCAACCTTGGCATTTCAAGAGGGGACAATGTTCTAACTAACCAAGCCATCTGGCCAGGGCTAAACTCAACTTTAATTTAAACTGTTACATTTCTATTTCCCCACTCGCTATGTAAAACTGGCCTGCTGTGCGAGCCTGGAACACTACACCTGGAACACAGAGTTACGCACAAACAGCAGCTTAGGCTCTCAGCCTTCTTGGCATTCTCTAAATCACCTTTCACGACACTCACTGTACTCGTATTACTTATTCATTCACTCATCTATTCAGCAAATATTTACTGAGTCTTACTACGTGCCAGGCACCATTCTCAATGCTGAGGCTCTAGCAATGAACAAAAGGGACCCAAATCCCTGCCCCTGTGGAGTTTACATGTGAGTGCAGGGAGGGTCAGGCAAAACAGAAGACAAACATGTTGTGAAAAACTAATAGTAGAGGGTCTGTTCCAGATTTTAAAAAAAAAAACAAACTAAAGAGAAATCACCAAGTATAATGTGTAGACCTTGATCCAATCCGGGGTCAGAAAACAAACAGCTATTAAATATACTTGAGAACAACTGGGGAAATCGTCACCTGTACTAGATGTTGGATATCATGGAATCATTGCTCATTTTCTTACATGTGATGGCACTGGGGTCTGTAGAACAGGAGAGTATTTTTACTTTGAGGGGAGGAAGTACGGAGGGGTAAGGTGTCACGATTCCTATAACTTGGTTTCAAATGATCTGCCTACTTACTTATCCACCTACCCATTGCACACGAGTGTAACAAAATGGTAGCCTTTGGTGAATCCGGGCGAAGGGCATACAGGTGCCTTTGCACAACTCTCATAACTCTCTGTGGGTTTGAAACTTTTCCCTGTAACGTAAAGAGTGGAGGGAGTGGGGGAAACCTGCTGCACTTCCAGTCAGAGGTGTGGGTCATGATTAGTTGGTTTGACGCTTGTGGACTTCTTTCCATTATATACTCAGCAACACTGGTCCCCTTATTTTCCCTTTTCCATTGGAGCCATAGGAAAGACTGGTGTGTGGGATAGCCATAGGATGGGATATTCTCTCAAAACAAAATACCTCTGTGTTACGATTTTGTTACATTAACATTTGTTAGGTGGAGCACTGGGTGCCAGATGGTGAGTCCTGGTTCAACAACAGATCACAAGAGGAATTAAAACAGAAGCTTTAAAAAAAATTGACAAGCCCTGCAGGAAGCACAAAACACACCCCAGGGAGCCACACAGGTAGGTCAAGGCAGAGAGTGCAGACAGAGAGCGCCACAGGACCTGGGGTGGCGTGCCTGTATGAGCGTCTGTGGGTGGAGAGCTCTGGGCTTCCAAGGCCGGATTGGTCAATTCGAACCAAAAGAGTGGGACTTGCTAAACTCCACAGGGTCTTATCTGAGGGACGAACAATGGGAAGGCCCTGGAGGCAAAAGAGACTGCTGAGCACCAGGGCTGTTGAGGAAGTCAGGTCAGGAATTTATACTCCTGACTCTCTGGTCTGTCGTCTAGGGCAGCGCTCCCCAACCGTTTTGGAAGCAAGGACAATTTCCATGGATGAGGGGGGTGATGAAGGGATGGTTTCAGGATGATTCAAGTGCATTACATTCAAGCTCACCTCCTGCTGTGGGCCCGGGTTCCTAACAGACCTGGACCTGTACCAGTCTGTGGCTAGGGGGAGGGGGGGTGAAGGGAGGGTTGGGGACCCCCTGATCTAGGGCATGTGGTTCCACGAGGGGGCCAGTGTCAGTTTAAGGTCCCTGCAGGCCAAACAAAAGAAATGCCAAGGCAGCAATACCATAGAGTAACTTAGTTAAACTCACTGCTCCTCCTTAAACTTGATCTGATAGGATGCATTTTTACATGTGTTACACACTTTACAGTTGAATTCAGGAAAGTAATACAATAAAACTGCAGGAAAAGTACAAGGACAAAGTATGAAACAAATAAGCCACGAAGCCAGTAATATGGGATGTGCATTAGATTCCTATGGCTGCTGTAACAAATTACCACTCACTTGTTGGCTTGAAACAAGTCAAATTTCTTCTCTTACAGTTCTGGAAGGCCAGAAATCCAAAATGAGTCTTACAGGGCTGAACCAAGGTGGCAGCAGGGCCGATTCCTTCTGGCGGTTCTGGGGGAGAATCTGTTTCCCCGCCCTTTCCATCTTCTGAGGGTGGCTGTGCACGCTTGGGGGCTTTCGGCCCTCAGCACATCATCTCTCCCCACCCCTTCCCCCAGCTCCCACACCGCCTTCTTCTGTCATCAAATCCGCCTCAGTCTGCCTCTTACAAGGATGCCTGTGATCACATTCAGGGTCCACCTGGAGAATCCAGAATAATCTCCTCCATCTCCAGATTCTTAATTCAATCTTATCTGCAAAGTCTTTCTTGCCACATAAGGTGACACAGGCTCCGAGGATGAGGACCTGGATATCTCTGGGTACCCTTACTCAGCCTTACCACAGAGTGAGAACAATTATAACTTTCTATAGTTATATTTTCCCATTTGATAAGGCAAAAGTGTCACATGAATAAGTAAGAAATAATCCTCCCTCATCCTCTGAAAATGAGTTCAAAGGTACAATATCTTCCTTCTCGGAAAGTATGCCTCATCACCATAAAACACTTAGCCTGGATGGAGGTACTTAGACCGCAGTTTGATTCTGGGCTCTGCTCCTGAACTATATGAACAATGTCAGGCAAGTATGTGGCTGCTAGGCTTCAATTTCCAGATCTTTAAGATGGGGATAGTAGTAATACTCAAATGGTGGTTGTGAAGATTCAACACTGTAACATATGTAAAGACTGAACACAGTCCCTGACACACGGTAAGTGCTCGTTATAATTGTTTTATATTCACAGAACAGGCTGTACAACTCTCATAATGCTGGGTCAGTACACAGCATTTCCAGAGGCCTCTACTGACCTTCTATGTACATTCTATATAAGTCCATAAATAAACCTTCCTTATGTGTCAACTTTTTTTATTTTAATCATTTTGATACAATATTGCTTATTATCTTAGACCATAATAGAAAGGTACCCTCAAAGAACAAAAAGATAAAACCATTTACTTGTCTCCTGCATGTTAAATGACCTTAAAATACTGTTTGCTGGGTTTTTTGTTTTTTTCTTAAATATTTTATTTATTTATTTTTAGACAGAGAGGAAGGGAGGGAGAGAAACATCAAAGTTTGGTTGCCTCTCTCACACCCCACACTGGGGAACCTGGCCCACAACCCAGGCATGTGCCCTGACTGGGAATTGAACCAGCAACCCTTTGGTTCACAGGCCAGCACTCAATCCAGTGAGCCACACCAGTCGGGGCATGCTTGCTGGTTTTTAATATGGATTTTCTCTTCACTGTTTGATCTCTTTTCTGATAACCTTTATCACATCTGCCAGTGGCTAAGCCCCTCATTACTTTTGGTCTTCTGTTGCTGACCTGATCAGTACTTGGGGGTTACACATTTGAAAGTGAGGAACCTCCCTGTGAAACTCTTAAGAGGCTTCTCCTCTCGCCTGCAAAGACACATACAAACTCTGCAAACACTGGCTGGCTACTCAGAGACCATTTTTACTACTTCCAAACTGGTGACTGTTCTGAAATCTCAGAAGTTTGACTGCTATGTTGGTGGACACTGAGGAGAGTTCAACCACGTCAGACACTAGTCTAAGGATCTGTCTAAGGTTTAATGTAAATCAAACACTGGTAAATTAACCAGCTTGAGGTGTGATGGATATCTTAAATTTAATGATCTTACCTAACCAAAGTGGCCCAGTAAATTACTCTGTCCACCTGGGGTTCCAGAGTTCTTATGCTTTGGTTTACAATAAACATTAGACAATCCTTGAGGCTAATGATGAACCTGATGTAGCCATATGTATACAAATGTAAACATAAATAGGGGAAATCTAGATTACCCGGTGACTTAGCCATATTAATTCTTGCTTATAAATTCTTGTGTCTCAATTAAGCAGGAGAGTTGTCAACATCAAATCTCTTGCTTAATTGAGCCCTTTGTTGATATAATACTTTTTGTTTGTTGATTTACTTACTCAGCCCCCCTGCCCCCATTACTCCTTGCCCTCAGGGAAGGAGTATAAACTAGCAAATCTTCTTATCTTTGCTGTAGTCCAGGGCCTGTCAGTCTTAGCTGCAGCAGGTTTTTAAATGGAAAGGAGAGCAGGGCACTCAGAAAGACAAGTTGGTGTATTACAGTTAAAATTCAATGACTTCTGGGATTTGGACTTCCAGTCAAGATGGCAGCATAGGCAGACATGGCTCACCTCTTTGCACAACCACATCAAAATTACAACTAAAATACAGAACAACCATCACTCTGAACCACCAGAAATCAAGTTGAGTGGAAGTCTGACAACTACGGAATTAGAGAAACCTCATCAATCCAGACTGGTAGGAGCGGCGCAGATGAAGAATGGGCTGGTCCTACACCCACAGGTGGTAGACAGGAATTCAGGAGGGATATCTCGGGAGCAAGGAGTCCCAGCCCCACACCAGGCCCCCAGCCCAGGGTTCTAGTGCCAGGAAGATAAGTCCCCACAACTTCTGGCTCAAAACCAGAGGGGATTGAGTTGGTGGAAGAAACTTCTAGAACCCCAAGCAGTTCCTCTTAAAGAATCCATACCTGGACTCACCTACTCAGACTCCCTCCCTCCAAGGTCCAGCACTGGGAAAGCAGCTTGAAAGGCATCAGTGGCACACAGGGAGAAACTGAAGTGCCTGGCATCAAGAGAGCAGAGGCCATTATCCCTTATCTAAACCCTCCCCAAACAGAGCCACAGAGCTGGCAAGGTGGTGCCATAAATGAAACTCTATTAACCTAACACTGTTTGACCTGCCCTGGAGACCCACACGGACTCTATCCCACCCAACTTAGCGGTCCACCAAAGCTGCTTTTCCATATGAATGGCTGGTCTTGGCTCATGCTGCACAACTTCCTAAATCCTCTCAAATAAGCAATAGCTGACCTCCGTGAGTCCTGGCACTAGCAGCAGTCAGCTTAGATTCACAGCTTGACTTTGCCTGGGAATCTCCAAACCCAGCACAAGTAGTGGCCATCTCAGATTGCTTTATAGCTTAGGCAGGGTGACCCGGGCAAAATAAAAGTGGGAGCTGACCTTGGCCAACACCACCCAGGAAACCCCAGGGCCAGCGCACCCAGTGGAAAGCTACAGACCACATAGAAGCACCACCACTCTGCCCTTGCACAGCTGATCCTCCACGAAGGGTAGAGGTTGAGGTAAGTGGTCACAGCCAATCCTTGCAGCTGACCGGTTTGGATAAATCCCTTCCATTGATCTGCCAACAACAACCAAGACTCAACTACAAGAGGAGGGTGTACTCAGCACACACGAAGGGCACCCCTTGAGTACCTAGCTTAGGTGATAGGAGAGGCTGTGCCACAGGACCCTATAGGACATCTACTACATTAGCCCAAACTACCACCACATGGAGTCAAAGCAGCTCTACCCAATACATCAAAACAAACACAGGGAAACTACCAAAATGAGGAGACAAAGAAACATTGCCCAAATGAAAGAACAGAACAAAACTCAAGAAAAAGAGCTAAATGTAATGCAGATAAGCCTATCAGATGCAGAGTTCAAAGCACTGGTTGTAAGGATGCTTAAGGAACTTTTAGTGAGGACCTCAACATCATGAAAAAGATCCAGTCAGAAATGAAGGATACACTGATTAAAATAAAGAACAATTTACAGGGAAACAACAGTAGAGTGGATGAAGCTGAGAATCAAATCAATGACTTGGAACATAAGGAAGAAAAAACCAAGCAATCAAAATAACAAGAAGAAAAAAGAATCCAAAAAAATAAGGATAGTAAGCAGCCTCTGGGACAACTTCAAGCATTCCAACATTCACATCATAGGGATGCTGGAAGGAGAAGAGAAAGAGCAAGAAATTGGAAATCTATTTGAAAAAATAACGAAAGAAAACTACCCTAATTTGGGGAAGGTAATAGACATGCAAGTACAGGAAGCACAGAGAGTCCCAAACAAGATGGATGCAAAAAGGCCCATTCCAAGACACATTATAATTAAAACACCAAAGGTTAAAGATAAAGAGAGACTTAAAAGCAGCAAGAGAAAAGAAGTTAGTTACCTACAGGGAAGCTCCCATAAGACTGTCAGTTGATTTCTCAAGAGAAACTTTGCAGGCTAGAAGAGATTGGCAAGAAATGAAAATCAGGGGCCTAGAGCCAAGATTGCTCTACCCAGCAAATATATTTAGAATCAAAGTGCAGATAAACAGCTTCCCAGACAAGAAAAAACCAAAGGAGTTCATCATCACCAAACCATTATTATATGAAATGGAAAAAGAAGATCAAAACTATGAACAAGAAAATGGCAAAAATACATACCTATCAACAATTGAATCTATAAAAACAACCTAAGCAAACAAGCAGAACAGAGACAGAATCATTATGGAGAGCATTTTGATGGTTGCTAGATAGGATGCAGGTGTGGGGGAAGGGGTGAAGAGGTTAGCAGATTATGAAGTACAAATAGGTAGTTACAGAACAGCCATGGGGATGTAAACTACAGTACAGTAAATGGAGTAGCCAAAGAACTTATACTCATGACCCATGGACATGAACAATGGTGGGGGCATTGCCTGAGGGAGTGGGGAGTGCTTGGTGAAGGGGGGCAAACGGGGGAAAATCAAGACAACTGTAATAGCAAAATCAATAAAATATAATTAAAAAACTAAAACTGGATGATTAAAAAAATTCAGTGAATTCTCAGATGAGCAATATCCACATGTATTTAAATATAAGTATAAAATGCTTAACAAAACCAAACAAAACCAATGTTTGGATTACCTGTCATTCAAATTATCCACATCACTGGTATTTGCAGGCTAACTATACATTTTAGGTACGCCTACTAACTGCTACGGTAGTTTATATAGTTTATAAGTACTGCTCTGATGCAATATATGCAGTACAAAAATAGTCCACCTATTTTAGTTTACAAACAGATGTGATGTAATGTAATGTAATGTAATGTAATAGAGGGATATATGGTGCTTCTTTCTCTGTATTTTCCAGGAATTTGAAAAGCCATTAGTTTTTCTTATCTTACCGATAATGACTTTATAGTAAGAACCATATGTACTGGGTGTATATTAATAACAGCGTAATAACAACTGCTGTTTATGGAGTACTTACTGTGTGCTCAGCACCGTGCAGACTACTTTTCACGTTGTGGGGGTTTTAAGATATGCCCATATAAGGCTATGATACTGCCCTCCCTTCGAGAGGTGGATCCGAATTCCCTTCCTCCTTTTTTTTTTTAAATATATTACTGATTATGCAAATTCCCTTCCTCTTGAATATGGGCTAAACTCATTCACTTCTAATAAACACAATAATGAAAGTGACAGTAAGTCATAAATGGTACTGTGGCTTCCTTCTCTCTCTCTCTACCTGAGATCACTTTTTCCGGGGAAACCACTACCATATCATGACATGTGGTGAAAAACTTAGGCTTCCTGCCAACAGTGATATGAGTGAGCTTAAAAGCAGATCTTCCAGTCCTATTCAAGCTTTCAGATGACTGCAGCCCCAACCCAAAATTTGATTTCAACCTTATGAGGGGCCTGGAGCCAGAACCACCCACATATTCAGCTTTTGTATTCCTGACCCTCAGAAACTGTGTGAATTATAAATGTTTGTTGGTTTAGACCTCTAAGTTCTTGGGTGATTTATTATACAGTAATAGTGAACTAATACACATCTATTATCTTTTTTTATTGTCACAACCATGGAATAATTGGTATTATTTCCATGCAAATTTAGAAACAAAGGTTCAGGTGGTTAAATAATTTACTCAAGGCCACATACTAGTACTGGTAGACTCCGACACAAGCCCATATTCTTTGCTCTGTATTACACTATCTCTTTTCAGGTCCTGTTGCTTTCGGCCAGTTTATTGGCTCTCTCCCAACTTTGACTAGCTTGCTATCGATGCTCTCATGGAAAGAATGGATTAGGAAAAAAAGATTTGCTAAGAACATAGTCCAGAATTACACTCCTGGAGACTTCCCTCCAGCATGACATGAACCCATTAATCAGCACATTTTGGTATGGACAGTTCAACCAGTTCCACAGCATCCAGCCTATATTCCTTCTGCTTGTCTACAAGGATATCATGGAGATGTCGCCAAGGTCTTGTTGAAACCCAGTGAAATTAAACAAATGTAGTAAGTATAGCTATATGAAATACTGCTCTTCCCCAATTTAACAGTCTCGTAATCCCTTCAAAAGGGGGAAATCAGTTTGCATTGAATATTTTACTTTCTCCTCCTTCAGTATTACTGCCATTACCATCATTCACCATTTTAATTCCCTTTACAATTTCAATAAATAAATAAGTGCATCACATGCATTATTTAACTCTCAGGACTACCCTATAAAGTAGGTTCTTTTATTATTTCTATTCTATCAATAAGGAAATTTGGCTTATAGAGATTAAATAACTCGCCCAATGTCACTTTACTAAAAAGTGAAAGAACTGGGATTGAAATCAGGCCTTCTTTACCCACCAAGCCTGGGCTCTTTCCCTTTTCTCTTCCCTCCCCTCCTACCCCTTCCCCTCCTACCCCCCCCCCCACCTTTCCCTTTCCCTCCCCTCCTCTCTTCTCTTCTCTCCTCCCCTACTCACCTCTTCTTCAATAAACTCCAACAGCTTTACAGTGATTAAAGCTTCCTTTTCTGAATACTTACACAATTTATTCTTTTTAATAAATAGATGAAGACTATCACCCAAGATGAACATCAAGGTCACCATGAGCCTTCAGTCTGCTGAAATGACCTTCCGAATATTAATTTTTTGACTCCAGCGCACTGAAACTCCCCCCCTTCCATCCCTATCCCCCCTTTCCCATGCACACTTTCTCAAAGACCGCCAGCAAGGTTCAGCCAGCTCATCTACTACTAGGCCTCAGTACCTTGGAATGTAAATTAGGTCCAGGAACTTGAGCTCATTTAAAGCAGCTAGGTATTTTCTTACAATCTCAGCTGTTTGATTTCATTCCCTGGAGCTAGTGTTTCTCTTTTATAGTCCAAAGAGCATCCTCTTTGACTGAGAAGGCTGAATCGAAATAGGAGGTGAATGCTCTGTTTTCCTTCTTTCATTCATTGATATTTTACCATCCACCTAGGCCTCATTGTTCTTTTTTTGAATCCTCACCAAGAATGTTTTTTAAAAAATTATTTTAGAGAGAAGAAGGGGGAGAGAGAGAGAAACATAAATGTGAGAGAGAAACAGATTGGTTGCCTCCTTTATGAAACCCAACGGGGGATAGAACCCGCAACCTAGGTATGTGCCCTGACTGGGGATTGAACTCACATTTTGGTGAACAGGACAACATTCCAACCCAGTGAGCCACCTGGTCAGGGAGCCCTCGTTGTTCTGTTTGCCCTAATGTAATATTTTAAAAAGGACTTTTTATATTGTCTTCAGAATTTTACCACAATTCTCAGTTTCCCCAGTCTCTTATTCTCCCTTTAATTCAATACAGTTCAGTAAATATTCATTTATATATACTTTGAATTAGGTATTTGACTAGATGCTAAGAACACAGGGGTAAGCAAAACAGATAAATGCTCTTATGGAGCAGTTTAATGAAGAAGACAGAACTTAAGCAAATAATTATATGTATAGTCAGTGTTAGGAAAAGAGCTTACAAGAAGCATATGTTCACAGCAGCATTATTCATAATAGTCAAAAAGTAGAAACAACCCAAATGTCTATCAACAGACGAATGGACAAAATGTGGTAATAATCACACAATGGAATAATAGTTGGCTGTGAAAAAGGAAAAGGGTAAAGCTACCATGCATGTTACAACATGAGCCCTGAAAACATTAAGTGAAAGAAACCAGGCACAGAAGCCCACATACTGTATGATTCCATCGATAAGAAACCCAGAATAGGCAAATTCATGGAGAAGAAAGTAGATTAGTGTGGTTGCCGAGGGCTGGTAGTGGGTAGGTGGGGAAAAGGGAGTAACTGCTAATGAGCATGGGTTTTGGGGAGGGGGCAGGTAGGTAATGGAAACATTCTAAAATTGATTTCTGTGAATTCTCTATTCAATTGTTTCACTTTATTTTCTGAGTTTTTAGAGTATTTTTATTATTAAAATTTAGGAACTTATTATGCAAGGAAATTAGCCCTTTATCTGTGATGTACTTTTCAGTTGCAAATATTTCTTCCTGATTGTTTTTAATCGTTTGTCCTTATTTACAGGATGTTTTGTCAAGTGGATTTTAAATTATATTTATCTAATGAAATATACCAATCTTTTCTATTATGGCTTCCAGGTTGTCAGTCATAATTAGAAAGGCTTTTCTCTCTGTGAGATTATAAGAATACTTTCCTGTGGTTTAGTATGTTTATGGTTTCGTTTTTTATGTTGAAAATTTTGATCCACTTGAAATTTATTCTGGTGTAAGGTGTGAGGAAGGGATCCACCTTGGTGGGTTTGATTTTTAAAGATAGCTACCAGTTGTGCTCCCTGATTTAAAGTGCCCTTCCTCCCCTAACATGGGTTAACCCCACTTCATATTTGGGTCAATTTCTGGGCTCCTCACTCTGATCCACTGATTTCTACCTATCTACCCATGTGCCAATAATGAACGTTTATACAGCACGGTGATGAAGAGCATGTGTACTAGGGCCAGAGCGCCTGAGTTTAAATTTAGCCTCTGCCATTTACTGGCTCTGTGAGTTTAAGCAAGTTAATTTCAATGGGCTGTTGTGAGGATTAAATGAATTATTATACCTAAAGTGCTTAGAACAATGCCTGGCACATACTAAGTGTTTTGTGTTGGTTATTATTGGTACAATTACTGTAGCCTTATAATAGATTCTAGTATCTGGTAGAGCTAATACCCGTTGTCTCCTTTCTTTCTCAGGAAGGTTATTCTGAATAAGTGTAGCTTGTCTCAACAAAATAAGCAAACAAAGAAAATGCAATCCTGTTGATATTTTTTACTGAGATCATGCTAATTATAGATTAAATTAGGGAGCACTGAGAACTTTTTGATTTTTAAGTCTTCCTTTTTTAAGAACATAGTATGCCTTTCCACATGCCTAAGTCTCCTTTTGGGTTCTTGAATAGTGTTTTAAAGTTGTCTTCATATAGCTCTAGCAAATTCTTGTTCAATTTATTCCTAAGTATTTTATCTTCTTTTGCTATTAAAAAAAGGACTTTTCTTCTTGCCTGAATATATAAAGACTATTTTAAAAATAAATTATTGGTTTTAGTATATTTTGACCAACTACTTTATTGAATTTCATAATGTTTATAATGTATTACAGTTTGATTATCTTGGGCTTTCCAGGTGAGCAATCATATTGCCCAAAAATAATGTAATTTTCCTTCTCCTTTAAAATGTTTATGTCTCTTATTACTTTCTCCCTCCTGATAATATTGACTTGTATCTTCAGAAAAATATAATGGTAGCAAAGAGTAAATAGTGAAATTGTTTTTCATAACTATATCTAGAGCTCCTATCTCATATTTCCTCCCTCTGAGAGATGAATATAACATGAAGATAAATCAAAGATTTAAAATTTAAAAAGAATTTCAGGTACATATGAATATACATATATATGAGCTACATGAAAAATATACATGAGAAAAGCTTCTATGTTAAAAAGCCCCAGGTTATGCAAATATGTTTTCAGCATAATTTTTACTAGGTAAAAACAACAATGTATAAAAAATATTAGACCAAGAAGAGAGGCCTCAGAAGAAACTAAATTTGCTGATACCTAGATTTGGACTCCTAGCCTCCAGACTGAAAAGATAAATTTCTGTTGTTCAAGCCAAAACCAGAACAAAACTAGAAATAATAAGCAAGTGTATTAATGGTGAATGCTGTCAGTAGTGGATTTGTAGGTAATTGTTTTCCTGCTTCATTATACTTGTCTGTACCACTACGTTTCTGTAACAAGTGCTTTTCAATGATCAGAAAAACATAAACAGGAAAGAAAGGATTAGTCAGGCATACAACTTTTTGGCTTACTGCAACCTGAAACTTATGTCTTAATGTTTAAAATCCCTATCGCCATGCTCTCCTGACTCAGGCCAGCTTTGTGATCTGTATTGAGAATGCTTTATCTATTTTTCCCATCTGGCTAGGCAGTCTCCAGTGTAACCCCACAGTGATGTCACCTCTCTTCCGCTCTTCTTTTATCTGAATCCAGATGTTCTCTAACATGCTCCCAACCTCTGATTTGTGTCTACCCATGCAGCTATAGATCTTTTTGATACCAAACTGCTTTGCTTCTCTAAGTCTCTTTAAGTATATTCTTTTCATTGCCCATGACTCTCCCCACAGGTCCTCTGAATGACCCACAGATGAAAGTACCCCACAAGCAAACCTGCTCTTTGGTTCTCTGGAGTGTTAACTCTCCTTGGGCAAGCATTTTTCTAAAATTTTTGAATCCTGGGATATCTCCTAAGACACCTTGAAGAAAGCCCTCCCTAGCCAAGATGATGACTAATACAACTTTTGGAGACACAGCGTTCTTGGAGAAAGTCCAGAAACCATGCTGATTGGCTTTATTACAAATTCATGCTATCTAACCTCAACTGGACATTCATGGCTACTGGGTAATCCTTTAGTCATCTCCTTTTAACTTTGTATTACATTCCTTATAGCAGCTGCCCCAGACATTTTCCATTCTCAAATTTCTAAACTAACCCTTTGCCCCAACTCTCAGCTCTGAGCAGACAAACCATTTTATTGAGAAGATCGAAGCCATCTGATTTTTTAATCCTTCAGTTTCCTTCCTCTGCACCTTAATACTTCCCTGTATCTTCACTTATCCTCACGTCTTCCTTCCCTCTCTGGGAGGAAGCAATCTTTCCCTTCTCTTTCTAGGATTACTCTCTCCATCTGTGCTCTTGAGTCCATGTTGTCCCAGTGTCTCCGGGACCATGCCCTATCAATTCTCCACCTTACACTTGCATCTTTAATCTTGCCGTGTCCATTAACTCCTTGCTATCTACTCACACGTGTTTAAGCGATTACTTAATCTAAAAAGCCTTTCACAGACTATTCACTAAATCTACTTCCCCCACCCCCTTCGGTTTTCAAAGCCAAATTTCTTAGGAGAGTGTGTTATATTCATTATTTCCTCCTTTTTACCACCCGTTCATTCATTCAGCGGCCTCTTCAACGTTGCTTCCATCACTCAACTAAACCTGTTCTTTTGAAAGTGAGGGATGATCTCCCAATAACCATATATTCAAAACGCCTTTTCTTAGTTCTCCACCTGTGACAATTGATACTATTACCCATCCCTTCCTGGAAAGCCTCCTTTGGCTTCTATAATGTCACATTATGCTATTTGTCTTCCTCTTCCTACATTTTGTTTCTTCCCTGATTCTTTTTCCTTCTCTTATCTTTAAATAGAAGCATTCCCCAAAGTTCTGCCCTTATCCCTCTCTCCCACTACACTTTCCGTCCTCAGTGATCTCACCCATTCACATGATTTGACTACTGCCTGTATTTCCATCTCCAATCTCTCTATCAGTCTCGAATCCCTGCCGGTCAAGTTCATTTGAGAGGTTTACTAGCTTTTCAAACTCAGTTGACTCCAAACCAAATTGTACTAGCTACTCTTTTAACCAGCTCCACTTAACAAACTCACTGGGTCTTCTGTTTTTCACTTTGCATTTTTTAATAATATGTTTATGCTGCTACTTCTTGATTTTTAAATTTTAGACATTATCTTTGGATTCTCAGTTGAAGATGAAAAATTTTCTTTTTCCCCACCCACATACATTTCCCACCCCCCATCTTTCCAATATAGATATAATGCCAACTTTAGCTTGAAACATTTAGTACTTAGATTTTTATAGTATGTAGATATTATTTACAGCCAAGCCACAAAGTATATTGTTACATTTTCTTTTTAATACAACCTTTCGTTTTTCTTGGAATAACTATCTCTTTCTCGGTTTGCTTGTAGTTTCTAAGCATTAATTAATCACTACTTCTTCAACTGAAATATTAATCTTTAAGTCTCCAACTGAATACAATTTAACACAACAGTTCGATCAGTTCTAGTTTTTAATTTTCTTTCAGACATTCCTCCTCGAGCTCACTTTCCTGCTGCTCAAATCTGAACTGGTTGCCCTCCAGCTCCCCTGCACAACTGGCTGCCCTGGGACTATATTTCCTTATCATCGTAAGAATTCTCTTTATCTTTCTCCTGTGTTAGGTCTCTTATTTCTATATCCCATAATTTCATCTTCTTAGGTTCGCTCCCATTTCTTGATGAAACACGTCCTCCGGCAGTTTCATGAGAAAAGCTATATGGGAGTTAAATACAAGCTCTTGCCCAATTAAACATCTATATTGTACTCTCACAGTAGATTGATTGGTACAGAATTCTAGGTAGGAAATAATTTTCCCTTAGAATTCTGAAAACATTGCTCTATTGTTTTTATTTTTTATGTTTTAAAATATATTTTATTAATTATGCTATTACCGTTGTCCCATTTTTTTCTCCCCTTTATTCCCCTTTGCCCCGCACCCTCCTTCCACCAGCATTCCTCCCCCCTGCCCCCGCCACCTTAGTTCATGTCCATGAGTTGTACATATAAGTTCTTTGGCTTCTCCATTTCCTATACTATTCTTAACTTCTCCCTGTCAATTCCATTTATGCTTCTTATTCCCTGTATCTTATCCCCCATTCTCCCCCCACCCCCTCCCCGCTGATAACCCTCCATGCGATTTCCATTTCTGTGATTCGGTTCCTGTTCTAGTTGTTTGTTTAGTTTGTTTTTGTTTTAGGTTTGGTTGTTGATAGTTGTGAGTTTGTTGTCATTTTAACGTTCATAGTTTTTGATCTTCTTTTTCTTAGATAAGTCCCTTTAACATTTCATATAATAAGGGCTTGGTGATGATGAACTCCTTTACCTTGACTTTATCCGGGAAGCACTTTATCTGCCCTTCCATTCTAAATGATAGCTTTGCTGGATAGAGTAATCTTGGATGTAGGTCCTTTTCTTTCATGACTGAATACTTCTTTCCAGGCCCTTCTTGGCTCCAACGTTTCTTTGGAGAAATCAGCTGACAGTCTTATGGGATCGCCTTCATAGGTAACTCTGTCCTTTCTTCTTGCTGCTTTTAAGATTCTCTCCTTATCTTTAATCTTGGGTAATGTAATGATGATGTGCCTTGGTGTGTTCCTCCTTGGGTCCAACTTCTTTGGGACTCTCTGAGCTTCCAGGACTTCCTGGAAGTCTATTTCCTTTGCTAGATTGGGGATGTTCTTCATTATTTTTTCAAATAAGTTTTCAATTTCTTGCTCTTCCTCTTCTCCTTGTGGCACTCCTATGATTTGGATGTTAGAACATTTAAAGTTGTCCAAGAGGTTCCTAAGCCTTCTTCGTTTTTTTTTGTTTTTGTTTTTTGTTTTTGAATTCTTGTTTCTTCATTCAGTTCTGGATAAATGTTTATCTCTTCCTTCCGGTCCAAATCATTGACTTGAGTCCCAGTCTCCTTCCCTTCACTATTGGATCCCTTTTCTTTATTTTACTTTGCATAGCCTTCACTTTTTCCTCTATTTTGCAACCATACTTAACCATTTCTGTGAGCATCGTGATTACCAGTGTTTTGAATTCTGCATCTGATAGGTTGGCTATCTTTTCATCACTTAGTTCTATTTTGGGAGTTTTGATCTGTTCTTACATTTGGGCCTTTATTTATTTATTTATTTATTTAGGTTTCAGCACACCTGCTATCTTGTAAGGGGTGGAACATTAGGTATTCACTCACTAGGGTGGGGCAACCCACATCACTGTGTTGTGGCGCAGTATGTGGGGGAGGGGTTGGAGACGGAACAATGCTGCTTTCTCAGCTCTCTGCTGGCTTTCAGTCACTTCCCCCCTACCCACCAGCAAATTGGGCCCTTCTGGTGCTGATTCCTGGGTGGGTGGGCTTGTGTACATTCTAGGACCCTGTGGGTCTCTCCAATGAGCTCTCCTGTGAGGCTGGGAGTTTCTCCCACCACTGCAACCCCCAGAGGTTTTTATAGCCAGAGGTTTTGAGGCTTTATTTTCCCCACACTCGAATCCTGGGTTGTGTGGTCTGTCTCACTCCCCAGTTGTTCCTCCCAGTTTATCCATATGTGAATGTGGGAATGCCTGGTCCTCCAGCTGCCACCTTCCCGTGGGTCCTCTCTGTCTCAGCTGCCTGTCTCTGCCCCTCCCACCAGTCTACATGAATATTTCTTCTTTAACTCCTTGGTTGTTGGACTTCCATACAGTTCGATTTTCTGGCAGCTCTGGATATATTTTTGCTTTTAAATTTGTTGTTGTCTTTCTTTTGGTTGTGTGAGGAGGCAAAGCTTATCTACCTATGCTTCCATCTTGGCCGGAAGTATGCTCTATTGTTTTTAGTTTCTACTGTTGCTGTGGAGAAGTCTTATGGCATTCTAGTTCTTCTGTCTTCTTTTTCTGGAAGTTCAATCATTTTAGATCTTATACTCCTGGACTGGACCTCTAATTTTCTTTTCTTATCTTCTATTTCCTTCTCTTTTCTGGGCAATTTCTCAACTTCACTTTTGAATTTCTATTGAATTTTTTATTTTTGCTATTTTATTTTTAATATCCAAAAATTTTCTTGTTCTTTTAAAACATTTTTTCCCTTTTATGTTTATTGATTTTAGAGAGAGGGGAAGGAAGAGTGGAGGGGGGAGAGAGAGAGAGAGAGATACATACACAGATAGCCAGCCAGCCAGCCATTGATATAAAAGAGAAACATTGATTGGTTGCCTCCCATTTGCATCCCCACAACCTACATATGTGTGCTGACCAGGGATCGAACCTGCAAATTTTTGGTGTACAGGACAATACTCCAACCAACTGAGCCACACGGGCCAGGGCCCTCCTTCTTCTTTGTCGTCTTCTTTTTTCTATAGCATCTAGTCTTACTTAATATCATCTCTTTTTTCCCCAAGGACATAATGATATGACATGATAGCTTTCTTAAAATTTTCTTCTGCTCCTTGTATTGTCACTGCTTCTCCTGAGTCCCCCCAGCCTCTATCCTGTCTGTTTAGTCTTGGCTCTGTTAGAGACTTACCCCAGAAGTCTGGTGATCCTTGAATATGTCCATCATATTTAGAGTGAGACTACTAAAAAGCTATCTTGACGGAGCTTCTTGATATTGAGTTCCACTATAGAATGAATAGGTTGAGATCTGATCATTTCACTGTAGAACTCCTAAATGTCAAAAATTTTCTGGGGCTACTTCAGTTTCTCCAGAAGGTATTCTAGACACGTGTCTGGACGGTATCCGTTTGGCATTTGGCAGCCAGCATTCTGAGAGGTAAGCAAGGGGAGGGAATGGAAGGAGGTGTCAACATGCAGCACACAGACATTGGCTTAATCTCCTGTTTCCACAGAGGCCATCTCACCTCTGCTCTGAGCTGCTATTCTTGAGTCAAGAGTTCAATCAGTTTAGTCTCTCCTATCTTCCACTGAATGGAGAAGGGCTGTGACCTTGATTCTTGATGTGGGGAAGAGGATATGGGAATTCATCTGCTTCTTATAAAGACTTTCAACAAACCCTCTTGTTTTCTCCTCTCCTGTCACCCTTGATTTCAGAGTACCTGGCACCTCCAATTCTTGAATCCTTCTAGACTTCTGTGGCCCAACCAGATACCTTTCTTTTTTGTAAGTACAATAATAGTCACCAGCTTTCCCTGCTAAATCAGTTCCTACTTATATATCTCCTGTTCATCTTCTAAAATTTGGTTGACACCTATCATTTTCATCTCTTGTTCTCTTTGTCCTTTTAGCATTACACCCTTCCCCCCTTTATTATAATTTTAGTGTGTTGTATAAAGAGAGCAAACACACACACATATTTGATCTGACACTTTCTACCAACAGTCTGTAACCGTTTCTTCACATGTCCATTTCTCTCCAAGTACACTACAAGCTCCTTAAAAGTAGAACTATAACCTCTTTTTCCTTTTAGTTCTAGCAACTAAAATAATACCTGGCACAGAGGACTCACTCAACAAATATTGCTGAATGAAAGCATAGATGAATGAATGAGTTCTCTGGATACCTTTCATCACTTAGCACAGTGCTTTGAACACTGAAAGCACTTAATAAATAAAGAATTTTAAAAGGAAAGCTTTATGATTGACATTGATCTTTAAAGTTTCAAAAAGGTGGTTCTCAGCCAGACTTTTTGCATGATAAGTATAGTCTACATGGCTATAGTGTTTAGTTTACGTGGCTACAACACAAATTTAACGTAGTCATGTTAACCAAGTAAGCACTGAAAGTGAATCCAGACTCCTCTGCTTCGAAAGTCTGAATTTAAATGCCTTAGTTTTGGCTCCCATCCTTTGGGCCTCAATTTTTGTTTTTTAACAGACGAAGAAAGGTGTAGGAGTACATTAATTACAAATTAGAAAAGCCTACACAAAACGCCATTGGCTGAATCAAGAACAAGCTTATGGACAGACAGACAGGATCACACGGCCCATGTACTGAAGCCTGCCATCTGCAAATACACTACACAATGAAATGTTCACAGCAATCAGTTTTTATGTCACTTTAGAGTTATAGAGAATAATTATATTTGTTTTTCTAGGATATTTAAAAAATGCTCAACTATACTATAATATAGTTTGCAATATATCAAATTAAAGATATAGAATAAACTTGGCAATAAAGAAATTTCTCCACCACAAATCATAGTTGCTTATTACTCTAGATAAGCTGGTTTCCTCTCTGTCTGGTCAAACACCATTATTATTTTCACTTCAGTGCTCAAGCATCCTAAAACATCCTCTTTCTTCCTCCTAGTAAAACACTGCCCATCTCTCAAGGTCCAACCCAAATCTCCTCTCTTCAATGAAAGCGTCCACGTGACTGTGCCTCCTCCTGGTGGCCTGCAGGACTTCCTTGAATGACACACTCTGACACCTAATGAAATACACCAGGCCACCCTCTAGTTTTCTTCCCAGCTAGATGTGGCCAGGCCACAGCCTCCTTCTTGATACCCCATACTTCTAATTCCACTTTGGGCACACAGCTGATGGTCAAAAACATTTTTTTTCTTTCAAGATAAACAGCTTTATTTTTTCTTATGATTATAAAAATGTTACATGGTCATTATCTTAAAACTCAAACCATATAGGAAAGTGTGAAGAAAAAAGTAAAACCCCAGCACTGAGAGAAAACCACTAATAACATTTTGGTAAACCTCTTTTCAAACATATTTGTATGCGTATCAACCTATACAGACACAAAAGTATATAATTTTATATAAATGGTATACCATATCATGTTGTCTACAACTTGAGACAATAAATACAGATTTTAAGTGTCTGCCCAGAATTTTCTCTCTTCATTGTCCATCATTGCTACCTGAATTTATTTTAAAAGCAGATATATGCTTCCAAGGAATTACCGGCCAGTTAATATGACTAATATGGTTTTGAACACTGAAATTCCATATTTTTCACACTACCAATTCTTTCGTCATCTGACCTACTGTGATTATAACATGCTTCAATTCATTCATTTGTTCATATTTTAAGACATATTGGCCACCTGGTAAGCATTTTCATGGACTGCTCATTAATCTTTGTATGTTTGTTGCATATCTTTCCTGAAGTTTTAATCAGCAAATACGGTCTTATGTGCCTCCTGTGAATGTCAGAGGTGACGATAAATGTGCTCTGGTGTCAGTCTCATCTCATTTGTCCAGCCTTTATCACTAAAATACTTTTAAATGATAATGGTGATGGCTGAGCATACTTTGTATAATTTGTTCATGTAAAATCCATCAATATTGGATTTTTGAGAAATAATTTAAAGTTCTAAAGGTCCTTTTTGGTGCCATATATCTAGCAAAACAGCTTGTAAACCACAAAGTTCCTTCTCATCAGTCTCCAGGCCAGATGAGAATTTCCAGAACTGTTTTTTAAATCAGGGCAAGAGGGAAAGAACAGGGTAGGGAATCCTTGGCTGCAACAACTGGCTTCAAAGAATTCAGTGCCGGGAACAGCAGCCAACTGGGTGCGACTGGCTGCACCCTTGCACCAAAGCCAGAGAACAAAGATGCAGGGCGAGGAAATTAAGAAGATTCTTGAAGTGACTTCCCAGGAGGAATCTCAGACCTGCCACACCCAGTCCCTTCAGCTTGGTAAATAACTCAGCAAAACTGCAAATGGAGTTAGCTGAGTCCTTGTAAGAACCTCTCCCAGACTGGGGGATTTCTTCCTACTGTTGCTACATGCAACTTCCCAAACCCACGCTTGCCTCCAGGGGAAGTGTGCACTCTGCCCAAGTCATGGCATGTTTATCACAAGATGAACAAACAAACAGCAAATAACTCTTGGATGGTTTTCCCTATTTCCTGGCAGCAGAAGGAGAGCAGCTGTTGTATGGTTAAACTGGGGACTTGGCCTTTTTAATATTGTTTTTAAAGTCTGTAATAGAAGCCCTACTTTCTGTCTTTATCTAGTGGTTAAATTGAAATTTCATCTGCTCCTTCCAAGACAGGCTGAATTAATGGAAATGGACTAGAAGTAAGTATAGCCCATCCAATCATTAACTTATTTACCCAGCATTTACTGAGCACCTTCCACAAGCAAAGGCACTGAATGGAGATGCAGAGATAAAATAGGCTGTCTCCGCCCTCAAGGAGCCAATAATGATACTTATAAGAATGATAAAAGCAACTGGCATTGATTGAGCAGCATTCCTGCCAAAATTACTAAATGCTTCAGTCCATTATTTCATTTAGTTCTTACAACGTTGAGGCAGCACATGATCCATATTACAGATGAGAAAAGTAAGGCCGAGAAAAAGCAACTTGACTATGGCCACATAGCTGTAGCCAATAAAAAGGCCACTTGAACCTAGGGCCGCATAACTCTTAAGTCTTTCTCTTTTGAGCTTCCCATGAAGCTTGATAGTACAAATTTACAATCTAGGTGGGGAAGGAGCAAAGACATAAAAATTGATTCATTCTTAACTCCATGCGATATGTTAGTAAAGGGGTTATACGTTTGCCAGTAACCAAATACAAGATATGACAAGTACAATAAGGCAGCTCATTTTTGAACGGAGGTAAGGGAAAGCAAGGAGGGGAGGAAGTGGGAATCACAAGGACTTTTGGAAGATGTATTACTTGAGCTGGGTCTACCTGAGGATGGGCAGGAATATGACAGGCATTTGAGAACGTTCTACACAGATAGAAAGGCATAAGAAGAAATGGGGTGCAAGGGGAAGAGCCCAAGCAGTGTTAGGGGGAAAGTGAGTGTGTGGTGAGTGCAGGCTACGACTAGGAGAGTAGGGGTTGGGAAAGCTGGGGTTAGATCCTGAGTGGCCTACAATGGAAGGAACTGGAGTTCGTATTTCATTACCAGGCAATATGGAACCACGGATGTTACAAGCAGGGGTGACGAGCCCAGGCCTGTGCTTTAGGGAATTCTATTTATAAAAGGTCTTGCAGTAGTTCTCAAGTTTAAATGTATATTGGAATCACCTGCAGAGCTTTTAAAATTCATGGGCTCCAAAAAAGTTGCAGGGCTACAGGAACTCTCACAAACTGCAGTTAAGGGTGGAAAATGGTGCAATCACTTTGGAAATTTGGGAATATGTGCTAAAGCTGAACATATATATTCCCAACAATTCCACTACTAAATACGAGGGGGGACTCCCCACAAAAAAACAAAATTATCTTCTCTGGAGGGCAGGCCCCTTGTAGTACAGGCTTCCCCCACTAGGGGGGTGTTCTAGTAACCCATCTGGATCAGTGTACCAGCTGGTGGTGTTGTGAGAGGCTGCATTTGGCTTCAATGAATTTTTTTGACTCTTTCAACACCTTTGCCCATTTCATGATGGGTGATTCATGAGCACACCTGCCCACACCATGCGAAGTTGAGTGTTCAGCAGTTTTTGACCAAAAACAGCATGAACACCATGCTCTGCCCTCCCCATTCACCTAATCTCACCCCCAGAGCCTTTTTTTTGTTTCCCCAGATGAAAGGAGTCCTCAAAGGGAAATGTTTTGCCAATGTGCAAGAGGTGAAACAAAAAATGGCAGAAGCACTAAAAGGCATCAAAATTGACAAGTTCAAAACCTGTTTTGAGCAGTGGAAAAAAAGTCTCAATAGGTGTATTGTATCAAATGGAGAGTACTTTGAAGGTGACTGAAGTTTAAACATGTAAGAGTAAATACACAATTTTTTATAAATAAATTCTGGGTTTTTATGTCTCATACATACCAAGAGACATGTAAAAGTATGTTTATGGCAATATTGTTTGTACTAGTCCACAGTTGAAAACAACCCAAATGCCACCTACTGTAGAATGAATAAATAAACTGTGGTTTATACATAAAACAGAATTCTGTACAATAGAAAAAGAACAAACTGTAGCTAAACCCAAAAACAAGCCAGAAATATAATGTTGAGCAGAAGAAGCTAGCCCTCGCTGGGTGTGGGTCAGGTGTTTGGAGCGTCTTCCCATGAACTGAAAGGCTGCAGGTTGGATTCTCAGAGCACTCACCTAGGTTGCAGGTTCAGTCCCTGGATGGGTGCGTACAGGAGGCAACCAATAGATGTTTCTCTCACATCAGGGTTTATCTTTCCTTTTCTCTCTCTCTCTCTCCCCCCCTCCCCTTTCTTCTCTTTCTGGATACATCCTTGGATGAGGATTTTTTTTTTTAAGAAGCAGCGAGACACCAGAGTGCATGCTTTCTGGTTATGGCTGCATGAAGTTCAAAATCAGGCATGTCTACTTTACGGTGACGTTAGACTATTGGGGACTAATGACTGGGAGGGGCCTGGGAAAAGGCATCTAGGGTGCTAGTCATGGTCATTTTTACAAATCCACTGAGCTGTACACTTATTATTTTGTGTCTTTCTCTACATATGTTATACTGCAATAAATTTTTTTAACTTAAAACACTAAAAAAATATGGGGTTTTTTAGGCCCCAACCCAAACAATTCTGATTAAACAGTCTGATTAATTGGTCTAGGCATTAGTATTTAAAAGCTCCCAAAATGAACTTGATATGCAAACAGGGTTGAAGAACCACTAATGCAGAGCAAGGACTGGAGCAAAGAAAAAAGTTATTCGATGTCTCCCATATTTGAGCTATAATAAGAATCACCTGAAATGCTTGTTAAACAATAAATTTCCAGGCCCCTCCCCTGCTGACCCTGATTCAGTAGGGTGGAGATGGGATCAGGAAATCTGTCATTTTGACAGCCTCTCCAAAGTGTTTAATTAGAGTTCTAAATTCAGGTCAGGTGGTGGCAGTGGGAATGATGAGCAGGTTATGCCAAGCAAAATAAAACTGGAAAAGATTAAATTTTCAACACTACTTATGCTTGCTTTTATATCCTTCCAACTTAAAACCCACCAAAACAACCAAATTAGAGTATGGTTTATTTAATTGACATCTTTAACCTAAGGTGGTTTTATTTTGATTCATGGTGTGTAAACTTTAATTTAGTCATTTACTTTCTTTTCTAACAAAACCAGAAGAGCAAGGGATTTCTGAAGCCTCAGAGATACCATTCTAGTTTCTGGTAAATCTACTTTAGAGCACAGGTTTAATAACATCTGTGGAGGGAAAAGCAGCCACATACTAAATCTGACAAGCTCAGGGGAGGCCAGCACAGCAGGCCCTACAAGCTCAGAGACTGAGAGTAAGCCCACGGGATGGTTTGCACATACAAATTCCTAACTAAAAGGGAGGCATAGCAGTTAGTCACATCCTAGGCCTACTGTAGCTTCCTTGACAAAGGTCAAACTTTACCTGAAGTGAGCCTGTCTATTTTCTTTTTGGATCTAAGATGACAGACCTTTGGAACGCCAGAGTAATGTTTTCCAGACCCCTCCGGGCACACCCACCACCCCAGAGGGCAGGGCCACAGAACCCCTCATTGCAGCTTGTTCCCCCAAATACTATCTCTATGTGCTGTAAATGTTAATTAACTATCCTGCACCCACCAATTTAAAAGAAGTGTCACACTGTTCTACTTTTTATCCAATCCCAGAGGTTTCCCCACTTTGCTTTCTTCTGCCCCTTAATCTACCACCAATGACTTTCATGTAACCCTCCTTTTGCCTCCTCCTTTGATTCTAATGTATAAAATATGCTGCAAAACTACCATTCGCTGGAGCATTTTCTCAGTCCGTTGAAATTTTGTTTCCCAGTAATTGTTGTCAGTTTGGCTCAAATAAACTCACAAAAATTCTCTACAGGTTCGGACGTTTCTTATGTTGACACATTGCATGGTAAAGTCTCATTTCAGCCTAACTTTACAAAAACCCTTGGTTATGTTTTCATAGAATTTCCAAATTCTGCTTATGCTCTTCAAAGCATAGACTATGCAGTAAATCACGTACTGCCCTCGGTAACAAGAATCATGGTGTTTATATTTTAATGAAAGATGGAACAACCACTTTTAATCTTGAAGAAAGGTAAAATGGAACTTAAAACTAAAAAACTTGTAGCTGCCTTCCCTCCATCTGTAAAGCAATGAAAGAGGATATAAAGTCACAGACAATAACATTCTTCTGCCTTAACTATGCTGATTACATTTTAGAACTAGGAAATTATACATTGATCTCAGAGACTAAATGACATAAAACACATTTGTGTATATTTGTATATATTTGCATCAGGGCAAAAGCACTTGATTGAGAGGCAGAAGATGTGAACTTACCACCTAGCTGGGAGACCATGGGCCTCAGTGTTCACACAGTATCCAGAGGGGTACTGTTGAAGTACATCAGTAGTTTTCAAACCAGAAGCCTAGAATTTTTCAGAAGTGTTTGTAAGGCTATACAAATGTTTAATTTTAATATTTTTCTTATCAAGAACATACCTTTAGTGAAAACCTCTAAGAAAATGCACACTAAATGTGTTACACAGTAAATTTTAATATATTGATACTATTCACCTATGTTCTCAGGTTAACGCATTGTGAGATTTCTCCTGCTCCACAAACATATACTCAAATATTTAAACTGCTAAATGTGTCACTGAATAGAAAGCTTTTTATTTGCTGTGGTCTTTTTCTTTTCTTTTTAATCCAGGGCTATAGGGTGGGGCAAGAGTAGGCTTACAGTTGTTAGTATGCAAAACACAGAGTTAATAAAGCTGTTGTAATAATCATAACCTGCATGTCTTTTTCACACACACGACTGTAAACCTACTTCTGCCCCCCCACATCCTCCTCCCCCCCCCCCCCCGCCCCCATGTTGGCATAAAGGCCAAGACTGCATAAAATCTTTATGTACTGGGTGAGAGCACAGATGTTACCAAAGTCTCCTGCTACTTGTTTCTATACGTGGTTATGGAACCAAGCAAAGTAGATTTATCACTTTATAAAATGCTTGATCATTATAAAACAGAGGTCTTTAAGTGTTAAGATACTAATAAAGCAGTAAAAATGTAGTTTTTTTTTTTTTACTGAGACTAGAAAAGCAATGGCATAAAAAATTCGCCCTGGCTGGTGTGGCTCAGTGAATTGAGCGCGGGCCTGTGAACTGAAAGTTTGCTGGTTCGATTCCCAGTCAGGGCACATGCCTGGGTTGTGGGTCAGGTCCCCGGCTGGGGGCATGCAAGAGACAACTGATCCGTGTATCTCTCACACATTGCTGTTTCTTTCCCTCTCTTTCTCCCTCTCTTCCCCTCTTTCTAAAAGTAAATAAACAAAATCTTTTTAAAAAATGTATGGAGTAGTGGATCGTATGAAAAACAAAGGCTGCCCTGGCTGGTGTGGCTCAGTTGGAGCAGAAACTGAAAGGTCACGGGTTTGATTCCCAGTCAGGGCGCATACCTAGGTTGTGGGTTTGGTCCCAGGTTGGGGTGTTTAACAAGCAAGTCTTTGTAACAAGGGGTGCTGGTAAAACTGGATATCCACATGCAGAAGAAGGCAGTTGGACATCTACCTTACACCCTATACAAAAATTAGCTCAAAGTGGATCAAAGACCTAAACTTAAGAGCTAAGATTATAAAACTCCGAAAAAAAACCCAATCTAATATCTTCATGATGTTGGATTTGGCAACGATTTCATAGGTATGACACCAAAAGCACAAGGAATAAAAGAAAAATAGATAAATTAGATGTCATCAAAATCAAGACCTTCTGTGCATTAAAGGATACTCTCAGGAAAGCAAGAAGACAAACTACAGAATAAAAAAAATATTTGCAAATCTTGTATCAAATAAGGGATTCATATCCAGAAAACATTAAGAACTGTAACTCAAACAATAAAAAACACCAAGCAAAGCAATTTAAAACATGGGATAAGGGCCCTGGCTGGTGTGGCTCAGTGGATTGAGTGCCTGCCTGCAAACCAAAGGGTCGTCGCCAGTTCCATTCCCAGTCAGGGCACATGCCTGGGTTTGTGGGCCAGGCCCCCTGTAGGGGCCACATGAGAGACAACCACACATTGGTGTTTCTCTCCCTCTCTTTCTCCCTCCCTTCCCCTCTCTCTAAAAATAAGTAAATAAAATTTTTAAAAAAATGAGCTAGGGACTTAAGTAGACATTTTGCCAAAGAAGATATATAAATGGCCAACAAGTACATGAAAAGATGTGCAACATTATTAATTAGTCATTAGGTAAATGCAAATCAAAACCACAGTGAGATACCACTTTACATCCATTTGGATGCCTATAACCCAAACAGCAGGAAATAGTCAAGAGTTGGTGAGAACTGGGAGAAACTAGAATGCTTGTGAATTGCTGGTGAAAATATAAAATGATGCAGCCACTGAGGGAAACAGCATGGTGATTTCTTTAAAAATTAAACGTAAATTTATCACATGATCCAGCAATTCCACTCCTCAGTAGAGACCCAGGAGTCGAGGACAGGGCTCAGACAAATAACCTGCACATTCACGTTCACGGCAGTGTTGTCCGCAACGGCCAAAAGGTAGGAACAACCCAGGGGCCCCGTGACAAATGAATGGTTAGACAGGGTATGATATATATTTGCAATGGAGTGTTATTTAGCTGCAGACAAAATGGAATTCAGACAGATGCTACAACTGCCGTGAGACAGCATGCTTAGTGAAATACATCAGACACAACACTACAAATATAGATGATTTCACTTAGATGAGGCACTTAGAACAGTCAAACACACAGAGACAGAAAGTAAAGCAGGGTTATCGGGGGGTGGGGGGGGAGAAATGGGGACTTATTTCTTAACGAGTAGAAAGTTTCAGTTTGGGAAGAAAAAAGTAGGGAGATGGGAGATGGTGATGGCTGCACGACAATGTAAATGCAGTTAACGCCACAGAACTGTACACTTAAAAATAGTTAAAATGGTCAATTTTATGTTATTTCAGTTTTACCACCAAAAAAAGGATTTCTCAACTTAAAAAGTGGTTAGGATGGTAAATTTTATATTTTATATATTTTATCACAATAGAAAAAATATATATATGTATCTTGAAAAAAACCTAGACCTAGTTTCAAAACGAGATGACTTCTGAGGTCCCTTCTAATTCTAAAATTTTTTGAGACATCATGATAACAAAGAGAAAAGAGAAAGAGAATCTAGTTGAGGAACAAGCTCCTGACCCCTTGTTCTTCTGAATTAACAGTGTAACTCTACCTTTCTTCCAAGTGATTAGAAAAGGACCAAGGAGGCCTAGCAATGGCAGCAGACCCAAATGCCTGCAGAGGCCGGGCAGGAAACACAAGCAGGTGAAGCAGGGCAGCTGGGGACGGTGGTAAATCTGAGGCCACACGCCCAGTCTGAAGGCAGCAGCTGCACCTCTGCCCTGGCAAACTGTCTCCCTGTTGGAATGTGGGCACGGTATTGGATTTTCCATTCTGTAAGTGAAACTGAATTGAGATTTTTATGTTAAAAGTTGGCATCTAATTTTTTAAAAATTATTTTTAACACTACACACCAAAGAGAACGTAACTGCAGTCCAAGGCATGCGTAGTCAGCTAACCACTAGCTTGTGATCTCTTTCACAGCATAAAGGCTGGGTCTAGAGCCCAAAAGAAGGAAAAGAGGTACTATTAGATCCTCCCCGATGTCTGAAGTTAGCATACCGATCAGGGTCTAAGTCTTTCTTATCCTTGTTTGTAAGCACCAGTGGGCACTAAATATTTCAATTAGGTGCCATTTAATATAGTATAGCTTTTAATGTTATAGTACAGATTTTAGTGGGGCACTTTGAACACGATGTTCAAAGATGCGAGTGCCTTGCACATAGTAGGTGGTAACTGGGAGTTATTATTTTAAATAAAGGCTCCAATACAATTTGAAAAGTTAGTATAAATCAGATTTTCAAAACCAACCCTACCCTCTAAAAGAAGAAATGATAACAATATAATCCATTCAATAATTTATCCTGTGTATAGTGACTGGAAAATGGTGACCCTTCATATTAAATAACAAAAAAACATCATTTATGTATCTTAGGTGCTAGGAAAATAGTTATTGGCATAACGAACAAGGTTCTTGCCCTCAAAAAGTTTACAATTTAATAAGGGAAATGGACATTAAGTAAAGAGCCATCCAAAAAACATGCAGTCAGAAACTACTCTAAACGGTATGACTAAACATTTCAGGGAGATGCGAAAGAGCAATGAAAGGTAGGATCAGAGGAGAAAGGGGGTCACAGAGAAGGCTCCTTTAAGGAGCTGACCTTTAAACCAAGACCTAAAAGGATAAAGATTGGTTAGCAACCTAAGGGTGTTATGTATGGAGCAGGAGGAGGGTTGGGTGGGAGAGGAGGTGGTGACAACACATTCCAGGAATGCTTGTGTGACATATGTGACAGCCCCAAATAACCAAAATAGAAAAAAAGGAAAATTAAATAGAGGGAGAGGTTAAGGTTATTGAAGGTAACGAGCTGATAGCTTTGAGGGGACATCAAATGTCAATGTTCTCCCTGGAGAAAAGATGCTGATGAAGGAAGTAAAAATTTAAAAGAAAAAGAAAGAAAATTAGGAACTGAGGAGAAATAAGGGCAATGGAGATAGGAAACAGGACTTGGAGGTTGAAGAAGTTGTTTATCGGCCCCATCAGGTTTCCGGGGAAACGGGAAGCACTCGTGGGAGCAGGTGAAGACAAATGGCCAGAGGAAACCAAAGAGTGAAGAGATTACATGGAAGGATTTGTGTCTGTATTTAAAAAATTACAAACAGTCTTTAATATTTCAAACCAGACAGCCACCCTACCCCTGAAGTAAGTACTGCTAATCCTCACAGAACGGTTTTTAGTGGTAAGGGTGAGGATTAGTGACAAGCAAAATCAAGTGGAAGTTTGAGGTGATTACACAGAAAAATCAGACCAAACCTTTTTTCCTGTCTAAATTGTCTATAATTTTCCTTGAGATCACTTCACCCACTATAATATTAGATATTTTAGGAAAAAGTAACAATTTTTATCATATGATCATTCAGACACACTCTAATTCCCTGATTCCTGGAATGTGAGATGTTTTTTAAAAAGCAGGAATTTTGTTCAAATCTCAGATTATTAGACCACGACTCAATGAGCGCAGGAATATGTCTCTTCAACTCACTGCTTTATCACTAGCAACTGATAGTTTGTCGAATGGATGAATATATCCATACTGCGAAGATAAAACCACTGTGAATTCAGAGTAAAACACAAAAAGTGGCGGGGGGGGGGGGGGGAAGGAAAGGAAAAAATAAAGGGATGGATGAAATCGGTGATACTTCAGATTCTGGCATTCATTCTTGACTCTTCTCGCCCATACCTCACACCCAATCAAACCAACTCCTTAAACAGGTCTGTGTTCCCACGCCACTTGTTGTTCTATTGTCACCAGCTCCTCACTGGTTTTTGTCCTCAGTCTGACTACCTGCCTTCCAGTCTGTCTTCCACACTCTGAAAATGCTGCACAAATTCATAAGGCTGTACTGACTTCTCTCTCGTGTGCTAAGACCCGCCACAGCGAATTTCGTAGTGCTTCCCAAAGGGACTGTGTTGTTTCATGTCACTGCACTCTCAAAACTCTCGTTTTTCTTTTAAGGATGTACTCCTTTTTTGCTTAACAACTTTCACCACGCCAAGGTCCATCCCGACTGCCTTTGCTCTTTTATAGCCCTCCCCAGCTTCTGCAGGAAAAACCCCTTCCTCCCATGCCCTCTCACTGAATCCTACACACAGCTCTAATCATCACTGACACCCCATGCTCTGTTTCTCCTTCTGGTCAGTGAGCTCCTTGAGAGCAAGTACTGCCATCTACTCCTCCGTATGTCCAGCGTCTCATACACCATCTGATGCAGAACACATTAAAAAATAATACTCTCCCTAGCCAGCTTCCTGGCTTCTTTGGCTTTGACTTTTCACTTATTACATGTGGGACCCAGAACAAGTTATTGAACTTCCAGATCCCAACTTCATTTTCTATATAAAAAATATAATAAAAGTATCTACTTACCACATAGGATTGTTGTGAAGAAAAATGAGATAATCTACATAGGAAGCATTTAATAAATGTTAAATAAATGAGATAATCTACACCTGGCTGGTGTAGATCAGTGGATTGAGCCCTGGCCTGCAAACTGAAGGGCTGCCATTTCAACTCCCAGTCATAGCACATGCCTTGGTTGCGGGCCAGGTCCCCAGTAGGGGGTGCGCAAGAGACAACCACACATTGATGTTTCTTTCCCTCTCTTTCTCCCTTCCTTCCTTCCCTCTCTGTCTAAAAATAAATAAATAAAATCTTTAAAAAAATAAAAGAAAAAAATTTTAATGTTAATTGCTATTATTACTATTATTTCATTTCGTTTTTTTCAAGATTTATTTATTTATTTATTTTTAGAGAGCAAGAGGAAGGGAGGGAGGGAGAAAAACATCAAAGTGTGGTTACTTCTCAAGCGCCCCCTACTGGGGACCTGGCCTGCAACCCAGGCATGTGCCCTGACTAGGAATCAAACTGGTGACCCTTTGGTTCATAGGCTGGCACTCAATCCACTGAGCTGAACCAGCCAGGGCTCATTTCTGATATTATATTTTTTTTGTTTAGAAACTCCACTTGGATCTTTATAAAATCTTCCATTTATCTCTTAATCAGATTATGTTCTCCTTTACATATTTGATCACATTAATATGACTTATAAAACTGTTCAAAGGTCCTTGTTAGTTAATATCTTCATCTCTGTCATTTCTGTGTCTGTGGTTCTGATTTTTTTTTCTCCTAGTTATGGGTCATATTTCTGCCCCTTTTAATGTTTGGTAATTTATTTTTTTAAAGATTTTATTTATTTATTTTAGATAAAGTGGAAGGGAGGGAGAAAGAAAGAGAGAGATAAATAATCAACTGCCACTTGCAAGTTCCCCAGTCAGGGACTGGGCCCACAACCCAGGCATGTGCCCTGACCGGGAATCGAACTGGCAACTTTTCTCTTTGTGGGAGGACATCCAACCAACTGAGCCACACCAGTCAGGGCCTATCAAGCAATTATTAATTGGATGCCAGACTTCATGAATCTTATGTTGTTGAATGCTGGATTTTATTGAATTCCTTTAAGGAGTATTAATTTTGTTTAGGTATACAGTTAAGTTACATGCATATCAGTTGAATCCTTTTATGCTTTTAAGCCGCTCAGGACTCTATCCAGTGCCAATGTTCTGTGTATTTTGAGGTTTCTCAACTCTGACTGGTAGAAGTATGAACTACCCCTAGCCCTATATATATTCCAAGAATTGTCTGACTTACTGTTTTCTGGTGGTTCTTTTTCCAGCCCACATATGGGCAGAGTGTATAGCCAAGACTCAAATATCCACTTGCAGCTCTCCAGAACTTACTGAGCTATCTATTCCCTCCTCTCTGGTACTCTGCCCTGCACATGCTGGCTACCTTGGTTTCCCTTAACCCCAATCTCTGTCTCTTCATCTCTGCCCCTCAACAGTCAAAGGCTGCTGGGCTCCTTGACAATCTTCTTTCCTGTTCTGTCTCTTGGTAACTGCCTCTCAGGGACCACAGTCTTATTTCAGACACTGGACATGGTCTGATTTTCTAGCTGTTTATGGCAGGACAATCCCTTTAGTAGCCACTTCTTAATGGGCAGTTATCATTATTTTATTAAATGAAATGTATATATGTATATTTGTTGGTAAAAGCACAAAGCTCAAAATTAAATTCTAAGAAACTGAAAATAACTATGGACGAAAGCTCTTTTGAGCCAATATCCCTAAACAGAAGTGAAGATTTACTTTAAGGGAATTTCAATCTTTGCCAGAATTAGAAAATTCAGAGTAATCTTTGTATATTGAAAGAAATACCAAAGTGGGAAGCTGAATTTTAAAGGCTTATTGCATTTGAATAGATCTTCTTGTTTCCAAGAGTCTAAAATTGCCTAGTAGCAGGAGGTTCACTGTAATCTTCATGAAGTTATTTGAAATTCAGACATAGGAAAATTAGCATCATTCAATACTCAAATACGTAGAAATGACATTGCATCCCTGTGCCTGTTAAAAACTTGGATGAACTCTTTCAGGAGGAATCCAAGTCCTTAGTTTTCTACAAGTGGCTTCATTTTCAGATGTATTATGCTGGAACTCTGCTCTTCTTTGCTACCTCCCAGAAGAGTTATTTCCTCTGGATAATGCTATATATAATATGTGCATGGCACTCTAAGGAAGTTGTCTGCAGGAGAATAATAAAGTAGAGGCTCCACTGAGTAGGAGTCTGATACTTGGAATTCATTCTAATTGAAAAAATGGGGCTTAATACTTTCTTTTGCAACCTTGCCTCTGAATGCTTTTTGCTCATTTTGGATTAAAATTGGGGATCGTCACATTCTGGGACTGAAACATATTCTAAAGTTCCCTGGAAGAAACTGAGAATATAGTATAAGTATTTAATCCAAGATTTTAGTATCGCCTAGACACAGATGTTGCATTTGGTCTTTAAGAAACCAGAAACTGATGAAGAAGCACAGCAAAAGATATCCAGCACAAAATCTAGGTCTTGTATAGAAACAGGGAGAACCTGGAGGTGCTCCCTCTCAGCAGCTGGATAAATCAGGCACTGGCAGCTGCTATAAGAAAGATAAAGAAACCCACATCTGCTTGGAGTCCAAATGCTATATGGATCCCCTGCGATAGTAAATAAATTCTTGAAGAGGCCCCAATTCTAAATCAGGAAGAGAATTAAGGACACTTAAAGACTGTTTTCCGTAGTTATCTATCTGCATGTGCTATTTCACAGAAACCAGCTCAGTCTATATGCACCGTTCTTCAATATAGTGCGTTTTCAATGCATATTTGCTGACTGATTAAGGCACTGGGAAAGAATCGGGAAATAGTACGAAGTTCACCTATACATTCACAGTGCTCAGTTTTGTTTATGTAGAGACTGATGGGTTAGCTTTTCTGTGGCAGTTCACTTAAAATTGGGTCACACTGATTTTTGCCCACTAGTACATCTGTAAAGGAGACGATGCTATTCTCAGGACACTAAGTATTTCTTGTGCGGTAGTGTAACCGAGATGGATGATCCAGAGATCATGTCACAGAAAACTGTGTGACTGGACCAGTAGAAACAGCACATTAGCAGATTAGTAAATCTGAGTTTTAGTTCCAACTTTGTTACTAATCCACTGTGCAATCACACAAGTTATATAATTTCATTATTTATAACATGGGCACAATAATAGCTACCTTACCTATTTCTTAGGATACTGGAAATGGTCTAATGAGATACTACACAGAAGAAGTTTTAGAAAAAAAGCTTTAGTAGCTATACATAAAGTAGCAGTAACATCCATTAGAGCAGGATGGGGTTCTTACAAATTCAACAAAAGCAGGGAGTATACCTGTTCACTTACTCTAACCCCAGTGCCAGGCACGTGGTTAAGTCTACCAGAAATATTTGTTGAATGAATGAGGAAATGGTTTAGGCCTTCCTCTAAGTTACAATCACTAAGCAAACTGTTTTAAAGGTGTTCAGTACTAATTGGAATGACACAATATGCAGGTGGGAATACAAACACGCCCTTGAAAACAGATGTGGACAAAGATTCTGAGGTAGTGATTCTAAATCTGAAAACCTTGGAGCAATTTAATCTACTTTAATATTCTAATGTAAAAATCTAATTCCATTTTTAAAAAGGAGTTCTTAGTGGGTACCTTTTGCCTTTCATCTCACCAAGATCTTTAAAGTATCAATAAAGCCATTTTTTTTAAATCTTCACTTGAGGATATGCTTTTTAAAAAAACTGATCTTAGAGAGAGAGGAAAGGGGTGAGAAAGAAAGAGAGAGAGAGAGAGAGAGAGAGAGAGAGAGAGAGAGAGAACGTTTATATAAGAGAGAAATATCAATTGGTTTCCTCCCATAGGCTCCCCAGCTGGGGATTGAACCGGCAACCTTGTATACAGGACGATACTCCAACCAACTGAGCCACCTGGCCAGGGCAGTAAAGACATTTTTAATCAGTGTTTTTCTTAATAAATTCCTTAGGATATAATCAGAATATGACACACCAACAGTATGCAAATACAAAAATGTGCATTTCCTAGTGCATATAGCTCCTCTCAAGGATTTGTAAGGTGAAGTGATAAACTTACTTTAGTCAGCTTTACTCTACTTCCCAAAAACTGTATTTCTAAAACCTGCCCTGTATTTCCTGCTGCTTACTGAAGCTTTTTAACTGTGTCCTAAAGAAATACCAATTTTTCCAAACCTTATATTGTATTATTAACATTAGCCAAAAGGTGGAAGCAACCCAAGTGTCCATCAATGGATGAATGAATAAAGAAAACGAGTACACAGACAATGGAGTGTTATTCACCCTTAAAAAGGAAGGAAATTCTGACACTTGCCACAATATGCATGAACTCTAAGGATATAATATTAAATAAGTCATTCACAATAGGATAAATGTAATATGATCCACTAATAAGAGATACCTAGAATGGTCCAATTCATAGAGACAGAAAAGTGAAATAGTGGTTGCCAGGAGCTGGGAGAAGGGGAGAATGGAGAGTTAGTGCTTAATGGGTACAGAGTTGCAGTTTGGGAAGATGAAAAAGTTCTGGAGTTGGATGGCAGGGATGGGCTCAGAACTCTATGAGTACACTTAATGCTACAAACTGTACACTTACCTGGAAATTCATCACTGGTCGTCTTACTCACCTTACATGCCCAAGCCAAATCACCAAATCCTGCAGATTCTATCTGAAAGCACCCCTTCCATCTCTATGCCTTAGTTTTGGCTCTTGCTTTCTCTCACTTCAACTAATGCAAGTCCGCTAACTATGCTCCCGGCCTCCAGTATCTTCCTCTAAGCCATTTTCCACACTGCCTCTAGAACGCTTTTTCTAGAACTCAGATCTCACCACACCACTCATCTAAAATCCCTCATATAGTACTTACAGAAATTACAACTTTTTTCATGCCCTCCCCCCCACAAAAGGTCTTTCGGTACTTGACTCTTTCTTTTATTCCACCACAGACTCAACTCTCCTCACCTCTTCACAAACCCTAGTCATTCTGATCTTCTCAGTTTTTTCCATATTCCAGGTTCTTTTATGCTTCTACACCACGGCACACGCTCTACCTAGAATGCCCTTCTCTCCTTTACCCCTGTGGACAACTCCCTCTCTTCCTTCCCCACTTAGATCAAACAGCCGGCTCCCAGGAGAACCTTCTCTAGTCCACTCCCTCACCCTTTTCTAACAACAGCAGCCCCGTCCCACACTCCTACTCAGGAGTTACCCTCTTCGCATTCACATCACTTCTTGAATTTACTGCATGGCATTTTTCTATGTGCCAAGAGTAAAGGCTTTGGAACCAGACTGCCTGGTATGAACTGGCCCCAGCATTGACTGTTTAACCTTGCCAAGGTACTTAACCCCTCTGGTCCTCCCTGTCATTATTTACAGTGTCTACCACAGAGGGACGTCGTGAAGAGTAAGTGAATTACCACAGGTAATGTGCTCAGAGTTTCGGCTCTGAATGTACTCATCAGTGATGGTGGTAGGACGAGGTAGAATCTCTGACACAAGACAGACAGCTCCGCAAAAGTGGGGTGTGCCTAGAGCCTTGAATAGCATGCATTCAACAACATTTATAGGAACAAGAGAAAAACAGAAGTGTGGAAGGAAGAAGGCAAGAAAAGAATTGTGGGAAGACTTACCGCCATTTTTGCCCACAGTTCGGAAGCACCTCCAGAAGGCCCGTAAGAACGATGCCCTGTTGTGAGGGGTGGCTTGGATGAAGCTGAATTCCCGAAAGAGAATGTGAGTTCCCTGACACACGCTGTTAAAACTGCAAAAAGAAAAATCAAGAAGTCATCATTAGATAGGCAGTTACGGAAGGCTGAAATCAGAATGAAAACTCAAGACCAGAAAGAACCACTGCCAAAAGGAGGAAAACATTTTTTCTCCAACAAAACTCTGAACTAGAGCCCTGGCCAGGTAGCTGCTCAGTTGGTTAGTGTCATCCCAATATGCCCAGGTTGCGGGGTCCATCCTGGTCAGGGCACATACAAGAATCAACCAGTGAGTGCATAAATGGGTGGGACAGCAAATTGATGTTTGCTCTCTCCCTCTCCCCCTTCCTCTCTCTCTCTCTCTCAAATCAATAAATTAAAAAAAAATTTAAATACAGGAAAAACTCTGGACTATAGATTAGACTGTCTTTTCAGAAGAAAGTTTCTTCGCACAACCATATCCCTCTTAAAACCACTGGAGTCCAATTCCTCTTCATGCTTCCCCCTCCCACATATACACACAGAGGACACTTTAATCAGTCACTGGAACATCTCATATAGAGGGAAATCTTTCAGTCTTTAACTGAATGATAGCGACACTCTTATCTTTTTGGAGAATACTCCTCTCCCTACATTTTTTGGAATTATGTTTCCTTAAAAATATTCTTTCTGTACTCTGACCTATATCAGCTGCCATAAGAACAACATAGCTTATGAGACATAGCTAGCTTGTCTGTTCCAGTTTAGGGGTGGTGTTGCATACTTCTCTGACAATAACCTCGGAGGAAAAGCCATGTGCCAAAGGATATAAAAGGTTCCAAGCAGAACACTAAAAGCAAGTAAGAGGAACAAGGGTAGAAAGTGGCCTCTGAATGAAAGTATGAAGCAAAGCCCCAGGGCCCAAGTGAGTCATTGTTTAAGCTGGGCTGGGGAAGGGGAAAAAATACACTCCATTGCCTTTGGGTTCTTCTGCCAAAGAAGTAAAGACTGTAGAGCCTGGCGTAATCTAAAAATGGAAATTCCACCAAAGAATAGGCAATTATCCAGTAATCAACACTACCAAAGGCAGACTCCAGGTTCCACAAAACTCCTAAATTCCCTGAGTATTGCAAATCATGAGTGGAAAACGAGTTAATCTTTATAGAGAGGCAGACATAAAAATGAAGATGGCAAGCAAGAGAGGGACAGTGGCAATTCTAAATGCCACTTTTAATTTGTTGACTAAAGGAGAGAAAAAAAAAAGCCTGAATCTCTGAACAGAACAGGAAAAAATTTCAGGAGCCACATACTCCGCTTTCCTTCTCCCTGACCGAATTCAGAGGCAAGCGTCTAACCCGTCTGTTTTCAACACGCAGTGTGCTACAGGACAAAGTTAGCCTCCTCCTTTCAACATTAACGATGCTGTAGGAGAAGGCAAGTTACACATTCTCCTTCCCTCTTGGAAAAGTAGCACAGAAATCTATTTCTAAGACACTATGAGGAAGTATCGGGACAACACCTGGCAAAGAATCAGGTCAGATGAGAGATTTTTAAAAGGTGATGAAAGTGTTAACCTAATTGCAGTTTATGGCAGTGCAATTTATTGTCTTGTGTGAAGGAAATTGAATAAGAAAGCAAACGAGCTGTTAGAGGTAAATGGAGTTGGCTATATTTTTAGCAAATGAAGTCTAAAATGATCAAATTCTAGCCTAAACTCATGAAGCAATCCAGCAAAGAATTGGCCCCAAAGTGTGCTTTATACCCCACAAGGGGAAATGCTGGTATCTAGGTCAAGATCCTAGCTTTAAAGGAACTAATACTAGTAAAATTATGTCCTCGGTGCAGCTTTTTAAAAATATCTTTTTGAAAAATCTAGGAAATAATTCATATATTAAAGAATCTGGTGGAGCCTCATTATACAAATAAGTACAAATTTCCCCCCAAATTTCTAAAATAGGAATTTTATAAAACAAATGATAGAACAAGAGCATATAATATTGAATATGAAAAGATTTACAATTGTGTTTACACTACTGCCTTTAAATAATCCATACTGATAAAATTCACATTTAGAGCCACAGTTCTTAAAAAAAAATTCACATTTAACTAAAAATAAAACTAATTAGAAACATTTGATTAGGGTGGCAGTTGGTCAGTAAGGGGGTCATAATCACTTTACCAAAAGAGTTAATAGATGATCTTAACCTTGACCAGTGAAAATTCTTTTAGATAAGATGGCTATAAAGAAAAAGCAGAAAAGGCAACATTGCTCAAAACTTCATTGTTCTTCTTCAACCTGAAACATCCTTTTTCTACCTCTATCTGTTAAAATTCTATCTAGGCTTTCCGTACTGTCTCAATGCCACGTTTCACATGAAGTCTCTTCCTGATTCGGTGCCCCCACACTCAATTCCCAGCGACCTCACTTGTAGTGTCTACTGGTACTCGCCGTTTGCTGTGTTGTTTTAAAGTTACTGGACTCATTTCCCCTACGAGACTGGGAGTTCTATGGAGTAAGCAGTTAGGTTGTACTCAATAAGTGTCTTGTGGGGAAATATTTTGAGGCTGAAAATACACTGTTAACTCTTCAAATCTTCATTTCCTAGTTTCAGCATCTATTGTTAATTCTTGCCAGAAGCAGTAACAATTACGATGGGTTTGCCAAATGGCAATTTTTCTAGTTACATCATTTCGTGTACATTTGTAAATTGACTTTCTATAGTAAAGAAGAGCTTACCTTTCTCATTCATTCGTTCATTCATTCATTATTTACATTATCCGGATTCATGAACTCTTACTTTATTCAATAGGTTATAATCCTTTACTACCATCATTTATTTTGATGCTCAAATTATCCCAGATATAGCTATGGAAACTCCTTCAAGCTCACTTCTATATATTTTTGACATGTCCACACAATTTTTTGATGATTTCCTTACTTTTTTATAGAATAAGATGTTCCAGGCTCATCTTGTTCTTTCCCTGCCTCATCCTAACCAGCCATTTCTCCAAGAAGCCCAAGTTGCTTTTAGTAGAAAACTGTGTTTAGAAACCAAGATCTAGGTACGTGCTGGATCTACTTTTTGCTCCAAATGTGTTATTACTTCCAGGCTCTCTCAGAAGACACTTAAGAAACAGATGACAGTGCACCCCCCCGCCACACACACCCTATATTCATTTCTGTATATCTAGCTATCTACATATATTAAAATGCATGGGTTCACACTGATTCAATCCCAATTCATTGTTACAGGGTACCTTCTATTCTTTCTCCTTTTTGTATTTGAAAATTCCTCTTCTTATAGAGAGAAATCTGGCTCCTATTACCCACAATATATATTTACTTATTTGTTCAATCCTAAAAGGCACAGCAATTGACAACCTATGCTTCTGTGAAAAAGCAGCCTACTAATTATAGTTCAATGCTTGTTTAGAGCTCTTTTCATTTTTAGTTTGAGGGAGGGCACACAGTCCAAATACTGTGTCCAATATTACTTAGTTTCCCCAATTCCTTCATTATGTTTATGCTATTCACTTGAAATAGTTTGCTTCAGTTGTTTTTGTTTGTATTCAATTTTAGGGACCCTCGTCCTTGTTAATTATATATATAGATATCTTGCCTATGTGAAATATTAACAGACTTCCAAAAGTAAGTGGCACCTTCCACCCTCTCCCCTCATCATTTTAACCTTTTCACCCCTGTAGGTAATGATTCCAACAACGCCCTGTAGGTAATGAATCTCATTGGTCTCTGGTTTATTCTTCCTGCATGCATTTTTTCTCACAGGAGCAAATACATGTACATATTAATACTCTTAATTCTCCATCTTTCTTATATAAAAAGTACCATAATAAAGACACCCTCTTATTCAATTCATAAGGATCTGATTATTTCTTTTTAACCTGTCATGAATGAGAAGTTCAGGAAATCTCTGATCCTCTGGCCACAAGAGAACCAGAGATATAAAAATTAAATTCTCTTTGTTAATGATATGTATCTTAAAAGGTAAACATTAATTTATTAAAATGAAATGGTCAGGGTTCCAGGTCGTGGTGCAACTCCAGGTGACAGGGCTGCTGCTCAGCCAGCGGGCGGGGAGGCGCAGCAGAGGCAGGGAGGCGGGCCTGGGAAGTGGCAGTGGGGCTGGCCAGGAGGAGCTACAGTGCCCGAGGATTCCAAGAATTCAGGGCAGGGGCCAGAAGATGCAGGGGAGCCAGACCCTCCCCCCAAGGAATGTGTCCCTGGCCACCTGGACCTGTAGTGTGGCAGCACCTTTAGATGAGGGGAAGACATAGATGAGGAAGACATAGGATAAACTACACAGCTGGTACAAGACAGCCAGGATTCAAACCCAGGAGAGAACTATTCAACATGAAGCTGAAAGCGCCTGCCCCTCTGGCGGGCAACTAGTTTCCTTCCTCTGATGGGGAAGACAGTCACCGTGAGTGCTGCAAGGGTGTTTGCAGCACTGCCAGTCTGTGGCCCTATGATCCTGTTACAAAACAAATACTCTACCTTCTAAGTAATTCTGTGCTTGAATACACCTTTTTGTGGTTATATGGAAGTTTTTGTTTTTATAAGTGAAATTTAAATGCTCCCCTCTAATTCTGTAATATTTTTTGATTAATACACTTAAAATGAATTGACATTGCTGAGACTGAATTGCCTCAGAAGCTCCACACTCAAAGGATCCCGTAGTAAGACTTCTGGTGAACGTGGAGGCATAGGTAAACACGGCTTACCTCCTTGCACAACCACAGCAAAAATTACAACTAAACTACAAAATAACTATCGCCCAGAACTGTCAGAAAATCGAGCTCTACGGAAGTCTACCAACCAAGAAATTGAAGAAGTCACACTTATCCAGATAGGTAGCAGAGGAGGAAATGTGGAGAAGTGGAACACCTGGTCCCACATCCACATGTGGTGGATAAAAAAAGGGAGGGATCCCTTGGGAGTGAGGGATCCCAGCCCCACACCAGACCACCCAGCCCAGGGTTCCAGTACCAGGAAAATAAGTCCCCATAACATCTGGCTGTAAAAATCAGTGGGGGCTGGGGTGGCAGAAGAAACTACAAGATTCTCAGGCATCTCCTCTTAAAGGGCCTGCAATGGACTTAGGACTTACACAGACACACTCCCTCTGGGCTCAGCCCTGGGTCAACAGGTAGAAGGGCACCAGTGGCACATGGGGAGAAACTGAAGTGTCTGGCATCAGGGTGAGCACTGGGGGACAGCCTCTTCCCAGACAAAACTCCAGAGGCCAGGCAGCAGCCACTGTCCCTTTTCTGAGCCCTCCTCCCCACAGAGGTACAGCAGGACACCAAATCTGACACTCCATCAACCTGGTTCACACAGGTTGCCCCACCCTGGTGATTACCTAAGGTTCCACCCCATCCATCTTAAGGGTGAGCTTTTCTACAATAGGCCATGCTACTAAGACAGGGAGTCAAAGCAGTTCTACTTAATACATAAACACAAACACAGGAAGGCTGCCAAATTGAGGAGACGAATAAACATGGCCCAAATGAAGGAACAGAACAAAACTTCAGAAAAAGAACTCAACAAAAGAGATAAGCAATCTATTAGATGCAGAGTTCAAAACATTGGTTATTAAGATGCTTGAGGAACTCACTGGGTACTTCAACTGCATAAAAAAGACCCAGGCAGAAATGAAGGTTACACCAATAGAAGTAAAGAAAAATTTACAGAAAATCAACAGTGGATTGGGTCAAGTCAAGAATCAAATCCATGATTTGGAACATAGGGAAGAAAAAACATTCAATCAGAATAGCAAGAAGAAAAAATAATTAAAAAAAACCAAGGATAAGGTAAGGAGCCTTTGGGACAACTTCAAATGTACAAATATTCCAATAACAGGGGTGTTGAAAGAAGAAGAGGAAGAACAAGAAATCGAAAACTTATTTGAAAAAATAATGACAGAAAACTTCCCTAATTTGGTGAAGAAAATAGACATATGAGTCCAGGAAGCACAGAGACTCCAAAACAAGGTGTACTAAAGAGGACCACACCAAGACACATCGTAATTTAAATGCCAAAGCTTAAAGATAAAGAGACAATCTTAAAAGCAGCAAGAAAAAAAGCGGATAGTTACCTACAAAGGAGTTCCCATAAGACAGTCAGCTGATTTCTCAAAAGAAACCTTCCAGGCTAGAAGGGACTGGTGAGATGTACTCAAAGTGATGAAAAGCAAGGACTTAGAACCCATATTACTCTATCCAGCAAAGCTACCATTTAGAATGGAAGGGCAGATAAAGTACTTCTCACATAAGGTAAAGCTAAAGGAGTTCATCGTCACCAAGCCATTATTATATGATATGTTAAAGGGACTTATTTAAGAAAAAGATAAAAACTATAAACATTAAAATGGCAACAAATCACAACTATCAACAATTGAATCTGAAAAACAAACTAAGCAAACAGCAGAATAGAAACAGCATCATAAATACAGAGATCATTTGGAGGGTTATCAGTTGGGAAGGGGAAAGGAGAGAATGAAGGAAAAGGTGCAGTGATTAACAACTACAAATTGGTGAGAACAGAATAGACAGGGGGCTGTTAAGAACAGTATATGAAACGGAGTAGCCAAAGAACTTATATGCATGACCCATGGACTTGAACTAAGGGGGGATTGCTGGAGGGAATAGGAGGTACTTGGTAGAGGGGGGCAAACAGGGAAAAATTGGAACAATTGTAATAGCACAATCCATAAAATATACTTAAAAAAAGAAATAGTCACAGTATAAATATCTCCTAAATTGATTTTAAAATAAAATAATTAATAAAATTCCATAGTTCTCCCATTTTGTTAGCATAGTATTTAAATAACTCTAGAATAACATATCAAGAAAGTGAAGCAGGAGTTATGTTAAAAAAATTAAATTATTCAGTAATCAGACATCTGTAAATATGTTAAGCTAGTGTGAGTCCTTGATACAATTGTATTTTCTCATTAAATAAATAAAGCCTGGGGGGATGGGTGAAAAAGGTAAAGAGATTAAGAAGCGCAAATTACCAGTTATAAAAATAGTCATGCAAGGACTACCAAGGACAGAATTAAATGTAAATGTAATAATAGTAGGTCTGTAACACAGACATTCCCATTCCACATATAGAAGTAATAAAGAGCAAAAGAACCAAATTAAAATATTCCAACTCATTTTAAATGTGCCAGGAGGCAAAACATTCAAAGCTCCTGCAATACTCCCTATCTTCCAAATATTCCCGTGCTTTTTTACTCAAACTAAAAATGGCCAGTGGGCGTTGACCTACATAGTTAGATTTGACTGTAGCAGTTCAGAGTCTTCCTAGGCCATTCTCTTACCCCCTTATCTTTCTAAAACCAGGCCAGATCACTAGAGCAGACTTCTATTAGAATTGGAGTTGTCTCCTGCTGTTTTGAGATGAGATTTATTTGGAAGGAATCCTAAAGAGATCTACCAAAGAAGCAAAATATGAGAACAAATCACATCCAGTACACACTGGCCATACCGAGGTGATACACAGAATAGGGATCAGCCTTTGAAAAATAAGTAAGATCAAAGATCCAAAACATCTCAGAAAGAATCAAGGCGAAGTAAGCTTCTGGTGCTTCTATAAACAGAAAGAAAAAAGATATTCTGTGTAGAGGGGAAGTAAAATCTTTGTGACATATTTCCCATTAAGGGATTGGCAACATTAGCAGACTGGAGTTTTGTTTTGCAGAAGGTCTCCAAACCCTAAAGATAAATATATTCCTGTGGCATGATTTGGTCCCCTGAACTAACAATCCCTGGATTTGTTCTCCTTCCTTGTGAAATTCAGATGCAGTCGAAGCCATTAAATGTTTTCTTTCCATTGCCTATCTGCCACAGAGTTTGGCAACGCTAACCTGATGAGCGAGATCAGCAAAGCACGTCAGCAGAGTCTGTGTTGCAGAACCCCAGCGGAGTCTGGACAGCACACTTGAACAGAGCTGCCTCACGTCAATTCCTTGCTAACAGTGCTGCAAAGAAGTTTCTGCACATAAGTTTAATGCTCAATTTCTAAGAACTTCTAACTCTCTCCTGGGCTGTTATCTATTGTTCAAACAAAAACATGTTCACTTTTTCCTGTAATATGTATTGTGATCCCATATCCAAGGGGAGATTTGACAAAGCGTGGCTTTAACATGTGGTACATTTCGAATAACATACTGCTGACAGATATGCATCAGGGGAACCAACTGCAGATTCTCTGTTGGCCAGGAAGAACTGAGAGTAAAAGTATAGAAAATAGAAATCGACCACACTACAGATGGGTACTCAAATCCTCTTCATCTTCCCATTCCAGCACTGGCTAAATTAGAAGTAGAACATCCAAGATCTTTGGCTTCTTTAATAAGTCCCAAATTTAGGAAGAAATCCAACAGGGACTAATCAATCTTCAGTCACTTTCTAGAATAAGTGAACCAGTTTGTCAGAACCGAGTTGTCATTGTGTTGAACGGGACTCACAGCAAATTTCTGCACAGCAAAACAACTACATCAGAGGCTTATCAGTTCACTCTAATACCCTAAGCACTTGTATTGCATACCGAGATTTCTTCTGGCTGAGTAATCCTCAGTAGCAGAGCTAGTTTTCAGACCAGCGTATCAGTGAGATCACATCTGACTGCATTTTGAAGACAAGAACTCCTGAGACGGGCCCTGAAAGCTGTGGAAAGCTTCTGCAATGGTCAGTATAAGCAATGCTGAGTTTTCTCTCCTTGGTTACATCACCAAGTGCTCTTCTGTCACCAAACCCCAGAAAGAATCTTCTTAAAGCACTCGTCCCACCCACCCTGGGCTGATGCTAAGGCGGAAGGAGACTGTTTGCAGACAGGCCAACCTCCCAGCACATTCTCCCCAAGAAGACTAATCAAATGATTTAGTTCTCACTTGCTGTTTCCTGAAAGTCAACTGCTCCTTATTAGATCTTTGTTTTTAATTCAGTTAGCCTCCCCCACCCCCCGCCAGAGTTAAAAATGTTTCAAACTCCCTTTTCAAGCCTTCCAACTTCAAAACTTATTGCTAAAGGCCTGGCATGCTATGGTAAACTCCCAATTGCATGTCAGTGGAGAAGCAAGATGATTCATTAACATCTGCTTACTCTTTGCAATTTTAAGTGTTAAGGAACATCTCTCTCTCTTTTTTTTAAGGATTTTATTTATTTAGTTTTAGACAGAGGGGAAGGGAGAGAAACATCAATGTGTGGTTGCCTCTCGCACGCACCCCCACCAGGGACCCAGCCTGCAACCCAGGCATGTGCTCTGACTGGGGATTGAACCAGTGACCCTTTGGTTCGCAGGTCGGCACTCAGTCCACTGAGCCACACCAGCCAGGGCAGGGACACCTCTCTTATAAAGTTGTTTATACCATGCCAATAGAAACAGGCAAATGAATACATGTACCTCAGGATGGGAAATCAATGCACAGAGCACTGGGAGCAGGTCACTATATACATACTCTTTACAGCATCTTAGAAATTTAAATTATAAAAAGACAATGTAGCAATTTAGAAAATGCTTTCCATACACTATAAAAACAGAAAAAAGTATATAATTTATAATTTTAACTACATTAAAATAGGTCTGCATAAGGAAAATATTACAAATTTAAAAGACAATTGTATTTACTAATCATATTAGGGTTGTTGGCTTATAATTGATTTATTTCTCTGTCATCCAAATATTCTGCAGTGTTAAGTTTTCGCAATAATTTTTTTAAATGGCACTTATGTGTCTAGATTGTCTCATTCCTACAAGGTCTCTAAACTGACCTCTTGACCACAGAACTTCCAGGAGTTTGCCTAATTTCACCTAAAGTGCAGAATGATCATGTTTTCACAGTTTCTCCGGGGAAACATCCCTTGCCTTACAGGAAAAGTTCCTGGACAAAGAGTATTCCTTTAGAATGTTGCAGTATTTCTTCTAGACCTCACCTCCTGCTACATGTTACTTCTCACGTTCATTCATCTGTGGTCTCTAAACCTGTCATCTGTTATTTTTTTCTCTTCAGCTCTATCTTTTAACCTGAAGGTCTCTTTTGGCAACTGGCTCACCTCATCCTTTATATAAGAAATGATTTTTAAAAGAGGGGCGAGGTGGAACACAAACAATAACTTGGAAGTAAATGTATACCTTAGAAAGTAAAATATAATAGCCCTGGCTGGTGTGGCTCAGTAGATTGAGCGCTGGCCTGTGAACCTAAACATTGCTGGTTCGATTCCTGGTCGGGGCACATGCCTGGGTTGTGGGCTGGGTCCCACGTTGGGGGCCTGTGAGAGACAACCAACTGATCGATGTTTCTCTCACATATCAATGTGTCTCTCCCTGTCTTTCTCTCTCCCTCCTCCTTGCTCTGGAAGTGAGTGAATGAAATCTTTAAAAAAAAAAAAAGTAAGTAAAATATTATAGAATTATCATATGATCCAGCAATTCCAGTTCTGGGTTTATAGTAAAAAGAAATGAAAGTAGAGACTTAGATATCTGCATACCGTGGTCATGATACTATTGGATTATTCACAATAGCCAAAAGATGGAAGCAACCCAAGTATCTATCAACAGATGAATAGATAAAAAAACACATACAATGAAGTATTTTTTAAAAGATTTTATTTTTTTAAAGATTTTATTTATTTTTAGATAGAGGGCAAGGGAGGGAGAAAGTGAAGGAGAGAAACATCAATATGTGCTTGCCTCTCGTGTGCCTCCTACTGGGGACCTGGCCTGCAACCCAGGCATGTGCCCTGACAGAATCGAACCTGCGACCCTTTGGTTCGAAGACCAGCACTCAGTCCACTGAGTCACACCAGCCAGGGTCATACATTGAAATATTAAGCCTCAAAGGAAATTGTGATATGTACTATAACATGTAGACCTCGAAGACATGATGTTAAATGCAATAATCCAGTCACAAAAAGACAAATATTACATGATTGCAGTTATATGAGGTACTTAGAATATTTAAATTTACGGAGAGAGAAAGCAGAATAATGGTTTCTCAGGGGCTAGGGGAGGTGGGAAGGGGGAGTGGGTGTTGAATGGTACCGAGGTTCAGTTTGGGAAGATGAAAAAGTTCTGGAGGTGGATGGTGGTGGCGGCAGCTGCAGAAGAGTGTGAATGTGCTTAATGCCACAGATCTGTACACTTAAAAATGCTTAAAGTGGAAAATTTCATGTTATGTATACTTTACAATAAAAATTAAATGACGTATGTTATTGGTGTCAAATTCCCAGTATGTCTATTTAGAATTGCCTGATGGAATGAGAAATTGGAATTATAACCAAAACATTTTTGAGAGTGGTTCTGAACTAAAAATGACTACCGAATTGCTACTTAAAGTGTGGACCAAGGATAGTAGCTTTGGTATCACTTAAAATCAGAATCTCAGGCCCCATTCTATACCTACTAAATCTGATTCCACGTTTTAACAAGATCCTTAGGTGATTCACATGCATTACAGTTTGAGAAGCATTAGTCTGGGGTAAATCTAATCACTTTGAGCTGTGTGACTTTGGGCCAGGTACTTAACCACTTTGTGCCTCAATCATTTTTTTTCAATGTGTAAAATGGTGGTAATCGGAACACTTACTACATAAGGTTGCCAAAGGTTAAATGTGATAATAATGCATGTTGTATAAGGCCTGGCACATTCAGGGACTATTAGCTATTATTATTACTTTGCTGTGCAGAAGATCTGTGAAAGTTGATTTTGGGAACTTTTCCAAAAAAATGGAATACTTAGGCCCGGGCTAGTGTAGGTCAGTATTGAGCACTGGCCTGCGAATCAAAGGGTCGCTGGTTCGATTCCCAGTCAGGGCACATGCCTGGGCTGCAAGGCCAGGTCCCCAGGAGAGGGCGTAGAAGAGGCAACCAGACACTGATGTTTCTCTTTCCTTCTCCCTTCCCCTCTCTCTAAAAATAAATAAATAAAATCTTAAAAAACAATAGTAGACTTAGGAAGTCAATATTTTCCAAAAATAAGAATAGTGTATAGCTTCAAGAGATAATTGTGAAAAAAGAATATCTGGGAGATATAGTTTTGGAAAAGTACAAAGAAATGGAAATACTTTCTTCAGAAGACCCAATAGAATAGAGGTGTCAAATTCATTCACAATGTGGAAATTATATTTTCTTGGTAAAGTAGGGGAGGACCAGACTAATATTGTTTACAAAATATAAATGGAATGGAAGCAGCTTTAATGAAACAATACCATGTTTTTAAGATATTTTGGGAATCAAGTGGAATGGATTTCACATCTGAAATCTGAATATGGGATATAAACTTTCTGCCGAAATATCACAAGTATTTTTGATTTATGTGATAAAGGACCAGATATTTGTCTGAGGGAGCGGGGTGGAAGAGAGTAAAATATTGACAAGGGAGGAGATAGAAGGGACAGCTACACAGGAACCCACAAACTGCTAGCACCTGCAGAAGATGTTGCTGAGTTCCTAATTTCTCTGCCAGGAGATCCTTCCTTGTCCCAGAAAAGACTTCTGGAGACAGAGAGGATTTAAAGAAATAATATTGTTAAGAAGTGAGGTTGCTGGGCTTGCACTTTACTATCCGGAATCCCTTTATCTTTCTTGAGAGCCCCCCCAGATCTCTTTTATTCTAGGTCAGTAATTTAACACTCTCAGCTCTCAATTCAAAGCCTGTAATGACCTTGCTGTGCTGAATTATTAGCCCAGGATATAGAAAGAGAGAGAGAGGGAGGGAAAAAAAAAACACTAAAAACAACAGAGGCCTTTTGATCAGAGCACCAAACTGCAGTTCGCTGTAACTCAAGCTGTCCATTCTTACATGGCAGGAATTAAGGACTCCCCCTGCCAGGCAGGACCCTATTAAAAGACAATAGCTGTTTGAAAAGGGTAAGCAAGTTGATATGGATATAATAGGCCACATATGGGGGCCCCTTTCTACTCTGAAATAAAGCTCCTTCTTAAGAGTTGTGAGCTGAGAAATCCAGTATTCAGTAGGCAGGAGGAGGAGGTATAATGGAAGAGAGTGGGTAGCCATGCAGAAATGCCTGAAGGTGCTTCAGGGAAAAGGGAGGAGGGCTTTGGGGAGCCGGAAGAGGTGAGCATCAATCACTGAGGAGAGGGGCTTTCAGAATGGCCAGGTGCGAGCTTGTTAGGGCCAACGATGACAAAGATCTGGCTGGAACCAATATAATGGTTGGTTTCTCTAACGGGTTAACAACAACAAAACAAGCAGCAAAGTCGTAAACTCTTGCCAGGAATGATGCAGCTGGCAAAAAGAAATCCTTTCTGCCTTGTTTTAAACAACCAAAAATGTGAGCATCTTAAACTCCAGATGAATGCCATCTACTGCTACTAAATGTTCTTATTGTTTAAAAAAACCCTCTGCAAAACAGAGACAGTGGACCCCAAAGAATTCACCTCTTGCCTGCAATCTACACCCCTCCTCAGATACAAAGAGGTGACCACAGGACACAGGACTTCTTACTCTATTAGCTAAACCATGTTTACTAGTTAATTCATGTTTGCTAATCTATCACCAAACACTCTGTCCATTAGTGGATGATGCTTCTGGAGAATCTTAAATCCATAGAGCAGAATGTCCTAACCACTGTTTTAGCTACCTGTAAGATCTTCTTAGTATGTTACAAAACAAGGAATGACTTAAGAGTGATGCAAGGTATTTAAACACATTAATCTAGCTGTTTATGACTAAATTCTAAACCCCCAAAGTCCTAAACAAAAAATATCAGAAAGATATTTTTCTTTCCTCTACCATGTGCTAATTGCCAAATGAACAATGCTCCAGTTCCCATCCACTTCACTCAATGGGCTAGCTTGACGGAATCACAGCAAAGACAATACAATAGATCTCTGACACTGGCTTGTTTTACTAAGTGGTCAGCAGGACAAAAAACTGATCTTTAGCAAATTGAAGTGTTTTGCTGATTAAAGAGAAGACAAAGATTCCCAAGGGGGAAAAAAAATTTTTGATTACCACTGGGTTTAAGACTCCAAAATAAATATATTATTTTTATTAAAAGTTACTAGAGATCATTGTTTCCATCAAATATTGCAATTCTAAACTACTCTCCACTATGGATTCCAGTTCATTTCAGATGGTGTCATCGTGTAGGAAGGGAGGGATGAGAAACAGCAATGGAGCGCACCAACCACCACGCTCCTTCCCCAAATCATGCCTTAGCATATGCTGACCATATTTTTAGAAGTTCAACTTGGGACATATAGTCTATAAAGGTTTTATTTAGTTTGTGGTGGGCCACTTCCAGGTGTGAAAAACAGCCTAAAGATTACATATATACACTGACTGGATATGTTTAAATGCCATATTATCTGATAAATCTTAAGAGACATATAGCCTATGTAATATAAAAAATAAAACTCATTAAACAGGACGACACATGTAGTATGGCACCATTTATAAAAAACTACATATCTAGGGGTGTATATATAAGCAGAAAGATGTCTGAAAGAACAGAGAAAGTGGAGGAAGGGAAACAAATTGAAGAAAGTTCCTCGGAACTGAAAGACATGAGTTTGCGGATTGAAAGGACCCTTCAGCCTACCACAACGAACGCAGACACACATCAAGGCACATCGCTGTCGAAACTGGCCTACACCTTTGATTGGGGGCGTGGCAAGACCACTCTGTAGAAGAGCAGGTAGGAGAGAAATAATTGGTGCAGCTATCTTTGCAAAATACAACATGTCACAGTTGCCCCCTGGCCACAACAATTTACAGTTCTCCCAAATGCAAAATACACCGTGACCCTTTACAGCCCCAAACTCCAGAATCTTGTCATACAAATCAAATCCAGGTATAGATGCAATTACAAGTGCAACTTCTTGGGTACAGTTCCTCCAGTATGGTTCCTCTTCCTGAGCTCCTGTAAACTAAAGAGACAAGTTATATGCTCCCACACATCAGTATGTAAAATAGTGATACAGGGATAGGATAACCACAATAGACTTCCATTCAAAAAGAGGGAGAATGGGTGGCAATATAGCAATTATTGGTCCATTGCAATTCTGAAATCTACCCAGGTACCTGTTTTATTTCCTCGATTTGTGTCCAGTACTTCTCCCTGGTAATGACTTTCCATGGCTTTTGACTTTGTACTCTGGGCTTTTGGTTCCACTTTCTGAATCATACTTTCATTTCTACAAAACATAGTCTCAGTTTACAGCTGAGCAGCTTTCTTAGCTTGCTTCCTGCCCATAGAAGTCTGGGGGTCTAAAGGCCACTTTCTAATTTGTATTATCTCCATCCTCTTAAAAAGTGATGCCTTTTCTATTAACTTTATTGGGTTTTACTCCAGTAGACAAAATCTATACTCACAAATCTCTTTGAGACAAGCCCTTCTCTATTTGGGTCTCCCTATGAGGCTGCTGTGGGACAAAACCCTTAAGATCCCTGGCCTTTGGTCTATCTAAGAGTCTATGAGGCTCCACCTTGAAATCTTTCTGCGGTCTTAGCAAAGGGTTCATCTTTACCCTAAGAATCCATTTTCCTGACAGCACTCTAAACACGACCTTTGTCTTGAGACACTTTCTTACTTTGAGTACTTTTTGCTGGTTGGAAAACATGTCCTGAACTCTCAATATTTTCTCTAAATTCTACTTGAAAACGAAATAGTTCATTCTTTAGTTCATCCCTCTCACATTTCACTATAGGCAGTTAGAAAGAGACAGGCGGCCCAGAAATCTCCATAACTAGATCATCACATTCGGTAGGTACATTCCCTACTTTTCACATTACTACAGGTGTCATTACATAGCAACGGTCCTCTTATCTCCAGTTTCCAATAACATTTCCCTCATTCATTTAAGCCTTCATTGACAGTCTCCTTGAGGCCCATCAGAATTCCACTAATAGTCTCCTCATGGTCCTTCCAGTCTTTCCCTGCTGCCTGGTCTTAAACCAATGACACTGGTTTTAGGGTTTTGTTCCTGCAGCACCTCACTCGCAGTAACAGATTCTGTTGTGGTCATCCACTGATGCATAATAAACCATACCAAACTCAGTGGCCTAAAAAGTAACTGTTATGTTCACGGATTTAGTCAGTCAGGAATCACACAGAGTGCAGCCGAAATGGCTTGTCTCTGCTCCATGATGTCTGGGGTATAAATTTGTAGGACTTTGATGGCTGAAGGTGACTCAAATGGATGGGAATGGAATCATCTGGAGCTTCTTCACTCACATGTCAGGCAGCTAGGCTGTGATGACTTGAAGACCGGGCTTGTGGCTGAGCTTCTTACGGCCTGGCATCTGGTTAGTAGGAGAGGGTGTCCTGAGAGGGAATGTCTGGAAAGTGTGTCCCCAGAGATCAAGACGGAATCGACACGGCCTTTTGTGACCTAGCCTTGAAAGTTAGATGGTGTTACTTCTGTCATATTATATTCAAGGGGAGGGAACGACATAGACCCCACTTCCCGAAGACAGAAGTATCAAAGAATATGGCATCCTGTTTTAAAACCACTATCAAGGAAAAAAGGAATCCCAAAACTAATGGTGAAAACCCGAAGGTCAGATCACTAGATAACTGCCTTTAGCAGGAACAGAGATCAAATAATATAGATAAAGCAAATCAGAAGAGTCTAGGAGAGACTTCTTTAAGAAGATAAAATAGAGAGAATGAGTACATACTTATATTAATGTTACTTTCTTTAATCAAAGTCCTGGCAGTTAATGAATCATTCGTTTTAAAAGGGTAGCTGAGGAAAGTCTTTAAAAAAGGACACCTGTAAGATGCATGGACAACATTAAGGGAAAGTATTTTCTTAGGGCTAGCAACAGTCTGAAGGGACAGGTAGAGGGAGTGGTTTCTTTAATCCAGAAAGAATATGGACCATCCGATATCAGTTGTCACTTTCAGCAGCAGAACAGAGCCAACCCAAACTCACAGCAAACTGGTAGGGAGAGAAACACAAGAATGTGTACCCCACCTCACTCTTTCTTCTCCTGTCCTTCAATCTCTTGCCAACACCTCCCTGTGGCTTTAACCCAAATGGAAGCCACAGCACAAGGGAATCTATGGATTCAAGTCCATACTGATCAGTCCTCCAGAGTAGAGAAATGTGGAGAGTGGATCTGTGGGGGCAAATGGAAAATAAATAACACAGTACTAAAAAGAAATTTATTCAGTTGAGTAGACTTTGAAGAAACATCAGTGATAATCTTATAGGAAATTAATCAAACAAGAAAAAAAAAAAGACAATCCCTGGGGCGAGAAGGTTGTGCAACATAATTCAGTGTCAACAATGTTTATATACTTATAAGACATAAACACTAAGTACTGGTATAACCAAAATTTGATGTAAGTATATTAGAAGGCTGGGGGCTTAGGAAGACTATGTATGTGTGCTTAAGTGTGTCAAGGAAGTTAGATTTACCTCTTAGACAGTGGGAAGTCAATAGATAATGCCTGAAATTGCAAAAATCAAGTAGCAACATAAGCAAGTGATTTGGAGATCAACAAATAAATGCCAAACAAATCACTCTAAGGAGTTGAAAGTGGTTACCTCTCAGGAATGGGAAACTACACTGAGAGTTGGGGGGATGCTATTTTTTTTTTAATTCTCATAGAACTATTTTACCCTTTAAACTGTATGCATGTATAACTTTGATTTTTTAAAAAAAGCAGGAAAAGAATACTCAGCTTAGAGGGCCACCTGCTCTGTGAAACCTTCCCTGACCCCTCAAACTGAATTAAGTCATCTTTCCTCTGGACATTCTTACTGTTAGCACCTGAACCTCTAGTTAGCTCAAATTGCAAGTAATTTAATTACTGGCTAATTTGACTGTGAGTACCCTGAAGGTAGGGACCATATCTTATTAATCCTTGTTTCTCAGCACCTGTCATAAACCCAGGCACATAAGGGGTATGTAAGAAATATTTCCTGAATTGAATGATCTCAGCTGATGGCACCAGCAACCTACCAGTAGTAACACAGGGTAAAAAATTTCAAACTATCTTTCTAACCCCTCACATACACATCTTCCTGAGCTCTATTACCTCACTGTTACAGACTAACGATTTGTGTCCCCCTCAAAATTTATATGCTGAAGTGCCCAAGGTGAGAGTATTTGGACGTGAGGCCTTTGGGAGGTAATTAGGTCATGAGGGTGGAGCCCTGGTGAATCGATCAGCTCCTTGTAAGAGAGGCTCAGGGGACACTTGCCTCTTCTGCCATGCGAGTATACAGTAAAAAAAACAGCCACTTCGGAAATGGAAAGCAGGTCTCAACAGGCTCGGAATCTGCCAGAGCCTCGGTCTTGAATTTCCAGGCTCCTTAACTGTGAGGAATAAATTTCTGATTTTATAACCCACCCGGTCTGCGACAGTTTGTTATAGCAGCTCAAACAGACCAAAGCACTGACCACAGCCCTTCCGTCATTCTCTGCGCCCTTGCGCATGTTACTCCCTCGGCTGGAGACACCCTCCTTCTTCGGTTCCCATCCTCCACTACTCATCTTCCAAGGACCACTGGAAGTAGTATTCAATACGACCTCTGTCATGAGGCTTTCCTTAAAATGCGTAGTCAGAATAAATCTCTCCTTGCACGTATCCCAAAGTATGTCGTGTGAAATTCTCCTTGGCACTTATTTAACAGCACCTTAATAATTACACTTGTACCCTGGCTGGGTAGCTCATTTGGCCAGAGCATAACCCCAGTACGCCAAGGTTGCAGACCCAGTTCCCAGTCAGGGCACATACAAGAATCAACCAATGAACGCATAAATGGGGCGAACAACAAACTGATGTCTCTCTCTGTCTCTCTCTCAAAAGTCATTAAAAAATTATGATTATTATGCTCACATCTGATTCCTCCCTGAGTTCATAAGTTTCTCGAGTTCCACTGGCTCATTTATCTTATATCCTTCACCAGCATGGCGTCTGGCATATAGCAGGTCCACAAACACTGCAGAATAATAGGGTTTTGCTGTTATGTAAACTGCCATTATTTCTGCTGCCATGAGAACGACGGTGAATCCTCGAGGACCATGTCTGGTACAGGGACTAGCATATATATAGTACGTATGTAATAGGTACTAATTTTAAAAATTAAAAGAAGACAAGGTAGTAAATTTTATTTCTCAGACTTCACAAGGTTCTTTTACTCTGCCTTTCTTCTTATCTCCACATAATTGAGCCTCCCACAAACTGGCCCTATGCTAATTATACATTTCCTGCTTCTGGCTTTGCAACATGTACCAGGCTTCCACAAGTCAAGTCAGACTTCTTTATGGCTCCTTGCAGTGTGCGGTATTTTCTACTTCTGCTAATATAATTACATTCCACTAGAATGAAAGTTCCAAATACTTCCTCTTACAATAAAAGTACATTAGGTAATGCAGACTAACCCTCCTGGCTGAGAAAAACTGGATGAATTATTAAAAGCATCTGTTTGAAGCCACCAGGGCAAACGAAGAATGACAAGGCCAAGTTCTAAGAGGAGAAAACACAAAGAGGTGAGCCCAGCATTTGGGGCCACTTTTCCCCATGGGCAGGAATTCTAAACAGAAGGATCCATGTATCGAATTCAAGGGATTCCACGGAATTTGATATGAAAAAAATTAAATTTTTAGTTTTACTAACCTCTGACTGGAATTTAGTATTTCCTTCAGTTATGAATGTAAACATAGAATTAGCAGTTCTTATGATTTTTTTAAACAACAGAAATCTCAGATATTTTCCATTAAAGTTGTTCTAGGTATCTTATAATATCATTTATATTTATCACTACTTCCAAAATAATGTATTATTGCACCCACTACTAGCTCCAGGGACCTCTGCCAGTCATAAAAGAGTCAGCTGCTAGACTGAGCAGGTAGTAATTTTGAATTAAAGTTAAGTTCCTGAGTTTTCAAATGATTCTTGATGCTTGGTAGTAAAAGAAACTGGAGTTCAGGACTCACTCAGGCGAGGGACAGGGACTCTGGTAAATCTTCGGCTCTAGCTGGCACTCTGAAAAGCTATACCTAGAAATAGATCAGCCCTACCTGATACCTACACCTGGCTTCAAATGATTTCAGTCCCCGACTGGACTGAGGTCATCCAGGATTGTTAGTGCTCAGGCCACCTGCCAGAAATGAATGTAAATCCCCTCTGAAGAAAGATAACATCATTCTAAGCCTCACATTACCTCTATAATTTTTCATATACAATGTATAGCTCTCAACTAGAAGGAGAAAAAGGTATACTACAAGATAAGACAATGGAGTTAAAAAAAACAAGAGAGAGAATTGATTATAGACACAGACCCACAGGGAATCTAAATAATAAATTGTGGACTTCTTAATAATTATACTTTACTATGTGCAAGCAAATGAAAGATAAAATCTAATAAAGAAACCATAAAAAAGAACTGATTGGTAATTCTTGAACTAAAAACTACAATAATTGGAAAAGGCTATCCACTGTATGATTCCAACTATATAACATCCTAAAAAAAACAAAACTATGAGGACAATGAAGGTTGGGGTGAGGTTCGGGGATAAACAGGCAGAGCACAGAGGATTTCTGGATCAGTGAAAATACTCTGCATGATACTATAATGATGAATACATGTCATTACACACTTGCCCAAACCCACTGAATGTACATCAAGGGTGAAGCCTAGGGCAGACTTTGGACTTTGGATGACAATGATGTGTCAGTGTAGGTTATCAACGGTAACAACTGTACCGCTCTGGGGAGGGATGTTGGTAATGAGGAAGGCTATGCATGTCTGGGGTCAGGGAAAATACGGGAAATCTCTACAATCCTCTCAATTTTGCTGTGAACCTAGAACTACTTTTAAAAAATAAAGTCTTTAAAAAACAAACAAAGCATTACTTAAACGATGTAAAGTTTTCATAATAAACTATAGGAATAAACTATACAAAGTAAAGCTAACTAACATCCTCTTTGTTTCTGGGAATAAAAATAAGAAAGAATGAAGCACTATGGAGGGCAATACTAAGGGAAGTATGAGAAACACTAGTAACTAAATCCTAAGTTTTCTTCAAACTAACTTTCAATTATTCAGTTTCCCTAGCGTGCGATTTCTATTTTTCCTTCTTTTATATTTACAACAGATTGATTAAAAGAAAGATACAGAACACAAACAAACACTAATTAGAAACAAGAATTCAGTAGATGGGTTTATCAGCAAATCAGACATAAATGAAAAGAGAATTAATGAACTGGAAAACTGGTTAAAAATATCCAGAATGAAGCATAAAAGACAAACAATAGAAATTACAGAAAAGTACATAAGAGACAGAGGATATCGTGAAAAATGACATGTCATTATCCTAATGTTTATGTCATTGAAGTCCCAGGGGTGAAGATAGTGGAACAGAAGTAAAATCGAAAAGCTAAACATTGAGAACTTGCCAAAACTGATAAAAGGCATCAAGTTTTTGATTCAAGAAGCACTAAGACTCCCAAATAGTTTGACTATAAAGAAAAGCAAACTGAAGCACATCCTAGTAAAACTACCAAAAACCAAAGCTCAAGAAGAAGTATCCAAAAAGTAGCCAGAGATAAAGGACAGATTATTTTCAAAGGTGTACAAGATTGATAGCTGATATCGCAACAGAAACAGTGGGACCCAGAAGCTAATGGAATGGTATATACTAAGTGCTAAAAGAAAATAACTGTCCCTGGCTGGTGTGGCTCAGTGGATTGAGCGCCAGCCTACCAGCCAAAGGGTTGCTGGTTCTATTCCCAGTTAAGGGCACATGCTTGGGTTGCTGGCCACCTCTCCAGTAGGGGGTGCTCCAGGGGCAACCACACATGGATGTTTCTCTCCCTTTCTCCTTCCCTTCCCCTTTCTCTAAAATTAAATAAATAAAACCTTTAAAAAAAAAAGAAAATAACTGTCAACCCAGAATTTATAAAAGAAACTGCTCTTCAAAATAAAGGTTTATAGATAGTTAATAGTTTTCAATTAATAATTTCATGATTTTCATAATATGCTACGGTTAGAAAAGATGTTAACATTAGTAGAAGCTGGGTGAAAGTGATATGAGAACTCTATTATTTTTGCAACCTTTTTCTAAGTCTAAAATTATTACAAGAGGAAAGTGGGTGAAATAAAGATAGTTTCAGAATGAAAGCTAGTTCAGAACGAATGCTCCATGAAGGTTGGGATTCATTGGCTATTTTGTTCACTGCTGAATCCCCTAGTGTCTAGAACACTAAGAGAAAGGCACTCAGTAAATACTTGTTGAATGAATGAACAGCAGCAGCAGTAGCTTTCATTAATTCGACATAGGATATATCTTAGGTAGAACACTAAGCACTTGACATTTACGATCTCATTTAATCCTTCCAACAACTGTGTAACATGGAATTTCCTGTTTTATATATGGCTCCACTTTACAGATGAGGCTATGCAACCTGCCCAAGATCACCTATTCGTAAGTGGCAGGCCTGACTCCAATGTCTGTGTTCTTAGCCACTATGCTACAGGGCTTTCATATCACATACAAAGACTTCTTCTTCCTTTTTTGCTCATCCAAATTCTACTCACCTTTCCAGGTTGCATTAGTTAGTATTCTCCAGAGAAACAGAACCAACAGTATACATATAATTATATATAGGAGGAGATTTAGCTTGTGATTATGGATTTGGCTTTTGTGATTATGGCGGCCAAGAGTCCCACAATCTGCCATCTGCAATCCGGAGAACCAAAAAAGTTGGTGTGATGCAACCTACCAACTGGCAGGCAGTCTGAAGGCCCAAAAGCCAGGAGAACTAGTGTTGTAAGTCCCAGCCCAAGTCCAAAAGCCCAAGAATAGAGACAGAGGGAGGGTCAATGGCATAAGTTATAGTCCGAGTTCAAAGGCCCAACAACCATGTCTCAAGGAAGAAGAAAATGGATGTCCCAGCTCAAGGAAAAAGAAAATTCACCCTTCCTCGATCTTTTTGTCCCAGTCAGACTCTCAATGAACGGGATCATGTCCACCCACATTGGCGCAGGCAATCTTCTTCACTCAGTCCACCAACCGAAATGCTAATCTCTTCTGAAAACACCCTCACAGACACACCTAGAAATAATGTTCTACCAGCTATCTGGGCACACGTTAACCTGGTCAAGTTGACACAGAAAATTAACCATCACACATGTCAAAACAAACTCCTCTATATATAATGACTTATTTAATTACTTTGGTACCAATTATTTCTTCTTACTCTCAGAGCACAACGTAATGCCATTATATAAGGCCTTCCTCTGCCCTCTAATTGTTTGTTAATCAGTAAACGTTATCTCCACACCTAGGTGGTAGAGCCTGCACACACCTAGCTGCACAGTATAACCTTACGGACCACCATGCACTCTGTCATTGACCAAAATGTCATTATTACACAGCACATGGCTGTGATGTCCTTTCCACAGACTCACCCAAATACACTTTCGTTTAAGTTTCCACTAACAATACTCTAGTAATTTCATTACAAACACTATTTCTAAAATGGCAATAGGCAACTCAGGTCAGGTTCCCTGAAAGCAGAGCCCGAGACAAGGGTTCTGGTGCCCATGACTTACTGAAGGGGTACTCTGGGGAGAGTGACAGAAGCAGGATGGGATCGGAGGAGGACCCGGGTTCAGCCTGATCCCACAGCGAGCTCTGGAGCACGAATCGCACCTCCACACCAGTCCCATTTCGAGACAAGGGGACCAGTCCTTTTAATGCCTGTGTGTCAGTCAGTTACTGGCTATGTAAGGCTCTCATGGTGGTGGGGAGGGGTTGAGAGCTCCTCTTTGGCTGAGACTAATTTTCTGGAGGAGGGACAGCTGGCCCCAATAGGAAATTAAGGACTGACATCACTAATATCGACAACTTTGCTCCATCCCCATGATCATCAAATATGAAAAAAACATCATATTAATCCCCTGGATACTTGTTTGAGGCTCACTGTAATGAGTTTTTGAACTACAATAAAAACACACACACACACATGCGTTTGTTTCAAATGACGCCACAGCCTTCCTCTTACTACAAGACCTCAGAGCTTATTTGCCACTTGGCTTTATTGAGCTTAGAATGCGATGTCTCTTATATTTGCAAATATACCTTTGATAAAGTGCTCTCATCTTTAAAAAATAAAAAAAATAAGTATTATCTCCTAAACCAGATTACATAATTTATAATCCTATTGATGTAGGCCATATTTAAAGCTTTGTAACCGTACTTGATATGGTGGTAAACAGATTTAAAAAAACTTATTTGGAAAAACCATGCAAGGAACAGGGTTTAGGGATGCTTTAAAGATCAGGCCTATGTGGCTTAATATTCTAAACATTAAATTTGACTCAGAAAAATACTACCTTAAAAAGGTGGTTTGTACATAAAATTTTTGATAATACCTTCTTTTCCTTATGGCAAGCTCAGGGCAATTTGGCATAGCAGCACAATTCTCTGGGTTAAACCCCTTGAGAGGGCACGTGTGATGCATAGAAGGTGAAGTATGAGAGTGTGCAGATGAACAATTATCCCCACACATGTAAACTGCAGCTTGTGTGGCGTAAATACACTCCCCCTGCCTGGAACCGCCTGTGTAACGTTCTCTCTTTGGGCTCTGTGGTTTCTCAATACATTCCAACCGTTTGGAGGCTGGAACTTGGCTCAGCAAGCACAGATAAACAGCTTCCTGGAGCAAGTTGCCAGCACGAGGAGCAATGACCTCAGCAGAGAATGTCTGCTTTTCATTACCCTGAGCACATCACTGTGGCGCTAGAACTAAGGGGAGGAACAATACAAGTTAGCTAGACTTGACTGGCTCAGGTCTCCCATTACAACTTGAATTTTTTAATGTTGGCCACCAGAGAAAAGGGGGTATAGACAGAAAGTGAGAAAATGGCTTATAGGTGGAGGGGGAAGGATAGAAAAGCTTTCTTAGGCTGTTCTCTGAATGTACTAAATGATGAGTGAATTGGGTAACACCAAATGGCTAGTAGTTGAGCTGGAAATCATCAAAGGCTTTTAATCTGCAAAAAAAGTACACAAAATGCAAGGTAAGCAAAAGGTGTTACAGAAAACAAGAGAGACCAAAAGTCCTCAAGAGTTTCAACTCTGACACCATTGAAAGAGAAAGAAGAGGACGACTATCACTTTCTAAGACACCCATGAAGTAGGAAAGAAGCAAAAATCCCATAAAACTGGAACTAAAGGGATATGAAATATAATGGAAATGAATTATATCTACCTAGACATTGTACCTAGACATGTCATTTCACTTGATTTACACAACTGTATGAGATAGGTATTATTCCTAGCAATGATCTTGACTTTCAAAATGTAACATAAGGACATTCACAAAGGCATTTGTTGTTAATGTTATTTAATGATAAAGGGATGAATTTAAGGCTGCTCTTACGGCCACCTCAGAAACCAAACTACTACTGTTGCAGCCCCAGAACTCAGCAAACATGTCCTAAAATAAATTTACATGCTCAAGATATTTTCTGATAAGACAGTTTCCACTGTGCTGGTCAGAAGTGCATCTGATAGTTGAAGAAAGGAATCACAGTTATGGCCTCAGGCAGGAAATTAGTTGAACATGACCCCTCTTGAGGGACCCTGAGAAACAATTTGTTTTGTGAGGAAGTCACTGACTGCAAAGATGCACCTGCCACAGAGCTGGAAGCTGAGAGACAGACAAACATCTTAGCAAATCATAGGAACAGAGAGAAGATTCATTTGACTTTCATTTCATTTTCTCAGGGAAGAAGAACCTTTGTGTGGCTGCCAAAATCCTAACTGTCCCTCCTCCTTCCCCTCCATCCCTGCCACCCCCATGCCGGTTCATTAAAACCTTCTGGTTAAAGGTGCCAGATTGTGTCATTCTTTCCTGCCCTCGTGCCAGGCCTGTGCTGCCAGCGCCCCAGATCTAGAGCTCTGAGCGAATCATAGAAGAGATTAAGAGCGCCGATGGATTCAAACTGTTCCCCTGTTGACGAAGCTACGTTTTAAACTGTCAGAGCGGTGGCATGGGAAGGGGTATTAGAACGTGGATTGGACCGAGTAAAGACTCTTCATATTTCTTATAGATTAAAATAAATCAGGTAAATTCCCTAAGGGAAAATATTTTAGTGTGAAGAATTACAACTAATTTTATGCTAGCTCCCATATAAAAGCAGCTCCCATGAAAATGGAAATAATATCACTGGGTCTTCAGAATACTTCAGGCAAGGATGTAGTTCCTACATTTCTTCGTAAAGAACAGTTTCACAAGAGCTAAGTTTCTCTTAACTTGTAGAAGAGAGGGGGTGGGGAAGGAAGGTCTTTCCTGACGGGGAGAATCTGGGCCCAATTATTACTTCCATAACCTTTGACTCTGACTTCTAAATGAGTCAGGGGACCAGTGGGCTGTGAAATGGCTTCCTCAGTTACCAGGTCAAGTGCTGCTGGATGGTTTCCTGTAATCAAAACATGAAGGGACTGAAGAAGAGGGATGAATTCTAAGCAAATAAGTAGCTTCTTATATCCTCAGTGGACCTGGGTTTTTAAGCTTCAGAATAGATTTTGGCAACTCTAAACTCACTACCACATCTCGTTGGAGTCCTTTAGCTATAGAACACCTCTGGTAATACAGAAAAGGACCAGAGCGCTCTATAGAGTTCACAAACAACAGCTCACAGAAGAGCCTGGGCCAGTAACAGTGAGGCTAGGATTGCTTTAGCTCAAGGCAAAATCTATTCCTGGCAATTATCTGAGTCTGTGAGAATCCAGATGCTGACAATGAGAAATGGGTAATTTTCTGTTACAATGTGTTAGCTCCAGCTAAGAACGGAACTGTGGAAAAAAGATGGGGTGGGGGAGGAGAAGCATTACCCCTTTTGAAGAAGCCTGTAATAGAATTAGTCACTATTTCTTCAGCACACCATATTTTGGCTCAATTTGACAACAATAAGTAGGGAAAACAAGGAGCAGAAATGGCCCAGAAAAGTCTCAAGTCCATCCCTCATTCAAAGCCATGAGCCTGGAAATCAGTGAAGGCTGGTTTGTTCTGATGTGTTTCCTGTTGCTCCAAATCTCCACTCCTCCGTTACCATGAGCACAAGGAGAACCCAAAACAACGCTACTTAAATGCTGGATGGTGGGTAATCCTGAAAAAAAACCTGCCAACTTTAGAACTGAAAGTTTACGCCCTAATTACTTAGGAGAGAAGTGGGTTATTTTTTCATAAGGTTTAGAGCACCTGTTTAAAAAAAAAAAAAGAAATAATACATATTTTACAATCATGGATTGTTTTCATTAGAGTTATATTTCAAGGAATTAGTTATATGCACTATTGAAATCTATCTTTTTTATTTGCATTTCATGAATTTATCCTAATCAAAACAATAAAAAAAGGAGTTTAATATCAGTACCTTTTACAAGAGTACATATATTAAAAAAAGGTATGCAACTTCCCAACTGAATTCTGATGATTCATACGTATCAGAATGGACTTTTCTAAGAACTGATGAAGATTTTCATCTCCATATTTATACCATATATTAGATAACAAAAAGTTTTATTACTTTCACATATCACATATGAGTAGTGCATAAGGGAGGCCAATCACCTGTAAGGTAGCTTTCTGTGACCACCACCTAGGGTATTTCATTCTGAGTAGCAGCAAATAAAATCAATCAAATTATCTTTTTTGGACACAGAAAGCCTAGGTAATAAAGGTAGACAATGAAAAGGTGAGTCACCTGAGCTGAGTTAACTTACTGGCTCTCTGACGGGATAAGCCCTCAGATGCCATCTCCTCCAACAGGCCTTCCTGGACGTGCTACTATCACATTGCCCTGGTTGCTTCCCTGTTATTTATCTTGTTACAGTAATCAGCGCTGTGACTTGGGAATACTATTCCAGAACTTGTGTGTGCTTGAATTTCCTAATGTGGAAAATGTATTGTGTAATGTGTAAAATGAGATAATGCATGTTAAATGCTTAGAACAGTGCCTAGCACAGAGCAAGTATTTGTTAACTATTAGCTACTGTCGTCATCATCAATATACTGCTTTATGACTATCTCCCTTACTGAAACTTTAGGTTCATGAGGGTAATTATCGTGTTTGTCTTGTTCACCACTATGTCTCCACTGCCTAGCACACATAGGCACATAGTAGAGGCTCAAAAATAATTACTGAATGAATGCTGTCTTATATTCTCACATCTCCTTAAAATAAACCATCAGTGAAGGTAATTTGTGTACTTGTCACCAAAACAGTCATCACAAAAACTTCCCAAGAAGCTACAATCATCATTTAAAAAGCAAGCAAACAAACAAACAAGACACTTGATCATAAGAGCCTTCCTGGGCCACCGACCGAGACCGCAGAGCACCATTCTTTTCTATATTAGTATGTGGAGGCCAAGCTCCCTGATACCGCAGTGTTGTAACTATCAATTTAGCCCGTAAAGAATGGTTCTCAATGCTGATAGGAATTCTCAGATTTCAGCCTGTTTTTCTCTCATCATTATTTTCCAATGTCTTAAAAAACCACAGTTCTCATTTTATCTTTGCCACAAAACCTGGTCACACTCTGCTGTGGTTTCTAAGTTACAGCTACTCCAGCCTCATTTTCTTGGATGTACTTCTGCAGAGGTCCTGACCTGGGGCTGACACTTGGGCTATTCTTGGAGTGGCACCTCTGAATACTAGTTCCTTTTACCTTTCGCTGGTTGAAAGACAACATTCAGAGGCAGAGGTTGTATACAACATAGAGGAAAATCCTCTGTGATGCAGGACCCTTCTTTCGGGAGTGCCCAGAGGAGTGTGATCTAAAGCGCTCACAGTCTGCAGACACGCACGCACAGCACAGCTTAGCTACTAGTGTTTCACAGCTGACCCAGACTTGCTGGAACAATCACAGATTTGTTGGAAAACACCAGCGAGGGACAGCACAGGGAAGAGGGCTCGCAGACCCAGGAGAGAAACTCAACAGAAAAGCCTTCCACAAACAATTTGAAGAGTGCTTTTATCATTGTTTAAAGGTAAACCATCCATCATTAAACTTACGAAAATCTCAGTGTGTGAACTTGAAACTGGGAGATGGAAACTTTCTGTTAACATATTTTCTTTTAAATGCTTCCTGCCCTGGCCGGTGTGGCTCAGTTGGTTGGAGTGTCATCCCATAACCAAAAGGTTGTGGGTTTGATCCCCAGTCTACGTGCATATGGGAGGCAACCAATCATTGCTTCTCGCCTTTCCTCTCTCTCTCTCTCTCTAAAAGCAAAAAAAAAAAAAAAAGTCCTCGGTGAGGATTAAAAAGAAAATGCTTCCTAATGTTTAGAGACAGCTCCAATTGTATCCCCCCAAAAGGCCAATACTAAATATTAAAATGAAAATGAACTTTAGTCACCAGACAAGACTATTAATAGTTCATAAGGGCAAATTCAAGGAATTTAGAAAGTATATCTAGAAGAAACCTCAAAATATTATCTGGTTAGGCCTCCAGCAACATTAGGCAGGATAGTAACTTGGAGGCAGCAGAGGATACTGCTTTGAACCACAGGCAAGACTTGATTCCTAACTCTGTCACTTATTAGCTTGTGAACCTAAAGAAGCTATTTTAAGCCCTGGTCAGTGTGGTTCAGTGGATGGAGCGCCAGCCTGCAGACTGAAAGTTCGAAGGTGGAGGCACACACCTGGTTTGTGGGCCAGGTTCCTGGTTGGGGGCCTGCAAGAGGCAGCTGATCTGCGTTTCTCTCCCTTTCTTCTTCCTTTCCCCTCACTCTAAAATAAAAAAACAAAATTAAAAAAAAAAGCTATCTTAAGTTTCCTGAGTCCATTTTCTCATCTATAAAATAGAGATAATATAAAAGTACCTACTTCAAGGAATTATAGTGGCTGAGACATAGTTTAATAAAAATTATTTACTATAAAATAGAATTATTATATTATTATTAGCATATAAGACTTTATTATACCCATTTCAGAGATGAGGTAACTGAAGCTCAGAAAATTTCAGAAATTTTCCCAAGATTATAGAGCAAGGACTTATGAGGATAAGGATCTCTGCTTCCTAGGGCTGTGTATGCTCTTCCCACTTCGTTAGGATTCTATGAATCAAAAAAAAAAAAAAAGAGGACTAAGAGAGAAGGCTTTTCACTAGACAAATAAAATTCACAAATCAAAGTAAAATCACTAGCCTCTACCATCCAGGCCTTATCCACAAAATACTACTTCCTGTTCCATGAGACATCCATATCTTTCAAGTCTTCTTTTTTTTTTTCTTTAGGATTTTGGAGCTAATGCTAGTTCACTTCCAAAAATAACTTGCCTCAGGCGCATATGGCGTCTTAGAGTTACAGAAGTGTCAGGTACATGCCACTCACACTGACTGTATAATTTTAGTTTCCTGAGGAGAAGAAACAACTAGGTTTGGCAACCAGCTTTCTCTGAGCGCTGTGGAAAATGTTAAGTTTTTTCAATTGTGTATTGGTAGATAAAAGCTATAATCAATAGCATTCTGAAAGTTATGTATTACTGCTGATTTTGTAGAGCTCAGTATCCATTACACAGAGCTCTGGGATTCGCTTTTGAGCACTATACACATAGGATACAGCCTCATAAATGGCAAAATATAGAGCTTTATCAAAAAGAATAAGCAAAAGAGAGAAAAACAAAGATATTCTTTATTAATAACAAGATCAAGAATAAGAGTACAGTATGCAGTAACTTAAAATATAGGTACAGCTGTTGATTAAACATTTATCTAACATGTATTGTATGGTAAGCATTGTGCCAGGCACTGGGAATACAAAGATGAAGAAGAAAAGATGCCTACCCTCAAGGAACCAGTGTAACAGGGAAAAGACTTTTAAAGGAGATGGATGTGGTGAGGGCGGGGGGGGGGGGGGTGAGGGGGCGGAGAATGAAGAAAGCCAGGAAGAAGTATTGCCCCAGAAGAATCATATTTCGCTTGGCAAGGAGTCTCAAGAGTGCTGGTACAGATTAAATGGCCTAGAAACTTAACCCCTAGGCTTGTCAGTTCTGTAAAAGCAAGCAAGGCTATTCAATCTCAGTCTTTATTCCCTGACCACCTCGTTTGCTTCCCACACCATGGGAAGGAGTGAGATTCCTTTCCTTTCTCTACTTTATCCTCTTTACAAGACTGGAAGCAGGGACCAGCTCTGCTCCTAGAAAGCCTGTTTTTCCCAGAAACTTGAAATTCCAGTCCATAAGAAATCTAGATTTTATTTGCAAGACCTATGGTTCAGCAAAAGAGTTTGGGAGAGGCAAGAATTTCCCTAAGAACAACTCAAGTTTAGGCCACTGGAATACTTGTCTGATCTCCAAGGAACCTCTGGGGAATAGAAAGGAAAAAAACCTGTTTTCAGGAAGGACAGACTTAAGTTCACAATTCACCTTAAACAGAAGCCTGTAAGACGTGGCTCTTCCTTTCTTAGAATGCTCCCAATAAATTAGAACAAAAGGAAGGAGACATCAAATAATTATATAAATATGTAATGGCACACTGGTAATAAAAATAATGCTTTGTACTTCTTGAGCAAATCCTTTTGGGATGACCAAGGTGATTGTCATCCAAGGTGATTTAAAGTGATTATCTGATCAGTTCTAGGATGCTAAAAAAGTAGTAACCATTTTGACTTCTACACACTCCAAGCACACTTTACAAAGAAGTACAACCCTTCAAAGACATAACCTAAGAAAGATGTTCTGCCTCTAGAAATATTCTTAAATCATGTGATTAACACAGCTTCCTACAGAAAGACAACTGCAAAGGAACATCATCCTAAACACTTCAATGAAAAAAGCCAGCTGTGAAAAACACAGGCTAAAGGTACACTAACTAAAGGAAGTCAGAGTGAATATTTTGAATCACGGAGAAGGTTAAAAACTGTAAGGGGGACCTGAAGATACAGATCCACTAGATCAAACAAGCAGTTGCTGAGCTTCTGCAGTCACTGACCATCATGATGCGTATCACTGGGCAAAACCAGTTGCTCCAAAGGCACGTTCCAAAACATGTCAGGGCAGCCCTGGGCCAGCCTATCAAAACTAAGCATTCACTGCCACTACACACTCAGCACTGCCCTGCTCTATTCTTCATGTACCTTGCCTTCCTCCAGATGCCTCCTCTGGGCTCGCCCCATTTGCAAAGCATTCGTGTACTTACTATTCGGTGAAGAACCTGGCAATGCCATATTGGCTAATATCTTCCTTATTTTCTAGCAGCTGGCACACTGCATCCTCCATGTACGTGAGGACATGTCGCTGAGCTGCAGAGACAAGCAAGAGAGAAAAGTGAAAGAGGGACAAAAATATAAAAGTCCTCCCCATCCCAGTGGGAGGTCATGAAAGTCCATCAAGGTGTTGGCTCTCTCCCAGGAAGTGGACTGAAATAGGCCAACCAAACTTGCTGGCCCTAACGGAGCTATGGTCCCGAAGGGGAGAAGGGGACATGATGAAGCACATGACTTGGTGCCATCTGATTGGCTGTCAGTATTAGCATCAACCCTTCATTTCAGTGGTGAAGGTGAGCTGGAGAGGAGCTTTGGCACCATTAAGCAGATACACCTGGAAGTTCTTTTCTTCCCACCACCTCCTTCCACCCCCTTCCAATTTCTGCATGCCTCAGAAACTTACCCCAGGGAAGAGTGCCTAAAGCATAAATTATCTGATTGGAAAGAAAACTCAATTTTTTAATAAAAAAAAAGCCACTGAAAAATTCAAGAACCATGAAAACCGGTGTATAAGCTAAGTAACCTTGGAAAAGAATAAGACCATGAAATCTATGTTGCTCAGTTTATCAGAAATTGTGTTTTCCGCATTTGTTGTGACTGGTAAATGTGCAAATTAATCATGGCCTTATCAGAAAGGACCTGTGTGTTGGAATTAGAAAGAAATGGATTTGAATCATGGCTCTGTCTTTGGTAGCTTATTAGATAATTATTTAATCTGCACTTGTGTGGAAACATAATTCATCCTTTTCTCAAAATGTGGTCAGTTAACTTGTTGATCTGCAGCCCCCCTGTTGAATGCAGATTTATAAGCTGGCACCATTCCAGACTTAGTGACCCTAAATTTCTAACTGGAGCCCCATAATTTTAACAAGGACCCTTAGTGCTTCTTATGTATGCTGAAGTTTAAGAATCAGTGGTTTAAAATGTGAGCTCTGAAGTTCAGAGAGACCTGAGTTCTATTTTCAGCTCTACCAGTTCCTAGCTGTGTGACCTTGAGCAAATTATTCACCAAGCCTATTTTCTCACTGTAAAATGTGGATAATAATACTATCACTGTTTGGCCCTGGCTAGTGTGGCTCAGTGGATTGAGCGCTGGCCTGCAAACCAAAAGGTCACTGGTAAATAAAGTAAATAAAGAAAATCTTAAAAAAAAATACTATCACTGTTAGTATACTATTACACTGTCATTATTATAATAATAATACTGTTAGTACCTACAATCAAGGATTGTAAGAATTAGATAAGGCAATGCATGTAAAATGCCAGAGTGTCTGGGTTGCTTGATAATGTATTTTTAAAAAGAGTTTATTCATTTATTTTGAGAGAGAGGGGAAGGGAGGGAGAAAGAGAGGGAGAAAAACATCGATGTGCGAAAGAAACATCAGTTGGTTGCCTCTCATGTGCCCCCAACCAGGGACCTGGCTCACAACCCAGGCATGTGCCCTGACTGGGACTGGAACGGGTGACCTTTCGGTTCATGGGCCGGGGCTCAGTCCACTGAGCCACACTAGGTTGGGCTTGATAATGTATTTTCTTAAAAGCCCGTCTCAAAGGGCTATGGAGGGTCTATTTCAGTAAACAGCACAGGCCAGAGCTTCTGATACAGCCTGTGCTCAACAAATGATTGTTCCTCCTCCCTGAATTTTATCTGCAGGTATGACAATGGCAAACTAGGCACGCTTCACACAAAAACTTCCAATTCAGCATTTTCCATTTACCATCCAAAAACATTTTTTAAAAAACTACAAGTTTCTTTTGGAGCAGTGAGAATAAAAAACCCAAAAGTGATGAATAGCCTGACAGAATGCAATTCCACTAAACTGCTGCCAAGATGGACATCTGCCTCTTTCATAGCTTTATCCCTCAAGAAAATATGGAGTAATTACCTAAAATTAATAAAAATGAGTACTTCAAAAACATGATTCCTAAAGTCCTGGTGGTCCCGCACAACTTATAAAGCAAGTAAGTTTATCTACCCAAGCTGTGCTCCAGAGGTCCTCGTGGAACAACGGCGACCTGGGGTTCTGCCGAGTTTGCACCGGCCTGAAGTCCATGTGAACGACGTGTTTACATTCTGTTACTTCTTCTGTTGATTTCAGTGCTTCCCAAAACTAACAGCCATCAATCACTGCAAACATTCTCCAGCCCTCCACCCCCAAAAAGATGTGAAGACAAAATCAGTGCTTCATCAACAGTTCTTCCAACTGGAAAACTACTTCTCTAAGAAAGGACCAAACTGAGTGAAGCTGTGGGATAATACATGCAAATTTCTGGTGGTAATTGTTTTATAATTAACTACATATTAAATTGGGAGAGAAAACGACCAAGCTAACATTCAAATCAGCTACATTTTCACCTCTTCATTCCCTCTCCCTTCTTCCGCCCACTTCCCCTGACCTTACAGAAACGTCCCTTGGGCTGTATGGACCTCTACAACTCAGATCTAAGGCTATCAAAGAATTTTTTTTAATGGCAGAAATGAAAGAGCTCTGCCATACTCAGAAGCAAATCATGCTACTTTTCCTAACTCCGAGGGTTGAAAGTCAATGTAAAAGCCCTTCAATGAAGAAATGTTTTCAAAGTAATTAAAATGAAGTAGTTTTGTACTCCTATAAAGAAAGTGGGGCAGGCGGGGGGGGGGGGGAAGAAAAATAAAGGACCATACCTGCTCAGTATTCATCTAGCTACCAGCCGTCTAGCGTTAGTATGACACACAATAATGGTAACGACAGCTCTCAAGCCTGAGCACCTGTGCAACTCATCAAACACTGTGCCCGCTGCCGCACTCCTTATTTTACACGCACTATTTCATTTAGTCTTCACTACAGCCCTCCGACATGTACTTTGATTACTTCCATTTCACAAATGGGAGAACCGAGATCTGTAGAATTACAGTAACTTCCTCAAGATCACACAGTTAGTAAAAGAGAAGCCAAGATTCACACCAAAGTCTGCCTCGTACCAAGAACTCATGCTCTTAACACTATACCATACTGCCTCCTCACTGACATTTCATAGTTAGTTTCGGAAGTAAATATGATCTTTACACCACAGCACAAAGGCGGGGGTATATGTTGATGATAAAGTCATCTGAGAGATGTGGTCCACTCGTTTCTATGTGAACTCACATGTGTGTGTGTGGCGGGGGTGGGGTCCTGTCCCCACTTGCATAGGTGTGCAAGCCAATCACCATTTGCATGAAGCTAGAACTTATCCACCCCACCACAAAGCATTCACCCATCCCTAGTTCACAAAGTGGAAACAGAAAGCCCTGGTGCTCTTTTCATCTGTGGGCGAAGAGAAGCTAAAAAGAGCCAGCAGAGGCAGGGAAAGGTTCCTCCCTTCCAAGAATTTCACACAAGCCAGTGAGAAGAGCTCTCTCTAATTGCTGCTCCCTGGCGGTTTCCTTCACCTGCAGCTCTTATCAGTCCAATGTTCCCTCTGTGGTTAAGGGCACCACCCAACCCTGGAAAATCCTTGCAGTTTATCAAACTTCAATGAGACAGGAGTTCAAAGCTCTTGCCTGGCAATAAAACATGGAGAATGTCGTTTCATATTATTTTTTAAATGCAAAGGAATAAGCTTTAATTTGTGTGAATGATTAAAGAATACAAACTGCACACCTGCACCCCTGGAGGGAAAAGATATCTAGGCACCTTATTGTAAAAGAAAAAAACATTTTAGATTGGATTTTTTTTCTTCTGCTTTGCTGCAACTTCCACAAGACCAGAATTAAGTATATTTTCTAACATGTACCAGAAGGCTCTATTGTTCTGAATCCATCCTTAAGGCCCATGTGTCCGCATCTTGCTTAGATAGCATCGCTGTTTGAGATAAGCACTTATAACTTCGACATGCTGCGCTGAAAAATCTAAGTGAAATATGAGGAAACACTGGGTGATCTTTACATGAACCTCCCAAGTGAAGGCAACTGGGGATCAGAAACTTCTTGGTTCTGCCCTGGCTGGGTAGCTCAGTTGGTTGGCGTGTCATCCGATGTGCCAAGGTTGTGGGTTTGATCCCCAGTCAGGGCACATATGAGAATCAACCAATGAATGTGTAAACAGGTGGAACAGCAGATTGATGTTCCTGTCTCTCTCCCCCTCCTTTCCTCTCTCTCTCTAAAATAAATAAATACAAATTTTTTAAAAAACCAAAAACTTCTTGGTTCTTTGAATCGCCTCCTGCTGATCTCTTAATCTCTATACCACAGACACTCCTGCTATAAAATGGGTATGGCCCTGGCTGGTGTGGCTCAGTGGATTCAGTGCCAGCCTGTGAACCAAAGGGTTGCTGGTTCGATTCCCAGTCAGGGTACATGCCTGGGTTGCAGGCCAGGTCCCTGGTTGGGGGAGTGTGAGAGGCAACTGGTTGATGTATCTCTCGCATACTGGTGTTTTTCTCCCTCTTTTTTCCCCTCCCTTCCCATTTCTCTAAAAATAAATAAAGTCTTTATGAAATGGGTATATTAAGAATAATATGTCTAATAATAAACTTCTTCAGAGAAAAGTTACACATATACAAAAGGCAACATATTAATGATTATATTATTATTGTTACATACTGATTCTACAGATTAAAATGACATAGCCATTTACTGCAATGGTTAAAAGCACAGGCTCTGGAGGCAGGCTGACCTCTATTTGATTTCTAGTTCTGGCAATTATTAACTACGTAACTTTAAGCAAGTTACCTAATCTCTCCATCTGCCCTTTTCTATAAAAAGAGGGAATAGCACCTACCATCTAAAGTTGTAAATAAAATAATGTAATAATCTTAGCATAGTGGTTGGCACATAGTAACTGTGCAATAAATATTAGCTATTTTTATTATTCTTGTTATTATTAGTTGTTACTATGTACCCCTCCAGACATTGCAACACTCACCAGACAATAGGGTTTCAACACTAATGAACACCAGGAGACCAACCTACTCTAGCCCTCTATCACTTACGTAACTCCGTTCATCCAACCAAGGATATTTATAGATTATCTTCAAAAATTCCTGGGCTGTATGGAACCCTACACATATAGTAATACACATTACCGTACACCTATTTCTGCTATAGCCTTTAAAATTGTGGGAAGAATTCACTTATTAACTGCTACTCAGGAAGCTCTAATTTATATGGTCCAAAACTATTTCTTTTTACTCCCTACCAAGGCATAAATACCATCAAAGTATCAGCTGGGTTTTTTTTGCAATTGAATGATAAGGGGTCACATCTGGAAATTTTGCTTGAGGGACCTAGAATTTCTACTATAACATTAGTTAGACCACTGTTATTATTATTTAATACAAAGTTCCTATACTACAATAAATGAGTCTCACTGGAGAAATATTCACATGAATTACTATATGTGATATTAATAGACACACACTATAGCAATAGCAGCGTAAGAGAAAAGCAGAGTATATACGTACATTCAACTTTAATCTGACTTTTTCCTAAAGTGAAGGGATTAAGAAAAAAAGCAAACAAACATGGACGCAGACAACAGTGTTGTCATTACCAGAGAGAAAAGGGGGTGGGGGGAGGTAGAAGAGGGTAGGAGATAAATGGTGGTGGAAGGAGACTTGACTTGGGGTGATGAACACACAATACATTATACAGATGATGTAATATGGAATTGTATACCTGAAACCTATGTAATTTCATTAACCGATATCACCCCAATAAATTCAATAAAAAGGAAAAAAAATCTAACTTTTTTCTCCCTTGCCAGAGTCCTTTTGAGACAATTTTGGTTTTTGAAGCCTCTGAGCTTCAGATGCTGGTTGGCGCACATAAATATTGAATTAAATTAAGACCATCCTCTGAGTTAAGAAAACTATTGCTGTTAACCAACAACCTGTCGTGTAAACTGTTAAGAAACTTCAAGTTCAATATCATTTATAAACTACTATATTTAAATTACATATAAATATGATTCATTACTTGATCTTGTAAAGTATAAATAGATAGCTTAATGGCTTAAAAAATTAATAGACCTCTAAAATTAATTATTTATATCCTCTATCTTTACTGGTATGCCCTGATCTAGGGATACAGTATGTTATGCTCTGGGGAAATATTTTATCACCCATACACGACCATCTTTGATCTTCGACCACACGAGAACAACTTCCTTTAACCAAGGAGATGGGGAAACGAGGAAAGCTAGCACATGCAATCCTTATACAACCCAATGAGGTAGGCAATAAACTTTTTTGAAGCTCAGAGAGGTTAAAGAACCTGCTCAAAGTTTTAATAAATGTCTGAGCTAGGGTTCAAATTTAAATTTGACTACAAAGCCCATGTACTTCCACCACAACCCACTATCTCCCAAAAACAAAAATAAAAGCAAGAAAATCTAAACACCTACAATGTATCCCATTTAACACTGTATCACCTAGAAATTGCTGGCTTTCCATTGTTAATACTAGAAAAGAAGATTAATTGGTAAATTAGATAGCTGAAGTACTGGTATGATCTTTAATTTTTTTTAATGTTTATTTCTAATTACACACGTAATTTTTTTAAAGGCTTTATTTATTTATTTTTAGAGGGGAAGGAAGGGAGAGAGGGAGAAAAATATCAATGTGTGGTTCTCTCACGTGGCCCCCACTGGGGATCTGGCCTGCAACCCAGGCATGTGCCCTGACTGGGAATTGAACCAGCAACCCTTTGGTTTGCAGCCCATTCTCAATCCACTGAGCTACACCACCCAGGGCTAATTACACATATAATTATGTTTAAAGATTCAAACAATACAGAAAAAGGTAAAAACCAATCCCAGTTCCCACTAAATAACAGCATTCTAAGCACTTTATGGGTATTAATTTATTTAATTCTCAATGCAATGAAATGGGTATTTTATCTCAATTTTAGAGATGAAAAGGAAGATTCATACATGTAATTTATCCAAAGGTTAAAGCTCTATCTAGTAAGCAGCAGAGACAGGATTTGAATCCAGGCCTTTGGTCTGTACTATGTTATTGCAGCCCTTAAGGAGCTATGCAGCATGACATACAGCAAATGGACTTCCCTAAGAATGCATTTAAAAGTTAAGGAAAGACCTTTTACATTAATAGTTAATTATAAAACAGAAAAGCTAATATGTTGCTTTTAGGCGTCCGAACCACCAAAGCGCTGCTACACAGCGAGTCAAACTCAAACACGAAAAAAAAAAGCCAGGGGCAAACAAAGCGTTACACATGCGTTAACATCACCTGTGACAACCAGAAAACTGGCAGTGACTAAAGACCTCTGTGTAAAGTGGGAGTGGAAAAGCGAGTTCACTCACCTCAACCAACAGAGGTGTTGTACAAGTTAACAGCTGTACAAAGCTGAGTGCTTTGACATTCAAACAGTCTCTAGTCAACCATGAATCCTTCCCTCCTCCTTCCTAAAACTGGTGATTTTTGATATTTTGGGGATGCCAGTTCAGGCTAATTGCTTAAATCTTACTGCTTCCATATTTCCAGCCTAAATCTCATAACACAGAATTATTAGATTGGAGTCTTGCAATTTTTTTAAGGAGGCATTTACAAAGGCCCAAACTTAAAGCACTCAGCTAGCTCACCATAACAAAATGTAATGCCTGAGTGTCAGAGAAATCCAAAGTAGCACTTCAGTTTCCCACAGTTACAATCTATGGGACACATGAAGAATCCGAGTAAAATTTTCATGACAATAGCTTTGCAAAAATAGTTACTCAAAGAGCAGTATACTTATCAGATCAACTCCATAAACCTTCAAAAAACTATTTTCCAGAATGCATCACAGGTTAAAAAAAAACCCTATAAATTGACAACTATGGAATAAATCATGTACCACTCATGTTATGTCAGGCCGGGAAATATTAAAGTTACAGGGTGATAATTAATTGTGCTGTATAGTCATCAAAGATTGTAGCCTTTGGGGCAAACCATGCACTTATAAGTTATTAGTAATTACATTAGGTAATATGCAATTTAACTATTAATATATGGATTAGTGATATTACTGCAACAAGGTATTAATGTAATAACATTAATAACTTGACACTTTACGTTCAAACTATTTCATAAAAATTCATTGGCACTCACAACAACTCACAGAAGAATTCTAATTTAAGGCCACTGAGATTCATGGGCTTCAAATCCTTGATCCTCTCTCTGCTGGATGACACTGCCTCTGTTAGAAGGTGGGGATTCTTTCTCAGTGAGGGTCTCATGTGTCAAATCCCCACTCAGAACCATGTCTACACCATACTTATGGAATATGGCTTGTAATAATGCTCAATAATCCCTTTGTTTCTATTTTTGATATGAAAGTAAAGGGTGCCAGTGTAGGTATTTACAGATATTTATAGCCTAGGCTGAAGAGCACAAAAGTCATTCAGCGCGAACAGCATAGGCCGGACAGAGACCCCAGCTTGGTTTACATAGAAAACACATGCCCACATATTAATTTAGCTGAACATATCTAAACTAATGGTGTAAAACCTCAAAGTGCCCTATAATACTTTGGACTTTATTTTTACCAAACTAACATAATTTCTTACGACTCAACACTCTTATGGACGCTGCATGGTCCAAGCCTACCTTTCCTGCCAGGCCCAACTAGAATGCCAGCTTCTTCCTGAAGAGTTCCCTGGTTCTCTCCCAGCCAGAGGCAATCCCCCTTTTTCTGAACTCCCTGAAACACCTATTCTAGTATGTCCAATGGCACTTTCTACCTCGATATAGTTATTTCTGTTCTATTTCTACCTAACTATAGCTATTTCTGTTATATATGGTTATTACTGTCCTCCTCCTTAAATACAGACGTGATCCATGACTCATTTATCTTTTATCCTCTATAACACCTGGGACCACTCAATGTCTTCCACATAGCAGTCATTCAAATATTTACTAAACGAATACATAGAGTGTATCATTATTTATACACTGCGAGGATATTCTCTACTCAACTCTACCATTTTAGGACTGTGCCTCCCAGGTGGAAAACTCTAAGTACCAAAACACATTCTGCTACAATATGAGGGTTCTTACAGGGAGCCACTTTTGTCCTGTTCTCAACTCCTCTTTCTGTTGCCTTTTAACTGTCCCTTCTCTTTATTCCACTGAGAAAGCACTTGTTCCTTCCATTGTTACTAAGAGCCTCATTATGTTCAAGGTAAAGTGAAAAAATGCATTCGATGCAATTACCAGTTCCTTACAAATTTGGGGGCTACTTGTCATTTCAACATCCAGGACATGAATAAAAGAAAGTCCAAATTCTTTTCACTCCAAGAACTATTTTCTTTTTTTCTTTTTAGACAAAATGGAAGCACACAGCACAGGAAGCAGTCCTCAGTAAGCCACCGTTCATAAACAGCTTTGCTGAAAGGGTAACAAAGGTTCTGTTGTGCTCTTGCATGGCAGGGCCAGCAAGCAGCAGGAGCAGATGAACTCTTTAAGAAACAAAGGTTCTGTCTTCATGCAAATGTTTGCATTAATAAAAAATGAAGAAAAAGATATAGAAAATGCAGGCTAGCTGGACATAATAGGTCTCTAAACGGGAGGTTTTTCACATTTTTCAGGCGGAGTCAGCAGGTCTTTTAAAAACTTTGTCATTCTAAACATTTCACAGACATCACAAGAAAGACATGCAAATAACAGAAGCAAATCAAAGGACATCCCGCTGCTCTGCTGGCGCCTCCCTCATCCATGCCTGGTTTGTCATTTTCTGTTAACCCTGGTGCTGGCGGCTGTTTTGTTGAGGAATGGAGTCCCTGGCCCATGTGGCAGTACATGTCCAGCCAGCTGGCCCTTGCACTGATGACATTACAATGCAAGCCATGTACCACCACTCAGGCACACGTGCTGCCCGGCAACAATTCCCATGTGCAATTATTACACACCCGGCTTACAAATCTGCATAGGAAAGGCCCTCTAAACTAACCACTTAATAAGATATAATCACCTCGAGTGTATTACTGAACAATTCTTTGAAGATGGACTTAACTGAGGACCAGTCCTTCAAAGTGAAATACACAATAAAGGCCTTAAAATAAATACAGAAAATTTAAAACCTTGGGAGGGGAGAAATGTACCTAACACTCACTAAGTGCCAAGCACTGTATTAACTATTCAACCTGCATTATCTCAATCTTCACAACCACCACTTAAGGCAGATACTTATATTCCTGTTTCACAGCTGAGGAAACTGAGGCCTAGGGAGCTTATTAATTTGCCAAGGTCACACAGCCAATGCTGGCAAACCACGACTCAAAACTGTCTGCGGCAAATTCCTCTCCATGCTATATATTTTTCTCTCCCCTTATTTTTGTGAATCTTGTGATTGAAACCTAGCTTCCTCTGAAAGTCTCACAAAAACCATATTCACCGGCCGAAGGGCCCTTTTTCCACTTTAATCACTGGGAGTCTTTGTCATTAATTTTTAAGAGTGAGTGGCTTTTGTGTTAGATCATAAGAATCTAATTAAGCTACAAAAGTTTTCTCACAGAAAAAGTGGATATAGTTTAATATGTTGTGTATAATTTTAGAGCATTCAGGAACCTCCTAAGCTCATTTTAGCTCCCCCGAGAGTTCCTGGCCTACACATTAAAAAAAAACAAACCAACCCCAAACTCGCATCTCTTTCCCTCCCTGGAAGCACTTCAGCTGTCTTCTTTCACAATCAGGACCCCGCAAATCCCCGACCTGAACATTCCTTGTCCTCCTCAATCTCCGGGGAACACACCAGTCCTCTTCACCAGAACGTGGAGCCAGGACGTCCACCCCCAGACTGCCCCGTTGGCCTTTCCTGGTTGAACTGACCTGGAAACCAGCAGCCAGTCACTTCATTACTATTCTTACCACTGCTCCTAAATCACAAAAGCTTAAGGAGTGGAAGGACTTTAAGATTATATCATTCAACTCCCACTATTTTACAAATAAAGAAATTGAAGTCTTTCCTCATCGTTCTCCCTCTCCATCCAATGGTGGAAAGTTCTTGGGCTTGCTCCAATGAAGCCCAAAAATTCTCCATATTTCTTTCTATAACCACATTGCCAAAGTTTTTATTTAAATAAAGCAGGCAAAATAAACCATAGCTACAACTGAATTATTTTCAAATATTTTTCATACTGCCTGAATGGACATAAATGTTAAAATGGAATAGTCAAATGATACTATCCAGGTTTCTTTTATCCTACCAAGAGTCCATTCAGTTCTCTGGTGCCAATCATAACCACAATTACAAATACTTTTTTGTCCTATAATAAAGGTGATATGTGACATAAGTAATGATAAGTATAATAAGTGAGATGATAAGTGAAAATACGTATAATAGTTAACTTTCTTTAACATAATGGTTGGCTGGAAGATAATCTAAGTACTGAGAATCAGATTACTGAATTATAACTAACATAAAGCATCTACATATTTTCCCAATAGTATAAATAAAGGGATCGAACTAATTGTACCAATCAGAAGGCTCAGTGGCCTATTCCCTTGTTTGGGTAGGATGCTAGGATGAGATAGAATGTTTCCAGACTATCCAAGCATTTAAGAAATGTACCACTTTCTCCAGTGCTTACCATTGTTATAAACAGGGTTAAGGTCTCAGTGACTTTCATAACTTGAACAACAGTTTACTAAATACTTCCACATACACTATCGCATTGACCTAGGAGTCAGAGAAGACTGGGATTCATATCTCCATTTTACAAATGAGGAAATTGTCCAAGGTCATACAGCTTGTAAGTGGTAGGGCAAAACGCCTGAGCTTTAATCTCATGAGTATAAATATTTTCCACTGAATCACAAAATTAGGAGCATTCTTAGAGAAATTTAGAAAGTTTAAAATGATCATGATTAATACTAATTAATTGATATAAACATAAATGTCATGACTGCAAAGTAGACCACAAATCAATGTCTTTATATTTCACAGAACTTCTGTGAAGATCCTTTAAAATTAATTTTTCCATTTACTAACTGAGGAAACATTCTGCTTAATTTTAGAACTGATGACAGCACCATTCCCTTCCAGATCCTGCATTTTGCACTAGACAGAAAAATAAACAAGTAACAGGCAGCACATAAAGAAACAGGCAGCAAGGAGGTAGAATTTCTCTCTAATGGCCACTTCTCCTTGGACAATCCAGGTCGGATTCTATCAGGTCCCACCTGTCGGTGGTACAAGACACTTCCACAGTTCATTTTAGAAATCTCCTTCAGGAAACTTACACAGCTCCAATCATCCGACTCATCAAGCTGAACTGACCTCCAGTCCGGATCTTGCACAGCGAATTGACTTCAGCCCTGTACTGCCATCCCAAAAGGCACACAGGCTGAACAGCCTAAGCAAGAGGGTCTCTTTATGTAAGACCTGGTTTCTAACCCTTGTGCTATAGATGACTCCCTGGGGCATTGTGGGGGAATTATGCAAGGTATTTAACCCTTCCCCAACTTAATTTCCTCCGTAGATCATGGGGGAGAACACTTTACACTCCAGTAAAGTGTTGGGAAGCCTCATTAAGCTTAAGTGAACATTTTGCTTTTAGAATGTATAATATAAACAGATACAGAGAATGAAATTACTGCATTCTCTTCTACTTCTCTGAATTTATACTTTGTCTTTCCAAAACAAAATAACCCAGTAGAAAGGCTCATTAATGGACCTAGTTTAAGAAAAATGTTAAACTGAGGAGAAGAATTTGAATGGTGTTAGGAGAAGGAAAAGATCAAAGAACTTTATTTTCAATTTCATTTTCTTGAGATTTCATATGCATGGAGCTGAAAGCAATCTTATTAATTCATCCAATATTTTAAAAATTATAATGTCACCCTTGCTGGTGTGGCTCAGTGGATTGAGCACCAGCCTGCAAGCCAGAGTCGCAGGTTTGATTCCCAGTCGGCGGGGCACATGCCAGGGTTGCAGGCCAGGTCCCCAGTAGGGGGCACACGAGAGGCAACCACACATTGATGTTTCTCTCCCTGTTTCTCCTTCCCTTCCCCTCTCTCTAAAAATAAATAAATAAAATCTTTAAAAAAATTAATTATTGCATTTTGAATTATTACTTAAATACAGAATTCCTCTATCTTAAAATAGTAAGCATTTTCATATCTCTATGGTCCCTTTTCATCTTCATCAATGTATACTTGTTTACATTGGACTTCTACTTTTTAAAAAAGCTTCATTCCTACATGCTTCTTTACATATACATAAAGTTGTCTTATGAATTATTTAGTGATATAATATTTCACTGTATCTGCCTCAGATTGGATTATTTCCAGTTTTTTATTAAAAAATAATATGGCTATAAATATTTTTATGCAGACAATTTATTTTCTTTTGAGTTATTTCCTTAGGATATATTCCCAGAAGTAAGGTTTTAGAATCAAAAGAGATGCTCATTTTTATGGCTTTTGTTATATATCACTAAATTGCTCCCCAGAAAGACTACCACCTTCAAGAAAAGGAGGCCAATTTCTTTGCAGATATACCAATATAATGCTTTTTATTTTAACTGATTCAAAGTGTATTTTTTTAAAGATTTTATTTATTTATTTTTAGAGAAGAGAAGGGAAGGAGAAAGAGAGGAAGAGAAACATCAATGTGTGGTTGCCTATTGTGCACCCCCTACTGGGGACCTGGCCTGCAACCCAGGTATGTGCCCTAGACTGGGAATCAAACCAGTGACCCTTTGGTTTGCAGGCCAACATTCAATCCACTGAGCCACACCAGCCAGGGCTCAAAAGTGTCTTAATTTGCAAAACTTAACTTATTGGTGAACCTGAATACAGTATTTAGTTGGGTTATCTTTCCTCTTATGTGGATTTAAAATTTTAATTGTAGAAGCAACAATACAGAAGGGTATTGGAACAATACAGAACGGCATAAAGTAAAAAGTGAGACTTCCTCACTTGTAAGCATTCTCTTCACTCAATTTCCCAGAGTTTTCACTGTGACCAGGTTGATCTACATCCTTCCAGGACATTTTCTGTGTGTGATCCTACATATATTTGCAAACATTCATTAACTTGTTTTTATACAAAAATGTAATCACACTGAACTTATTCAGTAACTTTTCACTTAATACTTCATGTACTTATTTTTTTCATTTAATACTTCCATTTTTTTAAAGGCTGGATAATAATAACTCATTATTTTTAATGGCTGCATGGTTATATTATAGAAATACCATAACATATTAACCATTCCCTTTATTTTATTTATTTATTATTTATTTATTTTTAGACAGAGGGGAAGGGAAGGAGAAATAGAGGGAGAGAAACATCAATGTGTGGCAGCCTCCTGCATACTTCCTACCAGGGACCCCGCCTGCAACCCAGGCATGTGTCCTGACTGAGAATTGAACTGGCAACCCCTCAGTTCACAGGCTGGAGCTCAATCCTCTGAGCCACATCAGCCAGGGCAACCATTCCCTTATTGATGAACATGTAGATTAACTTTAATTTTTCACTTTTACAGAGAATACCGCACATTCATAAACTCTTAAATCATTTCCTTTGACAACTTATCCTCAAGGGGCTTAGTCCTGTGACATAAATTCGTACATTTTCTTAATATGTCATATGTTAACTGTTATTTATCGTATTCATCATGATTTTCCATATCCTGTCACTTTCCTTTTATCTTTGTTGCTTTTCCTATAGAAATTTTTTAAAAATCCTATCTATACATGCATCTGCCCTCAAATATCTACTATTGATTTATGTCATAAAATTATCTCAGGGGCAAGTATACTTTATTATTTTCTCCTAGTTATAAAAGTATTTTAACATTTTAATTCAGCTAGAATCCATCTCACCATATGGTATGAGGTGTGAATATAAATTTATTCCTTTCTAATTCCCTCCAATTCATCTCGACTAATGAATTTTTCACATTATTTCGTTGTACCTAGTTTATCACAGATTAAATGGATCTGTGCTTTGACGTCTATTTCTGAGATCTCAATTTTATTTTACTTGCTTATTTTTAAGTTAAAAGCTACCTACCATATATTTTTTAAAACTTTCTACTGAAATATAATAGACAGAAAAGTATGAATTGGCACTTGTAATCAGTACCCTAGAAAATCTCCCAGAACCTCCTTCCAGCTCTAACCCCCAACCCCAAAGCTAAATACATACATTAGCCTTTCCTGTTTTTGATATATATATTAAATCATACAGTATGCAGTCCTTCGTGTCTGGCTTCTTTCATTCAACGTTATGTTTGGGAGGTTGATCCATATAGCTATGAGTAGTTGTTCATTAATTCTCACTAAAGCATAGTATTCAATTGTTGAATATACTACAATTTATCAATTCCCTTGTTGTGGCAAGAACTGTTTATATAAAATGTCCAGAGGAAGCAAATCCATAGAGGCAGAAAGTAGATTAGTGCTAGCCAGGGGCTGGGTGTAGGGGGAAATGGGAGTGACTGCTAATTGGTATGAGCTCTCTTTTGAGGGTGATGAAAATGTTCTGGAATCATGCTGGTGGTTGTACAATCTTGTGAATAAACTAAAAAATACTGAATTGCATACACTTTTTTAAACCTAATCCAAGGACATGCTTACTGATTTTAGAGAGAGGGAAAGGGAAGGGGGTTGGGGAGGGGGAGAGAGAGATTGAGAGAGAGAGAAACACTGATGTGAGAGAGTAACGTCAATCAGTTGCCTCTTGCATGCACCCCATCCGGGGACCGAATGTGCAACCTAGGTATGTGTCATGACTGGGAATCAAACCCGCGACCTTTTCATTTATGGGACAAAGGTCCAGCCAACTGAGCCACACCACCAGGGCTGAATTGTATACTTTAAGAGGGTGGATTTTATAGTATGTTAATTATACCCCAGTAAAAGACACAGACTCATAAAAACAGAGTTGAAGATGGCAGCATATCAGAGACATTAAGGAACTTTTGGAAGATGAAAATCAGACAATTAACAACTATTGTAGTAAACTAAAAGAAGCTAAAAAAAGTTAAGTGCAGTGTCTGTATTAAGAAAAGATGACAAGAAGTAAGCCACTCTCTTACATAATACCAGAAAGGCTTAGGAAATGTAGGTACCAGTACCTACATTTGAACTCTGAAGGCATGGGTATAAAACAGAAGGCTTGTGTAATGAACTCAGTGTTCCTATCTGCCCAAATTCATATGTTGAAGCTCTAACCCACAGTGTGGCTGTATTTGGAGTAATAAAGAATTTAAGGTTAAACAAGGTCAGAAGGGTGGGGCCCTGATCCAATAGGATTAGTATCATTATAAGAGACACTAGAGGGAGATCTCACACACACACACACACACACACACACACACACACACACACCCTCCAAAAGAGGCCATGTAAACACATAGGGAAAAGGTAACTGTCTGCAAACCAGGGAGAGACTATCACCAGAAACTAAACCAGAATTGACCTTGATCTTGAACTCTGCACCCTCCAGGACTGTGAGAAAATAGGTTTCCATTGTTTTAGTCATACAGTCTGTAATCTTTTGTTGTGGTAACCCAGGCTAATTAATATAGTTGGGTGAAAAGTCTACAATAAGAAGCAGTTATTATTTCAAGTTTCTCTCCCCAACCTTGTATAGCACCAAGTCACTACCCTTCCTCTACCCAGATATAACATGAAAGGTTTATTCCCTATTAAGAAGCTGAATCATTAGGACTCTGAATTTGGGAACACCAAGAACAGTGGAAGGTAGAGATAACCTACTAAAAATAGGATGATTACATTAAAGTGTACATACCTATTTGTAAGACCCTCCCCTACTTAGCACTTGAACGGACATTCAAGAAGTTCCAAAAGCTTATGGAAAGTTTCTTACATTAAAAACTACATCAAAATTAATAAACAAACAAAAGAAACTCAAAAGAAAAGATGCAGGAGGCATATACACAAGCAAAAACAAAACACAAAACAAGAAATGAAATGCCACAATGAATATTCTCAGAAAGGCAAGCTAAAATCTTCTGTTCGTTAATTCAGAAAAAAATAATGAATAGAAATCTAAAATACAATAGTAGACATTTTTAGAATTCAACAGGATTGGAAAGGTTGAAAAATACAGAAATTACAACCAAAAAATATGAAAAAGAGAAAGAAAATTAAAGGATGAATTCATAAAGTATAATGTCTAAGTAACAACAGTTCCAGAGACAGACATGAGAAAATACCAAACATATAATTCGAGAAAACTTCAGAACTGAAAGATATGAATTTCCACATTGAAAGGGTCTCAAGACAATGGGCATCTTGTTAAAGATCACAAACCAGCATGGCATTAGACTTTTCAACAGCCATATGGAAAGCTGAACGATAATGGAGAAATGCCTCAAAAATTCAAAGGGAAAATTATCTCCAACATAGAATTTTATACCTACACAAAATATCAATCAAGTATGTATAAAGGTATTGTCAGAGACACAAGATCCCTCAAAGTTTATCTTATTTTATTTATTTTGGGGTTTTAGAGAAGGGGGAAGGGAGGGAGAAAGACAGGGAAGGAAAGACCAATGTGAGAGAAAAACATCAGTCAGCTGCCTTCCGTATGCACCCTGACCGGGACCTGAACCTGCAACCCAGGCACGTGTCCTGCCCCACCAGGAGGAGAACTGGCAATCTTTCGCTGTGTGGGATGATGCCCAACCAACTGAGCCACAGATGGGGCCCTCAATTTTTATTTTCCATTCACCCTTTCTCTAAAAGCTACTGGCAGATAAAACCTAAAGACAAAAAAAGAGCGAAAGGAAAAAGAAATACATAAGTTTCAAGAAATATGGAATGTAACTTGACAGAGACAAGTAATGTCCATGATAAGGATAAAGGGTTTAGAGAGCAACCAGGCCAGATTAGAGTGGGAAGACCAAACAGGTGCAGGAGTACTCCAGGAGACTTACCTTGAAGAAGATAAATTGCAATTTAGAGAACACTTGAGGTGTTTACATAAACTGACCTTTTGTTTGTAGAGTTTAAACGTAAATTAGAGATAAGTTCACAGAAAACTAACCAAGCAAAAGACAAGGCAATTATTAACTGTAGGGGGAAAAGTTTGTAAAAATTGTAAAAAAGGGAAAATGTAATCATAGTATACTACTTAGCTAAAAAATATATATCATTTCCATAGTCATAATAAACACTGAGTACTGACTTAACCAGAAATCATAATTTTATCAGAAGGCTAGGAGGAAGAGAAGTTAGGGGATATAAGAGCATTAAATCCATTATAGGACAAGCCCCACACCCCCCACACCCACTGGCATGTCCCCGCTTTGCCTATGAATAAGTACAACCAGCCACCAACAATACATCTCACCTGGAGCGGGAGAGACATCTCCACTGTACATACTAGGTGTGGCGGATTACTGTGTGCACCTCCCCGCCATCTACGCTCCTTTTCTTCTTGCACCCATGATTGTCTAGTTAAGACTCTAATCCCCAGGCTCCTTTGCAATTAGCAGGGACCTTATATTGAGTTCTTACTCATGAAATGTGAGCACCAGTGATGTTTACGAATTCTGCCTCACATGCGTAAAAGGTTTTTGCCCTGGATTCAGTCCTTCTGCTTTTCCTTTCTGCTAAAACAGTGGAAATGGCTACCACTGAGGCACCCTCAGAAACCACATGTTTCAAATGGCATGGCTGTCCTGCTAGCCTGAAATCCTATGAGGGCTTCCTAGAGAAGATCCTGCCTTCTACATCCTGGACTTGGTTTAAGTTAGAAAGAAAGAAAGTTCTCTGGTATGAGCCATTTCTTGGCAGGGGGTGGGGGGTTCTTTTTGTAAGAGCAGCTCAGCCATCACCCTAACTAATACCCTGAGAGATCAGGGCACAAAACCACCTGAAGTATAAAACCTCAGTATACCTCAACAAGTTTACTGACCCAGCAGGAAACATCACAATGCAGACAGGAGATTTGTGCATAGGGGAAAACATCATTAATTAATACCTAGAAAGTTATTATACCTATATTTAACTAACATTTACTGAGTAGCACCCAAACCATTGAATTTGGAATCAGAAGAACTAGAGTCAAATCTTAGCTCCACTAACTGGAAAATCAGTGTATCCTGTCATGTATAATGCACACATTTTTGCCCAAATGTTTGAGGGAAAAATAAGGATGCGCATTATACATGGGTAGTACTAATTCCATATCTATATAAATGTTTTTAATTCTTTTATTTATGCTTATGTGTTAAAAGTGTAACTCTAGAAAGTAATAAAGATATCTGTATGCAAAATAATACCCAGGAGCCCTGGCTGGTGTGGTTCAGTGGATTGAGTGCCGGCCTGTGAGCCAAAGGATCGCTGATTTGATTCCAAGTCAGGGCACATGCCTGGGTTGTGGGCCAGGTCCCCGGTAGGGGACATGTGAGAGGCAACCATACAGTGATGTTTCTCTCCCTCTCTTTCTCCCTCCCTTCCCCTCTCTCTAAAAATAAATAAATAAAATCTTTTTAAAAAGAAAATAATACCCAGGAATATGATAATTGGCTTTGTTTCTAAATATAAATAAAAAATTGAATTAAAAAATTAAAACAAAAGTTTTTTTTCCTGAAAGTTTGGGCCCAAAATGTGGGTGTGCATTATACATGGCAAAATACGGGACTTAAGTTCTCTGAGCTCCTGACATCCATCCTTACGAGTCCATGGGATAACAAATCTATAGCACAATATAATAAATGATGTTTAAAATAATGAAACCACATCATCAAGAAAATGTTATATTAGGTTCTATATATTATACCAAAGAATCTAGGGAATATATCACACGTTCTGTAGAAATATCTGTTAAAATACTAAGTTCTGACACTTTATCCTTATTGAACTGAATAGAAAAGAGGGCCTATAGAAATAACAGGACCTAAAAGAAAGCAAAGTAGCGAACAACTCAGACTTTAGAGTCAGATAAACTTCATCAAGCTTCACCTCCGCAGCTACTAGCTCAGTGATCTTGGGCAAGTTCCATAACCTAAATCACTGTTTTCTCAAGGGAAGGTCAGGATTAGCCTGGTTCCTACGTAGCAGATCTCTTGTGAGGACTGAATGAGATTGCTGTCTACCTCCAGTTTTGGATTCAAGAATGACTCTAGCTGGCATACCAAGAACATCTACTCTAGTACATTTCTCACTTAAGAGAATTTGGGGGGCTATACTGTTTAGAAGCTAGAATATGACTGTATCTCTGTATTTCAAAAAATAAGAGAAATTATCTCCTCCTAAGGATTTAGAATCTAAATGGTGTTCCCCACTTTATGTCAACTAAGAGAAGATGAAAACTGGGAAGTAAAATTACCCAAAAACTACTATACCTGAAATCAAAAGGAGAAATTCTGAAATTAAAGAATTACCTGAAAATACAAACAAAATGGAAGAAGAGGTATTGGTGATAATTTTGTCATTTAAAAATACAAATGATTTTATGGTATCCCTTCCCCTCTAAAGATAACAACCTAAGTTGTTCTTACTACTTGGCTGAGTTTAAGGACTTTCAGCTGGAGAACCAATGCCAAGTCCCTCAACAACAGTTATTTTCTCTTAACTGCTAGGGGATAGGATAAGAAAAAGTTCACATTGTGAGACAAATCAAGCACTTCTCTTCCTTAACTTTGTTTCTCTTTTAGAAATATGAGATCCAAAACAAATATTTAAGGAAGAGCAAAGGTCAGAACAGTCCCTCTGTCTAGACATGCCAACAAAGATTAGCAAGACTCCCGTGGCTATTTGTAGGCATAACCTTGAAGAGAAAAAAGGCAGGGCCATTCCCCCTAAAGATCGATTTGCTGCTAACTACCATGTATTCACCCTTCCCTACCGTGCCCACCCTTGAAGACCAGGCAAAAGACGGACCACTGCACGTGTAAGACTCTGTGAGTGAGTCATGTGTCTGAACGTCAGATTTGGTGATTTACGGACTATCTGGAAAGATCAACTTTAGATTTATTAAATAGTTTGCTTTAAAATACTTGACATATCTTAATTATTTCATCCTCTCAACCCCCTGGGAGGTAGCTTTTATGAACTCCATTTGCTGGGAAAATTTGGTCAAGGAAAATAATAATAGTATTATCTATTTACAAAGCACCTTCCTTATAAGAGCTCCGCATGCTTATCTTTTCAATCTTCTAACATTCCTGTGAGGTAGGTGGCAACACTACCTTTTCCTTTCTAAAAGGGGAAATGCTGGGAGCTTAACGACTTACTCACATGGTAACCTGTGTTTTACCCAGTAACTAGAACATACTGCTTAGCATTAACACCAGACCGTGAACTGAAGTCTGAACTGCACACAGTTCCAAGTGGCCAAGCTGCCAGTTTTCTCTACAGCCATCTTCCAACGCATCACACTCCAAGAAGGACTGGGACCGTGCTTGTTGTTTGAGCTCATGTGCTCATTGTTTATAGAGTTTACTATCATTTTTCTAAATTGGACTATTAAAGTTTTGTCTGGACACCTGACAGCTACATTATTTTTTTGTTTACTGTCTGTGCACCAGCATTGTAAATGATGTCATCAGGAATGCACAAAACTCTCAGACAAAGCTGCAGGGCCAATCAAAGCAAATCACTTGAGGAAGAGTGCATTTCTTTTTCTTCTTTTCTTGAAGTAGGCATCACAAAAACGTGACTCATTAAACCCAAAAGAGTTGACTATGCCAGTAAGGGCTTCTTAGGCAGCCCTCCACAAAGAGGCCTGAGTGGCAGCATGCGGCCTCCTCTTCTATGCATTTTCCTCCCGGCAGAATGTGCACTTGTGTGGCTACATACACGATTATAATCTCCCCTGAAAGGCAATTCCTTCCCTATGACAGGCTGAACAGTGGCCTGAGTGCTGGCCTCATGTTGCCTGTGCAGTTAACATGCTGAAACAGCAGACACATTTAATCTTCCCTTTCTGAAAAACTAAGATGGGACAGAACGGAAGCTGGAAGGAACTCCACACAGAGAGAAAGGAGGCCAGTCCGCGAGCCCAAACTCACTTTCTTAATGGGCTGAGCTGCTTTGTGTGTCGGCTACTTACGCGTCAATCTGCAGGACTTTGGGGCATGAGAACCGTGCAGCAGAGTGGTTCTGGCAGCCTCTCCATGAGACAGGCAAAGCCAAAGACAGGTGGCCCTCAGTCACATTCAAAAGTGTTATTGTTTCAAACACGCCTATTTTAAAATACATAATTTTCCCATTTGTGCACACGGTATGTAAGTTGGCCACAGGACTTCTGCCACATGTTTTTGTTGGTTTTTTTTCCCTAAGGAAAGCAACAGCCCTAATGCAGCCCTATCCCTGCCCCACACCTGTTTACTGGGGGTCAGTGGGGCTATCCCAGGTGAGAGAAGTCTGAGTCTAACAAACACCTGACATGAAGGCCTGGGGCACAAACAGATTTCTGTCTGAGATTACAGAAACTGAAGCTTGTGCTTTATCACAATTACCTGTAATCTCAGGGCTAGATAATAGTATTAACAAAACCTTGAGCTACACAATAATAGGACAGCTGGGAAAAGGCTCTACTGTTTCCAAAGAATTGTGCTTTAAAAAGCTAATTCAATGAAGAAAAAGAAAGGGCTCTGAAAGTACCTTCTCAAACAATATTTACTTTTACTGCATTCCTGCTAATCAAACAAAACTTAGTCAAAAGCTTTTATGAAAAATACATTTGATGATTTCAGCAGTAATTGTTTTGTTTAAAGTAAGGTGCTTAAAAGAAAACATAGCTAATGGGATTAGTAATCTGGTAAATCAGATGTGTTTGGGAAAAACCCTCCTCTCTTTGACAAATCATTAAAATTCTGTTCAGAGAAATGTGTTTTGACCTGAAATTCCAGTCATGGAATGAGCTGTCCTAAGGCCCCTGGGGCAGGAGTGCAACAGTGGTCCCAACACAGGGGACCCGGGGACTCGTTTACCAGGACAATTCCGGCCTTAAAGCACATCACTCTGCCCAGGTGAAGGACGAAATCTCATGGAGCTGCCCCCAAACTGCATAAAATTTCCTCCCTTCTTAAAGTACCATTTAAAAAATGCACTTTTAAAAACTGTTGTGTAACCAAAACATAGAAACTATGGTAATCAAGAAACTAACCTTAGATACAATCAGAGCTTAAAACCAGAAGGATCCAGGTGTGCTCTCCCTCTCGGGAACACGCCCAAGCCTTTCTTCCTTCTCAGGTGTGCCTCTCCTAAACTCTGAGGGTCCCCACGAGACTTGCAACCAGAGGAGCCACGGGCGGCAGCAGCTCATCCAGGCTGACCCCCCGAACCTGCCGCCAAGGCCTCTTTGCTCTGACTTTCCAGTGAGCCAAAGCAGCCCCGCCTAGGCTCTGTCCTATTGCTTCTTACTACCTAAGCCCTTCCTTGTGTCACTGTCCCAGCTTTAATAAAGTAGGCTAAAAATCCCTCCAAACCCCAGAAGGATCCAGGGTAGATTTTAATCGGTCATCCCTTTTTTTCATGCATGGAAAGGGGGGTGGAAATTCTAGTGTCTCATATGATAGAACTGAATTTCTTTCTCCCAGTTAAAAAATTTTTTTTTATTCTGCTACTTAAAGCAGATCATTCATTTAACTTGGGCCAAGCACTGAACTAGATTTTGGAGACACTGAGAGAATAAGCCTACCCTTATGGTTTCCCATTCAGGTAAGAAACAGGCAATAACCAAGTAAACAAATAGATTAACCAGATAGGACATAAATAGGATGATGAACTAGGGATAAGCTAATGGACCATTTGTCTCTTCTGAGCTACTATTATTACTTTTTAAAACTTTAATTACCTACTCAGCCTTCTAAGATTACTTAATTAGCAAACATAATATTTATGTATATCAAAGTGATCCCCAACTTTTGGACAACATTTGGAAGAAAGATTTTAATATTACTTTAATATATAAATGATAAGCAAGGTAAAAAAAAATTACAGAAATATTTTAAAGACCTAGAATAACCCTGAAATAACCTGCAATTTAGTTACCTTGGAGAAATGGGGGTGGGTGAGGGTCGGGAACAACACATCTTAGAAGTCACTTGCTATTTCTCTTTTTTCCCGACAAAAGGATATTTCATTTAATTAAATAGCTCCCAGACTCCCTGAAAAGGTGGAAGAAACAGAGTCTGAAGGTCCGGGAACAACTCCCGAAGGCACGTCCCAGAACCGGGCCCCCAGGGAACTGCTGCCCCTGCCAGGACTGCAAAGCTGCTGATCACCCGGAGAAAGCACGGCTCTCCCACTCGGGAACAGCACTGCCTGCACTGTCACTTCGTGTCACAATCATCTGTGAATGCGTCCCATCTCCCATCTACAGTGTAAGTTGCCTGGGGGAAGGGACCTTTATATTCTTGCCTTGCATTATATAGAGAGGGTCCAGGGAAGGAGGGAAGGAAGAGAGGGAGGGATGGAGGGAGGGAGGGGAAGGAAGGGGAAGGACAGAGATGATTTTGTGAATATGAAATTGTATGTTCATTACTATTTTTAAGTGACCTAGTTTCCAAAGATTTAGGAAGTTGGTGTAACAGACACCAAGACAGGAACAGACTTGCAAGAGATAAACTGGGGGAAACGCCCATGGGGAAAAAGGGGAGAAAGCCAGAGGAAGCTAGGACAGCTTAGGGTTGACCCTTGTAAAGGAGTGGGGGAAAGAGACAGAGCTTGAGAGAGAAAGAGAGAGAAGAAAGGGAAAGAAATAGACTGCAGTGCAGCGGGAGTCTTCAAGCCAAAATCGTCATAGGAAGAGTCACACATCTAGAGGTGGAACTGTCCCACTCAATCACTGGCTTCGAGTAGCCGGGAAGGAAGTGTGACCTCAGGGCGAACAAGGAGTTGGATTCAGAGCAGAGGTTGGGAGTCAATTACCCTCCCCAAAGTAGGAGATCACAGAGGCACATTTTCATGGCTGCCACATACATATGTTACATATTTTTACAAGAGTATAGTAATAATGACATTAGCTAATATTTATTGAGCACCTACCCTGGTGCTCTAAAAAGAAAGGTCTTTTACTCATTTTGTACACCCTCTTTTCACAATTTAGACCCAATTTAGCAGCTGGGCACTGATCTAAAAGTTTACATGTATGAGTTAAGTGCAATACTACTATTATCTACATTTTGCAGATAAGAAAACTAAGGCACAGAGAGGTTGAGTAACTTCTTTAAGGTCACACAGCTCAAAGTACATAGAGTATTGTCAATAAAACTCTACCAAATGGTTTCTTTAGAAGTTATTTTCCTCATTGCCTGCCTCTAGGACAGCAGTCCAGTGGCAAGAAGAAACTGAAATTTTACCATTTCCTGATCCATCCTGGTTCCTAGGATGCCCCCTCCTGGCAGAAATGTTAAATTAAGCCCTGGGAGCCTGCTGAACTGACTCCAGGACCCATGTATAGATCTAGGCAATAGTTGGAGCCTCGTTTTTGGAGTTGCCTAAGATATTTATAGCATGGAGTTTAACAATTTATAGCATGGAGTAAACTCTGGAGTCAGACTGCTGGGTTAGAATTATTCCTTCATGATTTACTAGCCTGATATTTAATATCTTTGTATTGCAGTTTCCTCGTCTGTGAACTGGAGATAACCATTGAAACTATCTTTATGTGCAGTAATATATGTAAAACACCTAAAATGTTACCTGGTACATAGTAAATGCTTAATAAATCTTAGTTGTTGTTGCTGGCTATTCACACATGGGGTACCCTAATGCCAGATTATTCACATTCAATTTAACATATATGAGTACGTATATATTAAGTGTTTACATTGTGAAAGGCAGGTAGGTGTACAAGATGAGTAAGATACAATTCCTGTTTTCAGGAAACTTATTTGCAACTAATAAACTCCATCCTAAGAGGGAAGCAAGGATCACTGCTCTTTGCAGGAAATAAGTGTTTTGGTTTGTTTGTTTTTATCCCGTGGTAGAGAGCAAAAAACAGACTATGGAATCCAACAAACCTGAGTTTGCCTCCCTGCTTTGCTATGCTTAATCACCTATGGGACTTTGTAGAAATCAATTAGCCTTTCTAAGCCTCAGTTTCCTTCTCTGCAAAGTGAGATGACATTCATAACTACTAAATGGGATTAATAATAATACATACTACTACCTGTGGTTGGGAAGATTGAATAAGATACAGCACAATGCTAAGCATATGTGAAGTGCTCAATTTATTGTGACTCCTCTGAAAGTATAGCCTACAAGGGAGAAAGACCATCTCTGATTTCCAAGTTATCTATTATGCCAACCCACTACCAACCCTAGTGAGAATAAGCAGTTTCCCTGGGAACAGAAGAGGCAACGTAGAGCATAGGTGAAAGCATGCACCCCACCAAATTAGGTGGGGTAAAAAACAAACCTCACACCCTCGTGCTTAAACTTGGGTCAGCACGTAGGTGGTGTTTTGTACAGCTGGGACCAGAACAGGCTGCCCTTCGGCTCCAGAGAGCTCTCCACACCCAATCAGATACACAGCCACACCTCAGCTTCTGGCAGAAGCTCCCAATAAGTATGCAAAAGGCTGGAAATCTTTCAAGGGTTCTATACTCATTTCATCTCCTTGCCAGCCTCTCATCTCTCTGTTCAGGCCTGGGCATTAACACAATTTCTCTCACTGTATTCTGATGGTTGCAGGCAAAAACATCATCGAGCTGATTCTACAGTGATGATCTTAAGATCCTAAGCCAGTGATATTCAACCTTTTTTCATCTCAGGCACACATGAGCTAATTACTAAAATTCTGAGGCATACTGAACAAATATTTTCTTGCCTGACAAAAAAAATAGGTGTAATTTTTTATTGGTTTACAAAGAAAAAGTCATTGTAATCACCTGCACTTTTCATTCCAGTTTCATTCGTTAATTTTTAAAAAAATCAGGTGTCTATACTTGCATTTATCTGGTACCAAAAATTAACCAATCAGATGCAACCTTATTATGTGATGTGACCAATAAGATGCAACTCTATTATATGACCTATATATTTATGGTTCAAGAAAGGGCATTCACACCATACAGCTATTGCTGTGTTGGCTGTTGTCATTTTCTTTTTTTGACAATCTAAAGGGAAAAGAGGTCAGTGCCCCTGACTAAATAGTCAGGCATTGCATGTTCTAAAAATTCTTGCTGCACACCAGTTGAAAATTGCTATCCTAAATCATTCTGGGATTAGGTTCCTAATCCACAAAGTCACTAGGGAATGGATCAGTTTTCTGAACATTATGAGAAATTGTTTTCTTCACTAATAGTTGAAAAGGCAAAATATAAGCCCTGGATAACAGGTAGAAGGAGAAGTCTATAGATATTCATTGAATAGGTATCCCTGTGATTTACACCAGAATACTCAAAAGAGGTCCCTACACCTTACCGAGGGGTACTCAGCTTTGGCTTTTGTTTGACTGAATGCTTAGAGCTTTCCAGTCTCTGCAATTTTCTTTTCTCTGTATGTATTTTCTTCTGTAGGCCTATGCATGTAAGTGACTTTATAATTTTTTTTAAAAGGAAAAAGAATGAAAACAAAAACAAAAAACCCCCACAGGCAATATTTTATTAAATTAATCCATAGGGAGTAGTCATTAAACTAAGGGTGAATGCTTCAAAGCAGCATGCCTCTAAAACAGACAAATTGTATGGGCAGGGGTTGTTCTCAACCGAAGACAAATGCATTTCAACAAAGTTATATGGTTGGACGAACCATGAGGAAGCCAGCGAGTAGTATGACCCTGCTTAGGGCGGTATAAATGTCCAGATGGTGATTAAGACAGGGAGTTAAGACACTTAAATGTCATAGAGCCCTGAGGAGCACTTGTTCAAACATGAGGTAGATAGTTGGACACTGAAGCTTTTTCAACCCACCTGAGACTTTGTTTGTAGATTCATTAACAACACTGCCACTGAATTAGTCTTCCTAAAAAAGTCACTTGTAGAGGGACCACCAACTTCTACTCACCAAAGCGCCAGTATATTAAATATGCCAAGCCTTTGAGACATAATTTAAATGGCAAACACCCAAGAAAATGAATAATGGACTAGGAGCTTCAAATATTTCATAGATTCATTAACTACTGGATAAATAAGATAAAATATGTAAAATCCTTAGCAAAAGTCTAGGTATTGCTAGACACTGATGTCATTATTCATTGGATAAAAACATCTGTGACATAACTATGCCCTTTTGGCTAATCACAATCTTTCTCTCTCTCTCTCTCCCTCTCTCTCTCTCTCTCTCTCTCTCTCTCTATATATATATATATATATACACACACACACACACACACACACACACACACACACATATGCCTTTGAAATACCAAATACTTAAACTTGGTGAAAAGATGCTCAATTTCATAAAAGAAATGCATATTAAATCTCCCTGGGACTATCTGTCACTTAATAGGTTGAAAATACCCAAAAGCTTGACATATTTTATTGGAAAGACTGTGGAGGAACAGGCATGCTCATATATTGCTGGTAAACCCCTAGGAAGGGCAATTTGGCAACATCTACCAATATTTAAAATGCATATACCCCTGCCCAGGCCAGTGTGGCTCAGTTGGAGTGTCGTCAGGTGAACTAAATGGTCGAGGGTTCAATTCCCGGTCAGGACACATGCCTGAGTTGCAGGCTCTGTCCCTGGTCCAGGTGCCTACCAGAAGCAACTGATGGATGTTTCTCTCTCACATCCATGTTTCTCTCCCCACCTTCCACTCTCTCTAAAATCAGTGGGCATGTCCTCAGGTGAGGAATAAAAGAAAACTGCATATAGTCCTGACCTGCCAATTCTACTTTGAGGAATTGATCCTTGCAGATCTACCAAAGTAACAAAATTGCAGGTTATTCAGGGCAGTATTTTTAGTAATAGCAAAAGGCTAATAACTACTTACTGTCTACCAATAGAGAATTGGTTAAATAAACTATTGAAATACTATGCAGCTAAAAAATTTAAAAATGAGGAATCACTCTACTAATAAAGAAGTTTCTCTGAGATCCATTAAATGAAAAAAGTATGCACTGTATTAACCCTTGTGTACACAATAAAATAAACTCTGGAAGGATATACAGGAAGCCAATAATAGTGGTTACTGGTAAGGGGCTGATTACGGAGGAGAACTGGCAGATGAGGGGGAAGGGGTGGGAGGAGGCTTTTCACTATAAACTTTATATTTTTAAATCCAGTTTCCATATTCCCAATACAAAAATTCAAACTAGAACTGGTTTTCATTAAAACCGTGTATAGTACATTTAAACAACTGATGTTATTCCGTGATAAAAAGAAATGAACTATCAAGCCAGGAAAAGACATTCAGGGAACTTAAACGCATATTGCATAGTGAAAGAAGCCACTTTACTGTCTGGCTCCAACTCCATGACATTCTGGAAAAGTAAAACTTTAAAGACAACAAAGAGATTAGTGGCTGGGGTAAGGATGAATAGGTAGAACACTGAATTTTTAGGGCAGTGAAACTATTCTGCATGATACTATAATGGCAGTTACAGGACCTTATGCATTTATTAAAACCCATAGAACTGACAACACAAAGACTGAAGCCTAATGTAAACTAAGGACTTTAGTTAGTAATAATGTATCAACATTTGTTCATCGATTACGACAAATGTACTACACTAATGCCAGATGTTAATAACACGGGAAACTCTGAGTGCGGGAGAATGTGGGACCTCTGTATAATATCTTCCCAGTTTTCTTGAAATTGCTCTAAAAAATAAAGTCTATGAATACTTAAATATTCGTGTGCATATATTCTGTTTTCATCCAATAAATACCTTACACACTACAGGTGCTCAGTAAAGTACTAGCTACTTAGGTTTTGGAGTGGGCAAATGAGGTTCTGATCGCAGCTCTACTATTTCTTAGCTGTGTGGCGTCCTTGGTGCAAGCTACCTCTTCGGCCTCAGTTTCCCCGACTGCAAAATGGAAGAAAAGCACAGTAATTCCTCCTAGGGCTGTTGTGGCGATTCAATAAGGAATGTATGTAAAATGTTAGCGCAGAGCCTAAGGAAAAAGAAACGCTCAGAATTGTCAGTTGTTGCTAAAATGGTAAAATGGTTATTCACAGAATGACTGATTTGGCACTTCAGGTTTCAAGGTTACTCCACTACCCCAAAAGGGCCCCAAATTCGCAACTCCAGCCTATCCCACTTTGAACACAATACTCACGGCCTGCGCTGCAGCCCTAGCACCGCATACATTCCTTACTCCCCAGGTGCTGTGGTCCGCCTCCAGCGGCCTCACAGGCTCAGGACCCAGAACGCGCCCCCTTCCCCGCTCCTCCCCATCCCACTGCGGCCGGCCCCACCCACACCCCGCCCCCGCCACATCGCCTAATTCGTCTGCTCTTCTTTTCATCCCCGAGGCTCCTACCCAGATACTCGTAGTCCGGTAGGGCTAGGCGCTCCGGACTCAGCATCATTTGACTGGGGTAGCTTCCAAGCTCTAGCTCTCCGGCTTCCGGAACCCAGGTCGCCGGCTCCCTCCGTTGCCATGGCCACCTAGGCAGCCGGAGTAGAGGCGGGCGGCGGAGGGGGTGTCCCTCAAACGCTTTCCGTCTGGCAACGCCTAGCTGGCCACATCAGTTCCGGGTGGGCTGCTTCGCGGTGGTCGAAGCTTCTCTAGGACTCACGACTGGTTGAGGAGGTGGTTTTAGAAGAATTTGAGTGGAGAACTCTTTTGAATTATCGTATTTCCCGGCTTCGAAGAATTATTGCCAGGTCCCATATGCTCAATTTCTGAATTTTATAACTATTCCTGCCTTATGCAGTGGTTTTAATGGCTCACAATAGCTCCCACCCCTAAATTCCCATAAAGACTTAATATCCCATTACCTATTTTTATCTCTTTATTATTTACTATCTTCAATTGCTGCAAAGTGCTTTCACGTGCGTGTATCTTGGCTGCTATACGAAGGCTGGAAGCACAGAAGGTGCTCGTTATATCCTCTAAGAGTTCATTGACATTTCCTCTCAAGTTCCTCTCTTTAGTCCCTCATTTTACTCCTATTCCTTACTGTTTGGTACACTTCCCAAGTGTTTTTCTTTTTTCCTACCAAGACACTTCACTTCCGGAGGGGATGACGTGCACAAACCACCTATTGGATTTTTTTTTCCTCATATGCCTAATTGCTTACTTCTTTAAGAGGGAAGGACATTCATTGGTTTTTAAGTTTCCAGAGGTCCAGGCAGTTCTCATTTTGCTCCCCTTCACTCCCAACAACAGGTTCGTGGTCTGTAGCACTTGTCACAGATGAAACCTATTAGAGAAAGCCGCTCTTTTCTCACATTTTTTAGTTCGTGCTCCACCCCTACCCCAAACAAACAAGGTAAGGTTTTGTGAAAAGAAAACAAAAATCATGCTATCAAAGGAATGACTGGGAAACCAGTGGACCACCTACATTGGGAGGAAAAAGAAAGAGGAGGTTCTTCTCTTTGTGTTTTGAGTGGTCTATTCTTAGCCTCCTCCAACAGGAGCTTCAAACCTCCTAATTCTCCCTTTCCCTTAAAATTGTATATGTGTCTCATTTCTAGGTTCCTGTGAGTCACACTGAGTTTAGATGAGGTAAGGATAAAGGGACAGACCCAAACTAGGAGCAGAATTTATTATCTTAAAGCAATGAATTTACTAATTTAATATTTGATGTGAAGTTTTGCAAATATGATGGAAATATTTGCCTTCTTCCTCCACCCTTGCCCCCCATTCCCTTTACCAATACAGCTGAAGGGAATAGAAAGTTTATAACTTTCACACCTGTGGCCTATTACTATATTATTAATAAAGCAATAGGATAGTCATTGTTAAGGATTACAATTTCATTTATTTCCAAGCAACCTGGAGCTATTTTCAGATCATTTGTCATAAGACCTTTCTAAGGCACTTCTCCCTTCTCTAAGCAGGAGAACTGAGGAACATATCGAGAAAATGAATTGTCTAGCATCACCCAGCCAATAGTGGGAGAGAGAGAACTGGATCTCAGCTATCCCAACCCCCAGGCTAGTGGTCTGACCACTAAACCACACTGCCTCTTTTTTTAGGGTCTATTGGCTTAGTATTTGTTCATTTATTTATTTTTTTCTTTTGCTCTGCCCTGCCAGCAACTGGAAGCTACCAGATAAAAGAAGAGAATTTTCAGTCCAGGCTGAACATTTGACATCCTCTTATTTGTGGAGCATTATCCTGGGTCTTGGAGGGTGCTGCTGCTGCTGAGGTCTGTGTGGTGGAGCTGGGAACCAGCCCCAAGAATATAGCTTTGTTTGGGCATTAACCCATTTGCGGTTATAATAATGATAAGTTTCAGCACCAGTGGCGCCTGACTGTTAATGACTCAAAGAAAGCTAAATAAGAACAAGATGTCATCTCTGGAGCAATTTGTAGATTTTTCCTACAGCTCCATCCCTTCCATAAAAATCCTAAGGATCCTTATATTTAAAGTCAGTCTCTATTCTTAATGTCCTGAACAGCCTGTTGAAGATGACGTAGAAGAGAGGGTAGGTGGTTGCTAGACTAAGGCTTCAAGAAAATTTGGGGTTGCACAGAAATGACAGGGAGCCTTTTCCTGGTGGTGGAATTACTGCTGTTGACACTTTTCTTCTTTACACTTTTCTATATTCACAAAAGTGTTCAATAATAGCCATGTATTGTAACCTGAAAACAAGCAAAAATAAGTAAATGAGTGACTTGAAAAATTTTTAAGCAGAAGAGATGACCTTCCAGATAGTGTTTGTTATTCCCAAGAAAGGGCCACTACTTTTAGATTTATCTTCTGCCATAGATTACATGGTAATAGATTTTGAAGACACATCTGTGGTGGAGGAACTTTTTCAATGAAACATAAAAACATCAGTCTTAAGAAAAGTGAAAATACACAGGAGTTGTTAAAGCCAAGTGTATTTTTGTGACCGTGTTGAGTGCTAAGGAAAGAAAAAAAAATGTCTGCCTTCAATTTAGATAGGCTTTTCAAACTCTTATATTATCATAACATATTTCTGTATATTTCACCCAAACAAATAATCATCCAGTTAACCAGAAGACAACTCCATGATCCTAAATAAGCAGGAGATGTAAAATTGATGAAAGCAGAGAGAGGGCATGAGATGTTAAAGTATTACAGCATAAGGAAGGGAAACATCAAACTCCAAATGATAGGAGAGACAACCACAACAGAGAGGATATGTCAAGACGTCAATTTATCAGATTGTAATTACTAATTATAAAGAGAAAATTAACAGCCTGGTTGGGTAGCTCAGTTGGTTAGAGCATCATCCTGAAACGCCAAGGTTGTGGATTTGATCCCGGTCAGGGCCATACACAAATCAGCCAATGAATGCATAAATAAGTGGAACAACAAATCGATCTCTCTCTCCCCCTCCCCCACCCCCCACCCTGTTCTCTCTCTCTAAAAAAAAAATCAATAAATCTTTGAAAAAGAGAGAAAACTCACAGACATTGCTGGCTCTGCCAAGGACCTAGGAAGAGATTGATAGGGAAAAGAATCCTCCCTGGAATTGAAAACTTCAGAGAAATAAACATAAATGTCCTAATAGTTGTAAACCTCAAGGAAACAATCAGAAAAAAAATTCAGGCTGAATTATTGCTACAAAACAGGTTCGAGGAACTAGGACAAGCTTTTATCAACTCATCAAGCAGTAAAGATGCTAACAGCAAAGTAGCGGCTAAGAAATGCAGATCATGAAATTCATTCTAAGCTACTAGGCTCTTAAAAGATGTAACCTCTTTAGGAGCAAAGCGGAAACTAAGTGTGATACCACCATATGGAATTAACATGTTTAAATTTAAAATGTTATTTACATACAAGCCATTTTGGACTACCACGGGTCAACAGACCAGAACTTTGGGAGAATTCGCAAAGAAAACGTTTACTAACTGTGGGACAGTTAAAATTAACTAATGCATTACAAGAAAGTGATTAAGAGGACATGGCTTAAATTGAACTGTAGGTGAAAGGCAAATTATAGACTTGTGCTTTCTTGTTATTTTATATTTTTCAAATACTGCAAAAAACAGTTAGGAATTACAATTTCATATAGTTTGAAAGGGAGGAAGATTTTATGATTTTTCTTGGTAGCCCACAAAAATTAGTTGTGTGTTCCTCTGTCCTAGGCTATGCATTTGCTAAACACTTATGATATATTTTTTAAATTCTTTGAATTCTCCTAGATTATGAATTTCTTGAGGGCAGAAACAGTCTTCATTCATCTTTAAATTTCTAGTGTCATGCACAGTGCCTGATAGAATAAGTCCCTGAATACCATAAGTAGATTTTTCTTCCTGTAAATTAAAAGTATAGAAAAGGCCTTGGCAGTGTGGCTCAGTAGACTGAGTGCCATCCTGTAAAGCAAAGGGTCGTTGGTTCGATTCTCAGTCAGGGCACATGCCTGGGTTGCAGACCAGGTACCCAGTAGGGGGTGCATGAGAGGCAACCACCCATCGACGTTTCGGTCCCTCTCTTTCTCCCTCCCTCCCCCCTCTCTAAAAATAAATAAATAAAATCTTGAAAAAAGAATCCCTGCAAGTCAAAACATTTTTAAAAATAAGTAAATAGAAGTACAGAAAACAAAGGCCCTCCAACCCATAGGACTTATGGTTGCCTCATAGGAACTAATTCATAAAACAAATTTAGAAGAGAAAGAAGTTCAGAAAAATGCAAGACATCATTGAGAAAAATTAATCAGCACTGGCGTATCCTTCTCACACCTACATACTGTATGTGATAGATCATCATATCTTAAGAAATGCCCACAAAAAAAGGCAACAAACTCAACAAAAGGCATTGAGACAATGCTGTATGTAGACAAGCTAAGAGAATTAGTTCAGGAGGATGAAAGGGAATACACTAGGAACCATTCGAAAAAAACTAGGGTGTGAACTGGAAGTCCCAAATTTCAGAGTCTTAGGACAAAAAAGCTTCAGTCTCTGTGCCTATTTATTTTTATTTTTATTTATTGACTTTAGAGAGAAAGAGAGAGAGGAAAAAAATATCGATTTGTTGTTCCACTTATTTATGCATTCATGGTTGATTCTTGTATGTGCCCTGATCGGGGATCAAACCCACAACCTTGGTGTGTATCAGGATGATTCTCTAACCAACGGAGCCAGCCAGACAGGGCCTGTGCCTATTTTTTTCTGCCAAACCATCCTGTACACTGTGACAAGAGTTTATTGTTCTAATATTCAAATTTGACCATGTTACTTCCTTACTTAAAAAGCATTGCTGACTCACCATTACTAGGGAGAAGCAAAATTCCTCAACCTACACACATACATCTCCCTTCACTGTCTGGTCCCAACCCACTGTTCTAGCCTCCTGGCCATTTACTATTCCCTGCGTAGTTAATACTCCAGCCACACTTTCCTACTCACTAGTGTGACACACACTGAGCTTTTCCACACCCTCTTGCTTTGCTCATAAGTTCTCTCTCTGCTGAGAATGGACCCCTCCCATATTTGCTGCCTAGTAAACTCTTACACATCCTGTAAGATCTAGATGAAATGCTACCATCTCTATGAAAACATATCCAATCTCCTAAATACAATAAGGTACAGGCAGTGAATGAGAATAAGGCAAATTTAGGCTGGTGAGGTGAACCTTGTCTGAAGCTAAGACATTGAGCTGAGTCCAACCATGGGCAGGTCTGGGGAAACAGCGTTCTAAGTAGAGAAGACAGACAATTCACACAAAAGGTGGAAGAAGGAGATGATAGCATGTCGCCGAGGCGAAAGAAAGCCACTGTGACTAGAGAAGAATGAGTAGGGGAAATGTGGTCAAAGAAGTAGGCAGAGGCCAGATCATGAAGGACCTTGAAGGCCAAGGAAAAGTATAGATATTATTCTAAGTGTAATAGGAAGCCACTGGAAGCATTTATGCCAAGTAATGACGTGATCTGATTTATGTTTCTTAAGAAGTCATTCAAGTTGCTTTTTACAGAATGAAGTATAAAGGGGCAAGTGTGGAAACAGAGAAACCATTTACATAGATGCTTGATTCATGTTTGCTATTAAACAAATATTTATTCATTGATAGATTTGTTTATGCATCATTCTAAATTTCCCTTTGCTGCTGAAATAAGCAAGACATACTGAGATACTTGCAGCAAAGGGTTCTACTTATATGTGCCAGATGTGTGAATATCAAGCTTTCGGGAGATAAAAATGTGCTAGAAGTCTCACTGTTCAGAGTGTGTCCCAAGTTAGGCCAGGGAACTGAATCAGCTATTGTACCCCGGATCCTGACATGGGCACCACTGCTACGCTGGAACATGAAAAAGTGTTGATGACAGGAATGGTGGTATGGAAGATCTGCAATAAGAGAAAGCACAGACATGTAAATCAGAATATTCCCTTATATGTTCTTTTTTTTTTTTCTGGTTTCCAGCAGTAACCCCCTGCATCTAGATAAAAGCACGCCCATTGCTAAAAGTTAATGATACATTTTCATAAATCCTATGGACATATTTTCTGGCTCACAGCCTTTGCACATACTCTTCCTTCTGCCTGGAAGACCCTTCCCATCAACTCTTGGCCTGATGACTCTTCATGAACTTAGTGTCAGTGCCTCTGACAGGCCTTGCTTGAAACCCCAAATCTAAATCAAATCTCGTCTATAATAGAACCCTGTACGTCTACTTGAATGCACCCATCATTTGTAGCTTTACATTCATTTGTGAGATCATTCTTTTAATGCCTCTGCAAACTTGTAGCCTCCACACCCATCAGACTGCGAGTTCCGGAGATCCGATACATCTGTTTACCACTGCTTCCACACTGCCTGGCACATCATGCCCTGTAGTACGCTGTCATAAAGACTTAATATTACTAAGTGAATGAGTACTGGAAAGGGGCTTCCCAACGCAGATAGGTATATGACTCTTTTAGCTCCTCTGCCTGTGCTTTCTCTTGTTTTCCCTTCTATAGCTTTAAGAATTCCTGCCTTCCATTCACACAAAGTGAATTCTAGAAAGATGAGGGAGCAATTCTTTGCAGATTCATGCCCTTAACCTTTTAAATCAGGGTCTCTCAACCTCAGCACTATTGAAATTTGGGGCTGGGCCATTTTTTGTTGTGGGAGGGACATCCTGCTCCTTGCAGGCAGTTTAGCAGGATCCCTGGCCTCTACTCATTATTTGCCGGTAATACCCACTCCCAAACATGTTTCAGGTATTGCCCTGTGTCTGCAAAATCATTCCTGATTGAGAACTCTTTGAAAGTATGAACTTTCAAACCTTTTACTCTTTCAGAAGAATTATGTTTAGGAATTCAGGGTTTTGAACGATGCCTGCGTTATAAGAGAATTCTACCAACCCAAGTGGATCAAAATCATGCCCATTTCTATCTTGTTTCTATAGAACAAGAACAAAATACTCCCTGTGTTTCCTATGGAAAGGCCATTAGGGATGTTCTAATTCCGGGCTATATTCCGATCTTGGAAATGCAGTTCCCTGGTCTGTCCTAGAAGGATGGAGGAAGGGGGTGGTGTTTCTGAGGAAACCAATGCCTCCGAGACCCCTCTGGAATTGGCAGTCCCCTACAACTTTTCTAGGGGCATGTCCCAGAGGACAATAAAAGGGAGACAAACAGCTCATTCTGGCATGCTTTTCAGGATCTCTCACTCCAAACAAGAAAGTCTGAGAGGCCTGGTAAAAATAAATATGGCTTAGCACTCCTGGCACAAGAGCAGTTTCTGACAGCCAAGTCTTAACTCACCCTAGGGGGTGACCCAGGCAGGGACTATGTACAAAGTTCGCTTCTGCCCGTTGATATTCCCAGTGACGATCAGCAGCCAGGATGGCTCTGTGCACCAGAACGGTGCTGAGCCATGGAGGAGGAGGACTTGGGATGCACGCAGGAGACACAGTTTCCTGAGCCTGAGTCAGACAGGGAGAGCCAGCCTCCCCCTTCCTCCTCAATCCCAGAAAAACAACACAAATCATGCCTTCTGGAAAGGAACCTATCCTTTGCATACAGAGTGGAAACTGTTTATAAATCCCTAATCCCCTGACATCGAAAGTATGGTGACCGCCTGTCTTGGATTTTTTTGGGGGGGGACAAATGTATTCATTACACCACATGTCCTTAGTTTTCATGTGGAAAAAAATATGGTCTCCAGAATCATGTCTTTTTCGACAGATCGGAAAGCAAGTCTTCATAAGCAACATATAAGGAATTCCGGAGGCCAACCAAAGCTGCATCAAGAACGTTGGAGGGGGTGCTTTGGGGGGGGGACAGGAAGTGTATTACTAAGAATCAGCCTCTACTTTTCATTTTTTCTGCTTGGATTTTGGACTGAGGTGACATAGGTAGAAAAGGTGGACTATCCCAGCAGTTAGACACTGTTAAAGCTGACCTAACTTGCCTGCCGCCCTCAGGCAGCAAGGAGAACTACACGCACAGAAAATGCCTCGGTGTACGTTACCATGGTGATGCTAGTTCAGCCACTATTTCATCTGTGTAAAAATTTCAGGCACAACACTATGGAGAAGTACTGGCTGAGAAGGAGTTAACACTTCACATTTTTTGGTTGCTGTTGCAAAGTTAATGTTAGCTTTGGTCAAAGATGGTAATTTGAAGTGAATCCTTTGAAAAATTGAAAACAAGCAAGGGTGAAATGCCAACCAATCCATTGGAGAAACCTTTTTTTTTTTTTTTTCTTTTTGGAGAAATCTTCTAATATCCCCTTTGCACTACACCAAATTACTTTTCTCTCAGCTAATATGGGACATTTGGGTCTTCCCGACTCAATTTACTAGTAAGAGGAAAGTGGCTTAACGAAATGACAGAAGATTCCAAAGCCAGAAAAGCTGGCAAACCAACAGGGAGGGAAAAGTGATACCGAGGCCCCTAAGGCAGTGGGGACTTGGACAAAAGTCACGAGACAAGAGCTAGCCTAGAAAATGGGAGCTGGTAAATGGTGATGGAAGGAGACTGGACTCGGGGTGGCGAACACACAACACGGTGTGCAGATGACGTGCTGTGGAACTGTGCGCCTGGAACCTGCATGATTTTGTTAACCAGAGTCACCCCAATAAATCCAATAAAAAGGAAAAAAAGAAAATGGGAAGATGGTAACGAAATCAACCCACATTATGAATTAGCACCAGGTGGAGGCCTGGGCCACAAAGCTAGGGCGAGGTAGGAGTTTATAACTTCATGTAGTAAAACGTGGCTGGAAGTTCTATAGACTGAAGCTGGGAGGAGGCTGAGGTCTGCGGGAGAGTGAAATTGCAAGTAAGGACTCACTTCCTTAGCCCCCTCTTTCCTTGCCGGGATCAGAAGGCCAGGGAGGGTGAAGAGGATAACAACGCTGATTTACAAAGACAGTGAGGAGGAACTAAGTCTGTCTGGGCCAAATCTGGACGTCTGAACCGGGGCGACGGGACCCAGACAGCCACCTCAGGAAATGAGTAAATGAAAAGGGGAGGTCGTGGAATTATTTAGCTCTACAACAACGCTGCCCGCACGGGGGTGGGGGGTGGGGAGTGGGCGGGGGTGGAGCAAGAAGAAAATCTCAGAAAAGGAATTTTGACAGTGAGAATGCTAGTTAAGACAGCACTCCAGGCCCCCTGATGTCCCTCGTTTGATGTCAATAAAGCCGAGAGGATTATGCATTAGCAAGCCTCGCGTATTCTTGAGACCTCAATAAAGCCTGGACTTGGGGACGGTGGGGGTCCCGGGGTCACGTCCAGGAGACTTGGGTCAGCTCGGGTGCTCCTCTCCAGCATAGAACCACACCGACCGGGATGCGAAAGCTGCCGCGAGGGTGGTTTTTTTAAGTTAGGGACACTCGAGCAGTAGTAATGGGCACAGGGAGGGGGGCTCTCTCGAAGACTAGGAATGTGGGGGCGGCCTGAGGAGCAGTGGGGCGGGCGCGGGAGGCGCGGGCGGGTGGGATCCGGGGCCCAGGGGGCGGGGGCGCAGGGCGGGAAGGGGCCGGGCCGCGCTGGGGGCGGGACCAGGCGCGGTGGCGGCGGCGGGGCTGCGGCGCGGGAGGCGGGGCGGCCGGGCCCGGGACACCCCTTCCCTGTCCCCTGGCGGGGCGGCTTTGGCTCCGGCAGCACTGGAGGCAGCAGCGGCGGGAGAGCGACTTTCGGGGCGCGCCGTGGATCGGGACCCTTCCCCTCGGGGACCCTCCGCCGACTCCCCGCTCGAAGCGTCCCGCGGAAGCCCGCAGGACCCCCGGCCGGCTGGGAGCGCCCGCGGCACCATGAGGCGGCCGTGGGGCGTGCTGCTGTTTGGCGCCCTGCTCTGCGCACACGGTAAGCGGCGCCGCGGCGCCCGCGCCGACCGGCCCGCGGGGAAAGTTTGTCCCGGGGTCCGGCCGCTGCAGGACGAGGCTCCCGAGAGCGGGACGGCGCCGGCTGGGGCCTGAGACCCGTCGCCCTCGCTCCAAGCGGTAGCCCTGAGAGTGCGCGCCGGGGAGACGAGCGCGAGCTCCCCCAGCTCCGCGGGTCCTGGAGCGGGCAGCGGTGGAGCAGCGCCCCGGGCCGGGGATGGGGCCGGGCCGGGCTGGGGGCAGATCTGAGGCTCTCGCTCGCCTGCCTGCGCCGCTCTTTGAAGAGCTGGGGGCTGCTTCCCTTTCAGGTTAAGACAGAATCTCTGTGTCCTTGGTGCGAGCGAGTGTGTGCGAAGAAAGGGACGCGGGGGTGGACGGTCGCCAGACCATAAATTGTGAATAGCCTTCCTGGGGCCGGGGTCTCGGGCAGATCGTGGAGAGGGGCCCCGGTGGAATCTGCATGCTTGAGCTCTGGGGGTTCCTGTGAGACGAACCGTTCCTCGGACTCCAGATCTTGTTCCCACCGAGAGTCTTCGGGCACTGCGTGCTTGCAGCATCTCCCCTTGGTAGTGTTTTCGGGTTCCCTCTCCTGGCCGCGACCAATCAGCTCCCTACCCTAGATCCTTCCCGGAGGTGGGGTGAGGGGGATCGGGTTGAAAAGGGGGCAGAGAACGGACCCTGGGAAGAAATTGCTGGAAGGCTTCCGCAGACGCGACCTGGCCGGGGTAGGGGAGCGGGGGCACGGGGGTCGCCAAACCTAAGCAGGCAGCCTCCGGGCCCGCGCGGTGGCCCTCGGGGGAGCTGGGCGGACGGCGGCGGCGGGGCTGCTGCTGCTTCATCTGCTCCTTATTAATAACTTGTGTGGTGCCCGTGCGCAACTGTTGTGTGTGAATTGGGCTCCGGTGGGATTTGTTTCTCTGCAGCCGCGAAGGACCGTGGGTGCACCCCGTGATTTAGCAGCTGCCTCTCGTTTGTGCCCCCAGATCAAAGAACTTGGATCTTGGAAGTCCCAACTCTGTTCACCCACCACTAATCAACGGCGGGGAGATCCGAGTCTTCCCACTGTCCCCGCGTCCGGGCGAGGGGTGGGGGTGGGGGTGGGGGTGGACCCGGAGGGGTCTGTGGACCCTGGCCTCGCACGGTTCTTTCTTTGACGTAGGGGAGCTCGTGTGCGAATTGTGCAGATTTCGGAACTTGCCTGCCAGGGCGTGGAGATGCCCGGGCACTTGTTTTAAACAGTGGCTTACCTGCCCAATCCAAAGCAGGGTTCTTGCGTCTGTTACTTGAACTACCCACGGGTTTTAAATGACTTTTTCCAAGCCGCCTCTAACACCGACAGAGCCCTTTCTGTCCGCTGCTCCGCGCTCCCTCTCGGACTAGGAGCCTTGCCGACCCACGTTCGTCCTCGCACTGTGCTCTCCCCCGCCGGCGCTCTCTCCTGGAAGGTTATTTGTAGCCTCTTCGGCGTGTCGGGACAGCGGCCCTACTGGGGTAGGAATGTAGCTGCTCTTCCCACCACATGGGCCCCTTAAAGGGACAGCTATGCTTTTTGGGGGTTTCCCCCTTCGGGCTGCGAGGGAAGGGGATGAAACTTTTCTTTCGGCCCCCTGGAGGAAGTTTTGAAAAAGATCAAGGGAAATGGCAAGGCACTGAAAAAAAAAGGGGGTGGGGTGGGGTAGGGGGAGTTCTGAAACGAATACCAACAAAGCCAGGGAGGAGATTGACGCCGTCTGCCCTAGGGAAGGGGAAGCTGGAAGGTTCCGGGCTGCGACTGGCAAAGAGGATTTTGCTGCTCCAGAGCTGTCAAAACTGCGTACACTGCATCTCCATTGAGAATGGGGTGGAGAATTGTGTATGCTTAATGTTTCCCTCCAAAAAGTGGATGGGAGGGTTCTTGGTAACTCTTTCGGGTTCTTTTTAAGGACAAAAAAGTGAAGTGGAAACTTCTAAGCACGTGTGTAAGGCCCGTGAGTGACGCGAAGATCCAAACTTCGCCTTGCTTGGTAATGAGCCATCCGTGGAGGTCTGGAGGGGACAGAGTCATGCTTCACCAGTGAGAGTGACAACATGTCATAGCAGATCAGTTAGGCAGACCTGACCTCAGCTCGGACTGAATTCAAAACACTGAAGTTTAAGGTGCTGTTTGGATGCTGCTAGTCCTTTGGGCTTTTCCTAGAGCCGGTGGGTTTGGCCTGAGCCTGCCCAACACACCAAATTTAAAATTTTTGGAAGGAAACTTAAGTGCTACTAATGGCCCTGGCTATTTTTCTCCTAAGAGTTGAGGTGAGACCTCCAGCAGCCTACCACCATTTGAAGGGTGGAAACCGTGTGTAGCTTGGAGGTCTCTTCCAGGTAAGTGAAAAGTCAAAAATTCTGCCTAGGAGTGATTAGGTAGATAGAGGGTTGTTTTCTGAGGATGAGTGGGAAAGAGCAGAGCTGAGACCTGTCTCCTTCCCATCTGACTTGTCTTGGATGACCTTGACCCTGATCTTATTGGACTTGTGAAAGATGCTTGGCTTGTCACCGATTTTGGATTTCCTCTCCTGTCCCCTGTTGGATATCAGATAACGTCTTTGGGAGTAGCACATGGAATTAAGAATGACAGGTGCAAGGGAACCAAGTCTGGCCATGTCTGATACAGAGCACGCCGGGCATGTCCATCTTCGGGGTCAGCAAAGAACACAGGAGGTCACAGAGGACAGGGTATGTTTTATAGGTCTTTGCGCACTCTTTCTACTGATTGACTGCTCATCTTGATACCCCTGAGAAGAAGGAAAATGGGAGGGATTGGTTATGCTGATTCTGCTTTGAAGAGAAGATCAATACTAGGAGGCGCTTCCTGAACAGGAACCACATTTCAGGGACTGCTTTAAAAAGTAGTCTTGTCTTTTTTTTCTTTTTCTTTCTTTTCTTTTTATGACTGGGCACATCTCATAATTACAAGACAGTTCCATACCCTTCGTCAACTAGGTCTTTTAGCCTGTTCCAGCCACAGTTTCTGCATTCCTTGATAAAGCTCAGCCATGAGTTTTGTTACAGTTGCCTGGGCGTGGGGCATCTGGGCTGCAGACTGGGTCTGGATAACCATCTCATCTTCACCATCAGAAGCCCTTCACTCCTACTCAGCTTAGTGGGATTCAGTGTCCCAGGGAAGACTTCGTGTTCACTGGTTGGTTGGCAGAGCCTGGGGTTGGCCCTATAAATAGCTCTGATGAATGCCTGTGCTTGCTGTTCTTCCTCCTGCTTAGAGCTGGCAGGGTCAGGTTCTTCCTCCCCAGTACACTCAGGAACATTCCCTAAACTGGGCTTTGTACCCATTCATTTGTTCATTCATTCTGCAAATGCACATTTGTCAAGCACTTAACCGCTGCATGCAGAGCTCAGTGATTAAAAAGCACAGCCAGACCTGGGTTTGAATCTTGGCACTTCCTAGTGACTCTGCAAAACACTTAATCTCCCTGAACTTCGAGGTTCTTATCTGTACATGGGGTGGGGAGAGTAGTGATAAGTTATCATATGTGAGTATTGTAAAAATTAGGTGAGAGAATAGTATGTTCAAACCATTCAGTACAGAGCCTGACAACTACTGTGTTATGATAGGCCTGGATAAATGTTAGCTGTTACCAAGCTTGTATAAGTGAGTTAGAGATGGTTCTTGCCTTTGGACCACGGGAGCCAGGCAAACAAATCATTATACTACAGTGTCATGGGCTAAAACTGAGGCTCAGGTCTCCATTCATTTCAGCTGGTTTTTCGCTTGATTTTTAAAAAAATCTTTCTCCTTCCCCGCCCCTTGAAAACCTAATGAAACCTAAGCAGAGTTGCCTCCTGTGCACCCTTCCAGAAAAGAGGCCCATTAAGCAATCCTGTGAGTCCAGGGCCTCTGCCTTAGTTCTCCTGGGAGAGGTCCTGGGAAATGGGGTTTTCCTCTGAGAGCTTCCCTGCTGGAGCCCTGTGCTCAGGGATGCAGCCAGGCACTTCTTTCTAAGGTTGCTTTGACCCGGGGTGAGAGGTGCTGGCTGAGGTGTCTTGTAGCTGGAACAGTTTAGAATTCCAGGCTCTCCCTCCCACTGGCCTGGGAAAGGAGTCAGGCCCCAGAGCTCATAAGGTAGTAATTGCCCCAATTTGGGGGCTGGGCCATTGCAGAGCCGCCTTCCTTCGTGACTACCGTCTTCAATCAGGAATCCTGTCAGTGCGCAGGGATAATTGATGTGGTTCTCAAGTCCCCGACTCACCCCCAGCTCCTCCACCCTGAAGTTTGACCCCTGCTGTCTCTGTTTCTTCCTTTTAACTTGGTGCCAGTTGTGTGATGTTTTGGGGGGCTGCAGAAAGCTGACCATAACCAAGAGCAGCTGTTTAAAAGAGCTGATTCTCGAGCTTTCCTGGCAGTCATTTGACTCCATTTTCTGTTCTGCATTTTTGATTTAGCAAGAAGCAAACATCCGAGGTGCCCCTGGGCACCTCTTATGCCCTTCTGAGCAAGCTTCATTCTTTCACTGCACGTAGGCATTTCCATCCTTGCCGCAGCTGAGTGGACTGACTGTAAGCGTCCCTAACGCCCTGCTCCCCTGCTCACACAGGTTTGAGTGAGGAAGGGCAGGGCGCTGTCTGAGACCCAGCTGGGAAAGCTTTGCTGGGACTTGCAAGCCCTGACTTGGCCTACGGGAGCTCCCGCCTCACCTCTGTGCAGAGCCGAGGATCAGAGCTGCAAGAAAGCCGGAAACAAAAGACTGGGAGCGAACCCATCTGGCTGAGAGGCAGCGACACAAAGGTGCTGCTGCATAATTTATCACCGGAGGTTTTCTGGGGCCGGGAAGCTCGTGGCTTCAGGCAGAGCCTCTTGAGGAGGAAGGGACCCTCCCCCTGTCAGGGAGTAGGGCAAGGCAGGTACAGAGTAGGGCACTGGGAGAGACACCTGATTATCACGTGAAATAAAGAAGCTTTGAGGTGGTCAGAGTCTCCAGTGATCTCTCCAAGCTCAGCAGCTCCACTTCCTGCCAGGCCTGGCGGGGCGGGGGTGGGAGGGCCGGCAAGGGGTGCAGGGTGGCGTGCTTCAGTGTCCCCTTTGGCCCCAGCCTTGGGAGCCTGACTGCCGCCACCTTTCAGGCAAGGATGAGGACGGGAGACAGTTTCTCTGTTGGATTGATTAGAGCCTTTTGGAAACCAAATGCAGAGTCATTTGGAAACCAAAGGCAAATGCAATGCCTTTCTCTCTAAAATCAATCAATAAATAAGAATAAAAAATATAAATGTGCTTCTGGGGCAGTTAGCATTTTTTATTCTTTTGCTGTATCTCTGGCACTGTGATAAATGGATAGCACATGTTTTCACATTCTCTCCACACAGTATCCTTATGAGGAAGCTGCCGGTCTGACAGATGGGAAACTAAGGCTCAGCAGTTTGCTGTCACATAGCTATTGAGTAACCAAGGCAGGATTTGAACCCAAAACTTAAGCTGTTAACCCCCTAACCTATACTACCTCCTAGAACAGAATATTTTTTTATGATTTTATTTATTTGTTTTTAGAGACAGGGGAAGGCAGGGGAAAAAGAGAGGGAGAGAAACATTGATGTAAGAGGAAAACATCAAGTGGATGCCTATCGTATGCACCTCAAACCGCAACCCAGGCATGTACCCTGACCTGGACTCGAACGGGAGACCTTTAGCTGTGCAGCACGATGCCCAGCCAACTGAGCCGTTCTAGTCAGGGCAGAACAGAATATTTTATATCCAAGCTCTTCCAGAAGATCTAGGTGGGGAATATCTATATTTTATCTTAAATAGACCTTGCCTCTCTGTTTTTAGACTTCCCTTCCCAGGGAATCCCAATGCATAAAGAATTACTTCTCGGGTGCTTTTTTGGTAGAGGAGGCTTTAAAAGTCTCCCAGCAGGGGAGATGTGGTGTGTTGTTCCCTGAAGCTGTGTGTTTCTTGTGTTCTGAGATGCCGAGGGGGAGAAAAGCAGTACTTTGAGCAGCCCCTCACAGAGCACCGCCCCATTCAAGCCCTACTGTATTTCTGAAATCTGTTGACTTGAGAGCTCCTGGGCAGGGTAAGTAGGCTTTTGAGGACCTGTAGGAGATGATAGGAGTAGCAATAATGTAGTAGTCCCCCTTTATTCTCAGGGGATACAGGGAACATGTTTGAAGACTCCCAGTGGATATCTGAAACCATGAATAGTACAGAACCCTATATATGCTGTTTTTTTCTATACCTACATACCTATGATAAAGTTTAATTTATAAATTAGCCACAGCGCGATTAACAAGAATAACTAATAAAATAGGATAATTATAAAAATGCACTGTAATAAAAGTTTTGTGAATGTGGTTTCTTTGTTTCTCAGAATACCTTTTTATATTGTACAAGTAATGTGGATATGCTGGCAAAAAAGATGATTCACATCCGGGCAGATGGAGCGGATGTCGTGAGATTTTGTCACACAGCTCAGAATGGCATGCAATTTAAAACTTGTGAATTGTTTGTTTATGGAATTTTCCACTTAATATTTGCAGACCACTACTGACTGCGGGTAACTGCAACGGCTGACAAGGAGGGGCTGCTGTAACAACAACAACAATAATAATAGCTGTTCACTGAGTACTTGCTATGTATTATCTCATTTAAACCTCCCCAGAACCCTATGGAATAGGTCCTATTATTATTCCCACATTACCAAAGAAGAAACTAATCCACTTCTGAATTGCTCTGTAATTTAGGCTCTGAATTTAGGTTGCTCTTTTCTCTACTTGCCTCCTAGGAGTTGGTTGATGATAAATTAGGGAAGGATTTGAAGGATGCCATGTGCCTAGAGCTCCTCCAGAGAAAGGCAGTAAAGCGGGACTCTTGCTACCCTCTTTTACCTCTTCCAGTAGTCCTTCAGACCACCAGCTTAACTCATTGGGGTGACCCACAGTAAGGGTCTTAGACATCTCCAGCCCCCAAGTCGTGGTGTGTCTAGATAAGACAGTTTTGAGTCATACTGTATAATGGTAATAGCAAGAGCTATCATTTATTGAGAGCTTAATATGTGCCAGGCATTATGCTAAGTGCCTTTCATGAATTAACTGATTTAGTGCTCATAACATTCAGATAAGGTAAGGGACTCTTGTTATCCCAATTTTGCTGATGAGAAAGTAAGGCATACAGAGATTAAATAATATGTCCAGGGCTAGGTAGCCAGGAATTAGCTTAGTTTTGTTCCCACGTGCTTAACATGATGCTCTTCTCCCTCATAACTTTGGGGGTTGACCATTAAGAACTTCTTTTCTGTGTTTTAAGAGTGGAAAGAGAAGACTGAACTTTCTTGGACTGGTAATTATGTGTCTTATGGTATCTGATGGTAAGGCCCTTTTGAGAGGGCCCACTAGGAGAAGATTTCACCAGGTAGATTTTCAAACCAATCAGGTCAGGCTGGCCTCTAGGGATCTAGGGACAAAAATAAGTAGAGTCATAGCATGCTGATATCACAGTCTGATAACAGCGAAGAAAGCAACTGGAAGGGAGTGAACTGGATAGGAGCCACCTGAAAAAGAGGATTCCTATTTTCTTAAGTGTAGATTAGGTAGGAAAGAAAGACTTTTGTCTCTGATACTCTAGGCCTCTCTTTTCCTTTGACTCCAGCTCTCACAAGACTCTAGCAGGTGCGTCCAACCCGCGGGCTGCATGCCGCCCAGGATGGCTATAAATGCAGCCCACCACAAAATTGTAAACTTGCTTAAAACATTATGAGATTTTTTTGTGATGACATGTCCCAGTGTATTTAATGTGTGGCCCAGGACAGCTCTTCTTCTTCCAGTGTGGCCCAGAGATGCCAAAAGGTTGGACACCCCTGCAAGAGGAGTGTATTATTGATTCATTTACTCATTTGTTCATTTTATAAATTTATATCAATCATCCACTATACCAAACATTGAACTAAGCACTGCGAATACAAATTCGTAAAACTCTTGATCACACAATCCTAACTAAGTGAACAGAGATTCCCACAGTGTGCTAAATGCAACCATGGGAGGGGGTACAAAGGGCCTCTGGGGTGCAGAGCAGGCACTTTTTAAGGTTTTATTTATTTATTTTTAGAGAGAGGGGAAGGGAGGGAGAACAAGAGGGACAGAAACATTGATGTGTGAGCAAAACATCGATTGGTTGCCTCTCACACACTCCCAACTGGGGACCTGGCCTGCAACCCAGGCATGTGCCCTGACCGGGAATCGACCTAGCAACCTTTTGCTTTGTGGAATGATGTCCAATCCACTGGGCCACACCGGTCAGGGCCAGAGCAGGGGCTTTTAATTTGGCCCGGGCTGCATGGGTCCAGGTGGGGTAGCTTCAAGAAAGACTTCACCTCCTGACCTCCTGCTGCTGCCCACCATTTACCTTTTTTGGTGTTGCTTCTGATGTTTCCTGTGCAAGCTCTGTCCTTTCAGAAAGGAGCTGTTTATAGGCACCCAGTGCTCTCCAGATTCTAGGCACCTCCTGGATAAGGTTAGATCCGTTTCCATGTGGCTCCGTGTTGCCACCGCTTCTAGTTGTCAGTTTTGTCTTGCTGCATGAGCATCCCTTTTAGTGAGACACTTGCTTTTTTGGCTACTCAAGGAGCTGAAATCAGTGGCTTGGTCCCTCAATTGGCCTCAATGTAGTTTAGGGTAATGTGATATAACTTGTCCTCATTAAATAAGGTTTATATCCTCACCATTGCCGCTAGTGGACAAGAGGAGAGAGGAAAGCTCCGTGTGTTATAAGAAAAACATCCTTCACTTATGTGATTAATGATTCCTCCTTTTCTCGCTGCCACCCTTCCACACTGGGGTAGCTGTCGTATTCCAGTGTTCACAGGCCTCTCGTCTCTGGTTCAACTTGAAAAAGCTGTTCTGTAGCTTTGTAGTCACTGTCCACCTTAGGTTCCCAAGTGACAGGTGTGGTCCCCTTCCGCTGAGCGTTCTGTGGGATGGTGGAGAGCAGTGCCTCTCTAACTTAAGTGGAAGTCGGGAAGCTTATTGAAAGTCCAGATTCTGAGATCACATTAAAAGAACAATGCTGATCTAAGGGTCAGAATAGGGCTGGTATCCTGGCTTTCCTACTCCCCACAACCTTGGCCAAAGTAGGTGACCTTACCTGTTAAATGGGCACTACAGCAACTACTCAGAGTTATTATAACGATGATATGAGAATACAAGTGTGCATGCAAAGTAGCTTGTGAGTTGTAAAGAGAAACTAGGAAATATAATTATTTGTTGTCAGAGCCCTGTTCCTTTCTGGACCAACATAACACTGAGTCACTGGTTGAAAGGACTGGGGCTCCACACTGTCTCTACTTTACTACTTTGCCTGAGGGCAAGAGGACTTGGTCTTTGGCTTAGAAGTAACCAAAAGGAGAGGTTACTGGTTGAGATCCATATGCTCATTGCCTGCAGGATCCGGCACAAAGAACGCCCCCTTTTTTATTACAAAATCCTTTATTACAAAATCATAAGCATGTAATTCTGTAACATAACAATATCACACACAATATGGTGTGCCAGAGGGGCACACCATATGACATTTTAGGTGGAATGTTCAAATTGAAACTATAAATTATTACACCCATATTATACCCTACCAACTGCATTCAAGCAGGTGTTTGTTACCTCTCCTGGACCCTCTCTATGCTAATCAAGAACTCATAAAGGAGCCCTGGCTGGTGTGGCTCAGTGGATTGAGTTTGCCAGCTTGCAAACCAAAGGGCCGCTGGTTCGATTCCCAGTCAGGGCACATGCCTGGGTTGTGGGCCAGGTCCTCAGTAGTGGGCACATGGGAGGGAACCACCCATGGATGTTTCTCCCCTCTCTTTCTTCCTCCCTTTCCCTCTTGCTAAAAATAAATTAATAAAATTGTTTAAAAAAATTTCATAAAGGAGAGGGACTCAGAAGTCTCAGTGTTGGAAAATTCTGGTAATAGCAATTCTATTATTGGGAAACAGTATAATGAAGTGATTAAGACCAGAGGCTCTGGGATTGACCTACCTGGTGAGAATGCTGGCTCCAACCCTCGGGACCTGTGTGACCTATTGATAGACTCCACCTCCTGTTTCTCAGTGTCCTCAACTGTAAAGTGATAATAACGACAGTGCCACCTCCCAGGGTTGTTGAGCACTTTTAGTGACATAGCATAGGGAATGCACTTAGAAAAGTCCTCAGCTACCTGGGAAGTACTCAGTAAATGATGGTTGTATTATTATAAAGCTTTTGCGGGTGTGCCAGCCCTGGGCCAGTCAGTTTATATGGGTTATTTAATTTAATCTTTGATCAACCCTTTATGGTAGAACTATTATGCCCATTTTATGGATAAGAAAACTGAGGCTCAGAGGCACTAACTAACTTGCTGTGAGTCTAACAGTTAGTGGTAGAACCAGGGTTTGAACTCTAGTCTTCTGACTCCAGAATCTGCTTTCTCACATAGTTATACAGTCTGGTATACCAGATGGACATTTCCCTTCTTTCCTTCAAGAGTGCAGTAAGAAATTGGTAAGATGGCTGAGATTTTGGTTAACCTTTCAGGAAGGCCCCATGGGCACATTGTCTCCCCAAAGCTGAATGTCTAGATCCAGGGTAATGAACACTTTGGGGAGAGGTCTTTCCTTGTTGAATTAGTCAAAGGGCCCATGCCCATGGAGGCCAATGGGAGCTCACAGCGTGGCTAGCCAACAGCTTTCAAGGCTGGAAGCATAGCTGAGTATTCTAACTTAACACTTCTTAAAATGAACAGAGTTTTGCCACCCGCAGGCATTTGTTTCCTTTTTTCACTCACCATTCTTTTAGTTTAAAAGGGTTAAAAGCTGTCCTATATGATCACAGCCAGGACTGAGTGAAAAGGCCGAATTCTACCTCCGGGGATCCCAGAGGGGCAGCAGTTGTCCAGAAGAGCTGACTTTTTGGAGTATAATATGTCTGTTTACTGTATGAATACCCAAGCCAAGGATTTGCCTGACCTTCACAGGCCGATGTTTAGATGCTGCTCTGACATGCAGGAAGTCACGACTCTTCAGCCGCCTGCAACTGACTTGATGCCCACCCGATGGAATGCTTTGTTCCTCAAGTTTGCACGGGGAAATCGAGACTTTTGCTATTATTCAACCAAAGGTGGGGGGGGGGGCCTAAAAAGAAGAGGGGAGGGCAGGGATGGGAGCACTGGAGGCTCCACTTTACTTTCAGTATTCCTGTTGAGTTGCATGCAGCACCAGGATACTGCTCACTGTTCCTGCTCTCCCAATCCTGATACTAGGCTTCTTCAAATCCAGGCCTTTGGGAGAATTTAGCGCCTGCATCCTCACACCTGCACACTCTCATCCTGCATTTATTGAGCATCGTTGGTGCACCAAGGCACGAAGTCAACCTCTTTCACATTCATCTTCTCGTGTGGTCTTTGTGGTCTTTTTACAAATGAGAAAACACACTTAAGAAGCTAAGTGATTTGGACAAGGTCGCACAGCTGGCCAGGGGGCGATCCAGGTCTGTCTGCTCCAGGTCCAGTGCTTTTCCAGTCTCCTCTCCCCCCAATTTCTCCTTCCTCCTCTCTGTTCTTGTTACCCCCTTACCCTGAACAACTCCTTGGTACAGCCTCGCTTCCGGCTGTGTGGAGCTAGCAGTGTTCCTTAACTTCTATTGACATTCTGGGCCAGATAATTTCTTTGCTGTGGGGCCTGTCCTGTATATTGTGGGATATCAGCAGCATCCCTGGCTTTTTATCCACTAAATGCCAGAAGTACCGCCAATCACAACAACCAAAAATACCATCACACATTACCAGATGCTCCTGGGAGGGAAAGACCATCCCTGGTTGGAAACCAGTGAGTTAGCCTTATCTTTCGTCTCTGTTCCTCCCCATGAAGGTATCAGCATGTTGGAGAGCCCTGCCAGGGAGTCCTCTGGAATCCTTAGTCTTTGCTGTTTCATCCAACCACAGTCCCCTAAGATAGCGCCTAAAGCCGTGATGAGACATGGTCACAGAGCCTCAGGCTCTGGGGCTCGGTCTGAGTGAAAAAAGCCCCATTCTCCCTTTTCAGTGCAGAGCAGGCCCCGGAGGATGGGGCCGGGCAGCTGGGTCTTCAGCTTCCTTGCTTGGGGAAGAGTCCCCTGTCGTGCACTTGCAGAGAGCCCTGGAGATAGAGGGGCGCTTGCCTTGGAGTAAGGCCTTCCTGTGAGGTGTGGAGATGCTGCACCTCTCAAACGGATTCCTTTGGTTTCCGCAGGAAATCCTGCATCTTTTCCAGGGCAGCTGATTCACAGCATGTGGAGGGGGAGGGCGAAGTCTCAGTTGAGCATCTGACAAGAGCTGTGGTCCTTTACTCCAGAAATGTGCATTTTGCCTGTAATTTCTAGGGTTCACAGATGTCCATCCATCCATCCATTCATTTATCTAGGTTAGGAGCCCTGCTTTAATGCTCACACTCACCCTTAGGTTTGAAGTGGAGAAGGAAGGGGGCTAGGGGTCTCTTCTTGCTTTTGGAGGACCTGGCAGTACAATCTTTTTTTTTTATCCTCACCTAAGGACATAGAGAGAGGGGAAGGGAGGGAGAAAGAGAAGGAGAGAAACACCAATGTGAGCGAGAACCATTGATTGGTTGCCTTTCATATGCACCCCGACCTGGGACTGAACCCACAACCTAGGCATGTGCCCTGACCAGGAATCGAACCCACGACCTTTTGGTTTGCAGGACAATGCCCAACCAACTGAAACACACCACTGGCCAGGGCAGTACAGTCTTTTATTCCACACCCTAAACCCAGTACAGTCTTTTATTCCACACCCTAAACCCTGAGTCAGGCTGAGCCATTGCAATGTGCAGTGCTGGTATTCATCGAAGAGATGAGCCAAGAAAGGGAGGCTGGGCTCGGTAAATAGGGAAGGAAGAGGGGTGGCAGTGTAGGAGCTGACTCCTTCCTGCTCCAGCCTGGCCTGAGGATAGGGCCCAGCGAGGGGAGGAAAGGGAGAGGAAAGCAAGGGGGAGAGATGAGCAATGAGCAGTGGCCCCTTCTTTCCCAGCTGCAGCAACCCAGCGGGTTAGATGAATGCTGGGAGGGGGAGAGTGACCCTGGCAGAACCTTTTGTTCCAGATGAGGCTGGAACAGGGGGCACCGAGCCATTCACACGCCATCCGAGGGCATCCTGCTGGGCACTCTGGGGAGGGGGGCACAGCAGCCGGTCATGGGACTTGGCCAGGCAGATAGCTGGAGGCTCAATGGGGAAGCCCAGCTGCGTGCTGCTGAGGCTGGGGGAGGGGCTGCTTCTGCCATCCTTCCTCCAGGCTGTGGCCTGTCCCACAGATAGGAAAGCCCTGACTGGTCCCACTCACAGTGTCCTGAGGCAGCCTAGTCCCTTTCTCCTTGGGCCCCACTCCTTTTAAAAAGTGGTCTCCCTTCTCAGAAGTGACCTCTGATTGGGGACTCACAGCTGCCTGAGTTGCTTCCTGCTCCTGTGTGTGGATTCCTTACCCCTAAAGGGGGTCCAGCACTTTAATTCCATTCTCATTTCGTGCCCTGTGCCCCGGCCTCCACCAAGGGCCTGGTCCTGCTTAGAGGCAAAAACATCTCTCCTTCAACCCAGCTTGGAAGGCAAGGACATGGAGGTCTCATCCGCCTCACCCCTTCTGTCCCCTGCTCCCCTTCCCCGAGACCACCAACCCTCCAGGTGGCATCATGTGGCTCTGGGCCTTTGTGGGTGCTACGTAAAAAAGCCTGTCATGCAAGGGGGTGTCTGGACTGTTTGGGAGCTCAGAGTCGGAGGGTATTGTTACCATTTGTGCCTTGGAGGAGGGGAAGTCATCATTACAGGGTCTGCATCTCCCTCCATTGTCACCACGTCACCTGGGTGACAGTGGTCCTAGACTTGGCTACTCTGCCTTCTTCCCTGGAATGGGCTTTGCTTGGGTGGGAGCTGACCCCTTGCTGGTTCCTTTTCCCTGTGCCCAGGCCAAGCCAGCAGCCCCGAGTGTGCTTGCGGTCGGAGCCACTTCACCTGTGCAGTCAGTGCCCTCGGCGAGTGCACCTGCATCCCCACACAGTGGCAGTGCGACGGAGACAACGACTGTGGGGACCACAGCGATGAGGACGGCTGTAGTAAGACCCCCCCACTGGGCGGTGGGGGTGGTAGAAGAGGAACCTGCGGGTGGGCGAGGGAGCTGGGACGAGTCTGAGGGAGCATTCTATGTATCCGTCACCTCAGGCTCAGAGCCTTGGACTCCTGCGAGGGTGACAGATATGACAGATGGGTGGTTTCCTCACAATATATGGGGCTCCAACCCTTATGTGTTTCCCAAGTTTCCATGCATGTTTCAAAGTCCAGTAACTTTGAAACAAGCCTTGAAACTACAGGTTGTCTCTATAAATAGAGCTGTCTGTACTTAAGTGGGTATGTGTTTGTGTATTCGTTCTGCATGTTGGTACTTCTTAATGTGCGTGCTATGTACGAATGCAGATTATTTTTCTTGTATTAATATTCTGTATAATCACATATTTTTAATAACACAAACTTTGTAAGAAACCTTATATTCTCTTCAAGTCTCTCTTTTCCTCTAGCGTAATAACATATGAACTGCAGGCTAGAGGGCCCCGTCTTGGATGTATAGAAATTCCACTGCTGAGTCAGTTGTCTGGGTTTAGGGGTGCAACCTGCAGCACCTGCATCTGAGGGTGGCTAATTAGTCTAATGAGAACGAAGCTACAACCTGGACCTTATTAACCCGAACCATTTCGGCTAATTGCGATGATGTTAAATGGCTCACTTTCATGTAACGTGTTCACGAGCATTGTCTCCAAAGGCCTCTGCGAGTGGAGTATAATTGCCCCCATTGTAGGGTCGAAGAACCTGCAGCTCGGAGGGAGGAACTGACTTGCTCGATGCGATAGTAATGAGTTCTAGGACTGGAAATTGAGCTGAGATGTGCTGATCATTATTGAACAAGAGGAAAGGAAAAAAATACATTTCTTTCACTTGCTCATGTGTTTCTTACTGCTTTCTTAGTGGGTTTGAACTCCTTGGGCTGTTCTACCTAGTGAACTCCTCACCACCTGCTAATACTCTCACTTCTTCGCTACAGTTTCTGCTTTGCTTCTCTGCCAGCTGGGGGCAGACGCAGGAATCCGAAGGAGGACCTAATTCAGACAGCCTGGTGAGCCTGCCTGCTTAAGTATACCGCACTGATTCCCTTTTTCCTTCTCTTTCTGGGACTCAGTGCTGCCCACCTGCTCCCCTCTTGACTTTCACTGTGACAATGGCAAGTGCATCCGCCGCTCCTGGGTGTGCGACGGGGACAACGACTGTGAGGATGACTCGGACGAGCAGGACTGTCGTGAGTGTGGGCCAGGCGGGTTCTGTCAGGTTCTGTGGTGAAGGGATTTTCAGTCAGAAAAGTGATGTCCCCAGACCCCCATCAGCCTTTGGGTCTTCAGCTCTTGGTCCTGTCCTTTCACCTCCCCTAGTGGTCAGATAAGGCCCTCCCCCACCCCATGGGACAGCACCTTCGGCAGATCCTGCCTGCAGCCTCGCAGCTGCCGGACTACTTTGCCCGGCCAGGCTCCCTGTTGGGCTCCCAGGCACTTGCCCCCACCGCCTGCGCAGCCTGACCGCTCTGTGCCCACAGCCCCCCGGGAGTGCGAGGAGGATGAGTTCCCCTGCCAGAATGGCTACTGCATCCGGAGCCTGTGGCACTGTGATGGTGACAACGACTGTGGGGACAACAGTGATGAGCAGTGTGGTGAGTGGTGCCCTGGGAGGCAGACAGGGTGGCTGGTGGATGGCCTGGCCATGGCAGGAGAGCACAGCAATGACCCCAGCACCTCTCAAACCTTGAACTGGCCAAGTGTCTATGTGTCTGTGTGGAGCAGCTGGAGGAAGGCAGGAGGGACAGAGCAGCCCAGGCCCACGACAATCGTGGAGCAGGAGCCTGCTGCCCAGTCTCTTCGGGGCCTCACCTTTCCCTGGAGAGCCTGCACCGAATCTGGGGTGTCTTGCCAGCTGGGTCAGAGCCCCCAGGCCAGAGAGGGCGGGAGTCAGGCAGGCTGTGAGGAAGGTTGCTTGCAGGGCTCCCTCAGGATGGCTGTCCCGTTGCCTCCCCCAGACATGCGCAAGTGCTCAGACAAGGAATTCCGCTGCAGTGATGGAAGCTGTATTGCCGAGCACTGGTACTGTGACGGCGACACCGACTGCAAAGATGGCTCCGATGAGGAGAGCTGTCGTGAGTGGCCCCAGACCTCAGGCTGCTGGGCTGGGGTGGGGCAGAGGGCTGCCTTGCAGGGGCGAAGGGCCAGGCCGAGGAGTGCTTCTAGAGTGGAGGGTGGGTTCTTAAGAAGCAGCTCCTCCTAGGCTGAGCTCTGGGTGGAAGCAGGTTCCCCAGATGGAAAGGGAGGCCCCGCTTTGGTCTGCCTGAATATGGGGGTCTACAAGGACCACCTTCTATGCAACCTGGTGACCTCTCACTTGAGGAAGGCACCCTGCCTGAGCATCCTGCCCCTTGGAGGAGTCGGGGGCCCCTCTCCTCTGCCCAGGCCTGAGTGTATGCCCCTCCCCACCCCTGCCGGCCCATCCAGCCTCAGCAGTGCCTGCGCCCCCCTGCAACCTGGAAGAGTTCCAGTGTGCCTACGGCCGCTGCATCCTCGACATCTACCACTGTGATGGCGATGATGACTGCGGAGACTGGTCGGACGAGTCTGACTGCTGTGAGTGCTGTAGCCAGCTGGGTGGAGGAGGGGAAGAGGCCAGGCTGGGTTGGCCAGGCACAGGTGCCAGCTGGGGCAGGAGCACAGAGGAGGCCTTTCTGGATTCCCTGGTCCTTCTTGGGCAGAGATGGAAGAGCCAGGGTGCTAGGGCCATGGCTTTCTGGTCCGCTACGGGACAGCATGCACAGACTAGCTAGAGACAGAAGCTCAATGTGTTTCCCCAGCCTCCCACCAGCCCTGCCGCTCTGGGGAGTTCATGTGTGACAGTGGCCTGTGCATCAACGCCGGCTGGCGCTGCGATGGCGACGCAGACTGTGATGACCAATCTGATGAGCGCAACTGCAGTGAGTGGGGGTCAGGGCTGAAGGTCTGAGCTGGGGCAGGAAAGGGCTCGTGGAGCCGAGGAGGCCACCACCAACAAAGCATGCAGGCAGATGGGACACGATCACCGAGTACAGTTGTGTGGGTTGTGCACTGCACAGGGTGCTATGTCCAAAGGGACGCCAGTCACGTAGTAGACATACATTCTGTGATGCATAGATTTATATAGTCACCATGGCGGCTTTCCAGCAGGTGGCAGTAAAGTATCTTGAGAAAAGGGCACCTTTTTCTAATTCACACAGAGATGCCCCATAGACCAGCCAGGACACTGGTGTCAAGAACAGCAGCGTGGGTGCTGGCATAAAGTGTGCTTCTGGGTGGCGGGTGGTGCTTTGGGCTGAAATGGGGCCAGCCTTTTATTAGGCCTTTGCTTTGCCAGCTACCTCAATGTGCACAGCTGAACAGTTCCGCTGTCGGTCAGGCCGCTGTGTCCGTCTGTCCTGGCGCTGTGATGGGGAGGACGACTGTGCGGACAACAGCGATGAAGAGAACTGTGAGAACACAGGTAGAGTCTCCCAGGGGTTCCCCCAGACCCTTTAGTCTATAATTGGGGTCAAGAGGAAAGAAGGTGTCACTGCTGCCTTTTCAGTTGGGCCAAGGTGATGCTTTAGTCACTCCTGCTCATGGTCTGGATTTTCCCTGCCTTTCCAGGTAGCAGTGTCAAATCCAGGTGTATTTATTGGCCTGCAGCCTTATGGCCTGTAACACAATGTCTGGGCTGTGGGTTTCCGTTGCCTGTCACATTCCAACTCACACACAGCCGGCGCCTGTTGCTCCAGCCTAGGGAGCAAGGACTGCTCTCCGTGGCTGACAGCCCCCGTGCCCACTGCCCTGGCCGCTCTGGGTGCTAGGCGCATGGAAGCACTCTCTCACTCTGTCCTATATCCCTCACCATCCACTGTGGTGTCCTGGGGAGAAAGTGAACGCAAACACTCAGCCAGCCCTGTCTGAGCTGTTTCCTGGCTTGGACCCTGACCCTCCCACCTTGAGTCTCATCTGTCTCCAGCTTGCCTTAGAAAATGACAGGCTCCCATCCTTTTGTTGACCTAAGCCCTGCCCTGCTGTGACCGGACTCTGCCTCCCTTCTACCTTCCCTCCCTCCTTTGCTAGGAAGCCCCCAGTGTGCCTCGGACCAGTTCCTGTGTTGGAATGGGCGCTGCATCGGCCAGAGGAAGCTGTGCAATGGGGTCAATGACTGTGGTGACAACAGTGACGAAAGCCCACAGCAGAACTGCCGTGAGTGTCCCCAGTGGGCGGGCCTGGCCCATGGTTTGTGGCTGAACCCCACCCATACAGTTCAAAAAGAATCCTCCCCAGGGACTTGAGCAGCCCCGGGAGCTGTTCTTCGTGGTCCAGGTGGAATGCCAAGTTGGCTGTCTGGGGGAGGATTCTGGGCTCAGCTCCCATCTCTGGCTTGGCTGGCACAGGGCCCCGGACGGGTGCGGAGAACTGCAATGTGAACAACGGTGGCTGTGCCCAGAAGTGCCAGATGGTGCGGGGGGCAGTGCAGTGTACCTGCCACACAGGCTACCGGCTCACAGAGGACGGGCACATGTGCCAGGGTGAGCTGGGCTTGGTTTGGAGGAGGGCCAGGATGCTGGGCAGGGGCGGCAGACAGGCAGCTGTGTTCCCTATGGGTCAGGCATTTGACAGACATAACCTCATTTCATCATCACAATAATCCTAGGAGGTACAGACTGTCCCCTCCATTTCACACGTGGGGAAACTAAAGCTCAGAGAGGTTGGGTAATTTATTGAAGGCCACAGAGCTGGCGAATAGCAATGTTGGGATTCCAGCCCAGGTGTGCATGACTTTGAAGCCTTAACGGCTTGTTATCTAGCCTTCCCACTGGGTCTGGGAAATAGATGGGAATGTGGGCAGGAAAGCAGCTAGTCAGCCAGGGAGTAGAGGTGTGAGGATGGCAGAAGAAGGAGCTCCTGACCTGCCCGGTCCCCGCAGATGTGAATGAATGTGCCGAGGAAGGGTACTGCAGCCAGGGCTGCACGAACAGCGAAGGGGCTTTCCAGTGCTGGTGCGAGGCAGGCTACGAACTCCGGCCCGACCGGCGCAGCTGCAAGGCTCTGGGTAAGGGGTGTTCATATGTGGCAGGGTGGGCAGAGGTCTGCCTGTGGAGAGAGCCGGGTGCTCCGGTCCTCAGCAGTTTGCTGAGAGCTAGAAAGATTTTCATCTCAGGAAAACGGAGCACAAGGTGCATTCTGGGCCCCACAAAAAGCTCTGCTGGGGTGGGGTGTGGTGGGCTGGACTAGGGGAGTATACTTTAGAAATTCCCACATTCTAGTACTGATGCCAGCAGCTTGGGACATGCCCTAATAGGCCAGGGGCCCTGTTAGCCTAGAAGCTGGGCTGCATGCTGAGGGTGCGGCTCTGGAGTCCAGTGGGGCCCCATTTCTGTGCCACGTCCCAGGGCCGGAGCCTGTGCTACTGTTCGCCAATCGCATCGACATCCGCCAGGTGCTACCGCACCGTTCCGAATACACGCTGCTGCTCAACAACCTGGAGAATGCCATTGCCCTGGATTTCCATCACCGGCGCGAGCTTGTCTTCTGGTCAGATGTCACCCTGGACCGGATTCTGCGGGCCAACCTCAATGGCAGCAATGTGGAGGAGGTTGTGTCTACAGGGCTTGAGAGCCCAGGTAGGGAGCCAGGCTCGTGGGGTGGGGTAGGGCCACACCATGTGCAGAGCCACCAGGGAAGGGTCAGGCTAGAGGTTTGCAAACCTTAGGCAACAGAACATCTTTTTCTTCTGGCAAAACCTTGGATGGAGATAATATGGATAGCATTTGTTAGTATACATTAATTTTACAAGTTCTGATTTGTATCATTTGCTTGTTATTGAGCTCAATGAGTTAGAATAATGAGACCACTTTGATGAAGACAATCATTTGAAATCAGAGCTATATGGAAGGCAGTTACACTTCTCTATCAGCCTTTCCATCTGGCTTAATTCTGAATTTTGTTTTGATTGCTTAGAATTAAGAATATCCTGATCAACTCAAATAAATATATCCAAATGTTTACAGATGAAAAAACCACAGCTTACTTTGCGGTCTTGGGCCAGTCTATGAGCATGTGAAGTGGGTTGAAATTCAGTATTGAGCACAGTTGACTCAAATTATGGAACTTTTGAAGTGCCTTTGCAAAACCCTAAGCTGCAATTTGCAAACCCCTGAGCCAGTCCAGCAGAGGACCCGCCGTGTGGTCAGGGCGCCAGAATTCAGGGAGAGGAGTAGGGTTGACTGAGAGGAGGAAGTGCGTGGCCTGGGTCAGTTACCTGACTTTTCTGGGTTTCAGTTTCTTCATCCTCATGAGGTTATAGCGCCTCGCTCACAGAGTTGTTGTGTGTGTATGAGATGGTTAGAACACTGCCTAACCCAAGAAGCTGCTTTGTGCCAGAGTTTGCTCTTGTTACCATGGCACAGAAGAACGCGGGCTGAATCCCTGACAATTTCCCACTGACTCTTTCCACCAGGAGGCCTGGCTGTGGATTGGGTCCATGACAAACTGTACTGGACCGACTCAGGGACATCAAGGATTGAGGTGGCCAACCTGGATGGGGCTCACCGGAAGGTGCTGCTTTGGCAGAACCTTGAGAAGCCTCGGGCTATTGCCTTGCACCCCATGGAGGGGTGAGTTGTGTCTTAAGTTCCTAAATCCCTCTTGCAACCTCTAGGGACAGTCCCCAGGCCACTTGGGCCAAACCCTGTTGGGGAGCATCTTCACAGTGTGGTGTCCACAGCATGGGCTCTGCACCCAGGCCCACCTGGGTTTCAGTCCTGGCTCCACAGTACCTGGCTGTGTGGCCTTAGGCTCATTGGTTAGTCTCTCTCTGCCTCCATGTACTCATGTCTACATCTCTACATCGGTGATAAAAAAACATACCTACCGCTTAGCTGTGTGAAGACTAGATGAGACGATGACATTTAAATGGTGTAATACACATCAGATAAGTTGTAGGGTTTAGTATTTTTATTAGTAGCTCATGAGGTTGAGCTAATTGATAATAATTTTATTATTGGAAGAAAAGTCTCCTGAAATGGAAGGTGTTAGCCTCTGGTTTTTAAAAATTCAATGCAGTCCATTGAAGGGAGTGTCCGCTGAGACCCTGCAGTCCTAGGTCAGCTGCCTTAGAAAGTGTGTGTGTTCGTGTGCGTGTATAAACGACAGAAGGTGGCGGTGGAGATTATGACAAAGAATAAAGTGCCTTTCCTAATATAACATTAGATTGTCGATTCCGCAGGGGTTGGAATGTTTGTCTGCTGTTCCCTGCTGTACTCTCAGCGCCTAAGATAGTGTCCTGCCCATAGCAGATGTTGCAAAAAGAAATTGTTCAATAAATAAATGCTGTCCAGAGACACTTAAATTAAAACAGTTCAAAACACTCTCTGACCAAACAAGATGTATCCCCTATCAGCTGGCGCTAACTGCATGCGCACCCCTTGCCTGTTTACCGTCCCCGTTACCTGTCCTCCCTCTACTGGCGCTCAGCATCCTTTTCCCTCCTCCTAGTACCATTTACTGGACTGATTGGGGCAACACCCCCCGCATCGAAGCCTCTAGCATGGATGGGTCTGGACGCCGCATCATCGCCGATACCCATCTCTTCTGGCCCAACGGCCTCACCATTGACTACGCCGGGCATCGCATGTACTGGGTGGATGCTAAGCACCATGTCATCGAGAGGGCCAATCTAGATGGGAGTCACCGCAAGGCTGTCATTAGCCAGGGTGAGGCACTGCCTCTGCTCTCCATCCCTATCCTCCTTTCCGCATGCTGGACCCCCAGAGCCGTGGCAGAGGGTGAGATTTGGGCAGGGCCAGGTAGGCCACGTCTGGACGGTGGTCCTCTTGGACTTTCCCCAGGGCTCCCACACCCCTTTGCCATCACGGTGTTTGAAGACAGCCTGTACTGGACAGACTGGCACACCAAGAGCATCAATAGTGCCAACAAATTTACTGGCAAGAACCAGGAGATCATTCGTAACAAACTCCACTTCCCCATGGACATCCACACCTTGCACCCCCAGCGCCAGCCTGCAGGTAAAAAAACTGCCCACCTGGTGAGCCTCTGGTGCCTCTGAGAATCTTCCCTACACCTGTCACATTTTCCATCATTTCTGGCCAGGAAATTTGAGGTTGGCACTGACATGGGCTAATCTCTCCCTCTGCTGGACATTTAGGGTGGTACAACATTGAGATCCACTGTCCCCATCCGATTCATGCAGGCGGTTATAGAGCATCTCCTATGTGTCACGTGTGTCAGCTGGGACTGACATAAAAAATAATAAGACGTAGTTCCTCCCTCCAGGGAGCTCACACCATAGCTAAACCCCTAGCCCTGGGCCCACCTTTAGTCTTACCTGACCCTCTTGCTCTGGGCTTTTTGAGCAGGGAAAAACCGCTGTGGGGACAACAATGGAGGCTGCACCCACCTGTGTCTGCCCAGTGGCCAGAACTATACCTGTGCCTGCCCCACTGGCTTCCGCAAGATCAGCAGCCACGCCTGTGCCCAGAGTAAGTGGGTCTGGGGCACCTGCCTCAGTGGATGTGCCTTGTGAGGGTGGGTGGAAGGAACAGGGATATGAATTTGAGGGATTACCTATTGTGGGGAGGAGCCAGGCTCCTCAGGTAGCCCCTGGAGAGGAAGGACGGATGAAGCCAAGGGCTCCTAGATCAGAGTTGAGGGCTGAGGCCCCGGGAGTAGTTGCTAAAAGTTCAGTGACAACACCCAGTCAAGCATGGACACCTGCCACCAGGCTTCTTTATCATTTTACCAGGTAGACTGCTTTTTCTGTAGGCAGCCAGAGGGTTCCAGACCCTTCTAGAAAGCAGGGGAATGGTTTCCTACCTCTTTCCCTTTCACCTCACCCTGTTAAAGACTATCTTTCAGCCCCTAAACCATAGAGCCAAGGTTAGGACTTCTGATGATGCTTGGTATACACAGGCCCTGGATAAATTTGTGCCTAGTGGCAAAAGACAGTGGGGATTTCCCGGTCACTCCTTGAACCGCTACTTTGTCTTCCTTTAAGCTCTTGCAAGGGCATTGCCTTAAGAGGGCGGCCCTGTCTAGCTCAGAGCCACAGGTGACTTTTCCTAGGAGTAGTCCAGAGAGGAGTGATGCAGGCATCTGGCATCACCAGCAAGGGGCCTGGGGTAATTCCTCAGACATCAGCAGCTTCCCTTTCCACCCCGTGTCCACTGACGTTCTTATCTCTGGCTAAAATCAAATTTCTCTTGGGATCTGGGTCCTTCCCAGAGAGGAAGGAAATTATTCAGAGGAACAAAGGTGATGTTTATTCAACACACATTGATTGAAAACCCAGTTTCCTTGCATTCTTTTGTGCCCAGCTCTTCCTGATTGTCTGAGTGAGGTGCAAGAGGTTTCCCTAGGAGCTTCCCCTTAAAGGTTCCCCAGATCTTAAAAGAAGATAGTAAAGTTAGGTAGGAAGTGCCTTTCCAGGCAGAAAAGTATAGTGGGAAACCTTCAGACAGACCAGAAGAGGGGCAGGGGGTGGAAAAACAGCAAGCTAGGAAGAAGTTGTATAAGGACGTGGCCAGAGCTTCTTCTCTGGAGTCAGACCTGAGTTCAAATCCCAGCTCCGGTATTTTGTAGCCATGGCATCTCCCACAGGTTACTTGACCTCTCTGAGCCTCAGGGTTGCTCATCTAGAAAATGAGAATAAGAATAACATGAACCACTAAGAGTTGCTATGAGGGTAGAGGAGACGAGGCAAGAAAAGCACCGACCAAGCCCAGTGCCTGGCATGGAGTAAGTGCTCAATGAACAGTCACTATTGACTACAGTGGAGAACGAGAGGAAGGGATATAGATGATGGAGCGGCATCAGCTGGAGCCTTTCCGCAGACGGGGGATCCAGACAGGTGGAGGTGGGTGGGGGTCAGCAGTGGCCTGGCCAGGGCACTGGAGGAGGTGGAGCAAAGAAAGAGGTGAGAACAGTTGACAGATGAAGCTGACAGACACTTAAACAGGATGCACTTCTGGGCCCTGGGGAGAATCCATTTTCGTTTGATCCCAAAGTCTGATTCTGCCAGCGCGGGCTGCCTGGTGCTCAAAGGGGGCCTGAGGTGAGAAGAGTAGGGGACAAAGGGCACCAGATCCCAGGAGGTGTGGTTGAACCAGATGTCACGTAGGTGAGCATCTGTGTCTGTCACCGTTATTGGATTTAGAGCATTAAAAGAAGACCCCTTTCGGCCTTTGATCAGGTCTTGACAAGTTCCTGCTTTTTGCCCGAAGGATGGACATCCGTCGGATCAGCTTCGACACAGAGGACCTGTCCGACGATGTCATCCCACTGGCTGACGTGCGCAGTGCTGTGGCCCTTGACTGGGACTCCCGGGATGACCACGTGTACTGGACAGATGTCAGCACTGACACCATCAGCAGGGCCAAGTGGGATGGAACAGGACAGGAGGTAGGGCCCAGTGTGGGCCCAGGCCCTCGGGGAGGGCAGTGATTAAGGGGTGGGGTCCTCCCTCTCCTGGGTAAGGGCTTCCCATCCTTTTCCCAGCCCGAGAATTGGTGAAGTTTAGGCCCCAGAGCTGGGATGCAAGTTCAGATGGTGATAGAGCTTTGTTTCCTGTCCAGGTGGTGGTGGATACCAGTTTGGAGAGTCCAGCAGGCCTGGCCATTGATTGGGTCACCAACAAGCTGTACTGGACAGATGCAGGTATGTGCAGGGCAGCCGTGGCCTGGCGCTCCAGTACTCCTCTTATTTAAAATCCTGGCCGCAGATAGAAGGAGCCCAGTGCCCCTCTCAGACCACTTTTATCTTGACCCAAAGTAGGGACCCTTGGTAGGTCAGGAGTGGTGGGGCTGCTGCAGAGCTGAAGCTAGCTCCCATCTGATGGTTTGTCATTTGCCAATCAAATGGCAGCTACTTGTGCTAGGTAGCTGATGCTTGAGAATGTTTTGAGGCATTTCACATAAGGAAACTGCGCCCTTTGATTTTTCTTCCATCACTGTCTTGGTAAAACAGACATTTTCTATTAGCCGGGTGAGTGGGAGAGGCGAGGGGAATGCCTTAAACCAGAGCTGCTGAAAGTGTGGTCCCTGGACCAGCAGCAGCAACGTTACCTGGGAACTTGTTAGAAATGCAGTTCTTGGGCCCTACCCTTGATCTGCTGCGTCAGAATCCTTGCTTGTTAACTGACCCTAATCCCAAGGGTTAGGGTCAGTTAACAAGCTCTCCTGATTCTGATGCACACTGGAGTTTGGGAAGCATTGCCTTGAAATGACAGGATGGAGTGGGCTGCTTGGGTTGGGAAAGTCTTGTTCTTCAAAGAAATGCAACTGATCACTTCCTTGAATTCCTCCTCAAAATTCAATTCACTAAAACGACATCTACCGCAAAGTATTTCTTGAGCACCTACTGCATGCCGGGCGCTGTGCTGGGCGTGGAAGATAAGAGGGTGAATGGCTGAGACTAGAGTTAATATCTTTGTCCCCTGCTTCTTGCCAGGGACAGATCGGATTGAAGTGGCCAACACAGATGGCAGCATGAGGACAGTACTCATCTGGGAGAACCTTGATCGTCCCCGAGACATTGTGGTGGAACCCATGGGCGGGTGAGTACCTGCCCCTATGGAGTGGGCTCCACGCACCTTCCAGACCTGAGTGCTGGCAGGGAGTCGAAGGCAGAGACAGCAGCCAGTTCTTCCAGGCGCACCAGGCAGCGGGGGCTGCTGTGGAAACCACAGAGCACGGTGACAACCCTGTCTCCTCAGTGGACAAGGAGACCTTTACATGTTTTCTTTCTTCTCTTCTTTTCCTTTTTTTTTTTAATGGAAAGTAAAGACTCCCTGTAATCTCACTTTTCAGCAGTAACCATCGTTAACAGTTGAGGGTATTTTTTCCATATTTTCCCTCTATGTTTCTATATATACATTTGATGGTGGAGGGGGGCTTGGTTTTATAACAATGTCATGCTGCTTTGTAACTTAGTTTTTTCATGTGACTATATGCCTCGGATGTCTTTCCACTTGGTTATGAATGCTAAATAGATTTATATATTGTTCTTATTGGTTACATAAAATTCTGTACTATAGTTATTTAACCTATCTAGTGAGGGAACATTTCCTATTCCCCATCCCCCCCCCTTCCCCTCTTTCTTTATCCCCAAATAGGCCTAATTTGCTGAGCACTCCTTGAGCCATGGGCTCTGCCTGTATTAAGACCCTCAGTGACTTTTGGTAGTGATAGAAGATACAGACCCTCCAGACAGCTCTGAACCCAGGCTGGGGACTGAGACAGGAAGCTGGGGCAGCCACTGCAGGCAGAAACCCTGGGTACTCTGAGTCCCCACTGGGTGTTAACAGGAAGGCTTGTAAGACCTCCCTTGTCTCTGCCCAGGTACATGTATTGGACTGACTGGGGTGCGAGCCCCAAGATTGAAAGAGCTGGCATGGATGCCTCGGGCCGCCAGGTCATCATCTCTTCCAGTCTGACCTGGCCCAATGGATTAGCCATTGACTATGGGTCCCAGCGGCTGTACTGGGCTGATGCCGGCATGAAGACGATTGAGTTTGCTGGACTGGATGGCAGCAAGAGGAAGGTAAGGGTGGTGCTAAGGCATCCTCCCGCAGCCCTGACAGCCCCCGGGGCGTCATTCCCTGGCTGGCAGCTGACAGGAGCTAGGGGACGGAGGGTGACCCAGCATGGGGCGTGTGCTGTTTCTCTGTGGCTGTGGCTGCCCTCCAGAGCCCTGTTTGATGATGAAAGGAAACAGGTTGTGGGCTGGGGTGCGAGGGCTTTCCCAGGAATCACAGCAATGAACACTAATTGCACCATGATCTCTCTCAATTTGTTTTTGTTATAGTTTATTTTGGTATAATGTCAAACTTAGAGAAAAGTTGCAAGAAAAGTCAGAAGAACCAATAACTGACATTTTGCCACATTGTTACACCATTCTCACTCTATTGCAATGCACACACCCTGTTATTTTTCTGAACCATCAGAGATAAAATTGGAGACATCCTGCCTTTGACCCCAAAATATCCCAGCGCATAATCCCTAAGAACGGGGGCATTGCCTTACATAGCACAATACAAAGATCAAAATCAGAAACTTTTTTTTTAAAGATTTTATTTATTTATTTGTTTTTAAGAGAGAAGGGGCGGGAGGGAGAAAGAGAGGGAGAGAAACATCGGTGTGTGGTTGCCTCTCACACACCCACAACTGGGGACTTGGCCCGCAACCCAGGCATGCGCCCGACTGGGAATTGAACCAGCAACCCTTTGGTTTGCAGCCCACACTCAGTCCACTGAGCTACACCAGCCAGGGCAAAAATCAGGAACTTTTAATATTCATACAATGTTACTATCTAATCCACAGTCAATATTGAATCTCACTGCAATTGTCCCCATGATGTCCTTTACGGCTTTTCTTTTCCTATCGTAGTCCAGGATGCAATCCCAGATCACAGTGTGTTCAGTACCATATCTCTTCAATCTGGAATCGGGAATACTGCCTCAGCCTTTCTGTGTCTTTCTTGACCTTAGTATTTTTAAAGAGCAAGTGCCAGGTGTTCTGTAGAATATTCCTTACGTTGTCTGGTATTTCCTTGTGATTAGATTCAGGTTATGTATTGGGGGCAGGCCTACTGTCAATACATTAAGTGAAGTCATGCCCTCAGTTCTCAGTGTGTCTCATCAGCAGGCACAGATGTTGGCTCGTCCCACGACTGTGACATTAACTGCATCATGAAGGGTGTCCACTGTAACGCTGCTGTTTCTCTTTTGTAATTAATAAGCAATTTGCGCAGAGATACTTTGAGATTACATAAATAATACATCTTTTACAATCGTCACACAACCCTTGGAGCCAGGCATTATCACAGTCATATCACAGATCGGCGGGTGGAGGCTCAGAGGCTTTGTAACCAGCTCTGGACCAAGGTCACACAGCAGGCAGTGGTGGCAGAGCTGCACTCTGACTCCTCGCCTGAGCTCTCCGCCACTGCTGTGTCCTGTTGGATCTTGCTGGGGGATGACACACGGGCTGGGTCCCTGGTAGGTGCTGATTGGAAGCGAGCTCCCTCACCCATTTGGGCTGACCCTCTACGGAGAGCGCATCTATTGGACGGACTGGCAGACCAAGAGTATCCAGAGTGCTGACCGGCTGACGGGGCTAGACCGGGAGACCCTGCAGGAGAATTTGGAGAACCTCATGGACATCCACGTCTTCCACCGCCGGCGGCCCCCCGGTGAGCAGCCCTGGGCCCACACAGGCTTCTTCCCAGCCTCCCTCAGCCTTAGTACCCACTGTTGACCCCTCTCCTGCTCCTTCCCCAGTGTCCACGCCGTGTGCTGTGGAGAATGGCGGCTGCAGCCACTTGTGTCTTCGGTCCCCAAATCCAAGCGGCTTCAGCTGTACCTGCCCCACAGGCATCAACCTGATGCCTGATGGCAAGACCTGTTCACCAGGTGAGTCTAAGCATGAGACCTGGAGAGAGCCTCTCAGGGATGGGCAGTGGCTCTCTTCCTTCCCTGTAGATGGACATCAATGTGGTGTGAGAAACTGTGAGTCCTGGTGCTTCTAAGGCTTAGGGGAGAGGTCCAGGACAGAGGACCAGAGGAGCAGGGAGACAAGACTGGAGGCAGGCTCCAGCTTGTCCTTAGGGCGTCTTCATGCATATTCGTAAAAGATGCTCCTTTCTCAGACACTTTACTTATATCCTGATTTGGTCAGAATAAGTCACTTTAGTTCCAGCTGCCTCAAATCGCTCATAATAAATATTAAAATATATGATAGCTACAGTGTAATGGTACTTCCCTTGGAGGAGGCCCTTTTATGAGTGTACAACTGGCACAAGCTATGTGATAACCTTGATCCATGTGTCCCAGTAGCAGGACCTGGCTGCCCAAATTTTGGAAGTCAGTGTTTCTCCCTAGGGGATGCTGCCTGGTAGGCTGCATTGGAACCCTAACTTCCCAGAGAATTTAGTTAGAAAGGAGCTGTGAATTGCACCTCCATGCTGAGGGAAAAGTTCTCTTCGACTTGCTGTCTATAAATAATAATCTCTTTTAATCCCATGATCTGTCTCTGTCGGACACCTTGGTATTGTCCCCATTGTACAGATGGTAAAATTGATATGCAGTTTAAGTAAGTTGCCCAGGATCACTCAACTAGAGTCTAACAGAGCCCGAGCGTGAACTTCAGTTTGCCGTACTCTAAGTCCTCCTCATGGCTGTGCTAGGGTGACTGTCCTCTTTCCTTCTCTCCCCACCTGGGCAGGCATGAATAGTTTCCTCATCTTCGCCAGGAGGATAGACATACGCACGGTGTCCTTGGACATCCCTTATTTTGCCGACGTGGTGGTGCCAATCAACCTTACCATGAAGAACACCATTGCCATTGGAGTGGATCCCCAAGAAGGTCTGTGTGGCTCTCCTTTCCCCCAGGCCTTCTGTCCCTGCCCCATAGCAACTGTCGTCCTTTCTTTCCTACCCTCTCTGTCTCCTGGTGAGAGCCTGGGGGCTCACCATTTCCTCTGGCCCTGTGTTAGCTCCTGTCTCTACATCACTTCCTCTTTGGTTGTAAGGGCGTGGTTTCTGGCCCATTTCTCCCTCTCTGCCAAGAGCTATCCTAATATGACATTTCTACATTTATTGATTTCCTCTGCTACAGGGTACAGGGCTTGCTGACCAGCCCTGTTGTCTCGGGGCCTGAGTCAGCTGTGTCTGTCCCTTTGTGGGGGTGGGGGGTCCAGGCTGAGCCAAGCCTTCCCTTTCCAGGAAAAGTATATTGGTCAGACAGCACGCTGCACAGGATCAGCCGTGCCAAACTGGATGGTTCACAGCATGAGGACATCATCACCACAGGTGGGCCTTGCTCCCAGCCCAGGGACCACCTGTCCGGCTATGGAGCAGGGGAAATATCCCATCTGTTTTAAGGCAGGAGCCAGTGTGCTCTCTTGACTTCCTGCAGGGCTGCAAACCACAGATGGGCTCGCAGTGGATGCCATTGGCCGGAAAGTGTACTGGACAGACACCGGAACCAACCGGATTGAAGTGGGCAACCTGGACGGGTCCATGCGGAAGGTGTTGGTGTGGCAGAATCTTGACAGCCCCCGGGCCATTGTACTGTACCACGAGATGGGGTGAGAGCCGGCTCTGTGACGCAGGGCGGCAGGGTGGGCCAGCCCGGCGGGGGCTGTGGACGGGCTGAACGTGGGCAGTGGAGAGCAAGCCTGCTTCACTGGAACACTGACATTGACCTCCCTGCGGCGGTTCCATTCTCTTGCGACTTCTTCCAGGGTGGCAGCATAGTGTAGAGGTTAAAAGCATGAACCTGGGACTCAGAAATACAGAATTCAGATTTCTTCACCATTTATTAGCTGTGCCTGTCACTTTAAGGCTGGTGGTTAACCTCTCTGATTTTCAGCTTCCTTACCTGTAAGTGGAGATGATAGTGAAAATGCATAGCTTGTGACTCTTGTGAGGGTCAAGTGAGATAATACATGGAAAATACTTTTTCTTTAATCGCGGTAGAAGAAAAAGTAACATAAATTTACCACCTTATCCACTTTTCAGGGTAAAGTGCAGTTGTATGACGTGTATTCATACTATCGCGACACAGATATCTGGAACTTCTTTCATCTTGCAAATCTGAAACTCTGTACCCATGAAGCAACAACTCCCCTTTTTGCATGTAAAATGTTTTTCACAGGGTTGGCATCCTGTGGGTACTTACAGTATGCAGGAGCTGTGGGGATGACCAGCTGGTATTCTTCTTTGCTTAGGTTCATGTACTGGACAGACTGGGGAGAGAACGCCAAGTTAGAGCGGTCCGGAATGGATGGCTCAGAACGGACTGTGCTCATCAGCAACAACCTAGGGTGGCCCAATGGACTGACTGTGGACAAGGCCAGCTCCCAACTGCTCTGGGCTGATGCCCACACCGAGGTGAGAGTCCTGCTCTTGCTGCTTCCCAGGAGCCCGGAAAGACAGAAGAGGCCTGTTTGGCAACTCTGCTGTGAGCTCCTCGTTTACTGATAGCCAGTCCTACCCTCTCCTTCCTCCACAGCGAATTGAGGTTGCTGACTTGAATGGTGCCAATCGTCACACGCTGGTGTCGCCTGTGCAGCACCCATATGGCCTCACCCTGCTCGACTCCTATATCTACTGGACAGACTGGCAGACTCGTAGCATCCACCGTGCTGACAAGGGGACTGGCAGCAATGTCATCCTGGTGAGGTCCAACCTGCCAGGCCTCATGGACATCCAGGCTGTGGACCGGGCACAGCCACTGGGTGAGAAGACCCCTAGCGCTGTGAGCCAGAGCCTCTGGCTTTCTGGAGGTATCACAACGTCAGAGAGCACAGAGAATTCTTTATAATCACAGAGACAGGGACCTACCTAAGCCCCCTTCCAGGATCACGTTGTGTTCCCTCTGGGTATGGCTGGTATGACAACTGCATCATGCTGTCACTTTCAAAGGACCCCTAGAAACACTCCTGCCCCTTCTGCCTCATCCCTGCCAGGCACCAACCGCTGTTGTTTAGAACAGCGGAAAATCAGGCACAAGAGACTAGAGCCTTTGTAAGATTCAGGCAACATTCCAGGCGGGGTGTCCAAACTCAAGCTTCTCTCTCTCTCATCACCAGGTTTTAACAAGTGTGGCTCGAGAAATGGCGGCTGCTCGCACCTCTGCTTGCCTCGGCCCTCTGGCTTCTCCTGTGCCTGTCCCACTGGCATCCAGCTGAAGGGAGATGGGAAGACCTGTGACCCCTCTCCTGAGACCTACCTGCTCTTCTCCAGCCGCGGCTCCATCCGGCGTATCTCACTGGACACCAGCGACCACACAGACGTGCACGTTCCAGTTCCCGAACTCAACAATGTCATCTCCCTGGACTATGACAGTGTGGATGGGAAGGTCTATTACACGGACGTGTTCCTGGATGTTATCAGGTATGAGTATCCCCGAAACCTCCAGAGGACACAGACCTGCTTCCAGTCCCTGGTGGGGGAGGGTCGGGTCTGTGTTGACCTCTGAATGGACTCAGCAGTTTGACAGCTGAGTTTGACCCCAACTTGTTCACTTTGTTGTGTTACCGCTTACAACAGAGTGTCGGACTTTTAGGGGGTTTTCTGTTGTTGTTTAGTTAAAGATTAATAAAAGCCCAATATGTAAAACAAACAAAAACACTCCGTCATGTCAGGCTGGGGACCTGGAACCTTCTACCGTTATCACCGGGCCCTGGGATTGCTCTAAGGATCTTCCGAGACTCACTGAAGAATCAGCCGTGTAGCTAAAACATGTATCTACACTGTAATACAGGAGCCCTGGACAAAAGCCAATGCTGTCATTGTTCACAAGGATTTTTTTTTAATTGATTTTTTTTTTTACCTCAACACGGCTGAGGAATGTGCTGCCTTGCCACCAGTAAGAGGGGCTTCCCATGGCAGAGAGTCCCACGTGTAGGAACAAGGGCATTCCCCATTGTTCTCCCTGGAGAATCTCATGCTGGGGGCAGGTGGGCCTATGTTTAGAGAAGTGCCCCATGTGTCTGTGACATACCCCCCATCCTGAGGTTGAATTTCCTGGCATAGAACTTCTGTAAAAATGCACATGGAGCTTTTCCCAAATTGGCCTTTTTTTATAATGGCCCCCTAGCAATCCTTGCCGCTTCCCTAAGGTACCTGGGGAATTGTTCATTCTTCTTCTGGCAAGACACAGACCTGAATGCCCCTTATTTACAGCAGGAAACATTCAGTCCTCCTAAGGATTTATTCATTAATTCTGCATATATTTTGTGTACCTACTGTGCTGGGTACACTTGGTCTCTGCCCCTGTGGAGCTTACGGTATAGTGGGGGTACAGTTCTGGAAACATGGATTAAAGGGGTTTTGGTCTGTTGCTGGTCAATCTGGTCAGTCATCCAACCCTGGGCTCTTCCCCAAGGCGAGCAGATCTGAATGGCAGCAACATGGAGACAGTGATCGGGCAGGGGCTGAAGACCACCGACGGGCTGGCCGTGGACTGGGTGGCCAGAAATCTATACTGGACAGACACTGGCCGAAATACCATTGAAGCCTCAAGGCTGGATGGTTCCTGCCGCAAAGTGCTGGTCAACAACAGCCTGGATGAGCCTCGGGCCATTGCCGTTTTCCCCAGGAAGGGGTAAGTGTATGGCCAGCAGAAAAGAGACCCAGGGAAGAAGGGCCTGGGGAGGAGGCCCTTGGAGGATGCCTCTGTTAATGGTATCGGTATGTCCGTTGTATTCTCTCAAGCTCTGGGTGCCATCTTCCCCTGTCTCGGTGATGATGTCACTGTTGTGTCTCAGGTACCTTTTCTGGACAGACTGGGGCCACATTGCCAAGATTGAGCGGGCCAACCTGGACGGCTCTGAGAGGAAGGTCCTCATCAACACAGACCTGGGTTGGCCCAATGGCCTTACCCTGGACTACGATACCCGCAGGTGGGAATCCTGTCCCAAACAGCCTCCTGAAATAGGGTGGGCAGAGGAGAGGATGCTTGAGATTGAAGTAGTGAGAACAAAAGGGTAGAAGCTGTTGGTAGGTAGGGAAGAGGAAAGCAGTGAGAAGGCTGAGCAAATACATTTTTAGAGCCAGGGTTGCTGAATCCAGCCCTCAGCTCTCGGCTGGGGTTTGTTTGTCTGGTTTACATGGTTCTGAGTGTGTTTGGCAGAGCACGTCCTCTGGCTGGACCACAGGTCCCGCCACCCCCATCCTTTAAGGGCTGATCCTGCACATTTCTTACTCTCCTGATCCCTTTGGACACTGGAGTTTGCAACTGTGGGTAAAAAATGCGGAAGGGCAGAGGAGGGTGACAGGAGCGGTCTGTGAAGCGGTCGGCTCCCCTTTCTGCCCTCAGAAGAAGGGAAAGGAAAGTCCCCCCGGGGAGTTGGAATGGAAATGGGGAGTGCCCGCTTCCTTTACCCTCAGTGACATTCTTGTAAACCAAGTCTCTTCTTGAGCGTTCGTAGGAGTTTGGGCTTCGATTCTTGGGTCGGAATCAAAGGGCGATCGAGTTGTCGAAGATGAGACTGTGTGGTGGCTCCTCTGAGGTCCTTGGAGGGTCTACCCCCCCTCAGAACAGCCCTGGTCTCCCCACTTATGAGTCACCATTTCCCCCTGTTCAGCTTTGGGACTCCCTGTGACCCCTCATCAAGGGTGCTTCTTGACTGCTCACAGCTCTGGCCAGCTCAGCTTAGGAAGGGACAGACAGCTCCTGAGGGGGGAGGCCTGCTCCCTGACAAGCAGTTTGAGCAGCCGCCCCCATCTCCTTTCCTGCACAGGATCTACTGGGTAGATGCACATCTGGACCGGATTGAGAGTGCTGACCTCAATGGGAAGCTACGGCAGGTGTTGGTCAGCCATGTGTCCCACCCCTTTGCTCTCACTCAGGTACTAGCTCAGGAAAGGTAACTAAACTCCTTAATGGGGGTGTTTCCTCAGGGTTCTAAGTCAGCAGCCTCAGCCCTAGATGCTACTGAACAGGTGTGCTGTAGAAGCTCATTTTAGGGATGTTTTCCTGTACACGGAATCCTGGCCCTTCTGGTCCTGCCCCACCACTCCGGTGTTCCAGCATTCGCAGGAGTGGCTCTTCGGTGGTGGTGCACAGAAGGATTTAAAGAGCCTGCTTCATCAGGGTTGGGCCGAGGAGTATGCATTTTAACAAATTCCCCAGTTGATCCTAATGCTGGGGTCCCGACACCGGGGCTCGGGCAGCCCACTCGGTGGCAGTAGGACAGAGTGGCTGAGAGCCAGAGTTTTGAGGCAGCTAGCCAGTCAGCAAGAGTTCCTTGAGTGCCTCCGACATGCTAGCTCTGTGGGTTCCAGTTCTGTCTGTGTCGTTAAGGAACTGTGAAGCTTTGAACAAGGTCCTAAACTTCTCTAAGCTTCACTTACCTACTTATAGTTTAATAAATTAGTTTAATAATAGTATCCTCCTCAAATCTACACAGAGCATTAGCACAGTCTCTGGCACGCAACACTTACTATTTCTAATCATTTTGATTATTACTGGCTGTCAGTTTTGAGAGTTCTAACCCTGAGTAAAATAATTCAGGGAAGGACAAAAGGGGATCTGCAAAGCTTGGGACCAAAACAGGGACTGTCAGTCATTTAAAAATCTCTGTCCCTTTTTGACAAACGTCCACTTGCCTGTATTCTGCATTACATCCTACCAGCCAATAGGATTTTGTCTGACTTACTTAATGGTAGACTTTTTCTTTCCATACTCCAAATGTCAAACTACAGGATTGTTTTTAATTTTTTTTATTGATTTTTTTTTTTTTAGACAGAGAAGAGAAAGAGAAACAATGATTTGTTTGTTCCACTTATTTATGCAGTCATTGGTTGATTCTTGTATGTGCCCTGTCCGGGGATCGAACCCACAATCTTGACATATTGGTACAATGCTCTAACCAAATGAGCTACCCTGCCAGGGCTGCAGGATCGTTTTGAACATGGTTTTTCAATCTACAAGTTTCCCATGGGGTTTTCTGATGTATAACCTGGGGGCAGGAGCGGAACCGACTTCATTGCCCCTCCCCACCCCTGCTTGAGACTCTCAAGGTCACTGCATTAGAATCAGCTGCTCATAGAAGTAACCAGAGGACTTACTGGGGCTCTGAGTGAAGGGCCCAGAAGAGCAGGGACCTTAGAAGGACCCTCCAGTTTACTCCTATATGCTAGGTACGGGAACCCACTTAGTCATTGAGCAACTGACCAAGTGCTAAGTGAGTGTTAGGTGTTGGAAACAGAGATGAACTTGAAGAACCAGACCTGACAGGACAGACAGACATGTGAACAAGTAACCATAGAATGTCAACACTCCCTTGTAGAAGTGAGGACACGGCACAGAACAGCATAGAGGAGAGAATGCTAATTTCTCTGTAGACTGGGGGAGATTTCCCAGCCAGTGTCACATCCTGGTGGATGAGAGAAGAGGGCTTTTCAGCAGAGGGGATGCACATGCTGAGGCATGGAAGCGGGACTGGGGTCTGACTGTTGAATAATATTTCCTGTTTTGGGGTTTCCCTATTGAGTAGCAGGACAGGTGGATCTACTGGACAGACTGGCAGACCAAGTCAATCCAGCGTGTTGACAAGTACTCGGGCCGGAGCAAGGAGACAGTGTTGGCGAATGTGGAAGGGCTCATGGATATCATTGTGGTTTCCCCTCAGCGGCAGACAGGTGGGCTTGCTGGGTCCTGAGCTCTGCCTTCCTTCCTACCGTGGATGGGGGTGGTCACCCCAGCGAATGTCCACGGCCAAGGCAATTAGAGCCACAGCGAGCCTTTTGGTTCACATTTTAAGCTCCTAGGCTTTTTTAGCCCCTTGTGGTTATATGCCTCCTGCTCTCTGTCCCTGGGAATGAGGTAGCCCTGAATTTTACCTGGAGGCTTAATTCTGTCGCAGGCTAGATATTGTCCTGCTTTCCCCCAGGGACCAATGCCTGTGGTGTGAACAACGGAGGCTGCACCCACCTCTGCTTTGCCAGAGCCTTGGACTTTGTGTGCGCCTGTCCTGATGAGCCCGATGGCCAGCCCTGCTCCCTTGGTGAGTGGGACTGAATGGCCTCCTGGAACAGCAGAGCCCTTGGAAGGACAGGGGAGCAGCAGCCTCAGCTTTATCCTTCTGGGTGGGGTTCCCCCTCAGGGGGGTCTTGGAGAGGAATGACGGAGTAGTCGCTTTGTCTCCATTTACTAGAATGGAATTGGCCTGTGCCTTACCCTCTCTGCCTGACCTTTGCGAGCCAGCTAGCCCATCCAGAGCTATTAATATTGGAATTCAAATCCTTTGTAGTTACAGTATTGAGACAGGCCTCTAATGAGGGTACCTAAGATCAGGGCAGCTTAAAGATTCCTTCGTCAAGTTCTCCAGATGCTACTCTCAGACCATATGTAGAGATTTGGGGCTTCAGTGATCTACTCCGGTTCTTTTTTTCTCTCCAGCACCTGGGCTGGTGCCCCCAGCTCCCAGGGTTACCAGCGTGAACGAAAGGAACCCAGTGCTAACCAACACTCTACCTACCACCTTGCACTCTTCCACCACTGGGATCCGCACATCTCTGGAGGAGGTGGAAGGAAGGCAAGTGGGTTCACATGTGATGGAGGGCCCTTCGATTCAAATTACCATCTCCTGCCCGCAGAAAACCCGAGGCCCACCTTGATTCTGGCAGATGGCAGGTAGATCACATCGCCAGCCATCGGTCCCTGCTATTCAGGGCAGATGACGACATTTAGACTCATAGATTGTCACAGGTGATTTAAGGGCAAGGAGCTTTAGAGCAGCTTTATAGAGGAATCACTCAGTTTCCTTTTTTTCTGTGACATTTGCCCTCACGTCTCAGGTTTAGTATATGGTCTGATCCTACAATTTACTTAGAGACCACCAGGTCACAGTGGTCTCCGCACTGCGGGTTTATGACTCGGAAATGCCCGGGGATGTAACAGCCTTAGTTTATACTGCCTTTAACACCTAGGCACCTGTGCGTGCGTGGCATCACTGTTAACTAAGCAAGCATAGCCATGTGCAGGCCTCACGTAAAATATTGTATTTCATCACATCGAAAGTGCTGTCAATTTAAGATGGATCCTGATTTGAGAGATTAAACTAAAAAAATGACCAACAGCAACTGTGAGATACTATTAATTGTAAGACATGTTCCTATTTCAGCGATGTCAAAATACAGAAAAATGCACATCATAAACTTGAAATATGATGTTACATTCAATTTAGAGAATTTTTTGTTTTTCTTTTTTCAACTTAGAGAAATTTTTTTACAAAGTGTGAATTTTTTATTTGCAGTTTGTAAAAATAACCTGGAAATGCAGATAGAAATAAAGGAGAAATAAATACTCATATGTAATTGCTTTTAATATTTTTAAATTTGATATATGTATGTATTGCAAAATGATTATAATAAGTTCAGTTAGCATCCATTACCACACGGTTACAATGTTTTTTCTTATGATGAGAACTTTCTTGACCTATCCTCTTTACAACCTTCAAAAATATAGTATTATTAACTATAGTCACCATGCTCTATGTTACATCCCCAGGACTTATTTATCTTATAACTGCAAGTTTGTTCCTTTTCACTGCCTTCATTCATTTTCGTCCTCCCGCCCCACCTCCCACTGCTGGCGATCACCAATCTGTACTCTGTATCTACGAGTTCGATTTCCTACTTTTGGATTCCACATTTAAATGATATTATATGGTATTTGCCTTTCTCTGTCTGACTTCACTTAGTCTAATGCCCTCAAATTCCATCCATATTGTCTCAAATGGCAGGATTTCCTTCTGTTTATGACTGAATAATATTCCATTGTGTGTGTGTAATCACACTTTCTCGATCTGTTCATTTGTTCACGGTCACTCAGGTTGTTTCAATGTCTTGGCTATTGTAATAATGCTGCATTGAACACGGGAGTACAGAGACCTTTTAGACACAGTGATTTCATTTCCTGCTCTTCCAGTTTGGTATCTATCTTTCCAACACCTTTCTATTAGAACAGTGTTTTTACATTGTACTATCAATCATTATTAATCTCTGATTTTCTTTGGGTTTACTTGGAAAAATTTTGAACCCTACTCAGATATATTTTTTAAGATTTTATTTATTTATTTTTAGAGAGAGGGGAAAGGAAGGAGAAAGAGAAGGAGAGAAACATCAATGTGTGGTTGCCTCTCACACACCCCTTACTGGGGACCTGGCCCTCAACCCAGGCATGTACCCCAACTGGGAATCGAACCAGCGACCCTTTGGTTCACAGCCCGCGCTCAATTCACTGAGCTATACCAGCCAGGGCCCTACTCAGATATTTTCTTACTGTCAGTTCTAGTTGAAGATTCAGTGCATCTTGGTTTCAGAGGTCATAGCAAATTTCTTTTCTCCAGGCTTTTAGGAGATGCCTGTGGTTGCCTGCTCATAATGTACCGCAAGGAAGTTACCTTTATAGCATTTCACATTAGTTGTCTGAGCCCTCCCTCTGGATGTCTTGTGTATTCCCTTGTGAAAGAATAAAGGTGGAAAAAACAGTTTGGTGGGGGGTTTTTTGGTTTTTTTTTATGTCTCTTTGGACCTTGTGATCATCTTTAATCAGTTTTGCTTGGCTGGTAGCTTCTTTCAGCTCATCCTGGTAGTTTAATAAAGTCGACTATTGATGTTCTTAGGATTCTTTCAGCAGACTTCCAGCTCATTCTCAAACCTGCTTCTCCTTTTAAAAGGATATGTACTTTTCAACACATTTAAACATAGCATAGCATCTTGGAGACAGTGACTCCCATGGATTCTGTGCACTTCCTGGTGCTGCCCTCTCTGTACTTCTGATATCTCCCACCTGGGACAGTCTCCCGTGTCTGAAAGCCCCATCACAGGACTTTTCCCCCTGCCCTGGGGAGAGGCAAGGTCTTTATCAAACACCGGTAGTCTTCACACGCGGTCTTCTGTGCCCACAGGTGCTCTGAAAAGGATGCCCGGCTGGGCCTCTGTGCACATTCCAATGAGGCCGTACCTGCCGCTCCAGGTAAGCCGTGAGTGCCCAACTGCTCTGAAGAATAATATGTGAGGAATATAAGTCTCCACTGACATCTTCCAGAACCTTCATCAGGACTCTTTGGCATTTATGAACCCTTTTCTTAGACTAAATCCATAGAAAGAATAATCATAATAGCCACCACTTACAGAGTACTCATCACATGCCAGGCATTCATTAAGCCGTGTGTGTGTGTGTGTGTGTGTGTGTATTTGTATATACACACACATTTAACCCCCACCAGCCCTATGAGCAACTTACGATTTACAGGTATCTGATGAGAAAACTGATAGGCTTATAAGTTAAGCATCTTGCCCTACATTATACAGCCAGTTAAGTGGTAGAATTAGGACTAGAGATGCTGACTGAGCGACAGGCTTCTTCTCAGCCATCTACCCCTGTGGCCTCTCCTCTGAGGAGGCCATAGTTGTCCTTGGATGGCATGGGATCCAACACCGACAAAAGGGGCCCTTTGTTTTCCCACCCCTCATACCTGCTAGAAGCTGTCAGTGGTCCCCGCCTAGTGTCTCTCTGTTCTTCCTAGGGGAAGGACTTCATGTCAGTTATGTCATCGGTGGACTCCTCAGTATTCTGCTGATTCTGGTGGTCATTGCAGCGTTGATGCTCTACAGGTAACCTCAGCCTCTCTGCAGGGGCCACATGTTTGTTGGTCCTCGTCAACGCATTGGGATTTCCCGAAGCTCCACAGCTTGCTAATTCGACCTCTAACCTGCCTCATTTCAAGGTTAGGTTCCTGGTCAGAGCAGCAGAAAGGAAAGGCAGAAATCTGAATTCTTACTCTTCTTCTGCAGTCACAGCTCAAGCCCTCATTTCACGGCCACAGCAACCCTTGGGGTTTTTCTTTATTAACTAGTATGCTGAGGGCACAGCAGGTGTTACCCAAGGTCACACAGGAAGAGCCAAAGTGGGGACCGACTCGAGCATCTGCTTTTCCCTGACCCCACACTACTTCAAACCATTTGGAAATGATTAGCTCTTCATACAAACACAGCCCTTTACTATAATACTGGTTGATGTATCATTGCTCAGTAGGGATCTACCTGCTAGGGAGTGTGTCACTTTCAATTTGTAATCTTTTTATGACCATATGTATCTCTCCCAAATGTCTTAAACACATCTTGTAGCAAAAATGTCAGAATTTTGCTACTGCAGCTGCTGCTGCGGCAGCTCCTGCTGACAACAATAATAACAATAGTTGCCATTTAATGAACATGTATCAATGCCACCACAACCTTGTAATGCAGGTATTATTATCCCTCACTTTACAGATGTGGATCTGAGGTTCAGAAAGTATAGATTATGTCCAGCTAGTAAGTAACAGAGTTGTATTGAAACACAGATCTGTCTTGACTCCAAAGCTCTCTGTTAGTTACCTACTGCTGTGTAACAAATTTCCCCAATTTAGCAACTTAAAATGACAACCATTTATTATCTCACAATTTCTGTGAGTTAGAAATCTGGATGCAGATTAGCTGGGTACCTCTGCTTTAAGGTCTCTTACAGGGCTGCCCTCCAGACATTAGCCAGGGTTGTGGTCTTATCTGGGGCTTGACTGGGGAAGGATGCTCTCCTAGGAGCACTCGGGTAGTTGCTGGCAGATTCACAGGCTGATAGATGGAGGGCCTCAAGTCCTTGCTGGCTGTTGGGTGGAGACTCCCTCATTGGTTCCTTGCCTTATGGGCCTTTTCAGAGGACAGCTTATACCATGGCAGCTTGCTTCCCCCAGAACAACAGAAAGAGAAAGTAAGAAAGCAAAGGTGATGTAAGATGCAAGCCATAAATTTCTTTGTAACCTAATCTACTGAATAGTATCTATCATTTTTGCATTATCTGTTCATCAGAAGTGAGTCACCAAATTCAGCCCACACTCAAGGGGTAGGGATTCAGAAGGTATGAGGACCAGGAGGCGGAGATCACTGGGCCATCTTAGAGGCTTCCTACCACACTCAGGCTACAACTTCCCTGGATATCATCCTCATAAAGATCTCAACTAATTCCTCATTGTCTTTCCTCCTAAAGACACAAAAAATCCAAGTTAACTGAGCCTGGAATGGGGAACCTGACCTACAGCAACCCCTCCTACCGAACCTCCACACAGGAAGTGAAAATTGAAGCAATCCCAAAACCAGCCATGTACAATCAACTGTGCTACAAGAAAGAGGTAAAAATTAAAATTTATATTGCAGGGGTGCTTTCGCGGAGGGTGGAGAATTATTCTCCAACTGCCTGAATAAACCAGTAAGGGATGTTGGGTAGTCCCATCTACCACTTTGGAAGTTATAATGAACAGGAGAACTGAATGTGATTGGGGTTTCTAGAATCTAGAATCACAAATCAGTTGGTTTCTAGGTCTAGATTCTCTGAAGGACCCAAGTCAGAGCAGGGTTAGGAAACAGATCCCAGAAGGTATAGATCTGAAAGCATGGGAGTGTGCACAGGAGATAGTTTGCCAGGTTCATAGCTTCTTTCCCGCCCAGAGCTGTCATTCCCCTGCCATGAGGCTGTGCCCCGCCCCCACCAGAAACAGCCCCAGAACTCCCAGACCATCCCCACAAAAACCCAAGAGTTCTGGGACTCTTCCTTTTCTAACCTCTGATCCAAGCTGTGGGCACCCGTGGCCGAGAATGACTGGTGCTTCGCTCTTCCTCTCTAGGGCCTTAAGGGATTTCTCTAGAATTCTGAAAGTTTACATGCTTTTTTTCTTTTAACTCCTTTGTTGTTCCAGTGAAAAATTACTTGCTGGATATTTAGGCATGGAAAATAGTCTTACTTCCACTAGGGAACTGTAGCCTGGGGCTTCAGATTTATCTAGTCTTATATGACCCTTGTTTTTTCTAAACTCCTGTAACCCTTCCTCAAAAGTTATCCCTGATGAGACTTTAATCAGTCTACTCTCCTGGCCTGTGTAGCACAGTCAAACCTGCCCTCACACCTACAGGGCTCCCATGCATAATGAATATGCTTTACATAATAATTAGGTACTTTCTGGATCCATGAATTCCACTGTTTAAAAAGCTTCCACTACAAGCCAAACAGAACCTGCAGAATGGCTTGCAGTTTGAAAGAAAGACTCCTAAAGATTCTTGGGTTCTTGGAGCATCTGACACTCCAGAGAACGACCCCAATAAGGGCCAGAGGGTAGAAAATAAAATCACGTGACCTCTTTCTTCTGTTGTTTGCTTTTTCCTCAGCAGCTTTTTCATCCCTCTGATAGTCTCTCACCCTTTCTCTTCTGATTTCCTCTTGATTTCAGGTACCTGTGTGTTTGCAGAGGGAGTGGTGTCCCCCAGATTGCTAGTGCCATGTCCCCCGCCTCTCCCTAACTTTCCCATCGTGTCTCTGTGCTGAAGACTCTGAGTGACCTGCATCTTGTCCTACACTAATTTCAGCTTGGAGGGTGTGCTGGGTGACTGGGCACGCGTGTGTGCGTGCATGGGTGCTGGTGTGCTCTCTGTCTCTGTCTGCTTGATCCAGGGAGTTGTCTCTCCCAGAGGGCAGGGACAATTTCACATTGCGTAATCCCCTGAGCATCCTGCTTCATGTGGAAGCTCAGTAAGTATCTGTAGAATTGAATCATTACTAAAGCAGAGCGTCAGTGGCAGAGCTCTTGGCAAGAACACTGTCCCAGGGATAGAACTCAAGCCATGGCCCACTTTCTCCTGGCACTGCTAGCATGTTGGTGGGTGTCCCCCAGAAACCAGGAGTAGGGCTGCCCTTTGAGGAACCCATAAAGGGAGAAGCCTGAGTAGAACTTAATTAAGGCTCTCCTTGGAACCATCCCAGGCCCCAGGCTACTGGGGAATGGCCCCAAGGCTCATAAGAGCGGAGCCAGAATAACCTCCCACAAAAGCTTTTAGGTCATAGGACTCCAATGGATTGACACTTAGAACCCAAATAAGAGGATTTTTTTTTTCATTTTTTGTTTAAGATTTTATTTATTTTTAAAGAGAGGGGAAGGGAGGGAGAAAGAAAGGGAGAGAAACATTGATGTGCAAGAGAACATTGATTGGCCGCCACTTGCATTCCCCCAACTTGGGACCTGGCCCACAGCCCAGACATGTTCCCTGACTGGGAACCGAACTGGTGACCTTTCATAAGCCGGCACTCACAGGCTGGCGCTCAATCCACCAAACCACAGCAGCCAGGGCTAAAGTAAGAGGATTTTTTAGGCTTTTCCTGTCTTACCTCCTAAAACTTTTCTCCTTAACAAAATTAGAAAGAAGAGAATTAAGCATCAAACAGCACAACAGTAGCTTAAAATCCTGAATCAATGGACATTTAATTGCTTTTGTCAATTGCTTCTGATCAGGTCTATCAGCATTATGTTCCATTAATCACAATAACAATGTAATAATAGCTAACATGACTTAGTGCATCTTCTGTGTCAAGCACCTACTGACTGCATTCCGTCTATCGCCTGATTTAACCCTCACAGCAACTGGTTATTCTCCCCACACTGCAGATATGGAGACAGAGTTTTAGAGATGTCAAGTCATTGGCCTGGGGTGGCATAGCCAGTGAGTGAGTGATGCAGGACTGGAAGCCGTGGTTCTCCCTCCTCCGTGTGTGCCAAGGGTGACGATCTTCATAGCTGCTCCTCTTTTTAGGCTAAGGCTCATGGGTTTGCTCTGGCCAAGTTACCCTATTAGTTTGTGGGACCTTTGTGCTCTTCACACCCTCTCTTACCCCTTCCGCTTCCTTTTTCAGTTCACCATATGGGATCCTTTACAGAGAGCCAACCAACTGACCATGTCTCCCCCCTCTCCACCCTAGGGTGGACCTGAGCATAACTACACCAAGGAGAAGATCAAAATTGTCGAGGGAATCTGCCTCCTGTCTGGGGACGATACTGAGTGGGATGACCTCAAGCAGCTGCGCAGCTCACGGGGGGGCCTTCTTCGGGATCACGTTTGCATGAAGACAGACACAGTGTCCATCCAGGCCAGCTCTGGCTCCCTGGATGACACAGAGACAGAGCAGCTGTTGCAGGAAGAGCAGTCTGAGTGTGGCAGTGTCCACACCGCAGCCACTCCTGAGAGGCGGGGCTCTCTGCCAGACACGGGCTGGAAACATGAACGCAAGCTCTCCTCCGAGAGCCAGGTCTAAGTGCCCATGTTGCCCTCCCTCCTTGCCTGCTCCTTCTCTTTATGGACATCCAGTCTTTGTGCTCGCTTATACAACAGGCCCCCTTCCTCTGTGCTTGCCCCACTCCTCCTCATCCCACCCCATAACTGCTCCCAAGCCCCGGAGCTGTTTCTGTCTGAGTCCGTAACTACCTGTGCACAAGAAATGATGGCGCGTCCTGGAATTTGCCACGAACCTCGCCTCTTGCACTCCATCCTGAGCCCCCCAAAACTAGGCTCAGTAACGATTCCTCATCAGTACAGAACTCCACCTCCCTTCCCCTGGTGCCCTCAGTGCCTGCCCCACAAAAGCTGATGATCCAAGACTGCTCTCTCCCCCATCAGAGCTGGCCTGACTGCTCCTCTGAGAGAACTGGCCCACCAGGAGCTGAGCAGGGGATCATGGGTAAAGAGAGAGATGAAGGAGAGAGGCTGAGAGGAAGAGGAGTCAGCCCAGCTGGTTTGGGCATCTGGGAAACCTCTAGCCTCAAGTGCATTGATAATATGAAAAAACTTTTAGGGGTGGTTGGGCCTGAGTGTCCTGTCCATTGCTGGCAATGGATATTATTCTCTCTTAAGAGTTGCTTCTGTTGCAATTGGTGAGATCTGGGTGTAGCTCAAGCTATTCTTCCTTCTGCTAGGGTGTCTGGAGCCTTTTCTACCTTCAGATGGCTGGGAGACCCAGTGTGGCCACTGGCTAAGATGAATTCCCTCCTCGTGCCACCACTGGCCGGTACCTTCCTAAGTCTCTGACTGTAAGCAACCAAGTTGCGAACCAGCTGCCTGAGTGAACGTGGGGCCCTGAGGGCTGAGTCTGCAGCGTCTGAGAAGCACTGCCTAGACCAAACATAGCACATCAGCTGAACTTTAATGTTCTTTGACACTCTCCCTCATTCTCTGGGATTTTTGAGCACAAAGATCCTGAAACAGACTTTCAAAGAAGGGCCAGAAGTGTTCATAAGTGGTCAGGAAGAGTGATTGGGTTAGAGACTTGGGGCCCCCAGGGCCTAAAGGGAAGTCTCCATGAGGTTGAACTTCTGCATTCTCTCTCAGGTGCTCAGGGATCTAAGTGGACAGAGCCTGTGGCTATGGGTGGTCAAGTTCCCATTCTAACTCTCTTCCCAGCTGAGTGACTTTATTTTCCGTGCTGTGATGCCACCTCTTGGTTCCTGCTTATTCATATAAAGGGCACGTGTCTCCCGCTAGAATCAGGGGAGTTGAGAATTTTTTCTGTGCTAAAACGTCTACCTAGTTCGTTCTCTCTCCCTCCCTCCCTCCCTCCCTCCCTCTGCCTAGTTTGCTTTTTCTGACCTAGTCTTGTGGGGCCTGTGGTGAGCAAGGCTAAATAAAAATGCAAAGTAGGGGGCAAGGACTAAAAAGGTGGAGAGAAGCACTGATGAGGCCCGCTCCACCCAGAGCAGATCCAGACTTCTCCCACACAGGAATCAGAGATGGTAAGAAGAGGACACAGGCTGAGAATGGACGGCAGGGCTTCCAGGGGTAATTTCTCAATTTGAAACATCTATGGTTATTGGTATTGAGAAATCAGCTGTCAAATGCAAGCGTAAAAGGAAAATAAGAGCAAACTTTTTCTAAGACTGCTTGAGACAGGTGCCAAGGCCTTAGCCCTATGCTCAGCAGCCAGCCCCAGGTCTCTACACAGGACAGCCAGACCAGGCCAAGAAGGCTTTTCCCGTGCACGGCAGTGGGAAGGTGAGGTGCCACTCCTTGGAGCAAAGGGGTGTATTTCACGTCTGACGGGGAAGTAAAAGAAGGAGCACTTTGGGTCCTCAGATTCATAGCTGGGGACCAGAGAAAGTAGAAAAGCAGCATTTTCTTGAAAGGGGGAAGGATCTTATTGCACTTGGGCTGTTCAGAATGTAGAAAGGACATATTTGAAGAAATATCTATTTGAGCACTGATTTACTATGTAAAAAGCAAAATCTCTCTGTCCTAAACTAATGGAAGTGATTGTCCCGCGCTCATGTGTAATGGTTTTAACGTTACTCACTGGAGAGATTGGACTTTCTGGATTTTATTTAACCACTATGTTCAGTATTTTAGGACTTTATGGTAATTTAATATAAATTTAGCTTTTCTTAATCACCTTGCCTGGCTTGGAGTCATGACTGATAACCGTACCTGCTCTGTCTGGCAGACCCATGCCCCGGGAAACCTGCTTGCAGACATCACCTCTAAGTCTTTTGGGGATGTGGGGATGGTGACGAGCAACAAAATGGTGTGAGTTTCCTGGCTGGAGGTTTGGCTCATCTTGAGAAGGCAGGTCAAGACCAGAGTTCATTGGCTTCTGAAATCCTCATTTCCTCTAGAGGAGGGACAGCAGATAGGTTTCTTCTTGAGAACCGACTCTGACTGGTTGGTAGTGGCTGCCTGAGGTCCTGTCCAGACTCAATGGGAAAGTGACATGATCTTTAGTGATACATCACTCGGGCAGCAGAAGAAAGTGTCATGGCATGTGTACTGTGTATCTTCTACTTCTGTTCTAGGTCTATGAGGACTTCATTGTCACAGAACTTGACTTTGCCTTGCAGTGATGGTCACTGTCAAGACTATCTGATGTAAGGAAAGTACTGCAATGGGGACAAGGAGAGCTGATTTCAGTCCCAGGTCTACCACCAGCTCTGTTTGATCTTAGTCAAGATTCAGAGTTAACTCTGAGAATGGATCAAATGAACACTAAGATTTCTTTAATTTTATTTGTCTTTAAATATTTTTTAAAATTTTATTTTGGGGAGAGGGGAAGGGGGAGAGGGAGAAAAATATTAATTGGTTGCTTTCTGCCTTCTGGAAGCACCCTGATAGGGGCAGAGCACAGAGCCTACAACCCTGGCCTGTGCCTGACTGAGAATCAAACTGGCGACTTTGGTTTGCAGGGTGACACCCAACTAACTGAGCTATGCCAGACGGGGCAGATTCCTTTTATTTTTAAAAGCTGTCTTCTCATAACTCATCCACTACATCTCAAGGCTAGAACAAGGAGTTGGGGATCTCTTCTCAGCTTCTCTCAAGACTGGGACTCCTGCAAGTCTCAATGCCAGACATAAAAGTTTGTGTCAAGGCTCAGTAGTTGATTTTCTAAACCACAAACCATTTATAGAATAAGGCTCTCATTCATTCATCTCCTACTATGGGTCAAACACTACCTGTGCCTGACCACAGAGCTTTGAGTCTGGCGTCAGCACCCCTGCCTTAAAAAACAGAAGAAGAAGAAGAAAGAAAAAGAGAGCAAGACATACTGAAGCCTCTTATATATAAATGACAATAGATTTGAGTATAAATTGTAGCATACAATTCTTTCCAGCTTGGTGAGGGATAGGTGTGCTAGAACGAAAACAAGTGGACTAGCTCAAGGACAACCATCCCCCATCCCACCACTCTTTTTTGAAAATGCACACACAGAAAAGAAAGATGTTTTAAGCAATGAAATACAGCCTAAAGCACAAATTTATATGCCTGTAGGAAGTGCCCCTTCCCAAAGCCTCAGGGTTACCACTGTTCATGAGCCAAGCCATGAACAGTGACCACTGTTCATGAAGAACCTTTCAAATGGAAGGGAAAAAATGAAAGCATTGAGCATACACCATTTTCTTGAAAAACCGGGGATGTGTCTGGGAGAACAAAGTTCAGTGAATGCATTTTGCTACTTTGTGACAAGTCAGCCCATTTCACCAGGCATTTAGCACTGTATTGCCTTGGAGGCCTTGCTAACTTTGTCCTGTTACTTTAGCAGGAGATGGGAGAGGAGAACGAGGCTGGCCTGGTGGCCCAGGTCTTGACAAGAATGTACGTGGCCACTGGCAACTGAGAATTTAGTAACAGAGTCAAGGACTAGCACTCCATTCTTAATTTCCTTTCCTGATCAGTAAAATGCAAAGGTCATTTCTAGCCTGAAATTTGTATTATGTTCCTTCCAGGATGTAGGGGATGCAACAAGTGTTGAAAACTCCTTGTCTGGTTCTCTGGATATAAAACCTAAAACTAATAAATAGGGAGATGATGAGTCAAATTCTAACAAACTGGACATATTTTTGCAAACTAATTGCATTCACAATATAATCCCTGCCCTTCTTTCTATATTATATGAACTCATTGGGAGCTAAGATGAAAAGATCTCTGGCCCATAGGGACGTCTCCATGGCATGAATTGAAGCTTTCGCCAAACTTAGGCCTGTGGAAAACAAAGTGCTGCTGCAGAGGAACTTAGGAAAAACATGTACAAGAGCTGAGGGTACACAAGGTTCTAAGGTGACATTCAAGGGCATTGAGTAAGCTTTAGTTATTTCTACTTATGGACACTGATTTTAAAAAGGTGGTTGAGCCCTTTATATGGCTAAAGAAACTATAAGTTTGTCTTCACATGTGAAGATGACTCAACTGGTCCACTTAATACTGGTGTGTGTGTGGGGATGTTTCAGGCAGCCTGTGTGTTGAAACATTCCCTCAGTCACCATTTATTTTCTCTCCAGCTCCTTCTCCCATTAACCAGCTGGCAGAGGCTAAGCAGAGTTTTATTTCCAGCCAAGGCTCCAACTCAACTTTGGACTCCCTGACATGATGTTAAAACAGATCCAGGCAGCCTAATTAAGGGTCTGAATTTAAACCCAAGGCTGAAGTTAGCCCCAAGCTACACAATCTGCTTATTTCATTTTACAAGACACAAAAAGCAAAGAACTCACTCATCTTGCCCTTCTCAGTGGTTTCTTTCCTCCAGCCCCTGCTAATGAGCCCAGTCCCTATCTCTCCCTTCTGCCTCCTTCCTCTTTGTGGGGCTGATGCTACTGTGGTCTAAACTCTTGGCGAGCCTGCATTTTGGGGGCTGTGGGAAAATGGACTGCGAGAAGAAAAAAAGGTTATTTATTCTCTCATTCAAACAGCACCTATTAAATGCAATCAAGTGCAAGCTGGGAAAGGCCTTGCAGTCTTGGAAACCAATCAAGGCACTAAAACCCATGGCCACTTGAGATCTGTGTTAATGTCACTACTGCTGTCTCCAGAGAATAATGCAGTGGGTACCTGGACTGAAAGTTGAAAGGAAGTTAATCACCAAAGCTGCTCCTCTTAGTCTGGAAATATGGATCCGCGTCCCATGGTAGGGAGCAGAATGCAGCTTGTAATTATGAAATGAGCACTGTCCCAGCCCTAGCAGGCTTTTCAGAAATACCCAGCACAGTTATTCAGCAGCCACAATGTCTGGCACTTGTTTCCTGCTTCTGGTTGCAATGATACAGTGTTCACTTTGATGTCTTACACCCACAAGGGTTTCACTGCTCTGTTTGTACCATCCTTATGTAGAACTACAGAGAGCCCCCTGGAATAAAGAAGGCACACATCACACCAATAAATACATAGATAAATGCTATTTGGTGATAATCCTGGACTGCAAAAGATGACTGGCCAAACAGTTATTGAACGCCTATTATGGACAAGGAACTGAGTTAGGCTTCTATAAGGCCCTGCAGGATCTGCCACCCCTTACCCATTTTCTATCAGACCTCATCTCCTACTATCCTACTCTGCTACGGCTAGCTCTACTGGCCTCCCTGTTTCTCAAACCTGCCAGGTATGCTCCCAACTTAGGGTCATTGCATAGCTGTTCCCTGCTTGCCACTTTCTTCCACTAGATACACTCAGGGCTAATTCCTTTCTTCAAGTCTTTGCTCAAGTGCAATCTTCTCAATGAAACCCACTATGACCACCCTTAATAAAATTATAATCTTTCTGACTCTACTTCTCAATCCCTTTTACCCTGTTTTTCTTTTCCCATTGCACATATTGTTTAATAACATACTATATATTTATGTCTTGATTGTCTATGTGTCCTCACTATAATGTGAGCTACAGAAGAGGAAAGATTTTTTTGTTTCTATTTTGCTCACCAATTATCCCAAGTGCCTAGAACAGTCCCTGCACATACTAGGTGCTCAATAAATATTTGTTAAATGAATGAGCGAAGAAATTATTGGAATCAGACATCTATTGCCCACCTGCTTGTACGGCTTTACCTAAACCATGTAAAACAAAGAGGGATTTTGACATCTTGTTCTAAAACTCTCTGGGACCCAGACTTCACATGTACTTTATTGAGCAAATTTCAGGTTATCATCATCCTCTCCTTAAATGTAATCTTCCCTTTATTTCCAATAATATTTAAATAAAGTAAACATGCCAATGACCAATGACTGAAGAAGACTATTTCTACATATTCACAACCCATTTCTCAAAGGTTACTGTCACTTTTTTGCTCTGGTTTCTATCTCCTCCTGCCTATGAATCTGTCATCATCTCCCGTTCTCATTTTCTCCACTTTCCCACTCTGGTCTCATCTACTACCACAACTTCATTTTTTCACTCTACAGAGATGATTCCCTAATCTTTATCACTTGAGTTGTAGTCTCTTCTCCCAGCTTTCATTCTGTATTTCCTGGGCCTACTTAGATGATTCCATTTGAATGTCTCACTGGTACATAATAGTAAACAGACCTAAAACTAAACTCCTTGCCTTCCCTTTTGAGATTGGCTTCTCCTGATTTTCTACTTTCATTTGGGCAATCACCACCTCCCAGTCCCAAGGTTCAAATCCTGGCATACTCTTTGACTCATCTCCCTAAATGGGTCCAACCTTACCTTTGCACCTGCTCTAGTTGGTTGCCAAGTCCTTCACTCTTTCCAGACTCTTCTCATTTTCAGGGCTATTACCTCATATCAGAATCCCAACTCTAACCCATTTTAGACAACCAAGCAAATTAGTTTTCATAAAGTGCAATTCTGATTCTGTCACTCCCTTGCTCAGAAACTTCTTAATCCCGCCCACCTCCTACTTAAAGTACAAACCCCTTACCCTTGCATTCAAGACCCTGCAGGGTTGTTCCTAACTTTCTCTGTCAATCTGTGTCCCATTACTTCCCAACATGAACCCTGCTGTAAAGTCAAATTCACATGTTCGATTCCTACATACGATGCACTTTCTTGTCTCCGTGCCCTTGCTCCTACTTTCCTGCTCCTAGACATTCTCTTAGCTCCTATTAAAATAATAATACCAATGGGAAAAACTTCATTTCCCTCCCTACCAACTCCCCCTATTAAATAGTTTCTTGAAATTCCAGAAATGTTCAATTTTCAGGCACGCACACAAATACACATACTTTTAGAACCGTATGTAAAAAAATCATTCTGTATGTGCTTTTACACAACTTACCTTTTTTCAAATAAGCACAATTTGTACATTTTCTATACCACATATATAGATTAACCACATTCTTTTTTTTAAATCCTCATTTGAGGATATGCATATTGATTTTTAGAGAGAGAAAAAGGGAGAGAAACATCAATGTGAGAGAGAAACATAGATCGGTTGCCTACCGTACCCACCCCAACTGGGGATTGAACCCGCAACCTAGGAATGTGCCCTGATTGTGAATCGAACTGAACCCACCCACCCACATTCTTTTTAACAGTTGCATATACCATAATTCATATAACAAGTTCCCTAGAATGGACATGTAATTTCCAGTGGGGTTTCCCCCTATTTTAAGCAGTGTTGCAGTGAATATCTTTGAATACTTTTGTTTTTTGCATTCTTGCATAGATCTGTAGAACAAATTCCTAACAGTAGCAATACTGGTCCAGAGACTAGGTACATTTTACATTTAATAACTGGTAAGTCATCCCTCTAACAGTTTGTACCAAGTGTACTGTCCAGCTGGAGAAACTCTCCCCTTATCCCTTTAGTTGGTCTAGCTGGTCAAATAACTTAAATGACATACAGCAGATTAACAGGAGAAAATCAAATTTAATACAGGCCCACAGGGAATTCTCATAAGCACGAAAATTCCAGAGACAGGCAAAATGAGGTATATATGTCATTTTTGGTCTAAGGAAGGGGAGGAAGCAATTTACAGGTAGATAAGAGCAAACATTTGGTTAAAAACAAAATTCTTGCAAGGCCTCCCAGATACAACGGGATAAAAGGGAATCTAGCGGAACAGATTTTTGCCTGGATTCTCCCAGTCCGCCACACTTCATTCATATGTGCTAGGGTGAATACATTTATGCTAAGGTTCCCTTCCTGAAGCATTTTTTTTTACATCTCTTCCAAATTGATAAGATTAAAAAAAATAATTGTCTTATTACTTTTACCCATCCCTTTTCAATTTTTTAACATGTTGGGTAATTACATATCCTTTAACCCCATCATCAAATTTCTCCCATCGCTTAAGTAGCTACAGCTTTTCTTTTATATAGTCTCATACTGCTAGTCTGTATGTTTTATTCCTCAGACCAGTGCAGTTTGCAAATCCCTTGGAAGGAGTTGATCTTACTCTTGGATACGCTGAATGCAGAGCTGAACAAAAATTTGAGATCACATTAACACGTCTCTCGTTTTTATAAATAACAGGAGTATCGCATTTGTAGAATGCGTTAATTACTGTTCAAAGGCCTTCCCTAACCATTCGATTAGTTATATTAAATCTTCACATTAAGCTTGGAAGGAAAACATTGTTTCCGGTTTTACAGATGAGGAAGCTAAGCTCCAGATGATTTACTGACTAAAGTGGTTTACTCAGAGCAGGTCCAAGACCAGACGCCAGCATCTTGCTCCTTCCACTATATTCCAGCTGCTTTTCGTTTCCTTCACGCACTTAGCTGCACAACAATATTTGGTGAATGAAATGACATTTAAAAACGTCTCCAGATGTTGACAGCAGCCTAAATATAGTAATCAAATAAAGCAAACATGCTGACAGCTGGGGACACACAGCTCCCCACACACCTTTTTTTGCGCTTCCTTGCCGGGTGGTCGGCAGCTTTCGCTCCATTGATGTTGTGTCTCCCCACCCGAGGGTGCAGCGCCAGTTCTCAACGAAACACACCCGCGCGCAGCCCCTTTAAGGCTGCGGACGGCGCGTGCCCACAGTCCCTTCAAATGGACCAATAGCAGAGCGATGGGCGGTCTGTCGAGAACCAATAAACAACGAGGACACTGCGGGGTGTGCGGCGGCCCAAGCGGTTTCAAACGGCTTAGCGAAGGCCCCTCGGTTCTGACCCGGCGGAGGTGAGTGGCCGGTGGGCCCGATCCACCCGCTCAGGCCCCGGGATCCGGGCGTCGCGTGCGCGGAGCGTCGCTGAACCCCGGGCGTTGGGCCTCCACGGACGCGTGCCTCCCTCTCCGCCCGAACCCGGCGGGTCTGACGCGGCGAAGCGGGGCGGAGGCCCAGGACCCACGGCTGGGAGGGTGGGGGGCGTGGGCGCTCTGGTGCGGGAGAGGCCGGGGCTGGGATTCGGGAGACCAGAGCGTGGCGCGGCGGGGTGCGGGCGGCAGCGTCCGAGGGATGCGGGAAGCGTAGGGCCGCGCCCGACGGCTGAGGTTGTTCCGGGACTGGGGCGGGGGCCCGGCGAAACGGCCCTGTTACAGTGCCCATCGCGTGATTGTTAAATGAATGAATGAATGAGTGAACAAGAGTCTATGAGGGCCGTAATGGTTGTTAAGGCCCTGGTCGCCTCAGAGCCCGACACGGACAGCGGTATCGGGCCTGCCTGTGCACCTGTGTCCCTGCCGGCTTGCTGCGATTTTAACAATTCCGATCATACCGCTCCGCCCTTACGCCTGCTTTCTCTCTCAAAAGGTGTCAGTAGAGTTCAGGTATCTTTCCAGCGCTGAACGTTTGGGAAACCAAAACAATAGCCAGCAGTAGGGCTTGGTACTTCAAGGTGGGGGCTCGGTAAACTAGATTTCTTACTTTTTACCAGTCTTTGACTATTGAGATAGTTATCCTGCAGTCGTGGTAACTGTCAGTCGGGATTTAAATGCATCCCGTTTTGTATCTGGGATAGAAAAGGATGAAAGTGATGTCGCCACAGGGGCTACTGTGTGTTAGAAAACATTCACATTGATGAATCTCCACAAATGAGTTTTTTCCACTCAACATTAATGGAGGGTGAAGTAGCTTTTGCAGATCTTGCCCCAAATTTATGCATGGCTCTAATTTAATTCTCATGGGAACCAAGGCATCAAATCTTGGCCCAGAAAGCCTGCCTGTCTTATTTTATACATAATTATAGTAATTGAAAACTCATTTTTAGAGAGGTGAACTCCTCCCACCTTCATTTCATCACCCTGAAAAGTCCTTCTTTGACCTAAAGAGCCAATAAATCAAGCTATCAATCTTTTGAAATTTTTAAGTCGAAAAGATTTGGACTTCTCTTAAGTGACTTGACAAACTGTAATGTTGTTTTTCGAAAACTTGATGTAGAAAAGGTGAGGTTGATTTATTTTGCCAATATAAATTAAACCTAGTTGGTAAACTCATAAGAAAAAAAATTACACAAGTTTTAAAAGTCTGTTCATTCAGGCAACAGCAAGGAAAGGTAGTCCATAAAAATATACCTTGTACTTTATTACTTTTCAAGTTTTGGTCATCAACTTTGAGTTATGAACAGTGGTATGGCCTTCTACAGCCGACAGCGCAATTTTAGTAGCTGAGTTTTAATTACAATAAATTTGAGTACTTTAACACTAAATACAGTTATAGGTTTGGGGGAGGCGGTTAAAAATAACAAATATTTTTAACAATGCCTTAGGATATTGTTAAAGATTTTGAGGAATGAAAACTTTGTTTTTAAGGTTTTATTTATTTTTAGAAAGAGGGGAAAGGAGGGAAACATCAATGTGTGGTTGCCTCTCACACGCCCCCTCCTGGGGACCTGGCCCGCAACCCAGGCTGTGCCCTGACTGGGAATCAAACCGGCGACCCTTTGGTTCACAGGCCGGCACTCAGTCTACTGACCCACGCTAGCCAGGGCAAAAACTTTTCTTTTGTATTGGGGTAGAGCCGTTCTTTCTTAGCCGTCTTTGACTTAATGGAATCTCATTCACTCATTCAACAAATACTGAGGTTGGTGCCAGAGGTTAACAATGTGTTGAACGTTGTTCTAGATTCTGGGAATATACTAGTGAACCAGAAAATGACAAAGCCCCTGACCTAAAGGAGTTTGACAGTTTTGTCTCTTGAACAAGTTGCATCTACAATTTCTCTGGCCCAGCTCTCATTCCTGAACAAACCAAATGCTCAAATACTTTACTAGCAAGGGCTGACATTTATTGAATAAGTGCTCACTGGATGCCACATTTTATCGTTTTTAATCCTAACCACTTTTTACAAATGAGGAAAACTGTCTTTAGAAAGGTTTTGCAACTTGGTCAAGGTCACACAACTGATAGAACCTGAATTTGAACCTGAGTTAGTCTGTCTCCAGGGCCTTTGTTTTTAATCTATGGTTGTACTGTATGAAGTAATCGGATCTGTTAGGGAGAATTCAGGAGCATTTCTAGGTAGAATCTCCCTTGTTTTGTTAATACTTTATCAGAGACATGATGAAATATGGATGATAGACATGGCAGTTTTTAGAGAGAAGATGGAGCAGTTTAAAATACAGTATTACTGTATGAGGGATGTGTGGCTGTGGCAGTTGGGGAGCACACTACAGGGAAGCACAAACTTAAGCTCTTGATCTGATTATCATTGGTGGGTTCCTGGTGGTCAGTGTTGCAGAGTTTCGAGATTCTTAAACGATTCTCATATTCTTACCTCTAGAGTTCAGAAAATGTTATTTAGCTCATTCCTATCAGAGCAGTTGCCCTGTTTACTTTGATAGATCTCAAACACATTAAACTTATTCTTTTTTGGCTTTTGAATTGGCTTTTCTCTTCCTGGAACTTCTCACCCTGCTGTACCCCTACTTCAAGCCTGTCTTTGTATACAGGCTCCACTCAGGTCTCAACTCAAATGTCATCTCCTTAAAGAGGCATTTTCTCAGCTCCCAATTAGGGTAGCCCTCTTGGTCACTTTCACCTTACTTTTCCTTTTTGTTTACTTTGTAGCGTTTATTGCTACCTGATAAGTCATTTAGTGTTTGCCTGCATATTGTCTGATTTCCTCACAGAAATGAAAGCAGAGCACAGATTTTTTTTTTCCTATCCGTACAATTACCTCAATGCCTCAGACAGTGCTTGAAACAACAAAGGTGGTCAGAAAATATTTGTTGAACAAAATTGGCCCACACCGTCTTCTCTGTGTAATCAAATGATAAAGACAGTATATAACTAAAGCTGGCTGTGTTGCTGTGTCTTTGGATGTGAGCAATGTCTGAACAGATGAATTTGGAAAGTCTTCAACTAAGAAAAGTAGGAAAATGATAGTTTTAATGTCCATGTCTACTGAAAGGGAAGGTAGACCTGGCTCCCCATCCGCCCTCCCTCCCCACTTTTACATTTCTCAGTTTTTAAAAACTTTCACATCTGTAGACGTTTTCAGGGGTATTGGTTAAGTATATTGTAGGATGTCTTTCTGTTGGAATTTATCCGATATTTGTCATGATTAGACTGGGGTGTAGGAGATTTTAGGGAGGAAGATGATAGAGATAAAATGTCATCTTCATCAAGTACCAAGAGTACTTTCTATCAACATGATTTGTGACTGGTGATACTGACTTTGCTCACCTGCTTAAGTATTGATAGTGTCTGTCAGTTTTCTCCACTGTGAAGTTACTCTGAGTTCCCTCTCCATACTGTCCTCTTGGGAAGGAAGGAACTATGTGCAGCCAACATTTAGGGAGTGAGGAGTTAGGCTCCCTGTCCTTTGGAGTATTTAAAATTCTTTCTAAAAATTTGTCTATCATTTTAATATTTATTTATTGATTTTTAGAGAGAGGGAGGGAGGGAGAAACAGAAACATTGACTTGTTGTCCCACTTATTTATACATTCATTGGTTGATTCCTGTATATGCCCTGACTAGGGATCAAACCTGCAATCTTGGTGTATTGGGACGATGCTCTAACCAAATGAGGTATCTGGCCAGGGTTCTTTATCATTTTTTAATTTAGTCAAGTATTTATATAAGTGTGGATTAAAGAATATATCCTTTATATTTTGAGTTACATTCCAAATACTTCTTCATTCTGTTGATCAAATTGTTCCAGCTTTCTCCATTGGGAGCTCTTTTAATTGGCTTCTGTGCCCTTCTAACATACCCACATCAACATTTGTGTGTGTATTTGGAGCCTATTTATTTAACTATGTTTTTAGCATTTCCTTACTGGCACTGCAAGATGCTCTGGGCTCATATTGTATATTCCTTGATACAGTGCTAAAATCTGCATTTCTCCAAGGGAGTGTGGTTCCTTTTATTGGAAAATGGTATAAGAAACCAAGATCTTGGCACTAAGAGTTCTAATTGCTATTGGGGTGTTTTCTCTTTTAGGACCTCTCAGCTCACAGAGCAGAGAAATATATGTGTGTATGTTAACTGGTATAAATAGACATGTCTAAAAATATTTCTATATGTAGCCATCTATAATTAAACTAAGTTAAACAGGAGTTCTTACTGATATCTGCATCTCCAGTCTATTTACCACATAGGTCATGATAGTCTTCTCCCCTTGCTGATCTGTGAATTTCTACTTCGACAGTGAGAAACCTGGCTTTCACTGTCCACCATTCATTTACATAATTGTCCACTTCCAGTACACACTGCAGTATCAGAATTGTTAACCCATTCTCCCACGGGAAGGAACTTTATCAACAGAGTACAGTGCTTTGTGCAGTTCCTTTTGCCTTTGGCCTTACAGACTCCATGCATTTCCAAAGTTACATGGGTCAGCATCTTTTACCCCACCCCCTACATGGAGGTTGTTTCATTTGTAATACAGTTACATTCTTTTGTCACAGTTTGCATTCTTTTCTAGAATTCCCCCAACCTTCTAATTTTAAAATTAGCATACATTAATGTTCATTCTTTATGTTGTAAAGTACTGTAGATTTTGAAAAGTACATAATGTTTATCCACCATTACAATATCATGAGAATAGTTTCACTGCCCTTAAAAATTCCTTATGCTTCACCTATTTGTCCTTTCCTTTCTCCCCTATCCCAGGGCAACCACTGATGATTTTATTGTTTCCATAGTTTTGCCCTTTCCAGCATGTCATATAATTGGGTTTATACAACTTATACCCTTTTAAACTGGTGTCTTTCACTTAGCAATATCTATTTAAGGTTTTTCCTTTTGTGCCTTTTTATGGCTTGATAGCTCATTTCTTTTTATTGCTGAATAATATTCCATTTTATGGATATACCACAGATTGTTTATCCATTCACCTATTGAAGGATAATCTTGGGCATTCTAGTTTTTGACTATTATGAACAAAGCTGCTGTCTATATTGTGTACAGGTTTTTGTGTGCATATAAATTTTCAGTTCATTTGGATAAATACCTAGGTGTGTGATTGCTGGATTATGTGGTAAGACAGTGTTTAGCTTTGTAAGAAATTGTCAGACTGTCTTCCAAAGTGGCTGTATCATTTTACATTTTCACCAGCAATGACTGGGAGTTCCTTTTGTTCCATGTCCTTGTCAGCATTTAATTTTATCTGGTTTTTTTTTTTTTTTTGGACTTGGCCCATTCTTAGTAGGTGTGTAGTGCTCCCTGTTTTTAAAAACTGTTTTTTCATGACTTTGACTTTTTTAAGAGAAATGACATCTTTTTAAAGAGAGAACTTTTAAAAATACACTTAAAAAATGATTTTAGAGAGAGACATCGGTTTGTTGTTTCACTTATTTATACACTCATTCGTTGCTTCTTGCATGTGCCCTGACCAGAGATTGAACTCACAACCTTGGTGTGTCAGGACGATGCTCTAACCAGCTGAGCTACCTGGCCAGGGCCAAAAGTACACTTTTATTTTGTAATAATTTTAGATTTACAGAAAAGTTGGAAAGATGATATGTAGAGTTTCTGTATACCTCTCACCCGACTTCCCCTGTTGTTAACATTTCACATGGTACATTTGTCAAAAGTAAGACACCAACACTGATGCATTGCTTTCAACTCAACTCCATGTTTTGTTTGGATTTCTACAGTTTTTCTATTCATATTGCCTCTCTGTTTCAGGATCCAGTCCAGGGTAACCCACTGTATTTAGATATCATCTCTTTCAGTCTTCTCTGATCTTTGACAGTTTTCCAGTCTTTCCTTGTCTTCATGACCTTGACAATTTTGAGGAGTAGTAGTTATTTACTTTGTGGAATGTCCCTCCTTTTGGGTTTGTGTGATGTTTTCCTTACTATTTGACAAGGGTTATATGTTTTTGGAAAGAACACCACAGAATGCCATTTTTTCATATTGGAATACTTGATATCCATATATCACTGATGATGTTAGCCATGATCACTTGGTTAAGGTAGTGTTTGCCAGGTTAAGTAGTAGTGTTACAATTTTTCCTTTTCTTTTCTTGAAAAATTTATTTTCTTGATTATGCTATTATAGTTGTCACAATTTTTTCCATTTGCCCACCTGGTACCTCCATTCTTTCCATAAATACCCCACCTTAGTTCATCTCCATGGATGATGCATGTAAGTTCTTTGGCTACTCCATTACCTGTACTATTGTTAACATCCACCTGTCTTATTTTGTACATACCAATTTGTGCTTCTTTTTATTTTTAAATATATTTTATTGATTATGCTATTACAGTTCTCCCATTTTCCCCCCTTTATTCCCCTTTGCCCTGCATAGCCCCTCCCACTCACATCCCCCCCCCCCTTTAGTTCATGTCCGTGGGTCATACATATAAGTTCTATGGCTTCTACATTTCCTATACTGTTCTTAACCTTCCCCTGTCTATCTTCTACTTACCATATATGCTACTTATTCTCTGTACCTTTTCCCCCCTCTCTCCTGTCTTTTTTAAAAAATAAGTTATCAATTTCTTGCTCTTCCTCTTCTCCTCTGACACCCCTATCATTTAGATGTTGGTACACTTAAAGATGTCCCAGAGGTTTGTAAGCCTATCCTTGTTCTTTTTTAATTCTCTTTTTCTTCTTGCCAATCTGATTGAATGCTTTTTCCTTCCTGTGTTACAAATCTTTGATTTGATTCTTGGCATCATCTTCTCCACTGTGGTTCCCTGTAGATTTTTCTTTATTTCACTCAATGCAACCTTTATTTCTTCCTGGGTCTTTTTTATGTCCTTGAAGTACCCAATGAGTTCCTGCAGCATCCTGATAACTAGTGTTTTGAACTCTGCATCTGATAGGTTGCTTACCCCCATTTCATTTAGTTCTTTTTCTGGAGTTTTGTTCTGTTACTTCCTTCGGGCCATATTTCTTTGCCTCCTCAATTTGACAGCCTCCCTGTATTTGTTTCTGTGTATTAGGTAGAGCTGCTTTGACTCCCTGTCTTAGTAAAGTGGCCTATTGTAGAAAGATGTACCTGTTAAGGTGTATGGGGCTGAGCCTTAGGTAATCAGTGGGCTGGGGCAACCCATGTCACCATTCTGTTGCTCTCTGGGTAGGGGAGGGTCTCAGGGGGGACAATGCCTCTACCTGGCCTCTGGAGTTTTTCCGAGAGGAAGCTGTCTCCCGGCACTTGCACTTCATTTTCTTCCCATATGTCATTGGTGCCCTTCCAGCTGTTGCTCTGGTGCTGAATCCCACAGAGGGTGGGTCTGCATGAGTCCTAAAACTGTTGCAGGCCTTTTAAGAGGAGTCTTTTGAGAATCCCTCAGTTTCTTCTGCTGACCCAATCCCCACTGGTTTTCACAGCCAGAAGTTATGGGGACTTACCTTCTTGGCACTGGAACCCTGGGCTGGGTGGCCTGGACTAGGGCTGGGATCCCTTTCTCCTGAGGTATCCTTCCTTTTTTTTATCCACCACACATGTGTGTGGAACCACCTGTTCCTGTCTCTGTGCTTCCCTGTGCTGCTCCAAGTTTCCACTCCTCTCCGCCTCTCTGTGCTTCTGCCCCTTCCTACAGTTTGGATGAATGGGGTTCTTTAGATCCTTGGTTGTCGGACTTCCACACAGCTCAATGTTCTGACAATTCAGGGTGATAATTGTTTTGTAATCTACTTATATTTGTTGCTTTGGTTGTGCGGAGACATGTTTACGTACGTACGCCTTCATCTTGCCCGGAAGTCTATTTTTCCTCTTCTATACTTAATCTTTGGAAGCGAGTCATTAAGTCTAGCCTGCCCTCAAAATAAGTGGAGGGCCTAAGTTCCACTTCCCGGAGGGAAGAACATCGACATATGTTATTTGGGATTTTATAAGGAAGATTTAGCTCTTCTTCCCCCATTTGTTTCTTTATTCAACCATTTATATCAGTATATATCTGTTTTGTACTTTGAGTTATAATTAGATTCTATATTATTCATTTTTTTGCTCAAATTTTTTCAACTTTGACCATTGGGAGCTTTTTTGGGTTGGCTCCTGTGCCCCTTTCACATGCCCCATTCTTTTTTTTCTTTTTAAACATTTCCTAACTTAGTGGTACTATAAGATGCTCCAAGCTCACCTTATATTTTTCCTGCCCTAACCCTAGAATCAGCCATTTCTCCAAGGAGCCCAGGTTCCTTTTATTGGGCAGTGGCACACAGAAACTGAAATATAGGTGCTCATTGTGTTCGTTGCCGGGGGTCATTGTTCCTAGGCACTTTCAGTAGACAGAGCTAGGTAATACAGGTATGTATACTCACTCTGCACGTACATATACTGCACATACATATAATTGTTTCTGTATCGTTCCATGTGTGTTTATATTAAGCTAAACATGAATTCACACAGTTTTCTCCAACTTTCAGAGGAAACTTATGTCCCAAAGAAAAGTCCTTTCTGTAATGTCATTTTTGCAGAGATCTGACTTTTTAAACCTGATAATACTTTTTCACAGAAAATATTGTTTTCCATGACTTGATAATAGCAGTTGTTTGTTCCTGGGATATGATCTTTGTTTATTTAGATCATGCAGTGAGAGCATAATTCTGACTCAGTTGGAATGTCAGACATTTTTGCATAGATATGATGTCAGATAAGCTATAGTGACCTGTCTCTTCAAACATGACTTGTTATTTTATTGAGATAAGAAACCTACATTTTTGATAACTTGATTATATTTCTTAGAATTTTGTTAGTAAAGTTAGTTTTAGGTCCTTTCTATAAAGCTGAGAAAAAGTTGAGTAGTCTTAAGTATTTCTTTGAAATAAAATTCATTTGTTTAATGTGAATGCCTTTTTTTCCTCTTTTCAATCATAAGACTTAAAGTAGCATTTTCTTTATCTGAAAGTCAACTACAGGAAATAAATATTACAAATTTTCGGCAAGTATCACAAATTTTATTGACTTCCCTCAAGTAGATCCTATTCCATCTTTATGCACAGTTTTATGCACAGTATTGCTTGGTTCTTTAAATTAAGAGCTAAAATTAGAAAGGGGCACTGCTACTAGTTAACTAGAAGTATTAACTTGACCACAAAGATCAAGGTAGGAAAGCTACAAAATATAAAACATTAAAATTCAAAAAGCCAAATTGAAACTATAGTTTTGGTTCAAGAGTCCCTTATACCTCTGTGGCACTAGATCTTGAGGATATTGCTGCATTCATTGCTCAAATGAATTATCCTGAAAAGTTTAAATGATTATCACTATATTTGTTTAAGAGGTTGTGTTTTCTTAGGTTAAGATGAAAAAAGTTAACATAAATATAATTGGTGTTTCAGGGATAAATCTCTGATACTGGCAAACTCTGCTATCTATAACATCTCATTCCCTCATTAGTTTTGCTATTTTTTTCTTTTGTATATTTTTGTAGCATTTATTTTTTTCATTTCATGCTCTTTTCTACTTGCATTATAAAGTTTTGCACTTGTAGATATTAGATTTTTTTTCTGTAATTACATACTTTTCTTCTGATCCTTTTTTTTTGCAATATGATACATTTTTTTAAAAGAAATGAAAAGTCTCATGAACATCTCCCATTCTAGAACTAGCACTCTGAGTGCTTCATTTGGGAGTAAAGACCAAAGTCTTTCTATTCCTGGTTTCTTGATTTAGTTTTTAAAGATTTTATTTATTTTTAGAGAGGGGGGAATGGATGGAGAAAGAGAGGGAGAGAAACATGGATTGGTTGCCTCTTGTACACCCCAACTGAGGACCTATCCCACAACCCAGGCATGTACCTTGACTGGGAGTGGAACAGGTGACTTTTTGGTTTTTGGGATGCCACTCACCCCACTGAGCCACACCAATCACAGCTTGATTTATTTTATTTTATTTTTGGAGGGCAAAAATTATGGAGGGCGTTAAATCTTGTCAAATGCTTTTTATTACATCAATTGATATGATTATGTGGGTTTTATCCTTCATTTTGGGAGGGAAGCTCAATGTTATGGTGTGCTGCCTTGATTAATTTTGGTATTTTAAATTATCCTTGCATTTCAGTAATAAATCCTACTTGGTTATGCTATATAATCCTTTTAATACAGGGTTGGACAAAAGTAGGTTTACAGTTGTTCGGATGGGAAATAATACAATAATTAATAAATAATAAAGACAAGATTAAGCTCTGTGTTTTTACCTACTTACAACTGTAAACCTACTTTTGCCCCACCCTGTATACTGTTGGGTTTGGTTTGCTAGCATTTTATTGAGGATTTTTGCATCAATATTTATTAGTGATATTGGTCTATAGTTTTCTTTTTATTGTATCAGTTGAGTACAGGCTACAGGGAGGCCTGCTCGGAATGTGATGCTGACTACTTGGTGCCACCAGTTGTGCTAAATGTGACTAAATGACTTAGAAACTCTTCTTCTCAGTACTATGTGTATAGAGAAAGAAATACAGCTTGCATTTCTGACTTCTTGAATCAGTCTTTTTACTACATTACTTTCTTTGCCAGGCATAAGAGGTTGATAATTAAAATTTTGCTTTTTGAACAACGGTAATTGAACAATAAAAAAAAGAATTTCTGAAAAAATTTTTTTGCTTTTTGAGTGGCTTGTGTGAATCCCTACTTATTGACCTGGGGACAAAATATATTCTACTAGGGTTAGTTGCCTGAAAAAGGGAAACGATGGTATAACTCACGTGTGCGCAATTATGATTGTAAATTATTACTGCCTCTGTGATGCCCACTGTCCATTAGTGAAAGGGACTCCCCTTTGTCCCTTTCCCTCCAGCCTCTCTACCCGCCTCCCCAGCCCCTGGCAACCACTACTCTACTTTCTGTCTCTGTGGGTTTGCCTAAACTGAGCATTTCCTATGGAAGTATATAACATATGGCCTTTTGTGGCTGGATTCTTTTACTCATAATATTATCAAGGTTAATCCACATTGAAGCATGTATCAGTACTTCATTCCCTTATATGGATGAATGATATTCCATCATATGGTTATAACACATTTTGTTTACTCATTCATCAGTTGATGGATTTTTGGGGTTGTTTCCACTTTGGAGCTATTATGAATAATGCTGCTATTACCATTTATTTACAAGTTTTTGTGTGGACATGTGCTTTCAGTTCTCTTGGGAATAGGTTGTTAATATCAAATATTTTCCAATTTACCTGCTCACCAACAATGTACACAAATTTCAGACCTCTTTTTTAAAAGAATTTTTTTGTAATATTGGACATAGTATTTCAAAAAGTTTCTTAATATTTTTGTAAGGTTCCTTTTGCTTCCTAATCAAGAGAATTATACCATTGAAAAAGATGTTTAATAATGACTTGCTGTATAAAGACATTGTTCAGGAATTTTAATTAGGCTGCAGTTTTAGTTACACATCTGACTGACAGATGTGTAACGTATGTTTTGGGTTGTTGTACTTACTAGGGTACATTTTGTTTATCCTTGCAGCTTGTTGATGCAGACAAAATGACCAGATTTGACTATTCTTGGATGGGATTTGAAAGAGTAATTTTCATTGATGTTTCCCTTTGAAAATGTTATAAAATAGCATCTAAGATTCTTACCAAATGATCATTGACTAGTTTGTAAATAGAAGAGTACAGTACAAACCATTAATAAATTGCAGAAAGAACTGGCTTTAATTCATAGCTACAAAACTAGAGATCCATACTGGAAATTAGTACTAATAATCCAGTTACACTTGAACTCTCATACATTACTGGTGGAGGAGGAGTGCAAAATGGTTCATACAGCCACTGTGGGAAACAGTTTGCCAGTTACATATAAAATTAAACATACACTTATTAATTATACTACCCTGCATTCCCATTCTTGGGTATTTGCCCAAGAGCAATGCTAACTTGTGCTCATACAAAAATCTGTAGCAGTTTTTTCCTTAATTGCTAAAAACTGGGAACAGTTCACATGTTCTTCAACTGGAAAGTGAATGAACAAAATACATTGGATCGTATAATGGAATACTGCCTAGCAATAAAAAGGAACAAATTGATATGTGCAACAACATGGGTTATCTCAGTTGGATTATACTAAGTGGGGGGGCGGGGGAGCCAGATTCAAAAGACTGCATACTGAATGATTCTTTTTATATGACATTGTGGAAAAGGCGACATTGTAGAAAAGGCGACATTGTGGAGACAGAATACAAATCAGTGCAGTGATTACCTGGGGGAGAGAGGTTGACTGCCAAGGGGCATGGGGAATTTCTTGGCTACTGGAGATGTTCTTAATTTGTGGTGATGGGTACATGACCCTATGTTGGTCAAAAGTCATAGAACTGTGTACTAAACCGTGAATTTTACTGTACGTTATACCTCAGTAAACCTTACTTAAAAGCTCTTAGCTCAAAAAGTGTCTTCTCTCCCTCCCTGATCCTCAGTAAGGTTGGTTTTAACAACTAGAACATGGGGGAGTTAGGAACAGTCAGTGGGAGGGAGCTATACACTTGCTTTTCCGTGTTTTGTTTTTCTTTTTAAGATTTTATTTATTTTTAGAGAGAGGGGAAGGGAAGGAGAAAGAGTGAGAAAAACATCAATGTGTGGTTGCCTCTCACGCCCCCCTACCAGGGACCAGCCCGCGGTCCCAGGCACTTGTCCTGACTGGGAATTGAACCTGAGACTCTTTGGTTCGCAGGCCAGCCCTCACTCCACTGAGCAACACCAGCCTGGGCTGCGTTTTAATTTTAAAGGGGATGTGATAGAAAAGCTATACAGTAAATACAGGATGGGGCAAAAGTAGGTTTACAGTTGTGTGTATGGAAAATATACAGTAATTAATAAATACTAATACAAGAATAGTGTTTCCCATACTTACAACTGTAAACCTATTTTTGCCTCACCCTGTATTTGTTAAACATTGTGTGCATTATTTGCCAAATACTCATATATACCACTGTATTTAGACACTGTTGTGGATACTTACAAATATAATAAACTTAAGCCATTTAATTCTAATAACACAATGAAATAGGTAATATTACTCTTCCCAGTTTACATATAGTAATGGAAGTACAGAGAGGTAGGAATTTGTCCAAAACCACACAGCTAATAAATGGCCCAATCAGGATTTGAACTAAGCACTCTAGTTCCAGAATCCATGCTCATAACCATGAACTTGGCTTGTTTCCTTTGTTGAATATGCTCTAATAAAGAATACTAGTATTGCTTAAAACTTCTTTTTCCCTTGCTGGTTATGTATGCACTAAATGTTTTCCTGTGGTTAATTTGTTGCAGAAAAAACATTACAGTGGAGAAAGATTTTTTTTTAAACATAAGAAATGACACCTTCCTAATACATGAATTGTTATCATTTTCCCATGTTCACTTCTATGTCTTACTCATATGCATAGGTAATATTTACTAAATCATTTCCTAAAGTTTCCATTTTGCCATTTTAAGGAGAATATTACTACCTTAATTTGTTGAATAATGAAGGTTTTACATGTCCAGTTTAGTCACTTCATCCTATCGTAAAGAAAAGAAGCGATAACCAAAATAAGATAAGCTATGTTTGGGCTGTGATATCTGGAAAGATATCTAAAATTATTTGGAAATACTGTAGTTACATAAAATGTATATGAATTCGGGGCAAAAGATAGAAATCCTTATGATAATAATCTTGAGTTCTGATGTCAGAGACTGAGCTGTACAATCAACAGATTTCTTTCTCTAAATTTTTAATTCACTAATAAGCACTGCAGTGGGTATTACTCATTTGTGTGTATGCACTATACTGTGCTTATTGAAATGATCAGGATTCCTATGTCAAAGAAAGTGTTCGTTATACCTTTTTTGACAAATATTCAGTATTCATTTTTACACTGGAAGAAAAAGATGATTAAGATATTGGGTTGGACAAAAAGTTTGGTGTTTTTCCATAAGATGGCTCCAGGCTTAGTTGTCTTTAACTTCATTTGAAACAATTTTGTTAGATTGTATTGTGACAGCTGTCATATCAGCATGCATTAAAAAAAACTTCTCAAAATTGGTGAATTTCTGTGTAGCTATTTTAATATTGAAGATGGAAGAAAATATGCAACATTTTCAGCATATTATGCTTTATTATTTCAAGAAAGATAAAAATGCAACTAATGCAAAAAAATTTTTGCAGTGCATGGAGAAGGCACTGTGACTGAATGTGTCAAAAGTGGTTTGTGAAGTTTCAAGCTGATTTCTCGCTGGACAATGCCCCACAGTTGGGTAGACCAGTTGAAGTTGATAGCGATCAAATTGAGACATTAATTGTGAACAATCAACGTTATACCATGCGGAGATAGCTGACATACTCAAAATATCCAAATCAATAAAGTCATTGGTGAAAATGAAAAATGTGTCTTTTATTTTATGGAAAAAACCATACGGACTTTTAGCCAACCCAATGCATTCCAGTGGTTTCCCTTGAAGTTCACAGTCTAATGGAAGGCAGCTCTACAAACCATTATTACCTTCAGAATAGTGCAATGTGCTTGAGGAGGATATAAGGAAAAAACAATTTTTTTTAAATATTTATTTTTATTGTATTTTTTTACTATTACCATTTATTCTCCTAATTCCCCCTCCCCTTTGGAAAGAAAATCTTAATTACCTAACTCAAAGGTACCATTTACTTAGCCATGAATTTTCTAAGACCTTCCAAATAAAGGTAACCTGGATCTGCTCCCCAGTAGAGCAGTTTTTATGCCTGTCCTTTGGAATCTAAATTTCCACTTGAACTGCTATTTGGGATGATAGATGTTAGGGCATTTATTAATGGTCTTTAGCTTCACTAAATTGAGTCCCTTACTGGTCTTGTGGTGATTGAAGGCTTTAGTAAGCTGTGTTTATTAAGTTTAAGTGGATTAATACAGGCTTAAAAAACACACAGCCCTTGCCTGTCGAGCATCCTCCTGTAGACCAAAAGGTCCAGGCTGGGTTTTATTCCTAGTGGGGCACATACTCTGGTTTTGGGCTCAATCCTGGTTGGTGTGTGTATGAGAAGGCAACCAATCAATGTTTCTCACATCCATGCCTGCCTGTCTGTCTCTCCACCCCACCCCCCCCTTTTCCTTTTTCTCTCTCTCTCTCTAAATGCAATAAACGAATGTCCTCTGGTGAGGATTAAAAGCGGGCACACACACCCACACACACACCCTCCCTCCCCTGGCCAGGTAGCTCAGTTGGTTGGAGCATCTTCCAGATAAGCCAAAGTTGCAGATTGGATCTCTGGTCAGGGCACATACAAGAATCAGCCAATGACTGTATAAATGGGTGGAAATAGCAAATCGATACTTCTCTTTCTCCTCTTCCTTCCTCTCTCTAAAAATCAATAAATATACATACAAATCTTTCTTGACATGTGAAGGAGACACAAAATGCAGTCAAACCTTGTAAATTGAGATTGAGGAAAAATTCCTGCTATGAAAAAAAAATTAAAACTCATTGATAACCTATGGAGAGCTCAGAGACCACTACTTAACTCTCTGGGATATGACTAATTCAGTGTCTCCTAGAATTTTCTCAAGAACTCTTCACATTAAATTAGATGAATGAAAAATTGTATTTGCATGCAAGAGTCTTTATCTAGATACATAGATTTGTAGTGAATCTTGGCCAATTTTGAAAGATTACATTTTACTCACAAGAAGAGTGTTATTTTTCTATTTTATCTCCTGTTACCTTCCTGTCCACTTGTATCATTGTCTGGGATCCCTCGTATTGAGAGAGGAGAAAGGAGTCAGTCATAGGGTGAGTGAAGCAGTACTGGCCGCCAGAAATCTTTTCTGGGCCTTTGAGTTGCCATTTGAAGAACACTGACTCTCAAGTTAAAGAAGTAAGCAGCTTACATAACAGGGTCTATATATTTACCTTGATGCTTTGGCTATTTCCTGCATCAATTTTTTCACCACTGGAGGAGGGATTAGGATTGGGATACTAAGAACTGATCATCTCCTTTGTTTCTGGAACATTACCTGTATTGCCACCAAAAAAACGAGGTCCGCCCAACCGTGGTGGGTTCTTCCTGGTTGGTTCTTAATTTACCTTAGAAACTCTGCTGGAAGAGGCCCCCTAGTCCTGCAGACCTCTGGGCGAAGGGCAGCGGCCCCTTTAAGCTATTAGCGTTTGCGGGAAGGGGGCCCAGGAGGGGCAGTCTCTCAGCACGCTCTGGGCCCCGCCCCTGGAGGAGGTGGTTCCCAGCGGGCCAGCGGCACCAGTGCTGCCGCTCGCCCGGTATTCCTGCTGATTCTGCTCGGACTTTAGGGCCTCTCCCTGCCTGGGGAGCGTAAGTTTCAAACTGCGGGCGGGGGGTCCAGCATCCCCTGCCCTGGCCGGAAGCCGTGGTGGACAGTTCGGGGGACTTTCCTGGCCTATCAGCGGCTAAGGCCAGCGAAAGAACATAAACAATGCCGGTTGCTGTGAGCTAAAGCCTGGGGCATCTGCTCTACTTCTGGGTGGTGGCAGCGGCCCTAGAGTGCTTGTTTGGATGTGCAGTGATTGAACAGTACCCACGACCTGGCTTTGCCTCCCCTGGTTCCTACTTAGAGTAAGGAGAGGATTGCTTTTACCCGAGTATAACCTTGTTGAGCTGGATGGTTGCAGCTGAATCCAGTGCCCTTGAGCCTTTGGTCCTTAGCCTGGGATTTGGAGACCTGAGTAGTTTCGGGATGAGTAAGCGTTAGGTTTTCACCTACTGTGGTACAGTTGAGCAGTAACTCTTAAAGTTGACCTAATTCACAGCCAGGTTTAGTTTTCAGCCTCCCCAGAGGCTTGTGTTGTTGTCAGGTCCACCTTTTAGAGACATTGACAGTGATCATCTGTTAAGGAGAGTCCAGTTAACTTTCTTTTCCTGCTGATGTGTGAAGAGACAGCTCTTTAAAGCTCTTCCCCTTCTCTGAAGGAATTTATGGGAGACCACCTTCCCAGGACTAGAACAGCAAGCATACCCAAGTTTGTTGAGATAACTTGCTAGACAAGCAGTTCATATTTCTGGCTCCATGCAGAATACTCCAGCAAGAGGATGATTCTTGTCCTTGTTAATGGGAATTACCTGGAGGCAGTAAGGTTTTTAAAAGGAAAGGGCTGGGGGAGGGGGGCTTAAGGGGGCTAAATGGTAATTGAAAAAATAATACAATAAAGAGTAAATAAAAAAATTAAAATTAAAAAAACAAAGTGAAGGAGGAAAAAAAAAAGGAAAGCCTTGTCATTTTGTTACCGGTTACCTAGAAATTTTGTCTGGCTTGGCCAAGTAATAAAACTATTAAATTTTGTATGCCAGTTACATAATTGTTATGCTTCCTTAATCCAGTTATTTGTTCCTAGGCGTGATTTGAGCATTTGTGTATTCTGTTTTATCCTTGTTTTATAATTATTTTCTTTTTTGCAGTGAGACTATCATCACATCTCCTGGGTCATTGAAAGATGTTTTTTGAGTGGGCAAAGATTTTCCTCAAACTTCCCTCAGACTCATTCTGTGCTTCTGCAGTAGCATTTCCTTAGCCAGAAGTGAGAGTCTAGGAATGGTAATCAGATCCAGATCTTTTGTATTGCGATAGTGAAGAGCTTTTGTAGGTCAAGGGCTTGGAAATTAGCCATAAAATAGTTCCACTGCCATAGCTTCTTCCCATTAGAAAGCTAAAACAATCTGTTTAATAGCTGTATAATTTTTCTTACAGACTGTCAAGGTACAGGAAAGGATACCCTTAGGTACTGAGAAAGACTACTAGACTGGGAGACTGGAAGCATAGGTTCTAGAGCCAGCTCTAATATTACTCACGACTTAGTCTCTTTGTGCCTTACTTCTAGTTGGTTGACAAATGAGAAAATTCATAGATTGCTTGAGTCTGTTATGATAGTATATAATGCATATTTAATAGGTTATTTGTTATTTAATTGAATACAAAACTGAAAAATCTGTTGAAATTTATTCTAGGTTCTGCCTTTATGTGTGACTTTAGAAACCTTTCTTAACTTCTGGTCTAAAAATAAACAATTACATCTAAACTTTTTCCAGCAGTAGTGTGGACTGTATGGGATTTTAGCTTTTTGAAAGACATTTTAGATACATCAATGTATCTAAATGTGTAAGATTATAATATTTCTATAGAACAGATGTATTTTAACTGCCCTCCTTACCTTTGCCTCTGTTTTAGGCTAGGATAAACCCTAAGAGATCTGAATAATATGAAGTTTCTGAATATTTGTAATATGGACTAGATTGAACCATAGCAAGCATTATATGTAGTACTTCAAATTAATTTTATTAATGCTTCTCTTTGGTGGCAATTTTATTCATTCTTAAAGCATCAAACCTTGCTATATAATGAAAACTTGATTTTCTGTGTCTGTGTTTATAAAATCCAGACCCCTCTGTTCAACCCTGGTGCCATATTTCTAACCACTTAAAGATCATATTTCTCAAGTCTAAAACCAAACTTATCATATTCCTTACCTCTCCTTCATGTCCCCCAAACAAATAACCTAGAATTTCTTTTTGACATATTTTTCTGTCATTGGTACCATTGTTCCCCCATCACCTAGACTGGGGCCTCCTACTGGACTTCTTCCTACTCACATCCTTAGTTGCTAAGGCTTATTGATTCTACTCCTTTAATGTAACTCCCTTCACTCTCTCCTGTTCACCTCCATTCCTACTGCCAAACACCTTTTCTGGCTTCTATTTATCTTTGCCCTGGAATATTTCAGTAATTTCCTATCAAGACTCTACTTTCTTTCTCTTCCAATTCATTCTACATATACTTTTCTAAAGTAGATAGGATCACATCATTGCCCTGCTTCAGTTCATCAGCATCCTCTGCTGTTTAGCTTAATATTCAGGATTCTGCATGACCTGACCCTGATCTTCCTTTCTGGTCTTACACTCCAGTAAATGGAGCCATTCAGTGTTCCCCAAACATGCTTAGATCTTTTCTACATCCAAGACTGCCTTTCTTATTTTCTCAGTCTAGAACATCTCCTCTTCCACTCCTGTTTTTTTGTTTGTTTTTGAAAAAGTCTAGCTATCATTCATCACTGAGTTCAGATGCCATCCTTTCTATGAGATTTTCACTGACCATCCCTCCTCACTGGTGGTTAATCCTATCTTTGAATTCTCATAACCTTCGTTTGTCCCTTGCTAATGTCACTTTCCATATACACTGTATTTTGTATTATGATTATTTACACATACTATTTGTACTCCTGTGAACTCCTTGAGCATATAATGGAAATTCAGTGAATGAATATTTTAGGTAAAATTGGAATGGAGTAATTCCTTACTATTAGGTCCTACTATGAGAAGGGACTCTGACATTCACAGCCAACCTGTGCATCTGTAAAGTGATTGGTAGCTTTAACAAATAAGTCTTATTTCCTAGGAACTTTTATTAGTAAACTTTGTTAGTTTGGGGTTTTTTATTGAATTCAATGTTTTTTGAGGTTGACTTTTTTAAAAAGAATTTATTTATTTATTTTTAGAGAGAGGAAGGCAGGGAGGAGGAGAGAGAAAGAAACATCAATGTGTGGTTGCCTCTCACATGTCCCCTACTGGGGACCTGGCCCACAACCCAGGCATGTGCCCTGAATGGGAATCGAACTGATGACCCTTTGGTTTGTGCTCAGTCCACTGAGCCCACATCATCCAGGGCTCACAGTCAATTTTAGAATATTCTTACTACCTCAAAAAGAAACCCCACACCCCCTCATCTTCTAATATCCCCAAACACCTCAGCCCTAGGCCACCACTGATCTACTTCCCGTCTCTATAGATTTGCCTATACTGGACATTTCATATAAATGGAATATATAATATATGGTCCTTTGTAACTGGTTTCTTTCAGGTAGCATGTTTTCAAGGTTCATCCATGTTGTACCATGTATCAGTACTTCATTTTTTTCATTGTGGCAAAATAAACGTAAAATATACCATCTTAATCATTTTTAAGTGTGAAGGTCAGTGGTATTAAATACATTGATAATGTTGTACGAGAGTCATTACCATTCATCACCACCATCTTTTCATCTTATAAAACTTTATACCCATTGAACAATAACCCACTATTCCCGTACTCCATCCATCTACTGGTAATGCCCATTCTTCTTTCTGTCTCTTATGATTTCGATGACTCTAAGTACTTCATATAAGTGGAATATTACAATATTTGTCTCCTTGTGACTGGTTTATTTCATTTATCATAATGACCTCAAGGTTCATCCAGGTTATAACATGTCAGAATTTCTTTTCTTTTGCGGGGGGGGGGGGGGGGGGGGGGCGTGGAATTAAAGGTGTTTTATTGACTATCTAATTTGAATCTGCTTACAATGAAAACTGTCTAATATGTAAAGTAATGAGTGAAAAGTTTTCTCCTAAGTCATTATTGAATACAAATTCACAGCTTAAAACTGCTATTAAGAAGAAAGCAGGAGAGCATCAACTGCTCTAACACAGGGTTAAAGAAAGGTAAAAGGACATTGCTTTGGTGACTCTAAATATACAAATAGAATATTTACCAGATCTTCCCTGTAGTGCAGCACTGCTTAATTTCCAAATATACAGTCATTCAAAACCTTAAGGAAACGTTAAAAATGTTCCAGGCTACTTTACTGAACATTAATGAATATTGTGTCCTTGAGATGTTAGAGCTAAAAATACTATTGTTTTTAAAGTTAAAGGCTATGGAAATAATAAAAGTATCTTTATTTTGTTTTGCTTAATTCTATAGATGGCTTTAAAGGGATCCATTATGTTAAAAGGAGACTGATCTCACAGAAATCAGTTCTGGAATGAAAGCTATCCTCTTGGAAAAATGTCAAAATTTATAATGTTTTCTAACCAATTCATATTAATCTAATCACCTATTTCTAACAGTTTAATCAAGGGGGTCCCTATTTAACACTCCTCTTACTCTACACTAGCAGTTGGAATGGAGCTCCTATGGTGTGCTATTGTGGAAACGTTCTCTAAGATCTGACCCTAAAGATGACATCCACATGTAGTTGAAATTACTGACCTCTAAAGAATAAGGAATAAAAGGCACTGAGAGGCACAGAACTGATATTTTGGTCGGGGAGAAGGATGAAGATTAAGTTGAAACCCTTAGTCTCTTCTACAGTCAAGTCCTAACTATACCATAATCAAGTCTCAACCAACTCTTGATTATCTCTTACCCTTTAGGAATTACATACTATGCTGTGATTAGATACTGAAGAAAATAAAAACATTTGAAAATAAGTGAGGAAATAGAAACATGGAATTTCTCACAAGGCCCTGGATCAAAATATTTACAAGAGATCTTTTGAAAGTAATCACTATTGGTGATCTTATTAATACACGCAGATCATCACTTTGTTTAAACTGTCATGTTAACTTACCAGTGAAATAGTAAACAAACCAACATTTTAAACAATTTTATAAATTACTTGTCTTGTTGTTGTTGTTACTGTCACTCTCAACAATATACAAAAATAATGCTACTGGACTATCCACCTATCCCATCTCCATCTCCTGCAAAGTCCTGGGCCCTGGAAAGAGACTGATCATCAGTCTTCACCGTATATGTCCCTTGCAAAGGGCAAGTGCATGTGGCTGCCAGTGACACTGGGCAATTAAGATAAGTCTGGCAGGCTCTGGATCCAGGACTTGAGTTCTTTGCACACCAGGGAAACTCTGGCTAACTGGTGCTTGTATTCTTCCAAATTATGTTCTTTCTCTGCTAGGGCTTCCTTTTTGACAATGAAGAAAATCTGCTAACATTCCAGTGAGTTGCTTCCTATCATCTATTTCAGCTGCAATCTGCCATTGTAATCTGCAGCAACATACAAGCATCCTCTATTCTTTATCTGCGATCTAGTAGGGATGTTCCTTGGACTTAAACAAGTGAAGAAGCTGTCCTCTGTTGAACTGCCACATCACCGGAAGCAGCATTTACTAGATTTTGTAATGTTCTCACGGGATCTAGAGTCTGTGGTGGTTCACTTGGAGATCCCAGAGAGGAACAGTTTTTATTTTCATCCACCTTTATCTGTTCGTAACTTCGCTTCCTAGCCTTCTTATCGCCATACAGAGCTTGCTTAAATTGTTCTAATACATCATTTCCATAAACAGACCTTTCCTCCCATATCGATAACACTCTTCCAAGGTGTTTCTTATGACTTTCATCAGTTTCCACCTTAACTGGTGCAAAATCCTTTGTAAACTCTGGCCCCTACCTTTTGCTGTTCTGAGTGATATTGGCTTGGTAGAGGAAAGGTAAGCTTCCTGTTTGGTGCGGCTTTAGGTAGCTCCCGCTCCCACACCATGATGATAGGGCCTGAGGTGGCTCCAGGTGGTAGTGGATGAGTCACAGGGACGAGATTGCTCAATTCTGACAGCTTATTTTCCAGCGCTGCCTCAGAGAAGACATCGTCCCTCAGACACCACATTCACACTGTCCCAGGCAGTGGGGCGCGGGGAGAAGAGTTTTTCCACACTCACTGTGACCTTGCCCCTTCACCCCACCTTTCACCACACTACATCCAAGCCCCCATGCAAAACCCAGAATTTCTTTACCTTTTTAGGCTTAGTAGTATTCCAGTGTATGTATATACCATTTTTTGCTTATCCATTCATCTGTCAATGAATACATGGGTTGCTTCTATGTTTCAGCTACTGTGAATAATGCTGCTATGAACATGAGTGTACAAATATCTCTTTGAGAACCTGTTTTCAATTCTGTGGGGCATAAACCTAGAAGTGGAATAGCTGGATCATGTGGTAATTCTATTTTTAATTTTCTGAGGAACCGCCATACTATTTTTCACAGCAGCTGCACCATTTTACATCCCCACCAACAGTGTACAAGGGTTTCTAATTTCTCCATGTCCTTATCAACACTTTTTTTTTCTTATAGTAGCATCTTAATGAGTGTGGGGTGGTATCTAATTGTAGCTTTGATTTGAATTTCCTTAATGATTAGTAATGTTGAACATCTTTTCATGTGCTTATCAGTCATTGGAGAAATGTCTATTCAAGTCCTTTGCCAGGGTTTGTTGTTGTTGAGTTTTAACAAGTTCTTTATGGCACTTCATTTCTTTTTATTACTGAATAATATTCTTGTATGGATTTACCACATTTTATTTATTCATCAGTGCACAGACAGTTGACTTGTTTCCATTCTTCAGCTATTATGAATGATAGTTTGGTTTTAATTTGCTGTGTATATTGAAAACAGTAGACACTGGCTGTGTAACTCAGAGCATTGTCTAAGTTAGAGCACATAGTAAGAAACCACCAATGAATGCATAAATAAATGGAACAACAAATTGATGTCTCTATCAAATCAAGAAAAAAGAAAACAGTACCTCATTTCTCTGAAGAAACCATTTAAGCTTTTAACTTGTGTGACAGTTCATGGAATTGTTAACTTTTATTCTACACACATTTCATTTTATACTAACTCTGAGGTTACTATTACTGTTTACTACTTTCTCAATATGTTCTGAATGTTGCCAAAGCCTTTACTTTCCTTCGTGATATTGGTTAAAATTTGCAGTAGAGGCAAAGCTTAGCTTTTAAATAGTGGCTACTTTAATGACCCACCCTACCCCAAGTGTTCTTGAATTATGTAGTCAGACATTTAGAACTAATAGGAATTAGGGAATCACAGTCCACTACCCTTTATTTTTTTTGCTAATCTCAAAGAAAGATTTTCCTTTTCAGCTGGTGGAGTCAGCTCTCAATGGAATGGGAGGGGGAGTTGAACTGCATGAGTAACCCCAAGTTACAGTTAAACCTGTAATCATTCCTCTCTTAACCAAGGACAGGTTAACAGTGTGTTAAGGCCCAATTGGATGGTTGGGCTTGATTATCAGGCAGCCGCCGATTAGGGATGATTTCCTTTTACCAATTAACTGCATTTTAAATTTCTCTAAATTACCTGAGCCGTTTTGGAGGCAAATAAACTTGTCTTTTATATATACTCTCATTTGCTCTTCATATTTTCATTGAGTTAGATAATCACTGAAATAAATCTTATTTATAAAGTATGAATAGTTTTCACTGTAGATCATTTAGAAACCAGATACAGATAAATTATAGGAATTTCACCAAACTAGGAATCAAGAAATCTTTTGCAGACTAGTCTCCCCCATATAAGTTACTGTTCTACACTTCTCTAGCATTCATCTCAAACTCAGCTTGTCCGAAATTCATCTATATCCCTCTCTTCCACCCCTTCTACATTCACTCACTAAGAACATTCTTTGACATTCCTTAATCCATCCATTTTTTCTCCATCAGCATTCCTACTACCACCCTTAGGTCCAAGCTACCATTATCTTTCATTTAGACTACAGCCTTCTGATTTCCCTCCATTGTTACTGCCTTCCAAGCCATTCTTCACATTGCTTTTACATTCATATTACAGAGTCTTCAAACAATGCAAGTTTGATAGTAATGCTTTTTTTTTTGTTGTTCTACTGACAGTCCTTCAAAGTCTCCTTTTACCTTTGGGATAAATTCCTTAACATTGCTTATAAGACCTTCTAGGGTCTGATCCTAACTACTTAGCAACTTGACTCTACACCACTTACTTTCCTAATGGCATTTTATACTTTACCCTCACCGAACTTGTTTCAGTTCCTCAGGCCACCACAGTAAAAGAAGCTAGAGTAGGTTCTGTGGCTGTTTCTAACTACACTCTTATCTGTATTTCTGTACTTATCTCTGAACGATAAGTTTGTGAACCCGCACACATCTTTGAACCACACTTTGAGTAGCTCTGAGTTGTAGTACACCATGTGGATGAATTTTACAAATGAAATTTTAAATGACAAAAGCAAGTTATAGAGGATTACAAATAATATGATAACAGTTTTCTAAAGCTCACAGCGCAGTTAATTTTGGTGTTTGCGAATATGTGACTGTGGCTACAACATAGAACTAAAACTTCAGGGAAATGCTTCTGTGGGGAGAAGGATGGAATAGAAAAGAAATGCGCAGGTACTATAATATTGGTAGTTTCTAATTTTTAGGTGAATGGTAGGTCAACTTTATTGTAATGCTTCATAACTCTCATTGCATATGTTTTCTTATGTAAAATTAAATTCTAAAATAAATTTTATAGTTAAAATAATTATGGGGGAAAATGAGTGGAGAAGTGCTTTTTTCCCTAGTGTATCAGTCCTGGAAGAAGACAAACACAGAGGCAGAGAAAGAGTCCTCAGTGTCACATGCTTGCACAAACACTGCATCCATTATTCAATGGCTGGGGAGGTTTGGGTATGAAGCAGGGCTTTCCTTTCAATAGAAAGATCACAAATACCAACTTTTAAAAACTCAGACTATAACATAGTAGAAGCCATTTCAGAAAGTGTAACACAATGGCATCTAAACTTTCTGAGGCACTCAGGCTGAGTAGCCTGTTTCTTCATGTTTCCAAAAGTAATGAACAGGAGAAAAAGTACTGTAGTGAACTCATAGAATACTGACAGTTGAATACTATTGTTGACATTCTACTGGTTGGAAAATGGTTTAAACGATTTCGTTGAATATTTCTCTTTGAAAAGCAGATGGGGAACGATTGCTTTTGCAGCTCATACTTGGGCCAAGAAAGTAATGTAAGAGGTTTTCAACCCAGCCTGCACATTAGATCACCTTGGAACTTAAAAAAATAATAATTTATTGAAGTGAAATTCATATAACATAAAACTTAACCATTTTAAAATGAACAATTCAAATGGCATTTTGTACATTCACAATATTATGCAACCACTACCTCCATCTAGTTCTAAAACATTTCCATCACTCTGTAGTAAAATTCCTTAGCCTTTAAGCAGTTTCTACCCAATTCCCCCTCTCCTCAGCCCCTGGCAACCACCAGTCTGCATTCTGTCGGTATGAATCAATCTATTATAATTCTAGATATTTTCATATAATGGAATGATATAGTATGGGACCTTTTGCATTTGGCTTCTTTCACTTGGCATCATGTTTGTGAAGTTCATCCAATTGTAGCACATATTAGAACTTCACTCCCTTTTACGGCCAAATAACAGCCCATTGTGTGTACATACCACAGCTTGTTTATTCCATCCATTGATGGACACCTGGGCTATTTTTTGGCTGTTGTGAATAGTGCTGCTATGAACATGCATGTATATGTACTTATTGGAGTACCTGTTTTCAGTTCTTTTGGATATATAGCTAAGATTAGAATTGCAGAGCCATATTATTCTATGTTTAACTTTTTAAGGAACCACTAAATTGTATTACATGGTGACTGGACTATTTTTCATTTACTTGGGGGACTTTAAAAATACAGAGATCTAATAATTAATTTTATTGTATTTGACAAACATCAGTGTACAGTTGTTTGAAAAATTACCAAAAAAGGACTGGTCCTTCACTATAGAGTTGGAGAAGCACTACATAGTTGATTCATTTTTGTTGCTGTATAATATTACACTGTGTGAATATACTACTATTTATTCATTCTTTTTGATATACTCATGAAGTGTTTCCAACTTTTCACTTTCACGAACAACTGTGCTATGAATATCCTTGAATAGGTCTTGTATCAATATCCAGGGTATATACCGAGGAATGGAGTTTCTAGAGAGTAGGGTGTGTGCATCTTCAACCTAAATAATGCCATACTGTTTTCCAAACTATTGTACTATTTCATCTACTCCATTGCTGTATTAGAGTTTCTGTTCTCTATTAAGGTTTGACTCCTACTCTAAAATGTACTGCTGTTATTTTACAGGGTCCTGGGGACTTTAGAGTGTTCTTAAAGAAAGTTCCACTTACTCTGATAAACTTTTACAATTCAGTCTTTGAGTATTTAACTTTTCCTGGAACATTTCCTACATTTTCATGGGAGGGAACAGGTTATAAAAGAAGAGGCATAGACTTTGACTCTTAGTGTGATCTCACTGCCTGCCAGGTTTGTTGTTTCAGGCAAGTTAATCTTTGTGAGCCTAGTGTATAAAGTGGAGAGAATATCTTTCATGTAGTTGTTAGTACAAAATGAATCAACATGCTTAATAAGTACTTTGCACAATGCCTGATTCAAGATAGGCATTGTCCAGGTATACATTCATTAAAGAGATATTTGTTGAAGATATATTTATGTCAGACCAGGACTGGGGATGGACAGGAGAAATAAGCAGAATCCCTCTGTTATTTATAATATTGAAAAATTGGAAACAATTTAAATTTCAACAGTAGGATTGATGATAAAAATGGAGTGCTATGCAGCCTTTAAACATCATCAGGTTCTCAAATATAGGAGAAGTAACCATATAAGAAAAAGATTTCCCTCTTTTTTTTTTTCATGTAATTTATTCACTGTCTATGCATTGAAAAAAACTTGGAAGGACTCAAGTGGACACACACTTTAGTGTTCATCAAGGTGGTGAAATTTTATTTAATACTTTCTTTCCTTATATATTTTCTGTACTTTCCAGATTTTCTGCAGTTAACATACTTACTTTTATAATCAGAAAGAAATGTTATCTAAGCAGTAGCACAAAGTTGTTAAAGGAATGTTGACTGTAAACCCCACTAACTAAAAAATTATTTAAATATAAAGTTTATAAAGGAATAGTTTGGGGGGGAAATTGGGATAACTGCAGTAGCACAATCAATAAAATATAATTAAAAAATAAAGGAATAGTTCATTCAGGGATTTATTTTTTTTTACTAGTTTATATAAACATATTGACTGAAGTCATATTTACCAGAATTAGAGAGCTGGGTAGCATTGAGATTTTTCCATATTGAATATTTTCTATAAGGAATTTTTGTTTGACAGCTGAAAGTATGATGTTCTTTGAAATTCTTCTCTTGCTTTTAAAAAAAAAATGATTTTAGAGAAAAAGAGAGGGAAACATTGATTTTTTTGTTGTTCCACTTACTTATACATTCATTGGTTACTCCATGTATGTGCCCTGCCTGGGGATCCAACCCACACAGCCTTGGCATGTTGGGATGATGCTCTAACCAACTGAGCCACCTGGCCAGGGTCATCTTCTCTTGCCCTTTTAAAAGGCCAAGTAGCTCAGCTCTTCAATTTTATTCTAGCTTTGTTATATAATCTAAGAAGTTCCCATTTGGAAAACTATATAAGCATCATTTTTTAAAAACAAATATCTGTCTAGAGTTTTTGATTGACTTATTTTTCCTTTCTTTTACTTTTAAAATGCTCTGTTAAGGGGTATATAAACAAAGAATGGGCTTTTTAAATCTTATTGGTGCATCATGATAAAATAAAGATCTCAGAAAAGTAATTTTGTCTTGAGACTGCTTGATCCTAGAGTTAATAGATATCAATTTTTATTTGATTAGGAGTTACTCTTAACCCTAAGGAGAAACTGGAAGCACAATGGGAGATGATAGTGAGTGGCTGAAGCTGCCAGTTGATCAGAAATGTGAGCACAAGGTGAGACTTTTCTGGAACTCAAATTTCGGTGTCATTGGCTTCTTTTGTCAGCAGTTATACTGTGTAGCATATAGTTGAAAGCTACCCAGTGATTACACAGTACAACTGAAAAGCAGCGTACTTTGGAGATTGGGTAGTTTCAGCAGGATGATTCATGTTTGAGTTGTCACATCTTTAATGCCATATTCTGAAGAAGTAATAACAAATACTTGAATACTTTGTATCTAACTGAGATACCTTTATAATGGCTTGTTATGAATTTTAGATGACCTTAGCAGAATATCATAAATATTAAACAAGAAAAAGTTTATTAGATAATCTTTTTTAAAAGCTATCTGAATTTCTTATACTCCTTTTTTGTTTCAACTCATTGGGTCCTTTGTTCAGATATCCTGGTATAGGGTAGTTATTTCTCTCTCCCTCCCCAATTAACAATAAATAATAATAGTATTATTGTTTTGTTTTTCAAAATACTACTTTTCTTTAGCTGTGGAAAGCAAGGTTAAATGGGTATGAAGAGGCCCTGAAGATCTTCCAGAAAATAAGAGATGAAAAGAGCCCAGAATGGTCCAAATTTCTAGGATTGATAAAAAAATTTGTGACTGATTCCAATGCAGTGGTTCAGTTGAAAGGATTAGAAGCTGCACTTGTTTATGTCGAAAATGCTCATGTAGCAGGAAAGTAAGTAATTTTTCAACTCTTCTGTTAAAAATCCCTGTCTGGTGCTACCTGGATTAATCTATATATATTCATGTATCACTGTTCTTAGTTATTAGCACTCTTAGAATATATTAATTTTCATTCATAGTTCCTTGGTACTTGTTTTTTATTTTTTCAGTCTTTATCTGTTCTCAGAAGTCTGAATGGTATGTGAGATCTCTAAAAGGAACAAATTAGCAGTCAGATCTTGAGTTTTTACCTTAAGATTTGATGAACAAGTGATGTTTTTCCCTTTTCATCCTTTCACATGGAAATTACCCTAGACTAAGAAGGAAAATCTTCAGTAGCTTTTAGAAGAAACTGAGAGGTTGTCAGCAAAGAAATTATCAGAATTTCACTGAAAATATTTGGGCTTTACAAAAATCTTTGTCTACTATCCCAGCTAGGTGATCTTAGAATCTATCTATCTATCTGCTGTGGTCACTAGGCATTTTTATATTTCGTCCTGTGACTCCTCTCCCATACCTCTGAAACCCGATCTTTCTAACTCTGGTCTTTATGTCATTGAAAGGAGCTTGCCCCACGCACACACGCACCAGTGGGGGACCTTGATTTGAGAGTTTTGTTAACATCACCAAGTCTCCCTTGCCATTAGTGAAATCATTGTTTTTTTAAATTTCATTTTTTTCTAATACCAGAAACATTTTGACAAATGTTGTATATGCCTCTCATTTCTGATAGCACAGGTTTTACTTAATTTCGAAGAGACTCAAAGCAGTAAAGTTATTGTAGTCTTGCCAAGAAGTTGGGAGCAGCCTTTTGCTGCTGAAGGTGCATACATATCCATTCCTTCTGTGAAGAAATTCTCTTGAGTGTTTAAAATTACTTTTTAAAAAAATATCACAAAATCAAGAAATTTATAATCCTATTTTTGTATAATGTCTGTGTGTATGTGTATATATGTATATATACACACACACACATGCATATAGAAAGGTCTGGAAGAATGGATATCAAAAAGTTGAAAGTAGTTTTCTCTGGGTAGTGGAATTTCAAGGGATTTTTGCTTTCTTGTTTGAATTTTCTACATTTACAATCAATCTGTGGTTCTGTGTTATTGTTTGGTGTGACATGTCTTAAACTTTTGCATACATTTTTTAATATTCTCAAACATAAATTAACAAATTAGACACTCATTTACATTATTTCTCTTTTTTTAAATTTTTTATTGTTATTCAATTACAGTTGAATGCCTTTTCTCCCCATCCCTCCACCCCACCCCAGCTGAACCCACCTCCCTCCCCCACCTTCACCCTCCCCCTTGATTTTGTCCATGTGTCCTTTATATTAGTTCCTGTAATCCCCTCTTCCTACTGTCCCCACCCCACTCCCCCCTGGCTATTGTTAGATTGTTCTTAACTTCAATGTCTCTCATTTACATTATTTCTAAGCATTTTAAAAAGTACATGTCCCCCACACCCACCCTTGACCTTTTTCTAGCTCTTTCTACTAAAGTGTGTTTTTGTGTGTGTGGCTCTTATTTATAATCTGTATTACAGAACCACAGGAGAAGTTGTATCAGGTGTTGTAAGTAAAGTTTTCAACCAACCCAAAGCCAGAGCCAAGGAGCTAGGCATCGAGATTTGTCTCATGTACATAGAGATTGAGAAAGGAGAGGCTGTGCAAGAAGAGCTCCTGAAAGGCCTGGACAATAAGAACCCCAAGATTATCGTGGCCTGCACAGAGACACTGAGGAAAGCCTTAAGGTAAGATTTATTTCATTTAGCTCTAGTTCTATTAACTATAGCATCTCGGTTGAGTTTGGGTTTCTGGTTTAAACAGAAATGAAAAATGCTAGACATGACTTGGCATGCCATACCAAGCAGGAGAGGGACCTGGAAAAGCCAAATTCACTCCTCAAGTGTGGACTTTGTATTCAGTCATTTTAACCTTCAACCTCCTCAAGTGTGTTGCATAGTTATTTTATCTAAGTTTCTTTCTAATGAAGATGAAACAGGATATTTCTGACTTATTCTCAGATTATGAATTAGCCTTTTGGTGGAAAAGCACTCCTCAGGGTATTTAAGTAGCTCTTTCTCTCTAGCTATCCTCAAGCATAAATTTAAATACTTTGAAGTTTGGCTAAAGACACAGTTTGATGGTCAAAGCAAACCTTAGTTTAGGTGCCTTTATATAAAGTAGAAGCAAGTGCTATATGCTTTTAAACAGAATTAGAGCAACAGCAAATAGAAAATAACTTGTACTCTTATGTAGTAAGTTATTTTCAACTCTACAATTTGGGGGGGTTTTTTTGAAGTTTTTCATGAATGGAATCTCTTTCAGGAATAAGTAGTTGTAATTTGCTATGAAAATCTGAATTAGACAGGCCACTAACTTGTTCTGATTTGGCAGTCCTTCTAATCTGACATCCTGTCTCCAAAACCATTCACATGAGGTACTTTAGAAAACGGTTCTCATGAAACCTTAAATGTGTGGCCTACGGGAGTGAAGACCATCTCAACTCAGCTCTCTTGTGATTTTGTATGTGACCTACTTCTTGGAGAAAGAAAATGCGTCCGTTGGTGCTTGTCTTACTTGAAAGTATCAGAAGTTTTTAATTTTGTTAAACTATCCTCAGCTTATGTCTTAAACTTTTACGTTGTCTTTCGGTTGGTTCATAATGTTCTTTTATAAAATTTCACTTTCACTTAGATTCTTGTGTGATAAATATTTCCTTGTGTCTAGCCTATTATAGAATAGTAGTCATGTGTTTTTATGAATAGTAAATAGTTTGCTTATTCTCTTATCTTTAAAATTTAGTGAATTGACTTGGTCATTAAAACTGTGCTTGTATCAGTAGATCTCTTCTGTCCTTAGTTTGGATCTCTAATAAAATATGTATTATACTGTAATCTGCCTTTTAATTAGAAGTTTCTAATCTAGAATGCTGTAAACTCCGGTGACTTCATTTTAAGCTGACTAGGAGAATAAGGGTAGAAAAAGAACACGTTAGGCATATTTTCTTACATCTTTCTTATAGATGTTATTTAGTCCCATCCCTCAGTGGTTCTTTATTTGTCCTAAAACATCTCAGAATCTGTAAGTGGAACTTGATAGTTCTTTCAGACCTTCAAGAACCTTCAGGTCAACTATTTAATCCTAGGTTCCCGAGCTTCCTTAAGCCGTCTATGTTAGTGATAATTTCAGGAGACCAAATATGTTCTATGGCTCCTGAAATGGGCTTCTAGAACCCTTTTGCTTTTTATATAGCAGTGTGTTTAGTGCCAAGATTAGCTTTTGTTTTGTTAAGGTATTTTCCATGTGAACCTGCTCCATATTTTTTTAAATCTTTCAGAAGTAGGCCAGAATAGTGGAACAAACAAACAAACAAAAATCAGATGAAATAGTAATAATGTAAGGGAAAACTAAGAATTCCAAATGGTCGATTCTTTAGGCACCACGATCTAAAAAGAATGGTTTATCATCACCATAAGGCAGTCTTGGAGATAATCTAGTTTAGTTTCATGTTAAGATACCTATATTTAAACTATTTACACAACCAGATGGCTTGTTAAATATCACTTTCTAGGGAGAGTATTTTCAGTCTCCTTCTTTGGCCTATTGGAATATGTCAGTAGCTATTACTGAAAAATTTTGTTGTGTTTATGCATGTGAGATAAATCTGTTCACATTAGATAATAGATAAATAACATATATGGCTCTTACTAGAGAATTTCAGTGTGTGTTCATAATTAAATTTGTTTTGTTCCAGAATGTTATTCAGAATTGTTAGCAGTGAATCAGAATGCTAAATTTGGCCATTGAACTTAAAAATATAATATGTGACAGTTATATGAGGTTGAATTTGTTATCTTTTCAAAAGAAATCAGAATGCTACTATTTTCCCTGTGGAAAGCTGAAACAAAAAGATACAAGTTGCCTGGAGTTATAGTGGGATAGCTTCGCAGTCAGGAACGAACCATACTGCACTGCCAGGATTGGAGATCTGTTGAGTGGTGTGAGCCACCTTAATTGTAAGAACTATCAAAAGGTTTATTAAAAGCAGATTTCACTCATCTATATATGTATAAATTGATTTGTTCTTATTTTTAACCTTTTTTATATATGTATATTTAAGATATTACACAAGTGTTGGCCCTTTATAGACTTGAATTATTTCTAGTCTGGTTACCTAGAAAGTTAATTTTAAAATGGTAACATTATTTTGGACCATAGACATTAAATACTATTCTTGGAAGACCAACATCTAAACACAGATGTGGATATGAGTTCCCTTTTCTCCTCCTGCCTTAAAACTCAACTTACACAATTCTATTTATCTATAGGTATGGAACTATGTTTGAGTGAATGAAAGCTAAAACTTTACCCAAGCAAGCATGTCGACAATTCTTTTTCCAATTTTTTAATTCTAGTGAATTTGGTTCCAAAATCATCTTGCTTAAGCCAATTATCAAAGTGTTGCCAAAACTTTTTGAGTCTCGAGACAAGGCCGTTCGAGATGAAGCCAAACTAATTGCCGTGGAGATTTACAGATGGATTCGGGATGCTCTGAGACCCCCGTTACAAAATATAAACTCCCTCCAGGTGAGGCACAGATTTCTTGGTTATCTTTGCATGAGGTTAATATGTGAAGATATTTCCTTCTTGTCACTGTTGTTGATATTCTGTCCTTACAAATAATTATTTTTAATTCTTAACTTTGAAATCAGTTGATTTTTCTGAGCATAGCCAACTGTCTCTGCTGTTACTTTGTCCTCTCAAGTTACATACCATACATTCAATGATTCCAGTATGTTAATTTTGAATCTATAGAATTTAAAAGATCCCCTTATAATGCTGTTGGTAGCAGGACTTAATATCTGTTTGGACAAAATGCATTTATCCTTCTTTTATTATAATTGGTTTTGGAGACTTTATCTGATACAAATATACTGAATTCATGAACTAATGAGAGTGTCTGGAAAAAATGGATTTTCTTTTTTTCTGTGTGCTTAGTCATAATCTTTAGTATAGTAAATATAAATTAGTTTGACTTATGTTAAAAATGTATAAAATTTAAATTTATCTTGTTTGCCCATTTGGAGCCACATAAATAGGAAATTAAGTTTTATATTATTAAATGTAAATGTTAAGTATATTCTCTAATGGTGGAGATATAGGTAATATTTTTTAAATATCTTATAATGTTTGTAGTTGAAAGAACTAGAAGAAGAATGGGTCAAACTGCCAACAGGTGCTCCTAAACCAACTCGGTTTCTGCGTTCCCAGCAAGAGCTAGAAGCGAAATTGGAACAGCAGCAGTCTGCTGGTGGAGATGCTGAGGGAGGTAAGCCAATTTTAAACACTGGTGTCTATAAAAATTCACAAGAATGCCCTGGCTGATGTGGCTCGGTGGATTGAGCGCAGGCCTGCGAGCCAAAGGGTCGCTGACTTGATTCCTAGTCAGAGCACATGCCTGGGTTGCGGGCCAGGTCCCCAGTTGGGGGCGTGTGAGAGGCAACCACACATTGATGTTTCTCTTCCTCTCTTTCTCCCTCCCTTCTCCTCTCTCTAAAAATAAATGAATGGAATCTTGAAAAAAAAGAAAAAAGAATCTTCAAAAAACTTATTTTAAAAAATTCACAAGAATGGGTGCTACCACAAGAACCTATGTTCACTAGTCACATTTTATAGGACTGCCATTTAATAAAATATAAATTACATATAGGACTAATAATGCTGATTCTTTCTGTATCAAGATTTCATCAGAGGTGTGAAAGGACTGGTAACTGAGAAGTAAAAGCATTCCATCCATTTTTGAGGTTTGTTTTGTTTTTCTTCTGGAAGGTGGTGACGATGGTGATGAGGTGCCACAGATAGATGCTTATGAGCTTTTGGAAGCAGTAGAAATTCTTTCCAAACTTCCCAAAGACTTTTATGACAAAATTGTAAGTAATGGTAAACTTCTCTCATTTATTTCATTTTAAGTAATTGCTTGAGTGTAATTAAGAGAATGTTCTGCTGAGCCATTTCCTAGTGTACCCTTTCACCCCATATCTTCCCTATTAGAGTGAATTAATTGCTGTTTCTTGGTTCCCCTACTACTTTGTGTATGTATTTATTATTGCACTTTTTTTACGTCTTGCCGAAAACTAGAATATTTTTCTTGACATCATCCTTTTCCTCACTGTGTCTCTAGTTTCACCTTTAAATAGCTCTCAAATTCATCCTCTTTTCATCATCCCACTGCCAAGTAGTTACTCTAGGATTTCTTGACCTTGACATCATTGTTGACATTTTTTTCCCAGATAATTCTTTGTTTTGGAGAAGTATCCTGTGCATTATAGAACATTTAGTGGTATCTCTGGCCTTTCCCCATCAGATATCAGTAATACCAATCTCCCAAGTCATGATAATCAAAAATGTCTCCAAACTTTGCTAAATCTATTCCAAGAGATAAAATTATCCCCAATTGAGAAACAGTCTTATCCCAGTCACCATTATGTCTTGCCTTATGAGCTTCAGTACTGCAGAATTCTTCTTACAAGGCTCCCTGTCTTTGCGCTTGCCTCTTTCTCCTTCCCATCGTATTTCACAATGCAATGAGAGGTGTCATTTTCCAAAATGCAGATCTTCTCATATCATTGCTTCATTAAAACTATCCAATGGCTTCCATGAGTTTTAAGATGATATCTGAGATCATCCTGTGGCCCTTGAGGCCATCTCTGGTATCTTTGAGGGCCCTGCTCACCTTCCAGCCACATCCCTAATGGTTTGCACTCTCTACATTCCAGTCACACTGAGCTTCTCCCAGCATCGTATGTGCCACGCCTTTGTTTTGTTCCTAAATTCTGGGACTTAACATGACTGTTCTTTCTGCCTATAATGTTCTTCTCTCCCAATTCAGCTCATAATACCTCTTTATCTTCTAGATCTCACCTTAGGCATCATTTTTGTAGGGCAAAGCCTACTTGTCAGCCTAAACTAGGTTAAGACCTCTTGCTGTGTTACCAAAGCAGCGTGTATTTCTCCTTTATAGTGGTCATGACCTTGTAGTTGTTTATTAATGATTTTCCTAGCTTTGCTGTCATCTCCTTGATATCCTATAACTTCTGGTGAACAAATAAATATTTGATAAATTGAATAGTAATGTCCTCTAGGGTGACTAGTTTATCAACTTCTTTGTATCCCCAATTCTTTCAGATAGTGCATATTCAAATTAATGAGTGATTGCTTGATCTCTAGTGGAGCATATTCTACTTTATGGGCATAAAACAAGGTTTCACATTTTACTCTCATTCTGAAAAATTAATCTTTAGGATTAGAACAGTTTTGTTTGTCGGTTATGTGATTTGTTCTTTTTCTGGTCTTGTTCCATTCTGCTATAGTTGGCCCGCTGTCAGATACACTAGAATTGCTTTCTATAAATGTTTGCTGTTTAATACGTGCTTACCAACATTTGCCTAGAAAATTGAAGGACAAGACTATGACATCTTATTCTGTTTACTTACTATAGAATTTAGTGTTATGAAATGGTATGACTTTATATATACTAAAGCAGTTTTATTTATATGAATAAAACATTCTGATTGGCTCTATAATTTTGCAGGTTTTTTTAACTAGCTTTAGAAAAATTTTCTGAAAACAAAAAATATCTTTGAATTAATAGCATGAAAGAAATAGACTCTTATTTTGCTCTCTTATTTTCTGTTCTACAAATGACTCATACTGTGTCCTGCAGGAGGCAAAAAAATGGCAAGAGAGAAAAGAAGCCCTGGAGGCTGTAGAAGTACTAGTGAAAAACCCCAAATTGGAAGCAGGCGATTACGCGGATTTGGTAAAAGCACTGAAGAAGGTAAATGTGCGGAGTTTCCATGCTGGTATCCCAGCAACAGTTAAAGGCCATTGAATTTCTCTTTATTGGTCATCCTTTTTATCACAGCAACATTGCCATTTAAGGTACACTATTGATGGCTTTTACATCATAGGCCTTCATTTTTGAAGGACTGTTTAAAATGATTGTCCTAGATTATTTTGGAGGGAATAGTTTTCAATCTGACTTTAAGGGTGCATGTACAAACCCCCCAAAAAAGATGATCTTGCTGATCTAGACCCAACTACTCCAGTTTTATAATTCTGTCAGATGAACTATTTAAGTTGGCTCCATTTAATGGTACAGCTATTAAATACAGACTTTTTTTGTTAGATAGCAAAGGATGCCACACTATATTGTATCAGCATGTAAAGCAAGGATGTGGGACATGTGGTTAATTATAAAGCAGGCAAGTACTAAATAAGAAAAATATTTTTAGAAAATATTCCTTCAGTATTGCTTAGGTCTAATCAAGTTGCTGCTGGGGGATATTTTTGAATATAGTGGCATTTCATAAAATCTGAAAGTATAGATCAGACACTGTGGGTGTAGTTATAGAGCTTAAGAACAAACTGAAGACCTTGTCTTGAGTACAGCAAGGTTGAAAACTTTGTTGTTTTCTCAGCCTGAAATTACAGAGGATTAAAATGGTGGGGGGAGGAGGTTAATCTTTAATTATAGACACATGTAAGTACAGTAATTTTCTTTATTCCTGGTGGTTATGTTCTATAAAATTACCACAAACCCTGAATTAGAGAATACTGAACCATTATTCCTGAGAGAAATACAGGGTTAGGATCCTGAGACCCTCTGATCAGAACATTTTCATCAGCCGATACATAAAACAATATGTAACCATGTTTTATTCTTTTTGAAGATATCTTATATAATATAAATTATTGATTCATTAACATTGAGCTCACAGCCAACCACCCTATAGCTCGTGCCTAAACAAAGCTTATCTAACACAGAATTTCTGTGTGAGACACATCACAGCCTTCTTATGTTTAGGAATGCTGGACAGAACTTCAGCACTACACTTAGGGGCCATTTTAAACAGTGAAAGGACATAAAAAAGCACCAAAATGAAAAAAAAAAAAAACAAAACCCAGAACACAACAGCAAACCATGGCACTAAATAGACTGTGAAAAGGATACGTGTTTAGTGTACGGGAGCTGAGAGAAGAATGCGGTGTTGCTTTGTTCGGTCTCAGCCGGCAATGTGCGCATCAGGCCACTCAGACTTTTAGAGCTCTGTGCCTGTCTGCGAATGACCAGGAAAAGCTGTGGGTAAGAGAAGAGCTTTGCTGTCAGAACAGACCTAGGTTTGAACCATGGCATTACTATTCGCTAGCTCTGTGACCTTGAGCAAGTTCATCTGTATTTAATTTTTGAAATCTACAAAATTGAGCTAATAATAGTATCTACTTTATAGGGTTTGGGTGAATATTAAATGAAATAAGGATTATAAAACACCTATAAAATTGTCATCTAATTCATTTTTAATAAATGTTAGCCTCTTTTCTTCGTCCTTACTCCTCAGCACTTAGGGCGTACATGCAGGTACCAATTAGAACTTCCTTGCATGCTGTATGTACATTACAGATTGTTTAATTTGGAGAATTGGGAATGAAGCATTCTGCTTGGGGAATGCCAGATCTTAGGGACTGTATAAAATCCAAAGAAAAATGGAAGCATTTCCTCTACGTAGGAAAACAGTAAAAAAACAAGAGTTTGGGGCACTTAAAAGTAAAGCAGCTTTTTAACACCAGCTGACTTGGGCAATATACCATAATAAAATCTTAGCAGGAAGGAAGCCAGGCATAGTCACTTTCTTGCGAAAGTGACACAGGAACAGCTACTACCTGTGAGTTTTGGTAAGTGATGGGCTCTGTGGGGTGTAGTACAGGAGGGGGGTAGTACAAACAGTGGGGGAGGAAACTCTGCCAAGAGGCTTTAAATGCAAGCTTCATGATCATTTGGTAATTAAAATGGCAGCTGCGAAGCCAGAAGCTCCCTCAGAGGAAAGGTTGCAATGGTGCTTGCAGTTTAGAGTCTGCCTGGACTTCTTGATGGTGCCTACAGCAGTTTCTGCTAGTGCTCCTGGGGTATAAAGTACAAAAGTTAGTGCAGCTGCCCTGTGGGGTCTTCCAGAGAAACATCATCTTAGCTTTCCCCGCCCCAGAGCAAAGTCAGCAGGCCTCCAGCTTCTCGGCCATTGTCAGAGTCACCTCCTCCTCTGACAGCCCAGACTACCACTGATGGAAAGTTGTGGTTTTATATATATTTTTATTGGTAAAACTTCAAGATAGGAGACTAAACATACTAAAAGGAAGCTCCCAAATTTGATATTGTTAAAGAAGAATCTCTTCTTTTGTAGGGATTGTAATTGGCTATCTATTAACATAATAGCTTTTAGAATTCTTTTAAGAGGGAGTTTTCAGTTTCCTCCTACAGGGCTGTTAACTGTTTTGTTTTTCTTTTTTCCCTTTTTATAGGTAGTTGGAAAGGACACCAATGTCATGTTGGTGGCTTTGGCAGCAAAATGTCTTACTGGCCTGGCTGTTGGGCTAAGGAAGAAATTTGGACAATATGCAGGACATGTAAGTAATACTTCTTAAGGACAAATCAACAATATTATCAAGAATGTCAGGCTAGTTTGCTCTAAACTTTAAAACAGCTCTTTGGCATAGATCTTTATGTAATGAGTAAAGTACATTTCTCACTAAGTTTTATTAACATTGAGCATAACTCCTCACAACATTTCAACGAAGATGTCATTTATAACTAAATTCATTAGCTATGTGTAGAAAATCAGGCACTTGGCCTAAAGTACTTAGTTGAGTTGATTTGCTTATTACTTATTGATTAATATCTTGCTTTGTTCTTACAACATTATATGCAGTATAACAGGATGAACTTAAAACTTAGGATATCCAGAACAGAACAAAAATGAGTAGAAATGGCAATATAAAACAAGAAATGAAATTAACATATAAAATGCATTGTATAGTGTTTTCCTATCTGAAAAATAATTTAGTCATATACTTGAGACATTTTATATAGGTTACACTGTTCGTGATATATCAGTTTAATTCTAAGAAAATCTCAGTGGAGACATTCGTTGAATATACTGTTTTCTTTGTATACATTTGGAAGCAATCAAGTTTGGTAATAGTTTTAATAAATTGAGATGTTTAACTGGCATCTGTCAGTTAGCCTCTAAATCTGAATTACTTAGAATGATTCAGCATCTGAAAATTATACTGAACTCTAAAGTTTAACTTGCTCACCACTTGATCATTTGATTCCCCAATGAACATGAGTCTCCTAGTGGTCCATAACCATGTGTTGGTTTATATTGTGAAGCTAATATCTAGCCTCACTTAGTTATGGTATTTGGAGCTTGCTAACTCATAACATTAAAAATAATTTCAGAGAACTTAACTGGAAAAAAGAAGATTGTACCAAATGAAAATAAATCATGACTAGCTTGTTACCAGGAAATAAAAATAAAGGTCCAGAAAAAACCTTAGCCCTTACTGGTGTAGCTCAGTGGGATGGGCATCTTGCTGCAGACTAAAAGGTCGCCAGTTTGATTCCCAGTCAGGGCACATGCCTGGACTGTGGGCCAGGTTCCTGATTGGGGATGTGTAAAAGGCAACCAATAAATGTTTCTCTCACACATTGCTATTTCTCTCCCTCTCTTTCTCTTTCCTTTCCCCTCTCTCTAAAAATAAATAAATAAAAAGCTTTAAAAAAATCCTTAGACATATAAATCATAAATTGAAGTAAAATTATAATTAATACACTTTTAAAATCTTCTCTCTTTTTTTTTTTTTTTGAAGATTTTATTTCTTTATTTTTAGAGAGAGGGTAAGGAAGGGAGAAAGAGAGGGAGAGAGAGAAAATTGATGTCCAAGAGATACATCGATCAGTTGCCTGACTGGGGACCTGGCCCACAACCAAGGCATGTGCCCTGACTGGGAATTGAAGTGGTGACCTTTCAGTGTGCAGGCTGGTACTCAGTCCACCGAGCCACACCAGCCAGGGCTAATTAATATTTTATAGCAATCAATATATTATATAGTATCTGTGTATATGTTAGCAGTATACTAATTAGCTTTTGGTCAATTTTTTGTTACTTATTAGAATATTTTGTACTAGGAATAACTATTCAAGCTAGTAAACAGTTTTTTAAACACATTTTAATTTCCTAAATTATAGTTGGATGATTGCCTGGCCCTCTAGTTTGAGTTCTGATTCTGACTTTGTGATATTTTGTTGTACAACTTAAAGAACGTCTCCAGTATTTTGTAGTTTGGTGATTCCCCACCCCCTCCTTAAAATTGTATCATATACAGTGTTTGATAATAAGCATATTAGTGGTTTAGCTTTATTTGCTTTAGCTATTTATAAACTATCTTTTTGGCAATATATATAAAACTGAACTTTAGCTTTATAACCATTGAAATACCTTGATTTTTAAGTTTATAACTGCTAGTATTAAAAAGCTTTTTATATTTCTTCATGGAAACCATACTCTTTGTACTATGTATCCCTTCTGTGAAATCTTGAAAAAAAAAAAAATTATTTTGGATGCCCTTTGCCTTTATCTTTTGGACCTTAAAAACAACTTTAATTTGCCTGCTAGCACAGTGCCTGGCACTCAATAGATGTGTTAGGCATTCACTAAATATTTGGTGAATTAGTGATAGTTTACAAGATAAAAAAATTATAAAAATTCCAATTTTTTATTAAAAAATTATAAAAATTCAAATTCTAAACTGAGCACTTGCATAAAAGGATGTAATTTTTTTGATCAAAATTGCTGTGATTTCTGATACTACTTTTTTTCTTTAGTGTAGTAAAGGGGCAATAGACAGCCTAGTCCAGTATGACATATTAGAATCTTGGGTGGGGATGAAGAATTAACATACTATACCTGTAAATCCACCTCGTTGAGAATTATTTTGTCTAATAAGAGGTGTTTCTGATCAAAATGGTTTCATGGTAGCGTGTAGAGTGTAGATGTTGAAAAATGGTTGAGACGCACAGCTATAGTGGTACAGAATTGGACCCCTTAATTGTTCTAGTATAAGATTCTTGTGCCCTTCAAAAAACAAAATGAATTTTTAACCAACTTAGTTATTCACTTTTTTGGTTTTGGTGAGCCAAACATTATTTTAATAATAGCTTCTTTGAGATATAACTTACATACTATAAAATTCAGCCTCTTTTTAAAGTGTGTAATTCAGTGGTTTTAGTATATACACAAGATTGTGTAACCTTTATTAACCATTACCACTATCTAATTGCAGAACATTTTTATCACCCCAAAAAGAGACCCTATGCCCATTATCAGTCACTCCCTAGACCCTGGCAACCACTAATCTGCTCTTTGTCTCTACGGATTTGACACGTCATATAAACGGAATCACACATATGTGACCCTTTGTGACTGGCTTCTTAGACTTTGCTTTCAAGGTTCATCCATGTTGTGGTATGTTATCAGCACATCATTCCTTTTTGTTGCCAGATTATATTCTAGCTGTTCATTTTTATAGGTTGTGCCAACCATTTTGGAAAAATTCAAAGAGAAGAAGCCCCAAGTAGTGCAAGCCCTGCAGGAGGCAATCGATGCAATCTTCCTCACTGTAAGTTGACAGCATGAGCTTAGGCTCTCGTCTACGTGGTATTTTGTTAATGCAGTATTCTGGTTGTTCTTTGTAGTTGAGAAAAGCTCACTGACCATATTTTCTTTCTAAAGACCACTCTACAGAACATCAGTGAGGATGTTTTAGCAGTAATGGATAATAAAAATCCAACCATCAAGCAGCAGACGTCGCTTTTTATTGCAAGAAGCTTCCGCCACTGCACTGCTTCTACCCTGCCTAAGAGCTTGCTGAAGCCCTTTTGTGCAGCTCTACTTAAGGTATAGACTCTCTTTGAAAATGGGGGAATATTTTATATCTAGGAAAGATTTCTTTTCCCCTGCTAATTATGTATGGTGACTATTTGACTTTCGGACTGTATATGACAGTCCTTTGAGAAGCTTTGGAAACTGAATCCGAATTCTTGTATCGTTGTGTTCCTCTCCTTGAAGCACAAGTTCCACTAATTGCTAATCATTTTCTTACTTGGCCCATTTACTGGTATTCAGCTGGATCTGGCTAAGCACAGGCGTAGTTTGGAGTATTTGAAGATTATTTGAATGTGAGGCACTTTAGATGGAGGGTAGGAGGAAAAGGAAGCACTTACATGCTGAATAGATATCAGAGGTTCCCTTAAGCCAAAAAGAATTTGTAAAGAAAAACTGAAAACTGACAAAAGGAAAGCCTTACTTAGCTTCAATGAATCATAAAAGGCAAATTCTTTACCTAACAACCATTAGTCTGACTTAAAATCAGTAATGCCTAGAGTACCTTGTACTGAGATCATTTTCTTTACTTCCGGACTCTAGCACATCAGTGATTCTGCTTCTGAAGTCAGAGATGCTGCATTTGAAGCATTGGGTACAGCTTTGAAGGTGGTTGGTGAGAAAGCAGTAAACCCATTCTTAGTTGATGTAGACAAACTTAAGCTTGATAAGGTAAGTTAGTAATAGATTATAATGAAATTGGACAACAGTGCATTATGGCTTTATTTTCAGTTTTGTCTGTTCTATTTTATTAAGACAAAAATGCTGATACCAACTTGTGAAATTTATTTCATTGCCACTGGTGATTCAGACCTAGAGTTTGAAAACACAGCCTTTGAAGATTTAAATTTCATTCCAAGTTATAGTCATCATATTAGTAGAAATACCTTTCAAATTATGACATAAAAAATAAAGCTTTGTGACCATAACCTGTAAAGGTAAAAACAGTATTTTAAGATAAATTTTTTCTAATATCTGGAAAATTACCTTTCTAAATATGAATGTCTTCTATCAAATTGTGGTTATTGTAATTCTAATTTGTATAAAAATAAAAAGGTAAAGTCTGGATAATTTATCTTTGTGGAAAAGGAAACTTTTCTCTCTGAATTCTCGGTTTAAATGATCTATCACATAATAAGGTAGTGATTGTGTTTCAAAGTTGGGCTTGATGATGTTCATCTCAATTTCATTCTCCAGATCAAAGAATGTTCAGAAAAGGTAGAGCTGGTGCATGGTAAGAAAGCTGGACTGGCAGCTGAAAAGAAGGAATTCAAGCCTGTTCCTGGAAGGACTGCTTCTTCAGGGGCCGCGGGAGATAAGGACACAAAGGATGTTTCAGTACCCAAACCAGGACCCTTAAAAAAGGCCCCTGCTACTAAGGTTAATAGATGACTTGGAAAATATCATTTAAAAATTAGAATTTATATCAGCTAGTGTCTGAATCTCAGGTTAATGGTTGTCCTTCCAGCATGATTTCATTTGAGATATACACTCATTACCATATTCAAAATACAGCAGGACATCTGTTCATGAAGGCAGAGTATTTATTCCAACAATACATTAGGTTATTTGAGACATTAATAGAGATAAAAATGGTGATAGAAGTACGTGAGTGCATTTTAAGGGATCAGTAAGTATCATTAAATAATGAAATAAAATGTGGCAAGGCACTTAACAGAAATAACATCACCTTTGCCATTTTGCTGATAATGCTGCTGAGTTGCATCACTGAGCCTCCTACCAGTCCAGGTCTTGTTACCTTTGTACAGTGTAGAAGAGGCGGAAGTGCCCAGGGGCAAGTGTGGCACTCCTTTAAGTGAACACTTGTCTTGGGGACTCTCTTAAATTCTTAAAATGGGGCCTACTGTTTCCCCCACGAATGGTCTTCAGAAGGTCTGTCTGCCTTTGAAATGGTAAATTCTGGCCACTAAAAATATGCCTTTTGTTGTGGTTGGTTGGGTTATCCCTCATTTTTAAAAAAAGTTTTGATTGAGATATAGTTCACATACATTATATTAGTTTTTGTATAACACAATGATTTGATAGTTGTCTGTGTTGCGAAATAATCACCATAATAAGCCACCATACACAGTTACAGTGATCCCTCATTTCAGAAAAATTTTCAAAAAGTCTCTGACCCACAAAGGTTTAAGAAACACTCTTCTAAATCCTTGAGTGGTGTAATTGTTTTTTCAATTGCTTGTAGGCTGGCGGACCACCTAAGAAGGGGAAACCAAGTGCACCAGGAGGTGCAGGGAGCACTGGAAGCAAGAACAAGAAGGGATTGGAGATCAAAGAAATAGTGGAGCCTGAGCTCTCGGTCAGTATTATATAATGTGTCTCAGACTCATAAAACCGTGAAGTCAGTATCTCTGAGAAGACTGAAGTTCTTCCTTTCCTGAATTCTACAACATAGTTTGTGCATAATTTGTGCATCTTTGCAATTTCATACTTTTTAGCTTCTTAAAACTGCCTTAGACAAACTTTCCCTTTATTGTACAAAAATAGAAGCCTCAGATACTATAGCATACCTATAGGATGTTGTTGTATTTTTACATTCTTGCTATCTGTTTCCTTAAGCAGTTTTTAACTTTAATGTGTTTGTATCTTACAGATTGAAGTATGTGAAGAAAAAGCTTCAGCTGTCCTTCCTGCTACGTGTATACAACTTCTAGACAGCAGTAACTGGAAGGAAAGACTGGCCTGTATGGAAGAGTTCCAGAAGGTAGGCGCATAAGGATGAGTTGAGTGTGAAAGAAAATTACATTTTATAGAAGTGATGAAATTGAAAGTGGAACACTTGTCCTATTGCTGTGTTTTATAAGTTAACGTGTTTCAGGGTGTTACCTAAAAATGAAGTGGGGTTATTTTGTTTGTTTTGTAGCTGTGTAGTGTTTATCATTCAACATCTGCTTCCTATGGTTTCTATAATTTCATAACTTAGTACATACCCAAGAAAATTAGGTTTATTCTGAATTATAAGGTTTAGATGAATTTTAATATTATGGTATTTGTTTTTTAATACTAGTAGGCAAACACATCTCTCCACTTAAACTACCCCCTCATCCATTTCTGTTTCCCTCTTTGTCGTCATGATTCTTGGAGAACAGATGTTATCACGCGGTTTGAGAAGCTCCTCCCAAAGATCCGTGTTGGGAAGGAGCATGGTAGTTCACCCTGGCACGCACTCTGTGATTCTGATGAAGTGGGGTGTGGAGAAGCCAAAGGAACACTGGCACTGAGGCAGGAAACCTGGCTTCCAGTCCAGCATCTGCCACATGTGTTGAGACCTGAATTTGTGCATCTTTGAAATTTAATACTTAACCACTTCTAACCTACCTTACTTTTCTGTTTTTAGGAAAATCAATAAAGTCAAAATATTAAGCAGTTTCTGCCACACACTAGGGAAATGAAAACTATGTTACCATTACTTTCCTTGGAGCAAACTGTGAATTCCTAAAATGTGAAAAAAAAGTTTCAATGGTTTTACTATAACAACCATATACTAAACATCCAACTTAAGAAACAAAGCATTATAACAGAAACTATTTAAGGTCCCTCTTCATTTCCATTCCCATTTTGTTATATACTGTTCCTTGGAACTACTCACTACCCCTTAACTCTTATTCTCTCGTTTTACTTCAAGGCTGTTGAACTAATGGACCGAACAGAAATGCCATGCCAGGCATTAGTGAGGATGCTGGCCAAGAAACCTGGATGGAAAGAAACTAATTTTCAGGTATTTTTCAACTGGAGATTTAGTGTATTTTATTGAAGTAATTTCTGTTACATCTTTGTATGGAGTAATAGAGAGGTATAGTTTTGGTAATGATTTTTAGCTTTTTGTTTTTTAATCACTCAGAAATATATCATCTAGTTTTAAGTGAATAAATGTGTATTGTTTGTCTAGTTTCTATATATGCATTTTCTCCTCATTATTTAGGCCCAGAAGTCCTCCAATCTTTACATATTCAAAGTAGGGATACACAGTGAGATAGCTTTCTTATTTGGATAAAAAAATAAATGCAGGCTTTAAATTGCCAATGAAAAATTACCACAGTCTATTTAATTAACTGATAACAGAGATGAAATTCAGCAATACTGTTATTAGTCTAAAAAGTAAGTGTCGGGAAAAGTGATACAGGAAGGAAAACAGGAAAAGAGTTTCCTTCTCCCAGATATACATAGACCTTATGTAAAAAAAATTTTTTTTAATGTTCCAAGTCTGTACTTGGCATCCTACTAGTGTCTTTTTTGCTTCTCTTCTGCCACCTCTTGTTCTCTCCATGGGATCCTTAGCTCCCTCTTGCTGTGTCCCCTTAGCACTGTTCTGCAGTGCCCATCCGTTCTCCCCAGGTCCAGAAAATCTCTCTCTACCCAAGGCCCTCGAACTGCGCTCTTCCCCTCACACCACTTTTAAAACTCCTCCTATGCAGCTGCTCACATAGGTGAAGGAAGCACACCTGATTTCAGCTAATATCCTCCTGTGTGTTAGATCCATAACGAGGGGTAATTTTACATACTTCTTCCTTTATAACAACTTCATTGAGAGATAAAACTGACTATTTTAAAGTATACAGTGCAGCGCTTTTCAGTTTATTCACATAGTTCTGCAACTCCTACCACTATATAATTTTAGAATATTTTCATCACCCCAGAAAGAAACCCCATACCCATGAGTAGTCACTCTCTGTTCCTTCCCAAATCCCCAACCACCAGCCAGTCCCTGGCAACTATTAATCTACTTTCTGTCTCTGGATTACTTCTCCTGAACATTTCCTGTAAATGGAATGATATAAAATGTTGCCTTTTTTGTGTCTAGTTTTTACTTTGCATAATATTTTCACTGTTCATATTGTAGCATCTATCAACTCTACATTCTATTTTATTGCTAAATAATATTCCATTGTATGGATACACAGCAGTTTATTTACCCACTTATCCATTGATGTGCATTTTCATTGTTTCTACTTTTTGGCTGTCGTGAATGACGCTGCTGTGAACATTTGTGTGCGTCTTTATGTGAATATGTTTAAAATTCTCTTGGATATATATCTAGACATTGAATTGCTGGGTCATATGGTAACTCCATGTTTAACTTTTTTTAGGAATTGCCAAACTGTTTTCCAAAGTTGTTGCACCATTTTATATTCACACCAGCAATGCAAGAGAGCTCCAGTTTCTCTGCATCCTTACCAACATTTATTAATTAAATATTCAAACAGAACAAAGGGAAGTATTTATGGGCAAAGGGGTCTCAAGTCCAATATATCTGTCATCATTACATCAATATCTTTAAATTGTTTTCTAAGCTTCTCTTTCTTCCACTTAAAAATCTACAAATTCTTTAAGTCTCTCAGATTCTGTTGTGTGTGTGCACAGGAGGGTCACACTTTTTGGTGAGCAGCTCTGTGGGGAACTCTGAGTCATGCAGTTAGCGTAGTCATTCATTATGTGTTGAAAGATGTGCATTCAATACTGGATGTAAATAATTATTTACGAGAATATAGAAATTAAATTTTCAATTCATGAAATTTCCATGTGGTACCATTGCTAATATTTGAAAGCATTGAGTGATTTGGTTTTCTCTCTTACCTGTTACTTAGCTACTTTAATTGATAACAATTAAAGGATAAAAATTATTTCGCTTCTTTGTTTAAAATTCTGATTTTAGTTTGGTCATGTTCTCAGCTGTCCTTGACTATATTACATCTTCAGGCTGTTATAAAAAAGAAGTGCAGCCCTGACTGGTGTGGCTCAGTGGGTCAGGGTTGTCCCACAAACTGAGAGGTTTCAGGTTCAATTCTCAGTCAGGACACATGCCTGGTTTTCAGTCTAGGTCCCCAATTGGGGACGTGCAAGAGGTACTCTCCCCATAATGTTTCTCTCCCGCTCTCTCTCCCTCCCTTCCCCTCTCTCTAAAAATAAATAAAATCTTTTAAAAAAAAGTACATAAATAATTATCTTTGGCTTATTTATAACTTTATCATAACTTTATCCTTGTTCAGGTGATGCAGATGAAGCTTCATATAGTTGCTTTAATTGCCCAGAAGGGAAATTTTTCCAAAACTTCAGCTCAGATTGTCTTGGATGGCCTTGTAGACAAGATTGGAGATGTGAAATGTGGGAACAATGCAAAAGAAGCTATGACAGCAATAGCTGAAGCTTGTATGTTGCCATGGACAGCTGAACAGGTTGGTGACACAGCTGTCTTTCCCCAGGTTTTCCTAGTTTTTTTTCAAATTTTAATTTAAGGTTCCTAATTAAGCTTAGTTCTTGTCTTCTCAAGTAAAGCTATTGTTGATACTGTATTTTTATTTTACCATTAATAATATATTATTGCATGATAATTAAACTTTATCTTAGTCAAATATATTGTACTGAAGACCTGGCTGGTGTGGCTCAGTAGACTGAGCACCAGCCCTCGAACCAAAGAGTCACTGGTTTAATTCCCAGTCAGGGTACATGCCTGGGTTTACAATCCAGGTCCCCAGTGTGCGGTACACAAGAAGCCATACGTTGATGTTTTTCTTCCTCTCTTTCCCCATCCCTTCCCTTCTATCTAAAAGTAAATAAATAAATATTTTTTATAAAAAATATTCTATTAAAGATGAGAGTAATTTTATCTTAAGATACAATCCAGAGTGATCACTAATGAAAAGTTGTAAACAATCCAAAATACTTTAATACTACTGTCACTTACGTCATTTTCTTGTATAGGTTAAGTATTTTACTCCTAAAGTCATTCTTGTAGTTGCTTTAGCATCAGAAACACCATATTTCATCTGCTTCTGCCTTAATGTCAGCTGTATTTCTATGAGAAATATGAGAGAAAACACAGATCTGTGGTTTTGGTTTTTTTTTCTTCTGCTATAGGTTATGTCAATGGCTTTTTCCCAGAAGAATCCCAAAAATCAATCAGAAACTCTGAATTGGCTATCAAATGCAATAAAAGAATTTGGTTTTTCTGGGTAAGTCAGAAAAAAAATCCAATACAAAATAATTGTTTTGCCAATCTCTGACTGGTGATTATATTTGTTTTAGCTATCTCTGCTTAATTCTGAGAAACCAGAGTTTATATAAAACAAAATTACACTTGTTTCTCAGATGTCTATACAGATACTCTTTGACTTATGATGGGGTTACATTCCAGTAAATCCACTGAAAATATTGTAAGTCGAAAATGCATTTAATGCACCTAACCCACTGAACATCATAGCTTCACATTCACTATGTTACGCATCCTCAGAGCACTTACATTAGCCTATAGTGGGGCAAAGTCATCTGAAGTGTTGACTATCTCATGGATATAGTATGGGTATCTCCACACCATTGTAAAGTCAAAAAATCCTAAGTTAAACCATCGTCAATCGGGGACTGCCTGTGTTGGCTTGTGCGCCTGCATTCTGATATTCACTAACATTCCCTAAGTTATTTTTCCTTGAGTGTTAATAACTGTCCCACGGAAAAGCCACTTCCAAGGACTGTTAATCAAATACATTTGCAAATTACCTCATATAATCATATGTGTTTAGAGACATCTAGTGCACATTGGTGAAATAAAGACTCAGAAGTCATTCAGTAGAGAAGCTTATTTAACTTGATGTTTTCCCAAACTTATTTGCATATTGAATATATTTGTTTATTTCATTTAAAAAAATTTTATAGAGCTTACTTTACACTGGGCATTTTCTAAATAATTTATTTGATTCAATCATCATAAAAGCCATGTGAGGTTGTTATCTCTTTTATATATATATTTTGTTGTTTCCTCTTTTATAAATAAGAAAACTAGGGCACAGAAAGCTTAAGGAATCTGTCTAAGTCACAGCTAGGAAATGACAAAACCAAGATTTAAACATAGGCAGCCTAGTTCCAAGAAAGAATATTATAATTGCTGTATTATATTGCCTTTTTCTGTATCATGTTGCTTTTTACAACATGCCTCTTAATACCTTGCAAAACAGTTCTGAATTCTACCAAGCGAAGAAATACTGCTTTAGAAATTACCATTCAAGTGTCATTCAAGCAAAGAAATGGCATGTCAGTATCTGTGGTGCCCTCCCATTGTTGAGGGTATTGTTATAACTTCTTAATTGTATAGGTTTTGGTGTAAAACTGATCTCGAGGCGTGGCATAAAAGCCAGATGAATATTTTTCTCTTTTTATTCTATTCGTCCATGCTCTTTTATTTATTCACTTATTCAGCGACTACAGATATTTGCCTATGATATTCCAGGCATTTGTTACAGGCCCTAAAAATACATCATGGACAAGTTAAAATTCCTGTTTTCATAGCATTTATATTTGAGTAGGGGAAGATGACAAGCGAAAAAATATATGAGGAGGTCTAAGAACAATAGAACTTTAAAAAGCAGGTGAAAGGGTTAGGTGATATCACCTCAGTGTCATTGGGATGGGGTTCTTTTCTATAAGGTAGATCAAGAGTCCTTCCTGAAACAATGATATTTGAGCAGAGACCTTCAGACATGAGTTAGCTGAGACAGCCTGGGAGAAGAACATTCTGTAGACCAAGGGACAGCAAGTGCAAAAGCCCGGTGATAGGAGCACATGTGACATACTTCAAAGTAGGAAGGAGTGATTGTTCTTCAGCTTGTAGCTGGAGTGGAATAAGTGAGCTGGTGGGGAGTGGTAGGAAGTAGAATTGGAGAAAAATAAGAAAACCAGGTAATACAGCACCTCGTAGTTTGTTTTGCTTTTATTTTTGTTTTTTATGCAGCAGAAATCTGGTTGGAAGCCCCTGCTTAGATAAGCAAGAGTGGCCCTGGGCTGCGGAAGAGCTATGAAGTAAAATTTCAGATAGGAGAGCAGTGGTTTAGAAGGTGGCCCACACAGGGTCATATCCCTAATCTGTCACTTTCCAGCTGTGTCGCCTTGGGCAAGGGACTGCTTCTCTTTTGACCCAATTTACCTTTCTGTAAAATGCCAGAATGGCACCTCATAGAGCTGTTGTGAAAAATACGTAAAATGCTGAGAACTGGACCTGGCATGGTTATTGATACAGGCACTAAGAATGTTGGTCTCGTTTGAAAGTGGAGGTGGAGGGAAGGACTAGAAACTGATATTGGAGGTTCAAAGATTTGGGCAGAAGACTAACGGGATTGTTCTGTCTATAGTTGAAACAGCTAGTGAGGATCAAGGGCAGAAGCAGGGAGGCTATTTAGTAAGCTATTGGAATAATCCTGTCAAGAAATTACACTGGCTTGGATGTTCTTTGTGGAGGTGGAAGTGTTTTAAAAGTAGAACTGGATGAGGACAGTGGGCATAAGAGAGAGGAGTCAGGATGACTCTGGAGTTGAGGGTGGCCTGAGCAACGGGAAGAATGATGTGGCTCTTCACTGAGGCAGGGAAGCTTGTGGGAAGAACAGGTTTGGGGGTTGGGGTGTGGAGTTTGGTGTTTGGTGACAGATGTAGGTTGACATGTAGACATACAAATGGAAATGTCACAAAGGCAGTTGTCTATCAGAATCTGGAGTTCATAGGAGAGAAGTCAACATTGGATTTTGGAGTGATTAGCATATGGATAGTATTTTAAGCTCACTTCAAATGAGTGTAGAAATTAAACAGGTGAGATTCTGGGACACATACAAAGGAAGCTAATTGTAGAGTCTGGCTTTATAAAACTCTGTTGAAAAAGTCTGGCTTTATCAAACTTTTGTTTGTTTTTAACTCTAAATGTTATTTCTCCTAGACTGAATGTGAAAGCTTTCATTAGCAATGTGAAGACAGCTCTTGCTGCAACAAACCCAGTGAGTATATACCAGCATGTATAGGGACTGTACGGCCGTCTTTGTGGTTCTGCTCTGACTTGGAAAATTCCCTTTGTTCTGCCAGGCTGTGAGGACTTCTGCTATCACCCTGCTTGGTGTAATGTATCTGTACGTTGGTCCCTCTTTGCGAATGTTCTTTGAAGATGAAAAGCCTGCCCTCCTGTCCCAGATAGATGCAGAATTTGAGAAGGTAAAGATTTTACAAATGATACAATCTATTGGTGGACTTGAGAAAGCTCATATTAGTTAAGTTTAAACTTTTAACCTTTTGGAATGAACAGTATGTATTTGCTTTTATATGTATAAAGTATCCATGAGAAGAGTTCCTAAGAAATTGATGACCTTTTTTTTTTAAAGATAGAGGGGAAGGAAGGGAGAAAGAGGGGGAGAGAAACATCATTGTGTGGTTGCCTCTCACATGCCCCCTACTGGGGACCTAGCCCACAATCCAGGCGTGTACCCTGACTGGGAATCAAACCAGAGACCCTTTGGTTCACAGGCCGGCGCTCAATCCACTGAGCCACAGCAGCCAGGGCAGAATTTGATGATTTCGACTGTCTTAAGAGGAAGAGAACAGGGTAGCTATGGTATAGGATGGGAGACTTTCCCCTTTATATCCTTTGTGCCTTTGGAATTTCAAATATTGGGTTGGCCAAAAAGTCCATTAACGTTTCTTCTGTACGATGGCTCTATGAGGGCTTAGTTTTCTTTAGCTTCATTCGAAACAATTTTATTAAATTGTATTGTGACAGCTGTCATATCACAATGCATTTAAAAAAACTTACAAAATTGGTGAATTTTTGTGCAGCCCTTTTAATATGGAAGATGGAAGAAAATGCAACATTTTTAGTATATTATGCTTTATTATTTCAAGAAAGGTAAAAATGCAACTGAAACTCAAAGAAAAGATTTTTGCAGTGCATAGGGAAGGTGCTGTGACTGATCAAACATGTCCAAGGTTGTTTGTGAAGCTTCTTGGTACTATTGACATTTTGGCCGAATAATTCTTTGCTGTGGGGCTGTTTAATGCATTGGAAGATAGTTAGAAGCACCCTTGGCCTCTACTCACTAGAAGCCAATAGTGGGAAAAGGCTGACATACTCAAAATATCCAAATCAATAAAGTTATTGATGAAAATGAAAAATGTGTCCTTTGTTTTACTGAAAAAACTAACAGACTCTTTGGCCAACCCAGTATTTTGAATGTATGACCTATTCAAAAAGTGCATTAAATATAACAGTAAAAAAGATTTTTAAGTAAAAAATATTGTTCCTCCTTGAATAAACTTTCCAGTGGAAATTGCTGTGGTTTGACAGTCTTGCTCTATATTGTCTTGGGCATACATCAAAAGACAGTTTCATGATTGAGAAGTCAGACTTTAATAGGTTTTATAAAAATATCCTTGGCCATGTAGTGTCAAAATTGGAACCTAAATAGGAATTAAGACGTGTGCTGTGTAAATATTAAGTATTATGAAGGATTATGAAATTTGACACAGGCGCCATTCTCTAGCTTGTTTGTTCTCACATCCTTCATCAAGTTCACTAGCCTCACCGATTTGCTTGTTTGGGTGTAGATGCAAGGACAGAGCCCACCCGCTCCAACCAGAGGGATTTCCAAACACAGCACAAGTGGTACAGAGGAAGGAGAAGATGGAGACGAACCAGACGATGGGGGCAATGATGTCGTGGACCTTTTGCCAAGGACAGAAATAAGGTAGGTTTGTTGGAAACGGTTTATTTGATTAATTATACTGAATTTTTAATCTGGTGCCTTCTTTTTCTCAGTCAGGAGTACTTTGATATCATTAATTTTTAGGAGTCTGAAATAAGGTGTCTTCCGTTTTTTCAGTGACAAAATCACCTCAGAGTTGATTTCTAAGATTGGTGACAAAAATTGGAAGATCAGGAAAGAAGGCCTAGATGAAGTGGCAGGTATTATCAATGAAGCAAAATTTATCCAACCAAACATAGGTGAACTTCCAACTGCCTTAAAGGGTCGACTCAATGATTCGAATAAAATCTTGGTACGTAGAGCTCATGCCCGTCCTTTTTCTTCCCCCCTTCCCCTTTCAGGAGGTTCCTTTTCTTTTTTTTTTTCTTTTTTAAGATTTTCTTTCTTTATTTTTAGAGAGTGGGGAAGAGAGGGAGGAAGAGGGAAAGAAACATCAATGCACGAGAGGAACAAAAATCAGTTGCCTCTACATGCCCCCAACCAGGGACCTGGCCCACAGCCCAGGCCTGTCCCTGACTAGGATTTGAACTGGGGACCTTTCAGTTTGTGGGACAGTGCCAACCTACTGAGCCACACCAGTCAGGGCCAGGAGGTTCCCTTTCAAGGAAACTGCCACCAGCAGAAAAATGAGTGGTCGTTTTATTTGCTTTGAACTAAAAATAGCTTTCTTTAATTTCTTAGATGTGCCACAAGATATGCTAGTAGATAGCAAGTTTATTAGTCAAATTTTTATGCAGCTCAGATTTGATTTTTGTAGGACCCTAATGTTCAATATCTTTATATAAAACTGCTTGTAATATACACAAACATGCTTAATTTCTAATTTTTAAATTTGGATTTTTATGTCAGAATTTTCTTAAATTATGCTTTACCTTACTTTAAAATTATAAAACAGTATAATTGGTGTTCTAAAATTCTAATACTCTGATTTTATGAACTAGTGATAAAAGCAGAGGCTACTGCCTAAAAATTACTCACAAGCTAATTAGAGTAGCAGCATAAAAAGCTGACTTTCCTTGTCTCTTAACTACGCCAGACTTCTTACTGCAATGACTATGTAGAGCAGACTTGCAAAACTTTATGCACAGCTTGTTCATGATTTGAACATGAAGTGCTGGCTCTTTCCACTCAGGTGCAGCAGACGTTGACTATCCTCCAGCAGCTGGCAGTAGCCATGGGCCCAAACATCAAGCAACACGTGAAGAACTTAGGCATCCCTATCATCACAGTCCTTGGAGACAGCAAGGTAACCTGCCTCTTCACTACCCTCCAGTTTGGAATAAGCCAGCCACGCTCTGAAGCTAAGAATAATTCTCTTTTCTTACATGTAAGGAAACACGTAAACAGTTTGTAAACTTTGAAGGAATATTAGGAAGAAATAGTAAACATTTTTACTTCCCAGGCAGGATTAACATGACCAGCTACATCACTTACTAGCTTATGACCCTTAGATAAATTATTTATCTTTTGATGTCCATTATCTTTTTAATTTTATCATTACAGAATTAGATGAATCTCTGCATAAGGTACCTGTACCTGTTTTACATAGTACGCACTCAAAAAACAGTTCCTATTATGATTATGACATCATTGTTAAAAAGTATTGCTGTAAAGAGTGAATAAAAATATGAATTTTTGGATTGTGTCCTTTCTTCCCTGAACTACTAGAGGAGGATCCTCTAGTACTTGAGTAAGATAATTAGTCTCGTGTAGTGTTATAAGACTCTTATGTTTTAGCCCTAGGTGAGCATTTGAACGATTATTTTTGTGTAATACATTTAATGTAAGGAATTGGGCTATTTTAATATTTTTCATGTCAATAAGTCCCCATTCTATGAATACAAGTTAATATAAAAACATAAATGTTACCGTTGTTACTAATTTCAGTATAGCCATTATGTGTTCTGTAATATGTAGAATTACCATATTTTTCGGACCATAAGATGCACCTAGGTTTTAGAGAAGGAAAATAGGAAAAAAATTTTTGAAGCAAAAAATGTGGTAAAACATTTAATAACATAAATAACATAATATTTCACCAATGTAAATGTAAGGTACATTCGGACTATAAGATGCACCCCCATTTTCCTCCCAAATTTGGGATTGCGTCTTATAGTCCGAAAAATACGGTGCTGCCTGGACATGAGAGCCCCCAAAGGTTCAGGAAACAAAACCTGAGGGTTTATTCCCTGTACATATTTTATGCCCAGGTCACTGTTTTGCCTAGTTAACCGACTACTGACAATTTGGAGTTTTATGTTTCTAGTGTAATTTAGAGGGGCGGTTTATTTTTATCCTCACTCGAGGATATGTTTATTGACTGTAGAGAGAGAGAGAGAAAAACATCCATCAGCTGCCCCTCATATGCACCCTGACTGGGGATCAAACCGAACTTGTAACCCTTTTGGTGTATGGGACTACGCTCCAAGCAACTGAGCCACCAGCCAGGGCTAATTTGGAGTTTTAGTACAACCACAGAACTAGATTATGTTTCAAAGAAGATGGTACCAAGTATATTCGTGTGGACCTTAGAGAAAACTCCATGTTCACTCCCTACCTACAGACCATAGTTAATGTTATCTTTACCGGTTCTCTCCATTCAGAACAATGTTCGAGCTGCTGCCCTAGCGACTGTGAATGCTTGGGCTGAACAGACTGGCATGAAGGAATGGCTGGAGGGGGAAGATCTTTCTGAAGAGCTCAAAAAGGAAAATCCTTTCCTGCGGCAAGAGGTTAGTACTACAAAGATCATGTGCCTTGCTCATGTCTTTTACCTTCTTAGAGGCTTGGACCTACCTAATAAATATACATACATGGACAGAGTGTGTTTCATCATAAAACAATTAATAAAATGAAACCATATTTCTGGAGCTTTTGTATTCTTGTGCTTTTTTTTAACAATAAAATTTTTTCAAGGACTAGCCTTTTTGTGAAATTTTCTCTTTTCTGGAACTCTTAAATAGTAAAATAAGAGGTTTTAATCAGAACATGAAAATAGAGTTAAAATTCATAAATTCATAATGTAATCCATCATACCAACAGACTAAATACTAAGAAAAATCATAAAATCTTATCAGTTGACACAGAAAAGGAATTTGAGGAAATCCAACACCTATTCATGATTAAAAAACAACAACTCGCATCAAGTTAGTAATAGAAGAGGAGAGTCACCTCTACTTGATGGAGAGCATTTACACAAACCTCCCTATACAATACCGTACGTACTTACTGCTGAGAGCCTGGGTGCTCTCCCCCTCAGGTCAGGAACAAGACGAGAATATCCACTCTCATCACTGCTATTTATTTAGCCTACTACTGGAAGTTCCAGTCCCCGCAACAAAGCGAGAAAAACAAATGAAAATCATACACATTGGATAAAGAATAAATAAAATTATCTATAATTGCAGATGACAACTGTCTACATAGAAAGTCCAAAGGAATCTGTACACAAACTCCTAGAAACTGATAATTACATTATTACATTCAGTAAGATTGCAGGGTACAAAATCAACACGCAAAAATCAGTCACACTTCTTTACAATACAATGAGCATGTGGAGACTGAAATTAAAAACAATCCCTCCAAAGAAAATGATATCTTTTAAATACACAGATGTAATAAATGCAGAGCATGTATCTGACAATTATAGAATGCTGATGAAAGAATTCAAGGATAGCCTTTCAACACTTGGTTCTGGAGCAATTGGCATTTATAGACCAAACAATAAATCTCAACCTAAACTTCATATCTTATACAAAAATTAACTCAAAATGGATCATGAACTTAAATGTTGAACTTAAAACTACAGAACTTTTTAAGATAATATAGGAGAAAACCTTCAGGAAATAGAAACTCTTAAAGAATTTTTAGAATTGACACCAAAACCACAACCCATCAAAGAAAAATTGGTTAATTGGACCTCATCAAAATCAGTAACTTTTCCCTATAAAAGTCTGTGTGAAGAAGATGAAAAGACAAGGCTACAGAGTGAGAGAAAATATTTGCAATCTATATCTGGTAAAGGACTGTAGTCTGAATGTGTGAAGAACTCTAAAAACTCAACAGTAGAAAAAAATCTAATTAGAAAATGGGCAAAAGACCTGAACAGACATTTCACTGAGGAGGATGCGGATGGCAAATAAGCCATGAATGATGTTCAACACTATTAACTGTCAGGGAAATGCAAATTAAAACTACAATAAGATATCACTACTCACCTATTAAAATTACTAAAATACAAAATAAAGTCCACACCAAATGCTGGCAAGGATGTAGAGAAAAGTGAACACTGCTGGTGGAAATGTAAAAGGGTACTACCACTCTGGAAAACAGTTTGGCAGTTTCTTAAAAAACTAACAGGTTTATTCTATAACCCAATAATTGTGATCTTGTGATCTCGTTATCTTGGACATTGATTCCAGGGAAATAAAAGTTTATGTTTATACAAAAACTTACACACAAATGTTTATAGAGCTTTATTAATAATAGCCAAAAAGCTCATAACATGCCCTGACTGCTGTGGCTCAGTGGATTGCTGGCCTGCGAGCTGAAAGGTCACCCATTCGATTCCCAGGCAGAGCATATGCCTGGATTTCAGGCTAGGTCCCCAGTTGGGGGTGTGTGAGAGGCCAATTGATGTATCTCTCACATATTGATGTTTCTCTCCCTCTCTTTTTTCCCTCCCTCTCTCTCTAAAAGTAAATAGATAAAATCTTTAAAAGACAAAAAGATTATAATAGCCAGATATCCTTCAACAGTAAATGGTTAAACTGTTCTATAGTGGGAAGTATAATACTATTTAGCAATAAAAGGGACAAATTATTGATACAATAATTTAAATAAATCTCCAAGGAATTATACTGAATAATAGAAACCAATTCCAAGCAGTTATATAATGTATGATTCCATTTATATAAAACATTTGAAATGACAAAATTAATGGTTACCTGGGGGTGGGGGTGGGGGAGGGAGAGGAAGGAAAAGGATGTGGTTGTAAAAGGGTCAACACGAGGGATGCTTTCGATGGAGCTGTTCAACCTGTTGACTGTGCTGGCAGGTGGACTAACATACATGTGATGAAATTGTATAAAGCAGGGGTGTCAAACTCATTTCACTGGCGGCCACATCAGCCTCGAGGTTGCCTTCAAAGGGCCAAATGTAATTTTAGGACTGTATAAATGTAACTACTCCTTAACTGTTAAGCTAGAGCTCAGCGCTGCTGCTGGGTAGAAACAGGATGCCAGGCCTGGATAAAACAAGGAGGGCCAGATTCAGCCCCACAGGCCCTGTGTTTGCCACCTGTGGTATAAACTATACACACATACACAGATGAGAACAACTAAAACTGGGGCAATCTGAATAAGATCAGTGGCTTTTGTCACTGTCGAGATCCTGGTTGTGATAAAGTGTTTACCTAACAGGAGCTGAGTATAGGGTGCATGGGATCTCTCTGTTACTTCTTGTAATTGTATGTGAATCTGTAATCATCTCAATAAAACTTTGAATTAAAAATAAGTATAGATAGGAATTATTTTAGAGTTAGAAAAACTTGATGTAAGCATAAAACCAGAAGCCCTGATAGAACTTCTCATCTTATGATCAAATAAATGTTTTGTGTTTTCTTTGGCTGAATAGTTCCTAGAATTAAAAAAAAAAAAAAAGATAAGTGAAAGTTTTTCATCTTTAAAATGTATTAAGAACTATGAAAGCTTTATAATTTAATGCCCAAGTATGGTCCAAAGAATTGTGTCCTTGTCTTAAAGAAGATTGCCATCTTTGCATGTATTATTTAAATATAGCGTAGTTCTTAATGAAAATTACTGATTTCATACTGGAAAATTGTAGTGTGAGAACTAGTTCTGTGTTTGGTACTAATGGAACCCTTAAGCCTGAGGTCATTACACCAGTTTTCCACTGGAAGTATAACCCAGTCTTTATTTCTTTTGACAGCTTCTGGGCTGGCTGGCTGAGAAACTACCGACTCTTCGTTCCACCCCCACAGACCTTATCCTGTGTGTTCCGCATCTCTACTCCTGCCTGGAGGATCGCAATGGAGATGTGCGAAAGAAGGCCCAAGATGCCTTGCCATTCTTCATGATGCATTTAGGATATGAGAAAATGGCCAAGGCTACAGGGAAACTAAAGGTACAGCTTCCTGTTGCTGCTGCTGCTGTTAAAAACCATCAGAAAAACATTGAACATGAATTTATATAGGCAAAAGGTCATATTACCTGCTAGGAGTTTCAATTTGAAATCCAAGTGAGAGCAGAAATAAACTATTTAGCAGTGTAGAACTAGAACCTGCTGACCCTGCAGGGGTGAAAATGTGGCCTTCCAGAATGGTAGGTAATTCAGTGTGACTTTGTAATGTGTGTTACTTCTCTTGTACTGTGTGCTTACTTCATTGGTATTCAAAACTAGGAGCTCAAAGATTTGTTTGATAGCAAATCTGTTAGTAAGAATAATATGAGTGTATTGTTTATGTGGTCTCTCACTTCTGTTACATTGTCTCCCTAGCCAACTTCTAAAGATCAGGTATTGGCCATGCTAGAGAAAGCCAAAGCTAACATGCCTGCCAAGCCTGCTGCACCTGCTAAAGCAACCTCCAAACCAATGGGAGGGTCAGCTCCAGCCAAATTTCAGCCTGCCTCAGGTAAGTCTTATGAGAGGGCTAAAGGGGAAGGAACTATCCCAAAGGAACTCTAATAAAAGAAATCCAGCCTTCATTTTTTAATCGTATTTCCTTGTGGCTTAGATCTCAAGCCCTGTCTCCATTTCCCCTTACCCTTTGTTCACAAACATTTGTCAGGTACCTACTTTATACCAGGTACTATGCTCAAGGTACAAAGATGATTAATTTGATTTCCAAGTCTAAAAAGGAGTTTTGGAGTAGGTCATTGAAGTACTCCAGAAAACAAGTGTTCCATCCCATCTTTAACGTTTCCACAACTGTTTTGTGCTGTTCGCTATAATTAGAGAGAGAATTGGGACCATTTAGCTCAATCCCCTGTATTAACTGATGAGGAAACCCACAAGTTTTAAGTGATTTGCACAAAGCCAGACCACCAGTCAATCCTGAACCAGCACAGAACTCTATTTACTCATTCCCAAATGAGTTCTCCTTCCTCTGCACTTGACCATTTACTGATCCCTTCTAACATTTACTAATCATCTTTAAGGGAAAATTCTTGATTGCTTCATCCTGATGTTAAAATTCCATCATGTAAAATAAAACTCTAAACTGTGACCACTTTTCTAGACTTATTGCTTAAAATAATGTTCTGTTTAGTGGGGTAGAAATTGTTGATGCTCTAAAGTTAGAAATTTTACATATGTAAAACTGTTGGTATCAAAGTGTATGTGTAAAAAAAAAAGTGTATGTGTGTGTTTATATATATATATTCAACTATAACATTTATTGGAATCTTGCTATGTAGAAAATACTAAGTATCAAAGATGATAGGCCATAAGGGAAGTAGCAAACTAGCAAAAAGATTTTCTTTAACTGCTATTTAGAAAATAGTTTTTAAAAAATTGCAGTTTAATGTTGGTAAAGCAGATATAAATTTATTGACTTAATTTCTTGAGGTTATGCTTAAAGAGGAAGTCAGGGAGAAAAGAGATTGGAGAAAAATGTAACTGAAAACACTTTATATTGATACATTTAAAATTTCAGGCTTTCTCATTATTATATATTTAACCTGACCAGAAAAAAGTAATATTAGAGTTTATATTTATAGTACATCTTGTTTCTCAAAGCGCCTGTTGAAGATTCTGTTTCCAGCACTGTAGAACCCAAGCCTGATCCGAAAAAGGCCAAAGCTCTAGGAGTTTCCTCTAAAGTAAAGGTATGCTCACTCTGCATTCTTGGATATAGAATCACGTCTGTGTGTTTTATACAGAGTCAGTCTACTAGGAAAGTGCATATTATATATAAAAGAACATCACTACTCTTGATATTATCAAGTTATAAAGTACTTATCTATACAAATTTCTGTGGCTTATTTTTTAATAAGGCCCCAAGAGACATCCAGCTCTCCAGAGGCGCTGCCATGGTTTCTGCCATGCAGGTCTTTGGGGAAGATTTGCAAAGGTGAAGAGAGAAAAATCCTATGTAGTTCAGGCAGAAATCACTTAGGCCAACTTTGATTTGCAAAAAGTAAGGTAATCAACTTCTTTCAAATTTGGTACAGTTAGGTCATTAGAAGGTGTTCTGATTAGTCTACAAGGAATACTTCCTGTCCCCGCACCAGTGGGACTTAATTTGATGCATCAGCAATTCGTTTTGTATCCATGCAGAGCTGGACAATGTAAAGAAATGTGTCCAAATGCTCAACTTCAAATATCCCTTGGGTATCTTTTAACATAAGTTTTTGAATCATGGCAAATTGTCATCAGTTTCTGTATCAAGATTCAGAGCTTGTTACTGTATTCAGGGTATTATTTAATACTTTCAAAAGGAAAATTGCATAACTAGGCAATAAGTAGTAAATTAATAATAAATATATAGAGAGAAAATATTTCATTAACTGTGAATAACTGATGAAAAAATATTAGACTAGGAACAGTTTTATTATCCAGTATATTTATTATTCTGTGCTCATCATAGAATGGATGTCCTGTGTCCACTGGTCCACATATTATAATTATTTGTTTTCCTTCCCTATACATGGGTCCTTAATTTAGCGAGTTAATTTAAGCGGGTGGTTATCTTCTACACTATCCAGTGAAGCAGCTCCTTTCTTGTCCTCCTGCCTGTCCTCATCCCAGATTTAGCAAGTGCTTATTTTAGTATTTTGATCACAAGATCTTTGAAGTGTGTTTGACTCAGTTCTTAATGCCATACTTTTTATGCCAGTCTTTTGCAGTTATAAAGCAATTTCACATAAATGATCTCATATTTGTTTTGATTGAATGATTTTAGTGTTAGAAGTAGAAAAAATATTTCACCTACTAGAAATAGTTGACTCTTACTACATTTATAATAATAATGGTTCCAGTAGTGAAATTCAAATATTATCTTAACTATATATACTAAATGTTCATTTCTTTCAATCTGATATAAAGATTCTACAACTTGGATTATTTTTTAAAACCACTGTAGTAACTTAAGTATTTAAAATGTTTCTAGCAACTTTCTCTAGAAACAGGTTTAAAGGGTCTCCAGTTATAATCCTATGATAGAGATGTATTTTATATGGAGAGAAACAGCAAAGCTTTTTCAAGTAAGTGAGGTGAAATGTGTGACTACCATCCAAAACGTCGTTAATGAGATTTCAAGAAAGACCTGAAATGTGTGATAAACAAAAATATTCTGTGACCCAGATCAATGATCCATAACAGAGCTTTTCTAACTATATTATTCAATACATGCCAATCCAAGGACTAACCAGCAGTTCTGTAAGAATGTTATTAGAAACATTTCTGGGAAACCTGTACAGAAACATGATATGTGCAAGATTCTGTGGTCCATCCATTTCCTTCATGTGGAGTATAATAAAGAGAGGTGTCTCTGGTTTGTGTAGTGCCCTTTTCCTGGGCAGCCACATTGTATTCCCAAGGAGCTGTAGCCTGTCTAACCAGTATTCCCTGAACCGTGGCTGTAGAGCGCACAAGGGAAGAAAGTGCCGAGCAAAACCAGCTTAAAGGAGGATGAAGACAAGTCCGGTCCTGTTTTTATTGTTGTTCCAAATGGAAAGGAGCAAAGAATGAAAGACGAAAAGGGATTAAAGGTAAGGAAGAAATAAGGCTCCTCGGGAGTTTTTTGCTTGTTTCTGTTTTGTTCAAGAATAATTTTGCTATCTGAAATTAGTATCTAATAAACTAAATCTTTTGTTTGTAAATCATATTTTGTTTCTATAAGACTACTTTATAGGAGCATTAATTCCTACAAAAGAAACTAGAATGGAGCTGTTGCCTCTTGTTTCTCCAAACAGAAAGAAATAAAAGTAGTAGTTTTAGCTTTTAGAATCAAAGAATGGAAAGTATTCATTGATGTTTATCAATTCTGCACGTGTAGCAGACATTAATCTTCTTGCACCTAATACCTTATAAGGCAGACTGGTGACTACATATGGCTAGTTCAGTCATTCCTCTTTTGATGTTCTAGTTTTATTAAAAAGTTAAAAAAATGATTTTTAATGTGTATATATATATATATATATTTTTTTTTTTTTTTTAATTCAAGACATGAAAAGCATGTCTCCCATTCCAGTCGCCCTCCACAGGGAGGATATTATTACCAGCTTTTTGTATATTACTCCAGAAATATAAATATTCCATACCTATACAATCGTGTTTAAATATATAGCTCTCCTTTTGTACAGATGGGAACATACCATACTCTTTGCTCTACATCTTTTTTCTTTCAATAATATTTGAAATATCTTAAAGATCATATCTGCGTGCATATATGCATTCATTCTTTTTATTGGTACAACATATGTATATGTACCTTCCTTTATTCCCAACTCACGATGTTGAACATTCTAGTCTTTCATTATTATAAATTATATTGCCATAAGCATTTCTGAAGGTGGTATTTATGCACATGTATGAGTATATATTATTCAATTCTTAGAAAGGTATGTACATTTTAAATTTTGATATTTCAATTCTTCCCATTTTTAAAGTTATACCAACAGGGTCCACCATGTTATATAATAAAAGAGCACAACTTCTAGAAAATAAGAATTGTCAAAAATTCTATTCCTAGATGATTTTCAGAGTTAAGCTTCCAGAGATATGACAGCTTGAGAATACATTTTCATTCATATTTAATTACAAATTAACCTTGTTAAATTTTAAAATATTCTATTAAATTGATTCCTACAGCTGTTTTAAATAGAGTTCTGTACCTCATTTCAGTTGAACACCTTCCAGCCCCTTCCCACTGGTGTTTTTCAGGTGCTGAAGTGGAATTTTACTACTCCAAGGGATGAATACATTGAGCAACTGAAGACGCAAATGTCTAGCTGTGTGGCTAAGTGGTTACAAGATGAGATGTTTCACTCAGACTTTCAGCATCACAACAAAGCCCTTGCTGTTATGGTCGATGTAAGTTTGCAGTAGATAAATATGCACGTGCCTCTCACATGTGGAAACAACTGAGCCCTAGGAAATAATCGGAAGTTTGCATGACTTGAGAAGGGAGAAGGAACTGGAATACATCATATTCTGTATTTTTAGAGCTGTCGTATTATTTGATGGAAAAAATGACTGTACGTTTATAATTTTAGGTCTTAAATGGAGGCTTACAAATCTATCAGTTTCTTTTGGACTCTAGTAAAATTTAAGAGGTAGTTGCCTAATAATAGAACTTAAAGTTTTATACAGTCTTACTTGTGGGGGTTTGTCTTGTTTTGTTTTAAGCACTTGGAGAGTGAAAAAGAGGGTGTCATTGGTTGCCTGGATCTTATCTTGAAGTGGCTTACCCTGCGGTTTTTTGATACCAATACAAGCGTCCTAATGAAAGCCCTAGAATATTTAAAATTACTCTTCACCCTGCTAAGTGAGGAAGAGTATCATCTTACTGAGAATGAAGCATCTTCCTTCATCCCCTATCTCATCCTAAAGGTAATGTGCTTTTCTTACTCTGGAAGGCTGCTCAAGTTTCCAGCTGACCTCAGATCCTGTATTTTATTCCATATTGCTTTCTGTTTATTATCCACCACTCATTTCCATGCCCCTATTCTTTTAAGATCTAGTGATGCATGTGCGGGAGGGGGCGAACCTTCGCTCTTTGGAAAATGCCTCACTTAATCATTATGTTGACTAGGTTGGAGAACCAAAGGATGTCATTCGTAAAGATGTCCGTGCCATCCTGAACCGGATGTGCCTTGTCTACCCAGCCAGCAAGATGTTCCCCTTCATCATGGAAGGAACCAAATCTAAAAACTCAAAGCAGAGAGCAGGTGAAGCAACAATTTAAATTGAGGCATGAGTCTGTGTAGCAGTGACCTCAAAAAGAAATAATTTATCCTCAAACAAGGAATTGTCTTCAGTGTCTGTGTGGGTGATTCCAACATTGTGATCCGGACTGTGAGAGTGATGAGTTGCACACTGGTGGAGCCACAGTATCAGTGATACGGGCACTACTCAGTACCACCCTGGTGACAAAATCAGGTGCACAGGGGCCATCTGACTCACAGGCATCCCTTTCTTCTGGAAGCACTTGCTTTAACACCATTGTGTCATTGTGTGTTTTATAAGAAGGTAGTAAACGAGGAAACATTGTAGGCAGAGCCAGGATAAGATTTTAGTCCTTCATTTATGCCAAGAAGGAATTATCTAGTAAAGATAGGTCTCTGCACCAAATGTGCACTGAGTCTCCTTCATGTAGCCTTTCTCCCCATCAGAGTGCCTGGAAGAACTGGGGTGTCTGGTTGAGTCCTACGGCATGAATGTTTGCCAGCCAACTGCAGGAAAAGCCTTAAAGGAGATAGCGATTCACATAGGTGACCGTGACAACGCTGTGCGCAATGCTGCCCTCAACACCATCGTCACAGTGTACAATGTGCATGGGGATCAGGTGTTCAAACTCATCGGAACTGTAAGTGGCTTTTCTCTGAATATTGTCAGCATGTTGTGAATTACAAGATCACTTAGGTGTCAGTTTTCATGCCATCTCAACTCTAAAGTCCTTACCACTTTTTACTGAATTCAACCTATCAGTGAGTCTTAGAATCCAGGTAAACCCGGAGGGTGTCTCTCTCTCATTATTGTATGACATTTAGGCTGTGTCTGACTGGAAATCAGATTTTCTTTTCGGAGCATTCTGTTTGTAGCAGTTTGCTTTAGAAATGAGTTATTTTTGAATCAAGAAATCTCAACTAGTCTGGGATTTAAATTCTACCTGACAACCTGTTCTATAAATTTTAGTGCATTTAGTTTTTAGTGAACTTGTATATACTACGGTACTGGTGCCTGTCACATTAAGTCTTGAGCTACAGCCATGAGCCAGAGTTCTGCTTCCAACTCCTTACTTCCTTTGATCCAGTCACTGCTGTGACTGGACCTCAGCTCTTCACTCCTGTTACCTCTTAGTATCACGTATATTTATACCGTGCCTATATATTTTTACTTGTGTTAATCTAATTAAATCCTCACTGTAGGCCAGTGAAAGAGATAAAGCAGATGGGATTTCACAGAGGACCAAAAGCTTCCTGCCCATAGTCACACAGTCACCTAGTGGTAACTGCGAAATGAGGACGCTTCATTTAATTTTTGATCTTTTTATTTGTAGTTATTAATAGCTTTTACTTTTATATCATTTTCTTCTTTCATATGTTCTGTTCTGATAGCAAGGGAGATTTTACGAGTAGTTGATTTAAAAATGTAGATAGTGCCCTGGCTGATGTGGCTCAGTGGACTGAGGCTGACCTGCAAATCAAAAGGTTTCTGGTTCGAATCCTGTTTAGGGCACATGCCTGGGTTGCAGGTTTGGTTCCAGTCAGGATGTCTACAGAAGGCAACCAATCAATCTGTCTCTTACACAGTGATGTTTTGGTCTTTCTCCCTTCCTTCCCCTCTCTCTAAAAGTAAATAAATAAAATCTTTAAAAAAAAAACCCACAAAGAAACATGTAGATAGTGCCCTGACCAGTGGGGCTCAGTTGTTTGGGTGTCGTTCCGCAAAGCAAAATATCACCAGTTTGATTCCTAGTCAGGGCACATACATGAGTTGTGGGTCCCCGGTTGAGGTGCAAATGAGAGGCAACTGATCAAAGTTTCTTCCTCACCTCAATGTTTCTCTCCCCACTCTCTCCCTCCCTTCCCCTCAATCCAAAAACAAATAAATAAAATCATTTAAGAATAAATAAATAAATAAAAATGTAAATAGTGTTGTGTGTTTTTTTTAAGATTTTATTTATTTATTTTTAGAGAGAGTGGACGGAAGGGAGAAAGAGAGGAAGAGAAACATCAATGTGTGGTTAACTTTCTCACGCCCCCAGCTGGAGACCTGGCCTGCAATCCAGGCATGTGCCATGATTGGGAATCAAACCGGCAACCCTTTGGTTCGCAGGCTGGCTCTCAATCCACTGAACCACACCAGCCAGGGATGTAGAGAGTGTTTTGAAATTAAATGTATCTTTTTATTTAAGATTTATTTATTTTTAGAGAGGGAAAGGGAAGGTTCAGAAAGAGAGGGAGAGAAACATCAATGTGTGGTTGCCTCTCATGAGCCCCCCATTGGGGACCTGCCCACAACCCAGGCATGTGCCCTGACTGGGAATCGAACCTGCAACCTTTTGGTTTGCAGGCCCGTGCTCAATCCACTGAGCTACACCAGCCAGGCTGAAAATAAATGTATCTTAACATAGCAAATTCTGTTTGCTTCAATATGAAAATGGATATTAATTCTTGAGTTTTCCAATTGATTAGGTTTTTTAATTTTCCTCATATTATAGTAGAGGGCTATACTAATAAGTTAAATTTGGCCTCTTTTTACAGCTCTCTGAAAAGGATATGAGCATGCTTGAGGAGAGGATTAAGCGGTCAGCAAAGAGGCCGTCTGCCGCACCAATAAAACAGGTAGAAGAGAAACCTCAGCGCACACAGAGCATAAGCTCCAATGCCAACATGCTACGCAAGGGACCAGCTGAGGACATGTCCTCTAAACTCAAGTATGTAGATGGAGATAGTCGTCTGACAGCATCTCTGTGGACTTGGCCTTGTGTGCTCAAAGCTTATCCTGAAACATGAATCTTGAGTTCTTGTAGCCATTATCATGCATGACGGAGTGTCTGAGTAAATGTCTCGTAACCAGATGTTTAATCCTTCAGTCTTCATTGTCTTTGTCTTTGTCTCTAAACCACTTCTAAATAGTCTTGTGCCTTCTTTCACTGCTTTTCCGTGGACAGAATTATGTATCGCACTTATAGGATGTAAGTACTGCCTGCTAATTTCTCATTAGCAGGGCTCTTATATCTTTCTAACTTCTGACTTGGATTCATCCCCTCTGGTTGGCTTAGAATTTGTGACCAGGGTACAGGGTGTTCATAGGTATCCCACGAATCCAGCCTCTCATGGAAGTGCACTGGCTAGCAGAAGTGGCAGCTTAATGTCATGTGCCTAAAATTATTGGTTCACTGTCTTCCCTGTGTTACATATTTGGTCACACTCAGGTTCCTGTTCTTTAGACAAGGCCAAGTAAATTGTCTGCCACCCAGAATGGGCTTAGGGACTCAGAATGGGCTTAGGGACTCTATCTTTTGAGATAGATAGCTCTGTTTTGGGTTGTATCATGAGTATGTTTTGGCCAATTTGAATTTGGAATCCTTGCATGTCTATTACTTGGATATAATTCTGGCTCTAACCAGTCAAGAGTGAATAAAAGTTGGTGGCTGACTGTCCCCCAAAGTATGAAATGTACTGAACACTGCATGGGATGATGCTCACAATTAGAAAAACTTAGAAACTGGTTCATTTGGTAGAGAAGAACCAGCCAGTCCAGATTTTTCTTAAATTTTTGCCAGAAGTAATAAGCTTTGAGTCAATATAAGTATACTTTATTAATTATTTTCTGCCCCATCTGGAATAGCAGTACAAAGTTTGTTGGCTTTAGTGAACTGGAAAGAATATTTGCAACTTGGCAGGTACAACAAGTAGAAAGTAAAGTTACCTGCTTTCAGAATATTCATGAACCAGGGTTGCTGCCCATTGCAGGCACTGGCTTAGCTTCAGGCTTAAGTCATTCAGGGGGGCTGAAACCAGAAGTTGAACATCTGTCTTGAAGCTGTGGGGCAGCTGGCAGTGCTACTCTTGCCCTTTGGTTAAGAAGTCTCTTTTAGTTCAGGAGCCTCTTTTTGCTTCCTTAGCCAAGCTCGGAGCATGAGTGGGCATCCAGAGGCAGCTCAGATGGTGCGCCGAGAATTCCAGCTGGATCTCGATGAGATTGAGAACGACAACGGTACAGTCCGATGCGAAATGCCAGAACTTGTGCAGCACAAACTGGATGACATTTTTGAACCAGTCCTTATTCCTGAACCCAAGTAAGTTAGCCCCTTTCATTGAAGGGTGACCAGTTCATAGTCGTCAGAGTGCGTGTGTGAAAGGGCGCTCTCTCTGTGCAGTTAGAGCTTTTTAGAACCGATTACTACCTGGCTGTTAGCAGTTCTTTACTAAGACCTGGATCTAGTGGGGAATTGGCATGTATTTTCAACTCACTGGGATATCTTATATAAAGATTGAATTTGTCCCTTTGCTCTGCTCTCTAGGATCCGGGCTGTTTCTCCACACTTCGATGACATGCACAGTAACACAGCATCCACAATCAATTTCATTATCTCCCAAGTAGCCAGTGGTGACATCAACACAAGCATCCAAGCTCTGACCCAGGTAATGGGGGTATTACTCATGACATTAATTCCACTGGTGGATCTAAACGCCGTAGGCGTGATGGTTGCATACTGACTGTAGTATTAAAGGAGGCCGGCAGCATTCAGTGCCATGCTGACGAAAAAAGTACCCAGGGACCGCTCAGTCATCACTCGGTTCACAGGATACAGAGCCTTGCTCTTTACAATTGCATTCATTCACCAGAGGCTGGAGATACAGCAGTGAGTAAGTAGGGACCAACTCTCAAGGAACTTACTTAGATTTTAAGTAAGGGACAGAGACACATAGGTAAACAAGAAAGTATCTAAGAATACGAACTACTTTAAATATAACTTGAATGCGGTGATTGGAGAAAGGAACTAAGTAGTTACTTAGATTGGTGGTCAGGGGTTCAAGCAGAGGGAACAGCTAGTACAAAGGTTCTAGTGTGGGAGTAAATTTAGCATATTCAAGGAAACACTACAAGGCCCCTGTGCTCACAGCCCAGTGGGCAAGGGGGAGAATGCTACAGAATGAGATTAGACTATGGAGAGCTTTAAAAGCCCCAAGGGCTCTGGCCGGTGTGGTTCAGTAAATTGGAGCATTGTCCCGTAGACCAAAAAGGTGAGGGTTAGATTCCTGGTCAGGGCACTTACCCATGTTGTGAGTTCGATCCTTGGTCAGGGTGTGTACAAGAAGGCAACCAATCAATGTTTCTCTCTCACATCAGTGTTTCTCTCATTCTCTCCCTTCCTCTCTGTAAAAACAATGAAAAAATGTTCTCATGTGAGGATTAAAAAAAAATTTTTTTAAGCCCCCAGTAAGTTGTTTGGATTTTAAGTGAGATGAGAAACCATCAGAAAAAATTAAATAAGGAAGCTACATGTTTTAAAAAAATAATTCTCTTCTTCCTCTGCTTCCCTTCCCTAACAGTCCACTTCTAAAGCCAGTAGGTGGGTAGAGCAAGGTAGGCATTTACCTTGTGGCAAGGGAGTGGAAGTGGGGCCATAGTGGCCCAGCGTGGTGGTCTCTGAGCCCAGGCCAATGAAAAGGATGTCCATGCAGGCAGCCTGGCTGGCATGGTAGCAGAACCCCCCACAGGGGGAGCAGGGCATCCACGTGTATTGGAGAGAGACCGGGCAGTGTGCCAGTGGCTCAGAATGGGGAGTCAGAGCCAAAGCAGGAGTGGTCATCTGTGTGGGGGAGGGCTGGTGGTGGAGCTGGGAGATTGATTACATATGAAGGGATTGGCCACGTTTCTTACTGTCCGAGAACAGCAAAGCAAATACAGGAGGAAAGCAGATAGAATGAACTCTGGTGTTGGACCAGAAATAGATGCATCAGTATGAACTCGTGGTTCTCAATATGCAGATATAGAGATAAATACCAGTGTAAATATATGTGTGTGTGCAGTACAAATGTGTGTTAGAGATAACAGACACAAACTCACTGGTGCTTGGCACAGAGAGGACCAGAGAGCAGCAGTTGCCCTGCGGGAGACGGTGATCACTACAGAAGTCAAGTCAGTGGTCTGAGTGACCAGGGGGAATGACAGTCTTTTGCACAAACGATGCTGGAAACGGGTTTATCCACCCACAAAGGCATGAAGTTGAGCTCTAATAATGTACAAAAACAAACTGAAAATGGGTCAAAGACATAAATGTAAGAGCCAAAACTATAGCTCTTAGAAGAAAACATAGGGGAAAGCATCATACTGGATTTGGCAGAGATTGCTGGGCTGTGACACCAAAAGCACAGACAGCAACAAAAAATAATTAAATTGAACTTCAAAGTTAAAAAATTTTGTTCATCAAAGGCACTGTTAATGAGAGTGAAAAGCCAGCCCACAGAATGAGAACATATTTGCAAATCATAGCATTCGCATATAATCTTAATCTAATAAAAGATTACATCCAGAATATAAGAACCCCTTCAACTCAATGACCAAAAAAAGTAAAAAAAAAGAAAAACCCAGTTCATAAATGGGCAAAGAACTTGAATACACATTTTTCCAAAGAAGATATAAAAATAGCCAATAAGCACATGAAGATACTCACCATCATTAGTTGTTAGGGAAGTGCAGATCAGAATGACCATGAGATAACCACTTCACACATCAGGGTTAAAAAGCGGGGCAAGGCGGTAAGTAACTAGTGTGGTGAGGATGTGGAAAAATTGGAATCTGTGTGCATTGCTCTGGGACGTAAAATGGTGCAGGCACTGTAGAAAATAGTTCAGTGGTTTCTCAAAAAGTTAAACATAGACTTATGATAAGATACCCAAATCACTCCTAGAAAACGGACTCAAACAGATACTTGTGTACAATGTTCATAGCGTTATTCGCTATGATAGACAAAAGGAGTAAACAACCCAAGTGTCCATTGGGAGATGAGTAGAGAAACAATAAGTGGTATATACATGCAGGGGAATATCATTCAGTCATGAAGAGGAATGAAATTCTGATACCTGCTACAACATGGATGGACCTTGAAAACATTATGCTAAGTAAAATAAAATAGACACAAAGGGACAAATATTGTGTGATACAACTTACATGAGATACCTAGAGTAGTCAAATACACAGAGACAGAAAACAGGATAGAGGTCATCAGGGGTGGGGAACGAGAAATAGAGTTTGTTTCGGATGTTGAAAACTTCTGGAATAGATAGTGATGCTGGTTATACTTACTGCCATTGGGTTATTTATACACTTAAAATGGTTAAAGTAGTAAATTTTATGTTATATATTTTATCATAATAAAAAAATTAAAAGATAAAGTCCTCAGCAACAAAAAAGTTAAGTTTCTAGGAATAAATCAAGTAGTGTGTATGTAAGACCCTTACAGAGACAATTATAAAGCTATATTGAATGATATTAGAAAATTTTTAAATAAATGGAAATCTACTATGTTCTAAGACCATTTTTTAAAGTAAAACAGTGGAGAGGACTTACGTCACCAGTAGCAACAGTGGAGCCACCACACTTAAGCTGGTATAGATAGTATGGGCCCCAGGATAAGCAGATGGACCATTGGGGTGATGGAACAAAGAGCCCAGAAATCGACCCCCATCTTTAGGAAACTCAAAGCAGAGGAGGCATTAAAAATCTCTTGGCAAAAACTAGATTAGACCTGGCTGGGTAACTTAATGGGTTGGAGCATTGTCTTGATATGCCAAGGTTGTGGGTTCGATCCCTGGTCAAGGGCACATATAAGAAGCAGCCAGTGAATGCATAAGTAAGTGGAACCACAGGTCGATGTTTCTCTCTCCCTCCCCACCCTTTCCTTCCTCTACCTCTCTCTCTAATATCAATAAAAGTTTTTTAAAAATGTAAAGCTAAATTAATCATTAATGGGAACAACAGTGTAATCAGGTTGCTATTTACTACACCAAAATATATTTGAAAGAGATCAAAGACATAGATATTAGAGGGGAATCTTAGAGGAGAACTGTGTGTGTGTGTGTGTGTGTGTGTGTGTGAGAGAGAGAGAGAGAGAGAGAGAGAGAGGAAGAGAGAGAGAGAGAGAGAGAGAGAGAGGGAGAGAGTGTTAGAGAAGGAGAAAGGGAGAAAAACATCAATCAGTTGCCACTCGTACGTACCTCAACCGGGGACAGGACCTGCAACCCAGGCCTAGACCCTGACCAAGAATCAAACCAATGACATTTCACTTTTCAGGAGGCTGCCCAGCCAACTGAGCCACACCAGTCAGGGCCAGGAGAACATTTTATTAGTTTAGAGATCAGAATAGTAGTGAAAGAAAAAAAAGAAAAACTGGAAAGGATAGTAATAAACCCCTGGTCGGGAGACGGGTGCTGACTTGTGAGGGCAGGAAAGGCCTTTGGGGGCTATGGATGTCCAGCAGCTTGTTTGCAGTGGTGGGTACGTGGACACATGTACACTTACAGAATGACACAACATTAGGTTGTATTCTTAGTGATTGTACACCGTACCCTATGAAAATTAAACCTCAATAAAAAGAATATTAATAAATAGCCAGATTTAATTGACATACTATATGTATATGTAGAGAGAATTCACAGTCTCTGAAAAGATAATTTATATTTTTTGTATCTTCATTGAACATTTTTAAAAAATCTATATCCGCAAAGAAAACATTAACAAATGCAAAAAGCAAAGGATATACTTACCAAAGTCTTTACTGAAAACCCAACAAAATGTTTACTAAATAATGTTAATATTACAAAAATATTGGCTACTCAGGAATCATGAAACACGTTCCTCAAAGACCTCTTGATAGAAGAAAAATAATCAAAATTCTTCGTAGTGAATAGGAAAGCACCCCCTTTAAAACCACACTGAAACTCCTGGGCTCAGAAACATTGCCCAAAACACATGTACTTCTGAAGAAAGGCTAAAATAAAGGAACACAGTAAAAAATAAAATGAATTGTAAAGTAAGAAATAATAAAGCTAAAACTCATGAAATGGATTTTTAAAATAATAAATCTAGAAGCTGTTTTAGAGCCCTGGCCAGGTAGCTCAGTTGGTTGGAGCATCATCCCTGTGCTCAAGGTTGTAGGTTCTGTCCCCAGTCAGGGCACTTGCAAGAGTCAGTGAATGGGTGGAACAACAAATCGCTGTCCTCTGTCTCTCACTGTCTCTCTCTCCCCCCGCTTCCCCCTCCCCTTTCTCTCTTCCTCTCTCTCTAAAATCAATAAAAAAAAAATTTTAATTAAAAAAAAGATGTGAATATGTGTTAGTATCCTTTTAAAGAAATCAATATAGTAATACCTATTATACCATAATTTAAAAGACTTTGTCCTTCATGCCCTGGCTGGTGTAGCTCAGTGGATTGAGCATGGGCTGTGAACCAAAGGGTCGCACCTTCGATTCCCAGTCAGGGCACATGCTTGGGTTGCAGGCCAGGTCCCCAGTGGGGGCCATGTGAGAGGCAACCACACATTGATGTTTCTCCCCCTCTCTTTCTCCCTCTCTTCCCATCTAAAAATAAATTAATAAAATTTATAATTAATTAATTAATTATAAAAAGACTTTGTCCTTCAGACTAAGTCAGGCTCTTGGGACTCTTTCTTCTAGAAGTAAAAGCAAAGACATGGCCCTGGCTGGTGTGGCTCAGTGGACTGAGTGCCATCCTGCCAACCAAAGTGTCACCGGGATTCCCAGTCTGGGCACATGCCTGGGTTGCTGGCCAGGTCCCCAGGGGGGGGCGTACAAGAGGCAACCACACATTGATGTTTCTCCTTCTGTTTCTCCCTCCCTTTCTCTAAAAATAAATACATAAAATCTTTAAAATAAAAAACAGAACTACGGGCAAACCTCAGTTGTTGTGGATTTAGTTACAGACTGCTACAATAAAGGGAGGATCGCGGTAAAGTGAGTCATAACCTTTTGGCTTGTAGAGGGTCTTGCCTTTGTGAAGCACAGTAAAGCAAAGCACGGTAAAACAAGGTACGCCTATATTCCTGTTCACCTTAGGGATTTTCATAATTTTCTGTTGAGTCAGAAGAGCTAGATGCAGAGAACTCTATACTGTAACTCTTGTAGAATAAACAGTGCCCTAAACCTTGACCCTGTGTATGTGTGCCAGTGTGACTATGTATCATTCTGTGAACATGAAAGATAATATACCAGGTTGGTAATGTTAATTACCTTGTAAAAAGAGCAGGCTCCCCCCCCCCCAAAAAAGTATTTTTTATAGTAGTTGTGTTGAAGCGGCATTATTGAAAAGTCCCAATTATATGAAATAGTATGTGCTTGCAGGTATAGGTGCAGGAAGAGATAAATGAAAGTAAGACCGTTGGCTTCATGAACACCAGGGGGCACCATCAACATTGTATGCTGTGGTATAATTGCCCCCCACTCCTACAACGGGGTTGTGCAGCTTTGCCGTCCTGGGTGAAGGACGATCACTGAAGACTGACATGATTGTCTCAGGGTGTTATTATGTAATCATAAAAATAAAGATCCTTTTACAGTAGTGAATAGGAAATAAATCTTTTCCCCATGGTAACAATTTTCCATTAGTGACAACCAGTATATCAAATCTAAAAGAACACCGAATCAGGATGTGGGAAGCCTGAGTTTTGAGTTTCAGCTAAGTAGTCCGATCTTTCTGAGCCTCCCTTTTCTCACCTGGTGAATGGAGATCTTACTGTCAGCTGTCTGCCTCTCAGAGCTGTCGGAGTGATTAAATGAAATAAAGGCATAAAAGCATTCTAATAAATTGGACATTTAAACATAGGGATTATTCCCTGAACTAGACAGTGAGACTCAATAGAAGCTGCAACTAATTCACATTAACAGTATCTTGCTCAGTAAGGTTTCCTGGATTCATTGATTCCCTAGGACTAGTTATTTATATGTAAAGCTACTAGAAGTGCTTTGCTAACATTACAGAGATCCCTCTTGTATCTGACTGCTACTTTGAAGTATGAAGTTTGGAAAATACATCTTGGATTTTTGTTATCAGATTGATGAGGTCCTGAGACAAGAAGACAAAGCCGAAGCCATGTCTGGCCATATCGATCAATTCCTGATAGCCACGTTCATGCAGCTGCGGCTCATCTACAACACACACATGGCTGATGAGAAGTTGGAGAAGGATGAAATCATCAAGCTGTACAGCTGTATCATTGGCAACATGATTTCGGTAAGGATGCTACTGCAGATCACGAGCTTCCCTTCAGTCTCTCATCCCACCTGCTTCTAGAGCCTGAGTCGGTGCAGGTGTTCCAGTGGGTCCTGTCATTTGGAGACATGTACAGGTGACCTCCTCTGGGTGTTGGATGGCACTCCAGCTTACCTTGTTAGGATACAAAGTAAAATGCTTACGTACTACCTAGAATTCTGTTTCTTGCCCATTTCTTCATCAGGCATGGTGGGCCCTGGCTGACTTTTCACATATAACTGCTCACATTAAATATACTTTTACAACAGGAGAAAAGCACACCAATTAATTATGGCTATTACAAGAGGTTTCAGAGAGTGTGGTGATTTTTCTTTTTCCTATTACTCTGAATTTTTAAAGATACGTGAGTTTGCTAGAATAGCCACCCACATTTATCTTCCCGCTCTGACACAGTCATGGTCACACAGCTGTTTCAGATAGAGAGCCTGGCCCGGGAGGCCTCGACTGGAGTTCTGAAAGACCTGATGCACGGCCTCATCACCCTGATGCTGGATTCTCGCATTGAAGACCTGGAGGAAGGACAACAGGTGATCCGCTCTGTGAACCTCTTGGTGGTGAAGGTTCTGGAGAAGTCAGACCAGACCAACATCCTGAGGTATATCTGTGTGCTCAGCATTACAGCCTAGTACAGCCTCTCTTTTGTTACCCAGGGAAGCCAGAAGGCACTGGATCCGTTGTAACTTTAAGTTTGCCTGATAAATTGATTTACTACTCTTTCCTCAAGAACCAAAGGCATTCCGGCCTTAAACAGCAGCAACTAATAACTCAGTAAGCCAGCAAATAAGCAGCAGTTTTGTAGAATACGTACATTCCTCTTTCAGTGACCAGTGACAATGAAAAATAGTGACAAGCTTTATCACTTACCAAGTGGTAAATTTACAAGGCTTAAATGGTTGGTGTTATTTTCTTAGTAACTGAATGTCAAATAATCAAAGGCAGTTTTTAATCCATGGGCTCTCAGTTGATTAAATGGATAGAGAATATTTACTCTTGGCCCTTCAGTTACTGATTTTAATTGGAATGCAGGTTTCAAACTTATTAATGCTGTTTTGTTGGCTTTTTCCTAGTGCCCTACTGGTTTTGCTTCAAGACAGCCTGCTAGCAACAGCCAGCTCTCCCAAATTCTCAGAGCTTGTTATGAAGGTGAAGTTGAAATAATTTGATCTCTTTCAAAGATGCAAAACTTTATTAAAGTGTAAGGAAAGAGGAGTTGGGACTAAGACATAGACAAAAATCAAGATACACCTGAAAAATACAGTTAGTCTCCATTTTGCCTTCCTCCATTTATACCCCTAGCTCAGGACCAAACAATTCCTGGCTTCTGTGAAAAGGAGGAACTGTTTTGTAAATATCTCACCAATTCTCCTAGAATCGAAAGAAATTTAAATTCTTTTGGGGGGAAAAGATATCTTATAGCCCAATAATATTTTCATCTCTTTAATGCAAAAACTCCAAATGTACATATCTATAACATTATAACACTGTTGATACACTGTAATAGTGAAAAATATTTTGTCTCCTCAGGTTAGATTTGGGTACGTAATATGTCTCTTACTCTTAGGGACCAAGCAAACCCAAAAGAGAATTTCTACATTCTCTTATTATGTAAGGCTCCTAGCTCTAGGAGCGGGAAGGAGGAGTGGCTGAGGTGATTAAATGGATGGCTTGTCACACTTCAGCCAGTGACATGGTTGAAGCAAGTAAAATTTTTCATTTTTAGCAGCCACACTTGAAAGATATGATGTGCCACATTTATATCCCGGATTTCTTTTAGAAGTGATCCCAGAGCTTTGGGAAGCTGGTTGGTGACATTCCCTCGTTCTTCAGTCATTCCGTCTAACTTTTCTTTTTGTAATAGTGTCTCTGGAGAATGGTTCGACTGTTGCCTGACACCATCAACAGCATTAATCTGGACAGAATTCTTCTGGATATACACATTTTCATGAAGGTCTTCCCCAAAGAGAAACTAAAGCAGTGCAAAAGTGAATTTCCCATCAGGACCCTAAAGACGTTGCTGCACACTTTATGCAAATTGAAAGGGCCCAAGGTGAGTGAGAAGAGCCACGGGAGTTTGGGAGAGCGTCATGGAAACAGCTCTGCTGCCATTACACTGTGCCCGTGTCTCCCGCAGATCTTGGACCATTTAACCATGATTGATAACAAGAGCGAGTCTGAGCTGGAGGCCCACCTCTGCCGGATGATGAAACACAGTATGGACCAGGCCGGGAGCAAGTCGGATAAGGAAACAGAAAAGGGAGCGTCTCGGATCGTGAGTGTCCTGACTTGAAAGACGAGGGAGTTGAGGCTGTTTGGAAGTAACCATCTTCTCGAAGGCTCAGGCATCGGCCCAGTGTCTCTCTCCTGCTGTGGAGCTATAACCATTTCCACTTTGCAGATTGCAAACATAAGCTGTTTTATGACTACGTGCTTCTTGGTTCCTACTAAAGGTTTCTTTGTGCCTAAGGCAGTCCACTGTGGGCTCTACTGGGGGAGGGATGGACCAGATCCACCCTTCCTCTTCTTGTTGAAAACCTGAGACTGGAGGCCGCAGTGACGCAGAGTGGCAGTGGGCCTGCAGCACTGGTGTTTCTGTCACCTGGAGGGACAGACCAGAGTGGTCTGGTGTTGAGCTCTTTCAGTCCTCCTCCAACCTGTGGCTCCTAATTAATAACTCAGGTCTAACCAACTAATCCTTCCTTGTGTCTTTCAACTTCTCAGGATGAAAAATCATCAAAGGCCAAAGTAAATGATTTCTTAGCTGAGATTTTTAAGAAGATTGGTTCTAAAGAGAACACTAAAGAGGTGAGAGGAAAGGGTTGAGCCTGGTGGGGATCTGCATTATGGAAAAGGGTCACTAACTAGCATCCACCCCCTTCCTTTATCTCGATAACCAGGGCCTAGCAGAGTTATATGAATATAAGAAGAAATATTCAGATGCTGACATTGAACCATTTCTGAAAAACTCCTCGCAGTTCTTCCAGAGCTATGTTGAAAGAGGCCTTCGGGTGATCGAAATGGAGAGGGAGGGCAAAGGCCGTATTCCCACTTCGACAGGTACAGTTTCCTCTAGTAGCTCCAGGAATTAGTCAAATTGGCTCCCAGCTCAGCAGCCAGAGGTTTTGATTGGTTTACATTTATAACCATGCACCTAATACTTAATGATCACCAGTAACGTTGACATTGCTACAGACAGTGGTCAGCTCCGTCTCCTGCATCGTCAGTATCTGACAATGGCAAGCTTCGGGCCCTTGAACCAGTTTCTCCCCTTGGTTTCCACCCCCCTTGCTGGCCTTCTTCCTGGACCTGAAGTCTGTGTTGGTGTCCGCCAGAGTTCAGTCCACGGTCATCTCTTCCTTCTCACTCTCACTCCCTCAACGAACCCATCCACTGGCATCACTTCAGATGGTGTTTGTGCCAGCAAGGCCCAGCTTGTTTGATGGGCAGCTCAGACCACCTTCCTGACCTTGACTGATATGTCCCACGTGACATCTCCATTTGGGTTTCTAATAGACATCGTAAACCCAGCGTGTCAAAGACTGAGCTCCAGCCTGCTCCATTTGCATTCGTCTCCCTCGTGGTGATGGCGCCTTTGTCCTTCTAGAGTACTCAGACCCAAGCCTTCAGTCTTCTTTTCCTCTGTCAGGAGGTCCTTTTGGGTCTCTCTGCAAACTACATGCAGAATCCACCCACACTTCCCACCTCTGTGGCTGCTGCCTGGTCTGGATCGGAGCACTCCCCTCCGGCTTCTGCTCTTGCCTCCCTCTGTCATTTCCACACAGAGCTTCAAAACAAAGCTTCTTAAACATTTTCCAAAGGCTCTCCCTTTAATTCTGCAAAAGCAAAAGCGTCTGTGAGGTCCTACATTGTACGGCCTTGATACGTCTGGGACCCCTTCTCCTGCTGCCCTCCCAGACTTTACTGCACCCCAGCCCCACTGGCCATGCACCTCCTTGGGGCCTTTGCACTGGCTGTTTCTTGCGTGTAGATTGATCTTCCCCCAGACAGCCTGGGGCCAGCCCACTTTCCTCCTTGAGGTCTTTGTTCAGATACTATCTCAATGAGCTCTTACTTAAAACTTGCGGCCTACCCTTCACCCTCCTAGCATACCATACAATGTAGGATGGAAAATTCACAGGGCTAAAGACTTTGGTCTGTTTTGTTGCCTGGCACATAGTAAACACTCAGTACGTGTTTGTTGAATGATAATGAATGAATGCTTAGCCTTATGTTAAGCTGAAATGTTTCTGTTCCCACAATAAAAAAGCCAGTGTTGGAGAATTACTGTTCACAGGACCCAGAGACAAAGGAAGACTTAGGAGGTGTCAGTTAATAGAAAAGAGCTGTCCAGACCCTTAAACCCAAGGACCCAACTGCAAAAGTTCCCTCTGACCCCGCAAAGTAGAACGCACACGCTTGTCCTGCATTTTGTTCTTTCCAAGGCCAGGGAGCCTTGCCTGCTCTTACGTTCTCGAACTTGTTTGCCTGTAAAACTGGGTTCCTTAGCAGTTTCCAGACTCCTGTCACGTTCTCTCTCACCATGTGCCTTGCTGGGCTGAATCTTCGGTGGTGTTCTCAAGTCACTTGTGTTGTTTGCAACACCTTCCAGTCTTTCTCTGGAGCCATGGTGAGCAGAATGTCTGACAGCACACCACCTGAGGACAGACCGTGGTTTGGCCGATGAGGGTAAAGCCTCCTTGTCTCATTCCCAAAGTCCTCTCTGCTGATGCTCAACACTGGAGTGATGCTGCGGGCCTAAACAGCACATTGCAACACAGGCCTGTGACCCCCCTCTTTACTGAATGCTCCCATGCCTTAGCCGTCTGAGCGCCCGTCCCTGTTGGCGTTTATGTTATTCTTCCTTCATTTTTTCCCTCTCGGTGTTCTCATCACTGTCAGGTGGTTTCCTTTCCTGTTTACCACAATGGAGTGTGAGTGCGTCTTCCCTGTACTTGGTCTCTTTAGCTTATGTCATACGTTTTTATTAATCTCAAATTGGTCCTCTTACATGTCTGCATGTTGTATGATTGTTTCTTCTCAAAAATTAAGGAGCTGTGCTGGGTTCTTTTAGTTTTGGTTTTCCCCTCTCCTGCCAGCATACTGATCTCAGTGCTGGGATCACAGTTCCCAGTTCCTAGCCCTTTGGCTGCCTGTTGGGCATTTCGGTTTCCCCCTCTTCCCCATGAATGGCCTGCAGGCTTGAGCTCCTTGCTGTCCTCCCCAGTTTGAATAAGAGCTTTCCCCTTGTGTCACGTGGCCTGAACCTGGTCTGATTCTTCCAAACATTTAAAGCCCGTAGGTGGTTCTCTTGGGCACTGATTGTATACTCGGAAGTAGCTGAGGCTTTTTGGATTGCCCAGGTCAGCCATGGGGTTCCGGGCATACAGCCCTGCACAGCCCGGGATAGAGACGGATGCCCAACTTTTATCTGCTCCTCTGCATCCATTCTTGAAGTTCTCAGTAAGCTTATCTTGTGCATTTCTGAGCACCCTTAATTACCAGCTCCAGAATGGTTCTAGTGGACTTCTGGTCAGGAAGTACAGTGGCGACCTCCAAGCCCCAAATTGTTCCCTTTGGTGGCAGATTAATGAGGGCAGCCTGGAAGTGGGGGGAGCATGTGTCTGAATATCCTCTCTCCGTCTCCTCCAGGCATCTCCCCCCAGATGGAGGTCACGTGTGCACCGGCCCCCACAAGCACGGTGTCCTCCATAGGCAACACAAACGGAGAGGAGGTGGGACCATCTGTCTACCTGGAAAGGCTAAAAATCCTCCGACAGCGGTGTGGTCTGGACAACACCAAGGTACTGCTCCTTTCCTCCTGTATGGGCCGGGGCCTGGCTGACCCAGAGCAGCGGCCCGGTGTCAGGTAATGTTGTTCCAGGGCCACCTCCGGACCTTACACAGTGTTTTTTCTTCTCTCGACAGCAGGATGACCGGCCTCCCTTGACCTCTTTGCTCTCCAAACCAGCTGTTCCTGCCGTTGCCTCTTCCACGGACATGCTGCACAGCAAACTCTCTCAGCTCCGGGAGTCCCGGGAGCAGCACCAGCATTCAGACCTGGATCCTCACCAGACTCACCCTTCAGGAACTGTGACCACATCCTCCTCGTCCACAGCTAACATCGATGACTTGAAAAAGAGACTGGAGAGAATAAAGAGCAGTCGCAAATGAAGCCGCCCCCTCCCAGCCCCCGCAGCTTTAGTTTACTAAACTAGAGTCCTCATAGTTTACAGGGGCCTCGGTGGGCCTGGCGTACACGAACTGGTCGTTTGCATCCACCGTGGATCTGGGGAGGAGTCACGGCACAAGTGTTTGTACATACTCTGCTTCTCCATCAGCTCCTGCCCCTCTAGAAGACTGTCTGTGTATTAGCTTAGTGTACAGACTTGTAAACAGCTGCCCTCCGCTCAGCTCAGACTAGTTTCCATGCCCTTTTCTTTTTACTTGCTCATTTGTAAAGTTGTCTTAATCTTTCCTACCTTTTAACCATTAGGACCCCTTTAATAATAGTCTTCCTTTGAGTTTGTGAGCTCTTCTCCCTGTAGCCCTGAAGGGTCACTGTATTCTGTATGAATGCATGGCATGATACAACTAATTTAAGAGTCTTTTATAAATAAAGTTTGCATTAACTGTATATGTCTCCCAAGATACTCCATGTCTGGGAGTGTTGGGAACTTTCCTGTCACCTGTTCTAGGGACCAGCTGGGTACTCAGCCAGTCAGAGAAAGATTAAAACGGCTTGCCTGCTGAGCCCCACCCTGTCTCGGCTCAGGGCACTCTTCGCTCTTTGGGAACAGAAGGGGTTCACCTTTCCTGCCTTCCCCATGCAGCTCCTGGGGGGCAGAGAGATCTCATTCTTCCCTGTTCCGAGGTTGGACCATGGCTTCCCTCCCACCATCACTGTGGTTCCAAGGAGCTCGTAGGAGTCCTGCCTGGTTGCTGCCCAAATGCACAGGAGATTGTGCCCAGGGGCGGCTGGGCGACAGTGGTTCTCACACTGCGAGGGGGTTTGGGTTGCTAGACTAAAGGAGTGTGGGGGAGCTTCGGGGCTTCCTGCCTGGTGACTGGAGTCTCCCTGTGTCGCACCGACAGTTGCTTCCCACTCAATGGGAGTGAAGCCCCCAAAGGGAGTGGAGGAGTCACCGCTGGAGTAAACACACAGGGCCTCCCTCCAGAGGCGGAAACGCTCTTCAGTACCAAGAGGTTCTGGATTCAGATGGGAGATGTTTGGGCCAATCACCAAGTCTAAAGGAAGTTTTCTAGACTCGTTTTGTTCAAGAAATGAAAGGCTGATGGAAAATGAGTTCTTTCTTCATTCCTGTCTTTATTTTCAGGTGGCCCCTATGCTGCCTGCAGTGGAACGTGCCTGTCTCCCTTAGGATGGGAACGCGGGAGTAGGCGTTTGCTGAAGGGGAGGTGGAGGCGGAGTTCGCACCTTCGTAGAAGAGCATATTTAGAGAGTAGCTGTGCTGGGGTCTGGAATCCGCTAACTCGGAGAAGCAAAGTGCCCGAGCTCACAGTGCCGACGGCTGTGTTACAAGGGAGGCAGTCAGTGAGAGGTGCGCCCTTCTCAGAAGGCAGATTTGGGTATGATCATTCTTAGTCCCTCCTCCCTGCTGTCAAAGCTCTGGGGCTTCGAAGATCTGCGAGTTCACTGAATGCCCAGTTTTTACTCTGCTTTCTGGACAACCAGAACCAATGAATGAGGTCAAGGAACTCGGTCCTACGTCTGTTCCCCAGCATATTGAAAATGGGAAGGGGGAAAAAGTGGGGAGCAAAGGTACCTACCCTAGGTCCCTTCACGCTTTCCCTCTGAGCTCAGGGGTGACCCTTCTCAACATAATCCTCCAGACAGTTACCAACCGATCAGCATTTCACACCAGGTGAAACTCACTGTCACCCACACCTGTCGGGGGCTATAGTGCCCAGTTCCCCGAGTAACATGCACCCAACAGGAATAGCAGTATAGTATATACAGACAGGTCAAGTGAGCTGAAAATATATAAGGATACAAGTGACCTAAATAACAAGTGAAATAACAGAATGCTTAAGAATATATCTCCCTTCTCATCCAGGAGTGGCACCAGCTCTGCCTGAGCAGCCTGTGAACAGCCCTGGCAGCGTGGAGGCTCACATTCACTTTTATTGAGAACTGTAGTTTTAGGAACAAACCACAAAAACAATTCTTTCCCTGGATTGCTTCCTGTGATCTTACAGTGAGGAGCCCAGAATGGGGGTGGCCCCCTAACTTCCAGACTGTTCAATGACCTTCCGTATCCACTTCTTCAGGCGGAACACGTGTGTGTAGAAGCCATATTTTCCATCCCTGTCGCAGCCTTCGCCCCACGAGACGATGCCCATTTGATACCAGCGGTGGTTAAAAGGGCTCTGAGGAAGTAACACAGGGTTTCCAATAGTCAAGTACAAGGTAATGTCAGCATTACCCTATCAGGCAACTGTTTCTGAACTTGGGCCCCTCCCGACCCACCCCGCCAGAACATCCACCCCCCAGCTCCTGGTCTGTAGAGAAGCTAGCTTACCTTCATGACAAACGGTCCCCCACTGTCACCTTCACAAGCATCCCCTCGTTTCCCTTCATTGAGCTTGTAACCTTGAGAGAGAACAGCAGTACTCAGGAGCACAGCTCACACCCCAGCCCCTTCAGGAGACACACCAGGAAGCGTTCACATGACCCCTTCTAGTCATGCTCAACTCTCCTCACTTCCCTGCCGCCACACCAATTCTTTTGCAAATCTTGTCAGCTCTCTCCTCAACATAGGTCCCATATCCAGCCATTTTCCCCAACTTCCACCCCGGGTCAACCACATGCCCTTCTACCTGGAACTAATACTGCTTTTGCGCACCTACACCCAATTCTGCATCCAACAGGCAGTAGGGCTTAAGTATCTTAGGTTTACAGGTAGCTGAGGGCAATGGTGGCTGCCTTTGTCCAAACTCCCCACATATCCTCCACAAACGATGCAGAACAACACGAACAAAAAAGCTACACAAAGAAACCACACCTTCAGTATACCTAGAATACAGAGAACACCCAAACTTCCAATCAACCTGACATCTAATTGTACACCTAATCTTAAAATTTATGTGCAGATGGGGATGAGAAAATATCTTAGATTTTTTTTTAATCAAGTGCAATTTAAATATAAACCCAGTTGAAGTGTAAACCCTTGTAAATAACCCCAAATCTACAAAGTGAATAGATGAAAACTAAAGAGATCCATGCAAAGATACTATAGGGAAACAAAAAATAAGAACAAAGATACCTCAGCCAATAAAAAGTCTCCCCTAACACACAACCATGAAACAGAAGAACACTGGAACGGAGTTAAATGTCCTCAAGCAAAGTTTTGCAACATGACAAAACACCTTGACTCAGAAATTCAAAAATGTAAAATGGGCAAAACAAGAAGAAATGCAAACCGGAAAGTGGTTGAAATGGAACTCAGACCAAAGAAGCAATCTGAGTCCCTCAGGAAGAATAGCGAAACGATGAAAAAGAACTAATATCTACAAATACCCAACGAAACGTCACGGAAATACAAAAAGACCAAACGTACAGACTGAGCGGTCCCTGGGCACCTGGCGCACGCACCTGAAGCTCTCCACTCTGAGACACGTCCTGGTAAAGCTGCTGGACTGCAGGGGCGAAGGGCAACCCTCAAGGCCTCCAAGCAAAACAACTAAATACTTCACCAGGTCCAGTCACACTGACATTAGACTTTTCAAAACCAACATACAAAGCCAGAAATAATCAAGATATATTTTCCAAAAATTCAAGGAAAACGTGGCCATGGATTCTGTGTGCTCCCAAGCTGACTGTCGGGTGTCCAGGCGACAGAAAAACAACGTATAAGAACTTGGGAAATCCTACACTCAAAACCCTTCTTGAAGAACCGACTAGCAGACAAACTTCATCCAACTGAGACGAATGCTCCAGCAAAAACACTAACTGGTCTGACAAGTAGAAAAAAATGCAGCTAAAAATGAGAGGAGAAAAGGGAAAGTAAACTCGAGGACTATTCAGAGCTAATAGGTGGGAGAACAATGAAGAGATTACAGAAGAAAAGGAACTAGGCGTGTTCCAGAAGGTCTAAGTCCAAAGATAATCAGTAGAACAAAAATGTAACCTTCCTAAACAAATGTAGTTTTTAAAAGAAAACATCATATAGGGAAAAACATAGCAAATGAAACATAATACATGTAAATATTATAAAATAATGAGCTAATAATCATGTATATGTAAATGGGCTTAACTTATTACAAAAGTTTTTAACTTGACTCACAAAGCAAGACTCAGCTATGCTATATCTATATAGGTATATATATAGATCTACAAATATATATGACAAACAGTGATTCATAAAGGCTAAAATTAAAGACATGAGATGGGCAAAGGCATATCAGACCAGTGGAAACAAAAACAGAGCAGGGATAGTAACCCTAAAATTGAAAATAAAGGACACATTTAAAGCTAAAAGCCACAATTACAGTGAATAAATAACAGTTATGATTATCTGCACCAAATAACAGCACTCATTTATAAAGTTAAAAACAAACCATAAGCAATGCAAGAAATACATTAACAATAGAATTTAATACACCAAACTCAGTACAATACAAAACAGAGCAAATGAACTGAAAATAAATAAGGATACAAATGATCTAAATAACAAGTGACAAGGTGCAATTATAACTATATATTAAACGACATATGCATAAGTGAACACACCTCAAACACCTACGCAACATTCATAGAAATGAATCCAACAGCTGTCTCAAAAAAAATCAGTTCCATAAAGTAGAAATATTACAAATAATACTCTCAGATTGTAATGCATCAAAACTCAAAATTATTAACAAAATCAAAATACAAAAGGCCCCTCCCATCTGGGAATTTTAAAACCACCTATTAAACAACTCTTGGGTAAAAGAGAAACACAAACTAAATTACAGAATTTCTAAAAAAATTGCCCTGGCTGGTGTGGTTCAATGGATTGAGTGCCAGCCTGCAAACCAAAAGGTCACCGGTTCGAGTCCCAGTCAGGGCACATGCCTGGGTTGTGGGCCTGGTCCCCAGTTGGGGGCATGAGAGAGACAACCAATCACTGTTTCTCTTACACATCACGTTTCTCTCCCTCTCTTTCTCCTTCATTTCCCCTCTCTCTAAAAATAAATAAAATATTTTTTAAAAATAAATTAACCAAAGTGTCAGCTCAAAAGGTTAGAAAGAGAACAAAGTAAACCCCAAAAACCATAAGAAAAGTTTTGAAAAGGTAAAAGCAAAAATTAATGAGAAAGAAAATTGAAAAATAAGCCTAATTAATAAGCCAAATTCCTATGTAGCTTTTGTTTATTTTTGCCACTACCAGCTAATTTACTCAAGAAAAAAACAAATATATGAAGTAAGGCTCCAAGGAAAAAATGTCCTAGCACACTGCATCACCGTAGAAAGGGCCACAGAGACCCGAACAAGTGGGGAGACCGTTTCTCGTCCTTGGATAAAATGACTCAACAGCAGAAAGATGCCAGTTCTTCCAAATTAATTTATAAATTTAACACAATCCCGATAAAAACACCGACAGTCCTTTTTACAAAGCTCGACAAGTTCATACCAAAGTTCACGTGGAAAAACAAATAAGCAAGAATTTCCAGGAAAATTCTGGAAAAGAAAAACTACAACTACGAGAGACAAGCCCTACCAGATGCTAAAGCAGATTCTGAAGCCTCTGTGACTAAAACAAGGCAGCGTTTTACTATAATAAACAATAGACCAGGAGAACCACATAGGACGTCTTCAAATAGAAACAGTCTGAGGTGCATGGAGAAAGCTAGTGTGTGACAAAGATAGAATTTTTAATAATGGTGTGGCCAGCTGGTGAGCCATCTGGGAAAAGATCGATTCGATCCACACCTTGCTTCACACACAAGCTCAAAGTCCAAACAACTCCGGGATCTGAGTGTGGAAAGACGAAACCAAGTGCTGGAAGGCGACACGTGACTTTCTCCACCACCTGCACACAAGGGAGGGTTTTCTGACTCTGTTAATAAATATGACTCCGTAAAAGTTTTTAATTGAGTGGCAAATGTTATAAAGATTAAAAAACCAACATAGTGGGAGAAAATATTTGCAACACATCACAAATAAAGGCCTAATATCACTAATAGGTGAAGAACTCTTTTTTTTTTTTAAGATTTTTATCTATTTATTTCCAGAGAGAAGAAAAAGGAGGAAGAAAGAAAGGGAGAGAAACATCAATATGTGGTCCCCTCTCTCTCATGCCCCCCACTGGGGACCTGGCCTGCAACCAAGGCATGTGCCCTGACTGGGAATCAAACCTGAGACCCTTTGGTTCACAGGCCGGCACTCAATCCACTGAGCCACACCATCCAGGGATAGATGAAGAACTCTTAAAAATTGATGGGAAAGGAAGAAAAATAGGCCAAAAAATTGAAGAGATAATTCACAAAAAATGATATAAAAATGGTCACTAAGCATATGAAAAGGAGTTCAAGTGGAAACGATCTAAATGCCCACATACAGGAAATGGCTGAATAAACTACGGGTACCTCCACATAATGGGGTCTAAAAAAAATTTTTAATAGCCACATTGAAGAGTACGGAAAAACTGTATAACCAATATGGAGTGAATTTCCAGACTGCATAAAGTGAAAAAAAAGCAAAGTACAGGAGAATATCTATGGTATGCTACCCTATGTGCAAGAAAAGGAAGAAAATACACATGTGTCTGCTCATTCGTGCAAGGGGAACACAGGAAGAATAAACTGTGAACTACTGACAAGGCTAGCTACCCGGCCTGGGTGGAGATGGGCGGAAAGGATGGCGTGGGAACAGGGCAGGAGGGAAGGGGAGTGTCAGTTTTCTGGGCACCTGTTTCAAAATGTCTGAGTTTTACAACCCTTTGAATACTCCAGAAGTAAACAAATAGGAACAACAAAGATGGGAGGGGCCCCAAATTAAACACAACTTTAAATAACGCAGAGGTGGGGTGAGGCCGGCCGTGGGGGAGAACTAGCCCAGGTTACTTTTGAACACAGCATGTCAATTGCATGTCCTCGGGCCACGGACAGGAACAGCTGCAGAAAGGCTGAACTCCAGGCAGCAGCATTGGTTGTCCCGGCTATGGATGAGTTAGTTCTGAAACTGTGTATTCTAGTATCCATCAAATAAGTAAATACAGGACGAGAACGGGAGTCAGGTTTCCACCATCAACAAAGAGTTGTTGATGTACAAAGGGAGAAGTTAACCCTATTGGACTGCTATGAGAGGCTTCAGTCTTAATTCACGGTTTTAGATCAGACAGACAGACAGACAGGAAAAATAGGTGTGCATGTTGGTGTGCATGACACACATTTCTGGTGCTTCCGGCGGAGAGGGCCTGGACACCCTGTCACTGCAGTAGCGACGCACTCACCGACCCCCAGATCCGGGCTTCTAAATGCGGTTCTCCACCAGGAGGAAAGTAGGATGGACCAGCTGTGCCAAAAGTAAGAAAGCACCCAGACAAGGACAGGGACAGCTCCCAAAATCACAGAAGCCAGGGTGCAGTGACTCCCCCTGGCCCTACCAGGGATAATTTGAACAGCAAAACAGATAATGACAATAACAAGTTATGACCCTTAAAGTCAAGTAAGGCCCCATGAGGCCACACTGATACAACGAAAGAAAGAAGAGGTCTCCCCCACCACGAAAAAATAACTAATAAATGCAGGAATGACAGAATTCGAAAAGCGCCATTGGGCCGCCATCATAGTTGGGAGAACAATTTGATGAGAAACAGGATAAACAGTGTCAAAGGTTCTCCCCACAAGATACTCACTAATTCTAAAGGGGAAAGTAGGCCTTGACTTTGAGAAACTTGGCAGAGGCAGACGCCACCTTCACCCAGAGGTCAGAGTCAAGGTCACCAGCTGTGAGACAGAAGGACACCACACCCTTCTGGTGGGACGCCGAGGACTCAACGTCACTTAGCTTGAATCCCATCATGAGGAGACCTTAGCCAGGTCCAGCAGAGGGCCAACCTGCACATTCACCAGCCTGTACTCACCAAACATGTCAAGGTCATGGAAGACGAGATTGAAAGTAAATACAGCAGCAAGCCTACGTTGGATCCCACATGAGAAACACATTTTTGGTCTTTTGCTATAAGAGACGTTAGCAAGTAGGACAGTGGAAAACATTTGAATGGCATCCACAGACGAGACAATTATACTGGGTCATTATGAATTTTCCGATTTAGTGACTACACTGTGGTTATGTAAGAGAACGTGCTTGCGTTTTTGGAAGTGCTCAGTCCGATGGGTGAAAAGGCCCCATGTGTACAACTGCCCCTCAAACAGTGAGTGTGGGTGCACACCCCATGGAGTGGGGGTGGCAGGGTCTCACTGATGGTGTGCAGGAGTTCTTTGCGTTATTTTTGCAACTTTTCTGTGAGTCTGAAATTACACTAAAATGTAAAAAAAAAAATTAAGTTAGGCCATTTATTCACCTGTCCCAAGCCCTCCAATCCCTGCTTATCTCAGTAAAAGCCAGAGTCCTTCCAGGCCCTTCCCCATGCACCTTCTACCTCTGCCTGCCCACCTGTCCCCTCCTCCACTGCGGTCCTTTCTGAGTTTAGTGCGGAACTCAGCCCCTCAGGCCTCCCTGCTCCTCCTCAGTCACACCAAGATCGCCTTCCCCTCAGGGCCTTTGCATCTGCTGTCCCGTCAGCCTGCAGCACGCACCCCCTAGACTGACTCACCCCTTCGGTTCTTCCAGTCTCTGCTCAGATACCACCTCCAAGAGGGCTTCCCCGGCCTCCTGCAGCCACTCTGAGTGGAAGGTCACCCAACCCCATCTCCCTCACCCTGACTTTCCTCTGCCTCATTTCTCTTCCCAGCAGGGATTGCTCCTTCGGGTCTGTTCCCGGACACTCACTCCCTCTAGGAAAGAACTCTCTGAAGACACAGGCAGGCACGTTTGGGTCCTTGCTGTGCACCCTGGACCTCTGAGTGGGTCACAGGAGGCGCTCAAGAGGTACTTGCTGAGGGCCTGAGCAAACGAATGGCTTTTTCTCCCCTTGCCATGGCCTCTGGCTGCTCCCTGCACTCACAGGTAACTACAACTTACCCAGGGACCCGCGTCACACCTAACGCTGTGAATGCACTACCTGAACCCTCACACAACCTTCTGGAATAGAGGCTTTTATCTCCATTTTATAGAGGAAGAAACTGAGCGCCCAACAGGTTAAGCGGCTTTGCCCAAATTCATGTGGCTTGTAAGTGATTGGAGCCAGGACCTGACCAGGGCTGTGCTCTTAAGAAGTCTCCATTCCACAACCTGCCCCTCACCCTCCCACCACCCCAGGGCCCTGCTGCTCCCTCCTGCCGGGCCACCCCAGGGACTTGCCAGCACAGAACATGTTGTCGGTGATGTGGATGCGGGTGGAGGCCTTGCAGACCGGACGCTCCACGATGGGCAAGTTCACCACCTGCAGGACGCTGGGCTGCATCTCGGCGGGATTGCCTGTCCACACCTCCCTCAGGTTGCCCCAGCCAGTCACCCGCCCTTTGTATCCAGCCTGGAGCAGCCTTTGGGGAAGGAAAACGGACTGGTGAGAACCCACCAGTCCGGGAGCCTCTGGCCCCAACACCATCCCTCAGAAACCTGAACCTCAAACACCAGTGAAGAAACTGAGGCCTGGGAAAGGGAAGGACCGCTGCGAGGCAGGATCAAACAGGCCAGAACCCAGCCCAGACTCCTTGGCTAAGGCCACCCCACCCCCTGGCTGCCCCACCTGGCTGCTGTCTGCTTGTCAGGCAAGCACACGGGGTGGATGTAGTTGCTGAAGGTGATGGGCTTCCTGAGCTTCAGCAGGGCGATGTCGCGGTCCAGGGTGTCCCTCCAGTTGTACCTGGGGTGGATGTGGATCTTTTCCAGCATGGAGATCTTTTCCATGCCTCGCTCATACCTGCAGATCCCAGCAGAGAAACGGAGAAGCCATAAGCCACTCCGTAAAAGACAGAGGTTCCCTGAGGAAGGAAACTGCCTGCTCTCGGGTCTGGGAGCCAGGGGGACCAGAGGGCCATTAACAAGGTGACACTTGGCAGCTCCCTGGTATCTTCTTCCTGGCCTGAAGCTGCACAGGACTTTGTTGTCAAACAGCCTGGGCAGACTGGGGAGGGAAGCAGGTGGTCGCTCTGGTCCAAAGAGCCTCTTTTCAGAAGTTACCCCTGGGCCATGCCCTGGGGCCTGCAGGGGAGCTAAGGGGAGGGCGGGACATCGCTCCCTGCAAAGTCCTAGTTTCACTGACTCCAGCTCCAAGCCTAGATCAGGATGTGGCCACATGGACTTTGCAGCATAGGATGCTGGGTTTCCCACTGAGAGAGACGTACAGTCATGGCTCAATTGCCCCAGAGCAACGGAGTACCTCCCATCCCTCCAGAGGGCTGAGATCCCCGCCAGATTCCCCTAGGCTCCCAGTTCTGTACCTGGTGCGGGAATGCTTGCCAATGCGCACCAGAAGGTCATCCTTAGTGAAGTTCTTGTCCCAAGGAGGATACAGGATACAGTGGGCAGCAGTGAGGACCCAGCGGTCACTGATGAGGCTGGCTCCACATAACAGTTCCTGGGGATTCTTCCGGAAAAGCATCACCTGCCTGGGAGGCAGAACAGGAAGCATTAGAGCTGGGGAGCTGCCCCTCCACCAGCCCTAGAAGCAGAAAGTCCCATTCTTTTTAAGAACTGGACAGAACTTCCTGCTGGGCCCAGACCTCAGCTTGACCTGGCCACTTTGGGGGACTGGAGCTTCCTGCTTTTGTACCCCTCCCCAGCTTCTTCTAGTCCAGAGGTGCACTGCTTAGCCCACCTCTGGGGTCAAGTTCTGCTGTGAGGCTTGAGGAGGTGCTGGGGCTGGGCTCTCACTACCCACGAGCCTAGGCCTGTGAGGGGAGAGAAGTCTCCTGGGGGTGGGATGAGGTGGGGTTGGCTCCAGCCAGAGGGAAGGTAGCTGGGGTCAGGGACGCACCAGGGCGCTAGGCCCATCTCCGCGTCCCAACCGTGCACGATGCGCCCGTCGATGTAGGACTCCAGAAGCTCCTCCTCTGTTTTGTCCTCTTTTGACATCTGCTCGAACAGCGGCCGCAGCCCACAGTCTGTACAGCAGGGCGGGCAGTGAGTGGCCAGGCGGAGGGCAGGGCCTACCCCGTGGCCCTGCACCCACCTGCTGGGCACCTCACCTGCCTCCCCAGTGCCGAAGGTCTTCTCATTGAAGAAGGTCTGGAACTCTTCATCAGTGGTGCGTCCCTGGATAGCCACGTTCGAGTCCTCATCTGGCCCATCGCCTGTCACCTCTTCCACTGGCTCCTCTGCAGGGACCCAGGCACCAGCTAGGACAGGACCCGGCTGCTCCTTGCCCACCCCTTACACTTCCCCCAAGCCCCAGGCTGGCTTCGGAGACAGTTGGTGTAGAGCAGGGGTGTCAAACTCATTTTCACCCGGTGCCACATTAGCCTCGCAGTTGCCTTCAAAGGGCTGAATGTAATTTTAGGACTGTAGAAATGTAACTACTCCTTAACAGTTCAGCGATAGCTCTGTGGTGCCGCCAGGTAGAAACAAGGTGCTGAGCCGGATAAAACAAGCTGGAGGGCCGGATTTGGCCTGGGAGCCTTGTGTTTGCCATCTGTGAGGTAGACGTTAGGAGTGCCAGCGGTGCCTAGGTTACTAGGCAACTTAACCTCAAGGCCTCACTGTTCTCAGCTGTGAAATGGGGCTAGAACCCATTCCCACCTGCATAATGGAAGGCTGTAGTGAGCATGCGCACGCACGCACGTGGTAACCCTTAGATTAGGGAAGCTGTTCTCCTGCTCCCTCCAGGCTCTGTCGCCTGGCCCAGGCCCTCAGCCCTGGCCTCTCACCACAATAGTCCAGGTCGCAGTACTCGAAGTTGGCAGGCCTCCCACTGACGTAGCACCAGGCGCCCTCCTCGTCCCCATCTGGGTTGCGACAGAAGTTCTCCACCAGCGGCACAGCTGGGCTGAAGTCCTGGTTGTTGCTCAGGTCCTTGGCCTGCCTGCTGGCCCAGGCCAGGCAGTGGGACCCATGCATGGTCACAGCCAGGCGACCCTGGTAATGCCGGCCACGCTCAGGGACACACTGGTCTGCTGGAGGTGACAGCTTCACTGAAGAGCCTCCTGAGCGTGGGATCAGCTCCATAGTGACGTCCTCTGTGCCTGGTGGGTGAGGAGGCAAAGAAGCAGAGTGGGTGGGGCCACACGTGGAGCTGGACCCTCGAACCGAGTCCCTGCCCTGCAGCCTTCTCCTCGCGTGACCTCAGGTAACCCTGAGCTTCTGTTCTTGCCTATGAAAGGGGTCAGTGATGCAGTTCTTGCAGGCGTGTAGAGAGGTTTAAGCAGAATAAACACCACTGATGCCTGGTGCCTCATAAACCAGGGACAGTAACCAGGTTCCACCCCCATAATCCATTTCGGGCTATCTGTAATCTGTTGGTAGCGACTGCCTGGAGTTTTTAAAGAAGGATTCTGTTTTCACAGGGGCAGAGGGAATTATAGGGGGATGACTAAGGATCTCCATGCCTGGCAGCAGGTCAGTTCTCAGCATGCTTTCTCCAGCTCTTGACCTTGATCCTGTGGTTCCTCTGACCAATGGGCCGTGGGCAGAAGTGACGGCCAGTTCTAAGCCTAGGCCTAGAGACATGTTGTGTACTTTTCTGCTCACTGGCTTGCATGCCAGCCATCACCATGGGAAGGCGGTGCCCGACAGCCTCTGCCCCAGGGTGAGCAGACCTGGGCCCACCCACCCAGGAGCCCCCAGCCGAGCCCAGGTTCCATCACAGACCCACAGACAGGTGAGCAGTGCCACCCCAGACGAGAAGAACTAAATGCTTATTGGTGCGTGCCCCTGAGCTTTTGTGGCTGTTTGTGATTTTGTGGGTTTTACAGCGTTATTGTGGCTATAGCTAACTGAGATGCATCATGGGAAATCATAATGACAGAATCTTGGGAGACTGGATTGTACGAGCCTTGCTCTGTGGTGTCCAGAGAAGGGCTGAAATGGTTAGGGAGGGCTTCCGGGAGGGAGGAGCGCCTCGAGCGGCAGGGAAGGTATCTGGGATAAGCCACAGCCTGGAGCATAAGTAGGTGAAGATGGGAGGGAGGGAAGAGGCTGGAAGCCAACTCTCTCTGGTCTCTTGACTTCTCTGACCAACAGGCCCAAATATGTGGCAAATGCCCACCCCCCCCTTGAAGGCAGACAAGGTCTTGGTTCCTGTCCCCAGCTGCCATGCCCCATGGAGACCCCTGGGCCTCGGCCCTGCCGCCCAGTTGCCCGAGGCTCACCACAGACAGGGATGCTGCACTCCTCCCTCCTCAACGTGGGGTCCGTAGTGTAGCACCAGGGCCCAGTGGTGCTGCCGTCGGGGTTGCGGCAGAAATTCTCCTGCAGGTCGGCCTCGGGGTGGGTGGTAACGTTGACTCTGGAAAAGGAAATCGCTCAGTGGGAGGCCATGCCCCCGGCACCCCTGACACCCAGGTCTCCTTGCTCCCCATTCTCAGCCCGCTGGCAGACAGGCCTGCCTGTCACTCACTCAGGCTTATGTGGGTAACGACTCCTCCACAGCTGGCACTCGATGCCTGACCGGGTTACGCTCTGGTTCCCTCGGTAGTTCATACCCAGTCCTTCGGCACAGTTACCTGCAGAGACCCCGGTCCAGTTTTCGTATCCTAAGGATTTGTCTTCCCTCTCTCTTAACAAAGCTCTGTCTGTCCACCCACTCCAAGCTCCCCCTGGCTCACGACCCTTACCCTGAACTTACTCCGCCCCTTCTCTGCACTCAGCAGTTCTCCAATCCAGTTAACAGTAGTCACCGAATATCTGCTGAGTGCCCACCCTCAGTGACGACCCGCTGACGGGCCTGTGCCAGGACACAGTGATGAATAAGACAGTCCTAGCCCAGGCAGGCCCCTGCCCTCCTGCAGCCCACACTGAGTGGCTCCGCATGGCCAACGGGATGAACAAGTGAACAGGCCTCATCTGGGCCCGGTCTACCTGTTCCGTCATCTTAGCTCCTCACGCCTCAGGGCCTTTGCACGTGCCATTTTCTTTGCCTTGGCGCACACTCTTATTTGTTCATCAGTGCGAATCCAGGTAAGACTCTGCTCCTCCTAGGGGCCTGTCCCTGATCCCGTCAGCAAGGTAAAGGCTCCTTCTTCTGGCATTCTCAGAACCTTTCCAGCGACCACTTTGATGTCCAGTGTTTTTGTTTCCCTGTGAAACTGTGAGCTCCCAGATTCTCTCCAAACCCCACCCCTTGACTTAGTGCCGGCGGCACAGCAGGGGCTTAGTGAAATGTCTGTTGAATAAGTTACTTAACAAATGAAAGTGTGGCCAGTAATTAAAGAGTTCCATGTTGTGGAGCCTGTGGTCACACTGACAGTGTATTCAAAAGGCTCAGCGAGGCACTTCAACCAATCTTTGAAGGATAGGGAGGTTTTCAGTAGGTAGTAATGGCTGTTCCAGGGAAAGACGAAAATGTAAGCAAGGGCCAGGAAGCCGACCCATCTTGGCATGGTTCAAGAAGCCCAGGTGGGGGTCTAGGTTTGTGGTCGGTGAGATGGGAAGTGAGGCTAGAAGGGGAAGTGAAGGCTAGAACCTACAGAGTTCGCCAGGCTAAGAAGCTGGTGCTTTACTGCAGTAGCGAAGGGGAGCCAGTCAAGGTTTTGGAGAATGAATGTGATGACATCATCGGAGCTCTGCCCTGGGGACATGGGGAGCCAGACATGGGAGCCAGGATGACTGTGAGACCTTAAACATTAATTCATTATCCATTCATTCATTTGTTCCTCCAACATGAATCATCTTATTGGCTGCCAGGCACAGAGCCAGGTGCAAAGCTATGTCCTTGAGCACGGGAGCAGAAAGGCACTGTCAGATGCTAGGAGCTGCCGCCACCGGGCCACCCCTACTCTGCCCTTCTTCCAGGCTGTCCCCGCATATGCTGTCCCCCGACCTCCACGTCAGTTTCTCACCTTCCAGACATTCACCAAGCTTTTCTCGAGATGTCTTCACCGACTCACAAGCTGGAAAAGACCCAGAAACACCCTTGGGAATAGAGCAGGGACAGGATGGGCTCACGTAAAGGGTGGGACGACGTCCAGAAACAGAGCGATGGACAGATAGATGGATGGAAGGAGAGAGGCACGGGTGGGGGGTGGCTGAATGATGGGCCAGATTCTCTAACGTAAAGCATCCCTGCCTGGCGTCCCTGGGACTCCCTCCCTTCCCAAAGCAGGCCCTTCCCAGGGCTCACCTGTGTACTTGGCCCAGAACGCATCCTGAAAAACAAGGGCTGAATGAGAGGCTGCAGCTGACCCTGCTGTGTTCTGTGTCTCAGGGATGTCATGTCTTCTCCTGATACTTTCCTGTTCCCCTACCCTGGGCGCACATGGGGTGGGCTCTGGGAGGCCAGTGGGAGGTTCCCTGCTCTTGTTTCCCAAAGCCCAAGCCCTCTGAAGAGAGGTATTTGAAGAGAGGGGAGCTCCCACACCCCCAGCGGAGACTAAAAGGGATTCCCCTGGGTGGGTAGACTGGAGAAGAGGGGGCGTGGGTCCCTGGCGTGGGGGGGGGCGCCCAGGCAGAGCCCCAAGGAAGGGAAAGGCTGTAAGGGCTCCCAGCCCCACCAGAGCCCCACACCCAAAGGTGACACAGAGTTAGCTGAGAAGCTGAAGCTGAGAGGCCAAGGGAGCCAGGGGATCCAGAGATCCCAAAATAGTTCTATGTCCGAAAACGGAGAGGACCCCCTGATGTCCTGTAGCCTCAGTGGGCCCTGGGACCAGGCAGTGGGACCTCTAGGAAAAGAGGCATCACCCATCTTGGCAGCCCAGGGCAAGGATAAGTTGCCAGCAGAGCAGTGGTGCCCCCCCCCACGCCCCTCTCTGGGGTCCTAGAGTCGGGCCCACGTGGGGGGACACCGGTGCTCACTGTGGCGGTGGCAGACTCCAGGGCCTCGAAGGCCTCCTCACGGCTGCACTGCTCCTCCAGGCACTCCCGCTCCAGGTTGCCCTCGCGCAACTCCTCCACAAAGCCGCGGTTGGCACGGCGGACCCGCTGGAGCAGCGACAGTGCTTGCTGAGGGGCCAGGAACACTGCCGTAGGAGGGGCGTGGGACAGTGGCCTGAGGAAGCCTGTCCCCTCCTTCCCGGGTCACCCCCAGCCCGCTCCCCATGTTGCCAGAGAGAAGCTGTCACCATCCGCCCAGGCCCGCGCGTGACTCCCCCTCTCAGCTGGATGCCGGGCCGAGGCCTCCCTGGAGGCTGGCTCTGGGTTCTCCGTGGAGCAAGGAGACCCCAGCCCACGGGCCCATCTGCCAGCCCGCCAGCCTGTCCCAGCTTCCAGGACCCCCTTACCATGCTGGCTGTGCACAAGGCTAAACAGGGCGACCAGGGCCAGGCAGCCAGGTGTCCATAGCCCTCCAGCGTGCGCCATAGTGTGGGGCTCCGGGGACTCTGTGGCTCGTCCTGACCCTCTGGGTTAATGTTAAACCAGTGTGAAGAAATCAGCTGAGAGGAAGAGGTCAGCGGGTCAGGGCCCTGAGGACAAGTGAATAGATAGTCCACCCCACCATCAGGGGGCACGGGTCTTCCTGGGGCCAGGGATGGCTGGTCTGGGAGGGAGTCACAGAAGAAAGACCAGGGTAACCACGGTCATCCAGCCCCTCCTTCCCTGAGACAGGGGCCACGTCGGGCCAGCAGGGTCACAAGGTCGCCCAAGGCTCTTTCCAATCCTAACATGTGATGGTCGCTTTAACCTGTGTGCCTCAGTTTCCTCATCTGTACAACGGGAATAGTACTTTGATGTGAGGACTACAGCAGGTTATGAATGGGAGTCCCATGAACTAGAGTAAGTACTTAACCATCAGTAGGAGGATGGATGTAAACCAGTGGGAGCTTTGCGCAAGCACAACACACAGACAGAAGGAGACACAGGCATGGAGAGATGAGTGCTGCCCCCCTTGCCCCAGGACACACCGGGGGCAGGAAGGCCAGCACTGCCCCAGCCTCTCGGCCAACAATGGAGGGTGGGTCCCCTCTTGCCCATCTGGGAAGCTGTGGAGGTACATTTGTGTACAGCTGTTGCCTAGAAGGTGGAGCCAGAGCCAGGGCCTGGGCCTCTTGGGCCTCTGCTCTACTTCCTCTCACCTCCCAGGACCTGCTGCCCTGCTGGGAACAGGGGCCAGCCCAAATCCCTGGGTCCCCAGGGGCAGGGCCCCCCCTCTCCCTGCCTGTCTGTCTGTCCTCTGGGCCAGACTAGAGCACCTGCTGGCTCTACACAGCCCCTTGCCCAGCCCTTCTCCCCTCCCTCCCCCATTTCCTGTTTGTAGTATGCAAGGTAAATATTAGTCCTGGGTCTAATTAGGACAGAGGGACAAAGAGCAGAAACACAGGGAGCACAGGTTCTGGCCTCGCCCTCCTTGGGGCCTGGCTGGCTAGGGACGGGACTGCAGTCACGTACCTGCGCGCTGTCTGGGAAGATGACGGGGAGGGGCCCGTGGAGAGCAGGGAAGGGAGAGGATTGACAGAGAACTGGGGCCCAGGACTCCCACAAGTCCGCGTAATTCCTGGGTGGCCCAGTTCCTACATTTATATTTCTATAAATTTATATTTCTAGTATATGTTCCTATTTCTCTCTCCATATATATAAGTATACACACACATATGCACACACACACACACATATATGCTTAAATTGAGGTTTAACCTATATGCAGTAAAGCGAAAACAAACCGTAAGTGTTTAACTCAAGTCGTTATCCATACACCCTGGAACCACCTCCAGATCAAGGGAAAGAACAGTCCCGGCCCCCACATGGCTCCTTTGTGTCCTCCCTGAGATTAACCCACATCACCACAGATCAGTTTTGTCGCCCTTTGAACTCACCTAAGTGGCAACGTGCAGCAGCATTTACCTGGTCGTGTCTGCCTTCTCGCACCCGGTACGTTTCTGAGATTCATCCGCGCTGTGTGACTGCAGTCGTTCCTTTTAAAGCTGCACGAATATAGCATTTTACTGATCCATTCACCTGTTGATGGGCATTTGTACTAGCTTCCAGTTGTTGGCTCTTATGAATAACACTATGAATATTTGTGTACAAGTCTTGTTTCTGTTGGGCACAGGCCCCGCGTGGGGTTGCTGGGTCATAAGACAGGCGTACGATTTGCTTGCATCGCTGTGACTAGTTTCACTGCGTGGCCGCACCGGTTCCCAGGGTCTGGCCGTCCCAGCTGCTCAGACCCTGGTCAGCACTTTGTGTTGCCCACCCACTCACAGTTGGGGCTGGAGGTGTCTCATCGTGGTTTTAATTTGCATCCCTGCTTTTAGTGACCCCGAGTCTACCCTTTCTCCTTTCTTCGTGGGGTGGGGAAAAGATCTCATCTCGCTGACTTCTCTCGAAGCCCCACACCGAGCAGGGGAGGGGCAGAGTGGCTCAATGGAAGAGAGGTGTGGTTTCGCCCTTCCACCCGGTGGCAGGTGGCCGTCCCTTTTCTAAGGGCCAGGCTGAGCCAGTGCCCAGTGACACAAGGGAATAGTTGGACACCACCACAAGGACTGAGGGACATTCGACAGGACCAACGACCCCCGTTTCATGATAAGTCCAGGCCATGGACACACACTGGTGGGCGAGGGAGGCTGCCGGGACGATGGAAGCCGGAGAGGGACCTGACGACCAGCTGCACAGAGGGAACCGATGCACTGTGGCTGGCTTAGACTTTTGAAAAAATCCATTCTAAAAAGACAAGAAAACTTAAATGTAGATTAAGGGTTTTTTAATAATGAAAAAGTCTTTGTTAACTTAGAATTCTACAACACATGGTTGCACTTTTGAAGCCTCACGCGTCACAGCTCAGGCCAAAGGGTTTACAACAAACAGACCGCACATGCATGGCAAGAGTTAAGTGGGTTCTGGTCCCACGGCCTCCGCCTTTTCCTGGAAGAGCCGGATACCACACCTGCGCCCTCTGCTCTGCGGAGGGCTGCGGGCAACATCCACTCTGTGCGTGGCTCTGGGAGGACCCAAGAGTCCTGCCAGGCTGGGGTGGCACCACCATCAGTGCAGGGCTCCAACAGACCCAGCACGCCCTTGGTCTTCGGGGTCTGATACAAGTCCCCCTGCCTCCGGGGACCGTTCTCGGGACTCTCCGGGCCCAGTGGGCATGCTGCCCCTGAGTGTGCCCCTCCTGCTTTCCCCGCAAGCGCACGCCTGCACACCGAGAGCAGACCAAGCCCCTCTGCCAGCAAGGGCGCCGTGAGGGGCTGTATTTCTGCCTAACAGGTTGGCATCAAACAAAATCAGTAAGACCAACCCTATGCTGTACGCAAAACTCCATAATCACTGAAAACAGTAACACTATGTTCCAATACATACAGAGGATTTCAGAGACGGAAGAAAGTCCAGATATTATTCCATCCAGACATTTTGAAGCCTCCGGCTCTGTACATGCACTACAGGGTGGCCTTGTCTTTTAGGGTATTTTTTTTTAATTCTCAAAACTGTAAATTTACCCTAAGACAAAAATAGTGTTTTTCCCTTTCGGCTGAAATTATCTCTCTTTTGATGGTTAATTAAGTTTTTGTCAATCTGATCAGCAGTTTCCCATTTTGATTTAAAAATATGAGTAAGTCCATTTCCACTTAATAGAAACCTTTTATTTATTTATTTTTTAGAGAGAGGGGAAGGGAGGAAAAGAGGGAGAGAAACATCAGTGTGTGAGAGATACATTGATCAGCTGCCTCTCACACGCCCCCAGCTGGCCCTCAACCCAGGCATGTGCCCTGACCGGGAATTGAACTGGCAACCTTTTGGTCTGTGGAACAATGCCCAATCAACTGAGCCACCCCAGTCAGGGCAGAAAACTGTTAAAAGATGGGATCCAGAGAAGAAAAAAATTAGCAGGGTTCCATGGTGGAGCTGCGATTGGAAACCGTGGACTGAGCCAGTTCCCCCAGGGCCCTGTGAGGAGTGGAGGGCTCTGAGCGGGGAAGCTAAATGGTCAAGGTTGTACACAGAGTTGGTGGTAAAGTCTGGACTAACATCCAGACTCCTGCCTTAGGCCATCTCTCCTCCTCACATGACCTTTGTCCTGACTTTCTGGTAGAGTACAGCCTCCCTGTACTGTGAAGTATACTCAGAGGACACGCCCCCGAGTACAAAACCATTGTGAGTGATGTCGGCCTGCTTGAAGCCAGCAGTACCTATAGGAACCATGGAAGTACCTTAATCTCGCTTGTCTTTCAGTTTAGGAGGGCCAGTTACAATACTATTAACAGCCAGCTACAATTTACCAATTGCTCACCATGTGCCAGGTACACAGTACTAGGGAGGTAGGTGCGTATTTATGCCCACTTTATGGATTCAAAAACTGAGGCACAGAGAAGCTAAGTAACTTGCCTGAGTTTATGCAGCTAGTCAAGGGCAGAGCCATGATCCACATGTGAACCTGTCTGTAGATGGAGCTCTTTAACAGTCTATGCCTTGCATTGTCAAAAGTCCCTAAATGTGGTTTAGATTTTATTCTAAGATTTTCTTAATAAATATTAAAGTTGCAAATCAGCCCCTAAGTTCATTGCAACATTATTTACAATGTTGCACCAACCCAACTTTCCACCAATAGATGAGTGGATAAGGAAGATGTGGTACATATATTACAACGGAATACTACTCAGCCATAAAAAGAATGAAATCTTACCATTTGCAACATGGATGGACCTGGAGAGTTGTATGCTGAGTGAAATAAGTCAGACAGAGAAAGTGAAATCCATGGGATTTCACTTATATGTGGAATGTAAAGAACAAACTACATGAATGAACAAAGTAAATGCACAAACAAAATAGAAACAGACTCACAGATACAGAGAACAAACTAGGGATTGCAGGATGGGTGGGAAGGCGAAGGGACTGAGAAGTGCAGGTAGGTGGTGGCTCCAAAGCAGTCACGGGGATGCAAGGCACAGCACAGGAGCAGTCAGTGATACTGTAATGACTGCGTGTTGACGCGGTCACCGGCCTGCAGTGTCTGCATGCAGCGTTGTGGCTGAGATGAGACAAATTCACACAGACTACCAAGTCCTGTGGAGGAAAAGGGACAGCACGGCCACTCTGTCAAGAGGAGAGTGCCCAGACCTTTGCCTTGACAGGCTTTTATTGGCTTAATTTGAATAGGAATACAGGGCGTGTATGGAAAGATCATCAATCATTGTCAGACAGTAATAATCAGATAGATAACATTCAAAGAACTATGAGGGCCTATTTAGAGTCAGATGGCTAAAGGGCTATAAAACTTTGGGGAAACAAGCTCATTTCAGGCTTGGACCCTTATCATTTAAATTGAGGGTATTAGCAAAGTAGGTTTCATGGGATTTTATTAGCAAAGTAGGTTTCATAGCATTTTTTTCTTAGGCCTGATCACCCCAGGGAACCCGCCCTTTCCACACAGGGCCACACCCACCTCCAGCATTGTTTCAGGTTTAGGTCAGCAGGGGAAGTAAGGCAGCCAAGAGATTAGGAGACTTCTTGCAGACAGAATGAAGACTCAGGCTATGTCAAAGCCTAGGGAAGAGGGTCCATCTCCCCCTTTCTCCATAGCCCCCCAAGTCCTTCCCTGAGGGCCCTCTTGTGACCGTGCCTTAGGTCATCCCTCCCTTGAGGAATCTTACACGTCATTGGCTAACCGGTCATGCACTGGGGGCCAGGCAGAGTGCAGTAAAGTGGGCAGAGGTGGTGCTCCTGCCAGGGAGATAAGCTTTGTCTCCTTAGTGGCTTAGGGTCTCAAGGTCTCTCACTCAGCCTTAGCCATGGGGGGGTTACAGCTTCTGAAACCAGGCAGGGCGGTTCCCAACAGCGTGTGGTGCCAGGGGGCGATGGAGTTATCTGGGGGAAGCACTTTGTAAATTATAAATTGTCTAACCCCCATGCTGTACACCTGAAACTAATATGAAATGTAAACTGTAATTAAAAAAAATAAAGTTGCAAATCAGGACAAAAGATCCTTTTTGTGCACCTTGCTAACGTTTGGTTCAGCAGGTACAGACACTGCCTGGCTAAACCTGCATCCATGAAAAGACGCTCAGCGATGTTTTCGTAGGACTTTGGCCCTGTGCAGGAAGCAGCACTCAAATTCGGCACTACAAACACCTAATGGTCGAAAGTGACTGTATCAGGGGATGGAGGAAAGTAGGAAGAAGGAATAAGGAACTTTTGACATTGCGATGACAAAGAACTATTTTGAAATCAGGAGGAAAATATTTTCTCAATTGGTGAAAACCATTCCAGTGACCCACCTTTCCAGGACAGTCACCGCGTTGTGCTTTAGCCGGGAGAGCACTGCATTAGGAGTCAGAACACCCGGGCCTGCCCTGGTTCTGCCGCAGACCAGTCTCGTGCCTTGGCCAGTGCCTTTCCTCTGTTTTCCCATCTCAACAAGAGCTGGAACAATGCTCTGATGCCCATTCTCAACTTCAGTCATGGGTGAAGGCAGAGCAGTCTCCCGAACCAGGTGCCCTCGAATTTGTTGGCTTTGATCTGACCCTGCTTCCACTGAGAGAGTGTGGGGGGCGTGTGGCCAGGGATGTCCCAGCTTTGGGCCTGAGGATGGTTGTGGAATGCTAACAGGCCTCCCCAGCAGCCCCAAAGCATCCCTGCTTTGCTGCACAGTTCAACCTCAGGTTTTAATGAATACATCCCCAGGATACCTAACAGCACTGGGCGTGCAGTCCCGAGTCAAAATGACACTGCCTGAAACAGGAACTGGAAAAGATAAGGACCTGCAGAGCCTCACGCGGCCTCCAAGAAGCGGGCATGGCTGACTAAAAACATTAGCAACTATTTTTCAGGCTATGGCATGGCTTTCCTCTCCACAGATCATGATTTCCTGCTGTCCTCCTTCCCTTGGAAAATTTCAGAGTTATGCTTTGCCAAGAACTAATTCAGAACGGGTGGGCGGCTGGGTTAATGTCAGTAGCAAAGTGGGAGACGTGGGGCTGCTTATGACATTGTGAGGAGGTGCCAGGAGGCTGGAGAACATGCCACGTTTCAATCCCGGCCCTGCCGTTCACTGGTGAAGGGGCTCAGAACAGGGCCTATCCGAGACGTCCCACACTGGCACGTGGGTTCTTTTGAGCTGAAGGTAACTGAGACCCTGTAAGCGCATTAGAAACTTTTACCTCTCGTTTAAAGAATTTAGATGTGAAGCCTGGTCCATCAGAGTTATAAGCAGTAGCAACTTTTAATGACCTATCTATGTGGCAGAGCAAACGTCTAATTACTGAACGTGTTATCATCCTGCAAATGACCTTCATCTCCTCTGAAGCCTCAGGACGTCGTACTCCATTCTGTGGCTCAGGATGCCGTACATACCTCATCTTTCCTGTCTCTGACTCCTCATGTATGTGGGGTCTCTGACGCTCTCATTATGTGGGGCTCCTGTACACACGTAATTATATTGGGTGATTTTCTCGTTAACCTCCCATGTTGATTTATTAGAAGGGTAAGAACCTAGGATGGTAGAGGAAAAATTCTTCCGCCCCAACACTGATTGTGTGGTCTCAGCCAGTTACTTCCTGGCTCTGATACTTGGAGTTCTCATCTGTGAAACAAGGATCACACCTATTTTGTAGGACAGAAGGATGCAAGAATTTATGTTCTTCCTGTCTCTCTTGCCTCCCACTCCTCAAAGCAATAATCCAATCTGGCTTCCAACTGCTCTCTCAGCTCCCCAGTGACTTCCACAAATTTCAACCCTCTCAACAGCAAGAGACACTGTTGTCACTTCTTCCTTGTTGAGACTGAGACACTCTTCCATCAGCTTCTGCCACACACTCTGCAGGTGGTTCTGTTTCGCTGGACACTGAGTTTGTCTCCTCTGAGGAGCCTTCCTCCTCCCATTCACTCTCCCTGCCCCCAGAGCTCTGATGACCTTGTTGCAGTGTCTCCCCGACTCCTCCTCTATGCCAGGCATTTCTCCCCAGGTTGTGCCTACTTCCAACTGCTCACTTACCATCTCTCCTGCAGGCACATCAACCCATCCCAATCCAAAATTAGAACTGTCCCACACCCACCCTGGTGCCATGTAACTCACCAAAAGTCAAAAAGCAGATCTCTCCCCCTCTCAGCCTTTGACCCCTGTCACCCACCCCCCCAGAACATATCCTCCCTCCCATGCACAGTACCGGCCCTGCTCACGCCCCGCTATTAGAGGCCTTTCCTGACCATCCTCTGCAAAACCACACCCACACTTTAACTTCTCCCCTGCATTTACCCGTCTGACGTGTGTGTTTATTGTCTTCCCACACTAGAATGTAACATAATTTCTAGCAGAAATTATATTGCTGCTAGATCCCTAACAACTTACAGGAAGTGCTCAAGAAACACTTGTTGGATGAGTGACCCTGTTTCTCTGCATTTTCATGGTGACCATCCCACTCACGCTGCCTCAGCAGCCTGCTGATTTCCCCACATTGGATCTCCCCCGCCCACCTTCTCCAGGGGTCTCTTCACACAGACTCGATCCGGCCGTTCCCCTGTTCAAAACCCTTACAGGAGTTCCTAGGTGTTCTGAGAATAAAGTCCAAACTCCTGAGGCGAGCTGGCTGCACCCCCTCCCCTCTCTTTGCTCCGGTGGTGCTGGTCTTTCTTGGTTGCTCGCTCCTCCGGGCTCTCATCACGGGGCTTTTTCACGTGCAGCCCCTCACACCCCACCGGTGCCTCCTCATCCATCGGGGTGCAGCTGAGATGAAGAGCCCCATTCCAGCGCTAGACTATGTGGGTTTGAGCCTCAGCTCTGCCTCCTAATAGCTTTGTTCCCCTGGGTAGGACAAAGATCTTTGTTCCTCGGTTTCCTCAACTGTGAAAGAATAACGCAACCAGCTACTTTACAGGGTAGCTACAAGGGTTATATAAATAAACTCACTTACTGGCCCACAATCGGGGCTGAGGGTTTACTACTGTTGTTATTCCATGGGGATGTGCTCCCTGATGCCCCAGACTAAGTTTAACCGTCTTATGAGACACCTCTACAGCACCACCGTGTGAAGCTCCTCTGAACCCTCATCCAGAGCTTTCTGTCCCCAGGGGATCACGAGCTCTGCAAGAGGCACTGCCCCTGTCTTGCTCAGAGCTTTGTCCCCAGCACTCCAGGCCCGCAGTACATGCAAGACACATATTAATTCCTCACGCCTTCCCTCAACAGGACTGACCGTGGGCCAGGGATACAGAAAGGGTACCACCAGGCCCTCCCCTCCCCACCTCCTGTGAGTCCAGAGAGAAAACCAACTTCACAGCCCTCAGGTGGTAGAAGCTGCCAAAATAACCTGCAGCCTGAATCACACTTTTGAGCTGTGAGCTAGGCTCTGGCCTTTTAATCTTTAATAGTCGTCCAGTTTGGTTCCAAAGAGAAGAGCCTGTCCCTCAGGGAGCTCAATGGGAGGGACCACCCCAGCACTCAGCACCCCGCAGGGCAGCAGCTGCCCGCTACGTGACCACCTCCCCGAGCAGGTCGTTGCTGAAGTGCTTCAACACGCACTTTGTGAAGTTCCTGGGAGTCTGAACAGCTCTCCTCGAAGTGGATAAAAACATCTTATGAGGTTCACCTCAAGTACCGGGAAACAATTAGGTGGTCCGTGAGCAGGAAGGGAAGTCGGACCTGCTTCTCCTAGCAGACCCTAGTCTCTACCAGGCAACCCCATGAGGAAGAAGATCCCACATGCAGAAAACACCAGTCTTTATATAGAGCTCTGCTAGGGACAGGCGAGGGTGTCAGGTGCCCGTCTCCACCTCCACCACTTCCGCCCAGGTGCTAAAGCCCACGTCCTTATGGATGAGCACCAGGCTGGGGGCGGGGCCCGGCTCCTCCGGCACCACAAAGCACTTCTCCTGGCTCTCAGAAATGGTGACCTCGAAGACGTCCTGGGCTGGGGACACGGTCTGTTCATCGCGTGTGTCCAGCAATTCTGGTTCAGTCTGCAGTAAGACCACAGCGGGCTCAGAAACAGCAGGAGGCACACGAGGGGGGTTGGAGGGCACCCCCAGCTGGTGACTGAGCTGGTGCCGCTTGAGGCTCTGGGGGAGGGTATAGCCCATGCCACAGGTGGGGCAGCGGTAGGGCTTGTCGGCCAGGTGGGATTTGAGGTGGCGCCTCAGCTTGGTAGCCAACGTGTAAGCACGGCCGCACTGGGGGCACGGGAAGGGCCGCTCCCCTGAGTGCAGGCGCTCATGAGCGCGCAGCGTGTGTGGGTCTCGGAGGGCCTTGCCGCACACGGGGCACAAGTGGGCCTCGCCGGTGTGGGAGATGAGGTGGCGCCTCAGTTCGGGCAGCTGGGGGAAGGCACCAGCGCAGTGCGGGCAGCGGTAGGGGCGCTCCCCTGTGTGCAGTCGCAGGTGCCCACGCAGGCTGCCCCGCTGGCGGAACGCCCGGCCGCAGTGCGGGCACAGGAAGGGCTTTTCCCCTGTGTGGAGCCGCATGTGGTTCCGCAGGGAGCCCTGGTTGGCCAGCGGCCGCCCACACACAGGGCATGGGCAGGGGGCAGGGGCAGCTGGCACCTGATGGGTCTTGCGATGCAGTCTCAGGGAAGGCCGGCGGGCGAAGGCCTTGCCACACTGGTCACAAGCAAAGGGTCGGGCACCTGAATGTACAACCTGGTGTTCTCTGAGGTCTCGCCTGGTGCCATAGGCCTTGTCGCATTGTGGGCAGGGAAAGGGCCGCACCCCACGGTGGCCCAGCATGTGGGCTTTGAAGCTCTCCTCTGAGCTGTAGCTCTTGCCACACTCTGTGCAAAGGAAGGGCTTGTGGCCCGTGTGCACAAATGCATGCTTCTTCAGGTGGCACAGCTGCAGGAAGGCTTTGCCACACTCCCCACACCGGTACCGTCGCCCCTGTTTCGGGGAGCTTCCTGCCGGGACAGGAGGGCTCCGCAAGCATGCAGAGAAGCTGGGGTGCTGCTCCCCATCCTGCTGGGTGGTGGGCTCTGAGGTCTTTGCTCTGGGTCGGCATGGGTCACCGGGCCTATGTGACATCTTGACCAGGTGAGCATACACCTGGGTACCGCCGGCAGAAGATAAGGAAGTAGCCTCCCTGCTCTTGAGGCCCCGCTGGGGAGTGGAGCTGCTCTGCGGCTCAGCTGGCATCTGCGTCTGGGGTGGGTCCTCCTCATCCACGCTGCCGCCCTGAGACAATGGACCAGGTGATTGGCTCTCCTGGGAAAGTTGGTCCTGGGTTTGGGGTTTAAGTCCGGAGCTCACCATACTCTCTGCCTGGATGCTGGGTGGCGACTGGAGACCAGGGTCTGTGGAGCAAGAGTGGAGTGCTGGAGTCAGGAGAGATGATAGCAAGTGGGGACAGTGGGAGTCACAAGGCAGTTATTTAGGTGTCTCCCCCGTTCAGCCTCTGGACCTCAGTGGGAGCCATGCCATCAGTCTTTGCCCTAGAGCATGAGCCACACACCCCATTTCTCTTCCTGACCAGTCTCAGGTGCTTCCTGGTGGGGCAGACATCTGGATGATTCCTAGAGTAAGGCCATCCAAGCATCCCCTTGTTCTCCTGGAGACACACACTTAGGATGAGTTGAGACCACCTCCTCCTCACCTTAGCTCATTTGAAAATAGAGACCCAGTCCCCACCCCAGATAGAAAAAACATAATAGATTGGAAACCTATACACAGCTTGCTGTTTTCATCAACAGGGCCTTACTGTTCCCGGAAATTTATTCAGGAAGAGAAAAGTTGCCAGTATCTGTACTGTTCATTTCAAGGAAAAGACTCATCACTCTTTACAGAAAGCATCAAATGACAATTTTTACCTCAAGGCTCTGAACCTCTTGCCTGAAAATTCTGGCCCTGTTGTGCCTACAAACCCTAAACCATTATGTCATGCTCCTTATCCAGTGCAAATCAAAACCTGACCCCACCCCACACTGAAACACACCCCTTACCCCAGACTTCAAAACTTCAACGCACATCCAGGCTTTGCCCTGCCCCCTCAGAAAAGCTGCGGAGACTCTCTAGTGTCTACCTTCCCTTCTTGGGCCGTAAGCTCTGCTTTGTCTTATCAGCAGTTGTTTCAGTGATAATTTGGTAAGTCAGCATTTACTTGACACGTACCTGAGCAAGGCTCTCCTGCATCCTCCCCAGGAGAGACCACTTCCCGTTGTACAGCAGAGTCCACTTCTGTCACCGCAGGCACAGCTGCCTCTTCTTCTGGCCTGGCCTGAGTGGGGCCCGGGCCCTCAGATGGGGACCGGGGCCACAACAGCAGCTCAAAGCCTGGCAGCACGACCCGGTACACCTGCAGGTGGAGCCTCTCGCTGATCCACACCGGGGCCACGTTTCCCTCACCCTCCAGCCTGCCCCGCTGCACCAAACTGCAAAGCAGAGCAAGAGCTAGCTCAAGAGACCCTCTTCAAGTGGCCCTCCCTAAAAGCCCCAGCTCCTGGTCAGTCCGAGTCCTAAAGGACCGCATGCCTTTGGAACACTCACTGCAAAAGACCACTGGGTGGGGGATTACAGCCGGCTTCCGGTTCCAGCCCATGCCACAACAGAAAGCCTCAAAGGAGCAACTTTACTACATACTCTCCTGTAACTTACCTGGTCCAGCCTGAACTCTGCTCACAAGCACACACGTCTCCCCATGGGCCTAGTGACACATCCTGAAATAAACCAATAAAAGTCCTTCTCCCATGTGTTTGAGGGGACCAGAGTGGGAGGAAAAAAACAAAAACAAAACCAATGTAGCCTCTCTTGAGAGAGATCTAAGATGAAGCCCCTGGCAGGTTAGTGGTCTCTGGTTCTGCCTATACAGGACTGTGCTGGTTTTTCATTCAGTAAAGACCAGAAAGACTGCCCCCTCTCCTCTCTCCCAGGGTGTGGCGAATCACTAAACTGAACACACTGCTGCCCTTCAGCGAGTACCAAACTGAAAAAGGAGGAAGAAGAGCATCAACTCTTTTTTTCAGTACCCCTTGTGCAATAAAACCCCTTAGCTGTGCTGTTTCATCTATTGTTCCAAATAATCGTGGAGGATTAAAATAAAGGGAACAACAGTCATTCCTTTATTTTACATAAGCTAAATGAGACATGCCATTTAACTAGCTTAACTATACTAAGGCTAGGATATGACCCCATGGCTCTTTAAGAGCAAAATCTTTGCTCTACACTTTCCTCGATAATGACACTGCACGAATCCAGCTTTAACAACTTTTTGCACCTCAATTCCTTAACTGCTGCAGGTGAGGGGAAGGGACAGTTCTGGAGAGAAGGAACTAAACCACGTCCTATCTCCTGAAATGCCCTGCTTCCTCTAACTGTAGAGCTGTCCAGCAGCTGTCTGAACTGCTTCCAAATGTTCAGTAATGGAGATTAGCCACCCTATCCCGCCATACCTTCTTCTGCCGTGGTTTCAATCTTTTGCCCTTCTGCTCGGAGACGGACTCCTCCTCTTCCAGCGGCCCCCAGAGCACCCCCGGCAGTAGAGGCTCCCCGACACACCAGACCCCCAAGCGCTGTTTCTCCATCAGTGATGGGCCAAGGGCTAAACCCCGTGGGAGGCTCTTTAGAGCGTGGACGGCTTGGGTCGGCCAGGGCGGGAAGTCTTTGAGGCCCTGGGCACAACCTTCTCCGGACGGGCTCCATCCTGAGCCCGGGTCCGGGCTCGGCTCCGGGGCTGCAGGGAGATCGGAAGCCAATGAGGGAGTGGCCCAAGAGGTCGTGGGTGGGAGTGGGGAGGAAACCGCACGTCTTCTCCGGCCTCAGGAGTCTGAGAGGTCGTAAGGGCACCAAGGGAGCCTCTAAGAGGTCTGAAGGGGTTTGAGGGCTGTAAAGAAGCCCCCAGGGGCTCTGAGGGCACCAGGAGAGGTGTCCGGGCTCAGGAAGAACAGGGTCGGGGGAAGAGAGTTGACCAGAGAATGTCAGGTGCTCCTAGGCCAGGGTGGGTCGGCGACTTTGCAGGTCACTCACCGATGTGCAGCCTCTCCGCTTCCAACAGAAGCTCCGCCGCCACCTCCATCCCGGGTCGGAAAGCCTCTCTCCGCCGGAAGTGAGCATCGTCTTCTCCGCTCCTCCCGGAAACAGTCATGGACTGCCAAATTTACTCTCGGGAAAGAGTCGTAAGAGTTAGATCTCATTGGTGCATGAGACCGGGAGTTTGGCAGTACTGGGGAAGCAAAACTCTGTTAGGGAACAATATGAGTTTAGGATTCCGGAGGCCCACAAGAGATTCGAGTTTCGGGGAAGGGGAACTAATTGTTCCAGTCGCCTCCTTTCGAGGGGGACGAGTCGGACAGTTATACTGCTCTCACCCCGGACCGGCATGTACAGGAAGTGGGTGTGGCTCCAGGAAAAACCATGTTTGGACCGGGGAGCGGGTCGGAAGTGGGTTGGAGGTGTGGCGGAAGTGGCTGGGGAGTGAAGAGACTGGGAGGGGGTGGTTCCCGTTCCACAGCGGAGCCGGATGTTTGCCGAGCTTTGACAGGCGTGGCAAAAGGAGCATTCCCGGACCTAGGTGAGCTGCTGGGCTCGGGGTCTCCCAGGGTGGAGGTGGGGGGAAGGGAAAGGACCGGCCTGGTCCTCTGAAGAGATGGGATCTGGATGGGGATTCTAGAGGATCCAAGGAAGGGAGCAGGGGTGCAATGGGGCCTGGGAGCGTCGCCTTCCTGCTGCGGGAATTCTGCCCCACTCTGGGATCTACAGTGAGTTAGCTTCCTCTACTGCCTTTCTCCTGCTCTCCCTAGTGCAGAGCTCAGGTCGGATCGGCATCATGGAGCAAGCCTATGGAAAGGGAAACTCTCCCTTGTCCGATCTGGCGAAGCGCGAAGAAATACTTGGGGGGAAGTGTTCCACCCTGCCACCTATTATTAGGCCACACTTTCATCTATTTCATAATCAGTGCACCCAATCCAGGTTTTGTAAACCATGGAGCTCTGTGCAAACGTGATTGTAGTCGAAAGTCTTGTGGGTGTATTGTAGGATTTGCTTTTCGCAATTCTGGAGCTCCTAGGAAGACGACCCCAACGCCAGAGAATGTGACTTCAGGTTGTTATCTCTATTATTCTTCTAAGCAGATTAGGGGAGAGGCTTTAATTTGCCTTTTTGTAGAGCCTTTCCGAATCTTGAGAATCGCATGAATGACAGTCACTTAGAGAAGTACTGAAGGATTGACCTGCACAATGAGACCACCTTAGACAGATTGTCAGTTAAAATCTTGACTCTGCTGTATGACCCTATGCAATTTGCTTATTTTTCTGGAGCTCTCTTTCCTCACACTGTAAAATGGACCTAGTAGTACATGTCTTATTGGTGCAGGTGTGAAGTTAAAAGATAATTTGTGTCCAGTTCATGGTGCTATACAGCCCTCAACAAATGCTGGTTCCCTTCTCCACTTAGGAGATGAACTAATTCAGTCAACAGGTGACCGAGTATCTATCTATACATGTCAGGTGTAATTATGATGGGTCAGGGGTTCTTAATCAGCATCTCTCAGAGGGCATGTGAACTCCTTAAAATTCCATGCAAAATTTCATGCAAGTGCTGATTTTTCTTAGGGAAAAAGATCACAGTAGTCCAGAGCTTAAAACCTCTACATAAAAACTGCCTAATGCGACTCGAGATTTTTACAAAGGTAGATAGATTTTTACCTACTGAGAAGGGAAAAAATTACTCTCCCAGTAAGGAGTATTTTGCAGAGTGGAGCAGGGTTTGTAGATGCCTGGAATCTTAGGCTGCCAGGATACTTCCCCTCACTAGCTTCGCTCACCCTCCCATTGAATGGAAGCTAAGCTTCCAGGCTCACCGTAGGGGCGGGTGGGGGCAACAGCTGTGGGCTGGAGGGTGGTAAGAGAGACCAGTCCGGCTGGGATGTGGGAACAACTGTGATTAGTTATTCTGGAAGAGGAGGTTGAGGGGGGGGGGGTCAGTTCTGGGGAACTGACAAAATAGAGGAGTTACTGGAAAAGAGGTGGAGTTCAAGTTCGGCTCCCTTCAGAGGGTGATCCTCTCCCTCCCTCCCTCACACATACTTCAGTTTGTAGATGTTCCTTCTAATCCTGTTGTTCACTTCCGCACAAATACTTTAGAACACTGGAGAATTCTATTTCTGGGAAGATCCCTCACTTCTTTTTTTTTTTTTTTTTAATTTTTAATTGTATTTTTTCCATAACCATTTATTCCCTTTATACCCTCTTCCGCCTCCACCCACCCCTCTCTCCCCTGCAGTCATCACACTGGCGGGGAGAGTCCTTTTTCAGAACCTCCACTTCTATAGGTGAGGAAATTTAGGACCAGATAGGAGGAGGACTGTCCAGCACCTTCGTGACTCACTGGTTTAGGCAGGACTGTAATCCAGTTCTCTAAACTCCACATCACGTGCCTTTTTCATTGCATCAAGCGCCCACTGTGTGCAGAAAGACTCCTCTGGATAGCTGTGGGCTGGGCTGAGGCAGCACTTGGGGCCTGGGCAGTGACAGAAGGAAGGGACAGAGAGAAGGCTCAGGTCTGGAGAGGGTTACTTTGGGCTGAATTCTGTCCCTGGTACTCAGTGGGGGTGGGGGCCAGGACGTCCTTTAGCTGAGCCCTCACAGCCTCTTGAGTATGTAGATGAATCAGGAGCAGATTCCTCAAGGCTGAGGTGTGCCTGCCTTAGAGGGTAGAAGGGGAATGGGGGAGCTGGGACAACAGTGCTCATGGAGAGAAGTGCATTCCCGAATAGTAGAGGTTCATGGGAAGGGACTTAGATTTTGGTGGTAAACAGAAGTAGTGAATAAGGATAGCAGAAAAGGCCAGAGGAAAGGAAGAGGAAAAAGATTTTTTTTTTTGGTGGGTGGGGAGCTGTTTGGCTGCTCAGCTTTGGCTCAGGAGCTTGAAACAGTTTTTGCCACTGAATCAGTGTGGTTGCCCTGGTAACAGGATGGTTGTTGCTAGGCACAGGGAGCCAGTTTACCATCCAGAGTCCGAGGCTGTGACACGTGCAGGAGGTTGTCACGTCAGAGGCGCTCCGGGTCTGAATCCCTGCTGGCAGTTCTCTCTTCTCCGGACCCGTGCCTGGGTCTTGTCTGCACTCCTTATCTGTTCTGCCCATTCTCTGACCATATATGTCATTTTTTGGACTCAGGAATGCAGCGAGCTTAGGCAGCCTCTTCTTTGGGGCTGCACTGAGTGGTTTGAATTGAATATCCTGTCCCTTACCACCCACGTGGTAAGCTTGTGATGGGAGAGAGATGTGCTTCCCGTTAAGGCTGAGGGCAGAAGGTACGTGCAGCCACATCCTTATGGTCAGACCCAGGTTCCGATTCGGCTCCTCTCCCTCCCTGCCTGCTGTAGGTGCTGCTCTCTCTTTCACCTCCTGTATCTCACGATGTGGTGAACTTCCCCCTTTCCAACCTGTGCGCTCCAATCCCTGCGGTTGTCTGTTGACCTTTGCCACCTTGAAGTTAGCGTCTGGAGCTCCTCACAGATCAGAGTGGGCTCAGAGACCCCCAGGAGCCTTCAGATTTTCTGCCGTGACTGGCAGGCAGATTCCATTCTCTGCTCCTGGTTCCTGTCCTGGGGCAAATTCCGCAGGGGCCATTTGCCATGGCCTATTTTCTGGGACCCTGTGGTCTCTGGCCACCTCCTTCCCTACAGGGGTCAGAGATAGAGTAGGCAGGGCCACAGCTGACCTTCAGGGGTTTGGAGCGTCCCTGTGCTTCTTAGGTCCTTATGCTGTCTTTACCCCATGACTGCTGTGGCCTGGACGCTCCTGTGCTCTGTGGCCCCTGAGGAGAGGGGGCACGGGCCTCTACCCTCTTCAGCGGGGACTGCACGACTGAACAGCTGGGTGGTGGGCAGCGCAGGGCTTGGCACGACTCCCCCTGTCCAGTGGGAGGACCTGAAGGCAGGCGCTGAGCTGTGCCATCCTTGGCCCCGGCTGCCTTTTCTGGCGATGTGCCAGAAAACTGTGGCACCAGGAGGACCAGGAGCCGCATAGAACTCTTGGCAAGGGTGAGGAGTGTTGAGGAACAGGGACGAGGGAGAAGGGAGCCGGAGGCCTGCTGTAGCGTTATAGGTGGAAAGAGGGTGTCACTGACCTGCCACCCCATTGCCCTCTCCCAGGCTTCTCTTCAGGTTCTGTGGGGTGAAGCTGTGGGGCACAGGCTTGGCCATGGACCCACTTTCAGATCTGCAAGACGACCTGAACTTGGATGACACCAGCCAGGCTCTGAACCAACTGAAGCTAGCGTCCATCGATGAGAAGAACTGGCCATCGGATGAAATGCCCGACTTTCCCAAGTCAGGTGGGCACCACTGGATCTCAGGCAGCCACAGGCACCTGAGATGGAGAACCCTTCCCGCTGGAGGGAGATTCCAGGAGGGCAGGATGGGGGCCAGAGTGGGGCTGGGAGCGCAAGCATTACCGGGGAGCGGGAGCAAGCGCACCAGTCTTGGGAGAACGCTGTGCCAGCCCCCCAAGCTTATCCCGTGACTTTGCCCTGTTCCCAGATGACTCTAAAAGCAGCTCCCCGGAACCTGTCACACACCTGAAGTGGGATGACCCTTACTACGACATCGCCCGGCACCAGATTGTGGAGGTGGCAGGTGAGCACAGCCCTCTTTGCACCTTTTCCCTTGTAGTCTGTGCTCCTGGGCCTAAGGGGGCCAGGCCCTCGTGCCACAGGGGGAGGGCCGGGGGAGGGGCAGTGCCCATTCTGTGGTCTGACCCCTGACCCTCAGGCTCCTGAGCACAAGGACCATTCTTTAAACTCACAGACTTGATTGTGGTGGCCACTCAGTTTGTTCACCTGCAACCACATCCTGACCTGTGACCCCACTGACCCCACTGTCTCCATGGGCGGATGGTATGTGGGAGGCAGTGTGGGCTACTGGCTTCAAAGTCGGAAAGCCCCGGTGGGATTTCCGGCTTTGCTCTCTAAACAGTTTCTTCCTGACAGGGTTGTCGAGAGGGTCACGTTGTGAATGTGTCAGGGCCTGGCCCAGGGTGCGGAGTCAGCCCTGAAGAGGTGGTCATTCACCTCCCTTCCCGCTGACCTCACATCAGCTTTTCTGCCCCACCAGTTACTGGAAAGCGGGGGACGCCAGTTCCTCCTGAGAAACCCTACCTCCAAGGCAGTCTGGAAGCTAGGGGCCACACGACCCTGGAGCATCAGGCTCCTGGCAGGTGTGCTGCCCTGCTGAGAGTGGGTGCAGAGCACCCCTCGGGTCTTAGCCTCAGCGCGATCTCACCTTCCTGTTCGTAATGCAGGACCCAGGGGACTCCAGGAGCAGCGAGGCAGCAGAGATGCTGGGGACCTGGTTTCTGCCCCTAGGGTCCTAATGCTGAAGAGGAAAGGGATTGTGAGATCTTTTGTCTTTTCCCTAATGGTTGTCTGTCCTCGAGGTGAGGCCAAGCAGCTGTAAGCAAGGGTGACAGCATGGCCCTGCTCCGAGGCATTGGAGTGGATGAGGGGAGCAGGGAGCACAGGGTCCCCGGACCCAGTATGGTACTGGCTGAGGGGGCCCTGCAGGCAGCCGGCTGTAGGGAAGCAGCAGGGAGTTCCATCTGCCCTGAAAGCTGGGCTCAGAAGGTTACCCCTAATATAAAAGGTGTTTCCATGACATCTGTGCTCCCAGAGCCTGCCCTGGTCTGGGTTGGGCACCTTGGCTATGGCCTCTCTCACCCCCACTGAAGTAGGCTGAGAGTTCTTTCCCGATCTGGTCCTGACCTGGGCCCAGGAGAGTCAACTGAAGGCTCAGAACTTTCCTCATTACCAGAGGTGGACCTGACTGGGACATGGGGGCCACCTGATGGGAAGGAGTCTATCCTGACCTCCTCCTGGCCTACGGGCCCAGGTCTCAAGGCACAGCAGGCTCCCTGCCTCTGCATAGGTGACCCCCTTTCCCCTGCGAGCAGAGCTGCAACCTATTTCTGTCTCCCCAGGGTGTGATGAGCCTGAGGGGGCCCGGCCAGGTAGGTATGTTCCTGGCTCTCCCTGCTTGGCCTCTCTGGGCTGTGGCCTCTGTGCTGTGGATCAGGAAGGGCTCTTGGGGCCGGCTTAATTGCATCTCCACTCTAGGGAGCTGGCAGTGGGCAGTGCCTGGGAGCCGGAAATAGCCAAGAATTATGTGTGGGGGCTGTGTGGGAATACATCCAGAGCCAAAGGGAAGGGGGTGTCAGGGAGGGAGGGGCCGTGCCCGTGAGTGTGGGGAGGGGGTTGGCTGGCTCTGAGCAATGGCCTGGCCTGCATGCTGGCTCCTCAAGCCTGAGCTGAGCGCTGCAGGCCCAGGGCCCCTCTGCTGGGGCTGTTCCCTGTGTGTGCCTGTCTGGCTGCGGACAGGAGTTTGGGTTGGCACTGCTAGAGTGACACTTGTCTGATGAGACCATGTGACATCCTGGGGGGCTAGTTTCCTGGCATTAGAAACCAGAGAAAGAGCCCTTGGTGGAATGGAGGAGGGGCTATGTCCCCAACTCCTCTAGCCTCTTTCTCCTTGCTAGTGGTGGCTGTCATGCTCCACTGTCACATTTGACTCAGTCCAAGTGGGTTCTTCCCAGAAAAGTGGCCCTCCTGAAAGGAAAAACAAAGGCTATTTGTACCATTTGCAATTTCTGCCATGACAGAGTTCAAGCCACCAACGTGATGCCAACTGGCTTGCAGTATTCCTGACAATTTAACAATTTAACGAATATGGGAGCCGGCTCCAGCACTTTGCCTAGCCCCCACCTCCCATCTCCTTGGCCTGCTCTGCAGGTTGTGGGCCTGGCGGGTGGCTGGCCTGGCAGTTCCCAGAATGCCTGCTGGAGGAGCGGGGCTGTTGCTGATTCACACCCAGGCCACTCGGGAGAGCTCCTGATCGGTATCTGGGGAATGCAGAGGCTTCATTCTCCAGGGGCTGGTCTCTTCTGGGGCTTTCCACCAGTGCTGTGCCTCCTCCTCACAGAGCCCTGTCCCCCGGCTCCGGACGCACCAGTCCTGCGGCTCCTTCTGTCCCTCCAGTCTCCAGGGCAGAAGTCTGTTCTCTTCTGAGATCAGCAGGGGAGTTCTGGGCCTTTTTACATATGTTCTTGGAGAAGCAGTCGCCCTGCCTGCTGGCAAATGCCTGGGTCACCCAAGGACTTGGGCACTGCAGGGGGCGGGGGCTAGACCCTCAGGTTGCCCATATCTCTTTCCTTGCCTGTGCAGGGGTGGGGTCTTGCCATCTGGTTCCTCGCTGCTCTTCCTTTTGACCCCCATGCCCATCCTGACCTCACTCAACACGCATTTTGAGAACACCCACTCTAGCACGGGCCCATGGTTAGCACCGAGGATTCACGGAGGGAAGTCACACATTGCTTCCTGCAAGGAGTGTACAGTCCAGTGAAATGGTTCTTAGCGCTGGTCTGAGAATGTGAAGGATGTGGACCTATTTCCCTAGAAAACACATGCGTGTGCTTGTAAAACGTGTATGACATCATGACATTGGTGGACGCCCAGAGTGGGGGCCTTGGTTGAGAACCCAGTTTCCTGCGTACAAGGTGCCGGGCCAGCTGAGAGGTGGGGCCCAGGCACTGGCTCTTCATCCCAGCTGCTTGCTTCACCAGTTACTAGCTCTTCAAATTCCAAACCCAAGGGAGCTCAGACTTTTCTGTCCTGCCTAAATCCTCAAGTCTGCCAGCCACTGAGTGCTGCTTTACTTTTGGAATCCCCCTGCTCCTCCCAGCATTTTATCCCACATCCAGGGCATTTCCTCTGCTTTGAGGGGAGTAGGCAAATGATGTCCCTCCCTTCACAGTTCGTGGTAGGAGGTCCAGGGGCTTCTGAAGCTCCAGATTGTACATGAGGCTGGGCTGGCCAGTCTGATCCTTTGCCCCAGTCTGCTATTTTTCCTTCTGTCTGATCCCATGGGAAGTAAATCAGAGCGAACCCCAGAGGTCCGCCCCCCTCCCGCCTTACCCCAGTGGCTGGAAGCAGCCCAGCATCTGTATCTAGGCTAGGTTATGAAAGAGCAGGCGGCATCCGGCTCTTTAACGTAGACCTGCTGCTGGATGAACTGCTCCTTCTGCCCCTCAGACAGCCTTGCAGAGGGTTCTCTGCTTGTCAGTCTGGAGAAGTTCTGCCCCATGCTCTGGGAAACTCACCGCCTAAAGCGGTCTGATGACCTAGATGCCGTGAGCAAACTCCGAAATAGAGCTGCGCACACCACGTCACGCTGGCCGCTGTCTTTGTGCAGGCTCCTGACATTTATTGAATACCTGCCACGTGCTGGGCTCTGGACTGGTGCGAGAGAGTCCAGGATGGACGAGACACAGTCCTGTCTTTGAGCTGCTCACTAGCCAGGCATGTCAACAGTTACACAGGGGAGTCAAAGTGTCATGGGTGATGTTCATGCTTGGAGCCATGAAGAGGGACAGCTAACTTGTCTGGGGGAAGGAGGAGAGGACACAGGCTTCTGGAAGGAGATTATGCCTGGGATGAGTCTAAAGGATTCAAAGGAGTTAGCCTAGAGCAGGGGAGCAAAACTCTACAGAAAGGTCTGCCTGGCATGAGAACCAGCAGAGACTCAAAGCAGCCTAATGTGGACAGGGCTGCAAGCACTTCTGCGTTGCAAGTGTGCACAGAGTGAGCCTGGGGAGAGGCAGGAGCCGAGCCTGGAGAACCCTGTGAGCCATTCCAAGGAATGTAGCCAGCAGGGACTGGGGCCCTGGCCCACATTCCAGAAGCCTCCTTCATCCTCTCCATTGATGCTGGCCCTAGCCCTAGGGAATAGAGTCAGAGCCCTGGCAACCACTTTGGAAAAGCGCTGACCGCTAAGTGAAGTCACCGACTGAGAAGGATCGTTGAGGTCACGGCTTATTGAATATGGAGAAGACACTCAGCATGGAGGATCCTCAGTCCTTGGAGGGAGATGGGAGGCGGACTCGTTGCCTTCCATGGGTTGTAAAAGCAATCAGGACATGGCAAGTGTGGGTCGGTGACTGGAGAGGCACGAGGGTAGAGATGCAGGGAAGGTCCATGGGCCAGGGGAGAGTAGGGACCAAATCTTGTCCCCACTGGGCTTTGCTTGGGTTGCCTGGTCCCTGCTGGCCCTGGAAGAACATCTTAACCTTGGGGTGGGGGAAATGGCTATGTCTCAGGAGCTCCCCAGCTTCATGACAAAGCCAGGCAGTCAGACTGCCACACTGACTAGTTTTGGACAAACGTCCCAGAGAGATTACATCCAAATGAGCCCTTTCCTCCAGCGTTACAAACTCCTCTTAACTTCATGTTCTTTGGAATATCCTTCACGAGAAAGGATATGTTCTTAGAAATGTCCAGGAGTTAGAGGCAAGTGTGGTCAATAATGCTGCTAATAAAATCAGAAAGGGTTGTTAGTGGTCAGAGAGGAGCCACTACGATGTCATCGGTCTGCTTTCCTCTGTGAGGTTCCCCGAGCACATGCTGCTTAGAGGGGGTGCTTCTGAAGCAAGCGTGGGCGTCCAAGGTGATTGTTTGGCAAGACGACATTACTTTGAAGGGTGGGACTTTAACAGTGAGGTGAGACTCGCATAACATAGCAAGAACCATTTTCGGTTGTGCGTTTCGGCGGTCGTTAGCAGTCACGATGCCGTAGACCCGTACGTAGTTCCGGCATTTCGGCCATGCCCATACAAACCCCGTACTCGTAAGCAGCCGGGCTCTGTTCTTGCCCCTCCCAGCCTTTGGTAGCCGCTAATTTGCTTTCTGTCTCTATGGATTTCCCTATTCTAGATAGGGCATGTAAATGGAATCATATGATATGTAACCCTTTGTGACGGGCTTCTTCCATCTAGCAGTGTTTCCAAGGTTCACCCACAGTGTAGCATGTGTCAGTACTTCGTTGCTTTTTATAGCTGAACAGTATTCCGTTGTGCAGATACACCACCCTTTCTTTACCTAGTCATCCGCCGATGGACAGTGGGCTTGCTTCCACCAGGTGTGATTTTTAAAGTCACGTTCTTTCTTTTCTTTTTTTTTTATAAAGATTTTATTTATTTTTAGAGAGAGGGGAAGGGAGGGAGTAAGAGAGGGAGAGAAACATCGATGTGTGAGGGATACATCGATTGGTTGCCTCTTGCACGCTCCCGACTGGGGCCCTGGCCCATAACCCAGGCATGTGCCCTGACTGGGAATCGAACTGGCAACCTTTTGGTTTGCAGGCAAGTACTCAGTCTGCTGAGCCACACCAGCCAGGACCATGTTATTTTTTTATACCCCAGCCTAGTAGCCCTGAGAGCAACCTGTCCCTCTCAGCCACACCCCCTCGAGTGCCAGTAGCTGCCCGAGGTACATCTGCACGGGCCGCTCTGGCCCTTGTCCTAACAGGTGCAGGTCTCTAGGCCTGGTACCTTTCAGGTTCTCAGCCTGCCTCTCTTATTTCATCTTTCACCCACCACGCTGCATCTGTCTCCACACTTAGGTGATGACAAGTATGGGCGGAAGATCATTGTGTTTAGTGCCTGCCGAATGCCCCCAAGCCACCAGCTGGACCACAGCAAGCTCCTGGGGTGAGTACCCGAAGGGCAGGCGGTGGGGCGTGTGCCCAGATCCTCGGTTTGTCCTTTTCCTTACTCTCCCTGCCTGTGGGGGGTGCCAGGCCCCCTCTGTCAGTGCCTCCCCTCGTCTCCTGGGGGAGCTATTTTATACTTGGGGGAGTCAGACCTGGTTTCTAGTCCTCTTTTTCTAAACTTTTCCCAGGGGAAAAACATCCAGCCCTCCTTTCCTATAGGAGTGAGGCACTGCCTGCAAAAATGTTTTGAAAAGTGGAATACTGTCCAAATGTGAGGGCTGATGACCGCAGTGGTGTGGTATCCGATGTGGTCGTGGTCATTCCATATTTAGATGAGACAGTCCTGCCTGGGTTCTGTTAGACAAATACATACCATAGCTCCGGTTACTCTAGAAATCTCCTGATGCAAATCCAGAGGCTGATTGGAAGTGGGAGTTTGATGAACCCTGTTCCCATAAACATTCATCACTGAGCCTGGGCTGAGCTGGCCTGGGGCCCCTAGCATGTGCGGGACCTTCTCAGAGGCAGGGCCTTACCGACTTCCTCCTGATGCTCCTCGGTGTAGGTACAGTTCCCATCTCTCACTGCTGTCCCGACCAGCTCAAAGCATTCCCTGAAACTGAAAATTCTGCGCTGCCTGAACCAGCTCTTTGGAAACCTGACTGGTTGGTTGTGTGTGTGGAGGGTGTGGTAAGGGGCTGGGACAGCCCAGGGGCACAGCAACAGAAGGGGGAGGGCCTCAGTGCAGAGTATCTGTAGCCCCAGTGAGCGAGGACCGGCCAGAGTCTCCCCAGCCCTGTGTGACATCTTTCTCTTTGGCCTCCTGAACCCTTCTCCCATCATTCTTCAAATCGGCAGGCTGAGCCTTGTCCCGGGTCCCATGTGCGTGGGCCAGCCGGAAACAGGCCAGAGAGCTCAGCCTGAGGGTGGCTGAGTCACATGTCCCCCAACCCCCTGTTTTGCCACAGTTTTAACACATCTGACAAAGCAGGTGACAGACTCCTGGCCAGATACTTGTCTGAGTAGGAGGAAGTCAGAGCATGGGGATGGGAAAGCACCCAGTTTTCAGGAGAGAGCCTGATGAGGGCGGTGGCACCCACTCTGGGGCTTTATCTGGCTTCAGGAAGCCATCTGCCATCTGTCCGGGCCTGTGTCCCGCACAGGTCTCCCCACCCCCACCCGACCTGGTCACAGCCCCTGTGAGAGCAGAGAGGCACATCTAGCAGGGGTCAGTCCTGTCCTCTTGTTCTCAGTCGGGTCATCTCCATCTTGGCTCTCCCAGCTGTCCCGTCTGGGGGCTGAAGCAGGAAGTGTCTGAAGCTTGGATGTGGAGGACCAGCCGTCTTCAGCTCTGCTCTTACTGGCTGTGCGCGTGGAGGCCCATCTCTTCTGAGTCCTATGAAAATAAGCATTGCCTCGCGAGCTCGTTGTGGGCATCACGAGAGCTACATGCATGAAATGCCACTGTATACATTGGTCAAGTGTTACAGATTTCAGGAATTTTAAACAATGGAGATAGCTATGAAGGAAAGATATAGACAACTATATAAAATGTTGCCCATAAACCTATCCCCCAGAGAAAACCAATGTTAATATTTTAGTGTGTGTGCTTCCTACTTTTTAAAATAACATAGACAGAGCTCTATAGTAGATTTCGTATCTTAATGGTTTTTATCTTCTAAGCATTAACCATTCACCAAAGACATCCTTTAAATTTTTTTATTGACATATGCTATGTATACAGTGAAGTGAACCAGTTATGTATACTACTTGATGAACTTTGACCTGCCATGTCAACCCCACCCACAAACCTCTCCTTGCTCTTCTGGTTCCCACCCGAAAGGGTGACTACTGTCCTGACACCGCGCTTCACAGACTGGTTTTGTCCGAAGGAGCATCCTGTGAGGCATTCTATTCATAGACGTCCTGTGATTTATTTAACCAGCTCTCTGTTGTAGCACAGTTAGCCTGCTGCTCAGGCTTTTTTTGTTTTTTCCCATTATAAAGGAGGCTGCAATGAACAGCTTCTACACAGACGTTTCTGTTCATCTCTGCTTATTTTCCTAGGGTAAATTCCTGGACCTATTTACAAGGTCAAAGAGTAGGAACATTTATAGCTGAGAATAGACGGCACCGTATCGCCCTCCAAGAGGCTCTAACATCCATCAAAGGATGAGTGTGTTTCCACTACAACTATTAACCTTTCGTGGTGGCAAAATGCCATCTTTAAAAAAATTTTTTTAATGTATTTTATTGATTATGCTATTAAAGTTGTCCCATTCCCCCCCTTTATTCCCCTCTGCCCTGCATACCCCCTCCCACCCACATACCCCCCCCCCTTTATTTCATGTCCATGGGTCATACATACAAGTTCTTCAGCTTCTCCATTTCGTATACTATTCTTACCCTCCCCCTGTCTATTTTCTACCTACCATTTATGCTACTTATTCTCTGTACCTCTCCTTCCTCTCTCCCCCTCCCACTCCCCTGTTGATAACCCTCCACATGATCTCCATTTCTGTGGTTCTGTTTCTGTTCTAGTTGTTCCCTTAGTTTGCTTTTGTTTTTGTTTTAGGTGTGGTTGTTAATAACTGTTTGCTGTCATTTTTACTGTTCATTTTTTGTATCTTCTTTTTCTTAGATAAATCCCTTTAACATTTCATATAATAAGGGCTTGGTGATGATGAACTCCTTTAACTTGACCTTATCTGAGAAGCACTTTATCTGCCCTTCCATTCTAAATGATAGCTTTGCTGGATACACTAATCTTGGATGTAGGTCCTTGCCTTTCATGACTTTGAATACTTCTTTCCAGCCCCTTCTTGCCTGTAAGGTTTCTTTTAAGAAATCAGCTGACAGTCTTATGGGAACTCCTTTGTAGGTAACTGTCTCCTTTTCTCTTGCTCCTTCTAAGATTCTCTCCTTATCTTTAACCTTGGGTAATGTAATGATGATGTGCCTTGGTGTGTTCCTCCTTGGGTCCAGCTTCTTTGGGACTCTGAGTTTCCTGGACTTCCTGGGTGTCTATTTCCTTTGCCAGATGAGGGAAGTTCTCCTTCATTATTTGTTCAAATAAGTTTTCAAGTTTTCGTTCTTCCTCTTCTCCTTCTGGCACCCCTATAATTTGGATGTTGGAACATTTAAAGATGTCCTGGAGGTTCCTAAGCCTCTCCTCATTTTTTTGAATTCTTGTTTCTTCTTTCTTTTCTGGTTGGATGTTTCTTCCTTCCTTCTGGTCCACACCGTTGATTTGAGTCCCATTCTCCTTCCCATCACTATTGGTTCCCTGTTCATTTTCCTTTGTTTCTCTTAGCATAGCCTTCATTTTTTCATCTAATTTGAGACCAAATTCAACCAATTCTGTGAGCTTCCTGATTACCAGTGTTTTGAACTATGCATCTGATAGGTTGGCTATCTCTTCATTGCTTAGTTGTATTTTTTCTGGAGCTTTGATCTGTTCTTTCATTTGGGCCATTTTTTTTGTCTTGGTGCACCTGTTACATAGTAAGGGGCAGAGCCTTAGGTGTTCACCGGGGCAGGGTAATGCTGGTCCCTGCATCGTGATGCTGTATGTGGGGGAGGGGTCCGAGAGGGAACAATGGTGCTTGCTCCTCTCTTTGCCAGCTTTCAATCACTCCCTCTGCTACCCACAAGCAAGTTGGGCCCTTCTGGTGCTGATTCCAGGTGGGTGGGCTTGAGTATGTTCTAGGACCCTGTGGGTCTCTCCAACGACCTGTCCTGTGAGGCTGTGAGTTTCTCCCACTACTGCCTCAACCCCCACAGGTGGTGTCAGTCAGAGGTTTGAGGCTTTATTTCCCCGTGCTGGAGCCCTGGGTTGCGTGGTCTGTCTCATTCCCCAGTTGTTCCTCCCGGTTTATCTGCACTCGAATGTGGGACCACTTGCTCCACCAGCCGCCGCCTTGCCATGAGTCCTGTCTGCCCCGGCTGCCTGTCTCCCCCGCTCCTACCGGTCTGGATGAATGTTTCGTCTTTATCTCCTTGGTTGTCGGACTTCCATACAGTTTGATTTTGTGTCAGTTCTGGTTGTTTTTTGTTTTTAAATTGTTGTCCTTCTCTTGGTTGTGCGAGGAGGCACAGTGAGTCTACCTGTGCCTCCATCTTGGCCGGAAGTCTCTGACTTGCACTGCTAAAAAAATATTTTTAGTCCTCACTAAAGGATGTTTACTCTTTTAATATTTTAATTTTTTATTTTTAAAAGATTTTATTTAGTTTTAGAGAGAGGGGAAGGAAGAGAGAGAGGGACAGGAACATCAATGTGAGAGATCACCTCCTGTACACATTCGGGATCAAACCCACAACCTGACCAGGAATCGAGCCCTTGACCTTTTGGTGTGTGGGGCAGTGCTCCAACCAACTAACACACACTGCCAGGACTTTCTTTTTTTAATGTAGTTTTATGTTGATAGAGTGAGATAGATGCTATCTCTATCACCTGCAAAACTGTCTTTTCAAATTAAAAACATATATTGAGCTTGCTTGTTTTGGGGGCCAGAATGGCTCCAGGTGTCAGACCGGTGGGGTCAGACTGGATCTCAGTGCAGCAACCTCAGTACCTGAGTTCTGGCTAAGAAAGGATTCAGAGCCAAGACTCAAACTGGAAGAGGAAGCTTATTTAGAAAGTCACAGAGGGAGAAGTGAGTTGTAGAAGAAATGGGCTCAGGGAACAAGTGACAAAGGCAAAAGAAGGGACCTTGGAACTTAGGAGAAAGAGAGGGAGGGAAACCGCGCCTGGGGGGAAGGAGGTGAGGGAAAGTGCGGGTGCTCTCCACAGAGAGAGCCACTGCAAAATGCCATCTTCATGTGACAGATCTTTGCAAAGTGTTCAATGTGCCTAAGGCTCAAGTTCCTGTGGAGCAATAGTGATTGGAATTACAACAGTAACTCACATTCCTAGACACCTCAGTGCCACCTAGCACCCAAGGACCACTGTGTAAATTGCTGTTCTCTAGGTTAGATCAGGTGGTATCTGGGCACTGAGCCAAATCTTTGGGCCCCTCCCCACATCCCTTCCCCCCTCCCTCCCTCCCTTGGGAAGCCCTTAGCATTCCCACCTCCCAGCCTCCAGTGGGGATCCTGCTGAGGCCTGGGGCTGTCCAACCAGAAGAAGGGCATCCCAATGGACTCCCCCCTTTCTGGAATTCTTGGCTATTTTCTTCATACCTCTCTGCCTCAGGTGGGCTCCACACTGTGTGTGTTCCCTTGGGTGGTAGATATCACGTTGTGAGCATAGGGATGTGAGATGTGGTTCTTCGGTGCACAAAAAGCCCAGTGATTGGAGCGGGGGAGGGGGACCCTCTGGCCACCCCACCCCCTCTCGTGGGGAGTGTTTTACCACCTGTGCTGGGAGTTCTAGTATAAGAAGGAGAGCTGCGCTGGGGTTGAGAATGCAGGCTTGGGAGTTAGACAGTCACCTCCAGGCTCCACCATAAGCTAGCTCTGCGGAGGACCTTGGATAAACACTTGGCCTCTGTAAGCCTCATTGCCCTTACTCGTGAGGAGGGGATAACACCTGCCTTGGTTGTTATGAGGAAAGCATGAGATAATGTGTGCAAAGTGCTAGGCAGACACTATAAGCTTAATACCGATAAATGGTGACTACCATTACTATGGACTCGGCAGTCCTGCGAGGGCCCTGTGAGTCCCATTTTTACCGCAGGTGCGTGCGAGGGCGCCAGTTACAGTCCTGGTCTCCTGACCTGTAGCCAGTGCTCAAAACTGAGAGCTGTCGTTGATATGATTATTCCTGTTGCTCAGCCCAGCGCAGCCACAACCCCTCCCCACGACACAGCGGCTGATGATGCAGCCACAATGGACAGTGCAGGGTCAGGGGTGCACGGGGAGGGGGCATGATATAAGCAGGAGACTCCTGGGACACGCGCTTCTGTCTGAAGGGCCCCCTTGTGTGCAGGGCAGGCCCGAGCAGGTCTTTTCTCTTGAAGGTACCTGAAGCACACGCTGGACCAGTACGTGGAGAGCGACTACACGCTGCTCTACCTGCACCACGGCCTGACCAGCGACAACAAGCCCTCCCTCAGCTGGCTCCGCGATGCCTACCGGGAGTTTGACCGCAAGTGGGTGGGGGCCCGGGGCGGGTGGCTCTGGAGCCAGCAGCTCTGTCAGGGTCTGGGCTGCCCTCTGCTTGGGCAGGAGCTCATTCCATGCCCAGGGGGAGTCAGGTGCCCACAGCCAGGTCAAATGCAAAGAAATCTGAAGTTGGAATGGCCTGGGCTTAAATCCCACTTTCTCTACTTACTCTGTGACCTTTTATGTTATGCAACCTCTCTGAGCCTGTTTCCTAATCTGTAAAATGGAGCAGCAACGACACTTCGCAGGCTTGCGTGAATAGTCAGATCAGAAAATGCCCATGACGAGCCTGGCTCTGCGGCGCCCCCGGCATGCCCCCGCTAATGCCCGCTCTGCCCCCGCAGGTACAAGAAGAACATCAAGGCCCTGTACATCGTGCACCCCACAATGTTCATCAAGACACTGCTCATCCTCTTTAAGCCCATCATCAGGTAAGCAGGCTGAGGGCAGGGTGCTTCCCCGTGAACTCCGAAGCAGATGCCAGAGGAGGGCAAGCATCCTGGGGACAGGCCTGTGTAGGGCGGGGCCTCTGTCTGATCAGGGAGGGGCGCTGAGGGGCAGTGGAGGCCTGCCCCAGCCGGTGCACTTCCCGACCTTCTCCCTGTCCCCTACCTGCAGCTTCAAGTTTGGGCAGAAGATCTTCTATGTGAATTACCTGAGCGAGCTGAGCGAGCATGTGAAGCTGGAGCAGCTGGGGATCCCCCGCCAAGTGCTTAAGTGAGGCCGGCCAGGGACTGTGTGTGCCCACGGGGTGGCATCTGTGGGCACGGGTCCTGTTTGTGGGGGTGGGACGTGCCAGCCAATGGGGAGAAAGCCTTGAGAACTCCAGGACAAGCAGAGGAAACCGATAAGACAGCATGGAGGGGCCAGAGAGAGAGAGTTCGAATTTCATTTCTGTCACTTAGAAGCCATGTGACTGACTCTCTCTGAAGTGCTCCCTTCCTCGTGTGTAAAGCAGGGCTGTGGCGAGGGTTGAATAAAGTGAACTGCATGAAAGCACACAAGTGCTGACAAAGGAGGGCTGCCCTAGCGACTACAGGGCCTGACCGCCCCACCCTGCCTACTCCCCCAGGTACGATGACTTCCTGAAGTCCACACAGAAGAGCCCTGCCACGGCCCCCAAGCCCATGCCGCCGCGGCCCCCTCTGCCCAACCAGCAGTTTGGGGTCTCACTGCAGCAGTGAGTATGGGACAGCGGGGGCCTAGGGGCTGGGGGCCGGGGCCTGGAACGGGCTACAGACTGCACTCACTGCCCTTGTTCCCACAGCCTCCAGGAGAAGAACCCAGAGCAGGATCCCATTCCGCTCGTGCTCCGGGAGACCATTGCCCACCTACAGGCCCACGGTGAGTGCCAGGGCCCCCCCTGCCTCCAGAGCCACCCCCTGGGGAAGCTGCTAGGCAGGGTGCACCAGCACCCACACTGACCCTGACCGGAGCCCCAAGACAGAACAGTGGGGGAGTCTACACACCGCCTCCCAGCTCTGAGACTCACCTGGCCCCACCGTTTCCAGCTCTCACCACAGAAGGGATTTTCCGGAGGTCCGCCAACACCCAAGTTGTGCGGGAAGTGCAGCAGAAGTACAACATGGGTGAGTGGTCCGGGGATGCGCCCAGGCCCTCGGGGTGGTCCAGGTCGCACAAGTGGGGGCTGGGGGTAGAGGGTGGAGGGGGCTGGCTTGGGGGCATGTGTGTGACTGTTATGGGGCCTCGCGGCTCTTTGCTGCCCTGTAAACAAGGGCCCCAGATTCTGTTCCTGTCAGAGGTTTTGTGGCATTTGGTATAATCACGTGGGTCCTGCTCCCTCGTCGGTCAGGCTCCTGGGTCCTGGGTTCAGGTTCATTGGAAGACAAGGAACGACTGCGTGTGCTGGGGCCCCACTCCACGCAGATGGCCTGATCCTGTCACAGAGGAAGAGGGGAGGCCTCTGGAGGGGCGGCTGGCCTCCAGGCGAGGCCCAGCTCCTCCCTCCCCACCCCCACCTTTAGGGCTGCCTGTGGACTTCGACCAGTACGATGACTTGCACCTGCCAGCGGTCATCCTCAAGACCTTCCTCCGCGAGCTTCCTGAGCCGCTGCTCACCTTTGACCTCTACCCCCATGTGGTGGGCTTCCTCAGTGAGTGCCCTTTCTCCCTCCTCGACTCTGAGCTGCTTCTGCTGGGTCTGCTAGACTCGGAGCAGGCGGGTTTGGCCTGTCCTCTGAGGAAAGTCTGGTTGGGGTCTCCCCTCGAGTCTCCTGTGAGGGCTTCCTGCATCCTGGGCCCTCATTCCTCATAGACATTGACGAGAGCCAGAGAGTAGAGGCCACGCTGCAGGTCCTTCAGACGCTGCCCGAGGAGAACTACCAGGTGCTGCGTTTCCTCACTGCCTTCCTGGTGCAGGTGAGACTCTACCGCCCACCTGATGAGGGGGGCGGGGGGCGGAGCTCCAGCAGGCGTGGGAGGCAGGATCCGTGGCATCCGCTGCAGCCCTCTGATTGATTGCCCTGCACAGGTGTCTGCCCTCTGTGACCAGAACAAGATGACCAACACTAACTTGGCCGTCGTCTTTGGCCCTAACCTGTTGTGGGCCAAGGATGCTGCCATCACTCTCAAGGCCATTAACCCCATCAACACCTTTACCAAGTTCCTGCTGGATCACCAAGGGGAGTTATTCCCTAGCCCTGCCTCCTAGGGGCTCTGAGCCCAGCCCCTGCCCACCAGCCCCCCTCTCTGATAGCCCCAGTGTGGACCCTTCCTCCTGGCATTGGGGAGCCCAGGGCTCCTGCCCAGGAAGGGGTCTTGAGGCCCCTGGACAAAGAAGCTGGAGCCAGCCATTTGGGCAGCTCCTCCCCCTCCTTTGCAGCCCACCTCACCAGCCCCGGAGGCCTCGCTGTGACCACGAGACATTTTTCTTGGCCTTATACTTCTGCCTCCTTGGATCCCTGGTTCCCGCTGGGCTGTGCAGAGCTGGCCTTGGCTCTTCCAGCGAGAGGACCGGCCCCGGCAGTCCCTTTCCTGCTTTCTCCTGCCTCTTTCCCTGGCAACTGCAGATGCCAAATCACTGCCAGCTGGGATGTAGCTGGGGCTGGTCTGCCCCTCCTGACTGCTGGGGAATGAAAGGCTGAGCTGGCTTTGCCGCCCTGCTGAGGCTCCTCCCTGTCTGGGGGAAGGTCTGGGCACAACACCCTGCTCCTATCCGCCCCTCCACTGGCTCAGCCTTGGGTATTTCCACATTTCCACAGCTAAGGAATTACAGGCTGGAGTCGGCTTCCTGTTACTGCCTTCTCTTCCACAGATCCTGGTCAGCCTTTCCCAAGTGGCACCACCCCCAGGACGTTCTGACCCCTGCTTCTGCCAGGCCTGGCAGCTTGGGTGGCAGGGCTGAGTCTGAGCACCCATTTGAGATAAGACACCAGTCCCTCCCGAGGGGCCCCTAGTGCCTGATCAGACAGGCAGGCTCGGTCTCCGAGCCTTGTCTCAGTACGGCTTCTGGGCCTAAGGCTCATGCAGTCCTGTCTGTTGTGGAGTCACATTGGCCTCTGCTCTGGCCGGAGGTGACCCGGTGCCTCAGGATCTGTGGTGGCTCCTTCTTCCTGCTGGGGATGCCTGGAGGGGCTGAGCGGAGATTTTGCTAGTTAGATTGACCTGGACCCCAGTGATGACGGCTGTCCCTCGTTGCAGTTGTGTCCTTTACAATTACACTCCTTCTTGGTGAACTCTGGCAACCCTTGGCTCCCCTGCCCCTGCAGCCTTGACCTCTGGCGGTAGGAAAACTCCGGCACAGTGGCCCTGTCCCCCAAGCCATGGCCAGAGCCTGTACTGTGTGGGTCCTCACTGACCATCCCACCTCCGTTTGGGAGCTGGGTGGAGCCTGGGTCCTGACCTCACTGGGCTCGCTCCCCAGGGCGCTGGCGTGCCAGGGCTCCCAGGACTTGGTATGGCTGCTGGGCCCATCAGTCCCTGTGTCTCTAGCTTGGGTACAGGTCTCTGCTTTCCGCCCTCCCTTGTGTATCAGGTGTTCACGCAGCCCCGTTTACTGGGGAGCCTGTGGGTCCACGTGGTCTCTCCCCTGCCCCCAGCCCCATGGCCCACACCTGCGGGTGTTGGAGCTTGTACTGTGAATCAAGTGTTCACATTCACACTTAATGAATTCCTTGGCACCAATCATGTATTTCACCTTTGCACTTTTTGTATTTCAATAAAAATGGAGATGGAAATTGCCCACCAGGCTGTCACAGAAGTGGGCGAGGAGGTTCAGCGTGGGGTGGGGATGTGGTGTGCAAGAGGAGCAGATGGGGCATTGGGAAGACCCTGCCCCGCCCATCTGGCCCCCTTCCTCCCCTCGTTCACTTGTGAGCGGGCATTAGGTCAGCTTTCTGACCTTCCCTGTGTGAACAATCACCTTCCATTTTGCCACCAGACCTCACTGATAATGGACATTCACAAGGCCCCACCTCTGAGACAGTGCCTTCCTTTCTCTTGAGAATGAGAAATGGGGTGCACAGTACCTATCAGAGCACCTGCCCAGCAGTAACTAGAATGGCTGTTGTTTCACAGGCGAATGAGGTGCCAGTCCCACCTGTGCAGCAGTTGGGACAGAAACCCTCACCTGACCATTCCACTCCTTCCCCACCTGCCCTGGGCCTGGGAGCCGGCCGTTTCCACCTGCCCCCTGCTCACACAGGAGTCTTGGAAGATCCTCTTTTCCTTTCCTCTTTTGAGGTTTTGCTTTGATTTAGAGGTTAAGATGGTAACGTTTGTATTTTACTGCAACTTTGAAAAAGTGATTTGTCACTGGGAGGGCAGGCCAGAATTTCACTTGGCACAGTGGTCAAGGTCAAGTCCAAGCAGTTAGCTTGCTTGCCTGCCAGTGGCAATCAGGAGACAATGGTGGCCCCAGCTGGGCCTCTGTTCTCATCATTGCTCGCTTGGGCTGGGGCAGCCGGGCCAGAGCTACAGGATCAGGCCGTGTTAGGATGTGAGCTTTAGGAAGCTGGTCCTGCTGCATAGCTGTGGCCCTCATCCAGGCAGCTTGGACAGGAGGCCCTGGTGGCCTCTCGCTGGCTCTCCTCGGCTCTTAAGCTGGCTGATCTAAGCTGGCTGACTGTTTAGAACGGTGGGGCTGTGACCCAGGGCAACTGGAAAGGGAGCAGCACGAGACAAGGAGGGAGCTGTTTACTTGGGTTGGGCTCCTGGCAGGGCCTCTGCTGAGTGACTCAAAGCCAGTTTACCTCTGCCTTAGCAACGGCGCGTCTCTGGGGACAGAGTGCAGGGAGATGCTTGAGAGGGGCAGGACACCATTGTCAGACCTGGGGACACTCAACACTTTGCTTCTGGGGGATCCCCAGTGAAGGCGAGGACACCGATGTCATGCCATGATTTCTAACCCAGGGGAGTGCCACCGCCATCCCGACTGGCTGTGGTCAGGCGCCACGGTTAGTGTTGCTTGTAGTTTACTGACAAGCAAGGGCTCGCACAGCCCATCACGGCAGCAGTGGGCGGCCCGCTCCTTTCAGCCTCGGGTTTGGGCTGACAACAGAAATTTCCAGCTAGCCCTCCGCTGTCCTGGGACCAGGCTTCGGCCTGAAGGGGAGGGGAGGCAACCCAGACAGCAGTTGCTGTGGTCTGTCAGGCAGCTGGTCTCTTGCTTCCAGGACTACCCTTGCAGCTGGGGCAGTGGCTCCCTGCCCCCAGTGTGGGCACAAGCGAGGAGGTGGGAGGTGGCTCCACAGGGGCAGGGCTGAGACGCCTGCTGCACTAGTGCCCGGGTGGGGGAGGGGAGGGGCGGGGGGGGGCAGGAATAATCCCGCAGGGCTCTCCTACTTTTCCGGCTCCCCAGAGACCAGGCCAGTACCCTGGGCAGCTAAACAAACTGGCACAGGCCTTGCTGCTACTCAGCCCCTTCCCTTCAGTCTGGTTTGCTCAGCCACAACCCGTCATGCTGACCAGTAAACAGATCCCAGGCAACTTGGGGAACTCCACACAGGACACATGCAGAGACCTGTGTCTTTTTCTCTGAGCCCAAGGCCTTCCATTGCCTCCAGGCCAGGCGGAAGGGTGAGCCCTGTGGCGCAGGGGGTATAGAGCTGGTAATGGAGATTTCACTGTAAGCTCCTACACAGGTACGTATACCTCACACACACCATCTCACTGAACATTCACACAACGGCCTCCGGAGTGGGAGCATTACAGCCCAGGGAAACGAGGCTCTATGAGGCTTCCCGACCAGCCCCAAGCCTCAAAGCAGCCTGCCTGACTCGGAAGCCGTTTCCTGCCACGCACTGCATGGTTCTCCCCCTTCCGCCCGTCGGTGCCCCATGTCTACACAGAATTGGAAGGCAGTGGGCTAGAATTTTAGACAAATGCAGGACAGAAAGCTGTGAAGTACAGAAAAAAATTTATTGGAAATCTCTTGAATACATTTTAAAGTATAACTCAGTATTTCCAAACAAGTAGGCAGGAGGGGAGGAGGGACTCTGCCACTTGGAGACAGATGACCACTCCCAGCCTCGTGCTGGGGTCAGTCTGGGGCTCACACCTTTTATTGTACAGGGCTGAGGGGCAAGGGCCGGCCTTGACAATTGCTCTGCTTCCAGGCTCAGCCTACCTGGCCTCTTGCTGCTGGGAACCTGAAGAAAGGCTGCTGCCTGCACAGGCCAACTACCAGAAGTCAAAGAGGGCAACAGCTAAAACAAACAAGCCTTTCCATGCTTGGCCTCAAAAGGAGGGCAGTGGCTGGGACACTGGAGCTGGGTGGGTAAACCTTATCAGTTCAGCTGGCATGGGTGTGCTCTGGCCCGAAGACAGGACACTGCTGGGAACGTTCCTCCGTGGTAGCAGAGCACATGCATAAGGGCGGGCTAATGGAGACAGTGTGAGAGCCCGCTCAAGCCCTCAGAGATCAGCCTTGCAGGTGGGAACAATGTCACATGCATTTACTAACAAGCAATTGAGGGCCATGTGTTCCACTGCAGAACAGCTGCTCCCCATGAATACCCCAGGTGGACCAGGAGGAATGGGGCAGGCCCAGTTCTCCACAGCCAGGATGACCAGTGGGCTGGGAGAGGGACAGATGGCATAGGGGGCGAGGCTAGGCACCTGACTTACAACACCTGAAGGGTTAGGTGGATCATATGCCCAGCTTCAGCTTCTCAACTAGGAACCAATGCACCCAGTAAACCTCAGGGCAGCGTACAGACCCTGGGGTTAAAGGAAGGTGGTGGCCAGGCCCAGCCCTGAGAAACAGGAACAAGTACCCCAAAAGGAGGGGCCTGCCTGGACTTCCCCGGGCTCACCAATGGGCACTACATGTGGCACAACTCTAGGGAGTTGCTATTTTTAGCACCCAAGGCTTCCTGGGCTGCCAAAACAGAGTCACTGCAGAAGCCGAGAAGAGATCCAAGGCTCTCACCAGAAATAGAGGCGTCCAAGGGAAAGCCTGTTGTCAGTTCAAATGCAGCAAGCCTGGGAGGACCTGTGGCCCTCGCCAGCCCTGTGTTGGCTCCCACCTAATTAATGTACATGGGAAGGAAGATCCCCAGAGCAGCAACCTGGAATCTGAGGAACCTCCACAGGAGGAGGTCCTGCCCCAGGAAGAGGCCCATCACCTTCCCCAAGTGAAAACACCTCATCTGAAACGTATTTTCTCTATAAAATATGTCTTTGAAAGTAATAAATATTTACCATGTCCTATAACCAAGGAGCTGCAACAGGGAGAGGGAAGAGACGAGAAAAGCCTCTGCTGGGGCTCCCAGGCCCAGAGACATAGGGTGGTTCCTACGTGGCTGAAGGGCTGAGCACAGGCAGCCACCGGGGCTGCTCAGACCTTCTGTTAAGGGAGGGGCTAGCACAGCCTTCAAGAGTGGGAATGGCTGACTTTGGAGTTCTCATCTTGGGCAGATGGCGTCATATTGCCAAAAATATAGGCACGGGCAGAGGGAGGGAGAGAGGAAGAAGATACCAGAACTAAAGGAGACGATGAGAGCCTGAAAAAGCACTTGCTTCTTCCTCCAACAATGTCTCCTTCCTCTTTCTGCTTCCATGCTAGTCTCTGGGCCACCAGCTGGAATGTCGAATGGTTTGGTGGTAACGGCAGGCAGGCAGGCGGGCAGGCAGGCAGACCTGGGAGAAGAGGGTCCAGCAGCGGGAAGACAGGATGACGGCCTCATTGGAGCTGCTGCTGATGGGTAGTAGAAGCAGATGGCCCGCCAGAGGGCCCCTTTGTTGCAAAGGGTCTTCCCGTCTCCAAGGCCAGAGGGTGAGCCCTCTCAAATGCTCTAACTGGGTTTGACTGCGGCCACGGAGAATCCAAGCAGTGAGAGCAGGGACTTCTGGGTCCCCATGGGGGAAACCAGCCTCCCTCCACCTGGCTTGGAGCAGGACAAGGGACAGGAGCAGCTGATGAGTGGGAGGCTCTGTTTCTTGGGACCACAAAAGGGGGCTGCTGCTGGTACTTGAGGGCACCAACTTTTACTGCAGGGTTTCTACAAAGGCATCAAATTCTCGGACATTCTTCTCGTGCACAGCCAGCTTCTCTGGGAGTGAGTCCTGTACCAGGAGGGGAGAAAAAGAGTTGCTCATTTGGGCAGGGCTCAAAGCAGCAGCCCCCCAGCCACCCTGGCCTGAAAAAGGAGAGAGCACAGCACGAGCTCAGCTCAGCAGTGCTGGGCTGGGAGAGCAGGAGAATTCGGGGCAGCTGAGCAGGCAGTGGAGAGAGGGCTTCAGGGTTTTGTGGGGGCTGGAGAGGGGATTTCACAGGGCATCCAAGTGGCCCCCACACTTAGTGAGAGAGAGAAAAGGACCACACCAACAATAAAAGATTTCTTCACACCCTGTGCTGGCCATCAGCATCCCCTGGGAGGCCCATGAACAAGGCAGTGCCAACCACACTCCTGAAAGGTCCTGACTCAGCAGGTCTGTGGTGAGGCCTAGGAACCTGCGTCTTAATACCAGTGAAGGAGAGGCACAGTGAGTGGGGGTGAAAGAGAGTAAGAGAGAAAACAAAACCATAAGCAATTAAGTTTAACTGCCCTCAGTTATCAACTATTAAAAAAAATCTAACCCTAATCATGTGGTCTCCACTGAAGAATTTGCGTATGAAGAGTTTAAAGTTGCAGGGTGTCCAACCTGCAGCCCAGGATGGCCAGGAATGCAGCCCCACACGAAATCATAAATTTACTTAAAACATTATGAGATTTTTTTTTGTGATTACGTGTTGCAATGTATTAAGTTTGTGGCCCAACATCTCTTCTTCCAGTGTGGCCTGGCCCAGGGATGCCAAAAGGTTGGACGCTCCTGGTTTAAACTACCACAGATTTCCTGAGAGGCCCCAGGTATCTGAAAGAGGTGGGACAACCCCCTGCCTCAGAGCTCACTAAGTGGCCCAGACACACCGTGCAGCCCATGTAGGTCTGGACGGCGGGGCCACCAGCTGGGACCGGCTGCAGCACCTTCTGACGCAGCCCCTTCCAGCCACATTTTAGGTCAGGGGGTGGGGGCGGGGGCGGTATCAGTGGCTAAAAGCCTAAAATCAGAAGCCAAAGCTTTGTTTGCCGGTTTAGCCATAACTATGGCCAAGTTATTTGTTCACAGTGTCAGTTTTCTTGTCTGTGAGCTGGGGTAGTGGGAAGCCCTTCCCCTCAGGTTGTTGAAGAATCACGTAGAGCACTTAGGAAAGTGCTCGGCATGTATGAAAGCCTAGATAAGTGTTAGCAATAATGACATTATTGCTGTGTTGTTATTATTTCTGCACATACTTTTTTGTTTAAAGCAAGCCAAGGGCAGTTATTCCTAGAATCCTATTCCTAGAGCCACTCCTTTCATTTCAATGTAGGAGGTGATACCCCCACTGCAGGCAGAGGGACCCTAACATCCCATGACATGGGACACCCCGAGTTTGGGGCTGTTCAGGGCACACCTCTGCCACGCAGAGGCAGGAAATAGAGACCACCCTGTGGGAGAGTGGGAATCTTTGTCAGTATCAGGACGGCGGCCCACACACAAGCAGTACAGCTGAGAGAATGGCCTCTCTAGGGAAAGGGCCGGAACACCGATGCTCAGGTGCTCAGAGGCGTCAGAACTCTGCCTCCCTGGGCAGCCAGCACCGCCTGGCAAGCTGAAGAGCTGCATGTGAGAGCTGTTGGAGCAGCTTGGCTTAGTGGCATCAGCCAGGAGAAGATATCAGGCACCAACGCGAGTAAGAAATGCTGACCACGTGCGAAAGGAGGAAGTGAGTGCAAGCAAAGTCAAGATAATGACTGCTGGGCAAAACACAAATGTCCAGTGGAATCAAAAAAAGACAACGGTCTAGAAGTGTCTCCTTCCTGTCACAGGGAAGATGGGAGGTGTGGCGTTGGGGAATAACCGAAACTTTTGTGCCTGCGGAGCAGGAATGACACTGAAAGGGAAAGGGGGATCAGAGGACAAGGTGGGTTGGGGGAGGGGTCTCCATACCAAGTCCTCAGCCATGGACTGTGCCCCGATATCTATGGAGAGGCTGCTCAGCTGAGGGGGGTTCTGAAATTCACGATAGAAGGTTCCCAAGTCCATTGGAAGGATGTCGTCTTTAGAAAAGGCCGGTTTCTTCAAAAAAAGACCAGATGCAGTTTAGCTTACCATGGCCCACCGAGGAAAACCAGAGATGCAGAACCCTGTTCCCTTCCGGCAGTCACCAAAGAGAAGGCTGCGCCAGGCTTGTCTGAGGAAGAGAATCTCCACCTTTTCTTTTCTGGGCAGCTGAATTCAAACCCTGCTGAGAACACTCCTCTTCCCTGGTCAGGCTCACGCCGCCTTCCTTCAAACCCTTTCCTTAGCACTATCCATTCAAGCGTGAACAGAACCTACTGGAAAACCCCCACTTAGAGCTGAACTGCATCATCAATGTCAACCAAAGACATAGCACAAAATGCCTTATTGTTCATCGGCCTCCAAACATCTGTCCAAGCAGGCTCCCCATGTACACTGCCCAGCCGGGCACCCACCGGTCCCACCCCGTCTGTACTGGCCCCGCTGACCCCTGGGAAGGAGGGCTTCTCTGAGTGCAACGGACACCTCCAGGTTTACCTCCCCCCGGGGGCAGCAAAGTCAGGGGGGAGAGAGCCACTCACAAAGTCCACCATGACGAAGTCGTCGTGGGTGTGGCCGCTGCTGCCCCCGCTGGAGCCTTCAGAGTGCAGGCTGCCCTGGAGCGGGGACCCCGTCCCTGGGGAGTCCGGAGGGTTCACCTGGTGCAGGATAAGGCAGAGGAAGGGTTCTGTGCCCTGGGGCAGGTACTGTTCACAGTGGAGGGTTCTGTAAGGGACCCGACCCTGGCTGCAAGCCCCTCAGCATCAGGGCATGGTTAATGGGCTATGGAGGGACAGGGACATGCCCAGGAGGACAGGCATTGTGTCACTGAAAACTTTCGACTCACCATGGGGTCGACATCCTCCAGCTCTAAATTCTTGGGAGCAAACATAGCAAAGGGTATGTCCAAACTTGTCAAGGTCACCTTAAGGGTCACAGAAGAAAGTATTAGTTCCTGCCCCTCCCCCCAGCTCACATGCTTCCATAGAGGCTTCCAGAAGCCTAGAAGCCCAGAGAGTTCACACCCAGGTTGACCATACTGCCCCTCAGGATCTTCTGGTGGAGACCCTCCAATTTCCACCACCTCCCATCACAGGCCTACAGCACAAACAGGGGCTAGAGCTCTCCAAGACCCCAGAAATTCAGCTTTGGAAGTTGGTCCACAGTAACTCAGTGACAACTGTCCACTGGCTGAGCTGAGGAGGAACTTCCTTTGGAGCCAGGCTGGGGCAATGGCGCGCCGGGCACTGTGCGTGCTCGGCAGTGTCGAGCCTCCCGCTCCGGTGGGGGGCTTGCAAGATTGCAGCACAGTTCTCAGCTCTTCCTGGAGGGGTGTCGCAGGTTAGGGACCCTCTTCACAGGAAACCCACCACAAGCGTATACAAGTGCAGGCGGTGTCAGTGGCTACGCAGACCCCAGGTTGAGAGACCTGTCGGTAAGGCCTCACTCTGACGTGACTAACAGGTGGCGGAGGTAGAAAAATCACCTGGTTGATGGGTTTGTTGACAAAAGCCCCCACTTTTCGTGCAAAGATGGTCTCCAAGACATCATGGGGAGAGGCCCGGCCCTCACTGCTGTTAGATACAGTTTCGGTATCCTCGCTGGGGAAGAAAGGTAATGTCGATACTCATTCTCAAACCACAGCAGAGCCTACCTGGCTCCCCATAAATCCACCCTCTGTTGGGGCTGCAGCCCAGGGCAGGAGTTGCCCCCACCCACCACTCTGCGGGAGATGGCAACGCGTGGCCTGGCTGCTGCCACTGGCACCCTCCCCTGTGAGTTGAGGGCATGTGTGAGTGAAATTCAGTGTTCCAACTGTTTAAAACAGGGGTGTCCAACAGCTAGGAATGCGGCCCAACACAAAATTGTCAATTTACTTAAAGCATTAGATTTTTTTGTGATTACGTGTTGCAATGTATTTAACGTGTGGCCCAAGACAACTCTTCTTCCACTGTGGCCCAGAGATGCCAAAAGGAGGGACACCCCTGGTTTAAAGCTTATATGAAATAACAAGTAGCTTCGTTACCATGCACACAGCAACTGTACACATAGGCAAGCAGCTCCCGTAGACTATAATTTAAATATTAATTACAGAGACAGACTCAAGATTTTAGCTGTCCTCCATCTCCTTATTTTTGCTTTGCTATCTAAAAATGCCATAAGAATGTACCTCATAAGGAATAGTGCCATTATGCCAAGTAAAGAGCCCCAAATCTGACCCTCTGGAGAACCAGAGCTTCCTCCACCCGTGGCCGACCCCCTAGGCTGAGGTCCTCTGGGCTCCGCATCACATTCCTTCCCCGGTCACCGCCGTTCAGCAGGGCCTGTCAACAGCACACTCACTCTGGCTGTTCCTGTTGACCCCGGTCCAGCCCTCCAGACCGATGCCGCGTCCTGGATGACAGGAGGGCTCCAGGCAGCAGAAACAGGGCCCTGTACTGCAGGTGCCAGACCAGCGGTCCCCACCCTGGGAGCAGCAGGGGATAGAAAAGCCCCTCTGGCCAAAAGCAGGGGCTCAAGGTGGGGAGGGGGGCTGTGACCTCCAAGTGGCCCCTGGACTCCAGCCAGCAGGGAGGACCCTCACTGAAGGGAGGCCTGAGTGCTGACCACCTGCATGTAAGAACCTCCTACTCAGAGTCCTCTGCCTTCAGCTCCTCCCGGACCTGCCCCAAGAGTTGAGGCTCAGAAAACTAGAGTGTGAGGTGGCTAACAGGGTCTTCCCTGTCTAATGAGGAGGGGTAAGAGGATGGAATTCCTCATCTAATGAGGAGGGGTAAGACCATGGAAGTCCGGGAAGTTAGGAATGAAAGTAATTATTTTTCCTGATGGACGGTGCAAACATTTCATTTTCCAAACAATTCCCCTCCCACCACTCCACTGTGGGAATGAAAGAACAAAATCCAAAACCCCAGGAATTTCTATTATCCAAAAGTTCATTAGGATGTGGCGGGGCAAGCAACGTCATCACCTCTGGGGCCTTCCGGTCAAGGGAGGGCAGGTCAGATGGAGACAGCTGCAGCTTCCCACGGGGGAATGCTGAGTGCAGTGGAGAGAGTGAGCACAGACTTGGAGCCGAGGAGCGAGGCTTGTGCCTGGCCATTTTGCTAGCTACCTGCTCTCAGACAAACTACTGAATCCTGCTGAGATCCTCTGTCTTTTAGAAGGAGGTAACAGTGGTGATTTTTGCAGGGTGGGATTATGAGAACTTTCATTTTCTACTTAATCAATGTATTTATAATTCAAATTTCACAGAACATATCACTTCTGCAACCAAAAAAGACAAAGATTTAAAAACATTTTTAATGAGAAAAAATAGTTGTTTGTAAAGATTCTCCACGAGGCACTGACACAGCAGAAGAACATCAACCCTAACTACCACCACAGGTCCGCTGTGGCTTCAGACTTCACGGGAACGCCCTGTTCTGGCCCTCAGGAGACAATGAGGACTGACTCCAAGGGAAGAAATGTTGGGGTAAAAGAAAAACATCTGACAAACCTTTCCTGGATGGAGGAGGTGAAAGCCAAACCCCTGCTGTCTGCTGTCAGCAGTGAAGCTGCAGGGGTTAGCTTCCTAACATACCAGTTGCAATAGGAGATTCTTATCAGGAACTTAAAGGCTTGCACATTTGGAGCGCAAATGCCAAGCCTGAGCCAAGGCTGAGAGCTGTCCTTACTAATACCGAATAAGGACCTGTCAGGCAGGACAGGCCCCTGGCTGTCTTGAACAGCGGCAGAGCCAAGCCGTGGACTCACCTGCTAGAAGGTGTGGCAGCACAGTGGGCCACGTCAGAAGGGGTGTACGTCGCCACTCTCTCCTGATCAGCCTGGGTGCCGTGGGCAGGCTGGTTGGGAGCAAGGGGGACCCCACCTTCCTTTCCAGGAACCATTAGCTTTAGGGAAAAACGGAAAAACACAGTGAATCATGGCAGCCTCAGGCAGGAGAACACCCTTCAGCCTAGCATGAGGCTTTGGAGCGTGTCCATCACCATTGCTGCCATCTAGTGAGCAGGAAGCCTTGGCTCTTTGTTCTTTCTGGGACTCAGTTAATGGGAGACATGCACTGCGATGACTCCAGAAGGAAAGGGGGACAAACACTTGGGAAGCACCTCTTTCCTTTCAGAAGTTTAAGAGGCTCCTTCCTCTCAGAGTCATGCTAGTTCTCCGAACTCACCGAAGAGCTCTGCTTCCAAACACTTAATGAAACTGGCATCTCCAGAGGCACCTCCGCTGCCTCAGGGCACGGAGACAGCGCAGGCACCCCTAGGGTCCTCCCGTCTTTCAAGATACCTGGTGAGGATGTGTGGTGTTTAAGCCAGCAGCAAACACTACTGGGTAAGCCAGGTCAGCTGATCCAACGCCCAGAGCAGCAGGCTGATAGGAAAGGCGAGAGCTTGAGAGCTAAGCAAGAGAAAAACAAAGAGGGGCAGAGGAAAGGAGGAGGAAAAAACAGGCGATCCTAGAGTATGGCTGATGATCAAGATCAGTCGAGAAGTAGGGAATGGGTCCCCTCCTAGACCTCCATGGGACAAGGGGCCTGATGCGAGGGTTAAAGACAGACCAGGCCCTTTCTTTTTAGAAGAAACAACAGACGCTGCAGTAGGACTGAGGTTCCCAGCTCTGCAGCCTCACAGAGGCCTCTGATGACTCCCTTGCTCCCCTTTTTCTAAGCTCACTGTTTCTGTTTCCAGCCCAGCCGATCTGTGGAGCATAAGCCTGGGCTGAACTTGGAGCCAAAGTCATCAGTTTTTCCCAGGTCATTCTATTTTCTACTGTGTCCTTGAGATCCCTTAGAAGCATGAGGCGTCTTCTCTAATCACACCCTCCCTCGCCACTGCGTATGGGAGGGTTCCTATTTATGTTGAAATAGAAAGCATACCACTCTTGGATGTTTATTTGGAAATAAGATATAAATAACTCCATGTATTTTTCACATCAATGGGGGGGGCAAATGAAAAATCCTATTTCGGGCTGCTCTGCTATATCCTGTTAAAAATCAATTACCAACCCTCAAAATAACCCACAGAACATTTGGGGACACTTCAGTTGCTATACCCTGTACTTTATCCACAATTTTTAAATACAAAGATGCCGTCTGATTTATCCCCTTCTTCCCAATGGACTCACTTGATGGGAAAAGGCCAGTCCTGCCATGGGGACCCTCAGGGTATCCGTCACCACAGGAGTAGGGGTCTGAAAATGTGCCTTTGTGACAGTAAACACACACTGTGCACAGATACAAACAGAGACAGGAGAAACAAGAGAAGAAAAAAGAAAAGGGACTTGAGAAAGAAATGAAAAACACTCCAAGGGGCAGCAGCAACAGAGGCGGAAACGCACGATGGAAGTCAGGCGTGAAGCAGGGAGGAAGCTGCGTGACTGCCTTCCCAGCAGACAGCCTGGAAGGGCCTGACAGGTGTTCACCCCAGGGGCCTCCACTGCATGCTTGTCTCCCAGGTGAGCAGGTGGAAAACACAGCTGAGTCAAGGTGGAACGACTTGCAAAACAGGGAAATCTGGACCGGGCATTGGCCTGTCTTTAGTCAAGAGGGGGAGGACATTACAGAATGGCCTCCAACAGGAACCCCAGAAGCAGCCACAGGGTGTGCTCAGGATGAATGAGGAAATGGAGACTAAAATGTTAGAATGCTTTTTTCTCGGGACCCAGGGTCTTCAAGGGCAGGGTTAAAAAGTTCACATTTGTTGGCTGGTACTCTGAAATACCCAGTGCCCAGCTGCACTTTCTATGTCATCCCAGGGAAGATGAGTAGGCGGGTACAGATGCAGGCTCCGGGCTGACTGAGTGCGTGTGTGTACGTGTATTCTTATAGTGCCTGATGGGGTAGGAGAATGTGATGGAGCAAAAGCTGGGGCACTTTCAAGACTCATGACTTCAAAGCTAATTATGGGCAAGATGGTTATTTAGGGTCTTGCTTTTCCATCTTTAATAAGTCTTACCAATTAGCTAATTAATGCTTAGAATTGAAGGTAGGACCTTAAGTCACAGCAGGTCCAGGGTCACAACTATTTATTGACTCAACTCTGTCCCCACATAACAAAGTGATCCTTATTTCGTTGGTGATGCAAACATCATATTAACCTGTATTTACTGAACTCGAGCAAAAGCTCAAATAGAAGCTGTTGAACAATTGTGTGATTCCCTGATGGCCAATGATTTCCTCTCTCTGTTCAAAATGAGAATTTCTGAACCAAACTGTACCAGCCTTGATTAGACGTGCTTTGGGATAGGAACAGGGCTCACCCATGGGCTGCTCAGTATTGATCAGATCTCGATGGGATCTACTTTTAGACTGTGAGAAGACACAACAGGCAACTGATATCGTGAAAAAAGACCGGCTCTCCTTACACACAGGTCAGCAAGCTTTTACGCAAACATCAGGTGCAGAACCTATTTAACCACCCCTTACTTTTGGAGCTGGGTGAAATTTCCGCTGTATCAGAGAAAGAGACAAATTGATTTGTTAAGGCCCAGCGTCACCATCCCTCATATCTCCCAAGTCACAACTTTATCTATTGATTGATTGATTATAAATTTATTGCTTATAAAACACAACTTTAATGAGCATTAAACTTGACATATTCACATTTTATTATCCAAGAAGTAATCTACTCCCACTAATGGGCACTATTGTGAAGGTGGGCTTCCCCGCCTTTTTTGGTCAGCATTGCTCCGTGTCAGTATGTGTCCTAGAAGCTGCACCCCCAGAGCAACAGCGGCGCTCACGCCTCCGTATGTACGCTCATGCGGAGACGGGAGTAATAACCCCCACACCCCCAAACCGAACTGTCTGGGCAACTCTAGAAGGACCTCCCTAAAACTCTAAGTCAGGACAACAGAAGGAACAGTCGTGCATGAATTTGGAATGCCCTTCACACACACGTAGTTTTTGTAACTAACTTCTGCTTTTGAAACAGATTAGAACCATAAATTTAATCCAGTATCTCCTAACAAACCCGGATGGAATAAATTTAATTTTTTTCTTAATTTAAAAAACACAGAAAATAAAACTTAGGGATAGCTAGTCAATTTGCTGGGTCCCCAAAATAAGATGATGAGAAGGGACAATCTGGGCCCAGTTTAAAGGAAAGTAGACCGGGGTTGGTCTAGAAGAAACTGTCTCCTATGAAAGTCAAAGAGGAGGAGACACAGACGACGGGCAGGTAGAGCGGGGAGCTGCCGGCAGTGGGGGAGACGGAAGATGAATGACTTGGGATGGAAAGGAAGAGATGCGCCCTGAACCTCAGCCCGCTGGCAAAAAGGCTTCCTTAGCCGAGGCGGTCTCAGCGCCATGCACACTACACAACAAGACCACCAGGCGCTTTCTCTCGGGAACCTGAGAACGTTGTTTGGAGCCTGTGTTTTACTGAAAATTCAGTTTGACACTGAAGATGGACTCACGTGGAAAAGTTAATGGATAAAAGTGGTCAGAGAATATAGATAGGCAGAAATCTGTGTCAGCTTTAAGAAAAACTGCACGGCTGGTTCTTACTGGCATTTTATGCTAAATAATTATTGGCTCCTTTGTGCTCCTCCCATTTTTAGGAACCACTTCAAATGAGAGAGAGCTGCCAGGTTAGCAAGTGCAGGTTAGAGTGTCTCCCTGGTGTGAGCGTGCATAGGGGGTTCTGTGACTGGCTTTTCTAGGGAATTTTATGTCAGATGTCCCCAGGAAGGTAAAGACTATATGTAATCTTGTGGGTTGAGATTAGTCACTGCAATATTACCTGCTAGATAAGAAGGTTCTTCCTCACTGCTCAAAAGAACCCCTCAAAACCACCACCACCACACCACCACCAAAAGAAACTGAAGTTTGACACCGAAGAGCATAAACAACACAAAACACATTTTATATATATGTATATATGTATGTGTAATACACACACACACACACACACACAGTTCTGGCACCATTCCATAAGGCCCACACACGTACGAAAGAACCACCGCATTCCCCAGAACCCGCTGCCCTACCTGGGACGGCGGGGAGGTGGAAAAAGAGGTGGTGCACACTTCTTGAGAATCTTCTACAGAAGGGTATGTTACTCCAGTGTCCTCACCAGTGGTTCTATAGCGAGGAGGAAGGAAGCCAGGAATTTTATGGTGAGAACAGTCAATTTTAGAAAAGACACAAGGGGATACGAGTTGTGATGACAGTTGTTTCAGGCAGAGTTCGTAAGGGGTTCAGCAAGGGAGCTGTGTTGAGTCCTTCACAATTTCAAACTTCTCCATCTAGAGGTTGAAAATGTTTTGTTTTTGTTTTTAAACCCAAACACCTTACCTGACCTTCATTTGAGAGTATTTGCTTAAGGCTGGCCAGTGTTGGGGCCAAAGAGCTGTCAGCAACAGACTGCAGGGCAATAAAAGTCTAGACTATGAAGACAAACCTACCCAGTTTCAGAAGTCCTCCACATAAGGGCAGTGCCCTTCCTGATACGCATCTAATCCAACCTCTAGAGAATTCTAGACTCTGTTTTCTGGGAACTAGGCCTGATGATATTTAATTCTCATGGACAACTGAAATGTGCCAGTGGTAACCTGAAAACCATTTAATTTGCGAAGGACATTACACAAATTACTGTCATTCTTGTAGTCTCGAAGTCAGATCAGTACTGTCAAGATCCAACATGTCCAAGAATTTTCAGAGACATTCTGTCTACCTTAGAGGCCACAGCAAAAGATGGAGCTAGCCGTTCCATTTCTCTCCATGTGGGGTCTCCATCAGTGTGCCCCAAGCCCACTGGGGAGAGCTGATAAAGGTGCTCCGTGTACCTGTGCAAGAGGGATGCTTCTGCTAGCTGCAGTTTGGGAGAGTGCCTTCCACATTCCTCACCTGTAATTGCAGGGGTGCATGGGCGAGGAGCTGGGATAGGGTCGGTCCACGAAGTGATCAATGATAATGCCCATGATGGGTGGGGTCCTCTCAAATTGCCTGTAATGCAATAAGCAGATTGCAGGACTTGTCAGAATGCCTTGCCAGCCTCCCTGAAGTCCTCAGAGGGCCACTCACCTAATATCTATTAGCAGGGACCACCAGAGCCTTAACGGTCCCATCCTTACATATAAACCACCATTTCTACATGGCCTGCTCCGGGATAGTCAGGTTCTCCAATGAAACAGGGTCTCTCGATTGTATTTTTCAGAAGGGGACTGATTTTAGCAATGGCAAAGCTGAACTGTAGCCTTAGCCGTGGAGTTGGGCTGAAAACAACTTCAGTATCTCTGGAAGAATTCTTTGGGATTCCAAAAGTCTTTCCTTACCTGGTGGACATGAACGCCAAGTTAATTCTGTAAGCACAAGAAAGAGTGATGGTGCCTACAGGGGTGCCCACTGTCCCAACACGCACCGTCTGGAAACCTAGGAGAAGAGAAAGAGTTAGCTTGTCCCCAGAGCACACGAGCACTGCTCCTGGCCTTCCTCTCCTTGAATTGCTCAGCCTGTACAACCTCTGGCACTATCCACTCAGCACCTCGAGTGTGTCAGTTTCGTGTGTGTATGTGTGTGTGTTTTCTTTCAATTAATTCTACATTCACCTAATATGAGCAAGGGAAGCAGTATTCTATTTCCAGATAAAACCACCTCCAAAGAGGTGAAACAACGGTTAACCCTAAAGCCTGAGCAAGTCCTACCCAGCCCTGCCCACACTGTCACGCGCCCAATGGCCCAATGAGACAGCCAAGGGACACCAGGAGTTCGTCACACAAACACCTTCAATTTGTGAAGTCACTGCACTCCCACTCTAGCCGCCACGCCAAACTAAGTCTGGAAGAGGCCCAGGGCCTTGCAGACGACACTCCCACCCAAGCTCTCCTGGTTTTCTTGGTTTCACTGCCGGTTTTTCAAAACTGTTGCTTATCAGAAATATTTACCATGATACATACCTTCTCCTAAGCCATTCAGCTGAACTTCCCCAAAATATATCCTACAGGGAAGAAAGAAAAAGATATGTCACCTGATTCTTTATTCTAATGGCCTCTATAGCAAAAACACCTACAAACAAAATAAATAAAACAGACCTTTCTTATCTACACGAACACCTTTCCGCATGGAGTAATAATGCTACTACTTCAATTAAGCTGCAGGCAAGGGGGTGTAGATGGAAAGGATTAGTTTAAAAAGGAAGTTTCTTCTTCCCCGTCCTGCAATGTGCTTTTTTAAAAGTATACCTACTGGGAAATAAAGAATACACACATAAAATTGGCACAGATTGGGACTGTTAGAGGGTGCCAGATTTCTAAAAATTGAGGTATAATTGGATACAACATTTTATCTGTCCCAGGTGCACAGGTAATGATCCGGTGTTGGACATGTGGTAAGAGGCTCACCACAGTGGGTCTGGCAAACATCTGTCACCACACATAGTCACGGAATTTTCTTTTTCTTGTGATGAGAACTTGTAAGATCTACTCTCTTAGCAACTTTCAAATACGCAGTAGAAGGCACTGGAGTTTAAACAGTGGTCTTCAGTTCAGAGGTGCTCTCCGTGCTTGTCACAAGTCATTGCAAAATAAATTGGTTAAAAAATGAGAAAATCTTTTCCAGCACAGAATAACTAGGTAAGACTATTCTAAAAATATAAAGATATAAAAACAATAAAACCTTCCCATGAGTCTCCCTTGAAAACCAATCTAAATTAGCTAAAATCCTGAATTATAAAACTCTGAAAATGTATTTTTAAATTTTTCAAGTAATATTGTTACAAATTAAATCCATGCATGGGTTTGTTTAATGAAAACTAAGCCCCAACAATGTACAAAGCCCTAGGGTTAGGTGTTAGGATGAGACAGGGTAAATTAGGGATGAGACCCAGGATAAATCTGAATCCTAGGTCTCACAGACTATAGCCTGGTATGGGAGAAAACAAATGCATGTAAGTATCTGAAATAAATGCACGAAGTGACAGCCACCATAAAGCAGGGGTCAGCAAACTTTTGTCGAAAGGATCAGACAGTAAATATTTTAGGCTTGCTGGCTATACAGTCTGTGGTAACTGCTCGGCTTTGCTGTTGTCCTGCAAAAGCAGCCACTGATGATACATATCGAATATCGCGCCTATGTTTTAAAATAACTTTATTTAACACTCTGGTTTCTCTTCATATCGTATAAATCTTTCGCCTTTTACTAAAATAACTTTATTTATAAAAATAATAAAATGGTCTGCTGGCACAGTTTGCCGACTCTTGCCATTAAGCAATATACAAACAATGTTAATGAGATTTTGCTAGATACACTCTAATAAAAAACTGACATTTAATCAGTTCATTATAAATTTGAATGCTGGTACAGTACTTAACCTACTTATGCTAAACTTATCCTTAGCTACACTCTTTATGCCAGTCAGTTGCTAGGCAAAAGTTTTCTTCCCGGATAGCAGACAGTAAAACTTCAGTTCAATCTTTAAGAACAGCAAATTCAGAATGACTTTTTGTAACATTATCAAATCTACAAGGGGAGAAAACAATAATAATACTGCTTAAAAAAAACAAGGCTGTTCTTTCACGTTATAAGGCTATACTGTTAACCTGTTAACAATATTATAAAAACTAAAAACAGAGCTAAATCTCCAATAAGATCACCTACTTCTCTCTGGTTCAAACCATTGTTATTTGCATCCAAAAGCACTCCTAAATGATAAACAGTGAGCAATAAATACTGTATTACTTAAGAGATACAAGATACAGGAAGACTTTAAATAGCGGTATGACAAGGACTAGGAGTCCTAGTTAACTAAATTGGTGACCAGTAGTACAATATGGATACTTATAAAATAACAAAAGTGAAGGGGACTTAACATAGGTAAATGAGAGGTTAGAGTTAGAAAGTAATCTTTTTGTTGTATCTGAATAAAAGTCTAGAGATTTGGAATACTCAACTTGAAACCTGGAAAGACTACAGAGAAGACAACAAAAACCTACCAAAGACTTGGAAAAAATAAATATGGGGAAGATTGCTAGATTATTGCTAACAATGTTAAAGAATGGCCCTGGCTCGTGTGGCTCAGTGGATTGAGTGCCAGCCTGCGAACTGAAAGGTCACCAGTTCAATTCCCAGTCAGGGAACACGCCTGGGTACAGGCCAGGTGCCCAGGTGGGGGCGTCCAAAAGGCAACCAATAGATGTTTCTCTCACACTCACTCTCTCCCTTCTCCTCTCTCTAGAAAATAAGTAAAATTTTAAAAAAATAAATAAAAATAAAAAATAAAAAAATTGAATTAGCAGTTTGTTAGACAAAATGTTTTAATTTAACTCTGGAATATAGAAGGCAGAATCTGTTCAGGATAGTCTGTTTTTTAAAGTCTTAAGTTCCTTCTCCTGCTTTGTGTTCCTATCAACAGAACCTCAGAATCCAATACACAGGAATTATGACTGTGCCCAGACAAAAGGACAAAGAACTTGGTAGCCTTGGAAAGCTGAGTTCATAAGAGAGGACAGACAGACAATCACAGTGAAGCTATCGCACCAGATACCCAACCACCTGTCCGAAAATTAATCACAGAATACCTGAATGCCACTCAGACACGTGCAAAGTGATGGGTCTGACAAGCGAATCAAGGAGGGTGAGCAGCCATGCTGTTTACCTGTATAATATCACATATTCATGCCCTTGTTTCCTGGAGAGTCTGTAAGCTGGTGTCACCCTAGTTATAGCAAGGAGAGACTTCAGCAGCAATGACAATCTGTTGTACACCGTGTAGGAAACCTTGATTTCTTTATCACACCTGTGGAGCACAGACACTATCAGCATTCTCCTATTCAACTAACATAACACAAAGAACAGAATAGCCATGGACAGCCGTGGCTGGGTAGCTCAGTTGGTTACAGCATCATCCCAATACACCAAGGGTGCAGGTTCCATCCCCAGTCAGGGCACATACAGGAATCAACCAATGAATGTATAAGTAAGTGGAACAACAAATCGATGTTTCTGTCTCTCTCTAAAAAATTTTTTTTAAAAATTTAAATGCAATGGACATACAGATATTACTTATGTTCCATCTATTGACTGAGACTAACTGATCATTACTCATAAATTCTGATAGAACACAAACTTTTGTAGTTCAAATACACCATTCAGAGTATGACAGCCAACAGAACAGAGATGGCTGCAAATTAAGCACTAGAATTGTTCCAAATTCAATTTATTATTAAAATGTGCTCTGAACTGAAGCTGTAATTAGAGTTCTTTGCCAGTTTAACGCAGAGTGCTGAGATAAACCAATAAACCAAAGTTTCACTGTCTCGTGCACTGGGCACAGGGAGATGGGCACCAAAGGGCACCCAATACATTTTTTCTAGCTTTGAAGCAGTTTATCTAAGTTTAGCTACTTTATCTAAGAAATAAAGTAGCACATTTAAAAAAAATTATTCAATGCTGCAATTATACTAATGAAGATGCGAACACAATTTCGATGTACCGTCTCGTGAGCGGTCCACCTCTATACCTCTGTCTTCGGAGCTATCTGTTTGGTAGTGAACTTTTGGACTATAGCCTGGCAATCGCCTTCTATTTTTATAACTGCTCATACCACAGATACTTATTACTGAAATTTTTCTTTTGATATGTTGCTATTTCCTCAATTTTCCTACAGTATAATCTTCTTGCAAACTGAAACTTGAGGCAGGGAATAAGCTAATCTGCCTTAAAGAGGAAAATGGAGGAGGGGAATAACATGCATTTCCAATCCATGACCAACATAGTGTATAAAAAGGGGTTGGGAGGGGAAATGTTATTGGATTTCTGCCACTCAGAAAACAGACAAACTAGAGTAGTCATGTTACAAGAGCTCCCAAGGGATTTAATCAAAGAACTATCTGTACCCTGGGAAAACAACAAACTCTTTTCAGCTCTTTCTCTCTGCTCCTTTCCCTGTTGCGTCTCTCTGGACTAATGCTCCCTCTGAAGGTCATCTCTGTACTAGGGCTGGAAGCCAAGCATGAAGCCAATGGCAGCAAAGACCTATTGGTTTCATTAAGTGAGCAGAACACCCTCCACGACTGGTAACAAAGCCCTGCTTTTCACAGGATGTCATCTGCTTCATCCTCAGCTACCAAAACCAAGGAACCTAAGACAGAGAACTTACTTTTCATTCATTTCAAGACACCAAATTTCTAGTTCCATGGAATCTCCCTAGAGATGGGACAAATGAAAGATATTTCAATTTTACTTGCTTTTTAAAAATTATCTTCTTTTTCCTTATTACAAAGCACTATAGGATCACTATAAAATATATTATAAAGTATAAGTAAGCAAAAGAAAAAAGTTATCAACTTATAATCCAAGCAGCTACTTTTCTAAATGCAAGTGAAGTCATACCAATATATTATTTTATTAATAAATACAACATGGAATTTTCACTTTAATGAAAAATTCTGCATTATTTTAAATAGTTGCATAATATTCCAGTATAGGACCATCGTTTTGCCAAGTCAGCCCCACCGTGCTCGGACATACAGGTTGTTTCCAATTTGTCACTGTTACAGGTACCATCACGAAGAACAGCCTTGAGACCAAAACTCTGCATGTGCCCTGAATTAATTTCTTAATGCAAATTTTCAGAATTAGAATTATTAGATCAAAGAGTATTCACGCTTCTAACACTTTTGCTATGTATACCCAAATTGCTCTTCAGTAAGGCCATCACTTCCAATGATGAAGGGAGCCTTTCCCTCCAATTCCATAGGGTGTATTTTTAGGTGATGCCACAATTAAAGAATACTTTAACAAGCTCCTAATTTTTTAATATTTTTAGCTGTCTGGCGTCTTTAGCCAAACTGTTCAGTCTCTCCCTGTGTTACTCTGAACAGACTTAGGCTAGTGGGTGGGAAAGAAAAGACTAAAGCCGGAATCCCTCTGCCAGGTAACAATCCTGTGTGTCACTCAGTGAGAAGACTAGTCACATACTTTTGAACACAAGTAACCTTTTACTAACCCACTGGAAGAGGGTTACTCTTTTAGGTTTGAGAGTAAATTTGTGTTAGTTTGTGGATTAGACGACTGTATTTATTCTAGATCAAATTTAAATATGTTCCTTAACACATATCCTTTTCATTATACTATCATTTCTAAATGACATGATGAATTTGAATTCTCCCTCCCCCCAAAAAATCAGGGAATGACTGGCTAGTAGGAAGTAGCCATGACAAGAGGGTGTGGTTTCTCTAGGACAATCAGAATAGTGTATAGTCAGATTTCACAGAGGCCTGGGAAATGAAAGAGTTCTTCTAGGGATTCCTTTGGACTCCCTATGAATCACTAAGAAAAATAATTTATAGTATAATCTGGCAATTCAATAAAGAATAGGAAGTTTTGTTTTATTTGGTTCCCAGGTTTCCATGGAACCAAATAAATTCATCGATAGCTTACTACGTGCCACCCCAGGCACTGCATTAGGCACAGAGATGATTATTTATTTACATTCTGCCCCATTTCAAAAAGAATTTGAAGACCTACAAAGATAAGTAAGATGTAGCATAGCTGCTGACCTCCGGAACGTAAGTATGAAGTAGGAACAGGAACAGGTAAGAATCTCCTACTATACGTTACGTTAGACACTTTACGAATAAGGATCAAGTGAGAAAACACTGCAGCTCTGCCAAGACTGGGAAGTGTCGTGTTAGTGTGGTGGTGTTGGTGGGGGTGGGGTAAATAATTTGGCCAAAGTCACTCAACTGGGACCTGAACTTGGGTCTGTGTAGCTCCAAACTCCACCTGCCGTTCATTATACCATACAGCCTCACAGTCTTGTAGTAGAAATAGATTAATAAACATACAAGTAACAATATCTCCCTCAATCCTAACACAGATTAAGATGAATAAAAAAATATCAATATGGCAAGTTTTACTCTAGAAACAAACACAAACAAAGTGAATGGAAGTCTAAAGAGAGTAGTTACCTCTCTGTAGAAGGGGGAAGATTTTCTAGAGCAAGATTTTGAGGATAAGTAGAAACATGTCACATACAGATGAGCTGTATACATACGTATACAATGATGAGAGTGACGAGACTCCTCCAGGTGGTTGGAAGAATAAATGTGAAAACCATGACCTCCTCAGAGAATGATAAGTTCAGAGAGGGAAGGAGCAGGGAACAGGGCTGAGGGGGAACCAGAGTGTGAAGAGTTCTGAGCGCCACGTTACGGCACCATCCTGGCGTAACCTTACCTCGGAAGTCTTGAGTGAGATCTCCACACACATAGATCTCCCGACAGCAGGCAGCTGCCCTGCCAGTGCCTTCTTTGCTTCATGTGTAACCTCTGGGATGTCTTTGATTGCCAAATTGAACTAGAAAACAAAAGGGACCTGTCACTCACAGAAAGTGTTATGGAAACAGCCCTGACCAGTGTGGCTCATTGGTTGGGCATTGTCCGCAAAGCGAAAGGTCATATGTGTGGTTCCCAGTCAGGGCACATGCCTGGGATTCCAGCCAGGTCGCCAGTCTGGGTGCTAACGAGAGGCAACCAATTGACATTTCTCTCTCACATCAATGTTTCCCTCCCTTTCTTTCTCCCTCCCAAGCCCTCTCTCTAAAAATAAGTAAAGAAAATCTTTAAAAATAAATAAATACTAAAAAGAATCCTCTCTTTAAAAACGAAAGCATTACGGACTATATGTTGGGTAATGCAGGCATTGCCTTGACCGATTAAGACATCCATTCACTTCTTCCTTCCCCATAAGAGGTGTCCTGCACCAAAGCCCCAAACTCAGGCTGAAACTGCTCATGATCTAGGATAAACGTTAGTAACAAGGTATTTTTGTTTTCTAAAGACTCAGCTTTTCACCTAAAACAGCAGAAAACCAAGAACCAAATAAATCCAGGACTAACATTCAATAAAGAACGTATTTTCCAAGTGAATGGATTAAACAGAATTAGGTATTTTAATGTTATGAATCAGTAATACCACAAACAGTAGCTCTTATTACTGCCCTGTGATTCCTTGTAACAAACACTGCAGTGTACCCTTAGCAAAGAATAGGGATTTTACCCAATCTGAACCCGTCGGGGATGAGGATGAACGAGTACAAATCTTCTCTCCAAGTCGAGCCTGGACAATCACTTGAACAGTCTAAAAAAAACAACAACAAACAAATAACAACAACAACAAAAAAAATCAAAGATGAAAAGTCTTAAATTGAATTGGCTTCCAATGAGGACTAAAACCCTCCCAAAGCAAGGTTTAAAAGATGCCAGTAATCGTAAACTATCCTTTAGGAACTTAAAACGTTCATAAACAGATAGAAAAAAACACTATACAAAAAGAATACCATAAATATTCCTGAGTACACAATGTCAGCCAATTAGAAGAATTATAGTTTGAGGCTTGGAATCTGTCACGTTCGCACACGGCAGAAGGAAAGTTGCACATGGTAGCTCTGACTTTCACAAAGAAACAAGTCCGACAGTAGGTGTGAATATTCATTGCCATACACTTATGTAATCATAGTAGATTTAAACCAAAGACTCCAGTTATTCATATCTTTTGGTCCATATGGCAAAAGCCTTCCAACTACTTTTACAACCAGAATCTACTGCCTGAATTGTACTTACATGGCAATGCTTGAGAGGAAGGAGTGGTAAGAGGTGGGGAGGATTTTTAGATTTAGAAAAATGTAACTTCTACAGATTTCAAGGTCCTGGCCGGATAGTTCAGTTAGAGAGTCTTCCCCATACGCCAAGGTTGCGGGTGCAATCTCTGGCCAGGGCACACACAACCATGTACCAGTGAGTGCATAAATGAGTGGAACAACAAACCGACGCCTGTCTGTCTCTCTCCCTCTCCCTCCCTCCCTCCCTCCCTCCCTCCCTCTCTCTCTCTCTCTCTCAAATCAATAAATAAAAACAACAAAAAATAAAGCATTCAAAATTCAGTTGTAATTCTTCATTTACCAGAACGGAACAATAAATGAAAGCCGGACATCTGAGTTACGGGATGCTTAGGAAATGGTGCTCAAAGTGCTGTCCACTCCAGTCCCCAGCCCTTGTCCCCACTACAGGGAACACACTGTGCCGATAACCTGGCATAACAGTTTGACATTTCTGCAAACAGCCTTGCAAAAAAATTTTTTTTGAACAAGTAGCTGTGGAACTTGGAAGATACTTTTTAGTTACACCCCCAGTACCGCCCCCAAACTTCACAGTTTGGTTTACAACAGACAGAAGTATCCATTAGAATGGGCAAGCTACAAGCTGTTATGCTATATTTCCAAAAAGGGAGAAGCATGGAAGTTATTTCCAACAGTTCTAGGCTCAAGAAAATGGATATATTACCTTGAGGGCAAAAAATTTAATGAATTTGTCCAGGTCCTTTCTGTCCTGGGAATTGAGATCAGTTTCCATTGCCTATGGGAATCTAAAACAGAGAAAAAAATGTTTAAAAATTGCGACTAATATCTTTTAAAAGGGATTGCTACACCAAAGCATACAGAGATGGTATTGTCTATGAGCTCTGTAAATAGTCATGTGGGAGGGGGAAAAAATTCCCCTCTAACTAAAGATACCAAAGCGAAAAATACTAAGATACTATCTTTTGAGGAAAATAAATTCTACACAATGAGCTAAATCTAGGGGCCTAAAAAATGGATAAGGACAAGCCGTTTTACCTGAATCTGAATCTTCGAGCTTTCAATATAACTTATGTATTAAAAATGTTTTATTATCCAACATGTTGAAAACTATGTTTTAATCAGACAAAAACTTTGTTAAAACATAAAATGAGTTAATTTACATCCCTTCAAAAGGCCACTAGATCAATTTAACTTTGGGGAGGTTTATGGACCCTTTTGAGAATCTGATGGCAAGACAAGCCCTTCTTCAGAGAAACGTACATGGAAACATTTGGATACACGTGCAGTGGATTCATGGATTTTATGAAGCACATCCTAATACCCCCAGGCCGAAACAGTTTGAAATGGGGCTGCCACGAGAAAGAAAGCATCTAGGAAGAGAAGAACATGAACAAGAGGTAAAAGCAACAGAGGAGAATACCTCTGGAAGTATTAAGTATTCCCATTTTTCAGAGGACTGTGCATGGATGGGGAAGTACTATGGCTGGTTGGGGCCAGATCAAGAGAGTCTTAAATGCAATGCTAGAGCCTGGTCTGTGCCTAGGACTCTGGAAGGGCAGCCCCCTCAATGCTTTTGAGGAGAGGAAGCAACGGAGTGCTAGTATCTGAATGGTGCCCGACAGGCAGCTGTGCTGACATGTTGTATGATAGTTTTGAGTATGAAAAGCAGGAAGACCAATGAGGTTCTTGGCAATAACTCAGGCTTGTGGGCAAGGCTAAAACTCTAGTTAACAGACATGATTTGGAAATAGTATGGATGGGAGATATTTTAAAGGAAGAGCTGAAAGGATTTAAGGACTGACTGCAAAAAGTTTAATAGGGTTTCAGTTAACACGAACAGGGAAGCCAGAGAGACAGCTTGTTTTAAGGAAAGGTGTAAACAAAAGGAGAGTTGAAATAGGAAGTAAGGAGTACAAGAACAGAGAGAGATATATATATATATATATACACACACACATACATGTTATATATATATGTATCTGTACATATGTGTACATATATATTTATATATGTTTAACCCCCCCCACTATTCTTTATTGAGGTATAACTTACATGTAGTGAAATGTACAAATCTTGGGTAGACAGCTCAATAAATATTTTTATATGTATACACCCTTTAACGGCAATCCAGATGAAGTTACAGAACATTTCCAAAAATCCAGAAGGCTCCTTTGTGTCCCCTCAGACAATAAATCCACCAAAAGGTAGTCATTGCTCTGACCTCCATTACCATAGATTAATTTTATCTGTTCTGAATTTCTTATAAATGGAATCAAATAATATTAACTCTTGCATGTAGCTTCCTTCCCCCCCCCCCCAAAGTCATAGTTTTACTTTAATGCATTTGCAAAATGGTTTCATCTTAACGATCTACGGGAAGGACTCTGCCTTAGTCTAAGATAGAGTTTCTTGAGAATGAAGTTGCAGACTGTCAATGGTAAAGGTGCTACCATTAAGAAGGAATTTAGCCGAGAGATGCAGAGAGCAAGGCAGGCAGGGGGTGTTAGCAAAGGGAAAGCACACTTGGGAGATTTCCAAATGGGGACTCAGACCTGAGTGCCATGTGTAGGTTCTTTTACTCAGTAATGTATCTGGAAGATTCATTTATGATACTATACATGTAGCAATTTATTCTTTTCATTGCTATGTAGCACTCCACTTTATGAATATACTACAATCTACAATCTATTTATAAATTCTACTGTTGACAAACGGTTGGGTTGTTTCCTATTCTTAGCTGTTACATTCCTGCACCAAGTCTTTTGGTGGACAGAAACACTCACCGCTGGCAGACATAAAGCCGGGAGTTAATGATGGCTGACAGAGAGTGTACCTGTGTTTAGCTTTAACAGACACTGCCGAACAGTTTTCCAGGATCTGTACCAATATACACCCTCAGCAGGAAGGTATGAGAGTCCCAGGTGATCCACATCTATATCACCGCGTGGTAATTCTAATTCTTTAGTTTTAACCCTTCTGTTAGGGGTGTGGTAGCATCTCAATTAATGCGAATTAAAAGATTAATGATTAAATCAGTGATTAAATGGTGGCGCTTCTCCCCTACTATTGCTTTTTCGTATGTTTATTAGCCATTTGGATATCCCCTTTTTTGAAGTGCTAGTTTAAGCCTTTTTTTTGTCCTTTCAAAAAATTAGGTTGTTGCCCTGGCCGAATGGTTCAGTTGGCTGAAGCACTGTCTGGATACACCGAGGTTGCAGGTTTGATCCCTGATTCCAAGTCAGGGCACATATAAGAAGCAATCAGTGAGTGCATACATAAGAGGAACAAATTGACGTGTGTGTGTGTGTGTGTGTGTGTGTATGTCTGTGTCTCTCTCTCCCTCTCTCTCTCCCTCTCTCTCTTAAATCAACCAATAAAATTTTTTAAAATATATTTATTGATTATGCTATTACAGTTGTCCCATTCCCCCCCCTCACTCCACTCCATCCTGCCCACCCCCTCCCTCCCACATTCCCCCCCTATAGTTCATGTCCATGAGTCATACTTATAAGTTCTTTAAATCAACCAATAAAATTTATTTAACAAAAAAAAGAAAAGAAAAGAAAGACTCTAGGAATATACTTACATAAAAGAACCATACAGAGAAATGCAAGAACTAATCAGAGCAATAGGAGGCAAAATGTTTTCCTAGCGGTTTTCATTGAAATTGAGGGGAAACTAATGTTTCAAGTTTAAAGAGATGGTCAAATAATATAAAGCTCTTGTGGAGAAGGCAAAAAATTAGGTCTACCCATTTTAGGTTTTCAGCTGGGATTCTTTAACAAAAAAACAGATTAAGAAGAAAAAGAGTTTATTAACATGTACAGCACACATCAGGTAAGAGAAACTTCGATGAAAATAACTTAGAAGTAGTGGCTTAGAACTGCAGCTTATACAAAATCATCAACAAAGAACAACACATTTGTAGAGAAAAGACAGGACAAAGGAAAGCAGTTTTAAGCATCCAAGGGCTACAACTGGGGGAAGGTAAATACATGGGAGGAAACTAGAGTCGAGTCTGTTTGCCGAATCCTCTGGTACCTTCCCCGAGTTGGTAAGAGTCTGTCTCAAGTAAAAGGAGGATGTATATAGCCTGTCTTTATGTAGAAGGGGGGGAGAGTGAAGAGTGGTTTTCCTACTTTGCTTAATTGCCTTTAGCTCATAATAATTTATTTTGGGGTGACATGTTCTGGTTTTCTTCACCCTCAAAAGGTGAGGAAAAGGACACTGGCATTGCATTGCTAAAGACCTTTGAAAGGATGGTTTCTTAGAGTAAAGAATAGATTCAGCTACTTGGGAGAAGTAAGGCAGGAAAAGAGCTCAAGCTGTTCTGTTAAAAGGATTTTCCCTGTAGGATAGGGATATCTGAGCAAATGTAGAAAGAGGGAGAAGAAATCAATGAAGGAGAAATAAAACACCTCTGAAAAAAATAAATAGCAGAAGAAGATGCCACAGGAGAGTCCACTGTGATCAAAACAGGTTAAAGCCTACAGAGATCCAAATTATAAAGGATATATCTTTTGGGGCCTAACATCTGTATGTTGGACAGCATTTGTAATGTATACCCACTTTAGGTCTAATTTTGGTTACGGACACTAACAAATGTTAAAGTAAAAATAAAAAGACCTTTTACGGGGTTAAATGGCCCGAGGACACCTAGTGAGATAAGATGAGTGCAGGAGGACTGTGCTGCCCTTGCTCACACAGAGGTGGGGAGTGTGCCCCACCTCCAGAGCATCCACCAATGCAAACACTGCAATGGCACAATGACTCTTGTGATTGTACCCTGAAAGCACTGAACCGATTATGTAACTAGAATTAGCTACTGAGCTCAAAGCAGGAGGTCTCCACTGGGGAAACAATGATCTCAGGCATCAGAGCGCTTGTTCCCTTGGAGACTAGTCCACCATTCTACAACAGAAGTGCAACAGACGTGTGAAAGAGGACATAGATGGAGCCACTTTAAACTGGAGCTGGAGCAGCCATTCCAGAGCAATGTGCTGTATCATGCTCCTCGAACCTTTGGATGGGACAAACCACCGCACCGGGCTAACCCACAACTGTTTCATAAAGAACTGTCTTTAAAGTCAACAAAGAAGCTGATATCCTGGTAACAAGGACTGATTATTATGGACTGTCTATCTGAAGACAGAATCAGTAACCAACCACGTATAGCCAAGAAGAGCTCGACTTGTCAGCACCAACAGAAATTATCTCTTCTTTTCATGTAATTATTCATATCCTTCTCCTCATGAAACCCCACTGCTTTCACCCTGTAACGGGGACACTAGTGGGGTTGTTGCCTGAATCTGGGGTCACTAGAGTGCGGTTCCCTGATCCTAGGTTTCCTCTCATTCTGGCTTTTTAACTTTAGGTTAATGTAAGGTCAACACTAGGCTTTGCTCTTTGTAAAATTCCTCCTTTGAGTGCTCTAAGGACTATAAAAGGAAATTTGGTACAAAATTAAGTAAAAAGAGATCTACAATAGACGTTTTCCTTTTTTCTGCCCTTGCCTAGCCGGTAACTCGTACAAAATCCTTTCTATTTGCTGCACTTTCATTTCCGTAGCACCTTACCCAGGTCTCACTTCTTATATGTAAGACGCTGACTTGGTTAGTTACTTCACGTTTGAAAGGGAACAGGATATGCCACCCCAAAATATGCCACTATGGCGTAAAGATTATTTTAAGATGAAGACATTTGAGATTCAAAAAAATGTAGAAAGAAACCTTCTCAGAACTTCCCTTATCTAACAGCAGAAACTTCTGAGAGACGAAGACTGCCATGAACTCCCATTAGCGGTTGGCTTCTACCCCAGGAGAGAGACCGTGCATAAATGTACCATCAGTCCCTTCTCCGGGGGAGTTTCACCTACATAGACAAATACTATCACAAACTTTCTGAACTCCCATTTATTCTCCTAAACAACTATTTGTGTGTCCTAAAGACATAAAAGCCTTTTCCCCCTGCTACCTTCTCCTACTAGTTAGGCACGCAAGTCCTAAGTTCGACCACCTCTTTGAGTTATTCATCACTGACTCCTGTGGCATACACTTTGCAGGTGTTAATAACCTGTCTTTTCTGTCTCTGATGTGTCTTTTGTCAGTTTAATTTGCAGGTCCTCAGCTACTGAACCTAAGAGGCTACCAGAAAAATTTTCCTCCCCAACACCTTCTTTGAGATTTTACTGTAAATTAAACCTCAGGCAAACTGCTGAAGGACTAATCTTAGTAAAGTCCCTGCATAAAATCCCAGAGCCAAGTGCTGCATGACTAAGAGGACACAACAGTCCTGGAGAAGCAATTAAGAGGTGTGCTACCTACCATGGCAAGGATGGGAGGTAGGCAGGTCACTCTCAAAACCTGAAAAGCCCGAGTCATGAAAGCACACAGCCACAGACCCAAAATTACACTATCTACATGGGTGGTAAGGAGACAAAAAGCCAAGAAACTAGCCTAAAAAGTGGCCCAACACACGGAAAGCCCTAGAAAAGGCAGAAGCAAGCCTGAAAGAGCTTTGGGAGAAGCTCTCACAGCCGTGCTCAACCGCCTGCTGCCCATCCACACTCATAACCCTTCCTCCCAACTTTCAGCTAGATGAATTAATCATTTAAAAAGTTATAGACTGCACATGAAAATAAAACACCAAAAACTCAAAATAAGAAGACAGTATAATAAACTCTACATCTGAGACAGAGCAGGCAAGTTATGAGGAAATATGCTTATCTGGGAACTTGTTTTTTCTTTTTTTAAGTTTATTTTTATTGTATTTTTTCTACCACCATTTATCGCCCTATACCCTCTTCCATCTCCACCCACTTCCTCCCCACCCCCTACATGAACTTGTTAAACATGTAAAAAAGAATAGATATTATATATGGGTCTTTCTTCTTTTCCGTTTTCTCCAAGTACTTCCTTGCTTTTCCCAGTCCCTCTCTGTTCTTCCTTTCCCTTTTAATGCATAAAATACAACCCAGATAAATATGCTATTGCTGTACTCTTTAAATTTTTTTAATTTGCAAAAACAGTGGAAATTTAGTTTTCCTTCTCCCAGAAAATCAATGTTGTTGTAATTTATATGACTTTCAGCTAACTTTTAAAAAAGTTTTTATCATGAGAAACGTTAAACATTATTCAACTTCAATAATGTGGAGTAAAGTCTGCCTTTAGTCTCTGCCAGAAACACACATTTCTCCCTGGAAGAAAATAATGTTACTCTAGCCCACAAATTATCTTGACAATTTTCCATATACAACGTCGGGTACACATTAAAATAAACTAGGCATATTCATAGACACGAACCCAAATGACCAAAATCCAACAGATTCAACAGGCATTAAACATCGGAAACATATTAATAGTTATCAGACAATTTAAATTTACTATGCTTACTATGTTCAGTTAAATAAAGCACTAAGTCCAGAATTTAACAGAGGACTAGAAACTATAAAAAGAACCAAACAGAAATTCTAGAACCAAAAAACAAAAAACACTAAATGAAGAACTCAATGGTTGGTTGAGTCTAACGGATTAGACCAACAGAAGATACAAATATTGAAAGGGAACATAAGCCAAAAATATATATACCCATAACAAACTACAGAAGGGCAAAAGGATGGAAAACAGCAACAAGCGTACGAGAGACACAAAGTAAACATATACCTGTGGGGTACTTCTCCGAGTGGACAGGCTGTATTTAAGGTATCACCTGATGGCAACAGGTACAGAATGAGACAAGGAGGTACCTGAGATACCGAGGAGACAGGGAAAGGTCTAACGTGTGCAAATGGAGTCCCAGAGGGCAGGAAGAAAGATCAGGGGAGAAACAAAACTGGGAAATATGTAGCTGAGAATTTTCATGTAAATAGGTAAAGAAAAATAAGGGGGATAAATGTGGTCAGGCCACATTACTAGGGAGTCATGAAAGTGGGCAACAGACTGTGAAGTACATTAACTGGGAGTCAATGCAGATTCTCCTGTAGGTAAACATGCAGGGACGTTAATCTGAACATAGAAAGGAAGAGATGAAAAGTAAAGGGACTAGAAGCAGAGACATCAGTGAGAAAGCTATTTCAGTAATCCCACCATTACTAAAATAATGCGGGATTATTTACACAAAGGATCAAGGCAATACATCAAAAAATGTAGGAAAGGGGAAATAATTTTAAAAAAATAACTGAATAGTTTGAGAAGAGATTATATAAAAATGATTCTAGATAGTATCTCTAGCCCTTAAAACTAAGAAAAGTTAATATCAATTACTTTCAGTAAATAATTCCTATGTTTTCCAATTTTTAACAGAATCTTTTAATGTTGGGGATTCAGGCTTAAAAAGCTCAATATTGTATATTAGGAACAGTTAAGAAAAAAAGTTACATTCAAGGACAAACTGAACAAAACAGTCATTTCTCCACTTCCAGGCACCAGTTATTATTAAAATACAAAGATCCTTCTTCCACTTAGAAAGTTCTTTGTACTTCTGGACAAGATGGAGGCGTAGGCAGACACACTTCGCCTCCTCGCACAACCACAAGATCACAACTAACCTCAAAACAAAAAACACCCAGGACTGCCAGAAAATCGAAATGTATGGAAGTCTGACAACCAAGGATTTAGAGAAACCACATTCATCGAGATGGGTAGGAGGGGTGGGGAGCCAGGGAGCTGGCAGAAAGGACACGGTGTGGCTCGGAGAGGCGGAAGCAGAACGGGCAGTCTCACATTCATGTATGGTGGATAAAAATCAGAGGGATACCTTGGAAGCTAGCAATCCCAGTCCAAGGCCAGACTATGAAGCCCAGGGTTCCAGCACCAGAAAGAAAAAGCCTCCTAACCTCTGGCTGTAAAAACCAGTGAGGGCGCCCTGGCTGGTGTGGCTCAGTGGATTGAGCACCAGCCTGAACACCAAAGGGTCGCCAGTTGAGGGCACATGCCTGGGTTGCAGGCCATATCCCAGTTGGGAGTGTGTGAGAGGCGACCACATGTTAATGTTTCTCTCCCTCTCCCTCCCTTCCTCTTTCTCTAAAAATAAAATCTTTAAAAACTTCTAAAAAAAAAGAAAGAACAGGAAAAAAACCAATGGGGTTGGGGCAGCAGAAGAAACTGTCTGTCTCTCAGGAGAGCCCCTTTAAAGGGGCCCTCATGGGCTCAGAACTATGCAATCCCACCCACTCTAGGAATCATCATCAGGGCAACAGGTAGAAGGGTGCCAGTCGCATACGGCAAGCTGATGAAGTGACTGAAAATGGGGTGAGTGCCAGGGAAGCCTCCAGAAGCCAGGCAGCAACACTGTCCCCTGTCCGACCCCTCCCCCGCCACAACACCACAAAGTGGTGAAGTGGGTTGCCTGCCCTGGTGAATACCTAAGGCACTGCTCCATACAACTTAACAGGTACGTTAAGACAGGGAGTCAAAGCAGCTCTATCTAGTACATGAAAACAAACACAGGGAGGCTGCCAAATTGAGGAGACAAAGAAACATGGCCCAAATGAAAGAACAGAACAAAACTGCAGAAAAAGAACTAAATGAGAGAAATAGCCAACCTCTCAGATGCAGAGCTCAAAACACTGGTGATCAGGATGCTCAGAGAACTCACTGAGTATGGCAAAAATATAAGGGAAGAAATGAAGGCTACACTAAGTGAAATAAACAAGAATCCACAGGGAACCAACAGTGAAAGGAAGGAAGCTGGGATTTAAATCAACAATTTGGAACATAAGGAAGAAATAAACATTCAACCAGAGCAGAATAAAGAAACAAGAATTAAAAATAACGAGGAGAGTATAAGATGACCCTGGGATATCTCTAAAACTGCCAACATCAGAATCATAGGGATGCCAGAAGGAGAAGAGGAAAAGCAAGAAACTGAAAACTTATTTGAAAAAATAATGAAAGAAAATTTCCCTAATTTGGCAAAGGAAATAGACATACAAGTCCAAGAAGCACAGAGAGTCCCAAACAAGTTGGACCCACAGAGGACCACACCAAGACATATCATAATTAAAATGCCAAAGGTTAAAGATAAATATTCTTAAAAGGAGCAAGAGAAAGGCAGAATTACCTACAAAGGAGTTCTCATAAGATTATCAGCTGATTTCTCAAAAGAAAGCTTGCAGGCAAGAAGGGGCTGGAAAGAAGTATTGCAAGTCATGAAAGGCAAGGACCTACATCCAAGATTAGTGTATGCAGCAAAGCTATCATGTAGAATGGAAGGGCAGATAAAGTGCTTTACAGACAAGGTAAAGCTAAAGGGGCTATCAGCCCCTATCATATGAAATGTTAAAGAGACTTATCTAAGAAAAGGATCAAAACTATGAACAGTAAAATGACAACAAACTCACAACTATCAACAACTGAATCTAAAAAACAAAAAATAAGCAAACAACTAGAACAGGAAGAGAATCATAGAAATGGAGACCACATGGAGAGTTATCAGTGGGGCAGGGGAAGGGAAAGAATGGGGGGAAAAGTACAGGGATTAAGAAGCATAATCAGTAGGTACAAAACAGACAGGGGGAGGTTAAGAATAGTGTAAGAAATGAAGCAGCCAAAGAACTTGTATGTATAACCCATGGACATGAACTAAGGGGGAGGGAATGCTGGAGTGGCGGTAATGCTGAAGGGAAGGTGGGTACCAGGTGGAGGGGGGCAAAGGGGGAAAAATTGGGACAACCGTAATAACACAATCAATAAAATATACTTTAAAAAGTTATTTGTAGAAAAATGAGAAAACAGAACAGAAAAGTTTGAACAACTGAAATTATCTTCCTCCCTAAGAGAGTTACAAAGAAAGGTTGAAAGAAGTAAGTATATTCAGTTAAAAAAAAAAAAAAAAAGGAAGAAAGAAAGAGAAAAAAAAGCAGAAGTAGCAGTATTTATACAGGCCAAAAAGTGATGAAATGAGATTAAAAGGGATGCTGAGTAGTGACAATCTCTAAAATGGAACAGCCATAAACCTTTATACATAAGCAATATAGCAATAAAATACATGAAGCAGAAATTCTTAAAGACACTAGGAGAGCTTGATAAAACCAAAACTATTCCTGAAGATTCAATACACCTCTTTCAGAACTCAAATACATATAAACAAAAATATAGAGGATCTGAATAATAAAAGTCTAATATATATGTAATTGCATATAAGATGTTACTCGGTCTTTCTGTTGGTTATAAAATGGCAATAAATGATAACACCTACCTCATAGGGTTGTGGTGAAGATTAAATGACAGTTCCTATAAAAAGTACTTGCCATATATGAGATCCTCAACAAATCTTAGTTATTTAACTCTACCTTCCACATTCTTCTCTCAGATTTAAGGGACACTATAAATTTTCCAGATGATAGCTTATAGAATTGTATACCTAAAACCTATATAACCAAAGTCACCCAATAAAATCAGCAAAAATTAAAAACAAAAGTAAATTCTCCCACTTAAAAAAAAATTTTTCCCCAAGATGTTATTTCCCCATAACCCAATAAACTGGAAATATACAATAAAAAGTTAACCACATATACATTAAGAAGCTTTTAATAAACACTGAAATAAAAACCAAAGTCACAAATTATCTAGAAGTTAACAAAATGGAGAATACTAGATAACAAAACAAATGAGACACAGCAAAAGGAGAATTCAGAGAATACGCCAAGGTTGTGGGTTCAATCCCTAGTCAGGGCACATACTCCCGTACAGGAATCAACCAATGAGTGCATCCATGAGTGGAACAACAAATTGATGTGGTTTTTTTTCTCTCTCTCCCTCCCTCTCTCAAATCAATAAATAAATTTTTAAAAAATGAATATTTAAAAAAAAAAGGCTACAAGGCCCTGGCTGGTGTGGCTCCGTGGACTGAATGCCAGGCTGCATACCAGAGTTGCAGTTTTGATTCCCAGTCAGGGCACATGCCTGGGTTGCGGGCCAGGTCCCCAGTTGGAGGCATGTGAGAGGTGACCGGAAGATGTATCTCTTGCACACTGATGTTTCTCTCACTCTCTTTCTCCCTCCCTTCCTGTGTCTCTAAATATAAATAAATAAATAAAATCTTTTTAAAAAAACCAAATATTTAAAAATAAAGTTTTAGGGATTTCTAGACATTACTAAAGTTAAATAACTTTTCTCCAGATAAAGATTGCAGAGTATTGGAAATTCACCTTATTGAGTGGGTGCAATAAGTTCTACAGAGGGGTTTTTTCCTAAACAGTAAAAAATATCCTTGAAAAATCACTTATATTGTAGTCCTTAGGTCTTGGAAGCTCAAAAGTTAATGTCTTGGGCTATTTTTTAGGTGATACTCACCCTGCTGCGTACATGGGGGTAGGAAAGACAATGGAGGAAAAGAGATTTATTGCCCTCACCTCCATACAGTACGCTTATTATGGTAGGATTCCACTGCGTCCAGCTGCTTTAGTCCTTAAATACAACATCATAATTTGGAGTGTTTACTAGCTGAAGATCGGCTGTTTTTGCTTCAATGTTTGCAACTTTTATGAAATGTAACTCTCAAAAGTTGCCTTAGCCTTCTTAATTTTACACCTAAAGGAGTACAATTTGGAAACAATGCATAAACTTAAACACATCTAACTATACAAATCAGCCTATGTGACACTTGCTCCAGCACTTATTCATCACCCACTGCATATTAAAAGTGTTAACTCAGGCGCTGGCTGGTGTGGCACAGTGGGCTGGGTGTTGTCTGAAAGGTTACCAGTTCAATTCGAGGTCAGGGCACATGCCTGGGTTGCCAGCAGCCCTGTCTGGGGGCACTCAATCCATGTTTCTCTTCCCTTCTCCCTAAAAATAAATAAAATCTTTAAAATATATATTGTTAACTCAGGATTCCATTCCACGAGCACTTCTGCTCAGGTGAAAATGGAGATGAAAACAAAAAACTTGTAATTTAGTTGCAGCCACAATACCCACACATGAAAAGAACACAAAAACCTGGAAGTTAACTTAGTGCAAGGAAGGGTCTATTTTTTCTTACTATTGCACATCTCTCATTGAAGGTGTTTAATTCATTCTACCAACTTGGAAGATAAGTTTTAAACTAAGGGTAAGAAAATGGGTACTTTTCTTCTTTAATATTCATTCATTCATGTTCCTTTCCCTATCTCCGTCCCTCGCTGGCTCTCTGGCGGAGGGATGGCCAGCAGAAGAAAAAAATGCTGAAAGTGAAGCGCTACGCTGAACCAACCAGGCAAACAGAACTAACTGGGAAAATGAAAACTGAGTTAGTGGATGACCCCAAGAAGGCTTAGCCACTTACCCAGAGATTTACTTAATGACAATGGATCGCAGGTTTCCACAAGCCGTTCCACTGCCAGTAAGACAGTCGTGAACCTTGGGTCCCTTTTTTCACTAGTCAAGAGTCACCCTCACCTACGCGCCGAGTACATACTTGGCACTCAGCAAATCTGGATCGCAAGAAAACCTACCTGACTCACACTGGTACCCAACCCCGCAGTTATGGACTCAAAATTATCTCCAAAAACCTTCGTGACTTAATCGAAAGAACGGAGAAAGAGACCAGAGCTCTGGGATCTTTGCAAAGACTGGGTAAAATCAGGGGCCGAGGCCACCTACACAAACCCGACTTCGCAAAGAAAGCTCAGGGGACCGAACTGCGGCTAGCCCGCTTCAGCTTCCCAAGGAGGGACGCGACAGGCCGCAGATCCATAGCCTCCCACCCGGGGGCGCTGAGAGATATGGGGGTACCCCTCTAAAGTTAGTACCTGCAAAGCTGCGACCCAAAGAATGGCTCGGGGCTCTCATTACGGTGGCCGGGGCCTGGGGCCGGCCAGCTGCGCCTCCCGGCTGAGGGCTTCGCGCTCCGGGGCAGCACGGGCAGCCCGGGTCGCAGACAGATACCGTCTCACTACCCAGGAGGCTCGTGGTACGCAGGCGCCAGGTATTCGCTCTCAGTACTGAGCGAGTTGTCGCACTCACGTCGACCGGAACTTTTTAAGGTTCAAGCGATCACTCTTGCCTCAAGCCCAGCAGCCGGTCGCTTCCCGGCGCCGCCATCGTCAATGTTTGTTTTCATCCGCTTGGGTGAAGGAGGGGGGGAGGAGAGGGCTACGGAGGAAATAGAGTTGAGTAACCTCCACCGCACTTTCGCTACATACAAACACCCTAGTTAATCTCTTTCCTCTTCGAAATTCCCAGCAAAGTTGATTTTCTTTCCATAGGTCTTTATGGTCAATATTTCCAAGTGTCTCAGAAGGAAATAAAAGCGTAAAGGATGGGGTCTTTGAAAGAGCGAGGACGTTTGGGCCGCGTGAGGAATATGCACTTGCGAACCGCAAGTCACCGCGGCTGCGGCAGCGAGGCCGCCGCGTGGGCGCCGTGGCGGCCTGTGAGCGACTGCTGGCCCTGGAGGAGGGCCGGACCAGGCTGGGTGGGTGGGGACTGGGGCTGGCGACCTGGCAGCCGACTAGAGGTGGGTGACGGACTTTAGCTGGACTTTTGAGAGTGGCCGGCGCCATCGGATTTACGGAATGTTCCGTGTTCTGTATTTTTAAAGTGCCTCTTAAAAAGCGGCAGCGTCGCCTTTCAACTCTAGCTCTCTGAACGTCTTCTTTCGCACCTTCATTCTAACTTGTGTGGTCTTCTCTACTTCCTAACCCTCCGCTTCACTATTGTGAGAGCACACAGTCCACGTCCATCAGCCTGGGTCGTGGGTGGCTTTTTCCCCCTTCTCCCTTGTTAGACAGGTTTAAGCGCGCGCGCTCACACCTGTTCGTCCTGTTCAGGTGGTGCCAGAAGGCTTTAGGAAATGAAACCCGCCATGACTAATCCCTGCTCTGGGTTGTTCCGACTTATGTCAGCTGCTTCGAGGCCTGTAGAGTTAGGAGCAGGCCTCTTACCTTGTGGGTAATTATGCCATCTCCTCCATTAATCTTTTGCTCCTCCCAATTCAAATGCTGGGCATTAAATGAGCCACTGGAATACAACTCCCATTATCCCTGAAACCAAAATAAAGACTGTCAGCCATGAGTTAGTGGAGGAAAACCCAGAGTTAAAAGTATAGCACTTTTTGCTTGAACAAAATGGAAATTTGAGAAAAGGAGCTTATTGTAGCCTTTGAATCACTGTAAAAGTCGTTGGTAGGTTTCTAATTTTTTTTCTTTTAACCTTTACAGAAAGAAGATTATAAATGCCAGAGCCATTTAACTGATGGTTAACTGTTGCATTCTGACACTTCTTTAAATACCTTCTTGCACCAACCTCTTCACTGGAAAGATTTCAGGAAAAGTAGCAAAGGGAAAGAGAGTCAACATTTACATGTACCATGGCTATACCAATAACAGTGCTTGACTGTGATCTCTTACTGTATGGCCGAGGTCATCGGACATTGGACCGTTTTAAGCTTGATGATGTCACTGATGACTACTTGATGTCCATGTATGGTTTTCCTCGACAATTCATTTATTACTTGGTGGAGCTCTTGGGAGCCAGTCTTTCTAGACCTACTCAGAGATCCAGGGCTATTAGCCCAGAGACACAGATCCTTGCAGCACTGGGCTTCTATACTTCAGGTTCCTTCCAGACCCGGATGGGAGATGCTATTGGTATCAGTCAGGCATCAATGAGTCGATGTGTTGCCAATGTCACTGAAGCACTTGTGGAAAGAGCCTCACAGTTCATTCGCTTTCCAGCGGATGAGCCGTCCATTCAGGCTCTGAAGGATGAGTTCTATGGGTTGGCTGGGATGCCAGGGGTCATAGGAGTGGTTGACTGTATCCATGTGGCAATCAAGGCACCAAATGCTGAAGACCTCTCCTATGTGAACCGTAAAGGTCTGCATTCTTTAAACTGCTTGATGGTGTGCGACATCAGAGGGGCCCTCATGGCTGTGGAGACGAACTGGCCAGGCAGCCTGCAGGACTATGCGGTGCTGCAGCAGTCTTCCCTTAGTAGTCAGTTTGAAGCTGGGACGCACAAAGACAGCTGGCTGCTTGGTAAGTTTGCAGGTGGAAATGCTTCATTTTGTAGCCATGGAATTATGTAGCAGAGTAAATGAAATATGGGAGTCTATGGGCTTGAGTCTCAGTCCTAGCCTTTTTTTGAGACCTCAAGCTGAGAACTCTCTGAGCCTTAATTTTTAAAAATCACCATTTTAAAGGACACGTATTAAAGTTTTAAGAGCATATTATTTGACCCAGATCTTCCACTTCTGAGAGATTACATGGAGGTGCATGTTCATAGATAGGAACGTTGTGGTGTAAAGCAAAATTACATAATAAGAATTTGCATTGCAGTAATGTTTTGTAGTCACAAACAACAACAAGCCTGCAAAAATTAGTCCCTTAAATGCAGCCAAAATGCTTATCAGTACAGATCTGGTTAAATTGCCATACAATTGAGACTTAGTTTTTTATCATCTATACAATGGTGAAAATAATGTCAACAGCAGTAATACCTATTGTTAGGATTAGCAAGTTCATGATAAAGTATTGTACAACTATATTATTTTTACCATTGGTGATTGTCACTATATGAAAATGATAGTAGATAGTGCACTTACACAGTTGTTGTAGGAACTTCACAGATCTGTCCCAGTGCCATTCGAAAGCTGGTGTAGTGATACGAGTAGGACAAGACCCATTCAATATTGAGCAGTGCAAACTGAAGGGACTGTAAAGCTAGAGGGGTAGCACTAACAGCAATAAAACCCTTGAGGCTGTTGGCTTTGGTTGGTTGGTTGGGTTTTTTTTCTTTTCTGACTCTGATGTGAGCAACAAGACAAGGGTTATCTTATATACAACATATGTGAGAGATGAAAGGATACATTAAGGATTTGAAGACATCTCTTTCAAAACCAACGATCATATCTGCACTGTAACACAGTGTTTAATACATAATAGACACTCAACACTTATTTCTCTTTAATGAATTTACTGGTTCAAAAAAGAGAAACCTGTCCTATTCCAGGTAGGAAGAGACTGCTGTCACACTGAGTGGTTTAGAGCTACCAGGGTGCCATGTGTAACATCTTAGAACCTGGCGATTTTTCTTGAGTTGTTGTTTCTGCATACCGTTTGCAGGGAGTGTACCACCTTCTCGTTTACTGGACCTTTATCTTAATCCCATTGTATGCCTACTTTGAACTTTCAAATTTCATACAACTTACACCAAGAAGTGAAGGAAAGTCTGCTTCGCAAGCGTTCCATCTGGCTGTTTCCACAACTGTGGGAGTACTTTGGTTCTAAGCTCATTTCATATGGAATTACTTTGGTATCCTAACTATAAAGCCAGCTAAAATTTACTGAGCATTTAGAATTTGTCAGGCAGTATTGTAAGCATTTTGCATTGGATTATCTCACTTAATCCTTATAAAAACTCATAAGGAGTTAAATACTAATACTAACATTTTTACAGATGAGAAAATTAAGGCACAGATTGTTTAAGTCACTGTGTTTAAGTTTTAAAACTAGATTATATGAGCCCCCCAAACCCCACCTTAGCACCCTGATTCTCAGACTCCCCAGCCACCAGAACTGTGAAATAAATGTCTGTTGTTTAAAACAAACAACAACAATAAAAACTAGATTATACAAGGAATTACTCTATTTAGCAAAAACTCCTTTTTTTAAGGACTTCAGGGTCATGTAGGAATTACTGATTTTCTTTCCCTTCACATGTTGGGACCCCAGAATGGGTTGGAATTATGGCTTTAAAGTAGGGTTTTTTTTATTTTCCTTTTTTTGGTAAGATTTATTTATTTATTTATTTATTTTTAGAGAGGGAAAAGGAGAGAGAAAGGGAGAGAAACATCAATGTGTGGTTGCCTCTTGCGCGCCCCCTACTGGGGACCTGGCCAGCAACCCAGGCACATGCCCTAGATTGGAAATTGAACCCTCAACCCTTTGTTTCGCATGCAGGCTGGCGCTCAATCCACTGAGCAACACCAGCCAGGGCTTAAAGTAGTTTTTTGATTTGTCCACAGGAAAGTTGAAAGTAAGTAAAAACTCTGACAAGTTTTTATATACTCTTTTGATTCCTGTCTTTATAGGAAGAGTGGAAGTGTGAGAGATGGGTATTCCAACAATATTTAACAAATGTTTATGAAGGCCAGTTTTAGTACCAGGCCACATGCAGGCACTAAGGATGGGGAAGGTAGACCCATATAGAAATTGATTCCCTTAGTACTATCAGTGCCGAGGGAACTGATACACGCAGCCCTTGGAAAGCCAGCTCTAATAGGAAAACTAGTTTGAAGACCCCTGAACCACTATAATGTTTCCCAAATTTTCCCAAGTCATCTGGACATTTGTTAAAAATGTGCATCATTGGGCCCCACCTTAATCTTTGAGAATGAGGATATTTAAGGAAAGAATCTAGACATGCATTTTTAACAGGTTTCCCGAATGATTGGAGCACACTGATAGGTTTGGAGAACACTGGTGTCTAGAGAATGTGTGGACAGTGGGGTGATGTGGGGGTAGGTTGGCAGGATTATGAGCAATGTCAAGATGTTAAAAAAAAAAGATGGCTAGCTGATTGTTTCTTAACACCATCAGATTTATGAAATAGTTCTAGATTTGGTAAATCTAGAATTAGCTCTGATTCTCCTTTGTTTTCTGGGTTGTTGTTTTTTTTTTTTTACCAATTTTTCACCAGAGGTTTCATTCCTTCATGTCCTCATTCTCATCTGTCCCTTCAGAGTGCATTACGTAATTCCCCTTTTCTTAATGTGTATGTTCCTGCAAACAAATCAGCCCAAGTCCTGATTTCTTCATCTTCTGGCCTAGTGCAATTAAGCAACAGTGGTGAGACCTGCCAGAATGTCTTGTGGATGACTGATCATGTAAACAATTGTAATCTGTTGACAGCACTTCTCATCCTAATCTCATCCTGAGCGGCTGACTTCCTTCCAGTGGTACTTGGATTATAACCAGTTAACGACCATTGAGCATTTTATAAAAAGCCTACATTAACTAGTTTGTCCTGTATGTCTCCCTATTTAATCCTCATACTGTTCCTTTTTTTAAAATATATTTTATTGATTACGCTATTACAGTTGTCCCATTTTTTTCTCCCTTTTCTCCCCCTCCACCCTGTATCCTCCTCCCACCATCTACAGAAACATTTAACAAATATCATTTAGCATCTCTGTGCTTTGGCATTCATCTTAAATGTTTATCTTATTCTCTTTTACACTATTCTGCATTACACTACTGTTTTAGTGACACTGAGTCTGACATTAGCATTAGTGACTGGCTTCTCCTTCCTTTGCCTAATGATATCAAATGATGGCTGGCACATATTTTGATCTTCTCATTTGTAAAATGAGTTTAATATTATCTAATCTGGCAGAGTTGGGATTGGATAATAAGAGAATATTTTCAAGGAGCATTTGAGATCTTGCTTCCCTGCATATGTCATCAGTTTGGCTCAAATAAACACACAAAAATTTTTTTAAAAGGGATATAATATTTTAGAATTGCCCAGCAGAGTGCCTTCTACATAATAGCTATTCAGTGAGTCACAGATATTATTTTCATTATTATTTATATCAGTTTTTTAAAAAGATTTTATTTGTTTTTAGAGAGATGGGAAGGGAGGGAGAAACAGAAGGAGAGAAATGTTGATGTGTGAGATACATTGACCCACTGACCTGGCCCGCAATCCAGGCGTGTGCCCTGACTAGGAACCAAACCAGCGACCTTTCTCTTCGCAGGCCGGTGCTCAATCCACTGAGCCCCATCAGCCAGGGCTACATCAGTTTCTTAAATTCAATATTTAGTAAGGGTAAGTTCAATGTAAATAGATTGTACTTAGGACAAATAGAAAAAAAGCCAGCCAAATATAAAATTTGAAAATTTTGTGAGACTTCTTAGATATTTAATACAATGTGTGTCAATTATATCTCAATTAAAAAATTTTAATTACAAAAAGATTGTTTTTTATTTTATTTTTTAGTTTTTAGATAGAGGTAAAAGAGGGAGAGAAATATCAATGTGTGGTTGCCACTCACATGCTCCCCCACTTGGGAACCTGCCTGCAACCCAGACATGTGCCCCACCCGGGAATCAAACCAGTGACCCCTTGGCTTACAGGTCAGCACTCAATCCACTGAGCCACACCAGCCAGGGCTGCAACAAATATTTAAAAAAATAAAGTTAATTACCCTGACTCCTGTGGCTCAGTTGTTTGGGCGTTGTCCCGGAAAGTGAAAGGTTGCTGGTTCTGTTCTCAGTCAGGGTCGGGGCAAAGGCCTTGGTCGCAGGCCTAGTCCCCCATTGGGGGCATTTAAGAGGCAACCAAATGATGTTTCTTTCCCTATCTTTCCCTCTCTCTAAAAAATAAGTAAATAAAATCTTTTAAAGAATAAAAAATAAAGTTAATCCAGTTCTTAAAAATGTAAGCTCCAAAAAGAAAGGAGTACTATATGTTTTGGATCAGTGCCTAGCACTCCCCATAACTATTTACTGCAATTGATGGTGGGTCAGGAACAGCAATTGTGTAAGTCGGTACACCTAGGACCTGTTTGCCTCAGGTTTCTAAGAGGCTGTGCCTCTGTCTGAGACATTTCATCTGCCAGACTAGTGAGTCAGGACAATGAAACATTATAGAAACATTGTGTCAGGACACTGTATCCCAGTTTTTGTTTTATTTTTAGCACTTCCCAAGATCATTCGATAGGTCACTAAGGGAAATGCCTTGTGTATATTATTTTAATTGACTTCTGATTTTATTTCCTTATCTTTAGTAATATTTGCATCATTATATTTATGCTCTATTTGTTCATGTAAAATTCTACCTGTTACAAAGGTGTTGTTCTAGTGAATGTAGTACCTAGGAAGGCAGGACACCTCGGTTCTGGTCTCTACCACAGATGCTGGGACTTTTATTTTATTCTTCTTAGCACTAAGAGAATGAATTATTATGAAGTACTCTGCATTCCCCAGGTAGTACATTCAGACCCGACATTTTAGTGGTAAAGTTAGAAATTTTCTTCACAAGTGTTTTGAGATCTCATGGCAGAATTCTTTTTTTCCCTCTCGAGCTTTAGCTCTTTAGTGATTTTGAAGATTGGCCTGCTCCGTGATAGTTTTTACTAACCTTTTATTATCAGAAAATCCAGGAGTTGTATTTCCTCCAGTGCCTTAACTTCTTTCCTACATTTTTTCAGACTTGGCTTTCTTTAGCTATCAGCGTTTTCTTCTGTTGGTTTTAACCAGGGATATCCCCAGCTAAGACTCACGTCTGTCTACCTCCTCGTGACTCTGGCAAGCCTTCTCTTTACCAAAGCATTTCCCTCTCGGTTTTTCTGGTGTGCTTCAGCTCCAGAGGCTGTTGCATTTTCTTGTGCATTCTCTGTATGCGTTCCTGGATTTTCCATTTTGTTTGTATTCCAACTGCGATCATTTGTGATTTCTCTGTGCCTTCCCCACAGGTGACAGTTCCTTCTCTCTCCGTACCTGGCTCATGACCCCTCTTCACATTCATGAGACTCCCGCCGAATACCGCTATAATATGGCCCATTCTGCAACTCACAGTGTGATTGAGAAGACTTTCCGAACGCTCTGCTCCCGGTTCCGCTGCCTGGATGGGTCCAAGGGGGCACTGCAGTACTCACCAGAGAAGTCCAGCCACATCATCTCGGCTTGTTGTGTCCTCCACAACATCTCCCTGGAGCATGGGATGGATGTTTGGTCCTCTCCAACGACAGGACCCATGGAACAGCCCCCCGAGGAAGGGTATGAGCACATGGAGTCCCTGGACCTAGAGGCTGACCGGATCCGCCAAGAGCTGGTGCTCACTCACTTTAGCTAATATGAAAGGTGGGGAGGAGGAGGAAAACTTTTCCTAAGGACCTGTGACAGACTTCTTCCCTCACTAACCCGTACACACTTCCATCAGCTAGCATTACTGGGTGTGGACACTCGTCACAAATTGACATTTAATCTGCGTGTTTTTTAGAAGAGTAGGGGCTGTGCCAGAATATCTTGATTCATTTGCAATTTTATTAACTAAACCAAAAGGAGGACAACAGTTCCCTATTATGCATTGAACTCCAGGTTGATCATCAGTCATTTGAAAGGTCACTGTTTGCAGACATTTATGATTGTGTCTACAACATCAGCAAAGAGGAAATGGCATCTAGCCAGAATACTTTATTTTTGTCTCAATTATATGGAGATTTCAAATGAAAACAATATTTACTTGTCCTGAATTATTCGGATGGTATTTTAGCTTTTCCACTTTGCTGCCGATAAGGCATGATCTGAGGCAAGTGTAAAAAGTAACTTTAAGTTGGAGAATGGTCTTCTGACATTGGTATATGGATACTAAGCTGAGTTTGCAGCTTTGCGTTTTTAAGAAGATGTTAGATACAGTGTGAAATCCGAAACCTTTATCTTTAGTCTTTCTGCATTAATTGGACTGTGTCTTGGACCCAGTTCCTAGGGAGAACATCTGGACTCCAATCTCCTGTTTCCAGCCCTGAGTAGGAGTTAGAGGGTAAATAGGTTAAGAACCCAATCAGTTTAAGGAGGAAAAGTCCAATATAGGTAACATAGCAGGCTTATACTTTACAGGGGATCTAAAGACCCTGATAAATTGATAGACAGAGGAGAGTCACCCAGGTTTTAACAGCTCATGTCATAGATCACATTTCTTATGATTGTGATGTTAGAATGTCTGTTTGGCCATTCAGCTTTGAAATTCCTTGTACTGAAGGAAGATTTAGGGAATAAAGAAGGCATATGAAAGTATTAAGAAGGAGAGGTAAAAAGAATAAAAATTTCACTTGAAATTAATCTTGAAGTTAGACCTACTTGAATATCTTGTATGCAAAGTAATGGACAGAATTTCCCAGGAAATAAATAATCCCCCACCACATCTTATTCTAAAATTATACTGATACAAAAATAACCTGATTGGAATAATGAAAGTGTAAATTAGGTTCACACATTGGTGCCTTTGCTAGGACAAAAAAAGAGACTTTCCTGAGGCTTGTCTTGTTCCCAATTTTTCATCCACTCGCCATGTGATACCTCTGAATTGTCCTCTTGGATCATCTCCTACCTGCCTTTGGCAGTGTTAATCTGGCAACGTTCAAAGTAAAGAAATGAACAGCAGATGACAGAGAAACTTGGAAATAAATTGAGGGTGACTCATCCACAAGATTAAAAACAATTACGGATTATTATCTGCCGTTTATTTCTACTCCAAATGCTATTTTTCCATCATCATCCTACACTATAAAGAGTAGGTCCATTTGGCAGGAGGCTGAGCTTGCAATGTACAATGAAGTCATTGAGATGGGAGTGGACAACAAAGAGGTGACTGTAAACTTCAGCTCTGCTTATTGTGCAATAGAGGTGCCCTGTTACATTTTTTCCTTTGTAAAGTTTAACTTGTAATCCAAGCTTGCTTTGTCTCCTTCGTAAGGTAATATTTTAACTCTCACAGTCTTTCCAAGTTTCCTGAGGTGGATGTTCTTCCCTATAGTTTTGGTTCGGACTATTGCATGAGGAAAGGGTTACGGCCACCCATGCATCGTAAGTGGCAAGGTAGAGAGTAATCTTGGAAAGTGCCTAGCATTTTAGCCTTAAAAAACTACATTAAAGGAAAATTGGGGCTTTCACAACTCAGTCGATGGTGACATGAAGTCTGAGTTGGAAAGACAGTCTTGGAGAGATTTCAAAAGCAATTTCAAGTCTTACTTACATACCAAGGATAATTTCTTAAGTGCTGAACTGGCTGAACATTGGCTAGCAGTGTTTTTCCCTGGGAGCATTTTATTAATATTTCCTAGTAATTCTACTGAGTAACTGTGTAAATATATTCTTTTAACCTCCTTTCAATCTGGATTTTGACAGGCCACAATTTTTTCAGTTCATAGTCACATTTTCCCCAAAATGACCTAGGGAAGGGATCAAGGTCTGTACTTCAAAATTGCTAAGAGCTGGCTCATAGCAGCTTTTTGTGTAAGTGCCTGAAAAGTCTCCTCTTGAGGGCCTTATTGCGGATTCATAGTGTCTTCCTGGCACAGCTTTGGGAACGAGTCAAGGATTTTGCCTGTCTTATGTAAGCCTCATCTTCCCATAGACGACCATCCAGTCAGCATAGGGGTTTTCCAGATTTGCCCTTAGATGTTTCAAGACAGCAAAGTCCGAAGAGACATTAAGAGAAAACTACAATATTGGGTTGTCATTGGTTTACCAATGCCAAATTACACAAAAGAGGGACCATAACCATATTCTTAGTTTAAAATGAACAGAAAACTGGAAAAATACGTATAAAGAAAAACAAATGAACAGAGAGGGAGCTCTTTTCCTGACCCTTGGACTGTAAGAGTCTATAGCAAGTTAATCTAACTTGGGGACGAAAACAAGACACAATTTTAATGGCGTTGTACAGTGAAGACCTGTAAAGGGGGGGGGGCGGTGTAAGAGAGACTAGACAGATAATGGACATGCTATGATTGCATCCCTGACTGAAACCATAAACTGAAACCAACTCCAGGACTGGGCTTACCAGTCACTTTCCCTGGCAACAGAGGAGAATTTAGGAGGAAGACCAGAAAATAAATCAATGAGTCTTAGCCATTGTGCACGCACATGTCCTCAGAGCCCATGGCACATGGTCGCTAGATCCCACGCAGATCTTACGAAGTTGACTCAGAATTAAGCTAAGACTTTCTTGATTGTAAGAATGGCCACGAAGAAAGAAAGGTAAAGTACTAACTGAAGGCTGGGGAAAACCCAGTTCCCTAGCATATACAATTCACAGGCTTTTTAACAAGAAAATATGACTGCAATCTAAAATCCTCTTTGTGATAATCAAATATGAGAGATGAGATCTCTGGACACTAAGTAGGAACGAGGAGAGTAGAACTTGAAACCACAAGTTAGTAAATTTCAGTAAAAGAAAGTCTTTGAAAGGAATCTCCATGTTCGCCCAGCAAAACATTAAGCATCATTCTATGGAGACTCACTGTAACCTTACATACACAGCTTTCTTCATGGGAGGACCGACATCTTGTCATTCTAGAGTTTTAAAATGTTCATGTGTTTTAGTCCATTGATAAATTCCACCGCTGGGAAATTTATTTTGTATCTGAGTACCATTTATATACATCAAAAACACACCCACACATTAAAACCCTACAAGTTTACATAGATGTGTGGAAATTTTTTGTTTTTCTGTTTTTTTTACCACCATTGGAAGTTTATTCAAAGTAAATAATTCCAAAGAAGGAAGAACCTCTTTGGATCTCTGTCCTTCTCTGGGCTGCTGCTGTGTAACCACACTGCTTCTAACTTTACCATCCAGCCCAAAGTGGGTATATTATCCTACAGTGCTGTGAGACCAGGTTACAAAAGAACAGAATAAAAAAAAAAAAAAGAAGAATAGAATTGCAACAGCAAAGCCTACCACTGGTTCATCATTTTGGCTGCTTAAGGCCTAACTCTACTTCCTGGGCTTCCTGATAAGAAGACAGACTCATGGTCCTGCTAGTTACCTGATGCTAGGTTTAGGCCTGATTTGTTTCTCAGAGCCCAAAGCCAAGGTAAAGCTCAATATCCTTCCCTTCACTCCTTTCCCCTCCCTTCACTCCATGTTACCTTCAAGAGGGTGGCTACCCTAGGAGAACCCTAGGAGAATACAATAATCAACAGCATGATGAGTTATTGAGTCTTAACACCAGTGTTTAGGCAGTGGTGGTGCATCCCAGAATCATCTGTACTTCTGCCCACCTGTTTTCCTTTTTTCAGTTCATCCTTCCTTCCTGTAGGTCTGAGGGTTTCAACTGATCTCTTGTGATCTACTCTTCTTTTGTCCAATAGACTTCTCCATAAGACAAATGTACTGTCCGTCACACTGAAGCTTAACCCACACTTGAAAAGAAACAGTTCTCTAAAGTAATTTATCTGTACAGATGTAACTTTGCCAGCAGAATAAGCCTAAACCACCTTAAAAAAATTTGTTTTTGATCCTTGTCCAAGGATATGGTATTGATTTTAGAGAGAAGGGAGAGGGGGAGAGAGGAAAAAAAAACCCCCACCTTGGATGTGATCTATTGGTTGCGTCCTGAATGGGTCCCAGGGACCAAACCCATGACTTAAGTATGTGTCCTGACTGGGAATCGAACCAGCAACCTCCAGTTTCTCCAGCCAGCACTCAACCACTGAGTCACACCAGCCAGGGCATTGGCTGAGTTTTAGAGAGAGTGAGGAAGGGAGAGACAGACACACAGACACATTGATTTGTTGTTCCACTTATTTATGCATTCATTGGTTGGTTCTTGTATGTGCCTTGAGGGTGGAACCTGCAAACTTGACATATTGGGATGACATGCTAATCACCTGAGCTACCCAACCTGGGCCTGAAAGGCACTTAACTGAAGATGACAAAGCAACAAAACAGGAACCTGGTCCCTGACACTGAATGGCCACACCTTACCCTGGGCTATAATCTCTGGATTTCTTTTATATGATAGAGAAATAAATCTGTCATTTTATATATACATATATATAATGTGTCTTGTATGTAATATTTATAATGTATACACATGTATACATTATGTGCATACATAGGTATAATGTATACATATATGCATGCATATGTATAATGTATATACATATATAATGTATATGTGTAGTATATACATATATAATGTATATATGTAGTGTATACATATATAATATAGTCTGTTATATGATATATAGAATTGTCAATTCATATATATGTGTATATGAATTGTCCCTTAAACATTTTTGGAGACTTAAACGGAGATTGTTTAAAGATGACAATAGGCACGCTTTCCCTCTGGGAGCATGCCTGTGTCTTTCCCTTCCCTGTCTTCTTCCACTCAGGCGTGCTTCCTCCGTGGTTCTGGCTCCTAAATCCCAGGGGCCTTTCTTTGTTTCTCTAACTTGTTTCCTGAGCCTACGCCCCCAGCCGGCTCACTTCTACCAGCTCTGTAACTTTCTAAATACACTTTCTCTTATAATTAGGAAAAAATACACACTAAATTATAATGCCAATGTTATAATGTCTTTCATTTTGACTGGATTATAGGCTCTTAAAGAACTCTCTCGTTTTCTTTTTATATGTTTATTCTCTGGGTCTTCTTCCTTCTTAGGGGGAGGTGCGGTAACCTGTATTATTGCTAATACTTGGTAATCAATATTTGTACTGATCTGACTATGCGATTTCTTTGAATTGTACCTAGGATGTACATATTTAATCCATATTTGTGCTGAACATATTTGTTTGTTTACTAAGAGACCAGAAAGAGGCTAGAGTTGTGACGATGAAAATGCCAACACACTTTGTCAGGTTCTGAACCCAGAGACTCGATCATTATGTAAGAAACTTGCCTGTGGTTGTAGGCCGTTGGAAAAAAATAAAAGAGAAAGGCAGTAGTACCGGTGTTGGTTGTTTCTTTTTTCCCCTGTCTTAAGGACTACACAACCCTGAATTTTCCCAGCTTCTCCTTGCTATTCTTGTGGGAGCTGAATTGGAGCTTTAATAGACTTTTCACTTTGTTCCTCAGTCTGGATTCTCTCTCTGTGCCTTTGTCATATGTACACATATGCGTACACATACACATATCTGTATCTATGTATCTATCCAAAATCTTTTTTTTTTTTTTACCTCACTAGTCCGTGAGGAAACTAAGTATCAAGTTAGCTCAATTGGGATAGTGTTGGGAGTCCATAAGGTAGTAGCTGAACTATAGGTAAGACAAGTGTTACTGTGCTATGGACTGGATCTTCAACACTCCAGAAAAACTCCAGTTCTCCTAACAATTTAGCCGGCAACCGACACAGAAAATGGCAGAAACACAGGTTTTCTTTACTCCCTGGCTTATGATCCTTGTGGGTTTGTTTGTTTTTGCCTTCGACGGGAGCCGGACTTCGAGCAGAACCGAGATGCTTTTCGGCGCTCGACTGCAGTTCCTTGAACGACTGCGCGGGCGCTCCTCCTTTGATGTCTGGGACGTTCGTGTATTCGGTGATCTTTTGCGCCGTCTTCTTGCTTGATGTCTCCTCAGCGGCGGCGGCGCCGGGTTGAAGGCTGACTTATCCGCGAGGCCCCGCGCTCAGGCTGCTTTCTCCCGCTGGTCGGTAGAGCGGACCCTCGCTTCCTTTCTGCCTCTTCTTCCTCTTCGCGGCTCAGTCCGCTCGCTAGGCTGCAAAGCGAGCCCCCGTCCGCCCTGCAGGTAGGCCCGGGAGGAGCCTGGGAGGCCCGGCCCGGCATCCTTCCGCCGTCTGGTGGAGGAGACCTTGGCGCCGGCGGGTGGGCGGGCGGGTCGGCTGCGGAGACGCGGCCAGAGGAGGAGCTTCCCGGCTGCGTTCGGGGGCGCGGTCGGAGAGGCGGCGGGGCGCGGAGGGAGAAGCCGGAAGGAGCGAGAGATGCCGGGGCTGCTCGGTGGGTTCGGTAGGCAGGGGACGCTGGGTCGAGGGCGGGTGTTGTCACCCCCAGCGTGGGGGGAATCGCTTTCCCGGAACCGATAGGGCGTTGTGCGCTCTGACCCGGCTTCCTTTCTCCTCCCTCCCACCCTAGCTCTCTGGTCCGGACTCGGTGGCGCTGGGGACCCCCGATGAGGTGGGCCTTCGAAGGGGCTCCGGCGCCGGGGGCTCCGGCTCCTCCGAGCGAAGAGTTCTGCTCTCACCTGTCTTGCGTAGGGAAACTGAGGCCGGGATCTGGGGCGTGTCCGTCCCCCGTGTCCCCAGCAGATCTTTAACCGCGACTCGCCGTGTGGGTGTCCGTGCTTTCTGCTCCCGAGGAACGCAGACTTGTCCCTGGCGACTTCGCTGGGAAGGACCGTGCGCCCTTCCGTCGCGTCTGCTTCTCAGAGTCTGTGTTGTGTTCGCGAGAGTAACAATGCCAGTTTCATTCTGTCTCTGGTAGCAAATGTCGGTTGTTGTTGAGCTGGCTTTCTAGCTGGCACCTCTCTTGCCCCTCAGCCCGCTTCTCCGCGGGAATCTCAGCCGCGGGGTGGGAGGTTGAGGTCCGACGTGGTGGTCACGCTCTTGCAGTCAGACGTGTGTCCCCAGAGACTTCGGTTTCTACGGAGAATCCGAGCCCGGGGTTCGTCTTTCTTTTGTCAGAGCAGTTGTTCCCCGTTGGAGCAGCGGCTTGGTTACTGCATGTGCTGGAGCTAAAAAAGCTGAGTGTAACACTCACACATCGAGATACTTAAATTGAAAGTTAGCTCTCGGGGAGCTCCCTTCCGTTTGCCTGTCGTCTCCCAGCGTGGAGACTTTGGGGACTAAGTGTACTTAACTCGTTTTGTTGTCATTGGAGTCAGTGTCACGGCGCTCATTTGTGTAACTTTTTTGCTGGAAAAAGTAATCAGCGGAGAGGTCATTGGAGGTTGAATAAGTATTTCCGCAGTATGTGGAGTAAGTAGGAGGGTGGTTTTAAGGGAGGACAGACAAAATCCCCGTCCTTGGATAGAAACTGTACAAGTTCACGTTCCTTCAGCGGTTTCAGAATCCAGCGTGAGCGGTGGAAGGGTCGTTGTCCCTGTGATTGGTTTTTGCTTTTGCTTTTGGGAGGTCAGCGAGGTTTAGCTGCGGGGCCCTTGGTGACGCGGGGCTTCCGCGCTCCCAGGACGGGGTCAGGGAAGAGCCGCCGGAGGGGAAGTCGGGCGCAGAGTGTGATCTCCGAAGAAAGCTGCTCCGGTGGGAGAGACTTGGTGCCGGAGGAAGGAATTGGGGGAAGGAAGGGGCGCTGTCCCCCGGGGGCTGGTCGGTTTGCGCAGAACTGAGAGGTAGTGTGGCGTCTCATCAGCTCCTAGTGGATACTAAATAATAAATGGGGTTCGCCGTGCGAGTCAGAAACAAATGTGAGGAACATTTTGTTCCGTTTTTGTGGGAAATGCTTAGCGGAGGCTTGCGTTGCATTGAGGAGGAAAAGAAACACGGTGGTTGTGGTGGGGAGGTTGTGTGAATGCAGCTTCTCCCTGCTTTGTGAGAGGGACTCACCCAACGTTCCTGTTTCTTGGCTGAATCGTGTGCTGTGCTGTCAGTGTCAGTTTCCTCTCAGAAATTGACAGGCTCAGAATGGGACGGAGTAACTCTGCCTTCTCTTTCGGTAAAGAAAGTTCTCTGGGTTGGTAAAGAGGCGAACTTCTTTGAATGTCTTCTCGAACTTGCCCTGGAAGGAGTTACGTATGTCAGTTGAAAACAACTGGTTATTTTCATTAGCGAAGTAATAACTTAGTTTTATATTGTATATTTTCAACATGTGTGAAGAAGCTTACGAAACTTATATTTTTACATTTTTTAGAAGATTTTATTTATTTATTTATTTTTAGAGAGGAAAGGGAGAGAAACATCAATGTGTGGTTGCCTCTCGCACGCCCCCTACTGGGGACCTGGCCCGAAACCCAGGCATGTGCCCCAACTGGGAACCGAACCCATCACCCTGTGCTTCGCAGGCCCCTGCTCAAATCCACTGAGCCACACCAGCTGGGGAAACTTTTATATTTTTGATCATGGTCCTTTAAGCTGCTTATTAATACTGAATCCATACAGTTATGGTCTTCAAGGATCTTCATGAATGTTGGCAGTTTATGTTGATAATTTATCTCACTCTTAAAGGAATGAGAGAAAAGGTTTTGTTGTTATCGTACTTAAGTCTCTTTTAAAGCTGTCTTGATAATTTTTTTTTAAGATTTTATTTATTTATTTTTAAAGCAAGGGGAAAGGAGGGAGAAAGAGAGGGAAATACCAGCTGCCTCTTGCATACCTCCCCCCGCCCCCCCCCCCCCCAACCAGGGACCTGGCCCACAACCCAGGCCTGTGCCCTGACTGGGAATTGATGACCTTTCCTGACCCACTGAGCCACACCAGTCAGGGATGATGAAGTTATTTTGGAATGGGATGCACATCTTTTTGCCCAGTGGTTTGGTTTACAAAAAAACAAAAACAAAACCAAAAAACCCCAACCCCCCCAAAACCTAAAGTTCCTTTAATCATAGTCATTCTTATTTCTTTCTCCAATTGTTCCTCATAAACCTAAAGATAACTTTCTGTTTCTTGTCATAATTTCTGTTTATACAGAGGTACTGTGGTACAACCTGTTCTGTGGTTTAACAGTGATTTGTATTTTACATTTTAAAGCCTGTTCTCTCCCTCAAGTTAATTAGATCTATTTTTTCCTTTTCCTAAAACTAAAATTAGTTACTGATAGATAAAAAATTTTGTGATCAGTTTTTGTCAGAGTGTATTTATGTATCCAGTAGTGCATGGCAATCTGCCAAAGTGATGTGGTAAGAAAAAAAAAACAGATTAAGGAATCAGGAGACCAGGATTTAATTCCAAGGTTTACTAGCTTAACTAGCTGAGAAGTCTTGTACAAATTTTTAAAGGAGGCTGTAGGGAAGGTTACTGTCCAACATGTGTTTAATCTCATTTAGTACTCATAATAGTCCTTCAAGGTAGATTCTATTTTCCCGATGGAAAATAAACTGAACTCAGAGAGAGTAAATAATTTGACCAAGATCACACAGCAAGTGTATAGCAGAGCTGGGCTTGAGATCCAAGGCTTTGAATGCTTTTATGCGTCTGTATTTATTTATTTTTTAAAAAAGGTTTTATTTCTTTATTTTTAGAGGGGAAGGAAGGGAGAAAGAGAGGAGGAGAAACAGCAATGTATGGTTATCTCTTACGCCTACCCCCACCCCCACCAGGGACCTCGCCCACAACCCAGACCTGTGCCTTGCCTGGGAATCGAACCAGTGACCCCTTGCTTCACAGGCTGGCACTCAATCCACTGAGTCACATCAGCCAGGGCTATGAGTCTGCATTTAAAGAATGGGAAAGATAACACTTCTATCATAATTCTTCTGTTGAAAAAGTACATGAACCTTCTTTGAAAAGATAAAGTGCTCTTCAAATGTTAACTTGCATGCTATCTTACAACAACAGTGAACAGATGTCATCTAGGTTCTTGGACTACTTGTTTTTTTCAAGGCACCATTATGCTTGACAAGGAGAATAGAGGTGATAAACATTAAGCCATCATTGAAAGAGCTTCCTAACATGATGTGGAAAGGAGTTAGTGCGTGGCAGTGCTAGTGAAATGTGAATTTTAGGTGCTGCATGTTTAGATGGAGTGAGACTAAGCATATTTACCCCCTCTCTTCCAGTTAGTCCTAGTTTGTGTGTCTGTAGATTAGTATACTATCTTTTCTAACTTGCTCTCTGTCTCTTCCTTTGCTCCTGGGGTTGATATTTCCACTTTTCCATCTAAACTTTTCCCCTTCTTCATTGAGTATTTTTTTCTACTGTGTTTATTCCTGAGGTATGCCTATTACACCGTTGGAACTATTTCTTTATTGTGACTCTGTATTTCAACCGTTACCATTTCAGACTTTTTGTTCATCCAGCAAATATTTATTGAATGCTCATTAGATGCTGGAATACAAAAGACGACATGAAGGTTCTTGCTCTTATGGAATTTATTCCAGTGGGAAGCAGAGTTGACTGGGTATCTGATGAATACTGAAATTTAGGCTGTGCTCTGAAAGAAACAATCCAAGGCTGACAGAGATGGAGTGAGGAGGGCGCTGTGTGTCCACAGGGATTGCAGTTGTCAGTCATGACATCCTTAATCCCCCTAAAGTTGTGGTTATAACATACCACCATTCAGTAAATTATAGTTCCCTGCTGCTGCCATCACAATGGAAGTCTTCATTTAAGATTGCTACATGTAATAGTTGTCTGTTACTTAATGTATGATGACCCTGGGTTTGCTGTGGTAAAGGATAAGTAGGGCTTATAAATATCCAGAGTGCTTGCCTACTGAGTTTAATGCTAATGTGACCTAAATTTAATTAGTTCTCATTTTTTCCCCAAATAACTCTCCTTTGGAAGTTGGGATCCGTGAATTCAAACACTAAATACATGCCATTCCTTCAGGTGTATTTGTAGCAAGGAATAAGCTGAAGTGCCTTATTTAAGGCGACAGACTTAGGAGAATTGTCTGAATTTGAGAGACGAAAAATGTAGCTTCTGCTGAGTGTTTATATAACAATATCTATAATCTTATTTGGTGCCTTCTAAGAATTAAAAGTATTTTTTAAAAAACTTGTATTGATTTTAAGTACTTTTTTTTAGATTTTATTTATCTATTTTTAGAGAGAAGGGAAGGGAGGGAGAAAGGGAGAGAAACATCAATATGTGACAGAAACATCCATTGGTTGCCTCTTGCACATACCCAACTGGGGACCTGGCCCGCAACTCAGGCATGCGCCTTTCCTGACTGGGAATCGAACCAATGACCTTTCGGTTCACAAACTGTCATTTAGTCCACTGAACCACACCATCCAGGGCTATTTATTGATTTTAGAGGGGGGGGGTTGTCGAGAGAAAGAGAGAGACAGACAGACAGACATTAACATTGACCCACTGCTCCACTCATTCACACATCCATTAGTTGACTGCTATATGTGCCCTGACTGGGTATCGGACCCACAACCTGGGCTCATCAGGATGATGCTCTAACCAACTGAACCACCTGGCCAGGGACCAAGAATTAAAAGTATCTTGCAAACATTTTTAGTACTACTTACTGGAATCTCTTTTTTCCTTTCCTTTTTAAAAAAAAATTACTGATTTTTTTTTTAAGAGAGAAAGAGGAAGGGGGGGAGAGGAAGAGAGAGAGAGAGATATTGATTGATTTGTCATTCTACTTATTTACGCATTCATCGGTTGATTCTTGTATGTGCCCTGACCAGGGATCTAACTGTAACCTTGGTGTATCACCTTGGTGTTATCAGGATGATGCTCTAACCAAGTGAGCTACCTGGCTAGGGCCTTTTTTTTCTTTTCCTTTTTCCTGTTTCCTTTTCTTTTCTAATAGAGAAAAGAAGAGGGTAAGAACTGAGCTTTGGAACATAGCAACATTTAAAGATTGAGTCAAAGGGGAGAAATCATGGGTTTTGAAAAGGACACCCAGTGTGGGATCAGGAAAATCCCAACAGTGAGATATTGAAGAAAGTGGGGGTCGGGGAGGAATTTTTTAAAAGTAAGGAAGCTTGGGCCCTGACCATGTAGGTCCATTGTCCTGATAGACTGAGGTTGTGAGTTCAATCCCCGGTCAGGGCATATAAAAGAAGCAACCAATGAATGCATAAATAAGGAGAATGACAAATTGATGTTTCTCTCTCACCCCACCAAATCAATAAATAAAAAATAAAATTAAGGAAGCTTGTTACTTGTTTGCCTTTCTGCTAAGAGGTCAAGTTAGATAAGAATAGAGAATTGACAATTGGCTTTGGGAACAAGGAGATCATCAGTAATATCCATAAGTGATCTTGAGGGAAGGCAGAACTGGATCAGGCTGAGGAGTGAATGTAAACTGAGGAAGGGGGAACAAGCACTGTAGAGAGTGGAATCATATATATTTTTTCATTTCACAAGCATTTTATTAATCAGACAACCGTCAGCTTGCTCAGCCCAGAGAAATAATTGCTTCCTAGAGCTTTCTGGAAGCCAGGTGCCTGCTCCCTGGGCCCCCTTCAGGAATCGGGGTCTGCAGGGCCTCAGTTGAGTTCCTTCTGTGGGAGGTACGACTCACAGGCAGACGTGATGGCAGCCACAAACACTGTGAACTCGTTGAAGTCTACCATGGCGTCTCCATTGGTGTCCAGGTGCTTGAGCAGTTTGTCCACAGCCTCCATGTCCCTTCTGCTCTGTAGGAAGCCTGGCAGCTCCTTCTCCAGGAGCACCTTCATCTCGCCCTTGCTCAGGCTCCATGCGTTGCCATCTGCCCCCACATACTGGGCAAAGACATCGATGATCAAGGCCAAGGCTGTCTCCAGTCGTGAATGGTGCTGGCTGTGGATCCATGTCCCTCGGGGTGGCTGATGTGGCTGAGGAAACCTGGACTCATATTTTTATCTGTAGAATTAACTGAGGTAGATATCACATTTGATGATTTCATCATTTGTTTATTTCAGCTTCCCAGGATAAAACATATATTCTTCCATGAATCAAAGTTACTTTATTTTAGGCATATATGCCAATGATATAATGAAATATCTAAAATTTTGTTGAGTCGAAGAGCATTAATATGCATGTTTGATTTGGGGGATATTTTGGTCTAGCTGACCAGTGAAAACAGGGGCAGAAAAATGTCTTCCCAAACTCTTGAATAACAACATAGTGGCACTGACTCTGGAGCCAAGCAATCTGGGTGCAAAATCCCAGTGCCACTACTTACTTACTAGCTGTGCAACTTGGGCAAGTTATTAATCTCTCTGTGCCTCTCCTCATCTGTAGAATATCATATAGTTGTGAGAGTTAAATGAGTTAATATATGTAAAGAACAGCACATAGCACTGTATATGCTAGTGTCATTTGCAGTGTTATTATTATTATAACAAGATAAAGGCTACAAGGTCTGTCTGGAAAGGATCCAGCCATGTACAATGAAAAATAGAGGCATTTATTGAAGAAGATACAAGATACTGGAAACATTGCACACAGGACAATGACTCCTCAGTCCCCTTTAAACTAGGCACCTTGGAACCTCACACAGTTCTCCCAGTGTCTCTTCCACTGTTCAAAACACTGCAAAATCCTTTGTTGGAATCATCAGCTTTCCTGTTGTATTTTCCTGAATCTCATCAACGGTCTGAAATCTCTTGCCTTTTAAAGGTGATTTTAGTTTTGGGAAAAGCCAGAAGTCACAGGACGCCAAATCTGGGCTGTATGGCTGAGTCACCTGGGTGATTTGATGTTTCGCCAAAAAACCCTGCACAAGAGGAGGAGAGGTGATGCATGAGCGGGCGCGTTGTTGTGAAGTTGCCAATCAGCAGTTGCCCATAGCTGTGGCCTTCTGAATCATCCAAATAGTTTCCATGGAGGAGTGTTCAAGCTTAATGCAAAATTTGATGCAGATTCCTTGCTCTACTTGCTCAGTCATTTTAAACAAGACGGCCACACAGTACAGATGCTCGCTCATCAGTGTCTACCACCCCACTGACTAGTACAGTGAAATTGTCATTGTTCATGCATGCGCATTCCAGTCCACTCCCTTCGCCGCCAGGTTACATTGGTTTTGCACAAACTGTTCTCATTACATTAACAGTGGCTGGACTTTTTCTGGACAGATCTTGTCATATATATCCTTCAAAAGGAGAATAAATAATAGTGATACTTAGATTGAAGTTTAGGGTGTTTTGAGAAAACTTGAATAGGGAGTTGGAAGTTAAAGCAGCATATATGTGCCTCCTTCCCCTGAATGCCCTTCAGATTAAAGTAAGAGGTAAAGTCCTTACTGGGAGAGAGAAACCTAGAAAGCAGCATTGTCTGAACGAGTTCCAAATATAAGATAGGTGGCAAAATTTTGAGGATTTTGTAATACAAGTAGCAAAACAGACCAGAGGTATTTTAGAAACAGAAGAACATTTCTTTGCAAAACAGGTAGAAAATATTAGCATCTTAATTTTACCATCTATTTGTTTTATATTATTTTTTCAATTTTTAAAAATTCTCACCTAGGACATGCTTATTGATTTTAGAGAGGGGGGGGGGAGGGAGGGAGAGAGAGAGGGAGAGAAACATTGATTTGAGAAACATTGATTGGTTGCCTCTTTTATGTGCCCAACCTGGGACCAAACCTGCATCTTAGGCATGTGCCCTGACCAGAAATCGAACTCGACTTTGCAGTTTATGAGAGGACGCTCTAACCAACTGAGCCACGCTGGCCATGGCGAGTTTTACCGTCTATTTAAACAGTGACTTACCATCTTTTTGAACATGACTGGTGCTTGAAGGATTTTGAAGTTGATTAAAGACATGGAAAAGAATGATATTTAGGGAAAAGTCAAAGCTACCAAATTGCCTTGGGTAAACTTCTGGAATAATGAACATATTTTTTGCATAATGGTAAAGACTAAGAATCCAGTAGCGTTGGTTCTTTATGCCAAATTGCTTCAGTCTTTGCCTTAACTGTTTGTTTTCCTCTCTAAGTCTTTATAATATTCCTTCTCTGTCATTAAAAAAACCTAATGATTATAGTGAAGTCTGTTTTTTTATTTCATTCATTCAGTCAAGGTTTATTGAGTGTCTGTCTCTGTGATAGGTAGTGAGGATACCATACGAACTGATCAGAACCATTGCTTATTGAAATGCTTTGAGCCAGGTACTATACTAAGTGCTTTGTGTCATTGATTCTTTTCATTCTCATAACAACCTTATGGTGTAGGTACTTTCATTCCTCCCATTTTATAGATGTTGAAATTGTGGCACAGAGAGGCTAAGTAGTTTGCCCAAACTCGTAGAGTTAGTAAGTGGCAGAACCAGGATTTGAAACCCAAGTACCCTAATTTCAGAGTCCCTTGCTCTTAATCCCTATATTGATTCTAAACTACAAACAATTCTAAACTTTCTAAACTACTGTCACTGTACTAAGACTAGAGTGAAAAAAATAGACATTGTCCATGCCCTTATAAAAATTATAGTCCAGAGGAGAGAATCAGTTAAAAAAAAAAAAGCACCAGTAAATGTGTAATTGCAAAGTGTGTAAAGTCCCATGATGGATAAGTAAAAAGGAGATTATAATAGGGGAACTTGTATTATATTGGAGCTTTGGGGAGGTTTCTCTGAAGTGATACTTAAGCAGAGACTAGAAGGATGAAAAGGGAAGGTAAAGGCAATGTCACATAGGACAGGCTTGGGGTGGGAAAGACTTTAGCACATTTCAGAAACTGAAAGGACATTGGTGTGGTTGGAACACAGTGGGGAGGAAGGGAAGAGGCTTAGTACAAGGATAGAGACTTAAAGCAGGACTGCGTCGAGGAGTTTGGATTTCTTTTTAAAGTATAATTGGAAGCCTTTGAAGGTTTTAAGGTGAGTGTTGTGATCTTATATGATTTTAAAAGATTTCTCTGGCTACATTGTGGAAATTTTTGGATTAAAAAAATTGGAAATTATAGAAAATTTGGAAAGAGAAAAGGGGGAAGTGTGATAGTTGGGATGTCTTATTGTGATCCAGGCAAAAGATGATGATGGTTTGGATTAGGCTGTAGGCAGTGGGGATGGAGGAAAGTAGAAAGGTTCAGTAGATATTTTAGAATTAGGACAGGCAAGACCTAATGGATAGTATATGTGGGAAGAGGTGTCAAGTATGATTCCCAGATTTCTGGCATGAGCATCTGGGTAGATGAAGTTGCCATTTCTGAGATGGAAACACTGGAGGAGGAGCAGATTTTGATTAGAGTTGGGGAGTGGAATGAAGACCTCAATTTTAGTCATGCTAAATGTGAGATGTGGGAAAACATACAAGTGGAGACATCAGGCAAGCAGCCTTTGAGCTAAGGCTCAAAAGTGGTGCTGGAAATAAATCTGGATGCTTTTGGTATATATAGGTGGTATTTACAGGCAAAAGAAATGGAGATTACCTGGAGGAAAGGTATGTATAGCTTAGGAAGAGTGCTCAGGATCTGTCTCTAAGGAACTTAAGAGAAAAATCTCAGAAATGGAGAGAGGAGGAGCATGTTTCAAGAAGGGAAATGATCCACCTGTATTTTATTTCAGCAACATAGAGATCATGATGATTATAGCAAAAACAGTATTGGAGGAAAGTAGGGCAAGAAGCTAGGTTGAAATGGTTTTAAGAAGTGGGAAGGGAGGTAGTGGAAATGGTTTGTATATTTTGATTATTAGAATGTCTGCCTTCCCATAAGGAGTAATATTTTAAGAAGAAGTAATACAATAAGGTCCATGAAGATAGGAACAATACCTTTTCATTTTTGTGTTCTTGACTGCTTAGCTTTGGTGGTGTGTCAGGAGGGTTGTATTAAAGGAGAAAGGGGTGAGGGAATCAGGATATTTGCCAAATGAGGAGAGTAATGATTCCTATGGTTTCTATATGTGGCCTGGGAGTTTAGGGTTTATGTACTTTTCGGCCTAGCTATTTATTCACCTTTCTTTTTGCACCTTCCTACCTAGTGTGTCTTTGTATTTTGGTATTAGCTTTTAAAGTTCTTTCTTTACTTGTATTTTTTCTTACTGTTCTCCTGTTATTGTTGCTATAGTTAATTAGCTGATGTGCTTAATTATTTACTCTATCTCTTTATTCATTCACTTATTTAATGGTCCTTATTTCCATATAGGATACTGTATAATTGTGACTCCAGTCTTGATTTGGGTTTCTATTTTGTTCCCCATTTACTTATTCTTTGCTTAGAGTCTAGTTGGCTATATTCAAATAACATTAAACATTTGTCTACCGTTCTACCTGGAATTTTATATGCTGACTTTCCAGGGAAGGACTAGGCATTTTATGCATATCTTCCTTGTTAGTTCTTCTACCATTCTTTAAAAAAGTTATTGATGTAACACACAATTAGCCATTTTGAAATGAATAATTAAGTGGCATTTAGTATATTCACAGTGTTGTGTAACTGCCATCTCTGTTTAGTTTTAAAACATCTCCATCACTCCAAAAACCTCTTTTCCAAATAAGCAGCTTCTTTTCATTCCTCCTTTCCACCGGCCCCTGGGAACCAGCAATCTGCATTCTGTTTTTATGGGTTGACCTGTTTTGGATATAATGGAATCATACAATCAATGTACATATAACCATTTGTGTATGTCTATACCACAATTTCTTTATCCATTCAGCTGTTGAACACTTGGACTGTTTTCACCTTTTGGGTATTGTCAATAGTGTCAGTTGTCAATAGTGTGTGTAAGATGTGTATACAGGTACTTGTTTTCAGTCGTTTTGGATATGTACTTATGAGTGGAATCGCAGGGCCATAGAGTATGTGATTTGAGAGTTGTTGGCTGGGTTTAGAATGGGATTGAGAATCTTTTCCTGTATGTTTAATTTTTTGAGAACTATGTTACCCTAACATACTGGTTTTATTATTTGCATTTTACTGATGGTATAATTGAGGCACAACATCTGCATCATCTTCAGAGCAAGTCAGTGATGGAGCTGGGAATTTAAGACTTAATCATGTTCTTTGTCTAAGGTGACCCATTTAAAGACATGTTGCATTTACATGAAGCTGTTTGAAATGGGCTTCCTATATTTTATAATGTCTTGAAAAGATATTGTTCAGGTGCTGTTAAGCAGATGTTCTCTTTCCATAGAGGACAAGACAAGAGGGAATATGTTTTAATTGCAACAGAAGGGATATAGCTTACAAATTAGAAAGAACTTCCTGACTGTAAGATGTTGGAATGTGACCAAGGGAGGTTGTGAAATTATCTTCCCCTAGGACTTAGTAACTATCTTTCTAGGATGATTTAGGTTTGGGCTTGTTTAGAAATGAGGGAGATAACAAAGGACTTGCTGAAGTCCCTGGTAACCCCAGAACGTAGTTGTGCGATAGTTAATCAAAACAGTATTTCTGGCATTTTAATGAATATGTTTTCATTTTCCTTATGAGGAAATGATCAATAGCAAGTAGGTGAATTGCTCAAGGTCTTCTGGTAAAATAGGCAATTAACATTCTGAATCTTATGCTGAGAAATGTGTTTTTTATCATAAATGAGTTTTCATGGCTGTATGATGAATTTTTAATTTTTATTTTATTTATTTTTTGTATGATGTATTTTTGTTATGATTTTCTTTCTACAACATGGGGATCAAAGCCAACATCTGTGGCTTCTGTAGAGTATGTGATTTGAAAGTTGTTGGTTCGGTTTAGATTCAGACTGAGACTCTCCTGTAGAAATTAATTTGGGCTCCTGCTATACATGTAGAAATAGGAACACATTATCAATAACAGATTAAGGTAATCGATTCTTTATTACTATTTTAGCATGTGCGAGGTTAAAATTATTTAGATGAAGCTGCACATAACCTAAATGTATTTTTGGTTTGTGGTGCCTGGAGAAATAGAAGCCCCAAAGATTGGCAAATGAACATTAGATTCTGTTGCAGAACATAAACATAAAAGTACTCATTAAATGCAATGTTAAGTTCCCAGCTTATTGATTTTAGAGAGAGAGGAAGAAAGAGAAGAAGGGGAGAGAGAAACAAACATCAAGTTGTTTTCCCATTTACTTATGCATTCATTTGGTTGCTTCTTATATGAGCCCTGACCAGGGATCGAACCCACAACTTTGGTGTATCGGGACAACACCCTAACCAACTGAGGTACCCCACCAGGGACTGTATTGAGCTTTCTTGAATTGACAACAGCTGTTATCTCTGCAGTATAAAAGAGAAGGGAGCCAACTTTTGAGTAATATAAAATCACTATGTACTGGGAATTTTATATTTGTTCCTCCATTTAATATTCATTACAGACCTGTAAAGTATATGGTGGTATCTCTTGTAAAGGACCAGAAAAAGTAAAACCTTTTCTTGCCAAAGGGTATATAAATGGTGAATGGCAAATCTGAGATGGAAAATGCAGTCTTGTGTTTCAAGCTAGTGTTTTTTTCAAATTGTGTTCTTTGGAGATGCTCAGGGATGACTGTGAGAGTAAGGGAAAGCTTTTGTCTTACCACTCTGCTTAAATCAGAGCAGCTCAATTTTGATCTGTTTTATGTTTTAGTGTTTTCATGTAAGATTTTATTTGGAAAAAGGGGTTTGCTTCTTAAAGAGAAAAAAAGAAAGAAAGAAAGCCTGGAAGACAACTGAGGAATTATGAAAGAAAATTCATTATAACAACCCGAATATTGAAAAAATGGCTAAATTATATAACTGCCAATCAAGAAATTATGTCAAAGTTGAAGTGACTTGATGTCACATCCACATGTGCAAGTGCAGATATTCTGTCCTTAGGGAAAGTAGAATAGTGGAAAAAGAGCATGGACTTGAGGGTAGGATTTTTAATCCCACCCCGGGTAGCTGTGTGATTTGGAGATACTTCTTTAAACCTGGTGCACACAAATATACAATGGGTGATAACACCTGTCTTTGAAGAGTGGTAAGGATCAGAAGTAACATGTAAAGTGCCTGGCTTATAGTAGATACCCCCCAAATACTAGCTATTGCTAAGATGATGATGTTGATGGCAATTTTTTAGTGTATTGACATATCCCTCCCTATCTAGGGAGGGATCCTAGAATAGTTCCCAAATGCCTGAAGAGCTCCCACCATATCAAGGATGAGCAGCTCTTTACCTTTCCCTGCACCCATAATGGGAGCTTAGCATGTTTGTTTTTGATAAAGTTACTCCTTAAACTCCACTTTAAAGTTGGTCTTTAAATTGTGCATGATTATTTCTTCATGGATGCATCTATCTTTGATGAAATGAGAAAACTTGAATTTCATTAAGTTTATTTTCATTGGACTTTGAAAGAAGCAGCTTTGGAAAGGGACCCCATACAGTGAGTTGAGAGACCTGGGCTTTTGTCTCAGAGCTGCCCATAGTCTTGTAACAATGGACAGGTGAATTTAACTTTTTAATATCTTATGTTCAAAACGATGTCTGAGTCACTTTTAATTCTGTACATCCATGATTTTGACCAAGAATGTTAAAAATACTTTAACTTCATTGCCAAAATTCCAAAAAAAAAAAAAAATCACAGTATTATTTTTGGAGAAGGAGCCTTACCCTGTTTTGAGCTGGCAAGCTTTTGCTCATACTTATTGAGCATGTCCAGGGAAGTGTTTTATTTAGGACATTATAGACCTTTTGCCCAGGGATCAAGGAGGGAAATATGTGACTTGTGGAATATTAGAGCAGAGCCCTGCTGGGTAGCTCTGTTGGTTAGAGTATTGTTCCGATACATCAAGGTTGCAAGTTCAATCCCAGGTCAGGGCACATTCAAGAATCAACCAATGAATGTGTGAATAGGTAGAGTAACAAATTGATGTCTGTCTGTCTCTTTCTCTTCATCCTACCGCCCTTCTCTCCTTTCTCTCTCTCTCTCTCTCTTTCTCTCTCTCTCTCTCTCTCAAATCAATCAATAAATTAAAAGTGCCTTGACCAGATGGCTCAGTTGGTTGGAGCATGTTCAGTACACCAAAAGGTTTTAGGCTCAATTCCTGGTCAGGGCACATACCTAGGTTCAGTCTCCAGTTGGGGTGAGTACCGGAGGCAACCAATTGATGTTTCTCTTTCACATTGATGTTCTCTTTCTCTCTCTCTTCCCCTTCCTCTCTCTCTAAAATCAAGAAACATAAACTTGGTTAAGGATTAAAAAATTAAAAAGAATATCAGCAAAATTGAAACGAGAATTGTAAGGAAGCTAATGTGAGAGATTATCATTTGCTTTTGGAAGGATAGTTGGATTCTTCAAACCCATCGTACTTCTGTACTTCCTTGAGGATGTAACACTTGCCACATTTCAGTATGGTAATTAGAGTTACAATGTATTGTATCCCCACTAGACTGAACGTTGGAGGCCTTTGCTGTTTGTTTAAATTTTGCTTGTTTGTTTTTTTTTTCCCCCCATCTCTTTGACCTTGTCACCTATCATAGGGTTTGGCACAGAGTATAGTCCTCACCCCCTGCCTCACCTCCCCCACCCCCTGCCACCAAATATGATACATGGGAAAAAAATGAGTCAAAGTCAGTAGACATATTTAGAAAATTGCTTCTACCTAAATACACTTGTTAAGTTTATTGAATCTCTTCTGTTTGCATGGAATAATATAGAAAGACCTGGTAAAGTACAAAAGCCACTAGTTCGTAGCTTTGAACTCCAACTTTACCACTTACTGGCTGTTTGATCATGGGCAAGTAATTTCACATTGGGCCAGGTTTGTATGTTAAATGGGAGTATGGTAGGAAGGGGATTTAGAGATCTTAGCACTTAATCGTGGTAGTAGCTGTTATTACAAATGGATGTTTTAAAAATAATCAGTAATACATTTTGCTTGAAGGAGGAATATATTTTCACGGAAGTTTGTTTGCTATGGCTTGAGTATGTGGGAGTATTATCTCCTCTTACAGTTTTCTACTGAAAAGAAATCATTTAGCATTTCTTCCTTGTGAGCCCACAGGATAGTTTCATGGAGGAGTCGTGGGGGGGGGGGAATGGGATCCTTGAATAGCTGCTGAGGACCTTGTTTTTATTTTTTTGCAGATCTCTTTAGAATGTTACTTCTATATTACATAGTCTCTCTTTTACTCTGACTGAATGCTGCTAACTCAGCTATTGTACATTAGCATTGTAAACATTTATCAGATTTGCCCCAGTCAGAAAATACTGTATGCTTCTCATCTTGCTTGATGCTCAAAGATTTTTTTTTAACTGTCTATGACATGGTGATAATAAATGAAGAAGGTAGGCTGCAGGGTAATATGTAGTGTATGTGTTCCCATTTTGATACAGGAAACAAGAATTGTTACATGCATGCATGTTTATATGAGCAGTGAGTTGCATGTTTATCTCAAGAGGGTGAAAATAGGAGGGGTTGGGAGGGAGATGGACCACAGACTGTTGTTTTACTTGTTATAAGGAGCATGTGTTACCTATTTTTTAAAAATTAAAGTTTTGACTCTGAGGTAATTGTAGATTTACATACAGTTGCTGGGAAGTGAGAAAGAGAGATCCTTTGTGCCCTTTACCCAGTTTCCCCCAATGGTAACATTTTATAAATCTGTAGTACACTATCACAACCTGGGTATTGCCATTGATACAGTCAAGATACAAGTCTAGATACAGAACATCACCACAGACTACTCTTCTGGTGCCTTTTTGTAGCCACTCCCACCTCCAAATCATAAAGATCTTATAGTGTGGTGGATGAAGTTGCAATAAAGCTTTGTGCAGAGAATCAAGGAAAAATATCCACTGGGGAATGTGGCTTACCTCCCCCTCCCCCAGTCCTATCTGTAATCCCTGGCAATCACTGATCTGTCTCCCTTTGTTATTTCAAGAATGTTATGTAAATAGAATCATATAGTAAATAACTTTTTGGATTGGCCTTTTTTACTCAGCAAAATTCCCTGGAGACTCACCCAAGTGGCACATATCGATAGTTCCTTTTTTGATTTTGGAGTACGTTTATTAAAGATGGAGACAGCAAAACAAGGAAGGGGCTGTAATAGAAGTGACAGGAGAGAACCTGGGCAGGGCTGCTTTGGCTCACTGGAAAGTCAGAGAAAAGGGGGCCTTGGAGACAGGGGTTAGCCCAGGACGAGCTGCTGGATGAGCAGCCACAGACGTTGCTATCCTGGTTGCTAGTCTTGTCGGGACCCTTAGAGTTTAGGTGGTGTACACCTGACAGGGAAAACAGGTGTGGGCATGCTCAAGGTGTGGGTATGCTCCTAGGAGGGAGAGTGCCAGTAATTCATTTTTTAAAAAATATATTTTATTGATTATGCTATTACAGTTGTCCCATTTCCCCCCCCTTCACTCCACTCCATCACACCCCCTCCCTTCCACATTCCCCCCCTATAGTTCATGTCCATGGGTCATACATAAGTTCATTTGTTTTTAATTGCTGAGTAATATTTCAAGGTTTGGATGCACCGTGTTTACTCATTTGCTCATTGAGGAACATTGAGTTTTCTTCCATTTCTTAGCTATTTTGAATAAAGCTTCTGTGCACATTTGTGTACATATTTTTGTGTGAATGTAATTTTTTTTTGTCCTGGCAGGCATGTGCCCTGACCAGGAACTAGATCAGTTACCCACAAGATGGTGCCCAACCAACTGAGCTACACTGGTCAGGGCTCAAACCCTACATTTTTTAAGGTTTTGTTTATTTAGTTTTAGAGAGAGGGGAGGGAGGGAGAAAGAAACATTGATGTGTAAGAGAAACATCAACTGGTTGCCTCCTGAACGCCCCCATCTGGGGACCTGGCCCACAACCCAGGCCTGTGCCCTGACTGGGGATTGAACTAGTGACCTTTCAATTTGTAGGCCTACACTCAATCCATTGAGCTACACCTGGGGGCTACATTCTTTGTGTACATAACTTATTTACCTTGATTTCTGGTGCTTAGTTCTGGCATCAAAGCAATAATAACACTGTGGTTTTGCTTGTCTCTTTCATCTCATGATTTGTGTATATGTTAACATGTATTAATACTCAAAACCCACTAGGAGGCAAGTAATAGTTAGCTCTGGTGAAGTTAGCTCCCTTATAGATAGGTAGATTGAGGCAGGGATAACATGGAATTTGCCTGAGGTTATAGCATGAGTCATTGTGTTCTGACTCTGATTCATTTGGATTTATTCATTACTTCTCTCTGTCTCCTGAATCAACTCTTTATAATTATGACCTTCTAGGTGTGGGGACATGAAAAAGGTTTTTTTTTCTGTATCTGAGGATTAATGCCTGTTTTATAGAAGCACTGTGGTGAGGTGGTTAGAGCATGCACTTTGGCAACTGATTTGATTTTGAAACTCTCTTCCATGTGGGCAAATAATTTAACTTGTCTAAGCCTCAGTTTTGTGATTTGTGAAATGGGGATAATGACAGTACCTATCTTCACATGTCATTGTGAGAAATAAATGATACATTGTGTGGGAAAGTGCTTAGCACTGCAAGTGAGTAGCAAATGTTCAATGAATGTTACAAGTATTTAAAAATGTGTTACATTCTGCCACTTAACTTTATCAGTTGGTTGATAATTGGATAAATATTGGGATTTTTCTGTTATATACTTATAGGGCTTTAAGATTATTGTTATTTTTGAGGTGAGGATACTTTCTTTGAATGCTATTTCAAGTTTAATTTTATATGTAATTATTTTAAAATAGGGAGTAATGTTGGATTATATTTATTGTATTAATTTGTATGAAAATATTTTAAACTTTCTCCTGGGTTATTCATATTTCCTCAGGCTCATATTCATAAAAAATAGGAAGTAATTCTAAAGTACTGGTTTTTCTCTTTAATTTGCTCCCTCTAAAACATTACTTTCCATATTTTCTTCCTAGTATTTATCAGTACTTGAAAGTATCACCAATTTTTAATTACATAAATAATCCTGCTTCTTGAGGGCAGGAATGGTCTTGTTTACTGTGGTATCCTCAGCATCTAGAATAGTGCTGAGCACATAGTAGATGTTCAATAAGCACTTGGCTGTCTGTCGTTGCTTTTGCATCCTTCCCCCTGCCCTTAAGTATTTTTTGTCTGGGGAAATGGAATCCAGCTTCCAATCAGAGCTTGAAGTGACTAGGATCTTAAATCCAGTGTCTTATTTTGATTGGCTGAGAAATGTGATTGGCAAAGTGGAGGAGCATCTGGACCTTCTGGCATAAAAGCTCTGCACTTAATAATTTGACTTCTTTTCCTGAAGCCTTCAGGGAAATTTTTCCTTTCCCTATTCTGGTCAGCCAAGAACCTGACCTGGGCTGACTCTAACATTGGAGAACACTGAACACAGTATCTGCTGAGCCAAGGACTGGGAGTCAAGCCCTGATGGTATCTGAAGGAAAAGCCTGAATTCAAATCCTGCTTTGGCGACTGACCCATCTTTTGAACCTAGATGAATTTCTTAGCCTTTTCCAGGTTTTATTTTTATTTGCCTGGTGAGTAATGTCATCTGTCCTGGGGCTTATGAGGGTTCCTAGGTGAATGTTCTCAGAGCTTTTTACAATACTGTTTGCTGTGGCTCCCGGTGTTTCCAAGAATGGTTAGGGGCAGTGTGGGTGCTCCAGGGAGGAGAGCTGGGTCCTTTTTCACCTCAAGACTGTGGAAAACAGAAAGAGGTGATCCTTTGTGATTTGGCTCCACTTTAGCCTCAGTACTATTGGTGGATGAAAGGTATGCTGTTGCAAAAGTCATTAGGCCCATTTGCCTGAGTCAGCTGGGGTCAGTTCCCATTTCTGGGGTTAAACAGTTTATGCCTCTGAAATTTCTTTCATCAAAAGCTACCTCTTTTCAAATAAGTTTTTTTTTTTTCAAAAGCTACCTTTTTTTTCCTTGCTAATAGACAATCTCTTGCCAGTATTGTGCACTTAAAGGTAGCCTTCCTAGTCTTCTTGATTTTCTATGATAGCTTGGGACCCAAAACTTGAGCTCCATTTTCTTTCGGGCTCAGTGGTTTCCTCCTTGTTTTTCCTTGAGTTTTCAGGGGTTCTTGTGTTTTCAGCACACTGTTTCCTCCAGAATAGTTTGCAGATAAAACGTCATTTCTTTTTTCTTCGTTCTCCTGAGATAAGTAGGAGTAAGGGAGATTGTCGGTCTCAAATTTGGGATGTATGGCTTTCTATTTCTAGTTTTGACCACTCTGTTTTCAAGCACAAACTTTCCTGTGTTTTGCATGTTAGGTTACATCATTGTAAGTTACTTTATAAAGCCCTAGTAAGCAAAATCTGTAGCAGAAAAATTGGTGCTTTTTCATCCTCTTTGTTATAATAATAATAATTAGAATTTATTTAGTTTTGTATCCTCAAAGCATTTTGTAAAGTTGTTAGCCTATTTGTGATACACTGTGTAGAGTTCTTCCTTATTCTGAGCTTGTATATCGAAACATTGGTAGTGGATATGAGAACAAAGAAGAGATTACATTGCTTGCTTATCTCTTGGTAAATTTGGACTGACAATCTTTGTATCAGGTACTGGATTCATTATTACCTCCTAGCCTGACTTTCTGGATGGAGAGACCACTTGTATTTTAGAGTGTTTGTAATTCTGAACATAAATGCAGTAGAGGGTTCAGGCTCTGTATACAAGTATTTTATTTCTGCATTTTGGCTTTTTGTAAAAGAGACTGTGTATAATATTGTTTTGTGTTGGTTTTGATTCTATCAAATTACTTGCTTTCAATTTGTAAGGTACTCTCTGATTCTGTGTCATAGCCTCTCTGTCAGAACTGACTAGGTGCCACACATCCCATTTATTGTTTGCTCCAGTTGTTGGTTTCTAACTTGGTTTTTACTTTAAAAAATACAGTAGTAGCTGTGGCTGGTGTGGCTGAGTGGATTGAGTGCTGGCCTGTGAACCAAAGGGTTGCTGGTTCAATTCCCAGTCGGGGCACATGCCTGGGTTGGGGGCCGGGTCCCAGCTGGGGGCCTGTGGGAGGCAACCTGTCCATGTGTCTCTCACACATCGATGTTTCTCTCCCTCTCTCCCTCCCTTCCCTCTCTCTAAAAATAAATAAAATCTTCAAAAATAAAAGTACAGTAGTAATCCTGCCTTGAATTTTTTGAACTCCCATTTCTTCTGAGACACTCAGAGGACATTATTATATTCCGTTAGGATAGAAAGAAGGTATTACTGCTTTCAGTTCATACATGGAGGAAAACTTGAAATTCAGCAAGAGGATTTGTCCAAGAAGATGTAGCAACTCAGCTCAAAAATCAGTTATTGGAGCTTCTTACTTCTTAGTCTTATCTTTACCCTTACATCTGGCATTCTAAAATTCTAGAAAAATTTCACACCCCTATTCCCATCCCTGTTATCAGAATATATTCACTTCCTCTGTACTTTGTTGCAAGTGTTCTGTGTTTCACATATGAGGGTAAAAAAGTATTGTTGCCATTTCTGAGATATGTATTGTTTTTTAATCCTTACCTGAGGATTTTTTTAAAGATTGATTTTAGAGAGTGAGGGAGGGGGAGAGAGAAGAGAGAAACATCGATGTAGGAGAAAAACACTGGTCAGTTGCCTTCTGTACATGCCCTGACCAGGGATTGAACCCTCAACCTTTGGTTGTATGGGACAACGCTACAACCAACTGAGCCACCCGACTAGGGTCGAGGTATGAATTTTTTCTTTTTAGAGATATTTGACTTGTAGAAATTGAATTTACAATTTTGAACTCATTGATACTACCTCATAACCATGTTTTTAAAATCTAGGTGTTTATGAGAGTTTGGGCTTTGTTTTGGGTTTTTCTCATAACTGGATATAAATACATATTCATAGTCATTCTTTTTTTTCCTTGATTTTTTAAAAAGCCTCATGTATTGGGGTGACATTGGGTAATAAAATTATAAAGGTTTCAGGTGTATGGTCTTGTTTGGGATCTGTGCTGCCTGGACTTTGTGTCATTTTCCTTCACCAGGTTAGGGACATTTTCAGTCATAGTTTCTTCAGATAGGTTCACAATCCCTTGTTCTCTCTCTCTGTTCTTCTGGTACTCCTATGATGCACATGTTGCTAAGTCTCGTGTTGTCCCAAAGTTCCCTTAAACTATCCTCATATTTTAAAAATCCTTTTTTCTTTTTGCTGCTCTGATTGGGTGTTTTCTGCTACCTTGTTTTCCAACTCCCTGATTCGATCCTTTGCTTCATCCAACTGACTGGTTTTTCCTTCTATTCTGTTCTTCATTTCAGATACTGTATACTGTAATTCTGACTTTTTTTAATGGTTTCTATGTTCTTTGTTTGTTGTAGTTATTCACCTGGAGATACTATGAGATCCCACAGGTTTACGGGCTCAGTCCCATAAAACTACAAACACTCCCTCTTCCCATGCCGGTTGAAATTTCAAGATGTCACCTGTGCTTCTGATTGGTGATAATTGTGAGGGTCCCACAACCCTGTGGGTTTGATTAATTTGATAGAGCAGCTCACAGAACTCAACCCTTTACTTGGATTTTCCTTAAGTAATTCTAAAGTTTTCTTTAAGTTTATTGCAGTGACGATGAACAGCTAGATGAAGAGATACATAGGACAAGATCCAGAAGGGTCCCAAGTATAGGAGTTTCTGCCCCGTGGAATTGGGGTGCATCACCCTCCTGGTATCAGAATGTGTTCACCAACCTGGAAACTCATCAGATCTTGTTGTTCAAGAGTTTTTACAGGGCTTCATCTGTAGGCCTTCTCCCCTTCCCAGAGGTCAGTGAGTGGAGCTGGAAGTTCAGCCCTCTAATCTCTTACTCCTGGTGACCAGTTCCATCCTGAAGCTGTCTAGGGGTACTTCATTAGCATAAACTCAGGCGGGCTCCTTTCACTTAGGAAATTCCAAGGGTTTTCAGAGCTCTGCACCTGAAATGGGGAAGAAGACCAAATACGTATTTCTTATTATAAATCACAGTATCATATCACCTCAATTTTGTGGCCTAAAACAGTAATGATTTATTATTTTTCACAATCCTACATTCAAGGGTCAGGAATTTGGGCAGAACTGGATGGTCTTTCTGCCCATTGTGGCATCATCTGTTGGAGCCACTCCTTTGTCCAGTGGCTGGGCTGGGTTCAATAGGGTTTCAAATCATTGGTCTGGTACCTTGATAGTCTTCCACATGGCTTCTGTCTCTCTAAGTGGTATATTTTTATTTTTAAAGATTTTATTTGTTTATTTTTAGAGAGAGGGGAAGAGAAAGAGAGGGAGTGAAACATCAGTGTGTGAGAAATACATTGATTGGTTGCCTCTCACAAACTGCCAAGTGGTGGACCTGGCCTGCAACCTAGGCATGTGCCCTGAGCAGGACTTGAACCAGTGATCTTTCAGTTCACAGGGTGGCCCTTAATCCACTGAGCCGTGCCAGCCAGGGCTCCAAGAGATATTTAATCATCAAGGGCCTCTCTACCGGCATTCCTGCAGGACATACTGAGTTTCTTTACAGCTTGGTGGTTGGTTTCCAAGAGTTAAAGTGGAAGCTGCCAGACCTGGAACTGGCACATCATTGCTTCTGCTACATTTTGTGGTCAAAAACCAGGTCATAAGGTCAGCCCAGATTCAAGGGAAGAGAACTGTTATCATCTCTCAGTGGATGGAACAGCACGGGTGTAGGGTAGGAAGGAATTGGTGGCTGCTGTCTTAGGAGAGGATCTATCACAGGCAGGTAAACTAAGCTGGTTATGGAGAATATTGATTTGGGATGGACTGGCAGTGCAGGGAGGTCATTAGTACTTGGTCTGCCGTGTGGATGGGAAAGGGTTAGCATGAGACTGTACATGAGGACTCCTTTTTTTCCCTCAGGTATGTGGATGAAAAGGGGCCACATAGTAAACCTGCCAAGCTCAGGGGAGGCCAGCATTTCAAGCCCTGCAAACACAGAGACCAAAAGTAACCAGTAACGGTCTGAACAAAAAAATTCGTAACTAAAAGTGGATCATGGTGGGTAGTCACATCTAGGCCTGTTAATTCCTTGACAAGGTCAATCTTTTTATCTCATCTGTCTTTTGTCTTTTTGGATCTAAGATAACATCCCTTTGGAATGTCAGAGTAATTCCCCTTTTCTGACCCCTTAGGGTGGCACACCCACCAAAGCAGAGGCAAGACTATAGAACCCTCATTGTATCTTGGTCACCAAATACCACTCTTTGTGCTGTAAACTTAACTGTAGCCTATATCCACTGATGTAAAAGAAAAGTGTGTGTGTCTTTGTTTTGCTCCTTGTCCAGTCAGATTTCCCAGTTTTGTGTTTTCCTATCCCCTTAATCAACCACTGATGAATTTCACATAACCACCCACTTACTGTATTTTTCAGACTATAAGACGCACCCCCCAAATTTGGGGTGGGGGTGGGGGTGCATCTTGTAGTCTGAATGTAGCTTACCTGGCTTGCTACAGGGTTTCTGCTTTAAAGGATGTTATTAAATATTTTACCACATTTTTTGCTTCAAAAATTTTTTCCCTATTTTCCTCCTCTAAAACCTAGGTGTGTCTTATGGTCCGAAAAATACGGTATATCTCCTCCTTTTATTCTAATGTATAAACTGCCATTTTGGGTGCATTTTCTCAGTTCATTGAGATTTTTGCTTCCTGGCAATTATTGTCAGTTTGGCTCAAATAAATGAAAAAATTCTCTACAGGTTTGGACATTTCGTTTTTATGTCTACAGGTATATTTGGGTCATATTTCATGTTTGACAAAAGTGTGTGCACAGATTTGACAGAGTAGGTACAATCACATTTTCTGTTAATTGTATTTTTTAAGATTTATATTATATCCTAATTGCCAGAGAAAAGTAAATTTACTGTGGCATCTATTCTCTGACAGGTAATTTTTCTTACTTTGATGGAGTTTGTAGTTTTGTAGGATAAAGACATAGTAGCTGAATTTATGATCTAGGTTCAGTTGGTACTTCATCAAATTTAAAGTGATTTTTGGTCAAAGGGCTTGAAGTCCCCTTTTTTTCAAAAACTGTAAATGAATTTCTGTAAAGGAAGGAGTGGGATTTTTATTTTTATTTTTTTTATCAGCATCGTTTAATTTTTTCACTTTTGAGGAAATGAACATTAAAAATATAAAGCAAACAGATTTCCAATTGATATTGTAAGGCAGTGAAACATTGACTGAGGGCCTAGTTCATGAGAGACTAGTACATGAAATAGGAGAGCAACAGTATGTGGAGGAGAGAACCAGAAGTGGGGAGAGATGCAGTTATTCCAATAAATGAGTTGATTGCACTCCATGAACTCCCTTCCAGGTCTAATAGTTTTCTCATTCATACCCTGGAACACTACTAGAAGGGAAGATTTGGGGTCTGAATTATTAGCCAGGTTGCAGATACAGCTCTAAGTTGTTGGCTCTTTGTTTGTTTTTTATTTATTTATTTGAGAGAGAAAGAGAGAGAGAGAGAGAGAGAAAGGAAGGTTGGGGGGGCAGGGGGAGAGAGAGAGGGAGAGAGAAAGAGAAACATGGATTTGTTGTTCCACTTACATCTGTTTGCTTCTTGTAAGTTCCCTGACCAGAGATGGAACCCGCAGCCTTGGCATATTGGGATGACATTCTAACCAACTGAGTAACCCAGTCAGGGCCTGGTTCTGGTTTTTTAATTGACTTATACGCAGGTTGTCCAAATGTCATTTGATTATTTTGTCTTGTAAATTATTTTATTGAGTACATTTGACTTTGTTGTCTGGTAACAACCTTTGAAATGTTTGAAATCTGCTATTCTTAGGAATTTGAGGCACATCCGATCTCTGAAGTTTTATCCTTTGGTGAGGGAAACCATAGTGAACCCCAAAGAGGACTGAATACTAATGATAACAATTAACAGCTCCACCACTTTTTTGTTGGAGCCTCACACAATCTGATAAAGCAGATATTGCGGTTCCTGTTTTATGCAGGAGAAAGCTAAGTCTCAAAGAAGTCGTCACTTGCCCGAAGTCATATAGCTAGAAGGTGGAGCAAAACTGCTGGCATAAGATGATCACATTGCAAGGAGAAACTGTAAATCCAACCTTTATTTCCCACCTGGTTGTGGCGTACTCGTTAGGTGATTTTTTATTAGTAATAGTAAACATTGGGTTGGCCAAAAAGTTGGTTTGTTTTTTTTCCTGTAACATGGCTCTAGTAGCGCTTAGACTTTGAATGAAGTCTTTAACTTCATTTGAAACAATTTTGTTAGATTGTTTTATGACAGCTGGCATATCAGTGTGCATTTAAAAAAAACAAAAACTGGTGAATTTTCGTATAGCCATTTTAATATTGAAGGAAGAAAATACACAATATTTTTGGCATATTATGCTTTATTATTTCAAGAAAGGTAAAAATTCATTGAAACGCAAAAAAAGATTTGTGCAGTGTATAGAGAAGGTGCTGTGACGTTTTGTGCTGGAGATTTCTCTCATGGTTGGGGTGACCAGTTGAAGTTGATATTGGTCAAACTGAGACATTAATTGACGTCAGCCAACGTTATACCATAAGAGAGATAGCTGACAGTCTCAAAATATCCAAATCAATTAAGTCATTGGTGAAAATGAAACCATATGGACTTTTTGGCCAACCCAATATAATTATGTCCTAGCACTAAGCAGAGAAAAATTTTAAGGGTGGATTATCTTCCTAGCCTTATGAAGTAATCAGTCATGGGTGGGGACGGGGTGGAAGTGGGGTAGAATCTTGGCGTGGCATTTGTGTTATGTACACAGGTTGGGGCAAAAGTAGGTTTACAGCTGTGAGTACCGAAAACACAGAGCTTATTCTTGTATTATTATTAATTAATTATTGTATTATTTTCCATGTGAACAATTGTAAACCTACTTTTGCCCCACCCTGTGTATCTCAGGTGTATCCTTCTGGTTCTCCTTCCATGAGGCTTTTGGTGATTGAGAATTGATTCTGGGGACTGTGTAAGGGCTTCCCAAAGACTCTTTTGGTACCCTTTGTTTCATTCTGGTTTAAGGGACAGATTGGGAAACTTTGTTTCTTCCTCCTTTTTAAAAAGAATGAAAAACACACTTGACCGGCACTTCCTCCTGTTACAGTTAGTCTGAATTCAGTTTGATTTAGCTCCTTTTGTTCTTTATAGAGAACTAAGTAAACATTCTTCTCTTGTGGCTCTAAAGAGTGTATCAGGGGAGAAGTACTTTATCCTTTTAAAGAAACACAAGCAAATATTTTTCTTCAGACAAAAGGAAAACTGTGCAATTGTTTTAGTACCTTTGACTTCTTGGCATCAGTCAGACTTTATCTTGCTTGAACTTTCAGTGTGTTTAGGGAATTGATAGATAAGCTCTTTGGTAATCCTGAGCTTTAGTTGTTTTAGTTTTCTTGATAACCAGTGTTTATAGCAGCTCTTTCCTCTTTCTTCTGGTACCTGTAGTAACTCCAGGCTGCATCACAGTTTTCTGAATCATACGGTGTTTGTGACCTATATTTTCTTCTTTCTCTTGAATTACATCAGGTCAGAGGTCAGATTTTTTCTTTTTTAGGAGTTAGACTGCTGCTGTTTTCACATGTTATCAAATTATAAATAGTTTAAATGTATTTCTTTGAAAGTAATTTTAGGCTCTGCTAATAGGCAAGGGACCCTTAAAACTAATTTCTTATGGCCCTGGCTGGTGACTTAAGCGCCTGTGAGCTGAGGGGTCACAGGTTTGATTCCCCGTCAGGGCACCTGCCTGCGTTGTTGGCCAGGTCCCCAGGTGGGATGCGAGAGGCAACCAAATGATTGTTTCTCTCCATTTCTTCCTCCCTTTCCCCTCTCTAAAAATAGATAAATTAAATCTTTAAAAAAACTAATTTCTTCTGAGATTCTCTATATTAGGTTAAAGAATTATAGGCTCAAAAAGAATTATAGACTCAGTAAAGGCCGAAGGTGAATGAATGTGAACTGTATTTCTGCATCTTTTTGGTTAGTAATTATTCTGCTGCAAGGCAGTTTCACTTCTAGACTTTTGGTTTTAAATGACTTGTAAGGGTCATCAAGGAGACTGTTTCCTTCCAGTTAGTTCATCCTTGGTTTATTACAGCCTGTTGACATTTTCAGTGTATACATATTTACATCATGTACTAATGAGGGATGATAGCTATATCATGAGGATACAGGCCAGAGTTTGTTCCTTTTTCACTCTTCAGGGAACTGTGTGCTGTATGTGATAAGGAACTTGGAGTTGTGTCTTTCCATAGAATCTTTCTGACTTTTTACGTTTTAATATTTCAGGGTGACGCTCCTTTAAACACAGGCTATAAACATTTTTGCTTCTGTCTATATTTGGAGGCATCTTGTTGTATACTTTTTATATTGTAGCCTTTCATGAAATGTAAAGTGCCAATTTGTTTGACTGTTGACAATGAGCACTTATTACTTCTTAAATTTCAAAAGTAAAAAGAATACTGTCTTTTCTAATTATTAAGTCACCTGTAGTCCCACCAATCCAAAGATAACCATGGTTATTATTTGCTTATATTTCTTTTGTATTATTATTCTCCAAGAGCTTTTTTTATTTTTTATTTTTTTTAAGATTTTATTTATTTATTTTTAGAGAGAGGGGGAAAGGAGGGAGAAAGAAAGGGAGAGAAACATAGTCTGGTTGCCTCTCACACGACCCCAATAGGAGACCTGGCCTGCAACCCAGGCCTGTGCCCTGACGGAAATTGAACTGGTAACCCTTTGGTTTACAGGCTGGCACTCAGTCCACTGAGCCACACCAGCCAGGGCTCCAAGATCTTTTTTAAAAATAAAATGGGGATCATATTGTGTATGTAATTTTGTATTCTGATTTTTTCACATCATTAAGTATTTCAAAAAATTTTTTAATAGGTAATACATTTCAAAAATAAAAAATGACATAAAATAAACAAGCAAGATGAAAGTCTTCCATCTCTCTCTCTCCATTCACTTTGTCCCTCAGTCCCTAATAAGTGTTAATTTTTCCTCTTGTTCAGACCAGATCGGGCATATTCGGGCATATTCAGGGTGGTATGGCTGTAGGCTCTCCTCTTGTTCAAAAGGTAGCATTACTGTCCTGACCAGTGTGGCTCAGTTGGGCCATTGTCCTGCAAAGTGAAAGGTCATGGATTCGATTCCCGGTCAGAGCACGTGCCTGGCTTGTGGGTTTGGCCCCTAGTTGGGGTGCGTATAAGAGGCAACTGATCAAGGATGTTTCTCTCCCTCTATTTCTCCCTCCCTTCCCCTCTTTCTAAAAATAAATCAAATTTAAAAAGTAAGTTTACAAAAAAAGTTTTTAAAAAGGTAGCATTACTACATGTATTGTTCTGTACCTTGATTTTTTCCCTCTCTTAACAGTGTATTTTGGGGAATCTCTTGTCAGTACTGAAAACCATTCCTCATGTAGATTAGTCATATAGTCCCTTTTAAATGGGTACTTGAGTTGTCCCCAGTTTTTGCTATTACAAATAATAAGACAGAAGTAGTAATTAAAGGCAAAAAATTAAGCATTTACCCCGCTTCAGTTATTAAGGGATAGTTCTCTCCAGAATGCAAGCTAGTTATTGTACAAACAACGATGACATTAGGAAATCTAACATTTTTCTGCCCCCAAATGAAACAGTTCAAGAAAGAAGCATCAGTGACTGCTAAACCATTAAGCAAAAGGTTAAGGAGGAACAGGATATTCACATGGTGCCAAATGTTAGCCACAGATTACTAATTGTAAAGGGAGAAATATACCTTTATAAAGGAAGCTCTCTCTAGTTGCTACAGATTCAACAAGTGATCATGTTTTGCCAAGTGATCACATAAGTTATCAAGTTTGACCAAGTGGGGCAGTCTGAAAATGTGTCACCTGATATATTGCATTAGGAGGTAATAGATAGCATCACCCATGAAGCATTCTCTCCAAAAAACACTTAATCTAAATCTAATCAGTGTTTTAGAACTAACCTTCTGTTTACAGGAAATATAAGGGATAAAAAGACAAGCTAAATGGCAGTGTGAAGAAACAATAAAGCGAAATTAGGATGTCATACATTCTGCAAGTCAACTATTCCCGTCTTTTTAAAAAGCTTGTGTTGTAAAAACAAAAAATAAACCAACCAAAACAAAACTTAAGGCCATTCTAGAGACTGAAGAGACATGGTATCCACTTTTTTTGCTTGAGTCCTTGATTTAATTCTGGATTTAAAAAAATGCCAACTTATTAGAGACCTTTTTTTGGACAGTTGGGGAAATTTGAATGAGGACCAAGTATTATGCAATTGGTGTGATAAGAGTATTGGGTTGACCAAAAAAGTCTGTTTAGTTTTTTCAGTATTATAAAAGACAGACACATTTTTCATTTTCACCAATAACTTTATTGATTTGGATATTTGAGTATGTCGGTTATCTCCCACTATTGTGGGTAGAGGCCAGGGGTTTTGATAGACATCTTCCAATGCATAAGACAGCCACACAGCAAAGAATTATTTGGGTAAAATATCAATAGTACCAAGAAACTTTGCAAATGACTTCTGACACATTCGATCAGTCACCATGTCTTCTCCATATACTACATAAATCTTCCCAGTTCAAGGCACATGCCTAGGTTGTGGGCCAGGTCCCCAGCTGGGGACGTGCGAGAGGCAACCAATTAATATATCACCAGCACGTTGATGTTTCCCTTCCTCTCTTTCTCCCTCCCTTCCCCTCTTTCTAAAAATAAATAAATAAATAAATAAATAAATAGTTTCAAATGAAGTTAAAGACAACTAAACATTGCTAGAGCCATCATATGGAAAAAACTAAATGAACTTTTCGGCCAACCCAATATTTGGCTTGCTTATGAAGCTAAATGTCCTTATTCCTAAGAGATGCATAGTAGGGTGTATAGGGTTAGAGTGTGTTGATGCCTACTGAAATGGTTGAGACAAAAATTAAAAAAAAACCCCACATATATAGCCATATCTCTATTCTTGGATATGGATAGAGCAAATTTAACAAAATATTAATACTTTTTTAAGACTTTATTTATTTTTTTAGAGAGGGAGAAAGAGGGGAGAAAGATTGATTTGTGAGAGAAACATCCATGGGTTGGTTGCCTCTTGCATGCCCCAACTGAGGACCTGGCCCACAACCCAGCATGTTCCCTGACTGGGAATTGAACCAGCGACCTTTTGGTCCACAGGCCAGTGCTCAATTCACTGAGCTACACAAGATAGGGCTAATAATTCTTGAGTCTGAGTGGTGAATAGTGTATGTTTATTCTATTTTAAAAACTGTATTTTTGAATTTTTTAATAAAAAGAGTTGAAGAGACTGCTGCAATGAATAACATATACATTATTTTGAAATGCCATTTTATTGGGCTACATATTCCATTGCATATAGGAGCCACAATGTAATTTTTGCACATATGTGTATTTTGCTGCCAGTTGACATTTTAGTTGAATTTTTTATTTTATGACAATTTTATGCCCTTAGATGTTGTGTTGGATAATGAAAAGGAACTGAAAATCTTTATTCTCTTCTCCTTTATTCTCTACTCTGGAACTTGAACAGAGAAGAAAAAAAGAAAGTGAGAAAGATATTTCAGAGTAGTCCTTACACACTTGCTTTTAGGTAGGAGATAGGATGGAAGCTGCTACGTAAGAACCATACCTCAAGTAATAGCCTTTTAAAATCTGTTTCTTGTCCTTTAGTTTGAAGGTGGTAAGGAGGGTCAGGCACCCCTTCTTCAAGTGGTAAGGAGGGGTGCCAGCGACTAGGGAAGCAGTGTGGCACAGAACAGCAAGGCTCGTGTTGTGTTTTATTTTTGACAGGTTATTAGACCTTTATTTTAGTAGCAAAAATTCTGTCTGCATGGTAAAATAATAATAAAATAGCTGCTTTAAAGACTGGCTGGTTCTTTGCATAAAAGGTTAAGCTGTGGAGGATATGGGAGGAATTTAAGGAAGAATATTTTTGGAAGAAAAGTTCTGGGAAAAGGGTCTTTTCTGAGAAAGCATCATTAAATATGACAAGCATACTCCCTTCGTTGAGCTAGAATTGTATTTGCAATGGGAAACTACTCTGATTGCAGGATTCCTGTTCTTTGACATTGACATTCATACCTTAGATTTCCATGAAGACAACTTATAAGGACCTGAATGGCCTCATTTTAGCTGCTTCAGCGTGTGGAGCTGGTGCTTGCTCCTTCTCTTCCTGTGCCTGGTGTGACAGTGGCTACTGAGCACTATGAAGGTTGTTCCAGAGAAGAATGCTGTCCGCATACTCTGGGGGCGAGAAAGGGGCACTCGGGCCTTTGGAGCTCAGCGGCTTCTGCAGGAGCTGGTAGAAGATAAGACCCGGTGGATGAAATGGGAGGGCAAGGTAAGAAAATGGTTATTATTGACTTAGGGTTTGTAGAAATGACAGTAGAATGGGGCCTTGGGTTGATAACATAGAGCTGGGATGTAATTTATTTTGTGTAGGAGAATAGATAGGCTTATCTAACTTAGGGAGCTTTTTTAAAAAGCACATTTGGAAGAATTTATAGGCTAGAGATATCTTTTTTAGAGTTAGACATTTTTTCTAAAGGTAATTTAGATTTATCTTTCTCAAATTTTTAGCTTGATTGTTATGTCCAGTTTTTAAACTTACACTGAGAATACTAATCTAGACAGGCTCATGTAATTGTGAGATAGAGTGGGCCATAGGATTATAAATAATGTGTTTTAACTTTTTTTTGTTTGTTTCCCAGAGAGTAGAACTGCCAGATAGTCCACGCTCTACCTTCTTACTGGCCTTCAGCCCAGACAGGTAACTAGTGTTTATCTATAACTTACGACTTGTGATACCATTGCTTTCTGTATATTTGGCCTAACGTGATCTTGCAAGTCAAATCCCCAAAGCCTCTTGGAAGCACTGTATGAATAGAACTTTGAAAGTGTATCAGAAATGGAAAGAACATAGAGGAACAGTTCTAATTGTAAAACTAATGGGAATAACCAAAGAAAATTATGAACATTGAGGGTAAAAACTCGGAAAGTTTTTCAAGAACCATCCTTTGCTTGTGTGATATAGGCCACTGGTGCAGTAGTTTCCCATCTAGAAAAAATAGTCACTGAAGGGGATATATGTCATTTGGGGACAGGGTGGAGAATGCAGAAGCTTTTAAACATTAAGAGTATTTCTGTTGTTTGTAATACCTGAAGCGTAGTTTTTTTTCATGCTAGGATGGGGAATAGTACCAGTTTTCTGTGTTGTCCAAAGCTGATAGTTTGTTATCCACCCACATGCTTCACACTGACATGGGCCCTTTGATTCCCTAGGACTCTCTTGGCCTCCACCCACGTAAACCATAACATCTATATCACGGAGGTGAAGACTGGCAAGTGTGTTCATTCTTTGATTGGACACCGTCGCACTCCGTGGTGTGTCACTTTCCATCCTACCATCTCAGGCCTTATTGCTTCTGGCTGCTTGGATGGGGAGGTTCGGATTTGGGATTTACATGTAAGTATTTCCTTTTCTTTGGTGTTCTAAATGCAGAGACTTGTTTACCATTGGGTTCTTAACTCTGGAGGAGAGATTAGCCAGATTTTTAGTACTACATCCAAGTAAGTGGTAGTCATTGCCCACTTAATTGACAGCAAGCCTAGCCCATAGGCCTCCATTCTACGATGAGCATCCTATGAAGTGTTCTTCCATCTGCCCACGCTCTAAGATATGTTCAGGATGGATTTTTGTCATATTATGTAGCAAGGATTGTACTGTGCTCTGATCAGGATCATTAAAGCAACGTGCTCCTCGTCCTAGAGAATGGCTAGTGGATTGTTGTGCACCGTGTCATGCACTAAGCTCGAGTTTTCCCAGGCTTCAGAAACAAAAACTCTGCTGATGTTCATTGCCTGTGGCTTGTAGAAGACTTAGAGAAGTGAGCAGACAGTATTATTTTTCTGATAAATTGATGACATTGCTCGATCACTGATTTTCTACATTGTTTTATAGAGGACATTTAAAGTAGGCCCTGATGTAGTCATTTTACCTTAAATAAGGATCTTTCTTGAGATTGACATCCCGTTTTGCTGGCAGCTTGTAACCTGAGAATACTTGGGATTGGTTCATTCATAGGGTGGCAGTGAAAGCTGGTTCACAGATAGCAACAATGCCATTGCCTCTCTGGCTTTCCACCCTACGGCTCAGCTTCTTCTGATTGCCACTGCCAATGAGATCCACTTTTGGGACTGGAGTCGACGGGAGCCCTTTGCTGTGGTGAAGACAGCCAGCGAGATGGAACGGGTCCGGTGAGTCCTCTGTCCACCAGTGATGCCTGCCATAGTATTAGCACGGCAGAGAACATTTACACTCACGAGACAGATTTTTATCCCTGCGCAGGGAAGGTTCTTATCCCTATAGCTCCTCCTACTTTTTAAGCAGCTGGCCAAACATCTGGGAAACACTTCATTTTGTTCATTTTAGCTGTTCATTATTGGCCTCTTCTTCTGGTCTCTGAAGATTGGGGTCTTCAGAATCTTTTTTAGGTTCAAAGCTGTCTGGGTTTGGAAGAGAGCCCTTTTTTTTTGAGAAACCTGAAAGGTGTTCAGGTGGTGGGTAGCTTGATGGATAATTGCTCATCCCTGGTTATCTGTGTTTATCAAACTGGAAGAGGGAGATGTACGTATGCATCAGATATGCCAGTTGATATTTATTTAGCCTTTAAGATCAAAACACACATTGCCTGAATTAAAGTTGATGCATTGTTTTCCTTTGGTCCTTTCGGCGGTAGAGTTGGATATAAGCTGCTCCAGTCTAGCTTATAGATCAGCTATGTTACTTGATGCCGAGACTGTTCCTTATCACCAGAACTCATGCCTCTTGCCAGTGCAGCTGCTATGTGAGGGAAGAACTGAACTTGTGGCAGAGTATGAGAGCAGTCTATGCTTTACTATTATGATGAGCTTTTAGATACGAGCAAGTGTGTGCTTAATGTAGTGGTTCCTGGGGAGGAAGCCTAGGTGTTTTTTGCAATTATTTTTGTGATACAAATTCCCTTATTCTGGTAAGTGTGAGGATATAACAAGAAGTATCAAGCATTATTTTAATCTCTTTGAAAGTTTTGAAAATCTCTAGAGTGAATACCTGAGTAATTCGACATTAGCAGTTAGTGATCACCGTAAATTTGAACGCATGGCCTCTTCTCAGTTAACGTAGTCTCTATGCATGTCTCTGTCTCTTCTGTTTTCAGTCTGGTGAGATTTGATCCTCTTGGACACTACTTACTCACAGCAATTGTTAACCCCTCTAATCAGCAGGTAAGTCAGTAAGCAGTTCCAGCTCCATGTAAATATGGGTTATTTTTAAAACTAGTGCTCTAATTCTAATTATATCGGACTTTAATTTTCAATGTCAAAGTGTTTCTCTCCAGCCAAGATTCAAAACCAGCTTCAGACTGTGTATTCAGTTAGAGCCATAATCATGACAAGGGAGTCAGTTCCAAAACCTGAGTGATTGCTTCACTGAAAGTAACCAGGCAGTGTTGATTGTCTTTCCTGTGCCTCTGGTTGGTTAACGTGTTGCCTCTCCTCACTGCGTCTGTGTATGGATACACCTTTTGTGAGAGGATTGGTTTGCCAGCTGTACTCATTCAGAAACATTGCTAATTGGAAGTGAATAACTTGATAACCATATGATGATTCTGAATCTGAATGAAGCCAGTTCTCCATGATTCAGAGGTAGAGTTGTTACCCATCTATGAAGGTTTTCCTTGGATGATTATCAATAGCATTTTTTGATTTACCTGGAGATTCTACCTAACTACTTTGCACTGCCTCCACCCCACCTTGGTCCACTTTGCAGGGTGATGATGAACCAGAGATCCCCATAGATGGAACAGAATTATCCCACTACCGTCAGCGTGCCCTTCTGCAGTCACAGCCAGTTCGCCGGACGCCTCTCCTCCACAATTTCCTGCACATGCTGTCCTCTCGCTCCTCTGGCATCCAGGTGGGAGAGCAAAGCACAGTGCAAGATTCTGCTACCCCCTCACCCCCACCGCCTCCCCCTCAGCCCTCCATGGAGCGCCCCAGGACTTCCGCTTACATCAGGCTCCGACAGCGGGTCAGTTACCCCACAGCTGAGTGCTGCCAGCACCTTGGGATCCTGTGCCTTTGCAGCCGCTGCTCTGGCACTCGAGTTCCTTCCCTCTTGCCACACCAGGACAGTGTCCCCCCTGCTTCTGCCAGGGCTACTATCCCTTCCTTTTCTTTTGTACAGACCGAGCCCTTCCATCCCCCGGAGCAGGCCTCATCAACGCAGCAGGACCAGGGCCTCCTGAACCGGCCGTCTGCCTTCAGTACAGTCCAGAGCAGCACTGCCGGCAACACGCTCCGCAACCTCAGTCTGGGTCCCACCCGTCGGTCTTTGGGAGGCCCTTTGTCTAGCCACCCTTCTAGGTATCACCGAGATATAGCTCCTGGGCTGACAGGATCTGAGTGGACCCGGACAGTGCTCAGTCTGAACTCCCGCCCTGAGGCGGAATCCATGCCCCCACCCAGGACCAGTGCCTCTTCGGTGAGTTTGCTGTCTGTGCTAAGGCAGCAGGAAGGTGGCTCTCAAGCATCTGTGTACACTTCAGCCACAGAAGGGAGGGGTTTTCCAGCTTCTGGGTTGGCAGCTGAGTCGGATGGAGGGAGTGGCTCCAGCCAAAACAATTCGGGCAGCATTCGCCATGAGCTTCCATGTGACTTGAGACGCTTCTTTTTGGAGTATGACCGGCTTCAGGAGCTGGACCAAAGCCTGAATGGGGAAGCCCCCCAGACCCAACAGGCCCAGGAAATGCTCAACAACAACATTGAATCTGAGAGGCCAGGCCCTTCCCACCAGCCCACCCCACACAGCAGTGAGAACAACTCCAACCTATCCCGTGGCCACCTGAATCACTGCCGTGCTTGCCACAATCTCCTGACCTTCAACAACGATACCCTGCGATGGGAAAGAACCACACCTAACTACTCTGGCGAGGCCAGCTCATCCTGGCAGGTCTCCAGTACCTTTGAGGGCATGCCATCGAGTGGCGGCCAGTTGCCACCTCTTGAGCGGACTGAGGGCCAAACACCCAGCTCCAGCAGGCTGGAGTTGAGCAGCTCTGCTAGTCCGCAGGAGGAGAGGACTGTGGGGGTGGCCTTCAACCAGGAGACGGGCCACTGGGAAAGAATTTATACCCAGTCCAGCAGAACTGGAACTGTATCACAGGAGGCCTTACATCAGGACATGCCTGAGGAAAGCTCTGAGGAAGATTCACTCAGGAGGTAAGCAGGTGCTTTCTGTCGTCTTCTACATTCCTTATTTTTCTCCTTACATCTCTTCTTTCAGTCCTACAGATGTTGTGGCTGGATCTTGAGAGTCTGAGACCCACGCATTTATTCAGCTCTCCCTAGCTTCTGTTGCATCTTCTTGGAAAATCTTGCTCTGGTGGCAGAGAGAAGATAGGGTCTAGCAGTATGAGTCAGTTGGCTGTGCTAGCTCCTTTTCTGGTTAAGCTCTTGTGACCTTTAGCCTTAAAAGAGAGTATAGATTAGGTTAGAGAGGCATGAGGAGAAGAGGTGAGAGAACCATTGATGTCCTCTGCTCGGCCTTTTGACCTTGAAGGATTTTATGTTCAAGACTAGTTCCTGTGAAATAAGAAATCGTCCCCGTATGCCTAGAAATTAGTGTATTGGCTCTTGTTGTGTCGCTTTGTGTTTACCTCTTAAATCTTATCTTTTGGAGCAGTGCATCTTGACAGAGAAAAGAAAGTAATACATAATGTGTCAAGGATTGTTCATATTTTTTGAGATACATGCTTTTTCGACGGCAAGTTAAGTTGCTTAGTTAAGACTTTTTGAATAGATCTTCCAGATAGACATTCACCTTGGGGTGTGAAAGAAGAACAATTCATAGAAGGAAGGCCCTTTCCAAACTCAGATCAGCATCCAGGCAACTCTGTCATGGAAGAAACAGAGTGGGCGTCGTCCATCGCCCACCACCTGTTCTATGTATGGCTGCATGCGCAACTATCTTGATTTATTAGGGACTTCTTTCTGTAATTCTGTAAAGGTCAAATCTAGCATAATCGCAAACTCCCAGAATATGCTTGTTGGATCCAAACCACATAGTGCTCTGCATTATATCCTCTGTTGAAGCAACTGAGATTTCTCTGACATAAGCTTCTAGCAAGGGAGACAATATGGATTGTGCACACAATGTACTTGTGATTTTGGGAGGATGCTTTAGAGAGGACCCAGTTAATAAGTATTTGTTGAATGGTGACAGTTGTTCCAGAACTTTGTTAGGCACTGTGGGGAGCACAAAAGAAGCAAATACCCAATCTTTGCTCACTGGGAGTGTTATTGTAGAGGCAAGACTTATTTACATGAAATAATTAAAGAATGTAGATGACTGAATATTTCATTGTATGTTACTGAGATTAAATGTATAATTTCAGATAAAGGGAAGCACCAAAATCAAGTCTTGAAAGATGAGTAAGTCACTGTTCACACATGCACATTCTAGGCCACTGTCCTTGGCTGCCAGGTTATATTGGTATGCAAACTGTTCTCCTTACATTAACCATGGCTGGACTTTTTCCTGACAAACCTCATATTCCTAATAGGATAACCTCATTTTTAGGTGCACCACTTTTATTTATTTTTCTTTTAACTTTTTATTATGGAAACCTTCAAATGTATAAAATAAAAACATCATAGTAAACAAACTCTCATACGCTGATCAAGTGATTTTAGAATTTACCAGGACTTGGCCAGGCTTCTTTGTTTTTAATCCCCTCTCCAATGTCCCCACCTAGATGTTATATAATTTTGTCTGAAAATACTCCCAATATGTTTCTCTAGAGAAACACTGTCCAATAAAACTTTCTACAGTGACGAAATGTTCTATACTTGTGCTGTCCAGGATGGTAGCCACTAGCCATATGTGGCTAGCGAGCATTTGAAATGCAGCTGTTATCTGAGGAACTACATTTAAAGTTTAAATTTGTAATTTAAATGTAAATAGCCAGCCACCTGTGACTAAAATATTAATCATCACTCCTTAAAAAATCTTTTTTTAATTTCTTGACTTTAGAGAGAGAACTATTGATTTGTGTTTCTACTTATTTATGCATTCATTGGTTGATTCTTGAATGTTTTCTGACTGCGGATTGAACCCCCAGCCTTGGCTTATTGGGACAACACTCTAAGCAACTGAGGTTTTAATAAAGCAGGCCATTTAAAGTTGGGAAACTATTAAGGATCTACCAAAAATTTTTGTAGAGAAAAAAAATAATGTGTCTGTGGTTTAAATAAAGTTCTAGCATTTAAAATGTATGTTGTAGAAAAGGAAGTCCCTTGTCATCTTGCAATTTTACATATGTTTTTAAAATTTTTTAAAAAGACTTTTATTTACTTATTTTTAGAGAGAGAGGAAGGGAGGGAGAAAGAGAGAGAAGCATCAGATGTGTGGTTGCTCTTGTTCGTCTCCCACTGAGGACCTGGCCCGCAACCCAGGCATGTGCCCTGACTGGAAATTGAACCAGTGACCCTTTGGTTCACAGGCCGGCACTCAATCCACTGAGGCACACCAGCCGGGGCTGTTTTTCAAATTTTAAAATATACAAATGATGCATGTTATCATTGTAAAATTCTCTATTAATACAGTGATCACATTATTTATGGAATCACTTTTAGATGCGCTAGGATGAGGTATACCCTGAGTGCTGGCATTCTACTAAAAACTGAGGTGTATATATGTGTGTGTATATACACATATATATATATTTTACATGTTTTGTTTATTTATTGATTTATTTTTAGACAGAGGGGGTGGGAGGGAAAGAGAGAAACAGCTCTATGTGGTTGCCTCTTGCATGCCCCCTACTAGGGACCTGTCCTGTAACCCAGGCATGTGCCCTGACTGGGAATTGAACTGGCTACCCTTTGGTTTGCAGGCTGGCCCTCAGTCTGCTGAGCCACACCAGCCAAGGCAAAAAATGAGGTATATTTTTAAGTATTCTAAGTGTACACTCTTCACAAAAAGGCCACCATTTCCTCATATATTGGGTGGCTTACATTCTAGTATAAATCACTAATAGAAACAGATGCTAATTGGCATTTTCTACCAAAGGGGCCGATGTTCTCTAGCTGATGATAATACAGTGCAGAGCCCTTGTTTGGATTTCCCCAGCAGGTGTCAGTGTTGGGCTGCTGCTACTGCCACTAGTCTAGAATAGAATGTTAGGGAAGAAAAGAAGGTGTTTTTACTGTACTTGTACCTTCTACTTGAAGAGAGAGGATTTATTCTTGGGCCTTGTAATGGAGGAGAGACTAAAGAGGCAGGTGTTGATCCTTGATGTTTCTGATGGAATTAATAGTGTTGCAAATAGGTAGAGTATTAAGTATTAGTGTGTATTCTGGTGTAGGTCTGTGTTGCTGGGTGGTAATAACAGGTACAGTTTGTCTCCTTTTGCAGTGGAAGGAGAGCTTTCTGTGTAGTTCACGCCAAGTTACAACTTATAACTTGGGTGGCAGGCCCTTTGCTTCACCACAATAAACTTTTTTGGGGGTGGGGGTCAGATAGCCCAGGATCTAGTAGGAGAAGATCAGGATATTATGACTTCTTGAAGCAGGAGCCCTGTGGCCTTGAAAGGCTGCTATTAGGAAAGAGAAAACTATTTAAATGGCATCTTGAAACTAGAAAGCCTAGAGCTTGAAAATCCAGCCTCTTTTTATTTTTTATTTTTATTTCTTTTTAGAGAGAGGGGAAGGGAAGGAGAAAGAGAGGGAGAAAAATATAGGTGTGTGAGAGATACATTGATTGGTTGCCTCTCACCTGCCCCCAACTGGGGACCCGGCCCACAACCTAGGCGGCCCACAACCTAGGCATGTGCCCTGACTGGGAATCAAACCAGCAATCATTTGGTTCGCAGGCTGGCACTCAATCCAGCCTGGGTTACAACCTCTTTTTCTTTTTCTTTTTTTTTAGATGAGAAAACTCAGGTGCAGAGACAAGAAATAACTTTATAAGAGGTGCTTGTAGCAAAGGTGGGATTCAAATGCCTGGGTCCAAAAGAGGCCCTTCTTTCATCCATTTCATTTGAAATTAGTGCTTTCATACAGCCGTTTTTGCCCTCAAAACTTCAGTTGTTCTTGCTTTGGCTGGGTGACTCAGTTTGTTAGAGCATTGTCTTGATGCGCCAAGGTTGTGAGTTCAATTTCCAGTCAGGGCACGTACAGGAATCAGTATGTGCATGAATAAATGAGACAACAAATTGATGTTTCTCTCATTCTCTTTCCCTTCCTCACTCTAAAATCTATAAATAAAAAAAATTTTTAAAGAAAGAAAATACAAATTTCAAAGATTTTAAAGAAAACTTCAGCTCTTGTAGATCATTAATTGAGTGGTTCTTCAGTCAGGTCTCATTGTAAGAAATTGGAGGTCTCACAGATCATTTGTAATTACCGTCTCTGGGTAGAAATGTCACCAACACAATTGTTTCTAGGGACTCAGAAAAAAACAGTTTTAATTGCCCACAGAACTGCATGAATAGTCCTTCTAGTGTGGTCGGGATGAGTTACGGAAGTTCACTGTTAAAATCCCAACAAGTGGGAGATCAAAATTGCGTGGAACCTTCCCCAAATAAATTGCTTCTTCACTCCGTCTCTAGATAGGTAACAAGGCCTTAGGTCTGAAGTATTTAGTAAGATTGAGTGTGTTCTGAGAACTGGTGTCTTCTGGTCTTTCCCTTCCCTTTATGATAGATGAACATTGGGGAGGACATTGATGGTTATAGCATAAAATTTGGTCTAGGACATCAAAGGTTAGAGTTGGAAGCCCTCATTAGATTTCTAAGTTTTTTTTAGACTTGAGGGGGAATTGGCTTTGGAGTTTGGAGCAATCTGAAGCCTCTTGAGACTTCATAGGTCAACTAACTTGTTTGATCCTTCAACTCTTGTCACATGGGGATCTCCAAGGAGCTTTTAGCAGAAACATCATTGATAGAGAGAAATAAATGGCTATGTTTGGAGGGCTAGTTGTAGGTTCCCAGAGGAAGAAGGCAACCTAGAAATTAGGAAGGTACCAGTTTTCTCAGATTATAATGCAGAGAGGGGTCCAACTTGAGCAGTTTCTGTGCTCCTACCTAACTGGGTCTAAAGGGTTTATGTAAAAGTCCTCCCAGTTTCTATGGATGGGGAGTGTACACAATTCATTATTCAGGATCTAGCACAGCGGTCACCTTTTCCTTTGGGAGACCTTCCCTGACTGCTCCAAAAAAATCACGTCCTCTTCTTTGCTGCTTGTGTACTAGACATAGACACTTGTAATATTGCATCCGCAGCAGAAAAGTATTTGTTTCTCTTCCTGACAGTGAGCTCTCTGAAGGCAGTCACTATGTCTGTGTCCCTGTTGTACCTAGGGTACTACCTGACACACATAGTAGGTGCACAGTAAATGGTAGTTGAATCAACCACATGGGATTTAAATTATATCCCCTATGATTCAGTATGCAGTGTAAATCCTTTTTGTCTTTTTTAGTAAACAAAGAAAGACTCTTTATTATATTATATCCTTTAGTCTTACAGAGTGTTGTTGGTTCAACAAGTACTCGTTGTATAAATGAATTGGCATTACCTAGAGTGCATGGCAGATACCTTCTAGAACTTGAGCTCAAGTGACTTAGAATTTATTCCTCTGTCTCACTGTTGTGCCATGTTTCTGACTTGTGTATTGGTTGTCCTGAGGCTTGTAATAAGTGGTCAGTTGTCCTTCGTACTGACTCCCACTGATGCCTCAGGGCCTGCATGTTATACAGCTTCCTCTTGAGACCATTTTGTTGGTCTTTGGCTTGACCTTTCACTGATACTAATATCTCTGTCAGTCAGTGCTATTGTTTTGCTTTGCTACTTAAAGACTCTCAGCAGTCTCCGTGATGATATATTTGGTCTTGATAAAGTCTTGATAAAGTCCAAATTAGATGTGAGTAAACCAAAATTAAATGTGACAGTTCTGTTTCCCATTGGTGTTTCATATTTCTTGTGGTTGCTGTGGAAGGTGTTCACTAAATTTGTGTAGAAGTAGGGTGCTTTGGGTTTAAGAAAGTGGGTGCTTATTGTTTTTGTTTTGGGGCCTATGCATCATTAGAATAAATGATTTTTAGTTTTGAAATGATTTTAGGTTCTTTTTTTCCTGGGGTTGGGCAGATTCCTTATATTAAGAGAGAGTTTTGCTTTACTTCTAATTATGCCCCTAAGAAATTGGAATTACTGTCTTTGGCATTCAAGTTACAACAAACCCTTCCTAACTTTCGAGTTCTTTCTCAGAAGTTTAGCATTCAAGAACAAAGAATAGGGAAGAACAGGAGAGAATCCTTTGTGGAATGGGAAAATCATGACTTGTTCCTGTTGGAAAAAGAGAAAACCAGGTATTGAGAAATCAAAAAGACAAAGCTGATGGTGGAATTTAAGCACCTTAGTGTTTTTGTTTAAAAGTTTACTTATTTTAGAGAGACATTGATTTGGTGTTTCGCTTACTTATGCTTTCATTGGTTGATTCTTGTACGTGCCCTAACCAGGGATCATGCCTGCCATCTTGGTGTGTTTGGGTGATGACCTAATCAACTGAGCTACCTGGCCAGGGCTAAGCAGCTTAGCTTACAGACATAAGGGAAGCTGGGGGAAGGTAAAACCCAGGCCTTAGAGGAGGAAGCTGAGGAGTATGAATAAGGCTGCTCCTTGCTGAGCATGGTTCTTGTTACAATCTTGGAAATTGGGCTGGTGAAAAAATTACTCTGATCAATGTGTTTATTCATTCAGTTAACAGATATTTACTAAGCATATACTGTGTACCAGATATGATTTAAGCACCAGCAGTAAATCTCTCATTCTAATAAGAGACAGACAATAAAAAAAATATATTTATACTGCCAGGTGATGACAAATTCTATGGAGAAAAATATTTTAAAATGTGAAGGGTGCTTGGGTGGAAGTTGGCAGTACTGAAAAGGGTCATCAGAGGAAGTCTTCATAAGGGGACACTGGAGTAGAGATCTCAAGTAAGCAAGGGAATAACCTCTATAGATATTGGGGACAAGGGCATTCTAGACATAGAGAAGAGCAAATGCAGAATCCCTGAGGCACTTGGCTGGAGCACAGTGAAGGATGAAGTGATGCAGATGAAGTTAGGGAGGATATGGGAACCAGATTATGCAGGGCCTTCTGAGCCATTTAAAGGATTTTACCTCTTATTCTGAGTGATCCAGGAAGCCATCAGAAGTGGACTAGAATGATACTATATTTTAAAAGGATCACTCTGGCTGCTAACTGAAAATAGACTAAATTAGGGTTAGGCCAACATCATACACTTTTTAGATTAATTTGTGTCTTGAGACTGGTGAAAACCAGACAGCAAGAGTCAGTGATTGTGTCATAGTTAGGTCGGCCTTACATGTTTGGATGAAGAGTTGCTAAATAAAAAAAGAACTAAAGCCTCTTAGTAGGCGCATTATCTGCAATAAAGCCCTGTCACTCCCCCCTCCCAATCATGATGGCATGTTATTGACTGAAGAAGGAAGGGGCTGAAAAATTTATAGTGAGCAAGGGATCATAAATGGAAATTTTAAGATGCCCATTTTTTCTGCTTACAAAACTAATACAAATTCAAGAATTCAGCCCTGACTGTTGTGGGTCAGCATGCCTGGGCATCATCCTGCAAACCAACTCCTGGTCTGGGCACATGGCTGGGTTGTGGTCCAGGTCCCAGTTGGGGGCATGCAAGAGGCAACTGATTGAGAAATATTTCTCTTTGCACATCGATGTTTCTCTCCCTCTCTCCTTCCCCTCTCTAAAAATAGATAGAATTCAAGAGTTCAAACATTACAGAAATGTGTGACATATAAAGTGAATTTTTTCCACAGTGTTAACCACTATTATCAATTTTTGTCAATTCCAGATTTTTTTCTATGTGAATGAAAACATTTTTTCTTTATTTGTAAATCTTCTGTCCATTATTTATTTACACATTTTGCTTAATATATCTGGACATTTTCCCATGTTAATCTACATAGATGTTACATTTAAAGATTTTATTTATTTATTTGTAGACAGAGGGGAAGGGAGGGAGAAAGATAGGGAGAAAAGCATCAACGTGTGGTTGCCTCTCACGTGCCCCCCACCTGGGACCCTGCCTGCAACCCAGGCATGTACCCCAACTGGGAATGGAACCAGTGACCCTTTGGTTCACAGGCTTGTGCTCAATCCACTGAGCCACACCAGCCAGGAAAGATGTTACATTTTTAAAACAAAGGTATAGTATTCCAACAGTTGGATGCACCATAATTAATTTAACACGTTCCCTCTTTGGTAGCATTTGGATTGTTTCTTTTTTGCTTTCAAAAACACTGCTGCAGCATCTTTTCTGTACTGTGCAGGTGTTTCTAAAGAGGATGAATTTTTAGAGGTACAGTTGCTGGGGCCAAAAGTATGAACATTGTTAATGATAAATGAAAATTAATTGAATAGTATTCATTATTATACAGATGTATAAAGTGACATTTTCTATTTACTATTTTTTAAAATATTTATTTATTTATTTATTTTTAGAGAGAGGGGAAGGGAGGAAGAGAGAGGGGAAAGGAGGAAGAAAGAGAAGAAGAGAAACATCTATCGATTGCCTCTCACACACACCCCAGTTGGGGACTGGCCCCCAACCCAGGCATGTGCCCTGACCGGGAATTGAACCAGTGACCTTTTGTTTTGCTGGACGACACCCAGTCAATTGAGCCACACCAGTCAGAGCTATTTCCTATTTATTTTAGTGAACATAATTTTATAGGTATTCATAATTTCATAGATTGGAACTCCTATTGCTGTTTTTACTTCCTTCTCCCATAAAATCTTCAGGTTTCTCAGAAAAACTTAGTAGCACTGGGTTTTTCAGGAATGTGCCCTTCAAGATTAAGGAGGACTTCCATTTTATTAATTCTGAATATCTGCCACCTGGAGGTAGGTGTTCATGTACTTTAATTCTCAACAGCCTTTTATTCAGTAGACATAACCTTGGTTCTATTTATGACATTCACTGCTTGCTGATTTTGGGCCACTTAGTCTTTTGGGCATCGTTAGATGATAAGAGAATCCAGGTATCTCTTGCCCCATCATAAGGGAGTAAAAGATATTTGACTTATTTGTCTTTAGGGGGAGTTAGAAAACCCCTTTCTCTGTTTGGCAATGTGAGGGTGAGGATAGGGTGGAAGAGAGAGGTGCCATTGTAGTTAATCTTTTTCACCTTTGTTGCTCACCTGCCGGCACAGTTTGAGCCTTTTTGAATTCTGTGTAACCCCTAGTTATATCCTATCAAGGGTTGGCAAAGTTTTTCTGTGAAGGATAAGATAGTAAATATTTTAGGCTTTGTAGGCTATTCAGTCTGTGTTACAACTACCATACTTTGCCATTGTAGTGCGAAAGCAGCCATAAACAGTATGTAAGTGAATGAGTGTGGCTGTGTTCCAGTAAAACTTTGTGGACACATGCGATTTTCATATAATTTTCACATGTCATGAAATAGTCTACTTTTGATGTTTTTTAGCTATTTAAAAATATAAAACCCTTTCTTAGATTGTGGGCTGTACAAAAACAGGCAGCAGGCCATACTTGGCTGGCAGACAGTGGTTTACTAATCCATGCTTTATGTGATTGTGATTTGGAAGAGAGTCAGGTGCTATTGTAATAGAAGGCATTATTATAATGAGGGCCGGCAAGAGCTAGGTAGGGGGCTCCTCTTCCTCTACTTTGGACTAGAGGTCCTAAGTAGATTATTTTCATGGTTAAGATTTGGCAGAAATGCATAAAGAGCTTCTTGTTTTCTATGCTCTCTGCCCTGAAGCAAAGGTTTTCCAATCTCGCTCTGTATGTCTTCAAAATTGTTTGCAAGCTGGGGAGGATGTGCGCCTCCAGGTCCTTGAGACAGAATGCTTGACAAGCAGCCCTTCCCCCACTGCAGGTCAAATTAGTGCCTGTTAGGCTGATCTAAATTATCCCCCATTATCCATCTCTTGCAGGCTGAATGGTGTAGAGCAGGCTGTGTGCTTTGTGCACACACTGAGAACTTGAAAAGATGTAATCGCGTCTGTCAGCTCAGAGTCTTGGAGTGTCGCAGGGACTACAGTGGCATCTATATGTGTGCTGCAGATACATTGGGCTCAACTTCCCATGTAGTCACTCTTCCCCTTCAAGTCGCCTTTCTACTGTATTTATTCAGAGTAGTGCTCTAAAGGGTGTGTTGGAGGTTTTGCTAAGACAGTAACACCAAGTGTGTGGGGTTTTGTTTGTATAGTATATTTTGCTTATTGTGATTGGTCTCAGCCCATTAGAGCTATGCAGATGGCTTCCCTTCAGCCTCTTGTATTTCCTGTATACTTATGGGTGGAGGGAGAATCTAGTACATCCTTCTTGGGAACACTTCTGAAAACATGTTCGTGTGCGCAAATTTGGCTTTAGTGTGTGGGCCTGTTACATGAACCCAGAGGTTACAAAATAATCTTCAGGTGTGTTTGGCCCTCATAATGTTTCTAAAAATTTCATTTTTTCCCCACATAAATACAGATTTCTGGATTCTATTGAAAAAATGGGAAGGATCTGGTTTGATAACAATCAGCAGGAGTTGAGTAGTTGGTACTCCTTTACTCAAAGCGTGGACTTTCTTTGTGTCTTAGTCTGGACTGGGTTGACTTTACACATTTATGTTTCCTATTTATTTCCAGTTTTGTGTTTGTCACTATTCCATGAGTTAAAGCAAAATAGTTGGTTCTGTGTAGGCAAATATCTTCTAAGTGCCCTACCACTTGGCTCCACTAGGGGGAGGCACTGGCCATTGCAGTACCCTGTAACCCACCCATTCTGCCTAATTCATCCACAAGGGGCTCCCCTGCTGCTGGAGGCTGCTGACATGCCGACAGCCCCCTCACCTGAGAAGCTGCCTGAATTTTTAATAGCAACAATTAATAAACTCCTTCTCTGTTTCCAAAGAGGGAAAGTGGTGGTACCAAGCTTTTTGCTGGCTGGCACACTTTAGTGAGTAGACCTCTGTTATGTGAGGTTGTGCAGTATGAAAGCAATCTTTCTTTGATGATGGACTATGTAAAATAAAATCTTGGAGAAGAATGCTTGCACTTCTCCCTGTGAGGAGAGTGCCTTGGACAGAGGGGTGGGTTCCACTGAAAAGGCTGCTTGATTTGGGTGTCACCTGCTAGAAAATTAAAAATCATGTTAGCATAGGAGAAGGAAATTGTAATAATAAAGGAACCGAAGGCTGAAAGAATGGCCTTGTCATAGAAAGAGAATTGCAGCTTGTTAACATTGTGCCCTTTTCCTTTGCTGCATCAGAGGGTATGCGTGTCGACCTTTTTGTCTCTTTTACCGCCCCCCCATATTCCCATGCATTTCTCTCCTTTTCCTCTATCTCCCTGCTGTCTCCTTAGATCACTTCACATCAGCAAGATGGCTTTTCTCCTTTTCTTTCTTTGTTCTGATGGCAAGTATAACCTATTTTGCCTTTTTTCTTTTCTTTTTTTTCATTTTTAATTTTAAGGAATATTATTCTAAAACAAAAACATTAATAAAATCATAGGTCTATTCCAAGGTTTCTTAATATCTTCTGTAGCATTCCACCGAAGGTAGAAAACCACAAAACCCTTCCCTAAGGGTGGGTGTAAGTGGAAAGTAATACTGCTTTACTGCACTGTATAGAATACAAGCTGAGAAGACAAGGAAACGTAGTCATTCCTATTCCCACCCTCCAGATCACTTTGGTTGAAGAACTGCTCACTTAGCATCTTAGGAGCTGTCTTGCTGAGATCACTGTGATCTACAGGCAACGAACCTTTCCCAGTTAGCGTCGTGCATGTGACACTGCCTACATCTGCCTGTGGGATAGCTACAGGGACTAGCCCTCCGTGTGACGTATCATGTATTAGACAAATTGTGCACATAATTATTTTCTGTAAAGATCTTCCAGCTTAACGGTTTTAAATAGCTAAAATATAATTGAGGTCACAGGGGCACCATGCCTGGCACTAGACACAAAGGTACTGTATTCATAAATGTTCAACTTTATACCAATAGCACACTGGAACAGTCAGAGGCGCAGTCACATTTTTCAAAATCAAGAGAAGTAAACACATCAGGGCTTTTGCACAACTGTAGAAAATTCTGTTCTTGGTAGTAGACAGGAAATAATTGGCTAAAGAAATAGGCTCATGGAGAGGCATAATCTAGAAGCTAAGTAACAGAATCATAGGATACTTGAAAAAGTCATACAAATCCTAACAGAGGCTAATATTTTTTCTACATCATTTCTTTTTTTTAAGTATATTTTATTGATTATGTTATTACCATTGTCCTAGTTTTTCCCCCTTTGCCCTCCTCTGCCCAGTACCCCCATTCCCTGCAGCAATCCCCCCCTTAGTTCATGTCCATGGGTCATGCATATAAGTTCTTTGGATTCTCCATTTCCTATACTATTCTTAACATCACACTATTTTGTATCTACCCAGTATACTTTTTAATTCCTGCACCTTTTCCCTCATTCTCCTCCTTCCCCCTCACAGCTGGTGACCCTACAGATGATCTCCATACTTATGATTCTGTTCCTTTTCTGGTTGTTTGCTTTGTTTGTTTGCTTGTTTTTTAGATGTCAGTTGTTGATAGTTGTGAATTTGGTGTCTTTTTATGTTCATAGTTTTGATCTTTTTTAAGTCCCTTTAACATTTCATGTAATAGTGACTTGGTGATGATGAACTCCTTTAGCTTTTACCTTGTCTGGGAAGCATTTTATCTGTCCTTCCATTCAAATGATAGCTTTGCTGGATACAGTAATGTGGGTTGTAAGTCCTTGCTTTTCATCAGTTTGAATACTTTTTTCCAGTCCCTTCTTGCCTGCAAAGTTTCTTTTGAGAAATCAGCTGAATGTTTATTTCTTCCTTATGTTCCAAATCTTTGATTTGAATCCCAGCTTCCTTCCCTTCACTGTTGGTTCCCTGTAGATTTTTCTTTACTTTACTTAGTGTAACCTTCATTTCTTCCTTTATGTTGTTGCTGTACTCAGTGAGTTCTTTGAGCATCTTGATTACCATTGTTTTGAACTCTGCATCTGATAGATTGATTATCTCCATTTTGTTTAGATCTTTTTCTGGGGTTTTGTTCTGTTCTTTCATTTGGGCCATATTTCTTTGTCTCCTAAATTTGGCAGCTTCCCTGTTTGCTTCCATGTATTAGGTAGAGTTGCTTTGAATCCCTGTGAAAGGTACCTGTAAATTGTGTAGGGTGGAGCCAGGGTGGGGTAACCCGCTTCACTGCTCTGTGGCTTTGTGTGGGGGGAGGGCTCGGAGAGAGGACACACCACTGCTTGGCTTCTGGGGGTTAGCCTGGTACTTGTCCTGTTTCCAGTCACTTCACCTAGTCCCTGTATGTGACTTGCACCCTTTGAGCTGTTGCCCTGGTGTTGAATCCCAGAGTGGGTATGTTTCCATGTGTTTTCAGACTATGTGGGCCCTTTAAGCAAAGTTTCCTGAAAATCTGGCAGTTTCTTCTGCCGCCCCAACCCCTACTGGTTTTTACAGCCAGAAGTTATGGAGGTTTATCTTCTTGGTGCTAGAACCTCGGGCTGTGTGGTCTGGCCTGGGGCTGGGGTCACTTGCTTCCAAGGTGTCCCTCCCAATTTTTTATCCACCACACGTGAATGTGAGACTGCTTGTGCCTGTTCTTCTGCATCTGCCACTTCTCCACTGTGTCTCCACATCTCTACACCTCCTCCCCATCTGGATGATTGTGGCTTCTTTAAATCTTTATTTGTTGGACCTCCATACAGTTTGATTTTCTGACAATTCTGGGTGTTATTTGTTTTGAGATTTAGTTGTAATTCTTGTATTCTTTTTGTGGTTGAATGAGGAGAAGCATGTCTACCTACACCTCTGTATTGACCAGAAGTCCTGTCTAAAATTTTACATCAGTAGTTTCTTATGCAAAAGTTTTTTAAAAAAACTCTACCAAAAAACAACCCAAGTCATTTTTTGTTTACCATTACCATTTTACATGAAGTTGGTGAAATCATGAGACTATCTGGGGAAATTTTTCTAGTTGTAAAATGTTTTGCAATGCAATAATTAACTAGTACACGCAAAGTGAACCTTGAATTGGATATAAAAAATTTGTGAGACAATAATACATTACCCAGAATTTGAAAAATAGTAGACATAAGGCAGATGACAACACCAAGAAGATCCAAATATTAAAATGGCACCCTGAAAATGGTTTGTACCAAAACCTAATTAATTTTTTAAATTTATTGATTTTTAGAGAGAAAGGAAGTGGGGGAGAGAGAAACATTGATTTATTACTCTACTCATTTATGCATTTATTGGTTGATTCTTTTTAAATATATTTTTAAAAGATTTTATTTATTTTTAGACAGAGGGGAAGGGAAGGAGAAAGAAAGGGAGAGAAGCATCAATGTGTGTTTGCCTCTCACCCACCCACTACTGGGGATCTGGCCCGCAACCCAGGCATGTGCCCTGATGGGGAATTGAACCGGTGACCCTTTGGTTCACAGGCCAGCACTCAATCAGCTGAGCCACACTAGCAGGGATATTGGTGATTCTTGTGTGCTCCTTGACCAGGGATCAGACCCTCAACTACGGTGTATGATGGCAATGTCTAACCTACTGAGTTACCATGCCAGGGCACAAAACCTAACATTCTTTTGGGTTGGGTATACAGTCTGTTTAGTTTTTTCCATAAAATAAAAGACACATTTTTTCATTTTCACCAATAACTTCATTGATTTAGATATTTTGAGTATGTTGGCTATCTCCTGCTTGGTATAACATTGATTATTCTCAATTAATGTCTGGATTTGATCATCTCAACTTCAACTGCATTTATTGGTTGATTCTTTTGTACCTGACCATGGAGCATTGTCCAATGAGAAATCTCCAGCATGAAACTTTGCAAACTACCTTTGATACATTTGATCAGTCACAGCACCTTCTTCATACGCTGCACAAATCTTTTTTTGCATTTCAGTTGCATTATTACCTTTCTTAATAGTAGAGTGTGCTATGCTGAAAATGTTGCATATTTCCATCTTCAATATTAAAATGGCTACACAAAAATTCACCAATTTTGGTAAGTTTTTTTAAATGAATGCTGATATAACAGCTGCCACAATACAGTCTAACAAAATGGTCTCAAATAAAGTTAAAGATAACTAAGTGCTACTAGAGCCGTCTTACAGAGAAAAAATGAACTTTTTGGTTGAATCATTGGTTGGTTCTCTTATGTGCCTCAACCACAACCTTGGCGTATTGGGACAGTGCTCTAACCAACTGAGCTGCCCTGCCAAGGTGCAAAACCTAATAATCCAATTTTTATCATGTGCATGAAGCTCATTTAGTCAGAGAATAGATGAGGTGGGAGTTGGGGCTCCTGGTTAGGCTGTAGCAAGACAGTTCCCCTCTGATGTATCCACAAAAGGAAAGTGGCTTTTTGTGGCTTGCATTTATCTTAGCAAGACAGCCTGGTCCCTTCAACTCCATTGTATGCCTGAGAAAAGAGCGTAAAAATACTTCCATAAGAGGTAACAACTACAAAGCTCACTCTGGAAAGATGTGATAATGTCATGGAAAAGGAGCACCACACACTGATTTTAACAGATTTTTTTTACTGGAAGAATCTATTTGTCATGTTCATACTGTAGGAAAATTGGAGGCCCCCATAAAAAGGTAATGCAGAAAAATTAGATTCATAAAAGATGGTAGACATTTAAAGTAGGCAAAAAATGGTATATGGTATATATGTTTTCAAACAGATACAAAATAATCTCATTATGAAATGCCTTGATTTGGATATGACTTAAATCCAGATCCAGTTGCTCTGGTAAACCTCTAGAACATCTTTTAGAATGTCTGTTTTTAAAAAATACCTACTTTTTCCCTGGCCAGGTAGTTCAGTTGGTTACAGCATTGCCCTGATATGCCAAGGTATGGGTTCGATCCCTGAGTCACGGCACATACAAGAAGCAACCAATGCAATCAAGATGGTAGCATAGGTAGACACAGTTTGCCTCCTTGCACAACCACATCAAAATTACAACTGAAATATGGAACAACCATCACATAGAACGGTCAGAAGTTGAGTTGAATGGAAGTATGACAACTATGGAATTAAAGAAACCACATCCATCCAGACTGGTAGGAGGGGCGCCCCTTGAGTCCCCAGCTTGAGTGATAGAGAACTTTGTGCTTCTGGACCCTGAGGACGCCTACTACATTAGGCCACACTACCAAGACAGGGCGCCATAGCAGCTCTGCCTAATACATAGAAACAAACACAGGATGGCTGCCAAAATGAGGAGACAAAGAAACATGACTCAAATGAAAGAATAGATCAGAACCCAAGAAAAAGAACTAAACGAAATGGAGATAAGCAACCTATCAGATATAGAGTTCAAAACCCTGGTTATAAGGATACTCAAGGCACTTAGAGAGGACCTCAGCAGCACAAATATATCCAGTCAGAAACAAAGGAAATAAAGAAAAATATACAGGGAAACAACAGTAGAGTGAATGAAGCTGAGAATCAAATCAATGGTTTGCAATATAAGGAAGCAAAAAACAACCAATCATAACAACAAGAAGGAAAAAGGAATCCAAAAAAGCAAGGATGCTGTAAGCAGCCTCTGGGGCAACTTCAAGCATTCCAATTTTTGCATCATAGGGGTGCCAGAAGGAGAAGAGAAGAGCAAGAAATTGGAAATCTATTTGAAAAAATAATGAAAGAAAACTCTTCTAATTTGGTGAAGGAAATAGACATGCAAGTCCAGGAAGCACAGAGTCTCAAACAAGATGGATGCAAAGAGGCCCACTCCAAGACACATCATAGTTAAAACGCTAAATGTTAAAGAGAGACTCTTAAAAGCAGCAAGAGAAAAACAGCTAGTTACCTACAGGTGAGTTCCCATAAGACTGCCAGCTGATTTCTCAAAAAGAAACTTTGCAGGCTAGAAGGGACAGGCAATAAGTATTAAGTCGTGAAAAGCAGGAACCTATAGGCAACATTGCTCTATCCAGCAAAGCTACCATTTAGAATTGAAGGGCAGATAAAGAGTTTCCTAGACAAAAAAAACTAAAGGAGTTCATCATCACCAAACCATTATTATTTGAAGTGTTAAAAGGACTTATTTAAGGAAAAGGAAGATCAAAACTATGAGCAATAAAATGGCAATAAATACATATCTATCAATAATTGAATCTTAAAAACTAGGCAGATGAGAACAGAGACAGAATCATAGATACAGAGAGTGTTTTGTTGGTTGCCAGATGGGTAGAGTGTGTGGGGAAATGGGTGAAAAGGTGAGGGGATTAAGAAGTTCAAATAGTGGCTGGTATGGCTCAGTGGATTGAGTGTTGGCCTGCAAGCCAAAGAATCACCGGTTTGATTCCCCCTCAGGACACATGCCTAGTTGTGGGCTGGGTTCCTGGTTGGGGACGTGCGAGAGGCCCATGCATCTCTCACACATTGCTGTTTCTCTCCCTCTTTCTCCCTCCCTCCCCCTCTCTCTAAAAATCAATAAATAAAATCTTCAATTACAGTTTACATTCAATATATTTTTTTTAAAGTTCAAATAGGTCAGTTTAAGTACAGTATAGGAAATGGAGTAGCCAAAGAACCTTTGTATGAGCCGTCAACATGAACAATCATGTGGGGATTACCTGAGGGAGTGGTGGGTGCTGGGTTGAGGTGGGCAAAGGGAGAAAAATCAGGACAACTGTAATAGTGTAATCAATAAAACATAATTTAAAAAGACTTTTTAAATAATGTTTTTCTTTTTTTTAAGATTTTATTTCTTTATTTTTAGAGAGAGGGGAAGGGAGGGAGAAAGAGGAGAGAAACATCAATGTGTGGTTGCCTTTCACGTTGATCCCCAGCTGAGGACCCATCCCGCAACCCAATTGGGAATCAAAGCAACCACCCCTCTGTTCGCAAGCCAGTACTCAATCCACTGAGCCACATCAGCCAGGGCTAAAAATTCTTTTTAGTAAACAAAAAAAGAAGCAACCAATGAATGCATGTGTAAGTGGAAAAACGAAGTCAACATTTCTCTCTCTGTCTTCCTTCCTCTCTCTAAAATTAAATAAAATTTTTTTTAAATTAAAAAAAATCTATTTTTAAGGCAGCACATAAAACCTGTATTTATGCACCCATGTATAAGCTATCCTGCTGGCATCTTCTTGGATCTGAGATGCTAAAGATTAATAAAACATTTTAAAAAACCTCAAGTCACAGACTACCAAATAATATATTTCTTTAAGTTGACTCAATCACACTACTAAAAGTAACTTGCATTAATTTATTCTAGATTTCCAGGTATAAATACCAGTCAATGGGTGGTTGGCTATTAAATCATAAGTAAAATTAGTCTTAGAACTGGGTTATGGTATATGGAATGCCTTAACTTTTCTTAGTTCATATCCTGTAACATACATAACTATGCCCTTTTATTTGCTTTAAGTTGACATACTGACCTTACAGTCTGTACTTTGTAAGAGACCGGGTAACTCTACCACAGAAGGAACTATATTGTATGGCGTGGGTGATGACGTCAGTGGCACTATTCCATTTTTATTTATCCAGACTGTTGCTTTCAGCCCTGCATTGAGGCCTCCTTGTATACAGTTTTCTAGTGTGTCACTAACCATCACACCACCCCCAGGCTGTACCCTGAGGAGATCACAGCAGTAATAAAATATGGAAGGTGCCTGTTTCTCTTCTCTCAGTTCTCCACCTACCACAACAGCATCAGAATAGGACTGACAGGCACAAGCCTTGATCTTCTCCCTCTGCGTCTGTGTTGTCTCCATTTGTTAATAAAAGCAGCCAGATCTCCTTTCAAAGTTCAGTGAGCATGTCTTTAACATCTTCTGCTAGTGTCATATGCTGTAAACGTGTAGATTTCCACAGAAAATAACATTGTTCAGCCAATTTCATATTGGCTGCACCACCCTTTGTTTCCTGAATTATTTCTTCCCAGTGTGAAGTCCATAGATCACTAATGCATGGATTGGAAGGATGAAAACATTCCTTGCTAGTTTAACTTGAACTTTGTCACCAATGATTTCAGCCTCTTCTTTGAAATGTTATTTTGATTGTAAAAGCTTTACTACCTTTTCTACTTGCCCCTGGCAGTGTCAATGAGTATATTGTCCATCCAGGTCAGAGGAAATGGTCTGTGTGTTTAGCCACAGGTGGGTATGACATTCCAACTCCAGGTCACAGCTGTGTAAGCATAAGGCAGGCTCAAGGGCTGCATTTTTTTCTTACTATGATTTAAGAAATCTACATAAATTTACCTTCTTAATGATTTTTATATTATTATTATTTTTTTTATCCTTACCCAAGAATACGGTTCTTGATTTTAGAGAGAGAGGAAAAAAGCTAGAAACATTGACGTGAGAGAGAAACATTGGTTGGCTCTCATAGGCGCCCCTACCAGGGATCAAACCTGCAACCTAGGTGTGTGCCCTGACCAGGAATCAAACCCACAACCTTTTGGTATATGGGAGGATGCTTCAACTAACTGAGCCACCTGGACAGGGCAACTCTCCTAACAATTTTTAAATGTACAGCACTGTCAAATATATGCATGTAGCTGTACAACAGATCTCTAGAACCTTTGCTTTTTATATTAGTAAAACACTGTAATTGAACAATTATTCATTTTCTCGCTCCCATCCCCTGGTAGCCACCCTTCTGTTTGCTTTTTCTGTGAGTTTGATTACTTTAGATAACTCATGTAAGTGGGATCATGTCCGTGTCTTTTGTTGATTGGCTTATTTCATTTAGCATAGTGTCCTTTAGGTTCATCCATGTTGCATCATATGACAAGATTTTCTTGTTTTGGAAGGCAGATAATATTCCATTGTATGCCTATACCACATTTTCTTTATCCCCTCATCTGTTGATGGACATTTAGGTTGCTTCCACATCTTGGCTATTGTGAATAATTTTGCAGTGAACATCAGTCTACAATTATTTCAGTTCTTTTGGATGTGTACTCAAAGTGAGATTACTGGATCATATATGGTAGTTCCATTTTAAATTTTTTGAGGAACCTCTATGTTGCTTTTCATAGTGGCTATACCATTTTACAGTCCTACCAACTGTGGACAAGGATTCCAATTTTTTCATATCCTTGCCAACATTGTTATTTTCTGTTTTTTTTAAATATTTTTATTTATATTTATTTTAATGTATTTTATTTATTTTATTACATTTTTTGCTGATCTGGCAAAAATAAGTATAATTTTGATTGATTTACCAAAAAAATAATAATAGCAATTATATACCCTTTTTGCTCCCAAATGACTTTTTTGAAAAATTTGGTGCCTATGCTTATATATAAGGATTTCTGATACCAAGAATTAACCAGTCAGATGCAATCTGATTATGAGAGTGACCAATAAGATGCAACTCTATTACATGACCTACATATTTATGGATCAGGAGAGGGCATTCACACCAGGTGGCTATTGTTGTATTGGCTGTTGTCATTTTTTTATTTGACAATCTAAGGGAAAAGAGGTCAGGGCCCCTGACTATTGCATGTGGTATTGCACGTGGGTTGCTTTCATAACTTGGTGATTGTAAGTAACGCTGCAATAAACATAGGGTTACATGTATCTTTTTGAATTAGTGTTTTATGTTTCTTTGGAAATTTACCCAGAAGTAGAATTGCTGAGTCATAAGAATCTTCGTACTGTTTTCCATAGTGGCTATAACAATCTGCATTAGTGCATGGGGAACCACTAGTGCACGAGGGTGCCCCTTTTTCCACATCCTCACCAACACTTGTTGTTTGTTGATTTATTGATGATAGCCATTCTGACTGACAGGTGTGAGGTGATACTTCATTGTGGTTTTAATTTACATTTCTCTGATGATTAGTAACTGAGCATGTTTTCATATGTCTGTGGGCCATCTGCATGTCATCTTTGGAGAAGTGTCTATTCAGGCCCTCTGCCCATTTTTTAATTGGATTATTATTATTATTTTTAATGTCAAGTTGAATTATTTAGTAATATCAGATATTAACCCCCATCCACCACCTTTTTTTTCTTTTGCTGCGGCCTCTGTGATGCAGTGTTTTTTTAACTCTTGTGGTCTCCTTAGGTTCCCTTTCTTCTCTCATGTTCTGACAGAATGATTTGGAGTTGAGCAACACTAGACTCAAATTCTGGCTCTTTATAATCTTGGGCAGGTTAAGTAGCCTCTCTAAACCTCAACTCCCTCAATTGTAAAATTGTATGTGAGGGTTAAGTAAGTTAAATAAACATCAGTTGCTTTTACAAGTCTAGGTGCTTAAGAAATGCCTACTCTTTTCTCCCTTTTTCCATTATTACTTTGCTCCCCAAAAAAGAAAAAGAAAAAACAAATCCTCTCCTTTTGCCAGGCTATTTTCTTTTTTTGTCTGTTAGTATCATTTTTTGGACATCAGTATTCATGAAGTATCTGAAATCTCACCATGTAAAACTGTAGTAAACTAAGTACATAAAAATGTGAGGTGCCTTGAAATATGGCTGTTGAGGTAAGGCTGGTAGGTTACTTCCATTAGTTACTTACTATAGAGACAATGAGATTCTATTTTAGAAAGTTCACCAATACAAAAAGTAGTTTGGTACAAAACAAGGGGATGGGATATTATCTTCATTTTTCCTGCACTCTTTTGTATTGATTTGTGCAACAACAACAACAACAAAACACCCCACAAAAAAACAAAACAAAACCCACAAAACTGGTCCCGAATCTTGATAAGGGAGGGAGCACAAATTGCTTTAATTACCCAAATTCTAGGGCCACCTTCTGCATTGAGAGGGAGCCATTCAGGGCAGAAATGTTTTGGAAAGATGGAGAGCCTGATTGGGACAGAGAGGAAAGAGTAGCAGGTCTTTCTAAATTCACATTGGCCCTTGTGACCAATCTCAAGATCTCCTGCATTTGGACTCACAGCAAGTTTGTGTTGAGTTTTATTGTTAAAAGATCTGTTTCCAAACGTCTTGTTTGACGTTTTGCTTTAGTGGCCAAGGTTCCTTTGAGTACAGATGTGATTACTTTAGGCTTGTGAGGTAACTTCATAGACTTACTTCTAATGCTACTGTTGTGACCAGCTCAAAAGTTCCACAAGACCAGGAGCTATTTTTTTCTTCATTTGCTGATGTATAACAAACCACACAACAAAACTTAGTGACTTAAAATAATAATTTTATTATCTTTCATTGTCCTTTCTGGGCTCAGTTGTGAAGTTCTTCTGCTGGTCTTGCTTGAAGTCTCTCTAGAGCCATTTGGAGGCTCAGTTGGAACAGCTAGGCCTTTCTCCCTCTCATTGTAGTCTCAGAGACTCCTCTTGTCATGTGGCCTCTCCAGCAGACTTTTTACATAGCAGCTTGGAGCTTCTAAAAGTGACAATTCCAAGGAGGAAGAAATGGATGCACCCAGAACTGGCACAGATCGGCACATTCTCTTGATTAGAGCAAAGAATAAACTGGCCTAGATTTAGTTTGGGAGGGAACCACACATGGGCAAGAAAACTAAGAAGTATGGTTCTTTGGGGTCTATCTTTGGAGACTAGCTACTACATGTATCATACTTAATTTATGTACTACTACATACCCAAAAGTAGGCACTCAATAAATAATTGTGGCTTGAATCAGTGGTTGGATAGAGCAAAAGACAGATTGGTAGATAAGATGACTGACTGTTATTGTTGGTTTATTTGAACGAGACTCTTATGATTCTTAGGGCTCAGATAACCATGTTTATGCTTTTCCCGTACACGTGTCTCTTTCTAAGAAACTACTTTTTTTAGGCAGAGTGACTTGGGTGGCCAAAGTGCATCATGTTCCCTGTAGACACTTCGGGAGTTGTAACCCCAAAAAGGAAAACTAAATCACTATTTACTGAACTATGTGCTTGGCTACTGTACTTTATATATGTTCTTACTTAATCATAACAACCTTATGAAATAGGAATTTCTTCTTAAAATTGGACGCTGAGGATAATGAACTTGACTAAGGTCACACAGCTAGTGACACAGATGATGAATTTAAATTGCATTCTAATTCTAAAGTTAAAGCATTGACTTCCCTTATATATTAGTAACACGGGAAAAATTTATACGATCTGAAGAGAAACCAGAGTATGCCTCATATATTAGTTATTCAGAGTTTCTCTTGGTTAGGCACAGACTATTGAGATATTATCAGAGGGGTTCTCAATAGCAGTAATTTGAACATTTAGGGCTGGACAATTCTTTATTGTGGGAGTCTGTCCTTTACATTGTAGGAGGTTTAGCAGCATCCCTGGCCTTCATCCACTAGATGCTAGTGGATTCCCCCCCACCCTGTTGCAGTAACCAAAAAATGTTTCCAGATGTTGCTGTATGTCCCCTGGGGGAACCCCTCCTGTTAAAAACCACCAGTAAGTTATGTCATGATTCGCTGTCCTTTCATTTTGTTGTTTCTTTAATATTCCATCTCATAAGGCACTGGCTTCACACCATCATATTCTTATAATAGCTATAATAGAACTGCCTGGTTCTGATGTTCTTGAGTCATGCCTTTCTCCTATTGCCTCACTCCTCTTTTGCCTTGTCTTTGTGCTTTTGTCTGTGATACCCCTAAATCAAATGCAGCTGTGGTGTTTGTAAGGACCCAGGTATCGATTCAACAGGCATTCAGATCTCCGAGATTATAACCATTAGTGCTAGTGAAAAGAAGGCAGTTTACTTTCTAATTATGGTAGAAGGGGGAAATGCATAAATATTTAGGGAGCTGGAAATTAAATGGCTTCCAGGCTCCACAGAGTTAATCTTCAGGGTAGTACTGATTGACATGCTGGAGGATGTTAATATGCTAGTCTTCTGGGGAGCAATTCTTTTGGGGAATGGGGGAGGAAAGTAGAAATTGCAGTTTCTCTATTAATTGTACTTTAGGTGTCATTTATGACAATTTCATGTTGTCTAGACAGAGGGAAATGGTGGAGAAATTATTCCATTGTAGTCAAATGCTGAGTCCAAAAGGAATCAAGAAGGTTGTTGAAGTCAGGATCAGGGTGAAAGGGCAAGTAGTATCCCAAGAGGTAAAGCAGTGAAAATCAAATGTCACTAAGAGAAGCAGCTGTTCAGAATGAACCCAGGATATAAGAAAAATGATTGTACTCAGAGCTTTGTGTTAGCTCAAGGGCTAGTAGTGGATTGTCTGGGGTCGCAGGTAGAGTCTCTGCCCTCTTGTCTATTTCTGTAGACTCCAGAAACCTCATAACTTGAACAGACGTGAACCAGAAAGGCTGCTTCTTTGCCTCTGGTTAATAAACACCCCAGTCCACTGTGCATTCCTTTTTCCTCATTATTGTAAGGCTTCATTTACTCACTCTGCTGTTGGCTCGAAGGTTTTGCTTCATATTACAGAGTATAGTGTTTGCAATATGCCAGGGTCAGTAGCCTGTCACTTAACAGCAAATGCCTTTCGTCAAGGGTTTTTTAAATTTTAGGTCTGGAACAAGAATGTGAAAAATAATCTAAGAAGAAATCTACAAGTTTGCTGTAATTGAACAATAAATGATTCTACCAATATATTTGTAGAATTAGGGTGTCTAGAGATAGACTTTTTTTGCAGTTGTCTTTTCTGAATGAAATCAGCTGAGAATTCAGGATTATTGAATTATCTAAGCCTCTTCTTGATTTGGTGGGGGGACACAACCAATCAATCAGGATGTACTACCTCTTAATTAAAGTCTAAACCTGTATATCACAGCTGCTCTTTGTGGGGGGATGTGTGCATGTGAGTATCAGAACTAGCTGTGGAACTTTTCATAGATATGCTCTTATTCAACCTTTGGTGAAAAGCCTCTGATCTAAATTCCTAGTTGAAACAAAAGAAGTCTGATCTGTAAGCAGACCACCTAATTCTCCCAGAGGAAATGGATTTGGAGGTAGAGTACACATGTCCATGTAGATTACCTTGGGCCTTTGACTTCAGATGCTGACAAAAGTGAGTTTTTAATATTGACCGGTTTCATAACTGTAGTGTAATTTGTTGAGGATACACAAGAGCTAAGCATAGTACCAACCAATCATTTTACAGTTGTATTAAAAACAACCAAACAGCAGATGGTCAGATGTTCCCAGAAGGATCTGGCTGACTTTTTAGGCAAGACTTTTATATAGCTAGATACACAGTTGTGCACCACATGTGAGTTCGGTTTCCAGCATCTTTCCTTTTGTTGTACTCTGATGTTTTACCACCTATCGCTCATTACACAGAGGCATTGAGGGATACATTAATGATTTGTAAAGATATTTTAAAACTTTTCTGGGCTAAAGGCATTATTTTGAACCCCATGAATTGTTTATGCTTGATGATAGTAAAATAAGGCCTGTCCTCTCAACATGAGCTGTGAGTTCTTCAAGCAGTGTGTTTGTTTTTTCCTGAGGGTAGCCTTATAGGAGTGCCACCTTGCTGTGGTATACCCCACAGCAGGGGCAGGAATTGCCTACCAGGCTCTGCTGTCAACTGCATCATGTGCTACAAGTGCACCCCTAGAAACTGGGGGGCCCTGCAGTGATCAGATGAGTGCCTATCTTTGGATAACTTAAACGATAATTGCCAGTGTGTGAAATGGGGAGGCTCTCATGCCTCCGCTTTAAAGCAGAGATGTCAATTTGGAAATCATAATAGAGGTGTCGTTTCAGAACACACAATTATTTTTTACAAAGAATAAGAGCTTGTCATCTCCCAGCCCAGGCATGCGCCAAGGCAGAGATCTGGAGCTGGCAGAGCACGATTCAGAAATGAAGAGGGCAACAGAGCCTCCAGGTTTCTTTGTACTCCTGCCCCTTTGTCCTCCTGACAACATTGCCCTCTTTATCCTGTGAGGTCTTTTTTGGCAATACGCTGTCCAGGAGCATCAGTGGTAGCTTCCTAGGCAAGTAGCCAGCCTCTGACTTTATGATTTTATAAGCCTCCCAGGGACCAAGGTGTACCACATTTATTGGGAGAGCTATGTCAGCACTTTAACCTAAGTAGCTTAAGTGACCAAAGGGAAGATGGGTGATGTAAAGCAGTTTCTGAAAACCTTGTTCTTTCAGGAATTTTAATATGAGTTTTTGGACATCTATCAATCTTTGAAAGTCACAGGGTCAGTGAGGGGCAATCAGATATGTCTGCTTATTCTTCCGAATCTACTTAGGCATGCTGAGCTATTTTCTTAGATATTTACTGGTCTCCTATTATGTGTTAATTAGGTGTGAATTTTAATGGGGATAAAAAGATGACTTGGACCCAGTGCCTGCTTTCATGTAGCTTGTGGTCCAGTAGCAGAGATAAGACACAAGTAATTGCAGTACAAGGTGACTTGGGAGAGGCCTTTTAAGAGAGGTTTCAAAATATTATGGGGTATTGGGAAAGGGGGTGAATTTCTGGCTGGCAGAGTCAGGTGTTTGAGCTGTGAAGGAATTTTACAAGTAAAGTGGAGAAGAACTTTCCAGGAAGAAGAAAAATGTCCAACCAAAAAACATAGATAATGAGAGTGTTTTTATTTAGTTTAGCTAGAGAAATGGTCCCCAAAGTGTGGCCTGGGATATCTGAAGGCAAAACTAAAATGCTGTTGTTTTTTGTGTTTCATTCATTCTTCATGAGTGTTCAGTGGAGTTTTCTAGAGGCTGCATGACATGTAATGAAGTTATTAGCCTGATGGTTAGTGGGCAGTGTGCTTGTATATTAAATTTTTTTGTTTTAATTTCAAATATAGTCAACATTGATAGATAACATTCTATAAATTAAAGTTCTTTGGCGTCCTCAGTAATATTTAAGAGGGTTAAAGGAGTTCTGAGATCAAACAGTTTGAAAATGACTGCTCTAGAGCATACAGTATATCCAGAAGAAATGAGAAATTTGGCTGCACAGCTTTGGATGCCAAGCTGAGGAATTTGGATTTTATTTCCTACACAGAAGGGTGCTATTAGTTTGGGTTTGGCTCCCCTGAACTGAAGTAGCAGATGTCACCCAGACATCAAAGCCAGGCTGGGCAATTACTCTTTATCATGGGGCACCGGTGGCATTTTAGCTTCTAGGAGCAGGCTTTCCATATTAGTATAGGTCACAAAGTTCTGGCAATCATTTGTTTCCAGTGATTGCAGAAGATTTGAGCATTTGTTGGCTTTAGGATATTGATTTTCTCTGTGATCTGACAACTAGTTGAAAGAATGTCTTCAGGATATCATTGTTTGGTAAGGGAGAATTGTCACTGGCTTGTCTGCTCTGTCTAGACTAGTACCCAGACTTTCTGTTGCTCAATCCTGATATTCATTGAATTAGAAACAAAGATTCTTTTCTTTCGGATGACCTATCATCTGCCCTGATAACACTGTTCTTTGCCCCAGTTTTCTTCCACTATTTTTTTTACTGTTTTCGTAGACATCAAAGGATACAGCTGATTTAGGGGACCCCCTTATACATATTCAAAGTATTAGGGAAGAAATAAATAGTGGTATTTATTTAAAATTTTATAAATTTTATAGCTTGACTTATGAATTTTAGCAGGGTTTAATAATTATTTTTGATAACTCTAGTGTATAATACATTGATTTTGTTTTTTTATTCCAATCCTTAGTGACTACACCTTATCTTTCAAGGGATTTTATGTAAGCAAATATTTCATTTTATTTTATTTTTAATATATTTTATTGATTATGCTATTACAGTTGTCCCAGTATTTCTCTATTTGTCCCCCTCCACCCAATACCTGATTCTCTCTGACAATACCCCCCCCCCTTAATTTATGTCCATGTGCCATATATGTAAGTTCTTTGGCTACTCCATTTCCTACACTGCTCTTAACATCGCCCTGCCTACCTGTTCTATACCTACTAATTTGTACTTCTTAATCCCTGCCTCTGTACCCCCATTTTCCCCCTTCCCCCTCCCAACTGGTAACCATCCAAATGATCTCTGTATCTATGATTCTGTTTCTGTTCTATTTATTCAGTTTATTTTTTAGATTCAATTGTTGATAGTTGTGAATCTATTGCCATTTTAATATATTTTATTTACTTTTAGAGGGGAAGGGAGGAAGAGAGGGAGAGAAACATCAGTGTGTGAGAGATACATTGATCAGTTGCCTCTGGCATGCCCCTGACTGGGGACCTTTTGTTTGTAGGTTGATGCTCAGTCCACTGAGCCACACCAGCAGCCAGGGCTTTATTGCCATTTTAATATTCATAGTTTTGATTTTGTTTTTTTTAAATGAGTCCCTTTAACACTTCATATACTAATGGCTTGGTGATGATGAACTCCTTTAGCTTTACCTTGTCTGGGAAGTACTTTATCTGCCCTTCAATTCTAAATGATAGCTTTGCTGGATAGAGTAATTTAGGTTGTAAGTCCTTGCTTTTCATCACTTTGAGAACTTCTTGCCAGTTCCTTCTTGCCTGCAAAGTTTCTTTTGAAAATTCAGCTGGCAGTCTTAAGGGAACTCCTTTGTAGGTAACTCTCTGCTTTTCTTTTGCTGCTTTTAAGATTCTCTCTTTTTCTTTAACCTTTGGCATTTCAATTATGATGTTTGATGTGGTCCTCTTTGGGTCCATCTTGTTTGGTACTCTCTGTGTTTCCTGGACTTGTATGTCTTATTTCCTTCACCAAATTATGGAAGTTTCCCTTCATTTTTTCAAGTAAGTTTTCAATTTCTTGCTTTTTCTCTTCTCCTTCTAACATCCCTATGATTTGAATGTTGGTACATTTGAAATTGTACCAGAAGCTCCTTACCCTGTCCTTGTTTTTTTGGATTCTTTTTTCTTCTTGCTGTTGTGATTGAATTTTTGTTTCTTCCTTGTGTTCCAAATCATTGATTTGATTCTTGGCTTCATCCAATCCACTGTTGATTCCCTGTAAATTTTTCTTTATTTATTTCATTTAGTGTAACCTTTATTTCTTCCTGGGCCTTTTTTTTTTTTTTTTTTTTTTTTTGCTGTTTAAGTACCCAGTGAGTTCCTTGAGCATCCTAATAACCAGTGTTTTGACTTCTGCATCTGATGATAAATTTCTTATCTCTATTTTGTTTAGTTCTTTTTCTTGAGCTTTGTTCTGTTCTTTTGTTTGGGCCATATTTTTTTTGTATTACTTTGGCAGCCTTCCTTTGTTTGTGTCTATGTATTAGGTAGAGCTGCTTTTACTCCCTGTCTTAGTAGCATGGCCTATTGTAGAAAAGCTCACCCTTAAGATGGATGGGGTAGAACTTTAGGTAATCACCAGGGTGGGGCAACTTGTGTGAACCAGGTTGGTGGAATCTCAGATATGGTGTCCTGTTCTGTGGCTCTGTGTTGGGGAGGGCCCAGAAAAGGGACAGTGGCCGCTGCATGGCCTCTGGAGTTTTGTCTGGAAGGAAGCTCTTCCCCAGTACTCGCCCTGATGCCAGACACTTCAGTTTCTCCCCGTGTGCCGCTGGTGCCTTTTCAGCTGCATTCCCAGTGCTGTTGCCCAGAGGGAGTGTGTCTGCATAAGTCCTAAGTCCATTGCAGGCCCTTTAAGAGGAGACACTTGAGAGTCCCTCAGTTTCTTCTGCTACCCCAACCCCCATAGATTTTTACAGTCAAAAGTTATGGGGACTTATCTTTCTGGCATGGGGGAGTCTGGTGTGGGGCTGGATCCCTAGATCCTGAGATATCCCTCCAGATATTTATCTACCACATGTGGGGCTAGGACCATCCGTTCAGTGTCTCTGCATCTCCACCCTTCCTACCCGTCTGAAAGAATATTACTTCTTTAATTCCTTGGTTGTCAGACTTTCATAAACCTGGATTTTCTGATGATTCTGGGTGAGAGTTGTTTTGTAATTTAGTTATAAATTTTGCTGTGGTTGTGCAGGGAGGCGAGCTGTGTTTACTTATGCCTCCATCTTGACTGGAAGTCTGTCAGCAAATATTTTAGAACAAGGGTGGGCAAATTTTTTTTCTGTAAAAGGCCAGGTAGTAAATATTTTCGTCCTGTCTCCATCAGTATTACTCAACTCTGCCTTGTTAGCTGCAAAGCAGCAATAAATGAATGAATGTGACTGTCTCTGGAAAAACTTTGTTTATAAAAACAGGCAACTGGTCCAGGGCCTATAGTTTATCAAACTTGTTAGAGCATTAGGGCAACATGCTATTTGAAGAAATCCTTTTTAAGAAGTGAGTTATTCTTTGAAAATGAATGATTTTCTCTTTAGTTTTTTAATGTTTTTAATTTTAAAATAATTTTAGACTTGCAAAAAAGTTGTAAAAACAGTGCAGAGAATCCCCATATACTCTTCACCTATGTTTCATAAATATTAACATTTTACCACATTTGCTTTAACACTCTTTTGTTTTGTCTACCTATATATTAATATAGTTATGCCTTTGTATGTTTATGGTTATTATATTTTATATATTTGTGGTTATTATATTTTCTTAAATATTGAATTTTCCTAAAGTAGTATGTAGTTTGATAGAGCAGTGGACTCCAGACTTAAAAAAATATCTCTGTTGCCCTAGCTGCTGTGGTTCAGTGGACTGAACACTGGCCTGTGAACCAAAAGGTTGCCAGTTCAGTTCCCCATCAGGGAGCATGCCTGGCTTGCAGGCCAGATCCCCAGTTGGGGGCATGAGGGAGGCAAGTGATCGATGTATCTCTCACACGTTGATGTTTCTCTCCCTCTCTTTCTCCCTCCCTTCCCCTTTCTCTCTCTAAAAGTAAATAAATAAAATCTTTAATAAAAAAAAATCTCAGTGAAAGCATTCTGAGCAATGCATGTATGTATTATACATTATGGTTATACATTATAAATCAAAAGTTCTAATATTTTCTTCCTACCTTCCCCCAGATCAAAATAGCATAACCCCTGGTGTACCTCATTTGAAAACCACTGGTACAGAATATAAACCAGGGAAACTTGTGAAAAGTTTTATTTTTGTTTTGCCTTCAGAGCTTCTATGACTCTTTAAAACATTTCTAAATTGAGATTATAGGTCAAAATGAAATGGTAGCTTCTAACTTGAACAAACTTATCTGAGCTCTTCCTAAGTCCTACCTGACTCCATATAATAAATTGGATGGTAGATCATTAAGTCAAGTCAGATTTGTGGTAGCCAGAACAAAAGGTGCAGCCATCCCTTTCTATTTTCTTCTGTCATTTTCCATTTAAGGCTCTTTGCAATTAGCTAACCAGATGAGAGAAAGTTTTTCTTTGGTATGCCTAGGAGTGGTGTTGATATTTATTCGTCTAGTAACTCTAGTTCTTTCTTTATTCAACACCAATTGGAGTAATTTTTTTTACTCCAGATAGTATTTGTGTTGTAGCAGTAGAGAACTTAGTATTTTGTCAGGGATATGTGGGGGGAAAGGGGCTGGGTTAGTCACAGTAATTGGCTCTCCTGATTTTGTGTATTAGCAGTTAAAATGCTATATATATATATGACTTTCCAATCTACTCTGTTGCCTGGGGAGCAAATGATGCCAACAGATCTGTAGTAAGTAGGCACAGGGGATGCATGTTCCAAAAGAACCTCATCAGGGACTCCCCAGAGACAAAGCTTCACATTTTGGTTTTACTCTGATTTAAAGAAGTCTTCCAGTTAAGATAGGAAGTTAGGGTGGGAAGTAGACTTTGCAGGATTATAAAATAAAATCATTAAAATTGAAATGATCAGATTTGACTCTTCTAGTTCAGGAATCTCCTTTACAGGATTCCTAAAAAGTCATCTCATCTCTTTTAATACTGTCACTGCCCTGGCATAGTAAAGGATCCTGTTGGCCTTCTAACTTAGCAGGATCATCTTCCAGGCAGAAACACGTAAGGATAAATGTTGGTCACTCTGATGGATGCTCCTTGCCAAAGGACCCCTGCTTACTAAGCAGCCATTTGTAGGATAACACGACAGGACTCAATGATGTTCAGGACTACCTCCAGAGCCCTTTGGATGGAAGAAGCTTCTGGGTGTTCTGGGGCCGTCAGCTACTCTCAGATCTTGCTTCCATTCTGCAACTCCCACCCACCCCCTATGGAACTAATGTATTAATAATGAATAACTGTTATATAAGATGGTGTAAATATCCTGAATACTCTTCTCATAATTTCACTTTCCCTTTTCTTCTCCAGCTATGTACATCTCACTACGCCGTCCTCTCACAAACATTCTGTATTTCAGGACGCAAAGACATGCCATTATTTTATGTGTCCCTATGAAAGGAAAAAATGCTGCCAATTAAACTGTGTCACACTATTATAAGATGCATTCCAAATTCAGATACATTAAATGTGGGGGAGCAAGTACGTCTTAGAATTGATGAAACACAGCTTTTCTGCTGCTGTAAACAGTGATACCATTGAAGATTCAGGTCTTCAATCAGAGAGATGTATTTTATGACTTTCTTCTCTTCCTCCTGGTTACATTGTATTCTCTCTTCAGAATGGTTTAAACTTGCAGGATTGTTTGGGCTGCGTTTAGCTCAAGATGCCTGTTAATGGGGCCCAACAAAATTGTAAATTTACTTAAAACATTATGAGATTTTTTTTGTGATTACTTGTTACAATGTATTTAATATGTGGCCCAAGACAACTCTTCTTCTTCCAGTGTGGCATAGAGAGGCCATAAGTTTGGACACCCCTGGACTTTAAAGTTTCTTAAGTGTGGGGATTATAGGCCTTATTTAGGGTAGGAAACATTATTTAACAGTTGCTTGTCCTGGGTGGGAAAGGTAGCAAGCCAGGTTGACTAGGCCTCTGCTGTACCTCTTCTCCTGGCTGTTAGGGGAAATGCTTCTGTGAGCCAGTTGCTTAGATAAAGTGATTGCACATGACTATACATACGAAAGCCAACTGGTTTTAACAATAGTGCATTGAATTAATTCAATTGCGAAAGATTGGTAGCTGCTGTCCTTATTCTGAGACAGATCTGCTTTAAAGAAGAGTCTGGCAGGGAGCCAGAGACCTGTTCCTGGGAGGTCCAGGCAAGATGCTGCTTGAGAGGAACAATATGCATTTCTTTCTGAGACCATTTCCTTAGAAACATGTTCCATGTCAGGAGCTTGATTGACTGCCAAGGCACACTTGAGCTGGGAAACAGTGTGGCAGACAGGCAAACTGGGGAGGTCCCTGGGCCACGTTATGAGATGTGTTTTTAACTGGCCCTTGTACAAAAAGGGTAAAAAAATGTTTTAGCTAAAATTTAAGTCAGGAGATTGCATGCGTAAGTCCAGATTTCTGGCTACTCTTAAAAAATAGTTAAATCCAGCAATACTGAGCCCACATTCTATCTTGGACTCACAGTGGATACATATGCACTTTTTACCTGCCTGGAGCCTGGAAGGTCTGCAGTATAGCATAGCAGTTTGAAGCACTTTGGAGTTGACAGACCTTCATGGGAGTCTTTGGCACTATTTCTTAATAGCTGGGTGCCACCCAGCCCAGTGTTCTCATGTATGTATAGTAATGCCTACTTTTTTGGGTTGTGGTGAGGTTTAAATAAAGAAATATATGCAAAGTCCTTAGAATTTTCCTGGCATCAAAAAGAGTGCTCAATAAAATGTATCACATACGATCTGTTGACTTTATGACTGGGCTAGATTATATAATTAACAATTTATGTAGGTTGTTTAAGAGAGTCCCAGGAATTCTCTTTCTTAACAAAAAGGGTTTGAGCAGGGTAGATGTGGATTAGGATGACATGGAGGAACTGAACACCAAGAAAAATGCTGGCATTACACGATGATCTCTGGTATGCCTAATTTTCTTCATCAGGTGTCAGTCCTAATCTCCTGTTTGTCTACTGGAGGTACTGCAAATAGAAATAAAATCATGTCTCTGAATCACTTGTTCATTTCTCACTGAAGAGCAGTATTCTACATAATACAGTGGCCATATCTAATGTGAGAGCTTTGTAGCTCTTCATTTATTTATGTCTCTGAGTACTTAGCTTGTAGGAAGGGTGTGATCCCAGATAACAGGTGTTAGCTAGCTGCAAAGGGGGATGTTATTTATCTTTCCCCCATTTTTCCTTATGAATGACCTTGAGTTGGTAATTGACAGGGATTATTGCCATTTTTTTAATCTCTGCTAGGAGGCTGCTGGAATCTTCCCTCATTTCATTATCCCGTTATGATGGAGCAGGATCCAGAGAGCACCCAATTTACCCAGACCCAGCGAGGTAAGGCCAAAGTGAGAAATGGCACTAAGCGGGGGGGAGGGGCTGCCCTTGGGGTTGCCAACTGTCGGAAGCCCCATTTTGTGCCTCTCTGGTCCTGGTGCTCTTTTATTCTTCAGTTACAGTTTTCAGACAGGTGGTTCAGGTGATTGGGAAGTATTGCAGGTAAGTGAACAGAACCTCTGGTGACAGACAGTTATGACTGAGCTCTTGTCCTTTGGGGCTCACTTCTGTAAATGTGGCACTAGAGGAGGGACCTGAGGAGGCCACTGGCAGAGTCATAGGACATAATGTATTTCTTTTCTTCTATCAGAGTGTCTATTGCCATTCAGATGGATGGCCAAAAGGGAAATAAACGTTGTTTATTAATAGGGGAATTACCCATAAATTCAAACACAGAATCCTACTTATTCTCATTTGAGAGAGAATTTTAGAATATCAAAAAGAAAAATCAAGCTCATTCAGTTGTTGAATTTTTTGAGACTATCTGAAGGAAGAGATGACTGACAAATGGAACTGAATTAAATAAGTTGGAATTTTATTAAAGTACTTGACTTACACTGATTAGAAGATATTTGAAAAATTCTTGAAGAAACAAAAAAATTCAAATAAGTTGAAGGCCTGTCTTTACCTGACACTGGTAACTGAGGACCAAGTTTGGAGATGATAGATAACATTTATAGAGAGAAGCCCTTTGGGGTTGTCACAACTGGACTTATTATTAATGACGTAAAAAAGGGATAACCTGTACATAACTTGCGCAATGCCAGAGCACATTGTGAGGCTTTGCCAAAAGAAAAGGGTGATTTATAATGGTGGGGTTAGCAAGTTAATATGGGTCAGAAAAAGCTAAATGAGCTCTGGTCTAGATTAAGAATTTCAAATCTGGAAAAAACCTTTAGACCAGGTTGATTCCAGGTATGTGGAATGATTTTGTTGTTGCCACAGTTATATGATGATACTGAGCATTCTTTCTGAGATACTAGTGAAAAGTCTCCCCATTATCCTCTTCCTTTTTGGTACCCCAGTAATGGCAAATCCAAGGATCGGGAACATGGGGATTGATAACTTTAAAACAGGTAGACAGTTTAGATGACGACTGAAGCAAGAAAATTTATGTTAGTCTATAATCGTATTTGAGAGTTAACAAGCCCTACATAAGAGAAGGAACATTTTCACATGAGTCAAATGCTCTGAAGTACAGAGATAGAGAACTTCTTGCAGTTTCTTTTAGGACAGAAATGGGAATCTCAGCCTCAGGATTTTTAACCTGACAAAGTTTACTGGTGATTCTTAAAGGAGGACATTATTTGTCCTCCTTTCATGTTATTTATTCCTACTCAGATCTCTTATCACAGAAAGTGTCATACTTTCTTTGTAGTGTTGGTATTTTCACATTTCCCCTTTCAGCACAAAATAGGTTTTTTTGGAGGGGGAAGTATTCTTCCTTGGGAAAACTTGAGGATTTAGTTAAACATTTAAAATTTTTACTTGGAACACTTAAGAGTTTGATGCTTATCCAGCTCTTTGGTAGGAGGATGATTGTTACCTCATTACTGGTGGTTTAATTTCTTTTTCCTCTTAGACTTCACCCTGCATGCAATGTGTGTAGTATATAGGTCAGAGAGCCTTTGTGAGACATCTCAGCATTCAGATCCTTAGCCTCCCTCTGAATACACAAAAGAGACAAGACCAAGGATGTATTTGTAGTTAATAATTGTGTCAGGATGTTTTTGTTTTTGTTTTGGTTGTGGCACATGTGTATTTCTGATCCTTCTATAGACCAATACCTTTCTTCAGGAATTTTTAAAAAGTCAATGATGACTTTTGAAGAGTCGAAAACTTTAAAAGTCAAAACTTTAAAAGTTCTATAGCTTAGGGAATTCCTATCCTATAATGAAATTGAACAGTTGGGATTACTTAGTGCTGAAATTGTGCCCCTGCATGAAAGATCTTTTTACTTATTGTCAGCATCAACATTATTTCTGCCTCTATCACCAATGATACTGTATTTTCCCCCCATTAGTTAGGGTGGTTTATAAACTGAGGATTGAGTATACGTATAGTCACTTTGCAGAATCAATTCCAAAAAACAATCTTCATTCTTCTCTTGAAACTTTTTTTACATTCTTTTCTAGTTTGATTGACTTGAGAATTTAACCAATAACGGTTGACTTGTGCTGGAAGGTTTATTTTGGGTTTTTTTTTACTATTCAGTAGATAGAGGAACAACTCAAAAGTATTGACTTGTGTCTGTTGAAAATAGAGGATTCTTGCTTCATCCTTGCAAAATGCATGGAAACAGGAGCCCAAATAGAAAATGAAAGTTCCATGAGTTGAGACTTTTAAGAAATAGTTCTTGTGCCCTCATGATGTTGGCCAATGCATCTGTGCATCCATCCGCTGTACAAAAACTCCTATCTGAAAATAATTTGGCCTCAGGACTGCCAAATGCAGCATATTGTTTCGTAACACAGACTTTTTTGAGTTCCAAAGATTGTCAGCTGTCCTGCTTGGGAATTACATTTGATGGTTGACCTGTCACCTGCCTCTGGTGACAGGTATTTGGGAGGCAACCTTAGTTCCTATAGCAATTGACTGCAGGATCTCCTTTGGCTGGAGTCAGTAGGTAGATTGAGGAGTTGCCCAGAAACTTTGAAAGTAATGAAAGTTTCAGGTAATGAAAGGTCAGGCAGCAAGATGTTTGTAAACACTATTCCTACCATTTGGAAATAACTCTTCTATTTCCATTCTCAATCAGTTTATTAGGTTTACATTTTTTAAAAAGATACATGATTTTTTCCTTTTATGTTTAAACATCATAGAAGTTAAGATCTTCAGGAATCCTTAGCATTGCTGTGTTTCCTTTTAGTTTTTTTTTTGTTGTTATAATTACAGAAATTTATGTTTATATACATATTAGTATATACCTACTAATCCTTCACTTAAAGTTTTATTTTAGAGAGCTTTCCTTGTATGTATGTAGGGATAACTTACTCTTTTTAATAGCTACATGGTGTTTCTTTGTATGGATATAGTTTATTTAATCTGCTGATGGGCATTTGGGGCGTTTCCCAGTTTTTCACCCATGCTAACTCCTCATCTTTATCTGTATATATATCTTTTTATCCTTGTGTGCTTCTGTAAGATAAAATTTCTAGTGAAATTGTTGAGTCAAAGTGTGTGCTTCAGGCAGGTTCTAAGTCTGGAAATTTCTTAGTAATCTACTTAATATTATCATCTAAAACATTCTTCTGTTATTGTTTGTCTCTCACAGTCTCAGTTAACAGCCTCAAATTATATAACAGTGTTGTGAAAGATGGAGGGAAAACCTGAGAAAGAAGGGAATGTGGCAAGTTTTAAAGGACACTAGATCTTTTCATGGGGTATGAAGACACTAAGCATTTGGGAGAATAGAGGTCTAGACTATTTGCTGAGAATAGTCATAGTAAGGGAGAAGAAAAAAGAATGACTGTGCCTTCTGTTACTGCTCAGGTCTCATGTAGCCTCTGATGCTCTGCTGTAAGCAATAGAAAAATTCTGTTTTTTTTTCTTTTAGGTTTTTGTTTTCCCAAGTGTATTTTACTCTCAGTCTCTATTCTAAATATTTTCTGTTACAAATATTTATGAATTTGTAAAGGAGGGATAAGAGGCCCAAAGAGATAGTTTTTAAGAAGTAGAATAAATCTGAATCTTGTCTGTTGGAGAAGAAAGGAGTCTTGGTGAAGATGATGCCTTTAGATGCCTTCTTCAGGTTTACTGTCTCCTGGCCTGTTTGCTTATCTACGAAACGAAAGAAGAAATGACTTGTAGGTGATTGCTCTGGTCCCTTCATTTCTTATATTTTGAATATGGATGATTGAGGAGAAGCTGTGAGTCTATAAAGGGCACCCTGAGACGCTAGAAGAGGTCCCTTAAAAGCTAAAAAGGAAAGTCCAGCGTTATTTTCTTGGGAGGAGGCGGCTGTTGATCAGATGAGGACTGATTAAACAGTCTCTTTGCCTTATCTCAAAACAGAAACACTGGTAAGCATATGTGCAGTACAGACCTCCTGGTGAGTTAAATGCCCTTTATTTTTCATGTCTCTGGAGTTCGCCTCAGCAGGGAGATGCGATGGGAGAACTGAATTTACTGTCTTTCACAGTTTTCCCCACATTAGTGCTAGTTTGTGTTTGTCCATCTCTGTCTCTCTCAGATTATCTCCTGCTGCATACTACGCTCAGAGGATGATCCAGTATCTCTCACGGAGAGACAGTATTCGCCAGCGCTCCATGCGCTATCAACAGAACCGGCTTCGTTCTTCCACCTCCTCCTCTTCCTCAGACAACCAGGGTCCATCAGTAGAGGGAACCGACTTGGAATTTGAGGACTTTGAGTAAGTACACACTCAGCTTGCTTTCTTCCCTCTGCTCCCAAGCTGTGAGTGCTTCCAAGTTGGCCACTGTCTGAGCGTCATTCTAGCTTCAAACCCCTAAATTACTATATATGAGTAATAGGATGGGGTGAGGGACTGAGGGTTAAAATGCCCAGGGCACTCTCACCTCTGGCAGTTGTGTTGCTGATTCACTGGAGCTGGTGAGAAGAGACAGCCCACTGCGCCCCAGGCCAGACTGGGAGAAGATGGCTGCTGCTCTTCAGGCAACATTTTAATTTCCCTTTGCCAGAACAGTGACTGTGGAAATGCATCTCATGGACTGTCTTCACAACAAGACAGCAGGAGGCTTGGTGTTTTTTCTCTTAAGCAGAGTAGGTATTGAGAGATTAAAAAGAAAATACCTGGATTTTCCTAAAAGTTAGGTTCTCTTAGAACTTCATCACACTAATACTTTGAGGTTTTACTCTGTTACTTAAATGTACTCATTCTCCCTCCAGGCCTCCTCCCCAGGAATCATTTGAAAGTTGCCTGTTAGATTAATGTGGTGGGTTGACAGGTGATTCCTTCCTCTTCTGGACTTTCTAGTTGTTGGTTGAGGGATGGGATGAGCTAAAGGAACAGGGTCACCCCTAGCCTCCAGAATTCAAGCTTCCTAGTCTGACTTCTGGGTTGCGCCTTCTCTGACCTGCTGCTCCTGACCTTTCTACCCATTCATTGTATTTCTTTCCCTTCTGAAACTGAGCTTTTCTGGCTTGTATGAGATTGAACATTTGGCTTTTGTTTTGATTCTTGTATTTTGATATTCTCAAACATGTAAAATAAAAGAGAGAAGGGTGGTTAAGTAATTTTTTCCTCCCTTTTTTCTGGCAGTATTGGAATAGGATAGCCTGTCAGTCATTTTCGTCTTTTCCCCTCCATCTTGACATAGCCTGGTCAGGCCTGGGATCTTGAGAGTTCTTGCCTCCCCTCAACCTTCCTTTTCTGTGAGGTGAATGGATAGTTCCCCAGGTACCATCTTGCAACAGAGCTTTATGATGTGCTTGAGAAATCTTTTTGCCAGAAAGGACTAAAAAGGTGGGAGCAACCTTTGTACTGGTTTATTTTCCCGATGTGATCCTTAAAAGCACACTACACTGGCAATTGTGTACTTGGAATCAGAAGGAAGACTAAATGGGAGGTTCATTGGCCTGAGGAAGATACAAATGCGAAAGAAATTCAGGGATGCTCTGAAGCACTGTGGTGTGGCAAATGGAGCAGGGGGGCTGGCCCTCTGTCATCACCTCTGAGAGACAAGCTCAGCCACTCTCTGACTCTCGGCATGCAGTCATTCTCCTTTCCATCCACTCTAGGGGGAGGTGGGTGTGTATAGTGGCAGTAACAGGAAAGCGTCTTCACTCCCTTAGCCAGGCAGATACCTGTAGTGAGATATGTTCCCCTGTACATGTGATTATTTTTCCAGCACCGGATCTATTCAGGGAAGCAGTTTAAATGTATGTGCCGAGGCCGCTGGGACTTGGTGCTGCTCAAAAGCCTCAGTGATCCTGTGGAGCTCAGAGTCAGTGCAGATTGCCTAGCCCCCTCCGTGCACACTTGGAAGGCTCTGTGTTATCTCTTTGCAGTGGTGGGACGAGGGGCTCATGCCTTTGAGCTGTATCTTGCCTCGTGACTTGTCCTTCACAATGGAGTTCTGGGTTAGTTTAAAATGTTCTGTTCTCATCTTACCTTCTCTTTCTTCTGCTACCACCTCCTCCCTTTCCCCTTCCTTCCCCCTCGATTTTCCTATGTCAGACTGCCTCCTCCATGTGCTCCCCACAGCCCACCTGTGCTCTCACCTCCCCTCGACTTCGGCACGACCTGAATTTACATTGCCTTCTTCACCTTCCATGCACTGACTAACTTTCCATTGTTGTTTTAGGAGTCTTGTATTGCTCCCTGGTTAGTAACAATGGGCTGATTTCTATAATGCCCCTCTGAAATTCCCTATCTTGGTGCTTACTTTTCTTTTTGGGTTAATACAGACTGGTTTTGTTTTTAACAGCAGCTGTGGATTGGTCACATCAATATTAGTAGTCCAGGTCTTCTAGTGAAAGATGGTGCTGGCTGGTTGATGCTCATGTACTGTCTGTTCATTCTGTCGCTGCATCCGTCCTTGCTCCCTTCCCCCCACTGTAAACTGAGTGCTGCTTGTGGTTGCTCCTCTTCTCAATATCTTAAGTGCTCCGAGGAGGGAGAGAGTGTGAAATTAGGGAATGTGCTAGCCCATTTACATTTCTCTGCCCTAATCCTTTTTCTTAGTTTTAATAACTAGAAGGAAAGTTAGAAGCATATACAGTCATAATTTATAGTTCTTTTGGGTGAGTTAGATACAGCCTAAAATCTTCCAAACACACTTAGGATACTACTAAAAGAAACTGTTCTATTGGGTTTCCTCACCTTCACAGCATATCATGCTTCTGCCTTTGCCACCCCACTTTGGCCTCTTTGGTTTGCTTCCATCAGCTAGGGCTTACATCATTGTGCTGTTCTCTAGCTTGTCCCATCCAGGTGTATAGAGTCCCCAGAAAATGAAGGAGAGCCATTATCCAGATCCATCATTTTGATTCTCTTCCATCATCTGTTGAATGAAAGGTATCAGCTATAATTTTCATATGTATACTAATTTATAACATACAAAATATTTGTAGTATATATATGTTAATATATATATTTTTAAATCTTGTTTAATCCTTATAGTAACACAGTGAGATATTTACTTCATTGTGGTGTTCTAAATGAGGATACTGAGAATTCACCAAAATCAGATATGCCTAAGATTAGAGAGTAGGAGCTAGCATATTTAGTGTCTTGACTATTACTGTCCTGCAGATTTAAAAACCTTTAAAAGTGATATACAGCCATATTTGAGCCCTTGCTCCGTGAGCTTGCTGTGGAATAAAACTGTCTAGATTTATTTCTAGGGAAGATAGCTTTACAGGTTGGTCAGCATCAGGTTAAATTTTCTGTTCTTTTGTAGTCTGGATTAATGACTATCTTCCCAGGCTGGCATGTTCTTCTGCCATTTATCTCTGTCTGTGGCAAGGATTGAGACTGCAGGGCCCCTGTGTTTGTTAAAATGCAGACCTGTCAGCAGGTCTGTCCTCAGCCCTCAGCATTGGTCTTTGCGTAAAGATATTCATAAGCAGGGTAAAGGTGTGTCTGCCTGTGACATTGCTGTCTGCCTGCTACAGTGTAGACAGCAAATAAGCATAAAGCAAATTCCCATTTTCATTTTTACTGTTCCCTTGGAAAGATGGAAGGGAGGCTTTTCTGAAGCCCAGTGCAATGTCCCAGTGGTTGCTGAAGCCTGCAAAAGAGGTGGTGTATGTGACTTTATTATGACTATTGGTCCAGCTGTTTTCGCCCCCTTCCACATTTTATCTGTTACTCTAAATGTACTTATGATTCCAGAATCATTCCTAGCTCATGTCCCTGCCCTTCCTGACTCTTTTTGTAACTCTCCCTTCCAAGGCAAAGGGGGATACCCTGACTCATGACAGTCAGACCACAGAAGCTTCAGATTAGATCAGTCACAAATATTTCCACCACACATACCAGCCACTAGGTAATTATATTCCACTTCTTTTTAAAAAAATTATTTATTTATAATTGACATTCTCAACTTCTTAAAAATTGTTGCTAGCACAGAAGAGAACAAGTCCTTCATTCATAGTTGTGACATTAGGCTGTACTCTGGAAAAACATTTCAGTGAGAATTCTAGTCTTTCAGCCTGTGATGAAGTCTCTTTAGGTCTATTACATTTATTTTCTTAATTCTTCTAATATATCTACTTGTATTTGGTTCCCTTTACCCAGAAATCCGTATTGTGCCCTAATGTACAAAAACACTTCATTTGAGCATGACAGCCGTTTTTGGGTGTGCGAAATGGGTTCCTGTTTCTCAGTTTGGCATGCTGCAGTATCACATACACATGTACAGAGGAGCATCATGCAGCCAGAGCATCTCCTTTTATGGTCCCCTTGTAGACGCCTTCTGGCAAAGAAGTCATTAAAAGGTCTTGGTATATGATATAAGTTGAGTTCTGAAGGCTGTCACTCACCTGTGCCATTTGATTGGGTGTGACTTGGGGGAGTTATGTGCTTTTAGTTTAGAATTTAATATTCTCTATCTGCCCTTTTTTTTTAAAGAAGATTTTATTTATTTATTTTCAGAGAGAGCAGAGGGGAGGGGGAAAGAGGGAGATACATATCAGTGTGAGAGAGAAACATCTATCTGTTGTCTCTTGTACATGCCCTGACCAGGAATAGAACTGGTGACCTTTTAATTTGCGGGATGACGCCCAGCCAACTGAGCTACATGGGTCAGGGCTCCATTTACCCTTTTGACATAACTGAAATTTAGTTGAACCATGGCAAAGAAAATATAGAAATTGAGTCATACTACTCTTATCTGTCAGCAAAATCTGACAGCTGTGTGAGACTCATACTTCAAGTTCTCATGGCTAGAAATTCCAATAGAGCCATATGTCCTTGGTAGTACTTGCTCCTGCTCTCTCTTCTGTGCCCAGAATTTCCAGGACCCCTATGGGAGTCGGTGACTACTCATAGCAAATATATAACTTGTAGCCAAGAGATGGAAGAGTAAATCTTCAGAGGGAGATTTTATCTGTTTTATTTTGAAATGGAATTGCCTTTGTCTCTTCCCTTGACTTACGGACAATAGACTCTTTAATATTAGAAGTACAAGAGAGACTCTAAGGAAACACTGTAAAGTTACTATTCTCTTTACCTACTAGAATCTGCTAAAGTGATTGAGAATCAGGCAAACAACTACCTTTGTTGAGGGGTGGTATTGTACAAAAATAGTTCTTACAGTGGGATGAGATGAGAAACTCTTCCCTTCCCTTTTACCAGAGAGTTTTAAGTAATTTCATTTACTTGATTTTTTTGTGGTAATTGATTATTTTTACACGGTGGATTTAGAAAGGTTTACGTCTTAAAATAGGACCTATCTCTAGGTATACTTAGGAGAAAGGCAAATGAACTTTGGTGCACAGAAACACCAAACAGCATGGACTATTTCAGATATTCCTTTGTTGGTAAATATGGCTAAACTATAGAGTTGAAGATATGTGGCAGATGAGCCCCGAGAATTAACGTGGTGTCAGATCTAAGGGTGTCTTTGTACCTTGCAAGTGAGGTGAACTTTATTCCATAGGTGAGAGGGAGTCATTGAAGAGTTTTAAGCTATGGAATAACATGATCAGATTTTTACATAAGTGTCTTACAGCGTGGACTGGACAAGATACCACTGAAGTACAGGACAGCATGGTCTGAAGGGAGAGTATTTGGGGAGATGTGAGAAGGCTTCATGGATTTCAGCTGGGTGTGAAGACTGCATAGGACTTTGATGAATTGTTGTGGAGGGTGGGGGTAGGGAAGGAGATTCTAGACCCAGGGTGTCAAACTCATTTTCACTGGGGGCCACATCAGCCTCTCGGTTGCCTTCAAAGGGCTGAAATAATTTTAGGACTGTATAACTGTTAAGGAGTTGAAATTACATTCTGCCCTTTGAAGGCAACTGCAAGGCTAATGTGGCCCCCAGTGAAAATGAATTTGACACCCTGGTCTAGGGAATAGCCCTGGGTTCTAGTTTTGGCTGAGCTTGTGGTCTGTCATTAGTCCTGGGGCAAGTCCCTTGCCCACCGTAGGCCTCAGTGTCTGATCTGTAAAATGAGGTTTTCATGCTCTGAATTTTCTTTTAGCATTAAAGTTCTTGGATCTTTGTGGGAGTTAACACCCTTGGGAGAATTTCCCTTGTACTAAGCAGAGGTAGAATAAATAATCAAAGTCTCAGAAAAGTGAGGGAGACTTCATAAAGATTAGAAATGGATAATCTGGTATCTGTAGAGCCCCAAAATATTTATAAAATACATGTCTACCTGAATTTGAGCTCTTTACTGAGGATTTTGAGCCTAGTGCTTAGAAATATGTAATATTGCTTGACAACTTTAGAATTAGTACTCTTTTTGTGCAAGTAAAATATATATGTGAATATTTATTTTGAGGAATGCAGAAGAGAAAGAAAATGGACTCTGTCTGGATTATGCTTGGGGTTAGAATGGGAAAATACAGAAGGAAAAAGTAAACTCCCAGGATAGCAGAGGGAGAAAAGAGACAGTAACCACTTAGAGATACATTTATTTTTTTAACATAAAATGCATAAGAGAAATAACAGATTTTCATAATGTATGCAGATGAAATTAAAGGTAGAATAAGCAAAGAGAGGAATTTGTAAATGGTAATTATGTTATATCACTATTCCTTGGAGAAAAAGCTTTGCTGTTCCAAGAGACCTATGCTATTAGATATTCTCTGTGAATGTTATCAGCTAGGCCTGTGCCTTTCCCCCAGAAATCTAAGCCCTTACTTGTATGTACCGTTCTGCAGTAGAGACTGGGGCCGCAGTTCCTAACAGCACCCACGTAAGGAAAGGACTTGACCAAGATCACTGTGCCATCCAGGGACAAGAATACCCACTAGGCCACTAGGCCTTCTCTTGTCTGGAGATTGAAGAGAACCAGAAGAACACAGGGAAACAAGTATTTTTTTTCATAGTCTAATTTTCAGCAACATCTTCTATATAGTGTTGTTAAGAGGATCATGGCCTTTTGAGCTATGCTGCAGAACTTTATTTATAAAGGCCTGAGTCAGAACCGTTTGTTACTGAGGAGTAATGACAACCTGACTGTCTGGTCAGGACTCAGACAGCAGTCTGTAGGTGTATTTTTCATTCCTTTAAATTATAGCCTCTCTCTCAGGCAATTAATTCCAGACATTTAGCAAGCTTTGCTGCTGTGTTTGTTTCTCCTTTGTTCCTGAGATGTATTTTCTTGTATTCAGCACTTGTCTTAGATGCTTGATTGTTTGAAGGGTGTTTTTACCTTATGAAATCTTTTATAAGAAAATCTTATTTTTTTTTCCTCCTCTCTTCCCCAAATACCCCTCTGAGAGATAATCAGAGATGCATAGAGTTCAACAACTGGGAAAGCCATTAATAACTTAGCCAGCATCTATCCTGCTGGCTTAAAGGCAGCTTCTAGCTCTGGCTGATGAAACTGATTAGGATTTCTCTGGTGTTTCCCTGCAAAGTATTTCTGGCGAGAAAGAGTTCTCCTGTGATGGAGGAGCAGTACCAACATATCTGCATACCCTGATCTTCACCATTTTTGGTTTTGTTTTTAAACCCTCCTTGAAAAGGGCATGAGCTATGTTAGGCCCCGGTATTTACCACCTTCCACTATCCCTAGGATAGGCTCTCTCTGGGTCTTCCTTTTTTTCCACTGTTCATCTATAAAACATCTTCCAGTTTACTCATTTGTCTCTTTCTGACTAATTTTGCCTCCTTCATTTTATGGAGCCATGCTTCATGTTGATCTTGTACCAGCACTGAAGTGAGTAGCAGTGTAGTTTTCTAAAAACAACATTATTTTAAGTACTCTTTTCTTAGAATTCTCACCAGTCTTCCTTTCCCCTCCCTCTGAACCACACCCCTCCTTGCAAGTAATCTGTGTGTTGAAATTTGTTTCCCCATCTCACCTCCTTGTTATTTCTGAATCCTCCCTTCTTTCTAGACTATAAAACCTGAAATCATTAGTTGCTCTTTTCACCTCTAGTTTATTTGAAGATGTGCCTTTAGTCGGAGGGTTTTGTGTGCCAGCATTAAAATCCAGGACCTTTTCCCTCTTTTTGCCTAATTTGTTCTTTGATTGAAGATTCTGACCTTTGCCACCTTACCCATTCCTGTTTTCAAGGTTTTTCCTGGTCAGTAAATGGTTGAGCTGTTTTTGTTACAGGCCATTTTTCCCTAGATGTCTTTCTTTTTCTCCCATAGGCAGCATCTCATTTGTGTGTTCACCATTTCACATTTTTCTAATCATTCTGGGTCCCATTCTGTTATTTCTCTTTATTGGCTAGGGTTCTCAACACTGTCAGTTTGAAGTCATTTCTACATTTTATTGAGATGCTATTTAGTTCCTCCTTCTCCGTCATTAGTTAAGATGTTAAGCTGAGGACCAGCGAATACACTTCACTCACTTAATATATTACCTCTTTTATGATGCCTAATGTAACCATCAGTCTGAGATGTTGCTTGTAACTGAGCCAGCTGATCTCATTCTTACTTTCATTCGTGTGTGTGTGTCCTCCAGCAATCTCTAAATATATATATTTATATATATAAATAATATATACATGATCTTACCTCTCTCCTTGCCTATTCCTTCATCTGTAGAATTTCAAGTCAAAGGAATATACGTTAGGGAGAACAATAGTATGCTTTCTCTTTTGGGAAAATAAAAACCAAGTACTGACTTTTAATGGTTCAGCTTCCACTATCCCTGGTATTGATTTGTCTTTAAATGCTCAGCATCCAATTCCACCAAGATATAAAAACTTTCCTAGGCTTTTGTTTTTGGCTTGTAAAGCTCCCAGTGGTCCATTTGAAAGCCAAAGTGTTGTCTTAATTTTAGTTCCAGGGTGTTTCTGAAGATTATCTTATTACATTGAAGATAATCCAAAGGGAGAATTAGGAAAATATCCCAAATCAGGCTCTCAGAGGTTCATTTATTTTATGGAGTTGTTTAAGCAGCTAATTAACTTCTCTGTCCAGGCAGTGCCCTTTGGCTTATTGTTCTTTTGATACACTGGAAACTTAAGCCACGTGAAGTCTCTGCCCTCTCTTTTCTTGTAGGAAGCAGTAAAGTGTAATGCACTGAGCAAGGGCTTCAGAATCAGATATGTCTTCCTTGAATCCTGCTTCAAACACTTACTAGTTGTGTGATCTTGGGTATTTGCCTAGCTGGTTCTTAATTTCCTTATCTGTAAAACAGAGCTAATAATACTTCATGGGATATCTAGAAGTATTAAATGGGATAACACAGTAATAACCTTTGTATTAGAACTTCATAGATACGTAGTAAATGGTAGTATTACAGACCATAAAGAAAACACCTAGACCTTTTTCTTTTTGCTGAACTGACCTGACTTAGGTTTGTGTTGTCTAATATTCTTTGTCATTGTCACTTTTTCAGTCTCTAAAAGAAGGGACTGCTTAGTGTCTTTCACTTATCATTGATTTTTCCACACCAACAGTCTAAACAGATTCACTGGGAGAGAGAACCTCTTGCTGGATGAAATTGATGAGGGAATTTTTCTTCAAGATCCCCAAAAGCCAGTTTCTCTGTATCTTTCAATTTAGAAAAAGGTACCCACCCTAGATCCCTTAGAAGATCCAAAACTGGCTTTAGTTTCAGAAGTTGCAGAGTTCAGAGACCACATTTACTCAAAATAATCTTCCTCCTTCTTGCTCAACTGTTAGTAAATGCTCATGAATCTTTTAGTTGAGGTACTCCAGAAATACGGTATATGAATGTACCACCCAAATTAGTAAGCAAATAGATCACTGATGTCTTTGGGGTCTTCTCCTAGGTATAGGAACTTAGTTTGGGGGCTGTTTGTCTCTTGGGCTGGTGGCTGATTCTGCTTTAGTGACTCTCTTAACGTGCAGTCTTTTTGTTTTCTCTAGGGACAATGGTGACAGATCCAGGCACCGAGCTCCACGCAATGCCCGGATGTCTGCACCTTCGCTTGGACGCTTTGTTCCAAGGTAAGAACTGGGCATTTGTCCTTTATGAGAGACTTTAATGAGGAGGCCTCTATGATACCCTGGGATCTAGTTTTTAAACCTACTTTTTGGTCTTTCGATTGTCCATATCTGGAATTATTTCCTAGTCAGCCTGCGATCCAGCCCTGCCACCTAGAGATTGACAGGAAATGACTGGCCAAGTAAAAAGAAATAGAATAGTGGTTTTGGGAGCTTCCTGTTCAAGAATAGAAGTCCTGGGAAGCTTTAGACCATCAAGAAGTACAAATCTGTGAATGTACAAATCCTAGGAATTTTTACTCTGCTCTGGGCTTCTGTGGATTCCTAGACCTAGTCGGATCCCTTATCCTCAATTCTTGAGGTTAGGGTTCATAGTGTATCTCCCTTGTTTTATGGTTGTCTTTAGTAGGCTTTTCACACCTGATTCTTTCTTATAGGCGTTTCTTGCTGCCTGAATACTTGCCTTATGCTGGGATTTTTCATGAACGTGGACAGCCTGGCTTGGCAACTCACTCTTCTGTTAACAGGGTCCTGGCAGGTAAGGAAATGTTTCTTTGCATTGTGAAAATTTGAAGGTGCAGGGAGCCAGATAAAGCTTTCTCCTTCCTTTACTTATGTTGATGTGACGGCATCTTGCCATCTGGCTAAAAACTCTGTTTTGAGGTCTTGTACTCAGTTTCTTACTTCAAAGCAGGAAACTGCAAGATTGAAGAAAGCTGTTTCTCTTGCCAAATCCTACTTCCTTCAAACATCTTTTAAAAATGTTTTTTTTGTTGTTTAAACCATTTGTTTCTTAATTCAGCAGTTAGATTCTGGCTATTGAATGATAAAGGTGTCCTGTTCATGTTTCAGTTAGTGAGATACTCTTGAGCCAGACCCTGTGATTTAATTAGGAGCTTAATGCACACCTCTCCTACCCTTTGCTACTGGCAGCACATGGAGTTTCCAGGCACTGTGGAATCTTCCAAGGAAGGAGGAGAAGAGACCTGTGGAGCTGGCTCAGAAAGCTCCACAGAACAGAAATGGGCTGGACAAGCCCAGCGGAGGCAGTTTTATGGTGACTGAATAGCTTAGTGACCAGTGTTTTTGGACTAAGATGTGTGATGCAACTTGACTCTGAGACATACTGTGTGTGCTGCTACTGGGCAATCTCTAAAAGAAGGAAACAAGGCAGAATTCTGTTTTTGTCCTGACAAAGGTTATTTCCCCATCACACTCTTTCCCTCCCTTGTCCCCACTTCTACTGCCAACTTGTAAATTTATGTATGTGAAGGCATAAAAGGTATAAAAATCAAGACACAGTTAAGTATGTATTTTTAAGTGTATCTTTAATGGGCATCTTTATTAAAACCTTTTTAATGAAATTATGTTTTGGAAAATCTGAGCCATGTGATAGTTAAAGGGGTTAAAGTTAGGGATCTGTGTGAGGCAGTGGCACTGTCAGGTGGGAGATTGTGATTGAAACAAGCTACTGTGACAGTTGGTAGGCATGGGATCTGGCCTCCCCTGAGAAGTAGTATCCTTGACCCAAAGTCAAGGCCTAGAAATCCCAGAAACCTCTGTGCTTTCTCTGTCGGACACCAGGACTTCACAGGCCTGGGCTTGGCTAGGGAGCAAACTATACCATTGTCTCCCAACAACCTCAACTGAGGAGGTTTCTGGCCGGAGTTGGTAAACAGACCCCATGGCTCTGTGCTTCTCCTTGCTTGACGCTCTTGTGTGGCTTGGCTGCTAGTGTGTGGAAGCTCCTCCCTGGCAGATAATCACTTGCTGCCAGGCTGTACTACTGAGCTCTTCTCCACCCTTCTTTGTTCCAGACATCTGCCTCCACCACCCCACACAGCACCTCCTGCTCCTCTGCTGCTAGGAAGAAATCTCTGTTTCTTGGCATTTAGCTTTTTTGGAACAGCTGTATGTTGTTTTTTTTCTTTTTTGGTCTTCCTTTGATTTAATAACTCTACCTCCATTTCCTATTCCCTATTTTTTGCCCAGAGGTCTGACCCCAAATGGCCCAATTTTACTTATGGGTACCTTTGAATATCAGGGTTGTATTCCAGCAGGCAGTTGTTTCCTGATACGGAAAAGTTCTCTAACAGGGATACAGAGTGCTGTGAGGGGAGGGGAATTTAGACTCTTAGGGATCTCATTCTTGAGTTAGATTAGCAGATGGTTTCCATTCATAATTAAACTAGTGTCTCCCATTTTCTCAACATACATGTTACAGAATGCCTTTTGGCCTTTTCTTTCTTTCTTTCTTTTTAAGATTTTATTTATTTTTCTTTAGAGAGAGATAAAGGGACAGAGAGAGAGAGGGACAGAAATATCAATATGCGGGAGATACATTGATTGGTGCCTCTCACATGCCCCCAATCCGTGGACCTGGCCTGCAACCCAGGTGTGTGCCTTGACCAGGAATCAAACTGGCAACCTTTGGTTCTCGGGCCAGCACTCAATCCACTGGGCCATAGAAGCCCGGAGAGCCTTTTCTTGGCAGACTTCATTATTTGTATGTATTTGGATGTCCCTCCAGATTCTATTGATAAGTGTCTGTCTTTTTACTTTTATTGAGAAAAGTCCAATAATAACAATAGCCATCAAAGAAAGCCTAACATTTATTGAGCACTTGCTATATACAAGGGAGTGTTTTAAGTGCTCTTCCCTGTCATATGGCATTTCTTTCTCACAGTAATCCTGTGAGATGGGAGCTGTTATCTAACAGTGAAGGAAATTAAAGCCTAGAAGGTTACCTTGCCCAGAGTCTTGCAGCTAGAAGTTTAGAGGAACCAGCACTGATCCAGGCAGTGGACTCCAAAGCTTCCTAGTCTGCCTCCCCACAGTTATTTTAAAGGACAAAACATCAAAATAGCATTCTTCTTCCACGAGCTTAATCTGGAAGAGAGAAAAGAGCTCCCAGGGAACTTGGCTGATCTTCAGGGTTTTTCTTATTCGTTTTAATTCCTCTACAGTCATACATACCTTGGAGATATTGTGGTTTTGGTTTCAGCGCAGCTTAATAAAGCTAGTTGTAATCATTTTGCTGGTAGAGGGTCTTGCCTTCAATTTGTTGTTGTTTTAAAGAAAAGCAACATCTATAAAACATAATAAAGCTAAGCACAATAAAACAAAGTATGCCTGTATTTTAAGTGGCTTCTAGATACAGCTTTTCATGATCCAGTGGCGCTTGCTGAGGAAAATCTTATTATGTAGCAGCCCTTTCCCCGAGCCTTTGTGCCCTGTGGGACACAGATGTTTTGCTTTTTATTAAATTTACTTGTGTTCATGTAATATTGCTGATACAATAATGGCTTTTGAAACGAAAGACAAATTGGTCTTTTAGCAGTAAACATTCTTAATTTTCCTGGAAATGTACTTTCTCTTGTATGATTGGAATGAGGTTGTGATGGTTTCAGAATAATTACATTCAGTAGCCATATGCCAAGTAGCCAGACTGTTCTAGGCTACTAGAGTGAGTAAGTTGGACATGATCCCTGCCCTCAGGTAGTTCACAGTCTACATGAGGTGATTGGCCATATCTAAATCTTGATGTTTACTCCTCAGCTCCAAACATAATGCAGAACTTTGAAAGGCGAGTGGCTTTTTGACAGATGAAACATGGAAGTTTGGCAGACCTGAAGAACAAAGCATATACACACCTGTAGTTTTAGGAGGCATGACTAGTAGTATAGTGGCACATGAGTCTCCAGTGACCCCTAGCCAAAGCCATTTAGAATCACCAACAAAAATGGATTTGCAGGAAACTAAGTCTATTATTCCCATTTCCTCCCACAAGAGCCTGAGAGTGATAATAGAAAACAAGCTACATCGGAGTACTGTTTTGATAGTTTGTTAATGTTCACTTCTCCCACCTTATCTCAACCCAGTCCCCACAGTTCTGTAGGTCCCTGGTGGCCTCCGATCCCCATCAACTCATATCATGCCCCTTCAGCAACACAAATTCTGAGCCTGTGCTTAAAGACGTATAAATACATTTAAAGCTGCTTAAACTCTGCCAGGTAGATGCAAAACACACAAAAGTTTGAGGAGCTCCCCCTGCTGACATTGTAGCAGACAGCTCCAGCTCTGTCATAACAGCAGCTAAAATAAAGATGTTTAATGACTGCCTCCGATGAGCCAGGTACTGTCCCAAGTGCTTTCTCATACAATATTACCCCTTTAATCATTGTAACAACCCCATGAGGTAAAGGGTGCATTTCCATTCTTCACAGAAGAAAACCGAGGTTCAGAGTAGTTGTGTCACTTGCCTGCTATAACACAGGAGAGGTAGTAGACCTGGAAATTTAAACCAGGTCTGTCTGCCTGACTCATAATAACTCTATTCTGTCTGCGGTGCCTGAGTTCATATAGGGAGTATCAGCAAAAATGTGCTTAAGCTTATAATATTTTTCTGCATGTTTGAGGCTCTTAAAAGTGAAACGGGAAGCACTGGCATTTGACATCTTCCTGGTAATTACTGGAAGAATGAAAGACTTCTGAGGGATTGGGACCTGGGTAACGAAGGGTATTAGTTATCTGGCCTGCCTAATCTTTTTGACTTTCATCCTAATGAGCATCTGCTCCCAGCAGATGGTGGGCCTGATGTACTTAATTTACTAGTTTGATTAAAACCAATGGGAAGTGTCAAGATTTTCTTGCTCCTATCCACAGGTCGTTGAGGTCTGGTCGAGTGTCCTATACTAGGGACGGCTTTGTGCCCAGCCAATCTAACTCTCTTAAGATTTCTTTTTTGATCCAGTAGACCACACAATTCTGAACCTGTACTTAAAGAGATATAAATACATTTAAAGCTACTGCAGCTCTCTACCAAGTATACTTCAGAAGTGTTCAGGAGTATGTTCTTCAGTTTTCAGATACTTGTGAATTTCTCACATTTCCGTCTGTTGTTGATTTCTTATGTATTTTCACTGTCCAGGTATCCTTCTGTTTGTTGCCTATGTGGGTAAGACAGAGCTACCTCTTTTACAACAATTTACTTTTTTTTTAACTTTATTTTTTTGATATCTTTTGTGTCTCTCATCTTAAGAACACCAGTTTTTAAGAACACCAGTTCTCTCTAGATGTTCCTCACTTCCCTGGTATGTTAGGGAATTACTTTCAGGAGCCCTGCCTAATCCAGTTTGGCCAACTAGGTGGGCATCTGGGGCCTTGAAGCTTGCTAACTTTTAGGAATTAGCCTGGTTTTTTAACTTGATATCATACATCTCTAATACAACAAATTACTTAATTACTGTATACCAGATCTTCACTTGAATTTGGTACATCTGGGAAAGGTGAGTAGTAGTGAATACTGTTAAAGGGCATCATGGTATACTTAAATGAGTATGAACTGAAATGAATAATAATTCCGGTGTTGGACCCTTTATCTGCATGTTCTGTACCTCTGTGTTATCCAGGAGCCAGGCAAATAAAGTGAGAGGCACATTCCAACTCATCATCAATTAAGATGGCTGTTTATAAACCCCAGATAAATGGACAATTACTAGTGGTGGTACTAGCTAGTGCTGCTTTGATAATTAACCCAATTGCCTTTCATTCTGCTCCAATGATGAAAGTGAAAGTGATAAGGGGGCTGGCTTTGTTGCCTGGGAGACAGAAGTAAATGAATGCAGCACTTCTCACAGAGAACCCAGCCTTCCCAGATGCCTTATAGCACTCAGGTCTTTTTACTTATTTGGTGTCTAGCAGACACTGGAGTGTCCATGTCCTCTTATGTCCAAGCCCTTTACTACATCTCCATATACTATGTACCACGAACCACTAGTGAGAGGTGTGCTTTTTGAGAACCTGAGGCCCAATTTCTAAGCTGAATTGCCTGTGCTTCTTTGGCTTTTATAGAGGAAAATATTAGGCCTCTTGTATTTCTGTTCCCTTTATATTATGTGACTAAGTTTTTCTGTGCCTCTGCCATGCCTCCCTCCTCCCCCTACCCACCCTGGAAATTTCCTCTTGATCTTTACCCACAGAAGCTTTACACCTGTACCCTTTCTGTACTGTTACTTTGAAACGAACGTAGCACTTTCTAAAGGCTTAGCAATTTCCAAGGCACTCAGGTCTCATAAAAGAGTTAAATGATTCTGCCCTTTGGGAGTTTACAGTCTAGCCAGGGAGTGGCCTGCTTTCTATGTTTTGTTTTGGCCCTGCCACTAAAAATTTAATAATTCCCCAAATACTTTAACTGTCAACCCCGACAGATTAGCTAAGGGGGTGCAGTTCCAACCTGGGCTTGGACTAAGGATTTATGTGTTTTGGTACAGTTTGAAGAAACTCTGAATGTTGCTCTGAGTGGATCTGTGAGCATAAGGGAGTGGAGCTCGAGGAGGACAGCTTCCATTTTCAGTGCAGCAGCTTGAGATGGAATGTAGCAAAGAGCTTGGGCTCTGGAGCCAGATCGTCTAGTTCAAATAATCATTCTGGTACTTCCTAGCAATGTAATTTTGGTTAATTTATTTTACTTTTGGGGGGGACTCAGTTTTTTCATCTGTAAAATGGGAATGGAAATAGTTTCTAACTCATAGGATTATTTAGAGGCATAAAAGAGCTAATATATGTGAAACACTTAAAATAGTATTTTTTTGGCATACAAGTGTTCAATCGATGTTAGCTACTATTGTTACTATGGTTTTTATTACAAATTTGGGGAACCAGTATGAGTTAGAGCTATGCCAATCTGCTCACTGATTATAACATTACTGATACCTCACTGTTCTGCCTTCCTCCCCCGTGGTGCTCTCCCTGGGCTTTCTCCCCTTTGCTATGGTCAGTGAGTTGACAAAACTGAGAGCTTGTGACACCAACAGATGGTAACCTGAAGGTCCCTGTGTTGATAATTTGACAAGCAATGTGTACACTGTTACCTACATATCACTTAAGGTGAGAAGAGTAGAGGAGTCACAAAGTTTGCATTTGAAAAACCATTTTCTATCCCCCATCAGAACCTATGCCGATGAAATAAGCATCTATTCAGCAGAACTAGTGCAACTATGTAACCATGACAACATGGGATTCTCAAAGTGTAGTTCCTAGACCAATAGCATCAGCATCATTTGGGAACTTGTTACAAATGCAGATTTTGGCCCCTACCCCAGACCTACTGACTCAGGAACTCTGTGGTGCGGCCCAGGATTTGTGTTTTAAAGACTCTTCTAAGTGATGCTGGTGCACTTAAAATTTGGGAACCACTGGTCTACATTAACTCATTAAGCTAGGAATAGAGGCAGAGGAATGGGAAGAGATGACTTAGTAACACATTAAGGGGTTATGCACACTAGTAATCCAGGATGTATTTGTGCTGGCAAGCTTCTGATGTACAACTCTTCATGATCTGGAGTTATTAGTAGTGGGAAAAATGAATGAATTTGTGATCACCTACAGATTGTTTAGTTTGCATATCAGTCATTTGGCTCAAAAAGCATTTACTGGGCTTCTGTTGTTCACATGGTTTATTGTTAGGTATGTGATAGTATCCAGATGAACAAGATATGATCTCTGCTCTCCATAAGCTTACCATCTACTGAGCAAAACCATTATGCTGATAAACAGCTATAGGACAGTGGGTATTATGCCAAGTGGTAGAGTAGAAGGATAAACACAAAGCTGGCTGTGAGAGCTCAGTCCTACACTATTTCTGCAGCGGAAAATAGAAGTCCATTAAGCTTTTATGCTAGGTAAACACCTTGTCAGTTTTGCTAGGAGTTTCATTCCTAGGAGGAATTGACCTATAACCTTTCTTCTGACTTCTTAACCAATGTCCCACCTGTTCCCCTACCTCCTGAAAAAGAAATGTTAACATCAACATATCTATATTGAGACCCCTTGTACTTTGTTTTCTGTAGTCCAGGGCTTTTTAGACCTAGAGTGATCTCAAAGCTAACTAAGTTCTGTGGTTGTGTGCTCCTTAGAAGTACTGTGCATTTTGAAGGTGCCACCTGATGATGTCCTCTAATCTAAAAGTAGTCTCTGTAATGCCAGAACCCTTTTACTTCTCTCTACTTAGGTTATGCTTCGTATTTGTTTTGACATGTTTTACAACTCTCAGAACAAATGATACAACAATATTGAAATCTATAGATGAGATGACCTTTCTTTTCCTACCCCCCACCCCCACCCCCAGCAGGCTGGCAGGCTGAGGGGATGAGTGGAGTGGAGGGCACGATTTATGCCAAATGTGAGGTCAAAGTCCATTTTTTTTGCTAGTGGAGACAGCAGCCAGTCTCCACTTTCTTTAAATTAGAAATCTTCTACAAACTGGAAAGACTTGGGACAGTCCTCTTCACTGCCCTATCTACTGCATCAGTTTCTAACCTAAGTGATCAATATGAAGCTAACCCTCTACTTCCTTCTTTTTAAAATTCTGAACTCACATTAACTTTTTTCTCTTTCCTTTCTCATGTCCTCAAGCAGCCTCATTTATTCCAAATGGGTTGGAAATACCGTGGGACCTGGCAGACAGCACCTCTCACCCTGTCTACCAAAGTAGAACCAACCTGTGGGTATTAATTTCCTTTCTTTAACTCCTGATCCACAAGGCCAACTCTTCCCAGGGTCATTGCGCCACTCAGCTGAAAGCCAAGAGCAAGCATGGATATGTTAATATAAGCCATGATGTGGAAAGAGGCACCTACAGGGTGACCAGGGGATCTTCTTTGAGTGTTGAGATTCCATGGGGTGTTTCTTGTGGCCTGCAGTTGAGTGTCATCCCAGAGCTACATATCCTGTAACCATATTGTAGGGCTACTGAGATGAGTCCCTGGGTTTATCGTAAGCCCAGCTCACGGCAGCTCTGCACCATGCAGAAGGGGCTCAGCATCATTCCCACTGTCTTGAGCTATGGAGCTCTGTTCTTTGGGGCTGCCTAGCAAACAAACTCATGATTTTACTCTTGTGTCTCATTCTGGTGAAGTGTAAGCCAAAAAAATATTTCTTTCTAAACAGAGAATTAAACTGGTCTAAGATACAAAAGAATAGAAGAAAAGCTGTGCAGAAAGTAAAAGATCAAAGTTCCCAGTGGAAACAGGTTTTATTCAGGGAGGTGGGCTGTACTGTTCTATATTTCTTTATGAGGAAAATACATAATTTACTTTTATACATAAATCTGGCTAGAAAGATTAATTTTCTCCAGAGTCTGCCATATTGCCAATGGCTACTTTTGATAATATTTGCTGATCTTCCCACCAGCAAGATTTCACAAACCTCTTTATTATAGTTTCCCTTAGACTAGGAACAGAAATGAAAATACTGACATGGAAATATCCACAGTCACTCCTGCCTATTAGAGTGAAGTTTTACCTAAGCAAAGAGCTCGGAGACTATGATAGTTCTATAGCAGCATTTTAAATTATCCCAAACATTGCCCCTCATGCTGAACTGGTAAAATGCTCTTAGGCTGAGCCAGTAAAAGGGGTTGTGGAAAGAAAGATCTAGGTAACTCAAGCTTAGATTTGACTGTGAACTAGTGTTAAACACATTTGCAAAATGCAGTGGCTTTGAAAGATGATGCTTGTAATGCATTAAAACAAATAAACAAATCAAAAAAAAATCCCCAAAAAACCCAAGAGCACTTACTGTATGCCAAGTACTATTCTAAATATGTCTTATATATTATTCACTTAATCTTCACAGCATTCCAGTGATTGCTATTATTACTCATTTTTACAAATGAGGAAACAGAGGCATAGAGAGATGAAGTAATTTGCCCAAGACCAGCTAGTACTTGACAGAATAAGGGTTGGAACTCAAGCAGTCTAGCTTTAAATTGATACTTCTCAAACAGAACCATCATGGGGTGTGGGTGATTCCTTATTGGTAGAAGAGGCTGAAATTTGAACTCTGGCTTTACTTTAAGAAAAGCAAAAATAATTTCTTCAGTTCACAAGACTGCTGGGGAGGGAGCTACAAATTCTCTTATGTTCTTGTTGCAGCTTCTTTCCCCTAGAAAGAAGACCATGTAGAAGAATTACATTCCCAAACATTGAATCCTGAAGAGGTAATTACACTGTTGCCATCCCATTGGGAAAGAAGGCTGGGCGGTGATTACATTCCAAACAAAGCTGTTCTGGTATAATTGTACTATGCTGTTCTGATCAGTCTGGGGAAGGCAGGCCTCTGGTCTCCATCCTTGTTTGTTTTTTGAGATGGCATCTGAATAGCATTGAATTAATAGGCAAGACCCAGGCACAGGAAGTCAGCCAAAAGTGCCAACAGGACATTAACTTGCTATTGGCATTTTCCTTTTATTGAAGTTTTCCAGACCTTTTAAGTACCAGCAGATTGGAGAGAGAGCCCATTTGAGAAAATACTTTAGCTGATGAAGGGTTAGAGATCCTTGCTTATATGCTGTCCCCCAAAGCCTTTGTTGGTCTTTATGCATAGAGGAGAGAGGGTAGGGTGGCAATGCAATTTCTCTTTTCCACCAGCAGCTTTTGCTCTATCAAAAGATGCTCCTTCCCTTCAGATCTTTCCCTAAGACTTCTAGCATATGTATATTTTTCGTGTATGTAGCTTCCAGTTGTGGATCATAAAGTCCCTGTATGGTTCTGTTGAAATAATAAGGCTGACTTTTGAAATTTGAGCAGTATTCTCTAGATCTAGACTGGAAGAAGAAATAAAACTAATTTAATTGTTTTGTTTTCTGATTCAGAGAGCAAAAAACTGCCAGTAGCCTCATTGAACTAGAGCAGAGAAGGGGAAAATATCCATGTTATCAGGTTGAGGGTTGCATAGGACCCTCAGAAGTGGTGTAGCCTTGGCCATTGTATCAGTTTTTACTGCCTCACAAGTGTACTGCCTCACAACTGTACTGTACAATAGCATTTATTGTTTCTCACAGTTCTGTGTGTATAGTATACAGTTCATCTGGTCTGGGCCAGCTTGGCTGCTCTCTGTGGTCAGATGGTCTTGGTCAGAATAGTAGGCAGAAAAGTGACCTGCCAAAGATCTCCACATACTAATCTCTGGAACCTGTGAATATGTTTACTTTATGTGGCAGAAGGAACATTGCAGATGTGATTAAGGTTATAGATCTTGAGGCCAGGAGATCATCCTGAATTATCTGGGTGGACTCTTACCAGTCTAATTACAGGAGCCCTTGAAAGTGGAAGAGAACCCTGACTGGGTGGCTCACTTGGATGGAGTGTTGTCCATACTCCAAAAGGTTACAGGTTCCATTGCCAGTCGGGGCCCACACCTATGTTGTGGGTTCAGTCCTATGTTTAAAAAGAACTGAATTCTAGCTTCTCCCAACCATTGATATAAAAAAATTACAAAGTGCTGCAAAGATCCGTCGACTTAATTTTCAGGAAATTTTCTGGTCAGGGTGCGTCCAAGAGGCAACTGAATAATGAGTCTCTCTCTCACACATCAGGCTCTCTCTCACACATCAATTTTTCTGTCTCTCTCTCTCAAACCAATTAAGAAAAAAACGTATCATCAAGTAAGGATTTAAAAAAGTGGAAGAGAGCCCTGGCTGGTCTAGCTCAGTGGACTGAGTGCAGGCTGCCAACTAAAGGGTTGCCTGTACGATGCCCAGTCAGGGCATGTGCCTAGGTTGCAGGCCAGGTCCCCAGTGGGGGCCACGTGAAAGGCAACCACACAATGATGTTTCTCTCCCTCTCCTCCCTCCCTCCCCCTCTCTCTAAAAATAAATAAAATCTTAAAAAAAAAAAATGGAAGAGAAAGGCAGAAGGGTCAAAGAGATCCAGGGATAGAAGATGAGAATGCCCCTCAGCTAACAGTCAACAAGGAAATGAGAACCTCAGTCCAACAACTGTAAGGAACTGAATTCTGCCCCAAATGTGCAAGGAAACAGATTCTCCCCTAGAGCTTCCAGAAAGGAACACAGCTCTTCCACCATCTTGAATTTAACCCCTTGGGATCTGTGTTAGATTTCTGACCTGAGGAACTTAGTGCTAGTAAATTTAAGTTAAGCCACTGAGTTTGTGGTAACTTGTTATGGTAGCCATAGAAAACTAATACAGATGGCTTCGTGCACATATTGGCAGGCTGCTTGGCTTTTAGGTGGGCTGGCTTGTCTCTTTTCTATTTACCAGTTAGCTAACTTGTACTTCTTCACATAGTGTCTTAGGGTTCCAAAGGGAAACGAGAGGTTAGGCCCCAATGCACAAGAACTTTGGAATCTCTGCTTATGTCATGACTAAGGAGATTTTTGAGATCTAGGGTAGCCTGTAGCTCACTCTAAACAAATTGCTTTTTAAATGTCCTTACATATACATGAAAGGGAAGTTTCAGCATACCAAGAGATATAGATATTTAGATTTGGAACTTTGGTGAAATAGCTTAGATCATTATTTGGATTATTCAGAGAGACATGCATTTAGAAATTAGATCCGAAGAAGAAGCTGGATCCTGGTTTTCTACACGTAGTGTTTCATAGAAACTACCTCTTCCCTTTCTCTGAGTGTTTTCTGGGATGTAGCCCTCTATTTCTGTGTGACGAAGGGTACAAAGATGTGCAAAAGAGCTCTGTGGGTGGTTGGGCCCCCTGGGGCCACATGTATTTCTGTGTAGGAGTAAGACTGACAGAATTAACTGTGCGAGCACTTACTAAATTGGCTATAAGTGAACCTGTACCCGTGGCATCATTTAAAATCCACAGCTCCTTTAACAGAAGCAACTTGGAAGAAAATTTCCTGAAAATTAAGTCAAGGGATCTTTGTGGCACTTTATGATTTCTTATACCAATGGTTGGGAGAAGCTAGAATTTAATTATTTTTAAACACAGGACTTTGGTTTTGCTTGGCCTTGTTGATGAGATGGGTTAAAAACTATTTTATGGGCCCTGGCACCTAGCTCAGTTGGTTAGAACATCATCCTGAAAACACCATTGTTTCGGATTCTATCTGCAGTCAGGGCACACACAAGATTCAACCAATGGGGGCAAAAAAAGAACCAGCCAATGAATGCAAAATAAGTGGAACAATAAATTGATCTCTCTCTCTCTCTCTCTCTCTCTGTCTCCCTCTCTTGCTTTCCCCTTCTTTCCCTCCCCCCTCCCTCTCAAAAATTAGTAAATTAAATTTTTTCTTAACGTGTGAATGCATAAATTGGGCCACAGGGCACATAGAGACAAATTTAATGTTTACCAGTCATTCGTTTAGGACTTCCTGATATTTTTCCACAGCTATTTCAGTGACTTGTGGGTTGCAGACTACTATTGAGCCTGGGATTTTGCACTGGATATTCAAAATATGATAGCCTGTGTATAAGAAAGATGTGTACTTATCATTGGAGGTTTAGCTGGCTTTGATGAGAACCTTATCATCCAACTCAACCTGGCACCCAATGGGTTAGTGTGCTTATTTAACATTTCTTTGCCCTGCCTTGAAATTTAGCCAAGATTCATGAAATGACCATGAGGCAGAAAGGGAGGTGCTGCCACATCTTAAAATATGTGTGTGGCCATGTTTGCTACTGGAAAATAAAGAGAAAGGACCCGCTCAGCTGAGTCTGGCATGGAAGAAATGTATATTCCACTCCTGAGGAGTTTGACCAGTGGTATACCTTGGGGAGGAAGAATGGTGACAAGAATGGAAATGTACAGACTGTTTAATCTAAGGGGGCAGAAAATATCCCCAAATAAAACTAGAGCTTATCTTTTGTTGCCTGATAAGAGGTTAGAGTGTCTGGTGATGAGATTCAGCCAATATCCTTTCCTTCTTCTACCTTTGCTCCTTGTCTTCCCTTCCCATCCTCCATTTACCTTTATCTGTCACGGGTCACAGAGTTTGAACTTGATTTTCTTTAAAACAAAATGAGTACAGCTAACATTAAGGGTAATTGAGAATTTATAAAAGCAACAAAGCGTTTCTTGGTCTAAATAAATTTCATTGATTCTGCTGAAGTGAGGGGACTGGGGGAAAGTGGTAAAATGCCACCTTGCTTATTAGGTAAACTAATTAAAACTGAAAATACCAATGCAAAACTGAAATAAGTTGTTTCTGAACGCCCAGTTTCTCCTCTCCCATGTGCTAGGTGCAGAGACTACAGGGACCTCTTAGGAATGCCTGGTCTGGAGAAGTTTTCAGCTATTCTAATCTTTGTCTTACCTCGGAAGGGTATCAAGGTCCTGTAGGATAGAAGATGCCAGCACCAACCAATGGTTAGCGTGGGAATCTAGATACCTCTCTATTGCTATCATCCAACCCAAGCCATCACTAACAATAAACCATCTAAGTGAGAACACTGAGCTTACTCTGCTGACAGCTTCAAGACCTAACCTGTCCCCATACCCACCCATTAAACTGCAACCCTAAGGCTCATTTATAGAATTTCTCAAAGCTGCCCCTGGGTGGAAGTAACAGGAATTGGACATAGAATTTGGATATTATAGCCCTAGCTGGTGTGGCTCAGTGGATTGAGCACCAGCCTGTGAATCAAAGGGTCGCTGGTTTGATTCCCAGTCAGGGCGCATGCCTGGGTTGTGGGCCAGGTCCCCAGGAGGGGGCGTGTGAGAGGCAACCAGACATTGATGTTTTTCTCCCTCTCTTTCTCCCTCCCTTACCCTCTGTCTAAAAATAAATAAATAAAATATTTTTTAGAAAAAGGGGGGGAAAATTTTAAAGAATTTGGAGATTGTGGAAGAAAAGTCTGACTGGCTATATTTCCCTCAACTTCATGGATATTTGTTGTCCCTTTTACCATTATTACCTGATATTCTGTGTTTTAGTTTCTGTTAGCACAGATTTATTAGTCTTTGTTTTCAGGCACCAAGTGGAGTTGCCTACCTTTTTCTTTGTGTCATTTGTGTATGCCCTATGTGGGAGAGACTTTTGTCTGAAAGGCTCATGAAGCTATGGAGAGAGACAGTGCGCTTTGCTTTTCTTGTTTAATTCTCACCTGAGGATATTTTTTATTTTTGACTTGAGAGAGAAAGAGAGAGACATCAATCAGTTGTCTCCGGTCCATGCCTAGACCGGGATCAAACCCACAAACTTGGTGCATGGGACGATTCTCCAACCAACTGAGCCACCTGGTCTGGGCAACAATGCTCTTTTCTGATACCTAAAGAAAAGACGTTAGAGTTTAGAAAGCCTGATAAAAATAATCTTGGTCTTGGTGTTTTGGGATGTTCTTCATTTAAATATACCTGCTTCTTTGCCTTCTTTATTTTGAATGCCACAGTTTTCTGTTGCATCTCTCTTCAGATCTGAGACCTTAAAGAGTGAAAAGTATATGGCAAGAAATTATTAGATTCTTATATCAAAGGCTAAGCAATGTGGGTTACAGGTTGAGAGTTTTACGATTTAATACAACTCATCACTTTTGTGTGGGGTGTATAACTGAAGCTATCAAACTGGGAATTGCCTCAGGGGCCCTGTCTCTAAGGGAAAATGTTGGACTCTTGAGTCCTTGGACCTTCTAATTTTGAAAAATCAAATTATCTTCACAGCTCCTCTTTTATTTTCCTTTTCTTTACTAAGCAGTCTGTGATGGCAGGGGATTTTTTTGTGTATATTTATAGACTCAAAGACTATTGAAAACTAATACAGGTGACATCCAGGGGTGTCCAGCCTTTTGGCATCTCTGGGCCACACTGGAAGAAGAGTTGTCTTGGGCCACACATTAAATACGCAAACACTAATGAAAACTGATGAGCAGAAAAAGGTTTTAAGTACATTTATGATTTTGTGTTGGGCTGCATTAATAGCCATCCTTGGCCCAGGGTTGGATGCCTCTTGGCCTACTTCCTAAAGAAATGTTTCCTTCTCTGGTTCTTTTCCAACCTAGTACCGGCACATTAAACTGTTGAATATTTAGCTTATGCTCTCCTTTGGCTTTGATGATCTTAAACGTTTAACATTAGGAAAGATCAAGGAGTCACCCATAGCTGCTTTCTTGCAAGAAACCAAAGGTTTGAATTCTTCTTTTAATTATGATTAATCCTTTGTATTCAAATTATACCTAATGTTGGGCCCTGAAGGCTGCCTGTCAAGTAGGTTGAGTAGAGTTTAAAATTAGATGTGTTACTATTCCACTTTCAGGCCTACAATACTTGCACTTTATTTATTTATTTACCTTGTTAAGACTTTTTTTCAACTTAAAAATGTGTTCGATCCACCCCACTTATTCTCTCCTCTCCAGGTACTCAGGTTGATCATAAGGGAACATAGTGTAGTCACCCTCCTCGTGCTGTAGGTATCTGTGGACCTGCCCAAGCTGAGCTTTAAATTTTCCATTTCTCAACTATACACTGTGTTGCTTGTCTTCCAATTTTCTTGACTTTTTTTTTTTTTCCCTCCATCTTTCTGGCTTTAAAGTCCATGTCCAACATCTCCTTAGGAGAAGGTAGATAGGGATCAACTGTCTTCCCTAAACCACCACTATTTCTCCTTGAGCCTAATCCTGTCTGCTAGCCACAAGGAGAATCTGGAATGGGTACTTGTCCTCTGTAGGTCCCCCTCAGTCCAACAGAAAGTATAACTATATCAGAACAAAGGGTAGAATTTAGGGGTATTTTTGTATTTGAAAAGTATGTGAATGTATTCTGTTCATATAGATCTTACTACTCACATCACTTAGTTGTTCTTTTACTCCCTATTCATTGGAAACTATTTCCTCCAGTGGTTCTAGTATTTGCTAACTTCATTATGAAATTTTGAAAAACTAGGCAGGAAAAACTTCAACCCTGACTAATTTTACTATGGCATTCATTATGATTCAGTTGGATGATATTAGTCCTGTTTTCAAGTTTGTATGTAATAAATTTATTGGAATGTACTTTTGAGTGCTGCTATGTGCGAGATTCTACACAAATTTCTGGAATTTTTTAACACAAAAAATTAAGAGAACTTCAGTAAGTATCCTTCTGAGTTCAATTAATATTTTCCTATGTTTTCAGTTACTTCAGATTGTGGTGGTTATTCTGAATCCAAAAGTCCTAGACTTAATCCTGGTCCCTGCATCACTGTCACAATTCCCAAGTACAGGAAAATAATTAACTTTGTTTAATTACAAGGCTTTACCCAAAGATGTCAATAGAATACCTATTCTATCAGAGAAACGTGTTAGAAAAATGCAAGTTATCCCTTTTCCAGTTTTCCTTGTGCCTCGTAACCTCACCCAAAGTTTCTACCACTCAAACTAGACTTAAACAGCTGCCTTTTCCTCAACAGGCTTTTTTGGGGGGAAGTGTACAGTGTCTTTCCAGCATTGGCTTCTGTAGATGAGGTCACTTTTCTCTTCCTGGCTTTCACAGAGGCTGTCATTCTGATGTGATACAGGCGGATGTAGTCCTTAATGAATGCCTTTGGCACTGCTTGTCAATTGCCTATTTCCCAGTTATGTTGCATTAAAATATTAATTAACTGCTAAATTCGACTTGACCTCTTAGTTGAGAAGGCAGCTTTGCTTTCCTGAAGGCAGGCTGACTTTTCTTGCATAACTTACCACGCTGGTATGCTACCAAGTTTTGATCCATGTGGTAAAATGCACTTTTGCTAAAATTGTTATTGCAATGTCACGTTGACTTTGGGGCTAAGGAAGTCACACACTGTGTTCTGGAGTAGGATACAAGTTGGTAGGAGTAAGCAGTAAGAGCCTGGGGCCAAAGAAAGCTTGTGTTCCCTAAGCGTGTGAGAAGTTCGCCTGGTGAGTGGGTGAGTGATCAGTCAGCCAGAGAGAGCAGTTCTGCTTGTGGACACAGAACCAAAAGCCACCGATAGGCACTGAGAAACTGTTCTATAATAGTGCTTGCATTTTTTTTATTGCTGACTTGACTGTTGTTTGGAGTCTTTTACTCCCTTCCAATATACTTATTTTAAAATCTAGTACCCAAATGTATGTTATGAATACAAAAAGATTGAGAACTACTGATCTTGTGTATTGGAAGCTGATCTAGAAGTTGACAGCCAGGTTGTTGTCATTCTGGCTCCTTCAATAATTCACTGTGTAATTTGAGTGAGTCCTTTTGTTTCTTTGTCCATTTGACAGGTGAGGATATGGTGCTTACCTTCATGTTCCTTCCAGGGATTAAGGAGGAAAAAATGTCAAAGCACTCTCACTTCCTTTGAAAAGGATATTACCCGAAGTCAAAAGGAATAAAAGTAGATATATGCCTTAGCACCCAGGTTATTTGCAGTTCCTGAACTCCTAGAGACAAGCCGGGACTGCCAACTTTAGATGTTCCAGTGACAGGAACACCTCAGTGCTAAGAGAGAGGCTCAGGTGGCTGAAAAGGATGCATTCTCAGCTTAATAAAGAAGTCGCTAAAGAAGATCTGAGTTGTGCTAGGCACGCTTGGGACACAAAATAAATACTTCTTGATGAACTGGAGGCACTCACAGCAGCAGCAGGGGGGAAATACAACCTGTCCACTGGCTGTGCATTGTCCTCTCACAGGCCGGGTGTAGTTCCTGAGGTGTCCTTTGACTGTCCCAGCTAACTATTATTTTGATCTCTGCTCAGCTTTTTAAAAAATATGCTGTTAACCAAAGATCTTACACCATTCACTACTCCTTTGCAAAAGTTAATGTGGATGTGAAATAAAATATCAAATACTGAAATAGAAAGTTATTCCTAAACCCCTTTGGGAGATTAAAAGTGCCAGTATAATCTTAAAGAAATACCTGGTGAAACAAACGGTTATAACTGACTTGGGGAGAGGCCATATAGCCTAATAGTGAGGGCGGTTGAATTCAAATTTCATCTTCCCTCTTACTAGTTGGTGGACCATGGGAAAGTCATTTAACTTAACCTGAGCCTCAGCTTCCTCATCTGTAAAATAGAGATTCAATAAAGTCTTTCAGTGACTACCCTATTTAAAGTTGCCAGTGCATCACCTCGTGCATTTCTGTTTTTCTTCCCTGTTTAATATTTCTCCTTGGTACTTAACATAATTTAACACTCTATGTGGTGAACTCATTTCTTTGTTTTGTTTCTCTTTTTTCCCCCAGAATATAATTTCTGTGAGGGCAGGAATTTTTATCTGTTTTGTTTATTGCCTGGCAGGTAGTAGTAGGCATTCAATAAATATTTGTCTAATGAATAAACAAACTTCTTTTAGAGTAATTGTGAAGATTGAGAGCTTTTATTCAACGGGAACTTATTGTTGCCCTTGGTACATACTAAGCATTTAGTATGAAAGTGGTACCAATTATGAAGTTTTCCTTGGCTCTAAGGAAGATAATAGAGGTGTTATTTATATAACTTATTAGTATATAAATTATTTTGCTACATATTTTTTATAAATTAACATAAGTTAGTGCTCTATTAGATTACAAGGTATAGATATTAGATGATTATAACTTAAAAATGAAATGTATGTTGCTATGCCTTATTCTTAGATTTGTTTTACTCTCGGGATAACATTCAAATGTACCTAGAATGTATTTGTAATATTTTTCTTTGTATTCTTATATTTATATACATATTTTATTTTCTATTAGATTTTTAGTTCCTTCAAGTCAGGAACCTTGTCTTTCTTCATATTTCTAGTCCCTAGTGCTTCTGTTATAGTTTACTTTGCTGTAATGCACAGGTTATATTCCTAAGACATTCAGAGTAATAAAAAAAAATCTTTTATAAAATCAATTCTTTTATAAAATTCCTACAATTGGCTGGTATGGCTCAGTTGGTTGGGTGTCTCCCACAAACCGAAAAGTTACCAGTTCGATTCCTGATCAGAACACATGCCTGGGTTGCGGGTTCTATCACAGGTCTGGGCATGGAAGGTGACTAACCAATATTTCTCTTTGACATTGGTGTTTCTCTCACTCTCTTTCCCCCTCCCTTCCCCTCTCTCTAAAATAAAAGTTAATTAATTAATTTAAAGAATGGTTTCATTTTAAGAAGGGAGGGTTAGGAGCTAGAGAGTTCAACAAACAACACATTTTACCAGGGGCAATTTCAATTAAAATATATTACAGCTGTATATAAGTATAAAGCCTAAACCAACTAAATCTGACATTTGAGCCTTGGCTGGTGTGACTCAGTGGATTGAGCGCAGGCCTGAGAACCAAAGGGTGGTGGATTTGATTCCCAGTCAGGGCACATGCCTGGATTGCAGGCTAGGTCCCCAGTAGGGGGCGTGCAAGAGGCAACCACACTTTGATGTTTCCCTCCCTCTCTTTCTCCTTCCCTTCTCCCTAAAAATTAATAAAATCTTCCATAAAAAAATAAACCAGTCATTTAAAAAAGCTGACATTTTATTACAACCTTCCTTTAAGAATGATGCATTGGCCTTTATTTTTTAAAAATAACTAACAGCGCATACTGCTTACTAAATGTTCTCTCAGCTGTATCACCCATTATTCCTACAATGCACAGAAGCACTCAAGGCAACACTTGTTTGGTCCACATTCCTTCATTCAACAAATGTCTTAAGAGCTTTCTGTGTGCTTTCTGCCATTTCTGCCCTGGTGATACCACAATCATGTTTTTCTAAGTAAACTGAATGTTCCATCCAGTTTGGGGATCAAATTTCTGCTCCCTAATTAATCTATCTAATTTAGGTTATAAAAATGTGTATTTTGGATAAGTTCCTGTACTTTTACATTGTTGTAACATGATGCATATTTATTGTAGTAGTTCTTAACTGGTCCCTCCCTGCCTATACTCTAATCACTTCTGAAATACTTGCCAGATTACTTTTCATAAAATGTGACCAGAGACTTCTGGTAAACACAACAAAATGATCATATATGTTCACCTCCATCCTCTCCCAGATCCTCTTTAAAATGACAACAAAGGAGTCAGGAAAGAGCATATGCTCGTTGTAAAAAGAGAATGAGAAGAAAAGGGTGAGGACTAGCAAGTGATGATGAGAACATTCTCCTAAGGAAGAAACAAAATTGTATGTGAAAGAAAATACAAATATATGCTGTGAATATTTTTATAGTCATAAAACTGTAAATAAATAGCATTCTTTAACCTAAAAATGTGATATAGCTACTTTGGAAGAAAGGGGAGGTAAGAAAGTAGAGAAGTCATTTCCTGTTATAAAAAGCCAGTAGATAATAGCCAAAATTGAAAAATTAGTAACAGTAAAATTATCAAAGTGAATTATCAGAAGAAAAAACAGCTAAAGGATTTGAAAAGTAACTGCTTCTGGAGAGCAGAAATCAAGGGAGAGAATGGAGCATGAGGTTGCTATTTAACTTTGTCATGCAGTACTCTAACTTTTAAAATTATGTATGTGTAGTACTTTGATTAAAATTAAATTTTTAAAGTCATCCACAAATTCTTTGTCCTTGTTCAGCTTAATTTTTGTATTCTCTGTATGAGCCTTTGCTTCCCGCTGAACTGATACTAGCCCTTGAACCCTGATTGCCTTTAACAGAAGCCCCTTCCAATCCTGAACCATTTTCCACCTCTCCTCTCAAAATCCTGTCATTCTTCCTCTAAGCCTTAGCTCCTATATCTTCCCTAAGCTTTCCTGGTCACCCCTTCCCAAGCCCAGTGACCCAACCCCCCAAAAAAACTATGGCTCTAGTTGTCTCTACCACTCATTAGGCACTTTCTTTGCCTTTTCTTGTTTGCGGAGTTTTTTTCTCTTTATTTTTATTGTTGACACTATTGCAGATGTCTCCATTTGTAATGTTTGTGATGTCTTATCTCCCCAACTGGATTATAGGCTCCAACCAAACAAGAAGGACATCTTATTACCATTTTATATACATCTTTTCACAGTGTTATGTTTGATAGTCATCTGTTTAATATTAGGTCCTCATTCAGCCCTCAGAAAGCTTTCTGTGTTGAGATCACTACTCTTTATTCTAGGCATGTCTCAAGACTCTGTACTTCGGTCTGAAAATCTCTATTTCTGTCAGCCTTGCTGAGGTTGAAGGCCAAGACTTTATCTCTTTGCTGGTGATACTGTCCTTGGTTGGCATAGTGTGCCAGTTGTTTCTCCAAAACATAACATAGACAATCAGGCTCTAATCTCCCAAACCCTGTGGATATTTTTAGCATTTAAAAATTTTGTATTATATGAGAGAAATGCTAATTTATTGTCATCGCCATTTGGGGGAATTTATGAACCTTCTCCCTTTATACTCCTTGCCTTATGATCCCTGTACTGCAAAGAGGTAAGAAAAACAAGATAAACAGAGCCCTCTGCAGTTTCCACTGTTTCTCTTTGCACTCTCTAATAACAAACACCTGGCTTTGCATGTGCATCAGTGATACATTCTCACCCACTGAGCTAGAGCCCCAATGTGACTTTTAATGTTTAGTTCATAATCTTTTAGAGCAGGGGCCTCCAACCTATGGGCTGTGCACCAGTACCGCTCTGGGCCTGTTAGGAACCAGGCTGCAGGAGGGGAGCTGGAATGTAATGCACTTGAATCATCCTGAAAGTATCTAACTACCACCCACCACCACCCCCACCACCGCCGCTTTGCTCCCCAGTCCATGGAAAAATTGTCTTCCACAAACTGGTTGTGGTGCCAAAAAGGTTGGGGACCGCTGTTTTAGAGGACAATGAATCCTGTGAGAATTCATCCTCCCCTCGGAAAAAAATATGTACACATAGCTGTATTAAAGTATACCCAGTATTTTAGTTTTATTCAGGTACGGTATGGCAAACAGATGAGGAGATGGTTGTCATTGAAAAGATAATTTGTTACTTACAGTTTCCAAGAGAAGGGGGACATACCACATAGGGACACATAGGGAAGTTATCAGGGTTGCTCAGAAGGCAGAATGAGGCAGGGGGAAAGCATGAGTTCACCAAATCCCTTGTTGTGATTTCAGGGGAAGAAATGGATGAGGCAGGGTAGTACAATGAGTTAGTTCAGGACAGGATAGTTTGAGTGATTTTGGCAGGCTGTAGACTATGGGATGGTCCCTAATCGGCTCTGGCCCTGGGTGCTTCAGGGCAGAGGGAATGTTGACTTGGTGTGTGAGTTTGATAAAAGGGTTGGGGGTGTGGACTCTGGATTTGTTGGTTTGCATGTTTGCAGTCAAATATTTTGCTGTCTCTAGGAATTAGCTAATCCTGAAAGGGGCAATCCCTCAGTCCACAAGGATGTCAAAGCACTATAAAATATTATAGAAAGAAAAAAAAAACCCAAAACAATGAATACAATAACATGCAAGGCACACAATTATATCTGCTATTTCAGTGGTTTCTGGAACCTCCTGAAGCCCATCTGTGGACCCAAGGTTGAAAACCTAACTTGGACCCTAGGAGCTCTGTGCCTCCAAATACAGTGTATGAATTTTGTTTACCTGTTCAAAGGAAGGTCTGCAGTTAATTAATTATCAGTTAAGACAAGGGAATATAGCAACTGCTCAATTTTTTTAAGGTAAAGCTTCTATTTCTTTTTTTCTTTCAACTTTTATACTAAGAGCTTATTTGTGGGTATGTTGTGCCAAGAGGGATAAGCCAGCATTCCCTAATTGCTCCATCAAGTCTCTCCTCGCAGGGCGTCCTGATGACATTTTAAATACATGGGAATTTTGGAATGCATCAGAATGTCTGGTGCTGAGTCTCTGCTGCATATTTGCTCTGGCACCTGCTCCTCTCTTCTTGGAGTTTATCCCGTTGCCTAATTCTGTACATTGTCTCCAAACCTTTCATTAAACATTGTTGGAGATTTTTGCTTTTTAACCTCAGCATCCCCACTTATCTATTGAACAGGAACAGAAACAGAACCATCTCTGACTACTAGGCATTTTCTCAAGTAAAAAAGCTCCCCATCTTGCCTTTTCTGACTTTTCAGAGCATGAAATGGCTGTGCTAATCCTGTTGGCCTCTAGGCAAGAGCCTTGCAGAGGCAGACAAAGGGGACAGCCTGCTCCCAGCTTGGATCCTCCAGAGGCCAGAGGGAAAAACTTTTTAACATTGTACCAATTTGCAGTCACAAACTTACCCACCTCTGCTTTGTTTTGACTGCATTTAGCAAGGGAATAAATTCTCCAGTGTTTTTCCTGAAGGTAACCAGTAACCATTGATGTCTTAATGCCCTGTGTACTGTACCGGGTACATTTCCAGAGGCTGGGTGCCTTCCTAGAGTTTCAGAGATCACACAAGAAAGGTTTTAGGAATTCTGGAAGTGTCCTTCTGCTGGTTGAGTGGTTATTCTCAAAGCCAAAAGTACTTTGGCTTCAACTCAACAAATTGATTGCAGCCGTGTGCTTTGTGCAAGGTGCTCTTTAGGGCACAAGGACTAGGAGGCACTTAAGTCTCTCAGAGGGGTTTAAGATAGCCCTTCCACTTAAGAGGCTAACAATCTAATGGTAAGAATCACACTCAAATAACCCTTTGTTTCTGTATTTAATATGGAGTTATTGCATACTCTGTATGGCAGAGCATCAAGAGGTTTCACGTAAAGATACGAAAATGGTGTGTCCTTCCTGTCAAGAATCTACTTATAAGGTGCTGTGAGGATTCAGGTTCAGGGACAGTATTGAGCGGTAACGGAGTGAGCATACCTGGCTTGTAGGTTTTGAGTTGGACCCCTCAACCTCTTTAGTTGGACTGAATTTTATACCTGTCCTCAAGTGGAGTAAATAATGGTAAGTAGTGCTGCCTCAACTGGATGGCGGGAGATGGAGCAGAAGGAATGTGACAGAATAAGAGAGAGAAACAAAACGCTGTGGGACTTCTGAAGAGAAGATCATATCAGGTTAGTGAGAGCAGAAAAGGCCTCTCAGGAAAAAGGGGGTGATAAAGTCCTTGAATGGGGAGTAGCAGACAGGGAGATTTTAGCATTACTAAAGGAGAGAAGAAGGAATTAATAGTAGAAACAGTATGAACAAAAGTATAAAAATAGGGATATATTTAAAACAGATTTACAAAATTATGTGAGTAACAAGTGGTGGGAGATAAGCACAGAAAGAGAGATTACAAAGATTGTTGAGGGCCTTGAAAAGCAGACCAAGGAATCCATCTCAGTTTAAGCAATGAGGGGCCATTAAAGCTTTTTGAGCAAATGAGCAACAGAATCAAAACTCTGCTTTTAAAAATAAATTAATCTGGCATTGAAAGATGGACTAGAGAGAGGAAGATGGGTGACTTTTTAAGAAACAAGGGCCCATAGCTTAGTGTTAATTGCAAGATTATTTCATGATGTTACCACATCTCAAGGGGCTGGTTTGTAGAAAAGTTTGTGGGCTGTCATGCATTCTTTATGATGACCAGCAACAGAGTTAATCTTTAAAAGGCATGTGTACCATGCTAGTGATGCATGCTTGCTAGCTTGCAGGCATCCCTGAAGTGTGATAGAAGGTTCAGTATTGTCTGAGAAGTGTATATAAGCAGCTCTGGCAGAATGGAAGAGACTAAAACACATCTCAATCTTCTTTTGCTTTCCCTTGTGAAGTACACTAGAATTTTGCCACGGGCCTTTCTCAGAAATTTACTGTATCTAACCTGAAATGAAAAATAAGCCTTCCTTGTTTCAAGGTAAGATGTTATAAGGCATCAAGGTGGCATCTAAGAGAAAAGCTTGGAGCTAGACATCTGTTGTACACTTCATCTATGCAGACAAACTGTTCCTAGTGTGAACCTAGGAAGCCCATGGCCTTAGAGTCTCCGCTTTTGTGGGGTACAAAGTGTGTGGCCATATGCCATGCATAACTACCTGCTGGATGGTTTTTATCAGTGCAGTCGCTCAAGCTTTACATGGCATAAACTTGACTTGCCAAGACTCAGGACTTTTTTCCTTTGGCAAAATCTTTTATGTCAGGAATTCTAAGTAAGCAGAATGTGGCCATCTCTGCCCACCTTTAATGGGATTCCATATTCCCAAGTGTTTCACTTCAGCCAGTTATTGCCTCATCCATACCTTCAGCTATAAACCCACTTTTGCCCCACCCTGTATATAACAAGCATCTGTGCTCTGCCATGACCAAGATTTAACAGTTGTTAAACAAAACTGTTTTAGGCCTTGGCAAGGTAGCTCGGTTGGAGCGTCATCCTGATGTGCCACGGTTGTAGGTTCAATCTCTGGTCTGGGTACATACAAGAATCAACCAGTGAATTCATGGATGGGTGGAACAACAAATTGGTATCTCTCTCTCTCTCTCTCTGCCTCTTCCCCCCTTCTCTATATCCCTCTCCTCTTTCTTCCTCTCCCCTCCCTCTTTCCCCACCTCTCCCTCGCTTCCTCTCTATAAAAAAATCACTAAATAAAAATTTAATTAAAAAAATTATTTCAGATAAAGTTGAAGTTTCCTTTGATCCCCTTAATTATATTTCCCACTCTACATAGAGGCAACCCTGTCATGAGTTTGGTTTTTACGATTGCATTCCATGTTTTATAACTGAATATATTATTAAAATATCATTGTTTTCTATTTTGAGTTGCATTTATATAAGTGGTATACTGTATGTATCATTTTACAGCTTTATGTTTTTTAATAAAATCATTGACATAGTTAGACAAATTGGATTTGTTCCTTTTAATTGTTAGATAGTATTCTAATATTGATTTATACACATTTTATTATCTATTCCCTTATTGATAAACATGAAACTTTCTAGATTTTTACTATTATAACATGCCTTGAACTTTCTTGACATGTCTCCTAGTGTGGCATTTTCTCTAAGATATTTACCCAGAGATGGAAATGTGTTGGCTCCTTTTTAGTCATACAGCACAGATTTAGTGGCTATCAAAAACATACCTTTTCAGATCTATAAAGAATATTTCAGGGTGCCATTCTGACTGGCACTCAATGAAAACAGAAAACTTGAGGCTTGTAAATTTTATTGCAAATCCAGGACCAAGGAATTTTTCTCAAGTCTTTTAACTAGTTAGCTTCATGGAACAAATAAATGTATATGTTGAATGTAGGGGATATTAACTAGTAAAATGTAAGTTGTAATTGGCCACTGTAAAGGTAGTTTCTCATTTTTCCTGCTCGTGTAAAATTTATAAGATAATACAGTTCAATTGCAAATAATTCAGAAAATTTCAAACTATGTACTGTAAAAAATTTCTCTCCTCACCACTCGCACGCGCAGGCCCATTCCCCAAAGGTTTAATGGATTGGAATATATCTTACCAGGTTTTTTTCTGTGCATAGTCAACACATAGATGTAATTACATACCTACATACTTTTCTTCATTTTATTTTTTAAGAGAGAGAGGACCGTACAGAACAGTATATCAAGGACATGTTTGTGTGTCAGTACCTATAAATGTACTTTATTCTTTGTAATGGCGGTATGGTGTTCCACAGTGCAATTGGCCATAGTTTATTTAACTGTTTTCTTCTTGATGGATGTTTAGATTGATTTACAATAAAGTTCAAACTTCTTTTACAAGCCATAGTTGCTTAGTCTCATTCCTGGATGTAAATACTGGACTGAAAATTCCTTTAACATGACTTGGTTCTCTATAATTCAGCCTAATAAGCAGGTAGTAAAGACTATGTAGGACATTATAAGGCTGGCAGTGACATTCTTTGCAGTTCCCATTAGTGCTCCTCACCCTCGTGTATTTCATGTCTACTCTATGAATGACAATATTCTAAGTGCTGTGACTATACAGTATTTAAAATATAAAAAAATAAAAATAAAGTGTAAGTGAAATAAGTCAACAAACAAGTGCTGGTGAGGATGTGGAGAAAGGGGAACTCTTGTGCACTGTTGGTTGGAATGCAGATTGGTGCAGACACTGTGGAAGGCAGTATGGAGATACCCTCCAAAATCAAAAATGGATCTGCCTTTTGACCCAGCGATCTAACTTCTGGGAATATATCCAAAGGAACCCAAAACACTAATTTGAAAGAACGCAAGCACCCCTATGTTTGTTGCAGCATTGTTTACAATCACCAAGATTTAGAAGCAGCCCCGTGTCCATCAGTAGATGAGTGGATAAAACAACCATGGGACATTTACACAATGGAATACTACTGGCTGTAAAAAAGAAAAAAATTTTACCCTTGCGACAGTCATGGATGGACCTGGAGAACATGCTAAGTGAAATAAGCCAGTCAGAGAAAGACAAATACCATATGATTTTTATTCATATGTGGAATCTAATGAACAAACTGAACCAGCAAGCAAAATAGAGACAGACTCATAGGTAGAGAGCAGGATGACAACTACGGTGAGGGGGGAGGTTAGAGGGTAGAGAGATTGAGCAAAAAGGAAAAAGGACTCATGGGCATGGACAACAGCGTGGTGATTGTGGGAGGGAGTTGAGGACTAAATGGTAATGGAAAAAATATAATAAAAAAATTTTTTTAAGTGTTACTGAAAAGTTGACCCCTTCCCTTGAGGAGGTCACTACCTTAAAAAAGACAGAAAGAGACTATGCAGTACCAGCTGAAAATTGATGGCTAAGTGTGCACAGAGATATAAATACTTGCACTCAGAGCAAACTTTTTGTACTTATAGCCAGGTAACCTAAAAGATGACAAATGGTTTGTGTTATGAAAATAGCTAATATTATGTGGGCAGGGATTTCTCTCTAATTCAGGAAAGCTTCCAGGAAGAGGTGGGACTTTATTTAGGTTAAAGACTAAGAAAGGCTAATCTGGATTGTTTAGCTTTCCTGTGTATCCTTTTAGCAATGTCTCAATATGGGGCTTGTTAATAATGCTTTCCCGCTTTGTGCCTAATATTACTATCTGAACAGTGGATTTTAGTTAGAAACTATTTCAAATTAATTATCCTTACGTGACAGGTATTGTTCTCCTAGAATCACACAGCATGTGTATGGCTCCGGGGACTACTCAAAGTTCTGAGCAATTTGTATTTTGAAACAGACCCATTCGCCATGCTCTTTACCACTTTTTTTTTCTCCATGTTTTCCACTAGTTGGTGCCTGTGCTTTAGAACAAAGGTGTGCAATCTTTTTTTCCCACGTTGGGATCTAGAAGAACAAACCGGCTGGGCTGGTAGGGCAGAATGCCTAAAGGACCTAGTTTTTAAGTTTTTGTCAGACCCACTTTTAGCAGAATCAGGATGTAGTTTTTACAAAATTCCCAACCATCTTTTTATAAGCAGCTGCCAACACACACATTAGGAATTGCTAATCTTTTGACCCAACTCTAAAAACAATAGTCTCTTTACAAAAACCAAGTCAGCTGGATGTTTCTTCTCAATGTTGTGATCACAAATCCCAAAATTTACAATTTTTCCCTTGGATCTACTTGTGGAAAACCTGTCAGATCGTTGATTTTTCAAATATTTCCTTCATTCCAAATTGAATGTGAAGTTGTAGTCAAGACCAAGTATTCTTTAGTCTACTTTCTGATCTTACTTCACCTTTGACCTCCAAGCCCAGGGGGTTTCTTTGTTAGCCCTTAGAACTTAGCCTCTCTGTCCCTGGTTAGATAGTAATGTGGCAGTGATCACAGTGAAGTAAGTGACTTCATGCTGTCCTCAGAGCTCCAAAGTCTCTAAACTGAGCCAGGCTACGGATTAGAGAATGTCACAGACTTGGGGGATGGTTCTGATCCATCCCCTCTGGTAGGAGGCCTGGCCTCTTTCTTAGATGTTGGCCTCGACTGACTCAGCCCAATAATGCTGTACCCTGAAATGTACAGGTGTGATTTGACAGGAGCTTTTCACCCTTTACAAACTGGGCCTCCTAATGAGAATGTAGGCTCATAGAGCAATAATTCACGTGTAGGTGGCCTGTAAGGAAAGTTTTAACAAAAGAGTTGGTTAAGAAGCTGATTTATTTTCTTGCTTTAACTCTCTTGTCATGTGCTGACTGGGGGCGGAAGAAGAGAGGAGGGTGGAGAATGGTGCTACTGAAAGCATTTATCTTCATTTCTGCCATCTCCCAGTGTTTATTACCCTGTGATCGACGGATGAGGAAAGCTGCCAGTCAAACCCACGTTCAGCACATTTCCATTTCCCTTCTTTGCAGATTTTAGGCTTTTGAAATCTGCATCCTCTTTGCAGCAGTAAAGGTCGTTTTTCTCTTGCTCTGAGAAGCCCGAGACCCTCTGGTCCAATTCCACTCATTTGTGCTTCTACCAAACAATAAAACCTGCAGGAGTCTCAGCAATTTAAGACAAGTGATTGGTGAGAGCTCTTCAGTGTTTGAGCCAATCACTCTCTTTATCTTTCTCTCTCACCCCTTTCTCCCTGAATCCTTTCTCCTACCTTACCCCACCTCTGCCCATCCTTCTGCTGAGGCACCCCCTTTAAGCAGCTTCATTGTGCCACAATAAGAGGATGACAGGTTTCCTGACTTCTTTTCTTGGCTTCACTCAGGGACCTCCTGCCTCAGCCAGTGTCCTCCCAGCAACAGGGGTTGCTGGAACCTAAATACAGGGAATGCCAGGTTTGGGGTGATGTGGAAGTGGAGGTAGAGTGATTCTTAATACTCTCGTATTCACCTGGATGCCTTCTGTCAGAGGTAGAGGGTTTAAGGAAATCCCTGCCTGGTGGGAGTGAATGCTAGGTTTTTTGTTTTTGTTTTGGGGTTGGGTTTTTTCCCTCCATTTCTCCTGAAGGCAGTGGGTTTTGGAATGCTGTTCCTAATAATTTTCCAGTAGCGTGTGTTCTTGTGAGCTTATTTGTTTTTGTCTTAAATAATGTTTGTGGGTGGAAGAAAGGTAATGATATTCATGTCTTTGAAAATGCATGTTCTGCTTTCATAATTACATCATTAGTGTAAGTAAGTGTAGATAATTGCTTCATTAGATTGAATATATTGAAGAAGGGCAGGTCTACAGAACGGGGATGAAAATGTGCTGCAGCTTCGTCATCTTACCACACAGAAGCATCTTGGCTTGACTTCAGAGAGCTAGGAGGTACCAGCTGTCCTGTTAACAGTCAAGATTAATCCTGGGTTTTAATGTGAAGGGAGGAAAGAGTGAGGACCCAGAGAAGAGCAGCTTACTTCCTTTGCTGTAGAGTGATAATACATTGCTGAACTCTGGATGACACTGTTACCTTCAAGCCAGTGTGACTGAATCATTGGTGATCCTTGAGTTAGGAAGTAGAGTAGTCTTACGGCAGCCCTACCACCTTTGGACTTTCTGAAGCTCACTTAGGCCTAATGTCATGAGCCTGATGCTCTGTTTGACCTCTTTGAATGACTTATTAAGGGAAAATGGCCATGCCAGGCCTAGAGGTTACATCCTCCCATCAGATCTAATGACTTTCCTGTAGAGTTGAATATGACTGATTTCACATCATGTCCATGACTGACTTTGTGTTCATCCTGTCTAGTTATGTATCTCCTCTTGATTTCAAGGCATGTTGAAAACTAATATAAATACTACATGCTTCTACTTATGTGTGGTATCTAAAACATAATCAAATTCATAGAAACAGGAAGTAGAACTGTGGTTTCCAGGGCCCAGGGCAAGGGAGGGAAGTTGTTTAATAGGTATAGAGTTTCAGATTTGCAAGATGAAAAAATTCTGGGGCTCTGTTTCACAACATTGTGAGTATATGTTATGTGTTTTTTTACCACAATTAAAAAAAAAATTAATACCACTCTCCTATTCCCATATAACAACAAATATTCTTAAAAATTCAAATATTTTGGAAACTAGTAGTTTATAAAATAACATCTATAAATATCATAATAAATTAACAAATGATTTCAAAAAAAATTAATACCAGACTCTGTATTATTTACTCTGAGATCGGAGGAGATTGGGTGCATTCAGGGCTGTATGGCCATGGACGCTGGCTGTATTACTTACTCTGGATAGGAAAGCTATATCTGTATCTACTGCTCTGGCCCTAATGAACTTCAGTTAATTCCTCTTCCTTCTCTTGGCCTGTTTTATTTTTTAATTTCTTTACATAGATTTTATTTATTTATTTTTAGAGAGGGGAAGGGAGGGAGAAAAAGGAGGAGAGAAACATCGATCAGTTGCCTCTCATATAGAGACTGAACCCGCAACCCAGGCGATGTGCCCTGAGTGGGAATTGGACCGATGACCTTTCACTTTGCAGGATATCACCCAATCAACTGAGCCACACCAGTCAGGACTCTTGGCCTGTTTTAAAGCTATTCTGCTGTGGCTACATAAACCCAGTTTGAAATGTTGTTTTGATAATTTTTTTTTTAAATCCTTGCCCAAGGATGTATTTATGGATTTTAGAGAAGGGGGGGGAGAGGCAGAGAGAGAGGGAGAGGAGAGGGGCAGAGAGAGAGAGAAAAAGAGAGAAACAATCAATATGAAAGAGAAGCATCTATCAGAGAGGATCAAACCCACAACCTTTTGGTGTATGGGGCAATGCTCCAACCAACTGAGCCACCTGGCCAGGGTGAGAATATTTTCCATGAGACTGTAGTACCTAGAAATATTTCATGGCTGTTTTTTTTCCCCTACCTTGCACACTGTCTGCATTCCAGGCCTTAACCAATTTCCTTGTTGAGTTCTCAGGCTATCATTTGTTGTTTTGTTGGCCTCATCCAATGCCTTTGACCTCAACGATGTATTTCTTGGTTCCTCTACTAAAGTTCATGATTTGTGTGTAGACTAATTACCCATATTCTAGGAGCAGGAGCTTTGGAGCCTTTAGGAGTCTATTGGTCAATCAAATTATGTTGATTTAGGGTCCCAGTTCCTGCTAAGAGAATGTCATTGACATCTATATCTACAAGGTATTTATCCTGTAATTTATGTTAGATATATTTGAAACAAATGTTGTCTAATGACTGACACCCGTTTAAGTGACCAGTTAGAACAGTTATGAAACAGCCTAAATCTCATCGACAGACCACACACACTTTACTCAGAATATTTCCTATGTCAGAATTATAGGCACACACATAATACTTGCTGGGAATTTTATTTTTGTGTTTTTACAGAAAATGATGCCCCCTAATACTTTTATTTTTTTTATTTTAGCCTCAGAAAAAAAATGACTTGGTTTTAACTGTAAGTAATATACTCAGAATTGATCTTTGAAAACCTACTTTTTCCTTCAAAAGGAAATATTTGTTTCCCTCAGAAACTTTTATGATTTCTGGGTTCAGTGAAGTATATTTTCTATAAATAAAAAATACTATTTTATTCTCATGTGAACCTGTGGTTCAGTTACAAACATACAATGGAACATTATTCAGCTACATTATTCAGATACATGCTATGACCTAGATGAACTTTGAAAACACTCAGCTAAATAAAAGAAGCCAAACAAACAGCCACCTGTTGTATGATTGCATTTATAGGAAATGCCTAGGAGAGATGAAACTATAGACACAGAAAATATATTAGTGGTTGCCTGGGCTAGAGGGGGGAATGGGGCAGATTAAACGGAATGACTGTTAATGGATAAGGTATACGGGGAAGTGGGCGGTGAAAATATCCTGAAATTAAATAGTAATGATGGTTGTTGTGTAAATGATTTTGATAATGGTTGCACAACTGTGTGAATATACTAAAAACCCTTCAATTGTATATACTTTAAGTAGGTGAATTGTGTGGTGTGTGAATTATATATAAATAAAGCTCTTTTTAAAAAAAATTTTTTAAAGTTTTATTTATTTATTTTTAGAGAGAGGGGAAGGGAAGAAGAAAGAGAGGGAGAAAAACATCAGTGTGTGGTTGCCTCTCACATGCCCCCTACTGGGCACCTGGCCTGCAACTCAGGCATATACCCCCACCAGGAATTGATCTAGCATCCCTGTGGTTTGCAGGCCTGCTCTCAGGCCACTGAGCTACACCAGCCAGGGCTAAAGTTGTTATTTTTAAACAAACTATAGTTAGGTCATTTTCCTCAATGTCAAAACCATAAATGGGAACTGAGAGAAACTTCTGTCATTAGAGAAAATCTTGTTGTCTGCCATCAGGGATTCTTCCAGGTCCCCCCCCCAGGTTATAGAAAAATCAGCTGTTCTCTTCTGTGAGACTTTTAAAGTGGTGGTAAGGTGACAAACTGATTGTGACTAAGTGTTTAGTTATACCTCCTTAGAACAAATATAAAGGTTGCATTTGAATGAAGCTTTCTGGAAAGAAGTGTTCTTTCTAGGATGCCATTCATTATATACTTAAGGGAAGAAGGATGCTTTTTATGTCTAACCAATCCTGTGTTATGTTGCTGTAAGAAGAATTGTTTTTTCTTAGACAGAAACCAATTTATTACAAAGAACTCAAACAATATATAAGAAAAGACTTAAAATAACCAAACATAAAAATGCACATAAGATGTGGGTAAGCAATCACACTAAAGGAAATTAAAAAATGCTCACCAATACTCTAAATTATTAAAGAAATTCTAAGGGATACCAAAAATGGAATTGCTATTTTTTCATTTCACAAATTGATCCAAATTTATATGGAATAGTATTTTTAGTAATATCCTTATTGAGATATAATTTATATACCATATAGTTCACCTATTTGAAGTATACAATTCAATGATTTTTAGTAGATTTACAGAGTTGTGCAACCATTGCCACTGTCTATATATTTCAGAACGTTTTTATCACCTACTAAAAACCCCATGCCTCTTAGCATTAACTTCCCCCATCACTTCCCCTGCACTCTCCGGCCCCAGGCAACCACTGATCTACTTTTTGTCTCTAAAGCTTTGCCTATTCTAGACATTTCATTTAAATGGAATCAGACAATATGTGGTCTTTTGTGACTAGCTTTCTAAGAATTTTGGTAAGTTGTTCAGCTGCACCTACCCTGAGGTTTCAAGTCTCAGTTATACTGACCAGTTAGGAAGCTGGTTCTTGGCTTTGTATCACAACCAAGCAGCAAGATAGTAATTGTGTTTCCAGGCTGATGAGAGTTTGTGCCCCCAGCCCCACTCCTATTCTGTCTTCCCAGCAGCAGCATGGAGATGCCCATTCTGAATGAGGCAGCCTCAAACTGAACAATTTTATAGGACCGAAATATATTTTGTTTCCATCTTTGTAACTTGCCCTTTTTTACCCTCCCAAATTAGCTTTTATGATAGATTTGCTAATGATTCCCATTGTTCCATATTTCCACGGCACTGTTGAATCATTGTCTTCATTTCCCTGCTCCAAGAACAGATCTTGGAGAGAGGCAAGAGAAAAAAAAACTGTTTTGAAAAAAGACTCCTAATTCTCCTTTCCAGGCAACAGAAGAGAGGAGTCTGAGTGAAGCAGAGGTGGCGAGATGCATGCAGGCAATCAGGCTTGGTAAAGTTCACCTACCCTGTGACTGTCATGACTATTAAGATTCTATCCCAGACTCAATACCAAAACCTGACTCAGAGAATGAGACTTGTCAGCTTGGTTTATGCCATTGTTGCTCTCGATAGTTGGCCAGGATCACTGGATGTAAGTTTCTGCTGCTGCCGCGCCCCCCCCCCCCTTTGTTTTGTCCTCATCAGAATAATCCTTATTTACTCTTTTGCTTCAGGAAAAGAATTCTGGTTGACTAATAGTATCCTTATGGACAGCTGCTGTTTCCTAGAACATGAATGACAGTTTTGGTCTCTGTCTCTCTCTCTCTCAATCTCTCTCTCAAATTACCATATTTTGCCGTGTATAATGCATGCTTTATTGCCCAAATTTTTGAGGTAAAAATAAGGGTGCGCATTATACATGGATATAACAATGGGCATAATAATCCTGTGCATATAATGTGCACAAAAACATGGGTGTACATTATACATGGGAGTCATTATATACAGCAAAGTGTGGCAAAGGACTTTTTAAAGAGCAGTATAGGTTTACAGAAAAATTGAGTGGGAAGTACAGAGAATGCCTGTATACCTTCCTCGCCAGCATACACCCATAGCCTCTCCCACCATCAACATCCTGCCTCAGAGTGGTGCATTTGTTACAATTCATGAACATTGACATGTCATTATTACCCAAAGTCCATAGATTACATTAGAGTTCACTATTGTGTAACTTCTGTGGGTTTTATCAAATGTATGAGGACATGTATTCACCATATAGTATCATACAAAATAATTTAAATGCCCCCCAAAACCTCCTTGTTCTTCAACTGTACATCTCTCCCCACCCCCAAACCCCTGGTAACCATTGATTTGTTTACCGCGTCCATAGTTTTTACTTTCTCAGAATGATGCATAGTTAGAATTATACAGTATATAGCTTTTTGTTTCTTTCACTCAGCAATATGTATTTAAATTTCCCGAATGTTTTTGTCACCAGAAAGGGACTGGGACCAAGGTGGGTCTGCTCCAGCACGGTCTGGAATATGTGGGTTGTTAACTTCTTGCAGGGAAGAGTTCACCACACGGGTCCAGGTGATTTTGATAGTACATTTATTAAAGCTGGGGACAGTGAAATAAAGGAACAGAAGAGGCAAGATCACAGCAGCAGGAGTGAGCCTAGGCACAGCTGCCTTGGCTCTTTGGAAACGTGAGGAAGAGTTGAGTCTGGGCAAGGCTGCCTAAGCCGTTTAGAAAGACAGTCACAGAGACAGAAGAAGTGAGCCAGCTGGGCCACGTGGACTCAGGAAACAAGTTACAGAGGCAAAAGAATGGCCCTTGGAGACAGGTTCAGGAGGTTAGCCCAGGATAAGATGCCGCTGCCTGCTGCTTACCTGGTTGTAAGTCTCCTGAGAACCTTTAGAACTCAGGAGAAAGAAAGCAAAGATACATGCCTGAGGAAAGGGCGGGGGGGTTCATGTGTGCTCAAGGGAGAGTGCACACTGAGCCTTTTGTCTTAAGGGTTTTTATCTGTTTTCTAAAGGTGGGGAATTTTAGGGGAGGTTTACATCAAAATATTCATCAGCTTTCCATGTGTGTCCTTTGATATGCTAATGAATCAAAATAAGCTTATAGAAGGAGTAGGGTCATTCTCTGGATAGTTTCACCTTCAAAGAATGTCACCAAAGAGGGACTAGGACCAAGGCTAGCCTGCCCCAAGCGTGATCTAGAATGTGTAAACCATTTGCTCCTAAGTGTCCTTGGTTAGGGGAAGACAAGACCTTGAGATTTATCATCTGGCTATAAATTGCGTGACCATTTATCTGTCTCAGTTTTCCCATTCTACTTGCCAAGAAATCTCCTACCTTTTTATGAATCTGCCTTATTTTCGTGGCCTGATGCCTCATTTATTTCTAGAGGTGAATAATATTCCATTGTATGGATGTGCCACAATTTATCCATTCTCCTCTTAAATCTTGGTTGCTTCTAAGTTTTGGCTCTTATGAATAAAGCTGCTCTGAATATGCATGTGTGGATATATGCTTTCAACTCATTTGAATATATACTAAGGAACATATATGGTGAGAATATATTTAGTTTTCCAAGAAACTGCCAAACTCTCTTCCAAAGTGGTTATACCATTTTGTATTCCCACCAGCAATGAAAGAGAGTTCCTGTTATTTCATATCCTCTTCAGCATTGGGTATTATCAGCATTTAGATTTTAGTTATTCTGTTAAGTGTGTAGTAGTCTCATTGTTGTTTTAATTTGCAATTACCCAGGGGGCAATGATGTTGAGCATCTTTTTATATGCTTCCTTGCCATTTGTATTTTCTTTGGTGAGGTGTCTGTTCAGATACTTCGTCCATTTTCAAAGTCAGGTTCTTTTTTTTATTTTTGCATTTTAAGTGCTATTTGTATATTTTGGGTGCCAGTTCTTTATCAGATAAGTATTTTCCAAAGATTTTTTTCCCAGTGTATTGCTGGTCTTTTCATTTTTTTTTAATAGTGTATTTTTTATAGAGCAGTCTTAATTTTACAGAAAAATTGAGCTTTATTAAAGTCAAACTCATCAACTTTTTCTCTCATGGATTGTACTTCTGGTGTTATTCTTAAAAGTCTTTGCCCAATCCAAGGTCATGTAGATTTTCTCCTAGGAATATTATCGTATTTTGTTTTATGTCTAGGTTATGATTCAATTTCAGTTAATTTTTGAAAAGTGTAAGGCTCGTGTCTAGATTCATTTTTTTGGCATGTGGATATTCAGTTGTTTCAACATCATTTGTTGAAAAGACTATTCTTTCTCTATTGAATTGCCTTTGCACCTCTGTCAAAGGCTTGTTGACTATATTTGTGTGGGGTCATTTGGGGGCTTTTCATTCTGTTCCATTGATCTATTTTTCTGTTCTTTTGCCTAGTCCTCACTATCTTGATTACTATAGCTATAGGGTAAGACATAAAGTCAGATAGTGTCAGTCCTCCAACTGTGTTCTTTCCTTGCATATTGTGTTAGCTATTCTGGATATTTTTGCCTTTCCAGATAAACTTCAGGATCAGTTTGTCAGTATTCACAAAGTAGTGTTCTGGGATTTTGATTGGGATTACACTGACTGTATAGATCCAGTTGGGAAGAGTTGACATCTTAACATGATTTAGTCTTCCTGTCTATGAACAGGGACTATCTTCCCCATATTACTGGAAATCTCTTTGGTCTTTTGTGATTTATCAGAGTTTTGTAGTTTTCATCATATAGATCTTATGCATAATTTTTTAAGATTTATACCTAAGTATTTCTTTTCTTTTGGTCTAATATAAATGGTATTGTATTTTTTATTTCAAATTCCAATTATCCATTTCCTCATTGCTGGTGTATAGGAAAGCAGTTGACTTTTTGTATATTAAGCTTGTATGCTGCAACCTTGATATAATGGCTTAATTGTTCCAGGAGTTAATTTTTTTATTATTTGGGATTTTCTATATAGGCAATCATATCATCTGTAAATAAAGACAGTTTTATTTCTTCCTCTCCAATCTGTATACCTCTTATTTATTACTTTTCTTGTTTTATTGCACTAGCTAGGACTTCCAGTACAATATTGAAGAGGAATGGTAAGAGGAAATATCCTTGTTTGTTCCTAGTCAGGGGAAAAGCATACAGTTTTTCACATTACCTATGATTTTACTTTATTATTATTTTATTAATTTTTTATCAGCACCACAGATTTAATGACTCAAGAAAGCAAAAGGATGGTTAAATTTTCTACTGTTCTGAAAATTGGCATGTAGCATTTGCTATAGCAAGGGTTGAATGTTAGTTTCTTTTTTTAAAATTAATTTATTGGGGTGACATCAGTTAATAAGATTATAAAGGTTTCAAGTGCACATTTCTATGACATGTGGTCTGCACACTGCATTGTGTGCCCACTGCCCACAGTCAGATCATCCTTTGCCACCATACACTTGTATAATTTTAGCTGTAGGCTTTTATCCAATTGAGGAAGTTTTCTCTTCCTAGTTTGTTGATAGTTTTTATCATGAATAGGTCTCAGGTTTTTTCAAATGCTTTTCCTGTATCTATTCATATGATCATAAGATTTTCTTTATCCTGTTGATGTGGTGGATTATATTAATTGATTTTCAAAAGTGAAATCAGCCTTGCACACCTGGGGTAAATCCCACTTGTATCATAATGTATACATTTTTTAATACATTTTTTGGATTTGATTTGCTAATATGTTGTTGAGAATTTTTGCTTCTGTGTATATGTTCATGAAAGATATTAATCTGTAGGGGTTTTTTTCCTTCAATGTCTTTACCTGGTTTTGATATTGCAGTAACACTGGCCTCATAGAATGAGTCAGAAAGTATTCCTACTTCTGTTTTCTGGAACAGAATGTAGAGATTTGATAGAATTCCTTAGATGTTTGGCAGAACTTTCCAGTGAACCTGCCTGGCCCTACGTGCTTTCCATCTTGGGAAGTTATTAATGATTGAATCAATTTAATAGATATAGGCCTATTCATAATATCTGCTGCTTCTTGTGTAAATTTTGGTAGAGTGTCTTGCAAGGAATTGGCCTGTTTCTTCTAGGTCAGGGGTGTCAAACTCATTTTCACTGGTGGCCACATCAGCCTCGTGGTTGCCTTCAAAGGGCCAAATGTAATTTTAGGACTGCTGCTATAAATGTAACTACTCCTTAACTAGGGGCAAGAAGCTTGGCACTGCCGCCAGGTAGAAACAAGGTGGAGGGCTGGATTGACCCTTGGGCCTTGTGTTTGCCACCTGTGATCTAGGTTATCAGATCTGCATGTGTCCTTGTTTATCATAGTCCTTCATTATCCTTTTAGTGTCTATAGGATCAGTAGTCATGACCCCTCCTTTCTTTCTGATGTTAATAATTTGCGTTTCCTCTCTTTTGTTCTTAGCCTGGCTAGAGGTTTATTGATTTTATTGATCTTTTCAGAGAACCAGCTTTTGTTTTCTTTTTTTCCCAGCTTTTGTTTTCATTAATATTTTTTTCTCTATTGATTTCTTGTTTGCAGTTTCATTGATTTCTGTCTAATTTTTATTTATTTCTTTTCTTCTGCTTACTTTGGGTTTCATTTGCTTTTTTCCATTTCCTAAGGTAGACACTTAAGTTATTGATTTTACAATAGATATTTCTTCTTTTCTAATATATTCATTCAGTGTGGTAAACATCCCCTTTTGTACTGCTTGTGCTGCACCCTAGATTTTAATGTTTTATTTTCATTTAGCTCGAAATATTTTTTCATAATTTTAAAAAATATTTTTTTATTTATTTTTAGAAAGAAGGGAAAGGAGGGAGAAAGAGAGAGAGAAAAACATCTGTGTGCGAGAGAAACATCTATCACTTGCCTCTCACACACCCCCAACTGGGGACCTGGCCCGCAACCCAGGCATGTGCCCTGACCTGGAATCAAACCGGGGACCTTTTGGTCTGTGGGACAATGCCCAACCCATTGAGCCATGTGTTACTTAAAGTGTTGCTTAATTTCCAAGTATTTTAGGGCTTTGCAGTTATCTTTTTATTACTGATTTCTGTTTCAATTCCCTTGTGGGCTCTTCACAAACTGACAGCATACTTGGTAAAGAGTGCAGGGCTTAGACATTTAACCATAACTCTAAAATTCAGTACTTTCTCTTGGTGCTGGTGCATTATTTGGGCCAGTCTCTTACAAAAGGACTTCTGTGAGTTGTTGATTACAGAGCTGTACCCATGGAGGAAAAGCATACAGAGATTGGAGTAAATTATCAAAATTAATTTTAAAAGTGGTCATTTATTAGATACTTACTATTTGTCATCATATTACATTTGTTTCTAAGTTCTCCCAACAGCTCTATAAGTTGTAGGTGGTGGTGGTGGTAGTAGTAGTAGTAGTAGTAGTAGTAGTAGTAGTAGTATCATATTATTAGTCAGGCATGCTGCTATACATCCTACAATGCACGAGACCCACCACACCTCCCTAAATAAAGAATCATCTGGCCCAAATATCAACAGCGGAGGTTGATAAACCTGAGGCTTGTTCCGTTCTGGTTACTGAGAAAACTTTGTGGCCTCAGAAATCCCTAAGCAGTCTCAGGATTTGGTTTCTGAGGTTAAATCCCTCCTGTATAGATACTTTGTAGTTCAGTCCATTAACTCATTCTGGCACATTTCCTATACCTTCAACTTAGTGGCCAGAGCACTACTAAATGGTTGGGTGTTTTAATAGGGTAATACTTTTTCCTTCTGATAATTCTGAAAGACTGGCTTGATTACCTGTAGTTCTTGCAGAAGAGAACCTGGTGACAATGCTCTACTCTGTTGTTGGCGTCTTTAGCTCCTTAATCTATGTTTATATGGCACTGAAACCTGATTCTCTCTGGTGCCAGGCTTCTTTGCCTCTCAGCACTCTGGCACTATTGGCAGAAAACACCTCCCCAGTCTCTTCCACACACATTTATTTTATTGCACAGATGTTCTCCGGGAGACGTTTCTTGAGGCATCCACAGGACGCTTCTAGAGCTGTGAATGGGAGTCTTAATCATTTGTGTTCCCAGTTGCAGGTCCACAATTCGTGAAGCATCTGGTATTTTCCTTAACTGTTTTTCAGTTCGTACCTCTCATCATGTCTCCCATATTTTAAGCTCCTAGAATATGGGGTTTGTTTCTTCAGTTTATTTTCAACCTTCTTTTAGCAACTTGCATTTTGTTCATCATATACTGAGAAAATCAACTTACCTTCTTCCATTTTAGGTTATGTGCTTTTTTTTCTATGAGAAGTGGAAGGAAATGATAAGGAACTAAAGTAATTTGAGAGAGATGAGTGGTCAAATGGAGATGCCAACCATCAGATAAGCAAGCCAGGGAAACAGTTCATAAGCTCAGTGGAATTGAGCTTGGGTGAGAGTGAAACTGAATAATTCTGTCCTGGGAAGTGCAAGCCAACCAAGCCTGTTTCTGCCAGTAGTGCCAGAGTGCTGAGAACATCAGGAAGAAAAGTGTCACCCTATTAAAAACCCAAACATTTAGTGGCCTCTGGCCATGAAGGTGAAGATGTAGTCCTGGGAAGACCTTAGAATTAAAAAATGGTTTTAATTATCAAGGAGACCTATAAAAATCAAGAAAGTTCCTATTAAGAAAGTCCTACAAGAATCTTAACCTCCTCGTGACCCAGAAGTTTGCAAAAGTTTCCATCAGATGTAATTGTTATTGAATTTTCTATAAAGGTTAACAGGAAGGGCAGGTATTTACCTCATTTGAGGGATGTGCCATAGGACCCTCGATAGGGGTTTGAGGTCAGTGGACTCATTGGTAGCACCCCCAAATACTGTCTTCCTTGGGCTTTAGGGAAACCATGACCACTTGGGTTTATGTCTTCGAATCTGTAAGATTTCAAAGAGGATATTGTTTGGGGGGTATTGTTTCTCTAGAACAGTATTTCTCAACCTCTCATTATTATCCTCCTGAGGAGCCTTTTTAGATACATTTTTTCTAATCTTCTCTATGCCCATGAAATTTTAATATCACAGATATGCTGTATATCTGTTTATATACCACATTATGTAAGAGGGGAACTAGCAATTGTACTGAGATTTTTTCTCCCATGAGCTAGTTTTCATCCCCATGAGGGCAGTAATGCCCATGTTGAGAACTAATAACCTAGAAGAATCACCATCTTGGAAATGAGCTGTTACAGTATTTGTACCTTTCTTTACAAATTGAAACTGGGATGAGAACGCCATCAGTAAACTAATGTTGAGAAGTCTTCTCATGCCATGGCCTGCAGCAACTAGAGAAGAGTACTTTTCTAATATTTCATGGCTTGTATAGAAAACGTTGTCTCTCTGAACAATCTCTTGACCATTTGAGGAAAGAATTGGAAAACACCAGGAATAGCAGAGCAATAAATGCAGTTCTCTAAAAGTTAAAAAAAAAGAAGAAACAGATGACAAGACCCTTTTGTGGTGATATGCAGAAGAGGAATACAATGATACTGAAGAATGCAGGTATAAAATTGTCCACTGTCCCAAGCTAGTAAGCTCTAATAAGTTTAGTTTCTCCAAGTAGGAATTGATTTGCAGCAGAGAATGCCATTTAGGTTGTCGAGCATACAAGGATGTTCTCCTAAGAGGGTTTGGCTCTGTCTGATTAGAAGGGTGGTTGTGTATGAAATGCACCTTGGAAGGAGGAGGAGGAAATGACATGTTCATGTAAATGAAATACAACTGCAAATTAAAGTGTCATACTGTTATAAAAAAAATCCATTCTTTATTTAATTGGTAACCAAGGGAAACATGTCATACAGAAGTATATATCTCAGGGAAAGTTAAACTGTGAGATGTTACAAGTAAATCTGGATTCAAGGACATTCTCGTGGGGTGGGGTGAGGGGTGGCATTATAAAATATTGTCTTAATAAAAATATTTTGATGCTGAAAAACTAGGCTTATAAATTTCTGCTGTTGCATGAGAGGGGTACAGAAGAAATTAGCAAATATTGCCTCATTTGTTTTTTACTGTTTCTATCTATCCCAGTCAGTTGTGTGGTGACTGCCTCTTCCCTGGAGGAAGCCTCCTTTTGAGATATTTTATTAGGGAGGTCAATATATTAAGGAGGAGATGCTTTCTCCCAAAGAGTGCTGCTTACTACAAAGACATCCTGGGACTAAAATGCTTTTCTGTGTTAATAGTGACCCCTCACTTTTTTTTCACTTATTGTTTCTCGTATTTTTATGAAAATTCATCTGTGTCTTTTAGATTGTGAGCTTACTAGACAGGATATATACAGTATCTGCCACATTGTTGGCACAAGTAAATGCTAATAATGGGAGGGGCTGATGAATGGGGCCATATTTCCACGTAGAATTGTTGTTTACAAATATGTCTGGTTTCTCTTTGACATAGGGACTTGACAGGTGGGATTCGCTGGCCCTCTTCAACCTTAGTATGGTTCTTCTCTTGTAATCACAGTACTGTATTGACTTACATTCTCAGTAGAGACAAGTAGATAAATGCTGTAATGTGCTCTCTTTGTCTTCTCCCCCATCAGGGGCAGTGATTGGTGATGGACAGTCTGCTGTGGCCAGTAATATTGCCAATACTACCTACCGGCTCCAGTGGTGGGACTTCACTAAATTTGACCTCCCAGAAATCAGTAATGGTAAGCCAAGGTAGAACTTGGGGTACTGGTGGAAAGGGTATCTCTTACTGGTGAGCCAGAACTCAGAAACCCATGTACACTAGACTTTTCATCATCTCATTGAGGAGCTGATTACCATGTGCCATTTCTCTCTCTCTCAGTTAAGCAATTCACCAAACATATATAGAGCAGCAAACAGTGGTAGGTATACTACTAGGAACAATGCTAAGGTGGACACAGAAACGAAGATGTCTGTGCCCTGAGAAGTTTCCTGACAAGTAGTTCATTGTTTAAAGCCTAAAAGTTGAGGTGGAACCTCCTGGCAGTGGGCGGGGACACACCTGATGGGTGGTGTTGCTCTTATATCAGTCGGGGGCAAAGCAATTGTACAGTCCTTAGTTCATCCTAACTTGTTGCCTGCGTTGGTTGGCCAGAGCTGGTTCATGCTGGGGCACATTTAAAAAAAAAAAAAAGTTTAGGTGGAACTGAGAGAAAGAGAAAGGAGTATAGGAACAGAAAGCTGACCTTGTGACCCTTGAGGAAAGACTATAGTGATGTTAAACTCATTTATTAATCCAGAACTGAATGGAGTGGAGTGAAAGATCATGATTGACCTGTGTATATGTTTACACATATGTTTACAAATACGTCCATCTGACAGTCTTTGTTTCCCAGCCTTTAGGGAGGTCCGCAGTCCCATGTCCCAGTTGTTGAATTGGAACCATGACATTTCAGACATTTCACTTTCTGTGTAATGACGGACTCTCACACATTTCCTGAGAAGTGGCAGATCAGCCTCTACCTGAATATTTCTTTTCTTTGTTTTTACATTTAATATTACTTTGTATTAGTTTCAGATGTACAGCATAGTGATTAGATAATCACATACTTTACAGAGTGGTCCCCCTGGTTTTTCAAGTACCCACCTGGCATTATACATAGTTATTACAATATTATTGGCTGTTTTTCCTATTTGGACTTTACATCCAAGTAACTGTTTTGTAACTACCAATTTTTACTTCTCAATCCCTTCACCTTTTTCAGCCAGCCCCCCAATTCCCCACCCCTTTGGCAACCATCAGTCTGTCCTCTGTATCTATGATTCTGTTTCTATTTTGTTTGTTCATTTATTTTGCTCTTTAGATTCCACATATAAGTGAAATCATACAGTACCTGACTTACTTCACTTAACATAATACTCTTGAGGTCCTCTATGCTGTCGCAAATGTTAAGGTTTCATTCTTTTTGTGGCTGAGTAATATTCCGTTGTATGTATGTATCACGGCATCTTTACCCACTCATCTGTTGATGGGCGCATGGATCGCTTTCATATCTTAGCAATTGTAAGTAATGCTGCAGTGACCATAGGGATGCATATATTCTTTCAAATTAATGTTTTGTATTTTGGGGGATGTATACCCAGAAGTGGAAACTCTGGGTCATAAGGCAGTTCCATTTTTAATTTTTTGAGGAACTCCATAGTATTTTTCATAGTAGCTGCACCAGTCTGCATTTGCACTAAGTGCACTAGGGTTCCCTTTTCTCCACATCTTTGCCAACACTTGTTTGTTGATTTATTGATAATGGCCACTCTGATAGGTGTGAGGTGATGATAATCTCAGTGTGGTTTCAAATCACATTTTTCTCATGATGAGTTATGTTGAACATCTTTTCATATGTCTATGGGCCATCTGTATGTCACCTTTGAAGAAGTGTCTATTCAGGTCCTCTGCCCATTTTTTAACTGGATTGTTTGCCTTTTTTTGGTGTTGAGTTGTATGAATTCCTTATAACTGTTGGAAATTAACGCCTTATTGTATGTATCATGGGCACTTCCATTCATCTGCTTGAGAACTTCTGATGATAATTCACACTGTGATGAAAATGCCTAATCCATCACTGCTAAATCCCTGGCTAAGATCTTCTTTCTTGTATTAAGTCACCATTTCTTGTACCAAGCTGTCAGTTCCTTCTGTTGGTCCTAGTTCTACCTTTGAATCTCCACAGGATAAGTCTAATGATGCCTTTTTAAAAAAATTTTTTTAAATCTCCACCCAAGGATATGTTTTTATTGATTTTAGAGGGAGAGGAAGGGTGAGGGGAGAAAAATCGATGTGAGATCACACCTGTCAGAATGGCTATCATTGATAAATCAACAAACAAGTGTTTGCAAAGATGTGTAGAAAATGGAACCCTAGTGCACTGTTGGTGGGAATGCAGACTGGTGCAGCCACTATGAAAAATACTATGGAGTTCCTCAAAAAATTTAAAATGGAACTGCCTTTTGACCCAGCAATTCCACTTCTGGGAATATACCCTAAGAATTCCAAAACACCAGTACAAAAGAATGTATGCGGCCTTGGCTGGTGTGGCTCAGTGGGTTGAGCACTGGCCTGTGAACCCAAGGGTCACTGGTTCTATTCCTGGCCTGGGTTGCAGGCCAGGTCCCCAGTAGGGACTGCATGAGAGGCAACTACACACTGATGTGTCTCTCCCTCTCTTTCTCCCTCCCTTCCCCTCTGTCTAAAAGTAAATTAATAAAATCTTTATTTTAAAAAAAAAGAGTATATGCACCCCTAGGTTTGTAGCAGCATTATTTATAATAGTCAAGATCTGGAAACAGCCTAAGTGCCCATCAGTGGATAAAAAAGCTGTGGTGCATTTACACTGTGGAATACTATGCAGCAATAAAAAAAAGAAGGAACTCTTACTTTTTGCAACAGCATGGATAGACCTGGAATTATGCTAAGTGAAAGAAGCCAGTTAGTGAGAGACAAATACCATATGATCTCACTTGTATATGAAGTCTAACAAACAAAATAGAAACAGAAGCATAGACACATGGAGCATACTGACAGTTGTTGGAGGGGAGGGTAGTATGGGATGAAAGAAGGTGAAGGGAGTAGCCAAAGAACATATATGTATGAGCCATGGACACGGACAGCAGAGGGGGTGCTGGGTGGAAGTGGGCAAAGAGGGTAAAAGTAGGGATAACTGTAATAGCATAAACAATAAAAATACAATTAAAAAAAAAGAAATCAACATGAGAGAGAAACATCAATTGGTTGCCTCTTCTATGTGTCTCTACTGGGGATCGAACTCGCAACCTTTTGGTGTACAGGATGATGCATCAACCAGCTGGGTCACCCAGCCAGGGCTAATGATGCTTCTTCTTAGTGACAGACTTCCAATCTTTTTGAAGATAAACTGCAATTTCCCTTTAAATCTTTCTTTTCAGGCCAGACTTTAACTGGTCTGGTGTCCATGTCCTTGACAAATTCTGCTCATCTTCCCTTTTAGTTTTGGGGGGCCAGAACAGATAAAAAGCTCTAGGTGAGAGCTGTCCAATGCATAGTACACTGGTGCCTTAGACTGTTTTAGTTCAGCCTTAGGTTTCAGCAGTCTTTTTCTGAAGCCATTACTGAGTTTGCAGTAACTTAAAATGCTTTGATAATTAACAAACCAGGGTACTACCATCCTGTAGTTAGTTACTTGTGCATTTTGAATCTTAAAAAACCAAAGCAGTTTTTTTTGTCTTAATAGTGTCAATTGCAACTCCTAGTTCTTGTCTCTCAACATCTGTTTGAACTTTTGAGTCATTTTTTTTCTCTCAGTCTTACATTGTCCACTAACTTTATGAACATGCTTTCTCTGTCTTCCTTTGGATTACTAGCAAAATGGTGGATCAATTAGGACATTGCATCAAGCCTTGTGGTATGTTACTGTGGACTTCCTCTATGTCGATTCTGGTTCATGAATTAGCAGCCTGGGCTGAGTGTTCACATCTGAAGCCCACATTTTTCTAGCTCATCTACAAGGTATTAGAAGATTTTGTCAGATGCTTTAAAATAATCAAGATAATTCTCTGTGGCATTTTCCAATATGCCACTCTTGATATTCTTATCAGACAACGAAAGTGACACTAATTTTTCGTGTCCTGTTCTTAGTGACACCTCAGTAGCAATCATTTCTAAGTACTTATAACCCTCATGTTCAATAATCTGCTCTTTCATTCTGCTGGGAATCAACTGCAGTCCACCCTTACCCTTATTAAATACCAGTTTGCTTGTTCATCTCTGTATTTCTGGCCCAGGTCTTGTTCACTGTAGTTTATTTTCAGTTATGTTGTTGCTTTATTTTTTTTACTTTGTTTATGGCACTCTAAAATACTATGATTTGAAATACATTCATCATTCAAAAATTTTAAAAATAGAAAAGGTTATACAGTGAAAATTTTACCGGCCCTGCTTCCAGCTACCCACCACTCCTCCCCACAGGCAACCATAGTAAACAGTTTCTTATATGTCTTTTCAAGAATATTTTATACACACACACACACACACACACACACTACTGTATATATAAGCAAATACAAATGACTGTTTTTCCACCATCTGTTTAACACAAATGGCAGCATATTATACATGCTTCTTTCCGCACTTCGCTTTCTTTACTTTACAATATTCTTGATCTTTTCATTTCAGTGTATAATAAAGAGTTTAGTTGTTCTTTTTAATTAATTGCCTAAGCCATTGTTCAAAGGTACTATCATTTTTTAACCAGTCCTCTCTGATGAGGGTCTCTTAGGTTGTATTCAGTCTTTTGTTATGCAAACCATGATGCAGTTTGTCATTTGCACTTGTGTAAGTATGTCTATAGGATAAATTCCTAGGGAGGAAGAGTATGTATATTTGTGATTTTAGTAGATATTGCTAAATCACCCTCTGAGCAGGTAATGCCAATCAATTTATACTCCCATCTACAGTTTATGAGAGTGCCTGTTTGCCTAAACTCTACTTGTAAAATGTAGTATCATATTTTTGATATCTGAAAATCTAGTAAGTAAAAAAAATAATATGTAGGTATTTTACATTTAATTTCTCATATTACAAACCAGATTCTGTGCTTCTTCATACACTGAGCCATGCGTGTAGTAGCCTTTTCTTGGCTTGTCTGTGTGCTTTCTTGATTTTTTTAGATTTTATTTATTAGAGAGAGGGGAAGGGAGGGAGAAAGAGAGGGAAGAGAAACATCAATGTGTGGTTGCCTCTAGCACGCCCCCTACTGGGGACCTGGCCCACAACCCAGGCATGGGCCCTGACTGGGAATCAAACCAGTGACCCTTTGGTTCACAGGCTGGCACTCAATCCACTGAGCCACACCAGTCAAGGCTATCCATGTGCTTTCTTTACCTGTTTTTCTATTGTGTTGCTGGCCTTTTCCTTATCGGTTTTACAGGACTGCCTTATAAATGAGAAAATTATAAGAGGAATTTCCTAGTTGCCATTTGTATTTGACTTTGCTGGGGGTTGTTTTTCCCATGGAACTTATTTAAGTAGTCAAAATTATCCAACTTTCCTTTTATGGTCCCTAGATTTTGTGTCATCATTAGGGAGACCAGATAATACTTTTATATTTTAGTTTTTTACATTTAAATCTTTGATTCACCAAGAAATTTAACCTAATCCCAAAGAAGCAAAGTATGACCCAACTTTTCCCTTTACATGGCTGCTCATTTGTCCCAGATGACTTACAGAATAATCCATTTGCCTCCATTGATTTGGGATGTCACTTTCATCCTGTAATAACTTCTTGTGTATATTTAGATGCATTTCTAGGCTATTTTGTTCCAAGGATCTGTCTGATTACTCTTGTGAGAGTACCACATGGGTTTACATTTTGAGGCTTTATGTTTTAGAATCTGGTAGGACTAGTCTCCTCTTGTTATTTTTTTAATCCAAATTTTCCTGCCTGCTCAAGCATTTTTTGTTTTTATGCATGGACTTTAAAACTGCTTTGTTTTTTCCCCCCTGAAAAAAATCCTATTAGTAGAATTATTGCAATTGCATTAACTTTGTAAATTAACTTAAGGAGATTCAGTATCTTTGTATCTTCCAATGTAAGAACATGATATGATTTTCAGTTTCTTCAAGTTTCTCTTGTATTCTTAGGAATGTTAAAAGTTTTCTTCATTTGATCCTACCCATTTCTTAAATATATTGTTATAAGCTTACTTTTAAAGGTTTTATTTTTGCTTATTTTTAGAAAGAGGGAAAGGGGGAGAGAAAGAGGGAGAAAAACATCAATGTGCCAGAGAAATTTGGGTCATTGCCTCTTGCACATCCCCAACCAGAGACCTGGCCTGAAACCCAGGCATGTGCCCTGACTGGGAATTGAACCAGTGACCTTCCAGTTCATATGCCAGCACTCAAAATCCACTGAGCCACACCAGCCAGGGCTAAGCTTATTTTTAAAAGCTTACTATCTTACTGAGTTTATTTACTAGTTGTTATCATCTAAATCTCATGGTTTTCTAAGTATGTTATCTATAAATAGTAGTAATTTTACCTCCTCCATTCCCAGTTTTACACCTGTGATTTCTTTCTCTTGTCTAAATGCATTGGCTGCTATCCTCAGAACAATGTTAAATAATAGCAGTCATCCATGTATTGTTCCTGACTTTAACAGGAAAACATCTAACTTTTTCTCAGTAAGCATGTTGCTGGCTTTTGGGTTGAACTAGATAGAAATAGCTTATCATTTTAAGAAAGTCATCTAGTCGTATTTTACTGAGAGTTGGGTTTTTGTTTTTGGTTTTTATCAAGAATGGATATTGAATTTAGTCCTGCCTTCTCTGCATCTACGGAGAGGATCATGTGTTTTCTCTCCTTTGATCATTATGTTAATAGATTCTGTACTGTTGAACCCATCCTTACATTCCTTGTTTAAACCCTACCCTGGTTCATGGTATAGTCTTTAATGTTCAGTTCTCTTAATGTTCAGCTCACTAATAATTAAGTTTATTTCAGTGATATTTATGAGATGAATCTGTCCTTTTCTTGTTTCTAAAATCTATGGGTTTTGGTATCAGTGTTATACTTGTGTTATAATTTGGCGGTTTTTCTTCTTTGCCTGAAACAGTTTAAATAGTATTAGAATTGCTTATTGGTTTTTTTTTTTTTATCCTCACGCGAGGATATATGTATTGATTTTAGAGAGAGAGGAAGGAAGGGGGAGGAGGGGAGAGAGAAACATCGATCGATTACCTCCTGCACACACCCCAACTGGGGACAAACCTGCAACCTTTTTGGTATACAGGACAATGCTCCAACCAACTCAGCCACCCAACCAAGGCATGGAAGTACTTATACTTTTTATACAAAGGTCTGGTCCTGATACTCTTTTTCCTTCTCTTTTTTTTCATAATCACGGAAAGAGTTAGTTCTTTGATTACTTTACTTGTCTGCTGTCCTGTGATGGTCAAACATATGAACTCTTGAGTTAAACTGTCCAGGTTCAAATCCCCTGCTCAGCCACCTTCTAGCACTGTGACCTTGGTTACTTAATCTCTCCATACATGGTTTCCTTATCTACAAAATGTGTTTCCTTGTCTACAAAATGAGGATAAAATTGCAAACCTCATAGGATTGCTATGAGAATTAAATTAGTTAATACATATCACACACTCTGGTAAATATCATACCTGGCATTTACCATCGTAAATAGTCAGTAAGTGTTAGCTATTTTTATCATGCCTTTTTCTTGGAAATTGCACTGTGATTCTTTGAGAGTATGGCCACAATTCTAAAGGCACACCTGTCCCTGTTTTCAGTAGTCTGGGAAAACATGTTTTCATCTCTGGAGAGTTATATTCATGTAAACAAGACCGTTGCTTCCTTAACTTGTTGCCTTATCTGTAATGGGCTTCTGATCCTTGTTAAGCATGCTGTTTCTACCCAGTTGGAGATCATTTTCCTTGAGAGAAAGGCAAAATATTCAGAAGAACAAAGGCATTGAATGTGCTAGTAGCATATCTCACAAGACCTTTTTGGATGCCTTTAACATACATTTTTTGTACAAGCGTCTGAGCTCGTTCCAGCTACAGCTTCCTATCATTCTCCTCTGTGTTTCTTCTTACATCTTTTCTTTGATCATGGCTCCTGAAAAACCTGAGTTAATCAGGGAGCATCATGTACGACCAGGTTGACTCATTTGGTTTGGCTCACCTTCTCCCTCACTTAAATCGTGTGGTGTGAGAATTCTGCTTTTAAAAGTGCCCTGTTTTTCTTAGAGTTTTGACTTTGGGGAAAGCCTGCATTCTAGGAGTTTAGGGCACCTCTGCTGACAACCAGTGCTCCTTTTCATGTTATCACTCTCTAGAATGATAGTCACTTTTACCTGGGGTTCCTGTCATTATCTCTTAACTGCTTGTATTTTCTCGTTGGTCTGAATAAAGACTAGTTATGGTTTTGATCATTTCTGGAGTTAAGTTAAACATTTTTGCCACCCGTTTCAGTGGGAATAGTATCTGTAAAGAGTTTAGAAGTTTGTAAGTCCTGAAATGCAAAACTTTGAAACTGTTTTCCTGAAAAAAAAGGAACTCATTAGATTCACTGTGAATTTCACCTTTTAAGAGTCACCTCTTGTTGGGTAAATTGCATTGGTCACTAGGATGCCCTGAGTGGGATGAGGCATATCACACTGCAGGGATGTAGTAGCTGGTGCCTTTGGGGAGTGCGTATAGTGTCACCTGGAGCTCTCTGTGCAGGAGGCCTAATTCTGAAATAGGAGGGACCCCGGAATAGCCAAGAAGTTTCCTGCTGATTTAAACCCCTTTTGGTTTTGCATTTGCAAAAGCACTGCACCTGCTAATCACTCCCATGACCTCACTGGCTGGCCAGCAACAGGCTATAAATCAATCTTTGTACAAGGTGTTTGTTTATAATTTATGGAACTGATAGGAAGGCAGAGCCATCTGTTCCTTTAGGCATCAGTATTTCTAACCCCTCCCATTCCCTGCTAGGGCATTTTCACTTGGAAATCATTTATAATTAGAAGGAGATTACATTGCAGAGTCTGGAACATGGCTTCCTGCTGTCTTCTGTGTCATTTTTTTTCTCCCCTGGAGCTGCCCCACAGCAGCTCTTAAGCAGTTTTGATTTGAAAAATCCTTTCTTTCCTAGCCTTTATTTCCATTCTCTGCTGCACAGCTAATGGCTCCATCATCGTTCTTCCCGTTTTACTTTTAAGGGAAGGGCAGGTTGCTGGATCTACAGGCTAGGGATCAAGGACTGTTGGTAAGGCAGAAGTTTTCAAGTTTGGCCCCAGACCAGCAGCATCAGACACCTGGAAACTTGTTAGAAATGCAAATTCTGAAGCCTTAGCCCGGCACTGTTTTTAATAAGCCCTTCAGATGATTCTGATGTGGGCTGATGCTTGACAACCACTGTGGTAAGGCAAGGCAGGGAGAGGAACAAAGATTTCTAGTGGTAAGAGGTCTCCAGCATATTCGGCTACATTTCACTTCACCTTTTTCTCTCCCTGCTTACATTATTGTTGAGTCGAAAAGGATGAGTTGTCCTTGTCATTAGTGCATTTCTTCCTGTGGCCCCCCAAAAACTAGTAACAGAGATTTAAGAAATCTCTCCTTGTATAAACTAACTGATCAAAATTTCGCCCTGCTGAGAAGCTGCACGAGAGAACTGCAGGATTGACCACTCACCATTGTAACTGAACATTTCCATTTCCATGTGGGAAATTAATAGACAGAAAGCAGCAAATGTAAGATGCTAATTGGAGCTTTGAAATAAAAATGAGATTGTAAACACACCACCCAGAGCTCACTGAAATGAAACTACCAAATCACTGAGCGCCTACCTCATCCCCTTCATTAGGGTGGAAGTGAAAGCTAGACACTAGCTGCACAATTTCAGAAGCAGGACATGCTGTTGGAGAGGCTCTGTTTTAATTTTCAGCATTCTCTTTTCATTTGTTACATGCAGATCTGTGAGCTCACTGTTGTAATGGGGAGCAGTTGTGAAATTGGATGGAGTTGCAGGGAGGGGACAAATTGTGAGATGGCTGTTGACTCAGAATGATCATAATATAGTACAGACACAAACACAGTGGCTTGGACTTGAGACTGACAAATGCTTTTTGTTTTATGTGCCCAGTTTTTCAGGGGCTTAAAGCCAAGCTTTCCAGAAAAAGGAAAACCTTACATGTACTCTCTTCCCCTTTCCTGGCCACTCTTAGAAATTAATATGACAGTAAGCAGTACAATGCATTTTTTTATGTTGGTAGTGCATTTTGAAAGTCATTGTAGGCTCTATATGTTTGACTGAATTGCATGTTAACACACTTGAGCTAGATCTTTGTAACAGCAAGATAGAAAAGCTTACTTTCATAAAATACCCACCATGCATTTTTTTAGACATTAAATGTGGATAAAATAGTAACTGCAAAGCTGTTTCAAAGTCCACAGCATCCCATCTCCTTCCCTATTTATTTTCATGTCCTACTTAATATGTTCTCTTTACTTTGCTTCTCTCCCTGCCTTTGATGGTTATTGTCTAAACTGTCATTTTATTGTCTAAGAGTTGTGCCAAATCAAGGTTAGAAAACCAAGATGGATGCACTCCTGAAGCTTCCCACAGTTCTTTTGGTTCTGTATCCCCAAATGGAATCATGTGTCAATCCAGGGAAGGAGGAGGAGATTGTCATCTTCTTGGCAACAAGCTTGGGACCCTGAATAAGGAGCAGACAGCCTCTGTGCTAACTAGATAAATCTAACCATGCAGGCTAGAGCAGATGGTGGGTTGGAAGATGAGCAGTACAGAGCCCTAATGGTGATAGCAGTGAGTATTTGGATGTTATTATTTTATTAGTTAGCAAACAGAACCATCCTTGTAGTCCCTCCTCGGTTTTATGCGTAATGGTACTGTTGGTATCAGCCCCCCAGAGTTGGCACAATAGCCTAATCAATGTGTTCTCATGTCTTTTTTTTTTAAATCTATTCTGTCATCTCTGTGGTTCTTTTAGCAACACGCAGGGAAAGGGGGATGATTATAGGGTTTTAGAACTCACTGGGAGTCCCTGATCCCATATGCTTCAAGGCCCCTGAAAAGTATTTCTGCTTTGCTTTATTTTATTTTATTTTATTTTATTTTATTTTATTTTATTTTATTTTATTTTATTTTTATGTATTGCTGTTGGGGGTGGGTGGAGAGAAACATGAGTTTGTTGCTCTACTTATTTATACATTCATTGGTTGATTCTTTTTTTTAAGTATATTTTATTGATTATGCTATTATAGTTGTCCCATTTTTTTTTCTGCCCTTTATTACCCTCTACCCTCCTCCCACCATCATTCCCCCACCATAAGTTCATGTCCATGGGTCGTACATATACGTTCTTTGGCTTCTCCATGTCCTATACTATTCTTAACCTGCCCCTGTCTATTTTGTACCTACCATTTATGCTTCTTATTCCCTGTACCTTTTCCCCCATCTTGCCTCCCTGCCTCCCCCCACTGATAACCCTCCATGTGATTTCCATTTCTGTGACTCTGTTCCCGTTCTGGTTGTTTGCTTAGTTTGCTTTTGTTTTAGGTCCAGTTGTTGATAGTTGTGAGTTTGTTGTCATTTCACTGTTCATATTTTTGATCATCTTTTTCTTAGATAAGTCCCTTTAACATTTCATATAATAAGGGCTTGGTGATGATGAACTCCTTTAACTTGACCTTATTTGGGAAGCACTTTATCTGCCCTTCCATTCTAATGAAAGCTTTGCTGAATAGAGTAATCTAGGTTATAGGTCCTTGCCATTCTTGACTTTGAATGCTTCTTTCGAGCCCCTTCTTGCCTGCAAGTTTTCTTTTGAGAAATCAGCTGACAGTCTTACGGGAACTCCTTTGTAGGTAACTGTCTCCTTTTCTCTTGCTGCTTTTAAGATTCTCTCCTTATTGTTAATCTTGGGTAATGCAATTATGATGTGCCTTGATGTGTGCTTCCTTGGGTCCCCAGGACCCCAGGACATCCAAGTAATCTTCTTCAAATAAGAGGAGTAGTCTCTGTGCATGTGCATATAAAGTAGACCTAAATGAGACAAAGCCCAAAGTAGCTTGGTCCCTTTGGATGTGTTGTGTTGTTCTGCTTGTACCATGATATGAGCACTCTGGTTCCAGGCTCACATCAAGGGCAAGACGCTTCTTCCTGGCATGCAATTGCACAGTGAGCCTTGGAGAAGGATTCAAATGAAAACCGAAACAAAGCGTACAGGCACAGTCCCACTTCATGGGGAGCAGATTCTCTTCACCTGCAGACATTCCTCCCCCGCGCCCCACCCCACTCCCTCATACTGAGCCTGCTGCCTAGCTGACCCATGCTTAATTTTTGGTAACTGCCAAGTGCAGACTGAGGCCGCCCATGGAGACTGGCTTGCAGTAAGGATAAGGCATAGAGCATAGTGAGAAATGAAAAGAGTACCAGCCATCCAGTCAGGGCCAGGCTTTGTTTCTCTTTATCTTGTCTTATGGAGTTCGGAGTTAGTATTAGCAAGGAGCTGTCCAGAAGATAGATGTCCATAAATGTTCCGTCTCTTAAATGAGAAAGGAAGACAAAAACCTGTGCGTTGAGTTTCTTCTTCAAGGTCACAAAGCAGGTATAGAATATGAGTCTTTACCTGTATCATCGCCTTTTCCTTGGAATCAGTGGGTTTGCATTTTTATTCATCCTGGTTTTGATCTTTTGGACTACCAAAGCTGCTGAGTGGCTCTCCAGGAACAATTTATAATAATAACTTTTTTCTTACCTAATCTCTCAAGTGATGTTTCCGAATTGTGAACTAAGACTCGGCAAGTGGTCGTAGTTGTATTGACTATCTGTAGTTTCCTATTAAAGTGGTAGAGGAGATGGCTGGTGTGACTAGTGGATTGAGCATTGGCCTGTGAACCAAAGCATTGCCGGTTTGATTAACAATCAGGGCTCATGCCTGAGTTGCAGGCCAGGACCCCAGTAGGAGGTGCATGAGAGGCAACCACATATTGATCCTGCTCTCTCTCTCTCTCTTCCTCCCTTTCTCTCTGCCTAAAAATAAATAAATAAAATCTTTTTAAATAAAGTGGTAGGGGAGACATCTTTATTCTCTTTTGTATTTCTTGTTACATGTCACTTTAGTTTGATTAAGCAGCCTGTAACGTTTCCAGAGAGGGTTCAGGCCCTTAAGAAAGCCCCCAAATTTCTTGACCCAGAATTTTTCACGCCATCAACTTCTAACATTCTTACCCTCTTTCTTTGATGCAGCCTCCGTGAATGTGCTGGTGCAGAACTGCAAGATCTACAATGATGCCAGCTGTGACATTTCTGCAGATGGCCAGCTTCTGGCAGCTTTCATCCCTAGCAGCCAAAGGGGCTTTCCCGATGAAGGCATCCTGGCAGTGTACTCCCTGGCCCCCCACAACTTGGGTGAAATGCTCTACACCAAGCGTTTTGGTAAGGGATAGGAAGCCCAATCTAGTGACAGAGGGATGCTGGTACCTTGGCATGAGCATTCCTAGGAGATGCAAGGTATAGGTGGGAGTAATGGTCACATACTGCCTCACTGGGGCACTGACCAGAGGAAGATTGCTTTGCAGGAGTCCTGCCTCGTAGCATTGCCAAAGATGCTTAGGATAAAAGTCCTCCCTGCTGCGATAGCATCAGTGATATACTCCTTGTTGTGATGGCCAGGAATAAGGGAGGAGCTTTGTTCATGACTTGGGGAAGTGGGCACACTCATGTAAGGCAGTTTGGCATTGTGTATTAAAAGCCCCAAAAATGTATGTTTTCTTTGATCCAGTAATCTCATTTCTAAGGAAATCATAAGAAAATTATACAGCCTTGACTGGTGTGACTCGGTGTGTTGGGCGTCATCCCATGAACCAAAAGGTTACTGGTTTGATTCCTTGTCAGGGCACATGCCTGGGTTGTGGGCCGGGTCCCCGGTGGGGGCCACGTGGGAGGCAGCCACGCGTTGGTCTTCTCTCCCTCTCTTTCTCCTTCCCTTCCCCTCTGTCTAAAAATAAATGAATAAAGTCTTTTTTTTAAAAAAGAAAGAAAACTGTAGAAAGATTTATATACAGTACTATTCCTTATCATGGAGAAAACTGTCAAATTGTGACGAATTGCTTAAGTAAGTGATGGTGGATTGATAGGATAGAATACCATTTGGCCTTTACAATGTTTAATAATGGAAAATGTTCTTAATGTGTGAAGTGCAAATATTAGATTTCAAAATAGTATTTACAGTATGATACCAATTTTTTAATAATGTGAGTCTGTTATGGATTCTATAATAATGGTTAACATTTACTAAGTATTTTCTATATGTCAAACACTGTACTTGGTACTTGACATGTCTTTTCGTTATACTCCTCACTACAGTCCTATGTGATGACCAAATGAAGATGTAGTTTAGAGAGAAAGAAAAGAGTAGGAGGAAGAATTATTTCCTTGTAATAGCAAGAACTCTGGAAAATGTCTCTCTTCTCTTGGCCCTCAGGTCCCAATGCCATTTCGGTGAGCCTGTCCCCAATGGGCCGGTACGTAATGGTGGGCTTGGCCTCACGAAGGATCCTGCTGCACCCTTCCACAGAGCACATGGTGGCCCAGGTCTTCAGGCTACAACAGGCCCATGGTGGCGAGACCTCCATGAGGGTGAGTGTCACTGCTTGTGCCTTCAGCCTGTGGCAACTCTTCTAGGCTTGGCAGGGTAATGAAGGACAACGGGTGATCTCCTGGCCAGGACCAGAGAGATCACGCTCAGAAGGCACGAGGGAAGACTCCAGTCAGCCCATCCATGACCAGCAGGCTTTACTTTTGGAAGCTCTGGAATATTAAAAGGCAGGGGCTTTCTCACACCCTAGATCATGAGCTGAGTTCCCCAGAGGCCTGAAAGAATCTTTAGGTAAAGACCAAATTGAGTACTTCTTACCTCAACATGAGACCTTTAGTCTAGAGATACATAAAGATCCCAATATTATGTTTATGCCTATTTAAAACAATATTTTTTTTTGAGAAAGCAAGCTATAAAAATAGACAGTATACTATGAAATGTCCTTTTCTGTGGGCTGTAACCATGATGGAAGATGAGGACTGTGGGCAGCTGCTGTGCTCTTCACCATGCCCCCGTCCATTTCACCAGAAGAGAAGGGTCCTACTTAGGACCCTTTCTTGTCTGAGGTGGATCTCTTGTGTGGCCACAAAAGCCTTCCGGGCATTGTGGGGCTAGTGGCTTTCTGGACTCAGCTAGACTGGTTTCTGACTGAGCTTCTTACATCCCAGAGGGTGCTCATTTGACCAGGGTTTTTTCTAGGGGAACCAAGCATTTGAACAGTTCTCTAATTAAATGGTATTTAAGCTCTGTGTCAAGCTAAGACCTGTGAATTCCCTTAGCACTTTGTGCTGTGCCATTTGTAGTTTTATGCACTTGTTTATGTGTTGTTTTGTATTTTCTTTAGCTGTGTGGTGTGTGTGTTTAATCCACCCAATTAGGTTTGGTTTAAGCTCCTTAAGGACATATCCCTCAGGGCCCCCCATTTAGTGCTATGCCTGTAGATGCTTATGAATGCCTGGAATGGGCAGCATTTGTTTTAAAGAAAAACCTAGAGATTGGACCCAGTACATGGTGTGGTGGCTTCCACCCTGGTATCCATCCTGGTCTTTACCCTCTTCTCCCTTGTACCTCCTACAGGGACCCTCTATTCAACTCCATTGAGCCACTTTCCAAGCACCCTGAATTTAACAAGGCTCTTTCCTGCTAGTGTGCCTTTACCGGGACTGCTCTCCACTCCTCAAACCCAACTGCCCCCAAGCTCTTCCCCTTCTGTGGAACCTTCCTAAAGAGAATTGATCACTCCCGTGCCACCACTATACCAAGTAGACACGCTAGTGTTAACCCTCAACACACCATACTGCAATTATTTGTTTCCATGTTTCTCTCCTGTCTTGGACTGTGCACTCCTTGAGAGCAAGATCTTGTCTGTTTTATCTTTACGAAGTCTGCATACCTAATGGGGAAGCTGACATTTAGCAGAAACTATGCGAATGAAAGAGATTCTCAAGAAAAGTGTCCTCCTTATCATTTCTCAGTGGTAACTAGCAGAACCAGCGATGACCCACCATGGCTCTGAAAGGGTTGAATCAAGGCATCCTCTACTCGTGACATCATAATGGCAGGGAAGTTCTGATCTTGGAGTCCATATGACTAGAAATACAGTATTTGACATTGATCAGGAGAGGATTTTGTGGAGAGTTCATCAAGCCTATTTCCTTATCTAGGTATTTGAGGGTAGAAGTTGAATTGTAGTTTTAAATACTCTTATTTTGCTTATCTTAAGCATATTTGGATGGTAAAAATACCTGTTGTCTGCTTTTTACTACCTAGAATCCTGGTCCCAACAGCTGTTTTTCTAACCCTGCCAATTACGGAATAATTGTTTATCATCATTAAGAGACAGGATCTGATTTCGTCAACACTAATGGACATCTCCAGTCTCTTCCGGAAGCCAGGGCTGTTACCCGACCTCCTGGCTAAGGGCAAACAACTACAGGGTGGGAGCCAAGATGTTGTCACATATGGGGCTGGCAGCTCAGGGAATGCATTTGGAGAAGTCTGCTGAGGGGATGTGGTAATTCGTTGCTATCCTGCTAAGGGGCTCAAGGAAACTAGCCAGCTGCTGCGTGCCTCGTGACAAGAGCTATTTTTCAGGCCTCCCAGTGAGGCTTTCTTGATTCTCAATAGGCACCATCTGCTGCTTAGGAGCGGGAGCTGAAGTAACTAGAAAGATCCCATTTTGGGAAGTGTTCCTGTCACCCAAGAGACAGGATCCAGGCTTCTCAACAAGGTTTGCTCACTATGTCCACCAAGTCTGACTTTTAAACCCCCATGCTACAGAAAGGTTTCTGGTTTTCCAGGTCTTGGTTGCCCCTTACGTCCAAAGGCACCAAAGCACTCAGCAAATGTCCCTGAATTCAGTCATTGGTGGAAGGGAAGACACCAGCTTTTTTGGATAGCTGTGCTGTACCACCGTTTAAGGCAAGAAGTGCATTTTTGTCTGAGAACAGGGAGCAAGGGTTTAAAGGGACAGTAGAGCATCTCCCTCTTTGCACAGGTAAGTATAGGTGGGTGTCACTATCTGTACTGTCAAGCTCTGTCCTTGAAGGAATGCTTTTGTGGGTAATGGGCCTGTCCAAGAGCTTCTCCACCCAGAATTTCCCTTCATTTTGGTATTGCCTCTTGGAATTCACAGTGGTAATGTTCAGAGAGGTGAGCTTGTTGGGCCAACAGACATTCCCAAGAGAACATCCTCCAGAGCATTGACTTATTTTAATTCCCACTAAGTGACATCTCTCCCCAAGAGATGATCTGTTACACAATCCCATATGAAAACTCTTTGAAAATGAATTGCTAATTGCTATTAGCCTTAGCGCATTTATTCTAAGCAGTTCTTCATACCCCTGGATCAGTGTTTGTAAACGATGCTACTTGGACAACCTACCTTAGAATTCATGGGGTGTTTGCTAAAATACAGACACCACTTCAGACTTAAAATAAGAGTAAGAATGGGGCGGGAGGGACCCAGGTATTGGTATTTGCAAAACAAGATTTCCAGGTGATTCTGATATTCACTTGAATTTGAGAACTGCTGGTCTTAATGGCTGCTGTCTCCATTTTAGGTTTCTGCCCTCAGCTCCTTCAGCAAGGCAGAGAAGCAGTCTCGGCTTGCTTCTTGGGGTTTTATGCGTGGTGCTTTGATACCACCTTTGCTAATTTTATTGCAGGCATAGTGGCATTTATGTTCCATTTCCTACCAAACTCTTAGCTTTTTGGCTGTCTGTCCTTCACCGCCCATCTTTTCTCAGCTGTTGTTGCTTTCCAGGGTTCTCCCCTGAATATCTCTATGCTGGATTGTTTTCTTCCCTATGTTGAGTCATTTTAATTTTTATTCTTCTTTCTAGAATCGAGGGTCCTTTTGATATTTCCCTTCTCTGAGGTTAGTCTTTCCAATTTTAATATGATTGGCAAATCAGGAAAAATAAGATGAGGCCTGTATTTTGTCCTCCCCCCTTCCCTCTGTCTGACTCACAGTTGAGCCAGGGAGGGCTTTTTGTTAATTTGTGTTTTGTTTTTAAGTTAGGCATTTAGAGATTGCTGAGCTGAAGTTTTGTTAAATTCTCAAAACACTAAACTGCCTGTGTTCCTTCTCTACTTTTATTTTCTAATTGGAACAGGGCACAATATAGTAACAGAAAACTGCAATTAATTTTCCAAAATAGTGGCAACTTGCACATTATAATAATTTTGGTTGTAACCAAATGAAAGCATAAAAACAAAAATATAAAATTAGTAATGAAACCAGAAATAGTCATACCAAACTGTTCTTCCAGTTTCTATCAGTAATAAGTGTTATTTTACCTAGGAGTAAAGGCAGAGTCAGCACCTGGGCTTATGGGCGTGGTGGGGTGGGGGTGGGGCGTTGGTGCTAGGGCCTTTTGAGTTGAAAACAAAAATAAGGATTAGAGCTTTCAACTCAGGAATTAACAGGTGGTGTGTACTTTCTCCCAGGTGTACAGAGGATTCTCCCAACAGGTGGGGGTTATAGGCATATAAATGGTTTAATAAGAACTGAAAAGGACCCTCATTGCCTAATCCCTGTGGATCCTAGGGACACTGGTTGCGTGAACTTCATTGGTGCTGATTTGCTCTTCTCTCTGGTCATCTTATTGACAGTGATGAACAGGACACTTCCTTTGACTTGAGTGGGAGCAGAAGCTCCAGGACAGAAAGCAGTTTAGCCCTCCTTTCTCTGGAACAGCATTGTGCTCTTGAAGGCAGTCTCAAATGCTTAAAGGTCAATTTGGTTTAAAGCTTTTTCTTTGTGGCTGTGCGGTAAAACTGTATTCAAGTGTTGAGCAACTGTTACACAGATCATTAGTTTGGAGTGGATATTGGAAAGAGAGTCAGCCCTTCCCTACCTTCCTCTCCCTCATCCTCCTCTGCAGCCTTCTTTCTTTTTTCCCCACCTGCTCCCCCTCTCTTCCTGTTCACTCTCCCTTCCTCCACTTCTTGACCCTGGGAGTTCTGCTCTTCAGTGGTATACTGCTCCCTTCTCTCTGTGGAGTCCAGCTCTAGAGCTATGCACCCCCTTCATCCTCAACAGGTCTTAGGCAGCAGGGAAAGAAAGCAGATTTGTTGGCATTTTTTACATACCTCCAACCTACTTGTATCTAACTGGGCTATAGTTCTCAACATGCATTTTTCTGGGATCACATCAGCATTACCTAGGAACTTGATAGAAATGCAGATTCTCTGCCCCACCTGAGACCTACAGAATTGGAAGCTCTGGGGGTGGGGCCCAGACGTCTTTAGTCCTTATTTTCCCAGGCGCTCCAGGTGACTGCACAGGCAGTCAAGACTGAGAACAAATGGACTGTGTGAGTGTTCTAGGTAGATCTCGCCTGTTCATGCAGCTTTGTCCTTTCTCTTTTTGTGCTCACCCTATTTCTTACCATGTCTCTGGAACCTCATCTGGTTTAATTCTGTGGTTTCTATTTACCAGATTTTTTAGATACTTCCAGAAAGTTGAGAGAGTTATGAGTACCTCCTGCCCTAAAAGTTTCAGGCATTTAGGATCATGTTAGCATCCTAGTGATGATACTATAAGGGCTAATGCTGTGAGGCTTCTTTCCAGTTCTGATTAAAATTCTTACCTGTCCGCAGTTGACTTTACTCAGGCTCTTAACTGTGAGCTCATGCCTGGTTGCCTACTTGTTACAGAATACAGAGATGCTTTGGCTTAAAAAGTGGGAAGCAGTATCTTTCTTCCTCTCCAGGCCCTTCCCCATCTGAAGGAGTATTTCTTGAGTTCCTTTTTCCAACATTCGACTCACTGTTACCCTTGGGTGGGAGACACTGTGGTACCCTCTAATGGGTATCTTGGTGTCGCTCTGGCTTGCTTTCTTTTCTACCATTTCATAGCCATCTTCACAGAGCCTAGTGGTGACTGTTACTATTAAAAGTTCATTAAAATGAACCATAAAAAAAGGCTTGGTACCAAAATGTTCAAATTAGTCATAACTAAATTATGGCTTAGATCCTGGGTTAGGATGGGTTTCCAGCACGGTCAACAGTAATGAGCATTTATGTAACTAACCTGTGTAGGCTCTTTTGGCCTGTCCTAGTTCCATGCTTTAATATGCAGTCTTCACTATGGCTCCCTTTTTGCCCTGAATTCAGCCTATGGTATAATCCAGTCATCTATACTTCCCTATATTGTAATACTTTGATTTTCAAAAAGGGAACTGAGCCTCATAATCTTGCCTATCTTGTGAGCGTCAAAAACCCAAAATAAAGACATTTTATTTTTGTGTCCTGAAAGGGTACTGTTTCTTCCAGGGGAGATTGGAATAAAAGAGAGACAGCTTTGTGTTGTCAGAAATGATTTACTCCTTCCTAAGATTTTTGTCCTCGTTAATTTTCTTAAAGCTGCCTGTCAGTTGATTAAAAGCTGCTTCCGCTGCAATTATCTTAAAGTTGACTTCTGAGATGTGGTACAAAGCACCTATCCTCAGAAAGTTCCTTTCTGCAGCACATTGTAGGAAAGGGGGGAGTATGGGAGAAGTCAGGAGTGTCTCTGATGCAATTTGTCAGAGAAGGGAGGGGCAAGATAAAGAATTAAAAATAACAGTGGAGCTGCAATCAGAGTCATTAGTTTAGGCAAATTTTTCCATGACAGATTCCTCCAGCTCTTGATGATTTCTTTCCTCCATGGTCTCTTAGTAGAGTTCAGTCTGTACTGCATTTTAACTCTTTTTCACTCAACAAAATTTTAGTGATCCCCTGCCATGGGCCAGGTATTTTGCTAGGCTGGGCATACAGTACACAAAACGGGCCTGGTCCTTGCTCTTCTGGTGCGCCCGTGTTAGATGACTGGCTTCTTAACTGGGCTTTTCACTGCTGTGCCGCCAGCCTTCACTGTGCTGGTGCGCAGGAGGCACTCCCGGTTCACACGGGTCACTTTGAAATCTTGTGTGCCATGGATTCCTTACGCACAAGTGAACATGCATTTCTATTCACCACTAACATCAGTGTGCCTAGCATGCGACTCATGCGACTCAAAACTCCAGTGATTGAATGAAAGTATTAATGAGATAATCCTTATGAAAATAGGGGTGTCTCACTCATTTCCACAATTCTGCTCAGTATCAGTGAGCTTTTCAGGGTGCCGTTCCCAGCACTGAGGTGTAGTGAGAGAGCTCCAATAGATCAGTTCAGAAGTGAAAGGCAACATGTTTTTTTATTTTTTTTTTTTCAAGAATTGGTAGGAGAACCTACTTGAAAGTATTTTAATGTAGTCCTTGTCCTGTAATTGTTCTAAAAAAAAATATGGATCAAAACCAAAATATATTGAATGTATTGAAATATATTGAAAGACTCTCTTATCCAAGGTGAATAGTGAGAACAGCTATTCATTTGGCCTTTTCCTTTGAGATTTAGAAAGCCAAGAAAGTTCAAGAACATGTGCTGTGCTCAGAGTGAGAACAGGAGGAAGTAATTATTTTAATTTCTAGGAGTTCCAGGAGCAGTGAGTGCCTCAATATTTCATTTAGCACAGAAGTAGATTCCTCAACTGAACTAATCTCTGTGGTTTGATCTTAATGGGCAAAGACAGTCTTTGGCCATCAGGCCAGTTAGTTAGAAAATAAAATTCTTGTCCTCCATCCTTGGGATCTCTTTGAGGAGAACAAAGGAATAAGACCAAGTTTACAGGTCTCAAAAAGTCACAGGAGGTTGGCTAGAAATGACATCAAGGTAGCAGATTATCAATAGCAGCAGAGGGCCACAAAATCCAGAGTTAAGAAAAGGAGGTTTTTACTTTAATTTGGTTAAGGCTCATCTAGGCAGATTTGTTCCTGCTTTCAACTGAATAAAGGGGAGAGTTAGGTGACTTGATATTCAGATTCTGGTTTTAAAACAACCACTCTAAAATCAACATTCCGCAAGTATTCTGCGAGTTCTAAACACCAAAGCAGGATATAAAGAAGGCTTGGAGCTAGTAAAAGAAATTAAAGTTTTTGGAAAACAATCAGGTTTTCTTAGAAGAGGAAGAGACTCCAATAATTCATGAATCTAAACAAACCAAGAGCTCGAAAGGAAGAAAAGGACCATAGTATCCATTCCCCTGGTTGCTCTGGAATATGTGCATTTCTCAGCCTGTCACAAGGTATGCAGCCATCCATTTCCAAAGGAAAGGTCACCTGTCTCTTAACATCTGCTTTCCATTTTTCCTTCTTTGCAGAGAAGGTTCAGAGAGGGTTCTCCTAGTAACCCTCTCTAAAAGCTTAAAGCCTCCCTTGATTTCCATCACTACCCAGAAGGCATTTCCCTTCCTCACAGTTCTTTTCTTTCTCAAAGCCTCCTTGGCTTGCACCTTCTCCCATGGCCCTTCCAACCCATTTCCCATTATCCCTTCCCTCCAACCAGCTTCCATTGTCTTAGTTAAAACAAGGGAGATCTGCCGACTGCACTCAACCTGGTGCCTCCATGGCGAGGTTCCAGCTTTACAGATGATGAGATTCCCAAATGTAAACAAGATAACCACAAAGTTTTTTCTTTTTGCTTTTTATCCAGTCTGATCTGAGCAGTTCAGTTTGCTGCTTGGACTAATGGTCTAATGAGTTGTATTGACATGCCGTAGAAGAGAAAGCATCTTGGTGAGGGCAACAATACATGTTTCCTCCAAATTTGAAAAGGATGGAGAGGAAGATTTCCCACTGAGCTCCTGTGACTGCCTCTTATTCTTTTCCTGTATTTTTGAACAAGAAATAAGACCACTTTACATTTGATCTAGGAACTGTTTTCTTTTGCTTCTACTTCCTATTAGAATTTGAGGGTATGGAGGAGCAGTAGTATAATTGTCTTAGACCCCAGAAGTGGAAGAATTGTTACATTCCCCCACACCCTTAGAACCATAAAGATCTTGACGACCTGACTCATTCTCTGTTGACGTGCTGACAGCCCTGACTCTAAAAAGTTTGTTCCCTCCAGCATAGTGATCCCAGTTTCCTTCCTAAATGTTAGAAATGAGAACAGTCTGCTTGGGTGGGGGGTTTCTGTCAGCATTTGTCATATACCAGGGAACAGCTGCAGCTGAGACAGGTGAAACCAGGACTCTGCCAACATGAATCACCAGCTGGGTTTGTGTCCAGCCCACAAAGGTCTCCAGGTCCTGATAATCTGCCTCCAATGTAACAGGATTTGGTGTTGTAGCTTCATGGGGTGTCACTTTTTTGAGAGAGAGAGAGAGAGAGAGAGAGAGAGAGGGATTTTGGCAGGCCACCCAGCTTTGTCCTTAACATCCCATGGGGAGCTGCAGGGCACCTGACTAGTGTTAAGGAAACCTGTACTCGAGGTATATTTCGGGTGCCTTTAAGTGAAGGACAGAGTTGTCCTTTATATTCTCTCAGATCTTACTTCCTGTCAGTGCTGATGAACTCTGCATTTGCCGAGCCACAGCCAGTCCCTGTTGAAACCTGGGAGGAGACTCACTTATCACCCAGAATAATGGTTAGGGAGTAGCCAGCACTACCTAATCATCTGTCAGCATTGGGGAACTTGCCGCCCAGATATTCTCTTGTCTCTAGGGCTAATTGTGAGGAGTATTTCCCTCAGCGAGGTGCCTGGAGAGCTGTTCAGCTCCAGCCAGAGCAATGAGTAGAAGCTACATCTCTAGTGGTTTTCAAAACGGTCCAGATTCTCATTCCTCTGGAGTCCTTTAGTTTCAGGCATGTGTGAAATAAGGAGTCTTGGACCAGATGACCTCCCAGGACCTATAAATCAGTGATCCCTACTCATCCTTCACTCCAGTTCCCTGCCTCCAGACTTTTTGCCCCATTCCCTTCCTTCCCACCCCCACATTGGGGGGTGATAGGCAAGCAAGTGCTTATCAGGAGTCCTGGAGGCTGCTGATCTTCATGTGGCATTTTCTGGCTTCCTGCCACAAAGCAGGATTTAGCTTTTAATACCCAAACCTTGGAGGAGATGGGCACTTGGGAGCTGACTTTTCAGCACTGTTTACTAAGGACTGAGGAGTGGAGGTGGGTTGGAGGGAGGGCTTCCATAGCCAGAGGACAGATCGATGTCCTGTGACTCCTAGAGCCGTGGAGGTTGTGGAACATCTGTGCAGCAGGGTCTGGGGGCCTCGACTGTCAGTTACTTCTCTCCTCCCTCTGACCTTGTCTCACCTGAGCCAGGGTCATTTGTCATGCCTGCTCTTGAGGTTTTGTCCCCAAAGCAAGTTCCTGTACTTAGAAGCAAATTGGTAATACTTGTTTGTTAATCCCTCTGCAGCAATAGACTATAAGAGGTGAATTTGTGACATGTGAGAGGCTTATTTGCTTCTCTCCTGGTCTGGAACATTTCTAGAAAAGTATTCTCTTAAATTTCTTTGAGACCCCCATCAAAAAAATTAGCACAACCTTCAAGCACCTGATTTACTAACCTTATTACCCCCTTCTTGCCAGGGCACTTTTCTCTGGCCCTTCTGCCCTATTCCCTGCTATTATGAATCATTATGATTCTAGGAGAGAGACTGTTGTGAGGCCCATGTAGATGGAGGCTCCCCTCCTCCAACCCACTGAAATTAGCACTCATTCCTTCTTACCTCCAGGTGTGTACTGCTCACACCATCAGGCCTTCGGGAGATGGAAAAATCAGCAGATTATAAGTGATGTCTGCCACAGTTGTCTGATCACCACCACTTTGTCCTTTTCGTGTATACACCAAGTCATGTTTAACCGTGTAACCTGTGGGTGGGACTGAAACCATTGGCTGTCTTCTGGAAAGGAAGAAACTTCTGTGAGATAAGGAGACTTCTGTCTCCTGATTGGAAGGAAAGGGGTTGATAAGGTGCAAAGAGAAAACACTGGTGTTGCTGTCTCCATGGATAGTCAGCAGTGAGGCTGGTGGGGAGTAGAGGCCATGAATTTGTTCAAGGCTCCTACCAGATATGTTGGTGCAAGGCAGAGATTATCCAAAGGTCAAGCAGCCATATTCTAAATGACCAATCTGGAAATGCATATACTCCACTGGGCTATTTTCCAGTAGTCTCACACCAGAGATTTAAGTAGCCCTGGCTAATCCTTACATTTGGAGTTGAGTCAGACAGGGAGGTCACAGGAGATTCTTAATACAGTAGCTGCAGGCAGTCTTAAGCCTCAAACCAGAGCCAATTCCCCATCTGTCAGAGACCTCAGGACCACAGCAGGGCTGTTCTGGCACATTTTTCAGCACTACAAAACCTGGAAAATTATTCGTAGCAGGACTCCCTGTATGTGTGTCTGTGCATTGAGAATACACACTGTGCTACAGTCCGTTCTGGCAACGGCCTTTCGGATAAATACCCAACACATGTGAATGAGTAGTCCCAAATCCAGGGCTTCTTATGACTCGATTTGTGTCCGTGCTGTGGACCCCTAGCTCAGTTTTTCCTTCTTTTTCCTCCTTTTTCTTTTCTGTAAGTCTCCCCTAAGAATAATCAAAAAAATAAGTATTGTGTCACCCTAAATTTATTTTTGAATATTACTTTCTAAATCATACTCTTCATTTGGTCTTTTTTTTTTCCTTCCATCAATCCTTACCAAAAAAGAAGATGAAGTTTGTCCCTATTCTGTTGTTTAAAACCTGAGGAGGCTTAAAGGGAGAAACATCATATTGACTAAAACTCCAGTTTACAGGCCCCTGACTGGTGTGGCTCAGTGGACTGGGCATCTATGCACAAACTGAAAGGTCACTGGTTCGATTTTCAGTCAGGGCACATGCCTGGGTTGCAGGCCATATCCTTGGTTGGAGGCATGCAAAAGGGCAACCAATCAGTGTTTCTGTTCCTCCCTTCCCCTCTCTCTAAACATAAATAAAATCTTTTTAAAAAAATTTTAAAAAATAAAACTCCAGTTTATGGATTCTCAGCTTCATGACCTTCCCAAAGGTTCTAACAACCATTTTTGAAGCCCCAGATGCAGATTTCTGGTAATAATAACAACACTTACCATTTATGAGCTTACATCATGACAGGCATTTTATATACATCATTTCTTTTAATTTCCCCAGTTATTTGAATATTGGTGCTCTCTCTTTTTAAACTGAGATCTAAAGAAGTATGGTGACGTCAGGACTCAAACCCAGATCTTACAAACTCTGATCATTCAAACTCTGAAGTCTATGTCCTTCGTTCTTGTCCTGCCCCTGTCTTCGACTAAAGTTGTTTCTGGAACATAAGTAGGTCAGTGGCCTAAGAGACTGGGAGACTTCCTTTCACCTTCAGCCAAACCTTAGCCACAGCTAAGCTGCCCCCTGAGAAAATCGTAGCTTTGGAAAGATGTAGGCTGTTGAAAGAAGACTCTCTCCCTTTGAGAAATGGGAATGAACTGTTTAATGGTTATTTGTTTAAGGCAGAAAGAAATCGAGTACCTGTGTGTTCAAGATTCCCCTCTGTCCTGCTTTCTACACCTAATTGCACATTTTAGGTTCTTTTAAAAATAGCATTTTTAACATTGCGTTTAATTAGATGAATTAAGAATGTTCTCCAATGTTATCCACCCCTCTCCCCATTACCTTCAATTTCCCACTGTGAGAGCACTGTGATTTCCATGGTAACAGGACTGCCAGTTGAGCTTGGCTTTCACTGGTTTATCTGGTTAGAGGACAGTTAGGGGCAGTCCTTTCAGCCTTCTGGGTGAGCTGGACTCTGAATGGGGCTCTCCAGGGGGTTACCTTACAGCAGTGATGTGAGAGGTGCTAAAAGGCTGTAAGGAAGGCACGTGCAGAAAACCCTGAGTATGCCCCTGGTATTTTTTTTTTTTGAAAGAGCCCTGGCCCTCACCTAAAATAAGAGGATTCCACTCTCCCTTCTGCTACCCCAAGTTCTCAAATTTGTGTTAGGTGTCACTCCATTCCCAGCCCAACCATCACCTTTCCTCCCTGTCTTCAACTTGCTTTAGGCCATGGAAGGGACTTTGTTTCTCCCTGGATTTTGTCATTTTTGGTAACAAATTGTTTCTCCTCCCATTCTCTTTTCTTCCCTCTTTCTCCCCCACCCAGAGAGTTTTCAACGTCCTTTACCCCATGCCTGCTGACCAGCGGAGACATGTCAGCATCAACTCTGCCCGTTGGCTGCCTGAGCCCGGGCTGGGCCTGGCCTATGGTACCAACAAAGGAGACCTGGTGATCTGCCGACCAGAGTGAGTGGCTCCAGGGGCTGGCAGGGTGGGTGTGCAAGGGTCATCCGGGCTGAGGGCTGAAGAAATCAGCATTCGCCTACGGCTCTGGCCGGTGGGCTGGGGTCATTTAGATGGGAGTCTGAATTCTGCTAGGGCCTGCCTCGCTCTTGTTGTCACTCCTTAAAGTGTCCTTTTCACTTAGTGGATGGTAGAGTTAGCCTTCCATTCCAGAAACCTTCAAAAGACTAGTTTAGTTATTTTGTCTCTGAACTCTAAGACAGTATTTCTTGTTTGTTTTCCCTTGTTCCCTGGTTCTAATAAAAGTTGCTCTGCAGGCAAAAACAGCAAAGATTCTATTCCAAACCCTTTTTGAAGAATTCAACAGGTGATCCTGGGTTTGACGTTAACTTCAGAAATAACGTGTTGTTAAAGCCCTAATTTGTCAAGCCACTGATCTCTAACTGCCTGGCTCTGTGTCCTGCCTGTTTTCCTTTCTGCTTGAGGGTCTGGCTCATAATAGGAAAGGCAGATTCAAAAGCTCAATTTAAAAATCAAAATGATTATTATCCTGAAGTGGGAAGTAGGAGGGGACAGGAAACCAAAGCATTTCTTCTTCAGTCCTGATGACACCCCTTCCCCTTCCTCTGGCTTTCTGGAGGGTAGAGGTCTATTTAGGCAAGAACCTGGGAGTCAGCCAGGTCTGTCCTCAGTTTCCACACCCAGCCAGATGGGGAGGGTGAAGCTTCAGTGCAGACCAAGCTGGTGGCTATGTGGGCCGCTGCAGGGTTCCAGTGACTAAATGCCACCACTGCCTCCAGACCGTCCTAACGCTGTCTCTACTGCATAGTCTTCTCTGAGGGTGTCTGCAGACCACAGAGGGCAGTGTGACTGGTCTGCTGGGGTCTCTGGCTATTGGGAATATTCATGTTGCCTTTTGGTAGGGCCCTTGGTGGTTTTTCCTAGAGTGTGTATTTGAGTCAGTCCTAGTGGCCTGGTAGGTGCCTGCTGATTGAGCCTTTGGCTGAGCTAGGCCACTGGCCTGGCCCATTCCATGTGGAACCTTGAGGACCTCTTCCCAAAGAAAGGCTGCTGTCTGGACCTCTCCCAAAGAAAGGCTGCTGTCTGGACCTCACCTGGCCAAGCTGCTTTGGAGCTAGGAGATTTCTTGGTTCTTCTGGCTTTGCTCTCCTTGGGCTGTGTCCAGAGAGCCCCTTTCTTTAGCTCCCTGTGCCTTTCCAGAACACAGCCTGCCTTTTCTATGACTGTGCCACTGTTAGCCTGAGGTTCTGGGTCTCTCCCTTTCTGCTCCTGCCCTTGACCTGTCCATAGTCCCAGAATCCATCTGCCCCGATATATTTCTTTTTCCCCAAAGCACATGAGACTATCTTGTATCTTCTACTTTTCTTGGGAATTCATAAGAGGAATCTACTAGATATGTTTTCTAAAACTGACCCAGAATTCTGGACCGTAATTTTACTCTTAACAACGTGGTAGTTAGAGGCCTTTCTTTCCCTGTTTCTCAAAGACACCCTTCCTCCCTCAGCACTGTTATCTTATCTATGGATCCAGCCAGTAACCTTTGCCCCAGCCAGACTCCCAGCACCACCACCCCTCCCTTGCAAAAGTGATCTGCTCTAATGGAGTCAGAATCTCCCCCTTCAGTTAGCTGTGGCCCCACAAGGCCTTGGACGTCTGAAACCCCAGCCTGCATACCTGGTGGAGTCATAGATACCTCAGCCAAACCTGAAGCTGGCTTTGGCCTATCTTTTCTCACCACATGTCATCCTCAGCATCCAGAGTCTCAGCAGGTCGAAGCCGTCTTGGACGGCCTGGGGAACTCCCTTACCCCCACCGCCCCCCAGGAACTCAAGCCTCTTTTATGAGCAAGGTGGCACCAGCATTTGACACAGGAAACAGCACCTGTCACAGACCAAGTTGTGTTGGACTGAGAAAGGGCTACTTCAGCTGACTGGCTTCAGTGTTGCCGTTGCTCCTGATTTCTTGGCTTATGTTGGTAAATGTCCCAAATCTTAGGGCCAGACATATTGAATGATACCATATAAATTAAAATAGACTTCGTCCTAAGTTGTTCAGAGCTTCTGCAGTTCTCAGTCACCTTCATATCTGTACAGCTGTTTTGCTTTAGGCAGGAAAGACTGAATGATATGCAGGTAAGGAAGTTAAGGCTCACCCAAGGCCTCCCAGAAGACAGGTGAGGGAATTAGGCTTCCTAACTTTCCAAGCTAGAGCTCTTTCCCTTAAGAATCTTAAGCTGATTCTTAACCTTTTTTTCAACCAAAAACCCCTTTAAAATTCTGATGAAAGCAATGTGCTCTCTTCCACAGAAAAACATGCCAAAAGAACACTCCTGTAACTTGGTAACTCTCTTAAACCCCCAGGTAAAGAATGCAGCTCCAGGTGGTGTTGACAGGCATGCTGGGTGATTGATGCAGAGAAGTTGCTCGCTCTCTCTCGCGCTCGCTCTCTCTCTCTCTCTCTCTCTCTCTCTCTCTCTCTCTCTCTCTCTCGTTACTATGGCTGGTCTCTGGCCTACAACGAGGAAGACAAATATAAATAGGAAGGCAGGGGCTCAGGGTTGTTGTCTCTTTAGCAGGCAGCTGTTTAAGGCTTGCTGCCTGTCCCCATGTGACACAGCTCCCTGGCACATCCCTTCCCAAGGGCACAGGAGCCAGCCAGCCAGCTGGGCCAAGATTAGAGCCCTCCCCACAGAACAGGTGGTTGTCTGCTTTTGTCCCAGGCACAGGCAGCTGCACCTCATTTTGTGCTCTCCAGTCTACTCTTGATTTCTCCTCGTTGTCTTATCCTCAGCACTCTCTCCGAGCACAAAGGGGAGGCAGCAGGCTCCTTCAGTATTTCCTAGTGGTACTAAAACCCCACTGACAGCAGGAAAAGCCCTAAGGGGACATTTTATCTTGCCACGGACACAAACAACTGGCCCTTCGGCCCCTATACAAAGCCATTACAATAGCTAATAGCCAGGTCACCCCACCCTTCCCAAGCAGTGAGGTGCTCCTTTCTCCTTTGTTCCCCCACCCACCACTCCACCCAAGCTGCTGCTGTGCCGCTGGCTGACCACCAGCCCAGCCAACACCCCTACCAATAACCACAGTGGGTGTGAAGTACCAGCTTGATGTAAGGGGGTGCATGCTCACTTCTGGCTTCATATATCAGCCCTACAAATGGGAGGGAGGTGTAGCTGGAAAGACTACTTCTCAGAGTCAGCTCAGAAGACAGAATTCACAGAAAAAAGTAGGCTGGGACTGTGGGGCCTCTGGCCCCTTGGCTGAGGGGCCTGGCAAGGTCCTAGCTCTGTCCCCTAAGAGGGAACTGCCACTGTACACAGTGATTGCAATCAAGCATCATTGACCGCGGAGGGGAAAGGCACGCCTCTGAATCAAAAGGGAAGCCGCAGAGACTGCGTCTTCCAGTCTGTCCCACAGAGCCAGGTGCCAGCTCTCTCCCATAGCACAGACATAGCAGGGGTAAATGCTAGTCTTCTAAACACAGTCTTTCCCCCCCAAAGAGACAGCTAGATGAAAGAAGAATGTTCTTGAAGGGAATACTCTCTAGAGGCTGGGAAGTGCAAGGCCAGAGTTCTTTGTGAGAGCCTTGTCACTGCCAAGGAAGCCAGGCCGGCTCTCAGCTATGTTCAGGAAGCCCTGGTGTCCCACCAGGAGTGGGTCGTTGAGCCCAGTGAGAAGCACAGCCTACAGACAGGCAGGGGAGACTGAACATTATTCAGGTGAGGAAGAGAGAAAGATGCCAGGTACGAGATGGAAGTCCATCTGAAAAGACTCACCCCGAGTGGCCTTCCCCTTCTTCTTTGTCCCTTTGTGTGTTTGCCTAGCCTCCAGGAAGAACCTAGAGAAAACAGTGACTTATTCACCCTCATTAAGACCCAAGAAGGCAGGAGATGGTTGGGACCATTCTTTAGTCTATAGATAGATATTAGTGATATCTGGTATCGAAGACCAAGAGTTTCCATAGCCAGAGAGGTGTCTTCAACTCTGTTCCTTGGTACCTGGAATTTCAACCACATTGTTGGCTCCATGATGTTGTCGTAGTTGAACTGCTCTGACCACAGAAAGTAGCACGTGTCAGGGTTAGAATTAGACCTGTTGATGGGGAGCAGAAAGGACTGGGGGTGGGGGTGGAGCAGTACATCTGATACAGTCCTAACACCCCTGTTCTGCTTAAATGGCCATCGGCATCACCCGACGGTCCTAGCCCGGAAAGTGGGCCTTCCATGGCCTCTTCCCCTGAGAGAGAAAGGTTCCTGGTGGTGCATGGTTTGGTGTGAACAATTTGTTGTCAGTAACCAGCCCTGGCTAGCAAGAATTACAGAGGAAGGATTTGGCAGGGACCCACATGGTATTGCCACCTGTCAATAAATCTTGACAAGTTTGTAAATCATAGCCTCTCTGGCAGCTGGCAGTGATGGCTTTTTTTGGAGGCCTCTGCTGTTGCCTTCTGTCCCCTTGCCTCTTCCCTAGGCAGGGTCTGCACCTGCCACCCTCACTCCAGTGCCCCTGTTGTTCCCAGACAGCCCCCACAAAAACAGTGAGTGGTTGGAAAAGGGAGCAGATACTAGTTTTTAAAGGGGTGCACATCAGGCTCACAGCACCACACACAGGCCCTCAAGAGTTGCCGGGAGGGTTAGTATAGAGCAGGGAAAGGAAGAACATTTTTGTCTGGCTGTGAACTTTGCCCCCAAATGTCAGTGGCCCTCTAACGACAGGCAAAGGGCTCATTGCATGGGCGTGGTTCCTTTCACGGAGGTAGCACAGCCCCTTGACACAGAGTCCCTCGTCATCCAAGCGTGGTCAGGTCCCACATCAGGGACCTGTCTAGTCCCCCTGTTCAGGACGGAAGCACCTTATAGCACCCTTCAGAAACTCACTTCCTGGCTGATCCTCAGAACCTGCTGACAATGATTTGTTTCCTCTTCATTGAAGTTCTGTCACTAAAGAAAGGTAACCTAGGCCCGCAGGTTAAAAAGCTGGCTTTCGTTGGAATTTTAGTCTGCTCGGGCTGCCATAACGGAATAGCGAAGACTGGATGGCTTAGTCAGTGGAAGTTCTCTTTCCTCACAGTTCTGGAGGCTGTAAGTCTGAGATTAGGTGCCAGCATGGCTCAGCTCTGGTGAGGACTTGCTTCCTGACCTGAGGTGGCCATCCTCTCCTGGTTTTTTCACACAGTGAAAAGGCCACAGTCCTGTTGGATTAGGGGCCCACTCTTATGACCTCATTTAACCTTAATTACTTCCTAAAGACCCCATCCCCAGACACAGCCATGTTGGGGGGTAGGGCTTCAACATACAGGTCAGCCCTTGGCAGAGCCCTTCAAGCACATGGGCATGTCTTGTCCCACTTTGGAGCAGAGCTGGCTGTTTGGAGTATCTTTTAGGATCTCTCCACAGACGCTGGAGTTGTAATCGGGAGTGATCAGAGATACCTCCTTTTCAACTTCTGTCCCCCTGCCTTCACTGCCAGCGTCAGAGCCCCAGCCTCAGCCACGGGGACTGGTCTAGGTAAAAACTTCCAGGGAGGAATCTCTGAAAGCAAAGCACATAGAAGGATGAGAGGCTGCCACTTCCCTTCTGGCAGCTGTGCCCCTGAGAGATTTGGAAGAAACTACTTGATAGTACATTGTAGGGGGGTGGCGGGGCGGGACCAAAGGAAGGTCAACAGCCTGGAGAGTTCGACAGACAGAACCCTCCTCTGCTGTCAGCGCTCCAACCTCTCCTTCCTTCTCAGAAGTCTGGGAGCACACCTAGGGTCTCCTTCAGCTCTAGAAGCACCTTCCCTAATTCTTTGTCCAGGCTTCCCTGGCAAAGGAGGCTCTAGGTCCAGAATATAAAGGGGCAGGGGGGTGCTCTTACAGCTCCGTGAGGGCTTTTCTCGGCTTAGACTTCTGAGCTCTAGGCAAGAGGAGGTTAAGGTGCCTTTGTGTTCCTTCCTTCCCGCCCCCACCCCTGTGGCAGCAGGGGGCCTGTACCCTCCCTGCTTGTGGAGCCTGTTTCTGAGCACTCAGCATGCCTGCTAGGCAAGGCTGTCCGTGGCACCCTGTCCCTCCAGGGCCTCTCCAGCCTCTCTTTTGCGATCTTTCTTCCTTTCTCTATATGCGAAGAACACTCAGAGCCCAGTGTCTGCATCTGGCTTGGTGATTTTTTAGCTATCTCTTAGTGCCAAGGAGGAGCCAGTCAGGCTTTGTCTGGGGGAGGGAGAGGCAGAAACCACCCCTGCCTGCTTCTGTCTGAAGGGCTCCAGCCCTGAGCACCCTGACAAAGGGGCTATGGCCTCCTGGGCTCCATCTAGTGCCAGGAGTGAGGAAGGAGGGCTATGAGGCTGCCGGCGGCAAAGCCTTGGAATTGTAAAGAGTTCTGGCCAGACCCTTTCTAACACCTTTCACCTTTTCTCCTTCGTCATCCCAACTGATTTTCAGGGCCTCCAACTCTGGTATCGAGTACTACTGGGACCAGCTGAATGAGACTGTCTTCACTGTCCACTCCAGCAGCAGGAGCAGTGAAAGGCCCGGGTGAGTTTGTGAAGGAGGATACCCTCTGGTCCTCGCCCATCCTGGCCGTGGTGTCTGAGCACGTGGGGGTGAGGGGAGAGACCAGGCACTGGAGAGGGGTCCCATCCCTCGGGAGTTTGCTCGTGTCCCAGGGAGAATCATGGCTGATCTCCCAAGTGCCAAGGACCCCCAGGACCAAATTGCTCAGAGCTGCAATCCAGGGCCCATTTAGAGAGTAGGAGCCTGGTACTGATCCTCTCACCACTTAACTCATTCATGAAGACTGGGACATTCTGAGAAAACAAGACAGTTACTGCTTCCTAGAGGACCCAGCTGGAGGAAGAGTCCTCAGAAATAGCTAGAAATACAAGTGGCTGGTGACCCTTTTGAAAGTCCTGGGCTCCCTCTGCGGGCAGCTCTGGCTTCCCCCAGGGGCCTGGGCCATACTCACTGGGCAGCTCTTCGGAAGACCTGGAAGCACTCCAGAACAGCGTCGTGAGAGCCCCAGTGCTACCTCCCAAGTGGGTATCCAGTGGAAATTCCAGAATTGAAACTACAGTCTGTTGGCACGGAATTAGAAGGGAAAGCTACAGAGAGAAAGTCCTTGTACTACTGCTCACTATTTGTCCCATGGATTTCAGTTAGTGTCTTGCTGTATCTAACTCAGAGTCTTTAAGTTCAGCCATCTCTGCTGCACCAGAAAGTTCACCTTTGTTTAAGGGACTGAACCAGCTGGGTTTCCAAAAGTGGCTGGTTCTGCAGCATCTTTCATGGTCCCAGGGCAGGGGCTGACAGGAAGGAGAATGGGCACAGATGGTCAACTGCCATCAGGAGGGAGCTGTAGGAGTGCAGGCTTCCTGTGAGCCTGCAGCCCTGGTCAAGGCTGTGCCCAGAGGTGTGGAGCCAGCAGAGCTCCGCCAGGGACGCTGTCCTGAGCCCTGCCTGACTTCAGTCTCCCTCTCGCTCCCTAGAACCAGCAGAGCCACGTGGAGGACAGACAGAGACATGGGTCTGATGAATGCAATTGGGCTACAGCCCCGGAACCCCACCACCTCAGTGACATCTCAGGGCACCCAGACGCTGGCCCTTCAGCTGCAGAATGCTGAAACACAGACAGAGAGGGAGATCCAGGAGCCGGGGACAGCAGCCTCAGGCCCTGGGGAAGGTAAGAGCCGTGTAATGCTAGAGGGGAAGTATGACTGGGGGTGGGCAGTTGGGACCATCATCGCCCCTCCACATAGACAGGCGGTGCTGGAGAGAAGGCTACTCTCCTGTCAGGATGAGTGCCTCTCACCTGCCTGGGCAGTGCCCTCCAGGTGGCAGGAACAGCCTCCTCAGGCAGGAACATCATTCCCCTGATCTGTCCCTGACTCCGGCAAGCTGCGCTGCTCGAACAACTTTCCCCCAAGTGCCCTCTTTTCTTAAGACTTGGAGGACAGAGGCTGTCCTTCCAGAGAGAGAGCCCAGATGGAAAAAAGCTGCGAGAAACTTACTGTCGCCAGCTCTCATTCCAGAGACATGCACCCCAGGCCCCAGACTTCCAGGGCACCCCACAGGGTAGCTGTCTTTTCCCTGCAAGTGTGGCAGATTTGGGACTGCCACAGGTGAGGCCCTCTCATGCTCTCATTACACCCGTGGATCATCGCCATTTCAGCTGCAGCCTGGCACACCCCCAAGCCTCTTCCTCTCACCTGTTTCAGGTGTGGTGCAGCCAGCTTCAGCCCTGCTGGCCGGCTGTGCTGGCCTCACACTTCTAAGCACCAATTAGCACTTCCCAGCAGTAGAGCTCAAGCCACTTTGGAGTCTGTTAGCAGCTGTGTTAAACAGCCTGTTCCCACTCAGTCACCTTCCTTACCCCCTACCCTAGCCCCCTTACTGCTCCGGCTCCAAACAAGCCGGCCTCCAGACGGACATGCATTTTCTAGGACTGTGTTCAACCATTTGCTAAAAAGAGACTATGGGAGGAGATGACGTGTGCATCAGGCAAAGAGTCACACATGTGCCTGTGTCACCCCTCTGGGAACAGCTTTCCATGCTCAGTCCCCCCACAGGGCACTGTCCCTCTCACTACCATGACCTGAAGATTTTAAAAGTTAAGTCCCTTTTTGGTCTGTGGCCCAGCCCCCTTTCTACACTGGAGGCCACAACTCTTTGCTGGGTGGAAACCCCTAGCTAAGGGTGTGAACAAAAGCAGCTGGCAGTGCCAGCTGGAGCTTCAGGCCTCAGCAAGGAGAGACTAGAAGGCCCCCCAAGATATCCCCATACTCAAGACAGTCTCAGGCAGCCCCTCGGGTTCAGTCTCATGGCTGCTTCCTGATGGCCTACCGTGTACCGGACACTTGGGCCACAGACAGATAGGCCATGGTCCTTCCCCAGTGAGCTCAAAGTCTAGAGAGCAAGGTAGGTAGTTACTGTGATAAGGACCTCGAACCTCGAAGGAGAAGCCATGCCAGCCTGGGCTCAGGGAAGACTGTGGAGGAGGTGACGCTGAGCTGAGCCTTTAAGCAGGAGTCGGAGTTAGCTGAACAAAGTGGTCCTGGCCAGTGGGGGAGGCACCTGCAAGGGTGCGGAGTTCAGAAACACTGCACTGTGCACAGAGGACCACCAGCAGGTTCGCGTCAGCAGCCTGTCCGGCACGTGTTGAGAACTGAGGCTGGATGAGTGGGGAGGGCAGACTTACAGGGGCCTCGTTGAGGGCAAGGCCTTCATTCTAGAGATCAGGCGCAACAGGGCCTCTGGGGACCAGGACCTATACGCTTGAGAAGAGCATCCTCCCATCTTTAACCTCCCAGAGAATCCTCTGCTTTTTTCTTCATAGTTTCTTTCAAGTTTTTCAACTGCAGTTGACGTTCAATTTTACATGAGTTTCAGGTGTACAATGTAGCAGTTAGACATTTTTATAACTTACAAAGCAATGCCTTTACTTTTTCCTTGATTAGATCAGCCATTTCTGACCTTCAGCCAGTGAGTGATAAGTTCCCTTCTTCCTGTTTGGGGCTTGGACCAGAGGGCTGTCAAGAGGGAGGCTCCTGTCCCAGTTTCAAGAGGCCAGAACCTTGTTTCTTCCCTGTCTTATCCCCCCAGAGGGGAGCAGGTGGTGGAGGGTGAGCCCTTCAGAGGCCAGGGGTGCTCTGCAGCAGGAGTAGCAGCTGGGAGCTGGCCCTTGGGCACAGTAGGCTTTCAGCTTGCTGCATCTGTCTGTGGCTTTGTAAACTTGGCCTAGAGCTCTGGGCCTCCAGCTGTTCTCAGTGCCCTTCAGAAGAAGTAGGGGGAGGAGAGGAGGTGTGTGGATTGACAGACAGTGTCACTGGCCAGCCTCGTCTCTCCTGGGGCCAGGAGCCTTGCTCTGAGGGGCTGACCTCATTGACCACTGACCCCTCCTGCTATTCTGGTGGTGAGGAAGGGAGTTGGAATCAGGTTCTCCTTGGGTGCAGACTTTCTCTCTGGCCCACCTTCCCCACCCAGCAGGCAGGTACAGCTGCTCTGCCCATCACCCTGCACCCAGCCTCTGCCTCCTCTCTGCACGGAGGCAGACTGGTGGCCACATCTGCACAAACATGCAGCAGGGGCATCCAACCTGTGGCCCACATGCAGCCCAACACAAAATCATAAATTTACTTAAAACATTACGAGATTTTTCTGTGCTTACGTGTCCAGTGTATTTAATGTGTGGCCCAAGACAGCTCTTCTTCCAGTGTGGCACAGAGACGCCAAAAGATTGGACACCTCTGAGTTGTGGAGGAAACCCTGCTCAAATTGGTTAGCCCTTCTGGGCTGAGCTGGAAGACAGGGCCCAGATTTATTAGTGTGGGGAACCAGCTCTGCTTGCAGTAATTACTCTTCTGTGGCCTGCTGCTCTCAGCCCACTCCCAGCAGCGAACACCAGACGGCTCCCAGGCTACTCTTCATTTTCTTGTTCTATAAAAATTTGATTAAAGTCCATTCATCTCTTTCTAGAACTTGAAGGAAGAGACCTTCCACAGAGGGAATTGGCAGGTTTGGGTTTTTTCCTCGTCCAACTTTTAAAGCTTCCCTACCTTGCCACTCAGAAAGGGAGGGAGCAGTCGCTGGTCTGTTTGTTGGCAGCACTGAGCTAGTGCCTGCCTGGCACGCAGGCACTCAGGACCTGTGAGGAGGGGAGGAACTGGATGGAGGAAAGGCCCCTGGGCTTGGCCGTACTCTTCAGGGAGCACATGGCTCTGCCTGTGACCACTGGGGAAAGATCGTCGGGGTCTCCTTCTCATCTGGTGAAGATGACAGGCAGAGCAGCTGCAGCGGCCCGTCCCAGGCCGGGGAAGAGCGACCCGGAGCTGGGAGGGGCTAGAAGACCAGCACACCCACAGAGGGCAGGAAGGGCGGCTTCTCCTTTGACCCAGTCTCCCTTTCCTCTTCTGGGCAGTGAAATCCCCCAGAATTAAGTGAGGTCTCAGTGCATTATGGGAAGTTGCTGATCCACCCTGGCCTCTGCTTCCAGAATGTACCTTAGAACCTTGCCAAGGAAAATATATCATGTCAACACTAAATCAATTTCCCATTTTTCAAAGAAAAAAAATGCTTTTGCTACAGGGAAGGAGACAGCAGAATTGACCCTTGTGGCTACCACTGCTCCTGGAGCTAAGAGCTTGGGGTCCTTGGCTGTGGCTGCCTTCGGCCTTGCCTTAGAGTTTCCAAGAGAGAAGCACAGCTCATAGCCTCTAGGCTAGAGCGGTGTGCAGCCAGCCCAAGGAAACCATCAGTGTAGACACTTTTAATTCTTCCATCCAGTCTTTTCTGAGCACTTGATTATGCCTGGTACTGTGTTAGGGACCATGAAATCAAAGGTGGTGCCGAGGGAATTAGGTTCAGAGATGAAGCCATGTTTCTTCCCCCAAAGAAGTCCAGAGAGGGAGCAGACATACCAGTGTTTCTCCCACAACAGAGAGGAACGTGTGGTCAGTGTTCAGAAGCCACCTTAGGTCTGGAGCATCTGTAAACAGCCTGGGAGCCCTTTCATTCACTCACTCATTCATCTGATAAACAGACACCCAGTTCAAGACCACGCATTAGACACTGGACCCAAAGATGAATAAAACTTAAGTCTGAGGCCCTCAGGAACTTACAGCCCAGACGGTTGACACCATAGCCACAGATCACTCTTCTGTGGAGAGGTGTGGGCACTGCAGGGGTGCAGGGGACTGTGGAAGTCCAGGTGGGGGGAGTACTTGCTTGGCCCTTAAACATCAGTGGACCTTAGACCTGAGGCAGTGGGCACGTGCAGAGCAGGCGGGGCCTCCACAGTGCGTCCCTATGCGGGCAGGCCGTGCAGGTGGCCACATAGCGGTGCTGAGTTGGCTCTAGTAAGGTTACTGGGCACAGGAAGAGGGGCCTGGTCAGAAAGTGGAGGGGACCTGACCAGAGGGCCCTTAAATCTCAAGCTAAGGAGTTTGACTACTTGGAGGCTCTTGGAGCTGCTCGGTTTTGATGAGTGTGGATTTAACCAGAACTCAATGAATCAGAGCTTAATTGGAATAGTAATAGCAGCAGCACGGAGACTGGGTGGAGAGGGACAATATAAAAAGCAAGAAGCCCAGGCAGAAAATATGGCCATGATGAGAGGTGGCCAGGACTGGAGCCACAGGCTCCGTGGAAGAGGACAGGAGGCCCTGGCCTGAGGGCCCTTCTGAGACCCTGGCTGTGGCAGCACCCATAGGGCCCCAGTGCAGCTCTGTCCTGCCTCTGGAAGCGAGCTCCATGGAAGAGCTGATAGTGCCCCCGGCACGGAGCCCAGCACAGTGCGTTCCGGGGCCAGCAGGCCTCTGGCCAGCCCAGGGTCAGGAGGCCCTCAGCACGGAGTTCTGGGAAAGCAGTAGAGGTGACAGCACAGGGATGTCCCTGGTCCTCCCCAGGCAGCCCTTTGGGCTCACAGGGTAGAAGCTGTGCTGGCGCCAGGACTCTGAGCTGACCTTTCCTCTGCCCTGCCGCCCCACTGTTGGATGGCCTGTCCCCCAAGAGGGGTGCTCTGAGCCCTACAGATCCTTGTTCCTCCTGCCCTGGGAGTAGGTGCTGAGCTGTCTGAGGGGGCATTGTGGACAGGCATTTGCCTTAAGGGGTGGGCCATAGATGGGCAGAGTTGACCAGGCGATCTGGAGAGAAGCAAGCTAGGCATAAGCAAAAGCCCAGGCAGAGCCCCCACACCCGCCACCTCAGTGAGACTGGAGGAAGAACCATAGAGCTGCACAGCACCAGCAAGGAGGGAAAGGTCTAGTGGGGCCTCACGCTGCACAGCTGTGAGACTGGCTGCCTAGAGATCAAGCTCTAACAAGCAGAGAGAAGGGACTGGGCAGGGAGGAAGCAAGGAAAGTCTTGCAAAAATAGCTGTTGACAATAAGTACCCCCAAAAGAAAAAAACTGTTAAAGCCCCCAAATTTGTAAAACCCCAAACTGCCAATAAGTAGCCAGAGGAAACAAATGGGCAGTTTCAGTCAGGCCAGCACAGACGGCCTGCAGATCTTGCCCACAGGCTCGGGATGCTAATCTGCCCATGAGGGCTGAGCACAGGCTGGGGTGGAGCTCTCTCTGGACGGAGCTCCACTCTAGACCCCGGGCTCAGCACCACCGCCACCACGGAGTGTCCACCACACGCCAGGCACCTGATGAGCACTCTCTCATCCCTCCACTCAGCACTGTGCGGAATGGGTGTTCGCATCCCACTTTTACAAGTCAGGAGACAGAGATGTGGATGTGAAGGAATTTGTGCAAGGTCGCACAGAACTGAGATTTGAGGCAGAGACTTGTCTGCTCCCACAAAGGGAATGCCCAGTGCTTTGTGGGGAAGGAATAGAATCTTCGCTCCCTCCCTGGAGAGGCAGACATCTGTCCCTAGGGAAAGGTGAGAGTGTCCAGCCCCCGGAGGACAGTATGGGGCAGATGACTTGGGAAAATGAAACCTGGTGGGTAAAGCGGGAAGAGAGCGGGTGATGGAATGCCTCGTAGGGAATAGTTAAAAATCCAGTCTTCCTCAGGGACCTGTAGGGAGTAACTAAACAGAACAACACTGAGGAAAGTCAGCACAGGTTTGAAATGAGGCAGAGCAGCCGTTTGCCTTTGGGCCACACTCCCGTAGGGTGTCCTGTCTTTCCAAAGACCAGGCAGCATTCCCTCTCCCAGGGTCCGGATTACCAGCCTCAGGGAGCAAGCAGGTCAAGCAAGCTGGCTGGGCCCTTCTGGGCCGCCTTCAGTAGTGATTAGCCTGCCACTGGTGCTGAAAGGGTTAAAGGCGAACACCTGCCTTTCAGTCCAGCTCTGCCCCTTAAATGGCTGAGTAACCTTGACTACTTCATGCTGTCCTAGGCCTCGGTTTCCCCACCAGTATAACAGGTATGAATTAGGATCATTCTGGGAGTCTTGTCACTCAAGTCTCTTGGGTGACCCTCAGAATGAGGGAGGGGCCTCTTGTTCTGCCTTTAGCCTAGAGTCCCCCAACTCCTATGAGTGGTTGCATACCTGGCTCAGTGGACCAGGCCAGCAACAAATGCCCTCCGTCTCCTACTTTGCACCTTCCAGGCGAGGGCTCGGAGTATGGCGCCAGCGGGGAAGACGCCCTCAGCAGGATCCAGCGGCTGATGGCCGAAGGGGGCATGACAGCCGTGGTGCAGCGGGAGCAGAGCACCACCATGGCCTCCATGGGCGGCTTCGGCAACAACATCATCGTCAGCCACCGCATTCACCGCAGCTCCCAGACGGGTGCAGAGCCCGGGGCCGCCCGCACCTCCTCGCCCCAGCCCTCCACCTCTCGGGGACTGCTCCCGGAATCAGGGCAGCTGGCAGAGCGAGGCCTAAGCCCCCGGACAGTCTCCTGGGACCAGCCCGGCACCCCTGGGCGGGAGCCCCCGCAGCCCACCCTGCTGTCCTCCTCCCCTGCCCCTACCCCCGGCCCCCTTCCCAGCACTGAGGGACCAGCCCTGCACTGCGACCTGACCAATAACAACCACCTTCCTGACAGTGGCGGCGGCAGCGGGGGGGAATCTGCGTCGCCCGGTGGGGAGCCTCGGAACAGGTAGAGACACACGTGCGCACTGGTGCCTCCCTCAAACCGCTGAGCAGAAGTCGGACCTCACAGCTGACTGGGGACTGTGCACGCGGAAGAGCTGCGGGCTGCATCGGGACCAGAGCGAGAGGGTGGGGCTCGAGAGGCAGTCGGAGTCAGTGGGTAGGAGGCAGTCAACTGGGCAAGGCCTGCCTTGTGGGGGGACTGGCACCCTCCAGGGTCTGGAGCCCAGGGGAGCCACACTACTGTGCTGGGTGTGAATGGAGGAGGAAGTGGGTGTTCCTGCTATGAATCCCACTATCTCCTGGAAACAGGGCTCAAGGGACTCAGCCCTGGGCAGAGAGCCCCGGAAAGGGGAACAGTCTTCCAGGTCTGGGCCAAACCGTCCTGTACGGTGTCTACCTGTTGTGTGGGCCACACCACCCGGACCTGCAGATCAAGAGGAGCAGCCCAGCTCCCCAAAACCATCTCTGGCTCAGAGCCTTCCAAGCTTCAGCCTCTCTCTCACCCTTCTGCACAGAGACTGCTGTCATGGGTCAGGCCAGTCTCCCAGAGTCCTGAGGACAGGGGCTGCCTGCATTTGCTAGTGGGGACAACCGTGGAGCGAAGGGCTTGCTTGCCTGATACAGGATGGGGTCAGGGGGTGGTGCGCAGGTCCTTACTGAGGAGTAGGGGATATAGGTGGGCCAGCCCCCAGGCTTGTTCACCAAGCTCCCCCCCCGACCCGAGGATCTCAGAGCAGCGCCTATGGGTGTCAGTATTACCTGAGCCTAGGCCAAAGCCCGCCCAAGGCTGGGGAGGGGTGAGACTCCAGGTCAGAATGTGAGGTCTTGGTCTGTGATTTAAGGTGTTGCATGTGGAATCTTGAACTGTACGTGTAGTTTCTAGTGGAAAAATCAAGGCTCTGATTATTCTGTTCTTAGTATGAAATGTGATTTCTTTTGTTTGTAACTCATGATAGAGAAACATTGGGTGGGAGGAGAGGGGATGGTCTGACTGCTAATGAGGGAAACACCAAAGATCTACATCATTAAAATGATGACACGCCCCTCACCAGGCTCCTCTCTGTTCTTGTGGAGGAGGGCGGAGGGGGTGATGATGGGGAGTGGGGCAAAAGGGGGTCTTTGAACTGAGCTGGGCCCAGGTTCTCCCAGGCACTGTTTCAGTGCTGCTGCCCTAAGTGGGGGCCCTGTCTGATACCTCAGCAGAAAACATTTTTCAGGTAAGGGCTGCCAGTTCGGCTTTGTTATCCCATCTCTAGTACCACCGCTGTGTGCTTCCTTTGAGCCTGCTAAGGCATGGGGCAACTCCAGCAGTGGTGGGTGTGTAGGTTGGAATGACAGAAGGTCACTCAGTCTTGATTGCTTCCTACCCAGGACTATGTAACTGGCAAAAAGCTGGACCTTCCAGTTCTGGGAAACCACCCATAATGGGTGTCGGGGCTGGCCAGGCAGGGTGCTTGGTCTCATCTGCAGGCCTCCCACAAAAGTGCCATTTGCTGACCCTTCAGGTCTCTATTTTGTGTCCTCCGTGCAGTGACTGAAGGGCCTACTCTATTCATAGGTCTTGGCCATGGTAAGTTTCAAGCCAGTTCGAAAGTGGCAGGAGGGAGCCCTGACTGGTGCAGTTCGGTGCGTTGGGAGTTGTCCTGCAAACCAGAAGGTTGCTGGTTCAACCCTGGTCAGGGCACAGGCCTGGGTTGTGGGCCAGTCCCCCAGTTGGGGGCATGTGAAAGCCGATGGATGCTGTTTCTCTCTCCCCCACCCCCCAAAATAAAATCTTAAAAGAGAAAAGTGGCAGAATGGTATTTTCCCCAAATCTTAGAGGTCTACAGGAAAACCTGAGCCAGCCCAGGGCTTTTGCCAGCAACAAGTACTTCTCAAGTATCTCTTGTGTGCCCAACTCTGTCCCAGACACCGTGGGTCATTATAAATCCTACCCCAACAAGAGACAAAACCGCAAGATTAAGTGGGCAAGCAAGTAATACAAAAAACCATGTGAAGAGTTACATATTTAGGAACACTAGAACTTTCTAAAAAGTTATATGTAACAGTGGACTCTGCACTAAAATATCAGCTATCTGTGTGACCTGAGACAAGCCACTTGCCTTTTCTCTGCCTCACTTTCCTCCCCTGTAGGAGGATGCAGGGCTTGCATGATGCAACCTGTGTCGCTTCCAGCTCTGTCATCTCCAGTCCTCTGAGCTCAGAGAGCACTGCTTAGGGCCTGCCGCCTCACAGAGGTGCGACTGGAGCTGTGTATTGACAGATGGAAGAAGGGGCCCCACTGTAATCGAGGAAGAATCCCTGGGTCTGACAGTGGGGACTATGAACATATCAAGTGTTAGCCATGTGCCCAGGACTCAGTGAGTGACCAACCTCTCAGTCCTCATCGCGAAAACTCCATGAGGCAGGTCCTGGTGTTACCGCCGGACCACACAACCAGTGGAGCCATGATTTGAATCCACGTGGGACCCTGACTTGCTCTATTATTCTGGAAAAGGGTATTCATCCTTGTGATTGAGGTGATTGAAATTTGGCCCTGCCTGGCCTCACCTCTCTGCCCTTTCTGGCCAAGGATGAACCCAGCCCCACCTGCCAGAGGCCCCTGTCAGCACCTTCCTGTCACTACGCCAACCTGTTTGCTTAGAAAGCCCTTGCATGGTAGGTAGAGCCTCCCCAGGGGCTCGGCTCGGCTCTTGCGGGGCCCCTTGCAGCCATAGCAAGGTTGTGGGGTCAGCAGGGTGGCTTGGCAGACCATTTGGAGACGAGGAAGTAGATCCAGAGAAGTTCTGGGGGGCCAAGTTGTAGACCCAGTGGGACCAAAGACGGAGAGGCTCTGCACGTTTCCACTGTGGGTTCTGGGATGCGGGAGGCCAGTGGCCGCCCCACATAGTGGATTGCAGAGAAACTGGGGCAGCTTTGTCTGACAGTGGGGGAATTCAGCCAGCGGCTGGAGACATTTCTGGATTCTGCGGCCTCCAGGTCTTGGCCTTGCTCGTCTCCCCATCCGACTTTTCTTTCTGACCACCCCCCCCCCCCCCGCCCCCCTGTTCCTCTCCTGCGCGCGCACACACACACCCCGCAGGACTGACATCTAATTGCTTTATGAGCCAACTGAACCTAGCTCTTCACCTGTGAAGTGGGGGCAAGAACAATAGCACTTCTTTCGCCCGTGGTGATGAGGATCGTGGGAGACCAGATCGTTCACGGAAAGGACAATGGCTTCTCCAGCCCTCGCCCTCCTGAGCCCTGGAGACCGACCTCCACCTCCGCTTTCAGCACGGACAGCTCCACACCGCGACCCCGCAGCGCTGGCTCTGGCTCACGTTCCCGCCCCTTCTCCAGCAGCTCTTGCTGCTTCCCCTCTAGTGCATACCCGCCTCGCCCCCCCCCCACCTCCCGCACAGCCCTCCGCCCATCCCTTAGGTGAGGGCGAAGGAGGGGCGGGACTTGAGTTGTTTTTCCGAAAGAAGGAGCCGTGCGTCTTAAGGTTAATCGGGTGTTTGGCTCAGAGAGTTTGGGGCGACAGGCCTCGGGGCCCCGGGCGTGGGGGGCGAACCCGAGCCTGGCCGGGCCCAGGAACAGCCGTCTCAGAGGGAGGCAGAAAGCGCTCGTTCCTGGTCGCGCGAAGCTGAGCCCGCAAGGTCAGGGCCGAGGTGGAGCTCTCCGAGGTGCTGACGCCTCCTGGCTCTCGGTCCTTCGGGCGCCCCGGGCGCCCCAGCTCCGCTCAGGCAAGGCTACCAGTCCCCAGGCTCCGGCCAGTGCGGTTCCCGGAGACCGCAACAGACCGGTGGCTCGCCCTCTGGGGTCTCGCTCCGGGCTCCGCCCAGGTGACCTTGAGCTTTCCCTCACGGGAATCGGTGAACTCGCCCTTCAGGCCCCGGCTGGATGGGCTGCGTATCCCATCCCGGGGCTGGAGAGAAGGTGCGCACCCCTTCCCCAGCCTGGAGTGCGGGAGCAGGGAGCCGGGAGTCGGGCGGTGGGGGCGGGCGCGGGCGGGGGTTGTGTGCGATGGGCGGGCCGTCGCCGCTCTTCCCTCCCCAGCTCCTTCCCAAGCCCCGACGGCGCCCCTCCCCTCTAGCTGCCCGGCGGCCTACACGCAGCCCCGGGGTGGGAAACTGCCGGCCCTCGGCTCTCTGCCCCGACGGAACCGTGGCCGCGGAGCCGACCCCGCCCACTCATGACCTCCGGTCGGGGTCGAACACTCGCGCCTTGGTGGTCCGGCTGTGCACGGGGCCACGCAGGGAGCGAGGTCCGGGCTGGGAGCGAGACAGTCGCCTAGTCCTGGGTGCCTGGTCAGAGCGGAGGCGGGAAGCGCAGCCAGACGGGGCTGCCAGCGCTCGCCCCACCCCAGCCCGCGAGGGGGCGCCGCGTCCCCATGACAACGCGACACCCCACCCCCCAGCCTCCGGGAGGTCCGAGCCCCCAGCTAAGCAGCTCTTTCGACCGTGGGTGGTGCCCCCACAGTGCCCGAGCGGGCAGCTGCCGGCCTGCTCCAGTGAGGGGCGCGCGGAGCTGGGGGTCCCCGACGCCCGGGTGGTGCCCCCCGCGCGTCCTCGTTGGGTGGCCGGCCCCGGGCGGGCGGCGCGGCCCCACTAGGATTGGCTGCTACCCCGTGACATCACGCGGCTCGGGGAAAAGTGCGAGCGTGAGCGCGAGTCGGAGCCACAGTGCCGGGAGCTGCGGGCGGAGCAGGGGCCGCCCCTCGGCACCCGGTCCCCGCCCCCGGCCCGCGGCCCGGCCGCCCGCCCCGCCCGCTGGCCCGCGGGGCCGCCCTCCCATCCCGCCGTCTGTCAGGTGCGAGTGGAGCGGGGCGGAGGTGTCTGGTAAGTGACTTCCGCGGCGGCGCGGGGGCGGGGGGGACTCGGTTGGGGGAGAAGGATGCGGGGCTCCCGGACCCTCTGAGGCTCCTCAGAGGTTGGTCCTACTGAGACGGGGCCCCAGGCTTCTTCGGGGCGAGCACGGTGCCAGGGGCTGCAGAGGGCACCGCTGGAAGGAAGGGTCCTCCAGGTGCGCCTCTGGAGGTCGGTAGGGTGTGCCCGCTCTCAGCCCCCTAGGAGGCCGGGGCAGCCGTCGGGGCCGGACCCCGCACTCCAGCCCTCCCAGTGGCAGCTCTGCCGGGCACCGGAGCCCAAAGAGCCTTTTCCCGCCCATCTCCCTGCCCCCCGGCGCTTCCAGCCCACTCTTGGCCATGGAGTCGTGCAGCCGGCGACCTTGGACCCCGACGGAAAGCACCTTTGCCCTTTCTTGGCACATTCCAGGACTTCCCCACCCACCCTGCTGTTGCCCAGGCCCAGAGCCGAGAGATCCAGCTTTAAAGCCCGAGCCCCGTGATTGAAGTGTCAGGCACAATGTCGGTGCCAAAACCCCTGCACCCCTTTCCTCTCCCTGAATTCCTGAGTCTCCTCTCCCGTTCCAGAGACAGATCCAAGGGCCACAGCGTTCCCGGAGCCCTAGAGTAAAAGCCTGAGAACCCACCCTACCCCTCGCGGGGTCCAGAGCACGCGCTCCCGTTTGGTCTGGGAAAGGGGGATGGGAGAGCTCAAGGACCCGGCAAAAAGCGGTGCCCACGCCCAGAGGCGGCAGGAACTGCAAGCTAAGGGGTTGGGGGAGGGCGGGGCAGTGGAGAGATGGGGCCGCATCGACCACCGGGGCAGCCTGGAGGAGCCTCCTGATGGGCCCAGTAATAAGTCCCAGCCGGGCCCTGGATGCCCGCCCAATCCCCGGGCTCAAAAAACCTGGTGCCCCTCTAGACTCGGGCCACACTGTGCTTCCTCGGCGAGGGACAGGGTCAGGAGCGTGGGAAAAGAATATTACACTTTTCTAACCCAAGCCCCTCTGGGCCTCCTGGTTATGGGGGTGCTGCCTGCACCCTCTCCCCGGCTCTCTCTGGTGGTAACGCTCAGCGGGCACGCTGAGCCGAGCCTGATGTCCCGCAAGGTCGAGTCGGGGACTCCAGCAGCCGGCCCCTCGACAGAAGTCAGTTCAAGGCTGGGACTCCGCACCGACGCGTTGGGGGCACTACACGGCCGAGCACTCAGCTAACACAATGAGCCAAGTTCGGGGTGCCGTCGCAAACCTGAGTGTAGTCTGGCCTTTCGTCCTGCGCCGGATTCTCTCCCAACCACAGGCGCGGCGCGATCCAGACGCCGGCTCTTGGCCCGACCCCTTATCCGCGCTCAGACAGCCAAGACCTGGGGCAAATCTCCCTGGCAGAGTCTTTTGGAATGTGGCGGGTCACTTACTGTCAGCCCTGCATTTGTTCGTGTGCACAAGCTCACAGGCGCAGGCACACCCGAACCAAGTGCAACCCCCAGGCCACAGCGCTCCAGGCACGCACACACATGCACATGCACGTGTCCACATGGCATGGGCATGCTCACACGCACGCGGGGCGCACTGGTATCCAGGCGTGGCTGAGCGCGCACACACACGCACATGCAGACAGCTACTAGCTTCTACTCGCGCTCCCCAACAAACACGCCTTCTGTCCACACGTTCCTCGCCCGGTGCCGGATGGAAACTGGGCGCCCTTAATTTCCCACCACGGAACCCCGCGCGGCGCTAAGGGCAGCTCCCGGGTGGGGCCTGGAGAGGGGATCCCTGCTTGGGGCCTCCTCAGTGTTCGCCGTCCTTTCGGAGTTGGGGGCGGTGGCCAAGGTTGGCAGCCAGCTATAGGTCCCGAGCGGGCACCCAGGGACCGACATTGCCATCTAGCGGCGCGTACAGCCCTGGGCGGGGCTGCTCGCTCCCGCAGGTCCCAGGCCACTTGGATCCCAGAGAAAAGCGCCAGGGACTGTTTTGGTCAAGGTGTCTGCGGAAGACTCGAGAGGTTCAGAAAGACACCTGGGGTGGGGGCCGGGGAGACACTGCGTTACGCCCCGTCTACAGCTGGCAGCTTCTCCAAGCGGGCCCAGAGCGGGGCTAAACCACCGGCCACCTCACTGGAGACAAGATGTCCCCAATGGAGACTAGAGATCTGTTCTGGGAAAGCTGAGTGAGGGAGGGCGCAGGGAATGGGTGGGGACCCTCCCGAAGTCTCCCCCGACCCACCCCGAGTTGTGTGGTTACGAAGGGGAGAGAGCAGAGGCAGGAAATCAACTGAGAAGTGGAAGCACCTTGGGGTTGGGAAGGTGACTCCTGGGTTCTAATGCTGCTCCCCCACCACCACCACCGCTCCCTGCACCCCCCACCCCCCTGCTCCGTCCTTTACACACTGACTTTGGGCGAGTTAACTGACATTTATCTTCAGCTGTAGGAAGATACACCTTTACCACGAGGACACTAGTATCACCTGCCTTTCCAGGCTGCGGGAAGGATTAAACCAGATAACCTACGTAAAGAGCTCGGAGGGATTCCGGACGCGCCCTTAGCAATCGATGAACAATAGCAGCTGTGTCTTTCCTCTGTGGCCCGCCAGCCCCCGTCCGACCGCGGGCCTGGGTCGCGGCCCCCGAGAGGCTGGCGGCGGTGGGGGGGAGGTGGTCCCGTGGGCGGCTGACAGGCCCGTCCCTCCGCCCACCTGGCGCCGGCCCCGCGGGCCCCGGGAGGGCAGCCTCTCCAAGCCAGTGCTTCCGCGCGCGCCCCCCCACCCCAACCCCAGCTCAGAGGGTGACACCTGGGATATTATTTCGGAGGCGCTCAGAGGTGAAAGGGGCTGTCCGACACCGACACCGGGGTAGGGGCATTCTCTGGTCTTTGCCCTTGGCTCATTTGTGACCTTGGGTGGGGGGGACACCACCCAGGTCTGAACCTCTCCGCCAGCGAACCAAGGATTTGGGCAGCGACTTCCAAGTGCCCAGCCAGAGGCTGGCTCTGTGTCTGTGATGGTGGATTGGAGGGGCCGAGGCCAGGCTTTGGGGGGTCACCCGGGGACTTAGCTCCAGCTGCTGGTCTCCAGCGCTCCGGGGGAGGGTGTCCCGGGAAGAGTCCTCTCTATTTTTCAAACGAGAGAGGTGCTGGAAGGTGAAGTGGCTTGTCGAAGGCCACGCAGCTCGGTCCCCGCTGGCCTTGAAGCGGGGGCTACGGTGTGAGCCACCCCCCCCCGCTGTCTCTCTCACCAGGACGGGGTGCATGGCGGTGGCTGGCGGGGCTGCGGTGGGGCCCCTGCGTGTGTGTCACGGTGCTCGCGTTGGCGGGTGTGAAGGAGCTGGGCGGGCGGCTGGGCGTGGCCTCCCCCGCATGTTGGGAGAGGAAGGGGGCGCGGGGGGGGGGGGGGCTGGGTGGGAGAAAGCGCAGGGCCCAGTCCTAGCGCCCTCAGCCTCTCTGCCGCACCCTCTCATCCTGCCTCCCCGGTCCTCTGGGGGGCCTTCTCCCAGCCCGGGACCCTGGCTCCTGTGACTCTTTGGGCCTCCATCGGCCAGAACTCTCAGCTCTGCGACAGCAACACGACGTCCAGAAGCTCAGGGGCCTCGGTCAGGTTAACACCTCTGTGCCTGTTTGCTCTTCTCTAAGTAGTGAGAAGTAACAGTACCTGCCGCATAGGTGTGTCGTGCAGGTGAAAGAGTCCTTACCTATGAAAAGTGTCGGAAGGTTCTGGCACTTGGTGGAGAGTAAACGTTAGCTACTGACACATCCTTTTTTGTCCCGGGTGCCTCTGTAGGGACCGGGGAACAGGTCCCCTGGCAATGTTGGGTTTAGGACTGACCAAAGGGTGAACGAACACCTCCAACCAGAGTCACACCCCGACATCTGCCACCACCCAGCCCCTCCCCACTCCCTTCCACAGGTCCCACCTCGCTGGCCCTCGGTCCTTACCTCCCACCTGCCTCGATGCCTTTGCCCTTGCCGTTGCCCTGGGCTAGGCCGCTTTCTGAAGCCCTTCATGTGGCTGCCTCCTTGTCACCCTCCAGATCTCCCCTGCGAGCCCTCCACTGAGCCCCAGCAGGGAGCGTTCCTGTCTGTCCTCTGGGTCACTGTCTGCCCCTCACACTGCCCCGTTTTCTCTCCAGCACTATCTTGTTGTTGCTCCCTTGTTTGTAGGATGGGATCTGAAACTCCGTGTGGGGGGGGTCGTGTGTGGCACTCACTTCCATAACCACAGCCCCCAGAGCTCACTTGATAAACGATGCATGGTGCATGGACAACGGAGGAAGTGATGGCACAGAGTCGCCTCAGCTTCTGCAGGATGAGGTCCCTCTGTCCCCTGAACCCCAGTGTACCCCGCTTTACCCCTCACCTCTTCTCTCCCCTTCCCATCCAGACGCCGCTCGCCCAGCCCTGCTGACCAAAATGGCCAACTTCACCCCGGCCAACAGCAGCTCGGGCAACCAGTCCGTGCGCCTGGTCTCGTCCGCCCATAACCGCTACGAGACCGTGGAGATGGTGTTCATCGCCACGGTGACGGGCTCGCTGAGCCTGGTGACTGTGGTGGGCAACATCCTGGTGATGCTGTCCATCAAGGTCAACAGGCAGCTGCAGACAGTCAACAACTACTTCCTCTTCAGCCTGGCCTGTGCCGATCTCATCATAGGCGCCTTCTCCATGAACCTCTACACCGTGTACATCATCAAGGGCTACTGGCCTCTGGGCGCCGTGGTCTGCGACCTGTGGTTGGCCCTGGACTACGTGGTGAGCAACGCCTCTGTCATGAACCTGCTCATCATCAGCTTCGACCGCTACTTCTGCGTCACCAAGCCCCTCACCTACCCGGCCCGGCGCACCACCAAGATGGCAGGCCTCATGATCGCTGCGGCCTGGGTGCTGTCCTTCGTGCTCTGGGCGCCTGCCATCTTGTTCTGGCAGTTTGTAGTGGGCAAGCGGACAGTGCCCGACAACCAGTGCTTCATCCAGTTCCTGTCCAACCCGGCGGTGACCTTTGGCACCGCCATCGCTGCCTTCTACCTGCCCGTGGTCATCATGACCGTCCTCTACATTCACATCTCCCTGGCCAGCCGCAGCCGGGTGCACAAGCACCGGCCCGAGGGCCCTAAGGAGAAGAAGGCCAAGACTCTGGCCTTCCTCAAGAGCCCCCTGATGAAGCAGAGCGTCAAGAAAGCCCCCCCGGGAGAAGCTTCTCGGGAGCAGCTGCGCAATGGGAAGCTGGAGGAGGCCCCGCCGCCGGTCCTGCCACCCCCGCCTCGCCCAGTGGCTGACAAGGACACTTCCAATGAGTCCAGCTCAGGCAGTGCCACCCAGAACACCAAGGAACGACCACCCACAGAGCTGTCGACCACAGAGACCACCACGCCCGCCACACCTGCCCCTCGCCTACAGCCGCGGGCTCTCAACCCAGCCTCCAAATGGTCCAAGATCCAGATTGTGACGAAGCACACGGGCAACGAGTGCGTGACAGCCATCGAGATCGTGCCTGCCACGCCAGCTGGCATGCGCCCTGCAGCCAATGTGGCCCGCAAGTTTGCCAGCATTGCTCGCAACCAGGTGCGCAAGAAGCGGCAGATGGCGGCCCGGGAGCGTAAGGTGACACGGACCATCTTTGCCATCCTGTTGGCCTTCATCCTCACCTGGACGCCCTACAACGTCATGGTCCTGGTGAACACCTTCTGCCAGAGCTGCATCCCTGACACAGTGTGGTCCATTGGCTACTGGCTGTGCTACGTCAACAGCACCATCAACCCTGCCTGCTACGCCCTCTGCAACGCCACCTTTAAAAAGACCTTCAGGCACCTGCTGCTGTGCCAGTATCGGAACATCGGCACTGCCAGGTAGGCAGGCAGGGGTGCCGTAGGAGGTGCTGGTGGTCGCTTGCGTGTGCTGGGGGACCACATGGCTCGGCTGCTGTAGCGGCAGGATTTGAAGGCACCTCTCAGTGTTCACAGTTGCTGAAGGGGAGAACTGAGGTCCCCAACAGCCTTTGAGGCTCAGGAAGAGGCTCTGGCTGGATTTGGAGAGAAGACCGGCTCTCTACTCGGGCCCAGGAGGGTCAGCCCCAGGGGGTGTCTGAACCAGGACTGCTCGGTCCACCTCTATGGCCCTGCCTCAGGGAGCTGGGGGGCACTGACGTGTGTGGGGACCTGCCCCACCGGGACCAACCAGTGTGGCTGAAATATGGACATCTGGAGGAGAGCAGAAGCCCAGGCCCCGCCTTGGGACGAGCAGAGGCCAATGCTTTGGAAAGGAGGCTCAGGAAGGGAAGGGTAGGGTCCCCCATTCTTTTGTAATCGGTGCTTTCTGCCCCCTGCACCCCGCATGTAGGCTCCGCCCCTCCTCCCAAATACCACTCCAAGAGCAGAAATTTCTCCTTGCTGCAACACTTAGCCAGGTCCTTGTTGGACAGGTGGGCGGGCTGGCTGGAGGCCAGGCGGAGTGGGCTCTGGGGCACCCCCTCCTTCCGCAGCATGGCCCTGGTCAAGGTCACCATGGGCCAGCAGGAGGGCATCTCACTCAGGAACTGAGGTTAGGTTTCCCAGGTCCCAGCCTGAGCACAGCGCAACCGTGGGAGTCTGAAGAGCCCTCCCCCTCCCCAAGGTGAGGGCTCGTCCCAGGTCACATGGAGTGAAGGTGGCTGCGGTGGGCAGGGCTCCCCGTGGCCCCTGCAGAGTGCAAGCCAGCCTGGGTCACCAGAGACAGAACAGGGACGGACTTTACCCACAGGGACGTCAGTGCCAGTGGGGGCAGGGGTTGTTAAGGCTGGCAGCAACCCCCAGCTTTGCTCTCCCAGTGGGTAGAACCTTCCTGATGGGCGGTGGGCTGGACCAAAGGACCTTGGCCTGGGAGTGTCAGCTCAAGTGAGTCTTGTGAGTTCCCTTGCCCAGCCATGGTGTCCCCCCTCCCCGCCCCCCGGCAGACTAGGACTGAAAGGCTCAGGGCACTTGGTGGGGGCCCCTTTCACAGGACAGTGGAAGGCTCTGAATGAAATGTTCATAACCGCTCTGCTGCTTCTGGGGAGCAGCAAGCCCCCAAGAAAGCCACCTTTCCCTCTAACCTTCTCTTCCCTCCACCATCACCCACTCCCAACAAATCACTACAGCAAACTCCCCAGGAAGGGACTTTTATATATTAAAAAAAAAAAAAAGCTTTTATTGGGAGAAAATGGATTTATTTCTTAGCAATGGCATCGTTCTGGGTGAGAACAAAGGGGCACGGGAATGAGATCCCTTTGTGGGGAAGCTCAAGCTGCCCAGAACCCCTTGCCCCACCCCACTTTGGGCACTCGGCAGTGGGGCGGGGAGGAAGAGGAGGAGGCAGGGCATGATCGATAAAGCTGAAGAACAGCAGAAGGCACTGGTGGGCTCTGTCCTGGCCTGTGGGAGGGAGCACGTGGGCCAGGGGCGCTTTGGCATTCAGGCCTGGCCGCTAGTCCTTCCCCTTCCCTTTCTTTGCTGTAAAACAAGAAAGACACCACATTAGGAGAGCGCATTCAGGTGACCCAGGAAAGATCCCTCAGCACATCAGGGGAAGGAAAATCCTGCCCCCTAGTGGTTCTCAACCAGCGGGCTTGGAAACAGGAGGGACAGGGCAGCCATTATGCTGCGGCCACCCCCCAGCTTAAATGTTCACTGGGGATCAGGTCAAGTATCCCAGCCCTGGTTCTGGCAACCCTGGGCGAAAGGCCCGCTTCCTCATCTGGAAGTGGGCGGGCTCGCCTCTGCCCTGCTGGCCTCTCTGGGATGCTGGGAGTCAGGAATAGGGTGAGGGATGGAGGAAGTGCGAACAGTGAAGCCCTTCCAAACTGGACAGGGCAGAGCTGACCAAATGCTCCACTGGGACGGACCAGGTGACAGAGCTAAGCCCTCCCAGGCCTTTCCCGGGACCCTAGGCCATGTCCACCTCACTTATCTCTACAGAGAGGTGAATAGTGCAGAGATGTCAAATCACTCACCAGGGCCCCAAATCTCCAGCGGAACCACTCCCCTCATAGGTGGGGGCAGCCCCCAGCCGCGACCCTGCCCCCTCTCCCCTGGCTGACCTTTGGTCTTGGCTTTGGTCTTGGGGGTGCAGGGCTTGGTTACGCGGATGGTCTCCTGGCACTGGGCATTGTACCGCGCCTTCTTCAGGGTGCCTTGGCGGGCTTTGGTGCCAGAGCCCCCATCGCACGAACCCCAGCTCTCAAACTTGTACTTGCAGTCGGCTGGCGGGAGAGCGCCGGGGTCAGAGCTGGGCGGCCCAAGGCCTCCCCCCACTGGCCTGCCCAGGTTCCAGTGAGGCTGCGCCCCCTTCCCTGTTCTCTGCCGGCGCCCACCTCACCTCCAAACTCCTTCTTCCAGTTGCAGGGCACCCTGCACCGGAGGCGCTGGGTCTGGCCCCCGCAGGTCCCTTCACGGAAACCCGCGCCGCAGTCCTTGCTGCTGGGGGCGCAGGGCCCCCACGTCCACTCCGAGCACTCACTCCCCGGGCCGCCCTTTTTCACTTTGTCTAAAACGCACGGGGGACAGAACTCAGGGCCTGAGGCATCTGCAGACTCACTCAGGGACTCCATCCTGGGGTCCCGGTCTCGGAACCCAGGCGGCCAGCCCCGAGGTCACCGGCCCTCCTTCAAGCCCCAAACCTCACATACCTTTCTTTTTGGCCACCGCGGAGGTGAGGGCCAGCAGGGCGAGGAGGGCGAGGAGGAGGAAGCCTCGGTGCTGCATCCTGCGGGGAGAGCAAGGGTCAGAGCACCCCGCGTCCCCTTCCCCACCGGGGGAGCCGCGTGCATGCACCTCCCATCAGCTTTCCCGTTTTCCGGGCCCAAAGGGTCGAGCTGCTCACGCGGCGCGGGAAAACCAGAGGGGCCGACTCTTGGCCGCTAGCCGGGGCACACAGCCGGGAGGGGGCCCCCGGGGGATGCTCCGAGCAGGGAGCACAGCCCAGACCCCCCCCCTGCCTCCACCCAGGACGGCGGCCCTCCGACCCAGCGCACGCACTCACTTGCTGCCAAGCGGTGCTTCGCTCCCTCCCGCGCCCGCCCGTCTAGTCCCGCTCGTGCTGCTGCGGCCCCTTTTGTCTCCAGAACCGGTCTGAGCCGGTCACATGGGCCCCCGCCCCCCCACCACCGAAGAAGGACCCGCCCCGCCCCCCTCCCCTTAAAATCCCCCGCGCCGCCCCCGACCCCGGTGTCCCCGCCTCCACTCTCGCCTGGCGCTCCTGGCGTCTCCACCCGGGCTTCCCGCTGCCGGTGCCCTCAGCCCACTTCCTGCGCTCCCGGCCCCAGGCCTCCGTCTTACCCTGATACCAGGTCCCCGGCTGCAGGCCCAGCTTTCCACCCTGGCCCTCTGCCCCCTCCCAGGGGCAGTCCCCACTCCAAAAAGTACGCGAGCCTCCTTTTAGGGCGGCGGAGCCTTCGATGGGGACCATGAGGGAGCAAGGAGTCCCGGTGTGTAACCCGGCCCGCCGCGGGGCACGCGTTTCAGCCTGCGTGCGGCACCGGCCTTGGAGTCCCCGGTGCCCCCCAGGGCCTGCTGGCCCCCAGCGCCCCGGTGCTGCTGGAAAGGCGCGTTTGCCCCTCGTCGGACAGCCAAGTGGGCAGGGAGGTGCTTTGCTCAGTGTTGGGAGCCTGGGATGGGAACCCCAGAGAAAGCATGTGGGACGAGGGTGGGGGCGCAGCGCCTTTCCTGGAGCATAGGTCTGAGGGGGTCGGGGAGGCGGAGGAGTTGGAACCGCGGGCCTGCATTTAGGAAGACTCCGAGCTGACCCTGGCCGTCTGAGAAGTTCCAGACCAGGCCCCTGCCACGGCAGCGCATGCCTGCCCTTTTGACCCTGGAGCTTGGGTCCACCTAAACAGCGGGAGCTTTGAGGCCTGGGGGAGGGGCTTGCCCAAGACTGCACGGCCAAGGGGCCGTGAATCCAGCCCTCCACCCCGCCCCACCTCTTTCACTTTCATTGTTAGCGTCCCCGCGGGAAGCAGGAATCGGGAGAAACTTTGCACTCAGTGGTGCCGCGCCCCACCCCCCCCGCCCCCCCCCCGCCCCCCCCCCCCCCCGCCCCACACCAGGCAGCCCGGCAGAGGTCAGGTCCCGGTCAGGCCTGAGACCCCACCCCCTAAAGAGACCCAGACCCCCCAGGAAAGTGGGTCCACAGTACCCAGTGCCCCCACTCTGAAGATAACCCAGCAGACCCAGTTACTTCGGTAAGACCTTTCCCTCAAAAAGAGAAACGCAGAAAGGAAAAAAAAAATCCACTTTACTGAGTCACACCCAGCTGTAAACAAGTCACCGTGAGAGTCCCACCCCAACCCCCAGGCCACACAGTCCTCAAAGAAATGACTGGGGAGGGTCACTGGGGCAGGTGCCAAGCAGGGCCGCAGGCAGGAGAGCGCAGCAGGCTCCCGGTTCTGGGGGGAAGCCCTGGGAAGGGTGGGGTCAGGGCAGCAGGAGGACTGAACCCCCCCAGGAGCCTCCGAGCAGGGGCCCTTGAGGACCAGGTGATTTAGGAAGGCTCCCTGATAGGGCTTCGAGCCCATCTGCCATCCCCCTCTGGCTCCTAAATTCTAGGGAGGGCACTGGCCAGAGCGAGGGCCGCCCTGCAGTGGCCTGGCCTGGCCCCCCAAAGCCTGCCCAGTCCAGTCCAGTCCAGTCCAGTCCAGCTTCCTGCTCCCCTGTGGGCCTCCAGGTCAGGCCGGGGCTCAGGGGAACAGGTGAGATGCCCCAACTCCTCAGAGTCCAGCCCTAGGTTTGGGGGGCTCCTCTGGGGGCAGCACGGGGCTCCTTCCCTGGAGCATGGGTCACCCCGTGGCTGTCCGACTGGAATGTGGCAGTGAGGTGGGCAAGGAGGGGGCTCTTGCTGTGACCGGGTCCTGCCCCTCCTCAGCATTGGCCTCAGCTACACAGCCGTCTCCTGGTCCTCCCGCTGGATCATCTGGTAGTGCTGCCGGTTCTCCAGGTAGGCGGCCAGCTCCGTGTCCTGGGCCTTCTCTGCCCGCTGCCGCGGAGTGTCGCCCTGGAGGGAGGAGCTAGTCAGGCTGGCGAGAGGCAGGGCCCTTCCCTCTGGCTGCTGGTGGGGGAGGGGGGGCCTTGCAGGCTGGCTGGGCAGCCCCAGCCCTGCTGGCTCAGGTTTCTTTTCTTTTTTGATCTTGAGAGTACGTTTATTAAAGCTGGGAACAGTGAAACAAGGAAGGGCTTAGGGTAGAAGCAGCAACAGGAGAGTCTGGGCAGGGCTGCATTGGCTCACTGGGAAGTCAGAGGAAAGGGGGCCTGGAGACAGGCCAGGGGGTTAGCCCTGGGGAGCTGCCACTGCCCACTGCTCCCCTGGTTGCAAGTCTCTTGTGGTCCCTTAGGGTTTAGGAGAGGCACACCTGTAGGGGTAGAGGGGCGGGGAGGGAAGGCACAGGCGTGCTCCAGGGAGGGAGAGCACACCGGTCCAGGCTTCTCAAGGTTGAGGAATAGCTCCAATTCCCCAGAGGTGGCCCTCTCCTAAGGCTCCCCTCTCGCAAAGGCTCAGACCTGGGAGAGCATCGGTTGTACCAGCGTGGACTCCCTGCCCACCCTGCTGGCCTGCTCACCTGCTGGTCCGTCTTCATGAGCGAGGCCCCTGCCTCCACGATGTAGTGGCAGATGGTACGCTGGCCCAGGGCTGCCGCCTGGTGCAGACAGGTCTCCCCACTGGGGGAACAGGGGCTGGCTGTGGACCCCATCCAGTCCTCTGGGCCCTCCCATATGTCTCCCAAGGGCCATCAGAAAAAGGCAGGAAGTTTGGGGCCCTGGCCTGGGGCGCGGGGGGTTGGGGAGTACAGGGGGTTGGGGTGGTGGTGGAGGGTGTTGGGGGGGCAGCGGGAAAGGCAGGGGGAGGTGACCCAGAGGATGGCAGATGTGGCCAGGAAGTGTTCATGGGCTCCCACCAGACAAAACAGGAAGGGCTAGAGAAAGGTGGGTGGTTTCCAGGGTAACCAGGGTACTGCACTGCCAGATACTCACTTTTCCTCCACAGCATCAAGGATCTCTTGGGGAGCTGGAGGAGAGGGGAGGGGCAGGTCAGAGGCCTGGCAGCCTCTCCTCCTTCTGCCTCGGCCCAGCCTGGGGGGTGGGGGAGGGTGCCCAGTGGTGTAGCTTACCATGGTCCAGCAGGTAGCGGACCACTTCCTTGCTGCCAGTGCTGACCGCGTGGTGCAGGAGTGTGCGACTGTGGTCGTCCCGGTGCATGAGATCGCCCCCGGCTCGGTGCAGCTCCTGCAGCTAGGGCAGGAGCAGGACTGGGCTCCTGGCCACCCCTTCCAGCCCCAGAAATGTCCCCCAACTCACAGGCCACAGGTCTGACATTGGCATGCTCACACACATCACTCCCTAGGGGCTGCTGGGGTCTTTCGGGGGTGTCAGGGGAGAGACAATGGGCTTATCTCAGCCAAAGTGCCCGTGGGCTCCCTAGGACGGAGGTACGACCAGGCCCTGGAGCCTTTGGTTCCTCGAACACTCACTCCTGAGTGCCAGGGACAGGCATCCTGAGCTAGGCAGCCCCTATGCAGGGACACAGGTCACGGGCTGGATGGGGCAAGGTGGAATGGGACAATCACCAAGGAAACCCTGCTGAGGGTGAGATGATGACAGATGACTGCTTCTGAACAGGCCAGCTTTTGGCTCACTAGGTGCACCGCCCCAAGGTGAGGGGGCTGCCCAGGGCAGGGTGCTAGTACCTTACAGAAGTCGTTCCTCTTGGCAGCCTCCACCAGCTCTTCACCTGCCGGAACACCTGCCTGTTACACTCCAGGGCTGGAGGCCTGGGCTTGTGTTGGTACGTGGACACACAGGTGATGTGCAGAGAAGGGAGCCACGGGGCATGTGTGCTGAGGGCTGGGTTCGTGGTGAATGTGACCCCAGGGACCTTGACAGGTGTGTCTGCGTGAGGCAGAGCATGGGCCCGCCTCCCCACCAACCTCATCCTCCTGACCAGGGAGAAGCCTCACCTTTAGGGGGCAGAGCATCCCCTGGCAGTGACCTACAACAGAGCGGGGCGAGATGTGACCTGGCTGCGGCACAGGCCAGCTGGTTCCCCTCCCAGCCCCAAACAGGGGCACCCTTCATTCTTTCAACAGTTTATTGAGTGCCTCCTGCCTATAGGGGGGCTGCTCCAGGCACTGGAGATACAGCAGCAAACACGGTGGATGAGAACTGGCTCTCAGGGAGCTCACATTCTAGCCAGGACTGCAAACAAGTCAACAAATAAATAAAGGGTTTTGCGAGCAGGAAGTGCTACGAAGAACGTGAGGTGGGGTAGTGTGCTTGAACAGCCACATCAGATGGGGCTCCCCAGGCGACTTCTCTAGGGCAGAAGCCCCCAGTGGAGGTGTGAGTGGGGGCCAGCTCTGCGAGGCATGGGGAAGGTGCAGAGCAGGCAAACTCGAGGCCCCAAAGAACTGAGAGGCGATAGGGCTGGACTGTGGTGATGGAGGGGAGGGCAGGCTCGGGCTGTGTACCTGCAGCAACCGACTGACGGCAGGGCACAGGCAGAGGTTCTAGGCTGGGGAGGGTGGGGCTGGAGGCCAGGGGCATGCGGCCTGGATGGGGGTGTGGTCAGGTGTTGGGGGAGAGCTGACAGGGCCTGCTGGACTGGGTGGAACCACAAAGGCTGACAGCTGGAGCGTGACGCTGGTGCCAGGGAAGTGGCTGTGGCTGAGAGCAGGGCTTCAGGAGCTGCTGCCTCACAGGTAGGACTTTGGGCTGGGGGCCGGAGGAGCCCTGGGACTCACCGGGGTGTAGGTGAGCAGGGGGAGGTGGGGAGAGGGGAAGTGGGGGTTGGGAGGTCAGGCCGGGCCGATGCCCCCAGCAGCTCCGGGTCCAGGATATAAATCTCGTCCTGTGCGATCTCAGTCACATAGTTGAGGTGCTCCTGTGGGTGGGGAGGCCAGGGCCGGGGTTCAGGGCAGCGGTGGTGGGGTGAGGTGGCCACCACGCTGGCAGATGTGGAGAAGCCTTTGCTATGGGTGTGAACACTGGCAGAGGCAGCCAGGTGAGTGACCCTGTTGGCCCTTTTTCCCCTCCCTCGCCCCTCAACTTTCCCTCCACCTGGCCCTCTGGCTTGCCAGCCCCTTCCCATAGATGAACTTTTACCCAGGCAGCCTGGCCCCCGGCCAGCAGTGCTTTTTGCTCTGAGTCCTTCCGGATGGCACCTGTGCTATGAGGCCCTGCCCCATACCCCAGCAGCAAGCCTTTCCTGGGTACACTGGCCCCCTTTCCCTGGGATGCTGGCCCTGTGTGCTCCAGTCTGGAGGGCAGGGCCAGCCCTATCCATGGACATGAATGAGGACGGGTGGGCCTGCCTCTGGAGGGGACGCGGGGTGTTGTGGAGCAGGACTGTGAGCGCTCACCTGGGCCCGGTCAATCCTGTAGAATCGGCTAGCAGTGGTGGCTGTGGGGAGACACTGGGTTGGCTGAGGATCCAGGAGGCCCTGGTCCAGCCCAGGGCTTCTGCTGCCCTGACCCCGGACTCCCCAGGGAGGAGGCAGGACATGGCTTGGGACGGCCAGGAGCTGGCCCTCCAGGGCCACTCACCATCCAGGAAGCACCACTTGGGGGACAGTTTCTGGCACGTTGGGGACTGGGCTCCAGCACCTTCGGGCTCCTTTTGAGAGAATCAAAGGCCAGGGCTGGGTGAGAACGGGACCTGGCACAGGAGGAGACAGCAGGCCCTACCTCCGCTCCTCACCTGCTGCAGCCTCTCAATGTGGGCACGGCAGAGCTCCAGGTCGCTGTCTCCTGGGACCACCACAGTGCCCAGCGGCACGGCTGGAGAGCAGAGTAAGCGGTCAGCACTGGCCATATCCCACTGCCCCGCCCCTCAGGGGACTCAGTGGCTCTTCCGCTCCCCAGGCCCCCTAAGCCCCGCATGCCGCTCACAGGCCTCCTTGAGCTGCTCCTTGTCGTAGTGCAGGGCCTCGTAGTCGTGCATGCTGACCCTGCTCACCTGGACCCGCAGCTGCTCGGGCACTGGCTGCTGGCTGAGGGCAAGGGTGACGGGAAGGGGCTCGGCAAGGGCCCTGCCCAGGAACCCACCCAAGTGTCCCCTCCCAAATGCCCTGGGGCAGAGGGACTGTTCACCCCTTTCCAGTTGGGGAAGCCAAAGCTCAGAGAGGGGCAGCGTCTGGCTGTGGGCCCGGGGCCTGGACGGCTGTGTAGGAGGCATACTCGCTGTGCAGGGTGGTGGTGCTGCGCCGCTTGGCCTTCTGCACCATGGTGGCCTGGTTGCGCAGGGCGATGCGGATGCGTGAGGCAGCCAGCTTGCAGGGCTCGCCATCCACCTGCACTGGGATGGCCTTGGACGTGGTGAGTACCACCTCACGGCACTGCGTCAGCCGCTCGCCGTGGCCACCCACTTGCAGCGCTGCCTGTGGACACAGAGGGCTCAGGTCAGGCACCAGGGCGGTGTGGGGGGCCCCAAGCCCTGCTCCTGCCTGGGAGGCTCTGCCCAGAATGTAGAGACTGACCCCAATGGAGGGAGAGGGAGGGTGAGACCCCAGTCAGGGGGTTGAAGACAGTGTCCCCACAGACAGAAAGGCTGAGACACACTCTTAAGTCAGAGAGAGGAGACAGTGCACCCCCAGTCAGAGAAGGGAGGTTTGGTGACACCCCCCTTTTCATCTTGGAGCCGAGCTCCTGGGCACTGTAGGGACCGGGGCAGGCACAGAGTGAGCCCAGCCTCCAGGCGGGCGCTGCCTGGCCCACTCACCAGGGACGTCATGGTGAAGCCGATGACCTCGAGGTAGCCATCGTCGTGCCGCTGGGGCTCGAAGTCGTGGTGCTCCCCAGGGTGGCCCCAGGGCATGGTGCCCGCGCAGTACCTGGGGGGGGGCAGCGCCATGGGCTTCAGAGGGCGGTCCTGCAGGGCGGGGACCGCAGGGCCCACACAGAGCGCCCGCCTCACCTGGGGATGTTCAGGAAAACAATGCACTGGGGCTTCAGGTCCTGAATCTTGGGGGTCAGGTCGGTTCCGTCACACTGGAGGCAGGAGCAGGGAGGGTGTTGGGGATGCCTGTGAGGAGCTGAGGTGGCTTCCCGCCCTGCTGGGCCTGCCCACTCCGCCTGCAGCTCGGCCCGCTCACCACCACTCGGATGTGCTTGGCCAAGTCCTTGGAGCTGCCCGTCAGGAAGTCGGAGAAGGCTGTCTGTGGGAGGCAGAGGCATCGTCATCTGGTGACTGGGACCTTCCTTCACCGCCACCTGCCAGGGGTCCTGGGCCTGATACACATGGGCAGGGGGCATGGGAGGAGGGTGCTGCTGGGCTGGCAGACCCCAGACTCACCCCGGCGTAGAACATCTTGTTCCGAAAGCGACTGTTGAATTTCTCTGGGTTGGCCTCTGGGGGGGTGTGACAAAAAATGGGGGACAGTCAGTCATTCTGGGGCCACTGGGGCTTCCCAGGCTCAGGTGGGGAGGGCGGGCTGGGAATGGATGCCTTTCCCTGGGGGGCAGGGGGGACGGTTAAGGGATGACCCTCTCAGGGACACTCCTAGGTGCCTGCCTCCCCAGCCTCCCAGGCCCCCTCAACAAGAGACTGCCAACCTCGAGACTCGTGAAACTCCAGGGTGACGTGGGCGTCAAAGCCCAGGCTGAAGTAGTTGTTGAAGACGTCCAGAGGCAGCTGGAATGAGGTCAAGGGGCTGCCATGAGGGTCAGGCCTCAGCGATGCCTCCCTGCTCCAGGCCACGGGCAGTGTGCGTGCTCAGCCCATGTCTTCAGAGGCCTCTCCTACACTTCACAAAATCTACCCGAAAGCCCTTCCCAGCCAACCTGCCGCCTCAGGCTCTGCCCACCCCCTAAGTGCCCTGTGCACCAGAGCACCGCGGCCCGCCAGCATCCTCCTCCACCAGACTCCTTCCCCTGGGTGCACACTCTGCAGGAGCTCCGCAAGCGGGACCTGGTCCTGCTCACCGCTTAGGACAGGGCCTGGCAGGGAGCAGGTACTCAGTAGTCAATACCTGCCAAGAGGCTGAGTAACGACACTCCTGTGAGTACCATCGTTCTCACTGTATAGATTAAGAAGCTGAAGTTTGGAGAAATGAAGAAACTCAAAGTCCCAGAACGATCAAGTGGGAAAGTGGGGCCCAGCCTAAGTCTCCTGGGAGTTCTAGACACTGAGGTGTGGAGAGGCCCCCCTGACGCCCACTGCCCCGGCCTCAGCTGACCCACCCGGTCAGTGGCACCCTCGTCACGTTCCTCGGGCCCTGCCTCAGCGTTGGGCTCCACGCGGAGGTCCCAGCGGTCCAGCTGCACCACGTTCCCCTCCTCCACGTGGGAGAGGATCTTGGACACGGGCTCGTCTGTGTAGCCCTGGTGGGAAGCAGCAGAAACTGAGCCCTTCCTGGGGACAGGCCTCCCCCTCCACACAGCCCGCCCCCCACTGCCCCACCCCCGTGGGCTCTCACCCCGCCCCAGTTGAGGGTGCGGGCCAAGTCGTTTCCAGTGCCCAGGGGCAGGATGGCGACAGGCGGTGGTGGCTTCAAGCGCAGCTGGTCCAGGGTGGAAAGGATCCAGCCGACCTGGAGCGGGCGGAGCGGAAGAGGCCAGGTCAGGCTGGCTGGGCCCAGGCCCGGCCGGGCTGGGGAGGCGGGGGACTCACCGTGCCATCGCCCCCGCACGCTAGGATCCGCAGGTTGTGCACTTTGCGGTACATCTCCAGCCTGGGCCCAGGAGATAGAAACGGGTCAGGGTATGCGGGCAGGCCCCCGAGCACCAGGCGAGCCCCGCCACTGTCCCCAGAGCCCTGCCAGCACTTACGCTTCCTTGGGCCCGCCCTGGCTGAGGTCAAAGACTTGTCGGGGGTTCAGATACCAGAGGAAGGACTGGATGATTTTTGCACCCTGTGGGGGACCAGGAACCAAGAGGGACAGGGGAGAGGCAGTCAGGGGTGGCAGGCTGAGATGGGGAGAAGCTCAGGGAGAAGGGTGTGGGAACCAGGCCCAACAACAGGCAAGGGCTGGAGACAGGATTAGATTTTCCTCAGGGTCCCTGGGAGAGACAAATGGGGCAGAAGCCTGAAATGGAACCTGGGAACACCTGTGGGTTCCGGGGCAAAGAGGGGCGAGAAACTTGACCTCACACCGCCCCCAGGCCCTCTGTGAAGTAGGAGGCCATATGTACCTGGTTGCCCCCGCTCTTGGGGTTCACGAACACCAGCAGGGGCTTCATGAGGGGGGATGGGGTGGGCCTGATGATGAAGGGTTTCCAGCGGCCCTCCTTGGAGGCAGAGAGAGCCCATGAGGCCCCTTCCTATCCTGGAGGGCCCTACCCCCACACTCAGCAGTACCCCTCCTGGTGCCCCTCACTTCTGGGTTGCAGACCTCCCGGTGGGCCTGGCCGCAGAGACGCCATCTGGATCTGACCTCCCAGCCCCTTCAGGGCCCCAGAGCCCAGACCAACCCACCAAAGGCTGAGCCAGTGGGGGGGTCTGGTCCAAGAAACGGGCTCCTCTCCTGTCCCCTGCAGCTGCCTGCCTGGCCCCAGGTCTAACCTCGGGACCTTTCTTGCTGGATTTCCTCTTGAAGGATGCTCTCTTTTTCTTCTTGCTTGCCTTGAGGGTGTTCTGCAAGGAAAGCAGTGGCAGTGGTGACAAGGTGGGTGGGCTGGGGTGGCTGGAAGACCCTGAGTGTGTGGGGGTGTCAAGGGTGCAGGTGGGACTCACCTGGGGCCTTCGGGCCCGGAGGATCCAGGTGGGTGGGATGACCACGGCCGCGTGGACACCCAGGGAGCACGGCTCCTCGATCCGCTGCAGCATGAAGCAGGACACCTTGCTGTGGTACTGTGGGGGGGTGGGGGCGGAGGCTGAGCTGGGCGGCCGGGCCCTGGGATCCCGCCCAGCGCAGCATGGGGGTGGCCAGTGGGGGCGGGGCAGGTGCCACTCACAGCTTGCTTGCACCAGGAGCAGCTGATGGCCACGATCTCCTTGCTATGGAAGGTGAACTTCTGCTGGAAGCCCTAGGGTGGGCAGGGTGGTTGGGGCACCAGGGGCCAGGCCCAGAGCAGGGACGCAGCCCCTCCCGTTGTCAACCTCCCTCCACCCGGGGAAATGGAGCACATTTTTTAAAATTAAGAAAACTATAAAATAAGCTCTGAAAGCAAGGAGGCTGAGCCAGGGGCCATGACTCTGAAGTTCACTGCAGAGTGGTGGGTGTGTACTTGAGACTGGTCAGAGGGGCCACGGCTATCTCCTATCCGCCTCAGGGCCCCTCCCTCCTGACCCCGGCTGCAGCCAGCACCGCCCCCCCCCCCCCCCCCCCCGCCCCGCGGTCATCCCCTCCTGCAGGCCACAACGTGTACTGAGGGCCCACTATGTGCCAGACACTGAGCTGGGCACTGCCCGTCGATGGTGGAAAGGGGGACAAGCGTCCTAGACCATTCAGAACCTCCACTTACTGAGGGACAGACAAGAAGTAAACAAGTAAGCAAACAAAATCGCAGCATGATGGGGAGGAAAGGCATACAACTGTAATTGAATAACAATAAAAATTAAAAAAAAAATCGCAGCAGACAGAGCTTGGGAAGACCACTCGCCAAACAGCTGCTGAGCCAGGACTAAGTCCACGGGCGCCTCAGAGGGCTCACCCCTGACCTCCTGGCAGCCCGCACACCCTGCACTGGAAAGGCCTGCCCTCCCTGCTCAGCCCAGAGACTGGGCCAGCTGTGCACTTGGGCCTCGCCGAGACACAGGGCTGGATGGCCCACATAGACCACAGTGCCCAGACCCAACGGGTAGCAGGCCGGTGACTTCCCTGTGCAGGGCCTCTCACCTTCCCACAGTGCCGACACTTGCCATCCTGGCGTCGCCTGTGTACCCAGTGGTGCCGCACAAAGGTTGGCTGGTGGAGGAGAGAAGTGTCGTCGGAGTGAGTGAGGGGTGGGGGCAATGAGCCCTGAGCATGGCCTGCACCCCTCAATATATCAATGGTGAGAAATAGAGGCTGCAGGAAGCTCCTATGCATCAGACAAACAAAGGGGCTGGAAACTTCCCTCTATGGCCCAGGGCAAGGTTAAGGCTCAGAGAAAGGACAGAGGCATGTGGGAGCAGGTGGCCCCCACCCCCCACCCCTCTGCAGGCCCGCGGTCACACCCTTCCCTCTGAGGCCTCCCTAGAACCGCATCCTTCGCACCGCCCTGGGTCCCGAAGTAGCCAGGAAGAGGTGAGCCCTCTGCTCTCGGGAGGCACTCAGAGATGTCCACTCAGGAAACCTGGGGTCTCCTTGCCCCTAAACTACCTTGGGCACTTACCTCACGGACATTCCTGGACCCTGATTCACGGAAGGACGGCTTACAGCGAAAATTTATCTGAAAGATTACAGTGACCACCCAACTGTCAGAACCTCCTTTTGGGGTCAGGCACGTGGCCACCCCCTGCAGGAAAGGGTCACTCAGAGTCGCCCTCACAAAGTAGGAACAGCACCAGATCATGCAAGGGTCCTCAGCACACGAGGCACCTCCAGAGGTCTGCCTGCATCCTGCTGCCTCTCCACCAGCCAGGAGGGATCTCTCCTTTCCCTTGCCCAGTGCTTGACGCGGGGGAGAGACTGGGAGCTTACTGCCCACCTGCCCCACCAGAGCGGCGCCGTCGTTCCCTCCCATATTCTCCCTTGACCTCCAGCCTTCCCAAGCTGGGTGCCTGCAGGCACCCTAGTCCTTGCCTGCAGACTTGAGCTGACTGGTCCCTGGAGACTTTTGGCTAATCTGTGGAATCCTGGTGTGACTGTCACTGTCAGAGGTAGTGATGGGTCTGTAATGCCTGGGGCTGCCTTTGTTTCTCTTTTCCTAGCTGCCCCTGCTTTACCCCTAGCAAAGTCGCAGAGCAGCTTCACTCTACAAGTCAGGGGCCCACGCCCCCTTATTCATTTCTAGTCCTGCTTTCCAGTGAGCCGCTCTGGTTTGTGCTGCCCGGGGTGCCCGGGGGCGGGGGGGGGGGGGGGGGGGGGGGAGGTGCTGCGGCAGCCCTCCCACCCTCTTCCCGGCCCCTCCCACCTCCTTGTAGAGGTACGGGGCCCAGACATGCCCCCAGCTGCAGACACGCTGTGATGATGGACTTCGGGAAGAGGTCTCTATAGCAGCAGTGTGTAGGGGACAGAGCCAGGTTTTGGGACTGAGCCAGCTGCAGCTGAGTTACGCAGCTGCAGCCAGGCAATGGCCCCTTCTAAGTTCTGGGCTGGATATGCAAAAAGTGGTGTCACAGCCATTGTTTATGAAGTCATCCTGTCGAGTGACAGTCAATGTGCCCCACTCGGGGCAGTCGGGACACAGCAGCTAATAAAGCGGGAAGCCAGGACTCAAACGTGGGCACTTGGGCACGATGGTGCTTGGCTCTTCACCACCACGCGCACTGGGCCCCGCAGGCAGCGCGCCTGTGCTGTGTGCAGACACACGCGTGTGCTGACAGGGCTTCAGCGCCCAAAGGGGAGGGGCGGGAGAGGCTGAGAACCACACTGACCTTCTCCAGCTGCTCGATGCAGGGGGTGTGCACCACGATCTTGCAGGCTGCACACTTCCTCCGGGGCACTGACTTCTGCTATAGGAGAGAGGGGGCCCCTGAGGCACCAGGTAACCCCAGCCAGGGTGCTCCAAGGGCGGCAGAGGAATCCTCGCGTCTGCCCCAGCACATCTGCCCTCCATGTGCACCAGGAACCCCCACTATTGACTCCTGGCATTGGGACACAGCTCCCCCTTCCTCTCACCATCCTCAGATGGCCCACAGCAAGGGCGCGCAGGTGTGAGCCCTGTTCCCTTCTGTTGGAAGGGCAGCAGCTGTCAAGCCAGCAGGGGTTGGCCTACAGGCTTCTAGATCTGGCTCCACCACCAGGGGGCAGAGTGCTGCACACAGCTCACTCACCAGCATCTTAGCTACACAGTACTGCTCCCCGACATAGCAGAAGTCCCCGGAAACATTGGTCTCGAACCAGATGTGCTCCCCATATGTTGCCGACTCCTAGACCATGGGATAAGCATGCTCAGTGCATACCTGCCACCCAGCTCACCAGTCAGCCCTGGCCCCCAACCCTCTCCCGTGAGAGAAACCTGCTCCAGCCTTGATCTACTTTGCTCCATCCTGTTTTCCCGGCTGTCCCTGCACGTGGCTACCCCAGGAGGTGTGCCCTGACCCCACTGGCCCGTGGGCTCCTCTTGCAGCTGCCCACAGTGCCTCCACTCCTGACTGCTCTTGTGGCCCAGAACCCGGTGGGGACTGGGACCCATCTGCCCCTCCCAGCACCCAGCACTCACGCTCCAGTCCACAGTGCTCCGGATCTGCCGCTCTGGCTCGCTGCACGGGGCCCCGTGAGCAGGAGGAGGGGGTGCCAGGTGCTGGAGGCCTGACTTGGTGATGGCTTTCCTATAGAAAAGGAGATAGCTGAGGCCAGCCAAGTGCTTGGCCTCTCTGCTTCCTTCCCTCCCCCACCTGGGACCTCTGCCCTCACTGTGACCTCAACCCAAGGCCAAGACAGGGACAGCAACAGGGAGAGTAGGGGATGGCCCCTCACCCCCCACCACCCCAGCAGCCCAAGACTCTGAGGGGATTCTTGGATCCCTGCAGGAGACTCAGCCTTCCTCGCAGCGCTTTGGGGGTGCACTGTTCCAAAGCAGGCTGCCCGCAGGTCAGGCAGAGCCTCGAGGCCCTTGCTCCAAGCCGGCCCCCCGGAGGCCACGCCACTGGCCCTGCTAGCTACAGCTATACCTACGCGAGCAGGGCGCTCCAGGCCTGTGGTCCGGCCGACTTGCGCCGCAGGGCTACCTGGCGCCTGCGGGAGAGTGGGCACACGCGGGCAGGTGTCCCAGGGCCAGCCGTGGTGCCTGAGGGTCGCTGCTGGCTGAGGCGACGATAGTAACCATGCAGGCCCCAGAGGGCGCGGTCGTACACCACGTCCGCAGGGAGCAGGTGGGAGGAGGCTCGGCGCCCACGCAGGCAATAGGGCACTGGCAGCAGGGTCCGGGAGCCCCGGTGTCGGGCTGGCCCTGGCGGCTTGGTGCCTTGCTGGGTGGTACTCAATGCTGCAACTGTCACATCCTCCTCCTGGACCCCCTCCTCCTCCTCCTCCTCTACCTCATTCATGCCCACAAGCCCAGCCAACAGCAGGGGTGCACCCAGAAGCTGAGCACCAACAGTGGCAGGCTGAGGGGTGGGCACCTCACCCACGACGAAGCGGGGGTTGCGGGTGGGGGGTGTGGTGCTGGAGCGGCGTCGGCGGCTGGTGCCCCGGGCCTGCATCCCACAGCCCAGGAGGCAGCCCTGGAGCTGTGCACTGGAGCGGCGACGCTGTGCTAGTGAGGAGGAGGCCTGTCCAGCGGGGGAGCGGCGCCGCGCCTTGCCCGTAGGCAGCCCCACGCCACTAGGCCTCCGCTGCCCCTCTCCGAAGCCTGGCGCCATCCTCTGGAAGTGTCTCTTAAAAAAGGTCTCCATGCAGGGGCAGGTGGGTGCCTGTTGGGCACAGAGACCAGGAGCATCAGGAGCTGGGCCGGGCCATGGCCCATCCTGTGCCCAGGAGCTAAGTCACAGCCTCTGCCCTTTGGGCTGAGAGGAGACACTTGGAGGAGGGGTGACTGTGGCCTCCGTCTCAATAAACAGGGTGTTTGAGGCATCAGAGAACCGTCAGGGGAGCCTCCGTTGCCCAAAATTGGGAGCACTGTGCTCTGCGCAGTTAAGCCTCCGGGCTGCCCCAGCAGTAATGGGTGGGAGGGGCTTTCAGCTATGCACCCAGCATCCCTGGTCCAGGCACCATAATCCCCTAAGTCCTGGCCTGAAGCTGACAGAAGAGAGAAGAAAAGGGAAGCTGCAAGTCCGGAATTTTGGGTTCCAGTTCGGAGTTGGCCCAGACAGACCAAGGGGCACAGGGCAGGCTTTCCTTCTCGTCAGGTCTTTGTTTTGCCAGGAACAAGGGGCGCGTTAGGTTTAGGTGCACTGCCCCCCACCCCTCCCGCCCAGGACATGGCACAAACCAAGAATGACAATAAAACAAGGCCCTCTGAACAGGAACTCAGTCCTGGTGAGACGCCCTGACCCAGCCCCAGTCTTGGTGTCAGGCTGACTGGTAAGTGGCATTTACCAGTGGCGGGGGTCAGCTGTCAGCCTCAGGGGTCTCAGCCCCGGGGCAGACCAGGCAGCTGCAGGGAGAGATGCCACCCTGCTTTCAACCAGTCGTGGCTTTGTATCCGGAGGCCAAGAGAAAGCTGTCTGGGTTCTGGGTTTGCGCGCACGCCTGCCTTCGCCAGGCTGACTGACGGTCAGGACTGTTCTGGCGCCAGGCCACTCTGTCTCACTCGGAGGCGCAGCACGGACACCCCATGTACGAAGGTGCTGGGTGATGTCTGAGAACCCTTCCGGCTCTGCTCCTCAGGTGCCGGTGAACCGCACCTCATCCCAGGGGCCGCTGCTAGGTGCCTCAACTCTCAATTCCAGACACTGAGCTGCCCTGGACCACTTCCACGGAGGCGGGACCCTTGGCGACCATCCTTGCTCAAACCATCCTCCCCAACCAGTCCTGACTGTGTATTCCACTGCCTTCACCAGCTCTCCTGTTCCCACCGCCCCTTCTTCACAAGCCATTTGTCTCCCCTGACACTGGAGGAGTGGCACGAGGCCGGGCATTGCTTCAGCGGGGCGAGGCCTCCCGAGTGCCCAGGGATGCTTGTGTCTCTCCATCACGGGCCCCCCCCCCCCCCCCCCCGGCCCTGGCAGCCACAGGGAGGCCTGAGTCGTGGCCAGGAGACGTGTGCCTGGGGCTGACAGAAGTCAGATGCAACGGGGCAGCGCCCTGATACAGGGTGGGAGGCCATGGGCTTGAGGAGTCAGGCCGGGCTGCACATCTAGCACCTACTCGCCACCCACTCAGCCTTTCGCCTGCTACTGCGTGGACACAGGCGTGTCAGGTCGGAGCCCTGCGTGTATACAGGGGTGCCTGCCGAAGGGGAGGCAGGCTGGGGCTGAAGTCTCCGAGCTCTGTGATCTGTGGGCAGTGCAGGCAGCCTCGCCTGGGGACGCGGTGTTGAGTCGCTCGTCTCTAGCGCTCCGCTGGTGTGGAGAGGGAAAGGGCAGGAGGTGAGCTTGGGCGGGGGGAGCCCTGGGCTGCCTCCTAAAATCAACGGCATCCTGACAAACGTGTGCACCACTCCTAAACCGCAACAGCCCTGAAGAACAGCCACAGGCTCCTACCGTGCTCCTGCGGGGAGGCGGAGGCTCACGGAAGTGACCCACCCAAGGCCCACTGCCGCCAGTGCGCGGCCAGGCTGGGAGCCGGGTCTCCCGGAAGGTGAGCCTGCACCCAGAGTGCCGCAGAAGGGGGGTCTCTCCTCTTGGGCCAAGAGGCCAGGACTAAGTGGAATGGGACAGGGAAGGGGCCGGAGAACCACGATGGCCCCACTTCCTGAACACCTACCATGTGACAGGCCCTGGGCTAATCACCTGCCGTCCTGGCTGACGCTGGCAGGGTCACTGGCTCCACTCGAACGATGGTGCAACTGAGGCTTGAGGGGGTGCAGTAATATGCCCAAAGTCACACGGCTGGTCAGCGGCAGGACCAGGACCCGAACCCCCGGCTGACTCCAGGTCTGCTCTGTACTGGGGAAGAGAGCCCTGAAGGCCCAGAGACTCGCTGCTGCCAGGGCACTGGCTCGCCAGCTCTGCCCCGGGTATCAGCTTTCCTTACTGGTCTGGTCAGGCTGCTCTGTGACAGCTGCACAGCCTGCAGATTAGTCACCCGGACACACCGCCTGATGCTAATGTCACCCAGAAAACAAAAGGCCACAGTCAGGGGGGTAGGGGGAGGTGCCGCGGGTGCTCTGTGGGCAGCGCTGAGGGCTGGGCCGGCCTGCTGCCCCAGGCTCACGCTGACAAGAGGGGCCAGCAGGAAGAGGCCGCCTGCACACCCCGGCTCACGACACGGGGGTGGCCCCTACAGCACTCTGGCCCACACGCTGCTGGGCAGCCCCACAGTTACTTGGGAGTGCAGTCACTCCAAGTGGGGAGCGCAGCAGGCCAGGCCAGGGCTGTGAGGCCATGTGCAAAGCTGACCCTTCACAGGCCTCAGTTTCCTTATTCGTCCAAGGAGGCTGCTAGACTGGCTGATTGACATTTTATGACAAGCTCTCCTGCCAGGCACCCAAGCTTCTATGCTCCCAATACCCCCTCCCCCTCAGAGGCCATGCTTCCTGTTCCTCTGGTCTCCATAGAAACCTCTGTCCTCTGGTCAGCAACTGCCTGACTCCTGACTTCCTAACTCTGCTGAGGCTTCTCTTGGGTCTGGTCAGAAGTCCGGCCTGGCTTCAGGCCTGTCCCCGCTTTGTCCCTGCCAGGACCCAGAGCCTCTCTGAACAGCACAGCTCTGAGCCAAAGCTGCTTCTCACCTCACGCTGCCACCTTCCACACACCACAGGGGGCCTCCCAGGGTCTGCCGCCAACACAGAGCCAGTGGCTGCTCCTCAGCCTCCCAGTGGGGGGCTTAGGGGAAGCCTGTCACACCCAGAGAAGAAGGGATGGGAAAAGCCTCATGGGCCCATCAACCTCCAGCTGGCTGTCGGGGGCCTGAGAAGGACACAGGACGCTGTGGGAGAGCCGTGAGTGGCCATGCACCCAGGCGCTGCCGCAACACCAGCAGGGAGCAAGCAGCCGGAGCTCCGGGCCTCACGGCTGTCTCTCACTCCATGTCAGCCTCAAGTGGGAAAGCCCGAAGGCTGTGAAACCCTGTGTCTGCCATTGCTTTCCTGGGCTCATCAGCCAACCTTCTCAGTCTCTGTATTCTCATCTGCAAAACGGGATGACACCACTGAGCCCAAGAAGGTTGGTATAAGGGATGTTCTGATGATGTGACAGCTGACAAGGAGCAGAGCCATGGCAGAGCCCACACCCACAGCAGACACCGGGAATGTGGGCAGTGCCACCTCCTGGGGTTTCTCTCTGCCCGTGGCGGGGGTGGGAACCCAGAAAGGGAAGCAGGAGGACCCAGGGTGGCCACCACCCACCACATGAGGAACAGAGCCCAGCACAGAGCCACCTGGGTGCCTGCTCATACTATGAGGGACACCCGCTGCCCCGGGCACGAGGCCTGGCCACCAAGGACCCCCTGCCTCCAGAAGCGCTGGCACAGCCCACAGTGGGGCTCGGCCAGAGTGTCCACTCCACGCTGCGGGCAGGCCCCCACTCCCAGCAGCCCCCTCCAGCTTCCCGGTGTGGACAGCTAGAAGGGAGGCCTGCCTGGGGGCTAGTGAGGTAGGGTCCCAACTTGCCCACCTCACTCACTAAGGGGATCCTGCCAAAGACAAAACAAAAAAAAGCAAAGCAAAGCAAAGGTGCACAGTGGGGAGCAGTGGGCCTGTAAGGTGAAGGAGGCAGCCAGGCCAGTGATGTGTACCTCTGCAGGGTCTGCTCTGGCTGGGGGCAGGCACCCCCCTTTCACCTTCCCTTTCCATCAGCTTCAGGAGCCTTCCTAGGGATGGTGGTGCCTGGGCCCACCCGGACCTCCCTCCCCAGACCCACCCAGACAGAGGCAGGAGGGAGGAAGCAGAAGGCAAGGAAGGGTTGAGGGAGCCCCCTTTGACCTGATCTGAAGGCAGGGCAGCAGGCCGGAGGTGGGCGAGCAAGTGGGGCTGGGGTCCCTGAGGGCAGGCGAGCCCTGGCTCTGGCTCCAGCTCCAGGCTGCCAGCCTCCCGCTGAGCAAGTCCTAGTTTGGAGAGCCAGCCGCTGTGGCTGCTCCTCTGCACCCTCCCCCTCGCCACTCTCCTCCCCCCAGCCCGAGACAGACAGCCGTTATGAAAATAACCCATTGGTAACTGACTGCACTTCCTCTCCCAGTGGCAGCTCCAGGCCCTGCAGTGAGCAGGAGGGTGGGCAGAGGGGCAGACGGGAAGAAACGCGCGCGTGCACACACTCACCCGTGCGCGGCACACACACATGGCCTTGCCTACACCCCATAACACTCTTGGAAATTGCTGAAGGTCCCCAAAAGGCTCTGTTTATCCAGGTTATAGCTATTAATATTTACCATTAGGAATTAAAACTGAGAAATGTTTAAAACGTGCATTAATTTGTTTAAAAATAAGTCTATTATATGTTAATGTAAATGACATACTTTTATGAAAATAAACTATATTTTCTAAAACAAAAACAGTGGTGAGAAGGATGGCATGTTTTAATTTTCGCAACTCTCTTCAATGTCTGCTTCAATAGAAGACAGCTGGATTCTCACGTCTGCCTCTGTGATTAATGTTACAATACGCTGTGTCGGTTGAAGTATATGAAGAAAATTCTGCCTCACGCTGACTACAGTTAGAAAAGGAAGGATTATTTTAACAGCCTTTTCAAGCAGTTATGGATATTCTTTGCTACTGCATAAAAATATGACAAGTGGTAGTTTCTTAAAGGTTAGTGGCTATGTGGAATCCAGAACCAACGAACTTTTCACTGCTCTATCTGCACTTTGCGTCTTGTAACATCAGCCACCAGTCACTGGAAAATATTGCTTTGCTGAGTTATGAAGATCTTCCAAACGTTGACACATTTCATTATACATTACAAAAAAATATCACCCCTGCTAACAATCACTACTGATCTCATTAGGAGGCTCTAAGTCTTGGGAAGCTAGCTGGCAGCCGTCTAGATAGTGGATACAAGGTTTCCAAAATCTAATTTTCACTCAAAAGCTCACTTTTTATCGGTAGCAACAAATACTGATACTGTTTTTGAAGTGACAAGCTCACTTCATTCATTTTGAGAAGACATCTGCCGAAGACCCAACTCGGAGGGGTTTTGTCTGCCAGGTGCTCTTTCAAGTTAAAATAGTGTTCCTTAAAAAAAGGGACGGGCACAGCTTGCAGAAGTGCTTTTCAAGACAACCCTTATGGTTTGGAGTGCCTCATGTACATCTCACATTGTTCACACAGAATATTCAAAAAGACACATACTCGAGGATCTATATAAAATCGATACTTTTTCCTGCATCTTTTGCCGTCATTGCGAGTGCGGCGTGAAGGAGACAACGGCTACGAGTTTGCGTTGGGGCCACTGCCTTGGTCTGTGCTGAGGCTCCAGAAGGTTCACCACCATTGCTTCCGCACCGTCAGCACAGACATTAACACGGCGAAAAGGGCACAAGCCGCGGCAGCTCTAAAATGTATCATTAGGAAAATTGGTTGTCTTGACCTCACCAACCCCTAAAGGGTCCAGCTCCCTTCTCCTCCAGACCCCCAACCACACTTGGAACCCCTGACCCAGCAAACATTCCAAACCCTCCAGTAGAGCAAATGTGGCCTCTGCGGTGTGGCACTAGCTCAGCCTCCTATGCCTGGACACAAACCCTCACCAAGCCAACCTGTTCTCTGCACCCCCTCTGGCTGTGCCTGAGCTCACTGCTGTGTCCCTGCACATGGCCCACCTCCTGCCTGGAATACTGGCTGCCTTCCCCATCTCATACCCAAATCCCACCCGCTCACAGCTGCCCCAGCCAAGAATACATCCCTCCCACTGATAACTTCACACTACCCGTTTGCTCCTCTACCCCTGGGCTCCTGGGAGTCCTGATTCTTTCAAATCCATATGCCTCGTTCTTCCTGCCCACCAGACCACAAACTCCTTGGGGGCCAGGGGCAAGACCGACTGCATCAGGTATGCCAGCCCAGTGCCTGGCAGTATGAGTCCAGTGTTTACCACTGGTCAGCTCAGGAGGAAGGAACAGGGAATTCCGCTGAGGAGGGGCCAAAGCCATAAGGGAAGAGAAGGACTTCCTCCACTCTGGGTACCGCACCCAAGGGCTGACCACAAGACCCTGGCTGGACCAGACCACTTCTCTTTGTTGGGTACAAGGGGATGGCAACAGCTTTTGTTTTAATGGCCACCTTCCTCTCCTCTCCAAAGGATCTGAAGAGTGACAGGTGAGGCCTTTTGGGCCGAATGACACTGCCACTCCATGTTCTCTGTGGCTTTCCGTATGAAACCTGGACAGCAGGATATGGCGACATAAAGCCACAGGGTAAGGGTGGTGGGCAAGGAGGGGAAAGGAGGGATTGCCTCAGATGCTTGGGAGCTGGGTGAGGGCCCTTAGCTCCCAGCTCCTTGCTGACACAGTCTCCCCTTCACTTCCTGGGTCCCTGTCAAGGCCAGGCTCCTGGCAGGTCCTGGAGAAATGTTTGTGGAGCAAATAACTGAGGCGACTGGCGGGCCGCTTGTGGCCCAGGATGGCTACGAACATAGTCCAATGCAAAATTGTAAATTTACTTAAAACAGTATGAGTTTTGTGATTACGTGTACAATGTGTGTAATGTGTGGCCCGACATCTCTTCTCCTTCCGGTGCGGCCCAGAGACGCCAACAGGTGGGACGCCCCTGCACTAGAGCCTCCCCTCCGAGCTGTCCTCCCACTGTTCCGAGAATTCACTCTGCACCACCCACTCACCCGAGACTGGGCCCCTCCTGTCAGCTGAGTGAGATGCGAAGACCTGGGCCTGGCAGTCACTAGGCCTCTCAGCCCCTCTCCCACCACCTTTTCATACGGTTTTGCCTTTTATTTGACAAATATATAACTCCCTCTGGGCCAGACACGGTTCTGAGAGTTTTACAAACATTAACTCAATTTCAGAAAAAATATTATTTTCCCTGTTTTACAGATGACGAAACCGAGGCATAGAGAAATAAAATAACTTGCCTGCAGTCACACAGCTAGGGGGTGGTGGAGTGGGATCCCAACCGAGGAGTCTGCTCCAGGTCTGCGCTCTCACCCCTCTCTGCCTCTGCCTGCGTGTGTCTAACCAAGCGCCGCGGGTCCCCTCGTGCCTGTGCACTTGGCACCTGGGAGTCTCTCGATCAGGAGTGCCTCTTCCACTCAGTGAACTCGCCTTCATCTATTTCCTCTCGTCTTTTCAAAGTTGGCTCAGACATCGGCTCTGCTGGAAAGTTCTCCCCAGCCCCCCTTCCCACTGGGTTAGCTGCTCCCACGCTCAGGCCCTCCTTGGTTATTCTAGGCCATCAGCGCTGGCTTACACATCTGTATCCCCGACCAGACTGTGAGCCCCTGGGACTGGTACTGCTGGTAATTGCATCCCCAGAGTCCAGAAGTGCTGGAAGTGGTTTGAAGAGTGAATGGAGGGAAAAGTGAATGGTCCCGGCTCAGCCTCATGGATCAAGCTGAGAGCAAAGGGCTTCAGGCCAGCACAGGGACCCAGCAGCCGGCAAGCTCCTGAGGCCTTCCTGTCAGCACCAGGTGGGCAAGTTGCTGGTTTGGGCTGAGCTCTTGTGTCTCAGAGGCACACACTGAAACCGACCCCTGATGGGAGTGTTACAAGCCCTCTGCTGGCCCCCACGTCCCGCTTGTCTCGTGACCAGCCTCTCTTATTGCCCTCTCTGCTGTCTGCCGCAGGCTCCCATTCCCCATCTGCCAGGAGCAGCATCCCCCCTCGTTCCTCATTCAAAATTTAACCACCCTCCTGAACCTTCTGGTCACGTTGCTCCCTCCTCTATCCTCTAGAAGATCTTCTCACAACCAGCTGTCAGCCCCTGGGGACCAACCCTGTTCCCAGGCTTCCATGCACCCCACATACAGGCTTTTCCCGCTGGCTTTGAGGCAGAAACTGCCCAAAACCTCTCCGAGTGGTCTTTTCTAAGGATTTGGACTCAAAGGCCCAGAGGGGCTCTGCCTCTGATTAGCTATATGACCTCAAGCCAAGTCTCTTACCCGGTCTGAGCCTCAACTCCCTTGTTGGATAAGTGGGGGGAATACCTGTCATGTCTTCCTTATGGGAGTGTTGCGAGCTTTAAAGAGAAAGTGTTTGTTCCTGGTAACCAATTCCTTAGTTTACCAAAACTTAAAAGAAAGAAACGAACTCCAGAGGCCTAAAACTTAGGATCACCACTTTGGAGCGCGATTTGGCAACAGCTGCCTAAGCTGAAGACACACCATGCTGTAAGCACGCCCTGGTGGGGAGAACGCCCAAGGAGACGTGCGCCAGGACAGTTTCTGAAGGACTGCTTGCGAGGGCAGCAGAACGGCCAACGACCTGGATGCCCACCGACAGGGTGGCGGGCGGGCAAACTACTGCGCACTTACAAAGGGAGTAGAACATGGCAGTGAAAGTGGGTTCACTAGAGCTCGTGTTTCAAGATGGTTCAGTGTCCAGAACAATGGGAAACCGAGACTGAGAACGTGTTCAGTACAAGCGCATATAAATTCAGCGGAAAGCCACATGAAACAGTACTGCATATTGCTACGGACACATACCTATGTAGGGAATCATTTCAGAACTGGCATGGGAATGTAAACACACACACAAGAGGCAGGCCTGCGGTCTCCTCGAGGGCGGGGGACATGGGGGCCTCCAGCACTCTCTACAGTGAACATGGCATGGTGGTTAAGCTCTGACCAAGCTAACTGGTGGTGTGACATTACTCTGGGATTTTTTAAGATTTTATTAATTTATTATAAGAGGGGAAGGGAGGGAGAAGGAGAGGCAGAGAAATATCATTGTGTGAAAGACACATTTATCAGTGACCTCTCGCACGTCCCCAACTGGGTACCTGGCCTGCAACCCTGGCATGTGCCCTTGCAGGGAATCGAACTGGCAACCTTTCCGCCTGTGGGATGATGCCCAACCCACTGAGCCACACCTGTCAGGGCTACTCTGTATACTTTTCTAATTGCAAAATACTTAATGCTTTAAAAATATTTAAAAATAATTTTTAGAAAGACATCTGGGGGAAGAACAGCTCTCTGAGATTGCCGTGGGTCTCCCACGGATGGCATGGAACCGAGTGTATTCCTCACACTGTTAGTAGAAACCCCATGTCGTGGGACAGGAAGGAAGGTCTCCCCCTAAAGGATGCCTTCCAGAGGAGGGTGAGTGGGTGGCAGGTTGTATCAGCCGGGTGTCTGTGTGGGCTGGAGAGCAGGAACCAGCTTGCCCCCTTTCACAACCGCCCCCACCTCAGTGAAATGTCAGCAAGCTGGGGAAGGGGGGCGGAGAGACAGGCAAGCTGTTAACCCAGGAGATGCTGGGGCGTGGGCGGAGAAGGCCCAGGCTCCCAGACAGCTATTTCGGCATGTGCTGCGATTGCAGCACGGGCAGGGGAAGGGCCTCTACGTGGGAGCTCTGAACTGGTGCTCTGCCAGGAGCAAGGGGGAGGAGGCCACTGGAAGGGGGGGGGGGAGGGCTCTGGGGCCCACGCTCTCTTTTCAGATCTCTCCCCACGAGGCGCTGGGTGCTGACAAGGCGCCCTGTGCTCCCCTCCTGAGCACCTCTCCCTAGGCTGCAGGCCACCCTCTGACCCCAGGGTGATCTCAGGGGCTCCTTGAAACACGTCCCTTCGGTCTTCCACTTCCTGTACTTTGAAAGCAAGAGAAAAGGTCACAGACATGCCCCCCCCCCCTGCCCCCACACCATGCAGACCCAGCCAGGGAGCCACAGGGCAACTAGTCTCTACTCAAGGGTCTCCCCGAGCCCAGCCCTGCTCCCCGGGAGGTCAGGATCTCAGTGGCAGTTCTCCCTCAGGGTCCAGGAGCAAACCACTGCATGGGTGTTACTCCATTCCCACACAAGACAAAATTCTCTCAGTCTCATGTGCCCTCACACCCTTTGCCAGGCCCCACCACCTTGGGATGAGAAAATTTTAAAAAGGAAGAAAAGAGTGCTAGTGAGCAGGGCAGCCTGGCGCTGCAAACACATCCTGGAGTCTGGGCTCCAGGGAGAGCTGCAAGATCCTGGCCGTGCCCCTGACCTTGGTTTCTCCTCCATAAAATGGGAATAAAAACAACTGACTATAAGGTTGTTGTGAGGACTACACAAAACTGGATTTCAAAGCTTCTGGCAACTGTTATTTGCTAAAAAAAAGATGCGCTGGCTCATCACTCACCTGGTTGCAGGGGTGTGTAGAGGAAGGTGGGAGTGTGTCCCCCCCGCCCCCCCCCCCCCCCCCCCGCACCAGGCCACAGGGCCCTTGGTCTCACTCAAACCTGCTCTGCATCACCTAACCTTGTCTCTGGAGTCACAGCTGAGGAAGGAGGCAGAAAGGAATGATGGCAGAATGATAGCCCCTCCAGGGAAATGGTCACTACACTGGCCTATCCTTTCCCCAGCTGAAACTGCCATGCAGGCCCCATGCTGAGAGCCACAGAGGAAGCAATCCAGGGGAGCAAAAAATGAGTGCTTGGTACCACTCCGGGGTGCACCCCCACTAATCCCACCCAGGAACAAGGGGAGCTGGTGAGCCTGGATGCAGGCGTAGCGGTCCCCCTTCTTATCCACACTGTCCCCTCCCACGCTGACTTAGAGAATTGCTCAGGCGGCAGTAGCAGCCTCCAGGAGGAGAGGCAGAGGGCAGGTTAAAACCTGCCAGATGAAGATTTCTCAGAAAGCAGGAAAGGCTTTGGGGTCCTGTGACGTGATACAAACTGACATAACCCTGGAGTCAGGGGACTGGCAATGGAGTCCTGGATAAACCTAGCCAGCTGTGAGACCTTGGCCCAGTCAAGGCCACCTCACTGGGACTCAATCTTCAGGGAGGAGGAGGGGTTGGGCCAGGTGACAGGGAAGCTCCTGCTCAACCTGCCTTTTGCCACATTCTGATTGGCTCCACCCTGGTAGCCAGAGTATCAGGTAACTCACAAGTAGGACGTGTCTGTACGTTTGAAGGTCCACCCAGTCTTTGGTGCTAGTGGATAGCAGGAAGGAGAATCTCTCCTTCCCGGCCCTCCCCACAATGGTGGCTGTTGCCCCCTTGTGTTGCTATAGGATACTGCAAGGCAAGTTCACCATCAGCTTCTGGACCTTGAAAGTCTTGTGGTTGTGAGGAGGGTATAGGGATCAGACCTCTGCTTCTCCTAGGGACCAGCACACGCCAAGCCTCTGGGCAGGCAGGCCCACTCACCTCCTCTTCTGCTTGGGTAGTGACTGGCGAATCCTGGAGAGGGCTCCAGGAAGCCAAGGAGGGCAGGCCTGTTTCTTTCTGCTCCCCACCTCCAGCTGCCCAGGGCCTAGCCTTTCTCTGACTGGGGTCACTCAGTCCTTCCTCTGCCTTGCCTGGGAAGACACCCACTCTTGTGCTCTCTTTGCCAACCTGGGAGTCCTGGGCGACTTCGCATCTGAGAGCTGGCCTTTCTGGAGCCTGGCACAGAGAGAAAATGGCAAGAGTTGCCCTCCTCCTCCTGGACCTGTAAGCCAGAGACTGGCAGCTGTGTGGCAGCAGAGGAAGACTGTGACAGTCCTACCCTACCCTGTTCCTGACCTTGGCCAGGTCCGCCCTGGCACAGGACATGGCATAGGGAGCAGGCTGAGTGAGCTGAACTCGGCTCAGCCACCGAGGCCCATTTTCCTTCCTAAACTGGTGGGATCCCAGGGACTCTCTGTCTTGCACCTGCCTCCCTTGGTCACCTGGGTCACTCCCAGTGTAAGCCTGAGCAAGACAAACCACCTAAAGAGGCTCCTTTTGCTCCAGACATGCCGGCGCCATGGACAGATATTCTCATCTCTGAGTGTGAGGCATCCCCTCTCAGTCATTGCAAAACCAACCCAACCTGGGACTGCTTCTGCTCAGGCTGCCCGGGGGGCACCCTCTGCCTGCCTGGACTCGGGGACCATGCCCACTTGGGGCCATGTGGCATCACCTCTAAATGGGACCTATTGTTTCAAACTCGTTCTACAGGTGCATTTCCTGCCCTCGGGGAATGGATGACTTTGAGCACTAATGAAGGGCAGGGGTGGCAGAGCCAGGGAGCCAGCTCCCAGAGACTCTGCAGGCTGAGGCGCCTATGTCTAGATGTTTAAAGGACCAGGGAAGTTCTGATGGCCCTGGGGGCAAAACCAGCTCATCCACAAGCTGTGTGACCTGCCCAGGATCAGGCTGCCAGGACCAGGCCAAAGGATCAGCACGTCTTCCCTCCAGCTCCAGGGCTCTGGAGGACAAGGAGGGGGCAGAGCCAACGTCCCTCCTCTTCGGACTGACCACCCCTTAGGCCAAGAGAATGTGAAAGGTAAGCATGGAGGAAAAGCCAGATGCTCTGGGATTAGGGCACGGCCCATACCCCCTCTTCCGGGAGGGGGCTGGTGGTTCCCAGCAAGGACAGGAGACGTGGGATGGAGCTGGGGAGCATCATGACAGCTTTGTGTCTTACTGGGCTCAAGTAGGGGACAGGGCAAGCTGCTCCCTAGGTTTCAAGAAGGTGAAGCCAGTTGTGAGGGGCTGAGGTGGGCTTTAAGGAAAAGCCTCTTGAGAAAGATGCCAAAGAGGCTGTTCAGAGACTGTTCTACCCGACTGGACCAGGGGAGCAAACACACTGTGCTGCCCAGGTGCCACCACTGCGCCTCCCAAGCCCGCAGCAGAGAGTGCTAATTGGTTATACAGAGAACTTCCCCACTGAGCCTCGATCCGATGCAGACTTCTCAACACCGATCCCGCGGCCACCACCAAGGTATGTCATCCTCGAGGCTTCCTTCTGGCCGCTGTCTACTCACTCAGCATGCCCCTCAGCCCCACGGTTTGAGGTGTGCATGGGAGGGGAGGGGAGCAGGATGGGGGAAAGGCAGAAGGTGGGCATCCGACGGGAGGTGAGAGCAGGTTAGGAATGAGCACGGAGCCTGGGGAAAAGATGGAGGGGTGGGTTCGGCTGGGGCACTGGGGACTTTTGCCTGAGACTGGCAACCAGTAAAGGTAGCAGGACTAACTAAACAGTATTAAAGAGGCAGTGCCCAGGGCAGGCGCACTGTTCCAAATGCTTGTCCTTGCCCCCCAGCCCCCATCAAAGCGAAGGGAGGTCAGCCCCCGTGGGCATGTGATTCTCTGCGTTCCCAGGCCTGTCAGGGAAAACTCTTTTCCTCCACTGCCCCCTCCCCAACTCCACTGGGTTTTCCAAATGTATTCATTTCTGAATGTTCCACTGCCCCGGCACAGGGCTACCACACAGAAGGCACTCCTTACGTGCTTCTGGAGGTGCTTCAGGCCTTCTTCTCATTAAACATCCTATTGGATCACTTAGCAGCCCCAGAGTGATGTAAGCTGTGGTTCGCAAACTTGGTAGCACATCAAAAACATGTGGGAAGCTGTGAAAAAAACGTCCACATCCCACCTCCAGTCACATATGCCAAGGATAAGATCTAGGGATTTGTATTTCCGACAGGTCCCTAGGTCATTGTGACGTTTGGGAACCTGATATAGAAAAAGGGGTGTGGGTTTTGGAGTCAGACTAGAGTTCAAATTCTATCTCTGCCTCTTTTCTACGTGACCCTGGGAAGACTCCTTACAGCTTTTGAGTCTGTATTTTTCTCATCTATAAAAATGGAGAAATAACACCTATCCCGCTTATTTTAGAGAACTACGTAAAGGTATTTGTTGTTTTTCTTGCTTCTTGTTCTTTCTCCTGAATGTGCCTGAGATCCCTACACCCACAAGCCTGTACCCATCAGAAGGGGCACAGCCTGGGTCGGTAAAGCCCAAGACTTGGTACCCTGTGGGCAGGGACAGGAAGCCTCTGGCGGAGCCCCTCCCTCCCCGTCTGAAGCCTGTGAACACTGGAGGCTACATCCTGCAGGGCTGGGTGTAAACTGCTCGCTCCATCTTGCAGCGCTTTGGGTGACAAAACAAGAGGTAGTGGAAGCTTTGCTCCCGTCCCCATTTCATGTGACACCGAAGTCCCCATGGCTTCACAAGAGCACTCAGAGCTCCATCTGCCAGTGTGAGGCTCCAGGCCTGTGGGCGTGCTTGGCAACACAGTGCAGGTGCAAAGAGCAGGGCCCTGGCTAGGGTGAGGTGGGTGGAGGGCATAGGTCAGCACTACAGGGATGCCAACCAGCACAACGGGAGAAGAATGCCCATGTTCGTGGTGGTAAAGTCTACCCTGGGAAGAGACAGGGTAAAGCTCATGGGGGCCAAATGCCACGAAGCCCGGGCAACTGAAGAAAAGTGAGCGGGAGGCCTTGGGCAGACTCCAAGCGGTCAGAGTCCAGTATGAGTTGGCTTTGGGGTCCTTAGCTGATTGGCCGCAAGCTCCTCAGCCAATGGAGGGCAGGGGGGCAGTCAGGAGAAAGTCCAGGGAGCCAGGTGGGGTACTCATGGGGCTCCACCTTCCCTCACCTTACACAAGGGCCGCACCAGCAGGAAGCGGCTCCCAGACAGTTCGGCACACATGACACGAACCGCCTGCACTCACTCTTTCCACACCCTCCCCCGGTTCCTCACCAGGGTCTCGGTCAAAGCCCTGTTACTGGCACAAGATGGTGACATTTGGTGTGCAGGGGAGGTGGGCAAGATGGAGCTTAACAGTCAGCACAGATGCCAGACTGCAGCCCACCCCATCCCTTTTCCAGAAAGGAAGGACTGAAAGGTAGGGGGAGAGGTCCCTATGCCTAGCAGAGATGGAGGGTGGGGTCTCTCTGCTAATTAAGAGTACAGTAGAACAGGTGGCCAGGCACCCCCAACTCCAAGGAGAGGCTTACAATGTTGAGCGATTCAATCAGTGACCAGGGCTCCAGGACAGGCGTGTGCCCTATCAGTATCAGCAAGGCCATGTTCTACAGATGTCACGACGTGGTGGTAGGCAACGGGCCCCCCCTGAGGTCCAGGGGAGCGGCCAGATCCCCCACCTCACCGGGGCCAGGAGGCTCAGAGGGGACCCTGTTCTATCAGTGCCAAGAAGGGGTGAGTGACCAGTCCTGGGGTCCTACCTGCTGGTGGCAGGGGGTTGAGGTGATCCTGCCTCCCTGCTGGAGAGTTGGAAGCTGACCCTGCCTTGGTACCACGAAGGAGGCGCGCTAAGTTGCCGGTGCCAGGGAATGATCCCCACTCGGTGCCAGTGCCAGGACGCTGGAGGATGACCCCCACGCGGAACCCACGCCAAGACAGCCCATACCGCCAGTGCCCGGCAGAGACCTCCACTCAGTGTCAGCACTAAGTGGCCGGGGAATGCCTCCCGATGTCAGGCGCAGTATCCGCCCGGTGCTGCGGTGCCCTCCCCGCCGCCGCCCCGCTCACCTATGCCCGAAGAGCCGCAGCCCTGGGAAGCGCCGCTTGCTGAGGCGCCGCGGCGTCTTGTCCGGCTCGGGACAGGTGTCGCGCTCGGAGCCGCTGGACGAGGCGGAGGCCGACTCGGAGTCGCTGCTCCGGGCCTCGGGGCTGCAGTCCCGCGGCTCCATCCGGCCCTAGCCCCGGCCGGCGGCGGGTCCGCGGGAGACGTCCATGCCGGGCCGGCGGCCGGGGCTCAACACGCCGGCTCCGCGCCGCCCGCCGCGGGCATGGCGCGCGCTCGCTCTGCCCGCCCCGCGCCGCGCGCCCCCGCGCCCCACACCCAGGTGCCGGGGAAGCGGCCGCCGCCGCTCCAGGAAGTGCCGCCAGCCGCGGCCGCAGGACCCCGCATAGCTGGCCGGGCTGCTGCCTGCCCGCCGCCGAGCACGCCCCCTCGGTTGCGCGGCGGCACCCACCCGCGGCGCCCTCTGCTGGCCGCCGGCCGCTCAGCAACCCTCCTCGGCCCCTCCGAGGGGGCGGGGCCTAGGGCGGGATAATCGAGGCCCCGCCCCCAAACCTTCGGCTGGTCCGCGGGTATCCCACAGAATCTTCTCCCTGACACAGACGCACTGCGCCCACCCGGACACATATAATACTTTCCTCCCCTTAACCCCCCTCCCCCAGCAACAACCTACCCGATCGCTAGTGAACACCCTTGAGGGTGACTGTCACCTCCTCCCCCCCCACAGCCACAAGGAATAGACCCCTCTCTCGAACACCCAGTTACTGGCTCACAGCCACTCACACGATCTCCGCCCTTACCCCCTTGGCTCTCCCAAATCACACCCAAGGGAACAAAAGTCGCACAGCGCTTTCCAACAAACACGACAATTACGTTCACTCACTACTCAAACTAACACTTCCAATTCCAGCCTCACACTCAGAAGTGTATACCAGGACCAACGTTACACCAAAGTGACCCTCGCACACTCTAACAAAGAACACACACTTTTCTCACACAAACTCACCTTTCCACAGCTATTCACAGTTGCTTCTAACCCTTTTGCACACTCCTAACAAATAGCATTTTCCCAAGACAATGTCCAACAAAACCTGTAGATCTCTTACATTATAGGAATCACCTGCACACCTTTTACACACTCATCAAAACACATGCATAAGGACCACACTCTTATTCACCAACATACACACCCACATAGAACATGCACACCTTTCTCCTGTGCACAAACACCCCCAGGACAACGGTTACACATTGCCACATCTCTCTTACACACACATTGCCCACCGGAAATAGGCCTCTCAGACACACACACAAACACCCCTAGATAGTGAGGTTTGTCCCTTCTAAAGATGAAGAAGCCCTGGCTGGGTGGCTCAGTCAGTTAGAGCATTGCCACAGTGCACCAAGGTTGCAGGTTTGATCCTGGGTCAGGGGGCACATGTAGGAATCAACCAATGAACGCATGAATAAGTGGAACAACAAATTGATGCTCCTCTCTCTTGCTCTAACATCCATTTTAAAAAATAAACAAACAAAGATGAGGAACCAAGGCAGCACAGCACAGGTGCTGGGGAACCAGCAGCTCGGCAGCTCCAGTAGCCTCAGCAGGGATGACAAAGGGAGGCCAGGAAGCTGGAGAGCATAGTCTTCCTCCTCCCAAACCCTGCCACCCTGATGCCCACGTCAGGTGCCCGCTGTTTCTGTTCGTGCTCCTGTCTGCAAAGCCACATCCTGTGTCACCTTCACTTTTACCCTTTCCTCTGGGGTACTGGCTGCCCATTTTCCAGCCTCAGGCAGCCACATATAGACAATGCTGGGAGCTGTGACCTTTGGGAAAGCCTGCGGTTTTGAAAAATAGCCAGCACTCAGAAGCTTAGAACCTTCTTCCAGCTTCCTTAAAGTTTCCTGTGGGCCTGGAGGTCTGAACAGGGAGGTGGGATACCAGCCCACCAGCTAGCCTCAGGTGCCAGGATGGCCAGGACAGTGAAATCACCAAGTGAGCCTCATGCTGTCCTCCTGCGGTGCATGGGCCCCTTTGGAAAACTTTTCCGATGGTTCTGACACCAAATTCTGAGGGAGGAGACCAGAAACAGCTGAAGACCCCACTGAGTTTGCACGACGCCTCATAGCATCGACTGCCTTATTCCTGTGGGGACTTCTCTTCCCAGATCCCCCTGCTGAGCACGCCTTCAACACTTAAGCCTCCTGCGAACTCAGCCCTCCACCACACCGCCCCCCAGCAATTCAGACATCAGAGTTCCCCTCATCCTTCTGAGAACCCCCTTGCTTTTCCTGAACCTCTGCAGAGCTGCCGGACAACGAGCGGGGTGGGTGACCCCGCTTCTGCCATAAGCTCCATCCCAGATAAAAGACTCATAGAGGGCTGGAGGTGCCCATTCCCGGGCCACCCTGAGTACCTACTGTGTCTGGGGGGTCGCGGCTGGGATCTGTGGCACGTCCCAGGAGCGGTAGCGCCACATCTGCCTCAATGCCCCTGGCCTTTCCCCTTCTTCTGTCCCCAGTGCTTCCGCGGGGCCCAGAGCTGTGGCCTCATCGCAGCCTCCCGGGGTACTGTGGCCGGCCCCCAGTACGCTCATCCTGCCGGCGACTCTCTTCCTCTTTTGGCACTTCCTGACCGGGGGCCCTGCGAGAGGCCAGCTGACTGCCCCAGCAGAGGACCAGGGACCTGGCAGGCGCCTTCCGCTGGCTGGGGCAGGAGGCTGGCTGGAAGAGGAGCTGCGCGGGAGAGCAAGAGGCAGGTGAGGACAAGCCCAGCCCAGCAGCCAGGAGACAGCCTCAAGAATCGGAGGCTGCTAGGCAGCCACCAGACCTGCCCAGGCTGGAATTTGAACCTCAGCCTCAGGCTGGCCTTCCTCTCCACTTCACCTCTTGGATTTTCACCTCTTGGTCCTGCTGAGGTCTCCCGCTTCATCACAACTACCGGGTGTGCTGGGGGGCGGTGCTCAGCACACCCACAGCTCTCTCTCCTTCACACCTCTGTGAGCGGCACAGCATCTAACAAGGGCCAGTCGCATGGGACAGGGGCAGAGCAGAAAGAGGAACCAGAATGGAGCTAGAAGATGTGGGCCAATCATGTTTCTGCCACTTACCAACTGTGTGACCTGGGTCAGGTCAGAGAGGTTTACATTTCTGAGTCCACCTTAAACCTTTCTGGAGTAAGGTAGGAAGGAAGTAAACTAAACAGATAAACCTGTGAATACGTGTGTCAGGGAGCTTTTCTGAAGCCTCAGTTTTCATATCTGTCAGATGGAAGGAGGGCGAGAGTAATAATTGACCTCATGGCATTTTATGAGGGTTTTAATAAGAGGTGAAGGGGTTTATAAAGTGAATTCATTCTGTAACTATTTACTGAGTGCCGTCTATGCATCAGGCGCCGTGTCAGACTACATAGCAGTGAGCACAGAAGCAGGGATGTAACTATAGAGCTTAGATTCTAGTGGGAAGACATCTAGGAAGCAAATAGTATATGAAATAATGTCAGGTAAATGGGATGTGTTATAGAGAACAAATGAGGCCAAAATGAAGGTGGAAGAGAATGATGGGGGGGTGCCACTTTGGTAGGGGGATTGGGAAAGCCTCTCTGAGGAGGTGACCTGGAGAACAGACAGGAGTGAATCAAGAGCAAATGACGTAACTGCCCCGGAGCACGGCATTCGAGGTCCTGAGGAAGGAATGTACTTGATGTGTTTGCAAAGCTACCTCACTGTGCTGGGCTCTGGGGCCACCAGGAAGGGTTAATACGTATATAGTAAGGCACACACTTACTCTTTGTTATCAGGGTTGTTTCTGGGATGGAGTCGTACCTTCTCCCAGCACTCTTTAATCACACTGCTCTATAATTAGTTTGTTTTTTGTAGATCTGTATGTGTTTGCTACCCCAGGAAAGCTGTAAATTTCTCGAGGACAGAAACGGTGTCAGTTCAGCTCAACAAACGTTTGTGCCGCGGCACCTGCAGACGTGGGAGGGCACGCAACACCATCCCGGCCCTCAGAAACCTCCATCTGGTGCTGCGATCACCTTTGTGTCCCTCGTGACTGGAATATCGTATTTCTCAGTAAATATTTGTTTAATAAATCGGGCTATACCATGAATAATTAGTACTCAGTACTGATAGAACAAGAGCTAATATTTCTTGGACACTTCTGTACCAGAAACCTTTGGGTCCTTATAATGACCTTAAGAGACAGGTCCTGTTATTTTCCTTTTACATCTGGGGACACTGAGGTACAGACTGTTAAGCTCGTTTTTCCAAGGTCACCCAACTGATAACTGGTAGACGTAAGAATCTGTGCCCTTTAATAAGACATTCAATTGCCCCTCTAGGGTTGGGGACATGGCCAAGTGATGCCCCTGAGGCTTAGCACCTGCTTTTCCAGCACCCGCTTTCCCTTCCAGCCCATCATCTCTGAATCCCTCAGGGTGGGACCTGTATACTGTGGCCCATCAGAAACTCTGCCAGCCAGGCCAAGGACTATTCTAGAAGACTTGCAAGGCCCTGTGCTCCTCTCCCAAGGATTCTGCAAGTAGCTCGAGCAGTTAAACAGAGGAAATGGGGCTGGGCTTGTTTTCCAGCTGCAGCTTCTGGCAGCTCTGGAGCGAGCAGCAGAGAGCAGGAAATGCGGCTCCTGGAGGGGAAGCGGGCGGGCTGGAGGCTCTTGGAGGCAGAGCAGTCCTCCTGACTGCGGGACCAGGGTCCTCTCGGGCTTGTCCTCCTCGAAGCTGTCGATACTTTCCAGGTTGGGGGGAAGGGAAGGGCAAGGCTGGGAGGGACAGGTACACAGGGCTGGGGCAGATGCCCTTGGCAGTTCCTAGGATAACATGTGCCAGCATTGGGGAGCTGGGGACCCCTCAGAATCCACCCAGATACACACAGGAAGAAGAATCTAGGTGAGAAAATTATTCTGGGCTTTGTTGAGGCCCCAGAGGGTGAGGTGTTCTACTTTCTGTGGCCTGGATGATTAAGTGGGAGCTGGGGAAAAGAAATGTACCAGGGCACCGAACACTCACACCAGGATCTGGACAGCCTCCGCTCTCAAAACCAGCCAAGCTGGCCTCCTTGGCCTGACCTTCAAGGCTCCTTATGTTCTGGTTCCTTTCTTTTTTGCCTCTTTGTTCAGGCTTTCCCTGCGGAAAGAGATTTTCCTCTGCTCACACCAGGCTGGTGCCCACCTCACAGTAGGTGTTCAGTTAACATTTCTTCCCTCTTTTTTCACACTTCCTTTAACATGCGCCCTCACCCTTGCCATGGCATTCTGCCTCTGCTGCTTCCTCGCCCTGTCGGCTCATAACGTTTGACCAGTCAAAACCTCCATCCTTCAAAACCCCAGCCTATCAAGCAAAAGTGGGAAGGTGAAGAGAGGCCCAGACCAGGGTCCACTGGTTCAAACTCCAGCCCTTCCTGTGTGCCCGGGCACGTCACTTAACATCCAGGGCTGGATGATGAACCAGATGATTTTAAAGGTCTCGTTTGGCTCTGACAGTTTTATCTGAATAAACTTCCTTGATCTCTAGGTTTTCGCTCATTCATTTGTTTGACAGTATTTTATAAATACTTACTAAGAGTCAGATGCTGCTCCAGAGCCAGCACCCCCACCCCACTGATTCATCCCTGACTCTCACGTGTGTTCCCAACAACAGCCCTGTGTCAGGTGACCTTTTGTGCACATTAGTCTTGTCTCCTTACAGGATTCCTGAACCGTCTGTCACTCCTAGCTCTGTACCAGGGGCAAGGGTACGCTTAGTAACTTCCTATGGAAGTTGAATCGAGCTGAACATAGGTGTCCAACAAGCTGAGCAGAGGGACGGGAACTGGCTTCCTGTCGGCATGAATGGCTGTGGGGAGACATGGGGGAGTTTTTGAGTCTAAGTTCCTTCCCAGAAGCTAAGCCTGTGATCCCGGTGCCTGCTGAAGCCCTTGGAAGCAATCCTGAGCCCAAGAGCCCCAGCTGATTGCCAGCTGGGCCCAGGGGCGGGGCCTCTGGCACTGCCCCCACCCCCAACACAGGAGACAGAGGTCCCTGAGTTGGACTGCAGGTGCCACTAGCTGGAGACTGAAGGAAATTTGATTAGGCTCCTTCTGCGTAGCCTCATTAAAGTCACGAGCAGGAGGAAATCTGGAGGAGGGGCTTGAGACCCTCTCCCTCTGGGGCAAGAGAGCTGTGGGAGCTCAGCAGTCAGAGGTGGACCCTCAAATCACCATGCTCTCTCTCAGAGACTGTCCTTTGGCACCTCCCAGGTCCCCGGGTTGGAGGTGAGAGGAGTCTGAAGGGCTCTCCCCTCACTCTGGGTCAGCGGGGTGTGCCCTAAAGGGCCTCCTTTTGACCCCATACTGGTCTGTAGCCCAAGCCCTTGGCCGCCCACCTTCCAACACCCCCCCCCCCCCCCCCCCCCCGGCTGCAGCTCCTGGACCCCGACAGCAAGCAGAGCCACCTTTCAGCTGCTGCACCCCCTGTCCTAGTATCCCTCCCAGGAATATGTGCACTTAGGACAGAGCCAAAGAAAAGACCCTTAAGCAAGAAACTCCAGACTTTTAAAAGTAAAAAGGGCTGTGGAATGAAACCCCCCTGAGTCTGGATCCTGGCTCTACCAGTTAGTGGCTGTGCGACCTTGGAAAATTGCTTAACTTCTCTGAGGCTCAGTTTCTTATCTGTAAGACGCTGCCCAGGGGCCCTCAAATCCCCACCTACTCTATGCACCCCGCTTAGTTTTCCTTCCCCAAACATCTGTAGCTTCAGAGCATCTGTAGGTCAGGCACAGTGGAGCCCAGCAGAAGCCATATTTAGTTCCAATGCCTTCCCCTCAACCCCTTTGGGAGTTTTTGAAGAGAGGTCTCCCCCAGCCTGTGCTAACCCATGTCCTTGGGACCTGGGCCCCTGAGGAGCTTCTCCGAATGCTCTGCTCTGAAACTGCACCGAGGTGAAAACAAGATTCCAACCCAGGCTCCCTGTTGTCTGGCCCAAGGGCCACGTTCTCAGCAGCACACCAGAGAACCTGTTCAAATGCCTTTAGTCCTCCCAGCTGCCCTCGAAATGCCCACACGGCGTGTGCCTGCCCTTGTGTGGGTGGTGGGGAGCATGGGCTGCTGGGGGTGGGGGGCAGGTCCCAAGCACCCTGTGTCAAAATAGGATGGGATAACATCCTCTCCCTGGGATCCTAATCCCTCACTGCTTCCTTCAGGACGGGGCTGGCCCCACTTCCGGGCACTGCCCTGAGTGGCCTTTGACTCACTTGTCAGCAAGAATCTCAGGTCCCTGCGGGGAAGAAGGAGTTCCAGGCTGGGCCTGGGCCCCGCCCTTCCCAAAGAAAGGAAAATAGATAGACCCCCAGTTTCCGACTTCCTCTGGCCTTGGGGCCCCCTCCTCCTCTCCACTTCAGCTCTCTGCCCCCGGTTTTTGCATTTTTAATTCAGGACAGAATGTGATCTCTTGCAGCTCCTTGCTTTATCCTGTTGCTATTTAAATTACAAATCGGCCCCATCTCCCTGTCACTCTTGGGTTATTTTTAGCTCCTGGTAAATAGCAGCAGGGAGAGTTGGATCAGGTGCCCCTCCCTGGAGGAGTTGTATGCCTGCTGCCAAGAGTCTGCAGCAGGGGGCACTCTCCCCTGCCAGGTGTCTCCCCCAGCTGCTTCCCCCCCAGCTCCTCTGTGGGGGTGGAGGGGGCAGGGGAGGACTGCAGGCTGAGGCATGCACACAGGCCCAGTCCCTGCTGTAAGTCTCCACGAAGCTCTGCCACCCCCAGGTCTCACCATCACCCATCGCTCGGGGCCAATCTCCTTCAGGGGCCTTGCTGGACCCCCAGACCCACAAGGAGGTCTACCATGGGGGTGGGGCGCAAAGGATCTTCTAACTTGTGTCTCAGCCCTGCTATGAGTCAGGAATTTTACATCACTTATCTTGCTGATCTCCCCAGCCACCCTTTTGTGTGGGTATTAGTGTCCCCATTTTCCATATGAGGAAACAGGGTCAGGGGTGAAAGTGGCTTATCCAGCTAGGAAGGGGCAGGGCTGGAATTTGAACCCAGGTCTCTCTGACCTTGAAGCCTGAAAGCCTGTGCATTGCACTGCCTCTCTCGGTAAAATGCATGTGCTGTTTGCCCAATGCCCAGGTGGATTCCCAGTGCCAGTGCCAGCTGTCTTTCCCTGGGCTTATCCTGTCCCATCTACCGGATCAGGGGTTGGCAAACTCTGCCTCACGGCCACAGGCAGTCTGCTGCCTGTTTTTGTAGGGATGTGAGCTAAGAATGGTTTTTACAATTTTAAATGGTCGGAAAAAAGCACAAAAGAATAATATTTGTGACAGTGGCAATGACATGAAATTTAAAGTTCAGTGTCTATAAATAAAGTTTTGCTGGAACCTGGCCATGCTCCTTCGTTTACATATTGTCCATGGCTGCTTCTGTGCTACAATGGCAGAGCAGAGTGACAGAGAGCATGTCACCTGCAAAGCCTAAACTCCTTACTGTCTGGCCCTGTGATGAGTCCTACTTTTGTAGGGTGAGTCCCTTCAAGGGAAGGGACTGTGCCCCATACTTCTGTGCCATACGGTGCGGGGCCCAGGGCCAGAACTCCAGACAAAGGTGCTGGTTTTCCCTCAAGGCCCCGCTGGGGCCACACAGCCTCCTCCAGCACAGGGAAACGCCCTGCCAGCCACACCCCAATGGTTCAGCTTCTTCACAGGGGAAACCGGTGGTTTCCAAATCAGCCTGATTATCAGAATTACCCTGGAGAGGTTGTTAAAGTTGAGATGCCCAGGCTCAGCCCTAGACCACCTACATTGGGATCTGCAGGGATGGGGCTTGAGAAATTATTTGAAAAGAAATCCCCCAGGTGATCTGGTTAGGGAACCCAAGCTCTGCATCTCTGACTGGTCCTTTCAGACCAAACCCCGTGTCCCTTGAACCCCTCTGGCTTTTTCCAGGCTGGACACCGCTCTCCAGTGGTCTCGAGCCCAACCTTGACACTTTAGAACTTCCTCCAATGTGTGGGAGACACCTTTCCTCACACCCAGAGGCAGATGGAAGATGTCCGCCCCTTCCCCGCCCCCTGCAAGAGTTTCTACTGGCGCAAATCTGCCATCTCTCCCTTCGCATAAAGCAGCTGTCAGGCTGGGGGGTAAAGGGAACTTATTTTCCAGTAACTCCCCACATCCCTAAAATCTTCTACTGTCCTGCTGACAAGCCCGTCCGCACCTACCTCAGAGGCAGCCAGGCCTCGATCCTGTTTCCCCGTCCGCCCCTCGCCCTCAGATATTTTTTGCCCCCGCATTTTGGTCCCTTTTCTCTGTGTGAAGGGCTTTCAACTGCTTTTCTTAGCAACTCACAGCGGGGTGGGAGGTTCAGCTGTGAGCCAGAGCGGCTTGGAACTGTGGCAAGCGGAGGATGTGAAGAGGGCCACTGTGGGCCTGAGCTCTTGCCAGCCCTGGGCGGCCTGGGCGAGGAGAGCTTGCAACGGTCGTCAGCCCACTCAGAGCCGCAGCCTCGTGGGAGGGCTTGGCCAGATAGCACAGTTCGTTCCCTGGGCCTGGGAGGGTTTTTGAGAGCCCAGGGCTGCTGCCTCCTTCACGGAGTTTTTCTGCCCCCTCCCCAGGGCCCTCTCTCCTTGCCTTGCTGCCTTGTCTAGTCTGGCTCTGGTCCTAAGCCTGGGCTCCTGGCCTAACCTGGGTGTGAGGAGGGGCCTTTCCTGATTGGCCCCGGGGGTGGCGGCTGGAGCCCGTCCTGGCGCTATCTTCTGCAGGCCTCACACAGGTGACTCAGAGGTCTCTGGATACCTTCGCAGCCAGAGAGGAGCCACAGCTTGGTCACCCTCTGTTCTTAGTGACTAGAGGCTCTAGTTTGGGCTGTGGAAGGCCCTCCATTCAGGGACCACCCTGGGAGTCCCAGCCTTGCAGCTGCTTCTGTGTGTGTGTGTAGCCTCTTCCCTCTTGGCTTTGTAGTTTTTCTTTGCTCCTCACCCTCTAAGGCTCTACCCCACTCTGGCCTCCTTTCCAGCTTTAGATACTATTTGTCCCTGACCCACAGCCAAGGAAAAAAATCCGAGGGCTACCCCGTATGGTACAGGTGAAGACCTGAGGTCCAGAGAGATACTGTCTAGCTTGAGCATACTCAGTGAGTCCCTGGCAGAAGTGAGAATTCAAGCCAGCTCTCCTGATTCCCAGACTAATATTTCTTCCAGGATTCTATGTTCTTTGCCCCACCTCCCGTCAGTCGGTCGCCTGTGCACTCTGTCCTCCCCCAGGGGACTCTCAAGGGCTCTTCTATCTGCAGCCAGAAGGCATGAGGCAGATAATGCTCTCCTCCCCGCATGGTGCTCTGGGAGAACTTGGTAATGGAGCTCAGTGCACCTCTGATTCCTTAGGTACCCCCAAAAGTGAAGGCAGGGCCCATGGGAACCTAAGCTATTTCCCATTTATTCTGAGCATCTCACTTTGTGATGGTGAAGCGCCCCCCCTTCTTCCCCATCTTCCCCCAAGTGATGGAGGCCCGATGACTTCAGAGCCATTAAGAACATAAAGGCCCTTCGAGCTCTCAGGGCTGGGTTGGTTTTATGAAACACCTTCCCAGAAGTCCCAGGGAGAAGCAGGCAGCCTCAGATGCTCCCCAAGTCCTCTTGGTTGTAAACAGACAGGAGAATTATCCTCTCTAACCAGGCTGATGGTGTCAAGGACTGCAGATGCCTCAATGTCCCTGCTGGACCCTCTAAAGGAGGTCACTCTGGGCCAGGACCTTTACAGGGGCAGCAAGTCCAAGTTGAAGCTGAGGTCTGAGAGAGGAGGGGGAAGGTAAGGGCTACCTCTGCCTTGCCTTCCACCCCCTCCACAGATGCCCTGTCTATGGAACAAAGTTACCCACCCTTGTGTGAGAGGCAGCCCTCCCTCATCCCCTCCCAGGTCATAAAAGTGACTTCCGGGCCCATCCTGGCTGATTCCTCTAGGGAACCCCCAGGCAGAGGTGGCAGGGCAGGGAGGCTGGGAATCTTTCATAGGCAGAAGACCATTTAATTAAGATGATGTCTTAAGGTTGGGGGTTTGAGGTTCAGTCTGCCACGGAGGATGCCAGTGACGGCCTGCTGGGGCCAAGGAGTCCAGGAGGGGGTTCCTTTTCCATCTCTAGGCAGCAGGGTCTTAGCTGTGGTGGTAGAGGGCAACTCAGTCACTCCTAAAGCCAGCGCCTAGCACAGGGTCAGCCCACAGGAAAGCTCAGGTAAGGCCTATTGAATGAATAAGGGGTCCCTCTTTCTCGCAGAAGAAGGGCCAGGGAGTGTGTCCCAGCTGGCCCCAGCAGACAACGGTTTGTAAGGATCATGTCTTGGTTGGCGTCCCCTCACTGCCCGGTACAGTGCCTGGCACACAGTCGGCACCAGTAATTCCACGTTGGATGAATAGGGCTTTCACTGTTCATCCAGAGAAGGGGTCCCAGAAGCTCCCTCTCGCCCCTGCACACGGAGGGCAGACCCCCCATTCGTAGTCCTCTCTCAGCCCTTGGCATCAAGCAAGCAGCTGGCGCTCAGCGAATGCCGACTGAAACGGGGCGGGGGGTGTGGGGGTCCTGGGCGCCGCGCTCCCCTCTGCCCCCTTCTTACCTGTAAGACACTTGCTTTTGCAGGTGCATCTGGCGGAACCGCTCCTCCACCGGGGCCCCTGGGGTCGTGCCCCGGGGTCCCTCGGGCCACAGCTGCGAGACCTCGGCTTCCTCCCCCCGCCGGCAGCGTCGCCGCACCACCTCCTCCTCCGCCGGCCGGCCGCCGCTAGCCCTGTCCCCGCGGGGCCCTCCGCCGCCCGGCCCCTCGGCCATCCCGCGGCTGCCCTCTTCCCGCCGCTCCTGCGGCCTTTCCGGGTCCCCGCTAAAGTTCGTCTCCCTTTCTCCTGGGCCCAGGGAAGCGAACGTGGCGAGAGGGGAGCGCTGGGTCCCTCGCGTCCCTCCCGACGCCCGGGCTCCGACGACAACGGGAGCAGCGAGATGCTGGGCGCGGGGCCTGGGAAAGGCGGCTGGGGTCCTCCCGCGCCTGGGGAGGGGGTCCTCGGTGGGTGTCGGGGTGCTGCGTGGTGCGCTCTGGGGCGCCCCCCGGACGGCTGGAGCCGGAGCGGGAGCTGGAGCGCAGCGGGAGCCGGGGCGGCGAGATCGCTCCTGCAGCCGCCGCCTCTGCCAAGCGCCGGAGTGTCACCTTAGAGACACTCGCAGGCCCGCGGGGTCCGGGGGCGGGGAGGGCGCTGCCCCGCCCAGCCAGCCCGGCTCCGGGCCAGGAAGGAGCGAGCCCGGCCCAGCCCGCGGTGGGTACGAACACTGCCGCAGGCGCGAGGCTGGGGGTGCAGGGCGCCCGCGGGAGACCATTCCTGCCCCCCTCCCCCCGCCCCCGGTATTCTGCCGCTCGGCAGCTGCCAATCACCTCCCGCCCGTCACTCAGAGCCTGTGATACCCACCCCCTCCCTCGTCCCGCGCTTTCCGGCCTCGGCGTTTGCAGCGGCGGGCAGGTGGAGGGGCGCGGGGGCGGAGACAGGAGAGGGCTTTAACCCCGTCTGCGCCATCGGAATTTAGAGGCCCAGGTCCATTTGGGGAAGGGGAGCCTACTCAGGGATGCCTTGCATTTGGAGATGGACCCGATCGCCGGTAATACTGCCTTTAAGCCTAGAGTTCTTCTGGACCCTGCCGGGAGAGGGACTCGGCTGGGGTGGGGTAGGAGTGGGGGTGGGGTGAGCGTCCAGACCCTGGAGCCCGCATCCCCTCTCAAGGCCTGGCTGCCTCCGACGACCTGCCCCGCTGAGGCCTCCGGGCCGGGGTCTCTCTTGGAAGGTTGAATCAACCTCCTGGGCTAGGAGAAGCTGATGGGAGTCTGTCTTTGACCCCCAGCTTTTCTTGCACCTGCAAACTCCATGGTTCCTCCTCTTGTTCTCGGGTGTTCATCACCTGAACCTTACATCTGAACGACGGCAGGATTCTGGCTAATCTCTCAGACTAAGGTCTCCTCCTCCCTCAGCGCCCCAGACTCCTCTTTCTGAAGCTGACCTTTGACTGTAGCATCTACTCTCCCCCTGCAGTACTTACTGGCTCCCCCTTGCCTGTACTTCAGTCCTGCATTCAAGGCCTGCCTTGATCTCCCCACACCTGATCTCCCCACAGATCTACTCTGCTTCCATCCATTTCTTTCACTCCTCTGTGCTCCTTCCTCTGGGAACTGTCATCAGGCCTGCACAGCATTGTCCAGGCTGTCTACCCCACCTGATATCTCTTTCTGTGGATGTACTTCAAATTCTGAGGCTCTGCTCAAACACTTACTTCTCTTCCAGGAAGCCCCCCTGGATGGCTGTAGAGAAAAGGCTGTCTCCTTCCTCCCAGCCCCCACTGCCCTCTGCACCACAGGTCTAGCCTACACTGTGTCTTCTCTTTCTCCATTGACTGTCAGCCCAGGAAGGTGGGGGGGACCAGTCTGGTAGGGGCAGAGAATGGGCTGCACAGGGGGATAGCTGCGTGGTTCCGGGCTCCTCCAGCTCTCACCGCCTCTGCGGTGGCTGCCCTGCTCTGCGCCACTGCCTGGAGTCTGTGCTCCTCTGTTCCACCCATGGGAATTCTGTCTATTGTCGAGGCCCATCTCAAGGGCCACATCCCCCACAAGCCCCTCCCTGATACTCCACCACAGATGCTGCCTCCCTTCTTCAGCCCCTGACGATTTCCTGGGCCTCTCTCTGGGCAGCCCCCTCACACTAACAATAACTAACATCTCATTTGATTCTCACCACCAGTCTAGTGGTAGATGTTATCTCTTCCTCCACATTACAGATGAGGACACTGGGATGTCATTCAAGTGATTTATTTGCTCAAGGTGGCTCAGGCAGTGAGTGGTGGAGCCAGGATTTAAAGCCAGGTCTTCTGGACCAGAACTCATGCCCTTTTCCACTTCCCTGTGCTGGCTGCCACACAGCAGCGGCCTTGAATTTGCCTCTTTCCCTCATCTGAAGCTCCCAAAGGGCGGGAAGGGGCCTGCTTCAGCTCTGCCTCTCACCTCTCCCCAGGCCCAGCAATCCCATTCATTGTGGATGAATGGATTAAGCAGAATTGCATTAACCTTCTTGGCCACCGAGGAGCTTCTTCCTAAAGCCAAGTTCTAAAGAAGGTGGGGCAGCCCTGCCTTCCAGTTGTTGCCCTTGGAATTGCCCTTGGGATTGCTAACTTCCAATCAGCTGGGCCCAGGGTAGCCTCCTACACCATGAATGATGGCAGTGCTGACTGGGTTTGACGTTTCCTCACCAGCTGCCTAGCTGCTGGGTTTCCAGGTTGGTGTTTTGTGCAGCTCTTTCCTGCTGAGCCCTCCCCACTCAGTCCTTTTAAAAGTGAAGCTTCTCCCCTCTGTCCTCACACTTCTTCCATTTAGGACCAGATGCTGACTGCGTTATTTTTTTTAGCTACCCCACCCCCACCCTCTTCCCAAGAATCCCAGAGAAAAATGAAGGCCCCCTCCCCTGAGCAGCCTGACCACCTTCTGCAGCCTCCCCCAGCTGCAGCTTGCTCTGCAGAACCTCTCCAGCCCATTGTCTCTGTGCTCGGAAAATAATAGCTAATGGCTTTTGAGTGTTTGCGGCAAAACTGACCTTGTGTTGAGAGCTTTATGTGCAAGCGTTCAGTTACCCCTGCGGCAATGTTATGAGGGTGGGTACTATTTTCCAGGCGAGGACACTGAGGCTTCAGGAATAACTTGCCAAGGTCACATGCTAAAGGGCAGCACAGACATCAGGGCTCATCTCAGCCTGTCGCCTCACCTCCCCGTGACCCAAGGGGCACCTTTTACCTACATCAGATAGGCCAGTTTGGCCTCTGGTATTGGAACCTTGCCCTGGCCCATCCCAGCTCCAGGCCTTGCCCACAGCTAGTCTCCCTGCTTCCAGAGCTTCTGGTTTCCAGGTGTAACAAAGGGTTCACTGTGGCAATCAGAGCAGAATGACTGTCACTGTGAAAGCCATCACACGTGTGACAAAGGCAGCTGCTAGGGCCGACAATAGAGTGGGGAGGCTGTAGCTCTATTACTGTGGATGCATTGGGGACACAGCCCTTCAATGGCAGTGACACATGGCCCTGAGGAGGTGGAGTGTCAACAAGGCGGCTTGTGTGAGAGGGTTGACCTTGCATCCTCACAGAGGTGGGCAAGACTGCCTTGGATGGACTGGCATAAGGTGCAGATTGCAGATGAGCACACTGGCCAGCTCACCAAATCCTGGGCTCTCCAGAATAGTTGCCCGAGGAAGCCCCTGTGTTCTTGGATCAGGTGCAAGAATAAAAATCTGGGCTGGGGGTAGGGCATCCGGAGAAGAGAGCAAGGGGGGCTGGGATGAGAGCTGGAGAGCTGGAGGCACAGCATGAGCTCTGAAGCCAAACAGACCTACATTCAATGACCAACTTTGCCACTTATTTGCTGAGTCAATGACTTATTGGCCAAGTCATTTCACCTCTCTGAACCCCATTCTCTTCATTTGTAAAAATACTCACTTCTTATTGGGACAGTGCCTGGTGCGTGGGAATCAGTCCATACGGGAGAGTGGGAGGATGAGCTGATAGATTTCAAGCCCTTGCATATCAGGAGCTGGTCTTGTCTGCCCTGATGTTAGCGATGTGCCATGCACATAAAGGCCACCCCTTAAATATTTGTTAAGTGAATGAATGAATGAGTGAATGGTGAGGGGTCACACCAGAAGTCAGCTTCCATTCCCATTCCTCTGAGTAACTATTTCAAATTCTCACCTTTCCCCCAATTCGGCTCCCCTGCCAACCCTCCCCATCACCCCTCCTCAACCTCCACAGCCCGGGGAGGGAGCTCCCTCAGTTTCCTGTCTCCCCACACCCTTAACTCACAGTGTACCTTTCAGGTCCATGGTGGACCTCGCCAGCCACTTCCTGGCTCCCTTCTCCCCGCCCCTCATCCATCATCTTACCTCTCTGCTGGCTCTTTATCTTCCAGAAATAACCACAGTCAACTCTTTCCCATCTAAGAGAACAGCTCCATACTGCCCTTGTCACATCCCCTCTCGTCACCACTCTCTGTTCCTTCACAGCCAAGCACCCTAAAAGACTTCACCTACCCCCCACCCCGTCCTCCCCATTTTCCTGTCAGTTCTTCCTGTTCTCACTTCTCGCTTCTGCCTCGGCTCTCCCCAACAAGGCTCCAACCAAGGTCACTGGTGGCCTTCTCCTTGTCAAAGAAAAGGGACACTCTGTCTTCTTATCTTTCCCAGCCTCTCAGATGGCACCTGCCTCCTCCAAGCACGGCTCCTGGACGCTCTCCTCCATCAGTTTCTGGGCACTCACCTCCCCTGGCTTTTCTCTCCTCTGCAACCATTCCTTCTCAGCCTTCCTGTTTACGCCTCTTCCTCCAGCATCTCTCCATGCCCATCTTCCCTGCACTTCTCCTCCCTCTCTCTTTCCTACATGCGGGCCCAAGGCTTTAACTTACTACCTGGATGCTGACAATTTCCGGACCTCCGCCTGGGATCACTTTTTCCCAAGCCCTAGACTTACCTGGTAGTGTGAACATTCGACAGGAGACTCATGCAAGTGAATTCTTCTCTCCAGACCTGCTCTTCTGCCTGTACTCCCTGTCTGGGTGAATGCAGGCCTTCAAGTCAGACATCTAAATGTCATCCCAGACCCCACCCTGTCTCTTGCACCCCACAGCCAATTCAATCTGATGTCAAAGCCTGCTGATAATTCCTTCTAATTACCTCCAGAATCTGTCTCATCCTTACTATACCTCCTGTAGAGCCTGGCACAGGAAAATCTGATTATTTCACTCCCTGGCTCACAAACATTCGGCGGTTCCCCATCATTTTTGGGATAAAGTGTTCTTTCTTTAGAAAGGGCCATACTTTTCGTCAGGGTCAGAACCAGGTGAAGCAAACTGGGAGTCTAGGGTGCAAAGCTGAAGGAGCTGCTCATTCTCAGGACTGTACAAGTGCTTCCTTAGATTCCACACCCTCGGCATCCCCTTGCCTCACCGCAGTCCTGGCCCTGCTTTTCATGGCTCGATGCCTTTGCCCTTGACATTCTCTCCACCCCAAACACTCTTGTCTTTTCTCTACCGGACCAGCTCCTACCCATCCCTTAAGACTCCTCCACCAAGGGCCTTCCCTGACCCACCAAGTCTGAATTATGTGACGTTGTTTTGTGTCCCCTTTACATCCTATACATCCCTGCAGCCACTGGCCCTGACAGCTGGTTTACTCTTCCCCAGCCCCCACCACCATCCTGGGGCCTTTCACGCAAGTTTGTTGAATGACTAGTAGAATCGATGATGGAATTAGAAAGGATGTGTGTGAAAGGTATTGTTAGTGATAATAACAATAATGATAATAATAGTAATAATAATAGCAGCAGCTTGGGCCCGGAGCCCAGCCTTTAATGGCCCTGCTATAAAGGCCCGCATGCTCTAGCAGTTAAAACTGATGTCCAGCCACAGGCAATGAAGTCCCCATCAAGTGGTCAAGATGAGGAAAGACATGGGATAGAGGATGAGGCCTAATGGCCAGTTATGTGGTTCCGTAATTCAGTCTGGTCTTGTCCAGCTTTTCCTCTGGTAGACAGCTGGCATGGGCACCGTCCCCCCACCGTGCCCCTGCCTCTGAGTGTGCAAGTATTGCGCCCGCATGTTGAAGTCCAAATGCCTCAGCAAGGGTTCGAGGCCCCTCCAGGTCTGACCCCTGAGCACCGTCCAGGCTCAGCGCAGCATCCTTGCCCTCTTACCTTCGGACTACTCTGAACTATAGGAATTTTCTTGACATTTCCTTGCTCTCTCCCACCATGGAGGCCTTTGCCCAGGCTGTTCCTTCCTTCAGGAATGCCCCGCTCCTCTCTCCTGCCTACTCCCAGCAGTCCTGCTTGTCCCCTCCTCCAGGAAGCCCTTTCTGCTCACGTCTGGAAGAGGCACCCTCCTCTGTGCTGGGACAGCGCCCTTGCCCGGCCCTTAGCACACTGTACTGATGCTGCCTCTGTGTGCACAGCTCGTCTTTCTTGGCGTCACTGTGCGCTGGGCCCTGTTCTCAGCGCCTTTTATAATTTACCTCGCTGAGTCCCCACAACTCCCTCATCTGTTGGGAATGAGTTGTATCCTCACTTTACAAATGGAGAAATGGAGGCTCAGAGTTTCAGGTTATAGTGTCTTAGTTTCTGATGCTGCAGAACAAGTTACCACAAATGTGACAGCTAAAAACGGCACACGAGTGATCTCAGGTTCCGTGGCTCGGAGCCTGGGTGCTGGGTGCTGGGTGCTGGGCTCAGGCTGTCCTGAGGCTGCAGCCCAGCTGTTGGCTGGGCTGGGGTCTCATCTGCATGTGGGGTCCTCTTCCAAGCCTGTTCAGGTGCTGGCAGCTCCTGGAGGTGGCCTGTCTCCATGGAGTGCACAGTGCGGCTGTCTGCTTCTGCAAGGCCAGCAGGAGACTCTTTCTTCCGGAACAGCCCAGTCCTTTTCAGGGCTTTCACCTGATTAAGTCAGGCCCACCCAGGTTGATCTCCCTTTTGATGAACTCAAAACCAACTGATTTGGGATCTTAATCTGCAAAAGCTCTTTACTTTTGTCACGAGAGGTCATCTAATCACAGGAAGGACATCCCCTCCTAGTCACAGGTCCCCTCCACACTCTAGGGGCAGGGATGAAACAGGGTGTGCACGCCAGGGGCAGGAATAGTGGAAGCCATGTTAGAACCATGCCTAACACACAGCGTGAGCAGGAGGCAGCTCCAGGAGGCAAACACAGCTCTTCTTACCCGGAAGTCTGAGCCTTTAATCCCACCGAGGCAAAGGATACAAGAACGGAGCACTTGGCAGATCTTAGTGCAACCCACCTGGGTACAGCGCGCAGAGCGCCTAGCACAGTGCCTGGCCCACGGGAGGCCCTCCACACTGGCAATTTCCATCCCTAAAGGCCAGCTTGGTGGCTGGTATGCCTCGCTGCTCTCAGCAGCAGGAGGTGGCTGGTCCCTGGGGGTGGGGCGATTGCAACAGAATTTGACCTTCTAGTTTGAATTCTGTGTCTGGCTGGAAGAGGGAACCCAATAGAAATGCCTTCCCAACACCCCACACACACTCGTCAGAGTATAAAATAAACTTACCTTCTCAATCCCCCATTCCTCAGTCCTACCTACCCCTCCCCGCAATGAAGGAGGACACCAAGTCAGGAATTGATGCTGAATCTTTTTTTTTTTTTAACTTTTGCCTTCTTAAAGCATATGCTGAGCAGATGGATGAAGCAATTTGGCAATTAAAAAGGCCCAGTGGCTTGGGCAGCGGCAGGGGGAGGCCAGTTGAGGTGTGTGTATGGGGGGGGACCCTCTTTTCCTGGCCAGGGAACAGCAAAGCCCGCACTAACTTCATAAAATATAAAATGAGGGAGGGGCGAAGGTAGGAGGGAGACTTGTAAAATACAATATCTTAGGGGATGGGCAATAATAAAAAATAAGGTTCATTATTTACAAACAATTTCTGTTCTTGGTCTCTGTACAGTGGGGGTGAGGGGCGTCTGTGTGTGTTGGCATGTTGATGTGTGTGTCTGTGGGGGCAGGGGGCAGGGGGCAGGGCGGGCAGTGGTCGTGTTGGTCGGTATGAGAAAGGAGGGGCAGCCCTGTGAGTGGTTTGTCTGAGAAGGACCGATGGTTGTGGGAGGGAAGGTGAGACCGGAGTGGTTGGCCCAAGGGAACGGTCCAAATGTGGGGGGAGGGGCGAGGCCCCAGTCAAGATCTGGGGCAAAGAAGGGCTGGGGAGAAGTGGAACCCTTTCTCCTGAGATGGGACTCCAGGGGGCAGGGGTACGAGCCGGATCCGGGTTAGTGAGCAAGACAACCCCTCGTCAGGGGTGCCGGGGGTACATCCTGGGTCCTGGGTCTGGCCTGGCCTAGGAGAGCTTGATGGTGGTGTTCGGGCCTAGATCCCTGCAGAGAGAAGAAGAATCAGAGGTGGCTGCCCAGTGAGGACCTTCTCACCACTCTGCAAGCTGGATCTGGACACGGGAGGGATAGGGCCTTGGGAAGGTGTGGCTGACACGGGACCCGGGGTGGGCAGAGGACAGGTGGAGCCTGGGACCCCAGCAAGCGAAGGGGCCACCCACCCACCTGTCGTGGAACCACTCCTTGGGGTGGGAGAAGTCGGGGCTGCTGCCGTTTCCACCGACGTCTTTTGGCCAGGCCTCGCTCAGGTACTTTGTGGTCTCGTGGGTGCTGTCCAGGTGGTCATGCTGTAGGTGGTCTTGGGGCCGCTGCTCCGCTGGCCCCCCGGGCTTGATTTCCCAGCCATCCGGGGGCTCCACAGGCAGCAGAGCACTGCGTCCATCTTCCCAAGAGCCTGTCCCCTCATCGTAGAACAGGAGGCTTCGGGAGGGCACTGGAGAGGGAGCTTGGGGTGAGGCCGGGTGCCAAGAGGATCCCCATCCCAGCCACACTTGTGGCCCAGTAGTTACAGACATGAGCCCTGGAATGTTAAAGGCCTGGATGTGAATTCCAGCCCTAACAATGCTGAGCTGTGTGACCTCGGGCAAGTCACGCCTTTGCTTTAGCCTTTCTGAGCCTCAGCTTGTTCACCTGTAAAATAGGGATACTAGGACCAACTTCATGTAGATCTGAGCTTTAAATGAGATAATACAAGGGAAGTGATTGAATCTGGGTTTAGTAAGCACCCAGAGAAGGTAGGTCTTTCTAAGCAAAGGGTACCTATTGGGCTGGGGCATTGGAGAGCTGGGTTTGCATCCTACTTCTAACACTTAATTTCCATGAGACCTTGGATAAATCTCTTCTCCATTCTGGGCCCTAGAGTGCCCTTCAGGGAAATGAAGGGAAAGAAAACCCCCACACTGTGCAAAGCCCTTTGGCCTGTGTGGAAATTGACATCTCACAGGAACTCAGGAACCAGATAAAGTTAGCCCCGTTTCACAGAACAGGTAATTGAGGTTCTAGGTTATCATGTACGTTGCCCCATGCTAGTTCGAGCTGAAGGTAAGAGGCAAACCCACCAGGATCCACCACCCCCTTTCAGGCCCACAAGGCTCTGACCCATGGGAAGGGTGCCCCCTGGTATTGTGCCATGCACCAGCTCTGTAGGCCAGCCAGCTCCAAAAGCATGTCCTACCCTCCCTGTCCAGACACTGGGTCTGGAACCACTGCATTCACGAGAGGGGCTCGTTCCTCCTCCGGCCTCCTTGGACTCTGGCCTCGTTTATCAACACTGACACCCCCGCCCCCAACTTCTATTCCTTCCGCTGCTCAGTCTTCCTCTACACCAAATATGCAAGGGCCCCCAGCCTTGGAAAAACAACACGTGGTTCTCAAGACCTTGCATCCCCTTAGTCACTGTCCTGTTCTCTTCTTCTCAGGCCCAGGCTGCACGTGTCCAGGGAGTGGTTCTCACTCCCCGCCGCCACTTCCTCTTCCCCTAACAATCCCCTCGGCCAACCGCTTCCTCCCCTCTCACGGCTCTGCAGGCCTAGGTCATCCTGCCTGCAGCAGTTCTCCTTCTGGAAACTCGCTCTCCCCAAATCCTAGCTCTCTGTTGGCCCACGGGGTTCCTTCCTCCTGCCCTGCTAGATGGTGAAGCGAGGTTGGGAAGTTCCTCTGTAGGCCCACCTGCAGTATATTCTGCCCCTGGAAACCCACACTATTGTGGCTGCGCCCTAGACCACCTCCCCTTGCCACCCGCAGGGTGTGTGTGTGTTGAGAGCATTTGCGCACCATGTCATTTAATCTTTACCGTAATCACGCTCAGTAAGTGCAGCGACTCCCATTTCCTGATGAAGAGATGGAAGCCTGGAGAGCTTATGCACAGGCCCAAGGTCATGCAGTTAGGGAGTGGCAGAGGCAGGTATGACAGACTCTGAAGCGCATGTTCTGAACCACTGTCCCTCCAGTCCCCCATGGGAGGGTAACTATCTGAGCCCACACCACCTCTGCTGCCCACAGCAGACATCACTAGTGGCCCCTGGCACTCCTTCCTGTTCCTCCTGAGTGGTGCCGGAGTCCGTCTCAGCGAGTGCTTCAGGCAGCCACCACCATCTTGTTGGAACTGACTTTTGAGCTGAAACTCATTTGCTTTCCCAGTTGGGAAATACAGACGGCACTTAGCTGAGGCCCCACAACCCCTGGCACCATAACACATGGGGGTGAAGGTAGGAACACTCCTGTTGTCCTCTAAACTGGCCCCCTGGCCACTTCTGGGAGGGCTGGGAATCAGGGGGTCTGCACTGTAGTCCCAATTCCACAAATAAAATAGACGCTTTGAGCCTCAGTTTCCCCATCTGCAAAATGAGGAGGTAGAATGAGATGAGGCCACTCCAGAACCTGGCTCCTCCCTTGGGTCTGGGTTCTGCCCAGAAGCGGGGGCTGGGGGAGGGCAGCCTGGCTCAGGGCACTCACTCTGACTGGCTGCGTAGACGCTGTCAGTGGCCACGGGGTCTTCCTTCACAGTCTGGGAGCCAGAGGAGAACTCAGGGAGGCAGGGCACGAGGGAGCCCAGCACCAGAACGAAGCACAGGGCTGCCACCTGGTAGTGGACAGAGACTGGCAGTCAGATCCCGGGCAGGGAGGGGCTGCAACCCTGGCCTCCTCCAAGCCCCCTCCCTCAAAACCACTGGGTGCAAAAGGCTTAGTGTTTTTGTAAGAAAGCAGCTCCCAGAGCCAACCACCCACTAGATGTGGGGTATCCCACCCTCTGTGGGGAAGGTGGAGGAGGCTGCTCGGCCACCTCAGCCCCTTGTAGGGGGGCCACCACAGGCAGTGCTGGAAAAAGAAAGAAGCAGCCTATGTGGGGGGCGGGGGGGGGGGAGGAATGGGGGGGGATAAGGAAGAAAGGGGTAGGTGGAGGTGGGGGGTTGGGGCTGGGACAAGGGAGGGGACGCAGCCTCACATGAGATTCTCTGCAGGGGGAGCTAAGAGTCACAAGGCCCAAACTAACCCCTGCTCACACATGGCTCGGCCCCTGGCAGCACAGGCAGGATGTCCAAGGGCCTGGGGAGTACACAGGCTGGACATTTCCAGGACAGCGTGGAAGAGGGACTAGCAGAGGCCTGAGCCACACCCTGGGCATTCTTGTGTTTTCAGAGCTTTGCTTGGCCTTCTCTCCACCATTCATTCCAGAAAGAACCAAGTCTATACATCCCTGTGTCTCCCCAAGCCTTTCACCCCACAGGGAGTGGAAGCTGCCTCCTCAAAGGACTTGCCCTGCCCTCCCCTAGCTGGGTTCATGTGAGTCACTACCTAGCACACTCTGTTAGAACCGGTCAGGGAAGGCCATGTTCTAGAAGGTTCCATGGGCTCGGTGAAAGAGGCCGGGATCTGCTGGAGCCAGGCCACTAGGCATTAGGACGGTGTACCCCAGTGGCGTTGCCCCAAATATTGCCAATCCTTCAAGGGTCTGCCTGCCACCCTAGAAAGCCAGCCTGGGGAAGACGTGTCCTCCTGAGGCCCTGAACGAGGGGGCGGCACCTACCATGAGGCAGGTCCCGGTCTGGGTGGCGGCCATCTTGTAAGGTCGGGAGATCTTGTTGGTGACCAGAGTCTGGAGTTTCTGCAGCTGCTGCAGCAGGGTCCTGAGGAGGGCACAGCGGTCACCCGGCGGGCTCCGGCCCAGCAGGCATCTCTGCCTCCTGGAGCTCTCTGGGGAAGCACCTGGGCTGGCTGCAGACTTGGCTTCCCCACCAGGTGCCCATTGAATCAAGACAGATAAGGTCACCTCCTGCTTGGCTCCTCTGTGGTGTGGCTTGGAACCTGGGGCCTGCCTTGTGGTGGAGAGCGGGGCCACCCAGTGGGAGCTCGGGGACGCCCTGTGATGCTCCTGGCCAAAGTGGGGACTGGAGGAAGGCCTGTCCCACCTGGGCTGGGGCCACCTTTTTCTTGCCCCACAGCAGCCACAGCTAAATTGACCTTCCTCCTTTGTTCCCACAACAGCCTGAGTGGAGAAGGACACATTTGTCTGGCACACAGAGAGTGTCCAGTAAATGGCAGCTACCATTTTTAATTTTATTGCTGTTTTTGCATTTATCACAGCACCTGTAACACTTCCTTTATTTATGGCTTTCCATGCTAGTCTTTTCAGCTAACTATGGGCTCCCTGAATAAGGACTGGGTTCCACCTGGCATGGTCTCCTTGGGGCACACACAGGAGGTACTCAACCCATGCTGGGTGAGCAAGCATTTAATCATCTCTTTCCTCCACCCAGCCGGGTGGAGGGGGTTGCAGTTCCCATAATGCACAGCAGGTGGCGAAATAGCTCCAAGAGCCTGGCCAAATTTGGGGCCAGAGAGGAATCTGAGCCTGAGGGAGGTAGAGGGTTGAGGGTTCCTGGCTCCCCTTCCCTGAGCAGGGGGCATTCCCCAGGCCAACCAGGGGAGTAGCTGGATCCTTCTGGAGAAGCTGAGAGAGAAGGAAGGAAAGAAGGAAAAAGCCTTCTGTTGAGCACCTGCTGCATACCAGCTGTTGTCTATTTATTTTAATGAATCCCAGCAAATAATCATTAAAGACCTACTGTGGACTCATGGCTGGCCACTATCAGGAGTTCAGAATAACAACAATAAAAACAGAAAAACATGAATTGAGCATTTTTAAACGCCAAGTACAGTGGTGGGCCCTTTAGTTACACTGTCTCATTGAATCTTTACGTGAATGCCGTGGTCGCCATTTAGACAAAGAAGCTGGGCCCGATCGCTAAGCGCAGAGTGGAGCAGGAATGCAGAGCTCTGACCTTGTGCAGCTACTTCATGCCAGGCGCTGTGCCTACACTAGTGCTTTTCAGACTTCACTGTGTATGTGAATCACCTAAGGATCTTGTTGAGATGCAGATTCTGACCCAGGGAGGTCTGGGGAGAGTCCCGACATTGTGCATTTCTTAGAAGCCCCCAGTGTTACTGATGCTGTTAGTCCGAGAAGCTCGCTTGGAGTGGTAAGTGTCTACACTGGTGGTTCTAACTCTGGGCTGCAACAGAATTAGCTGGAGGGCTCATTAAAACAGATTTCTGAGCCCTGACCCTGGAGTTCCTGCCTCAGCAGCCCTGGTGTGAGGCTGGGAAATAAGTACTTGCAACAAGTTCCCGGGGGGAGGCTGCCGCCAGTGGCCTGAGGACCACGCTTTGAAACCACCGCTCTACACCATCTCACTCAAAGCTTCTCAGCAGCCCTGCCGGGTGTGTAGAGCGATATGTGGATGAAGAAGAATGGGGGTCCTGGGCTGCAGGGTTCTTGTTTCTGGGGTTCATCTTGAACTCAGTTACCTCTCCTCTCTCCTGCCTGCCCCCCAGAGCCATGCCAGAGCCAGGCACTGGCTGCAGAAGGCAGGGCAGGGCGGGATGCAGGGGGCAGCACCCACCTGTTGGCATTCTCCAGGGTCTCCACCTTCTTCCACAGTTCGTTGTTCTCTGATGTGAATGTCTCCACCCTGTGGGGGCCAGCAGGCGCAGGCTCAGGGGCAGCCCCCAGATTAGCTGCTGCCCCTGGGACATGGGAAGAAGGGACTGGGGAGAGCAGGACAGTCTGGGGAGTAGGGCCCAGGCCGCCACCCCACCCAGGACCCTTACTTTTTTTCTAGACACTCCACGTATTCCTTCTTCTTACGGCGGCTCTCCTGGGCCGAGATCTAGAGGGGGAGGCCGCCCAAACAGGGGTTACCATGGCCACAGATCCACTTCCTGGGCCGATTCCCCCCCCCCCCCAATTTCAGGGCTGGCATCACCAGGGGGTCACAGGCCCCCGCCCACCAAGGCAGCCCCAGGGCAGAGCCGGGATCCAGCTCTTGCTTTACCTTGTTCTTGATTTTCCTGCGGACCCTCTTCAAGGCCTTCTCCTCGGCTTTGGTGAGGGGGAGTTTCGTGGGGATGGGGTAGCCCTCAGCAATCAGGGTGCGCTTCTCCTCCTCCGTCAGGAGCAGTGGCCCTGAAGTCCCCTGTAATTTCTGTGGGAAATAGGACACGATGGTTAGCAACCAGACAGCCCTGGGTTCAAATTCAAGCTCTGCCATTTGTTATTCTGTGTGTGACCCAGGCAAAATACTCAACTCTCTGAGCCTCAGGTTCCTCATCTGAAAAAGGGGTAGATCTGAATTAAATCTAATAGCATGTACCAAGTGCTTAGGATGAGGCTGGGAGCCCAGTGTATTAGGCACTTGGTGCACTGTTGGGGGCTTCCTAGACCCCACCTTGAAATTCATAGCCTCAAAACCCCCATATCCGGGTCCCCTAAATGGCAGCCTCCTCCCACCCCTGCAGTCTTGACTGGAAAGGCTCCACACCCATCCTGGGGCTCAGGGCCTAGCCTCCTGCACACGCTCCCCAAGCAGTGGTCCTTGGAGGCAGCTGGGCCATTCCCTGGACATCAGGGAAGTTCTAGTCCCGGCTCTGCAACAGTGTGGGTTCAGCAGGACTAGAAGATTCTCACCGCCGTCTGCCAGGCAGGCACCTCTCTGAATTCTGATGGGGGTCAGGAGTGGGGCTCCCCAGGCCCTTCCCCGCTGGTTGTGTGCTGGAGTGGACGTACCCAATTATTTTCCCCAGACCCACCCTCAGCTGCTTACGTGAGGGGCTGTGAGGAGGGGCGAGGTGGAGATAGCCGTGGAAGAGCGGGCCATGGGCCGGACAGGGCTGGAGGGGGGCAGAGAGCGGGGACTCTGGGAGCCGTCACTGTCACTTCCATGGCTGCTGGGGGGCGTCGGAGGCATCTGCACCAGGTCCTCTGGGGAGAGGAGGGGGAGCCAGGTTAGCAGGGCTGCATCCCAGCTCTGCTGGGGCCTCAGAGCTCAGCAGAGCCTGGGCCCAAGCCAGCCCCGATGTTGTGGTCAAGATTGCTGGGGCCTTGACCAGCCGTAGCAGCAAAGGCCCCTCTTGGTGTCCGAAAGGTGGGAGCTGACACCCCAGAAGCTGATTCCCGGGTGCCACCTTATCTCTGACACCAGAGGCCTGGCTTTTTTCAGCCTGATCCTCAGTGTGCGAAGCGGTCAAGGAGACTGGATTCTTGGAGGCCCTCCCCCATCCCTGACTTCTCAGGGTCCCAGGGCCTTTGAGCCTCCAGCTGGGCAACCCCAGGAGGAGACTGGAGTCTGCCTGCAGCCAGACCCCTGGGGATCAGGCTGGACCAGCAGCAGCCTCTGTCCCTTCTTTCCTCCCACCCCGAAATGTTTAGCCATAAGTACCCCAGCGTTTCCATTTCTGACTTCAGGCTATGGGCTTTCAGCAGAGCTATGGGCTCCCCTCTGTGCTGCCCCTCTGTGGCCACAGCACCAGGAAGTCTGACACTCGGCAGGTGGTCAGGAGGGAGGCTTGGCAGAGCTTAGCTGCAGGGAAAGCCCCCAGGGTAGCACAGAATGCCCAGATTTATGGGTGGATGGACGGATGGACGGAGAGATGGATAGGTAAGTGAATGGCAACAGATTGGCCTTCGGTTAGTGAATGATCGGGGGTTAGCCAAGAGGGCGAGCGGGTATTGACCGTAGGGATGAAGAGTGGGCAAGCAGTGGGGAAGGATGTTCTGGAGAGAGGTGGGGTTGTGGAGGGAGTTGCGTGTGCTGAACCAAGGTAGCAGGGATGCCGTCTGCCTAAGACTGGAGGGGAAGGGTCCCTCTCTGGACACACTCTCACCTGGTGTCACTTTGAGGAACTGGTTCACCTCCTGGGGCTCTGCTTTGATCACTGGCAGCTGAGTCATCTCTGCCGGGGCCTGAGGAAGAGACAGGTACAGCTCCATCAGCTGCCCTGGGGGCTGTCCCCCAGGGGACATCCACCTCATCTCCTTCCCTGAGGCTGGTGGCCCTTCCTGCTCAACAGGGGAGGTTAGCAGGCTTAGAGTTCTGGGCATCGCCCGGAGGGAGCAGAGGCAAGTTCCTGCCTTTCGAGGCAAGGCTCGGAGAAGCCCTGTCGGATCTACGGGAAGAGAACAGCGTAGCTCAGAGAAGGAGGGCTTCCTGTGGCCTTTGAGGCCAGTGCTGTCTTCTTGGCAGAGACTGACCCTGCACCGACTGTGAAGGCCCCACAGGCCTTGGCGAGTGGGTTGCCATGAGAATGAGAGGTAATGTCTGCCACACTGTAGCTGTTCAATGACAGGTAACAAAAGCACAGATGAAGGAGGCATTAACCGGCTGGTGGCTGAGAACGCTCCCTGAGCAATTGAAGTTTGAACTAAGTCCCGAGGGATACACAGGAGTATTGCAGATAAAGGAGAGGGCAGGCAGTGAGTGGGTGGAAAGGCATTCCAGCCCGAGGGAAGAGCATCTGCAAAGGCACAGAGGCTGGACAGAGCATGGCTGGATCTGGAAACTGCAAGTATTCGGGGTGTCCAGGATGTGGGGATGTATGTTGGGGTGGAGGACTCGAAAGCCAGACCGGAAGATCGGGGTGGGAGTGAAATCCAGACAAAGAAGTGTGAAGCAGCGAGGAGCCCCTAATGGGTTTTAAGCAAGAGACTGACAGAATTCGATTTACACTTTAAACAACACGCATTCCTATTTCTTTCTATTCCGACTTGCTGTTCCAGAAAGGATTTCAGGATGCCCTGTGGCTTCCCGCCAACATGCACGTCAGTTTGAGGAAGGCACCGTGTTGGGTGCCGGATTGCAGGACCGTCTCTGCCCTCAGGGTCTGCAGCCGGTACAGGCAGGCTGTGACATTGTGAGAGGGACAAGGAATCCCGAATTAGTCAGAGGAGTAACAATCACAGGTTCAAGTTGGTAGGGACCTGGGAGGTTTCCTGGTCTGTGTCCCAGCTCAGCCCTCAAATCACACGAGGGGACTGTGATGCAGAAGGGTGACGGCACTTATGGGGGTGATGGTAGTGCTTTGGAGTCTGGTGGCCGAGCCTGGGGTGCAGCCCCCTTGTTCCTGACTGTGTGGGGTGGGGCAAGTTGCTTAACATCTTGAGCCTTGGTTTCCTTCCCTAAGGCACGTACCCAACCTCTAAGACCCAGACTGCTGCTGCTGCGCTGCCCTCCCTTCCTGCTTCAGTGAGGCCCAAGGCGTTGCTGAGCCAGTCTTGGGTCTGTTCGCAGGAGATCCTCCACATTTGCATCCAACCCTTGATCCCTGGGGACAGTGGTGGGGCAAGGAGGGGTTGGGAGGGGCTCACAGGCCAGCTTGTGGCCACACTCTACCAGGTGAGCCATGCGGCCAGTGGGGGAAGGGCCAGCCCTGTCCAGAGGAGGGATTTATGATAATCCTTGCAGTGTAGACTCAGGGACGGAAGCTCCTTAGAGGTAGCTCACGTGGCCATTTAATACAGAAGGAGACTGAGTGTCGTGGGCCCCAGGCCCACGTGAGAGCCTGGCAGGGCCTCTCCAGGGGCCTGTGCTCCGGGCCTCACGTCCTCAGAAGGGTCTTCAGACATCAACTTGGATCTACAGCTGACTGCCGTTCTGTCTCTCTCATGTGGGGGCAGCATGAGAGTGTGGGTGGAAAATATTAATCTCATGAAATCAAACAACCGAAAGATTCTACATTTACATTTTGGTCTTTCAAAAATGCTGATGCTTTGAGGAAATCAAGGGGCCGGGGCGAGCTCCATCTCTGGACTCTGGGCGTGGTCCCTGACGCCCAGCTCGGCCTGTGCCCCATGGGCCTCTTCAACACACAGTGAGGGTGCCCGCTTACTGGGAGGGCGCTGTGGTTTGTGCGAAGTCTAGATGGTGCAGGGGCCGCCCAAGGGGGCGGCAGGGGCCCAGACTGGGAGTTCCGACCCTTAGTCCTGAGGGTCATGTTGCTCCCTGTTCCAGGAGCCCCGGGCTGCACAGGCCTTCGGACACTTCTTCCCACAGAGACCCCCCCCCCACTCAGCCACTCCAAAACAGTCCCCAGGCTCACCTGGTGGGGAATAGGCAGCCTGGACAGGGGGCTGAGGCCCAGCAGCGGGGTGGTGGCCATGGCGGCAGTGGCGGCCATGGCTGAGGAGGCGGCCAGAGGGTCCACAGGCAGCTCCAGGCTCTGCTCCTGCTTCACCATGACGGAGCACAGCTTGTGTCCCAGCACCCAGGCTCCACGCTCCATGTCTGGGGGAGGGGGCAGGACCCAGGCTCAGGGACTCCAGGGGCACAGGGCTCAGCCACGCTCCTGTGCCCTGGGAGCCAGAAGTGAGGGCATCTTCTTCATTCAGCAGCTTACAGACTGGGCTTGGCCAACAGACCTGGACACCTAACTGGCTGTGTGACCTTAGGCAAGTTGTTTAACCTCTCTGAGCCTTTGCTTTCTCATCTGTAGAAGTGCCTGTTCAGAAGTAAACCTTCAATAAACAGTAGCTATTGTCAGTACACTGATTGCTATTCAGTAAACATTTGCTGAGCACTGTGCTCGGTGCTGGGCACCTAGTGAGAGTCAGATGCATTTTAGTGCAGTTGGAATGGAAAGGAAATGGGGTCAGAGAGGCCAGCAGAGGTGGCACCACCTTGGTGACTGTGCTCAGAGCTGTGACTTTGTCCTAAAGGCAATGAGGTGGCACTGAAGAGTTTTAAGTGAGCTCTCAGATTTGCAATGCTAAAAAACATCACTTGCCTCTGGGCGGAGGCTAGACTGGGGCAGGAAGGATAGAGGAGGGGAAACTGTAGGAGTCTGTTGAAATTGTCCCACTAGATAGAGAAGACTAGGCCTGAGCAAAGGCAGTGGGGTAGGGATGGAGAGGGTGGAACACACTGGAGAAATTTAGAAGGGAGAATTCATAGGACCTGGGGACTGGGGTCTTGGGGGTGGGCGTGATGGGTGATGCTCAGATCTCCCTATCTAGCATCCACCACCTCCTGGCCTCACCTGGGCCACGGGGCTGGCAGACATCACCCCTTTTCCTGCTGGGTGCCCACAGTCCTCCACCCCAGCTTGTGGCGGCCCCAGCACCTGAAAGCCAGAGAAGCACTGGTAAGGCAGGGGCCTGGGGAGCCAGCAAGGGAAGAGCTCCAGGGGACTCTGGTCTTCAGGACCCACTGTGGGTGGGGAGAGGGGTCAACGGCTGCCCGATCCCACCTCAGAGGCCAGGCCCCACCCTGCTGGGAGCCTGAGTGCCCAGTTCTGGGCCACAGGCTGCCCTTGGGCTGCAGGAACACCCACAATCTTCCCAAATTACAGGGCCAGCCCGCTGACCTCCGGGAAGCTGCCCCCTGCAAAGGGCCCACAAATGAATTACTCTAAAAATAGATTGGGGGTGTCCAAGGAGTTGCTGGGCTGGAAATGTGGGGGTGGAGGGAGAACTCACCCTGGGAGGGAGGCCATCCCACACCCTGCTCTTCCCTGGCTGCTCCTGAGGCCCCAATGAGGCGACCTCAGAGTTCTTAGCTGAGGCCAGGACGCAAAGAGAAGCTGAGACCTCAGCAACCACAAGCCCTAAAGACATTTAAAACCCCAAGAGGTGTCCCTGCCCTGAGGGACGGGGTTCGGGAGTGGGTACAAAGGCCAGTCTCTGCCCTGGGGGACCTCTGGAACCCTCAGAAGCAGCTCACACCCTGCGCCCGGCGCTGAGCCCCCGGCACATGTGAACTCATTTATTCCCTCCAGAAATCCTATGGGGCAGGTACTGCTGCTTTCCCATTTCATAGATGAGAATATTAAGAAAATCACTCAAGACCATTGTCCTCTGAGGGGAAAGAGGAATAAAGACCACTACAGTATGAATAGGACTTTTACAGCCACAATGAAAACAGCCACTAATTACAATATATGTTGTGTGCTGGGCGCTGAGCACGGTACTTTACATATTTTTACCCCTGTCTGGAATTCTCAAGCCACATGCTAGCTTTATTTTATAACTGAGGAAACAGAAGCCCAGGGAGGTTAAGAGACTTGCCCAAGATCACACAGAAGCTGGCGGGAGCATGAGGGCAGACACCAAAGCCTGTGTGGTTCCCAGCCCAGTGCCCCTTACTGCCCCCTTGAGGCCAGCTGACGTGGTGGCGGCAGTCCCTACTGTGCGTTGTACTGTGCGTGCGGCCTAAACAACTGGGCTTTCCTGAATTCTCGTTTTCCTCATCAGAGAAGTGGGGACTATGGTAAAAGTGACTCCCGCCTCACCTATGAGTTGTGGGAAACGGATGAGCAGCTAGCAGGGAAGCACTCTGCAACCTGGAGGGCACTATGGAAATGTTGGCTGCTGCTCCCACTGCTCGAGGAAGATGCCAGGCTGACAGAGGCTGGGAGGTAGGCCCACAATCACCCAGCCGAGCACAGGGGGCCGGGGTCACCTGTTTGAGGAAATGGCCAAAGGGACCATTTCCAGGTGGGGCACAGTCCTGAGCTCTCGAATGTTGATGACGTGAGAGAAAAGACTCCAAGGGCCCTTTGCTTAAAATCAAGGCAGGTGGGGGGGATGGGGGAGCTTTAGAGAACCCCACCTTCAGTAATAAAAGTAGGCACAGGAGTCTCTCCCAGGTGGCATCTCAGAGGACATCACAGTATGAGGAGGTGGGAAGGTTCCATGTAGAGTCTTGGTAGCTTGTGCATATTTACCGTTGAATTCCCCTCACCATTTTCTCTAAGTCAGGGGTTCTCAGACCCCGGTGTGCTTCAGAATCCCCTGGAAGGCTGAGCTCTACCCACAGGGTGTCTGATCCAGCAGGTGGGGGGGCACCGGGGGATGTGCATTTCTAACAAATTCCCAGGTGATGTTGCTGGCCTGGGAACCACCCTTTGCACAGCACTGGCCAAAGTCAGCAACGGACTCTTGAGAAGTGCCCGAATGGGTTTGATTGGAGGGAGAACAAAAAAGCAGGAAGCAGTGTCACTGAGAGGTGTTTGTGGGTGGCTCCCTGGGGGCCTCTGGGAGTCTCAGCCTCTAGTACACACCCCACCCCCAGTCCCTCAGTAGCTTCCTTCTCTCCTGGGCCTGCTGGGCCTGTGCTGGCCCTGGGCCCTTCCACCCTTTCTTACCTTGGGTGGTGTCCTCCATCTTGATGGGCACGAGGGGGCTCTGAGGTGCTGAGTCACCGCTCAGGGAGTAGCTGTGCTCAGCCTGGATGCCTGGCGTGGGCGAGTCCAGTTCCATGTCCAGGAGAGGGCTCTTCTCATCCAGCACGGGGTCATCGAAGAAACTGCTGAACAGGTCGTTGGAGAAGTCCTCCATGTTCTCCGCGAAGTGGTCCAGGTGCTCAGGGAAATGCTAGGAAAGAGGAGGTGGGGGGCAGCTCAGCTGAGGAAGGGGGTACAGATGCTGCTGTGGTGGTGCCTCCAGCCCTGCCACCACCACCACTCTTCGCGCCACCTTGAATACCACCTGCAGCAGCACCACCCTCCCTCTTCCCACGTCACTCTACAACTAGTATCATTTCTACTAATACCGGCACCACTGGCATCACGGGGCCACCACCACCTCCACTGCCACCTCCACTGCCACCTCCAGCTTCAGTGTCGTTATCCTCCAGGGGAAGCTGTGGATGGTGTGAAAGGACCCCTGGACCAGGTGATGGGATGGGCACAGGGCTCTAGCTCTGGCTCAGTGACCTTGGTCCCATCACTTAGATGGCCTGAGTCTTTCTCTCGGTCCACTCGACTTCCTTCAGGGAGGACTAATTATAAAGGAGTAATTATGTCTGCGACAGCATGGATGAACCCAGAGGGTATTATGTTACATGAAACAAGCCCGTCGGAGAAAGACAAATGTCACATGATTTCCGTTATATGTGGAGCCTAATGAACAAAACAAACAAACAAACAAACAAACAAACAAAATAAAAAGAGACTCAGAGACACAGAGAACAAACTGACAGCTGTCACAGGGAGTTGGGGAGACTGGGTGAGAAAGGTGAAGGCATTAAGCAGCACAAATCGGTAATTGTGGAATAGCCAGAGATGTAGATTACAGCATAAGGAAAACATCTACCAATAAGATCGTGATAAATATGTATGCAGCCCGGTGGGTACTTGAAACAGTAGGGGGGGCCATTCTGTAAAGTATATGATTTTCTAACTGCTTTGCTGTACAAAAGAAACCAATACAGAATAATATTAAATGTAAACTGTAATGGAAAAATACTGTTTAGAAAAAGAAAAAAAAGAATATGCTCATGGCAGCCAGTTTGCACCTCAAGGGCAGTAGAGTGACCTTTGTATTGTTTTTCGCTGGGATCAAGGTGGTGGGATTATCGAGGCCTCCACTTCCCTTATTAGCACTGTCCCCACCTGTCCTCCTGCCCCCAGTGTCTCCCTTTTCTAAGCCACTCTTTATTCCAAGAGATTAGGCTCTGGAGCCATATTACGTGGTGGGTTCGAAGCTTGGCCTCCGAGACTTCTAGCTATGACTCAGTGCCATTCGAACTGTGGGTGTTGACTCGTTAACGAGTTGTGAAATCAATTTAATAGGTCATGACCAGAATGTAAAAAAAATAGAGAACAAAACAGAGTAGAAAATATCAGAGTGCACAGGACACAGAGAAGTTAAATACTTAGTGTAAATTTTTATCTCAGTTACGTGTGTGCATTTGTTCTTGGTAAGGATGCAAAATATATTTCTTAGAAACAAAATAGGGTGAAAAATATTGGTCCCCGTGATCCTGGGAAAGTTGATTAACCTGACTGTGTTTCATTTCCTCCTTTGTACGGTGGAGACGTTAATAGTTCCCCTCTGCTAGGATACTGGGAGGGTGAAGCAAGTTGATGCAATTGACCCTTGAACGGCACGGGTCCAACTGCGTGGGTGCGCTGTAGGTAGATTTTCTCATCTTGTAAACAGAGGACGTGAACTGATGGTGTTAATAACTGTACTGTAATGTATTTTCTCTTAATAACATTTTCTTTTCTCTAGCTTATTTGGTTGTACAAATACAGTATACATTACATATAACATACAGAATATGTGTTAGCTGACTGTTTATATCACCACTAAAGCTTCTGGTCAACATTAAGCTATTAGTAGTTAAGTTTTGGGGGAGTCAAAAGTTCTAGGTGGATTTTCTTTTCTTTTTAATCTTCACCCGAGAATATGTCTTATTGATTTCATTATTTTTTTGAGTTAATCTTTGTTGTATTTTTTCATTACCATTTAGTCCCCTTAAGCTCCCCTTCCCCCAGCAATCACCCCACTCTTGTCCATGTCTGAGTCCTTTTTCCTTTTTGCTCAGTCGTGCACCACCCTAACTTCCTCCCCCACTAGCTGTTATCCTGCTCTCCATCTGTGAGTCTGTCCCCATTTTCCCTGTTAGTTCAGTTTGTTCATTAGATTCTACACATGAGTGAACTCATATGGTATTTATCTTTCTCTATTTTATTGATTTTAGAAAGAGAGAAAGGGAGCAAGAGGGAAACATCTATGTGAGAGAGAAACCAGAGATGAACCCACACCTGGGTATGTGCCCTGGGCAGGGATAGAACCCGCAACCTTTTGGTGCACAGAACAACGCTCAACCAACTGAGCCGCCCGGCCAGGGCCTGTGTGGGTCTTTGACTGCAGAGGGGTGACTCTCCTAATTCCCACGTTGTTCAAGGGTCAATCTCACACGTAAAGAACTTAGAACAGTCCTTGGCACATAGTAACTACTCAGCAAATGTTACCTCTTATTATTATATTAATAAAGCACCCAGCGGCTGGTACATAGTAGGTTTATTTTTTCTCTCTAAAGAGTTACAAATATGTAAGGAAGTGTTACTATTGTTTATTCACTATTTACTGACTGAATGAATTTGCTGGTGGGAGAGATGGTGGGGGGCTTTGCTTCCGGCCCTGGTGGCCCACGTGGTGAGTGGTTACGAACTGGCTTCTGGGGGATGGATCTGAGGTCTGGAGTTGTTGGCTCTTTCCAGCTTGGACTGCTCAGCCTGTCCTGACCCAGAGGAAAGAGCAGAAGAGCCCTGTCTGACAATAAGGTTCTGAAACACATGAGCATCTGCCTGCAGGGAGCAGGGGGTGGGCACAAGCTCTGTGGTCAGAGAGACTTGCTTTGACTTCTAGCTCCACTACTTGCTAAGTTACTTAACTTCTCTGTGCCTCTGTATCCTCATCTGTTAGGGGGAATAATAGTTCCTGCCTACCTCATAGTGTTGTTGTCAAGAGGCTCAGATATTTGTTAGATGCTTAGTACTCACCTCAAAGGATTATGAGGATAAAATGAGTAAATACGAATAACATGTACACACATAACATACGTGTGTGTGTGTGTGTGTGTGTGCAGTAAATACAGGTAACACTTAGAACAGGGCCTAGGGTGTAGTGAGTGCTTGATAATTGTTAGCCATCATTATTATGAAAAAAAGCCTAACTCTGAGCCTGAAGGGAACTGAGCTTGGAGCCCATGGGGGAAGATGGTTTGGTCTTTCCCCCAAACAAAGTGTGATCAGAGAATCTAGGACAGAATGAGTTCAGACACCCCATTGATTCAGGTATTCTCTCCTCTCCTCTTCCCAATTTGCCAGACCTTATCATCATTATCCTACATTTTGTTTTGTGCCTTCATATGCATCATTTTATTCAATTGTCACAATTACCAAATGAGATAAGGAAGTTGCATATCCTCATTTGACAGACAGGGAAACTGAGGCCCAGGGAGTCAAGTAGAATTGGGAATTGTGCGCAGCTCCTCGTTGTCCAGGCCTTCCCCAACTGCAGCAGGTGTTCGGAACTGCCTGTTTGCCAGACTGTTTGCCAGACCCTGAGACAGGGTCTGTATCTTGTTCACCTGCTGGAGGGACAAGGCCCTGTACTCCAGAGGACAATGCCATCAGTATGTCGATTGTCCATCAATGGATGCCTGGGGGGAGGCTGTACCAGGGGGTCAGCTAAACATGTCTCTAAGAATACCTGTGATCCCAGATGAAGGCCATTTACAGGGTACAACCTTCCCCATCCATCCAGCCAGGGACAGGCAGGACTGTGCTAGCCACATGGTCTGTAGAGGCTGGGCCACACCAGCTGGGGTCGCTTTGCCCATTCTCATTTCCTCTCTCTCTCTCTTTCTCAGTCAGGCCTGGTGTGGGGCCCAGTGGGAAGGGGTTACAGAGAGAGGACAGCGCAGTGAGTCAGCCGCTAAGGTATTTCTGCAGCAGCTGCTTCTCAGGAGATAAGGGTCTGCCAAGCCTGTCCGTGAGGCCTGGGAGAGGAAAGATGCTTCCTCTAGTCTGGGCTGGGGGTCCCTGAAGGCCTTGGCTCCAGGCTGATGAGCTGGGTCCTTCTCAGAGACCCCTTTTGGGGTGCCCATTGGAACCTGCTGAGAGAGCTCAGACATCCGCCTTGTGTGAGCAGCCCCACCTCACCTGCTGGAAACAGCAGCAAGGCCCCAGCAGGATGGAGCTTCCAGAGAGTGGGAGCCAAGTAGAAGGGGAGGGCGGCCAAGGGGCAGGAAGGGTGGGGGCGGAGGACACTCGGAAAATCCAGGCGTTCCTCCGGGTTTCCTTGTATGCTGGACGCCCCTCTGGCGGCAAAAATGGGCATGTGCCATCACCCCCAGGCCCCTCCTGCTCACGGGAGCATACCAGGGGGGCTTCCTTTAGAGAACTTTGTAGCCCCGCGTCTACCTGGTGCCTGGGGCTCCGTTATGGTTGGTTTATGTCATCAAGTCGGAGGCAGAAGAGACCGGGGAAAGCTCCTGTTCCACGCCCTCCTCCCCCATTTGCTAACGAGGAAACTGAGACCCAGAGAGGGAAGGCCACCTCCCAGGGTCACACAGTGAAATGGCAATGCCGAGGGAGGGGTTCTTCGTACTTCCGGGGCATCTTCTCGTTGTCCCCTCACTTCTTTCTCTGTGTCCCCACCCTCCCCCCAATCCTGAAAGCCCACTCTGGAGATCTCCCGAGCTCCAGCAGCTCCTCTTGTCCCACACCGCCTCCCCGGGCCACACCCAGCTCTGCCTCCAGCGTACACACATGAAGTTAGGTTTCGGACTATCCGATGGAAATTATGGGGGGTGGAGCGCAGGAATCTGTAAATGGCAGGGGGTCGTGGGTCATCGCTCTGAGGGGGATCGGGTTCTAACCGGGGGTGAGCGTTCCAAGGAGGTGCCTTTCCAGGCAACGGGAGGTGGGAAGCCAGGGAAGGAAACACTATTATGATTCGTTTCCCTCCTCGTTAAAGACTTTTTCCTACAGTCGTGCCAACACAAGCTCTTTCGCGGCTGCCACGCGCAGCCAGCCCCGGATCCTCTCTCGGAGGGGCAACCGGGCTCTCCTGCGCGCACTCCTCCCCTAGGTGGCAGCCCCCTCACGCCCCAAGCTGGTCTTGGAAGCCGGCCCTTTAAATTTCCAGAAAGACACGGATCCTGCCCGCCTGGCGCTGCCCGTAGGAGGTTAACACCTCGTGCTGGGGGCCGCCCGTGCGGAAACCCAGCCTGCTCATTGGTGAAATCCGTGAAGCTCCTGGCCAATGGGAGGAGGCTGCGAGACCCGCAGCTGCAGCCGCTGCGGCGGAAGGCGGTAGGAGGCGGGCAGGGCTCGCGCGGAGGAGGGTCCCGGGGCCGAGGGTGTGCGCGACGCGCATGGTATACTGGGTCGCACCTTGGGTCCTTTTCTGCACCTGAGGCAGAGGCAGAAACTACCCCTTAGAGCCTCCAGGTGGGCTTGGCGATCCCACAGTGTCCTAAGACTCATCTCAGTAGCACGGTTTCGCCGCGGCACGGCGGGCAGGGAGAGATGGAGGGAGAGTCTCCTCGGACGTTCCCGGCTCCAAGCGGAGGTCGGGCCCCAATTTTTAAGTCTCTTCACAACTTTACCAGCTCAGTTCCTTCCGCCCCTCCTTGATTACTCTTACAACGGGCGCAGGGACTGCACGGACAGGGCAGTTCGGTCTCCATCTCGGTCCCTCGGCCCCCAAGGGGGAGGGGGACATTCCTGGGCCGGCTGTAGGGCTGTCTAAAGCTCCTCTCATCTCCCTCCCCGCATTCCTCCTTTGGGTCAATGCAGAGAGAGGGTAAAGCTCTGGGGGTGTGGTAGAAGGGTCTTCGCCTGAGGCAGCCCAAGAGCGCCCCCTTCCCCTCATGCCCCTCGACGCATGCACCTCCATCTCTGGGTTCTGCCCCCTTCCCTACCCAGGCTGATTCAGTCTGTGCTTGGGGAAAGAGGGAGGAGACCGGAGTGGGTCCAGGCTGAGCTGTGGGATGAGGAGCGGGGGGAATCCCGAGCCCAGACATTCCTTCTGAGACTGAGCTCTGGGGAGAGATGGGAGGAGAGTCGTCTTACATTTCTCCCTTCCCTTTCCCCGCAGGCTGGGCCCCCACTCCTCACCGCCCCCCCTACCCCCACCCCCCACACTGACCCGTACATTCCTGGACAGTTACTTGCCTCGTGGTCACTAGAAAATTGCCCCCATTTCAAGTTGAAGGGCCATCAGAATGAGTCATTGCTGTGCCCAGAGTGTGCGTATGTGTGTGGGGCAGGGTCAAGAGACAGCAAAGGGTTTGGCAGAGGGGAGGCGGGCCCCCGGATACCCAGTTGTCACACAGGCCCTCCCTGTCCTTAAGCATCACCATCCAGGCTTTCGGGGTTGCCTTCTCAGAGCTAGACTTGAAGGCTGTCCTGCGAAGGGGAAAAGGCCCTGGACTTGGGCTCAGGAACCCCAGAGGGCAGGTAGTGTTTCCTCTGCGGGCCACAGTTTCCCATCAGTTAAAATCTGTGTCCCAGCAGAGGTAGCTGGGACATGGGGTGGCAAGTAAGCTAGTCCTAGGAAAGTGGGCTCTTTCTCTCTGCCCTGCCCTCTCTGGGGACTGGTAAGGGATGGAGCCAGTTCTCCCGGTCCCAGGAGCTAGCCCTTCCCCAAGTCTTCCTGGCAGGGCACGGGGGGTTAAGGGGAGCACATTGTTCCAACCTCCAACCTCACTCATTCCCCCATTCCCCACAGGCGCAGGGAAGGCGGCTGCTGAGGTTTCATATTTTCCCCTTGCTGAACTAGTTACCACAGAGCCCAAAGTCCAAATAAGCAGAAATACTTGTGTGTGTGTATGCTTGTGCACACACACACACTCCTGTACAAACGCTAAACAGACACGGGCTGTGAGGCTCTTGTTTACACAGGGAAACACTACCCATGAAAGATTTGCCCACACGGACACGTTTAGACAGTTCTGATGCAGCCTGGCACGGGGTTATTGCACATGTGCTCATGGGCTCACGTTGGCTGACACGGGCAGGCGCCAACAGACCCAGCTAGGGCACACTCCTCAGATGTGATCAGACAGACAGACTCCCATATGTGCACATATGGGCAGTCACCCCAAGGTCACAGATGTAGTCATGCACACCCTCACATGAACACAAGCAAAATCTCACACGACCACAGAACTAAATGCTGACTGCGCCAGGCCCTGTGCCTGAGATGACTGAGTCATGTGACCCTCACAAGGGAGAGTTGGGAGTCCCAGGCTCGCCTGGGGCTGGGATTTTGAGGGCTGGGTCTCCAGAAGGGGGCTATATGGGGTGAAGTTTTCTTTGCATGTGCACTGGAGAAAGGAAGGGACAGAGGACAGGGCAGGCTGGCACTCACCAGAGGCTGCTCCTGTGCAGACCAGGGTCCTGAGGAGGGTATGCGTTCTCTCTAGCCCCCGGCTCTGTAGGTCTGTTCCTCCAGTTTCCCTCCTGACACTGGTACCCCTTCTTTGGCCAGGACATGGGTCCCTCAGGAAAGAGGAGATCTGGCCTGCAGGTTCCTGGCCAGACCCTGGCATCTTCTGACCAGGCGGCCCATGTGCTGTGGCCCAACCCTGGGGTGGGTGCCAGGTACTGTCTGGGCAGGAGGAAGCGATGGCTGTGAGTGCTGTTGCCCAGGGCTGGGATTAGCTGTGACTGGCACCACTAAGGGCACAGCAGCCCACGGTCTGGCTGCTGGAGATGTTGGTCCATAGGCAGTGGCCAGAGGATCCCTGTGGGACAGCTCAGGACACTGGAGCTAAGTGCCAGCCAGGGCTGGCAGTGGGGGCTGCTAAAGAATCAGGGCATCTAATCACATTTATCGCTTATGCATTTGTTCAGCACTTACTGAGTACTACTGTGTGCCCAGCCCTGTGGATACAGAGATGAACAAAGCTCAATTTCTGCTCACCAAAGGCTTTCTCACTAAGTGGTGTGACTACCCCATTTACGAAGGTAGGTCCACAGTTTGAACTCTGATCTTTCTCAAGAGCATTCTGTCCCTTGCAATCAAGAGGGATCTTCAACACAAATATGACTGTGGGTCTCCCCTGCTCAGCATCCATTGATGACTCCCTGCTGCCCTTAGGATAGTTTCCCAGGTCCTTAGGGTAGCTTGAAATGATGCAGCCAGGTTGCCTCTATGTCTTGCTGTGTCCAATTCTCATCTGTATCTCCAAAACCTAGCATTGGTCCCAGCGCATTGTAGATGCTTAGATGTTTGCTGAGTGACTGACTGAGTCAGTGGGTGAATGAAGGAACGTGCCAGCGAGCTAAGGGACTGAAGCCTTTTTTTTTGCAGCTGAGCCTCCAGGAATGACTGCCTTGAATTCCGCTCTGATGCCAGCTTACTCCTGCTCCAGCAGAGTTTCCATGCGCCTGGGCTTCTTCCCTCAGCTCCTCCCTATTGGGTTGTTCCTCCTCAAAGCCTTTTTGTTCTTAAGCCCCAGCCAGACCAGGTACCTGGGGACCACAGCCCCCTACTCAGCCCTGGAGGAGCTGCCCCAAGCCTAGGCAAGGCCAAACAGTATAAGCAGCCCAGTGGCCAATGGGCTGAGCTGCTCTCCCGGCCTCTGGCCAGCTGGAAGGCCTGCCTCGGCTGGAACCTGCCACCCAGCTCTGGCTGGAATTCCCTTGGCCTCTTCCCTCTCCTCAGGCACTCAGCATTCAGCCTTTGGCTTCCTCTGCCTTCTGGCCTGTCTGACTTGTCCTCGGGTTTTATTTTTGGAAGAAGCTGCATTCTCTCTCCTTATTTACTCCCTTCCTTCATGAAAGGTGTGGGACCCCTGGGCTCGGCTGGGGATCAGGCTGCAGCTTCAGCTCCTGGGGTCTAGACCTCTCTGGGGCTCGAAGGGAGGGGACCTCCAAAGATTCCTGACCCATCTGATGCTTCACAGCCAGATGCCCTCGCTCCCCCACCCAGTGTGTGACTAATGCCTCCCCTGCCCTTCTTGAAGAGTCCCACTATAGCCAAAATAAATTATTACAAGTTTAGAGCTGAAAGAAAGTCTGGCATCATTAGTTCCATCTCTTATTTGCAGAGGCAACATAGTTCAGTGGTTATGCGCAAGGGAAGCAGACAGACCTGGTCCTAATCCTGGCTCTGCTACCTACGCTCTAGCCTTGGGCAAGTTGCTTAAACGCTCTGCGCCACACTCTCAGCTGTAAAATAGGGGGAATTATATTTACCTCACCAGGTTGCTGTGAGGATGAAATACCATTTGTAAAGAGCTTTATACAATGCAGGCCACATAGAAGGCTTTCATTAAATGTAGCTGTTATTATTGCAGAGGGAAACTGACAGCCGAGGAAGGGAGTGGACGTGCCCAGGATCACAGAGCTCAAGGTAAGCAGCTGTTTCCTCTGTCTCCATCTCCCTTCCAAGGAGAAGGGAGGAGACTGGCATCAGTCCAAAGGAGGAATCTCCTTGAGTCAGTTGCATGGGCAAAACCTTTGGATCCTCTGGGTCTGCCTCCTACCACCAGTCCAGGCCCTCCCCTGGGGAAGGCATTTCTTCCACTGCCCCAGGGACCTCTTTCTCATTCACTGAGGGTGAGGGGTCTGGAGAGGAGACCCTAGCGCTCATCCCCAAGGTGGACTCCAGGCCAGTGGGACTCTGAGAGGAGGGGGGAATGCTGGGTCCTGACATCACAGAGCAGAGAGGCTGGAGCCACAGACATGTGGGCCAGCTGGGGCCCTTCCAGCACGTCCAGATGTCTCAGGAATGTGCTGAGCTGGGAACTACCTCCCTCCTTCCCTCACCACCCCCAGCCCCTCGTCCCCTCATATGCTCGCTCCAGCTCTGCCTTTGCCCCACCCCCTTCCTCTTTCTACCCTTCCTCTTTCATCTCACCCTGGGAGGGCCTCGTGTCCACTGTCCCTCTGGTAGGTTGCTATAGTCCAGCTTCCTCTCCGACGGCTGAAGGGGTCACTGAAGGCAGGAGCCCTTCTCCTCCTGCAGACCCCATGGGCTGACCATGTGGGGTGGGGGGAGATGAGAGCTAACTGGGAGGGGTAAGTTCTGAGCAGATAGCACATGCCAGATCCCAAATGTGGAACTGATTTGCAGCCCTGGGAGAGAAAGAGGTGAAGGCTTTGGGGCAGCAGAGGGCAGGGCTGGGCTTCCTCTCTGGGAGGATGATGGAAGGGACTCTGGGCATCTTGTCCCAGCTGATGGGTGGGAGGGCCAAGGAGATGAGGTGCCAGGCTGGGCTGGGTTGGACTCAGAGCCTTCTATTCCCCTGGGACCAATAGGAACATGCTTTGCCTGATAAGAGGGGCCCTGAACTGTAGGAGGGGTGGGAGAACCCCCTTAGTGTCCCAGGATTAGACTAGGAGGAAGGCTATGGTTTAGGCTAGGGCTCTCAGCATGAAAGGGGACAGTCTGTCCTTCTGCAAGGGTGGGGTTGCCTTGGACCTCCTCAGGTCAGCCTGGCTGGAGTGCTGGGGATGGAAGAGCCGGAAGGGAACTGGTACTCCTGGTCCAGTGTGAGAGTCACATCAGGGCAGAGGGTGGATGGAAGAGGTGAGAAGGGACCTGGGGTCAGCTGCTGCCTTGAGTTTCCCCGGGTTCAGGAAGAGCCCACAATTCTGTCTCCTTTGGGGGAGGGTCCCACATCATCAAGACAGGCTGACATCCCCCTGATGGACTCTAGATCTCCCGGCGCTGAGACAGTTCAGAGCTGCTGGGACCTCCACTGTGTCCAGCTCGGAACTATCACTGACTCCCTCCTGCCTGCTAATAAACCTCTCAGCTCCTAAGCACTGCATTCTACTTACCACTTTGTATTCCCTCCAGCCTACCTGGATGACCACTCCCAGCTCCTCGAATCTGCTATGAGCTCCACTGAGCAAGAACATTTGCTTGTACCTGGAATACCTTTGCCTTTGCATTTTAACTCCTATCATCCTTTACAGCTGAAGTCAAATGCCGCTTCCTCCAGGAAGCCTTCCTTGATCACCCAGCTGGAAGAGTCCTGTCACTTTTGTACCACCACAGCCCTTGTAGACTCTTAGGTCACTGGCTAATATCATGTCTTGAACTTTAATTATGCACACTGAGACCATTCTCTCTCCTTAAACTTTAACCTCCTTGAGGGTAGAACCTTGGATGGAGTTCATCCTTAAACTCTCTTCAGGGACTATCATACAGTATACCTAATAGTAATGATAACAACAGCCTATATTTATATCCCAAGAACTCTTTTAGCTCCTTCCCTGCAGTATCTATCTTATTAGTGTTTTAGAATATAGGGTGGGTACTAGTACCCCCATATAATAGTTGAGAAAACTGAGGCACAGAGAAGTTAAGTAGCTTACTCAGATTCATTCAGTTAGCAAGAGGTTGAGCCAGGATTTGAAACCAAGCTCTGATTGCCAAGTCTGTGCTTTTAAGCACACACGGTAACACTAGTTCTTGAAGGAATGGCTGATTTCTTGCTGCCCCATCCTAAGTACAGTACTAGATACAAAATATGGGCCCTCCACTCCATGTACTGGGTCCTCACTGGGACCCTGGTTTTGCTCATCCCTGGTCACCCCTCTCCTGATGCCCCAAAACACAGAGCCCTGAGGAGGGGCCCAGCTTCTTTCCCAGCTCCAGAGAGATCAGCACATAAGAAAATAGAATCCCCATGGTCAGGGCTCAGCCCTGATCACTGTAGCTCAGCGGGTTAGGCATCATCCCATAAAGCAAAAGGTCACTGGTTCGATTCCCGGTCCGGGCACATGCCTGGGTTGTGGGTCCAGTCCCTAGTAGGGGTGCGTAAGAGAGGCAACTGATCAATGTTTCTCTCTCACCTGAAATTTCTCTCCCTTTCTTTCTCCCTCCCTTCCTTGTTTAAAAAATGAATAAATAAAATCTTGTAAAAAAATCAAATCAAATCAAATCCCTATATCAGGGCTCAGCATAGGGATGGAGAAGGTGGGACATTCCTCCAAGGGCTGCCCAGTGCTGGGGACCTTCCTTTCAGGCAATAACAATAATAATCAGAAAAGTAGAAGCAACAACTCTTGCTTATAGAGGATTTAGTACATGTCAGGCATTGTGCTAGGCTTTCTACAAGACTTATTTAATTGAATCCTCACGAGAAACCTGTGTTCTACAGCCATCCCCACTGTATGAAGAGAAGGAGCCGGGAGAGGTGTAGGCATCTGTCAAGGTCACACAGATGACAAACGCTGGAGCTAGAATTTGCTCCCAGGTCTGAGCAGCTAAAGGTGACCATTAATGGCCACACCACCCCATGCAGGTACAGTTCGGCTCCCAGTGCTTGTTGAGAGAGCTGCCCTCTGACCTGTGGACCAGCGGTCTGGCCAGGCTGGGTCGGGGAGTAGGCAGCAGGTCTCAGGATATTCCTGATCAGAGTCTGCCCACAGTGGAGTGAGTCAGAGTTTACAGCTCACCTCTTCCCCAGATCCATGCAGTTTGAGGGGCCAAGATATTTAGAGCTGAGTCTGTTTCTTCAGCTGGGTAGTTTTGACCCAGGTATCCATTTTATTATACTTTATAATTCACATACATGCATGTGTGTGTGTATGTATGTATATATTCTTTTACGTGCACAATCTGTTCCATAATAGAAAGGGCCATCATGGAAAGTGAAAAGTAGATGTGGGGTGTAGGTTAACATTTACTCTTTGACTAAATAAATACCATCCATTTTTTTAAAAAGTCCCATTAAAGTTGGAAGTGTGGAAGTGTCCTTCCTTCCATTACCAACCTGTCCACCCATTTATTCATCCATCCATTACCCCTGCCATTCCTTCCTTCCACTCCTCCATTTATCCATCCATTGGTCCATCCATCCATTCATCCAGTAAATAAACACTTCCCGAGCACTCGGTCTCTGTAGCTATAACTAGGCAATACATAAAAAATAACTGCCTGACACTCCCTGCCCTCAAAGAACTCTCAATCTAGTTCAGCAGTGAGGAAGCCAAGGGCCAAGGGCACACAACAAATTAGGGAAACGAGATGAGGAGGTGAGGACATTCCAGGCGAGGGGAACACATGGGCAAAGGCTCGGGCCTGTCTGCCTCCAAAGCAATCCCCTCGATTGCTGCTTTGAAACAGCTTCCCGGCTCTCCTCAAGGGCCCGAAGAGCCTGTCTTCCTCCACTGCTACTTTCATTTTTGTTATTCTTTCAGAAGGGGATGAGGCAGACAGCTGCTGCTGTCCGGCTGTTCTGTCGGCCCACAGAGTCCAGCCCAGATGTCTCAGCTTCTCTGTGATGGGTTAAGTGGCTCCTGGGCCAACAGCCAAGGGCCAAGGAAGCGGCAATGGGGCTCTGTCCCAGGAGAGTTGGGAGGGGAGGCACACTGAACCGGGTAGCAGGGAAGCCCATTATAGCCCTGTGTCAAGTTAGCCTTATTAACGACACGGTGTGTTCAGGTCAAGGGGATTGGGATCTTTGACAGGACAAGGAAATCAATATTGTTGAGATACTTTCTCTGATGATCAGAGTTCTGGGCCATATATTGTCTCTCTCAGCTTCTTCTGAACCAGATACCCCTACTTCTACTTCTTCCCATTCCTGGTCAAGGGTCCTGCCTCTCTCTCTGGCTTCCCCTAGTTTGTCCAAGGGGTTACACAGTGTTCTAGCCAGAGCAATGCTCGTGGTCTTGACTTCACTCCACCCAAATCTTCCTCTATCCTGCCCCCCTGGAGCGCGGAGACTTCCAGAAGAACAGCCTGTTCTCCAGCATCTGGAGCTGGTTTCTTGAGGGAGGTTCAGGGGCAAGCCAGGTCCCGGAGAGGGATGCTCTGGGAGGGCCGCAGTACCAAGACTTGCAGGAGGCACACAGGACTGGGAGGCAAGACACATCAGGGGCAGGGGATGTCCTTCCTCCTCCCCTCTCCTGGCACAGTAGCCAGGCCAGGCCAGGCCAGACATAAACAGACCCTCCCAGGGAGTCCTGGGAGCTGCAGAGAGCAGAGGTCCGAGTGTCCAGGCAGGCTGGGGAGCAGCATCCCAGAATGAGGACGAGGAAAGGGCCCAGGATGGGATGTGGGGCCTCTCCTCTACAGGCCAGGCCACCTGCTGGCTCTGCTGCCACAGCTCGAGGCATCCAGGGTACTGGAAGGATGGAAGTGGGTGAGGATGAGGGTGGGGTCCCTCTGATATCCCTGCTATCTGATATCCCAAACTTCCTTGCTCTAGAGAGCAAAGTTCAAACCAGTACAAGAGCAAGAGAGCAGATGGTTCTCTCCCCTCCTTGACTCCTTGGGATCCCAGCCCCGAGGACAGAGTTAAGATGTATCCTCCTCTCTAATTCAGTTTCTCATCTGCACAGAGGCAGAGTTGCCTGCCCCCTCCTGTCTAATTCTCAGTTTTTCATCTGTACAGGGACAACAATGTGTATACATGCCCCGTGAAAGGGACACAGCTCCAGTTCGCCCCGCCGAAGAGCCTTCCAGTAATTGCTTTGCTGACAGGGATGGGGACATTGAGGGGGGAGAGTGTGGAAGTTACCTCCTCTGAGAGACTCTCCGTGACCTCCAGCTCACCTGGGTGCTCCTCCGCAGGCTCCCACCGTGCTCTGCTCCATCATGGACCCGCAGTACTGTTACTGTTTCTTTCGCTCTCTGTCTCTCTCTAGCTCTGAGTGGCTGGACGTCACTATGCATCGTTACCAGCACAGGCTCTCCTTCGCTCCTTCAGGTGCCCAGTTGTTAAAGGTCAGGGTATGTCTACTGAAGAATAACCAAGCAAATCCCCAGCGGGTCCAGGGAGGCCAGAGGGACCTCACAGAAGATCAGGGTACACACAGCATCTTCCTGGGATCCAGCGTCCCCGTCACCCCCAGGGCTGGCCAGGCCAGGACCCTGGGAACCTTAGGGTCCCTTCAGGAATTATCAGTATACTTTTTGAACACATAGGCCCGACTTTTAAAAAACACTCTCCCCCTTCCCTTACTGGGATTGCGCCAGTCTGTAGTTCAGTAAATCCTTGAAATGGACCAAAGTCCACTACAATGCGGGCCTAACCTTAGCTTCTGTCCTAGGCCTGGGGCCCATCTCGAATAAAGGCGAGCAAAACTCTTATCTGCAGGGTTGATAAAGAAGTGACTGCTCCTTTGGAATTTCCTCGGCTTGGTCTGCTGCTTGTAGTAAGTAGTTTCACAATCTTTACTTCTGTGCTTTTTGTGGCAGTACAGGCCCACTGAAAGCTGTTGTTTTTCAATGGTCCTACAATACCAAAACTCCACATTTTACGTGAGTGAAGACTGTGGACGCAGCCAGTTGTCTTATGGTGGGATTGCCGTGTGCCACTGCGCTGTGCTAGGGTTAGGGCAAGGGACACCACTGACTCGGTCTCTGCTCAGTGAACTTGCTTCGCCCAGAGGAGATAGACAACAAGCCAATAAAATAATGCAAACTGGGGAAAGGGCTATGAAGAAATCAAAGGACTGACGTGGACAACACCAAGGGGGGTCCCACCTTCAAATGTCTTAAAGGGGGACATTTGAACTGAGGAAGATGCGCTGGAGACAACCGAAGGGAAAGCAGTCCAGGTGTTGGAAACAGCGCGTGCTAAGGCCCTGAGGTAGGGCCAGAAAAGGCTTAGTTTTAAGTTGGTGATTGTGGATCCAGGCGTCCCAGAGCAACCTGAACAAGAAGAAACTGGGGAAGGTAGAAGCCCCAGAACCGATGCTCAAGGCTGAAGCCTAAGCCAAGTCGGAAGCTGCTGTGGCTCAGTCGGCTCTAGACGTCCCTGGACCTGGAGCTGCGGTGTCTGTGCCACACACAGGATGCGGATGGCCCAAGGCAACGACCAGTCTTTGAAAGGCACGGAGAGCCTTCCCGGATCTCAGAGACAGTGCAGGCTGCAGGACTCTGAGGGCTGGGAGTAGATGCGCTTAAGCACCCGTTTTCCTTCTTCCTACAAAATGTGCGGTCTGGCCTGAGCCCCCCTTCATTCATTCAGCAGTGGTTGGTGGAGGCCTACTCTGTGCCAAGCACTGTATGTGGCACTGGGGATACAACAGCGAACAAGACAGAGAAAGCCTCGCCCTCAGGGAGCTCATTTCTCGGTAAGGGCAGCACAACAAAAAAGCAAACACAAAACCCTGCCCGAAGCAAACTTAGTGTTTTGGAGGAGTAGGTATTCGCGGAGATCTCCCTTCCTGAATAGGAGCCCTGAGACATGGGCTCCTCCATTTGTTTTTCTCCATTAATTCTTTTCTAGTGGATTCTACTCTGACACCAAAGTGCTTTGGCCCTTGGGTCCTCTTTCTTATTGGTGAGAATTTAAAGAGAAACACACAAGTAGGCACACGCTCACACACACACACCCTTCCCCTTTTAAGGGCTGTTAAAGGCCCACACACAGACACAGGAACCCCCAAACGCACATACTTCTCTAATCTCCCTAAGTCCCCCAATGCCTGGGGTGGTGGTGGTGGTTTTCTGCTTCCCCATTCCACTCAGGAGAAGCCAGGCTGGGGGCCTGGGGCGCACTGCTCAGGCTTAGTCCCATTCGGTCCCTCCCACACCTGGCCTCCCCAGCTGCTGGGAAGTAAATGAGTGTGCTGGGCAAACATCCTCGAAGCTTCCTGCTGCTCCCCTCTGAGACAACAGAGCTCCTCTTCCTCCTCCTTTCCACGCCCTCCCAGCTGGGGCTTCTCTGGGATCCAAAGCCATTTTCCTCAGAGAAATCAGAGTTATCCCTTCCCCATAGCCAGAGAAATGAGGCAAGACGCGCACAGAACTAGTGTCTCTATCTGGACACTATTTCCTCCCCTGTCCTTGATGCCAGTTCTCTGAGCACCAGACCCTCTTACCTGCCCAGGGGCGGAAGAATCACAGGGTACAGGGAAGAGGTCTCTAGGGTCATCACATCAGGAATTCTGGAAGATGTGGGGAAGAAAAGCCCCCACATCTGGCAGGCAGGGTGGCCCCTTCTGAGGGGTGTCTCTGAGAATCACATAGGCAAAGCAACAACAGCATGGGGGTATCTTCACAAAAGAGAAAAACAAAGCGCCTGGCCACCTCTGAGCGCCCTTGACTTTGCCTGCTCACTCTCCTGTCTGTCTGAGCAAGTGTGTGCTGCTTGCACAGTGGTGTTCAGGGGGGGCATACTTTCTGATGTTTGCCTTTTTCTTCTTAGAGAGAGAGAGGAAGAGAGGGAAACATCGACTTGTTGTTCCACTTATTGATGCATTCTTTGGGTGCATCTTGTGTGTGCCCTGACTCGGGATCGAACCCAAAACCTTGTTGTAAAGGGACGATGCTCCAACCAACTGAGCTACCAGGCCAGGGCCTTGATGTTTGCTTTTTGCACAGAGCAACAGAGTACACACACTTTCCATGTGACTTCATGGCCTTTATCTGGGTTTTAAAAAAGGCGAGTGCTGAGAAGCATGCAGACTCCATCCCTGCCCATCCTTCACCCTGGAATCATTGTCCTATCTTCATGCAGAATGAAGAGGGATTGGGAGTGGGGCTGCTATGGGATTTCAGCTGCAAGGGATCTTAGACACTAAACAGAAGCACCAGAGAAGAAAGTGACTTGCTCAAGGTTGTACAACAACTCTTCCCAGAGTAGTTCTTCCTGCCACTCTATCTGGTCTCTGGAACAAGTTAACTACAGAAACTTAACGGCCAGGCGTTGTCCTACATTAATTTTGCGTTAATTTTGTCACTCAATCCCTGCGATTACACTATGGGGAAGGTTCTGTATCTCCATTTTCAGGTGAGGAAACCAGAGGATGAAGTCACTTGTCTGAACTGCCCAGCTGGCTGGTGGCGGCACAGCTAGAACCAGATTTCCTGATTCCCAGCCCTGGAGTTTTTTCTCTCTCCTCTTAGAAATCCTTTCCTTTTCCCTGCCTCTCCTGGTCTGGCCTGGCCTAGGACTGAGGTCAAGAGCTTTTCCAGAAGGGCTTTTCCCTCTCCAGTCCCAGGGCTGGATACCACGGTCTGATCGTGCCTCCTTTCCTGCGCTGGACCGAGGCCCAGATGAGCAGCTAGGGACGCAAGGCTGAATGGAGCAGCAGGAAGAGTCTGTAGGCGGCAGAGTTCATTCAAAAGAAATCCCAACTCAGAGCTGCTGAGAGCTCTGAGGAAACCTCAAGGGGGTGGGGGGCCCTACCATGCCCCTGGGCTGCAAGAATACAAACTCCAGCAAACCCCCTCCCTCTGACCCGGGGCTCAAGGAGGGATGCATGGAACCCCAGACCCTGACACTTTATTCCTAGGATGTATGCCACACGATCCTTAGATCAAGACTGGCTCCACCCTGTGCCCATTTTATAGACAAAGAAACTGAGGCCCAGGGAGGGGTGCTGGTGGCATGGCCCAGGTGCACAGAGGGAGGCAGAAGCAGAGGCAGGACTAGAACCCAGGTCTCCCCACTACCAGATCAAGCCCTCTCTCCTCCTCCACTTGGCTTCTCTGCTGAAGTGTGTGCACTCTGACTGGGACCAGCACCCTTCCTCAGAGAGCAGGGCGACCCCATGCTGCTGCCTAATGAAGGTCTCGGGGACCTCACACCCCATGCCTCCCAGACTCAGGTTCCTGCTCCTTGGCTGGTTTCCCCACCTTCAGTCTAGCGGCTAGGGCAAGTTTAGGTGGAAGTCCAAGATGCCCAACCCTTTAAATCTCTGTGTACTTGGCTCTTATCTGGCCAAGTTTATCTTAGTCCCAGCAGGTAGAGGCCAGGAAGTAGGGACCCCTGAGTTGATCTCTGAATTGGGGGGTGCTGGGGAGGGGTCGCGCGTGCACGCGCGCACGAGACACTGGAGGTTCGGTTCACTGCAAGGAGGACATCCTACCAGATCCTCCAAGCTGCCCACATTTTAACCAGGAAGGCTCTTCTGAACCCAGATAGTTTTTTCTTGTTACTGAGCCCATGCCCCTCCCCCACGGCAGGGCCTTTGGGCTGAGCCTGAGGGAGGGAGGGAAGAAGAGAGAGAAGCCACGTTTCCTTAGGATGGGAGGGGAAGAGAAAAAGGGGAGAAGGAATCTCAGAGAGAGAGAGAGAAAGTCAGCAGACATGAGGGACAGAGACACAGACGTAGAGACACAGAGATGGGGAGAAAGACCTCCCTTCTTCTGAGCGCTCGCCCTGCGCTACTCTGACCAGCTGAACGTCAGGTTCCTCCGCGGGGATCTCACTCCTGACTTTGGGGCGGCAGAGGTAGCATCCTAAGTTTCCAGGTCTGGCTCAAACCCGCCTCTGGCTCTGGTTCCAAGGGGTATCGGGTCTCTGGCCCTTCGAGCACTCTCGTGTGCGCCTCCCAGCGGAGGACCAGCTGCGGGTCCACTTTGCGCCCAGTACGATCCTGGAACCCCTGGCGGGGGCAAGATTGCTGTCTTCTGAGCTCTTATTCGAGGATCAGATGGCGGAGGCCAACGTATCGACGGACGGAGCCCCCTGGAGGGGTGCGCACTAGCGCAAGCTCAGAGGCTCCGGTCCAAGCTTGGAGACTAGGGAGGTGTTGAGGGATCTAGTCACCAAATCACAGAGGTCTAAGCACGTGTTCCCCCAGGGGCCCCTGCATCGAGCCCCCTACTCTGCTTCTGCCCAGTGATGTGTAAGCCCCGTCCTTGGGGCGGGGGGTCAGACGAGCGGCGAAAAGGGGTGCGGAGTGGTGGAAAGGGCATGCAGACCCTTCATCTTACCGCATTGTTGAGGAAATCCGACTCGTTCAGATCCCCCAAGTCCAGGAAGCTGGATCCCGGGAACAGTCTGTCGGCAGGGAAGGGCTCCAAGACCGCGTCCATCGCGGCGGGCTCCGGAGACCCTCTTCAGCTAGGCTTCCCTCACTCCAGGGCGGCAACGCGCCTGGCCCAGAGCTCCTGCTTGAGCGCTGGCTAGCTGGCGGGGGCAGGTCCGGGGCTAAGCCCCGGGGGAGGGGCGGGTGGAGGCGGCACGGCCCCGGGTGGGGGGCGTGGGGGCGCAAGGGGCGCGGGGGCCTTAGGGTAGCTGCGCAGAACGGGTTGGGCTCAGGGGCCCCGGGCGCACCGCCGGCATTTAGCCGACTCCTCTTCCTCCTGCTCCTCCGGGGGCACAGCTGGCTTCCATGGGGAACCCGGGAGTGGGGCTGAGGGCTCGAGGAGCCCCCCGGACAGGGTGGGAACCGGGGACGGGGGAGCTGAGAGCTCCCCCGAGACTGGGTGACCGTCGGGCGCTCCGCTCTCTCTGCGTCTCTCGGCTTGGCTTCTGTCACTTTCCTCTCTGTGCAACCGGGAACCCCTGACTGGTTAGCCCAGCTGGCCGGTGTGCCACGCCCCCACATCAATATTCACGATAATTTCATATTAATGAGATGGAGGAGTGGCCTGAGGAGTCGCCCCTCCTCTTTTAAAGAGACAAACTAGTCTTCTTTGCCAATCTCTGTTCTCTGATGCCTCTCAAAACAGAGGCCTAAAGCAAAATCGTCCTGGAGCCAATAACGGCGTTCCTGGAACCTCGGTGTCTTGTAAGGCTTTGCCAACCACTCTCCCATAAGTCGACCAGGAAGCTGGGTTATTTCCATTCTTCCAGCCTTGTGCTAGAACCTGAACCAAATCCAAGTCAGGGAATTCCATCTCACGGACCCCTTAACAGGTCTCCTAATGGGGAGATTTTTCACATGTTTCCTCCTCCAGGAAGCCTTCTTTGACCTCCAGGCTGGAGTATTTACCACCATGATACACTCGCAGGACATCGTGTGCTCATCTCCACTGGGGTGAGTCTAATGTGCTATTGTCACTGTTTGTTCTTGTGTCTGTGACCCTAACTGGACTCTGAGGTCCCTCAGGACAAGGACTGTATGTACCTTTCCTGTGTGTGAAGAGGCCAGTTGAACAGCAGAGATGAGGCAAGGGCCCCTCTTCTCCTCAATCCTCAAGTTCCCCTAAAGGTTCTGAAGAGCAAGAATCTGGAGAACAGTGGCCTTGGGGTCTGTGTGAACCATGATGCTGGCTGGACGCATGCTCCATGGTCACGGGACAATCCCAGGCCTCCTGGATCCCTTGCCCGCTCCAGTGTACAGCTTAATCTCTCCAAAGGGCTGATAAACAATCGCCAGGCACCTGAACAAATGGAGGTGGTTCAGAAAGGCACTCCCTCAGAGGGCTGGGCACACCAGTTCCTGGTCCGAAGTCATTAATAGGATTAAGTGTGTCCTTGCTGTCTGCCGCTTTTAATTAGCTCAGGAACCAAAAGGTCTTTAAGAAGCAGAGGTGTCTTTGCAGCTAGGCCCCGGATGTCGCTGAAAAGGCTCTCTCCCTGCGAGGTGGGGAGAAGGGCACATACCGAGGCTGAGAGAGCAGCTGTTTGCTCTGTGGGCAGGCAGGCACGTGGCTTTTCCCTCATCTCCGGACCCAGTTGACGGAGTTCTGGAGAATGAAGTTCTGACCCTCCAGGCGGTCATGTGACTGTTAGCTCTCAGGCCTCCTGGAGAGTTCGTCCGTGAGGAGCTGGGAGCAGAGCCCTGCTCCCAGTTCCTCGTCAGTGAAACTCTCTGAGAAGCTAGGCTGATCCCAAAAGAAATCAGTTAGCTCTCAAAACAGTGGCAGATAGAATTAGGGTGCTGAGACCAGCGTGTTTTTTCCAAATGTGTCACATCTGGTCAACAGGGGAACATTAAAAGCACTGACAATGTGGCCGATCCTTTTCAGGGAGGGGGGGGCAGGGAGTGGTCTCTGGTTGGGTGAACAAGCCAGTCTGGTGGGTGAGCTTGTGCTAGCAGGTGTCTGGATGCCGGGCCCCTCAGCTGGAGTCCCTGCAGGCCCCCGGGAGGAACAAAGGTGCCCCTCTGCCTGAGGTTGGCTAGAAATTGTGCCTGTGTTCCTCTTGGCCTGCTCTGTAATTAGAGACACAGGCACCATTTAAGTGATTGGGGAAGATTATATAGTTTTAGATAAATAGGGTTAGAGTGTCCTCTCTTTCCTGATTCTTACCCAGGTTAACACCCCAGGAACCATTGAATATAATCCTGCGGAGACATTCTGGTTCCAGCACCTCCTGTGGAGTCTGGGAGACAGGATCTTCAAGGAAGGTCCTGGGGGTGAAAGGGTCGGCGGGGGGGGGGGGGGGGGGGGGAGGGGATAGCAGTTCAGAGCCTTGCACGTCATGATAATTGCTGTTTCTGGGATGGCAAACTCCTGCAAAACTGAGAAGGGCAGGGGACTTATTCACGCACTCTACAGGTATTACTGAGCACCCGCGATGGGTCCCTAGGCCAGACACTGAAGACACAGTGGTGTTGAAGAAGGTGTGCTCCAGAGTGAAGGAAGAAAGCCTGGGGGATGGGGACTTCAAGACAATGATTTCAACCAGTGACAAGGACTACGAAGGAAATAGAATAGAGTGATAGGACCTTGTTGGTAAGGAAGGCCTCTCTGAAGATGTGACCTGTGAGCTGAGAACAGAACTATGAATTGGACTCATTTATGGGGTCCAATGGAGGGAAAAGCATTGAAGGCGGAGGGATAGCAGATAGAAGAGAAAGAGAAAGACTGGGAGGGGCACAAGAGCGAGAGCTTGGGCCTACGACCCCACACGCTGCACACACCTAGTGGTGATAGTCAAATGGTGATAGGCTTGAGGCTCTTCTGTATTTCAGTACCGCAGAGAACTGTGCAGTTCAGATCAGAGGGCCTCCCAAAGCCTTCTGTGGCAGCGCTTCCCTTCTGTATTGTCTCTTAAAGGTTTTCCAGGAGAGGAAATTAGCTGAAATTAGTTCCCAAGTCTGGGTTCTGACACAACAGCGAGCATCTGCTCCCGCTCTGCCAGTCCTGGGGCTAGTCCCACAACCCAGCTCCCCTCAGGCCACTTCTCTGCATCTGAAGGGCAGGGGAAGGAGGTCAAGGTTGGTTCCGCAAACACCCCCAAACACTCCAGGTCAAGACAAGTGCAGACTGTGGCCCCTCCTGTTATGGGCTCAGAAACATCTGGTTGTTGCTCTTCAGCAGCTGCTCCAGCTGTGAAGCGAGATTCATAGACATCCAAACCCAGGCAGTGACGCACAGGAGAGAAAGGACAGAGATAAGCTTCCTGCTCATCCCAGACACTGAAGGTCGGGGTGGAGAGAGAGGCTCCTGCCAGGCTGAGCTGTGAACGGGGGCAGTGGTGTGTGTGCGCGTGCGTGTGTGTGTGTGTGTGTGTGTGTGTGTGTGTGTGTGTAAGAGAGAGAGAGAGACAGACAGACAGAGACAGAGCGAGCGTGGCTGGGACTGCCACACTTTGATATCCCTGGACAGTCACTACTCTTCTTTGCATCTCAATTTTTACACCTATAAAATGGGAGAGGTGTCAATGACCCCTGGGGTCCTGTCATCTCCAAGGACCTCCCAAATGTGCCCTTACCAGGACAGCCCCTGGCAGAGAGTTGGGGGTAGGGACAAGGACCTGCCTCCTTAGGAGGCCTGGCACTCTTATTTTCCAGGCTCCTATCTGGAGCCTCCACAAGGGTGCAAGGGTGGGTGTTTACACTCAGCAGGCAGGCCCCAGGTGGTGGCGAGAAGGTCATCCAAAGCAAACCTGTCTTGTTTGCCTGGCTCGTAAAGGGAAAAAGGCTTTGGCACACTCCAACAGGAACTTCTGAGAAATGAAAACATATTCATCCTGGAGATTAGGCTGACTTCCGGGGCACAGATGGAGCCCTTTGTTCTCTTGTGGCTCCCTACAATTGCTCCCTGCACCCCCACTGGGGCTAAACACAGGAGTCCCTGCGTTGGTCCCAGGAGTTTCCGGGAGGGTAGAGGTGGGCTTTGGACCCGGGCTGTTGCGCTTCTCCATCTCTTGACCTGTGGTTCCTTCCCCCACTCCACCCTGAACCATAAAATCCCTTGCTCTGTGCCGGGCAGTAAGTACTTACATTATCTCATTTAATTCTTGGAACAAACTTGTGAGATAAGTATTTTATTCACTGATTCTGAGATGCACATTTTAACGACTGAAATTAAAGTGTCTTACTATCAATGGTATGTTATAGTTGAATGGACAGTGTTGTTTCCTTCTTAATGTACGTAAAATAAGGGTGCATGATACAATCGATGACATCTTAGGTTCAAGGGAAAGTGATGCTATTAGCTTCTGCAGATAAGAAAAACGAGGCTCAGAGAGTATGACTTGCCACTCCCTTGCTTCACCGGAAACCAAGGCCGTAGGAGGCTAGACTTAGGTTGCCCAGCTTTGATGGGGCACAGATAACACGGAAATCCACGCCTCCAGGCTCCTCACCCAGGGCCCTTTCCACTCACCCCAGATGAACTGCATTTTCTCACTAGGGAGAGGCAGGACCGGAGGGGGAGGGCGTTCCAGGGCCTTCCTCGGCAGCTAGTGAATCACTAGTCAGCCACCTTGCCTTGGAGAAGAGCTTTAAAGATAGATATTTTCCCTCTCTGCAAATTCTCTGAAGACTGAAGTTCCTTAAGGACTAAGAAAACATTTGCCTCCCTTCCGGCTCTTTTTCCTGGTAATTATTTTAGCTTCTCTTTCCCTGAATTTTTGTTCTACTGTCCCATCTTTGGACCGGAGGCTGGCCCGCCCCTTGGCTCCGTCCTCCTGCCGCCTGGGGAGCAGCCCCACCCGCATCCTGCTTTGCTCAGTCCTGCCCTGACCTCTCACCCTTTTCTTCCACCTCACACCACCTGCACAATACTGCTTCTAGATGCCTCCGCAACCCAGGCTGTTGGCTCCGACCCTGAAGTCGCACCTCAGCCATACAGCCCTCCATCCCCCTTGCTCTCTATAGTAAAGTCAAAGGAGAAGAGTGAACAAAACCAGTCTTTCCTCTTGCCTCAGTGAGTCCTCATTTTCTCGGGGCCACTGCCCCGCAAATCCTGCCCCACCTGCGGCTGGCAGAGCTACAGGCATGGGGCTAAGAGGAAGGGCAGGAGCACGGAAAGTCAGACCTACTGACTTGCCAAGTCCCTCCTCAGTCCCCTTTTCCTATGCCTCAGTTTCCCCAACTTCCAAGGCTGATGAGGCTGAAGTGGCTCCTCACCAGGAAGTGAAAAGGCAGCCACAGACATTTAAATCAAAGGCGTTTGCTACAGTGCAGCCAGGCACAGTTCAGTTCAGCGGGCATTGAAAACAGTCCAGATTAACCAGGGTCTCAGATCCTTTGCGGTAAAGTGAGGGTTTTAGACAGGATGTTCTCTCCAATTCCATCCTACCGGCTCTGAACTGCTGCGACTCTGCCCAGAAAGCAAATGTGGGACTTGGGTGTGAGGAGCCGATGTGTTCTCTGGGCATGGATTGGCCAGGAGCTGATTGTGCAGCCCGTGGGGGTGTGACAGACTGTGCAGGCACACATGGCTGGGGGGGATGATCCTGTGTCTGGAGGTGTGGCCCTACACCTCCAGGGGCTTCTGCCACTTGTGCACGTGTGTGAGCCTCTGGAGGGGACTGTGCCAGCTCTCTCCTAGGAGCGGGCCCACCCCTCCACACATACCCATGCCAGCGCGTGCGGCTGCAAATCTGGTTTCCATCTTCTTCCAATAGGCAGCAGGCCTGGGGGAGTCTGAGCGGAATATTAACTATGCTTTCGCACGTGGCTGAGCTCCATGAATGTGGTGGTCTGAGGGAGCAGCCTGGAGCTATGTGGGAAATGAGGGGCAAGCCACAGCACAGGAGCGAGGTTCCCTGGGGTTTATAGGCATGCTGGGGAGGGGCAGAGCCCTGAGACCCAAGGGGTGGGTGACAGGGGGAAGGAAAGAGCTTCTGAAGCTGAGGATCTAGGGACAGATACTTAGGGAAGATACTAGCTAGGTTTAGGATGATTCCCATGTTTGTCTCACCCAGGGCTTGGCACATAGTAGGTGTTCAGTAAGTGCTGAATGATTGGGTAGCTGAGTGCTTGCATGCATGGCAGATCTCACAGGTACTCCTGACCTGGGAGGAGGTGGAGGACCAAGCAGGAGGGAGAAAGGAAGTGGGCACATATTAAGCAGCTACCATGTGTTGGCCTCTGAGAGTCACCATGAGACGTTTTATTTTATTTCAAAGACACAAAGATCTTAGGAGGCAGTATCGCTCTCCCTGCACACTCATTTCCCACTCCCCAACCTGCCCCTTTTGGAAGGTCCAGGGGAGAAACTTTTCTTTGACTTCAGGGCCCAGAAAAGCTGGCTGCTTTGGAGCGGTGGGTCTGATTTGAATCTAAGGGGCACTCCGGATTTTGCCGCTCACTGAGTTTCCTTCTTTCCTTGAGCTGCCAGGAAGCTCAGAGATGAATTTGTTAGGGCCCACCCCTGGCTACAGGATCTCACGGGGACGCGTTTTACAAACCCACTGCATGTGCGGCTGCATCCTATGTTTTTAGTCCCTTTTCTTCATATCCTTTTTCCTCTCTTTAGAGCCATCTAATTTCATTGTCTGTAGGGTTTCCTGAATACCTTTAATGCATCCCAGAAGTGAGACAAGGTGTACATACAAAAATATTTTTACGTGTATGGGGCTCAAAGAGGTTATGTTATTTGTCCAGGGTCACGCAGCTATTAAACAAGACAGTTGAGAATGTGATCTTGGGTCTGTTTGACCTAATCTTCCCACTGCTGCAGACTCGAGGACTGGACAAGTTGCACAGTAATCAGGAGGCTTTCTGGTGACTAAGGAAGAGCCTGGGGCCTTTGCAGACTCAGCCTTTAACTCTTACTCGCCCTCATCCAGACTCTCCTCCTTGAAGGGCAGACCTAGGTGGGGGTTCCCATCCCATGTCATGCACAAACAGAGAACTCTGGGGGCCCTGGGCATCACCACCCACCCCCTCCTCAAGGAGCAACCTCGGCCCCCAGGGCTAAACTGACAAACAGAAAAGCAGCAAAGCTGGCCTTTGCCATCACCAGTTAAAGCAAATATATATTCCAGATGCTCTGAGGAACGTTTCTGGAGCTTCCAGAACTGAAGGGTGGACCAATTCCCTGGAGAAAATGAGTAGATGTGGGCCCAGGGGAGCCACAGTTTTTTCTCAGCTCTATGGAAAGCAAGGATGTAAAGATCAGGGTAAGGGGCCCCAGTGGTCCCTTATCTATGCCCCAATCTCTTGCTGCACTCCTTCGAATCTCCCCGCCTGGGGTCTGTCTTCCCTGGGGAGCCCTTGGTTGAAGACTTAGAGGTTCCCGATGTAGGCCTATGTCCACCCACTAGTCAATTCATTCTTCCAGGGGCTGACACCGCACATGCGGTCCACGAACCCGGGGACCCCTAGGGAAGGCACAACGGATGAGTCTAATCTGGAGTGGGAGGGGTGTTATTCTGAGAGCTGCAGTGGAGGATGCTGATAACCCAGGGACACAGGCAGAGAGGCACAGTCACACAGGGCCAGTGAATCAAGACTGTGTTCGCTGGGGCTGTCCAGATGAGCCCTGAGTTCTCTTGTGTGGGATGCCCTCAGACACCAGCACGCATGCCTGGAGGAGAAGTCATCACAGAAATAACGATTTTTACAAGCTGCCATTTCTTGGGGCTCTGTGGCCCCTCAGTGCTCTGCCAGTTTGTAGTGTTGATCTCAACCTTTGGAATCTCTAAGGAGCTCCTAGAATTCACAAGACAAAGACCATAAATGCAGTAAAGATAGTGGCAAAGAATACAAAGTGTGAGTTTGGTACATTCATACAATAGCCTTTATCGAGCCCCAGGATCTATGCTAAGCACCTCCCATGTGTATTCTCATGTAAGCCTCACCACAACCTGTGGAGGCAGGCACCCTGATCACCCTGTTTTCCTGAGGCTCAGGAAGGTGAAGTCACTTGCCCAAGGTCACACAGTGACTTGATCTGGCTTCACGGTCCATGTCCATAAGGTAGGAGCGGGGATAACAGCCATCATTTACTGGAACCCAAGGCCTTAGGAAAAGCTGGCAGGGACGAGGGAGGAAAAATGAGGGAGGGACAGCCAGCCAGGCAGACCCTTCTCTACCCAGCAACTTAGGAAGAAGCCCGGAACAAACCCCCAACATCTAGGTAGAGGGGTTTTTGGTTTTGTCTTTTTTAATTTGTTGAATGGATAACGCATTCCATGACTCAAAAAAATAAAAATGGAATACAACAAAAAGTAATCTTCCCGTCTCTATATATCCCAACCACTCAGTCCCCACCCTTCAACCAGCATATAATCAATTTTACTACTTTCTTGGGCATCCTTCTGTGGTGTGCACGCGTGTGTGCATATATATATATTTTCTCTCTTCTTTTTAACTGAAAAGGAGCATATGATACATGTTCTGTATTTCCCCCCACCCCTTAGTCTGTTTTGGAGATCTTCTCATATTAGTACATAGAGCCCGCCCTCTTCTATTGGTGCGTAGCTCCCCATTGCACGACTGTGCCATAATTTATTTACTGTCCCCAGCTGACGGTATTGGGTTGTTTCCAATTTTTATTGTGACAAACAACATGACAAGACTGTAATGATAACCTTGCTTGAGTGCTGTATATCCATAGGATAAATTCTCAGAAGTGGGTGGGAGTGCTGGGTCAAAGACAGTGTGCATTCGTAATATTGATAGATATTGTCAAATACTTAATATCATTCTACACGCCCGCCAGCAGTATATGACATTGCCGTCTCTACCGTCTCTCCAACAGAGGATGTTGTCAGACTTTTGAATGGTTTCTGGTTTGCATTTCTCTCATTATTTGTGAGGTTGAGAGTCTTTTTTTTTTTTTTTGATGTCTTAGAATAATTTCTGTTTCTCTTTCTGTGGACTCTGTTCATATCCTTTGACCTTTGATGAGCTGGTGGTTGGCCTTGTCTTATTGATTTCTAGAAGCTCTTTCTAGAGCAGGGAGACGGTGATAGAATTTGCCGGGGTGGTGGGGTCACAGTTGGCATCCCCTCTGGGAAAGGCTGTAGAGGTAGATTCTTCCCTGCACCTCTACCTTCTCATGCCTGATCATCTACTCAATGAGCATTTTTGAGTACTTCTTGAGTGCCAGGCTCAGTGCTGTGGTGCCTGAGACCACAGGTGGATAGAGAAAGCCCTCAGCTTGCTCGAAGTCTGGTGGGGTACCAGATCTGAAGTCAGACAGGTTGAAATCTAGTGTGAAACAAGGTGTAGCTCAGGGACTCAGAAGGAGTGCTTCCGTAGCATGGGGGAGGAAGCCATAGCCTCTGCCTGCCCCAGTAGACCCTGTCATCTGTCTCTACCTGGGGCTGGCTCAGAGCGGCCAAGGCTTTGCCTGCCTCCTCTCTCTCTATGGGCTCAGCCCTTTGACTCTGACTGCAGAAATGCTCTCAACCAGGGAGATGGCTCCCTCAATATGTATTTACAGAGTGTTTGCCACATGCCAGTCCAGGTGCCTATCTTGTTTATTCTGCCTTCACACGGCTCCTTCCCTGTCTTGTGCTGGTCCCCACTATCTGATTCTACCCACTGCTCAGAGGATGGAAATCTCCTTGATGGCAAGATGAGAGATTTTCCTCTGGTCCCATCTGGTGACACTCAGTGAAGGCTTGTTGGGTGATTGATGTTGGACGGCTTGTTGGATGTTAGGGAAGTTGGAAACCATGGCTCATGTGAATTGGGGGAGGGGGTGTGGGGAGGCAAGGAAGGCACCCATTAGGCGCAGGAATGGATTCTGTGCTAGGCTGAAACTCCAGCATCAGGGCCCAGCTGGGAAAGGGTTAAGTTTGCCAGAGTTTTGTATATGAAATGGCACCAGAAAAAAAAATGTGCAGACTAGCAATTGAGCTCTGTCTCATCCTGGTTCAAATGACATTGTCTGAGCTTCCCCAGCCTCGCCTCCTGCACTAATTACAGACCTTCCCTGGGGAGGAAGGCTGGGGCCAGGAGGTCCTCATTACAGGCTCCCTCCCTGAAGGGAGCAAACCCCAATGACCAAACCCAATGACCAAACAAACTCCTTTGGAGAGAGACCCTGGGTTTCCTCTGATGGGCCTCCCTGCTGCTACCTGGCAGGGAAAGGGTTAAGCGTGGAGTGGAGTGACAGGCCAGAGTGTAATAATGGGGCCCTGATTAAGGAACCCCCAGCCCCCACTGGTTCCACTCGCCCAGGCCTGAGCGCCCTTTCCATCTCTTGCCCCCCAAGATGGCTGCTACAAGGGCTGCGTCAGGGCCTCCTCTGTGGTCGCCTGCCGGCTGCCTCTCCCTGTGGCCTGTGGAGACCTTGCCTTCTTTAATCTTCCATTTATCTCCAGGCCTCGCCCCTCTGAGCTTGGCTTTGATGTGGGGCCAGCTCTCAGGGGGAAATCAAGGGTTTCTGAGGCCTGTGCTGGACTCTGCCCACTGCCCCCAGCCCGGGCGGGCCCAGAGGTCTCCCAGACATCAGGGCTGGAAGGGGGACCTCCGCAGATAGGGCCCTGACCTTCCGACACATGGAGGGACTGCTGCCTGGAGCCCGAAGTGGAGGGGAAGGCTCAGAAGTGAGAACTCTGTTGCCACACTGTGTGATTTATTTGTAGGTCCGTCTCCCCCTTGAGGCTCTGAGCACATGGATGACAGCGACAGCAGCAGCGATGCTGTGCGCCAGCCAAAGACCAGGCCCCAGGCTAGGCACCCGCCATTTACAACATCATGTAATCCTTATAACTAGGTGCTGTAGGTGTCGTTTTAAAGGGGAGGAGAATAAGGGTTAACAATTCATTCACGTTCATAAAAATTTATTGAGTTCCTACTATGTGCCAGGCATCGTTCTCGGCACTGAAGATGTAGTCATGAAAGAGTGGGCACCTTCCTACCCTCCCGGACTAGTTGGGGACACAGGTCAAAAACAAATGGTCCAATGCACATGGTATCACGTCATATGATATAAAGAAGGTGCCCTGAAGAAAAGTATCGTCCAGGGAGGCAGGGGCATTCTTCTGGACTCAGTGGTGTCTTCCTCTGAGAGGAGACAAGATAGGAGCCAAAGGAAGGAGCTGGCCACGTGACTGCCTGGAGAGCGTCTGGGGAGGGACGAGAAGGAGCAAAGGTCGGAGGTTGGAGGTTTTGCTCCAGGCACAGCCAGGAGGTCAGTGGGACAGTGTCAGCAAGCAGAGTGTGTGGCACAGACGGAATGCCCAGCCAATGCCTGGGGACTGACAGAACAGGCGGTGGGGCCGGGCCGGTTCTTCACATCTGTCTGAGTCTCCAGTTGTCCATGTGGAAACGGGGTTTGGGGTGGGGTGGAAACAGCCGCACCTGGTGGGGCTCCAAAGAGACCTGGTGTGCGGACGGACTCTGCGCAGTGCAAGGTGTGGGAAAGTGCTCTGCCATCTGACTCCATCCATCCCGGCTCCCACGATGGCTCTTGACATGACTGCTTAAGGGCACCAGTGTGTCCTTGTGGCCGTCCTGCCTCAGAGGGCAAGGCATGTCCGCGTCACCTGGCCTGGGCACGTGTATACCTGTGTGGGTCTGTTCACCTGTGCTGACAGCACCTAGAGAGCAGCTGCTGGGCCTGATGGTCTGTGGGGACTTTCCTCCGGAGTCTGAGCAGAGGAGTGGGAGACAGAAACAGTGTCTCTCCCCCACCCCCATCCATACTGGGGACCCTGGAATTCCCATAGCTCCTTATATATATTCCATCCAAGCTCCTAGTGAAAGGTGTGGGGACTGTCTGTACACCTGTCATCTTTATCCCACCTGCCTGTGGGCCCCTGAGGGCTGGGACTATTCCTTATTCTTTGTATCCAGGGGGCAACACAGTATCTGGTGCATGACTGGTGCTTAGTAAGAGACGATTGGTTGAATGAATGGTCCATAGTGCCTGGAATCAGAGGGGCCTGGAGTTATAGGGCTTCTGGACTTGACTTTGGCCAAGCTCCTATCTGGGCCTCAGTTTCCTCTTCCATAAACAGGGCTTTTGTCCACATTCATTTATTCATTCAGTCACAGCCATCCCTTGTGAATGTCACGGTGCTGTGGTGTGTGCCAGGGATACTGACATTAATTAGAATCAGCGCTGTTCTCAAGGAGCTGGAAGGTGTCACAGGCATGGGTGGCAATAATCGCAGTGTAAAGGGATAAATGTCTCTATGGAGAGCACGGGAATGCCTTAGAGGAGGGTGCGGTTTGCTCTGCCTTGGAGCAGGGGAAGGAAAGATTTCACAGCATCAGGGGGTTTCTGTGGATCTTGCAGGATGAGCAGGTGCTTGCTAAGCGAACAAAAAGAGAAGAAGGTATTTCAGGGAAGGCAATAGCGTGGCAAATATCCTGGGGGTGTGGCACGGCCTGGCACCTTGGGAACACTGCTGATAATGGGCATGGTTGAGAGTTATCAAGGCAGGGAGGGCGTGGGGAGGTGTAGGGCTGGAAAGGCTAGCCAAGGGCTATATGGTAAATATCTCGGAGGCCCCTCTAAGGAATTCTAAGAACAATTCTGAATGTAAATGGGAGCCACTGGCAGACTTTATGGAGGAAAATAGCATGCTCAGGATTGTGTTTTCAGTAAACCGCTCTGTTGTGGTGTGGACAACAGATTGGAGGCAAGCAGGCGAGAATCAGCCGGTGAAGTTATGAGGCCGCTGCTGTTACCTGGGCAGGTGTTGGTGAGGTCCTGAACAAAGTTAGCAATGGCTTTCCGTTATCCAGCATGCACTATGTGCCAGCCTGTGGCACATAGCTCTGTGTTCAACATTTGCAAATGTCGCATTTCATTCTCATAGCTCCCCTGTGAGTAGATGCTATTATGATTACCTCCCCTGTATTACAGATGGGAGGATGGAGGCTCAGTCACAGGCTAGCAAGTGGCAGCAGGAGGACTTAAATCCACCCACCCTGACTTCAGCACCCGATATTTCGGCTAACTGATGAAGGCAGTGGGTGGAGACGAGGGCTCGGAGCCCAGCGCTGGCGAGGAGGCAGGCCTACCAGGGCACTGGTCAGCGGTGTCAACGGTGAACCCAAACGAATGAGCAGGTGTGAGGGCACCCCCAGTGACAGGTCAGGGATTCTGGGAGAAGATTCCAGTATGTCATTGTCACGGTGGGCCTCCCCATGGGGAGCGGACACGAGGCTAGGCTCTTTCAGAGGTCTCTGCTGGAGTCGTCATGGCCTTTACCTGTTTTCCTGCAGGAGCTCCGGTCCTGCGAGGACATTTTTGCAGTTCCTCCCATCTTTCCGGGGCCGGCCCCTCCCAGAGCGCATTGCTATTGTGTGCGCACTGGTGGGAGGCTCGGCCAGCTCCCGTCACCTCAGGGCCTTCACTTACCTGAGTGTGGGTCGGGGGATGGGATGCCCATCTCCTTGGGCCCTGCATACCCCTGTACCACAGTAGAGCGGCCTTCCGAAGGAGCCTGACCCTTGGGCCAGAGCTGAGAAAATGAGATCTGCTTCCTATTAAGTGGTTTTCGACTGGCAGTGGGTTCTGTTTGTGCTTCCTCTCCTGAGCCACAGTTTGAGAGGCTGGTTCCCCACTTACCTCTGTGGACTTTTCCAGGCCGCGGAGCCAGCTGGGCCCACTGATGTCAGGAGACCCAGGGACTGAGAGCTGGGCTGTTGATTCACCCCCAGCAGTGGGCACCGTGGCCTCCACCTGGGGCTTTGCTTCATCCTTCACAGGTCAGGGCATTGGTTTTCTTTTTTAATAAATAAAACTGAACCTGACTCACAACTCAAGAGAGGCCACAGCTTGCTCAGAGCCATCAGCATCACCATGGCAACGTGGCCAACCACGAGCATTTGAAAATGTAATTATCAACAGCGACCCTGCCTCTTCTCACCTCATAGCAGCTTCGGGCCTCCACAGCTCCCTGACCCTCAGGGCTGGGTGAACGGCCCAGGGCTGGGCCCGGCCATTCCCGCAAAGCTGGGACTGGAAAGTAGGAACCTGAGGTTCCCACTCACACTCATCTTACCTGCCTGCCGCTCGCATGTCTTTTCGAAGGAGCTGAGAAAATCTCTTTCCCGCTGAGGCAGGCACTAGGGGTGGATGTTAAGTCCCCATCTTGGAGTCCCACACGCCATGATTTTTTGGGGGAGGCTAAAATTGTGTGGTGCATACAGCTGTAGAGATGGTAAAGTCTAGAATTAAAATGTATGTGAGGATGTGAACAATAATAATAAGCATTTAATGAATGCCCACCCCCATGAGTCAGGCAGTGCGTTCGAGGCTTTACCCACCTTGTCTCCAGCCCCTTGCTGTAATTACTTACCTAGAGGAGATTTAATAAATCAATTTTAACTAATGTCATAATAGTATCTAGCACTGATTGAGTGCCAGACACTCTGCTTGGCACTAATGTTTATTTTCACATGGGAAGCACTGATTATTCCCATTTTATGGAAAAAGCTGACACTTGCGGAGGCTGACTGGGTTCCGGAGGTCACTCTGCTATCAAAGCCTGGACCTGGGATTCGGGTGCAGGTGTGCAGGACAGGTGTCCTCATTACTGTGTCACAGCCGAAGGCTTCGTGGGCGTTCGAGGTTTGCCTGGTTTAGGAGCCTTCCTCCAAGAGCCTTGGCTGATTTTTTCCCCCCTGGAAAAATGTTCCTGATCGCCCTCACCAGGGGCACCTGTTCAGCTGGAAAGAATTGCAAGTTCCAGGCCTGCCACCATCTATTGCATCAGACTTTCGGGTGTGGGCCCGAGGATTCTGCGTTTTAGGCAGCTGTCCAGGTTGAACTGTGACATATGAGCATTTAAAGTTGCCTGAGCTCCTGGAGAGTGGGGGCCATGCCACAGGCGTGGCCTTGAGTAGGAGTTCAGAGGGCATTTGTTGAGCCTGAATGAAGAATGAATGGGGCCCCACTGAGTCCCCCAAGACTTTCCAGGGCTGGGCTTTCCCCTGTTCACTCCCCACCTCCTCCCACCTACATCTTTCTACCCACTCCACCCCTCAACCCTGGGCAGAACTGCCCCCAGCTCTGCCCACTTTCGTGATTCTTGCCCAGCAATGGGAGCAGCAGGCTACGCTTGCTGCTGAAAAGCTCCATTCATTAGTAGAAACCAGCTCAGTCCCATAAGCCGGTTCCCAAGTCAGATACTATCCTGACTCCCCAGCAGAATGTCTTGCGTGAGCACCCACCAGGTAGAGAGGAAAGCTTGGGATCTCTTCCTCTCACAAGTTCTACTCATAGAAGAGGTTTACTTATCAGAGCAAAATACCCAAATGTCAAGTAATGAGGCACTGGATGGGTAAGCAGTGCTACATGTGAATTACGGACTGTGAAGCAGCCATTAAAAATGAAGAATTTTGAAGAATATTTAATGATGCTGTAAAATGTTCACCAAAAAGTGAGAAAAAGGGTACAAAACCATACACCTGGAAAGATGTTTGTGGTATGTGGCGGAGAAGCCCCTTGTTCCCATCTGTTCTCCCCTTTTGCCTTAGTACCCCTGCTTACGTGGCATCCTATCTCCCCGGGGGCTGTGGGACTTAGTTCTGGCTACTGGGGTAGAAGCTCGTGTGATGCACCTGAAATCCAGCCAGTGTCCCTTGAGAGAAGTGGCTCTCTTCTTCGTTTCTTCCCTCTGGAGCAGCCGCCCGGGGTCACAAGTAAAAGGCACAAGCTAAGTGGGGAGTGGGGAGCCCCCGTTAGAAGGAGCCTGGGTCTTTGACGGTCAGGGAGCTGCCATGCCAGTCCGGGCTGCTTACCTCCGGCGGCATTTACTAGGGAGAGAAATGGACGCGGGTAAGCCACTGTTCCTTTGGGTTTTCTGCCATTTGTAGCTGAGACAATCCTAATCACTGTAACATACATCACTAAGTAAACAAATAACATGCAAGGTAAAAATAGCACGACCAATTCGGTGTGATGTCCAATGGGTGACAGACTCACCAGGTGATAGCTTTGTAAGGTATGTAAATGTCTAATCGCTATTAGACATCGTACACCTGGAACTCATACAATACTGTACGTCAACTGCAATTGGAAAATGAAATTTAAAAAAATTAGTGCCTTCCACAAGGCTAGCATTGAAAGTAAATACAAATACGGAAAATGAACAGCTTTCATCAAACTTTTAAAAAAGTATGAACCGTATGATCCAATTTTATTTTAGAATGTGTATTTATATATCTACCTATGTACCTAGGAAAGTGGACAGGAAGATTTAAAACTAAATGTCAGCAGAGGTCATTTCAGGGCGGGGAGGCTACCGGGATTTTACATGGTCTTCAGTTTGCTTATCTGCATTTTCTAACTTTCCCACAAAGTGTAGTTAGTACCTTTTAAATAATAAAAAATAATGAAAGGTATAAATGGTATGATCCTAATGGGTTCCATGTGGACCCAAATCTTAAAAAATATACCTATTCATCATTACCTGGAAAAAAGACTGAAAAGTTCCCTTAAGTATCAACATTCAAGGGCATGGGAAACTATTCAAAATACATTAAGGAGAAAAAAGGTTATTAAACAAATGATGCCTTTTTTGGTAAAAAGAATAAAATGAACCTAAAACTAATACAATGTTATATGTCAATTATATCTCAATTAAAAAATAAGAGAATAAAATGACATAAATATTTGCCAGGAAAAGGGCCAGAAGGAGATAACCTGATATGTAAATGGTCCAAAAGAGAGATTCTGGTGATTCTTTTCTCTTTATACTTTTTGGTACTAAAAAAATTTCCCCCCCCAAAAAGCCTGTATTCATCTTATTTTTTAAAAAATGTTTTTATTTAGAGATAGAAAAGGATGTTATGAAGAACAATCACACACATTCCCCCTGCCTAGAATTAAAATGATTAACAGTAAAGTGATCACTGCCAGAGGTGAGCAGCGCTCCTATGAATGTCTCTCACAATCATTAAAAGGATTAAATTGGAGAGAACTTGCCCTGTCTGGGACAGCCCAGGGTGGTGCTGTGGGAGGGCAGGAAAGGAGCACTCAGGGACTTAACTTCCTTCCACCTTCAGCCAAACCTTTGGCTCTAAGTGACTATTTCCAGGACGGAGGCGGCCCGGGTACAAGGGTGCCAGACTTGCCTGGCGCTTTCCCTGGAACATCCAGTGGCGGGCAGGGTTGGAAGAGGAGGGTCCCAGTAGAGCACTTTCCTCCTGAGGTCAGTTGGTGCCCAACTGGTGTTTACAAAGAGGGTGGGGCCCCAATCGCCTGGTTCTGAGGGCTTTGCTCTCAGGGGAGCTGGCCCACGGCAGGCCACAAGCAAATGGTGGCAAAACCACTGTCTCCTGCAAGGCTCAGAGGCCGGGCCGCAACTGGGAGGATTCTGGGAAATGAGGGTCCTGCAGCTAGGTGGTAAAGTGGTCAGCGGAGGTTAAGAAGATCCAGAGGAGGAAGGGAAAAGGGGAAGAGGCAGAAGCACTCACGTTTCTAAGAGCTTGGGTAGAAACTCAAGCTCTACCCAAATGGCCTCCATTTGAACTGATTTTTGAAGAGTTTACCATTGTTTCTTCTTCCTCTTCTTGAGAGAAACACCAACGTGAGAGAGAAACATCAGTGGGTTGCCTCTCACACTCCCACAACAGGGGAACTGGCCCACCACCAAGGCCAGGAATCAGACTCTCAACTTTTCGACCTTTGACCTTTCCACTTTGTGGGGCAACGCCCAACCAACTGAGCTATGCCAGCCGGGGCTCCTTTCTTCTTGATAATGTGGAGGGCAAGGGCCTCTGGGTCCACAACCAGCTCTCCAGGAAAATATCAGAGCGTCTCCTAGGAACTGAGAGGGAGATGAAAGTGGGGCCACTTGGCCCTTCCCCCTTCAACTGCCAGGCGCACAGCCCTTCACTATCCTCTCCTGGGCCAAGGCAGGCGGAGGGGGCAAGCCAGCGCGTCCACATGGGCCTGTGTGTGTGTGTGCATGCATGCAGGTGTGCACTCACGTGGGTGGGCAAGGATGGGCAGGTGGCAACCTCCAGGTGGACTATATTTTCCAGACCTGACCCTCGTCTCCAACATCTGGCGCACAAACCGAAGGTGGAACCAGCCTGGGACTCATGGGGTCCTGCTGGGGGCTGCTCAAGTATGTACAGGGTCATCTAACCTGGCATCCTGGTGGGGCTTCTGCCCACCTCCATGTTCAGGGGTTTCCTACCTGCTATGATCTGAATGTTTCTGCACCCCCCCAACCAAAAAAAATTCATAAGTTGAAATCTCAGTGCCCAAGGAGATCGTATTAGGAGGTGGGGCCTTAGGGAGTCGTTAGGTCATGAGGGCGGAGCCCTAGGAATGGGGTTAGGGCTCTCATGAAAGAGACCCCATGGAGCTGCCTGGCCTTTGGTATTTTGTTATAGCAGCCAGAACGAGGTAAGACACGGCCACTCTGACCAAGGAGCCCTTGCCCTCCTCCACAGCTGGGGCAGGAGGCAGGGACCCTGACGGTCTCCTTGCAGCCAGGTGGGGCCAGGTCTGGTCCAGAGAACAGAAGCCACAGTCACTAGAGGAAATGGTCAGAAGTGTGCGGAAAGAGCTCACTGGGGAGTGGGGCGGCACAATAATCAGCAGCAGCAGGTAACCCCCACTCAGGAGGCTGGAGAAACAAAGGGAGAAGTGGGAATAGCTCAGGGGCTGGAGCTGCCCACTGGGAGCCGCAGCCATGGAGGGGAGAGAGCCATGACCAGAAATGCCACTGGAGCCAGGTGGCCATGCACGTGTGTACGTGTGCGTGGGCTGGAGGTTGGAAGAAATACCCTGGTTCTCTCCTCCCTCTCCCAACTTCCTCCAGTACCTTTCCTTGGGTACACCTAGGCAGAAGCCAGCTGTCAGGGGAGGCTGGGGTGTGCCATGTGCCCTCCAAGATATTGAGCAGAACAGAGGAAGGTCAGGTGTGACAACAAGCAAAAAGAAAAACGTGGCCGGGACACAGGCCTCTCCAAGTATCCTCCTGCTCCCTTGGCCACCCCGCACCTGCCGTGGGGCTCCTGCTGGTTGGGGGTGGGCAGACCCCTGAAGCTGATGGCCAAACTTCTAAAGGGAAGCTCTGCTCACTCCTGGTTGGGTTCAGTAGACCCTTGCTGGCAGACATAGCCACCCCCTTAGTCTGTGCCTGCTTTGTCCTTCGCGCCAGCCACCGTGTTTCTCTCTGGTCCTAACTTCCTCTGCATCAGCACTATGTTTCAGGCCTGGAGCCCCACCATGGCCTTTCCCCATGCCTGCCCAAGTTATAAGACCGGAGAAGATGCCCCAAATTCCAAAGGTCTCCCACCAAGCATCTGTTTAAGAACGTGAGATCAAATCTAGCTCTGTTGCTTATAAACTCCAAGCAAGCAATTTCCAATTTTACCTCGATAAGCCGGTTTGCTTACCTATAAAATGGGGCTAGTGATGACATGTACTGCAGGGTTGTTGTGAAGACAGCATAAGCCAAGACAGGTAGAGCGGTAAGCACAGGGCTCAGCACACAGTAGGTGCACTACAAACGATGGGAGGGAAAGCCTGGAGTCACTGCAGACTCAGGAGGAAGCACCTCCGGACCCTCAAGGTCGTGGCTGATCAGGGTTTGTTCACTGGTCATTTCCCTTGAGATTTAATTCTTCCACTTTCCAGTTGGCTGAGGCATGAGGCAGCCCTCTCCCCAGTCTGCATGAGTGAAGTTCTCAAGGCTGGAAGGAGGAAATGTCTTACCTGAAACTGTATGCCCCTCCCCCCCACTTCCGGCGCCACTAATGACAGTCTGGAGGTTGAACGATGGGCACAAGGAACCTGAGAGTCCTGGCTGCCCGACCTGCTGAAAGTGTGAGCGCTCAGAGCCCCTGCTTGCCTGTTTCTCATCAGGACCGGCTTCTGGTCTCATCTGGAAGGACAACGCTGTGGCAGTCCAGGCCCTCCCCAGAGCTCTCTTCTGTGCTTGGGGCAGGAGGTCCACGTAGCATGTATTCCAGAATCTTGGGACTTTAGAGCTTGAAAAGTCTTTAAACAGAAGCCCAGACAGTTCAGGCTGGAAGAAGCCTCCTGTGGAAGCATAGGGAGTTCAGGCAAAAGCCCAGAGAGACCCCTCAATAGACTGTACATTGTTAGCGCTGGACGGATCTTCTGCCTGAACACGAGTGGTTCCTTCAGAGACAGCCTCAGGCAGTGCCCTGGGACTTTAGAGCTGGAAGGGAATGCTTCTGCTGGAAGGGGTGCTGGGGTGCATCTAACCCAACCCTCTGGTTTTATAGCTGAATCCTAAACTCTGTGTGTAAGCAGCCAGTGAGTGTGTATATGTCGGGGCAGGGGTTCTGAGAAGAACTTTCTGGAAATGAGGTCCATGTGACTACTTTAGGCGTTGAGGCTGGGGCAGAGAGAAAGAGAAGTGCTTATAGTTTATCTGTGAGGTAGTCATTACAGGTAAGGGAAGACAAATAGCAATTGGGGATCCATTCCAGAGTATTTACTGACCCCTTTTGTGCCAGGCCCAGCAGGGGCACAAAGAGGAGCGAAACACCGGAGGGTAGGATGTGATGGAAAACCAGCTCAAACTAGTTTAGACGAAAGAATCCATATTGGATCACATAAACGAAAGCCCAGAGGCAGGGTGAGTGTTATGGACTAAACTATGCATCCCCCTCCCCAATTCATATGTTGAAGCCTTAACTCTCCATGTGGCTGTATTTGGAGACAGGGTTTTTAAGGAGGTACCATATTCTGCCATGTATAACGCACTCCTGTGTATATAGTTCATACCCATGCTTTTGGCCCAAACTTTCCGGAAAAAAATCTTTTGTTTTAATTTTTTAATTCAGTTATTTATTCATACCTAGAAACAAAACTGATGATTGTATTCCAGGCTTTTATTTTGCATGCGGATATTATTATTTCTTTCTAGAGTTACACATTTAATGTATAAGCATAAATAATTAAAAACATTTATATAGATAATGGAATTAGTACACACCCATGTATAATATGCACCCTTATTTTTCCCTCAAAAATTTGGGCAAAAAAGTGCACATTATACACGGCAAAATGAGGTAATTCAGATTAAATGAGGTTGCAAAGGTGGAGCCTCCATCCGGCAGGACGGACACCTTTTAAAAGAGACGCCAGAGCTCGAACACACAGAGAGGAGCTCATGTGACATCACAGTGAGAAGGTGGCTGTCTACAAGCCAGGAGAGAGCCCTCACCAGAAACCAGCCCTGATGGCACCTTGATCTTGGACGTCTGGCCCTTCAGGACTGTGAGAAAATTAATTTCTGTTGTTTAAGCAACAAAGCCTGTGGCAGCCCAAGCAGACGAAGACAGTGAGCTTCAGAGGTTAGTCCAGAAGCTCTGACTCCATTTCCCTGTGATTCTCTCAGCTCCACCCTCCCTTTGTGCAGCCCCGTTCGTAGGCTGGTGGCAAGAGGACTGCCATAGTTCCAGGCTCAATGACATCCTGAGGAAGAGGAAAGAGGAGGTTGTTCCACGATGCTCTCTCTTAAAAACAACAGAGCTCCTGCCCGGCAACCCCCGTCACAGCTTGCCCAGTAACTCACTGGCCCTAACTAGGCCACAGGTTCAGTCCTGAACCAGTCCGAGTCCTGGCTGCATATTTTATAGAGTTTGGGAAGGCGGCTGTAACAGAGAGACTCCAAATACAGAAATATAGCAAAATAGAAATCTATATCTCTTTCATATGATATGAGTTCAGAAAAAAAAAAGTCTTCAAAGGTGGCTAGGAGGGCTTCATCACCCTCCGGATGTGGCTTCCTTATCTACGTCCAGGGAGACTCCTTCAGTTTTTAGCCTCTCCAAGTTGGGGGCGGGACACAAGAAGGGTCAGGGGAGCCATGCACATTCCTCTGGAGGGCACAGCCTCGAAGTGATACAACCAGTTCTGCTCAACCAGTTGGTGAGAACTTAAACTAATGCCACATCAAGCTGCAAGGGAGACTGGGAAATGTAGTCTTACGAGGTAGCCATCTGCTTGGCCAAAAAATTGGGAGTTCTGTTATTAAAGAAGGGGAGAGTGGGAACCAGAGAAGTCTCTACTGCACACTGATTAGTTCAGGCCCAGGTTCATGAACCAATTCTTACAAAGGGTGGGAGACCCAACCCTGGAGCTGGGCAAGGGCTCAGTTTCCATGGAGACACATGGGCTTGCTTAAGCCTCTGAACTTTGGGTGTGTATGTTATAACCGCTTAACTTGTGCACTAAGTAGGACACTCTGCCTTGCATTTCTTTGGCTTCTCTTAGGAAGCTGGAAGGGGGGAGTGGGTGTTGGGTAATCAGCCAGCAGTACCCACTACACTATCTGCCTCAGAGGCCCTTCCACTCTGTTTAAACAGATAACAAAGGGTCAACGTGACAAACGGTAAACCAGCAGCAAGACACAAATCCCAATAAAAACAGAGAAGAGTGACAAGAAGTCTTCTCACAAGAGATAGAAGGGAGCCTTGAGTTCATTTTGTCTGGGTCTTAAAGGACACGTGGGAATTCCCCAGATAATTTTGGTTGGGGAAGGGCCTTTCAGACAAAGAGAAAAGCAAAAGGACAGAGGTGTGAAGGCCCCCAAGGTGTGGTTAGAGAGCAGGAGGCTGGGAAGTAGCGGGGAGAAGTTTGGGATTAAAAGCCAGGGGCGGCAGCAGCCTTTGGACGGGCCTCTGAAGCTGTGCAGCATTTTTCACGCGGCAGAGGCATGGTCAGACCCACGTCTTTCTCTGAGGAGGAGACTGGAGGATGACTCGTTAGGCAGCTATTTCACAAATTCAGTTGAGTAATGAAGAGAGAGCCTGCATAAGGCTGTGGTGGTGCGAACGGAGACAAGCAGTTAGTCTGCAGGGAGACTGACAAAACTTGGTAACTGGGTGGCTGGGTGGCTAAGGGGGGCTGAGCAAGGACGAGTGGGGTTTTAAACATGGCTTCTTATGATTCTAAATTTATATAGTTGTGCTAGAAACCCGGAGAAGTAGAGGAAAAGCAAGCTTTGGGGTGAGAGGAGAAAACGACTCCCCAATGTCCTAAGGCTGGTTTGTGACAGACTTCTTTGGGTTCCTCAAACGTATGACATTCACTCTTAACTCAAGGCTTCTGGACACTCTGTCCCTACTCCATGGAACACTGCCTCACCCTCAAGTCTCCAACTGGCTAATTTCTCATTTCCTCCAAGAGCCTTTCTTGACCCCGAGACGGAGGTAAGAAACCCTCTGTGATTTTCTTACAATATCCCTCTCTGTTCTCTAATACCTCTCATTCAGGGTTGTTCAATGTCTGCCGTCCCCCACTCAGCCTGTCATTTCCACGGCGCAGGGCCGCATCTCCTTGTTTGCCGCTTCCTTCTCAAGGCCTTGTCTCGTGCCCGGCACACAGTAGGCACTCATGCTGGGTCTGAGGTATTTATTCAACAGCCATGGTGGGAAATGGGAGTTAGCCAATAGTTTTTATCAGGGCACATTCAGATGTGAGGCAAGGCAGTCAGGCCACCATGGGGACAGGTGGGTGAGCCTTTCAGAGGCCTGGATCACTCTAGACCACTGGTTCTCAACCAGGGGCGATTTTGCCTCCTAAGGACATTGGGCGCTTTCGGTAGTCAGGACTGTGCGTGCGTGCATGTGCGTGCCGCTGGCATCTACAGGGCAGAGGCCAGGGGTACTCCTAACCGCCCTGCAGCGCACAAGGCGGCCCCCCGCAACAAAGAATTATCCAGCCCAACAGGCCACTAGTGCCAGGGTTGAGAAAGCCCGCTCTAGAGAAGGGTGAGCCAATTGGATGGCTAAGTTTCCGTTTGGCCTACTGGCTGCTATGGCCCAACTGAGTAAGAGCAAGAGAAGCTCAGGGGCTGTCACAGGAAATAGGGACTTGTGATGTGCAGCCAGGAACCACCTTGGACTGGGCCTCAGTCAAGGGCCCCAACACCTTGGGCAGTTTCTTTCCCCTTAACTGAACTCCGGGCCATAAGCCCAACAGGCCCAGCCTGGCCCTTGCCTCCCTCTGACTCACTCCACTGGGTTCCTCTCGCTCTTTGGTGGAAGTGGCCACCACACTCTTCCCACCCCATCTGCCTCGCTGATTATTTTCAGCTTGGCTTGCAGAGGCCCAACGCTGCAATTACACCCCAACCTCAATGGCTCCTTCTGAAAATAACATTTGGATTGAAGAAAACCTCAGTCTGGTGGGCTGGATTTCATACTAAACAGTTAAAGAGTGGGTGTGGGCATGGGGGTAGAGGGGGGGGAAGGAGTGGCACAATGGTACAATTAAGAGAAGAATCTGGAAGAAGGGGAAGGAAAAGGAAGTGAAGAGAGGGAAGGGGGGGTGGTGGTAGGAGCTGCTGCATAAAGAAAATATATCTATGGGCAGGGGTCAGCCATCTTTTAGGTCTTGGGCCAAGTCTTCATTTATGCCTCTAATTGAAAGTTTTGTTTGATGAGATAATCTCCAACCCCCCCCTGCCCCGCGCCCCCCCCCCCCCCACCCCGCCGCTGCCCCAGTCGTTGAGGACTGGGAAATACACATCTGCCTTGGGCCAGAAGAATTAGTCTATGGGCATACCAATCTTTATCCAAGCTAGTAACCAGATTTTCCGACCCCAAAATAGGAGCCACATGGTTTGACATAGGATTTTTGTTCTCTTTCCAGGTGAGAATGGCAGTCTGGGAAATGTAGTTTGATGATGCTAATAGCTGGAATTTCTAAGCAGTTCCATGGCCAATGGAGGAGAGTATACAGGACCTTCAAAGTAGAGATTCGCATGGAAGCCAGAGATTTATGGGTTTTTTTAGTTCAGAGAAGAGAATGAAACACTAAAAATGAGAACCTCTTTCCCACCCAGGGGGAGGGGAGGTATAGAGTGTTAGGAGAGAAATAACTGAAAGCATCTTTTGGATTCCAAGGAGGCAGACAGAGATCAAAAGGCTGTATGAGGCAAGATTTGGGAAAGTAGGCAAGAAGGAGTTAGAGCTCAGTTCTGGAGTCAGCCAGACTTGGGTTCAAACGCAGACTGACTAACCACCTGGGTGACCTCCAGCAGTAACTTAGCCTCTTTGGATAGGCCAGCCGTATAGGCTCCAGAGTGAAGCTAGCAGAGTTTGCATCCTGACTCAGTGATGTTCGGCAAGTTACTTAACCTCTCTGTGCCTCCCTTTTCTCCTCTGTAAAATGTAAAGAACACCCACCTTCTAAGGTGTCTAAAGGACTTGCAATAGTTAAAGTGCTTAGAACAGTGCCTGGGACATTGGCAATCACTCAACATATGTTAGCTATTATTATTATTACCTCTGGAGGCTTTCTCCAAATGTAGCAGCAAGTAACTTTTAGCTAACATACACTTTTTTATTTGGATAGTTATAAATTTATTTTCAAGTGTATTAAAATATGTGACTAGCACATCAAAGCTGTGGTTTTGCTTAGGGCAAAGCTATGTAGAACACAGGAGTCAATTTAAAGAATAAGGAAAGTCAGTAAAGTAAAACAAAAAAGTCGGTTAAAAACTCACACTATAGGTGGACTCTGAGTATGAAAGAAAATCATGCAGGCAATACCTGAATGGCTGAATAATTCTGAAAATAATATACAATGCCATGTTTCCTTCTGCTAAAAAACAAAACAAAACAAAACATAAAAACCTTCTGAGGCACAAGGGTGGAGAAAGCAGGCTGGGACCATACAGAGCAAGACGCTATCAAAACTTTGCCTTTTTCCCCCCCTGTAACCATTGTTCTTCCCTTTTTTGTGAAATTCAAGGGGGGCTCAGGCCAGCGAGACCTGAGGCCCTAACGAGCGTTTGAGCCCCGACGGCGTGGTGGATTGGGAGGGCTCAGGGGAGGGAAGCTGAATTGAAAAGCCCAGCTCTGGAAACCGCAAGCCAGCTCCCCGACTTCACTCTCCCGTCGCTTTTAGGGCGATTCGGGCCTCTCTGATTTTTTTTGGATCACTGGGTCAATCAGTCAGCCAATGCCTCAGGAGAAGTTTAATTAAGCTCAGATCGCCGGCGCGGGCTGCCAAAGGTCTCGAGCCCGCCCCGCTCCCGGCACAGCAGTGCAAAGCCTCTCCCCAGCCCGGCCCAGCAGGCCCGCAGCCCGCGCATGCGCGGCAGCAGGACGCCGGCGCCCCGCGGCAGGCTGGGCTCCCAGAACGGCGTTGCAAACTGTTGCATCAGACAGCAAGCAGCCGGCCGGGCCGCCAGGGTTTCTAGGAAGATAGGAAGGGTTTGAGATCTTCTGTGGTCTCTTGGGAGCGCTGGCCGTCACTCTCTGTGTTTACACTCTGGTAACACAATCCCCTGAAATCTCAAGCTTGCGCCAGTCGGGGAGGGCCTTAGCCACAGGTGAAATTCGCTGAACTCCACTGCTCCAGCCCCACCCCATGGCCCCGGGCGGGACCAAGTGAACTGCACTCCTTTTGCTTTATTTATAGAATGGGCCCTGAAGGAATGAGCTGGGTTTGATTTCTCTTCCCAAGTACAAGAATGCCCCTGAGGAATTTCTCACTCTGTGAAAGTGCAAAACTAATTTCCCCAGACAAGTGCTGGTGCCGGTTCCCAAAAGGGCTTGGAAAGATCCCAGCAGGAATGTTCAGTGGTTTCCAAATCTCTTCACCCCAGCAGCAGACACGCAGACACTGACCACCAAGAACTTCTCGGTGGGTGGACACACATCTTCCACAGATAGGCGTTCTTTTTGGCATAGCTCAGGCCCCCAAGTTATGGAGACTTTGGACAAGAGCCAGAGAATGCACAACCAGAAACTTAGGCAGACACCACACATATAGTGAGTTCTCCAGATTCAAGTGGTTCTGCAGCTCAGGTAAGGAAAGGTGGTCCTTACTCTCCATCATTCTGGGCTCTGAGCCACTGCCTCCCTCAAGTGGAGTCAAAACAATGCTGGATCTAAAAGGGGGGGCAGTCTTGGGGGTGAGATATTCAAGAAGAATAAGAGCACTGATTTGGAATCTCCTTTCTAAAGGGACTTCCAGGGACGTAGTCTGAATTCTACGGTTCAATCCTCTATTTATTTATTTCATTTTTTGGAATGGGTCAAGACCAAGACAATTCAGTGTTAATAGATTTTCCAAAAAGACAAAACTGGCAATTTACCTTAAGCTTTCTGTCTTTTTTAGGGTGTTGATGGTAAAAATCTCTCCCATTGGAAGAATCTTGAAAGCTAAAACAGGCCTAGTGTCCTTCCTCCCCCTTATTATTGTGAATTATTCAATCCCAAGATTCAATTGAAAAATGACCCGAAAACTGGTAAGCATTATCTGACACATGTCCCTTTGTCAAATAGTCACTGTTTGTTTGTTTAAGACAACATTTTCCTTTGACCAGTGGGGTATTGTGGCACTATGGGATTTTTCATTGTAATAGATACTTCATAAATATGGCCCAGACTGTTTTGGTCATCAACAATGATCTTGTGTCCTGGCTGGTGTGGCTCAGTGGATTGAGCACTGGCCTTCGAACCAAAGGGTCACCAGTTCGATTCCCTGGGCACATGCCTGGGTTGCAGGCCAGGTCCCTTGTAGGGGGCACGTGAGAGGCAACCACACACTGATGTTTCTCTCCCTCTTTTCCCCTATCTCTAAAAATAAATACATAAAATCTTAAACAAACAAACAAACAATGATCTTGTGAACCGAAGGAGTGACAGGATGGAAAAGGATGGAAAAGGATGGAAAGGAATGTGGGCAAGTGCTGGAGTTGGAATATTTCCAGGTCCTGTTCCTGAGGGTATATCAGGGCCCAGAACCTCTGCCAAATAGGTGCCACCAAGGCAAGGTGGCATTTAGGGCCCGGGGGCACGGTCTCAGGTAGCTGCTAGGAGCTGACAGAATCTCAGGTATCCCAGCAATTGTTCTCACCTGGGGAAGCAAGTTGTTTCCTATTGTGGGGCCTCTCAGGCTTAAAAGTTGGAGCTACGTAGTCAGCAGCCAGGTGGGAATGGGAGAAGGTGAACTCCTAAGCTCATGTTAGATTCTCTGCTCTATCCCCAGCACGTACAAGTAGAGGGCTCTTCATGCATGTTTGCAGAATAAATGCATTGAAAAAATGAGGGAAGGAGCAGAGAGAGGAAAGGTCAAAGAAGTCCAAGGACTTTGTAAGAGGCAGCGTGGCATGTCCAGGGCTCTCTTGGTTTTGGGTAAGAGAAGAATCCTTCTAGTTCAAAGACATAGAACAAGGGATTGAAAATTGTTAAGTGACATCTCTCATGAGGTCTCTTCTGCCTTGGTTTCCCTGTTTGGAAGGGCCTCCAATTGGTGATTCTGGAGTGTGAGTAGTCACTCTGTGTAACCAAGTCTAATGACATCATCAGTGATTGCCTCACTTAACTGGATTCCCAGAGCAAACTTCTGAGAAAGTGAGGGGTCTGCGGGAGCATGTGTGAGTAAGGTCCAGAGGACAGGAAAATCCCCCAGAAGCCACACTTTAAAACTATAAGCAGAGTGTGCCCAGATGGTTAGATGATGCAGACATGGACTAAAAGTGATTCGTTTTCCACATTTATTGGGCACGCACAGATTCTAGACACTATACCGAGCCCAAACCCAGACAGAGCTCCTGTTCTAAGAGCTTATGATCTAAATTCCTTGTGGAAAGTCTGTCTTTGAAACGTTTAAGTCACCTCATTTAATCCGCATTTCCACTTCAAGTCATGTACCTCCTTCCTGAGAAACCCACCACATTTGAAGTTTGTAGCTGGCCTTCCTTCTGTTTTTACTATTTACGTGCCAATTTCAAGGGTGGAGAGAGCCACATTAGTTTTAAAATAAAACACAAATAGCAGAATGAGGCTTGGTTAAAGTAAAAACCACAGAAGGGATTTTTTTTTTCCCTCTCATACTTTTCAGATTTTCCTAGAACCACCTTTATTTCCTCAGAGCCCAGACATAGAAAGTGAGTGGGCCTCTCTGGATGCTCTCCCAAGAGCAAGCTAAAGCCTCACGCCTGTTCTCTCACTGTGCCTTTAGGTTTTGTTTTTCTTTGGAGACAATGGAGTACCAAATGGGGGCTTAGAAAACTATTGAAGCCCCTCATTCACGTGTGGTATTTTTAAGCATTCAGAGTAGATCTTGGTTTGCTTTGGCATGGTTTGTATCTTACTTCTTCTGTTCATTGTATCAGCTTGTACGTTCTGGGTGACGCGGCACGGCTTTAAAGTCAGATTTCCCTGGTGGATTCCCAGCATTGCCACTTACCAGTCTTGTGACCTCATCTGTCAAATGAGAATAATGATGCACACCTCTCATGGCTGCAGCGAGGATGAAGGAGTCAAAACACAGGGCTCAGCGCAAAACAAGCACTTAATACACTGTAACTATTGTGAAAATAAATCCTTTCATCTATTTGCTCCTTCCTTACCCACCCCCTCCGCCTATTTTGGAGAAGGAAAGAAAATTAGTTATCTATTCCAAGGGGGTGATTTATTCCCATTTTACATTACCTAAGGACCCCGTGAGAAGGGGAGGGAAGGCCGAGTTTGACTTGCAAACACCTGGGCCTTTTAATGGGATGGGGTCAGTGTTCTTTGCCTCTCCGCAAGAGGGGTCTAAACCAGAAGCGGAGGGACTGGGGAAACCTCGAAGGCCAATGGTGAGGTGGCCGGAGCACAGAAGATGCGGAGGAGTGGTCGGGAAAGCAGGCCCAGAGCTGAGATGAGAGGCCAGAGGGCCTCCGGCTACCAAGAAAAATCGCTTCGGTGGTTCTGAGTCTACAGGTCTGCCAGTCGAGGCCGCCAGCCTAGGGGCCTGGTGGCCGTGGGAGCGCGTGCGGCAGCGCCCTCTGCCGGCCACGCTGGGCAAGTCAGCTCCGCGCTTGCTCCGCCGCCCTGCAGGTGGGACTTCGCATCCCTCCCGCAGCCTCCGCCTCCGCCTTTGCTCCATCCCCGGCGAGGACCCGCGCTAGGACCCGAGCTATCCGGTCCCCGACTGGATTTCGGAGACGCGTCCCTATCTGACTCCTGTGGGCTGAGCAGAGACGATGCTCGGAAACATTCGATTCACCTGGGGATCGGAGGCCGAGGGAACCTACCCGAACCCCGCAGAGGCTGCGCCCCTTGGTATTCGGGGCCAAAGCCTGCTGGGCTGTCCGAGGCTGTTTGGAAGCGGCATCGCCTATGGCCAAGACCGCGGGTTCTGCCGACAGAGAGGAGCCTTGGGTTCGCTTTCTGCCTCATCCATTTTCCAGCTAGGTGACCTTGGGCAAGGTACTTAAATTTCCGTGTGCCTTAGTTTCCTCATCTTTAAGATGAAGAGAATGATCCCAATCGTAATGGATTGCCATGAAGAGTACGTGGGATCAGACAGCATGCGTTGGAATTCTGGCCCTGACATCAGTTAGCTGTGTGCTTGGGGCAAGTTACTTAACCTCTCTGTGCCCCCGTTTCCTGCAAAATAGGGGAATTGCGGTACTTACCTCCGAGGGTTGTTGCCTGCAACGCGCTTAACACAGTGCCTGGCACAGAGTAAGCGCTCAATAAATGGTGGCTATTATGGTTGTTGTCGTTATTATTGTTCTTAAGTCCGCTGAGCACACCAGCCGCACTAGCTGGCGGCTATTATTTCTCTCTCTCTTGGGTCCTGCTAGTTCTTTCTGGGCATTGTTAAAATCTTTTACCCTGCGCTCGCGTCCTTATCAGTTGCCGAAGGACAGCCGGCCTTCCTGAGCCTGGAAAATCGAGGTTTCCCTGGAGGAGGGCCAAGGACGCGGCCGCGGGCATCAAGGACCGGGGCCTCCCCGGAGAACGCGCCACGCCGCCTCCGCCCGTGCCTCCATTAGCGCGCGCCAGAGCCGCAGTGACGTCGCCAGGTCCGCGAGAGGTGGGGAGGCGCGGCCTGGACAGGGAATCTGGGGTGGCGGGGATGACCTGGGTGGCCCTGCTGTCCCCGGAGGCTGCAGCCGGGGCAGCCTGAGAAGCTGCGGGAAGGCCCCTTCCCAGGCTGGCTCTGCCGTGCCGGTCTGAGCCGGGCATGCTCGGGCTCCGCCTGCAGCCCGGCGGGGAGGCCGGAGATGCCAACACCTGCCACCGTGCTCCCGGGCCCCTGCAGCCCAACGTGGCGCTGACCTCCCGGCCGCAGCTCAGCGTCTGCGTGGTCCTTCCCCTCCTGTTCTCTTCCCCGCACCTGCCCCAATCCTCTCCCTTATCGTCCCCCAGCAGCCCGCAGAGCTGCTTCTTCCTCTAGCCTCCTGGACCAACTTATTTGCTGTGAGGGGTTAATAACCACCCACAGGAGGCGCCTCCCAAACCCAGCTTTCCCTCCGCAGCCCCTGGCGCGCCCATCCCGTTGCTGGCTGGACAGTTCCACTTGGCTTGCCCTGCGCGAACCTCTAACTCGCCGAGTCTTGCCCATCTCAGACATGGCGCCACCACCCACCCCATCTACCTAGACTCCTCCTCGCCTTCCCTCCTAAATACGTCTCTAGGCACTTTCCATTCTTCATCCTAATTCCAGCCTGGCTTTGGCTATTAACATTCTCCTCGAAGATCTCCTTGTCTGCAGTCCTACCCCCTTCACGTCCGCCCACCACGCACTGCGTGAGCAGCCACCTACAGCCCGTGTCTGACTGTGCCCGCCTTAGCTTAAGGCTGCCCTGACCCCAGAACTCTCTGCCTTGGATCTGCTGGTCTGCCACTTTTTTTTTCCCCTTCCAATCTAACACCTTTCGAGCTGGGGCCAAGATTTTGAAGGTCATCAATGTCTTTATTGCTGTTGGGCCCTACCCAGGAAATTTGCACCTCACTCCCCCTTCTCCCCTAATTGGCTTCTTCTTACTCATTCTCCAGAACTCAAGAGGTGAGTCACCTCTTTAAGAATGCCTTTCTTATTCCACTATCTGGCTGAGTGAAGTGTCTCTGGGCCTCCAAAGGGCTCCATCCCTACTGCTCTCCTCCTATTCGGGATAGAGACACGTGATGCTTCCAGATGGCCTGTGAAGCCCTGCATGGTCTGTGCATCAACCCCCCCGCCCTCCCCGCCCCCAGGTCCAGCCCCTTCCTGCCTCAGCTCTGAACACGCTGAGTGACTCAGTTCCTAGTCTCTTCGTTCATTCACCCTCCCACCCCAGGGTCTTTGCACAGCCTGTCCTCTGCCCGGTTTACTTTTCAGCCCTTCCTCACCTATCAATTTTTGGTTGTCATCCTAGGTAAGCACCATTTCCTCAGGACACCTTCCCTGTCCCCTCCCCCAATTCAGTGAAATCCTCCTTTGATAGATCAAAGCACATCAAAAGCCGCAGAGAATAACAGCAACACCGGTTTGCTCTTCGCCTTTCCCCTACCACCACCCCCTTTGCCAAAGCTTAACGGTTACCAAATTTTCTTTAAGTCCTTTTTTAAGGACATAAAACTTTACACATCTAGCTGGAGCCTGCTGAACCCGTTTCAGCCCTGCCCCTAAGGTAACCAACCATTCTCCTGCATTTGGGGTTTATCATTCCCATCACGTTTTTGAATTTTCAGTGCACCTATCCGGGCCTGTGGACACTTAGTAGGGCTGTCCGGCATGTTTGCGAGCTTGGAGGAAATGGCATTGCACTGCCCGTCGTCGCGCAGCTTGCTCTTTTCACTCAGCATTACGATTTTGAGATGTGCGCACACTGATACATGGCGGTTCCAGATCATTTATTTTCACAGCCGATTAGGGTCCCGTGGTAAGGGTTCACCACACTTTACTTACCCATCTCCTTCCGGGGGACATTTGGTTCATTTTCAAATTATTTTGTTCTTCGAAACAATGCTACAATTCGTATTTTTTAGACCCTTCCCCTGGTGTGAAAATGAGCCATCTGGGCAGATATCTGGGTGTAGAAGCGCTGGATTCCGGTCATGCAAGTCGGCAGCTTCGCTTGGCGTGGCTGAGCAGTTTTTCCAAGTGGCTGTACCGAGATGGCAGTACATGCGTTCCCATGCTCTGCATCCTCAGCGGCAATCGGTAGTGTTACGCTTTAACGTTTTTGCCAGGCTGATGGATGTGAGAAGGTAATTTCAAAGTTTTAATCTGCATTCCCTGTTTAGAAGGGAGACTGAACGTACTTTCATTTGGTTATTGGCCATTTGCTTTCGGTCTTTTTAAAAATAGAATTTTATTTATTTACTTATAGAGAGAGGGAAAGGGAGTGAGAAAGAGAAACATTCGTGTGTGAGAGAAACATTAATTGGTTGTCTTTCACATGCCCCCACCTGGGAACCTGGCCCACAACCCAGGTATGTGCCCTGACTGGGAATCGAACTGGCAACCTTTCAGTTCTCAGGCCAGCACTCACACCACTGAGCCACACAAGCTAGGACTTTCTATCTTTTTTTTAATTGTCCATTGATTTATTTGACAGTGCTTCTATTGGATTATCTCTTATTAAGTGTAGGAGTTCTTTATATGTCCTAGATACTACTCCTTTATCAGGTGTCAGGCTGTAGCCCATCTGGCCTTTTACTCAGAGAGAGAGAGACATCAGTCTGTTGTTCCACTTGTTGATGCGTTCGTCGGTTGCTTTTTGTGTGTGCCCTGACTGGAGATGGAACCTGTAACCTTGGTGTATCGGGACAGTGCTCTCACCAGCTGAGCTAGCCGGCCAGGGCTCTCCATTGCAATTTTAAATCTGTGTGATTACTTGATTAATGTCTGACTTTCCCACTAGACCACAAGCTCCATGAGAAGAGGGACCATCCCCAGCAACTAATATGGTGTGTAACACACACCAGGAACTCAAGAAATACTTCTATCCAGACTGAACTGCATTGGCATTATTTGTCCTTTTATATGGTCGTTTTCTGAGACCTCACCTTTGAGACCAGGAATCTGAAGCTCTTTATTTATTTTAGTATCTCCTTTAATACAACACCTCTGGCACAGAGTATATATCCAGTCATTTTTGTTTAATTACCAATTTCCTTTGAACTTTCTCTTTCTTTCCTTTCTTCTCAACCCATTTCATTCCTGTAAGCCCAGGTATAGTATCTATAAAATGAATAATAAAAACCTTCTCAGCTATTTGGGGCAATCACACAGCATAATGTATGTAAGTGGAGTAAGTAGAGCACTGCTTAGCACACAGTTGGTGCTCAATAAGTGCTGACTTTTGTCATTCTCACAACAATCATTCTGATGTCTAAAGATATATTCTGTTTAATTTTAACAGACAGAGTTCTTTCAGACAGAGAATAAAAGCGAATTTCCTGAAGATCTGGTGAGCGGGTTTTTTTCTTTTTTTTCCCCTTTATTGGCATTTGACCCACTACATAAGGCTCAGTCCCAACACAGTCTCTGAAAAGCATCAAATATCATTCTTCTCCTTTTATAAATTCCAGACATATCAAAGGCACATGAACCATACACAGACTCAAACCTTTAAGTGGAAACATATAAAGGCCAGTTCCACGTCTTTGGCCAGAAGTCAGAGAGCAGAAAGGAGGTCTGCCGGTGATAACCGGGTGGGAGCTAGTGGCCGAGGCCAGGAACAAAAGCCGACTGCGCACATCTGTTCCCTACATGCCATTGATCGTGTGACCTTTGATCTATTTATAAAATGAAGATGATAATTCTTGCTTTTTTCCTGGAGGTTGAACTTCATTAATTACTCATTTTTAAATGTTTTAAGATTCTCAATGGGAAAAGCAGTTTGGCCTTATTTAAACAGCTCTCCCAGTAGGTAAATGGCCCAGCAACATCTGTCCACAGAACACAGGAATCCGATCCCCATTGTACCATAAGGGGAGGCCAGGAAGTTGGATCTGTTTCCATCAGACAGGGAGAACCCCCATCATCCCTGGCTTCAGGCTTGCAGGAATGAGACGTCTCCAAGCAGCCTTATTTCAACAGGATGTACCCCTACACAGAGGCCCCTCATCTCTAGGGTTTCATCTCTGCTGGGGGAAAGCAGGGGGCTGCACTGTGCCGTCCTCAATGGGAGCCCACCAGAAAGAACACCGAGAGCTACAGAGACTCCTGGAAGCAGCCCCTCCGCAGAAGGCCCTGAAGCAACTTTGCTGGGAGATGGAACAGGGGAAGGTAGGCAGAACCAGAAAGCATCATCAGTGAGCCTTTGTGGAGGCTGACCTCCTCCACTCAGAAACTGGGCTACGAACAGACCCAATGGGACAGAGGGCTGAGATTGCTGTGACCGTTCCGTGTCGCAGCACCCAAGAGTGAAGCTGGCCCTCCTGCGGCTGTTGGACCTAGCAAGAACATGTTGGGGGAGAGAACCCGGGAGCCAGAAGACCAGGCTCTAAAATCCAGAGGCAAAACATAGCAGCTGGTCACTAAACTTCTCCAAGGCTCAGAGCCTCCACTGTGGGTGGGGATACTAATAACACCAACCTGTCAGGGTTGTTAGGAAGATTTAACAGGAAAGGCATGTCACAGGGTGCCACTCATGGAAGGGGTTCAGTCCATATTCAGTAAAAAGATTAAAACACTAAAAATTCATTTAAGACTGAGCAGAACTCACCCCATTTACTTTTGAAAGCAATTTCCTTTCTCTTTATTCTTATAGTAATACTTGTACGCGATACAGACAAATGAAAACACAACAGCACAAACAAGGATACAGTGAAAAATGAACATCTCTGTCACTGGAATCTAGTGTCAGCCGTTTCCCGTTACCTGGTGGCAATGCGCATCCCCAGGTTGTGGTGTATCTTTTAGAGATCTTCTGTGCATGTTGAAGGGTCAATGTGGATTTTAAACTGTGCTTTCTCGTTACACAAATAACTTGCCATATACTCTCTAATTATACTTTGCATTTTTTCACTAAACAATGTATCTTCACATTAATTCTCTATCAGTATATAGAGGTGCCTCATTCTTTCTAAGGCTGTGTAGTCTTACACTGCATTTATTTAGCCAGTCCTCTATAGATAGATGTTTAGGTTTGGGCAGTTTTCTATGGCTGCTGTACCAAAGTACTATGAATTGAGTGACTTAAAACAACACAAATCTATTACTTTACAGTTCAGGAGTCTGCAGTGGGTCTGGATGAGCCGATATCGAGGGTTGGCAGGGTTGCGTTCCTTTGGAGGCTCTAGGAAAGAATCCGTGTCCTGGCCTTTCTAGCTCCCAGAGACCACCTGCACTCCTTGGCTTGTGTCCCCTCCCTTCATCTTCAAAGCCAGCCACTGCAGGTCAAGTTTTGCTTCAATCTCCTCATTCTGACTCTCCTGTTCTGCTTCCCTCTTTCCCTTTAAGGGCCCTTGGGATTATATTGAGCCAACCGGGATAATCTAGGATAATCTTCCTGTTTTAAGGTCAGCTGTTTCCAATCTTAATTCCATCTGCAACTTTAATTCCCTCTTGCTATTCATGGCCACAGGTTCTGGGGATTAGGATGCGGACATTTTGGGGGGGGCATTTTTTAACTACCACTACAAACAAAATTGATAAATGTCCTTGTATAAATGTTATTTCCTGTGAGTATATATGTAAGATAAAGTCTGAGAAGTAGACTACCTGTGTAAAAGGGCATGTGTTTTAAAATTTTGGAAGGTGTTACCAAATTTTGCTCCAAAGATTGTACCAATTCACACACCTACCACCAATGTATTAGTGTAAGTTAAAAAAAATTAGTAGCCTTAATTTTTAGAAAGATGTTATTTATTTATCTCTAGAGAGAAGAGAGGGAGGGAGAAAGAGAGGGATAGAACTTCAGTGTGTGGTTGCCTCTTGTGTGCCCCCTACAGGGGGTGGGGGGACCTGGCCCAAAACCCAGGCACGTGCCCTGACTGGGAATTGAACCGACAATCCTTTGGCTCACAGGCCTGCGCTCAATCCACTGAGCTACACCAGCCAGGGCAGTAGCCTTAATTTTTTAACAGCAGTTTTAGGTTTACAGAAAAATTGATTGGAAAACACAGAGTTCCCACAGACCTCCTTGCCCCTCCATACTTCCCCCTACTATTTACATGTTGTATTAATGTGATATATTTGTTACAATTGATGAATCAATGATGATACATTATTATGAACTGAAGTCAACAGTGTACATTAGGACTCCTTCTTGGGGTTGTACATTCTGTGGCTTTTCACACATGTATAATGACTTGTACCCACCATTACAGTGTCATGCAGAGTAGTTTCACAGCCTAAAAACCCTTTGTGCTCCGTCAGTTCCCTCCCTCTCCCCGACCCTGAATCCTAGCCAGCACTGATATCTCTACGGTCTCTATAGCTTTGCCTTTTCCAGAAGGCCATTGTGTTGGAATCATCTAGCACATAGCCTTTTCAGATTGGCTTTTCTCACCTACCGATATGCGTTTGAGATCCTCATGTGTGTGTGTGTGTGTGTGTGGCTTGATGGCTCATTTCCTTTTATCGATAAATAATATTCCATTGTATGGATATACCACAGATTGTTTACCCATTCGCCTATTGAAGGACATGTTGGTTGCTTCCAAGATTTGGCGATTATGAGCAACGCTGCCGTGAACATCTGTGTGCACTTTGGTGTGCACTTAGGTTTTCAGCTGTACCAGCTTTTCACACCTTTGAACGTGCGTTATTTTAGCAAACTTTTTCGTCTTGGCTAATCTGATAGGTGAAAAGTGGTGTCTAGTTGTTTTAACGTACAATTTGATAAATAAAGGGGAAGTTTGACATCTTTTCATATTTATGTTTTTATTTCCAGAAATGGTCTGTTCATATTTACTTTTCTACTGGCTTGCTTTTTCTTAGTGATATATGCAACCTTTTAGTATAACAAGGAAAGTTAGAGGATTTGTGTTATAGTTTTACAAATATTTGGTCCAGTTTATTGTCTTTTGATTTTTTTTCATGTAGAAATTTGAAACATCGATAGCTCAGATTCATCCTTTTTTGTCCCCTTTGTGGGGGGGGGTTGTGTTTGTGTCTTGCCTTTACCACCCTGAGATTTTAGAAAGTTACCCTGTTTAATTTTCATGTTTTTATGATTTTACTTTTTATATTTAAGTCTCTGATACATCTGGATGTATTTAGGTGAAAGGAGCCAGGTAAGGTCCCACGTGCTGCTCTCCCCGCCTCCCTAACGCCCATCAAGGAATGCTTTTCCAGTGTCATTTCCCGAATAATCCATCTTTCCTGTTATTGGAAAGGCCACCGTATTATATGTTAAATCCTAATGGGTAATTGTATCTATTCTGGTCTTTTGAGCTAACTGCTTTGCTTACCAAAGTTTTACATTTTTAAATAACAATTTCATGAGACAATTCACATACTGTAAAATGCACCCTTTTAAGTATGTATTTCTGTGTTGTTGTTGTTGTGTTCACATTTTCCCAGAGTTGTGTGACCGTAACTGCTAATTTCACCACATTTTCATCGCCACACAGAGAAAGCCTGTCCCCTGTAGCCATCCTGCCTTCCTCCCTCCTGCAGCCAGCTCCTGGCAGCCACGAATGTACTTTTGATTTCTGTGGATTTGCCTATTCTGTACATTTCATATAAATAGAATTACATGGTATGGAGCATTTTATGACTGACTTTTCTCACTCGATGTTTTCAAGGTTCATCCATATTGTGGCATGTTTTGGCACTTCATTCCTTTTCATTGTTATATAATATTCACTTATATGGCTGTGCCACATTTTATTTATACATTCATCAACTGATGTACACTTGGATGTTTTCCATTTGGGGCTATTATAAATAATATTGCTATAAACATTGTATACAATATTTTTTTTGGTAGATATATTTTCTCTCTCTGTATAAAATTATATATATATAATTGCTGGGTCATATGGTAACTATATGTTTAATTTTTTGAAGAACTACTGGACTGTTTTCCAAAGTGGCTGCACCATTTTACATTCTTTTGGTTTGCAGGCCGGTGCTCAGTCCACTGAGCCGCACCAGCCAGGGCTCTGCTTTACCTTCTTAACAGCAGCATATGAAGGCTCCAATTTCTCCACATCCTCACCAACACTTGTCAATACTTGTCTTTTTTATTACAGCCCTCCTCTGGGGTGTGAAGTGACATCTCATTATAATTTTGGTTTGAGTTTCCCTAATGACTAATGGCATAGGGTGCCTTTTCATGTGATTATTGACCATTTGTGTATCTTGTTTGGATAAAAGTCTATTCAAATCCTTTGCCCACTTAAAAATTAGGGTTTGTTTGTCTTTTTTATTGAGTTGTAAAAGCTCTTTCTATATTCTGGACACTAGTCCCTTATCAGGGATATGATCTGAAAATGTTTTCTCCCATTCTGTTGAGTTGTATTCAAACTTTTTTTTTTTCACTTTCTTATGATGCTCTTCGAAGGATGAAAGCTTCTAATTTTGATGAAGTCCACTTTATTTATTTATTTTTGTTGTTTGTGGCTTTGGTGTTGTTATGTTTTAATGTCTGTTAAGAAGTCTGTCCCCGCCGTCTTATTTTCCCCAGGCTACTTCTGCATGCTTATTCTCTCGTGTGAATGTTCGAATCGGCCCATCTTGTTCCAAAAGCAGCTTCTTAAAAATATTTATTGATTTTAGAGACAGAGAGAAAGGGGGAGATGAGAGGGAGGGACGGGGAAAGGAGGGAGGGAGGAGGAGGGAGAGAGAGAGGTCAACTTATTGTTCCACTTGTTTATGCATCCATTGTTTGTTTCTTGTGTGTGCCCTGACCAGGTATCGAACCTGAAACCTTGGTGTATCGGGACTACCAACTGAACTACCCTGCCAGGGCTCCAAAAGCGATTATTTTAGTGTATTTTAAAAATTGGAGTCACTGTAAATATAATGATTTGTGAGAAATGTCATCTTTACAGTAGTACATCTTCTTATTAAAAAACGGGCTATGTATTTCCATTTATTCAGACTATTTAGCCCCTCAGTAGCATTCTAAAGCTTTCTTTTTTTAGATTAGGCCCATTTGTAATAGTTGTGTTTCATGTTGTTGCTCATCTGAATGGAATCATTTCTTATATTTTCGAACAGGCTGCTGATTGCACATAAAGAAGCTACTGACTTTTGCACATCAGTCATACAACCAGTCATTTTATTGATAATGAATAATTGGATTGCTAATTCCTAAGTGAGTTATCTAGGGTTACAGTCATACCTTCTAAAAATAATGATAACTTTGCTTTCTTCTTTCCACTTTCATACTTGTTTTTTTTTCTGTTGTATAATCACATAGGGCTGCATTTGTAGAACAATGTTAAATAATGATGGTGTTAGTAGAAATCTTTATTTTGCTCCTGACTGTACAGGAAAGGCTTGTAGTGTTTATAGACTTTGCAGAGAGGCAGCTTCCAGCATCTCTTTCTGAATCTTTCTTTTATTGTCTCTCTGTCAGGTTTTGTACAGTGTTATGCTGGCTTTCATAACGGGAGCTTGGAAGTTTTCCTGCTTTCTCTTTGCTCTGGAACAATTTAAATAGCAGGTAGAATTCACCCATGAAACCATCTGGACCTGACACTCTTTTTGGGTATAGCTCTTTGAAAACATTGTCAACTTATTCTACAGTACTTAGTATGTTTTGTTTTTTTCTGCGTGTATTTTTAAAAACTCTTCTGGAATTAGTTGTGATATTTTCCATTGTTTTGGAAATGTTATCTATTCTTCCGAGCGTTTTCTACATTTTTGGTTCAGGTTGACCAAGGTCAGTGTTGATGATTCTATTAATTAACTCAGTGTCTGGGTGACTTTCCAACTCTTATTTCTTATTTGGTGCATTTGAGCTTTAAAAAGCTGGTGTGAGGTTTCCTGCTGTTTATAGCCCGTTTGTATGGCCAGTGTGAGGCCGAGGGTTCCCATTGTGAGGCCCCCAATGCCCAACCGGTTTGGTTTTATTTGAGATGACATCGGACAGACTTTCTTCCTGTACATGGATTTAGCTGGGAGTGTTTGCCAGGTGCTGACACTGTGCTAAGCTCTTTACTTTCACTTTCTCATTTAATCCTCACACTGTCCCATGAGGTAGGTAGTATTGCATTATTCCCACTTCACCAACAAGGAAACAGAGACTCAGAGAGATTCATAACTTTTCCAAGGTCCCACAGCCAGAAGCCGGCAAAGCTGGGGTTCCCATCAGGTCTGTCTGCCTCAGCACCCCTCCTAAATACGGTGCCTCCCACCAGCTTCCCCCGACCTCCACCTGCATTTTCCCTTTACCTCCCCTGGTGTCAGCAGCGCATGAATGGCCACTGTTGATGGACTTCTAACTCAGGCTTGTGTTTTTTGGACTTAAGGTGCTTGGTAGTGTAGCCCCCACCTCCATCTCTTAGATATATTTTTAAAAATATTCGTTCATTTATTTTTTAGAGAGAGGGAAAGAAAGAGAAAAGGGAGAGAAGCATTGATTGGTTGTTGCCTCTTAACACACACCCCAACTGGGGACCATGCCTGCAACCCAGGCATGTGCCCTGACCAGGCACTGAACTGGCAACCTTTTGTTTTGTGGGACGATGCCCAACCTACTGCGCCATACTGGCCAGGGCTCTTAGATATTTTTTGAGGGCTTGATGTGGGCCAGCCACAGTGCCAGGTGCTAGGAAGACGTCTCTCAGACATAGCGTTTATAATCTAGTGGGGAAGGAGCTCTGTTACCAGCTAAATTAAGAGTCTCTTTAAATAGCAGGGAAAAACCCCCAAACCTAATCATCAAATCACGGTACCTTGAGGTACAATTGTAGGGAGAGCCCAGAACTAGTTTGACTCACATGTCTGACTCTTAGTTAACTATGTGGCCAGGACTTGCCACTTCATGCCTGTGAAGCCCCATTCCCACACCTGTAAAATGTGGGTAACATCATCCATTTTTCATGGGATAGGGGTGCATCTTATAGCTAATGACGTCTCCCCAGGATACTTGGCAGGGTTTTGGTTTTGTAAATTTTCTTATTGTTACATAAAAAAGTGGTGTGTCCTACAGGTGGTTTTAGACCTGATGACATGGTAATAATCACGTGGTCGTTGTGAGAAGGAAATGGGACGATATAAAGTGGAAAGCCCCATAAAACAATGCAAGAAGCACTGGCCAGGGTTCTAATCCCGAGTCTTTCGTCACTACCTTGCTGGGTGACCCCGGGCAAGTTATTGCCATGTGTGGTCCCCCCGTTTCCTTCTCTGGTTTGCTTTCTGAGAGATTTCTATAATTAATTAATTCAGACAACACGTCCTGAGAACATTTTTGGTACCGGGCATGGTGCCCCTGGTGGATGGGAGTGCCCAGCCACCAGGGGACTAGACTGCCCTTGACAGTGGTGCTATGATAGGTATAGGAAGAGCGAGCCAACAGGGAGATCTTTCCGCTTTACATTCTGTCCTTCTGCACCAGGAGGAGGGCCAGATGGTTTGGGGTGTTTGGGGAGGCCATGTGGTATAAAGGTTAACGTATAGGTGATAGAGTTGGACAGTCTTGGACCAGCTCTGTAACTTTTTAAAAAAGTATTTTATTTATTTATTTTTAGAGAGAGGGGAAGGGACAAAGAGTGGGAGAGAAACATCGATGTGTGAGAGATACATCAATAAACATGGGGACCTGGCCTGCAACCCAGGCATGTGCCCTGACTGGGAATTGAATCAGTTACCTTTTGGTTCACAGGCCGTCACTCAATCCACTGAGCCATGCCAGCCAGGGCCCAGCTCTGTAAGTTGTTAGCCATGTGACCTTAGGCCAGTGACTTAACCTCTCTGAGCTGCAGGAGCCTTATCTGTAAAATGAGAGTAACAATAGTGCCATCTCACAGAACTGTTGTGAGTATTGAATGAGATGCTGTATGTCAAGTGCTCAGCTCAGTACAGGGTAGTAATAAGCCACTAATGAATGGAAGCCTGCCTGCCTTCCTTCTCCTTCTCCTTCTCCCTATTCTTTCTTCTCTTCCTTTCCCTATTTTCCTTCCTCCGTCTCCCCAATGGACTTGCTGTACTTGAGAAGCAATAACCTATGGGCGCAGGAACCCCTGTCCAAACCTCCTCACGTTGTATGTGGAAGTTAGCACAGAAAGAACAATTCTGCCCAGTAAACTGGCTTCTCCCATTGCTGGCCTTTTCAGTGGCTGCCACCCTGGCTAGAAGTTTCTGATGTCTGTCTGCCATGACTGCCTGGCAGCTGCAGGGGCTCAGGCTGGGTGCCTTCTTCCATGAAGCAGGGGATACACGGGGCCCAGGGCCTGGGTGCTTTTCAAGGGCCCAGGAAAAGTTTGACATCTGAAAAACATTGGCACCAAAATATAAAAAGGAAACTGTAAAGTCAAGAAATGTTTAATTAAAAATCTAGAAAATGTAACCTTGTGTTAACTTATTAATTGTTAAAATTTGGTGTTTCTTTATATTTGAGAACAATTTGTAGGTTGGATTTTTTTAGTTTGTGCAAGAGTTCCCAAATATGCACCGTAGTTACTGAGGAATTATAGGCAATTGTAAATTGAGTTGTTCACCAGTTGTAAATTAAAAGGGTATGTTTAGCCAAATTCAATAGCAGAGTATAAAAAGCCCTCTGAAAAATTTTATAGTTAAAATTGTTAACATAAAATATTTTAAAGTATTTTAAACGATATAAGGCCTCTCTGGGGCCTAGAAAAGTCTTTAAAATGCCTTCTGCAGTACTTAGGAGGCCATTAACCCTATTTTTAGTGCTATATTTTTTTCCTCTACGTTAGCTGATTTTTCTAGCTCTTTGTAAGATATCTAATATTTAGAATTTATAATAATTTTTGAAAATATTCACAATGTAATAAAAATTGCAGGATATTAAACTATATATCAGTTTGATCTCAAGTAGTTTTAAAAATTCATACATGATTTAAAAAAAATGACTAGAAAGAAATATACTAGAATGTTAATAGACTCTCAGTAGAACAAATGCATAATTATCTTTTCTTTTTTTATAGTTTACAGATTTTCCAAATTTTCTACAATGAAAATCTATTACAATCAGAAAAACAATTTTTGGTAGTTAAGATTTTTTTTCTTACTACAAAAGTAATTTATGCTCATTACAATTTTTAAAAAAATCACAAAATACATATAAGCATAAGGAAGGAAAAGAAACATGCAAATTCCACCCACCCAGAGACAACCACTGGGTCCTTCCAGACCTTTTTCATGCATACATAAACATGTGTATTTTTATCACAAAATGGGATCACTCTGTACATAGTACTCTTTTGAAACCTGCTTCTTTCCCTTACAACGTATACTGAGAAGTTTTTTTTAATGTCAACTGCACATTTCCACGAGATGATTTTAATGGCAGCACACCACCACATTTTGAGGATGAACCATGATTTACTTAACTCCTAATTATTAGACATATAGGTTGCCTCCCAGTGTTCTCTCTTACAAATAGAACTGCAATGAAAATGTTTTAAAGCAGCGAAGAACCCTTCATTTTCACAAGGAAATCATTGAACACTACCCACTAGACTTTTACTTTTGAATAACACCAGGCGCTGAGGACCCAAAGGTGTTTAAGCAATGACTCCTGCTCTGGAGGGATTCCCAGGCACGTGGCAGGGGCCTGGACTCTGCCCTAGAAAGCCGGGGAAGGCTTCTCTGGGAGGGGGACAGGGACCCGAGGCTTGAAGATGGAGTAGGAGCTCAACCCGAAGACAGGGTGGGGCAAGCAGGGAGCCCTTCATGGGCACAGAGGACAGGACAGGAGAAATGGGAAGGTGGCATTTAATCTAGAGCTGTGATGGGCTGGGTGTTTCCTCATGAACTCCTCACACACACTGACTCTGCAAAGGAACCATATTACTCCAATTTTCTAGTCAAAGAGACTGAGGGTACGTTCTTGTTTAGTTAGAGGTAGAGCCAGCATTTGGATGTAGGTTTCATTTACTCTAAAGCACAAGCGGTCTCCCTTCCCCCCTCCCTCCCTCCCTCCCTCCCTCCCTCCTTTCCTTCCTTCCTTCCTTCCTTCCTTCCTTCCTTCCTTCCTTCCTTCCTTCCTTCCCTGTCCCCTGGCACTTGCAGAGGCCATTCTATGCTCATAGGGAACATAAGAAAAAGTCTAATCCCTTTTCTTTTTATCTGATTTTTCTTGATAGTCAACAACCCAAGCCATTTTAACCCAAGCCTGTGCTACCCACTGCCATAAAGAAGTAGGCCCCAGTCCCTTTGATCTCTTCCTTACAGAGCTGAAGAAGAGGTGGGGGTCCTCCAGCCGCCATCTTGGACACTGCCTTTTGCTACCCCTTGAACAAGCCTATACTCTCTCCACTGAAACTCTTTTGTCTTGTCACAAAGACACTGAGTTAGGCTCAGAGTGGCGTGTTTTAGGAATGGGGAGACATTCAGTGGAGCTGGAGCAGGGTGGATAGGATGGGGACAAGCGGAGGCCAAGGGCTGGACATTCCCAGTCACACGCCACTGATGTTTGCTACGGCAATGACAGGCCACGTGGTCCCTTAGGAAGAAGAGTCAGACTGCCCTGGGAAGGGTGGTTTGGAGAAGACACGATACAGACCAAAATCATACCAGCTAACATTTTTTGATTGCCAGACACAATTCTAAACATTTAAAATATTTTAACTCTTAATCCTTACAGGGTAGGTGCTATTATTATCCCGTTTTCCAGGTGAGAAAACTGAAGCACAGAGAGGTTAAGTAACTTATTCAAGGGCACACAGTAAGGGGAAAGCCGAGATTTAGACCCAGGCAGTCTACTCTTAATCGTTGATCTAGTTTAGCTCTTGTGAAGCCGAGTAAAGAGCTATAGGTCTGATCGCTAGTGCAGAGCTCACCTTCCGAAACATAATGTGCTGTCAATAAATATCATTAATATTCATTATTATAATAACATAATTATATATTATATTTAATGTATGTCATTAGGATGATAGATATTATTCTAAAGCTCAAAATGATTAAATGTGGGAGAGATGAATCTGAACTTGAACAGCAGCATGGGAGTGGAAGGGAAGGCATATTTTTGAATCAGAATTGCAGGATTTGGTGACAAGATGTGTTGTGTGTGAGGAGTGGAAGGGGAGGACTCTGGGTGGGTGACTTGGTTTCCAGGTTGAGGAGCAGGAGGAGGGCGGTGTCATCAATGAGGCCGTGCTGGAGAACGGGGTTGTGCAAGGGAGCTGTGCTTGGCCCATATTACCTCGAGGGGTCTGCAGGGTTTGGCCACGGCCCTGGAGAGCTCCTTTTGTGGGAATCATATAAAGCTGGTTCTTCTGATTTTGATAGCAAAACAACAGGTTTACAAACTTCTCACATGCTAATTAGGAAACTAATTAAAACCTTTCAGTTCTAAAAGGCATATGGTTTATTTAAGGTTGATCCAAGATTGATATTTGGTTGAACAATGTTTTAATAAATCATGAAATGAGCTGGCTCTAATAATACTAGTATGGTTTTCCAATTTACTGGGTATGTTTCTCATGTGTTTTGTTTCCATTTGAAAGAAATTAAATGAGATAGCATAGATAAAAATGCCTAATGCCTCATCATCATTTAAAATTAGGTTCCTTCTCCTGGAACCTAACAGCAGCTCTGTGGGGTAGCTAAGGTCTTTATCTGCATTTTATAGATGTGGGAACCAGCATCCTTAAGAGAGGTTAAGGCACACATACCAGACTGTTTTGCAAAGAAGGAGGGAAGTCAGAAGTCATACCCAGGTCTCCCCCACTATTGTTGTAAAATAAATTATTCCCCAATTTAACAGCTTAAAACAGTAACTTTTTACTATCTTACACAACTGATGAAGGCCAGGAATCTGGGAGTGGCTTCACTGGGTGGCCCGGCTCAGCGTCTCTCAGGAAGTGGCTCTCCAGCTGTCGGAGGGGACTGTAGTCTCTGAAGGCTGGCCCCTCGCTGGAGTTTCCATTCCCAAGCTCCCCCACGTGGCTTTTGGCAGGAGGCCAGTCTATAGGGATGCTCATGACCCTTATTCAGAAAGGGAGAAAGAGGGAGAGGGAGACAGATGGACATCTTCTTATACCCTAATCTTAGCAGTGACATCCTGTCGATTCCGCCACATTCTACTCTTTAGAAGTGAGTCACTAGGTCAGCCTACCTGCTAGGGGAGGGGACTTCACAAAGGCGTGAAGGCCCAGAGGCAGGGACCACTGGGCCCCATGTTAGAGGCTGCCTACCTAGGTACCTTTTCCACTGGATCATATCTTATCTTGTTTTCCTTTTTGCAGCTACTCCCTGCCCTCCCCCTCCACCCCCCACTCCCTCGCCAGAAGTACTTTATGAACCTTTATAAAGTTGCAGTGTGACCAGTTTGGGACGATTTGTTATTTTCTGTAAACAATGGCATCGAACAACTTAGCAAACCAGGAAGTGGAAAATGGTTATAAAGGGATCCAATTACTTTCATTGCCAAGGCAGTGCAAAATGCAACATGTAAAAAAGGACTTAATTGGTGAAAAATTAATTAGACAATTAAACTTATTTCTGCTTAAATACATTTAGGTGTTAATTGGTAATCTGGCTTGAGGTTTATTTTAAGGTGGATTTATTCTTGCCTCTGTCTTTTAAGATTGGTCTCTGTTTAATACGTCAGGAGCACTCCTGGTCTTGCCGAGAAACGAAGTCTAGTTCATTGTCATGGTTCTTCTCCAGATGGGACCGAGCAGGATCAGACTGGCCCAGAGGGCAGAAAGGCGTTTGCTTTGGAAGCGCCAGCAAGAGGAAAATCTTTCTACTGCCGGAGGGGCTTTTCTGGGGAGGCCAGAATGGTAGCAGGAGAGGCACAGGATTGCCGGCGGAAAAGACAAGGACTCCTTGCATTCTCTGCTGTAACTTTGGGCAGAGCTCCTGCTGTCTGGGTTCTCTTTTCTATCTCGGTACGATGAGGAGGGGAGGGTGGACAATGGCTGAGGTCACTTCACCCATAAAATTCCATGATTATCAAGAACGGTGGCCTCACTGCAGGGGGCGTATCCTGCGAGGGTTTTCTTTTTCTTAAAACATTTTTCTTAGCCAGATCTGTCTGCTGGAATTTGTTTCACCTAGTGTCTTACATTCTGGTTAAACATAGTAGGTTGAACACATGTTTACTGGCATGTTCTCTCAAAATGAGAGATGAATGATAAGGATCAAGAGAATAAGGAAAGGGGCATCAGCGGACAAGAGCTAGATGGAAGGAGCAGAAATTGCAGGGGTTGCCGAGGGAGAGGCCCATGAGAAGCCGCAAAGCCTGCCCTTCAGAATCCCAGAAAGGTGCAGGAGTTTTAGGAGAATTAAGTGAGATTTAATTTAATTTAAATTCATCATTAATAGACGAATGAATGGTGATATCCCCTACTCCCATCAGACTTTCTCTCACTACCTCCAGGCAGGAGACTGGAAGATTCTTCTGGAAAAACTAAGCAACCCCGGAGGAAGAAGCTCCCCAGTGAAAAAGCCAGGGTGCCACCTGATCACGTAACAGTGAGCTCCACCAGCTGACAGGCCCCAGCCACTCAGACAGAGCTTCCCGTGGGTTTTAGGGCCTGCCTCTCAGTATGAATGATCAGCAGAAGACCACCAGACACGGGAGCAAAGCTTCCCAACAGGAGAGAGAGTCCAAAACCGACCAAACAAACAAACGAACAAAGAAACCAACAAAGGAAGCTGACATGAAAAAGGGACCATGCAAGGATCAAAAGTAAAGTATAATAATTTTCCTCCGATAAGGTGAAAGGATACTCATTTAGATTTCTCCTCAAATGTCACCTTACCAGAGAGACTTGCCCTGTTCACTCTGCTTAAACGGTATCTCCCATTACTCTCTGCTCCCTCACTCTGCCTCATTTCAGAAAGAAAGGACAGAGAAATGGTGGGGAGAAAATTATTAAAATAAGTCTAAAGAAATTCTTTTTTCACAGCCAAAGCATATGAGTTTCCGGTTTGACAGGGTCCACTGGGTGCCGAGCACATGGCTGGACGAAAGACCCCGCTGAGGCTTCTCATTGTGAAATTTCAAGTCCCCGGAGATGAGAAAAGATCCAAAGAGCTTCCTGAGACACAAACAAAGTAGGCTTTTACAAAGGATCAGCAATCAAAGTTGCCTCAGACGGCTCAATAAAAACATCAGAAACTAGAAGAAAATAGAGCAAGGTATCAAAACCCTGAGGGAAAATGATTCCAACCTGTAGTTCTGTATTTGGTTCAATTATCAATTAGGTGTTGAAGGGAAGCAAAGGCATTTTTAGACACAAAGGTTTCTTCTTGAACCAAGAAAGAGGATGACGTGAGATTCAGGGGTCCAACTGTGACAGTGGCGAAGGAAGCCCCCAGACGGTGGGAGATTGGAAGCACCAAGCTCAGATCCAGGGTTCCCGGCGGGAGGTCTGTGGGAACGAGGGAAAGGGCTAGAAATCCTCATTGCCTGGTGTGTGGAAGTATTAGAAGGCCGTTAGAAGGCCCAAGAAAAGTTATTGTTAGGTATCCAGAATACTAAGCAAACGACAACAAAAAAGCTAATTATTACCTTCAGGGTAAACAGAAAGCTGTCCAAGAGGAGAAGCGTTGTCTTGGTACAAAGCCCGAGTGAATAAAAATCATATTATCATTATATGGTAAACATTAAGTGTTAACTTAAGCAGGAGTGGTAACAACACTGAGTCGAAGAGGGGAGCAGGCAGGGCTTTAGAAAAGCTGCATCCTCCTTCATCAGGCCGCCCAAGAGACGGTGGGGAAACGCTGCAGATGGAGACCTAAGCCTGGTCTTTGGACAGGTGAAGGGTACGCACGGGAAAAATGTACAAAAGCGTGATCGGGGTTGCCTCTGTGGCGAAGAGGAGCTGGTTTTCATTAAAAGTGTATTTATCACAATTCAACTTCTTGAACTAAGAGCAAGCTTTACTTTGGGAAGGATGAAGATGAAGTTTCTAAAGCCTGTATCTCCCGATAAGGAGTTCAGCTGGTGTGAACTGGAGTGAGCTCACTGTGGGCGGCCACACCTGGACCCTGCTGCCTGAGTCTGATCTGAGGAAGCTGGAAACGTGGTCTTGCTCGCAGATCTCACCCCCACTGCTGACGGACGCCCTGCTGTTCGCTGATGTTGGTGGGGAAGGAGTCAGGGACTGGAGCGAGAGAATTTGGGTTCAAATCTCGTTTCTGCTGAGCATTGGCTGAGTGGTGTTAGGAAAATAACAAATCTCTGATATTCTGTGAGTACCTGCAGAACTATTGTTAGATGTGAGGGTTTCATATCCCTGTCTTCAAGGAGGTTAAGGAGGGTGACATGTTTGTTTCCTCGTTATAAAATGGGAGTTCATCTACTGTGAGCGTCAGCCTGGCGTTGAGCCCGACCTCTGGCAGGAGCAGCAGACAGGCTTGGGCTCTGGGTGGCCAGGCCGCGGGGCACATGGATCACTGCGGAAGAGAGAGGGGCCAGGCCCTGGCCCGGTGGCTCAGTGGGTTGGAATGTTGTCCAGGACACTGAAAATCGCGGGTTTGATTCCCTGGTCAGGGCACACACCCAGGCTGCAGGTTCGATCTCGGTTGGGCCCTTACAGAAGGCAACCAATTGTTTCTCTCACATTGATATTTCTCTTTTTCCTTTCCTCTCTCTCTAAAATCAGTGAAACATATCCTCAGCTGAAGATTAAAAAAGAGAGAGAGAGAGGCTAGGATGTAGCATCAGGGGGCAAAGGCCCAAACTCGAAGGCCTTGCAGGGGGTTGGGGGGTGGGGACAGTGAGGGGGGTAAAGCAGTGGTTCCTGACCCGCCCACACTGCTGAGCTGTACCACTGTGATTTCCTTTGTAGGACTATCTTCAGAGAGCTGGGATTTTAGGGTTTGGGAGGTGAGAGCCCCCCAAAAATATCTAAGCCACTTATTCTTACATTTTAGCAATTCACAAATCAATAATGTTCCCAAACTGATTTGGCAGGCCAGCAGAGAGGTATCAACTTCTTATTTGCTACATAAAAACATGGAGAAAAAATATCAGTGGGGGGGATAAAAACCCCAGCTACCACCTACCATCATTTCACAAAAGAAAGGATGGCTTACCATCAAAAAAGACATAATATCAGAATAACTGGCAGTCTTTTACATTGTATAAAGGTTCATTCATGAAAAATGCCCAATTTTGGCTTTATTTTTCTCATTTCACTGCAGTCATGTGAAATCTTGGGTACGGACCAACGCTGAGCCAGGGCCAGCTTCAGGCCCCCTTCACTTGCCAACTCCTTCGTGTTACAGGTGAGGCGATCAAAGGTGGAGCTGAAATCACATGTTTGAGAGCACAGCAGAGCCAGGACGCGGAGCCAGGCCTCCCAGCCTCTTCCTGAGCTCTTGGTCACCGTACCTGTGCTTGCTCAGGTGAGCAGCACAGAGGGGTCACTGACAAGCTCTTGCTGCAACAAAAGGACAGAGAAACTTGAGAATGACTTCCCACTGAGGCTAGTGCCGTCTCCGACACTTCCCGGACACCCCCACCCTGCCCAATAGGTAACTAACCCTACACCCTGTGATTTCACGTTCTCTTTCCACTTCCTTCTCAGCCTCTGCTGGGCATTCCTCTCTGAGCACTCTCCATCTTGTCCTCCATCACCCCAGAAGCATTGGAAGCCTTGACCCTGTTGACAGTCTCACTCCTCGAACCTCTGGATCCCCCTGGCATTTGGCACCAGTTTCTGTTGTGTCCCCTCCTGCTTCCCAAGCAACTTTCTCCTTCGCTCATTCCCATTCTGCCTTACAAATGTTGGTTTTCCCTGGAAGTTATTTCTCACCCCCCAGAATCTCATTCATTACCATTTACATTCAGACAGTTCCCCCACTTTTATCCCCAGTTCCATCCGCACGCTGGATGTGCTGGCATCTCCTCCTGAACTCTGGAAGGTGCCCACAGCGACATGCTGTGAACAGGAAGGTTGGCGTTACTCTGTTTTCCAGGGTCCCTCGCATGGGTACAGGGGGCATACGTGTTATTAAACTTCTGTCAGTTTTTCTCCTATTAAAAAAAAATCCTCAGGAGGTTTTGTTTTCCTTCTAAACCTGCTCCTCCTTCTCCTTTCCTTGTCTTGGCTAATGCCGTCGCCCTCCATTCTACCTCCAAGCTAGACACTTTGGAGTCAAACTTGACACCTCTTCCTTCCTTCCTGGCAGTTTCAGATCAGTCACAAATCCAACCCATCCTTTCTTAGAAATGCCTTTCTAATCTTAAATCCTCACTGGCTGGTGGTGTCATTTCTTTCCTGTACTAGTGCAACATTTTCCTAATTGGTTTCCATCCCAGAACCCTCTCACTTCTCTCCAGCCCAGCCTCTCTTATCACCTAAAAAAATAAACCTGAGCATGCTACCCTCTTTCTTATGAAACCTCCATTAGAATGAAGATAAAAACAAGGAGAAGTTTTTAGAAGTATAATCCTCAGTGCTGATGAGCATGCTGTGAAACAGGCAAACTCATTTACTGTTAATAGAACCACTTTAGAATGCAGTTTAAGGATACATCATAAGAACTTAAATACATTCTGTCTTTGACCCAGTTATTCCATTTCTGAGAAGCTAAGGAAATAATACAATATATGAAAAAGCTTCATGCACAAAGATATTTATTATAGCATTATTACATAGAGAAAAATTAGAAATAGGCCAAGTATACTATAGTAGAAGTAATCTATGATACTGGATGGCCTATTGTACAGCCATTAAAAATGACATGTACCCAACCCTGGCTGGTGTGGCTCAGTGGATTGAGCGCTGTCATGTGAACCAAAGGGTCGCCAGTTTGATTCCCAGTCAGGGCACACACCTGGGTTGCGGGCCAGGTCCTTAGAAGGGGACACATGAGAGGCAACCACACATTGATGTTTCTCTCCCTTTCTTTCTCCCTTTCTTCCCCTCTGTCTAAAGATAAATAAATGAAACCTTTTAAAATAAACAAAGAAAAACATATCCTTCAGCCTTAAAAAAAATGACCTTTACCCATAGAAAAAAAGACAAAATATAATACACTAAAATGTCAGTAATGATTCCTCATGGTGGGATTATGGATTATTTAAATTTTCTTCTTTATAATTTTCAATATTTTCCAAAGTTTCTGCCACCTATAACTATTATAATTAGATAACAAATTTATTTTAAAAGAAAGCTAGAGTAAGTTTATGATAACTGAAAGAAAAGCAGCATACCAAATTGCATGTAAACAATACTTCAGTACACGCACAAACAAGAGCGTGAGGAAACAAAACAGACGCTTCACAGGGTCGCCTTTAAGTGACAGTACCACGGAGGCGTTTGCCGTTGCTCTAACCTTCCTGAGGAACAGGTGCGTGCCCACGTGTGCACACCCACCCCTACACACACAACTGACAACCCTCCACTGCCCGCAGGACCCACCGCGTCCCTTAGCATGGCCTACATGCCACGGGGACCCCAGAGGACATTTTTAAAAATTGAGCTCTAATTCACGTACCCAAACTCACCCATTTCATTTGTACTGCACTACTTTACATGCCTGCCAGCAATGCGGGAGGCTTCCAATTTGTCCACGTCCTCGCCAACACTGGTGAAGGTATGTTGGCATCTTTTCCTGTGGTTATTGGTCAATAGTATATTTTCTTTGGAAAAGTATCTATTTAAATCATTTTAAGATTCGGTTATTTGTCTTTTCATTGTTGAGCTGTGGTGTTTGTATTTTCTGGACACTACTCCCTTAGCGGATATGTAATTTGCAAGTATTTTCTCCTGTACTGTGGGTTTCTTTTTACTTTCTTGACGGCCTCCTTTGAAGTGCAAGAGTTTCAATTTGATGAAGTCCAATTTGTCTATTTTTTCTTTTGTTGTTTGTGCTTTCGGTGTCGTAGCTAATAAACTATCGCCTAAGCCAAGGCCATGAAGATTTACACCTTTGTTTTTCTTGTAAGAATTTCGTAGTTTTAACACTTAGGTCTTTGATCCATTTTGAATTATTTTTTGTATTTGGTGTAAGGTAGGAATCCCACTTCATTATTTTCCACGTAGTTATCTAGTTGTCCCAGAACCATTTGTTCAAAAGGCTATTTTTTACTATTGAATTTTAGCAAAGCATTTGACCATGACTATAAGGGCAAGGTGACATTTGTAGCTTAATGTTTAGCCTCATCAGACTTCTCAGTTTGCTAAGCTTTTCCTACCTCGATACCTTTGTGCAGGCTGATCCTCTGCCTGACTTCCCCTTCGCTTGGGAGCTGACCTTCCTCATTCTCCAGGGGTTGCCTGTACCCGCAGCCTCCCCTCTCCCCCAGGCAGTCAGACCCAGTGCTGCTGGAGCGTCTTGCTCATACCTCTGTCTGTCACTGCTCTGTTCACATTGTACTGAAGTTGTTTATTCATCAGTGAATATACTTCGAAATCTTCAAGAGCCACAACCATGCCTTAATCCTTTTTTTAAAAAAATTAATGTTCTTTTTTACTGTTGGCACTATTACAGATGTCTCCCATTTCCCTCCACCCAGCCCCCGGCCCTGCCCTGGCCTTCGCCACACTGTTGTCTGTGTCCATGGGCCGTGCATATATGTTCTTGGGCTGATTTATCCCAGTCTCAGCACCTGGCACTTAACAGATGTTACGTGAATGTTAGTCGATAAGCACTGACTGAAATTTCTGAAAATTAGGCAAAATTATTGGAACAATGCCTCCCCATCCTCTCTTTTTCTTCAGCTCCAGAGAATAATACTTATTCATTCATTCATTTGCTTAGGAAGTTTTTATTAAGTACCTATTACGTGCTAGGCACTGGACTATAAGCTGCGATCATGTGGTGAGCACAGAGACATGGGCCGCATCCTTAAAAGTATGTGCAGTGTAGTTAAAGTTAAATTAATCAAAATATGATATAAATATGAAAACTTGAGCGTGTGTCACCAAACCATCTATCCTGCCCCCTTCCTACCCACTGCTCACGTGTTTATTGGCGACTTGGCCACCTGGCGCGCTGACTTTCTCTGTACCTCTGCTCCTCCATTGTTCGTGGTGGCTTTAACATCGCCCCTGCGTCTCCCTTCTGCTGCCTCAGTGCCATGACCTCCTTCCACGTCACTGCAGCCCCAGGCACACACAGACCTTGTCCTGGCTGCAGCACCTCTGAAGTTCCCGCCCTAACCACCTCAGCAGGGCCGTCAGTCACCACGTGCCTTCCCGGCTGGGTCACCCTAGGACTCCCATCCCGAAAATTCTCCCACCCTATTGAGATCTTTAACCCACCACTTTTCCCACCGTCCTTCACCAGCCCCGACACAGGCCCTGAAGTTTCTCCTTACTGGATTCCATGGCTTGGTATTCTATTTCTCCAAGCTGGATTCCATGGTTTGGTGTTATCGTAACTCCCTTTCTCTGTTGTATCCATCTGCCCAAACCCCGACCCTGGTCGAACCCACTGGAGCACTTGCTTTACCTCTGTGTCTGGGCACAGGAACGTGGCTGGAGAAAACTCCCCGACCGTCCAGACAGGTCTTGTTTCACAGGTAAGTCCGGAAAGAAGTGGACTGCCCCAGCACTGCCCAGCAACCCTCCTACAGCTCGCAGTCACGCTGTCCCTCTCCACGATGGCTATTTGTGCCTTCTCCTCTTTTCCCCAGTGACCTTCTGAACCTGCCTGGTTCTCAGCTGATGATCTCATCTTCTTATTCACTGGAAAAATAGAGGCCATCAGAACGCTCATTACCCACCACTAAACTCGCCAACCTCCAGCATCAATACATGGATGCCCTACCCTCCTTCCTGTTGCAAATTACAAACCAACCCTGTGCAATGCCAAGCCCTCCGCGTGGGCCCTGGGTCTCCTTCTTCCTCACCTACTCAAGGGCTTGGACTGCAGCGATCTCTGTCATGAATCACCGACGCCTCCCTCGCTGGTAGAGCGTTCCCTGCAGCATCCAAATATGCTGCAATACTTCCCGCCTTCAGTCAAAATGAAAACCAGGCAGAAACACCCTCCACAGAGCTCATGTGCGCCTCGGCTCCCGCCAGATTTCTCTGCTCCTGGTTGCAGCAAAATTCCTCACAAGACTTGCCTACGTGTTCTCCATTCTCATTTAGCAGTTTCCCAAGTTGCTCCTTCAACTCTAGCCACACCAGTCTTCTGCTGTCCTTTGGATTTATTGATTCCTTCCTGCCCCAGGGCCTTTGGCCTTGCTGTTCCTTCTGTCTGCAGTCATCTTTCCACACACTGTTGCATGATTTGCTCCCTCATTTCATTGTGGTCTCTGTTTAATGTTACTTGTTCAGAAAGGCTTTCTCTGCTGCCCTGACCTGAAAGGGTCACCCCTACCCTCTGCTACCACACTACTCCGTATCCATCTTTATTTCTGTATGTGTTTATTTGACGACTGTCTCCTCTTCTCTTAGGATGGAAGCTTGCTGGCGCTTCTTTTCTTCACCATTATACGCGCAGCCCCCAGTGTACTGTGTGACATGTGGTAGACTCTCAGGTATAAATTAATGAATGGGTGAACAGTTGTACCTGATTATATGAGAATGTAGAAGGAAAGGATTCACCTGCTTAGGCAAGGTGGAGAAAGCTTCTTTGAGGGAGTATGATTACACTGATATTTGAACAAAAAAGGGGTTAACCAGGTGAGGTAGAGAAGGACAAGTGTTCCAGACAAAGGGAGAGTGCAAAGGTCCTGGGGCTGGAAGGAGTGTGGCAAATTGGACAAGGTGAGGGAAGGCCTGGGGGGCACAGGGAATGGGAGAGCCATGCGAGGCAGGCCACACGGGGCCTGGAGGACTGTGGTACAGCTCTGGCTTCTGTCCTAAGAGCAATAGGAAAGGCACAGTGCGATCAGATTTGCATTTGAAAAGATCCCCCCATTCACTTATTATTGCTGATAATGATGATATGATGATAAATGCTTGCATCTGTCTAGTGAAAGGTCTTTTCAAGTATTTTCACCTCCTCCACCCCAGTCTCAGCTTCTTGAGTCCGTCAACAAAGGCTGCCGGACTTGAGGATATGTGTTCTCCTGTTCCGGGGCCATGGTGTCTGAGTCCCGGATCCGAGCACATGGGCTCACAAAGGACTTTTTACCCTTTTTCTTCTTCTTTTTTTAAATGTATGCACAAAGCTATATATTCCAATCACATTTAATTACACATTTAACAAACTACGTCAGTTAAAAAAATGCCATTGTGAGTCTTCCAGAAAGTTGGGAACACTATTATAGAAAGGCGGCCACTGCCCATCATCAAGACGCAAACACACCTTGAGAGTGACGTGTGCCCTAACACTGCTGGGCTGAAGGTCAATGTGCCGTGACAGAGACTTAAAAGCCATCCAAAGTTATTCTCCCTTCTTGCCTCAAAAAAGGGCAAGCACTTCTGTGAATCCAGGGTCTTACTTTCATTTGTGATGGGGGGTTGGGGAGAGAGGCAGAGGGAAGGTTGAAGCCAAGGGCTCCTGGGCCATTTCTCAGCAAAATGTGCCTTCAGTGAGACCTCCCAGGCCAACGTGCTCCTGTCTGTTGCTGTTGTGTGCTTTGAATGATGGCGAAAGAGCAAGAAACTCCACTGAGTTTCTGGGTGGGAGACGCAACCCTGGGGAAGGCAGAAGAGCACAGTGGGTAGGACCAGGATGAGCGAAGATTCCCTGTTTAATAGATACTGGAAATACATGAGCCTGTAGACACACAAATATGCCTGAGGACACTAAAGTCATGTTCTTCTCTGAGTCCAGTTGGGAGGTGAGCAAAAAGGGACTTGGAGTGACCTTGAAAATGGACCAGGGCCTTGACCAGTCCTTCTAGAAGTCTCCTGGAGAAAAGCAAGAAGACAGGGCGACTTTCTGGGTGATGACTATGGAGAACTGTCAGAAAGGAGGAGAAGCGAACTCCAGGGACTGGGGAATTTATGGCAATCAGCCGTCAGAACTGGGAACATCAATGAGTCACGTTCCTTCCCTTTGGTATTAGTAATTGGCATCATTTGGCTGGGAAATAAAAGGCTGAGATGTGATTTTATAACGGCTTTCAAGTGGGGAGAAGGTTTCCCTGCGGACGATGGGCATGAGCTGTTTTCAGTGTTTAAGAGGGAAAAACAGCTCATTTTCATGCTGGGTGGAGACTTCACGATCTTTTTGGCTTAAATATAAGAACTGCCAGACCCTGGGGCTGGTTCTTGGGGATGACTCAGGAAGACCCAGAGTGTCCTGAGGTCTGAGTACAAGACTTGGGAATTGGGGATCCCTTGGAAGGTGTGTTGTCCTGCTCCCCAGAGCTTCCTCTTCCAGGTGTGGGGGCAGCAGTGGGTGGGGCTACCCCAGCACTTGCCCACAGCCCTCAGCACCCTGGAGAGATCCTCCTGGAGATGATGAACTCCATCAGCTGCTCCATCCCAAGAGGACAGGGGATTGGTCTTCCTGGAAAGTGCTCACTCTGCTCCCTTTCTCCTAATGTGGTTACTTCCAGAGATCTCCCCGTTGTCCTGACAGTCCCGCAGGGATTTTGGGTGGGGAAGAGAGAAGGGAGGGTGGTTGGCCTTTTAAGGCCCCTTGCCCTCTGAGGCCATAGATCTCCAGCATCCCTTTCATCATACCATCACCACGGAACATCTGCTCTGTGCTGGCCAGTCGCCTGGATGCTGCAAGAGGGGCAAAGATGCCCCGTTACAACCGCAGTGGCTGGCCCCACGTGCCAAAAAGGAGTGGGTTCGAGTTGTGTGAGGCCTGAAGCCTATACAATCTGGAGGGACCCCCTTTACAAAGATTACAGAGTTACAAACAGGAAAGGTCTGTGTCCTCTCCAGTGCCATTTGACATGAGGAGGAGTGTGACAGGAAGGAAGTCAGGTGGGAAGAAACAGTGGCTTCAACGGATTCCTGTTGACATATTTTACAGAAACCCACAACCGTGTAAACTCATTGCCAGGTCCCCTCTCAGGGCATTGGAAGGGGCTCATGCGGGTGTGTGTGCGTGCTTGCTGAAGTTTCATCAGCTTCAGGGTAAATCCACCTTTGGTACCTAACGCTATGCATTCATGATTTCATTGAATTTTTGTAATTTCCTATGAGATAAATACTGTTCTTTTCTGTTTTCCAGAAGAAGAGACTGAGACTTGGGAGAAGTTAGGAACTTGTCATACAATCAGGGTGTGGTAGGGCAGGGATTTGCATGAAGTCGTCTGCGCTCCAGAGCTTGCGTCTCTAACCACTACTCTCCACTGCCTCTTCTTACCCTCCAGGAGCGAACAGTTTCCCAGAGAAGCCAAGCACGGACAAGTAGTCCTCTCACTTCCTTCCAGTCTCTGCTCAAATGTCACAGTATCAAAAAGAGGGGGGTTAAGAAGGTGAAGTAGGGAGGGACAAGTGTCCCAAACAAAAGGAGTGTGCAAAGGTCCTGGGGCTGAAAGCAGTGTGGTGGATGCGGCATACAGAGAGAAAGGCTGCGTGAGGCTGCAGTTCAGGTGTGCAAGAGCCAGCCCGCACTGTTCCTCTTGCACGGAACAGTCCCTGCCCTGCCCTGGTCCATTTTCCTCTGCTGCACGCTTCGATCAACTGACATAATATACAAGGGTGGGCAAAAGAGTAAGTTTGCAGTAGTAATACAAATAAATAATACAGTAGGTAATAAGCAATAACATAAGAATGAATGCTGCATTTCACATACCCACTACTGTATGCTTACTTTGTGCCCCCCTTCCCTCTTCTAGAATGGGAGCTGCATGTGGGCAGGCATCTCACCTGTTTCCTCCCTGGCTGTAACCCCGGTGCCTAGGAGGCTGTCTGGCAGTGAGAAGGTAACTAATATGTACTTATTGAATTAACCAAATCAGTGATTAAACAGTGACAGTACCAACCTGTTTCTGACACATGCCTGCAGACTGTCATAGCCAATAGGTGTTACAGGGTTTCAAGACTGAAAACATTTTGAACCAGGGGATTATCGGAGAAGGTTTCCAAGAGGAGGTCAGCCTGGGAAGGATGGCTAAGCTAATATGTATATTTAGGAGGCAGTGGCGGGGGAAGGGATGGGATGGGTAGCGGTCCAGCAAGCTGCTTGGCAGGCCTCCCAGCCTCCGCCAGCCTCCTTGGATGTGGGCCTCTGTGCTATATTCACACATCATCTCAGTGGGTTGTGAAACACAGGCACTGGCTACCAAGGGATGCTATGGTTTCTCCTTCCTTGGAGATCTTTAAAAATAGGAATAAGAGATCAACTGTCCTAAATTCTTTAGGAAGGGAAGCACTGGCTTTGTTGGCTCCTATAGCGTAACAGACTCCTCTAGTGTGTTGGCTCCTATACTGTATCATCTGATACAAGCATCTCAAGAACCTGTGAGCTTGGCACCACTATTATCATCCCCATTTTTCGGATGAGGCCACTGAGGCTCAGGGAAGGTGAATGATTGCCCAAGGTCACCCACCTGCTTTGAGATGCGTCTCTGACTGCAGAGCCTGTGGTCTTCCCACCATCCTCAGGGGCTCCGACTCTCTCTTCCAGTCTGTCTTGTTAGGGCTTACAGGTTTTGATTTTAGAGTAGCACGTGGCACTTCGTGAGGCTGACAGTAATCAGTAGACTTGTGACAACAGTGATGGCAAAAGTGACTCCTGTCACATGACTGAGTTCTGTTGATTTCAGGGCCGCGTTTCTTTGAGGCAGGAGGTTGAACCAGACGACCTGTGCGTGCCTCCCCTTCCGCATCATTCTATTAGCAAAGAGGTGGTGTGAGTAGCAGTAATAGCTTCTTAGTCTAGTGTAATATGTATCGGAGCGGTCGCTGAATTAAACCCTGGGTTGCTGAGCGTGGGGGTGTATTCGTGCAGTGATGTGCCGTTGCACCCCTCAGGTAGCAAGATACAGAAGTCGTGTGTAAGAATTTTATAGGGAAGAAGCATATGGCAGGGAAAGTGAAAATCAGGACCTGAAAGCCTCATGAACTTGACCCCTTATGCATGACCTTGGAGAAGTGGCATGGGGTTTTGACATCAGACAGCCCTGGGTTCAAATCCTTACTCTGTCATTTGCTAGCTGGGCAGTCAGCTAACATTTCTCTGTCAGTTCGCATTCTTTGGATGCCTGCGATAAAAACCAACTGCAGCTGCCTTGAGCCGGGGCAGCTCGCAGAATGGACAGAAAAGCCACAGCTCCGGACCTCAGAAACAGCTGATGGATGAGCTCTTCAGAGTGTCTGCCACGACTGGTCTGAGGATTCCTCCAGGCAGGCTGAGGATTACAGGGGAGGCCGGGGTCTCACTCCACCCTCTGGGCAGGAGGGCAGGGCTTTGACTGTTGGTTTCCTCACAACAGTATCCAATGAGGGAGGGGGGTCTTCTGAAGTAGAAGCAGGGCAGAAGCATTGGGTAGTCACTACCACCTCTGAGCCTCAGTTTATTCATCTGTAAAATGGGAATGATGAGACCAGCCATGCTGAGGTTTGTTGTAAGGATTTAAGTTAATGTATGTAAACGGGTCCGTGCAAAAAAACTTCCAGTAAACAGTAGTTATTGGTATAATGTAGTCAAATTTCTGTTACCCCTTTTGCAGATGGTCCATGGTAACTTTTATTTGTTAGTTCCAGTGTACATCTTTAAAAAGGAGCATATCCTTATGTAACTAAAATAATATCCATATCACAGTTAATTCAGTGAACAATAATTCCTTTCTAGCATTTAATACGTCCAAATTCAAATTTCTTTGGCAACTTTGAAATCTAGCCCAACGACCGCCTTCCTCAGCAGCTTCTTTCACAGAGGATAAGCTCACCGTAGTGTTTGCCTCAGCCGGACAGAATTGGAAAGGTACATCCGTTACAGGGGGGGGAAAGTCAGGGACTGCATTTCAAGACGGTATCGAGTGATCTGGGATTTCCCTCTGTTTTGGTGTATTCAGGTCAGCGCTCCCCCTCATTAGTGCCGACTGTATTTAACACTGCCACCGTTAATGAAAGCTTTAGTAGTTAGATACATACACGGAATCTCCTATTACTCCAGGGTGCGTGTCGACGTCTTCCAGTGCGATTCAACAAACATTGATTGAGTGCCTCCTCTGTGCAAGATATTTGTCCTCGTAACCACTCCTGTGGAGTTCTTGAGCCAAACTTAAGTTGCTTTTTTTTTTTTTTCAGTCGCTTTTACAAACGAAGAGCCAGACTTGGCTATCGAAAGTGGGAGAGGAGGAGCAGTCACACCACGGGATTACTTGTCTATGAAATTTTAGATCTACTGTAAGGAACCCTCCCAGTGCCTTTGGGGACAGACATCTCATGATGGAATTGTTTAAAAATCACCCAAGATTTTTTTAAAGGTTAGCTTGTTTGTTTCTTCCGACCCAGGGACGCTTTTCTTACCAAAGGCAAGGGCAAAGAGATTTGCAAGAAGGGTCTTCTGCTATAACTAGGAGACCACAGCCTTTGGGGCTTTGTTGAAGTGGGGAAAAGACAGCAATTCCCAGTCTGGAGTCTTCCCCAAAGACTGCTGTTTCCAGTTCCTTGAGCCAGTAATTGCTGCCTTCCAGACAGCAAGAAAGAGAAAGAAAAGTTCTGAGCCAGGGTTAAAAAGGTATGAAATATAGTGTTTTATAAGATTGGATGTGAGCAGAGATGTGGGGAAATGGGTCCTCTTAGACGCTGCTGGCGGGAGCATGAATAGATGCCACCTTTATGGAGGCCAGTTTGGAAACACTACCGAAAGTCGTAAAAATGATCACGTTCTGGGACTTGATCCAGAGAAGATAAACAGGGTTATCCTCAAAGATGTATCCACTGTTCATCATAGTGGGAAATTGGAAATACTCTAAATGTCCCACCACAGGGGATTGATTTAGGTTGGCTGGTTCAAGAACTTACAGGGGATCCTTCCATAATGGGATATTACTCAGACATCAGAAAGTAGGTTGTAACTGGGGCTCTCAGTTGGGGTCCATGCTTCAGGGAGGGTCTAAAATTACATGCAAAATTGTGTGTGTGTGCACATTTTGGATGGGCGGGAAGATTTTTATGGATTCTCAAAGAGGTGTATGATTCAAGAGACTCAAAAATCACCATTGTAGACAATATTTAAAGCAGAAAGATGTTGACAACATATTATTAAGGGAGAGAGTGAAGGATAGGTTTAAAAGCAAACAAAATACCATCTCATTTTTATAAAAATGTGTATGCGTATTTGTGTATGTGTGTATGTATAGGAAAAAGATGAAAAAGTTATCCACCAAAATGATAATCATGGTTATCTAAAAATGATAGGTTACAGGTGATTTTCCCCTTTGTTGCAGTTTCTAAAATTGTTACCATATATTACTATTATATTAAAGAAAGTGTTTTGTGGGTTTTTTTAAGCATAAGAGTATGGATCCTGCAACCTAGCCCCACACTGGCTGCCTGGGGCTCGGCTTACCAGCTAAGGAGTCCACAATGAGTGTCTTCCTTCTCCAGGTCTTAATTTCCGCATCTGTACAATGGAGATGATACTAGTGCACGTAAATAGGGGGCAAACACCAGCCCTGGCATGAGGTAGGTGCTCAGTGAAGGTTCGCTGTTGGTAACCAAACCGAGGTGAGACAGGGTGGTAGGTGCATGAGCTTTGGAGACACATAGGCTTAGGTTTGAACCCAGGCTCACGGCTCCTTAGCTAGTGATCCCCTTGTATAAGCTTTATTCTTTCCGTCTGTAAACGGGGCATACTAATATTCCCCTTGCTGGGCTGATTTCAGCACTGGAGAGATATACGTGCCTAATGTGTAGCTCAAAAAATGATGGGAGTGTTCCAACCGAAGTATTGATAGAATTGTGTCCTTTGGGAATCGACAATCAGTTGCTTTTCCTCATACCTTCACTCAAATCTCATTGACCTCATGCTCAAAGCACAGCACTGAAGAGGCTGGCCTAGGTCAGGGCTCCAAAAAATAGAACATTCCACCAGTTGCTACCGTGATTACTAATTGTTACCTGTGGGCTTATTATATTACTGGTCCTGGGATGAATCACTCTTGCTTTTCTCTGTTCTTCCTCCATTTATATCTTCCGTCCAGCGCCGAGCTGCTACCCATAAGAAAATGTGCATGTAAAAGAGGACTCAGAGTTGACTAGAGCTTGGCCCTCCTCTTCTCTGAGTTCCTTGTGTGCCCTGAACCCCACCCCAAGAGTTATCTCATTTAGATCTCCCCTTTCTGAGGGTCATCATCTCATCTGACATTTTATGAGATTTTGGTGTCTGCTGAATACCTGGTATGTGCTTGGTGTAGTGTGAGGTCTTTGTTTTATGTCATCTTGTCTAGGCTGTAGGCCGAATCTTCTCCTGCCTTCATGCTCCGCAGCTGATTCGCTGGCAATTCTGTTCTTATCATATTTTTCCAGAATCCGAGCACCTCTCCCCACCTCCACAGCCACCACCCTGTCCAAGCCACCATCATCTCAAACTGGATTTTTTAGAGAATAGATTTTATTTTTTTTTAGAGCAGTTTTCAGTTTACAGCAAAACTGAGTGGAAAGTACAGAGAATTCCCATATACCTCCTGCCTCCCCCTTAGTCTCCCCTATTATCAACATCCCTCACCAGAGTGGTGTATTTGTTATAATCAATGGACCTACAATGACACATCACTATCACCCCAAAACCATCATGTACATTAGGGTTCACTCTTGGTGTTGTACATTCTATGGGTTGGGAAGGTATAATGACATGTATCCCATTACAGTACCATACAGAATAGTTTCATTGCCTTGAAATCCTCTGCGCTCCGCCTGTTCATCTCTTCCTCCCCGCAACCCCTGGCAACCACTGATCATTTTGCTGTCTCCATAGTTCTGCTTTTCCAGAATGTCATATAGTTGGAATCATACAGTATGTAGCCTTTTCAAATTGGCTACTTTCACTTAGTAATATGCATTTAAATTTCCTCCATGTCTTTTCACAGCTTGATAGTAATTTCTTTTTAGTGCTAAATAATAATATTCCATTGTCTAGATATATCAGTTTATTTATCCTCTCACCTACTGAAGAACATCTTTGTTGTGTCCAAGTTTTGGCAGTTATAAATAAAGCTGCTCCAAACATCTGTGTGCAGGGTTTTGTGTGGACATAAATTTTCAACTCCTTTGGGTAAATACCAAGGAGTGTGATTGCTGGATCGTATGGTAAGAGCATGCTCAGTTTTGTAAGAACCTGCCACACTGTCTTCTAAAGTGGCCGTGCCATTCTCCATCCCCATCAGCAATGAACGGGAGTTCCTGTTGCTCCACATGCTTGGCAGCACTTGGTGTTGTCAGTGTTCTGGATTTTGGTCATGGTAATAGATGTGCAGTGGAATCTCATTGTTGTTTAAGTTTGCATTTGCCTCAAGACGTATAATGTAGAGCATCTTTTCATGTGCTTGTTGCCATCTGTATATTTTCTTTGGGGAGATTTCTATTAAGATCTTTGGCCCATTCTTAAATTAGGATGTTCATTTTTTTTATTTTTGAATTTTAAGAGCTCTTCGTGTATTTTAAATAACAGCCTTTACCAGATATGTGTTTTGCAAATACTTTCTCCCATTCTGTGGCTTCTCTTCTCATTCCCTTCGCAGTGCCTTCCACAGAGCAGAGATTTTTCATTTCAATGAAGTCCAGCTTATCAATTATTTCTTTCCTTGACCTTGCTTTTGGTGTATTTAAAAAGTCACCACTAAACCCAAGATTATCTAGATTTTCTCCTATGTTATCTTCTAGGAGTCTAATAGTTTTGGGTTTTACATTTAAGCCTATAATCTATTTTTCATGGGTCTTCAGCTACTTTATGATCAATTTTAAGCTAATTTTTGTGAGATTGTAAGATTAGTGCCTAGAGTTATTTATTTATTTATTTTTGCATGTGGGTGCACCGTTGTTCCAGCACCATTTGTTGAAAAGACCGTCTTTGCTCCATTGTATTGCCTTTGCTCCTTTGTGCAGATCAGTTGACTGTATTTATGTGGGTCTATTTCTTGATTCTCTATTCTGTGCCTCTCGCTATATATATACCTCATATAAATCTTATATATATTTATTAGGTTTATATCTAAATATTTAATTTCTAAGGGGTGCTAATATAAATGGTATTGTGTTTTTAATTTCAAATTCGACTTGTTTATTGTTAGTATCTGAGAAAGTGATTGGCTTTTGTATATTAACCTTGTATCCTGTAAACTTGCTATAGTCATCACTTAGTTCTAGGAGTTTTTGTTACTGTTTTTGTTGAAACTTTCAGATTTTGTACATAGACAATCATGTCATGTGTGTACAAAGAGAGTTTTATATCTTTGTTTCCAGTCTGTGTACATTTTATTTCCTGTTCTTGTCTTATTGCATTAGCTAGGACTTTTAGTATGATATTGAAAAGGAATGGCAAGAGGGGATATCTTTCCATGTTCCTGATCTTAGCAGGAAAGCTTCCAGTTTCTTATCATTAGGTGTGATATTAGCTATAGATTTTTTTTGAAGTTGTTCTTTATCAAATTGAAGACATTTTCCTTATTCCCAGTTCACTGAGAGTTTTTAAAATCAAGGATGAGTGTTTGATTTTGTCAGATACTTTTTTCTTCCATTTACTGTATTTTGCCATGTATAATGTGCACCCACATTTTTGTATGCATTATACATGGATTTATTATATGTATTATTATACCCATAGTATGAAATCATTATACCATGTGTAATGCACATCCTTATTTTTCCCTCAAAAATTTGGGCAAAAAAGTGTGCATTATACATGGCAAAATATGGTATATAAACATGTGATTTTTCTTCTTTAGTCCATTGATATGATGGATTACATTTTTAAATTAAATTAAATTAAATTGTTTTATTGATTTGAGGGAGAGAGAGGGGGAAAAAACCTTCAATTTGTTGTTTCGCTTATTTATGGATTCATTGGTTGCTTCTTTTTATTTTAAACATTTTTTTATTGTTGTTCAAGTACAGTTTTCTGCCTTTCCCCCCTCCTCTCCCCACCTCCCCAGCCCTCCCCACCTCCCTCCCCTGTTTTCACCCCCCTCCCTTGTTACCATCCATGTGTCCTTTATAGTTGTTCCTGCAAACCCTTCACCCTTTTCCCCTGTAATTCCCTCCCCTCTCCCTTCTGGTCACTGTCAGCCTGTTCTCAATTTCAGTGTCTTTGGTTGTATTTTGCTTGCTTGTTCATTTTGTTGATTAGGTTCCTGTTAAAGGTGAGATCATATGGTATTTGTCTTTCACCTCATTGGTTACTTCTTGCATGTGTCCTGACTGGGGATTGGCCCCAACCTTGGAGTATTGAGATGATGCTCTAACCAACTGATCTACCCAGCCAGAGCTGTGATGCATTACATTAATTGCTTTTCAAATGTTGAATCAGCCTTGCATACCTGAGATAAATCCCACTTGACTATGGAGTATACTTCTTTTTATATATTGTTGGATTAGATTTGCTAATGCATTTTTAAATTTTATTTATTTATTTTTAGAGAGAGGACAAGGAGAAAGAGAGGGAGAGAAACATTGATGTATCTCCTGCACATCGATTGGTTGCCTCTCGCATGCCCCCAGATGGGGACCTGGCCCACAACCCCGGCATGTGCCCTGACTGGGAATTGAACCAGCTAACCTTTTGCTTTGCAGGCCAGCACTCAATCCACTGGGCCACACCAGCCAGAGCAAAATTTGCTAATATTTTGTTGAGGGTTTGCATCTATGTTCATGAGAGATATCAGCCTGTAGTTTTATTGTAATGTCTTTGTCTGGCTTTGGTATTAGAGTAGTACTAGCCTCATAGAATGAGTTAGGAAGTATTCCCTTTGCTTCTGTTGTCTGAAAGAGAGTGTACAGAATTGATATAATTTCATCTTTAAATGTTTGGTAGAGTTCACCAGTGAACCCATCTAGGCCTGGTGCTTTCAGTTTTGGAGGGCTGTTAATGATTGATTGGATTTTTTGAACACACATTGGCCTATTCAGATTGTCTGTTTCTCCTTGTGTCGAGTTTTGGCAGATTGTGTCTTTCAAGTAATTGATCTATTTTATCTATGTTGTTAAATTTATGGACACAGAGTTGTTCATAATATTCCTTGATTATCCTCTTAGTGTCCATGAGCTCTGTAGTGATGTTTTCTCTATCCCGTCCGATATTAGTTATTTGTATCTTCTCTCTTATATCCTGTTCCTTGCATCCTTAACTTAACTTGTTTATACTCTGATGTTCTTCCTTTCTTTATGTAAGTATAAGCTTTTTACTTATATCATTCTTCTCTCTCCAAAGAACAACTTCAAAAAAAAGATTTTATTTACTATTTTTAGAAAAAGGGAGGGAGAATGAGAGGGAGAGAAACATCAATGGGTGAGAGACCCCAACTGGGAACCTGGCTCGAAACCCAGGCATGTGCTCCAACCAGGAATTGAACCAGTGACCCTTTGATTCACAGGCCAGCACTCAATCCTCTGAGCCACACCATCCAGGGATCTAAAGAGCTTCTTTTAATATTCTTGTAAGTCATGTCTACTAGCAACAAACTCATTTTTGTTTGAGAAGTTCTTTATTTCTTTTCTTACTTTGAAGGACAATTTCACAGGGTACAGAATGCTAGGTTGGTGTGTTTTTCCCCCTCTCTCAGGACTTTAAATATTTCACTTTGCTCTCTTCTTACTTCTATGGTTTTATAGGAGAAGTTGGGCGTATTTCTTTATCTTTGCTCTTCTAGAGGTAAGGTATTTTTCTCCCTTGCTTTAAAGAAGATACTTTAAATTATAGTTTATTGATTATGCTATTACAGTTGTCCTGATTCTCCCCCTTTGTCCCCTTCCAGCCAGCACCCCCTACTCTCTCAGGCCATCCCACTACCATTGTTCATGTTCATGGATCATGTGTATAAGTTCTTCAGCTACTCCATCTATACCGTACTTTACATCCCATGGCTATTCTGTAACTACCTATTTGTACTTCTTAATTCCCTCACCTCATCACCCATTCTCCCCGTGCCTTTCCCTCCCCACCGCCGTCTGTCAACCATCTGGTAACTAATTTCCCTTCTCTTTCTGTTTTTAAGAGGCTCTATCTTTAACCTTTGGCCTTTTAATTATGATGCATTTTGGAGTGGGCCTCTTTGCATCCATCATAATTGGGACTCTCTGTGCTTCCTGGACTTGCATGTCTATTTCCTTCACCAAATTAGGGAAGTTTTCTTTCATTATTTTTTCAGATAGATTTCCAATTTCTTGCTCTTTCTCTTTTTCCGGCACCCTTATGATGTGAACGTTGGATTTCTTGAAGTTGTCCCAGAGGCTGCTTACACTATCCTCATTTTTTTTTAATCCTTTTTCTTCTTGTTGTTCTGTGTGGTTGTTTTTTTTGCTTCCTTATGTTCCAAATCATTGATTTGATTATCAGCTTCATCCATTCTACTGTTGTTTCCATCTAAGTTGTTCTTTATTTCAATTAGTGTATCCTTTGTTTTTGCCTGGGTCTTTTTTATGCTGCTGAGGTCCTCATTAAATTCCTTGAGCATCCTTGCAACCAGTGTTTTGAACTCTGCATCTGATAGATTGTGTATTTCCCTTTCGTTTAGCTCTTTTTTTGGAGTTTTGATCTATTCTTTCATTTGGGCCATATTTCTTTGTCTCCTCATTGTGGCAGCCTCCCTGTGTTTGTTTCTGTGTATTAGGTAGGGCTGCTTTGACTCTCTGTGTTGGTAGTGTGTCCTAATGTAGTAGGGGTCCTGAGGGTCCAGTGGCACAGCCTCCCCTATCACCCAGGCTGGGTACTCGAGGTGTACCCTTTGTGTAGGCTGAGTACACCCTCCTCTGTAGTTGAGCCTTGGTAGCTGTTGGCAGATCATTGGGAGGGATTTGCCCAAGCCAGTCAGCTGCAAGGACTGGCTATGACCACTGACCACCAATCTCCGCCCTCCATGGAGGATCAGCTGTGCAGGGGCAGGACAGTGGTGCTCCATCGTGGTCTGTAGCGGTCCACTGGGTGCTCTGGCCCTGGGGTTTCCTGGGTGGTGCAGGCCAAGGTCAGCCCCCACCTGTGTTTTCCCCGGGGCACAGTGCCTGAGCTATAAAGCAATCTGAGATGGCTGCTACTTGTGCCGGGCTTGGAGATTCCCAGGCTTAGCCAAGCTGTGAACCTGATTTGGCTGCTGCTAGGGCTCACTGAAGCCAGCTGTTGCTTGTTTGACAGGATTTAGGAGCCAAGACCAGCCATTCTTATGGAAAAGCAGCATGGGTGGGCCTGTAAGTTGGGTGGGGCAGAGCCTCTAGGGATCTCCAAGGTGCATCAAACAGTGTTAGCTGTTTGATGGAGTCTCAGACATGGCACCAGCTTACTATGGGGGGATGGTTTAGCAAAGGGACAGTGGCCTCTGATCTTCCAGATGCCAGACACTTCAGACTCTCTCTGAATACTGTTGGTGCCTTTCAAGCTGCTACCTGGGTGCTGGAGCTCAGAAGGACTGAGTCTGAGTAGGTAAGTCTGTGTGTGGGTTCTTTAAGAGGAACTGCTTGGGGCTCCAGAAGTTTCTTCCACCAACTCAATCCCCCTTGTTTTTGCAACCAGAAGTTGTGGGGACTTATTTTCCTAGCACTGGAACCCTGGGCTGGGGGTCTGGTGTGGGGCTGGGAGTCTTTGCTCCCAAAATATCCCTCCCAAATTTTTATATACCACACATGGGTGAGGGACCAGCCCGTTCTGTGTCTGCACTCCTCCTACCAGTCTGGATGGATGTGGTTTCTTTAATTCTGTAGTTGTTGGACTTCCATTCAACTTGATTTCATGGTTGTCAGACATCCATTCAGCTTGATTTCTGATGTTCCTGAGTGATGGCTGTTCTATATTTTAGTTGTAATTTTGATGTGGTTGTGCAAAGAGGTGAGCCATGTTTGCCTACACCACCATCTTGACTGGAAGTTCAAAAATAATTAACAAAATTTATCTTTGATTTCCTGCATTTTGAATACAATAGGATTAGGTTTAGTTCTTTTGGCATTTACTTTGCTTAGTGTCTTCTGAGCTTTCTGGATCTGTAGTTTGGTGTCTGACATTAATAGGGGCGGAAATTCTCAGTCATTATGGCTTCAAATATTTCTTCTGTTCCTTTCTCTCTTTTATTCTCCTTCCAGTATTCCCATTACATGTATGTTCTATCTTCTGTAGTTGTTTCACAGTTCTTGGGTATTCCATTCTGGATCTTTTCTTCATTCTTTTTTCCTTTACTTTTCAATTTTGGATGTTCTTATTGAGGTATCCTCAAGCTCTTCCCTTAGTTGTATTCAGTCTACTAATGAGCTCATCAATGGCATTCTTCATTTCTGGCACAATGTTTTTGATCTCCAGCATGTCTTTTTGATTCATTCTTAGAACTTCCATCTCTGCTTACATTGCCCATCTGTTCTCACATGCTGTCTGCTTCATCCGTTAGAGCCCCGAGCACATTAATCATAGTTGTGAATTCCCAGTCTGATAATTCCAGCATGCCTGACATCTCTGAGTCCAGTTCTAATGCATGTTCTGTCCTTCGAAGCTGTGGGGTTTTTGGGTTTTTTGCCTTTTAGTATGCCTTGTCATTTTTTCTTGTTAGCTGAACTGTCATGCACTGCATTAAAGGAGCTGTAGGAAACAGGCCTTTAGGAATGCAGAGTGTGGTGTGGGAGGAGGGGCGTGTTCTGTAGTCTGATGATTGGGTCTCGGTCTTTGAATGAACCCGTACCTCTGGACTGTGAATTCCACAAGTGCCTTTCAGCCCCCAGCCTCCCTGAGGTGGGACAGGATGGCTGGAAAGGGCTGGAGTTGGGTAGATTTCTTCCTCTGGAAAGTCTCCAGTATTTTAGACTCTGGTAAAATTGTTTCTCTTGAGCCTTGTTAAGAAGAACAGTTGGCAAAGGTTCCTCTCACCCACCCTGGAAACAGAAGACTATTTTTCTCCAATAGTCGCTGTGAGAACCTGCTTGAGTTCTAGGAGGTAAAACTCACAAAAGTGTGGGTGCCCTTAGTAACTGGGTCCCCCTGGAGATTTTTAACTTTCAGACTTGTCTGCACTAAGCCTCCAGCAGTTTATTAACCACAGTTCAAGTCTTCCGACCTCAGCACTGCTTCCCACAGAGCTTTCTGCTGGTGGTCTCTGCCCTAGCAAGGTGTGATTCTATGTCTTTGCCCGCCCGTCTCTCCAAAGTTTGGCAGCAGTGGTTTGCCCTGAGACTGTATTGTCTGATGGGCCCAAGAAGGGTTGTTGCTTTCTCAGTTTGTTCAGCTCTTACTTGTTGTAGGACAAAGTGGCAACTTCCAATGTCCTTACATGCTGGTCCCCAAACTCCCACCTGGGTTTTTGCTTTCGCCTCCTCCCTGGTTTCCCTTTTCTGCCCTTGCGCACGATATGGCAGCTCCAATGAGACTTTAAAATGTAAGTTAGGTTATAACTTTCCTACTCAATGCCCTCCAGTAGCTTCTCACCTCATTCAGCGTAAAAGCCAAAGTACTGGGCCTCCCAGGTCCTAGGACCTGCCCCATCTCCAACACTCTGCCCTGGTCTTCTCTCTGACTGTAAGGCTCCTCCAGCCATCCTGGCTGCCTCGATGTTCCTTGAACTTTCCAGGCATGCTCGCAACACATGGCCTTTGCACTTGCTCTTCCCTCTGCCTGCAATAGTCTTCCCCCAGGCCTCTGCCTAGCCCAGTCCTTCCCTCCTTTCAACCTTGATTCAAATGTCACCATCACAGTGAGGCTTTCCCAGGTCACCTTATACATTACAGCAACCCACTGGCTTTTCTCCGTAGCATTTATCCCTATTTGATACACCATACACTTCACTTTGTTTGTTTACTTTCTTCTCCCACCAGAATGTAAAGCCCATGAGGGCAGGGTTTTAAAACCTATATTGCTCACTATTATATCATCAGTGCCTAAAATAATATCTGGTACTCAGTAAGTCCTCAACAAATGTTTATCGAATGGGTTATTGTCACACTTGCATAGATGAGGCAAGGATGCGGCAAGAGTTCAAACTCAGGTCTTCATGACTCAAAGCTCGTGTTCTGAACATCTATGTGATGTTGCCACTCAATTCTGTGTTGAATATTGAATATCTGATGTGTTCTTCCAAATGGCTATTTCCTACACCCTGGCAGTTTTCTATTTCTTGGCTCTCACTGGAGTTGATTTTCCTGAGTTAGTAAGAACTCTCTATGAACTGCATCCTAATATTTCCTCAACATTATTGCATTGCAAAATAGGCTGAAATAAGACTGCCCACTGCATTACCTGCAGGGCTCTCCCTCTGTCATCTCGCTTCACCACAGCCTGCCTGCCAGCTGAGGTCAGAACCACGCTGCTTCTGGCCAAACACGATCTCAGGTTAAGTAGTTGATATGATGTGATCTGTAAAATAAATTATAAAAACCCAAACAGACCAGTAATAGTCCCATAAGTTTGTATGTTTTACAGCCTTTGAAGTCCCCTTCTGGATGCTTATAAACAACCGCTGGTTAGAACATCGCTTACCCTGTTGCTTAGATAAAGAAACGGAGGTCACAATAACAGCAGAGCTGGTACTAGAACTCGGGTCTTCTGACCTCCAAAGCCCAATTTCTTTTCAAGCTTAGCTTCCTTCAGCTGATTTCAGGACCGCTCTTCACCAGCTGTAGTTTACAGTTCTGCTAGTTTTAATTCATACTCAGCACCCAGAATTCTGGTGCTTAAAATGAATAAATAGTGTAAGTGGGGAGAGACTGGGGGTATTTTGGACACATGTAGTCTTTGGCTGCCCAACATCCTACTCCCTTCTTTGTTAACAGCTCCAAGTTCAGCTTTGGGCAATTACCTCTGCCCCACCGGCTGCAGTCCTAGTCAGGCTGTCAATCAAAGTGACAAAGAAGAGGGCATTTCACTCCAGCCGGGCCAATCAGATTCACGGACTTGGGATATTAACCAAAACAGCAGAAGGATAAAATGAGGTTTTGCTAGAAGCAGTGTCCAAACAAGATGGTTGACTAACTCCCATTCCAGGATGTCTTGGCTGTCATTGTTCCCAACTCTTTCAGCCTCATTCTCAGTAGTGTCTTGATTCAGTGAGCGGGCCCCCACTTCCCAATGCACCCCTTGTTTAAGTTAATCAGAGTTTGTTTCTGGTGCTTGCAGCAGAAGAATCCTGCCTGGAGTGGGGAAGGATTATGGGAAGGCTGACCTCCTTCAGGAAGACTAAGACCCTCTCCTTCAGGGTGAATAGGGGTGAGTGAGTGTGCTGTGGTGGTCTCCCAGGGCAATGGGCCAGTGTGTGCCAGCCTGCTGGCTTCTCACCTGGGACCTCGTAGCCTGGCACAGATGTGGGACCTGGTCAGGCCCTTATGCAGATGAAGGGTCGGGTTGAAGAGGGTGTGTAGAATGGGGGTTTGGGGTGCTCCTCAAGGACTTGGGGAGGAGAGGACAAGTACGCACAGGGTACCTTAATGTTGCTGCAGGAGTGGTCCAGGAAGGAAGGATGAGACGCAGACTTGGAAACAACGTTTGCTTTGCTGAGAAAGTTTTATGAAGACCAAAACTTCAGGTTACATTCTTAGGCACCAGTTCTCGTATCATAGGTAAATGGCAAAATTATTAGACAGTTATGATGGAATGGGAAGTGGTGCTGGTAGATTGAAGGGTGAGTCATGGCTGCCACCTCCAACACACAGAGAACAGAGACTGTTCTCCCGCTCCCCCCCCGCCCCCCTGCCTGTCACGTCTTTACCGTCTGGTCCTCCCCACTGGTTCTGATGCCCACCACACACCCTGTATGCTGTGCACAAAGTATTTTGACTTTCCTTTTGCTCATTCCCATGGGTCAGGTCTAAATTCTCCTTTGCAGGCAATCCTTGCTATTTGTTGGGGAATCTGAGAGCCCACTATGGTGGTCAGCATTTTCACGGAGAATATATGAACTCATTTAATTTTTCACAGCCACTTTGTGAGGCACAAACATTACCCCTGTTTACCAATGAGAAAGTGAACTGCTGAGAGGTTTAATAACTTGTTTAAGCTAGATCACATAACTTACAAGTGGCAGATGGTCTTGAACCCAGATATGAACAATTCCAAAGCTCTTTAAGAGTCCTGGGGGTTAGTCCTAACTTTGCTACTTTCCAGCTCTATGACTAGCTCTGCAAATAAATCTCTTAGGTTCTGTGTTCATGTGTCAGTAAAATAACTATGGTAGGAGTTGGAGGAGGAACTTTGATTCACATCCTGTGCCAGTCGGTTAATTAGTTAGCGGCTGTCAGGAAGGCTGTGCTGAGAAAGATTCAGAGGTTATGCAAAGTTCACCAGGAAAGAGTTCCGCAATCACTTGGTGATGTCTGCCATGGGCCCGGAAGTGAGGAGAGGTGGCATTAAGGTCACTTGTCAGCCATCCCTGGCCTAAGTGATCATCTTGACTATATTCCTTCCTGTCCTCTTTCTGTTTTTACTTTCAGTTTTCTACAACTGTCCAAACCCCTCATCATGGATTCATTGATCCAATTACTAAAGGATCTCCTTTCCCCTGGCCTAGGCAGCATAAGTGTATCCATTATCTATTGCTAATGTAGCCAACTACGCCAAAACTCAATGGCTTAAAATATAAGTGATTTATTTCCCATGACTAGGGCACTTCAGTTCTCCCACGTGGCCTTATACATCTCTGTGTGGTCTCTCTCTCCAGTAGGATAGTCAGGACTTTCTTCCCACATGGCAGCTGGGTTCCAGGAGGGACATTGCAAGAGGAGAGGCCCTGATGTGCAAACACTTATCAAGCCCCTGCTTGAATCACACTTGCTCATGTCCCAGGCTCTGGACAGGTACAGTATCAGTATAGTAGTACAGAGAAGGCGCTACTCAAGGGCTTAAATACCAGGAGACGTGGTTCACTGGGGGCTGCCGAGGTAACAGTCTGTCCTAATGAAGAATTTCGAAGAGTCTTGGGAATTCCTGTCGTAATTTATACGACCACGAAGCATGGGTGGATGGGTTAGGTGCTGGGTTATTATAAGACAGGGCCCTGCCTTTGTGGAGTTTCTAGTTCAGTAGATAATACAGAAAATACTCTGCAAGAAGGAAGCAGTGCAAGTTCGTGGGAGTGGATTCCAACATATAGTTGTATGTTCAAAATTTTACTGTGGATCAATCGTAATATTTTTTTACATAAAAAATATCTGGGCCACAAACACCTATTTAACCCATAATATAGATAAACTTCATACATTTATGCACCAAGTTCATAATTTTTGCCATTAGCATGTACAGTCATACCTTGGTGTTTGTTGGCTTCAGAACTCGTCAAAGCACGTACTCGTTGCATTTTGAAGAGAAAAAAATGTCTCAGCACTTGGTGCTTGCTCGGGGCTCATTGCACTTGCTAGAACTTGTATGAGTCACAACCCGCCCCCGCAAGAGAAAACGCTCCATTGTTCAGCACCCATCGGTTCTGGCACTCATCAGGAGTGCCGGAATGAATTAACAACGAGGGCCGAGGTGCCGCTGTGTCCTGGGACTGTTACTTCAGATTTCCCTGTTTCCATGTATTTTTATGACTTCATTTTATTTTAGAATAAAATTTATGTCACGGATCTAAAGGCAAGACCATTATCATTTGCCATAAATACAATATAAGAATAACATAAATAAAGTATTAATATAAATAAAAGTAAGCTCAGCTAAATGAAAAATGGTGACAATGCCAAATGCTGGTGAGGATGCGGAGAAACTGAACCCCTCGTACATTGCTGGTGTGAGTATAAAACGGTAGAGACATTTCCCTTCAAAACTAAAAATGGACTTGTAACCCAGCAATTGCCCTCTTGAGCCTTTCCTCCAGAAACAAGGAATACTTATTTTCATGCAGCAATTTGTACATGAATTTTCATAGCAGCTTTATTCGTGAGAGCCAAAACCCCGGAAGCTATGCGCATGTGCTGAATGGTTAAAGTAATTCCAGTGCATCCGTACCACGCTATACTACTCACGAGTAAAAAGGGGAGAACTGATGCACATAACAACTTAGACGAACCTGAAGGAAATTATGCTGAATGGAAAAAGCCAATCCCAAAAGATTACAAACTGTATGATCTCACTGATATGTTTTGAAAAGGCAGAATTTTAGAAATGAAGAACAGAGTTTAAGGATGGAGGAGAAAGCCTATTTATGGCTATAAAGGGATCACGTAAGGGCTTCTTGAGGTGATGGTACAGTTAAGTATCCTGATTGTGTTGGTAGTTATACATGGCTGTACATATTGCTAAAATTGCACAGAAGTACACATAAACACACACAAAAATGAGTGCACAGGAAACTGACGAAATCTGAATGAGCTCTATGGATTGTACCAATGCCAATTTCTTGGGTTTTATATGGTACGCTTGTTGTGTGAGATGCTAACATTGGAAAAGATTGGGAGTAGGGTGCGTGGGACTTCCTTGTTCGTTTCTTTGCAATCTCCTGTGAATCTAAAATTAATTCAAAATAAAAAGTAAAAATATAATTAATTAGTTCAGAACAATTAAAATAAAAGGTGTTTGTTAGTATGCTACCTAAAATACCTAAAATTACTTTGAGTATCACCAGTGGTACCATGGGCCCTACAGAGGAAGGTTTCTGGTCTATGGAAGTAATAGAACTAACCTGGGTATAAGGAATGAGGACAAGACACTGCACAGTATTGGAGAGGGTAATAACAACAAGCACTCACACAGTACCTACTGTGTGCCAGGCACTATTCCAAGCCCTTTCCAGATACCTATTCATTCAATCCTTATAATGACTCTCTGTTAAACAATTTCGAGGCAGAGATTCAAATCAGGACGTGGTAGTACTCTCAGGGACAATACCAGGGAAGGCAGAGGGACACCGGATGAAGCACAGGAAGTTGACCTGTTTAGCAGTTACAGCAGAGGTCTCAGCAGATGCTTTGGAGAGCTCTAGAGCTGGGCTGTCCTTCAGAGTTGTCCCAATTAAAGCAAGGGGGCTGCATTATTTTACCTCCTCCGTAGCAAGTCATTGGATGCAAGCTACCTGTAAGGAGAGGACATGAACTTGGGCAAAGCAGATTCCTTTGACTGAGGGCAATAACTGGAGAGGAGCTGAACTGTGGTTAGCAAATAGCACTTCTGGAAGCTGGAGGAAAGAAGACCTCAGCTGGGAAGGAAGAAAAGGGCCTGTGTGCAGTACACCACAGTGTCCACTACAGTCCACCCCTTGTGCTCAGACCTGCTGGCTTAAGTTTGCCTTCGGAAGCGTCTCCAGGATCCTTTTTCCTGGGAAACAAAGAAGAGGAAGGTGGGACAAACAACTGCCCCTATACTTACTGCTCCCCACTCCCTCTGCATTCTAGAGCCCCCTGACTCTTGGTTAGCTTGGTTAGCACCGCTGCAGGTATAGAAAGCTTGCTTGGCCTCAGGCTGTGATTGCTGTGTCCGTTCATTTACTGTCAATGTTTGACAGAGTTTGAAGAGATGACTCAGTGGATCATCTGGTGTCAAATTTCTTCCGTGCTCCCAGTTTACAACGGCCATCCCACCTCCTCCTGATGTATGGGGCTTGTCCCTGTCAGGTGATGATTCCTTTCCTTGCCTGTTGGTCTCCTGGCACAAGAAACTTAAAGTGATCAGGCAGCTTAAAGCTTAATTGGATTACTGTATCCCTCATAGAGGGAACCTTCTAGGAACCAAGACCTCTAGGCTCCTGGAGGTGAGGTCACTGGGAGTAATGCTAAGCAGAACCACTGCAGCTTCTACCCCCTCAGTCCCCAGACCCATGTATGCTACCTGCTTGGGACACAGCACCGTATCACAGTCATTGATTAAGGCTCTAAACTATATCCTAAAGGATGGCATTCCGTCTTCACAAGGCATTATCTCCAAGCTGGTGATTCTGCTGTACTTTCAAAGGACCATTCCATCACTGTGTGGGCCGGCAGCTTCGGGGTGCTGGAGCACGCCATGGACCAGAGGATCCCGTGATGGTATATCCACAGCCTCACCTCCTTCACGGGCCCCTCGGCCTGATACAATGTTATGTGAGATTCTGTTCCAGTGTATCAAACACACTGTAAGTTGTCAGATGGTGGTGCTAGTTGAGGCCTTGTCATCAGGAAAGACAAAGCCATGCATGGAATAGGTATTAATTTCAGAGTGGAAGGGTCACAATGTAATCAGTTGCCATCAAGTTCTGGTTGCTCTCCTGGAAGGATGGCACCATATAAGGTGCCTAGTGTTGTTCTCTGTTGCTGGTAGGTTGATGTTTGCAGTAGCAGTAGCTAGATGGGCCTTCTGACTGGGGAGCTCATGCGGTTGGGCCCATGCACAGCTCCTGTCCCTGCCACGGTGGCTACTGTCTTCGTGAGCCACTGTGCCAGTATTGTGGTGATGGGGACAGAAGCTGTGTAAGGGCCCAACCACTGATATCAAACTACCTGCAAAACTCTGTCTGCTTCATTGTTTGCTGCCTCCTCCTTGGTGGATGACCTCTGATGCATGTTGACATGCAGCAAGATCCTCGACCTTTATGCACAGTCCCTCAGGTTTATCTGCCTACCTCTTTCCCAGATCACCTTGCCGGTAATCTTCCAATCTTTCTCCTTCCACACCCTAACTGACAATCGATCACCCATGTCTATGCATCTATATATATATTCTAATCTCAGGCCATTTTTCTTTGCACACAGAGTGGTTGACCAGGTGTGCCATTTATAGCTCTGCACAGTGAAGGACTTCCCTTCATTGTTACCTTTCAGGACCACAAATCCCCTCCCCCCCTTCACTGAGCGAGGCTCTGATGCAGCGCTGTCCTTTTTCAGTTCGCACCCGCACACTGAAGGGACTCATCTGCGACCCAAGCTCCGCCTTTTTTCTCCTACATCAACTCACCGTAAAGGATTCCCCCTGTGGCCATAGAGGTGAACTGAGGGAGAGGTACTGCTGCAAAAGTGGTGGGCGATAGGGCAGTTTGAGTCACCTGCTCATGCAGCTTACCTGTGCTCCCATGCTTGACCCCGGGTATACTCCTTCTGTCTTGTGACGGAGAGCTCTGAGCGCTTTGTGACTTGGTGATTCCTGTAGAACCCAGCTTGTGATGGGCAGCTCTAGCTGCACAGCCACTTAGTGTCCCATAATTAGTTGTTCTATGCCTTCCAGGGCTCAGTAGAAACACAGGTTGTTGGTTTTTGAATGGAATATACAATCCTCTATTGTAGACTGCATGACCTCGCTCCAGAACCCAAGGCACCTATGTTGTGATTTCTCACGGGATTTGCCATAAACGCCATGCGGTGTCTTTTCCCCACCCCAGATGCCTCTACATCCCAGGGTCACTTCCATCACAGCCTGCACCTGCTGCAGAGCTCTTCCTTGCTCTGGGCCCCACTAAAAGCTGAGTAAACGGGTTGGAACAGTATCTGCAAGTGTGCAACCTGAAAAGGTCAGGCAGGTTGTGGTAGACAGCCTCTGAGATGGTCCCCAAATGGTCCCTGCCTATTAGCACTCCCTCCCTCGTATATTCTCTTCTCCTTGGGTGTGGACTGGGCCTGGACATCTGCTCCCAATGAATAGAAAATGGCAGAAGGGATGGGGTGACACTTCCAAGATTAGGGTCCCCAAACCTGTGGCTCTGTCTTGGGAGGCTCTCTGGTGTTCTCTCTCTCTCCTTGTGTCTTTCTCCCATCACCAGCTGCTAGGTTGAGAGGATAATCGGGACACATGGAAAGGTACAAGGGCCTACCAGCCCTGGCAGGAATGAGCTTGGAAGAGGGTCTTTTAAGGTTTGCAAAAGCAGCCGTGAGGGTGAGCTTGGAGATGCTCTAGTCTCTGAGATGGCTGCAGTCCTGACTGATATCTTGACTGCAGCCTCATGAGAGTCTCAGGGTCCCGTTGTTTCTAATAAGGTCCCTGACCTTGGCATAGCAGATCTGCTAGAGTTGAGAATTCAATCTTCTCTGGAGTCCTGTTCCTCTTATAATTAAGTGCTGGGCCTGATCCTTAGTTTTTCTGTGCCCTCCTGTGTAGGAGATGAGAGGCTCTTAAATGCTGCCAAAGGTACCCCCCAAGCTTTTACACTTTGCCTTCTATTGGTGATTAATCATTCTGGGCCTTTCATTGTTTTCCCCCAATGAATCAATCCCCTGCCACCCCCAGTAACAGCCATCTCACTCCACAGTCTTTACAAATAGTACTTACCAGACCCTCTGAAATGCTTGGTATGCTGCACCCGCAGTGCATTAATGTCCATCTGTGTCTCATCCCGGTTCACCACCAGCGAAAGTTTTAGCAATTGCGCTCTAACCACATGCCAGGGGCTCTCAGTGTTCTGCCTACCATTAGCCATGGGGTCCTCCGTGCCAGTCAGCCAGCAAGTGATCCTGCTCCTAATCCCATTTTTGAGGCTGCTTTCTTAGACCAGCCGTTGTAGGTCAGGTTTCCTGGGAAACAGCCTCTGAAGCAGAGATTTGCATGCAGGCAATTTATTGAGGAGTAGTTTTGGGAACACCACCTGTGAGGGAAAGGAAAGGAAGCTGGGGTGGGCAGAGAGAGAAGCAGGGCTCCGATGAAGTCACAACCGAGGCCCCAGGAGATCTTATGGCCGGACCAGAAGATGGGATGGCCCTTTAGTGTTGTCCAGTCAAGGCAAGGAGGCCAGGCTTTTGTGCCCCCTAAGACCTGTCACTGGATGCAGGCTGCCCCCGGGACAGGCATACTCGTGGGAGGTACATCTTCCTGCGGTCAAGGGCAACTCCTGGAAGGGACTCAGTGTGAACAGTCAGCACCCAACACTCCAACACTGCAGCCGGGAGAATAAGTGCCTCAGTCTTGAAGGAGGGTCTGTGTGGCATGTCACCACATCTACTCCAGAAGGCGCTGTCAGTACCCCCTTTTACAGATGAGTAAAACTGAGGCACAGAGAAGGCAAGTTACTTGCCCAGCCAGGAAGTCACAGAGCCAGAGTGCATGATCTTAACCACCATGCTCTGGTGCCTTTTAGAAGGAGGAGGAGGGAGAGAATCCTTCTCCCATTTCTGGGATCACAGCCAAGTCCAGGAACAAGTTAGAATGCAAAATCTGTTTTTGATATTCCCCAATCTCCACTTTCTATCCCTTCATAGAGTCTCTTTCTTAGATCTTGAAGGCATGGGAGAGCATTCCAGGCTTGGGAGTGGAGGAAATGGTATTGTCTGGGAAAGTGTAGGTATGACCAGCATGGAGGCAATGAATAGACTAATTTGGCTGTCCCCGCAAAAAGCTCTTAAGGCGAGTAGAGAAAGAAAGTGGGAGAGCGAGGCTGAGGTTGACTATAGAGCACTTGGTAGCCACGCTAAGGAATTTGAGTACTACTACATATACATATGAGAGGGTCGAGGGTTCCGAACAGAAAATGATGTGCAAAGAGCCGAAGATTGAATGCGTCTCCAGGGCCAAGGATGAACTCCGGGGGCTGTTGCAACAATCCAAGAGGGTAGAGGAAGCAGCGATGGTGAGCGTGGAAAAGGAAGACTTGTGGGGCAGGCATTAGGAAGGGAGAATGCCAGGAATCTGTATCTATTCAATGCGATTATCTTAGATTTCAACAAGGACAATGGGACTTCATGTGTGCTAAGCAAAGACTCCTATAGCAAAGCCTCTCCAGGGCTTTCCTTTAAAAAGGTCACAAACATGGCTTCCCACAGTGAAGTCTGGGCACCCACATGGTGCCTAACACAGGGCTACGGGAGGCATGTGGGTGCAAGAGCATGCATTCGCCAGTCTAGGTAAGGATTTTGTCTCACAGCACTGGTGGTGCTTGCTCTGTGCCAGGTACTCTCCTCTGTGGATATCAACTCAATTGCTTGTCCGTGACAGCCCTGAGGGGGAGGGGGGAGGTGCTAGTGCTGTATCCATTTTACAGAGGAGAAAACTGAGGTACAGAGAGGTTAAGTGATTTGCCCAGGCTTACCCGGGAAGTGGAGGGACCAGGATCCTCCCCCAGACAGTGGCTGCTTATCCGTGCTGTTCACCACTGTCCTGTGCTCGCGACACCTTGTAACAAATCATGATGCCGGTTCAAGTGGGGGTAAAAAAGAGAATGACCAACTTGCTGATGTGCTCAATTGCACTTAAACATTTCCAGGATTTCTTGTTGTTATGTTAAAGCCAGCTGCTTCCCTACTTATATCTTGTGACCTCATCCTAACTTCTCCTTCAGATATTTAATTCATAAATACTGTTTGGGAAGCTGTGCTCATTACTATGTCTCAGGTTAGATCATGAGTCAGAACAGCCTGAAATAATCCCATGTATTGGCAATGACAGAAATGGTATAGTATCTTTAGCGAGCTGTGATAATCATTTATTCTTTCATTCATTCATACAGGAAACAACTACTCATAGGTCTCTGCACAGGCACCGGGTTGCAGATCAGAAATAAGGGGATGAATAAGGCTTTGCTACTGCCCTTGAGGGGCTTGTAGTCTTCTATTGTGTCCTGCAGATCCCCAACCCAGAACTCTAAAAGCAGCCAGTGGTTAGGGGTGCAGACACTCTGTGGCTGTTGGAAGGACTTAATGGGGGGGGGGCACTGGCTGAGTGTAAAGAGACTAGAGCAGTTACTCTGTAAGCGGAAATGATGGTTGCCAATTTCACGCCTTGTCTCAGCCTGACCCTCAAATGCTTATCAGCCATTTTTTCACAGTCTTGGCAGAAGCTCAGGGGACCCTATTTTAGTGATATTTTGACATATCTATGAAAGAGTTAGGTGGCTTACCAGTGTAGGTAGAAATTCTCTGTCCTCTAATTTCGTCAACTTCATTTCTAGCTTTAGAACTGTTTGACAGATAAAAAAAATACAATGTGTATCTAAGTACAAAGCATAATAATAAACATTTGTAACTGCCCAACTTAATATTTCCAATTCTGTTAACTACCTGTGAATTCCTCCCCAATTCCGCCTCCCACCCCCACCACCACCCCCGGCCCCCGTCTACCCCTCAGAAGTAACTACTGTCTTGAATTTTGTGTTTATCATTCTCTTGCTTTTTAGGATAGCTTTTTTTTTAATCACATGCATGTGTTCCTAAACAATAGTGTTTAGTTTTGCTTGCTTTGTTAGCTTTTTAAATATGGTTTTGTTCAGTACAGAGTTGACTCTGTCTTGCTTTGTCCACTCCACGGTTGTATTTCTAAGATTTATCCAAATTGCTCTATGGAGCTGTACTTCATTTTCACAGCTGTTTATGAATTCATTCAATAAACATTGATTGGGCCCCTGTAACGTTCTATTAGGTGAATATAACACAATTTGTTTGTTTAGTTTCCTATTGATGAATGTTTGGGTTTCTTTCTTTCTTCCTTTCTTCCTTTTTTCCTTTCTTCCTTTCCTTCCTTTCCTCCCTCCCTCCTTCCACCTCTCCCTCCCTCCCTTTGCTTTTATAAATATGCTCCTGGGAATATTCTTTTTACATGTCTTCTGACATACATGTGCAAGAATTTCTCAAGAGCACTGGCTTTCCAACTGGGATTAATCATCTTTAGTGGGCTATAAAATCAATTTAATAGATTCAAGCAGGGTGGTTTTTTTTGAAATAAAACATTCATACAGAAATAGTTAAGTATTACTTCATGCAACTTTTGTTTCAGGTATATTCATGTGTCCTGGGATGTGATGTGAAGGGTTTTTCTTACAATGGTTCTTAGGAAAGTTTGGAAGCCCTCACTCCAGGGTGGTGCTTCTTGAATTATCTGTGGATGAACTGAATATAAATTTCTAATCTGCCACAGACTGATACTTTTGTAAAATACCATAAAAATGAATTACCTGGAAAATGAAATTTTAAAATATCTAAACACATACAACATATAAACTTCAATTTCAGTTATTACATTCAACAGACACATTATATTTCAGTAAATATACTGTGGCAATTATTCACAGTAGAAAAAAGGTGGAATCAACCCATGTCCACTGATGGATGAATGCAGAAATGAAATGTGGTGCCTATATTCAATGGAATATTATTCACCTTACAAAGGAAGGAAACTGACATGGGCTACCACATGGATGAACCTTGAGGACGTCATGCTCAGTGAAATAATCAAGTCACAAAAGGACAAACGCCATATGATTCCACTCACACGAGGTACCTAGAAGAGTCAACTTCATAGACGCAGCAAGTAGACTGGTTGCCAGGAGCTGGGGGCAGGGGAAATGTGAAGTTCTGGTTTAATTGCTTTGAAATTGCAGTTTGAGAAGATGAAAAAAGTATGAGGGATGGATGGCGGTGAGGGCTGCACAACCACGTGAATGTATATAGTGCCATTGAACTTGACCCTCAAATGGTTACAATGGTCAACTTGTATGTTATGTATATTTTTACCATGATTTTTGAAAGCTCAAAAAAGTAAAAATAAATATATGGAAGCTGTGTCAATCTCCTATAAAATTTTCTAAATGCTTACTTGCCATTTTTGTACTTGTCTTAGAATGACTTGTCACAGATCACTTACGTGCTGGCACCAGACTGCGAACCGCACCTGGAGTAGTAGCATTGTTCCAGAGTGCAGTCCTAAGAACAGGTAGACTGACTTGTAGGTTAGGCACATTTCCACCTTTACAAGGTAATGCCTGGTTGTTTTCTAAAAAGGGAAATAACTTACAGTCCCACCAGCAGGTATGCTGAGTTTTCTGTGCTCCTCATTCTTGCTGATACTTAGTATTATCAGAATTCTTAATGTTTGCCAATCTGGTGGGTGTAAAATAGAATCTCATTTTGGTCTTCATTTGCATTTCTCTGATTATTAATTCATTTGAGCATCTTTTTATATGTTTATAAATGGGTTGTGTTATTTCTTTTTGAAATACCTTAAGTCTTTTGCTCATTTTCTATTAGATTGTTGATATTTTTATTCTTAATTAGTGGGAGTTTGTGTACTCAACAAATATTTATTGAGCACCTGTTATGTGCCAGGCACTGTTCTACATGCTGGGAACACAGCAGTGAATAAAATAGACCAAATTCCTGGTCTCATTTCAGAGTTCATAGCCTATTGGGGAGAGGGGAGATAGGCAATCAAATCATTTAGTTACATATATAGCATGTATGGTTAATAAGTGTTATGGCTACAAATAAGGCAGGAAAGGGCAATGGACCAGGCAGGAAGTGGTGGTGAGCTAACAACTTTTAAATAGTGACCAGGAAAGGCTTATTAAAAACATGACATTTGAGGACTTCTGGTCAGGGCAGAAGTCCTCAAATGCCTCCTTCTGACGGAAGTGTAGGTAGACAAGCTTCGCCTTCTCACGCAACCACAGAGAGAATTACAACTAGACCTCAAAGCAAAAAACACACAGAACTGTCAGAAAATCAAACTGTATGGAAGTCCAACAAGCAAGAATTTAAAGAAGCTGCATTCATCCAAAGGGGCAGGAGGGATGGAGATGTGGAGACAGGTGGACAGGCAAGGAGATGTGGTGTGTTGTGGAGAGGTGGTGGCAGAATGGGTGGTCCCACATTCACACGTGGGAGGGATACCTTTGAGCAAACCATCCCGGCCCCACTGCATAGTCCAGGATTCTAGCACTGGGAGGATAAAGCCTGGCTGTAAAATCCAGTGGGGGTTGGGCAGTGGAAGAAACTGCCAGATTTTCAGGAGACTCTGCTTAAAAGGCCCCCATGGTCTTAAAATGTATGCAAACCCACTCGTTCTGGGATTCAGCACCAGGGCAATAGCTGGAAGGGCACCAGTCCCATATGGGTAGTGGGCAAAGTGACTGAAAATGGGACAAGTACCAGGAAAACCTCCAGAAGCCAGGCAGTGCACTGTCCCCAGGCAGTGGCACTGTTCCCTCTCCGAACCCTCCCCCCTCACAGAACCACAAAGCAGTGAGGCAGATTGTCCTGCTGGGCGGTTACCTAAAGTTCCACTGCACACAATGTACAGATGCATCTTTCTACAATAGGCCATGCTACTAAGACAGGGAGTCAAAGCAGCTCTACCTAGTACACAGATACAAACACAAGGAGGCTGCCAAGTTGAGGAGACAAAGAAATATGGCACAAATGACAGAACAGCACAGAATAAAACTCCAGAAAAAGAACTAAGCGAAATGGAGATAACCAGCCTATCAGATGCAGAGTTCAAAACACTGGTGATAAGGATGTTCAAAGAACTCATTGAGTATGACAACAACATAAAGGAGGAAATGAAGGTTACACTAAGTGAAATAAAGAAAAATCTACAGGGAACCAACAGTGAAGCAGAGGAAGCTGGGGTTCAAGTCAATGATTTGGAACACAAGGAAGAAATAAACAGTCAACCAGTGCAGAGTAAAGAAACAAGAATTTTAAAAACTGCCTTGGCTCATGTGGCTCAGTGGATTGAATGCCAGCCTGAGAACCAAAGAATTTTAAAAACCAAGGATAATATAAGAAGACCCTGGGATATCTCCTAATGTACCAACATCTGAATCATAGCAATGCCAGAAGGAGAAGAAGAAGAGCAAGAAATTGAAAACTTTTCTGAAAAAATAAAAGTTGAAAGAGAACTTTCCTAATTTGGCAAAAGAAATACACATATAAGTCCAGGAAGCACAGGGAGTCCCAAACAAGTTGCACACAAAGAGGACCACACCAACTCACATCATAATTAAAATGTCAAAGGTTAAAGATAAAGAGAGAATCTTAAAAGCAGCATGAGAAAAGAAGTTAGTTACCGGAACCAAGATGGCGGCGTAGGTAGACACACTGCGCCTCCTCGCACAACCAGAACTGACAGAGAATCGAACAGCAAGGGGGACCAACACCAAGGAAACAGAAAATAATCATTCATCCAGACTGGTAGGAGGGGCGGAGACGGCACTGGGGTGGAGAGGACTCGCGTGGCTGTGGCGGGACTGAGACTGGCGGAGTGTGGGACAAATGGCGCAGGCAGTCCGAGCACTAGCAGACCCTGCGGTCCCACATTTGCACAGATAAACCCAGAGGGCCGGACTCAGAGTGGCGGAGAGTGGGGCAGGCAGAGTGGCGGATAGCACATTGCGGCACCACATTCGCCCACAGATAAACCGGACGAACGGCGGGCAGAGAAGCAGACCGCTGCGCAACCCAGGGCTCCAGCTCGGGGAAATAAAGCCTCAAACCTCTGATTGAAAGCGCCCCTGGGGGTTGGGGCGGCAGGAGAGACTCCCAGCCTCACAGGAGAGGTTGTTGGAGAGACCCACAGGGGCCTAGAGTGTGCACAGGCCCACTTACTCGGGAACCAGCACAGAGGGGCCCAGCTTGATTGTGGGTAGCGGAGTGAAAGACTGAAATCAGGAGGAGAGTGAAGCGGGCGCCATTGCTCCCTCTCGGCCCCACCCCCACGTACAGCATCACAGCGCAGCGACCAGCGTTACCCCGCCCCGGTGAACACCTAAGGCTCCGCCCCTTAAAGTAACAGACGCGCCAAGACAAACAAACAAAAAAAATGGCCCAAATGACAGAACACTTCAAAGCTCCAGAAAAAATACAACTAAGCGACGAAGAGATAGCCAACCTATCGGATGCACAGTTCAAAGCACTGGTTATCAATATGCTCACAGACTTGGTTGAATCTATTCGAAAAACAGATGAAAAAATGAAGCCTATGCTAACAGAAACAAAGGAAAATGTACAGGGAACCAATAGTGATGAGAAGGAAACTGGGACTCAAATCAATGGTATGGACCAGAAGGAAGAAACAAACATTCAACCAGAAAAGAATGAAGAAACAAGAACTTGGAAAAATGAGGAGAGGCTTAGGAACCTCCAGGACACCTTGAAACGTTCCAACATCCGAATTATAGGGGTGCCAGAAGGAGAAGAGGAAGAACAAAAAATTGAAAACTTATTTGAACAAATAATGGAGAACTTCCCCGATCTGGCAAAGGAAATAGACTTCCGGGAAGTCCAGGAAGCTCAGAGAGTCCCAAAGAAGCTGGACCCAAGGAGGAACACAACAAGACACATCATAATTACATTACCCAAGATTAAACGCAAGGACCTACGTCCAAGATTACTATATCCAGCAAAGCTATCATTTAGAATGGAAGGGAGGATAAAGTGCTTCTCAGATAAGGTCAAGTTGAAGAGGCTCATCATCACCAAGCCCTTATTATATGAAATGTTAAAGGGAGTTACCTAAGAAAAAGATCAAAAATAGGAACAGTAAAAATGACACCAAACTCACAGTTATTAACGACCACACATAAAACAAAAACGAGAGCAAACTAGGCAAACAACTAGAACATGAGGGTTGTCAATAAGGGAGTGGGAGGGGGAGAGGGGGGTAAAGGTACAGAGAATAAGTAGCATAGATGATAGGTGGAAAATAGACAGGGGGAGGGTAAAAATAGTGTAGGAAATGTAGAAGCCAAAGAACTTATAAGTATGACCCATGGACATGAACTATGGGGGGGGAATGTGGGAGGGAGGGGGGTGGGCAGGATGGAGTGGAGTGGGGGGGGAAATGGGACAACTGTAATAGCATAATCAATAAATATATTTAAAAAAAAAAAAAAAAAAAAAGAAGTTAGTTACCTACAGAGGGGTTCCCATAAGACTATCAGCTGATTTCTCAAAAGAAACTTTGTAGTCAAGAAGGGATTGGCAAGAAATATTCAAAGTGATGAAAAGCAAGGGCCTACGACCTAGATTACTCTGTCCAGCAAAGCTATCATTTAGAATTGAAGGACAGATAAAGTGCTTCCCAGACAAGTTAAAGCTAAAGGAATTTCTCATCACCAAGCCCTTCTTATATGAAATGTTAAAGGGACTTATTTAAGAAAAAGAAGAAGATCAAAACTGTGAACATTAAAATGGCAACAAATTCACAACTATCAACAACTGAATCTAGAAAAACAGGCTAAGCAACAAGCAGAACAGGAACAGAGTCACGGATATGGAGAATCATTTGTATGGTTATCAGCAGGGAGTGAGAAGGGGGATAATGGGGGCAAAGGTGAAGGGATTAAGAAGTATAAATGGTAGGTACAAAATAGATGGGGGGGTGTTAAGAATAGTACAGAAAATGGAGAAGTCAAAGAACTTATATGCACTACTCGTGGACATGAATTAAGGGGGGAGGATTGCTAGAAGGAAGTGGGGTACTGGGCAGAGGGGGGGAAGGGAGCAAATTGGGACAGTTATAATAGTATAATCGATAAAATATATTTAAAAAAAAACATGACATTTGAGCAAAGGTTCTGAAAGAGACAAGGAAATGAGCATGCGGCCAGTTGTAGAAAGAGCTTCTTATATATTCATTTGTCAGTTCTATGCAGTGCAGACATCCTCTCCCATTTTGCGGCTTGCCTTCTTACTTTCTTTAAGATATATTTTGATGAAAGAAGTTCTTATTTTTAATATAGTCTAATATATCAGTCTTTTATTTTATGGTTAGTACATTTTTCCTTGTTTACAAAATCCTTCTCTCTCCTGATACCATAAAGAAATTATTGTATATTTTCTTCTAAAAATGTTAAAGTGTTCCCTTTCAGTTCGCACAGAATTTACTTTTGGATATGGTACGAGATAGGGATCCATCTTTTGTTTTCTCGCATGCAAATAACAAACCGTGGGTATCATTTATTGGATAATCTGTCCTTTTCTTTCGGAGGTTTGCTTTGCCATCTCTGTCATAAATCGGGTTTCCATGTACCTGTCGGTCTGCACTAGGGGGCCTTCTTTCAATTCCATTTATCAATTTGTCTGTCTCTGTACCTATGCCATTATAGGTATATAGCTACCACTGCTTATTATGGTTTTATATTATGTTTTAATATACAGTAGAGAAGGTCCTTCCACCTTATTTCTTTTTTCAGGAATATCTTGGCTAGTCTTAGGACTCTACCCTTCCTTAAAAATTTTAGAATTAGCTTGTTAATTTACTTAAAATCCTCTCTCGAGATAAGGACTTGAGTTGAATTGACTGTATAGATCAATTTGAAGAGAAATGACATTATTTTCATATTATGACTTTTTATCCACAAACATGACTCATCTCTCTCATTTACTTAAATCTTAGTAATGTCTTTCAGTAAAGTTAACTTTTTTCTTTAGAAAAGTTTTTTCCTAAGTGACTTAATTTTGGTTGCTATTATAACTGTCATCTTTTAAAATTATGCTTTCTAACTGTTTACCAGTGGAGTATAGACATGCAACTAATATATATATATACGCATATATATATATATATATATATATATAATTATACCCACCCACCTTGTTAAATTTTTAAAAATCTATTCCAGCCGTTTGTCTATAAAGCATTTTGTGTTTTCTAAGTAAACAGTTATATTATCTATAATGATGTCAGTTTGGTTTCTTTCTTTCTGAATCTTATACATTATTATTTTCCTTTTCTTATTGCATTGGATAGGACCTCAAAGTACAATGCAGGAAAGAAGAGTTGATGTGGACATTTTTGTTTTATTCCTGATTTTAAAAAGGATGCTTCAAACATTTCCCCTTGGAGAATGATGTTTGCTCTAATTATTTGGTAAAAACTCTTTATCGGGTAGGAAGTTTCATTATGAATTGGTGGTAAGTTTTAGCAAATTTTTTTTCTACAATAATTTTGTAATCATGGTTTTTCTCCTTTATCCATTAATGCGGTGAATTATATTAATAGCTTTTCTAATGTTAAATCAGTTTTGCATTCCTAGGATCAACCCAACTCGATCATAATGCAGTGTCCTTTTTATCCACTGATGAATTCAATTTCTAGGATTTTTCACATCTAGGTGAATGAATGAGATTGGCCTCTAACTTTCTTGACCAACTTAATTTCTTTATAGTCTGCCAACAGATTTGCCACTGTGGCTAAGCACAGGTGAATTATCTCCAATTTAGATGTAGTTCTGAATTCTATTCTGGCCTTCCCTTCTAACATCAATGCACGAATGCCTGAGTGCCAGCCGTAGTAGAGCTCCCTTGAGGGCAATGGCGGGCCTGAAGAAGCCAAGGCCCTGGAGGCCTGGCTGGTTGTCCATTCACATCCCTTTCTCCCAGTGAAAACTCACTTTGCCTAAGAAGCCCTTCTTGATTACCAGCCTGCGATGTACTTTGGGGGTAGAGGCCACATCTTTTTGTCTGTCCCTGGGCTCCAGCACACACCACCTGCAGGCGCAGTTGCTCATAGACATTTGTGTAACTGATTTTACCCAACCCAGCTGTGAGCTCTTCTTGGCTCAGTTGGCCCTGATTTTTCAAATTGATTCTTTAAAATGGTCTTGAGCCTTTTATTGCATACATTACATGCATAAGCTCTGTCTTACAAGACAGACAGTGGTTGTTATGCAGACAAGAATTGTGTCTATGCAGGAATTTCTTTTAACTTTCCAATTTTAGAACCTGCCCTATACTAGCCCAAAGTCTCTTCAGAGTCTCGTCTCAACTGTGTTCTCACCCACATCCACGCTCAGATAGGCCTCACTTTTTAAGGGTCCAGGGGCCCATGCCCCTTCGTACTTCTATGTCGTGCCTTTGAACGTGCTGGTGCCTTTTCCTAGCATGCTCTCTCTTCTTGTGAGCTTTTTCACGTGCACGCAAATACTTGGTGAAGCTTCTCTCTGCTCTCCTCCTTCCCTTTCCCTCTTAGAGTCAGTCTGTCATCCTCTGTGCTCTTCAGGTGTCATACACATGCTTTAAAAATAAGAAACTTTTTTTTAACCCTGAAATACTTCAGTGTACCAGTATATGTCCTAATATCAGATGTTCTCTTACAGAGCCACAGGACACTGGACAAATCAGGATTTTTAACATGGATACAAATGCGTTTTCTAACCCCTAGTTCATTTTTGAATTTCATCCATTAGCCCTTTCTCTAACTCGACCATGACAATTGTCACACTGTGTTATAGATATTTGTTCCCACTTCTCTGCCTCCCGTGTGCTCATATGTAAACAATAGCCTCAGGAGTCTGCACTTCTGTGTTTTATCTGTGATTACAGTAAGGTGCCTTGTAAGTGAGTTGCCTGGCTGTATGTGTTTCATTAATCGATGAAGTTATATGGCTTGTCTTCAGTTCCTCCAGTCTTCTCCGATGGCCCTCCTCTGCCTCACCCTGGATGCTGTCCTCTCTGGTTTTGTGCACCCATGCACCCTCTCTCTCTAAATCTTTACACTAACTTCACTTCTGAGCCTTCATTTATACGAGCTAGTAAATGGCTCACGGTGACTTGCAGTGTCCCTCTCCCCAGGGGGAGATACTGAGAGAGAAAAAATGAATATTACACTGGCCTTGTCCTCAAGGGCCTCCATTTCCAGTGTTTTGTATATTTTGCTTTCCCCCCAAAGGCCAGCACGGTGCCTTGCCCACCGTCTGTGCTTGATGACCACTGCTTTGGTGAATGAACACAAGCATGAAAAGGTGGCCCTGGAGGTGAGGAGTCCAGGGTTCAACCACTCTCCAATCAGGCCCCTTGGCCACATAATCAATGGCTGACTGCGATGTTCCCAACCAGGGGTATTATGTTACCTCCCTTCAGCTTATTTAAAGCCACCAGGCCATCCCAAGAAGCATGTCAGACGAAACACTTGGACTGCCCGTTTTATGAGGGGGAAAAAAATCACTAGGAGACCAAGGAGAGAAATTGAAAAAGGACTGAAACACACCTCATGGGGGTCATCACGATTTTAAAATGCTTGACTTTGTAACTGGAGCCATTTATCCCTTAAATGCTTGGAGCACCATGGGGAGAAAATTCGACAGAATTGTAGACAGGTTCCTTGTCCTCAATAAGCTTATAATTTATGCCACGAGCCTTATGCAGCTACTAGCCTGCCCTCGGTGCCCCATTCCTTATGGAGCCTTTCTCTTCCTCGCGTTGCTCTTATGTTTATTTAATTGTACTGTCGATGGTGGACCGTTGTGGAACACCAACAACATGCATGGCAGTGTAAGGCACTTGAAATTGGGCCCCAGAGGGCTTATAATACAAGTTCGAGTGGGAGTCAATGTTTGTCCATCTCTGCTGCTTTTTGTTTTTCCTTTGGTGTTCGGTGCATTCACAAGAAGGAGCCACCCTCCACCTGCTCCTTTCAAATCTCCCTAAGCACTAGACTCTTCCCAAGCCCACATTGTGAATATTTGGCCTCTTCTCTCACCTGTCCCCTTTTCCTTGGGGAAGCATTTCAGGACAAGAATTCATTCTTCACATGGTTTGATCCCAGTGGAAAGCAGACCGGAACCCTGACCCCCTATCCTTTCCTAGGCCACAGAGCCCAGGGGCTCCCAAGGCGCTTTCAGGGATTCCTGCAAAGCCACACACAGGCAGAAGAGGATTCCAGTAGCTGAAGAGACCAGAACTCTGCCCAAATGTCACCTCCCTCTGCCTGCAGCGGCTGCTGCTAATCCTGTGACAGCTGGTTTTGGATAAATAAGCCTGGGTCACCGGATCCCTGCAGGGCTCCAGGGGCACTGGCTGTGAGGGGCTGCTCTTCCCCCACCCCCCACCATGGTTCTGCTGGTGGGATTGGCTTCTTGGGGATAATTAGCGGTCCTCTGCCAGGGCCCCAAATCAAACCCAGTCAGGCTGATGTTATGGCACCTTGTGATATTTGTTGACGCTGTTTTCCTCCTCAAATTGCCATCCTCTTCCTGAGAGAAGGGGAGGAGGGAGGCATGCGTGGAAACAGTAAGAGGAAGGCAGGGAACAGTTGGGTCATGTCTCACTCTCCCAAGGGCCCAGAGCCTGCTACTCCCTACTGGGCCTTTTCTGGCGTTTTGTCCAATCACCTTGGTGTCTGAACCCCTCTGAGGTCTGGCCACTTCCCCTTGGGAGGTGATTTTTCACAGTAAGTCCCGCTTGTCCCCGACTTTCAGCTTTTAGCACTCTCTTAATTCCAGCCCTTGTTTCGCTTTTAAATGCACATTAAATAGCCCATCTTTCTCTTTGAGTCTTTTCTCCTTGCTGGTGTTTGTAGATGGAATGATCATCCTTGATTTATGAGTTAGCCAAGCTGTGCATAATTATTTCTTCATTTTTCCTCATGGATTCTTCCATCCCTTAACCACTCTTGTTTTTCCCTAAACCGTCACTTTCTCTACATTTGTCTGGTAACGAGGCAGCCACTGCCACATCCAGTTCCTGTTCTGGCGACTTGGCATCTGAAGAGGGCATTTAATGTGCTTGGGACCCACCCCTGCCCCTTTGCATTATGAATCAGCTCGTCTCTGATTGTTCAGCACTTAACACTTTCATAATTTCAGCCATTGTGTTTATTGATAGTTTTCTCTCTCTCTCTGACTGATTTTTTAAAAAGTATATTTTGTTGATTATGCTGTTACAGTTGTCCCAATTTTTCCCTCTCTGCCCCTGTCCACCTGGTACTCCCCTTTCCTCTGGCAATCCCCCCTGAGTTCATGTCCATGGGCCATGCATATATGCATATAAGTTTTTTTGATTCTCCATTTCCAATACTATTTTTAACTCCCCCCATCTAATTTGTGCCTACCAATTATGCTTTTTAATCCCTTCACCTTTGCCCCCATGATCCCCCTTCTCACTCCCTGCTGATAACCATACAAATGATTCTCTATATCTGTGACTCTGTTCCTGTTCTGCTTGTTGCTTAGCCTGTTTTTCTAGATTCAGTTGTTGATAGTTGTGAATTTGTTGCCATTTTAATGTTCACAGTTTTGATCTTCTTCTTTTTCTTAAATAAGTCTCTTTAGCATTTCATGAAATAAGGGCTTGGTGATGAGAAACTCCTTTAGCTTTACCTTGTCTGGGAAGCACTTTATCTGTCCTTCAATTCTAAGTGATAGCTTTGCTGGATAGAGCAATCTTGGTTGTAGGCCCTTGCTTTTCATCACTTTGAATATTTCTTGCCAATCCCTTCTTGACTACAAAGTTTCTTTTGAGAAATCAGCTGATAGTCTTATGGGAACCCCTCTGTAGGTAACTAACTTCTTTTCTCTTGCTGCTTTTATGATTCTCTCTTTATCTTTAACCTTTGGCATTTTAATTATGATGTGAGTTGGTGTGGTCCTCTTTATGTCCAACTTGTTTGGGACTCTCTGTGCTTCCTGGACTTACATGTGTATTTTCTTTGCCAAATTAGGAAAGTTCTCTTTCAACTTTTATTTTTTCAGAAAAGTTTTCAATTTCTTGCTCTTCTTCTTCTCCTTCTTGCATTCCTAGGATTTGGATATTGGTACTTTTGGAGATATCCCAGAGTCTTCTTCTATTATCCTTGGTTTTTAAAATTCTTGTTTCTTCATTCTGCACTGGTTGACTGTTTATTTCTTCCCTGTGTTCCAAATCATTGACTTGAACCCCAGCTTCCTTCCCTTCACTGTTGGTTCCCTGTGGACTTTTCTTTATTTCACTTAGTGTAGCCTTCATTTCTTCCCTTATGCATTTGCTGTACTCAGTGAGTTCTCTGAGCATCCTTATCACCAGTGTTTTGAACTCTGCATCTGGTAGGTTGGCTATCTCCATTTTGCTTAGTTCTTTTTCTGGAGTTTTGTTCTGTTTTTTCAATTGTGCCACATTTCTTTGTCTCCTCAACTTGGCAGCCTCCTTGTGTTTGTTTCTGTGTGCTAGGTAGAGCTGCTTTGACTCCCTGTCTTGGCGCACCTGTTATGTTGTAAGGGGTGGAGCCTTAGGTATTTGCCAGGATGGGGAAAACTGCTTTGCTGCTTTGTGGTGCTGTATGTGGGGGAGGAGTTGGAGAAGGAACAATGCCACTTGCTTGGCACTTGCCCCATTTCCAGTCATTTCACCTACTTCCTGTATGCAGCTGGTACCCCCTTCTAGCTGTTGCCCTGGTGGTGGTTCCCAGAGTGGGTGGGTTTGCATATGTTCTAGGACCATTGAGGTCCTTCAAGTGGACTCTCCTGAGAGACGAGCAGTTTATTCTACCACCTCACCCCCACTGGTTTTTTACAGCCAGAAGTTATGAGATTTTATTTCCTAGCGCTGGAACCCTGGGCTGCACAATCTGGTCTGGGGCTGGGATTGCTCGCTCTCAGGTGTCCCTCCCAGTTTTTACTTAACACATGTGAGTATGGCACCAACTGTTCTGGTGGCTGCTGCTGCCACTGCCTCACCACTGCCTCACAACTGCCACACTGTGCCCTCTCTGCCCCAGCTCCCTGTCTCTGCCCCTCCTACCTATCTGGATGAATATTTCCTCTTTAAATCCTTGGTTGTCAGACTTCTATACAGTTCAATTTTCTGGCAGTTCTGGTTGTTTTTTGTTTTGTGGCTAGTTGTGATCCTTCTTAGGGTTGTGCAAGGAGGCAAAGCGTGTCTACCTATGCCTCCATCTTGGCTGGAAGTCTGTCGGACTGATCTTGATCTATGAATATATTTATTCACAGTGCCTTCTGAGAAGGCTCTGCACCTGCTTCACTTTTAGATGATTTTCTGAATCCCATTTTGTGTAGGAATTTAGCAATAGACCTTGTGGGTAGAGGAAGGAACTCTGGGTCTAGTTTTAGATAATTTGGGTTCAAATCCCACCCTTCCCCCTCTCCCTTCCTAGCTAAGTGACCTTGGGCAAGTCAGCTTCTGAAAGCCTCATTTCCCTGATCCTTCACCTGGAATCACTCTGGACCTCCAGACAGCACGTTGTGAGCATGAGATGGAATGATATCCATGAGCCCAGTGTGTACCCCGTTCATATACATTTCTTCCATCTCATGCACTTGGCTCCTTTTCCAGGTGATTCCCAGATTTGGGAGTTTGTAGACTAGGAAAATCTCAAAATACATTTTGATGCACTTAAGTTGCCAACTTTTTATTTTGTCAATTAAGAACAGTATTAAAAAAATAACAACTAACCACTATGTATCTTCACTGTTCCCATAAAAGAATACTTGTAAACAAACAGATTAAAAGAACATCATTTAAGAGTTAAAAGTGGAATACATTTAGCTTTATGAAAACCTCTCTGGATTGGTGGTGGGTGAAAATGTGGTTCACAGATCAGCCACGACTCAGAAGGGCTTTTCGGATTAGTATTTCTGTTCCTCGCGTAGACATCTTGCTCTGAGGTGGGGAGGGGTCGGCGGAGAGTGAGAGAGCAGCACATTTTCTGTGTTACTTTGAAGAACCGCTGAGGTGTGATTGCTGTGTGCGGGGACCTCGGGATGATGAGCGAGATGAGAGCAAATGTGAGAGGTTGGTGTGCGCAGTATAAAACGTGTGGAGAGAGAGCAGAGGCAGAACATTTCATGTCTGAGTTCCAGGTAAAATAATGGCTGTATTTGCATTTTTTAAAAAGACGCAAGAAAACAATTGAAACTTGCCACATTCTTAGCTGAAGGGTGTTTGGGCTCGTGATGATTTCACTCTGACCCTGCTCCGAATCACTTGTGGTGTTTCCAGCACACACTCCCCCGAGTATACTTTGGGGTGGAAACATTCCGTATCTCTAGTCTAAGTGCAGAGGTGAAGTGTTTTTTGAGAAGCCTGAGCTAACTCTGCCCAGCTGGTTTTGCTTCGGGGAGTGTGGGAAAGTCCTTGTTCCTTTCTAGGAGAAAAACACCGCACACATTGCACATTCAGACGCACATCATTTGGGGTCTTTTAAAGTCAGCGTAACTCATATGTGGGTAGGAACCTCAGTCAGATGGGAAATTTTGCAGGCAACGGTTGATCCATCGTGACCCATCTGACATCTGGAAAGGACCGGACTGTGGCAGCTCTGTGTTCCCACGGGAGCACGATTGTCCCTGGGCCAGGGGGCTGCCCCTGAGCTCCAAGTGCTGCTGACCCTGCAGAACAAACGCCAAGCCTCTCACTCCGTGCTGAGTACTCTGTGAAGCGCCTCAATTACACAGGGGTGGGCAAAAATAGGTTTACAGTTGTTTGTATGGAAAAAGACATGCAGGTTGCGATTATTATGGTTGCTTTATTAACTCAAAAGAATGTCACGATGGCACCATGCACTTAGGTACAATCTCGCAAGTGCTCAAGTTGCTGGCCTTCATTATTTATACATTCTTGTCGTCTTTGCAAATCGGTAAACGAGCCTGAATTTCAAAGACTGGCTTGGATTAGCCCTACTGCCTCCCGGGGTGGTTGAATTCAAACCAACTTTTGCCCAACCGTGTATTGTCTAACTCTCACATAACCCTCTGCACTAAGCATTATTAGAAGGTCCATTTTACAGATGACAAAACTGAGGCTTAGTTGTCCAAAGCATGAGAACTAGAGCTGGGATATAAATGCAGGTTCTTTCTGACTGATGTTTCAACTGCTAGGATGCTTAGCTCCTAAAATCTTAGGTCTGACACGAGTGGGAAATGGTCTTGACCTGTCCCCTCAGAGGTGACATTTGGAAAAGGAGTCATTGTCCCCCCACCCCACTTTAACCTCTCTGAAGCATTCCTAACACACACAGCGTTTCTTCCCTCTCTTTAAATGAGGCAACCTAGGGAGCTTTCTGGAGAATCATTCAGCAGTATTTATCAAAAGCCTTAACATATTTATGCTCTTTGATCCAGAAATTACTCTGCTAGGAATTTACCTGGTAACCAGTACGTCCCAGGCTTCTCCAGCCCGTGGGTACAAAGGGCTGTGTTCAAGTGTTACCTCCTCAGAGGAGCCCTGACCCCCCAGTCCCTCCACCTCCTTGTCTTCCTCCAAAGCATTCGGCTCCAGGTGAAATGACAGGATCTAACTGTCATGGAAGGTAAGTCCCATGGTAGCAGGGACTGTCTTGACTCTGCTTTATCTCCAGTGACTAAAACAGCATGTGACTCATTGGAGGCCTTCCACAAAGGTTCATGAAGGAATGAATGAGTTTATGTTACATAAATGCCTCAAATCTCAAAGCTCTGCTTGACTGGCAGCAGGTTTGGTCTTTTACAGATGCCCCCTCTTCCACACTACTCAGGCTCCCCTTGAGTTTCCATAAATGGGTCAGGGTCATCGCTCACCACTACTGCCAGCAGGTGGAGGGGGACACTCAGGCATGTTCCTTGAGACCAGAGTCCACCAACTCTGGTCTCTCTAACAGCCTCCAAAAAGCTGCTCCTGCTGTGTTGCCTGCACCTGCTGTCCCCCAGCCCCAAATGCTGCCTCCTCTTTGAACTATCATGCTGCTGCCATTGTGCCGAGCCCTGGGGCTCACCCCTTGGCAAGGCCATTTCAGGCCAGCAGCCAACCCTAAGTGGCCTTGGTGCAAACAGCTGCACATTTGCACAGGTAGTGAGACAGCCCGACTTTTGCAGAGTTCTGTCTGCGAATGTTCTGCAGAAAACTTGCCTGGGTCCCATCGTGTTACAGCTCTTTTCCTGCACCCCAACAAGGAGGTGTGTCACAAGGCACCTCCAGTCTCAGGGTGACTGGGTATAGCAGGTTCATGCTCTGTGTCTGCATTTCTCCAAGCCAGGCTGGGCAGATCCAGCCCGAGGGATTCCCTTCTCTCCCTGAGAAGTGAGGAGTGGGGATGGGCATATTCCAGAATCAGAACTAGAATCTCTGGTTCGCAAAGGGTGAGTGAGAGAGGCAGAAGGGGCCCTATTTCCCTCCCTGAGAACCCTGCCTCGGGTGGGTGTATCCTTCCTGCCTATTCTGCCCTCCTTGGGGCCCTGTTTTTACATCCGGGGCTCTGTTTTTAATAGTTACATGTACTATTTTTATAATGATATATAATCATTATTTTTATTTTTTATTTTTTTAGCTTGGGCAGGATGATGGCCCCATGGGGGTGCTCTACACGTTCAGAGAAACTTCTCTAGTAATGCACTATAGAAATGATCCCTGAAAAAGTAGTCTTCGTAATCATTATTTAAAAAAATCTAAGAATATAGACAAACATGAAAGGACACCCTCCTAGGGAAGTCGTTGTTAAGATAAAGAAATTGTTGAGAGGATGGTGTCTGGGGAGGAACTAGTTCAAGTCCCTGCACAGGGGTCCTGCATCCCAGGCAGCCCCCATAAAAGCTGCCATCCCTGCTGTCATTACTAAACTCACACACAAGGCCTTTCACATCCCAAACACAGTCTTGCTTGTTAAGGGCCTATAGGGAAGAGATGGGAGTTTGAGAGAAGTGCAGTAAGAAGCCAGCAGTCCAGAAAGCAACACCCATGTGGGCTTCCCCTTGTTCAGAGCAGGCTTGCCCTTGACATAGGCAGGCCATAGGGCTAGGCCAAGCGGGGAGAATGCAATCCTAGGAGTTGCTGAGACTGCACGGGTGCCCTTTTGACTTTGGAAGGAGCAAAGAGGAAGCTCCCTTTGAAGTGTGATTTTTTAAAGTATATTTTATTGATTATGCTATTACAGTTGTCCCAATATTTTCCCCTTTTGCTCTTCCTCTTCTCCTTCTGGCATCTCTATGATTTGGACGTTGGCACATTTGGAGATGTCCCAGAGTTTTCGTAAATTCTCCTTGGTTTTTTGAATTCCTGTTTCTTCATTCTGCACTGGTCCACTGTTTATTTCTTCCTTGAGTTCCAAATTGTTGACTTGAACTCCGGCTTCCTTCCCTTCACTGTCAGTTCCCTGTGGATTTTTCTTTATTTCACTTAGTGTAGCCTTCAGTTCTTCTCTTATGTGTTTGCCATACTCAGTGAGTTCTCCGAGCATCCTTACCACCAGTGTTTTGGACTCTGCATCTGATAGGTTGGCTATCTCCATTTCACTTAGTTCTTTTTCTGGAGCTTTGATCTGTTTTTTCATTTGGGCCATGTTCTTTGTCTCAGCACACCTGTTATGTTGTAAGGGGTGGAGCCTTAGGTATTCACCAGGGTGGGGGAACCCACTTAGCTGCCCTGTGGTGCTGTATGTGAGGGAAGCGTTGGAGAGGGAACGATGCCACTTGCTTGGCACTTGCCCAGTTTCCAGTCACTTCACCCACTTCCTGTATGTGACTGGTGTTCCTCTAGCTGTTGCCCTGGTGCTGGTTCCCAGAGTGGGTGAGTTTGTATACGATCTGAGACCATGGGGTTCCTTTAAGTAGACTCTCCTGAGAGACCAGCAGTTTCTTCTGCTTCCACAGCCCCCACTGGTTTTCACAGCCAGAAGTTATGAGGACTTATCTTCCTGGCCCTGGAACCCTGGGCTGTGTGGTCTTGCCTGGGGCTGGGATTGCTTGCTCTGCAGGTGTCCCTCCTGGTTTTTATCCACCACATGTGAATGTGGGACTGCTGTTCTGCCTGCTGCCACCACCTCACAGCCACTGCAGCACATCTTCTCTGCCCCAGCTCCCCGTCTCCGCCCCTCTGACCTGTCTGGATGAATATGGTTTCTTTAAGCCCCTGGTTGTCAGACTTCCATACAGTTCGATTTTCTGGGAGTTCTGGGTGTTTTTTGTTTTGAGGCTAGCTGTGATCCTTTCTATAGTTGTGTGAGGAGGTGAAGGGTGTCTACCTTTGTTTCCATCTTGACTGGAAGTCCCTGAGGTGTGATTTTTAAAGTTAGGATTATAACTCTGGGTCCAAAATTATTTCAATTACTATACTACGTTTCACTGTGCTCTAAATTTGCCTTTAAAGATTCATCTGGGGGGATTTTGAAGGCTTTTCTCTCTTCAATAACAGGGAGGCTAAGCCTCAGCAAAGATTGGATAAAACCAGTAGGTAGTAAGAGAATAGTGAATAGAGAAAGAAAGAAAGAGAAAGTGGCCAAATTCCTGAAAGAGGTGGTGGAGGGACAGTCTCTGACTTTTTCAAACTCTTTGAAAAGACTTTGAAAGAGTATGAAACTCTTTCATACTCTTTACCAGTATTCAATGGTATGTGCAATTTTTTTTCTTGCTATCGAAGGACATTTATGCCATTGGTAGTTTTTTAGTTTTACAAACAGTGTTGTGTTAAACAGTATTGTAATCACAACCTCTTGCATGTGAATATTTCCCTAGGGTAGACACCTAGAAGTATTGTTGGGTCAAAGTGTGTATGTAGCTCATACTTTGGTAGATGCTACCAAGAAAACCCAAAATGTTGGTACCATTACATTTCTACCAACGAGAGACTAACCCTTCCCCCATCTTTGCCCACACTACGTGTAATACAGATATTACAAGTATTAATCTTGAAAATCTTAACCATCTTGTGGTTGAACAGTGAAATCTTATTGTTTTAATTTGTATTTTTTGATTATTAGGGAGATTGATCAACAGGCTTTTCTTTTTCCTTTTTTTTTTTGTTCCTGCTCTCAGTCTCTCAGCAATCATCGCTACTCTCTCTCTAAAATGCTCCCTTTCCTTGGCTTCTGTGACAACCCACACCAAATTACCCTGGCTTTGGTTCTGCACCTCCGGCCACTCTCTCACACTCTCCATTCCAGACTTCTCTTTCTCCACCTGGCTATAAATAGTGGCGTTACTCAGAGCTTAGTCACCTCTCCCCACCTCCCTCCACAGCTCTCAAACTACGTTCTCTCCCCAGACAATCCCATTCAGGCCCATTCAGGCTTTGAATATTGTCCCTACACCAACAACTCCCAAATTTATCTCCATCCTACTCCTCTCCTCTTGCTCTAGACTTGTCTGTTCCGCATCTCCACTTGGATGCCTCAAGAGCATGTTAAACTCACCATTCTAAAACCAAACTGAAGAGCTTGTTCCTCCAGACTAGTCCTTCAGGACTCCCACCTCAGGGACTGTCACCAACCTCAGGTCACCCAACAAGAACCTTAGGAGCCATCCTCGATGATTTCCTTGCCATGACTCCAGTACACATTTCATTTCAAGTCCTCTTGTGCTAAGAATCTTGGGAAAGTGTCCATTTCTTTCCACCCCCACCAGCCCCGTCTCCCCAGAACTTTCCCACTGGCTGAATCCATGCTTGGCCCTCACCCACCTGTTCCCTACGCCACCACCACCATGACTTTTCTACAGCAACCCTGACCATGTCATTTCCTTGCACAGAGGAAAAGCCACAGACTTATTAAACACAAAATTGTTCATATTTGCTAAAAGAAAGGAAGGAAAAAGAAAAAAAGGAGTAACTGAAACATTTAAAAATAACAGATTAATCAAACACATCTAGTTCATCCATTGGATGGGACAACACGTAATTATCGAAAGCAAGTGTAGTTCTAGCAAATATGAAAGATCAGATAATTGCTATTGTTTAAAAATTTAGAGCAGTGGTGGCAAATATATAATGTGAGCCTCAGGTATAATTAAACATTTTCTAGCAACAACATAAAAAAGTAAGAAACAGGTGAAATTAACTTTAGTAATATATTTTATTTACTCCAGTATATCAAAAATATTATCATTTCAACATGTAATCAATATAAAAAGTATGAATGAGGTATTTTACGTTATTTTTTATACTAAGTCTTTGAACTCCAGTGCGTATTTCACACTTGCAGCACACCTCAGTTCAGATGCTAAATTTTAACCAGAAATATTGATCTCTGAAGAGTTAGACTTCATGACTTTTACACCTGAAAAGTAGATTCACATACCCATGTTGTTCCAAATATGCATAAGCTTTCCAGTAACTTAATCAAGGATCACTTTGATCATTTAAATTAAATTAAATTAGATATTTAGGTCCTCAGTTGCAGCTACCATATTTCAAAGGTTCAATTGCTGTATATGGCTAGTGGCTACTGTACTGGATAACACAGTTCTAAAGTAAGGTAAGATCGCAAGTTCTCTAAAACACTTTGCAAACTTTATTATAAAAATCTGCCAAAAGAAAAAAATATTATAGCCCTATCTTTCTTGGGAACAAATGCTCAATAAACTATTAACAAATTGAATCAAATGATATCTAAAAATAATCATAACCAAATAGGATGTATTTAAGGAATGAAAGAATGGTTGTTCCTAAGCTTTCCTATAGGCATAAAAATCCCATTCACATTTGCATAAAAGTAAAATACAAATAAACAACAAAAATGAATATTCATGAAGAGACTATAAAACATTGCTAAAGGACGTAAAAGAAGACTTGAAAAGTAGGATAGCGCATGCCATGATCCTGAAGGTAAAGACCAAATATTGGTAAAGGTGTGGTCTTCTAAAATTAATCCATAATTTTAACGTAATTCCAATCAAAATGCCAAAAAGAACATTTGTTACAGGGGGGAGGGGACTAGTTAAACTAATTGTAAAGTTTATCTAGAAGAATAAACAAATGGAAAATAACCAAGAAAATCATGAAGAAAAGAAGTAACTTTCTTTTTCCTGATATAAAAATGACTTATAAAACTTTAGTGATAAAAACATCACGGTACCAGTACAGGAAAAAACAGGTAATGGCAATGGGCTCATAAATGTAGGGGAATTTGGTATAGAATAAAGATGGTATCTCTGAATATCCTCAGGGAAAAATTGTAAAGTTATCTCAAACCACACCCCAAAATAAATTCCAGATAACTTAAAGGTTTGGAAATTAACAAAAGAAACTAAAAAAAGACCTTGCAAGTTCACAAAGATAATACTGCCATTGTTTATTTTAAAATAATCCGGGGGATGGGGAGGGCCTTTGGTAATATGGTACTAAAGCCACAAGTCATGGAGGAAGTGATTGACAGGTTTGACTATTTTGGCAGACAAGACTGGTTACCAATGAGATGTAAATAAAAGTCTGCTGGGGACTACTGGGAAAGATTTTCCTTCCTGGTGAGATAACAGACCTGTGAGATGAAAAAAAAATTGTTCTCATCCTTTTCCTTCCAGACTCGAGTGTGATGATGTAATATTTGGAGGTGTAGCAGCCATCTCGTCTTACAAGGGGGGACACTGTCAACACATTGTAGGGGCAAACCTGAAAGACCTAGAGACGGATAAGATCTCTGAACCCCCAAACCAATTCTGAGACCACCTACCTCTGGAGTTCAGGCTAATTAAATTATTAATATTTTATGGGGTAAGCCCTACTGCCTGACTTTCTTCTCCTAGGGCTGATACAAATATATAAAAGATAATAACTTTCTATGGCAAAAGACACAATGAACTAAGTGAGAAAAAATAATTGCAACATGGATGTCAAGGCTAATAGCCTTAATATATAAATGACTTTGATTAACCAATAGGAAAATAAGAGGATACCTTAATAAAATCAAATGGGCAAAGAACATAAACAGATAATTAATAAATGAAATTCAGCGGACAAGTGAAGATCTGAAAACATGATCAATCTCATCAGTGATCAAGGCCTTACAAATTGAGACCACAGTAGAATATTATTTTTTGCCATTGTACTGGCAAAGATAAGAAGGAGCGGTAATGGCTAACGCTAGAGTTGGTGTGCAGAATCATCTTTCCTCATACATGCTGGTGAAGTGTAAATTGGGACAATTTTCTACAGAATCACTTAATATGAGTCAGATTTTAAAAGATGTATCCTGTATTTCTCAGCAATTTTCCTTTTTGAAGTTTTTTCTAAGGGAATAATCAGATGTGATAAAAATGTGTATGCAATGATGGTTGGTGCGGTATTCCTTGTAATAGTAAAAAAAATGGATGTAACTGAAACATTTCCAACAATAGGTGATTAGTTAAATAAATTATGAACGCTTAGTCAATAGAATGGAATTCTAGGTAGCCATTACGAAGGCTGATGCACTAGCCCTGGCTGGCGTGGCTCAGTTGGTTGGAGCATTGTCCTGTAACCTAAGGGTTGCAGGCTCAATTCCTGGTCAGGGCACAAGCCTAGGTTATGGGTTCGATTCCCAGCCTAGGTGCATATAGGAGGCAGCAGATTAATGTTTCTCTCTCTCCCTTCCTCTCTGCTTTCCTCTCTGTCTAAAAACAATGAAATAAAATGTCCTCGAGTGAGGATTTAAAAAAAGGCTGATGCATTATAGGTGCTGACATGGAAAGATTCTCATGCTCTAGTGACAAGTAGGGAAAAGCAGGCTACAAAACACTATATGCTATGATTCTCTGCATGTCAATGTATGCATATATATTTAAAGGGCTTTTCAAAAATAATAGTGATTATCTTTAGGAAGTGAGATAGAGAGGGAACCTTTATTTGTCTGTATTGGTTGAATATTTTATACATCAAAATAAAAAGTTGACTCTTGTTTCAGAAATAAAATGTTTCCAGAGTAATATGCAGCGATGTGAAAAAAAACATGTGACATATTGCTAGGTTTAAAAGTACAAGTCAGTGTTATAGAAGGGTATTTTAAGAGTGGGACTAATTTTATTGAAAATTACCTGGAAAGTTGTACACCAAAATTTTAACAGTAGTTATTTCTTGGGGGTGGTGTGTGGAAGTGTGTGGTGGGAATTTGAATGATTTTTATTTTATTGGCCATACTTCTCTGCTTAAAAATATTTTAAAAAAGACACTCATATTTCTTCTATGGAAAAATGTTACTGTTAAAAAACAAAAGAAGGAAGGAAGGAAGGAGGGAGGGTAGGAAGGAAGGGAGGGAGGGAAGGGAGGGAGGGAAGGGAGGAAGGAAGAGAGGGAGGGAAGGGAGGGAGGGAAGGGAGGAAGGAAGAAAGAAAAAAACCAACACTAACTTGGACTGAGCCCTCTTGGAAGACAGCTAGGATCCTGAGAAGCCTACAAGAAGGGTGTTGATTTGATGACATTAAATATAAAACCTGACATTATTTATTTATTTTTGTCTTTTGTGTTACAAAGGATTTTGACTCAAAAGATATAATAAAACAGTAAATTACAAATAGAGAAAAAATGTCAGGATCAAGACAAATAGCAATGTACTGGAAAGGTGAAACTGGGGGGAGCAGGGTCTTGCACACTTTAGAAAGTTGAGCTACAGGTGAGCCCTGGCCCCTCCCACCCATCCCACAGAGCCTGGGGTCCTCTGCCTGTCCAGCGGGAGACTTGCAGCATCTGGACATTTGCTCCTCCCCTGCTCAGGGTGACCCTGTGAAGAGGACAGCACAGTAGATACACTGTGGGGTGTCGGTCCAGCCCATAACCACCCCTTTTCCTCTGCCTCCAAAAGGGGGCTTGTAATACACAGTGGACTGTGACAGCTGAACCTCTGGCCCAAACAGAGCTGGGTGGAGTCTGTCTCTGAGATGTTCGGAACTGGGCCTGAGAGCTGGCTGCCGTCTGGCTGACCAAGTTCGGGGGCCTGAGTAGGGGTTGTCCTACACAGAGCAGAGCACACCTCCTAGTTGGGGCCCTACAGTCCACTTGTATTTTGTGAGGCTCCTGGTACATTAAGAAAGAAACAAGGTTACATAAACGATGGTGTATGTTTAATGTTTATATTGAACAAATTAATGCTTTTAACACCAAAAAATACAGTGCCACAAAAATGTTCGGTTCACAAGATAATTACAGGATTTATTAGAGTATTAATTCATGGTGCACTACAGGCGGTGTGGTCCAGAGCCAAAAGGGCCGGTGCCAGCCTCCTGCTCCCCTCCTGCCACATGCCCCCGAGGCTGGGAACTGGGGGCTGAGCCCAGGGGAGGGGGAAACTAGTGCAGCTGGCAGCCTGCAGACAGGGGGGTCCCTGATCCTCCCTCCCACCCCCTCCAGGGCTCTGGGCCAGGTCTTTCGGAAGCCTGCTGACCTGGCCTCTTGAGACACCCCATACCTCCCAGAGGAATGATTTTGCCATTCCTTGTTTACTGCCTCCACCTGACATGGACTCCTACCCCTGGCAGCCAAAGAACTTCACCAGGAAGAACTTGCAGACGTCCTAGATTCTGCTTCTTCACGCGAGGTGTGTTTTTTAGCTGGTGACGAATTCCCCTCCCAGGGAGAAAGGGAATTTTCAGCTTCCGTGGCCCTAGTCTGCAGTGAGTTCGTGCGTTTTCTCCCAAGGTGAAGGAGGATTGTTTAAAAGATGCTGAGTGGCAGGGAGAAGAATGTCACCTCAACATCCCTCCGCCAAGCCGGGAGAGGTTTGGCTGAGTCTCAAGGACGGCAGGTTCAGACAAGGGCAGGCCTGGCTGCCTTACTGCGAGCCAGAGTTGGTTTCCTGGCACTGGAGAATGTTGGGGAGCCTTGGGGTCCTGCTTCAAGGCCTTTCCTAGAGTGGGTTGGTCGTAAAACTGGCTTCCGAGGAGGGGTGAAGAAGGTGAGGGAGGCACCTGCTCTCTAAGGGGTTGCCATGCGGACTCTGCTCCGGGGAGAAATAGAACAGCAGAAGTTGGTTCCGTTACACTGGTCACCTTAGTTCTCTGATTCCCCTGGTGCCTAGCAGTGAGCCTTAAATAAAGCAGACCGTGGTGCTGTTTGTGGTCCCCAGTGCTGTCGGCAGCGTAAAGCCTTTGTTCTTTGCTCTTTGCTCAGACAACTCCAGGAGAGAATGCTCCGGGACTCTCTTCTTCCCCTCCCATTGCTAACCAGACCCACAAATATTTCCTGAGCACCTACTGCGTTCTAGGTTCCCTCTAGGTGCTGGGAATATGGCGGTGATGGACAAGACAGCCATGCTCCTTTCTCTCTTGGAACTTAGGCCTTTCCATACCAGCTCTCACCATCCACCCCCAATGTACATGAAATAAAAACACAAAACACAGGAGAACCATGTCTCACTTCTTTTGACCCACCAAATAGTACCAAGCATGTTGTTTCAGAGAGAGAGAGAGAGAGAGAGAGAGATTCACTAGTAAGAAAACTCCCAGTTTTGTGGAAGTCTCCTAGAACAAGGGGCCCATTTTTGTCATTCCTTGTTCAAAATTCCCGTGTCCCCCACTCAATGCACACACACACATACATATGTTACTCTCACAGTTTACATTCATAACATGCACAGCTGGAGAGCAGCGGAGTCTGCCTTCCACATTATACAGAAGGGATTGGCAGCTGGGACTGAAGGCGATAGAAATAAGCTATTGATCAAGGGTTATAAAAGTACTGCCACTGGGATCCTGTGATGCTGGCAAGCTGAGGGGAGCGGTAAAGCGCTACACAAATGCAATAACATTTATAACCCGAGGGCAAGTGCTTTTTACATGGAAACAGAAAGCTGATCCTCTGTTTAAGTCTCCCCTCCTCCCTGGGCTGGGCTGGCCTTTGACAAGTGCAGGGACAGGAGCCTAAGCAGGGTCACTTTGGTTGAGCTGGCCTCTTACTCTCTGGCTAAGTGACGACGGTCTCTTTTCTCCATGCCCCTGCCTTCTGGTGGTCTGGGGAGTAACCTGCACTTTGAAGCCTCTCTGGCTGGAGGGAAGAAGGAGTGGTGACCTGTCACCCTCAGAGGCCCAGCAATGCCTTTGCCCTGTGGGTCTTGCTTGTTTGCTTCGTGGATGTTGCCCAGTCCTATTGAGAGCTGAACTTTTCACTTGAATGGATGCTGGAAATCACTCTTTAGAGCTTCATTCTGTGACATTTGTAAAAAGGAGAAGTCCTACTTGACGGAGAAATAATGCAGACCGGAGATGGCTCTGGAGGTACCACAAAACAGTGAATGCATCATGATGACTGGACCTAGGTATTCAGCTTTTTCATCCCAAACTCACCAGACCTCTGCTTCCTGACATGTGTTCCCAAGACCACCAATTCTGTAAGATGCTCCATGAAAAATGGGGCTATGTGATCAAGCAAATTGGGAAAATGCTTCCTCTTGCAGAGTCCTACTGCAACTTTGCAACTCGAAGGCTCTGAGAAGTCCTGCAGTGAAGGAACAGTTTAACTTTGCTTCACAGCAGCTCCCAGATTCACACGACTGCCCCACTGTCCCCTCATTTCAAATTTCTTTCACCTTTTTTCTTTTTATTACCTAATGCTTATTAATAGCACACTTTGGGAAATGCTGCCAAGGCACTTACAAGAGGACATTATGTTTTTCCTACTATGTGCAAGACACTTTACGTGGATTATTTCTAACCATCAAAACAACTCCACAACATCTTATTATCCCTATTTCATGGATGCGAAGAAGGAGGCTAAGAGTGGATGAATAACCTGTCCAAGGCCCCTCAGCTATGGAGTAACTTAGCCACGATTCTCACCCAGGCCGTTCTGACTCCCAATCACACATCTTCCATCATACCATGTGTCTTCCTACGTGGGATAGAGACTTGCTTCTCTTTTTTTTGCCAAAGAGGTGAGTTGCTCTTCCTTGAAGACCCTAGTCTCAGGGTCCATTCATTCTGCCGAAAGCCTTGCCCTAGTCATCCCTTTGCCTGCCACTACCCCACATCATCCTGACGGCTCAGGGAATTCCCATTAGAAAACAGAACCTGAATCTGAGCAGCCATGGGCAGGAATCCTGGGTTCGCTATTTACAATTTATGTGACTTCAGGCAATTTACTTAACACCTCTGCGCAGTTTTCTTATCTATAAAAGTTTAAGTTTGTACAAAACATCTGGCCCAGAATGCTTAGTAAATGGCAGCTGTTATTTTCACTGTTAATTATTAACAGCAATTCTTTATGGGGAAAAAAACTCATTAGGAAAATTTTAGGGATCCCTGTTTTCAATCCCCCAGCTAACCTGGTAGGCTAGGATACAGATATTTTCATGTTAAAGATGAAAAAAAACGTAAAACTGTTAAGCCAGTGACTTTTTCAAGTGTACAGCTAGTGAGAAGGAGAACTGGAACCTGGATTCCCAGTTCACAGAAATGTGAGACACCCCGATGTGTCAAAGAGCTAAGCGCACCTGAAAAGGCGGAGCAATTCAAAGTTTTGGGAGCTGTTGTCAGTGGAAATCCAACCAGCAATGAGGATAAATTTTCTGTGAAATTGTAAATTTGGTAATATAAATAATGACAAACTTTGATTTTAAAAATTAGGTCTAAAGTTTGATCAGAAGCGGGGCCCACTTGTATTACCGGCTATCCTAATTTTGTTTGTTTGTTTACTTCCCTTTCTGGTTATTCACAATTACTCAGCCAAAATATTTCTCCTTAAAACAATGTTTTCGTAAATGGACTCAGGCCCCAATAACAGATGAACATAAAATCACTGCCTTAGTGTTGTCAGACTCTCAGTTGGTTTTGCTCTGTGATCTTTTTTGGTTTTGCCTAGACTGCTGAGGCGAGGAGCTCCAGGATGAAATGAACTGTCTGTGGCACAGTTAGTCACAAAGCTTAGGTGCCAGCATTTCAGCTCGGAGTGGGGTCTGTTCCCATCAACCCACTGACGTTTATCAAAGGAAATGTAATATTCATCCAGATTGGAATTGGAATGAGTTTTTCTTTTCTATTAGATGAACAGCAACAACACAACGTACTTAGAAAAACAATAAGTTTGTGCTTATGCTAATTGAGGAAGTAGTATTAAAATAAAGTGCTCATGGCCCAGAGACTCATAACCCCTGCACCTTCGGGGAGTCCGAAGACCCCAGGTGGCTTCTGGAAAATGCTTCACGTTTTTAAATTCTCGCTGTCAATGTCAGGAGAACATAATATTTCTCCGTCTCCACCAATGCAATTTGTAGCACAAAGTCCCTAATCTGCTCCGACCTCTGGTTTCAGTCACCACCCCAGGTGCTGGGACGGTAGAATTAGTGTTATTTTAAATTAAAATTAAAATTTAATTAATTCCTCTTTCTTTCATACAGCACCAGTTTTCAGTACACTCATTCCTTTGCAACTTGTATCTTATTAGTTCTCTGCAGGCAGAGAGAGGGAAATGAGATGTATGGTATGCCCATTTTATGGATGGGAACAATACGGACTGTACCCAGAAGATGTAGACAACCTCTCCCCCATCTCATTAACCACATTTTCCGGGGGAGATTTGGCTTATTTAGGTACTGAAATGTAAAACACAAATGATCAATCTCACTCATAACGACGGCTTTCATCAAAGAGGGCCATGGCTCCAGAAATGATTCTTTGAGTCTAAAGTCTTTGAGTTCTGAGAACCTTCAAAACATTTATTATTTGGATAGTTCTCCTAATGTTGCCACCGGTGGGAAAATAATATCCCACGTTAGAGATGAAGAAAATGAAGCTAAAGGGAAAGACTGGCCAGATGGGCTTAAGGGGAGGGAGTAAAATCGAGGCTTTCCGCCCCGACCACGTAGCTCAGTTGGTCAGAGCCTTGTCCTGATGCACCAGAGTTTCGGGTTTGATCCCGTCAGGGCACATGCAAAAATCAACCAATGCATGCATAAATAAGTGGAACAGCAAACTGATGATTCTTTCTCTGTCTCTCTCAAATCAATAGATTTTAAGAAATTAAGAAAATATTTTTAAAAACCTCTAGGCCTTCTGCTCCTCCACCCCTGCCACTTTGGGGTGCGGTTCTCCATGTGTCCTGGCTTGGATGCACACGGCTGATTAGTCTAACACTAATGGGTGTCAGGTTCATCCAGAGAGCATGACCTCAGTATGTAAATTATTCAGCAATGAGGTTGATGTGACTATTTATAGGTCATAAATCAGTTATAAACTCAGAAATATGAGAATAGGTCCCTACATAGAGAGGTAATTGTTACCTATCCAGGTCTTAATTTAAATATGTAGGGTTGAAGTCAGGCAGATTTCCTCTCTGATACCCTTTGCATTGGGCTTTGGGAGAAGTGGATGGGATAGACAAGTACATTAATTACAGCAAGGGATAAGGGGTAAGTCCAGGTAGGACAAAATGCGTTTCTGTCTTGAGCAAGCTCCAAACAGTCATGCCTGCCTAATGCACTGTGTTGAGAAGGATTCTGAGGCCAAGTTCAGGCTCTCAGAAAGCCACAGGCCACAGATTTGCCATCCCTGGCTTGGTTATTTCATAATACGGATAATCAGTGACAGATGTTTCATGAAAGTGAGAACACTGGGTCACATTTATTCACCAAAATTGCCCTGCTGAATCTCACACGCTGATGCATCTCCTACAACCAATCAAGGAAAAAGAGACCAAATTGCCTCCTTTCAGAGACCCTTAGAGCAGTGATAAGTTATTTACAAGATTGGGATAACGAAGCTGTGACATATCTGCTTGCTGCCTGGATTTGGGGTAACTTCTGTGACTTTCACCCAGAGGGAGAGATTTCTCTGCCCTGTCTAGATTCTGAGATTCAGCCTGCCTCCATTCCATTTCTTCCTCAAGTAATTATTTCTTTCTCTTATTCAGGATCCAAGTCGATTCAAGTGCATCTTTTTTCAGTATGAACGATACCAGGCCTAAAGATACAGAGTCGAGGTCATTCTTAAGCTCTAAGATGCTCCAGTCCCTTGGCCTTGAATATAGCCTTAAACGAGGCCCCTTTCAAGGTTCTGATTCCTGGGATTAGGTTTCCTGTGGCTGCTGCTTCTCTCGTTTCTCTCTCTAGGCCCACACCAAACAATCACTCCCAGACCTTACTCCGGTCTCTGAAAAATCAGGTCATGTCCCGTTTGAAGGCAGGGTGTACCCTGTGGCTTTCTGTTCAGAACTGTACTGTTTTTACTGCTTCTTGGTTCATCGCCCTGCCTGCCACCTCCAGGTACCCTGCTCTGTCTTTCAGGCTTCATTCTCTAGCCTTTACCATAGATTGACCCTCCCTCCTGGTCCCAGGGCTCAGTGATAGCATCCCTTAGCTATTCGGATCCAGCTCAGCTTCTGTGCAGAACTTCCCTTTTTTCCCTAGAAGAATTCTTGAGATCTCTATAACTTCCTTCTTATGGTCCCTTGGGGCATCACCCTAAATGGATAATAATTTACATTTATTGAGAGCTTATGTGCCAGAACTAATCCAAACCCTGGCAAGTGTTATTTCATTTAATTCTAATAACAATTTATTATTATCCCCATTTAACAAATGAGAAGACTGAGGCACTTGAAGTTAATTTCCTAGCATCACGTATCAAGTAGTAGACGGTGATAGGACTTTTGGCCATTTATCATTTTGCAATTATTTTCATTTGAGAAATCGAATTCACATTTGCACAGCAAAGCCAGTTGCTATCTTGTCTGGAAATCTCCACTGTTTTCTTTCAAACTCATTATAACCTTTTGTTACCCTCCTAATGATAAAAAAATGTTTATTACAGAATTCTCTAACTTTTAAAAATGATTACATAGGTGTGTTCGCTTTGTGAAAATTTAATGAAATGTACAACTTGTCATTTTACACTTCTCTGTATGAAAGTTATACTTTAATTAAAAAGTTTATGTAGAAGATACTCCCAGGTCCCCTTACTTATATTTTAACTTAGAAAACACCTCCCTGCACCTTATTTTAGGACCAAGATACAATTTGCCAATGCGTGTGGGGAAGGTGAATTTTGCAACAGCACCTGGTCAGATTTCAACGTTCAGAACCAGACATACATTGTGCTAGCGGGGCATACTGTGCCTGACCCCGTGTGCTTTATGTGATACAGAGGTTGTAAAAAACTTCTTAGAACAATATTTCAATAAGGGGAGGAGAACCTTATGTTGTTGTAACAAACCTGTGCCCCGGTTTAACTTGGAAGATAGAAGGTTGCTCACGACACTCGAATCCTGCTTTCACTTGGTTGGAATTCGGAATGTTGTATTTTGTAACAGGGTTTCACGCATGTAGGCCTGTCAACCTGTTTTTTAGATTTCCAGGTTTCAGTGCTCACAGAAAAGAAATAATAATGAAATGATATGTATTTGTACAATGTGATACAATTTACCAAAGACCAAGAAAAATATCTATATAGCATGTATGACACATTATCTCATTTAACTTCCATAACAACACTGTGAGGTCATATGATTATTTCTGTGTTTTGCATATAAGGAAACTGTGGCTTATAATAGTGCATCATGTCCCCAAAGTCAACCTAGGACTGTATGATTCCAAAGTTCCTGATTCCTCAAGAATAAGCCCTGTTACTTCTCATTAACAGCTTGGACCCTCACAACAATGCAGTGGATTAAGCATTATTGTTTTCCCCATTTTGGAGAAGAAAATAGGCCCAGAGAGATAAAGGGATTTAGACATTTGCAGAGCTCAGACCCCAGCTCAGGTTCCCAGACTCCAAATCTGGGAATGCTTTCCATGAGATAATGTCATTGCTCAGGCCCACAGTACAATTTATTTATGTTGATAATAGATAAACTAAAGGTGCAAATAACAAGATGATAAAATTCTTTTAACATCCCCAGTCTGGAGGCTCTCCCTGTGATTCTTTTAGCAGCTCAGCAGCTTCCAGGCAGACATTTCTAGCGCTCTAATTGCAACCGTTTTAGAGTCACACGACAGGCCTACCCTAGGCCCCCAATCTATGGACATCAGTTACTTTTGGAAAAGACACTGGAGTTCGCTTCTGTGGAGGTCAGAGTCACACACTCACAACACACACTTCAATCTATCTGTGTGGTGTTTGGTCTAGTTCAGTGGCTCTCCACCGTCCCCCCCCCCCCCTGTCTCCCCCCACAGGAGATGGGATGTTTGGCAATGTCTAGAGGTATTTTTGGCTGTCAAAACTGCTAGGGAGGTGTTACTGGCATCTAGTGGGTACAGGACAGGGATGCTGCTAAATATCCCACAATTCCCCCCGCCCCCCCAAAAATTAGCTGGCCCAAAATGTCAATAACGCGAAGGTTGAGAAGCCCTGGCCTATTTAATTCTATTAAACACACACACACACACACACACACACACACACACACACACACACACACACCCCTGAAGTTTCATAGGATTAAACTGACCTTGGAGATTATGGCAAAGTAATGAATTTGAAGGTATTCTCCAGAGAGTCTACTGTTTATCTGCCAATATTTATTTATTTACAAGTTACCTGACCCGTTTCCAATTATGATTTTGGCTTACCGTAAATGTACACACAGGGCAGTCCAAGCGAAAAGTCTTCTTTACAGATAAGACTATTAAGACAGTGGGGAGAAAGCACACACACTCAACTCCTGCTAGTCACTGGGGATTTTCTGTCATAATTCTTTAAAATTCACATTGATATGTCTTCTCTACTTTTTAAGCACTTTGTTGTTACAAGCCAGGTTTTCATTTATTCTAGCCCAGTAAGAATTAGAAGAGAAGGTTTGATGAACTTTTAAACAGTTACCGCCCTGCCTCAGTGAGGAAGTGGGACCCTTGGGTTTCCAGACAGAGTTCAAATCTTCTTTTGGCTGAACTTTTAAGAGAGAATGGGGCTACTTTTCAGCCTGGAGTAGGAAAAAAGGATAGTGGTTGAGTAAAGCAAGGGCAGGGGAGCTGCATGAGAAAGCTGTTCAATTCGTTCACAGGTGGTGGGGGTGGGGGCCTCATTGCTTGAAACGCTGTCAAATTCCAGAACCCAGAACGTCAGAGACCATTGTATACAAATACGAGTGCAAAAATACCATCTATCCATGGGTATGATGTATACTATACTACTACAAAAGTGTAAAATAAGAACTCTAGAAGAAACTTCGTTATTTATTCTCTATTATAATACATAATGCCTCTAAACCATAATATAGTATAATGCCTGTTATACTTTTCCTGTGTTTACAGTATCTGCAGACCGACAGTTCTTATACAGAGCTAGCTAGTTTATCATTTTCAATGACATTTTACGTTATCCAATAGAATCCTAATACAAATTAAGTATTTTCTATCAAACAAAAGTAAAGTTCCTGGCTCCTGTCTTCTGTGCATGTGTGTATATACATATGTGTGTGTACACACACACACGGCAACAAAGTAAACGTAAAAAACAGAAACCATAAAAATACAACAAGAAAATTTTCTAATCTTAGGCTTTGGATGACCTCCTAAAGCATGAAGTAGAAGAAGGCAGGAATACATAGGAATACTGATAGATTTGAGAATTTTTGCAAAAATTTAAACTGCACTTCAGTGTTTAGTGCTCGACAGGGTTTTATGTGCATTAAGTGGTTTGGGGGGATAACTAGGTGGTGGCAGAGCAAAGCCTAAGTTATTACGTACCTGCTGCCATGTCATTCACGTCTACATGTTGAATGATTTACCTCAAAGCAGCTTTCGATTTCAGCTTATTTCTGGGACTCTTACTCACTTATACTAATTGTTATCTTTTCCCTTTAGCGCACCTGTCATTTAGCCTTTTTGAAAATCTCACCAGTTACTACCTTTATTTTATGTAAGAGGAACACCACTGTGTGTGTGTCTGCTTAGGCACGTCTAGAGCTTGGGAAAGACCCACCAGAATATGCCGAGGTAACAACTCCACAAACTTGAATCCCCCCAAGACTCCTTGGACCCCATGTGCCAAATCTGTGCTGATGAAATACTGGAACTCCATGTGTTCACTTTCCCCATAGTCAACTCAGAAAATGAATTTGAGGTCACAGGGAAAGACGTTTCATGCAGTCCCACGTGCTAGGCTCTGCACGAAGCTCTTTTCATGAATTATTTCATTCAGTCTTCTCAATAGTGTTACCAAATAGGCATTACTAGCTGCATTTACGAAATAGGGCAACTGAGGCTCTGAGAGACTAACTTGCCTAAGGTTCCTTAGTTAAAAAGGAGCGTTACTTCCTACGTGTTGGAATCTAGGTCTGCCTGGTTCCACCTTCTTCACCATCTTAAGAGTGAGGAAGAGTATGTAAATGGAGCTGTAGTCTACCGATGAATCACAAGCTAGAGTATTCTTTTCCATAGAGTTTGACAGGTATAGGAGTGTTAGACAATTATTCGGTTAAATTATTTTAATGACGGCATAAATACCTAAAACATGATTTTCTGTGACACCGATTTTTGAGTGTTATACAAACATCTTAATAACCAAGCAACCCCTGGTACAGGAAGTTCAGTGGCTCAATCTACTTTAGCCTTCTAAAGCCCGGTCAGTCAACAAGAGCTCACAGACCCAATCCTACCCACTCCCTGGTTTTGTGAGGCCCACAAGCTAAGAATGTTTTTATATTTTTTAATGGTTGAAAAAAATTAAAGTATTTTGTGACACATCAAAAGTACATAAAATTCAAAGGTCAAGGCCCATAAATGAAAGCTTTTTAGAACACAGCCAGGCTCATTTGTTTACATTTTCAATGGCTGCTTTCGTGCTCCAGCTGCAGAGCTGAGTTGTGGCAGAAACCGGACAGTCTGCACAGTCTCTGATATGTGCTATCTGGGTTTTTTGAGAAAATGGCTTGCTGACCCCTGTTCTATGCCACTCACACATTCAAGTGTGATTTGGGTCTCTGCATTTTTTCTATGAAACTCTGAAGAAATGTCAAACTCTTTTTCCCCAGAAAGAACACTGTAGTAGTCTTGCTCTGAAAACATTTTGACAGCCTGGGTGGATTTGAAATGACACCATTAGGTTACGGATCCAGTGCCCAGTCAGTCAGTCCAGCTTGAAAGTCGGCCTCCCTCACTCATCTAAATACATTAGAGTCACCTCTAGATGGTAAAGCTGGGCCTTACTACCAACCTATCCTTCCGTTATTCATCTTGACTGCGTTATGGGTTTAGTTTCACATATGAGTTCATCCAGGCTTCTTGAATCATTTATAGGGGTTTTCATCTTCGCTCTCAAACTCTCACACACTTTCTCTGCTTTGAATTTTTTTCAACATAAAGCTCAAAGTACAAAATGGTCTACACATGTAAAATAAAGCCTGTTTTTTATTTTTTAGTTTTTTAACTTTATGAAATCAAAAATTTAAAAAATTGCCTAAATATTGCTTTTTCCTGGGAAACTAAACTTCACATTGCAGGTCACAGGAGAAAATACCTTCCTATCCAGTGATCTCAAAGCACCTCTGGTGGAGAGATAGAACAAGGCAAAGAACGTCTATTTATTTTTAAACACTGTTTACTTCTTGGGGGAAATACTATTTAATGGAAAATATGAGACCAGTAAGAAATGAGTCTGAGGCTATTTCAATTCTGCCAATGACTCAGTTTGACTTTGGGCAAATCATCTTACCACTGTTGCTCTTTATCTGCAAAAACTGGACTTCGTGCCTATGGGAGTTGCATGGCTAATCAATGCCTGGAAAATGCGTAGTGGCAGATGCTACAAAAGTGCTGAGCCTTAAAAACAAAACCACCCCCACCCCCCATTTGTATTCAGTTGAGGTTGAGGTTGAGGTTTATTGTTATTTAACATTCGAAGGCCAACACTATGTGAAGTCCAGCGTGCTGCACAGGACAGATAATATCACTGTCCAGTAGGGATATTCTTTTTTAAATCCAGAATTTTGGACTTTTCCCCCCTTTATTGTGGTTTGGGATTATTTTAGAATCCAATAGTATATCTACACAAAAACATTAAGCTTTAAGTTGAAAAACTATCGATTAAAAAAATCTAAATAAACCCCCCCCAAAAAAATTAAAAAAGGCCTCCCTGCCCCGCCAAGAAACCTCTCAAAACAAGAATTCTTCTGATGTTTTTTTTCCCTTCCTGCAGTTCTCCATGTTACAGTCCTTGGAGGTAGAACAGGCATAAAATACTTTCACTAATAAAATATGACAAACCGCCGGATTATACGTGGCCGATTCCCAGCGATTGCCCTGCTACACAAAGCAGAAAAGTAAATGCCATCATCCCCCTTAGAACAAAAGAACTTAGGAATAAAAAACATGGAGAGGGGGGAGAAAGCAGCAATAAATAAAGGTGAGCGAAGGACCCCGTCCCCCGCCCCTCCCCAAAGCGAATGTGGGACTAAGTACGGCTAATAAAGTGGTTCAAGGGTAGTTATTTGGAAAGGGGGCGGGGTGGCGAGGGGGAGGGAGCGGGCGAGCGGCGGTCGGGGATTGCATGTTGCATTCGACTTGAGGTTGCATCTTTCTCCTGTTGCCTGGACCACGCTCCCCCATTGCAGTGCTTCTCCGTTGCTTCTCGTCGCTCCGGCTCTCGCGGCTTTTTTCTCCCACCCTCAAAACTGCTGTTGCACTGGAGGGAGTTGGGGCCGCTCCGGAGCCCCTTTGCAGCTCCTGCCGGCGGGAGGGGGAGTTAGGCTCTGGCCGCGGAGTTGGGGGGGCTGCAGCCGACTCCGGCCTCGCCTCGGCTGCAGCTACACAAGAGCCGAGCTGCAGCGCTGCACCGGCCCATCATTGCGGCGGCAGCGGAGTTTGGCCGCCGCTGCTCCGTGCTCAGCCCCATCACCGCCGCCGCCACTGCACTGGAGTTTGGCTGCTGCTGCCCTACTTCACTCTAGTTTAGTTTCACTCACTTTACATCCGGGTTTTTTCCCTAGGCAATGGGGGCCGCAGCACACCCCGTTCCTTAGGCAAAGTGAAATAAATTCGCCGCACCGACACGTCAAGTAGTCCGCCCGCCCGAGCGCCGCCGCGGGCCCCCGCCGCCCCCCCGCCGCCGCCCCGTCGCCCCCGGGGGGGACCCGTGCGTCCAGGGAGCCGCGGGCGGAAGCTCGGGGGCCCGGACCGGCTGCCGTACAACTCCGCCCGGCTGCCCCCTCCCTCCCCGCCATGCCCCTTTACCCCAGTGCCTCCTCTACCCCCGCCCTCGTCCCCGCTTTCCCAGCCCCAGTCCCTCTTGCCCGGCTCTCGGGAGCGGCGGGGGCGCGCACGGCGGCGGCGGCGGCGGGCCGGCGGGGCCGCGCGGCGGGCTCCCGCGCGGGCGAGTGTGTCTGGGCCTGGGCGGAGGGATCCCCGGGCTGAGGCGGCGGAGGTGCTGCGGCCCGGGGCCGGGTGGTGAATGGGCTGGTGGTGCTCGCTGCTGCTGCTGAGAGGAGGAGGAGGAGGAGGATGAAGAGTTGGGCTTGTTTGTCTCCCACAGTTTCTCTCCTGCTGCTCTGATTTCCCCCCTCCAATTCCGGCCCGGGGCCTGTGTGTGTCCCTCCTGGAGGAGGAGGAGGATCCAGTTCCTCCCCCCCACCCCCTCCTCCCCACCCCCCCCTTTGCCTGGGGAAGAGGAGGAAAGAAACAGCCCAGAGAGAGAGAGAGAGAGAGAGAGAGAGAGAGAGAGAGAGAGAGAGAGAGAGAGACACACACACACACACATACACACACACACACAGAGTGAGTGAGAGCGAGAGGAGGAGGAGGAGGGAGAAGGGAACAACCTACCATCTTAACACACTAATATCTAAAAAGTGCGAGAGGCCCAGAGCAGCAGCAGAAGCAGCAGCAGCAGCTCCAGCTTCTTCCCCTCCCTCCCCATGAAGAAGAGTTCCCTCCTCCTCCTCCTCCTGCTTCTCCTGCTCAGAGTTCCTGCCTCCAGCTGCCAGGGGGGACTGCCAGCCAGCAGGAGGGTGCAGTATCCCAGCTTTTCCATTCTCTCTTCTCCTCACTCTCCTCTCTCTCTCTCTCTCTCTCTCTTTTTTTTTTTTTCTTGAGTAGCTCTATTTCCCCTCCCTCCCCCTTCCCCCTCTCCCCTCCTTTCCCTCTCCCTCTCTCTGTCTTGTCTCTGGTATTTGTCTCTGGGAGGAACAGGGGCTGCTTGCCTGGAGTTTGTTGTGGGGGGAGGGGAGGGGTGTGTGGGAGGGAGGAGGAAAAGGGGGGTGTTCTCGCCAGGACCCCGCAGTCAACTTGAGATTTGAGCAATAACTTCCCCTTCGGGGCGCCCCCCTGCGTGCCCTTCCTATTTCTCCCCCCCTAAAAAAAGACAATGGAAAAACCTTGTCTTCCCCCCCTTCTTCCCCTCTGCCCTCCACCCCTCCCCAGGATAAATTGGAAGTAAGTTTATGAGCAGCCTCGGGAGCCTGGGCGCTGAGTGCAGGGCCGGAGCGGGTGACAGAGGCGGCGCGCCGGGGGTGGCGGGGAGGGGGCGTCACATTGTCCCAGTTGGGGGCCGGGGAGGGGGCCACCGGCGGGGGCGGGGGGCGCGGAGCCTTGTCCGCCCCCTTCGGCAGTCCCTCCGCCCAGGGATGGTCGCCTTGGCTCTCTCATCACCCTCCCCCCTCCCCGGGATGCTGTCGGGGGGAAGTTTTTATTATGATTATTTATTTAATTTTTTTTTTTTTTGGAAAACCATCTTGTTTGGTGACTGAGGGATCTGGTTATAAAAAAAAAAAAAAAAAAAAGCTGCGGCTGCTGACGCTGCCGGGCCCGAATGTGTGTGTGTGTGTTGGTGCATTTGTCTTGGGTAGCCGGAGAAGCGTTGGGGAAATTCCGCTTATTCTTCTTCTTCTGCAACTTGTTATTCCGGAGAGTCAGCCTGCACCCCTCACCCCGGGGCCGGCCCTCCCGCACTCGCCCCCGCCGCCCGCGGCTGCGGGGCGCCCCCGGGACCCCGTGCGGGCCGGGGTTGGCAGGCCGCTCAGAGAGGGGCCGCGGCCGCCCCTCCCCCGCCCGCGCCCCCGCCGGGGGGGAGGGGCGCGCGGAGTGGGACTCTTTCCGTTTGGTCCAGCCCCGTCGTGCACGCAGTTCCCAACACTTCTCGTCATCCTGTCTTTGGTCTCTTTATTCTGCTGAGCGGTGCTGTTAGGATTTCTTTTTTTTTTTTTTCCCTGACCACGTTCGCTATGGTGGGTAGCAGCAAGGTGGCACTGTTAGGGGAGGGGTTGGTATCTAGATTTGGGCACCGGGGGAAGAATGTCTCCTTTCAACTTTGTCTGTGGCTTGCACCCCCGGAGAAGGCCACACGCCGGTTGTGGGGTGCAGATGTGCCGAGAGTGATTTCTAAGTAGTTGAGTTGTTGAGATGAGGATACGGCTGCTCATGGTAGGCAGGTTTTGTTTTCATTGGTGGATCTAGTGTCATCATATTCTGGTCATATGTTGAAATATTCTTTGTTTAGGTCTTGAAGTAGGAAATCTCACTCTGCATGTCCACATTGTGTTGTTTTTAAATGTCTCTGCATGTATGGCTTTCTAGAATATCAAACGTGAGTTAAGGTCCGGGCCTGTGTGGGCCTCAGCACTGGCCTTGACAGTGAACTTTGTGGCTGTGTTTTGGATTTCAAAGATTTGCCCTATAGTGGGGGAGCGAGCTGTTAATTTTTGTTAATAGTAAGTGTTAGGAATGTAGATGCTTTAGCTGGGGACTTTAGAGAAGGAAGAACATTTATATATTAATAATTGATAGCTGAATATTAGAATCAGATTAATTTAGGCTGATGAAAGTTTTTTTTTTTTTTTTAAAGCAGTGTGCACTCTAGGAAGGAAGCGTTTTCATAGACATACTTTATAGGGGTTCTTTAGGGCAGGGAGCTGGAATATCTCCTTTTATAGAGGATGCTCATCAACATCTGTTGTTTCATTGAGGGCCTGGTAAAGGGACTGAAACTGGGGCTAAGACATCTAAGTGTACTTTTCAGTGTTTATGTTGTTTGTTTACATTTGGTGTTCACTCATGTTTGGGCAGTAGAAATAAATAGGTCAGCTTTTCTTTTGGTTTTGAAGACTAGCCCCTCCCCCCTTTTTTAAGTTTCACAATTTACTTGGTTTCATGGTATTATAGGAGACTGTTACTCCATTTTTACTGGAAATACTATTATTCATTTTGATTTTGGTAAGTTCCTGCCAATTGCCTTTTTCTGGCTCCACTTGTATATGGATCTGCATCATGGGCTTAAAGTGAACTGTAGGTGCTATTTAAAATGTCTGAAGAATGTGTTTTAAAATCTTAGGACATACCTTTTGATGGCAAAGAGGACACTTTTATGTGTAGTTACTTATGTTTATAAAAATATTTTTGTATTTAAAACTTACGTACATGTACAACTACCTATGTTTATAAAAAATTTCTGCATTTAAAACTTCTGTAGATGTACAACTAACTACCCTTAAGTGAGGAGCATGGTAATAGTGCAGAAAATTCTCAAAACACTAACTTCTGGCTAACACGTTAAAAATATTTTAGGTGCTCTTCTTTATGTTAGACGTTTGCTATTGTTAACATAATAGTATTTGCAGTATGACTGGCGTTGTTTGGCTGGCCATGATTGTCTTTTGCTTGAGTGCTTTTGATGACTTTTTAACAGTTTTTAGATAATTTTACAAGCTTTCTTTAAGCATTTTGCACTTTGGACTCAGGCAAGTCTTTATGGAACTGGAATGGTAATAGGTTAAAACGACTCCTACCTATGCCAAATTTTATTTTTAAGAGATGTAAGTGATGGACCGGGCCCTATTTCTTTTAGCTTTGAAGGGTCCAGCCTTTTTCCCATTCAATCATCTGGAAGGAGCTGCCTCAGAAATACTCTTCTTCTGCTTACATGAAGAACTCTAAATGCTATCCAGCAGGAGGTGCTACAGCAAGATAAAGCAAATCTCTGAATTTTGAGGGTCTTGCTACTTATAACAGCTCCACTTAGCTTCAACTAAGCAACAGAATTAACACCCTAAAGTTCCAGAAAGATTTTGAGTAAGTCCATTTGAAAATTCCATTAATAAATTACACTTGTTATTTAAACCTGAAATCTTTGAAGGCTTTTTACCTGCTTACACTATTACACAAAGTAGATTTGTTATTGTGGATACCTTAAGGATGCTGTTCTAGTTACAGAGTGCTGTTAGAATTATTTTATTTTGGAGTTATGTGCAGTGGATATACACAAAAGTAGTTGGTATGACTTGGGACATTTTGCAATCATCCCCATAACGTTCATACAAATAGGATTTAGAGTACCTGAGATTTTGGGAAGGGAGATATTGTATGAAGAAAATTTTATACTTTTTTGTGTTTATTTTTTTCTTGGACACCTGTCTTAATAGATAAATTCTTAGGCTCTTAGCTTTATAAATACATATGGTTGATGTATTTGAATTGGCCTCCAAAGGCTGAAACTCTTGAACTATAAGTAAAGTTATATTTGTGGGTATAGATCATTGCTTTGCTGATGGTATGTCCACTAGTAGTAATAACTCCATAAAGATAAAAGAAGTTTCATAGCATTTATAGTACATGGTTGTTTGCAACTCTTGTTAGTGTTAGGTGAATTGATTTATCACTGGAAATATCATGCTACTTGGTGGCTTGTAAAGTTTTATATTAAAGTTTAAAAACTTAGGAATGTATAGAAAATTTGATAAACCTGCTTTGAATTTTGCCTGTTTTCTAGACATAACGCTGTACTTTTTTTCTCAGTAAGATCAAATGAGATAATACACGTGCAGGTCCTTTGTAAATTGTCAGAAGCCATGCAGATGTTAAGTTGTTGATATAGGTAACTAATTAATACATGGACAGAAGCTCCTGTCTTTAAAATGTTAACTTTCTCCATCATTTGGGGAATGAGTGCATTAAAAGTGCACCTCGAACACCTTATGATTTTTTTTTTTTAGTACTGCTGTAGTTACCAAAAAGCTCTTTGTTACAGTTTTGAAGCTTTGTTTAAAAAATGCTGCCTAGGCAGTTTCTCCCAATTCAAGAAAAAGATTATTTTTCCTTTTGTAGATCTTGTGAAATGTGTATCTCCTATTAAAGTTTTTCTTCATTGCTCCATTGATGTGATAGCAGTTGATTTTACTGAATATGTAAATTCTCAACGCTTCTGTAGACCCTCATTAACACACAGAGTAACAGATGTCACAGTTAAGGTTTTGGTTGTTTTGATTGATTCTGCTAACTTTGTGAAAAATTCTTACTGAATCTTTCAGACTTGTTTCAAAGTAAAAAGACAATATACTTGTATGCATTAATATTAGGTACATGTGTATATATTTTTTTGTTTGTTTGTTTTAGAGGAGTGCATGAGGAAATGACAACTCAAATCTGGAGGGGTACACTGAAACATTTTTGTGTAAAAATAACTCAAAAGTTTAACGCTCAGAGGCTTGAGCTGTGGCTTTCTTAATAGACTGTTCACAAATCTTGACTGAAATAAAATAAAATATAGATAATTGGGAGTCCCTATGTTTATGAGCATATCTTAAATTTTAGAAGTGACTGTTCTTTGCGAAATAACCCCAATTAGTAATTAAATATACAAACTTGCTTCTGTGAGGAATGACAAACATTTAACTGTTTAGATAAAAATGAAACCTCTTAGGGTAATACTAACTTTTCATCCCACAGACAGTGAATACTAAAGCTTTTCTTGAGGAAATACTGGAGGTTATATTAATGTGCTTTTAAATTTTGTATCCTTAGTGTCTTATTGCTGAAGGCTTTTGTATTTAATTACTATTCAAAGGGAGAAAAGGAAGAGATTAAAGTTTTAGGTCTCTAACCTTTGACAGAATTCCTTTATATCTATATTCAGAGCTGATTTCTTGAAACATGTTTGGATCTTCATATTAATATGTGCTGGAAAATATTAATGATTTGTGTTAACTTCTCAAGAACTTTTGTACCTGGGCTTTTTTGTAGGCTCTACATATTCTTAGGGAATATAGCAATATATTCTGATCACTTTTAACTTTACCAGGAGTGTATTTTTGCTGCTTTGAGACTTTTCTAAAGAGGTAATCTGTTGAAACTGCATTCAATTTATTATAGACAGCTGTTTCTTAAATAGCATATGCTTTCTTCTTTGTGTGTATATGTGGCCATGTTACTTTATAGGCTTTCATGTAATTCTCACTTGTGTGTTAAATTTTTGAGCAGTTATCTTTTATAAGGATGTTGAAATAAACTTTTAAAAATAACTTTTATATTACTTGTGTATTAGTTCAGTCTTGACACTGGAGTGGTTGTCAACTCTTCCCTTTAGGGATAATATGTGAGATTCAGTCATCCTTTGGACTTTTTTGAAGCAACTTTCTTACACTAGACACTTGTTTGGAAGTTTGAATACCCCTCCATTTCTTTCTCCCTCCAATACACTGCAGCCGCCCTCCCCCCTCCACTTAAAAAAAGAAAAGGATAGTGAGCAGGTCTCATTGAAGGAAACTTCCCCCCTATATTTCAGAATCATCTATGGAAGTGTTTTTCTGCTTTTTTTTAAGTAGACAAAAAAGTGAACTGCTAATGTAGAAATGGGGAGGAGATGGGGCCTAACAGGTTGTTGATCTAGGCTTTATTTTGACTCTGGTTGTGGGCCTAGGGGAGAAAAATAACTTAAACACAGAAGCCAAAAAGATGGGTTTTGTTTTATTGTTTTGGCTGCATTGAGAATACAAACTGTCAGTACTTGAGGAGAAGGAGCAGCAGAAAGGAATTGATTTTTTTCTGCTGCAGATCCAAGTATTGTTAACCATGTGCATCGCTAAGGCAGCATACTTAGAAATCAAATGGTAGTTGATTTTTTCACTCAATTAACAGTCAGAACCTTAAACTGATTCTTAAAAAAATTTTAAATAAGTACCAAAAACTTCAGAGTAATGACAATAATTTCTTGATAAAAGTGGGTGATAGTAACCATGGCAACTGCTATCTCTGGCCTTATGGACAGTATGTTGTATTGATGAAGCTTCAGATCCTGTTGTAGCCTGTCACTTTTATGGTGAAATGTAGTGGCATGTGTTGCAGGTGATTTTTAGCTGAATTGTGTTGAATTTGTTTGCCAGCTTATCTTTTCTTGTTAAAAATTTCTTGGACTGTGTTCCACAGCATGTTTGTGAAGTGCTGTTGCCTGAAAATAACCCACCACCTGTGTTAGGCCTCCTGATGCAGTTTGCACTTAGTTCTTTCCCTGCCTCCTCCTTCAGTCTCGCAGAAAATAGGGGTGAGTGTAGAATCCTTATCCACATAGATGGCAACTTTAATTACCTGCTTGTGTTTGGACATGTGATTGATCTTTTATAAAATCTTTGTTTTTAGAAGACGTTAGTGGATGAGAGAAATGGGTCTATAGTTGGAATATTTTTTCCTAAGTGTTCTTTCCAGAAACAGGTGTGTGTGCACGCAAGTAAGTGTGCACACTTTGAGTGAGGACTTAACAAAAGAGGAACTTAAGTTTTTTTGGTGTGTGTGATAGTGTTTGGACATGTATTACTATAGGAATCTATTTCCTAGTGGGTGGTATTAAAGTATGGGAAATGTTTTCTTATAAGAATTGTCCTTAAGAAAAATCATTTATAAAACATAACTTGAAAGTCTGTTAAGAGAAAACTCAGTAAAGCAATTAAAATCTTTTATTTTGGGAGTAGAATAGAGAGCTTTGAGATGCATTCAAGTAAACTTTAAGGAGATTGTTTCAAAAATTATGTTTTTAAATATAATTTTGAAATTCTATCAAACTTTTTGTTTTTTAAGCATTTCTTTGATATGCCTATCTTGTATATGGTTTTTCTAATGTGAAAATATTGAGCTAAATTTAAATTACTTTTTTCATTATGTGTTAAAGAAATTGTACCAGAGCAGAACACAAATGAATTAGATCTCAATTTGACTAACCCTGATAAGAAGACTTAGTCAAATTGTGCTGGATGGTTCACACTTTGTTGAAACTTAACTGTGTAGTGAAGAAGTGGTGTTCTTAACTACAAGTCCCAGGATGCACTGCGGGTTTGGGTTTTTTTCTTAACTCCAGAATAGAGCATTGCATGCTGGGTCTTGTAGTTGATTTAAACAGCACAGGGAACCCTTTCCTCTTGTCTACTCCATTTTATACACATCTTCCCAAGCCTGTAACAACTTTCTGCTAAGTAAAGTTTGCTTGCTAATATCATGATGATTATGCTGCTGACATTCTAAAGTGAGTCTTCAGAAACATCTTAGTGTTTTAGTTTACCTTAGATTAGTTTGTTGTTTTTTACCAGCTACTATAAGATTTATATGTAAAATAACAGATATATAGGTGTATATATATGTCTGTGTATATATATTGAAAACTTGACTTAGCAATTGTAATTTTTTTTGTCTGTGATGATATAGGTCTCTATAATTACAGCATTACTGATTGCTAGTATAGGCCTTGGGAAGCCTATAATTGTAGGGCCTGATATGTATATGCTGTTCTCTTTTCTTTGAATGGGGACAGTTATTCAGTAAAGTTGGATAGAAGGGTGTTTTTTTTAGTGCCAGTATTTAAGTTCAGAGGTTTTTTGAGTCTTCTGTAATAATTGTCAACATCTCAAATCACAGTACTCTTTAAATGAAAGACTGATTCCCCAAAATAAATGTGGTTGTAGTGTAAATTTAATACTTAAAATATGGTCTGAAAGATAGAGAAAAAGATAAGGTTTCTTTAATAATTTGCTTGTATTATCATTTATAAATTTAAATTTCTGTTCTTCTGAGGGCTCTAATACTTTATTAATTAATATCAGAGTGTTGTTGCAGGGATTGAATGTTAAAAATCTGTGAAAGTGTTTAGCACAGTGCCTGGCACATAACAGAGCTTCAGTAAATGTTTAGAATTAGCAGCAGCAGCGGTGATTATTGTGATTAAAAAATACCATGCTCTATATTTTTTCTCCTCCTGTCATATTATTATTTGATCCGAAGCCCAGGCTGTTCTAACACAAGACCTTGAAATTTTTCACCTATGGTAATGATGTGGCAATTCCTTAGAATTTTTTGCTGTAAATAAAATGTCTTTGTACCTTAATTTCTCCCTAAGTGATTTATGCCCAAAGTAGACAACCAGCCAGTAGTAGCAGCATTTTGACCACATTCAGTTCTGCCTATTCAGTACCCCTTGCCTCTGCACCATAGCCTTTGGTTGACTTTGGAGAGTTTAGAAGATAAATGAAAATTTCTTTGTTCATACTGTTTGCACTGGTAGAATATCCAAACTAGTTGATGAGTGAAAATAAGATGCTGCAAAAATGCTCTTCGTGTCCCAGTGTGTGTAACCTTGGAAAATTTTTGTTGTGTTTAGAGGCAAGGGCCAAGCTATCACCACAATTCACAATGTTACAGGATTGATGTAATTGAGGTCAGTGAGCAGCCCCAGAAAGAAAATGTAGTTTTAAGTCTGTGGGTTGTACTTAAAATGTTAGGTTCAAAAAAAATCATATGTCTTTTACATTTTTTTCCTTTTAGGCTGTTCTAACTTCTTTTAGGCTCTTGAATTTGTAGGGTATTTTTATCTGCATGGCTAGTCTCTTTTAGCTTTTTGAGAAGAGAATGGGACACCTGGGAATATTGAAAAAAGTAAGCATAAGTTGCGATATATGTGCTTTAATTTGAGTGTATGCAGAAGCAGGGAAATGCCTTTCTTACCTGTTTGACCGGTATCTACTCCAGCTTTTTCTCTTGTGCAAAGTTCCTCGAATGTTATCGTTGAGGGCTGCCATATTCATTTACGATAACTCTGCCTTTAGTAGTAATTATTTAACTACTTGGTTATGCAACAAACCAAACCTCTGTAATAATATTAACCATCCCCCCCAATAAATGTGAATTGAAATTTGTTAATGTTTGTATATTAAGCATTAGATTTTTTAGACATGTCAATATTTATAGGATCTGGTCTGATATGCATCCAAAGTACCATTATATACCAGGTATTATGAATGGTTTGATTTAAATTAACTTGTCTTTTAAAGACCTAATATTAAAATGAAATAAATTCATTCATTCCAAAGAAGTTAAATACAAAAGGCTAAATATAAAGGGAAAGTGGTCTATAGTATTAATTGGCCAATGCAGGAAATAACAGGTTTGGATGAATTTTCCTTATCTACATGTTATAGTTATGTGTACTTCTGAAATTCCTGAAATAGTGAAGTTGGAAATAAGGAGAGGAAATGAGCGTACAATTGGCAGATATGTGTAATTCTCTATGGAGTCCTCTGACACGCCTAAATTACTGATCACAGTTTTCTGTCTTTTTTAAAAATGAAATTTCCCAGGCCAGTGTAAATGAAACAGTTGTGATGATGTCAAAGACTGGCTTTAAGATCAGTCCTGTCACTAGCTGTGCATTCATTCACCCTTGCTGGGATTCAGTTTTCCCAGTGGTAAAATGGGCAAAATGTAAAAGCCTGCTTTACTGTGCTGTTAAAAGTCTTCGAATTCGATGAGGTAATATTCATGAATGTACTTTGTAGACTACAATAGTGTATATAAATTGAGTTTTTAATCATTAATAGATGGCTGGATTTTAAGGCATTTGTCCATGTCCTGTTAATAATGTTAATATTTTAAAAAGTTAAATATAAGAGAAGCATAATTGGGGATCTAGATCCCCCTACCATGGCTAATAGACAAGTTCTTACATGATCACGCCGTAGTTTTTGACAGTACGGGCTGACGCGCTTGCGTGCGCGTTTGTGTACACACAAACAGCATAAATGCACTGGTGTGTCGTAATGAAAAGTTTTACTTATGAATTTGTATGTTGAAAACAATTTTATGTGTTGTTATATAAACTTACACAAATATGTATATTCTTAGAGGAATGGCATAGACATAAGACTAAATGTTTGGCAAGTTACGAAGTTTTTGTACCTCAGGGTTGTCTGTTGTTATAATATTAATAACACTGATGTAACATTTACTGAATATTATGTGTAGTGCTGAGCCTTTTTACATATAGGATCTCATTTAATTTTTAATCTTCACAGTAACATTCTGAGGATTTACTGTTATTTCCCTACCCCCATTTTACAGATGAGGAAATAAAGGTTTCCATGGAATCACATAGGTAGCAAATGATACAATCTAAATTCAAGCCCAGGTTTGATTTCAGAGTCTCTCCTCTTACGTCATACTGCTATACTAAACTATATAATTCCCACAGAAAGTGAATTACTAAATAAGTTTTCAATTTACTGAAATGGCCACAGCAATGAAGTTATCATTTTGAGAAAGTTTCATACTGATTTTGGTTTGGGTTAGGTTGAATATTTTGAAAATAATATGCATTGGAATGGAATGAAAATAAAGTCATAATGGGATATGCCCATCACTAAGCCCAGTGCCTACCTAGTAGGGAGTAGGGTCTACTGTCTGTTTCTTAAAAGTTGGAAGTGTACACTTTAGCATGGCAGATTATTTTATACATTTTCATAGTAGATGCAGATATGTAGTTTACATTTGCTATTTCAATTAGTCCAGTGTAATTATCAATATTGTAGAGGATTTATAATATTCCTCTTAAGAAATATAGATATATATAAAGTAGAAAATTAAAGTTATCCCATTCTTATTCTGTAAGGAAAATTCTTTAAATTTTCCTGTGTATTTCAAAATGTATATTTTAAAAAAATAAATAGAGCCCTGGTGTGGCTCAGGGGATTGGGTGCTAGCCTGTGAACCAAAGGGTAGATGGTTCAATTCCTGGTCAGGGCACATGCCTGGGTTGTGGGCCAGGTCCCCACTAGGGGGCGCGTGAGAGGCAGCCACACATTGGTGCTTTTCTCCCTCTCTTTCTCCCTCCCTTCCCCTCTGTCTAAAAATAAATAAATAAAATATTTAAAAAATAAATAGAATTATACCATAATACTCTCTGAAATCTACTTTTTTCAGGTGACTATTTTTAAAACTTGCTATTTTTGAAAATAAGTCTCAGGTGGGAAGTGGGAGTGGAGTTGGAAGGAGAGAGGTGGTTGAGACTTATGCATTTAAGATTATAAACCTAATGCCCTAAAATGATTATTACCTATGGGCAAAAAGCATTTTAAGTACTTTGTATTTGTGCCTAATGCCTTAGGGATAGTCATTATTATTTTTAAAAATTCAAAAATTGTTAACCAATTTAAAACAACAACATTATTTTCTGTCCTGAGCAAGTATTATAATTTAGGAAGCATCATTTTCAGAATTAAATTCTGCTAGGTTATTCTGGTAGCTACTTATAAAAAGATGTGGTTTCAGATAATTTTTTTTAAACTGGTATGTCTCTTCTGGGTTAAGAGACATTCATTCAATATTTACAAAGTAAAATAGGGTTTTAAAACTAAGAAAATACTTGTAATGTTTTAATTAATAGAAACTCAAGCCAGTACTGCTTAATCACCATACAGATGCCCTGCATAGGAGTTAGTCCTGGTGCTCACAACCTTAATGTGTGATAGTGTCGGCTGACCTCACCCTCATCCACCCTCATCCCTGTCCTTAACTCAGCCATCACCAAATGCTATACTGGTAACCCAGCAGTTTTTAAAGCAGAAAAAAGAAAAGGAAAGAAAAGAAAAACAGGATAAATGATTGGACATGCCAATAATTTATGAAGTGCCAATGATTTGCTTTTTCTGGCATTACATTAAAAAAAAGATATAATCTGACCCTGGCTTTGAGAGTTTTAACTTGTTACAAAGACTATTAGTCATAATATATCTTTGTAATTTTTAAATTAAAAAAATTTATTTCAAGGGGAAGGGATTAAAAAAATTTATTTCACAGGTAATAACTTTTTCATTATAGAAGTTAAAAAAAAGTCTAATACTAGAAATGCACTTGTTGTGTCTAAGGTGTTTTATGCTGCTTTAGACCCAAATTTTGTGAAGTGCTGAAGCCTGGCCTTGAAAGTCTTAAGAATTGGGTCTGATGGGGTGTGGCAGTTTACTTACAATATAGTCAAAGTTTTAACAAGCCGAGTTAAGAGTATTTCTCATTGGTAGCATTCATATATGCTTTTCATTTTATGTGGCTCGGACCATGCCCTATAACATTTTATTATTTCTTGTAACAGTCTTGTAAGTGTATGAAGGCTCAGTTCATGTCATGATGGTAAGGCGAGGCAGAGAATTTGAGTGCGTTAGTGCCAGAACCTAGTTTTCCTGACTCTAGTTTTAGTTTGTCTTCTTAACCTGTAGTCTCCAAACTTTAAAAAATTATGGCCACCAGTAAATGTTATTTCTATATAATTTTCTGAATCTAGTATTTTACGTATGTTATAAAATGTACTAGAAATGTGAAATTTAAAAAAGGATGAGCTTTAAAAATAAGAGTTATAATCATTTTTTCTCATGGCCCCCTTCCTTCCCCAGGTGGGTGTACCCACTTAGAGACTGCTGCCCTAGGTAGGCCATTCTTCTGTAGAAGAGGAAGCCATGGGGGCATCTGGAGGACTGTTGGTACAAGGTGTGGGGCTTTAAGTTGGAGTGATCTTTTGCAGCTTTTTAATGTTAAAGAAACAGCCTTTCTTTCTGAGGAACACTGAAAGATTGAGAGTAAAGGAGAGTAAAGGCCTTGAGAGAGGTGAGCTTTAAAGACAGAAATGTAAGCTTCATTTGTTTCCTTTCCAGTTGGCCAAGGGAAAAGGCTGCCTGCCCTGACAGCTCCTGCTCCCACTATGGAGATGGCAGTGCCTTTCCTGTTGTTGTTAGGCAGTTTATAGAATGCAGGATAGCTTGGTAAGCGTCTTCTCTGTGCCTGATGTGACGTAACATTGTGAAGTATGCAGCATGCATGTTAAATACAACTGGTTGTATTTGGCTTTTTCCTGCAGCATGTTTGAGGACACCTTAAAAAGCAATTACCACCCGATAGAGTTGGATATGTGAAAATTATTGAAATCATCATTTCATGGAGACCAAACTTTGTAACTTGAATTATTCTCTTTAGTATTTGTTTACTTGGCTTCTTTCCCCCTTCCCCCCAACCCTCCAGTACCTCAGAGCAGAATTCTTTTTCTGAAAGGAACAGATGCTGTTAACTTATCAGGACCCAATAGTAAAAAGCCTACCAAAATCTTTGTGCTGCTTATTTTCTTTATTTAATCTATATGCAAAGTATATTGTAATTATTGCTGTTAGAGGGTTTTAAGCTGCTGGTTCCTCTCCACCCCTTTTGTGCTCAGGGGAGATAGATTAGGAATGCCAAATTGACAAGTTGGTATAAAGAAATAATGACCACTGAAATAAAACAGTAGTTCAAATAATAAGCAAAGCAGATACAAATGTAGAATGAAAATATCTTTTAGTAAAATGTTAGCATTCTGTACTTGGAACAGATGCCACATTAATTCAAAAGAGAGCCCAGAAAATGTGGCAACTTCACGGTGTCAATGGAGGGAGCCGCAATAGTTCCTGTTCTCGTTGTGTCAGGTTCTCAGTATCTCCAGGTCTAGCCCTGCTCTGTGTATTTGTTTTCTGTGTGTATTACATATTAATACACAAATGTTAGGTCCACGCTTGATATTTTATTTATGTAATTAAATACATTACCATACTTACAGACGTTAGGGTAAAAAGTCCAATAACTTGTTATGCAACAGTGATGGTTCTTGTCTTAAGTATGCATATTAAGATAGGCAGAATCTGAGGCAAAAATGGGCTTTTCTCTGCACCCTTCAAGGCACATTTATGATAATAAGATAGTCATTCTAAGAATTGAGTCTGTCAAAGAGGCCCTGGTGGTTTTTGAATGTAGAATTTGGACAAGTTGCAAAACTATGAGAGTTTTGCATTTTTTTCTCATTTAAACTTGTAGTTATCATTGGACATTTGTTATGATTTTTAAGTAGCTTGAATTCATTCATTCCTTTTGTGATTTTTTTATGGTGTTTGGAAAGGAGAAGAAAGGGTGATGGAAGGGCACTGTGCACACTTGGATACGTCCAGAGTGACATTCTTTTTATAGAAGGTTGCACTGGGACATCACTGAATTGCCTGTTCCTTTCTCTGCATGGCTAGTGTGGGTCTGAGAGTGGAGAGAGATGGGCTTGGGGGCTCTTAACCAGATTTACAGGGTGCGACTTCCTGAACAGGGCAATGATCTAATCACCAGGGGCGTATCCTGTGTGCCTGTAAAGAAGTATGGTGCGCATGCTTAGAATAGCACTACAGTTTTCTCTCAATTAGTCAAACTGCAAAGGCTTACGATTTAGTAATTTTGTAAAGGTTAAAAGTTCTGTTTTCATGCAATTCAAGCTCAGGGAGATTTTTTGCATGGCAGTACAGTTCAGTGGTTAGAGAATATCCGCTCTGTAGCTGGAGCCAGTCTGGGGGGGCTCAAACCCTGGCTTTGCTCTGTATTAGCTCTGTGATCATGGCCAAATCACTTCACCCTCTGTGCCTCGGCCTCCGTTTCTTCATCTGTGAGATATGAGTAAATAATAGTATCCATCTTCTGAGGTGGTTATGAGGAATAAGTGAGTTCATGTGTTAACTATGAGAAGTGCCTGACACCTAGTAAGTGCTAAATAAATGATAGCTGCTACTGGATATTATTACTTATCTTTAATTCTGGACTCCTTCTCTTCTCAAGGCTTGAGAAAAGTGTTGCAAAGTGGGGGAAGAGCCTTACCCTTGGGGTCTGACTTCTGGGGTGGAATCGCAGTACAACTGCTTAAAGTAAATGTGTGACCTTGGACTAACTTATGCTCCCTTCAAAAAAGATGTCTCCAGTGCATGCTGTATACCAAGCACTGTACTGTTTACTTGGACTTCAGTTTCTTTATCTGTGATACAGGGATGATCATATCAACCTCCTTGGATTGATGTGAAGATTGATTACTCTTTAAGACATTTGATAAGCAATAACGCCTATTATCATTATTACTGTTACAGTCCCACTAAAAGTTTATGGGGAAAGAATAAATATGGAAAGAGCTTAGCTGGAAAGGAGAGTGTTTTCCTGAAATGTCATGGTGAGAAAAGGTGTGGATGGGAAAGTGTATCTAATGAGTTTTTGTTTGTGAATACCTCTAAGAAAGGTAGAAAATAAATGGGAATATGTCAGATTAACAGAGACCTTAAAAAATATTTCACAGTACTTTTTTAAAACCCTTAGTGATACAAGCTTTTTTTTGTACAAGATATTGATGCAGCTTACAGTAGGTCACTTAGTGTCAAGGTAGTAAGTAGTAGACTAGTCATTGTAACTCAAAAGTCCAAAATACTAATTAGCTGGTCAGTCCATTGGGTCTGCTGCTCAGGACAAATTGTGTGTGTGTGTTTAATTAACCCTTCAGAGCACATGCTTGGGTATAGTAGCTAATGGAAACAATTGTAGAACCCCAGAGATACAAAAGTGGCATACAAATCCTTTCTGGTAATGATGGACACAGTTTTATTTGCCTTTTGATTTGGGCATTTTGGCTTTGTGAAATTTCCTTTCATCTGGTGCCTGGTCTTTCCTTATGGTGACTATTTTCTTTTTATATTTAACTATCAGGTTTTACCTATATCAGGTTCTAGAAACTGGGCCCAGGAACAAGTTGATTATGATGAAAGCCACTCTTTAAGTTTCTGCCTTACAGTAATCTCAGAATTAAGGGGGTTTTTTTTTTGCTAAGAAATTTACATTTTTAATATATGCATTAGTATGTTTATAGGTATAGGTCTGTGTATGTGTATGTATGTATCTATCTGGTAAGAAAAACCAGGAATTGAGGAAAGGGGAATGATCATTAAGTGTGAAATAGAATTAATTTTGTTCTTTCACTACTAATTTGGATCTGAAACTTTTTTGATCTTTATATCGTTTTTTTTTTTTTTTTTCTGGGATTCAACAAATGTATTTGTAGTAGCTTCTCAAAACATCCTGAATATGCTGTATGTTATCACTGGTGAGCATTTGAGTTAAAGTGGAATATGGTTGACCCTTGAAGAAAGCAGGTTGGAACTGTGTGGGCCTGCCAGTATGCACATTTGTCTTGGCCCTGTAGAAGGGGACCTACACAGCTCAAACCCAAGTTGTTCAAGGGGGAGCTGGAATAGCTTCCACTGACTTTCTGTTCTCCTTTACCAGCTGCACCGTATGATAAAGGTTTTGTAGGTGGATGGAAGTATTTACTGTATTTTATTTTTGTCTTTGTGCCTAAAACATTGTTTCTGCTCTCTGAGCAGAAATTCCAACAAGTTTATTTTGATAAAGTGCTCAACATATATTTTTAAAATTTAGCAATTTTAGAGCAGGCTCTACAGTTTTCTTTTCGTTAAAAAACTGCAATGTTACTTTACAATAGCCAGAGTGGTCAGTAAGTAAAGCTTTGCAGTTTTAGTGTTAAGTTTACTTCAGCTTATATGCAGGGCCTATAAAAATTGCTTCTCTTTGGTAAATGAAAGTGTAAAAAGTTTAGAAGTTATTTCATTTTAATGAATGCAGTAGTTAGAAATAGACTCTATGGGGTCTTTGGAATTGATTTAAATAATTATGTTATTTGGAAATCAGTTTGCCCCTGCCTAATTTGTAAAAGGTGGGGCCGCCACCTGTGATGGGGCTGAACCCCTGTACCCCTTGTGTGGGAACTGTCCGGCTCAGCAGCCCTTCAGTGGCTTCACAGAGAGCTTCCGCGTCCCTGGTGCACACTGCCTTTCCTGTCCTCCCTTTGTCCAGGCGCTTCGCTGTCTCTGCTCTGTGTGCCTGCTACCCCGTCTGCTGCTGTTCATCACTTCCTCCAAAGCTACCACTGTCTCATCCTATTTCTCTTAAAAACAAAACACCACTGTAATTGTTAGTTTTTAAACAGAGAGCTGTTTCCAAGACCTTAAGGCTTTAACAGTTTGTGGGTCTCCCCATTTTGGGCCCTCAGCAGGAGTTGAGTTGTGAAGTAACTGAGTGTGGAACATTTTTTCATCTGGACTAAGGGAGAGAATGGAAGACCTTTTTACCTCAGAAGTTGCTGTATTTTCTGGTAGGGGATGAGGTTGGGGTGTAGTGGGGGAGTGGGCAGTTTGTTACTTAACCTAAGATAAGGGAAGTAGGAAATATTAATTTACTAGATTGCCCTCTGTAGTTCAGTGGACCTATTGGAGAAGAAATTGGAAATGTTGGTGTTGCTGATTCTGAAATTATTTTGATTTAGTAATTGAGAGGACTAGTAAAATTTAGTTTGTAAAATACAAAATATGACTATGATACCTTATTACTTATTGACTGTTTACATTTCATTAGTTGGTAGTTGCAAAATGGCAGACCCTTTACAGATTTCTCCTAGTGGTTTTGAACTGTTGACTGAATTGTTTGGTAAGAAACTAAAACTTGAAAATTAGCTGTGGTTTCATGTTAAGTTAATGGCTATGTTGGATTTCAATTCAGTAGCTTCATAAGATCTATACCAGGCATTTCATTCATTATCTAATTACACATAGAGACAAGAGCCTTAACTTTATAGGATTTTTAAAAACTTATTTTTATGGAAATGTAAAAACATACACAGAAGTAGAGTGAATAATATTAACGAACCCCACCGACCTGTTACCCAAGTTCAGCAGTTACTAGCATTCTGCCAGTCGTTAACAGTGTGTGAAGCGTACACAAGTTAAGTAATTTTGTTTTTAAACATGCAATTTGAATAGATATGTTGGTGTACTCGAAGAGTGCGTGTGAAAATGTTAACTCTTTCCATATATTGTAAATTTAATACTGTTAGTCACCTTTATGGATAATTTTGCATTCATTTGTCTTTTAACTTATTGAAGAGGAAGATGAGCCACCACTGACTTAATGGAGAACCACATCTGCTGTAAAGATTTTAGTTTTCTTACACTTTATGAGTTGCATTTTATTTTATGTACACTTGGCTCTCTGCAGCTTTTGTATGGGCCACCGATAGTGGTCATTTCTAGAGTATGTAGGGCAATATTTAAGTCAGCTTGAAGTTGGAAATCACTAAATCTTGTTCTGCACTCTCATTCTGCATGTTCTATTTCTATTTCAGCTGAGTGTATGTATTGATTGACTAAGGAGTACATGTTATAACTCATAAATAGTTTGTTAAGGAGGGAATTTTGACTGCCTGCTACCCCTGGACCTAGTAACAGTGATTAGGAAGGTAAGTTATTTGCTCTCCTGTTTGAGCCTCTTTGGAAGGGTAGTAAGTTGTGTGTGTGCCTGCGGTTGTGGGCCTGTTCATTATTAGTCACTACAAGGTGATGTTAGCCTTAGTTCTTAAGTCCTTGCTTTTATTAGTTTAAATTAGACCCATAGGGTTAATTATTCCACCTTAATGCATGGGGAAGCATAGTCTTTGGGAACTGTGGATCTAAACCCCTGTGCAGTGCATTGAAAAGGCATCTTGAATGTTATGATGCTGTTTGGCATATTTAGTTTAGTGCAAGGAGTGTGCTTATTTAACAGGACCCTTAATAAGCTCCCCCTACACCAAAGGTAAATTTTAAAAATTATACTTAGATGACTTTGTAGTATTCCCCAGTAGAGTTCATCTAAAGCAGCCAAACCTTTCTAAAGTAAAACTTATTCCTTTAACCGGTATTCATTTAAGTGGGTTTCTCTGTTCTTGGTTTCCATGGAAATAGCGAACAGCTAACGTTATTTATAAGGTGGAAGTAAAATAGGGTGCCTAATGGGACCCCATGCTGCTCTGATGAAGAGACTTAGGAAAAAAATCCATGCTCATGGGATTTTTTTTTAAACAAGGTTAATGGAAGCCCTGATTTCAGTCTTCTGTAACGGAACATATTTTTGGTCTTAAAGGCCAGCATTAATATCAAGCAAACTTCTTTGGTCTGTATTGCTTTCACTTTCAAGTTGTAGGACCGCTTACTCACCAGCATGATTGAGGCTGTATGCTTCAGACTCCTGCTTCTTTGTGGTTTTTGTTTTAAAAGTTAAAATCCCCAGCACATTGTAGCTGTTTCAATTTCTCATTGACATTTCAAAGTACAGATAATAAGCTAAATGTTCATTAATGATAGCAGTGATGATAAAGAATCAATATCTTGGAATACATAGATTTTTTTTTTAATGTGAATGTTAATGGAACCATTTTTAGTTTTCAGGCCTTAAGTCAGGGTTCTTTTTTATTTGTGTTGTGGAGCGAAATCTGTGTAGTCAGAGAGAAGATTCTAATTTTCTTTTAGTGATAGAAATGGCAAAAATTTTAAATTCTCTCTCTTTTTTTAAATGGATTATTTCCAAAGCCTTTTAATTGAAATAAATGTTAATTCTTTTAGTCTTTGTGGATTTGGGATAAACCTTGGCTTTTTCCTCACTCCTTCGGTAAGGCCTACTCTTAGTTTTCTAGGCCTACAGCAAAGCCTTGTATTTCTTAAGCCCTTTCAAGTGAAAGAATATCATTGCCTTTGTGTTTGTGTTTGTCATTGGTGTGTGTGTGTGTGTGTGTGTGTGTGTCACTAATTTCTCTATAGCCTGAAAGGCACCTGCTCATTTTCCAGCCTGGTGAGTACAGCAGTGCTATATTGAGACGTGAGGCAGTATGGAACACAATAAGGTGCTATAATTTTTATTTAGTTAGTTTTGGTCGTCCTTGGTAGCTCGTGATCATTATCCATTTGTCTGGAGTGCTTGGTGATTATTCCTGGCTCTCAGTGCAGCAGGAGTTTGCTTCTGTGTTTTAGAAGCAGGGATTGTAGTGTACTTGGGGCTCCATCAGGGGAGGAGTTTTTGTTTTGTTGTGTGTGTGCTTCTTTGGACAAGCTGCTGGCTGCAGTGGGTTCACTGTGCTCTGATTTTAAAGATTTGGTTGTTTTAATCCTGTTGTGTGAGGTATTTTATCTCCAGCAGTTCACTAGTTTCTTCTGTGCATGTTAGTGCTGTTTTATAAAATTTCTTTAATGTGTTAATTCTTTTAGTTTAGCTTTTTCTTTTATTTTTTAAATCAGGTGTTTACCAGTGACCTTCCTTAGTGACTTTTACTTGAATTATCTTTGTGCTTTAGAGACATAGGAATTTGGGTCTATTATCCCATTTCTGAGAGAACAACTCCCAGTAGTTGCAGTTAGTGCAGTAGAAAGGGTTTCCGCAGGTGCAGTGCTGGGCATTGATCCTCCTCCTCGGTGCTTATGATTTACGCCCAGAACTCCCATTAGTGTTAATAGGAGGCCCTTGCTTAAATCCCTGTATACCAAGATAGACCCAAACTTTTGTAATGCCTTATAGATACCCAAGTTGTTGTTTTTGTTGATGACAAGAATTTTGATCCTGAGGTTAACTTATTATTAAGAGTTTGAGTTGTCTTGGGATACGGGGTGATTTACTAAGTCTGATCTATAATTAAGTTTACATTATGATGATTAGACTGGAAAACCATTTACAGCTTTGTGAGCTATAGATGTTTGTATATAAGGATTTTTGTACTTCATAGCATGATGAAAGCAAGATTTCTTTGTTTTCTCCTAATACTTCTCAAGTGCAAAATAAATGATTTTCCAAGGTTTTGTGTATGTTATAAGAGGTCTTAGTTAAATTTATTATTTTTTACTTTAGGTGTAAGCCTTCCCACAATTACTCTGGCCTCTAAGTCTTTTGTCAGCTAATGTTGCTCTCATTTTTCAAGCATGTAGAAGCTAATAATGTGTGCTCTCTTAGAGCTTGGACATTGCCGTCGCTGGTCAAGTATTAGATAATCACTGTTTACTATGCTTATCTGTGACTTGTGGGTTTTTATTACTTTCATTTATTTATTCACAGTCTGATGGAAAGATTTCTAGATTGAGAGCAGTAAACTGGGTTTTAGGCTGGGCCTTGCCTCTTATCTCTGTAGTTTTTGGCTAGTATCTAGGCTTCTTGGATCACCCTTCCCCCATGAAATGATAGTATGGATTTGGTACTCTGGGTTGTCCTTTCTAGGGCCTTCTTTTCTAGGTACTGCAGGAAATATAGGACTATAAAGCTGTGGGTCCTTATCCTAATTACCTATTAGAGTTTTCTGGGGGAACTTTAAAAAAAATACAGATATCTGGGCTTAAAACCAGACAATAAAATTCAGAATTTTACGGATAGGACTGTGAATCTTTTTTTTTTTTTTTTTTTTTTTTAAGTTTTAGCTTTATCCTGATCTAGGTTTGAGAACTACTTGTACAAGGCATTATCTCTACTCCTGTGTGCGCATGCATGCATGTGTAGTCTAATTAGGGAGATAAGATATATAAGTTACAGTGTGAGGAGTATATGGTTAAATTCTAAGATGAATGAGAAAAATGATAACTATTCTGAGAATTCAAAGAAAGGGAGAACTGGGAGGTGAGGTGGTTAGGGAAAGTCTCCATTAGTAAGGACCCGGATGACTGAGTGAGGTTGGATAGGCTGAGAGAAGGTAAAAGGGTTTTCTTGGTATAGGAAAAAGAATTCTCAAAGTAAAAGTTTGGGGAGGGAAACAATTCTGATGAAAGGTTTAGTACTTATTTTAGTTTTCTAATCTTGCAACTGCTCTAGATTTTCTAAACATTTTAAGGGAGTGAGCCATGAAGTTATTTGGTGGAAGAGAATGTTCCAGCCAGAGGGAAAAACAAGTAAGAGACCCCTGAGAAGGAAACTTGTTTAGAGTTCTTGAAGTACCAAAAAGAGGCCAGTATGGCTGGAGCAGATTGAGCACTGGGGAGAGAGAAGGAGATGAGGTCTGAGAGTAGCAGAGGCCCAAATCGTTTAGAGCCTTGTGGGCCATTGTAAAGGACTTCAGCTATTTCTCTGAGTATGATAGGAAGGCACTGGAGGATTTTGATCCAAGGAGTAACCAGATCTGTCTTGGATTTTGAAAAGGTCACTGACTGCTGAGAGAATAAACGGTAGTGGGACAAAGATGGGAGAGGGGAGGCTGCTTAGGAGGCTGTTGTGATAATCTAGGTAAAAGATGATTATTTCTTGGACCACGGAGGTGGCAGTAGTGTTCAGAGTCTGTATGTTTTGAAGATAGAGGCAAGATAGGTATTGAATTGGATGTAGGGTGTGGGGAAAGAGGATTCAATGACGAATTTAAAGTTTTGGCCTGAAGGGATGGAGTCATCATCTGTTGATGTGGATGATTCTGAGGGGGAGGTTGAGGGATAAGTAGCCAAGAGTTTAGTTTTGACAAGAGTTGAATGGGCAGTTGGGTGTATGAGTTTGGAATTCAAGGAGAAGTTCTGGGCTGGAGATAAAAATTTGGGAGTCACCAGTATATAGATCCTTTTATAGCCATGAGCCTGGGTGAGATTATCTAATGGAAAGAGTTCTGAGAACTGAGCCTTGGCAAGTTCAACATTTTGAGGTTTTGAGAGATGAGAAGGAAACAGCAAAAGAAGTCCACAAGAGTGGCCAGAGAGAATAGGAGGAAAATCAAGAATGGGTGGTGTCTTGGGAGACAAGGAAGAAGGGGTTTCAAGAAGGAAGGAATTATCAACTGGGTCAAATAATACTGATTGAACAAGAAGTGAGGGGAGACTTTACTATTGGAGTTAGCAACTGGGAGGTCTTGGGTGATCTTAACAAGAACTAACGGAGGCAAAGCCCTATCTGAGTAGGTTCAGTAGAGACTGCTAGGACAGGAGCTAGGAGACAGCAGTGAGCGTGATGAACACGTAAGGGAGTTTGCTGTAAATGGGAGCGTGCCTGGACAATAACTAGAGAAGGATATGGAGTGAAGGGAGGCTTTTTTTTTTTTAAGATAGAAGAAACAGAATGATCTAGTAATGAGGAAAAATTGATGCTTCTTGAGAGTAAGGGGGGAAGTGCTAAGGGGAGAAGAGGGAAAGGTTAAGAGGGGTGGGGGCAAGACGGATGATTATAATTGGGGCCTAAAGGACTACATTGCATTAAGGAGGATTCTGCTTTTTCTTCTGAGCACTTATTTGCATTTAAATGTATTTCAAACTTACTATACTTTCTGTTTAGAAGTTAGGAAGTGTTTATAAAAAGCAGTAAAACTTATTGTATATAAAATTAGTGTATTAGCTTGGTATAGTAGAAAAAGAGAAGAGAGTGAATCTTCTGTGTAAGGTGACATTTTAAAGTGTGTTTGAATGACAATTATCTGTGCTATTCTAGTCCCTTATCAAAATTTATGATTGAGCATACACTATAAACTTAATCGTTCGAAATTTGTAGTGGGATGAGTTTTAGTCTGGTTTAAAACATGATTTACTATTGAACATTTTATTTTCTCTGCAGAATTTGTTTGTTTAATATACATTCCTCATGTCCAGAGGTTTTAGATATTACATTAAAGGTAATTAAGAAGTAGTTATTAATAATTTGATTTATTGGTGATATTTTAAATTTTACAGTTAGATCATAAACCTGAATGATTCATTTCTTTACCATTTCTAAGTCAAGCGTGTATCTGTGAGGATCTGAAGAGGTGAACAACCTTCAGTTTGCAAAAAATCAGGTGAAGTTATGTTAACAAGATAATATCTCTAAAGCAAAAATAATTTCATTCACTCCAATTTATATATTTTGACTGTATTTTTCAAGAACAAATCTATACTTTAAAAATTTAAGCAAATATTAAAATTTTGAACTACTTTAGCTAAAAGTGTCAGTTGTATGTGAGAAATTAAGTGGACTTTCGATCAGCTTAACATGAGAAAAGCAGTCTTGCATTTTAGACTTGGGTAGTGCAAAAAGTAAAATATTACATATAAATCTTTTTTGCTGCAAATTTATTCTTACTAAATTACAGAAATAAAATATTTCCTTTTTTTAAAAATTGATTTCCAAATAGTAGTCAATTAATAATCATTCTTCAGAAGAAACACTTTGGTTGTTCTGACACAGTGTTTAAGAAATCACTCATCTAAAAAAATAGTTTACTCTTTTGGGTACCTGGACCTCTTTCTGAATCTTATTAAAGCTGTGGATCCTTTTGCCAGAGTTTTCATACATACAGAATTTAGCATATAGTAGTGTTGAGTTGCCAAATGCCTCTGAAGCCCATTCCCAGGGATCCCTCAGGCATAAAGGATCTCAGGCTTTAAAACTTGCCCTAGATAGCTTACTGATATGATTTTTCTTTAAACATTGTATGCAGACTTTCCCAAAAATATTTGGCCAGTATTTATTGTAGTTTGTTTCTTAGAAGAGTAACTACTGCAGCTGGTGAAGCAGAAGTGAGGTCTAACGGAAAGGCCGGCTCAGTCAGAACAATCTCAGGGCCTGGGAGCTTTGCTCCAGCTACACTACCAGCTAGCTGTGTACTTCCGGGGAAGTCACTGAACCTCTCGGGCTTTCATTTCCTAGGTGATTTCTGTAGTCCCTGCAAGCAGTTTCATGATATCGTGGTAACATTCTTTACCAATTTGGGATTGACTCTGCTACTGCTTTTTGGGGAAATGTCCTGAAGATAAGGTGTTCATCCATTGTGCCTTTTTACTGAATATGACTTTTAAAAGGAGTTATGTGACTATACTTTTTCAAATGCCATATAAGTGAAAGTTAAAATCCCAACCCTATCTGATCACCTTGAGTATAAACATGTTTTAGATATTATGGGTATTAACCATTACTATATGTGTTGAAGTTATCATCCACAGTTCTGAGACTTGCTTTTTCATTCTCTTAATGTTTTTTGATGAAAAGTTCTTAATTTTAATTTAGTTCAAATTATTAGTCCTTTCCTTTTCATTATGTTTCAAATGGTAATATTTAACTCATTAACTGTTTTTGCCCAAAGTCATTCACTTGAAAAATAATTCTGTGGAAGACCGATGCCTAAGAAATTTTCCCCATAATGAAAAAGCTAACAAGAGAACAAACCTGCAACAGAGAGTTAAGGGTCCACTCAGTGAATTAATTCATTTAACAGATATTTACTGAGCATTTGCTGTGTGCATGGTACTGGTTTGAGTGCTACAGAGTCCTGTAGGTATCACTAATGTTAAGAATCCACTTTTTAAAACTGAGATATTATTAACATACAACATTTATTAGTTTTAGCTATACAAATAATTATTTGATACATATGAGTATTGTGAAGTGATTACTGCAGTAAGTTGAGTTAATATCCATCACCACACAGAGTTAGAAATTTTTCGTTTCCTTGTGAGAATCCACTTTTTAATAACCATATTATTCTACGGATTTTTGCATGATTTTTCTTTTGGTTGGGAGTCATTCTAGTCTTGGTGATTGAATTGTCATTTCTATGGACTTGAGGACTTTAAAAAGTATTGCTGCTAAAGGAAAGATAGGATAAAACAGCAAATTGAAATTTTTTTGGAAAGGAATGTTCACTGCATGAATTGGGGTTATTTTACTATAAGTTCGGTGTGACTAAACAAAAATTTATAATCTGGATGACATAAAGATTTTTTGAAATATCCCCTGAGGAAATGAGAACACTATTGGAGTAACATCAGTCAACAAACGTACTATGTTTAAAGTATAAGGACATACGTGTAGGTTTAGAGCAAGAGGCAGCGTTGATTGGTTGCCTCTCACACACCCCCAACCTGGCGCCTGGCCTGCATCACAGGCATGTGCCCTGACTGAGAATTGAACCAGCAGCCTTTCAGTTTGTGGATTGATGCCCAACCCACTAAGCCATACCAGTCAGAGTGGGAAAGTCACTTTTGTATTACATGGTTTACAGTCTAAAGTGGTGAGACTTTAAGAATATGAATGAAAAGTTTAATTAAAATTATGACTATACATATAAAATGCTGTGAACTTTAAAAGCCTTATATAAGACAAATCCATTTCAAAATTGATTGAAAAAAGGCCTTTTAAGTAGACCAAACTAAGGACCCATGATGTTAGGTCAATTTGTTAATACCAAGTAACAAACAATGAAGGTCATTTGTTGGGGATGAGCGTGTGTTTGTACATTGTTTAGGTGAGGTGCATTTCATTTCTCTGTGTCTCTCAGGAAAGGAAAATCATCAAAACTTACTTTTTCTTGTCTTGAAAAAACTGTGGAAAAGTGAAAAAACTGGAAAATCAGAGATTTTAATATCTGAATTTTTTCCTTGCTCTAAAAACTACCTCTCTCTTCCTTTCTTTCTTTTGGGTTTTAGCACTTTGGAGATTTTTTTGTATTTTGTTGTTTTCTTCTTAAGATCAGATAGAAACCTTTCAGTCTTCAGCTTTTGATGACATGTCATAAATCTGTGTTTGTAGTCTAATTCCATTTTTCTCTCTTTCCTATTGTAGGGAGCAAGAGTGCTGAAGGAGGGCCAGTTTCCCCAAAATTGGTAAGTACTTTTACCAGGCAGGCATAATGTGCCCGATGCTAGTTGTTCAGTGAATTTTTGCAAAAAAACTCTTTCTAGATATGAGGCTTTGCTGTTTGCATCAAATGAGAGTGAATTTTTGTCTAATTTCACATAGCTGTATCTCAAATGCATTTGTGTTTCTAATAATACTGCTAGGCTTGCATGTTCCTGCATTCGATAACCTGTTAAAATGTAAAGGTCCCCTTTGCCAAAAATGTCCTTAATGCAGTAGATAGAGCTGAAAATTCAAAAGTCAGGAAATTCAAAAGTTAAGGTTCCCATTGTGTTTTGTATTACTTAATATGCTATTAAATTTGATGGCCTTAGTATATGTGCAAAATGGCTAGGTTAATGTAACTATGGGAACCTTGACTTTGAAATGTGGGACTTGTAAGCATTTATATTCCTAAATTTAATGTTGGATTGGCTTAATGTCTGATACTACATTTTTAGTGTGTGTTGTTTTGTATAATTCTTAAAGAGGAAAAAAATAGAAATGTAGCAGTGTGGGGCATATAGGCAAACATTTTTTCTCTCAATATCTACTTTAAAATCTACTTTAACAGCTTATAAATCATCACACTTAGTCATTTCTTTGAATGTCTAATTCAAGATCACAGATTGCACAGGGCAGTCTAGTAGCAAAGGATCAAACAAATATTAACCTTATTTGGAGAGCATGTATAATGATAAAAAATTAAATTAAACAGGATAGTGGGTATAGCATAATCCCCTAATGCAAAGCTGTCTTTTTTGTTTTTTAGTTTTTAAATTCTGTCTCTTAAATAGTAATTAACTTAATGTGTGGAATAGATACTTGGTTAAGGCTTCTTTTTGAAAACTTGAGGTGTCTTTCTTATCTTGTAGGGATTGGGCTTTGAACATGAAAGAGAGGCATTTGAACCAGTTAACTTTGCATTTACTACCTTTTTATTTTACTTGCCTTTCTCTCATGGAATCTTTTTAAATAAATGATCAAGACCCAATAGCCCTTTACTCTGAAATGTGATAGAATCATTGAATCTTAGAGAAGGGACTTTAAGGGCCTTCTCTTCAGCCTTTTACCTGATGTAAAAGGCATTTTTTTTTCCTATATCCCTAACAGATTCTTATTTGGGTACATATTGAATACTACATTTTTAAAAATGTAGTGCATTATTTTCTGTAATGTATTTTGAGGAAATGTAGGTCCACAGAAATGAATAAATATTACTGAGGTTGGGTGGGGGTGGGAAAAATGTCTGTGGTCAAATAATTTGGGAAATGCTGCATTAAAGTTAAACAGGTTTCTTTACTGCAGGACTTCTCAGAACCTTTAATATGCTAATGTGCATTGTGAATCTCCAAGAGGGGGATATGATATGCAGCATTCTTGAATACTTCTAATGACAGGGAGCCCACTACCTCATAAGGTAACCCATTCCTTTTTCGTACAGCTCTAATCCTTAGCTCTTCCTTAAATTGATCTGAAATCTATCTCCCATAACTTCTACTTCTATTAAGTACTTACTGGTTATGCCAAGACCACCATACCCTCTGTGTTAACTTTTGTGTAGTAAATATGCATATGATTCTGGCCACACTAGTCTGGGCTATTTTTTTTTTAATCATTAAATAGTGTTCTGGTAAATGTGGGAACCAATTCGAAAATCTTGGCCTCATTTTCACTATGCTCTTATGCACTACTCTCCAGCCTCCTTCATTTTGAATTTCTGTGAGTTTTTAAATTCAGTTCAACATTCTGATTGTCAGGTACAGTTGAGATGATGCTGGTAAACATGCTTGATTTGTGTAAAGAAAGGTGGGCAATAGAAGAATGTGTGTGTTCGAGTTAGGCCTGGGCCCAGGAAGTTGAGGTAGAAACTGTGCGTTAGAATGAACAGTGTTCGGAGGGAGAGGTGAAGACACTGTAGCAGACCTGTGGGGACCTGACCTGGCCCGGCCCAAAACACCACATCCTTCTGTTGGATCGGTATGACCTGTGTAGGTATTCCTTTTTTTAAAAAATGAGGACCCCCCCCAAAATAAAATAGAAATGGTATATATTTTATATTCAAACACATTCAAACATTCAGATACCATAAATCTGGGGGGGGGGTGTAGAAATTTAATTGAATGGTTAGGAAACATCACTTGCACTGGCTGAGGTGATTTTGTCAGCAGTTAATAATACCAGGGTTGGAGCACAGTCGCCTTGCCAGATTCAAATGGGAGTCTCTCAAAGCAGGAGTGCCCAGCTCTCGGGGCAGGGGCATCTTTTTGTTGACATGAGGGAGTGTCACCGAAGAGCTACCAGCATGAAAGTAAAAAAACAAACATTTTCTGTCTTTTTTTTTTTATTGATTCATGTTAGTAAATGTTAGTTTTCAATAAGTGTTACTAAAAGAATTTTACTATTTTTAGCATCCATGATCATTTTTATTTTTAGCATTGTTAAAAGTTAAAGATACTGTTTTATCTCTTAGCATGTTACATACATAGTATTTTGCACAAATTGAAACCTAATATTTTAGTATTAGGCATGTAACAAGGAAGGATACGTAGATCTGTCAAGATTTTCTACTTTTTTATATTTAAAAAAATTAATTGTACCTACTCAAAACACTATTCTGAGAATATAGGTCAGAAGTGGAGTCTTATGCCAACTATGGTGTAGTGAACACAGAACTGACCATTTTTAGGGGATTCAGTCTGGGGGCACAATGTATTACGAACTTACTGTTAAAGAAACTTGGTTGACGAGTTGAATTTTGATTGGAAAAAGGTTGATAGCAGTTTAGGAGCCAAGCAGTGTTTCATAGCAATAAATTCAGAGTATAGCATTACTAAATTATTAGAATCATGATGAAAGACCTAGAGGTCACACATCTCCAAGCAGCACAATACCCAGAAAAATAGTTAGAAACTCCTTTCTTAGAAAATTTCAAAATAGGAAAGCCTGTGGTCCTCTCAGCAATATACTGTGTGGGGCTGTAAAGTTTGTGTGTATGAATAAAAGCATTATGTTAGGAATAACATAGAACTTTATAGTTGACATAGAGCTTTTCATATTGTATTTACCTTACTTAAACCTCATAACAATTTTATGAAGTAGGTGATACTATTCCCATTTTCCTGATTTATAAACAAATATAAACAAATTTTAAAAACCTTGAAGCTGAGAGTGATGACACAGTACGTAAGTGGAGTTAGGTTTTTTGATTTGGGGGACAGAAGTTCTTCCCAGAGCTTGCTGCTGCCTTTCTTCATGGGATTTGATTATTGTTTTTGTTTGGTTGGTTGGTAGAGTTTTTATTTGTTTATGCTTTGGGTTTTTGTTATTAGAAGGTGAGAGGCCATTAGATGTCCCAGAGGTTTGACATGTAGAGTTTTAAAATAACAAACGTTGGTATTTTGTCCCAGGCAGTTGTCTTTTCTGATGGTAGTGTTTAGGGCCGTTGGGTGGTAAACAGGCATTGTCCCCCAATGAAGTGTGTCTATTACTGTTTTGTGCATCTGCTTATACTTACCATACAACAGCTGATTTATTTATAACTTATTAGAGTTGGTCAGAATTTGATAAATAATTTTTTTTACAGATTTAGCAAATCATGCCTTCTTTGTGATATATGAACTACCCCCAAATGGTCTTCACATGATGGCTTCAGGAGTTGTTTAAGCCCCCAAAATATTTTAAAAAAGGGTTCAACATGTTCTTGCTTTGTTTTTAGAAGCTATAAATATGTGTATATAATTTGTTCCTTTAGGGAGAGACCAGTCTTGTAAAACTGCTATCCAGTAAGAGACCTTTATGAAAAATTATATCAAATGAATCTTCTAATCCTCCATCAAGATTTTGTATAACAGGTCACTACCTTTTTTAACCCTTCTTTTAAATGTTTTATTTTGAAATAAAATGAGTAATTGGCATTTAGAGTTCTTGCCAAATTAAATCTGTATCTTTGCGTGTCTCTAATAAGTAGACAACAATCTGATGAAGGAAGTAAAAGCTGTCAGGTCCTTGTTAATTTGAGTTGCAGGCTTTTTATCCTGCCAGGCACTCTTTGACGTTTAGAGCCTCCAGGTTAAACCTTGGTTTTTCTTTTTCTTTTCCTGATCATTTTGTTTCATCAGCATAAAATTTTCTGATGCTTTATCTAGCAACCCTCAATTAATTTTTTGTTATTTAAAAATAAGTGCCTGTTTTCTATGGAAATTTTTGAAATATTGATACCCTGGAAAGAAGACAGTAAAAAACCCTTAGTGTTATCCCTCAGAGATAACCAGCGGCAAGTTATTTAAGTGCCACCTGACCCAAACTCAAGACAGCTCGTGGATTATTATTTTCATAAATCTTTATCAGTTTGAGAGACAAAACTTACCTTCATAAAATTTACATTTCTATGGCTATGTTTTTCATTCATGTTTGTTGGTGGTCTTTATTTCTTTAGTGAATTGCTTTTTCATAGTTTTAAAACTTGTGAGCACTCTAACTGTAAATTATGTTAACTCTTGGTTGTTTATATTCTCAGTTCTCCATGCTTTTAACCTGCTGTTTGTTCCCATAGTTGATATGAGTTGAGTTGAGCTATGATGTTAATGTTACAACCAGTAAAATAAAATATGGCCTTTCTGGTGTTGAAAATACCCCTTTTACTTAAAGATGATTCTTAATTTGACAAATACTGAAGCAAATAATTTTTGGACACATTTACTGCAAAATTAAAACTAATTCAAGTACTGTTTTCAGGAAGAACTCTAGTGCATAAGACAAGAATTTTAGTAGAAAGATGATTTTAGTATTTAAAATTATAGTGACTATAGTTTTAACATGTGAGTTTGTAAGTAACTTAATCTTACATGACAACAAAAACCTTGGTCTAAATTAGTAACTTAATGAGTCTCATGTTTATTTTATTATACTTCCAAAGATTTTTCTAAGGTAATAAGTAGCTGAAAAACCCATGTTTGCTCATCAGAATATGTCTTCTTTGCCAATTATATCCCCTAAACATACTGTCTTCATGAAATTTTTTGGTTGATAATATCATTGTACAATAATCCTTTCCTAGACTCCACAAATGTGAGTTTGAAGGAATTTTACACTTTAGAAATTTTTTTCTTCTTAGGGTAGATTATTTTGATACTATAAATCAGTATATAAGCCTTAGGGGAAAGATTTCCAGTAGTGATGTTTTAAGCCTAGTGAGGTTAATTAAACAAATACAATAAAAATTAATACTGATCAGTCAAGATGGAGGTATAGGTAGACACGCCTCACCTCCTTGTGCAACCACAAAAAAGGAATTACAACTAAATCTCAAAACAAATAACACCCCAACTGTCAGAAAATCGAACTGTATGGAAGTCCACAGTGAAGGATTTAAAGAAGCCACATTCATCCAGATAGGAGAGGTGGAGGTGAGGGGACACGGTGTGGTGCCGAAAGGCAGCAGTGGTGGAACGGGAACAGGCGGTCTCACATTCTTGTGTGCTGGATAAAAATCAGGGGGGACATTTTGAAAGCGAGTGATCCCAGCCCCAGACCAGACTACACAGCCAAGGGTTCCAGCACTGGGAAAATAAATTCTCATGACTTCTGGCTGTAAAAACCAGTGGGGATTGGGGTGATGGAAGAAACTGCCAGATTTTCAGGAAACTTCACTTAAAAGGCCCTTGCAAGGTCTTAAAACATATGCAAATCCACTGACTCTAAGATTCAACACTAGGGCAACAGCTGGAAGGGCACCATTCCCATATGGGGACTGGGCAAAGTGACTGGAAACAGGGCGAGTGCTGGGCAAAACGCCCCAGAAACCAGGCAGCGGCACAGTCCCCTTTCCGAGCCACCCCCTCTGCCCCACAAAGAGCCACAAAGCAGGTGAAGCAGGTTGCTTCCCGTGGCGATTACCTAAGACTCCACCCCACACAATTTACAGGTACCTTTATAGGGAGTCGAAGCAGCTCCACCTAGTATCCAGAAACAAACACAGGAAGGCTGCCAAATTGAGGAGAGAAAGAAATATGACCCAAATGAAAGAACAGAACAAATCCCTAGAAAAAGAGCTAAACAAAACAGAAGGAGCCAGCCTGTCAGATGTGGAGTTCAAAACACTGATGATCAAGATGCTCAAAGAACTTACTGAGTACAGCAACAACATAAAGGAAGAAATTAGGGTTACACTAAGTGAAATAAAGAAAAATCTGCCCTGTTTGGTGTGGCTCAGTGGATTGAGTGCCAGCCTGCCAACCAAAGGGCCACCGGTTCAATTCCCAGTCTAGGACACATGCCTGGGTTTTGGGCCAGGTTCCCAGTGGGGGGCCCATGAGAGGCAAGCATACATTGATGTTCCCCTCTTTTTCCCCCCTTTCCCCTCTCTAAAAAATAAGTCTAAAAAAAAAAAGGAGAAGAAAAACATTAAAAAAGAGAGAAGAAAAATCTACAGGGAACCAACAGTGAAGGGAAGGAAGCCAGGATTCAAATCAACGATTTGGAACATAAAGAAGAAGTAAACATTCAACCAGAATGGCAAGAAGAAACAAGAATTTTTTAAAAATGAGCATAGTATAAGAAGGTTCTGGGACATCTCCAGATGTGCCAACATCCAAATCATAGGGTTACCAGAAGGAGAAGAGGAAGAACAAGAAATTGAAAACTCACTTGATAAAGTAATGAAAGAAAATTTCCCTAATTTTGCAAAGGAAATTGACATACAAGTCCAGGAAACACAGAGTGTCCCAAACAATTTGGACTCAAAGAGGATCACACCAAGACATCATAATTAAAATGTCAAAGATAAAAAAAGAATTTTAGAAGCAGCAAGAGAAAAGCAGAGAGTTACCTACAAAGGAGTACCCAAAGACTATTTGCTGGTTTCTCAAAAGAAACCTTACAGGCAAGAAGGGACTGGCAAGTATTCAAAGTGATGAAAAACAAGGACCTACATCCAAGATTACTCTGTCCAGCAAAGCTATCATTTATTATGCAGGAGCAGTTAAAGTGCTTCCCAGACAAGGTAAAGCTAAAGGAGTTCATCATCACCAACCCCTTATTATATGAAATGTTAAAGGGACTTAAATATTTGAGAAAAAAAAGATGACCAAAACTATGAATATTAAACAGGAAACAAATTCATAGCTATCAACAACTGAATCTAAAAAAAAAAGAAGAAAAGAAACTAAGCACACAGGACTTCGGCTAAGATGTAGGTGTAGGTAGATACACTTTGCCTCCTTGCACAACCAAAAGAAAGATGACAACAAATTCAAAAACAAAAACCCCCCAGAACTGCCAGAAAATCAAACTGCATGGAAGTCTGACAACCAAGGAGTTAAAGAAGAAACATTCATTCAGACTGGTAGGAGGGGCAAAGACAGGCAGCCAGGGTAGAGAGGACTTGAGGCAAGGCAGCAGCTGGCAGTCCCACATTTGTGTGTGGATAAACCGGGAGGAACAACTGGGGAGCGAGACAGATCTTGAAACCTAGGGTCCCAATGCAGGGAAAGAAAGCCTCAAAATCTCTGGCTGTAAAAACCTGTGGGGGTTGCAGCGGTGGGAGGTACACCCAGCCTCACTAGAGAGTACGTCGGAGAGACCCATAGGGTCTTAGAATGTACATAAGCCCACCCACCCGGGAACAAGCACCAGAAGGGCCCAATTTGCTTGTGGTTTGAGGGGAAGTGACTGAAAGAGGGGTGAGGGCCAGGCAAGTGTCATTGTTCCCTCTCGGACCCCTCTCCCACAAACACGGCCACAATGAAGCAATGTGGGTTGCCCCACCCTGGTGAATACCTAAGGTTCTGCCCTTTACAACATAACAGGCACCCTGAGACAAAAAAATATGGCCCAAATGAAAGAACAGATCAAAGCTCCAAAAATAGAACTAAGGAATGAAGAGATAGGCAACCAATCAGACGCACAGTTCAAAACTCTGGTAATCAGGATGCTCACAGAAATGGTTCAGTATGGTCACAACATAGAGGAAAACGTGAAGGCTATGCAAAGTGAAATAAAGAAAAGTAGGTAGGGATCCAACAGTGAGGGGAAGGAAACCAGGACTCAAATCAACAACTTGGAGCAGAAAAGAAATAAACATTCAACCAAAACAAAATGAAGAAATAAGAATTAAAAAAAAAATGAGGAGAGGCTTAGGAACCTCTGGGACAACTTCAAACGTTTCAACATCCAAATGATAGGGATGCCAGAAGGAGAAGAGGAAGAGCAAGAAATGGAAAACTTATTTGAAAAACTAATGAAGGAGAACTTCCCCAATCTGGCAAAGGAAATAGACTTCCAGGAAGTCCAGGAAGCTCAGAGTCCCCAAGAAGTTGGACCCAAGGAGGAACACACCAAGGCACATCAGAATTACATTAGCCAAGATGAAAGAGAAGGAGAGAATCTTAGAAGCAGCAAGAGAAAAGGGCACTGTTACCTACAAAGGAGTTCCCATCAGACTATGTGCTGATTCCTCAAAAGAAACCTTGCGGGTAAGAAGCGCTGGCAGGAAATATTCAAAGTCATGCAAGGCAAGGATCTACATCCAAGATTACTCTATCCAGCAAAGCTTTCATTTAGAATGGAAGGGCAGATAGAGTGCTTCCCAAATAAGGTCAAGTTAAAGTTTGAGTTCACTATCACCAAGCCCTTATTATATAAAATGTTAAAGGGACTTACCTAAGAAAAAGAAGATGATCAAAACTATCAGTGGTAAAATGACAACAAACTCACAACTACAAACAACTGAACCTACAAAAACAAAAACAAAAGTAAACTAAGCAAACAACTAGAACAGGAACAGAATCACAGAAATGAAGATCACATGGAGGGTTATCAATGGGGAGGGAGAGGGAGGAGAATGGGGGAAAAGGTACAGGGAATGAGAAACATAAATGGTAGGTATAGAATAGACGGGGGCGGGGTTAAGAATAGTATAGGAAATGGAGAAGCCAAAGAACTTATATGTACGCCCCATAGACATGAACTAAGGGGGGGAATGCTGGTGGGAGTGGGGTGCAGGGCAGAGGGGAGTAAGGAGGAAAAAAATGGGAGAACTATAATAGCATTATCAATAAAATATACTTTAAAAAAAGAAACTAAGCACACCACCAGAATAAGAACAGAGTCATAGAAATGGAGATCATTTGGAGGGTTCATCAGGGTTGGGGGGGGGGAATAGAGGAAAAGGTACAGGGATCAAAACACATAACCAGTAGGTACAAAATAGATAGGGGATGTTAAGAATAGTATAGGAAATGCAGAAGCTAAAGGATTCATACGCACAATCCATGACCATTAACTAAGGGGGTCATTGCTGGAGGGGAGGAGATAACAGGTAGAGGGGGACAAAAGGGGAAAAATTGGGACAATTATTATGATACAATCTATAAAATACACTTTAAAAAAGAAAACTAATATTGACAAATATATTCTGCAGTTAATGATTTTATTACAACTGTCAAATTAGGTTTTAAAGGAGTGTTAAGAAAACTTGGATTGACTATAGACTTTGTCCATAGATAAATAATTTTTAGAAAGTGTAGAGTATGAATCTCATTGAATTGGTTTAAGGAATAGTGATTCTTTTAGCTTTCTGATTGTTCCCTTCCTTGGTTTAAGAATGCTGAAAAGTTGTTCTTACAAGTTTTATAGGTATGAAGATGGAACGTTTAAATTTATTCACACATAAGCAAACTTTGCTTTGTGAGTTTGAAGGAATTTTACACTTTCAAAATTTATTGTTTTTTAGGTTAAGTGTATTTTGATATAAGAAAAAAGAAAACATTAAAAGAGAAATAAACCATTGAGTTAATTTAAATTGCAGTAGTGATGAGCAGAGCAGGATAGTTCACATTCACAAATGTAAACTTTTGACATTATTTCCATGCACAGTTATACACATAGCCAAAGAGATGCACTGGCAGCCTTGAAAAGGAGGTGGTGTTCATTGTAAAGCTGGAGACATCTGTTCCATTGCTAGACCACCTCATCTCTTGTGTACAATAGATTTACTTGTAAGCCCTCTCATAACTTTGTGGAGAACACAGTTACATTGCCGTGTTTTAAGTATTGATTTGTTACATGTAAACCTTTTACTTAAACCAGAGTTTTCCCATTTTTAGTTTTTAAAATATTTTAAATAAGAGTTAAGAGTTCATCCAATAAAGTGCTTTGGCCTTCTGTAACCTCTGAGAGACCCTGAAGTTTCCAGCTCACTCTGTGTGATGCTTAAAACTGTATGACCCTGTTGTTATGTTTCTTTCTAAGGACAGTGTGTCCTGGGTGGTTGTAGCCTCCCCTCTAGATTTCCAGCTCGTCCAGGGCAGAAGTGGACTTGTTCAGTGCTGTATCCTCAGAGTGTAGTGCACATTGTGGTATGAGCTCATGGTAGGTGCATAGCTGTTTTCATGACCAGATTAAACACATTTGTTTTTCATTGCTTATTGGAAGTGTTCAGGAGAAGAATGCTCAAAGAACGAAGTTTTGGTACCAATTCAGTACAATAATTCACTTTGGAAAGCAATCTGTTTGGGAAACTTCTTGCCCTGTGCTAGAGAATCATTTTTTTTAACTACTATAATTTATTGTATTTAACATGAATATTTCCTATATACCTAACATAATGATCCAAAACACTGATTGATCTCTACAGCTGCAGTGAGAAGAGGAGTTTGTTATTTTAAACGGAGGCTGGAGAAACTGGAGAATTAGCAGACATAAGAGAAAGTGGAGAAGGTAGAGGATGGAGTTGCAGACTCTACAGGAAGCTCTTAAAGTGGAAATTCAGGTTCACCAGGTATGTTGCATTATTGGCTTTTCCCACATCATGTTATTAAGTAATGGCTGAGATTAGGAAACAGGCCCTTCTCTGATTTTTAGTACAGTTGTTAATCATCTTTCAGACAGATGTCACGTCATTTGCCTTTTATCACTACTTAATGAACTCATTGATAATATTTCTGGGAGCTTTAATAAAATATTCCTGGTTTCCTTTTCACAGAAATGAACTGAAAATAATTTTTGTTATACTAAAGGTGTTAAAAAAAGCTTTTTTTCGGTTCATCTGAGGGAGTTTATTCATGTGATTTATGACTTGCATATTTCCAATGAGACACGTTTGATTTGACTACTATGTAAACCGAAGTTTTTATGCATTCAGTTATATGCCTTGATTCCAGTTGTTAATAAAGAAAATGTGATTGCCTTCACAGATGTTACATTTCAAATTTCATAATTCTTACATTTTGACTCAGGTACTTAGGCTAAACAAACCTTTACAGAAATAAAAATATATTTATGATTTTACTTATATGATATAATTATTTTTATAAAATACATTGTACATTAAATATAATTTGAATGTTAAATGTTTTCCTTAACATAACCGTAACCAATAGAAAAAGCAATCCTTAAGTAACTAAATCATTAACATTTTTTGTATAAACAGAATATCACTGTTTTATATCTCTTTTCAATACATTAACTGGCTGTGGTTCTAGATTTAAGACACACACATAGACATACATTATGTTTGGTTAATAAAAAGTGATGCATGATGAAAATGGACTACTTTTGAATGTTCAGGGTGTTGGAATAGGAGAAAAATATTAAAAAAAAAATGTTTGTTCTTAAGTATAGTTTCCTTAGTTTTATCTGAATAGTCCTTAGACTATTTGCGAGTTGCTCAGAATTAATGGATGAGACCTTACAGGAAAGCTTCAAAGCTTTGTGTGTTCACACACACACACACACACACACACATTTTCTACATTAAGACTTTGCTGCTGCTTTGGATCTTGTTAAACTCTTGCTCAACGTGTACAGGCGGGCTCTCTGTGTGAAGTGTGTTTTGTTTTTATGGTAACTTTAAGAAATTTAGTATGTAATAAGTTTTATATATGTAAATTTAGTATATAAAAAATAAGCACATTTTATTTTATTTGTTCCTACTTCTGTTACAAATTGGGGAGAATAAAAATCTGTTGACAAAAACAAGCTTGTCTTTTTCCCGGACAGAAGTATTTTAGCATAGAGGGTGTTGAATACCCAATATGGCTGAATGGCAAATGATGACAGTTAAGTTCACAATTAGTTCAAAGCCGACATCATCATAGAACAAATTTCTGGAGAACAGTGATCAATCTGAAATTTACATGGATGAGAGATCACTTAATGAAGTTGTATGTGGTTGTTGGAGATAATCCTCCTCAAGAAATTCTGAGAGAACTGGGATGGAGGCGTAGGTGGACACACTGCACCTCCTCGCACAACCAGAACTGACAGAAAATCGAACGGCAAGGGGGTCCAACACCAAGGAAATAAAAAGTAAATGTTCATTCAGACCAGTAGGAGGGGCGGAGACGGGCAGCTGAGGCAGAGAGGACTCGCGTGGCCGTGGTGGGACTGAGACTGGCGGAGTGTGGGACGAACGGGGCAGGCAGTCGGACCACTGGCAGACCCTGCGGCCCCACATACACGCACAGATAAACCCAGAGGGCCGGACTCAGAGTGGCAGAGAACCGGGGCGGGCAGAGCGGTGGGTAGCACCCCGAGGCCCCACACTCAGGCACAGATAAACTGGGACAAACGGCCAGGAGTGAAGCAGACCGCACAATCCAGGGCTCCAGCGCGGGGAAATAAAGCCTCAGACCTCTGACTGAAAACGCCCGTGGGGGTTGGGGCAGCAGCAGGAGAGGCTCCCAGCCTCACAGGAGAGGTCGTTGGAGAGACCCACAGGGGCCTAGAGTGTGCACAAGCCCACCCACTCGGGAACCAGCACCAGCGGGGCCCAGTTTGATTGTGGGTATCGGAGTGAAAGATTAAAATCCAGAGGAGAGTGAGGCAGGCGCCATTGCTCCCTCTGGGCCCCTCCCCCACGTACAGCGTCACAGCGCAGAGACCAGCGTTACCCCACCCCGGGGAATACCTAAGGCTCTGCCCCTTTAAGTAACAGACTCGCCAAGACAAAAAAAAAAAAAAAAAAAAAAAGGCCCAAATGACAGAACACTTCAAAGCTCCAGAAAAAATACAACTAAGCGAGGAAGAGATAGCCAACCTATTGGATGCACAGTTCAAAACACTGGTTATTAAGGCGCTCACAAAATTGGTTGAATTTGTTCGAAAACTATATGAAAAAACGAAGGCTATGCCAAGAGAAACAAAGGAAAATGTATAGGGAACCAATAGTGATATGAAGGAAACTGGGACTCAAATCAATGGTGTGGACCAGAAGGAAGAAAGAAACATCCAACCAGAAAAGAATGAAGAAACAAGAATTCAGAAAAATGAGGAGAGGCTTAGGAACCTCCAGGACATCTTGAAACGTTCCAACATCCGAATTATAGGGGTGCCAGAAGGAGAAGAGGAAGAACCAAAAATTGAAAACTTATTTGAACAAATAATGAAGGAGAACTTTCCCAGTCTGGCAAAGGAAATAGACTTCCAGGAAGTCCAGGAAGCTCAGAGAGTCCCAAAGAAGCTGGACCCAAGGAGAAACACACCAAGGCACATCAGAATTACATTAATCAAGATGAAAGAGAAGGAGAGAATCTTAGAAGCAGCAAGAGAAAAGGACACAGTTACCTACAAAGGAGTTCCCATAAGACTGTCAGCTGACTTCTCAAAAGAGACCTTACAGGCAAGAAGGGACTGGCAAGAAGTATTCCAAGTCATGAAAGGCAAGGGCCTACATCCAAGATTACTGTATCCAGCAAAGCTATCATTTAGAATGGAAGGGCAGATAAAGTGCTTCTCAGATAAGGTCAAGTTAAAGGAGTTCATCATCACCAAGCCATTGTTGTATGAAATGTTAAAGGGACTTACCTACGAAAAAGAAGATCAAAAATAGGAACAGTAAAAATGACAGCAAACTCACAGTTATTAACAAACACACCTAAAACAAAAACAAAAGCAAACCAAGCAAACAACTAGAACAGGAACAGAATCACAGAAATGGAGATCACATGGAGGGTTATCAGCAGGGGAGCGGGAGTGGGAGAGAGGGGGGAAAGGTACAGAGACTAGCATAAATGATAGGTGGAAAATAGACAAGGGGAGGGCAAGAATAGTGTAGGAAATGTAGAAGCCAAAGAACTTATAAGTATGACCCATGGACATGAACTATTGGGGGGGAATGTGGGAGGGAGGGGGTGGGCAGGATGGAGTTGAGTGAAGGGGCAGAAATGGGACAACTGTAATAGCATAATCAATAAATATATCCCCCCCCCAAAAAAAGAAAGAAATTTTGAGATGGAAGAGTTGACATTTTGCTTTTGGTTTACCCTCACAAAATATGAACAAATCCCAATAAGATTTTCTTGGAAGACTCATGACCTAAATTGAACTAAATTACTAAAAATTAATTACAGTGTTAAAATAGTTTGTTTCATATTTTAAAATAAGCATATCAGTTTTATGAAAAGTATAATTATGAAAAAATTTAATGCCTATTGTTTTAAAATCTAATTTACATTTAAAATTGCATTTGTTGACTCAAAAGGGATATAATATTTTTCATAAAGTTATCCCAGCCACTGTCTTAATATTCACATTAACTGTCTATTTTCTTATATATTTATTTTTAGCATAAAGTAAATAGCATTTATATTTATCATTTATTGTATGACATTTTGTTTTTGCAGTAATAGACATTTATGTTTATTGATAGTATTTTAACTTGTAGATATACTAAGATATTTTTATGCCAGTTACATTTACAATACTTTTCTATTAAAAAAAATTAAGTATTAACAGTAAATCCAAGAGACATGCCTAGTTATACGTGATAACTTACTGATCACCTATTATGACAACTTCAGGGACATAAGGAATGACACCAGAGTAGGCTCTAGCTATTAGGCTGGGGCAAAAGCCACCCCTTCGTGCATTTCCAGTTATGGAATAAAGGTAGGGCTGAAATTGAGCTTACTGGATAAAAAGTGTGTTATGAAACTACCTGGTATTGCTGTCATAGAAGTATAGTTTTGTTCTTTATAGATAGGAAAATGGTTTAAAAACTAGCAATGTGCACATAATTGATGTTGAGTAAATGTTTTTATAATAATGGCTGTGATGGGCATCTCATCTTTTTTTGAGAAATTGCCTTTTTGATGACTCTTATGCAGATTTGATGAAAGCCATATTTAAACTTTCAGAGTATTTATTCAGAACCCAATAGTATAAAGCAGAGGTTAGCAAATATTTCCTTTAAAGGGACAGATAATAAATTAAAATAGTTTATAAGTAATTTATAATCTCTGTCACAACTACTGTGCTCTGCAAAGCAGCCATAGACAATATAGAAATCAATGGGTGTGGCTGTGTCCCAATAAAACTTTATTTACACAACAGGTAGATGGCCCGATTTGCCTGTGGGTTGTAGTTTGCTCTATTCTTGCAAAAAAAAGTAAGTTTGATAACACAATGTCAGCTTAAGATCATTAAGATTTGGATGGTCTAGTTAGGTTGTCCAGTTTGTTCAGTCCTGCCTCTGATGATGTAAAATGCAGCTTGACTGCTTACAGATAGAATTGTTTATTTAATTTCCTCAGAGGTGGAGTTTTAGTGTAGTTATGAGTAGTTTTAAATTCCAGTGTCATGGAAGAAAATCTTCAGCTTCAAAAAGGCAACTTTAATATAGTAGGCAACTCTCTGGTAACCAAATCAAAAAGGAAGCCAAAGGTTTTCTCTTTGAAGAGTGTGGTTAGCCTTTAGGCTGCATTAGTAAAAATGTTCATGTATAAAACCTTACTGTTCAGTTTCACTGAGCTCTTGGAATGTGTGTTATTACCATTTTGTAATTAATACCAGGATGTACAAGAGTTACTACTGTCACATGTGAAGTAGAGTATATAGCAACCTCAGTTAGAATGTAGCTCAGCACCTGAAATAAGGCTTTTGGTAGACTAGAATAATGTTAGAAGTCCTTTACCAAAGATTATACAGTAAAAGCTGACTTTTTATATTGGGTTGGCCAAAACGTCTATTTGGTTTTTTCCTGTAAAATTAAAGACACATTTTTCATTTTCAACAATAACTTTATTGATTTGGATATTTTGAGTATGTCGGCTCTCTCCTGCTATTGGCTTCTAGTGGGTAGAGGCCAGGGGTGCTGCTAAACATCTTTCAATGCATAAGACAGCCCCACAGCAAAGAATTATTTGGCCAAAGTGTCAATAGAACCAAGAAACTTTGCAAACCACTTTTGACACATTCAATTGGTCACAACACCTTCTCCATACACTGCACCATTCTTTTTTAGCATTTCATTTGCGTTTTTACCTTTCTTGACATAGTAAAGCATAACAGACTGAAAATGTTGCATATTTTCTTCCATCTTCAGTATTAAAATGGCTGCACAAAAATTCACCAGTTTTCGTAAGTTTTTTCTAAATGCACACTGATATGACACCTGTCACAACACAATCTACCAAATTTTTTTTGAATGAAGTTAAAGACAACTAAGCACTACTAGAGCCATGGTACAGGAAAAACTAAATGAACTTTTTGGCCAACCCGATATTTAAGAAGGCAGATAGGTATATAATACATTTGAGAAAGTTTTTATTTTATGACTAAAAAATTTAAAAGTGCCTTGTCACCCAAAGAGAGAGACAGATTTTCAGTTATATGAAAAGTTCACTTCCTTCATCCTTCAGATTCTTGGGCAGTGATGCTTTTAGAAGTTGGGTTAAGATCAGACAATATCCATTTTTTCTTTGTTTTTTCATTTTGTTTGGACTTCTGTTTTCCTTAGTAAAGGTCTTTCTTAGTAAGTATTCTGGTAGCACTCTCCTTCCCAGAGGAACCCAGGTAGGTAGAGTTTTGTGTTATTGTTCCTTCACTTCATTACTCTCAAATACTGAGCATCGCTGTTCCACCAAGGACATCCCTGCCTCCCCTCACAGAGAAGACAGTGTCAAAGTTACATCTGACACTAGGCTCCTTCTACACTTCGCTGTTGTGTATGGGAGCAGCAGCTTTCTAGGCCTCATTTGGGACTCTAGGCAATTACAACATTTCAAAGGGATGCTTTGCTTTTGGAGCATCCAGCTTGTTTAAATTGCCTTTTAAACCCCACCCTGATCCCCATCCCATCTCCAGATTTGTTAAAAGCAGGAGCATTTTGCCCTGGCAGGTGTGAGTCAATTGGTTAGAGCCTTGTCCTGTAGACCAAATGTCTACATGTGGGTTCGATTCCTAGGCAGGACTCATACTCAGGTTGCAGGTTCAATCCATGGTCAGGGCACCTATGAGAAGGCCACCAATGTTCTCTCTCACATTGACCTGTCTCACATCAATGTTTCTCTCTCTCATTCTCTTTCCCTTCCCCACCCCCCATCCTCCCTCTCTAAAAGCATTGAAGAAAAAAATGTCCTCAGGTGAGGATTAAAAAAAAGCAGGAGCACTTCATTTCAGATGTAGAGTGGTAGTTTGATTGTTTTCTTACATCAAGAGGAGTGTCTCATTGACCTTTTAAATAGATGACAGAAGCTTTTGGTTCTGATCGTGCTGTTGCTCATTTTTTGAGTGTGGGCTTAAAAACTCTTTTGGGGGGCCAAACTGGATTAGCCATAGTGAGTTAATGTGTAAGACTGATGACTCTTTTTCTCTCTTTATTACCAGAAACTGGTTGCTCAAATGAAGCAGGATCCACAGGTAAAATACTACCTTTATTCATTTAATTTTTAAATTAAAAAAATTTAAAATAAAGCGACCATAAAAATACTAAAATATATACCAATATTTAGGTATTAAAAACTGTCATATCTAACAGCAATTATATTAGCATATTGGTCTTCATGTTATAAGGGTTTAGAAAAATCCAGTCATTCGGTTATAATATATCGGTAGCTATCACTTCATCTTTGTTACTGTTGTTTGCTTTTGTGTTAATTGCTTTGAGTATTTTGGGGGGAAAATTGAGAATTAATATTCTTCATAGAACTTAAATTTCATTTTCATAAGCCCACTTACTCAAAATCAGTTTATAAGGCTTTCTGTAGTCTCAAAATTATTGAATATGGCCCAGAACCATTCTTATTTTCTCTTAGTTTATAGTAGAGATAGTGTACAGAACTTTTAAATACTTAACTGCACTACATTCAGGGTAAGAATATTAGAATGAGTTTTAAAAAGCATTTAAAATTTTATTATTTTTCAAAGAGCCTTTAACCTAGCAAATGCTACATTTTCTTTAAATTCTCATAGGAGTTTTTGACGTAGACTTTTTATTCTCTATCCCTGAAGGGAACTCTTCCTAAAAGGTTACTTCGTCTTCGGTGATTGTATTTATTGTTCAGGCAGTGTCTCTCTTGCAGCCATTAGACAAATGGGCAGGAAGTACGGAGAGTACTTGCCAGGCTCTTAGGACTTCTCCCTTGCATTTGTTGACTCATAATCTGCTCACAGAACAACTAGACCCACTGATGGGTGCTCAGGTGTATGTGTAGACATCTTTAGCTCGTAAACATACCATACGTGCCTCAGTGTAAATTTAAGTCAAATAAATTCTTGGATTCAGGAATAGTACTGAGGCAGATTGATATTTGGAAGTAGGAATAATAGTCATTTCAAAAAAATTTAGTACCCAGTGACCTACCTGTAGTGTTTTAACACAATCCATTGGTAGCTCACATTTAATTTCTGTGTGACACGTGAACTTCTTTGAGAAGCTTCTCCATTTTTATTTATTTTTAAAATATTATTTAAATTAGATTTAGGGAACCAAGATGCAGTAGACCTTAGATTAATAAATTCTTTTATACTTAATATGGTAACCTATGTTATTGGCAATGGAAATATTATTAGAAAACTTTAGCATTTTCTATTGTAGCTGGTGGTCATGTAACGGTAATCTTAATGTGAAAAATCTGAGGGGGTAGTAAATTGTTGGACAGTCCTGTGGATGCTCTATGTCTGTATCTACATATCTACCTACCTGTGTCTGTAGACACACACATTTATGAAAAGAAGACCACATGGAGTAAACATGAGAGGGAGGATGTGTGCCTTGACCTGGCAGAAGACCAGGCAGAGCCCATTGAAAGAATTGCATGTGAAATGATGAAATAAAAATTGGTCTGTCATTGAGATGGTGTTCAGTCTGCTAGTTGGCTGTCCTGCTACATTAAGCATTAATCTTGCTTTTTTAATCTTGGTTTTTCCCTCAGTTGAGTAAAAGGCAAGCATATTCGGTGTATCTCATCTAAAATAGTATTCTTTTTTAAATCCTAGAATTTGAAAACCGAGAAAATGCCCTGGTAGTCAGTGTGTTAATTTGAATGATGTAGTGTTAAGCCAGTTGCAGCACTGACAGCTTTTCAAATCTGGGCTAAAATAACAAATGCACTCTACTAAATAAGGGAGAGGGCAAGTAGAGAAAAACCTCTTATCTTTATTGATAATGCCGTTAAGCAGGCAGTGTATTCCTGCATACAACTTCCATTTTCCTGCTTTTGTCTGATTAGTGGCGCTTTAGGTTTTCTGTCAACGGATGCTTTCTGTAAAGAATAAGAATATTTTTAGTAGAAAGGAATACTATTTTCCGGATGCTAAAATATAACACTTCTTAGAATTTAAAACAATTGCAAAGGAGCTGCCCCTGTTCTAGTGTTAGCAGCCAACATACAGGATCTGTGCAGTAGGTAGCGATAACACGACTACAGTTTAATGCATGATGAATTTGATTGGCTACATGCTTAAGGTTGCTTCATCATTTGTAATGCAATATGCATAAAACCTTCTTGCTACTATTCTGTTAACAAATGAAATATCTTTCTCACAGATATTTTTTCTTTCCAATCAGAATGCTGATTTAAAGAAACAGCTTCATGAGCTCCAAGCCAAAATCACAGCTTTGAGTGAGAAACAGGTAGGGGAAAGGGGGGGCATATTTTTAACATTGTGTTCTAAAGATATGTCTGCTTGAGACTTCTAGGAGAACTGCTATTTTTCCTCATGTGTGAAAATAAGTGTGGGCAGCCAGACTCAGTTTTAATTTTGTTTGAGCCCTGTTTATCTATTTTTATTTTTGGTTGAAATCATTATCTAGAATATCCCATGGGTACATGTTACTGGCAAATATCTAAGAGCAATGTGGTGAGCTGCTGTTAACTGTGTTAATTAAACTCTGTGCTTTACCCATAGGGGAAAGGGGTAAAGAAAGTTAGTGGGAGTATGAGCTGCTGGATGTGCTTCGTTACCTGTCCTAAAGAATTGAGATGACAACTAACATGGAGAGAATGTTGTAAATATAGATTGCTCTAAATATAGGTCTCCCATTGTGGTTATTGTGATACCTTTATGTTAATCTTTATTAGATAATTGACCTACTATTATGTGAAAAACTTTGGTTGAACCTTGTTAGATTTATTCTGTATAGGGCAAGAGAAGAGCATCTTGCTTTTTTCCAAGGACATCTGTAAAAATTTATTGTAGAATGACCTCCACTTCACCAATTCAGGCAGCTCTTGCCACCAGGTGGAGTGTGACCATTGATAGAGCTATACGTAATTGTCTCTGGTAGTGTGACAAATCATTGCTTTCTTGTTCCTTCCCCACCACCTTTCCTCTGGTTAAACGGAGCGGTTTTCTATCATGGAGGAGGTGAACACGTGAACCAGAATGATTAGCTGATTTGCAATTGATAGTTAATGTTAGTGATATCTCGTTGAAGATTTTTGACTGAGTAGTTCTCAGTAATTGATTTTTATGTTGTTTTTTAAACTTTTATTTAATGAAATAATAGCAGCGAGGATAATTTATTTCTGGAGATATTTTTGTATGTTTGTATTGTGTATTGTATTGTGTTTTTCTCTAAGGGGAGAAATAAATTTTGAGAACTATGTGGAATAGACATGAGTTGTTAATTTTCAGAATACACTTTTTCCAAGCTGAGTAAACAACTGTTTTTTTCTCCCTTTACTGTTCTTAAGCTATTACATTTCCCCATTTTGTGTTCTTCAGAGATGGAAGGTGTTTTAGATTAGGGAATTGCCAAACTAAAATTGGGAGGAGGTGGTGTGGTGGAGGAAATTTTTAAGGAAAAATATAAACAATTCATTAGTATGTGTTTGGCTCTGATAGTCAGTCAGTTCTCTGAAGTCAAAATGATGTGTGTTAGTGAGAGTGTTCGAGCTTTTGAATTCTGTTAGCGATGGGCTTCCTTAGAGTTTCAGAGTTAGTTTGACAAGATGCCAATGAATGAGTCACTTTTGCTGAAAAATTCACGTGTTCCAGCAGAGAAAAAAGGTGAGAGAGAACTGATTAGTAGAATAAGGGGTAAGAGATGCTGTTGCTACATTTGAGGAAAATGGGGCAATTAAAAACAATTTACATTTAAAAAAAATTTTGTGAGCACTGATATAAAGATTTGGTTTATTTCCATAACTTTTTATTCTTTAATTTTTTTTTACTAGGGATCTCGCTTAATTGAAAATTGCAACCATATATGTATCATGTGGCAAACTGTCATCTGGACTAAGTTTGGATTTTAGAAACTAGAAGTTTAAGAAGTGGGTTTAGCATCAGTAATGTAAAGAAAATGAGTCAGAAACTGAAATGCAATCTTGCAATTTTATTTGCTTAACTATTAAAATAACCGTTTTAAAAAAGATTTTATTTATTTATTTTTAGACAGAGGAGAAGGGAGGGAGAAAGAGAGGGAGAGAAACATCAATGTGTAGTTGCCTCTGCACCCTGATGAGGACCTGGCCCCGCAACCCAGGCATTTACACTGAATGGGAATCAAACCAGCGACCCTTTGGTTCACAGGCCCCCACTCAATCCTCTGAGCCATACCAGCCAGGGCTAAAATAACCTCTTTGATAGAACAGAAAATGTATCATTTCTAGGTAGGATAGTACTTGAAGGAAACACAGCTATAAAGTTCAAAAGTTGGTCTTTCCTCACACTTCTAACATGAAACATTGATATTTAGTTTAAAATAGTATAATTTTAGGACAAACTCCTAATGCTGAATACCCAGATATTTTGTTTTTCTTTTCTCACAAGATCCACTTAGCCTCTGAGGAAACTTAATGATTTTCCTTCAGATTTTAATAACTAAAACCTGAGTTACCTTACTTACATGGCTAAAATTTTAACTTGACATAAGTTTTTTGGTTGTGAGAAAGATCTTAAATACAGAATAATTCAAAGAATGTCACATTCCTGAATTAACAGTGATGAACCCTTTGTCATTATTTGTTTCCATTCTTTTTCTAGATGTATTTTTCTGTAATCATATTTTCTATATCCACTTGAAAACTTAATTATACAAGTAATAGATGCATACATTCTATTACTTCATTAAAAAACCAAAATATTGCAGATAGTCATTCTTACAGTAAGCACTTACTAGTTTTTATTTGTTATTGCTACTGCAGTCTTTGATACTTACTCAGTTTCTTTCTCAAGACATTATGAAATCGTATGTTATATTGGAAAGATATGATCTTTAGGGAGCACGCTTCATGGCTAAAACCCAGTGAATTTCATTGAATTCTTGGTTAGAAAGTTCGAGTGCTTTCAAACTGTAACTTGAAGTTTCTGAATAGAAATTTTCCTTGGCAGATTTTGAAGTCAAGTTCTTGATCCACAGGGCCAGGTTGACAGTTTTTAATTCAGGAATCTCAGACTTGATCATCTAACAAAATTATGTCATATAGCCACTAAAAATGATGGTTTCAAAAATGTTTTGATGACATAAGAAAGCACTCATGATAAAATAAGTGAAAAAGCATGTACAACGCTATATGCATTATAGTCCCATTTTTATGTGTGTGTAATAGGTGCATATATGTGTGTAAGTATGTAAATGTGTATAAAGATGGTGGCAGTTTAAAGTGTTATTGGTAGGTGATGAATGTACTGATAGTTTATTTTTTATATTCTTATGTATTCTAAATTCTCCACAATAATATATCTCCTTTATAATCAGAAATAGAGAAGAAACATTAAACAAATTTTAACACCAAACTCTTGTCTGTTCATGATATATGAACCACTCTAATCAGAGAATCCAACTATTTTAAACACTGGTAATACTGAGGTGTGGAAGCAATTACTGATTTCTTTAATTTCGTTTATTCTCATTCTGCACCCTCCCTTCCTTATTGTTCACATGCATGTGTGGTCTTTTGCTCTCAGAGTAGAGATTCTGATACTGGAGCCAAAACCCTTAGTTGCTTTAGTGCTCCGCTTCCATTCTAATTCATTGTAGAAGCAATCTTAACATCCCAAAGTATGTTGCTTGTCCCTGTGGTGATTAAGGCTTAAGACATAGTAGTTGCATTTTTCACTCCCCTGCCTTGAACTGTTTGCCACCCGACCTCCCTTCACCTGGTGCTCTTCTGGCCAGGCATCAGGCAGCAGCTTGAATGTTAACTTCCTCAGAGGACCCATCTCTGCAACCCCTTCCCCCTGTCAAAATCAACTATGTCTGTAATAATCTCCATTGAACCTTTCATTTTTCCTTTATAGCTGTGCCATTTAGGGTTAGGTTCAGCTATGAGTAACTAAAAACTCAAAGTGAAAATGGCTTAAACAAGGTAGAATTTTATCTCTCTTTCCTGTGGAAGCTCCATAGGTAGACTGGCTGGTGATAGTGGCTCCACAGTGGCAGGGAACCCAGGCTCCTCCTGTTCTGTTGCCCTGCCATTCTCAGCACGAAGCTTCCACATCATAGTCCAAAATAGCTGCTCCATCTGGTAAGAAGTGGGAAAGGCAGCAAAGAGCAAGCCCTTTATTTTTAAGGATGTTTGCACCACTTCCAATTATATTGGTCAGAACTTAGTTAACTAGGGACAAGGAAGGTCAGAAGTGTAGTCTATTCCAGGTGGCCACCAGCATATGAAACTCAGGGACTGTGGCACTGAGTAAGAAGGGGGAATAAATACTGGGGATAATTAGTAATTTCTGCCACAATAGCTTATTACAATTTGTAATTACATATATGTGATTATTTTAAAAAATAGGTGTCTTCCTCACTAGACAGTGATTTTTCAGGAAGTCAGGGGACATGTTTGTCTTACTTAGCTTTATTCTGAGTATAGTACTTAGTATAATATTTAGCATAAGATAATATTTAGTACAGAAAAGCATTTGCATTTCTTAAATGAATTATTTAACCCACCTGATCTTTTTCTCTGCTTGTAATTTTTTAAAACAGTGAATCTTGTTTTCTGTGCCTTTTAAATTTGAACTATGAACATCTTACATTTTAGAATTCTTTAAAAACATGATATTTAATGGTTTCAAATATTTAATGATCTAGCTAGATCATAATTTATTTCACTAATTCTCCTTTAGTTGATAATAGGATGTTTTCCATTTGTTCACTAATATACATATTACTGTAATAAACACCTTTGTATGTGAATCTGTTTCTTTGTGATTGCATTAGGATAAATTTTTTGGTGTGAGATTACTGGGTGTGTTGGTCAACTGTTGCCATATAGTTTTATACAACAAACTCATACTTTATTGAGGGACTTATAACACTGCATATTTATTTTCACATTGGGTCTGCAGATCACCTGGAGTTCTCTTGATCTAGGCTGGATCGGGCACATCTACTTCAGTTTGTGGGTTGGCTGGCCCTGCCTCCAGGTGTGGGTTGGATTAGATCCACTCCAAATGTGTTCATTCTGAGACCTAGCATGAAGGGGTTAAGGGGCAGCAGCTACCTGGGGCATACTCATTTTGTGACTCATAACCTGAATGCAAGCAACAGGCTGAACTACCAAAACACATTTTAAGCCTCTGCTGGCATCAAGTCTTTTAATCTCTCGTTAACCAAAATGAATCTCATGGCCACGCCTTAGGTCAGGACAAATGGCGTGGATGTGTAATTTTATAACAGAGATTGTGAAGAATTGAGAATAATAGCCTGTTGCCTACCCTCAGTCAAAGGGTATCAAAAAACTTTTGGTAAATATGTCCGGAAAGGGCTGTATGCAATTAACAGCATGTGTCAGAGTACCTAGTTTTTCTCAGGAGATAACCTGTGGAGGGAGGAGAGCAGTTTGCTAATTGGAAGGTGGATTAATATGTGTCTGATGCTTTCTGGACATACATTTTTCATGCCATTCGTCCATGCTAAAAATACTCCATAGTGTTGCACAGAATTACCTTTTGTTTTTAGGTGTTGTTTATCTTTCACTGTTCTATTTTTCTTACTCCTTTTTGAGAAGTAGACCTCTTCGTAGTCTTTGGTCTTTGCTACTGTTTTGCTTTTCTGACTCCATGTTTAAAAATTATAGTCTCTGTTCTTTATATAATATGTAACCTAATACAAGATGAAATACTTTTCTGGGTTTAATAAATAGTTGCCATCTGTGGAACCACTCTCATTTTAAATATGAGCAGATTTAGTAAAATGGATCTGATGCATAGAACAACATAGGACTGGATGTGAGGGGGCGCTGGGAGTTTACTTCTGTTCCTGACTCTATAACAGACTTACTGATAGATTTTGAGTTACTAAATCATTTAAATGTCTGTTTTCCTACTTACGAAATGTTTTGGTAATGCTTCTTAGAAGTTAACGAACACGTATCTGTTGAGTGCACTAAATATTTTTGGAGATGAGTTCTTTTTAAATGGAAATTGTTGGTTTTAGTCATGGTGGCTTACTTTACCTCATATGTAACACCTTCATCTTACATGTAAAGTACTACTTTTTAAAGAAGCTTAGAAGATTTCGTATTTATCTCAGTCATGAGGACATCATTGTAACACATACTGGGACATGGACTGTTTGTGGCTTAGCCATGATTATATAATTAATCAGTGTCATATTCAGAACTAGAAATCAGATCACATACTCTTCATTCATTTTTCTTTAGTAAATTCTTAAATTATTCTGTGGACCTTTATCTATCAAGTATTTTTGAAATAGGACATTAGGCACAATAATTACATTGCCTTTAGGCTTCATTGCCTTGGAGTCAAGTAAGTAAATTAGTTCTTGTAGTCTAATAATGGTAACCTGATACATGATTATCTCTAGCCTCTGATACCAGTAACCATAGAATGTTACCTTCTCTCATTCCCAACCAAACTAGTGATGGCACATCGCATTAGAATTTAGAAGTGTTGTTTTCTTAGAGATCCTTGAATTATGAAAGGAAACCGACCTTATCTTTTTATTCAAAGCTTAGGAGTTCTCTAGGATTTAATCGAGTGTTCATCTCTCCTCTGCAATATTAATGTGAAACCACTGGTCCATTTGATTTCCATGGAATGTGTATTTCATTTTTTAAAAATCTACAGTGAAATCTCCTACACTATTATTCATACCTAAAGCCCCCAACTAAAGTCAAGTAGGCCAAAGTAACTGTTTGAAGCTATCTGTGAACACATGTCATAAAAACTACTGAAGACACACACTTTTCTTACTCTGATTTTCTGTTTGTCCTAGATGTGAGTCCATCAGATGAAACAGTGTTTGCAAGTTATCAGAATACTGCCCCTGAGCCTCATCTGCTGCTAGTAGCTGATAAGATTATATGACTTCTTAAATTTCCAGTATTCCTTTTTATGACTTCCCTTCCCCTTTTTACTTGCTTAATTATCTTCTTTAGTTATATGCATTTTATAGCCATCACTTCTGAAGAGAGATTGATTAGTTCTCTGAAGATGGGAAGACCAATATGATTTTCTAGAGCAGAGATCAGCAAACTGTAGCCTGCACCTGGGCCAGATCTAGCCTGCCAACTGGTCTTGTAAATAAAGCTATTGAAACACAACCATATTTTTCATTTAAATATTGTCTATGGCTCTTTTTGTGCTACCAACAGCAGAACTGAGTAGTTGTGACAAAGTCCTGCCTGCATATAGAAAGTTTTCCAACCCTTATTCTAGAGAAATTTAACCAGAAAGGCACTTGACTCGAAGATACTAGGCACAGTATAATAGTGTGGGGCAGGAGTGAGTGCCACACTGAAAACAGGGTATGCAGTCAACCTTTGAGCAGCTTGAGGGTTAGGGGCACCAGCCCCTTATGCAGTAAAAAAATCCATGTATAACTTTTGACTCCTCAAAAACTTAACTGCTAATAGCCTACTATTGCTTTACCGATAATATAAATAGTCAATGGACACATATTTGTATGTTACATGTATTATATACTGTATTCTTACAATAAAGTAAGCTAGAGAAAAAATGTTATTAAAAATCATGAGGAGGAAATACGTTTATAGTATTGTGCACCTATACTGAAGAAAATGCACACATAAGTGAATTTTTAACCTACGCAGTTTAAACCATGTGATTCAAGGGTCTACTGTATACTGAGTGAGGAGAAGGCCCTCTTACATGCACGCCAGCTCCACAGTTTTCTGTTCGCCTTCAGCACCTCATTTCTTTAAAGCCTCTTTTACTTTAGATTCTTTTTCTATTTCCCTCCTGCTCCTTCTCTTTCTTATAATTTCATTGAAGCATAATTAATGTAAAATAAACATACATTTTTAAAAGAGTATAGTTTTGATTGGGTGAAGTCATCATCACCATCAAGATAATGAACCTACCTGTCACCTCTAAAAGTGTTTTTGTGCCCCTCGGTGATCTCTCCGTCCCTCCCTCCCCCCTCACCCAGTCCTGTCACAGGCAAACATTGGTCTGCTTTTTGTCATTATAGATTAAGTTTACATATTTTAGAATTTTAATAAATGGACCTACGCTGTATGTACTCTTTGGATTGGTTTTAGTTTTTAACTGTTAGAAATAAAGCTACTGTGAACGTTCATATATAAATCTTTGTGTGGAGATATGCTTTCATTTCTCTTAGGTAAACACCTCGGTGCGGCTGGGTGGTGTGGTAGGTGTATTTTTAACTTTTTAAAGAAGCTGCCAAAATTTTTCCAAAGTAGTTGTCCCATTTTACATTCCTACCAGCAGTGTATGAGTGTTCTAGTTGCTCCGCATCCTTAACGCCTCATTCTTGAATTTGAGCATAACAGCCAAGAATCTCAGATACTTGGGAGGCCACTAACATGAAAGGCAAAACACACCCAGAGAATTGGAAGGGACGGTTCAAAATAACTTTTTAGATGCTCAGATCAATAAGAGAAGATACTGCATCTGTGAAGCAGGAACAGGATGCTAGGAATAAAGGAACAATTAGAACACAATTCGTTTCTATTTTTATTGAATTTATTGGAGTGACAATGGTTAATAAAATTACATAAGTTTCAGGTATACAATTCTATACAGAATTCTTGATAATAAAAAAAGCTTTAGAAGATGAAGTTTGAGTAATCTGAATTCGTAGGAGAGACAAAGGGATGGACAGTGAAAGAGAAAAAAATTAGGGGATCAATTCAGAAGGTCTGACGCTTGACCAGTAGAAATTCTAAAATCAGAGAACAGAAAATGGTGAAGAGAATATTATCTAATAAATAATGTTTCTCAGAACTGAAGAGCATACATTCCAGATTAATAGGACTTATTGAGTACCTAACACCATGAATGAAAAAACGCCCTCACCTACATACCAAGGCACATCACTAAGAAACTGCGGAACAACAGCAGAAGATCCTAAATAAAGCTTTCTCAGAGGGAGAAAGAGTTATGAGCAAAGACTGGGAGTAGATGGCATCAGACTTCAGCAGCAACACGGAAAGCTACAATTCAGTGGAATGATGCTTTTGAAATTCTGAAAAACACTAATTTCCAATGTACAATTCTGTACCTAACCCAATTTGGGATCAAGTCCGAGGGCAGAACAGAGACAGCGCGGACATACAAAGTCACAAAACTCACACCTGCGCCCTTTTTGAGGAAGCTACTACAGGATGTTCTCTGTCAAAACAAGAAAATAAACCAATAAAGGTGAAGCAGTGGATTCAGAAAATAGAATCCAGTACAAAAGAGAAGAAGACAATGCCCTGTTCAATGAAGGAAAAGCTTAGCTGACTTTTATATAATAGGTTTAGAGAACAACCAGTTTACTTTGGACAGGAGGATGGACGGGGGTCTAGGAAAGTTACAGCCAAGAAAAAACTGGACTGATAGATTATATGATGTGTTTTGAACCATTATTTAAAGATGTTTTATAGTTTATTTGGTGAATATGAGAAAGAATTAGTAGAAAACCCAGACAAATGGCAGAGAAAAGCATTTTTAGATCCAGGAATAATAAAATGAACAAGAATATAAGTAGAATAATAATAATGTACTAATTATATTACAAATTAATGTTATTTACATGTTTCTGATAATACAAACCTTATTAAATACAGATTTAACTGAAAGTTGTGTGACTGCAGTGGCCATAGGGGATGGGAGGAGGTAAGGTAATAAGGTAATATTAAGAATTAAATTTCAGTTATCTGTAGTTTCCAATAGAAATTCAGTTGGTAATTTTTAAAGTTAAAAATCAAGAAATCACAATGAACACATATTTTAAAATAAGATAAACAAACTGAAGAAATCTCTGAGAGAGTTGAAATTGGTTTACTGAAAGGCAAACAGGACTAGAGAGTCGGAGAGGGTTGACCCAAGGGACTGCTGTTTTTATTGTAAGCCTTGTGGTGGTATTTTTAAGGCTATGCATATATAGTCAATTAAAAATATAAATAAAACTAAATAGGAAACTAAACAGGAAAATGAAAGTCTGGACTTACTGGATAGGTTGTTGGGTCTTTGTGGAATTACCCTGGATTCCTGAATCAGGTCACCTGCTGACCAAGTCTTTGGCTTCCCACTGATCCCAGGCAGTGTTAGGGACTATACTTGGGCCTCTCTAATCCTCCCTTTTCACTTTTCTTAGTACAAGCCACAGGGTGACTCTGAATTTTGGTGAAGACATTCCTTCGGAGCCTGCAGGACAGATGCGTGTGTCCTTTTAGTTGGTTGCTCTTTGGGGTGGAGAATAAATGTGGGCTCTAATAATTATAACAACAGGAAGACATAATAGAAGCATGTTACTACTCATGATTATAGCCCCATAGGGATATAATGTCCCATATGCACTTAAAATGATACCTTCTAGCACCATACTCAAAGCCCAGAAACTGTAAACTCAATGAGGCCAGGGACTTGGACTTGTTTTGTTCGTCCATGTATGGGCTCTCAGTAAATGAATAAATGACTACTCCCTGAATTCTTCCCTGAAATGAATAGTTCCCTGAATTATTTAAATCCAACAAATGTATATTTAGAGCCTGTTCTGACTAAGCTCAAACTCATAGGGAATATGGATATGTAAACGATTACAATAAATTTGAAGGCAGAACATGCCTGGTACACAGAAAGGGAACGTTCTCTTGGTGGGGCATTATGGGACCCGTCACAATGAGCTGATACCTGAATTGAGTGTTAAAGGTTGAGTAGAGATTTGCTAGGAGGACAAAGCCCCTGCAGTAGGCAGAAAGACCAGCATGTGCAAAGGCACAGTCATAGGTAACAGCAGGGCGTGTTCAGCAAACAAATATGTTGGGATTGCTTCAGCAGAGATCAGTCAGGTGAAGATCAGAGTGTCAGTTGTATGGTTTGAAAACAAAGCATTTTATACTATTTGCATTAGTATTAATACTAAGTACAGTATTGGGAGTAGCTATAATTTTATAGCACTTAATATTTGCTATACACTTCTGTGTGTGCTTCGTATCTGCTAATTCATTTAATTCTTACAGTAACCCCAGGAGATGGGTACTGCTATCCTGTTTTATGGATGAGAGAGTAAGTCACGTGCCCAAAGTTTCAGAGCTGGTAAGTGGTAGAGCCAGATATGAATCCAGGCCGCATGTGACTCAAGGCTGTTTTAAATTAAAATAGCATCAAAGAACAATGTAATATTTACATTTATTTTGAGGGGTCGATAGATTGTACTAGTCAAGAAATCACTTATTACACTGTCTAGTGCAAGGAGAGCAGTGGGAGGTGTATGAATAGGACAAAGCTAGGTCACGGGGCCCTCAATACCCATTTCCTTGATTACTGCTTACTCTTTAAGCTTTTTTTCCAGGGCAGCTTGATTTCTAAAGCTCTAGCCTTCTGAATTTTTACTAAATTATAAATAATGGCTGGGAGGTAGTGTTCCCTTCCTCGTAAAGTCCACCTGTTCAGAAATAGTCTCTTTTGTTCAAAGTCAACGAGTTGATTTTTAAATAAATAAATTTGTTAATACAATGTAACATTTTTTCTTTTCTTTCTTTCTTTTCCTCATACCAGTGGGAGGGACTGAAGTATTGGCACTGGGGATTGTTGTCTATCAGCTCTTTAAACAATTTTTCCCCCTAATTCTAAAAGCTATACATGTTCATTTGGAAAATTCAGCAAGGAGAAAAATCAAATTTAGCTGTGATCTCACTTCCGTGTTTTAGGTCCTTTTTTTTCTTTTTTCCATGCCATACATTTGTATTAAAAATAAAGTTGAGATTGGTATTACACTTACTATTTTTGAAACACTGATTTTTAATATATCTTGAGCATTTCTCCCCATTTTTAAATATTCTTAAAGAATATTGGTTTTTAGTGGCTTGATAGTATCCTATCAAATAAGTATGGGGTTTATTTAGTCAGTTCACTCTTTTTAGACATTTGAATTATTCCCAGTTTGTTTTACTCTTTTATATGTAGTTTTGCATCCTTGGACATAAATTATTTGGACAGTACTTTTGATAATTTCCTGTAAAAAGTGACAGAATCTGGAGTAAATAAATGTTTATTTTTAACATGTTTTTGTGAAGACTTGTTTTTTGTGTGCAAGGGAATCTCACTCGTACTAGCTTAAGCATAAGCATAAAAGAGAATTGATTCGAACCACATTTCAATCAATTGAAATCTCAAGAACCCAAGGACAGCTTTTGAGACTGGGACTGGAGAGTCTCTGTCTCTTGTCTCTTTTTGTCCTTCTCTGCATCTGCTTTATTTCCCCTCTCTACAGACTGGCTTTCTCAGTTTTTCTGTGTGCATGGCAGGCAGAAGGCTTCTGTCTACTGCACAGTTTTTAAGTTTGTATCTTCTCTATTCAAGAGCCATCCCAGACTCACTGGTCGGTTCTTTTTGGCCAGGGGACCATGTCAGCAGTACAGACATGGCTAGATCAGGGAACACCTCTCAGATAAAGGGATTTGTGAGTTAGGCAATATCCCTAAAAGTTTCCGAAACATTATGTATTACCTGCTTACTCCCTTGAAAGATTGTGTCCATTTTTAGGGTTATTTTTGCAAAAGATAAGCTATTTAACATGCTTACTGGAATTCTTCCTTGAATGTAAATGAAAGGTTTTAATGATTAATTTATTTGGCAAGTATTATTGAGCATCTTCTACATGCCAGGTATGTTTCTAGATGCTGAGAACATGTCAGTCCTGGAGACTAAATCACCCTTTCTTTCAGTCATGTGTTAGAAGTTTGGTACATTTTGAACTAACCTTTAAAATATGCCTTAAAGTCTTAATCAGATTTCATTTTACCAACAGTAGAATACGTACAGTTAATCATACTGTAAAAAGAAGATGCGTACACATGATGTTTCCTTTGTTGGATGTATCCATTCATCTTTTTTCTACGTGATTGGAAGTCCTGAGGTTATGGTACTTGATATCCTAGCATATTAATGGTCTAACCTTCCCCCTTTCCTCACCCCTGTGGTGGGCAGCAATAGAGCGCAGGGAGCTATTCATACAGTGGCTCTCTAAGTTTCTGTTTTCTGCAGATATAAGTGAGATCCTTCACATTTGATGAGACTTTCTTGTAGGTAAGGTGTTACAGGACTAGAATTCTTCTCCAATTGGAAAATTAACTGACAGAAAAACCTTAGCAAAGTAGGAAAAGAGGTGGGTCTTAGATTTCCATCAAAAACAGATTAGACTTTTTTCCAGGTAGTGCTTTGTACCTACCACTCAGGTTAACAGTTAAATCTACACAGTGACGTTTCAAAATGTGCTATGCAAGTTTTAGATGAAAATTCCCCCAAGTATCATGTTTTTATACTTTTCTGCCCTGAGTCAGCTTTCACCTAGAAAATCTATGTTGCATTTAAGCCAGGGCTAGTGGGCAATGCCTTGTCATGAGACTTGGTCTCAGTTTGGGTAGGGCAAACCTCTCTCAGTGAGCTTGAGTCAGCTCTGGAACAGCCTACTGTCTGCTTGCTCTTGTGAGACCCTTCACTGCTGCTGGAGTTTGGGTTTTAGTTGATTTTACTTATTTTAGCTCAAGCCGTCTTGTAGATGACATTTTAAAAAGAGAAGTCAATTCTCTCTTTTTTTCTCTATTCAGGAAGCAAAACATGAAGAAGAAAAAGTGTAAGTTTTCCTATATAATTCAAGAAATTTCATTCTCTTCTCCAGTTTCGAACCAAGTCTGGGTTCCATGGGAGAATTAAGGCCTAAAGCTCTTGGCATCTTTTGTATGTATTGAAATAACATTCCTGTGGATCCAGAATGGTATTACTTATGTGCTGTCCTTGTGATAATTGAGAAAGTAATCACTGAAATAAGTTTTTGTGTTCTGTGGGTCCAATGAAGAATCCCGGATGAGAAAGGCTGTTCTAAAATGATAGGAAACACTTGCTGTAAAACTCACAGACACCCAGAGATTGTAGCTGTGTGTGTGCAGTGATACAGTGACTGCTTATGTGTTCTAAGATGGAAAACAAAAAGTTTCAAGCATGACTAGTCCACTGGACGTGATGTAGTGAAAAGAACCATTCTTCTGTTTCTTTTAATCAAGCACAATGTAAACTTGAAGGGAGGAAAAAAAAAACCCTCAGTTACGGTTTTCTTGTAAACCAAAACAGATTAATAGCAATAATATTTTGATTTATTTTTGTGCTAACATTTTAGAGTTTTTTCCCAGTACTCTATCTTGATTTTTTTTTTACTATGTCTAAAGCAAATAAAATCAGTTATCTTTGTAAGATGTAGCACTTGATTAGTTTTTAAAATAGGCATGTGAATAGCCCATCAACTCAGCAAAAGGCTAAAAAAACTATTTGTGCTTGTAAATAAGGTAACTGTTTTATGGAACTGAGCCCTGGGGAGGACAGCACATGGTTTGTTTACTAACAGGAAGCACAAGGATTCTATAGCAGATCTTAATGTTTCCCTGTTTAAAGGTCTTTTAAACAGGAGCACCTATGAAATCTACGTTATATTTTGCAACTAACTCCTGATTCATTGATTGGGAGAGCCATTATTGGTGAAGTAAACACACAGGTTAAAAAAGGTTTTGTGGAAAATAGAAGTAGCATGTCCATCTTAAACAAGTTTGGATTCCTAGAAATTAATAGTCGTTGGCAAATTTCTCCCCCCTCTCTCTTTTTTTAAGGTACATTTACAAGATCCTGTTACTTAAAAGTCCAGGTCCTCATTTTAAAATCTTAACTTTGGCCCATGGGGCTCAACTGGTTTGAGCATCATCACGTAAACCAAAAGGACACGTGTTCAATTCCCAGTCAGGGCACATGCCTGGGTTGCGGGTTCAGTCCCCAGTCAGTGTGTATGAAATGCAACTGATGGATGTTTCTCTCTCACATCGATGTTTCTCCCCATCTCTCTCCCTCCCTTTGCCTCTCTAAAATCAATAAGCGTGGCCCTCAGGATTAAAAAAAATGACTGTGATGCTAGTTGAGACTAACTTGAAAACAAGGTTTATAGATCCTTTAAAGTGAAAATTTTCATTTTGCCATTGTCATCACCTTCATATTTAACCTAGGAATTACTTGAGTTCATTTGTTGTAGGTACAGATAATTCTGAGTCTGTTTTGCTCTTAGAATTTTCTCCAGCTGTCCAGTGGAATAAGGTTGGAATTACCAGCTTTACTGGGAAAGGTTTAAATAAAAACAAAATAGATGATTGATTTTTAAAAAGTTTTTAGTCCTTTCTTCTTATAAGATAAAATTCAAAATCCGAGGTCTTACTACTTGGGAGTCAGGAGCAGGAATGCTGTAACTTTATTGAAAAAAACTTTCCATGGAAAATTTGTGTATTTGAAAAAGTATCACATTAGCTATAAAGAAGCAAGAATATTAATTTCAAGACTTCCAGTAAAAGGTACATTGCAGAGCCTCCTGGTGGCAGTAGTTCTTTGTTGCCAGAATGTCCTCTTTTGAGACACCTGCTGAATGGGAGCTGATTTGAAATAAGCAAAACAGACCTATTGTTGTCTGTATCCTTTTGAGGCTTTTATTACAAAGATTCTAACTAAAATAATGAGCACTTTTTAAATTCTGGTTTTGGGTTCATCTATTATATTTTAAGTGAGTCCCACAGTAGTTAACTTATAAATACCTTACATGTGAATTGGGGAGTCTGGGTGTACATCATTGGGGTGTTTTGTATTAAGAGATACATTGACTCCTGCTGCCTCTATGTCTGCTAATGCAGTATTTAAGACCTGGTGATAGTTTTTGTTGGGTCTTGGTTCAGATGGTCTGCTGGTAGGGATGAATTGTCCTCTCTGCGGCACTGGAAAGGTCGATGGGAAGAAACCTGTGGCTAGCATTTGTGTAGCAGTAAAAACTCTGTGGAGAAAAAGTCTCAACCGACTCACTGGCTTAACTGTCACTTCTCATTTCTTCTACTTGCCTGTGGCCAATAGGTTGCTGTCTAGGGTCCTCACACACGTCTCCCATCAGTTGTAGGACAGTTATGGAGAGTGAGTTGTGTTTGTTCCCGAACCTGATTAGGTCATTTGTTCTAGTTGTAATTATGGGATTCAGCTATTAGATAAACCAGTGACTTATGAAAAGCCAAGTTGTGCCCCTGAAAACCAAGTTAAATGCTTTGGAAAGAGTTGATAAAGGTGGATTAGTGAAAAAATGCTGCCCAGTTATAATACATTTGGGTAAGACAACTATAAAAGAATGGAATAAAATATTAATGTCCTACATTCTACATTCAGATTGCTTCCAGTGTCTTACCAAGAATGAAAATGGCAGAGAATGCATGATGGTTGTGATTTATGAGAGAAAAAAAAGGTAATTTTTAGCATAGAGATCCATACAAACAAAGGGCCTGGTCCTGTGTTACAAGTGAAATGAGTGTTCATTAAGGTAAAATGCTTAGACATGCATAACAAATTTTTTGATTTACTGATTTATATGACTTTTTTGTTTGTAAGTACTGGTTCTGTCATCATTGGTTAAAGAAAGCATCTACTATATTGCTTCAGGCTACTGAAACTGAAATGTACTTTTCAACTTTTAATTCATTCATTCACACATATTTATGGAGCACCTGCTGTGTACTAGGCACTGAAGTTGGCCTCAGTGCTGAACGCGGCTGGTAGGGTTTCTCTTCTTCAGGAGCTTACTACCTTCGGGTGGCATATTAGTGAAAGTATAGTGATTTAAATAGTAATGATGTTCTCAACCGTAGTGGGATACTTATCAGAATAAAAACTAGTCTGTATTGAAGACCAAAAAGCCACATCTACCAGTATACTAGCAGTTTTCAACCCTAGTTTGTACCCACACTAACCTGGAGAGCATTTGAAATGCGCTGCATCTAGAGCAGCGCATTTCAGGCCAGTTAAGTTAGAATCTCTGGGAGTGGGGCCCCTGCCTAAAAAGATGTGTAGGGAAAGGCAAGTTGATTTTAGTTAAAGTTATTTGATATTGCCCAGACTAAATCCGATAACCTCAAGCCAATTTGACATAGCATTTTTATTCCTGAATCATCTGGGAACAAGTTGATAATGGTATTGGTTTGTCAGAGCTAATGATTTGTTTGAGTCTTGCTAGAGAAGAAACTACATGATGTAACTTGTAAGAATGACTATCATATTAATACCTTAACTTCTAGCTTTTCCTTTTAGAAAAGAATTTTCAAGAAAGCGATTGAAATTCTGTGACTTTGCTTCATAGTTAGAAAGTATGCAGCTTTTACCAATGTGTATTTTAGCTTTCAGAAATACTTTAGTGAGTCAGAAACCTCTAGAAAAGCATCATATCTTTTACTTGCTTTAAAATATTAACATTCAGCGTATATGAAACACTGATTAAGGTTAGGAAATGCTGAACCATGGGGTTCATTTTACCAGTCATAGCACGTAGTTAAAATTTTATGTATAATGAACAAAATTAATTGATGTCAAAGGTATTGAAAACATCTTGAAATAAAATCTCTTAAGAATGACTTCATATTTAATCTTTAGGCCCAGAAACTTTGAAAGTTGAAAGTGTAGTGCATTTATTATTTTTCTTCCTACCTCTTGTAAAATATAACTGTGCTTTTCTTCTTTATTTACTTTCTTGTTTTTATCACTCAAAAGCCAACCAGGAGTACCTTTAATTTTAGGTATTTGTTTCACCAATAATCCTTTTGTATTAATGTTTTATAGATCAGGTACATTTTTGCAGAATGTTTTTTGTTCCTTCTGGTATCCATGAGAGATGTGATCTGTTACCCCAAGCATTTGTCAGGATACTACAACAAATTCCCAAGTACACATAACATTTAGTTATGAATTTTGAATTGAAAGTATAATCCTAATAGTTCGATTCTGCTTTTAGATTACTAAAGCTTTGGCACATTAGTACATTAGTTGAGGCACTTAGGTTTTCATCTATATAGCAATAGCTTATTTTCATCCCTGAATCCCCTTCATGCTGGAATTATCCCTTTACCTCATCTCCTAGCACACGTGTGTATGCGTGGACACTTACACACACACACACACCCTACCTTGAAAATGGAACTGTTAATTCTCCCTTACTGTGATCCCTTTGCTTATCCATCATGGATGCTATTTAGGTAGCTTGTTCACGATGTCCAGGAAGGTGGAAAGTCTTGTCAGCTGAAAATAAAAGGTAAAATACTTAAAGATTTACTAGGTGATTAACTGGTTTGATAAAGATTTCAGAGGCCCCACCAGGGGAAATGATGAGAAAACTAATAGAAGTAGAATGTTATCTTATCAACACCAGCAGCTAGGAGCAATTTAGCCCCATGAATATCTTATTCCTTCTATCCCTACAGTCTGTTTTAGTTAAAATATCAATGCCTCCTGTGTAGTACTTAACAGTTTTCAATTCTGTAAAGTAAACAAACATGATTTTTTCCCCCTCCTTAGAGTTCAGAAAACTGATACACATGGGATTGACTTGGCAAAGGTCATTTGACTGGTATATTAGTGCGGACTCTGTTTTAAGTGGTAAAAACTCAATGCAAAGTTGTTGAAGTAAAAAAGAGAATTTATTGACATATATAACTGGTACGTTCAGGGATGTAGCTGGTTTCAGGCATGGCTGGATTTAGGGGCTTAAACTATGTGCGAGGACGCGTGCTCCTTTGGGTTCTGTCTGGGTGCAGGTTGTCCTGTACTGGCCCTGGTTGCCTCTGGCAGCTCTTGATGTACAACTTGTCGTTCCATCAACCCCAGTGAAGAGAGGAAGGTTTTTTGTTTTGTTTTGTCTTTTTTGTTGTTGGTTTTGTTTTTTTTGAAAATACCAGCATAAGACATGGACATGATTTTCAGGTTTATTCTTGAACCAGTCATCCTTCACCGTGGCCAGGGAACTGGAGTCCTGTCATTGACCAGGCCTGGGTCACATGCCTCCTCGGTAGCAGGGTAGAGATTGTTTCTAGATGAAGTACATGTATTGAGAATAGTTCTCCAAAAAGATACTAGGTAGACCAAAAAAAAAAAAATGTCCCCACTAAGTTATCGAGCCTAGACTTCTGATTCTAAAGCTGACGTTATTTTCTGTTTCACCATGTAGGTACTACTAAAAATGACAAGTGAATGCAACTACAAAAATATAGTTGTCTAAGGATAGGACATAAAACCTTGAAATTTGTAAATTAATATCCTAACTCATTTTCCTTCTTCCTGGCAAGTTGAGTATTATCACCTCATAATATCTCAGAGTCTAGACGCAATTAAATAATCTGATCTCATTTTGACTATTATCATAGGAACAAGCTTTGGGAGGCTACCGTAGTTTTTGATTCTACTACAGTACTAATTTGAAATACATGTGGGAGAAAGGAGGCTTGACAGAAAAGCTGTCGTTGGATTATTTAAATGTCCCAACATTGCAAAACACTCTTAATTTCTGGACAGAAGGATTTTTCTCTCATTTTACCCTGTCTTTTCCTGCCTGTCTCCCCCTCCTTACCCGCCAACCCAATCACCTTCCTCTTTTGTTTCTTGGCTGAAGTCTGTTTTTTCCTCCAATATCTCTCTCCCAGGGAGCAGAGAGAGACTGGGCAGTCTCCTTACCCCCTTGAGTAGAGACATGATGACCATTCTCTTCCTTCAAGGAGAGGACTACAGAATGGAATCGCATGTTGATACACTTAAGAATGGTTAAGAAGAACTTGCTTTCCTATGTGGACAAGAAGCTTTGTGTCTCTGAAGATCAGAGTCAGAATATTTTGTCCCAGATTTCCTTGGGTAGCATCGGCTTGGCTATCTCTGGAGCTCCAGAAGCAGCCTAAGTGCTAAAGAGTAGGCTTCAGGGCTTCTGTAAACTCTTTTGGGCTCAAGGTGGCTATGAGCATGGAGGCCGGGGGTAATGTTAAATGCTCTGGTTTTCATTCCTGCTGTCACCAGAATAAAAATGATCTAACTGTATTTTGGGCCCCTAGGCAGCAATGAAATGACATGCCACCTGCTGACCTAATCCATTTCATTTCTGGTACTTGGATAGCCAAAGTAATTTGCTCAATTTGCAATTGACTATTTACTCTTTAAAGCAACAATGATTAGATCTAGTGTAAGAAATCACATACTGTATCAAGAATTAAAACTTTAAAGGTGGAAAGTCATCCTTTTTGGAAGAAGTGATTTAAATGTGGTGTATTTCACCTCCGAGACTATGCTTTTAGAAAGCTACTTTTGCTGCTGTTCCCCAGGAAGGAGTACAATCTGCTGATGAAATTTGAGATAACAGAAGTGTTTCTCAGCAGCAGCTGAATGGAACGGAGAACTAGGAAACTGCTATATTTATCTTTAGGTAAATTTTGCAATTTACTAGGGGAAAAAATCTGTATAGCATGCAAGCAGATTAACGGTGTTAATCCAGCAGCTGCTTCTCTGGCAGATGGAAGAGAGGTGTGCCGCTGTAGTCCTGCACTCAGGTGCTGGACACACTTCCTTTGTCTCAAAAACCGTGCCAAGAGCCACATACGCTGATGAGTTCCTATTCTTTCCATTTTAATTAAAAATCCTAACTCATTTTTTTCCTCTTGCCCATCAAACTGAAGTGATGAAAACTTCTCTAAAGGGTAGTTTTAGGAGCTTGGACTCGGGTCTCAAACATTGTGGTTGATAGTTATGTATAGTACTGCAATTGATGAATTAGTTATAGAAGCACCTACTTTATTCCCCTCCCAGAGATCCTTGTATCAGTAAGTAACATGCTGGCAGAATTAAGGTGTCTGCTTCCAGGTCAGCCCTTGCTTCCTGTGATCCGGCAGCTATGGAATTTGCTTCCCTGCATGGGCCTCTCAGAAGCCAGCTCTCCTGCTCTCCCCAACACGCTCACAGTCAGCAGAACAGGGAAATCACACTGATCAGCACACCACTCAGCTGATCAAAGGAAACCAGCCACTTTTCCTCAACAAGACCCAGCGGTGTTAGTCACTACGCCTTCTCCTGCCGTGAGCAAGGCCAGTGCGGCACTGCTGGCAGCATTAGTCTGTGCAGAAAAAGCTGCTTACATTCCTCTGCCTTGGCTTTGGCTTAGGCCTCGACAAGGGCGGAGAAAAAGAGGAAAATAACCCAACAGCTGTATCTTTCCTTTCTAAAACTTGGTGTGAAGCATTTCCCTGCATTGGCAATCCCTAGTGGCAGTCCCTAATTCTGCTGGGGAAAGACTTACTAATTTCCTTTTAATTGTGAAAGAGCAGAGCCCCACAGCAAACTGGACGTGAAATATGTGACAAAAGACAGTCTTACATTGATTTCCTTATCCACAGGCCTGGCAAATCTACAAAATAAAATAAGCCACACTTTTTAGTACTTAATCTCTTGATTCTGTTGCTTTTTTACTGTTTTCTGGGTAGTCCTTATGTTAGGAACCTTTGGGTCTCAGTGCAGATTTTTGGGTATACATGGTAGTTTGCTACTTGTGGCTCTAATGGGTGTGTACAAGAGCAGCCCTGTCTTGTAAGCAGTTGGCGTTACAGTACAATTTGCAATATGGAACATGGAAGGGACCCCCTGAGTAGGACAGTGGCTGCTCTTTGTCACTTGCAGCTGTGTTTGCAAGGGAGCATGCTGGCAGCCAGCAAGGAGAGTGCTGTGACAGGTGGGAAGAGCAAAACCAGAAAATATGCTTCTGCTTTCTCTTTCTAGTCCCTTCTTTCTCCTACCCTTTCCTACCTGACCTTCTGTTTTTCTTCTCTTCCCCTTTTAGAAGCCATCTGTTTCCCTCTATTTGGTTTGCAGATGCCACTGTGCAGGAGTACACTGCGTCGGAGCTAGCATATGCTTGACCTGTACTGCAAGTATGTATTTGGGCTGGGCTCAGCCTGATGCACTGAAGGCAGTGGTGAGGGCCTGGCATGTAAAAGCTCATACATTTTACATACCAGTTCAGACTCAAAAAAGGACAACATATCTTACTACCTGTATCTGGGAAGTGATAGAGAACTTTTTAAATCCTGTCTCTGTAAGGTTTTCTGCGTTACTTTCTCTTAAGAGATGGGAGCAACATTAGTCTGTATAAGAAGCTGCTTATGTTCCCTTAGCCATAGCCTGTGCCTTAGCAAGGGGGAGGAAAGGAGGAAAATACCCCAAGAGCCAGGACTGCTTTTTCCTAAAACTCGATGTGAAGCATTTTCATCTCTGTTGTCAGCGATACAAGTTGTCGTTCTGCAGAGCAGGCACCCAGCTAATGGTCTTCCTTCTGTGGTTTCCCTTCAGTTATCTCCTCCTCAGGCGTTGCTGGTGGGAATGTAAAATGGTGCAGACACGTTGGAAAACAGTCTGGCAGTTACTCACAGCGTTAAACATAGAGTTACCATGTGACTTAGCAATTTTATTCTTAGGTATACACCCCAAAGAAATGAAAACATGTCCAAACAAAACTTGTACACAAATGTTCATAGCAGCATATTTATGATAGTCAAGAAAGTAGAGCCAACCCATCAACCGATAGTTAAAGAAAATGTTGTATACCCATACAACAAAATGCTATGTGGCAGTAAAAGGAGTGAAGTACCAGTACATGCTACCACATGGATGGATCTTGAAAGCATGCTAAGTGAAAGAAGCCAGTCACAAAAGGCCACATACTATATTAAATGTCTAGAATATGCAAATCTATAGAGAAAGAAAGTACATTAATGACTGTGCAGGACAGAGAGGGGTGTGGGTGTGGTGGGAGGAGTGGGGAGTGACTGCTAATGTGTTTGGAGTTTGTTTTTAGGGTGATCAGATGCTTTAAAATGGAATATAGTGGTGGTTGTACAAGTCTGTGAATATGCTAAAAGCTATTGTATGGGAAGTGAATTATATCTCAATAAAGCTATTTTGAAAATTATTACTACATATTTCATTTTGTCTGAGGACACCGAATTGTCTTCACTACAGTTGCGGAGGCTAGGAAAACCCGTATTCTCAACAAGAACACAGGTCGAATAGAGGCAATAATCGACGTGCTCGGTGTGTCCCTGCGTGCCCGTCACTTTCCCCCACTTTAGTGGGGCCCTCTGAACTCCAGTGTGCAGATTATGTAAAGTAACACACAGAAAGAAAAAAGTGACTTCCGTAAGATTGTACAATGGATAAACAACAGAGCAAGTGCTCGATCTCAGGTGCTCTGACTCCCTCCGAGGCACCACCTGTCAGAACACTGTCGAATGCTGCAGAGAAAGTACTGTCGTTGACCCTTGACGGTTTCCAGATTCTTAGTTATGCTCACCCCTTTGCCTCCTGAATATGGCTGGGAAGTCACCAGCTTTCTCTGTCTTATCTGGGAAAGGGAGGTAAGAATACATGCTATTTGAAAAATCGCTTACCTTCTCGTCTTGGTTTTTTTATATAGAAGAGGGAACTAGGATTGTAACCTTAATGGGCAGATAATAAGGACTGACTAATAAAAAACAATTATAAAACATTTTTCCAGACTGTAAACATTCTTTATAATAAACTACAAAGAGTATTGTTTCTCTCCTTTATGTTGTACAACCTCACAACCTCAGTGGGCTGTAACAATAACCACTGATATCGCTTTTCTCTAGGGAACTCCAAGTACTTTACTGACATCATCAAATTAATCCTCCCCACATCCCTGTGAGTTACATAGGGAACTGGTGTCAGAGGAGCTAGGGCGCAGAGCAGCAACTTCCCGAAGCCTTTATCTCGGGCTGAGTCTGTGCTATACCGATTGCTCATTTATTTGCCTCTAGTGATATTTGGTCAGTTACACTTACGCTCTCTGAGTTTGTCACTTGTTAAACATGAAAAAATGCTTGAATAGCCCCCCTGAACCACTTTAGATCAGCTTAAACTTTATTGAGAGTAAAGCTGTTTATTTTGACCTGGCTATGTTATCCTTGATCTAGACCCGAAAACAGCCTCTGACTGGAACATCTCACTGTGTGTGTCCTGCTGTGTAGACTGGAGAAATCCTTGAGTCTTTGGAAACTACTCTCATTTGTCCAGACACCCTTCACAGAGTGAAGGCACACTTCCTTCTAAGTCATTGAGTTTTACAGTGTGTTTACATGTAGGAAGTTCATTTGCCATCTGGATTACAAGCTAGATCTTCACTGTGGCTATCATTTGATGTTATCTTGGTCTTACGGTTTAATCCCATTACCGTCCCTCTGACACAGAATATATATGAGGGGAATGTGTAAGATGATTAGAAAGGCCTGTATGCTGTTGCCGCAGAGTGGCTTCTGATAACCCACCAAACAGCAGAGAAGCCTAACCCATCCACTGCAAAACATTAAATTCTGGCTTTTATCTGGCTGCTTGCCGAGGCTGTCCTGGCAAGGTTTTTGGTTTGGGTGTTTTTGTTTTTGTGGTTGTTTGTGGGGGGACGTTCTCTTTTGTCTTAGTAATCTCTCGTTTTACTTGGTGGGGACACACTCCCCTCCCCGGAAGTGGACTTCCCTTGCATGGCAGCCTGGACGGTGTGCTGCCTCATGGGAGGTGGCCCCGTGCTGTTGGTGCTGTCCTCTGTACAGTTAATTAAGCCTCCTGCTGTGGACCTGGGTTTCTGCTGCCGCTGCTCACTGATGTGTGTGAATTGAGTGAAACACATGTACACAAGCTCAGGCGCACTCGAGGAAACAAACCCTGAAAATAGCAAAAGGTGGAGTTGGAGGAAAGCCTCCAGCTTTTAAATAAGCTTAGTAATCTGGCTAGTTGAATGCCCGAGCTCACAAAGCTGCGAATTGCATATTTGAAGATAAGACTGGCCCTTTTGTGTTTTTATCTTTTCTTCCCAAAATATATTGAGTTTTAATGTGGTGCTTTATCTCTGTGAGCAAGAAAACAGAGCCACTGGTGCACTCACAGGCCACTGTGTCCAAACCGAAGAGGAGTTTCCCCTTATTTCTCTGGTGACCACATCCCTAGAAGGCAAACCTTGACCGGAGTCTCCCTAAGACATGCGGCTGCCACATCCTTATTGCAGTATGGAAGAGTTAGAGGGAACTCCCGGAAGGCAGGAGTAGGACTTTCTAAGTGTAGTAACCTACACAGTTTAGAGGACAGTGATCCCTTTTGAAGTTAGGCCCCTGCCACTTTCTCATTAAATGAATGTGCAAAGAGAGGGTCTTGATTTCCAACCATTCTTTTTGAAATACATGGTAGTGCCTTGGATACTTCTCGTGAGTCAGTTTAGGGGGCCTAAAATGCTTTTTTAAGAAGCTCTGATAAATTTTTTCTGATTCCCAGATTGCTTACTTGGGTCCCACATAGCAAGTAATCAGACTGGGGTAGCAGTAAAGTCTTAAAACATATCAGTTGCTGAAGCTGTTGAGCTCTCTGTTCTTTTTCCACCCATCTCAACTCCCCTCAGCAAATTTCAGCTATGCAATTTTATTTAAAATCATCAGCCAGGAAGTGTTTTACCCAGCCCCTCCTTTATTAATATCTAGTACGTATGCTGATGTTTATGATCTTTAGTAGAAAGGAAAGCAGAGCGGTCAGTACATGCTAGTTAGTTTGTAGTAGACATAATGAGAAGAGAGAGGGCAGGGTCCTAGGTGCACTTGGATCCAGAAAGGCAGGAAAGATGGAGGTATTTTAAGTCAAAGCAATCAAGTGAGCCAGGGCATGGATACAGCAATGAACGTGATATGTACAAATAAACATAAGAACTTGACTACATGTGAAAATTTTTTCATAAAAAGTGTTGGGAAGCAAAGTTAAGATGAAATAGTTGTGATAGGGCCTGGTGCTACAAGGCTTTCGTGACCACACTGTCCTCTGACGAGAACTGGATAGAGTACTTAGAAAGCTTCGATCAGCACCTGTCTTTCTGGTGGAATGCTTTAGTGTTTGCAGTGTGGGGTGAGTCGGGAGGGAATAAGGTTTCGTTGTCCTGTTTGCTTTGTTTGTTTGTTTTACTAAAACAGAACTTTCAGGATACCACATCAGTGTTCTACCTTGTAGAAGGAGGTCGCCTCTACAGTTAAGAAGCTGGGCTTTTCCCCTTAAAGGGGATTTGGTTTCCTAATTGTGAAATCTTGTCCTGTTCGCTTATAAATGAGTGAAGGGACAGGGTTAGTGTTGGAAAGAGTTTGGATGACTGTTGTAGAAGCAAAGTTGATTTATAACATTTCTTCCTGATATGGGGTTGCCTGAAAGAATAAGAGAAATATCCTATATTTACAAATCTATGATAAGTTACACAAGCTATTACTTAGAAATGCTGTTTGTTTGAAAGATAAAATATGAGATCCAAATGGGAGGGGTGAGGGGGTTGGGGGGCGGTAGTAATCCTGGTGGGACCCTGGCAAGGTGAAGATTGGGAGTTTCTGTTGTAAATTATAAATTTGAGTAGGAACAGATGATCCTAAAATTTCCAATTACATATATTAACATGAATTTTCTGATATTTATTTTTCCATTTATTTAAGGTACATTTTCATTTAATAGTGTATTCTCAATAAAGTCAAAGGGAGCCTATAGCTGTAATGTAGGTGGGTTTTGAATACTAGTTTGATTTATTTTTTAGTTTTTTCCTGTGTATTGTGCTATATTGACAGTTGCTATTATTTATGTCATTTAAACTGTAGTGCTTAGATTGGAACTTGATTCTAGTCAATTTTACCATGATAGGTTTACCATCTCCTCAAATGTAGTAGTACTCCTCTAATGCATTGTTACTGTATCGTGAAGGTAAAAACAAATTTACAGCTGTTAACCACAAACCTAACCTTTCTCCAGTTTGCTTGATTTACTACAAATTAAATTATATTATGCCTGATGTAAATCATTAAGTATATAATTTAAAGCAGTTGCTGTGATCCATCTTTTACTGTTTTTTTGCCCTCACATCCAAATGTAGAACGTCAAGTGTGAAAGGCAGCAAAACGATTAGAAAACTGCCCTCGTGGAGGCCCAAGCAGCACTCATTTCCATGTTGGTATATGACAGCAGGATGCTTTCAGCCCTGAGCCGGAGATGCACACATTGCTTTCAGGATGGAATGTTTGCTCCTTGACTTGTCTGACTGATTTAAATATTCATACTTCACCAGAAGGAAAAAGCTGCTGACTTCTAAAAGTGGGTCAGGTTTTTTTTTAATGGCCCTTTTGGCACTCTGTAACGTGTTCATACTGCCTTAGAGCTGGCGAATAGTGGGCAGTGCTCATCTTTATCACTCCAGGGGCCAGGGCTTCATGGGGCCAGTGGGAGGAGAGAACACTTGCATGTTAATAGCTAATAGACCATGATACGGGCTTTACTTGCCTTTCTGTTTGCTTCTCTGGATGTAGAATGTAGTATGTTAACCAGAAAGGATTAATTTGAGAAAAACCTTTCATGGGTGGATGAATGATAAAGGTGGTGATGTAAGTAAACAGCAGTAGCCTGTGCCTTCAGATACATGGTATTTCCAGATAAATTCCACAATTACATACACGTGTTTTATATCTCTACTTGAATATAACTTTTGAAAGAGGTTTTTGGGTAGAGTAGGATCATTGTTATGTTGTGAATCTTATTCTTACATCATTTATTCACGCTTAATGATTATATACTGTATACTTTATAGTGATTGAATTTCTTACATCTAAGGGACCCCATGGCATTTTAAAAGTGAATGTCATTTTTTTATCCTCACAAAACTAAAATTCTAAATATACTCTATGGAGGGGAGGGGTAGCTGGGACAGTAGGATGAGAAAGGGAGGGTTAGAATAATAGGAGGTACTAGAAAGAAACCTCACGGACATCCTGCTTACCATGACTTATCATAGGACATAGGTGAGATGTAAAGAGTTCAGATTACTTGTCCATGAGAAATGTTATGCATTTCACCAATCTTTTCCAGGGTTTGCAATACCCTGGGTACCATGGAGCTGATGGTTCAGTCCAGTCTTACAAAGTGTCCCTGGACCGTCCTGTACCTTACCCTAGACCAACTCAAGATCTGATGGATTTTCCCAGAACTGCATGGATCACACAGACTAATATGGTTTCTCCTAGGATATTCTTGATCATTGTCAGATTCTAGCTCCACTTTAAAATGGCCAAGAGACCTTGTTTAGTGATCCAGAAGTTTGGTTCAAGTAGCCCTAAAAGTCTGGCATGTTCCCTGTTGAGGAATGTGGTTGCTCATGTCCACAGGCCCAGGAAGTATGTGCTTTATCAAAATGCTCTGTGCTATATTTAGTTGCCTCGCATCCTGAAAAATAACCAGAATGTTATTGAATTGGTAATTCTCAGGAATTACTTATTTATCTTCCTTTAGACATTAATTGTGTTCCAGAAGTTTATTCTGTAAATCTCAGATTATATTAAATATAGTAGGGGAAAATCCTATTTTTAAACAGACATACAGGATTTTAAAAAATAAATCAGATGAATTCTTTCTCAGGGATGTCATAGTGTAGAATTTTAAGGAATTCTGGGGTATATCTTTACTGTAAGTCACAGAATCATTCTGAAATACAAATGCCTACTACTGAAGTACAACATTAAGGATTAAATGCCGTGTTGTTTACTTTCAGGTGGTTCAGGGGGGAAAAAGCTAGATAATGATTTGGAGCAGAGTAGAAGGGTATATAGATATTTGGTTTATCCAGGGGATCATCCTACTATTCTTTGAACCTTTCTGTATGTTTGAAGTTTTACAAAGTAAAAAGTCATAATAATAAAACCAAGAAATGCTTCCTAATTTATTTAAAATCTGGGTCTTTGTGTATCAGGCATGAGCATGATGAAAAAGCAACAAAATGAGCAGAACCTGTACCTCTGGAACCCTGACCTGCACACCTCACTAAGTAGACCATATTACCCCAGATAGAAGCAGGTATTCTTGGCCTGCCTATAACTGAAACCAAGGAGAAGAAACTTACAACTTTCAGATTAAACCCTTGGTTAGTATTCCCATGATAAATTTGACCCAGATGACTAAAAAACAATCAGTTTTCAGTGTGTTTAGTAGTGTGTAGCAAAAAAAAAAGTTATTGCTTAACATAAATAATCACAACATTCAAATCATTGTCAACTTCTTTCTCTATACACTCCAAATTTTCAAAGATCTCATTTTTTTAAGTGATTTGTCTTTTCTATCCTCCTGGGTCTTTGGTGTTTTGTTTTGTTTTGTTTTTGCCTTTTTAGGTGACTTCTGTGTGTTCTAAAAAGCATTTGTGTTTGTGTTGTGAAAAATTCAGTTTTTAAAAATATGATCAATTCTGCTCCTGTGTTTGAAACCGTGTTGGAGGGCAATAGGGGAGGAGGTGGTGGAAAAGGAGGGAGAAAGAGAAAAGGAGGATGGATTTTTTGTAGGTGTTTTAAAGAAGAGAAAGAGAAATAATTACAGGTATCTAGTGCTCACTGTATTATCTTCATCATGGAAAGTCAGCAAGAATGACCTCTTTACTGTGCACAAGCATGTTGAAATCTAGTACACTGGCAAAGAAGGGGACTGACCTGGAAAATTCTTACTCTGTCTGGATCAAGAGCCTTAATCTTGTGTCTGGGGAGTGTGTATGTGGGTGTGTGTGTATAGTATCCTACTGTGAGCTCTGTTGGTATAGTTCTAAGGCTGAATAGATTTGTTTTTAACCCAAGAGGAAGGCGGGAGCTATTCCTGAGTTTTTACTACTTAAGTAATCAATTCATGAGAGAGATCAGGGCTATGAGAAAAAATTGCAGTGGTGTTTAAATTTGAACTTACACTGTATCCTTCACTCCTCACCCAGTATGCGATTTTCTCTAAGGTACTTTAGGATTGAACCTTGAGCAAGTGCTTGTTACCAGCAGGACCTCTTAATGCGGTCAGTCCTTCAGCACATACTCTTACTTTCCATGCCCTGGACCCTAATTGTCTGATATACCTTAATGAGTAACTATTTTACTCTTAAAGTCATCTTAGATTGTAGAAGGGCTACAGAGCCCTAAGCCCACACCTCTCCTGCCTTTTGAAAATCACAAGTCAAACGTTGTCTCTTCTACTTATAATTAGATTGCTAAATTATTTTAGAATTAAAGAATCTCTAAAGAAACTTTATTAGAGTCTGTGTAACATAGTATTTTTCTTTGTTTATAACTACTAGTAGAATCATAACTGTATAATATAGGTATTTCCTTCCACCACTGCCCTGCCCTGCCTCCATCCTTCCTCCATTCTCCACTGAGGTGGGACCACTCTGTTTAATTTAATTCCATTTCCTATGTGACTTGTATTATGTTCCACCCGCTAAAGTACAAGAGTAGAGTGAAAAGTCACTTGGGATTACTGCCAGAGGTTGTTCAGAAGAAACCACATCTAGTAACCCTGTTATATCTGGCAGCGCTCATACTCAGAAGCCAGCACAAAAAGACCTGGAAGGTTAAATTCTCCTACTGGAACATTTTCAGTTACATGTGCTTTAGGCTTATAAAAGACCTAATCTCTTTTCCCCCAAAATGCTGCTGGTACCAAATAATAGTAAACTTATTTGAGGGTTTTTTTCATAGCTGTATTGCCTGGAAGTCTTCAGAAGATGTAGAAAAGGAAACAGATTGATAAACACTTGGTATTTTTCATTAATACTGATAATATTTAATCATAGGAAAAATATTAAATTTTTCTCTGACTTTAGTCAAGGGCTTTAGAAAGCTGCAGATTGTGCAGTTTAGACCGAGATCCTGATAGGGATCTGTAATTTTAGTTTGCTCTTTGTAATATTGACCTTTTGTTTTTACTACTGAGAAGGGTGGAGTGAAGTACAGAACTGAAGTCAGTCTTTATAGGTCTACAGTTGAGCCTACACCTATCTTGATTTTTAAGAGATTATTGACTCATGTGAAGAGTATGATTATTAGAGTGTGGGTCTCTAGGTTTAAGTTAGAGCTCTCCCTGTTGACTCTTGTGTGCTTCCTGAGGATTAATAATGTAATAAAAATTATGGCAAACTGCTTGCTTCCAGATGGGCCCCCTACTTACTTGTCCATTCTCAGACTTCCCCACCCACTCACTTTACCTGGGACAAAGCCTATTTTTGACTTTTATGGCCACACAGATACTGATTTAGCTAAACCTTTATAAGTATAAGCAGACAAGAAAAATTACCAGTTATGTGAAGAGAATCAGCAGCTTGAAAGTAGGATATGAAGCTGAACAATCAAAACAAATTCCCCACCCCACATGGAAGAAAATAGGAGATAACTTTTTAAATTTTTATTAGTATTCTCAGTGAGGTTTCAGAGGATATTATTTCATCAATAAAACAAAAACAGGCTATTTTTATTACCCTCAGAATAAAAGCCAAGTCCTCATGATGGCCTGGAAAAGCCTCGTGGCCTGTCGTCATCTGCTTTCTCTAGCCCACTCCTCCTGTTTGAGCTACACAGGGCTCCTTGTTGTTCTTGGACAGGTGGGCTGTCCCCACCTTCTGGCTTTATAATGGCCATTCTCTCCACCTGGAGCCCTGAAGTAGTCACGCAGGTAACTCCTTTACCTCTTTCCAGAGCCCAGAATGACACAAGGTAGGTGCTCAATAAACAGTTGTTGAAAGAATGAAATAAACAGGAGTATTCAAAAGTGACCTCAATAGAGGAAGTGAATCAAAAATGGACTCTGCAAGAAGATGAATTAGTAAATTAGAAGGAAATTAAGAAATTCTCCTATAACTTAGCAAAGAGTCAGACAGATGGAAAATATGAGAAAATAAACATGGAGACTAGACCTAAGAGATGTAATATCTGTGTAGTAGGAGTTTTAAAAGAGAAGCAGTGATCAAAGAAATTATAGAAAAAAAATTTCTGAACTAAAAAAAGACTCAGATCTTGAGATAAAGTTCTTAGCATCAGACAAGATTATTTGGTGGAAAAAGATTCATCATAATTGCTAACAATTTTAAGTTTTTAAATAAGGAGAAAAATCCCACAAACTTCTCAATAGTTAATAACAACCAAAAAGTTGCTTATAAGGGAATAAGAAAACATTATGTTTTTTAATCAACCACTCAATGCTAGACGGTAGTGGAACTTTGTAGAATTCTGAGGTTTCAGGATTGTGATGCAAAAATTTTATATTTAGGAAAAGGAATCACTTAGGTTTGGAGATAAAAGGAAGACATTTTGGTCTCACAAAAATACATTTATTCACACAGACTTTCTGAAAAATTTTGCCTGGATGTATTCCAACCAAATTAGTCAGAAATAAAGAACCAGTAAATTAAACAAAACTAAAAGTTGCCCTGTCTGGTGTGGCTCAATGGACTGAGTGCCGGCCTGCAAACCCAAAGGGTCACTGGTTCAATTCCCAGTCAGGGCACATGCTTGAGTTGTGGCCCAGGTCCCCAGTAGGGGGTGTGCGAGAGGCAACCACACATTGATGTTTCTCTCCCTTTCTTTCTCCCTCCTTTCTCCTCTGTCTAAAAATAAATAAATAAAATCTTTTTAAAAAAATCTAAAAGTTGATCTTTGAAAAGATCAACAAAATGGTCAAACCATTAGCTATACTGACCAAGGGGGGGAAAAGGTTATTTTGGATATTTTTGATAGTAAAACAACATGAAAAGGAAGTGAAAAACAAAATAAACTAACACAGAATAGAAACAGACTCATCAATGCAGAGAATAGACTGACAGCTGTCAGGGGAGGGGATTAGGGAGGCTGGGTGGAAAAGATGAAAGGATTAAGTAAGAAAAAAAAAAACCCAAACACCTCACTGACAGAAAACAGTATAGCGATTACCAGAGGGAAAAGGGGTGAGGGGAGGTAGAAGAGGATAAATGACTTGGGGTGGTGAACACACAATGCAATATAGAGATGATGTATTATAGAATTCTACATGTGAAACCTACATAATTTTATTAACCAGTGTCACCCCAATAAGTTCAATAAAAAATTTAAGAAACACTGCTGGAACAGTAGATGTAGATTATCATTATTTGCAGGTGATGTGATTGTGTACTTAGAGAAACCAGGAAAATCAATGAACATTATTATAATTAGTAAGTTAGTAAGGTGTCCATATACAAGGTAAAATCAAAACCAAGAACTTTCCCTTTATAACAGCAGTATTCTGTGAGAAAATAATAGGAAAAAATTATCTAGTCACAAAAGTAAACAATTTTTCATTTATTTTTTAAAGATTATTTTTAGAGAGAAGGGAAGGGGGTAGGAAGAGAGGGAGAGAAACATCTGTGTGAGAGAGAAACACCGGTCAGTTGCCTCCCATATGCATCCTGACCAGGGACCGAACTGTAACCCAGGTGTGCGCCCGGACCAGGAATCAAATCAGAGACCTTTCACTGTGCGGCACAACGCCCAAACAGCTGAGCCACACCGGCCAGGGAAAAAGCAAGCAATCTTTTAAAAGGCAGAAATATACTTAATGAGAACTGTAGAATACCTTTACCTTTACTTAGGGATATAAAAGGATTTGAATAAATGAAAATATATACTATATTTTTCGGACCATAAGATGCACCTAGGTTTTAGAGGAGGAAAATAGGGAAAAAAATTTTGAAGCAAAAAACATGGTAAAACATTTAATAACATAAAGAACATAATATTTCACCAATGTAAATGTAAGCTATATTCAGACTATAAGACGCACCCCCATTTTCCTCCCAAATTTGGAGGGGGGTGTCTTACAGTCCGAAAAATATGGTACCTTCGTTCTGGATGGAAAGATTCAGCATTTTGAAGAAGTTAATTCTCCTGAAATCTATAAATTTAATATTACTCCATTCAAAATTCCAGTGGATATCTTGGGGACTTTGATAGATTGTTCTACACACAGTTCACCCAAAAGTAGCCAAGGAAACTTTGGAAAAAGAATAATGGGAAATGCTGCATTTCTAGCCCAGACCTGTAGTCCAGCTGCTACTGAACAACTTCACTGACTGTCCTACAGGCTCCTTGAACTCCTTGTGTCCCAGAGTGAACTCAGGAGCTTCTCTCCCGTTGTTTCTTATTGCTGTGAATGTTACCACTCTTTGCTATTACCAAGCCAGAACCCTTAAAGGCATCCTGGACTGTTCTTTTTACTCATCTCCAAAATTTAGTCATTGGGTCCCACCAGCATTCGTCTAAAATAGCTCTTAAGTCATCTTCTTTCCATAATCACAGGTTTGCTCTGTGCCATCATCATCTCTTGCCTGGCTTATTAAAAGAGCCTCTTTGTGGATCTCCTTGCTTCGAGTCTCCCTCCCTTCTGATCATTGCAGCTAGAGTGAGTCTTCAAACATACAAATCTGAATCATGGCTTAATGACCCCTCAGTGTCTTGTCTTTGCTCTTCTGACCAAGTCCAAAATCCAGAAATCGCTAAAAACCTGTATGATGCTCACCTACACTACACCCTTTCTCTCTTTCCCTCCAAACACCATTTAGGGGCTTCTCTCACTAACTAAATGGACCCTGATCCTTCTGTGCCTTTGAACTTAATCCATTCTCCCTTCTGAAGCACTGTTTTCCTACCCACCTTGACGAACTCGTATGGATCCTTGAAGTCTCAGTGTGAAAACCACTTTCTTCTGGATGCCTTCCCTGACCTAGTCTAGATCAGGGTGGGTCCAGCTTATGGTCATTCACCTAGTTGTCCTATTCCCTTTAACTTAACATTCATTATGTTTTATCATAACTATTTATCTTTTCTTACTTTTAGGTTTTAAGCTCCACAAGAGTCAGGCTGTTGTCTGTTTATTCAAGGGCATATTCTCTGTGCCTATCACAGTGTGATGCACTCAGTATAGATATGAGTAGTGAATGAATTAATTGCCAGAATCAAAACATACTAGAAAGTTACAATAGGTGAAATAGTATGATGCTGGCCAAAAGAAACAGATCAGAAGAACAAAACAAACTTAAAAACAAAAACTTTCATATAAATTGGTATGTAGTATGTTATAGAAGTAGGGAAAGATGGATTATTTAATAAATGGTGTTAGAACAATTGGCGGCACACTTTAGGAAAAATATCAAGTGAGATTCCTACACAAGTCAGGACTGTTTTGATTGCAAGTTACAAACTCAGCTCAAATTAGCTTAAGCCAGAAAGAGAGAATTTATTGAAAGGATTTTAAGGCATCAGTCATTGATGGGAGGGAATAGCTGAATAAGCTTCAGGAATGCAAGAAGCAGCGAACCCCTTCACTCCTCACAGACTGGAAAGCTGCTAAGATATTCTTTCTCCTATGTCTATGTTCACAGCTTCATTCTCTGCCACTCAATGTAGCCTCCAGTAGTTTCTAGACCCAAAACTTTGTCACCTTTTTAAGAAAAGCTCACGCCAGCCCTATCTCAGTGCTGACAATTCCTGAGGGGGTACTTGGATTTGTGTGGCTTGGGGCACGTGCTTGCCCACCATCCTCACCTAAGGTTGAGAGCAGTGCTGTGTAATGTAAGCTCCTACACTGACTACATGCTGGTTTCTGTGGGTGCGCGCGCGTGTAAGTGTGCGCATCGGCGGGAGGGTGATGGTGAGAAGGAAGAAGGTGAGGATCACAGCCATAGGTGAGGGAGTTGTGGTGAGCTCGACAGTCACCCTAATTTTTACCTCTTCTAGTCTCTATTTTACATCACATTTAAAAAATAGACTTAAGGTGGATTAGAGGTACAGTATAAAAAAACTATAACAATACTTGAAGAAAAGAGTTTTGTCATTTTTTTTTAATCTTGGAGTGTGGAAGACCTTTCTTAGCATGATAAAACCTTAGCATGATAATCTTAGCATGGGAAAGACTTACTAACATAAGGGGAAAACAGAAGACGAAAAACATTTTAGGCAAAGGCAGTAAAAGCAAAATTGCAAGAATAGCAATAAAAACCTCAAAAAATATTTTCAACACACGTCTGACCAAAGTAGGCTATTTTTGGCTATTAGTTTTATATATAAAGAGTATGAGTCTCTAAGAAAATGAGCAACCTAAGGGAAAAGTAGGCAATGGATATTAATAGGCAATTCACAAAAGAAGTAAAAATGTTAGTGTATGTCACAGAGAAGGGAACATCAATGAACAAATATATGAAAGTTGATCAGCCTTATTAGGAATGAGGGAAATGAGATTTAAAACCACAATGAAGTACCGCTTTGCTTCTGCCAGATTGACAAAAATTAAAATACACAACAACAACTATTGCCGAGAATAAAGCAGCAAGAAACTGTACACTGCTGGATGGAATGTAAAATGGTTTTATTTGGAAAAAATTTTGTGTGTTCTACCAAATTTGAGGGTCTGACTCAGCAGTTCTACTCCTAGATGTATACTCCGGAGTAGTACTGTCCGACAGAAGTAGCACAGGTACCACACATGTAGTTTTACATTTCTAGTAGCTGCATTAGAAACAGATGACGTAAACAGATGGAATTAATTGTACTATCATAATAATGGTAATTATGTTTTATGAAATTAAATTTAACTCTAAATTTTATTAAGATATAAATATATCTATTTTTTTAATTTTTAATTTTTTATTGTTATTCAATTACAGTTGTGTGGCTTTTCTAAGATATAAATATATCTAAAACATTATCATTCTAACATATCAGTGTTAAAAATTATCAGTGAAATGTTTTACGTTCCTTTGAAAGCTGGTGTTTACATTTGGCACTTCCACACATCTCCATTCATAGCCACACTTCAAGTGCTCAGCAGCCACCGTACGTACGTGACTTGTGGACACAGTGTCGGACAGTGCAGGTCCAGAGACACTCCTGCACAGAATATTCATGGCAGCCTTCTTAAAAATAACAGAAAATGGAACTGAGCTAGAGGCCTTCTGACAGAATAGCTAAATTACGGTAAATTCCCACTGTAGAATACTGCTTTACAGTTTTCAGAAATGTGAAACTACAGGTGTATGTGTCGACATGGAGAATTTCACAATATTGGACAAAAAAGAAAGAAATACGAGTCACAGAAGAATACATAAAAACTAATAAAACACTGTGTATGGAAAGTTACATAAGTAGTAAAGTTATCAAGGAAAAAAGGAATGATAAAAAAATGTTAGTGTTGTAACAACCTCTGGGCAGAAGGAGAGGGATACATTTGGAGAGGAGCTTGCGGAGATGCAAAGATATTGTAATAGCCTACTTATTAGAGCTATATGTGCATGTACACATACTCATTCTTGTGTAAGCCATCGGCTGTACTAAAATTATTAGTGGCCAGTAAATATGAAGTGATACTCAGTTTCCCTAATCAAAGAATTATAAATTAGAACAATAATGAAACATTTTTTGCTTGTCAACCTAGTAAAAAATTTTAAAGGTGTCAAGTCCACGTACTTATAAGAGATAGACAGACAGTTTACCCGCACAGCCTCTCTGGAGAGTGGTTTTGGGACAGGAACTCAGGTTTTAAACTGGCCCACTCTTTGACCCAGCAGTGGAACTTCTATGAATTTATTCCCAGGAAAGATTCATGTGCTGAATAAAGATACATTTACGAGGGAGAACCAAGATGGCGGCGTAGGTAGACACACTGCGCCTCCTCGCACAACCAGAACTGACAGAAAATCGAACAGCAAGGAGGTCCGATACCAAGGAAATAAAAAATAAACATTCATCCAAACCGGTAGGAGGGGCGGAGACGGGCACTGGGATGGAGAGGACTTGCGTGGCTGTGGCGGGACCGAGACTGGCGGAGTGTGGGACGAACGGGGCAGGAGCAGACCCTGAGGCCCCACATTCGCACACAGATAAACCGAGAGGGCCGGACTCAGAGTGGCAGAGAACGGGGCAAGCAGAGCGGTGGGTAGCACCCCGTGGCCCCACATTCGCGCACAGATAGACTGGACAAACGGCGGGAGCGAAGCAGATCGCACAACCCAGGGCTCCAGCGCAGGGAAATAAAGCCTCAAACCTCTGATTGAAAGCGCCCGTGGGGGTTGGGGCGGCAGCAGGAGAGACTCCCAGCCTCACAGGAGAGGTTGTTGGAGAGACCCACAGGGGCCTGGAGTGTGCACAGGCCCACCCACTCTGGAACCAGCACCAGAGGGGCCCAGTTTGATTGTGGGTAGGGGAGTGGAAGAGTGAAATCCTGAGGGGAGTGAAGCGGGCGCCATTGCTCCCTCTCGGCCCCTCCCCCACGTACAGCGTCACAGCGCAGAGACCAGCGTTACCCCGCCCTGGGGAACACCTAAGGTTCCGCCCCTTTAGGTAACAGACGCCCCAAGACAAAAAAAAAAAAAAAAAAAAAAATGGCCCAAATTACAGAACACTTCAAAGCTCCAGAAAAAATACAACTAAGCGACGAAGAGATAGCCAACCTATCGGATGCACAGTTCAAAGCACTGGTTATCAAGATGCTCACAGAATTGGTTGAGTCTATTCGAAAACCAGATGAAAAAATGAAGCCTATGCTAAGAGAAACAAAGGAAAATGTACAGGGAACCAATAGTGATTCGAAGGAAACTGGGACTCAAATCAACGGTGTGGACCAGAAGGAAGAAAGAAACATCCAACCAGAAAAGAATGAAGAAACAAGAATTCGGAAAAATGAGGAGAGGCTTAGGAACCTCCAGGACATCTTGAAACGTTCCAACATCCGAATTATAGGGGTACCAGAAGGAGAAGAGGAAGAACAAAAAATTGAAAACTTATCTGAACAAATAATGAAGGAGAACTTTCCCAGTCTGCCAAAGGAAACAGACTTCCAGGAAGTCCAGGAAGCTCAGAGAGTCCCAAAGAAACTGGACCCAAGGAGGAACACACCAAGGCACATCATAATTACATTACCCAAGATTAAACGCAAGGACCTACATCCAAGATTACTGTATCCAGCAAAGCTATCATTTAGAATGGAAGGGCAGATAAAGTGCTTCTCAGATAAGGTCAAGTTAAAGAAGTTCATCATCACCAAGCCCTTATTATATGAAATGTTAAAGGGAGTTACCTAAGAAAAAGAAGATAAAAAAAAATAGGAACAGTAAAAATGACAGCAAACTCACAGTTATTAACGACCACACCTAAAACAAAAACAAAAGCAAACTAGGCAAACAACTAGAACAGGAACAGAACCATAGAGATGGAGATCACATGGAGGGTTGTCAATAGGAGAGTGGGAGGGGGAGAGGGGGGGAAGGTACAGAGAATAAGTAGCATAGATGATAGGTGGAAAATAGACAGGGGGACGGTAAGAATATTGTAGGAAATGTAGAAGCCAAAGAACTTATAAGTATGACCCAAGGACATGAACTATAGGGGGGGAATTTGGGAGGGAGGGGGTGGGCAGGATGGAGTGGAGGGGGGGAATGGGACAACTGTAATAGCATAATCAATAAATATATATTTTTTAAAAAGCCTGTGAACAAGGTAAAAAAAAGATACATTTACAAGGATGTTATTAAAGCTTTTTTTGTAATAGTGGAAAATTGAAAATGATATTCATTGTAGGAGATAGGTTAAAGTACGGCATATTCGTGAGTGCAGCTGTTAATTTAAGAAAAAGAAGTGATGGATGATATATGTATTGACATGGAAAAAACATGTCCATGACATATTGTTAAGTAAACAGAATAAGGGCAGAACTGTGTGCAATGTTGCATCCCATTGTTGTCATATACAACCAGAAAAAAGTCAGAAACAAATAACAGTGCTCATCTCTGAGGTGAAGGGATGATTACATGAAACTTTAATTTTTGGAAAAAACATTTAATGAGCCCTGGCTGGGTGGTTCAGTTGGTTGTAGCATCATCTCACGCAACAAAAGGTTGTGAGTTTGATTCTCAGTCAGGGCACATACCTAGGTTGTGGGTTTGATCCTGGGTCGTGGCCCATATGGTAGGCAACCCATTGATGGATCTCTCTCTCTCTCTCTCTCTCTCTCCCCCTCTCTCCCTCCCTCCCTCCCTCTCCCTCTCTCTTTCTCTCTCTCTCAAACTAACAGACATACTTGGGTGAGGATTAAAATGGTTTTCATAAGCAAGGAAATACAAAGATATTCTCCCCTTTTAAAATGAGATTGGCATCATTTTGTGTAACGGGATCCTAAGGACACTAGTTGTTGCCTAGACTTATATAAGCCAAACTCTGGTGCCTTTCCTTTTGAGAAATTTATAGATTAAGACAATTTTCCTTATAAAGCAGCACTTATTTCAATAAGATTTGGCTTTGACTGTGACTTATGCTGTCAGCTAATAGAGCCATGGATTTCATTTTAGTATGGAAGAGTGGGGGAAAGATGTGCATTGGGGAAAATTGGGTGACTTTGCAACTGAATCTAGGACCTTGGATCTATAATGGTTCTGCCAACTTTAATCAAGCATTTATGTCTCACCCCATTTCCATAGTCTCTGGGTAAGTGTCACTTCTGAATACTTAAGGATAATTCCAGCTTGAGTACAGTGTTAATAAAGTCTCTGGAAAAAATAAAATTATTGCATTCTTTGCCACTGTTAGGCCTTCCAGACAAAATTAGAGGAAGAGTCCCAGCCAGACTCTTTTGATTTGACCTGCCTCAGAATGCCTGTAAATCCAAAAAGAAAAGAATCTGCTAACTAAACAGTTTAAAATATATGCTGCCTTGTTATGCATGTTTACTATGAACTTTTTAGAAAGATAATGAATTTGTGCAGTCTGCATGAACAATTAGGTTAAATCCTGCCAGATCCCTACTTCATTGGATCCTGTGCACTTCGGATTCTTGTTTCTAGGCTTCAGCTCCATTACTTTCCCTTCCCCCTCTCTCTCAGCCGATGGTTTTGGGGACCACCAAGGCCCCTCCCAACTGTAATAGTCTATGATTTTTTTGCTGTTTTTTTCTTTTTAGCCAAGGAAATGACATAATCAATCTGAGTTACGCTTTTTTGGAATTAATCTGGCAACACTGTATGAAAAGGGAGAAATGGGGTGCAGAAGTGCCTTTAGAATCATATTATTACAGTTGAGGGGTAAGGAAATTGTATCTGACACAGGTAAGGGGCAAGAGGTTTGAGGAAGAGAGGTTGGACTGAACAGTACTGCAGATGCAGAACAAGAATGACCAGGATTAGGAACTGATTGAAGCTGGGCCACAAGGTTGGAGAAAGGATGAGAGGTGATTTTGAGACTTTGAACTTGGGAGGCTAAAAATGTTATGGTATAAGAGCACTTCTTTACTAAGTGCTCCCTTATACATGAATTTCTTACAGAACACCACTCACTGAGAGAGTCTCTAGCTCCTTATGGTTCTGCATTATTCGCTATTTGAAATGTTTATTTACTTGTGAGCAAATATGAATAGATGTTACTGTTCTGAAATTTTTTTATGTTCAGTCCTCCCAGCCCTCCCCCAAATTGAGAAATTGCTGGAGTAAACATATACACATATTGTGGTTTAGGAAAAATGATGTTCAATTTCTGAAAATTGCAATTTAAAAAAGAAGTAAAAATAGTTGAATGAAAGCATAAAATATTACTTGCACAAATTTGAAATTTAGTGAAAATTGGTTTTATTATGTTTATGATACAAGTTGTTTCTTTAAAAGATATAAAATATATATTTTAGGGTTAAAAGATATTTTGAATTTTGTGTTCAAGGTTGTTTTAAAGTTAAATTTTAGTAACATTCAGAGAATAGAAGACTAATGAAAAGTAGCTTGCTTATTATACATTTTGGGCCAAAAAAAGAATATTCTCCCCATTGTCTGTTTTCAGATTGTTTAAAAAATTGCCTATTATTGAGATCAGATTGTAATCCCCACTGGTTTAAAGAATCTCATGATCATAATGTTAGACAAGTGTTAAAAACCTGGGAAAATCACATGATTAGAATGAAAGATCCTTCAGTGTCCTCTTATAATGAAAGAAGTATGCTTGATTGGAGGAGGACAGCCTATGGAGAGAAAAAATCATTTTTGGTTGTTTGACACTCGCTTAAATCAGAGAATAGAAGCCAAAAATGTAGCTTGGTTATATTGTCTTGGTTATATTGTTATACTTCTTTTCAGAGTCTGGGATTCTAAACCTGCAGTAGCTTTTAGTGTATTAGCAAGATGTTCTCCAAATAGAGTCAGTAGTTTGCTCCATTGTTTAGTGTTGATTCTCTGTCCAATGCCTGTAATGAATAACAGTCTCCTGTATTAGTTGATTATGTCAGGACTTTCTTCTTGCAGAAGGTAGTGCATTACATTTCAGTTTCAAGAATAAATTTCAGTGAGAGGGATAATTATCAAATCAAGTTATAAAACACCATCCAAAGAATAAGTCTTTAAAACACTTTCATAAATAATGTTTTATCTGCCTCCCTCTCCCAATTTAGGGATTCACATTCTTATTTTCTTTTACGCCTTTGTTGTTATTTTTATTATGTAACTGCAGGATACGTAAGGTAGAGTAAAGCTGAAATACTTTTAACGAAAAGCATTCTAGTGGAAATTTGCTGTTTTTATTTCAGGTGCACTACTGGAAATGACATGGAATTTATTGCCATGTTTTTAGGTTATATTTAAGGAAATACCGTTTAACAATGAAGACAGTGGAGAATTTTTTGAACCTTAAAGAATTGTAGGGTACAAACAGTCTGTTTTCAGAGCAATTACTTAGTTGGGCCTCTAGAATTGAATAGAACATTGTTTTGGGAACCTATTATATGAGGAAAAATTCAACTCAAGTAATTGTTAGATTTTGTGAAACTCAGTAAGTATCAAGTAGAATTAATCAGTGAAAGAACATCTCAGAATATTAAGTGCAAAAAAATTGCCAAAGATTATGGGATAAGAAGTTACTTACTGAGTTAACTCCTTAATCTCACCAAGTTTAGTCTGTGATGGCAGATATCACTCTTTTATTTTTATTTTTTAAATATATTTTTATTGATTATGCTATTACAGTTGTCTCATTATTTTCTTCCCCTTTATTCCCCTCCACCTTGCATCTCCCCTCCCACTAGCATTTCCCCTGCCTTAGTTCATGTCCTTGGGTCATATAAGTAAGTTCTTTGACTTCTCCATTTCCAATACTACTATTAACCTTCCCCTTTCTACTTTGTACCTACCATTATGCTTCTTATTCCCTGTACCTTTTTCCCCATTCTACCCCCTCCCCCTCCTCGCTAATAACCCTCCATGTGATCTCCATTTCTATGATTCTGTTCCTGTTCTAGTTGTTTGCTTAGTTTGTTTTTATTTTGGGGTTTTTTAAGGTTCAGTTGTTGACAGTTGGGAGTTTGTTGTCATTTTACCATTGATAGTTTTGATCATCTTCTTTAATAAGGGCTTGGTGATGGTGAATTCCTTTAACTTGACCTTATCTGGGAAGTACTTTAATCTGCCCTTCCATTCTAAATGATAGCTTTGCTTGATAGAGCAATATTGGATGTAGGTCCTTGCCTTGCATGACTTCAAATATTTCTTTCCAGCCCCTTCTTGCCTGCAAGGTTTCTTTTAAGGAATCAGCAGATAGTCTGATGGGAACTCCTTTGTAGGTAACTGTCTCCTTTTTTCTTGCTGCTTTTAAGGTTCTCTCCTTATCTTTAATCTTGGGTAATGCAATTATGATGTGTCTTGGTGTGTACTTCCTTGGGTCCTTCTTTGGGATTCTCTGAGCTTCCTGGACTTCCTAGAAGTCTATTTCCTTGGCCAGATTGGGGAAGTTTTCCTTCATTAGTTTTTCAAATAAGTTTTCCATTTCTTGCTCTTCCTCTTCTCCTTCTGGCACCCTTATGATTCAGATGTTGGAATGTTTAAAGTTGTCCCAGCGATTCGTAAGCCTCTCCTCATTTTTTTGAATTCTTATTTCTTCATTCTGTTTTGGTTGAATGTTTATTTCTTTTCTGCTCCAAGTTGTTGATTTGAGTCCTGGTTTCCTTCCCCTCACTGTTGGATCCCTACCTACTTTTCTTTATTTCACTTTGCATAGCCTTCACATTTTCCTCTATTTTGCGACCATACTGAACCATTTCTGTGAGCATCCTGATTACCAGTGTTTTGAACTGTGCATCTGATAGGTAGGCTATCTCTTCATTCCTTAGTTCTATTTTTGGAGCTTTGATCTGTTCTTTCATTTGGGCCATATTTTTTTGTCTCAGGGTGCCTGTTATGTTGTAAGGGGTGGAGCCTTTAGGTATTCACCAGGGTGGGGTGCCCACATTGCTTCATTGTGGTGCTGTTTGTGGGAGAGGGGTCTGAGAGGGAACAATGATACTTGCCTGGCTCTCACCCCTCTTTCAGTCACTTCCCCTCCACCCACAAGCAAGTTGGGCCTTCTTTGTGCTGGTTCCTGGGTGGGTGGGCTTGTGTACATTCTAGGAGGCTGGGATTTTCTCCTGCCACCATAATACCCACAGGTTTTTACAGCCAGAGATTTTGAGGCTTTCTTTCTCCATGCTGGTACTCCGGGTTGCGTGGTTTGTCTTGCTCCCCAGTTGTTCCTCCCAGTTTATCTGCAGGTGAATGTGGGACCATCTGGTCCTCCATCCTCCGCCTTGCCAGGTGTCCTCTTGCCCTGACTGCCCATCTCCGCCCCTGCTACCAGTCTGAATGAATGTTTCTTCTTTAACTCCTAGGTTGACAGATTTCCATACAGTTCAGTTTTCTGGCAGTTCTGGTAATTTTTTTTGGTTTTTAAATTCGTTGTTGTCATCCTTTTGGTTGTGGAAGGAGGCAGAGTCTGTTTACCTATGCCTCCATCTTGGCCAAAACTGCCAGATACCACTCTTTTAGGAGCTACCAACATTGGATTTTTGGCTTAATTTGGAGATCCAAAAGGATTGAAAGTGTTTCTAAAAGTTTGTCATCATCCTGTGTTCATGTCTTTCAGTGGTGAATTACTGTATGTACTTAAATCAAGTGAAAAATTAAAGGCAAGCGTTTATAGTGTAAAGAAGTATTTTAACCTGTAGAGTTTAATGTGAGCATTACAACTGAATCAGAAAGACTTAAAGTATAAAGAGGGAAAAATATTTTTCCCCCAAATATAGTAGAGTGTAATTATTATTCTAATTATGAAAATATTTTATTGTTAAACCTACAATTAATTCAGCAAGACAAAATTGCTGGTAAGCTCAGCATTTAACTGTTACTATTTTGATGTATAGTATTATTATTTTTTTAAAGATTTCATTTATTTTATTTTTAGACAGAGGGGAAGGGAAGGGAAAAGAGAGGGAGAGAAACGTCAATGTGTAGTTGCCTCTCAAGTGCCCCCTACTGGGGACCTGGCCTGCAACCCAGGCATGTGCCCTGACTGGGAATAATTGAACCTGCAACCCTTTGGTTCCCAGGCTGGCACTCAGTCCACTGAGTCATAGCAGCCAGGGCTAGTATTATTATTTTTGTAGAACTTAACGTTAGATTGTTCCAGAAGAACCAAGACTTTCCAGTTGAAAGTTCAAGGACAGCTGTGTGTGCATGTATGTGAAAATTGAAATAATTTTGCATTCTGACACCAAACAAATATTATAAAGTTTAAGTTTTCAGGATAATTAAGAGTACAAGTATAGTTTTTAGACAAGTGTTTCAAATCCTTTTTTGTTGTATCCCCCAAAGTTTATCCTTCAAAAAAAATTTTTCCCCAAAGGTTCCCAACTCAGTCATTTAGAAAGTTAAGTACCAGCCTATTAAATAATTCCAACTGTAGTCAATAAATGTTATCCTGTTTGTATTATCAGGCTGAAGTGAAATGAATTCCTTATAGCCAAGTAAGAATTCTTAATGTACTTATTATAAACAAGAATAAAATGTTGGCCACTTTACTTAGTATCTTCCCAATGTGAATTATATGCTAAAAATAGAATAAAGAGAAGATTGGACTCATTCTTTAAAAGATGTCCCTGAATACTGATTTCTGAGGAGGTAGCATTTTCATATGGGAACAAAGGGTGTCTCCTTATAGTTTTTGGCTGTTAGTCCTCATGTAGTGGAAGGTGAATTGGTTATGTCTTTAGCACTTGGGTATTTTAAACATCTTAAGCAGTACATTTAGTTGATTGGTTCGCTTCATTCTTGAAAGAGTTGTATGCATTAAAGACTTCATCAAATTGCATTGTATTTTGTGCGTTTCCTGTGCAGGCGTCTGCATTCAGGTGTAGGTAGTACTGTTTTCCAAGACCAGAAAGGGCAGGGTGCTCAGTTGCCTTTATAAAGGCAATTTCTTGGTTGACTGCGATTGAGTGTAGAATTATAATATTGAAGGCCTAATTTATAGCAGAAAATGCAGGAGTGCAAACCTGTTAAACCCCTTATACATGTATAAATAAGGTAAACAATGGCAGATTAGCATGGAATATTGTTTGATGTGAATAATCTTAAAAACAAATTTCCTTGGCCTGTGCATGTTGTACCTGTTAGCACAGAGAAAACTTGTAGAAATCTGTGCATCGTCTTTGAAATATAATGAAATCAGGGAGAAAAAGAAGAGCGATGTGAGACAGCTGCTGCTTGGATTGGCAGCCTATTTATAATCGGGAGGGAGGCTCGCAGCTAGATTGCTGTGCTGTGCTCTCATACATCAGATAGGAATGATGATTTGCGTGCATACGTGTGTGTTACTACTCTCAGACTTTTAATTTTTCAGAAAAGGATTCCTTTTCCTGCATAGAAATGCAGTATGCAAGCAGAAGCAGATTTCCCGAGTTCTAAACATCCAACGTCTCTCCCCAGGATCCCCGGGCGTTTATCAGTGCTGGGGGAAAGACCTTTGGTGGGCCAGGCATTTAAAGATGTGAGACCCTCTCAGCATTCTTTGTGAGCCTGCCTCTGCTGAGTGAGTGAGTCATGTGGGACAGAGTGTCGCATTTCAGTACCTTTTGGCTATCTGTGCACGTTAGACAATAACGATTGCCAAGCCAACGTGTCTCGGGTTTTTTAATTACGGATTTAAATGCCCACAGGAGCTCTGCTCATATGTTAATTCCACTGTTTGACTTTAAAGGATTTTTTTTTTGCATTTTCTAATTCAGATTATAAAAGGCAGTCAGCCGTTCAGTATGGAGACAGTTTACCACATAAACTTGTTTGAGGGGCAAGCAGGGCATATAAAGCTTTTCTGCATTTTTATATTGAGAAGGGAAAAAACAACCCTCCTCAATCATTTTTCTTAAATTTATTTTAAAGGGCCAAAAAGAGGTATATTAATAAAAAGAACGTTGACACCTCTTTTTGCAAAGGATCATAAAGCATTAGGATGGCATTCTTAAGTCCACATACTGTCAGCCTGCACGCACCTCGTGCCTGCTCTCTACGTCATGGATTGTCAGCAGCTGAATTTTCCACATAGGGCAGTTTTCCCCAGGGTGCACTTGACCAAACAACACTTTCTATGCCACCAAGCTTGAATACTTCCAGAATATTCTACTGGAATTTTAATTTTAAAACTCAAGACATGATTATATAGACATATCTAACCCCAAAAGGACTGACAACTTAAAAGCTAAACTTAGAGTTTTGGATATTCTGGTGTTTTGGTTTATCCTTAGCCCAGGTCTCTCACATAATCATGAACAATCAGAGAGCAGACTTCTTCCAGTGCCCCATCATAGAAGAGAAAACAATTCATTTACATAACTTATAAGGCATGATCTGGGATTTTCTTTTACAGGACATTATTGGGACATTGGCAGAATCTATTGGAATAAGGTCTATAGGTAGTAGTAGTAATGTTGATTTTCTGATTTTTTCCCTAATATCTTATTATGAAAAAATTTCAAACATACAGTAAAAATTCAAAGAACTTCTTAATAAATACCCAGACAGTCATATATACCCATCACCTGTACTTGCTTTATCAACACATCTGTCCCTGAACCCATCTGAATGATTGATTGGTTTACAAAATAATAGCAAAGACATATTGTTTCTCAGCTACTCTCAAATGGTTTAGGAAAAAAAAAATGTGTGTGATTACGTGCGCTCATAGGAAGAAAGACCAGAACAAGACAAATGTGGCAGAGTTAATGTTTGTGGACTCTGGGTGAAAAGTATATGGAGACTCTGTGCCATTATTACACCTTTTCAGTAAATTGAGAATTAGGTCAAAATGAAAATTTAAAATGAAAACAATAAATTGAGATTGTAAGAAAAATGTAACTAATCAAATGAGAATGTTCTCAGGATATCAGAGACTCCCTCCTCAGGTAGGAGGATTTTTTGTAGCCCAGAACTACAAGTGACCAGGGTTTTATCACTGTCTCATCAGGAGGGTGACATCTCTACTAACTTAATCTGTTATCGGGGATGGTGTAGACAGTGCTAAAACTGGAAGGATTCATTGGCAAGAATTTGACTTTTTCCCAAAACCAAGTGAAATTGTTCACCTGCCTCTTGGCCTTGTCTGAGTAAAGGCAAGACGGTAAGTTTGGGCAAAGAAGAAACTCAGTGGCGCTAAGACCTGAGAAGATTCCTCCCTTCTTTATCTGTGGTTTAATATTGTACTCTACTGAGAGATGGCGAAATTTTGTAAGATAAAACTTTATACATTACATGTACCTGAGAGAAAATTCTGCCCCTTCCACGTACCCATGTCAGTGTTAACTCTTTCAGAGAAAACTCCTTGCAGGTAGCCAGCGTACCCTGTGTTCACAGTGTGTGGACCACCACAGCGTAGCCGATGAATGGCATCCAGCGATGACAAGAGCACGAAGCAAGAACGGAGCAGAACGGCACATTGCTCATCTCGAACAGCTCCTCGTGAGGGATTACTTACCGGAAAGGGTGTTTAATAATAAGGGCTGATGCCTTTATAGACTAGTTTACAGAGAGGGAATCATTATGCTGAAAAAAAGGGAAGTTAAAGAATCATTAGAATAGTAGGTTCAGTCTCAGAGAAGTCCCCAAGTCTTCTACAAGTAAATGAATGGAGGGAAAAAATAGAAGAGAATCTGAACTAGATGGCTGCATCAGGGAGAAACTTAATATTAAGTGGAAAGCAATGATGAGCATTTTTTTAATGGAAGAAAAGTAATGTTACTTATTAACAAGTAGGAAGCAAAGGAAGGCACTTGGAGGGGATAAAGAGAACTATCAACAATAAGAAGGAGAAGAAAAGAGGGGAAAAGGACAGTAGGGAGAGAGGGAGGGAAGGTTTTGATAGCCTGGACAAGTAAATGAGAGAATCAGGGAACTCAGAGAAAATAATAATTCAGTGGAGGGTAGACTGATGCCTGGATAAGGCATACATGAAGAGGAGGAGAAAGAAAGCTCAGCATCCCAGTTGACCCAATACATAAAACCATGACGTTGGGAGTCACCCCCCGACACTACCTTGTCTTCTCCTTGCTTCCACATTTTGTTGCACCTAAAATAGCATTTTCGAAACTCTTCCTTGGAACATTAGTGTATCAGCGTGTTAACAGGTTGTCCCATGGAAAAAGCATTCTGGGCCCTAGCTGGCATGGCTCAGTCACTTGGGCATCATTCCCCAAAGTGAAAGGTCCCAGCTTTGATTCCTAGGCAGGGCACATACTTGGATTGCAGGTTTGGTCCCCCATTGGGGCGTGTACAAGGGACAACCAATTGATGTTTCTTTTTTACATCTGTGTTTCTCTCCCTCTCTTTCTCCTTCCCTTCCCCCCTCTAAAAAAGAAAAAGAAAAAAGCATTCTGTATTTAGAAAATTTTCTGAAATGCTACATACTCTCTGCTTCTCACAGATACTTAATGCACATTAGCAATTAAAGCCTGAAATTCTATATTAAAGAAAGTGCTTAACTTTATTTAACTTGGTATTTTGCAAACTTATTAACCTCTTTTTCAGGAACACATCTTTTCATAGCTCAAGGGACAACCACTATTTCTTATTACACAATTTTGGGAATGCCGACCTAACCTTTTCTAGAAAGAGAGCAGTCTTCCTTCTTAATTTCCTCACCTGTTTTAGAAAATAGATTTTGGCACTTCCCAAATGTCAGCCTAGTTTCAACATGTTGCCTGAATCCCTTCTGCTTAGGTCTTCTTACTCTTTGCAAAATAGCCTTGTGCAAGACAGACACACACTGTTCAAATTGGGATGGACCTGAGTCATTGCCCATCAGCCCCTCCCTGCCAGCCCCTGTCTCTCCTCACACAAGGCTGGGACACTGATGCATGGACTTACACTGTGTCCTTTCCTAAGTCACTGCTGGTGGGTTTTTTTAGACTACACAGTACAGACTTCTTGAATTTTTCTTCTGTTTATTTTCTCATCTTTTTTCTTATTTTTGTTATTTCTCCTGATTATCCACATGTCATTTAAGATGCGAGGCCTCGGCCTAGATATACTGTAACAGAAACTAGCAGAACATGGTTTTGTTCTATAAGAGGGAGATTACAGAATTATGTATGCCTATGATGACCTTTAGTTGTTTCACGTCATTCTCTCATTTGTTTCTCTCATTATCGCACTGCGTCCCTCTAAAGACAGTACCATTGGCCTAACAGTTAATCTGTGGTTCTCTAGAACAGCACGCCCACAGAGGTCTTTTCCGTTCCCACTTACTTTGATGCCTATGTTTTCTACTCTTGTAGTGTTTTTATCCTTCCGAAGTTAATTATTCTGCCCCTCCTCAGGAATTCTTGAATGTGAACTCCAAGAAAATAAAGGTCCCTGTCTTCTGAGTATTTTCTGTGGCCCTGTCTGTGAGGCTCGGCTCAGCACGGTGCCGGCACCATTCACAGGTGCACTGGACTCGTGAAGGAGGGAGTATATACTGGTTAATAGTTAAAAATTTGGTGAAGCTATTTCTAAAAATCTATCGAATGGTCCCTCTCGTGCATTTGAAATGCTTAGTTTGGAGATAATGTTTTTCAATTACAACTATCATGGGTTTTGCACATCAGCATTCAAAGTAAGTTACTTTGGAATTTGGGGTCAGTATACTTGGTACAGGTCCCAAGAGATAACTTAAAATATAGGCATCTGGGAATCATAGTCATGGTTGAGGAATTTCATAACTTCTGGAGGTAAATAGGAACAAAGAGGATAACATTTTATATTCTGGATCCTCAGATGGCACTAGAGACGAGGGGAGCAGGAAACGTGAGAGTGGAAGCCCGTTGTGTCAAGAGCCTGCTTTAAAAGACACAGCAGCCAGACGCATGCCCAGGGAGCACTCTCACCCACTGCCTGTGTTCGGGTGTGTCCCTCCTGCTGCTGCGTGGAGACCAATCCAGTGGTGTCACAGCCGCTCTCCTGTTTCTTGGTGGCAGTTCTAATGAAAAATTGGTTTGCTGAAGGATATCAGCCGCCACTTCAGGGAATTCTAGTGTTGTCCCCAGACATGTCACAGGATCTTACTCTGCAGATGCAATATGTGTGAATGAAATGCCATGTCTAAGAATGTCAACAGCGAACAAAGAAGACATTGGGAAATGGCACCACTGATGCCAAAATATAGGGACCAAATCCAAGAAAAAGTAATATTCCTGGAGTATTTTTGAGTAGCAGACATGCCCTTTTCCTAATAGTAAATAACCGGGAAAAATAAAATAGATCAGTAGCAGAAAACCTGCTTTCACTTGAGTGTCTTTGCTTCTCAGAGTTGGCCTAAGTTCCTGTCATTCAGGTTAAGCAGTCTCTCCAAAATGATGGCCCCCCAAAAAGGGAGTTAAAATGTAGGGAACAGGGATATGCCTTTGAAAGAAAAGGATTTGAGATGCTAGGACAGGATGGTTGAGATTATTAGGCACCCTGAGAGTCAGGCATGCTGGTTTTGTTGCTTTTAATGGTTATGTGGTCCTTTTCTACCTATATTTGGGTAAGTAGGTTTCATTTGCCTTTATCTTTCAGTGTTGTGCTATCATTTCTGGAGCAGAACTGCCATTTAACTCTCAAGCAGAAATTCAAAAACAAAGGAGCCAGTCAAATCTAAACAGACTGATAGGATGCAATTTCATTGCTAAAACTGAAATGTAGTCTACCTAAGTTAATACATAACAAAGCATTTAGGTTTTGAAAAAATTTGTTGCAGGTTGATAGAGGGTAGTTCATAGCATCAGTAACAACACGATACCTGTGATACCAGCTCCAGAAGTTATTCAGGAGGGTGGCAGTCTTCTAACTACATTTCTCTGATCCTTCCTTACTTGGAGCAGACTTTGCCTGAGTTAGCCATATCCAAGTGCTGTGTGGGCCTGGTTTGTTCCCAGTTTGTTTATAAAAGGCCATCTTATTTTTTGGTGTGGCATGCATAAGGAAAAATGTTAATCTGGGTTAATCTAGGTCTCAAGTGGAAAAAATTAAGACTGATTTGCTGTGATGCTTAATTTTGATACCACTTTATCTGACACTTAGATCCCAAACTCATCAAAAAGTACCTTTACTGCCAAGTTAAGACAAAAAACTGACAGTCTTTTCTTCTATCTTCTGGAAAGCAAAAAAGCAGTTCTTTTGTTTTCCTCTTCAGAGAAGATAAAGCAAAAACCAGTAACTAAGAAATTAGCATCCACAAAATTTCAAAAATGGAGTATGTGAGTTTCAAAGTCTCCAAATTATTTTTTTTTAAGAAGACTAGGTAAGCTTCTAGAATGGGAAAGGCTCATTTTATTCTTCCTTTTTTTTCTTGCCTTATTTTTGACCAAATGAGTTTGTCTTTAAACACCATTTTACCTTCTACATGATTTGTGTGTTCTTGCTGCTTACAGTGATGATACATTGATTTTGTCATAAAAAGTCTTGCACTGGGTTGCATTACTCTGAGATGTTATTTTAGAAATTGGCGATGTGCATCTGTGAGAGTGTGTCATGGTGTGCAGTAAGCAGTGCCATTAAGCGAGTTATTGCCATCTGCTGCTACCTGCAGTCATTCTCAGTACAGCATCATCATTTTTTCTGCAAACATCAATTGCTATCTCAGTTTTCTTTTCTTTTTTTTTAATTTGGTGTCCATTTCAGTATTTTGTTCCTATTTACCAAATTGTCTTTTGCCAAGTCATGTGATATATACTTGTAATTGTACAGAATTCCTTCCATAAGAAATTGACTCAAATAGGTTAGTGGGATTTTTAAAGGCACTTCAATGGGCACATAAATTAAATTATGCACAGACAGCTATTTTAGGATAGCTGTTTACTCTGAATTAAGAGTTGATGTCCTTAGACAGTTTTCTTTCATTTTAGGAAGACTCTTTTGTTTCTCCTCTACAGATTGCCCAACTGGCAAAGGTTAAATGGTAATAGTGTGCATTTTTCTGAAGACACTGGTGAGTTTGAGCCCAGACCTTCAGGGTACCCAACTAACAGGTCATTAGGGCATCCTGGGGAGGTACATTTTGATGTTTTTATAAGGAAGCTTTTAAGGCATAGGATACTTTTTTTAACCCCTACAGCTAGTTAGAATAACTTATTTAACTAACCAAAATAGCAAAAAAAAACCACATTTTTTTTCAGCGCCAATCGAAATTACAGAATTGGAAAGGAAAAGTACAACATACAATTTGGGCAGCTGATTACATTGTACTTTGCTATTTGAAAGTCTTTTTTGTTAAAACCTGGTTTATTTTTAAGGAAAAAATTAGTTTATCAGTCTGCATATTTATAATTAACAGTTTTCAGGGACAAAACCATTTGCATTTTGATTTGTGTAATCTTTGTTGATTTTGTAGAAATTAGAAAGAAAACATAGGGAATAAGGATGATAATCTCTTTTCCAGTTTTTTGTTTGTTTCTTTGTTTTTGTTTTTGTTTTTAAGAGCAAATCCTGTCCTGGCTGGTGTGGCTAGAGTGCCAGCCTGTGAACCAAAAGGTCACCAGTTCAATTCCCAGTCAGGGCACTTGCCTGGGTTGTGGGCTAAGTCCTTTTAGTTAGGGGCCTGTGAGAAGCAACTGACTGATGTATCTCTCACACATCGATGTTTCTTTTCTCTCCCTCTCTCCCTTCCTTCCCCCCTCTCTAAAAATAAATAAATAAAATGTTTTTAAAAATAAAGAGCAAACCCTGAAGTGTTGTAGTCTGGAGCTCTTCGTGGTCAGGATGTTCATCTTACCAAGCGGGGTCTTGGTGCACACCGCTGCAGACAGCATGCACTCAGCCCACACCCTTGGACGAGAAGAGAGCGCGCCCAAGTGCTGTCTGCAAGGGGTGGTCTGCAGTTTTGCCAGCTTTCACTCTACTTGGACATCTTCGCATTCTGAGTGCTAATACAAATCTTTTTTCACTGTAAGAGAGCTATAAGAAGATAGCAGACGTTTCTCTTACAAATTAGTAGGCATACATTTTATGCATTTAAAAGTCTAGCTAGGTTTTTCTCTACATATACATGTTTATTTAATTTTATTTTTTCTGAGTTTCACAGGCATCACGATATTCCCCCCTAAAGCCTTCAGCATTTCTCTGCACATTACCACAGTATGAGCTTCACACTCAGGAAATGTAAGATTGACACACTGTTGTTCTTTAGTAGAGTCCTTCTCAAACTGTCTGTGGTAAACTGTTCATAAATTTCCAGTCCATTGCTGACACTTACAAAGTACAATAAAGTTAATTACTAGAAAAATGAAATAAATGGCACATATACAAAGTATATTATTAGATTTAACAGACATAAAATTACTTTGTCACATTTCTCTAAAAAGTACTAAGTGTTTCCTCTCAATTTTTGCACTTTGTAATTTTTGTACTCACCGCGCAGTAACGGTTCACGTACCGCCTGGATCCATGGACTGTACTTTTGGGCAGCACCAGTCTCTTACTCACATTTCCCTAGTAGGTGACCATTGTGTTCTTTAGAAAGCTTTTTATTTTTAATCCAGGATCCAATCAAGCATCACACATTGCATTTGGTTGCCATTTCTCTTTGATTTTTAATCTGCAACAGTTTCATAGCCTTTGGCCGGGGTGGGGGGGCGGGGGGGGGAGGTGCGCACACAGAGAAGAGAGTGTTTCACTTGTTGGCGTATTTGAAGAATCCAGGCCAGTGCAGTGCTAAACGTCCTGCAGTTTTATCTGTTTAATTGTTTTCTCACAATTAAATCCACATTAAATGTTTTTGGTAAGAATACCACTTGGATTACATTGTGCCTTCATTACAGAAGGGCACATCATGTCCATTTGCCCCATTTTTTTGTTATGTTAAATTTGATCATTGGTTGAAAATGTGTCTGCTCAGTTTTTTTAAGTGCTATAGGTCTGCATTCTAGGAGATAGAATCATATAATTACTGTGTTCAGTTTAGCAGTCATCTATGAGGGCTACCAAGTTCCAGGCAATGAACGGCAAAAATGAATAAGACCTAGTTTGCCTTGTTCCCAAGTCACTGGCAGCATAGCAGAGGAGAAAATGTCTAAACTACAGATTGAAGTATAAAATAGTTTATGGTACATACCACTATAGACTTATAAGCAGGGTGTTCTGCAAATACAGAGGAGAGAGATAGTAATTCTGAGTAGGGGATTAGGAAAGGATTTATGTTAAAAATGGTGTTTGTTCTGGATCTTCATGAATGAGTGAGGTTTAGACAGAGGTGGGGGGGTATTGGGTGGGAGGGAGGGAATAATTAAGCAAAGGTACAGAGGCAAGAAAAAGCATTTTGAGTTCTGGAAATAGCAGATAATTCCGAGAAGTTGAAGGAATAGATATAGTGGGAGATGAAGTACAATTGTTAAGGGCCTCTAATGCCTCACCTAGGAGTTTAAGCTTTATTCCATAGTTACTAGGGAGAAGTCACAGGAAATTTTAAGCAGAGAAATGACATGGTGAGATCCCTTTAGACTATTTTATCAGCAAAGGGATCTGCCTGCTCTAGGAGGGAGAGATAACAGTTAGGAAGATGTTATAAATTGTCCTAGTAAGAGGCCTGAATTGTAGCGGTGGGGTGGAAGTACAAGACAGTGCAAGGACTAATTAGATGTAAAGAGTGACGGGGGTGATGGAGTGAACATACCTAGGATTCCCAGCTTGAGCTATTCGGGTATTATTAAGATAGGAAACTGCAAGAGGGGAAAGGCAGTGATAAGTGTGTCTGCAATGCAGTAAGAAGTATGGGTCTGGGGTTCCAGGAGAGACCAGGGCTAGAACACAGTCAGCTCTGCTATGTTCCAGGCATTGTGCTAGGTACTTCGTATGTGTTACTTCATTTAATCTTCATAGAAGCCCTGTGAGCTGTGAGGTAGACACCGTTATTTCCATTTAAGGGAAATAAACTGGGGTTGAAGTTAATTGCATGAGGTCAAACAGCTAGTCACAGGACCAAAATTCTAATCAAGGTATATGGTCTTCCATTGTTTCATGGAGGAGATAATTACAGCCCTGAGACTGAATATAGTTTCCCAGGGAATGAGTGTAGGGAGGGAGGAAAGAGGGCCTAGGATAGAAATCTAAAAAGCTTTTGAATATAGGAGGAGCTAAACTTAAAGGAGCTTCAGGGCTATGGGAAAGATAATGACAGGTGACGGTGTTAGGAAGAGCATGGTGTTGCACGAAGAGGTCAAGAAAGACGAGATTCGAATAGCTTTTGAGGGAAAATTGATAGGTGAATGATCACATATGGGTAAATAGAAGGTGAGGGTAAATAAAGGTGACATGAACTTAAGCAGAGCCCATGGCCTGGTCAAAGGATTCTTTCCAGTGGTAATGAGCAGTGCAGGAGTAGGCATTGTCAAGGTCAGAAAGAAGAGGGGGTCTAGTGGGAGGGAGAGCACAGTGGAAGTAGTTTACTCTGGGTCCTGGGATAGGTAGGAAGTACTGAAGCCATGACTAGTTGATAGCCTGGAAGTTGAGACAGAGCAAACAAGTTCCAGTGTGCAGTTTGCTTCTAATTTTTGTCCATAAAGATTTTTCCCCTTTTTTTATTGTTGTTCAAGTACAGTTGTTTCCATTTCCCCGCCACCACTTTCCCTTGCCTCCTACTCTCACTCCTTCCCCCTTTGTAAAGTTTTTAAATTAATGTTATACTAAAGAAATGTTTGGTCTTCCCCTTTTGTTTTGGTGTGTTACATACACAGTTTTAAAATTAAAAGAAGGCAAGAATTAATAGTAATTCCTTTTGTTTAATTCAGTCAGTAAATACAAACTGCTCTGAAGCTTCCCTATGCCAAACTCACGGGCATCCCACATTTTTTTGCTTTGGGGAATTTTGTTAGCTAAAAACATTGCCTGAAATAACATCTCTGTTCTGCAGAAGTCAGAGAATAAAAAAGGATCTCAGCCAAAACTCTTTCATGAATTTAGAAATAAAAAGTAATGCTTAGCACCAAGTGAAAGATGTCATGAAACCCTAGACTTCAAGAGCCAGAATGTATCTTAGGAATCACCAGTCTTCTCATTGCAACAACTGATTCATTGAACACTTCTCAAACACCCGCCCACTAGCCAGGTGAAAAAGTGAATCTACCAATTAAAACAGTTTATTCTTGCCTTCAGGGAGCTCACAGTCTAGTGGTAATATCAGAGAGTCCAGTAACTCCGTTAAGAAGTTAGTGAAGGGGCTTAAATATTTGCTTGAATGAATGGAAATACCCATACTTTAATTGATATTCTCGGGCCACATAGTTTTAAAATTAAGTGACTGATTATATATTAATCAAATGTAAAGTATATATTATTTTTTGTCTGGGCACTCTACTTGTCACACATTTCATTTTCATCTGTAGGAAAGCGGGAGAGAAAAAACAGCAGCCAGAGAGAGGTTTATGCAGAGGTGACTTGAGCATGCTTATTTGTAGTTGGAGGGGAAGGAGTAGTAAGAGGGAGAGATTGTTGACTGGTTACTTTTGTTACAGCATTACACCCAGCAACTCAGCCTTACAAAGCAACCAATCATTATTACCCCTAGTTCGGTGGGTTGGGGTGGGGGTTAGTTGGGGGGGAAGGGGGACAGTAACCTTCTAAATTAAAGGGAGAAGAAAAGACAGACATATATTTATTTTGACTTGTTCTTCTCTAACTTATCTATAAGCCAAGTGCTGTGTCTTGCAGAGCCAAGACTGGTTTCATTTTTGTTTTATGGCTATCACTAACTTGCAGTATTATGAATTACCAAAAGATGAGACCCCCAAAAACATACTCCAGTGCCAAATACAATTTAATTTTGAGTTATCCACACCACTTTCCCCAGCAATATTGTAAAGCAGAAAGGAATCAGGAAACAAGGATTTGAGTCTTGGTCCTGCCACACAACTATAGTTTTGGACAAACTACTAAATCTCCTTGAGTTTTCATTTCATTCTTCTCTAAAATAAGTATTTTCACAGGGTTGTTGTAGGTACAACTAACGTGATGCATTTAAAAGAAAAGGCTTTGTAAACTGTAATGTCAGTTATATTTACAGAATGCTGACGTGTTAAAAATATAGCAGGTCCTCGAATAGTGTCACTTCATTCCGCATTGTTTGATTATAACACTGATGAAAAAAATTGATTCCTGGCCAGGGTCACTGTGTGTGTGGAGTTCGCACATTCTCCCCACGTCTGTGTGGATTTCCTTCAGGTCCTCGGGTTTCTTCCCATATCCTAGAGATGTGCAGGATAGGTGAATGGGCTTGTCTGAATTGTCCCAGTCTGAGTGAGCGTGGGGGTGTGTGATGTGCGCTGTGACGTAAGGGCATCCTGTCCAGAGTGGGTTCCCATGTCCTGAGCTGTTGGGAGAAGAAGTGGGTTGGAAAATAATGACCTTACTTGTTTGTTTGTTTGTTTTATCTTAAATGTGTATATAGCTCACATTTATTTCAATGTTTAATTTTAGAAGTGTTTTGGGTCTTCATTTAGAAGTTTGGTGATGTTTTTGAGACCAGAAATATGCCATAGGAACTTAACTCTTGTTTGTATCAGTTAGCCTATGGTAAAATTGGCTTTGTTATGCGTCATTTTACTTAAAGTCGCAGTTTCCAAGAACCTATCAACAATGTTAAGTGAGGATTTACTGTAATTGTATATCTTGGATTGATACTATACCTGGTCCCAGGGGACTTAATCATTGAATTACTAAATCTCCATTATTAATTTTCCTTACAAATGCTCAAGAAACTGCTTCATGGGTATAAATCAGGAGAAAGCTTTCATTTTTATCTTTAAAAGATTATTAATATTCCTGCAACTGACTCAAAGTAGGCATGTTTTCCCCATTTTAAAAAGTGATTTATTGTTAAGTAACTAAATGAATGTTCCTTGGACATCCCTGAGTTATTTGATTCTGGGCTAGCAGTAGGAATAATCTTTTATTAGAAACTGAACAAATTAGGATATTTACTTAATGAAAACAGTGGTCTGGAATGATTCATTATAAAGTTGAACTTCTTTCCCCAAATTATAGTGACTGATGGCCTATCTCTACTTTTAGGGAAACACTGAGCACCTTTGTATTTTGTATAGCCCAGAAAAAATGCAAGGTGATAGGAGAGTTAGACTAGATGAAATGCCCTTATCCTTAGAGACCATATATTCTGGGTCAAAAAAAAGGGTGCGCATCAGGCAGAACCTGTACCGTATGGTGGATAACAGCATAACCCATACCAAATGGTAGATAACCGTATGGTGGATAACAGCATGGCTTCTGGAACCAAACAGACTGAGTTAGAATCCTGCTAAGGCTCTGCCACATGCTACCTTTGGAATCTTGGAAAAGGACTTAACTTTTCTGTGCACCAACCCTCACTCTTTGAAATGGGGTACTAATAGTATTGATGCCTATCTCATAGGATTGCTTAGAAGACTAAATTACATAATACATAGTTAATGTGCTTAGAACTATCCCTGCTATATAGTATGTGCCATATAAATGTTTCAGCTATTTTTTAAACTTTAAAAAAGATTTTGTTTGTTTGTTTGTTTTAGAGAAGAAGGGAGGGAAAAAGAGAGAGGGAAACATCGATGTGCTAGAGAAACATCAATTGCTTGTTTCTCGCAGGCCCCCCACTGGGGACCTGGTTGCAGCGCAGGCATATGTCCTAACTGGGAATCGAACCAACGACCATTTGGTTCTCAGGCTGGTGCTCAGTGCACTAAGCCACACCAGCCAGGGCATAAATCTAACGCTGTTATTCAGATATATTTATGTGAGATAAATACATACTACTATTATTAGTATTATTGTTATTTTTATTTTCCTTTTACAAATAAAACTCAGAGAGGTGTGACTTCTCCAGCGGTATAAGGTTTTCATATTACAAACCCAGCCCCATTCCACCAAATTTTGCTGTTTTCTCTTTTTTACTAGATACACAGGTATTTTTGACAGTCAACCCATCCAATCAAGGTAGGTTCTTTTCCCGTTTGACTCATGGACTAGCTTTCAGGCCCTTTGCGCTTCTCTAGAGAAGCAAATCGGGGTTGATATGAGAGGTATCCTACCCATTTCCTGACTCCTTTAGGGAAGGAAGATAGGCGTTTGGCTTAAATTTAGCTAATCTTTTCAGAACCCAGGCCATATGTGGTTCGTATTGGGCTGGATATGCTTTACAATATGGATCTCTGCTCTGTTATTTCTTTAATAAGGACACACACCAACATGCACAGAGGGAAATTTTGATACCCCTGAAGATCCCACAAATGTTGCTAAATTTAATTGCCTTATCATCTGAACATTATCGTATATTATTAGCCTTATATTGACCTGCTGGGGTGTATGGGTGTGCGTGTATAAACAAATCCACAGCGTAAAGGAAAATGTTAAATGAACATTTATTAACATTTATGTTAGAGTTTATAAAATGTTTAGTATTTATGAAATGTTAAAGTTAACATTCCCACATAGAAAATGGAATAGTTTGCAGGTTACTTTTCTGAACTTCACTGTGTTAATGCCCACTTACCAGTGAACAGAAAAACAGTGAACACATTTTACTTGAAGTTCCTTTCTAGTCTTACCTGAGCATGGTAATCTGAAAAAGTACAAAGAGTGCCATGCGGTGAGGGTTGCAGATAACACAACAACGCTGCCTGTGTGATAGACCCTGTACCTTATGTGAGAATCGGACAGCCCACTAGGAGCGCAGTGGAGAAGCCTATTATCCTAAGACTTGCAAGTGATAAAAATAAGTCATGTTCATGGAAGTTAAGGAAAGAATATTTCCATTGTTAGTTCATGTGAAGGGTATACATCTCACTTTTTCTCATCAGTTTTTGCTTTAAATTATGTAAATAAAATCATGTTGGATTTAAGATGTACGCTAGCTGTTTGGTTGGGGTTTTTTTAAGATTTTATTTATTTATTTTTAGAGAGAAGGGAAGGGAGGGAGAAAGAGAGGGAGAGAAACATCAATGTGTGGTTGTCTCTCACGTAGCCCCCACTGGGGACCTGGCCCGCAACCCAGGGATGTGTCCTGACTGGGAATCGAACCAGCGACCCTTTGGTTCGCAGCCCGCGCTCAATCCACTGAGCCACACCAGCCAGGGCTAGATTCATGCTAGCAGTTTATTTTTAATGTGAAGAAAATTAACAGAAAACTCTGATAAAAGAACATTGTAAATATCTTCTGTAAGGTACTACCAATTCCTGGCTTGGACTTCTTGAAAAGCTAGCGTGCTAGCTTTTAGGACCTCATCATCACTATTTCTGGGCACTTGGTAGATATGCAGTGAGCTAATGTTGATAGATGGGATGTTCACATTATAGATGGAGGGAAGAAAGATCACTTTTTTTGATTAGTCACTCTGGATTTAAGTGTTTTTGTAATGGAGTTATCTGTGTAGAACTACAAATGCAAGATAGCTTTAAAGATTAAAACTTTGTGAAGTTCTGCTATATTCTAGATACTTAATAAATAATATTTATTGTTGTTATTTAAAAATTTTTATTGAGAGAATGTTGTGACTTTGCTTTTTCCAAGATCTTTGAAAATACGTATTGTTAGTATGTATTGATTTATATTTTGTTCTTTGAGGGAAATAGAAATGTTACTCCCTTCTTCTAAGCGGGAATTGCTGATCTTAAAATATTGTTGTGCCATTTTCACTGTAGGCTAGTTTACCACATTCTTATAATAGCCATTCGATATAGTTCACTTATTAATACAAACATATTTTTAAAAATAAAATATTTGGCCAAATGAATAGATTATAGTAACTTGTAGTAAACTATGGCTGAAATCTCACTGATCCCACTAGATGGCGTTAATTCATTAAGTGATAACTTCATTCTCTTAGCAGACAGCTTCCTACCGAGTTAGACTGATTGTAGAGGGTGAGTGTGGCAGTACATTCTTAGACTCCTTGCTATTTATATAGAGTAATTTGTGGAGGTTATTTGGAAATATTAGGAATATCAAAATGCCGAGGATGATTTATTCAAACTAAAAAACTGCAATAAGCTACAGTATTTCATTAGGTGTTTATTAATTTTATCTTTGACTTAGCCTTTGCCCTAATTGTACATCCAGTTGACAGATTCTGAACTTACAGTGTTTTTGTAATTTATTGCCTTATTATCATAGTTCTTGTTTGGGCTTCTGGAGACATTGGAAGACATTTGAAAATGGGAAGCAGATACTGCTTAAAGCATATAGGTTATAACAGATTTGATTTTAAAATCATTTGGTTCTTATAGGGATTTGGTCAATAATGATACATTTGTAGCTTATTCTGGTTCCTTAGTTATAAATGTAAAATAAAATGAACATCCCAATTCTTTAATTCTCTCTTGTCTGAATTTGAATTATTTATTATCTGCAGAGACTTTTATAATACAGATTAGTCCATTTTCAAAGTTTAAAAATTGTGCTTTTTCATAGTTACTTGTAGGCTCTAAATAAGCTACTTATGTTTTATTTTCTTTCTGTTCTGAAGAGTTCTGAAGTTAAATTTTTTTAAAGAAATGATGATGAATACATTTTACTTGCAAAAAAGTCATTCTGCATTTCATTGGAAGTGTTTTTTCTTTATGTTCAGATTCATACAGCTAGAAAACTTGTTTCAAAATCGATGGGATGATCCATCTTGAGCCAGAGTGGCTTAATTGCACTACAAACATTATTCTTCTATTCATTGCTCATGGGGAGTAAGTGGTTGGTGCTGATGGCTCCCTTAATGTTTATTTAACCATTCTAGTGTAAGGCAGTTCAGATTTCTTAGTAAGAAGATTGTTGATAGTTTCATTCATTAGTTATAATAAAAAGCTGAGAAACATCAAGAGCATTTGCCAATAGAGTCAGTATTACCTGTGTTATAAGTCAGAACAAGATGGTCTAAATATTTGGTACCCATTAATCAAATTAATATCTCAAATGAGGATTTTGCTGTTTCTCATGACCTTAGAAATCCTTAACCAAAAAACCCCCCAGCAACTGCCTAAGGTAATTTAGTATATACAAAGCATAACTATATTGTGACAGACTTTTTTTGTGACTTAAAAAAATTAGTTCACTTTGTTCTAATCACACCTTTTACACAGATTTTGCTAACGGTTGTCATATAAGAATGTATTTTAATTAACTGAAGTCCTGGCCAGTGTGGCTTGATTGGTTGGCACGTTATCCCATGAATCGAAAGGTCACGGGTTTGATATTTGATCAGGGCATGTGCCTGGGTTGCAGGTTCAGTCCCCAGTCTGGGCGCGTACAGGAGGCAACCAAACAGTATTTCTCTCTCACACCGGTGTTTCTCTCACTCTCTTCCTCTTTCTCTAAAAAGCAATGAAAAAATGCCCTCAGGTGAGGATAAAAAAATTTAACTGCATAATTTCACTTTCCATATTCAGAGAAATTTCTGATGACAGAGAAATACTGTTGTAAAGGAGAAAGATAAACATTGTTGCATAGCACTTGAGTTTATCTACCTGCTTGCGTTTCTTCCTGGGAGTAGACCTAAGAAAGAAGAGGAATAATTTTGAGTGTATGTAGGTGTATGAGTATAGTAAATGAGAAAGGGAGAGATTGGCTTTTCAGGATGCATCAGCTGTATTTCACAAATAGATCTTTGAGTGATAAGTTCCTTTGTCTTGAGTAGACACTTTAATGGAATGCTCCAGTCCTAACAAAACATAGCATTCCTCCACAGTAAAGCTTCAGTACTACGACAAAACAAACGCTTCTGCGGTATGCAAACTAGTAGGAAGGACAGTGAGTTTCTGTTGGATAAGAGGTCAAATGAACACAGTTCTTTACAACTGTTTTGTTGCAGAAAAGGATATTGGATGCTCCATGATAGCCACTGATCAAATGTTTTAGTTCATGAAATATGATCACTTACATGTTTCAAGTAGCTTTAAATATAATCTTCAAACAAGGACTTCATTTCCTTCTCTGCCCCCACCTGCAATGTCTCTTCTTTTTATTGGGGTTTAGTTGACATACAACATCATATTAGTTTCAGGTGTACAACATAATGATTTGATGTTTGTATTTTTTATTGATGTGTAATTGGCACTATATTAATTTCTTATTTTTTACCTAATTAAAAGTGAAATCCCACCCTGGCTGGTGTGGCTTAGTGGATTCAGCACCAGCCTGCAAACCAAAGGGTCACCTGTTCGAATCCCAGTCAGGGCACATGCCTGGGTTATGGGCCACTTCCCTGGTTGGGGGTGTTTGAGCGGCAACCACACATTGATGTTTCTCTCCTCTTCCTCCCTTCCCCTCTCTAAAAATAAATTACATCTTTTTTTTTAAAGTGAAATCCTTCTCCTTCGGTCAAAAGTGCAAATTTTTTGCTGTGTCCAAGGCATCTGTACAATAAGATTGGTTCTCATTGTAAAGCAGCACCATCCAGGATGTCAGGTCATTTCTGAGAACATGGACTGTTGATAAAGAGCTCTTTGGCATTGGATTATTTGATTTTTATAAAGATGAATATCTGCTGAAATTTCTGACTGTCATGCACACTTTGGTGATTTAAAAAATTTAAGGAAAATAATTTTTTTTAATTTAAGTAAAATGGAATAAGAAAAAGGAAAGAAAGGATTTTAATCATTGGTATATCTTCTTAATTTTGTACTTTGTGACTCAATTAAAAAAAGCCAACTCTGTAATTTTGTAGCAGAATTCTGAAATTACCACTTTTCTAAAAATATCACTCACAGCTGAAACTTAATATAGCTAAGCATTTTAGTTTGGGGGATGATACATATTTTCATAAAGATGTGTTTCCAAATGGAAATAGCATGGAGGCTTCTGACATAGGGAACCTTTCCAAAACAGACTGTGGTTGCCTGCGTGAGGAATATTAGGTTGCAACACTCAGAAAAGGAGATCTTGGCATGGGAAGCACTTGATGAAGGGCAAATATCCATGGAATCTAATAAAGCAATTTAAGGCGCTGTGTGGGCCTGAGTGCGAGGCCTCACCAGTAGCTCTCAAATTAAACATTGAGTGTTCCATAGTGTGCTGAGCCATGCTTATACTTCATCTTTGCTTCTGTTTTACATAATGTATCATTCTTATTTTTAATCTTCCATAACTACTAGTCATCATCCTAGTGAGAATTGCAGCCTTTTCTCACGCTGCCCTTTGTGAAAATGTCATCATAATAATGGGCAGCAGGGCAGCTTTATGGTGTCTTAAAAATCAAGTTCATCAGCATTGTTAGACTATCAGTTCATTATTTAGTGTCATTGTTAGTACTAGGAGTACCGAGTGTTTTATCATTCCAATTTTATAAAAAGGTTTTTTCCTTTTTTCTTTGAGCAGGAGTGAGGGATACAAAGGTATTGTGTTGGCGAAAAAGTTTTTTCGTACGATAGCTGTAATAACAGTTAGTTGTCTTTAACTTCATTGGAAATAATTTTGTTAGATTGTGTTGTGACAGCTGTCATATTAGCATGAATTTTTTAAAAACTACCAAAATTTGTGAATTTTTGTGTAGTCATTTTAATATTGAAGATGGAAGAGAATATGCAACATTTTCAGCGTGTTATACTTTATTATTTCAAAAAAGGTAAAAATGCAACAAATGTTATAAAGACTTGTGCAGTGTATGGAGAAGATGCTGTGACTGATCAAATGTGCAAGAAGTGGTTTGTGAAGTTTCTTGGTACTTTGACGTTTTGGCCAAATAATTCTTTGCTGTGGGTCTGTCTTATGTATTGGAAGATGTTTAGCAGCACCCCTGGCCTCTACCGACTAGAAGCCAATAGTGGGAGATAGCCGACATGCTCAAATTATCCAAATCAATAAAGCCATTGGTGAAAATGAAAAAGGTGTCTTTTATTTTACGGAAAAAACTAAACGGACTTTTTGGCCAACCCAGTATTATCCTTGTTTTGTAACCGAGGAAACTGATACTGAAGAGAGGCTGAATGATGACCAGAGTCACACAGATGGGTAAAAGGGAAATCAGCATCCTGGTTTGTACAGTGTTTTAGCCTTTGGCCCAAGCTCTCTCCTTGAGTGCAGGCACAGCATTTTCATGGTTATTTTTGTTTAATGGCACTCTACGTATACAGATTTTCTTTTCAAGACAAGAGGCATCTGAGTTTTTTCTAAAGGTTCTACTAAGGAAATTATTCTAGTCCTGTTTTTATGACCTCCTCCTGTCTCATAATTTTAAATGGGTTTAGCCAGTTGGGGAAGAACAGAAAGTCACTTAAACTGATGATGGGAGTCCCAGAGAGTTGGAGCGCACAGTGTTCAAGCTTTAGTAAAATTTCTGCTGCAGATACACATTTATTGAACTAACTTACTTTATTTGAATTTCTTTAATTTGAGCTGCACTTTAAGTAGCAAGAAAGTACATCAGTCTACTTAATGTTGAAAATGTTAAGGTTTGGGCTTTTGTTAATGGAACTTTGGCTTTTGGGAAGAAAACCCCTGAATAAACAGGTGAACTGGATGCTCAGTGGAAGGTTTCTAGCTGGGGGCAGGGGTGAGCGGTATCTAAACATCCTGAAATGCGTGCAGAATACGTGTGTATATGTTCCTACACATATGGCATTTGAGGGGGCAGGTAGGGTCCGTAGTTCTTCATTACGATCTTAAAGGGGTATGTGATACCCACTCTCCCCAATGGCAAGATCCATGATCTAAATTAATTCCCTTGTCAGGTTTGAGTATAAAGCATTTTATTTTCCCCTCAAATGAAGAAGACTACACGTGAACACCTTTTTCAGAATAGTGATTTTGAAAGCTGGAAGTGTTTGCAGAGGATTGTTCTCAGATGAATCATAATTTATAAATGGAAAGATATGGAAATTAATTATGCTTGCATTCTGTTAAAAGTTAATAAATATCACAAGTTGTAGTAAGTACAAGTCACACATTAGTTCCTTTCTCAAACATTAGCCATTCCACAGTGATTTTGAGGACTAAGTACTCTAGTTATGAAAGCCAAATATAGAAACAGATCCTGAGGATGGAGCAAAGGAAAAAGTTGCCCAAAGGAGCTCCACTCACCATTAAAATCCAGCCTGTGTGCCAGATTGTAATGATGTAAATCACTAATGAAATTCATGTTATTTGAGAGGGTTTTTTTTAAAAACATTAAGTGAGGAAGTAATTTTCCAGTAGTCAAATTTAATGAAAACATTTACTCATGTAAATAGGAGCTTTATTTTTATATATTAGTTTTACTGTTTTATTTGTTTTTACTAAAAGTAGTCACTCTTTTCCTTAGATTTCTTCATGAAATCTTTCAGAATCACTTCTAGAAATGGCATCATTTGCCATAAGTATTTTGTTTTCTCCCCCATCTAGCTTTTATAAAGTGGTGCTAACTCTGCCTTAATTTGATTTGGCATCCCTGCAATTGAACATTTGTAAGTATCTTGTATTATGGCCCATCTGGGTTGCCATAGAAACCAAAGACCTCCATCCTCTTCCCTCTAGTTAAAAATGGAATGCAAACAGGGCTTCAAAGTGACGTTTTTCTAGTACGAGTGACAGCCCTGTGAAGTGCAGAACAGAAAGGTTTCTTATTGGTTTTATTCTCCCATGGCCTGTGTACCAGTTAACTCTGATGCACACGGCTTTTCTCTTGAAAAATTGGCAAGATACTAATGGAATTTTTTAAATGCACGCATCAGGGAGAAGAAAAGAATGCATTTAATTCTTTCTGTGCTCTTATATAAAAATGCAGTGTTAGCTAACAAGGTTTTGTTTTCTCCCCTGTGTCATTAGCTGGTCTGTTGGAGCTGTGGGACACGTGGCGGAAACACCAAAGTCACTACAACTGTGGCTTTCAGTAGTAGTCTCCTTGTTTATTTCTCAGGTCAGGTGAATGTCGTTTCACCCATAGATAGGCCCTTTGGCTAAGTATAATACATTACAGTAATTTATTAGAATAGAAATTTTCATGGCCCGTCATTGGACTTGATTCTAAAACATCTTAGAGCCCCATTTCTACTACTTTGCTAGTCACAGAATCCTTGACTTGGTGGTTTTTCAACTTCCACATACCCTTTGGCTTCTCTACCAGAACAATACATGACTGCTGTGATACTCCCTCTAAACCAGCTATGTGAATAAGTCCCGGCGTATTCTTTCAGTCCTGTTAGCAAAATGTCTGGGTTTGATGGTTAAGATTTGTTGAACTATTGAAGTGGCATTACTCAAAGTTTAGAGTATGAAATTCTTATTTAAACATAGGTTTAGAATTTAGAAAATGGCACTACTAGTAATCTCTGACTGAAACAAATAATGAAAAACTGTCATATATGTGTATATCCTAGTAGGAATATTTCAGAAGTTTTGGATTAAAATCATGAAACAATTGTACTCGATGAATTCTTGGTCAGTTTTTTTTTTTTTGATTTAAGATTTTATTTATTTTTAGATGGGGGGGAGGGAGGGAGAAAGAGAAAGGGAAACATCAATGTGTGGTTGCCTTTCATGCGCCCCCTCCTGGGGACCTGGCGCACAACCCAGGCATGTGCCCTGATCTGGGAATTGAACCTGCAATCCTTTGGTTCACAGGCCAGAGCTCATTCCACTGAGCCACACCAGGCAGTGCCAGTTTAAGTCTATTATTTTTTCAAAGGAAAGCATTAAAGTCCTTAAACAACATCTACAATTTGACTGTTAGCTAGTTACCGGTAATTAAGTAGTTTCGTTAATCCCACATCTCAACTAACGGTCACTTTCAGCAGTGACTTCAGAAGTGCTATGAACATTACCGTATCTGCAACTCCCAGGAGAGTGTAAGTAAGAGACAGGGTTTAGCTGTGAGAGAACAACAGTTTCCAAATGATGCTATATTCCTTGACACACAGTGTAGACATGAATGATGCGTTTTCGTAGCATAGTGTGAGAAATGATGTAGCAGTTTCTTCATGCTCAACCGGTTGTTTCCTTTATTAAAGTGTGCTGCCTTCTCTTACAATTTGATGGGTACTGTTTGTTGTTTCTGGGTTTTTGCAAGTATCAAGCACTTGAGAGGGTTAACATTCTACCCTCAATTCTTCAGTCAGTTTAAAAATTAAAATCTTCCCTAGATCATTATTTCCATTTCCCAATGTCTGTTTAAAAAAGACTAGAGCCTGACTGGTGTGGCTCAGTTGGCTGGGCATCCTCCTGCAAAGACAAAGGTCACTGGTTCGATTTCCAGTCAGGGAACGTGCCTGAGTTGTGTGTTGTGTTTCTCACATCTGTGTTTCTCTCCCTCTCTTTCTCCCTCCCCCCTCTCTAAAAATAAATAAGTAAAATCTTAAAAAAAAAAAGACTAGAGGCGTCGCCTGTTGTTTAGTAAATGTCATATTACTGCCAGCCTTGCCGGAGGTTGTGGCTCTGCCATAGCACAGAGAAGCAGGACAAGCAAACGTTTCCGTTCACCACCGCTAAGACTCCTCCTTGTTAGAAAAGTTAAGACGTTTGTGCACGTTGGAGACAGTGGGGCTTGAACGAAATGAAAAGTGATGGGTTTCTCACCCACTGAGATGGAGAGGTTCTCATGTGGGTGTTGGTCCCTCTCTTCCTTGTGCTTTGTCATCACCAGTTATTTGTTGCTAAAAAGCAATAGAATGTTTGAGTTGTTCGACTATGGTTCTAGGTATATTTCTGCACATTATCAACACAGGTCTTCTAACCACCAATCCAGTAACTATTCACCTCCTTCTAAATAATGCATTTTTTTGGTCCTCTATAGATACATTTTAAAATTTACTTTCTAAAAATAGATGTGCATTTGTTAGAAACAAGGTAGATAATTCTACATTCTATTAATATAGTCCCAAAGAACAGTCTTCTTAAATGTAAAGAATAGAGCACAGTGGAAGTGTATACATGCCTTTCATTGGGCGCCTATTTGTTTATCTGTTAAGGGACCTGTTCAATCAACCACTAGCATGTAAACTTGCCTTACTCCATTTCTCCAAAATCATAATTTTTAATTATTGCTGATAGCCCATATTTGTTTTGTCTCAATTTTTTTCTCGGATTTAGCGTTACTCAGAATGTACACTCTTCCGGGTTTGCTCATCTTCTCTTTGTGACTGTGCTCTTCCTATTTACTGCTCTCTGCTCTGTCTACATATTTAATCTTCCAATAATTTTGCTTGTTAATGCTCTGTAAGAAATACTATAATTCCTCTGCATGTGTATATTCTATCTCCTGAAATAGCTATATGAACTATTTAAGAATTGAACTTTTTAATATTATACCACAACATCTAATGCAATACTATATGCTCTGTAAGGATACTCTGTAAATAATGTCTTCAAACCTTATACTGCCCACCACCCTATTCACGGCCCTAATATCCTTTCAAATCTAAGATGAATGATTAGCAAAATACATGCAAAACAGCAAGCAAATTTATAGTTGCGGGTGATTTCAAAGGATGTTCTGAGAATCTTTTCTAATACTGCTTTAAATTTGTGTGCTAATTGCAAAGATGGAAACCCATCTATGAATGAGTTGCCAATGTTTAAAACAAAGAAGACAGAATGGTTTGTATTTGCAGTTTATGCTCTTGTCCTCTAGGATTCAGTGGTCTTTTTAGCCTCTGTCCACAGTGCAGATGCCTGGGTAGCAGGCTGATGACTGCTGATAGTGCTACAATGTGTCGATACGAGCAAAACTGTGCTGCCATCTTCCTCACCAGCCGTGTTCAGAAATGATCTGTTTGTGCATGGACCTGTGGTATGCCTTTTTTTTTGGTACAAGAGCAGTAGAATAAGGACTGACTCGAGTTGATTGAAGCTGTAGGTTTAGGTTCCGGTAAGAGGACCTATTGCTGGTGAGGGAGGTTGAGACCGCAGAATGAGTTTGCAGCGTGAGGCAGGCCTGCCCAGCAGCGGGGTGATCCCCACTGTGAGACAGGTGGCACACGTAAACAGATGGCCCAGCAGTGGGTCAGAGCAGCAGATCCCGAGCAGGTAGAGTGGCTTCGGCCTGATTCTTCACCTGGTTAGAGAGAGTAGAATTTTAATGCCACTTTCAGACTGAAAAACAAGTGCTTAGTGAAAGAAATTCTATTCATTGGGAAATGAAAAATATGCATTATTAGGCAGAAGAGAGATCTGACTGTCCCTGGATCTGGACGGTGAAAAACCAACATCCTTGGGAGCTGCTTCCTATGGCACGGCTGGCTTTATCTTTTGGCGTGTGATCATTCAACATCATTCTGCTGAATGCTTCAGCAGGTAACGTGCAGCAAGAAAATAATAAATTGTGTCTTTGATACTGGGTTTTAAAGAATTATGAATTATTTGGTTGTAAGCAGAAATCTGATATTTGCATTAAGAAAAACATTTTTTAAAAGGATACCATGGTGGTGGTATAAAGACATGCAGTAACCGAAGTTTGTTACGGTGTTAAGGAGAAAAAAAATATTAATGGAAAAATCCTTCCATTTCATATATAAAGCATAGAAAAGAAGGAAGAGTTTAGTAGAATTCCCTGATTTAATCATCCATCTTCAAAATGTAAATGTAAACAATCATTTCTCTGCCAAACACTTTCAGAAGTACTAAGCATCTCATTAATTTTCAGAAACAAGACTTGCTGTGGTTTCATATCTCTAGAAAAGTGTTTTAAATATAACATTTGATGAAGGAAGTGCTGTACCACTTGAGTTCCTATACTTTAATTCTCTGCTTGTCAGATCCCACTTACCGTAGACCAACATCCTCAGTGCGTACATTTGCCAGAGAAAGCGCGTTAGTAGTGAGGAGCATTGTCAGGATACCTGTTGACCTTCCTTAGGTCGCTGTGATTGGGGATGTGCCCAGAAACACGAACTACCATGGAAACCTCACTCCAAGGTGCTGAGAGGGCTGTGAATGCCATTGGTTAGGGCAGAGGTATAAATATAGCTACCTTTTGTTTCCCAAATAATCTTATTCAAGATTAATTGTGCCAGCACCTACTTCCCAAATTGGCTTTCATTTTACCTGCTCAAGCATGTAACACCAGCCTTTGCTCAGGGTAGAGACAGCACTAATTACCTTTGTGCATGTGGAAAGTAGCATACCGGGCACTGCATTAAAAACTCCAGGAGAATGTGGCATTAACAGAATAGGTCTCTCTGTCTTCTCTCTCTCAAAAAGAGAAATTACTTACATGGCCACTGTCAAGAAGGATAGAGATAGACTTAGTGCTAGTTCTTAACCAGTTTTCAAAAAAATGAGTTACTAAAAGATCCATAAGGAGAAATACTGGAGCAGGTAAACTACCTTCACAAGACGCAGCCTGTAGACACCGAGATGACCTACTTGTAATATAGGTCACCCTGTAATTGTATCCCCTATAAGCTTTGGTAAATTGAATACATTTCTTATGAGATGCTATGTTATCAAAGGTTAGAAAAATAATAATAAATTTGGTTTTACTATTGTAAAGATTATCAGAAGATTCTCGAATCACTTTTGGTTTAAACAAGCTCCCATCATCTGTTTGCTGGTTTCCAGCTTCATGTGTTTGGTTTGTTTTTGTCTACATGTGTGTAATGGAGCTGAATATGTGTGCCAATAAGTAGAGGAGTGGTGGAGCTGCGTTCAGCTTCTGCTTAAGTCTGCAGTATCGAAGTGTTCTTTTTGTTGCATGTGCGGGTGTTGCAGACTCAGTAGAGCCTTATCAAATGCAGCCAGTTGGTGCTGCTGGTATGAAAGCACAGGGGAGCTCTCATGTGGAAGGTTAATGGAGTGTAATTATAAAGAAAAATGAACTGCTCAACCAACTCTATTTCCCTCCACCTGCACCAAGAGTGACAAGTGTTCTGATCTTTTATAAACCTGGGAGCAGAGGTTTAACCCTCTAAAATTATGACAGTATAACTGTCACACAAACAAACACCCTGTGAAGTATAGGTGTGCACCCCTGTGTAGGAATGATTCCTTCCTGTTTCAGGGAGTCTCGGTTAGGAAAGGAACACCTTCAACCACCAAGAAAAGCTCCGTGTTAAACATTGTACTTTCATCTCACTTCTTCTTTTCCACTCAATTTGTTCCGTTTTCTTTTCCTAAAGATGCCTTCTCCCCTCTGATTAGGGACAAGGCTGACAGCCTGCACACGAGTAGGTCTGTTCCACTGTATCCATCAGGTGACAAATACCCTTGCTTTCTCCAAGCAGGCCCATCGCACTTGCCCTCACAGCCCTCCTTGAGTCAGCTGGGTTAACAGGGTTGGAAGTAATAATCATCTCTTTTCATGATCAGCATCTAAGCAGAGTGGGCTGTGGGATACCTAGGTACTGTCTAACAGGTCTCTCTCTCGGGATCTTCGTGTAGCATAGAGATTACATGTCTTCTAATGGTCTCAAGATTGAGTTACATTCTTATGTCCTTTGGTTGAAAATGTTACAGGAAATTTTAGTAAGATAAACGTAGCTGGGAGGAACGAGGACAGAGAAGGATCAGGGAGACATTCAAAGGGTGCGGTAACTGGACAAATCTGTGTTGGTGGTGTGTCACGCTGCCAGTGAATGTAGCTGTTGTCCTGCCACTGGAACATTTGAAGAGTAAGCGGAGCTGGATTGCGGAGCTGGGTTGATTTAGTGCTTTTGCCAGCTCAGCATGGAGTTGAAATAAGGTGTTTGCAGAGTGATGCACCAACAACAAAACCCCTGACATCTTGTTCTTACCAGGCTTAAAACATAGCCACTCTTGGCGAGGTTGTGCTGCCTACCAAGATAAGTAAATTCAGCATCGCATACATTAGGCCTGTGGAGACTAAGCAGAAGTGATAGCTGTGTCACTTGCACGGCAGTCTTACTGACTGAGCCCTGGTCTTGTGTGACGTGGGGGGGAGGGGCCGCCGGGATTTCTAGCAGCTGCTCTGAAGGCAGAGACGCTGATTTTAAAGCCTCTCTGTGTGGTTTATAATGTTATTTCCTCAGCCCCTTTGCATATGGGTTTTGATCATCTGTGCTCTGTTTTTACAAGCAAAATAGCTGTATAGTTTTTATGGCAGTGAGGTAAGTCTGTTAGTGAATAAAAAATTTAAACCTAGCTTTATATTAGTGGCTGGTAAGTAAAGTTTGCTATGATTTCCCCCCTTTAAAAACCCACTGGAACCCAACACTTTACCAGTTTAAATGTTGTCAGCATTTATTCCATTTATTAAATTGAAGTCATTCCAGAATTGAAGTTTTTGGCTTGAGACTGGAAGGTTAGACACAGAATCTTAAAAATGTCCATCATACTTCATAGAAGAGGAAGCATATCATTCTTTTGGATTGGCTCCAGAGTGTATCCCTGCTCAGCTGCCAGAGAGAGTATCTTTGATGACAGAAATACAGTCTCTGGCATTTTGGAGCAAGTTACCCAGCACTGCACAGTCCTTTTAAGAACATCCCCAGCACCGCTATAAAGTGCTCAGAGCAGTTTATAGGGACTTCATCTGAATGGATGTGATGCGTGTAATTGCTCCAGACCCATCTCTGGGCTGTCCCTGCCTCATCTGCGGCTGCCCTGTCTCTCCTGTCCTGGCTGTATCCTCTGGCTCTTCTCCTGCTTGGCCCCTTCACTTAGTTGGACAAGTTACTCTTCTTCCTTGGCTCTCAACAGCCTGTCTTTAATTCCTAGCTGTTTATTGTATCTAGAGACTGACGTCCAGCAAAGGATATCTCTCTCCCTTGGCCCAGCTCCCCACCCCCGTATACTCTATAATCACTTCATCCACTTGGATATCACCCAGCCTCCTGTCAGCCCCAAAAGGGTTGGCTCAGACAAATGAACTCCAGCCCTTTGTCCAGTGAACAGAGCTTCATTCAGACTAGTTCTCTAGAGTATAGGGACTCCATATTCTAATGCCCATTTTACTGTTAGGTAGCTGTGCAACTTGATTGGCCAGCAGTCACCACATGCCTTCGTTCCCCTGCCTGAATCAATTACATGACAGTGGCCTTAATCCTCCCCACACAACTGTGAGAATCTTATTTGATAAGAGGGTGTGAAAATTTATAATCATAAAGAGTTGTATAATCATATAATTACTTGAAGTAAACAAAAGTCACATCATTAGGAAATTGTTTCCTTTTAGGGTTTACGTAGGGTTCACTGAGAAAATAGGATTCTTGAAAAATTATTAAATAATCCATATGTTTATAACATGAATTCCTTTCTTCTTAATCATGTAAATGATTTTGAAAAATCTCAGTATTCAGAAACAATAACCAGTTAAGTGCAAGAGATGTTTCTGTGTTCTGGTTGGATTCCAGATCTGATTATTACATTTTTGCTTACTAGAATTCCCTGGGCAGCTTCAACAAGGTAGTTCTCATTTTTTGGACCTTTACAATGGCTGTTTAAACAGCTGCTTTCTTTAGCTCTGAAGACAGCTACAGTTTGGTGATGAGAAACTGATTTCAGTTCATTCTTACGCCAGTGTTACATGATGGGGAGGGGTTTAAATGGTCTATAAGTACTTTTAAACTGTTTTGATAAAGTTGCCACAGTTATGGAACATGCTATTACTGGAATTTTCATTCTTTCCTTATATTTTATGTATAGTTATCTGTCTTCCTTTTATCTGCAGATGTTTTATCTTACCATATTCTCCTCAGTACCCATTGAATACTTGTTTTTTATATTTGTGCCTCTTCCCACTAAAAGTGACACCCCAGTCTTTATGGCAGTAAAATTTTGATCGACCAGAAAGCCATTTTAATTTTCTGGTTATCTGAAATCCTTTTGACTCACCTCCTGTTGTTGAAAATTTTTCTAAGGAGTGGTTGATTCCTCTCCTAGTAACTACAGTTCAGCAAATGTAATTACTGTCTAGGAATTGAAAACTGGTAGCCCATGGGCTTAATCTAACTAGCAAAGATATTTTATTTGACTCAAAACGTTAAAAGCAATTTTTACATTAGTGTCTTTTGACAGGGCACTCGCTCTCCAGTTGACCTTAGTCCCCGTCCCTCCTTAGTATGTCATAGCTGGCCAGCGTCACTCACATACAGTACCTGCCCGACCCCTGTTCATGTGAACTTTCCATCCCTGAATGAAACCATTCTTTAATGATTTAGCTTCTTTGTAGTGTGTTAGGGTCATCATTGTGAGCCTTAGTCTTCTGTATACAGTGCTTATTTATAGAGGTAGAAAGTACAGATCAAGAGATTGTATTCTTGACATTCAGGGATTCATAGAATTTTAAGCAGAAAACGTTGGAGACTGAGTGAAGAAGCTGAGACCACCCAGGCTGGTGTGGCTCAGTAGACTGAGTGCCAGCCTGTGAACCAAAAGTTCCCTGGTGCGACTCCCAGTCAAGGGCACAGGCCTGGGTTGCAGGTCAGGTCCCCGATTGGGGCCACACAACAGGTATCCACACATTGATGTTTCTCTCCCTCTCTTCCTCCCTCCCTTCTACTTTCTCTAAGAATAATAAATAAAGTCTTTTTAAAAAGGAGCTAAGACTAAGGTAAATAATTTACTCAAGGTCGCAAACCTAGTTTAATAATATAGATGAGACCAGAACTCATATTTCTTGATCCTTTGTATTATTTCTACTGCATAATACTGCCTCTCTTTATTTTCCCCTAGGTTTTTTTGTGGTTTGCTATATTATGTAGTATGTACATGGTGGGGGACTATGGGATTAGATATCAGAAAGTAGAACTATTAAGTCTGACTCTATCCCTAACTTGAGACCTGGGTCAAGTCACTTAGATGCTCAGAGCCTCAGTGTCCTAGGTGGCAGGTGATATCTATCTGATATTATTGCTGTTGTTTCTATTGTAACCATTATAGAACTCAGCAGCTGCCATATTAGACTGTATCTAAAAATCAAGAGAACTACTGTGGTGCATTTAGGCAATGGAATATTATTCAGCACCAAAAAGAAACAAGCTATCAAGGCATGAGAAAACATGGAGCAAGTTTAAGTGCGTATTGCTAAGTGAAAGAAGGTTGTCAGAAAAGGCTGTCTACTGTATGATTCTAAATGACGTTGTGGAAAAGGCAAAATTATGGACACCGTAAAATGATAAGTGGTTGCCAGGTGTTGGGGGAAGAGAGGGATGAATAGGCAGGGCACAAAGAAATTTTAGGGTAGTGATATTATTTTGTGTAACACTACATTATACATTTGTCAAAACCCATGTACAACGTGCACAGTGAACCCTAGTATAAACTGGATTTGGGGTGATAGTGGTGTGTCAGTGTAGGTTCATCAGTTTAACAAATGCGCTGCTCTGGCGGGGGTGTGGACACTGAGGGAGCTGTGCGTGAGGGGCCAGGGGCGTGTGGGAATTCTCCGTACTTTCTACTCAGTTTTACCATGAACTTCAAGCTACTCTAAAAAATAGTGTTGTTTTTGTTTTGTTTTTTAATAAACTTCAGTTCACTGTCCTCTTAAGAATCTGCACCTCGGTAATGTTGTTGGATGAGGAAACTGGAGAACAATATAGTAAAAAAGTGAGCTACACCTTCACTACTAAAAAGTAAACTAAAAGAAGATAAAAATAACAAATGGTTTTTACCGTGGCCATTCCATTTTTTCTGAAACTTGGAGGATATGGTGCACATGTGTGTGTGTGTAAAGACTCGAACATACAGTGATGTGTCGATTTTATTTAGTGATTTTCATAGTGAAAATTTTTTTTCACACTTGAGATTTAATAAAATACTAAAATTTTTAATAATATTTTTTATTCATCGAGAAATTATTCATGCTTTCTTCTATTATGCTGATTCTCTATATCTCTTTAGTAAAATTTCTAGTACTTGACAATTTCAAACAAAAAAAGGTCTGAAATTGCTCTGAAATTCTGAAAGGTAGGTTCAGGTGTCTGCCGCCTCTGAGGTAGAAAATCCAGACTAAACAGAGTAGCGCAGGTCGCCCTTCGTCACACGTCTTGAAGCTCCACTCCCTTGAAGGTGCCCATCCCTCATCTTGGCAGCCCGCGTGGGCGATGGAGCTGCTCTCCCTCTGTTGTGTTATGTGGGGTCTTGTCAGAAAGTAAATTTGTAGCACTTCGTTTTTCTCTTCAGGTGTTCGTAGCAAATACTTCCATGATAAATGAAACTACTGGAATACTGAATTCTTTGTGAGATTACGAGTTACTCATTCAGTAGCTTTGGAATTTTTAAAAATCTGTGTGTTTATAGTAGATGATAAAAACTATGTTTTTCAGGATTTTGTTAAAATACTTCCCAAATCAAAGTATCAGTGTTAGTGTTGTATAAAACTTACTTTTGTTTAAGTATGAGGAAAATACTGCATTTCACCATAGACTATTTTCTACCTGATGTATCCGACCTGATATATATAGTATATTGTTCTAATACCATTGGGGTGTCTTTTTTCTCTCAAGAAAAACTGCAGAATTGAGGATTGTTAAATGGTATCCTCACCTTTGGAGATGATCGGTCCGCGTCTTAGTATATGTGTTCGGTGTAGAGCTTGGGTAAATAATCTATTATATTTGCCTCTTTCAGCATCTGATTCTGTCCTGTGTTTCTGTGAAGAGAGTTTCCTACATTATCTCACATTGTGCCCAGGGCTGGAGTAGGCAAAACAGTCTGCTTTATCTGATCAGTGTTCCATAAATGACAGGGGTTTTCCTCCTACACCCTGACTTCAGGATCGTTATTGTGCTTAAATTGTGTTTTCATATCCAGCGTGTCCGAGGCAGCCACTGTGCAGCCATTTCCCATCACAACTCTTGTGAGATGACCACAGCAGCTTCAGGACAGCACAGTGAGAGAATTTCTGCAGCCTGTGGGACAGCTGACGTTCACAGGGCAGTGCCGCCTTTTAAGTTGTGCGGCAGAGCCTTGGAGTGATGAATGACAAGCTGGTGGGGACGCAGGTCTCCAACAGGTGGTTACAGAGGGGCGTGCATTTTGCTGAAGTGCAGCTGCATTTACAAATGATTAGCCTCCCTGTCCATCTCATTGTGTGCTATAAACACAGTGATTCAGGCGCTACCTTATATTAGCAAGTAGCTAAATTATGCAGATTGTAAATGGTTCTTACGTTGTTGCTGCTATCCTCATTACTGTTTCTAGGGTCTTTGCTGGGTCAGATTACATTTAAATTGGACATCTGTCTTATACATTCAAAATCAGCCCCGAACCACTGTAGAGAGGTGTAAGGAATCTGGGCTGTGCTTTGATTTCTACACAGGGAAATATTCCCAGTGTGTTTGATTTCTGAAACAAAAAGGCAACGGGTAGCATTCTCTTTCTTAATCCTGTATGTTGGGCAATGCTCACTTTAAAAAGTAGTTGGAACTAACTATATTAAAAATCCAGTGATTGAAATACAATTGACATTAGAAATAAAAGTCACATTTAATTAGCTGTTGCTCTGAGTTAAAAATTCATGCCAGACAGATTGTATTATTCATTGGTCATCAGCCCTTTTTTTCACTGCCCTCAACAGTTTCCTAAGCTTTCAATTTGATCCTCAGAATTGTTCTGAAGCAAGCAGGACAGTATAGGTTAGTTCTTCAAAGAGATGTAGAGAACTTAAATGTAAGCCAGCTGGGTTCTGCCTTTTGCTCCCCCAGCCTTTCATTGTGGAGACATACATTGGAACCCCCGTTCCAGCACGCAGTGCTCTTTTTCAGTCTGCGTGTTTTTACTGTTGTGCTCTAGCATCTGACTACGTTCCATGTGGGATGTTACACATCTCTCTTGTGTACAACAGCTGTGTCCGTTCTTGTTTGGTGCCATTTAAAGGCAATCCCCGGTTCCTCCGAAGGGTCTCTACATCTAGGCGGGAGTTTGACCACAGCAGTCCTTCGTAGTCCTGCGTTCAGAGTAGGGGGAGGTGAGGTCGAGTTTACCTATGAGAGTGTGAATGAACTAAACAAGAAGGATGTAAACTGCGTTTCAATCAGGGCATCAAATAAAGGGGCTAATCCCCCATGGAGATGGAGTAGAAGTCCCATTCATATTAATAAAAGGTCTATTTTCTTGTGGAGATGGGATGTAAAACCTATTGATATAAATATCTGTGTGTGTATGTATGTGTGTTTTGAGGAGTAGACCCTAAAGAATATTTTTTAATTAAAAAAGTAAGCCAAAGTCTGATCAGTACCATGACATACGCATTCTCCACCATCTGTTAAGCATCTATGTAGAGAATTTTGAACTTTATCGAAAATAAACTCTGATAATTCCAACTGCTGCTGTTCCTTAATTCATTTATACTGTACCGTACAGATTCTATGACACCTTGCAGAGCTATAAAATAATTATGTTCCCAGCTCACTAAGACTAAACAAATCCTCTTCAGTAGACAACATACGCGGTTCGCTGTATGAGATGAGAGTGTAGGTACCACTGCTTTCGTACAGGTGGCATTTTTAAAGGGCATATCTCCTTTAAAAAGGTTTTAAAAGGTTAAAAGCCATATGTTAATACTCACCCCGAAATGGGATAGTAGAGAGTTTGGGGGAAACCTTCTAGTGCCTTACAAAATGAATAAGGCACAGTTATTTTTAGTTAAGTATATTTTTATAGATACTGCCACCAATATCCCTCCTCCCCTACTGTCAGAACCCCAGCCTGTGTGTCTCCGTTGGAACATTCCTTTTAGCAACTTCAGTGCCTATTCTCTCACTGAATTTCACTTATTGCATTAAGAAGGAGCTTATTTTGAGTTTATTGCTCTTCCCTGCATTTTGCTTCATAAAATGGTGGAACCTTCACTTACTTTGCAGGCACATACCTTTTACTTTGGGTGGTACTTTTGTCATTGCTATGCCAGAAACACACACCCTGTTCTTCAGAGGATGATAAGTACCTGCGGCGTCCTGAAGACTCGTCAAGTCTCCTTGCTGCATTTCAGCGTTGATGAATATTGGTGCTACTTATAAATGCAGTGATTGAATTTCAGTCAGGCAATAGAAAGTTTTTGTTGCTTTGAATAAATTCTGTCTTGGTCAACAAATGTGACTTTCTTCATGCTAGTTTTTCTGCATACAAATGTTAGTTTCTCCAATTACTTTTGAGCAATTGGTGAGTCTGAAGACATGGAAAAGTGTTTCACTGTATTGTAGGTATGAAGATAGGTAAGATTTGCCCTTGACTTTCTGGATTGTTTGACTGTTTAAGTCTCTGTGAGCCTCTGGTATGAAGGGTGAAGGTCATATTTTTAGATTGTATGGTTGATTCACGGAGGGGGGGAAGATGAATTTTTAAGGCAGTACTATGTAAGATGTCTGAGTGGGTGTGGCCCTCTCGTAATTAATATAAAACAGTCAAAGTCAACTAGAACATAAAGAAGTGGAGTGACTAGTGACTGACTGTAGAAGAGCAGAGACTTAAAGCACCGTCATCCCGGAGGACAGGGCCTTGTGCTTGGAGTTCCTTTCGAGAGAAGCTTTCTAAAATTTGTGTGAGAGTTTGACAGGAAGAAACTGGTGGCTTGCCTGGAGGGGTGGGGGCTGTCCTTCCATCTCTCCATCTTTCTTCTGTGCTAACCAAGGCCATGGAACTTGGCGTGGTTGACTTCAGAGAAAAAGAACCTGATTTTCTCTTGAATTGGACCCATAAACTCCTGTATTTTTCTTTGGGATCTGTCTTGCTGTCATGTGAACACGTTGATAGCATCACTGAATGTCACAATATTGATCACTGTGACTACCTGTCTCAGAAACTGTGACTTGAAGTGTCAGAGCCTGTGTGAACTCTTCTGCCTGAACAAGCCCTGATGAAACCTAGTGATGCCATTGTCAAGGAATCTGAGGCTGGGAATTACATCTGGGTTTGTGGAGCTGTTCTTGACAGATGGGTTGAAGGGGGTGGCAGTAGCCGTTCCGGACGCCTGGCACATTGGCCATTGTTTATAGGAAATATATTAAGGAGAGAAGATGATAAGTTATAACTTTTCTCTCTCCCTTCTGCCTTCATTCTTTCCAGCTTTTCCTCTTTCATTTTCTTCCTCCTTTAACTCTCATTAACTTAGTATGAATGACGAATGACAAAGCTTCAAAGCTCTCTTTTATATGTGAATAACATTGAAATATCATATTGTTTATGCCAGCATAACCTTCATTATTGACCAGCAGAAGTTGAGTTCTTTGTTTGAAATACATAATAGTAAAAGTATAGGCTCACTTTCTGTGGAGATGAGAGGATGCTTAGGAACTTTGCTTGATATACCACACAGCTAAGGTTTATGAGAAATTATACCTTTAGCCTCATGCTGCCACCCCCCAACTGGTACTGACCCAGACTGGGGTCCTGCTGGAGTTAATGCGACTTTTGTGTCTGCAAGAATGAACTAGAACAAGACTGGACTGCGGGACTTAGAAAGTCGGCAGCTCTCCTGCATTAGCCAGTCCTGAAACGTGTGCAGAGTCTCTGGACACCTAAGGTGCTCCTCCACCACAGAGCTCCCCTGACTTCATTTATTTTTCTAAAGACCTTGTTTACTATTTTCAGAGGGAGAATAAGGGAGGAAGAGAGAGAGAGAGAGAGACATCAGTGTGAGAGAGAAACATCAGTTGGTTGCCTCTTGCATGCCCCCAACCAGGGACCTGGCCTGCAACCCAGGCATGTGACCTGACTGGGAATCGAACTAGCGAGGTTTCAGTTCACAGGCTGGTGCTCAATCCACAGCCACACCAGCCAGGGCTCCCTTGACTTTAGATAGTTGGTTTTCAAAATGCAGTGGTATTTAAGTTACAGAAGGTATCAGTACTTCCCCCAAATCTTGATTTAAAAAAAAAATTCACAGACATGCACACCTACAAGCTTAATACTCCTTTAGCCGTCTGGTAAACACAGCAAGGTGTGCAGGAGCCCTGCGTTTCTGAGCAGCACTCTGAAACCTACCAGACCCTTCTTTCAAAACACTTTACCCGGCTCGTATGATCTGACCCGTGTCCAATCTACACAGCTCTCTTTTTCTTTTTTCTTTCCCCCCCCCCCCCTTTTCCCCCTTCTTCTCAAGGACTGATTTAAGTGTGCAAGCATTTCGAACCCTTCTGCCCCACTCCCACCCCCCACAAGTTGCACAGGCTTTGTTTCAGGCCCTGGGGGAGGAACAGTTGTAAGTGCATTGTGACTCACTACTCCCACTTTCCTGATTCTGGTTCTGATTGGTCGTCACCTTGCTCTAGCCATATGGCTGCAGAGTACTCTAGCCTGCATCCCTTTCTTGTTCTTTCCCCTACTGTTCCCTTCTGTTGCACACAACACTGGGAGTGGGTTCCGGGCTTTGTCTCTTGCTTGTAGTTTACCCCTTTAGGCAGCCAGTAGAGAACACTGTATTTCCTAAGGATGGCTGTAGAGGAGAAAAACACCCTTTCCTTTTGTGCCTGGTATAGTAATTATTTAATTTCCTGTGCTGTTTGTATTCAAAGTTTATTTTTATTTGTGTTGTATGTTTTCCTTCTGGTTTTTCTCCTCCTATTTGACTGTGTGTTGTTTTTTTTTTTAATAAAGATTTTGGAGTCCCTTTCCCTCACTACTGAGTTACACTTTCGCTTGTTTTATTGTTATGTTTGATTAATGCTGATTAACATATTTTGGAGGGGGAGTAACAGCACCTCTAAATAATTATTTAATTGTTAAATGTCTGGCAGTCACCAAGCAATAAAATCTACCTGTGACACTCAGAATTAATCCATAGCACCCCTACTATTACTTTCCCTTCTCCTAAACTATATCAGTTCAATTTCTCTGCTGTTTATACTTGAGAAATAGGATTTTGAAGATGTGTAAGTTAATTTTTATGAGCATTTGATATTTTTATTAATTTGCATTTTTATTCTGCAGGTGGTTTTTGTAGAGACATTGAACTCTGCATCCTTTTTTTTCTTCTTAATGTTTAATATTTAATGACTGAAAGAAGAAGTGCTAGCAAAGTATAAAGTATAGCAGACTTTTCCCCCCCAAAATTGGCCTTTACATGATATTTTCATTACCTAAAAAAAGTCAATAATAAAACTAATGAAAATTCTTTCAAGGATGTATTTTACATTGACTTAAACTTTTTAAAAATCCATTTTGTAAGTATTTTAATATTCAAATATGTTAAGCAAGCAGCCTGCAGGTTTGGATTCTTTAGAGAATACGTGCTGTGAAGTTGGTTAGAATCATAAGCAGGAATTTGAAAATCAACCTGCCTCTCTAATTTCACTTAACTCTTTATTTAAAGATCTCTATTCACTTCCTTTTCTCTATTCATAATCTGTATTAGAAAATGACAATCTGTTTTTATCAGAAAGAACAAACCTTAATTGGTGAACTTGCTCGAAAGTGTGTGAGAGGGGTGCTGCTTATACTTTCTTTCTGCCATGAGAGCAGGAGAGTCAGACCCCAAGTCTGGCCCCAAATGGGTACTGCACATTGTCTGAGCCGCTTGCTGGTCTTTGGTTGCGTCTCTGTATGTATCATGTGAAGACAATGAGGACATTGACGTAGCCACAGACACGGTTGTGAGGAAAAGTCCTTTCCCTCACGGAACTTAGATTCTGTTGAAACGTATTATATGTAGTAATATAATATATTACTACATATAATATTTAGTAATTGTATTATAATTACTATATTGTGTGTTATAATATAATTATATTATATATAGTAATATCTAGTAATGAAGGTATTCAGGTACACATTTTCTTAGATTTGAACAAGATCTAGAAAATTCAGCAAACCTTAAAATTTTCATCCCATGTACCTAAATCCCTACTCTGCCTAAATAAATGTATGCATTTCTACAGAGCCTACCCCGGCTAAGAAGCCCAGTTCATGAGTTACACATTTCAGTGAGTTAGAATGTCTAGGCCCTGGCCGGCAGCTCCGTGGGTTAGAGCACTGTCCTGATACTCCAAGGTTGCGAGTTCCATCCCGGGTCAGGGCACATACGAGAATCAACCAGTGAGTGCATAAACGAGTACAACAACAAATCAGTGTCTGTCTGTCTGTCTGTCTCCTGCACACAAAAAATCAGTAAATAGAATGTCTTGTTTATATTGCATATTTATGAGATCAAGTTCTTTGTTTAAAAGTCTATTTAATGTTTGACTCTGGGATAGATACAAGATACTCTTTGATTAACAAAAATTAGTATGGCTGGTATCTATACTGTCAGATGCAAGAAGCAAAATGACCAACAATGTGTCAATAACAGTTCTGAGTACTTTACATTTACCACCTGGTTTGGTACTGGTAAGAACCCTAAGATATTGTTAGTTACCTCATTTTACAGGACAGGAAATACAGCCATAGATAAGTTAAGTAACTTGGCCAATGTCATGTAACTGGTAAATAGCAAAACGGAAATTTGGATTTAGGCATTACGTTTCCAGAGTCGCAGCTTCACTGCCGCGCTCCGCTGTCCTGCCCTTCCCGCCTAGCGCGCTCAGCTGATCATACTCAAGAAATCTGAACTCTGCTATGTGACCTCCATTAACTTTACTCATGTGCATGCCTCAGTTTCCCTTTATGTATAAAAATGTTTCTTATGCCATGGGTTTCTCCTTATTTGTCGTATCTGTAAATTTTAGTTGTAACAAGTTTTATATTAAAGATGTCAGAGGCGTGTGATTGCTGCATATTTCTCTACAGCTGGTAAAACAATATTCTGATAGGTTTTATTTCTTTTTGTTCTCATTTGATAGAAGCGAGTAGTTGAACAGCTACGGAAGAATCTGATGGTAAAGCAAGAACAACCAGACAAGTTCCAAATACAGCCATTGCCACAATCTGAAAACAAACTACAAACAGCACAGCAGCAACCACTACAGCAGCTACAGCAGCAACAGCAGTACCACCACCACCACGCCCAGTCAGCTGCACCCTCTCCCAGTCTGACCGCGTCACAGGTAAAGTGTGGGTGGAGCTCTGCACGCTCCGTGTTGTAGGTCAGCGCGTTACTGGTCATGTGAGCTGGGTCTTGTTTCAGGCTATTAAGCTTAACTAGCTCTAAACAGAAGTTATTCTGGTTACTTTTTATATTAATTATATCCTATCATATCATATCGTATCTAGGATAAGAATCACTTGAAATTCATTTGTAAAAGGAAATAACCTTACTAAGGAGCAGAAATGAAATGGTTTACCACCTGTTCAAAAAGGAGGGAAAGGTAGTCAGTGACAAAGGAAAACTGTATCTCTGTATAAGAACAGAAGTAAAGTCTTATTTTGAATTTCTTGAAGTATTTATTTGAGCTTGTTCTAAAAGTCTGTATAAAGTCTGTGTGACTTCACTTCTTCTCAAATTGTTTTTCTGGAATTCTTAGCAATTACGCATGGAGATATTACAGGATTACTTGGCCCGTGAGACCAAGTAGAAAGAGGCAGTTAGAAGGGTGATATATTTCCATTATTTATAGAAACAAAATACTCATTTCTAAGTCCATATTCATGAGAATATGAATCTGTTCTAATACACTGAAGGAAATCTGAAATGGACGCTGCAGGTCAACACTAGCACTAAGGAGTAGAAGCTTAATAACGTCCTAACTTGGTGTAGCTGCGCAAATGATTTGACTGCAGAGGGCGTTTAAACCGCATAGAACGTGTGGATCGTGAGGCAGTCCAGACACACAAAAAGGACATATTTGGGAATGGCCTTCAGTTAAGAAAATTATTCAAGCTTGATCTCCATGCACTTAGATGTAATATGGGCACAGCTTTTAAAATGGGACAGTTGAGCAGTGGTTGTTGATCCTTGAAGGTCACCCCTTTAAGACTCTCTTGAAAACTCTGGATCCCCTCTCCAGAAAAATACACAGTCACACTTAATGCACTCATTATTGCACATGATGGAAGCTCTTAAATCTTTTGAAACCTAAGTGTGGGTACCTCTGACCCACCAACACCAAGTCTTCACTGTATCTCTATAGGTAAAGGAAAGTTATTGCTAGTTGGTTCCTCACTGTTTGTGGACCCTGGGCTCGTTCGTAAACAACATTTTGCAAGTGAAGAGTGCATTCCTTATGAAAACACTAAAGACAGGTGACAGCTCACAGAGGCTACTGCAGACTGGTACTCTCCTAAGTGCTTTACATGTGTAACGTACATAATCCTCCCCCCAACCCTAATAAGGAAGATGTTGTTGTCCTTGTTGTTACTATCATTATTACTATTCTCTCTTTCTTAAAAGAAAGAAAACTAAGGCAGAGAGATTAAAGAATTACCTAAAATCATGTAGGTCATATGTAGTGGAGCCAAGATTTGAGCCCAGATGTTCTGGCTGAAAAATCTGTTCGTTCATTCTCTGCTCTTCTGTACTGCCATGCAGTGCCAGAAAAAGAAATGCCAACATTATGTAAAATGCCAGAGAAGGGGAAATGAAGAATCCCTCTTGTGAGTCAGATGGTTAGAGCAGCCTACAAAATGTTTACCCTAATCTTCACCCCAAGGTTATTTGCAAATTAGGTATTCAAACTGACTTTTGAAACCCCCTGACCAAAACTTGTCCTTCTTCTGAAAGATTGTTTATCAGATTACTTTGTTGGACTTTTAAACAGGGTTGAATTGGGCTGTTCTCTTTCCAAAGTACAGTTTGATCCGAAAGGATTTATGTGGAAAGAGCGTGGTAGACTTCATTATTTTCTGGTACATAGGAATTTTCTTTAACCCTTGGAAACTTTCTGTTCAAGTAACATTTCATGTCATACTAGAGAAAATACTTAAGTAACACTTATAATAGCTATTCCCTTCCTGGTATAATCTGAATTATGTACTGCTTTGAGGTGGTGACAGTGAGGGCCCTAGGCCTGTCCCCAAAACAGTGTTGTGTGACATCTCTCCACCTGGAGCCCACCTGATAAATTTGATTGATCTGGTTAAGTTTGTTTTATATTATTTGTTTTATATAATGCAGATGCTTAATGTTAAAAGCCAAAAGATCCTCTAGGTTTTTGGTTTTACAGTAAACAATCAAGCATTGTTTATTGAGTACTCTCTATGTGCTAGATGCTGGTATACAGAGAGGTAATAATGGTCCCTGCCTAGAATCTGGTATACTATAATTACTTTCATTCATTCTGTAAATAGTTATTGAGTTTTTATTATGTGCAAGCACTGTGTTAGTCAGTGTAGAGGATAGATTCACAAATAAGACGGAATTTCTGTCTTCAAGAATTTAAAAGCTTTAGAAAAGGAGAGGAAGATGTAAACAGCTAACAAAGAAGAATAAAACGAAAGTATCAGTAAAGAGCTCTGAAAATACCAGAGGACAGAGTCATTTTGAGTGGACAGGTCAGAGAGCACTTCATAAAGGAGGTGGTGTTTGAGCCGCGCCTTGACTGATAAGTGAGATTTCAGTGATGAGCAGAGGGGAAGAGAGCATCACAGGTGTAGAGAACAATGTGAACAAAAGTATGGAGTCAAAAAAGTAAGTGTGTGCTCAGGTAATAGAGAGGAGGCTGGTGTGGCTGAAGCATGGATTTCGGGAAGTGATGGGGAGGGAGATAAAATCATGAAGTTAGGAAGAGGCCAGCTTGCGGAAGCCCCCCAATGCATGACAGAACTTTTGGGAATTTTGGCAGTTGTAGGGAGTCACTACATGACTCCCAAAGGTTCATGAGGTCAAGGACAAATGAGAAATTGTATATGGCATATATTAAATATCAAGTTCAGAAAGCAGTGACCGTTAAGTAGCAATCACAGCATGGGCAGGGAGGAGAAAGGTTTTTTATTGTAAGTCAGGTTAGCATGTACCAAGGTAGGGGGGGGCAGGGGGGCCAGGTCCCTTAGTTAACATCAGCTCATGCTTGTGTGCATATTTTGAATTTTTTTCAATCTACAGGAAATAAATGAAAAAATAGAATAGTTGAGCGCAGACATACCCTTCAACTTATATTCACAAATGTAATACAAATGTAAAGAAGCATGCAGTTAATGAAACCAAACAGAAAATGAACCCCTGCAGGCAAAAGGAGAAGAGGTCTATTTGCAGTTGTTTGAGGGTACAACAGTGACCGTCCATTCAAAATTAAACAAAGGAAATAGTCTAAAATAGGTGTGGAAGTTAATTAGAACCCACAGTAATGATCACACATTACTCTAAGTTCTGATTTGTACATTGGAGTCCATATGTTTTCAATCAATACCTCATGCTTTGTAGGTGTACAACAATAATAACTTAGCAAAAAATAAAAAATAACGAAAAGGATTTTGCAGTTAGTGCTTCTTGCCGTGTACTTCTGTATTAACTTCTAGTTCATGCACTTTGGGTTTTGTCAAAATTAAAGAACCCTTCATGCAATTGTGGGGAAACTGCTCTCTTCTCCTGAAGGCAGTCATACAGGGTTAGCGTGCGCCGGCCCAGGACAGCTTCCGTAAGAAAATTTTCTTTGTTGTTGGATACCTTTCCTCTCTTTTTTTCCTCCTGCCAGAACAGTTCAGAGGTGTTTATTAGATTTGAATCTCAAAATTATAGATTCTCTTTGTCATCTAAACTCTACACTCCAAGATTAATTTTATGTTCCTAATATTTAGAATAGAATAAGCACCAGACCAGGAGTAAAAATTCAGATAATACCTGTGTCAATACCGAGTATATTAGATAGTAAATATATTCTCCAAAAAGTTTTCCTTGATGCATATAATACTACATCTCGTGCCTGCATATACAAAGAGTTATATAGATGCTAAAATACATGGAGTGAAATTAGCCACAACTGAATGTTTATAAAGTAGAATAAAAATGCTAAGATATGAACAGTCTTGTTAGGTTTGTGTTTTTTTAAAGTGTTGCAGTTAATGGTAAGTATATAATTCAGGTGAGTTTGAGGTCTTACTTAATCCCTCTAGGGTTATTTAAAACAACCGTACCCGAACCAAGGAAGTTTCAAACAAAAGTATATTAACCTCTTTTAAAGCAGTAACAACATGCACAACTGTTTTTAAAATCCACATCGCCGAGTGCTGCTGATTAGAGCCTTACTTCAGTACCCGTGGAAGTACCTGGACTGCGTACCATCTGGTGGGACTTGCTCGCCACTTCAAAAGTTTAGACTATAATTTTAAATTGAAAGATAGAGCTGACATCACCCTGGGTTAAAAACACTTACTACAAATAGCTAGTTGGTAATGTAAGGTCCGTCCTTGCTGCTCTATTACGGTAACATTTCTAATGATTAATAGCATTTAACTTTTTATTTGGTTTTCATCACTGATAGAGAGTAGATGACCTGCTAACCCCCAAAATAAATATGAGTTTTCCCTTTTCACTCCCATTTCACATTTGAGGAGGCAGTGGCGAGCGAGGAGGGTAAGCCACTCCTACATTATTGACTCAGAGCAGAGGAAACAAAGGTTTGGGTGATTCTGATCACAGACATTAATCAGGATTGCTGATTAGGCTGTGAAGGGATAGATGAGGCCAGATCATTAAAGTTTTGGTTAAAAGAAAAAGATGTTAAAAGATTAGGTGATACATGCATGTGTATATGTATTTTAAGGAAGAGAATGGAAATAAAAAATTGCCTATAACCAAACATCTTAATACACAAGTGCTAATGTAGACACTGAAATAGAAATTCAAAGGGAATTTGTCTGGATCTGGGTCCGGGAGAGGGGGGTCCTTTCCGCTGGTGTAGAGCACCGTTGCCCAGCGGAACTTTCTGCACTGTTGGAAATATCCGCCATCCATTTTGGTCATCACTAGTCACAGGTGGCTGTTCAACATTTGAAATGTGGCTAGGTAACTGATGAACTGGTATTTTAATTTTATTTTGTTTTAATGAACTTAATTTAAACAGCTATACGCGGCTAGTAGCTACCAAATTAGACAGTGTAAGTGCAAAGTAAGAAGAAAAAGGGGGGTTACTATCCAAATCAGAACCATAAGTCGGACTAGATAAATTTTCATGTTCTGGAAATATCTGTATCTTGAATGACCGACTAGCACCACTAGATGCTGTGTGTGCCGTGCAGCCAGCTCCTTCAATATCTCTAATAAGAAGTTCAGGACAATACCACTTCAAAGCTGCAGTAGCTCTTACGTACCATCAGTCAAGTCCTCTCACCTCAGTTCCTCCTCTGATCTGTAAGGCTTTTGTCTCCACCTTGTCATGTTTCCCTGAATCTTTGATCACTACTGCAAGTTCTCCAGAGTAAGGATTATAGGTAGTGACTCACATCCCTTTGGCATCACTATATATTTTTTGGTACTTACTATACCAAACTAGTTGGTTTTATTATCCTGTGTTTGGGATTTTCTGCCTCCAAGGCCGCAGCTACACTGACCCTCACATGAGGCTCCTTCCCACCTGTCCAGGGTGACGCTCAAAAGAATGAAAAGATGCTGTCCTTTTATCCCACCTTCGTGTCACAGAAGGCAGATAATCCGAATTATAAGATGGCTTTCTTCCTATTGATGAGGTGGTAGCAGTTAAGGACAGAGACTGTGTGTATGGCAACTTGTACAAAGTTTAAATTAATTGAAAGCAAGTTAAGAATTAGAAAAACCAGAAAAAATAGATACATTCATATTCTGTGTCTGTAAACTCACCCCAGCTTGGCTGGTGGATTGAGCACCAGCCTGCGAACCAAAAGATCGCCAGTTCAATTCCCAGTCAGGGCACAGGCCTGGGGTGCAGGCTAGGTCCCCAACTGGGGGCCTGCAAGAGGCAACCAATTGTTTCTCTCCCTTTCTTTCTCCCCTCCTCCCCCTCTCTCTGAAAAAAAAAATCTTTTTTAAAAGGTGATAATTTTTTTAAAAAACCTGCCCTATTCATTGTTGAAAACCTTGTACCTGTATTAGTCACAGGTATTACTGGGAGCTTGAAGCTAAATTGAGAACTCCGGCAAACTAGAAGTTGTCTTTCTCCGCAGCAAGATGTGTGCTCTGTGCACACAAAGGACATGGCACACCGAGAGACTGGATTGATGATGAGAATGAGGTGCTTTGTTTTCTGCTGGGGGTTAGCAGCGTACTGTTCAGTGGGATCACGCTTCAGTGTCCTAATTCCTGTTCTCCATGTCTCCTAGAAGACTGTAACTACAGCTTCTATGATTACCACAAAGACACTACCTCTCGTCTTGAAAGCAGCAACTGCGACCATGCCTGCCTCTGTTGTGGGCCAGAGACCTACCATTGCTATGGTGACCGCCATCAACAGTCAGAAGGCTGTGCTCAGCACTGATGTGCAGAACACACCAGTCAACCTCCAGACGTCTAGTAAGGTCACTGGGCCTGGGGCAGAGGCTGTCCAAATTGTGGCAAAAAACACAGTCACTCTGGTAAGCCAGCAGCTGCTACTCACGTGTGCCCACATGAGAGGGTTCAGGATATGCGTTTGTAGAGTATATCCATTTTATGCTCCTGCTGGGTTTTCCAGTCGCCGTCACTCTTACCACACCAAATTCCCCTTGGGGGCTGACTAGGGACTGTAGCTTTCCTACCTTCGACTCAAATAACTTTACAGGGTTCCTGACACCAAAGACCAAGACCCATTCAGTGCGTTATCTGAGGCCAAAGTTTGGCTTGACCTGAGAGGGGAAGTGCCCTTCACAGAGGCATACACACTGTTTCATGTATCTCTCTGTCCGCTCCATGGCCCCGTTGCACTTCCTGTGAAACGTGAGTGCCTAGATTCTGGTGCTGTGTTCCTGATTTCGGGAAACTCCCTGCTGAATCCCTTTAGTTCACTCTCCCCTGAAATTGACTGTACCCAGGAAGTACCAGAGTTAAGTTAGTGGGCGCTTTAAAAATATTCAAGAAACTCTCAAATTAACAGTGTCGGTGTCCAACGTCTTTCAGAAAAAAAGATCCCTTGAAGGAAGAAGTACTTGAACAAAATTGTTCATGAGGTTTTTGGGGTAAACCATTTAGAAACTGATGTTCTCAGAGTCTTGGGAAAGGGTATCCAAATATTTGTTTAAAAGTTTGCTTCTAGAATGGCAGCTTGGTGGCTTTTGAATGATGACCAGTGATGAGTAAAACTAGAGAGCAATGAAGTGAACCTTCACCACTTAAAAAAAACAACAACAGGAAAAACCCGGAATCTTTACAGAAACAACTCGATAACTGAGCCAGGTGCTGAGAGTTCGAAAATCCTCTACAGGAATAAAGCCATTCACTGTCAGATTAAGCTCTAATGGTAGGAAAGGGCCCATTTGGCCCTGCAGCAAGTTTTCACTTTGGATCCAGTCTTGACTTTTAAAATACATAAGTGCAGGAGTTCTGGAGTGTCAAAGGAAATTGTCTAAGTTGCTGAGCCTGCAGGTATGTGAGGAAACAAATGTGACTGGTTCATTCTATGGGATGAAGTAGCGCAGGTGGGAGAGTGAAACAGTTTCTAAAGGCGTGTTAATTCAAATGATTAATTCTGTAGTGAAAGCTTGTAGAAAATATTGTCTGATCCAGGGAACAGTGATGCTGAAAGTACTTTAAGAATGTCTAGCTTTGATATTGAACATTTATTGTCGTCTCTGGTTTATTTATCTTTCTCATTTTTTAGCAGGTTCAGGCAACACCTCCTCAACCCATCAAAGTACCACAGTTTATCCCTCCTCCTAGACTCACTCCACGTCCAAACTTTCTTCCACAGGTGGGTAAGCCAGTGACAAGCCCAGCGAGGGCAAGGTGGGACGGAAACCCTCATGGGCCCTTTCTGCACAGCCTGTAATGCTCTTGTCAGCTCAGCCATATTCAGATCCCACTTAGCTACAGACTCCAGCTGCTGATTTCTGTGCTGTGATGAAGCTTACTTCATCATCAGGGTTTCTTAGCAGTGACCGATGGCAGTAGCAGGAGGATGTAAGGACAGGACAATTTCCTAAATGTAAAAAATTAAGATAACACCATTTTAAACCTTGTAATGTTAATTACTTACTCGATGAAGTTAGCCAAAACCTGCCTGCCAGTGGGGAAGGAATATAAATACCACCTTTTATTTATTTTTTTCCTATATGCCAGAGAGAGCAGGGAAGGAAACAACAGACAAACTAACCAGTAGAAGCCATTCAGTTCTGCTCCAGAAAGTGATGGCATCGAGCCTCATACCTAAACACGAAGCCTTGCTTATGAAGATTCCCACTAGGGTCTACACAGGGAACTTTCTGTGCAGGCCCAAGCAGCGCAGCCTGCCCACATTCTCCTGAGAGTATTCTTCCAGCAGCTGGGCTGAGTTCACCCTTCTCCTGGCAGAATGTCGGCGTCGCCCCAGTCTGGATCTTAAGGGGAGTTGATTTGCCTGGTAGAAAGGCTGGTAATTCCTGTCCGAGGCCTCAGGTTTTAGGCAAAGAGAGAAGAGAAAGCAATTCTGTGGTCATTGGCCATAAGTGATTTCTGAACTGCCTATGTGATTTTAATCATTTATCAGATAAATTCTTAATAAATACCTTGTGCTTCAAAAAAGGCACTAAGCCCTATGGATGCTTAGTGCTTAGCAAGACAGACTGTTCCTCACCCTCAGAGAGCTTCTGACACATGTACAGGCAATTACACTGTCCACTATGGGAAGTACAGGGTAGTCTGTACTCATTTTAAAGAGTATTACAGGAGATTTCCTTGAAGACTTGACATTCTACCTGAGACCTAAAATGCTAGTAAAGTTAGCCTGACAAAGTTTTGGGGGAAGAATAAAAATGCTTCAGGCAGAGGGCAAAACATATACTTAAGTCAGGGATGGAGAAATGCATGTAAGCTTGAGGAACCAGACAAGATTTGGTGTGGCTGACTCAGGCTGGAGTGGCAGATGAAGCTGGAGAAGCCCATGGAGCCAGAGCCGGTGGGACATCATGGGCTACATAGGAATTTGGGCCTTCTCCCAGGACTGGGGAGGGGTGGGGGGCATGAAAGCATTTACAGACAAGTACTTGGCATGGTCAGATTTTTGTTTTAGGAAACTCCTTCTTGCCACTGTGTGGAGAATAGATTAGAGGTTATCGAGACTGTGGGGAGGAAGAACAGTTAGGATATTGTCAACAATAATAATAGCTACAGTTTCGAGAATCTTGCTACATGCTACTGGCTCTGTGGGAGCTTTACATGGGTTATCTTTTCTAATTCTCACAACAGTCCCGTGAAAGTAGGTATTGCTCTTTTTTAAGTGGTGGGTCATGACTCATTAGTCAGCTGTGAAATCAGTTTAGTGAATTATGAGCAGAGTTCTTAAATAAAATGAACAAAACATAGTAGGAACTACTAGAGCACATAGCACATAAGTATTGTTTCATGAAGCTTTTATTTTATAGAGAGAGATATATATGTCTATGTGTGTGTACTGGTTACAGTGTGAAATGTATTTCCTACTGTGTGTCTGCAGCACCCACCACAGGGTCACCTTAAGTTTAGCCAAACAGTCAGACTCACACTTGGCACCAGTCTACTTAGAATGTAACAGGGCAGAAACCAGTACTTGCCAGGTTTTGCTCAGCTGAGACATTTGTCTTGTGTGGGCGTGAGTCCCTGCAGTAGCGCATAGAGTGGTCTCTACCGCTGTCCAGGGATAGATAGCTCAGCTGCAGGGAGACCGGGACAGTGGGAGAGCCATTCTGGCATAGAAGCCTTTTGCCTCACAGAAGCCATATCCTATAACAAATCCATAGGCATGGCTTTCAAGGTCCCCAATGGACATACCCTGTTATGAGTCATCCCACCTTGGGAAACCCAAAGTGTGGTGTCCCATCAAGTATTTATAAATCTCCCCATTCACAATAAAGAGTCATTTTTACTATAAGCAATGTTGCCTGGTAACATAGTTGACATTGTTACCTTTATCAGGTTTCCAGGAGAACAGAGCTAGAGAGTTAACTGAAGGTCAAACTCTAATGCATAAGGGGAAAGGATTTTGCTCACGGGGGCTGCAGGTCGGGCGGAGGGTGGTCACAGTTTAGAAAGTTTGAGAAATACTGGCTTAGAGAGATCAGGTATGTTGCCATAGTTTATACAGCTAATGAGTGGTAGAATCAGGATTTAAACTCAGGCAAGGCTGACCCCATGTTTTTAATCACAATTTTCTGCCATTGTTTCAGTAAGCCAAACATGGGGTAAAGGAGTGGCAGTGCGGACAGAAAGCGGGACATATTTGAGAAGGATTTAGGAAGCAGAGGTGGAGGAGGAAGCATCAGGAGGTATATTTAGGAAAGGAAAGGCCGTTTACTGAGGGGATGACTGTAGGAAGAGGAGAAGGTTGAAAGAAGAAATTAAAGCATTTTAGACATGTTGATTTTGAAGTACTTGTGAGATTTCCAAGTAGAGATGTCTAACAGGCAGTTGAATGTGATTCTGAAATTTAGGGAATGTCTGGTCCTAAGTTACAAGTGCGGAAGTCTTCAGTGCACAGATGGTAATTGAAGCCATAGGTGGGTGAGAGCTCCCAGGAGGAGTGAGGACACTGGGAAGAAAAGGACAGAATCCTGAGAAATACCCACATTCAGTATTGGACAGAGGAAGAGGAAACCCACAGGGAGAATGAGAGAAGGAGTGGCCAAGATGGGGAGTTTAGGGGCCACAGATGGGGGTGAACTGAGGCTGTGGGTAGGAAGAAATTTAGAGTGTGAATTAAGGCCACTGGAAGCACTGTTACCATACTCTGGGCACAAGTCTCTGGATCGGGTGTTTGACCTCGGCCTGAAAGAGGCGGCATGATATAATAGAGGGAGCTAGGTTTAGAGTCGGAAGAACTGCGTTCTAGGGTAGCAACTGGACCCTCTTAAGAGCTGATGAGTATTTTATACAATTACATCTCTTAAGACCTATAGAAATAATAAAACCAAAGTGAGTATTAATATTTGTACTAAATAACATTTCACATACATAGTGTGGAAGATCTGACAATAATTTAGACTTACAGGAAGTTTCTTTAAGTAATACGATAATTGTTCTCTCTTTCCCCATAGGTTCGACCCAAGCCTGTGGCCCAGAATAACATTCCTATTGCCCCAGCACCTCCTCCCATGCTTGCAGCTCCTCAACTTATCCAGAGGCCTGTTATGCTGACCAAGTTTACCCCCACGACCCTCCCTACCTCCCAGAATTCCATCCACCCCGTCCGTGTCGTCAATGGGCAGACTGCAACCATAGCCAAAACGTTCCCCATGGCCCAGCTCACCAGCATTGTGATAGCTACTCCAGGGACCAGACTCGCTGGACCTCAAACTGTACAGCTTAGCAAGCCAAGCCTTGAAAAACAGGTACAGGCAAGAGTATGCACCTGCTCCGAGCAGTAGCCTTGCTGTTGCGGCTGGGCTGCCTCTAAATACATCTTCTCAGGGGCTTTCTATCTCAGCACCATTATCAATTACCTGTTGCTCATTGCGTGATAATTTATTCAAAATGCAAAAGGGCCATTCTTACTGAAGAAAGTTGGGTTGCTTTTTCCATTATCCCTTTATACGTAGATGGATTCAGAGTCCTGTGTGAATGAGCTCCCCCTGCTGGTTCCGAAGCAGGAATTCACGGATGGGTTCTGCTACCCCCAGCCAGGAAGCACAGATGAGGTAGTAAACTGAAAAGGCTATCTTAGTTTCGGCCCAGTAAGAATCCAGATGAGGATAGAACTCTGAAAGTCAGGAATAATAAACAAAAGAAGGAAAGGGATTTCACCTTAAAGATTTTCCCCGGTTATTACAAATAATGAAGAGCCAGATGAAAAAAAAATTAAAATTTCTAAAGAGCATTCTTTTAACTCTAGAGAATACTGACATTTTAGTTGAAATATTGAAGCCTTTATTTATATCTCTAAAAGCAGATGTTTCTTTAAAAACATGAGACTAGAGAAATACAAGTAATCTCCCAAAATACTTAAGGGTTCTATGACAGAAGACTTCTAAAAACATAAAAAAGGATTTATAGGTAGTCACCATATATTCTACTTAAAGAAAAACAGTAACGAAAAAACAACTTTGCACAGAAAAGCATCCTCTTTCAGAGAGTTGCTTTAAAAAGTCATTGACCTACTTCTAATTGCTCAGGCTTGAGATCTCATTCATCTGAAAATAGTCTGGTGATCCTGAATCTTCTGCTTCTGGATGGCTGACTGTGATTCAGAGAGGCTGGCCAGACGGTGGGGAATGAGAAGGCTTTCTGCCGCCTTGGCCTCCTTGAACAGAGGAACCTTTTGCATGGAGCACCTGGCTTTCTACCCGGGCAGCTCATAAGTACAGCTGGCCTTTCACTGAGAAGCTGGGTGCCAAAATCTTGTGCTCAGACCACACAAGAGAGAGCATGTCTGTTCCCCGGGAGCCTGCTCAAACCCCCAGGAAATGCTTTGGGGAGCATTCAAAAATACTTACACATATGTTAGGTCAGAAGTTTTCAAATTTATTATCGGCAGAACTTCAATATTAAAATATTGAATGTAGAATGCACAAGCTTAGGAGTTGGGGTAGAAGCGTGTTTGAGATCATCTGCCCTTGTGCTCTGGGCTGGCTGTCAGTACTGCGGGGGACCTTTAGAATGATAAAGAATGTGATTTCAAAACGCTATCTCAGATTGCTCAATATTATTCCTCACTGACCTCTTTTTTGATATTTTTAGTAGACAAGAATTTTTTCAGTTTTATCTTATTTTTACATTTCTTGGGTTTTTTTCTGATTACAAAGATAATACATATTCACTGTAAAAGAAAAATTCAAACATTACAGAAATATATATTGGAGAAAATGCATCCCCCCATAATCTACAAGTACGAAAAGAATAAAATTCCCACAAAATTTAACCCACCCAAAAGTTGCTATTAACAGTATAGGTTCTATTCCTCCACATATTTCCTGTATACATACTATCATTTTAAAGCAAAAAAAAAAATCAACATAAAAAAAAAAGAAAAGAAAAAAATCAACATGTATTATTTTGTAACTTGCTCTTTTTCTTATGAGAGCTTGAATGTCTTTTATGTCTTGGCCTTACACATTGATACAGCTTTTAATTTTAATATCATAGAAAGGCATCCATGAATTCTTAAAAATAATATTTTCTAGTGGTAAATTCTGTGGTCTCTCTCCTTGTTGACCTAGCAGAGGGCTCCAGTCCTTGCTGTTTCAGTTGAGTCGTCTCCCTGGCTGACAGTCGTCCAGGTTAGCCGACTAGGCTCAGGAAGGGTGATCAGCAAGGTTACCAGCAAGGGTCCTCTTTAGACCAGACTCCATTCTCAAAATTCTGTTCGGATTTTTCCACTATCTCTCCTTTCTCCTCATGTTCAGTTCCCAATATCACATATATAGTCTTCAAGGAATCTCAGAGATGGGCTAGAGTGAAGCAATGTAAATACGGGGTGGGGGGGCAAACGTAGGTTTACAGTTGTGAGTACATGAAATAGTTTATTCTTTTCTTATTTATCAGTTGTTGTATTATTTCCCATATGGACAACTGCAGACCTACTTTTGCCTCACCCTGTGTGTACCCGTGAAGTACACTTAGAGCCTGCTCACAGAGTTACCCAGACCTGCTCCCAACACTCTCTGTGACCAAGCTAGGTGGGTTCCTTTCTGCCTTCTGCTGTTCCTTTAGGGTGATAGCATTCATCCCATAAAAATATGTTTAGGTGCGAGCTGCTATGCCACATGTGGTATCTCAGCACAAAGGTAGATAACTCAAAGGCTTTGCCCTCAGAGAGCTTAATCTCTGGTGCATTTGGAGCTGGCATCGAGAGGCTCTTCCCCAGGGGAGGAAGCCTTGCAAGTTGTACAGAGTCAAAGACCCCCCCCACCTTGACATAGGAAAGGGAGAAGACCGTGTTCATTAGAACAGTGGTGGTCTTACTTCTTCTCCTGCCAGGGATCATCAGCTTTCTTATCCACCCTTGACTTAGCACTTACTAGAAGCCACATTACATCGTGGCTCTGAAAAAATGAGTGGTAGAATTGAGAGCTTTGAGACTAGAAATATAGGGAGAAAAGTAAATGAATCCAAACTTATATCATAGGCCCTGCACTACTACCTTTATGTCCTTATCCTGGCTAGCACCTAGGAAATGGGGCTAAACACCTGTTGATGATGGAATCAGATAAAGTGTTTCAAGTCCATTAGACTGTGTCTGACCCAGTTAGTTCGCAGGAATTGTTTGTTTCTATGCAACAAAGACCTCTATGTATGCCCCAAGGCTCAGCTACTGAAAAAATCCCAGGTTTTATGACAAAAACTGCCAGACTGCCAGCATTCCCATACTTCCATATACAAGGTCTGTCCAGAGGGAATCCAGGCATGTAATATGAAAAATAGAGATGTTTATTGAAGAAGATACAAGGTAGAAGAAACAGTGTACATAGAATAATGATGGCTCAGTCCCCTTCAGAGTAGGCACCTGGGGACCCCACAGAGTTCTCCCAATCGCCATCAGCTTCCCCGTCATATTTTTCTGAATCTCATCTATGGTCTGATATCTCTTCCCTTTCAAAGGTGATTTTAGTTTTGGGAGAACCCACAAGTTGCAGGGTGCCAGATCTGGGCTATAGGGAGACTGAGTCACCTGGGTGATTTGATGTCACACCAGAAAAATTCTTCAAGAGGTGATGCATGAGTAGGCACATTGTCATGAGTGGGTGCATTGTTGTGATGAAGCTGCCAATCACCAGTTGCCCTTAGCTGTGGCCTTCTGAATCATCTGAATAGATTACGCTGAGGAATGTTTAAGCTTACTGCAAAATTTGGTGCAGATTCGTTGCTCTACTCACTCAGTCATTTTGAATGCAATGGCCACCCAGTACACATGCTCACTCGATGGTGTCTACCACCCCCACTGACTGGTACAGTGAAGGCATTGTTCACGCATGCGCATTCCCGTCCACTCTCCTTAGCTGCCACCTTACATGGATGTTGTGCAAACCATTCTTGTTATATTAACAATGGCTGGACTTTTTCTTGAAAGACCTCATATGTCTTGCATAGGAACCGACACAGTATCCTCTAAAAGAAGAAATACTTCCAAGATGAGAATATTATCTGATGTGGTACCCTCAAATCCCAGTCTTGCCCTCTTAGTAAACTTGAATTGGTGACCCTGCCTTCCATTTTAATACTATCATAGGGAAAACAGATCCCAGTGACCAAACAATGGATTTTGCTTTGCTGTCAATTCAGATTTATTTAACCTTAATTGATAAAACTATTTGGACATTTATTTATTTGCTAGTTCCTGACCTTGATTTTTCGTGCAGCCAATTCTCAGAAGGTAAATTTGGAATTAAGGGTATAAAATGGTTAACTTACTTCTAGTCTTGTCCAGAGTTTTTGATTTCTTTCTTCATAATACTAGAAAGAACAGGATTTACAAATTTAAATAGCCATGGGTGTGAAGCAAGAAATATAAATGAGTAAAGCAGCTGGAATTTTTACTTTTTCTTTTTTGTTGTTGAAATATATATTTATTCTGATACTTCTGTTCAGTTGTACAACTTACTTAGTGCAAATTATCAGATAAGTTTTACATTTCTTTAGGGCTGAGACTTAACTGACTTCAAATCTGGAATCTTGGAGTTTGAGGTCAGGGAATGCACGCACGCCTGCTTTACCACACGTTGTTTAAGCGCAGAAAGCTCCCCCTCGTCCTGGCGGGTGTGGCTCAGTCAGTTGGAGTGTCGTCCTGTCTCTGAGAGGTTGCAGGTTCGATTCCTGGTCAGGGCACCTACCTAGGGTGCGAGTTTGATCTCCAGTCTGGGCGTGTTCAGGAGGCAACCAGTCGATGTTTCTCTCTTGCATCAATGTTTCTGTCTGTCCCTTTCTCTTTTTTGAAAAGCAAAGAAAAAAAATGTTCTTGGGTGAGAATTAAAAACCAAAATTAAATGCCAGTTCCCAACAAAGATTTAAGGAAAAAAGCTCCCTTACCAACCCTTTGGGCCAGTATCAACAGATCGTCCAGGTGGCAATTGTTTAATTCTGTAGTGTCTGATCCTGTCCACAAAGAGTTTGTGTACAGGTCCCTTGTTAGTGTCACGGCTGTCACACCAGCATTCCTCCTCACCTGGGCTGGGACTGCAGGCTGACTGGCAGGGGAGCCTGAACAGCCTCTGAAGAACCACGGCGGTTCTGTTATGGACAGGAAGCCTCTCGGAGACAGTCTGCTATTTTCCCACTTTTAATGGGAATAAGAGTGCAAGAAATATTCCACTTTTATTCTTAATTCCTCTTTGAAATAGTAACATAAGCGTGATGAAGTTCACCATGCGGCCTTGGTGCCGAGAAGACAGTAGAAAGTGGGAGAGACTGCGGTAGACTGCCACGTAATACTCCATCTCCAGGAAGTAGCTACTTCTTGACCACAGCCAATTTTTATCATAAGGAAACTTTTTCAAGAAAAGCCAAAGTCCAGATGTTTTGAGAAATTGCCTAGTTTTTAAAATACTAATAAATATTTAAACACCATGCAGGCAAAAAATATCTGCAGGGAAGTTTCACCTCTGGATAAAGGTTTATAATCTCTGATAGAGACCAAACTTTTAGCTTTATCCATTTTGTTTGTTTCCCAACTTAATTTGTTAAATTGAGGTGAAATTCACATCACATAAAATTAACAATGTTGAAGTGAATAATTTTAAGCAAAATGACATATAATGAAACCAATTTTACCATAGGCTAGTTGATATGATATACATTAGGAGCTTGTTTATATCAAGTAGTCTGTAGTAAAATTGGTTAAAGTTGTGGTTTCCAAGAACCTATTGACAACATTAAGTGAGGCCTAACTGTACACACTTAGATGCTTTCATCTGATGCCATCTGGCAAGTCACTCCAGCCACTCCAGGTGGACAAAACAAAGGTCAGTCTCTGTACAGTCCTCAGGGAATCACCAAACAGGTCAAAGTGTGCAACCACAGGTTTTTTGAGGACGAGGTCCATGTTGCTCCCCCTGGCACCCTCAAGACATACCAGGAACACAGGTTGCCGTCCCCACGACCTCTGCCCAGCTAGGGAACGGGGTTTTGTAGATAGGTAAGGAAAAATATTTTTTATATATTTATTGATTATGCTATTACAGTTGTCCCATTTCTGCCCCTTCACTCCACTCCATCCTGCCCACCCCCTCCCTCCCACATTCCCCCCCTATAGTTAATGTCCATGGGTCATACTTATAAGTTCTTTGGCTTCTACATTTCCTATACTATTCTTACCCTCCCCCTGTCTATTTTCTACCTACCATTTATGCTACTTATTCTCTGTACCTTTCCCCCCTCTATACCCCTCCCACTCCCCTGTTGATAACTCTCCATGTGATCTCCATTTCTGTGGTTCTCTTCCTGTTCTAGTTTTTTGCTTAGTTTGCTTTTGTTTTTGTTTTAGGTGTGGTTGTTAATAACTGTGAGTTTGCTGGCATTTTTACTGTTCATATTTTTTATCTTCTTTTTCTTAGATAAATCCCTTTAACATTTCATATAATAAGGGCTTGATGATGATGAATTCCTTGAACTTGACCTTATCTGAGAAGCACTTTATCTGCCCTTCCATTCTAAATGATAGCTTTGCTGGATAGAGTAATCTTGGATGTAGGTCCTTGTCTTTCATGACTTGGAATACTCCTTTCCAGCCCCTTCTTGCCTGTAAGGTCACTTTTGAGAAATCATCTGAGTGTCTTATGGGCACTCCTTTGTAGGTAACTGTGTCCTTTTCTCTTGCTGCTTCTAAGATTCTGTCCTTCTGTTTAATCTTGGGTAATGTAATTCTGATGTGCCTTGGTGTGTTCCAAGCTTGGGTCCAGCTTCTTTGGGACTCTCTGAGTTTCCTGGACTTCCTGGAAGTCTATTTCCTTTGCCAGATTAGGGAAGTTCTTCATTATTTGTTCAAATAAGTTTTCAATTTTTTGTTCTTCCTCTTCTCCTTCCGGCACCCTTATAATTTGGATGTTGGAATGTTTCAAGATGTCCTGGAGGTTCCTAAGCCTCTCCTCATTTTTTTGAATTCTTGTTTCTTCATTCTTTTCTGGTTGGATGTTTCTTTCTTCCTTCTGGTCCACACTGTTGAGTACCAGTTTCCTTCCCATCACTATTGGTTCCCTGTACATTTTCCTTTATTTCTCTTAGCATAGCCTTCATTTTTTCATCTAATTTGTGACCAAATTCAACCAATTCTGTGAGCATCCTGATTATCAGTGTTTTGAACTGTGCATCTGATAGGTTGGCTATCTCTTCGTTGCTTAGTTGTATTTTTTTCTGGAGCTTTGATCTGTTCTTTCATTTGGGCCATTTTTTTGGTCTCAGCACACCTATTATTTAGTAAGGGGTGGAGCCTTAGGTGTTCACCAGGGCTGGGTAACCCTGAGCGCTGTGCTATGACACTGTACGTGGAGGAAGGGCTAAGAGGGAGTAATGGCGCTTGCTCCACTCTCTGCTGGATTTCAGTCACTCCCTCTGCTTACCCACAATCACACTGGGCCCCTCTGGTGCTGATTCCCGAGTGGGTGGGCTTGTCCATGCTCTAGACCCCCGTGGGTCTCTCCAACGACCTCTCCTGTGAGGCTGGGAGTTTCTCCTGCTGCTGCCTCAACCCCCATGGGTGTTTTCAGTCAGAGGTTTGAGGCTCTGGAGCCCTCGGTTGTGTGGTCTGCTTCGCTCCCCCACCATTCCTCCTGGTTTATCTACACGCAAATGTGGGGCCGTGTGGGGCCGCAGTGTCTGCTAGCTGTCACACTGCCTGCCCCGTTCGCTCCACAGTCTGCCACCTCGCTGGGCCCGCCAGCCGCTGAGTTGCCGCAAGTCCTCTCTGCCCTGGCTGCCCGTCTCCGCCCCTCCTACCAGTCTGGATGAATGTTTCTTCTTTATCTTCTTGGTTGTCGGACTTCCATACAATTCAGTTTTCTGTCAGTTTGGTTATTTTTTGTTTTTAAACTGTTGTTGTCCTTCTTTTGGTTGTGCAAGGAGGCGCAGTGTGTCTACCTATGCCTCCATCTTGGGCAGAAGCGGAAAAATATTTTCTTAGTGAAAGGTAGCAGCCCTTTCATAAGTGCCCCCCTAGTTGCAGTAAGTTTTTTATTAGATTCCAGAGTTCTCAAGAGTTGATTCTGTTTTTACCAGCGTAATGGTTGCTTCACTAAAGGATTGGTCCTTAGAGTCCCCTGTTTTGCCATTTCTGCAATGTCACTCTCTGACCCTAAAGGCTTTTGTTTGTTTTAGAGCGCTTAAAACGACAGTCATTATGTCACATAGTTTCTGAGGGTCAGGAATCAGGTTGCCGCTTAGCTGGGTGGTTCTGGCTCACAGTCCCTCAAAAGTGTGCATTCAGCTAGTTGGCCAGGGCTGCAGTTATCTCAGAGGCTCAGCTGGAGCTGGATAATCCACTTCCAGTCTCGGTCACGTGGTTGTTGGCCGGAGGTTCAGTTCCTCACCACATGGGTCTCCACAGTGCAGGTCACACGTGGCAGCTGGCCTCCCCCAGGTGAGAGGTCTGTGAGAGAAAAATACCTCTCCAGTGTTTGGGTTTTTTTTTTTTTTAATGTTTTTTACCCAACCCTGACACAATTGTATTCTTCTGTGTGAAAGAGAGAATTTGAACCCTGGATAATTCCTTAGTGGAGAGGAATTGGTTTGTCCTTGCCTGGAGGTGTTAGCACCCAGTGCTTTGCTCAGCCTTAAAGACTGAAGTGACTTCAAGGAACTTCTTACAGCCTGGAGTGGGGCAGACCTTCTCCCTCCCTCCTCCCTCAGACTCCTGTCCTTCCACGTTAACAGAGCTATGGAAATAAGCTTTCTGGACACCCAAGATCTTAAAAATGTCATTACAAACTGTTTTCCCATGTGTTCCCTTGTAGGTGTGTTTGGTGGTTTGTTTATGGAGTAAATGTGTCCTTTTTGGTTCAAAAATGCGTGTGGTATGAGAGAGGAGACACAAGGGATTCTTCTTGTAGGTGGCCTTCCCCACTCAGGAGATCAGCATCTCTTTACAGCATATTTACAGTATCCCTGCTCCACGTGAGGCACTGCACCAAGCGCAGAGGGGAGCAGGAGTGCGTAGGACAGTCGCTGCTATTGAGCAGGTTACAGTGTAGAGGAGGAAAGAGGACAAGACACTGGTAAAAAAAAAATAATAACAAAAGCAGCATTTTTACCGCAAAACAGACACTTACACTTTCCTAAAGTAACACGAGAAATGAGGAAAACGTGGAAGCAGCCAGGAAAGAATATGAAAGATCTTTGCAGTTGAGTTAGTTTTTTAGATCTAGTAAAATATTTCTCAGCATAATGATTTTTGAGAACTTCCGATGTCTTGCCTGTAGGACCACAGTCTTTGTATTTGGCTCCTGGTCATCAATAATCGGTTTCAATCTCACGTATTTAATTACTTGTTGTTGCCATACGAAGAGACCATTGGCATCTGCTTTTTTAATTTTGAAAAGGTAAATTAGGTTCCTGTTTAGTTTTATATCCACTGTTCTAGCATCATTTCAACATTTACAGAGGGCTTCATAAAGTGAATTATCCGCTGGGTCATGATAAGAATAGTAATGCAAGCCCAATCTGCCAATTTGCTAGCTGCTGTTTGTGTTTGAAGATGATAACACTACTGGTGCTTCCTTTGTTTGACTGGTGTCTGGAAGACAAGGTTGCAGGTAATCAGGATGTCAGCCTCTTGCAAGATGACCTTCCCTGGCTATTGCATCTCTCTAATGGACGATGCAGGCAGGTTTTAAATATCCCAAGTGACGGTAGTCTTTTAGATTATGATTATGATTAGAAATGTACTGACATAGAAGAGTGTGTATGTGAGATTTTTTTTACATTAGTCAGATCTTAAGCACACCATGGACTGGAGCTTGACCCGTATGTAACAGGAGTGGGCTTGCTTTTGGAAAACTGCCCCTATATTCTAAAATACATTAAAATCAGAGCTGCCTACACTTTATTTTTATACATAGGAATTGAGCCATGGATTTTTCTTTTTGTATAATTTAAACTATTTATTTACAGACTGATATTTACTCTAGTTATATAATTTACCCACTTCAACTGGGTCATTGCATTTTACAGGGTCTTACCTGCTTTATTTACTGTTTCCATCTTGAGTATGTTCTTCTTTTCTTCCATGTTGACTACAGTCAAACTGTTTGTTTTTAGTCTTTTAAAGAAAAATGAATTCTGAATTTTCATTTAATTTTCCTCTCCTAGACAATTAAATCTCACACAGAAGCAGATGAGAAACAAGCAGAGAGCCGCACCGTCACTCCACCTGCTGCACCCAAACCAAAACGGGAGGAGAACCCTCAGGTAGGCCCAGCCCTCCAAAGGCGGGCTCAGTCTAGAGATGTGGCTTATTCTCACACACAAGGAGGGGCACTTGCTCCTGAATCACTTTATTTGTCTTGTCTTTTGCTTTCTCACTATCCAGTAATGTTACTGCCAAGTCAGATAGGCGTAGGGCAGACTAAGAGTATGGCCTTGAGTGTCGATGAGCTGGCCTACAGGCTTTTCATACACATGCTACAAATTTGAAATGTAAGGTTAGGGATTTTTTTCCCAGATACCCCATTGCATTTCTAATGACGATTGTGTTTTATTTGTCCCAGCCTACATATATAAGGTGTTCAGTTCACTCAGGGAAGGTCTGTTTATATTATCGATTACAGTTGTTACATGTGCTTTTTGTTATTACTATTGTATTGCACTAGATTCCCCGATCCCAGATGAACCAGTAGCTGAAAGGTAGTTCATTGATGCCTAAAAGTGGGGATGAAAATAGTAACATCTGTATCACAACTTAGGATAGAATTATAAACCAAAATAGCAAATGAGACTCTGGTACAAATGTAGAATGTGAATTCATATGTCCTTAGACAGGAGAATTTTTAAGTGTGATAATTTTGCACACGCATGAAAGAAAACTTGGACAGGTAATCTGATGATGAGTTTCCAGTGTCTGGATTTTATTAGACCAGCAATCCATTTCCTTCTCCCCTCAGTGCTTTCTCTGTAGGGAGAGAGACCCTGTCGTGTAGTGTCATGAAGCCATCAAAGTTGCATGTCATTTTTTAAAAACAAAACAAAACAGTGATTTATGAAGCCAGTGAAGGTTTTTCTAAAACAAGGACAAATTTTAATTCTTTATGATATGATATGGATTAATTTTTAATTTATCTTAAAGAAAGGACCAAAACTTGAACAAAAAGGACTAGTCCTGCAAACTGCTGAGAAACTTGTAAAATCATCCATAAAGTTAATAATAAGTATTATACTTGGAGAAAAAAATAGAGCAAGCCATCAGCAAGATTCCCTTATGAGGAGAACCCCAGGACGTCTCCTGTCAGTGGCGCAGTGGCAAGCAGGCCCCGCCAGCACGGGTAGCAGCAGGCATTTCACCTCTCGCTGGACGGGACCACCGCCTTAACGAGAGCAGACTGGTCCTTGGCCTGCGTATGATACACAGATGGGCAAAAGCTGTTCCACAAAAGGGGACTTTTTTTTTTGTTTAGTGATTCTTTGTGACCTCCTGATCCAGACCGGCAAAGATGAGCTGGATGTGAATGGCCAAGAAGGGTTCTGTCACTCGATTAAAGAAAGTGCATCTAAGTGGCAGTGCTCACACTGCTTTATTAACAGAGAACAGCTGGTAGACAGCCTTCTAATCTTGATTAAGTTTCGAGTGAATAGTGAAAATTAGGAGTGTAGTTATGTGGCAGCCATAAAATGTATGCCATTTCAATGTGCACGGCAGAAAATGGGCAGCGTGCAACACTACTTTTTTTGTAAAACACTCTGGCTGTTGGGGGAGAGATGCCCACCTAAGGTTGGAATAAGAAATAAAATAAAAACATTCTGCAGCCTTGGCTAATGAGTCTTAGTAGATTGAGTGCCAACCTGTGAACCAAGGGTCCCAACTCAGTTCCCAGTCAGGGGACATGCCTGGATTTTGGGCCCAGTCCCCGGGCCGGGGCATTTGAGAGACAACCCCACACTGATGTTTCTCTCCCTCTCTTTCTCCTTCCCTTCCCCTCGGTCTAAAAATAAATAAATAAAATCTTTTAAAAAAGATGGGAGAAAAACAAGGGGGGAAAAAACATTTCTTCAGGAATCTGAGGATCAGTAAAGGGCATTTTTATGTTCTTCAGTGGCTTCCTCAAGGACTGTGTCTTCATAAAACTCTATCTTGAGTACCCTGAACCTCTCATGTTAGGCCAAAATATCATGATATTTAATGTTGAGAATGAAATGTCAGGATTTTTTTAAGACCAAAGTGTTGTAAAAATAATTCTGTAAGAGTTTGTCTCCCAGCAATTAATGATACTCTTTACTCAGCGGCGTAAGGAACTGGTAGTACATTATTCAGCGTACATAGGAGCCACATGCAGTGGTGCCGTGGGAAAGGAAGACCTGTTTTCCAGACCACACGCAACCAGACAGCAAAGTAGGCATCAGTCTGTTGCCGTGTCCAACTTTAAGCATCTGATGTTTCAGCTTTGGGGTGCAGTATCCTAATCAATCTAGTCAGAGAATGCTCGTAAGTTTTAGGCCAGTATTTGAATGAGAAATCATAGTATTAAGCAGAGCCACCTGCTATCATTCCTAAAACTCATTAGCTTTCAGTTTGCATTGTCCAGTCAGTGGTGGCAGAAACGTAAGACACTCTGACTTATCACGACAAGTGCACCACATAGAATTTGAGCTTGTTGTGTGGGAGGCTCTGCATGTTTTTCAAATAGGAAATCCTCTTCTAAGAGGATTTTCTGGGGGGTAAAAAAACTTTGATCACTCAAGATGCTGATTTCTGTCATTGAGGAAGTAGATGCAGGCCCTTGTCCTTCTGGTTTGGGTCCCTGTGAGACAAGGAGGCTGCAGGGTGGCTTCGTAGCTTTTAAGAGTAGAGCCCGTCCTGCTCTTTGTCCACCTGAACTTGGCCTCCTTTAGGCACCAGCCTGTGGGGCTGCCTTTCCCTAGGACTCTAACTAGGAACATGCAGTTGGCTTTGTGGGAACCCAAACTAAAGCATATTCATCTTTTGTTTCTCTGGCACAGAAACTTGCCTTCATGGTGTCTCTAGGGTTGGTAACACATGACCATCTAGAAGGTAAGAGAACATACTCATGATGTTGCCTCGCTTCTGGCTCAGGGCTGTGTTCCTGAAAACGGTGTTTGATTGCATTGCTGGAATAGGAAACTGAAACACAAATAGAGTATTATTCAATCACTGTGGACTTATTTCCTTTATAGAGTAAAAATTGCTATTGTTCATCCCCTCCCCTTCCTGTCATTGTGTATCCACACTACTACTGTGGGCAAACCATCCGGTTGCCTGGATTAAGGTGACTTCTATTCACTTAGGGGTGTTTTCCCCCAACAGCATGAAGTAGCAAATGCCCCTCGGACTTTGTATTTTCAATGACTCTTGGTTATCAGAATCTTAAGAACAGCTAGAAAGCTGTACCTGTCTTGGTTTCCAAATTGAAGAATGGTGAACTATGTTAATTCAGTCTAGGTCTGTGGATAAAGTTCATCCACACCTGTATTACAGTGATCTAAAAATAAATCAGGACAGCTTGTTTACAAGTGTTGTCTGCCATTAAGCTCTCAGTCACAGAGAGCCTCGCTGTGGGACAGCGTGGTCTTGGTTTCCCAGAGGCAACAGTAGACAGACCTATGTATTTGCAGTGGGCTTGCCTCTGCTGAGGCTGCCACGGAACAGAGATTGTGCCCCGTTTCTAGTTTGTCATGAGAAAACCAACAGTTAAAACAATGAAGTTAAGTTTTTGAGGTTCTCCATATCTCTCTTCTAATTCAAACATTTTGCTTCCCCAAGAAATCCAAAGCAAGAGGCAAGAGCGAAAAAGAAGAACAACGGCAAATCCAGTGTACAGTGGAGCAGTCTTTGAGCCAGAGGTACTCGCGGACAGCACTCGACCCTTCCCTCTCTGTTCCAGTTTCATTTGTGACTTGTTCAGCACCTCCTATTTGAAAACCTCCTTAAAGCAGCACCCTGATTGTACTTAACCAGCTTTCTGAAGTGATGGGTTTTTTTCTGGCTGATTCCATTATTTCATTTTTATTATTCACTGCTTTCCCCTTAGTTTTTCCCTAAGTTTGAACAGATACAAACCTTTCTTAAAAATCTAACTCATTCTGGCTTCAACTTAGTTATCATCTGAAGCAGAGGAAGAACTCTCTGGAATATTATCTCAGAGCCAAGTATATAAAATAAAATATGTTGGCACTGAGACCTTGGGGTGACTGGCACTAACAGGTTGGGATGTTGACAGGCATGCTGTGCTTGGTCTTTAGCTTTTGCCAGCGTTAGTAGTAACCATGCTCTTCAACCAGTCACATTTCCTTCTTCAATCCTCAAAGCGTAAGAAGAGTGCAGTCACATACCTGAATAGTACAATGCATCCTGGGACCCGGAAGAGAGGTCAGTACCTTTTTACATCTGGCCCTTGCTGCTGCCTTTGCTTTCTGTGTTGTGTTTCTTCCCTCTTCCCTTGAAAATAGTTTTGTTGTTGTTATTCTCTAAGAATGGGGGGAAAAGAGAGTGAGATTTCTTATTAGAGTTCTGTGTACTGAATCAAGTGCTGCCTTTCATGGTAGCAAAGCTGACTCAGGGGAATGGCTTAGTGCAGCAGTTCTGCCCCAAGCCCACCAGGCCACCACGAGGACAGCACAGTGAACAGAACACTGTGTAAAAGGAAGCCTTTTAGCATTGTTGAGCAGAACACAGCACTGCTGTTGCCAAGGTGCTCTTAGTGGTGTCTAGTCATCCTGCTGCCAGAGAGACCAGAGCACCATCACTCTTACGTTTCCGGGAGCTGCAGACTTTCCAGGAAGGGGCGAGGGAGCCACACTGAAAACCTAGCATCTGTGAGAAGAAAGGTCACTGTCAAACAGGCTTCCAAGAGCAGAAATGCCTAGAGAGCTCCATCTCCGCATTTGGCCTCCCCTGGGCAGGCGGTCCACCTCACGCTTAGGGCGGAGACGGCAGCAGCAGCAGCTCTCACTATGCAGGTCTAAATAGGTCCTAATGGCTCAGGGTTTGAGCTCATAAACAAGGTTCTGAAATTGTTCCTTGATGTCAGTAATACATCCCAAGGTCCCTTTCTCCACATGATAATGTGTCCCTGAATTATAGTTTCAAGCTAGAAAGGTTGCAGAGGGAGTGGAGCAGCATACTAATTTTTGCATATGCACACACAATCTCAGAGCTACCGGAAGCTTAGGAGGTCATCCCGACCCTTTGTCTGCCTTGGGGAGGGCTGCAGCTGTACCACTGCCGCCTCCGCCCCAAAGAGCTAGCGTACCCACCCTTAGTGACCCATTCTCATGTTGCATCGGCCCCGTCCTGCCAAGTGGTCAAAAATATTTAGATGAGAAACCCTAAGCCATTGCTTCATATCAGTTCCTGGGCCACAGTAATCAGTGTCACAGGTTATTTTGTGTTGTTTTGTTTTGTTGTGAGTGATTTTTAGAACCCCCAGCCAGAAGCCACAGTTTATTGGCCTGCTGGTGGGCTGTATCTACTACAAGGACAGGGGTTAAATGAGCCAGAAAGACCTTGGCGTCTTGTACCAAGGTCAGAGGGTGAAAGCCTGCATTCCCAGTGCATAGGACACGCCTTCAGTGGGTAAACAAAGAGCATTCATCTTGCACTTCTTCTCACAGCACTAAATTCCCCAGAAAAGGCAAACCAGTACGATCCGCCTTTGTACAGCAGACATTCCCAGTTCAGCACACATCGGTCATGTTTGGGTTACGTCTGACAGAATCAGGGCTCCTGTGCATAACTTTGGTATAAATCATAACTGCTGGCAAAGTCATGATCCTGCGAACCATCCACGGGTGCTCGTAGGCAGTTGTACACTTCTCTGGCTCTTTTTTATTTCCCTTTGGTGTTCCGGGCATACACGTCTGTTTATGCACAGCTTACAAGCTGTGTCCCTGGCCTTAGAAGACAGGACGCTATCAGGCAAGAGTAGTTGGCCTGGACTTTCCACACCCATTAGGGTTCATTTATCAATACGCTGTAGCCATGAAGTTTGATTCAAAATACTCTTGCTCAAATCAGGTCTCTCAGTCAGCAGTGTTGCGGATGACAGCCTTTCCCGAGATGGGGAACAGTCCCAGTTCTTAGACACGTCGTTCACCATGTCATTCACCAGAATGTGGTAGAAAGCGGGGAGACAGTGCTGGATCAGCTGGGGAGGACACCCGAGTCCAGACCTGCTTCAGTTCATATTTAGGCTCAGGACATCTTTTTAGTTCTTAGGTTCCAGCTACTCCTAGAACGGATCTCTCACTAGCTCTACCAGCAAGGGTAGAATAGTTGACTTGAATTTTGTCTCCTTGATTCACCTTTCTCCATCCTTATAAGTGGTGAAATGACAAAAAAAAAAAAAAATAGGGAGGAGAGAAAAGGAAAAGCAGAAATCCTAAGTAAATGCAGTTGAGGGAACTGAGGATCATCATTATTATAAGAATGGCGGTTGCAGAGAAACATTAGAGAACAGCATGCAGAAGACATGGGGAGGTCTTGTTCCTGGCCCTGGCCCCCAGGGGCTCTGGTTCTTGCACAAGAAATCTCAAATGGCAGTTGTCCAGGAACGTCACTGTTATCTGCCCAGGCAAGGCCCTACAACATGACCCAGCACCTCCTGTCATTCTCCATGTTCTCTCTTATCCTCCCTTCTTTTGAGACTCATGCAGTTGTTTCTAATGACATTTAAATCTTTGCTTCTCTTCCTCTCTTCGGGACTGTGGTATTAACCTCTGTCTGCTACCTCACTTCCTTTTCCATGCTAGCCAATGAGGAACACTGGCCAAAGGTATGTAAGATCATGTTTCCCCCTTTCTTTCCCTCCCCCTTTTCCCCTTTTGTTCCCTTCTCTTGGTATATAGGTCGTCCTCCAAAATACAATGCAGTGCTGGGGTTTGGAGCCCTTACCCCAACATCCCCCCCATCCAGTCATCCTGACTCCCCTGAAAATGAAAAGACAGAGACCACATTCACTTTCCCTGCACCTGTCCAGCCTGTGTCCCTGCCCAGCCCCACCTCCACAGACGTAAGTAACTCGGGAAAAGCTCACTGTGTTTCTGAGAGCTCCAGTCGGGGAAACAGTTACCCTGTGTTTTCTGCTTACCAGCTGCATCTCCTTGACTAACCCTGGAACAGCAGTAACCCCTACAGGACACTGTGAGCCAGTAAGGCCGCTACTGCAGGGGCCCTGGGTCCTGCTGTGTCCTTGAGATCATGTGAAATACAACATCAGGAGGCTCAGTCGGAGTGCTCAGAGTCCGGGTTTCATGTGCTGTGAATGAGTTCTCAGGAAGGAGGATGGGGTGGGCAGTCAGCTCATATCATCAAAAGGTGTGCAGGCTGCCATCATCCGTGTTTGGAGGGGGAGGCGAACAAGCTGCGTGTTCCCCTAGCAGTTGTTGCTTCCAGCTTCAAGTAGGATTCAAGAAATGGCAGACTCTCTAAAGCAGCTTTCTTCAGCAGAGTTGGTTAGAACCAGATTCCAGAAAAAGTGTCAAATACTTAGTGGTCCTTCACCCAGAAACTGCAGGCCTGTCAACTAGTGCCCTGAGTTTTTAAATGAGCATTTACAAAGCAGTGAATTCAGTCAACAAACACTCACTGAGCATTATTCTCCAGCAAGCACTGTTCTTGGGGCTGGAGACAGAAGAGAGAACAAAACCAACTCCCTGCCCCCAGGGAGCTCATATTTCATGGCCAGAGGCAGGTGATAAGCAAACGAACACGAGTGTCAGAGAGTGACAAGTGCTGTGAAAAAATGGGACAGACAAGGGGCATAAGCAGTTATGGCAAGAGGTTGCTGTTTTATGAAGAATCCTGAGAAATCCTTTCTGATAGGAAGGGGAGTGCAGGGGGGAAGAGCATTCCATGCAGAGGGAACAGCAGTGCCGAAGCCCTGAGGGAGAAATGTACAGAGCGTGGAAGAAAAGAGGCCAGGATAGCTGGGGCAGTGGGAGATGAGACCCCAGAGCTGCAGGGCCTTGGGGCTGTTACTGTACCTGAAATAGATCACTAGAGGGTTTTGAGTGAAAGTGTGATGTAATTTTTTAACTTATTTTGAACAATTTCAAACCTACAAAACAGTTACAGTAACAACACAAGGAGCCAATGTATACCCTTCCTAGATGGACCAGTTATTACTATTTGGTCACAAATACTTCTCCCCCCCACCCACAACACACATTAACACACACACACACAGAAGCATTTGCACACTCATGCACATACATGAACACACACTCCTTTTTGAACTGATTAAAAAGATATTGCAGACATCATGAATCTTCACCCAGAAATACTTTATATGTCCTAAGAATAAAGATATTCTCTGATACAGATAGCCACAATACAGTTACCAAATTGAGAAATGTTACTATTGATCAATGTTATGACATGGTATGTAGTTCGTACTCAGATTTCTTCTTTTGGCTCAGTTATTTCAATTACTGCCGTAGTGGCACTTTCTTATTTCTGCTCCAGGATGCAATCCAAGATCACTCTTGATACTTACTGTCTCTGTAGACTCCTTACTCTGGATCAGCTTCTCAGCCTTTCTTTTGTCTTTTGTGACATTGATAGTTTTCAAAAGATAGGCCAGTTGCTATGTAGAGCATCCCCCTCCGTCCCCCATCCGGAGGGACATTCCCTCAAGAGTGGATTTGAGCTGTGCCTTTTTGTAGGGACACTAGATAAGTGGTGATGAGTCGCCCTCAGTGTGTCACAGCAGGAGGCACGTGTTGTCAGTCCACCCCGTTGTTGGTGATGTTAACGTTTCCTCTCTTAAAATAGATTCTGTCAGATTTCTCCACCTGTATGGGTGTCAGTTTCCTCCGGTGGAGGCAGCTTTGAGTCTGTGTACATACCCACTTCCCCAACAAACTGTTATCCAGTGGTTTAGTATCCTTTGATAGTTCTTGCCTGCATTTGTTATTTTAAGGTGTTTGCAGAACTGATTTGGATTTTTAAAGGATCGCTGTGTGGAATCCGGAGAAGAGACTATGGGGAGGAAGGATGGAGGCAGGGAGACCAGGGAGGAGGCTTTGCGGTCGTCCAAGCAGAGCCAGTGCTGGCTTGGCCTAACAGGGTGGCAGCAGTAGAGGTGGAGAAAAGTGACGGAATCTGCATCTATTTTGAAAAGCCAGCAGGATTAAATAATGGGGTATGATAAAGAGGACAGTCAAGGGTGAACGGTGAATGGCTGAAGCTGCCATTTACTGGAGACGATGAGAGTAGCAGTTTTGGCGTGTCCCATTTCTTTTGTGAATCACGGAGCTCGTCTTTAGGATCACCTTCAGGTAAAATGTCCCTTTGATTTGCAGGTTCTTAGTATTAGTAAAGGTCTACCCCTCTCCAAAGAGCAAAAGAATGCCGCATGCACATCCTAAGTTAAAGTTCCAGAAACAACAAAGAAAGCATCCTCTTTGGAGGACGGGGTCACAAAGAGTCTGTTCTCTGACAGGTTTCCTTCCTTTAACACGGTGGCTGTAGACCCACCCTAGCACTCAAGTTTCAGCATTTCATCCAGCTTTCCTGACTTTTGGCTTTAGGAATTGACTCAGGTTTTCTCTGCCTGGCCTGGTAACCAGCACCAGGAGTCCCTGTGAATTTGGTGGCACCAGCTTTTCCCAGCTCTTTCTCAGTGAAAGCACTGCCAAGGGCCTGACAGCTCATAGCTTCTGGGTGGGGCTCTCCCCCAGGGTGGCACGCAGTGCTGGGGACAGATGAGTCTTTGGTTCTGCTTGTGAGTCTTTCTCTGAAACAATGTTGTTTTTATTTTTTGTGATTTTTAGCTGACGGGTTTTATAAAATGGTTTTCTTGAAAGGATCCACTCAGATCCAACCACAAACTAAAAGCTTCTGCCAGGTTTTGTGTTAAAATGCAAATACCATTCTTTTTGGAAATCTAAAGGTAAAAGGAAACTTTTCTAAAACCACCAAATAGGTTGGTAACTTCCTAGGTTAAACCTAGTGGAATGGATTCTTGAAAAACGATAATTGACTTCTACTTTTACAGTATCCCAGCGGTGGCCGTGATTAAAACTGACGCACAGGGCGCTGTGTTTTGCTGCGGGGCGGCATAAGTCCCAACAACATTAATTAAACAGTAACAGTTGAGAGGCAGGCATTTCCTGGAGATCAATAACCATCTAGAGGAGTTGCTAATACAAGACTCAGCTGGGCACTGATCCTCAGGATGTACCTTGTTGCCACTATCATCATTTTTATGAGAAGGGAAGATATGTCGACAGAGCTACACAATTTTTTTTATAAAATGATGAAGTTGCAGTTGATAGAACCAGGGTGTTTCTAAAAAGCACATGTCGTCAGCTCCTAGCAAAGAATCATGGGTCAGCCAGCTTTCTACTTACCATTTAGTTTATGGTCAGGATTTGGTGAGTCAGCAAAGCCCAAGCTTTTTTGGTACAGCACCTCTGTGGGACCTTTTCTGCTCTGTTTAAGCAAAGAACCAATTCTGTGCGGATGAAATACATATCATTTTATATTCATTTCTGTGGGCAGTCGTTCTCAGGTCTGGTCTGGAGGACCCTGAGGCTCTTTCAGAGGGCCCATAAAATCAAAACTATTTTCATGTCAGTGATCCACCATTCTTTTCCAGTCTCACTCGCGTTCTCAGGAGTGAGCGGTGGAGTTTTCCAGACACTACGTGACAGGGTGACGGCTCAGGGGGAGTGCCCCATGTGTTCTGGGGTTTCAGATTTTTTCAGTGCACTGTTTTTGTAACTTCCTGTGGTTCTGTAATTATTTCAAAACTGAACGTTTTAAAACTTCTAATACAGTAAAAAATATATATATATATATATATATATATACACACACACACACATATGTATATATAACCCCCCTAGGTCCTTAGTAAATTCAAGGTCCGGAGGTCCTTAGTAAATTTAAGAGCGTAATGGGGACCCTGACACCGAAAAGATTAAGAGCTGCCGCGGTAGGCCATGTGAAGAGGACAGAAGTCTGTTTTTCTTCCTTCAGCAACTGGAAAGGAATTTTGTGATTTTTATTTTATGTACTCTCCGTCCTCCACTTCTTGATGTTCTCCGGCTTCAGGAGCAAGGGAAAGTGAGCAGAACTCCTTACCCAAATAGCCCCTCTGAACAAAATGTCCACTTTGTCTCATCTCCTTCATCTCTGCTAATTTCGTCTGTGGTGCATGTGAAACATTCTGAAACTCTAGAATTTTTATCAGCTTCCTAAAGATGCAGACTTAAAACAGGGGGCTAAGGCTCAAGAAAGACTAGCTCTCTAGAGAAGAACACCCCAGCCTGGTTTTAAGAATGAAGAAGGAAGCCTCGGTTGCTAGTGGGATGAGCCCGCACCGCTGTCAGTGCTGGCAGGTGAGCTGCCAGACTGCATTCTCAGGCAGCGCTTTTGCGCATGTACTGAGAATCTTTTTCACTCAGAAATGCCCAGAGGTAACATTTTCTTACTAAGAAAGGTTAAAATCCAACCACACTCTGATTATCTTATAACTTTCTCAGCTGGTTTTCTAGGCTGCTGGATACCCTAGTGAATTACAGAGAAAGTTTCCTTTCCCGGAGAGAAATTGTAGGTCTGGGAAGATACGCTTCCTCCGCGGCAGTAGTTGAGGGTTATAAGCATGGAAAGGAAGAATCAAGCATTGCTGTCTGCACCATTGCTTCCTGTGCACAGTTTCTGATTTAGGCCTTTTGGCAGAATAGCCTAGAAATCTGAAACAGCACTTTGGAAGTGAAAAGGAGTCTGGTGTTCGCTGTGGCACCGCCTTTGCTGGCTCACCTCTGACACGTCCCTTCAGCCTTCCCTTCCCCGGTGTCTTCAGCAGCATTGATTCTGTTCAGAGAATAGGTTAGGGATTGACTTGCTGAAAAATACCTGCTTAATCCCTCTTTTTCTTCTGCAGTGTTCTCCTCTCCAAATTTTAAATAGACCTGCTTTTTTTTTTCTCATGGTGCCTTCTGTTCAAACGGCTCCAGCAGACTTACCTGAGCACTCAGGCTTACTGAGCGGGTCGGGCAGGCAGAGCGCACAGAGGCGCTCTTCTCTGCTCACCTGGTGCGGTAGTTGACTGGGAAGGCTACAGCCGCCCAGAATAGAACGGTCCATTGAACAGCAAATGTCAGAATCTGGTTTTAAGAGAGAACATTGTCAGCTGTTGTCTTGGCTTTTAAATCCTTCATACTAGAAAGCTTATATAAGTTTAATTGACTCCTGACTTAATCTTTTCCCATTTGAAATTTCACTGTATTTTTTTCTCCCTGAGCAAAGGGTTTAGTAAAATTCCATTTCTTGTCTGTTGTTGTTCCCAATCCCTCTCAATTTCCTCCAGAAATGATAGGTAATGAGAATCGTTTGTATAATTGATTTTAGAACACTTTGATGAACGGATTTCAGTGTCTTACACTTTCTGATTATGGGTTGGGCTCCACCAAAACGTAATAAATGCTGAGTTGTCACCTGTAAAGTTAACTGTGGCCTAGGTAACTGCAGAGCTTTCCTATAAAGTCTACTTTAAAATTAAGAAGTCTGCCCCTGCCCAGGGAACCTCGGCTGGATGGGGCAGGTGGGGGCTTGTGCCATTTGTGCTTTTCTTGAATACTCTTGTAACATGTTAGAGGGGCAGAGCTAATTGTCCTGAAGCAGTTGTATGTATTCAGAATGTCCATGTTAGCATTCATACTTTACCATTTTGTCCTTTCTCTTACCTTTCTTCTCAATTTCATAGGGTGATATCCATGAGGATTTTTGCAGCGTTTGCAGAAAAAGCGGTCAGTTGCTGATGTGCGACACGTGTTCCCGTGTGTATCATCTGGACTGCCTAGACCCTCCTCTGAAAACGATTCCCAAGGGCATGTGGATCTGTCCCAGATGTCAGGACCAGGTATTGTGGGGGGTCGGACAGAGTGTGGGGCCAAGGGGGAGAGAGACACTGCAGTCGGGAGGACTTCCTTTGCCCTTGGAGCTGGGGGAGTGGCGCCTCTTCTTCCGAGGCTTTCTGTCATCCGTGTACTGGTGGAGACACTGTAACTGCTTCCCTTTATTTGAAAAGACTTATCTTCCCATTACCTTGACCCTTAAAAGCCCATAGGACTTTCTGCTTCACTCTCTTAAGAATGGTCCAAACCTACTATATGGTTTTGAAACTCTTCTGAAAATAAAATTCTTCAATGGCAGTGCTCAGTTGGTGGTTTCATTCCGATGACCAGTGTCACTTTCCCCTGCGTCGCCATCAGGATTGGAGAGCTGACTGCAGAGCGCTGTCTCAGCGTTTCGTGGACGTGAACAGCACGCACAGAGCTCTGCACTGCTTAGTGAAAGGGATACATTCTGAGAAATGTCACTGGGTGACTTTTGTCGTGAAGACATCACAGAGTGCACTGACACGCACCTCGCTGTGCTGCACGCCCAGGCTGTGTGGTGTAGCCTCTTGCTCCTGGCTGCAGCGCATCCCCGTGCAAAACAGCATGAGACTAAACCGAGCACGAGAGGAAATGATGCGATTGGGAGACGCAGGAAACACAAGAGATGTGAGCTGAGGCCAGTGTAACACAGCACGGTTTTATAGCGAACTTCTTGTTTTTAATAAATACACTCTAACATAACAACAAATAGTATAGCAAATACCTAAACAGTAACATAGTTGTGTGTTATCATTATCAAGTATCATGTACATAGGTGTATGTACTTTTGTACAACTGGTAGTGCCGTAGATTGGGTACACCAGCAGCACCACAGACACGTGAGGAATATGTGTTCCACGATGTTAACAACAGCTATGACGCCACTGGGCGATAGGAATTTGCCGGTTCCATCAGAACCTTATGGGACCGCTGAGGTGTATGTGGTCCGCCATGGACCAAGCATTGCCACACACGACTGTGTTACCAGCTGTCCTAGCCTCTTCCCCCTTCTCTGTTCAGTTTCTGATTTCTTTTTCTCAGCTATCCATGTGTATTAACATTTTTATTGTAAGTGGTCTCAAGTCTTTTCTGGAAGTCGGCAAATTATAAATGATAAATAAGCAGGCTCAGTAGCTCGGCAGACATTGGGATCCTGCTTGGTGTTTTGGGATTCTGACTGGAGAGAATTCTGCGTTTCCCCTCCTAGTCTTTGTCCTCTTCCCGCTGTCTTCCGGGTGTAGTTAGCAGAGACAGTTCTCTCTGTTCTCTCCCAGTTGCTGCTTTGCGACCCTCTGATCATTTTCCACAGGGGATCTAGAGTATACTTTAGTATATAGAGCTGATACTTTTATTTCCTTTGTCAGGCTGTCTTTGGGGGACATATAAAGTTAAAACCGAGACAGGCAGCCCGTCTCAGGTCAAGGACGAAACTGCCGTGGCTGCGGACATCGTGCAGACTTGCAGCTAATGCTGGTGGTTCTGGCTGTGGGGGGGCATTGGGGTCAGCGGCACGTATGAAAAGAAAGGAATGCCCAGCCAAGTCCCAGCCTCTCTCTAAGCCGGGACTCAGGTAGCTTGGCTCTTCCTGCTTCATATCTCATTCTCTTAGGCTGACATCTGGAAGTTCGTAGTCCAGAAACTGTAGACCAGGGTTTTGCCACTGTAATCATTCCTGGATTTTTGTCTGCCAGTAGCTACAAAAATTTACCAACACCGTTGCTTGTAATTACACAGTGGATGTGCATTTATACCTCCTTCTCAAGGTAAAAGTCTAAAAATCTTTTCAGATGCTGAAGAAGGAAGAAGCAATTCCATGGCCTGGAACTTTAGCAATTGTTCATTCCTATATCGCCTACAAAGCAGGTAAAGAATTACCCATAACCCCTTTTGTGTAATCTTCCTTGTTTAAAAAAAAGTTACTCGAAGGAAGTATTGCTTTGTTTTCAGAAGGAAACTTAAAGTTAAAAATGAAAAGCTTTTAATGAATGAAGTGGAAAGTTGTGCAGCACTGTCTTGGGAAGGAAAAATGAGAAGTAGATCCTGCGCATGTTAAACCAGGCCCAGGCCACTGACAGTTTCCTCAGCGTGCCTGCACGTGCACCGGGGCGTTCTGGTGGGTGGGGTCCACACACTGGCCGTGGGGCCCAGTCATTCTGAACACAGTGGCCTTTTCGAGGAATTTATTCTTAAAAATGGTTCCCTTTTTTTTTCAGCAAAAGAAGAAGAGAAACAGAAGTTACTTAAATGGAGTTCAGATTTAAAACAAGAAAGAGAACAGCTAGAGCAGAAGGTGAAACAGCTCAGCAATTCTATAAGTGTAAGTAGACCTCATGCCTTCAGTGATAGATACAAGAGGTAACAGAACTTCCCGTGTAAGTAACAGTTCATGTGGCTTCCCAAGGCTGGTTCAGATTCTTTAGCTGATTAACACAATCAATTTGGGCAGATACAAAGTTTGCCTCTAGTTAGAGTTGGCCCTCAGGTGCATGTGGCCAGGGGTAAAGATGGTGCCTTAGCCAAGCTCTGGAACATCCTCTTGGTTTTGGTCTGAGAGTGAGAATTTCCAATCTCCAGGCTGATGAGGTAGATCAGCAGCTGCAACAGGGTAGCCACCATGCCGGTGCATTCCTGAGCGTGTTTGGGAGGAGCGTGGAGCCTCACCTGACGCTGGGCAGATACAGACCAGGTCTCTGCACATGCGCCTTCCTGGTCACCCGAGTTGCGGGTCCATCCACATGGCCCTTCCCTTCCACCCTTTCTTCCACACCGCGCTGTTTGCATTTCCAGGTTTTCCTGATCAGCCTGAGGAAGAGGGGTTTCTAGAGACAAGTATGGAAGTAAATACTGCCCAGCCATCCCTGTCCAGGTGGGAGAGAGAGTTGTATTTGTAACAGGGATCCAGGGGTTCCTCCCAACAGGGGCAAGTTCTTTTCCATTGAGTAGGTGCCCCTTGTTGGAGCGAGGTAGCCTCAGCCCTCACAGACACTAGGCATTGTCCTGGATTTGGTGACAGTTGAGCTGTCCCACTCACCTGCTTTCCCTCCCCACCATGCAGGTTTCCCATCTCTTTCCCTGCCTAGAACAGAAGCCAACAGATGTGAGAGGCTGAGTGCAAAAGACCACAAGTGATGAGCAGAAGGGGTCTGTTGGCTGAGGTCTGATTCTAAACATCGTTGTCCTGCCCCAGGCTCTGCCTCTAAGTTCTCACTGCCCGAGTGGTCTTTGGTAGGCCCTCCGGTCGGGTCTGGGTAGCCCTGACTTGTTTCCTGCTCCAGAAAGCTCAGTCTGGTCCTGAGTCTGTTGGCACCCATCGGCACGGTGGAAACAACTGCCAAAGCAGCTTCAGCACAGCTGTGGGAACTGTTTTTCAAATGACTTTTATTTTGTAGTATTAGAATGGGAATTCACCTTTGGTTTTAAGTCCTAGTGTCAAGTACAGTTGGCTTTTAAACCACTCATTTGCCCTCTCTCTTGCCTCCGGGGCCTCCCCCTTGCTTGGGTTAGTAGCATCCACTCCAGTGTGGAAAACAGGGCTAGGGGATGCACACTAGCCAGCGAGGATCCTCCACCCCGCAGAGGCTGGCAGGCCAGTCAGCACACCGCACGCTCAGTGCACCGCCCTTCTCGTTGCTGCAGAAATGCATGGAAATGAAGAACAGCATCCTGGCCCGGCAGAAGGAGATGCACAGCTCCCTGGAGAAGGTAAAACAGCTGATCCGCCTCATCCATGGCATCGACCTCTCCAGACCTGTAGACTCTGAGGCCACTGTGGGGGCCATCTCCAATGGCCCGGACTGCACCCCCCCTGCCAGCGCTGCCACCTCCACACCGGCCCCCTCCCCCCCCTCTCAGAGCTGCACAGCGAACTGTAACCAGGGGGAAGAGACTAAATAACAGAGCCCTGCTAGGAGAAGCCACGGGATCCCGGCGGCAAGGAGAGCAAAACACTGAAGACTCTAGTAAAGCAAAGCCGGATTTCTTCTGGAAAGTACAGAATTCTTTTGGTTCTTTGGTTCCAGAGAGAGAGAAGATGCTTGTGCCAGGTGGCACCAGAGTTTGCCAATTGATCCTTCTTATTCTGTGTGTACATGCAAAGATTGGACCATGTTACATGAAATAGTGCCAGCTGGAGGTTTTTTGCCAGCACCATGCCAAGTGAAATAATATATTTACTCTCTCTATTATACACCAGTGTGTGCCTGCAGCAGCCTCCACAGCCACCATGGGTTTGTTTTTGTTTTGTTGGGTGGGGAGCAGGGACGGGCGGAGGGAGGAGAGCAGGTTTCAGATCCTTATTTGCCGAGCCGTTCATTTAGGTAGAGAAGACAAGTCCAAAGAGTGTGTGGGCTTTTCCTGTTTCTAAACTTTCACTACTATAAAACCAAAAAAGGAAAATCGAGATTTAACCAACCCCACTGCCCAGAGGAGGGATGGGGAGAGAATGGGAGGGAGCCGGGGTGGGAAAAGTATATCAAACAAGCAGTATTTCTTATTGTCCGTGGTGGGCCACAGTGTGCCGAGAGGTGGGCACCTAGAACAGCCACCGGGTTCTTCTCCTGCGCACTCTGCTCCCCTGCCGTGGGCGCCCCCGCCACCCCCAGGTTCCCTGCTTTGGCAAATTGGCGCGCATCCGTGGGTGATGGTCTCCTTCCCTCTCCGAGAACAGGCAGAGCCCGGCTCAGTGGCCCTTGCCCAGGGCAGGGAAGAAGGGCGTGTCGAGGAAGGAAAAAAGGTGGATCAGTGATTTTACTTGAAAACAAGCTCCATCCCTTTTCTATATTTATAAGAAAGAAGAGAAGATCCTGAGCGAAGCAGCACGCGACCCAGGTGTGTGTGTATTGAATGGAGACATTTCTTTCTTTTTTTTTTTCCAATTTTTGTTTTTGTTCTCTCTTCCTTTTAAAACAAAAGTTTTATTTTGTTGTCTATTTTACTTTTTTGGTAACAAAAACTAAAATAAGGAATAGCAAAGCTGTTTTTCAGGCTGACAGTCCAATTAAGGTAGTCGAGACCTTGCATGGTAGCGTAGGAGCCGTAGTGTCAGTGAGGTCCAGTGAGTCCGTGTGAGTCCTTGTGTCATCGTTCGGGGCACCGTTTTTATGCAAGGGCAGAATCTTTGTATCTGGGGAAACGCAACAACTTTTTTTTAATTAAAGAAGAAAAATAAAAGATATTGAGGTCTTCCTAGTGTCACTTAAATTAAGATCAAGGTAAGAAACATTGTAAAAAAAATTACAAAAGTGCTATTTGTTTCCTAAAAACAGTGATTTCTATTAAAAAGGTGTCAGAACTGGAGAAAATGCTGTGTAGTTATAATTTTTTAGCACAGAACCTGCTGATCACGATGGCATTTTGCTGTGTCTGTATCTCAAGACTGTTGGGCTAGTCTCCGTGACTTCTGACCTCTGCCGGCTGCGCCCTGCCAGGCAGGGGCGGGGCTCTCCTGCAGGTCCCCTCCTCAGAGAAGACCGCCCTCTCTTCTTCGTGTAGGGGTCCGGGCTTCTGTTTTTGAAGCCTAAGTGGAGTGTGGATGGTGTCAGGGCCCTGCCCACTGTCCCCTTGGATTTTGCTAGAGCAAAAGGCTGGTGCCTACATAAGATCCCTTCCTTTGGTGCTGCTCTTGGTCTTTCTGCCACCAGCATTCTGAGTGCCTGGGGGACGACTCAGAAGGAGATGGCCGGTGAGGCTCCTTGGTTCCCACGCACCCTGCCTTCTCGGAGGGCGCAGGGGGCATGCTGGCTGCATCGGCCCTAGGTGCTTAGAAAGAACAAAGGAATGCGTTTTCTTAGGTCACATGGTGTTTCTGAGACAGAGAGCCCCAGGGTGGCCTTTGTGTCTGTCTTGCCTTTGAAGAGAGGTCTGAATTCCCAGTCCCTTTCTCTGCCTGCTGGCTCCAGGCCCCAGAGATGGAGTTTTCTCCACTTCGCCCACCCACAAGCTTCCTGGGTGACTTTGGGCTGGAATCTCTGTGCACCTTGGCCTGCCCCCTCTTTTAGAAAGCAGGGTTCTGAAAGGCTCGGACCATTTCTGTCATCTTGCCTTGTGGGAAGTGGCATTTGTCAGGTGTGTGTTCCCGCTGGAGTCCTCTGCCCACTGTGCACCCGGCCAGCGGGAGGGAGGCAGAGGCTGTGCGTCCCAAGCCCTCCCAGCACGTGTCTCCCCAGCCTACCCCATGCCTCCTCACAGCCAGAGTCGAGGAGGGGCAGCAAAGGTCCCATTAATTCCTCCCTCACCCAGTTAGACCCAGAGAGACAAAGGTGGATCCTGAAAGCAAGTGCGACAACGAGACACCTCTTAGGTGAAAGGAGTCTCACCTGTACCAGCGATTTTCATGCATCTCCCCAGAGAGGTGACAAGAGGGCATTGAAAGTGGCTGAGCAGGCCTCAGAGTCAGGCCCTGGCTGAGGGGCTGCCTGAGGGGGACAGAGAGGAGCTCCCTTTCTTCACGCAGAAACCAAGGTGCTATGTCTAGCCAAGGAGCTGTGTCTGGTCGGGAACAGCTGGCGGCAGGCCGTGGGCCTGTCTCAGGGCTCTCCCACTCGACTTGTCCGGGCCCGGCAGCTGGGGTTGCCAACATTACCTTCCTTCTTGAGAGAAGTTGGGAAACCAACCATCACTAGAGGCCTTCGCTCAGGAAGGAGCCGCCCGAGGATCTCTGGGTGGGGGCACAGCTGGGAATGGACCAGTGTATGGCCCGCTGCTGGGAGCAGGCCCCCTCTTGACTGTGCCTAGAGCTGGGCTGTAGACTTTTCCTGAAGTTCAGATAGGAGCCATTTGGGGAGTCAGCTAGTATGGAGGCCAAAAATGCAACCCTGCCCCAAACCCACATTCTGGACTCAAATTTCAAAACACCCTGCTGCAAAGAAAAGCCTGCGGTCACCGTCTCCCTTTCCCTCCCTGCCCTGCCAAGGGAAGCCCCTGGCCCCCAGACCTGTGGTGCCGGTGCCCACCTGAGACACACACTTGCCACTCCTCCCTCCCACTCGTCGTCTCCCCACACCTGAGCATAGCAGCTGGCAGACCCGAGACCGGCTGGCTTTGTAGTCACTTCAGAGGCCAGGCTCTGCTGGTCTGGGGCCAGGCAGCTGCCCACCTGGCCCCTCGTGGGGCCCTTGTCCTGTGGCTCAGGCGCCCCCGTTCCCTGGGGGCAGTGAGGTCGTGTTGCTGTCATCTTCTCCATTGCTCAGCTCACTTTCTTGCCAACGTGGCCTGCAGGTCCTTTTTCTCTCATGGAGCCTGCCGGGTCTTGTCTCACTTCTGTTGGGCTCATCCGGAGTTCTGCCTCTTTCCTTCCGCATCAGGCCTTTGGGGCAAAGCTACTGGCTGCGGCTGGCAGGGAGCCGTGTATGGGGCCAAGGCCGCCTCCAGCTGGTACCATCTGAGCGCCGTTTCCCTCCAGGGACGGTGGCTCTGTCCCTGCTGCTGCTCAGCTCAGGCTCACTGGGTGGCATGAATGGGCACAGCTGCTTGCCCCACGCCTTTCCCAGGAGGGTGACCGTGTTTCCCACTCATCTGTCTCTGTGTGTAGTTGCCTCTCTGCTGTCTCCCACACTTCCTGTCCTGGGGCCCGCAGTGCCCCCTTGGGCTCTCGCTCCCAACGGATGCAGCACACCCTAAGTGGTTTCCTCCCTGCACTCCCTTCTAGGGTGTGGTCTTTCTTACTTATCCAAAGGGCTTCACAGGAGACTTTTACTCCAGGGGCAAAAGTCTCTTCAGGTGGTAGGATGAACGGTGGCCTAGGCATGTTTTCCAGGCTCTGGGTTCTCCAGATTCCAAGGCTTCTGTCAGGTGGAAGCAGCCTTGCTCCACGTGAGCGACTGTGGGCCTCGCCCCTGCCCCTGGGCTGGGCACCCTTGGCAGGACACAGGAGGCCCATTCTCACCCGACTTAGAGCCATTCTTGGTGTCAGCACCTTGCCAAGGGAGGGGGCAGCTCCCCGAGAAGGCTGGGACCTTCCCACAAATGTGAAGGGGAGGAAGCTAGGAGTTAACCCCTGCAGGGAGCCAGGGTGGTTTAGAATCAGCCCCTTTAGAGAGAGCAGAGCTCACGAATCCCACTGGCTCCCTCTTGCCACAAGGCCCTTCTTGAACCCTGAGGACTTCACTGTCCCCCACCGCAGCCTTTGGCCCCGCCCCTCCTTCCAGTGTCGTTGGGTCCTTGCCCCAGTAAGCTGCAGCCAGGCAGGACAGGACAGGCAGCCAGAGGTCAGCAAGCTCTGAGCAGAAAGGAGCCGGCCAGCCCCCAACCTGTCTCTTGTCCGCGCCCTTTGTGATTTCAGTCTTGGTAGAACTTGTATTTGGAGTTTTGTGCTTCAAAGTTTTTGTTTTGTTTGTTTGATTTTTGTTTTGAGGGGGTGGGGGGGATACAGAGCAGCTGATCAATTTGTATTTATTTATTTTAACATTTTACTAAATAAAGCCAAATAAAGTCTCTCGGCCTCATGGTGTTGGGTTTGGGGTATGGGGAGGGTGGGTGAGACATGCCAGTCCCAGCCCGGGATGGGGGGAGTGGGATGGCTGGGTCCTCCTATGACCCTGGAAAGACTCAGGACCACCAGGCACCTCCCTGGGCTCACAGATACCCTCATGCCCCAAATGAAGAAAAACATGAAACAGAGCTTCTAACACTATGAAAAAAGAATGCAGAGTTGAGGATGGGGGAACCGGCCCCAAACCAGCTGGGGCAGAGGGAGACTAGAACCCAGGTCTCCAAGAGCAGCAAAGGGAGGCCCCCAGGCCCCACCCCAGACCTTCCGAGAGACCTTAAATAATTTAAATAACAGAGAGTGTGAGGGCCAAGGCCAAGGGCAGGGTTGAGCCACACAGGCCCAGCCCTGGGAGGTCAGGGTCCTCAGGGCTGCCGCAGGGCAGTGAGGTATTTGAGGGCAGCAGCCCCATAGTGGCGGGACAAGTCCTGGTGGAACTCCTCCTTGAGGGCCTGCAGGCAGTCCCGGTAGGTCGTGCTGGAGCGGAAGCGGGAGATGTCAAGGCTTGGGGTGTGTGGCAGGTGTATGGCAAAGGCCTCTGGCAGCACCAGAAGCTCGTATTCCTGTGGGGGTAGGACAGACCCATGGTCAGGACCTGGGCTGGGGAACATCCTCCAGGATGGGGAACAGGCTTATCTGATAGGCTCTAAGAGCAAAAGCCAGACCAAAGGGCGGATGATTTCGGTTCTACGGAAGGTGGGGCTTCTCGTAGTGCTGCCTAACAGTGCAGAGCACCGCGATGAAACAAAGTGAGCTCCCGGGGCCTGGAGGTATTCCAGTCAAAGCTAGAGGCAGCGAGGATCCCCTCACCTGTGCATCTAACTCCACGATGTGGGCCACCTTGTTCCAGCCAAAGCCCACGAAGCGGGGGTCGTAGCGGGGACAGTCACGCGGCACCACCACGTAAGGCTCGTAGTCGGCTGCCCATTGCACGCGGTACGGAGCCTGAGCCTCCCGCCAGCGTGCATAATCTGTGGGCGCGTGAGCCCGAGGCCACTCGTGGTACCTGAGGGCAGGGAGCCAGGCTGATGCTGGGAGCTCGTGGGTGGTGGGGGCTGGTGTGGGGAACAGGGACAGAGTAGTGGCCTCTCCAACCTGAAGGTGTATAGAGCGCCAGCGTCCAGCAAGGCCAGCAGTTCAGCCTTGGAACTGGGGAAGCTAAGATGGTAGTGCAGGGTCTCGAAGGCGGGCACCACCAGAGCTGCCTTCCGCCCGCCGCCCAGCCGCAGCTGCTCGATGGAGGCCCTGAGGGGAGAGCCCTGTGAACAGGTCTGTCCCCAGCCCCGGACCCAGTGATTCTCCAGCTTTCGGTAGCCACAGGACCCGACTTGCACAGGCCAGCTCACCCCCCTGCCCTGTAGCAGACAGACGTGAGTGGCTGCTGCGGGAGGCAGGCCCCAGTACCCTGCCTCTCCTCTGGCAGCCCAGGGAAAGGGTGTGGCCCCCTGCCCTAATACAAGCCGCATTTTACAGAGGACCCTGAGGCCCAGAAAGGAGCAGGGACACAGTCACCTGGGGCCCAGCAGGTGGCCCCAGCCCCGAGCACACCCACCCACCCACCATTCCCCTCTCGCCCACCTGAGGTAGTCGTAGAGGGAGTGGGCAGGCAGAAAGTCAATGTCGCTGAGGAAGACATAAGGCGTGAGGGCCTGGGCCAAGGCCACGTTGCGAATCTGGTTGATGGGGTAGAGGGGCCCCTCACGGTATACCACGTGGTAGGCCACGTCCTTTCGGGCGGAGAGCACCTCGGAGGCCTCGACAAAACGCAGGAACTGCTGGGCCTCTGCGTCTGTCAGATACAAGGCCAGGCTCATGGGCCCCGGCCAGTGTCTGCACAGGGCTTCCAGCAACTGCAGCCTGGGGTGAGGGGCACGGTCAGCCCAGGGAAGGGGGACATGCCTCCCAGCTTAGCTGCTGCGGCCACCCCTCAAGCACTTTTTGAGCTGGTCTTACTTAATCTTCACACCGACCCCCCACAGTGGGTGCTTTCTCATTTAACAGACGAGAAAACTAAGGGCCAGAGGTAGGAAGACTTGCCCTCAATCCCACAACTACAGAGGGGAATTCTGGGGCATCTGATTGGTTCCCAAAGCCTACGCCCTTTCTACCGAGTCCAGTGTCTCCAGCTTCTGGAATTCCTCAGGCATCAGGCGCTGAGGGTCCTTCCTTTCACCATGTGAAACCTGCCTCTCAAAATGCCCCGTCTCAGCCCACGCCGTGCTCTCTGGGGCTGCCTTCAGCATCCTCACCGGTCCATGGAGAGCTGGGCCACAAGGGTGACATCGTGGGGCCGGGGGGGTGGTGGCTCGTGGGGCAGGAAAGTGATGTGCACACGGTGCACAGTGAGCTGCTGCTGCCGGAACTCAAAGCAGGCATCCTCCTCGTTGAGTTGTGCCAGGGCCCGCTGCAACTGGGGGGGGGTCGAGGCCGGGAGGACCAGGGCCAGGGCAGGAGGACAAGTCCCCATCCCAGGCTGGGTCCCACCGGAGCACAGAGGGACAGAGTCTCCCCAACACAAGGGAAGGCTCAGCCTCTCACCTGCGCGGCCTCCGGTGGCAGCGGGCTGGGACACCCGAAGAGCTCTCTCCGCAGCAGGTTCCCGTCGTGCTCCAGGAAGGTCAGGTGGAGGTTGCGGAAGAACTCCACGTGCTTGTTCTTCACACGCAGCTTCTTTGGTGAGTTCCAGTGGACCACCTGGGACCCAGCAGGGTGTCAGTGGGGGGATGGGCGCAGGAGTCCCCATCCTTGGCCCACAACCACCACTCAGCCACCCATCCACACTCACCTTGATGTCAGCTGCCTCCAAGTAGCAGCGCTCCGCCAGCGTGTGGTCTGACAGCTGCACGTTCCAGATGCAGGGCAAGGGCTGCACCAGCCCCGGGTGCCCCTTGATTACGGCATTGAAGATGTCCTGGGCAGAGACAGCCATCTCACCTTGGCCCTGAGCCTGCCCCACCCCCCTGCAAGGCTCCCCCGGACCTGGTCAGCCAGCGAGGTGGCAGGCAGAGAGAGAAGCTCCTGTGTAGCCGTCAGCTTCCACATCTGCTCCCAGCCGGCGTGCCGAAGCCGGTCCAGCCGCAGGAGGATCACACCTGCCCACGTGGACAAGTTGTCATCCCCACCTGGAACCACCCAGCTCTTGGGGCTGGTGGTCGTGAAGCTGCATTTTGGATGTCTATTTTTTTTGACTTACTGGCATTTTTTGTCAGACATGAGCATGGGCAATCCCTGTTAACACTCAAACCTCAGCTTACAGGGCACAGCCATCTTCTCACACTTGGTAATCCCGGGGCTGGTAAAATCCCCACTTAATGGATGAGAAAACTGAGGCACAGGGAGACCAAGTGAATGTCAAGTCATCAGCCACGGTTGGCACTGTTTTCTGGCTCCTTTCCCAATGTTCTGTCCACAGCACTATTCTTCCTGGGGGGGCTTCCTAGCATTCTGTGCCCAGCCAGTCCCTGGAGCCACCCCCCCCACCACTGTCCCCACCTGTGTTAAACCCCCGGCCCAAGGCAGGCCAGGGCTTGTGGTTCCTCCAGAGGTTGCCCAGGTACCAGTCGCTCTGGTTCTCCACGAGACCGATCACCTGCTCGTCTGGGAGGGGAGGGCATGAGGGAGCTGCCTGAGGCTGCCACCGGTCTCCACGGAGGGCTAGGCCACCGTGGGGCTTGGGCAGCCCTGGGAGGGGGGTTGGCTGGGGCAAGGCCCCAGACCTCTCACCAGAAAAGTGAGCAAAGAGTGCCCAGAGCTCTGCGATGTCGGAGGCGAAGGTGACGTCTGTGTCTAGGACAACAACACGGGCCAGGTTGGGTGGCAAGGCATCGGGCAGCACTAGCTTCATTAGCCCGTAGAGGCCTGAGTAGTGCTTGTTGGGGATCCAGGAGACCTGGGACTGTGGGTGGGAAGGGCAGGGTCTGAGCTGGCAGAGACGGGTCTGTGAGTACCAGACCACACTCAGGGTGACAGAGTGGGGAGAAGAGGTGAGCCCCAGGAGGGGTGACCGATTTGAGCTTCAGAGGTGTGGTGACACTGGGGGTTCTAGGCAATGCTACCCTCTCCTCCCCTGGCCCTCTTGCCCTGGGAGGAAGGAGAGGGCTGAGGGGTGCTGGTGGGGGGTGCACAAGGGCCAGGGCTCCTGCCTTGAGCTCATCAGCGTCATAGAAGCTGATCCAGACAGCAGGCACCATCCACGTGTGGAAGAGCGTGTCCAGAATGTTCTTGGCCACGGCGTCAGTCACCAGGTGGAGATGTAGTGGGTTTTTCCTTTGGGACCAACAGGGGAGGAAAGCTGGGAGGGCCCAGAAGGAACAACATGGGACAAGCCCCACCCCAAGAGGCTCAGAAGTAGAAACACCAATTTTGTGGTTCTGCTCGACTTTGTTCCCCACTCCTGGCCCCCCCCCCACCCCCAACACCTGGCTGTACCTGTAGAAGAGCATGGACTTCACCAGGGTGATTACATCTCGGCTGCTCTTATGTCCTGCACACACGATTGCCACGTGCAAGAGCTGGGGGAGAGACGCGAGGTTGGCAGCAGCCCCCTCCTGCACTAGATGGTGAGGCCCCACGGTTGGGCCGGCCTGGCGTAGGGCAGTGCAGCCCCACCAGGCACCCGAGCTAGGGGAGAGTGGTGGGAAGCAATGGTTCACCTCCGTCATTTCACCAGTGGGGAAACTGAGACTAGTCCAAGGGGAGGTGTGGACCCGAGGCAGCCCTAGATGGCCGGTCAGTGCCAGAGCCAACACCAGGTGTTACGATTCCCGTAAGTGCCCAGGTGGCCGGGCTGGGCGGCGCGGCGCCCCCGGGATTCCGGCCACCAGAGGCTGCGCACACCTACCTCGCACTTGAGAGGCAGCGGCCGAGGCGGGACGCAGTCCGAGCGGTTGTGTCCCCGGTGGTCCACCTGCGGGTCTCCGTCGAGGGCAGCAGCCCCCCGGGGCCGCCCGTCTGGGGGAATACGTGGCGTCAGCGCACAGGGGAAGGATCCGGAGCCTCCCCGCTCGCGGCGCTCACACTCCAGATCCTCGCGGAACAGGAAGAATCCAAAAAGCAGCAGCAACAGCAGCAGCGCAGCGGCCCCCAGTGCCCGGGGGCGCCCTCGGGGCAGCATGGCAGGCTGCGGGGGCTCTCAGGGTGGGGCGCGACCCCGGGCTGCGGACTCCATCACCGGCCCTATGAACCCGGGAGGGAAAGAGGAGGTTCGGCCTTGGGGCGGCGGGGCTCGACGGCCGCCCGGTCCGCTCCCGCGCTAAGTCGCCACCTCACCTACTCCAGCTGTTTGGGGACTCGGCCCTTACCCTTCCAGAAACCAGCCAGGGTGCATGAGGTCGGGGGGTGGGGGGGGGGGGAGAGGGGTGGAGAAGGGTGGAGGAATAGGCCAGACCCGTCTGAGCAGGAGCCGGCCCCGCCCCCAACCTGGGTTCAGGTTTCATCTCCGCTTGGCTGAACCTGAAGGGGCGGGGAGACCCCCAGGGGGAGGGGCCCTGGCCCTGCCCCTGCTCCGGCATCCGACCTTCCCCGTCCAGCGGGGGAGGAACCCAAGAAACCCCCAGGACTGCTGGAGGAAGCCGGGGCCGCCAACGGGGAAGGTCTAGTCCCCTCTACCTGCTCCGAGCCCATCCCCCTCTGGGTTGCTGTGGGGCCCCATATCCTCTGAACCTCCCTCTGGGGGAGGGGCCTTGGCCCCTGGCCCAGGATGAAAGACCGCAGAAGTAAGGGGGCTGGAATGCCAGCCCCGGAGGTCAGGGACACCTCCTCTGGGGACGGGAAGCGGGGACACCTGCTCTGGGGACAGGGGGCGGGGCTCGCTGAGACCTGCCCTAGAGTCGCAGAGCACCTGAGTCCTGCTTTCCTCCAGGCTCTCCTATCCGTTCCACCCCCTACTCCGCACCCCGCCTCCCTTGCCCAGTCCTGGTGGTCCGGCCTGGCCCAGCGACTGCTGGGACAAAACGGCCTTGTAAGGATTGTCCCTTGCTTAGGAACTGGCGAGAGACCTGAGTGACAGGGGTGACCTGGGCCTTCTGCGTAGGGCCTGGAATCCCTGACCCTTTCCTAGACGGTGTAGACTGTGCCGGGCACTGGCCTGCATCTCTTCCTCCGCTCCCCCGCCCCCGCACCCGCCTGGGCACCAGCCTGGCCACCGCCGGGGAGGGAGTGGTGGGCGCTGTGGACCATGAAGGGCAGCCACTGTTGACTGAGTGTATATGCTCGGTGCCAGGCCCTGTGCTGTGTGGCTGCACAAACTTCATCACAGCTAACCCTCACGTCAGTCCTGTGACACAGGCATTACCGTCCCCCAGGGGAGTGGAAGCGACCTGTTAGGACACTCTGGGGCTTCTTCCCCAGGCTCTACTCTGCAGGCAGTTTCCTGCCGCTCCTCCCTAAGGGTTTCCTGCCCCGGGATTCGCCCTAGGTGTTCCTTCTGCCTGGATTCTGCCAGATTCTCACAAAGCCTGCACCTCCTTCCACATCCCTAGGTTTATTTTCTTCTCTCTCTCTTGAAATTCGACCTTGTCGACTTGTTGATAACCTGTCTCCCCTTTGCAGGTGGCTGCTCATGGGACTGGGCCCCCAGCACCCAGTCACGGCCTGGCACATACCAAGTGCTCAGTAAGTTTGTGCCGATGGGTGGATACTTTCTGGACCGACCATGGCGTATATGCACCCCTTCTTTGTCCATTCATTTGTTGATGGACTCAAAGTTTGCTTCCATATCTTGGCTATTGAACCTAACGCTGCAACAAACATAAGGATATATATGTCTTCTCCATTTGGTGTTTTCGGTTTCTTCAGATAAAATACCCAGAAGTGAAATTGCTGGGTCCTTCTTTGTCTCTTGTAATATAGCTATTGCTTTAAAGTCTGTTTTGTCTGGTAGAAATATTGCTCCCTGAACTTTTGTTTGTTTGTTTCCACTTTATTAAATATTTTTTTCATCCCTTTAAAAAAATAAGTTTGTGCTGAAAGTGGATGGAACCCACTGGGCCTCACCCTTAGTGGAAAAGGCTGGGTCTCTTAGCCCAACATCCAGCTATACAAAGTGAGGGCCCAAGAGGCCCCCAAGCTCCCAAAAATCTGTGGCAAAGCACCCCAGCCTGAGACCCGCAGGTCTCCTCTGAGAGTCCAGAATGCCTTTCTCAGGGAGATGGAGGTCTGCAAGGAAGGTTGAGCTTCGGGCCTTTGGAAGCCAGGGGCAATGGTTGTCATGGAGACTGATGGCAGCTCCTTGTATATCTGGGAATTGAGAGGAGACTAGAGGATGTAAGGGCCACCCAAGCATCTGGAGCTCATCTCTAACCTGGAGCTGGGGTGGGGGTGGGTCAATCCCTCTGCAAGACCCTCAAAAGATACTTTCTTCAGTGGGGGTTAAATGTGAGGGAGCCGGTAGGGCAGTCAGGGCCTGGCAAGGGAGTTTGTTGGGGGGCTGGGTCAGCACCTGGGTCTGCAGAGGGACTGGTCAGTCACAGTGCTGGCCCCATCCTTTGCTCAGCCTTACCATTTAGGGGGAATTGAGGTGTGAGATGCCTGAGGCCTCTAAGAGGCTCTTCTGGGGCATGGAGGGGAAAGGGAGACTCGCCTTTATATGAGCATAAAAAGGGTGCTGGTCTTCTAGGCCTGAGGTCTGGCTTGGCTCAGCTCTGCCCAGGACTTTGCTGTGTGACCTTGAGCCAGACAGGCTCCCTCTCTGGGCCTCAGTGTCTTCATCTATACCCATTGGACTGGTCTAGCTCTCTTCCCCTGTGGCTCAGGGCAGATCTAAGGAGGGGACACCCAGCCCAACCTGCCCAGAGGCCCTTCCAGCCCAGCCAGGTGACCAAATCCAGGCAGGGGCCCAGCAGGGAGGAGCTGCCCTGGGTGCCTCCTGCACACGGCCACTCTTTGTCTCTGGGACCTAATCGGGCCCAGAATCTGGAGAGGAACCGGCAATCTTCCTGTAGTCAACCTGGCCAGGCCCCTAACCCCTCCCAGTCCTGGCCGGAAGCAAAAGAAACAGGCTCAAGCCCAAGAACCCCTCGAATTCTACCCTGGGGAGTCTACTCCTCTGTTCTCCATGCCTCTCTCCTTCCCAGAAGCACAGGATCACAGGAGCCCTGGGAGTGCCAAAGACACCTCACACTCTCCCTCCTGACTCCTTCCACAGCCGCAGAGGGAGGGGGTAGAGGCCTACCCATCGGTGAGGTTTGGGGAACGAGTTCATTTAAATGGTCAGGTGCAGGGAGAAAGGGAGGAACAGCCTCACACCCACGGAATGCCCTGAGCCCTGATCTTGATTTGATTCCAGTTGCTAACTTGACTCATGACCAAATGGCCTTAACGTGTCACTGCTCTCACTGGGCTGTGGGCAGTAGGGGAGAGAGCACTGGCACCAGAGACCTGCATTGAGGTCCTTTTGGCAAGGCCATGCTTCGTGACCAGGGACAAGTCCTTCACCCTCCTTGGGCCTTTTATTCTCCATCTGTGGAAAGGAGTTCCTAGCAACAAGGCAAGGTTGCTAAGAAGACGGTGAGTGAGCCTGGCAGGTGGCGGGGGTGAGAAACGGTGCTGGTGATGCCTCGCCCAGCTCCTGTGTCTCCAAGACCTTTACCTCTCGGGAGGGTCCTGGATAGTCTCCCTCTGTCTTCATTCCTTGGCCTCGAGTAGGCCAGGCAGCTGAAATTCCCCCCTGGATGTACAAGAAAACTATACTGGAGAGGAGACTCGGAGAAGAGAGTGCAAGGAGGGATTGTGGCTTCCCGGTGAGGTGTGTTGCTTAAAACACCTAGATTCTGTGGTCAGACTAGAAGGATTCGAATCTTGACAGGGTTCTTTAAAAAGGTCCTTCCCACGTGTGCTGTGGCGAGCCGCACTGCCCGGCGCATGCCCCGCCCCTTCCTCCACAACTAATGGCTGCACTGGACGTCTCTGTTCCCTCTGCTTCTGGCCTCTCCCCTCCCGTCGCTGCCTCTTCCAAGGAGGCTACCCTGTTTGGGAAGGGATCCCCAGGGCTCGCCCCCATCCCTTGAGTAGCAGCTGAGGCCCAGGAGGCGCATCCAAGGGCCAAAAAGCGCTTTGAGATTGATTCCAAGTTCAAGGACCAAGTCTGCCTTCAAACCATTACAGATGGGGAAACCCGAGGCCCAGAGGAGGTGGGAGTGCACATGCGCGCTCTTGGTGGGCAAAGTCCTAGCCAGAGCGGGGGCCGAACCTGGGGCACTAACGGTGCTGGCAGGGGGATCGAGCCTGCGTGGGATGCTGGACCCTTGCGGCCTGTTTCCGCAGCACTACTTCTGGTGGGGGCGGGAGAAGAAATTGGCCACACGCGCGCCTGCGGAGATACATTCCGACTGTCTTTACTCTCTGAGCGCCTCCTCAAGGCTAATGGAGGCTCCTTTCCGCGAGCTACCTCCCACTTCTTTAAAATACTGTCCTCCCGTTGGAACCGCTCGGCGTTCTACTGCAAAGACTCCAGGTTCCCGAACCCTTCCCTGGAACGTACGACTCCGACTGCCGGGAGCATTCCTGGAGCTGTAACTGCGCAAGCGCAAGGGCAGCCAACCGGAAAAGCGGAAAAGCCGCGTCCCGACAGCGTGGAGTGTGTTAACCAATGATCTGAAGAAGTAGTGAGGGCGGGATTAGCCCCGCAGTTGCTAGGCGCTACCCTGGTAGGAGGTGTTATAAGAAATGGGGTGATGTGGGGTTCAATGGTCCTTTACGTCACCATCCTTCTGGACCGCGGAAGTTAAGCAATGGAGAGGCGGGCCTAGTACCGGAAGCAGGAAGGAGGGCGCAGGAAGCAGGCGCCGCAACCACTCGTACTGTCGGTCAGTGGGTCTGTCGGCCCTTAGGGCAGGATGGAGAAGCTGCGGCTCCTGGGCCTACGCTACCAGGAGTATGTGACTCGTCACCCGGCAGCCACGGCCCAGCTGGAGACGGCAGTGCGGGGCCTCAGTTACCTGCTGGCAGGTGCCACCCCGACCTTTGACCCATCCCTTCTGGGCTCTGATCTCTGACCCCACTGGTCCCCTTTCCTCCAGAGTCAGAGTAGTGATCATTGTGTTTGAGAAATTCCTTCCAGGTTCCCGTAGGGCGTAGGGGAGGGGACATCCAGGGACCCAAGACGCACGGTGAGAACGCTCACAGATGCCTCCTTCTGTGCCTTCTCAGGTCGTTTCGCCGATTCGCACGAGCTGTCAGAGCTGGGTGAGCCGGGTTCAGGGGTGGGTGGAGGGCGGGAGGGCCCAGAAGGGCTTCCCAGAGAGGTGACCACCCCAGGTCGCAGTCTTGGGCTTCCCGTTAGATCATCCTGTGCTGTGACTGAATTGGACAAAGGTCCAGCGTCCACTCTTCTGAGCCCTCTATGTCCCCATAGTTGAGAAACAAGTCTGTGGGCCTTGACTGGTCAGAGGGCTGGGCCAAGTGCTTTCCCTGCCTTTGCCCAGTTAATCCTCCCTACAGCCATATAAGGTGGGTACTGTTGTCCTTGGTGTCCAGATAGGGGAACAGAAGTTCAGTGAGGTTAGGGAACAGCCACTGATGGTCTCGGAAGCAGGATTCAAATCCAGATCTCCCAGATTCCAGGATCCCCAGACTGTAACTCACTCTGTAGCGTTGCTTAGTGAGTACAGGAGGTGATGTACCTGAAGGGATGAGCTGGGTTTTGAAAGGTGGAAATGAAATAGACTTTCAGGGATAGACTGCAGAGAAAGCAGAGGCCCCGAGGTGAAACCACACATCTGTGGCTGTATGAAGCACAGTGGGCAGTTCTGAGCTGGTTTGTCATGAGATCAAACCATTCTTTCTCGTTCCACCCACCCACGTGAGATCATATTGGGGAGTGTGGAGCTCTGAAGAAGTGGACAGGGAGGCAGGTTGGTTTCCACATAATCTGTGGGTGGCTGATCCATGCAGCTCTGGGGAGAAGGTGAGGGGTGGAGGCTGCAGAGCCAGCCTCTCAAGACCACACTCTGCCCCTCAGTGTACTCCGCCTCTAACCTGCTGGTGTTGCTCAATGATGGAATCCTACGGAAGGAGCTTCGGAGAAAGCTGCCTGTGGTGAGAATTCTGCCCAGAACTGAGGGCGGGAAGCGCAGGGACTCAGGAAAGACACAGTAACAACCAGCCTGTGTGTGTAGCACATGTTATGGTCTAAGAATACAATACATGCCTATATCCACGTGAGCCTCCATCATCTCATTAGGTGAAATGTCAAGCAAGGTGTCAATGTCTCCGTCTCAGATGAAGAGACTGAGTTTCAGAAACATGGAGTAGCCTGTCCCAGGTGGAGAGCTCAGACCTACCCGTTTGGAAAGGGGAAAATCTACCTCTCTTGTCAGAGGAGTCCCCTGGGGGAGGGCCTGGGATGAGGGGATGCCCCTTGACCTCTTGGCCTGGGGTTCTTGCAGTCGCTGTCCCAGCAGAAGCTGTTGACGTGGCTGAGCGTGCTGGAATGCGTGGAGGTGTTCGTGGAGATGGGGGCCACCAAGGTGTGGGGTGAAGTGGGCCGCTGGCTCGTCATCGCCCTCATCCAGTTGGCCAAGTATGTCGGGACTGTGGAGGGCCCTGGGTGGGGGGCAGGCAAGGCCAGTCGTACAGGTGGAAGGGGACACCTGTGCCAGCTAGTCACCTTTTCCCTCCCTGCCGTACCCCCAATTCAGGGCGGTCCTGCGAATGTTCCTGCTCGTCTGGTTCAAGGCTGGCCTCCAGACCTCGCCCCCCATCGTTCCATTGGACAGGGAGGCCCAGGCACAGCCCCCGGGTAAGCTGCTTCCCTGCTCTGGAGTGGAACTGACATGGTACTAATTTGTGGCTTTAGAGCTGACCAGGTGAATGTTGTCCTTTTATGGAGCACTTCAGTCCCCACCCACTCACTGATTGTCATCACTCTGTATTTTAAAGAGAAGAAACAGAAAGATTAGCTTGGGGCAGAATTGGAATTTGAACTCAGGATTTCTGACAGCAGAGTCCTCGTCCATTTTTGTGAGCTGTACGAAGAGGGGACCGTACATGAGCAGGAGACAGGGGTCATGCCAACTTTGTCCCTGGGCCTGGCTCTATGTTAAGAACCCCAGGCTCATGAGGCAGGGTACCCACCAAACCTGTCCCTTTAGAGCTTTGGGCCCATCACCTGTTGGTCCCTGAGCCTCACTGTCGTCATCTTCACTGGGGGCGGTTCCTCATGATCGTGTTGAAAGCTGAGGGCTGAAGGTACAGCCCCTCTGGTGCCGGGTCTCGGTACATGGGGTTGGGCCCTCCCTGCCTTGTTCCGGTCCCTTGGAAGCCCGGGTTCTTGGCTCGTACATGTGCCACAGGTGATGATGACCTCTTTTTAGGCCAGGGAGGGTGGCAGAGTGCCAGGCAGGTGCCAGGTTGAGCCACAGTCCCTGATGCAGTGTCCTTGATACAAGCTCATTCATCCATCCTCCCCTTAGCCCATGAGCGTTCATTCACCACACACATACTCTGTGCAGGCTCTGCTGGAAACACGCTCCTCTGACTGGATGGCCTTCTGTCTGTCTCTGCTAGATGGTGAGCACAGCGGCGGCAGCCAAGAACAGTCATATGTGGGGAAGCGGTCAAACCGAGTGGTGCGAACCCTCCAGAACAGTAAGTGTAGGACATAGCCGGCCTGGCCATCTTGGTTCTGAGGCCATTGCGGTCCTAAGGGCCTGGCCATCATCACCGCCTGCCCCAGCCTGGGCCTGGCCCCCCACCTGCCTTTGCGTTTCAGCTCCGTCCCTTCACTCAAGGCACTGGGGAGCCCCACAGCAGCAGGAACAACGGCAGCAGCGGCACCAGGAGGAGCTGAGCATCACCCCCACCCCGCTGGGGCTGCAGGAGACCATTGCAGAGTCCTTGTACATTGCCCGGCCCCTGCTGCATTGTATCCTTGGCGTGGGCCTGCCGCCGCTTGGGGGTAGGGGTGATGGGAGTGGGCAGGGCGGGCCCTGTGCTGGAGACATCCTTGACGCCTTGGCCGCCAGTGCTCAGCCTGGGCGTATGGGGTCAGCGGTCCTGGACACCCTGGCTCCTTTCTGGTGTCGTGGATGTGACCAGGTGAGCCTGGGCCCGTCTGGGGGCTCTGCTCCCTCTGCCGAGCTTCGTGCTGCAGGCCTGGCCTCCCCCAGACAGGCAGGAGCCCCTTCTGTTGCTGACCCTAAGCATGCTCCCTTCTCTTCCCAGTCTGAGCCTCCTGAGTGACAGGAAGGGCCTGAGCCGCAGGGAGCGTCTGGAGCTGCGCCGCCGGACCATCCTGCTCCTGTACTACCTGCTGCGCTCCCCGTTCTACGACCGCTTCTCCGAGTAAGGGCCATGCGGCAAATGGCGGGGCCCACCCTCAGCAAGGGAGGGAGGTGGGGCGTGGGACACTGATATGCCAACCCCTTCCGCCCTCCCTCCTCCCCCCCATCCCGGCTTCACTGAGCACCTGCTCTGTGCCATTCCGGGATATGGTCACTCATTTATTGGATCCAGCCTAGACCTGCCCTCCGAGCTCTTGGGGCCAGCAGTCCATGCGTGTAGGAGCTGAAGCAGTTGTTGGCGGGACAGGGCCAGGCCACAGGGATGGCAGAGGGTTTGGGCCTTCCACACCCTCTGGCTCATTTTCACATTCTCAAAGTCAAATAGTTTGGATTATCCCCACTTCTACAGGGGGCATTTGAGGTTCAAAGACATTGGGCAGCTTAAACAAAGCCACCCAGCTAACCAGTGGCAGATCCCACATCCGTGTCCTCTCCTGGCCTGTCCCTCGCCTTGCCCAGCCCCCACTCTGTCTCCTGTGAGGGTCCAGAGCTCCCAGACACAGAGAGGCCTGCCGGGGTGACCTGCGGGGATGGCTCAGAGTCAGGTCTCCCAAGGGTCTGCCAGGATGATGGCCTGAGGTCAGACTGAGATCTGAAGGGGCTCCCCGTATAGCAGCTGAGGCCGTGAGACAGACTGGAGGCTCCCAGGAGCCCCCCATGTCGGTTTTTAAAGTGCACTGCTGAGAGACTGGAATGCGAGTTGGAGTGGTACTTCACTGAGGCCACACTGCCTCTGTTTTCATCTGAGACAGTAGAAAGCAAGCTTATGTCATATTTAATGCCGCCTCAGCAAAACCAACTTTGTCTGGCAGTTTCTGCTTTCAGATGAGTTTGAAAGCTCATGGGGTGCTAGAGCCAGACCCTATTCCATGCTCCAGAGGCCTACAGAACCTCCTGACACCCCCACAGTCTGCTTGCGCTTCCCAGAGGGAACATCACCGCCCCAGGATCTCATTATCTGCAGGACTTTGGACGGTGGCTGCAGAGGCAGCTTCCTAGGCTGCAGGCCTCCAGCTTGGCATGCTCTCTGCTGACCTGACCAGCCTGGCACCCTCAGAACAGTGGCCCAGACTGGAAGGGTCTAGAAACCAGGCAGAGAAATTCCTTGTTGCCCCGGACGACAGGAGTAGGGTGCAGTCTGGGCAGGCACAGTCTTGCTTCCCTTTTCCTCCTTGTCACAGAGACAGTCCCAGGCCGCCTTCCAGCCGTGAGCGTCCCCGGCCTGCCTATGGCTGGAGGAGGCAGGGCTGGCGCCATGCCCAGAGCTCTGTCCTCTGTGCCGGGGTCTGTCGTCCCTCCATAGCTACTGTCTGTCTCGCGATGCCCTGCCTGTGGTCAGGTGGTTGGCGGAAGCGTGCTAGCGCCCTTGTTTCCAGGGACCCAGACGCCCTGCTCAGCCCACCCCTTGTTTATCTTCTCGCAGGGCCCGGATCCTCTTCCTGCTGCAGCTGCTGGCAGACCACGTCCCGGGCATTGGCCTGGTCGCAAGTAAGCACGGGGCACAGTGTGATTATTACAGTGTCGCAGATCTCATGCATGGCCTGGTCCCCCTGACTTTTTTCTCTTTGTCTCCTCGTTGTTTGATTCTTGGAGAGGGAGCCAGAGGCCAGGTTGGGTGGGCAGGAGCTCCTGGACTAGGGCCAGGCTGGCCTGTGGTGGAAGGAATGTTAGACCTTATCGGCCTTTCCCTGCCTCAGTGTCCTGGAGTGGTAGGGGACTGTCTGGGTGGGGACTGACTCTGGCAGGGATGAAGCCCACCGGGCTGTTTGGAGACTCCACCTCAGCAGAGAGCCCCTGGGCTGGGCTGTCGGCATCTGCAGCTGGAAAGCCAGGTGGCTTCTGTGGGCCTGAGAATCCTTGTCTGTACATGGGGACAGAGACTGCTGCTGGTACTGCCTCCCGAGGGGTGAGGAGCTGAGGGAGCGGGGCTCCTGGCTGTGCGGATGTGATGTGAGCAGCCGCCTGTGAATGGCCGTGGCTGACTGACAGGTGCCCTGGGTAGAGCAGAGCAGAACAGGAGTCTGACCCTCGGTCCTGAACTTGTGTCCTCTCTCTCTCTCATGTTCCCATTGCAGGGCCGCTCATGGATTACTTGCCCACCTGGCAGAAAATTTATTTCTACAGCTGGGGCTGACAGACATCCTGGGGGGTGAGGTGCGGGGAGGGGCCCGGGTGTGCCTCAGCCTTTCAGTCCTCTGGGCCCCTCTGCCCTAATAAAACTGACTCTGGCCGTAGCCAAGCGTGTGCCCTCTCCGTGCCCACAGCCCTGGGCACCACCGGGGCCCCTGCATCACCCTCCTAACTTTGACTGCACCCTCTGATGATGGAGCCACTGCGCTGCACCTGGTCACTGGGCCAAGAAGCCTCTGCTTGGACTGGGACCCAGTTCCTCAGCCACAGAAAGTGGGATTTAACCTGGAGCCCAGGAAGCTGCCTGTCGGGGCAGCCGCGGGAGTAAATTGCCTCTTTTAGCACTTCCTGTTGACAACAAGAGGAGCTGGGGCAGTGATGACAGCTGCCCGTGTGTCTTCTGGCCAGAGCCTCTGCCTGCCCCTTCCCCCTGCAGGGCCCTGTCGCTTGCCAGCTCTCTGTGAGGGAGCCTGGTGAATGGGGGACCCAGTCAGTGCAGAGTGGTACCTCAGTCCCTGACCTCCGAGTTGAGAACAAAAGGCTGTTCCCCTTTGGGGAAAGAACGGCAGGCACCAGCCAGTGCTGGGGTTGACACTGGGCTGGAAGGAATGGCAGCCTGCCTGCGCAGCTCTGGGAGAAAGCTGGGTGCAGGTTCTGCCTGGTCTCTCCCTTTCCTAACCCCCTTTGCCTGTGAAGGGGGCACACCCTGCTGCTGGCTTCCAATAGACAGGTGGCCCCTTGGGTTCTGCACTGCTATCCACCAAACTTCACCTCCCACACCCCCCAGACCCCCAGGTGGAGGGGCCGGCCTTTCCCTGATGCTTACCCTGGGTGTCTCTGAGAAGCCACCAACCCCAGCCCTAGGCTGGGGGGTGAAGGCGCCGAGTTTCAGTGGCCACAGCTGGAGGCCCACAGCCTTGTGCTGAGTGCTACCAGTGTTGCTGGGTGCTGGCTGTGCAACGGGCTCCGTGCCCTGTGCATGCGTTCAGAAACGAGTGAAGCACGGTCCTTGCAGCCAGCAGTCAGGTGGAGGAGACTGGCATGTGAATGCATGCAGTGCACGGGGCGCTGCAGCGGGCGGAAGTGTGTGCGGAGAGGAGTTTAGGCCTGGGGTGCGTGCATGGGTGCGTTTCGGCTCAGGCTGACACCTGGGAAAGGCCTACTGGCCAAGGAAGCCTCCATTCAAGCAGGTAAAAATGTCGGTTCTCTGATGGGCAGACTGGGAGAGGAGGCCCAGTGCGCAGAAAACTGCATGTCAGTGGCATGAAGCCGGTGCTGGGGCAGAAGGGAGTAGGGGGTGGGAACGGGATGAGGCTGGAGGGGAAGGTCAGGGCCAAATCCACTAGGCCATCCCCTACCGGGTGAGAAGCTGAGACCCACCTGTGGGAGACAGTGGGGCAGGAATGGAGGATGGGGGCAGTGGCATTGCTGGCGGAGACCTCGACAACGGATGAAGCAATTTCGGCAATGGCTGTGGCTCCGGAGGTTTAGGGGTAACTAGGCAGGCCTTCAGACTGGCTGTGGATAGAGAGGAAGAGGTGGCATCTTGGAGGTGGGGGCTGGAGGGGCGAAGAACAAGGGTTTGGAGTTAGAGCACTCAGAACTCATGGTCCCCAGCAGGGATGAACTGTGGTGGGGACCAGATATGGAGAGGAAGGCGGTCCGTGAGAAGTCAGCGCGTGGGCCCTGAACACCGGCAGTGCGGGCCTGCCCCAAAGGAGACGTGGCGCCGGGCAGCCTCAGGCAGCTGCTCTGGACCAGGAGCCAGGCTGGGAATAAGGGGCATCCCTCTCTGCACCTGGGCTCCTCAGCAGCTGAAAGAGGAGCGTGGACCTGCTCATAGATTTGCTGTCTTAGAAGGAACTTGGTTTCCTAACTGCAGACCCCCAGCTCAGCCCTCGGGTGCTATCCCACAGGTCCGGGTGGGGTCTAGGGTTAGTTGTTTTTTTTTAAAAATATATTTTATTGATTATGCTATTACAGTTGTCCCATTTCCTCCCCTTCACTCCCCTCAGCCCTGCACACCCCCTCCCATCCACATTCCCCCCTTTAGTTCATGTACATGGGTCATACTTATAAGTTCTTTGGCTTCTACATTTCCTATGCTATTCTTAACCTCCCCCTATCTATTTTCTACCTACCATTTATGCTACTTATTCTCTGTACCTTTTCCCCCTCTCCCCCTCCCCGCTCCCCTGCTGATAACCCTCCATGTGATCTCCATTTCTGTGATTCTGTTCCTGTTCTAGTTGTTTGCTTAGTTTGCTTTTGTTTTGGTTTTAGGTGTGGTTGTTAATAACTGTGAGTTTGCTGTCATTCTTACTGTTCATATTTTCTATCTTCTTTTTCTTAGATAAATCCCTTTAACATTTCATATAATAAGGGCTTGGTGACGATGAACTCCTTTAACTTGACCTTACCTGATAAGCACTTTATCTGCCCTTCCATTCTAAATGATAGCTTTGCTGGATAGAGTAATCTTGGATGTAGGTCCTTGCCTTTCATGACTTGGAATACTTCTTTCCAGCCCCTTCTTGCCTGCAAGGTTTCTTTTGAGAAATCATCTTATGGGCACTCCTTTGTAGGTAACGGTGTCCTTTTCTCTTGCTGCTTTTAAGATTCTTTCCTTCTGTTTAATCTTGGGTAATGTAATTCTGATGTGCCTTGGTGTGTTCCTCCTTGGGTCCAGCTTCTTGGGGACTCTGAGCTTCCTGGACTTCCTGGAAGTCTATTTCCTTTGCCAGATTGAGGAAGTTCTCCTTCATTACTTGTTCAAATAAGTTTTCCATTTCTTGCTCTTCCTCTTCTCCTTCTTGCTCTTCCTCTTCTCCTTCTGGTACCCCTATGATTTGGATGTTGGAACGTTTAAGGATACCCTGGAGGTTCCTAAGCCTCTCCTCATTTTTTTGAATTTTTGTTTCTTCCTTCTGGTCCACACTGTTGATTTGAGTCCCAGTTTCCTTCCCATCACTATTGGTTCCCTGTATATCTTCCTTTATTTCACTTAGCATAGCCTTCATTTTTTCCTCTAATTTGTGACCATATTCAACCAATTCTGTGAGCATCCTGATTACCAGTGTTTTGAACTGTGCATCTGACAGATTGGCTATCTCTTCACCACTTAGTTGTATTTTTTCTGGAGCTTTGATCTGTTCTTTCATTTGAGCCTTTTTTTTTATTTTTATTTTTTGGTCTCGGCACACCTGTTACGTAGTAAGGGGCGGAGCCTTAGGTGTTCACCAGGGTGAGGCAACCCACCTCACTGGGTTGTGGCGCTGCATGTGGGGGAGGGGTCCGAGAGGGAACAGTGTGGCTTGCTACCCTCTCTGCCAGACTTCAGTCACTCCCTCTGCTACCCACAAGCAAATTGGGCCCTTCTGGTGCTGATTCCCGGGTGGGTGGGCTTGTGTATGATCTAGGCCCCTGTGGGTCTCCAACGAACACTCCTGTGAGGCTGGGAGTTTCTCCTGCTGCTGCCTCAACCCCCATGTGTTTTCAGTCAGGTTTGAGGCTTTATTTCCCCGCACTGGAACTCTGGGTTGCAAGGTCTGTCTCGCTCCCCAGTTGTTCCTCCCGGTTTATCTGCACACGAATGTGGGACCGCCTGCTTCACCAGCTGCCGCCTCTCGTGTCCTCCAGTCGCTGCCCGTCTCCACCCCTCCTACAGGTCGATGAGTGTTTCTTTAACTCCTTGGTTGTCAGACTTCCATACAGTTTGATTTTCTGTCAGTTCTGGTTCTTTTTTGTTTTTAAATTGTTGTTGTCCTTCTTTTGGTTGTGCAAAGAGGCAGTATCTACCTACCTCCAACTTGGCCGGAAGTTAAATATTCAGGGTTAGTTTTTAAAGCCTCAGGTTCAGGGCTTCTGGAGTGAGCCAGGTCAGCCCCACATTAGCGGGCCGATCAGGAACCAGACAAAGAAACAGCCCTACAGCTTTGCCTCGGGCCCGAGAAGAGACCCCAGTACACTGCCACATTGCATTTATTCATTGACCACGTATTTATTGAGCACCCACCGGGTGTCAAGTGCTGGGGACCCTGTAGTTCCTGCCCCCCAGAAGCCTGTGCTCTGATCAGGGATCAGGTCCCAGGCTTTGCCACCTAACTTGAAATCCCTCTGCCCAGCCTCTGGAGGCTCTGCCACCAGGCTGTTCTAAGCTGTGGGGGGCTGAGTGGGAAGTCCCTCAGAATGGCCCTCTCCCCACCTGACCGCCCCATCCAGGGGAATCTCTGAGCTGGCCAAGGCTGAGTGCTAGCTCTGGGATCTTCCGCTGGCAGAGCTTTCCCGGGACTACTGAGCTGCTGGAGGGACAGTGATGGCAGTGGTAGCAGGAGGCTGGGTGGGAACCAGTGGGGCTCTGGGTGAAGAGGATTCAGTGACCATGATCTCTGCTGAGGGCCTACAGTGTGCCAGACCTTGAGGACTTCATGTATGGACCTACCTCACAGATGAGCAACCTGAGGCCCAGAGATTGACGTGTCTACCTAGCAAGGTCAGGGTCTGAGCAGAGAGCTGACCCTGACACTCTGCGCCCCGACCCTTGGGCGGTGGCACTAGAACAAGGTGCGGTTTGGACCTGCTGACCTACAGGGGCACTAAGTCAAATAGGAAGCAAACCTCAGCGTGGACGGGTCTGGCCCAGTCAGGAGCTGGTGCTGACGCTGAGCCCTGGAACTACTGTCCTTTGTGAGGTGGCCCAGGGAGTCAGCAGGGGTTCCATCCTGCTGGGGGAGGGGCCTGCAGAGGTCGGCATCTGGGACCTGAGTAGGAGATGGCTCTGCACCCCAGGGCCAGGCTGAGCCTCCTCCTCTACCTCATCCTGGCAGCCGCACTCCACCCCCCGCCGCCGAGGTAACTCCCAGGAGCAACAGGGGCTGGGCCTGGAAGGTGGGGGGCGCTGCCATGAGAAGAGGTTGGTGTCATCATCCCGGGCTGTCCCCTGCTTCAAAGGGAGGTGATAGTGGTCTTCAGGGCCAGCACTGAGCACCCCAACATCTCCCACAGGCCTCAACGATCGGTTTCCGAGGAACCCGCAGCCCCCCTGGAGCTTCCACAGCCACTGTCCGGCCTGCTGGACGGTAGTGTCTCCTCCCTCCCCACCCTGGGCAAACATGCCCTAGGGAGGGCACCCAGGTCCAGCCTCGGGGTCTTCTTATCCCGAAAAGCATCTGGTCAGGGGTGAGTGTGGCAGATTCCAAACCAGGTTCTCCCTCCCAGCCACACCCTCTTCTCTCTCTCTAGACTATGGGGTCCTACCCAAGCACCCCTCGCCACGAGGACCGCGGCCCCTCCTCTCGCAGGCCCAGCAGCGCAAGCGGGAGGACCCAGACATGGCTGAGTATTACTACGACATGCGCCTGTGACGGGAACCCCTTATAAAGCTATTCTGTGCAGCAAAGCCTCAGGCTCTCCTGGGATGGAAATGAGCTGGCCGCGGGCAGGGGCCACATAGACACACCACTGCAGTCCAGACAGGAAATGGCACTTTAATAGTTGTGGCCAGGGTGACAGGACCAAGATGGGGCTACAGCCAAAGCAGCCGAGAGGCCGGGCTGGCTAAGGCCAGTCGGGAAGCCCCCTTTTCTTGCCAGAGTGAGGCCCCGCTGTGCGTGCTCTCCTTCCTTGAGGGGCCCGCACCTGCCAGGGGCCAGCATGCCAGTGAGGTCGGTGGTGGAGCATCCAGAGGCCACGTGAGTGACAGCTGGGAACAGGGACCACACTGCCACCTACTGCCGTTTCCTTACTGGAAAGTCCTTGGGAGGTGGCTGGGCTCAGCCTGAGCTCAGGGCCTTTGCTCGGGGCTGGCTGGGAGCTGAGGGCAGAGTGGGCACTCTCAGGTGGCATGGGCTTCATCAAGGCAGAAGCCAATGGCCAGGGAGCCAGAGGCCCTGGCAGGGGAAGTGAGCCCCAGAATAGGACAGAACCCTCTGCTCCTGGAATGGGCACCCTTCCTGCTAGCGGCCTGCCCCGCCCTGCCCACAATTCCCAGGCAGCCCGCTCTGTCCTCCATAGATGAATCTAATATTACAATAAACTGCATTTGCCTCTCCCCACAACCCCCACCCTCCCACCCCTGGCCAAAGGCCTCCACTTCCCCGTCCTCCGGTGGTGGCGGGTGCCTTTCCTCAAGCAGTGCCACGTTCTGTCGGCAGCCAGCTGTCCTGGCGCTGGCCTGAAGGCCCGGGGGATGCAGAGGGCAGGGCAGCGCTGCTACTCCAGGTAGATATCTTCTGTGGGGCAGGTGTACTCCACAAACTGCTTGTAGAACTGCTGGAACGCTCTCCTAGGGGCAAGCGCACACACACATGCTGACTGGGGTGGGGGAGTGGGAGCGGGAGCTTAATCCCAGTTTTCAAACTGGAGCCTCGGGGTCCCTGGCTGGGGCTGCAGTCCCCCAGCTACAGCGGATCAGCCCCATCCTCTACCAAGTGTGTTTCCTGAGCGAGACTGCAGTTCAGGAAAGGGCTGACACTAAAACGTGCGGCAGCGGCTCCTCTAGACCGCCCACCCGCTGCATTGGACCTGGAGGCAGTGTGCAGGCACCGAGCATGAGGACTGTGCTTGAGGGCCTGGGGCTGGGGCTGGCGGGCGGGCCTGGCACTTGGTGGGACCCACGCATACGTACCCCACAGATTCCGCCAAGGCTTTGGTGGATTCTTCGGACACAAAGACGTGGCAGGCAAACCGGTGGTCGGCGGGGTGCTTAGTGATAAACCCAAAGTACCTGTGGGAGGACCACAGTCTCTCTGGGGGCAGGATGGATCTCAGACCCCTCCAGGCACATGCATGGCCCCCTGCCCGGCCAGGATGGCTGTGCCCCCCAGCCCACACCTCGATCTCTGCTCCAGCCCACTTACTTGTTGTTCTTCGGATGGTATCCGCAGAAAGAGATGTTTTTTAACTGGAAAAAGTGGCTACATTTATTCCCCTACGGGAGGAAGAGAGGCAGGTGGTCATCAGCCTGCAGGGGGCAGAGGAGGGGGATCAGGTGGGAGCACCCAGGGCGCTCACCTGGGCCTCCTGGGAGTCATCAGCCTTGACCCCTATCTTCACACCCCTCACGCTGATCTCCAGGACGCAGCTGGAGGGCGGGTTAAAGTGCACGGTGAGCCGGCGGGTGGTGGCAATCTGTGGGCAAGGGACAGGAAACTCAGGTGCGGGGTGGCCCTCTCCCGGGAGAGGCCGGGAACCGGGCTGGGGCTCATCGCCCACTGCAGGGGAGCGGGAAGCAGGTACCTTTTGCATAGCAGCACAGAGGACATCATTGCCTTTGTGGTAGGGAACCTGGACTGAGCCCAGGAACTTCACTCGAAACTGGTCCACCCAGTCGCTGTTTTTGGTCAGGGCTGGAAAGCAAGCATGACATGAGAGGCAGAGCCAGCAGAGGGTGCCACCATTCACGGATGCCCCAGCCTGGTGGGGCCTCCTGGTAATCAATCGTGAAACTGACCCAAGGCCACCTCAGCTGGGCCCCCTCCCTGGGTGCCTGAGATCTGGAGCACAGCTTCACCTGGCAGCAAGCTGGAGCGGGGAAGATGCGGGGCCTGGTGGCACCGGGCAACGGGAAAGGAACACTACCTGCCATATGCTCAGGCTCCTTGGTGACCTCGATGGCGTAGTAGGCAGGAAAGATGCCCCGGGCCCCCGTGCGCATGTTGTAGGCCTCGTACCAGTAGTCCTCGGCCTGCAGCTCCACCAGCAGGGGGTCGTCCACTTCCAGCTCGAGTTCATCTTCATGTCGAGGCACAAACCTGTCCCCAAGAGGGCATGTGAGGGCTTCACCTTAGCGCCTCTCCAGCCGGGTCATCCATCTACCCCATGCCCTGCTCTGGGAGCCGCACCAGCATCGGCATGTTAATTCAATAACCGTTTGGAAGTCTCTTGGTGCGCCTGTCAATGATAGCTCCTGGGGCAGACCGAAGACAGTCAGGTGTGCCTCTGCCACAGAGCAACTCACAGGCCGACGGAGGTGGTGACCAGAGCCACTAACACAACAGGGAGAGGTGATGGGAAGCAGGCACTTCCACGGGAGGAGAGAAAGGATGTGGGTTTGGTGGGTGGTCAGGTATTGTATCTGCTGGGCACCCCTCCGGGCTCTGGTCCTGGCTGGCTTAGGCACTCACCCCTGTGCGTCTGCAGCACAGCAAAGGCCGCGGCACACTGAACCTTCCCCTCCACCCCTCACTCTGAGTCCGAGAGGGTAGGCACCGTCCCCCTGGGGCTGAGTGGAGGACGCGTGCCAGTGGTGGCGATGGGTTTAGGCTACGTGGGGATGACAGAGGCAGGGCAGGGTGTCCCCCCGCTGCTGCCTGGATGGCTTGGCTCTGGCGCTCTTACCTGAATATGGCCCGGTGGGTCTGCTCCTGCTCCTCCCCGTTGATGACACAGGAGAAGAGCCCAAAGGACTCTGCACCTAGGGGCAAAGGGGACTAGCTGCAGGAGGGAGGTCCCTGCTCCGGTCGAGGATGGAAGAGCAGGGAGAGCGCTCTCAGTCCTTACGTCTTGGACCAGATGGGTCTGAGGCCTCCTCCCAGGAACACCCTCGCATCAGCTCTTCCCACCCAGGACCCACGGCTCCTGCTGCAGACTCACTGGAGGAGCGAGAGCGGCCACTCATGAAGACGTTCAGGAACTTTTTGGAGAAGTGGACGTCAGGTTCGTCGGGTGTGGAGTCCTCAGAGAGGCAGGCAGAGGGCCGCGGCCGGGGGGCCTCCTCATATTCTTCCCCAATGGCCGACTCATAGGGCGAGGAGGCAGAGGCGCAGTTGTCATAGACAGTGGCAGAGTCGCTCTCATCACTGTAGTCTCCGAAGCATGGCCGAAGGCTCACCAGCTCCAGCTGTGCGTGCTCATCCACCACCAGCGTGTACTTGACCGAGTCATAGGACAGAGCGCTGGTGTCCGAGCTCAGCGAGGCCCGAGGAGGCGGTGGCGGCTCCCCCAGGCTCCCCTGCCATCCTCTACCTGGCGGCCCAGCCCGCTCCGGGGAGGACAAGCAGTCGAAGCCCTCGTCCTCCTCACTGATGGAGGGGTGAGGCCGTCCTGCCGATGAGGAGTAGGCGGCGGGGTCCGGATCGGAGCTGACCGACATCCGGCTCTCGGCTGGTGGCAAGAAGGCGGAGGTGGGCTCCGCGGGGTCTGGGGGCCTCTGCACCGGTGTCAGGTAGATCTCCTCGGTGGCCTCTAGCCGCACATCTGCCTGGTAGTGGATGCGGTCTCGATGCGAGTGGCCCCGACCACCAGGTGGGGCAGCCTGAGGGCCGCTGGGAGGTGCCATCTGGGTGGCGGCGCTGCGGCGGCAAGGGCTCTCCGTGGAGGTGCCTCGGTCCGTGGTGGGGGCAGGGCTGCTCTGCGGAGGCAGCTCATCGCTCAGGCAGATGTGTTCATGTGCAGGTGTCTGCTCCCCTGGAGAGCGGGCAGGTGAGCGCTGCAGGCAGGTCCCCCACCACTGCTCCCCAGGCCACTGCTCCCTCCACTCAGCCACAGGCCCATGGCGGTGGATATGAAGCCCCCTCACTCTTGCTGCAGCTCACCTGAGGTGGGCCTACTCACAAGCTGGAGGCTACTGGGCTGCTCTCTGCAGTGGGGCCAGGGCCGGGGCCGGGCGGGTGGGAGTCTGGAAAGGGTGCTGACTTACCTGTCTTTAGGGGTGAGGATGATCGAGACACCCGGTCCTGCCAACTGTGCTTCTTGCCCAGAGAATTATTGTTCAGCGTGTCCTGTGCAGAGAACAAAAGGCCCTTGTGACAGAAGTGGTCAACAGTGCCCGGCACAGGGAGGCCCTGGCCCTGCCCCCATCAGGCCGTCCTTAGGACATTTGCTGCACCCCCACCCCCAGCTCTTGTCCAGGGCCTCACCCGGGACCCCCTCTGCAGCAGGCAGGAAGGGTGGCAGGTCCCAGCCCTCCCAGCCAGGCCTCCTGGCTCTAGCCATCCCTTCCTCCTGGCTCAGGGAAGCTGGCCAAGCCTTAGGGACATGTGGTCCCATCAGCTACCACAAAGGTGGCGATGGCCAGTGTGTGTCGTGGTGTGAGGGGAAGGAGGTGGGGAGAGAAGCAGGGGCCATCTGGGGATGGAACCGGACCCCCAGACCCAGGCGCTGAGGGTGACATGAAGACTATCCCTTCTAGCCCAAGTCCCCTGAAGCTCAGGAAGCTTCAGGGAAGGGGCAGGGACAGTCTGCAAAACTAGAAAAAGCACAGGAAGGGTCTCCCAGCAGCTGGCCTGGGGACTGGGATGAATCATCCAAATGATGAATCCATAGACCATTCTGTCACGCCCAGGGAGTACATGACTGAGGAATGACAGATGTAGTTGTCAGAGGCCCTTCTTGCTGGACCCCCTGGACTGCCCCTGCCACATCCTCAGCCCCCTGGGACCCTCTCCACAGTGCCTGCATACAAGGCTCCCTACACACAGCTTGGGCCCCCTTCCCTGGGAACACCCTCAGGGGCCCTCACATTCATGAATTTGGCTGCCAAAATCTACCCCTGAGGATCCTGGGAAAGGAACTAATCCCTTCCCTGCGGCCCTTGCACCCTCCACCAACAGCCCCGCCTCCCTGGGCCCCTCTGCACCTCTCCTGACTGGGTTTGGAAGACAAAGGGCCACAGCCAGTCTCCCCCACCCTATTCAACCCTCCTTGGCATCCAGCCACCCAGCGAGGGGGCCCCAGGCCCCCAACTCAGCCAAGCAGCTCCACCTCCCATTTCTCTTGCCTGCCTTCTGGAAATTCCCAGCTGCCCACATTACAAATCGGCTGCTGCCGCTGAGCTCCCCATCCCCAACTTTTCACAATTTCCCAGGCCTCCCACCACACCGACCCCTTCAGATGAAGCCCTTTCTCCAGGCCGGGCTTGTTGTTCACCTTACCAGGAGCCCTATACCCTAAAAAGGAAACCCTGCCACAGCTGGAGGGTCCCAAGCTCCAAACCCTTGCAACCTCTAAAAGCCTTGTTCTCTCAACGCCCCACTTCTCTCTTTGCGCAGATCCCTCCACTGTCCCTCTGGGCCCCTCCCCTTACGACCGATCCTACCCGCCTCCCAGACCACCTCCCCAGGGACCTTCGCCTTGGGAAGCCTCGGGCGGGCGGTCTCCGCAGGCCGGCGACTTCTCTCCGCGCCAGACCCGCAAGTTCGCCCACAGCATCCTGCGCTGTCACCTCCCGGGCCCAGACCCAGGGCGCCACCCCTTCAGCCCCGCCTCACACCGCTCGTGCCTTACCTGAGACCGCGGCACCTGCGGGAAGAGGTTAAGCGTGGTGGGCCGCTTGGGCCTGTACGTGTCCCCGCCGCCCAGGCCCTGGCCGTGGAGCGCAGGCTCCTGACGAGCCTCGGCCTCTGGCGGTCCCGCTCCCGGACGCCGCGCCGCCCGCTCCTCCTCGTCCTCCTCCTCGTCGTCCTCAGCGCCGGGAGTGTCCCCCGCCGCGTCGATTAGGTCCATCTGCAGCATCTCAGCCTGCAGCCGACTCCCAGCGCAGCCACCGCCCCCAGCCAGGAGCCCGGCACGCGGGGGCTGCGGGGCGCGGACGCCAGGGAGTCAGGGGGCGGGGCCGTGCCGAGGCCGGGGCGGGACCAAGGCCGCAGCGCAACGCCCCCAGCCCAGGCGAATCCATTCCGCAGCCGCAAAGAGGGGGGGAGAGATAAGCCGGACAGGGGCTGTCCCCCGTGAGAATAGGCAAGGCTGCCCTCACCACTCCAGTCAGCGCCTCGGGCAGTCCACACTTCTTCCCTCCTCACGGTTCCCCGCTTCCTGACTCTGCACCCTCCCGTTCCCTTGGCAACGGCTTGAACAGTCCACACCTCTCCCATCCTTACGGTCCTCGGCTTTCTGACTCTGTGCACCTCCCGTTTCCTTGGCAACGGCCGGTGACCTCACCGGGGTTGTAAGTAGAGCCCAGAGTGAGGTCACTGCTGTTGCCATGGGGACGGAGGGTCGCCAAGGTGTTCGCGCCCCACAGGGGATGGGGTGGGGTTGGTATTTGAAAAGGGCAGTGAGGGAAGTTGGGAAAACAGGCAGTGCAGGCGAGGGATTGCAGGTGGGCAGCAGCGCGGGCAGGAGGACCTGAGCTCGGGCTGGAAGAGGGATGCTGAAGAAGAGGGGCAAGTGGGGCACTTGCATAGGCAGTGGCATCCCCCACTCTCCTGTCTACAGGCCTTGGCCCCTCAAACCTGGCCAGCCTAACCTTGAGAGTTCTGAGCCCTGCTCTAGTTCTAGCCTGCCACTGCCTCCCTGGCACCTTGGGGAGATCTCCTGACCCCCAAGCTCCCTTGCAAGTTAGCAGAGGTGGGGACTCACTGGCGAGTGTGTGACAGCCCCCTGGAGCTTGCCTAAGGCCCCGCAAGGATATAACACCCCAGGGCCTCAGGGGCCTAGCAGGTGGCAGGACCACCCTCTTCAAGGCTCTGCCTGTGCTTGCTGAGGGAGAGGACAGTAGGGGAAGAAGAACAGGTGTGTATGACCTTAGAGAAGCTATGTCAGGGCCCTGGATCATTCCCCAAGTCCTGTTTCCATCCCTGCCTAGCCTGGCCAGAGGGTGGAGGGTTGGGGTACAAGGAGCTGGAGGGTTATCCTCCCCTCAACTGGTCCTTGGCTGCATCTTGCCTGGCAGAGCTCACAGCATATCTGGGGGCAATAGGAGATCACAACACAGAGACAGGTGGTGTGCACCCCAGCTCACTCCTTTGCTAACCCCCCTCCTCACACCATGTCTACTTTGGCCAGCCACCCTCCTGAGGGTCGAGAGAAGCTCTGGGCTCTGCAACCTAGCCCCATGCTTTGGCTTCCATTTCCTGACTCTTCTTTACTCTTCTGAAAAGACACAGGTGACCTCTCTCTGACCCATGCTCCCCAGATGCTGAGGACCTCCTGGCAGGATTCAGAACTTTCAGGACAAGAGAACGCCATCTGTCCTATGGCAAAGCCATGGGGTCCAAAGCAGCAGCAATGCTGGGTTAACCCTCCAAAGGGGTCTTTAGGCCTGCGGGCCAGGGAGGGTCTGTGAGGCCCAGTGGCGTGGCTTGGTGCATGGCAGCAGAGGGAGTGCCTCCACTCTGTGCTCCTGCCCCAGGGCACTGCAGATGCCACCAGACTCCACCCTGCTCTGCCTCAGGCTCTCTGCCAAGGCCACTCCCCAAAGGACTCAGGGTAGTCCTGAGCCTTCCCTTTGCTAATGCCCTAACTGCTACTGTCCAGGACCTCAAGACCGCCTGCCCTCTCCCTTCCTGTGGGCGGTTGAAGGAGCTGCCTCCTGCCTTAACTCATGGCAAAAAAAAAAAAAAAAAAAAAGAAAAGAAATTGATTGAGGCCCAAGATGTGCCAAGCGCTGTACTGGGCGTTTCCTGCCCACTACTTCATTGAAGGAGCGTGCTGTACAGACCCTGAACGCTCCTGTGTGGATTGGGAGGGTGCCCTCAACCCTGTCCCTACCCATCCTGCCACCCACTCGGGCTCTGGGAGCCCACCCTTACCCGTAAGGACAGGGTGTCTTTGCACTGCAGGCTGATGCCACACTCATCGGTGATCTCTGAGAGGTCTTCATCCTCAAACTCCTCCAGGCTGATGTCATGGGTGAGCCTGGTGGAGACAGGAAGCTGCAGTTACAACACAGGGGGACTGCTCAGCCCATTGGTGTCTCCCTAATACATCTTCCAAGAGGCAGCCCCTCAAAGGCAGATCACAGGCCCCAGAGGACGGGACTTGGAGTCTGCCTGTGCCGATGCAAGGGGTAACCAACAAGCAGGGAAAGAGTTTTGGGCTCATGCCAAAAGGCAGTCCTCCTGGGGTGGCAGTGGAAGGGGAGTCTCTCCGTCACTCCTGCTCATCCCTGTTGTCCTTCCTGTTGCCAAACAAGAGGCAGTGCCTGGAAGGCCCAGCTGCTCAGAGCCTCAGCTCTGCCAAAGAAAGGCCTCCCAGGGTCAAGGCAGGTGCCAAGGCCAGCTCGCCCATGGAGAATGAGGAGAGACTCCACGGGACGCCTGGATCGGGGGGCTCCCTGTCCAATCCCTGCAGCAATAAACCCAGAGCGCTGAGAGGCTGCTCCCCAGCCTCAGAGGTGTGCTCGTCCCCCCAGCCCAGGAAGCCCCTAGCTGCTTGAGCCACAGAGCAGTGAGGGGAAACCTGGGGTCAGTGCGGGTAGTTTCAGCCCATTCCAGTACAGACCAGGCCCCCATTCTGTGTTCTTGGTCTCATCTTTCCAGCTACAGAGTCGCCCTGCCCAATATGGACCCTGGACAGGAGGCTGCACAGATGGAGCCCAGGAAAGCCCTGGATGGGCGCTGGAGGTGCCAGGAACTCAGGAGGCAGACCAGAGCACCTCAGCACCAGAGTGCTACCTGGCTGTATAGGAGCCCTCTCCCGGCAGGCCAGCCCCGTGCCCTGGCCCCACTGTGGTGCTTGCCCACCCCAGCCCTAGGCTGCACCTGGTTTGGTGTGCATGGGACATTTGGGAGAATTCTGTGGGGGAAGCTGGGACAATCCTGAGCCTTTTCCCATATGAGACCAAGAGATTGAGGCTTAGAGCAAGAGAGACCCACAGTCCAAGGTCACCCAGGAGAGGTGGCGGCCCAGCCCCCAGGGGAGCCTGGCAGGCCCATGCCCTCTGCTCCTACCTCAGTCAGACTCAGAGACCAGGAGCTCCATGGAGCTGGCCCCCCAAGCTTCCCCCTTCCCCACCAGCCCCCGCACCCCTACCAGCGCTCCCACTGATCCTCCAACCAGCTGTCATTGTCTGGGCTTGAATCCATCTTCAGGACCAGCTGCATGGAGAGCCCTGCCCGGCCGGGGGGCTTCGGGGCCCCAGGGCCGCCCGCTCATGCCCACAAGGGTGGGGGGGCCAGGGCTCAGGGCCGGGCCGGGGCCACAGGCCTCCGCTGCCTGGGCCTGCCTTTCTGCGTCCTGCCTGCTGCAGGAGCCTGGGGAGCTCATTAAAAATACATGGGCTGGGAAATGAGGCAGCGGCTGCCTGCCGACCCGGGCCCCAGCCCCAGCCCTTCTCGGCCCAGCCCTCAGCTGCAGGCTGCCTCCTCCCCTGGCCCGTTGTGCTGATGCCGCTGTCACTGCCACCTCCCCGGTGGGATCAGGTTACTGCAATCGATGCTACCAGCTCCACCTGCCCTTCCAATGCCCCTGTTGGGGGCTGGGGTGGCCCCCCCTCCCTAGCCCAGGCTTGTAAGCAGATAGCAGAAATCTGGGCTCTTTTCCCCCAAAGCCAGCCCTTGATCTACTTTAAAGGGCCAGTGCCACACTCAGGGTGCCTGATGACCAGATGGGGGTGGGGGTGGAAGCTCTGGAATTCTCCATGAAAGGATGGCCCACAGCTACCCGCTCAGCCCCACACCTCGTCAGGGAGGCTTCTTTGGGTCCAGGCCGTGCACAGTCGGGGTTGCGGGGCGGGTCTGGGCTGCCTCCATTGCCCACCTGGTGCAGGACAGAACCTTGGCCCCTTCCTAGGGCTCCATCCTTCAGCACCCAGGAAGTGTCTGTGGGCACAGGAGGCCCCACAGCCAGGCAAGAGCACCTGGACCCCTGTCGCAGGTCTGGGTGGCCTGGAAGACACTGAGCTACCTGTGACAGGCAGAAGCTGGAAGGGCCCTGGAGGGAATGACAGACGGATCTCACCAGGGCAAGGGGGCCAGATAGGCAGCGTGCCCTTTCGGGCCCTTTCAGACCTGGAGCCTGAGGGTGGGGAAGGTGTGGTGTGGAAGCGGGGTGGACTGGGGAGGACAGCCCAGCCCAGCAGCCAGAGCAGCCCTGCTCCTGCTCCGTCTGGCCAGCACAGTGTAGCATCTCTGGCCCCGGGACAAGAACTGAGTGGCTGGCACTAAGTGAACGATGAACACACACTGGCTGGCCAGGCCATCACGGAGAAGGCGCCCCTAGGTCCCGGCCACAGGACCACTGGGCATCTGATCCAGAGGTGCCTTCAGGTGCTCCCTGCTCTGCTGGCGACCCCAGTGCACATCCACATCTGCCCTCCCTCGCCGCCCAGCCCCGGCCCAGCTCCTGCCTCTGCAGCCCTCCCGGCCGGCCTGCCTGCCCCAGTCTCCTGCACCGCTCTGCCCCACCGACCACTGTCAGGCAAAGCTGCCTGAAACGCCACCCCTCTGCCCCCTGCTCAGGGGTCCCTACGGGCAGCCAACTGCTTGGCTGGCCATCTGGGGTCTCCAGCTGCCCGGTGTCTCTGGTTCCTGCCTCCCCAGGGTCTAACCCAGTGCTTGGGTGGAGCCCGTGGCAGGCTCTCACCTGTGTTTGCTGGGAGAAGGCTCAGTTAAGCCTGCTCCTCAGAAAGCCCCCTTCCCCGCGCCCTGTGCCAGTGCCCTACAGCCCTCCTGGCCACATCACTGGTCCCTGCCATCCTCCTGCCTGTGGTAGGTCGTCATCTGCGCGGGCGCAAGGCGGTGTGGTGGAGCAAACAGGACCGGGGCTCCATCAGACACCCCCACCCAGTACCCAGCTGGTGGTGGGCACAGGTCCCCTCCCTCCCAGCAGTGGTCTGGACTGCACCCCCTGCGCCTGGAGGTGGGGGGGCAGAGCTGGCGAGGCGTCTCGCACATACTAGGTGCTCAGCACGAGCCTGCTAGATGTTTGTCAGCGACAGCGGCAGGGTGCTTCCCAACTGCACCCCCTCAGTATTGCTGACGTTCCCACCTCCTGGGAGGCAGGTCTGGGGGCACAGGGTCTGCTGTTTCACCCTTTACAGATGAGGGGGCTGCGGTCCCCTGAGCAGTCAGGGAAAGGGCACTGTGCGGGGGCTCAAAATGCTGCACTTGACCCCAGCTCCTTTTCTTTCTTTCCTTTCTTTCTCAAAAACGAGGCAGGGTGGTGCAACGGTCACCACATCAGGCCTGGAGGCCAGAGGCCTGAGAGCAAGTCCCGACTCCAGTAGCTCCCTGAGTCCTCAGCACAGCCTCGGCAGGGGTTACTTGCTCCTTTTCCACATGAAACACTACATCTCAGACAGAGGGTGTCGGAGGTCGTGGGTTCTCCACCTTAAATGGAGGACACCCACACCTGGCCCCCACCTCACAGAGCGGAGTGTCTGTGAACTGCAGAGTGCTGGGAGGCCTTGACCAAGGATCAGGGGATGGAGCCCCTTTGCAAGCCACCCCTCCGCCGCCCATCCCTACTCCACCCATCCCCTGCCCTGTTCTCCTGCTTCTCCAGGCACCCGGTCATGCACAAGACCCGTTTTTCTTTATTTGTATTGCTGACACTATTAGGTGTCCCCACCCCCATCCCCCACCCAGCTGGAGCCCCCGCTGCCCTCAGGCCAGCACAGTGTTAGTACAGGTGCTTTCACTAAACCCTGCCCCTTCTTTCACCCAGTCCCCGCCCCCAGCAGCTGTCAGTCTGCTCCACCTGCCACGCCTCTGTTTCTATTTTGTTCCGGTTCATTTTGTTCGTTGGATTCCATGACTGAGATACTACGGCATTTGTTTTTCTGTGACTGGCTTACTTCACTTACCCAGAAGACCCTTTGTGGAAGGAAAGCTAAACAGGCCCTTGGCTCCTCCAGGCTCATGGAAGGCAGCTATGGGCAGGGAGGGGAGGAGGGAGGAGAGGAAGGGAAGGAAGGACGTTTCCTCCCCATCCCACCATCCACCTTCCCCTGACCCCTGAGCACCAGGAGGTGGCCTGGAGCTGACTCACAGGACCCTCTGCAGGTCTCCTTCCCTGGCCTCTAGATCTGGGGACATCAACGCTTCCCGTCTGGGTGGCCACGACCATTGATCAGCCCCGTGGCCCATTCGGGTGGGACGTTCCCGAGGTCTCATCCACACTACCATCTGGTGGCTGTGTCCTGAGTGTGGTCTCTCGAGACTGCCCTGACTTTTGGAGTCTATCTTCGCATCCAAGGCCCCCTCTTCATGCATTGACCTGCTCACCCCCTAGTCCAGGGCCCGGTCCTTCCTCCTGGCCCGGCCGGCCCCTCGCTGCGTTCCACACCCTCTCTGAGCTGAGCTGCCCTATGTGGACAAAAGGCCTTTTGTGTCTGGATGTTGTTTTGTGGCCTTGTCTGCAGTCACACTGCCCCGTTACCCTCCTTCCACCCACAGCAGCCCTTGCCCTTTCTAACTTGCTGCTTCAGCCCAGCAGTAGGCTGAGGGGAGCTGCAGGCAAAGTGAGGGTGAGGCGGTAACGTGCTGAGGGCCTAGCCGAGCAAGGCCAAATCTGAGCCAGGCATTAGGTTGTCCAGAGGCCCCTGTTTTGGTCTTCCTGTGCCTGGCTCTCCCGGAGTGAGGTAAGGATGACAGCTGAGTGAACCTGGGTTCTGGCCACGGTGCCCCACGGGCCCCTCTCTCGACAGAGAGCATGAGTGGTCCAAGGGGTCCAGCCTCTCTCTGCCTTCTGGGTGGTTCTCAGGACACCCGTGGAGTGGCCGCTCACCTCTGGGCATGTTCCCCATTTCCCTCTGGCTCCCCATAGGCCATTCATTCCCCACAGGGGAACCAGAACCAACATTTGAAAGGCACATCTGGTCCAGTCACCCCTCGCCAGCTCAGAATCCTTTAATAGCTTCCCCTGGCCCTCAGGGAAAGGGGCCCAAATTCTACCTGTGACCCGAAGGCTCAGCAGGGCCTCCTCCTCCCCCCACTCGCCCCAGTCTCTACCTCCCCACTCTCTGGCCCCTACCCCACTGGCTCGCTCAGCAAAGTGTTCTCTGACTGCCCTCACCAGGCCAGACAACCCTGCTACCGGCCCTCTCGGCCCCCCTGGCTGGGGACACCAGGTCACAGTAATTTTACCTTTGGGCCTTATGAACCCTGGTGGGCTCCCCTTAGAGGTGGCTGATCCACAGCGTGGGCTCCTGTCTCTCTGGAGGAACCCTGGGTGGGGCCTAACAGGTGCTCAATACCTCCTGCTGAACGGGTGGACTGCTGAGGTCCCCAGGTCTTTCTAGATTTGCCCCTTGGAAATGTCCAAGTCCATTCTTCTTCCAACTCAACTTCCCGTGTGCCCGCCTACATCAGAGTCTGGGGTAGGGTGTGCAGGCCTCTGGGAAGGCGGGGCTGGCTGAAGGCATGCGTCGGGTGAGCCGGGCCCAGCTGCATCCTCAGAACCTCCTTTCCACTTGCCCAGCCCCCAACCCTGGGTGGACACAAGTCAGGCTGGGTTCATTCCTCTGGTTTGGACTCCCTTTCCTGACTGTGTCCCCACAGGGGTCATCTCCAGGGGAAAACTGAACCCAACCCAAGGAACAAAATCCAAGGGACACCCCCTACTGGTGGTTACAGGCGGGTGTGAGCCGTTTAAACTCCTTGGTGCCACACAAAGCATGCTCTCTGGGACCTGGGGATTTGACTTTTGGGAAACTACCCTGAGAAGGCAATCCCAGAGGTGGGAAGCCTTGTTCACAGGACTGGATTCCTCACACCAGCAAACCACTGAAAACAACCAAAGAGCCCCGCACCTGGGGCTGGTTAACCGCGGCCACCCAGTGCACGGCCATCACGCGGCCCTCCGGATGAGCGCTGTGAAGTCTGCGCACTAACGTGGAAAACGGCAGCTGAGACAGTGAGCAAAAGGCCTGATGTGACCACATGGTTTCACGTCATGGACCACGCACAGGAAGAAACGCTAGTGTGAACACGGTTGGGGGGTCTTTCCTCTGTGTTTCCTGAGGGCGTCCCACTCATCCTGGCACCGACCCCCGCCCCTGCTCTCATCTGCGCACAGAGCCCAAGAACCTGCACACCGCAGGCACTGAATAAAAATGCCAGGTAAAGGAAGTCCTGGCTGACTGAGGCACTGGGAGCTGCGTGGCAGCACCACGTGTATCTCTAGGGCCAGAAGGAGGCAAGGCCCGCAGCCGATGCTCCTGGAGACTTTTTGAATGAATACCAGAGTTGGCACTGCAGAATTCGTAAGAACCCCTGGTGGGGATGGTGCAGTGACCCAATTTGTGGAATCCGCTGGGGCCCTAAGCTGTCACTGGCCAGGTCCCAGCAATCCAGAGAACAACTTTAAGGCTCTGACATCAAAGAACCAGGGTGGAAATCCTGCCTCGGCCCCGTGTGGGCTGTGTGAGGCCAGCCAACACTCTCCCCGCACTGAAGCACTGAAGGTCGGTGGGACCTGGACTGGGGTGCTGCCCAGCTCTGGGGGCTGGGGGTGGGGCAGCTCCTCCAGCAGCAACAGCTTTCCTCCCTCCTCCTCCCACCTAAACATGCTGGTCAGTTGAGGCCCTTCCCTTCACTCAGCTGCCTCCCTGGGTGGCCTGCCTCCCTGGGTGGCCGTGTTCTCTGAGGCATCAGTGGCTCTGGCGCTCTCTCTCTCTCCCCCTGTAAGTTGAGACTCCCAGGGTGTTTGCCCAGCCCCATCCTCCAGAGACCCAGACCCAAAACTGACTGCCTACTTGCACCCTCCAGTTTGGCCCCCAGTGACCACCAACCTCAAATCCAGCAGGTCCAATAATTTCACCTCCCTGCTCTCCAAACCACTCCCATTGGGCACCACACCCCAAGGGGCCTGGAGTCCTCCTGGACTCCTGTCTCTCTACTCCTTACCCCAGATCCCTTGCCACCGCTCCACCCTCTACATCTTCCTCACCTCCTCTCCCATCCTCCCTCACCTGCACAAGGGCCAGTGGTCTCCCTGCCTCCGCGTCTGCTCTCTACGTAGCAGCCTGGGTGACCCTCCCAAGACATCGATCGATGCGGTTGCTCCCTGCCTCAACCCTTGCTGTTCCCACCGCTTGTCAGTGGACAGGCCAGGGTTCCGACATGGCCTTTGAATTCTGCGTTCCCCGCTCTCTCTCATCTTGGGCCCTTCTCCCATGCTGCCCCTCTTCATCATTCCTTCTTTTGGGTGATGCTGACACCCACCAGGCCTGAGCTGAGAGGACCCTTTCCCAACCCTCTGACCCCCTGGCCCCTGACCTTAGTCATCCATACCTACCAGCCTAGTAAGGCCTTGTCTATCCATCTGCCCCCGCTGCCTGCATGATGGCCCAGGCCCATGTCTGTGTCTGGAGTGACGCTTTGGGGGAGCCTGGCAAAGGGCAGATATCTGTGGAGTGAAGGAAGGACCAGCCAGTGTGTCCCCTTGAGATGAGTAAGGAGGTCCCTGAACCTCTGGGTGGCCTCTCTCTCATCGCTAAGGCAATGTGATGGGGGGGGGGGGGGGGCTAAAAACACCATCGTCCAAGCAGTGAGGAGGCCAGGATTCTGCCCCAGTGCTGTCACTAACTTGCTGTGCATTCTCAGGGAAGCCACTCAGCTGGTGTTTGCTCCGGGGTAGGAGGGGAGCAGGTTGATTTGGATGAGCTGATTTCTGGTGTCTCATCCACAACCCCAGGGCAGGCTGTTCACTTTACTTCCTGAGTACCCTCTGCCCGCCCCCCCCAAAATGTCCCACTGTCCCTCTCCCTCCTCCCGCCCACTCAGCTCCAAGTACCCACTGCACCAGTTTCTAGATTCTCTTACGGAGTTTTCCTCATACAGGCTCACCGCGGAGATGTGGAGGCCCGGGTCCGGACCACCGCAGAGAAGTGAGTGCCGCAGTGAAGCACGATTTGTTTGGTTTCCTAGTGCACATAAAATTACGCTTACACCACGCTGTAGTCTATTGAGTGTGCGATAGCATTATGTCTAAAAAAAACCAATGTACATAACTGAATTTAAAAATACTTTATTGCTAAAAAATGCTAACCATCCTTTCCAGCCTTCAGTGGGTCATAATCCTTTTGCTGCTGGAGGGTCTTACCTTCAATTTGCAAAAAAAAAGAGCTTTCTGCAAAGCGCAATAATACGAGATATGCCTGTAATGAACATGTATCACTTTCACATTAAATTTTAAAAGTTACTTTGTACGTTACAGAAGTAACCTATATCTGCTATAAACACGAGAAGTCAAATAATACATCAGTGCACCCAGTAAGTGCAAGTCCCTCCCCGTGTACACCATGTCCAGAGGCACCTACGGGTAACTGGTTGGAGAATTTCTATATATAGGAAAAAAAAAAAAGCTCTGGCTGGTGTGGCTCAGTGGATTGAGCACCAGCCTTCGAACCAAAGGGTCACAAGTTCGATTCCCAGTCAAGAGAACATGCCTGGGTTGCCGGCCAGGTCCCCAGTAGGGGGCGCGTAAGAGGTAAACACAACACACACTGATGTTTCTCTCTCTCTCTTTCTCCCTCCCTTCCCCTCTCTCTGAAAATAAATAAATAAAATCTTTTTAAAAAAACCCCACATATTTATTTAAACCAACTACCAACAAACACACACTCCCCACCCTTCCAGGGCCACAGCAGGCTGAATCCCTCCATCAACTCCCCTCCAGTGTTCCGGGGCACCCTCGTGTCAGGGTGGCCTCCAATCAGAAGGCCAGGGTTCGAACCCCAGTTCTGCCACTCACCTCGCCTCTGTACACCTCAGGTTCTTCAGCTATAAAGCGGGGACGATGGTAACGCTCTGCGTTTACGGTTCTGGGGGGAACGCCCTTGCACAGCAAGTGCTCGGAATGGTGCCAGGCAAAGTGGGCGCCTCATGGTGCCCGCTCTCACCGCTGCTACTGTCTGACAACGCGCACTGTTATTTTCTGTCCTCCAGCAGGGACGCACTCAAAGTCATCCTTAACTAACGTATAAACCGGTAAGGCATTACTGAGCGCCTACTCTCTGCGGGGCGCTGGGCAAACCCAAGTTCAGGCACTGACTCCGTGTGCCTCTGGAAGTTGATGGCGGTGCTGGGGGTGCACGGGCACATACACCAATAACACCAGCAACAGCCACAATAGCCCCGCACAGAGGCAGCTCTCCACAGTCCTTGAAAGACTCAACACGTGTTGTCTCATCCAAGTCTGAGGACCGCCCTGCGCGGAAACCAAAGCTGGCATCACAGAGAAGAAACAGAGGCTCCGGCCGTTCAGTGCCCAGTCTCAGGGTACACAGCTGAGAAGGCTAAGCAAGGACTCAAACCCCAGCCGGGTGGATCCATGACCTCTCCAAAGATCCACTATGGAGCAGTAACCATACAGGGTTAAACTGAGTTAGGCAAAGGGACCCAAGAGGCTGGACAAGGGAAAGGGCAGTGGGGGCTGCTGGAGCCCACGGGGCAGGCTATGTGGGGTGGAGGCACTGCTGTGATTATTCCCACAAGCCAGCCTTGTCTCCACAGCCGGACCGTGGTGTCCTGGAGGGCCGGCCCACGCCCCGACCTTTCTGTACTGCCACTCTTGCCCGGCTGGCCGAGGACTGGACACACTCCTGCCTGGCACCCACCTCGTCAGCACCTCTCACTAAATCATCCATGATAACCTGCCCCCAGGGGGAGGGAGGATAGGACAGCACTATCACCGAGGGGTCAGGAGGCAGCTGAGGGGAGGCAAAGCCGTCCTCCGGGTCAGAGACGGGGCCTGGATGTGGAGCGAAGTGAACACACAGACCTGGGTTCCAGTTCAGCCTCAGGTTCTGACTCCCTTGAGGTCCTTGGGCCAGCCTCCCTGCCTCCCTGAGGCTCAGCCTCCTCATGTATGAAATGGGCAGACGGACCCCCACGCCCTGGGTGCTTACGAGGGCTAAAGGAGCCAACACTGGGAACAGGCTTCAGGAAGTAAGAAGCTATCTAAATGCCTGCTAGCACAGAGGGAGGGCTGACACTTGTTAAGGACCGAGGTGATACACATTAAGGAATCCATATTAATTAGCTCACCTACCAGATGAGGCTCAGAGAGGACAAAAACCTGCCCAGGTCTTGCAGCTGGAAAGTGGTGGAGTAGGATTTGAACCCAGGTCCCTCTAAGCCCATTGTTCTTCCCCTGCAGAGGGGCCTCCAGGCAGGAAGGCAGCGTTTGCCCCAAAGCAGCGTGTGTCTGCCACGTGGAGTCGGTGTCAGGACTCAGACTGGCTCCTCTGAGGCACTCATCACAAAGGCCCCAGCCCTGGGGCCTTCAGGCTTGGCCTCTTCCATCTGGTCCCCTCCCACTGGTCTTCCCAGATCAGCTCAGCTCAGGGACTCAGGAAGGTTTCTAGTCCTGATGATGCCATTAGAAATCCACAGGGGTCCCTGACCACCTGAGCGCCAGGGAGCCAGCAACCCCTTGGTCAAAGGAGGGGCTGGTGCCAGAGCTCAGCTGGGGCTTGGCTGGGGGGCCCCATGAGAGGGGAAGGAGCCAGCTCATTAGAAGGAGAAACAATGGGGTATGTCTAGGCCTTTTTCTCTTAGACTCTGGAGCAGTGACACCTCCTCTCCCTCCTCTCCAAATGGGGCCAGAATTATGGAGAAGGCACATCAACTCTTCCCCCATGACACCCACTGTCCACTTCTCTGAAATCCACCTCTCAACTGCCCAACACCAGAGAGGGGCAGGGAGAAGGCTGAAGGGGAGGGCAGATCAGGGTCCTGGGTGCTCATTGCAGCAGGGACTCCCCCTTCCCCAGAGTTCCTGGCTATTCCTGGACCATCCAATCCAGACGCCCCCTCCCACAGCTGGGCCTAGGATGCCTGGGCCGAGACTGAGCCTTCTGCACCTGCACACACCTGACAAGGTCAGGGCTTGTCCAAATCCACAGAGGGTCCTGGCACGCCAGGCCTGGAAGTGAGGCACCTCTGGCCGGGCAGGGCTGGGGGAGGGGCCCACGACTCCCTCCTTCCTGCACCAAGGTTGTCCGTTGCCCTAAGAAACTGGGACCCGCGGGACATCCAGCCTGCTCACATCTTTACGGGAGCTTTCAGACTGGGCACAGGCGAGCCTGCCTGCATCCTCTGGGATCTCATTCCAGATCCCAGGCCGTAAAGCCGCGGAGAAGGCAGCCCCTGCGTCCATCCTCCAATTTCAGCTCAGAATCTCCTAGCCTAGGACAGGGAATGGCGGAGGAGCTGGCTGCACCACGGATATGCCGCTGCTATCAGTCTGGACTTGCGGCTGCGGGGGATTCTGGGGCTCCGTCCAGGGAAGAGACCCCATCTCCAGGCCGCCCTCTCCTTCCGGAGGTCTGGTGTTTGTGTTCTGGGGGCGGAGCGGGTGGGGTGAGGTGAGCCGGGGCAGAGCAGTCTGGGCTGAAGGGCGGGGCGTGGAGGCCGGGGATTCTCACCTGAAATTGGGAGGCGACGCGATGTGGAGCCCCAGGAACGGGGAGGCGGCAGGCGGGGACGCGGCCCCCCCGCCCAGGCCGCCGCTCTCTCGCTCCGCCATTCTCCGGCACAGCCCTGGCCATCCGGGCGGAGCGCGGTACGGAGGCGGCGGCGGAGGCGGCGGAGGTGGCGGAAGGGACGGAGGAGGGGGCGCGGCAAGAGGCCGCCGCGGGCTGGACCTGCGCGGCGGGCGCACCTGCGCAGGGCAGGGCGAGGCTCCCGACTGCACACGGTTTTCTGGACCTGCGCGAGCGCCACCGCGCGTCCCCGGGCCAAGGCTGGGGTCTCCGGTTCCCCGCCCCGCCCCGCCCCGCCCCTGGGCCCGCTAGCCCCGCCCGCCCGCCCGCCCGCCCGCGGGCGCTCTCCGAGGTGCTGAAGTCCCGGCCCTCGCGGACTCTGGCTTGGCCCAGTCCCACCCTAAATTCCACACTGACTCCTCTGTCCCCCGCCCCTCCCGCAAAGCCTCCCCCAAACCCCGCGTCCTTGCGGGTTCTGCCAGTCGGGGGGCGAGGGCCTAGCGCCCAGGTATCAGGTAACTGTTTGCAGGGCCCTCGTCCCCAGGGCCCAGTCAGTCGCCCGTGGCAGACAAAGAAGGCGGACCGGAAAGAAGGGTAGCGGAAGAAGACTGAGAAAGGTGAGAGGGTGGCCGCAGTGGGCTACCAGAGCAGACAGGTTTGGAGTCGGGTGGTGTGACTCCACACCTGTCACAGCCTGGCTCCCCAAGTGATGTGGCCTTGCCTTAGTGACTTAGTCCTGAGGTTTGCTTTTCTCATCTGTGAAATGGGGAAAATAATGGTCTCTCCCATGGTGGTTGTGAGGATGAAACATAAAACAAATGTGTTGTCACATAGGTTGAGAAGAGCCCATCTCCTGCTGGAGCCCAGGTCTCAGCCCACCCTGTCCCCTTACCTTAAGGGGAACCCTCCTAAGGAACCCCCCTAGAGGGCCTTCTCTCTAAAGATTGACCCAAGCCCTATTTTGGCCCCGAACAGCTACTCATGGTGAACTGAACGCTTCCTCGTGGCTTCTCTCAGCTTTCCCTTCTTCCTGTCAAGGCTTTCCCAGTTTGTTCACTTTTCTCACTTAGACTTGGGACCTTTCCTTCCACCCCCCCCCCATTATTTTCTTGGGATTCTTTTGGTGGTTTTTCTGCTCCCTCCAGTACCTCTATCCCTTGTTAGGTTCAGGCTGTGCTTTCTTCCCAGTCTCCTCTCCCCTAGGAGGGCTATAGTCCGTGAATTCTTTCACAGAGCATGGATGATGGACCTGCCAGCTGCTGGCCAAGGCTAGGGCACCAGCTTTGGTGAATCACAGAGCCTCTCGCGAAACCTCACTGGCTTCTCTGGCCACCTGAGGGAACCGCTCAGGCTGTCCTTCACCTCTCTCTGAAGGGGTGTTTCACAGCGTGTGGGGCCTGTTGGCAAAGCTGGACTGCCAACTGGTTAGCCACCCCCTTTTCCTTCAATGGAGCATCTGGAAAGGAGCTGCAGGCACCAGCCCTGCAGCAAACAGCCCTCAGCTGCAGCCCTGAGAACAAACATCCCAATACCTGGGGCCAAAGGCCTTGGTTTCCCTGCCCTGGGCTCATCCAAATGGCCACTTTACCCTTCCTGCTACTGCGGTCCAGGCTCCTTTCACTGTGCCCAACCAGTAACCACCTACTGCTATGGTGCCTGGCTTTTTCTCCCAGGAAAGTGGTCTTGCCATAGCAGCTAACTGTTCCTTAGAATGGGTGCTTTTCCATCTTCTGGGGCCTTTTGCCCAGGAACAAAGGTATCCCTTTGTACTTAGCCCCTGAGGCCAAGCCAGAGCCATATTACATAGAAGCCAGGAGAAGAAAGAGAAGGAAGGGCGCCATCAGGGGCTTCAAATCAGAGCCAAGGATGACACAAGCCCCAGGGTCAAGTTTCTCCCTTTATCCTTTCTCTAATTCCTGCAGGACAGCAGGTGACATTCTCAGGCCTTGCCTGAGCCGCTTCCCATGAGAAGCTGGAGTGTGGGCTAATGCTCTCACTTCCAGTGGTCCCAGTGGTCCCAGGGCAGAAGCCCACACACCGTACACTGCACAGAGCGCAGCACTGTCCCATCAAGAGGGCACGAGACAAAGCCAGCACCCAGGCCCTGAGCTTGGCTCTGGGCAGATCGTGACCACTGACCCAAAGCCAGAGGCCCTGCGTGCCTTCTGTACCACACAGCTGTAACCTAAGTGGCCGAGGTGCAGTGAAGGATGGACTGAGGGCCTCACTGACCCCAGCATGGCGGGGGAGGGGGGGCGGGGCCAGCTGGGTCAAAGCCCAGGTAAATGCTGAACAACACTCAGGCACCCACCTCATCTGGGGTCTGGAGCGCTCTGTGCCCTTCTGGCTGACTGACCCCCAACTCTGACAAAGATCTGGAGCACCAGTTGCTCACCTAGGGGGATCCCCCTTCCTCCATCTCTCTCCAACCCTGCCTCCCTGCCACCTCCAAGGAGGGGTAAAAGGCTCCCAGTCCCAGCAGAACCAAGATGGTCTGACATAAGGCTTCACCCAGGCTCAGCCTTGCTGATTCCCAGGCCCCAGACGGCCCACAAATTGATGACAGCACAGCTTTGTTCAGACAGGATCAGACGTTTATGAAATAAGTGATATTCACAAACTGTGGGAGAAACACACCTTCCCTGCAACAAAAATCTCTGTATAAAGTACATTTTGCCTGCGACCATCTCTTCCCCATGGTGGCCCCTGCATCAGAACGTGGGCCAACGCTCTTTGGTAGCCCCCAGGGACACCTGGGCCAGGACAGGGGAGGCACAAAGCCATCGTGGCACTCCGGGCCCCTGGACACACCATTTCCCCACTCCTCCTAGCTCCGGGAGTGGACGGCTCCATTCTACTGGGAATGGGCCAGCATGCCACGGAGGGGGAAGTCGGGTTACGTGGTCTGGCCAACTTGTACCTTAAGGAAGACAGCATCATCAAATAGGCAGGAAAAGGGACTCATCCTGGTATTTGAAGGTGCTGCTAAGTAAGTAGTGACTCTGGCCCGAAGCCCCCTAGCCCCTGTTTCTCAGACCAGCCCTTCTAGGCTTGCTCTACCCCCCTTCTGCTGATAGCCCCCAGTTCTCTTTCCTCCTGGCTGGGGCTAGAGGAAAGGGGTATTCCCAACCCAAGGCTTGAAACACACTCCCCCACCTGTGCCCTGCCCCCCAACACAAGTGTGGGCCATTTCTAGTGAGGGTGACATACATATAACAGTAGGACTCTGAAGGCAGCTCTCTGGCTGAGAAAACCTGAGGACATCTCAGGAAGAAGCCTGTCAATGCGCTGGGCAGCTGAGGGACACGGGCCTGACCTCAGGGCTCTGGTCTGAGGACAGAGGACAGTGGACAGGGAGGCACAGGGCTGGGGCCAAGGGAGTTAACAGCTATGAGGCTGGGAAAGGTCACAGGGAGGTAGAGAGGAGAAAGGCCAGTGGCCAGCTTAATGTTACACGTGAGGACAGAAATCCAAAAAGGAATCAGCCTCTCAGCTATGAGTGCGCGAGCACGCACTCTCACACACACAAGCACACGCGCGCACACACACACACTTTGTGGCTCTAGTGCAGGCCACGGGGTGGAGGGAAGACTTGCTGCAGCTGACCACAGTCCTTGTTTTCATTCTTTCTCGGCACGGGCCTTCGCCAGTGGGAGGTTGAGGTGGGAGGCACAGGCCACTCCTGGAATGTAAGGCCTTGGCTTCTCTGGGTCCAACCTCCCGCCTGCTGCTTCTGGAAGGGCTAGTGTGCTGGGTGGGCTCTCTACTTGACCTTTCCCAACTGTCCCTAGCAGTGCCCACCCTGGCCCACCTGCCCGGGTCCCTGGTACCCAGCTACTGGTGGCGCTGGCATGGCAGCTTGGGCGCTGGCCACTGCCGGGCCCGGAAGCCTGCAGACCACAGACCAGGACGGCTTCCCTGGAGGGGTGTCAGCTGAGCTCAGCGGCAGCACTGTGGTGTCCTGGAGTGTGGCCGAGGAGTCCAGGAACCTGCCTCCCCCTGGGGGAGGTGCTGGGTCTCCATAGTCAGCTCTGAACTGGCTCTCAGCTTCTGGGGAAGCAACAGCGAGAGCTGGGACACTACTCCTAACCTTAGGTTTCCAGTCCCCAAGACGTGACTGTGCCTCCTAGGTTACTGTCTACAGTACCAGGCACACAGGACAGGTGCACGTCTGTGTGACGGCAGGAAGTTTTCAGATCTGTCCCCAGCCTTGTGCTCTGGCCTAGATGCCTGAGGAAGGGTCTGGAGGACCCCGGGGCAGGGAATTTTAAAATGAGATAGAAGCCAGACCAGGTGACTGTGTCTGGACAGCACCCATCCACTCCAGCTGCTCAGCTTCCAGGGCAGGACGGATTCAGCAGGGCTCTGGAGGAGAACCGGAAATGTCGCCCTCCACTCCTCAGTCCAATGTGAGGAGGCAGAGGGGAGGGGTTGGGGGAGGGGCAGGTGCCAGAATCCCAGCTAGGGTCCCACCACTTTTCTGTTCAGACAGGGCAGCTGGTTCCCAGGGACAGATGGTGGCTGAGAGTCACAGCCATGACCTCTAGCCTGGTGTCTGAAGGCTGAGGTGAAGCTGCTACAGGTACTTCTCCAGCCCAGGCAGCGTTCAGAATCACAAGAGTGTAAACAGATGCATGCACACACCAATAGGCACACCACTCCTTCCCCTGCACACGCGCGCACACACACACACGCTGGCTCGATCTGTCAGCGATCAGCTTTTCTGCAGGTTGTAGCCCACTGGCGGCTGCTCGGGCGCCCAGGCGTTGCTCACGGAGCCACAGCGCTGCCACTGAAAGAGAAAAACAAGTGCTAAAAGGGGCAGTCAGGAGGCTTCTCGGTTGCCCAGGGACAAAGCACCTCTGCCTGCTGCTCTGGGGATGCTCAGACAGGAGCTGGGGAGAGTGAACCACATGGGCCACAGCGCCTGGGGACAAGATGGTTGCTGGGATGCCACTGCGCGCCAGGGCACTGCCGCTACGAGGTGCCCACGCAGGGCCAGCTCTCCCCGGCAGACCCGCCGTGCCTCCCCTGGCTCAGGGCCGAGAGCGGCAGCAGCAGAGGGGAGGAGAAGGCCACGCGAGGCTCGTACGCGGCCTTGGGGGACCTTGCTCAGATATGACAAGGGCAATTTCTGAATCAAGGCAGAGTAGCTGCTGCCAGAAATGGAAAGTCAGAAAAAAAAAATGCCTGGAAGAGAAGTCAGCCGGGACCAGTGATTTTTGAAGATGAAGGCAATGGCTGAGTTTAGAAATTGCCACAAATAGATCAAAGGACCAGGGTCCTGTGCTAGAGGATTGAGGGGAGGAGAGAGGAGACACAAGGATGACTCATTTGAAAGATTTATAACATCTCGAATCTGGGGCAGAGGGAAGAAATGGCCTCATGCCTGATAACAGAAGCCGGGGAAGCCAGGCAGGAGGCTGGGCTGCCTGCTTAAACAGCCGTAGTGTGTCTGCGTGTGCCCGAGAGTGTGCCCAGGCACTCCGCGCGCTGTGGACAGTGTGCCAGTCTGCACGATGAGGGGCAGTACAAGGCGGCTTACTGAGCCTGGGGCAGGCACTACACACTGGGCTTGCGGCTGCATCGTCTCCCCAGTATTCCTACGTGAGTCCTGACCTCAGACTGTGACTGTTTTGGGAAACAGGGTCTCTAAAGAGGTGATTCAGTGAGGTGCCCTATGTACCCTCCCTGCACCACGCAAGTCATACAGCAAAAGGCGGACCCTAGTCCCATCAGGACTGCTGCCCTGGCAGGAGGAGGGGATCAGGACACAGGCAGCTCAGAGGGAAGACTGTGTGAAGAGGCGGCCGTCTGCGAGCCAAGGAGAGTGGCCTCGGAAGGACCGCGCCTGTGGGTCACCGCAATGTGAGACGTCCGGCCTCCTCTAAGTTGCCTGGTCTGTGGCACTTTACCATGGCTGCCCGAGCAAACAGCCCATTAGCCCGGAAGCGATGGCCCTTATTTTTACAGATGAGAAAACCGAAGCCAGAGGGGACAGATGACGCGCCCAGACCTAGGCATCCAGAGGCGGCAGAGCCAGCGCGGGAACCCCAGGCTGGTCTGACTCCCAAACCTGCGTGCTTACCACTAAGCAAGCTCTGTGTCACGGCGGGGCTCAGTCGGGCTTTCAGAAGACATAAAAAGAAGAAGTTCAGCGTGGTGGCATGATGACTAGTGTCTGAGCAACATACATGCAGGTCTGGGTGGTAACAGAGAAGGGAAAATGCTGCCGCGGGTCGACGACATGGCATTAGGGACTTAAAATCAGTCTCCCGACACGCGAAACCCTTTCAAGATGAACGTTAAATTTGAAGACGATTCTATCTGATTTTATCATCAGAGAATTTACCTAGAAGCTGGGTAAACTAGAGCAAATGGAGGAGCGGCCACCTGAGCAGGTCAGTGCCCCATTCTTTAAGGTGTGTATTCTTCTTAATAATTTTTGCCTTTACGCTTGGACTGTGACAACCTGGCTGTATATTTTCGCTACAATCAAATGTTACGAAAGTGCATCTATGGTCACTGGCCGTGGTGGGCCTCACACCCAGGCCTCTCTGGCTCCTGCTGTGAGGCCGGAGCGAGGGCTACTCTCCTGAAACGAGAAACTGCGGCACTGGCGCCACCACGTGCTCCCACCCGATGCCTCAGCTTCCTGTGTTTTCTTCACCTGCAGGCATGCGGGAGAATGAAGAGTGCTGGAAGATTCCCAGGACCAGGGCTCTCACTCTGAGTTTCCTCTAGGGGGTCCGAGGAGAGGCGTAAGGGGCAAGTGCACGAAGACCCTGAAGTTCTGCACATGTTTTCTTCTGTGTGTGAATAGGTGCAGCTTTCTGAGGAGAGGTTCCACCCTGCATCAGACTCACCGAAGCACGGTAACCCTAAAAGGGTTGAAGAGCCAACGCCTACACTTACGACAATAAGGGTGTGAGGGGCCCTCAGGCGGCTATAATGACAGCAGTTCAGACCCATGCAGACTCAGTCATGACTTAGCTATGGGGCAGGCTCATGAGGGGAGGTGGCAGTGTCCTGGCCTCAGATGAGTCCCAGCGACCCGAGTCCCTCTACGATGGCTCGAACACAAAAGCATGGCTAACTGAGGTTCGTAAGCACCAACTCGTCCCTGACAATGGAGCCTGTTCAACTAGCTACTCAAAGGTGCTTGATCAGCAGACAACTAGCTGGTCCCCGTGCTCTAGTCCTCAAGCTAAGGGACAGGTCTGCAGAAAAGGGGGCTGGGCATCAAGGAGGCCTCGCAGGAAATGCTGACAGAGCACGAAAGGAGAAGGAACAGCAGGCAGGGGAGAGGCACCTGGAAAACCGACTCATAAAACATGCACCGAAAAATCAATCTTCTGTTAGTCCAACTCTCTCAGCCTGTCGTTAATAGAAGAACACAGAAGCAGCTGGAGCACAAAATAAACTAATGATTGCCTCCTTCAGTGCGTGTGTCGTTAGGACGGCCCCCCGTATACCTGTGCCCTCACACCCCTTCCTGTCCATTGGATGCTACGAGAAACCCAAATCTGCAAGTCCCCCTCCCCCCAGCCAAGCCCAGGAGGGGCGTGCACACGTGAGCTGTGTCAGCAGAGGACACCACGCTGGCTCAAGGTCTGCAGGAGACTTTGGAGCCTGTAACCAAGTCTCAGCGTCATCCTCTCCCTGCCACACTGGGCGAGGCAGTGCCCGAGAACTTGAGAGCGTGCAGGGTTTGCCACCAGCTCCCAAGTTAGGAGCAGGGAGGCAGAGGCGCAGCCGGGCCTGGATGGCACACAGAGCTCAGCTCTTCACCTCGGTCTCACGTCTTGTGTCCACCATGCCCGTGCACCCTTCCTGCACCCTGGAAACCACACTGCAGAAGGGAAGGGGCCTCAGTCAGTCAATGGCCACTGAGTAAGTGTCAGGGAGTGTGAGGGGATGGAGCCCCGCCTTCTCATTTCCTGGTGGGAACTGGGAACCTTGGAACTGGGAACCGCAGAGCTGAGGCAGCTGGTGCGAAGGCTCCCAGGCCCTGAACTGAAGGACAAGATGCAGACACTTGCCAGGTGAGCGTGAAGCCAGGGCTCTTTTCCAGATGCCACACTGCCCGCACTACTGTGCCCCATTTTCCAGGCCGCCCAGTACCTTCCACACACTTTATTTCAGGTAAGGAGGGGTCTACCACTAAATAGGTGTCAAGAAGATTCCTATGAAGAGATGCCAGAAGTCCGGTTTCCCGCAGTGAGGCCCGCAGCTAACCGAGCTCTGGTAAACTGCCCAAGGGGGAGGGGAAGAGGTGATCCTTGGCCAAGAACCTTTTGTATTCAGTGGGGCTTCTCTCAACAGATCGCTATGTACCAGCAGAAAGGCAAATGGATCATGTGAGCTGTTCCCCCTGTGGTAAAATAATTGGACCCGTAAGAGAAATCTGTACACAATTGAGGCTAATGGAATCCTGAGCCGTCAGCAGCTTTGGGGATCACGGGTAGTAGCTGAAATGACAGCTATTTGGGGACTGGCTTATTTTTCAGTTAGACAAACACCGTACAATAAAGCCGAAGGCAGGAAAGACACTGGTGTGGGTCTGAGGTAAGCATGGAACCTGCCGATCTGAGGGCCTGTTTCCCCACAAGATCAGTTTAAAATGCAGGCCACTGTCTGCCCGCTGAGCGGCCACAGGCCCTCGGCATTAGAAATAACAGAATCATACAACTAGAGCACGCACAGCTTGATCAGAGCCTCAGAAGGCCCCAGATGGAGCCTTTAGGCCAGTACAGAACGATCATTCACACCTTACAGCGAAAGCGTCTCAGAAAGGTTACTCCCCTGACCCAAGGCACACGAGTGACACTGACAGGAAGGAGGGGAGAAAGGGGCGGTCTCCTGCCTGTCAGTGTAACACTGTAACGTGGGGCCACGAGGCCACTGCTCTGGGAACCCTCCGCCCAGCGTGCAGCTCTGACCGAAGGCACGGTCAACAACACCCTGGGCGGCACGTGTAAGACGGCAATGTCATTTCCCCTGCGCGGTGAATTGAACTCACTCGGCTTTTCACACAAGTTTTCATTTTCTTTCCCTAACGTGTTTGTTCAGGGGGTGCGGCAGGTGACATGGTGCCATTTTACAGATGAGGACACTGAAGAGTTTCAGGCCCACGGCTGTCACCAGCACGCAGTGACACACAAGTGCGCTCTCTCCTCTCGGGGGTCCAGAGAACACAGGGCTCTTCCCCAGGCTGTCTTGTCCTCCAACCTCCTGGCCCCCACTTCCAACCAATCAGCCATGATCAAGGTCAGAGCAAACCTTGAGAATCAGTCCTTAAGATCCCAAGAGGCTGATGGACATCTCCTGGACTACAAGGCAAGACTCAGGCCCTGACCTCTGCATGCTTGTAATGCCACCTGGAATCCCTGCTGCAGCCTCTTAGCTGGCTCCCTCCTGCCACCATTTCCTCTGCTGGTCGCAGCCCAGTGTCTGGCTAATCTTCCCAAAGGGCCAGTTTGAGTACGGCACTCTCCTGGTCCAACAGCCCTTAGCTCCCGCAGAGCACACCAAGGGCCCAGCTGCCTGGCATTTACGATGCTCCATGATCAGGCCCCGCTATGTAACCTTATGTTCTTTCAAAATAATAATGATGACAAGATCCATTATCACCGTCATCATCATCATCACAGCTATCATTTCCTGGGTACTCAGCCAGACACTGAGCTAAGTGCCTTGTGTATCATACACTCTTAGCTCTCCACACTTCCCAGATTTTGTTCAATGGGTCGTGAGCCTGGCCCTGACAATGGACCGTGATCGGTCTAAGTCAGCGATTCATGAAGTTCAGTCCCAGGTGGGAACCATCATCAACCTCTGGGAACTTGTCCGAAATGTAAATCCTTTTTTGTAAAATTTCTATTTATTGATTTTTAGAGGGGGGTGGGGGGGAGAGAGATCCATTTGTTGCTCACTTACTTATGCATTCACTGGCTGATTCTTGCATGTGCCCTGAGCAGAGATCGAACCTGCAACCCTCGTATACGGGGACGATGCTCTAACCGACTGAGTTACTGGCCAGGATGGAGATGCAGATCTTAGGTTCCACTCCAGACCTACTGAATCAGAAGCTCTGTGGGTGGGGCCCAGCAATGTGGCTTAAATTCTCCAGAGAATTCTGTTGCTCACTCAAGTTGAAAAACCAATGGTCTGAACTGCTCTGATCTGGACAAGCAGGATCCCTACTTCCCATCTTGGGGGTGGCTCTATCACCCAGTTCTGGCTCAGGAGACCAGTGTGAAAAGTTAGGGGAGGGTATTCTGGAAAAGCTTTTATTTTCTTCATAAAATAAAGAGAGGCAACCCCTGACAGCCCTCATAATGTAAAACTGCAACCTCCCCTGTGCCCTAACCTTTACTTTCTATCTTCTTATCCAACTTTACTTTTTCTTTATACAGCTTAGGGCCTCTTTATTTCTTTATTTTTAGAGAGAGGGGAAGGGAGGGAGAAAGAGAGGGAGAGAAACATCAATGTGTGGTTGTCTCCTGAGTGCCTCCTACTGGGGACCTGGCCTGCAACCCAGGCATGTGTTCTGACTGGGAACTGAAACTGCGACCCTTTGGTTCACAGGCTGGCACTCAATCCACTGAGCCACACCAGCCAGGGTGAGCCTCTTGACATATTTTGTATCTATTTGTTTATTGTCTGGCTCCTCCCACTAAGAGTACCCAAGAGGAAAGGAACGTTGTAAGTTATGTTCATATTCCAATGCCTACAATCCCAGTGTCTGGCAAATTGTGATCACTTAATATATGTTTACTAAATGAATGGGTACAGCTGCCTCTGCTATTCCTTCTTTTTCCTGTTTTGGATGAGAAATTGATGGCTGAAGCTGTGGCAGCCACCTTGAGTCCATGAAGCAAGAGACTCTCAGGAAAGCTGATGCTGGCATTGCTAAACCACCAAACCCAAACCAGCAACACCCAGCTCTGGGCCTGTTGTTAGGTAAGAAAATAAATCCCTATTTGTTTTAGATACAGTAGTCAGGTTTTCTACTCCCAATAGCCCCATTCATTCCTAACTGGCACTTACATTTAATTATTTAATCTTTGCCAACAGCAACCTAATTTATAGGTAAAGAAACTGAGTCTCAAAGTGGTTAAGTAATCTGGACAAGATCACTTAGTCATCGAGCTGTTTTTCTGTGGGTAATGCCCTCTAACTCCAAACCACCTTTCAGGCCTCCAGTGTAAACTTCTGTATTGGATATGCCCTGGTCACTCCAGCCCACCAATAGCTGCTGTGTGATGAGTGTGTAGAGCCTGTATCATCTGTCTAGGAATCGTAAGTCACTGGTCTCTTTTTTCTGTTAAATCCTTATGGGTACGCGTCACATCGCATTTTATATGCCGTATGCTCCCCTTCCTCACACACCTGTTGGCAACAATTTCATGCTGAATTGGATGCCATTAGCTTACTGAGCGGCCTTGGCCTGGACATTTAACCTGTCCTTTGGTGCTCTCACCTGGAAGTCAGAATATCAGCCTGGCAAGTGCCAGATCTGTAGAACAGAATGAACTTTGCTTAGAATTACAGAGCTAAGAGATAACTAAGAGATCAGTATCTAAGGCTGCCGGTGTTCCTAAACAAGATAGCACAAATCTGTCACCAGCAACAGCTGGGACAAAGAGCCTGGAGGGGTAGGGGGCACAAGCATCAAACACTTGCTGTCTCACTGCATTCCAGGCTGGACACTTAAACCAATGGCCCCGCCTAGCCCCGAAGTGGAGGGGTTTGGCAAAAAGAATCAATCAGCTCCATGGAGAAAATCACCCTTCAATCTCACGATGCACGCACCACTGAGGAACAGCCTCAAATGAGGACTCAAAGAGGCCAATAATTGATATTTCTCCAAGAAAGGCATAAGAGACCCTTCCTGCTCTAGGGAAGGAGGACTCAGGTTTGTCTTTTTTTAAACAACTTTCAGGGGGTTTCCAAAAAAGATGAGTGCCAACAGGAAAGCAGAGAGCCAAGGCCACGATAAGGTGAGAGTGGAGGGGCGGCCGTTAGGAAGCACAGACGATAGGGAGTCCTGACTGCTGGTCCTGCTGGTGGGGCTGGGCTGCGGGAGCCTCTCTCCTGAAGCAAGTGCTGCCCTCCCCTGGCCTGTCTATAGAACACAGCCTAACCAGGGCAGGGGCGGGGGATGGCAGAGGGGCCTTGAGCACCCTCAGACCCTACCACAGGGCCACTTCTCCCACAGCTTCACTTCCGGGCCTCTGCTTGCTTTGTTGGATTTGCCTCACTTTGATAAGTAGAAAGAGCCCCGCTCTATCCCTAATTTTTTCTCCTTAGTTGGCAAAGAAAGGGTTGGCAAATTAAATTTTAGAAGATATAGAAGTCAGAATGGTAGAATTTTTTAACTGAAGCCCTAAAGAATCATGCACTGCCCACCAATTTTTAATCCAGTGTGCTGGGTTTTAGCCTTCAGCTGGAAAGCAAGTAGTTTTCCCAATGGCCCCCACCTCTCTCCCACCTTCCCTCCTGAGGCTGACTCTAAGCTGCTGTCACTCACTCAGACGTCCCTGCTCTGCAGCTCTGGGGCAGGCAGCTCGGCCACCCTGGCCCGTTTGCTGAGTTCTTCCCCAGGTGGCTCCTCGGCGGCTTCCAGCTTGCGTTTGGGGGACGCTGGGCCAGTGGGCAGCGGCCTTGGGCCTGCGGGAAAGCGGGTCAAAGGGTCACTCACACAGACTGGGCATAGAGCCAAGATGGCCTGAGACTGCGATGGCAGCCCTTCAGGGGCAGGGTGCCCGTGCATCAGTGCCAGGCTGGCACGCTGCTCCTCAGGCCGGACCCTCGGCCTTCCGTTCAGCAATGACCTTGTACAAGGACAGCACAACTGGAACTGCTGGGCAGCAGAGCCAGCGTCTGGGCCCCGCATCTCACGGGCTGCAGGGCTGGTTTGGCCCGTCTGCTGTCCTTGCTCAGAAGTTGAGGCAGGAAGGAGCAGCGCCCTCACCAGGCTTGCTGAGCAAACTAGAGAAGCCCCGGGAGTCCTGGCCTGTCCCACCTTCCTGATCTTCATCCAGAGCCCAAGGAAGCACGTTAAGAAGGCGCCAAGTCTATCTATTTCTCTCTTTCCTGCCACCACTGGGCCATGCTGCCATCGCCTGCCTGGACAACTGCAGTCGCCTCCTTTCTAGCCTCCCTGCACTCACTGCTGCCCACACTGTCCCCACCACACAGCAGGCACGGTGAGCATTGTAAAACGTGAATCAGACTCAGCCCCCGCCCCGCTGGCCCACTGCCAGTGCCTTCCCAGTGCGCTGACGACAGAACCCGCATCCCCCTCGTGGGCACCGAGCCTACACAATGCTGCTCCTGTTACATTTTGTCCTCATGTCTCCTTCCAGCTCCTCTCTCGGGGCATGCCAGCCGCACTGGCCTCCCTGCCGTTGTTCTTTGAATGGGCTAAGCTCGTTCCATCTCTAGGCCTTTTTCTGCTTTTCCCTTTGGGGGAATGCTCTTCCCTCGGTCCTTGAAAAGGCTGGCTCTGCTCACTACTCAGGCCCCTGCTCGGAGAGGCGATCCCTGACTATGCCAATATGAAGTGACCTGAAGTAACCCCCTGCCCCAGCCCTTCTCTTACCAGGTCCCTCACTTTTGTTTTCCCGGAAGCACTGTTATCAGAAGTGATCTGCATGGTTCCTTCCCTGTTTGTGCTCCACTGGGGCCCAAATGTCTGGCCTTTGCCATCAGCCCTCAGTGACAGAAGTGGTGGCGGTCCTGCAGGGCCCTTGGGATGGACACGGGCCACGGCAGGCCAGCTGCTACTCACCTGCACTGCTCGTGCTCCCCGTCTGGTTCGAGCTGGGCTCTGCCACCGGGTTGCTGAGGTCCTCCATGCAGGAAGGGACGGACGCCAGTAGACCTGGGAGAGAGGCAGGGGAGTACTCAAAATGCACCCTCATGGGACTGCCGAGGGCTGTGGGGCAGGTGCAAACGAGATGGGGGTCCTCATGACTACTCAGAAGCCTGATCCAGCCCCGTGTGCAGTATCCTGGGCAGTGGGGAGGTATGTCGGCACAGTGGCCGGGAAGACAGCACTCAGTCTCCCTTGGCAAATCTCTGACATCCCCACCTACCCCCCCCCCCCCCCCCCCCGGAGCCCACAGGTGCTGCCCCTCCCCTCAGCGAGCTAGGGCTGGCGGGGAAGCCGTGGCTCCTTACAGAGTCCCCGATAGCGAGAGAGCTGCTGGTAAATCTGCTTCATTCGCTCGATGTTGAGCCGGCTGGTCTCAGCATGGTTGACGATGGGCCGTGGGTAGTCCACACCGATGATGCACTTGGCAGCCTTCTGAATCGACTCTGGGGCATTCCAGGGCTCATAGATGTATCTCGAAGGGAACCCTTTCAATTTGGGCAGGTATCGCCTGAAACAGACAACCTGTCAGCACACCGGAACCCTCCTTCAAAGGATCAATAGTCACCCATCCTAGGCAGGGGCCGCAGTGGCTGGGAGGCAGCACGCCTGGTCTGTGCCCCACCTGATGTAGTCACCGCTGGGGTCCGTGCGGCGGCCGAAGCCCACAGGGCAGTAGCAGTGGAAGAACTGCTGGAAGAAGGCGCTGCAGGACAGCCACATCCAGCTGCCCGCGTTCACGCTGAAGTCCGCGTCCAGGAGCAGCTCATCGAACACCTAGGTGGGGCAGGGTGGGGCATCAGTCTCCAGGGGCACCTACTGCGGTGGCTCTCCCCAGGTCACCATATGCCTCGCGGAGAAAAGAGTTGAAGCCCTTCTGCTGGAAATCCCCATCTGTGCCCTCTGAGCCTGCAAGGAGGACTTGGAGGGGGTCTCCTGGTCCCAGGGGTCCCACCCCATCCCCCAGCACAGGGGGGCTAGCTACCCTTGGCTGGGCCCGACAGAGGACACAGGCCAGCTCCCCGATGAGCGAGCACTCACCCGGACCCCGCTCTCCCAGCTGACCCAGAGGTCCCCGCGGGTGAGGAAGCAGGCCACGGCGTGCCGGGCCAGATGGTGGATCCAGCCCTCCTGCCTCAGCTGGGTCATGATGGCGTCAATCCAGGGGAAGCCTGTCTTGCCCTCGGCCCACTTGGCCAGGGCCTCAGGGTTGCGGTCCCAGGGGATCTGGATGCAGATGGGGTTCCCCTCCATGCGGTCAAACCTGGGGTTGTTGGTGGCTGCCGTGTAGAAAAACTCTCGCCACAGGAGTTGCCCAAACAGGGAGAGAGGGGGTGTGCTGTTCCGCTTCACCTGGGGGTGGGAGGGGCACGTGGATATTAAAGCCCAACGCTCATCACCGTGTCCCCAGGCCTCTCCCACAAAGGGAGCTGCCATGAACCCGGTTGCTTTAAACCCCCTGCACAGGTGGAAGGACTAGGCCCTAGAAGAAGCAGCACAATGTGCCCCCAGCTAAAACCCCTGGGTGCTGGCTGTGCTGGCTCCGAGCAATGAGGATGCTGTAGAGCGGTGGGCAGGGGAAAGGCCGTCACTGCTGAACTCTGCACTGGGAACCGAACTCCCCAGACTGGGCGAAAATCCTTGTCCTCGAGGGCTTCCCTGTTCGGCTCCACTTTCTAGAACATCAAAGGGACTTTTCCCCTCACCACACATACACAAGTGCTCTTAGTCTAGCTCCTGCTTATGTAAGTCACACATAATAGCCTGGGTCTGGGACCCCAAGGGAATTAAGAGATCAGACCTGCTACTCATGACTTTCCTGAAATCACAAGATTACCCACTAAATCCATCAAAGCCCTCACCTGCCACAGAATCCGGATACAGGCAAGGACACGGAGGCCTGGAACAATCTGAGTAGTTGGTGTGTCGCCCTCTCCCTGCCTGGGGATTGTCATGGGGATATTTGCCCACGGTCTACATGGCCTGGCCCTGCATGCAGCCCTCCGGGCCTTCTCCTCATCCCTGAAGGGCCACTGCCAGCCCTCCTGGGCTCCCCTTTCAGGGCTCTGCACACAACCCCAACGGGGCTGCTGTGCTCTTCAGCTGAGGACTGGCGCCAGCCTTGCCCTCCCTGCCTCCCACCTCGAGTCCTCCCCCGCCACCACCCACCTGCTGCCAGTAGACCTGCCACCTCTAGGGACACACCCTGAGGTCAGCTTTTCCGCCTGTCCTGTTCTACCTGTTAACCTGGACTTTACGCAGATCGACAGTTTGGGCTGCACTCGGCCCTGCCAGCTCTTGGATACGGGCTCTCCCCACCTTCTCTGACTCCGTGCACACTGAAGCACCTCCAAAATCCACAACCCACGCCTCACCCCCGGGGCCAGAGGGAAGGCCCCTTTTTACGGTGGCTGAGTGGTCTGGAAGGCCCTGTCCACCCTGCTGCACCTGGAGGCAGGGCGTGCCACCCTCCCGTGCCCTCACCTTTTTATACAGGTCCCACAGGCGGTAGTAGAAGAGGCGGCAGGAGAGGCAGCCGAAGCGCAAGTAGGGGCTGAGGCCCGTGGGGCTGGCCAGCAGGGAGTTGGCATTCATTCGGGGTCTCTCGTAGTTGGCAACCCAGGCCTGCGGTGAGAGAGCAGGCAAAGAAAGGCAAGGCCCAGACGTTACAGAAGGACAAACTGAGGCCCTAGTGGTTACGGAGTTCACCTGCGGTTACTGAACAGAAAGGCCAGAGCCAGGACTTGCGCACTGCGCTCCTTAATGCTGGTCGAATTTCTGACGGAACCATCATTTGGCCGAAAAATTAGGCCCAAGTTCTTGCCCTGACTGTGCTGTTTAACTTCTGGTGTCATGGGAACAAGTTATGTAGCCTCTCGGTTACTTCTCTATTACATGAGAACGGAGTTCCCACCTCCCAGGGATTAAATAAAACAACAGAGGGAAGAATCCTGTGAGCACTGAATGGCGTGTGAGCATATGGAGGAAAGGACAAAAGGCCCCCACCTCAGAGGAAAACCACCCGTCTCCGTCCCCACTCCTGTCACGGGCCGCTGAGGCTGCTGCTGCCCTGCAGCTACCCAGGGACCTTCGTTCCACACTGGCTGCAACAGGAGGGGCCCCCCACCCATTCCTGGGGATCCACGATGTCACTGACTTCTGGGGCCATTTGTCATATGGGGTTATCGGACTTGTTTTTATCAACTGCTGCTGGCATCGCTCTTTACTTCACGAAGTGCCGTTAGAGGTGTCTCTCATTCGATCTTAAGGACCCTCCGAGGCAGCCTGTACCATTACCTCCTTTCGAAAATGATGAAACTTAGCTCGAAGGGTGACATGGCCCTTCTGGGTTACAGAGGAGACAAGAGGCAGGGCTGGGGAGATTCAGCTTCTGACCCCAGAGTCCAGTCTCTCTCCGCTACACCTGATAACTATGTTCCCTCTCTCAACCTCTCACACTCCTCTTCTCTTCGTGGAGACTAACCATTTCGCAAGTGCTGCACCCTCTTTAGACCTGCTACCGCACACTTTACTCAGTTAAACCACCAAGTCTACCAACTCACCTGCATCCACACCTACCCCTGCCCCTCCTGTGAGCCTGCCCCAGGCCACAGCCTCCACCGGGCTCTGCAGCTCTCCCTTCTCTTGTACATTCCATATCTCTCTCCAGATCCCATGCCAAGAATATTGGGGATATGACCTCATTTCTTTGCAGACAAAAATAAAGGACTTCCAGTAACCCTGTGGACCTCTACTTCGCCCTGTGGGCCCCTTTCCTCGCTCACAGCCAGCCTCTCCCTTCCCCCACACCCACCTCTACTTTCTAGCCAAGCCTCATCCAGCTTCGCCTTTACCACTCCCACCAAGCCGGTTCCCACCACGTCGCTGTGACTTGCATGCATGGATCCTGCAGGCATTTTCTGTCCTTGGATTTCCACACCTCTCAGCAGCGCCTCACCCTGCTGACCGCCTACCCTGTCCGTGCCCTCTGGACTCTACACACTCCTGGTGCTGCCCACCTGCCTGGTCACTCTCACTCACCGCCCCTCCTGACCCTCAGCATCCCGGGTTCTGTCCTAGGTCCTCCACTCAGCTGTGCTCCTGGGTGAGCTCGGCCAGCCCCATGGTCCTCAGACTACCTCTGCAGACTGTCCTCATGTCTGTGCCCCAGCCCAGACCGCTCACCTGGACCCCCAGAGCACTCCATCCAACTCCCTGCTGGACAGCCTCCAGGCACCTCAAGGGTAACAGGCTCTTTTCTTTAAACTTCCTTTCCAGTGGCACTCCCCATTGCAGAAAATGCACCTCGCTGCCCAAGCCACTGGCCTGGCCATCACCGTTGACTCCTCTCTCAGCCAGTCCTGTCAGGTCTACTGTCCAAACAGTTCTCACACCTGTCCTTCTCTCTCCATTCTCTATTGCTGCCGACCAGGTTCGGGCTGGGGGCATATCTAGTCTGGACCACTGTGGCAGCCTCCTAGCTGACCTGCCGCATCTACTCTTGTCCCCTCTGGTCTAGTCTTCCCCACTGGGAACAGAATGATCATTCAGAATGCCCATCCCTTAGGACAGGAAGTGCACTGGGCTTCCTATTATTCTCAGGATAGAGTCCCAAGTCTCCCACCTGACTTACAAGCTCCCCACAGTCTGGGTGGGCCGTCTTTCTACCTTCAGCTCTCGTGACCCTTCTGTAAGCACCCTGTGCCCATTCGCCTTTGCATGTGCAGCGCCCTTGGCCTGGGACTCGGTCTTCCTCTCCACTCACCTTCCCTCGGCTAACCTGGACTCCTCCTTCAAGTCTCAATCTGAAGGCCACGTTCGCAGCAGGTGCCCCCTCGGCTGTTAGGTTATGTACCCCTAATTGACTCGAGGTCTACTGGCCTGCTCACATCCTTGCTCCCCTGGCTTTGAAAACCTTTTTTAAGTGAAACACAGTTAAAGAAAACACACAGATGTGTGGCTTAATGAATCATCCTAAGGTGAACACTGCCAGGAATGAGAACTTTGCTGGCTACCCCGGAAGCCCATTTAAATAAACGCTCATCCCTGCCCTGTAAGTGACCGCTCACCCACCTCCCATAATAATCACTTCCTTGCATTTGAAAGGTTTATATTTTTCTATTTTTGCAAAGCGTATGTAACCCACCCCACCATTCTTTTAACATTGTTTCTATAAATGATGACTTGTAAATTCACGTATCATGTATCCATCATGTTTGCTTAAAGGATTGTGGGAGCTAATCTCAAAGTAAGCAGACTCCAGCCCTCAGGCACTTTGGCTCCAGGAGATTTGATCACCTTCAACCCTAAAGCGGAGATGATGAAAACCAGACCTTTGCTTGACTGGCTCCAAGATGGTTATTGGAGCAGACTTGCCCACAGCACCCTCGACAGAAAGCCCACACTCCACTCCCTCCCTCCAGTTTCCTCTGTCCTGCCTTCCCCTTCCCTGTTCATAAAAACCCCTGCCTGCACTGAGATGCAAAGATGGTCTTTGCGACATGGTCTGCGTCTTCTCAGGCTGCCAGCTCTTGAATAATTCGACTTCTCTTGCACCAGCCATTGCCTCTCAGTCACTGGCTTTTTGGGCGGCAGGGAGCTGAACCTGGGTTTGGTACCACATATTTGGAAAGAAGGGCTTTATCACAGTTATTCCTTGCATTTTTGTTTTATTTTTTGCCTCCAAACATACATCCACGGGTACTATAGGTTAGCCTGGGCCATCTAAGAAACTTTGATGTGTTATTTAAGTTTCTCTTATTCTATGAACTTCCTGTCATTTCTTTTCCTTTCAGTTTTTCTGTGGAAGAACCCCAGCCACTTGCCCAGTCCCAACTCCGAGCCTGGACTACGCTCACTGCACACTCACGGTGCAGCTCCACACCCCTGTCCTGTGGCTGCCTGCCAACTGGTGACTGCTACCAGAGACTGGATCACACTCAGATTTATCTCTTTGGCCAGACTACAGGGGAACACAACATGATGCTTGATTTCCTCTCTTTATGGCATAACCAAGTCATTGACGCATAACGTGTCATCCTTGGGGGTTGCAAAACGGTGGTATTCTAATTCTAAACGGTGGTGTCATTCTTTTTCATTCAGTAATAGATTACTTTCACAGAGAGGTGCTTGTTCTCATCTACTATTGGGCAGCCTAGTGGCAAGGATCATACAGTGTGCCCACCCAGGACAGCACCCCTTCCCCAGCCAGAGTGACTGAGTCAAGAATAGTCACATGACCCAAGCCAGGGCAATGAAAACACTCCCTGGGACTTCTTCTGGAACTTTTGGGAATGGGGCACACACTTTCCTCTGGTGCTACTAAGCAGATTGAAAACAAGCTGTTGGTGATCACCTTTGCCATTGGTCAAGGAAAGCCTGTCTGAGAATGAAACAATACAGAGGAAAGCAGAGCTGAAAGATGGAGAATGTATTCCCGGCAGCACTATTTGGACAGCTTGATCCAGCTATGCCTGAAGGACCCTTGGCTGTGTGAGTTAAAAGAACTCCTTTTTTAAAAGCCAACTTGCAAACGAGAACTGATTAATACAACCCTTCTGTTCTTTGCTCCCATAACCCTCTGAACCACTCAGCACTCTGTAATTCCTTGTTTCATGTCTGTCATCTCCAACAGACTGTGCTTCTGGAGACAGGCTCCATGCCTGTCTTCTTGGGCAGTCTTTCTAGCAGCTAGATCACCCTGACAAGAGTAGATGCTCACCTCAGATTTGGAGAACTGAAGAAGTTAAAATAACCCCCCTGCCATGAGGTCAAACTCCTGTCCATCAGGTACTTCTTGTTCTCCCAGGTGTACAGGACCTGGCACTCCTGAGTGCAAAGGGTCCTGACTTAAGGCCCCATGACAGAAGAGGCCCTTCAGGCCTGTGTGGAAAGGGACCCGGGACTTGATGATCTCAGGGGCATTCCTCTACAAACTGCCTTTAAGGTGATAACAATCCAATCCACAGGGCCAGCCAGAAGCTAGGTCTTTAAGTCTTATTCTGCTTCTGCCATCCCATTTGTCATCTCTACCCTTTTGTCCCCTTGGCCCACCTTTGTCTTCAAACATGCCAAGAATCTCTGGGGAGAGCTGCTGACGTGGACACAGACAGCTGGTTCCCTCGCAGCCCAGCCAAATGGGGGCATCAAGGCTGCTGAGCCTCAGGGAGGCTGGGCCCCAGCACCTGCAGGACTGAGAAGCATTCTTCCCGAGTAGGCCTGTTGTGGGTCCTTGTTCCGTGGTTCCCTTGTTCCCACCTAGCCTCTGAGCAGGAGCAGAACAAGTTGTGACTTTAGGGGCCAAATCCACACACTAGTGGCAGGGGGCAGGAAACTAGAAGCCGACTGCCCTCAGACATGAGAACCTTTCTTTTCTGCTCCTCTAGCCCCAGGGTGGTGGGGCCAATTCCCACTTCACTAGGAGGGGGGCCGTTTGTTCTCTGAGTCCAAGCAAATGGAAACCCATGCCTTGGAGGGGACCCAGCAAAAGGTGGGAAGACACATAAACACAAAATAATTAATCTCGTGGACTTTACTGGTCAGATACCCTCTTTGTAAGGGGAACGTGCTCACGGATGAACGAGAGCAATCGAACGCAAGTGTCAGACTCACACAGAATGAGATCTTACTCTACTGCTTACTAACTATGTGACCTTAGGCAAGTTTCACAACCTCTCTAAGCCTTAGTTTCCTAATCTACAAAATGGAGAGCTGAATACCTACCTTGTAGGGCTGCTGAAAGGATTAAAGAAAATAATGCAGCAGGTACTTGACCCAGAAATGCTTAGCCCAGTGACCAGAGAGGGTAAGCACTCACTGAATGGTAGCTGCTGTTATTGCTGCTGTCGCTATGGCCATCAAGAAGAGTTTTCTTCTTCTTTTAAAAAGATTTTATTTATGTATTTTCAGACAGAGGGGGAGGGAGGGAGGAAGAGACAGAGAGAAACATCGATGTGCGAGAGAAGCATCGATTGGCTGCCTCTCACATGCCCTAAGCCAGGGACCCGGCCGGCAACCTTTCGCTCGGCAGGGCGGTGCCCAACCCACTGAGTCATGCCGGTCAGGGTGAAGGTTTGTATTTTTCAACCACTTTGAGCTAAGAGGCACTAAGGGACATGAACCTGACCCAATACCTGCCCCCAAAACTGCATGGATGCCAACATCTGAAGTTCTATGTCTCAGAAATGAGGGCCGTACCTTCCGTTCCAAGTGCTTATCCAGGCGGGCCAGAGCTTCCGTCTCTCCTCCTTGCCAAACAGCTGGGCCCAGCCCTTCCGTGGGGAACCCTGCAAGAGGAGGAGCAGGTCACAGGGCTGCAGGTCAGGCCGTTCCCGTGCTGGCTCAGCAAGTCTTGGCACACTGGTCTGCTCCTTGAGCTTTGCAAGCACTGAGCCGCAGTGTTCTTGGTGCCACTGGGGCCGAGACAGTCTGTAACGTCCCCGTGTTTTCTAGGTCTCTTCCCACTGTGACTCTTTCCTCTCCTTTCCCTTGCCTTGCCCTCCCAGCCACTCCTTCCAGGCAGAGGAGAGCAATCCTGGACGGGTCACCCTTTCAGGTTAGCTGGCAACAACCATGGTTTTCAGGTGAGAAAGCTAATTTTGTTCAGATCAAAAAATGGGGGCGAGGGGAGGAAGAGGAAAGGGAGAAGGAGTGTAGGCCATAACCTGAGAGACTTCCCCTGCTTCAACAGAGGCATTATTAGTCACCTTGGTATTGAAAAGCCCACTGGTCCCCGCACCAGGCCTACATCATTTGAGAGACAGAAGCAGAAAAACAGGCATGAACTACAAACATAAGGTTACACACACGTGCAAACAGAAAAAAGACGAGAAGGGCACATTCCAAAATTAACAGTGGCTCTCTCTGAGTGGTGGGTAACGGTGATTGCTATTTCCATTTTCATTTCTGGGTACTTCCCAAACTGTCTATCACACCATGCGTTACTCTGACAAAGAAGGGAAAACCCAGTAAGGTATTTTATAGAAGAGGAGGTGCCGGCCGAACAGGTGCAGGCCGGATGTACGCACCCAGCTCCTCCAGGGAGGGCACGCCGTAGGTCTCGTCATGGTTCTCCTGGATCTCGGCCGGGCAGCGCTCCATCTGCTGGCTGGTCACGGAGCCCACAGGCTTCCTGGGCAGCTCCATGCGGCTGATGATGGCCTGAAAGCGCTTGTAGGTAAGGGGTGGCTTCTGTCCGTTTAGCTCAATGATCCTGGGAATCCCAAAGCACGCCTAAGGTCACGTACAAGGCCCTTCATTTCAGGTCCCTGCCCACCCCGAAAAGAGCCCAGACTTCGAAGGCTTGGAGGGTACCTTTCCTTATCTGCTTACAGGTCCCACCCCTAAGTGAAAGGAGAGGCAAGAGAAGCTACACCTCCATTTTACCGAGAGGGAAAATGAAGCCCAGAGAGCTGGAGCAGGTGCCTCAGGTAATGGAGCAAGGCAGGGCCAAATCTGGGACTCAATTCCAGGTTCCCTGGTGTCGACGTGGTGCCGCCTAAAGACAGAGACTGACCAGATCTCTCTAATCACGGAAACTCCCCCACTAGCCTTCTCAGTACTCAGCGTGGCTGCCCAAGCCAGGGGAGTCCCCAAGGACCTTCCTCTCTCCCCTAGCGTAAGCCTCCAGGAAGCGTTCTCATGAGGGCTGCAAACGCTTCCTTTGTGGGACAATCATCCCCTTCTTGGCCCCTATTTCCTAGAACAAAGAGGTGAAGAACAGCCTCTCCTCCCTAAATCAGACTGGGGCTGGAGTTATTGATAGTAACGACTAATATTGAAAGGGTATTTTGCAGTTTACAAAGTATTTCCTCATGAACAAGGGAAACACAGCTGCACTCAGGTAAGGAAAGATACAGGAGAGTGTGGAGAATTGAGGCTGTTTGTGTAAGGATGGATTGGGGTGGGCTGGAGCCAGAGTCCCAGGGCTGTTGTTGGCCCAGAAGCGGCTTACGCAGACTGGCTGGCTGGGTGAGTTTGTTTCTGGGTTCGCCTCTCTGCCCTCCACTAGGGGAGTTGAGAGGCTGGCTGCCACCCTTGCAGGGCCTCCCTGCTCCTCCTCCAACACTGGCACGTGGCAGGAGGAGGAGTTCCACACCCGCAAGGCCTCCTGAGAGCTCAGCTCACATGCAGAGCTGTGTGACCTGGCCTGCTGGCAGCTGCTGCTGGGTTGGGGAGAGTAGGGTGGGGAGAAGTGGTGGCTGCCTGCTTGGCAGCGACGGCAGCGGCAGAAGAATAAAGGCTCTGCCAGGGGAGGGGAGGAAAGGGTTTCCTCCCAGAATCTCTGAGAGCACAGAGGCTTGTCCCCAGAGAAGGAGGCTACCCTGGAGTTATCAGCTCCCTGCAGGGACCTCTAGAGCCTCCTGAGCGACATCTAAATGAATGACCTGGAAACCCAGTAGCCAGGGGAGCCCAGGGAACGCATATTAGGTACAGACACGGGGCCTATGAGAACAGAGATCCTTTGGGAGGGGCCACATTTAAGGTTCACTGAGGTCAGAGGGCAGCCTTTCGGGAGCAGGATGGGAATGGGAGTGTGAGGTGTGGACGGGACTGGAGCACATTAGGAGCAGGTCTATGAAGACCTTCAGTGGGGATGCTCACTGCTTCCATCCATTGGGCCTAAGGAGCCTCTTTGCACCCAAATCAGGTAAAGCTCTCTGTGACTTGTTTTACAAGCCCAACTCAGGTCCATTCTCCTCCAGCTTCTAGAAAATTCCATACCTCATGTGCCCGGTAGTCCTACTGCTAAACCTCCAAGTTCTATTCTTTGACCCAAAGCACCAACTCCCACAATTGGTAACCTGACCCCTGGGCCCCAACCCTTACTTGTCCAGGTCATAGAGAGTGTGTGAGTTCTCGGTCACCACCTCCACACCAGCCTCCTTGGCCATCTTCATGATGGCAGCGTCCCGCTCTTTCCCAAAGGGTTCAGAGTCATATTCAAAGGTCAGGCGGGTCACCCCCCATTCCTGTGGAGAGAGAACCTGTTATGCTGAGCACTGCTTAGGGAGGAGGGGGAAGCTGGGAACTCAGCTCCTTCCTGGGAGGGGACAGAGTGAGTCTGGAGACCTGTCAGAACAAAGCAGGGACAAGGATTTGCACTGGAAAGTAGACAGCCTGAGGGTCACAAGGTTGGGGGGGCAGGCCTTTAAGTGAGGGCAACAGCAGGGCACCAGCGGAGCCTGAGGCTGGTGGTCTCTCTGTGGAGTGGGGAGAGACGTGGGTAGCCCTGTGCACTTGCTGTGTCCTTGATGTAGCAAGATGCATCAGGAGGCTATAAATACAATGTTCCCAGGGGAGCCCCCATCCCAGAAAGGGGCACTGACTCACTGGTAGAGACAGTGGCGGATAGGACTGCCACCTCCCCCCTGCCCAGCAAGCCTTTCCCAGAGCTCCTCACAGCCCTGCAAACTTCTGGCCTAGTTTCCTTGGCAGACTTGTACTATGTGAAGTGTCCTAATGGTTTCCACAGCAACAGTCCTGAGGCCAACAGCAAACAGAGCTAATAGGCTCCAGCTCTCAGAGTCGGGGAAGAAGGTACAATCCTGAGTCCAGAGGTCAGAGCAATCAAAGCGGAGGGGACACGTGTTACAAAAAGGGGGGGGGATTCTTTTCTAAGTATTAAGATTCTTCTAATAGAAACTTCTAGATTTCCTAGCAATGTTGAAAGAAAGCAGCCCTTTGAAAGGTTGTACAGATAACCCCCAAAAACTCTAGGGCATGTAACTAGCAAAAAGAAAACCGTATTCCAACCAAAGTCTCTGGCCACTGTCCCTTAAAACTCTGAACCCCTGGGGCAGATATCCTGGCCATGTACAGGCCGGTCTGGTCCTGACTCAGCCCTGCCCGGGCTGTGGGTCCTGAGCAGGGCTGATCACCCCCTGCCCAAAGATAACAGCACTAAACACATGGAGCCCTTACTATGCGCCAAGTACCAGGCTTAGCTGTTCACGTACATTACATTGTTAAATACTCATCACCCTGTCAATAACAATCAGACCGCTATTGGATGACACCTTCTCCAAGAAGCCTTCCTTGACCTTCTCCTTCAATATGATTCTCCTGCACCAAAGGCTGACTTTTTTTTTCTCCCAATTAGCAGAGCAAAGAAAGACAGGAAACATCATTTACTGAGCAGGAAACCTCGCCCTCGGAACTCTTGGAGTGGAAAGAGCCCTAATAAATCTTACTGGCTGAGCCAAGGAAACATCTAAGGAAGTATCCGGGGTGGAATAATTTGCCACATCCCATGTCTGGGCTGAGCCGGGAACTCCCCAACAGACGTTCTGGTTTCACAGGGTTTCTCCTTTGCACAGCGCCAGTCTGCCGGCCAGCTGACTGGGCGGCGTGTGCTCCCGACCGCCCCGGCAGCGGTGGGCAGCCCAGCCCTGGCTGTTTCCATTTCCCTGGTCAGAATGTCATCTCTCTCAGTCTGTGGGGAAAGCCTGGGGAGCAGAATCTCGGGGTCCTCTCTCAGACTCTGCACGCTTACCTTGAATAGCCTTGGGAACACGTCAGCTGGCTGTCCGCGGACTACAAACAGGCGGGAGTTCAGTTTCCTTAAACTCGTGTCCAAATCTTCCAGAGACTGAAGTAGGAACCTGCAGAGCCCACAGAGGCTATGTTAGTGGCAACATGGTGAGGAGTCGCTCTCTTCCCTCAGGAAGCAGGGAGAAGCTGGCCGCCGTTTATGTCAAACACGTAGCAACGGTAGTAGCAGACTGGGGAGGCCCAGGGTCTAGGCAGCTGTGATATGATAGGGGACCGGTTGAAACCTGGGTTTTGCCCCTTACTAGCCACATGACCTTAGGCAGTAACTTAACCTTTCCAGCTTTTTTCCTAATCTGTAATGTGGAACTGATGTTGGTACCTATCTAACATCAACTACAGAATTGCTAAGAAACAAAAATAAGGCATGACAGACATTTAGTACAGTGCCTGGCGTAAAGAAAACCTGGGTTAAATGTGAGCTGCTCTACTACTGTGTGTCTGTGATCAGAAGCAAGTCGCTTCCTCCTTCTCAGAGTCCGGCCCTATGTGGGAATATCCACCCGTTACTGGTCGATATCAGAATCAAAAGGGAGGACAGAGGAGAAAGCCATCTGAAAAACAAGTGCGACAGCGTGGTACGGAAGCCTGAGGTCCTATCAGCAGAGACTGCAGTAGCCCTGGAAAACCCTCCTACCCTGGTGCGACGCGCCCTGCCTTTCTGCAGTCCTGCTTCGGCTGCCTGTGTGTCTACTGCCACAGCCCCACAGCCTGGGACGGGTCCCCACTCCCCAGGGCTTTGTGGGGCAGGTGGCTCATTCTCCAGGTCTCTCCAGGGCTCTGGCCACCAGGTTCTCACGCCAAGAAGGAGAAGGCCTTAGAAGGTACTTCTCTATAGGAATATCCTCCCATACCGTCGGGGGTTGGGGTCGGGTTGGGGTAAGGGGGACTCCAGGTACTCAAGTGACCTAGCCTGACAGCTTGATAACCATGGGAAAGGGAAAGGAAATTAACACTTGTCAAATGCCTTCGGTGCTTTAAAATTTTTATTTTAGCCCTAGCTGGCGTGGCTCGGTGGATTGAGCACTGGCCTGTGAACCGGAAGGGCACCAGGTCAATTCCCAGTCAGGGCACATGCCTTGGTTTCAGGCCGGGTCCCCGGTTGTGGGTGTGTGAGAGGCAACCGATCCCTGTATCTCTTGCACATTTATATTTCTCTCCTTCTTTTTCTCCCTCCCTTCCTATTTCTCTAAAAAGTAAAATAGGTAAAATCTTTAAAAAATTTATATTATGACCACAAAAATTTACTAGCTGTTTAGCTAGGCACAATCACATTCTGAGAAATTCCATCAATATACTTTATGGAATGTGTTTTATTTTTAAATGAAATAAAATTAACATTTTAAACAGATAATTATTTGTATAGTTCAAATGTATCTGCTTTACACTTTAAATGTGCTTTCTTTTTAATTCTCTCAACACATTTTTAAAAAAGATTTCATTTATTTTTTTTTTTAGAGAAGGGGAGGGAGAGAGAAAGAGGGAGAGAAGCACTGATCAGTTGCCTCCCTGATGGGCCAGGACCAGGGATGGAACCCGAAACCTAGGCATGAACCCTGACCGGGATTCAAACTGGCAACCCATCGCTTTGCAGGATGAGCCACACAGGTCAGGGCTCTCAACACATTTTTAAAAGATTTTATGTATTAATTTTTTTTAGAGAGGGGGGAAGGGAGGGAGAAAGAGATAAACATCGATCAGCTTCGTCTTGCACACCCCCAACTGGGGACCTGGCTGCAACCCAGGCATGTGCTCTGACCGGGAATTGAGCCAGTGACCTTTTGGTTCACAGGCCAGCACTCAAGCCACTGAGCCACACCAGCCAGGACTCAACACATTCTGAAGGGAAAAATTATCCTCATTTTATAGATAGGGAAAATGAGGCACAGACAGGATAATTAATTTGCCTAAGGTCAAATTTATTAATTAAATGATGAAGCCGGGATAGGAACCTCTGGGTCAGACTGCTTTCTTCTCTTTTCCCCATTTCTAAGGCCTCTTACGCTAACCACTGCTCTAGGGGCTGAGATTCCGCAGGCCCTCGTGTGTATGGGGTGCCTCTCCCTGACAAACACAAACCTCACTACAGGTAACCCACCGACATTCTGGCCTTCCTCAGGAGCTACTCCCTGACAGGCCAGGTTCCTGCTCTCCCCTTAGCATCTCCCACCTACCTCCGTCAGCAATGGGAATCACCAGACTTTATTTTGAGCACCTTTATTGTGAAACCCTGTGCCTCCTCGCAGCACATCATACTCCTTGACTACCGGAGGCATACAGAAGCAGCGACTGTTCTGACTAGAACCAGCCCCCACCGCTGCCTCTGATGTCCACAGCATGACACTCCCACTGCGGTGAATGCCACAGACCCACATTCCAGCGCAAGCTGAGCCCCAGCCCAAAGCTGCGAGGGCTCTCCAAGGGGCTAGGTGGGAGGAGACTGACCGGCTGAACGGTGGTGCGTTAGCAAACCAAGAGCTCCGCCTCTGTGAATTTCTGTTTTTGAAAAGCTGACACCCTCGCCCTCGTAAAAGGAAAGCTGAGAGGTGAGTGACGCAGTTGCACTAGCGCTGGCCTCCTCCCAAACCTCACCACTCCTCTCGGGAGAGGAACAGGAAAGAACCGTGTAAATAGCCTCGTGCCACCTGAAACCTGGGCCCTGCCAGACAGAACGCCTGGAGACAACTGGTGACAAATTACACAACCCCAGGATAGATGGTCCCCCATCTGCAGCTCCCAGAAATGTCCTTGCCGTGCACTTTGGGGCCTCTCCCTTCACAGTCCACCAGGCCACGCAGGACTTCACTTGAAGCTGTAAATAGGCTGACCCACACATCTGAAACCTAGCTTCCAGCTGGCCTCTACAGAGCTTGCGTTCTCTGTGCTAAAAGGAGAGACTCCTTGTACCATCTCTTCAGTAGAGCTAACTCCCTGAGAGCCTTTGCTTCTTTGAGAAGTGATGTCGGAAGGCCCAACTCTGAGCGCAGCAGCCAAATGGCAACAATAACAGCAACAACGAGCGCTAAATGAGCATTTACAATAAATGAGGCACTATCCTACTTGTTTTACATACATGGCCTCATTTAATTCTAAAACAGCTATTTGACACAGACGCTATTATTATTCCCACATTACAGATGAGGAAACTGAGGTACTGACATCACCTAAATAAATGGCCAGAATTCAAACCCAGGCAGTGTGGGTCATCATCTACACTTTTTAATTTTTTAATTAAAAAATAAGTTTATTGATTTTAGAGAGAGAGGAAGGGAAGGAGAGAAAGAGGAACATAGATGTGAGAGAGAAACATCAACTGGTTGCCTCCCATAGGTGCGCCGACTAGGGAGTGAAGCCGAAACCTAGGTATGTGCCCTGACCAGGTATTGAACCCCAACCTTTCAGTGTACAGGACGATGCTCCAACCAACCGAGCCACCCGGCCAGGGCAGTATCTACATCTTAACCAGCAGGCCGAATTGCCTGGTGACCAGGGCTCACTGCCTGAGCCCAGATGCTGTGCTGCCCAGGGCTTGGGGAGCACCTTTGCTGCCAGACCCTGGATCAAGGGCTGTGACCCTCCCAGAAGCTTGTTGAAATGCGCAATCTCAAGCCCCATCCCAGAACCTCCAGAACGAGAATTTGCATTTTAGCAAGATCCCCTGGTGAATCCTTTGCACATTAAAGTTTCAGAAGCACTGTTCTAGAAAACAGAACTTTACTTCTAGCTGTTTATAAGTCGCCTTTCTTTGCTTCTCATTTGTTTCTATAACTTGCTCTCTTTGAGACCCTGGTTTCTGCCTCCTCACTGGCCTTCAGAAATGTTGTTACTTCCAACTTTTCCCTTTCATCAAGCGCTGTGGGGCTCCTCCAGAGAGGGAGGCCTCAGGATGGCCTCCCCAGGGGGCAACAGGCCCCTAGGAGCCCGTCTTCAGGCAGCCAGAGAAGGAGAAGCCACTGCCATAGCACCACCTTCGAGGCCTGCCAGGTGACAGCTTTGCATAACACCAAAGGCACTCGGGGCAGTGCTGCCACTGGACAAATCGTCACTGCGGCCGATGAGTGCTGAAGCTGGGGCCCTTTGTGCTTCCGAGGAGCCCTTCTCTCCACACGGCCAGTTTCTATTTCAGTGAGGGGGTGCTCTACAGAAAACTGGCCAGGGCACTGGGGATGGCAGTGTCTGGGGCTGGTAGCTCACCCTCGGCAGCTCCAAGCTGAGATCACATGGCCAAAATTCAGAGCACACAGTCCCGAGAGAGCCGTTGAAGCTTACCCTTTGGATCAGACAACAAGTGCAACCGAATTACATTACGTAAGTGCTCTGGAGCCAGAGGCAGACAGCCTCGGAGAAAACCAGATTGGGGTTTCCAAAAATATAGAGAGGACTCTGTAATTCACGACTCCACCGGGCTAGCCCTATAGATAAGGCAGGCAGGTCCTTTGGTTGAGAATGAGACAAGCAGATGATTAGGGAAGGCCTTCTCTAGAGATGGCAGATTCTGTGCTGAGGAATATCCCATTTGTTAATAGGAGGGGGGAGGATGATAGTGAATTCACTTTGGGTCCAGATCACCCTTCATCAAGTTTCTCTGCTTCAAGTCAAGGTTATCTAACTATGATGCTGACATTATAGGCTTACCCAGTCTGGCTACATCGAATATTAATGGAAATTAATTTCTCCTAAGCAAGAGACCTTATTAAACCCCCTAGAAAATGATAACCAAACCCATGGCAGAGACTGATCTCTAAGTTATCACCCAGATAAAAATATATTTATTCTTTCCTAATTTCCAAGTGAAAGATGAAGATGAAGGTTTTCATCTCTTTTGGGCAAATGGAAATATTTCCTCAGCAGCAAGGCAGTAAAGCGACATGCTTGGTACCAGTGTGAACAGCTTGGGGAAAATCAAATTTCCTCACAAGTAGACTATGGTTCTCAATCCCCTTCTAGCTGACTGAGTTCCAGAAAGAACCACCCATGTGGCTAACAGCCCAACAGTGTTAGCTCCCAGCCCTGGGGAGAGAAACACACTTGTTCTTGCCGGGCATTCTGGGAAATCTGCAGTTTACCTCATTTACTACTTCTGAACAATGTGTGGTAATGTTTTATTTCTACCAACTCCCTCAGATCCAGAAGCTCCTGCATGCAGGTGCAATAGAGAGCCAGGGAGAAACTGATTTATTGGGTTGGCCAAAAAGTCCATACGGTGTTTTTCCATAAAATAAAAGACACATTTTTCATTTTCACCAAAAACCTTACTGATTTGGATATTTTGAGTATGTCAGCTATCTCCCACATGGTATAACGTTTATTGTTCTCAATTAATGTCTCCATTTGATCGCTATCAACTTCAACAGGTCTACCCGACCGCGGAGCATCGTCCAGTGAGATCTCCAGTACAAAACTTCCCAAACCACTTTTGACATTGGATAAGTCACAGCACCTTTTCTATACATCGCACAAATCTTATTTTTGCGTTCCAGTTGCATTTTACCTTTATTGAAATAAAGCATAATATGTCAAAATGTTGCATATTTTCTTCCATCTTCAATATTAAAATGGCTACACAAAAATTAACAAATTTTGATGTTTTTCTTTTTTAATGCTGCGCTGATATGACAGCTGTCACAATACAATCTAACAAAACTGTTTTGAATGTAGTTAAAGGCAACTAAGTGCTACTAGAGCCATCCTACGGGAAAAAACCAAACGACCTTTCTGGCCAGCCCAAGACATAAAGGGTGAAGTGAATTGTTGCCAACACCTCCCTGAATTGCAGTAGGGAGAGAGACGTAAGGAAAAACTGCAAGGGCCTATTTTGAGTACCCATCTTTAAATCTAGAAGCTGCTCACACCCCCTCTATTTTTTTTTTTTTTTCATTTGCTCTCAGGCAGTACCTCCTTCCAGATGTAGCATATTTGGGGAAGGTGGGGCTGGGAAAAATAGCAAAGGGCTTAGCCAACTAGTGCTTGACACAAAAAGTCCTGAGGCTCACGTAGCTACAATTAGCTCATAAATTTCCCACTACCACCAAGGCCGGGAGTACGCTAGCCCTTCTCCTATACTAATATACATACATATTTTTTGGTTGTCTTTCTCTGTCTTTTTTTACTCTTTGAAAGTGCCATTCATGGTTATTTGAATCTGATTCATCTGCAGAACACCACTGTGCGGGAGGCAGTGTAGGAAGTGCAGGAAGATAATAGAGATCACAGATTGCCCCCCCCCCCCCCGCCCCCCTGGCCTCTTGCAGATGGCTCAGGGCCCACCCCTTCTAGGGAGGCTTCTCAGAGGCAGCAGCTGAAGTAACTGCAGAGCTAGGATGTTATGCTGCAGCACAGTTCTCCCAGATCACTCCCAGATCCAGAAGCGGCCACCGGAAGTTGACACACAATTGCAGTTATGCAGAGGTCCTGCTGGCTCCATCACTCCCCCAACCTCCCACCGGGTGCACAGAACAGTCTGTAGCTCTGCCCTCCATCTGACCATTGGAACAGAGAGCATGGTGGGGGTGGTAGCAGTGTTTCCAGGCCCAGGAGCAGTTATCATATTCGACTTGGTTTGTATTATTTCACCTGTTTCTTCTGAATGCCAAAACTAATTAGACTTCCTGCCAATGCACAGTGACACATTTCCAAGTTGCTGGGCTCAGGTCTGTGGTTCTCAAGTCCAATGCTTCTCAGGCTTTGCTGCACACAGGAGCTTTAAAAAACCCTAATCCCCAGGCCATAACCCAGAACAATTAAATCAGACTTGGGGGAAGAGGGAACCCAGGCATCTTTTAAAGATCCTTCATGTGCTGCAAGATTGAGAACCACTGCTCTAGTCTTTCCCCCTATTTTTATTTATTTCATGACACTTAGTTCTACTACAATATGGTTGTTTACTTGTCTTCCTCTGTTACAATGTCGGCTCCAGAGCTCTGGACATTGTAACTGCTTGTTCACTGCTGTGTTCATAGCAGCATCTGGAGCACTGCCTGGCACTCAGTAAATAATTGCTCAGTTAAAATCTGCATTACCCCACGGCTTCTGCCTTCAGGATTTGACTAGGGCATGAGCTGTCACGTTCCTTTTCTTTTTTCACTTGCTGGAAAGCACAACCACAAAAGGGTGACCCACAAAAATCCATAAACACCTTGTTCCTAGCAAATCTGAGTTTAATCAACACCAGTTTTTGTTGTTGATTTTTAATCTCTACCACCATAAAGGAGGAGGCAGTCCCAGCCAAAGGCCTCCACAACCCCATAAAAGAAGAAACTCCTTTGTGACCGTGTAACAAGCAGGTGCCGGATTCCACGGACTCTGCTCTGATTGGCACACGGCCATAAGTGGAGAGGCAAAGTCTAAGGCTTGGTTTAATGTCCACGGTAGCGGTGGTCATTTGAAGATGTTTGTCAAACCCAAGCTCCTATCTATGGAAACTGGAGCAGAGGCAGAGCAACAGAGCAGCCTGGAAACTGTGTGGGCAGGCTCTCCACAGGACTGTCTTTAGTCATTCCCTCTATATAAATGGGCAGGAGGGGGCATTTCATAGACCCACTGCCAGGAGCACTCCCTCTCCTGGAAGGGCACACACCCCGGAGAGGAAAGAATGTGCTGGGAGCCACCGTATCCTGGGGAAACCTTGCCCATCAGTGCAACAAGGCCACAAGCAAACATCGCCCAGAACACTGCAAACGAGCCAAATGGCTGCTGATGGGAATGTTAAAGAGATGGGGACAAGAAGTCTCAAAATTCCTTGGTGTTCAAGACCGTTACAGAGAAAATAATCAACTACCTATCTGTTACTCCTTTCCCATGATCCTCTGAACTCCATCTTCTGGGAGTCATCAAAGAGGGGTCATATCACAGCTTTCCTGCTCCCTAATCTTAGTACATCAGTTGATAAAAGTCTAATCTATAGTGGCTCAACTGTCCTTTAAAATCAATCTCATGAGGAGTTGTGGAAGTGACACTTGGGTTCCTTCTTCTCTTTTCTAATAGCAAGCTCATCGCTGCTGAGGTAATTCTCCAAAATGGGTTCAGTACTGCTCTCTAGCTCAGGACACACTGTGCCACCAACTGAACATGCCCTTAAGGTATTTATCTATAATAAAGGGGAGACCAGCACTGGCCTTATTTAAAGCTAAGACAGAGTCTCTAAAATCCTTCAGAGGCAGGACAGTTTTGGGGGAGGGAAGCCAGGATGGGCGAAAGGACAATTTCAAACAAACCAGAGGCTTAGAAATGACCTCCAGGACCCCCGCACCGCACTCTTTACTTGAAGAATGCAATCATCTCTGTGGAATAGATTCAGAAACCTGACCTACCTACCTAACACCAGGATATCTCCTTTCCTCCCCGCCCTGAGCACAAGACACCCCTTAGAGCCCTAGACCAGGAGTCTCTGTTCTGCCATTTACTGGCTCTAACACCTAGAGCAGGTCAACTTTGTGTCTCTGGGGCTTAAGAGTCTCATCTGTACAATGGGGATCGTGATCTTTGTCCCACAGGAATGCTAGAGGCCCAAAGTGAGTAACACTCAGTGCTGAAGCACTCTCGTCGAGCCCTGGGCCACCCAGGCCATTGGTTTGATGACTAACTGCTTCCCTGGTCCTTGATTCTTCTCTGGAGACCCGGCTCGGTCTCCCTGCTGCACCTTCCCCAGGCCAGGGTGTTCCGGCCGTGGGGACTGGGGAGCAGGACATCCCCCTCTGGTTGGCGTGGCGGGGGGTGGTGCTCTTTGCCTGGAGCCTCAGAGGCCAGGCTGCGTCCCCTCCACCCCCACTACCAAGCCCGCGACCCCGCCCCGGGGGCCCCTCACCTCCATCGGTTGATCCCGACCGAAGAGGAGGCCGCGAACCAAGGGTCGAGGATGTAAACGCAGCGCACACAGCGCGCCCCGCGCACTGCCGCCAGCAGCGCCGGGTTGTCGTGGAGCCGAAGTCCCTTGCGGAACCAATGCACCGAGGAGGCGCCATCCGTGCCGGCCCCAGATGCCGGAGCCGCTACAGCCGCCGTCACCGCAGTCGCCGCCATCACCGCCCAGACTGCTCGGGTCACTGCCGCTCCGCCCCTGTTAGCTCTGTGGGCCCCGCCCCGCCCTCAGTGACCTATGACGCTGCGGCTCTTCTCTTTGGACCCGCCCCTAAAGCTCTGAAGCATCTCTCCCATTGGCTTGGACCCTCCGGCCGGGCGATTGGGCCAGCGGCACCGAGTCCGGCTCCGCCCCCTCACGTTCCCACCATGTGTCGGCTAACCCCGGAGCTGCGGGCTAGCGGGTAAGGTGTTGCTGGCTGGAGTTCTCCTCGGGGATCCGGGCAGGGACCGAGTCTCGAGGGACAGCAGATCTCTTACGTGCGTCCTGTTCAAGGCCTGCCGCAGGAAGAAGCTGCCTGGGCTTGGGGGTTGGCGGGGAGGGTTGCTCTGACTCCAGACAATGACCTGCAGAACTGACAACCTTGGCAGTCCTACAGCACCATGTCATCAACCTCGTCATCATCATCTGCCGCAATTACATCATCTACACCATTCCACTACACCCTCTATTGATTAAGCACATTGTACACGCCAAACAACGTGATAATCTCCTTGTATATCATGTCTCATTTACTATTCTCCACGCCCAGTTGCATTCATTCAACAAACCCCAGTGAAAGAGCTGTTGTTATTCTCATTTTACAGACAAGTACACTTTGAGGCTTCTGTCAGGTGAGTGGCTTGCTCAATATCATAAGAGGACTCCACCCAGATTATTGTGATTCCTAATCTGTTTTTATCCAGAAAGCTATACTTTCATCTGCACTGAGCAATTTGACATTTGAAAGTGGCAGAGTCTGAGGAGGGGGAGGAGTGCCCTTATGGCTTGAGAGTGGAGGCTGGGATTGAGGAAGATGTGGATCGAGATAGTAATTATTCCACCAGACGAATTTATTCTCTTCTAGTTCTATGTTTAGTAGACCCAGTGGTACCAGTGTGCACAAACACTACTGGAATTACCTGTGGGATTTAGAGATGTGATGGACGCTGTCGCCATTCCTGACCTGGGGAGCTGGAGGGAGCCCTCTTATCCTTCTGGAGGCCAGCGCTGGGCTTGCTGATTGAAAGGCAAGAGTAGCGTTTGACCACCTGCCATGAAGTGTTGGTGGTAGGCTAAAACGGTCTGGTCATGTTGGAGCTCTGTGATTATCAGGTAGAGAACAGTCTGTTTCAGTCTGGTGCTAGGTTGTGCCCCTGCTTGGAATCCCTCCTGAACCTGGGAGTAAGCAGTGAAGGAATTTAGCAATTCAGTGGCATTAATTGGCACCACTCTGCAAATCATTTTAACCCTCGGGTCTCTTTCATCTCCAGGGCTTTGCACAAGCTGTTTGTTCCAGTCTGGGTCACACTCCCCTCCCCATCCCCTTTCTAATTCCAGTTTGCCCTGTGTCACTGCTCAGTATAAATGTCCCTTTCTTGCTGTTTTGTCCCAGCCTGCCTAGTGCTCCATCTTGTTCTGTGCTTCTTCTTATCACTGGCCTTAGTACCTGGTATTAGAATTTCTTACTTTTCTGTCTGTCCCATTAGACTATAAACTCCTGGAGGGCAGGAGCCGCTGCTTATTTAGTTTTATTTCCAGAGTCTAGCTCAGTGCTTGGCATTCAGTGGAGTAAGAGTTGAACAGAGACTGGAGTCCCAGGCTGGCAGGAACCCTTAGGGTCTCTCCTAGTCCTGACTCTGTTCTTATTTTTGGATGCCCTCTCCAAATGCTTGCTGAACAAATAGATGCTGTCTCCTGTCACTTTTCTTTTGAGCCTTTCTGTTCCCCTTCCCCTATCCCTTTTCTCTCCACAAGATTGATGGCCCTGTAAAAATGAAACAGAGAGTTTAAGGAGATGGTTACCCCCCACAGCCTCAAAGGGGGCTACTCATCTTTTTCTCTTCTGACATCCCATGGTGCTTTCTCTACGGACTGAGCTCTATGAGGGCAGGGACTGTGCTTATTTTGCACATCGGTGTGTTCCCCAGCACCTAGTTTGGTACCTGATATGTCTTAGGTACTCAACAGATATTTGCTGAATATAATGTATCCCTATTTTATTAGGCTATTATGAGAGGCAGTGTTGTATGGTGGTTAAGCCCAACGTCTTGCACATTTGGCATGGCTGTGTTCAAATTCTGGTTCTACTTTGACTCTGTGTGACTTTGGTAAGCTAGTTAATTTCTCCGTTCCCCTCTTTCTTCATCTATATGATAGGGATAATAGAGGCTTAGGATATAGTAAGCATTTGATAGGCATCAGCTATTGTTATTCTGAACAGCAGAATCTGTGTCTGCTTTTGTCTTCCCTGCATTACCTCACCCTTGTACTTACACATAACGAGTGCTCTGTAACTTGCTGAGTGAATGAAAGATTTTACTCATTTTTAAGAAGCCCTCAAAATTATACCAAGAATGAAAAATTAAGAGAAATAATCACCATCAATCCCCCAAACCAAACAAATCAATTTTTGTATCTTTATTTTACCTCCTAGACTGTGTCTGCAAATACCTTTTTATAGCTTTAATCAAAGGAGAGATGCAGTCTTGCATGCATTTTTAAACAAAATATTGAGCATGTTCTATATTGTCATTGTCTGTGTGTTTGTTATTTTAATGACTACATAATTCTTTGTCAATTTAATAAAGATGGATTATTTTATTGAATGATTGACTACTGCTTGGGCATATTAACAGGGTAACATTCAAGAAGCAGGAAGTAAATCTGGCACTGGATACAATAATGGAGTGCAACCTCAACTTTTGCACTTTACACTTTAAAAGAGACACGGAGAAATTGGAGAGAGATCAAAGAAACGTGTAAATTGCTAAGGAGGTGAAATGTAATCATGAACTATTACATCTTTGGGAAAAATGAGAACTGAGGTTTGACTTCGTAGCTATATACCTCGTGTTTACAAGCATCTCTGAAGAGCGGTTGCTATGGGGATGCCAAACAGTTGCTCCTTGTTTCCAGTAAGGGTAGAACAAAGAATCTAGTTTATCCTGGGAAGAGTAAAAAATTTAAAGAGGGACCTGGTGTAAAATGGTGTAGGAATTAGTCAAATTAGCCAGGTAGTGGGAGGTTTCTTTCCTTGCTGAAGATATTCAAGAAGACAGAGACCAGTTCTGTCCGTCTTTCTGTTGCAGTCCTCCAAAAAGACTGGATTGGACAACCTTTTACATTCCCTTTGAACTGCGTTTTTCTGTAAATATTTGATGATTGGTTGAAAGGTAACCAAGGGCGGGTGGGAGGGACGTCCCTAGCGAGGCTAAGTTACCCGCGCCCCCTAGTGGTGGGACTGGGAAAGAAGCGGCGGCTGAGTTTCCGGTCTGCGTCAGTAGCACCAGGGACCCCACCCTTCTCCCTGTAGTAAGCCGCACACTCAGCAGTGGGCGGCAGCAGCACTGCTGTTCCTGAGACTTCTGGCGAGAAAATTGAGAACATGGACCTAAAAGCCAGACTCCTTGGGTTCCATTTCCAGCTCTGCCGTTAACTAGTAAATTACTAACTTGGGCAAGTTACATAGCCTCTCTGTGCCTCAGTCTCCTCATTTGTAAAATGGGGATGATGATGATGATGATACAGGTGCAGCATGGGATTGGAGGAAGATAAATAAAGCAAAGTCTCAGAATCGAGAATCCAGAAACAGATCCTCACATATCTGGTATTTTATTCATGACAAAAATGCCTGTGTAAAGAAGTTGGGAACAGGTGTTTTTTCCCATAATTGAAATGGCTCAATAAAATATCTCAGAACATACCAATCAATTCCAGGTAGATTATACGTGAAAGGTAAAGCAGAAAAGCTTTGAGAATATTATATAGGAAAATATCCTTGTGACCTCGAGGCAGACAAAAAAATTCTTAAATAAAACATGGAAAGGGCTAACCACGAAGGAAAAGAATGATAAATTGAACTACAGTAAAGCCACAGAATGGAAGAAGATAGTTGTAGCACATAATTCCTGAAGAGTTCAAATCCAGAATATTTAAAGCAAAAAAGAAAAGGAAGAGAGGCAACCCAACATGAAATTTGTTCAAGGTCAGCCTTGAATAAACACTTTCTATCCTCTCCCCCACAAAGGATATGCCAATGGCCAATGAACACGCTAGAAGGTGTTCACCTCCGGGAAACACAAATAAAAACCACAATGAGATATCACTGTACACTCAGCAGAATGGATAAAGTTTAACAATTGACAAAGCCACGTGTTGGGGAAGATGTGCGTAACTGACTCATACACAGCTGTTGGGCGTATAAATTGATACAGCTACTTGAGAAAACTCTCTGGGGTTATATACTAAATTTGAAAAAACAAATACCGTATGGATCGTGAATGATACATCCTATGATGGAGTAATTTTATCCTTATCACATACATAACGAAATCTGTGCACATATATACCAAAAGACATGTACAGAAATATTCATAAAGTATTATTAACAATAACCCTAAATGTCCATAAGCAATAGAATGGATAAATAAATTGTGGTGTATTCAAACAAAGGAAACTATAGAATAATAAAAATGAACAAACTATAGCTACATTCTACAACATGGGTGAATCTCACAAATTTAATATTGAACAAAAGAAGCCAGGCATACACATAAAAAACCCCACTTTTATATATATGTCTATTACAGAAAGTCCACAGCCAGGCAAAACTCAGGTATGGTGATAATAGCCAAAGTAGAAGTAACTCAAATGTCCATCAGCTGATGAATGAGTAAGTAAAATGGGGTATATTCATATAGTGGGATATCATTTGGCAATAATAAAGAAGAAAGTACTAATGAAAAGTTCTGTCCAGAAGGTATCCAACCATGTAATATGAAAAATAGAGACATTTATTGAAGAAGATACAAGATACAAGAAACATTGTATATAGGATAATGATGCCTCAGTCCCCTTCAAAGTAGGCACCTTGGGACCTCACACAGTTCTCCCAATCGTCATCAGCTGCCCTGTCCTATTTTCCTGAATCTCATTGACTGTCTGAAATCTCTTCCCTTTCAAAGGTGATTTGGGAAAAGCCAGAAGCTGCAGGGCACCAAATCTGGTCTTTAGCGCCCAGATTTGAGTCACCTGGGTGATTTGATGTTTTGCCCCAAAACTCTGCACTAGATGTGATGCATGAGCAGGTACCTTGTTGCAAGGAAGCTTCCAGTCATCAGTTGCCCATAGCTGGGGCCATCTGAAACATCCAGATTGTTTAACCACGGCATGTTCAAGCTTAACACAAAATCTGATGCAGATTCATTGCTCTACTCGCTCAGTCATTTGAATGTGACAGCCACACAGTACGCATGCTCACTCAACAGCGTCTACTGCCCCCACTGACTAGAACAGTGAAGGCATCATTGTTCACACATGTGCATTCCAGTCCACTCACCTTGGCTGCCAGGTTACATCGATGTTGCATAATAGGACAAAAGCCCCTTTCTCAGGCCCCCTTTCCCAGAGCTTGCTGGACCCCCAAGCATGACTTACCCTACTTATTTTATGAGCCTTTATCCTCAGGACCAGAAAGTTACTTGAAGTGCCCTGAAGGCGCAGAGGCTCTGGGAACCTACAAAACAGGACACCCCAGGCCACGGTGACCAGACCACGGGACCCTGCACCCAAAGATGACATTGAAACAAGCTGGAGCCCCACTGAAACATCCCACTGTACATCCGCCCCATCACTGATAAAAACTCACAGCCCGGACCGCTCAGGGCTGGTGCTGGCGCATTTCTCTGCACCGAGCCCTTCCCTCCCTTGGGAAAGTAAAATAAAACCTTTACTCTCTGCACTTTCTTCTCTTTGTGATTCTTTCACAGCCCGCATCACCGACCACCCTAACATCATCATGCAAACCATTCTTGTTATATTAATAATGGCTGGACTTTTTTGTATGTTTCCACAGTGATGAATATTGAAAACATTATGCTAATTGACAAAGTGCCCATATTGCAGAATTCCATATATATGAAATGTCCAGAACAGGCAAATCAGTAGAAATTGGTTTTCTACAGCTGGGAGGGCTGGCAGTTGGGCTGATAGAGGGGGGTGGCGAATAGCGGGAGTAAGACAGCTAATGGGCATGGGCTTTTTGCTGTACAACAGAGTGAAATGCTCTCTCGCTCAGACTCCATCTAAATTCTAGCCTGCATTTCTCCCAGGGCCTGCGAGAGGCTTGCGTTTCTGCAAGCAGAGCCCCTTGTGCAAAAGTGCCTTTCCTAAAGAGGTGGGGAAACTTGTACAAAATAATGGCTTTTTCAAAGACTCACAGGAGCCTCAACACCAGACTCAGACCTGCAGGGGCCGAGGGACCAAGCAGGAACAAAGAGACTTAGAGATTTGCTGCCTTTCCTTGGATCTCTGTAGGAGCCTAGGTGTCTACAGTCACCACTCACCTCTTCCCTGCCCCTCCTTTCTTCCCCTGATGTAAAAGACGCCTGAATTCTGGGTTCTCTTAAGATGGATTTGCAGAAGGTTTAAGGCATCTCCCATCTTTTCCAGTTGGCACCTTCTCGATCAATAAACCTTTCCCTACTCCAAACTCTGATGTGTTGAATTTTGGCCTTTGGAGGATCAGGCACGTGAACCTTGAACTCACTGTGACGCTAGTTGCACAACCATAAATACACTAAGAAACGTTGAGTTGTAAACTTGCAATGAGTAAATTGTATGATAAATGAATTATGTCTCAATAAAGCTCTAATTAAAAAAATTATAAAGCATTGCAAGTAAACAGTAAAATAAGCTTTAGCAACAAAATAGGACTTCTTTAAAAGAGGCATTCCTCTAAGAAATACCATAGTTAAAAAGCATTGTTCATATCAAATTTGAATATATGATATTTTTTAATTGATATTATGGGTCCTTTTTTTTTTTACCTGAATATGTGCATTGGATTAGCATGTACAATGTTTTAAATAGACACATTTATTGGTGTTCATATTAAAAAGACCTTAAGTTCATAATATAAAACAACAACTAACCTATGGAGTTGGACCTCAGATGTTAGGATGGTGTGAGTGTTGGCGAAGGAGAGGATAGCGAGGGGGCAGCTTAGGGAGTTCGTGGGGGCGCTGGGAAGGCCCTCTTTCTTGACTTGGGCACTGCTTACGCAGAGGTGTTCGCGTTGCCGTACTCCATGGACTGTCTCCTTGTTTGTACACGTGTCACACTTCAGTTTGCAAGTTTAGGACCATAAGGTGGTGGCTTCAATTGGGTCTGTTGTGTGGAGGCCAGAATCCCACCCACCTGCCCCTCTCCTCTGCCGCTGTGTTTTCACCAGTGTTTGCTCCTGAGGGGCCCCCCTGCAATACCCAGGGTTCTGTGGGACATCTCCTGGCCACCCAGCAGCCCTAGGGGATGGTGGTTCTCTGAAGGTGGCCCTAGGACCCTTCTCAGACTGCTCTGCTGGTCAAAGAAGTTGAGGAAGCTTGACCTGTGGGACCGGAGTGTTTGCAGATACTCCCGACTTTTCCTCTGAGACCGGAAGTGAGGAGTAGCATATTTTTGTTAAGTCCTACTGGGGCTTGCAGCATTTGTCAGACATCCAGGGAGGGGGCGAGTTTGGGCGGGGTGGGCCTCACCTCCACAGGGCTCTGGGAACCTTGAGAAATGGGCAAGTGAGTGCTTTTCTGGTCCTTGCCGCAGCAGAGTGAGAGTGCAGAGGATGTTCCTTTCCAGACCAGGTGTGGCCATGGGACTGTGGGCCCAGGGCTCGTGGGAAGTGGGTCGGTGGCTATGCCCAGACACCCTGGGATAAGATGCGCTCAGTTCTTCCCCGGGGAGCAAGGGCCTAACCTAGACTGCTAGGAATAAAGAGCAAACTCGTGAAAGCAAAACCAGGGGAAGGCGTGTGACTGTGTTCAATTTCAAAACTGAAATTTCACAGGTTCTTTCCCAAGAAAACAGCAGCTACTCTCTAAGCTCTAGGGAAGGAAGTGTGGTGTGTGTGTTTGCGGGCTTTTGGGGGGCAGGAGCCAGCTGGTGGGAGGGACAAAGAGCACACAGCACATGCCTCTCAGTCTCCAGAAAAAGGGCCTCCCGGCTGAGCCTTTCTCTGCCCATCCAGGGGCCTGGGAGGGATGAGATATCAGAGGTGACAGATTGCCCAGGGACTTGCCTTGGCCGGCCCTCCATCAAGAGCCTACGCTGGAGGAATGGGGTCCCCACCACTGCCACCCCCAAGAGCGGGCTTTTGGCCACTGATGTAGAATCATAGTCTTCTCTGAAATATTAGTACTATTTCATTTTCCCCCTTCATCCTGGTAAATAGATCTTTTACTGTAAAGAATAAAGTGCTAGAAAATGTTACTTCCCTGCTGGAGGACTTCAGAGGTTGGCTTTCCTCCATGAAGGGAATTTCATCCAGCGAATGCTTGCCTTCTGTGTGTGTGGGAGGTGGGGGGAGGGTATGCTTTGCAGAGCGGAGGGGTGCGGGGTGGTGGAAGGAGCTGCGAATTGCTGCCAGCCCTGTGTCCCAGACTCCTCAGACCCGTGAGTCTAAATGGGAAACTGTGCGCTTATGATGTCGGTCGAGGTCCCTCTGGTGTCGGGTAACCAAAACCTTTTCCGGGTGAGCTTAAGCAAAAAGCAAGCATGCATCAGGAAGACACAGGAGCGCCTGGTGGGACCCGAGAGTATAATGCGGATCCTGTTTCACCAGGACTGAAACCAGGAATCCTGAAGCCACTGGGGGCAGGACAGCCACCCTCTCTCCTGTTTCCCTCTTTCTCTGGGTTCCCCTGCTCTCCTGTCTGTGTCTCTTCAGTTTTTCTCTATTTTCTTTCTCTGTAGACCAGTTTTCTCTCCCTGGCCCACGTACAAGGCCAAACATGGCTACTCCACAACTTCTGGCTCCTTCTAGGAGAAGGCTGACCAGTGTCTTTCAAATCCTAATTTGGGAATGGTGGCTGGGTTAGGACATTGGTTCAGTCAGCAGTGGGCAGGGGCCAGGACCCTGCGATTCAGGCATGGAGCCAGGGCACCCCCCCACCCCGCCCCCATGAGTGAGGGGGAGCTTGGAGGCAGAGGTTGCTGTGCTCAGCAGGCGTTAGCGATGCTTTGGAAACATGCACTTGCTTCCGAGGGGTTTACTCGTTCACTGGGCACACTGGACCATGTGCCTGTGGGCCGGGCTCTCAGAAGGCTCTTGGGTATACAGGGTTGAGTGAGACATGATTCTTGTCCTTTGAGAAACTCATAATGTAGCGAAGGAAACAGGCATATTAACATTTTTATCTCGCTATATGGTCCATGAGAAGTGCAATAACAGTTTTGTGCAAATAAAGATCATAAACTCACAGAGGAATATTAATAATAACGAACATCTGTTGGGATTTGCTGTATGCCAGGCACTGTTCACTTAACCCTTGATATGTCCCTATGAAATAGGGACTATTATTGTCATCCTTAGTTATCTGCCTTTGCAGATGGGGAAACTGAGGCTCAGAGAGGCCAAGTGCCCTGTTAAATGACCCGACTAGGAAGTGGGAAGCAGGGATTCAAAGGCAGGTCTGTCTGAGTCCAAAGCCTATGGTTTTCCCACTTGATCAACAGAGATTTTACAAAATGCCAAGGGTTTATATTTCAATCATATCTCAATAAAAATAAATAGAAGAAAACTATTATAAATTTAAATTGTAAAAAAGGCCAGCTATGAAATAATATGTGGAGGATGATCCCATCTCATTTACATATATGTAATGTATATATTATTTTTTGGGGAAAAAGCTTACTGGTGTCTCTAAATTTATAAAAACAAAGAAATAATTATTTAGAAACACATCGAAGAGAAATGGGAGTTAATGTTGGGGAGGGTGACGTAATTGTATTTTCAGGGATGGATTATCGGCAGGAGAGGGATGGGGTAGAGGAAACATGGATCCGATACCTTTCTGTACAATTTGAATTTTTGAAATACACATTGTTCAATTTGTGGTTAATTAGTACATTTCTTCCAAAGATATTAAGTTAACAAACTAAATTTAAAAAATGTCAAGGAACAATGACAATGCTTAGTCATCATTCAGAGTTCCTGGCTCCATGGCAAGGGACTTCCTTTCCAGGGCTCTGTTAGTTTTGTCACCATCACTATTGTTGACTGTGCCTGTAGCTCCGCAGCAAAAGCAGCAACAGAACTTTCTAGCCCCTGTCCTGTTTCCCCGGCCACTGGCGATAACACAGCCAAGAAGGTCAGGAAGACTTTCCCTCACTCGGGGAGGGGGGGGGGGGGGGGTGGGCCTGTGAGGTGTGTTAACCACGGATTTGGCTGGGAAAGGGTGGAAACATCTTCCCCTCTGGGCAGCTGGGAGGGGAAGGGCCCTTTCCCTGGGAGAAGCAACAGGGGCAATTCCCTTCGCTCTGGGTCTTAGAAATGCCGCCTCCTTTGCCCCGGTGTTTGTGTCCTACCCAAACTCTCCCAGATGCGGTAAACTGCGAAAGAAGTTGTGGGCTAAGAAAGGGATTGTGAAATGGTGGCCCCAGGCTGAATGTGGTGCAGGTACGCGCCTCACTGCCCGCAAGTGTTTTATCAATTTGAGCCATTATTTAAAAATCAGGAGACTGCAGGTGGTGAGTAGCCAACAAATGTTAACAATAATAATATTATTTAATGTTTAATAATATAAACATATTTATAATTATACACAATGTATTATAGTAAAATAACAATAATAATTACTACTACTACTACTACTAGTACTACTAATTACTATTATTATTTTTTAAAAATGATGATGATGATGATTCTCCGTGAAAGGGCACTGGTCTGGGAGGAGGGTCCTAGGTTCTGTCCCATCACATTGTGACCTTGGGCAAGTCTGTCATGATCTCTCAGGGTCTCAGGCTTGTCTGAGTTCCAAACTCAGTCCCAGATCAAATGTTACAAATCCCCCCATGGTGCGGCTGCACCAACACCCCGCTCCCCTCACCCACCTGCACACAGCCTTCCTCCGTCTAAGCGCTCAGGGCACCAGGGCCAGGAGGTCCTGTGCAGCAGGCTTTGCCGTCCGCATTTCAGCTGGTTTCGGGTCCTAAATTTAGCCCCTTCACCGGAACTGAGATTTGTGGTGGGGGCAGGGGTAGGGCAGGGGCAGGGCAGGGGCTGGGCTAGTGCTGCATCTGGTGAGGCAGCTTCCCCACCAAAGTGCTACAGTGGAAAAGCAAATCAGACGGGACTGCCAGGAGAGCTGAGTACCACACTCTGTTTTGTCACTGGTGTATTGGGCAAATCGTTTGACCCTGGGGCCTCAGTTTTCTCATCTAGAAAAAGGAACAGAAGGATTAAGGGATTTAGCTGAGCCCACACAGCTACTGAGTGATTTGAGTCATCTTTTTACCCCAAGGCGAATTATTCTTTATCTTCAGACAGAAGGTGAAAGCCATAGTTCTATGATTGAGAAGTAGACTGTCTGGGTTCGAATCCTAGTTATATCACTTATTAGCTGTGTGACCTCAGACAAATTACTTACCGCCTTTGTGCTTCAGATTTTCTCATCTGCGAGATGGGAGATAATTATACCCCCACAGGGATGTTATGAGAATTGAATGAATTAATATTTGTAAAAGCACTTTCAAAAGTGCCTGATACTTAGTAAAATTTATTTGTGTTCACTAAATTGATAAAATAGCCCCCCTACCATGCAGAGAACACTTTGGATTAGGACCAGGAGACTCATGTTCCACTTTGGGCTCATTGCCAATTTGCTCTGTGACCTTAGAAACTTCCTTTAACCTCTCCGTGCCTTAGCTTTCTTGGGCCGCCAAATAAGGGACTTGGACATGTTCATTGATGAGCAGCATTTTTTGAACAAAAATCAAGTCAGGAGAAGAGAAAAACTTTTTTGCCCATGTTTTATTATCTGAATCTATAGGGGAGAATGTTCCAGAACTCTTTGGGGTCCACCCCTGGGCCCCGGGGCAGTGGTCTGGGTGACGTGTGTGACTGTGCCTGGGGAATGGAGTACTTACCCAAGCACACCCACTTCCCAGGAATTGGGGAAGCTGAACAGGAAGTGGGTCAGAGACCCAGTGGAGCTGGGCTGCAACACAAGTGGCATTTCAGTGGACAGGTCGTGACCTTCGGCTGGGATGGCCACAGGACTCTGGTTCCTGCCCTTTCTGAGGCTTGGCTTCTCTGCTTTTTCATAAGAAACCCCAGTTTCCTTCACATACCCCTCCCCGTTTACTTAGGATGATGTGTGAGCTGTCTACTGCTGCATAATCACCACCCCACAATTTACAGGCCCAAACCAGTTCCTTGTTTCTCTAGATTCTGTGGGATGATTGGGTGTCTCCTCTGCTGGTCTTCGGTGGGACCACCCCGGTGGCCACACTCACCTGGTGGGTGGGCTGAGGCTGTTGGCCCGATGCCTTGGTTCCCCTCCTTGTGGCCTTCCCATATGGATGGCTTGGGCTTCCTGAGGGTGGTGTCAGGATAGCCAGGGGGAGAAACAGAAGTCCCTGTAAAACCTGGCCTCAAAGCCCCAGGATGTTTTTTCTGTACCCTGTTGGTCAGAGCAAGTCACAAGGTCAGCCCTGAGTCAAGGATTCAGTGGACTCCACCTGTGGACAGCAGGTGCAATCTGCAGGGATGGCGGGCTGGAAGGGGGCTGGGTGTGCAGGCAAACACCTCAGCTAGTTATAGTTGACTATTTAAAGAAGATTTTATTCATTTACTTTTAGAGAGGGGAAGGGAGGCACAGGGAGAGGGAAACACCAATGAGTGGTTGCCTCTCTTGTGCCCTCTAGGGGGGACTTGGCCTGCAACCCAGGCATGTGCCCTGACTGGGAATTGAACTGGTGACCCTTTGGTTCACAGGCCCGTGCTCAATCCACTGAGCCACACCATCCAGGGCTGATTTCTTAGTTGCAGCCAAAAGAAAATGAACTGATATATCGTATGATTTACAGACTCCCACCTACCACAATCTGATTTCACCTCTCAGTGCCTCCCAGCCCCCCAGGCCTTGCTTTCCTCACTCACACCCACCACATCCCCACCCCAGTGCCTTTCACTTGCTGATCCGTCTGCCTGACATATTCTGAATTCATATCTTCTCCTGACTGCTCCTTTGTCACACTTAGATTTTGACTCACATTTTACTTGGAGAAGTTGTCTCTGATCCCCTGCACTAAAGTCACACCCCCGATACAGCCTGTCTCCTTATTAGGCCTTATGATACGTTACTTATTGTTGCCTTTTTGTTTACTCTTATTCTTTGCTCACCTAAACTTGACGAAGGGCTCTAAACCCAAGAACGCAGGGACTGTGGTCAGTCTGGATCTCTGATATAGGCCTGGCACATGGTAGGTATTCAATAAATACTGGTTGAAAGATTAGCTTCCTGCCCTTTAGATACTGTAATATTAATATTCAAACCGTTGGGATTAAAGGCAACTGCGATGGCATCACAGAGGATCCCACAAAGTGAGGAAGGGGGCACACGTCTAGGCTGCAGAGCCTCAGCGATCACGGCCAGTCTGTTAGGCCGTGACCAGGAGCACTGTTCCAAGTGCTTGGGGACTCTAGAGGCACAACACGCGCACCTCGCGAACCTCAGCATTACTTCTGAGAGGGCGTCCTGGGAGTTCTGTGAGGGACGGGGCTCGGGCATGAAGGAGCGGGATCCTCACTGAGCTGCAAGGAACACCCAGACGTGTGCTGAGGGCTGTTGTCAGGGGCAGCCATGAGAAGGGCTGCGTGGCAGTTTTCATACATGTCCCCAGTGTTCTCCCATGGGGCGTGGGACTCTGTTTCCTACTCTGGATTCTGGGTGGGCTTGCCATTGCTTCAACCAATAGAGAAAGGCAGAAGTGATGCAAAGTGACTTCCAAGGCTGGGCCAGAAAAGGCCAGGTAGCTTCCAGCTACTCCTCTTGGGAACCATAGTGGGGACGCCAACAGCAGGTAAGAGGTCTGACCCCCCGGAGACCACCAGCTGGAGAGGTCATGGGCAGGTGCCCCAGCTGCCAGCTCCACAGAGCTCCCAGTCCACGGCCAGCATCTGACTGCCAGCACTTGAGGGGCTCTGAGCAAGGACTGCTCAGCTGTGCCCTTCCTGACCCACAAAATCACCAGCAAAACCAAACGGCTGTTTTCAGCTGCCAAACTTTGGGGTGAAAAGCTGTTTCTTTAGTGCTTTCTCCTTCACAAAGATTTCCGGAGTCCTAACATCCCAGAGTGCCCTTGACATCACCACCAGATGGTGTCTCATTGTGAGCCATCAACGTGTCAAACCCAGCATGTCCCAGAATAACCTTGATCCTGGGCCCGCCTCTCACCCCTTGGTCTTCTTGTCCAGTAAATGGCACCTCCGTCCCCAGTTTTGTGTTCAAGAATTCTCGTGTTGTCCTTGAATCCTTCCATTTTCTCAGCCCCACATGCAATCCCTCTGAAAGGTCTGGTGGCTTTACCTTCAAAATGCATCTCAAATCCATCCACTCTGTCTCCACTGCCACCACCAAAGTCTAAGCCACAGCCACTTCTCGCCTGGCCACCCCCGTAGCCTCCTGCAGCCCTTGCCTTTCCTGTCAGGTCATTCTTCTCACACCAGCCAGAGGGTTTTCTCAACATAGAATCCAAGCGCTGGCCCCTCCAGGGGCCGCCCTGGGCACTGAGCCTCTTACCCACGGTGTTGCTTTCCATGCTTTCAGGTACCAGAGGTTTCGGGTGTCCACAGCCAACTGTGGCCTGAAAATATTAAATGGGAAATTCCACGAAGAAACAGTTCACAGGTTGTAAGTCGTGCGCCATTATGCGTGGAGCGATGCAATCTGTTCGTTGTTCTGCCATCCACTCTCTGTGGGAGTCATCGAATAGTCCAGGGTCTCTGGGCTGTAGTCACTTGCTGCCTGCTCTTTATCAGCCACCCTGGTTATCAGAGTGACAGTCCTGCCCCAATGCAGCAGGGCTCGTGGTCACGTAGCCCTTACTTTACTTAATAGCGGCCCAATGTGCAAGCGTAGTGCTGCTGGGAATTCAGATGTGCCAAAGAGAAGCTGAAAGTATCTCTATATAAGAAAAATAGTGTACCAGGGCTCAGTACTAACCACAGTTCCCTTGGGGTCTTGGAATGTCTCCCCAGTGGATAAAGAGGGACTACTGTGTAGTGCTCCCTGGCTCGAAATTGACCTCTGGCTCCTTTCTTCTCCATGGTCAGTGGAACCAAAAGGAATCAACGTTTCCAAGCAACAGCAGAAAGTTGCCAAATCCATCTCTATCCTCTTTCCTGTTTCTGGGAATTTGCCCTCCCCTGGGAGGAGGCCCTCAACTCTGCTCCTGCTACCCCTGCCTTCACCCTGGCCCTTCCCCACACCCAACTCTTCTACCTCCCCAGGGCCTCTGCAGGGGCTGCACCCTGTGCCTGGGATGCCCTGTCCCCAGCTCTTCTCTGGCTGGCTCCTCCCTTCATTAGAGTCTGAGGTTGATGTTGTGCTGGAGAGGCCACCTCTGACGACTCCATCTGGGGAGGTTTCCCTCGGATGTTCTCCATCTCGGCTTTTTCCTTATCGTCCAGGTCACAGCATTTCTTTGTTTGCTTTCAGTTTTTGTCCACTGCTGGTCTCCCGGGCGCTGAGCGCACAGAGAACCCTCAATACAGAGACTGTGGTCTGTTGATGAGGACACTGGCACCAACCCACGGCATTCTGGGGTCTATCCCGAGCACTAATTCACATCCACGTTGTGTGGCAGGAAGGACGAGGGTGACCCCCATATCTCAGATAGGGAAAGTGAGGCGCAGAGAGGTTGGGGGCCTGGCCGAGGCCATCTCACTTCTAAGAGGTGGGACCCAGGTCTCCCGACTTCTGGTCAAGTGCTTTTCAACAGCAGAAGTAAGGAGGATGCTTGCTGAAGGACCAGTGTGTGGCAGCAGCAGGCCAGGTTGCTCTTCCTAAATTCTCCATCTTCACCCACCAGATTTTTACTGGGAAGCCTCACTTCCACATTCCTGCTCTGAGAAAGGGACAATGAGAGGATGGGTAGGCTGGGGGGTCAGAGGAAGGAGCACCACTTGCACCTTCCCCCAGGGAAAACATTCCCGGAGGCGGTCTGGCCCCCTTTAACCACCACAGAGATGGGCTGGGGCAGTGGCGCTGATGCCCTCGGCAGCCTGGGCGCTGGAAGGCTGGCTCCCGCATCAGAACAGGGTCTGCAGGCGGCGTGTGGGTCCACCCGCATCTAAGCACACAGCACAGTTTTGTGCATGTGTGAGCGAGTGTCCCATGGTGGGCTGGGCTGCTCAATTGTCATCTCAGAGTTGGGACCCACAGTTGCTTTAAACTTACGAATAAGTTTGATATATGAGATGAAGCCAGGCGCATGTATCTTTGTCTACATTTTAATTTCTCTGGTGAAAAGTTAAAATTGAGTTTTCTGTTGAATCTTGTCCAAGAACATGCAAGGGACATGAAGAATGTTGTCCCATCTTTCTGATCATACTCAGGGCGCAGAACCAATCATGTCTCTTCTGTCCAAGGGACGTGGCCATGGCTGAAAACGTGAGAGGACCGAGTCTGGGTGGCTGCAGCGTGCACAACACTTCCCCACCCTCCTCCTCTGGCCCTCACCCCAACCTGTTACCACTCCCTGAATGTGCTTTTCCCTGGCTCACCCTTGTTTGCTGAGCTGCTCTGCCCCTCCTCCTGGAGCCCCTCCTCAGCCTGACGCGGTTCCAACACCCTGGCCCTGATGAAGGCCTGGCTGGTCCCCCCAGGCTTGGCCTCTCCATCTTCTGAGGCCTCAGGGCTATAGGTGACTGTTTCCATGACTGAGCCTGTTGTGGGGCTGAGATGTGTGTTTCCGTGTGCGCCTATCCAAGAAGCAGATTAGGGCTGTTATGTTAATATGACCTATCATAGCGCCTGGCACCTATGAGTGCTCAGAAATGCCGAGGGTAGTTATGGGCACGTGGCTCAGTACCTGCGTTCTGAAGGTGGAGACCCAGTTTCAATCCTCCTGCTGCCTCTTCCTTCCTGTGGTCCTCTCTGAGCCTCAGAATCCTCACTTATAAAGGGGGTGGGTCAGCGATGGTGCCCACCTCACAGAAGGTGTGCCATAGGGGGTTGTGGGCAGGGGTTGTGAAGGTGAAGGATGGAGGTAGAACACTCAGCTCAGCGCCCAGCCTCCAGCCAGTGCCCAGTGAATGGCAGCTATTGCTGATATGAAAGCCCAGGTCTGGTCACCCCCCTCCCAGGGAGGAGGCCTGACCTGAGAGAGAGAGAGAGCTGGCTTTTCTTTGAAGGGCTGACCTGCTAATATCTGGGCTTGCTCAGGGCAGGGGAGAGCCTTGGTCACAAATCAGGTCTAGCCCTGGCTGGTGTGGCTCAGTGGATTGAGTGCTGGACTGTGAAGCAAAAGGTCTCCAGTTCGATTCCCAGTCAGGGCACATGCCTGGGTTGTGGGCCAGGTCCCCCAGGGTAGGGCATGTGAGAGGCAACCACACATTGATGTTTCCCTTCTTCTTTTTCCCTCCCTTCCCCTCTCACTAAAAATAAATAAGTACAATCTTTAAAAAAAAAAAATCAGGTCTAGGCGCTACCAGGACCCTTCCTGTACTCATCCTATTCTCCCCAACACACAGGATGTCTTACTCTGGTTTTAATTAAGTCACACACAATTCAGGGGATCAGGCCCCACCATCATTAGAAACCACCTGGGATTGTGGGGGGGCCTGGAAGAGGGGGTGGTGACAAGATGCACTCTCCCTGCCTTCCCCTATAGGGACCACACCCATCAGGAGTTACCCTGAAGGGGAGATGGGTGGAACAGAAGGGACAGGGCTAAGGCTGCCCAGAGGCCCAGGTAGGGCAGTGAGGAGACAATCAGCCTGTGCCAGCCCCAACCTCAGGGAAAACTGCAATTGCTCCTGATCAGGGAAGAGGCTCTGTCAGGCCCCCTGGGGAGAAGCTCTGGGGGAGGCTGTGCTGCAGAAGCAGAAGTGGCCCCTGGTGCACTCTGATAGCTGAGCCAAGACAGCTAAACCTGTGTCAGGATTGGGGAGCGTGCTCCTGACCCTGCTTCACCTGTGACAGGTTTGCAGTTCTCATGTTCAAGAGCTGGAAACATGGGTGCAGGTGGTGGGAAAGGGCGCTTTCCCATGATGCACCCCATTCCCAGGCCACCTCCTGGTGGCCTCTGGGGGTGCCAGGGCCAGGTGCGGGCACAACTGGTCCTTTGTCCCCTTCTGCAGGGCCTGGTGGTCTCTGCAAAGAAGAGGGAACACCAGCCCCTTTCCCCTCTCAGCCCAGTCCCCACTTCCCTCCCAAGGAAGCTGGGTTTGTGGGGCCAAAGCTGTGCTCCCTCCCTGGATCCCAGACATGTGAGGTTTCCCAAACCCCTTCGGGGGGCCTGTGGTGGGGTCACAGCCTCATCTCCCAGAGTACTTCCCCACACTGCTCCTTAGAGGTTGTGGCCTGTACTCAACCCCAGGGTCATGTGCAGGTAAAAGGCCCTGGGACGTGGGCAGGAAGGGTGCATCGTTCTCCTACTCCCCAAGGGCTAGTGTGCTCTCCCTGTAGGGGTCCCTGCTCCCTAGGGGAGGACAAAACCCCCAAATAAAAAACGGGATCGAGAGAGGATTGGCAACTTTCTGACATTACTTGAAACACTGGTTCCATTTGACATCCCCCTTCCCGTCCCCCCAATCTGATCGGTCTGTAAACAATGTCTCCTGGAGGCTGCCTGCCCTGGGTAATGTTAGGTCGGAGTCGCTCAAGAAACCAGACGGATGCAGTGAGTCAGGGAACCGGGTTTACTAGTGGGGAATAAGAGGGAAAAGTGGAGCTTTTCTAAGGGAGGTTGGGGAGCCAACTAAGGGAGGTTAACACTCGTAGGGGGAAGTGGGGCCAATTTAGGGAGGTTGGGAAGCCAACTAAGGGAGGTTAAGACTAGTGGGAGAAAGTGGGGCCAATATAGGGAGGTTGGGGAACCAAACACGGGAGGTTAAGACTCATAGGAGAAAGTGGGGCTAACCTAGGGAGGTTGGGGAGCCAACCAAAGGAGGTTAAGACTCGCTCGGTTTTCTTAGGGCAGGTTTTTAAGCACAAAAACTTACGAAGGGTAACTGGTAGGGGTGTCAGAGTCTGATTGGCTAGAGCTGGTTGCTGGGTGCCATTTCTGCTGACCATTGTTCTTGATACATCTTATCGGACCTCGGGTTAAAGCTGCATCCTGAAATGCCAGATAGGCTGACCCCAGACCCCAATCTTAGCTGGGCATCTGTTTGTCCTGGGTTAGTTTGGCAGGCAGTTTCCCAGGCTACAGTATCCCATGGTGTAATTTTCTCACCTGGTGATTTTCCATTCCTCCTAGGCCTACCTAGGTCTGTCAGGTAAGAGAGGCCGTCCCTGCATTCTGGGGCATTCTCATGGGACAGGCCATCCCGAGGTCCCGCAGGAGCTCACACCCTCATGCTGCTCTTCTCGTCCTCCTTGGTGCTTGGCTCCTCCTGGACCTTCTTCATCTCCCAGCCCCTGACCCAGGTGTAGGCAGAGGAGCCCCCGAGCACCATCAGGTTGCTCGTCCACCAGAGGAAGCTCTTGGTCTCCTCGTAGTACAGCACAGCCAGCACCGTCTGGGCGCAGGCCTTGGCCGTGCCCGACACGTTGTGGGTCAGGGGACTGGTGAACTTGATCTGCAGACCTGTCACATAGCTGATGGCAAGGCCAAACAGTCCTCTCAGCGTCATCATGCCCCAGAAGTGGGCTTTGCCCAGCTGGACAAACAGGCGGAGGGTCCGCAGCTCCCCCAGAAGCAGGAGCGGGGGCAGGAAGAAGACGCAGGAGATCGCGTTGTTGTAGAAGGTCAGGCGCCAGATGCTGCCGTCCAAAGCCGGGAGCACCTTCTTGGTGTAGATGGCATTGAGTGAGATGCTCAGGCTGGTTAGCACGACAAAGAGGATGCCTGTCAAAGACAGGGAACCCTCTACCCCCTCCTGGTCCACACCAAACCAGAAGCCACCTGTAGTGGGGAGAGGAGATGGGGAGGGAGATGTGGACGGGGGGAAGGAGGACAGAGAATTTTGCTGCAAACATTCACAGAATGTAATGCTGCCCTCACCACCCCATCCTCCCACCCTCCCTGTAATAAGCATGTCCAAAGTCTTTACTGTATGCAAAGCACCATACAAGCACTGGGGGCGTGGCCCAGGCCAAGAACCCTTCTGCATGTAGCACGCATTCTAGCAAAGGAGAAAGATATTAAAACAGTTCATTGCCCAATTACTTCTTTAATTACAATTGCAATGAGGTCTGGTTGACAGTACAGGGGGCTGTGAGAACCCGTGAGTGGGTGACTGTGCTGGCCTGAGGCATCTGGAAAGTAGCACTTGAGTCCAGTCCTGTAGGATGCGCGCACTTTATGGTTACACTGACCTTGGGCAAGTGATTTAAGTGATTTAGGGTCTCAGAGGCTGGGCATCCTGGGCTGTAAAATGGAAGCCTGGAGTGAGTTAGAATCACTTGTGGCTGCAGGTCATTTGGGATAGTCATGCTTTCTTAGGCTCCTATCTTCTGTCACCTCCTGCTCACAGGGCCTCTGAGGCTCCCCACTGCCCACCATTGGTGGGTGCTCCTCAGCCTGGCACCTGTGCTTCCTGCACCTTTGCCAGCTATCTCTCTCTGTCCTGCCACCACCCGAGCTGACGGTGCTCTGATCTCCTGCTGTTCATGCTGGGGCTCAGTGTCCTTGCTTGTGCCCAGCACCAGAAACACCCTCCTGCTTCTCAGAGAGTTCAACTCGTTCTCAAGGTCAAAGTCAGCTTCTCCAGGGGTGAAGTCTTTCCTGATACCCCCAGTCCCCAGACCACTTCCTGCCTCTGCTTTCCTTCAAGAACCTGGCCTGGCCTGGGCTACAAGGTGCCTGCCCACAGGGACAGTGCAGTCTCTTCAGAGAGACCCCACCTTCCCAGAGGCAGGGCTGAATCTTACACACGTTGTATCCCCTGCTACAGCCTCTGCCAACATGGGGGAGCATAGGAAAAGTTCCAGTGTCAGAGAGATTTGGGCTCTGCCATTTAGAGGCTGGGTGGCCTGGGGAAAGTTCACTTAACATCTCTGAGCTCCCATTTCCCTGAGTGGCAGGGATATGGGCCACTCTCTTGACACCCTGCCTCACAACCGCCCCCAATCTACTCTGCACCTTGCAACCCAAATGACGTTCTAAAGTACAGATCTGCTCAGGTCATGTCTTGGCTTAAAGCTCCTCCATGTTGCCTCCCCACTGCCCTTGAAATATTCCAGACTCATTGAACTTGGGCAGCCTCACATCTGGTGAGTCTTGTTCGGGCCCAGCTGTGGAGAATGCACATGCTCTACCTCCCTCCTTCCTTACACCCATCTGGTACTTCCTTCAGAAGGGCTGCTTGGATGGCCCCCTTCCCCCCCCATCCCCCCCCTCCCCGCCACAGCCAGGGTTCCCACAGCACCTCCTCTGTCCCGTCACAGCTCCCACTGCTCCACCTTCTCTCATGGACTGCCAAGTGCCATCACCGTGGCCTCCAGGAGCATAGGAGCCAGTCTACCTTTTCCAAACATGTCTCCCCAAAGCTTGGCACAGTCCCTGGCACGTGGCTGGTCTCAGTGAGTAGTTGTTGAATGAATGAATGGAGGTTGTTCTGGAGGTGGTTGTGAGGATTAGGGAGATCAGGCACCCACAGCATTGTAGGCGTGCTCTCCCAGCGCTCCCTTTCTTGGCAGAGCCTTTGTTCTTGGCAGAGCCTTTGCAAACGAGTTACCCACAGACCTGCTGGCAGTGGTGGGTGCTTAGTTGGAGCTCCCTCGGCCCTCCTGCTGCTTACCTCCTGAGTCCAGGGGGCCTGCCCCCTCAAGGTTCCAGACCCCAGAGGGACTCTCAGCTGGAAGGAGCTTTGAAAGGCACTGTGTGACCTGGGAGCAGGGAGGAGGAAGGGGCTGGAGTAGTGGCCTCTGATCCATCTTGCCCAGCAAGGAGGAAGGAAGGGGGGTCACTCCAGAGTGGGAACGGGTTGGACAGAGGCAGACACAGAGCACCAGCCTCCCTGGGCCCGGCCCCATCGGGCCAGCCAGTGGCTGCACCTCTCAGAAGCAATCTCACCATCAGCTACTTTTCTTACTTTTCGGATGTGGGCCCAGTTTCCCTAGTGACATCACCCTCCTGCATGCAAATTCTCCCCTCAAGAGCATCCCAAACACACACACAGGTCTGCAGGACTGAAGTGGAGATGCGTGGGGCAGATGGGGATCTCTGGGAGAGAGTGAGGCCTCCCCTGGGAGGGGCAGAGGGAGCAGCTGAGAGAGATATGCTGGGGGTCTTGGCAGCTCCTCCCACTCTAACCTCCCCCCTTCTCCCCTGCCCCCACCCCCAACTTGGGGCTGGACTGCACAGCCCTGGGTGTAGCAGTTGCTCAACAAGGGGAACCCTTTCTAGGGCTGGTGGCATGGGATGGACTCCTCCCCTTACTAGCGACCCTTGGCCTGGGACTCCAAGACACCAGCAGAGATATGCAGGTCAACCAAGAACAACTTTCCAGCACCAGGAAAAGCCCGAACAGGTTTAAAGAAGCATCTCATTCCTGGATGAAGGAGGCCCAGGAAGCAGGGGAGGCATGCTGGGGCGCTCTCACCCAGTGTGCTGCTATAAAACAACAAATGTTCTATAATCTAAGTTGTCCAAAACAGTCACCACTGGCCACACGTGGCTACGGAGCACTTGAAAAGTGGCTACAGAATCAGCTTACGATGCCTGTCACTGAGACTAAATTTGCAAAATTTCATTTACTTTGAATTACAGGAAGTCTTCACCTAATGTCGTCCAGAGATTCTGCCACTAGAACAACACAGACCTAAATCAGTTTACCATAGGTAGTTGATATAAACGAGAGTTAAGTTCCTATGCATCTCATCATTGTTATAACAAAACGATGTGTTTGAGGACCTGCTGTGATTTAAGTTGAAACAGACACGTGGCCAGTGATTGCTGTAGCAGATAGTGCAGCCTAAACTTCTGGGGGACAAGAGCAGAGCAGGGTGGGTAGAAGCACAGGCCTGGCAGTCTGGCCACTCTGTGTTTGCACCCCAGCCTTGCATTCCTGGCTGTTGGCCTTGGGCACGTAACCTCTCTGAGCCTCAGTTTCCCTGTTTGGATGGAGATGATCACCATGATGCCACTGCCCAGGAACCTCTGGGGAGCAAAGGAGATGCTACATGTGGAATGATAGCACAAAGTCCCCATCAGTCATGGTGATTTTTTGAGGGTCAAGTCTGGGAAGGCAGCTAACTTTTGTCCAGGCATATCTCCTGCCACTGTCTCAGGCATTATCATGAGCCTGCAAGGCCAGGGTGACAGAATACTTATGAAAAGATGCATTGTCTTCTAGAAAGAACACTGGATGGGGAGTCAGGACATAGCAATAGACCTTGCTAAGCATGGTGGGCAAGTGCATGGAGGCTGACTGCTTGAGATCAGATCCCAGCTCTGCCACTTCTCAGCTGTGTGATCTTGGACAAGTTACTAGACCTCTCTGTGCGTTGGTTTTCCCTCAGTGAAACATAGATTATAATTTCACCTTGTATGAGGGGCCCTGCCTGTGCCCTTAACTTGTTAGGGGACCTCAAGCAAGTTGTTTGCTCTCTGGGTCCCAGGACCTTCCTCATATTACTGAGGCATCAGGGGAGCTAGGACAGATAAAGTCCAAAGAAGCTTGGCAGGGATATTCGTTAGGGTGTGGCTGCCATGCTTCCCCTATTTCCCACGGCCCCGGCTGGCCACTCACCAATGATGATGCCGCAGGTGAGCAAGACATAGGAGGAGGTGGTCTGCTTCAGCATCTGGTAGGAGAACAGCACATTGAACATGATAGTGAGCGAGCGGCCCAGGGTGTAGAAAGCCACACCCATGTACCTCTGGCCGATGTTATAGAAGATGGTCAAACCAACAAAGTACACCGGCAGGGGCAGGACATTACGGGCCATCCTGAGATCCAGGCACAGTGTGGGGAAGTCCAGTGCACCAGGAAAGCAGATGGCCAGTATGCTGAGACCCTTGCAGAGGAGTGTGGTCACCAGGCACTGGTAGAAGGTGAGGACGATGGGGCTCTCCAGCTGCAGGTAGGAGCTGTCCAGCAGGTACTTGTTGAGAAAGACCATGGAGATGGTGGTGACCCAGTAGAGAGAGACCACCAATGCAATCTGCAGGGCCCGAAGCACAAAGGGCTTCTCCTGGCTGGCCTCGGGCTCGCTGTAGGGGTCAGGGGCCCCCATCAGTGCCATGTGCAGGATCCTGGAGCGCTTCAGAGGGGCCCTGAAAACGGTAGCAGAGGAGCTGGGTCACTGCACAGCCAGAACTGATTTCCTGGAGTCAAGGGCAGTGAGCTCAAATCTGCTTTCTGCAGGCCGCAGTCCCCAGCTGTCACATGGGGGGTGGTCTAGAGGCCTGCCCATCCTCCCCTTGGATGAAGAAGTTCGGCTTTAGGGTGAGCCTCACAACCTGCTCCCACCCCAGGGGCCTCATTTAGTGAGAAAACACACAGGGAAGGCAGATAACCTATCAGGGAAAAGGGGGCTGGGGCCTAGGGGAGAGGAATGGGAGGAGGAGGAAGGAATGGCCAGGGTGCTAGAAAATTGCGGAGGACAGGGTGGGGAAGAGGTGCAGGGAGAGGGAGGCAGCGTTGCTATGGAAGAGGGGGGTGTGTAGGGACAGAGAGGGCGGCCTGCCTGTAGGGAGCTGAATGGAGGCAGGGCTTGCGGGGGGTGTTCTGGAAAGAGGGGTGCAGGAGAAGTCAGAAGGGCTCAGGGTGGGGTCCAAAGGACGCGGAAGGCGGCCGGCCCACGGTGGGCCACAGCGCGCCGTTTTCTCGGGCGCCGGCTACGGGCCGGCCGGGAGCCTCCAAGCGTTTGCTACCGCTCGGGATCGAGCGGCCCCGGGACTCTTTTCCAGGCACGCCCCCGACCTCTTCCTTAAAGAGCCCGCACGCTCAACGTCATTCTTAAAGCCACAGTCACAGAGAGAAGGCCTTGAGAGTCAGCTCGCGTCGGGGCCCCGGCCGCTTCCCAACCCTTGTGCGCTCCCCGCCCGCTCAAGGTGGCGGATCTCAGCAGCAAAAGAAGGGTCCTCTGGCTGTTTGAGCCTGGGTACCCTTCCGGTAGCGCCCCCGCCGCCCCCCCCTCCCGCCCCTGGCTCCGTCCCTTCCAAAGGCTAACTCCCTCCCCTCCGCTTATCTAAAGGTGCATCCGCCCCCGGTCGCCGGGCGGGACTGCGCTCTCCGCGCTCCCCATTCTTGGCATTGTCCCACGTCCCTGGGCGTCAAGAGTCACCCCCATCCCTGCCAGCCCCCCAGCTCACCGTTCCCAAACCTCTTTACATTTCCCTCCTTTCCTCACTGTCACCGCCTCAGCCCTCTCCAAACCCAGAATCTTAGCAGCGTTCCCAGACGCCCGAGGCCATACCACCCCTGCAGAACCCCAGTCTGTCTCCCCGGACCCCCCAGTTCGAGACCCCCGGACGGTGGATCCGAGCCTCAATGCATCATCCTGTCTCCGGGTTGTCTGCCCCTTGCAAAATCCTCCTCTTCACGCCAGGCTCATCCCCAAGCTCCGGCCCCGTGGCTAGCGCGCTCACCTGGCTCTGCGCTGACAGACCGTGGTTTTCCGCCGCCCTGCCCAGCACCAGCGCAAGGCACCTGCAGCATCTCACCCAGTGCCGCGCCCTCGGGAGATGACTTCCTGTTCCCAGCCTCGGGCGCGGGCACCGTGCCAGCCTCGCTGCCGACTCCCCAATGGGGGCCCGTGGACGACCGCGAGGCAACCTAGGCCCCAGCCTACCCTCAGCCCCAGGTTATCCCGCTGGTCGGGAGAGCAGGTTCCTTCCTCTTTCCGAGGCTACCCCTGCTTGGGATACCTCGCCCCAGTCAGCCCCACAATCCCCCGCTCCAGTTACCGTAGCTTGCAAGTCCCAGGATCCGGGAGCATCCTAGGCCCGTCGCAAACCAGGCCTGCGCTTCCAGAAGTGCATGCGGGTAACGGCTCGGATTCTCTCGGCTCGCGGGGAGTGGAGTGTCCCCGCCCCCACTCCCGCCCACCGTGCCCCACTCCCAGACCGGCCTGGGTAGTCGGTCACCAGCCCAGGACCGCCACTTACCAGGCACGCACCAGGGCTGACTTCTCTCCCTGGTTCCCGCTCACGCACCAAGGCTGGGCTGCTCAATCCTCCTGAGTTCTCTTTGTTGTAAAGCTAGGGGGCTGGACTACGCCAGTTGGTCTCAAACCCCTTACTCAGAATTCTAGCTAGTATGGTTCAACGTAGGGAGTACCCAGTGTTTGTTATATTTCAAACACCATTTAATTAGTACCACTTAATTGACTGGTGAGATGTCTGAGATTTGCTTTAAAATACTCAGAATATTCACCAAAAAGAAAAGAAAAAGGTTGATGAAGCAAAGTAGGCAAAGTGTTGATAGTTGTTGAAGCTGGGCATAGGTACTAGGGAGATCATTGGCGTAAGAAGGTTCTACTCCTTAAGTAAAAGTTCCGTAATAAAAAAGTAAAACCTATGGAGTACATTTAAAGTCTCACACGCTAACTGCTTGCCATAGAAACTGGAAGGGTTATGGGAAATAAGCACTGTCCAGCAGCCCAGGGCAGGTGCAAAGTCCCCAGTGCGAGCTCCGCCCCAGGCCCTGTCCTCTTCCACCAGGCCTCTGGTCCTCATTCTGTGATACCCACACCCTCCCTTCCTGTAGGGATGGGACATCCTGCTTCCCAGTTACTGGCAGGTGGAGCATGCCTTCTGTCACCTTGTCACCTTTGGGATCAAGTCATCCCTCTGGGGAAGGAGAGACTTAACCAAACTGAGCTGGTCATCTGGACCTTACCTGGCGAGTCCTGTTCCAGGGCCACACCCAGGGCTGTGGGATTCCTTTCGAGCGCTGCCTGCTCCAGTCTCTTTTCTCTCAGGCCTGGTATTTCACTGTGGCAAGTAACTGAATGACAGACAGGGGAAACTTGTCTCTTGAGAGGCCCTGGTTTCCTGGAAGGGCCCCTTCCCTTGTCATATTAGCAGGGATTCATTTACCTGATGAATGTGCTGCCACCGTGAGCCCCTAAGGAAGAGATCTACGTACACTGTACACAGGCCAGAAGCCCTTCACGGAGAGGGACCAGGGGCCGTCCCTGCTGGGTGTGCGGGGCACGGTCTGGGCTGTCTGCGGGCCAGGAGACCTACGGGTATGCTGGTCTCTAATCTGCCCCTCACACTGTACCTGAAATTGCCCCATTAGCTGAATTCACTCCTTGGCATTAAGGTTGAAAAGGGCCAACACAGTAAGTTCCACAGATTCCAGTCTCGTTTGTTCCATATCAAGGAAAGGGGGGTGGGGCTGTTTCTTAGGGGTCTAAGGCCTGAAGGAGTTGTGCACTCCGCACAAACTCTTTGCTGTTGAATTTAACTTAAGGAATGTTAACTGTTTACACCATCCCTAAAGGGTGAAGCTTTAGGTTTTTCCAGAGTAATTACCCGGTGTGTATATAAGGTGTGAGGTGGGACAGCAGGTCATCACTGTGGAGGTGGAGGCTGTAGTAAGCCAGGAAACAGGGCCTTGTATGGCGTAGTCCTATTGTCTTGCCTGGGCTGGGAACCAAGGATAATGGCAGAAGAAGATGATTTCTTTTTTTTTTTAGTATATTTTATTGATTATGCTATTACAGTTTTCCCAATTTCACCCCCTTTATACCTCCTCCACCCTGCATTCCCCCACCCTCCAGCATTCTCCCCCTTAGTTCATGTCCATGGGTTGTACGTATGTTCCTTGAGTTCTCTGTTTCCTGTATCATTTTTGACTGCTCTCCATCTATTTTATGCCTACCAGTTTTGCTTCTTCTTCCCCGAACCTTTCCCCCCTTATTCCTCCCTTCCCAGTCCCCACTGAAATCCCTCCATGTGATGTCCATTTCTCTGATTCTGTTCCTGTTCTGGTTATTTGCTTGTTTTTGTTTCCATTGTTTTTCTTTCCTTTTAGGTTTAGTTGTTGATAGTTGTGAGTTTGTTGTCATTTTACTGTTCATATTTTTGATCTTCTTTTTTTCATGTAAGTCCCTTTAACATTTCATATAATAATGGCTTGGTGACAATGAACTCCTTTAACTTGACCTTATCTGGGAAGCACTTTATGCGCCCTTCTATTCTAAATGGTAGCTTTGCTGGATACAGTAATCTTGGATGGAGGTCCTTGCCTTTCATGACTTCAAATACTTCTTTCCAGCCCCTTCATGCCTGCAAGGTTTCTTTTGAGAAATCAGCGGATAGCCTTATGGGAACTCATTTGTAGGTAACTCTTTCCTTTTCTCTTGCAGCTTTTAGGATGCTCTCCTTGTCTTTAACCTTGGATAACTTAATGATGATGTAGCTTGGTGTATTCCTCTTTGGGTCCAACTTCCTTGGGACTCTCTGAGCTTCCTGGACTTCCTGGAAGTCTATTTCCTTGGCCAGATTGGGGAAGTTTTCCTTCATTATTTGTTTAAATAAGTGTTCAATTTCTTGCTGTTGTTCTTCTCCTTCTGGCACCCCAATAATTTGGATATTGGAATGTTTCAGGTTGTCCCAGAGATTCCTCAGCCTCTCTTCATTTTTTTGAATTCTCGTTTCTTCATTCTGTTCCGGTAGGTTGTTTATTTCTTCCTTCTGCTCCAAATCATTGCTTTGAGTCCTGGTTTCCTTCCTGTCACTGTTGGTTCCCTGAATATTTTGCTTTATGTCATGTTGGGTATCTTTCTTTTTTTTTTTTCATTTTTGACCAAGCTCAATCGGTTCAGTGAGCATTTTGATTACCAGGGCTTTAAATTCTCCATCATGTAGGTCGGCCATCTCCTCATCGCTTAGCTCTCTTTCTGAAGCTTTGCTCTGCTCTTTGATTTGGGCCATATTTCGTTGTCTCGGAGCACCGGTCAGTTTGTTCTGTTTGACTTTTTCTTTAATTTCTTGGTTGTCGGAGCTCCATGCAGTTTGATTTTCTGGCAATTCCGGTTGTTTATTGATTTTAGATTGGCTGTTATCCTCCTTTTGGTTGTGCGAGGAAGCAAAGGGTTTCTACCTATGCCATCATCTTGGCCAGAACTCAGAAGATGATTTCTACAGACAAAAGCAACCTCCGAGGAGTAGGGGACAGCGGTCTGTATCAGTAGGGCCTGAGAGCTCCTGGAAACACACAGGTGGTGACTATCTCGTCCCTGAGTTCAACAAGGACTCAGAAGCTACCTCTATGTGGTAGACACTAGTAATTACCTACCAAAGTTCATTTGCCCATTAGCCCCAAATAATTGAAAGGTAGTCACATGGTTGCCTAGCCAGAGACTCTATTTCCCAGCCTGCCTTGTGGGTCAGTAAAACATGTGACTTAGTGGATGGGGAAGGGAGGTGATGTGTGTGCTGCTTTCCAAGTCTGGGCCTTAAAACCTTAGGTGTGTGCTCCTCTGTGCTCTCTCCTCCTCTTCCCATAACTGGGGACCCAAATACTTCCATGGTGCAGCTGTGAGCGTGCAGACGAGGTCACTGTCTTAGGGCTGTGGGAGCAATATGATGGGAGGAGCCTGGATTCCTATTGCGTGGTGAACAGCCACCTGCCATGTGGCCTGCCTACCTCGAGACTGTTATGTAAGAGAGAAATCAACTTATACTGTTTATGTCCCTGTGTAGTTATACAGGGAGCTCTTTGTTATAGCAGCTAGGCCTTTACCCTTTTTGTTGCTTCTTTTTATTATACGTTCTGTCCTTAATGGAGGCCTGAGGTTTGGAAGGACAGCTCCACTTTGTAACTATGAGGCAAAAGGAGGACAGGTAAAGAAGGCAGAACAGAAGCACAGGGAGAGCCTGAGTCCCTTGGAGCTTGGATGATCTGCCATTGGCTGGCCCAGGGTCTGAGGCAGCGATGCAGGGAATGTAATAACCAGGGAAGGAGCCAAGGCTGCAGATCTAGAGGCAGGACGGAGAATTTCGCTGGCAGGGCCCACATTCCAGAGGAGGATTAGGAGTGGGAGAACCAACAACAGGACTGGCAAATCCAGGGTCGGTTAGTAAAAAAATAAGTCCCATTGTGGGGGAGAGGGTCTGCAGGCAAAAACTGAAACCGTTCCTTGTTTCTCTAGATTCTGTGGGATGATTGGGTGTCTCTTCTGCTGGTCTTCGGTGGGATCACCCCTGTGGCCACACTCACCTGGTGGGTGGGCTGGGGCTGTTGGCCCGATGCCTTGGTTCCCCTCCTTGTGGCCTTCCCATATGGATGGCTTGGGCTTCCTGAGGGTGGTGTCAGGATAGCCAGGGGGAGAAACAGAAGTCCCTGTAAAACCTGGCCTCAAAGCCCCAGGATGTTTTTTCTGTACCCTGTTGGTCAGAGCAAGTCACAAGGTCAGCCCTGAGTCAAGGATTCAGTGGACTCCACCTGTGGACAGCAGGTGCAATCTGCAGGGATGGCGGGCTGGAAGGGGGCTGGGTGTGCAGGCAAACACCTCAGCTAGTTATAGTTGACTATTTAAAGAAGATTTTATCCATTTACTTTTAGAGAGGGGAAGGGAGGCACAGGGAGAGGGAAACACCAATGAGTGGTTGCCTCTCTTGTGCCCTCTAGGGGGGACTTGGCCTGCAACCCAGGCATGTGCCCTGACTGGGAATTGAACTGGTGACCCTTTGGTTCACAGGCCCGTGCTCAATCCACTGAGCCACACCATCCAGGGCTGATTTCTTAGTTGCAGCCAAAAGAAAATGAACTGATATATCGTATGATTTACAGACTCCCACCTACCACAATCTGATTTCACCTCTCAGTGCCTCCCAGCCCCCCAGGCCTTGCTTTCCTCACTCACACCCACCACATCCCCACCCCAGTGCCTTTCACTTGCTGATCCGTCTGCCTGACATATTCTGAATTCATATCTTCTCCTGACTGCTCCTTTGTCACACTTAGATTTTGACTCACATTTTACTTGGAGAAGTTGTCTCTGATCCCCTGCACTAAAGTCACACCCCCGATACAGCCTGTCTCCTTATTAGGCCTTATGATACGTTACTTATTGTTGCCTTTTTGTTTACTCTTATTCTTTGCTCACCTAAACTTGACGAAGGGCTCTAAACCCAAGAACGCAGGGACTGTGGTCAGTCTGGATCTCTGATATAGGCCTGGCACATGGTAGGTATTCAATAAATACTGGTTGAAAGATTAGCTTCCTGCCCTTTAGATACTGTAATATTAATATTCAAACCGTTGGGATTAAAGGCAACTGCGATGGCATCACAGAGGATCCCACAAAGTGAGGAAGGGGGCACACGTCTAGGCTGCAGAGCCTCAGCGATCACGGCCAGTCTGTTAGGCCGTGACCAGGAGCACTGTTCCAAGTGCTTGGGGACTCTAGAGGCACAACACGCGCACCTCGCGAACCTCAGCATTACTTCTGAGAGGGCGTCCTGGGAGTTCTGTGAGGGACGGGGCTCGGGCATGAAGGAGCGGGATCCTCACTGAGCTGCAAGGAACACCCAGACGTGTGCTGAGGGCTGTTGTCAGGGGCAGCCATGAGAAGGGCTGCGTGGCAGTTTTCATACATGTCCCCAGTGTTCTCCCATGGGGCGTGGGACTCTGTTTCCTACTCTGGATTCTGGGTGGGCTTGCCATTGCTTCAACCAATAGAGAAAGGCAGAAGTGATGCAAAGTGACTTCCAAGGCTGGGCCAGAAAAGGCCAGGTAGCTTCCAGCTACTCCTCTTGGGAACCATAGTGGGGACGCCAACAGCAGGTAAGAGGTCTGACCTTCCGGAGACCACCAGCTGGAGAGGTCATGGGCAGGTGCCCCAGCTGCCAGCTCCACAAAGCTCCCAGTCCACGGCCAGCATCTGACTGCCAGCACTTGAGGGGCTCTGAGCAAGGACTGCTCAGCTGTGCCCTTCCTGACCCACAAAATCACCAGCAAAACCAAACGGCTGTTTTCAGCTGCCAAACTTTGGGGTAAAAAGCTGTTTCTTTAGTGCTTTCTCCTTCACAAAGATTTCCGGAGTCCTAACATCCCAGAGTGCCCTTGACATCACCACCAGATGGTGTCTCATTGTGAGCCATCAACGTGTCAAACCCAGCATGTCCCAGAATAACCTTGATCCTGGGCCCGCCTCTCACCCCTTGGTCTTCTTGTCCAGTAAATGGCACCTCCGTCCCCAGTTTTGTGTTCAAGAATTCTCGTGTTGTCCTTGAATCCTTCCATTTTCTCAGCCCCACATGCAATCCCTCTGAAAGGTCTGGTGGCTTTACCTTCAAAATGCATCTCAAATCCATCCACTCTGTCTCCACTGCCACCACCAAAGTCTAAGCCACCACCACTTCTCGCCTGGCTACCCCCGTAGCCTCCTGCAGCCCTTGCCTTTCCTGTCAGGTCATTCTTCTCACAACAGCCAGAGGGTTTTCTCAACATAGAATCCAAGCGCTGGCCCCTCCAGGGGCCGCCCTGGGCACTGAGCCCCTTACCCACGGTGTTGCTTTCCATGCTTTCAGGTACCAGAGGTTTCGGGTGTCCACAGCCAACTGTGGCCTGAAAATATTAAATGGGAAATCCCAGGAAGAAACAGTTCACAGGTTGTAAGTCGTGCGCCATTCTGCGTGGAGCGATGCAATCTGTTTGTTGTTCTGCCATTCACTCTCTGTGGGAGTCATCGAATAGTCCAGGGTCTCTGGGCTGTAGTCGCTTGCTGCCTGCTCTTTATCAGCCACCCTGGTTATCAGAGTGATGGTCCTGCCCCAATGCAGCAGGGCTCGTGGTCACGTAGCCCTTACTTTACTTAATAGCGGCCCAATGTGCAAGCGTAGTGCTGCTGGGAATTCAGATGTGCCAAAGAGAAGCTGAAAGTATCTCTATATAAGAAAAATAGAGGAGTTCTGGCCAAGATGGAGGTGTAGGTAGAGATCCTTCGCTTCCTCCCACAACCAAAAGGAGGACAACAACCAAACTAAAATCAATGAACAACCAAAAGTGCTAGAAAATCAAACTGCATGGAACTCCAATAACCAAGGAATTAAAGAAAAGATCGACAAGAACAACCAGACCGGTAAGGCAGCAGACCAGGCCAGCTACTCAGAAAAATAACCCCCTGCGGACATTGGGGGCGGGGCTGACTGCCCATCTCCCTGGGCTGTGCAGGAGTGGCTGACTTAAGGGGACTTAGAGGTGGCTGTGGGCTATGGCTGGGGGGCAGCGGTAGGGGAAGCTCCCAGTCTCACAGGAGAGTCTGAGAGTTGTTGAAAAGTGCGCTGGAAACCAACAGGCAAGCCACACTGTTCCCTCTCTGGCCCCTTCCCCACGGAAGGCAAAGAGGGTTGCCCCGCCCTGGTGAACACCTTAGGCCCCACCCCCTTACAACCTATCAGCTGCACCAAGACTAAGAAATATGGCCCAAATGAATGAACATAGTAGAGACTCAGAAAGAGAGCTAAGCAAGGAGGTGATCACCAACATATTGATAGAGAATTTAAAGCCCTGGTAATCAAATTGCTCACAGATTGATAGAGCTTGGTTGAAAACTAAAAAAACAAATGAAGGATACCCAAAGCGAAATAAAGAAAAATGTTCAGGGAACCAACAGTGACAGGAAGTAAACCAGGACTCAAAGCAATGATTTGGAACAAAAGGAAAAAATAAACAACCATCCAGATCAAAATGAAGAAGCAAGAATTCAAAAAAGTGAAGAGACTCTTACAAACCTCTGGGACAACCTGAAACATTCCAATGTCTGAATTATAGGGGTGCCAGAAGGAGAACAATAGCAAGAATTGAACACTTATTTGAACAAATAGTGAAGGAAAACTTCCCCAATCTGGCCAAGGAAATAGACTTCCAGGAAGTCCAGGAAGCTCAGAGAGTCCCAAGGAAGTTGGACCCAAAGAGGAATACACCAAGCTACATCATCATTAAGTTATCCAAGGTTAAAGACAAGGAGAGAATCTTAAAAGCTGCAAGAGAAAAGGAAAGAGTTACCTACAAATGAGTTCCCATAAGGCTATCCGCTGATTTCTCAAAAGAAACCTTGCAGGCAAGAAGGGGCTGGAGAGAAGTATTTGAAGTCATGAAAGGCAAGGACCTCCATCCAAGATTACTGTATCCAGCAAAGCTACCATTTAGAATAGAAGGGCGCATAAAGTGCTTCCCAGATAAGGTCAAGTTAAAGGAGTTCATTGTCACCAAGCCATTATTATATGAAATGTTAAAGGGACTTATGTAAAAAAAAAGATCAAAAATATGAACAGTAAAATGACAACAAACTCACAACGATCAACAAAAAAAGAAAAGAAAAACAATGGAAACAAAAAACTAAACAAACAACCAAAATAGAAACAGAATTAAGGACATGGACATCACATGGAGGGACTTCAGTGGGGAGGAGGAAGTGAGGAATAAGGGGGAGAAGGCATAAGGTAGACAGGGAGAGATAAAAAACGGTATAGGAAACAGAGAACTCAAAGAACTTATATGTAGAACCCATGGACATGGACTAAGGGGGGGAATGCTGGAGGCTTGGGGGTGCAGGGTGGAGGGGGGACAGATAGGGAAAGTTGGCAAAACTGTAATAGCATAATCAATAAAAAATATTAAAAAAATAGTGTACGAGTGTTCAGTACTAACCACGGTTCCCTTGGGGACTTGGAATGTCTCCCCAGTGGATAAAGGGGGACTACTGTGTAGTGCTCCCTGGCTCGAAATTGACCTCTGGCTCCTTTCTTCTACATAGTCAGTGGAACCAAAAGGAATCAACGTTTCCAAGCAACAGCAGAAAGTTGCCAAATCCATCTCTATCCTCTTTCCTGTTTCTGGGAATTTGCCCTCCCCTGGGAGGAGGCCCCCAACTCTGCTCCTGCTACCCCTGCCTTCACCCTGGCCCTTCCCCACACCCAACTCTTCTACCTCCCCCGGGCCTCTGCAGGGGCTGCACCCTGTGCCTGGGATGCCCTGTCCCCAGCTCTTCTCTGGCTGGCTCCTCCCTTCATTAGAGTCTGAGGTTGATGTTGTGCTGGAGAGGCCACCTCTGACGACTCCATCTGGGGAGGTTTCCCTCGGATGTTCTCCATCTCGGCTTTTTCCTTATCGTCCAGGTCACAGCATTTCTTTGTTTGCTTTCAGTTTTTGTCCACTGCTGGTCTCCCGGGCGCTGAGCGCACAGAGAACCCTCAATACAGAGACTGTGGTCTGTTGATGAGGACACTGGCACCAACCCACGGCATTCTGGGGTCTATCCCGAGCACTAATTCACATCCACGTTGTGTGGCAGGAAGGACGAGGGTGACCCCCATATCTCAGATAGGGAAAGTGAGGTGCAGAGAGGTTGGGGGCCTGGCCGAGGCCATCTCACTTCTAAGAGGTGGGACCCAGGTCTCCCGACTTCTGGTCAAGTGCTTTTCAACAGCAGAAGTAAGGAGGATGCTTGCTGAAGGACCAGTGTGTGGCAGCAGCAGGCCAGGTTGCTCTTCCTAAATTCTCCATCTTCACCCACCAGATTTTTATCGGGAAGCCTCACTTCCACATTCCTGCTCTCAGAAAGGGACAATGAGAGGATGGGTAGGCTGGGGGGTCAGAGGAAGGAGCACCACTTGCACCTTCCCCCAGGGAAAACATTCCCGGAGGCGGTCTGGCCCCCTTTAACCACCACAGAGATGGGCTGGGGCAGTGGCGCTGATGCCCTCGGCAGCCTGGGCGCTGGAAGGCTGGCTCCCGCATCAGAACAGGGTCTGCAGGCGGCGTGTGGGTCCACCCGCATCTAAGCACACAGCACAGTTTTGTGCATGTGTGAGCGAGTGTCCCATGGTGGGCTGGGCTGCTCAATTGTCATCTCAGAGTTGGGACCCACAGTTGCTTTAAACTTACGAATAAGTTTGATATATGAGATGAAGCCAGGCGCATGTATCTTTGTCTACATTTTAATTTCTCTGGTGAAAAGTTAAAATTGAGTTTTCTGTTGAATCTTGTCCAAGAACATGCAAGGGACATGAAGAATGTTGTCCCATCTTTCTGATCATACTCAGGGCGCAGAACCAATCATGTCTCTTCTGTCCAAGGGACGTGGCCATGGCTGAAAACGTGAGAGGACCGAGTCTGGGTGGCTGCAGCGTGCACAACACTTCCCCACCCTCCTCCTCTGGCCCTCACCCCAACCTGTTACCACTCCCTGAATGTGCTTTTCCCTGGCTCACCCTTGTTTGCTGAGCTGCTCTGCCCCTCCTCCTGGAGCCCCTCCTCAGCCTGACGCGGTTCCAACACCCTGGCCCTGATGAAGGCCTGGCTGGTCCCCCCAGGCTTGGCCTCTCCATCTTCTGAGGCCTCAGGGCTATAGGTGACTGTTTCCATGACTGAGCCTGTTGTGGGGCTGAGATGTGTGTTTCCGTGTGCGCCTATCCAAGAAGCAGATTAGGGCCGTTATGTTAATATGACCTATCACAGCGCCTGGCACCTATGAGTGCTCAGAAATGCCAAGGGTAGTTATGGGCACTGTGGCTCAGTACCTGCGTTCTGAAGGTGGAGACCCAGTTTCAATCCTCCTGCTGCCTCTTCCTTCCTGTGGTCCTCTCTGAGCCTCAGTATCCTCACTTATAAAGGGGGTGGGTCAGTGATGGTACCCACCTCACAGAAGGTGTGCCATAGGGGGTTGTGGGCGGGGGTTGTGAAGGTGAAGGATGGAGGTAGAAAACTCAGCTCAGCGCCCAGCCTCCAGCCAGTGCCCAGTGAATGGCAGCTATTGCTGATATGAAAGCCCAGGTCTGGTCACCCCCCCTCCCAGGGAGGAGGCCTGACCTGAGAGAGAGAGCTGGCTTTTCTTTGAAGGGCTGACCTGCTAATACCTGGGCTTGCTCAGGGCAGGGGAGAGCCTTGGTCACAAATCAGGTCTAGCCCTGGCTGGTGTGGCTCAGTGGATTGAGTGCTGGACTGTGAAGCAAAAGGTCTCCAGTTCGATTCCCAGTCAGGGCACATGCCTGGGTTGTGGGCCAGGTCCCCAGGGTAGGGCATGTGAGAGACAACCACACATTGATGTTTCCCTTCTTCTCTTTCTCCCTCCCTTCCCCTCTCACTAAAAATAAATAAATACAATCTTTAAAAAAAATAAATCAAGTCTAGGCGCTACCAGGACCCTTCCTGTACTCACCCTATTCTCCCCAACACACAGGATGTCTTACTCTGGTTTTAATTAAGTCACACATAATTCAGGGGATCAGGCCCCACCATCATTAGAAACCACCTGGGATTGTGGGGGGGCCTGGAAGAGGGGGTGGTGACAAGATGCACTCTCCCTGCCTTCCCCTATAGGGACCACACCCATCAGGAGTTACCCTGAAGGGGAGATGGGTGGAACAGAAGGGACAGGGCTAAGGCTGCCCAGAGGCCCAGGTAGGGCAGTGAGGAGACAATCAGCCTGTGCCAGCCCCAACCTCAGAGAAAACTGCAATTGCTCCTGATCAGGGAAGAGGCTCTGTCAGGCCCCCTGGGGAGAAGCTCTGGGGGAGGCTGTGCTGCAGAAGCAGAAGTGGCCCCTGGCCGCACTCTGATAGCTGAGCCAAGGCAGCTGCCTGGTGCGGGGACTGAGAGGAGGCAGCTAAACCTGTGTCAGGATTGGGGAGCGTGCTCCTGACCCTGCTTCACCTGTGACAGGTTTGCAGTTCTCATGTTCAAGAGCTGGAAACATGGGTGCAGGTGGTGGGAAAGGGCGCTTTCCCATGATGCACCCCATTCCCAGGCCACCTCCTGGTGGCCTCTGGGGGTGCCAGGGCCAGGTGCGGGCACAACTGGTCCTTTGTCCCCTTCTGCAGGGCCTGGTGGTCTCTGCAAAGAAGAGGGAACACCAGCCCCTTTCCCCTCTCAGCCCAGTCCCCACTTCCCTCCCAAGGAAGCTGGGTTTGTGGGGCCAAAGCTGTGCTCCCTCCCTGGATCCCAGACATGTGAGGTTTCCCAAACCCCTTCGGGGGGCCTGTGGTGGGGTCACAGCCTCATCTCCCAGAGTACTTCCCCACACTGCTCCTTAGAGGTTGTGGCCTGTACTCAACCCCAGGGTCATGTGCAGGTAAAAGGCCCTGGGACGTGGGCAGGAAGGGTGCATCGTTCTCCTACTCCCCAAGGGCTAGTGTGCTCTCCCTGTAGGGGTCCCTGCTCCCTAGGGGAGGACAAAACCCCCAAATAAAAAAACGGGATCGAGAGAGGATTGGCAACTTTCTGACATTACTTGAAACATTGGTTCCTTTGGATGACCCGACTCCTATGGGTCCATAAACTCCTATTGGTCCATTGTACCCCTGGAGGCCGCGCCCCTGTATAAGAGATGCCTTCCCTGCATTCCAGGGCATTTTCCTGGGACCAGCTATCCCAAGGTCCCTGCAGGAGCTCACACCCTCATGCCGCTCTTCTCGTCTTCCTTGATGCTCGGCTCCTCCTGGACCTTCTTCATCTCCCAGCCCCTGACCCAGGTGTAGGCAGAGGAGCCCCCGAGCACCATCAGGTTGCTCGTCCACCAGAGGAAGCTCTTGGTCTCCTCGTAGTACAGCACAGCCAGCACCGTCTGGGCGCAGGCCTTGGCCGTGCCCGACACGTTGTGGGTCAAGGGACTGGTGAACTTGATCTGCAGACCTGTCACGTAGCCGATGGCAAAGCCAAACAGTCCTCCCAGTGTCATCATGCCCCAGAAGTGGGCACTGTCCAGCTGGACAAAGAGGCGGAGGGTCCGCAGCTCCCCCAGCAGCAGAAGCAGGGGCAGGAAGAGGATGCAGGCAATCACGTTGTTGTAAAAGGTCAGGCGCCAGATGCTGTTGTCCACCACCGGGAGCACCTTCTTGGTGTAGATGGCATTGAGTGACACGCAGAGGCTGGCTAGCACACCAAAGAGGGTGCCGGTCCAAGAGAGAGTACCCTCTGCCCCCTCCTGGTCCACACCAAGCCAGAAGCCACCTGTAGTGGGGAGAGGAGATGGGGAGGGAGATGTGGACGGGAGGAAGGAGGACAGAGAATTTTGCTGCAAACATTCACAGAATGTAATGCTGCCCTCACCACCCCATCCTCCCACCCTCCCTGTAATAAGCATGTCCAAAGTCTTTACTGTATGCAAAGCACCATACAAGCACTGGGGGCGTGGCCCAGGCCAAGAACCCTTCTGCATGTAGCACGCATTCTAGCAAAGGAGAAAGATATTAAAACAGTTCATTGCCCAATTACTTCTTTAATTACAATTGCAATGAGGTCTGGTTGACAGTACAGGGGGCTGTGAGAACCCGTGAGTGGGTGACTGTGCTGGCCTGAGGCATCTGGAAAGTAGCACTTGAGTCTAGTCCTGTAGGATGCGCGCACTTTATGGTTACACTGACCTTGGGCAAGTGATTTAAGTGATTTAGGGTCTCAGAGGCTGGGCATCCTGGGCTGTAAAATGGAAGCCTGGAGTGAGTTAGAATCACTTGTGGCTGCAGGTCATTTGGGATAGTCATGCTTTCTTAGGCTCCTATCCTCTGTCACCTCCTGCTCACAGGGCCTCTGAGGCTCCCCACTGCCCACCATTGGTGGGTGCTCCTCAGCCTGGCACCTGCGCTTCCTGCACCTTTGCCAGCTGTCTCTGTCCTGCCACCACCTGAACCGGTGGCGCTCTGATCTCCTGCTGCTCATGCTGGGGCTCAGTGTCCTTGCTTGTGCCCAGCACCAGAAACACCCTCCTGCTTCTCAGAGAGTTCAACTCATTCTCAAGGTCAAAGTCAGCTTCTCCAGGGGTGAAGTCTTTCCTGATACCCCCTGTCCCCAGACCACTTCCTGCCTCTGCTTTCCTTCAAGAACCTGGCCTGGCCTGGGCTACAAGGTGCCTGCCCACAGGGACAGTGCAGTCTCTTCAGAGAGACCCCACCTTCCCAGAGGCAGGGCTGAATCTTACACACGTTGTATCCCCTGCTACAGCCTCTGCCAACATGGGGGAGCAGGTAGGAAAAGTTCCAGTGTCAGAGAGATTTAGAGGCTGGGTGGCCTGGGGATAGTTCACTTAACTTCTCTGTCTCCCTGTTTCCGTGAGTGGCAGAGATATGGGCCACTCTCTTGATGCCCTGCTTGCCCCCCGCACCCCCCCGTAACCAATCTGCTCTGCACCTTACAACCCGAATGACGTTCTAAAGTACAGATCTGCTCAGGTCCCGTCCTGGCTTAAAGCTCCTCCATGTTGCCTCCCCACTGCCCTTGAAATATTCCAGACTCATTAAACTTGGGCAGCCTCACATCTGGTGAGTCTTGTTCGGGCCCAGCTGTGGAGAATGCACACGCTCTACCTCCCTCCTTCCTTACACCCATCTGGTACTTCCTTCAGAAGGGCTGCTTGGATGGCCCCTTTCCCCCCTCCCCTTCCCCCCCTCCCCGCCACAGCCAGGGTTCCCACAGCACCTCCTCTGTCCCGTCACAGCTTCCACTGCTCCACCTTCTCTCATGGACTGCCAAGCACCATCACCGTGGCCTCCAGGAGCATAGGAGCCAGTCTACCTTTTCCAAACATGTCTCCCCAAAGCTTGGCACAGTCCCTGGCACGTGGCTGGTCTCAGTGAGTAGTTGTTGAATGAATGAATGGAGGTTGTTCTGGAGGTGGTTGTGAGGATTAGGGAGATCAGGCACCCACAGCATCGTAGGCGTGCTCTCCCAGCGCTCCCTTTCTTGGCAGAGCCTTTGTTCTTGGCAGAGCCTTTGCAAACAAGTTACCCACAGACCTGCTGGCAGTGGTGGGTGCTTAGTTGGAGCTCCCTCGGCCCTCCTGCTGCTTACCTCCTGAGTCCAGGGGGCCTGCCCCCTCAAGGTTCCAGACCCCAGAGGGACTCTCAGCTGGAAGGAGCTTTGAAAGGCACTGTGTGACCTGGGAGCAGGGAGGAGGAAGGGGCTGGAGTAGTGGCCTCTGATCCATCTTGCCCAGCAAGGAGGAAGGAAGGGGGGTCACTCCAGAGTGGGAACGGGTTGGACAGAGGCAGACACAGAGCACCAGCCTCCCTGGGCCCGGCCCCATCGGGCCAGCCAGTGGCTGCACCTCTCAGAAGCAATCTCACCATCAGCTACTTTTCTTACTTTTCGGATGTGGGCCCAGTTTCCCTAGTGACATCACCCTCCTGCATGCAAATTCTCCCCTCAAGAGCATCCCAAACACACACACAGGTCTGCAGGACTGAAGTGGAGATGCGTGGGGCAGATGGGGATCTCTGGGAGAGAGTGAGGCCTCCCCTGGGAGGGGCAGAAGGAGCAGCTGAGAGAGATATGCTGGGGGTCTTGGCAGCTCCTCCCACTCTAACCTCCCCCCTTCTCCCCTGCCCCCACCCCCAACTTGGGGCTGGACTGCACAGCCCTGGGTGCAGGAGTTGCTCAACAAGGGGAACCCTTTCTAGTGCATGGGATGGACTCCTCCCCTTAACCAGCGCCCCTTGGCCTGGGAGTCTGAGACACCAGCAAGGATATGCAGGTCAACCAAGAACAACTTTCCAGCTCCAGGAAAAGCCTGAACAGGTTTAAAGAAGCATCTCATTTCTGGATGAAGGAGGCCCAGGAAGCGGGGGAGGCATGCTGGGGTGCTCTCACCCAGTGTGCTGCTATAAAACAACAAATGTTCTATAATCTAAGTTGTCCAAAACAGTCACCACTGGCCACACGTGGCTACGGAGCACTTGAAAAGTGGCTACAGAATCAGCTTACGATGCCTGTCACTGAGACTAAATTTGCAAAATTTCATTTACTTTGAATTACAGGAAGTCTTCACCTAATGTTGTCCAGAGATTCTGCCACTAGAACAACACAGACCTAAATCAGTTTACCATAGGTAGTTGATACAAACGAGAGTTAAGTTCCTATGCATCTCATCATTGTTATAACAAAACGATGTGTTTGAGGACCTGCTGTGATTTAAGTTGAAACAGACACGTGGCCAGTGATTGCTGTAGCAGATAGTGCAGCCTAAACTTCTGGGGGACAAGAGCAGAGCAGGGTGGGTAGTAGCACAGGCCTGGCAGTCTGGCCACTCTGTGTTTGCACCCCAGCCTTGCATTCCTGGCTGTTGGCCTTGGGCACGTAACCTCTCTGAGCCTCAGTTTCCCTGTTTGGATGGAGATGATCACCATGATGCCACTGCCCAGGGACCTCTGGGGAGCAAAGGAGATGCTACATGTGGAATGATAGCACAAAGTCCCCATCAGTCATGGTGATTTTTTGAGGGTCAAGTCTGGGAAGGCAGCTAACTTTTGTCAAGGCATATCTCCTGCCACTGTCTCAGGCATTATCATGAGCCTGCAAGGCCAGGGTGACAGAATACTTATGAAAAGATGCATTGTCTTCTAGAAAGAACACTGGATGGGGAGTCAGGACATAGCAATAGAGCTTGCTAAGCATGGTGGGCAAGTGCGTGGAGGCTGACTGCTTGAGATCAGATCCCAGCTCTGCCACTTCTCAGCTGTGTGATCTTGGACAAGTTACTAGACTTCTCTGTGCGTTGGTTTTCCCTCAGTGAAACATAGATTATAATTGCACCTTGTATGACGGGCCCTTCCTGTGCCCTTAACTTGTTGGGGGACCTTAAGCAAGTTTTTGGCTGCCATTCTTCCCCTATTTCTACGGCCCTGGCTGGCCACTCACCAATGATGATGCCGCAGGTGAGCAAGGCATAGAAGGAGGTGGTCTGCTTGAGCAGCAGGTAGGAGAGCAGCACATTGAAGACAGTAGTGAGCGAGCGGCCCACGTTGTAGAAGGCCACTCCCACGTACTTCAGGCAGAGGTTATTGAAGGTGATCATGCCAATAAAGACCATGGACAGGGGCAGGACACTGCGGGCCACCCTGAGATCCAGGTACAGCGATGGGAAGTCCAGTGCACCAGGAAAGCAGGCGGCCAGTGTGCTGAGACCCTTGCAGAGGAGTGTGGTCACCAGACACTGGTAGAAGGTGACGAAGATGGGGGTGTCCAGCTGCAGGGAGGAGCTGTCCAGCAGGTACTTGTTGAGAAAGACCATGGAGATGGAGGTGACCCAGTAGAGAGAGACCACCAATGCAATCTGCAGGGCCCGAAGCACAAAGGGCTTCTCCTGGCTGGCCTCGGGCTCGCTGTAGGGGTCAGGGGCCCCCATCAGTGCCATGTGCAGGATCCTGGAGCGCTTCAGAGGGGTCCTGTTCATGGTAGCAGAGTAGCTGGGTCACTGCACAGCCAGAACTGATTTCCTGGAGTCAAGGGCAGTGAGCTCAAATCTGCTTTCTGCAGGCCGCAGTCCCCAGCTGTCACATGGGGGGTGGTCTAGAGGCCTGCCCACCGTCCCCTTGGATGAAGAAGTTCGGCTTTAGGGTGAGCCTCACAACCTGCTCCCACCCCAGGGGCCTCATTTAGTGAGAAAACACACAGGGAAGGCAGATAACCTATCAGGGAAAAGGGGGCTGGGGCCTAGGGGAGAGGAATGGGAGGAAAAGGGGCAGGAGGAGGAGGAAGGAATGGCCAGGGTGCTAGAAAATTGCGGAGGACAGGGTGGGGAAGAGGTGCAGGGAGAGGGAGGCAGCGTTGCTATGGAAGAGGGGGGTGTGTAGGGACAGAGAGGGCGGCCTGCCTGTAGGGAGCTGAATGGAGGCAGGGCTTGCGGGGGGTGTTCTGGAAAGAGTAGTGCAGGGCAGGTCAGAAGGGCTCAGGGTGGGGTCCAAAGGACGCGGAAGGCGGCCGGCCCGTGGTGGGCCACAGCGCGCCGTTTTCCCGGGCGCCGGCTACGGGCCAGCCGGGAGCCACCAAGCGTTCGCTACCGCTCGCGACCAGGCTGCCCTGGGACTCATTTCCGGGCACGCCCCCGACCTCTTCCTTAAAGAGCCCGCACGCCCAACGTTATTCTTAAAGCCACAGACGCGGAGATAAAGCTTTCAGAGTGAGCTAGCGTCGGAGTCCTTGCCTCCTCTCAGCACTTGTTCGCTAGAGGAGGCGGATCTCAGCAGCAAAAGAAGGGTCCTCGGGCTGTTCGAGCCTCGGTCCCCTTCCTATAGCCCCCGTCGGCTCCGCCCCTTCCAAATGCTAACTCCCGCCCCTCCGCTTATCTAAAGGTACATCCGCCTCCGGTCACGGGACGGGTCTGCGCTCTCCGCGCTCCAATTTCTTGGCACCGTCCCACGTCCCTCCGCGTCGAGAGACACCCCCATCCCTGCCAGCCCCCCAGCTCACCGTTCCCAAACCTCTTTACATCTCCCTCCTTTCCCCACTGTCACCGCCTCAGCCCTCTCCAAACCCAGAATCTTAGCAGCGTTCCCAGACGCCCGAGGCCATACCACCCCTGCAGAACCCCAGTCTGTCTCCCCGGACCCCCCAATTCGAGACCCCCGGAAGGTCGGATCCGAGCCTCAATGCATCACCCTCTTCCCGGGTTGTCTGCCCCTTGCAAAATTCTCCTCTTCACGCCAGGCCCAGCCCCAAACTCCGGCCCCGTGGCTAGCGCGCTCACCTGGCTCTGCGCTGACAGACTGTGGTTTTCCGCCACCCTGCCCGGCACCTGGGCAAGGCACCTGCAGGGTCTCACCCAGTGCCGCGCCCTCGGGAGTTGACTTCCTGTTCCCAGCTTCGGGTGCGGGCACCGTGCCAGCCTCGCTGCCGACTCCCCAGTGGGGGTCCGGGGGCGACCGCGGGGCGACCCAGGCCCTAACCTACCCTCAGCCCCAGGTTATCCCTCTGGTCGCGGGAGCAGATTCCTTCCTCTTTCCGAGGCTACCCCTGCTTGGGGTACCTCTCCCCAATCAGCCCCACAATCTCCCGCTCCAGTTACCGCAGCTTGCATGTCCCAGGATACCGCTGCATCCTCGGCGGGTCGCGCGCCAGGCCTGCGCTTCCAGAAGTGCACGCCGGTAACACTCGGATTCTCTCTGCTCGCGGGGAGTGGAGTGTCCCCGCCCCCGCCCCTCTCCCCCCCACCGCTCCCCACTCCCAGGGACAGGCCTGGTAGTCGGTCACCAGCCCAGGACCGCCACTTACCAGGCACGCACCAGAGCTGACTTCTCTCCCTGGTTCCCGCTCACGCACCAAGGCTGGGCTGCTCAATCCTCCTGAGTTCTCTTTGTTGTAAAGCTAGGGGGCTGGACTATGCCAGTTGGTCTCAAACCCCTTACTCAGAATTCTAGCTAGTATGGTTCAACGTAGGGAGTGCCCAGTGTTTGTTATATTTCAAACACCATTTAATTAGTACCACTTAATCGACTGGTGAGATGTCTGAAATTTGCTTTAAAATACTCAGAATATTCACCAAAAAGAAAAGAAAAAGGTCGTTGAAACAAGGTAGGCAAAATGTTGATAGTTGTTGAAGCTGGGCATAGGTACTAGGAGGGTTATTGGTGTAAGAAGGTTTTATTCCTTAAATAAACGTTCCATAATAAAAAAGTAGAAGCTGGGAACCTACTATGTATAGGAAAACATATTTGCCAATGATATTTCGGACAAGAGTTTGATCTCCAAAATATATAAAGAACTCAAATGATCTAAACCTGGAAGACAAATAATCCTATTAAAAATGTGCAAAGGACCTGAACAGACACTTCTCCAAGGAGGACTTACAGAGGGCCCAGAGACATATGAAAAGATGCTCAGCATCACTAGCTATCACAGAGATGCAAATTAAAGCCACAATGAGATACCACTTCACACCGGTCAGAATGGCCACCATAAACAAATCAACAACAAGTCCTGGAGAGGATGTGGAGAAAAGGGAACCCTAGTGCACTGTTGGTGGGAATGGAGACTGATACAGTCTCTGTGGAAAACAGTATGGATTTCCTCAAGAAACTAAAAAATGGAACTGCCTTTTGACCCAGCAATTCCACTGTTGGGTTTATACCCTAAGAATCCTAAAACACTAATTCAAAAGATCCTGTGCACCCCAATGTTCATAGCAGCGCGATTTACAATAGCCAAGTGCTGGGAGCAGCCTAGGTGCCCACTGATAAATGAGTGGATCAATAAACTGTGGTACATTTACATAATGGAATACTACAGAGCGGAAAGAAAGGAGGAGCTCCTACCTTTTATGGCAACATGGGTGGAACTGGAAAGTATTATGCTAAGTGAAGGAAGCCAAGCAGTGAAAGACTAATACGATATGATCTCACCTATAAGTGGAACCTCATTAACAAAACAAACTGGGAAGCAAAATATAGCCAGAGACATTGAAATCGACAACAAACTGACAGAAACTGGAGAGGAGGGGAGACAGAAATAAGTGGGTAAGAAGTGAAAGGGACGTAAATGAACATGAATGAGGGACTCATGGATGGAGCCAAGGGGGGTGGGATTGAGGGTGGGAGGTGGGTATGGGTAGGGCAGAGGAAAGTGGTGGTGGGAAAATGGAGACAACTGTATTTGAACATCAATAAAAAAAGGGGAAAAAAAGTAAAACCTATGGCGTAAGAAGGTTCTACTCCTTAAGTAAAAGTTCCGTAATAAAAAAGTAAAACCTATGGAGTACATTTAAAGTCTCACACGCTAACTGCTTGCCATAGAAACTGGAAGGGTTATGGGAAATAAGCACTGTCCAGCAGCCCAGGGCAGGTGCAAAGTCCCCAGTGCGAGCTCCGCCCCAGGCCCTGTCCTCTTCCACCAGGCCTCTGGTCCTCATTCTGTGATACCCACACCCTCCCTTCCTGTAGGGATGGGACATCCTGCTTCCCAGTTACTGGCAGGTGGAGCATGCCTTCTGTCACCTTGTCACCTTTGGGATCAAGTCATCCCTCTGGGGAAGGAGAGACTTAACCAAACTGAGCTGGTCATCTGGACCTTACCTGGCGAGTCCTGTTCCAGGGCCACACCCAGGGCTGTGGGATTCCTTTCGAGCGCTGCCTGCTCCAGTCTCTTTTCTCTCAGGCCTGGTATTTCACTGTGACAAGTAACTGAATGACAGACAGGGGAAACTTGTCTCTTGAGAGGCCCTGGTTTCCTGGAAGGGCCCCTTCCCTTGTCATATTAGCAGGGATTCATTTACCTGATGAATGTGCTGCCACCGTGAGCCCCTAAGGAAGAGATCTACGTACACTGTACACAGGCCAGAAGCCCTTCACGGAGAGGGACCAGGGGCCGTCCCTGCTGGGTGTGCGGGGCACGGTCTGGGCTGTCTGCGGGCCAGGAGACCTACGGGTATGCTGGTCTCTAATCTGCCCCTCACACTGTACCTGAAATTGCCCCATTAGCTGAATTCACTCCTTGGCATTAAGGTTGAAATAGGCCAACACAGTCAGTTCCACAGATTCCAGTCTCTTTTGTTCCATATCAAGGAAAGGGGGGTGGGGCTGTTTCTTAGGGGTCTAAGGCCTGAAGGAGTTGTGCACTCCGCACAAACTCTTTGCTGTTGAATTTAACTTAAGGAATGTTAACTGTGTACACCATCCCTAAAGGGTGAAGCTTTAGGTTTTTCCAGAGTAATTACCCGGTGTGTATATAAGGTGTGAGGTGGGACAGCAGGTCATCACTGTGGAGGTGGAGGCTGTAGTAAGCCAGGAAACAGGGCCTTGTATGGCGTAGTCCTATTGTCTTGCCTTGGCTGGGAACCAAGGATAATGGCAGAAGAAGATGATTTCTGCAGACAGAAGCAACCTCCCAGGAGTAGGGGACAGCGGTCTGTATCAGTAGGGCCTGAGAGCTCCTGGAAACACACAGGTGGTGACTATCTCGCCCCTGAGTTCAACAAGGACTCAGAAGCTACCTCTATGTGGTGGACACTAGTAATTACCTATCAAAGTTCATTCTCCCATTAGCTCCAAATAATTGAAAGGTAGTCACATGGTTGCCCAGCCAGAGACTCTATTTCCCAGCCTGCCTTGTGGGTCAGTAAAACATGTGACTTAGTGGATGGGGAAGGGAGGTGATGTGTGTGCTGCTTTCCAAGTCTGGGCCTTAAAACCTTAGGTGTGTGCTCCTCTGTGCTCTCTCCTCCTCTTCCCATAACTGGGGACCCAAATACGTCCATGGCACAGCTGTGAGCGTGCAGACGAGGTCACTGTCTTAGGGCTGTGGGAGCAATATGATGGGAGGAGCCCGGATTCCTATTGCGTGGTGAACAGCCACCTGCCATGTGGCCTGCCTACCTCGAGACTGTTACGTGAGAGAGAAATCAACTTATACTGTTTATGTCCCTGTGTAGTTATACAGGGAGCTCTTTGTTATAGCAGCTAGGCCTTTACCCTTTTTGTTGCTTCTTTTTATTATACGTTCTGTCCTTAATGGAGGCCTGAGGTTTGGAAGGACAGCTCCACTTTGTAACTATGAGGCAAAAGGAGGACACGTAAAGAAGACAGAGCAGAAGCACGGGGAGAGCCTGAGTCCCTTGGAGCTTGGATGATCTGCCATTGGCTGGCCCAGGGTCTGAGGCAGCGATGCAGGGAATGTAATCACCAGGGAAGGAGCCAAAGCTGCAGATCTAGAGGCAGGACGGAGAATTTTGCAGGCAGGGCCTATGTTCCAGAGAGGGATTAGGAGTGGGAGAACCAACAACAGGACTGGCAAATCCAGGGTCTGTTAATAAAAATAAGTCCCAGTGTGGGGGAGAGGGTCTGCAGGCAAAAGTGGGAAAGCTGGAGAGGATCAGCAAGGGCCTGGCTCCTCTTTAGCAATAACATTTCCTGGAGACATTGCCTTTATGATTGGTGGCTTCGGTTAAGCACCTAGTCTGGGTGGTGCAGACTTTCCATGCCCCTCCTCAGATCTAGAATAGCCAAAAGTGCCACTCCCCCAGATTCCTGCACTAGGGGTCTGAGGAATCACCGAGCAGGACTGAAGTATCTCCAGATCAGCTGCTGCTCTGTGGCGACTGAATAATAGTGTCAGCCCTTCTAGCATGTAGCGTGATGCGTGGTGGGTATAGGTGTATTGGGTTGGATAGTGTTCCCGCAAGTTTATTATGTGGCCTTATGTGGAAATAAGATTTTGCAGATATAATTAGTTAAGTTAAAAAAAGTTCATATTGGGTTAAGGTGGTATCTGATTCCTATCACTGATGTCCTTATAAGGCACAGAGATTTTCCCATAACCCCTCTGTTCCCACAAATGCATAGCCTCCCTCATTATGAACATCCCCCCTCTCAGAGGGGTGTATTTGTTAGAACTGATGAACCTATACTCACACATCATTATAACTCAGTCCATAGTTTATTTTAGGGGTCTCTGTTAGTGTTCTATGAGCTTGGACAAATGTTTAATGACATCTATTCACGGTTAGAATATCATACAAAGTATTTTCACTGCTGTAAAATACCATTCAAGTTTAAGTCTGTTTGGGGAAAAAATCACTCTCAGAAGTCTTCTGTTTAGTGAGTGGGCTCGCTCAGGGTCATGTGACCACTCTTAACCAATCCTTGTGGCCAGGCAGATAAACTCAGCCTCTGACTTGAGTCCTGCATGGCTAGCTCCACCCCTGGACTAGACAAAGTGGTCTGAAAGTGAGGATGGGTGGGTCCGGAAATGAAATTATGAGGTGCTGCCAGAAGAAGGGGGATGGATGCTGGACTGGTGAACTGCCAGCGTCCACAGTGAGGGGCCTGCATTGGACTGGGTATAGGGCATCTGGAAGTTTGCACAGAGCTCCTCCCTGCGCCTTTGCTTGTGTGGCTCCACGCTGTTCAGTGCTTTCCCATATTCACCCGCTAAGCCTGGCTAGCTCCTTGTCCTTCAGAACTCAGGGCAGACATCACTCCCTTAGGGAGACTCCCAGTTAGATTAGGTCTCCCTGATGCAGTGTTCCTGCTGTTTCCCTTTGTGGGTGAGCTGTGAAGAGTATGCACTGGGGGTGTCTATTCCCTCTTTAGCTAAGAATGTCCACATATCCTTTTGGGAGTGCCCCTTCCTGGCTGCTGTAGTTCTGTGCTTGCCTTCCTTTGGCCAAAGGGGTGCGTAAATGACCCCAGCCCAGCCAAGGGTCCCGTTGTTTACTTTTTCTTTTTCTGAAATGGAATCTGGAGCAGAAACCACCACCACCACCACCACCAGCACCAGCACCAGCACCATCACCAGCACACCTAAATTGGTTACAGTGATTCGTGGTGGCAGCAATGCCCAGAAAGCCCATTCACCGGTTCCTGCCTCTGAGACCCCTTAGAGCCGCCCTGCTTGCTGTTCCTCCCCAGGCTTGTTCTTCAGCGTTTCCTCCAGTTCTCTAAGCAACATAGGACTTTTCCAATGACCTTTTTTGCATAAGTTGCCTGGAATTTGTATCTGTTGCTTGCAGTCAGAGAACCCTAGATACTATTGTGGGGGCTTCCCTCCATCCAGGAAGCGGGGTCAGGGCACTAACTGGCCAGTTCCAGAGGGTGAGTCCAGCCACTACAACCGCATTCCCTCCCCAGGCACTGGGGTTCCCAGTGGAAGAAATGAAAAGGGCAGGGGAGCGGGAAGTGTAAACCAGGATGTGTAAACACTAGTGTGTTTGCAGATGGGCCCCCAGCTGGCCGATGTGGGTCAAGGTTGGCTTCTTTCTTTGGGTCTTTGCTGAGCGAACATGGTGGTGGTGAGGCGGGCTGGTGTGGATACCTGGGAATTTGAGGTTGGCTTAATTTAACAAACATCTTCTGAATGCTCTTTGTTAGTGGGTTTCGCTCCCTCTGCCCTCTGCTGGGTTCACCGCTCAGTTCAGGTGATTTACAGGACACCTTGCACTGGGGCGTTGATGGCCTTTTTACTATTAGTGGGCTTTGAATGGTTTGAAATAAACATAAAGACCCTGAGTTTAACATACAGATTATCTAAATGAATGACTGAGTGCAGAAATGAACTGAGTTAATTCCACTTCTGGAGCCACGGAATCTGTAATAAAAATTGTCTCGCTACCTTTTTGCTTTTTCCTGTCCCTCATGGTACAGAGTAGCAATTAAAATCCTTCTCCTCTGGAGTCAGACAGACCTGGGTTCACGTCCTGGGTCCACCACTTTTCAGTTCTGTGGCCATGGAAATCACTTAACCTCTTTGGAACACGAAAGAGAGTGGTGATAACATATTAGTTTGTGTAGTGTCTGTCCCATAGTTACCTATTATTAGTATTCTTGTGTTTTTTCCCCCCAGCTCAGCTCTTTCAATGGTTCGTTGCGCTAACTGTATCAGTTAGCTATTGCTGTGTAACACGCTCTTCAAAATTCAGTTCTGTGAAAGGAGCCATAAGTCTGTGGCTCCTTTGGGCTGTTCGGCTGATCTTGGCTGGGCTTACTCACAGGTTTGGTGGCCTCACATGTAGGTTAGCTTAGGATGGTTTCAGCTGGGATAACTGAGCTCTCCATAGGGTCTCTTATCCTTCAACAGTCCAGCCTGGGCTTGTGTTTATGGTGGGCAGAAGTCTGAAAGAGGCCAACAAGGCCCCTGGAGACCGAAGCTCAGAATTGGCAAATGACTTCTGCCTTATTTATTCTATTGGCTAAAGCAAGTCCGTAGGCTAGTCCAGAGGCAGGGTGGGAGGAGACTGCAGAGTTACAGGGCAAAGGGTGTGAATACCGGTGGGGTCAATAATTGGGCTCCTGAATACAGTCAAACCTGAGCTGCACAGTACAGTGTAACTGGTTACTTCTCATTCACCACTGTGTCTGGGTGCCTAGGCATAGAGCTTGGCGCACAGTAGGCCTTCAATAAAAGTTTGTTGACTGAGGAAATGCAGAGCTGGGGCTAGGCTGTGCCATGTGGCGGAGCTAGCTGCCCTGCTGACTTCCTGTAAGAGACATCCCACTACAGGCCATCATTCACCAAAGCCTGGTTTCAGCCTTCCGCTCCACCTAACTCTCCTACTGAACCTGAGCCCTGGCCTTTGGGAGGTCAGACAGCTGGATGCCGATTTCGGTGTCATTTCTGACACTCCCAAAATGTGCAAGATCCTGTCATCAGGAGAGGGACGTCACATTTAACTAGTGTCTTCACATCAGGCCCCTTGAATTTCTCGTTACTATCTTATTTTTTGAACATTTTAAAACATAGTTAAGAATTTTAGAAGTAACTCAAACGGAAAAATCTTTTGTGCTTTACATATTGAAATTATTTCGATCGGTTGATGAATACATACATTATTATTCCAGGCTAAAATGGCACAATAATTAGTGAGAGTTAAAAGCTGTTAATTGCTAAGTTTCACATATTTAAATAAATAGGAAAATAGACTGATGGCTCATATGGATGTTAAGAGAGTGTTAGCCAGATCACTTTAGGGAGAACACTTTATTCTTTTGGAACCAGTAAGTGTTTATGCAAATTTAAATAAGAGTACTAGGCAGAATAATAGAGATTCAATTATCTTTTATAATTCCGATCTTTAAAGAATTGTTTGGTGGAAGAGTACTTTTATCATTAAACAAAATAACTTTTAAGAGCTGCATTTAACTTGGAATTATTTTATTCCATTTAGACCACTAATCTTTTAAAAAATATTTTAGTTGCTTATTTTTAGGCAGAGGGGAAGGGAGGGAGAAAGAGAGGGAAAGAAACATTGATAGATCAGTTTCCTGTCACCACCCGCCCCCCAACCAGGGACCCGGCCTGCAACCCAGGCCTGTGCCCTGACTGGGAACGGAACTGGCAACCTTTCTCTTTGCAGGTCGATGCCCAGCTCACTGGGCCACACCAGCCAGGGCTAGGCCTTTAATCTTTCACACAAATGTCTATCTGGGAATTATTCCTATCTTGTGGGACCAATTAAAAACACAATGTCTGCTTTGCCACTTCACAATTCTACCAGGAAGAAACATTCTGATTATCAAGTATAACAAAACCCATGATCAAGTATGAAGGAAAAAGAAACACAGTTAAAAATAAAGCGGTACCCCTCTCTTTTACAGACACCTTGCTCCTATGCTAACCTCGCTGCAGATGAGAGGGTGCTTAATGTGGCGAAGGAGCCGCCCTCAGCGCGGGCAGCAGCGGAAGGCCTCCGGTGGGGGGGAAGCAGCGTTCCTGCACACAGGGCAGGTTTCTTCCAGTTAGGTGCATTGAGGTGTGCGTCACACACACAAAAAGCCGTCACTGTTGGGTATCCTATTCTGTGAATTTTGACACCTGTATGCTCTTGGGTAACCACCACTATACTTAAGAAAGAGAACCGTCCTACGACCTTCAAACTTCCTCTGGTCGGTCACCAGTGAACTGATGTCTGGCCCTGTGGTTTTGGCTTTTCCAGAATGTCATGTAAGTGGAATCGTACAGTGTGTCTGACTTTGCTTTTGGATCATATTTTAGAAATCTTTGTTTCACCCAAATCACATGTTTTCTCCTATGTTTTCGTCTAGACGTTTTAGGGTTTACGGTTTTCCATTCAGATATGTAATCCATCATGAGTCAATTCCCTATATGGCAACAGGCTTGTGTCAAAGTTCTTTTTTTTTTTTTTTAAACATAAGCATGTTGAAAAGTTCCAGCACCATTTATTGAAAATAATATTTCTTCTCCTTTGAATTACCTTGGCATATTTGTTAAAAACCAATTGACCACATATTTCTGAACTCTATTTGGTTCCATTGATATGTATATTTATTCTTTCACCAATATTATACCCTTTTTATTCCTGTAGCTCCTATTAAGTTTTAACATCAGCTGCTGTGAGTCCTCCAACTTACCCTTTTTTTTAAACAGTGTTTTGACTAGTCTATGTCCTTTGCTTTTCCACATATATTTTAGAATCGGCTTGCCAATTTGTATGAAAAACCTTGCCAGGGTTTTATTGAAATTGTATTCAATATATAGATCAATTTGGGGAGAAGTGACGTCTTACAATTTTAAGTCTTTTGATCCATGAATGTCACCTCTCTGTCCATTTATTTAGGTCATTGTCTCATCAGCATTTTGTAGTTTTTAGCACACAAACCTTGCATATGTTTTGTTAAGTTCATCCCTAATTTTTTCAGGTTATCTGTTGCTATTGTAATGGTACTTAAAGATCTTAATATCCATTTGTTTTTTCTGTATATAGAACCAATTGATTTTTGTATATTGATCTTCTATTCCTCAACCTTGCTTAAGGCACTTATAAGCTCTAATAGCTATTTAAAACAGCTTTATCGAGATATAAATCACCCACTTAAAGTGCACATTTACACACTTAAGTATACAATTCAGTGGTTTTTAATATATTCACAGAATTGTGCAACCATCACCACAATCATTTTAGAACATTTTCTTTCGTTTTTAAAGTATATTTTATTGATTATGCTATTACAGTTGTCCCTTTTTCCCCCCCATCCCTCTGCACCCCCACTCCTTCCAGCATAGCTCTCCCTTAGTTCGTGTCCATGGGTTGTACATGTCAGTTCTCTGGCTTCTCCATTTCCTATACTGTTCCTACCCTCCCCCTGTCTATTTTGTACCTACCATTTCTGTTGCTTATTCCCTGTACCTTTTCCCCTACTCTCCCCCTTTCCCCTTCCTGCTGATAACCCTCCATGTGATCTCCATTTCCGTGATTCTGTTCCTGTTCTAGGTGTTTGTTTAGTTTGTTTTTGTTTTTTAGGTTCAGTTGTTTATAATTGAGTTTGTTGTCATTTTACTGTTCATATTTTTGATCTTCTTTTTCTTAGTTAAGTCTCTTTAACAATTCTTATAATAAGGGCTTAGTGATGATGAATTCTTTTAACTTGACCTTATCTGGGAAGCATTTTATCTGCCCTTCTATTTTAAATGATAGCTTTGCTGGATAGAGTAATCTTGGTTGTAGGTCCTTGTCTTTCATGACTTTGAAAATTTCTTTCCAGCCCCTTCTTGCCTGCAAGGTTTCATTTGAGAAATCATCTGAGTGTCTTATGGGAACTCCTTTGTGGGTAACTGTGTCTTTTTCTCTTTAATGTTGGATAATGCAATTATGATGTGCCTTGGTGTGTGCTTCCTTGACTCTAATTCTTTGTGACTCTTTGAGCTTCCTAGACTTTCCTGGAAGTCTATTTCCTTTGCCAGATTGGGGAAGTTCTCTTTCATTATGTTTTCAAATATGTTTTACATTTCTTGCTCTTCCTCTTCTCCTTTGGCACCCCTATGATTTGGATGTTGGAGTATTTAAAGTTGTCCCAGAGGTTCCTAAGCCTCTCCTCATTTTTTTGAATTCTTGTTTCTTCATTCTGTTCTGGTTGAATGTTTATTTCTTCATTCTGTTCCAAGTTGTTGATTTGAGTCCTGGTTTTCTTCTCTTCACTGTTGGTTCCCTGTATATTTTTCTTTATTTCACTTTGCATATAGCCTTTGCTTTTTCCTCTGCTTTGCGACCATACTCAACCATTTCTGTGAGCATCCTGATTACCAGTGTTTTGAACTATGCATCTGGTAGGTTGGGTATCTCTTCATTGCTTAGTTCTATTTTTGGACCTTTGATTTGTTCTTTCATTGGGCCATATTTTTTTTGTCTCGGCGCACCTGTTATGCAGTAAAGGGTGGAGCCTTGGGTATTCTCCAGGGAGGGGCAACTCATGTTGATGTTTTGTGGTGCTGTATGTGGGGGAGGGGTCAGAGAGGGAACAATGCCACTTGCTTTGCTCTTACCTTGTTTTCAGTCACTTCCTCAGCTACCCACAAGCAAATTGGGTCCTTCTGGTTCTGATTCCTGGGTGGGCGGGTTTGTGTACATTCTAGGACCCTGTGGGTGTTTCTGACGAACTCTCCCATGAGGCTGGCAGTTTCTGTCACCACCGCAACCCCCACAGATTTTTACCACCAAAGTTTTTGAGGCTTTAGTTTCCCACGTGGGAACCCTAGGCTGCAAGGTCTGTGTTACTCCCCACTTGTTCCTCCTGGCTTATCCACACATGAATGTAGGACCACCTGGTCTGCCAGCCGCCACCTTGCCACGTGTCCTCTCTGCCCAGGCTGTCCATCTCCGCCCCTCCTACCAGTCTGGATGAATGTTTCTTCTGTAAGTCCTTGATTGTTGGAATCCATATAGTTTGATTTTCTGGCAGTTCTGGTTGGTTTTTGTTTTTAAATTTGCTGTTGTTCTTCTTTTGGCTGTTCGAGGAGGCAAAGCTTATCTATCTATGCCTCCACCTTGGCCGGAAGTCCATTTTAGAACATTTCATCACGTTGGCAATAACCCCTCATATCCCTCAACAGTCACTTCCCATTTTCCCCAACCCCTCAGTCTGAGGCAAACGATAATCTACCTTCTTCTGTATGTATTTGCCTCTTCTGGATATTTCATGTAAATGGGTTCATATAATATGTGGATTTTGTAACTGGCTTTTTAAACTGAGCATGATGTTTGAAAAATTCACTCATTTTGTAGCATGTGTCAGTATTTGGTTTCTTTGAAATGGCTGTGTATTAGAGTTCTCCAGAAAAACAGAGGCAATGGGAGATAATCTATATATCTCATCTGTCTCTACTCATATATCTTCCTGAAGGGAGATTTATCATGACAAACTGGCTCACGTGATTATGGAGGCTGAGAAGTCCAATGATCTTCCATGTGCAAGCTGGGGACAGAAGAAAGCTGCTGGTGTGATCTGGTCCGAGTCTGAAGTCCTGAGAACCAGGGGACCTGATGGTGAAATCCCTGTCTCTGGGCGGGAGAGGAGGAGATGTCTCAGCTCAAGCACTGAGGCAGAAAAAAGGTGGGGTGGGGTGGGGAGGGTTGAGCTCCTCCTTCCTCCACCTTTGGTCTATTCAGTCCTTCCATGGACTGAATGTGTCCAAGGAGCCTCAGGGGGGCTAATTTACGTTACTGAGTCCACTGATTCAAATGCTGATCTCATCTGGAAATACCCTCACAGAGAGGCCCAGAAATAATGTTTAACTCGGGTACCTGTTGCCAGTCAAGTTGACGTAAAAGTGAACCATCACAGGCTGAATGACATTCCAGTATTTGGATATACTATTTCATTTAGCCATTAATCAGTTAATGGGCGATGTGTTGTTTCTACTTTTTTTATTTCTAATTATTTATTTTTACTGTTTTGTTTCTACCTTTTTAAATTATGCTCTATGGATGTTCAAATTTTAGTGTGAGCGTGTTTTAATTTCTGCAGTCTTTGGGGTGGCGTATTCTATGCAAGCCAGTTATATGTAGTTGGTACATACAGTGTTAACTCCTCTGTTTCCTTACTGACCTGTTAAGTTGCTCCATCTGTTATCGGTAGTGGGATATTGAAATCTCCTTTCTAAATATTATTGTGGAATTGATGTACAGAAGAAAGCTGACTATTGGATAAAAAACAATTTGGTTGAACAATGAGATACAACTTCTTACCTCCTAGGATAAAAAAAAAAAATGTAAAAAGCTGACACTATAAAATATTTTCCAGAACAGGGAGCAACTGGAATTCTCATACATGGCTAGGGGAAAGTAAAACATTGGAGTCACTTTGGAAAATTGTGTGCCAATTTCGTATGCAATTAAACATACATTTCCCACATGACTTCGCAATCTCATTGTTAGGAGTTCACCCAAGAGAAATGAAAAATGATATTAAAATTAGACTTAGGCAAAAATACTCACAGAAAGCTATTCATAATAGTAGAAAATGGGAGGCAATCCGCGTGCCTAAGAGACTGGTGAACAGACACGGTGTGGTATTTTCACGCGGCGTGGTACTACTCGATAACATGAAAGAATTGCTTTGTTCACATAACAAGCAGACGGCCTTCACAAATGTCTCAATGAGTGAAAGAAGCCAGATGCAGGAGGGTACATACTGCACGGCTCCATTTATAAGAAATTCCAGAACAGATGCTGATTACACAGGGCAGCTCAGTTGCAGACTGGGGGTGGGTGGATTGATTACAAAGAGGTACAAAGGAACTTTTGGGGTGATGGAGATGTCTGGTCTCTTACCAATGTCAAGATCAATCAATATTTTGATTGTATAGTTGTTATTTGGGCATATATTTGTCAGAACTTAAACTCTGTCCTTAAAAATCTGTACATTTTATTGTATTCGATTATATGTCAAGAAGGCTGACACCAAAAGTGAGTTGAAACAGTAATTCTGGCCCCTGTTTAGTCAAATATTATTTTTATGTACCGTGGGGTGGCTCTGCAACTTCTAAAATTTTAGCTTTTATTGGCATCTCTTTATGCTTCATGTTCACCTCCAGGGTTCTGGGCTTTTAATTTTTTTTTTTTTATAGGCAGGATTGTTAGGTTTGAAGAAAGAATGAGTTGGAAGAAACGAGTGGATGGTGTTTCAGGCACAATCGCGTGTTCTCAGAAATTCCGGGGCTGCCCCCCAAAGCCGAAAGGAAAAGAAAGTATGCAGAAGAATCAACCGGTGGGAAGGTTAGTGCTTGAACCCAGCACGAAAGACACACTCGCAACCTAACATTTAAAACCCCAAAGTCAGGGGAGAGCGTGAGCCCAGTCCCCCACTACCACAAATTATGTGGCTGAGCTTCCCACATTTGGGGAAGTCGCAGGGGCCAGCACACCCAGAGTGCAATGGACCAGCCTTGCTTGCCCTGGGAAAACCACCTTCCTGATCATGGTATTGCCCCTGCCTGGTTAGTGTGCACTTTTAATTTCTAAACCTTTTGCAGCAACTATGTGCTTGTCTGACAGAGTTGTAACAAATTTTAAAGTGTTTTTTCCCTCTAGGCTTCCAGTGGATCGACTGAAAGGAGTCTGGTTGGACGCGAGTGCTCACAGCCATCCGTTCACGGCTCGAGAAGATGCTTGTACCCTGGGGAGATTTTGCAGTTCTCCTGTGCGTTTTGAAAGCAGCTAGGTTGTTGCATTGAAAAAATTCATTCTCAGTCATCCATGTCCACGTTACCAATTTAGCTGTGTTTTCACAAATTTTCCAGAATATTTCTACTGTCTTAGAGAGGAAGACAGGAAATAGTGACAAAAAACGAAGCATCGTAGACTGAAAATAGATTAGGACACGAAAATTAAACAAGAATACAAAAAACAAGCCTGAGAGAGGACTATAAGAATGCAAAAATATTGCAACACAAATGCATAAAGAATGATTTCATAAGGTTCCAAAATTCTGTCACTAGCTTGCTAGGTGACCTTGGGCAAATTTAACCTCTTTCAGCCTCATTTCCTGGCCTGAGAAGCGGGAGTTAATAATGGACCTACCTCATGGATCGTCACCAGGGTTAAATGACATAATTCATGTGAACACCTAGAGCCCAGTGCCTGGCATATAATAGGCATTTAATAAGTATTTGAAGTTATTGTTATTACCTCCATGGTACTTAATCACTTTGGGAAAAAAGAACAGTGAGTGGACACATTGGCAGCATTTTTGGTCTTCTCACCCGGGGCCACGCTGAGGGTGTGGCTGGCTGGTGGCGGGGAAGATAGCTTTGTTCCTGGGGCAGGGAAAGGAACCGGAAGGGCAGTTGCAGGGCTGAGGACGCTCAGAGGCTTAATTCTGAAAGAGCTTTAGGTCTGAGTGCCCCCAGCTCTGAATTCATTTGCCGAGGTCCTCGACAAACATGCTGACCCCTCAATGTCCCATGAGCTCACTGGCCAGTAGGGGGATGACCCCCAGGGTGGGTGAGCCTAAATGGCCCCTATGCTCACATCCACCCCTCAGGTGGAAGAGAAGGCCCAGCAGCTCACAGTGACTTGCAAGACACCAGGCAAAGCCAGGCTGGGACCTGCCATGGGCCCCCTGGCTGAGCAGTTCCTCCTGCCACCTGTGACCACGGCAGCCCAGGGGAGAAAGTCCTAATAGGCGAACAGTCACTTTCCCAGGGAAGCTGTGACCCTTGAACCTGGCGATGACAGGTGGGGAACATTTGGACATGTGTGGAGGAAGGGTTCTCCAGGCTTCAAGGGAACAGCCAGGGGAACCAGAGACGTATGTGGCAAACATTTTTTTTTAATCCTCACCTGAGGATATGTCTGTTGATTTTAGAGAGAGAGGAAGGAGGAGAGAGAGAGAGAGGGAGAAAGAGAGTCAGAGAAAGAGAGGCAGAGAGAGACGTTGATGTGAGAGGGAGATATCAGTTGTTTGCCTCCCCATATGTGACCTGACTGGGGATCAAACCCACAATGCTCTGGTGACAGGACGATGCTCCAACCAACTGAGCACCCGGCCAGGGCTGGGCAAACATTCAATGCTGTTTTTCTGTGGCGGGGACTTTCCCTCACAGTGCTCGCAGCTTTCCTGGAAGAGGAGGAATCTCGGGGCTGACACCGGGACCTGGGTTCAAAGAAACCACACCTAGGGACCCGTTTCTGTCACTGAGGCAGTGTGCATCTCTCCGGCCAGTCCAAAGTGAGCCAAAGAGCTGGAAGTGACAGGCTTTCTGGGGGAGGGGCCAGGCAGTGGGGACAAGGGATGGGAGTGGAAGGAGGAGGGAGGTAAGAGGTTAAAAGGCCATGGGAGCTGAGAAGAGAGGGAAGAGGCAGCCGAGGGTGAGTCTGGGGCAGTTCCTTTTTGGCTGCATGGTTTGGTCCTGTGTGGTCACTTGGAACACGCCAAACAGGCCACAGGCCGGGAACAGGTTACCATCCCAGCTCCTGCCCAGGGGAAACCCACCCTTTCTCTGTCCAGTGAGGAACTAGGTCCTAGCACCCAGGTGCTGGGGATACAGAGAGGAAAGGCTCGGTACGTGCGGGCCCCCAGGAGCCTCCCTGTCTGCGGGGAGACAAGGATTGAAGGAAGAGATGACCCCGACAGCAGGAGAGGGCAACAGTGGCTGGATGCTGCCTCCCAGCTTGGAACCCATCCACTCCTTCGGAAGGCCCCCCCACTCTTCCGTGGGGCTCACCCTTTTGGTACTTGGGAGCCCAGTAAACAGTAGCGAATCAGTGAACCTCACCCCCCAGCTCCCACACTGGGGTAGGGAGTGGGAGGTGGAGGCCAAATTCCCACATTCTGAGAATGCGTAGCTGAAGCAGCTGGAGAAGCCCAGGCTGCCCCTTTTTCAGCGGGGAGAGTTGAGGCCCAGAGAGAGCAAGGAGTGTAAAATGGTGCCAGTGAGGTAAACGAAGCTTGGTGGGGATGGGCAGGGTACAGGGGTATCCAGCCTTTTGGCGTCGCTGGGCTGCATGGGAAGAAGAAGAGTTGTCTTGGGCTACATGTTAAATGCACAAACACTAATGCAAACAAAAAAAAAATCTCATAATGTTTTAAGTAAATTTCCGATTTTGTGTTGGGCTGCATTCATGGCCATCCCGGGAAGAAGAAGAGTTGTCTTGGGCTACATGTTAAATGCACAAACACTAATGCAAACAAAAAAAAATCTCATAATGTTTTAAGTAAATTTCCGATTTTGTGTTGGGCCGCATTCATGGCCACCCCGGGCCGCGTGCAGCCTGTGAGCTGAGGGTTGGACACCCCTGGATCCAGTCCAGGCTGTGGCCATGGCCTTGGGGGTGACTCCACCGTTTCCTGACAGGTAGGAGGAATGTGGCTTTGGGTCCACACAACCTACTCACCAGGCAAATTTGCAGTTTCTCCAGCTGAGCAGGGTGGGGCAGGCCCAGTGGGAGGGGCTGGCCTGAATCCAGGATCACCTGGGTGGCAAAGAGGCCATCTGGCTCCTGTCCAAGCCACTGAACTCTTAAATCAGAAGGTGACTTGATAGACACTTGGTCAAAACCAGAGTGGGGACCCCCTGCCCTCCTCAGTTAGCGATTCCCCATGCTTCCCTCCGTGAATTGTTCATCCGTGGGCAGAGTCCTCCTGGCTGGGTCGCCGTCTAACATCGCCCAGATTCTGACGCTGGCCCTCACACACTCAGGCCCCCAGTAAATAGGTGCCCTGTCCCGTATTTGGTGCTATGTGTTGTCCCAGGGGGGCTGCATTCATAACCACGCAGAAACTTCATTTCTTCAATGTGCCACTTTCTCCTTTCTTTCCTTTTGATTCCAATTGGCCTCCTCCCGCACCCTGACTCACCCACTGCCTTCTGCCTTGTGTGCCCACTCCCCTGATCAGGAAGCCCTTACGACAGTGACGTTCCAGTGGCATCGGATGATATCGGGACCAAAGCCTCGGGTCTGTTGACCACAGAAACAGTTTCGGTCAAACCAGAGATAGCATCGAAGGCCTCTGTGGTGTTTCAGCGCTGACAGAACCCCACTGACCACGTTCTTGCAAAACCACACAACGGGACTCCATGGCCGATGCCAGGACCAGACATGACGATCAACAACCCTGACCCGGGCTCCAGCCTGTCAGTGGAGACCAGGACCCGAACCATGAACCTAACTCACTCAGTGCCCTGTGGGACGCGTCCCCTAGAAGTCCTGGGAGGCCAGACCCTTGAGCACAAGCTTGCTTGTGACTCCTGGCGTGGCACAGCTTCCTTAAACGGAAACCTCCACTTTCTGGGCTGCAAACTCCTCTTTGCGTTTTATTGGGCTTCAACATGTGCAGGCAAACAAACCCCTTTAGTTCTGTAACGGGAAGTAGGTGGTGTTTTTATCCCCTCGATTCTACAGAGGTGGGCCCGAGACCCAGAGAGGGGCTGCGTCTTGGATGAGAATTTGCTCAAGGTTGGTGGGAGTGGAAGCAGGACAGGGGCCCTAGCAGGTGGCTCAGGGCCAGCCCCTCTTCTCCTTCTTCCCAGGGTCTGGTCCTTCCTCTTCTGGGGCCAGGCTCTGGCCAAGCAGAGGGAACCTTTCAGAAAGCAATTACCGGTCCTGGCCAGGGCGCTCAGTTCGTCAGACTGAAGTCCCGATCCACCAAGGTTGCAGGTTTGGTCCCTGGTCAGGACACATACTAGAGACAACCAATGAATGCATGAATAAGTGGAACAACAAATTGATGTTTCTCTCTCTCTCTTATTTTTTCTCTTAAAAAATCAATAAACAAAAATTAAAAAGAAAGCAAGCAAGCAATTCCAGGCAGAGGAAGGCCAAATAGAATCCACAGGACTCGTGTGCCAAGAGGCTGTTCTTAGCCCTGTGGAAAGTCTGATGTCTTGTAAGTGCTGGGTACTCAGTCCTCGTTTTCCTTCATCTCCCCTCTCCCCCATCACGGGTCTAACCCCCTTCAGGCTCTGTGTTGAGGCGGCAGCTGGAACAGAATGAGACAACTTGAACCAAATGCTGATGTGAAGAGGGGGCAGGAGGAGACAGAAGGACCCCTAGGAGTGGACTTGGAGGAGGGGTGGGGGGCTCTGCGGATGCTGCCTCCAAAAGGGCCCCCATGTGGGAATGGGGCGGGTGGCTGGAACTGCTGAAGTCCAATCCGGATCCGCGGTTGTTGGGTGTGGTTGTGCACCCCCGCCCCTCTGGGGTGAAGGGCCTGGCCAGCGAGATCATCCAGGGTGAGGTCTTAGTTCATGAGAAGGTCAACTATGTGGCTTCAGGAAGACTCAACATAAAAATGCTAGTAAATGTTTATGCACTAAGTTGAAAATGACGTGAAACTCCTCAGTTAAAAAAAATTCGTCAGAATTGCACAACTTCCTAGAGCTGGAGGAGCTAAGTGAGCTGTTAACTGGGAGCTGTAAACCTGCCACGGGGTGATGTCACTTTGGTTATTAAATAGAAATACCTGCCTTCTATGTGCACGCACTGTGGTTTGCATGCATCCAGATTTCTAATTACGGTGGGGATCGTGCCACTTCCTCAGCATCTGCAGTTATGATAACTTTAAATCTCTTATCTGTGTCCCGTAACAATGTCATCCGAGTGTTCTTTAAGTGGAGGCGCTGAGAAATGCACCTGAAAATCAATAATGTTGGAAAGAAAGTGAGATGTGATAAAAGGTTATGAAGAAGGCCAAACCACCAGCAGGAAATGCTGCACCGTTAATTCAGCAGAGAGAGCACCGTGAAATATTAGAGATAATGCCAGGAAAATAAAAAGCAGCATTAAAGCAAAAAAAATGCCACAATGGGGGTAGATTTATGCAACACGTTCTTTCTGCTTTGCATTCACTTTTATGGCAAAATTAGTCTGGAATTATGCATGTTTTGAATTATGCAAGGTCTTCAGGAACACATGCTTTGCATAAAAATGTGACTGCTCGGTGCTTATCGGTGGGTGGGGAAATGGGTGACAATTACTGTGGGGAGTTGTTAGGCCAGATAATTTTATCTGTTTGTCCTGGCTTGGGCCTCAGTAATGCTGCCTGTGAGGTGGGACTGTTGGGCTGGCTTATCTCGCTCTCTCTATTAGACTTCTTAGAGACAGACGCCATCGTATTTCTGTCCTGAGGTGTCTTTTCCAGGACAGAGCATACACTAAACTCATCTTGGTTAATTGAGGCTGTTCAAATACTAGGTGCCAGAAAGGGTCCCTCACTCATCTGAATCCAGGGATGAACTCTGGGGACAAGATCCCCTTACTTCCATCCCCAGAGTCCCACAGAGATGTGCCCTGGGGACTGGTGACAGGTGGGATGGGAGGTTAAAAAGCCAGGTGCAATGGGGATCCAGCGCCACTAGAGGACAGCACCAGCACGCAGCTGGGACTCCTCTCCAGCCAGGCGAGGAAGTGAATGCTTCATTCTGCTCACTATAGCCCACTGGGTGCCAGGCACGTTCTGGGTGCGAGTGATGGCAGAAGGACGGGGGCTGGGGGGTGGGGGGCGTGGGGGTGGGTGGGTATAGGACACCCCAGGGCTCTACTCTCATGAGGTTTACATTCTCCTGGAGGAGACAAAATAAATATGTTAGCACATTAATAAGGCAGCTCCAAGTAGCAACAAGTAGCAATAATGTGGTGTAAGTAAAATAGTGATGGGGTGGGGCACTTGTATCCTGTCTGCGGAGGTGACCGCAGGAGACCTGAAAGGGTGGGCGAGCAGAGAACCAGGGATCTGGATGCCTATGGATAAGGGAAGGGTCTGTGTAGGGGCTTCCAGAGGGATTGGGGAAGCGGTGACAAAAAAAGAGCAGCTTCCTCACAGATGAGAAAACTGAGACACCGAGAAGCCAAGTCACTTACCCGGGGTCACAGTAAGTTAGGGACAGTGTCTAACAATCTCAGGAGACCTTACCTTCCATATCCCTAACTTTCCCTCTCCAACCGGTACAGTGACGATGCCCTCTCCCCTCCTCCCTTCCTGACCATAGTCTCCCTAGCGAGACAGGGCAAGCAAGTGTCCTCCCTCTCAGAACGTCAGCTTTACCAGTTATAAAATACAGGGTCCCAGGAACCTCTAAGCTCTGGATTCCAAGTATCAGCTGGCCAGGGGCTCTTGAATTCTAGTTCCTGAGCGCCCTCTTGTGGAAAACTTTGGAATCACATGCTCAGCGGGAAAGGATCGTGGGAAAATAATGGACAGTGTGTATTTCTCAGAGGCTGGTGGATTCTGAGGTATCATTGAGTGAGCGTGCACGTGTGTGTCTCTGTGTGCTTATTTACACGTGTGTGCACATGTCGTGTGTGTATGCCTCTCTGTGCATGTCTGTGCTTGCTCGTTGACAAAACTTCACGTCTCCAGGGGAGCGTCTGCTTGTGCTAGGTTATGCCCCTGCTTCGGTCTGAGCCGCAACCTCGTCCCGCTTCTTTGGGTCTCGCTCTCCTCTTTCACCTGCACTGTTTCGACACCCTTCTTGGATTGTGTTTTCCTCTTTTGTGTCACTTGAGGCTCACTTGAATATCACAGATTGTGGCTCAAGAAATGATTCTTCTCTGTTCTATCCACCTAAACCATGAGATTTCTGTCCTTGAGTGGGGTTCATCGGCTACTGCCCGGTGAGGGGTAGCCTTGGGAGGGCAGGGACCTGGGGACTATACCCAGCTGTGTCCTGGAGGATGGAGCAGAAAGCCAGGCACATGGTAGCTAAGACACAGTGGCATGTCAGCGAGTGCTCCAAACTCCCGGAGAACATGGGCCACCTCATCTATCTGTGCCAAGGTCCTTCAAGCTTAGGCCGGGTGGGACTTTCCCCCATGGTACAGCTCAGGACCCTGAGGCCCAGACAGGGAGATAATAAAGATAGCCCTGCAGGAACTATGGAGGGGGATGCAAACTTTCTCATCCAGTTCTCATAACACCCTAGGAGGTAGCAGTTACTGATTCCCTTCTTTAACAGAGAGGAAGTTGAGGCTTTAAAAACATTAGGTGAGCGCCTGGTACTGTGATCGCTAGCAGAGGCAGGATTTGAACTCTGTCCTGGAGGATAGACCTGACTATTCCAGCACTGTGGTAGGTGTGAGGGCTGCCTTGCAGTCACTGACTCAGGCTCTTTTGGCTGCACACGGTCTGTCCTCTCACTATGCCTCTAGAGCTCATTTCCTAAGAACATTCTCCTCAGAACCTGTGGGGAGGCCAGCTCCCTGTCTCGGGCTCCCCATTCCTCTCCCAGAGGTGGGGGTGGGTGAGTGGTGTTTCCTGCACCACTCTCGGAACCTGCTGGATGGGGGCCGAGCGTCAATTATGCAATCACCTCGCTGTGGTGTGCCTAATTACCTGATAGCCATAATTGAGTCTTATGGATTGCACCAACATTATTGCAGGGAGCAGTTTAAAGCAGTTAATGGGAAGCTGTACTTGCATCGTGATATTTGCTTCTTATCTCCCAGCTGGCCCATGGTGAGCACTTTCCTGGAGGCTGGGGGAGGGGCGGGGTGGGAGGGCAGTTGAGGTGAGAAAAGGCACAATCTCACACCCCCTTACTCCTGGAGGGCACACCAGGAAAAGTCCGGGTGACGGGTGGAATTGTCATTTTATAAACGAGAAAGTGGCTCAGGAAGGTTGAGGCTCTTGATTTCATTCTTGATCATTGCCGCTGATCCTTACCAGTGGCCTGGGACCTTTCTGAATGGCAGAACACCAGGCCCCGCCCTGGACCAATGGAATCAGGAGTCCCAGGGTGGAGAATGTGGAGCAAACGGAACCCAACCAGAAGACTCAAGACCACCCTAGCCCAGCCGATATCAACCAACCCCCAACTAACACATAGATCTACAACTACAAAATGAATAATTGCTACTGTAAGCAGTTGAGATTTTCGAGGTTGCTTGCTACACAGCATCACTGCGGCAGACGCCCGACTGATATAAAAGAGAAGCTTTCTTTCCATGGAGGCTGCTAAGCTGAGAAACCAACACAGAGGGAGACAGAACTAAGCTAGGACGCGAACCCTAGTTGTGATGACAGCTTTGTTTCCATGGATCTGGCCTTACATGAGTTAGTCAAGACTCTTTGATCCACTGGTTTAAAACCAGAAGGGAAATTAGTGGCTCACATAACTCAAAAGTCCAGAGCTGAATCAAGTGTTCAGGTGAGGCTTGATCCAGCCACCCACGGATGGACCAATGTTTTTCTCTCTCCATTCTGCTTCCTGTTTTGTTCTTTTCAGTTGGAGGCTGGTTCCCCTTATAACAGAGCATGATGGCGTCCTCATTCAAATCTAATAGGAAAGAGTTTCTTCTGGAAGTGAGGACACTTCTTCCCTGTGCCCTCAAGTCCCTTTGCCTGAAACTGGGTCACACACCCATCTCTGAACCCGTCTCAGAGCCCAGGGACATGGAATGTGCTAACTGGCCTAAGCCAGTGGGGACGGGAGCAAGTCAGCTTCATTGAACCTCAGGGATCCTCGTGGAAAATCGGGACTTTGGGACGGGGGCGAGGGGCAGGCAACGCTGGCCAGGAAGGTGTGCTGGTTTCCTACAGCCAGGTGTGCTGGCCGCCACAGCAAGTCGCCTCCAACTTGCAGGGAGTTAAGGCAACAGGAATTTCTTCTCGCCCTTTTGGTGTCCGGAGTCTGAAATCAAGGTTGGTTTCTCCCGGAGCTTCTAGGGTGAGTCTGTTCCCCGCGTCCCTTCCCAGCTGCTGGTGCTGGCTGCAAACACTCGGGGCTCTTTGGCTCGAGGATGCGTCACTCCAGCCTCTGCCCCTGTCCCCATAGGGTGCTCTCTCGTGTGTGTGTATGTGTGTGTGTGTGTATGTGCTTTCCCACCGCCTTCTTGTCACCCACCTGCTCGTGGATTTGGGGCCTGTCCTGGTCCAGTGTGACCTCATCTTTAAAAAAGAATTCTTTTACATCCTCACCCAAGGAGATTTTTTTCACTGCTTTTAGAGAGAGAGGAGAGGAGAGAGAAAGGGAGAGAGAGAAACATCGATGTGAGAGAGAAACATCGACTGCTTGCCTCTCGTATGCTCCTGGACTGAGAATCGAACCCACAACCCTTTGATCATGAAACAATGCTCCAACCAACTGAGCCACACCAGCCAGGGCGTGACCTCGTCTCAACTAATTTCATCTGCCAAGAACCCATTTTCGAAGAAAGCCACATTCTGAGATTCCAGACGGACATCAATTTTGGGGGAATACTATTCAATCCAGTACAGAGAGACAACCAGCAAATATTCACAAGCTTATAATTTTTTTGTACAAAACCAGGATTATAGGAGCCATTATGTTCAAATTTCGAAATAATTAGATGTAGAAAAGTGGCAAAAATAGTGGAGTGCCCTTCCTATCCTTCACTCAGTGTTCCCTCTTGTTAACATCTTGTGCCACCGTAACACGGGGCCCTAACCTAGGACACTGATGCGGGTGCAGTGCCGCTCACTCACACACTGCGCTAGGGCGCCCAGGCCCCCGGACCCTCGTGGCAGGCCGTGCTCGGGCCTCAGCAGCCCTGGGGCAGCCGCAGCCTCAGTGCGTCTTTGTCTCTCTCAGTCTCAACACTTTTGAAGAGCACTGGTCACTCATTTTCTAGGATATTCCTCTGTTTGGTTTTGTCTGCTGGGTTTTGCACGATTAGATTGTGATGTGCATTTCAGGCAAGAACACCCCAGAAATACGGTGTCTCCCAGGTGTGCATGATCGCCGTGTGTCAAATCACAGGTGATGCTAACCTTGATCGCGGCGCTGGGTCGCGTCTGGTAGGGTTCCCTCCTGCAGACTTGCCCCCTCCCCTCCTTTGTAATTAATACATATCTTGGTGGGTGCAGATGCTTTGAGATTATCCGGTTTATTAGAATTCTTCTGTCATGAAGAAGCTATCCTTTCTTCCCCGTTCATGCTGTTTGTAGGACCCCCACCCCTCATTTAATACTAATTCTCAGCCAACTAGATTTGCCCAGTAACCCGTGTATGGCTATATCATGAGTATCACTTAATTATTTCTCAATTACCAGACACTATTTACTCATTTCCCTCCAATTACAAACAATATTGCTATGAATGGACTCTATTGTGACCACTTCCTGGGAGTATTTTTGAGGTTACAATCCCCAAAATAACAAGTCAGAGGCCAAGTGTAGGAGCAGTTTTAGTTTTTAATAGATACTGCCAAATTGCCCCTCGGTGAGATTGTCCCAGCTGACAGTACCATCACAGAGTGTGGACAGGGTGCTTCCGTTCCCTCATCCATTCATTCAGAGGGGCGTGGGCTTGGTCAGGTGGGCGGAGGGCCTGCAGTGGGAGCAGGAGGCCCCACCCCCTGCGACTCCCAGCCCCTTTCCAATCTTAGCACTCTCTTCCTTGTTTCTTTTCTTTTCTTTTCTTTTCTGTCTCACCTTCTTTAGCATGAATAAATCCCATGTGGCAATGTTTCACAATAGTATCTTTGAATGTAATTCAAGTAAAATCCACTGTTTTAAAGCGTATGGTTTAGTGGTTTTTAGTATATTTACAAGGGTGTGCAACCATCACCATTATTTAGTTCCCGAAAATTTTCACCACCCCCAGAAGAAACCCCGTCAAGCAGTCACTTCCATGACTTCCTGCCTCTAGCCCACGGCAAACACGAGTCTACGGGCTGCCCAAAGTGTTCGTGTGGCTTTTTCCATAAGACGGCTCTTGTAGCACTTAGTTGTCTTTAACTTAATTTGAAACAATTTGACTGGATTGTATTGTGACAGCCGTCATTTCAGCGTACATTAAAAAAAATCAAAATTGGTAAATTTTTGTGTAGTCATTTTAATATTGAAGATGGAAGAAAATATGCAATTTTTTCAGCATATTATACTTTATTATTTCAAGAAAGGTAAAAATGCAACTACAATGCAAAAAAAGATTTGTGCAGTGTGTGGAGAAGGCGCTGTGATCTATTGTACGTGTCAAAAGCGGTTTGCGGAGTATTGTGCTGGAGATTTCTCCCTGGACGATGCTCCGCAGTCGGGTAGACTGGTTGAAGTTGATAGCGATCAGATTGAGATATTAATTGAGAGCGATCAACGTTACCATGTGGGAGAGAGCCGACATACTCAAAATATCCAAATTAATAAAGTCATTGGTGAAAATGAGAAATGTGTCTTTTATTTTATAGAAAACAGTAAGTGGATTTTTTTGCCAACCCAATATTTTTCTGCCTCTATGAACTTGCCTATTCTGAGCATTTCATATAGATGGAATCATATAATATGTGGCCTTTGGCGACTGGCTTTTTTCATTTAGCATGGTGTATTCAAGGTTCATTCACATTGTCAGGTGAGCCAGTACTTCCTTCTTTTTCATGACTGAGTAATACTCCCGTGAGCGGCTATATCACACTGGTAATCCATTCGCCAGCTGATGCTCATTTGGTTCATTTGCGGCTTTTGGTTTTTAGGAACAGTGCTGCCATTTATGTAGATCCCTGTGTGAAATTTTTGTGTGGACACACAGTTTAATTTTCCACGGGCATAGACTGAGGATACCCCTACTGAAGTTACACATGGTAACTGTATGTTAAGCTTTTTGAGAAATTGCCAAATTTGTTTTCCAAGACAACTGCACCATTTTACATGGATGATCCGAGGCTCCGCCCGCTCTGCATCCTTGCCAGCAGTTGCTATTGCTTGTCTTTTTGATTAGAGCTGTCCTCGTGGGCGTGCAGTGCGCTCTCGTTGTGGTTTGGATTTGCTTTTCCCTAATGACTAGTGATGGTAAACATCTTTTTCTGCATTTGCCGATCATTTGAAAATCTTTGCAGAAATATCTATTTGATTCCTTTGCCCATTTTTAAATTGGATTGCCTTTTTATTGTTGAGTTATAGAAGTTCTTTATTTATATCCTGAAAACTCGACGTTCGTCAGATAGAAGATTTGCAAATATTTTCTGCAATTTTATGGCTTTCTGAAAATGCCCTTTGAAGCACAAATGTTTTAAATTTTGATGAACTCCCATATATCTATTATTTTCTTTTGCTGCTTGTGTTTTTGGCGTCATATCTAAGAAACTATTGCCTAACTCAAGGTCATAAAGATTTACAACTATGTTTAGAGCAGTGCATTTTTAAATAAAACTTTTAACCACTACCCGTGGGAAGAAAACTGTGTATCAGGACCTAGCATCTCATATGTGCATATATTCCCATATACATAAGTGTATTGCATGTTCAATAAAAACTTTCATGAAACGATATTCTTCCTATTTTTCATTCCTTTCTATTTCTTTAAAAATAATGCTGGTCAAGACCCTCTAAATTGATCTTGCCACCCATTTCATTGGCTGGGGCCTGCAGTTTGAACACTGGCGCTTGAGTTCACAAATGGTTCTTGTGTGCCTGACTTCATCGTCTCCTCAAGGCAGATGTGTGAAGCGGGCGATGTCGCGTCTGTGTTACAGATGAGGAACCGGGAGCTTGGAGGGGTGAAGCGACTGGCCTGCCCAAGGCGGGTCCGGGGCAGGGCTGGAAGTCCGCCTGGGCCTGTGTGTTTCCGTCTTTGTGCTCGAGCCCCTGCGGTGGTCCTCACACATTAGTGCGCTTGAGAATTCCCTAGGGAGCCTTGTTAAAAGTGCAGATTTCTAGCTTCTCCCTGCAGAGATCCCCACTGCGTTTTTAAGAAGTGTCTTCTGGAGCAGAAGAGCCTGAGATTGCTCACTGCGCATTTGTGGGAGGGGCACCAACCGGGAATAAGGAGGCCTGGCTCTCCAGTTGTTGGTGCTGGGCGGGGGCCTCCATGCTGCACCCGCTCACTAATGGAGTGCCCAGGAGCTCACACGGCAGTGAGCACATTTGCGAGGGGAGGCCGTTGGGTTTTTAGAGGCCTCTGGCTGTGTGGCCCGTGGCCTGGAGCCAGGAAGCAGTCATGTTCTCTTTGCCTGAACAGTGTTTGCTTGCTCTCTTAAACGTTGAACTGACATATTCAGATAAGGGGATGTCATGTAATAATTTGATTTCTGGCATTTCTTGAAAGGTCAGATCTGATTGAGCCTGGGCTTGTGTGGCTGCAAGACCAAGAGGTGCTGGGCTTGCCTTGGGCCTGTCCCTGCTCCCTTCGCCACAGTCCCCACCGCTCCCTGTCACCTTCCACCCCATCAGCTCACCCCTGTGGGCATGTGAGAGTGTGGCCTGGAGTCCACGGTGCCCGAAGGCCCTCCCTGCTCTGGCTCTGAGAGAATAGATTGTCCCCAGCTGCATTTGACCCACATTTGGACACCCCGCCGCTTTCCCTCTGTCTTCCCCGTGAGGTCTCTTTGTTCCCTTTCCCGTGGCCGTGTGCCTCTCTGAGAGATAGTGATGGTGATGTGCAAAACCCACAGGCCCTGCTGTTAGACAGCCTTGGGTTTCAATGCCAACCTTGTCATTTCCTTACCAGTTGTCCTTGGGCAAGGTGTGACACACCTCTGTTAAGTAACCTCAGTTTTCACATCTGTAAAATAGGGGGAGCCCTTCTCACCCCCTGCTGATGTCTTCTTCCCCTGTAGTGGAAGCATCCATTAGAGTAAGCTACTGGGCTTGCCCACCAGTCCAGTCTTCCCCAGGGACGAGGGGTGATGTCTCTGACTGGTGAACTTGGGACTAAGTCTCTGCCCTCTGCAGCCTGGCCCCTTTCGCTCCTTCTCTTTGGGGTCTGTCCTCTTGCAGAGAGCTGCATCCTCTCCATGCTCTTCTGCACCCCAAGTTTTATAGGGGCAGTCTTGGTCAGTGGGGGCTGGGTGGTGGGGTGTGTAGCAGTCTGCGAAGGAGTGGGTATTTCTAATCCTGGGGCTCAGAATTAGGAAATCACTGACCTAACACCCAGAGTCTAAAATTGGCTTTATCAAGAGCAAAGAGGCCATTTGAAATTCATCCGCCTGTGTCAGTGTCTCTGTTGGTTCCGAACAGGGGCTGGGAAAACAGTCTCCTTACTGCGTCTCCTCACCTAGATAGTAGTTCCTACAATTATTGTGAGGGGCAGTGCCTGGCACATAATAGGTGCTTGAGGAATGCAATTGTTTTTTAAAATATCACTCCCCCTGTTTAGTTACACATTCAGAATAGGAAAGCAGGGCCAGTGCCTGGGGATGGATTTAAAGGAACTGGAAGAAATAGAGAGATAAGGAGGGGAAAGCAGCCTTGATAATACTTCTTTTGAAAATTGCCTTTCACATCCTGATAAGTGTATGCAAATAACATGCAAATCTCACACATATTTATTTGCATCCCTCTTCAGGAAATCTGACTGGATGTGGCCCCAGGGAAAATTTGGGTGGAGGTCACTGGATTCCTGGGAGTTTGTGGTCAGATCCTGGCAAGCAGTTGCCTGGGAACCAGTTGTGGAGGGAGGGCTGGGGGAAGGGCAGTGGTGGGTAGAAATGGTAGGGGTGAGTTGGGTGGGGCTGGGCTCTTTGGGGTGGAGGTGGGGAGAAGGCTCATTAGGATGGATCCTGTGGAAGGAGGGAGACCTGAGTGAAGGCTCCAGGGGTGTCACCAGCGACAAGGGGTAGCTTGCAGTCTGCATCCTGCACCCTTATCAGCTGTTAGGAGGGGGTTACTCCTGGGCCAGAACGGAAGCTTAGAAAGACATCTTAGAAAGGCGGGGTAGGGACCCTCCCTCCCCCCCACACCCCGGGGCTTTGGCATTTAGACAGACCTCAGTTTCCTTCCAGCTGTGTGTCACCTGAGCCTCAGGGTCCTCCCTGGAGGGGGATAATGACAGTCTCTCCTTCACAGAGCTCTCAGGGGTGCTGGAGGTGAGGAACAGCGGGAGCCTGGGGGAGGAAGGCGGGCAGCATGGCTTATTCCAGCTTCTCCTCTAGCTTCTCCGTACCCTCCACAGCCCAGCTTGGGAATCCATACCCCACACACTCCCTGTCCTGTCATCCTGATGAGCTCCCTGTGTGTAGACACCACATTGCTCCCATTTTACAGATAAGGGTGCTTGAGTCTGGGGAGGCCGAGAGCAGGGGCAGAGTCAGCTTTGCACTCAGGCCCGTGCTGTTTCTCATGACGCTCTGTGGCTTCTTCCCCAAATGCTGGAGCTGGTGGGTCACAGAGACAGGACACCTCTTCCTCTTATAAATGAAATGAAGGCCAGAGAGGTTGGGTGACTCGCCTCAGGTCATTCAGCCATGTAGAGGCAGGGCTGGAGCCAGAACTTAGAGTCTTCCTGACTGTGGTCGGCTCTCTCCTGCACATCACACAAAGCCCACCATCCCAGGCCTGCCGCATCGTGGGGCACTGATGGCACAGCGTGGTTGCTGGGGGCTTCTGGGGCCACAGTCTTGTCCCTCCAGGGAAGCTCCCAGGTCCTGCTGGCCCAGCCAGGGGTGGGTCAGATGGAGTGCTACCTGCTGGGGGCTTCTGGGTGCTTCCTACTTCCGGCTCACCTCCACTTCCCTTCCCCCTCGGTCCCTGTGCCTCTGCTCATCAGCTGCCCCTTCCCCTTCCTGTGCTCCCAGGCTGTCACTGTTTGGGGGAGATTATGCAGTGTTGACATTGGAATATGAATTAGGTGAGAGCATCAGCCAAATATTGGAATTAGGGAGAGCAAGAGCCCAGGCGGGGAGCCAAGAGCGGCTGGAGCATCTGTGTCTTGGCTGTTCCAGATGCCTGACCCGCCGCCCACCCGAAAACGACTGGTCCCAAAGCCACAGACAGACTCCACTGCAGCCAAGGCTTGGCCCCCCACTCGCCAGCCGAGGCCACTGCTACGAGGCTGGCAGGCCTCCACCTCATCAGTGCTCCCTGTCCCAAGGCCCAGGAGGAGGGAGATGCTTCGGTTGTGATTTGATGGACAGAGGGACGGCCACCCAAGGACGCACCCTTCATTTAAGCGTCTGAAAGTCCACCTTCAGTACTCTGCTCCTGTCGGTCAGATCGGCAATTGTAAAACGGGTTTCGTGGACCCCAAGGCTGCTGTCACGTTCTCCGTAAAGGAGACCTCGGTTTGGGACATGTAGTGTTAGACAGAGTTATCGCGGCATCTCTCTGAGCCTTTGATAATGTGAGCGGCATTGTGGTTCTTCAGAGGTGGGAGAGAGGTTGCAGTGTTTCCCAAACTTGTCTGACGGGCAAGCCTTCCCTCCTGCAGAGGTTTGTGGACCGGTGTTAATAGGTCTTACTCCAGTCTAGCAGCCGCTGGCACTGCTGCCCAGGGGCTGGCACGCGGGGCGCTCCGTACATGTGGGTTGACACAGATTCCTCAGAACCTCTTTCCGGCATCTGTAAAATGGAACAGCTGTGCCTGTCCTGTGCGCCTGTTTATTTTTTAAGTCAAATGGGAGGGCACCGTGTGTAGGAGTGCATTGCGAACGGCATACCTGCCCACCTTTCAGGGACGACGATCAGCCTGGTTTCTTCTCTTAACTAATCTCCTAAATGTACACGCCCTGGCAGCTGGGTGATAATGTGCCCCCAGGGGCTTCTCCACGCTCCGGGAGCACCTCCATGTTTAGGGCAGCATTTCTCGGTGCGTGCTGTATGTCTCTTCTCACTGGGGCTGGCACAGGGCAAGCTCAAGGGCACCTCACCGAGTGGCAGGACAGAAAGGCACTGGATTCCAGGGCTTGACTCCCCAGTCCAGTGCTCTAAGCCTCTGTGATGTCTGTCTGTCCCCTGGCACAGGGCAGGGCACCAGAGAGGCAGGTGACAGAGGCACTCCCTGGGTCAGGTCTTGGGGGCACCACACCTGCCACCAGCCACCCCTCCTGGTGCCCCAGCACTGGCCAACCTCCTCGAAGACGGCCATGCCCAAGTGTGTTGCTTGGAGCAGGTCCCTGGAGGAGCCCTGGGTACCTGAGGACGTCAGGACAGCAAAGGCTGTTGTCCTCATCTTCCCTCTCTTCCTCCTACAGGGCCTGCGTGGGCAGCAGCCTTGCCTCTGCCCATCCCCTCAGTGGGGATTGCCTGAACCAGGAACTGAAAAAGTCAGGGCCTACAAGGACTGAGCCACCTCCTGCAAGAGGTCCAGAGGGAACTGCAAGTCAAGAAACCAGCGGTTCCGGCCAAGATGGAGATGTAGGTAGACACACTATGCCTCCTCGCACAACCAAAAGAAGGACAACAACAACTTAAAAACAAAAAACAACCAGAACTGACAGAAAATCGAACTGTATGGAAGTCCAACAACCAAGGAGATAAAGAAGAAACATTATCCAGACCTGTAGGAGGGGCGTAGACAGGCAGCCGGGGTGGAGAGGACTCGTGGTGAGTTGGCAGCTGGTGGACCCAGTGAGGTGGCGGATTGTGGAGCGGGACAGGCCAGACTGCAGCTAGCAGACCCCACAAGGTGGTGGGGGGGCAGACCCTGTGGCCCCACATTCACATATAGATAAACCGGGAGGAACGGCGGGGGAGTGAAACAGACCGCGCAACCCAGGGCTCCGGTGCAGGGAAATAAAGCCTCAAACCTCTGATTGAAAACACCCGTGGGGGTTGAGGCGGCAGCAGGAGAAACTCCCAGCCTCACAGGAGAGTTCATTGGAGAGACCCACAGGGGCCTAGAGCGTGCACAAGCCCACCCACTCGGGAATCAGCAACAGAGGGGCCCAATTTGATTGTGGGTAGAGGTGGGAGTGACTGAAATCCATCAGAGAGCGGCGCAAACACCATTGCTCCCTCTCGGCCCCTCCCCCACGTATAGCGTCACAGCACAGCGACCAGTGTTACCCCGCCCTGGTGAACACCTAAGGCTCCACCCCTTTATGTAACAGGAGCATCAAGACAAAAAAAAAAAAAAAAAGGCCCAAATGAAAGAACAGATCAAAGCTCCAGAAATAATACAACTAAGCAACAAAGAGATAGTCAACCTATCAGATGCACAGTTCAAAACACTGGTAATCAGGAAGCTCACAGAATTGGTTGAATTTGGTCACAAATTACATGAAAAAATGAAGGCTATGCTAAGAGAAACAAAGGAAAATGAACAGGGAACCAATAGTGATGGGAAGGAAACTGGGACTCAAATAAATGGTGTGGACCAGAAGGAAGAAAGAAACATCAAACCAGAAAAGAATAAAGAAACAAGAATTAAAAAAAATGAGGTGAGGCTTAGGAACCTCCAGGACATCTTTAAACATTCCAACATCCAAATTATAGGGGTGCCAGAAGGAGAAGAGGAAGAACAAAAACTTGAAAACTTATTTGAACAAATAATGAAGGAGAACTTCCCTCATCTGGCAAAGGAAATAGACTTCCAGGAAGTCCAGGAAGCTCAGAGAGTCCCCAAGAAGCTGGACCCAAGGAGGAACACACTAAGGCACATCAGAATTACATTAGCCAAGATTAAAGATAAGGAGAGAATCTTAGAAGCAGCAAGAGAAAAGGAGACAGTTACCTACAAAGGAGTTCCCATAAGACTGTCAGCTGATTTCTCCAAAGAGACCTTACAGGCAAGAAGGGGCTGGAAAGGAGTACTTGAAGTCATGAAAGGCAAGGACCTACATCCTAGATTACTCTATCCAGCAAAGCTTTCATTTAGAATGGAAGGGCAGATAAAGTGCTTCTCAGATAGGGTCAAGTTAAAGGTGTTCATCATCACCAAGCCCTTATTATATGAAATGTTAAAGGGATTTATTTATCTAAGAAAAAGGAGATAAAAAATATGAATGGTAAAAATGACAGCAAACTCACAGTTATTAACGACCACACCTAAAACAAAAACAAAAGCAAACTAAGCAAACAACTAGAACAGGAACAGAACCACAGAAATGGAGATCACATGGAGGATTATCAACAGGGGAGTGGGATGGGGAGAGAGAGGGGAAAGGTACAGAGAATAAGTAGCATAAATGGTAGGTAGAAAATAGACAGGGGGAGGGTAAGAATAGTATAGGAAATGTAGAAGCCAAAGAACTTATAAGTATGACCCATGGACATAGGGGGGGAATGTGGGAGGGAGGGGGTGGGCAGGATGGAGTGGAGTGAGGGGGGGGAATGGGACAACTGTAATAGCATAATCAATAAAGATATTTAAAAAATGATGAAGGAAAAAAGAAACCAGCGGCCTGGAATCCCTCATTTCTCCTACTGGGCCTCAGTTTCCCCATCGGTAAGTCGAGGAGTCTCATCTACTCTGACAGCATGTATGTCTATAGGTCCCTAAACGTCATAAAGGCCTGCCCTTCCTACTTATGAACTACGCTCCCCTGTCTGCTCTCTGGTGGGGGGATCCTGTAGCCTCGAGTGGTGTCCTGCCTCTGGTCCTGGTCCTCTCGAGCCCACCACGTCGCTGGTGCCAGAAAGCTCTGTTTTGCTCTCTGCTTGTCTCTCTCTTGTGTTCAAACTTGGGATGGCTTCCTACTGCCCCTGGGGAAAGTGTGTGGCGACACCCCTTGTCCGCCATCTCTGCACAGAGACTGCATGGAATTCTCTAACACCACAGTCCCCAGCCTTTTTGGCCCCAGGGACTGGTTTCAGGGAAGACAATTTTTTCCGTGGCCTGGGGTCAGGGGGATGGTTTTGGGATGATGCAGGCTCATTACATCCAAGCTCACCTCCTGCCCTGTGGCCCGGTTCCTAACAGGCCCAGACTGGTACTGGTCTGCAGCCCGGAGGTTGGGGACCCCTGCTCTAACACACCCAAACTTGCTCGCTTCCCAGCCTTTGCTCTTGCCACCCATTCGGCCTAAAACGCCTTCTCCTTCTCCTTATGAGCAAATTTCATACAACCTGCACGACCTCACTGCTCCTCACCCACGTTTTCTTCCTGCCCCCACGGCAGGGCCACGGTGGTAAAAGCTGCCCTGGCGTGGTGGTTTGCGTGCATCATGACCAGCAACGCACGTACTTTTGACCTCCATGGATCTCATTATAGTGTCGACCATTCTACATTTGTCCTAATATTTAGCATGTTCTTTTTAAAATTAAAAAATATTATTTATGCACTCATTGGTTGATTCTTATATGTGCCTCGACCTGGGATCAAACCCACAGCCTTGGCGTATTGGAATGATGCTCTCTAACCAGCTGAGCTACATGGCCAGTGCCTATTTAGCATTTTCTTTAAAATATTAAAATAATGTCCTGGCTGGTGAGGCTCAGTGGATTGAGTGCTGGCTTGCAAACCAAGGGGTCACTGGTTCGATTCCCAGCCGGGGCCCCCAGTGGGTGAGAGGAAACCAACCATACATTGATGTTTCTCTCCCTCTCCTTCTCGCTCTCTTCCCCCTCTCTAAAAATAAATAAATAAAAATCTTTAAAAAAATCTTAAAAAAAATAATAACATTGTGATCTTGTAACATATCCAAATGGTTTAGGAGTAGAAGTGGAGCCTCCTCTTCTCCACCCGCCACCCCAGTCACCGCTCCTGGGGGGTCACTGTTAACAGTTTCTTGTGTTACTTCGCACATGTTCACATGCATGTTCAGCACATGCGGATGTAGCTGGGTCGGCTTCACTGGCCTGCGTGGTGGGCATCTAGGTTGTCCCCACTCTTTGCTGCTGCAAATGACGCTGCGACAACCGCCTTCACACGCAGGGGCTTCTGCAGGCAGGGCCTTAGAGATGGGACTGCTGGATCGCGGGGTTTGTGCCCCTAAAATTTTAATGGACGCTGCCAAACTGTCTTCAGAAGAGGCTGAACTACTCATCCCTCCAGCAACACTTGTGTGTTGATGTTTAAATGTCTGGTCACCTGAGAACAGGCCCTGGGTCTTATTTATCACGTTATCCCTGGTACCCAGTCAGGAATTAATTGGTTGCCAAGCCCCAGCCCTCTTCCCAAAGAAAAGTGGAAGCCCTTCTGTTCCTAAAAGTCTGTGAAATCCACGGTGGGACCAGGAGAACATGATCCATGACACTTGGCCCTCTGGATTGCAAAGAATCCTGAGGAGTCCTGGATACTTCATTATAAGTGGGGAGCATGTGGGTTTTGTCTTCAAAGCTGGCCTCACGGATCTGGGTTGCCATGGCAACTCTTGAGCAGGGCCGCCTTCTCCCTTCCTCCATTTTGGGAGCCCCGGTTGCCATGACAACCATTGGTACACTCCTTTCGCCCCCAACCCTGCCTCAAGGCCTCTGGCTTCCCTGTGGGGGCGCTACTATTCTCAGGACTGGAGTGACCTTGGTGTCACTGGACTCATGCACCTTGGATTCTCTTGAGAGGAGATCTGAGGGGAGCCACTCCTGGGGTGGCGGGGTGGCATGGTGGCAGAAAGCAGCACGGCCACTGTGAAGGGGCGAAGGCCCAGGTGAGGGGAGAGTGAGTGCCATGTTCCTTCCAAGCTCTGTTGGGAGGCAGCTCTGCTCTCTGCTCTACCACCACTGCTGCACGTCCAAGCCCAGCTGGCTCACTGTCCCCTGTTGACAGGAAGATGAGGTTTGGGGGTGGTTTGGGGGATCAACAAGCTACAGGGGGCTGTGTGGCGGAGCAAGCTCCCTCAATGCTCCCATTTCAGTGGCAGAGCGGATGGAACAGACTCCAGTGACCCTGCCCTCCAGGAGTCCTCAGCCTTGGAGGAAGCAGGAGGCCCGGACCATGGAGGCCACTCACAGGCCCTGCCAAGACCACCTTGCAGTTCCTCGCAGTCCCCTTTAGAGTGCCCAGAATAGAGGTCTGGGGGGTGAAACTATGCATTTATTAGCACGAGGGAATACTCTGTGGCCAAATTACAGAAGGACATTTGAGGATTCTGTTGACACTTGGAAAGCACAGCGGAGCGAAAAAAAGCAGGACCCAAATTGCTATGTGGGGATTGACTGCGACTATATAGTACCAGTGTGGACTTCTCAGAGACGGGAACCGGGTGGAAGGCAATATAAATGCAAATCCAGTTTCCCCATCCCTGCTGCTCCTTTCCCCGTCTCTGTGAACAGTCTTGTTACCTGCTCTGTTGCCCAAAGCAGGAACTTGTGATTCAAACTAGTCTTGTCTTCTGCTCTCCTGCCTCATTCCTAATAGTCACAAGTTCTGCGGGTCCTACCTTTGCATAGTTTTCACGTTTATTTCCTCTCACACAGCAACTGCCATTGCTTCGGTTCACCTCTGTGCCACATCTCACGTGGCGGGGATCTCATTGTGCCAGTGGATCGCTCTCCTCCCAGGTGTGTGTGCCCCCACCCTCTCAGCACACCTGCCATGCTGCTCCCCACGTGGCAAATCTGGCCATGCGACTCCTGTCCCTCATGCTCCTCCTTTGCTCCAGAATCAAGGACAAACTTCTTGGCGCGCTCAAGACCCGCTTCCTTAGCTCCCATCCAGCCGTTCCTCTCCCGAGCCTTGCTTCCAGCCCGTAAAACCATAGGCAGTTCTCTTTCATTTTTCTGGACTGTGAACCACTCTTCCCTCTGACAGGAACACCTCTGTCTGCCTCAACTGCCTGGCCAACTCTTATCTACCTTTGAGATTTGACTCAGGACTTCACGAGATGGTGGAAGACAGATGTTTCCAATCCATTCTCCTCCTGAAAACTGTATAGACACCACCAGAAGCCTGAATTCTGTCTTTGATGGGAGTAGGAGACTTCTTGACGTCCTGATCTCAGTGCATGGAGGGTGGGAAGATGCTAGAGGCGGGACAAAGACTGAGCAGAGAGGAGGAAGGTCAAACCTCCAGACTGATGGGTGGGAAAGTATTGAGGAGGAGCAAGCTGATTTCCTGTACAAGTAACCCAAAGAGGTCAGGGGACGGGGGCACCAGGAAGAGGAATAGAGACAAGGATGACAACAGGGGGGTAGTTTGAAAGTCACTGTAAGGAGTAGGCAGTCTTCCAACTGCTCGCCTTCATCCAGTGCAGCCAGGTGTCTGTCCCTTTTAGTCCCTTGAGAGACCAGAGACTCTTACGTCTGTACCCCACCCCCAACCCCACAAGGAGACAGAAGTATATTTTCTCTGGAGGAACCAAACAGCCCCAAAGAAATAACCCATAGATGCTTAATTTTAGGAGGATCTAGCAGATAAGCTGGCAGGAGCACCTGATTGTTCTGCAGTGAAGTCCATCCAGTCGACACGTCAGGCATTTAAAGCCTCCAGGTGGCCTTGTGGTGGCCTATTCTTAGATGTGAGCCTGAAGCCAAGGATCACTGACATCTGGAAGAAGGTTTCCCTCATTCCTCTCTGAGAGAGATATGAACTAAGAGGAAATGGAGGTTATACATTGAGTGGGACATACGGTCAAAGAAATCATAATTGATATTCTTAGATGAGAGAATATGGAGTGGAATAAAAGAAGAAATAATCAGAGAAGAAAGAACTCTTAGAAGTAAAAACTGGTAGCAAAAGATTAAAAAGTATGAAGAATTGGAAGATGAAGTCAAAGAACTTTCTCTGGAAATATACAGAGAGAGGGGGGTGGGGAAGAGATGGGCTAGAGGAGGAACAGGAGAGAAAACTTAATAAATATAGGGATCCCTCAAGGAGTTCTAACGTTTAGTTCATGAGAGTTCCAGAAATAGAGAAAGGAGGGAATTAAACTGTCAAAGAAATAATACAAGACAATTTTCCAGAATGAAAGAACACAAGTTTCCAGGTATCAAGGTACACTGAATATCCAACTCAATGAATGAAAAAATACCCACATCCAAGCTCATCATTATAGTTCACATGCAGAGATAAAGGGCAGTTCTTCAAAGTTTCTGGAAAGGGATGGAATTAGGATGTGGTGAGTGAGGCCTTGCCTGGTGTGCAAAATTGAAGGGGGCACCAAAACCTCAGTGATTGCGATTAAAAAAAGTAAATGCAGTTTTTTTTTTTTAAAAGCACAATAATCCATGATGAACAAAATAGCAAAATTTAAAATAAAGACAGGATCTGATGGGGCTGGAAATAGAGTGAGGCAAATGAGGTTCCTATCTCGATTTAAGACTGATATTTCACTTATCATGACTTTTCCGCATTAATTGCTATTTTTTCAAATATGCATGAAATATTATCCATTGCGATCAGCGGGTTTTGGGCACTTACATTTTGCGCTGGAGGTGAGTACTACACTCACCTCACCCTGGTCCCAGCCCTGCACATACAAGATCAGGAACAGCAATGGCATCAAACTTCTCGACAGCAATGTTGGAAGTTCACAGACAATGGAACCAGTGCCTCTCAAAATTCTGATTGAAAATGTTTTACCTCCTAGAATCATTTTATACCAACTCAGACCACCAATTAAATATGAGGGTAAAAAAAAAAAACCTTGCTAGACATATAATGTCTTAAAATAACTTGCCTTCCATGTAGCTTTTCTTATGAAACTGCTGAAGGTGTGCTCAGTTATAACCCGGAAGCCAAGGAGGAAGGTGTGGGATCCGGCAGACAGGAGGGAAGGGGTTCCTTGGGTGACGGCTAGGGAGGACTCTGCCTTGGCCCAGCGGGCAGCCGGTCTGGACCCGCAGGAAGTCAGAGGGCTCCAGGGGGTAAGGGAGTTTGTCCCCAGGAAAGTAAGTGCGACTGACAAATTATCTGACAGGTTTGGTCCTGTGGAAAATCATATTGAGGGCATGGAAAGATTTAGTCAATTGTTTCTTAAAAAAAACAAACCTAAATTGATGAAAAATGAGGTAATTATTAACAGAGAAAACAAAAATGAAAGGGAATAGGCCCAGAGTCTACTACTTGGCCTAGAAATAAAATCTATTTATGTGGTCTTAATAGTGAAGATGTAGATTAAGAATGAAAAAAAACCCTGAGATATAAGTATTTTGGAGGGGTGGCAGAAGGGGAAGAGGGAATGGATGAACACTTTGTCTCCCAAACTGGGACGCTGGTCCACGTGGAAGACGCTGACTCAGATGTGTTACTTAGAAACAGGGAGGGAAGCAGCAGGAGAAACAGCTTCGGGGGAGCAAGGTGAGGAAGGCGGGGTGAGAGAGGGAGAAAGGGAGAAAAAAGATTCTGCTACAATATTTTCAATTGTAAGCCTTTTAGCACTGCTTGTCTTTTCAAAAGATTTACAAGTCACACTTTGATTAAAACAAAAAAAAAAGTAAAAATAGGTTTGATCCCGTTTTTCCTCTGTGAAGTCTCCTTGACCACCCCAGGCATCCTGGCCCCTTCGCTCCGGGAGCCAGGTGGGGCTGGTGTCCCTGGGACTGACAGGGGGCAGGGGCTCAGGAAGGGCTCCTGGAGAATAAGTGGATGAGTTCCTTTTTTTTTTTTTTTTAAATTGGTTAAATTAAGAAGAATAAAAGAAGCTTTTGAAGAGGTTGCATTGGAAAAGTCATACTAGCAAAAGGGAGCTTTGTCTTGCAATCCCTGTCACAGGTGGTAGTGACACATTTTTTTCCCTTTCACTTCAGAGGGTGGGGCGGCATTGGTTGAGGTTATAGGGTGGATAGAAACGGGTTTGGGTTTAGAGACAGACATACCCAAGCCCCGACACCACCTCCACCATTCACTAGCTGTGAGTTTGAGGCAAGCGACTTCACCTCCTGCAGCCTCAACTTCCTCATCTGGCCAGTGGGAGAATTATAGAGAAAAACCTCTTGTCGGGTTGTTACTGAGGATTAGGAGAACACAGGTAAAGTGCCAAGGACACAGCAGGTACTGGGTAAACGGCGATGGCCTTGTTAAGCTGCAGGACGCTCAGTGAGCGCAGCTCTCCCCTTGACCCCACCTCCTGAATTCCGGTCCTCACAGGACCTCGGGGAGCTGCCCGCACCCCGGTCTCTGTGTGGGCTGCCTGCCTATTGGCAGAGTGTTCAGAGCATCCGCACAATTTCAGGGACGTCTGAGTCATTCCGCTTTGGGAGCTGCGCTGACACGGCTTCAGTGGCTTCTCCTGGTTTCTAAACAAAAGTTTGTTTAGGTGGGAACAGCTTCAACGTGAGGTTTCCCTGATTTTCACACGACCTTTGAATGCCCCCGATTTGCAGTTGCTTTCTTTCTGTAATGAAAACCTGGATCGTCTCGGAACACAGAAACTTAATTTGATGCTGTTGCCCTGTGTCTGCCCTAGCTTCCCCTCTCCGTTTCACTGGTTCCCACCGTCTCCTGCCTCCCTCCCTGCTCCACGCACCCACTCACCGGCACTGGGCCTCCACCCCGACTCCATGGGAAACGCTTGGTTATAAATCACCAGGCGCCTCCCACGGGCCACATCAAGAGACCGTTCATAAGCTCCTTCTTCAGGCAGCATTTAAACCCCTCTTAGATTCGTCCTCTACCTTGGCTTTGGGACACAAAAAGGAGTCTCCTATTTGTTTACTATTTTAAAACTCATTTGTCTTCACTCTTGATTCTGCAATTATTCCCTAAGGTCCAGTCCTTTTTTCCCTTTTTCTTTATTGCCTCATTCTTGGGACTTTAATGAGCTCCTTTATGCAGACTGTTCCTTGGGCTCTCTCTCCATTCCATCCCAGGCTCTCCCTGGGGTCCCCCTGCTGAGTCTCCGGGGACCTCCTGGACATTTTCCCTGAGATGTCGTGAATTGACCTCACCTCTGAGTCAGACCCTGCCATCTGCCTCAAACCCCTGTCATCTCACTTCCCAGTCTTGGTTAAAGGCTTTTGAAATCTTAAGAGTCACTCTTTGCTTCTCTCTCCTTCTTTGCTTCCTGCCTACTTTTCCCTCAGTGTTACTTCTTGAGCCAGCACTCTGGCCTACTCAGGGTGGTCTCCACACTGTGCCCAAACCTGTGGTCACTCCTCTGCTATGTCTGCACCATCTGCGAGGGCACAGTGTCACAGCTGCATTTTTCAAAGACTATTTTAGTGTTAGCTGATTCCATGTAGACTCCAAGGACAGCGCAAAGTGTCCTGTGTCCCCGGTGGGTCAGCCACTGTGAGGTTCATGGTCCAGCCTTCTCCGTGGAGTCCTGGGTCTACCCTGCAGGGGAGGTGTGAGATCCTTAAGAATTTAGGGACTAGTCAAGGATCCTGTGTGAATGACTCACAGACATGGACGACGGAGCGGGGATAGACTGTGGGCAAGAGGGGTGGGCTGAGTGGAGGGGGCAAAAGGGGGAAAAAGAAATTGGGACAACTCTAATAGAATAAACAGTAAAAAAAAAAAAGAATAAGTAATTTTGAAAAAAAATTAAATTCTCCAAATTCTTAGAGCATGTCTAAGACAGATCAGTTATTCTCTCACTTCTGTGACACATTATTATGCTAACACTGTCTCTGCTTTTTCATTTAATCTTGCCAAGGACACTCTCTCCTCAAGGGCGGGGGCGCCCTGCACATTCCGTCTTCTGCATCTCGTATTCATCCCCACCCGTGTCTCTGTGGCGGTCATTGCCATGGGATATCTATCCAGATCGACTCCCACCTACGTGTGCCATCTACTCTTCTCCCTTCTACATGGTCACAGTGCAGAGAGTCGCTGGATGGGACGGGGCTCTTAGCCACTTTTTGTCATGGATCCCTACGGTGGTTCGATGAAACCTAAAAATCTCTTCTCAAAAATAGAATTTTACATACATTAAAATACACAGGAAACATTATAATGTGGTTATTGAAATATTAAAAACCAGATTGAGATACCATAATATTATGCATCTTTATTAATATATTAAGTAATCACTATCATTTCAAAGTACTGATGAATGTAAATGAGTCCATTGAGATAGCTGCCATAGCGTGTGTGGTAGGAAAATCTCTGCATAGCTACCTCACGACCCCGTAGCCCGCATTTACAACGGAAGGGAAAGCTGCTCGAGTTAGAGATCGGTAAACACAAAGATGTAATTTTTTGCTTCATCTAAGTTCATGGCCCCCCTGAGTTCTGTCCATGGATTCTATCAGTTCTTACTGTGGGCCCCAGTTGAGAACCTCACCCCTGCTTCCCTCACGAAACCCTCCTTGACTACCACACTTCTATTTGAGTTTTCCCTCATGCTGACCTCTTACAACATTCATTCATTTATCAAGATTGCTTATGCTCACGCAAGCCATTGTACCTGATGTTGGAGGTCCAGATGTTGATCAGTAATATCCAGTTTTGCAATCAATAGGAGAGACGGACATTGTCTCACCTGACTATCACTCCAAATGTAACACGAAAAGCTCAAGGGAGAACCTCAAGCAAAGGTCTGCAGTATCTGGAAGAGGCAGAAGTTAATAGTTCAACTGGGTGGGGAGGTGGGGAAAGGAAGATGTTTCAAGAGGAAGATGGCATTGAGCTTGGCTCTGAGCAGGAGTAGGATATAAACAATTTCTACGTTGTTTAAACAGATCTTGCTGTTTTTCTTTTTCCTTTGTCTCACTTGTCACAGGCAATATGAATTCCCGAGCAGGTAGGGACCGTGTTTAAATGTTTTGTATTTCCCAGAGCCCATGACAGGGCTGAACATGGGCTCTCAGTGTGTGCTTGTCAACTGTTTTTTTTTTTTTTTTTTTAATGTAAGCTTCTTTATCAGTTAGTTATTGCTGTGTAACAAGCCACCCCCAAACCCAGAGGTTTTAAACAACAATCTGTTCTCTTGGGTCTCTGGGTTGTTCTGCTGATCTAGGCCAGGACTGGCCGACTTCAGTTGGGCTCTGTGGTCATTGGCAAATCATCCAGAGGCTGGCTGCCCTAGGATGGCCTTGGCTGGGTGACGCGGCTCTCTCCTGCGAGTCACAGGGCCACGCCCAGAGTCAGTGTGGAGAACATTACCCTAGGGCAAGGCTATGGAAGGCCTAAAAAATTTTGGCCGTTAATGTAATCAGTCTACCATAGTCTCCCCAGTTAAACAATCAGCTTTCAGCCCTCTGTGGACTGAGATGATCTAAATCAATAAATAACTGCGTACACAAAACAGTTAGCGATAGAGGAGCAATTTGTAAATTCAGCTAGTGACGTGGCCTCTCCTGTGGCTCCATCCTGAGTGCTTTAAGAATGTTGTCCACAGAGACTGCCCAGGCCACCGTTTCATTATTACCATTTCTAACTGGGATGCAAACCCACTGAGCTGTCCCTTCGTGTTTGACGTTTCATCAGTTAAACGCCCCTCACGATTTCTCACAGCGGTATTTTCTTTACCCCCGAGGACGCCTGCAACAACCCGGAACGCATTTTCTTTGGTACTTGACTCTAAGTTGCTATAAATATCAGCCATTCTGTCAGCAGCTCAGGGTCATAGCTCAGGCTTCCTGAACCAATATCATTTGCCCCTCGCCCTGAGTTCTGTCTGTTAGAGGCAGCAGCCCGGTAGGCAAAGTGAAGTGGAAAATGCAGGTCAGAACACAGTTCCCTGAATAACTGAGGCAAAAGTGGATGTGTGTGCAGGGGTGGGGTGGGGTGGGGTGGGGCGCATGGGGCAGGGCAGATTTATCCACACAACTACTTTCATTCCTCCAGGCTGTGCTGCAGGGGAAAGCCCAGTTTTCGAGAACACGAGGCTGGGTAGGGCGTGGTGTGGGCAGTCACGCAGACCTGAAAGTGAGTCATGGCTCACAGTCTACGGGCTCTGTGACCTCCGTCAAGGGGCTCAAATCTCTGAGCTCCGATTTTCCCTTATCTGTGAAATGGAGCCATTTATATACCAGTCTCTCAGTGTGAAGTGAGGGTTAAATTGCCAGCATTCAATAAGTGTTTGATGCTATTTCTTACAGATTAAAAAAAAACAACCTTGAACACAGTTACCAGTAGTAGGGATGTGGTTCTCTGTTAGTGTGAGGAAGAGCCCCTGGGAGGCCCGCCTTCTAATCCCAGCCCTGTCGCTAATTAGAGGGCCATTTAAGCCTCTGTTTCCTCATCTGTTGAGTAGAGCAATTAAAATTGTCCTGCCCTGAATTCACAGCTTTGTTTTGACAATCAAATGGCCTATTGTACTGGGAGTGCTTTTGCAAGAATAATTAAAAATCCCCTTGAATACACTCGAAGTAATGCTGCAGTTACGGGTCGCTCCCACGTGAGATTTCGCGCAGTGCCTACTCCGCGCCCAGCGCTTGGCCCTGCCCCTGTTGTTAATGGCGGTGCCGACGCGAAATTAAAATTACAAGCGTGTTCCCTTCCAGATGTTGTTGCTACAGGCTCAAGGTGCTCTTTTAACTGGGACATCAGGCTTTCTTGAAATAGACAAGAATTCTAGAAACATGACATTGTGGGCCTGATTCATCGCTTCGACTGGCCGCTGACTCATTCTCTTCTTGAGAGTTTCTTCAGCAGTAACTTTCATTACATCACTTACTTGTTTTTCTTCCCTTGACTTATTCTCTTTCTACAATTCTTGTTTATCATCTCAGTGATTGGCCTGTCTCACCTGTGAGACACTTGTGTGAACTTTCTGGACTCTAGAAATAGGAAGAAAGTTTCTAATGCATCTCTATTAATGTGAACACCCCCCCCCCCCACCCCCGCTGGGAGGCTGGTATACTTAAACTACCTCAGCGGAAGAAATAATTATGACTTTGCTAGTGTTTCACAGAGCTCATCTTACCGACTGCTCTCAGGCACCTACGAAGCAGGTATGATCCAGTTAAAAATGCAGGAAGAGATGCTCCAAGAAGGGGCCATAACTTGCCTAAGGCAGTGCGTTGTCCCGAGTCTTTACCCTGCCCTACACCCACACCTTTTGCCATGTCTTCTGCAACTTCCTCCTTCTCTGACTCTGGGCTTGGCCAGGTCACTTGCTCCGGCCAGTGGGATAATGGTGAATGTGGTGTAAGCAAAAGCTTGAAAAGTCCTTGTGCAATCAGTCTGGTCTGCTGTCCTTCCTGTACCTCTGCCATGGCTATGAGACCATGCTTGGGCTGGCCTAATGGGGGCTGAGGGACAGGTGGAACAGAGCTGAGTCACCCCAGTTGTCCCAGCTGAGACAGCTTAGATCACTCCTGGCTAACCAGACCCTTGGCGCGTTAGGGAGCCCAGCCATTGTCATCTGCAGAGCTGCCTAGCTCATCATCCCAGAAGCGTGAGCTACAAACGCTTACTGGTGTCTGCCGCTGTGGCTCTGCGGTTCTGTGTTTCACCGCGACCTCGTGGCAGCCCTGAGTGCGTGGGATCGGCACGCAGGACGAGTAGCTCTCTGGGATGGGGCGGGCCTAGGCTTGCATTCCAGCTCTGCTATTTGGAATGTGTTCTTTTAGGGACTAAATTTTCTTATCTTTAAAATGAGGTAATCATACTTCCTTCATAGGGTTTCGGGGAAGATTAAACACAAGGAGAAATAAACAAAGGTCTTAGGACACAGTAGATCAGAGAGGACGTTGAAAAAGTGGTGGCCTCTCACAACAGTGCTCCAAAACAAAGGACTTTGGGGCTGCAGGCCCTGATCGACCAGACCAAGGGCTGTGCCAGTGTGAAGTCAGTGCCTTCCCATCTGCTCAAAGGTGAGGGTGAAGGCCGGATGGCCAGGTTCCAGCCTTCCAATGAGCGGCAGCTTCCCCGAATCCTTCATTGTAGTGTATGGAGCAACGATAGGCCTTAAAAGTAATATTGCCCTGGCTAGTATGGTTCAAAGGATTGGGTGTGGGCCTATGAACCAAAGGGACGCCACTTCAATTCCCAGTCAGGGTACATGCCTCGGTTGTGGACCAGGTCTCTGGTGGGAGTGGGCGTGAGAGGTAACCACACATTGATATTTCTCTCGCTCTCTTTCTCTCTGCCTTCCCCACTCTCTAAAAAATAAAATAAATAAAATAAATGTAATCTTTAAAACAAAAGTAAAGTTGCTTACATTGAGGGGGATAAAAAAAGCCAAATCCAGTTTCCCCTCGGGCCAGTGGTGTAGCACATTGATGGCAGTGAATGGGGAAAGGGCTGTTGCTTTTGCCCTGGGCGCGCGTTGGCTTCAGATCAAGGCAGTCAAAGCACCTTTGGGTGCGGTGGCCGGGGGCCTTAACGCCTGCTCCGACACCCTGTCCTTTGTCCTCCTGCCTGAGCATGTGTTTTTGTGACAGATCATTTAGGAATGTGACTATGCCCTGGGAGGTTTTGTTTTGTCCCTTGGCCTTCTTTTCTGGGCCCTTTCCATTCCTCCGAAGTCATTGTCTTCTTAACATGACAAATACACTCGGGTTAGCCTCTGGCCAATTATCTCAGGGGGAAGGAAAAACAACAGGAACCCAAAGCTGCAATATGAGGCAATTAACTCTGTAAGATCTAAAAAGGTGTGAGATGCTCTTTGAAAATTAAAAAAGAAAACAATGCATACACACGAGTGGTTTTCTTTCTGAACAGAATGATCTTGGGATGTTTTCTTAAAAATTCAGCTCTTTCCCTCTCCCCCTCTCCACTCCTGCTCCAGATAGCTCACTTCTCTTTACCTTCTCTGACGGTGGCCACGGGGTGACGACAGTTAAATGCACTGGGCTCTGCCTCCAAATCATCGTGTGTGACCTTGGATCCATCACATGGCTTCAGTGCTGAGCTTCAGTTTCTTACCAGTAAATTTCTACATTTCTGTAAAGCTCTCTTTACATATTTTTAAAAGAATACAATACCATAATGTATTGTTTCTTAGTTCTCTGTGTCGATTGGGCTCGGTCGGGGATGGATTCTTTCTCAGAATCTCTCGCTGGGTTGCATAGGTGGTGGTTGGGACTGATATACCCTGAAGGCTCAACGGGGCTGGCTGTCCCAGATGGCCCACGCTCAGGCAGGCCGTTAGCTGGGGGTTCGGCTGGGCCTGTCAAATGGACTGCCTAGACATGGCCTCCCCGTGTGACACGGGCTTCTCGCAGTGTGGCGTCTGGGTTCCGGGAGTGAGTGTTTCATGGTGAGGGGTTCCCAGACATCCACGTGGAAGCTGCAAGGAAGTCATAAGGAAGAAGGTTCCTTATGACTTAGACTTGGAGGTACCAGGACATCACTTTTGCTACATGATTAGGTTTCTTGTGATGCTAAAATTTAATACTTTCATGACCTGGATCTCCTGTCCTCTGCTACTGAATCAGATACAAGTTTGTGAGGCTGAGCAGAGAGCCAGCTGGGCCTGGGCACAGAGGGGTTGTCTCATGCTAAAGACGGGAAAATAGGGTGGATGCGTCATCTTAATTATCTGGGAAGGGATCTCAGGCTAGATTGTCATCTCCCAGCGCCTGCTGCTTTCTTTCTGTGGCCACCTGTGGGCTCTGAATCTCTGTTCCTCACTCCGCCCTGCCACTCTCCCCCCGCCTCCGTAGAATTATGATGCTAGACATGTGTTAGGCATGTGAGGGTGAGAAAGACAAGATAGAGTTTCTACTTTTTATCTAGATGAGAAGATAAGCTATAGGGAGAGGAAAACATCACTATGCACAACAGTGACTGAGTGTTGAATGGGTGTCGCAGTTGCAGAGTGCTAAAAGCATTCAGGGGAAGGAGAGGTGGGGGGAGGAAGTCTTCCTGGAGGAGGTGACCCTTGATCTGAATTTGGAAAGGTGAGTGGGAATTACCCAAGAAGAAGTGGGAAGGGTACGTCAGGAAGAGGGACCCGTCTGAGTAAAGTAGAAGCAGTGGTGTGTTAGGGAACAGCAACCCATGGGGGTGATGCAGTTGAAGAGAAAGGTGGGAGGACGGTAGAGGTAGGAGGAGAGGAGGAGGTAGGAGAGGGGCAGGAGATGCAGGCAGTGCCCAGGGTCATGCATGGCCTTGGTGGACAGACAACAACACCTGTTTTTATGGACACGGGCACAACAGCTCAGGAAGATAAAGGGACTTGACTAAGGTCACACAGCTTATAAGTAGCCAAGTTGGGATTTGAACCCAGGGCTCTGTGACTTCTTGGTCCCATCCCTCTTCCACCATAGCAACCTGATCAAACTTCAGTTGCTGCCACTGGGCTTCCCAGCACCCTCCCTCGCTTCCCTGAGGCTCCTGGCAGACGAAGGGTGTTGCTTTTCTGCATGATTTATTGTGATGACTTCAATTAAACCATCTTGCTGTCTTGTGCTGGATCAGTGAGCAGCTCCAGGGAATCGATAAGCAGGGCTGGCTACCAGGGAAGCAGGTCTGCCCCCTCCTTGTCCCTGCCAGTCCCAGGCCTGAGCTCCTGTCCCCATGCCCAGGAAGGACTCAACAGTGGGAAGCGGGGGCCACAAACAGGGAGCAGGTCACAAAGAGACAAGGAAGCAGGTGTCTCTTACCTTTCAGACGCAGAAGGTGAATGGCTTGCCATTAGGTGCTCATCCTCCCTGGTCCTGCCCGCTGCTGCCCCTGCCCTGCCTTCCTCTGGGTCATTTGGATTTGTAGCTGCAGCTCCAGGATGATGGGCCATCCCCATCTGGCTGTCTTCAGTGCAGGCCCAGTACACAGTGAACCTTGACCCCAAGGTACAGGGGCCAACCACCTTGTCCTAACTTGTTAGCTGACCTTGGGCAAGTTGCCTTTTCTCTCTGAGACTTCTGGGGAAAACCGCAGGGTGGAAATTGAAATCCACTAGGCTGTTATTCTCCATTTGTCCCTCTGATTTAGGGTGTCTCCTTCTTCGCCCTGCTCTGTGCCTCAGAAGGGCGACGACCCCTGTGAGAAGAATCAATAGGCACCCTTGCCATTTGGCTCCAGTTTGGTTTGGCCAGTGGGAGACTCTGGCGGGAGACTCTGGTGGGAGACTGCAGGGCGCAAGGAGAGAGAGGCTGGAGTATTTCTTTCCTGTGACTTCTCTGTGGTGTTTGCAGGGGCTATGGAAATGCCCTTGGCCTGGCCACAGCTCCTGCCAAGCAGCCCTACCCATCTGTCCCAGCCCTCTCTGGGCTCCGGCGACCCTCCTTCCTCCCTTAGCCCTGTAGGCAGGGGGGTGGCTTCCGTCTGTTGGTAGTCTTCATTCCTGGCTTCTTTAATCATGCTTGTCTCTCTGTAAATAGTCCGTCTTCATTAAAGTCTCTTCAGTGGGCCTATGTGAGTGGGTTCTGCTTCCTGCTGGGATGCTGATGCAGCCTCTGAAGGCTCCTTGCAGCTTCAAGGGACGGCCGACTCTCAGGGCCCCCAGCTCCAGCTACCCGGCCATAGAGAGCGTTCAGGCCGAGGGCCCCCAGCTCCTCAGCAGCTTTTCCTTCTCTTCCTCTAATCCCCTCACCCCCAGTTGTAGCTCAGATCCCCGTTATTTGGCTTTTATTTTAATCCACTTGCATCATGACTTAGGTACAGCAAACTGTACCCATCGAGGGCACCATTAGGTAAGTGTCCACCCTGTTGCCCAGGTCTGTTGTAACAGCTTCCTAATTAGTCTCCAGTTTTCCTTCTCGTCCTGCAAATCCACACGTCTCAGATCAGAGCATGTCACTCTCCTGCTCAAAAAACATGGCTGGTACTTCTGTGCCTTGAGGTCAAAGCCCAAACTCCTTAGAGTAACCTGTGAGGTCCTCAGGAGCCATGAAGCTGCCCCTCCCTACGGAGGCTCCAGCCACTGTCAATGACTTGAGTCACTCCCTCCAAGCTCCCTGCCTTTGCACAAGCTGTCGCTAGACCTAAAGTACCAAGCACCCTCCCTTTCAGACCCTCAGCTTCCCTCTGTGCCTCAAGATGAAGCACGATCCACTTTAGGATTCTTCCCTGATGGTGCTCACAATGGGCAGAGCCCCTCCTCTGGGCTTCCTCACCATTGGGTGGGTATTTCTGTTATTATACTTACCCTGAACCGTTAAGGATGTCTGTCCCTCTTATCTGAGTGAGCAGCTTAAGGTTAGAGTCCGTCTTTCATCTCTGTACTTCTAGCCTGGACCCTCTACATGGTGCACCATGGACTCATCCATTATAACAAAGATTTATTGGGAGCCTACTATCTCTTCGGCAAGCACTCCTCCAGCATGGGCTTAAGGGATTGTACAGACAGGTGTTCTAGTTATTTGGCTGCTGTCTCCCAGGTCCCCATCCACCTTTTACACTCTGCCTGTAATGCTGGGTGGGAACGCTGCAAACGACTTTGTCCTTCATCGTGGCACTCCCTGCTTTCACCAGCAGTGGCTCTAGCAGGAGACTGGAAGCCTGGGGGAGAAAGGAGGGACCTGCTTCTTCCTTACTGCTAGCTGTGTCTTGTTGGGGTTGCCTCAGCAATGGCCCTTGGGCCTGGTAGAGTGGCTGGTTTGGGCCTCCAACCCCTTTCGCCACTCCTGGAACTGCCTCCTGGGCCTCCTCCAAGGTGAGGAGCCACTGGATGGTACCTTGTTGGGGGCTGGGTCTCAGCTCTGTGGGCTCCTCCTCTAGTTCTTAGATTCTCACAGCCCCGCCATGTCCTATGGTTCTTACATCTGTCTTACTTCAGTGCTCCCTAAAAGGTATGTCTCCTTCTAGTATGTTTTAAATGAACTCCTTTTATTAAATTATCACTGTGGAAATATCCAGTGCAATTCTTATTTTCCTGATGGGACCCTGACTGATATACCAGGGAAGACCCTGGGTCTTGTGGACCTCAAGTTCAAGTTGGGGAAGATAGACAACAAACCGACAGAGAGCCCAGTAATAAAAAGTGCTCTGATGGAAAATAAGGCGGGGTAATGGATAGAGCCTGGTCTGCTTTAGACTGGGTAGCCAGGGCACGTCTCTCCAAGAAGGTGGCATTTCAGCAGAGAAAGAGATGGTAAGTTTTCATCCATGCAAAGAGCTGGGGAAGAATGTTCCAGAGAAAAGGACCAGCCAGTGCAAAGGCCTACGGAGGGAGTTGGCTCAGAGAATTCAAGGGTCAGAAGGAATTGAGGGGTGGAGCAGGGAGTGTGCTGCAGAGGATGAGGGCGGACAAGGCAGGGTGAGGCTCAATCACTGGGGCCTCCTTAGCCATCCAGGGGTGTCCAACCTGCGGCCTCTGGGCCACATGCAGGCCAGGGTGGCTGTGAATGCAGCCCAACACAAAATCATAAATTTACTTAAAACATTATGAGATTTTTTTGTGATTATGTGTCACAGCGTATTTCATGTGTGGCCCAAGACACCTCTTTTTTCAGTGTGCCTCGGAGACGCCAAAAGGTTGGACACCCCTGGGCCATAAACTTTTTTTTTTTTTAATTCTGAATGTGTTAGAAAGCCTTTGGAAGAGACAAAATCTGACTTACAGTTTAAAAAGATCTCCCTGGCTGCTGAAGAGCAGACAATCTGGAGTGTGCAAGAGCGGAAGTGCGGTTCTCCCCCGAGCAACAGGTAGGCATCTTTCAGGAACGAGGAAACTGAGCCTGAGAGAGTTTGCAGGACTTGTCCTGGGTCACCTGGGTTTGGGCTTCAGGTTCTCAGGTCAGTGCTCCTTCGTGTCTGTCCATTCTCTGAGCAAGGCATAACTGACTGAGCCCCAGGCAAAGCGTCTCGGCCCAATGGAGGGAGAGGAGGAACCGCCTTGGGCAGCCAAGCACAAGCCCTTGACAAATGTTCCTGCTTCATGGTAGTGCCCAACTTCTGGTTTATTCAGGTTGTGCCATCCTGGTCAGCCACAAGGAGAGGTGGGGGTTGGGGGCAACAGTGGCTAGAAAGAAAGACAAGTCTCCTTAAGGATTTCTGTAGATGTTGGCATGAAAAGTCAGATACTCTCTTTTCCTCCCCCAGTCCATCAGCAAATCCTTTCAGGGGTGTCCAATCTTTTGGCGTCTCTGGGCCACATGGGAAGAAGAGTTGTCTTGGGCCACACATTAAATACACAAACACTAATGAAAACTGATGAGTAAAAAAAAAAAAAAAAGGTTTTAAGTAAATTTATGATCTTGTGTTGGGCCACATTCATAGCTATCCTGGGCCACTTGTGGCCCATGGGCCGCAGGTTGGACACTCCTGCTAGACTCTCCCTCAAACCATTTCCTGCTCTGACCACTTTTCTATAGGGCCACCAGGAAGCACCATTTCTATTTTACCCCAAAGGGCACCTCCCACATCAACTATAATGTGAATGATGCCCCAGAGTTGTGCAGGAGTTCTGCTTCCCTCCATCCCCACTGCTGTCCCCGTACTCCAGCCGCCACCCTGTCTCTCACCTGATTTCCTGCAGCTGAGACTAGATCTCATGCAAGGGAAGACCCTGGCCAGGAGCTCACAACTAGAGCGAAGGATACTGTGGAGCTACGGAGTTGCCGAAAACAGGAAGAAGGGGCATTTTGGGTAGAAGGGAGGGTTATCTTTTTAAGTAGAGGTGGGAGTAAGAAAAAAAATATTTCTATATGCTTCAGGCAATAGGTCTGTGCTTTATTGAAAGAATTCTTCCTTCTGTGGGTAATATAATCTGGCATTTAGGGGGATGGGAGGAAAAATGGCTGGATGAGTCCCTGGAGTGCTGCTGGGTGATTTCAGCATTTTTCTCCACAACTAGGAAAGAGAGGAGGATGGAAGACTGTGGACCAAGCTAAGACATCCTTCCACGCTTGGGAGCTAGACAGGCATGAGCTTTGGGAGCCCGCAGAGCCTCGGACCCCCTTCTAAACTTGCACCGTGTTCTGATGGGCTTTCTCTGCCTGCCTCAGTTTGCTCCTCTTACTGATTGACCATGGTCGTCCACCCCAGTCAGATCCCTGTCCTGTGTGGCCAGTCCAGTCCCCCCACCAGCCGCAGTGACACCTGGGATTGACTGGGTTCTGAAAGGTCCGGCCAGCCAGCTTTTTACCACCACCAGATTCTTCCTCATTAAGCAAATGAATCACAATCCTAATTAATTTGAGCAACAGAATTTATGTAACTACTCCCAGCAGGATGTCTGCTCTCAGTCAGTAGCAAGATTAATTCCTCTCTCTGGGAAATTCCAGCCGTGCTGGTCAATAAACCTTAATGATGACTGAAATCTCCCATCTGTCTCTGCTCAGGGCAAGTAACCCCTGCTAACCAGACACCCAGTGGGTTTGATGCAGCACCCCAGACACCGAGAGGACAAGGACAAAACCTCTCAGCCCAGATGGGTCCCGAGCCATGTGGAACACACAGTAGGTGTTCAATTAAGGACAGGGGCTACCCATTCTAGGGATGTTCTGAGTCTCTTAAAACCCACAGGAAGTGTTCAGTTTCTGTTTACAAAATGAATAAAAGATACTGTGTGTGGCTCAGATACTTACGTAAAATGGTCTAAAGCTGCTGAACTGTAACCAAGCCCCTCTGGTTTTTTCCGTCCTTTACTCCCTCTACCTCCCATGACCGTACCGGTTCAGTCTTACACTATTTTAAACTTTCTGGACTCAGAGACTTGGCTCTTGATGTTCCCTGCCCTTGAATTGTCCCAGTCCTCTCTCTCCAGAACGGGCCCCATGCTGGCTGCATGGGAGGGAAGGGTAGCGAAGTGGAAAGCATTCTGGAATTAGTTCTAATTCTGGCTCTGCCACTTACTCATTGTACTTCACCTCTCTGTTCTTAACCTTTTCCTTGTATGTAAACCACATGAGGTTCTCTGAAATATTAAATAAGAAAACATGGAGAATTAAATAAGAAAACATGGAGAAAATATATCCCACGGTGTTTGCTTCTTTTAATTAGTAACAGGCAGTGTTTTAGACAATGGGGTACAGTAATGTTCAAGTAAGATTCCAGCTCCCAAGAAATATAGTTTCTAGGAGACAATGAGAAATAAAGCAAATATATAATTTTGGTTATGGATCAGTGCTCAAAGAAAATAGAAAAAATGTTATGGAAAGTGACTGGAGAGAGGAACTCTTTGAGGAGATGCCATTTGTTTTGAGGCCCAAGTGACAGGAGCAGACCACAGGAAAATGTGGGGGCATGGCATCCCAGGAAGGGGGAGAGCGACTGCAAAGCCCCTGAGGTGTGAGCGATTCGTGGGCTGCATTCTGCAGGATGGAATAATTTGCCCAGTTACACAGCTGGGATGTGCCAGACTCAGGATCTGAACCCAAGTCTTTCGCCCCTAAGCCTGAGTGCTTGGCACTACAGCACAGAGGTGGAAGAGAAAGGAAAAGTGGATGTAGGTGAGGGTGGAGCACGCTGTCCTGCCCCTGCCAGAGCTGTGTCTTCCTGACGATTTATTTGCGGGATTGTGGGATCCTGGCTCCCATGAGGGCCTTCCAACACCACCAGCCCACATTGTCGTGTTGGGGACCACCAGCCCTAGAACTTCCTCAATGAGTCAGTTCTAGTTCCTTCTTCATTTACCACAGGGAAGAGCCAACCACTTTTACAATTTGGACTTTTTTCTACTGATTATAATACATGTATGTGGTAGAAAATAAACAATGTATAACAAAATAAAATCAGCCATAATTTCAAAGTGTTCTGGGTTTTTTGGAGTTTAGCTTTCTGGTCAGGCCCTATGCACACAGATACCTTCCAAGGTTAGGGACACCCCATGCGTGCAGCTTAGGAACATGCTGTTTTACTTATGTCAGGAAAAAGTATGTCTTCGAATGTATTGGGCTGGCTAAAAAGTCTGTTTAGTTTTTTTCCATAAATAAAAGACACGTTTTTTCATTTTCACCAATAACTGCATTGATTTGGATATTTTGAGAATGTCCGCTACCTCCTGCCTGGTATAAGGTTGATTGTTCTCAATGTCACGATTTGATCGCTATCAACTTCAACTGGTCTACCTGACTGTGGAGCATCGTCCAGCGAGAAAGCTCCAGCATGAAACTTTGCAAACCACAGTCACAGCGCCTTCTCCACACACTGCACAAATGTGTTTTTGTGTTTCGGTTGCATTTTTACCTTTCTTGGAATAATAAAAGCATAATATGCTGAAAATGTTGCACATTTTCTTCCATCTTCAATATTAAAATGGTTACACAAAAATTCACCAAATTTGATGTTTTTTAAATGCACACTGATATGACAGCTGTCACAATACAATCTCACATAATTGTTTCAAATGAAGTTAAAGACAGCTAAGTGCTACTGGAGCCATCGTACAGAAAACACCAAATGAAGTTTTTGGCTAGCTCAATATTTTTATTTTAAGTATATTTTGTTGATTATGCTATTACGGTTGTCCCAATTTTTCCTCCTTTTTCTCCCTCTGCTTGGTATCCCCCCTTCCCTCCAGTGATCCCCCTCTTAGTTCATGTCCATGGATCATACATATAAGTTCTTTAACAGCTGCATAATTACTGCATGCCAACACAAATGGAGTATTTTAGGGCTTTTATTATAACACAGACATCCTTCTTACCTGTAAGTCTCCATTACGTAATGTGCCAGGAGAGTAGGGGAAGTGCCTTCCACCCGAGTGCTGTGTCCCGTGGTCAGGGAAGCCATTTCTTAGTTACGGGGAGGGGGGCACTTGCGCTCTGAACCCCTGGCCATGAGTGAGTAGCGTGGCTCGGGATTGCTCTCTACTGAGAAATGGATGCTGGTGCACCTTACCCCCGTTCTCAGCCTCCTCCTGTCATTTTGTTCCTAGGAAGGATGCAACGGGGACAATGACGGGGAAGAAGACAGAATGCAATTTAACATCGCGTTTGAAACAAATGCTTAAATAACACTTTTGACACAGGAGTATTATTTAACAATTTTTTTTTATTAAATAATAACTTGGCAGCCAGGTGAGATAGGATCAGGGCCTGGCTCAGTATGCCAGAGTCTAAGGTGACTATGTTTTGCTTCTGTAGGGTCCTCCCATGGTGGGGTTGGGGGGGGTGGGACATGGGAGGCAGGAGTCAGAGGTTCTGATCATTGGGGATGTTGGGTTAGAGTGGGGGGTACCCCTCTATAAGTAGGCCTTTAGAGCAAACCCAGTACCAAGGGGATGTCTGAGGATGGTGGGGGCAAGGTTCCCTCCTGCTAGAATAGGAAGCGGGGGTCTGCTTCCTAGGTTGAGTTCTCAGGTCAATGCTCCTCCTCCTGACTACTGCCATCTTCAGATCTTCTCCGGGTTTCTGTTTGGCCACAGAAAACAAAAGGAAAAAAAAAATCAAACCAGAGAGAAAGACACAGGAAAAAAATACAGTAAGGAGAATAAAGGTGAAAGTGAGAAAAACAAAACAGAGGAAAGAAAAACAGCTGTAGGGGAGGCTGATGGTTTGAGAAGTAGAATCTTTTTGAATCTTTTTGGAAGAAGCTTAAGCAGCAGCAGGTATGTGGGGTCTGGACAAACTTATTACACCTCTGCAGCTGACAACCTCTAACTCACACGGGCAGATGTCAAGTACTCAGATACCCCACAGGCCTGAGAAATGGCGTTGCCAACTCTACTCACTATAGACCATCCCTCTAAAGCAGTTTGGTGCCTTCTTGCAGAAAAGCAATTTCTCAAAGTTTCTGGAAGCTGATTGCTTCCCCCTGGAGCAGACAATGAAGAGCTTCGGCCAGGGAACAGCCAGCCCTTCCTGAGCATGCCACAAGGCCCCTGGAATTTCTGCGGGGGCCGGGGGAGGTGAAAAGTGGGAATTGGAGTGGCCTGAGCTAGGGTCAGCAGGTGGGAAGACAGAAGGGCTGGAGAGAAGGATTTGGGGGAAAGAAAAGGAGGGAGGAGGAGGCAGGGAAGAGGAGAGAGAGTTGCCCCCTCCTTACCCACACTCACCTTTTTGTGGCCAAGCAGTTATTCTGCCTTCCTTCCAGGCTGTGGGAAAGGACATTCTGGTATCCACTGAAAAAGCCTATCGGTCATTGTCAGCTTCTGCAGGTGGTGTTGGCTAAGAAAATGGAGAAACCAGCAAATTAAAGGCTCATTCAATACTGTGGGAACAGATTCTTGCTCAACTTGGTGAGACAGAGCTTTTCAAAAGGACCCTTTATAGGAAACCACAGGAAAGGAACGACCTATAAATGGGGTTCGAGGAGATTCTTCATTTTAATCTCCACAGGCTTCATTTCTTTTGAGTCCACACTCAGAGGCTCCTCTGGGAAGCAGTTGTGCCCCGCACCCCCTCCCCATTTTGGTCCTAAAGTTCTCGCCAGGGTAGAGGGCATCCCCTCCTTTATCCTGTCTGAGCGCCCCCTTGGCTCTGGAGGGTGGAAGGACTTCTTTGCGTTCCCCTATGTTCGCAGTGAACTGGCTGGGCTCTCCCTCTCTTGAAACACAATGTCTTCCAAAAAAACATAAAGAAAAGGAGGTTGAGAGATTATGGGAAACCAACCTCCTCTTTTTGAAAAAGCAACTGCAGCCCGAGACAAGGGGGAGGCTGACCGGAGGTCACAGGGGCACTGCCAGGGTGGGGCGGAGTCCAGCCGGCACAGTCTTCCCAATGCTGCCGTTGTTACCAACCCCCGACATTTAGGGGAGGCTAACCCTTCCCCCCTTTCCTCCTTCAAAGGCCCTGAGCAGTGTGCAGGTGGGTCTAGGCTGACTCCACCGTCCCCTCCCCACGCCCACCTGCCCGGAATGTACAGGATCCAGAGGTGAGAGAAGTAGGTAAGGGGACCAGAGCCACCTCCGTAGGAGACTCACACAGCCAGGAAAACGTTGGCCTGCCCTCGAATTTATTGGAGGAGGTGCTGCTCATTGGCCCAGCAGAGGTGATTGACAGGTCAGTAGCCCAATGGATGACGAGCCTTAGAAACCAACTGGCCGTTACCAACCTATTGCCTCATCGCGAGACTCTGCAGTAACGGTTTGGGCATCGTCCGTTCAGCAGTTTCACAGTCAAATCCCGGGTCGCGTTAGGAGAGGGTGAAAGCCAATTCTCTCTTTCGTAGAAGGAACACATTCCGGGGGGTGGGGTGTCTAAACGTACAAAATTAATCCTCCGAAAGTCTATGGGACTATCTTACTGAACGACTTAACGAAAGAGGGGGCTTGATTTGTTAAGCAGTTGGTGGGAAAACAAGTGGGCTGGTGGGAGGAAAGGGGACGAGGCATGGGGACAGAGGACTTAGGCGGCCCTCAGAAGGCCAGCGTGTAGGTGCTTATGGCAGCTTTCGTAGAGTGTGTAAAATGAGGTGGTAATCCCAGGGGACCGACCCTGAAGGCCCAGACGGCGGGGCCAGGCTGGCAGGGAGGAGAGGCAGCGGTTGCGGTGTTTTTGTCCACGGACTCTCTGCAAAGGCCGCTCAGTGAGAGCTGGCTGGGATGGCGGGAGGGGAGACCTGGACTAAGAGATGACTTTAGAATATGTGGGGGTGGTTGAAGCGCAGAGATGGAGAGGCTCAACTTCTAAGGGTGCAGCCACAGAAGATGTGGCCTCTGGAAGCATGGCAGTAGGGTCACCACATAACTTTTTAGAAGAAGTCAGAGATGAAGAAAGATGAGACAGGGAGTTAAGAAATAAAACATATCCCAAAAGAAAGGGTGTCGTGGGGACTTGAGCCAGAGTCCCAGAAGAGCTAAGCAAACACGTGCTTGGCAGGTGGTTGTTACTCTGAGTGCTGGCTGTCATTATTATTGCTCCTCTTGGGAGGGTGGGGATGGGGAGGCTGGAGTGTGGTGGTCAAAGTAAGATAGGAACTGAGTGAAGAAAAAGGGAGAGGTAGGAAAACAGGCTGTTCCAGCTGCCTCCCTGACTCCCCTGAGTATTGCAGAAGCCACCCCTCTACTGAGAAGGGAGAATTGAACCAAATAGTAAGGGTTTTGGTATATGCTGGAACTGCGATCCCAAAGGATGGGAAGTAGCAGTGAGGACAGTCTATCCTTCCCAACTCTATCTGAAATGAGTCCCGTTGGAAGGGAGGTGACAGAGGCATGGGTGAGAACGGGAATGACACTTGGTGTAGACAGGCCCTGGGAGCGCTACGTGTGGTTGCTGGGGGTGGGGGGGTGTTGCAGGGAGGAAGCTGTCTAGTGTCCTTCCTGGGAGTAAGCCTTAGACCCCCTTGGAAATCCCCATCAGTCATTGTCAACAAGTGTCAACTTATGCAGGGACCATTGGTATTTGGGAATTGAGAGGGCCCCCCAAGAGGCCCTGAGACAAGGGAACAATTTTGTATTTGACAAGGGGGATGCATATCAATGGAGGCTCCTGAATGAGAGTACATAGTACAGTTCATGAAGTTTCTGAACAGAGAAAAGGCAACTGTCCTAGTCCATTTCCCTTGGCCTTTCCTATCCTCACTAGTTTCTGGGTTTCCCCTTTATCAAACCATTGAATCAAAAGCATTTGCTGGCCAGTTTAGAGTGGGTAGTGCTGAGGCGGCTAAGAGAAGGTGATGTTGAAGGAAGAGTAAGGAATGCCCGAGTCCCCAAATTACTCAATATGGATCTGTTGGGTGGGGAACCAACAGGCCAACAGTTGAAGTGAAAAGCTATTTGGACTAGCCTACCCAAGCTTAAGTGACCTGGTCCACACTGCCTTGGGTGGGGGGGAGGATAGGAAGGATATAAGGTAGGTCAGAAAGAAACAGAGGAGATACAGAGAAGACAAGGATGAGAAGGACTGAGGCAAGATGGAGACTAGAGATTAAGAGGTGCTGAGGCCGGACTGAGAGAGCTAAGAGAAACAGCCCGGAAATGAGCTAGTTAACTTAGTTGCCATGTCTTCAAAGCCTTTCCTATCTCTATTTCCAGTGAATATGGTTCTAATTTAAAAAGAAAATGTATACAGTTCTCAGAAATTCCAAGATTTCAGAAAGCATTGCATTTACTAACTTATACCCATTTTGCACAAACCTCTCAGGCAACTTCTGATGGTCATATCATGGGATTCAGATCTGGGTGAAACAGATACCATGGGCAGGAGGTACTTGTGAGAGCCAAAATCTAGACAGGCAGCATCTGGAAGCTGCTCTCATTTTTTACCTCCATGGATCAAGGGCTAAACAAGCAGTTGGATAAGAGTGGAATGAGCTGCTTTGGAGCAGCTGTGTTTATCCTACTGGGATGTGGCAAGACAGTGGCATTGCAGTTGGGGCACAAAGGCAGCGATGATATAGTGGCTCAAGAGGGGCTGTTGGCCAGGAAGGTGGGGAGTGGAGTGTCTGATGCAGCGCTGTGCTGGTTCATGAGCATTAGACTGGCTCTTGGTAAAGGCTAGTTCCTGATGATCTCAGACGTTTTTGCACACACAGTCAGTAACTAGAAATGCATTTCTGATAAACCGAGTAGAGACCCAGGCAAGAAGCTGGGAGGGAAGTGTGGCCTGGGCAAGATGGACATGGCTACTAAATAGGGCCCTGAAGCCAACTGTTACTAGGATGGGAAGGTACTCTAACCCTCTGCTCAGGGGGGAATCAAGCCAGTTAGAGAGACTCCTGGTTGAGTCAGAGTCTAATAGAGGAAGAAGAAGGAAACTGAGATGAGAGAAACAAATGATTGTGCTAGAGAGTACTGAGAGAGGGGATCCCCTGGAGCTGATTCTTCTTCTGGTTCATCTAAGGTCTCTTTCTATTCCTCCAACTGAGATGGTCCTAGTACAATACCAAGGGCATTTAGAATGGGCCCAAGGTTTTCTGGGACTTCAGAAAATGGCCTTCATACTCCACAGCAGTCACTTCGGCTGGAACTTTCTCAATGTGTGGGGAGGGTGCCCAGGGTGGAAACTGGATATTCAGCGTGGGAGGGCAAATGCCTTCTCTGCACACTAGCCTCATCTTGGTGACTCCAGATGTAGGAAATGCCCGGGAGGAAGGGGGATGGTTTGGCTGGCCGGCAGCTAATTACCCCTGACCACCTCTGTCTTACCCAGGGTGAGTTCTCACGCTAGAGGGAAGAAGTGAGGAGGTCTGATGGTCATGAGAAGCTTTTGAGGAGCTGATGGGAAGTCAGGGAGGCTGACAGGGCTTTCTCTGAAGGGAGAAACAGCCCATGGGAGGAAGGTCGGTAGGCACGCGAATCACCTACCTTCCTCTGTCCCTCCTAGGCCATGTCCTGCAGCGGCCTGCCTGTGAGCTGGACTTACTACCCTTCTCAGCCTCCTAAGCCTGTCATTGGTCATGTGTCTTACAGTAAAATGAAAAGGAGGGAGTGAGGGAAGGGAGGAGAGGACTGGAGAGACAGGGACGGGGAGAGACTGAGTCAAGCTGGTATTATGCACAGATAGACAGATTCGCTGAAGCAGTAACAGATCCCCTGTGCCTCTCCTGCTTTTCATGACCATGATTATGCTCATTCTTAAGGGGAATTTACCTCCTCAGTCAAGAGTTTAGAGCCCTCTGCTGTGACCGCAATGCTTCCCGAGCTAAATTTGCTTGGGGTGCCTCTACTTGCTAAATAATGATTCTTTGGCTTATAGGGAGTCTCAGTGAGTCAGAGACACTGGTTTGTACTAGTTTCCAAACAACAAAGAGAGTTTCTGGGAGACAAACCATGCCAGCTGCCCCCTTTCCCTTCTACATGGGCACTTATGGGGAAAAATAGGATGGGGGATAAAATGTGGAGTGGGAGGCAAAAAGGAGGTGTGAGTCTTTGTCCCCTAAATCTGCTGAAATAGTCTGTCTGGGAGAGGGAAGGAGTGTTGAGGGAGGTGGGCAGAACTGGACGGAAGGTGATGAAAACCCAGTGGGAATGCATGCGGGAAAGTCAAAGAGCTGTTCAGTGTTACCTGCTCTTCGGGTACCTGTGCCCGGTCTATGCTCCGGTCCCAAGAAACAGAGAATGGGTGTCCTTCCGTTCTTGTGGCATAATTGGAACTTGATGCTTTTCACATTCAGAACTGATGTGTTTGGGTGAATAATTTGATTTTGGGGTGAATTATTTTCCAAATTCACCCAAACATCCTAAGTTGAAGGTGGGAGGAATCCTGTTGAAAGTGTTGTAGGATTCACACAAGGTAAAAACTCCCAGTCCTTGGAAGGAATTTGTGCACTATTGTCTTCTTCTGACAGTAGTTCCCCTTCTCCAAAACCCCTCTTATGAGAAACGCCAACAGGCAGGAGCGTTCCCATGTCGGCTGCAGCGTCCTTGCTCCCAAGGGAGTGACTGCCCAGCCCTTGCACCCTGGCAGCCCCTGGCAAGGCTGGAAGTTTTCAAGAGGAACTTTGACAGGAAAATACAAAATTAAAAAAACCAAACAAACAACTAGCCAAACAAGAAAACCACCCAAGTAAAAACATGTAAGAAATAGGAGTTCAGAGATTTTTTGGCTGGCTGGTAACGTGCCGTGATCCTAAGCTCTGCTCTTAGCTGTTTGGCTCTGTTGGGCCCCAAACCTGTTCTCAGCGTGGTCTTGTGGAAAACGGACAGCTCGGGGGCTGTCTCCTCCGCAGCAGTGCCTCCTTTGCCCTCTTTGGGTGGGGTCGGCCTTTCCCGGTCTCCTTCATCCCTTGAGCGCCACACTGTTTTAGGGTGCTGGGCTCTAGCCTAGACTTCCCTTTGTGGACTAGTGAGGGCAGAAAGCCCCGCTACCCTCTGGTTCTAACCTGTGCAGGGGCTGTTCTGAGAGTGGGGGGCGGTGTTAAGTTTGTGCCTGGCAGAGCAGCATCGTCAGGTCGCTAGCAAAGGAGTAAAATGCTGTCCAAAGCTCACGTTGCCATCTTTGTTCCCTTTTTGAAGACTCCTGGGTGCCCTGGTCCCCCACACCCACACAGTCTCATCCTCCCAATGGTTACAGAATCCAGTCTTCACAGTTTTATGAAATTAATATTAAAATAAAAGGACTGTGAAAGGAATTCTCAGAAGACAAGGGTTATTTCTTTACAGAGAAGAGGGGTTTGGAGCCTGTAATAATGCATGCTAAACCTCAAAGAAAATATGAATGTACTCAATAGTTACAAGTATTCATTATCTGTGTAAATATATACAAATAAAAGAATGAATTCGTGCAACTGCTGAAATGGTGGGCCGGCAGGTGGGAAGAGAAGGGTGTGGAGGAGGGGGGGAGGCAGCTGCCTTCTGTGAGCTCTGGAGTCTGGCGGTGTGTTCCGGACTCTCCTTGGACGTTGGCAGGCTAATGGGTATGTGGCCTGGGCCATAGGGTGTCCTTCCGGAGCAATAGGTGAGGGATGTGGATGGCAGAGCCCAAGTTCTGAATGACTTTGGGGTAGCCAAGGTACTCTGTGACGGAGGTAACTGAAGGAGGCCTCAGTGAAAGGCTGAGGACAGGGTCTCAGGTGCTGTGAGCAATTTTACTTCAAAGGAAACTTCCTGGGAGTAGAGAGGAGAAAGCTCGAGAGTGGCAAACCTCTTAAAATAGCCCGAGCGTGTCCTGGCCTATGCAGGAGGCCTGGGAAGAATCCTAGGCCTTGCTGGAAGGCCGTGGTTCCCGCTCTTACAGCATAACTGGGGGAACAGAAACTTCTAGGCCAAGACAGTTTCTTGTCATGTCACTGAATCTTGGAGGAACAACAGTCATGATGGTGATTTGGGGTAATTTACTGAAGAAACACGTGTTCCTAGATACAAGGTATCTTCTTAGGGAGGATGAGCAAGCAAGAGAGCCCTCTTCAGTAACTGTTCTCTTGGAATGCTTCAGGAAGCAGACACTTCTGGCTGCTCATCCCCTCACTTTCTCCAGTCCTCCAGAGCTTCCCACTTTTTCCTCCCATCCCCTAGTTTGTCCCTGATTATTGGGTGAGATGAGGTCAAGTGGCCAGGCAGGAGAGATAGTGAGGAATGTCTTCACTGAAGGGTGATAGGAGAAAGCTGCATGTCCAGAATTGCAAATGGAAGCCCTGCGACCTGGACAGATTAGCTAACACTTAAACAAAGCAGGGGGAGGGTGGAGTCGCCATGGCCCTCAGCAGGCTGGAGTCTAAGGTGCCTATGTTTGGCTGCTGTGAGGGACTTGCTGGCCTCTAGAGTTAGGAAAGTATGGGAAGGGGCCCACCAGGGGAGGCCTTCTGGTGGGGGACTCTGAACGCTGTGGCTGGTCTTCCTGTGGATAAGCAAAGAAGCACCCAGTGAGGTAGAACAATGCAATGGTAGGAAGTACTAGGGATCATCTCTTTGCTGCCCCTCCTGTGGGGCTGTGTTGTGGGTGGGCACCTGAGGCTAAGTGATAGCAAACCTTCTTCTGAATCTACTTCCTAGGCTAATATCTACTTCCTAGGCTCTCCCAGCAATCCTGAGGGGAATAAGGGACAGTTGAAGAGAGAGAGAGAGAGGCATGGAAAGAAGTTAAAGTAGATAAAGAGTGATAGACAGTTGAGACAAAGATGACAACCAAGCTCTTGAGTTCCGTCAGAAATAGTTCAGCCAATTCGCAGAACGCCATCATGGCGGTTTCAAAGCGCTGCAAGCCTCAGGAAAAATTTATTTCCACTGTGCAATTCAGATAAATCCTCTGAGCTTGAGGAAGGTGTTTGCTTTCACAGAAGGAGGCCTGAACTCGGGCAGGATTCATGGCCTCTGTTTTTCTAGTCTGCCCAGGAGTGCGGTGCCGTCAGTGGAGCTGCAGGGGTAGAACCTCCTCCCTGCCAGCTGCCTTTTTTTTTCTCTTCTTGGGATCTAACATAACAAAGAGAATGCCTGCACTTTCTGTGGTCCCCCCAGAAAAGAGAGGTGTGAAAGACAGAGGGCTTGAGTGTGGGAAGGGCTGGGGCTGGGGGTCAAGGAATAGAAGGAAGAAAGGAAACAATCAGACTCCAGCAGTGTAGGGGAGAGGTCTGGGACTGGAGAGGGGAAGAGGAGAAATGGGAGGTGAGAAGGGGAAGCAGAGAGTTAGGTTACTCCCACTCCACTCAAAACTTGTTCTTTACATGAGGTTTCTCTACTGTGCCTTGATCCTGACGGACATGCCCAGATGCAATGTCTGGGGAAATGGCTGACGCAATTCCAGGGGAGCTGCCCCTGAGCAATGCCCAGGGATAGTGTGTTTCCTTGTCAGTTTTGAGAGAAGGTCAGCATTACCGATCCTCCTTTTGCAGCTCCTTCCTGACCTCTCTGCCATCCCAGCTTGGCTTTTCTCTCTTTATCTCTCTCTTCAGGTTAGTGGCTTTAGAAGAATTGTGGAGTTGAGCGAAACAAATGCCGATGGTAGCAAAAGGCCGAGGTGGCTTTTTGTAGGGACAGAAGAGCTTTGGGGTGTGAATCTTCCATTTCCACTTGAGTTTATATCTAATAACTCTGTAGGTGAATAACAATAAATATGCCATAGGGTGGATAGGAGGGCGAATAGCAAATGCTTTCCTTTGGCAGGCCAGAACCTAAGGTGAGCAAACTGGGACATGGTAGGCCTAGTTAGGTGAGGTCATTTGTTGAGGACATGGCAGATTGGGTGACATGGATGGGCCTTGGTCATTCTTCCACAGGTGGTCCATGGAGAGTTTCTGAGGAATGGGAAAAGCTGCTTCTGAGAGGTGTAGATTCAGAAGCAGGGGTCTTCAGATGAAACCTAGCACATGACCTAGCACATGGTCAAGCTGGCTCCTCTTGCTGCGTCAATCTGCTTTTGTGGCTGGCTCATGGCAGGTGTCCCCTCTCCCCTCACCCACGCCTTTCCCATCTGAAAAAGAATCAGATGAACTGAAGGAAAGACACAGAAAGAGAGGGAAAAGAAGATAGTGACGGAAAGGCAGAAACCCAGAAAGACTACACCCACCCACTTGTAAAGCCCTCCAAGTCACCCCTCCTTCCTAGACCAGCTGCCCCTCAAAAAAGGTTCTACTGATTCAAAGTTACATTTACCAGCATCCAGAGCCTTTTAAAAGTGCAAAAGGGGGGAAACCCACCAGAACTATATACAGAGCCACTTCTGCTAATTTTTTCAAGCTTACAAGAGGCACCATCTTGGTGAAAATCTACTACTCATCTTGTTACTTATCTGTGGGGCTTGGGTTTGTGTGTGAGAAGAGGGATAGAAAATGGAGAGATTTTTAGAGTCATGGACTGACAGAGTGGAACTTTGTTCCTGTTTCCTTGACCTCCCCAAGGGCAAAAAGCAGGCTTTCTTTATCTCTGTATCCTGGCTGTCTAGCATATTGTAAGAGTTCAGTAAATAGGTATTTATTGAACTAAATTTGTTGAATTTTCATGTGGGTAAATACACAAAATTAGCTCCTATAGTGGAACAAGGGGCCATAAAGGTGTAGAGGGTAGAGCATGAGATGGTCTGAAGTTGGAAATACACAGGATGGAAGTAGACTATATCCTGAAAAACCGCTCTTAGGAGTTGGAGACCCATTGGATATGGTAAAGGCAGAGGACCAAAGGAGGTGGAAGAGAGAAGAAATGTAAAGAGTGTAGGGATGAGGTAATTTTTGCAATGACTGTCCCCTTTGAACGTGTGCATACTTCTTCTTCAGAAAGTCCTTACGTCTTGAGAGTTTCCTTTAGGTTGTAGTCCTGGCAAGGAAGATCCCTGAACCCTCACTAACGAACACAGCATCATAAGAGACTATTATTCCTTAGGACTCAGGAGGTAGAGTGAAAAGATGATTCCCCAGGTGAGAGTTGGGAATCAAAGTTCTAAAGACTTTTGGGTGGTGGAGCGTGTAATGCTGGACCTTAAAATAGGGATGTAGCAAAGGGAAGTCACTACCTAAAGGAAAGACAGCTAGTACAGGCAACAGATAAGATTTGCCATCTGTAAAATCTCTTCAGACTGACTTCCTTGCTTAGAGCTAATTTGTTACGTGTTGTAAATGTCATTAACAGGCCCCTCAAGTTCATCAGGAATCCAACAGTCCCAATGTTACTCCACAGCAATCTGTCATCTGGGAAGTGCAACATGCTGTTGTGATGCAGCTTCAGTCATTACTGCAGGAAAGGGGAGTGGGCAGGAGACCCCTGATCTGGTGCCTGGAGAAGAGGGCTGGGGCCAGGAGCCTTGAATGAAGTTCCTCAGTTCTTGGAAATGTATATGTTGGAAAGTACCTCAAAGATCTTCTCTCCTAGTGGTTCCAAGACTTGGATTCACCAATAGAAAAAATTCTCCTCTAAAATTTTAGGGAACCAAGAGTTTTTTAAGGTCAGTAGATTAAAAATTTGAATATAGGGATCCACAATCCCTATCATTTTACAAAGAATGGGCATTTTAATGCCACAAAAGTAGGAAGGATATCATCTCAGAGCAGACATTGTTTTTATGACTCGTTTTGGGGGGCAGACTAGCCAGCACTGGTACTGAGGAATCTTGATCCAATCTACTCCTCTCCTGCTCTGCCTTTGCTTTGGCAGCAGGATGGGCTAACCTGAATGGCTCATACCTGGAGGCTGGGCCGCTGGAAGAGATGCCAGCAGCAGCCACTGGTTGCTCAAATCGCACTGGACTAGTTAGTCTCGATTTCTGGGGTGTGCAGGAGAGTCTCAGGCCTCAGTGTTGTTTTTCATGCTCTTTCTTCAGTAGGGAATGAAATGCCTTCCACTCCTTCACATTTCCAAGTGGCAAAATCCTACTCATTCTTCAAAACCAGCTCAAGTTCCATGTCCTCTGAAGTCTATCCTGAGAACCTTTGCCAGTGCTTTATCAGGAAGGAATTTTTGATTACTTCCCTGTGTTTCAGTAGCATTGTATGTTCTAATTTTTCATTCATATGCTCTGCTAGTGGCATAAACCCCGTGCTAAGGCGATGACTTCCCTGCTAACACTGGGGGCTCTTTGCAGGATAAGGGCTGTTTACTTTTTGTACCCTCAATGCCTAATATATGGGAGGTGACAAAGTCCACCTCATCTGGAGCTGATGGCAGGGAGTTTTGTTAGTTGCTCTGGCATCAGGTCTCTTGGCATTGGGTAACAGGCACTGATTCAGGCTGGTAGCTGTTTGATGCCTTGGGCATTTGACAGCCTTACCCTTTAGGGGCTGGTCTTGGAAACCTACCTATAGAAACTGGGATTCAGAGATAAGACTCCAGTTTCAGAAATAGTAGACAGAATGAAAAGCAAGATACCAGCTTGCTCTTGAGGACCAAGTAACTGAACAATGGCTTCCTCTATTGAAACCCTGTTTAGGGAAACGACCTGTTCATCAGGACTAGTGCCAAAGGCCCAGATGCTAGAACCCAAGTTCCTGAGCCAGAGCAAGACCACCAGCAATTTGACTTGGTCCAACTCCACTGGGTGGTTCTTAACAGTTTTGTTACAAAGCTGGCCCCTGGGTCCCTGAGTTTCAGATGGGGGCCTGACAGGTGTGCTTCCTGGCAAGGAGCAAGCTATGACAGGCAGCCATTCAGCTTGTGTTTAAAAGTCTTATGATGGAGAATCTCACCTCCATGGAGTAGTTTATCTAATTGCCAGATAGTTCTAGTTACTTTCAAAAGTTATTTTTACTGAATTGAGATCTGCCTTCCTTATAACTAGAACCCATTGGTTCTAGTTCAGCACCCTGTAAAATCCAAACCCTCAGCACCCTGTAAAATCCACATCTCTCATCTATATAAATACATGAAGAGAGCCAGCAAATATCCCCACAGGTTATTGTAGTCCTTATTGGCTTCTCAGTCATTCCTTTCCTCCCCCTACCTCCTCAACCATTCTTCACAGAATATATTTCAAGTCCTTTCCCCCTTCCCTGAACTTGCTCTAGGCCATTAATGTCCCTCCTGAATGTAGTACTGCAGTGGGACACAGCTGGGCACAGAGGGTGTAGTTATATCACTACCTGGATATTGTGGTTCAGTTAATGCAGACTGCAGAGGTTGCAGACAATAAAAAACTCAATGTCTGTTATTTTTTCCATTTTTCGTGAAGTCTGTGTGGCTGTTAAGCCATGTTCTCCACTTTGCACTTCATGCAATTGATTTCTTTTATGTGCAGGATCCACCAAGTATCCTTAGTAAATTTCATGTTGTGAGGATGATGTGCTATCTGTTGAGATAGTACTGAGTCTCAATTCAGTCATGCAATGTTAGCTCTATCCCTATTTTGTCATATTAACATATATTGAGATCACTACTTGTGTCTTTTTTCCGTAATTAGAAAAAAATGGGAGGGGGGTGGAGCCAAGCAGAGCGTGACTGTAATTTATCATGCTGTGATGGACTTGCCTAGTGGTCCTGTTGTCCTGTACACGCATCTCTGCCTGGTTGATGGGGATGTTATGAGACAGCTGGTCACACACTTCACTGGTCGAGGTGGACAATGTGTCTGTCGTTTCCTCCTATTCTTTATCTCAGTCACCCTATCTATCAAAATAGGTAATTTGAGAAGTGTGGTGTGACTGGTTATTGGTGAACCTATGAGGGGACAGTTTTGTCCTGTGACTGACCAGTGAAGGAGAACACCAAGCTATTTTTTTTCCTCTTTTTTTTTTTTTTTGATGCTAATATCCTTTGAGTAAGACAAGGTTTTCCTTTTCTGATTCTGTGTTTGCCAAACAACAGTCTATTCTGGTCTCTTCATTGTGCTGTCTTTCCAGGAAGGACACATCCTATGTAGAAAACTTAGGCTGGCAAATTGCTTATTGCAAAGGAATAGAGTAGCAGTTGCGCTTTAAAATCTGTTTCTTAGGAACTGGGTGAGTATGAATCTGTTCACTGGAGCCCAGCTAAGGAAATGACAAAATCAAGTTTGCAACACATGTTCTGCAAATGCCTCGACTTCAGCAAAGGGTGGCTTTCTAAGGAAGATCAGACTAAAGCAGCCAACCAGAGTTTGGTGAGAGAGAAATCACTTGTAGATCCTATGACAGGGATTAGGGTAAGCTGGCCAGAGAGGTGTCGAAGAGAGTTGTGTTGTCAGTAGGTGGTTTTTTAAAAAATCATTTATTCCTTTCCCTCCTAGTCTCCCAGGAAGGAATATATAAAGGGAACCAGCATAGTTAATTTGTTAGCTTGTTCTATATGGGCAGTTGGTATATGAAAGCCATGAGGCTTTCAATTGAGGTTATGACAGATTTGTAAAGTCCAGCAAGAGTGCCATCTATTCATGATACTTTTAACTCATAGCTTAGCTCAAGCTGGTTACACTTATGAGTTGAATTTTGAACTTCAACCTCAGTCATTCTTGCAGCTCCCTATTACTGCATGGTTCCAAGGTCTTAGCGGGCCAATGTATATGACTCGTCAGCCACAAGTCTGGGTTAGGCTAGATCAGTGGTATTTCTTCCATTTCATGTTTGGAAACTGAAGGGAATGAGATATCTTGTTCCTTTCTTGGCTTTTGCCACTTTCCTAGTGTCTTGCTAGGGAGGAGGGTCTGGTCTCTACTTGCTTGTGGACATGTGATTAGACCTTGCCCTCTCCCTCCACTTGGGAAATCTTCTTCCTCTCTTCCCTGCTTCTTCTCCCAGGTGCCCTTTGTCTCTGCCTCCAGTGAGATGGACTGTATGATTTGGGCTTCCCATAAAACCAAGTTCATTTTAGGTTGCTTCTGCTTACTGACATGACAGTGTCTCTGAAGCAGAGATTTAAAAGCTTAAGGTAACCAGGTTGAAACTGGAGGGGGTGAGAGAGAAATTTTAAAGAGCCACAGCAAAAAATTGATATGTAACAAAATGATCCTGGCACAAGTATGTCTCTAATGCCACAGTTTGTCCCTATGTCCTCCTACTTTTTTTCCTTCTGTTTCCTGATACACACTTTCTGAGTCCTAATCCCCCAAGCTCTTGACTGACAAGTGGCTCTGTCTTTCCAGCACGGCTACATTAGAGAAAATGCCACCTATCAGCATCCACCTTTCTTGCTTGCTGTTGGTCAAATGATTCTCTCGCCTCTACCATGGTGAGGTGCTGCTTTTAGATTCTGAGATCCCTGGGAAGCTCTAGCACTAAATGTGTTCGTAATTTAGTATACATTTTCATGAGCGCTGCTTCACCAGAGGCAATGTTAGTAAGCAAAGTTGGGTCATTGCTTTAGACCTTCACGGTTCCTCGGGTCGTGATGACTGGTGTGGCTTCTGCAGGAACTCAGGGCAGAGCATCAGGAGAGGCAGGGTATAAAGGGTGGCAGTCTCTCAGCTGTATCAGAAATATACCCATGACCCATGGTGCAGACTTCACCCACTCTGTTATTATTGAGAAGGTTCAGTAATGACTGCCTCAAGCCAAATCCCAGTGAAGCTCAAGGATGTCTCCTTTGAGAGAGGCTACCATTTGTCTTCGGTGCTGGTCATGTTGTTATTCTAAGAGGATTTAATCCTGTGCACTTGTGTTGAGGGATAACAGGGAAACATCAAGTGTGATCCCCTTCTCTGTCTTCTCTGAACGTTCAGATTGTTTTGCTGGGGATACTAAAGGCCACTGGGCAGCTGATAAGTCCCTCTTGCAAGCCTGACTTGCAAGAATTTGAAGACTGTTAGAAGTTGAAAGAATACAAGTTCAGTAACTGTTAGGTTGTGCCACAGCCTATGTTTAAAGATCTATAGATCGGCATGTAAAACAGAAGTTTTCCAACTATTGTCTTACAGCTTTAACTTTCTTTAGCTCTTGGTCTGTGTTCTGCTTTTTTTTCTGGTGCTGTGGAGTTGAGTCAGAAGCTGTCTTGCAATAAAGAAAACTTAAATTTCCCATTCTCTGGGTGTCCCCCCTTATTCCACTAGACTGTGAGTTCCTTGAGGGCAGGGCTGTGACTTGTTCACGACTGTGATCCCAGTCCCTGGCCCAGGACTTTCAGCAGGGGTATTGCAGACTGTTGGATGGCTATTAAACACAGGTCGATGCCTGCTCTTACTTGACTTGGTTGACACAACCCTCCTCTTATTTCTTTATGTTTCATTGTTCACTTCTCAGTGCCCTTTGTGGGGCTAGGTTAGGTCCTGGGCACTTAAAACAATTATTTCTATACATCTCTGATCTCAGCCAGACTCCTGATTTTAGATTGTATGCCAATGACTCCACAAATTTGTATTTCCAGCCTCAGACCTTCCCATGAGGTCCAGACTGAACTTCTAACTGCTTGGGTGTCTAGCAGGTATTTCATACATATGCCTAAACAGAACTCTTGATTTTCTTTCCTAATTTCACCCACAAATTATTTCTACTGTCGTCCTCCCTCATTTTAATAATGGGACCTACTTTTGTTTAGAGCCCCTAAACTGGGTTCACACTTGATTTGTCTGCTTTCTTTCTACCTCCACATCCATTTCATCACAAAAGTCCTGCTAATGCTATCTCCAAAATATATTCTCAGCCTCAGACGAGGCCACCATCGCGGCTAGACTAGACAATCAATCAGTTGTCAGGATAGCCTCCTAACTACCTTTGCTTTAGCTTCCCTAGGCCTGGCCCCTACACAATAGCTGAATGATCTTTTAAAACTGTAAACCTGGTTCTGCCTTGCTGAAAACCCTTCTCTGGCTCTCCTTTGCTCTTGGACTAAAATCCAAACTCCTTGCCATGGGCTAAAAGATACACTGTTCACTTACCCTAGACTTGCTTTGGTTTCACCAACTGCCTACATTCATTGGTTCATCCATTTGGTCCATCCATTTGAGCCTTCAAATACTCCTAACACATCGTTTCCTCAGGACGTTTGCCTAGCTGTTTCTTCTGTGTGGAGTGTTCTTTCCTCTGATCTTTGGCCTTGATCTTTATCATCTTTAAGGTCTGAATTCAAATACTGCCTCTTCAGAGAGGCAGTACCCATGTCCTCTACGTAACACCACCTTTGCTGCAGCACGCTGCTCGGTCCTCCGCGCTGTCCTCATAACACACAGCACTATCTGAAATTACCTTGTTTGTTTTCTTTATTACTGTCCATTTTCCCACTGACGTGTAGGCTCCGTGAAGGCAGGAACACTGCCTTTCATGTATTCCATTGTATCCCCAGCATCTGGCACATAGTAAGTGCTCAGTGAAGAGCTGGATGTTGAATGTCCAGTGAGAGTGGAATGCATTGGCAATGCATATGCAAATGATGCCTTGGTAGAGGTCCTGTTGTTTTCTCATTTCACAACCCATGGGTATGCAACATCTATGCTTTCTTAGTGACAAAGTCTTAAGGTGACCACCATCTTTGCTTCTTGGGTGGAATGAACTCACTCATTAAATGAGAAGGCTAGCTTTGAATCAGCCCACACTCATCAGCTGAACATGCTAGTAGTTAATAGCCTCTCTGGAGTTTTACTTCTTGCTCTGATGTCTTTAATGATTTTTACATGTTAACCATGTTATAACAGTCTAAGGATGCAGAAAAGCTGGAAATCCTTTAAAGTCTATTTCGGGCTCTGGTTTGATCGGAGGTAGAAAGCATACAGAAGGATGTTCAAATCGATGTCATTAGGGTTGTTGTGAAGGTCACAGGGCGTACTATGTCCTAGCTGCACAATGGGCGTGGTTGACTGGGACTTCATGTTTATGGGGCTATTGTGCCACTTCCTGCTCCTGCAGGAGGTTCCTGACTTCATGCTTCCAGGAGAGATTATTCCTACCTGTATCACTTCAAACTCCTTTGAGAACCTAAATTTTCACACCAGCGATGGTGGCTTCTTCACTCACACATCACTTTACCCACGTGTGTCCTTATGTGTGTCCTCACCTTCATGAGCAAGTCTCCACACCCAGGCATGCCTGCACGTGCATGGATGGGAAAGAACTTAAATCTCCTTGGAAAACTTTGAATTTTGTATGTTTGCTCAGAGGAAGGAAGGAAAGCAGGCCTTTATCAAGTGCCTTTTATGTGTTAAGCAATGTTTTCATACAAAGGATCTAGAACCATTAAAATAATAAAATAATTACTAAAGAGATCATTCTGCCCCCTGTGTCTGATAGTATCTTGGTAGTAACAGGCTAGCAGAGAAGTGGACAGGTATCGCACACAAATAATATTGCCTCTAGTTCTAAGTAGCTCTGGAGAATAGCAGCTTCAAAGGGGTTGGCTATTCCAGTCAGTGAAAAAAGGCCTCATCAGAAATCCAGTCCTAGTCAAAGGGGGTGTGAGATCCTAGAGGATGAGCCCCAGTACAGAGGAAGTTGAGGGAGTGAGTCATCCTAGAAAGTGCCAACCTAGAAAGATTGTTAAGCACAGAGTTACTGAGAATCCAATCCACTCTGAAGGATGCTCTCTTCTAGCTGCTGGGGATATCTGTGGATAAGACAAAAAGGCCCTTGTCCTCATGCAGTTTCGTCCCAGGAAAGGGTCCTTCTTGTGGGTAGAGTTGGGGGAAGCTCTTCCTTGAATTCGGGGAATCTGAAATAGATGTAAGTCTGGTCCTTTGAGATTGAGCCTGGAGAGGGCAGCTGAAAATGTTCCAGATTAGATTAAGGTCCTGCCCTCAAGGAGCTTACAGTCTGGGAGAAAGGAAAGACAAGTAACGACCTCACTGTAAGGTGACGGAGCTGACAGGTCTACTATTGCCACAGTAATTCAGGGAAGGGAGGTTCTTCAGACCCGGATGCGGGTTGGGGGCAGAGGCAATGGGAAGACCCAGGGAAACGTTTTGGACAGGGTGGTGTTAGTTAAGCTCAGTCTGGTACTAGGGGCAACATTCGGGTAGGTGGGAATGGATTCGGGATGGGGAGGCCCTGCCTGGTATAGCTCCATGAGAGGGATCATCTCTAAATAGTGAATAGAGACAAACCTGGCAGGTGAGTCTTTGAGGATGAGGGTTGTTTACAAATTGCTCAGCACCCTTGTTTGCTGTTTTCTGCTATAAGGGGAATGAATGTAGCTCTGAAAGTAGTGGGGTTTAAAAGCAAATTAAGGCTTACCCTCTGGTTGACTTCAACAGCCTCAGCAGAGGGGACTAAACAGTTGGCTACAGGGAGAGTAGAGAGAGGGAGGAAGAGGGGCAGGAGAGAGTGAGGAGGGGTAGTGGTGGGGGGTGGGAGGTGGGGTGGGGAGCTTCCATTGAGAAAGAGCCTGCAGAAGGGGGCGGGTGGTTTTGTGAAGGTCAAGGTCAAGTCAATGGCACCAAGTACTGTTGACAGATAAAAATTCAGGGAGAGCTGATGAACGTTTCAGATTCTTAAGAATGGTACTGAATTTTGTAATTTAGGCATTCTTGAAAAATGTGTATCAACATAGTTTTTATAAAGAAAGGTCATGTGATGTCTGCTTTTTTGCATTCACGTATGTTGAAATAATGCCTTTGTAACACAAAAAAGTGGGAAATTGAGCACAAAAGAAAATGGTTGAAGAAGGGAGAGTCAGTATTTCTAACAACATGGGAAAAACCTCCACCATGGGTCCCATAGCCACAGTTTTTCTTCTCTAGGCATCAGAGTATCTAAATACCCATATGTGTGTTACTGCCTTGTTGAAAAGCTAATGGAGAATAAAAAAAGTGAATGGAGCAAGTTATTCAGTGGCTCAGACCTCATGGTCCTCATCTGTGAAATGGTGAGATGCTGATAAAAGTTGCCACCTTTTGCTGATGCTGATAAAGGTGCTGATAAAGGTGGTGCGAGGATTAGATAATATTCATAACGAACCTGGTATGGTGGCCAGCATAACGTCCGTGCTTAAAAAACACTAGTTTCCTCCTTTTCCTGTCTGCCTGTAGGTACGGAATCCAGGAACACAGCAGCTGTTCAGCTTTTGACAGCTATTGGATTTTGCCTTTTACTGTTGTACTTTTCTTTCAGGCTTTCATGTCTTTGAAGACTGTTGGGTCAATCTATTCCAGCCTTTTCTGTTGTCCGTTTCTTCTTCACTTCCTTTCATTATCAAGTTCGGTCTTGAGAGCCCCTTCCAGAGTGCTCTGAAGCTAGTTCTCTGCTGAGGTTGCTGATACTGCTTCCTGGATGTCCCACTGGGTTGATAACCCCCGCAACCCCCGATCATGGCGTCTGTCTCTTAGGATTCCTGGAGTTAACTCTTCTTACCCTTCTAAACCTGGAAATCCAAGATTGTAACACTTCCAGTTTTAGAAACGGCCAAGGCTGAGTTTGTCGAGCATTTACGTAATCCTGGGTCAGAAAGGAGCGTTCAGGGGGCTCGTGGAACTTGCCTGCAGGGACACTGCCCAGGAGAAGCCATTGGCCTTTTGGGCCTGAACATTAGATGTCCTGCGGCCCTTTCTCTTCATGCTTTTCTGACCAGATATCCTTACCACCAACATGGGAACCCCACAGTTAATTTTTCTTAGCTAGAACCCCACTGACATTCCTGTAGAACACATAAAATTCTTGATCAAGTTCATGATTAGTGAGCTTGTTGAGGGCCCATGGGCTGCCTGTTGTAAGCTGGATTGTGGACTTGCCATTGGTGGACATTCAGTGCTGCTTCCTCATTTTAGGGATGAGGAATAGCCAAGGGGGAATTATCAATATTCATAATACTACAAGAGACTACTTTTATGCCAGGTACTTTAAGTAAGGGGTACGTTATTTAACATACCCTTATGAAACCTTATGAAAACATAAGGTTTTCAATAACCTTATAAATCAGGTACCTGGTCCCCATTTTATACACAAGCAAACAGAGGTTCAGAGAAGGCAAAAAGCTAAGTAAATGGCTTAGCTAGAAGGCTATAATCTTTATGTCTTCAGAGCTCATGCTGTTTCAAGTCCTACTGTTTTTCTTTGAGTAGTATTACAATACATGCTAGCTCTCTTTGCATGTAATCCCACTGCTATTGAAGTATCAATTTTGGAACTGCACTTCCCTGAGCTGGAGCTTCTATCCTAAAGCACAGCCAGTCACCTAGACCTTTTCAGAAGGAACATTACTTGGTAGGATTGGAGTGCTATCTGGAGCCTGGCTTGAGTTCAGATATACCCGCCCCCCCGATTTATATATCATATTGCTTTTCTCCTCCTCATGTTCCTCTCCCAATATCCAAAGCATTTAAAAAATTTTAATCTTTATTGTATTTTTTCCATTACCATTTAGTCCCCTTATGACCCCTCCTCCCAGCAATCATCACACTCATGTCCACGAGTCCTTTTTCCCTTTTGCTCAATCCCTCCACCCCCCAAACTGCCACCCTCATTAGGTGTCATCTCTGAGCTTGTCTCTGTTTTGCTTGTTAGTTCAGTTTGTTCGTTAGATTCCACATATGAGTGAAATCATATGGTATTTGTCTTTCTCTGACTGGCTTATTTTACTCAGCATAGTGTTCTAAAGTATCTAAGGTCTCACTGGATCTTCAAAATACCCCCTTAAGATAGGCGGGGCTGAGGATATTATTTTGAGTATATGGATGAGGGATTGAAGGCTCAGTTGACCTAAATGAGCTGCCTCAGTTTACACAGCAGGAACTTGGGGGTAGTGCCTCTTCTGGTTGCCAAACCAAGTCATTCATTCTCGAGGCAACTTCATTGCCTGAGATTTTCGGCTGGGGGCCAACTTTCTGTAAGAATGGTTGCTCTATAATCAACTGGTTACACTGGTCCTGGCAAGGGGCTTCCTGAGGATGAGCATTTGGGGGACTTCTAGACCAGTTAACCCTCTTGCCTTCTCCTTTGTGGCTACTGCCTCTACAGGTCTCTTCCTTTTCTTTTCTTTTTGGTTTGTTTTTTGCTGATTTCGGTTTGACTTGTGCCACTTGAGTAATGGTGGTCCTTTCTATTGTCAGGGTTAATTTGTAAGAGAATCGTAGACTGGAAAACAAACCAGGATCTCGTGCAGGAATACCATTGAAAAAGGAGCTCAGCTTCCTGCTGGTTTTCGTTGTGCAGCTCAGCTTGGGCCTGGAGCAGAAGCTGCTGAGGGAGCCATCATCATTTTCTTGGTAGCTTGAGGAGCAGCTGGGACTGTGAGGTGGTGGAAGTGGTTCTCAAGGATAGCTCCAGGTTGGTCTGGTTGGAGGAACAGATTGGATGTGAGAAAACAGACTTCCACGTATCTGGAGGGGGAAAGAAAGGGAAGGAGAGAGACCCAGGCCCAAAGCAGATTGAACTCAAAGGCTGGGCAGAAGCATGCAGAGTTAAAAGGGTCTAAAAGGAAGTAAAGCATATTACAAGGCTAGGACAACATTGGGCATATGGTAGCTACTCAAGAAAAAGATTATTTTCTTTTTTGGTGGGGCAAAACCATAGCTCATTCAAAATTGATGTATACTTTTCATCCAGAATAGAGTTGGTGTCTTTGTTGCTGCTCCTGACATCTCAACTAAAGTAGATGGGACCAGACAAAGGCATCATCCAGTGTCTGACCTTGGAGTTGGTCAGATCTGGGCTTGACCCCTGGGCACCATTGTGTCACACTGGACAGTCATTTCAGTTCCCTGAGCCTGTTTCTTCATTTGAAAAATGGGGATACTTTTTTTTTTTTTGCAGGATTAGAGCTAGATGTCTGTGAAATAAGGTCTTTGGATACTCAGGAATGGAACTACAAGAGAGTTAAGCTGCATTCAAATAGACTGGCCTACGTTACTGTTGACACTGGAGGAAGATTGGTTCATGAGAGTTCAGTTTTGACTCCAAGGCCTGTGTTGAAGGTTGCACCCCAGGCTGATATCCTGGGGTGGGCATTCCATGGGGTCTTAATGTCATGAATCCTTATAATCAGGTCTTGCTTGCATCCCATCTTAAGGGGATAACATCAGCAACGAGGGGAGACCTCAGAATTTTTTGTCCAGAACGCCTGGGGATACGATGACCCTCCGAGCTGGGAGGCTGTTTGGATCCAGAGAGGTTGGTCAGATAGAAGAGCCTAACCTAGTCTGGGCGAGCCAGCACATTCTCCCGCAGCAGCTACGTCCTGGATGTTATGCCTGCAGGCAAATGCTGGGGACATCTGCCCTGTCTGCCCCTACTCCGTAGGATGTGTTGCTACCTTTTAGGTTCCCATATACTTCCTTGTTCTCAAGACATGGTTTCTTCCTGAGCCTAGCTGCCTGAAGCCAGCCTGCTTCCTCATGCTACTTTAATCAGCAGTGATTAGGCTTAGAGAAATTGAGATTGTGTTCTCTTTCAGACAGTGAGTGGTGGTCCTTGGGGGACCACCTCTTTGTACCTTCCTGAGACCAAGCAGCAGAGGATGAGGACTCTGGACATTTTGCGGCTGTGTGATTGGCTTCGTGGGGCTTGTTGGCTGGTCCTTTCTTCAGATTCTTTCCCAAATCTTTTCCTCCTCAGGGATGACCCCAGCACTCTGTTTGACCAGAGGCAGGGATCTCCACTTGGGTCTTTGCACCTCTGTCTCGTCTACCTCTGGCAATATTGCACTAGCTTTCTCCTTCTTCTATTTTTTTTTTTTTTTTTTTAACAAACTCGTGCCCTTGGGTATAACAGCTCACAGCCTTGCCTGCTCTGGCTCCTGCCTCCCCGCCCAGCATTCTCATTCCTCCTTCCCCTTTTTCCACCATTTGCTCTTTGGCCATTCTCTCTTGTATCTCAGAGATGCTTCTGAAATGCCTTTGCCCTGTTTGCTCACCTTGAAATTAGCTGCTCATCCTTCCAGGCCCAGCTCAAATGCTACCTCCTCTGGAAGTCTTCCTTGACTCGGGCAGCAACGTGCTTCTTCTTCCTGGCTGAGGCTTCTACTGCAGCTTCTGTAGGCTTCCATTGCTGCAATTGCTACAACTGCCTGAGATTTCCACTGGATTATAATAGGCTCCCTGGATGAGATCCTCCTCCTTATGACATAGGCCCATATACGTAGTTGGTGTATGCTTCCCTTACCTGGTCAAGGAACTGTGGCGATCCTTGTATTTCCATTGCCTAGTTCAGGACCTGGAACTAGGTGTCAGTACACATTTATGGAGTGAAGAAACTTTTAGCTGAGTTCTTCCTTTCTTTAACCTCCAACCTGCAGCTGCGAAACCAGAGGGGGCAGGAGATATGAGAGGTACGGTGGGGGAGCAGAGCGTAAAATTAAAATAAATAGCTAATTCCTCCTAATAATACCCAATTTCCTGACTTGATATTCTGCATTAATTATAATTACTTGCTAGGAGCTAGGGTATTAATCACTGTGTGTGGCATTTCTTCAGAGTTGCAACACAATGCCTGCTGCCGGGCAGCTATACACTCAGAAAACCCCAGTGAGCATGGAGCAAGGGTCACTTTGAGTTCCCATGTAGGCTCCTGATGGCCTACGCCAGGCGCACGAGAGTGCCAAGGTTGGTGAGGAGTGGGCTTCTGTCCCCAGAGGGCTTGCAGCCCCTCTGGGGATCTGATTAGCACACATTCTTAGTAATAGGGACAGGTCTGGTTATAAAGCTTTCAGGAACCAAGAGGACAGGTTCTTGCTCTGACTTCGTTACTAACTGGTGGTGTGGCTTTCATAAGCCCTTCTTTGGGCACTAGTTTCCTCTTTTATTAACACAAGGGTGGGGTGTGGGGATTGAGCTAGATTCTAAAAATGTAAACAGTGAAGCCGTCTGTCTGGAATTCTTTTCCTCCCCGATCTGTGCTTGTCAAATGACTACCCATTTTTGAGCATCAAGCTCAATGCCTAGGCCTTTCTGTTTTCCCCAGTGGACGGGGCCCTCCCCTTATGAGCTAGACCCATTTGTGGTTGGAATGTGCTTGCCTTCCCGGGTCACACTGCTGTTGGGGCCCTTTGAACTCCCCGTTCAGCCTGTGGGAGGCTTTCCCTTCAGACAACCATGAAACTGGCCACTTGACTTACGGACACCCGTAAATGTCGCTTTTGCAGGGATGACTTCCCTGACCGTTTCTCTCTCTCTGTACCATGCTTTATTGTTTTTTATAGCACTTCACCCTGCTTGGCATTTTTAATATTCACCTGTTTATTGTTTCTTCTCTGCGGTTAGAAGCATGTAGCTCGTGGTGTTCCATTGCACTCCTGGGGCGCGGCACTTTGGGGAACTCAGTGAAAATTGTTCAATGAATGAGTGAATGAACGAAAACATAACTGACTGAATGACTGAACTGTCCTCATCACCCTTTTCCCTGCCAGAAAACTCTGAATTGAAGGGAAGCAAGTGGCTAGATAGCTCTATGGCCTGAGAAGATCCTGCATTATATACAATTTAAAGGAGAACTGACTACCTTTGAATGGACATTTGCTATAAGCTAGAAAATATTTTAGGGCTTGTACTTACATTGTCTCTGATTTAGCACTCACAAAATAATTTGAGGGGTAACAGTAACCTTCCATTTAGAGATGGCAAACTGAAGCTCAGAGAATTTAAGTAATTTGCTCAAGATCATGCAACTAAGAAGCAACGGAAGTCGCGATGGGGGCTGAGGTCAGCTTGGCTCTAGAGATCTTTCCATTTTCTATGCTGCTGCGCACCTGAGGGTGGGGAAGAGTTAGCTGCACTCTGAGCCCTGGGATGGAGCTGGTGACCCTGTCCAGGGAACTGCCCGGCCCTATTTTCCATCTTGCTTGTCCTTCTTCTCTTTATGCTCCTCCTTCTCTCTAATTTTCCTCTTCCCCAAGCCTGGAGGGTCTTTAAACTCCTGTTTTTCTAGGATAGGCATTTCAAATTCCCACTGATCGTAAGCCTGTTCATCTCAGGTGTTAATTTTAAACTCTTGGCTTGCCAGTAAGAGATGGCAGGGCCTGGGTAATAACTGTGGGGACAGCAGGTCTCAGCAATGCCAGTGCAGCCCCTCCTTGTGGCCACACACTGTCTGGAGAGACCAGGAAACATGAACACGTGTTCTTATCAGGCTTATTGTTCCAGCTGGACTGAAGCGGCAGCACTTGAGTTGTTCTGCTGGGGCGAACTGAGCACAAAACAGAAGGGAGGTGGACATCCTCATGGGGGTGGTGGGATGGAAGAGGCAGTGGTAGAACGACACTCTGAGCTCCCTCCTCTCTAGGGACTCCTAGTCCTGGACCGGGGCTCTAGGTATCTCCAGAACAAATGGATGGAACGGGGCCAAGTAGTACTCCCTTGTCCTTAAATAGTTACCATTGTACCATTAGTTTTCAGCTTGAGTATTTTTCTAGGACCCTAAAACATTGGTAGTACAGGTATCCTTTAGAGCCAGCCAAGAAAGATGGATAAGAGTCTGAGTTAAGTTCTTTCATTCCTTTGGGACGGCTGATGGGCTTCAAAGGGAAGCAGCAAGAAGAGGGTAAGAGCCTCAGGTTGGCTCTGGTGACTCAGGGAGGGAAAGAGGTCCTGGGGAGGGGACTGTCTCAGGACTCAGGCTGGCAACCTGAGTCTCATTTTGGTCTCTAGAACACTTTTTAACCCTCTGTGGAAATCCCTGTGGCATATTTGTGCAGATTGGATAGTCCCGTCCACACTCCCGGCATATCCTGGATCTCAGGTCTTGCTCAGATAGAGCAAAATGACCCTGTGGGAGTGGGCAGAGGCCTGTGGCTGCTGTGGCTACTGTCTGTGCTCAGGGGTGTTAGGGAGCAGGACTGGAGGCAGGGGTAGGCAGAGAAGGGTTGGCCTGGAAGCCCGCTGAGGGCTCTTCCAGCTCTGTCATTTTCTGGTTCTATAAAAAGAGTCTGATGAGAAGGGCAAAACCTGCACCCTCTGAGTCTTCATTCATACTTTCCAAAGTGTGATTAGGAACCAGGCCCAGGGCACTCCAGAAATTGAAAGGGGACAATGATGGAGAGCAGGATGGGCAGCAGGTGGTGCTGAGAGATAGCAGAGCCAGTGGATGGGGAATGGTCTGCTGGGAACTGGAGGGGGAAGGAGGAGGAGGGGGCAGCTGGGAGCTACCTCAGAGGACCTGGGCCCAGGGTAGGAAAAAAAAAGGAACCAGATCCAAGACCTGAGGGTAAAACCTGGGGGTGGGAGGAAAAGAAGGAGAGGTGAGGTTGGGAGCTTTCCGGACAGAGAAGGCTGGTTATTTGCCAGATGGGAGGTTGTCTTAGCTGCCCATCTCTTCCCCCTTTTGCAGCCTGAGGGAGAGGAGATCAGATGACAGGGCTCCAAGACCTGTGTGTGTGTGTGTGTGTAGTCAGGGCTTCTCCTTAGGGACCTGCTCTGCTCAGCTGGGAACTGGCTCCAGGTGAAAGATGGTATTCTTCTTGTCCTACCATGTGACAAAGAGGAATAGATGCTGGGACACAAAGGCGGTGAAAGTTGAGGTTCAAATCTCCTGTTGTCTTCTCATTTCACCTCCCCTCTAGACTTGGGAACAGGCCCTGAGCTACCCTCTTCTGCCCCACAACTTGGCAGTCTCTGACGTGACACTAGTCTGCCCCTCACCCCCAACTCGTTCTTCATCGCAGGTTCTGTGTTTGGCCTTGCTCTTTTCAACCCATTCTTTCCCTTCTAATTCTTTCCTCTCTGCTGCTCTCTTTTGCTTCCTTTTTAGATGATTCCTCTATCATAAAAGGGATAGATGCTCATTATAGGGAACTTGGAAAAGTGCACACAGAAAAACACATAAGAGAATAAACTTAGAATCTCATTGCATGGAAATAACAGTTTCTGGTTTGTTTTTCTGATCTGGTGCTTTACACAGTTAAGCCTGTATACACAGTGTATACAGTAATATGTCAGGCTTTTTTCTCTGTCAGATTCATTTCACTACTTCCATTAAAAACACTTCAAATAGATTATCAATAATAATCTATCTTAAGGATCGCCACTATTTGACCATTCAACTTTTATCAGTTATTACATTTTTATAGTTTATCATCAACATAAATTATACAATAATGAGCCTCTTAGTGCATAACTCTTTGTCTGTGTTTTGGATACCTACTTCTGCTATTTGTTCCTGCCTGGGAAGTGTTTTCTACCTAACTGAGGGGGGACCCCCATCCAGAGACCCACCTACAAGGCTAGCTCTAGACAGAAAGTCTTCACCTGCCCTTTTTGTCTGAGGTATCCAGGGCTCCCCTGAAGCTTGTCCTTTCTTTAACAAGGAGCCAGGGAGACACTTTTGGGGATGGGGGTCTTTGCAGCACCAACTATTCTACCTGCTCAGAAAAACTCCCAGCCCGACAATACCAAAAGTCAATATAACAAGAAGACCACCTGTCTGGCTTTTGGGTGAGGTGGCTTCTCTTAGCCACATTCTGTTAAATGTGGATTGATTAATACGCTTTCTAACCCATTTGCCTGGGGAACCTGGCCAGGCACAAAACCCTCACGGTCTAGCAGATAATATGGCACGTGGCGAGGAAAAGGGCCTACTCTTTATACCCTCCCACGCTGTAGTGGAAGGCTCCTTCCCAGTCCTACCAAGTTGCTCTGACACAGCAGAGCCCCACACTCACCTCCAAGTAGATCTGCTTCCAAGGGGCCCATGGTCTATTGGGGAGGGAGATGCACATTTTTAGCAAGAGGCTTGGGGTCATATCTAAAGGCTAGGCTGAACAGAATGCTGTTAGGTGACTGTAAAAGGTCCAGGAGTCCTTGGTGCAGAGAAACACCCTAGTCCAGGTTTATCAGGGAAATAAAGCCCTGCTGTTGGCTGATTCTCCCATCCAAGTACTAACCAGGCCCGACTCTGCTTAGCTTCCGAGATCAGATGAGATCGGTCGCATTCAGGGTGGTGTGGCTGTAGACATATTTGCTGTTTCTGTGTTGTTCGACCAGAGCACATGAGGGTGTGTGCTCTGGTTCTCTTGTTCCTTCTCATTTCTTAATCAAGCCTATATTGAGTGATTACTATGTGTCTGGGCCCCAGGCTGGATTATGAGCTGCTTTACGTGAAAAGCATGGCATGTTTCTTCTTAAAGAAGCAAGTAATCTGAAGGGGCACTTGCAGGCACATAGAATCCTAAGCACAAGACAGCCATGGGATTGAAAGGACCAGGGTTTCTTTCCATGTGGGGGGTTCATCCGATGATATGGCAGCAGGACTCCAGTAGGGCCTTGAAGGAGAGGCGGAGGTTTGAGTTGAAGAGATATGAGGATGGGCATTCCAGGCGCTATGAACAAGATAAGCGGCAGAACCTGTGCAGGGTGCTGTGGGAGCAGAGGGGGCCTGGGGGCTTCCCGGAGCTTGTGTCCCACGTTGTCTGTGGCTTGTCTGAGGAAGCACTTTTTTGTAACACAGGAATATGCTGGGGAGTCGGCATCAAAAGGGCGAGGGAAGAAGATGATGGAAGGAAATGTGAAAAACGGATTCAAGTCTTAGTGAGGAGACCCTGGCAGCTGGCAGCCAGCTCCCGGCCACCCCCACAGGCTGCCTATGAAGCACTTCCTCAGGCTGAGCCCCCTTTGACTTTTGGTGCCAAGACCCACCTTGGGAGGAGGCTGTCTCATCCGAGGTGTGAAGCGAGGTCACGCTGGTGAGAGGACTCCATAAACGGTGGAGCACTCACATAGGTGCTTATTCTGGTGCTAGGCTCTGTACCAGGGGCTTTCTGGGCATCGCCCCAAGTCCCCCCGACAACTTCCCCATGTTGGGAAGTGGGGCTCCCGGGTGTATGATGCAGACTCGCAGGTGAAGCCAGGTGGCTCTCAAGCCCACACTGGCCATTCTGCTGTATCAGCTTTTCAACCACAAGTGAAAAAATGGACGGGGGTTGGGGGGAGAGGCTAGGAGAATTCGGGTCACAGCAGGTGACTGAATGGGGCTCAGACTCAGGCCTTTTGTCTCTGAAGTCCATGCTTTTCACACCCAGAGGCTGGGGGTGGTAGTAAGGAGGTGAGAAGAGAACAAAGGGCTTTTTTTCTGAGGTGACAATGTTGGGAAGGGCTAAGGCCCTGTGTCTCCATTCTTGAAACATGTACAAGTCAACATTTGGTCTCATCAGATGAAGGCCATTTGATTCTAGACCTCAAAGACATGACTCTTGTTTTCATTTCCTCTCTCTTTTGTTACTACATGTACTGTTGACATTGTTAATAAAATTACATAGGTTTCAGGCGTACAATTCTATGATGCGTCATCCGTGCCTTCCGTGGCAATGGCGTTGTGTGTCTCGGTGAGCAAGGCAGGGCAGGGGAGCACACTGCCCGAGAGGGCGTGTCTTTTCTGAGGTGGTAGGATGCGGAGCATGAAGTTAGCTTGGGTTCAAATCCTGGTTAAGTTACCCACTGGTTCTGTGATCTTTGGCAATTTATTTTCCCTCCTTGCACGTATTTCCTCATCTGTAAAATGGGGATAATAATAGTGCCTGCCTATCGGGTAAGGTGCCGAGATGAACAGAGTTAATCGTTGCCTCTTTGGAGTCAATGCCATGTGAGCATTTGCCATGACTTTCCTCCAGTGGTTGAGAACTTGCCTTTCTTGGTAAATACCCTTGGGCTATTCCAGCTCTATCGCTTCTGCCCAGGGTAGCGTCCACTCAGATGTGAAGCTGAGACCTCAGTCACCATCAAGGTGACTTCTCTGCCCTTGTGGCTGGAGCTTCTTCCCTTTGGTCTTCTCACCCTGCAGCCCTCTGTTCTGGATGAATGTATCTTAGAGTATTAAAATGCCCTAATCCTGGAGTCGTAGATCCAAAGGGTTCTCTGAGATCATCCTGTCCAAATACTTTGTTCTTCAGAGACTAAGATTGGGGACATGACTTCCCTAAAGGCACCCAGTCAGCCCTGGAGCTTGGCTAGTCCAGGCCTCTGTGCTTCCAGTCCTGTGATGGTGGCCCCGTGGACACAGATGCTTGGCGTCAGAGGTGTCATGGGGCCCTGTGGGTCTGAGGCCTTGGGGTGGAGGGGAGGCCACCCGCATAACCACAGAGGTTTAATTAGGTATGTTATAAAGTGTGTGACTGCAAATGCTCCTCGTGCTGGTTTTATAAAACCCATTAGCATGCTAGAGAGCAAGGCAAAAAGGAAGAAAACAGTCACTTCTTTCTTTCTCTGGGGGAAAAAGAAGTGGTTTAAATCAGTGGAAGGAGAGACATGGGACCTGGCGGAGGAAGGGAGAGGCAGACTGAGGTCAAGAGCACCCTCCAGCCCTGCTGGGCTGATGGAAAGGAGGAGGGAGGCAGAAAGAGGAGAAATGTCAGCTGGTGGGGGTGCAGGATGGGACAGGGAAGTGGCTCTTTGTCATCACTTCTTGGTTAGAGGAAGATGAAGATCAGTGCTAGGACCTTGCAGCGATGGTTAGCACGTACAGGATCGAAGCACTCCTCCCCCCCACCACACCCGGTCCCGCCACCCCTGCACTCAGTCCTGTCATCCCCCCATTTCTACCTCGAGCTGCTTAGGGGAGCACCCTTTTTGTTAAACCTGCTCCAGAGCCTGTGGGAGCCCAGGTCAGGGCTGGAGAGCCCCCTGGAGTTAGCACTCTCCAGAGGCTCTGATTCCACAGGTTGGGGGGGAACCTGGGGACCTGCATTTTTAACAAGCTTGCTGGGTGTTTGTGCTGCCAATGGTTGCCATGTACAACACGTGAGAAGCTGATTCTGGACTCTGTAGAGTCAGACTCTTTTTGGGGGAATGGGGGACAGGAGGCTGTTGCTTGGAAGGAATGATGGGTATTTATTCCACATATCATTAATGATGTAATATTTGCTGACCCTTATTTACTGTGTTCCACGCCCTGTGCCGGGCAGTCTAGGAGCTAGAGGTGCTCTGTTCCCGAGGAGTGTGGAAGACAGATTGGGACAAAATTCCTCGAATGTGACTCAGAATGGGACAGATGTTGTAAAAGATGGAGAGACAATGACTGGGCTTACAGCAGAGAGTGTCAGGGAGATCAGGCTGGAGAGGAGGGTGGCCTTGCCTAGGGACAGCCTGGGCTGGCATGCTGAAGAGTTAGACTTTTTTCTACAGGAGGCCCAGAGAGGTCAAGTGACTTGCCCAAGGTCACACAGCTAGTTACCAGCAAGAGCAAACTTGAACCCCACTGAGAAATTGCTGAAGAACTAGGATGTGATTACAAGTGGTGTGGTTACAAGGAGTGCCTGCAACACACTCATAAGCACAGAAAATAAATTTTTCTTATGTGGGACATGGGTTGGAGCAATAACTAACCTTCCAGTTGCTTTCTGGATTTCCTTTTCGAATCCATCCTGTACACACTTCTAGATTAATCTCAAAACACTGCTTTTATGATGAACCTCCCACACTCTCCCCACATAAACCCAAACACTTTGAATCCCCTGCAAAAACAAAATAAAAACAACGTGCTCTGGTTGTTGCCTGGCACTAAGTGTCTAAAACACCATATCTCAATGCTTTGGCACCTTTCTACCCTGTAATCTGTAACTGCCTTTTCAAGTTTTCCAATTAAGTCGGAAGCCTATTGATTTACTTTCTTATTTGTTGCCTTAACAAACATGTATCAAGGCTATACTGGGTGCCCAGTGGTGTGCTCCAAGAAAAATATTTCCTTTTGTTCAAGGAGTATGTCTCATCTAGAGACCATGACGGATGCAAAGAGAGAATTACAAAGTGGTGTGATTAATGAATGCCCTGCTAAGAAGGGCATGGCATGAGAATGGTGCAGGAGGTGGGTCGTGGCGGTGCTGGTGGAAGCTTCATGGGGGAGGAGATACTGGAGCTGAGCCCACCTTGAGGAAGGCGAAGGGTTTAACCAGGTGGGGGCAGCAGTCTGTGGAGTGGGGTAGTTCTTGTTGATTTACTGAAATACCTGTAGCCGATGGCCTCGGAGAGGAGGTGAGGGAAGGGATCAAAAAGAGATCTGGCAGAGAAAAGCATATTAAGACCACCTGTCAGAATGGTCATTGTCAATAAATTCACAAATGACAAGTGTTGGCTGGATGTGGGGGAAAGGGTCCCTCGTGCACTGTTGGTGGGAATGCAGACTGGGGCGGCCGCTGTGGAAAACAGTGCAGAGGTTGCTCAGAAACATTAAAAATGGAACTGCCTTATGACCCAGTAATTCCACTTTTGGGGATTTATTCAAAGAAACCCAAAACATTAATTTCAAAAGAATATGTGTGTCACTATGTTCATTGTAGCGTTATTTACAGTAACCAAGATTATGGAAGCAGCCCAAGTGCCCATCAATAAACAGGTGGATAAAAGAGCTGTGGCACATCTGTATAATGGAATATTACTTGGCCATAAAAAAGAATGAAGCCTTATCATTGGCGACAGTGTGGATGACCTAGAAGGTGTTATGCTCAGTGAAATAAAATAAGTCAGAGAAAGACAAATGTCACATGATTTCATTTATATGTGGAATCTAAAGAACAAAATAAGTGAACAAACAAAACTGAAACAGACGAATAGACACAGAGAGCGTGTTGGTTGTTGCCAGAGGGGAGGGGTGTTGGGGAACTGGGCAAAAACAGTGAAGGGATTAAGAAGTGCAAACTGGTAGTTACAGAAGAGTCATGGGGATGTAAAGTACAGCACAGGAAGTAGGGAGCACGGTCAAGGACCTTGTAATGGCTGTGTGTGGTGCCAGGCGGGGGCTGGAAATACCAGGGAGACCACTTTGTAGAGCACACGATTGTCTAACCACTGTGCTGTACACCTGAAACCAATACAAAATAATATTGAATGTAAACTGTAATTGAGATTTTTAAAACTAATACAATAAAAAGAAAAAAAGAGACCTGCAAAGAGCTGGAGCATGGGGTCTATGTGAGCACAGAAAGCTCTGAGTCCCAAAACCTGGGGAGAGGCCACCTCCGTAGGGGCGTGTCTTCCTTCCTGAGCGCTCAGGCTCTGAAGGCCCAAGGCCGAAGGTTGCAGAATGCCTGCTTTCGCTCGGATGGTGCTGTGGGGGTGGGGCCTCCGTAAGGCATCGGCTTCCCAGGGGTGGCTGCAGCGGTCCAGGCAAGACTTGATGAGTGTTTGAGTGGCTCGCAGCCATAGGAACGGAGGCTGATGGACAGTCTTACAGACAGGCTCCCCAGCCACTCTTCCTGTCTTGCACTTCTCGCCTTGCCTCTCTTAATCCAAGCCACAGTGTCACAGAGCCGGAAGAGAGCCTAGAAATTATGAGGTCCAGCCTCTCTTCTATTACACAGATGGGGAAAACTGAGGCTCTGTCAAAGGACATGGCTCAGCCACAGTTGAGAGAGAAAGGGCTGCTGGAGATGCAGGGGTCTCATAATTAAGCTCTGGTTGTATCCGGAGGTCAAATCTGCCTGCTGGTAACTTTGCACCTGAGGTCTACCTCCTCTCCAGCTCCTGAAAAAGAGTGAGGCCCCATCCAATTAAGTGGATGTGAGTCCAGCCAAGTTAGACCTGGGCACAGGGAGTGGGGCCTTAGATGACGGTGAAGCTGCTTACCTCGCAATACTGTGAAGGTGACCTCTTGGTTCTGCTAAGAATGAGGCCAAAACCTAATTTTAAAAGGTGACTTTAATAGAAAGTCCCTGTAGCCCTTTAGCTTTGTCTAGCATTAGGAATAGCAGTAAAAAAGTATAAGTTGGAGCTTTTGAAACTTTCATCTAGACATGCAAACTGAGGTCTGTGAGATTCTTCCTGGGAAATAATCCGGGGGTTAAAACTGGAGTGCCCCCCAACTATCCACAACCACCAGAGTCAAGAATTTTAACACCCTGCCACGGTCAGACTGAGCTTTGGAAAAGAACTCCTAAATACCAGGTAGTCAGTGACTGTCAAAGGTGCCCAAAATAGTGCTGTGACATGAAAAAAACCCAAGCTAGTGTGTGGCTTAGGATTTAAATGCCTGTAAGGTGTGAATGAACAGAATTTGCAGAATTCCCGGGGAAGGGCTCTGGCCCACCCAACGGTTTAGCTTCTTGATTACTGTAATTAGGCATCCAAAATGCATGTTATAGGAAAGGAAAAAGGCAACCGGCCCCTGGGCCATAATAATAGTCTAGGCCTGTGTAAGCTGTGCACAGCCTCTGACACGTATCTTAATAGCAAAGGCCTTGGACACACTGTACGATTGCTTATTTCAGCTTCTAACCCATGTTTTACCCAGAGTGCTCCCACCGCGCCACGGCAAGTCAAAGGGAAGGCAAGCTTGGCCCAGTCTAAGCCACGCAGATTTTAGAAGCCAAAGTTTAGCTGATGCTGTTGGAAACAATAAGCAAACAATGGATCTGGAGTTAAGAGAACCCAGCCTGGACATTCCTGTGTCATCGGCTGTGTCATAGTGCTATGTCTCAGTTTCCTCATTTGTAAAATGAGAGCAACTTCCGCTTTAAGGTGACCGTGTAATTGAATACAAAAGCCCTTTGGAACGGTCCGGTGTTTGGTGTTTGATAGGGTGAAGATGAAGACTTGGAAGAAACACTAGGTGCGGACAGCTCAGCAAAGGAGTCTAATTCAAGTGCGTGTGTGTCCCTGTGTGTTCAGTGACTTGTCCTGCTTGCCGCCGTGATGAGGAGAACTTTTTGCCTGGCTGATTTCCATTTCTTGTTCTAACACTGTGAAGGGCATGATACCCCCCAAAATGTATTCAACATATTTTTTCGCCGTAGCAAGTTTTTTTTCCTTTCTTTTCAAATACGCTCTCTCCTCTGTGCCCTTGCCTGATTTGGGTGGTGACTGTGTTACTGTTTTGTGAGCACAGTCCCAGCCTGTGCCAGGCTGGAGAGAGAAGGGGTGGGGGGAGAAGTAAGCAAGGGGTAGAAGAGCAACTGAGGTGGCAGATGTTCTGCCACAGCCACGTGCACCGTGAGGAGACTGGCCAAAGGAGTAAGAAAAGTCCCCAGGCAGTCCTGCTGGGGACTAACCTCCCGAGCTCCTGAGCTCCTGAGCGCTATGCATTCTTAGTCATGACCCAAGTCCTCCCCCCAGGGATCCCAGGCCTTGTTCTCTGCACACACTCCTTCCAAGCAATTCCTTCCTCCCTCGAACTCCTTGGCCAGTCGAGGAACGTCCACCCTGACAATGTCTTCCCCCTCTTCCGCCTCCTCTCTGGGTCCCTAATTATTGTGCTGAGCAAGACATGTTTTCTTGACTGTCTGGACCGTGCTTGTTTAGTTCAGTCTAGTTTCCTACTTCTTAAAAAAAGAAAAGACAGAAAAATTTCCTCTTGCCCTAACACGAACGATCATATTCAGAAATGCTTACAGGACAGCCTTTTCATGCACAGCACTTAATGATTCCTCTGTATTAGTCAAATTTCTACCTTGAGTGGAGCTGGGTTTCGGGGCACATAAACCACTTTCTGCCTCTTTGCTACATGTGTGTCCAGCTCTTCCAGCCAAAGGCTGCCAGAAACACATCTCTAGTTGCACAAACTTGGTTTATTAGGTCATTGCAACAAAGGAGAAACGCAGCTCATAGGGAACATGGGAGCAGGCTTCGTAAGAGGGTGTTAGAAAGGACTTACTATAGGACTTGCTTTTGTTTAAGTAATTTTGGGAGGAGGATTCGAAGAAGCAGGGCTTTGCTCTGGATTGGATGCTGTCAGGAAGAAGCATGAATTCTGTGATTTGTATCTTAATCTTCTCTAAAAGGCAGGAGGGATGAACTGAGACTCACGCCACCATTGCTAACAAAGCCGCAGTCACTAGTATTAGCTGGGATAGGAGGATGTCTGGTCCTTATTGTGGCTTGGAGAATACAAACGGCTGAGCGATACTGCCAAGTCAGGACCTGTCTGGCTGCTTTTCTCTCCTTTTGTCTTCCCTCTGGCCAAAGGCAAAGTCAGGCTGCAAGGCTTTCATCTCTGATATTCAGGTCTCCACCGCTGCCAAAGCTTTACTGATTAGGAAGTTGTGTCGAGAATGTAGTGTGTAGCCGGACAAGAGTTAGCTTTTCATTCTCCTGTGGCAGCCCGAGTGTTCTAATCGTCCGATGTGACACGGGCTGCACCATAGCTTTGGAGACTCTGAACAGAGTAGAGGAGGCAGCTGTGCCAGGCAGTGATCAGACACGCAACGTGGCATTGGTTCTTGTAAGCGCTCCTGAAGAAGGGCCTGGAGTATCAAATCCAGACAATGAAAACGGGCCCCAGATCCAACGGGTTTTTCTTTTAGAGTCTCGGGTGACTTTTTCTTTTAGTCGACTTAGAGATCGTCCCGCTCCCACCTGCAGTGTACAGGAGCAGTGAGAAGGGCTTGCTCTAGTGCAGGCTCCCTTGGGCTACTAAGAAGACACAAAGGGCCCTGTGATCTTCCATGGCAACTCCAGCTAACTCATCCCAATTTAAACTGGTTGCTTTGGCCTCCAGAGTGGAAGTTGTGTCATTTACGATGTCTTCTGGGGTCAGAGGTACGTTTCGGACGTGTTTCCCACTGATTCTCCCTACTGTGGGAATTGTCATGGGCATACCTTGCATGAAGGTCAGTGCTGCCCATGACTTTCACAGGTAGTCCATGTTTGCTGCTTCTTGGAAATTTCTGGACATTCTTTTCAGGGAAACATGATCCACTGGAGGGGCGGTCATTTTAAACTCTGAAAGTCTCTAAAGTTTGTCCTGAAAACAGGGGGGAAGTTAGTGTGTGACAGGCAGTCTGAGTCTGCCGTCCACATGGAAAGTCACCCCGGCGGGGCACAGAACGAACTGGCCCTGCCACTCGTCCCAGGAGGAGTGTGCGGTGGCCTGTGTGTGTGTGTGTGTGCATGCCCTTAGGGTGAGAAGCTTTCCTGACTGGAGTTTCACAGTTTCTGCAACGCAAGATTGAGTGTCTCTAAAGAGAATAAGCTATTGGAACAAGAATTCCCCACTCCTAGTTTCCATTTCTTATGGGCTCAGTTTTGCTGATCAAGTTGTAATGACCTAAACAGAAGCATATTTTCGACGTGGGGTCCAAGTCCAGTTGGGTGAAAATGTAAGTTTGGGACTAATTTTATGAGGAGAACTTAAGTATCGGCTAGAAGGGAATCTACCCTCTGAAGTATTTAAAGGGACAGTCATTAAATGTTTGCCATCGACTGTCAGCAGTAGCTTATGGTCTGAAAAAAACATACTAGAAAGGTTTTTTTTTCTTTCTCTGAAGGGGCAGAAGACCTCAGGGGGCCAAAAATAATAGGACTGACACAAGGGAAGTCTTGTTGAGAAATCTTATAGGTAGTTCACAGAGAGTGTCAAAGTCCTAGAGAGTAGTCAGAGACAAGATTAGTGGTAAAGGGAAAGAAAAACGGTGTCAAGGAATCAAAATTCACCTTGTTTTTAGTCGCAGGTGGACGTTATCCCCTTCTGTAGTCAGCAGCTTCTCTGTTGTCTCAGGTAGAATCTCTCCTTGTCTGCAATCAGCTTTTCCTGGAAGTTTTAGAAGAATCCTCAGTTTGACGTCCTCCCCTAGGGTCAACGTCCAGTAGTTTGGAGATGTCTCTTCTCCCCTGGGAAAAATGAACAATACCTTGGCGTTGTGTTGCTTTGCGTTGTTAACAGGACGTCATAAGGTCTTCAAGGCTCAAAGGCTGCTTGTGCGGCTATTTCAGAATTCCGGAGCACGAAACCTCCAGGTGTGCAGACCATGTAGAGACGCTCAAGTGGAACCTCCCCTAAGTTGCGACCCTGGCGTCTCAGATGCATGTCCTATTATGGAGTCCAAGGTCCTGGGCCAAGGCAGTTAGCCGAGTCTTGCTGGAACCTTCATTTCTGTTAATTTCCTCTTTCCAACATCCCTATCATTAGACAAAGTTGGTTTCTTGACTTGCGGTGAGTGAGGAGAACCATGGGGAAGATAGGGTTCTTTCCCATATGTCCTTGACTCTACTGGAATCTTTAGAAGGACGGGGCTGGAGCCTACGCACGGTATTCCTCACTGTGTCTACTGTTGCACCCGGCATAGAGTGGGTGGCTTAGAAGGTGCCGTTTGAGTTACCAGCTGGGTAAGGCCCGAAGGGATTAAACCTGTGACCTGGCAGAGCTGAGACATTTTAGGCCCTCCTCTTTCTCTGTTCAGCCGAAGAGGCCAAAAGGAAGGCACAGGCAGACTGCACAGAAGATGAAGACAGCACTCTGGAGAGGGCAAATCCCAAACTAGAACCCTCCTTCCTGTTGTTTTCCAAGAATGGGAAGTTGAACTTGTTCACCTGTACTGAATTGAGACCATCGAGACTGCGTGGGCTGGGGGCTCTGCAGGGAGAAGGAACTCACAGAGCTGCCTTTCCTGAAGAATTTTTGTGATAAGAGCAAGAATAATTAGGGTGGTTTCTCACCTGTTTATCTTGGTTTCAGTTGCTCTTCCTTCTGGTCTTCTTTTCCCACCTCTGGTTTTGCAAATTCAACAAGTCCATAAACATTCATGGCGCTTGTGTGCCAGGCCCTGGAGCTGGGTTATAAAGATGAGGAAGGCACGATCCCCAAGGCTCACCCTGCAGCCATTTATGAGACTGGGGCTGACGGCAGAGAAGTGGTGACCATCTGCTTCCTATTCCAAGCCCTCTGGGCTCCAGATAGCTTTTCGGTTTCTCTTGGAGTCTCTGTAAGTGTATAGAAAAAGAGGAATCTTCTCGCTCCTTAAAAGGCAAGATAAGAGTCTCCTGATGGCTACCGTGGCCATATGGAGAGAGAGGAGGGACTCAAATGCTGGAGGTATGGTCTTAGCCAGCAATTTCCAATGGCCTTGCACTGAAGGGTCTGGAGGGATAGAAGAGAGTGTTGGGACAAGGAGTTAGAGTGGTTGAGGGATGATTCAGGTTGAGTCAAGAAGGACTAATGTCAGAACTAGGGCTGGGCAGGAAGAATGAGGCAGCTTGCGTGGCCTGGCAGGTGGGAGAGAGCCTTGTCCAACAGCCCTCAGGCTCCCCAGCTGCAACACCCCCCCCCCCGCCCCCCCCCGGCCCCACCGCCACCATCTACCTGAGGTCTGGGGAAGCAAGGACTGGAGGCCACACTGCCTGGGACTGGGATGACTACTCCCTCCCTGCCCTGCAAGACTCTTAGGACGCCTGAGGACGTTGTGCTCCCCCAGGGCAGTGTATCTCTCCCTTCCAACTTCTCTCCCTCCAAATCCATCTTCATTAGTAACCATAAATGTCAGAGTCAGAGCCATTAGGAGGCTGTGCCTAGATAAATAATGCTTTTCATATTTAATTTACGAGTAGCTCTGCAGCCTCTTTGGGGTGTGCTGGGTTAATTAAGAGCTGAATTAGATGGAGTTGCATCTTCCTAAGGAAACTCAATTGAACTCTTTCTTGAAAAAAAAGAAAAGAGAAAAGATGGTCAAAGAAAGGGGGGGTGCATTGGAAGACCCCACCCCTTCATCATGACCTCAACCTAGGGCTGCTTAGAGGGGAGCTCAGGGTGCTTTTAGTTCAGCCTTTCCTTCCTTTACAGTTTGGAGCCCCCTCCCATCCCTGAGTCAGGAGTTCAGCGTGTGGGAGGTGCAGGGTATTGCCCACAGGGAGCCAGGTCAGCTTTTCTGGCTGGCGCGGGGCTAGTACCCTGCAGCCAGGAAACTAGCCTGGAGCGGAGCTGGGCCAGTGCCCACGGGACGCAGCTAGCAGCTGCATGAGGTGCTGGGGAACCTGATCCCCAGTGCCAGCTTCAGTCCAGGACTGTGGCTCTGAAATTCCAATCCCCATTTCCAGTCCTCCTGCCCCCAAATTCAGTCTCCTTTCTGGGACTGAGCAGACAAAGGCCATACGCATCCTGACTATTTCATGGGCAGCTGAGGAAATTCCACAGAGCTCTACCCTTCACTGGGAGAGGCTGCTGTGGCTGGTGAGGGCCAAGACCCCTCTCTGGTGGCACTGCATCCCCCTACTACTTCAGGGGATCAGACTCCAGAGCTCAGGCCAGTTGGTCCACTTTTCCAGTTATGGGGAAGTAATACTTTCAAACTCATATAGTGAGTGAGTTGATACAGAGGTTGGCCCAGAATCCCAGGCTGCTGCCACCGACACACTCAAATGCCTGTGTGTGTGATTACACACATGCACCCACTCCTTTTTCACGGGCTCATGGAGACACGGAAGGCTCTTACACACCCCAATCTGGCAGCCCTTAGTACTACATGGCCTGTGGGGACAGAAAGTACCCCCTGAATCACAAGCAGACCCCACGAATCTCCTGTTCAGACAGGAGCTGCCCCACCTCCCTGGAGACCCTGTCACACACTGCATTGTGTCACAGTCTGCACACTTTCAGAGACACTGTCAGCGCCCCTCTGTTCCGAGACGTCGTGAACAAGTGCCAGACACTCACAGACCGTCTCCTGACCCCATCACCACACACCGACCTCTTCGTGTGAGCCTCGAGCTGGGAAAACTCTCTCTGACAAGCTTGTGTGCATGCACACACATGTGCCCAGGCACACACCCACACACCTCAGCACAGGGTTCTGTCCAGAGTGCCGCTGAGCTATGCGGAAAGGTGGAGTATGCTCTATGACTGTCCCTCAGCCTCCAGAGCAATTATGTGCAGACTTTGCAGCATGTGGAAAATAGCCTTCCTTGTGAAGAATAGGAAAAGCAGTCCTCTAAGTAGGTGTGACTGTGACGCACCTCTACCCTGTAGGACTCCAAGAGGACACTGTTTGCTCACTCATCCATCAAACCTGGCTTTGTGACATCTCTTAGTCTGAGGCTGTGGTTCCCTTACAGCGCTCCTGTAGCAAAGCAGGCTGAAACTTGGCCTCTGCCCACCCCTTTCCCTTAGGTCAAGTCTCTATCCTAAGGGAGATACTGACGCTGAATGGCTGGGGTAGGGGCTCTTGGGATGGGCAGAGGGGCACTGGTTCTCTCTGCATTGACCTGGTTCCTGATTTGTGGCTTCCCCTCCAGTTTCATGGCCAAGTTCCTATCTTGGGACAGAGTTGGCTTCTCTGACTGGCTCTGGGAGGGGGACTTCTCTTTGGGCACAGTTTTGTCCTTCCCTTTGATACCTTAAAGGCATTCACCGGGAACAGTTCTCAGGAGAGATGGACTCTACGCCCTATGCCCTAGGAACAAAGCAGTGTTGGGGCCTTCCGTTCTGATTTGAGTGCTGAGACTGCCTCAGAGATCATTTCTCCCCACCCCCTGCTGTACAGAAGCAGAGGGTGGACTTGCCCATGGCCACACAGCAGGTCAGGGGAGACAGGATCCAGACCAGTGCTCCTGGCTTCTCCCAGCCTTCTTCCCTGACGCTCTTCACTGTACACACCATGGCTCTTTCTCAGTGTTGCTTTCTTACATTGTTTTATTTTTATCTTGAATAGGTATATCTTGCTTTATCCAACAGATAAGTTCTTTTAAGTGCTGTTTGTAAGGAACAGCACAAAGTCATGTTCAAGTAGACAGTATCTAAATGTGCTTTGGCTCTCAGTGTCCGGGATGAGGTTTCCTCTCTCTATAAAGTTCAGGTTAACACATTCACAAGGTCCTGTGTGAACTGCCATCACACTTCACTCTCAGCTTGCATTCTGCAGTTCAGCTCCAGTAGCCTGTTATTAGCTCCTTATTCCTTTCTGCCTCAGGGCCTTTGCACATCCTGTATTCTCTGCTTTAAATACCCTCTCTCCCTTCTATTTGTTTAGTCAACTCCTTTTTATAGGACTCAAATGTCACTTCCACAGGAAGCCCCACCGATTCCCAGTCTAAATTGGGTTTCCCTATTTCCAACTCTTTTGACACTCCTTATATCTTCTTCAATAACAAATAGCAATTTTAGAATTAATTATTTTATGCTGCATCTGTTTTACTGTTGCTGTATTCCTAGGGCGTAGAAGAGTGATTGCAGCTAATGGATACTCAGTTAATATTTGTGAAATCAGTGACTATGAACATGGAAAAAAATAAACGTTGTTTATAAAGAGAGCTTTTACACATTAAATTATACCATAAAGTATGTCCTCACTCCCCAGGGGTTTGCTCTTTAGGCCCTAAAGTTTTTAGCACTGTAGTTTTAAAGGGCTTTACATATTTCATTTGATTCTCGCAAGAGCCCTGGCTGATGGCAAGATGGGTGGTGAAGTGACCCCTGAGAGAGATTGGCAGAGATGGATGTTGTGCCTCTTGGTGGGCAGTCTCGGTCTGTGCGACTTGGTCACTGAATTTCTTGTTCAGTTAAATACTCAGCTTGGAAATCAGATTGCTTAGATCTAATTCTGTGTTCTCCAGTGTGTGCTCCATGGAATGTCGGTTCTGAGAAACCTGCTGTGTGAGCAAAGGGTTCCAGGGTCCAATGTGTTTGAGAAATGGTGCATTCCAGCACTCCGTCCTGGAGACTGGCCATGCCTATCAGTGCGCCGAAGGCTCTGGGAAGTCCCGCTCTAAAGCCTGCTACAGCTCTGCTTGTCTGAACTCTGCTTGACCAGAGATCCCTTTCTTCCTGGCAATACCGGCTCTGCAGAGCACACGATGGGAGACGCTGTCAGTTTATCTTCCATATGTGTTGGGTTCTCACCTCCCAGGCTTCAGTGAGGACCACTGCACACTCCCCACCCCAGGCTTCAGTCCCTTTTTCCCTTGAGCAACCCCAGCCTCCCTATAGCCTTCAGGGCATGACACGCTGTAGCTGTTTTCTCTGGCTCCTTAAGGTGAAGGGATGAGAGCAGGGAGCGCTCGTGGTGGGACTGGGCAGAGTGACCTGAAAAAGCTCTGTAAACTAAGTGGGACAGAGGCTAATGGAGGTGAGACCAAGCCATCCTGGAACATAGTGCAGGGGTCAGGCTTGCTGGCCCTGAGTCTCCCTCACTCCCCTTGCCCCCCCCCCCCCCCCCGCCCCTAATCCCAGCCATGGCCTCCCTCCTCCGGCCCTGTTGGCTGAGGGTTCTCCATCATGGTCCAGCATTCTCTCTGGAGCTATTAGACGCGTCTCCTCCTCTCCTCGTCTTCACTACCTCAGCCATAGCTTGGATTCCTTCACCTCTTGCTTGGACTCTGGGCTGAGGTGCTGTGAGAAGTCAGGTTTTCCTGCCACCTCCTTGCCTTTGATTATACTGTCCGTCCCCTCCACCTGCTATGGCCCATTTTACCATGTCCTGTTTGAGGCTGGTTTGGTGCTCCCATCTGCTGTGCCTGGCCTGGAGCAGGACATCCTCAGGCACTGACTGGACGACAGGGGGCAGAGCTAACTTTGTCTGTGACCCTCAGAAGCGGTTCCAGTGCTGGCTAGGTGAGCATCCCCTGGAGAATAAGACGGAACGGGTCTCTCCCATCTTTGCTGATGCTCTTTTTTGGGTGCAGCTAACAGCCAAGGAGCCCTCTGCTAGAGCCCTTGCCGACTCAGCGACACTAAAGTCTCTCCGGAACAAGGCACTTGGCATTTTGGATGCAAGGGCAGGAGTCTGCCCTCGCCCAGTGACTTATGTTGCTTGGCTCACTGTTTCTTCACCGCCTGATGCCTCCACAACCTCTGCCTGGCCATTTGTTGCAACGTGCAAGAGGGTGGCAAAGGGTCCTGAACGTGAAGTTAGGCAGTTTGGCCTTGGAGAAGCCGCTTTTTGCTTCTCATTTATTCATAAGCCTCAGTTTGTTAGTTTCGAATATAAGGGGAAACTAGTACCTTCCTCATTAAGATCTAGTGCGAGTGAAATGCGATGATAGAGACAAAAACGTACTTTGTAAACTTTAATAAAATAAAGGCAGCTTGTCAATTTCCCCCACGGAGAATGGAGAAATCCCACCCCCTTATAGAATTTCCTTGCAAATTAAATGATGGTGCTTAGTTATTATAGGGGTTTGCTGAAAGCGATCTTCTCTCTTACAAAATCTTCCCACTGGATGTCAGTCATTGGGAAACCCTGGTCAACACCGCAGCTGCCTGACCTGAGTCAGCCTCAAGCTCCTGTGTAGTCGTTGCCCGAAAGCATAGCGAGACTCAAGCCCCAGCTTCTGTCCCCCTGAAGCGCAGTGGTTACCTCCAGGACAGGACTGCCCCCTTGCACAGTCACCTCCTGGGTGTGCGATCACGACCACTTGCGGAGCACTTCCTATATGTGGAATTAGTGAATGATCCAACCAGAAAAACCTTCCTGGCCGGATATAGGGTCCTTCTCAATTGGTCACCTGGGGCTGTGGGCAGGGGAGCTGTCTGTGAGCACTTGGGACACAGTCGTGTTTCTGCTGGTTTCAGAGCCACAGCCTCGTCCGTCCCCACAATCTGCCCTCAGGGCTGTGTTGCAGTCGCCCAGTCCTTCCTGACTGTTTCTGGGTGAAGGATGTGGCCCCAGGTCAGCACAGGGTAACTAGCCCGTGCTGCAGGCAGGTCAGAGGTCGGGGCAGCAGGCCAGTCTGGGGGGGTGGGGAGGATTACAGTGTGGGTGGGTGAATGCTGTTTGGAGCACTCCTTCCCCCTTGGATTAGACTCCTAATTTCTTTTGATCTCTCTGGCGCACACCTGTCTGAGCTCTGCTCTGCTTGCCCAGCTCCTGTTGTGGCTGACTCCGGCCCTTATCTGCTGCCTGCAGCTGTCCCCGGGGACCCAGACCCTGCCCCTGCTTTTCCTCCACTCTCCACTTCTGGCTCCGGAGATTTTGCACATCTCCAAACAAGGCCTGAAGTCCCATTCCAGAAACCCAGAATTTGTTTTCAGCGGTTTCTTTGCAAGGTTGAGCAGACAGAGGGAGTCAATAATGGGAGGTGCTGGGGAAGGAGGTGGCCAGGGGACCCTTAAAGCCATAGTAATAATGGTAACTGGCATTTATTGTCTACTGTGTGCTTGTTACTTTGTTCGATGGTTAATTAATCCATTTATTTCCCTTACTCCTCTCAACAACCCAGGGAGATAGGTACCTTCTCTGTTCCCATTTAAATGGAGGCCCAGAGAGGCGGTGAGAGGAGCCAACTCCTCACGGGGAGGGCTTCTGGCTGGGACCGACTCAGACATCCCTGCCTGATGAGGAGGATTCTGGGTCAAAGTCCTCTTCAGCAGGCCCTTGGTGTCTCGCTCTAGGTTGCAGTCGAAAGGCTGTTCTCAAAACCTAAGTGAAATGCTTCCTGCCCCCAACACCTCCCTGTATTACAGGGAGTGTCAGCGAGGGCTGTTCCCCTGGGGGTGGGCAGTGGACAGAGGTGGGGGACAATATTTTCTCTGTTACCAGGTCCTCCACTTAGGTCTCCGCTTGCTCAGTGGGTTGGAAGCAGGTGTCTATACCCCAAAAGCCTTCCCCTCGGGACTCTATTTCAATGCTCTTCCTTTGGGTCCCAGGACCCTAGTGTTCTCCCTCTGCCTTTGGAACTGGACCTTGGGCCTGGGACTCACTCACATCCCCGCCAGTAGCCCCCTGTTCTCTGAAGGCCACTGGTGCTCTGGCCCAAAGTGTGGATCAAGGGGCCACGAGGGCACACGAGGGCACTCTGTACCTGGGATATGTCTCTGTTGTCTCCACAGCCTGGCTCAGGGCCCTGCAGGCTGCCATTGGAGGATTTTGTTCTTTAAAACGATGTCTCTATCTTAGAGGGTGAGGAGCTAGTTATTGATGTGAAGAGACCCTTCTAGGACAGATGTATTCTGGGCCTGCTTGGGAAATAGTTGGGCATTAATGGCTGAACCGCTGGAGAGGGACAGAGATGACTTGTGTCCAGAGGAAGTTTTTTTCTGGAATGCCCAGAACACCAAATGGGTTTGTTGCAATAACTCTAGGTGTTCCCCCACCTGCCTCTCAGACTCTGGAGGGATGCTTAGGCCCAGCGAGGGTCTCCCAGAGGTTAGCACTCAGGGATGATTTGATAATACAACAGGGGTCTTTTAGAGACATCATTTCTGGTATGGATTTGGGCAGGAAGAAGGGTATGGATGAGAGGGTGGGACTATTTTAGGGTCTGGGTGAAAGGCAGCACTTTCACCCTACAGGAGGAGCTGCCTACAGCTGTCACCTGCCAAGGAGTAAAGCTGGGTGGTAGGAAATTTCTCCCCTCCACAAAGCAGGCGGGGCCCGGCTGGGTACAGCCAGTGGTTGGGAGGCAGCCTGGGTGGGGCTGTGCTGAGCAGGGCAGGAGTGCTGGGCAGCACCCTGCCCCAGGAGCGGGGCTCTAGGCCCCTATCCCAGCCTGGAGCCTTGGCGTGCTCTTCTGTGAAATGGAGGTGTTACCATTTGTCCCACCTTCCCGGCTCCTCCGCCACTGCCCTGAGGATGGCTTGAGCCATTGCTGGGACGCTTAGCACAGACCTGTGCCGGGGAGCTTGGGGGATGCAGGTCACTCTCTTCCTAGCAGGATAAACCCCTTCCTCTGTGTCCCAGGGAATTTGGTTCCCCCTTAGTCCCACCATTTATCACTGTGTGTCCTGGCCCTCTCGCTTGTCTCTGCTATGTCCCCACTGTGCTGGAGTGTGAGCTCATTCAGGACAGGGCTGCTGCCTGTTTCTTCTTGTCTCTCCTGCGCTCAGCACAAGGCCTCTACGTGAAGGTGGTTCATAACATCCCTGTGTGTAGGCAGCAGAGGGCAACAGACTCTGCATCTTACAGGGCTCCACCCTGGAGAGAGGGAGAAGGGGCGCTGCTGACCCTCGGTGGTTAACAGGCCAGAAAGTGCCCGGGCTTGGACATCGGTGCGCTTCACCTCATCAATAGGAAAAACGGGTCTCCAAGATTCAGTGACTTGCCAAAAGCCACTAAGCTTCCAGGACAGAGTAGCTTAGGCTAGCCCCACGCTCAGGAGTGTGTGTGCAGGCCCTCCTTACCCTCCTCGAGGAGACTGGGGGATCTGGTAAGATGAGGATGTCCCTCCACACTCCTACCATGGTTGTCTTGGTTTTGTTCCTTGCAGTAGCTCTTGGCAACCTGGGGAGGGCTCCAGTGCCCTGTGAGCCTGCCTGCCTCTTGTTCCTGAGACCTAGAAACCAGGTCTCCAAGCCCCTGGACATCCTGGGGCCCTCCCAACTGTCAACACTCTTCACTTTCTTATCAACTGTTGTGCAGGGAGAAACCCAGAGGAACCTGGGGCCCCCATGGGGGCAGAGCCTCCCTCGGGGGTACCCCCTTCTGGGAGGCACTTTATAAACTTTCATAAAGCTCTGCTTCCATGATGCTACTCAGTGGTGGTGAATGGGGTTCTTTAAGACATGACGGCGCCGCTCCAGGCTCAGCACTCAGGCTCCTCAGCATGTCATTTTCCCTCACAATAATTGTGACAAGGACATGTCATCGCTTTCATTGTGTAGATGCGAAAACTGAAGCACAAAGAGACCAAGTTACTTGCCCTAGGTCCTATGGCTGGGAAATGGCAGAGCTGGGACTTGAACTCAGGACCCCAATGTAAGCTGGCACTTATTAAGAAGCCCATGCTGAGCAATAGTGAGCTTTGCAATTTTCTGAGGATGGCTGCCTCTTGCTGCCTTCCACCAGCGAAGGTGGGCAGGTGTTCTGGCCACACTTGTTGGGCTCTCTGGCCCAGACCCCTCCTGGGTTTGCTTGGAGACACCATGGAAGGGAGTGAATGAGGCAGTGACAGTATAGAGTGAGGACCAGTGAGCTAGACAGTGACCTGGACAGACACGGTCAGCTGGAAGGCCTGGGGGAGGAGGTTGGCAACCCTGCAGCACTGACTCCCTTCAGGGTGGGGCAGCAGCTTCTCTGAGGCTCCAGCCCCTGCCAAGCCTCCTGAGCCTCAGGCCACAGTGGGTTCTAAATAGTGGTGGAGCCCAGCCATGAACTTCTCCCAGCTGGGCAGCCACAGCCAAATGCATTCTAGCTGGATTTAAGGGAGGGAGACAGGCTGGAGACAGTGGGAAGAGTGGAGAGAGGCCCTTTGATTTTGGAATTACATGCACAGAATCAATGGACATAATGGCTTGGGATTGGCAACTGAGACACTCATTGTTTTAATTTCACTTACTTCTTGAATAAGTAATATATTCCCGTGGATTAAGAAAAGGGTATATAGCGTGGGAAGCCTTGTCCTTGTCCAGCCTCTGTGTCCGGCAGCGTGGCTCCGGTTGGCAGTGGTAGCCGTGGCTTGCATGTGTCTGTCTGGAGGTAGTCGGAACACCCGAGTGGGCATGCATAGGCAGCATTGTAAAGTATGCGTTTGCATGGAAAATACTGTTTTGCATGCCATTCTTTACCAGTGTATATAGGTGATCTATATTCATACCCGAAGAGCTTTCTCAGTCTTTAATTATGGCTAGGTAATATTCCATTCTATGGATGTACCATCATTTTTTAAAGTGAAATAAAATTCACATGCAGCAAGGTGCACGAGTCTTCAGTGGACGGCCCAGAGAATGCCTGCGTATGCGTCTACCGACGTGAACTCCGCCCGAATCGAGCTTCCCATTACCCGCGTCGCTTCCCCGCCAATATCCCCATCAAGAAGTTAGCATTATTCTGACTCCCACAACCTCATCTCTGTTTTCTTGTCTTTAACGTGGGGGTAATCTCTCTGCCTCCTCTACCGAGACGATGAAGTCCATTCTCAGCAATCAGACCGCCCACATTCCAGAAAAGGTCGGCGTTCTAGAAAATGTCGACATCACTCTGAAGGGCTGCACAGTTATTGTGAAGGGCCCAGAGGCTCCTTGCAGAGGGACTTAACTCACATCGACGTAGAACTCAGTCTCCTTGGAAAGAGAAAGGAGAGGCTCCAGGTGGACAAATGGTGGGAACTAGGAACCGGCTACCTTTCGCACTGTCTGCGGTCACGTACCCAACCTGATCGAGGGCGCTTGGCTCCAGGATGAGTTCTGTGTGTGCTCACTTCCCCGTCCGCATCGTTATTCAGGAGAATGGTTCTCTGGTGGAAATCAGAACATTCTTGGGTGAAAAACATATCCACAGGGCTCGGATGAGGTCAGGCGTTGTTCAGAATCTGAAGCCCAGAAAGATGAATTAATTCTCGAAGGACACGACGTTGAACTTGTATGAAACTCAGCTGCTCTGATTTGGCACGCCCCAACAGTTAAAAACAAGGATGTCAGAAAATCTGGGGCTGGTACCTGTGTTTCCGGGAGAGGAACAGTTCAGCAGGTTGATGGACAGGGTCTACGTTGTCCAGCTCCAGAAACAGCAAGATACCCGGTGATTCTTCAGACTTCTTTGTGATATTTTAGAGGCACACTACAGCCATGTGTTGACAAAATGAAATAAAATAGTGCTAATGTTGGAACTGACTCACTTGGTTGTTTTGAGGATAACGCAAGCGCCCAGTACAGTGCCTGGTGCACAGCATTTGTCTGACAAAGGGTGGACATCAGGATCATTATAAATGAGTCCCTGGTTGGTGTTCTTTCTCCTGCCTTTGCCTGGGCTCTCCAGTTACCTCCAGACTCTCCGCCCCCCCCCCGCCCCCCCGCCCCCCCCCTGCGCGCGCGCACACACACACACACACACACACACACACTCACTCACTCACTCACTCACTCACTCTCGCTCACCGTCTAGCCGTGGAGATAGACCAAGAGGGTCATTGTGCAAAGCACATGAATGGCCCCATTGTTCCTGGGCTGAGTTCCCAGAGCCAGCCGGTGCGGCACTGACCAGGGCCGGGCTGTCCAGCGGGAGATGCCCATGGGCCCCTGACCAAGGGCTGACCATACCTGGCAGGACACCCACTTTCCCTCCTTCCCCAGAAGAAGGCAGGAGAGAGCCCAAGTTTGGCCTGGGGCTGGGCAGGGGGAGCCGAGGGGATACCTGCTCTTCTCCACATGGCCTCCTGGCTCCCAAATGCCAGGGGCTGGGTCCTGCAGATGGCGCTCTCTGAGCTGGCACCTTGGAGCTGAGAGGCCGGGGGCAGAGGAGGAATGAAAACCAGTGAGAAAAGGGAAATGGACATGGAATGCTTATTTATCCCTTCCTCCCCACCCACACCCCCGCCCCCCGGGGTGAATGAATGTGGGGTCTGAGGGAGAAACTGGCCTGTGGAAGCAGGGCTTCCCTGCCAGGTGGCTCACACCTCGGGAACTGTGGCTGCCTCTGGGCCAGAACCCCCAGCGCAGGGCTTCTGCACACTGGCATGAAGGTGAATCCGTAGGCCTCCCAAGCTCCTCCAGGATCCCTCCGAGGTGAGGCCTAAGGACAGCCACCTACGTCCTGACCTTATTATGCCTTCTAATGCCTGGCTGTCAGATGCCCAGCAGTGCCCAGTCTCGCCCTGCTTGTCACTGTCTTCTAACAGGGAATGTGCCAGAAGGGCTTCCCACTTTCTCAGCTCCATCCAGGATCGGGGAAAGGGTTGCTTTGGGGGCCAGTGAGAGGTGAGGTGAGATTCCATGAGTAAGAGGTTATGAGGGATGTGGGACGGGGGGTGGGGGTGGAAGGGCAGGAGGCAGAACAGGGAGACATTTGCCTGGAGGCAGAGGAGGGGACTGGGGGCCCTGGGTTTACCAGACCAGGATCCAGACTTCCCCTGGGCTCAGTTTCCTCCTGCCTCAGGTAAGAGACTGGCTCCGGGAAGCCCGTGTTCCCAGACTCTGGACCGGAGCCCTGGTGGCCCCTCATAGGCCCAAGACATGCCATTCATTAGTGGTTCCCTGGGCCCAGGCACTGTCCCTCCTTCTCTATTGCTGCCAGCTTGGGCACCTGTCCCACAGAGCCTGGGCCCCTACCTGTCCCTTGCCAGCTCTCAGCTGGCCCATGCACCCTGGTCTGAACTGTCTGACCCAGGGGCTGAGGCTTCTGTGGGCAGGAGCAGAGGAGGGAGTGCAGCCCTGCCGGGAGCCTATTTTTTCCGGGCCAACCTCCCTTGCCATGGAAACAGCCCTATGAAGGCCTGGGAATTACCCAGGATGGGAGTTTTAATTGCAGCCCACGATTCTGTTCCCTCCGCCCCCAACTCCCACCACCTCCCCAGCCCCAGGGCTTGCAGCTTTTTAGTGCACCTTATTTTTAGATCAAGCACAGGGTCTGTGGCTGTCTTAGGCCTGGTTTGCCTTTGGTCAGTCTGTCCCTCTCCTCGTGGCTCTGTGGCTGCCTGTCTCAGGGTCTGGTCTGGGTGGGGAGCCTGAGGCGGAAACCTCCTCCAGATGGATGGTGGCCCTGTGGCCACCTCTCCATGTCCCAGCAGGCAGGCTCTGGGAAGTGCTGGGCAAGCGTTAGGCCCCAGAGCACCCCGTGATTTTCCTCAGACTGGGCCTCCAGGGGGCGATTGTGGCAATGCCAGCGGAGTGGCTTAGGAAAGGTCAGCTCCTCTGTTGGACCTCTTCCCAAGAGGGCAGCTGGAACAGGCTGGCCTCTCTGACCTCTCCTTGCTCCCAGAAACTTTGGGGCTTGAATGAGACTCACCTTGGCAAGATTGGGCTGGACCATGTGACGCCAGGGGAGAGGAGATGGAACCTGGAGGTGGAGTTAGAGCTGTCTTCAATGGGCTGCGGGCCAACACAGCCCACTCCCGCCTCCCACCATGGGGCCCAGCCCTGGGGTGGCCGTGATGGTCTGGGCAGCAGATGTGTTGTGAGGTAGCTACTTGCCAGAAGCAAGTCACTCAGGTTCCCTGTTTCCTTCCATCCACCAAGATTAGCTGGCATATCCTTTAATTTGCTCGGGGCACTCTGCTCCATAACTGGAGAACGAGAGGGGCCGTCTACTGCGGGCCATTCTAAGAAGTCCAAGGAGGGAGGCGGGAACAGACCCCTCCTCCCTGGCCCCTTGGGTTACATTTGAGGCCAGGGGTTAGAAGTTAAAGCCACCAGTAGAAGAAGCTCTTTTTAAAGAGGTCTTGGGAAACTGGGGAACAAGCAGTTAAGCTTTGGGACTTTGGGGACCTAGGGCCCCTGTATTCAGGGAGATGCTGCTCTCCCAGCCTCTGGCAGCCCAGGGACTGGGGCTATGGGGAGCATCAGGGGTCCCCCTTGGCCTGGACATTAGCTTCTCCACAAGGGCATAATCAGGGAGGCATGGAAGGGGGTGGGGTTTTTCCCTCAGGTAGCCTTGTGGCCTTTGGAAAATTCTAGGACAGGAGCAGCTAAGTATGGCAGATGGCCAGTGGGGACTGTCGCTGATAGGCTGGTCTGGGAGCAATGCAATGTCCCTTTGGAGGATTCATGGAAACCCTTGTCATTGGGGAAGTAAGGTGACTTTTCAAGGGCAAGGATAGGAATTTTAGGGTTTTGGCCAAAAAGATGTTGTCTTTTGAATCCAGAAGCTGGCCAGGCCTGGCGACTCTGGGCCCAGTGATCCATGGAGAGCTTATGAGAAAGAAATAGGACCATGCATATCTGAGGGACAAGTTTAATATCTGGCCTGAGGGAAAGCCCTCGAATATTTGCTTTATTTCCACCACAGAGGAGTTCAGGTCCCTTGATTCACAAGAATAAGAATTCATCTAGAACAGGGCAGGGCTGAGGCTATAAAAGACATGTATGTCCTTTTTCTCAAACAGCTGGAGACCCAGCTGAAGGCTCAGCTCACTTCCTGTTGTCCTTGGGTAAGTCGCTTAACCTCTCTGGACCGCAGTTTGCTCATCTGTGAAATGAGGGGGTTGGTTCAGCTCACCCCTGAGGGCTGCCCCAAGCCTGTTACTGAGTGGGCCTCCTTGGCGGCAGCCCCTGCACATCATCCATGGGGAAACTGAGGCTCCAGAAGAAGGGTGCACTAGGCCTGGCTTCCTCTGCCCAGGCTGTTTTGATGGGAACTTTTTCTACAGGTGCTGACGTTCTTAGGCTTGACGTTCGGGAAGAAGCCATCCTCTGGGTGATGGCTGCCTTGTCATTGTCCCCCGTGAGACAGGGGAAATTGAGGATCGTAGACACAGATCTTAAATCAAAGTGCAGGCCATCAATCTCCCTGAACAGACTGGAATAACAAGGTGGGTGGCACAGACTGCCACTGCGTGAACAGGCAAGAGATATTAAAAAGCCGAAGCCTTGAGCCCCCAAATCCCTTAACCAATTTCCAAACCCCCCAGAGATCTGCCTGCTGGGGGGAGAAGAGGGAATGCCTCATTTTAGATTTCCCAGGAGGGCGTGGGGGCTCTATTTCAGGAAAACTGTCTGGGGGCTTCTGACGGCCCTACCCTTGCTGTTGTCCTCCTTGGCCCACTCTACTGCCTGTCCCTCACTGCGGGCACCCCCACTAGAGTCAGACCGCCATACTTGGCCCAGAAGAGCGGTTAGTGCGTAGAGCCAGACTGTTTACTTAAATCCTGGCTCCACTGCTCATCAGCTCTGCAGACCTGTTAGCTGCCTAATCTCTTTGGCTCTCAATTTCCTCATCTGTAAACTCAGAATGGTAACACCTACTTCCTAGGGTTGTTTTAAGAGTTAAACAATATAATCCACACAAAACAAATAGCACAGTGCCAGGCCCAGGGTAATAATTGTTAATATTAATCTTCCTATTATCCCACCAATAAGTTCCATCTGGCTGCTGCTTCCTTTCTCTCACAGGCTCTCCTGCCTTTTTACACCCTATCCATCCCTCAAGCCTCAGTTTAACTGCCTCCTCCAGGAAGCCTTCCCCAAGTCTCCACCTTCTTCTGAATTTGAAGGCTACATATTTTGGACTCAGTCACATTTTCCACAACTGTTCTTTGCAGTTTCATGGTGTGGGATCAAAATCCCCTGAACAAAGGCCTCTGCTTCTGCTTTCTCCCTCCTCTCTTTCCTCTATACCACTTGCCAGAGTGTAGCGCACACAGTAGGTGCTCATGCAACACTTAGGCTTGTCAACTGGGAGATTGCCGGAAATTGGAGACAGAATCCTGGTATTCTTGAGATGAGGCGTTTTGTCTATTTTTAGAGTTTAAATGGTCTTAAAAAACATACATCCAAATTCCACTCTGTCTTTACATTACAACCACACCAATCTTTTCATGTCAGCCAGATGTACGCTTCCGTCTTCTCCACCCAAAGTACAAGAGAGTTTGAAAAATGAGGTGCTGGGTCTGAGGGTGCGAGATAGAGAAAGTACTCTCTAAACCCTCGCTACTCTTGTCAGGCTGAAGACTTGGGTCTGAATTAGCTCTGGGGGAAAGCGAAGGTTCTGATGGCTCAGCTCTGGGAGTTTAGAAGTTGGTTTTCTGTGGAGGGACAAACCGCATTTTGAAACACGAAGTCCTTGCTGCCGGAAGGTCAGCACTCTCGTTGGGCACCTCGGAACACTGCCACTCCTTGAAGTCAGGATTGAGGACTGGCGCTCCCACCCAGGTAGCAGTGGGTGGCTGGTGGGCAGGGCTGGGGCCGGGCTGCTGTTGCCACTGCAGGAAAACACTGGAAGGAGATCTGGGATCCCACTGGTTCACACTCTGGCTTGATGGGGATCCATTGCGGGGCTGGTGGTGGTGGTGGGAGTTTATAATTACGAATTTGCCTTTGTGACCAAGATACACCACCATTTGGTCTGGTGGGACCCTGGAGGCAGGGTCCTTGATGCCATCTGGTTCTGGGTATACAGAGAGACTTGATGGTCCGAGTCCCCAGTCCTCCCCGGGAGCACAGAGGCCACATTTTCCTCTGGGTGAGCGAGTGAATGTTTGCTCTGGCTACCCTGAATACCAACCAGCCAGTAACAGTTTCAGCCCTGCCCCGTGAGCCAGACACCGTGCTGAGTGCTCTACGTGCGCTTCTCCATCTGGTGTTTTACAGGAGCCCCATGAGCTGAGGACCAGTATCCCCATCTTCCAGATAAGGAAACAAGCCTTTAAGGTGGCCAGCCCGGCACAGTCAGAGGTGTAGTGGCAGAGCCGGGACTCGCTGTGTCTTCTCCGGCCCAGGGGCCACTGATCACACTGTGCTCTCCGCCTGTTTACTGAGCTTCTCCACTCCACTCCGGGAGGCCAGGAGTCTGTTTGTCTTGTCACCAACGAGTCCCTAGTGCCCATGCAGACCTGGTCTGTGGGAGATGCCCAGTCAATATTTACGCAAAGAATGAAGGACTTGAGGTGCCCAGGTCTCCCTGCGTAAGCACAGCAGTGGCTCCAGGGTCCCAGCAAGGCAGCAGCAGTCCCGTAGGAAGGGGACTGGTGTCGTGCAGGACTGGCCTGGAAGGCCGTGTGCCAGCAAATCCACTCTAACACCCCCTAAGCCCCTCCTTGACCCTGCCCAAGAGGCACAACTGGATTCATTTCCACACCTGAGAAGTAAAGGGGTGGGGGATGGGCTCAGGGTGTGTGTTGGGGCATTGACACCGAAAGGTGGTTGGCTCTTGTTCTGGGTTCTGGAGTCCCTCGGTTGCCCTGGATGGGGAAGAGGTAGAGGACAGCTGGGCCACGGGCCAGGCTGGGGCTCCAGCCAGACTTGAAGGGGGCACTCAGGCGGAAGGCCCTTGGTGAGCGCCCATGGTGGAGGATGGGTGGGAGGGTAAGGGAAAAGGTGCCAGTGGGCAGTCTGCATCTTCGCTCGCCGGCCTTCCAAAACCCAGGGTGTGGGTGTGGCTCTCCTCGGGGTGGGTGGAGGCTGGTGCTGGAGCCGGCCTGCCGGCCGAAGGGTGTCCGCAGCGTGGTGGCTGGGGCAACGCTGGACCGGGGAGGCGGGGAAAGGCGGGAGCCGGCTAGGCAGGGCGGCGCTGGCTGGGTGGGGAAGAGCAGGGGGCGGGCAGCCGCCGAGGGGCGGGCGGCTTTGGGGGGTGGAGCCGAGACCGCAGCACCCGGGGCTCGCTTGGTGCTGTAGCCACCGCTGCCGCTCTGGGCTCGGGGCGCAGGGCGCTTGGTGAGGGTCCGGCGCCCGCGGCTGCTGCTCTTCTCCGGTGCCCGGGCTGCAGCGCTCTGGGTTCCGGCCGCTGGCCTGGCGCCCCTCGGTCCCGGGTCCCGCGCCCTGCCCCGCAGAAAGCTCTCCGCTTGCAGAGCCGCCCTGGATCGCGTCCCCGGGCCATGAAGAGGGGCCCGTGAGGGGCGTGCGGAGGCGGCGGCGGAGGAGGGAGGCCAAAGAGAAGGGCGCGGGAGGCGCAATATGCCGCCGCCACCGTTGCCCGCTGAGCCCGAGCAAGCCTGACTCCAGACCCGAGGATGGAGCCGGCGCGGGGTGCTGCAGCGGCTCCCGGTGCGCCCCCGACCAGGTATTGGCGGGGCCCCACTGGCCTGGGGCGGGCGGGAGCGGACACTCGCTGCAGCAGTCGGGAGGGGCGCGGGCGGGGTGGGAGACGCCCCTACGATGGGGGACAGTCGCTACTGAAGGTGTGGGGCCGGGGTGGACAGCAGCGTGTTGCGCGCAGGACAGGGCTCCCTGGGCTAGTGGCGGGTGAGCGCTGCGATCACCCCAGCCCTCCCTGCCCCCATTCAGGGAGGGCAGCAAAACTTGAGACGCGCTGCGTCCCTGAGGCGCCCTACTCCCCACCGCTGCGGAGACTCGGGGGCTGCCCAGGCTCGCTGTCCCACACCTCTCCTGGCTCTGCTGAGTCGCCTCGAGAACCTTAGGTCCCCACACCTGCACCAACTTTCCAAACCAGGGCTGCACTTAGAGACAGGGGGCTGCCCCCACTTTTCCCCACCCCGGCGTGCTGCTCCCAGTCCCGGCTTCCAACCGAACCCGCACGTCCACTTTGCGATGAGCTGGCTGGATCCCCGTGGGGCCCGGGCCCCTGGCTGGTGCAGAGCCCTCCGCGGGAAGCCAGAGCCAGCCTCCCGCTTTTCTTTGGGTAGAACACCGGGAGCACCTCTTCCCAGGCTCTGGGAACCTACTGCCTGCTTTCACAGTAACAACCCTGAATAGCCCTGGCTGGTAAGCCAGGGGCTAAATGGTGAGACTTTAGGGTCCTCCTAGGGTGGCATCTTGGTGCCCTGATTTGCGATGCTGTAGGGTGCCCCTCTCCCCATCCAGGGCCTGCCCTCTCCCGGGATTAGGTTCCTCACCCCTGGTGCCGGTTTTCTTCCATGGACTTACACACGGCTCCTAAGCGGGAGACTCCTAAGAAGGGCAGTTGGGGATTCCAGGTACCAGAGGATGGGTACTGTTGACACAGAGGCGAAAGCAGGAGTTTGAGCCCAGCATCTTTCTGAGGGCTGTTAAGGGTGGGGAGCGGAGTGGACCTAGGACTGGGGACAGGAGGTGGGCACCCTGGCCAGGAAGGTAGCAGCTTTGGCAAGCCAGAGGCACCGGTCGTGTAAGAGGCAAGCAGGTGGGGGCCGAGGTACCAGTTTCCTGCCTTCAGGGGTTGCTCAATACCACAAGGTGGGGCCAGATGCCTCAGGCAGAGAGTTTACCTGGGCAGGCAGTTTCTGACTCCAGTCCCCAGCAGCTGGGGACACTGGCAGGCATTGGTGTGACCCTGTTTCTTTTTCCACGGGCTCTCACCACTGTGACTCACACACTGGATTCACCGGGGAGGTATCAAGCCTCCAACCTCTTCTCTTCCCTCCCTCCTGGGTCTTCAGGGAGCTGCTGGCGAAAGGAGGGGGAGGATTTGGGGGCTTTAATCCCCTGTGGGAGACCAGGAGTCTGGCACTGCAAACTTTCATTTCTCTGCTGTTGTCCCAATCGGAGCAGGTGAATGGCCATTGGCCAGGCCAGGGTGGGGGGCAAGTGAGAGGAAGTCTCTGCTAATGATCCTCCCATCCCTGAAGCTGGAGGGGGGTGCTTTGAAATTATGACCAATGCTTCCTCGGGACACATAGGCTAACACTCAGCCTCCTCATCTCCATGCAGAAGCATATTTCCCCTTGAAAATCCAAATTTCCCTCTTTCCTGAACATTGCAATGATTTTGGCCAGGGGTTTCCTCCTTGGCATCTGAAGGCAGACTCCTCCTGTGGACCCCTTCCCTCCTCCCTGGCCCCTCAGCTTCCTCTGCCATGCGAGGTCCCCACTAGGAGAAATGTCGAGCTCCCATGCTTCCCTGCCCCTCACCCCCGCCCCAGGACCCTAGCTCCTTGGGAAGGCTGGTACTGATGTTGGGCCGTGTGTGTGCTGGCTCTGCGCACACGGAGCTGTATATCTGTGCTCCGCTGAGTCTGCAGGGGACCCAGATGTCAGGTTCTCACTGGGGGGGCCAGGCTTGTGCCCTGCCTCCCACCCCCGCCTTCTCCTTGCTCACTTCCCTGTCTTCCTCTCTTGCCCACTGTGTCTCTACTTTTCCAACTCACTCTGCATTGGTGCGGGGACGGAGCATTTGATATTCATAATCTGGTTCAGAGAAGGTCCCGAAGCCCTGAGTCACTGTATGGTTTCCATGGAAACAGACTTGTTCAGAGGACTTAGTGTAGCTCAGCGGTGGTAGGGGAGAGGGAAACATAGTAAAATCAGGCTCCACAAGTGTGGCAGGAGTTGGACCCACTCCCGTCAAGGGGACAGGGAGAGGCTGGGCAAGGCTCTGGGGGCGCCATAGGAGGGGCTGCCTCTTCCCACCCACTGGCGTCCCCCATCAGGAGCTGCTTATCTCCCACAGTAGCACTTGGCAGGCTGTTGCTTCTCCCGTGGGCCTTCTGGCTAGGTGCCAAGGCTCCTGGCTGCTATTCTATGTCTCAGTTTCCCCCTCTGTGAAGTGGAGAAAATAAGAGGACCTACCTCATAGGGCTGTTGTGAAGGTCAAATGTGTTAATCTGAGGAACACACTCTGAACGAAGCCATAGTAAATGTTCAATCAGTGTCATTATTACTAATTCAGGAGGTTGGAAGAAACTCCCCCAGCATAGTCCCTTGGATCCATCCTCTGTGTCCTGATAGGTGGCCTTGACATCTGGCAGGGCTGGCCCCCTGCTCTGGCAGAGCTGCCTGGCCGCAGCCCCGGTACACCCCCAACTGGGAACCAGCCATCCGTTTCTCCCTCCCACGGAGCATTTATTTAGGTTGCGGGGGCCTGGCACCATGCTAGGGAGCCCTGGCTCCTGTTGAGACCCCACTGGTCAGGGAGCCTTGTGGGAACAAACCCAAGTCCAGATAAACGGGCAGCTTTTTGCCTTAGCTTGCTCAGTATCGGATGAGAGGGAGAGGGACAGGAGAGGTCCCAGCTCTAAAGTCAGAGAGACGGGATTGGGGTGACTCTCCCTAAACCAGGAGAGGCTAGTTCGCCTGGCTGGAGAGGCATTTCCCTCTTCATGATCTGCCCAAGAGGGATTAGTAACTCTCCAGAAAGATAACAGACCCTGGCCTTTCCCGCACCTCCCCCCCCCTCCCCTTATTCTCCCCTGCCTGGGTTAAACCTCTTTCTCTTAAGTGCTCCTAGCCTACCCTACAGGTCAGGATGGGCTCAGGGCCTGAACATACTTGTTCAGGGGACTTAGTGTAGCTCAGCGGTGGTAGGGGAGAGGGAAACATAGTAAAATCCGGGGCCAAGCTAGGGCTCCAGCCGGACTTGAAGGGGGCACTCAGGCGGAAGGCCCCCGGTGAGCGCCCGCAATGGTGGGTTGGGTGGGAGGGTAAGGGAAAAGGTGCCGTGGGCAGTTCCACCAGCGCCTGGGAGAGGGGCCTGCCCACTGCTGCTCACCCCAGCAGCACTGCCTCTGAGCAGTGACTTGGGGCCATTCTGGGTGCTAGTGATGGCCCCCCAGAGTCTCCCTCACCAGCCCTCTCCATGGTTGCCATCCCCTCCCTGCCTGCAGACAGCCCCTCCTCTTTGTGCACTGTTCCTCTCCAGTCCTCCCACAAGGTGGGCTTCTGCTCCGGGCTCCCATCCCTGCCAGTGCTTACAGCTGCAAGACGTCCTTCCTGCCAGCCCCTCTACTTTACAGATAGGAAGACTGAGATGCCTGGGGTTGCCTCTTTGGCCAGAACCCAAGCTAGCTGTGGCCGCTCCCAGCTCCTTGCAAGCCCTGGGATGCCCTTCCCTCTTCCCTGGCTCTCCAGGTAGCCCCAGTTGCTGGCCAGTACCCCCCCACCCCGCTCCCCCCATGCTCTCAGTTTCCTGCCAAGGCTCTTCCCTGCCCCCCCACCCCCCGGGTCTCTCTGGACTGTTTTGCTGTCCTCATTGGTGTTCACAACACCTTCCAATTTAATATCCTCTGCAAATTTCATTAACGGACTGTTTACTCCCTCTCCCAGGATCATTAATGAAGACGTTAGGTAAGGTCTGACCCAGCGCTGGGTCTTGGCAGCCCTGCCCCCACTCCCAGACTCTGTCCCTCAGCCCCTTCACCCTGGGCTTCCTCCTCCACCTGGGACCCTTGGGACCTGCCCCCTCCTGCTTTTGGCCACATGGCAATTGCTTAGAGCCAAGTCTGTTTGAATTAATTTTGTAAGATTACTCGAGGCGCTGTATCAAATGCTTTGCTAAAAATCAAGATATATTACCCTGCCTGCATTTCCTTCATCTACCAGTCTTGTAATTCTATCAAAAAAGCTATCAAGTTTGTCAGGCATGATTTGTTCTTTATAAATCCCCACGGTACCACGTGGGACACAGAGTTCCCGCGCTTTCTAAATGTTTAGAGAGCCCCTCGTTGTGTTTGCTCCTTGATTAGAGCTGGAAGGCTGTGGGCTGGGAATTGTTGGGGTGCTCGTCTCCTTCTTGGGGACGGGGGTCAGGGCACAGCCCTTCTTTACTCAGGATCTCTGCTGGGGACAGAGAGTGGTTTAGCGCCTACTGAGTTCCTGCTGTGCGCTGGGGGCCCCAGGCTGGGCATCAGAGGTGGGGGTGGATGGGTGGAGGGAGGGCCTGGTGCTTTCTTCTGCAGGCAGATGATAGACAGACAAGTATGATGCCAGCGATCGAAGGTATCCCTAACCGAGTGATTGCTGTATACCAGGCAGCATGCTAAGAGCATTGCAGGCAAAGAGATCTCATTTAAGCCCCTTACCTGCCCTGGGAGGTGGGCATGCTCTCCCCTCCCTGGCCACCTGGGTGGGGCTCAGAGAGGGCTAGGCTAGTTGGGACCCAAGGTCTGGGTTTCATGCTCTGCTATCTTCTAAGCACTTACGGGTGTATATAGGATCAGAGGAGCTACTTGGAGTGGTTCAGATCCAAGGGTATTAGGAGGTCCAAAGGGGAAGGAAGGGAAACCTGGAGGGAGAGCCTTGGTGAGGTGAGGACTTTGCTGCACGTGCAGGTCACACACAGCACCCCAGAGTCTGAATTCAGTCCCCACCCTGCCACTTCCTGGCCGTGGGAGCAAGTCCTTTAGCCTCTGTGAGCCTTGTTCCCCCACCTGGCAAGTGGGTCCCCACTGAGCAGCTGCCACTGTGTCTACTTCTGCTGCCGCTGTTGATGCAGGGGCAGAGATGCTCATCGAGTTTCATGTTACCAGTGGGTAGCTCTCCCTAACGATTCTTGCCCAGGAGACACAGGAGTGACAGGTTGAGCTGTGCTGGCACCCTTGTGACCTGCTGTGGGCTGGTGATAAGTTCTGAGCTTAGGGAGCAGGAGGCTACTCCGGGTCTTGAGCGCAAACCCTGTGCCCCACTGCAGACATCTTTTGGTGTCCTCTTGGCTGCAAAGGGTTTGAGCCTTCTTGGCATCCTTGGCGATGAAACCGCCCACTCCTCCCTTGACTTTCTTAGCCAGACCTGGAGCCCACGGCTGGGGAGCAGAGTGTGTTTTGGCTACTGCCTATCATGTGCCATGATGTACCAGGAATGTTTGCATTGGTGTGTCTTGGGACCCTGGTGGTGACATTGGCCCTGCACTTCCTGCCCTTCCCCTCTGGTCTCCAGGTGCTGGGTGATGCTCTTGCTCTTGGATGTGGTGTGGGGGCTTAGCTTTGTGGTTAGGGCCAGGGACAGCGCTTGGAGCTGAGCTGGAATCCTGGTCATACCACGGACTAGCTGCTTGAGTTTGCACGAGCCCCCTCACTTGCCTGGGCCCCACTGCCCCTCCTCTGTGAAAGGTGGCACTGCTACCTGAGGTAAGGGCTTGCTTCATGGGAGCCAGGACCCTGATAGTTTCTGGGTATCTGCTCCCATAGCTTCCTGTACCCCGGGTTAGGGCCCCAAGGGTCAGGTGAGCCTCCCCCATGCCCAGTCCTCCCTGGTCCCCAGAGGCCAGCTGGGCCTTATGCAAGCGCTTCAAAGCCTGGAAACTCTGGGATCCAGGGACAGACGGCCCCTGCTCCTGACTCCTCTGGCAGCAGCTGCCTGTGCTCGAGCTGCTCTTGGTGGTTTCCCATCCTTGAAGATGGGAGGATGGGCCCAAGCCCCAGTGTCCAGGGGGTGGGGCCTCAGGACTATTCTGACTCTGACTGTGGCTGCTGGAGAGGGAAGGGAGGACAGGAAACCGGGCCTTCCGCCCAGTGTCCGATCCGCCTACCACAGGCCAGGCTGTAGGACCGCCTGAGGGAACTGGGCCGTTCTGACTCATCCCCCCCAGAGGTGCCGGGCACACTGGGGCCTTGAGCCAGGAGGTCAGTCACTCTCCCCACTGCATGGGAGAGCTTTCCTCCGTTGGGCCACTGGGACCCTGCCGACTGGCTGCGGGGTGGGGCGGGACCATGCTGTGGTCTCTGCCACCCAAACAACAAGGGTCTCCAATCACACAGGCTGTGGGGGCTCCCGTGGAGGAGCCTGCAGCATCTGTTTTAACTTCCTTAAACATTTCCAGGCCACTACTTCCTGCTTATGGATTAGAGCAGCCCCTGGAAATCACGCTCGGGGTTCCTACCTCACGGGGACTGCTGTGTGCCCAGCACTGTGCCACGCTGTTGGCAGTCACCAGCCTTCTGTCTCACAGCCCAGATACTTGAAAGGTTCTGTGACTGTCCTTCTCATTTCATAGATAAGGACCACTGAGGCCTGTGACGGGTAAGTGTCCTGGTCAGGTCTCCGAGCTGTAAAGCAGCAGCAGCAGCGGGAGTCCAGTCCAGGCCTAGCCAGCTCCACAGAGGGTGCCCAGCCGGCACCTTGTCTGCCTCTTCACATGCCTGTGGGTGATTCTCATGGAGGCTTAGACACCCACGGGGGTCCCCAGAGCCATCACGTACGGACCCTGGAGCAACCTGCTCCGGAGACACGAGAGCTCCTGTGAGGCAGCTGAGGGGCTCTGCTGCTGATGGGAAATCAGCGCATCAGTCGTTCTGTGTGCGCCTGTCTTTGGAGCCAGGACTGTGAGCGCTCGCCCCCACTGGAGGTGACTGAAGGGTGTGTTAGTTCTGCCCGTGGGGTCTGTGCATAGGCCGCAGGGCCCGGGTCTCTAGAGATTACTGTATAGAAACACCATGTTTGTGTTGGTGCAGATTCTGGGAGCAGGTCCACAGACCTCATGGTGTTTCAGGCTGAGCAGCAGGACCCCAAAGGGAAATCCACTGAAAGTGCCTCCAGTCTCTCCTTGGGCCATCCTGGACCACGGAGGCTAAGTTTGGACACCATCAGATTGCCTCCCCTGGCAAGGTTGCATTGGCATACCGCTCACCTTGAAGGATGTTCTAGGATACAGCCCCAGGGCTCTCTAGGAAACCCCTCAGGAGAAGTCTGGTGCTGAAGTCAATATTAGAAGTAGCTGGGTATCTCTTGAGCAGATGCTTTAATCTTCATCTTATGGATCCTACAAAACACATAAATGAAATATTTCCCTTTTCCCACTGGCTGCCAGGTAGCTCTGACTTATATGCGTAGCCCAGAAGTGGCTTGGTGCTTGTATACTGACCTGGCTTCTAGTTTTTTCAGACTTTCACGTCCATGTTTTCTGCCTGCCTCATTTCATTACCACATTTTCCTTAGGAAGGGAAAAACCTTGCTGTTTTATGTGTTTTAGCCTGAACTAAACAAACATCTATGGTGGATTAGTGCTGGCCACTGCAGATGTAGGGATTAAGCATTTCCTTTCTGCAGTCTCCATCCTAGAGGCCTGTTTGCCAACTCCTCCCTCCCTGTCCAGTTTGCCCTGCCCCTTGCTCCAGTTCCTGGGACCCCAGAGCCTTGGGGCCCCTCCAGACTGTCTCCTGGGTCTTGTTAGAAATATGATATTCAGGGTCTTTTTTTCTTTGCTCTTCCTAGGTCCCTAGAACTTCACAAACTGTTTTTGGGGAGAAAAAGTTGGGAGAGCAGTCATTTCCCCAATGCAGGCCTCCGCTGCCCCCCCCCCCCACAGCCCCGGATCCCCTTTGAGGTCTCGCTCTTTTTCAGCAGCCCCAGCTGACTGCTGTCCTTAGGGGCCTGCCTGAGCAGACAGAGCCCCCCATTCTGGAGGGAAGGTAGTGACTTTGACCCTGGTGCCTTGGAAATGGGGGAGGAGAAAGCTGGCTGGCAGTGCCCTGGGGGCAGAATAGTTGGCACAGGGAAGTGCCAGTGCTGATTTTGGGGGCCCCACCCTGTAGTTAGTCTTCCAGTTCTTGCATGGGTGGCTTCACTCTGTCCCCAAAAGTTAATAAATTCAAACTGAACCAAAAAGCTCTGTGTAAACTGTGCCTTCCTTGCATCCCCATCTCCTAGCTCCCCTGCTGGGGCTTCTACAGTTACGGGTTCAGCACAAGTTCTTTCAGTGGTTGTTTATGTATATACACACACACACACACACACACACACACACATTCCTGTTCAAAAGTCTGAGATGGCAGTATACTATCGCACACGTGTTTTCTGGCCCTAGCTTTTCTTAGTTAATAATGAATCATGGGTGATGTCTGCGGAACCTTCTTTGATAGCGTTAGCTGCAAAGAAAATCCTGGGGTTGGGAGAGTGCTACTAGTAGGTTCCTGGACCTCCAAAAGTCCACCCATGGGTGCCCCTTCTTTCCCCTAGAGGCTTAACCTCTCCAATTGTGTGTGTAAAATTGTGGGCACAAAGGGATCTTTCTGGGAGGAGGGATTGTGTCTCTCCAAGGGGTCTGTGGCCCAGAAAAGGCCGAGTCACAGCTCTGGGTTGCCTGCGATTTCATAGAGGGGGAGTCACGAGGTTGAGGGCAGGCGGTGCTGACTGAGCAGAGGGCACAGCCCCTTGTTTCTTGGGCTCGACTGGGCCAGCCATGGATCAGGCTGAGGTCGGGGGCAGAGTGCTCTGCCCATCCCTGGTATCTTCTTGGAAGATGACTGGGGCCTTCCCACTCCCAAAGAAGGGTCCCTGCCTTCAGAGAGAGGGGCTCTGACTCTGAGAGTGGAGTATGGGGCCTTCCTGGGCTCAGAAACCCCCTGTGATCAGACCTGGGAGGCCCTTAGGGTTGCTGGATCCGTGGAAGAACCAAGGCACAGAACCCATGGGGTGAGTCCAAGATCACCAAGCCAGGGAAAGGCAGAGGCTGTGGGTTGCTCCTGCCTGTGACGTTCAGTTCAGTGTTCCTTCTCCTGCCAGAGCAGAATGAGACCAGGGAGAAGCCCTCGGGATGAGGTTTGGTGGCCTGTTGCTGCTTGCCTCTCTGTGTGTGGATAAGGAAGAGGAGGTGCACAGAGCAGAGGCCACAGCCAGGGTGGGCGTGTAATCATCACACCTCACTGCGTCCTGCAACATTACCTCCCGTTGGCTGCATCTTCACACTAAGCAGGCGCAGACCAGCCAGGAATTCTGAACACAGCAAAGACTGCAGGGCTAAGAGGCTGCTCTACAGGATATGGCCACTAGAGGGAAGCAGGAAAACCACTGTGGTAGCTCAGCATGAGAAAGTTTGCTGCCTGGGAGAGGAGCCAGCGAAGAAGGGGCAGTGGGCAGGGGCCTGTCTGGCAGGGGTCCGGGCACAATGGTGAGAGAGAGTGTGTGCCAGAGCTGGGGGTGATTTGTTTTGGGGCATCTCCCCAAGACAAAAGAGCAAATAATACATTTAATACGGTAGCAGTAGGTTACATTCATGGAATACCTACTCTGTGCTGGACTCTATTAACGCATTAGTCTTCACAACAGCCTTGTTAAAATTATCTCCGCTTTTCAGGGCAGAGAACAGAGGCCGAGAGAGATTAAGAAATCTGGCCATCCAGGGGGCTGGTGTCAGAACCCATGTCCCAAGCATGAGGCTGTGGCCTATTCTAGGCCTGGCATTGACTAAATGCTTTAAGTCCTTCAATTCTATGATATACCCACTTTACATGTGGGGAAACTGAGGCACAGGGACAGTGAGTCACCCAGGCCCCCACACCTGCTAAGTGACATCTAGGTGGGCAGGGTTCCATGGCTTGAGCTCTCAGCTCTGAGTTACAGTTCTCCAACGTAGAGGTGTCCCGTCCACCTGCCCCATGCGGTGCTCTGTGCCTTAGTATCAATGTGGCAGACACTGAAATCTGAGCTTCCTGTTGCGAGTGGGAGTTCACCAACTCCTTCCAACAGAAGTTACAGATTCTGGGCCTCAGATTTGCCTGGCTTTTGACTAACCAGAGGTGGAGAGAAGCCATTGCCAGAGGATGCTCGAAGCTCAGGGACGGGACCTGGGATTCACAGTCTAGCTTGGAGGTCGAGGGTGTTGAGGAGTCCCTTGCAGTGACCAAAGCTCCCCTGGGAACAATGGGACCTGGCCCCAGGGCCTCTGGTTTTCAGGGCACACGCATCTAGCATGCCAAGAAGGCTTGGCCAGCCCTGGGCCCTGCTCTGTCAGTCTGGCAAGACAGCAGGGACATTTCTGGGAGGACCTGACATCCTCCATCTTCCTGTTCCCATGCCCCGGCTTTGCCCTTCTGGGGGGAAGGGGATGGCTGGCAACTGGGCTCTTGAACACATCCCCCTCCTTGATACCCAAGCTGCACCTTATGAATCTGAGTCCCACTTTCCTAGAGATTTACAAACATTGAGATGCTTCAGTGACTTCTGATTCATTGGCCAAGGCAGCAGCTTCCAATCCTGCCTTAAGTTTCTCTGGGTGGGGGTGAGGAGGGACAGTGGAGGGAAGAAACTGAAATGGTCCCCTCCCTGCAGCATGCTCCTCTTTATTCTGTTTTTAGGACCAGAATCCCATAGTTAAATGAACTCTCTTTAAGGGTTCTGTTTCCTGTCTTGATGAGGATCAAATGGGGAGGACTGTGAGTGGAATAGGGATCAGGGAGGAGGGTTCGGGGGGAGGATTAGACTCCAGAGCACAGTGATTGGACTGGAATCCTGGCCCTGCCCCTTACTAGAGGTGTGACCTTGGGAAATTTATCGAACCTTGCAGAGCCTCAGCTTCCTTATCTGTAAAATGGGGATATGATGGCATCAGTCTTATGCGGCTGGCAGGAGGGCAAGACGAGCCGATGCCTGTGAAGGGAGCATGTGCCCGGGAGAAACGTCGTGAATGCCCAGGAAGCGCTCTCCTTTCGTTGTGCTGCTTTACCCACAGTGCCTGTCTCATGCTGGGTAGCTGACAGATGTGGAAAAAGACAAATCGAGTACAAACAGATGAAATGGCCTTGCAACTGAAGTATAAGGCCCTGAAATATTAGCTAGCACTATTATTGATGGTGTTCCCTACCTGTTCTTCCAAGGTGTTGGTGTTTGTCTCGGGTTACTCAGGCAGGGCAGGCCTGCACTCTGCAGGGGAATGAAATTGAAAGTAGAGAGGGTGTTCTCTCTGGGTACCTCTTCTACCCCAGCATCCTCTGCTGCTGTGGGGTGAAGTAGGGGTCATATGGGATGTGATCAGGGTTGTGTTTTTTTCTCTCTTCACGTTGGAGGTTCCCAAGAATCTAGACTGTGCCCTTCACCTATTCCCTGCCACTTGGTAACATGGCACTGCTTTCCAAAGGCGCTAAGTGGAGTTTTATACTGAAAACAGGACTCCTAGGCCCCAGAGCCTCAGCCAGCCCATTGCCAGCTCAGCCCAGCCTTTGCGCTGCTCCCCAAGCGGATGGTGAAGGGGCCAGAGCACTGGCCCGTGAGTCCGACCCAGAGGGACTTGAGTCTCTGCTACTTCTTACTTGCTTATACATGTATGCCTAGTCTTTGAGGCTCAGTTTCTCCATCTGAACAATGGAAGTGAGGACCCTGGCCTCCCACAGGGGCTTGTAAGGAATAATGTGGTGTTGAGAGTTGGGTGAGCACAGCTAGGCATTCCTGCAGGGGCGGGACATGAGGACCCCTCTGCCCCACCCCTAGAGAAGCCACACCAATAGCACGATGGGGGAAGACTATTCACAAAGCGTGTGGATTCCGTCCCTCAGCCGTGAGCCAACCGAACAGTGAGACCGGACAGCAAAGGGAAAGAATATGCTCTAAGTCCCGGCAATCACCTGTCCGCCCCCATCTAATGCCCAGTCCCTCTCACACCAGATCACAGATGGGCTGGGGACATTAATTGAGCACGTTTGAAGGCCAGGTATGCGTAAGTTGGAGGAACAGAAAGTCAAATCTTCGAGGGAGAAGCGTGTGGGCTCTGGACAACCTGCTGGTTGCAGGCTAAGCCGGGCAAGCGAGCCCAGGCAGATCGCTTTATCTCTGCCTCTGCCGTCCTGCCTGTGGGATGGAGCTTCTACTGACTTCCACCTGAAGTTCTTGGGGCGAATATGTGAACTCCAAGGTGAAGGACTTAGCACTTAGGCCGTCTCAATAGATGCTAACCAAAAAAATGCTGTGATCTTGGTGTTTTAACTTCGAATCCGGGAGAGCGTGAAGGTCAGGGATGCTCCCTGGTCCACTCTTGTTTTGAGTTGCAGGTAGCCTTTCTCCCTCCGGCGTGGCCCTTCCCAGCTCACCCTTCCCGTGGGCCTCAGCATCCGGGCTGTTGTGACTGAGCTGCATTTCCACCTGGAGGTGTGAGGTGAGGCCCCTGCCCTTGCTGATTTCCACGGACCCCCTCCTGGGCAGTCACTGAACAAGTTGAATTTGGGAAGCTCATGCCGTTCTATTGACTTAAAATGCGGAACCAACAGGGGTTGCGTGCCGGCCACTTCTGGGGATGAGATTGACCCTGGCGCTCTGTTCCGTTGTTGGAGGCTGAGCGCGTGGCTGTTTGGGCCAGTCTGGGCACTAGGGCTGAATGAACAGAGCCAGCTAGGCCTGGGGGTGTTTGTGGCCAGTGGGTTTCTTTTCAGTTCCATCGGGTGGTGGGTGTGTGTGGGTGCCTCCCTGGGGTGTTTGCCCATGTGGGGCAGCAACTCTTGGTCAGCTGGGGGTGCAGGCTTGTCAGCTCCTTTCCCACTGGGTTCTGGTGGGAGCAGAGGGACTAGGGCTCGTTAGGAGGGTGTGGGTGGGTGGGGGAAGTTAGTGGAGGGGGTGGGATGGAGCCCAGGACTCAGAGGGCTGGATGTAGGGATCAGAGATGGTGGCTGGGTTATTTGGAGCCCCGAGTCGGTGATAGATATGGGAGAGCAGGCAGGACCCTCATCACCCAACCGTGGGGGCCAGTCAGCAGGGCCCAGGACACAGGAGAGCAGGGGGAGGGAGGGAGGTGCTGGAGCCCAACCTCTTTTTCAGAACCCCTCCTCTCCCTGTCTCCCTGCAGTCTGCTGGCCACAGGGCTGCCGAGCAGGAGACCTGGTGGCGGTGGACTCCCCCAGCTTGGAGCAGCCCCTCTTTGGTGAGTAGTGGATCCCTCCCTGCATCCTAGTAGCTGAGCTAGCCTTCCCTGGTGGACTTCCAGATGCTCAGGTTGGCTCCTTGCCTTGAACCCTGGGCACACCCTTCGCTTTCACAGCTCTCCTGGGGCCTTCCTCATCCCCCATGCTTTCCTTGGGGTGCTCCTTCTGTTCCTTCCTTTCCTCTTCTCTCTGTCCCACCTGGTTCTCTGGGGCCATTGCTGGGTTAGGGTGGGTCCCCGAGCTCACCCTGTGGACAGGAGAGGCTGAGGGTCTAAGAGTGGAGGCCCTTGAGGACTGGCTGAGGTGGAGGGGTCAGTTCACTCTGCTGTCGTGGGAGTCATCTGCTCCATGGCTTGGACCTCTGCCCCCTGTGGCCGGGAGCAAACCCGGGAGAACGCCAGGACTTGGGAAGGGATCCTTCTCAGCAGCCCCTGGACTTGTCTCTGATCTGGGCCAGGTGACTCTTAGGGATCCCAGGGGCTCCAGGAGTCTTCATCTGGAGTAAGCTGGTCACTGCATCCATAAGTCGGGGGATGTCGTGGTTGACACAGCTGCCCACCTCTCCTGGCCCGGTGGGCAGGGGTGAGCTGAAGTTGGCAGCTTGTGACTCACAGAGTGCCAGGGCCATTTCTGCACAGGGCTGCTGACGTGGACTCTTCTTCCTCCTGGTGGGGGATGAACAGGGGATGGGGAAAAGATGACCACATGGGTCAGTTCATGCGGGTGGACGAAGATGCAGGTGGGCCCAGGAGAGGACAGCACTGGGTGACAGGCAGTGGCCGGGGAGTGGCTGGAGGCAGGACCTGGGCATTCCCTCGGTGTGGGGGTTAGGGGAGTTAGTTTCCTGCCCAGTTGTTCCCCACTGAGGAACCCAGAGCTCCTGCAGGAAAGCCCCTGCAGCACTCTGTAGGTTCAACCCTGCAGAACAGGGCACAGGGAATGGCTGGTTCTGACCCCGGTGGCCCCCCCAGAGACTGGTGAAGTCTGGTATAGAAGCTGCTCAGGCCTTTGGTACCAGAGCGAGCACTGGGCAGGGAGCCGGGGATGCTTCCCTGGACCCCCGACCCCCACCCCCAGACCAACTCTTCTTTCATGTGAGGCGCCCAAGCCCGGCTGCCCCTGACTGCTGCCCGCTCTTGCCCGCAGACCTCGAAAGGTGGAGAAGCAGCCCCATGAAGGTGCCCAGCCATGCAATGTTCCTGGAAGGCTGTCCTCCTGCTTGCCCTGGCCTCCATCGCCATCCAGTACACGGCCATCCGCACCTTCACTGCCAAGTCCTTCCACACCTGCCCGGGGCTGGCTGAGGCGGGGCTGGCTGAGCGGCTATGTGAGGAAGGTCCCACCTTCACCTACAACCTCTCCCGCAAGACCCACATCCTCATCCTGGCCACCACGCGCAGCGGCTCCTCCTTCGTGGGCCAGCTCTTCAACCAGCACCTGGACGTCTTCTACCTGTTTGAGCCCCTCTACCACGTCCAGAACACGCTCATCCCCCGCTTCACCCAGGGCAAGAGCCCCGCGGATCGGCGGGTCATGCTGGGCGCCAGCCGTGACCTGCTGAGGAGCCTCTATGACTGTGACCTCCACTTCCTGGAGAACTACATCAAGCCGCCGCCCGTCAACCACACCACAGACAGGATCTTCCGCCGCGGGGCCAGCAGGGTGCTGTGCTCGCGGCCTGTGTGCGACCCTCCGGGCTCCGCGGACCTGGTGCTGGAGGAAGGGGATTGCGTGCGCAAGTGCGGCCTGCTGAACTTGACGGTGGCTGCGGAGGCCTGTCGTGAGCGCAGCCACGTGGCCATCAAGACAGTGAGGGTGCCTGAGGTTAATGACCTGCGGGCCCTGGTTGAAGACCCCCGGTTAAACCTCAAGGTCATCCAGCTGGTGCGAGACCCCCGTGGCATTCTGGCTTCCCGCAGCGAGACCTTCCGAGACACGTACCGGCTCTGGCGGCTCTGGTATGGCACCGGGAGGAAACCCTACAACCTGGATGTGACGCAGCTGACCACGGTGTGCGAGGACTTCTCCAACTCCGTGTCCACCGGCCTCATGCGGCCCCCCTGGCTCAAAGGCAAGTACATGCTAGTGCGCTACGAGGACCTGGCCAGGAACCCCATGAAGAAGACGGAGGAGATCTACGGGTTCCTGGGCATCCCCTTGGACAGCCACGTGGCCCGCTGGATCCAGAACAACACGCAGGGCGACCCCACCTTGGGCAAGCACAAATATGGCACCGTGCGCAACTCGGCGGCCACAGCCGAGAAATGGCGCTTCCGCCTCTCCTACGACATTGTGGCCTTCGCCCAGAACGCCTGCCAGAGGGTGCTGGCGCAGCTGGGCTACAAGATGGCCACCTCAGAGGAGGAGCTCAAGAACCCCTCCATCAGTCTGGTGGAGGAGCGAGACTTCCGCCCTTTCTTGTGACAAGGGCTCCGCGGGTGGGGGTGAGGGGCACATGGTGTCGGTTTTGATAAAATGGACCGTTTTTAACTGTTGCCTTATTTCCCCCTCCCTCTCCCACACTGTCTTTGTGTCCTGCCCGCCCCACACTTCCTTCTGCCTCTTTTGTCTCTGAAATTTGCACTATGTCTTGGACAGGAATCACTGGGGCAGAAGGGGAGTGAGTGGGGTACAGCCCCCACCCCACCCCATTCAGACACATGGATGTTGGGTGTCTGTGTGGATGGTGACAATGTTTACAAGCACCACACTCACACGTTCACCTGCGTGCACACACACGGGCGCACACAAGGGGAGACACCCCAAACCACACAACTTCCGAAGCACTCTGAATGGGCTAGTGGTCAGGGAATGGTAGTTTTGGCCCTGTCTAACTTCTACAAGGTAAGAGGTTAAAAAAAAAGGCCGCCTCCCTCTAATTTATGAATGGTGTATATCCATTCTCACCCTGCTTCCTGCCCCCAATGCCCACTGCCCCCTTTGGAGCATAGAAACTGCCCCCTCCTGCCCACCCTTGCCTGTCGGTGAGCAGGTTTTTACTGTGAGGTGAATGTGGACCTTGTTTATTTTTTCCAGACTGTGGCGATGCTGTCTGTCTGTCTGTCTGAGTCTTGTGGCTGCCCCTGGACCAGTAATGACTGATAAATCTTATGGGTTTCTGATTGATCTTGGGGTCCATCTGTGATCTTTCATTGTGCCAAAAAGAAAAAAAAAAAAGAATGGATCAGTTTGCTAAATGAACATTGAAATGCTTTATCTGTGTTTTATGTAAATAAAAGAGTGCAATAATATCTGGTGTGATTGTGGGATATTCTGCATGGGCGAGGGCAGGCCTCAGGGGGCCGGGGGGTTTCTGGCTTTGAGGAAGAGAAAAGGAGGCGGAGGGGGATTCAACAACCAGCCTCCGGCTTTCAGAGCTCAAGTCGTCCTCACCGCCCTCCACACTGCGTTCAGGGTTCCACCTCCCTTCAGACAGTTGAGATCAGGCACCTTATAGCCAGGGGTGATACTTGAAACATTGAGCAAGTGGTATGGCTTGCTGAATCAATGTCCAGAGGTCAGGAAGCAAGTCCTGGTGACCTTCCTTTGCCAGGTCTTACTCCTTTAATTGCTGGATCTGAGGCAAAGATAGCTGGCGGGGGTGGGGGAGGGGACGGGACATTTGAGGGATGGGTTGGGGTGGGGCAGTGGCTTGTTATCATCTGGCCTGGGAGTATTTCAGTATTTTAACAACTAGTGCAGGTGGACTGGTGTCCACACTGGTGGAGTATCAAATGTGCTCATTTCCCTTCCCATCCTTGGCAATCTAGCAGCTTCCTCCAAGCAGATTCCCCACCTGTTATTCCAAGAAAACAACTGGTTCCTGGGGCGGAGGTCACGGCTCCGTTGTCCTCATACAATAAGAGAGCCTGGGATTCGGCAGCCCCAGTGGTCCAGGCCTTCCTGAGGAAACCTGGTCCTGGCTGTATTATGAGTCCAGAGGATGTAGATGCAGCTGCTCTAGCAAATGCCTTCAATAATAGTTTCTTAATCAAAGTAGGCTAGTCTCTTTCGTTCTCACTTGGCAGTGCAGGCCAAGTTGTGTGCCCAGGTTGTGTGCCCACGTGTCAGGGGCCCTAGTTCTTTCCATGTTGGTGCTGCTCCATTGTTCTAAGGCATTGCCCTTGGCTATATGGTCCAAGATGGCTCACCAGGCGGCAGTAAGGAGAAAAACGAGGCACATCTCTGTCCTTTGTGAACAAAACCCCAAAGTTAGACATTACTTCCAGACATGTCTCATTGGCTAGAACCTGGTCATGTTGTTACAGAACAGACCGTGGGGGTGTGTGTGAATGACATACGAGGACCCTCCCCTTTTCTCTGGGGGTTCCTCCCCGTACTAGGTTCACTTTGCCTGCCGCCAGAGGAAAGACGTCTCTGAATGCCAGAGATTGGTGAAAAGGAAAGGAATTATTATTTATTGAAGTAATACAGACTAAAGTTCTTTAGAATATCCATAAACGCACAGAGTCCTTCCTTCTCCCCTTTGCCCAGTCTGGGGTACCGTATCTCAGGAAAGAAGTAGAAGTCTATGATTCAGGCTCCTGGCACCATCAGCTGTGTTGCTGCCGTGTTCTCCAATTAATCCAGAGCCGTGTGGCACCTTCTCGTGGCCCACCAGCAAGAGTCCTTTCATCCCTTTTCTTCCAGGCAAAGTCTCTCCTGCTGCCTAAGCCACATGACAAAAGGGAGCACCCCAAAGTCGCGTGATCCTAACTCTCTCAAACTGCGTGGTCCTAACTCCTGCCAAAGCCGTGTGGTCCCCAAAAAGACGTGTGGTCCCCAAAAGAGATGCCAAATGGCTGCCGTGCCTGGGTTTAAATCCCAGCACCAATCTTCCTCTGCAGCCCCATTTCTGGCTCCTCCCACAATTGGTCACAGCTTCCAGTATTCCAGGCAGGTGTGGCCCTGTGGTGTAGAGCCAATTATCTCCAAGCTCTTCTGGACCCCATTACAAATCCCTGTTTGGGGCTCCCCTCTTGGCTGTACCCTGTTACAATGTCACATTTAACTGCAAGGAAAGTTGGGAAATGTAGTCTTTTATCTGGGTGGCCATGACTATTAAAAGTGGCCCATGGGTCAAAGGCTTACCTCTCTGGGCTTCAGGTTTCTTTTCTGCAAATGGGAAACAGTATGATTTGAACCCTCATGTTCTAAGACCAGGAAGCCGGTTTGGAAATATCTCTATGTTAAGACTGGTGGCAGGGCCTGGAGCTTTTGGCGCCCACTTCTCAGCCCCTGTTCACCCAGGGGCTGCTTCTCCAGCTTGTGGTGAGCGAGTTAACCTATAATTTGGCTTCCTGGCATAAGTGCCTCCATCAGTGCCCCTGGTCAGCTGTTCTAGCACCCAGGGGAGACCTGCTCCCATGGAGGCCACTGCAGGTTGGTTCTCACTCTGTTACAGTAAATGATGTTGCGGCTCTTGTCTCCCAAGGAGCTCCCTTCTCTTTACTCTCCCACTGCTTTGCCTTGGATTGTTCCAGAGCCTGGGGGCTCCTCTCCTTTGGGTTTGTGGCTTTGCGGGGAACCTGGGAGACACTGGAGCTCCTGGTCTCATTGGAAAGATACCTTCCCCTCAACTGCCACGACAGAAGACTTTAATATCGCTAACTGGGGCTTTCCGAGGAAAGTCCTGTTTAGTGATGGATTCATTCATTCATTCATTCATTCACTCATTCAAGTATTTCTGACTCTTCTAAGTGCAGGCCCTGGGTTTATGGGCACTCCTTCAAGAAAGATAGGGTAGTAGGGGGTAAACATAAAATGATGGCTACAGTGCGGGCCGGGCACTGTCCCCACAGGTGTGTGCCACACGGGCAGGGCTGGGACTCAAACCGACTGGGTTTTACAAAGCACAAGGCACCATGAGTCACGGGCTGGTTTCCTAGGCCTCACGGTGTCGTTTGACATGTCGCTGGTCTCGGGGCTTAAAGAAGTCAGGGAGGGTTTCTCTGAGGTGGTGTGCCTGAATTGAGTCTGGGGAGGTGGGAACTGACCGCATGTAAGGTGTGAGAAGATTGTTCCTAGCTGAGGGACAAGCAGGGGACACAGCACAGAGGTGGGAAGGTTCGGGGCGTTCACATCTGTGTGGGCTGTGGGCAGGGGCGTGTGGGATAGAGCATGCTGACTTCGAAGCTGACTTCTGAAGCTCAGAAAATCCATTTTACTAGTTCAGCCAGTTCAGTCTTCAAAGGATTTATTTACACTGACCAAACCCACAAGACAGAAGGTCAGAAACCAGAGGGGATGCCTGCTTTTAGGGTAAAAACCAAACTCCTAGTGTGTTCTCAGAGGCTGCGTGTCTGGGCCCCACCCACCTCTAGTTTCACCTGCTCCACCTTCCCCTCCATTCGCCACTCTCCCCACATTCTTTTTTTAATATAACTTAAAATGTTTTTTATTTACTGATTTTATTTATTTTATACACACACACATGCACACATTTTAGGTAGAGAGAGAGAGAGACTTTGATTTGTTGTTCCATTTATTTATGCACTCACTGGTTGATTCCTGTATGTATGTGCCCTGACCAGGGATCGAACCCACAATCTTGGCATAAGGGGATGACGCTCTAATCAGCCCAGCCAGGGCCCTGCTTTCTCTAAACTGAGGCAGATTATTGTAGTTACAGCCCCCAGTTTGTTCACACTTGACTCCGCACTCAGCCATAGGCCTCGCTCTGGGCAGTGGGATGATAGCAAGTGGGACGGAAGCAGAGACTGAAAAGTACCTGAGCTTTGGCGGTTGTCCTTCTTGGCTGCTTTGAGGAAGCCTTTAACTGCCACGGGAAGGAAGCCAGGGTGGTTAGCTGGAGGACGGCAGATTGTGAGGGGAAGAACCAAAGAGCCCCAGCCAGCGGTCAGCCAGCAGATATAGATACGCGAGACAGCCTCTGCCAAGGTCAGCCACAATGTCACCTAGATCGTTGGAACCCCCTAGCTGAACCCAGCCAAATGTGTGGCCCGTGACATTGTTGGTTAAAAAAAAGTGATTGTTGTTTTTAACCCCTAGGTTTTGGAGTAACTTGTTATGCATTGAAACCTAACCAGTTCGCAAGTTACTCTGTCTCTGCAGGCTCTTTGCACAGACTGTTCCTTATGCCCAGGTCGCCCCTATTCCCGTTTGCTGATTCATGTCTACTCATCCTTCGGAGCTCAGCTTCATTATCAACTCTTCCTCAGTTTTACCAGTTCTGCTCTCCTGACGACAGGCCCTTGCATAACTGATGACATGTCTAATCTATCCCGATCATAGGCCCTTCTGGCAGTGTGCATCTCTTTTATGGTGCTTAGCACAGTTATAATCACACTTTTTATTACAGGAGCTGGCACACAATAGGTATCCAATAAACACTAGTTGAATAAATGAAAAATGAATAAAACAAGTGCTCCCCACCTGATACAATCCCTTGCTTGTGCCAGGCCTTCCCTAGGGGCTAGGCAAGGCCTGGTGGAGATCTAAATGAGGCCCGAGGCATGGGAGCTAATGGCTCCCATGCTGTTTCTGACAGCACACAGGATGGGGAGTGAGGGTGTTTGAGCTGCGTTTTGTTCCAAGAATCCACATCCACCCTCCCCCACCTCTGTAGCCCACACTTGTTTCTGACTCCAGGCCTGCACATTGCCGCTGCTGTTTCTTTGTTGCTCCTGTCTTACCAACTGAACGCAGGAAGAATGAGAGAAACAAACACCTGGAGAGAATTCTACAGTTGACAAAGCACACTTCCCCTCCTCTTAGTCACCCCTCCACAGGGCTGTTTCCTGCTCACCCAGAGGTGTTTGTCCTGCCAGGAAGTAGTGATCAGAGCCCCACTAGCAGGACTGGCCCTGCCCCCACCTCCTCTGTGTGCAGCGCCTTGATGTCTTAGGTTCTAAGGAGCAGCTTCCTGGTCTTGTCCCCACAATCAGCGTCCTCTCAGCCGGTGGCTCTGGAGGCCGTGTACTCTCAATTCTTCTTCTCATCACAGGCTTCCTCTGTTTGTGTGTCCTCACCTGCTCACTCCTGGTCAGCAGCAAACACTCCGGTCTCCAGGCCCCCCTTCCCTAGGGCTCTGGGGAGCACGTTGGACTCTACTTTCTATCATCCCGGAGGGTGTTGTCCAGAATGAGCCTGTCCTTTCTGGCTCATCCTCTCCCTGGGGAAGAATGTCTCTCTGCTTGATGGGAATGAGAAGATGTGAGAGATGCCCCTTCACAGACCCACTGAGAAAACACACTTCTGTTTCCTGAGGGCTGGAAAATAGGCTGGAACTGAGTCCTCGCAGGCAGGTAACTGAGGTTGAGGCTCACATCGCTGCAGCCATGGGCTGCGTGGTCACGGGAGGGCTTTGTGTGCGTGTATAGGTGCAGCTGGAAGACAGATGCCCAAGTTGAGGACCTGGCTGGGCTGGGGGCCTGCAGCCTGCGATAACTACCCAGAACAATTACCGAGGCTTCACAGAGCCCAGAAATGCTCTCTCTAAACCTTGGATCTTCTACCTTTCCTGCTTCCCCCAAGTTGCACTTTCTGCTTCTGCTGATGACTTGTAATTGCAGTCACGTCTATCCGTCTTGGAACCATTGTGATAAAAAGCATGGTTCTCAGTTCCAGTCCCATCTTTGCTACTACCTGCTGCATGACCTTGGGTGCATCACTTAACCTTTCTGGGCCCCCAAGTTCTTACTATACAGAGAAAATCATTATAAGACCTACCTCAGAGGGCTACTCTGAAGATTGCATAAGGTGCATAGCATGGTGCCTGGCCTATAGGGAGTACTCAGTAAATGCTGGTCATTATGTTGCCATCACCACCATCATCAACATCACCATTTTATCCACAGTTCCCAGCAAGGCGCCTAGAATATGATAGCTGCTCAGTGAGCACTTGTTGAATGAATGCATCTTTTTTGTGAACTCGTCTAATCTGTAGGTGGGGATTGGGTTCTTCCACAAGATCAGGAGAAAAGCATGTCAAGGACCCATGCATGGGAGATTGTGGTGTGGTATGGTTTTTAGTGTGGGGCTAAAACTGCCCCCTGGGTTTCCAGTGTCCCATCTCTGTCTGTTTCACCATGGAAGGAGTCCGATCTTGTCTTCAGTAGGGCCAGGGTGAAGGCCCCTGCCCATGTCATAGTGCAGTCCAGTCTAGCATCCGGCTAGCTTAGCGTGTGTTTCCAGCTGTAGTACATTTTGGGCCCCCTCCTGGAGGGGAGGCAGTGTGTGGAGTTGCACAGCCATGGAGAGAGGACATGTGAATGCATGGGGAGAGTCCAGGTCACCTCAGCAAGAGAGACCGAGCTTCTTTGTTCCCCTAGGATTGCATTATCTTGGGTGTGGGATGGACAAAGAGCCCTTTCAAAAGAATCAATCAATTTCTCAAGCTTCCGAGGGCTTTGGATAGGCCCACCTCCCAACCCATCTCTTCTTTCCCCAGGCTAGACTGACAGGCCTCTCTGGTCCAGCACCTCTCCTTGTACCATTTTGACTTCTATTGCACATTTGTCTGCTTTCCCCTGCTCCCACCAAAGGGGGTGAAGGGAGGAGTGTTAATCCCCTTGGGGGACCAATGCTGTAATTCTCTGGGGTGTGAAGTTGTAGATTCCAGGCTAGCAAGCACGCTTATGCTTCCCCATTTTATTAAACTCAGTGTCTAAATCCTTTGGCTCCCTTTTTCTAGCTAAATACTGATGGTAACACTACCAATGTACAAAGTTACACCTGAATAAAGTGGCACAGAGCCCTTATCAGCCAAGGCCTAGAACTGAGGGCTAACTAGAGGGAGAGATGCGGGGAACTGCCAGATATGCCCACAGGGTGGCCGGTTAACAAAGGGACAAATTGGTCTAGCTGCGGTTCAGAGCCCATGGGAGGAGTACAAGCTGGCTGAGTTGACGTGCTGTCTTCTGGCCACGTTCTCAAGATTGTCTAACATCCTGGGGAAATGGTTTCCTGGGGTGGCCACAAGCCAGCTGCTCAGCCACCACCTCTAGGTCAGATGGACTTGGCCTTTGTGCCCCCTTTAAGGCACCTGCATCTGTGCTCCTTGTTTATTCACAAAAGACCGTTTTTAGTGTGGGTGCCCAGAATATCTTCTTCCTCTCGATGGCCCAGGGAAGTCCACTGTCTCCAGGGGTGAAGGATGTTGAGTTTTCTTAAGCCTGAATCTTCCATCTCCCTGGAGTGTGTCTGGGAACAGCCAGCCAACCACATCCCACTGCGGGAGGCTTCCCCTTCTGACAAACTGTAGCAATGGGGCTGCAGGCATTGCTTCCTGCTTTCTTCCTTCCTTGGAAACACCTCAGCTTTCAGCATTTTCACCCTGGCCTTGGGCTGGCTTTGTGAAGCCGGATATGGCTTTGGGACAAAGGCATTAGTTCTGGGGGTGGGGGGTGGGGGCGGCATGTAAAACCATCCAGGAAGAGTAGAAAATTAATGATTTAGAGGACAGGAGCCTCTCCTTGAGATCTTGTTTCACGGCATCTTGCTGGACAAGTCAGAATTCTTCCCTGCACCCCAGTGTCTCAGTGAGAGCCTGGGACAACAACGGAAGAGAATGTGTCTTCTACAGTCATCGGGTATAGTGAGCTACATCATCCATCCCATCAATTTAAACGTGTTGGCTAAATATCTTTCCTGCCCTAAAAAAAAAAGTCTGTTTATTCCGGTGATTGCTGAGAGAGGCACGTTCAAGACTTCACACTGGGATCGTAGGTAGATTGATTTATCTATTTCCCCATGTAGGTCATCACTCTTTTGCTTCTGGTTTTGAGACTGTGTTTTTAGGTGCAGACAGTTGTAAAATTGTTATGTATTTCAACTTACAACCTGAACCTCTTGCCATTGTGAAGTGCTCCCATTTACCATTGTGATGCTTTTGCTCTGAAGTCTGTTTTGCCTAATGTCAACATAACACACCAGCGTTCTTGGGTAGACCTTGTGGGAACTGTCTGTCCATCTTTTAGCCCATAAAAATGCTTTCTAATTGCTGATTATTTAAATTTATAGCTAGCATCTTATTTTGTGCTCCCTACTTGTTTCACCCATTCTGCTCTTTTTTCCCACCCCACTTTTGATTCAATACTTTTTGTCTATTGTATCTTTTTCCCTTCACTGATCAGAAAATGACATATCTGTTTCCAGTCCTGTAGTGGTAATCTTAGAGATAACAAATTCCTTTCTCAGTTTATCCAAGTCTTACCTTAACCCAAAGTTAATCAATATCTTTACCTTACCTTTGAAAACCACACTTAATACCTTAATACCTTCTAATTCCATTTGCCTTCTTTTAAACTTCAATGTTGTGGCGGTGCATTTTTTAAAACGAAAGTCTTACATGTGTCTTTTGTGTTTTTCCCCCTCCAAGTCAACTTCATTAGGTTTTCATTTACACACAATAAACACTCATTTTAAGAAAACTGTGTGATAGGTTTCGATAAATGTGTATAGTTATGTAAGCGTCACCACAAGCAAGCTCTAGGAGCTCACTATCCACCCAGAGCTTCCTTTGTGGACTATCTCCTTCCCCCCAGCTCTTGGCAGCCATTGAATTCTTTCTGTCACTCTACTTTTACCTTCTCTAGGATTTTATATAAACGGAATCCTGTAACATGTAGCCTTTTGGGTCTGGCTTCTTTCGCGTAGGTGATGTTGGGAGTCACCGTGTTGAGTGTGTCAGTGGCCTGATTCTTTCTCTTTGTTCCTTTGTGTGGATCCAAAGTCCCACCTGATACCCAGCTCCTTCCTCCTGAAGCGCTTTGTATCTAATATTTCTTGGAGAGCAGATAAATCCCCCCAGAGTTTGTCTGCAAGTCTTTATTTTTGCCTTCATTTTTGAAAGATATTTTCATTGGCTTTAGAATTATAAGTTGGTAGTTTTTCTTTCAGCAATTTAAAGATTTGATTCATTGTCTACTGTCTTGGATGGCTTCTGATGAGAAGTTTGCCATAATTCTTAATTTTTTTCCTTTATGTATAAGATATTTTGTCCTCTGGCTGCTTTCAAGATTTCCTCCTTATCACTGGTTTTCAGCAACTTCGAGTGTGATGTGCTTTCCTATGTTCTGCTTGGGGCTCATCAAATTTCTTGTATTTGTTGCGTTTCCATCAATTCTGAGAAAGTTTCAGCCATTTTTTCTTCAAATACTTTTTCTGTCCCCACCTCTTTCCTGAGACTCTGATTACATATGTGTGAGGTACCCCAAGTTTGCTTCACAAGTGATTGATGTTTATTCTTTTTATTTCATCCTTTTTCCTCTTTGCACTTAATTTGGATAGTTTCTAATGCTACGTTCTCAAGTTGTCTGATCTTTTCTTCTGCAGGTTCTAATTTACTGCCAATCCCAGCCAGCATTTTTTTTTTTCAGTTCAGATTTGTATTTTTCATCTTCTATGGCCTGTGGGTCCTTTTATTTTGCATATTTCATTATATCTTCATTGTATTCATGTTTGCCTTTGTATCTTTGAGCATTTTTTAATAAGATTTATAATGTTTTAAAGTCCTTGATGACTAATTCTATCATCCCTGTAATTTATGGGTCTGTTTTTGTTGATTGATTTCTTTTCTTCCTGGTTATAAGTCATATTTACCTGCTTTTTTTTTTTTGCATGCCTAGTAATTTTTGATTGGATGCTGAGTATTTCAGTAAAGGGTCAGGCAAAGACAGAAACCACATGGGTAATTTGAACAGGGATGAATTAATATAAATAATTACTAAGTAATATACTAATTAATTAATAATTAACTAATATAAATAATTATAATATAAATAATATAATTAGCTAGTAAAATGTGATTAATACAACAAAGGGGTAATGGAAGACTCTAAGGAATACAGGAATAACAAATGCAGGAAGCCCTACTTCTCTCCCTCTAGGGCTAAGGGAGAGAAGACAAGGAAGGAATTAAGAACTTGGAAGAAGCATTCCTACCTCTACCCCTGCTTATTTTTTGGTGAACTTTAAAAAAATATTTACTTTATATATTTTTAGAGAGAGAGGAAAGGAAGGAGAAACATCTATTGCTTGCCTCTTGCTTGCCCCCTCCTGGGTTTCTGGTCTGCCACCCAGGCATGTGCCCTGACCAGGAATTGACCCCGCAACCTTCCAGTCCACAAGTCGGTGCTCAATCCACTGAGCCACCCCTGCTTAGATTCAGACCTTGTTACAGAGGGTGTGGCTGTTATATGAACGTGTAGTGGAGAATAAAATTGCCAGAGGGTGTGGGCCAGAGATTTCCATAGCAACAGCCCACTGGATGGCTGCAAAACTTGTTAGAGGGTATAGATGGTCCATAGCTGGTTTACAGGTTCTGCCTGTCAACCAGCCAAGAAGCTTGTGTGTCAGCGGACCAAAGCTGGTCCAGGAAGGTGGTCCATTGCAGCAGTCCCCAGCCTTTTTGGCACCAGGGACCAGCTTTGCAGAAGACAATTTTTCCACAGATGGGGAGGGAAGTGGGGATGGGGGTGGACAGGAGGCAGATCTTAGGTGGTAATTCGAATGAAGCTTTGCTCGCTGGCCTGCCACTCACTTCCTGCTGTGCAGCCTGGTTCCTAACAGGCCATGGACTGGTGCCGGCTCCGGTGCAGGGTTGGGGACCCCTGGTCTCTTGGGTTTCTAGAGAACAAGTTGGAGAGTGAGTGCCACTAGGCCTCCTAAATACCACTGACAGCTGTGGAGATAAAATACACCAGAACCAGGAAGAGGATCTTCTTGCAATGGTCTTGCAGTGATGCCTACCCACCTGCCTCAGCACACTGTTAAGATAAAATCGAACACAGTACTTAATGTCAGAGTCTAGCTCCAGTGTCACAAAGCCGGACAAAAAGGAGTGCATTTAGAGCTAAACAGCAATAAACTAGCATATGGACATTATGCATTTTCTGTTGTTGAATGCTGGATTTTGTTGGATTTCTTTCTAGAGTATTGGAATTTGTTCTAGCACACAGTTAAGTTATTTGAGATCCCTATGACTCGTTGAAACTTAATTTTAAGGTGTTTTTTTTTTTAAATGATGAGTCCAAAGCAGAGCTACTTTACTGCCACTACTAAACTGTGACCCTTATGAGGACTCTATTCAATGTCCCATGTAATGTGAGGTGTCACCATTCTGGATGGTGGAAACATGGACAATTCCCCTCTCTGTGTGGACTCCTGGACTTGTCTGTTACTTTCCCATGGTAATTTCCATTGGTTCTTTCCTGGCCTCTGACCTTCGTAGAATTTCATCCTATGCATGTGTTAATTAGTACTCAGCCAAAGACTCAAAGGGACTCCTTTTCAGATCTCTCTACCTCCTCCACAATTGATCTCTCTGCATGTCCCACTTCTCTGGTAACCTGACTCACAGATTTTAACTGCACTGATTTTCCTAAACTCTGATATCCACCTACTTAACTCAGTGAGACCGCTGGGCTCTATTTGCATTATCTGTCCTTGCACTGCAGTCTAGAAACTCTCCAGGCCTTTAGCTGGGACAGCCATAGGGCTCACTGCGTTTGTGTCGCTTCTTCAAAGCACAGTCCTGTGCAGTTTATTTTCCAATATCTGAAACCAGTCCTTCTCTTCTTCCCATCCCTCCCCTCTTTCCTTGTTTCTTTTCCTTTCTTTCTCTCTCCCTCCCTCCCTCCCTCCCTCCCTCCCTCCCTCCCTCCCTCCCTCCCTTCCTTCCTTCCTTCCTTCCTTCCTTCCTTCCTTCCTTCCTTCCTTCCTTCTTTCCTTCCTTCCTTTATTGTACATTTTCCAAATTGTTTATGGTGATAGTGCAAATCCTGTGGAAGTTTAATCTTTCATGGCAGGAATAGACATCTCTTGTCATGCATTTAAATTCTATATTTAAACATTTTCTTGATACGTTCCTTTTCATATAATTTCACGTAGTCAATATTTGATTGGATTTACCCATATAGTTACCACTTTACTTCTTTTATCTCAGATCTTTTTTCTGGAATTTTGTTTTTTCCTTTTGTACAGCTTCCATTGAGAGTCTGCTAATATATCCATTTTTTTTAAATGAAACCCTTGATCTTTCAAGATATCTTCTGTGGGTATGAAATTTTGGTTTGATATTTATTTATTTTCTCAGCATGTTGAAAATAACATTTCATTTTCTTCTGGTTTCTATGACTGCTGATGAGAATCAGCCATCATCCAATGGTGCTTCTTCTAAAAATAATCAGTATTTTCTTTCTGGCTGCTTCAAAAAACTTCCCATTGACTTTGGAGTTTGAAGTTTTACTATGAGTCTCAATATGGGATTCTTTTTATTCATTCTTCTTGGATTCACTGGACTTTTGAATCTGAGGGTTGATGTTTTTCATCAGTTCGAAAAAGATCTCAGCCATTAGTTTTTAAAATATGCTGCGTGATTCATTCTTTTGCATTTTGCTCCTGGCACTCTAATTAGCCATATATTAGGCCTGCTTACTCAATTCTTCATTCTTTTTTGCCCCTTTAATAGTGTATCTTTTTGCGTTTTGTGCTTAATGCTGGATCATTTCTTTGTAATTATTTTCTAGTTCACCGATTCCCTCTTTAGCTGTGTTTAATTTGCAGTTAAGTATGCTCACGCAGTATTTAATTTAGGTTATAATATTTTTTCATTTCTAGATTTTGTCTTTGTTTCTTTTTCAAATCTGCTTAGTTATTCTTTACTGATTCTTGTTCTTTGCACATATTTTAAGACATTTAAAAAATGTATTTTAAAATAGCACACATAATTATTTTCCAAGTTGTATGGTAAGTCCAGGACCTGAAACCCTTGCAAGTCTGTCCTACCGCCAGTTGTTTCTGTTGGTTCTCGGTCATGTTGCCTTGTTTCCTCATGTATTTGGTTAGTTTTGTCCTGTGGTTTGCTCATTTTGGGGGGGATTTCTATTTATGGAAATTTGTAAGACCTGGGATTGCAGAGGACTCTTCCAAAGAATATTTGTTTTTATTTTTTTCATCTGCCAGGCCATTGGGGGCACTTTCTGGCAGCAACCACTGTAAATTAAATTCTTGGTTTGTGGAGTTTGGGACCACCTAGGTTATGTAAATTCAGCTTACAAACTTGTGTAAGGGGTGGCTGGTGGTTCAAAATTCTTGATAGTTACTTTTTCCACTTTTTACTTAAGACAATCCACTTGCAATCCTCATAAAGGAGGGGTTGGTTGGTATTTCTCCTTTGTCCTTAACCTGAGAGTATAGCCCTTTGAAGTCTCAGCTATTTGAAGGAAGGAACTCCTATCAGACGCCCCACCTTGGGAATTCCCTTGGTTTTGTCAGCCTAGCCCTAGGATACCAGCAAAGCAAAACTCTGTCTCGGGGTTCAGTGAAATCCTCTGAGCAAACACAGCTGCTACTCTCCTTACCTCTTTGGTTCCTGCTTTCATTTATTGCATTTATTTTTTGTTTTTTAAATTTTTTTACCTCATGAATTATTTACTTTCTTGCCAGCTATCTGACATTTAAGGAGACTTTTTCTTATTTTATCCAGATATTTTTAATTGTTTTCAATAACAGGGTCATCCCAGGTATGTGGCACTTATTATTACCCCCAACTGTAGTACCAAGGTACCGTTTTTCAGTATCTAACACATAGTAGGTTCTCAGACACTGTTTGGCAAATAAATGAATGAACAAGGGAATTAGTGAAGACCCATACACACAGTTCCGGCTGCATGAACTGTTAGCCATCCAGAAAATACCATGAAGTCGGGGACCTTGCCTGATGAGTTCACCACTTCCTGAGACTCTCTGTAATGACACATGTGGGGGTGTAGCTGATGTCAACTGGTCTTGAAATTGAGTGGCCTAGAGGCAACAGGAAATCTGTCCTCATGGGTGACACTTGCCCGGCTGCAGAGAGCAGCTTTCCAAATCTGTGGGCCTTTTGGGGTGATTGGTTTTCAAATGGTGGGGATGGGATTCAGTGACAATTTTCTACTCTTTTCCTTGCTCCCCTCGGGACTGTTGGCTGCAGATCTCCTTCCACGCTGATGGGGTCCTGTCTTTGCTTTCAGTGCTGTGACCCAAGCTCTTGCAGCTCCAAGTGTGGTTTATGCCCCAGCAGCATCGGTCTCACCTGGGCGCCCGTTAGAAAGGTAGAATCTTGGGCCCCATTCAGACTACTGATTCAGAATCTTCATTTAAGGTAAGCTCTCCAAGATGATTCATGTGCACATGATCCTTTGATAAACACAGCTCTAACCCCATGTGTGTGTGCAACACATGGATTCCAGTTGTGCAGCAAGGAGCTGATTCGTATAACCTTCAGGCAGCCATGTAGGATGACCAACTCATTTCAGCTTGCCTGGGACTTGCCCAATTTTAGCACTGAAAGAACCACATCGCTGGGAACCTCTCAGTCCCAGGCAAACTGGGATGGTGTGTCCCCTCACCAGACAGAGCCCAGGCATCCTGGCCTCTCACAAGGAGGTAGAGCAGGCCCTGTGGTTCCCACAGGCTTCAGGATGACCAGCCACGTCTGGTACCATGTTTGGCTGGGCGTGGCTAAGGGGGCGCTTAGCCACCTGGACACCTGTGTCAGCAGCCACCTGTAGGACACCTTCCTGGTGTCCTGGTGCACGGTGCCTGGTCCAGTGTGGGCCAGGTCACGAAAGGGGTGATCAAGAAGCTGGTCAGGATCTCCACGGGGAAGCAGCTCTAGGAGAAGGCTCTACACCCCTGACTTCGCATAAGGCAGCAACTACAGCCCACCTGCAGGTGGGGTGTCTTGTTAGTGGCATCTGTGTTCTGCAGGGAGAGAACTCCAACAATATGTGCCTTCTCTGCAGATTAGAGCATCATCATTATTTTGAAATACTCGATATGAAATGTTTGATTGTATTCACAATCCATTCACATTGTAACAAGAAATCTCAACATGACATTTGTGAAGGAAAGAAGAGCTGTTAGATTCTTTTCATATAATTTCAAGTGTTATATATTTTTGAATGGCTATGAAATGGTCTTACATTTTTTATTGTGTACTTGTGTGAACAAGTTTCCTATCGATAGTGACTTTCAAGAATTTCAAGAGATCATCATTAAAAAGCCCCCATCAAGAACTGAGTATGGCCATTTCACACGTAAAGCCTGATATTAAAAAAAAAACGTGTTCATGGAAGAATGCTCAAGTTTCTTATTAAATGTTTTGAAGATTTTATTGGGAAGTTTTGTACATATTCAATATTTAATATTCTCCCTATTTCTTTGTACTCATTTTTTCTTATAAAAATTATATAATATAAAGAAAATATAATATTAAATTTTTTTCCCACCCCATCTCCAATAGATGCTCTGAAGTTGCCTGCAGGTTACCCTAAAGCATTGTGCAAATTTTACCGTCTTCTCTGCGTGCTGAGGTTTGAGGTACCTGGGGAGTTTTACTGTAAGCCCCTGGCTCTCCACTTCTCTGAACTCTCCCAGGCCCCTGTGCCCACTGGGGCAGAGAACAAGATGGCCGACAACACCCCCCAAGACTCTCCCTCCCCCTCCTCCCCTCCCATATTCCCCTGTCTGTGAGGGACCCCTTCTTTAGAGAAAATCTCAGCTACCTCAAATGGTTGCTATGGCAACCCTAGAGCTGGGAGGAGCAGGGGTGGCCTGACTTGCAGATGGGCTTTCATGGCAAAGCTGCACCTTTTCGGGGGCAAAATTATGATGGTGGGCAGATGGGTCAAAGTACTCAGGGGCCTCAGACCTGCCAGGGACATGTCCTGGCCTTGGGTCCCCCAGACACCTGGTTCCCACACTTCACAGAGGCCTCAGGTTTATTCATTCTGTGACAATACTCTCTGATCACAGCTGGTTTCAACTGGCTTTTCCTCTAAGGCCCCAGGGGTACATCTTGCCTCAACTGTTAGCAGCTCACACTTGACTTTGGCCTCCAGAGTTTTGTAGTGGGACTTGACGGTTCCAGGTGCTGTGGGCCTTGTGCCAGGGCTTTGGGGCTAGAAAGATGTGGGTTCAAGCCTTGGCTCTGCCACTTACTAGCGCTGGGATTGGGCAGAACATTGAACCATGCTGAGCCTCAGTCTTGCACACAAATGATGGCTATGCCCGACCCATCTCCTAGCGTGGTCGAGCGTGAGTTCCTGCTTTGAGCTCTCAGCCCAGCTCCTCGCCTGCAGTAAGTCCCAGATTAACGAAGATTGCTACTGTTTTCCCCTCTGCTCCCTGAGTCACTCACTCTTTAGTTCTCTTCTCTTCTTTCCTTCTCTTCTCCTGTAGCTGTGACCTCTTTAGCTCTTTATGTAAACCTGACTCTCACAGTAAACAGAACCCTGTAGCAGAAAAAACCCTCAAACTTTATGCACATAAACCAATAAGTCTGAGCAAAGTGAAGGTAATTAATAAATGAAACCACTAGGCAATACCCAAGAGGGCTTATTATGGAAGAAAGCAGCCTTCGCAGCTGCACACGCGGGCTTGTACGCTCAGCTCAGCATTTGGAAGCTCCGCCCCGCCTGTCAGTGGCCTTCGGGGACTGACGCTGTGGCCGCCCTCTTTGAATGTGTGGCTGGAGGGGAATTTAGCCTGTTTGTTTTAAAGTTTGTTTTTTGGCAGTAAACTAATAATAACTGGTGAGTAACACATAACATTGATATTGTTGTCCTTGATGCTTTGTAAGCAAATTTAAAAACACCAACAGCGTTCCGGGTCGGGCTCCCGGGGAAGCGGCCTGAAGCCAGCTGCGCAGGCAGGACGTCTGTCAGCGCATGCCCCGCTTGCAGCCCCTTTCTCTGTGCCGGGCGCGCTCGACGAATTTGCTTTTATTTTTGTGATTTTATGAAGCCTACGTTATTTCATGTACATGTATGTTAATTTATGTAAGTAGTGTAAATAGTTTTGCGCTAAAAATCTGATTCTATTTTTTCCTTCTCTCGGTGTTATGGTTTTACAGGTCTATCCAGGTTTCCGTGTGCACCTCCGGGAGGGGCCCCCAATTGCTGAATCCTCCGCATTTATTCCTCCCTCAGCAATGGAGGCCTAGACCGCTCTGAACCTCCTGGTCCCCCCTTCCTGGCCTCAGACAGCCCTACAGTGGAGATCCTCGCCTTCTCCTTCAGATCTGTGTGACGATTTCTCTTGGATCTATATCCAGGAGTGAATTTCTGGTAGAGGTGTATATACATACTTAATTTGGCTAAATACACTTTCACTTTCCATTCTTAAAGGGCTCTGCACTCATCAAGCCCTGGGGCTCACTAGATGATGAAATTTCTCAACTAGAAGACACTAGAATATGACTTAAGATTTTTTCTTTTGAGGCACTTGGCCCGTCACACAGAACACAGGAGATGGATTCAGGCCACTGGAATTCAGTTTACACACTTTGAGTGGAAGGCCCAGACCTGAACTTGCCTTTACCTTGGCGTTTGCACTCCGAAGTCGTGCATTCTTGACATCTCACGTGTGTCTCTTCAGGGCAGGGTCTGGTTCACACTAAGGAGCCCTGAGCGATGCGTGAGCCCTCTTCAAACGGATCTGGGTCAGAACCCCCAAGATGCTTGTCAGTGCGTCTGTGTGTTGTGAAGGAGAACATCAGCGGCCTGGCCAACCTTACTTCTCTCTCCAGCCCCGGTCTTTCGGGACCATCACCTATCAGCAGATGAGATTCATTTGGTGGGATGTGCTCCCCCAGCAGGCTCCAGCTTTCTGCCAGCAGCTCCTCCCTGGAAGCTGAGGCCTGGGGGGTGGGAGTTGTCTTAGTTCTGGCTGTTGTAACCAAATACCATAAACTAGCTGGCTTATACAAAACAGAAATCTATTTTTCATGGTTCAGGAGGCTGGAAGTCCACGGTCAGGGCGCCAGCACAACTGGGGTGTGCTGAGGGCGCCCTTCTGCGTCGCTGACTGCTGACTTCTAGTTGTGCCCTCACAGGGCAGAGAGGGAGGGAGAGCGAGCTTCTGGCCTCTTCCTGCCAGAGCACTAATCCCATTCACCTGGGCCCCACCCTTACGGCCCACTTGCCTCCCCAAGACCCCAGTTCCAGACACCTTCACGCTGGGGATGAGATTTCAGGATATGCTCTTCTGGCGGACGTGGACATTCCGGCCATAACAGGGAGCTTTGTTGCTCGCTGCAGCTCTTCCAGCAAAAATGGATTGCTGTTGCTCTGTTCCTCTCAAGCTGGAGGGAGCAGTGAGCAATGTCCCAGACATTGTGTGGCCTTAGACAATAGCCACAGGTGTCCAGATAGTCTTTATACCATTTGTTTTTAAACGAGAAAACTATAATAGCTTTAAATCTTCCTGTTTGAAATCAGAGTATCTGGGGTTCCAGCCCATCCAGCCATTCATTCCCAAATCCCCAGTAGGGTTTACGGAAGTTGGCCACATGCATCTGGACTTCCTAAGGCCAGCTGTCCACCTCCCAGGCCACCCTTTGTATGGCAGAGGGAAAGGATTAGGGTGTTCAGGTTCCGGAGTCAGACAGTCCTGGGTACACACCTGCTCCGCTGCTTATACTCTGTGACCTTGGCCAAGCCACTTCGTGTCTCCAAGCCTCAGTTTCCCCATCTGCAAGATGCTGCTGAAATCACCCATCTGAAGATTAGATGAGCTAATAGTTATCAAGCCATCTAGCTGGTGCCTGGCACTTGACAAGAAATAAATGGACGGAATTTCAAAAAGCAGCCCAGGGGATCCTGGGATGCAGGCAAGTTTAAAGAAATACAGCAATCAGTAAGTATCTCCTTAGTGTGCCAGGCACTGTGTCAGATACCTCAACACCTTGCACCGTGTCCTGCTTACCTGGATGAAGGCTGCTGAGGGACTTGGGCAGCCATCGAGGATGAGGATGAGGATGAGGAGAAGAGGAAGGGCTTAGACAGGCCCGGCAATGGGGTTTCCTCTCTAGCCTCCGGTGTAAGAGGTGACTTTAAAATGTTTATTTGCTAAATGTTTATTTACTGAGTTGCAAATATTGGAACCCAGTATGACTAGCTTAAGCAGAAAAGGAGATTTAAACTCTAGGAGATAACGTGCAGACTGGTCGGGAGGGCGGGAGACACAGACTTGTGGGGGGGCTTCCAGGAGAGACTCAGAACCAAAGTGCAGCACTGGATGGATGGGGAAGGCGTCGCTGCGGCCAACAAGCTGGGTGCCAGGAGCTGACCTCACCGAAGTCATGGTTTCTTCAGCCCCCGAAGCTGACGTTGTGCCTGAGGCCGCCCTGAAAGCCGGACCACACGGCAGAAGTCCATGCTTGTTTCTGGAGTTCAGTTCTGAATCAGGGATTCTCAGGGCAGAGCCCAAGTCACGTGTGTGCATGTCCTTGCTTCCTTGGGGCCTGGGAATTGAGCTTTGAAATATACAGGGTGGAGCAAAAGTAGGTTTACAGTTGTGAGTATGTGGAACACAGAGTTTATTCTTGTATTGTTATTCATTAATTATTGTATTATTTACCTATGAACAACTGTAAACCTACTTTTGCCCCACACAGTATGTGAGAAGGCAGACCTCAGAGGGAATTTCTCAAAATGAAAAGATTTTCAAAGGATGGACGATGTGCAGCCACCAATGTGGCCGTGTCCCTATGGCCCTCCTCAAAGTACCAAGTACAGAACGTGGGGCACGTGAGGGGCTGCACCAGCTCTGAGAGCTACTCACTGTCCAGTGGGGGAGACAGGAGTCCACACAAGCAACAGCGCAGGTGAGGGAGTGACACCTGTCCAGAGTGTCCAGAGCAGGCGGTTTCCCACGTGGCAGGTCTCGGGTGTGGAGACAGGGCAGGGGCAGGGCTACCTCGGGCAGAGGCCGCACTTCGTCTTCCTCTCTGGCCCCTTCATATTCCTGTGAGGTACCAGCCCCAAGGCTCGGTGACCTCCCAGCTTGTCTAACACTGAGAGTTCTCTGGAGGACTCCACAGAGGCGGGGAGGGATGATATGGGCTGACCCCCAGAGCTGTACAACTGGGACATCTGGATCCCCAACCGCTGGCTTCTTCCCTGGGGAAGCTGAGTCAACTGCTACTACCTTTTCCTCAAGTTCCCACCTGCCCACATGGAATGCATCTCAGAGCAGACCCAGAGAGGTGCCCCAGAGCTCTCTCCTTAGGAAACAATAGCCCGGAGGGGACAGTTTAGGGTGGTAGGAAGAATGGAAAGGCTTTGGAGTCTGGCAGACTTTCTTTTGACTGCTGGTTCCTTCTCCCTTTGGAGTGACCTGGGGCAAGTGTCTTTCTGTCCTAACCTCTATGCCAGACATTTACATATTTCTTCCATGGGGTTATCATGAGATCAAATGTGATAACCTATGTACCTGGTAGAATTTCCTACCTCTGAGTAGGCTGGATCCCAAGCTCTTCTGTCTGTTTCTCTCTCAGAGAAACAGAACAGTTGCAAAGTAGTCCCCCTGAGCCAGTCCACAGGTCAGGATGGACTCAAATGCAATGACTTAGAAAGGCAGAAATTTTAAATGTCCTGAAAAAAGATGGGAATGATAGACAAATCTGAGGAATGATATACATGACTCATGGTGTGGGACTCTAGAGGGGAAGACTGCTCAAGAAAGTGTTGGGAAGTCCCAAAGAATGCAATTTCGACCACTCGATTCTGAATAATTCAGTGAGGATCAGAAGAATGGTGTCTAAAGACATCAGGCTTAGAAAGGGCAAGTTCAAAGAGGGAAGAAAAGATACAAGTAACAGAAACCCTCCTTCAAGCTGGATTAAACTAAAAGGGACTTAGTTGAAAAGTATAGGGGTTGTTCTGGTTTCAGGTATGGTTTGATTCAGGAGCTCAGATGATGTTATGGGACACAGCATAGGAGTCCATGCTGGCTGTGTTCTCACACAGGAGCTCCTCCCATGATCGCCAGTTCCCGATTTACATGCTCCCAGGTCCTAGTCCAGCAGGAGACGGAGGCGAGCAGTCCTAGGAGATGTCTGATGGGGTGGATTGGTTCACATGGCCATTACTGAACTAGGCAAGGAAGGCAATGTTTTCGTTGACCCAGTTGGCATCATATGCCCTCCAGCGGGGGTGGGGACAGGCTGAAGTCAACACCAGCCCTGTGCCTGAACTGAGAACCAGAAAGGGTGGCTCCCTTGAAGGAAATTAAGCACCATTAAAAATACAAAAGAGAAGAAAGGAAAAAGAAAAAAAAATGGATCCTGGGTGTTCCAAAAAGCAAACGCCCATTCTGGTAGGTGTGAGTAGACAGTTGCAGGAAAGAGAAGGCCAAATGAGCCACGTCTTTCTAGAACATCAGGGATAACAGAAGTGTTTTTTTTGGGGGGGGGTAAAATTTACAGCAAAAAGAAACTCAGGAATAAAAGATCCACTACTTGGGTAAAGATAGTATACTTAAAATTTTTTTCAAGTGGAGACATTTAAAATTTATTCTTTAAAAACAAACTTTTATTATTTGTTTCTAGTTTTGTAACACTCTGTCAGAAATGGTAGCTTGTATACTTCCTACTGTTGGGAATCCACTAGAGTTTGATTTGGGACTCGGTACATGATCGGTTTTGTAAAAGTCACAGACACTTAAGAAAGATAGAGTCTCTGCAGGATGTAAGTTCAATATCTATTAATTTATGTATTAATGATATGGTTTGAATCTCTTTTGCTTTATTAAGTTTGCCTCCTGATCTTACATGAGTTGAGACAAGTATGCCAAAGTCTTCCACTGTAACTGAATTTCTGTCCACTTCTACTCACACTTCTGAGGGTTTGTGCTTAATGTATTTCAACGCTATGTTCTCCAGTCCATTAAAGTTCATGGACCAAACTGCGATTTCACTATTGATCATAACTTTCATCAATATCAAACGACTCTCTTTGCCCTATTTAATGCACCTGGCCTTGAATTTTATACTGTTCATTTTCCATATTGCCTTTCTCTTTCTTTTGGTTCCCATTTTCCTCATATATTTATGCTTTAGGTCCAACTGAGCTTGAGGAAGATGGCATAATGTTTTTTTAGGGATGGGTGGAATAGAGTTCTTCATCTCCTATTTGGCTCCTGTCCCTTCTCTTTGGCAATACGAACATGAAATGGAAGCACGAGATGGATGGGAAAGTCACCTGTACTCACCTGGCTGCTCTGGCTCCACGCATCCGGCTGAACAGAGAATTCCTGGTCCTCGAACACTTGCAGAGACCCCTGAGAAATCACAGAGAAGGAAGTGTTCCTGAAGACAGGCAAGCGGTGGATGTCTTTCTTCTTCTCAAAAGAGGGAATAACGTGGATTCTGAACCTACCGACCGGCATACTTTTTCCATGGAAGGTATCAAGATGGATTATCAGGTATTTGGTTTGTATCTAGAAGAGGAAGTGGGTATCATTAGGCCCAACATGGGTTGGCTCAGAACAGTTCTTGTAAAATAACAGAATTTCTCTCTTTGACAGCTCTACAGGACTTGAGCAAGTTTTTCTTTAACTTTAAAAATTAAGAAAAATGTAATATAGAGAGAATAGCATAATGAATCCAACCTACCCATCTCCCAGCTTCAACAATATTCAATTCAATTTTAACATTTGCTTCACTTCCAACCACACTCTCTCCCTCTGCCCTTCCCCCATTATTTTGAAGCAAATCTTAGAAATTACATAAATATTCACTGTACCTCAGAAAACCATAACCATAATACCATTACCACACCCATGTTAGCTGTCTGTTGCTGCGTAACAGATTACAACAGAATTTAGCAGCTTAAATCTATAGATCCGATCAGTTTCAGGTTCAGTTTCTTTTTCTTTTCTTTTCTTTTTGGCAAAGTCCTGTACCATTTAGAGGTCCACTGGGGAAAACACAAGCCACACCACACTGGGCCTTTCAGCAGCAGTTATATCTACAGAAGGCCGTCACCATCCCTAAGGACGGGGACAGGGAGATGAGGTTGGGAGGACAGAACTGCAGAGCATGGCCACCACCACCCAGCTGTGGCTGCTGGGTCCTCTGAGGGGGCATGATGAAGGGTCAGGGCTGGAAGGGTGGTGTCAGAAGCCAACAGAAAAATTAGTAGGTCCCTTCTCCCTTCTTCTGTCTTTCTGTCTTCCCTTAGTGTCGCTGTGGGCAGAGCAGAGAATGAAGTCAACTTGCAGAGGAGGATGTTTCTCAGAGAGCCGGCCCTAGCTTCTCAGGGCAGGGAGGGGAGGGGGCTTGGAGCTGAGAGACAAGAGCTGAATGACTGACACCCCTTTGCACAGGTAGTGCTGTATATTCATCAGGAGGTTCATAATGCTTGATGATTCTTTTTATATGTTACTCTCAGCCGTTGATGATGATTACCTCAATCAATCAATTCATTTGGGGTTACGAAGTCAACAAAGTATTTGACAAGATATGTCGTGATATCCAGGTGGACCGGATGGTGAGATGAGGAGTAGATGGAAAGCTATCTGGGTGGAGTAGTACTTAGGTGAACACATGCAGTGGTGATGAATGTGGCTCCGTGTCCACCGAGAGGGAGGTTTCTCGTGGTCGAGTTTTGTCCTTGACCCTGCACTGTTAAGCATCTTCATCAATAACTTGAATGAAGACAAAAGGTGCGGAGGGGTCACTCAAAGATGTTTGCTGAGGGCAGTATCGCAGGCTGTCTTCTCACACCGTGGTACTCATGGACATTGTTAATATTGTACAGCCCACCTGTGAAACGAAGAGACAAAATCACAGCCTAGGTGACTGGCCTGGAATCTGGCTATCACCTTAGGCTCTGTTCCAAGGACTGAGGGGATCAATACCTCAAAACCCTCAACAAGGGATCAATATCTGGGCCACACCCAAACTTTACCACGGGCTCACTGGCTTGGAAGCTCTGGTCTGAAGAGGTGGGTGTGGCCAGAATTCTGCCTCACACTGTAGCCAGCCCTCCCCAGGAGGGCCCCAAGGGAGGAGAGCAAATGGGAGGTGAAATTACTGCTTTGTTATTGGTTGTGTTGACGTCTGAATTCCCAGCAATGAACTCTCTGGTAACCTGAATGGGACCACCAGAGGAGTAAGCCTGAGGCTTAGGTGGGGTGGAGAAGGAGCTGTCTCCTTTTAAGTCCCAAAGCAGTCAGGCACCTGAAACCAGAGATAAAGTGTGCCTTGTGTTAAGACATTTCGGGAGACTAAGCCCTCTCAGAGGGTCTGGCTTCCTCCCATGGTGAGGGTATGGTGGGGGTATGGTGGGGGTATGGTGGGGGCAGGCAGGCAGGCAGGGAAGAGCCTAGGCTGACTAACTGATCAGACAACATGGACTGAAAAGGAAAAGACCTAATCCCATGTGAGTGACATTTTAAAATGCACTGTGCCCCTGCCCACAGTACACGAGACCATTGTTGTCTTGGGACCTGCAACCTGGTGATTGGCTCCTGGTCTCTGGGTATGTGTGTGGGGGGCCATTTGTTATCCATCATGATGTAACACACCAGCCCCCACGTCTTGATCTCACAGTTTCCGAGGGCAGTTCTGATTCTCTCACGAGGCTGCGATCAAGATGAGGGCTGGGGCTGCTGTCATTGGAGGCTTGGAGGGTCCATTTCCACATTCACCCACTTGACTATTGGCAAAAGGCTTTGGTATCTTACCACATGGGCCTTTCTGTGGGGCTGCTCATGACATGGCTTTTTTTTTTCACTCAGAGTGATGAGAGAGAGAGAAGTGAAATGAAATATTACCACTTTGGTCACACAGACCAATCCTGGCACAACACGGGAGAGGGCTACACAAGGGTGTGGATGCTAAGAGGAGGGAATCACGGGGGTCCACTTTGGAGACTGGGCACAATAGATGGTCAGTAGGCCAATGGGGAGATAACACCCCTCCCCTAGAGCCCTAATAGGGTATGACAGGCCCACCTAATTACAAAAGACAGAGTGCTGGGAGGGATGATCACTTCCCCTCATGATAGAACAAAGATCTAAAAAGATCTTCATGGTATTGAGTGATGGATCAAACCTAAAGAGATGAAACTTAACAGAAATAATGAGGGGTCTTGTCATCTCATCCCCAGAGAAGCACCCACAGCACTGCTAAATCAGAGGATAGATAGATCTTCCATTGCAAATGTAACAATGACCTAGGGTTTTCGTTGTCATTGGGTCCTAATGAATCGACAGTAAGATGTGGCTGCCAAAACTGCTGCTGTGGACTGGGCCTTGGCTGATAGAAGAATAAGGAGGAGAGTTCTTTTGACCCCTCTCTGGTCTGCCACTCTGGGAGTGCTGAGTTCTACTGGGTGCCAAAAGGGAGATGAACTGGGGCATATTCAAAGGAAGGGGCATAGGATGGTCCGGAGACAGGAAACGTTGTCCCAAGGAACGAGAGAGGCTGTATGAGGTCTGTGGCTTAGAGAAGAGGTTATTTGGGGATACCAGAGCTGCTTCTGTTTTTAAAAGGGATCCAGCCTGTTCTTTCTGACCATAAGCCCCAGGAATGGGAGACAGGAAGGTGGGATAAACAATTGATTTAATTGTTAAACAGTTAAAGCAATTCCAGATGGAAAAGCTTGCCCAGGGAAGCCATGGGTGTCTAGTCACTGGGAGTGGTATGAGCTGAGGCTGGAGGGTTGTGCAGCGGGCTCTCACAAGGATGAGGAATTAGGTAGGATGACTTGTGTGCTTCTTTCTGACCATCATATTCCTCTTAAGACCAGGGTAGACCGAGCCTCACAGCCTCATAAGCATGGATACATGAATATGTATCTCCAGCTTTGGAAGGGTATGCAATAGGGGGAGAAAAGAGTCTTAAGCTAGGGGACCATGGCCCAAGGAGACAGGGGAAGACAACCTTCCTTGTGCCTTCTCATATCCAGACATGGGCCTCTCCCCTAGTTCAGAATGCTGTGGGCTCTGTCCTGCTGTGAGTGAAAGCTCCCCCATCCCCAACCCAGACATGAAGAAACAAGCCTCTTTGCTCAGTGTCTTATCGCAGACCCTGATGAATGCCCCTTATCTCTGCATCCCCAAATGCTATTCTGAGGCCTGAACCTCCCCTGACAGTGTCCCTCACTGGCTGGGTCACAAGACAAGGGCAGCAGGTGGGGATTCATTGCAAAAACCCACAATATAAAGAAGGGCTTTGTGTTTCCATTGACAAAGCCTGTCCGGTTCCTCCAGATGAAAGGGTGACAAAGCCTGAGGGGCTACTTGGGCTTGGCCTTCAGTGTAAGGGGAAAGAACACCCACCTTGACCTTCCCCTGGGCAGCACAGGGTCTCTTGCCAACTACAGCAGACCCGTGGTGTCCGTGTTGGTGCCGACTGCTCACAGGCTCATCTCACCACCCTCAGGCTTGTCGTGGGCCAGGGGTCACATCTGTCTTAATAAGTTATAGGCATTGGCTGTAAATCCAGGGAATAGTCCCCTAGAGTCCCCTGCATGTTATGTAGTGATGCTGCAGAGTTCTTCACCCTCTAGATCATTGTACTTGCTAAGGCTGCTATTTGGGTTCCTTCCTTGAGTCTGCCCAAGGGAAAAGGAAGAACTAGGTAGGTCCACTTACTTTAATGGCACAAAGTGTTGAGAAAACATCATCTATTCATGTATCCATGCAATGATGGCCAGTCACCCACCAGTCCATTCATCATTTACAAATTCACATATCTATGAATTTATCCATTCATCATCCATGCATCTGTGCATCCAGCCATCCATTTATCCATTCATCCATCATCCAGGTACCCATTTGCCCATCCATCTATCCATCCATCCACCCATTCGTCCATCATCCAGGTGTCCATTCATCCAATCACCCATTCACATGTCATCTATGAATTCATTCTCTATCCATTCAACTACCCATCTAGTCAACTATGAATTTATCCATCATCCATCACCCATCACGTCCATCTGTGGTGAACAGTGATTTGCTGCTCAGATCCCTTTGCAATAAAGGACTTGTTGCCCTGACTTCTAGGAGTGCTTGTGTCAACATCTTTTAGAGATCAGTTCTTTCAAGGATGTTCTCAGCTGCAGACAGTTTCCTTGCCCAAGGTCATGGCCCTTCCCAGGCAGCCCACACCCAATGACTAATGGATGTGTGAGTATAAGGCCTAAGCATCTTGGCCCATCAGGACAACTCTGAAGGTCTATTCTTGCTTCAGAGCTCTCCATGGTGTTGGCCTAGGCTATTGTTGGACCTGCATTGCAACTTGACTTTCCTTCTGCCCAATCCTGCTTCCTTCCCCTTCCTTCCACAGGTGTTGATTTCAAGGGCATCCCTTAATAAACATCCTGCACAATAACTCTGCCTCAGGGTTTGCTTCCAGAGGAATTCAACCCATGACTCTGATCCCATCCTTCCATTCATAAATGCATTCCTCTATTCATGTGTCTTCCCATCCAATAAATAAACATTTACCTTAAACTTGCTATTTGTACAAGAGTCGGGCATTATAAAGGATACAGACATAAATCAAACATGGGGCCTGCCTTCAAGGAGCTCACAGTCTAATAGGAATGCTTAGATCTGTCTACCAGTAGCTGCCACAAGGAAGTCAGAATGGGGAGTGGTCAATTCTGGCTCAGGGGACCAGGGAATGCTCCATGAAGGTGGTGGCACTGGAGATGGGCCATGAGGGATGGAGGGGTGGGAAAGTGAATTTGGTTATGTGAAATTGGGAGGGAGGTGGCTTTTAATGTAATAAGAGTAGTCTGTGCAAAGGCATGTAGAGTGTGGAATGAGAATTATCTACCTTAAGGGAAGAGGTGGGTATGACAGCTCAGTGCTGCTGGACACCTTAGGTGATCTCATGACATCTACTTCCTGTGCTCTCCACCACTCCCCTTCACCCCAGAGCCCTTCCTTTGTTCTCAGCTCTTTCTCCCACCTGCCTGTCTGTCCCCACAAGAAGCACAATGTGGTCACCAGCCAAAGCTTTGTGGCCTAGCCATGGGGGATGAGTCTGGAAGCCACAGCCTAGAAGAGGGCAGGATGCAGGGAAGAGAAGGTGATGGCATGCTTGTCAGGTTGTTTGACCCAAGGCTTCTTGCTCCCCAGAAGGTTGCTTCCTCTATCTCACTTTTGGGTTAATAAGGAAGCCAGATGGGCTCAGCTGGTTGGTGAGAGTCGTGTGCTAATGAGGCCAAGGTTGCAGCATGATCCCTGGAAGGACCAGGAAGCTTTACCCACAGAAATTCTGTTTAGAAGTCTCTGACCCAGGCACAGATGGTAACTTTGACCTTGGCTAGGTACACAGCCCCTGGCCCCTGCCATGGACTGAGCCTTGGCCCTGATCATAGTGTGAGCCTTGTGTCTGGCTACAGAATGAGCCTCAAACACCAATCAATCAATCAATCAATCAACCATCTGACAGCTTTATATGGAAGAACTTCTTGTGCTGCTAAGGGCTATTCCAGGACGATGGGGGATGAAAGCATTTCCTTGGGGGCTGCAGCTGGCAGACACAGTACCAGGCTCCAGAAGTACCAGATGGCACACTTGGGTCCCAGGGAGGCATGCTCAGGGATGCTGGCTTCTGCTCATTGACAAGAAGGACTTCGTCTCTCAGCTCCCCCACAATGCAAAGGGCTGCCCTTTTAGGTAGTGAGCTCCCTGTCAGAGGAAGTGTCTAGTAGGTAGTGGTTGGAAAATCATCCATGAATGTCTCTTAAGGAGGATGCTTACACTGAGGGGGCCCCTCCTTGGATGGATGATTTGCTGACTCTGTGACCTAGGGCAATAACTTATCTTCTTGAAGCCTCGACTTCCACAACTGTACAATGACGGTAAGGAAGTACTTCCTGGCCCTGTAGCAAGTGCTCAATGACGCTGTGTGTGAAGCACTAAGCACAGCACTCAGTGAGTGCTCAGTACATCAGGGGCATTTTTATTATTGCTTGAGGACTATCCACAGAAGGAGGGCTGCCAAGTCATTTGTGTTTCAGGCATTTAAGAAGGGTCACAGTGAATCTGCCCCTCTTGGTAGACAGGCACGGTTAGGAGAGCACCCTGTGGCCTAGAGAAGGACCAGGGCTGTGGACTCTACAGAGCTTGTTCTTAGCACCCCAACCCCTATCCTGTAAGGCTCCTGGGCCATAGTCTTGAGAATTTTAAGGGTCCCGGGCTCCGCCATCCATGGGGAATACCAAGAAGCACTCCCACCCTGGGCTCAGGCAGGATCAGTGTCATTCTGCAGGCTCAGCAAGAATCTCAGCAGCCTCTAATGGTTGCCGTGGCAACACTGTACAGGGAAGAGCAAGGTGGGCCTGATTGGGAATAGGAAGCTTGAATTTCCAAGGCAGTGCTGTCATTGGTTTACTGTGCAGTTAGGACCCCCAGCAGGGATGGGGCGGGAGGGATGGCCTGGAGCTCAGGGATGACCCAGCCCCCCTGAGACCTGCGACCTTTGCCTTCAAAGCTGCTGGGCACATGCCTTGGCTCAGGTTCTCCAGCTGCCTGGCTCTTGCCCATCACAGGGTCTCTCACCAGGAGCCTGGCTGTGACCTGTTCTTCACCCTGGTTCCCTCTCTCCTGGCAGACCCCCCAATGGCTCAGGATGTACCCCAAACTCTCCAGAATTGCCCTTATGCCCAAGACATTGCCAGGAAAAGAATGTGAGAGGACAGAATGAATTTATTTAAATTCAAATTTGATTACATCTCTTTTCTGTTTATAAACCTTCAATGGCTTTCTAGTGTCTTCAGAATAATGGCTTTATCACTGCTTATAGGCTCTCTGCACCTGCTCCCTCTACCTCCTCATCTCCTTTCCTGCATTTCCCCTGAGCTTCATCCACCCCAGGAGTCTCCAGGGCCTCTGGAGGGGTACCCTCTCTCTCAACCCTGGGCCGTGGCCTGTGCTATTTCTCTCTTCCTGGACATCCTGTCTGCTTCCCTGGCTGCCTTCCATTCACTCTCCTTTTCTTAGCCAAGATGGCGTCTCCCCTGGGAAGCTCCTGGCAGGCTAAGGGCCCCTCTTTGCTCCCAGAGCACTGCCTTTCAACGGAGCATGAATCTCCTATGTTATTTAGAATTGTCCACCTACTCCTTGTCTTCTTCCTCCAGGGGTCCACACCCCCCAGAGTGTGGTTTGGGTCTGCACACAGGAGGTGCTTGATAATAGTCCTGGTGTGAATGGGTGAATGAACGAGTGAATTCCCTGCCTGTTCTTGGCCAGCTCTCCTGGGGGAGGGGGTGACAGGGACAGACTCTGGCACCCCCTGGGGTTGAAGGGGAGGCTGGGAAGTTCCTGCTCTAAGAGTTTTAGTGCAATTAACACTCCCCAGAGAAAACAACAACAACAACAACAACAACAACAAAAGCCTAGGCAGCTGGGTCCCCTCACCGGGGAAGAATGGGAAACCATTGAAACAGCAGGCCTTTGGGTCTGTCTTCATGGAGGACTGTGCCGTGGTTTAGAGGATATTGATGAAAGAAAAAAGTAGCCCAGAAGATCAGAGCAAAGACACGGCTGAAACATGGCAATATGGCAATATGTTTGGGGTGATGTGTTATATGTGAAAAAGCAGAATAAAAACTTCTATGTGCCCAGGGTAACAAGTATGTGGTGGTGTGCACCTAGGCAGGTGAGACTTGGGGGATGGCACCATCTGTGAACCTTCCAACTAAGTTAGAGGTTAGCAGAGACAGGTTGGGTCTGTGGCAAGAGACAGAAAAGGAGAGAAGACACGGTGGCTTTCCGGCTGTCAGAGGAAAGGGAGTTCACCCACTTCTTGGGTGCAGTGGTGTTAGGGGGATGTGGGGGGGTGGCAGAGGGAGGAAGAGAGAGAGCATCATCTTATGCCTTGTTTTCCCATCTCTCCAGCCATCCTCCCCCTTTGACTGCACTAGGGTTGTGCTGGAAAGAGCCCAGGCACCTGCAGACAGGCCTGGGGAGTCCTGGGGTGGGACACTCCAAGTTGTATGGACAAGAATCTTCTGTGAATCCAGACTCATGCTGCCCCAGTCCCTGCCGCCCTGTCGCCCTGCCCTGCCGCCCCACCATCCCTAGCCAGGAGGAAGCTGTGCCAGGTGGTCTGTGCCCCTCCTTTCTGGGGCCCTCCCTAAAGCTCTGCTCTGGCATCTCAGCCTCCCTCCTTCCTGCCCCAGGGCTGTCTGAACTCTGAGCACCACCCCACCACTGGCCCCTTTGTCTCTGCCAAAAGCCCCTGCACTCCACCCAGAAGGATTCATTCTGAGTCCCCTTTCCTCTCAAGAGCTGTCTGTCCCCTTTCATTCCTGCCTCTAGCACCGGTTGTCCTGATACCATCACCAGATGTCCTTTGTTCTCTGGGGAGCTGGGAGGAGATGGATTCCACTCCCATCCTAAGAGAGGCCTTTCTTCCTGCCCCTCTTCCTCCTCCCTGGGCTGGTGATCTTTCCTGTTTCCCCCTGGAGGCTTGTAAGCCCCAAGCAGGGGTTTGCCTCCTTACAGAGTCAGTAGTAAAGTCAATGGCCTTTTGTTAAGTGCTCAGAGGGTAATTGCTGGCATAACTGATTGTCAAGTAGCCCCAGGCGGGAGGCAGGTGGAGACCCAGACTGTGTTCTGGGGAAGGGGTCCACTCTTCTGTAGCTGTTAGAACCCAGGTTTGTGAGTTATGATCTAGCCAACCCCTGCTGTGTGGGCTGGACTCATGAGTAGCTGGTCACAGAAGTTTTGGGGGTAAGCTGTTTATTCTCTGAGGTCCTTGCCAGGGATGTGGGGTCTCCTTGGTCTTCAAGACCAATGGTAATCGCTGAACCTGGATTCAAAACAAATTTTTAAACAAGAATTTCTCATCTGCGATAGCCCAGATATCCCTTAAGAAACAAATCCCAAATACCAAATTTCAAAGAACTTTTCTGTTGAGAAATTACTTGCCAATAATAAGGATTTTTAAGAAGTTATATAGACCGCCCTGGCTGGTGTGGCTCAGTGGATTGAGCATCAGCCTATGAACCAAAAGGTTGCCTGTTCGATTCCCAGTCAGGGTGCATGCCTGGGTTGCGTGCCGTGTTGCCAGTTGGGGGTATGTGAGAGGCAACTGATCACACATTGATGTTTCTCTCCTTCTCTTTCTCCCTCTCTCTAAAAATAAATAAATAAAATCTTAAAAAAATAAAACATTATATAGACCTGGACTTGAGTCCCAGGCCCACTACTGTGTTCATTTGTTCTGCAAGTGTTTGCTGAGCCTCCCAGGTCCTGCAAGGATTGGAGATACAGTGAGAAACAGCACGTATGTTCCTGTCTTCGTGGAGCTCACGTTCTAGTGAGGGAGACAATAAGCAGATAAATGAATAAACTGTACAAATAATTTCATATAGTGATAAGTGTTATATAGTAAGTAATGTAGTGCGTGTGTGTGTTGTTGGCAGGGTGAGACCCCTTGTTGGTGTGAGTGATGAATTGTAATTCCTGAATGAAGGAGAATCTAGCTAGAAATGAGTGAGTAGAGCATTCCAGACAGAAGGAACAGAAAATGCAAAGACCCTGGGGTGTTGTTTGAGCCTCAGAAAGGTAGCCAGTGAGGCTGGAGGGGTGTGGGGGAGGGGCTCAGTCATGCAGAGCCTCATGGGTCATAATGAGGTGGGCAATGGAAGTCCTTGGAAGATGTGAAGGAGCCGCTTGCCAGCTGGGTGCCCTGTGCCAGCGAAGTAATATGCCTGAACCTCAGTTTCTTCATCAGTAAAGTGGAGATGACACCGATCCCATTTTATGGTATTGTTAGAAACCTGGGCAACACGATGCCCATAAAGGACTCAAATGGCACCTTGCCGCTGCTTGACAATTGCTAGTCTTCTTTCCTCTCTGGGCCTCAATTTCCCAGAACTGGAAAGGGTAGGACTCAGTGGTTTCTGTGGCCTCATCCGACTGGAACATTCTTGGTGCTTATAAAAGGAAGGAGAGTTCTAAAACTACAATGTTAGGAACATTACTTCAAAATGAAGATAAAGTATCTTGGAAATTGTGTTGTAAATCATCGCCGAAATAGGATTCCATTTATAAAAATTCAATTTGAGTGCAATTTTCTCAGGAACACACACTTGCTATACAGAGTCTGGTTTACCTGTGAGTAACACTCTCCCTTCCAGACTCTCCCCTGAATCCTGGTGCCGGGCAGCTTTGGGGGATCATCTGGGGTGACTGTCCGAGTCTCCTCTAATTAAGAGCTCATTATCTTCCTGCTTGGATTGGATGGTCCCTAGGCTCTGGGTTCAGCAATGTAGGAGATAAGCCAGTAGGGAAGAAGGAAGTCCTTGGGGAGATCCTGGAATTTCAGGGGGTTCATGTGAATCCCCACACCTAGCACTGCTTATTCCTATAGTACAAGGAGAGCCACAGAGAGTCGCGCTACCAGGCTGGGCTCCTTGACCTGCAGAAAGGAGCATCCATGGTGTCTCCCCATGGAGCTCAGGTGTTGCCTCAGCATCCTTTTCAGCAGTCTCCCCAGGCAGTCTCTACCAACTGACCAGGGTTGACAGGTGAGTAAATCTTTCTGCCATCCCTGATCTAGTCTTACTTCCTCCCATGGAGCAAATTGAGGCTGAGAGAGGGGAGGTGACTTTTCCAAGGGCACACAGCTAATAAGTGGCAGAGCCTGGTATCCTGGCTTTCCACCGCCCCCTGTGAACCCGAGGGAGGGAGAAACCTGAGAGATGGTTTGCTTCCGGAAAGGAAAATACGTCATCTCCACATTCCAGATACAGCCATGGAAATGCAGGGGTGATGCTCCAATAGAATTAAGAGGGGCTTCCTAGACTGCAGCCCTGGCTCTGTCTCCTCTCCCTCTAGTGCCCTCTTACCCCTGCAGAACCAACAGTACCCAGTAATCTGGTACCTGTGAGGCTCACCGAAGCCCTGATGGACTTCAGACAATTGGTGTATCCCTTGCCCCAACCCATGGCCACAGTAATTTGTTCACAATGGACAAGTTAGATTGGTAAAGGTGAGGAGATGCCAACTTGGGGCAAGTCCTGGCTGTAACCTGGTTTGGTCACCAAGTTACTGTGTGATATTGGGCTCATTGCTTCTCTCTGAGCCTCCTGTGTCCAAATTCGAAAAATTTGTGTGTTTGGAAATGGGGTGGGAGGCAGGATCACAATGTTCACAATGAGGTCCATGGAGCAGTAAAGATTCTACGGTGGTGACTAAGGGCCTGGCGGGTAGTTACTGAACCTCCCACCCCCACTGCCTTCTTTACCCAGACCCACTCTTCTTTTTTCTGGGCCTGGTTTGAAGAAAGGTCTTTGCCTCTGAAAAGGTGACCTCACAGTCTCCTCCCACTCTGAGGAGCTGAGAGTCTGGGGCATTTTTGGTCAGCCTGGCCCCATTTTCATAAAAGACCAACATTTATTGAGTGCCTGCTGTGCTAGGCCAGTTGAGTCTGTGTAAAACAGTACACTGTTTAAAAAGAGCACTAAAGTACACTCAGTGAAGAACTCTCGGAAAACAGAAAGTCACTAAGAAATAAGTAAAATTCGTGGGTAACCCCGCAGCATTCATCCTCATGTTGACAATGTTAGTGAGCGTCATTCCTTTCTCTCTCTTTGTCCCTTCTCTTTCTCTCAGTGTTTCTATCTGCAAGCCCACCTTTGATTTGGACCCTGGTCCTTGGTCCTTTGCTCCTTCCAATTTTCTGAAGAGAGACAGATTCAGCTTTATCGCTGGGAAAATGATCTTGAGTTACTCTTCAGTTCTGATGGAAGCCACTTCCAGCGTTTCAGAGCATGGGCAGTGGAGCTAGTACAGTCCTCTTTCTGCAGAGCCGTGGGCCTGAAATCTCAAGCTAAGAGGGGCAGCTCCCTCCAACACCATAATTGATCCCGGGAGGAGGAGTTGGTGGGAATTTGAAAGGACATCCACCTCGGTGAGTGAGCGACCGCCAACGTAAAATACCTTCAAGGGCATTTGAAAGATTCCATGGAAGGAATAACAGCCTTCTCCAAGGGCTAATGTAGAGAAAGCCCCTCATCCTTGAAGGAAGCTAATGTCCCAGAGGATGTCAGTCTTTTACACTTTAGTGTGAACAAGGCTCTTAGACCAGATCTTCATTATGGTGGGATAAAGTCTCAAACTACAGGCAATCCCATGTCCCAGAAGGGTGGTCCCTCTTCTGTCCTCTGTTCCATTCTCCTCTATTATTGCTTCTTTCACAGCGCATTAGGATTTGAGTGCCTGTCACCTTCAGGAGATTAAGTTGCTGAGTCTTGACTCCCCAGGGCCAAAGTGTACATCAGTAAAACCTCCCTGAACTAGCTCCTCACCTCACATTGTGCTGCATCCTGGTGTTTTCGCCTCACATCTCTCATTACAATTTGTGATCATGTGTCTTGCTGCCTCTGCCACCAGACTATGAGATCTACGAGAGCGGGGGCTGTCTTAGTTTGGGTTCCCACCAGAGCAGAGCCTGAGACAAGGACTTCAGTGTAAATATTGTATTTGGGAGGTGATCCCCAAATGTACTCTGACGGAGTGGGGAAGGTAAATGGGGAAGGGAGAAATTCAGCAAGCAATCAGCTTATCAGGGGGCTACTGCTGTGGGTAGCTGGAACTCAGTCTGGTTGGGGAGCCTCTGATCTAGAGATCTAGAGGCCTCTGGGGAGCTCTGGTCTAGAACATGGCTCATATGTTTATTGATTACCTCCCATCCCTTGTTGGTTGAGGGTTACTCCGGGGATGTCAACGCTGGCCTGCCCATGTTTGGGGAATATCTGCTCCCACAACTGGAAAATGCATCCAGGCCAAGTAGAGCAGAAATAGGTAGATGGGTGGGACGTCCCCATCTACCACTTCCACAGGCTGCCTCTAGGGCAGGCTGAGGGTGTGTGGGAGCGTGACTCCCACCATCTGTGTTCTGTGGACCTCTGTATACTCAGCTCATAGCCCAGTGCCATGGGCATGGTCAGCAGTGTGTGAATGCTTGTGGAATGACTCAGCGAGCAGGGGACTGTCTGCAGATGACATCGGTCCACAGAGCAGAGAATGCTGGAGCTGAGTGAGCCCTTGGAAAAACCTGACACCCAGCATTCCCCAAACTGTGCAGTGCATCGTGGGAAAAAGGGCTCCGCCTTGGGAAAACCTTAGCCTTAGCGTTAGGTTTGGGACCTCTTGTTTACTCTTATTCCTTTCAGAGAAATACAATCCATATTAACACAAAACATGTTCTGAGAAATCCTTCAGTAAAGAAACCTGTTTATCTCAGTGGTTCCCAATCACTTTGGTTGCTAAAACGTTTTTGTTTTTAAATGGAAGCTTCCCCCCTTTAGTCCATTTTGGGCGCTCTGGCTGATCCAAGGCCTTCACTGTTCCGATGGACAGTTGAAGCCCAGACAGGGGAGGGGACTTCTCCAAGATCTGGCACCCAGGCACACTGACCCACCCAGACCATCTCTCTGTGGCAGGATACGTCCGCCTCTGCCCTGCTCTTGCCCACTGAAGCTCCAGCTTCTGTAACAACATCAGCAGCACCCCAAGTTCTGGGATGGGCCCTAGCAGATCATTGTTCTTCCCTCAGCCCACCTGGTGGCCTGGATTTTTCCATGTGGTTTGGGGGAGAATTCCCTTCATTGGTAAGGGGCTCATTCAGGCTGGAAGGAGGGGCTGTGAGAGCCAGAGAGGGCAGGAGGCTTGAAGCAGATCAGGAAATTTCCAATATGTTTACCCAACACTTAGGCTGAGTCTCAATTTATTTACATTGAACATTTTGGTAACCATCTGCTCTTAAACGAAACAGAAAATTATCCTTCTCCTACTGCGATGGCAGCTTCCTCGGATGTTTTTAATAAAAAAAAATCTATCATTTTAATGCAGACAGCTCCGCTAATAAAAATGATGGGTGCCATTAACAATTATCCCACAAACACAATGCAAACTAGCAGAGAGGCCTGCAGGGGTCCCTGCTGCCTGGAGCGGTTCCTGCCGGGGCCCAGCGCCTGTGGGAGAGCAGGTGAGTGTGCGGAGGGCGGGCCCCTGGAATTCACACAAGGACCAGCAGCACAGGCAGACCCACAGAAGGTCTGGGCAGGCCTCTAGCCTGGAGGTGTCGAGCAGGAAGGGGCAACTGAGGTATTCCACAGGGGGTGGGGGGCTTACTAATAGTAATGATAATTACTGGCCCTTCCCCAGCTTTTGCCCTGTGATCCTGTGAACCAGAATCCACGGACCACATCGACCAGTTCCTTGGCGTGGCCCTGCAGGAAACGCAGCTGGAGAGTTCAATCAGGCGTTGCAGACTCAGATGGCCTTGGGGGCCAGCTCCGTACCAGAAATGTGAGAAGCCCCTCTCCCCTCTTACGCACCCCCAACCATGTTAAGCTTTGGAACCAGGTTGTTTCCGCACTCTCTCAGGCTGCACATACACAGAGAGGGTGCAGGGACCGCCCCTCCCAGAGCCTGTGTGGTCCTCACCTCTGCATTCCAGCGGTGGGCTGAGAAGCCAATGCAGGCAATACCGGGCTGGAATTGGGGGACAGACAGAAGATGAAGGCATCTTGGAAACAGAGCCTGGGGCTTCCCAAATCCTAAGCCTTTCAAGGCAATTGGATCCTGGAGTTGGGGAGGTGGAAATGAGGGAGGAGGGATAGGCTGTCTATTAGTTTCAAGCTCAAGTTGGGCAGTGACCCCAGCCCCAAGTAGGTGAATGAGTTAGTTACAGTAAAACTAATTCAGTTTCAAACAACAGGAACTCAATTGGTTTAAAGCAAAAAAAGGAGTATTTTAGCTTGTGTAACAAAAATATCTAGTTCTGAGTCCAGGCACTGTTATATCCAGGGGCACAAATGATGCCCTTCAGAAATCTTATTTTTTACCCATCGTCCAGCTTAGCTTTCCTCTGTGATGCACCTCTGCTTGGGGACAGGCTGGCTAGCAGAAGCAACAGGTGCACCTGCTCCTCTCAGAAACCTCAGCAGAAAGTGCAGGACGCTTCTGAAAGTAACCACAAAATCCTAGAGTTGAATCTCTTTGGCTCTGATTGGCCTGGTCAGGGCACACTTCTGATCTCTGAACCAATCACTGTGGCCTGACGATATCACACTCTGATTGGCCAGGTTGGCTCACAGACCCACCCTGGGGGCAGGGTCATCCCCACCTAAGTCAGAGGGTCTGAAAGAGGGGAGAATCTGGAAATAGGTGGCAAAGAGAAGGGTGAATAGATGCAGGGCAGACTCCACCCCACAGAGGAAAAAAAAGGAAGGAACTAGGGAAGTGCTGCGTGCCTCCTATGCTCCAGAGTGGTGTGCACACTGCGCAAAAATGATCTTATTTCATAACCCTAGGATGTAGATATTCTATGGCCAGGTTACAGATGAGGAAACTGGAGCTCTGAGGAGTTCATTCTTCAGGTCACTCACCTAAATTGCCCAGCAGATGGAGAAAATGCTGTGCTTTGTAGTTGGCATCGAACAAAAGGGTGTCTAGTTTCGGTGTGCACAGCCAGCCTGCACACTCTGCTGTGTCCCTCTGTGTTTGCTCTGCTCCTCAGACCAGCTGCTCCTGGAGGTTATCCATTTTCCTGTTGGGGTCTGTGCTTCTTAGTATTGATTAGTAGAATAAAAAATACACAGTCACAGTTAGCTGTAGAGGGGTCTGTAATGAGAAGTGCTTATTACTGACTGTCTGCCCTCCCCATCTGACTAAATTCCTAGCAGTGCATGGATTGTATCTTACTCATCTTTGGGTCCTTGGGTTGTATCTCATATTTGGACTGAGTTGGGGGTCGGGGTCAGGAGATCTGATTTCCAGTCTTGAATATTTAACCCAATGCCCAGCATTTTTGGCCTCCTTGCTGTCCCCTGGGCCACCTGAGGCACCACTCTTGACCCCTAAGTTTCTTCAGCACACAGTTTTGGAACTGCTGGGAGGGGATTGGGTGCTCTCTAGGGGTCCCTTAATATTCTCTGGGCTGTGCTGAGAGCTCTGCTGGTTGACTCTGAACTCTGGTCTGTCTGTGAATTCAGGGCCCATGACCTTCCATGCTAGAAGCTGCTCTAGACAAGCTTTGGTTTCAGGGAAGAGTTCAAGAGGGAAACTTGTCTTACCTGAGATGTCCAGGAGTAGAAGGTGGGTGTCCACGTTCCTGCTCAAACACCTCACCATGTGCCCCTACAGACTGACATTGGACCAGCCTTCACGGACCTGGGAAGGGGAGTCTGGGCTTGAGATTAGGCTCAAGGCTTCCTTCTGGGGCCATCGTGCTGGTCTCCCTTGATCTAGCTGTGACAGCCATGCAGACTTACAGCTTCCAGGCAGCTCTGGAGGGGACAGACATGGGCAAGAGAGAAGGGAGGCCTCCCCTCACTCCACAGCCCCCTCCCAGCTTTCCAATCACATCAACAATTTCTCTCAGCATTGTTTCCAGTCCTATTAATATTCATAAGTGACTTTTCTATTGTGTTTGCAATTTTCCAGCAGACAGACAGGCCTGCACTCCCCCATGTTAATAGGATGCAAAGCTCACCAACTCAGATCTTATTAGCAAATCTCCATTAGATATCCAGCCCTTCTGGGCTGCCTGATAGGTGAGCTTTCCACCACGGGTGACAGCTGGAGCAGGTCTTAATCCAATATGACTTTGCAAACCCCACTGCTGAGACAAACCCGTGGAGGAGCCTGGGCCAGGAGCGGATCAGGCTGAGCTGGGCATCCTATGAAGGGATGGAAATGGAGTAGCTGGGGCAGCCAGAGCAGAGAGGCTGGTGTGGGTGGGCTGCCTCTCCTCTCAGAAAGAGGCACTTTATCCATTCCTTCTTTCAGTCACTTGGACTTTCATTTATTGGACAAAAGAATCACCAAATGTTTTCTGTTTCTTGTGTGCCAGGCCCTGGGCTGGGTGCTGGGATATGGGTGTTACCTTGACCTGCTTCTTCCCTCCGGAGGTTCTCTGGGTGTTTGGGAGGGAGCTATACTTACAGACAACTGCCCTGTGGCAGGTGCTATGGAGAGGGAAGCCCAAGACGATTTGGCCTCCAGAGAGATGCAGTCAAATCAGGCAGGGCTTAGCAACATCTGGAAGAATATGGGAAAGGTGGCGGGGGAGCATAGAGGCTAGCTCTGCCCTGAACTTGAAGGTGTTACTTTCTAGCACTTACTAGCTGCATGACCTTGGCCATGTCTCTTTACTTCTCTGTGCTGCAGCCCATCTGTAAACTTGGAATAATAGCGGCACTTTCTTCCTAGATTTTATATGAGGTTTAAGTGGTGCTTGACACATAGAAATCAATATGGAAGAATAGCTAATACAATTATTATTTATTCAGAGAGCTCCAGGGTTGCTCCCAGCTTTAACGTTCTTAGACTGAACCTCAGTTTCTACATAGTGGGAACAAGCTGGATGCGCGTGGAGGCGCTCAGCTCTGTTTGAGTGCACGCAGGCCTTCGTTAGCTCTGTAGCTACTTGTAGTCAGGACACTTGGCAGGCACTCAGGGAGGGCAGCTGTGTGGCATCTGTCCTGTGCTCATTAGCCCTTAGGGCGACCTTGGTGTAGATGGGAAAAATCCAGGTCCTGGATGAAAGGTGATCAAAATCGGTGAAGTCAGGGAGTTGGAGTTTTCTTTAGGTCTGAAATTTGGTGACTTGAGGTACAAGCCCCCACCCTCCTGGTGTTAGAGGTGAAACTGGGAAGACAACTCTACTGTAGGTCAAATCCACCCTAACACACCTTGTAATAATGGACAAGGGCAGGTCCTTTGGGAAACAGGTAGTAGGAGAGTCAGGGAGGGCTCCCTGGAGGGGGTGGGACTTGACACGAGCTGGGCTTCTAAGAACAGGGGAAAGAAATGTGAAGAGGGAAAAGGAAAAGTGATTTAGGTGGTAGGCACAGTGGGGACAAAGGCCTGGAAAAGGCTGGAGGGTGGAGGGTGAGTGAATAGCGGGAGTGAGCTAGGAATTACCCACAGTCCTCAGGAGACCTGGAAGCAGCAGGCCATGATTTGTTTTGTTGGCTCAGTGTTTAAATTTAAAAATACGAAAAACTTTAAGGAGCATATGTGGTTTTTTCCTTTGCTACTCTTCAACCGTTCCTTATCAAAGCACACAAGGCTCAGTTTACACTTTTAGCTTACCAGCTGGAACTCTGCAGCCAGACAGAACCTTCCCTTTTCATAGGGATTCAAGCCCCAGGTGAAGGCTGAACCATTTAGATTTAAAAACTCTAGAGATTCCCCCGAGAGTCTGGGCCCTGGGGGAGCTGTGTTATCCTGGGGCTTACCAAAGAGATGGTGAAGCGACTCCTCTCTCATGGCCCCCCTCCCCCCAATGAGGATGCTGTGTCTCTTAATTCTCAGACCCATTCTGCCAAAATGCCTGGACTCCCCTCCTCAAGGAAGGGGAGTTGCTGGCTGATGGATGGCCAAATTCACGTGCCTGCCTCTATAGTCCAAAGTGATCTGGAGCCCTTCTTGCTCACCCCGGAGCCCCAAGTCTGCTCCAGAGCCTCCTCTCCATAGGCTGTGACAGCAACACAGTTGTCAGCCCTCTCTGAATGCCTGCAGGCACAGAATGGGGCCAGTAACATACCTGGGAGAAGCCCAAAGTTCTCTAAAGTCCTTTAGTTGATCTTAAGCCTGAGGTTTTTTCCTCACCTACAAATCTCTGTGTTCTCGAAATCAGGTGAAGTTTGGGGGTCAAGGAAGGGCAACGTTTTTAAAAAAAGATCTTATTTATTTTTAGAGAGAGGGGAAAGGAAGGAGAAAGAGAAGGAGAGAAACATCAGTGTGTGGGTGCTTCTCACATGCCCCCCACTGGGGACCTGGCTCACAACCTAGGTATATACCCTGACTGAGAATCAAACCAGTGACCCTTTGGTTCAGAGGCTGGTGCTCAATCCACTGAGCTACACCAGCCAGGGCTAGGAAGGGTACATTTGGATTCCCCTCTGAGCTTGGGTTTGCCAGGGAGAGAACCCAGCTGAGGAAGTGGGGGTAGCAGGAGTTAGATGGATAGTGTGACTTGGTTACTGAGGACATGGGCTTTCTAAGTCACAGACACCTGGGTGGGAACTCTGAGTCAGCTGCTGGAGAGCTGTGTGAACTTGAGAAAATCCCATAACCTCTCTGAGCCACACATGAGGTGGTTATGAGGTCTAAGTGAGCTGATGCATGTAAAATGCTCAGCAATGAGCCTGCCAGAAAAAAAAAAAAGCAGGGGGAAGGGGGGCTATAATTACTGTTAGTGTTATTTCGGGACTAGCCTCGTGGGGTCCTCAGCTGGTGGACAGCTGAGCTGTTCAGTCCTTGGAGTGTGGCTGCTCTGCCCTTCGGCCTCAGGCTGGACAGATCCAGGGGATGTTAGAAAGGAGACTCTGAGGCCGTACTGAGGCTGCCCACTGAGAAGGAGAAACACAGCCTCCACAGAGAGCTGCGGCTGCCTGGCAGCCCCCAGCGTGCTCTGGGGAAGGTACACGCAGACCCTCTCAGGGCTCAGGGCCATGCAGCCCTGCCACACAGAACTGGAGCATCAATAGTGTCACAGCAGGCAGGAGTCTTGGGGGCCATTCAGGCCAATCCCTTCAATTGTTTCTTCTTTTAACCATTTGTATTTGTTTTTTCATTGCTGCTGTTACAAATGACCACAAACTCAGTGTCTTAAACAACCTAAAGTTGTTTGCTTGTGGTTTTGGAAGCCAGAAGTCCAAAATCAGTATCATTGGCAGAAATCAAGATATCAACAGGGCTGTGCTCTCTCTGGAGGCTCAAGAGGATTGATCTAGTCCTGGCCTCTTCCAGCTTCTGGGGGCTGCCGGCTGTCGTTGGCTTGTGGCCGCATCACTGTGATCTCTGCCTCTGTGGTCACATTGCCTCCTTTGCAGCCTCTGACTTCTTTTTACATGTATTCCTGTGTTTGCATCGAGGATCCACCTGGATAACTCAGGATAATCTCTCCATGTCAAGATTCTTAACCATATCTACACATTTCTTTCCTCCTGTTTTGCCATATAAGGTCGTAGTCACATGTCCCAGGGATAAGGACATGAATATTTTGGAAGGACCATTATTTAGCTGACTACACCATTAAACATTGTTTGGGAAATAATTTCAGCTTTATAGTAAAGTTATAAGACTAGTACAAAGAGTTCCCATATACCCTTCACCCAGTTTTCATTCATGCTTATTTTACATAAACATAGAAACTTTATCAAAATGAAGAGACTCATCTTTTTATGGTATTGTTAGCTAAACTCAGAACTTATTGGAATTTGACCAGTTTTTCCAGCAATGCCTTTCTTTCTGGTGCAGGAACCAATCCAAGATGTCACATTGCATTTAGTTGTTCTGTCTCCCTAGTCTCCTCCAATCCTCACTTCTTCAGTCTTTCATTCTATTTTATGACCTTGACCCTTTTGAAGTGTCCTTGTCAGTCTTCTATGTTGGTTTGTCTGCTGTTTTCTCATGATTATATTGGGGTTATGCCTTATTGGGATGGGCACCTCCATGGGATGGGCTTCCTCAGTGCATTGTGCCAGGGTACATGGTGTCGGCTGGTGTTAGTGACATGTAGTTAGTGATGTAAACCTTCATCACTTGATTAGGGTGGTATCTTCTGGCTTCTCCGCTATAAACTCACTATTTTCCCTTTATAATTACTTACTACTTGGCGGGGGGGGGGAAGATTCTTTGAGATTCTGCATGTATCTTGGTCCTGCTTAATCTTTTGCCCACCAAATTTAGCTTCCATAGATGGGTCTTGTCTGTAGCAATTACTGATGATGGTTTTCCATTTCCCTCTTGCCTTCTACATGTATAGCTTGGAATTCCTCTGTAGGGAAGAGTGGTATCTCTTTCTTATTTATTTATAGCTGTATGGACTCATGGATATGTATTTTTGCGTCAGAATTCAATGCTATTGTGATTTGCTTTTTGCTCAACTTCTTCCAACTTGGGCCATTGGGAGCTTTATCGGGGGGATTCCTGTGTCTTTTTGATATTCCCCAATCCTTTCTCTCTGTTTTCTTCCTTCCTTCGTTTCCCTCTGAGTGTACCCACACCCTCGCCTCCACCCCCGTCTTGCCCTAGCCCTGGTGAATATAACATATGGCCTCACAAAGGTTTAGAAATCAGTTCCAGCCTTTTTGAACATGGCCTGAGGGTTTCTGGTGGATGAGGGCTACGCTTCACTTCCAAATTTCTGCACTTTAGGCCTGGCCAAGAACATAAAGGATACTCACAAACATGAATTTTCTTGGTTCCCTTTTCCCCTCAGTCCTCTTCTCTACCATTCCTGGGTCACCAAAGGTCTGGCCTTCTATCCCGGAGCAACTTCCTAGGAGGCAGGAGAATGTCACGTTAGGAATGTAGGTTTTGAAATCAGAGCTGGGTTCAAATTCTTTCCCCACTGCTTTCTTGCTCTGCGACCTGGGGCAGATGACCTACCCTCTCTGTGCCCCTGTGAATGGGGATAGTGAGCTCAACCTCAGAGGACTGTTGAAGGGATCACAGGAGACACTAGTGCTTGAGAAATGTGACTGTGACGGCTGCAGCCCCCATAATTGGTTGGAGAAGAAATAACAGACAAAATTGGGGGTGGGGAGTGGGATCTATGTGCACCCCAGTTTAAGGCATTTGTTTCAAATAGAGGGGATTGGATAATTCCATAAGTAGAGGTGATTTAAAATATATAAATTTGTGAGCCTTTGCCTTTACAGATAAGAATAAAAAGATCCTCCATCAGGTCCTATGCTCTCTTTTTCGTTTAGAAGTCAGGTTCCCCTGTTTTTCCTGTTGCTGTGCCCAGGATGCTGTGAGCCCTGGGATTCAGAGTCCCCTATATGCAGCACGGAACACCCTCTTCACACTCCCTCCACACCCTCTGCCTCTAGCCCAGGGGAAGCAAGCAGAGGGCAGACCAGAATAGCTTTCTTCCTGATTGGAAGAAAAAGCCTGATGTATTAATGACCGCACTTAACATGCCTCAATTTTAATCCCTGCTTTAAATTTGGCACAATTGTTTTTACAATAAAGCCTGATTTTTTCCTCAATAGGATTCTGAGGGTATGTGCTTTCCATTCAAACACAAAGAAAGCCCACTCAAGTTTCTAAAAAAAAAAGAGAGAAAGAAAGAAATAAAAATCAGCCCTTGTCATACTAGAAATTCACAGATTCGAGTCAGATGCCAGAGTGGTCCATAACCTCGTCCTCTCCCTCCCTCCGCATCCCTCTCAGCCTCACCATTACCCTGTAAGCACTGCCGAGTGCAGGAGATCAGGCATGACTGAGGCACAGGGCTGCCCCCCAGGAGGCAGAACTGACCTCCTCAGTGGACTGTGGGCTGAAGTGCATAAGCTAGACCAAGACCTGTAAACCAGATCATTGGGATAAGTGTGCCTCAAAGTGTGGGTTCCCTAAAGACTTCAGGTGGTCAGAGACATGGCATGAAGTGTCACTGAACTGTGATAAGGTCAAGCTCTTCCGAAATCATTTTCAATCCTGGTCCCGGCAGGAGAAAGTCTCCGGTGGGGCTGGTGGGTCCTTAATGCTATCCTGGCCCTTGTCAACCCCCCACTTTCACACAGACAGCAGAGCTCAAACTCACAGATTTTCCAGGCCATCGCTTTGCCATTGCTGTATTTGTTTTTACAGCTATGTTGTATTTGTGGACAGTGATTCTGATTTTCCTGTGTAGGAGAGAGAGAGAAGGTTTCTTTTAGACCTGTGTTAAAGAAAGTGAGTCAACATAAAGAAATATATTAACTGAATAGTTTATACAGGTGATACACAGATAACACAATTCTGAGGGCTGAGGTGCTCCAGGGACCGAAGACTGTGAAAAAATGGTCTGGATTAACCTTCTCTCGGTATTTATTTTCTGGGTGCCATCCCCGACCTCCAGTCTGAAAGCCCCAGCTCTTAGTTGCTGGGGAGGTTGGGAGGGACATTTGTCCATGATTTGGCCTAAGTGTTAATATGTATGAGTGTCTTTCGAGGTCATCAAGACACTGGTGACAGTGATGAGAGAGAGGCCTCAAAGGCAAGGTGCAACATGGGGCACAGTAAGGTCATGTGGGGCTCACCTCCATGGGGACAGTTTCCTCCAGCCTATTCTTGGAAGTCATGGTTTGTCTTCATTAAGAAAAATGGCATTCCTGGTCCCCCTGGGGCTCTGAATAAAAGTGTGGTGGTGGGCTCAAGGAGTTCCCATGCAAGTTGGGGGGAAAGGGAAGAAACCCCTAAATCTCACTGAGGGTGGAATGAAACAGAAGCTGGACTAAAGCACACGTGACATGCTCAGAAGTAAGCATCGTGAATTCTGACAAGTCAGCAGAGAAGGCCACCTGGATGAGGTGGCATTTGAACAGCACATTGAAAGGCGAGATGGGGGGGCTTCCGGCCAAGATGGAGGCGTAGGTAGACACACTGTGCTCTCTCACACAACCAAAAGAAGGACAACAACAATTTAAAAAAAACAACCAGAACTGACAGAAAATTGAACTGAAGGGAAGTCCGACAACCAACGAGATAAAGAAGAAACATTCAACCAGACCGGTAGGAGGGGTGGAGACAGGCAGCCGGGGCGGAGAGGACATGTGGCAAGGTGGCAGCTGGCGGACCCAGTGAGGTAGTGGACTGTGGAACGAACGAGGCAGGCAGTGCAGCAGCTAGCAGACCCCGTGGCCCCACATTCACGCATAGATAAACCGGGAGGAATGGTGAGGGAGTGAAACAGACCATGCAACCCAGGGCTCCAGCTCAGGGAAATAAAGCCTCAAACCTCTGATTGAAAACACCTGTGGGGGTTGAGGTGCCAGCAGGAGAAACTCCCGGCCTCACAGGAGAGGTCGTTGGAGAGACCCACAGGGGCCTAGAGCGTGCACAAATCCGCCCACTCAGGAATCAGCACCAGACGGGCCCAATTTGATTGTGGGTAGTGGAGGGAGTGACCTAAATCCAGCAGAGAGTGGAGCAATCACCATTGCTCCCTCTCGGCCCCTCCGCCACATACAGCGTCACAACACAGCGACCAGCGTTGCCCGCCCCGCCCGGTAAACACCTAAGGCTCCTCCCCTTTACCTAACAGGCGCGCCAAGACAAAAAAAAATGGCCCAAATGAAAGAACAGATCAAAGCTCCAGAAAAAATACAACTAAGCAATGAAGAGATAGCCAACCTATCAGATGCATAGTTCAAAACACTGGTAATCAGGAAGCTCACAGAATTGGTTGAATTTGGTCACAAATTACATGAAAAAATGAAGGCTATGTTAAGAGCAACAAAGGAAAATGAACAGGGAACCAATAGTGATGTGAAGGAAACTGGGACTCAAATCAACGGTGTGGACCAGAAGGAAGGAAGAAACATCCAACCAGAAAAGAACGAAGAAACAAGAATTCAAAAAAATGAGGAGAGACTTAGGAACCTCCAGGACATCTCAAAACGTTCCAACATCCGAATTATAGGGGTGCCAGAAGGAGAAGAGGAAGAACAAAAACTTGAAAACGTATTTGAACAAATAATGAAGGAGAACTTCCCTAATCTGGCAAAGGAAATAGACTTCCAGGAAGTCCAGGAAGCTCAGAGAGTCCCCAAGAAGCTGGACCCAAGGAGGAACACACCAAGGCACATCATAATTACATTACCCAAGATTAAAGATAAGGAGATAATCTTGGAAGCAGCAAGAGAAAAGGAGACAGTTATCTACAAAGGAGTTCCCATAAGACTGTCAGCTGACTTCTCAAAAGAGACCTTACAGGCAAGAAGGGGCTGGAAAGAAGTATTCCAAGTCATGAAAGGCAAGGACCTACATTCAAGATTGCTCTATCCAGAAAAGCTATCATTTAGAATGGAAGGGCAGATAAAGTGCTTCTCAGATAAGGTCAAGTTAAAGGAGTTCATCATCACCAAGCCCTTATTATATGAAATGTTAAAGGGATTTATCTAAGAAAAAGAAGATAAAAAATATGAATGGTAAAAATGACAGCAAACTCACAGTTATTAACAACCACACCTAAAACCAAAACAAAAGCAAACTAAGCAAACAACTAGAACAGGAAAGAATCACAGAAATGGAGATCACATGGAAGGTTACCAGCAGGGGAGTGTGAGGGGGAGAGAAAGGGGAAAGTACAGAGAATAAGTAGCATAAATGGTAGGTAGAAAATAGACAGGGGGAGGGTAAGAACAATATAGGAAATGTAGAAGCCAAAGAACTTATAAATATGACCCATGGACGTGAACTATAGGGGGGGAATGTGGGAGGGAGGGGGTGGGCAGGATGGAGTGCAGTGAACGGGGGGAAATGGGACAACTGTAATAGCATAATCAATACATATATTAAAAAAATAAAAAATATACATATATAAAAAGAAAGGTGAGATGGGCAAAGCATGTGACTCAGGGCATTCCCTCAGAATGCCGAGTTTCTTTTCAGGGAAAAGCCCAGGACCTGCAGTTGGACAGACCTGGGCTTGATTCCTGACTTTCTCCCAGACCAGCTACATGACCTTGGACAAGTCACTCCACCTTTGTTTCCTTGTCTGTATACTGGGCAGTGAGGCAGGGGCTGTCTGTCTTGCTGTCCCTGGCAGACTCCAGGGGCAGAGCCTCCCCAGGGTCTGATTGATGATGAAAGTCCTCCTGTTTTCCTGCAGTGAGTGAGCTTTTCCAGGGGTCAGTTCCAAGTGGTAGCATTAGAAACCATTGGGCATAAGGCCCTGTCTTGGGTAGCTTCGCTAGAACTCAAGCCTGAGGTAGGGATTCTTATGCATGTGGTTTATTGAAGGACAGCTCTTAGGAGAAACCTGTAAGAATAAGGGAGAAACTTGTAGGAATATGAGAGAAACAGGATAGGGCAGAGGAAGGATAAGGCAGGCAAAGATGTGGTTTCAGGGAGCTCTGGAGAAGAAATTGCCTTCTAGGATTTGTCCCATCCAGTGGCAATAGGACTTTCCCATTACACACCCACTTTAGTTGGTCCTGGATTATGGGCTGTCCTTGGGGAGGGGGAGGTAAGCTCCTAGCCATCTCTGAGTGAGCAGCTCCCCTGAGCCCAGGACAATCCTTCAGAGAAGGGTGCAGGTGTGAGAAGCCAACACCTCCGGGTAAGGCGCCAACAGCATCTGCTATATGGCCCCTCTGCTTTGGGGAAACAGTAGCAATTTTCTCCCATGGCTGTGACTTCTAATCTCATGTGCTGGGTTGGCCTGGTGAAAGAATAGACCCAAGGGGGCCAGGTTCAGGAGACCTGGGCCTTTCCTATGTGGGGACTATCGGAGGTGGCATCCTGCCACATGGTAGGCTGAGATCCAAGGGTGGAAGTTTGGCATTGGCACAGGCAGGCGAGCGTGTGGCTGGCAGGATCTGGTGAGCCCAGGTCTTCTGTAGTCCATAAACCAGATAAATGAATTTTTGATAGAAATATAATTCCAGAGAATGAGGGGCCCTGTTGGCCTGATGGTGAAATACAGTGGCTGTCTGACCTCTTAGGAGGATAAATCTGCCCAGAGGTGCTTTCCAGCCTGAGACATGGAAGCCCCTTGGATGGAGCTTTTTCTGGAAGAACTTAAACACTTAGCATGGGGATATTTACTGTCTGGTTGGGCCCTGGGAGTCCAAGGTCATCCTGGCCGAGGCTCTTCACCCCGCCCCAGGCGTGCCTCTGTGCCATGGTGGTACCCTGGGGCTGCCTGCCACTGTGGGCCTAGAATGAGCAGAGGGCAGCCCTGAGAGGGAGGGGCAGGAAGTGCCTCCTGGGCCTTGTTAAAGGAGAGTGGGCTGAGAGTGTCATAGTTACCAGAATGGGGCAGACCTGGGTGAGATTCTTGACACTGGAACTGCCTGCATATGTGACCTTGGCTAGATTATGCAGCTTTTTTGGACTCAGCTGCTTCAACCACGAAATGGGACTAATACCAGTGCCTGCCTCATGGGGTGTGGGGTGATTATGTGGGTGAATGCATCTGAAGTGCTTTGCAGAGTGCCTGGCACATCACCGGTGGTCAGGGAAGGTCTGCTGTCATGACAATGTGACAATGTTCTGACTCAAGGCCTACCACTGGTTAGCTGTGTGTCCTTGAGCAAACCATATAAGCTCTCTGAGCCTCAGTTTGCTCATCTGAAAAATGGGTCTAAGCATATCTACCTTATAGATGTAACAATGGTAGCTGTTCAATATAAAGCTCCTTGCCTATGTAAGTGCTCAATAAGTAGTAATGGTGGTGGCAGAGCTGATGATGATGAAGCCAAAGATAGGCTTTAACAGTATGGGGTTGAGCCCCTTTCTGTGCAAGGCCTGGGCTTACCTCTCTCCTGCCCCCAGACCACCTCAGTGCCCTGTAGCCCTGGATAACTGGGGACAGGTGGCAGCAGGGAGCTTCCTGCCCTATCTCTGCCCCCACCCACAAGTTAATATTCCTGATAAGACGTACGATTGGGCCCTAGAGTCTGGTTGCAGATGCTGACGTGACAGAAGGGCAGGAATGCCCTGGGGAAAGGTGTCCTTCATCCCTGCCACCTGCCCCAGTCATAGGTGCATGCTACTCTCTTTGTCTGGAATAGTCTCTCTCCAGTCTTCTTCCGGCTCACTCCTAATTATATCTCTGAGATTGCACCCTGGATACCACGTTCCCCTCATGTGCACCCCCTCAGTACACAGGGCACCCTCCAGCATTGCCTATCACATTGTATTGATGAGCGCTTACCATGTGCCCAGCACCAGGCTAGTACTTCACATGCTAACCACTCCCTCCAGTCCATGAGGACAAGGACTGAGTCTGTTTCTAATTTCCTGCTCAACCTATAGAAGGTTCGCAGTGGTTATTTATTGAGTAAAGGAATTAGCAGACCTGGGATTTGGGTGTTTGGTTCTCAGTAGAGACTAATATCACCCTATGGTTTCTCAGCCTGACTCCTTCAGGCTGAGAAACCATAGATAAGAAAAAAAAAAGACTGTGTGTCACTTGCCTCCCAGGGGTACTGAAACCTGAGTTCCCTCTAAAGGGTTTAGCTGTTTGATGCTCTCTTGTCATACACCAACCCCAATGACACGTAGTTCTCTCTACCTTACCAAGTGCTTCCCAACTCACCTGAGCCTCCCCATGACACCAGGAGATGGGAGGGATGGTGGTATCGTTCCAGTTTTAAAGATGAGGCTCAGAGAGGTTAAGGAATTGGCCTAGGGTAACACAGCTTATGGTGGCAGAGCTGAGAATCAGGGCTCTCTTTATTGAGGGCTCTTTCTCTTCCACTGCATGTTACTATCTCCTGGGGCACGTAGACCTGAAATCTCAGAAAGTCTTAGAAATTGTATTGCACAGATGGGGAAACTGAGGTCCAGAAAGGGGGAGGTACCTGCCCAATTCCTTGTGATAACTTGGCTTTAAGTCAGGTCCTGGAGGGGGTGGGTCCAGAGAAATTGGTCCTCTTGTGTGGCCAATCTGGGACATAGCACAAAAGGGTCAGTGTCATAGTCTGGAGGTTATTTTCAGACAACTGTTACGTTCTTGGCCTCAACACTTTCCAAAAAATGCCGACCAGCCGAGCATATGGGCACCTGTCATTGGCTATAACGAGGAGGCCATGGGACTTGCTCATCAGGCATGCCACTTAGAAACAGTTCAGAACACCTGGCAGAAAAAAAAAGACAAATGTGACAGTGCTGGGGCAGGGCTCTCAAGTGAAGGACAGGGAGCCCAAGATTTGGGCTGAACGAGACACCATTTCAGCACCTGGGACAGTTCCACGAGGGCGGTTCCTACCCATCGTAGGAGCCTGGGACCCACAGAACTTCCTAATCAGAAGCCTGGTCTCCAGTGTGGTGGGCAGAGATTTTTTTGTTTTGTTTTGTTTTGTTTTGTTAATGGAGAGGTGCTGATTTTCTGAGAAAAGAATCCAAGTGTTCACAGAACATGATGTGATTTAATTTCATAGAACTTTGTGGTTTGGGGGTTTTTAGAAACTGAAATGTTTTAAGATTCAGAAAGAGAAGCATAATAATACTTGAAGAGATGAAATTATTTTTGGAAGGTGCTTGAACACTGACCATTCACTCCCACTCCCCACCCATAGGGGAAGTAGGCGGGGAAGGGGGAAGCAGCAAGGAGAGGAAGTTGAAATATGCAGAGAAAGTAGGGTGAGTGCTTGGAGCACCGGGATAGGTTCTGTAGGTTCTAGACTGTGTGATTACCTTTTTCCTCTGCTTCCTGACACTCGCAGGGACCCCATCCAGGCTGCTTGGTAGGAGTTCCTCTTGAATGTCATGACCAGATTCGCCACTTTTTGAAGTCCTCCAACTTCTCATTATGCTTAAAGCTGTACAACTCTGCTCTCCTGAGAAGCATGGGACCAGTCTATGACGAGGATGGCCTTCGAGACCAGCTCAGGGCTGTGCTGGCGCTCCTCGCAGCGCTCCCAGAGCATCATTCTTACAGATGAAGTGGCATTTGATCGTTTCCATTTAAGAAGGTGGAAAAGTATGACACACTCTCTAGAAACATTTCCATCAAAATAATTAAAAGAAAACAGCTTAAGTTTCTGTTGTCAGGAGGACCCACTTGTATGTAATACTTCACTGCCTGCTTGTATTGGACAATAAAGTCTGTACTCATAGCCAAAAAGATTCGTGCTATTATAGTGAGTTATAGTGAATTAATCTGAGCTGTAACACATAATAATGATGCAGCGCGCCATGGAAGGGAATCCATATTCTGAGTTTCCATCCCATGACAGGCACAGTGTCGAGGGGTTTACATACTGTGATAGGTCGGATTATTGTGCAGTCAGTATTCACTCCCTTCTCCCGCGAGGCAGGGTCTTCCTCTCACCCTGTGATGTCAGGCTTGATTACGTGATTCGGTGTAACCAACAGGAGGTGGGTGGAAGTGACAGTGGTCCAGTTCCAAGCCAAGGCCATAAGAAGTAGTAGACCCACCAGGGGAAGAGGAGGCTTCTTCAACTTGGGCCTCAGCATGAACCCATAGAGCCCAACTCATAGCCCGAAGCTGAGATACCCAATCAAACCCAGTCTAGATTACCAAAGCCTAGTCACCCTGCAGACCTGTAGTCCAAGGTTAAATGCATGATGTTGTCAGCCACTGAATTTTGGGGTCATCTGTTTTTCAGCATTGTTCTGCAAGAACTGATTAAATACAACATGCATTGTTTTCTTTAGTCTTTGCAACAACTCTTTGAAGTCAGTACCATCATTTCCCCCACTTTACAGGAAATGGAGGCTCAAAGAGAGAAAATGCCTAACCCAAGGCCACAGAGTGAGTGAACTAGTAATGGACTCACACTTGGCTCATCTTTGGTAAGGTGAGGAGAGAGCTGCTCGGCCCTCGCTGGCCAGCCCGTGCTCGCCTCTCCCACACACCAGCCCTTCCACTGGCTCAGAGTGTCAGGCTGGGGGGGGGGTGGGTGCTGGGAAAGCTGCAGCGAGAACATCTGAAGCTCCTTTCAAAGAGCCAGAGGGGTTCTCCCGCCCCGTAGCTACTGGAAAAGGTCACATTTGGCGATTCAGCCCACAGAACAATGACATTTCAAGGATCAAAGAAAAGGTTAAAATATTCCTATAAATCTATTCCTGGGACTTTTAAGTATTTCCAATGTAAAGGGAAAATGTCATTTCTTTTCCCCCCAAGAGTGGTGGAAGGTGGGTGGCTGGTAATGGCTCTGCTCAAGTTTTCCTGGTGAGGATGAGCAGGGAGGAAGGAAGGACCTGCTCCTCATCACTCCCCATGCCAGTGAAGGTTCAGTCAACCCCAAACCTCATTTATTCATGGAAAATAATCCCAAATGGCCCCCAGAGGAGCTCATCCAAGGCGAGAGATGGACGGTGCCAGATTCAGGCACTGTCTTCTTCCACCTCTCCGGAGTGGCTCATGGGCCACCGCTACAGCAGAGATCTTCAGGCTCCCAGGGCTGGGAGTGGGTGAGGCTGGGCAGGGACCCGGGGGCCAGAGGACCTGGCAAGTCACCTCCTTGAGCTTCTGATTTTTATGTGCAGCTGTCTTTAGCTCCACATGGATGCATCTCAAGCTCCTCAAACCCAGAGGGGCCCAGACTGACTCATCACCTTCTCTCCCTGGATTCTACATCTTGGTGGGTGGCCCTACCCTCATGTGCCCATTCATTCAGCAAACATGCATGGAGTTCTAGGCACTGTACCAGGCACCAGGATAACAACAAGGGAGGGGGCCTCCTGCCCTCTGGCAGCTTGTAGACTCTTTGGGGACACAAACCAAGCAAGAGACCAGGCTCCCACCCTGGGTGAAACTAACACATTTGTGAATAGCGTGCTGATGAAACCCAGGGAAGGCAGTGACTAACTCTGCGGGGGAGCAGGAAAGGCTTCCCAGGAGAGTCATCCCTGAGCTGGGGCTGGTCCAAAATGGGCACTCTGGGCAGAAAGAGTGAATGCAAGTTCCAGAGTGCGAGAAATCATGCTTGTTGGAGACTTGGAAAACACTGTGTACCCCAGGGGGGCTGGTGTCTTCCCAATGGGCTCTAAAGACACTTTTCATTAGGGGACTGGGTTGCTAGCATGGTGGGCTGCACCCCACACAGTCTGCAAGAAGACACTATTATTCATGGTCCTCAAGCCCTCATTTGCCTCCCACATCCCATCAGTCACAGAGCCCTGTTCTCACCCGCCTCCTGAACACCTCTCTCTCTTCGATGTCCCTCTTTCTCTCTGCCCACAGTCACCCTTGGTCCTGGGCCTCAGCTTCCCCATGCGACTGTGTCACAGCCTCTGTGGACAGTCTCCCTTCCACCCTAGCTCATTGTGCGGCAGCCAGGATGGACCTTTGGATGCATCAGTCTGATTCCCTTGTTGAGGTCCCTGCGATGGCTCCTTCATGCCCCAGGATAGGGCTCCGGTTGCTGGGCATGGCATTTAAAGCCCTTCAAAGCCCAAATCCTCACCTCTCCAGCCTCATCGAAGCCCCCATGTATCTGAGGCCCCTACTCCAGCACCTCTGAACCGCCGGCTGCAGGGACTCATCAAGCCCCTTCCTTCATTTTCTCCTCCTGGAATTCTCTTCCTTTGTGTTTATCTGCCCAACAAACTACAACTCAGCTTTCAAGATCCAGAAGAACACACAATATAACAGTGATGAAAACAACAGGACTACCTACATTCAATGGCCATCCCCTCTAGTCCCCCTCTAGCTCATTATGCTGCTTTATTTCATAGTATCTGAAATAGTATTTTCTATTTTTGACTTTACTCTCTGTTGTCCATCTGCCTTATCAGAGTGGAGACTCCATGAGGGCAGGGCTTGATTTTCCTGCATCCTCAGTATCCAGGGGCAGGACTGGCATGCGTAGAAGATGAAAAGAACTTGTGGAGTAAGGAATGACCCATTACAACAACCCTGTGGGTTGTTGGCCATTCTTATTCCCATTCTAAAGATGGGAAAACTGAGTTCTCCACAGCTGCCTCCGGGCTCCATTCCCAGGCCTGTTTCCTGGGAGCCCCTCAAGGGGAGGGGCTGCATCTAATTCCCATCAGATGACCTGGACCCCTAGAAGGGGTTCCAGAAATGGGTGGTGAATGGCTCCTGTCAGTGGTGGGGGCCTCAGTGGTGAGAAAAAGGGGCAACAGGGGCAGCTTTGGGGCAGGCAACTCAGCTGGTTGAAGCTTGGCTTCCCAGGGCCTGATTCCAGGTTGCGAATTCAATGCATTGATGGTTCCCACTCACTGTTAATTGGCACCAAATTATGTGGAGAGGGCTGGCTGTGCTGCCTGGCTCGGCTCAGCAGGGGCCCAGGCAGCAGCTGGTATCAAGAAAAGAATTTATGTCAGGGTGGTGGGAAACCAGCCTTATTGAAGCAGCATGGGGCTATAAAGGGAGCACTGAGCTGGGAGTCCTTAGCCCTTACCTGGGGCAGTGGCAGGAATCCAGGCTTTGGGGTTCGAGACAGCCCTGCTGTGTGGCTGTTCATCCTTCTGAGCCCCAGTTTCCTTGTCTCTAAAATGGGAGTGGTCCTCACACCTTCCTCCTGGGGTCACTGAGAAGGAAAGGCTGTTGCTTTTCTGTGGGTACCATGCCTGTACCCTTTGCTACAAGGAGAAGGGTTGAGGCTGGTCAGGGGAGCCCTTCAGACCTGGAGGGGAAGTGGGCAGGGTCAACTGCCTTCCTGGGTTTTATGTTGTCTGCCCTTGGGGGGCTGTCAAGCCCTTGGAGCCCTGAGGCCTCTACCTAGAGGGAGAGTCTGAGGGTAGAGCGATCAGATCCCTCTTCCCAGTGAGTCCATTTCACCAGCCCTAGGAGGGAGTGCGGCACAGGGTGACGAGTGCGGTTATAGGAGTCACCGGCTTGGGTGCATGTCCTCCAACTCACTGTGCAATCTTGAGTCACCCACTCTTCTGTATCTCGGTCCCAGAACAGGAAATGAAGGGGCTGAACTTCACGATCTTTATGGACCATTCCAACTCTGATTGAAGTTAATTCTTTATTTCCTTCCACACTATCAATTCCTGTAAGTGGGCCTCTGGGAGTGACAGAGATTGGACAAAGGAATTCTCATGGAGGACTGTTCGGCTGATTGTGTGTTTCAGGGGCATTTGTTTTGTTTTATTTAAGAAAAGGGACTTATTAACCCAAGAGTGAGTAGTGGGACATTAGGCAGTGGACAAAGTGAAGAATTTCAGGTGTAGGGGAAAGGAGGGACATGGTGGGGCATGGGGGAAGCAGGGCCATGCAGACAGGGGCAACAACAGCCAGGGTGTGGACAAGGACAGTGACAGAAGGTGATGGAGATGAGCATGGTCTCTGCAGCAGGTGCTGGAAGGTTCACAAAGCACCACCATCCAGGCTGAAAGCTGGGATTATAGCCTGGGAGAGTGGGGTTGGGTTCTGTCTGGGAGGGAGTGCTCATGGATCAGTCTTGGGGGCTGCTTAGCTATTAAAGGGGCAGAACCTGGGATTTCAAGTGTCAGAGCAGTGGGTTTTACCCCCAGCTCAGCCACTGCCTGGCTGTGCCACTTTGGATAAGTTACTTAACCTCTCTGAACCTCACTGTCCTTGAAGTATGATGTGGATAACCAACACCTTCACCGGGTAGCCATGAGGAGTCAGTGAGGTACCCAATGTGAAATGCCTGGCACTGGCCCTAACCATTGTAAGCCACAGCAAGTGGTGACAATGGTTTTCCTCGTCATTGTATTGAGGAAGGCACGACCTTATCTGGAGGTTGTTTCTGGGGCTCTGCTGGGACCGCAGCTACAGTCCTTGTGATTTCAAGGCCCTTCAGAGTCTGGCGCCTTAGGATGGGGAGATGCTTTTAGAGCTGGAGACCCTCCCGGAGCCCCACATGCTCCAGGGTGAGGAGGGCTTCCCTGCCTACCTGATAGGATGTTCCAGTGTAGCATAGTGGGTAAGCACAGGTTCTGTAGCCAGCCTGCTGGGCTCAAATCCCAGCCCTGCCACTTACCTGCTGTGTGACCTCAGGCCAACCACCTCACCTCTCTGAGTCTAAAATGGGGGTGGTGGTAGTAATAATTGTCGCCACTTTATAGGATGTTAACAAAAATGGAATGACTAAGTATCCACAAGCATCCAGACCTGCATTAATAGGGCAACCACTGGGTACATGTGGCTACTGAGCACTTGAAATGTGTCTCAACCAAACTGAGAAGTGCTGCAAGAGGAAAATAGCCTCTCGATTCAGGTTAGTACAAACAAAATGGTAAAGTAGCTCTCTAATGGTTTTTATATTGATTACGTGCTGAAATAATATTTTGGGTGTACTGGGCCATATGAAATATATTGTTAAATTAATCTCACCTGTGTCTCTCCACTTCCTTTACTGTGTCTGCTAGAGAACCGCAGGTTGCACACGTGGCTGGCTCTGTATCTCTGTTCGTCAGAGCTGGACCAGAGCACTCACTGCTGGGCATTTAGTAAGCACCACATCAACATTTGTTATAATTAAGGTTTGTTGTTGGGTTCAGGTACTGATACAACTTCCTGTGTGGCCTTGCGAAGATGACTGAACTTCTCTAAACCTCAGTTTTCCTCCCTGTAAGATGGGACTCAAGGGATTAAATAAAATCCTGCTTGTAGACTGCTTGGCAGAGCACCTAGCACCTAGGAAGCTCTCAATCAATCTAGCTTTCATATTGTTGACCTGTGGGACCAGAGGTGAAGGTTCCCACCCTCCGAAGTGGGAGAGGGCTCATCTGTTGCCCCTCAGGTGGGGCAGGTGGGGCCAAGCCAGAGGAGCTTGCTGCCCCCATACATGGGACCTGAGTTCTGAGTAAACTCCGCCTTGAGCCGGAGCTTGAGCTGTTTGGCGGGTTATAGTAAGGGAAGGGTCAATAACATTAATGGGATCAGTGGCCCCATTAATCTTCCTCTAATGAGCAGCCGTTCCAGCCAGCCTGTCTTCCCCAGACCCTGGAAGACGTCTTGTATTGGCAGGAAACTGGCCAGGTAGAAAGCACCTCAAATGCTATAGAAGTGATTTAGTGGCTTCGCTTGGGGAAGTCGGGCCGTGGATATAGGGCAGAGGAGAATTGAAACAACAAAGTCCCAGCAAACCTCTCCCTCTGTGGCTCCAGATAAAAATCCCAGAGCTGGCCAGGAGAGGGAAGGGACATGGGGAGGGGACTTGGGGAAGGGTCACAAGTGAGGAGAGGGTTCAGCTCACTGTGTCTGGCTCGAACACCCTCACCTCTGAATCAACGGGTTGCTGGTGAGGTAGGAATTGGAACCGCCTGGAGGACCCAGAGGGACAGTGACGGGCAGTGGAGAGAGCTGAGACGGGCACCAAAAGTCCTGGGTTCTGGTCCTCTCACTGGCAGAGAGGACAAGTCACCCCACTTCCTCATTGCTGGGGGTCTTGCAAATGTTGTCAGAGCAGAAGGAACTTGCTGGGAGGTGAAGTGGCAAGAAGGCCTGAGAAAGTGTTGAGCTGGGGTCGGGGGATGGTAGGAAGAAGAGCCTGGGGAAGGGTGTCTCCAGGGCCCCTGGCAAATGGACAGAGGCCGAGGAGGACCCTATTCAGGCAGTTTGACTTTGGAACCTCTCTTTCTTTTCTGCTCCAATATCTCTCCCAGGCTCAAGGATGCTGCAGGTCAGCCATCAGCCTTTCATTCCTTGGGGGTGAGTCTTCTTCTAGGCTCCAGGGATATGTTTGAAGCCATGAATGCTCCTTTCTGCTTGCCCATTAGCCCATTGACCTGTTCATGCACCACTCACTGAGGGAAACAGAAATCAAGGCAACATGGTACCCACTTGCCCTCAAGAAACTTAGCATCTAGAAGGGGAGGTCAGATGTGAATGCACATGACTGTGAGTCAGGGTTGTAAGTGATCTGTGTCATCAGAGCACTGTGGGCTTTCAGAAGTTGAGGTGACAACTTCCATCCTGGAGGGTGAGCATGGGCTTCCTGAAGGAGGTGGCTTTTACATCAGGCCTCAGGAGACAACTTAAGGGTCAGCAAGTCCAACTCTCCCTTGTTACAGACAAGGAGGTAGAGACCCAGAGAGAACATGTAGCTCAGTGTGGCTGTGCCTGCTAGGATAGGTAAGATCAGGAAACGTAGGGATGGGGAAAGACATTCCAGGTGAAGGAATGGCTCCAGCCAAGTCTTGGGAGAAAAAAACTGGACCATGTAGAAATAGTACCAGGCTGTGCAGCGTGACCAGATGCTGGGGGGTGGGACACTCAGGCAGATGCAGTCCCAAAGGCTTTGGCCTTGGCCAAGTCAGCAGAGCCTCCAGGAGGGGTGGGGCTGGATGTCCCAGAGGCCTGAATTCCTGTGGGCTATTCCTCTCTACAGACCCTGGCAGACTCCCTTAAGGTGGCCCACCCACCTGAGATGACCAGCTCAGGATGGAGAGAGCCTAGCTTGCTTCAGGTCCCTGGGGGCTCCCTGTGGGGATTTGTGGCTCTGGGAATGTCAGGGTGGCCATCTGAATGGACCTTCTTGCAGCTGAGTCACTCCATCTCCCTGGCCTCAGTTTCCTCCTTGTGAAGTAGGATCCCCATCCGCCTCCCAGGCTTCTTTCGGGCTCCAGGAAGCATCAGGTGCAGAGCTATACCTGTGAGGGGGGCAGTTGGGATGCGCAAATAATTACAGTCGTAGCTCACATTTATCGAGCACGTACTGAGTGCCAGGTCCTGTCCTCATGCATACCCTCATGTCACCTTCAAACTCCTCTGTGACTAGTCATTACTGGTATCTCTGTTTTGCAGGTGGAGAGAGCTGAGGCGAAGACAAGTGGAGTCACCTGCCCCAAGTCACGCAGCTGAGGCGCAGGCTGCCTCATTTGTGCTTCATCCCTACGTGCTGTGCTCTCTCACTCTGCACACACACACCTCCTGCTCTGTCACTGGGCTCCGTGCTGAGCCTGTCGATCCTGAAGAGTCATCCAAAGAGGCCCTTTGGGCAGCCTCTGTCCCAGGGCAATGCACACTCCCAGAGGTGGAAGTGACCCCTTCACTGTGCTTCTTGGGACTCATGCCTAGATGGGCAGGAGGACTTGCCCAAGGTCACTGTGAGCTCATGGCTTAATGAACAGGTTTTAGAATCTGTTTGGAATGACACAGAGTCAAGTCCAGCCTTGGCTCCCCACTTTGAATGCCAGCAAGGCCATCCGTGCTGTGCCTTGGACACCTCCTGTGCAGGGGACCACTTCCTGGGTAGCTCCTTCTGGGACTAGCTTGGACCCTTAAGGAACTCGTCCTTCTGTTGACTCACAATTACCCTCTGTCTCTCCTCCCATGGAGTAGGCATCGTCTCCTGAGTCCCACAGTCAGATTCTCCTGACAGACCCACAGCTGCCTGCTGACAGCTGTCACACCTGTCACTCCCCTGCCCTCAGGTGGTCTCCAGAGAGAACAGCCTCACACCCTTTCATTCCTCCACTTGACAGGGTTGGTACCCTTGCCTGCCCATCACTCTTGTTTGAAGAGCTCCAGGCTGGGGTGGATTGGGTCTTCATCCTGACCTCCCTCCCCCTCCCCGGGCTGGCACATCCTGAAGCTAGATCATCACTGAGCTCAAAGTAGAGGAGGTAAAGTGCTCTCCCAGCCAGACGACAGTCAGGGACGACTAGCAGGAGGCCGACTTCATCAGTGAGAAAGATCCGCTGGCATTAGATGACTGATTCTCTCTGAAGCCAGGCCACTGGATGGAGTCTTCCACCCCTCCCCTTACCCTCCTTCCTCCCAAACTTTCCCCAGCCCCAGCAGTGGAACCAGATGCGGTTGAGTAACTGACAAGCTGTGGGAAAGCCTCCACGAGGAGGTGGAGAGGTGGGAAGGGGGGCGGTAGTTGGGGGTTAACATAGAGAACAGATAATTTGAACATTCATCAGGATCTGTACCAGTACGCGTGTACACATCTTCATGCACCTGTATTTGACTGGCAAGTAAGAATACACCTGTTCCTCTTTTGCTATAGGGAAAGTGGCAGGGATGAGACCTGGACACACTCTGCCAGGTTTATTCTGATGGGAGCAGGAGGGGACAATCCCCTCCTTTCTTTAGAACCTCATACTTCTGTTAATGCAACCTAAGGACACATAGGCATTTTAGTAACTGCTCAATCCTGTTGACTCAATTTATACTTCATGTTAACTAAAAACCATGGGAAGTTTAATGTCCCTTGTTCCTGAGCCACATTTCCTGCCCACTCTAGCTCCCCTTCCCTCCAGCACAACCTGTTGCAGTTTTCTGTTGGGTTCTCCAATGCTGCTAGCCTGGACAGGATGAAGAGCGCAGCCCTGTGGCTCACCACTGGCCCACAGTCACCTTGCTAGGAGCTCTTGCAGTCATTTCACTCTTCCTCCTGCCCACTCGGACCCTTCCCTCCCTCCTCCCTGGGCCACCCTGAGGGGAGTGGCCCACTGCTTTGAGGACCCGGCCTATTTCTCTTCTCACCCTCATCTGCTGGATGTGAGTACAAGCTCCACAGAGCAGAGACAGGAGGTGAGACTGCCAACACTGCTATTTTCACTCTGACATTTTTGGTTTCTGAGAAATCTCACTTGCTGCTCATTCTGACGTTTGCTGTCCTTTGCAGGGGACGGGCCGAGGCTCCTTCCACCCTGGGCTGCCTTCCTTATGCAATTCCCCACTTTACCCCACACAGCCCCTTCTTTCTAAACTCTAGGACAGGAGCAGGAATAAAATTTAAAAAACAACAACACCCAGAATTCGCCTTAGATTAGTCTCACCTAGAAGAGCAGGTCTGGGAGATAGGAAGGTTGAAAGGGGTCCTGCAGGTTCCCCATGAAGATCAAACTGGATCCAGGGTGGATGGGTGCTCTTGGAATCTTCTCCTTTCCAGGGTCCTCAGGGCCTGTGCCTTAATGTGGTGGCCAAAGTGGCAACCAGAGCGGAGGCCTCTCATGCCCCCCAGCCCCAAGTGAAAAAAGAGGCTGCTCTGAGGAGGGAGGCTGGGCCCGGAGACCTCAGCCTTGGAGACTTTAATTGGGGCGCTGGCGTTTTATTGGTAGGTGAGACTGATTTCCACTCCTGGAGATATTAGGAGGCCCAACAAATCTTACCATTGTTTTATGGTTTGGAAATGCAATATAGACTTTATTGCGGACCTTGATGTCTTCCTTTAAACAAGCGCACAGCCTGATAAAGCAGAGAAGCTAGTAAGGCAGAACTGTAGAGTATGGTCTCATACTCGGCCCCCTGGGAAGGCGTGGCCTCCCTTGCTCACAAGTAGGGTGGGGGAAACCAAGAGCTTGGCTAATCTGTTGGGTCATACAGGTAACTGGGAGTATGTTTCTGAAAAATTCTTCCAGATTTAGGACCTCGGGGTGTCTGGGAAGTTCCCCTCCCTTCTGAGGGTTTATTTTGATTTAGTTCTGCATCTATTTACTGAGCATCTACTATGGGCCAGGCCTGCAGAGGAACTGAGATTATTAGGGTACCATCCTTGTCCACACATCACTCAGTCTGGAGTGGGCGGGGGGATGATCTGGGAAACAACGAATAATAATGTTAGATACAGGCAGAGTGCAAAAAGGTCGCAGGGGGTGGCTGTGCAGGGAAAGAGGAAAGACTTCTGCCAGGGGAGCATCTGGGAGGGTACCACAGAGACCATGACATGTGAGTAAGGCCTTGAAGGATGCAAAGGTTGCAACTTCTCTCCCCTTGAGGCTGCAAATTTGCTTCATCTTATGTCTCCCTCACCTTCACTTGGTGGCTCTGCCACTTTAGGTGTTCACGCCCAACACCTAGGACTCACCACCAGTATCTTACCTGTCACCACGTCCTGTTGATCCTCCCAGTAAAATGTATGTCAAATCTGTGCTCTTTTCTTCACTGCCACTGCCAATGCCCTGGCCCAAGGCACTGCCACCTCTTGCCCGGACAGTGCAGTATCTTCTCTAGCAGGTATTTGTTGTGTAGGGACACCCAGCCTCCTCTCCCTTATTTTCTATAACAGACCCTGGTTTTAATCTCAGGGATGAACCTCTTCCCCTTCAATATAGTTCCAAGGAAGCTGTCACCATCCTGGCTCCAGGGGTAGAACATGTGACCCACGTCAGCCAACTGGTTCCTTCCATTCCTCTGGCCACAGTGATTGGTTCAGGGAAGGGCACAAGACTGAGGTCAGACTAATCAGGGCCAATGAGACTCAATTTCAGGCTTGATTTTGTCATTAAGGAAGCTGACTGAACTCTTTCCTGACTGTACCTGGATGAGAGCAGGTGTGGGACTGGAGCTATGCCAGCCACCTTCCCCCACCACTGCCCCCCCCAGCATGATCCTGGGGGACAATGGAGCCACCAAGAGGAAGGAAAGACTAGAGACGTAGTGGAAAGGACTGGGTTGAGGCAACATTGCTTGAACACCCATCAAGACTTGCCTGAATCCCTTCCTTATACCCGGGCTTTCAGCTACGTTTGTTAATAAATTCTGTTTTGACTCGAACCACTTCAGGTCTCATGTTCTGACCTTTGCAATCAAAAGAATGAGGCAGCTGCTTAGGGTCACCGCACCACCTCTCCTGGCCCTCCCCGCAAATGCTTCTGTTGCTATAGACTGTGAAACTCTTTTAGTGACTGACCATTTCCCTAAGAATGAAATCCCCAAATCCTTAACATGGCCCATGAATTCAGCATATCTAAACCCAGACTCTTTCATACTCTCGTTCACTGCAATCCAGTCATACTGAATTCCTCTCAGTTTTGCAAACACGCCAGCTTTTGTTTCCAGTTCAGAGCCTTCCCATACATCATAACCTCTGCCTGGAACTGTCTGTCCTCGCTCTCCACCTGACGGGCTCCTCCTCCTCCTCCACCTCCGGATCTCAGCTCCAAGGGGCCTGCTCTGAATGCCATCGGTCCCCCGCTACTCCCTCTCATAGCATGCTGCTTTCACTCCTCACAGCACCTAACCCAGTTTTCAGTTAGGTGTGTGCGTACGTGTGTGTGTGTGTGTGTGTGGATGTTTGCACACTGTCTGAGGCCTGGAGCCATGCCTACCTGGTTCGCCATGCTCTCGCTTATGCCTGGAAGAGTTCTTGGTTCGTTCTAGAGGCTCAATGTACGGGATTTGACTGCCTGAGTGCAGAGTAGGTGAGGTTGGGTGGCGCCAAGTGATCTGCCTGCAATGGTGTCAGGACCAGAAGTTCAGGGCCTGCACAGGCAGTGAGTAGCTGAGGAAGCACAGGAACCCTAGAGCAGAGGCTGGATGGGGAGAGATGGGCGAGGGGGCACCTAGCTGAGATGTCTGATGTTCAGTGTGTAAGCCAGCAATTTTCAAAGTGTTTTCTGGGGAAGAGCAGCCCTACAGGATGCTCCACTGAAGGAAAAGACCAGGTGGATTGGAGGTTAAATTAGCTTGAAAACAGATGGGTGCTCTAAGACCCTCTGGGGGAGGCACAGGGCATGTGATCACTCCAAGGCTCTGACAAGTCCTGCAGGGGCAGAATCTTATGGTTAACTAAGTGTCGACCACAAACCCTCCCCCGCCCCACAGCAGCTACAGTTATGAGATGAGTATTTCCAAATTTACGAGAGAGGAGTGTCTTACAGTCGATATACACGTGTAACACAGTTTCTTTAAAGTTTCAGAAAGCTGGTGATCTAATCAATATGGCTTCTTACCACTGGCCATGTCTTAGAATCGACGCCATAAGGCCATATCTTGAAGAAGTAAGTATCTGTGGAAGCTGCTTTTGAAGAAGAGGGACATACTGAGATGTATGTTCTGGAGCGACCATTCCTACAGCCATGCGAGTGGACTAGGGGGTGCCAGGCAGGGGTTAGAAGCTTGAAGTCTGGACTTCCCCCCCCTACTGAGGCTCCCACGGACAGGGCTGCAAGTATAGCGCTGACTTTGGTGCCTGCGAATAGGACAATTTAATTAGGACACTAGGGTACTGTTGAAAGGTTGGCTCAATTTCCCCCTGAGGAGGCCTCCTGTCTATTTAGAAGGTACCTATTGCTTTTCCTACAGCCATACCGACACGCCTCCTGAGGGTGTCTGAGGGCCGACGCTGTGCACGGACCCTTGGGGATGGACCCTGCTTGGCTTCTCTCTTTCTCCCAAGCACACCCCAATCTGTCAGGAAATCACAGCAGAAAATGCCGTCAGCTCCAGCTTCAGAATGTGGCCGCAGCTGGGGCATAGTGGCTCTTCTCCTGGGTCTTTTAATTGCAAAGGCCTGTTAGATTCCCTGCTCAGCCCTTGTCTCCTGTAGTCTGTTCTCAACCCCACAGCCCAAGAGATATTTTAAAAGATGTATGTCAAATGGTGGCATTCCTCTGCTCCAAAACCTGTGTCCTTACTGTGGTCTACAACCCACACACTCTCTGAACCTGTGACTCATCCTTATGACTCTCTGCATCCTTGTGTTCCTTCCCCCCATGCCCTGCCTCAGGGGCTTTGCACTTGCTGTTCCCGCAGCCTGCTGCCCACTCCCCAGACAGCCACATAGCTAACTCCCCCATCTGCTTTTTTAAAATGAACTTCTTGGGGTGGCATTGGTTCACAGAACCATACAGCTTTCATGTGTCCAACTCAATGAAACAGCATCCGCCCACTGCATTGTGCACCTGTCGCTCCTTCAGTCTTAGCTTGCGTGCTGCTCCGAGGGGTGCTTCCTTAACCACCTAATGAAAATTACACCCCCATTCTTCTGTGTCCCCCTTCCCTGCTCAGCTTCTCTTCGAATCACCTTGTAATTTTTAACATGCTCTGGTGGACAGAGAGTGCAGGATGCCTGCAGGCTTCGGCTCCCTGGAGTACGCATGCCTTCTCCCGGTTCACATCCACCCGATAGGAATCTAGATGTTGCTGTGAAGGGATTTTGCAGATGGAATTAAAGTCCCAAATCATGAGTTGACTTCACAAAAGGAAGATTGTCCTCGAGGGCATATCCTGATTAGAGGAGGCCTTCAAAGGCACTGGGCCTTGAAGAGATGAGAAAGATCCAAAGCTTGAGGGGTTTTGATGTGCAAGGAGGTCTCCATTGCTGGCTTAGAAGATGGAGGAGCCACGCAGCTGGGACCTGAGAGGGACCTCTAAGAGCTAAGAGCAACCCCCACTGGCAGCAAGGGAGGAACTAATTTCTCCAACATCCTCATGAACTTGAAAGGGGACCCTGAACTCCAGGGGGGAAAGCAGCCTGGCCACCTCCTTGATTTCAGCCATGAGAGGCTCAGAGCCGAGGATGTAGCTAACCTGTGCCTGGACTCTTACTCTGTGGAAATTGGGAGATAATTAGTGCAGGCTGTTTGGGGCCACTAGTTTGTAGTAATGTGTTACTCAGTAATAGAAAACAAATACAGCATTTTTTTTGTTTATCATCTTTCTCTCCCGCTAGAATGTGAGCTCCAGGATGGCAGAGATTTTGACCTGTTTTGTTGGGTGCTATATCCTCAGTGCTTAGCACAGTGCCTGCTATATAGTAGACGTTCAATAAATACTGGTTGAATAAATGAATGGCATGCTCCGGCATCAGCACAGCCTTGCCCTCCAGGAGTGTCCCGTTCACCAGAAGAGATACACCCCATCTGTAAATGACAAGGGGGAATGCTGAGTGCAGCTGGTTTGCTCTGTGTCCAGCCTGGCTGCCCAGTGACAGTTTGTAGTTCACAGCCCCTAACAAAGCCCTCCCCCTCCACCTCCTAGAGGGGCCTCGTGGAGATATCCGTGCACACCCTGGGAAAATAAAGCCGGCCTGGCCCCACCTTCCCCAGCTCTTGCCCTGAGGTTGCCTGGGGAAGCCTGGCCACCCTGTGATTGTTCTGTGCTGAGAAGGGAGCCTCTCGAACACCTACCTAAGTAATGAATCTATTAAAATGACCGCGATAAATCCCGGTGTCACAGCGAGGTGTGAGGGAAGGGGGTCTCTGCTGTGTTTCATTCATTTAGATTTCAAAGCCCGAGTCATGTTGCTTCACAGACACAATGATAATGAGCCTGCGTGTGGTCTGGCTCCCGGGGAACAGCCAGCATGTAGATGCCTGTGAGGAGGCTGCTGCTCCCGAAACCCAGCAGCCCTGGTGAGGGACTAGCTGGCGTGGCCCTTTGGATGTGGTGGGTCAGGGTATAGGGGGTGTTTGGGGAGCGCATTCTCGACCCCGCCTCTGAGATTTCCAGGTCTCCCCCCAGACTCTCACCTCCCACCCCAGCTAAGCAGGGCTTGGAGCCGGAAGCCAAGGACCTGAGAGTTTAGAGCAGGAAGGGATCATAGAGATCCTTCATTTTACAGTTGCAACCGAGAGACCACAGAAGGCGAGATTTGCCTGAGGTCACACAGCAAGTCAGAGGCAGAGCCAAGACTGAAACCCAGGCTCCTCCCACCGTGACCACGTGGTTTTCTGCTTCCTTGAGGGTGTCTGGGTTAACCTCACTCCGCAGAGGGGAACAAGCTCTCCACTGCCAACCCTCCAAAGGTCTGTTTGCAGTCTTTGAGACCAGGTCTAGGGGCGGAGGCTGCACTAAGAAACCAGATTGTGGAAGAAGCTTAGATATCATGAACCTCCCAGACTCCCATTTACAGGCGAGGAACTGAGGTCTCGTGAGGAACAGCACTGGCCAAGGCCTCCTGGCAGGTCAGGGCTGAGAAGCTAGATCCCCAGTTCCTGGAGGTTGCTACCTCCCTAACTTACCTCTGAATCCTTTGAAGGAGCTGGTGGGGAGGGCACTCTAGATGGGGGGTCAGCATCCAGAGGTGGGGGTGAGCAGCTGAGTACAGGCTCAGTGTGGCAGAGCCCAGGGCTCTGGAAGTGGGAGCTAGAGAGGCCACAGGACTGGGGCTTGGTGGGGGCATCCTCAGCATCCGTTAGAGGAGCTGAGGAAGAGGAGAGGCCATTAAGCACCGATCTGCTCCTGGCTGGCAGGCAAAGTCCCTATGAGATGGGGGTCTTGGTGGGGTTGGGTGGGGGGTGAGTGAGGCCATTGCCTCAGTTCTGCCCTAGCACCACGCCTCCCTTTCCTGCCCCACGGGTAGGCTGCTGACACAGGGTGGGAGCACCTAGTATTGGAGAGGAGGACACGTGGGGACTGCCTCTGAAGTGTTGGATTTCTCTCTCCTTTGCTGCTGACCAGACCACATGCCTGACATCAAGTTCAGTTCCCTGTGGGTTAGTTGCAGCAGGCAGGGAGCCCCTGTCCCCACTTCCCCCTCCAAATCCTTTTGGGGCTACGCATTGTGGGGTTGGCCCTCTGGCCAGATAGGACGTCAGTGCGGGAAAAATCATCTTGGGTCATAAAACCCCTTAACAGAAGGCCCTGGACTTGGTGAGGCCCGTGGTCACAGCCTTCCCAGGAGCACAGGCCCCTTAGTGGTACCTGCCTTCCCACTCTTGCCTTCTCCACTCGGACAGTGATTATAATTTAAAATCCATTGACTGAGAAAGCACCCAGTGGCTGAAGACCTCTAGGAATTCAGCCGTGTTTTAATAGGAATTTGTATTTACTGGTCCTAATTGCATCTACAACACTTGGGGGAAAAGAACAACCCACCGGTGTGCTGGGCCTGGTTTAGTCTCTGGACGCCGGCTCGGGGCACTTAGGGACTGGGGTTCCTACAATTGCCCCTTACTCTCCATGCCCCTGGCTTGAGAATTTTCCAGATCATTGTCCTTTTCTTTCTCTCCTGGGAATGCTCGCAGTGGCTGGTGTCACAGGTGGGCGAAACGGTATTTATTATTCCCATTTCAAAGGTGAGGAAACTGAGGTCCAAAGCCTGCTCTTTCCTCAGAATGCTCTGCCCTCCTTCCGGGAACCCAAACGGTTTTTGGTAATAGATGAATAATCCCAGACTCTCTGGTCTTTATCCTGGCTCCCCCAACGTCTCTGGGCCTCAGTGTCCTTATCTTTACACTGGGGGTACTACTATAGCCACTTTGTAGGCTTGTGTGAGGACCAAAGGCATTGGTATACATAAATGCACAGGAAATATTCGCTATTGTCAACATCACCACCGTGGCTGGCAGTGGCGCCAGAGCAGAGTCCTGTTGGCGAGGGCAGCCCAGCCAAGCCACTGTCCTCCCCACCCCCCGCCCTGCCCCCGCCGCCCCCCACTCCCCCATCTCCTTGGGTCCAATTGAATCTGAAAACAATGAACCAGCTCCAGTAAGTGTTTTCAGTCTGACAATCAGGGGAGGGTAAAAAAGGAAAGAGAGAAAAGAGACGGAGCCCAAATTGTTTTCTTCAGGGAGAAAGAAATCTCATTTGGAGGCGCACTCCGTGGCAGGGAGACGGCGGTGCCAGGTGTAATACCGGATCTGTCCGTCTCCGTGCAGCTCCGGAACTGCTGCTGGCATTTCTAGCAAGAAGCGCCACGAACCCACTCCCTATAATATTCTAATTAAAGGGCTGTTATTCATATGGGAGGCACCTTGGCCAAGTGACAGGCTGGTGGCTGACAGTGTCCCGGGCCAGGCTGGGAGCAGAGGCTGGGGGCAGGAGGGGCTGGCTGCCAACTCCCCACCACCCACTTCTCTGCCTGCTGCCCGCTGCCCACTGCCCACTGCCCCCGGCCCTGCCCATTGCCTGCTGTCTGCTGCTCACCCCAGGCCTGAGCTGAGTTGCTGGGGAGTGTCAGGGCCAGGGGGCTCTCCTAGTGTGCCCAGGCAACTTGAGCCACTGGGAAGCAGGAGGTGGGGTGGGGATTAGGGAGACGGGCTGGGGGAGCTCAGCAGGGTGGAGAGATGGGGGACAAACAGCAGAGAGAGAGAGAGGGTGAGGGGAGCAAAGGAAAAAGAAGGAGCAGGAGGAGAAAAGGGACAGAAGCTGAGCACCCAGTGGGTGCCAGACCCCGGCCCCTGTGTCCCGTGTCCTACTGATGGCATATCCCAGAACAAAAGTGAAGATGTAAAAGAGGGGGCTCTGGAGGAAATAAGCTGGGGGCCTCTGGGGGAAACAAGCGAACCCAGGGTGTCTCTCCTTCCCCTCTTTGGAAATATGAAGGGACTCCTGAGAGCAACCTCCTCCTCCAGGCAGTCCCTCCATGTTCCTCCACGTTTGGACCTTGGGTTTGAGGCAGGTGTCCCACAGTGAGGTGGAGCATTGAAGGTGAGTCCAGGTATGATCCTGGCGTTTTCTGCCTTCAATCTGGGGCCTTCATTCTCTCGTCTGCAAATGGGGCTTGTGGGCTCTTTCCACTCGGCCCCAAAAGATGGCTGTGAGGATCCCACGAAGTGATGGTGGAAGCAACACCAGCTGCATAATTTGAAGGACTCATTGCACAATGAAAATATAAGATTCCTGTTAAAAAAAAACCCCATGATTAAAGAACTTCAAGATAGCAATAGTAGAGCATTAATGTTAGCAGGGGCCTTGGTGACCATACAGGTCACAAGACCGCGAAGCTGGCTCTGCTTAGCAGGGGTGTGGAAGAGCAGGAAAGCCCTCCGCTCACCTGATGCCTGGGCACAGGGCTGGCTGCACGTGGGCTTGTGGTGAAGCCAGGGAGACCAGTGTCAACCTAAGAACGTCCAACCCTGTAAAGGATTTTTATTTGAGCCAAAATAATGACAATGCAGGGAAGCAAGAGTTTTGCAGTTTCTTTCCTGCACTTGGAATGCAGGAGGAACTGAAGGAAGATTACATGAAGGTAGGGGAAGTAGCGTGGGAGTGGATTACAGGACAGTTTCAAGATTATGAGCTCTATTTATTTAGGGTGGTTATCTTCCGAGGGGTCTGAAAAAGAGGCTTTTCAGAGGTGTGTTAACCTAGATGCACTAAAACACTGGATAAGCCTTGCTTAAGGCAAAGAGAAATTTTTTACAGAAGAGGTTTAGGGCCTGAGGTGTGACCACCTACCATGACCTGCCCACTTGGGCACATATAATCAGATCACGTTGCCAGGTTACTTTTGGTTAGATTTATTACAGCACCCCCTTTGCATCCACAACAGGAAGCCTTCAGTGGTGGATTCTGGGTGGGGCAGGGGGGATAGGGAACGATGGGTTCTTTGGGGGTGCCGGTTTTAGAAGGGCTGAGGAACCAGGAGATGGCATGCATGAGCACAAGCCCAGAGTTCCCACAGTCCCCTGGGAAGACCTCACCACTTTGTCTGCCCCAGGCCTGCCTCTCAGCTCCAACAGGGCCAAGGTCTCTCTGGGTGACCTGGACCCCTGGTCCAGCTGAGGGTTGAGAAGATTGCAGCCCAGCTGATGCGCTGTGATTACAGCCAGGGAGAGACCCTGTGCCAGAGGACCCAGTTAAGCTGTGCCTGAACTAGAGAAGAGTAACAACTGTGAGATATTAAACGTGGCCTGTTTTAAGCTGCTAAATTTTGGGGTAATCCTAATATATCCCACAATAGTAATAACAATAGGGCTTATTATTCACTCATTCACTCTAGACTTTAGTCATCTATCCTTCCACTCATTCGTTCATTCACTGAACCAACGACTGTCCACTCAGCACTCACCGTGTAGCAGGCGCCAAGATCATTACTGTGAACACGTGACATGTGAACTGCACTTCACAGTTTACAGAGGGTCCCCTTGTGTACATTTATGCTCACACCTAAGCTGAAGGAGCTCCCAAGGCCCCTCAGGCTCTCCTTCCTGACCAAGGCCAGCAGCTAAGGGTGCTGGGCCTAGTTTGCACCCCCTCTTATCCTGTTTGGTCCCATGTACTGGATTACAGTCAGGTTTGTTTAAGCCTAGCATGACCAGGAATGTTGGAGTGGGTTGGTTTCTAAGTCTCATGTACCCAAAGATTCAAGGGTGAGAATCAGAACCTTCTAGGCTACTTCACAGAAGAGGCATCTAAAGTCCCTATCTGGCTCCAGGGAGTGATTTTCCTAGACTCTACACTTCTGCGGCACTAGTTTGAGAGATGTAGGGTCTTGGAGGGTGTGTGTACAGGGAGTGGTCTTCCCACTTGCCTGGAGCTCCTTGGATGTGAAGGAGAGGGCACTGGTTTGGCTCAGCCCCATTCCTGACCCACATTGACACAAACCTGGGAGATGAGGTCGGGCTAAGATGCCATCAGTTAGATACTTCAAGCAACAGGCAGCAGAAGAACCAACTATGACGAACATAAACGATAAAGAAAATGTATTATCTCATGAGATAAGATGTTCCAGGGCTGAGTTGCTTAATTTGTAACTCAATATTACCCAAGGCCATGAATCACTCAAGGCCATGCATGGTTCTTTCCTTTTTCTTATTCTGGAACCCTCGGAATGGACCATTCCCTCATGGTCATAAGGTGGCTGCGACTGCTCCGTGCATCACAGCCTCACATAGCTGCAACCAGAGGCAGCAAATGACCTGCTTCCTGTTGCTCATTTCTTCTTAAGAGCATGGAGACCTTTCCCAGAAGTTCACTGGCAAAATTCCTCTCTCATTTTGCTGGCCAGAATTGTGGCACAAGCTCTCTGTCCCCAACAAAGCACTGTCACTGGGGTTACTGGGACTGTCTTAGACCAATGATGATTCACTCCCTGATGCCAGGAGGGGCTCAGCTATTCTTGGCCTCTGAACAACACTGGGCTCTGTTAGCAAGGAAGCTCCACACTGCCTTGCCTGCTTTTCCTATCCCTCCCCATCCCATGCTGGGCCTCAGCCATTAGAAAACCTCTCACAACACCACACCCAGGCTCCTCCCCTCTGGTCAGCCAAGGACAGGGAAGTACCAGGGCTTTGAGACAGAGGGCCCAGTGTGGGCCTGAGCTCTGGGCTGACGCAGGACCTTGTCACTCTCTAGCCCGCAAATCCCTGCCTGGACCGCTGATCTCAGAGCTCCCCTGGCCCCAACCCATCACAGAACTCACTCCTGCTAACAGTTCCATTGTGTTTACTGGGCTCTGTCCTGAAATCCTCACATACGTTAATTATTCTTTACGACTGTAGAAGTAATTCCATTCTTACGCTCATCTGTTAGAGCAGGGGGTGGAGAAGAGAGGCAGACCTTGTAGCCAGGACTTGGTGGAACCTGGATGTGTGGACCAGGTAGTCTGGCTGCAGAATCTTTCCCCTCAAGTACAGCCCTAAACTGCCTCCTGGTCCTGGCTCTGTCCCTCAGCACAGGTCCCTGAGTCACAGACTTTCCAGGCTGGGGGGGCCTTAGAGGTCTGATGAGGGGGCACTGGGGCCAGGTGAAGAAGGTGTGGAGCTGTGTACGGAAGGGCCCAGGGCCCCTCTGAGCCTCGGTTTCTTGGGTTGAAAGGCAATCAGATGCCTACGTCAAAAGGGCTTTGTGAGAATGAGAGAAAACGCATGGAGACGGTAGCATATACACAACTAGTCCATGCTCAGTAACTAATAGCCATTATGTGAAGCTAGACAGAACGGAGCTTAACTTCTAGCTGCAAGATTTATGAGCCGTGTGACCCCGGGCAAGTCACTTTACCTCTCTTATTCTGTAGTGTCTTCATCTGCAAGTGTTGACCCTGTAGGGCTGTGCTGAGGATTAAATGAGATAATGCCAAGGAAAGTGCTCCTCAAATATGCAGGATCACACCGATCCCTCGTGGACTGGTCACTTTTTTAAAAAGATTTTATTTATTTACTTTTAGAGAGAGGGGAAGGGAAGGAGAAAGAGAAACATTGGTGCGGGAGAGAAACATCGATTGGCTACCTCCCATATGTGCCTCCACCAGAGACCGAACTTGCAACCCAGGCATGTGCCCTGACCGGGAATCAAACTGGGAACCTTCCACTTTGTGGGACAATGTCCCACCAACTGAGCCACACTGTTCAGGGTTGGTCAGCTCTTTTCTGCCTTGTCCCTTCTGTCGAAGCTTCTTGTCTCACTCTTTCCTTGCTGCTCCCTGCTTGCCAAGGGTCTCAGTGGATGCTAGCTACTGTCATCTGTCCATGTGTCCATCCATGATTCATTCAACAAATACACATTGAGCTGCTGCTTGTGCCTGGTGGTGAAAGCTTGCTAGAGCAAACATGGAGATTCTGGTCTTGAATTTGTAGTTTAGTGGGAGATGCAGGAGTTAGCCCAACCACCACACAAATGAAGGTATTATTATATAAACTGTGGCAAGTACGTGAGGAAGTGCAGCAAGCTAGGGGAACTCACAATTGGGGTACAGTTCAGGCAGGAGGATCATGGAAGGCTTCCCTGAGGAGGTGACATTCAGGCTGAGACACTGTTCTTGCTGTAATCTTGCTGTGATGAGAGTGGGGTGTATAAACTGGATCCAGGGCCCTCTCTTGCCCCTGTGGATGAAGGCTGCCTTCCATCACTGGGCACTGCCATCACGGGCTGTCCACTGCTTCCCTCTGGCTCCTGGCAGGGTCTGCCTTCTCACTTCTCTGCCCAGGCACTGTAGACACGCCCACAATAGCCAGGCAACAAAAGGTTCCAATCCTCTGCTTCCTTCGACCCCTAGCCTGGGATCATTCCTGAACTCTCCTGGAACTCCCCAGGGAAAGCCGGAGGCTCCTCTTGTTCATGGAGAAAGTTTCCACCTTTGCATGAACGCACACATGGGCTGAGCCTCAGCTTCCTCATCTGTCGAATGGGTGAGTATTTCTGTCCTACAAACCTCCCAGGACTGGGTGAGACCAGAGAACCCGGGGGGCCTGGGGAGCAGGGCCTTGAGGCAAGAGAGAAGTCCGGTTTTGTTCTGTTTTTAGAAGCTTTTAATGGTGGTGGTGGAGGGGGGAGCTTCTGGTTATGAAATCAAGACACACTCATTTAAAAAAACATGAAAATGACTTAGAAGTATACAGAAATTAAAATGATCTCAAATTTTCCTTCCCTGAATATCCACTGTTGGCTGTTCAGTGCCTTTAATTTATTTGCTCAGTAAATGTTTATTGCATGCTTCCCATGAGCCAGCCCCTTGTTCTGGGCTCTGGGAACAACGAGAGAACAAGAAGGACATGGTCCGAGCGAAAGGGGTGCGGGGCGGGGTGAGGCTAGACACTGACACATAAAACCAGAAGCTTACTGATTGTACGATTTTTGTATTCTGTATTTTCCACTACTAAATGTGAGTGTTTTTAACTGAGAAGTTTGAGAAATGCCTCTGTGGGTGGAGAGGGCACAGAGGCAGAGGAAGCAGCCTGAGCAAGGGCAGGGCAGCCCCCTGCACTTGGGCCGAGCCCTGGGGTGAAGGCCTCATTCTTCTGTAGGAACCCTCCCACCTAGTTTCTTGTCCTCCTCGGTGTTTGTGTCTATCAGAGCCTGGACTCAGACCTCCTCACACCCCCTGCAGGTAGTGTGAGTCAGCAAGGGGGATGCCTTCGATGTCACCCGTGCCTCCTGTCTCAGAGGAGGCAGGGGCTCTACTGAGGCTGCACAGCAGGGCAAGGCATAGCCATAGTTAAAGGCCAGGCCTCTCACCACCTGTGCCTTCTTTCTGCTGCCATCCATGTTTGTTCTAAACTAGCAGGGCCTGGAGACAGGCTAGATGCAGCTGTCTGGTGGGACTCTGGCCCATCCCCCTGTGACCTCCCTTCCTTTGCTTTTCACAGGCTTGTTAGAGGAGTAGCATCTTAACTAGCAACCTCTCCTGATGCCTCCTGAGTTGAGGAGGGGTGCATTTAGAGACCCCCTAAGAGACTGGAGTTTGGGGGCTCCTCTGAGAAGCCTGTGGTGTGGCTCAGCGCATGTATCATGGATGTGGGTGATTGATGTGGGCTAATCCCAGGGTAGGAAGGGGTTTGAATATGGCTAAGCCTTAGATGTGGCCCCAAAGGACAGTTTGTTTCAGGGTGCCCCGAGCCTGGCTCCTTTTCCTTTAACCACACCAGGCTCCCCATCTTGCCTGGAGAAGTCTGGGATGGGGGACCTCTGACGTCAGGTTTAGGGACTGACTACAGTGTGACAGGGTCACCTGTGAATACCAGGGCTGACCGGGCAAGTCAAAGATCTGTTACACAGGGGAGACTGAGGCTCAGAGAAGGGACAAGAGTTACAGAGTTAGGGTTATGCAGAGAGCCCCCAGCCGATCTGAGACTAGAATCCAGGCCTTGGGGACACTTATTACGTACTGCCTGGGATGCCTCAGGGAGAGGCAGCGGGGCCACTCACTTGGGCTCTGTGGTCAGCAGAAATTGAGGTCCCCCCGACAGACCTTCCCCGGAGGTGATGCCTGCGTACTCCTGTCTGTCTGCCCAGGCCGTCTGGGCGGCAGCATTACATGCCAAAGCAGGGGCTGCGCCTCACTGCATCCCGATGTTCTGTCAGCTCCTTCCGTGCGGAGCCACAGCTCAGACCAGGAATTTTGTTACCCAGGCTGAGGGAGGAGGGACGTCCTGAGCCTGGAGGCTGGGGCTTAGTTTCTACTCCTTCACAGCAACTTCTGGCTGTGCAGCCTCCTGCCATTTAACCTTACTGTGCCTCAGTTTTCTGTAGATTAAATGTGCTACCGCTTGGAAAGTTCTTAACTTTGTCCTGGAGGTAGTAAACACCCACTGAAAACACAGTAGCAATTATTCTTTTGGCAAAAACAGCCATTATCAGATTTGTCTGAATGGCCCACAGCCTGGCACAGGCCTCCGGTGCTCAAAAAACAGCTGGCTATTGCCCAAGGGGCTGGGACTTCACGGCCTTATTGGCAACAGCGTGAACTTGGCTCTATTCTACCTTGAGGTGGGAACTTGGGAACAGTTCTGCTCCAGCGCATGCGTGGCGCATGTCTCAGTGGGTGCACGACTGACAAATGCCGGATGCACGATGCAACTTCATCCAAATCAGGCGACTAAACCTGCTGGCGCATAGGCTTGAGAACCTGAGTTTTCATTTCCAGCTGCCTGTGATGTGTGGGCAAGAGCTGCCACTACAAGCTCCTAAGCACTGTGCTTTGGGTGCGTCCCCAGTGGCTCTGTGCAGCCCAGCGCCTGACCCAAAGGCTCTAGGAGAGACAACTGGAGCATCACCCCAGGGTTTCCTGGTGATGGCTATTGGGAGATGGGGTGTCATGACTGAGATCAGCCAGGGGATACCTGGGCTCCCTCATCCTCCTGAGCCTTGGAGGTTGGGAAGCTGGGTTCACCCCTGCAGACTGGGAAAACTGGTGCTAGCTGGGACAGATCCTTCCATGAATTTTAGGGTTGCCATGTTCAGGAAATAAAATACAACACCCAGTTCAATTTGAATCTGAGATAAGGAAAAACATACTTTTTAAGTATAAGAATATTCCAAATAGTGCATGAGTACTTATAAATATTCCAAATAGTGCAATAGTACTTATAAAAAATCCTGTGTATCTGAAATCAAAATTTAAACTGGCATCCTGCATTTTATGTGGTAGCTCTATCTAGTCCCCTCTGGTAGCAGCTATGAGACCTTGGGCAGATCTCCCTCTGTGATCTGTGTCCTCTTCTGCACAGCGGGGTAGACTGCCGGCCTCACAGGCTCGCTGTGGGGGTTGACAGGATTGTGTGGGCAGGTGACAGGCTGCAGTGGCTCAGACTGCGAGCTCTAGAGCCAGACTGCTTGAGTTCCAGTCCTAACACTGCCTTATACCTAACACTGCACTATACTTATTATAGTGCCTGACACACCGTAACTGATATATAAGGATTAGGCACTGTTGTGCCATCATCATTGCCTGTTCCTCAGTGCTCTCTTAAGGCTATTGTTCCATTTTTATCAGTCATTTACACTTTAGTATGAATTATGTGATAGACCATTTGCCAGTAGGTTAGTCCTGAACACAGGCTAAAGGACGAATAATTAGGAGAGAGATTGAGGGCCTGGCGTCCAGAAGGAAAGGGCACTGAAGGCGATTGGCCCCACCTTATACCTGGCCCTTTGGAGAAGCTAGGTAGGGGAGAAGCAGAAGCAATAGACCAATTCAGTGAACCTGCTGTATGATCCCTGGCTCTATTGAAACCCAATGCCCCAAAGGCCTGGCAAAATGAGCAGAGATGGATGTGGCTGACCTGGCTCCTGAACTCAGAGGTAATGATTCCAGGGCCCCCTAACAGGCATCCCAAAGCTGACATATCCAAAACCAAACTCCTGGTTCTCTCCTACCCCACACCTGTTCCTCCAACAGTGTCCTTATCTCAGGTGAAGGCAAGTCTACTCTTCGATGTGCTCAAGTCAAAAACCTCAGCCTTCTGTTGACTCTGCTGTTCCTTCCATACTCCACACCCAAGCCCATCTGGAAACATTGTGATTCTACATGAGTCCAGCATCTGACCACTTCTCCCACCTCCATGGGTGGGGAGCCACCTGGAGTATTGCAAGGCTCTCCTTGCTAGTCCTCTCTGGCCCTAAGATTTGACTTCCTGCCTCCTCCTAGAAGACTTCCTTGGCCATCAAGCACAGGGCTGGGATGGGTTCATACTCAGAAAATGCACAGGAGCGAAGCATGACTTTGGGGAGGGGATAAGGGAGTCTGGGTGGGAAAGGAAGGCAGGCCTGGTCAGACTCAGGCTCCATGAGGCACAGAATGGAGACAAGCCACCAGCCTCACTGAGTAGATTCTCCATGAAAAAAACTGTTTTGCAAAGCACATTAAACTGGTGCCCAGGTCTCTGTCAGTGGCATTTGATTTATCAGCACCTGTAGGGCAGACACCTTCTTTGAGAGCAGTAGACAGACTGAACATTGCAAGTCTGCCTTTTGGTGGGGGGAGCTGGGCAGCAAGGCCACCCCATCCCCCTGCTTCCTCCACAGTTTATGACCACAGTATCTACACACAGGCTAGAATCTTGGCTAGAAGGGCTGGGGCTGATTTTAATATAAATGAATCTCTCCTTCTTGCTCTCCAGCAACGCGAACTGCTCTAAAAGGATAATTAATTGGAATGAAAACACCGCTCTGGCTCCTCTCGGAGAATTCACAATTCTCTTCCTCCAGCATCCCTCCCCCTCTCTCCACCTCCTTCAGGCTCCCTGCAAACTTCTTCAGCATTTTCGCTGCAGAGGGACGTTCCCAACTACTTGTCCCCCTTTGGAAAAGTCCATGGCACTGAGGGCTTTTTACTGGGTGGCCTTGAGCAAGTCAAGGTCAGAAGAAAAGTCAGGAAAAGAGGCCAATGGTGGTGTTGGTGGTGATGGGACAGTTGGCCTGATCCACTCCAAGGGCAAGGACCATGGGTGCTCCGTGGCCCCATCTTCCCTGGCCCAGCTTATCTTTCTCCCTCTTCCCCTCTCTTTTCCTATCCCCACTTCTGTTCTTCCAGGTTAGGCTAATAATAAAGTTGGGACATGTCTACTAACAACCACCATCATAATTAACCCTATTGAGTGTACCTTATTAAATATCAGGGGTATTCTAAGAACTTTATATGCATATTGAATCTTCACAGCAACCCAGCAAGCTGGGTACTATAATAATTTCATTTTACAGAGAAAGCGAGTGAGGCACAGAGAAGTTGTGGCATTCCCTTAGTATCACACAGCTGGTGAGTGATAGAACCGGGATTCAAGCCAGGACACGTGGCTCTGGAGCCCTTTCCTGTGCCTTAGCCCTTCACTAGGATGGAGAGGAAAGACTGGGCTTACACACGCTGAGTTCTGGCCTGTCAACCAGCCCTTCTCTCCCAATAATTGCCCCCCACCCCGTAGCCCTCTTTCTGCTGCTATCCAGTCACACCCCCTTTCTCCGGCTCTCTCTTCCCCCTCAAATGGCCCAATCATGGCGATCAGCTCAGTTGTCTTGTGAGGATACAAAGGGGACCTTGTGTTCTGAAGTGAAATTAGACATAATAAAGAGCAAGAGTGCTCAGCCTCAAAAGCCCTTGAGAAATCCCAGAAGCCCCCTTCAGAATCGCCACCACGGGCTCCATTTACCACCTCGGCCCTCCTCCAACACAATCTGCTTTCCTCCAAGTATGGAAATCCTTCTCCACTCACTAATTTAAAGATTAGTTTTGAGACAGCGTCTCACACTATGTTCTCCAGGATAGAAAGAGAGTGTATTAGAGCTCTATGATAGACCAAAGCGGTTTTTCGTGGGCTACCCTGGGAACCAACCTGTCTTTACAATATTATTTCTTTGGAAAAGGCCAGCTGGGGCCCATAAACTTGGCGTACCCACTGACTGGGGTGGACATGGCTTATCTGCTTAGTTTCTTGTAATCTCAAAGTGCCTTTGGCATTGGAGGGCTGGGCTGTTTAGAGGAAAAGAAAGGCCCTTCCTGACCTCAGTCTTTCCCACTTCAGTTCTATATACGTTAAAAGGCAACCCCCAACCTCTTCACCCCATAATGTACTTTTTAGTGCCAGTTAGTTATCCAGGGAAAGCAGGGGTGGGGAAGAAGGAAGGAGACAGCCAGATATGTTGGAGAGAAGAAAGGGAGATGGCAATAGACTGGGAGGCTTAAACAACAGAAACGTATTTTCTATTAGTTCTGGAGACTACAAGTCCAAGATGAAGCTGTGGGCAGTGTTGGTTCCTTCTGAGGCCTCTCTCCTTAACTTGAGATGGCCATCTTCTTGCTGCGTTTTCATGTGGTCTTTCTTCTTTACATGTCTGTGTCCTAATCTCCCCTTCTTATAAGGATCCCAGTCATAAGGGATTAGGGCCCACCCACTGACCTCATTTTACCTTAATTAGTTCTTTAAAAACCCCATGTCTGAATAATAGTCACCTTCTGAGGTGCTGGGGGTTAGGACTTCAACATATGAACCTGGGGCAAACTATTCATCATGTTATCAGTAGCCATTTGCCCATGTGGATCTGAAGTGCCCCGTGTGGACTGGTGGGGGATGTTTCAGCTAGATGTGAGGCGGCCCACACACAGCATCAGGTGCAATGGAATGTGCAAGAACCACCTACTGTTTCCTCACCTTTCATAACCGATTATTTGGGATCTCAGAGCAATGAAGTGTAGATAGAGACTGATTCAGCTCATGGTATCAGCAGAAATTTAATTGACACAAGGATGGTGCTGGCATCTTGGGATCAGGCCAGGGGTGTTTCAAACCTAATGCAAAGGAATTTTTAAAAAGAATCTGGAGTTTAGATTGAGGCTTCTGTAAGCCAAAACCCCCCTCCCCCACTGCAAGCCCTCCAGCAGCACTTCCATCCTTGATTTGAAGATGTTTGCCTGTCGGGTCTCACCTAATAATCTTCTGTCCCTCTGGTGACTGGCTCCCATGTCCTGAAACACTCCTGGGTGTATCTGGGGTTGACCTGACGTCTTGAAAATAAAGATATTGCTTGGGTCATTTTAGGTGAGTAGATCATAGACACTCAAAATGGCAGGAAGTGTACCTGTCACGTGGAGGAAAGGGGAGACCTCTAAGTCGACTGAGAGCAGGTTATTCCCAGGAGGTCTCTTTTATTCAATAAGACAATATATGGCAACCGAGTACTTGATTCTGGAGAATGAGTCAGGAAGAGTAGGGAACAAGGAAGATTTGACTTCAGACTTTTCCTGCTTAAGAAAGGAGGCCACTGTAGTCTTCAACAGGAGGAGCGCAAGATTTGGCGTCTGGAAGATCTGGGTCCATATTCTGGCTGTTTGGCCCTGGGTAAGTCACCTACTCTCCTTGGAGCCTCAGTTTTCATATCTATAAAATGGGGAAAAGACCCAAAATGACAGTCTTAAAAGTGATGAGCCCAGTGACTGGCACATAATAGGTGCTTAGTACATGCTAGCTCCTTCTCCTCTGTTTCCCTCCCCCCAGTCTATTTTTCTGGGTCTTCTCACACACGCCTTGCCTTGGCTGTCATGCCTCGTCTTGCCCCCACTCTACAGGGTTGCTCATATAGTAAGACAAAATAGGCCTGCTCTATGCAGTATAACTAGAGTCCCTTGGTTTTCCCACCTAAAATGAATTTGTTGGATATGGTGGTATCTGAGCTATTTTCCATCTCAGCCTTTCTTGAATGTTAACCTCTTTTGGGGCTGTGAGACTTTGACCTTGGAAATTCATTGTGGGGCCAGTTGGGACCCAACACATCCTGATGATGAAAGGCTGGCCTGGTTCCCTGGGGGACAGCTCCAGGTTACACAGGCCCCCTCCCATCATCTACCACAAGAACAGGATGGGTGGGGTGGCACTGCGACAGAATTAGAGGGTGTTGCTATAATTAAAACACCAAGTCTTGCATTGATTCCACGTTGACACTTTTCTACAATCAGGCTGACATCCATGACTTATAAGAATGCTTTGTCAAAATAAGTTTTTCACTAAAAAGAGAAAGGTTCTTGCCAAAGCAGCAGAGCCAAATTGTCCAGGGCTCTCCAAGGGAGAACTGGCTCAGAACAGGCTCCAAACAGGGATTCTACCTGGTGGTCCTTATAGTCCTGGAGCTGGGCTGGACCTAGGTTCTCAGGAATTCGTAGCTCCAAGCCTGGTGCTCCAAGGTCAAGGTCCCACACCCCTCTGTGGAATGGAAATAAAGCAGCATGGAGCTTGGAGCTCCAGTCCAAGCTAGAGGTCTTGCTGCCTTCGGGGAGGGCAGGGCTGGAGCCATCTTATTCATGGGTGAGGCACTAAAGAATGGGTGAGGCAATGGGCGTGGTGATGTTCCTCTCTTAGACTCAGTTTTCCTATTTGAAAAGTAAGGATAACAATGCCTAATCTTGGGTTTATAATGGGGATTAGAGGAGGTAGTTTATGGAAAGGTGTCATAAGGATAATAATGCCTTCCACACCATTCTGACAGGGCATTATAAGGATGATTGAGAAGACTTCCTTCTGAACAATAGAAATGGTATACCACCAGACAAGTAAGAGTGACAAGTAAGAACTGGGGTTTGCAGAGGGCTTGTTAAGAGGCAAACAATATTATTTCCATATTATAGATGAGAAAATGGAGACAAAACACAAAGAGGTTGAGTAGCCTGTCTGAGGTTGTACAGCTCAAGCAGCCTGGTCCCAATCTCTGTGCTTGACCATTGTACCACACTGCCTCTCTAGAAAGATAATGAGCATTTAAAATGGTGACCCAAAGTATCCTAGGCCTTCTGAACTATGAGCATGTCTTAAAGACTCAGCTCTATCAGGAGATCTTACTCACAAATAAGGTGCCAGGGCCCATGAGCAGCTGATGGTGTTGTCCATCCTTCCCAATGCTGCCTTGGAGCAAAGATGTGGGACTTTGGGGTGCTGTCTGGGTAGAGGAGCCATGCTCTGGGCTTCAGGCTGGTGGATTTCTCCCTCCTCAGGCATTGACCTTTTTGTCCAACTTCCTATCAAACAGCTTTTTTCTCCTGGTACCTGGAGGAATCAGGCTGGAAATCAAAATTGGCTCTCCCATGGTTCTGGTGGAGCCCATGACAAAATAGTACATCCCTTCTCTTAGGAAGTCTCCAAGACCCTGGTCTCTGGGTCACACAGCCCCAGAGGCTTCTGCATCACCTTCCCAATGCCCTGCAAAAGGGCTTGGTAGGGGGGCAGCCTGGGTGCTTGGGGAATACTGCCCAGACAGAATTCAGGACAAGTCCAGGTAAAGGCCCAAGAGGCTACAGATTGGGCTGGGGGCAGAGAGAAGCAGATGGTGTCCTCAGTCTCCACTGCAGCCATAGTACAGGCCTAAGGGAGAGGCATGTGGAATTCTAGCAACCCTGAAGAGCATTGGCTCCAAGCCTCTCACCTTTCAGAAATAGAAACTACAGTCAGGAGAGGGGAAGGGAGTTGGCCAAAGTTGCACAGCAAGTTGGTTGTGAAGTTGAGTCTAGGTTTTTGAAAACCCTCTAGGCTGCACCTCTTCAGCCCCAATCAACAAGTAAAAGTGAGTAGGACAGAGTTTTGGAGATGGAGCAAGGGAGAATGTTATCTATGGGCTCTACCTTCCCTCCATGGCCTCTAATTTTTAGCATTACACTGCCCAACCAGCCAGAGATCTGGCCTTGGGATGTTGACACAAGACCTCTTCATGGAGGTCTTAATTAGGAATCAGCTTTATGGGGGCATACAAGCCATTTCCCTTTAAAAACAGCATGCAACTAATTGGCACCTGACTCCCTGCTCAATGCCTTTCCTGTGCCAAGTGACCCAACCAGAGATATGTCAGCTAGAGATGTTTCTTAAAGCAAAAGAGACTACAGTCCAGAAAGGGAGGAATGGCTGAGCTACTAGCTTTAACTGGGCACTTACTATGGGACAGGCATGTATTAAAGGCTCTATGTGCATATTCTTGTTTCAATCTCACTATGAGCAGTGTGAGGCAGGTATTAATTTAATTCACATATTATGGAAGATACTACTGAGGCTCAGAGAGAGAAATTTATCTGCCTTTGGACACACGGGTAGTAGGCACAAGAGTCAGGAGTCACATTCAAAGCTGTTCAACTCTGAAGATTTTCATCACAGCAAGTTGCCCTTTAAAGGGAACAAAGAGTGTGGGAGAATTCCCCCTAGTGTGGCAAGAAGTTTGATGACATACACTAAGGCCTGAACCTCAGAGGAGGAGGGACATGAGAAATTAAAAGAATTAGCCAACTTCTTTCATTGGTGCTTTGGATTTCACCCCGACAGCCTGCCCCGAGCTTGTGGTGTGGGGTAATGTTTATCTTTGTGAGCTCATGGAGCTAAATGTACATATGGGGCCACTGAGGCTCAGAGAGGCCTAGATACTGGCTCATGGTAACACTTTGGGGCAGAGTTAGACTTTGAACGCAGGTCTACCTTAACTCAGTTCTCCTAGTTTCCTGGGCTCGATGGAGCTGTCCCTGGTGCTGATCTCAGCTCCACACTGTCTGGCTTGACTTGGTCTGTATCTGGCCTGGATTCCTGCCCTAGAAGTCCCTTAAAAGCCTCTTTTGGTAGAAGAAAACAAAGACCGAAGAGAACAAGTGACTCATCCAAGGTCATGTAGCAGATCCCTTTGCCATTAGAGTTACCTATCAGTTTGTCTGTGGACTTTGCATATCTAGATTGGTATTGTTCTTGTTTCTTGGGTTCACATAAAATGCTGTTTGAAACCAGACTTTAAACTTATCTAGTTCATTCACTCTGCCAAAGCAATAGAAAGAAATGTCTTACAAGTGTGTGGTATTTGCTAATTAGCAAGGTGCTTTCATTTTGATTTTTTAAATATTAATAACTTTTTGAGCAAGACAGATAGGATGGAAAGTAGAGATGAAATAGAGGAGATTCAGAGAGATTAAGTGATTTTCTTAAGGTCACCCAGCTAGCAAGAGGTAGAATAAGGACCTGAATCTGGTTCTTATGTCTCCTTATCCTAATGTTCCCTGAATGATTCACAATGTGACTTGTTTGGCCAAGCCTGGCCCTGGAAGAACTCTTTTTGGTTTCAGAACTTTTCTTGACTAGATTTTTACCTCCATCTAAGCCTGTGCTCCCACCCCATGCTGCATCCTACTTCTTAGCATGGTTGGGGGTCTTGCTCACCTGGCCTTGGACAGATGCCTTTTCTTCACAGCCATGCCAGGAAGGAAAGGGAAGTAGATCATCAGAGCCCATTTTCACCTCTCATTTATCCTGGATGGTGTCAGCCTCAGGGACACTGGCCAGGAATTCATAGACAAACAAGATAGAGTTTCACAATCTGGACCAAAGTACCCTTCAAAGATTGGAAAATGAGCCTGAAGGAACTTAGCTGGGGGCTCAGGAAAGAAGGCAGTAAAGGCAAATAGAATCAGAATGAAAGATGAGTACCTACTCACACTTTATTCAGTGTGACATTCACTGTCTTCAGAGGGCATCATGACCACATACTCTTTCACAGTGTGTGTGGATCCTCTTGGGCTGGCAGATTATGAAGATATTTGCTATCTTCAGGTGTTTATAGCATATAGATTGACTCTCAGTCATGGGTCCCAACCAGATTACACAGACATCTCTGCTTCTAATGCTCTGATCTTCTCATTAATGAATATCACTTCCCTGAGTGGGGTTAGTGGAAATTTCCTATAGCCATTGTGTTTATAAATGTGGGTGCATGCATATGATGGGGCATACATCAGCCCACCCTTCCTGTCTTTCTTTTATATTTTAATTCTCTTACCTTTGCCCATACCAACTCTTCATCCAAGCAGAGGTGGGTGAGTACCAAGCAGCCCAGGACCCCAGGGGGTGATGGTGGGGGCTGAGGTGGGGTGGGGGAGCTGAGAGTGAGGAATTTCAGCATGACTTTCTCATGCAATTAGGTAATAAAAGAAAGAGCTGCTTCTCCCCTCCTTATACCTCTCCCCACCCTTTATCTGTAATAAGCTCTCTTTCCCAGATTGCCACAGAGGAGGAGGAGAAGGTAGAAAATTATTCCCTTTCTGCTCCTAGAAAACTTTAAAATGCTATCACCATGGAAACTGCTCTTGAGCTGTCATGGAGCATGCTTGTGGGAGAGGGTGAGGCAAAGGAAAGGAAGGGGAGGGGAGTTGAGGATGATGTTGGTGTGCGATGCTCACAGGGGCCTCCCTACCACCTCAGCTCTGTTAGTGCTTTTGGTTTAGTTGATGCACAGTAAAACCAGGCTATCTGGGCTTAGGGGCTTCCCTTGGAGGTCAGTGGGTACAGAACCATCCATGGACAAAGGAAGGGGTCTGGAGTCACTGGAAACCTATTTACCTTCCCCACAACAAGCTTACCACCCTTACTGAGCACTGACTGTGTGTGCATGTGCAGGCTCTGTGTGTATGAGAGAGAGTGGGGGGTGGTACAGAGAGAAAATATGAGTCCTGCCCTCAAATGAATGTGCAAAACACAGGGGGAGAAAGAACTGATACTTCTCCAGAACTTACTTTATGCTATGTACTTTACAATTTATTTCACCCCTGGAGAGTTTGGCCCCAGCAGTGGGGGGAGAGGAGAAGGCTTCATGATGGACCCAGTGAATAACTCATCCTAGGGGCATGGACAATGGCAAGGGAGCTTACCTGGATGAAGAGGTGGCAGGGTGGGATGGGCTGATTTGGAGGGGAATGGTTGAACAGGAGGGAAATAGTAACTAAGGTCCTTTGCAACTTAATTAGGATGTTCTTTCTGTTTCAGGGAAAAGAGGAAGGAAATAGATCAATCAGAATTGGTTGGGTTGTGTTGCAGTAATGAACATCCCCAAAGATCTTAATACTCTGAGGTTTATTTATCATTCATGTTATCTTGTATCAGTAAGCCTTTGCCAAGTAGCAAACCATTTCGTAAGTTAGTGGCTCACAACAACATATATTTAATATTTCCTTTGATTTAGTGGGTTGTCTGGGTGGTTCTTCTGGTGTATGCCAGTTCAGATGGGGCTAGAGGTTTAAGGTGGGCTTGCCTGGGACATTTCACATTCACATGCCTGGGACAGTTGGGGCCTTTCTCTGTGTGTCCCTCTTCCTCCAGGAGGCTAGCCCAGACTCACTCACATGGTGGCAGAAAAGTTCCCAGCCACAGAAGAGGGCAAGCTCCAATGGGCAAGTGCTTCCCAAGTCTCTCCTTGCATCACATCTTCTAATATCCCAGGGGCCAAAGCAAGTCACATAGCCAAGCAGGTTCAAGGGTTATACTCCATCCACCTCTGGATGGGGCAAGTAGTAAAGTCATGCAGCCACAGGGAGTACATACTGGGATGGTAGGAATACTGTAGCCATCTTTACATTATACCACAGGCTGCTCCATCACAGTCAGCTAGAGGAACTGGCTCCATGTCTTCTTCCTTCTAGGACCCAGGCTGGTTGTGGCTCTACCTTAGTGCTGCCATGATTACCAAAACATGAAAAAAGAGAGTGTGGTCATATGATTTGCATTGACCAATGAAATGAGACCAGAAGTGATGTGTCATGGGTGACATTCTGGTCTCATTTCATTGGCCAAAGCAAATCATATGGCCACACCCAATTCCAATGAAGGGGAAATAGGATCCTACCATGTGCTTAGATGGAGAACTGCAGATTTTGGAGAACAGCACTAATGACTACCACAAGCATCATTTATTGGGTACCTCCTCTATGCCAGGCAATTTAAGAATGAGATCTAGAGAATTCTGGCATCTTTATGAAGAAGGGATTATTGCTTGGTTTTGTACCCCATGAAACAAAGCAACTCAGGAACCCACCTAAGGGCACACATTGGATAAGGGGCAGAGCCAGGACTCAGGCCCAGGTAGTCTGACCTCAGAGGTAATGTGCTTTCCAGTGTCGTGCTCATCCCCTAGCTCCTCGGGGTGACGACAGAGGGGATGCTCTGTAGGGGACTCCGGCTTCCTGCAAGGAGATGATTGAGGTGATCTTTACATCATTTGTTCACTTAGTCATTTATTCATTTGACTCATCATCATTTAAATTCCACCATGGACAAAAAAAAGCAGTGAACAAGACAGACTGGGTCCTTGCCCTGTGGAGCTTACGGTTTGGAACACCCACCTCTGATCCCAAAGGCTGAAAATTCCATAAACCTCCAGCTTTAGAAAGTGGGGAGTTGCTAAGGGTGAGGAGACTCTTAGAGTCTCCACTCTAACCAAGGTTCCCCAAGGATCAGAGTGGTTCAGTGGCACCACCCGAGCAAATGAACTTCATGGGAAGCCTGAGGAGCTGGCAGCCTCAGTGGTGCATCTTGTAGGAGCCACCTAAGTGCTCAGTGAGGAGGAAACAGTTATGAGTAACGCATTCCACTCTGTGGGCAGAGCCTCTGTTGGCTGCCTCTTGCATCCAGAGAGGTTGGTGGGATCAGGCAGGAGTGGGAGGGCTCCTGGAACCCATGCAGGTGAGCTTCCTGGAACCGAGAGCTGGGGAGGGAGGCCATGGTCTTGCTAAGCCATGGCCTACCCCAGATGTATGCTGGTACCCAAAGGACTTTGGGGTCATCTGGCCTAGCCTTCCCCCTCTGCTCTCATTATGTGTCAGAGCTCAAAGCTTGGCTGTTGTATGCTTGTCGTATGGCCGTCTACCTCCCCCTGGAGCTCCCCCAGGGAGCAGGAGCTCCCTATCTCCAGAGTCAGCCTGTTCCAAAGTCCTTTCTGATTATTTGGCTACTTTGCTCAAGAGCCCACACAACCCACATGCCACCAGCCACGTGGAGCTAGCACATGCCAGGATGCTGTGCATCCTGGGTGTAATGACACCCTTATGGGTGTTGGGCTGCTGGGGGGGGGGGGTGTTATGTGAGCACGTATTGCTCCAGGCAGATGGGCCTGCCTGGCTCTGCTGGGCTGTCAGTCAGAGATGCTGAAGCCTCAACCCACTCTGGCTCCCAGCAAGTACAACTATTTATAAAAGATGAGACCTGCCAGGGAACAGGGAGAGGCTGAGACATCTGCTCCCTCTGACGGGGTGGCTGGCACTCACCAGCCACCTCCCAGCCTCATTGCCCTGCTTGGAGTTGCCCCAAAGGCCCCAGAACCACCAGCTCCCAGTGAGCTCCACCAGCACCCTCTCTCTGCCATGCCCATGCCCCCCAAATGGGCCATCTCAGAGATGGGGCCGGAGTGGGAACAATGCCATCACAAGCCAAGGAAAGCCAGGAGACACCAGAAGCTGGAAGAAGCATGGACGGATTCTCTCCCAGAGCCTTCAGTGGATCAGAGTTTGGGCTTCTGACCCCCAGAACTGTGAGAGAATCCGCTTCCGGTGGTATTATTCTAGCAGGCCTAGGAAACTAACACAGGGGGCAATGAGCAGGAAGTTGGCTGGAACTTGATGAGCAGATGGTGGACCCTGACTATGGCACCCTTCCTGCTATAAAAAGCTGGGGTTGTAGGGCCAGGCTTAGGCTAAGGGAGGAGAAAGGGGTGCTAGATGCCTAGCCAGCCCCCTAAATATTACTCCCGGACTGTTATTGATTGTGCTGACCTTCCTTACAAGCCTGGACAACCTCTGCCATTGATCTCCCTTTGGGAAGACTGGGAGGGAAACAGATGACTTCAGTCCCATTATTTTTGCACCCAAATTGAAATTAGAGATCATTTCAACTGCAGGTGCTAGAAATGCTTGGGTTCATTACTTCCCAGGATTTTGTCCATGCTCTCATTCTAGATTCAATTAGAGCAATTTAAGGTAATTAAATTTGTTATTTGATTAATAAAGATAGAAATTCAGCTAAGTTGTTGTGAAGGAGGAGCTATATCAGGGTTTGCTAACAAAGGTTTGGGGAGACTCCTCCCTGCCTCCTGCTCTGTTACTCCACCCCATCTCCCAGTTACCCAATACATTGCCTATGGATCCCTTGCCACACCAGCTTGGAACTGGGAGGCAGAGCTTCAAGGTCAAGGCCCTGTGTGTGGTTGTGTTCTAGAAGGAGCCAGAAGGCTGGGGTGGCTGACCAGTGTGGTCCACAGGGGAGAGGTAGAAATGAGGAAGGAGTGATTAAGGCATTGCTTCACCTGGAGGGGGTGGGGTTCTGAGTAGGGGTCAGAGAGCTTGGAGCAGGCTGGCAGGAAGCTAGACAGGTGCAGAAGCTGGGGCTGGGGAAGTGACAAGAAGCTGAGGGCCAAACTGCAGGGGCAGAAGACAAGGAAAGGGGAAGGGAACATCTGGGCAAAGCCGGCAGGGCCTGGATGCAGATAACAGGTGTCAGCATTGGCTGTGGGTCAAACCAAGCAGGAAAGGTAGGCCAGATACAAACATGGGGAGTCAGTGTCAAGGTTTAAAGTGCAAAGGGTTTCCAAGCATGACACAAATCCCAGAAACTACAAAATCCAGATCAGTAAATTCAATGATATATTTTTTAATTTGCATGGAAATAAACATTTAAACAGAGGAAAAAAAACACATGAAAAAGTTTTTTAATATGTGAAAACCTTCTACAAATTAATAACACAAAGAAAAACATAAGAAAGGTGGGGCCCTGGTTGGTGTGGCTCAGTGGATTGAGCACCAGCCTGTGAACCCAAAGGTCACTGGTTCAATTCCAGCCAGGGCACATGCCTGGGTTGTGGGCCAGGTCCTCGGTTGGGGGTGTGCTAGAGGCAAACAATCGATGTTTCTCTCACACACTAATGTTTCTCTCCCTCTCTTTCTCTCTCCCTCCCCCCCTCTCTGAAAATAAATAAATAAAATCTTTAAAAGAAAAGAAAGGTGGGGAAAATTTAGGTATGGAGAGTTCCTAGCAAAGGAACTAAAAACATATGCAAAGTTACTCATTCTCTCCAATAATGAGAAAAATGCAAATTAAAGGTAAGCAGAGATAATATTTTTATCCATCAGATTGAACAAGGTTAAAAAAGTAGGGTATGTTGAATTGAAATGGTAGAAGAGCCCATGACTAGGAGGCTGGTAGATAAAGGATGGACTAGCCAGGCAATGGAATATTACATAACCACGAAAAAGAAAGAAGCAGCTCTTTGTGTCCTGATGAGGGAAGATCACCAAGACAGGATATTGGGTGGGGGAAAAAGCAAAGCCCAGAACAATGGGTGTAGGATGCTGCTATTTATGGAAAGTAGGAAGACAGCATAGATACATGTGCACTTATTTTTGCTTATAAAGGTGTGGACTATCTGTGGCTCCCTAGATCACTTGAGTCTATGATGAGCAGCGGCTGCCCTCTGGGGAGGGAAACCAGAGAGGAAAGGGAAAGACTGATTTTTAAAAAAAATATTTACCCTTTCATGCTTTAGAATTTTATACCAAATATATGTGTTTGTATTTAAAAGAAAAAATAAAATCACAATTGAAAAATTAACCCAGGCAGGCACTGGCATGGAGGGCCATGACAAAGCCCGGGTAGGAGATGCAAGGTCAAGGCCAAGGTGATTTTCAGGCACATGGGAGGTAGGAAAGGGCCTCTGGAAGCCGGCCTCTGGGGAGAGGGGTGGACCATAACCCTCTGGGGGCCACCTTAAACAAGGTATCTAGGTGCATCGCCTCATTTCATCCTGGAGCGGCTCAGAGGGAATGGTGTGATTATCCCCACTTTATATAGGAGGAGACCAAGGCTCAGAAGCAGGGGTGGAGGGCATCATTACCCTGACTGCCGTCACCTACCGGTCCTGAAGATGAGTCTGGAGTGGAATTCTGGGCCTGGCTGGCTGCCCATTGGCAGCTTGGAGTGTGGGTGCTGAGCCCACTCGGGCTGTGGACCCTGAGAATGAAGGGGTGAGCAAGAGGCTGGCGTCTTCTTTTGGGGAGGAGGGTGACCATCTAAGGTCAGCTCCCAGGAGGGGCTCTGAGCCAGACTGACCCCTCTACTCTTCTCCACTGGGAGCGGGTGGCTGGGTGGGCTCCGCGTGCTCAGATAGAAGGAGCTGGAGGCCGGCACACACCACAGGAGGGAAGTGTACTGACCGAGTCTCCTCCCAGATCTGGTAACAAGAGGGCAGGCTTTGGATTTTGTCTAGAACCTGAAAGAAGGTATTATTTTCCCGATGGCCTGTGGGGGTGAGGGAGTCCCTTCAGGGCATGGCAAAGCTAGTGGTGACCCCCATCGGGACAAGGGCAGTTGCTGATGCAATTGGAGGGACCAAAGGCTTTTCAATCTCTGATGTCTCCCACAAGGACTGCCCCAGGACTTTCAATTCCTTTTAACACAGATGCAATCACAGCACCTCCTGGGGAAGGCCCGGACTCCTAATGTGATCCGGCTGTGTCAGTTGGCTTGGAAGGGGGAACTGATTAACCAAAAAGGGAGCAGAGAGCCACGAACCCAATTCACCTCCATCCACAAAGGCCAGAGAGGACTAGGACCCAGGAGGGGTGAGCTTTGGTGGAACACATGTGCAGCAGGAAGAACCTGAGCGAGGGGACCTGGTTCCAGGGCCGGCCCTGCACTCACTGCCTGTTAGAATCTGGGCAGAGCCCTTCTCTCTGGGTTTTAATTTCCCCATCTGTAAAACCAGGCCATTTGGGCCAAATGGTTTCTAACAGGCCCTTTGAGCTTTGCGGAATAGAGCTTATGGGGTTTCATTCAGGACTTGGAGGAGCTCCGGGGCTGGAGGAGCCAGATGGACAGGTGGGCCCTGGTGTCCCCTCGTCACCTCAGCCTGCACAACATTTGTGGTTTACAACAAGCTCTCACAGCATTTTCTTGATCAGGCCTCACAGGGACCAAAGAGGTACATGACGGCCATCCCTGCTTTCCAAATGAGAAACTGAGGCTCAGAGATGAAGAAACCTGCCGAAGTCCCACACATGAGAGGAAGGGCAGGTGGGAGTCTGATCTAGGACTGAATGACTTCAAGGCTCTGTCTCCCTGATGCCACAGCTGTCTCTTCCAAGTTTATTTTATTTTTTGGTGGCATAGAGAGCAGCCTCATCACACTCACTTCTGGGAAGCAGACCTCTCTAGTTCCTCGCCCTGTAGGTGCTCAGCCAGGGCAGGGCTCCAGCTGGACCCTCCAGATGGGTCTGTGACATTCCATCCCCACTGCCTTATAATTAGACCCAAAGGGCTTGAGTGATTGACTTGTTTCCTCCCTACTCCAAACCCACCCTCCTTCCTCCCAGGGATCTTTTGGAGACTTCAGGGCTCCGATGCTGGCTTGGCATGGCTGGACCAGCCATGCCCTCCTCTCTCACTCTATGGCGGGCGAAAGGGCATGAGTCTGTCTGGGAAGCCATTTCTCCCTGCCTACAGGCTGCCCAGTTCCTGCTGTGACATCAGCTCCCATTCTTTCCCATCACCTGCTATATCTAAGACAACCGACAGCTCCTACTGGGCAGTGAGGGGAGGAGTGGGGGCAGGCAGGGTCAGTTCAGCAGCCATAGCTTCCTGGCTGAGCAGCCACCTGTTCTGTTTGAGAATTTCATGGTGGGAGGGAGAAAATCAGGCCTTTCATAAAATGTAAGGAGACATGTGAGGGACCTTAGAGGCACTAAAGAGGAGGCTGTTTCATAATCTAGTGCCCTAGGCCCTGGCTGTTCCAGCCTTCATGGAGCAATAGGAATAGCATGAATCACGTGAACTGGGTCTGATGCCCTCTTCCAGCTCTGACTAGCTGTGTGACCTTAGGTAGGTTCCTTGACATTCCTGAGCTTCTGTTTTGATTGGTTCATGGACTCACTAGGGGCTGGCAATGAAACTAAATGTAGTTTGTAAGCACTAAAGTATTAGTGGTTAAGAGTACGTGCTCTAGAAAGGTTGGGTTTCGATCCCAGCCCTGCTGTGTGGCCTTGGCCAAATGGCTTCACCTCTGTGTCAGGTGCTTTTGCTCTGAGACAAACATCCCACAACTCAGTGGTTCAGTGCAACAGCCACTTCTTCAGCTCATGATTTGGGGATCAGCACCTTCTTTTGGGACCAGCTGAGTGGTCCTTCTGGTCAGGGCAGGACTTGGCCCCTCTGGCTGGGCTCACTCATGTGTCTGCTGTCAATTGGTAGATCCCCAGGGACTGGTTGGTTAATTTGGCCTCATCCAGGATAACTGGAACTACCAAGCCTCTCCACGTGGTTTCTCAGCCTCCATCAGGTGAGCATGGGCCGTTTACAGGGTGGTTAAAAGGCTTCGAAGACAGCAAAAGAGCAAGCCCCAATGGGTAAGCACCCGTTTGGTCTCTGTGGGCATTATGCTTGCTTCTGTCTTATTGGCCAAAGCAAGTCACATGGTCAAACGCTCAGCCAGGGTGGGAGGGCACCTTCCAAGAGTGTGGATGAACAAACTGGGGCCCATTACTGCAGTAATATCACCGCCTTGCTGGGTCTCAGTGTCCTCATCTATAAAATGAGCATAATCTTGTACCTTCCTCGAGGTACAAGGGATCGTTGGAAGGACTGAAATGAAATGAGCCTATGCATGTAAAATGCATGGGGAAGGAGAGGGCAATCCATAAGGTGAATGTTTGTTTGTTATTAGCAGTGTTTTTAGAGAGAGAACAAAAGCCCCACACAGAAGGCTCTGGGGTCGTGAATGGGGCATAGCTCTTGGCAGACAGCTATGGGCCTGCTTGTCCACTCTGGGAATGGATGGTGCCAGGGAAAGCTGGTCCTGCGGAGGGCCCCTCCCCTCAATTCTCTGGCTGCAGGAAAAGGGATGCCCAGCTCCCGATGGAGATTTAATCTTTGTACTCCTCCATAGCGGGTCCTGGGGTCCTTCCCAGGACCCAAAGGGGTGCCTTTGCTCCTCTCACTTCCCTTATCTCCCTCCTGCTGTGCTCAGGCACTTCTGGATTGAGAAGAAAGTGGTCTGGGCATGCGCTTACCTGACGTGCTTGGTTCTGGGAGGGTCTCCAAGCAGCTGTGGAGCTGCGGTCCTAACCCTTCCCCCCGTCAAAGCGCCCATGGGTCATCGGGTGACCCTGTGCCTTGTGCTTTCTGCAACACAGGGCAGGGCAAAAGTAGGCTTCCGGTTGTCTGTGCTGAAAATAATACAGTAATTAATAAGTAATAATACAAGAATAAACTCTGTGTTTTGCGTACTCACAACTGTAAACCTACTTTTTGCTCCACTGTATTTTGTCTGCTACAACTCACATTTGCAAGGTGGCAAATAAACCTTCACGTGCCCCCTGAGTAGAACGTTGGGACTGGAAGTACTGGGCGTGTGATCTGGAACTGGGGTTGAGGTCTGTGATGTCACTGACAGGCAACCACAGTCCCTGACAGATGTTATGGCTCTGGGTAAAACCAAAGGGGCCATTACTTGGTGCTCTCGTGCAAGCCATCCACAGGGCGGGGAGGGGGTTGATGACTTTATCAGACTGTTTAAAATCTTGCAAACAGGACCCACACAACTGTCTTCACAAACCCCAGCTTGGCAACCGTAGGTGCGGTTCAGCCCCCTCATTTCCATGGTTCTAGGGGTCCTTTCCCAGCTCACTCAGAGAGCCCGAGGGAGGTGAATGGCCATGGCTGCATTCCTTTAATCTCTATTCTTCCCTGTGTGTCAGCTCCCCTCCCAGACACCAAGAGATGCCACAGTGAGCCAAATCAGAGGTGGGTCCTGCCCTTGTGGAATTTATGGTCTAAGGGGGACAGAGATTAATTGACCATAAGAATAAATGTAAAGTTATATGGCCAGATGGCTTTCTTTTTGGAATATTAATCTTCCTTCTTCCCCTGGAATTTCTTCTTACTCTATAGGACAGTGGGACTCAGACATTTACTGCTGCAGGGGAGGGATGACCAGTGGACGTTCTTGCCTATTAAGTGTCAAAAATTGAAATCTTACAGGAACTACTATAAAGGACACATGGACAAAATCAAGGGGGAGGGTGGAGGTGGGGGAGGGAGGTGGGTTGGACTGGGGTGGGGTGGAGGGATAGGGAGAAAAGGCATACAACTGTAACCGAATAACAATAAAAATTAAAAAAAAAAATTGAAATCTGTGTGTGGGGGGGTAGGGTGCAGAGTGGAAGGAACCAAAGATTTGGTGGACGCAGGATGCTCCAAGGCCTCAGACCAGCTGGCTCTCCCTGCTCCCTGCTCCCCAGCCAGAGCGATGGGGAGTGTTGCCTGGGAGGCATTGGAAATGGGCCACGTGCTAGCCCCGACTCCTCCCTGCTCCCCACCCAAGCAGACAGGACCTGTGTCCCCACCCCCAGGGCAACGCCCGGGGATGTGGAAAGCCTTGGACTATTCCCCTAGCCACTGTAGCCCTGACAGTATGGAGACTCCAAGTGGAGTCTTAAGGGGAGCCTGAGTCTCCTGAGGCCTGACCAGCTCTTCCATCCGCTGGCCGAGGCCCACTGGGGGCAGCAGTCACCATTCCTCCCAACTCCTCTGCTGTTGGGCCCACACCTTGTCTACCAGGTAGGCTGTGTAGTTTTTGATTGGGGGAGGAAAATGTTCCTCTGAATTTCACTTTTTGTTCTTTTTGACATAAGCACATTAGTCACCCTGGCTTCTTGAGCTCAGCGGCACCTGGCATTGGTTTTGACTAGCTGGCATGTCCTGGGCTGCTGCTGCCCCCAGCCCTGAGCAGCCCACGCTCACCCAGTGAAAGAGGTGCCTCTGTGTAGGGCCTGGGGGTCAAGTATGGGAGGGCAGAGGAACCACTGACTTAACTCTCCACCACAGCGTCTCCACTGTCTCCTAAGCCACTGGGGGCTGGGCCACCCACTGGGGACCTGCCTTCCAGATGCAGACAGCCCTGGAGTAGGAGGCTTGGATAACCCTGACCGCACCCCTAGCTGGCCTCGTGACCTGCACAAGTCACGTTCTCTCTCTGAACCTCTTTCTCCATTGGTAAAACAGGGACAATGCCAATGCGGTTGACGAAATAAAGACTGAAAAACCAATCTTCTCATCACAACAATAGACTCTTTTAAAAAATCTCACCTGAGGACATTTTTTCATTGTTTTCAGAGAGAGAGGAAGGGAGAGACAGAAATATCAAGTGAGAGAGAAGCGTGGATTGGTTGATGCGGACACTGACCTACAGTGTCCGTGGCACTGTGGCTGAGACAAGACAAATTCATGCGGACTACTGAGTCCTGTGGAGGAAAAGGGATGGAACAGCCACTCTCTCAAGGGGAGAGCGCCCCGGCCCTTGCCTTAACAGGCTTTTATTTCTTTTCTGGGCACATTACATTGAGGATAGTCCTCAATTACTATGCACAGGTTTGCTTTAGGTGGTTACCTTTTACAGAAAACAAAGGAGAGGATGTTGCTAATTACATCAAAAAAGAAGGATATTTGCAAATGTAAAAGGAAAAGTGGTTGAACTGGTTACACTCATCCTAGGGAGGTTTAGCATAGATTTTAGGAAGTTACTTTAAAGATATGCAGTAAACATTTGCTGCCTCAATTCAGGGTGAGGGAGTTTTAGCAAAAAGCAAGTCTCAGAGTGGCCTAGGTACAATGCAGGCCTGATTCCTCACAGGACAACCTATCCGTGGGTATGGGTCCTATGTGCAGGACCTTGCTTTCCACTGGCCTTTCTGATTGGGAGCTGGGCCCACGCCACGCAGAATGGTCTCCTATACAGAACCACCATCCACATTCCCTGGGGAACTTGTCTTCCTGCAGTGCCCACTGACAGTCTGGCTTCTTCATATGTTCATTCAATAAAAACTTACTGAGCACCTATTATGTGCCTGGCATTGTTCTAGGTGCTAAGAATACGGTGGTCAACAAAATAGCAACATCATTGTCCTCATCTTTATATTCTTATGGCACAAACAGTGAGCAATTGAATAAGTATATAGCACAATGTCAAGTGAAAAGAGCCATGTGGTAAAAGGTGAAGCCAGGAGAGACGGAGAGGGATGAGGGGGTGCTATGTAGCATGCGCTGGTGAGGGAAGGCCTCTCTGAGGAGGCAGTATTGATCAGCCAGCTGAACACTGAGACGGTACCAGCCACAGGGGTACAAGGAGCAGAGAGGTCCGGGACAAGAGAGCAGAGAGTGTAAAGGTCCTGGGGCATGCATGATACTTGAGGATGAGGAAGGAGGGGCAGTGAGGCTAGAAAGAGAGAGATGGTAGGGGGTGTGAGGGGCCTGATCACATCAGCCTTGTGGGCTAAGATAAGAGGTGCCTGCTTTTTTTTTTCCTAAGCGAGGTGGGAGACTTTAAGAGGGTTGGCAGCAAAGGAGTGACAAGACCTGACTGATGTTTAACAGATGGCCCTGGCTGGGTGGAGCCACCCGGAAGTGGCTGCTGTAATAATCCGTTGGGGAGACATGGTGACCGCTGGCCTACAGGGCTGCCGGGCAGTGAGAAGGGGTGGGATGCTTGCTGTGCTGGGAGCTGCAGTCCAGCGCTCAGGGCCCTCCTGCCTCACTGGCTTCCAGAGCCAACAGGGATGAGCCCGCATTCACCTTCTTGGGGGAAGGGGTGAGTGGGACCAATCTGGCTCCTGGCTGGTGCCTGGGATGGTCAGGGCACAGCGGCAGCAGCTGCCAAAATCAACTTCCTCCCCAGAGGCAGGCCAGGGGACATCCGGAGGGATGCCAGGCACACAGACGGTTTCATTCATGTGATAAATACTTACTGAGCATTTACACGAGAACAGCTGTGAACAGAACAGCAACACTCCTGGTTCCATGGAGCATCCGCGAGAGTGGAGGGAGAAGACACTGAAGACATAAACGAGTGAGCGATACAGTCAGGTGATGGTGAACATGATGGAGAAGAGTAAGCCAGGGAGGTGGGACTGTAGGCATCCCCCTGTGCTCCGTCTCCTTTTCCTGCTTGACTTGCCTTGCATTTCGTAGCACTTCTTTCTGTCCTTCTAATGTTCTATATAAATTATTCACTTATTATGTTTAAAATTTACTTTCTGCAACCCCCCCCGCCCTCCTGCTGGAAAGGAAACCCCACGATGGCAGGGTTCTTTATGAGTTGGCTCAGTGCTGTCTCCCCAGAGCCTAGAATGCAAACAAGTAGATGGGCAGATCTCCCCCCACAGAAGAGCCCTCTTCCCCTTAGGCCAGCAGCTCTAGTCTAGCAAAGGGGCGAGATTGCTCTTCTTCACTGTCCACCCGGTAACCCAGGCTGGATGTTGGCATGTAGATGGGATGGCGTGGCCTGGGTTACATACCACATAAGTCAGCCATGGAGACCCGGCTGGAGGGACAATGGCCTGCCTCTGCTCCCCATCCTTCTCCATCTCCCTCTCCCCCCAGGATCAAGGGCAAAGGCTTTTAACTGAGCACCAGTACTGAGCCAGCATGGCAGGCTTGGGATCCTCGAGGCCAACAGCCCTGTACTGTTCTGGGGCAGTGAGAGGAGGGGAAGGTCTCCTGGCCTGCACCCCCCATATTTTGTGCGGAGATGTTTCAGCTACCTTTGGATAAATATCAAGGGCATATGATCCAGCAATGCTTAGTTTTGTAAGAAACTGCCAAACTGTCTCCTACAGTGGCTATACATTTCCCTTAAAAAAAAAAGCTTTTAAAAGAAACCAGATATTTGACCCGTGTTATTCCAGTGTGGACTTCACTGGTATTTTCTAATTCATCCCTCTATCCTCTGTATTTCTGGTAAATTGGAAACTGGTTTTTGGAGCTAGACCAGATTCGAGTTTGGCTTTTTTTTTTTTTTTTTTTTTTTTTAGCAAGACAACCTCATGGCGCCTCATGTTTCCATCAGGAGGCGCAGGAACCCACACGGATCGTCTCCGGGCTAGGGATGTTAGGGATGTTAGGGATGTTAGGGATGTGAGCAGCTGTTGATGTTCAGCATCAAGATCCATTAATCCCTTAGGGGTTGCAAAACGGTGAGACTCTAATCCTAGCATCCCTTCCTTATTTATTAGCTGGAATACTTCTAAAAAGAGAAGTGTCCCTCATCTACAATTTGGGTACCCAGCAGTACTGTTTGTATGGGAAAGACTTGATTCTTTTCCTTTATTTTCCAACTAATTACCTTTTGATGGCGTGATGCTAACAATTAACATTTGTAGAGCACTTACAGATCACCAAATGTTTTTATCAGCACCATCCCATTTAATTATCACAACAACCCTGGGACGTAGACAGGACAGATGGTGTTATTTTTTCATCTTTTATTTATTTATTTACTTTTGCAGATGAGGGAACTAATGTCCAGAGAAGAGGCTTGCCCAAGCTCCGAGAGCTCCTCGAGTCATCTTCGCCAACGTATAGGAAACCCTAACTCTGCCAGATGCTCTTCTCCAAATGTGCATTAACACATTTGCTTCTCACCGCAAGAGACAGGAAGGGGGCAGGGACTGTCCCCGTTTCACAGATGGGGAAGTCCGAGGCCCAGAGAGGTTGAGCTAACTTGCTCAAGGTCAGACAATAGTAATAGTGGTTATCATTTATTGAGCACTTACTGTGTGCCAGGTTCCTTGGTAAGTGTTTCAAGCAACCTGACAGCGTTCTGTCATTCTGTCATCTGCTGTGGGAAGGGTTCTCAGCACACGTTAGGCGCCTGGACTCTTCCTGGCAATCGTATGTCAGCCACGTGTTACAGTGGGGAGGGACACAGGCTCAGAGAGGCTGGGTCACATTCCCCAGGCCCCTCGTATGCGACCCAGCTGGGTTCCAACCCAGTTCTGCTCTGTACTTCGCTGTCCCCAGACAGTGCACAGCCGGGACTGGCCCCCAGACCTTTGTGCCTCCTCTTCCGCTCCCCAGCACCCAGAGGATCTGACCCCACACACAGGCCTTTCCCAGTTACTGAGCAGCTGCCTCCTGCCTTCTCCACCCTCTGATTACCAACCCATCAGCCAGAGAGGAAACTGCTGCGATTGGCGTTAATTAACAACGGGGGAGAGAGGTGACAAAAAAGGAAAGAAAACTCATTATTTGGCAAAAGAATTAGTGGTTTTAGTGCTTCCATTGTCCCCAGATATAGCTGGCTCGGCCTCTAATTGCTGTTCTCCACCACTTTTCTTCCAGAACCGGGATATTAAACCCACTCAGGCGCAAAACGGATTGAAAGGACAGGTGTCCTCTTGGCCTAGCAGAGACGGGCGGGAGGCGGGGTCTGCCTGGACAAAGAAACCCACCGTGGTCCAAGCCACCCTAGTGCCCATCAGACATCATCACAAGGGGCTCAGTCTTGATGGCCTTCATGATAATTGTGGCCCTGGGTGAATGTTGTCACTGCTGCCGCAGGCTGACACGGACAGTCATAAACGGGGGTCCTTAAAGGGACGTTCTCTCATAATGAGATTCTCTGGCCTTCTTCCCACATGGAGAGAGGCCCTTTGGAAGCCAGAGGAGATTGGGGAGAAGACAGGAGGAGGAAAAACAAGAATCCAATTAAACCCTCAATTCGAGCAGAGTAAATGAATTTGACTTTAGGTGATCAAGAGCGAGAAAACTTCTAATTAGACACACGGCAAAGCTGGGGCTGAGCACGCTCGTGACCCGCCCTCCTGCCCGCCCCCGTCACTTTTTAGATAAATGTTAAGGATTAGAATGAGATGTAATTAAAATCCGTCAATCCCATATACTTGCTGTGGATGGGGTTTGATGAGACTCACCTACTTTCTCCTTTATCAGGAGCTTCCGCCCCCCTCCCAACTTCTGATTGGCTCTTGTCATCAGCCAATCCCTTTTGAGCAGGGGGAGGGTTAGCGCAGGAGGGGGCATGCCTTTAGTGGTCCTTCAAACACCATGAGAAGGTTGAGACCAGGGCTTATCTGGAAGTGGCAAATTGACAGAGGTAAACTGGAGGCTGTAGAACAAAGTCCGGCTCATATGTGAGTTTAAAGAATTTGAAATGCATTTCTGGCACCACCAAATCAGTATATTTCACATAAATATTAGGATTTTCCGGTTTCTTTCAAAACATCATAGATCTGGCGGTAACAGGCCTGTCTGTATTCTCATACAGCACCCATTGGCTCAAGCTGAATAGCGGCCACCATTTAGACAGGATGCTTGTGCCCCTGCTCTGACCCCTCCAGTTTCCTGATTCACTTACCCACGTGGCCGGTCAGCCCGGAGACAGGTGGGTGTGCAAGCTCTGGTTTAGGTCTTCAATCTCTAGGTGAAGGGAGGTGCCTAAGGGTCCACTCTGAATCTCCTCCCCACCCCCATGCCTTTGCTTACGCTGAACACTCTGCCTGGAAAGCCCGTCTTCATGTGGAGTCCCAAGCGTCCTTCAAGGCTCTGTTCAAAGCCACCTCATCCAGGAAGAGCCTCCCATCTCCTCAGCGGGAATTTGTCTCTCTCTGTCCTGGCTTTTGGGATACTTGGTGTCTGTCCCCCAACAGCCCCGCTCTGGTGTGAGATGGTGTATCTCCTCGCTCCAATGGGCTGTGAGTTTTCTAAGAGCAGGGTCTGTCTGATTTGCCCTGGCTCCGTCCAAGTTCCCAGCACAGGGCCTGGCCTGGGATAGACCCCAATGAATGTGAAGCGAAGGGGACTGAGCACATCCAGGGCAGTACCAGGTTGGGCAAACTCGGGGAGTGACCAATGCCACCGTTGCCTCTTCTCGGCCCTCTTTACACTTCTCATGGCCCCTTTTCTTCTTCTTTTTCAGGCCTCAGGCAAGGGGGTTTCTGTAAACAGAAATTCTGTTTAGCACGACAGACAGATGCGCCATTGGTGGGCTCGCAGGCGCACGAAGGTGAAAGTTCTGGGGGGGAGAGCTTGGGAAGCGAGGTCTCCCAGGGGACACATAGAAACCGTGATTTATGTTGTGGTCCATCTAGTTCCCTCACCCGGCTATGATCCAGTGTCCCAGGTAACTCACTTGCCCTATCTGAACCTCAGGGTCCTCATGTGAAAAATGATAATAATATTATAGTGTAAGTGCCTGACAATTAGCTTTTTTTTGACTGTAATGTAAGTGCCTGACGTTAAGCTTTCGATTGCAGACGCCTCCTTGTCAAAGACATCCATCTCGAATAAACAACTAGAAGAAGAGCCAGGCTGCACCTCCCCCCCACCCCCAAGAAGTCCCCTTTGGGGAAGCCCTGGGTGACCTGCAGGACTGACCGCAACAATGGCCCTGCGTTTTCCTTCCCACACTTTAATTCTTGTTCTTATGGTTGCAATCCGCCAATAAAAAGTGAGCTGCAAAGCCCTAGGCCCCCACCTTCAACCTCAATAAAGGCAGAACCCCAGGTCTGCTCGCTCTCTCTCTTTCTCTCTCTCTCTCCCCACTGGGGACCTCGCTGTGTGGCTCTGAGTATGCTGTGTGCCCGCCAGGGCCTGTGAGTAATAAAGCTTGTTTTTCCAATGTCCCCGATAGCTGTTGCTGAGGTGTGTCTGCAATGATAATAAAAACCACAAGATTCTGTCCAGCCACAACGTGGGCTCTGGCTGGGGCAACGTCTGAGGGGGCTGCCGCAAGAGCACAGGCGCCCAGGTGAGGCCTGGGCATTCCCAGCTGATAGCATTACTGTCCATAGGCCAAGACTAAAGCATAACAAATACCTCGAACATGTTTCTTAAAAAGGAAAAATTTCCACATGACCCAGCAATTCCATTCCTGGATATGTATCCAGTGAAAACGCATGTCCACACAAAGACTTGCATGCGTATGTTCATAGCAGCACTATTCGTTATTCGTAGTAGCCTAAAATTGAAACTATAAATGACCATCAGTTGGTAAATGGGTAAACGAAATACGGCATGTCCGTACCGTAGAATACCAGTCAGCCTTTAGAAGAAACAAGCTGATATGTACGAACTAGAACATGGATGAACCTCAGAAACATACCGGTGAAAGAAGCCAAACACAAAGGTAGCATTCTATTCGTACAGAAGGTCTAGGAAAAGCAAGTCTACAGACGCAGAAAGTAGGTTAGCGGCCGCCTGGGGCAGGAAAGGGGTTAGACAGGGATTAACATAAATGAGCACAGGGATGTTCTGGGGGTAATGAAAATGTTCTAAAACCGATGATGGTAGCTGCACTACTTGATAAGTTTACGAAAAATCATTGCGTTGTAAAGTTGAAGTGGGTAGATTTTATGATATGTAAAATACTCCTCCATAAAGTTGTGAAAAATCGCTTTCTGCACAGAGTGGTGGAGAAACGCACCGGCGACGGCACACACGTGGTGCCCGGCTCAGTCCCAGGCGTTGCCAGGTGCTTCATGCAGCTTGGTTCTGCCATTTTCCACCTGCAGAGCTCTGACTCAGGGCAGTGTCAATGATCGGGGCAAAATGGCTTGTGGTTTCTGGTTTCCATCTGAGGCATTGCCTTAAGGACACTGTTTAAATGTCTGCACCTCCCCTCTCCAGGCTCCATGGGCCTCCGTGTCCTGTAAATCCTTCCTCTTGGTGGGCCTGGCGCCTGCCTCCTCCTGTGGCCTTCTCCATCCCCGACACTCACTCGTCTTTCCTAGACTGTTGTGACAGCCCCTGGCCAGGCATCCTCCTTGCCCTGGGGTTCTGCCTCTTTCTCATTGGTCCTGCAGGAGCTTCCAGGCTGCACTCTAACCCTTCACTGGCTCCCCAGCAAAGCCTCAAGGCCAAAGCAAAGCCCCAGGCCTGCAGGCTCTGCAGGTGGTTTTCTCCCACTCTTTCATTTCACTGCTCCGCCTTCAAACAGCTTTCTACCTTGCCCTGGACCCCACGGCCTTTGTTTCACCTCCACACCTGTGCCAGCCACGTTATTTCTGCTGGGATGGCCTTCCCACCACCCCAATCGTGACGATACACCCTCCTCTGAGCACCAGCCGCCAGCGACACTCATCTGAGAGGAAGAGGGGAGTATGGAGCCACACAGACTCAGATGGTTCTGGACCTGGCTCTGCCTCCTAGCAGCCGAGACACTGAAACACCCTGAGCCTCGGGTTCCTCAGATGTGAAATAGGTGTGGTATTGATGTGTGACACACGGAGCAGGCTAGTGTCTTTCTTGCTCACAAGATTGTGATGTCTGAGAGTGCAGGGATCATGGACTACACACCTCCCTGTCCCCTCCGGAGTGTAAGTCCTGGAGACATAGGCCTGCGACTGGCACAGGGCTGTGTTCAATGGCTCATCTATGAATGGATGGGTGGATGGATAGATGGATGAAATAATGAAGGAAGGAAGGAAGGAGGGAAGGAAGGAAGGAAGGAATATCTTGGTTGTTTCTTTTTCTAGTGCTGGTGCATGTTTGGCAAATGTCCCCCCTTCTCACCTGCCATTCTTCCAACAAGCCTTTGCTTGGGTGTCCCCACGTGCTGGCTGTTGACGTGGGGTTCTGGCTGTGGAAGAAAGGCCATGATGGTACACCACTCTTCCTCTGCCTGACTCTGTACTCCCTTCCTCCATTCACATGGGTGTTCCTGGCCCTGCTCCCTTCCAGGCTGCCTCTGGCCCTTGGGACTCAGTCTCTTTGGTGTTTGACTCCAAGGCAGATGGATGTTGTCATTCATTCATTCATTCAACTCATATTTCCTAGGGTACCACTGTACCAACCAATATTCCAGGCTGGAGAGCAGACAAACAAGGATCCCTGCCTTCCTGAGCTGTTTTCTAGTGTGGGAGAAAGATGGCATTGTAGTGATAATAACTAACTGAATAAGTAAACTGTTTTTATTCGAGCATCTGCTAGCAATGAGTGCCACAGAGAAAACCCAACAGGCAATGGGGTTGGTGGCAATTTTGAAGGCAGACCTCACAGAGAGCATACCATTGGATAGAGGCTTGAAGGAGGAGCCATGCTAATCTTGGGTTGGGGCAGAGTGTTCAGGCAGAGGGAAGAACAAGTGCAAAGGCCCTGAGGCAGGAGCCTGTTGTGTCAGGGTAGGAGGTGAGGCCAGGGAGTGACAGAGGCCAGTCAGAGGCCACGGGTAGAGTTGAGCCTTTGTTCTGGATGGAGAGGGAGCCACTGGAGTGTTTTCAACAGTGAGTGAAGTGATGGGACTTACACCTTCCCCTGCCTGTTATGTTGAAAAGAGGCTGGCCATGATAGCGGCTACCAGTTTTCAAGAACTTGCTCTCTCCCAGGCACAACTCCATGTCCTTTGCCCATTTCAACTCAATCTTCGCAACCCCGCGTGGTGGGGACTGTTATCCAGTTTTAAAGAGGGGGATAAGTGAGGCTCAGACAGGCAGTTTGCCCAAGTTCACAGAGCCTGTAGGTGGCAGGGCTGGGTAGAACCCAGCCAGCAGTCCAGCCCAGTGCTCCCTGCTCTGCATAGCCTCTTGGGTGGGTCAGTGCAGGGTTGTGAATTCAGAGTGACCTAAATGCAAAGCCTCATTCCATTTCATAGCTGAGGGGCCCTGGGCAAATTACTCAACCTCTCTGTGTCTTAATGTCTCCATCTGTACACTGGAGATCAAAATACCAACCTCAGAGGTTGCCTACATAGGACAGGTCATGTGGATAAAATTCTCTGTGTGTTGGGGTAGGATTTCCTTAGGAGCTGAGGGTTTGGCTGCTCAGCCTGACCGCCCTCCAAACCCCAACTCCTTCTCCTGTCCCAGTAAAGGATGAGATGACCTTTGAAGATGGTGTTTCACTGTGGAATCTTGGTCCACTCTCTCCCTTTCCCTGGGCCTCAGTTTATCCTTCTGGAGAGAGGAAGGGCCTGTGTGGCGCTGGTCTAGGTCTCTCCCATCTCTGAAGTTTAATGATTGACCTTGGTAACCTTTGCCTACCCTCCCCATCCACCTGCCCTGATCTCTGCAGCTCTTGCTCAGGGCCCCAAGAAAGTAGAGCACCCCAACAAGTACATAAAGACCTGACCAAGCCCCCAGCTCTTTACCCAAGGCCCGCTGCTGGGAGGTGGCCAGGCCTTCTCACAGCCAGAGATGTTGAAACCCTTTGCACGTAGGGACTCCACTGTGGGAGCTGCCTGCACACCCAGTGGGGACCAGCTGTGCTGCCCGAGCATGCCCAGGACCCCCGGGGTTCCGAAGCAGATGGCTGCTCTCAGAGCCTAATTATCCACCTGCCCATGGCCCCACACAGACCCTCGCTGCCACAGTCATCCTCTGCCTTCCTTGCCCTGGAGAGGATGAAGGAAAGAAGGAAGGAAGGAAGGAAAAAAGGAAGGAAGGAAGGAAGGAGGGCAGCAAGCAGGACAGCCCACCCAGCGGGGTGGCCTGTGGGCTCAGGGGGATGTTCTGGGAACTGACTCCAAGGAACATGCGTTTGTTTGGGAGAAGGGGCCCAGCTCTGGAGTCAGTTGTTTTAGTTCTGACTCTGCTGTATCCCAAAGAGGTTGCTGAAGCTCTTTGGGTCTCTGTTTTGCTGTCTGTGAAATGGATGTCATATTAATTTATTCTTCCCAGCGGGTGGGGTGGCTCTGAGAGGAAAGCCTGGGCTGCCGCTGATGGGAAGGCTGGTCCCCGGCTTGAGCACGCTCTTTTACCATGGCGCTGGTCATGCTGGTTTATGAGTTTCATGTCTGTCTCCCACCAGGCTGGGTGCCCAAGAGGGCTGGAGCTAGGTCTGATTCATTAGTGTTCCCGGTGCCCTGCACACAGCATGGTATATAGTTGGTATTCCGCAGTTGGTTACTGAAATATAAATAATGGAAAATGTTTGCCACTGAGTATTTATATTTTTCATTTTAGGTTGCTGTCAGGGCTACTTTTTGGCCAAATTGAGATTAATGAAGTTTGTCTCCGAGCCCTGCCCACTTTACTCTCCATGTCCTTCTTTCTCTTCACTTGGTATCCTCTGTCTTCTTCTATCATCAGTCAGCTGTCATGGAGGAAATGATCTGTGTATCTAATTTATACTAAAATGAAAAGGACTGATAGGACTATCTGTCATTCTTTATATTTCTGTAATGGACAATCTGTAATCCAAAGGGATGAAACTTAATAGCCAGCCACAGGCAGTTCAGTGCCCCTTGCCAGCCTCATCTCCTGGTACTCATCTTTTTGCTCCTTCCCCTTTCCCCATTGTGTACATTTCTGGTTCCACCACACCAGATAGCGCGGTAGATCTCTGGGACTTCAGAGATGATCCTGGCCTCCCAATGCAAGGTAGGAAATATGGTCCTCCAGCCTTTGCTTGACACCCCACAAACCAGGAAGCGCAAGTGACCAGGAGCTTGCTACCTGTAAGGAAGCCCATTCCATTGCTATAACTAAATTGAAAACTTCTCTCCATTAGTCCATCTTGCCCTTGTATGCCCTCTGGAGCAAAAATAAAACAGAGTAACTTTGTCCTCTTTGATATAATAGCCCTTCCCCTAAATAAATGCCTCTAGACTTGCTGCATCCTGAACACGCCCTGAATGTAATTCCCTCCCCACTAGCCTTTGCTCTTTCTCTCTCTTTTCCTGTGCCCTCTACCTTCTGAGGTCGCGTTCCAGTCTGAGGCCATCCTGTGCTCTTGTTTTATTTGTAGAGCAAGCATGACAGGCAGCACCCTGAGCCCAATGGCCTTGTGGTTCTTTCCCAGCTCAAGTTCTCAGAAGCCCTTTGTGGAGTTCTGTCGACATTAGCAACATTAGTGAACAACTCATGTTTAGTGAGTGCTCACTCCATGCCAGCTGCTCTTAGAAGGGGCTCTTCATGGATTACCTAACAAAACCCTCACAGCAATGCCTCAAATAGACATTATCTTTTTCACCACTTACTGATGGAAAAACTGAGGCACAGGCTCACTTTGTAATGTCCCTAAGATCAACTAGCTAAAAGTAATGGAAGCAGGATTCGAACTGAGATTGTCTGATTTCATGGACCATACTGACCACTAAGATCTGGTAAACATTTGATGCTTTTCTCATGCAGGTCTGTGTGTGCATGTATGCACACACTCAGCACACATCCCACACCACGCACTCACACACACACTACACACTACACGGACACATTGCATACCTCACACACCATAGATACCCCCCCACCTCACATACCACACACACATCACACCACACTACAAATCACATACATGCTTACTACATGCCACACACACCACGTATGCCACACACACATACACAGAGCTATATTGGCTTATGTAAATTTAAAGTGCAAAATTTGGTAAGTTTTCACTCATTAAACCATCTGTGCAATGAACTCATAATAATAAGCACACCTCCCTTCCCTAAAAGTTTACCTCTCAACTCTCTGTGATTCCTCTTGCCCAAACAACCTTCTCCCCCATCTAGTCAACAATTGATCTGTTTTCTGGTTTATATTTTCTAGAACTTTCTAGAATAACTGGACTATCCTATGGTATATACACTTTTTGTCTGGCTTCTTTAAGTCAGCATAATGCCTTTGAGATTCATCCCCACTGCCGCGTGTCGGTCATTCCGTTTTATTGCAGAATAGTATTTCATTGGCTGGAGGAGTATCCAGTCGCCTGCTGATAGACACCTGGGTGGATTTCAGGTTTTGGCTATTACGTATAAAGCTGCAGTTAGGATTGGGTGTGTATGGTGATTACTAGAAGGAAAGCAGGGTATGGGAGGTAGAAGAGGGTGTAGGGCAGGGGTGTCAAACTCTTTTTCACCGGGGGCCACATCAGCCTCTCGGTTGCCTTCAAAGGGCCGAAATAATTTTAGGACTGTATACATGTAACTACTCCTTAACTGCTAAGGAATTGAAATTACATTCAGCCCTTTGAAGGCAACCGCGAGGCTGATATGGCCACCCCTGAAAATGAGTTTGACACCCTGGTCTAGGGGGATAAACAATGATGGAAGGAGACTTGACTACACATATGTGTTGTGTTACGGAATTGTACACCTGAAACCTATATAATTTTATTAACCCATGCCATCCCAATAAATGCAATAAAAATAACATTGAATAAAAATAAATAAATTCTAAGAATAAAAACAAGATTTGTGTACAGGTCTGTGTATGGACATGTGTTTTTATTTCTCATGAGTAAATACCTAGGAGTGGAATGTTTGGATCATATCACAGGTGCATATTTCACTTTTTAAGAAACTGCCAAACTGTTTGCCAAAGTGGCTGAACCACTTTCCGGTCCCACCAGCAGCCTATGAGAGTTCCAGCTGAACCACTCCTTCTCCGACGCCCAGGATGGGCAGCCACGAAACAGGTGTACGGTGGTTTCTCACTGCAGTTTTTTTATTTCCCTAATAGTTACTGATGTCAAGCATCTTTTCATTTGCCTATACACCATCTTCCATGCATCTTCTTTGGTGAGTAGCTGCTCAAATGTTTTACTTATTATTATTATTACTTAAAAAATTGGGTTGTTGTCATTGTAATTTGAAGATCTTTCCCCATCACAAGACTGAAAAGTCTATGAAGGTAGAGACTGTGTCTGCTCTGTTGTTCATGGGGATAAATGAGGCTCCAGCACCCAGGGCAGGGCCAGGAATACAGTCAGCACTCAATGAACATTTGATACATTTTGAATAAGTTTGAGTGAATGAGTGAGTGAATGAGTGAATGAATGGCGTTTCTGTGTGAGGCTGGAGTTGACCAGCTATACCTGGAGGAAGGTCAGGAGAACCAGCAAGAGCCACCAGAGAGGGGCAGGTAGAGTCTAGAATGAAGGGGAGAAGCAGAAGATGGAAGAACAAGATGGAGCCCACGGAGATGCACTCAATCTGGGTCCCTGTGAAGAAGCCCCCACACCTGGCTCCAGACCCTCCAGGGTGGCCAGAAGCTTCTACAGTGTGCTGATTCCACCCAAATTGTCAAAGACTTCAGGGGCCCACAGCAGGTCCCAGACCATCCCTCTTTCTTTCCCTCTCTGTTATCAGCTCCCCATCCATCACAGAAATCGAGAGCCTCACCCCAAGGGAATGACTGACTATCTAAGGAAGGGGATGATAGGCCTGCCGAGCGACTCTGCCCGGGAGATTTTAGGGCAGTTTCAGCTGCAGCTGTGTGCCCCGTTCAGATAGAACAGCTTCAGACTTTGACCATAAAATGGTGTTGCCTTGAGGGCGGAACTGACCCCATAACCACAAGATTGAAGTCACAGCAAGCTTCCCGAAAGACAGAGCACACGGTGAAGCCTTCCAAGAAGTCTGAACACCGCCCCCTCCCTTGTCTTCAGAAGAGGTCTCCCGCTCACGAAGGGCATCACATTGACATGTTTAGAGTTATTTCCCAGTGGTTTTTCTATCAGTCACTGGACTGGGGGTAGATAGAAAAAGCATTAATTAATTAGAAGCCAACATTAAAAATAGGTCATGAGTTCTGTAACCATGCTTTGCCATCTTGCTCATTTTTAATATCTGGTGGGCCTCATCACAAGAATGCCTTGAAGGTTCAGGCCCAATCTCCCTGGGGCCGAAGGCTGGGGAATGAGGCCTTCCTCACCTCCCTGTCCCACCAGAGACCCCCACTGTCCTCTGCCCGAGCCCCAGCAGTCCCAGCTCTGCAGAGGACCCAGGAGGCTTTCAAAGAGCAGGTCTGAGCTCAGGGACCCTGGGAGAACCCAACCCCCAGCAGCCTGCATGGACTTGATCACCCCAACTTCTATTTAAGTGCAGGGGAGACGTGATGAGTCTGTTTTGCTGCTGAAGAAATCGAGATGGAGCTGGGTAACTGTGGTGGACATGAGTGCTATTTGCCTGGCTCTCTGTTCTCTGAGCACATGGTAGGATTGTAGTTCCTGGAACCTCTGCCATTGGGTGGGGTCATGTGGCCATTCTGATCCATGAATGGGGAGCTGAAATGATGTGGGTCACTGCTAGGCTAAAGCATTTTGTTGAAGATACAAGACTTTCTAGAACATTCTTTCCCTCTGTCCTTGCAAACAGCAGTATATGAGGTGATGGCTGCTCCATTAGCCTAGATTTTTAAGTGAGAATCACACCAGTGGAGATCCTGATCAATCTGTGATGAACATGTAGTGTGAGTAAGAAACTGGCCTCTGGCCCTTGCTGGGTATCTCAGGTGGTTAGAGTGTCCTCCCATATGCCAAGGTTGTGGGTTCGATCCCCACTCAGGGCACATACAAGAATCAACCAATGAATGCATAAATATGTGGAACAATAAATCAAAGTTTCTCTCTTTCTCTCAAGTCAAGAAAGAAAGAAAGAAACGAGAAAGAAAGAAAGAAAGAGAAGAGAAAGAAAGAAAGAAAAAAAGAATGAAAGAAAGAAAGAGAAAGAAATTAAGACAGTAGCCTCTGTGGTTGTAAGCCACTAGGATTTGGGGGTTGTTTGTTACTGCAGCATCATCAGGCTTACCCTGACAGGCACAGAAAAAAAAATAACCCCATTTGCAGGGCATCTTCTATGCTTCAAGCCAAATGCAAGAAGTGTCTTATTTAATCTGCATGGAGGAAATGCAGAGAGACAGATCAGGATAGTGCAGGTGGACAAGAAGGTCCGAAACCAGAGCAGCCGCAGCAGCAGGTGCGGGGAGCAGCAAGAGATTCAAGATGATTCAGGAGATGGTGTGGATGGGCCGGGTGACTAAGGGGACTCACGAGGATGCTCAGGTTCCCAGCTCGTTTGTTCTGTGGGTTGTGCAGACTTTGCCCTGGTTTAGTTGACATATGTGTGGCAATGTTGACTCATTTGGAGAGTGTGGTTACCAAGGTTCAGAAATTTTTTGCCATGTGTGTTCCCCTGCTAAGAAACATCCTCCCTCCAATCCCTGGTCTCTTCTTAGACTTGACTTTAACATTCTCTTGACCTCACATCTTACTTAGCCAGGAAGAGACTGGAGTTGGAGAGAAAATTTGCAGTGACTGGTTCCTCACACGGCCTGCCAGTTGTGGCGCGTACCTCTCACTTCCTGTCTTGAGATGTCTCTGCTGCTCCTTGAGGAAGTGTCTGTGGGAGCCCTCTGATGCATGATCAACTCCAAGTGAGTGGGAACCAATGCCTGTGGAGCCACTCTGGGTCATCGGGGGTGGGAGGCTGACGGATGCCTCCCCGGACAATTCTGAGATGCATTTCATAAAACCCCACTGGAGGGTCAACTCCATGATGCGTCCTTGTCCAGGACTCCCCTCCCTCCCGTTTCACTCTCCTGTCCTATTTTTTAAGTCCTTGGAACATCTTCACAAATAAACTACCAGCACATGATTTTGTCTTGGGCTAGGCTTTGAGGGAACCCAGGCTAAGACCCTAGACTTTTCTAAACTTGGACAGTTGGCTCTTTGAATAGAAGGGGGAGACTTTACATTTATCCAGATTACATGAAATCTAAATCCAAAATGGTCTGGTATCAAATAAGGCAGAGGGGTCTGATCAGAGGATCTCAGCATTGACCTCGCCATGTGGTTTTGTTTCTTAAATGGGGGAGAGGGGACCATTTCCTTTGGTCATTCAGAGAGTTTCCTAGAAGGTCTGGCAATTTTCACTTGCTTCTGGAAGCCTTCGGAACTTTCCTGATGCTTCCTTTCAGGCTTGATCTGAAAATTAAAAAAAAAAATCAGTGAGAAACTCATTTCACTTGTTCCTTTCCAGGTCTCTGAACTTGAAAATATAACAATATAAAGGGTTTTTTTTTCCCCCAGCAGAATTATAAAAAGGACAGTGAGATGGCAGCCAGGCAGGAAGCCGAGAGGGATGAAGGGAGAAGATGCTACCTGCTGGGAAGCAAATAAAGAGAGATAGCACATCAGACTCTGGGGAGGAATGCAGGTCATCTGCGGTGGGAGGGAGGGCCCACTTCTCTTTGCAGCTGGGGAACCTTAGCCCAGAAGAGGAGGCAGGCGCTGTGAGGAGCATGTGGGAAGGCAGGTCTGGGGGCCAGAGGAAGAAAGGGTCTCGCTGAGTACAAACATTAGTGGACTGGGTTAGGGGAGGAGATGGGGGTCATGCCGAGCCCTGTAACCATCCTCCTTTGCCTACTTCAAGATCCATGACAAGGGAAGGGGGAGCACAGAAAAGTCAGTTCTGCTGATGCAGACCCCAGGAGAAAGAGCTTCAGGTCTGATAAAATACAGTCATAGGCGGACATTGCAAATCCTTCTTGATCCACTAACGGATGAGAACCGGGGATGGGTGAGCATGTGGACACAGAAACAGCACTGAGTCTCAGTTCTGCTTCTTAGGACCCATCACTTAGCCTCTCTGAGCTTCAAACACATAAAGAGCCATGCCAACTTAATAATGAAAAGACAAATAATCCAATTAAAAATGCACAGAGAATCTCACTAGGTATTTCTCCTAAGTATACATACAAATAGCCGAGAAGCACATGAAAAGATGCTGGATGTTGTTAACCATTAAGGAAATGCAATCAACACCACGATGAGATACCACATCACATCCGCTAGGATGGGTGTGAGTAAGAAGGCCCACAATAATAAGTGTTGGCGAGGATGTGGAGAAATCAGAACCTTCGTACATTTCTGCTGGTACCGTGAAGTGGTACGTGTGCTTTGGAAAACAGTCTGGAAACTCCTCCAAGGTTAACCATGACATTACCATGTAACTCAGCAATTCCACACCTAGGTATGCAAAGCATATGTCCACACAAAAGTCTGTACATAAATGGTTACAGCAGTATTGTTCACAATAGCCAAATGTGAAAAACCTCAGAGGATGAATGGAGAAATAAATGTGGTGCATGTGTACAGTGGCTTATTATTTGACAATAAAAAGAAATGGAATTCCGATATATGCTACAACACAGATGCGCCTTAGAAATACTATGCCAGGTGGAAGAAGCCAGACACGAAAGGTCACATGTTATATGATTCCATGGGTAGGAAACGTCCAGAAAAGGCATACCTGTGAGGCAGAAAGTTGGTTTCCTAAGTGTGAATTGGACGAAGTGAGGTGTGACTGCTGATGGCTATGGTTTTGGGGGGAAGGAGGTGGTGAAATGTACTAAAATTGGTTGTGGTGGTGGTTGCACAACTACGTGAATGTACTAAAAGCCATTGAACTGTACACTTTAAATAAGGGAGTTGTGTAGTGTCACACGTAAACACAATAGTGTAGTATGTAAACATACCACACCATACAAAGCTGTGTAACAGCCTTATTATATCTTAATATAATTAATACCATATTACATCTTAATATAATAAATAATAAATATAATATAAAAAGGAGTGCATTTCCCCTGCTGATTCCTGGCATTGAGCAACTTTTCATGCACCTGTTACCCATTTGCGTGTCTTCTTTAAAAATAATAGGTGAATTTCCTCTGCCCATTTTTTAATTGAATTGTTTTTCCGCTGAGTTGTATGACTTGATATATTTTGGATATTAACCCCTCATCAGACATAAGCCTTGCAAACACTTTTTCTCCTTCCCTAGATTGCCTTTTCATTTTGCCGATGCTTCCCTTCGCTTGGCTGAAGATTTTTGGTTTGACATGTTCCCACTTATTTTCTCTTTTGTCACCTTTGCTTTTGATGTCAAATCCTCCAAATCATTGTCCAGACTGATGTCAAGGAGCTTACCCCCCTAGGTTTTGTTATAGGAGTTTTACAGTTTTGGGTCTTAAATGTAAGTCTTTAATCCATTTTGAGTTTACTTTTGTGTATGGTGTAACATAGGGGTCCAGTTTCCTTCTTTTGCACACTGATATCCAGTTTTTCCAGCACCATTGATCAAAGAGACAATGGTATAATCTTGACCCCTTTGTGGTGAGTTATTGACCGTATAGGCCTGTGTTTATTTCTGGGCTCTCTATTCTGCTCAGTTAACCTCCATGTCTGTTTTTATGACAACACTATCCCAATTCCTATGGTTTTGTAATACAGTTTGAAATTAGGAATTGTGATGCCTCCAGCTTTATTCTTTCTCAAGACTGTTTTGACTGTTTGGGGTCTTTTGTGACTCCATACAAACTTAAAGATCATTTTTTCTATTTCTGTAAAAAATGAAAAATTTTAACAGAATTTTGACAGGGATTGCATTTAATGTGTAGATTGCTTCCACGAATCACCAGGGACCTGCAAACCAAAACCACGATGAAATGTCCTCTCACACCTGTCAGAATGGCTATTATCTAAAAGACAAGGAGTTAGTGCTGGTGAGGAGATAGAGAAGAGAGAACTTTGGTGCACTACTGGTGGGAATGTAAATTGGTGCAGCTACTATGGAAAACAGTATGGAAGTTTCTTAAAAAATTCAAAATAAAACCACCATATGACCCAGCAGTCCCACTTCTGGGTATTTATCCAAAGGAGATGAAAACAGGATTTCAAAGAAATTATCTGCACTCCCACGCTCATTGAGCCGTTATTCACAGCAGCCACGATATGGAAACAACCTGAGTGTCCTCAGCAGATGAACGGGGTGTGTGTATACAATGGAATACTATTCAGTCATGAGAAAGAAGGAAGAAATCCTGCCATCCGCAGCAGCATGGATGCACCGTGACAGCACTGTGCTAAGTGAAATAAGCCAGAGAAAAATAAGTATCACGTGACCTCACTTACATATGGGATCTGAGAAAAAGGCAAGCTCATAGAAACAGGGGAAGAACAGTGGTTGCCAAGAGTCCGGGGGTGGGAGAAACGGGAAGGGTGGGGGAGCGGCACAAGCTTGTAGCTGTAAGACGAACAGGGCCTCAGGATCTAATGTCCGGCATGGCGGCTGTAGCTGATAACCCTGTACTGCATAACTGAACTTTGCTAGGAAAGTAGAACTGAATCTTCTCATAAACAAACAAAAAGACAAGTACGTGAGATGATGGGTGTGATGGTAATTAGCTAGTTGGGGAGAATCATTCATAATGTGTTTGTGCATTGAATCCCCACGGTGTACACTTTAAATCTTCCCATTTCATTTGTGAATTACAGCTCAATAAAGCTGAAAAAAAGAAAAAAATAAATGCATTTTGTTGGACACAGATTGTATCTCAATAAAGTTGAATGAAGAGTCTAATACGTGTGTGTGTGTGTGTGTGTGTAGTAGGTTCTGCTGTTATTTTCATTTTCAGAGAAAGAAACTGAGAAACTGGGGCCCAGACAGGTTAAATGATTTGCCCAACGGATCCAGGTCTCCACTGAGCCTTGTACAGATGCACAGCATCCAGGGTGGTTGGCTCAGGATGCAAGGCAAGGGCCCCACATCTGCTGTTGGGGTCAGGAGGGACCCAAGAATCACTTGGACGGGAAAGACCAAGCAGTCTGGATGCTGCCGGGGGCTCCAAGAGCTGCAGAGAGATTCCACGTGCAGCCTGGCCCCTGCGGGGGTGCCGTGCCTGCGAGGGGACCGTGTGTACTCGTGCTGTTCGCCGAGGCTGTGCCAGGACCCAGCGAGGCTCCTCCCATTAAATACATCATTGCATAGTGTACTCAGCCATGCCAAGAGGTGGGTGCCACCACTCCCCCACATCACAGAGTGGGGAACAGGGGTTAGGGGCCTTGCCCAAGGTCCACAGCTGTACTACCAGCCCATTGTGCCCTCGACAGGAGCTGGGGGCCTAGATGATTCCAGTACCCAGAAGGCCTCCCATCCCCTTGGACTCCATCTGCATTGGACTCACCTCTCAGATCTCACATGCTCCTTTCAGGTCCTAGGCGTCATTGCCCGCCCCCTGCCATCTGTGGCAGAGAGGTTGCTGCAGAGTCTCTAGGGTCCCCAGGAGCTGGTGCTCTTCTCCACATGATTGATGGCCAGTGGCTGGCCTGGGGTGATGACTGCCCCATGGCCCTGATTAGAGCCTTGGCCTGATTTGGGTACTGGCCCTGTTTCTGAGTTGATATGTGACCCCTTCCTTGGTCCCTACTACCCTTGGATTCCCATTTCTAAAACAAGGGGCCAGCTGCGTGATCAAAGTTTCCTGCAGCCTCTGATACCGTGTGGACCCCAAGCATGGTCAGCACTGGGGAAGGGACACAGGAGGAGAAGGCCGTGGGCTGCAGCCAATCTGCAGGGCAAGGCAGGGCCAAGGCTGTGTGCTCGGATTCCTTCAGCTTCAGCTGGCTCTGCGAGCCCACCCTGACCTCCGCGACCACAGCAGTTAGCTTCATGAGCTTGTTCCCTTTGGCTCAGCCCCTTGGGGAGCGGCCTTTGAGGCCATCCAGGCAGTGCCCCAGCCTGTTGGAAGGGCTGCTGGGGCTGGCCCTGGGGGCCGAGAAGGCTCAGCCTGGGGAGCACACCCTTCACAGTAGCTATTTTTAAAGAGCTTCTTTCCCTCTAAGGGTCTTCCATGTTTTTGATGTTGGCTATTTCCTCCTGCTCTCTGGACAAAGCAGGTGGGATTTCAGAGAATTAAGCAGAAATGTGGCAGTGTGACCCTTCATTAATGTCACCACACAGCATGGGGCTCGGGGGTCACACTGGGATTTACTCAAATGTTTAATTCATGTTCCAGGGGTTCAGTTCAAAGATACACTTATCTCCAGAATGAGGGAAGAGACTTGAAGCAGAGATGTTTACAGGGCTGAGAGGGGCAGGATGTAGGGGAGACAAGAGGGGAGGGAGGGAAGGAGGGAGTGGTAAGAGAGAGGCTGGGGGTTAAAGAGAGAGAGAGAGAGAGAGAGAGACTCTCTGAGAGAGTTCTCTCATCTCAGAAGCACCTGGACAAGAGAGACTCACAGAGACGGGCAGAGAGACTGGCCTGAGCAAGGCTGTGCACAGCAGTAGAGGTGGAAACACACTTGGCTGTGAATTTTGGCTTTACCTTTTATTAGTCGTTTGAACTTGGATGTAACTGAATCAGAGGGTTTTGTGAAGATTAAAATCTAAGGTATGTAATTCCCAGACCGGTGCGTGACATATCGTCGGCACTTAATAAATATTCCTCTGGGACATTCTTTACCTTCATTTTTCTGTCTCTAGACAGACTGCTTGCCCTTTGGGGCAGAGTTTGAGTCCTGTTTTTCTCTGGAGCCCGGCACCTGGCCCTGAGGCTGGCTTAGGTCCCAGGCGCCTGTAATGTCGATGACTGCAGGGGCTCAGCAGCGGGCAAGGCCCCCCCAGGAGCCGCAGCCTGCTGATGCACCAGGCAGCCACCCAGGGTGCAAAGCAGACGGGCAGCAGAGGCTCGTGAACAAACACTTACGTAGTTATTCCATGTCCCTTTCCTACCTGTGGCCCAGGCCTCCGCCAGCCCCCAGATGTGAACTGCAGAGCCTCTGTCCCTCCATGCGAATCCCTGAGCTGGTAGTCTAGTTGCCATGGAAACCAGTGGTTTCACATAGCACGAAGCCCAGGGAGACTCAGCAATGGACAGAAACTTGCAAACACATTATGCAGAACCAAAAAAAAAAACAGTCCGGGAGATCGTGGGTGCACTAAACGTTTCACTGCCGCTTGTTTAAGGGGACAGAAAACCCTCCTCAAATCCCAGCTAGAAAAGGGTTTTGTTAAAATATTTATATATATGTTTTTTCTTTTCTTGATGATGCCTTTTTTTCCCTTGGAGACAGATCCCAGCAGACCACAGGCCAGGAGGGCTGAGGACTGCGTTGCCAGCCCTGCGGTCCTGTTGTCCTCCTCAAGGTTCCTGCCATTCCAGCATCTTCTTGCTCAGTGACCCTGAAACTTAGTGGACACCCCTAATTGCACCTGTCTAACCCATGCTGCTCTTGCTTCTGCACACCAGGGAAAGGTTGGACCAGAGGGAAGCACAGGACAGCGTCTTTGCCAGCTCTCCCAGAACCAGAGTCCTCGTGCCGACGGCGGCCCCTTTTAGGTTTATTTGGTTTCTCATTAATACCCTCAGATGGTGGGAGTCTTCCACTTCTAGCCAAGCGAGAGTAAGAGAGTCCAGGGCTGAGAATGTAAAAGGAACAGACGAAAGATGTGAAACAGCCGCTCTTCAACTTGGGGCAACAGGCGATGCAGTGGCGTGAACCCTGAGAGGAGGGAAACAAATGAGGGGAGCCCGTGACTGGCCTCGCTCTCGGCCTGGGGGCTGTCTCCCGGTGGGGGTGGGGGTAAAACCCAGGAGAGAAAATCGGTACAGAGCTCAGCGGCCTGGCTGCCTTGAAGAGACAGAGATTGCAGTTCATGGAGGCTGAAGCTACCAGAACTTGCAGATCATAACCCAGAAAGGAAAGAGATGGGGAAGGAGACAGAGAGAGGACCCCTGCGGTGACGGGCGTGTTCTGTACCAGTGCTGCCGCCCAGGGTGTAAAACCGGGTTACCCCTTTGCAGCACGTTACTGCTGGAGAACCTGGGCAAAGGGTGCACGGGGCTCTGCATTATTTCTTACCACTGCGTGTGACTCTGCAATGAACACAAAGCTTACAAAGTAATGCAAAGTAGAAAGTTTAATTTTTAAAAAGTCTTAGGAAACGACCGTACCTAGTGTTGGCAAGAACGTGGAGCAACTGGGATCCCCATTCATTGCTGGTAGGGGTGAAAAATGTTGAGCCACTTTGCAATAGCTTGCATTTCTAAAACCAAGGTAAACAGACCCTGGCATGGGACCCTGCCATCCCACTCCTAGGTGTGTGCCCAATGAAATGAAAACGGGCGATCATGGGGACGCTGCACTCAAACGTTAGTTACCGCTTTGTTTATATCAACCCCAAGCTGGCAACAACCCGAATATCATTTAATAGCTAAAGAGATAAATTGTGGCATATCCACCAAATGGGAGACTACGCAGCAACAGAAAGGAGTGAGTGACCGACACCTGCAACAAGGTCGATGAGTCCCGGAAGTATTATGCGGAGTGAAAGGGGCCAGTCGCGGGAGGGCGCAGATGGTATGCTTTCACTTATACGATGTTCGGAAAAAGGCAAAACTACAGGGACAGATCACCGGTTGCCCTGGGATGGAGTGGGGGAGGGGACCGACCACAAAGGAGCAGGAAGGGACATTCGAAAGTCACGTAGATGATCTTAACTGGGTTGGTAGCAGTTACATGACAATTTTTGTCACACTTGTCGAATTGGACATTTAAAACTGGTGGATTTTATTATTTGCTCGCTACACCTCAGTGACACTGATTTAAATTCCTATGGAAGAGCATTTAGAAGAGCCTGGTAGATTTCCTAGTCTAACACACTCATTTTAGAGGCGAAAGTGACCAGGGACGTGGGCGGGGAGGAGAAGGTCAGGACAGTTGCACACAGGGCATGCGGGAAGGGTGACAACAGACCCCACCTGGTCAGAGCAGGAGGGAGGGAGAAATGGGAGAGGGGGCAGGGAGACAACACAGGTGATGGGGGAGGGGAGGGAGAGTCCAGGACACGGGACTGTTGTTAACACTACAGCACATTTGCACAAATTAGAAAAAGGCATCCCTCTGGGTGGACCAGTTAGCGAAAAGGCGCCTCCCATGGGTTGACCAATTAGAGAAGGAGGCACCCTGTGGATGGAGTCAGTGGATAATGCCAGAGCACATGGCCTGGGGAGCAGACTGTGCCCCCACTTGTAACTGCTCAGCCAAATGTCCCCACGCAGTGCACGACTGTGAGGCGGGCCTGCCTCTGTACCTGGCGGTGTTATCTGGGCAGGTGTCATTCAGTGGTGACACAGTTTTCTCAGTGGTACGTGGTCATCCCATCTACATACCCTACAGCAGTCCCTCCTCTGGGGCATGCATTACAGCTGAACCCCCGTGTTTGCTCTCTAGCGGCTCCCTCCCTTCTGTGTTCCTTCCCAATGCACACAGGAAGGTTAGAGTATTTTTGGCAAATACACAGCTGTGTGTAAACTCTACGGCCCTCCCCTGCATGTGTCCCTTATAGTCCTCCAGCAGAGCCCTTAGCTGCCATCCCTCTGGGAGCACAGCAACACTCCTGTCCCCTCCCCCAGGGGCACACCAGAGCCTCCTCCTATTGTATCCACCGCAGCTGTCTCCACCCCCTTCCCCAAGACGTTTGTGGGCTATAGTGTTCCCTACAAATTCCTTTCCTGGAAGACATTGTCTTGTGAAAAGCCAGTGTGTGAAATCCATTAGTTTCCCATTTCAATCAGAAGCTATCTATTCTTTTGTGAAGACAACTGATGCCTTGGTTTGCTCATCACCACCAACAAATGTCCGGGGAGGATTTTTCTCTCCCTTTCTCTCCGATTTGCCCACAGATGTCGGCCTTGGATCCCAGAGCTGAATCTGGTGCTGTGGGAGGCCTCAGAAGCCCTCACTCTCACCCTGGCCCTTGCTCCAGGGCTGGGGAGGGGTGTGAGCCCGGCCTCCAGCCTCCGGAGTTCCCACACTGTTTAAGCCACAGCGGCAGGAGAAAGTGCAGGACCAGCAGCCTGTGGGGCAGAGGCTCTTCAGAACCATGTAAACCAGTTTGCCAGAATTTCCCCAGCTGGGCTTTCCTGTGACTCCTGCCGGGCAGGAAAGTCTCAGCGTAGTCCAGGCAAGCCACCACCCCTGTGACAGATGCCGGGGGAGAGGAGGTCTTCTTGATGAGAGCAGGCCCTGACTCTGCTCTCTGAAGACTGGACCCCCGGTGAAAGGTTCCCAGGAGTCGTCATAGGCTTGCCTCATAGGGTTGGCCTGTGGGAACGTATTTTTTTAGTTCAGCAAAGATATACTGAGTGCCTACTATGTGCCAGGCAGTACTCAAGGGGTTGACTGTACAGTAGTGAAAAGAACATACAAAAGGCCCTGCATGCATGGAGCTTCCAGTGGCGGGGGGATTGAGAGAGAGGGAACTGATAAACAAGGATCTGTCCATTGGCCATAAGCGCCGTGGAAAATGAGATCAGGGTAAGGGCATCCTCTTGTTCTATTAGTAGGGTAACCCGAGACAGCCCCATCCAGGAGCCAACATTTGAGCAGGCTTTGAATTAATTGAAGACGTGGGCCAAGCCAATGTCAAAGGAACAGGGTTCGAGGCAGAGGAAACAGCAATGGCTAAGACCTTGGTAGCACAGCATGCCTGGAATGTTTGAGGAGCAGCACAAAACAGTGGCTGGAATGGAGTGGGCAAAGAGCGTGCAATAGTAGTCGCTCCCTGTTTAAGCCGTCATCAGCTCTGATGGGGTAAGCCTCCCAAATGCATCCCATGTCTGTCCACTTCCCTCTGCCTCTAGAGCTATTGCCCAACCCCAAGCCGCCCTCCCCTCTCACCTGGACCAGTCTCTCCTCCACTCTCGCCCACCCTCTTACACCCATCCTCCACATAGTAGCTGAGTGATTGATCTTACAACGGCAAATTGGGTTGTGGTTTCTAATCGTTCATTTCCTCCCATAAGGCTTGCACCCCCTTTGCAACAGGCGTTCTCAGTGCCTCCCACTGGAGTAGACACAGCGCTGTCATTCCCTTGTTCTGCCCATGATGGTCTTGGCCAAGCCAAATTGCACAAGCTCTTTTAAAGCCACTGCTCGCATCATATCCATTAACATTTCCCTGACCAAAGCAAGGCACCATCTCATCTCACTTCATTCTCTCTCCCTTACCCATGCTATTTCAGCCAGTCTCTGCCACCCCCTTATGATAAACACATTTGCGATGTGTTAACCACGGCTGGTTTGAATGACTTAAGTTGTCAGGTCTGATTTTGCTCTCTGAAAGTCAATTTTTATTTTTAATTTCTCCAGTGGCTCCACGGAGCTGACAGCCTCCCGCAGCATGAGATGTGCCACAGCCAGGGAAGATCTTGGTGGGGTTGGGGAGGAGGAGAAGGCCGCCTTTGGGAAGGAAGCAGCCTATGTGGATATCCCGACAGCCTGGACTAGTTGTCTTCTGCTCTCTATGCAAAGAGTACTTACATGAGAACATCCCAGAGGCTGTGTCTCCGAGTTGATTCCCAGGGCCGATAGCCTGCCTGAAAGCCTCACCCCCTGTCACTGATGCCACGGTAGTTTCTGGAGCAACCTCAGGGGATGGCAGAGCATGGTGGGGGGTGTTTAGGTGGGGGATTGTGGCAGGAGCCATCCTTAGCATGAGTCCTTTCTTCAGCTACCCTTGCAGCAAGAGCCAGGTGAGAGGGAGGTAGGGAGGTGAGAAGGGTGCATGGCCTGTGTATCACAGCCACACTGTTCTTCCTCTTTCATTAGAGGGACTGGATGCTGTTGTTATATGGTCTGTGATTGGCCAGGGGTTTATAGTCTCAGAGAACATGGGAGGTTCTGCATTATTTATTCTTTTCTTCTTTATCCCCATGGTCTCCTACCATCAAAGCATTCAAGCATCCAGTCCAACAGTCAGCAAACATTCAGTGAGCATCTACTATGTACTAGCTCTATGCAGGGTAGTGGGGACACAGAAGTGAACAGGTCAGAGGGGACTCCTGCTCCATGGAGTTAACGCCCCAGAAATGTAGCTTAAATAAGTACTCTGACCAAAGCTATAAAGAGGAAGTTTAGGAATCAGGGAAGATGTTATAAGAGAACCTAATGTAGTTTGGATTCCGAGAAGGCTTCCTGGTGGAGGTGTGTTGACACTGATATCGGAAGTGTGAGCAGGATCTGAGGTGAGAGGTAGAATGGGAGGGCTCCTGGCTGAGGGAAAGAGCATGTGCAAAGGCCCTCTGGTAAGAAGGCAAACTTGTATAGACCTTAACAATCACCTTGACCTACCCCCTTCTCTGTTCTGTAGATGCAAAACCCGAAGGGGAGGAACTTGCCCAAGGTCACACAGTGAATGAGGAAGAGGACCGGCACTGGATCCTGAGTGCCCATTCCCAGTCTAGCTCTTCAGTGGTTCCCATCAGGCCCTGGGCTCCGAGCTTCTCCCGATTTCTTTCTTGGATCACAGGCGATCTTCTTAACTTTTCCTCCTCCAGTCCCCGGCCGCACACCCTGGGCCCTGGATTCATTGACTTGGGGTGCATTACCAAGGAATTGTGAAATAAGAAATCTATGCTTTGGTTTCTGCCCTGGTGCCTGACACATGGCTTCTAAAACCCTTGTAAATAGAGCTGCTAGGAAAATCTTCAGTTCTAACATCTAGTCTTTGACCCCCATTCCCAGCACAGAGCTCCCGGAGCCCTTGTAATTTCCTAAGTGATAAGAACACTAGAAGCATAATGTATTCTAATATTTGGTCTTTGGTTCCTGACACGGGGTCCCAAATCCCTTGGTATTTCCTGGTGATATGAGTGTCTTTTGTCCCAGTGAGGGTGGGCTCCTGGATGGTGCCTGCAGGGGGCTGGCCACCGGAAAGACCAAGCCATGACTGGAAATTTGGTATTTTCAGCCTCAGCCTCCAGTTCTCCTGAGAGAGAGGAGGGGCTGGAAGAGGAGTCGATGAGAGCCAGTGCTCATGTACTGAAGCCTTTATAGAAACCCTAACAGCATGGGGTTTGGGAAGACTCCAGGTTGGTGAGCACATCCATGTACCAGGAGGGTGACGTGCCCCAGCTCCACAGGGACCAAAGCTCCCATGCTTGGGACATTTCCAGACCTTGGCCTTATGTATCTCTTCATTTGGAAGTTCATCTGTAGCCTTTTTCATATTCTTTGTTATATAATAAGCTGGGGAATGTGTTTCCTTGAGCTCTGGGAGCTGCTCTAGCGAATAATCGAATCCAAGGGAAGAGGGTCACGGGAACCTCCAATGTGCAGCCAAGTGCGACAGAAGCTGTGGGTAACCTGGGGACCCCCTAGGTGATTGGTGTCTGAAGTGGGGGCAATCCCTGGGACTGAGCCCTTGCCTGTGGAGCTGACGCATCTCCAGGCAGAGACTGTCAGAATTGGTTACATTGTAGGGCACCAGCTGGTGTCACAGCACTGCTTGGTGTGGGGAAACCCCACATCTGGTGTCAGGATGGTCATGTGATGGTAAGGTGACAATTGAGGAGACACACAGAAAGAGTGTGGTTTTCCTTACTCTGGAATGTCCTTTAGGGAAAAGGCTGGAGCGGAGAAAACTCCCATGGCTTTGCTCATCCCCCAGGTTGATGTCGATGACGATGATGATGAAGTGAAAGCAGGGCTGTGTGTGAGACCATCTCCCACCAGCATCGGAGCCAAAGCCTCCCTGTCCAGGGCCCTGCTTGTCGTGCTGGGCTGGGCCAGGGCCCCCAGTGCAAATTACCTTTAGGAGGATTGCGCAGCCCCCTGGTTGGGGGCCTTGCCAGAGCAGCCCCTATGGGACTTGGGGATTCCAGAGGCTGAGGGGAATTCAGCAAAGGACAGACCCATCTTGGAGCCATGGAACCCTTCAGAAGGTTGTGTTAGATCTTAGACATTATCTAGTCCTTCCTTGTTCTACTGATGAGGAGCCTAGATCCAGAGAGGAAAAGGAACTCATCCAAGTCCACACAGTGACTCAGAGGCAGAGCTGGGGTCCTTGACCTCCAGGGCTCTCAGCATCTTTGAAGCAGAGGAGCTTGGGAGACTTGGAAGTCTTCATTGGCCTTGGTGCCAACAGTGATACTACCTTCCCTCAATAGCTACTTGCAGTAGCTAGAGACAGGTGATTCAGCACTTTGGCCAGATTCTGAGTGCACAGGAAGAGCAGAAGAAGCACACACACACACACACACACACAAGCATCAGATTGGCCTACAGATAGTCCCCTTACCCTTTCTGCATGACGAAAATATTACCAAGGAACAAGGTGGTGTGCAGACACCAGCTGGTGTCCCTGGCTAAATCACTGACCTCAGCCTGTTTTCTCATCTTTTAAAATGAGGAGTGTGGCTGTGAGGATAAAAGGGAACGTGAGCTTTCTTCACTCCCCTGCCACCCTTTTATCAATCTCCCTCTCTCTCTTCAGCTCTGGATGGTTACTTTTATGTGTCTGTAACCCTCTCTGATGGTTACTTTTATGTGTCAGCTTGACTGGGGCCCAGCGTGCCTAGTCATTTGGTCCGTCATCCTGGGCGCGTCTTCAGGGGTGTTTCTGGATGAGACCGACATTTGAATGAGTAGACGGAGTAAAGCAGTCTATCCTATTGGACCAATTCATCCTATTGGTTCTGTGTCTCCGGAGAGCCCTGACTACCGTGCCTTCCTTCTGCCCCCTCAGGTTCAGTGACTCGGGGGCTCCTGGGCCTCCGGGTTCGATATCTGCAAGGAGTCTGTGCCCAGGTGGCCTTCCCAGGGACCCTAGTCCAACCAGATCCTTCCGTTGCCTCCACCTCTGCCCTCACAAATATCTTTGCACCTCATTCACAAGGGAAAAAAGATATTGGTGAAGCAGAACCAGTCTGGAGTCCTGGGTTGAAGCCCTGATTCTGCCACTGACTTAGAGACCCTGAGCCTTGAAGTCTTTATCTGCAACTGACACTAAAGACCCCTTGATGCCCATCCCACTGGACTAATCATGAGGATAAAAATGGGATCATGAGTTTTCTTTCTCCCCACCTCCTTCAAGGCTATAAGGTGTGTGTCTGCAGGGTCTGACCCTTTTATTCCCACCCAGTTCCCTGGCTCAGGACCTCACTACCATAATGCTCCCCATTAGTGTTTGATGACCGAATAAAGGAGCGTACAAGGAATCTCTGTGTAATTACAGAACACACCTGTCAGAGGCTCCACGATTCAGAGATGTCCAAAGACATTCTATTAGGTGAGATGGAAATTAAATGACAAGCCAGGCCAGTGAGCTAGAAGCACAGGAGAGCTCTCTGCATCCAGGGTCATCAGCAGGCTCTATTCCAAATATGTTTTTGAGTACGTGGTACAGTCCAATGAACCTTGGACATGAAGCTCTTTTCAAATGAGTCTTTAATAACGTAGTTATACAAATTGAGCCTAATTAAATTGTACCGTTTGAAAATGTACTGCTGTACATCTGAATGATGAAATCAGGATCAAAAAGCAATACAGAATAGATGCTAAGGTAATTTTCCACTTGTACTAAGCAAGCTGAGCTCTCCAGATTGCAATCGTGTTGAGTGCCCACCCTGGGATTGTTGAAGGGCCAGTCCTCTGGGTTTATGGGTTCTCAAGGCTGGCACCATCTTTGTCTCTCTCTCTTTGGCTGCCTGTCCCTTGGCCTCCAGAGCAGGAGGCAGAGAAGGGCAGGAAAGGTTTGCAAACCCTGAGGTCCCTCGGGCTTCTCTCTGGTCCTTGAAACCCTAAGCGTGTTCCCTCCTGGGGGTCTCTGCCCCTGATGTTTCCCCTGCGTAGAATGATTGCCCTGCAGGTTTTCCCCTGCAGGTCTTTCCACCATCACACATGGGCTGATGGGTGAATTCCCCCAAACAGGCTCCCCGTGAGTGCCGGAAATCAAGTTGCCTGCTCTGCCATGCCCGCCTCTATCACACCGCCTGCTTTGTCTGCTGCAGACACATCGTTCTCTGGGCCGCATCTCTGGTCCCCAGCTCCTTTATTTCCACTTCTCCCCCAACCACACCCCCATACCCAGATACTATGAACTCCAAGAGCTCAGGGGCCTTGTCTGTCTGTCTTGTCCCCTGCTCTAACCCCAAGGCCTTGTCACAGAACAGGTGCTAACAGAGTACTTGTTGAATAAATGGATGTCAGAGCTGGAGGGTCCCGGAGGTCAAATAGTCATTCCTATTCTGAAGCCCAGAGAGGGGAAGAGGCTTTCCAAGACCACCCAGTGAGCTGGAAGGCAGCTGGGCCAGCTTTGGCTCCAGATCCAAATGCCCTTCTCATTTCTCCTCTAATCTTCCAGAGTAGTGTGGGAAGTCAACCAGATGGCATGGACTTGGGAGCCGACCACCTGGGTTCAAGTCCCACACTGATCCCAGGCAAGTTCCAGAATGCCAGTTCCCTGTGGTATAAAATGAAAATGACGGTGGTACCCAACTCCAGTGGCTGAGCTACCAGTACTACAAAGGTGACTGTATTGTCCTCAATTTTCAGGGGGAGAAGCAAAGGCTCAGAGGGCTCAGTGACTTGCTCGAAGTGACACAGTAGCCAGAAGAGTAGCTTAGGAACTTGGCTCTCTGCCCTGGACACCACTCCAAGGCCACAGAATCCTGGCCTGGAGGGCCCCTCCCCCTCCTCCTCCCACCGCTGTGGCCTGATTGATAAGAGCGGGACTGCTGGCTGGGGTTCACTAGCCTGTCTCCTGACAGGCTGCCTCTTGTCAGGCCAGAAAGGCAAGTTTACAAGATAGATTTAAAAGCTTCCCAGACAGGGGAGCTGGTTTACATGCCCCCGGGGCTGGTGCTGCTTTTGGCTCCTAATGAAAACAGACTCCTGGTTCCCCAGTGAGCTCAGAGGAGGTGCTTAGCCTGAGAGCAGGCAGGGATGGTTGGCTACAAGGAGGTACCAGGCTGTCCTCAATCTTGGGGTCCCAGGAATCCTTCCCCCAGGACTCCTTCCGTCAGTTTGCTCCTTTCTACCTGCTCTGTCTCCACTTTCCAGAAACTTACAATGGGCGGGGTGTGGGGGGTGTCTCAAATTGGTGGGATAAGTCCGTTCTGGCTGGTAGATAAGATGGGCTGACCCAAATAGTGATATATATTTTTTTAATTGAGCCAACATTTAAAAGTCAGATGATCCCTTATTTAAAATAAAATTGATTTCTAGCTTTTCTTTAAAACATTTGGAAGACTTGTGGGCAACTTCAGAGCGCACGCACATACGCACACCCTGGTCCCCATGGCAACAGTGGGCTGGGCAGAGCAGCAGTGGGTCTCCAGACAGGGTGAGTTTTTTCCAGTTTCCCACAATTCCTACCTCTCCCTGGTGCTCCTCTGCCTCTTCCCTTATCACATCTCCTGCATGTTACCTGGAGGGCCTGAGTCTGAGACCCTCATCCTGCTGCACAGCCTGGTACGAAGTTGGTCCAGTGCATTCATTTTACTGAGGACACGGAGGCCCAGAGAGGAAGGTGACTTGTGCAAGGTAGCCCAGGCAGTGACCATGCGGCCAAGACTAGAGTCCAGGATGTCCTCTCCCAGGGAAGCAGTTGCTGACCTGAGCACACTTGGGTTCCAGAGTTTTTCCTCTTTGATGTTGGGAGGCAGCTGCAGCCTCCTCCACACGGCTCCCGCCCCCCAGTGGGGCTGCCAGAGAGAGCAATGAAAACTCAGGTCTGATCTCATTATGTCACTCACTTCCCAGCTTTGAGAAGAAAGAACATTTTTCTTAGTCTAAAGATAAAGTCAATCTCCTTGGGATGACATTCTGGGCTCGCACTGTGTGGCCTCAGCCCACCTTTTCTGCCTCACCCTGTCACTCTGTGTGACCCTCCCTTGCAGCCTGTCCTGTCCATCCTTTTACCAGCCTCTCTTCCACAAACATGCCACTGTGCCCTTTTCTCAGGCTACAGGCCACACCCCTTCTGTAGATTTAATTCTGCTTGGCCTTCAAGGCCTCCACTCCATCACTTTCTCCGGGATACCCTCCTTGACTTCTGATCCCACTCCTCTCCTTTGCCTCTCTGTCCACACTCCCCCCCCCCCCACCCCATTAGAGCAGATTGCTGTGTTCTTGCCCCAGGTGCTATATTAGGCATATTTACCTGCAGGCTTATTGATGATAAGTTTTACTGAGTGCTTAGTGTGTGCCAGGCTGAGTCCTTTACATGGATTAACTAAAAATTCAATAGTCCTTCAAGGTAGGGAGATATCTGAGTGAATGTAAGGAAAGGAGGGAGGAAAAAGAGAACAAGAGAAAGGAAAGGAGGAAAGAAGGCAGGAAGGGAAAATAAGGAAGAGTGCCCAGTTCTTTTAGCTCTTGCTGTGTTGCCAGGCTGCACTTCAAAACTGACCAAGCATCTTGTCCCTGGCACAGGGCCTGGGTGGGTGGAGCGGGACAGTGGGAACAAGACAGGAAGGGACAGACAGCTCTCAGATGCTCCAAAGGCAGCATCTGAGCGAGGCCCATCATGAACAATGGTTCTCCCGCTGAGAACTTCTCTCCCCTCCCCCAGAAAAATGGCAACAAATTAGGACCGGAACCCTGGGATGTCAAGTACAATGTGATGAGCCAGAACATAGAAATGAGCATCACTGGAAGTTGGGCCTGACCGGAGGCTGAGCCCAGGACGACAAAGGTTAGAGCTCAAGGAAGCCAGGAGTCCCAGAGTGGAGAGGACAGGAGGGAGGCCCCGACCGGGTGGAGAATGGCTGCCCACAGCACGAAGTCCATGCATGAACAGCCTCACTGCTGCCTGATAAAATACGACTGTGACCCGGATCACAGATCAGAGTCAGGGTCCCGGATTAGAGCTGGAATTAAGTACCATGAGAATTCAAGGGGAAAAAAATTCCCATAAAATTCAATTTAAGGATTAAGCAGTCATGCTTTCTGGTGAAGCCATCGTCCTGCGATTATTAAATCACCCTGTGTTGGAGCAGGATCTCTCTCACCTGAAGGTCCCCTCACTGGCTGGGGATTGCACAGTGGCTTGACGCATGGTGCCACTGGTCCCAAAGGCCATTCTCTCAGGTTCTTGGGGAAGGAGGGGCTGTGTCTGCTTGATGCACTCCCCCCCCCCGCCCCGCCCCACCAATCAGTTAAGCCATCCTTTGATCGTCTCCTGCTGTTGGGTTACGAAGAGAGAGAAAGAGAGGAGTGGAGGGTGCCAGGCGAGCCCATCCGCACAGCAGGCAGCTGTGAGCGTGCAGCCTGCAGACTGCAGACAGCACCATGCTGCCCGAGCAGTGCTTGGAGCAGGCAGGCTACGTGCAGACTGCAAGGTGAGCCCCCAAAGTGGTCTTAGAGATCCCTGAGCATACCCCACCCCAGATGAGGAGAGCAAGACCCAGAGGGTAGAGGGGCTCACCCAAGGGCACTTGGTTAAGTGGCAGGGCTGGAATTGGGCTGGGGGCTCTTGATCTGAGCTTCACTCTTCAATAATAGCATAGGCCATTTAAATAGGCAGTTAGAGCCAGGAAAATCTGTCCCAGGACTTTGACTAGAATTATCAGGAACAAGGTACTTTCCCCTAAGTTTGTCTAGGGTATGATGTAACCCTAGAGCAGTGGAGCTCATCTTTGTCACCAATTGGATGGAGTCTGCCTAGGGATTAGGCCAGAGGAAACACAGCTAAGAGATGGAGGAAGACAGACCACAGAGGATATCTTTTGAGCACCTGGATCCAGCCATGCCTGAATGCAGACATTGCTGGTTTCAGTTATATGTGTCAAAATCTTTCAAGTCCAAGACCATTTAAATTGGGTTTCTGTCATTTATAACTACAAGAATACTGACTAATACAGTTTCCTTCTTATGCAAGAGATATTTCAAGTCTCTAAGAATGGCCTGCAAAGCTCTGCTGGACTCAGCACAGCTGCTCCATAACCTGGCCCCCAACCCCACATGACAATGCAGGTTTCATGCTTCAGCCACACCAAGCTGCCTGTGGGGCCCACTGTCATGCCACCCATCTCCACGAATAACTCTGTCTAGGGTGCATTTTCTTCTCGAGTGACTGGAAAATTTCATTTTCCAAAATCCTTCCAGAATTACTCTTTTCCCTCAGACTTTGCCAGGTGAGCCATTTCCTCCCCGGTGTCATGTCAACCATGCAGTGTGTCTCTACTCTGCTTTTCCTCCTGGTTTGGAATGGCCCATTTATTTGTTTGCTTCCCCCGGAGGGAAGGGACCAGTTCCCAAGTGCCTTGATATCTGCCGTGATTAGCACAGCTCTGGGTAGCTCAGATGGGGCTGACTAGATGTGGCAGGATTGAACAGAACATGGAACAGAAAGGCAAAAACCAAACACAAAGCCAACCAGGGGGAGCCCCTGTCCCCAAATAGCACCTCAAATTATCTGTCAACACTGGCCCATCCCCGACTCGGTTATGAGCATTGGTTCCAGAACCTCGTTGCGTGGGTTCACAGCTGGGCTCTGTCCCTTCCTACCTGTGCGGCTGTAGGAAGGATGGTTAAGGTCTCTGCGGCCCAGGCTGCTTTTCCCTCGTTGGGACGGACTTAGTGACGTGGTATCTGGAAAGAGCTTGGAACAGTGTCGGGCACATTGCAAGCACCCCATAAATGCTAGGTGTTAGGATTCACTGCAGAGAAAACGAGGCGAAAATTAACAAGAACTTTGATGAGGACCTTTTGTACCTTTCTCTACGACTCTGTTTCATATTAAACGATATTTTATGTGAGTGCTCACCGTGTCGCCCCGTTTAATTGATTTAGAAGCACTTCTGAAAGCTTGCCACTGCCCGGAGCACAGGTATGCCGTTTAAATGTGATTAACAAAGATGTTTGTGGTCATTTTAGAGAATGTTGAACATCAGGTCTGTGCTGAAGAACATCGTTACAGCGTTTCCACGGGAGAATTAGATTAGATTTAGATCATTTCGACTAATAAGCGCATTTTACGAGCCCAGGCTGTCCCTGGCCAGGTGAGAAAATAGTCCTGAAAAGGAGAAGCTCACTGCACCACTGGACTCTGAGATCCTGCTCACTCCCCGGCCTTGGTTGCCAGAACCGGGCTTTGAAGCTCCACCTCCCACCCTGGTGTAACCGGAAAAGACCCTCAGCTCCCGGGGAAACAGCACCTTCCCACAGGGCTGTCTGTAAAGATTTAAAGGCTTACCTAAGTAGGCCCCAGGCTGCCCTCATCACAGAGGGCTCCAGAGGGGCAGAGAACCCATGGAAGCTGAGTCACGAAAGCCTCCTGCCAGCCAAGCATTGAGCTTTAGCACGTTATCTCATTAAGCCTCACAGCATCCTGGTGGGAAAGATCTGGTGATTAGATCCGTCTTTTTCAGATGAGAAAACAAGGCCCAGAGAGGTGAGCTGACTTGTCCAATGTCACAGAGCGTTGTAACTTGGAGTAGAAGCCAGAGCTGTCTTGCCCCAGGCCTATGCTCCTCCCAGACCTCCCTGTGATGTCCTGGGGTGTTGTGTCTGGGAGACTTTCCCCAGCCTGGCTCTAAGCCAGACTCTGCTTCAGCCTCTCCCTGTGCCTAACTGATTCCTGCTGCCAGTCCTGGTGGAAAATTCCAGAACAGATTCTCCCTTGGGTAACACACAAATGACCACTCCTGCGGTGTTTAAGCTACTGGAATCAACTCCCAACAGGGGCTTCGCCATGAAGACAAGTGTTTCTAAGTAGAGCAGCTCATCCTGGGAGAGGACAACTCACAGTTCATGCTCTACTGTTATCCCAAGGTTAGGGTGAACGGCCAGTGGTCTGCATGACTGCTGAAATGCTCCCCTGAGGGTGTTATTAGATGAACTTGGGATGTGGGGTTCAGAGACTCAAGGGTCAAGAGGAGCCTGGCCGTCTCGGGATTGGTGGCGTGTTTGGGATTTGGCTCACTTTACATGAATGAGGGACTGTGTTGATGTCAAGATGTCAGGAGACTCTCCTGGGGACACTAAAGTGCTAAGTCGGGTCCCTTCTCCACTACCTGACAGCAAGAAAGAAAAGTCAGCCCTCTGTCCTGACTCCTTCACAATGACATGCAGACCAGGTGTTCATAAAGAGGTAATGCCAGGGCTGGCACCTCTTTGCCCAGCTTCCCTCTGCATGGCAAGGACTCTGAGGACCTGGAGGGGACCAGAGCTGCAAGGTGGAGGGGGCCTGGGCCCCTGAATGGATGTATGGAATAGTGCTCTCTCTCTCCCACTGACCTGCTTCGGACTTGAGGCAGGAGTCCAAACAAACTGTTCTTGCATTAAGTGCTTGAGACTGGGGATTGTTTGTTACAGTGGCTGTCCTACACTGACTGATACACTCTCCCTTCACAGGCTTGGTCCCAGGCCCTTTTCTCCATTTGCTTCTATCACTGAGCCTCAGGTTTCACCATCTGTTTCCTGGTTTCTGACTTCACCTCATCCTGGGACAATTCCCCTCCTGCTACCTTGAAGCCTGTGCTAGTGGCTCCTCTCTGGTTCTTCTAGGCCTGCTGGGAAGTCAGCACTCATGTCCAAGGAGCCAGGTAAGGAGGAAAAAAACAGAATATTGTCTCTGGACTGAGGGATGAGCCCTTGCTTCCTATCTGGGTTCTACCACAAACCTGGTACGTGACGGTGGATACATCAGTTCCCTTCTCTGGGTTTCAGTTGCTCCATCTATAAAACATGAAAGGTAGATTTTAAACCTCTAATAGGGGCAGTTGAGCTGGATTCAGTTGTTAAAGAAGACTCACAGGACCCCACGTGGCAATACTTATAAGTCTGCAGCTTATTAGAGGACCAGGAGATGACATAGAGACTGCATTATTAACGTCAGGATGTCGTAGCTGCCAGCCAGGGGTCTGGGGAGGCCAGATGCCGGCTCCTCACACCCTCCCTCTTTAAGGGGCAGGCGCTCGGGACACCTCCGAACTGGGCAGGAGTCTTGGCTTTGTGTTTTTGTACTTCGCTGGTCATGCAGGCATTTTTCTGCTACAAAACCAGCCTCCAAAACAGAGCCCCTCGGGGGTAACCCCAAGATCAGGTGCCAATCATCACTCTCACTGGTGTCCATATGCAGTGCTGACAGGGCTGCTATGAGCTGCCCTGGAATTCCACCACCCCTGGTTACAGGGCGACATTTTTTTTGCCATATTTCATGTCCTGACCACAGCCAATGCCATGCAGGTGCTTCACCAAAACAGCTCACAGCACAGTCCATGCCCCTGTCCCATGCACCTGGTCTTTTTATGACAAAATGATCATCCTTAATTTGAGAGCCATTAAAATGCTCACACAGATGGCAAACATTTGTAATAACCAGAGAGGGATTGGTCCAGGTTTTAACAGACCACTGAAGCCCCCAATAACACCAGCGCAAATTTTCTCATGCTTTTGCCCTAACTTTACAATTCTTTTGCTTCCCTGATCCACAGCCATCTGCACTTACTGCGTGCATTTGTCGAGTGATTAAGAACTGTAATCAATCTATCATTAATCAAATCTAAATCTTCTTCAGGCCAATTTCCTTCATAGCCATAACATCCCGAAGGAGTTTTTGATTCACTCTCCCAATACATTTGATCACAAGCATCAGTATTAGCACGAATTCTATTAGCTTCTACAACATTAATTTCACCTGCGAATCCTGTATTATATCAGACAGCGGTATCATGTACTACTCTGGAAGTGCAGGTAGAGTATAAATGAGGCATAATTATGGCATAATTATTTTGTCCCTCTCAACAAAATTCCCCTTTCCCCCTATACCGTGTGGTATTTCTGGTAGGAGCACAAGTTAGAGGCCACATCTCCACTTTTTCAGGGTTCAAAACCTCTTGAGAACAGAGTCAAATCCCTTTTCGCAGGTTACATGGTTTGACAAATACTGCTTCCTAAATGGCAGGGGTCGCCCGAGAGGGCTCGTCTGCCCCTTCGGGTGGGGGTCCTACAGGTCCTTTGATGTCGGTCCTGGGTTCTACAAATCTTGGATTCTTCAACTTGAACAAAGGAAAGACTCTGGATGGGGAAGGTGCCCAGCAAGGTAAATCAGTTCACTGGGAACGCTGCTCTTCAGACCTCAGAAGAGCAATTATTCCCTCCTCTTTTTGCAAGAGGCTTCGGGTCATAAACACATTGATTTCCTATCAGGCAGACAAGCGGGGCTGTGGCGTGAACAAGCTCTCAGCAGAAAGGGGAGGCCTGGCCCAGCCCCTTGGTTTTGCTGAGTCATCTTGGAAAATGTTAATGCTGCCCCAGAAAGGCCTCATGGGGAAGGGAGGCTGGAGCCCCTTGCCTCTCTGGAGTGGGCTGTGACACAATCCCAGGTCACTCATGAGTGGGTCACATGGCACCTGGTATCCTTGTTCTTGGTGTTATGAATGGTTTGGGCTTAAACTGTGTGCTGAGCAAGTGTTTTCCAATCCTACTGTGGGCCTGGCCCTTCCCCCTGAGCCACCTCTCTGGCTCCTCACATCTCACCCCAGGACTGTTTATGTCCTTACACAGTGACACTAAAGTCCTGGGGGGAAGTGACCTTACAAGTGCTACAGAACCTTGAACTTGGATCTTCTGGCTCCACTGTAGGCTCCCACTCTTCTTCAGGCCTTCCAGGACTGGACGGTCTGCGAGGCGACGGTCTGCCCACAGCCCCGCCACACTGAGACAAGACTGGATGCTCCTACCGGGCCTGGGAGACTGCGCGGTGGGCGGAATGAGTTCCTTGTGGGTTTGCCACACCCTTCTGACCCTGACTGGCCCTTTCTGATGTCTGACTTCTGTTGACAAAGGCCTTTCGCGAATAATCATTCTCCGAGGCAGGGTGGGGGCCACATCCTACCATTTTACATATGAACAAATTGAGGCTGTGGGATATTGTGACTTTACCACGAATCGAGGCCCAGTCCAGGCTCTTTAGGGTGGTGTCCCCCGTGCCTGGCATAGCGCCTTCCACGTCCGCGGGCCCTCACTTCTTTTTGTCAAAAGAACATGTGAACAAAGTGCAGATTTTCCACTTCTTTACTTAGTTTTGGGGTTTCCAAAGTGATCACATCGAAGACCGTAGCCCATTACAGCAAGAAGGGGCTGTAGAGATCATCTAAACCCCTCATTCTACAGGTGAAGAAGCCAAGGTTCAGAGAGGGCCAGTGACTTGCCCACCGTCGCACAGCCAGTCAAAGGCGGAGCAGACAGTAGACTTTTGTTCAGTACTCTGGCTGATCTGATGGATCTCGGAGGCCTCCCACGGAGGGAACAGGAGTGCTGGGCCTTGACAAATGTGCTGTACAAACAGCCCCTTTGGGTGGGTGGGCGGGCGCTGGTGATGCTTTCTCTGAGCTGCCTATGCCACAAGGAGGGCCTGGGGGCGGAGGCGGCAAGGCTGGAGCAGGGCCTGGCATCCAGCAGGCTTTTTTTGAAGCTTAAAGGAAGAGGGAGCGAGGGCCTCCCGAGGGCTTCACTGAGCATCTTGCAGGATTTCAGAGCCAGAGGAGCCCTGAGCCAGGTTATTTCTGAAGACACCAAAGGAGCCCCGCCCCCGTGGAGCTGTGGTCTCAGGGGGTGAGACGGAAGTACCACAGGACCCGCTCAGAACTGTAAAATTGCAGGAGGGGAGCTGTGAGCCGTCTCCAGCACCCAGCTTGTCTGTCTTCCTCAGTCTGCTTTGCTTTCGTTTTCTTTTCTCTCCACCCCCTGCCCCTCCCTGCCCACCTCCTCATCACCCTGTCTCTGGTCTTCCCCTTAGTCCCCCCTTTGTGTTTCTACCCCTTTGTCTCCATCTCCTGCTGTTTGCGTGTCTCTCTGCCTGGGTCTCTGTCTCTTTCTCTGTCTTCCTCTTTCTCTCTTCCCACCCCACCCAGCAAGCTGATCCTGCCTGTCTTTCTCGTCTCTGCAGGAAACCTTTTCTCCTTTGCTTCTGACCAGGGTCTGAGATCTCTGCCTCCATCAGTCTCTCTCTTTCTCTTTCTAACTCCCCAAGACCAGAGCCAGAGCCCTTGCTCCCTGTGAAAACGGCCGGGCCTCATAACCTGAAGGGCAGGATTGATGAGAAAATCAATTCCTGATTACTGCCTTAATTTTAAGGATCTTTAGAGGAGACTAAACAGCCGGAGAGGCTGGAGGAGAAAGTCTGCATTATTAAAACCATAAATCCTCTGTGGGAGGGGCAGAGGAAAGGGCTGAAGGGAAATCAGAGGGGAGCAGACAGGGCTTCCTTTGGGACGGGGCATTGATGGAGGTGGAGGCCAAGGGAGTGGGTTGTCCCCTCCCTCCTCCCCCCGAAGAGGCTTCCCTGGGGGTGGGAGGGGTGGGGACACAATAGGACCCACACTGGCCACAACTTTGTGTTCCCTGAGTGGTAGGCTGGGCCACAGAATGGGACTGATGGCTTGTGGGTGGGGTTGGGGATGGGGAAACAGATGTCGTGTTGGTTCAACTTTCCTTTCCAACTGGCCTTGACTGCAGAGGCAAAGTGTGTGGGATGAGTTAGACTGTTTACACTTAAATCCTGGCTCTGCTTCCTGCCTCACCTTCCCTATCCGTTGGGTGGAGAAAATCACAGTCCCCCACCTCACAGGTGTGTGTGGCAATGGAATGAGAACGCACATGAAGTTCTGGCACATAGAAAGCACCCATTAAATGTTAGCCTTTGTTCTTACTGCTGGGTGAGAGCATTTTCCCCTCTACTATATCTGTTTGATTCTCACCCCTTTGACAGATAGATAAACTAAGGCCCAATGGGCCAAGGCCACAAGAACTTGAGCCCAGCTCAGAAGCCAAGTCCTCCTCTGTAGGCATCCCAGGGCCTGCTCTCAGAGTGGGTTGCGCTTGCCGCTGGGAGGAGACAGGTGGGGAAAGGGTTACTGAGAAGTGAGACTACATCACCAACAGGACCCAGGATCTGTGGGCCATATGGGCTGCAGGGAGGAGGGGGAGATTGTCCACCTTGAAGGCGTTCAGAACAGGCCTCCCTAAGACGGGCTACTTTGTCATGTGGATTATCTTCAGCTGAAGCCAATAGAGACCCTGCATACTCAAGATAACCTTTTTCCGGCTACTTTAAAGAATTTAAATTTAAGACCTTGCCCATATTTTTTTTTATGATATACTTGTAGAGCAGGGCAAACTTCTAGTTACTGAACATCTGCTCCTCCTACCGTCCTGAGAACTGCCCTCCTCCCTTCCGCAGCCTCGGGGCATCTTTCCCATCTCCTGGGATCGGGCCGCCTCATAGATGCCATGTTTCCTCTCTGTCTGACTCGAGCACTTGGGGCTCCCATACGCACATACGTATTTAAATGCGGTTATATTCTCATGTTAATCTATCTCATGTTGACTTAATTATTAGACCAGCCAGAAGAACCCAGAAGGGCAGGGTAAACTTTTTCCTTCCCCACAACCCTCTGTCCTGCCCCTGCCCAAAAGAATAAAAAACCCTCAGCCCCTGGCCAGCGGCCAAGGGCTGTGTGAGTGTGGCAGGTGGCACCTGGAACATCTGCCTGCCCCCAGGCACCTTCTGCCTATAACTCTCAGGGGAGTGGCTGGCCTTGAGGACCACTGCACCCCACAACTCCAGGGGGCAGCATTTCTATTGTGTAGAGTATGCATTGTATAATGCACTGGGGGGGCGGGGGAGAGGAAGATGGTAGTGAGGAAGCAACCCCTCCATGGGATTTGCTCACTCCAGTTCTTTAGGTCCCACTTTAGAAGCAGGAGGGCTGTTTCTTTTGAGAAGGGGGCCTGGAGCAGGACCCTCATGGAGTAAATCAGAAGAAGGGGCTTGACTGCTGTGTTGGGAGGAGGCAGGGATGGTGTAGGGGCAAGGGCAGGGTCAACAGAGCCACTGAGCCCAAGCCCAGAGGAAGGCCTTGGCCTGTCCTGCAAAGAAGAGGAAGAGAAAGAGTTCGGCCAGCTCCAAGGAGTCTCTGGGGTCTGGGGCGGCCCCTCCTTTTCCGCTCTGTGGCCGGGCTGCTATCACCAGCCAGATAGGTCACTACATCCCAACCTGGCCAGGGCCCTGGGTGCCCCTGTGGCACATTCCTGGCTGATGGTGCCAATTTGGCCCCGAGTCACTTTACAGGCTGCCCAAGGCCCACTACACTGTGGTTTATTTTAATAAGGAAGCTTGAGTGCGGAGGCAATTGGGGCCTGCTGCCAGCCCCACCCCCGCAAGTTCAAGGGCCTAGGGCACCTTCTTGCTCTCACTTAATTGTTTTTTTCCTGTTTAGTTTTAATTGTTAGAAATTGTCTTTGGAGCCAGTGCTCTTTCTGGTAGCCCCAGGGTGGGTTAGAAGGGGGAAGAATTTGGCTGTCTGGGGTGGAAGAGGGATGGCGGGCCACTGGCCTCGTTTCGCTGCTTCCCCTGGGAATCTGTCCACGTCCTGGCTCAGCTGGGGTCAGGACAAGGCAAATTATGAGGTGATAGTACTTCAGTTTAAAGCCGCGGCGAGCTGGCATGGAGAGTATTTGGTTAACAGACTGCTTGGGTCCTCATTCTGGTGTGGCTGCTTTCTTGTCAGGTGATCTTGGGAAAGTCGCCTACCCTTCCTGTGCCTTGCCTTCCTTGTCTGTAAAGTGGGAACACTAATACTCAGAGGGCTGTTGTGAGTCTTTCCCCCAAACCTTAGCCTGATGTGGTGCCCACTGCCCCCCTGCTGGATGCCCCAGGCTGGGCCCCATTCCCCCAGGGAGGCATTCGGCCACTTCCTCTGAGACACCGGCTGCTGCTGCCCGGTGGCTGGAACGCCCTGCTGTTGTTTAGCCTCACTGAGATGTGGTCCTGGTCAGTGCTGGGAGTCCTCTCTGCAGCACCCAAGGCCCCTCTCCTGGTTCTGCCCTGCTCAGGCTCTCATCTTGCCTGTGGTCTCATGAGTAATCTCCTCCACCCCTGCACCACCAATACCACCCTAATGCAGCACTGGGCTGTTTCACATGCAACGTCTCACCTGTCCCCCAAATATCCCTCAAAGCTGCTATTATCACCCCATCTGCAAAGGAGGAGACTGAGGCCCATAAGTGACTTGCTCAAGGCCACACAGCTCTATAGGTGTGGAAGGATTTGAACTTCCATCTATCTGCAAATAGGCAGGTGTGGACCAGGAGAGGAAGCACCTGGAGGCGAGGCCCGAGGAAGCGTGTGGGTAGATGGGAGGGACCAGTGCGGCCCCAGTGCAGGAAAAGCAAGGGAGGAGAGAGGAAACAGGAAGGAGGCTGGGGTTATGGGGGGCGCCTTTCTGTATCACGGCAGCGTGAAATAGTCAAGAACTCCTCTGGAGAAAGAGGGTGATGGGTGGAAGTCTGGAGAGGAACCCCAGATTGCTGGGGTGTGGAGACCATTCCACCCTCTGCCAGGTTTTCTGGGTGGTGGCAGTGGTGAGAGCATCCAGCCATTTTGGCAGGGGTCCTGGGCCCACAGACTCGGTGTGTTGTTACTGATGGCATGACCACGTGAACAGAGCGCTGGCTTAGCAGTCAGGACAGACCTTGGCATAACTCTCTGGATGGCTGCTTTCTGTGTGACCTTAGGTGAGCAACTTAACCTCTCTGTGCTTCAGTTTCCTCGGCCATAAAATGGGAGCAACGACACGCACCTCGCAGGGCTGGGCTGAGTCTTAGATGAAAGGCAGTGGCCAGACGGCTCTTTGCAGGTCCTAAGGCTCCGCAGTGGTGGCTGTTTTCAGGGTTTGTCCTGCCCCCCTTGAGCTCCAGTTTATTCGGACACAGCCCGGCCACTGTCTGCATCTCCATTTCCTGGTCTACGAACACGGGGAGGCGGGACAAATCGAGCCGAACAGCCCTTCCGGCCAGCCTCCCCCTGGAGCTGCAGGAATGTGGATGGGGAGCCACCAGGGGCAAAAGGGTTTCCTGCGGTGGCCTGTTTTCCTGGCAAGCGGAGTGAAGGGAGTAATTTGTCCTGGGCCTGAGGAGATGAAAACTGGAGCAACAGGAAGATGCACTGCGGAAAAAGAACTGGCTGAGTGGAGGTCATGTTCACCTCCAAGCTGGGAAGCAAGCAGGGCAGGAAGGCCCGGCTGCTCAAGCGCCTGCTTGCAGCCAGTGTCCAGGGATGATGGCCAGGCAGGGAATTGCGTCAGCCACCGTGGAACCCCAGGCCTTGCTGGACGTGTTTCACAAATAGCCAGGGAGGGACCTGTCAGCTCAGGCCATGAAGTCAAGGGCACAGCCTGTGTTTCCCTGCTTTTAATCCCAGAGAGCTAGAGAGGGACTCCCTAGGGGCAATTTACCAAAGCCACAGGCCCCGGGCTCTGTAGCCCTGCTGGGCCGGCATCTCTCATCTACCTCTCTGGTGCTGGGTGACCTTGTGAGCTTTCCTTGGCCTATCTGAGCCTCAGTTTCTGCATCTGTGAAATGGGGATAACCATAGTAACTTCTCTGCAGAGGGCTGTGATGTGCATAGAAGAGTGGCTCGCGCACGGCAAGAGCTTACTAAACATGAGCTGGCTGGTGTCCCCGCTCCTTACCACACCTGTGAGGTGGTGGTTGCTGTCTCATCATGCAGGTGAGAAAACTGAGGCTGGAGATGGAGTGAGTGCCCAAGGACGTGGAGTTATGTGTAGTAGAGCAGGAGTGGGGCCCCCGGGCTGACTAACTCCCAGGCCTGAGACCCCCCCATCCTTACCCCTGTGACGGGTACCTGGGGTGCTAAGCGGGGGTGGGAAGGGGGAGCATTCTTTTTCCCTCATATACTTTCAGTGGAGCTGAGAGAGGGTCTCAGAGTCCAGGCTGTTCTGGGGCTGTCCTGGGGTGAGGACATCTGTCCACTCACCTTTTCTCTTTGTTTAATGACAGTTTTTCCTGTTTTCTGAGCCCCATCATAAGTCATCAACCACACTAGACATGCCATCACATTAACCCATTTAATCTTCACAACAGCCCTGTGAGGCAGGTGCTATTTCCCCGTATTTCCCAGCGGAGAAAACAGAGAGGTTAGTCTCTTGCTCCAAGCTGCACAGCAGGTCAGAGCTGGCAGGGCTGGGACCACAGACCTCTGCGCCTCTGCTTTTCAGCCAGCCGTAGCACTGGGGTGTGGTGCTTACAGCCAGTTATGCGCCTGCCCTGTGCCTCTGTGTCTCCGTCTGCAGAATAGGAGTGATGGACAGTACTGACGCATCTTCGAGGATTATTGTAAGAGCAACTTGGTTAGTGTCCACAAAACATTTGGGATAGTGCCTGACTCAGAGTGAGTTTTCCATAAGTAAAAATTAGCTCTTTCCAGCTGCTTTCCTCTGCAGTCACCCCCAGCTAGTCACCATATAATTAATGATGATTATCTTATCTCCGGGGAATGAAATAGACGTACCACGTCTGTGAAGCCAGTTGTACTAGATCCGCTTGCCCTTCTCCCGGGAGATAAGGGCTGAACAGGCTGAAACCAAGGTGGAGATCTCTAAATACTGTTCAGAAGCAGAATTTGGGAGCAGGACGAAAAACTGTTGGCCAAGGTTTGCAGATGTCCCAAACTATTTTCCTCCTTGTTTATTTTTAAAACTTCTAAATCAGGATCTTCATAGAGAAGCGGACCAGGCCTGGTCATTGTGGGTCCCAAGCATGATCCACAGCCAGAATGGCCTCAGCAAGTGGGCTTTGTGTGAGAGCCCATTCCTGAACTCACCTAGGGAGGGGGGGCCTCCCAGGTCATCTGGTCCAGTGTCCCTCTCTTGAGAGAGGCAGGGATCCAGGCCTAGAGGGGAAGTGACTTATGCAAGGTCACACGCGCATCGATGGAGATCAGAACTTCAGGCTCCCCGGTCACTCCTCATGACCTTAGCATTGACGGGATGCCTCACATTGGCCTGGCACAGACCACAGAGTAACGAGGGGAGAGAGGTTGGTTCCAGTCCTCACGGGTCTCACCACTCAACTGGCCCAGAGCTGGGCTGCCTGGTAGACTGGAGAATGGAGCCTAGAGAACCGGTTCTAGTCTCAGCTCTGCCGTTTTCTAGCTCTGGACCTTGGTGAGGTCACAGAGAGGTCATGATATCACCAGAAACAGGGGGCCCTCCCTGTATTTGTCTGGCCTCTTGCAGTTTCCTGAGAGCAAGCGCAGCGTCCCCTCCACCAGTCCCCCTCTCACAGGGCCATAGCGGGGGAAGGATCTTCCAAGTCCCAGCTCTCGGCTCCTTCTCTGGCCGCAACTCCGGGCTCGTGGAGCAGCTATTGCCATAATAACGCTGTGAGACAAACCATCCGCCAAACTCCGTGGCTTCCAGCAACAAGCATTTATGCTCACATTGGTGGGCCTGTGGGTTTTCCTGATCTAGGATGAGCTCAGCTGGGTGCTCTATTACAGACTGCAGGTTGGGTTCAAGTTGATTCAGGTTCAAATATGTCTGTTCTATGACCCCTGGTGAAGGGCAGCAGCCTCCCAGAGGAACCTCTTCTTTTAGGCTCCATCGGAGTGCAAGGGAGCAGGTCAGTCCTTTCAAGCCTCTGCTCTGCCATGTTCACTAATATTTCTTGCTCAGAGCAAGTCACGCAGCCAAGTCCAACTTGAGGAGGCAGGGTGTGTACCCTGTGCACAGTGGCAGGAGGAGGGTAATAAGTAGTTGCTGAGTAATAATCCAATTTCTGATGGCTGGAAGACCCCCACCTTGCAGGACCCCTATGCCCTCCAGGGTTCAAATGCAGAGTGAAGAGGTAGCCCAGGCTAGAATGGGGGCCGCAGACAGGGTGAGCCCTTGTCCCTGGGCCAGTCCTCGCCCTCTTGGTGTCTCCATTCTCTACCTGCAAGGCCCCTTCTAAGGGCTCTGCCAGCCCCAGGCCCTTCCTCCCTGTGCTCTCCACCCCACCCTGCAGCTGAAGTCTGTGGAACACAGAAAGACAAGGCCCCGAGTGGCGCCCAACCGGCTGGCATTTGGGCTCACAGACACCTCTCCCTGAGAAGTAAAGCAGATCTAATTTCCGCCCTGTGAGAAACGGTCGTCTGGCACCCAGGCAGCCTCCGCTGTGGGGCAGCCAGCTGCTCCCATGGTGGGGACAGAGGTGTGTAGATATCCAGATTAGGACCAGCCACAGGCACGTGGATGCCGGCGTGTGTGAAATCTTCACCCTTCTCTGTGGGCATGGAGGCTGGTGGGTGAGGGGGGCTTCGGCAAGGCAGGTGGCAGTGCTGGGCATTCGGAGGCTGGGTGGGGCCGGTCTTGGAGGCCAGAGTACTGTCCCCTCTCTGACCCTCAGTTCCCTCATCTGAAATGAGGGGGGGTTCTAGAAGGCCCTTTTTGGCTCTCAAGCCATATGGCTCTAAATGGATCTATCTACCTTTGTTCCAAGACTAATTTTTGTAGCTCAAATGTAGGTATCCAGTTCCCAGGCCCCATCCTTCCCGCCCCTTCTCTGACCCTAGACATGCTCAATTGGATGCATCACCCCTCTCCTGCCTGCTGCCTGGCATGCTCTCCCTGTAGGTAGCTGGCTGCCAGGGCTGGTCGAGCCTTCTTGAAGCTTGACACAGGCCACAGGCAGGGACACTCAGGTCCTCACTCCCCTTTCCTGAAAGGCACCCCTCGTGGGGGCTGGCTCCAGAGGGCTCAGCCAGTCAAGGACCTAGAGATGGAATAGGCTTTTCAAAAAGATGGTCACTCTGTTCTCAGACAGAATCTCCCCTGATAACCCCGGAGGAAGCTCCACGTGCCCTCAAAATCCCTCTGAAGGCACAAAGCCGGGCTCCCGCATGCTGGGCTGGAGAAACCCCAGGAGGCAGGGGGTGAGGCTAAACTGTGGGCGAGAGCTGTCTCGGGGGACTGGCAACCTTGTTCCACAGTCCTTCACTGCTTTTGGCAAGGGTGACAGTGAGTGGGTAACAATTTCCAGCTGGGGATGTGAGAAAAGGAGGCTCCAACCCTATCTAGGCTCAGCTGCCTTGTTGGCTCCCCACCCTCTGGGGACTTTTAGATGTCAGTGTCCCCCTGAGCATGGTCCCTAGCATCATCCTCTGCACATTCTCTGCACAAGCCCAGCCACCCCTGTGACGTCAGGGACCAGCGTTATAAGCTGATCCCTGCTGCCCTCTCTCCTGAGATTCAGACCCATAGACAGTCCCATATAAAATTTGGGGTGCTGTCACCATCTCTAGGCTAAAAAGGGCAAGAGAGGGAGCAGCTGCCAGAGCCTGAGAAAGGGAGGCGTACAGAGGGAGTCGCCTAAAGGAGCTGTGGCCGGCAGAGGGACGCAGCCTGCCTGTGGAAGGGAGACAAAGGGGAACTTTTGCTCCTCACTTATGCTCCTCCCTCCCTCTGCTCTCCTGCCCCATTATTGGAAGCAGCCAGAAACTAATGGGCAATGGTCAGGGAGCAGGTGCGGCCCATGCAGTCAGCCTTCCAGGTGCAAACAGAAGGTGCCCAGCTCAGGGATGTTGGGAAGGAAGAGGTCCTCAAGATATGCTAGCCTGTTGTCCCATCTCTCTTTCCACCTTTGGGCCTTCTCCTCCTGTGGGCATCGGGTTCAGGGCCTGGGAAGTCTCAGGGCTTTGGAGTCAAACAGAACAGAAGGTGAATCCTAACTCCAGACCTCACTGGCCATGTGACGTTGAGCAGGTTACTCCACCTTCGTGCACCTCAGTGTTCTTATCTATAAAATGGCAACAAGAACAATGACCTCAAAGCACTGCTGAGGGGTGAATGAGAAAATGTACAGACAGTGCTTGAAACATAGTAAGTGCTCAATAAACGGATCTCATTTTTACCCAGACCTGTCTATTCTTATCTCTTGGCTGAACTTGCCAAACCCAAGCCCAAGTCTCAGTGCCCCTAGCTCCTCCCACACACTGCCTCCAGAATGTTCTCCCTAAGACTCGTCAGAGTATGTCACAGTCTTCCTCAAAAATCATTATGGGTCCCCTGCACTCAGAGAATCAAGTTTAAGTCCTAGAGTTTAACAGCCAAAGCCAATCAGCTTCTAGTTTTAGCCTGCCTGAAGAGACCCTGCCAATTCTTCCCTCGGTTTTCTCATCTAAGTGACATGGGTCTATTCTGTCCCCCTTGTCCTCTGACAGCCTTTACGTTTCCCAGCCTTGGCTGATGCTGTCCCCTCTACCTAAATGTCCCTTTGCCTTCCACCCCACAGACGGGACTCAAATGCCCCATCCTCCGTGAAAACCCCCTCCCCACGCCCAAACGTGACAGCCCACAGCACGTTTCCTGTGCTTCCATGGGGCGCTTACTCCGTCTTGCCTACCAGCAGAAGTGGCCGTGGCATGTCTGTCCCTCATCGGTCTTTGAGCGTTTTGAAGGCCAGTCTTGTGGCAGCCCATGTCTGGCTCTCTGCCATCCCTAAGCCAGTGCCAGGCATGGGTGAGGGCCTACTGTGTGCCAGCGGGATCCGTATGCATTGATGCTGATCCTTAGAGGACACTCACGAGGTGTGGGCACCATTATCCTTTTTTACTAATCAGGAAATTGAGGGATGCAGTTTGCCATGGGACCTTGGCTAGTGTGTGGAGAAGCAGCCCTGAACCAGGGGGTCTGAGCTCTAAAAGCTGTTCTTTCCCCACTCCCTGTGGGGTTCAAGAAATTTTAAAAAATGGACCCACAAATGAATGAAAAGAAGGTGGCAATAGCAACATGCCATAGTGGTTAAGAGCAAAAAAGACTTGGGTTCAAGTCCAACACTTTCGACCTTGGAGCAGTTGCTTCTCTTCTCTGAGCAGAGAGCGAGTGCCCAGGCAGTGCTCCCTTCCTGCCCTTCCCAGCAGCCCCTCCCTCCCTGTCTTCCTACACAACCTGTTTTCCTGGTCCTGTCAGTGAACCAGGCAGGTCTGGGGTCCAGGCAGGTGGGGACTTCCCAGTGGGGAGCAATAAGCACGTGGCTGCGTGGAGAGGCGGGCAGCCTGTGGGGAGCCCAGATGGTCACTGAAATTGCCCTCAGGCCACTGCGATGAATACCAAGATGTCTGCTCCAGCGCTCAGAGTGGGAGAAGGGCCTGTTAAAACTATTTATATCCCTGCTGCCTGCCAACTGACAGCGTAATCACAGTGTCTCCCACTGACTTTTATTTGTCAAGCATACTTGCACACCCCCAAGACCTCAAAGAGTGGGTGCTTGTGGCTTGGCTGGATAGCCTGGCTCTCCCAGTAAAGACTGGCATTTACCAGGAACCCCAAAGGGGCCTACTGCCGAGGCTCCCCTGGGGGTTGGTTTTGTCAGAGGAATCTTTGCTGGAAGGTGCTGGGCTGGCCAGGGGTCTGCACCTGGGTCTTTGCCTGAAGCATCTGTAGCCTGGGTTTGGCCCGAGTGTCCAATGGCTGGGCAGCATCTCAGTAATCGGGCAAGACTGCCCTTTACCCTCCTCTGAGAGAAGCATCATCGACCGGGGCCATAAATCAACCACTTTAATTCTCATCAGGGACAAGTTTGGCAAGGAGATTGCTGGCTCCAGTGTGACTATGATGAGGGGTCAAAGAGCAAATCTGGTTAAAATGGTGTCCTGCCCTGAGGCCCGGAAATGCCTGCTCACACGTCCCATGGAATGTTCTCGTTAATCACAGAAGACCATAATGAAAGTTATTTGGCCCTGGTTGGTGAGGCTCAGTGGATTGAGTGCCCGCCTGTGAACTGAAAGGTCACCAGTTTGATTCCCAGTCAGGGCACATGCCCAGTTGTGGGCCAGGTCCCTAGTGGGGGGCATTCGAGGGTCAACAGATCAATGTTTTTCTTGAACATCAATGTTTCTTTCCCTCTCTTTCTCCTTCCCTTCCCCTCTCTCTAAAAGTAAATAATTTTTTTTTTTTTAAAAAGAAAGTTCTTTGAATGTGTGAGACTGGCACCTATATCATTCCAGCCTCACAATGCATGACAGCCAAAAGAGGCGGGAAATCCAGAGCAAAGGGCTGATTTCTTCTTTCATTCACTCGTTCATTCATTTGTTCATCTGCTGGAATACCCTGCCCCGAATCTTTGCGTGGCTGACTCCTTCTCAACGTTCAGGTCTCAGTTCAAAGGCTACCTCCTCAGAGAGGCAGCCCTGACCATCATTTCTAGTGGAGTCCTTCCCCCTCCGTCCTCCCATGATGCTATTACATCTTTGAGATTTATTTCTATCACGACACTTTCCAGTAACTGAAGTTCTCTAGCTTATTTCTTCGAGGGCCAGTTTGTGATCTGCCATGCTCACCGGAAGTAAATTCCTTCAGAGGATGGATCTTACCTTCCTGTCAATGGCTGTGTCCTCAAGTGCCTGGTGCAATGTCTGCACCGTGATGGCCCCTCATCCACCCATTTGCCGAGAACCCGCCGGCTGTCAGGCCAGTGCTGGGGCTCCGCCGTGGCCTGTTCGCTGCCCTCGGGAGAGTTTGGCAAATGGGGTGAGGGGTGTGTGTACACCATGTGTTGCTGATGCTCTGACACCTGGGGCCCTGTGGACCCTGAGAGACTGCTTCTCCCAGGCCAGCTGATTCCCTGAGAGTGACCAGTTTGCCCGTGATCATGCCTTTCACGTGCAAACCAACCAACTAGAGACCAAACCCCAACCACCCCATTTGTTCCTCTATGGGGCTCTCTCACTCTGGGCCACTATCCTCCTGTCCTAATCATCCCAGGGCCAGGTACCAGACAACTAGGGACTGCCCCTTGTCCCCAGAGACCACTAAAATTATTCAGACTAGCTTGCTTACCCTGCTTTGCCCATTCTTCCCACAAAAACAACAAGAAGGCTCCCACCCATGTTTTTCTCCCGCCTCCTGTGCCTCCTTCCTGACCCTGCTGTTTCCTGGTGTGGAACCCATGGCATAGGGTGCCCCTTCCTCTTGGGAGTTGTGAGCAACAAACTAGTTTTTCAACGGCAGCAACTCCTGGTTTGTTGGCCTCACCATATCTGAATAATAATAACACCTACATTTTAAATAGGGCCCCAAGAGTAAAGGACAGCCCAAGGTGCGAAGGTGACATGGGAAGGGGCACGTAACTCACATCAGATGTCAAATGTCTGCAGGGTGGGCATTGAAGTTGCATCAACTGGATGGGGAAGATGGTGGGCCTGCTAAGCAAGGGGCAGAGGTTTACAGAAAAGAAGGGGATGGAGCTTTCTGGAAATTCAAATGGTCCCATATTGCTGGAGCAGAGTTGAGAGGAGCTACATAGAGCACGAGAGGCTGGAGGAGAATGGGGCCAAATCTTGGAGGACTTCGAATGAGGCTGGGTTTTGTTTTCGAGCAGGCACACAGGGAGCTGTGAATGGAGCCCATCAGATGCGTGGTCCCTGGATGGTTTTTTTTTCCCCAAGCCAGACTCCAGTTGGTGACTGTCCTATGTGTGGAATGTGGTGCATCACTAGTCCCTGCTTTCCACTCGCTCAACTCCAGCCCTGGCCCCCACCGGCCCTCAGCAGCCCCAACTTGCTCTTTGCTATTACTCAGGCAGCTGCTGTTTCTGCTAAGGGCCCCAAACTGAATCACATCTTCCCATATTCTCCCATCCCCATCCTCCCCAACTCCAGCACCCAAGGGTGGAGGACGATGGTCCTAATTTGGTGGTTGGTGGAGTCATCACTGCATGTGGCACCCAGGAGGTCAAACCCTTTGGGATTCTGACTCCACTGATATGCCGAAAGAAACTGAAGTGGGGTTGGAGTGGGGAGCAGGGCCTTGTGGAAGGGGTGACAGGTGTGGATGTGGCCCAGTCTGGGTCTCCAGAGGCCTCATCTGATTGGCATATCGATTTTCCACTCCTGTTGTCTCTTTAGGAGCCTGGTCTGGCTCCAGGAACAAAGGTAGGGGCCCCTTTGCATTGGCCTGGAGGGAGCCCAGAATGCATGGAAGCAGACCCAGAACCAAAGGAGAAACTCCTATGGCTGAGCGACTTCAAGCCAGGGTCCCAGCAAGTGAGGAAACAGACCTAACCTTTGACTGTCTGCAGCCTTGGCCTGGAAGAGAATAATACAGGCTCTCTAGAGAGATCCTTTGTGGCAATGAACATTGTTGGGCATTGCTCAATTCATTCATTCATTCATTCAACCAACCAATCAGTATTTTCCAGGGCCTACGGTGACGGTTTAGGTGTCTGACATACAGCAGTGAACAAAACGTCCTGAATCTTTGTCATCAGGGTGTTCAAATTCTGTTAGGGGAGCTAGCCAGTAAGCAAACAAGGAAATAAATGTCTGTAAGTGACAAACATTAGGGAGCAAAATGAGTAGGCTTTAAAAAAAGAAGAAAAATGAAGAAAGGAGAGGACTGTGTTAGATCTGACAAGGTGTAGAATTTACATTTTAATATGATCCATCAGCAGCTGGGTGGAAAAGCTGTGCCAAGGACCATGAAGAATAAAGAGAGGACTAAGAGGTGGCTTCCCTTCTCATGGTATGTGTGGCCTGGCTGAGGGGGGGGTCTTTGCCCAAATATAATGGTTACCACTTAATGGGAACATGCTATGTGCCAACACATTACACTGGTAATTTCAATTCCCACAGCAACTTTTTGATGTAAATAATTATTTTTTTAATTTTTAAAAATTATTTTATTGATTATGCTATTACAGTTGTCCCAGTTTTTCTCCCTTTCCCCCCTCCACCCAGCACTCTCCATCCCTCAGGCAATTCCCACGTCATTGTTCATGTCCATGGGTCATGCATATAAGTTCTTTGGCTACTCCATTTCCTGTACTGTACTTTACATACCCGTGGCTATTTGGTAACTGCCTATTTTTACTTCTTAATTGTATCACCTCTTCATCATTCCCCCATACCCCCTCCCATCTGGCAACCTTTTTCTTAAACAAGTTCCTTTAACATTTCATATAATAATGGTTTGGTGATGATGAACTCCTTTAATTTTTTCTTGTCTGGGAAGGTCTTTATTTGCCCATTGATTCTAAATGATATCTTTGCTGGGTAGAGCAAGCTTGGTTGTAGATTCCTTGCTTTTCCTGATTTTGAATATTTCTTGCTAATCCCTTCTAGCCTGCAAAGTTTCTTTTGAGAAATCAGCTGGCAGTCTTATGGGAACTCCCTTGTAGGTAACTAACTTCTTTTCTCTTGCTGCTTTTATAATTCTCTCTTTATCTTTAACCTTTGGCATTTTAATTATGATGTATCTTGGAGTGAGCCTCTCTTTGTAGCCATGTAGTTTGAGACTCTCTGTGCTTCCTGGACTTACATGTCTATTTTTTTTTTCACCAAATTAGGGAATTTTTCTTTCATTATTTTTTCAAATATTTCCAATTTCTTGCTCTTTCTCTTCTCCTTCTGGCTCCCCTATTATGTGAGTATTGGAACACTTGAAGTTGTCCCACAGACTTCTTACACTATCCTCATTTTTTTGCGGGGGGGGGGCATTTGATTTCTTCTTATTGTTCTGATTGGTTCTTTTTTGCTTCCTTATGTTCTACATCATTGATTTGATTCTTGGCTTCATTCATTCTAATGTTGTTCTCCTGTAATTTTTTTAAAATTTCAATTAGTGTATCCTTCATTGTTGACTGGATCTTTTTGATATTGTTGAGGTCCTCACTAAGTTCCCTGAGCATCTTTATAACCAGTGTTTTGAACTCTGCATCTGATAGATTGCCTATCTCCATTTCGTTTAGCTCTTTTTCTTGAGTTTTGATCTGTTCCTTCATTTGGGCCATGTTTCTTTGTCTCCTCATTTTGGCAGCCTCCCTGTGTTTGTTTCTATGTATTAGGTAGAGCTTCTTTGACTTCATGTCTTGGTAGTGTGGCCTAATGTAGTAGGTGTCCTATAGGGTCCAGTGGCACAGCCTGCCCTTGCACCCAAGCTGGATACTCAAGGTACGCTCTTCGTGGGGGCTGAGTACACCCTCCTCTTGTAGTTGAGCCTGGATTGCTGTTGGCAGGTCAATGGGAGGGATGTACCTAGGCCAGCCAGCTGCAAGGACTGGCTTTGACCACTGACTACTAAGCTCTGCCCTCCATGGAGGAGCTATGCAGGGGTAGGATGGTGGTGCTTCTATGTGGTCTATAGCTGTCCACTGGGTGTGCAGGCTCTGGGTTTTCCCTGGTGGTGCAGGCCAAGGTCAGCCCCCACCTGTGTTCTGCCTAGGGCCACCCTGTATGAGCTATAAAGCAATCTCAAGATGGGTGCCACTTGTGCTGGGCTTGGAGGTTCTTAGGTGAAGCCAAGCTGTGAAGCTAGGCTGGCTGCTGCTAGTGCTGTGCATGGGAACACTTAGCAAGAGGTATGAGGGCTGGGGACTCCATGAGGCTAGCTTGGTTTAGGAAGTTGTGAAGCATGAGCCAAGACCAGCTAAAAGCCACTAAAAGCTTATGTGGGATGGAGCCTCAGGGGATGTTGGGAGGGGGCAAACAGTGTTAGCTAGGTTGATGGAGTCTCAGATCTGGCACATACCAGCTCTGTGGCTCTGTGGGGAGGCTTCAGAAGAGGGACAAAGGCCTCTGCCTGCCTTTCTGTCTGGGAGAAAGCTGTCCCCCAGCTCTTGCCTCGATGCCACACACTTCAGTCCCTCCCTGTGTGCCACTGGTATCTTTCAAGATGCTACCCCAGTGATGGAGCTCAGAGGGAGTGAGTCTGAGTAAGCCTGTGTGTGGGTTCTTTAAGAGGCACTGCTTGAGACTCCAGCAGTTTCTTCCACTGACTCAATGCCTACTGGTTTTTGCAGCCAGAAGTTATGGGGTCTTATCTTCCTGGCACTGAAACCCTGGGCTGGGGGGGCCTAGTCTAGGGCTGGGACTTCTCTCTCCCAAGATATCCCTCCGGAATTTTTATCCACCACATGTGGGTGTGGGATCAGCCTGTTTCATGTCTCCACCACTCCTACCAGTCTGGATGGATGTGGTTTCTTTAACTCCATAGTTGTTGGACTTCCATTCAACTCAATTTCTGATGGTTCTGAATGATGGTTGTTCTATAGTTTAGTTGTAATTTTGATGTGATTGTGTGAGGAGTTGAGCCGTGTTTACCTACACCTCCATCTTGACTGGAAGTCTGACGTAAATATTATTTCCCCCATTTCATGGATGAGTAAACTGAGGCCTGGAGCCATCAAGTCACTTGCTCAGGATCACATAGCAGTTGCAGTGTGGGGATTGAGTGATTCAGCATCTAATGGTCTGACAGCTTGGGCAAGGGGCTTCAGCACAGCAGCATAGCCGTGGCACAAACACAGAGGAGAGTGCTCTTAACAAAGGGCATGAGGCTTCAGTCAGTGGGCAATGGGGCCACTGAAGGGGAATGAGTAGAATATTGACTCAAAGGAAAGACAGGAGAATAAATTTGCGATGATAGGGAAAATTAGTGGGAAGAAAGGCATGAGATAGGCATGAGAGAGGCGGGCCACCATGTCAGAACTGGCAGAGCATGTGGCTAAAGGCATGGACCCTGGACCCACAGTACTTGGATTTGGTCAGCTCTGCCAATCTGGTAGTGGGCTCTGTCGGTGCCCTGCCCTGGCCCCTTGGCCCTAACATTTGATTGCAATGGTCTGACTCCCAACTCCCAGCACCAACACTGCTTTGCTGAGAAATCAGGCTGCTGGCACCCACTCTACCTGCCAGGGACTCAGTGCCCCCAGGAATAACTCTCAAATGTGGGCTGAGTTGGTGTTTCAACACCCCAGCTCCCTGGGGTTCCCCAGAGCTCCCCAAAGGGATTGAGCTCCAGTGCTCACCTTGGTAACTTGTGTGATAACACATTCCTCGCTGACCACCTCACCTCCTCCATCTTACTTCCTTACTCCCCTACCAGAGTTTCCTGGACCCACTGCCCAAATATACTTCTTGCTCTTGAATGCCTTACTTAGGGTTGGTTTCTGGGAAAATCAGAACAAAACAACCGGTTTTCAGCTGTAGGGCTTATTTCACTTTTCTATGTCTTAGTTTCCTCGTCTAGCAAATGGGGATGAGGATGATGAGTAATTTACCTTCTGGCCGTTGCAATGAGTAATTGAGTTCATAATCACAAAGAACTCAGTAGCTTGCATGTAGTAAGTTCTTAGCAAATGTCTGCCAAGGTTGTTTCAAAATAGATGAGGTAGATGAGGGAAAGAGGCTGGTTGTAACAAGGGAGAGGGGGACAGATGCATGAGAGTTGGCAGCTGAGCAGGGGAGAGAAGGAATCAGGAGAAAGCCAGGTTTGGAGCCCGAAAAGCTGGAGAGAGAAGTGCCATTTACAGCCCCCGGCGACCAGGAGGAGGAGCTGGGTTTGGGGGGAAATGGAGAGAGAGTGAGTGCAATTTTAGAGTCAGTGTTTTCAGGCGCCAGACGGCCATGTGCAGACATCTAGCAGGCAGCTGGGGACACTGGGGCTGAGCCAGAGAGAGGGCAAATATGGCAGCACTATGGATTTGGGAGTTACCTAGAGGAAAATGAGTGCTGTTGCAATGGGAGTTGGGTGGGGAGCAGGTGGGTAAATCAAGCAGAGGTAAAGATGGTGAGGAGGGGGAAGATGGGTGAGGCTGGTCCTCTAGAGAGCAGGAGTGGAGTGGGCATGGAAACCAGTCTGTAGGTAACAGGCAGGGGAAGAGAAGTCCTCTTCCTGAAATTTTGAAATAATGGGCATTTCTGAGACTAGAATTGTGGTGAGCCTGTGTCTTGAGTCTGACTGTCTTGGAGCAAAGCCTAAGGTCCAGATTCAGTGCACAAGACTGATTGGGAAGGGAGAAGGGGAGGGAAGGGAGAAGGTGAGGGAAGAAAGAAGGACAGGGCGGGGCAAGTCTCAGCTGGAGCCTTGCTTCAGCCTAATCCCATGGGGAATTCTGCAGCACAGTCATAACTACAAGCAAGGGGGCAGGCCTCTCGTATTCACAGGGCCCTCAGCCATTGGCTCCTGCTGGGTCAAGGGTGATTCTCCAGATGGGGGAACAATCTGTGAACTATTAGCAGCCGATACACTAACTGAGGAGTGGGGCATAGGCCCAAATAAGGAATGGGGTGGGACACTACCCACACCCAAAGTAACCTGGAGGAAGTCTTGCTCAGCCAGGCCCACCCTGCCCTGACCGAAAGGCCCTTTATAGACCAACAAATACTTATCCTTCTCACCCAGAGCAAACAAGAGATTCACTCTGGCAGAAAGGGGAAGCTGGATTTCAAGAGTGAATTTTATGACTGTTCTAACACTCTATGAAGAGAGGGAGGCTGACATTTGATCTTCCTGCAGATAGCTTGGCTACAGTGGGGGGCCCTGTGCACCAAGACAGATTGCCCCAGTGTGTCCCTAAGCCCTGGATACATGGGCCAAGCACTGAGCTAAGGGCTTTGCAGACACCGTCTGATGATCCAAGAGAAAGACGCTCGATTCCCCCTTTTACAGATGAAAAAGCTGTGGCCTCCTTGATCAAGATCAAGCAACTACTAATAAGAGAGAATGGAATTGAACTGAAGTTTGTCTAAAGTCAGAGCCCAAGTTCTAAACCTCTTCCTTGCCTCTTCACCTGGAATGTTAGGGGGGTGATGAAGGCTTTAAATTGCATTTGGCTTGGCAGGGCACAAAGGGGCAGCTATCCTGAGTTCCCAGAAACTATTATCCAATTCCATCCACTGCACCCCACCCCAGTCCTGATATTTTAAAAGAAGCAAGCCAGAAAAGGAAGGAGAAAACAGATTTGACTGTGAACCCTCCAAACTGAGGACCCCTGATCAATGCTACCTACAGGTACCACCCCACCCTACCCCAGAGAGGAGCTCTTGGGTTCAGCTGGGTCCCCAGAGGCAGACCATGGTCTCTGTGCAGGCTTCATTCCCAGAGCTTCAGGACACCGTGAACAGCTCTTGCTTGGCCTGGTTTCCTCAATCCCATTGACCTCCAAGCCTCTGATGAGGGCCACCTGAAACAGACCAGTTTTGGCTGTAATGCTTCGGCCTGGGGAGAAGCCAGAACCAAACGCAGGGGACATTTTCAGTTGCCCTGGAGGAGCCAGCAGTCCCACCCCCTGGCAAGCCTGGGTGTTTGCCCTGGTTTGAGCTCTGCTGGGCCCAAACCCACAATTGATAGGGAGGCCATGATGAGCCACCAAAGCCCCCAGACTGGGTGTCTGGAGCCTTGGGTACTGGGCCCTCCTTTGCCTCAAACTTATTCCACGGCTCAGGAACAGCCACTTAACCCCTGGGGCTGCGGCGTCTTCATCTGCAAAAAGGGGATCGGTCTGTGACCTTCCTTCCAGGTGGTCATGTGGATCAGATGGGGTCAGCGAGAAAGTACTCCCTGTGTGGACACTGGCCTTCCTGCTGGTCCTTGACCCCAAAAGCCAGCGTGAGACTTTCTCTGGGCATCTCTGCTAGCTGTTCCCTCTGACTAGAATGCTGTTCCTCCAGTTTTCCAGATTGTCTCCTACACATCTCAGGTCCCTGTTCACATGCCCCTTCCTCAGAGAGGCCTTCCCTGACCACCCATCTGAAAGTGGCATCCCCAGCTCTGTCCCCTCCCTGCTTTATGTTGCCTTTGCTCCTGTCACCAGCTGGTATAAGTTCATTGCCTTTCTCTCTCCCTCCCTCTGTAAAATGGAGCTCCCTGTGGGCAGCAGCCTCATGCCAGTGTTCCCCTCCAGGCTTGCCGCACACTCTCCAAGAATGTTAAATGGCTACATTTCCCCTAATCCCTCCACTCCCTGTGTCTCTCTGCCTTTCTTTCTGCTGTCCCCTTACGACAGAGCAGCCTTTCCATTCTGCGACACCTTTACCTGGTGTATCAGTGTCCCCTCCTCTATGCTCCTGTAGCACCCTGTGCTGTCCCCGAAAATGCACCCTCCAGGCAGCACGGTGACTGGAAGGGTGTCTGCGAGTCCCCACAGTCATGTTCATTAATTTGTTGTTAAGCCGATGCCTGGGCTGGCACCAGAAGGGAGTGGGAAGTGAGTGGCACACAACTGCTCCCGCAGGATGAGCAGGCGCGTGAGGAACACAGGGCCCCAGCCTGGGCCCTCATGGCGGTGATGGGCAGTCAAGGGGTGGGGACCAGGCTGGACCAGAGGATGAGCAGGTTCTTTTCTGATGTGGTCTGCATCCCAGAGAAAGCCGGGCTGGGCTTGGCTGTAGTCCTGTGCAGGTCAGCCCCAGGTGAGGGTCTCTCTGGAAAGGGTCTGGATCTCATTAACCACATGGCAGTCTATGGGTGATGGGTGAGGAATGAGCTGGTGAGTGATCTCCGGATCCTGGTCAGGAGAATGAGATCCAAGACAATAGCAAATAAATGGGTAAAGTCCTGGGCTCGGCAGAGGGAGCAGGGGCCTGGGGAGGGGAGCAGGCCGCTGATTTCTGCCAGGTCACTGACTGGCAGTGTGACCTGGGAAAAGCCCTTTCATCTCTCCGGGATTCAGAGTTTACTTTTTAACTTCAAATACAATGTTTATAAAATAGATTTTGTCTCATACTAAAAAAAAAAAAAAAAGTAGGATCTGGCATGCTGGGTTGGGAAGCATCCTGAGCAGACACTGAGTTTAATGGGACAGAGCCATGAGTGATTAGTAATGTCTGCCATGGGCATTGTCAAGGACACTTGCCATTCCTGGTCCAGAGTGTCTTTCAAACTCTAACGCTTCATGATTCGATAACTGTATAGAGCTAAAGACTGAGCATGTGCATGTGTGTGTCGAGGGAAGAGCGGTCTAAAAGATAGAAAAGTAGTGGGTTCAGAAACTCGGGTCAGACCTGTGGAGAGCTCCGGAGTAGACGGAGAGTGGGAGCGGCTGTGGGCCCACAAGGAGCGCACCCTAGGACGGCGGTCTGTGTTTGCAAACCGAGTCTTGAACCGCTACTGAGTCGTGAAATAAATTTGGTTGGGTACCAGCGGTATTTTGAGAACATACAGAGGAGAACAGAATAAAATAGGATGAAGTTGAATGGAAGATTTTAGATTTCAACATGATGGGGTTCAAGATGCACTTCCCCCAAATGTGGCACCTGGGCATACTGCACAGTTGAAGCTATGGGCGCTTGGGGGGATGGCACGACAAGGAGGAAAGTCACTCCGAACCCCCACCGCCTTCTGCCCTGAGGCAGGTCAGAAACCCTCCCGGGAGAGGGGCCCTCCATGTCCATGGAGAAAAGGGACATACTGATCCCCGAAGTCAGAGGGGCGCCAAGAAGAACCTGAACAAACAGACCTTGCTAAGTGTGCCCCATCTACTACGGTTTCCTTAGACCCCTTCGTCCATCATAGTGCTCACAATTGTCCACCCTGCATCACACCTCACATGAAAATTCGCAGGTCTGTTTCCGTGGGTCTTCATTTCCTTATGAAGGCTCTCGTGCCACATAAAGCTTATATTAAATAAATGTTTGCTTTTCTCCTGTTAATCCGTCTTTGCCAGCCTAATTTTCAGACCAGGCAGGGACCCTAAGAGGGCCTAGGGGAACTTTTTCCTCCCCTACGAGTGCATGAGATGAGGTTCAACGCCGTTTTGTGGACGTTTCCAGTTGGGTATGCCTATGTGAGGCCATGACTGGCTTTTGGCGGTGGCTCGTGGTCCGAAGGTTTGAGAGGCTGTGGAGGAGTCAGGTGAGCAAGTGCGCTTTGCACAGGACAGTCCTGGGTCATCACCCCGCTGTGATTAGGGAGCACATCCTTTCACTCCCTGGGATGATCATAAATATGTCAGTGTGAAGGTTTGTCCTTCAATAGGTGGGGCCCAGTTCTCCCTCTCTTGAGTGTGGCCTGGACTTAGTGACTTGCTTCTAAAGAATGTAATAGAGCAGAAGTGGCAAGAATCAGGGTGAGTGAGAAAATTGCAAGGAGACTGGAGAAGGGCCTGCCAGAAATCTGGGAAGGTGGCCGAGCAGATTCTGATCATGACATGATCAGCTGAGATGGGCTGACTAGAGAGAAAGGCTGGAGCACGTGGAAAAGAACGTGCCATGGTCCAAGGCTCATCAATGTCAAGTTCTCCCTAATTAAACATTTCCCCCCTTTTCACAGGATGACTAGATTAAGAGATCAGAGAATCAAGGGCAGGTCCTGTGGTTTGAACAGCCCCCACCCAGGGAGTTTGTGTATGGGAGGAGGGACGAATTGGGAGAGGGGACTTGTGGTACAAACATTGCCCTCGCTTCCACCCTCCCACGATTTTGCCAGAGACTTGGATGAAGACACAAACGATGTGCTCACCCAAACCTTGAAAGCACAAGTTATTCTGATACAGCGGATTTACAGTCCAAAGCTCTCTTTCCAAGCAGGATGCTGGGTGAAAATCAACAAGAAAAAATTTAACAGTAATCAATATAAAGTCAGGCACTTTCAGGCTAAAAAAAAAAAAATCAATGACCCAAGAAACAAGCCCAGGGCCGTGGATGGGGTCAGCTCGGCAGAATTCCACCTGCAGTGATCTGGTCATTTTTATTTGACCCTTAACGTCTAATAAGCACAAACAGTGGGCCCGACATGGGTTCCTAACTTAGTGGAGAACTTAGTGGTGGGAGGGACTACCCATCACTTAGTAAAGGGAGGTAGTCCCTCCCATGTGATTCCTGCCCTGGTCAGCTATACCTAGTGCTGGGGTTTCAGATCTGGACCCCACACTTTTTAGGCACAGAGTGTCCAGAGGGGAGACCCAGAAGGTGGTGGCAGAATCTGGTGTCCTCATGTGAGGAATGATGAGAATCTTGGGGGAAAAGGCATGGGACGAGAGAGAAGGCCGAGTAGGGACAACTTGTCTGACTCGGAACAGCTCTGAGGACTGACTTGGGGAGGAGGCAGGAGCCGAGGCCAGTGGGCAGAAGTAACAGGACAGATGATTTGGGGTTGCTCAGGGGAGGGGTGTTTGGATCGGTGGGCTTGTCTGTGGGTGATTGCCCAGCATGAGCTGCCCATCGCTGAGGTGAGCGAGCAGAGACCAGTTGGAGCACAGTCTGGTCCAAGTGCGAGACTAGACCGTAGGAGTCCAGAGTGCCTCCTCTTCCCTATCCAGACAAAGCCTCTGGTCTCCATGGAGACCTTCTCCAAGGTAGGGGATGGTCCTTGGTCGGGCAAGGGGACAGGCCAGCAGAAGAGAGCGGGGTACGGAGAGGGGGCACAATCTGCCTGGGCCACCTTGCAGGGCTCTACGACACTCACCGAGGCAGACAAGGTCATTTCCTTTTGGTGTCACACAGGCCAATTAGTGAGAGGAAAAGGGAAGCTCAGGAACCAGGCAGCAGGACCTCCCCCAGCCCCAAACATCTCCTGCAACTGCAGGGACACACTCACCATAGGTGTGCACATTTGTATGCACAGACACAATCCTGCTTGTGCGTGTTCAAACATCAGCCCTCCTATGCATGCTCACACAGCTACAGTCATAGCAATCACATGTGTTCCTACTTGACACACATGTAAGCCCTATCTTGGTTCAGATTCCTGGGAAATGGACTCTGAGATGGCAACCTGCATGCAGGAGGCTCACTGGGGAGAGCTCTCCGGAGCAAGCCTGCAAGAGAGCGGGATTAGGCAGGGGGAGGAGCTGAGCTTCCCTGCTGTCACAGTGGAGGCCTCTGCCCATCCCCCAGGAAGCTCTGAGGCTGGGACAGCCCTTCAGAGATGTCAGGGACCGAGGGGAAGAGGCCGGGCCTTTGTATCCCTTCAGGGACCACTCACTGGCTACAGGAAGCAGGGAGTATTCGGGTGAGGTGGTCCTTTCCAGAGCCAACCCTCCCGGTAGCTGGGCAATGGGTCGTGGTCCAGGAAGGGAGATCTGGGCAACACCATGGCATCAGCTATGTGTCCTGGATTTCTCCTTGCCAGCCCATGCACACCTGTTCCTGGGTCAAGCCCACCCACGAGTGACGAGGCAACAGAGGGGACTTGGGGGCAAGGTCTCCTCCCTGACCAGTGATGGGAAGGAGTGGCCTGCAGCCGGGGACAGGCCAACTCTGGGAAAGAATCAAGGAAAGATCGGGGTAGCCCAGGAAGAGTGCCAGGTACCTTCTTAAGCAGTCTATCAGCTCTCCTAAGAAATCGCCGTGAACTTCCTTCTCTCTGCTCCTTTTACCCTCGATCTGAGGAGCCCGAGAATCATGGGACCAGTTCTCAGAACTTTTCTTTGTAAAATCTTCCCACAGCAATTGGCCTCACTCTCTCTGATGTCTAACATCTATGGTCTTGGTGTCTCCCAGGCCAACGCTCAGTCAGAATTTCTATTTCCACATCCTGTTGCCCCAGCACGGTGGAGGGCACATCCCCCAAGTGAGACCAGCTGGGTTTAAGTGCTAGCTCTGCCCTCACTGTGGACTTGCGTTGGGGTATGTGATCTCTCTGTGCATCACCTGCCCCATCTGCAGAATGGGGTAACAAGCCCGCGGGTCTGCACTCTAAGGGGCGCAGAACCACCCACACTGTCTGGGAAGCCTGGGTTTCACGCTGCGATTGTCTTCCAGCTCCTCCTAGATCAGGCTCCGCACCGCTCAGACCTCACGGTCACCCGTCTCCTTCCTTCACGTTGGTTCCTTCCCTCCCGGCCCTCCTCCCCTCTCCTTCCCTCCCTTCCTAGCCCCCAGGCTCTGCTCCACTCCTGGAATAGATCTTGCCAACCGTGGCCTTAATTGTGTGCATTTGACAAATGGCTCTGCTGGATCTGCTCAGGACGGCAGCTACAGACCAGAGTTGGGATGGAAAAGGCCACGAGGAAGGTTGGGAGGGGAGTGCAGAGTCCAGGCTGGGCTTCGGAAGCAGGGGCCCTGCCAGTCCCTCCTCACAGCCAGCGCACTGGGGACTGAGTGGCCCACCCATTGCCCCTCTGCAGCTATTCCTAGTGGTGGTTGTGGGAATGGCAGTCCTGGAGAGCCTGGGAGGATTCTTGAAAATCTGCCTCCTCCACCCTCATTTTCACCAATGAGGCTGTTGAGGCCCAGACTGTCCAGCGACTTGCGGGGGACACACAGCTAGTACTGAGGCAGACTGAAGGTCTAACCTGGGCCTCTTGACCTCAGGCCAGTGCTGCGCCCACTGGCCTACCCTGCCTGTTACACAGGCCCCCAGAAGCCAAGAGGCTCCCTCCTCTCTGCTAATCTGATTTGCCTACAAGGTTGCATTGCCCTTTGCCACCCCTCTCCCTTCTGAAATACTTACAGTGGGCATTTCTGTGGCACCCAATCACAGGAGCTCAAGCCCTGGACCTTTTACTATTTACTGGGTGACTTTAGCGGATCGCTTAACTTCTTGGAGCTTCAGCTTTCTCATCTGTAAAACGGGACGATGCCGATTATATTTACTCATGGGGTTGATGTGAAGTTAAATGAGATACTGCAAGCCACGCATTCTGCACAGTAGTGACACAGGGTACACGACATGCTGGCCACCACTCTGGTCGGGCGCTAGGGGCTGCCTGGTGTGGCCGGGCCGTGTGAGCACGGCGCACGCGCACTTGGCCGCAGCAAGTGGGGTTGGAATCTGGCCTGCACTCACCCACAAGCGGAGTGCCCTTAGAGATGCGTCAGCACGCAGGAGGGGGCGTTTTCTAATTCATCCTCTCTAAGCGGGGCGTCTTCCCCTAATCTGTGCAAAGACTGCCAAAGTGCCGCCTTGTGAGCCCTGGCTGTGACTGGTAGGTCGCAGGGCAAGGTTCCCACTGCCATCTGGGGACCACTGTCCTTGAATGCCACCCCATGGTCTTTTTTTCTTTTCGTTCTTTTCTTTTTTATTGGGGTGACATTGGTTAATACAATTATACAGGCTTCAGGCATGCAACCCTATAATACACCGTCTGCATATTATAGTGTGTGTTCACCACCCCAAGTTACGTCTCCTTCCATCACCATTTATCCCCCTCTACCCTCTTCTTCCTCACCCCCCCCCCCCCCGCCCCCGCCCCCTTTCCCTCTGGCGATCACCGTACTGTGGTCTGAGTCTGTGAGCTTTTCTTTTTCTGAATCCCTTCACCTCCGCTGTTTCAAAAATCCCATTTAAAATGAAATCTCCTCCAGAACAATAACACCCTTAAAATAATAATACCTTACCATCATTTTCATTAAGAATAATAATACCTTACCATCATTTTCATCACCATTATTTTAAACCTTGAGTGGATTAGCCATCACAGCTGAGAGGAGCCCTGGGTGGGGCGGGGGGGGGGGGGGGGGGGGGGCGGGGAGGAGTCAGGCACTGGGGAGGGGGAAGGGCCCTGGGCTGGAGGCAGGCCTTGGCAGGGGCTCAGCTCTCTGCCTTCATCCCTTCATCCAGGACGGATCCAGCGGTCGGGCCCAGCCGGCTGGGGCTGCCATGGCAGCTGCAGCAGCGGAAGGCTCCTGACTCCTGGGAAACTGCACCCGACGAGCAGGACAAATACCAGCGGTGAAGCCCACCTCCCAGGAACAACTTCATTTTAAGGAAATTGAGGGATCCATTCCTAGGGAATGAATCTCAAGTGGTAGGACTTTGGGCATGGCAGAGGCAACATGGAAGGGACTGTGGGGCCCTTGGTTGCACTCCAGAGGTGGCTGCCATGTCACTGATATAAAAGGTCTGCCTTGCTTGTATGGGGGGGTTCGAATCACCTTTCAGAGTTGGTGTCTTAAGCCAGTGTCTCTAGAAGCAGACCTGTCTTGAGGATTTCTGTGCGAGGATTTATCAAGAAAATGTTTCCAGAGAAACAGGCAAGCAAGAATGTGACCTCAGGGGATGCCCTGATGTCCCATCGCAAGTGGCTCCAGGTGGCGCCACGGGGTAGCTCTGGCGTGTGAGTTACCTCTGAGGTAAGGGTGCTGGGGGTTTTGGACCCCAGACCATTAGTCAGTGGTTACTTCGCAGCCCAGGGAGGATGAGTTTCTCGCTGTTACAATCACAGCCACTCTGGAAGCCGGAGGGCAGAACAGTTCTCCCGAAAAAGTGTCACAGGTCTGGCTCTTGGAAAGGAAAGCTCACTGGAGGCCAACACTCCATCCCAGCTCCCCTCCTCTCACACAGGAGGACCCCAGAGGATCTGAGCTGAGCAAGTGAAGGTAGGATCTTAAATGCCCCTTTCCCACCCTGGAGGTGGCTTATCTCCAGGAGTGAAAAGTTTTCTAAACTCCCAGGCCCCCTTTGCACTCTGCACATGGCACTGGAAATGTCCTGCTTGTTCCACTCCCACCTCAGTGAAAGCCCAGCGCTGGTGGGCAGACAGATAGGTGGGCGCACCCAAGGGCCTGGATGCTCATTCCCAGCTTGGCGTTTCTACCTCCAACATCTGGGTGTAGGGGCTACCATGGATTTCCTGTGGCTTTTTTTAAAATGGCCATATTTGCAAATGTTACTGATTAGAGTCAGATTAGTAATGTGATTTTATTAAAAAAAAAATCTCAAACACATCAGAAGAGGGGAATACTGCACATACACAGGCTCCAACCCATTTGCAGTCTCCTTGGGCCACACTGCACTGTGGGTTGCATTTTAAAAAGCCGGCGGTTCCCAGGCCAGCCCGGAAAGGAGCAGGATAAATGGAGCTGTCGAAAGTGAAGGATTGCTCTCCATTCGCCCTGGGGTTAAACTGCCCCCAGACTCCCAGCACCGGTGTGTTGGGTTAAATGGTGCCCCCTAACATCCACGCCAACCCAAAACCTCAGAATGTGAGCTTTCCTGGAAATAGGGTCTTTGCAGACGTCATTAGTTGAGACGAGTCCACCTCGGTTTAGGGTGGACTCTAAATGCAGTATGACTGGTGTCCTTATAAGAAGCAGGGAACAGACAGACACACGCAGGGAGGATACCGTGAGAAGATGCAGGCGGAGGTTGAAGTGATGCGTTTACAAGCCAAGGGGCATCGAGGATTTCCTGCAACCAGTGGGAGCGCGGCCAGGGCCACCGAGAGTCCCCCTCAGAGCCTCCGGAAGGGACCAGCCCTGCCAACACCTGGCTTTGCTCTGCCAGCCCACAGGACTGTGAAAGGACACATTCCTGTCATTTAAAGCACCCCGTTTGTGTCATTTGCTCAGGCAGCTAAGAAGGACAGAGGTCAGCCCTCAGCCCCGTGAAGAGCCGCACCCCTTGCTCCTGGTGGCACCACTGGCCCCTCCAGGCTGCAGGGGGCTGAGGAAAGGCACGTCTGAGCTCCTCCCCCCACTGTGGTACCCCTCTGCCTGCAGCTGAAGGGACTCAACACCCCCTGCATCCCCAGACCCTGAGCCACAGATGGCTCCACTGGACGCCTGAGTTTGTCCCACATGGAGGTACCTCTTTCCTCACTGGCTTTTCTGGGACCCTGGGGGTAGAGGGGGTACATTAGTCAGGGTTCTCCAAAGAAACAGAACCAATAGAACCACACACACACACACACACACGTATACGGAATGTAAACAGAAGTATATAGAAAGTGTATACATGCATATATACACATGTATACACACATACAGAATTCCCTCTTGCTCAGGCAAGGAGGTGGGGGGTGAGGTCAGTCTTGTGTTCTATCGAGGTCTTCGACTGACTGGCCCACCCACATTATTATGGAGGGCAATCTGCTTTACTCAAAGTCCACGGATTTCCATGTTAACCTCACCCCAAAACACCCTCGCTGAGGCATCGGAGGAGTGTTGAGCTCATATCTGTGCACTTTGGCCCAGCCAAGCAGACACATCAGATTAACCATCACAGTGGGCAAGCACGACCACCTCCATTCTAGACAGAAACACTAAGGCCCAGAGAGGGTGGGACTTGCCCAAGCTCGCAAAGCAAATTAGCTCTACAAAAGAGGTTTGGGCAGCAGTGAGGAAACTTGGGTTTAATTCACATCCCCTTCAAACCAGAGCTTTAAACCTTTGTAGCACCGCTACATGGCCATGCCAGATGAGGTAAACCTAGCTGAGTGGGACTGGCACCCATGCGGCCCATTTTGCTCACATAAGGTCCCGCCAGGCAGAAAAAACACCTGCCACCATGGAAGGAGCGTCGTTCTGTGCCAGAAACCATACTTATGACATCTAATCATCACAGTAACACTCTGAGATGACTATCATTGCCCCCATTTCCTTGATGAGAAGACTGAGACGTAAAGCCCCGAGGAAGCTGGCTGGCCAGCACCACTCAGCTGGGAGGTAGTCTGCTGGACTCCAGGGTCTGCCCCCTTGAGCGTGGCCCACTGTCCTCAGCAGGAGGTGAGCAGGTGCTGCGGGCAGCGGGCTGCCCCTTCCAGAGCACGGCCACACTCGTGGCTCCGTCTGGTGCTCACAGCCGCTCTGAGAGGAAGGGGAACGGGGTCCACCTTTCAGAGCAGGAGTGGACGTGGACTGAGGTTAATGGACTTGTCCAACGTCACTCAGCTAACCGGTGACTTGCCCAGAACTGAAACTCTCTCCACAGCCCTGACCTTGAGGATAAAAGAAATCACAGTTCCACCATTTTTGAGTGTTTCCTGTGTTTAAGGCAAACGTACCAACTTATTTAACCCTCTGTGACAACTCAAACGTGATAGCACACGGGAGTTTAGCATCTTTCTGTGCATCACCTCATTTAATCCTCCCTACGACCCCAGGAGACCGGGAAAGATAGGACTCTCATTGCACAGATGAGAGACCAAGGCACTGAGCGGTCAAGTGACTCGCTCAAGGTCACACAGCACCCAGGTGTATGGCTGGGGTTTTAACGCAGGCGGCCTGATGCCGAAGCCCAAGCCCCTCTCTTAACCACTGTCCCAGGATGTGTTCATTCATTCATCCATTCATTCAATAATTCTTTAAATGCAACCTGTGCCAGGCCCTCTTCTACAGATAGATGGCATAGAGGTGACTGATATTGGTATCTCCACAAGTCCCCCCCCACCCTTTTCCTTATCATTCAGAGAGAAGTAAGGGGTAGAGATAATAACTAAGTCCCGAACTCTCCCAACTTTAACCTTTCGCTCTGCTAGCGGGGGCCAAGGACAGCAAACAAACAAACAAACAAACAAAAGCTTTAGGGAGTTGTAAATGTGAAACTAAAATAAATGAGGGCGGTCTGAGGGTAGGCGCAGCTGCCGCGGAGGCCTCCTTGGGGCGGAATCCCGTGAACAAAGCTCTGGGAGACAAGAAAGAGCCACGTACGAGGATGTCTGAGGAGACAGTGTTCCAAGCAGAGGGAAAAGCCAGTGCAAAGGCCTGAGGTCTGAGCGAGGTGTTACATTTGAGAAGCGGAGTGAGGCTCAGAGGGGAGGAGCCTGGTGAGAAATGAAGAGAAGGTCCAAGGTGAGGTGAGGGAGAAATGCAGGCGCATGATCACCCAGGGCCCTTGCTTCAGATGTTCTTGGTGACGACGGACATTTCTCTCCCCGTGTGCACGACAAACGCCTGTTCTTGTTCAGGTGCCCCTCTCTCTTCGCCCTACAACTCAGGGGTTAACAACGTTTAGTCTGAGCCAGGGGTTGACAAACTTTTTCTGTAAAGAGCTAGGTGGTAAATATTTGGGGCTTTGAGAGCCCTCCGGTCTCTGGTGCCACAACTCAAATAAGCCCACGTCCACACTCTGGAGGTAGAAACTTTGCCTTAAGAAAAATATTCCACCATGGGGACTTTTGTCTGTTTTCTTTTTCTAAGTACACAAGAGCTGAATTTGCAGGCACTCGAATGCCTGACACGTAGACGCCCCTGACTTGCATGGTGATAGCCACAGACGAGGCAGAAACAAATGGGTCTAACCGTGTTCCAGTAAAACTTCAGACAAGTCTGTCCACCCCTGACCTGGATGAGAGACAGGGACTGCTGGTGCCGGCGGGCGAGTGGGCACCTGCTGGAGCAGACCCTCGGCCCGGTGACCATCCTTGTCCTCCCCCACACCGCCGGCCTCCCTCTGCTCTCACGGTCCAGCTCTGTGCTCTCCAAGCATCCCCACCAGATGTGAGGGGCCACAGTGCCCTCCCCCAGGGTGTGACACAGGGGACTCCATGTCATGCACACTCAGCCCTCCTGGAAGAAGAGGCACTGAGGAGGCCACACCCTCAGGAGTGGCAGCGAGGGCCTGGGGTCTGCAAGGATTTCTTAAGATCCAAAGAAATGGAATGGTGGCTTGTATACTGGTGCCGGGGCTGCCCTGCAGCCATGCCTGACTGCCTCCCTTCTACCCGCTCTGGTCCCTCCCCTCCCACCCGTGACAGGAATCAGAGCACAAGCTGAGGAAGGGGGGAAGGAGGAATGGAGGAAAGCGAGCCCCTCTCCCAGCTCTGTGTGGTAGCTCCCGCAGGGAAGCTTCCACGCGTGACAGATGCTTACCGCTTTAGACAATGAAACGGATCATCGCCTTCTCTCTTAAGCTGGGGTCGTTACCCCTCCACTCTGCAGATGCGCATCAGAGGTTTAATTTTTTTGTTGTTTGCATATGAGATCATTTCAATTAAAGAGAACTGGAAACATTCCCCTCCATTTCTTCAGCAAACAGAACCTTATTGCCTCCCACCCCCAAAAGAAATAAAAGCCAAGATTATAATTTTAAAAACAAAACAACTCTTCAGCAGAGATGGGTGGGCTCTGGGTAAAAGGACATTTGTGCATAGATGGATTTTACTAGGAAAAACCCATCTGTCACCTTCGGCAGCAGGTCACTGGGCAGTGGAACTCATTGACACAACCCAGCACAGTGGGATCACCCTTCTTTGGGCCTTAGTGTTACTCAGGTCTGCTGTCAGTCCGATCTGACGCCAGGCAGACTGGGTCCCACAGGGTGGAAGGGAAGTGGCTTGGGAGTGGCACAGCCCTCAACTGCTGGGTCACAAGAATCCCTTGGGATGATTGCTAAAATCCACATTCCTGCGCTCTGCCTGTGAGAGCAGGCGCTCCAAGGAACGGGCCAGAGAATCAGTGTCTTTAACATTTGCCCCGGACACCTGTGGGGAGCTCGGCGTAGGATGTAAATGATGCATGCGCAGAGCTAGGAGGTTGATTTGCGTTCTGAGAGGTTCGGGGGAGTCCAAGTTGTAAGGCAGCAGAACCCACACATAAGCAAATACCTCAAGGTAGAAGAAGAGAAGACAAGGTCAAAATGCCAGTTCATGAAGGAGAAACAGACCTATAAAAAGAAGCAGAGACTGAGAGTAGTCGAGGCATGTGAACGGAGAGGCCTCAGGAGGAAGGCACATGATCCCAGGCAAATGCAAAACCAAACAAACAAAGCAAGCAAGCGAAACAGTGAGGCCAGTGCAACTGAAGAGTAAAAGCACGAATCAGCACGAAGAGCTACATCATGTGATGACATGGGACAGAATTTACAGAGAAAATATTACAGTCATAAACCTGTATGGAGCAAAAGCATAGCAACTAAATCCAGTGCAAAAAGTGTTAGAGATGGAAGGAGAATTACCCTCAAAATACAATTTAAGTTGAAGACTTGTATAAAGGTTTTTTCTTTTACTCTTCAATTGCAGTTGACGTACAATATTACGTTAGTTTCGGGTGTACGACATAGTGATCAGACATTCTGTAACGAAGGAAGCAATCGCCCTGGTGAGACCAGTGCCCATCTGACACCGTGATCGTTTTCACAACGCCGTCGACCGTGCTCCCTGTGCTGTGCTTTCCACCCCCGTGACCGTTTTTACAACTGGCAGTTTGTACTTCTTAATCCCTTCCCCCTTTTCACGCATCCTCCCAACCCCATCCCCACCTGGTCACCACCAAAATGCTTTCTGTATTTATGAGTTTGTTTCTGTTGTGTTTGTTATTTTATTTTATGTTATGTTGGATTCCACATATAAGTAAAATCCCATGGTATTTGTCTGTCTCTGTCTGACTTATTGCACTGAGCGTATGATCCTCCAGGTCCATCATGTTGTCGAAAACGGCAAGATTCCATTCTTTTTGAAGGCGGACAGCCCCGTGATCACGGCGGCCTTATCTACAACAGCCGAGATACGGAAGCAACCCCAGTGCCCGTTGGTGGACAAATGGATACACCCTTTTCAGACCTGGACGAATCCAGTAGACCAAAAAGAACTAAGGACGGAGATGTTTATTACTGAAGTTACTCACCTTTGTGGCTACTGAGCACCTGAAATGGGGCAAGCTGAGTTATATGTATATCTTAACTTTTATATTGTAGAAGTAAGATATTAGTGCTGGATCCCAAAGACTGTACAAAAAATAGAATGTAAAAATATCTCATTACTAACTTTCATATTGATTATTTGCTGAACTGATAGCATTTGGGATATAGTGAGTTCAATAAAATGTTATCATATCAATTGCATATGCTTATTTTTACTTTATTAATACTGAGGTAGGCAAAAGTAGGTTTATAGTTGTTAGTACACAAAACAGTTTATTTGTGCACTATTACTTTTTTACTAATTATTGTATTATTTATCTATACTATGTAAACCTACTTTTGCTCCACCCTGTATTAGGGTGATTAAACATTCCATTTTATACTTCCTAAGGGCACTCCTTTCCCCCCCAAACTGTGCCCATGTTTGAGTGCTAAAGTATATGATCAGCACATTTATAGATGTCAAGGTCTTAGCAAAGGTTACAAAACATTCTTAGGCGTTGATTAGAATATCTCTGTTTCCATGAGCTACTTCTTAATTTTTCCATTGTCAACCTTTAAATAGAGTAGCACAGAGTGTCAAAATTATTCATCCACCTACCTATGGGGAGACCTACTCATGAATATGCAAATGGAAGATTACAATAGTGGGTCCCACTGGGGACCTTCCTGGTCCAGGACAGTTGCTGTCATGGATGCTGTGGCAGAAGTTGCAAACCGGCAGCCTGGGAGCTGAAAAAAAATCCCATAGACATTTGTTGTGACGCTTCCCACATTTTTAAAATGGCAGATGTCATATAAAAATATACCATATTTTGCCATGTACAATGCGCAATTTTTTGCCCAAATTTTTGAGGGAAAAATAAAGATGCACATTGTACGTGGGCACGATGTTTACATAATCCCATGTATAACGCGCACAAAAATGGGGGTGCGCGTGTTGCACAGGAGCAAATTATACACGGCAAAATACGGTAGAGTTCCAGCTTTCCTTTAAAAAGCCAATTACCTGCAACAATGACCCAAATTCCCTCATGGAAATAATAGGCAGAACGTAGACAGTGGCTTCTGCCTGCGTACAAGGTGGTTTCTGGCACAGGACGGTCCCTCATCAGTACCCCACACCCAAGCTTCTCTGCTCATTAAGTTACTTGTCTGGCTCCCATGGGTGACTGAATTTGCTACTTTGGGCTTAGAAAATGGCAGTAATGGTTGCCACAACGTCTGCCTCATATCTCCTGTTTCTTCCTATTTTTATTTACGGGCTTTAGACCTTCTGGTGGTTTCTCTTTATTTTATTTTTAATGTTTTTCCTCAGAGTGTTCTCTAGGCCTTCATCCAACACTGCTTGGCTCTTCTCACTTTCCTCAGAGAAATCTCCTCCCACCTCCAGCCTCAAGTCTTTGTTGGTATCATACACACAATACAGAGTGGGGCAAAAGTAGGTGTAGAGTTGTGAGTATGTGAGTTTATTCTGGTATTGCTGTTTATTAATTATTGTATTATTCTCCATATGAACAACTGTACACCTACTTTTGCCCCGCCCCGTGTGGCCAGTAGACACTGTCAAATTAGTTAACGGCATGCACCGTATTTCTAGTTGATAGCGCCGATCTAGAAGAACCCAATAACACCAGCAGCAAGTGACTCTGCGGGGCCCCGTCGTTTCCTAGTTCCCTTTCTTGGGTTTGAGAGCCTCCTTACGACCCCTGCCCCTCCCTAGAGCTGGGCGAGTGGGAAGTTTCTTGCGTTTCAGGAGGAGGAGCTGTGGATCCCGACCTGCTCTGTGACCACCTACAGGAGGAAGTGGGGTCTTTGATTTGTTATTTGTGAGATAAATATACATCCTATCCACAGGGGCATGTGTGAGGGTTAAGTGAGATCATGCACCCTCACATTTTCTGAAAAGACAAAATTAGAAATCAAAGAGAGGTGAAGGGGGTCCACAGATGTTTTCCATCCTGTGACCCTTTGCACGCGTGAATATCAGTGAAAACTCGCTTCCAGAGCTCCTCGGAGGTGGTGGTGCAGGAGCTGTGGGAGTCCGGGCAGAGGGAGGCTGGAATCAAAGACGCCTTTTCACGGCCGTCCCCCAGGGCACCAGTCAAGGGGCCTTCTCACCGCACCATGAATTCGGAGAGCTTCTTAGATCCCTTTAGATCCCTTTGAAACAACATGTCGCAACTTCAGCTGCTCTTAGGGACAAGGATTTATCTCGCATGGTTGTTACTGCGGATTCACAGCAAATTCAGGCCAGAAGGCTCTGGGTGATGCTCTGGGACCGGGAAGATCACCCACTCGTTCCGGTTTACCTGGGACTTTCCTGGTTTCAGCACTGGTGGTCCCACGTTTCGGGACATTTGCCATCCTGAGCAAACCAGGACGGTGTGCTAGCCCCCAAACCCATGTGTCATAGGTCTGTCCTTGTTAGAAGAGTCACCATGGGGCATTTCCGGGTAGATGTCCGGGCCAGCCTCCCTCACTCAGCCACCTGGGCAGCAGTCCCAAAATGGGCCCCCATCCCCCAGGTGGCTCTGATACCCAGCCAGGTGTGGGAACAGAAATACGCACACTGCTTTGTTTAGGGGATGGGGAGGCTGAGGGCCGGTAGAAAGGCCCCATGCTGAAATGATTATGGTGCCACTTGCCTCATAAAAATTCCAAATAACGGTGTGTGAAAACATCTGTAAAGTAGGAATAAAAACGTAAAACAAAGTTCTGATGCTCCTCCTTGAGTCTATTTCTGTCTATTTTTTTAAAATGTAAAATGTATTTTGTAGGTGTCCCTTCCTTTGACGGTACCCAAGCCTGGGCTTGGTCTGGCTGTTGGGCGAGTCAGCCGAGGCAGCGACACACTCAGGTGCAGAGCCTGGCCACACAGTGCGTCCCAATGAGAGGGGGCCCCGCAGCCCAGTGGCCTAGAGAGCCCTGGGCTCCTCTCCCAGACCCCGAAGCGGGGCTCTGCTCAGACCCGCCCAAGGCGGGACTCCGCTGTGCCACACTCCTCCCAGACCCTTCTGCTCAAGATGGAGAGTGGAGAGCAGTGCAAGGAGCGCCCCCTGAAACGCTGGTGTGGGAAGAGGGGAGAGTGGCAGGCTCCGCCAGAGTCTCTGTTGCAGCTGGACACCGCAGGGCGACACTTAGGACCTTTTGGTAACCAATTTAGTGAAAAGAGAGTCATCTTCTGCCATGCACATCACTTATCGCCTGTCCCATCAGACCTGGGCAGCATTCCCATCACCTGGACTCTTAGCTGTCAGATTTTCCTTTTTTTGGAAAGGAAACAGCATGTGGAATAGAAATAGCTCCAGCTCTGGAGCCGGACCACCTGGGTCCAAAGTCTGGCTTTGCCACCTACTAACAAGTCACTTGGTATCTCTGGGCCTCAGAATCCCCTGTGTGAAATGGGGACGTGGCACCCATCCTGTAGCATTTTCCTTGAGGATGAAAGGTAATGTGTATAAGCATCTCAGGCACACAGTGGAAATTCATCATTAATATACATAAATAATCACAATAATATCCATAAAGTACCGGGGATGCATTAAGGGCTCAGCTGGTGTCTTTGAGATGGTCTCCACTCCCCAGTGACCCCAGGTCCCCACTGGGAAGATTCTACAAGAATAAAGAAGAGTGTGTTATCCAGAGAGACACAGACAAAGACATCCAGGCAGTTGGTGTTCTCTGGCTGTGCGGCCTGCCCTAGTTTATTTTGGCAGCTGCTTCCACCATCGGTGATGGAAGGAGAAAAGCACGAGAAATGGCAGTAAGACAAATGGATCAACCAAGGAGGGAGGCAGTTTAGTTCCAGCTTCCAAAGGAGAACCCAGCTGTCCCCGTGATTGCTATGCGACGTGTCCTGGGATTCTGGTCCGGCCTCTACGTGCTTGCCCTCCACATGGAGGAATGTTTCCAGAATAACTGGGCTGAGAGGGGTTCCGATCATTGAGCTAAATTTAGTCATACACCTTCTCCAAATGGCAACTGTTTCAGTAACGACTGCTGGGTAACAAGCCACCCCAAAACTTAGTGACCTAGTACAGGGATGTCCATCTACTGGCTCCTGATTCTGCCATCTGGTCCGGGCGAAGCTCCTCTTAAAGGGGTTGTCTGGAGTCCCTCTGGTGTGGCTGCATTCGAATGGCAGTTTGGGACAAAGATCCAAGATAGGCTCAGGCACAGGTTTGGTGATTCGGTTGAGTGGGCTGAGGTAGCTGGGGCAGGGGTGGTCTCGCTCTGTCCACGTGGCGCTCATCCTCAAGGAGCCTGGCCCAGGCTTCCGCACACGGAGTCTCAGGGCAGCGGGAGAATGCAATTGGAGGCGGCTCACCCCTTCAGGGCTGGACTCTGGAACTCCCCATGGTCACTGCACTGTATCCTATTAACCAAAGCAGTCACAGGTCAACCCGGACTCAAGGGGTGGGGATATAGACTCTGTTTCTTACAGGAAGGAGTGGCAATCCCTACTGCAAAGGGTGTGGATACAGGGAGGTGATTCATCAGGGGCCATCCTTCCGACAATCCACCACAGCGATAAAGAACATTTACTAGGGTGCGACACCCAAGGCCTTTGTCCTATGGTACCAATACCCTTTTGCCCTCCTGGTCAACTTCTATACCCCAGCTTTCTTCTCTGAGCACCTCAGCCCCCCTCCCTCCTCTGGGGCTTCCTTTGCCGAGGCTCAATGTGGACGGAACACATGTCTTGGAGTCAACCAGCCCTGGGTGGCAACCTGGCCCCACCGCTCACTCCTAGCTGTGTGTCCTTGGGCAAGTCTCTCAGCTTTTCTGAGCCTCATTTCCTCCACTGTTAAAGAGGATCCTGAAGTCTATTCCCATTGGATTGCTGTGAAGAAGAAGTGAGAGACAGCAGGTCAAGTGCCTGGCATAGAACCTGTCTGACCGGTGGGTGACTGATAAGCACTGGTCCCGATCCCCTCCATCCTCCACCGCTCCCACGTCTCTGCCTGGTGCACATTTCCTTGTTTTCCTATGACGCATCCTTTGAAAGCATTTTCCCTGGATCCCCCATCCCTCACCCTGAGGAGAAGCAGTCACTCTCTCCTTTAAAGCCCCTATAGCCCTCTGCAACCCCTTGGTTATGTCCCAGGTCTCAGTGACATGCGCATGAACTCCGGAGTGGGAGTTCTTGCGTCCAGGAGTTGCATCTCCTTCGTCCTTTTATCTCCGGGGCCAGCACACAGCGGTGCTCTCTACATTCATTTGGTGAATGAAAGAGGGAATTGCCTGGGCTTTGCAAAACTCAGGGACTCCTGTCACTTTTCTAGGACCCTTCTCTCTTGCCCCCAATTGTCCCAGAAGAGGAGTGAAAGGAAAACCAGGGATGCAGCCTTTGGACACGCGAGCCGGTGCCACAATGGCTGCTCTGGGGTAGGAGACCCAGCAGCTGCTGCACTCCTGTCTGATGTCCCTAATAATGAGGACTGCACAGCCCAAGAGGAAGGACAGGCCTGCTGTTCCAGCAGGGCCATTATGCATTAAAAATGGAGGCATCAGACAGAAAGCCTAGCTCAGTGCCCATGAGGTAAACACATGTTCCTCATTAGCACAGAGCAAGTGTCCTGGCTCCTGTGGGCTTGGCTGGACCCCAGATGTGAGGAACAGGAAGGCTGGCCTTAGATGGGCAGACCCCGCCCTCTGGCTCAGCAGGAAACATTCCTTGCAGCGGAGGCTTCTGGGGGCAGGATAGACTTGGGTTCGAATTCCAGCCCTGTCACTCAGTGGTTCTGCAAACCTGGGCCAATCTCCTTGGCTCCGTGAACCTCCATTTGTTCATCAGCAAAATGAGGATCATCGTAACTCTCTGGGAAGACCACTGTGAGGGTTAAATACTGTACCACGGGTGGCATACAACAGGCACAGCCTACCTACCTGGTCCTTCCATTGCTCCAAAAAGCACCTCAGAGTCTTAGATCTGTGACCGCTGCTCTAACAGGCAAAGTGTTCCACAAAATAAATAACTGCTGCCTGCGTTCATCGACCTTCAGTGAAGATCATTGGAGGCTGGGAAATAACAAAGTGTGGGTGCTGGGTGGCTGCCAGGTCCACTCACTGGGCAATAACTATCAGTCCTAATAACGCTGGAGCCAACAGATGAGCATCCAGCAGGCGTCAGGGACGGTTCTAAGTGTTTTACATACATTCATTCACTCACTTAGCCCTGGCGACAACATGGTGAGATCGATGCGATTATTTTCCCACTCTACAGAGGAAGAAACTGAGGCCCAGAGAGACTGGCCGATGGGCAGTCATACGGCAGGTTAGGGGCTGGGATTCAGACTCCCCGCAGCCTGTACCACAGTCACAAGCGGCCAAGACCATTATTTCCATGTTAGAGATGAGGAAACCGAGACGTGAAGACAAGCATCTCCTGCAAGGTGACACTGAGTGGATGGTGGTGTTGGGATTCGAACTTGGCAGAACCCACCCTTAACCAACACACAGGTCAGTACAAGGGGAGGATGGTCCAGGGGCAGGAGTTTTATAAATAGCCTGGGCTTAGTCCTGGGATGTTAAGCAAACTTTAACCAGCATAACTTGATCCCAGGGCACGGTGCTGTGTGGCTGCTGAGACCTCACAGCTCCCCCCGCCCTCTCCACTGCACCACCAATCTCCTCCTGCTGGCTGGCCCCTCAGCACCATGCCCTCCTCCCCTTCACCGGAGGGTCCTGTGGGGCGGGGCTTGGCCACATGGATCCACGGGCCCTAGTGGGCCCTCTGGAGAGAATTCAGAGGCTCAGAGAACTTGAAAGGGAAAAAAGGACATCACTGTGTTCGCGGATCTTAGCTGAAAATGGGGATTTCTTTCTGTTGTATTTCACCAACAAAAATAACAGAGAAATTCCTATCACATCACGTAACAGCAGACGCCTTGAAAGGCCATTTACGCCTATCGCCACTTCAAAATTATGGTGCGCATTAGACCTGCCGCCAGATCCCATTATTTAGTGCCTTAATAAAGAAGCACATATATTTCTGAATTATACATTTGCGTGTTTAATATTTTGATACTATTTTTAATATAATTAGTACATTTGGTATTCCTATGTATTTTTATTGCATGCACTGAAAAACGATATTCCCAGGAAGAGTCTATAGGCTTCATGAGCTTTCTAAAGAGTCCCTGGCTCATGAAATATTTACAGCAATCCTTAGACATAGGACTCAATTATTATCTCGTATGGTCCCCATTTTACAGAGGAGAAAACCGAGGCACAGAAAGGTCAAGATAATTGTCCAAGGGCACAAAGTAAGTGAAGCGCTGGGATTTGAATTCAAGGCAGTCTAGACCAGAACCTGCCCTCTTGGCCGGCACACTGGGTCAGGTCCCTTCGGCCCCTTTGCAGGCCTCCAGAGCATCCCTCCGTCTGGCATTGCTCACTGGGATGTGATTGCTGTGTTATCTCTTGGCAGCCCCCAAAGCACCCGAGCACGCTGGTGGCTGGGACTGGTTTTATTTTTCTCTGAATCCCTAGTACGTGACCCAGTGCTGAGCCCAGAAAATCTTCCAGAAAAAAAGCTTCTGAATAAATTGTATCTCCAACCCATAGTGCCTTACACATTGCCGGTGCAAGGGCCCCTTTCTCCTGGCAGGCTGTTCACAGCACTTAAGGGGAACAAAGGGGGGCCCCTAAACCAAATAATTTGTCCACATTTTGTAATGGCATCAGTCGTGCATTTTTATAGTGCTTTTGATGTTTCCAAGAATTTTTATATTCCTCGGACTTGAACCTGAGTGTAAATTAGTGTGGACAGGAAGGAATGAGGCGTTCAGTTTCGCAGAGAAGTAAACGGAGGCGGCAGGCGCTTGGTTCCGGGCAATAAAAGGCAGGGCTGGAGGGCAGAGGCTGCGGAGCCCACGGCCTGGGTTCCAGCCCTGCTCCGTCACCCACGCCCGACCTCATGCAGGAGCCTCACCTCTCTGAGCCCAGTGGCCTCGTCCACAGAATGGGGACAGTAATAGCCACCTTGCGGATGTGCACTGTTTAGAAGGCATTCCTGGCACACTGTAGTGACCCAGAAATGCAGCCGTGTCCCAACATCAGAGGAAAGGCGAGCCGGTGCTGGTGTTGCCACAGGGCTAATGCGATGGAGAGAGTGCGCTGCAGAGCCCTGAGAGCTGGATTCTGGGTCCAGCTCAGCCGCACGCCTGAAATGAGGAGACCCCGGCTTCCTGATCCTTTCTGGACCGTGGTTTCCTGATCTACAAAACCAGGGGTGAGGAAAGGATCAGGGTGCAGGGTTCAGCTTTCTTCTTCACAAGTAAGTGTGGAATCGATTTGAAAAACAAAAGACAAGCTGCCCCGTTTAGAGACAGGTGGGACCCTCACCCCTTGCCTTGGGATGCTGCCTGAAGACAGCTGGGACAGCTGGGCGGCCAGAGGTCAGAGGCGTGGCCAGGGGGGCTTGTCTCCTTTGGTGTGAGGAGTTAAAATAAAAGGTGTGTGGTGGGGGGAGGAGTTAGTGGATTTCAGGGTCCTTAAATGGGGTCCTGTCCCTAACGGTAACCCAGTGTGATCCACGGTCAAGCTCCCCTAGCCCAACTCTTGGGGGGTATAATTCTTTAAGGAGAGTTGGATCTCCCTGCACTGGTCCTCCTCCCACCTTCAGCCCTGGTCTCTTCTCTTCTTCCCTCCAATGAAATCTCTGTGATTGTGAACCTTGAAGAGCCCTCGTAGCTTAACACTTGGTCCAAAGGCTGCCGACACAGCCGAGCAAAGATCAGAACTGGTGGAACAGCCCCCCCCCACCCCCCGGGTGCGGCCAGAGCCCCAGACACATGGCTTCCGGTAAACCGTGACAAGGGAGACCCCTTGCCGTGGGTGACAAGTTGGTGGGGTCAGCCCAGGCCGTGCGCGTGCTAGGGAAAACCCACCGAGCAGATCTTCTTCCCCAAATGGCTTTCCTCATGTATAATTGTCCTCTGTTATTGCCGGGAAAAAAGGGTTTTTTAAAAAGGTGAACATGCAATGTAATGAATATGGGGTAATAATGTTCCTTGTATCAAATTAAAATTCCGAGAGTGCCACATGAAACAAGTGCGTTGTGAGTATTCAACATTACGTATTATTATTATTATTGGACGGCTTGATTGCCCTACAGACTTGGGAATAAAAGACACAGCTCCAAGTCCTGCATTCGCGTTGGCAAGCGCCACCCTCGGAATGAGACTCTGGGCAGAGCAGGAGCACGCCCACCCAGCTAAGGAAGGTTCTGGGATATGAAGAAATAAATACCTTTATGACCAAGCGGAAGGAGGATGGAATAGACGACAGCACAGGTTTCACGGAAACAGCAGAAAAGGAGGGGCGCGCGTGCATTGGGAATCCATGGGCTCTCTCACCGTGCTGTGTGGCTTGAAGGCAGTCGCTCCACCTTTCTGAGCCTCCGCTCTTTACTTAGCTCTCTGTTCAAGGACTCCTGTGAGCACAGGGCTGTCGTGCGGTGGAGCTGCAGGGATGACACAGTGAGACCGCGGGTGTGAGGCACGTTGTAACTCTGCTGGGCACCTGAGGTCTGGGTGCCAGAGAGAATCCAAAGGTCTCGCCGTTGTTTTCTTCCCTGCTCTTACTCCTCCCCCATGTCTGAAGCCCGGATGCCATCTACAATACTTAACAACAGTAACCCACGCTTATTAAGCAATTACTAGGGGCCAGGTATTATTTCACTCAATTGAACTGTAATTTTCTGTGGTAAGCATTGTTCCTCACTCCATTTTACAGACTAGCAAACAGAGGCTAAAAAACGGTTCATGAGCCACCCAAGGCCACAGGACAGGTAAGTGGCAGGGATTTAAACCCAAGTTTAAACCCAAGTTTTTCTGACTCCACAACCTCTTAGTTCTTATGCTGTTTTTGTCTCTACAATATGCCTGACAAGCTGCTTCCAAGCTGTGCTTGAATACCTCTAGGGACGAGGGGCTCATGACCACCCCCTTCCCTGTCTTCACAATGAGTGCCCCCCCGACACGCGAAGTATTATGATGATGACGTTATTATCTGTAAAACAGAGTCATTGGAGTAGATGCTCTCTTTAGGCCCATTCCAGAAACACGGCCTTCAGAGCACGAGCATTTACACACAAATCCAGCCTGGCTACAGAAGAAAGGATTCAAAATCTCTGTATGAAAATGGAGCCCAGTGAGCAGGAGGAGTGCGTGAATGGGGGCAATTAATCCTCTTTTGCCGATCGCTGTAAAAAAACATCTGCTGGAGAGGAGGCATTTATTTCCTGCAGCCACATGGTGTGATTTTGAAACATCTCCACGGAAGGAAAGATGACTGAGGAAACACAAATCTATTAAATGTGCAGGGCCAACGAGAAAGGCGCTTCCATGAAAGAGTCGCTAAACCGTATCACAGGCTGCCGAGGTCAGGGAGGGCTCAGGGAAGGCTGTCGGAACACTACCAATTACAGCTAAATGGGGAAGTGGCTTAAATCTCAAAATTAAAGATAAAGAGCTACAATTAACCTGTCTTCCAACCGAAAACATAGCCCTTAATGCTCGGCGTAATTTAATATTTCAAAATTATGACCACAAGCATCTAAGGCTCCTGTTTGACATACAAAACAGACAATAAAAGTCTCAGTGGGGCTTGGGTACCATGGGTGAGATGGCATAGGAATAATGCCAGCACAGGGTGACTCTGAAGTCACGATGGCTGACCTGGCACAGACACAGAGCTCGCCATGGGGCGCGAGGCCGCAAGGCTTAGCTCTGTTTTCCAAAGACCCGTTCTCAGGCCAGCAGGAACCGTTTGATTTGTGTTCTGTGGGCTTTAATAGGGTGGATTATGCTGATGTGAGTGGGGGGGAGGGGGAAACAAAACCCAGGCTGTGCTTAGAGGGCCCTCCAACTACTCCAGCGGGTCCCTCTGAAGCAGGGCTTTGAAAACACTTCACCCCAGGCCTTCGCAGAGACCAGAAGGCCAGGCTGTCAGGGTGCTTTAAGGCCCCCCAGCTGACTTGCCTTGGCACCGGGGTGGAGGACCCCTGCTCTAAAAGACTGTGGGTCCAGCAAGGAAGAGAAAGGGGATGTTTGGAACACGACCAAGGCTTGATTGTACTAGAACCAACAGGATGGTGCCGGGGGTGCCAGCAGGGAGTTGTGCAGAGGGGGATGTGGGCACATGGAAACCTTCCCCCTGGCACGGAGGAGCACAGGATGCTGAATAGAGCAAGCAAGTAGAATTCAGCCCCTGACAAAGTCTCAGAGCATAAAACCAGGATTTTAAAACCCAGGGCTGCCCTGGTTGGTATGGCTCAATGGATTGAGCACTGGCCTGTGAACCAAAGGGTCGCCGGTTCAATTCCCAGTCAGGGCACTTGCCTGGGTTGATGGCCAGGTCCCCAGTAGTGGGCACATGAGAGGCAACCACACACTGATGCTTCTCTCCTTCTTTCTCTCCCTCCCTTCCCCTCTATCTAAAAATAAATAAATAAAATCTTTAAAATAAAAAATAAAACCCAGGGCTGGGCTGAGAATCCAGGTTTTCATGTTGGCAATAAAAATGTGTGGACATCATATCACTGATGAGTGGACACTCCAAATGTGTGAGACCCTCCTGAAGAAGGACCTTCCGGTGCTCTTCAAGTCCTCCTCCTGGCCCTGAAGCAGCTTCCCTTTCATCCTCCATGATTTTTCTCCCGTTGCCTGGGTGACAGTGAGGGGCATGGGGAGGCTCACCAACTCTGCAGACAAACAGACAACTGTATGCCCAGAGCTACCACTTACTGAGTGACCCTGGACAAGGAGCTCCCTCTCTGAGCTTGCTCAGTTTCCCATCTGTGAAGTGTGGACAATAACAGGGCTCACAGGGTTAGGGGGAGGGTTGCACACGATCATCTAGGGGAACCCCACACATGCCTGGCATCGGGAGCCACTTTCGTGCTGGGCCCTGCGTGACACCCCGGCGTACGCCCTTGCGTGGACTCGTGCTCAACACCCACCAAATCTGCGCTCTTCCGGGTCCTGCCCCAGGCTCCCCTGCCTCTAGGCTGTCGCCCAGCCAGGGCCCTCCTCCCAGACTGCCTTTCCTCCTTCCTTCCTGTCAGATCCTGCATTATTTGCCCTGATGCTGGGTGACATGCCAGACCTACCACTTTCTTCTCCTTCTGCATCTTCTCCCTCCTAGGTTTTAGGTTTTAAGTGGGACTGCTCTTTCCCCTGACTGTTTGCCTCAGCTGAGTCATGGGCCCTGCTTTACCGTGATCACTGTCTGCCGGGTTCACGCCGTCACTCCCACCTGTGCTGAAAATGCCCTGAGTGCAATATCTATGACCTTCATCACCAGAGGACAGTGTGGAGTTCCAGGAAACCATGTGCTTTGGCATGCGATTCTCTCAGCAAGCCTATAAGGTAGATCCCATCATTATGCTCATTGTACAGACCAGGACACTGAGGTAGAGGTGACGTCACCTGCCTAAAGTCAAACTGCCAGCTTGGAGCTGAGACTTGACCCCAGCAGGCCGGCCCTGCAGCCCTGGCTCTTAACCTTGTTGGGACACCTCTCTGCAGAGCGATGTTCGCCTTACAGAGGAGGACGAACAGGAGGGAGAAGGGACGACCGAGGAGACTGGGGTTGGGGACACTGAGCCCCATTGGGGCAGGAGGCCAGGCACTGGTGTCCGGAACCTCAAGGGGGCCACAGGAGCACTGAGTTTCCCTTCTCATTTCTGTCTGTGTGGCTGCTGGAGAAGGGGTCCTAGGTCACTGACCAAGCATCTGGTCTGGAGTGGCGCCCGCCATTTCCCAGAGACTGCCCAGGCCTGCTCCAGCCCACCCTCAACAGGCACCTCCGAACCCAACAGTCTAGGACACTTATCAACTTCCCCCAAACTGAAGGAAGGGCCCTGGGCATCTAGGGTGTTGGTGGTGAAGTGAAGGGGAACACCACACCCTAATGGAGGTCAGACCTGAGAGAAGAAAGAAGTAACCTGAAACCTCCCATCTAGCGGGACAGCTGGGGAACACAAGCAATAACACGCCATGGGCTCAGCGATTCAGTGCGCTGGACCTCTGCTACCACAGCCCCTCCTCCTGTTCCTGATGGCTGGGCTCCAGAGGCCTCTCCAACCCCCTACCCTCCACATACGCCTCGGTAAAAGCTCGGTCCATGCTTGCTCTCGTGGCCCATTTCAGCGCGTGGATGGTGTGCTCCGTGAGGACTGGGCCTGCCCTGTCTCATCTCTCCCTCCCCGTGGCAGCCCACAGCCCGTGCCCGGGAGGCCTTGGCAAGCCGCAGTGGGCGGGCGGCATGGACAGTGCTCCCTGCTCGTCAGCTGAGCCAACTGGTGCAGGTCACCTGACCCGTGGTACCCAAATTCCAAGGCCCAGCACGGCTCCTGGAACCCTGCTGCCCAGTGCTTTGCCTCCTTCCACTTCACCAAACAATGGGCTCCTTCAGCCATCCTGGTTCCACCACGGCCATTAGCTGAGGGTCTTAGGTAAGTCATTTAACTTCTCAGAGTCTCAGGTCCCCATCTGCAGAAGGGGACAATCGCCCCTGCCTTACAGAGTCAGCTGAGTACATAATGAGCTGCCATTTAGAAGGAGCCTAGCACAGGGCCTGGTGACAGGAGATGCTGACAGTCACCAGTTTCCTGTTGGGGTCTTCTCTTCCAAATTGTCAAAGCGAGCGGCTTTCCTTTGGCCCCGCTGGTATCCCTCTCCCAGTTTCTAGGCAGTGCAGGGCTGCAGGCCCATCCTGTGGGACCCCTCTCCCAGCCCCACCCTCTCCTACCTCCCCGCTGTGAGTGGGAAGAGACCTAAACCAGGCTGCTTAAGGTGTCCAGGACCCCTGCCAGAGGGACGTCAGTTCCTCTACAGGCCCCCTCTGCACATTGAAGGCCCCTACCTTCTCACCGTCACCTCCCCTGGAGAGGCTGGGCCATGGAAGGGCATCCAGGGGAGGGGACACTTGGGCAGAACCTAAAACTGGTGCCGGTGGTGGTCAGAGGCCCCGTCCCACTCTGAACCCTAGCAAAGCCCCTGTGGGTCCCCGAGCTGCAGCCCCAGTGGCTGAAACCGCTCACCTGCAGAAACGGGTTTCGTGGACAAAGCAGAAGAGGGACACTTTGAAAACTCAGAGTGGATTTGGGCCCAGAGAATCAATGTTCAGAACAGAGCGCAGGGCAGTGCTGCGCCACAGAGTGGGGAAGGAACACTGGCCTTTTCCTTTTTTTCTCAAGGGAAACATAAGCAGTTTGGATTTTCCAGGGCGTGGCCACCTTAACCATGAATGGAAAGTCTGCTTCTGCCACCCGTAACCCTAAAAACCAAAAGGACACAAAACTCAACGTTTTTTTTCTGATTCCCAGGACAGGACAGCCCCTCAAGGATTGTTTCCACGTTCCAAAATCTGGGCTGTCTCCCGGCCATGCAGAGAGGTTGGCACACGTGGTTCCTTGCCCTGTTTTGTGGATGACCGAATGGAGACTCAGAGAGGTGACATGACATGACTTTGGTCACTGAGCTAGTGAGTGCCGGGCTGGGATTTGAACCCTTCTCAGCACCAACTAATACATTTCTTATTGTATTCTGTGGCTCTAGGGGTTCGCAGGTGGCAGAGTTGAAGGCAGGAAAGGTGGGCAGGTTTGGGGCCTTTTAGACTTCTTTCTCTCACCAGCTATAGCGAATGTACGCATGGAGCAGAGCACTTGAAGAGCTGTCTAGAAAGCAAGAAGCATGGGAAGGAAGGAGATTGGGGACATTTACACATGGGTTAATTTCTGTTCCTGTTACGCATTAGAGATATTTGTTCCTCTCACGTATCAGCTGGGTTTCCGTATAAGATTTCATTTGAAGAAAGGGATAAACAGCTTAAAAATAATTGGAAACCAGTGCAACAAAGCACGTCAGTCTGCGGCTCGCGCCCACCGGCCTGGTTTGTGATGAGGTGTGTTCTGTGCCGGGGGGAACGATGAAACTCAGAAATCTAGAGGAGGCTGCCTGTGGAAGAGAATGCCAGCACGTGGGTTGGGGGCTGTGCCTCTTGGCTGAATTTGAATTTAAAAATCTTTAGCTATCAAGAAATGGGCAACAACCCTCTTGATATTGGTGAGACCCGAGCAGCCACCTCCCAGGACAAAGCCCTGGGGAAGGTTTTGTAAGACTTGGGCTCCTGAGGTGTGGCCCCCCAGGAGGGTTAGCTCCTAACCCCATTCCAGTGTCTCTGTCCCTCAGGCACTAGTTAATAGGGTTTTCCATCATCCAAGCAAAACTCCTCAGACTTCTTGGGCACCTCAGGTCAGCCTCGGGCAGAAGTTTTGGGAAGCCTCTGATGTCCCTCGGACAGCTGCAGAGGCTAAAACAGCAATTTCCGCTTGGTGGCTGGACATGGTGTTCCCCGAGGAGCACGTGGCCGCCAGGTGCTCGTGGGCCACCCCTGTCATCCTTGACCCTTTTCCTGCAGCTCAGCCTGCTCAGAGCTGGAGCAAACCTGCCTGAGAGTTGGTGGTTCACACTGAAGCAAGGGCCAGGGCCAGGGCCAGGGCCGCCGGGATGAGTAAGTAATGGTCCGTGCCTGTAGGGAGCAGGAGATGTGCCAGGGACCTCTGCCCCTGGTCCAGCCAGTGGGTTCTGGAAGTAATGACTACAGTGGCTGGCACAGCTGATTGTGAGCTCACTATGTGCTAAGTTATTTTACCTGTCGCACCATCCAGTGTAAGGTCAGCCCTGTTTCCAGCTCCACTGAACGGAGGAGGAGACTGAGGACAGTAAGTGGCAGGGCAGAGACTTCAGTCCAAGTCTGATGCCCCAGACTTTCCTCTTGACCAAGCTTCACTGTCCACACCCAATGAGTACGGAATAAGTGGGACCCCCACCTCCACCAAATCTATATGCCTGGGCTCCTGCCTTAATTTCCCTATCCCATACAGTCTCAGTGGGGGCAACAATTGATTTTCTGGAGGATGGCAACAACGCCTACTTTTTCATGTACAAAGCACACTATAGATACAGAGTATATGTATTTGTAATCATAAAGCCCATGGTGAGGGTGCAGTTGTAAAAAGTGCCTGGCACAAAGTAGGTGCTCAGTAAACAGTCAATCCCTTCCTCACTGCCAAACGTGAATTGGTCTCATGGGGAGCTTTTGTGTATCAGCCTAGTCTCGGCCTCATCCCAGCAGCTCCACCCTCTATCCTTTGGCCCTTAATGTCAAGGCCCTGGAATGCTCTTTGCCCAAGTCTGTACCCATTAGGACCCAAGTTCACCCCAACATTCCCGATTCTTTTCTGGAGGCCCCAGGCCCCCCGGGTTCTGGACTTGTTATAGGTTAAACAGGTACAGGCTCAGCTCAGCTCAAATGAAACCTGAACACTTCAGGTCGTTGTTGTCAATTCTCCCAACACAGGGAAGAAGGTAATTGTCAATTAACGAGCCCATCAACTGAGGTGGGAGGAAAATCAATAACATGGACCAATACAGAGCGTTCTACCGCCAGTCAGGATTCCAGGAGTGGGTGCCTTTCAAACAGGTACACGGAGTAATTGGCTTCTCCCTTGTGACCCATCCCGCGGACTCTACAACTCTCCAATTAACATGTACCATTGACAGACACACAATTATTTGGGTTCACTGTGCCCTAGCCAGTGTTTGTTCAATCAGAACTTGCAAATACGTGGGAAGTGCACAGAATAGCAAATGCAGAATGGCTCTGGGCAAGACAAAGAGCAAGTGGGTCTTAAAGAAAACTGGACGTGGGGTTTCTTTTCCAGGGAGCTGCCCTGAGTCTCTGCTCACATGCTGGTCAAAGCCCTGTTCTGGCCAGCCCCTGGCTGGGCCTGTCCGCACCCCCACCGCGGCACTCTGAGGGGCTGCCATGGCTTGAACCGGTACTGTCCCCCAGAATCCATCAGCAAGAAGGGGGTCATTCTCCTTCCCGCCCCATTCGAGCTGGAAAACAGCAGGCTGGGCTTGCACAAGAGGCTCCTTTGCCTGGAAGGCCACTCCTCCTCCACCTGGACCACTCTGGCCCATCCAGGCCAGCCTCCAAATCCTCAGGAACTCTTCCCTGACCTCTGGAGGCTGGGTTAGGGGCCACGCTCCCAGAACCTCCTGTGCTTGCTCCTCCTTCCCAGGTTAGCCCCCTGGTTCATCTGCCAGTTTCCCCCACAAAAGAGTGAACCCTTCGATGTCAGACACTAAGTATCATTCGTCTCTAAACATCAGCACTCAGCGTAGAATTAGCAGATGCTTGTTGGATCGATGGATGGGCAGGTAGTGCAAAAAAGAGAGGGGAAGTGCATGGATGGGTTTGTGGGTACCTTGAAGAACAGGTAGGGAAATGGGGGGTAACGGTTGGGAATGAAGATGGGGGAGCAGGTAGAGGACAAGTTGGGTGTGGACAGAGTGGGAGGGTAGGTGGTGGTGGATAGAAGGATGGGTAAGAAGACTGTTGGGAGGGTGGACCGAGGGCTGTTGGGATAACTATCTGCAGAAGCATTCGGCACAGTGGTTAGGAGTGTGGGCTCGGGAGTTTGATGTTTTGGATCTTAGCTCTGGTGTTTCCTGGCTGTATGACTATGGGCAAGTGAGCCATTCTCTCTGGGCCTCAGTTTTCTTATCTGTAAAATGGAAGTAATAATAGAATTTCCTAAGTTTGTTGTGTGAACTAAATTACACCTTGCTCCTAGCCCTTCCCAGCCCTCTCCTCACTGAATCAGATGGTTTTAGCGATGGAAGGGAATCCACAAGCCATGTCCTCTGTCACTGGAGAACCCGAAGCACAAAGCAGCGCGGTGACTGCCCCCAGTTCCTGTAACCAGGAGCTACAGCGCCTGGGTCGTGCGTCTCTCCCCCCACGTGTGCATGCACACGACTCATTCAATGCACATTTCTGTGCACCTGCCGGGGGCCAGCACGGGGCTCCATCCTGTGGTGACAGTTGTGATGAAGACAGACTCTGTCCCTTCTCTCCTAACCCTCACTGACCTCTAGACAAGATGGCCACGAACGAACAACTCATATTAGCAAAATGTGTAGAAGTAAAGGAATTAAGTGAACAAAAATGAAAATAGTCAGAGCTGTGAAGCAGACATTCATGGTGCTGGGCGGGTGTTGGGGGATCGGAGCCCGCTCCAAGGAGGAGCTGACATTTAAGCTGGGGACCAAAGAAGGCTCCTCTAAAACAAACAAGCAAACAAAACAAAACTGCAATAGAAAAAAAAAAAGACTCCTTTCAAAACAGCAAGTCAACCTGAAAGGAACCTAAGAATAAATCTAGCAAGGATGTGCCTGATTTTTATGGAGAAATTTATAAAGCATTACAGAAGGAAATAAAGGAACTGGGCAGACTGAGGGGATAATAGGATGTGAGCGGAGGTGGCAGGGAGAAGGTAAGAGGGCTCCTCAGTGCCCGCGCCGGGGGTACTCTGTGGACTGAGATAAAAGTCAACAGAAAAAGTAAAAAACAAATTTATATTCCGGGCTCTGGGCACTTGAGTAAGACTTTCTTTCTGGTAATGGGCTGCACTTTCATGCCCACTTGTTACAAGCATAGCTAATGCACACGCAATTTTGTAACCAGCCTTTTCCCCACTTAACAATATAGCATGGGTATTTCCCATTCATTAGCGCTTGATAAAAAGAAAAACTATAAAGAATGGCTCTCCAAGGCAGACAAGTGTGGGTGTTTCCCCTATTTCAGAGGCAGTGAGGGGTGGGGGAAGGAAGCCAACACTCACGCAGCGTCTGTTCCATGTAATTCCCACACTCGCACTGGGACGCGGGCTTTTCATCCTGCAAGTGCGAGAATGGGCAGATGTAGGCTCCGGCTGCTAGTTCCCAGACTGGGACTTGAACCTGGGTTTCCGGGAGTCTTGGCTCAGTGCTGCTTCCTAGAGCCGAGGACAGGGACACACTAGGCCTGTCCGCCTTTGTGTCCCTCAGAGCCGTGGCCGTACTGTGTGGAACGACATTCACTTAGTCGTGCAACCATGGGTGCGGAGCGCCCCCTCTGCCCGGCCTTGTGCTAGAACGTGGGAGGCAGCAGGGAACAAACCAGGATCCTGCCTGCGGTTCCCAGGACTGTTGCAACAAGTTGCCACACGCGTGGCAGTTTATTGTCTCGGCCCCAGGGGCCAGCACTCGGAAGTCAAGGCGCTGGCAGGGCTGAATTCCCTCTGGAGCCTCTGGGGGACAACACTTCCTTGCCACTCCCAGCTCCTGGCGGCTCCTGGCGGTTCCTGGTGGCTCCTGGCGTCCCTAGATTTGAGTCAGCACCGCTCTGCTATGTGCCTGCATCTTCACGTGGCCTTTGTCCCGTGTCCCTGCGTCCCACATCTCTCTCTCTTCTCTGATGTGGCACCATTCATTGGATTTAGAGTCCACGCAAAATCCAGGACTATCTCATCTCATACCCTTTGCTTTATGTCTACAGAGAATATTTCTAGACAAGGTCCAGTCACAGCCACAGGGGTCAGGACTGGGATATATCTTTGGTGTGGACACAACGCAAAACTCTACCAACCTGCATTCCAGTGGGGGAGAATGAAGGACAAATACTTATATTGCATGGTAGGTGGTAGTAAGTGCTATGGCAAAGGGGGGGAAGGAGGGATGGGGGAGACAATACGTGGAGGCGGGCACCGCAGTTCTAAATGGGTTGCATAGGGAAGGCCTCGCTGTGGAGGTCAGAGGTGACCAAAGACGTGAAGGTGGTGACAGAAAAAGCCACGTATGTATCTGCGTGAGAAGTGTTCCAGGGAGAGAGAATAACACATTTAAAGAGCCCCAGTGGGGAGCATGCCTGGGAAGAAGGAGGAAGTCCAAGAGGTGGTGGAGCTGGCTCTGGGGGGCGCTGTGGAGCAAGGTGACTCCAGGCAAGAGGGGGCCATTGAGGGTTTTGAGCCTAGTGGCTGACACAGCAGAGGAACGTGAGCTGCCCTGTGGAGACCAGCGAGGAGGCAACTGCAAAACCCCAGGCGATGGGTGCTGGTGTGGCATGACCAGCACAGCAGCAGCGGAGGCGAGGAGGGTTAGGGGATTCTGGGCACACTTTGGAGGCAGGGTCCCCAGCATTTCCCAATGGGTACAGAGTGTGATAAAAAGGGGAGACAGAGGGAGAGAGATTGGTCCCAGATAACAGTAAGGTGTTTTGGTCTGAGCAACGGGAAGGAAGGATGGAGTTGCCGCTATCAGGGTTGGAGGAGGCTGCAGGTGGAGCAGAATTAGGGGTAAGATTAGCAACTGAGTTGAACATGCTGGGTGTGAGATGCCAATGAAAAAGAGATGCCGCTTGGGCATTTGGGTATTTGAGTCTGGGGCTTGAAGCAAGGTCTGAGCTGGAGGTAAAAATGTGGGAGTTGTAGGCATAGACACACTTTAAAATCGGGAGTGGAGGGATGGTAGAGAAGAGGCCCAAGGACTGACTTTTACAAAGGGCACACCAACATTAAGAGATTGAAGAGGGGAACCAACAAAGGAGGCTGGAAAGCGTGACCAGTGAGGTGAGAAAGAACCTGGGGAAGCGAGGTGCCTTGGAAACCAGGGGAAGAGGATTTAAAAGGGAGGCGGTGATCAGTGAGGTCGAATCTGCTGCTGGTGGGGTGGGGTGAGCACAGAGTAGTGGCTGCGTGGCCGCCGTGGGAGCAATTTCACTGGAGTGGTGGGGACGGAGGCTGACTGGGGAGTGATCGTATAAAGGGGTGGGAGGCTTGGAAACGGAGGCAGCCCACAGAGACGACTTTGATGGGTGTTTTGCCCTGACGGGGAGGAGGGACAGGCAGAGGTACTGGCAAAGATGGTGGGGTCCATGGACGTTTTCTAATTTCTAGGAAGGGAGAGACAACAGCATGTCTAGATGCCCATGGGGTGGTTTGGGCAGGAGAGGAAGATGGCAACACAGGATAAAACAGGGAAGAATCTCTGGACCGTAAGCTCCAGGGGGGCGAGAGTGGTTGGGGTCCAGGGCACTGAGCAGGGCTGTCCTCAGACTCAGGGACAGTCCACTGGTAACGGGAGAGAAGGCAGCGAGGACTCGGGCACGAGTGCTGGAAAGTGGGGACATGGGGAAGCAGGAGCTCGTGGAAGGTCTCTTCCAACAGCTTCTACATTCTGAGTGAACTAAAGTAAGGCCTTCAGCTGTGGGTGGGGGTGCTGGGCATCGGCCTGTGGCTAGAGGACCCGGCAGGTCTGGGAGAGACCTCCAAGCGGCAGCGGGCGCATGCTGCGGAGAATACGCAAGGCGAATGGAAGCAGCATGCAGGGCTGGCTGGAGAGCAGTTTGCTCTGTGCTGGTTGGAAGGATGAGGGAGTGAATGAATGGTTTTCGAGCTCCATGAGGGCAGGGAGCCCTGTCTTTGGGTCACCGCTAGGCTACGTGCCCAGCATGGGGCCTGGAACTTAACGAACGTGGGGTGATGATGGAATGAGTGAAGGAGTGTGAACCCAGTGAAGGAAAAGGTTGTCCTGACTGCCTGAGAGGGTGTTTCTGTTGGCACCATAATCTCCTTCTCTTGGAAGATGGAATAAGACCCCAGGCGGCTGTAAGACCCATGGCACCAGCCATACTGCAGGAAGTTAATTAACTCCAGGGTGTTTTACCTTCTGTTCTCAGCGGTGGAAAGCGAACCTTTGTTCCTGACAACCTCAATTAGCTGCTGCTTTCCTTGAGCTCCCCCACCCTGACGAGAGGCTGGTCCCCAGCCTGGCTTTCCCTGAAGCCCCATCTTATCAGACCCAGCGTCCACACCCTGCAGTGGGTGTGCCCGGGGACCACAGCCAGATGATGTCCTGACCCCTCCCAGTCCAGCCCAGCTGGTCAGTCTGCACAGCGAGGAAAGGCCCTGAGCTCCCAGCCCTGCTCACCCTACCCACCCCTGCCCCAGACCTCTTCACCCCGAAGGAGCCCCTCTCCTGGGCTCTCCCTCCCTGTTAGCCAGGCCCCCCGGGCCGCTCTGCCTTTAGCGCCTGGTGTAGCAGGGCTCACCCTTTCCAGACAGCGGGTCTTCGACCAGACATACACCCAGGCTAACCCCCGAAAGGGACCAGGGGTGGGGCCCCAGTATCTCTAGGTTAGAAAGTTCCCCAGGTGTTTTATTTGCCCCAAAACCAGATGAATGGTACCTCCCATTACAAGGAATAAAAACAAACCAGAGCAGCTACAACGACGGTGTGCTGAGCAGTTTGACGTGCCCGGCACTCGGCACCTTCTGCGGCCTCCACGGCGGTCAGTCCCACTTACAGATGCAGAAGCAGGTCACGGAGGGGAGTGAACCAGCCCTCAGGCGCTCAGCTGCTAAGGGGCAGAGCAAGGGTTTGAACCCAGGTTCGTGTGACTCCAAGGCAGCTTTCCTTCTGCACCTGGTGCATGGTGGGCCTTTATTCACAGGGGCTGTTTTACTTCTCTTCTGTTAAGTACACAAGTCATGGCAATTCTAGGCAAAACAGGCAAACAGGCTTGCAGACACGGTCGTACCGAGGTTAGATGGTACTGTCCACCCGACCTGGAAGGTGTTGGAGGGCTTTGTGAAGGAGGGGGACAGGGCATTTGAACTTGGAATGTAGTGGTCAGTGAAGGCCTTGAAGGAGGAAAGGGATGTGTCAGAACTGGAGGAATCAAACAGAAGAGGTGGTAGGGATGCCACGTGGAAGGCTGCTACACCAACTAGCTACTGCACTGGTCCAGGCAGGGAAGAGGGAAAAGGTAAGAGTTAAGCTGCAAGCAGGCCAGCAAAAGGCACACAGGGCAGGCCCCTGTGCTCGGCTGCCTTCCTGCTGGTGAGCCAAGGCATTTTCACGAGGCAGCTGGGAGTGCTCCTGGCCAATCTCATCTCGAAATGACTGCACTTCATTATAATTTCAGTCTTTCTTGGTCTTCATCAAAGACTGTGAGTATCTTGAAAAAGAGAAGCATCTCTCTCCTCAGGTGAGGGGAAAACATGCCAGAGCTTTCTCTTCTAATATAAACTAGACAAGAAGATGCAGCTGAACTTGGCAGAGCCTGCTGGAGAACGCTAATAGACTCTACCGAGAAGAGAATTATAGAGACAGCTCCAGAGGGTGGGGGGGGCAGGGAGAGAAAGAGGCCCCAGGACTGCTAGCCCCAGGTGGGCTTACAGGGAGCCAGGATCAGTGTCCACAGAAGAAGCAGCCTCGGGGCCTGCACAGGCTCAGCTTTTCATCGAGCTAGAAGCTCCTCTGCCTGAAGACCAGAGAGATAAGATCCCTCCCCGAGCATCCTTCCTGGTTGGTTTCCAGTGATCCCATTAATTGTGGAAGCTCAGGGGCTGGAATGGAATTCAAGGCGTTTCCTGCATGAGAGCTCTCAGTGAGGGAGGATAGAAGTGACCTAGAAACATTGAGCTAGGTAAAAAAAAAAAAAAAAAAAAAAAAAAAGGAAGCCACGCAGGTTTGACACAGCCGCCAGAGGCTGGGAAGGGGTCGGGGGCTATGGTGTATTTGTGTATGTTTTAAAATATTATCTCAGGCAGTTGGATGTCCCATGGAACACTTGGCTTTTAAGAAGGTGCTCTGCTTTTATAAAATCAGGTTATTTTCCTTCTGCCTTTAATAAAAACCAGCGCTGGCCTCTGACTCACAGGCTCAGAACAGCTTTGCCGGTTGCAGAGGCTGGGATTTCAGTGGTGGCACCGGCTGGAACTGTTCTCAAATAGGAAATCGAAGACTAGAGACAAAGGAGGGGAAGGGCGAGGGGGGAGGGAGAGACAGAGCAGGAAATAAGTGCCGAGCTCCCTGGGGCTGCCCCGCAGGCTGCTCAGACCCAGGAGCAGGGAGCCGGGGTCTGGCTTCCCACCGGCAGCCCACTTGCCCCTGCCAGCCAGTCCTCTGCACCGCACGGCTGCTCGTCCCAGCTCCTGTCAGAGGCTCCCCAGTCCTCAGCAGATGCCCTGTCACGCTGAGCAGGAGGCTGTCGCCCTCACAGGGAGGGCGTGATCCTTAGAGTGGACATGGAGGCTGCGAGGCTGCTGGTCAGCCAGTCAGCGGGGGTGGGGGAAGCAGGGCTGGAGGTGGGGCGAGAGTCCCAGAGAGGGCACTCCCTGTTTCATCTGTCCCCACCCCCCTCTCCCTCTCCTGCCCCCTCTCTCCCTCCCTTCTCTCTCTCTCTCTCCCCCTTTCCATTTGCCTTTGAGTATCTGGCTCTTTTTATTTCATTGTCTCTCTAACGCTTTGTCTCCTTCTCTCTTTCTCTGTCTGAATCTCTTTTATGCTCTTAAGAAAAATGGCTGCACTTGTTAAGCCAGAGATCAAACACCCCCATGGGCTGAATGTGTGAGAAGGGAACACCACTCTAACAACTGGCCTCTCTTTCTTTGAGGCACAGTGGGTCCCTGTGGAGAGGACAGGCAAGGAAGGGGTGGGGTGAGGGTGAGGAAATCAATGAAACCGTGTCATTTTTCTGGGCCTGGGGACAGGGGCTGGAGGGTGGGAAGGGCAGGGAAGTCCGACCAGAGCCAGACACTCACTCTGACCAGGGCACACCCTGGACAGCCAGGGAGGCCTCCTCCCCACAGGAAGCAGTCCTGTCAAAGGCCAGGAGGTCCCGGTGAGTCAGGAGGCTCTGAAGCTGCTGCCTGACATCCAGGCGGTTCCCTCTGCCTTTGCATGAAGTAAAAAGAGGCATCTGTGGGGGTGAAGGACAAGGGCAGAAGACCTCTGACTAGGGGCATTAGGAACGCCATTTTGTTGAATCCTCCTAGCAGCCCTGTGAGGGGTATCATTCTGGTCTTACAGGTAATTGAGGCTCACACAGGCCACGGGACGTGTCCAGCGCTCCTGCCTGGGTGAGGCAGGGCCCGTGCTTCCTCTAGAAGAGTTTCTTCCTGTAGCAGATGGAAGCTTGGCCCACGGCAGGTTCAGAGTAAAGGTGAGCAGGGGAGGATACATTTCTCTGCCCTCCAGAGTTTGCCTTTTATTTTTATTTTCTTTCTTTATTGATTTTAGAGAGACGGGAAGGGAGAGAGAGAGAGAAACATCCATTTGTTGTTCCACCCATCCCTGCATTCACTGGATGCTTCCTGAGTGTGCCTTGACCAGGGATCAAACCCACAGCCCTGGCACATCGGGATGATTCTCCAACCAACTGAGCAACCCGGCCAGGGCCAGGCTTTGCCTTTTGGAGGCAGGTCAGGAATGCAGCTCACTGTGCCCTGTCCCTTTCAGAGATGGAAACGTTCTGTTGCTCTGAGGAAAGGGGAGGGAGGACAGACGGACAGACAGAGAAGCAGTGTTTTGGCCGCCCTCCCCTCCCTGGAATGCTGGCCTGCAGGCAGCCAGGAAGGACAGGGGAGACCATTTATTGAGCCTACTATGTGCCTGCGTGCTTCTCACCATCACTACACACCCACCCCTATTTCACAGGCGAGTAAAGGGAGGCACAGAGAGGAAGCAGTCTGCTAAGGATGACAGAGCTGGTAAGCGGATGAGCCAGGGCCCTCACCCCCTCTATTTTTCAGGGTCCCAGGCATGGTGTGCATGGCATCACCCCATCCCGCCCCGTCGTCTCTGTCCTCTGTCCAGGGAGCGCCCCCAGCACAGAGCTGGGGGTGGGGTGGTCAGGGTGAGGGGACACAGCACCCAATTTACTCAGCCCCAAAGCTGGTTGGGAGCATCAGAGGCTGAGCCAGCCCCTGTCGCCAGGAGAGGAGGAGAGGAATGACAGCGCCAGCCTGTGCAGCAGCCTTCCCAGCACCCCACCAGCCTGGTGAAGTATCATTTGTAACAGCAGCAGGCCTGTGTCTGCCCCTCCCCACCGGTTCGCTGAGCAGACTGCATAAGACATCTCCAGGAAGCCGCACATGGCTGCGGCAGGCTGGCTGGGTGGATAGGCGGGTGGGGGGGGCAGCTGAGTGTGGAAGGGGTGTGTGGTGGGCAGGGACCTAGGAGTCTGTGCTGTCGCCCCTCGCTGAGAGGGCTGTAGGGCCTTAACGCCCTGCACGAGGGTGTATTTTGTCTCCAAACTTATGGGCTGGAGCGACCGCCTGGACGAGCCCTGAGAGGCAGGCTCACCCGTGTGAAAGGGGAGCAGGGTGACAGAGAAGGGGCAGTGCCAGACAAGTCAGCAGGACACGCTTCTGGCACCAACATGTGAGCTGACATATGACCCTGAGGTATTCGTGCAACATAATAGTACCCAGTGCGTGACTCTCGTAAGAGCCCCTCACGTAGAACAGACATGTGGCCCATGTACACACCTAATATTCACCTCCAACCTGAGCCACCTGCATCCAACGCCGACACGTTCCTAAGAAGGAAACTGAAGTTCATTCACGCTCCTGACCTTCAACGTTACTTATGAGTGTCTAATCCATGACTCACACGTGGCTTTCTCTTATGTTGAAGAGTTTCTGAACCTTTTTTCCCCCCAAATAAGGGGACTTATATACAAATCATAAGGTCTGGCTTTCCTGATGCCTAGGGGGCTTTGCTGGCTGGCATTGAGTGGGGCGCCCCCTTCAGGCAGGGCAGGGATCTGTCAGCTGCCTACTTTTCTCATTCCCACTGCCCACCTTGCCCACAAGCCCTGGAGTTTGAGACCTGGGTCTGGCATGTGCCTGAGGCCTCATAGCATGTTCCTTCTGGTCCTTGACAAAATTTCAGCAACTCCCCAGCTCAGGAAAGAATGAAGGTAGCCTGCTATACTCAAGGGTCTGTCTGCTACTGCCCCGTTGCAGATGACAGATGACATATTTTTCCAAGGGACACCAGACTGGATGTGCAGATCCTGTACTGTGGCAAATGGAGTCCCCATTGCCTGCTCCTCTCGGCCTGTCCACCATGCTCAGGGAGTCAGGCCAGGCCATCCTGGGGCATCAAAGCCAGGCTGGCAGCTCCACAGTGGTTGCCATGGGAACCAGAGTTGGGGCTGGGCTGAGGAAGGCGGGGCCTTAACCCTGTACAGGTTGCATCTCCTATTTCAGTTCTTGTTTAAGGAATGTTTGCCAGGCCCTGCATGAGTTACAAAGAGGGGACTAACATGTAGTCCCTTGCCTTAAGAAACCCACAGTTCTGAGAGGAGATAAGAACAGACCATGAGATGAGAGGACCACCATGATGAGACCATGATGAGAGTTGTCCCCTCGTGACCTATCACCTCCCACAGACCTGCAAACACCATCACAATGGGGATTACGATTTGACATGTGAACTTGGGAAGACACAAAGTTCAGTTCCTATCAGGGGCCTGTGGTCATCACTGGATAATGATGGTTTCTAATTGCTGACTCATCCCCATATCCGAAAGAGTGCTTCTTCAGTACTTAAAGAGTTTCTCTTGTTACATGGTCCCTAGGAGTCTCTGGACGTGGACCCCGATGCTTATTTGCCAACCAAGCCTTTTCACTGAGTGGCAGAGCCAAGGTCCAGGTCTGGCTCGGAGTCATCTGCAGCCAGGAATGAAAGAAAGGCAGGAGAGGGGCTGAGGAAGGGCCCAGCCATGTAGAGCATCGTTCAGAGAAAGGGACAGACTGGGGCCCAGGAAACCCCAACAGCCTCTTCTTGGCAGCTGGGGGCAGGGACAGAGTTCATAGCCCCACTCTCTTGGTGATGAAAGCCCAAGGGCCCTGCGGTCATCCCCGAGCCAAACCTGTGGCCACCGGCTCAGGTGATCTGAACAAAGCCTGTTGCAGCAGGCCCCCCTGCCAGCTGTTCACCGGTTCCTCTGTTGCTCTCCCCAGGGTGAGAGGATTGTAGGTGGGCACCTAGCCCCTCAGCTGCACTACACTTCCTGGCCTTCTGTTCAGTTAGGTCAAGTTCTTGCCAATGGGATGTCGGCAAAAGTGATATGTGCTCCGAGACAGAGCCTTGGAGATAATGGGCCCACCTTCTCCTTGCCCACTCCCACCCCATCTACAACGAGGCTGAGACCCAGCTTCACCCATGAGGATGTCTACAACACCTCAGGGAATGGTAGAGAAGAAAGATGGAAGGTCCCTGAGTTTCCAAACGACCGAATGAGGAGATCTATCCACCCAAAGCTATTACAAAAAAGAGAAGGAAATTTCTTTGTTTTTTAAACATTTTTTATTTACTGACTGATTTTTGGAGAGAGAGGAAGGGAGATAAAAGGGAGGGAGGGAGGGAGAGAGAGATCTGTTGTTCTACGTATTTACGCACTCATTGGTTGATTTTTGTACGTGCCTGACGGGATATCCAACCCGCAACCCTGGTGTATCGGGACAATGCTCTAACCAGCTGAGCTACCTGGCCAGGGCTCTTTGTTCTTTATGATACTGGATTTGGGGGACGGGTTCTCTTTCTTACAACAGCTAGCTTCCCCTAACTAATGCAAGGACCTTCCAATACATGAGGCATAAGAGAATAAGAAGGTGCAAGGCAAGGCACTTTTGAGTCTAGGACCATTAGTTTCTCTTCAGTGAAACACAGGTAACGTCTAGTATTCCCAGTTTACATCTAGTACTTTTCACTGAACATCCACTGTTTGTTCAGCAGGAGAGAAGGGTAGGGATGCAGAGAAATAGAAAACAACAGAGATATTCACTCTCCCTGACCCGTCACAGGGGGCCCTCAGTGAAATGTCCCAGCTCTCCTCCTCCGATGCACCACACGCCTGTGTTCCAGGTTAGCCGGGTCTACACTCTCTCCCTAAACACACTGTGAACTTTAATGCCTCTTGGCCTTTGCTCATGCTGTGCCCTCTGCCTGCAGCTCCCGTTCCCTTCATCCTTACTGGTGGAATGCCGCTCTCCCCTCTAGCTCTTCCTCATCGGGTCATATTACCAGGAAGATGCGCATCCTCTGGTATCTGTTTGGGCTCTCTACTGGGTCCTAGGAAACTCTGAATGCCCAGTACTGAACGCAAGGCCTGGCAGAGAACAAGCACTCAAAAGCATTCATTCACTCATTCATTCACTTATTCGACAAAAGCTGATCAGGCCCCCTACTAAGGACAAGAGAATGGTAGAGAATAAGGCACGCCTTTGCCCTCAGGCAGCTTATATTCTAGTGGGGAAAACAGACATTAAACACACACGCACACAAGCAATGTGTGCTGACGGAGGTGGTGATGACCGGTGTACAGAAATGAACAGGAATGGTGCTGGAATGCCTTGGATGGACCAATGGCTGCTTCTAGGCAGAAGGGCAGGGCAGGCCTCCCCAAGGAAGTGACTTCTAAGCATTAGGGGGGCGAAGGAGGGTAGTGTCTGGGGTGGGGATGGTGCTCCAGGCAGAAGGCACAGTATGTGCAAAAGCTCAGAGACAGGAAGGAGCTCTGTGTGTGGTCATAGGATAGTGAATGGGGGTAATGGCAAGAGAGGGGCAGGGTGGTGCGAGGATTTGGGGTTATGTGTCCTGAGCACCAGGCCACCATGGGAAGGCGGTAGGTAGAGTTGTGATCTGGTTTGGTTTCCGTTAGTGGGAGGGGAGGGGCTGCAACAGTCCGAGCCAAACATGGTGGAGCTCTGGACTCAGGAGGTGGTGTGGGGAAGGGGAGAGGTGGGCAGGGATGGGCTGTGGGAGTAAGACTGAGGTTCTAGATATGGGAGTTGAAGGATATGAAGGAGTCAAAGTGGATTTCTGGAGGTTTCTAGAACAGGGGACAGACAGAAGGGTTCAAGAGAAGAATGAGGAAGGGAAGAGGGCCCATGTCTTCAAGAAGGATATCTTAGAGCTGTAACTGATGGTGGGCCAGGCAAGCTGGATGACTCGGCAGAGCAAGGGAACGACACCATTGTCCCTTTAAATAAGCGCTTCAACAGCAGAATGAGGGAGAACAGAATTTGTTAAAGACTCGCTCCTATAAAGAATGGAAACAACCCGCAAATCCATCAGCAGAGGTCCGGTTAGATACATTGGGGGCTTCTCTAGGCAGACTACTGCACAACCTTAGAGAAAAACAAAGAGACTCGACAGGGATGGATAAGGAACTGTCTCCAAGATAACACTGCAAGAGCAAGGCACAGCCATGTGTATTAGAATGGGGGAAACAGACAAGTAGAAATATACAAATATATAATATAAACATAATTTCTTCTTGAATGGAAATAAACTGTCTCTGGGAAGCACAAAAGAAACTGAGAACATTGGTTGCCTCAAGAAAGGAGAACGTGAATAGGAGACTTTTTACTCCATAACTTTTTGTGCCTCTTGGATTTTCAGTCATGCGAATGAGTTAAGTATTGAACAATTAATAATTATCATTAAAGATTGTATTCCAGCTTAAACATTAACCAGCTGTTACACAGAATGTAGACCTGAGGAGCTGCTGTGCCCCCTCCCTTCTCCACTCCACCAGTGCTGGGGGAGTGGTAGGGAGCTGGGGGCACCCTGCTCTTTGTCGCCCTGCCCTATAAACAAGGTGTAATGTGGACCTAAGGCATCAGTCACAAGTTTCTGCAGTTTTGATTGCTGCTATTAAAATTGATTTTTTTCTTGAAATCCCCTAATGTACAGAAAATATATAGTCAGTTCCCCTGCAGCAAATAGCCAAAAATCAACCCACTCCGAGGTCAGAATTCCAAGCCCCAATTTTTCTGCAAAACAGCTCCATCGTCACCCATGGAGGGCAGTCCCCCTTGTGACCTTGGGGGCCCAGAGCCTGAACCTGGGGAGGATCCAGCCACTGCAGGGAGGGAGAGCCAGGAGGAGCTCCCGGATTCTGCACGTGGGTGGCCCACAAGGGACCAGCACTGGGTTGCTCTGCACAGGGTGAGACATGAGATGGGAGGGAGAAGTGCATGGCACGAGTTGCAGGAGCTGGTGCTACTGGAAAAGGGGAGTGTCAGTGTCGGCTCAGCAAGCATGGGGATTTTAAGATGGCGACAGCAGAGCATTCAACCAGGGGCAGGGCCCTTCTGAGGATGGAACCCTGTGTGGCTGCCCAAGTCACATGCCTGTGAAGCAGGTCCTGCCCCCACCCTTCAGGGTGGACAGCCCAGATAAGGCTCAGATGAGGTTAAGAGGGACAACTAAGGTCACGGGGGGCAACTTAGTGGAGGCACCAGGATTTGAACCCAGGAATAGCCCGTGCTTCTTCCACAACCTGCACTCTAACAACAGAAATAGCCAACGTGGGTGCTCACCCCACTCTGGACCCTAAGTATTATCCACAGATTCACATAAGGCACACAACCCCCTGCTATGTACTGTTACTATCCCCATTTTGCAGGTCAGGATGTAAGCACGGAGAAGTTCACGAACTTTTCCAAGGACACGGAACTTAGTGAGTGACAGAACAAGAGTTCAGACCCAGGCAGTCTGAGCCCAAAGCCCACTCTCGCCTCCGCACTCTCTTGGGAGAGGTGGCTTAGGGGACCACAATCAAAGCAGCCAGCCACAGTGGGTGGGGCAGTCTTGAGAGCAGAGGAGAAAAGGCCAGAAAGGTCTTTACTGTGACCAGTTTCTAGATTTGTCTGGGACAACTCAAGAAGTTCCGCATCATCATAGGCCATCCCTGTGGGTCCTATACACTCTGATGTTTATAGGAACAGAGGTATCCCCGCTCCCTCCTCACTGATGGCCCCAGGCTGCTGGGACAGCCACTCTCAGAGGAAGGAGGTAACAACGGAGAATGCTCAGGGGAGCTTAAATGTTTACTCCTTGCCCCAGGTTTCCCCCATGAGGACAGGCTGCGATCAGCTGCAGGGAAAATATCCCCACCCCAGGACCTCCTAACGGGCATGCTCATGCAATGACCTCAAGAGGTGGCACCTGGCAGGTCAGGCCAGGAAAGTGGCGTTTTGTGCCTGTAGCCCATGGGGACAGAGAGCGCTTTAGTGGGAGGCATGGTGGGCTCCAGAGAAGCAGGAATGAGACTGGCTTGAAGTCCTCACTCCTCACCTCAGCTCCGTGGGAGCCCTGTGCCAAGTGTTCTACCACATGATTCCTGCATCCTCGCACACACCTTAACGGTCAACTCTGCTTTGATTCCCAGCTCCTGGATCAGGAGGCTGCAGCTCTGAACCCCCAGATGACAAGGGCCAGGGCTGGGACCCTCAGACAGGTCAGTCCGGCGCCAGGGCCTGGGTGGGCAACTACTGTGTTACTCTACCTCGCCACGTAACCTGCCCAAGTTTCTATTTCTGCATCTGAAAGTGGAGGCTGAGCTGCTATGCCCACGTGGAGTTGTGCTAACACTAAAGACACTGCTCATGGGGTCCCTAGCACAGCAGCTGGGACCTAGTAAGTGCTCAAGAAATGAACTGCACAACACAGCCCACTTGGCAAACCTCCCGTATCTGGTGTGAACCCAGTTGTAGTAGGGTGCACAACTCGATTTTATCTCTGACACCCAGAGTTTGGACCTTCAGATTCAGCATACTAATGGATGTAAATGGGATGCGAGTCAAGCTGTACCCAGATAAACAGGAAACCAACTATCTGTGACGATGGCTCTCTCCTCTCCTTCTTCTGGAGATCAAGGGCATGGGCTCTCTCTGAAGATGAGCCAATACACACGTCTGTATGACTTACTGGTCATCACCAGCTCTCCCAAATGAGGGCGTCTCCAACCCTCTCCACGACAGGGGCGCTTTCAGGAGCCTGATTCTCGGGGCCACCTTCCCTCTCTGTGCACCTTCAGGAGCCAGGTCCTCACGGGCCTTGATCAGAGATACGGTGTGATTTCTTCTTGCTCAGGACTCAGTGACTGAGATCAACTCTAACTGGTAACCCTACCAGAAGCATCCACGGGACAACAGAAATTACGACAGCTACAAGAGTAGACAGAGCTCTGCATAGTATGATGAGGTGCGGGGGGGTGGGGTGCTAGCAACACGCAAACGCCTGCAGGTGACACACCCGTGGGTGGAAGGAAACATCAGGGCAGCCCAAGGACACTTAGTAGCAATGGCCCCTCGGTGTCAGGGGAGCAGTAGGACTCCGTGGAAGGACAGCACCTGCTCTGTCTCCAGCTGGCAGCCCCCCATCCATGCCCGCTGCCGGAGCCATGGGCCCAGACAGCCCGGTATTCCAAACGAAGCTACAAATTTTGATTTGTAACGAGACATTCTTGATTTCTGGTTCAATTTGCTGCAATACTGTTGAGCTTAACAAAAGTTGGGGGTTTTCTGACTCACGGCCTTCCTGTTTGTAGAACCTCTAATGTAAGCGGTCCTTGACCTTTCCTGGGATCACGGGCCCTTTGAAACTACAATGACTGTAAGTCCAAAGAAAACCCACGGTGTAGGGAGACATTTGCAAGTCATGTCATTGCAAAGAATTGATGTCTATAATATGTTAATACAGCAACAAACAAAAGACCCTATGAGAATCAATCATCAAAAAAATACAACTCAAGAGGAAAATGGGTAATAGACTTGAACTGTACTTTATGGAAAGGAAACCCTGATGGCCAATGCACATATAAAAAGTGCTCAGTCTTGCCAATCATCAAAGAAATGCAAATTCAGAAATTCAATAACATTGCCAGTCCACACACAACCTGCCCCGCCCCACCCCCCAACTGCCGACAGGAGGGCAAACTGGTCGGAACCCTCCAGAAGACAGTCTGGCGCTGTCTGGAACGGCTGACTGTGCACGTGACTCAACAGCCCCTCTCCCAGCATTTTCCTTAGAGAAACTTTGGCACGTGTATAAGGCTATGTCCGCAGAACCCTGTTCACAGAAGCCACCTCCTGGAAATAGCCCAAGCGTCCGGAGCCCCGTGAGCCGTGGTCCAGTTGTGAAAAGTGCAAGACTAGAGATCAGGGCAAAGGAGCAAACCCAGGGTCACACCCAACAGGCACGGATCTCAGACAGTGCACCCTGGCACTCGGGAAGCAAGTCCTTTAAAAGTTCCACAAAACAGACACAGCTCAACAATGTCCTTTGGGAACAGGTTCATGGGTGGGAAAACTATAAAGAAAGCAAGGGGATGATAATTTTTTAAAAAATCAGCATAGTAGATTTCAAAACCTGGGTGGGGGGCGGAGGGAGATATAGTAAAGGAGGGGCCACCGGGGCATCACATAAGATGGTGACAGGGTCCTGTTTCTCGGTTGGGAGGACTGGTACGCAAGCATGTGCTTCATTATTCCTTACATTATATGCATACATTTTATATACTCTTTATGTGCATTTCATAACAAGATAAACAAAACTAAATCAGTCTTCCTACTTTTGGTCGCTTAAAAAAATCTGATGAAATCCATGGATGCTACTTCCAGAACAACTTAAAAAAACCCCATCCAAACGCCCCATTTAAACGCAGGGGGCATACAGATTTCTTAGAGACGGCCTGTAGAGAGAGCTCACGTATGTTGCATCCGTCAACGCGCACATTCGTGGGGGCGGATGGTCATTTTTACTCTGCCAGGGCACACGTGGCGTGACTCGGGGCAATGTGGGGAGGAAAGTTCCAGTGCAGCCAGAACCACACTGGCACCCCCGCACGACCCCCCCCCGACCCAGCCCACCTCCGCCCCCTCCCCTCTCTTTGTGGAGCATTCCAGCTCCCACGGTCCCAGCACCCCTATTGCCTGCTCTAAGACAGCTGCTTGACCAGCAGCACCCCTAATTGCTGGGCCCTCTGCAACATCCCACCCCCCAAGGAAGCTTAGTCCTTTGGAGAAGAGAGAAGTAAGGAAACACCAGAAGGTAGCTAATTGCTTGTGTTACAAATAGTAATCTTGCTTGCTAAACCTTAGGAGGATAATGATCTGTTTTTGGTGTATTAAAGCTTAATTGTTTAAGTGAGGGAATAAAAATCAACTTCAAAACAGGGGAGCCTAGCCGCTGAACACACGCCCTGGAAAGGCAGTGTGGCGAGGCAGAACGCGACGGCTTGCCACACGGCTTGCAGAAGCCGCTTTGCCCTCCGGGCCTCAGTTGCCTGTCTGTTCAGTGGAGGAGTTGGGCTTCCAGAAGGTGCCACAGTCATCCCCTGCCCTGTCACCCCGCCGGCTTCACTCTTCCCCGTCTGGAATTGTAATAGACAAGAACAGCCCTCCCCATCACACCCAGTGCCCGGCGCGTGGCGGGTGCCCGGCTAATATGCTTGCTGACTTGTACTGTACCTGCCCCCTCTTCCTCAGAGGGCCAACCACAGACACGGCCCTTAGCTGCCCCTTGATGTTGCTTTCCTCGTCTTTACAACGGCCAGAATCTCTAACACGGGGAGGACTGGGTGCAGCCATCTTTCCCACACAATGTGTGACAGCCAGAGCCCAGTGTCTGGCACACACTCAGGTTCATCTTCCCTTCATCTTCTCCTCTGTCACCTCTGAGAGCCTCTGTTCATTAGACGCGGTCCTCAGGGTGACTGGGGCCCCAGCCCCAAACAACTAACTCCACACCTCCCTCCCTTGGGCCAAAGCCACGAATGTTAAGTCAAAAGTGAGGGCGATTCTGATGGAGATGGATTCTGTTTAGGTGTTGGCTGTTAAGAAAGGTCAGAAGTGGGGGACTGGGGGCAAAGGTCAGAGAGAGAAGAGAGGAAGGAGAGGAGGGAGGGGAAAGGGAGGAAAAGAGATGATAGAAAGAAAAGAAAGGGCGTAGACAGATGGGGCATAGCAAGAGAGAACAGTGATTTCAGGTCCTGCTGGGGAGAGCTTTAAGTAAATTTGGTTTTGTATCAGCAGCTGGTCTTGGCCTGCGTCGAGGGGCCTGGGATCGAGAAGTGAATCCGCGCGGACCTCTGCATGGCTGGGCCCACCCCCTGCTTCTCTCACACTCCAGGGGAGATTCACACGTAGTCTCCTGGGGCACAGACTGCAAGACCTGGGAGCAGGACTCGGAATTGGAATGGTGAAGGGAGGCTGCTGCTTTCCACACTGAAGGTCTCAGCTCCTGCCAGGTGGCCTCCCACATAGGCCGGGGGGTGGTCCCTGGGAGCCTTGTCCCTGGGGCACTGCAGGGTCCCTTGAGGTTTCCCTATGTCCCACCCAGATGTCTGTAAACAGTCTCTTTATTAAACTCTCCTCAAGTCGCCCAGCATGAGTGAGCTGTCTGTTACCTGCCGGGACCCATCTGAAACAAACACATAGTTTGTAACACTCGAGTCAGCCCTGCCGCCAGGTTCTCTCATTTCCAGGTAAGGGCACGAGCCCAGAAGCTCAGAGAGGGCAAGTGACTCGTTCAAGGTTTCACAGCTGGTAACAAAGGCGTTGGGATTAGAACCTGCATCTGCTGGACTCCCAGATCTTTACAATACTCGGGTTTCTTAATGAGAGAGAGACAGAGGCAGAGAGAGACAGAGAGAGACAGAGAAAGAGAGAGTAATCGTGGACTAGGCCAGAGGTCAGGAAGCTCCAAAGCTAACACTGCCACCACCTCCCTGGGTTCTCCCCAGGCGGGAACCTCAGGGGCAGCCAGGAAAGAGATTTCCTCATACCCCAAAGACCTTCCAGTCAAACCTTCATCCTGTCCCATCGACTTCAGAGGACAACAGGGTTGTGTCTTCACCCTCTGTGCTGCCAGGTCCAAGGCCAGGGGCTGGCCCCAGACGGTGCTCACTACCTCTTACTGAGGAGCCACTAGGAGGAAGGATTCCTGCTTGCCTGAAGGAGCAGCTCTTGGGCCTGCGGCTGCTGTGTGGCCTGTGGCAAGTCTCTGAACTTCTCTGTGCTCACTTCCTTTCCCTTAAGTCTGAGTAGTAAGATCTGCCACTTGCTCATAAACATTTAACTGTCCGTTCCTCCTTTTCTTCAGAGCCCGAGCCCTCTTCCACGCACTAAAGCTCTTCACAGTTTATGTTTAAACAGAGCCCCCTTTTAAATCTTCCTCTTTGAGCTTCCAGAAGTCCTTCTGCAGGTGACTTATTTACGCCCCAGGGGGAGCCTGGGGCCCCCCCACATGTGCCCATGTGAGTTCTCTCATCCGTGAAGGATGTTGGCTCCTAAGCAGGCGTGATGGGCCATGGGAACACACAGGCCTTCTAGGTCTCCACAGGGCAAGGACTCTGAACCTTCTGGAAACCCCACTGGGGGGTCCTGGACAGCACTCCACCTTGTCACAGGGTGGTCAAGCCAGGTTTTGGCCAACGAACATCACCGCCTCCCCTGATTTCCTTGTCCCTGGTGGGCTCCCCTGCCTCCTGCCTGCCAATAAACGTGCTGCCCACCGCCCCTGCCCCAGGTGGAAGTCATCCAGAAGCACGTCTGTGTGAAATGTCGGGCTGGTGGAAGACACCCCCTGGGAAGACCCGGGCTCCCCTGTCGCCTCATTACAGCAAGCGTTCCCACACACTGCCTCCGATTCACAGAGCCCAGGAAGCCGGGAAGCCATCTGCTTACAGTAACATGGGTTATGATTTATGGTTATGATTACGATTTCTTTTTTTTCTCCCTTGCCCTCTCTTTTATTTATTTATTTATTTTTTGCAAAACATCTGACTTAAGGGGGGAAATGCTATCCAGAGGAGCTGTGGGCTGTAAAGATGCAATCACAGGAGAAAACGCTGATAATGGTCTCTAGCGACAGAGCCTCAGAGACCAGCTCTCAGGGCTGTGACAGGGGCTTCTCAGGAGCTGGTCTGTCACGTCCCTGCCAGTGCTTGAAAGAGACCCGGGCTCAGACCCAGCCCGGGGAGGTGGTGCTGGAAGCTTGGGCCTCCCTCTAAGGCCTGTCTCTGCCTAGCAGAGGGCCCTTAGAGCTAAAAGGTGGCCCACCTCATCTCACAAACACACACCTTCCATCACCTCCAAGCCCCACCTGGCCCAGCCTGTCAGTGCTGGAGGGGGCAGGGACCCTAGACTGGGGCCAACAGTCCCCTGCCAAGGAGGCAGCCAGCAGCTACTACCAGGGCTCTCAAACCTACCTCTTTCCTTCAATTACAAGGTTAACAACCCCGACACAGGTGTTTTTACCTACTCTGACTCCTGTGAGCAGCCCAGGTACTGGGAGCCCTGCTGGGTAGCACCCAGGACCCCTGGGTTCAGGGATTTGCTGTATGACCAGGTTTGCTTCTCTGTAAGATGAGGCAACAGGACGGGATTGCACAGGATTCCAAGTAAGCAAGGCAGGCAGTAGTATGCCTGTTTTCTCTTCACTGGAACAAAAAGTCCATGAGAACAGGCTTCTCTTACCTGCTGTGTGCCCAACACCCAAGGTGGAGTCTGTCACCTATCACTCAAACAATATTGAATATATGAACATGGCACAGCAGCCAACCGGTGCCCTAAAGGTTCAGGAGCAGAGGTTGGAGAAGGAACTCTGAGCAACACAGAGCCCCAGCTTAAGTGAGTGCTTTCTAGGTCTCCTCCACGACCCCCGCCCCTCTGTGCCCCACAGTAAGCTCCTCCTTGCTCAAAAGAAAAGTCCCATTTCTGGGGCTGATGCTCCCAGCAGGGCTGAGTCCCCGGGATTCCTGCCTCCCTCCCGCATCCTGAGATGACAAGCAGGCCTGGCCTGGGTTTCAGGCCCCGGGAGCTCCTGCCTCCCTTTGGAGAGGCTCATCCCTGACTTTGAAGGTTGATCGTTCCAAGCCCATCTGGATGGGCCTCTCGAAGCTCTGGCTGCCTCAGAAAGCAGGAAAGAAATGGGCAGTTGCCAGAAACCAAATTGTTTGCCTTTGATGGGTTGAAGGTCTGGATGGATAAACAAGCAAAGGAGATCTTGGCAAAGGACCTAAGAGGCAAAGGACCTTGACTGGATGGATGGTCACTGAGTGTCCCTCTGCCCTACCTGTGCCAGCCTGAGGGAGATGCAGTGACCTGAAGGGGCTAAGGCAGAGAACAGAGGACCCAACAGTGTTCTCCAGCTAGTCTCCCCCTTCCCCACCCCAACCACTTCCCTATTCCCACTCCCCTCCCCCTTCCAGGCAGAGGGGCCGCTGGGGCTTCTCGCCCTTTCTGCTTCTCCCTGTGTTGTGTCAGAAAGCAAACTCAGCACCTATGCCCAAACCTGGTCTTCTGGGGGCTCAAGCCTGAGCTTTGGGGGGTCCTCATAGGCTCCTCCATCACCCTCATTCTCTGCCTCCCATCTTCCTTGAGACCCTGGTGCTTCTGTCCCTTCATCACCCTCAATCTGCCCCTGCCTCTCCATCACACTGACTACGCCCGTCAAGCCTCCTCTGTGGTCTCCCTGCGTCCAGTCTGCTTCTCTCAGCGATGAAGGACTGAGGGCAGGCTCTCGGCTGAGATCCTGTTTTAGGGGAATGAGAATGTGGATGGGGAGCCTGCTGACGCCTGGAGGACAGCACCCAGAGTAGGCAGTGAGGCAGGAAGGCAGGCTTGCTCTTCACAGCCATGGTGGGACTGGACTGTTGGGAGGACAGGGAGTGGAGGACGAGGGAGTCACCCTCAGAGGGAGGCCCACCCTGACAGCCACCGGGGTGGGTCCACCTCAGGCAAGTTGTTCCCTAGTGACTCAGGCCAGCAGAGCTGCTCCTCACCTCCCCCCTCCCCCACCCTGAGTGTGAGCTAAGCACGTATTTGCTCACAGCATGGGGGGAGAATTTGAGTGGTCAGAATTTATTGAGCATTAGCAGGGACCTGGGACTCTGAGGACATGGAAGCTCAGAGAGGTGGCAGGTGGCAGAGGCTGGATTCAGAACCAGGTTTCTCTCTCACTCACTATATCATATTAGAAGCAGCTACTCAATCTGTGCCTCAGTTTCTTCAACTTCAAACAGAAATGATGATGGGGGGAGGTTGGGGTGGAGGGATTAAGCAAAAAGCAAAAAGGACTCATGGGCATGGACAACAGTGTGGTGACTGCAGGGGGGAGGGGGTATAAGGGGACTAAATGGTAATGGGAAAAATATGGTAAAAAGTTTTAAAAAAAGAAATGATGGCGGTGATGATGATGCAGATGATGATTCCACCGTCTCAAGGCAGTGATGGGCATCAAATGAGATGATATATGTATAAATCAAGGTCAAGAGCACAAAAGCAAGCTGGTCATCGAGGGACCTGGGACCTTCACCCAGGTCTGAAGATCTCCACGTGCTATCTGACACTGTTTCCTCCCGCTAACAGCACCACGTGGCTGTCCCTGTCTTGTAGACAAGCAACACCACACTAGGAAAGTGGCACAGTCGCAGGAATTGAGGCTCCTGCCTCCCAGGCCCTTAGGCTCTAGGAGCGTGACAGCTCAGAGATAAGAACTGGGAGCAGCAGCAACCCTACAGTCGCCCCTACAATCAGCGAGGGCAGAGGCCCTTTCATGGGTCTGGGGCAGGGCACGCACTATGCCTGTCTTAGACCATGTGAAGATTTCCTAGGCTAGTTGAAGATGACCCAGGCCTTCCTCTGCCCTCGGGCAGGGAGCTCCAGGGGCCATCTGAGGCCTGAGAGCCAGTCTGCAGTCTCTGCAAACCACAGGATGATAAAGGGTGCTGCCTCATCATTGCATGCCAAGAAACAATCGGGTCTCTGTAACACTTTCTCCTGACTACCTAAAAGTCTACCGGTGGAGACACCATCATTTAATGTGCTGCAACAAGGAAAATGCTTATGATAGGACAGTGAGGGATACAGCAGACAGCAAAATGCTACAGTCATTCTGGAGACTCCTGTTTAATAGTCTACCTGCCCTGGAAGGGAATTGGCCAACATAAAAGCTGTTTTACGGGCAGTTCTTTCCCACAGTGTTCTTCAATATTATTGCCGCACTGTGTTTTTGCTTTTGTTTTTAAATTGTGTTTTGGACCTTCCTGAAGCCATAACAACCTTCCGGCCTCCTTTGCAAACTCTGAAAGTAATTTTTTTGGGAAGAAGCAGAGAAAAATGGAGCAGAGTTGGGTTTCAGTAGAGAAGCAACCAAGTAAATAAGTAAATAAATACATAAATCGGACTCCTCTGTATCCTGTTTGCACCTGGAGAGCCGGGGGTGAGGTTAAGACTCCTGAAAGGGCAGGAATCCCTAACCAGGCTCTGCAGGTATCGTGGTGCTGGGCATAGGGCAGGGACTTCTGTGGGGCCAGCCTGGTCACTGATGGCTTACCTGCACCAGAGGGACAGCCAGTGTGAAGGGAGGGCCCTGTCTCATTGCTTGTCACTTCAAAACCCTGCTAAACACTGAAGGATTCTCCCAGCATAATTCCCAGACTATTTCCATGGCTCAGGGAGAGGAAGAGATGCCTCCCCCTCAGGGTATAGTCATATTCTCGCAGAGGTACTTTCAGGACACTGGAAAGGGACGGCACTGCCCTTCCCCCAGTGATTCCGGCTTGGAGCAGCCCCTCCAAGGCCGAGACTTGCCCCCTGGGGAGAGGTTGAGTGGCCCAGGACAGCAGGTGGTCTCTGACCAGACCATCAGGGAATCTCTCTGAGCCTCCGTGTCCTCATATGGAAAATGGGGCTGCTAAGTCCCTGGTCTGACCACCTCCCGGGATCCTCGGGGAGGGCAGGGGATATCAAATAGGATCATGGGTGTGAATGTGCTTGGGCGGTGGTTAAAGCCTGTGTGTTGTTTGTTCCTATGTGACTGGCAGACTTTGCTCAGCAAAACTCGCAGGGTTTGTGAAATGCGCATCAGTCCAATGCACGTGGCTCTGGATTCCAGCTGGTACCCCCGCTGGGCAGGCGTCCTGGCAAAGGCTGCCAACAATCTGGGCCGATGGAGGGAAACAGAGGCTTTCTGTGGGGAGCTCTGCTCATCAATCACCACAAAGAAACAACCAAAAATGTCATTTTGAACACTTCTTTGGTACTATGCACTTGACATTCAATGTCTCTTTTTTATTGTTCAAGTACAGTTGTCTCCATACCCTCCCACTCCCCCCCACCCGCCCCCCAGCCATCAGTATCTTTTCTGATCCTCTCACCACAACACGATGACAACTGAACTACGGAACTACGCTTTTGCAGATGGGGATAGAGTGATTAAGTAACTTCAGCTTCATACTTTGCCCCAGGGGCAAGTCTTGGCTTTGGAGATGCTGGACCCAGCTTTGGAATCCATGGGTGAGGCACTGCACCTTCCCCTTCCGGAGTCCCGAAGGTGCCTCTGCTGGGATGTGACCCCAGGACTGTCTGACTCTGGAGGTCACACGGTCCACCACTGGGCAAATTGCTTCTCTGTTTTGGCAGCTGCCCTGGTGACAACCAGGGAGGAGAACACCAGGTGTTGCTCTGTCTCTTCAAGAACACAAAGATCAAAGAGGCTGTGGGACCAATATAATCACTGTATCAGTTAGCTATTGCTGCATAACAAACCATCCCTCAAATGTAGTGGCTTAAAACCACAGCCATTTTATTATTCTTTACAATCAGTACTGTGGAAGAATGAGTCTTGGGTTCTCTACAGTGAGGTGCAGGTTGGGAGAAGGCTCTGCTGATCTTGGCTGTGGGCTGGGCTGGGAGGCCTTGACTCTTCTCCACAGCTTTCTTGGATTCTTTCAGCAAGCTAGCCTGGACACGTGCTTGTGACAGACCCAGAGAGACATGCAAATGAACAAGTGCTCTTCCAGTTCTGCTTCTATCTGGTTTGCTGCTATTACATTGCCCAAAGTGAGTGACAGGGTCAAGCCACTGTCAGTGTGGAGGACAGCACCCGTAGGGAAGGAGGCAGGAAGGCATAAGAAACTGGGGCCATTACTACCATCACCCACCATGGGTTCTATCTCTGCTGACTTTATGATGCTCTCCAGAAGAGGGTCCCAAATATCCCCAAGGAGCTTGCCTAGGCTCAGAGACAACACCCTGAGAAGCAGAAGGTGTCTTTCTGCTTCACAAAGAGCCAGTGTCTTCACCCATCCTCAGGACAACCCTGACAGGTTGGGACCAAGAGCCGCGTCATAAGTGAAGAGACTGAGGCTAACAGACATTAGCAGCTAGTCACAAAGCTAGAGAGTGGACAAGTCTGGTCGCTCATTCATTCAACAAACAGGTACTCCATGCTTTCTTGGTGCCAAGCACAGTGCAAGGTGCGGGGGGCTGTGTGGCTGATCAACACCAGTCTTGGACACTGAGGAGCCAGGGTCTTCTGTCTGGAGCCAGAACCCTTGCAGGAAACCTTCCCATGGGTAGCACCAACCCGTTTTCCAACCCTCTCCCATTCAATCTGCCACTTAATTCCTGCTGGGCCATGGGAGGTAGGCAGGGTGGGGAGCATTTCTTCCCTCTTGCAAATGACGGCACTATGGCCCAGAAAGGCCAATTGACAGGCTTGCCTGGGGTCTCACAGCAAGTGCACAGCAGAGTCTGGACTAAAATCTGGGTCTCCCCAAACCCCTCAGGGGCTCTTTCCAGAACACCAGCCTCCTGATTAGCCTAATTCTACAGATTTTTAAAAAAACCTTCAAAGAAGCCCTGTTCCCCTCACTGAGCTTCCTGGCCCCAGCCCCCACCCCACTGCAGGACTGGGCACCTCCCCACCTCTGCCCTTTGCTGGCTCTCACCATACAGGCGAGGAGCCCGGCCAGAGAGGGAGGCGTTGCCATGGAAGGGGTTAAATTGCCAGCGTCTATGATAAATATTTCATGAAAAATATCTGCTGAGATAACCCCAGACTGTTGATGTCAACACTATCGCACCTGCACATTCTAATTGGTCCAAGAGAGCTGGCCCATAATTGGCGCCTGGAAATCAGCACAAACCTGACTTGGCTGTAAAAGGGAAGATGGGGCTCTCCAGAGCTTTTGGCATTTTAACTCCTCCATGGCCGAGGAGGGTGAGAGTCAGGGAGAGGGGCAGTCTCACCCAAATGTGCCCAGCCCCAAGCTTCTAGTCCAAGCTTCTCACACTGCTTGCTGCTTCCTCAGGAGGAGGGGAGGCTGCCTACCTGGCTGAGCACCTGGGAGGTGGGTGAGTGGGTGGGTCAGGAGCCAGGGCTTCAAGGCTGGGCATCGTAACCCTTTCTGTGCCATGACCCTGATCGTTTGTTAAAGACTGTGGACTCTTTCTCAGAACAGTGTTTTTAAATGAATAAAATCTGCATGATTATAAGACAAGCCAATTACATTGAAAAGAAACAATTATTAAAACAACTCACACTGAGCGACAGCCATGTGTGAGCTTCCTACTAATGCATTACATCGGAAGACCTAAAGTCGGGTCTAAGAACTGCTGTAACTTCACAGGAGTGTGGGGTAGGAATGATATTTCAGGGTATCTGCCACAAGGGCGGTGTGACGTGAAAAAAGCTGTGATTTCCATTGGTGACAAAGTCACAGGTGCTGCTAATATAACTGTGGTGTGTTGCTCTTATTCACACTTGAAAGAAATGCTCCATTTTAGTTAGAGGTGAGTGAACATAAAGTTGCATTTCTCTCCCACTGAAGTTCACAGACTCAAGTGAAGGCTCTTGGCCTCAGGGCCTGGCAGCTCTGATATTACTAGCTGGGTGGCCTTTGCCTCCCCTGGCCTTGGTTTCTTCATCTGCAAAATGGGCTCTGGAGGAAGGCTGAGTTGGCTTTGAAAGCGGCTCTGCGGCCTGGGTGTGCTCTTGGAAAGTGACCTGACCTCACGAAGCCTCGTTTTACTGGCTGGAGAAGGGGCGAAGCACTCCTGGAGGCACCTTCCTGAGAGTATGCCTTGGGGCCTGGATGCGATGGCGCAGGCAGAGGGCCCTGCAGAGGGGCGCCGTACACCGTAACCTGCTGCAACCACAAGGGTGAGCCTGGTGCTTTGGCGTCCAGCTCAAGGCCACCCAGTGTGACAGGCAGATGGGAAGCCCGCATCTCCCCCACCGGACGTATCCCATGTGCGTCTCTTGTCCTGGCCTCTGTTGCTTCCTGCCATTGCCCAGACTATGAGGGCCCTGGGACTCAGGAACACATGTCTCCAGAGCAGCCTGGTGTTGGGCCACTTTCAAGTCAGCGCCCACCAAGCAGCTGCCATGGGGAGGCCAGATGTAGGCCCATGTGGCAAGTGGCGTGTCCCTGCCTTGGGAGGAAATGCCATCTTTAGGACTGTAGATAAGTTTCCGGCTTTCACACAGCCTGTACAGTGGCATCACCTCCCATTGTCCTCCCCTGGCTGCCGAAGGGCCTCACGTGCAGGTATCAGGCCTCACCCTGACTCTGTGCTCGGGGGCAGGCAGGCAAGTCCACAAGAGAGGCCGCCGCACAAGGTAACTAAGGCCAGGCAGTGGCTGACCTTCAGCCCACAGGCCATTTCTGGGCCTGATCTAGACACAGAAGATAGAGGGGCATCTCCTGTTTTGGAGTGTTAGGAAAGATTGCCATGGCTAACCCCCTGTTCTCATTTCCACCCAGCACAAGCCCCCTGCCCTTGGTTGGCAGCTGCAACTCTGAGCAGCAGCCCCTCCCCATCCTCCTTTGCTCAAAGGTGGAAAAGCACCCACAGCTCCCTTGGCAGACAATACCCACACCCCCAATCTTGGGGGAGCCATCCAGTTCCTAGGAGGCTTGCTCTGGCACTTGCTGTGGGCCCTGGGGGGAGCCATCATCTTACTTGGGAGGCGTGCAGGGCCCATTAGTGCCAAAGTGAGCAGAGAGATGGGGCCTCGGGGGAGCAGAGCTGTGGGGAAGTTGTGTGGGCCTGACTGGGGGAGACTGGGGGAGGTGGGAATATCCTCGGGGAGCACATCCCACAAGCCTAGACTGGGAAACTGGGGGAGAGGGGGCAGGAAGGATGCATGACCAGAGGAAGAGAGACCAATGGCCCTTCTGCTTGGCAGAGTTCCCTGCCCCTGCACTGCCCTGCCCTGCCCTGCCGTGGCCTCTGGGCCTTGGCAGGCTCCTGTTTGTCTCTCAGCTCCCCACGGGCTGCTGGTTAAGTGATTTGCTTAAGGTCATAAAGCCAGGAAGTGGCAGCACCAGCGTGTAGACCCAGGCTTCCCCGATCCCGGAGGCTTCCACGAACCACGGCATTCCCGCTCCACACCTGACCCTCGGCAGCCTACTGACCAGGTATGAAGCTGTGTCTCTGTGCCAGCCACTGGTCTGGGCTCCCTGGGCACCACACGTCTCGGTCCCCATGGACGTTCTACTTCACAGGAGTGGGGACTGAGGCTCAGTGAGGTTATGTCACAAGCCCAACGCCACACAGCGAGTGAGGAATGGGGATTTAAGCTGGGTTTGTTTATCTGCAAAAACAATGACCTTAGTTCAAGCCAACAAAAACCAACAAGTGAGTGCCCAGGCTTGGACCTAGTGGGGCTACAGCAGTAAGGAAAATTAAGATACCCCCTCTGCCACCGGCCAACCCCCTGGTTATGAAGCTTATTTTCTAGTTGGGAGAACAGATGAAAACAATGGACAAAAGCTAAAAAACCTAGTATTCCAGAAGGTGATAAGTGCTAGGGAAAAAGTCAAGCAGAGTAAGGGAGGTGGGCAAGGTCAGAGGGGACAGGTGTTGAAGAGGGCAGACAGGAGAGGCCCCAGTGAGGAGATGACATTCCAGCAGAGACTCAAGCAGGTGAGGAACTGGGCCAGCAATACCAGTACCTGGCACATAATAGGTGCTTAAGAAGTATTTGTTAGAATAAATTAGAACCAACTAATTCTAGGACCCACCCGGGAGGTGGTAATTGCATGCTGTCTATAAATAATATTTACCAGGTATTAGCACTAATACGTGCCCACGCTGCACTTGGCATTTGGTGGACTTTACTCACGTTGTTGACTCCTGTGTGGTGCATGTGGACAGAACATTCTGTGTTCACTAACTGCTCGTGGACTTAGGGGAACGCAGGCAGGCAGGGCGTTACTGGCCTGAGCCTAGCACCAGCGTTATCAGCTCCTCCGCCATGCTGGCTCAGTTCTGTTCCCTCTGGGACTTCCTGGCCTTCCTGTAAGGGAGAAAACTGCCAGCCACAGAAAGTCATGCCAGTCAAGGACCTGTGGGCAGGCCAGGCAGTCTGGGACGGGGCTGAGGGTGCTGCGGCCCCGTGGTTGGGAGCTAAGCACGGGGCCGGGCCTCTGGCTCTGAAAGGAAAACCCAGGGACCCAGGTTCCTCTCGAGCTGCTGGGAGTTTTCGGCACAGCCTGGCTCCCTGCCGAGCGGCCAGCAGAAATGGTATTTTTGAGGTGAATGCTCAGTGAGATGTGGGGGGCTTTGGAACGCTATCTGTAGATGTGGCTTGCAGGGGAAACCCTGACAGAGCAGCAAAAGTAAACTGTGCTTTCCTATAATTAGATACATATTTATTTTAAAAGGTTATAATTTCCTACTGGTTTGCTGCTTGATAAATACAGAGTTTGTTATGTTTTTTTTCTTAACTGCAGCTCAGGAAAAACAGATCCAGGTTTGGACATGAATAGGGGCGTCACGACGATTGCAGACAGCAGTTTTGCCCCAAACCTCACCCAACCCAAGAGCAAGATGGGGTGGAGCTGGGGTGAGTGTGGGCTGCACAAGGTGTAGGGAGCAGGCAGGCAGGGGGTGAGAGGGAGGACTTTCTGAGTACCGGTTGTAACTGGAGCGACATGTCACCGCCCTGCTAGTCCCTCCTCTGTGCTCTCACGCATGCACCTCCTTGCCTGGAATGCCTTTCCTTCTCCACAGCTGCGTGTCTAGATTCCACCCGTCAGTGCATGGTTGAAAAGGCACCTCCTCCAGGAAAGCACCCTGGATTCCCTCTGTTGGCAAGAGCTCTCTTTAGTCTGAATCCCACAGCTGGTCCTTGACTCCTCTAAGGTAGTTGCCACAGTACATGGTGGTTACTTGGTGTTGTGGGTTGAACTGTGTCCCCTCTCAAAAAGATATTAGAAGTCCTAACACCCCATTTTTGGTGAATGTGACCTTATTTGGAAATTGGGTCTTTGCAGATACAATTAGTTAAGAGGAGGTCATCCTCAATCAGGGTGGGCCTTAATCCAGTATGACAGGTGTGTGTGTAAGAATAGAAGAGACACGGAGACAGACACACATGGAGATCGCCATGTGTCGAGGGAGGCAGGGAGTGGAGTGATGCATCTGTAAGCCAAGGAATCCCCAGGATTAATGGATCCACCAGAAACTAGGAAGAGGCAAGGAGGATTCTACCCAGAGTCTCAGAGGAAGCACAGTCCTGCTGCCTCCTTGGTTTCAGACTTCCAGCCTCTAGAATGAGGAGAGAGTAAGTTTTATGCTGATTTAACCCCCTCAATTCATGGTACTTTCTCACAGCCGTCGTAGGAAACGAACATATCTGGGTGTAGGCCTCTGGGAGAGAGGTGCCTGCTTAATGCAATGTCTGGCACAGGATAGGTGCTCATTTAATGCTTATTGAGGAGTGAATGGCTGGCTGGATGGTTCTACCTGGAGAGGAGGATCCACATCTGGCTGGTCTTTGTGTCCCCAGACTGTCCATTATGGACCGAGGCACTGTCCTGTTCATGTCCCCGTGGACTCCAGTCTGGGTCACCACAGTTGACTCCCCACTGGTCTCCCTGCTTCCACTCTTTCTTCCAGCCATTCCCTCAAGCCATGTTGAATTCGTAGGTCACCAAACTGATTTGACTTTCCAATCTCTTTGCCCTTGGCCTGAACTGCCTCCTCCTCCTCCTTTGTCCCCCAGGCAAACACCCACCCCTCCTTCAAGCCTGAGCCCCAACATCACTTCTTGCTAGCTTTCCTGACCTCCACCCACCCTTCCCTTCCCAGTCACACGGCCTGCTTCCTGCGCTGTGCTCCCAGCCCTCTCCGTGTGCTCCGTCTCTAGGACAGCTTGTATCAACCTGGACTAGTTACTTGTTTACTTGCCTGTCCATCCTGCTGGCCTGTTAGTATCTTGAGGTAAAAGACCCTTATTTCCTATCTCCCTGTCCTGGTGCTTCCCAACAGAGGAGGGGCCTCTGGATGCCTGAGGGATGAACAAGGGGATGAATCAGGTGGAGTAGTGAGGAGGAATGGTCTTCCCTTATCTTAGGGAGCTTCTTAGATGAATTCCCATCTGCCTGACTGCCTTCCAGGGCCCACGGTTGTGAAGGACAAGGAGGCATGTGGGGAGACGTGATGGGCAGAGCTGGAAGGGGCTTTCAAGAGGCACCCTGGTCTGCCCCTTGCAGGTCTGAGACAAAAGACCCAAGATGAGAATAAAGGAAGAGGTTTGTCCCAGGTCCTACAACCCATGTGGGGGTACACTTCCCTTACCCCCTCAAGTCCCAAGATTTGATTAGAGCCTTGGGTCTGTTTACTTAATAAGCTCTTCAACATTAGGGATTAGAAGTTGGATTTGATGGAGAAAGAAAGATAGAGAAGAGCTCTAAGTTCCTCAAGAGGAGATGAGAAGCTAGACTTACAGTGCACCTACTATGTGCCAGGCCCTGGGTGAAGTGCTTTGACACTTTATCTGGAACCCTCAGCACAACCCACAAGGTAAGTACCATTTACAGATGAAGGAACTGAAGTTCAGCTGGCAGAGCTGGGATTTGAACCTGAGCCAACCTGAGCCAAAGGCTATGCACTTTCTTTTCTATTATGGTGTCTCCTCCAAAAAAGACACCAGAATCTGGGTCAGGCCTTGGCCTCAGAGATGGACAACCCCAAAGGGCAGCACACCCTGTCCTTTCAGGTGCCTGGGGAGCATCGTGTAGCTTGTGTTCTTCAGCATGGAAGAGAAAGCTCTGGCGTCCCCAGGCCCTTGAAGAAGCTCCTCCGCCCGGTGGGGCAATTACAGCAAGAGGAAGGAGAATGAGAATCCAGGCTGGGGGCTCAGACTTAGAGGATCCCATCCACAGTGTGGTGAGGCTAACACCAGAGGCCAAAGGCCACATTAATAGGGGTGGAGTGTCCAGAAGAAGGGATGTGACTGCTCGATTAGGCCTCGCAGGAGCCAAATGACAGCCTGAGCAGAGTTCACTGCTGGGTCCTCACTCGGGGAGAGACATTGCCTGGTTGAGGGGGCTGGAGATCTGTAGCCCTGAGAAGACACAGCCAGCAATGAGAACCGTCATCAGTACCACGAGAGCTCTCCACTGGATGAGCAATTACACAGATTCCTCTTGGTTCTAGGAGCCGGAGCAAGGATCAGCAGCTAGAAGGTACAGGAAGGCTGACTTCATACCTCTCCCCTTAACACAGGCGCTCCCACAAAGGGAGTAAGGCCTCCATCACAGGAGTCATTTAAGTGAGGTGGTGCAGAGGTGAGTCAGCCTGAGATCACGGGTTGGACCAGGTGCCTTACCCTTGAGAGATGATGAGGATGGGCCCAGGAGATGCTCTCAGCTCCACTCTCATCTGGAAATTTTCTATGGCAATATATTAATTATTTGATGGAAATTCAGATGCCCTGATCTTTTGAATTAGGAATTCCCCTTGATAGTAGGGTCTGAAAATCTGCATCTTAAGGTGATTCTCTGGTATACAAACAGGCTCAGCCCTGGCTGGTGTGCGTCAGTGGACTGAGCGCCAGCCTGCATACCGAAGGGTCATGGGTTTGATTCCCAGTCAGGACACATGCCTGAGCTCCTGGCCAGATCCCCAGCTGGAGGTGTGCGAGAGGCAACCACACATTGGTGTTCCTCTCCCTCTCTTTCTCCCTCCCTTCCTCTCTCTAAAAATAAATAAATAAATAAAATCTTAAAAAAAATCAGGCTCAAAAATCCATGAGGTCATGGGGGGGGGGCAGCAATGTCCTTCCCCCTTTCCCCCAACCCCCATTATAGACACGCTTGGTGCCTCCCACTCAGTACCACGGCCCCAGGCCCAGGCCCCAAATGCTGCAGGCGAAGAGGCCCTGATCAGCACAGGCGGAGATTACGTGTGGTTGGTGCCCTTCCATCATGATCCTCTGGGGAAGTGGGAACCGACTCTTGCCATTATCTGGCCGAGAATATGGAGAGTGAGGAGAAGTACCCTTGAGGCCTGGGGTGTTTGTCTGGTATGTTTGCCAAGAACAGGGTGTGATGGTTCATTTCACGTGTCAACCTGGCTGGCCATGGGGGCCAGGTACGTGGTCAAACATTATTGGGGCTGTTTCTGTGGAGGTTCTTTTTTTAGAGCATATTAACATTTAAATTGGTGAACTTTGGGCAGAATGCCCTGTGTAATGTGGGTGGGCCTCAGCTAATCAGCTGAAGGCCTGAATAGCACAGAAAACTGACCTCTCTGGAGCAAGAGGGAATTCTGCAGCAGATGGCCTTCGCACTTGAACTAAAGCATTGGGTGTCTGCAGCCGATTGGCCCATCCTGCAGATTTTGGACTCGCCAGCCTCTGTAATTGTGTGAGCCAAATCCTTTAAATGAATCCATTACACACACCGTGTGTGCGCGGTTGGTTCTGTTCCTCTGGAGAGCCACGACTCATACACGGGGAGATGGACCAAGGGGATCGGTAGAGTGAGCACGTGAAGCTGAGTTCTCTGGGCACCCAGAACCACCAGCCATAAAGGAGGCACAGAGAATGTGGAAGGTCATTCTGCCAAAGCCATGCCCCTCTGCTCCGAAGTCAGCCTCAGAAACCCAGAGCGCTGGCAGGCAGGGGGATGTACACAAAGTTCCTCAGAACATTCTCGGGCAGTGCAGAATGAGCGGAGCCAGAAACCCAGTAATTGGGGAGCCAGTGGGTGGCTGTGGCAGCTGATTGCCAGCACAGGCTGTAACCTGCCTGGACAGACACAGGAGGGGATGCGGAAAGTGAGGTGTGGAGGGAGGGAGCCTCCGGAGAACTTAATAGTGACAGGGACCCACAGAGGCCAGCTCCCTAATCACCAAGAGAGCCAAGGTGAGGAAAGGTCATGAAGAATGTTCTCAAACCTCTGAGATCCCAGACTCCTGAACCAAAGAAACCTAGGGGGTCATTCAGCCCAGCCCTCTGCCCTCTAGTTTCCACAGCCGGCAGCCCAGAACAGAGGAATCCTCGTCCTGGGAGTATTTGTAGCGAGTACCAGGAAGGGGGTGGGGGTGGGAGGGTCGTCCTGATGACATCATGACCACAGCCTCAGCAGCTTTTGAGCACCTACTGAATGCCATGCACTGAGCTAAGAGCTTCCATGCGTCACCTCATTGAATACGGAGCCCCTAATGATGTGCAGTAGGTACCGTTACTGTGCCCACTTTACGGAGGAGGAAAATAACTTATACAGGTAGAAGTGGCGGAACTGAAATTCATACCCATGTCTACCTGATTTCAAAGCCCTTGTCCTTAACCATCAAGGAAAGAGGAAGAAAGGGGGTGTAGGGAATTGGGAAGGGTGTAATCTTGCTATCTGATGAATAAGGAAGCAGGCCCAGGAAGGACAATGGACTCTCCTGGGTCTGGTGGCTGGCGGTGTGGACTTGACGTGGAGGGAGGGGCACAGGGAGACTGGGCACTAAGTGTATTACTGAAGGCGGCAGAGCTGGACAAGGGCAAACAAGAAGGGACACAGGAGGAGGGGCCTGAGGCCTGGCTGGGCCACCAACCGCAGCAAGTGTGTCCTCTGGCCCCGGGAAAGGACTCTTGCCAAGTCTATCCCCTAATTATCCCAGCATTCCATCTTTTACGTCCTCTTTCTCCTGGATTTCTCCTTGAAACACCAACGCCCTAGGGAGTCATGCCCACTGGGGCTCAACTCTAACCTCTGGAGGGGTATATCTCTCTGGTGACGTTTTCACGTGTCTCTGGTACCTTAGGGCAAAAATAATAACTGGCCCAACCTCAGGTTACCCCCTTGCACAGGTTTTAGCCAGTAGGTCTGAGGAAGACCCACAAAGAGGGTAGGCCTGGCAGCAGGGAAAGAGGAGGGAAGAGCTAGTAGCCATACCTGGGGGTATCCCCCAGGCTCCCCAGATCAGCATTTCCTAAACCTTTCCTCCCCAGACCTGACCCTCTTCCTTGGCCCACGGCACTGCAATCCTGGGAGCCGTCCCTGACTCGCCCTGTCCCTCTCCCTCTCCCTCCCCATCAACAACCGCGTCCTGCTCACTCTACCTCCTGGCAGATCTCAAGTCCTTCCGCTTCTCATCTCTCCTCTGCTCCCACCTAGTCCAAGCCATCATCTCTCACCTGGGCCAATGCTACTGCCTTTTACCTGGTCTCCCAGCTTCCCTTCTTGCCTCCCAGTGATCCACTTTTCACTGCACGGCCCAAGTAATTTTTAAAATACAACCTGGTCAGGTCCCGTGCCTCCCCAATACTTTCCCATGTCTCTCTACTGCCTGCAGCAAAAAGCCCAAACTGCCAACCAGCGCTTAGTAGGCCCTCTCTGATCTGACAGGTACCCACTTGTTCAATCCCACCTCCTGTCACTGTCCCCCACTCCACCCACCACTCGAGCCACCTAAGCTCCTGGGGCTCCCTCTCTGGGAACTCCTCTCCTACACCTTGCTGGATTCGCACATACAGTTCCACCACCCTGAAGTACTCTGTCTTCCTTGTCCCCTTGCCCTTCTGTGGAACTCATCCTTTCAGACATCAGCCAGGGATCATCACCTCTGGGAAGTTTTCCTGGATCCGCCCCCACCTGCCCCTCCCCACTGCACGAAGATCCTATGGCCTCTTGGCACCCAAGGCCGTCTGCACATTCCTGCACACTGGGTTTTAATTTCATGTTGACTTGCCTGTCTCTGCTAGACTGTGAGCATGTAAACTGTTAAGGAACAGGAATTGTGTCTTTCTCAACACCGGTGACTAGCTCTGGGCCTTCCATGTAATTACAGCTCAGTGAGTCTCTCTGGAGTGAAGGCAGGTAGACCAGCAGCCATAATTCCAGGTAGATGTAGTGAGAGATGAGATTATAATGAGACAGACCGGAAGAGAGAGGGGATTGAATCTAAGTTTTTCAGGAAGTGGCTGCATTGGGGAGGGTCCTAAAGCATGAGCAGGGTCTCAGCTGACGAGAGACGGGGAGGACAAGAGGCAGCTTGGGGGCTCTGCCAATGGTTTGTCTAAACACACTGCAGACACCAGGCTCTCAGGCGCAGAAGCAGCCCTGAGACCCGCCCTTTGCGCCTAGTCCACTGGGGACTCTGATCTTGCCCTTTCGACCACGACAGTAGGGGATCCAGGTCCCCAGGACAGACTGTCTCTCCTTGGGGCCACAGGAAGAGGAAATAAATTTGGACATTTTAATGAGCTTGGCCCGATTCTACATTTTTCGGATTTGCCTTTGTCCCCAGTGCCGTTCAGCCTCACTCGAACAGGCGCCCTTTTCTGTTTCCTCATTTTATTCTCTGTGAGCTCTACGCCTGCAAGCAGCCAGAAGGAAACCAGAGCCACAGGGGAGTGGGGGCTCAGGAAGACCGGCAGCTAAGCCCTTCCTGCTGCTTCCCAAGATCCTCTGTTCTTAGAGGCTGTGTGGGGACTGGTGAGAAGACACATTTCCGCGCTAAGAAGAGTATTTAGATGTGTTGACAAGATCTCTATAGTAACCAGGATCTTGAACGAGTGTCGCCAGAAACACACAAACTAGAAGGCGTATTTTCTCCCAAATTGGTCCCAAAATGGGGAGCCAGAAAGCTGGCCCGTGGGCTGGGGGTTTAGCACGCACATGTGCCATTAGAAGCCAGGCGACCGTGTGCCTCGGCTCACCGGCCTGGGAGCTGAGCTGAGCGCAGAGGCTGGCTTCTCATGGTGCCCATGAGAACAGGATCGGGAGATCTGTCTTGGTGGCTATTCAGTCGTGCTTTTGACTAAGGAACACAGAATAAAATAAAAACAAAACCAGCAACAGAACAGAGGAAAAATGATTCAAGGTGCGATGGTCAAGTTGGGAGGACTTCCGGTGTCTGAGAAACTACAGCACACTGTCTGGGACCTACTGCTGGGGCACCAAGGGGGTGGGTGGGGCAGGTAAGGAAGAGGGAGGGAGGGAGGGATGGACATTTTTGGAGCACCGGCGTGATAAGCCTACGTTGAGAGGCCAAAGGGTGGAGTGGTTAAGAGCCGGACACCAGAGTCAGGCTATCAGCTCAAAATCTGGCAGTGTCCTCTCCGTGTTGTGGACTTGGGCTCTGCTGAGCCATTCTGAGCCTGTCTCCTCAGCAGTCAAATATGAGTTACGGAGATTAAATGAGCAAGCATGTATAAAGAGCTTAGAACTCAACCTGGCACGTAGTACATGTTCATTAATGTTGGTTGTTGTTAATATTATTATTATATTAACTTACTTAATGTTCACAATAACCAATGAAGTACGTACTTTTAGTCTCCTCATTTCTCAGGGAAGGGAATGGGCTCAGAGAGATTGATTCCCTGCCCAGGTCACCCAGCTGGGAAGAGCCAGGGACAGGACCAGCTCCAAGCTGGACTGTCCCCTGACACCCTGATGCCTGTGGTAGGAGCCTGCTCCACCTCTGACTCTGTGTGATGGCAGAGCTGGTCCTGGCGCCTGAGACCTCAGTCCCATAGTAAAGGCCCCGTCCACCCCCAATATGTGACCCCCTACATGATGGGGTCCCCTGGTGAGCCCCTCACTCTACCACGCAATCAGCCACGCGGCAGCCTGCCTGGGGGCTGAAGGATCATTTCCCTGGTGGTGCAGGACCCCCTCCCCACGTGTTTCCCATCTTCCTCAGTGCTGTTCTCTCTGGGTTCCTTCTTTGCAGGCACTTAATGGGACAGCCAGCACTCACTGTGCCTGTGTGTGTGTCTGGCCCTGTCCTCCCTGCAGCGGGAGCAGCCACAGTCCCTTCCTGCCCTCCTTAGGAGGCGGAGCGCCCACTGTGCCCCAGCGGAGTTGAGGACTTTGGAGTTGAGCACGCGCAGCCTGGCTCTCTGCCCTTTTTTAATCGTGTGATCCTGGCCAGTCGCCCCACCTCTCGAGGCTTCAGCTTTTATATTTGAAAAATGGATAATATTTCCTCCAAGAGTTTTATAGAGATTAACGAGCATGGAGCTTTAGATGCCGATTTTATGCAAGCACCAAAGGGGCTGTTTTGGGAGGGGTGTGAGGTATGGGTGGTAGGGGCAGGGTCACTGTGCCCACCAGTCCCCACCAGCCCTGGAGGCTGGTTTATGTGGGCGTGTTTGGCTTGTGCTTTCAGATGGAGGGAAGGGTTATGCAGCTGAAGGAAAGCCTAAGACTGCTGCGCTGGTTATTGTGGGAGAGCTGGGCACCCAGCAGGCACTTAATAAATGTTAGCACTTTCCCCTTTCCTTCTTCTTGCCCCTATCATTCTCTGCCCCAACCTCTTTGTTAGATGGCGCAGCTGGAAACCGAACCCAGATGAAGGCAGCAGGAAGAGCTCAGAGCGCTTTCAAAATATCAAGTGCATCACCTGGGTGTGGAGTCCACGGTGGTGGGCGGGGCTCAAGGAGGCTGTGACCCAAAGGAAACCCGTATCCTGTCACAGACTCACTGACAGCTCCATGCTGAGGGGTCTCTGTCTGTAATAAGCCCCAGAGAACAAGGCTCCAGGGAAACCTGGGCACAGACCCCCTGCTCCCACAAGGTGCCATTCACAACAGGCTCTCCCCCTCCTCCTCTCCTGAAGGGGGACCCAAAAGGAAACAAAGAGCCATAGAGATGTGTGAAGGGAACCAGGATGTGGGGAGGCCAGAATGGGCTGCTTCTGCAAATCAGCAGGCCCCCCAGAAGGAACAGAACCTGCCATCCCCGCTGCCCAGTTTCCATAGATACTCTGAAAAAGCAGCCCACCCTAGAGCAGCTCAGAAAGTGGAGCCACAGCGCCACCTTCAGGCTAACTGCAGAAATGCCCCTTCTGGGCTGCAGGTCACACGTGGGTCAAAGCAAATCCACTAAACCTGTGAGGTGTGCCCATGTGTTCCAACAGTCGAGGCTGGGGCGGAGAGAAGGTTCATTGCCTACAAGCGTACTGCAGCCACGGTTTTGGGGTCGTGCTCCAGGCAGTTACTGGCAGAGCCGGAAGCCAACCCTCCATCTTAGAGATGGGGAAACTGGTCCACAGTGGCACAGTGAGTTGCAGGCAGAGCTAGGACCAGGCTTTAGAGGCATCGTGTGCCTCTCGACTTGGATAGCGTCTCTTGTTAATTCCACGCTAACTCTACTGTATAAGACACGGCGACCATGAGCCTGTGCCACTCAGAAGTGCCAGGAGTTGGGGCCAAGTTTAGAGCCTGCAGTTGCAGATGAGCGTCCGAATGTGGGCTCCATGGGGCCTCACGTGGGTGTGAAGGGACTTTGTTCACAGGACTTACCTGCCTTCCTACACACCCTCACACCCACTCTCGCCATCTGGCAAACTCCCCCTCACCCTTCACGGCACACTCGCAGTCGCTCTCGTGAGGCCCCACCGACCCCTCCTCCAGGCCAGGGAGCCGGTCATTTCTGCCTCTCTGCCGCGTATCGCCACTGCAGCTACTTGAGACATGGCTCGGTGCTTGGATGCTCCTGTATTAGGATGATTTGTGGGTCTGTTTGTTTAGTTGGGAAACTCTGGCCAGGAAACAGACTTTATTCTTCCCCGTGTCTCCAAAACTCAGCCAAAGCCAGGCACAGAACAGGTAGGCACTCAGAAAATGATGGATGGATGAGATATGAGGCATCGATTCTAGGGGGTGGGGTATCCCCCTTTATATCACTTTTTATATCCTTTGTATTCTAGAATATAAAGGAGACACACATCTAGGAGCATCTGCCTCCACACCAAAGTCAAAACCCGTGACTGCGGATGTGCACGTGGAGCGGAGTGGTGTGCGGGCACCGCCTGTCGGCCCCTTCTCCCGACCACCGCTTTCCCCCGGTTTCCCAGGGAACGCGCCGGAACTTAACAGTGGTTCCTAAGGTGTAGTTCCCAGATGCCTGTACCAGAACCACCTGGAGAGTTCATTAAAATGCAGGTTCTGGGGCCCTGCCCCAGAGATTCTCATTCCGTGAGTCTGGGGCAGGGCCTAGGAACCTGAATTTTTAATCAGTGCCGCTCAAGTGATTCTGATGCATAGGTATGTTTGGCAACCACTCCCTCAAGAGGAATGGCAAGTTGGGACGTGCTGGAAATTGCCCTTGCTGACTGGCCTGTCCAGGCAGGCTGAAGAACTGACCCGAAGTCCCACAGATATTAAATGGCAGAAAGGACCTGTTGAGTGCTCAAACACCTAGAAGCCCAGAGAGTAGAGGGGAGCCTCTAACTCCCTCTGCTCCAGCCCTGGCACCAGAAGGCTAGCATACTCCCTGAAAATGGCCTTTCCCTGCGCTGTGAGCCACGGTGAGCAGGGCCTGCCTTGTGCTCCCTGGACCCGGCAAAGCCTACAGTGGCAGGGCTCACAGAGAGCGTTTACCGAGGTAGAGAAGCCAGCAGCTGTTTTCAGGGTCTGTTTCTACCTTAAGCACAGCTCTCACTCCCAAACACGGGCCCTGCCAGCAAATGCTACCAGACCTGGCACACTGGTACACTAGCCTCGGCTGTGTTCAGGCTGGAAAGGGCTCCCGGATGATGGCAGGACCAGAGGATCATTCTGGGCAGGGGAATGGCCAAACATCCTGGCAAGCTAGGGTGGGCCAGCAGCTCTCCCAGGCCGGCTGGTGAGCTCCTGGGAGGAGGAGAAAGGGCCCATTGGAAGGCAAAGGAAACATAGAGCATCACCCAAAGACCTGCTTGCTCCTGTGGTCCGACCATACCATACTGGCCCTTTGGTTGAGTACCTACTGTGTGCCAGGCCCTATGTTTGGTGCTTTCCTGTTTTGGTTCATCCTTTCAATAAGGATGAAGCAGGAGACAGGTAATAGCATTATGCCTGTTTCACATATCAGGAAACTAAGATCCAGATGATCAAGTGACTTGCCCTACACCCAAGCTGGTCAGACTAGATGCACAGTCAAGACTTGAATCCAGGTTTCCCCGATTTTTCCAGGCCCCCTTGCTTCTAGCCAAGCGGCTCCCCCACACCCCAGGCTGTCAGAACTCCCTGTCTCCCTCAATCCAGAATCCTGATCGCCTCTGAGTATATTCCTTCTGGTTCCTTAGACCCAAGTCACAGGCCACTTCTTCCCCAAAGCTCTCCTAAATCCCGTCTCCGATCCGAACAGGAAAGTTAATCGTTCTCTTCCCATAGCACATGGCGAGGACTGGAGTTCAGCCCTGTTTTCCTCTGCCTTATGGTTGTGATTTTCCTGAGAATGCCCCTAAATCTTAATCTCCAATACCCCCAACCACACCCCTGCCCACCACACCCTGCTCCCAGTGCCTAATTCAGAGTCTTTGCCCGTCACCGGCCTTTCCGTCTGTCCCTGTGATGCACTGCATAGGTCCAGGACCCAAGTGCAGACTGAACACTAAACGAACTCCACTCCCTCCCCAGCCAGTGCCTGCTAGTCCTTGCTCGGGGCATTTGGTCTATCTGCCCAATGGAAGAGCACTAAATTCTCAGCTACCTGACCTAGGTTTGCGACTGAAACCCAGTTACTGTGTGACCTTGGCTGAGTCACTCAGCTCCTGTCTGTAGAAGGCGGGGGGGTGGGGGGGGGTGTAAAAAGATGGCCTCTCTGCCCCAGGGCTCTGTTGAGCACTCACTGTGCATCGGATGGGGCATGTGACACCAGGCATTCGCATCTGTATCAGGGATCCAACCCACTGAGCCCCTGAGGGGTGGGGATGGGGGTGCCTGCCTGCGGGACACTGAGGTACCCTCAGTGGGAGCAGGGGGTTCTGACAGTGAGTGTGAAGAGACAATGTGGGTGGGTCAGCCAAAGGGGCCCAGGACTGCCAGGCCAGGAAAACAGAGCTGATTTACTGTGCCACGGGGCATAGCTGCTCCTCCCTCGGGAAGGACAGGGAAGTGGGAGTGGGGCTGCTCATCCGCCCTGGGGCTAGTGGAAGGGGAACCCAGTGCTGAGACCGCCACTCAGGAGCCTGCCCACTGTAGGAAGCCTGGCTGTCAGGGGCTGAGGTTCTGGGCCCGCCTGAGGGGCAGTGGGACTGAGAAGGGGGACATTCTGGAAACACCTCAGAAGAACCTCTTGGCGTCAGTGATGGCGGCATGTGTCAGGGAGCAAAAAGGGAAGTAAAGACGGTCCTAAGGTGTGATCCTGCCGTGGTGACGTCTGGAGAGTGACCAACAGATGCAGAGAAACAGGCTGAGTGCCTGTGAGCCGCACTGAGGGGAGAAGGTGGGGGGCAGGGAGACAGAGACCTGCATTCCAGGGTCTGTTCCTGCTCCTGACCTTGACGGGTCACTGCTCCACTGGGCCTGTTCTGTCATCAGGGAAATGGGGGAAGAACCCTGCCTGCCTTCCCTGCACTAAAGCGGGTGCAGTGCCTGTGCAGGGCAAGCCTCAGAAACGCAGTCTGTTAAAAAGGCCAGGAGAGCCCTGGCCGGGTGGCTCAACTGGTCAGGGAGGCATCCTGTACACCAAAAGTTTGTGGCTTCGATCCCAGGTCAGGGCACATGTGGGAGGCAACCAATCAATGTTTCTCTCTCATATCAATGGTTCTTTCTTTTTCTTTCTCCCTCCCTTCCTCTCCCTCTAAAATCAACGAACATATCCTCCAGTGAGGATTAAAAAAATGGCTCTGAGTTTGCAATCAATTTCTATTCCACAATGAAATAATAATAGCTATCGTTTATCGATCTTCTGCAATGTGCCAGACACTGTGATAAGCAATCTGTTCATTTCATCCTCACCAGAACTCTACAAGGCCCCTCTGCATTTTACGGACCACCACACTGAAAATCAGAGAAATAAGGCAACTTCCCCAGGATCTCAGCTGGCAATTGGCAGTCGCCCCCAGAAGCTTTCAATAAGCACCCAACAGGTCCCGGGCTCTGGCTGGAGCACAAAGCGGTAAAACCTGGCCTGGGTCTTTAAGGCACCTGATGGCACATACCAGCCTATACAGGAACAAGTCTCTCTGAGCTATTTCTTCTGGGATTGTCTTTTTTCTCTGCTGTGAATGTTGATAGACAGGCAACAAACATCCCCTGGCTTGACTCTCTGAGAGCTGGGCACTGGGAAAGGATGTCAAGCCCGGAGACTGTTGTTCACGATCAGCCGCCGCACCGCCTGCCTGCCTTTCATCCAACTTTGCTGGGTGCCATTATTCAGCTCTGAGACATTGCCAGGCACTGCAAAGCAGTTAATTACAGAAGGATAATCCCCTTCTTCACGAGAAGCTGATCTTCTGGGGTTGTGAGAAGATAAGATTTATGCCTCTTTCAATTCTTTTATTCTCTCATCAACATAGATTCATATTTCAGTTTCCCCACATCAGAAACAAAAAGGAAACTCGCCCAGCCCACTGCTGCCTGAGAGAGATAAATGAGGCTGCACAAAGAGCCAGTCCTATGAACTCAATCTCTTCCCCTTCCTTTCATGTTTGTGCGTATAAACAGAGTGAAGGGCAGCTGAAATATATCCCCCTGCCCGCCCGCCTGCCTTGTCCTACTTGAAGAGAGCAGACGAGCACAGTGATAACAATCCACGAGGTACCAGAGAAAGAGGAATGCAGGCCCCCACGACCCAACGCCAGCCTGGTGAGCAGATCAGATAGAAAGACCTTTGTCTCCTGCCATTCTCTGGTCAAAAAATTGTTTCAAAAGGCCACAGAAGGAAGCTGGGTGCCACGCCACCGTGAATGCTTTCATTTTCTCGATAGCAACACGTGCGATGCTATTTGCTCAAAAGAAAAAGCCTTTCGATTTGGCCACCAATGGTGCATGACTGTGCCAGGGCCCCGGCCAGTTTCAGGAGGGTGTGGAGAGAGGTCGCCAGCCGATCAGACTGTGGAACAAGGCCAGTTTCAGCAGCGCTGCGGAGCGGAGTCCAGGCTCTTCGGGGAGGAAAGGCCCACTTACCGGGGAGAGCAGGCCCCGGGGAAATGACATTGACCTTCTGCAGAGGGACGGCGGGGCTATTTTGATTATTGGTGCTGCTCTTCAACTGCTTTTGCTGCTTTCGGGGCTTTACTGTTATTAACTGCCGAGACTTCCGTTGGCATGTGAGGAACACGGGGCCACAGAAATGAGCTGAGGTGGCCGAGGAGCAAGTTGGTGGCGGCACTGGGAATGACGGAAGTTCTACTGATTACGACCGATCGGGCACTGCCCGCAGAGTGCCGGGCACTGCGCAGAGCATCACCTTCTGTCGTCTTCAGGACAACCGAGCAGTAAACATTATCACGTTTTACAGGCCCGGAAATTGAGGCTTGGAGGAGGCCAGGTACTTGCTGGAGCTCACGCCCAGTTAGTGGCCAACTCCCAGAGTCCCCACACGGCACTGCCATGCAGTGCCACCTCCCCCGGGGACTCCTCTCAGGCATCCTGACTCTCCTCGGAAGCTTTTCTGCAACTTCTGATTGGGGAAGGGAAATCTAATTTTTGAAAGATAATGAAGAAAGGGAGAAGAGGATGAAAGGAAACTGCATACAAGAGCCAAGCCGGCCTCTAAAATAAAATGTCACCCCACGAGATGTAAGACAGCGGTCTTTAATAGACTTGGAGATCCAATTATCCCTTTATATTTCCAGCAGACTCGGCATCGTCTAAATCATTCTCTCATTGTAAACACACCCTAATTCGCAAATAGAATTTAAAACAGATCACGCTGGAAAGTCGTGTCGCTTCTGAGCCATCGCTCAGCCCAGATGCACTGCTCGGCATTGGCTCCCAAGGGAAGAAGGTTAGGAAAGGCCGTGGGCACTGTCTCCAGTTCAAGGCCAGGGGCCTGTCTCACAGATTACAAAGTGCACCCTACGGCTCCATTCTGGAGCTTTTAAAGGCCGTCTCTCTCTCTCCGCCCCTGGCCACCCTCTTTCAAGCCCTCTAGGGAGGACAGCAACTCCTGGCTCTGTCTGGATCCTGCCGGTTATTTTCTCCAGAAGCTTTCCCCCTTTCTTCCTGTTACAAAGGTAACGCAGGCTCATTGTAACATGTCATTCAACGGAGTTATAAAGCGAAGGTTTCCTCATTCTTCCCTAGGCCAATGCTGTATTCCGGAGTGAGCCAAAGCCACCGAAAGCCCGATGTGTCTTTCCTTGTATTTCTTTGGGTCATGTAGATATTAAAATTTCCCTAAACCCATTTTTTGGCCTTTTTTTACAAATATGGGATCAAACCATACATGTTTCTCTAAAACTTGCTATTTATAATTAACACAATAGCACGGGCATCTTTTCAGGTCAATGCAGAGAAGAGGGACTCACCTGTTTGGGAATCTTGCAGGCATGAGGTTATGGAGTACGACTGCACCGTAACTCTCCGAATCCTCCTTTGTCGCTTCCCGCTTCTGCATATCAGGCCATCATATCACACCTGACCTCTCATATCTATGAAACCCAAGGTCTCGCTCCACTTATAAACCATGTCTTTGGCAAGGCCCTTTCCAGGCTGGCCCAGCCTTGGGGAGAGAACTTCTTACTAACATGATGTTCCCAAAAGCCGCCCCTGCCAAGGGAGCCCCGACCTTTTAGGCAGGACTCACACAGACTTGTAAACAGCAGGTTTCACAGGCATGAAATCTGGACTTCCTTTTGCCAATGAGAAAAACATAAAGCATAACTAAGCCCTTAAGATGTCACAAGCAGGCATATAAAAATACAATACAATTCCAGGCGTCAATCCAATACTCGCTGCAAAACGAGTATTGGAAGAAAACTTGGGAAAACAATCCTTGAGAACACAAAACAGCACTGTTTACCGAAGAGAGATTTTTTACGATGCCGTTGCTACACTTCATTGGAGAGGGATGAGGTCGGGAGTGGAGACAGGCAACAGAAGACTTCTGTGCTTGTGTAAACTGAGTGCTAAAACACTCTGGGTCCGAAACGTTTCAAAGCTGGAAGCAGATTCTTCCAGGCAGTCTGCTTTCCTAGAGCTCTTTAATGGAAGTCACATTCGAACAATTTTAGAAATCAAGATGAAATCTCCCAGAATGTATTAAGAGGTTGTATCCTTTAGAATTAGTCATTCTATTTCTAGGATTCTTTCCTAAAGAGATAATCGGCCAAGCCAGCCGAGACACACATAAAAGAATGTTTATTCCAGCACAACTTATAACTTTGAAAAATAGAAAATCAGCTAACTCGTCTACAACTGGGACATGCAACAGCACATGACTATTAAAAAAGATATTACCCAAATGTTGACTATTGAGCATAAATGCTCAAGTCATGATGTTAAGTTAAAAAGAGAGAGATAAAATTGTATATTAAAACTATGTAAAAATATTCATAGAAAATACTGGAAGGAAATACACCAACAGTGGTTATCTGAATAAATTTGTTATGTTTCTTCCTCTTCTCTCTACTTTTCTGTAGTTCTTTAATTTTCTGAAATGAGCCTGTATGAATTTTTATAATGGAGTATATTAGTCTTAAACCACATACAAAAGATAGAGTTGACTCAACTATTTTTAGGATCATGGGTTCACATGCATGAGAAAAGATGGTGTGAATGAGGGTAAGATTTTCTGGGTTGGGGGAGTGATAGAGGAAACGCCTCACTCTTTGGTGTCTTTAACAGTGTGGGTCATATAGGAATTCTGGCCAAGATGGAGGCATAGGTAGATATGCTTTGCTTCCTTGCACAACCAAACAAAGGACAACAACAAATTTAAAGACAAAAACAACCAGAACTGCCAGAAAATCAAACTGTATGGAAGTCCGATACCCAAGGAGTTAAAGAAGAAACATTCATCCAGGCTGCGCCACAACGCAGCTATGTGGGCTGCCCTGCCCTGGTGAATACCTAAGGCCCCACCCCTTATAATGTAACAGGTGCACCGAGACAAAGAACCATGGCCCAAATGAAAGAACAGAGCAAAACTCCAGGAAAAGAACTAAGCAACAAGGAGAGAGCCAACCTATCAGATGCAGAGTTCAAAATACTGGTAATCATCATGCTCACAGAAATGGTGGAGTGTGGTCCCAAAATAGAGGCAAAAGTGCAGGCTATGCAAAGTGAACTAAAGAAAAATAGACAGGGAACCAACAGTGACGGGAAAGAAACTGGGACTCAAATCAACAATTTGGAACAGAGGGAAGAAATAAACATTCAAACCTGAACAGAATGAAGAAACAAGAATTCAAAACAATGAGGATATTTTTAATCAATTAAGCCTCTACTTCATCATAATTAAATTACCCAAGATTAAAGATAAGGAGAGAATCTTAAAAGCAGCAAGAGGAAAGGAGACAGTTACCTACAAAGGAGTTCCCATAAGACTCTCTGCTGATTCCTCAAAAGAAAACTTACAGGCAAGAAGGGGCTGGAAAGAAGTATTCCAAGTCATGAAAGGCAAGGACTTACATCCAAGATTACTGTATCCAGCAAAGCTATCATTTAGAATGGAAGGGCAGATAAAGTTAAGGTCAAGTTAAAGGAGTTCATCATCACCAAACCCCTATTGTATGAAATGTTAAAGGGACTTATCTAAGAATCAGAAGATCACAACTATGAACAGTAAAATGACAACAAACTCACAACTATCAACAGCTGAACCTAAGAAACAAACTAAACAAACTAGAAGAGGAACAGAATCACAGAAATGGAGATCACATGGAGGGCTATCAGCGGGGAGGGGGAGGGAGGAGAATGAGGGAAGGTACAGGGAATAAGAAGCATTAATAGTAGGTACGAAATAGACAGGGGAAGGTTAAGAACAGTATAAGAAGTGGAGAAGCCAAAGAACTTATATGCATGACCCATGGACATGAACCACGGGGGTGAGGGATCCTGGTGGGAGGGGGGTGCAGGATGGAGGGGGATAAAGGGGAGAAAAAAATGGGACAACTATAATAGCATAATCAATAAAATATACTTTAAAAAGAGTGCAGGTCATATAATACAATACCTTCTGAAGAAGAACAGGCACATGAAGAAAACTTATTAACTCAAATAGATGGCACTGTCAATTCACTCAGCATTTAGTGTGTACCTACTACGTGCAGGCCCTTGGGGAAATGACCAACCTCACATGCTAGTTTGTTAAAAACAAGACTACACTTTGTGTCCACTGTCACATAGGACTTGTGGCACATGGAGTACCTTGATTTTCCCTCTATTGTTCTCCAAAAAGCAAACAAAAAGAAACGTGAACGAGTTACAATTTGCAATGGATGTGGAGAAAGAATATGCTGGAAGTAACCTCAGGACCTTCGGCTAACTCGGCTGAGAGTGTGTGCTTCAGCAGGAGCTGCTCTGGGAAAATGCAGCCCGGCAGTCCCCGAACGAAGGCTGACGATTTCTCTGATCTGTTCTGAAAGTTCTTGACTGATGGGTGCTCTCAGCAGGTCCAGTAAACAGTCACTAATCCGCTCATTCACAAAGTATTTATTAAATACCTACTATGTGTTGGTGCTGTTCTACAGGGTAGAGGTAATGCAGTGAAACCGAGTCCTCCTACTAATGCACTCACATTGTAGTACAGGATTAGGCAGCAAATCAAACATAAACTATTATCAGCCAGGGCACAATCACTGCTACGGAAAAAAATAAATGAAACAGACTAAGGGAATGAAAGTGAGAAAGGCTCTTTCCTAGATCCACCATTAAGAGAAGTCCTCCCTAAGGAAGTAACAGTTAAGCAGTGACGTTCTACCACTGAGGGACGTGAATACCTAGAGCAAGTGCAAACGCCCTGAGGCAGGAACGCAGCGAGAAGACCAATCTGGCTGGAGCGCTGTGAGTAAGAAAGAAGGAGAGGGGCTGGAAATTGAACTCAGGGATGTAGCCAGGAGCTTTACAGATCACGCAGGGCCTCTCAGGACATGATAAGGACTTCAGGTTTTATTTTAATCATAATAAGAGGCCACTGGTTTTGAGATGGGGAGTAAAGTAACCTAGAGAGATTACTCTAGGTACCCTGTGGGAGGGGAATGAGTATAAATAAGAGTTCGGGCTAGGAAGCTGTTGCAGAAACCCAGTGTAAGGTGATGGTGGAATGGGGTGAAGGTGCAGGATTCAGGGCATATTTTGAAGAGAGAGGTCACAGGATTTGAGGACAGACTAAATGTGACACAAGAGCAAATAAGTGTCATGGAAAATTCCACGATCTTTGGCTGGAGAAAGTGAGTAGATGGTGGTGCTATTTAACGACATGGGGACCGCCGGGGAAGGAGTCGGTGTTCTGTTCTGTTTTGTTTCGTTTTAAGGGGACAGAGTAGATGCTGTTGGCGCCAGCCCACACAACTCGGGCTTTACCACATCAGTGCATGCTGGTTAACTCCACTTGCCAACACTCACATCTCTCTGTCTGAGACCTTTCTCCCAAGCGGCAGAAACCACTGTGTGCGCCCTGCACAGCTTAGGGAGGCAGCCCTCCATCACTGACGCTCAGAAGCTGGCGTATCAATACTCCAGCTACCGCCCCTGGGTGGGACAGGGGCAGGGTGGACAATTCAGACATGCGTGCTCTACACCACTGCTCTGCAGGGTTCACCACCGGGATCTCAAGCCCCAGCCCCACAGTAGCAGCTAGCTAGCTGACACATCCTTCATGCCCTTTCCCCTTTGCAGCTCATTCTCCCCGGTTCCCTATCACTGGCTTCTGCACCTCCCCTATACATTAGCTACAGTTGAATCCTCGACTCTGGGTCTGGCCTGGGGGAGTCCAAACTAAGACGAGGAAACAATATCTTTCAATTTCTTATACCCCATTCTTCTTCACTCTGCTAATCTTGCCTGGTCATTCTTTCTCACTGCCTCTAGCAGAACAATAGTAGCAGAGCCAAGATCATCAGTGAACCTGGGTCACATATGGTAGGGACAAAATGAATAGTTTTAATGAACCACACTGCCCCCTGACGTCCCTGCCCTGATCCCTAGGCCTGCTAACAATCAGTTTGCCTTTTCCAGCCGCTGAGTGCAGCTACCCTGTCTTGCTGTCGCATTTCCAAAACCAACACAGAACAGAAAGAACAATGATCTGAGAGCATCTAGGGAGATGTCAACATGAAAGAGGCAGAATGACGAACCACGTCTGCTCCCTCCATCACTGAACAGTCGGCAAATGCCCTGCGACAGGAAGGCCGCAGACTGTTAGTGGCAGCATCAGATGCTATTTACTAAGCATCGACACTAAGAGGAATTAAACGCTCTCATCAAAAGCCAGGGGGCAGAGGGACCTGACTTGCTGCATGCCATATCTCTTAGGGAAGCGTGCCTGTTTATACAGTAGCATTTTCTGTGTCACAAATGACTCAGAATCATCGCCTTCCCCCGCCCTTCTGCTGACACGGACTGGCTGCGTTGGGAGGTGGTTAACAATAATGAAAACTGCACAGCGATGCTGCGATGTGAGCAAGCAGAGGCTCGCCACACACGAACCACCGGCGTGTCCATCAGACATGATGTAAACCCGATCGGCCATTCTACAAATGAGAAGATAACAGTGCGCAGTCGTGGCCAGGGTGAGGATGCTGCATCTGTGCCCCTGGCCTATCAAGAGGTACTGAAGACTGGGCACAGGTTCAGACTCAGTTGGATCTGGGATCCAGATGAGCCATTTTCCAGCTCGTGACTCCGGGTGTGGCATTTAGCCTCTTTGGGCCTCGCTCTCCTGTGCTCTGTGGAGAGAACACGCCCACTGCATAGGGTGGCTGAAATGAATAATGGCCGGCAACAAGTGGAGCAGGCATGCCCTCGACATTCATTCCGTCCAGGTTAACTGTTTGTAGCTGGAGGCCACCTGGCAGGCAAATTCACCCCGACTCAGGAAAGACATGAGAAAAACCAGTTCAGTGGTTCTCAAGGCAGGGGCCTTGCTACTTAGAAAAAAAGGACGGCACCCCTGAGGCAAGGTTCCTCCTCCAGCCCTCTGTGTCTCTCCCCAGGGCCTCCTGTGCTGTAGCATCTCTTTCTGAACAGGTGCCTTACTCTTCTGTATCCTCAGCACCGATCACAGTGCTTGACACATAGTAAGGGAGCAAACTTGGTGCTGTGGGGAATGCACACTTTCAAGTTAGGCAGGCCTGGGTTCAGGTCCCGTTCTGCCACCTGCCTTTGAGCAACTCACTTCCTCATGCCTCCGAATCCCTATCTATAATATGGGTAATAATATCTCCTTTAAAGTTTCCTGTGTCTGAACTGAGATAATAGATGGAAAGCCTAACACAGTGCTTGGGAAATTCTAGGCACTAAGAAAATGTTAGCCCTTAGTGAGAAACATTTGCTAAATGGACTCAAGGATAAAAAGAACCCCATTCCTTGAACAATGTATACGCCCCCCCTCCACAACAGAAACATGGCATATCACATTTTCCTTTATGGGTATCAAGATGTAGCCACTGTTCTTTGCTACAAAGGTTTGTGGCAAAGGTTTCTTCCAGCTCTGACTTGTGCAAACTCTGGTCTGTTCTTGGGATGGACACAGAACAAAACACACTACCCACCCCCACTGCCATCCCAACCTAGAAGGAAAATCTGGTTAATAAGGTGGAGGGGGTATCTCAGCCTCTCCCCCAAATATGTATTCATTACCAATGGAATTCCCCACTTTACAGTAAAAATCCTGACCGACACCACCTTCACCAGATGATCAAGGTCAACATCACCAGTGGAATTACGTACCCCCTAGTATGGTGCACTGAGGAAAACACATCGCTTCTGTGATTTTCTTGTAGAAACTTCAAAACCCCAGTCTAATCTTGAGAAACCATCAGACACATCCACATCAAGAGACAGTCTACAAAATAACCGAGCGGCACCCCTGAAGTGTCCGGGCCGGGAGAGACAGGGAACAGTGAGGGGCTGGCACAGCCTGGAGGCTCTAAAGAGAATGAAAAGTAAACGCAATGTGGGATCCTGGACTGGGCCTGGACGGAGTTCGCTAGTCTTTTTTCTTTTCCCCCCAATGTCAACGGCAGCCTCAAAGGGGAAAACAAAAGGTCCAAACACAGTGCCCAGAAATTCGACTGACCAATTAGAGGTGAGGAAGATTTAGGGAAGGACTGAAGTCTAAGCTCCATTTCTTTTTAACCTGAGCACCAACGGTACACTCTCTCTCCTCCGTCCCATCCCCTCACATCCAGCCTGGAGTAAGCGAATAAATCTGGGCCACTTCAGCATAGTCTCACAGCAGCATAACTTGCCCTTGACATTTTCATCAGTCATCAATGTAAATATTAGATGGAATAATATTGTAAAGTGCTTTTTTAGACAAAATATGTCATTTAAGTGAAATCGCCAAATAGAGTAGCCTTGGGTTTAAGGTATTCTCAAAAGCAGGCACCTTGGTCCTGAGAGAGGAGGAGACCCCACCTACCTAATTTCAGTTAGGTTTGAGTTTTAACGTGACACACAGTCCAAGGCAGACTTTCACTTTCTCTTTGAGGAAAGCTGGGGGCCACAGAGGGGGAGCTGCTCAGACTCACCCCGCGGGGCGATTTCACAGAACCACGGAAGGGTGCCACGCTGCCTCCTCCCAGTTGCTAGTACTTACAGCAGCCTATTGTCCTGACCAAGGAGAGGCCCGCTAACGAGTATGATAAGCAGCAGTCACATGGGCCCCACCTGGACCTCTGAATCAGACCCTTGTGACACCAAGGCCTAAGCGCCTCCACCAGGAAAGTATCCTGTAGGACTCAGGCACAGAGCAAACGCTGCCGCCTTGCTATGCTTCAGGCCGGACCGTGTGAGAGTGTGTGTGCAGGCCCATGCTTGCGCAAGTTTTAGGGTTTCTAGAATGTATCTGCAGAGTTGTACTATCTCATTTCCACTTCCTTCACTGTGCCCTTGCCCCTCCCCATATTTCTCTTATCCCTCTCCATTGTGTCCTTGTCCACATCTCAAGTTTGAGGGTCCAATGGATGTGGTACTTAGTCCCCTGATCTTTCTCAGCCTTCCTGTTTCAGTGTATGTGATACAACATGATAGTACCCTTGGCGCCCAAAGAATCCATTCATTCATGTATTTATCCGTTCATGCTCTGGAGACAATTTGGGGCCCTGGGGGTATAGTAGTCCATGTGAAAAACAAGATCTTTACTTTCACGGAGATCAGATTTTAGTAGGGGGAGATAGTCAATAAACAAAGAAAGAAAGATAGAAGGAAACAGCAATCCTGAGGACCCCTGTGATGAAACCGAACCAAGGTGGTGTGAGAGGGAGTAATAGCAGGCCACTTCAGTCTGGGATGGAAAGGAAGGGCCTCTTTGAGGAGGTGACAATTTCAGTTCAGACCTAAACGGGAGAGATCCAGCTCTGCAAACACCTGGAGGAACAGGGTTCCAGGCCAGGGGAATAACTAGTACAAGGGCCCTAAGCAGGATCTTGGCAGACCGAAGACAGTGGGGCAGGTCATAGTGAGTGGAGGGTCAGAGAGTGGTCCCAGCTAAATCCAGACCATGCTGGATCTTATGGAGCTCAGTAACTGGGGTGGGAAGACAATCAGTGGTTCTAGATAGCGGAGTTACAGAATCTGACTTGTGTTTTAAACAAATACTTTGGCTGTTGCGTGGAGGATGGAGTAGGGGTGGTGGAAATGGATCGTAAGATTAGAAGCAGGGAGAACAGATTAAGAGGAGTTGCACTTAACTCGCTAAAAAATGATGGTGCCTGGGTTAGGGTGGTAGAGATGAGAACAGTCGGTGGATTTTGGACCTGTTTTGGGAGAAAAGCTAGTAGAGCTTGTTGATGGACAAGCTGTGGGGAATCGAGATTGCCCCTGGGTTTCTGCCTCGAGCACCCTGAGGTGTGGAGGCACTACCAGCTGAAGTAAGGAACCCTGGGAGAGGAAGAGGTTGGGGCAGGAAATGGAGTTTTATTTTAGACACGTTAAGTATGAGATATTGATCGAAGAACTGACTGAAGCCCCCGTCTCATACTTTATATGTCTCACCAGACAAAGGCCTATGAGGTTCCAGACATGGCCTTCTTCTTCAATTACTTGTTAAGCAAGAATAAAGAGAAAGATAAGGAATAAAATACTCAGTCTTTTGTAAAAACACTTCAGAGGTTTGGTCTTTGAGTGACAACCTTCGTGGGCAGGTATAAGCAGGCCATCAATCACCATGTCACACCAAGCAATTGTTCAGGGTGCAAACTAATTAAAAATTTAATCCCATGATTTTCATCTTAATCTCTTTTCCCCATTAGCTTTAATCAATGCCCACAAATACAATGCAGCAGAACTTTCCATTTAGATAAATGACTAAGTAGAGTTCCTAATTAGTCTGTTTGTTATGAACCAATTGATAACTAAAATTATATGCCAATATCTAAAATCCACACACTAATTTTTAAAATACTGTGTTAGCACAAAAGCATGTTTCTGCTAACCCACAAAATAGCCTTCCTATGTTACACTCACCATTTCTTCAAACCTGTGTCTCTTAACTCCCAAAAGTCGAGGTGCAGTGTGCTGTGTAGGGCAGCAATGCACGTGAGAAACGTCTGCCCATCCTTGCCTCGCACTATAACACAAGAGTGGGGAAAGTTGTATCAGTAAGAAGATTCCTTGAACTTCTTCGCTACCTGGGGGCTTCTGCTTACCCTGCATCCCCCAAAAAACAATCAGGCCAGATTTTAAAAACAACTCAACAAAACTGAATGTGGGGATGTGAAGACTGGTTTGAGAAAGAGGGAACTTGTCAGCCTGTTCCAATGCCATGGTGGCTGCTCACGATGAGGCCTGTGAGTCAAGGGACATTCCTTTGGTGATTGTTTTTCTGATCTATGGCAAAATTTCTACTACTTTCAAGTCTCACAGCACCTCTTAGGATGCCCAAATCCTAAAGTTCCTTCATGTAAAAGAGATCTTCATTTAAAGAACAAAAGTCATTTTACTGTTCATATTTTTGATCTTCTTTTTCTTAGATAAGTCCCTTTAACATTTCATATAAGAGATTGGTGGTGATGAACTCCTTTAACTTGACCTTATCTGGGAAGCACTTTCTCTGCCCTTCCATTCTAAATGATGGCTTTGCTGGATACAATAATCTTGGTTGCAGATCCTTGCTTTTCATGCTTTGGAATACTTCTTTCCAGCCCCTTCTTGCCTGCAAGGTTTCTTTTGAGAAATCAGCTGATAGTCTTATGGGCACCCATTTGTAGGTAACTGTCTCCTTTTCTCTTGTCTCCTTTCTCTTGCTCCTTATCTTTAATCTTGGATAATTTAATTATGGTGTGCCTTGGTGTGTTCCTCCTTGGGTCCAACTTCTTTGGGGCTCTCTGAGCTTCCTGGACTTCCTGGAAGTCTATTTCTTTTGCCAGATTGGGGGAAGTTCTCCTTCATTATTTGTTCAAATAAGTTTTTAATTTGTTGCTCTTCCTTTTCTCTTTCTGGCACGTGTGTGGGAGGGGTGTGCAGGGTGGAGGGGAATGAAGGGGGTAAAATGGGACAACTGTAATAGCATAATCAATAAAATATATTTTAAAAATAAATTAATTAAAATAAAATAAAATTCCAGGAAACATTTTTTTAAAAAAGTCAGTGGCTCTGGACTCCTGTAGCCTTTTCAGCCCCTTTAACGGAGCTGTCTCCAGATGCGTTTTCACTGCTATTTCAGGAAAAGGATGAGAAGAATGAAGAACGGCGCTTGCCATGAATGAAAACCAATAAAGACTCTTCTCATGCTGGATACAGTCTCAGAATCAGGAGACAGGCTACCAATGGCCCACGTAGGTCATGGCTAGGCACAGTTCATGAATAAATCCTGAAGAGAAAATGGTTTTTCAGGCTGCGGAGTCCTGTGCACATACACATTTCACGGCAATGGAGTTCTGGCTACAGAGATCATTGTCTCTGCCCACACATTGCATCTGCCTCTTCCAACAGCTCAGTGAGAACCAGCCGTGGGGTGGGTTTTCAACACAAAGTGACTCGACCTGCCTTCCAGCCACCTCCCCCTTTCGTCCCTCCCCTGCCCTCCCCTCAGACCCCCTCTCACTGACAAGCCACTGCAGGTAGAGACCCAGAGCCGCTCAGTCAGGCCTCGCTGGAGCAGGGGCAATAACAGGGAAGAGAAAAGGAGCAGAGGACTCCTCACATTCTTGGCTTCCAGGGAGCTCCAGGGCAACGGGAGAGGAAGTGACGTACTTTGTGCCGGAAACAGAAGTCGGGCACGGGTCCAAGTCGCCGCCATGTTGTGTGTGGCAGGAATGGATTGCGGCCCTTAGATTGAGTAAGCTCCAGTTGCACTACAGAGAGGGCACATGATGTCCCTTTGTTTTCCCTTGTTCTGTCATTGTAACAGGTGTTTACTGACCTCACTAGTTGTCGGGCATGTTGCTGTGCACCAGAACCCATTGAACAGGACCCACAGGGTGCTTTCCCTCCTGACATTCAAACCTCCTAGCAATGGACACTGAAGAATTAACCCTGCGGTGCCTGCTGTGGTTTGAAGGGCCGAGTAGACCCAGTTGGTTTGGGGGCATCTTCTGAAGCTCATTCAACTTTGGTTATTTGGGCTAGGGAGTGGCTTGGTGAATGGCAAGGGGTAGTTGGGAGGTAGCCAGTGGTAGACTGAGTGTGTGGAATGTAGAATTGGGTGACTGACAGGTCTGGACTGGTAGGGTGAATGCAGGGGTACCACATACTAGAAGGGAACACAGGAGGAGGAACAGATTTGTAGGAATTTTTGTGTTTAGCATGTTAGCCTGTGGGATGCTCTAGTGGAGAAGCTCAGCAAGGATGTGCCCATTTGGATGTCTTTAGTGTGAGGCCTGAACTGGAAGTACCTGTCTTAGATTTGTTACCAAAGTCAAGGGGTTTGCCACTTGGGGTGCTTTATTGAAGACGGAGACATAGTTGTCATAAGGTCGTTTTATTTACTTGCAGCACGTAAAGGAGACATGTAGATTTCTTCTTTGCAGTTGGCTACATTTACCCAAGTTGAGTTCCTATTAGCTCATCTTGTTTGCAGCTGCATCTGCAAAATACTGTGCTACATCTTAACGTTTAGCAAGAATGTTAAATGAAGAAATGGAAAATAAGTTTGAGACCCTTGTCCTAACAGCTTTGTGCATGGGGATGGGAATGGAGCAGCGTCCTGGACAAGACTGCCTGGAGGAGAGAATAGCACTTGGTAGAGCAGCCCAGCATGGCCTCAAGAGCTCCCACTGAAGGAGAGAAAGAAGAGCGTGTAACCTTAGAAGAGAAACCAGGAGAACATGGTATTTCAGGAGAAAGAGCTTCAAAGAAGGCTAACCAACTGGGGCAATTTTCGTGAGAAATTGGTGAGATGAAGGCTGAGACATGGCAGGACTAAACAGGCATCGCCATTAGCCAGAGCAGATGGGAGAGGCCAGCGTGAGCTGATGTAAGACAATGTGGGGGTGATGGTAAGAATGTGGAGACAAAGGAGCAGATAGGCCTCCCAAGGAGTTGCCTATGAAGAAATGTGGAGGGGGGATGTTAATATTTCTTTATTATTATTATTTTTAGATTGGAGAGACATAAGCTTTTTAAAATATTGATGGGAAGGAGCCAGGGATTTGCGATGTTCATCGACCCCTGACCAGATTGACCCGTGCCCAAGAGTAGTTCGTGAGAACAAGTCTTCAGAAGGCAGTGTGGGAGGAGGTGGGTACACAGCACAGGTGGAGCGGCCGACCTCAGGTTGTAACCCTGAGGAAGGAAGATGGGCTGGAGGCAGGTGGATTTGTAGCATCTGCGCTGTGGAGCAGGTTGTGTATTTCATGAACCCAAAGGGTACAACTGGCTGCAGTGTCATCCTGATTTTGAACAGTAATCACGACTGTTTCCTGAAACACGGCAATGAAGAGCTTTTAGGGAAGGGCACTTGTTTCTAACTCACATGAAGTGTCCCTAGCACCCAAGAGTAGTGGAATTTGGGTGCTGGAAGTTGAGGTACTTCCTGTAGCATGGTGTATATTCTTCCTGGAAAAAGGAGGTCAGTTTATTGAAGGAAGGGAAAGGAGTCTCCGAGAGGCTTGTGGACAGAGGACGAGGTGTGTGTAGTTGTTTGGCTTGGAGAGAAGGCAAAGAACAAGCAGATTTCAGCCATGTAAATCCCAGACAAGTGAGGTCTATATAGGAAGCAGATGAAGTCACTGATGTCGGCATTATCTCGTTTCATTGAGGCATTTCTAGCAAACAGAGGTGGCTTTTTGCCTCTGGTGTGATGTCTTGGCAGGCAGATTGGGACATCTAAGCCTGACTGCTCATCCTGCCTCCCGGTGCAAACTTGTTTTCCATTTCCTTTGAAGGACACTGGGATGCTGCCCCTATTTCACAGGGAAATGTGTGTGTGTGTTTGGTTTTTGTGGAAGTGGAGCCAGAGGCCGGCTTTTAAAAATGCATCAGGCGTTCTGCTTGCAGGGCAAGATGGCAAACACAAGTCCCGTGGGCCGAGTCCGGCCCTTCACCTTGTTCTGTCCGGCCCGGCACCTTGTTTCTACCTGGCGGCAGCACAGAGCTCCTTTTCCCTAGTTAAGGAGTAGTTACACTTTACAGTCCTAAAATCACATTCGGCCCTTTGAAGGCAACTATGAGGCTGATGTGGCCCCCGCTGAAAAAGAGTTTGACACCCCTGCTCTAGGGTAATGGGGTAGACGTATTTTCTTCTTTTTTCCTACGAAGTACAACTACAAACCCTGGACATTACGTATAAAACCAATGTAAGACCGGAAGGTAGAGGGAAGCCACAATGACTGGGACTGTTGGGACCCAGTGAGCAGCAGGGTGGCGGGTTACCCGGGTTTTCTGTTTAATCATATGATCCAGACTTGGAGGTGAAGAAGCTGGTGACCCAGAAATGCTCAGGAATACAGACCTGTCAAAAAAGAGTACACACTACTGTCTGATTTCCGTCATATAAAATTCTAGAAAACTCTAATCAATAGTGACAGACATCCGTGACCACCTGGGAGTGGGAGGTGGGACAGGCAGGACGGAGAGATTGTAAGGGGCGTGAGGACTCTGGGGGGTGACGGATGTATTCATTCACTACCTCGCCTGTGGTGGTGGTTTCATTCGGGTATGCAAATGTCAAAACCTATCAAGTTTACCTTTCTAAAAGTTCAGTTTATTACAGGTCGCTTAAATAAAGCTTTAAAAAAGAACCCACTGCTGAGCTTTATCCAATCTTAACCTTTGACATGTGTATTTCTGGCATTTCCCCCTCACCTGTGTGTCTGTCTAACTATCTCCCTCCATTGCCAAGATGTAAGTACCGTCATGCGCCCTGAAAGGACGTCTTGGTGAAAGACAGACCACACATCCAGCCTGAGTGTGCGGTAGTGTGTGTAAGTGCCCTCTGCATCGCGCATCCAGAGATGAAAGCTCGCCTTTCTCAGAACAGAAAGTGGCGCGTGACTGTGCTAGGAAATCGAGTCTGATGTTTATCATTTCATGCATGATTTTCTTTTACTGTGTTAGCCTTTACAAACATCATATAACCTTGTTTTCCAATCCCTTCACACATTTCATACACAGTGTATTATTCTGTAATTTGCTTCCTTTGTTCAACATTATATTTATGAATCAATTCTTTAACAAAACATTGATGCAAGTATTATGACTACTCTTTTATAGATGGAGAAACTGAGGTTCAGCGTGCTGAGGTAAGTTGCCCAAGAATGAGTGAGTGATGAAGCCAGGGTTGAACCAGGGGCAACCTAAGTCAAAGTCAGAGCTTCAGGAAGTGACCTCCGGGAGCTTTTCCTTTGGGGCTGCCGCGAGCGGTGCCCTTCCGGGCCGTTTGTTCTTCTGCACCTCTGAGGTTGCTTGGCACTCGGGTTTGGCCAGGCATCTCCTTGCCATCTCCGACTATGTCTGTGCCAGAACCAAAGCCCAGCCCCCGCACCCCGCCTTGCTCCTTCACCTTGGTTCTCCCCGCCCTAACTGACCCTGTCTCTCCTTGTCCTATAGGGGTTCTTAACCTCTGTTGAGCCAGGGACCCCTCAGGCAGTCTGGTAAAGCCCCCGGGCACTTCAGAATAATACTTTTAAGTGCTTTTGAAACATAAGATTACAGTTACATTGAAATACTGTTATCAAAATAATTTTTTAAATTGTGAGAGTAATATGTACGCTTCTTTATTAGTGCCTCACAGAACAAGTTCTAACGGTGGATTTAATAACCAGTCTTGAAGGAGTATGAGCATAGACTTTGTTTCAACATATCTGCAACAACTACAATATGATGGGGAAAGATGTGATTTCTATTGATCTAATTTCTATTGATGACAATAGGAACTGATCTTATTACTGTGGTTTGTTGCTACTTTCCAAACTAAATTTTTACAACTAAATTTCAGTTAGGAGTAAGTGAACAAACATAAACATATTGTTCCCCATCCGAGTCCCCAGACCCACTGAATCCCCTCCATGAGCATGTTAGGGGCCTGTGGACCCCAGGACAAAAGTCCTTGGACGTGCATCTCACCAGAGGGCCGAACCATGAAGTGGAGGAGCTTGGAAGCAGCCAGTTTGGCAGGCAGACAAGAAGCTGATCCTGTGGCCTCGAGTTTTATGTTAAAGACAATCATTTTCATTTCCCTGATCAAGAGCTATGGCGGGGCCTCGTGCACTGCGCAACATACTGGGGGACTTCAAAAACATATGCCAGACAAGAATAACCCGAAACTCTTAGATTTAGGGCAGAGCATGCTATCAAAGGCCTGAGCAAAGCTTTGCAAATTTCCGATTGTCAGTGATCTGGTCTAATTCTGTGGGCATTTGTTACAGACATTTTTTCCCCCAAAGAAAATTATTTTATGGCTTAATGTGAAAGGAAGCCCCCAGCAGACTCCCCGCCGCTTTCACCAAAGTCCCTGGCAGATCCCCTCTGGCTTCAGGCCTCAAAGAAAGCCCTGCAGTTTCCCAGGGGACCATGGGGTCTGCTTTAAACAGGTCGGCACCGTGTTTTGTCTTTTGTGAAGCTCCCTGTGTTCGCCGTCCTGCTCTCGCTCTCCCTGCGGCTCAATTAACCGCCGACAATTCCTTTCAGCATGTCAGGGCCCCTTCTCTCTGCCTCATTATTTTATATATTTTGAAATGCTGGCTTTTCGAGTTAAAGATCAATTTTATTGCTTTTTTGGTGAAAGAGGGAAGCATACCTGCTCCAGGTAGGAAAATGAAAAGATACAGGAATGAAAAAAGTCCTCCAACGTGGTTGTGGCACACGCACCCATCGGCACCAAGTGCGAATTCGGCTCCACGTCTGTCAGCATTTGGCACGTCCTCGCTTTCCTTTTAGCGTTATCATTAAATGCGAATTTCATGTGTTTATCAGTCCTTTGGACAGCCTCTTTTTCAAGCGCCTGTTCAAATTTCACACATTTTTTTTTTATTGAGCTCTGTTCCTATTTCCTATTGAGTTGCTGCAGTTTGTTGTAAATCCTGCTTGTATAACAAGATTCCTTCGTCAGTTATATAACCTACAGATATCTTTTCCAAATCGGCGCTTTGCCTTTTACTCTCTTCACAGTGTCTTTCAACGGACAAAAGATCTTAATTGAAATAATGTCTAATTTGTTTTATTTTTTCTTTGTGGTCAGTGCTACCACTGCGATTTTTTGACAAACAATTGGGGCAGCCTCGCTGACAGCTCACCTGGCCGCATGGGCCTTGTGCGCACCGAGGGGCCTGTGTGCTGCTGGAAAGCACCGTGGATAGAGCAGCATTTTTCAATACAAATCCAATGCGAGCCACAGGGGTAAGTTTTCTCGTAGTCACACTGAAGTTTAAAAAGAGCTGAAATTAACTTGTTTCGGTGGTATATTTCATTTCATCCAATATGCTCTTGAAGCCAGGTCATTTGAATATTTAAAGTCTTTCCTTGTTTTAGTTTTTCAATTTCAACTTTAGTCACCCTAGCCACGTGACAAGGGCTCAGTGGCCCTGCCTGTCTGGTGGCTACTGTAGTGGACAGCACAGAGGGCTCTGGAGGCGATGACCTCGGTTCCTGCAGGAGCCCGGCGCTTGCTCAGAAGAACTAATGTCTACGGACAGATGGTTCTGTCTGTGCCAGGCTCTGTCCGAGAACTGAAGATACTGCGTACTTCAGGCAAGCCAGGCACTGTGCGTGGCTTACCTCATTTAATCCTTTCCAAACCTTCTGAAGGTAGTGTTCAGACCATCCCTGCTGGTTAGTTTTGTGTGTGAGTTGGCTGGGCCATCACGTCCCGTTGCTCGGTCAAATACCAGCACAGAGGTTGCTGTGCAGGTGTGTCTTAGATACGGGTAACATTTAACTCAGTAGACTGATGAAAACAGATTACCCTCCTTAATGTGGGTGGTCTGCATCTAATCAGATGAAGGTCTTAAGAGAAAAGACTGAGGTCCCCCAAAGAAGAAGGAATTCTGTCTCCAGACTGACTTCTGACTCGAGACTGAAATACTGACTGCTGCTGGAATTTCTGCAAATTTTGCGTTTTCCAGCTCCCGCAATCACAGAGCCAATTCCTTAAATGAAAATCAACCCCTCTCTCTCTCTCTCTTTTTATATATATACATATATACACACACACATATATATGTGTATACACATATGATACACATATAAGATACATATCCTGTTGGTTCTGTTTCTCTGGAAAACCCCAATACACCACCCACCCTAATTCCCCTCAATGGGGAAACTGAGGCACCCTTGCTCTAGAGCTCAGGTTCTCAACCCCTCTGCTGCTTCCGGCCATTTGGAAAAACTGCTGAACGTCTCCAGGTTTCTGTTTCTTCACTGGTAAGACACATAACAGTACCTACCCAATCGGGTTGTTGTGAAGAATGTTCACGATGGTGTAACACATCTGGCCCATGGTAGGTGCTCAGTGAAAACTGTTCGGTATGGATGCCTTTCGTCTTAAAGTCTCTGAGCAGAACTTAGTGCTCACTGCACCGCAGACATCAAAGCATTAGAAGGAAGGACAAAGTTTTAAAACGTGTGTTATATTAGACTTATTGATGATCTTTACCAGATGCTTCGAGAATAAATTTTTGCCATGCTCATGTCCACAAAAATTGCAATTTTTTAAAGAGTCCCTACAACGTGCTCAGAATTCCATCATCTGTTGAAATCCTCACATTAATCCTACCGGGGAGGCATCACTGCCGTTGCCCAGTTCGCACTGAGGCTCTGAGTCACTTGAAAAACTCACCCAGTTTCTAGATGACAATCAAGAAAATAATTTTTCTTTACCTGCCTATTATCAAACCATCAGGTTATTGGTTTTTGTTAATAATTCTTTATAAAGCAGCACGTAAGTGAGTTGAAATTAACATCAGGTCCTTGTAGGAAAATTGAAAACTTAACCAACCCCTCTCTCTCATTTTTATCTGCCGCTGGGCGCACACGTTAGTAATTCAGTTTTGAGACCGTCATGTAATCTTGTAATGTTTCTTTCTTTGCGATTTTGTGCAGGTAATCCTAAAGAGGATTTTTCATGTTATTGTGTATGGTCAAAATTGAATGTAGCTTGTAAAAAAATGAATTGATAATAACTGAGGGCCTTATGTTCTTTGAACATATTTGCTTTTAAATGAAAAGGGACTTCAGAATGTCAATATGTTTCATTTTGTTTGCCCCCCCCCTTCATGCTTGTATTTTTCCATACATTTCAAATTGCTGTAATCCACAGATTAACTTTAAGGTATTTCTTTGAGTTATGTTCATAAATGTCAGGTTTTATAGAAAGATTATTTTTGCATGTTTTAATACATTTTTCTCCTTCATTCTCCTTCCTTTGATGGCAGGGCTGTATAAATCCAGTTTAATATGACTTTCATTTGTGAGGCTTAACACAGAAATCTTTGTAAGGCTCAACCAAACCTCCTTCTGTTTTTCAGTTATTATCTTTTTTTCTGTCCAAATGAACCAAGCCCTGTAGTCTGAGGATTTGTGAAAAATGAGTTTAAAAAATAGAAATCAAAGCTCAGGGGGTGAGCTCAGATTATATCGAAGCGCTCCTTTGGCTTTTCACCCACGCTGCTGTGAAGGGCCTTCTGGAAGCTGGTTACACTGGGTATGGAAGTGAGCGTGTGGATCCTTGAGTGGGTGACTGCGTCACATCTGTTCGGAGGCTGGACAATGCAGTAGTTCTCTACCACAGGGTCTTTAACCTCTGAGCCCCGGTACTTCTGTGTACATGATGTTTGCCCGCATGGTCACATTGGGCTGTTTTGAATAATGTAGACTCTAATTTATATTGGAACAGTTATGTTCATAACTGGACCATTAGCGGCTGTATTTCATCGAAAGGGCTGTGTAATGACCCAGGGTGTTATTAAATGGCACACTCCCCTGAGATATCGTTCCTCTGCCTTTTTGTGATCTCTTGCCTTTCCCTCATTTTTATGAGTGATTCTTAGCCCTGATTCTGAAAGCTGAGAAGGCAGCAGCCAAACTGCAGAGAGGGTGCCTGCAGAGTCTGGATTGATGAGGCTCCAATTACAATCTCTGCACATTCATTAAGCTCCTGCTAGGCGCAAAGCTTTGTTCTACACCTGTGTGTAAAGATTAGCACGTCCCCCCAAGGACCCGTCCCTGAGGAGTAATTTACTACCGCCTTCTTGCTGGTAGTTAAGCGATGTACTTCAAAGCCTTAAAAATGCGCACAGCTTTGGTTAGGTAATTCCACCTTCAGAAAAGTAACTTAGGTAACTAAATGAAGAGGTGGGTAAATGTTGTTCATTACAGTTGTTTAGTAATGAGAATCGGGGTACAGCCTAAAGGTCCCATAGTAAGGAGCGGGTAAATCAAGGTCTCCGTACGGCCAGGGGTGTCCAATCCTTTGGTATCTCCGGGCTGCACTGGAAGAAGAGTTGTTCTGGGCCACACATTAAATACACGAACGCTAACAAAAACTGATGAACCAAAAAGAAGGTTTTAGGTAAATTTAGGATTTCGTGTTAGGCGGCATTCATTCATAGCCACCCTGGCCGCATGCGGGCCGTGAGTTGGACATCTCTGCTACGCCCATATGGTGGGATATGATAGAGCCACTCAGAACGAGGCTGTAGATCATTGACATGGAAGGGCATTGATTACATATTGCCATGTGAGGGGGAAGGTAATGATGGGGATGTGGTGTATGATCCAGTTTGTGCAAATGAGTTTATGCATATCATGCACTTATAGAAAAAAAGCCAGATGGTTACTCAGCAATTGTAAAGAGTGGTTATCACAGGGTATATTTTTCTTTTCTTTTTTTTTTGCTCACCTGTATTTTCTAACTTTTCTCCAGAGACCAAGTGTTACTTTTGAAATCAAAACATTCTGTAAAAGTGATTTTTAATGAAAAATAAACTAGAATCTGCGGTGGGCTGCTACAGGGAGCAGGCTGTGCAGGAAGGACATACTGTGGGGGTTGCTGGGTGTTCACGGAGCCACATGCTTTGCTTTGCTGTGACCCTCTGTCCTCTCTCACCTGGCCCTGCCCATGGCTTTACTTCCCTGCTCCAGAAAGCCGCACCTCCCTTCCTGCTCAGTGCAAATTACAGAATAGCCAGCTCAACACTGGTCAGACAAACCCGAGTTTGCTTTACCTCCTGCCCTAAGAAACCTCGCACCTTGGTGTCTGACTCTGGTCTCCTGGATGTGGCCTTGGGACAGCTCCACTAGGCAGGATGCAGGATGGAAGAGAGCCCCTGAACCTTCAGAGTTCTGAGCCTGAAGGGCTCACAGACCGCTGTTCTGGAGTATGAGGTCATGGCTCTCTGTCACCTGCAGGGTCCTGCGACTTTGGGTTGGCCACCTCCCTTGCTTTGGTCAACGGGTGTGACATGACACTAATTAGTGGACATGACATGATCACACCCTTGAACTGTGCCTGTGCATTGGGCCTGAGTTCTTCTGCTCCAGTGATTGACATGAGATGGCACGCCCCAACTAGCCACCTCCCGTTCACCTGGGCACCACGGTGGCATGCATAGTGTAGACCACCCATACCAAGTGGCCACTGGCCCAAGGAAAATGGAGCAGATCAGAACCCAACCTGCAACCTGGACAAACTGGAGTCTGGAGCCAGGAGTCCAGCCAAGTTGCAGATGACCCACTGACTGTGAGTATGAGGATAAAGAACGTTAGGTTTAAGCCACTGAGTTTTGGGATGGTTGCTATGCAGCATTGCCGCAGAAATAGCTGACATACCATTTCCTTTCCTTCTCCTTTCTCCTTTCCTTCTAAACATATTTGAGAAGCAACTATGTACCAGGACCTATGCTAGGTCCTGGAGACACTACAACAGTATAGGAACCAGGGAGTGAAGCCCGCCTGAACTCCACCTCCTGTCACCCTGTCCCCCTCCAACTTCCACCAAAGGGGTCCCTGGTGCCAAAAAGGTTGGGGACCGCTGGTATAGGCCATGCAATTTTCACAGTCCTGTGTAGCCATGTCTTCCTGATGCACGGAGTTGATAGCCCCCTAGAGGTCATGCCTTGTTATTACAGGGGCATCAACCCTAGAGGTGTGAATGCTTGCCAGCCTTTCCCTCCAAAGGCAGGTTCCCACATTCTCCACTTCTCAGACCTCCCCACGGGCTCACTTTGTGCTTAGGGCTGAATTTCCCTCCCAGGTTTTGAGGATCACATGCTGCAGATTTTTCTCATCCCAGTTTTCTCCTCCCAACAGCAGTAATCAATTCCAGCACAGTGTGCGGGGGTGGAGGGGCAGCTGGGGGGAAGGGGGTCAGATAATTGCAACCAGCAACATGTCATTTGCATTTTTGAATTTTCATCTAGCTGCTAGTCTGACTCCCCGCATCCCCCATATTTTTTTCTTTTCATTTTGTTCATGCATTTTACTTTTGGTCCTATTTTTTCCTTTTCCAATAAGTGAAAAGCATGTACATCTTGGACAGGATGTCCAAGGCATGGAGAGACGTATGTTCTTTTCCTTGCTAAGTTTTTGCTTGAACTATAATGGTGTGACAACTGAAGAGACACAGAGGGACTTACACTCTCTCCGTCTGGTCTCTCCTCTCCTGCCAGTTACCCGTGACAGCTTGGCAGCTGATGTAAATCAGTTCTTTCCCCACTTGCATCTTCTGCCTCCTGCAGAGCGTGAGTCCTCAGCCATGCCATGGCCTGCCTGGTTCCTGGGGGTTAATAAAAGTCATAATTATTTATTGAGCACTTACTGTGTGCCAGAACTTTTCTAAGTGCTTTACGTTCAGGGCCATGTAAAGAAGGCAAGCTAGGGGCTCTCTGCCCCGCCCTGCCTTCTCTTATCGTGGCTGGAGTAAGAGGTTGGTCAGCCTAGACTCCAAAATCGGGTAGAACAAATGAGGAGGAGAAATGGGTGCCCCCTGCCCCAGGCCACTGACACCAGGAGAGCATGTCAGAGGGGAGAGGGAAGAAACCTTGACCGACTGAGCCTGAAAAAACCTGACCTTGATTGTTGGCCTCCATTAGCTCCCAGGGGAGATAGGTTGAGAGTTCCGTTCCTTTGGAGAGAAATCAATGGTATCTAAAACGCATGCTCGCTGAACAAGAGAAGACACGTAATTCTCTTCGTAGAATATTCCAGGAATCCAGAACGTTAGCTAACACGAGGCGAGGCTTTGCCGCGCACCAGGCACTGATCTAATGTGTTGCGTGTAGTTTAGGCCAAGGTCCTTAGTTGCAGACAACAGAATCCCCATGAGCAAGTTCACACTGAAAGATATCTATTAAAGTTATTGCTTAGGTACCTTATGGACTCTCTAACAGAACCAAAGAACCAAGCTTGAATGTTACTTAGACTCAGAACAGTACTGGGCCACCCTGGGGCCAATAGAGCCCTAAAAATGCCTCAACTCAGGGTAGGAATCTTCTAACAGAAAGCTCGGCTGCAGACACTTGCTAATCGCCACCCATGGTGTTCAGGACTAAATGTGCAAAATTCCTCCCACTTACCCAGGAGATCCAACACCTCTGCCTCTGGGCTTTCCAGTCTCCCAGCCTGGGGCCACCTCCTGCACCGTTTCCACACCTGAGTCCTGAGTGAGTGCAACGGATCGGTGGAGACCAGGCCACACGCCTGCACCCTAGCTGCAAAGGCGTCTGAGGAACTGGGTTCTCAGCTGACCAGCTCCGACAGTACAGGAAGGCAGTGTGGAAGGGGGTCGGCATAGGTGCTGCGTCAGCCATGCGGGCACTGAAATTTCCACTTTTCAGATGAAGAAACAGAGGTGCAGAGGAATGGCATGTTTTGATTCTCTTGGATTTGTTTCCCTGTTTTCCCCTAGCATAAAAAGACCCAGGTACAGAATATTCAAAAAGCATCCTGCATCAGGAAATCCACCTGCACGTCAAGAAGAGGTCCTCGTTCAAAGACCTTTGTCCACCTCAGAAGCGCCAAAGCCTGCCATCTCTGTTATGCAATTTCCCTCTAACTCACCGTCTGCTTTCCAGGGAGAGGATACATATTAGGGCTTTGCTTCTCTCTCTCGGGACCTCTGACCCATTTGTTATTTGCCGCGTGCGTTCTTTTGGTTTCCCTTCCATTGTTCTGGGTTCTCCTTTGTGTCTGTAACTGCAACTCCCAATCTTTCCAGCAACGAGGAAGCTATGATTTCAGATTGAAGTCCTTATGAAATCGCTTCTTGATTCACGTACGAAATTGTTCCCATTTGATCCTTGAGGTCGTGCTTCCTCTTCTTCTAACTCTGCAGAGCTGTGGCTATATTACAGGATGCATTTTCACAAGAACAATTCAGGAGGCTGCCCTTTCTCTCAGAGGCCAAGCAGAACTTCCGTTTGACCATCCTGGTGAACTCTTTATCTGTCTGGATTCAGCCCTGAGCAGGTTTGGCTGTGGCAGAGCCCTGGGAAATCCTCCTGTCTCCTGCCTGCTCCTCATCCTTCCCATATGTGGAGGCAGAGGTGGCGCCTAAAGTAAGGACTAACGTTGAGACACGTTATTAACAGCAATGCCTCAAATCAAGCAAAACTCGCAGTAGGGAAGATCAAAAAATCCTCACTGAAGGAGATCACTCACAAATACATCCTGAGTTCCAGAGAGTAGATCTGAGTCCACAAAGACCATGTAAATGTGAGGTCTAAAATGGACGGTGCAACTGGAAACGAGAGATGCTCGTTGTGCAAGGGGTCTCAGTGACCTGGGTGGACACAATGCCCTGCGCCTCCTGTTTTCCCTGCTGACACAACCCTGGTTTTGTTTGTGTAAATGGTCCAGACCCCTTCATCTCAGGAAAGGTGGGTCCATAGCAGCCCCACTGGGCCAAGGTGGTCAGTTTGATCCCAGCCCAGTGATTGGTCCGGGGTTTGCCATGTGACCTAGCTCTGTCCAACGGATAGGGAAAGCCTCCCGTAGGGCCTCTGTATAAAAGCACCATGCATGGCAGGAGAAGTCTTTCCCACTGCTCCTTACTTCCTGTCTTGAATGTGGATTGTGACTCGTGGAACTGAGGCCGCCATACTGTGACCAGGAAACCAGGCCAGGAGAGCTGCGGGAATGTAAACCCAGAGTCCTGTCCTTTTGAACTTCTTGAGTGAGATAATTAGATCTTCATCAGTTAAGTCAGGGCTCAGCACACTTTTCCTGGAAAAGGTCAGATGTAAATATTTTCAGCTTTCCAAGCCCAGCTACTCACCGCTGTGTTTGCGGCGTGAAAGCCGCAGCAGACCCCTGAACGTGTGAGCATGCTGGGTGGCTCCCTGTGGGGCTCTTTATGTCTTTATAGACACTGGAAGTTGAGTTCCATATGACTTTCTCAAGTCAGAAAATCGCAACAAGAAACTCTTTGGACTTGTTTAGCTATTTAATCCGTATACATTATCCTCAGCCCATGGGCTGCACAAGAATAGGCAGCAAGCTGGGTTTGGGCCCTGGGTCGTCGCTGCCCTTGGGTTTTCACTTACTGGGAGCTGAGCGCCCTCTGGACAATCTTGTTGCTCGACCTTGCATTTCTCAGATGACAAAGCTGACATCCAGATTGGCCAGTGTGCGTCAGCGCCCATAAATCTGGGTGCCAAAGCGCTCGACTCCAAGGCCAGGGTTCTTTTCCAGGATTCAGCGCTGCTTCCTGCTCACTCACACACCGCTCGCGATTCTCCTAGCTGTGACATGTTCCTTCATGGATGTGACTGCACTGCATTCACACAAAATATTTTAAGGGTCAGGAGGGCACGGCACTAACCTTAAGTGAGGACCCACCACAGTCCAGGCACTTCTCATTGTTTAATCCTGCAGATGTGGGGTCGATATTAGTATGTACATTTCACCGAGAGGAAGTGGAGGCTCCCGGGGGCTGCACCACGCCCCAGTTCACTCTGAGCAGGTGGGCAGGAGTCCCACCCAGCCAGCCCTTCCTGCCACATCGAACCTCCTCCCATACTCCCGGGCTCAGCGCTGGGTGAAGAAGATGTGCCCCTTTCCTTTGGCCACTGGATACGTGCAAGGAAGCCCTGGAAGAGCACACAAAAGCATTTTTTTTTCTTTCTGAAGTTTTATTCTGCTAAAGTGAGCCGCTTTCTCTGGGTGGAGCTAGAAAGACTAGAGGAAATGATGAAGTGCAATTCATAGTTTTGGCCACTAGAGGGCAGCAAGAGGCTATATTTATGAAGCAACTCATTGTCTTCTCTCTCTGGTTCCACTGAATTTATTCACAAGTATATGGGAAACTTGGGGAAGAATATGTTTCAGCTTTTTATTCCAACGTTCTCATTTTTCTGATGGAAAAAAAATCAGAATCACACAAGCCTCAGGTTGCTTCCCTAGGATCAGACATCAGGAATCATTAGGTCAGCAAGTACTACTTGCATATTCATTAGGCCACACATATTACAACATGGTCAGGGCGTGGGTGGTGGAGGTACAACAGTAGGCCAGGGGACCCCATCCCTGCCTGCGCAGAGCTTGCAGTCTAGTGGAGCGCATGGCCAAAGGGAAGCGATGGGATCAAGTAACTTAGAGATTGTGGGGAAGGAGAGAGGGAGGGTCAGGGACCAAACTGCGTGGATGCGGCACTTACACCCATTTAAAGATGAACAGCAGCCAGGATTTCAAGGTGCTGAGGGATGACCATCCCAGGAATAAAGAACAGCAAGAGGCAGAGGGCTGGACTTGGCCAGAACCTGGTAGACCAGCAGGATAGCTGCATCGAGCCCAGGAAGGAAGGAGAAGTGGCCATTCAATGAAACGATAATGGCCGAGCACTGGACATTCACTGGGTACCAAGCACTGTGCTGGGTGCATCCTCTCACTGCATCACCTGCACAAATCTATGGCCCGCATACGATTATTATCCATATTTTACAGCCTCAGATGGGTTAAGCCACCTGGCCAAGGCCACAAAGCCTGGAAGGGGTGTAGCTTGGGTTTGAACCAAGGTCTGTCTGACTCTAGCACCCAAGCTGGTCCCTCACTCTCCCAAACAAAGGCAGCGCAAAGACTAGAATTCTGATGTCTTGCCTCCTGGCCAGGACTCTCTGTACTGTCTTCTCATCCCCTTGCCTCACAAGAGAGCATTCTTTCAACTGTCAGCTCCTGGACGGGGGTGGAGAGAAGGGTGAAGGCAGAAGTTAAACAATAGAAAGGAAAAGATTTCTAGAAAGAGATTATCAAAGGCCAGGAAGCAGATCCCCCAAACTCACATCAACAATTGTCCCCTTTCAAAACCAGCGCTCACAAGAACACACAGCTCTCTGACCATGGAAACAGCCTCCTGAGAACCAGCGGAAGGGCAGCCCTGAGCTCTGCCTCAGAGCCTGTGGGAGTCCGGTGGCTGGCTCTGGAAGCTGCGCCGATGTTCCAGAGCCCCTGGGAAGTGTGTGGAATTGCGTGCACTGGCATAACCCACCCCGATAACAGACCTACATGGTGGAGTCATTTATCCTCTGACTGTTGATGAATGACGGAGGCCCTGGAACTGCAGGCCTGTGGGGTGGGCTTAAAAGGAGGGAGGTTACTGAGCAGATCTGGGTCTCCTTCCTTCTTGGCTCCCAGCCTCCTTCCTGCCCCCAGGACCCAGCAGCAGCACACAGGTGTCAGCCAATTCATCTCTCTGCTTCCTCTCCACCTGTCTAACTGTTCTAAGCCTCAAGGCACAGCCCCATAGTCCCAAGCTGCCCTTGACACCTTCTCCAGAGCTCACCGTGTCTTCCCACCTTCCTGTCATTTTCTCTATAATCTGCACAACAGAGCTTAGCATTTGTTCAAAAGTACAAAAACAAAGCATTTGGACTTACAAAATCCATGCTTGAGTCTCTGGTCCTAGAGGTGCAGGCTGTGTGACGTTGGGGACATCACTATGCCTCTCTGAGCTGCTCTCGGCCAGGCCCAGGGCCAGTCCAGGGTGACGGCAGGGACCAGGGCCTGCCCTCTGTGAGCTACCATTTCGAAGTTGGCATCTGGAACATGGACAGCACAACAGCCGCCTCTCCGGCAGGCTGTGAGCATGATGCAAAATGATAGAAACAGCAGCTGCCTGTGAATCAAAACGTGCCACCCAGTGTTTTCCCCCAACAGTTCCTCCGCAGTTGCCTCATTCCCTTCTCCGCAAAGTGGGGGTAGGAATGCTGACCCAGCATCCATTCTCGCAGCCTAACAGAGCAGAGGCAGTGTGGGCTGTGGCTGGGAGCAGGGTTCCAGGGGCCATTCTATCTGGCTTTTCATCTTGGCCCTGCCTCTTCCTGCCTGGGGGGCCCTGGACGAGTTATCTGAGCTCTGTGCTTCAGTTTCTCATCTACAAATGGGAGATGATAACAGTGTCCATTCCCCAGGAGGCTGAGGGACCCGCTAGTCTCCTAGGGCTGCCATAACAAACTGCCATAAATGGGGTGGCTCACAGTAGAAAATTACTCTCTCATAGTTCTGAAGGCCAGAAGTTCAGAAATGAGGTATCCGCAGGGCTGAGGTTCTTCCGAAAACTCTAGAGAGAATCCTTGCTGTTCTTCCAGCCCTTGGTGGTTCCAGCTACTCCTTGGCTTACGGCTGCATCAGTCCAGTCTCCACCTCCTCTTCACATGGGCTTCATCAGGTGCCCCTCCTCGGTGTGTGCCTCCTGAGGACTCTTGGCATCAGATGTAGGGCCCATCTGGACAATCCAGGATGCTCTTGAGATCCTTACTTACATCTGCAAAGACTTGTTCCCAAATCAATCACATTCACAGTTCATCTCCAGGGATTAGGACTTGGGCATGTCTTTGGCGGCCACCATGAACCCCACTACAGCCAAATGATGAAGGCACACACCACACTCAGCATGGAGCCAAGGATGTTGGATGTGCTCGGTTGACAGGGGCTCTTACTGTTGTGCATCTAGGGGCTGTGTCGGAGGTTACACTGTGGAGACTTGTTCGGCACAAGAACAGAAACCCAAGTGTAGGAAGATGGGCCGTCCCTACCCTTGAGCTTCTGGGCTGGGAGCCTGACTTGCAACACTCATTTCCCAGCGTGACCAGACTTGTTCCAGCTTCGAGATTTCCCCCATTCTCTCTGTTCTAAACAGGATTTTTTTTTTTTTTTTTTTTTTGCGGAAAACACCAATTATGACAAAGTCTGCATTTCACTTTGCTAAAATTAGGGTCGAGGGGACCGCTGGTCAGAGACTGAGTAAAACAAGTTACAAAATGGCCCATCTGGCATGAGGGGGAGAAGAGGCAGCAGCATAGGCAGCGTTGATGGGCCATGATCTTATTCGGTCTCAGGATGAAGCCAGAGTGGCCTCACCAGCTAACGCCGGGCATCGGGTTTAAAGGCCAAGGTCGTCTTACACTGAAAAGAAAGGAGTCAGTCCTGTGGCTGAGCCAGGTGGGGTGTGTACAAGTGCCAGGGGTGTAACTGATTGAAGGAAGAATAGAACAAAAAAGAATGGCCCGGGCCTGAGGAGGGTGAGGAGACCCATGGAGGTGAGCCTGGGGTCCTGACCCTACTGTAGTGGAAAGAGAAACGGCAGCCATACTGGTTCCAACCTTGATGGACCATGTGACCACAGAGAGCCCCGATGTTCTCAGTGGTCAAATGGGGATCATAGCAGGAAACACTCCTTAGGGACACAGTGCTGTGTGGTTACACAGGCAATACTAAAGGGCACCTATTGTTATTCCCACCACTACCAGAATGAAGAATGTCTGGGTGTGGAAGGCATTTGGGGGTGACTGATTCAGTTGCAGGACAATAGAAGGATCTGAGCTCTGAGTTGGACATGCCTGGGTCTGGGATGAAAATAAAGCTGAAGGGGTGCCCTCACAGGATGCAGGAAGCACAGGGAGGCATCTGTGCCAGGTGAGAGGGTTCGTTCTTGAGCCCACACATCACCTTCTGTCCCAGAACCACTTTGAGGACTGGCGGTAACATCAGAAGAGTAATGTTTCATGACTGTTGTGAGACCCTATTTGTGTCCCTAGAGACTCCCCCAAATAACTAATGGTTGAGGTCCTTGTCAGAAGTGCCATTCGAGTAGTAACACCACTATTTGATGTCATTGTCCCTGGGCTGATGGAGCTGGTGGCCACCCTGTGATGAAGAACATGTACTCAGTGATTTGCAGTTGTGCAGTTTTGTGCAAAGCTGGGGGACACTGAGTAACAGAGAGGAAAGCCCACACCGCTCTCCTTGCTATACCAGCTTCCAGGACCCTCAACCCCCCCGAGGCCAACCTCAACAGATGTGGGCTCTATGTGAGAGGAAGCTGTTCGCTACACTGGCTGAATAGAGAATCTTGAGTTAAGAAGCGAGTATCATTTTAACAACTGTCTTTTGTTCCATGGGTTCAGAATAGCTGTGGTTGTTCCCTCTTTTGGGAAACTGCTCATTTGCCCCAGTGTGATTATTTTCTTTTAAAGCTGAGAAGCACAGATCACCCTTGCAGCTGACCCTTTGATCTGGCAGTGAAACTGTAGAACACCAAACACAAATTGAACATTTTAAAACAACTGGGAGAGAAGAAGATTGTGACACAGGAAAGGCCATTACACTGACATTTAACCTTTCTACAACCCTAATGGAAGTAGAAGACAGTAGAATAGTGTCTCTAAAGTGCTCAGAGGAAATAACTGTCAACCCAGAGTTCTACAATCACTGAAATGATCTGTCAAAACAAAAGCAAAAAGCAAAAAGAGCACTTGCTACTAACAGCCCTCCTCCACTACCAAAAGAATAGAGATAGTCTTACTTCTCTCTTTCTAATTTGGACGCGTTTTATTTCTTTTTCTTGCTAAATCACTCTGGCTAGTATTTCCAGTACAATATTGAATAGCAGTGCTAGAAGTGGACATCCTTGTCTTGTACCTGATTCTAAGGGCAAAGCTTTTAGTCTTTCACCATTGAGTGTGATGTTAGCTGTGGGTTTTCACATTATTTCATAATGTGGTGTATTACATTAATTGATTGTCTAATGTGAACCACCCTTGACTTGCTGGGGTAAATCCTCTTTGGTTATGGTGTATACTCCTTTTAATATGCTATTAGGTTCAGTTTGCTACTATTTTGAGAATTTTTGCATTATATTCACAGGAGACATTTCTTTTTTCACGACGTCTTTGTCTGGCTTTGATATCAAGATAATGTTGGCCTGAGGTAATTAAAATGAAAAAGATCCCTTCCTCTTTGATTTTTTGGGGGGAGAGTTGTACACAGAAAATGAAAAAAAAACCATTGCTGAAAGATATTAGAGAAGATTTAAATAAAGAAAAAAACAAGAAAAATATAACCAGAGACATTGAAATTAAGAACAATCTGACAGTAAACAAGAGGGAAGGGGGGAAGAGATAAGGGAGGGGAGGGGGGAAGGGTTCTCAGGAACTACTATAAAGGACACATGGACTAAACCAAGGGGAGGTGGAAGCAAGGGAGGGAGGAGAGTTTGGCTGGGGGAGGGGGGAGTGGTGGAGAGTAAACGCAGACACCTGTAATTGAACAACAATAAAATAATTTTTAAAAAATTACATGTCCCCCCAAAAAAGATTTAAATAAATTGAAAAACATTTGTGTTCACGGATTGGAAGACTTATTATCGCTGAGGTGACAACAATCCCAAGTGATCCACAAATTCAATCCCTATCACAATCCCAGGGGCTTTTTTGTCAGAAATGGGAAAACGTGCCTTAAAATTCACATGGAAATTTAAGGGTCCCAAAATAGTCAAACAATTTTGCAAGGAACAAAGTTAGAGGACTCAGACTTTCTGATTTCAAAACTTACTACAAAGCCACAATAATAAAAGCAGTGTGGTACCGACATAATGATAGACATGTAGGTTAATGGATAGAATTGAATCTAGAAATACAGTAATACATATACAGTAAATTGATTTTCCACAAGAGTGCCAAGACTATTCAGTGGTGGGAAGTAGTCTCTTCAACAAATGGTGTTGTCACAACTGGATAGCCACGTGCAAAAAAGTAAATTGCAACTCTTCACATCATATATGAAAATGAACTCCAAATGGTTCAAACCTAACTATATGACCTAAAACTACAAAATTCCTGGAAGGAAACATACAAGTACATCTATGTGACATTTGACTTTGCAATGGTTTCATAGATATGACATCAGAAGAGTAAGTGACTAAAAAATAGATAAGTTAGACTTTAGAAAAATTAAAAACTTTTGTGCATCAAAGAAAGCTATCGAGAGAATGAACAATCAACCCCCAGAATGGGAAAAATATTTACAAATCATACATCTGAAAGCCTAGCATTCAGAATCTGGTAAGAACTCTCACAACTCAACAAAAGTAGACAACCCAATTAAGAAATGGGCAAAGGGCTTAAACAGACAGTTCTCTACAGAGATATTTGAAGGACCAACAAGCACATGAAAAGATGTACAATGTCATTACTCAAGAGATGCAAATCGAAACCACAGTGAGGTACCACATTACACCCACTAAGATAGTTAAAATCAACAAAACAGAAAATAGTAAGTATTGGAGAGGATTTGGAGAACTGGAAACTCACGCATGGCAGGTGGATTATAAAATGGTGCGACTGCTGCAGAAAACAGTTGAGCGGTTCCTCAGTGAGTTAATTGTCTTAGTGAATTATCTTAGGACTCAGCAATCCCACTCCTAAGCATATATCCAAAAGAACTTATAACAGGTGTTCAAACAAAATGTACACAAATTTCTAGCGGCACTATTTACATCTTAGGTGGAAACAACCCAAATATCCATCAATTGATAAGTGGATACAATAAAAGTAGGATATCCACGCCATGGAAAATTACTGAGCCATAAAGACGAATGAAGTGCTGATACGTGCTGCCACATGGATAAACCTCAAAAACGTTGCCTTAAATGAAAGAAAGCAAACACAAAAGGCCACATATTATATGACTCCATTTGTATAAAAGATGCAGAGTAGGAAACTCCACAGACACAGCAGGCAGATTCGTGAGTGTCAGGTGCTGTGGGTGGGGATGGGAGGAATTTGGAGTGATTGTTAGTGGGTACCTTTTAGGGAAAAGAAAGTTTCCTTTTAGGGAAAAAAAAAAGTTCTGGAGCTCAGTAGTTGTGATGGCACACAGCACTGTGAATGCGCTTAATGCCACTGGGCGGTGCACTTTAAAATGGTTAGAACGGTGAATTTTGTTGTATTTATTTTACCATCAAGAATGTTTTCCAGTAACTGAATTAAGTCTTTAAAAATATTTTCCTTTCATATATGTATCCACGTTGACAACTGGTTCATGACTTTTAGAGGAATGATTTGACTTTGAAACAAAAGCATATTGGTTTCAAAACTATGTCCAAGTTAAATAAATTCACTAACTCTTGTGTCAACTCGGTACTCTTAACATGGAATTCCAAGAAGTATTGCACACTCTAAATTTATCATCATCAACAAAGTGTTCGTATTTTTCTTGTGCAACTCTACCCACCCCTGCAGCTGTGCAAAGCTGCAGAGAGGACAGACTGGCTAAGCCAGTCTTGGGGTTGGGTCTACTTGATTTTCTCATTTTGACAAGCCCATGGGTGTTTTTATATTAGTTTTTCTTTCATTTGTTTTTCAATGACTGTATTATGAAAAAAAAATTAAGTACTTTAAAAATAGGACATATGATCAGGTATAAATGGAGGAAGCTGGGACAAGCTCCCACCGTGACCTTGGCCATTTTTAGAAACCAGAGCAGTCACTTGTAAGAGCTGAAGCTAGGCCCTGAACTTCCCTAAGCCCAAACTTCTCAGATACTATACGCCTATATCCCAAATAGGGCAGAGATAGAGAGAGAGATAGAAGATGCCATTTTCCTAACTATACATCCGTCATTCTGAGAAATAAAGACCACCTTTCTCAGAGCATGAGACTAAGAGATTGTCTCTGAGTGAACTGACACTTGGAACCTTCTCCCCTGGTTGAGGGTGGAGGAGGATGCTCTGGATGAGTAGAAGGGAAGCCCTTTCAAAGACAGAGGCCAGGCCATGGTGGAAAAGGTTGGGAGCTGGAGGACTAGGGGTTTGCTGAGTCCCTGTGACCACAGAGGGTGAACCCCACAAACTTTCCAGCTGTTTCTCCAGCCAGTGCCATTGCAGTGTTGAATAGTAGTGAAGGTGAGAGACTGCCCTTTGTTCTGGGCTCTCAAAGAAGGCTAGCCCACTGCTCTTCATCTGGGGTGAGGGGGGAGATGGGCTCGGGCCTGAGGTCGAGCTGGGGTTGGCACAAGGTTCCAGGAGAGGGCTGGGGCAGTGCCTGGCAGGGGACAGAGGCTGGGGCTGAAGATCCTTTAGCATGAAATTGGACCTTGAATTATCAAGGAAGATTCTAGTGGGACACTGTTACTAGAAGTCAGGACAGTAGCCATCAGGGACTCAGTGTGCAGAAAGAGGAGACCCCCAACAAGCAAGTCCCTTTTTGCTATGAACGGTCCCTTATAGTCTTGGGATTTGAAGCTGTTGAGGACAGGGAGTGTCCCTGGTTTGCCCTTGTTCCTCCAGAGGGGCTCTGTTGCCCTGTGCATCAACAAGGGACTCGAAGGTAGTCCCATTCAGTCTGTAGTCTGAACTCCGTGTTTTGAGGCATAGTCCTCCTCTTTTTTTTTTTTCTTCTTCCCCCAAATCAAGAAATCCATTCCCTTTGTGACTCGTGTCTTCAGGAGCTCCTGGACATCGGGGCTGAGCTGCCTGGTTGCAGAGTCCCCAGAAAGAAAGAGACGTGCTGGAAGGACACAAGGAACGTGTCCTTGACAGATGACCGCCTCCGGGAGAAGGCTAACACGGGCAGGTGTTTTAAAACATGCCCAGGATTTGTTTTAATTGGGTATGGTAAGACACCTAGACACAGAAGAGACTATTATGGGGGAAGAACTTTTCATATTCAAAGATCCCTAGAAACAGGAGGCACAGCCCAGCATGCAGGGCCATGGTACCTAGCTGTTGGGGCAAACATTATTCTGGATGTTTTTGTGGGGGTTGTCTTTGGGTGAGATTTCCATTTGAATTGGTGGGTGGGCCTCATCCAACCAGTTGAAGGCCTGATAGAACAGAGAATGACCTCCTCAAGCAAGAAGGATTTCTGCTAGCAGGTGGCCTTCTAACTTGAAGTGCAACATTGGCTCTTTCCTAGGTCTTCATAATCATGTGAACCTAATCCTTACAAGTCACACACAAGCACACACATCCACGCTGCTGGTTCTGGTTCTCCGGAGAGCCCCGACTAGTACCATGGCAAAAACATAAGGCATATGAAATGTGGGAGCTAAAGCCAAAGAAATTCTTACAGGAAAATTGACAGCCTTCAAAACATATATTAAAAATAAGAATAAAATTAATGGTTGAAGCTCCTACCTCAGTAAGATAGAAAGAAACAGCTACTTAAACCCAATGAAAATAGGAAGAAAATTATAAAGACAAAATTAGAAGTCAAAGCAGTAGAAAGCAAACATGCCATAGAGACAAGTCATTGAAACCTAAAACTGTTTGAAAATATTAATAAAATGTATAAACCTCTAGCAAACCTGAGCAAGAGCAAAGGAGAAAATACAAGTTACTAATATAAGACACTAAAAAGCAGGACATCGTTACAGATTTCATAGACCTAAAAGCTACATAAAGACATTATAAACAATTTTATTTGTATCCATTAAAAAAAATGGTGAAATGGACAAGTTTCTTTAAAAAGAATAAACTTGCCAAATGACCAAACTGCAACTGTTAAAAATCTTCCCCTTTCTGGGCTCGAGCCATCTTATTTCATAGATTCTTCTAGAAAACAGAATCAGAAATGGGGGGACACTTCCCAACTCGTTTTATGACACCAGCAAAACTTGGATATCAAAACCCAAAAAGGATATTACAGAAAAAAATCAATTATAGATCATCTTTTTTCATAAACATAGATATAAAAATCTTAAAATAGTAAAAATTAAATATAGCAATCTATAAAAAGGATGATACATCATAAATAAGAGAGGTTGGTTCCAGGTACGCAAGGTTTCTCTAACATCTAAAAATTGATCATTATAATTTACCACATTGACAAATCAATGCAAAAAATGTCATGTGACCACCGTGATAGATGCTTTAAAAATACTGGATTCAAAGCCAACATAAAAACTCAATTGTGTTTCTATGGGCCAGCCACAACACACACAAAACAAAAATTTTATTTTATATTTAAAAATTCTTTTAAAGATTTTATTTATTCACTTTTAGAGAGAAGGGAAGAGAGGGAAAAAGAGAGGGAGAGAAATACCAGTGTGTGGTTGTCTCTCATGTGCCCCGTACTGGGGACCTGGCCTACAACCCAGGCATGTGTCATGACTGGGAATCAAACTGGCAACCCTTTGGTTTGCAGCCCATGCTCAATCCACTGAGCTATACCAGCCAGGGCCAGAAAACAAAAATTTTAAAGTGAAACTGATTACAGTAAGTAGCACCATAGAACATCAAATATCTAGGAATAAGTTTAATAAAATGTGTGCAAGAACTTCTCATTAAATTTATTTTTGGAAGATGTAAATGTTGCAAAGATGTCAATATTTCCCAACTTGATTCACAGATATGCGAGAAGGTGCTCAGCTCTACTAATTATCAGGAAATGCAAAATAAAACACAAGAAGAAACTATAACTCACTTACCAGAATGACCCAAATTAAAAAGACAATATCCACTAGGGCGACACGAGCACTTATACATTGGTAGTGGGAGAATAAGTTGGCAGGACTATGAAAAATTGTTCAGCAGTATCTACTACAGCTGAGCACACATCTTTCCAAAGAACCACAGTTCCCTTCCTAAGTAAATGCATATGTTCACCAAGAGGCATAGATATAATTAGCAACGCTATTGATAAGAGCAAAATTCTGCAAACTACCCAACACCTGCCATTGACACAGGCGAATAAAGTGTGGAGGGCCCACGCACATGGAGCACTGCACTGCAGGGAGAACAAACGACTAAGCACAACAGCACAGATGAAGTTCACAATGAGGCGCTCATGGGAAAACGACAAATCGGGAACCCAGGACGATGGGGACACTCTTCTAGACTGGCGGGAGGCAGTGGTGGGGGGACACTAAAGAGTCACAATGGCAAATGCAGCAAGCGAAGTTTGATTATATTTCAGATTTTTTAAAAGCTATATAATGGAGAACCAAGATGGCGGCGTAGGTAGACACACTGCACCTCCTCGCACAACCAGAACTGACAGAGAATCGAACAGCAAGGGGGACCGACACCAAGGAAATAGAAAATAAACATTCATCCAGACTGGTAGGAGGGGCGGAGACAGGCACCGGGGTGGAGAGGACTCGCGTGGCTGTGGTGGGTCTGAGACTGGCGGAGTGTGGGACAAATGGCGCAGGCAGTCTGAGCACTAGCAGCCCCTGCAGCCCCACATTTGCACAGATAAACCCAGAGGGCCGGACTCAGAGTGGCGGAGAGTGGGGCAGGCAGAGTGGCGGGTAGCACGCTGCGGCACCACATTCACCCACAGATAAACCGGACGAACGGCGGGCACCGAAGCAGACTGCGCAACCCAGGGCTCCAGCTTGGGGAAATAAAGCTTCAAACCTCTGATTGAAAGCACCCCTGGGGGTTGGGGCGGCAGCAGGAGAGACTCCCAGCCTCACAGGAGAGGTTGTTGGAGAGACCCACAGGGGCCTAGAGTGTGCACAGGCCCACTTACTCGGGAACCAGCACCAGAGTGGCCCAGTTTGATTGTGGGTATCGGAGTGAAAGATTGAAATCCGGAGGAGAGTGAGGCGGGCGCCATTGCTCCCACTCGGCCCTTCCCCTATGTACAGCGTCACAGTGCAGCGACCAGCATTACCCCGCCCTGGTGAACACCTAAGGCTCCGCCCCTTAAAGTAACAGACGCGCCAAGACAAACGAACAACAACAACAAAAATGGCCCAAATGACAGAACACTTCAAAGCTCCAGAAAAAATACAACTAAGCGACGAAGAGATAGCTAACCTATCGGATGCACAGTTCAAAGCACTGGTTATCAATATGCTCTCAGACTTGGTTGAATCTGTTCGAAAAACAGATGAAAAAATGAAGCCTATGCTAAGAGAAACAAAGGAAAATGTACAGGGAACCAATAGTGATGAGAAGGAAACCGGGACTCAAATCAATGGTATGGACCAGAAGGAAGAAACAAACATCCAACCAGAAAAGAATGAAGAAACAAGAACTTGGAAAAATGAGGAAAGGCTTAGGAACCTCCAGGACACCTTGAAACGTTCCAACATCCGAATTATAGGGGTGCCAGAAGGAGAAGAGGAAGAACAAAAAATTGAAAACTTATTTGAACAAATAATGGAGAACTTCCCTAATCTGGCAAAGGAAATAGACTTCCGGGAAGTCCAGGAAGCTCAGAGAGTCCCAAAGAAGCTGGACCCAAGGAGGAACACAACAAGGCACATCATAATTACATTACCCAAGATTAAATGCAAGGACCTACATCCAAGATTACTGTATCCAGCAAAGCTATCGTTTAGAATGGAAGGGAAGATAAAGTGCTTCTCAGATAAGGTCAAGTTAAAGAAGCTCATCATCACCAAGCCCTTATTATACGAAATGTTAAAGGGAGTTACCTAAGAAAAAGAAGATCAAAAATAGGAACAGTAAAAATGACAGCAAACTCACAGTTATTAACGACCACACATAAAACAAAAACGAGAGCAAACTAGGCAAACAACTAGAACATGAGGGTTGTCAATAAGGGAGTGGGAGGGGGAGAGGGGGGTAAAGGTACAGAGAATAAGTAGCATAGATGATAGGTGGAAAATAGACAGGGGGAGGGTAAAAATAGTGTAGGAAATGTAGAAGCCAAAGAACTTATAAGTATGACCCATGGACATGAACTATGGGGGGGAATGTGGGAGGGAGGGGGGTGGGCAGGATGGAGTGGAGTGGGGGGGAAATGGGACAACTGTAATAGCATAATCAGTAAATATATTTTTAAAAATTACAAAAAAAAAAGCTATATAATATGGTCCATACATTCGAGTATGGACCGTATGTTGGATGAAGTTACTGATTTACTATGGACATTGTTAGGTGTGGTAATAGTGATGAAGTTTGAAGAAGAAAACATCCCATTCTTGGAAGGCGTGTGCAGACATGTTTAGGGGTGAATACCGTGATGTTTGCAGGTTACTTTATTGTTGTTGACACTATTGCAGATGTCCCCCAATTCCCCCGCCGTTGCCCCTCTCCATCCAGACCCCCACCCCCATGCCTTCACCACTTTGCTGTCTGTGTCCATGGCCTATGCCCGTATGCATATATGTTCTTTGGCCAACCTCTTCGGGTCCCCTCCACTCCCCTCCCCCCTGAGATCTGTCCGTCTGTTCCATGTGTCCACGCCTCTGGTCTTATTTTGTTCATCAGTTTAGTGTGTTCATTAGATTCCACATATGAGTGAGATCATATGGTGTTTGTCTTTCTCTGACTGGCTTATTTTGCTGAGCATGAGGCTATAAAAAAGAAGAAACTCTTACCCTTTGCGACAGCGTGGGTGGACCTGGAGAATATTATGCCACGCAGTTTACTTTTGAATGGGTTGGTTAAAGGGAAGTGAGTGAATGTATGTGTGTACCGAGAGATGGGCAACACTAACAGCGGTGAGTCTGGGTGAGAAGCTACACGGGTACTCACTGAATTATTTTCATTTAACTTTTCTAGGAGCTTGCATTTTTTTCTAAAGACAATAAAAGGGAACATAAATGTAATGCCTACCAATTACAGAAAATGCATTAAAAAAAAGTAAAGAAAGAGAAAAGAATGGAAAATCCAAATAGACCCTTTAAGGTTATAACCTAAAAGTAAATTCCACCAGTAGAGCAGAATATCTACCATCCCTGTCTTTACCCAATTTGAATCGGAAGTTCTAGTCATGCAGTAATAAAGGGAAAATAATAGAGATTTAACAGAAAGAAACAAAACTACCTGCAGTGAAAACCCAAGAGGACCTACAGACAAATTATTAGAACTAAGAGGGTCCCCTGGTTGCAGTATATAAGACCAATAAGCGAAATAGAATGGGTTTCTATACCCTAACACCACAGAGCTGGAAAAAGTAATTTAAAAAAGACTCCATTTAAATTAACAACAAAAACAAGTAAGCAAAAAAAAAAATCAGCAAAAGATCTACAAGCTGCTTTATGTAATACTTTATTAAAAAAACATTAAAGGCGGACACGGTAATGGAGAGATAAGCTATGTTCATTGGTGGTTAGATCTGACACCATAAATATGCCAATTTCCTCCATATTAATTTCTAAATTCAATTCCACTTCAATAATAATCTCAACCAATGAAAAGGTTTTTCATTGTACTTGAAAAATGGATTCTAAAAATACATAGAGAACAGCGAGAATAACCAAGACGAGTTTGAGGCTGGGGGAGTTGGTCCTGGCAGATATTATGACTTCACGTTAAGCCAGTGCAGTTGAGACAGTGTGTGGGTCCGAGGAGAGAAACTCGGGTGGGGGGGGCAGAGCAGCACACCCAGAAACATGCAGGGGGGCTTCATATTCCCACAGCAGGTTGCCAGAGGTGGCGCTGCAAATCCATGTGAAAAGGATGGGCTAGTCAACTCATCGTGATCTTCACGAAAAAAATAAAGTGAGACCCCCATCTCCAACCACACACATTAATCCCAGGTGGACTAATAACTTATACATGAAAAGAAGTTTAGAACTTGTACAAGGAAATATAGGAGAATATCTTTTCTTCTTTAAATCCTCACCCAAAGATATGTTTATTGACTTATAGAGAGAGGAAGGGGGAGAGAGAGAAACGTCATGTGAGAACGAAACACCAATCAGTTGCCTCCTATACGTGCCCAGCTGGGACAGAACCTGCAACCTAGGTGCGTGCCCGGACTGGGCAGCGAACCGCAACCTTTTGGTGTAGGAACCATGCTCCAACAGGCTGAGCCACCCAGCCAGGACTAGGAAAATATCTTTATTACTTAGGGTAGGAAAGGTTTTCTTACAACACAAAAAGTGCAAACCATGAAATGAAAAAAACCACACATTTGACTATCCCAACACCAAAAATGTTTGTGTACGAAAAGCACCACAAGTCTCAAAACGCAAGCAACGAAGATTAGCCTCATTGGCCACCTTTTATTCATTCTCAGAATGTTGGACAAAGAAAACTCCAGAGAGAAGCTCACCAACTTCCTCCTTGGTAGGCATTAAACCGAGGCCCTAAAGAAAGAGTGGCTTGACTGAGGTCGCCCGGGTCACAAGGAGACTCCTGACTACCGGTCCCCTGTGCTGTGTACTACACACCAATCTTTCTCTTTATTGTAGCTCCAGAGAATAATTCCAGGGAACGAACAACAGTCAAGACACTTGTCTGTCTTAGAAACCCAGCCAGTTCTATGGGGCTCAGGCTCGCCCTCGCTTCCACTCTTCCTTTGTCTTTTTTCAGTTTCTCCATCTCTCTTTCTCAGAAAGGCACTGAGCACCCAGACCAAGTCTGGCGCTGTGTTGGGTGCCTGGAGGTGTAGGGATGAATGAGACATGCTGGATCCCCTGTAGGTGCACTCAACCCAGCAGAGGAAGACAGGTAAGCCGTCATGAGCACCTAAGTCAGTTCTCTTGCTCGAGGTGGATGGCTAGCCTCCCACCTGATGGGAAAGCCCAAACTGGGTTAACTCCACTGAAGGCCACGGAGGCTCTGCAGGGTGAAGGGAGTGCGTGCAGAGACTGGGGAGCCCCGGCTCTGGTGCAGGAGGCAGGAGCCCCAAGAGAGAGGGTAAAGGTGTGGGCCAGGCTTCTGAGACATTTTACCCCAAAGGGCTTCTCAGAGTAAAGCCAGTAGGTGCAGCTGAGCAAGGTGAAGTCATCAGCTTTATCGGAATCAGGGTTCCTGCTGTTCCCCTGCCCTGAGATGGGCCCATTGAGCTTTGTGTAGGAGAAGAGGGGGTTGGCGGTCTTCTCTCAAGGCCAGACATACCCTGAGCCTTTGAGACCACCAGCTCCCAGCACAGAGCCCCGGCCTGTCCTTGCGGCAAGGCTGCCATTCTGGCCACTGCTGCATGGAAAAGCCAGGCCTGTCAAAGTGGGGAGCGACTCACAGGAACCAGGGTGGAAGGACAGAGGGGCCTTTGCCTTATGCTCCTTCACTAGCCCCACAGGTACCAGAAGGGAGTGAGGCTGGTGACCAAGAGGTGTTTACAGGCCGAAGCAAACTGTTACTCTATAGCTGGGGGAGCAGGCAGGAAATCAGGGCTTTATGGCTCACTAAACATCAATAACAATTAAATTCAGTTAGAGACCCCATGGCCCTCCATAGGCCCAAAGCACCACCAAAGTAACAAAAGTCAGCGTTTCCCCCACCCTCCTGGAACCCCAGCCTTCTCCCTCACAGTGGGGGCAGGAGGCCGGAGGAAACAAAGAATTAGCGATTTTATTTTATTTTTTGCCTAGAAAAAAAGTAAAAAGAGAACTTACCCTGCCAAGTGGCCTAAAGAAAAGGATGGTCCAGTACAATGTCATTTGCTTACATTTCATCAGGTTCGCAGTGTTGAAAGGGTTCTCACCTCAGCCTCTGGCGTGGCTTCCTTCCATCACAGTGCTGAAGGAGGAAGAAATCACCAACCCACACAGAAGAGGAAGCTGAGGCTCCCGAGGGGGAGGGGCTCGCCAAAGTCGATAGGTAACTGGTTAGTTGCATTATACGGGACTCTTTTGGTTGCAAGTAATAGAGCTCTTTTTCTAACTGGGTAAGACAAAATAAAGAAAATGTAGCAGCTCTTGCCACCAAAGGCTGGGCTCACCTCAGGCATAGCTGAATCCAGGAATTGATGTCTCTCTTCCTCTCTGGGTCCTGCTTTCCTCCCTCTGTGGGCTCAGGTCTCAGGTGGACCCCTTCCTCACAATGGCCTCTGATGAGTACAGACTCGGATAATTCTTACTGCCATAAATCCCAGTAGAAAGAAGTTCTTTTCCCCTTTAGTCCCAATGGGACTCCTAGAATCGAGTCTCATTGGACCAAATGCCGACGGTGGCCAGTGGGCTGGAATGCGCTGACGGTCCAGGCCTGGCTGTAGCCACTCACGAGGTTGCTGGGCTCTGCAACCTGGCATTTGGGAGTCTCCCACTGGACACCCATGACAGTGAGACCAGGCTCACCGGTCAGTGGGTTACGTATGTAGCTCCCCATGAGCGTTTTATTGCTTTGTCCTACAAAATGAATGAGCCCTGTGGGGGGAGGGGAGAGAGAAAAACTTGCAACTCGGAAGAGAAAGCCTAAGATGCATGAACGTGAACGCTGTCTCTAAAGGCAATAGAGCTAGTTCCAGTAATGGATAATGGTGTTCACAGCTTCTGCAGAAAGCTTCGAGAAGGGGTTGTAGCCAAGAAAACCCAGGGTCACTGTGAAGATAGGACAACAGAGAGCTCTTGAAGATTAAACAGATAAAGGCCGAAATAGGAAATGTAATTAAAAGGTTGAAGTATACAGTCAAGAAGCCAAAAGTAGAACAAAAAGACGGAGATAGAAAATACGAGGAAAATAAGAGACATGAAGGATGCACCGGCAGGGGCAACATCTGAACAGTGAGGGTTTCGGGAAGAGAACTGGGAAGATGAGAACAGAAGCCCTCCCCGGGGCTAAGGGCACAAGTGCTTAGATCGAAAGCATCCAGAGAATGCCCGGCACAATGTGTGGAAAGAGCCCGCGTGCCCTGTGATGAAATCACCACACGCCCGGGATAAAGAGCGGATCCTGAAAACCTGCAGAGAGAAACAAGACAAGAAATGTTGCTATCGAAGGAATGAAACTCAAACTCGCATCAGAAACACTGGACAGTAGGAAAAAATGGAGCAAAGTCTTTGAAACTGTGAGAGAAAATTATTTTTAATCTAAAATTCTATGTCCAAGTGGTCAGTAGAGTTTAATAGAGTCTGAAAGTTAGAAAAAATACATTTTCGGACTTGCCAGGACTCAGAACATCTGTGTCCCACGCACATTCGGGGAAGTCACTTGAAGATGCACTCCAACAAATAAAGTTCTCTTTCTTGGACTAAACAAAGAGAGAGAAATGGGGCGCACAGCCTATGAGAGGGATTAAGGGGCGTTTCAAGGATTCCAGTTGTTGGGTTGGCCAAAAAGTTCATTTGGTTTTTTCCCATAGGATGTCTCCCATAGCACTTAGTTGCCTTTAACTCCATTCAAAACAGTTTGGTTAGAATGTATTGTGACAGCTGTCATATCAGCGTGCATTTAAACGTCAAAATTGGTGAATTGTTGTGCAGCCATTTTAATATTGAAGATGGAAGAAAATACAGAACATTTTTGGCACATTAAGCTTTATTATTTCAAGAAAAATGCAACTGAAACACAGGAAAAGATTTGTGCAGTGTATGGAGAAGGTGCTGTGACTGATGGAACATGTCAAAAGTGTTTTGCAAAGTTTCTTGGTATTATTGACATTTGGCCAAATAATTCTTTGCCGTGGGGCTGTCTTATGCACTGGAAGATGTTTAGCAGCACCCCTGGCCTCTGCCCACTAGAAGCCAATAGCAGGAGATAGCCGACATACTCAAAATATCCAAATCAATAAAGGTATTGGTGAAAATGAAAAATGTGTCTGTCTTTTATTATACTGAAAAAAACTAAACAGACTTTTTGGCCAACCCAATACAAGAGTGGGCCTAGAAAAATAGAGATTTTATATTCAGAGAATTTGACACCACATAAAAGGCTGTTACAAGTAATCAGTGCATGATAAAAGTAAGGCAATGAACTATACAAGAACTTAAGGAATATAAAACCTCTGAAAGTTTTAACATAGAGGGAAAAATGTGAGCTGAGAGCCAGACTGCCTGAACCTGTGGGCCCCAGCTCTGGAACGTAGCAGCTGTGCGAATGTACATGACCTCTCTGGGCCTCAGTGTACTCGTCTGTAGGATGGGGATGACGCTAGTGCTTCCTGGGGCTGTTGTAAACATTACATAAATTAATACACATAATTTACAGTGTCTGGTACATAGTAGGAGCTCAGAAAATTTAGGCATTTATTATTATTATTATTATTATTATTATTATTATTATGGGATTTTCTGAAAGAATCTACTTGTGGATAAAACCAACCAATCAACATTTTAAATAACTCACAATTGGGAAAACTGGAGTCATTATTGTGTCCATTTCATTGTAGAACAAAGGTACGAACTAGTGAGGTCATGTGAATTACCTTAACAAACACATCCTTGATATACAGGGGATCAAACATGATAGAAGTTTATTTCTGCATCACATAAATTCCAAAACGGTTGCTTCCTGGTTGGTGGCAGCTCTCCCCTCGCTGGTGACTCAGGGCTCCAGGGATCAGCCACCGGGTGGCCCCACAGGTTCAGCATGGCTGTCCAAGGGCACTGGGCTCTCATGCCTCCAGCCCCTGGGAGAGCATTGAGAGGGAAGGCCACTCACCGAGGTTTTCACAGGCCAGGCCAGCTAGTGCCGCACCGCACTTCTGCGCACAGGCCAGTTCCAGAGCGAGGGCCCCTCCGACCGCAAAGGAGGCTGGGAGTGCAGTGCAGCTGTGTACTTGGTGAACAACGATTGCCAAAGGTTTTCTGGAGTCAGAACAGAAGGTCAGTGAGTTATATAAACTTGGACAAAATAAATACTAATAATAATATTCAGAGGTGGGAGAAAGGTGGGGACATTATTCACAGTGCTGATTTCCTCCTCTCTCTTAAAGGGCATGAGTGTGCTCTGCTTCCAATTAAAAACAAACTGTAATGATGCCGATTTTTCCACACTCTCACTTTTATCTGAAAATTCTTTTAAATGAATATCATATAGAGAAGAGCATTTATCTGAAGTCCAGAAATTCATTGAGCATAGCCTCAATTTCTTTTTCTTCTGTTAAATTTTAGCAAAATTAAATGTAGTACTTTAATCATTTTTCAAATGCACACATATGTCGGCCTCAGAGCTTCCTTTGTTCTTTCCGAAGCCTGGAGGTACCAGCTCAGACCTGTACCCCTGGAAAAGCTCAAGTGAGACCCTACTATCAGCATGAAAATCCTGGAGATATTTCTTGGCGGGACAATGCTCTGGGTTCCCCTCTCAGGGCCCCCATTAGCTTCTGTGATACGGACTTGTGAAGAGGGCAATGCAAGTATGGTTTCCAAGGACAGCACCCCAAGTGTCTGCCTTGCACCCACACAGTGTGCTGGGTTTCACTGCTCTGTGGGAGCAGCAGGCAATTAGAAAAGGAGATGCTGGGGCAGGGAGGATCCAGGCCCTCAGCCTGCCTGGGCCCACGAAAGGGATGCTGGGCCAGAGTGCGGCAGTTGCTGGAATTTGCTGATATGGATTCTCTTCTTCTCAAAATTGCAGAAATGCTGGTAAGTACACTTTCCAGGGCAGAAAGTAATCTTTTTTTTTTTTAATATAAAGACCCAGAGTACTATTGCTGGAATCAGCAGACTCCAGAGGATTTGCCCTAAGTGCTCCGCAAAGCAACCCTAGCCTCACCTCCAGCCCCCACCAGGACGACTCAGAATTGCTGACCACAAAATTCTGTCTGGAAGGGGGGAGGAGGGTGTTGGGGGGACAGATGGTGATGGACGGGGACTTGCCTTGGGGTGGTGAACATGCAATACGGTGTAGAGATGACGTGTTGTAGAATTGCCCACCTGAAACCTGTGTGCTTTTGTTAACCACTGCCACCCCAATGCATTCATTTTAAAAAGTAAGAGCAGAAAGGGACACAGGGGATGAAGGGGTGAAGGGCAGAAACACGGTCATTTTAGGTAAGGGGAGCAGAGAAGGCCTCATAGACAAAGACGGGGAAGCTGGAAGGAAAGACCTGGAGGGGGGCCCATGTCCCTCTGGGTCCTCTGGGCGGCAGCACTCTGCCGCTCTTGGGGCTCCTCTCCCAGGCGGGGCTCCTCTCCCAGCCCTAGAGCAACGTCCCTGGGAAGCTTGCTTAAGTCTGCCGTCATGGGAACCAGGGCTCCTCAGCCCACGTAAAAATTCAGGTTAAAGTTGGAGCTCCCAGAAAACCATGCGTGGAGAATTTCCGGCGTGTTGTTCTGTTTCTTCTCTGGGTGCTGGATAGAGAGGCGTGTTCACTATGTGAAAATCTACCAGATCTGGTTGCGATTGGGGCACTTTTAATCTGTATGCCAGGCTTCAAAAAGTTTCAAATGACACACACACCCCTTTTCATCTAAATCAGATTTGTCGTTATTTTCCCACCTCTGGCTGATTTCCCATCTTTCTTAAAGTTTGTTAAACACATTAGCACAGACAAGATACTCTGAGCCCTGCCTGACATGTAGGGGCACTTCCTAAACGTTTTTCCTTCTGCAAGCACCACGATGCATCATCTGTGGCAGGCAGTCTCACTCTCTTTACAGTGTGGGGAGAACTTGGAGACACTTGCCTAGCAAGCAGCGGGATGGCAGAACCCGAGAATTCCATGGTCCCTCCCAGCGCTCACAAGATGACTTGCTCAGAGCCACTTTAACAGTCGTCTGGACAGCAACTCGCTGGGGTGGGTCCAAGTGCTCACCTAGTTTCATGGAACGCACTCTCCTTTGTACTTCTTTCTCATTAGTCCATATATTGATTGATTAAAGTGTATAATTCAATAATGAGATTTCCTGGTATAAAAACATTGGAGACAAACACCACCAGCCTGAAGGGGGTTCACAACTCCCCTGGAAGGGGAGAAAGGCTGAGGGCAACTAGGGGGAGGGCTGCTGGCCAAGGGGCTGCTTCAGGCCGGGGGCGTCAGGCAGTGAGCTCTCCAGAAGGAGCGGAGAGCGTGGGCCAGACTGCAGAGGTGCTCGGGGGAGGCTGGTGTATTCTTCCTAAGTGTTGAGGTCCCCAAGACCGACTCTTACGCAATTACTGATGGGCTGGTGTACCATCGGGCGTTACTGGAAATGCTTGATAAGGCTGCCTGTGGGGCTCAGAACAGTAATCAAAGCCATTGATTGCGCAGCTTGTGGGCACCAGGTGCAGCGCCGGGTGCCTTACATACACTCGCAGTGATCCTGTGACAGCTGGGCTATCGCTCACCATTTAACTTTTAAGTTCTTTTATTATTGATTTTTTGAGAGAGAGAGAGAGAGAGAAGGAAGCATTGATATTAGAGAGAAACATCTCTCGGTTGCCTCCCACCTACTCCTCAACTCAGATCACACCCGCAGCCCAGGCACACGCCTGGATGGGGGATCAGACCTGCAATGTTTTGGTACATAGGACGACGCTACAGCCAACTGAGCCACTTGGCCAGGTCTCGTTTACCATTTAAATCCATCATTCAGTTGGCTCTCAGGGTGTAACAAACATTCCAAAGTGTAGTGGCTTAAAATGACTCATGATTTTAATTTAGCTTCTAATTCTGTGGTTGGCCCCTTGGGGGGCTCTGCTGGGTGGTCCTATTTTCAGCTGGGCTCGGCTGTGCGCCGGTGAAGTGCTGCCCGTCAGCTCTGCTGCTCTGCTTCTTCAGGAGATGGGTAGCAGCCGGCTGGGGTGATGGAGACAATGGGCCACGTGACCTCATCCTCCAGCAGGCTCCCTGGCCCTCCTCACATGGTAGCTGGGCAGGGTTCCATGACAGAGTGGAAGCATCTAAGGTCTCTTCAAGCCTCAGCTTAGAGTTGGCACCATGTCACTTCCACCTCAGTCTACCAGCCAAATCAAGTCACAAGGCCAGTTCAGATTAAGGGCAGTAGACCCCCACTCCTTTGCAAAGCCATAATGTTGCAAAGGATAGGGACCCAGGAAGGGGATAACTGCCGCCCTCTTTGCAAACAGTACAGTGCACCCTTTTTACAAATGAGGAAACCAAAGCCCAGACAGGTTAAGCTGACTAATGGGTCCAGGGTCTCTCAGCTAGTATGTAACAGAGCTGGAGCCGCACATACCTGTGGGACTGTGACACCTACTCTGTTCACTAGACCAAGTTGCTGTGTGAAAAAAAAAAATGAAGAAGAGCCTGGAGCGAATGGGATTATTATTGTTCCTAGGTTAACACTAGTTGAGCATCCTCCATTATTCATATAGCTCTGTGCTTTAAGTCATCTTCACAGCATCTCCATAGAGTAGAGACGATCATCCCCATTTTACAGATCAGGAAATTAGGCTCAGAAAAATTAAGGTTACCTGCCAATGGATCATGCAGCCTTAAGCATAGAAAGCTCACTAATCTTCTGGTCATGCTAAAGACTCCTCATCTGCAGCCCACGAACTTCTAGAAGCCATCATGTGGTTCTTGAACAATTTAGGGGTATATACAAAATTTCATAGGTATTGCTTTTAAACTCTTTTCTGAAAAAGGAAATAGCTTTCGTTAGCTTCTCCCAGGGATCTATGCCCCCCCCCACCCCACCCCCACCACACACACACACACACACACACACACACACAGAGTTAAGCATCCCGTCTGCGCAAGTGCGAATCTTCCTCCCAATCTGCCGGGCGAACCCCCGCAGACTGCCAGAATCTCCGTCAGTTCCAGAGACCGAGGCAGCCTCCAGACAGGCTCTGAGAGGAACTGGATGGGGTTGAGGGGCTGCACTTCTGAGAACCGGATGTGATGCTTCACCTTGTGCTGAGGCGGAATGAGATGGAATCAGGGATCTGAAAGACGACCGGGCTGTTGGAGAGGACCCGCCAGGGCAGGCGTGACTAGCCACAGTTTGCTCCAATTCTAGGACATTTCTCTACCTTCTCCAGACTTGAATTTCTGTATCAGGGGCCCCTGACCCGACCCCTTTCTCCTTTCTGCCCTAAGAGGAGACCCCAGAATGGCTCAGAGCCAGTGGCAGGGGTCCTGGCAGTGGCCTGGGTCCTGGCAGTGGCCTCGCTCCTGGGCCTCACCTGAGCTCCTTGCTTCCTCACCCTGCAGCCAGTGTCTCAGCTCTCTGGCATGGGCCTCACTCTGCTGAGGACCCAGGATCCCCACCTCCTTATCCCGGGCAGCCTCCTCTTGCACATCCTGTTCTTGGCAAGGCCCAGGACTTGGGGAACCTCCAGTTAGCCACGGTCCAGACTGGAGAACCACAGAGTCATCAAATGAGAGAGTAACAGCACAGAGCTGAAAAGCGGAGGTCAGCAGAGACAGAACGTGACTTGCCCATCACACTTGCTCTCTCCTCACGCCGTCAACAACTGCAGCTCCTCATATGGCTAGCCACGTCCTGAGGGAGGTTTGGCATCCCTCTTCTGGGTGCCTGCTCCGACCTCCTCTCTAGTCAGCGTCCACTTTGTCCCTTTCCAATCTGAGCCAGGCGGGAATCTTTTCAAAACACCAGTCTGATCACACCATGCACCCCCGTCTAAACACACCCGGTGGCCTTCCGTTACAGCTCCAGGCCCTGTCGTCTGGCTCTTGCCTCTCCCTTCAGGCTCATCTCACAAAGTTTCTCCCAACTGTGTGCTGGAGTGGGCTCCTACCACTCCCAGAGCCAACTGGTAAATACTCAGGAATTGGTTGGTAGCTGGAAACCGACCGTGGTGTTAATATTTTACACCAGAGAAATCAGCAAATGCTAAAAATGAGTTTGCGCCCCCTTCCCCAGACAGTCGGTTGACCAGCACACTGCTGCCCGTGCCCACTGCGCAAGCTCCACGACAGGGTCCTCGCACATGCTGCTTCTTGGCCTGGAACACCCTTCCTTCCTTCTTGGCTGAGTTAACGTTACTCTTTTAGACCTCAGTCCAGTTGCTACCTTCTCTGGGAAGACTTCCTGGTATCAGAACAAGTCAAATCCCAGTCCTGAGCCTGTTCTTCTTGGCTTGTAGGATGGTTGTAATGAACTTCACATGTGTCTGTGTGGTGAATGGTTATTGCCCATCTCCTCCATGCAAATGTAAACGGCCTGACGAGTGGTGTTGCTCAACATCTTTGCTTCCTCACTCAGTGCAGTGCGTCTTACATGGTAGAAACTCAAAAAACGTGTTGACTTAATGAATGAGTTAGAGAAACATGCAGTAGGCAAGAAGTCCTAAGCTTTGGCTTATGTGGCAGAGACTGCTTTCGCCTGGGTTTCTCCTCTATATTTTCCAGTCGTTTTTGTTGTTAGATTTGTTAAGTTACTGAGTTCTGTCCAATGCCACGGGGTGAAAACTATGTACTCTGTTTCCAGCATGGCCCCTGAATTGTCACGAGTGGTGGTCAGTGTGCTCTCTTCTCCATTTGCACATCAGGGAGCAGAGGGGACATAAGACAGAAAAAGCCCAGATTCCTGAGTCACTGGTTGGAGATGAGATGCCCAAGTGAGTCACCTGACCCTCCTTAAACTGTGATAGGAACAAGATATGCTTTTATTGAGTTAATCCCTGAGATTTGGAGGTTGTTACTGCAGCAGAAAGTAATCTATCCTGACCTACAAGACCTTTCCAGCTCTATCATTCACTCCTTCTACCCTTTGGCAAGCCACAGTCTCTCTGGGCCTCAGTTTTCCCAGTTGGTAAAATGAAAGGTTTTACAAAAAATGATCTCTGAAGTCTTTCCAATGTTAAAAGCTTGTGTATTTTCCTCTTTCCTGCCTAGCATGATATGCAGATACCATACATATTTGCTAAATATCAGAACCTTCTATATTTGAAACACTTTCCCCAGATAAAAGCATTTTAATAGAAATTCACAGTGCTTACTCAGATATTTAATCATCCAATAATTACTTATATGAATCTAATAATTACTTATATCAATATCAACCACAACAACACTGGTGATATTGTGTTGAGAGTCCGGGGAACCTTCAGAGATCTTCAGCCGTCCAGAAGTCCCCCACACTTTCTGCTCTGTCCACCCTTGGCAATCTGCTGGCCTCAGCATTTCCAATTATTTGCTGGGCTCATCCTTAGACTGTTCCACTCCGCTGATTCTGTCAACTGCCTTTCTCGGTAAAGACACTCTCGTTTTTCAAAGGAATTCCCTAATGTCTTTTCTTAGAGAGTTGTCATTAAAGGCTACTGCCTGGATATCAATAACCAAGAAGCGAAAGTCACATCTTTGATGAGATGCAGCCAAGGTGACCTAGAGTCTTGATGGCTTTGCTGGCTTTCAAATCCCCTGAGGTCTACCCCAGCCCTGCCAGGAGTTCACTGTGTTTGAAAGAGGCAAAAGGCAAGCTGTTCTTCTTGGGCTGGGGTCCCTCTTCTCGTTAAAGATGAAGGGCACTGCCACCGCTCTCATCCCAGTAACCATAGTAACAAGGGACCACATGACAGGTTTCTGATCCCCATCACAAAGTGTCTGATATTAAATGTTCCTCATCCTTCCCCTCACCCCCACTCTGGATCCTGCTACATGGCATTGAGATCTCCCGGGGGAGCAGCTCAGACATGGGAGCGCTGGAATGACAGCATTAATTAAAACTCTTATTCCCCAGAACATTTTGCATTGCCAGGCCTGGGAGCCAAGAAAACCTCCCAGGGAAGCTCTTAGGAGAGACAAAGCCAAGGCCTCCACCAGGGACTGAGGCGCTTTGGTTTCACAGTTGGCAGCAAATGGAGGTCAGTAGAAAAATGTGCCTGGCATACAGCAGGCACAAAATAAATACTTGGAAGAGTCAATTTAGTCAAATGAAGCTATTTAGCAAATGGGACTCCTTCCAAGTCACTGGAGGTCTTGCGTGAGATGATCATGTGAGTCATTCACCCTTTCCGCAGTTACTGAGTGCCTGCTGTATGTACCCACGAGTGGCTCTAAAGATTCTTACTGAATGAAACCCCAGTCCCTGGGAGTCACTGGGGCTCAAGGGCACATTGGGAGGTATGCAGAGGGGAATCTGAAGGGATTGGAAGGGACCATGTCCCAAAGGGCTTTGGATCTAACTAGGGGCTCTTGAGTTTACCTCTGGAGAATCTCGGAAGGCTTTTGTGCATGTGACTGACAGCATCAGCTTTGCATTTCAGGACCATCATGTTTAGATGTCCTGTAGGAAAAGGATCAGAGGAAGACTATTGCTGTGACCAAAGAAACGATGTTCTACAACTTTTGAACACAGGCCTCAAGTGAATAGGCAGCTGCTGCTTTTTCCCTCTTGGAAACTGGCTGCCATGCTGTGAGATGCTCCAGCCACATGGGAGGACAAAAGTGCACTGGATGATGGCCCACCTGTGCTCCTGGAGGCAGGCAGCACCACCTGCTCGCCATGTGGGACGCCATCTTAGACATTCCAGCCCAGTGGACCAAAGTCCCAGAAGACAACATGTTGGGCAGGAAAACCGCCCAGCTGAGCCAAGTCAGCCCATAAAATCTGGAGGAGAAATAAAATGCAGTGAAATAAAATACTCTTGAGTAACGTGTGTTTGAACTGCGAGGGTACATTTATATGTGTATTTTTTTAATAAATGTATTTTCTCTTCTTTATGATTTTCTTAATAACATTTTATTTTCTCTAGCTTACTTTACTGTAAGAATGTAGTATATAATACATGTATTGGGTGGCCAAAAAGTTCATTTGGTTTTTTCCCATAGGATGTCTCCCATAGCACTTAGTTGCCTTTAACTCCATTCAAAACAGTTTGGTTAGAATGTATTGTGACAGCTGTCATATCAGCGTGCATTTAAACATCAAAATTGGTGAATTGTTGTGCAGCCATTTTAATATTGAAGATGGAAGAAAATACAGAATATTTTCAGCACATTAAGCTTTATTATTTCAAGAAAAATGCAACTGAAACACAGGAAAAGATTTGTGCAGTGTATGGAGAAGGTGCTGTGACTGATCAAACATGTCAAAAGTGGTTTGCAAAGTTTCTTGGTATTATTGACATTTTGGCCAAATACTTCTTTGCTGTGGGGCTGTCTTATGTATTGGAAGATGTTTAGCAGCACCCCTGGCCTCTGCCCACTAGAGGCCAATAGCAGGAGATAGCCGACATACTCAAAATATCCAAATCAATAAAGGTATTGGTGAAAATGAAAAGTGTGTCTTTTATTTTACAGAAAAAACTAAACAGACTTTTTGGCCAACCCAATAACATACCAAATATGTGTTCATTGATGGTTTATGTGAATGGTAAGATTTCTAGTCAACAATAGACTATTATATTAGTAAATAGTTAAGTTTGGGGAGAGTCAAAAGTTATATGAGGATTTTTAACTGTGCAGGGGTGGGCACCGCTGACCTTGGCAGTGGTTCATCAGGCAGGGGTGGCCAGCTGGAACACTGGGGAGTACCAGGTGGTGGTCACTTTGTCACTCAGAGGAAAAGGACTGGGGGAGCTATCACAGATTTGGGAGTCCTCAGCTTCGCGGGAAATGGAAAGCCCTGCTGTGGGTGGAATCCCCTTCTCACACGTGCCCCACACGCCTACAGAACAGCCCACTCACTGCGAATGCTGAACTGCACACCCCACACAACGGAAGACACCAAACATCGCTGCTCTCCTATCCGAGACAGTCCTCACCTCTGGGATTCTAATATCCCCTCTAAGCTTATCTCTATTTTTCCGCCCCACTCCCTCTCCAGTCAAGTGTGGACTCCTGGCCGCTGCATCTAACACTCTTTGTCCTTCTAAGGCAAGTCCTTTCTCCGAGTGTCAGGTGTGGACTTGAACCTGCGAACCCGAATTTGGGTTCAGGATGACTGCATTCGTCTAGCTGCCCCACATCCCCTCTCAGCCGCAGTTTCCTCATCAGTGAATGGTCGTGAGAATACCCGCGGATCAGGGCAGGTCGCAGAGGTGAACTGACCGCTCAACGCTGAAGGAGATGCAGGTGTAAATGAAATCCTGCAACCATCTCCACCAGGACGCCGGTGCAGCCTCACCCCGACACACCGAACTCGTTGCCTTTGCCCGGCTGCCTACCTCTCGCCTGAGCGAACACCTGGCAAGTTCAAGTATGGGAGATGGGAAATCTCCAGCTCTGTGTGCTTGTGTTTGAAAAGCTCCTTGGAGGAACAAATATTACTCCCTCCTCAGCTAGAAAGGGTGAATAAAGGGTTAATAGTCTGATAAAGTGACCCCTAGGTATCCGGGAGGAGCCGAAAACAGGGGTTCGAGCCCCGGTTTTCTCCCTGCAGCAGTGCGACTCCCCGCCCTTCTTGGGCACAAGTGTCCTCGTACATGAAGCCCGAGAAAAGGCCTGGGACAATCCCAAGGCTCCTGCCGCTTGAAAGGCTCCGGCTCCTGTTGGGGTGGGGGGTCCGGTCACGTGTCGTTGGGGAGGGTGGTCGTAGACGCGGTACCGAGTGCAGCCACCAGCCGGCTCGGCTCGGCCCGGCCCCCGCTCTGACGTCCTCGCAGCCGCCCTCCCTCCCCGCCCCTCCAGCCGCGGGAGAGCTGCTGGCGCGCCCGGAGCTCGGAGTTGCGTGGCGGCGGCGGGCGGCGGGCCCGGCCGGGGTAGGTGCTCGGCGGCGGGACCGAGCCCGCGCGCGGTGCGGGCACCATGGTGCTGTCGGTGCCCGTGATCGCGCTGGGCGCCACGCTGGGCACCGCCACCAGCATCCTCGCGCTGTGCGGGGTCACCTGCCTGTGTCGGCACATGCACCCCAAGAAGGGGTTGCTGCAGCGGGACCGGGACCCCGACCCGGAGAAGGCGAGAGCCGGAGTACTCCAGCCCGCCCAACAGGTGAGCGGGGCGGACCGCGGCCTCCCCGGGAGAGGTGGGGGCCCCTGGCTGCGGCGGCGGGGGAACATGGGGTGAAGCCGTCGTGGTTCTGCACAGCAGCGGGGGGCGGCGGTACGGCGGCGGAGGTAGAAGACCTCGAGGAGGGGCCCAGAAAAGCGGGGTAGGGTGGGGGAGGGGGCTGTAATTAGGCGATGGGAGACTTAGGGGACGGGAGAGGAATGGGGACAGCAAGGGCTAAGGGGAGGGCGTGGGAGAAAATGGGAAAGGGGACTTGGATAGGAATTGGGGCTGGGAGGGGAGCGTGCGGGGCTGGGAGGAGTGAGGAGAGGAAGGCTGGGGTGGGGTGAGAATGGGAGTGAGGCATTCCAGGGGGGATATGGGAGGGGGCTGCGAGGAGTGGGGGATATGGGAGGGGGCTGCGAGGAATGGGAAGGGAATTGTGAGGGGGAGGGGAGACGGGGAGGAAAGGGGGAGAATGAGAAGCTTGCAGAATTGGGGGGAGGAGGAGGGAGGCAATGAAGGGCGGAGAAGGTCTGGGAGGAGGGGTCATGGGCTGGCGTAGGGAAAGCACTGACAAAGCTGTGGAGGGGGGTCACCAAGAGCCAAAGGGGAGGAGTACTGCACCCGGGAGCTGAAGAGGGGTAGCTGCACAGGGAGCCTGGGGTCTGGAGAGGCAGGGCAATTGGGGGAGGACTGAAGAGCCCGGCCCCTCCCAGCAGCCCGCAGTCCAGCCAGCCGGGGGGCCTTGCGGTGGCCTCCCCCAGCCGGGCTCTGAAGATGCCCCTGGAGACGGAGGGCGTTCGGCGTGTGCGTTGGCTCCTCTCCAGAGCCCCTCCGGGCAGGAAATGGGTGGTGTCCCCATTGAGCGCCGCAGCGAAGGGCTCTGGGAAGGGGTTGGAAGGAGCTGCCTGCAGAGGCTGTGAACTCCAGACGCATTTTCAAGGTGGGGAGAGCGAAACGTCCTCCGGGGAACCGGAGGAGCAGAGGCTGGCTGGAGTGTCTGAGGAAGGCTGTCCCTGCCTTCCCCCCCCCCCCGCCCCCCAGGGCCATGACTTAAGGGCTTCCCAGGGCCCCCTGGATGCCTGATAGAGGTTAGAGTCCCAGAACGGCGCTAACATGCTATGATTCCACCTTCCTGTTTCAATCAATTATTCAAAAGCTCCGCGACCAGCTGCGTGGGGCCTGTCAGTCACTGAACAGTGCGAGTAGAAGGAAATGGCTGCTGCCCTTGAGGCATTTACAATCCAAGAGAAGTGACATTGACACTGGCAGGAATAGAAGCCAGCTGGACCCCGGGATGTGGGACCTGGAATCTTCTGAAAGTGGGAGTAGTGGGCTCCCTACTGGGGCGGGGAGTGCGGGTGGTTGATGTGACCTTCTCCAGAAGTTGTGACCAGCTGCCTCGAGACCTTCTGTCCAGCCCAGTGCACTTAAGCCATTCTTCTGCCTTTACAGGTGCCATTCTTCAGGCACTGTCCCCTCCCCTTCCCAGAGAGAACCACTGGGGAAGGTGTTGGTGTGAATGACCCCGGGGATCCTTTCCAACGCTTCCTCTTACTGATAACCCACACAATGGCCAATAATCTGTTAAAGACAGACAGATCGTTCTTCTCCCAGCTTAAAGTCCTCCACAGCTTCTCACTGAGTGTGGAACAAGTCCTAGCAAAACAAATCCTTACGGGGCACCTACTGTGCACCAGGCTCTGTTCTAAGTACTTTGTACTTCAAGCTTTTAGCAACTCAATGAAATGTTGATCCCAACTTAGAAAGGAGGCAGCTAAGGCCCAGAGGGTGAGCGTCTTCCCCAAGGTCACACAGCTAGAGAAGTCTCAGGGCCGGATTCTAGCCAACCTGGTCTGATTCTGGAGTCTGCCATTAGCATTCCACTCCACTCCCTCAGCTCGGTCTGGCAGCTTCCTCTCCAGCCAAACTCACGCCAGTTCCTCTTTTCACTGGCTGCCTGGGCCTCCCTGGATTTTTGATCCCTCTCAAAGACACCAGCCCCTCCCATTTTCCTCCAGCTTTTCACACAGATGGCTCCTTCTTCTTATCTTTTAGGTCTCTTTCCCTCTAAATTTTACCATCTCAGGGAAGGCATCTACTGCCACATGTAACAAAGCCCCCCCCCCCCATTACCCTACTCCGCATGTCCCTTCCAAATGCTTTTCCGGCACTAATGACCATTGGACGTGTTCTTTCATATCTGCTTACTTGTATATTTCTTTCCAGCACCCACCCAGCACCTGGAACCCACTAGGTGCCCCATAGAAAATCGTTGACAAATAATAAAGGCATCCCAGTGTCCAGCCCTGTGGGGTCGTCATCTGAGTGATTTCTTCACAAGCGCATGAGTACACCAGGCCTTCGTGATCCAGTGCTAGCTCAGCAGTGGCACAACAAATGTTTGCGGACAAGGGAGACCCAGCCATCCACATTCCCTCACCTGGCTCCCTCAGTGGCAAGGATTTGGGCAGCCGGGGGCTGAACCTTCAGGTGTGAATGGGCAGAGGCTGAGCTTTCAGTGCAGGTTTGCCTGCCATGGTGCTCAGACAGATTCAGCCTTGACCCCGATTAGAGTAAACAGAGAAAAGGCAATGCATTTGACCTTTCAAAGAAAGTAAGGGAGGTGGTGTCAGAGGTGGCAGGTGACAGCAGGGTGGTGGACATGGTGCATGTTGACAAGGAGGGAAGAGTTGAGGAAGGCTCTCTAGGGATGTTCTGTGAAGAGAGGGCGTGGGGGCTAGGCAGAGGGCTCTAGGTTCCTGATGTCACTGAGCACTGGGATGTCTGTAGCATGCAGAGTAACGGCCCGTGTCTCCTTCAGTCGGTGGGTGGCTGGGGTTGCTGGAAAATGTCCTGGGGTTTGCAGGCCATGCCTGGGAACCTGATTTCTGGCCCTTAATAGTTGGATGAAGTTGAAATTTGTTGTGATTTTTGGAAAGAATTGGAGGTTTTCCCAGGGTTTCTTTAACCTGAGGCCCATACACCTTCCTCCCTCCAAAGGGTCTGCAGATAGAATTAAAAGAGCTCATGGTCTTGGAGTAGAAAACCTACATCATTATTTTCACGAAGCCCTAGCTGAAAGTTAGCACTTCCTGTAGGTAGGAATATCAACCATGTATCACAGGGGTATTAACAGTATTAGTGACTCCGTCCCCAGGGGAGATCACAGACAGTTCCGGAGCGTGCTTCAACTGTTACAGACACTTCACAACTTCGTTTATGCTCATCTCTTACTCCAAATCGTGGTACTTATTAAATCTCCTGCTAAATCCTATTATTTAGTGAATGAGTAAGGAGGCACACAGTAACTATTTCACAAATTGATGTTATTAGGTGTTCCTCTGTAGTCTCATGCTTTTATTTTTGGCTTTTTCAAACATTTGGAGGAAGCATCCATAGGCTTCTCCAGACAGGTCATGGTGTCCATGGAACAAAAAAGGTCCAGAATTCTCTGCTAGGTGGGAGGTGGGAGACGCTGGACGTCCTAGGTCATGCATCGCCTGCTCACCCACATGCAGTCTGCTGGAGACACAAGGGATTCGGTCTCACTCGACACCCACTCGTGGTCTGGCAGGATCACCTGGGAACTCCCTCACTGCTGTCAGCCTAGCTTTTGAAGTGTGGTTGTTATACAGTGATGTGATGGGCCAGCTTGAGCAAGGAGGCAGAGCAGAGAGGCAGAACTCTGCGCGCGTGTGTGTGTGTGTGTGTGTGTGTGTGTGTGTGTGAGAGAGAGAGAGAGAGAGAGAGAGAGAGAGAGAGACCATCTCCCCTTCCCTTCTGAACCTGTTAGTGGGAGGCAGCCAGACTCACTGGTTCCTTCTCCTCGACTTTCCTTTTCACGCTTGTCTGCACCCACTGAATTTCTGGGTGCCTGCAGAGGAAACTCTCTTTTTGGCTAACCTAAATCATTAAAGAGTGAGCAGGGAGGGCTGCCCTTCTCCCACGACTCATTACCCTGGACTCCCTTCGCTCCGCAGGAGTTTGGGCCCTGTTTTCAGAAAGCGTTCGTTTTGGCATCTGATGTGTCTCCCAACACAGTGCGTAACCTTGTTAAGTGAGTCTTCTCAAATGTGTCTCAGGGGTCCCCAGGGTGATGCTGGTGCTGTCACATTGAAGCTAACATGGGGTCAAAGGCTTTATTCAGGCTGCGTGGCCCCTTAGCAGTGGTGGCACGCCTCTTCTATCAACCTGTACCACCCACCCCCCACTGCCACGTACTACCAAACTGAAATCGCGCCCTCCTTCAGCAGAGTAGAGAAGACCAAAGTGGCTTTTGAAAGAATACTGTTTTAGTCCGTTTGGGCTGCTGTAACCAAAGACCACAGACTGGGTGGCTTATAAGCACCAGAAACCAATTTCTCACAATTCTGGAGGCCAGGAAGTCCAAGATCGAAGCTCCTGCAGGGTTCGTATTGGGTGAGATCCTGCTTTCTGGCCTTTATGATGGAACCTCACATGGTGGAAGGGACAAGGGAGCTCTCTTGGGCTGCTTCTACGAGGGCACTAATCCCATTCACGAGGGCTCCACCCTCATGACCTAGTCATCCCCCTAATCACCTCTTCTTAATACCATCACATGGAGGGTAGGCTTCGACATGTGAATTTTGGAGGGACGCAAACTTTTAGACTGTAGCAAACACTAATAGATTGATTCTAGGTTCTTGTGAAATAATGTAAGTGCTGAATTTGTATTAAACAACATGCTGGGCATAGTGGGGTCTTTCCCCACCCCCGAATTGGGGAGTGTATCTTTCATTGTTTTGTATCCCTCACGATATCGAGTGCGATGCTGGGCACATAGTAACTCTTCAATGTATTTGAATTAAATCGTCATAGTGTGACACCCACCACATAAGGGAGGCAAGACACAAAGGAGAGCATGTCGCTCAGTTCACATTGCCACCAGATTGGAAATCAAGTCCAGCTTATGTATGTGCAGTGGTGGGGGCAGGGAGAGGGCTTCTGGGCGTTTGTTCATAAGCTCTGCCTGCTGGTCACACAGGTGTGTTTACTTTGTGAAAGAAAGTTCAGCCAGCTCCACATTTACGATTTGTGTACTTTCCTCTAGGGACTGGTACTTCAGTAAAATTTTTGTTACAGTTTGTCATATTGTGACATCATGTTTGTGAACACTGCTTTAGTATCAACTAGTCTTTTTATTACCAGAAGGACTTTGGGGCCATAATCAGGAGACGCGGCCCTCCTTTTGTGGTCAGTCACACACCACCTTCCTGGCCCGGTCTGCTTTCTGCTGCTACTCCTGTGGCCACTTCCTCCTTAGGACGGGGCCCCAAGACCATCAGTGTGGCCCTGGCAAACCTTCTGCCTCTTCTCTTCTTCCTTAGACAGCTGGAGCAACATTCAGACCACTGGTCTGAACGCATCCTTGTCAGAGTGAGGATGGATGGGAGCCCAGATGCTGCATTTCATTAGCTTATAATTTCAGTCATTAAAGGATAATGAGCATTAAAGGTTAATGCCAGGCACTGGGATACAGCAGTGAAAAGACAGGCGTATGCTCTTTCTGATAAGTTGGGAGACAATGAAGCCAGCACTTGCCAGGAAGCATGTTATAGTGCTGCCGTGGTGGGGGGTTGAGGGAGCCCTTCGGATGGGCACCCCACCTTCAGCCCAAAGTAAACTTTCTCCAGTTCTGGTTGGCTGCTCTGCTGAGGTCTCCCCTGTACCTCAGTCACCACAGGAGGCTCCATGAATTACTCACACCACTCCTGGAACTGATTTGACTCTGGGCTGCTGTAAGGTCTGGCTTTCATGGATTCTTACCCTTTAAAAGGACTCATGCCCAGCTGATCTCCTGTTCCAGTAAACAGACGAACAGAAAATGGATCCCCTTTCCATAGAATAATAAATAATAGTGATAGTAAGCTAACAGGTCCTGAATTCTTCCTATGTGCCGGGCGCTGTTCTGAGCACTTTAACTATAGTAATTTTATCCTCACGAGCTTCAGAAACCTTTCTCAAAGCTTTGGCTTGCTTTGCTGGCTCTTATGTGCTCCAGGCTTCAGGCACTGGGTGCAACCCAGGACCCTCCAGAGAGACTTATACAGTAGACATGTTTGGGCTGGTTGCTTGGCAACATGGAAGCCAGTATGAATTTTTTATCAAGACATTAGCATAGATTATTTCAGGGAGATGAGCACACACCTGCTGGAACACTAGGCTCTTGGAAACACTCACAGTGAGGCCCCACGTCTGTGTCCGTCAATCCCTGTCCAGTGGCGGGACCGGACCTGGCGCACCTCCTTCCCTCCAGAATTTCTCCTCTGTACAGCACGTGGGTCATTCGGGTGCGGGGCTCTTCTCTGCAGGGACTGATGGTTCACTAGCACTTTTTGTTAACTCCAGCAGAAGACATTGCTGCATCCTCGCAAATGTCCAGATTTTCAGATTCTGACCCGTGGTGCCATCAAGTGCCTGTGCTGCAGGAAGGAATAGCGAGGCCATTGGACCGTGATGGAAGACACGCCTGAGAGGGAAATCAGAGGGGGTTCAGGTAACCCCAGAAGGAAAGGAAGAGTCCAGGAGGGAGGAACTTCTGCAGACCCAGAAGACAGAGGAGACAAGTAAAGGCCAACTGACCATCCAGGGTCTGGGACCAGCAGGAAAGGTCATGGTAAACAGAGATGACCCCTGCACTGCCCACGCTATTTGACCGACAATCTCCCAATCACCTGTAACAGTGTATCCCCTGCTTCTACCGTAGTGTTACTGTATTTGCTACCTCCGGCGCTTGTTTCTTGCTAACAAACTTCAGGAAACCCTGCTTGGAGAATGGACAATAGCTTCACAGAGACAGGTTTTAAGAACTAAGGGATTCTCCATGTTTATGTCATAATCAACATGCATGTTCATTCAAAGGGCCCCCATAGCCAATTCCATAAGAAATGATGTTTATAGATTTGCCTGGCCTGGGTGGCTCAGTTTGCTGGAATGTCATCCAAAAAACGAAAGGTCGTAGGCTCAATTTCCCATCAGGTCACATACTTAGGTTGTGGGTTTGGTCCCCAGTCAGGGTGCATACAAGAGGCAACCAATCAATGCTTCTCTCTCATCGATGTTTCTCTTCCTCCCTTCCCTTCTCTAAAATCAATGAGCATGTCCTTGGGTGAGGATAAAAAAAAAGAAATAATGTTTATAGATATCTAAAACAGATGAAGAAGGTCAATATATTTCTCCCACCCCCTTCTTCCTTCAGGTATGTTTATTGAGCATATACTACGTGTCACATACTGTGTTTGGGGGTGGGGAGTACTGTAGTAACGGCCCCCTCCTCAGTGATGCAGCAGCCTATTCTCGGTCCTCGTGAAACCTATGGGCTGGCGGGGGCTACCAGAGTTAATATGAGAGCAGAGAAAATGCAACTGTGTGATGGTGGAAAGTGACCCGATGGGGGAATTCTGGTGCTATGAGAGTAAGATGGACGCCCTGGCTGCTGTGGCTCCATGGACTGAGTGCTGGCCTGTGAACTGAAAGGTCACCGGTTCGATTCCCAGTCAGGGTACGTGCCTGGGTTGTGGGCCAGGTCCCCAGTTGGGAATGTGTGAGAGGCAACCAGTCGATGTATCTCTCATATCTCTCAACACATCAGTGTTTCTTCTTTCTCCTCCTTTCTTTCTTCCTCCTTTCACCCTCTCTAAAAATAAATAAATAAAATCTTTTAGAAAGACAAAACAAACAACCAAAAAAATAGATGGAACTGACCCAAGGAGGAGGTCAGGGAGGGTCTTCCTGGAGAGAGTAACCGCCAAGCTGACGGCTGGAATTGGAGGGAAAGTTAAGCAGGTCAGTGGGATGGAGTGTGAGGGACTCCAGAGAGAGGAATGAGTCCGCGCAAAGGTCCTGTGGCAGGATAAAGCCTAGCACTTAGGAGTGTCTAGGGAGAGGCCAGCATGCCTGAAGAGCAGAGAGCAAGGGGAAGCCGGTGCCTGATGAGGCTGAGGAGGTGGGCAGGGGCCTGAGCAAGCAGGACGTTGTAGACCACGGACAAGTTCATGGATCAAACATTTACTAATGCCTACGTGACAGATATTGATACTTCAGGCACGTCACAAGAAGGCAGGATTCTTAGGGGAAGATAATAATGTTGGGAAAAATAGAAGGCAACAGGAAAAACCAAAGACCAAATATGAGATGGATTGGCTCCATAAAGGAAGCCTTAGACACAAGTCTAGGAGCTGAGCAGGGCTGTTGAAGACAGGACGGTGTGGCCGTCACTCATTCATAGTGTTTCCAGGAGTCAGAGCTGGCTCAACGGCACTTAACAGGCACCCGTGAGGGACACTGACCGATGTGCCAATGATATTAAAGTTACTGCTATGTTCAAAGCTTTTTAAAAAACTGAGGTAAAATGCACATATAATGAACTATTTTAAACTGTGCAAAGCAGTGACACTGAGTGCATCCACACTGCGGTGCACCCACCACCTCCCTTTAGGTCTAAAACATTTCTGTCACCCTGAAGACACCTCCGTGCACGCTAGGCAGGCACTGTGTCCCTCTGCTCCCCCAGGCCCCAGCAGCCGCCGACCTGTTTCTGTCTGCTGGATCTGCCGATTCTGGACATTTCATATCATTACAGTTATAAAATATGTAACCTTTTGCGTCTGGCTTTTTTCACTTAGCATGTTTTTCAGGGTTCATCCATGTTGTAGTAGCATTAACAGTTTTTTTTATAGCTGAATGATATCCCATCGTAGGTACTGACTTCATTTTGTTTATCCATTCGTTCGGTGGTGGACCCTTGGGCCGATGCTACCGTTTGGTTATTGTGGACAGTGCTGCTGTGTATATTGCTACCCAAGTATTCGTTTACCCATTTTTAGTTCTTTCAAGTAGATGCCTGGGAGTGGACCATCCGGGTCCCACGGTGAGTTTGCGTTTAGCCCTTTGAGGAGCTCCCGGGCTGCTCTCACCATGTTGCATTCCCACGGGCAGTGCAGGAGGGTTCAGATTCTCCCCGTCCTTGTCAGCGGTTGTTACTTTTCTTTTTGCTTTTTGTGAAGCCATCCTATTGGACGTGAAATGGTATCTCATTGCGGTATTTTCTAAGCTTCTAACTTATAAAAATCCTAACTCTCATTTTTAAAATATTCATTGGTACCTGGCAAGTTTTTACCCATCATTTGCTCTCTGTGCTGACTGCCTGTTACAGTGAGTCCACGCGGGCACACCTCCCTGTTCATGAGTCTCAGGAGGGGAGTGGAGTGTGCAGCCGTCCCGGCTCCCCTGTTCTCCTAGCGGATTTGCACCTGCTTTAAATATATTCCATCCTTTAAATATGTTGCATGTTAGCACTGTCAGCTTCCCCGCTTTGTTCTCCCTAAGCTTAGCCTCCGGTGAGTCCAGTCTGCCTCGCCCAGATACGTGGAAGCCCTACAAGCCCTGGTGCAATTGAGGTGATATTTACTATCCCTTCAGTATCATTTCCTCATGGGCTGACTTACCAGGAGCCTTGACCTCCCACGGCGCCCGTTCTCTGGCACACACTCAAGCCTTCTGACTAAGGTGTTCCCTAAGTGCTAGTTAAGTGAAAGGTATTTTAATTGACTTATATTATTAAAAATTCCTGGGAGACTTTTACACGGCATTTAGGGGTATTCGGTGATATACAGTAATATTTTGGGAAACCGATTGGGGTTTGGGGGTGGTCTTGGAGTGCATTATAGTTTTTCCCATGTAAAATACTAGAATACAAGTGACTGCTCTCTGAAATCACCAGCCAGGACATTTCCATGAACAGATGAGAGTCGAATAATGAGGGGTAGTTGTATACATGAATATGAATAAGAAAAAGGGAAGGGACGTCCTATGGGAATTCTGTGAAATTGAGTTTTAGTGCATCTGGCATAGACCCTGGGGTATTTTGACATATTTCATTGAGTGCCCTGCCCTCCACTTATTAAGCCCAAGACATGCTTTTTCTCTGTAGGAAAATTGAGCTTGGCGGACAGCAAGAGGAGGAGAAATGCTGAATGACAGCAGGAATCAGGGAATGGAATGGATGGATGAATGGGGCGGGGGGCCTTCATGCGGCCATCGCTCAGGCTTGCAGGCAGAGTAGAAATCACAGGGACAGAAACGCAGGGGAAGGCACCGAGCTCGCTGAAGAATCTCTGTGTCTGTCCGTAGTGACAGCAAGGAACGGGATAAGCTTGGAGGGCGGCAGCTTCACTTTCTATTGCTTCCCCTCCTTTTGAACCTCCCATCACTGGGCTAACACTGGAGACGGTTTAAAAACTCTTCAGCTGCAAGGCCAGTGAGCTATTACCCAAAGACCATGTGTGACTTGGAAACGCTTTATAAATCCCACAGCCTGGGACTTTCTGCTAAGAATGACATAATGAGGGAGAGGTAGCTTATTGAGGCAGGGTAGTAAAGACTTTGCTGTTCAAACAGAATGAAGAATAATGATTTGGAAAGGATGGCATTTGAAGCTGAAGGTAAGGCCGGGAAAGCCGTTTGGTCGGGCAACTAGAAGAGCTGGTGGAAAGAGCTGTGCATGAGGAATAACTTCAGTGAGCTCGAAGCTCAGACTTTCCTCCTTTCTCATGGTGCACCCCCACCATCTTCAAATACATTCTCAACTCCAGCAAGTCACTGCATAGGAGAATGGGCAAGGCTACCAGAGGGACATGCAGTGAAGGCAGCGATGACTCGGCCAGAGACGAAACTCCGTAGGAAAACATCAGCACGATCTGGAGGGCTTTTTGGCACTTTCCTTGCGAATGTGTCACTGATGAGCCCGTGTCTTACCACACAAGTGGAATGGGTCCTTTAGCCCGTGACTGTCTCCCTTTGCACAACAGCCTCCAAACAAAACTCGCGGAGACAAAGCCGAAGAGGACAGCAGTGAATGCGAGACTCATAACCACAGCACAGAGCACTTGAACTCGGCTCTGGATGCCTACCAGAATTAGCTCTAGGTGATAACAGTCTTGTTTTTTGAGACCACTCAAAGAGGAAATTGCCTCTTAAAGTAAAAAAGGTCATTTTATGATCAAGTTACTGAGTTATAATAGCAAGCAAATTAGACTTAGAACCCAACCCTGAATTTGAATTCAGCCTCCCCCACTTCCTAGCTGAGTGATCCTGACATTGTGAACCCCACATGTCTCAGCAATAAAACAGAGATGATCCTAATAAGGTTCTCTAACGTAATGCTAACGTAATGTTAAAACTACACTTTCAAAGGCACCCGGCACACTCAGCGCCTGGCTACTAGTCAGAGTATATTTTAGGTGCCTCTGAGTCACTGTCTTATTTCTCCTTTGCCAAGGCAATGCCTAGACTCCGTGCTCCCCGTGTTGGAAAAAAGAGCTTATGAGAGGGGCCCACATGTGAGAAAGGGAAGGCTTGTGTCAACGTGGGAACAGGACCAGAAACATTCAACGTCTTCAATATTAATTCATGCAAAACTTACTTCTTGACCATCTACTATGTGCAAGGCACAGAGCTGGCACTGAGAACACTGTAGTGACCAGGCAGACAGCGTCCCTGGCTTGCTGAAGCTCACGTTCTAGCGGCAGAGATGTCCTCACACAGTCGCACAAATGAATATAAATCTACACCTATGACAGGTATGTAAGGGAGGCAAAAAATTGTGAGTGTGCACCCATTATACATGCATAGTTAATTCTTTGTAACATACAAATAGGCTTATGTATTTTATATGTACATACATTTTATACATATAACTCTACTAATATGTACATAATAAAGCATTCACAAAATGGACCTTCTAAAACCAATATGATAAAAACAATTTACAAAAATAAAATTCTGTTACTTTCTTCCTAAACCCCCAATGGACGGCCTTGCACAGGTCTGTGGCCGACAGTTAATGGATTTGCTAGGTCAAGGTGTTGGGAATGAGGGCTCCAAACCTTCTAGGCACAGGGCACGTGCAAAGGCCCCGTGGGAGGAAGAAGTATCAGGGAGGAGGGCCCGAAAGAAGGTCAGAGTGGGCAGAGCACAGAGGGCACAGGAGGGGTGATGAGAAGTGAGGTAGACAGGCCAGGGCAGAGCCGCACAGGGCCGGGGGCCAGCCTAGGTCCCTGAGTCTCTATCCAAAGAGTAGGGAAAGCTACTGAAAGGTCTTAAGCAAGATCTGGTCTTCAGACAGGGTCAGAGTTGGGTTGTGAAAAGACCCTTTTGGGTGTGGGAAGAGTGGTAGTAGGGAAACAGGGGGCAGAAGTGGAGAGAGAGACTCTGGTGACTTGGGCCAACCTGATGATGGCAGTGGTTTGGGGAGATATTTAGGAAATAAATTGACTGGCTTTGCCTACGGGTCAGGTGTGGACTTTAGGGAGGGCGAGGAGTGAGGGATGATGCCTGAGTTTTTCACTTACACAACTGGATGGCGATGGCCGTGAGTGGGACAGGGGCACTCAGAAAAGAGGGCATCACAGGTCTCAAGTCACGAGCCAATAAAACTGCAGGGTTGTTGGAGGCACAATCATGGGGCGGCAGCGCCCACCTAATGCTGCGGTTGCACCATTGGCCTCAGGGAAGGGACGGGGAAACAAGGGGGCTCTAGGCTCTAAGAAGGTGGTGTTGACATGATGGGCCAGGGAATGGAATCGGGAAAGTTGCAAAGTGAAGACAGGGAGAGAGCATGGAGGGCCCCTTGGTCTGAAGGCATTTTGGAGTGGAAGAACAGCTGGGGAGGGCTCAGTCAGCCAGCTGTGGCCCTGGGCACCCCGAGGACCATGTGCCCACCAGGGTCAAAGTGCAAGAACCGTCTTTTAGTTCTCTCATGAGGTAGGCAGCTGTCACGGTGAAGGTGAAGTGTTAGAGTGAATAATTAATTACTCGATGGACTTAAAGTTGGTGTTATGAAGATGAGTCATCAGCTGGTTAGGTCAGCGGTCGTGTGCTGCATAGTGTTTCTGGAATTCTTTATTTAGGGAAACATGAGACTCTAAAGTAGGAGCTCCTTGGACCTGCAACCTCTGATGCCCATGGGAGGCCCAGCAGGGCGCTTGCTGCAAGCCTGGTTGTCCCCATGGCTTAGCGTCTGGAAAGAGGGATGGATGCCACTGGTGTGTTTTCAGTCCCTGGTCACGGCCTGAAATCCAGGCAATGTCCACAATGCACAGACTGTGCCCAGTGGAGGCACATCAGGGGCCCTGGCCTCCGCAGGAACAGAGAAGGGGTGACTCTGGCTGCTGCCACCACCTTCTCCTACAGGTGGCGTTTGGGAGGCTGCACTAATTGCAGCAGTATATGAAATGGTTATTGGATTACCAAATAGTATTAATAATTAAGTTGTCATCAGAACAACTGCTATCACATGATTTGGCTTTACGTGCTAGGTGAGTGAGGAGACAAAGTGCCTGGTCTTTGGGTTCCAGTTTCAGCCTGCCCCCACTCACTGTGTATTGTTGTCAGCACTGAGTTGTTGTGGGGTTAAATCAGATAATCCAGGTAGGGCGGTGCCTTTGCATCCAGAGCTACCCCTTCCATCATCCTCCCCTCCCCTGACACCCGCCCAAACCTACCCCCATTAGGGGTGTGAAGAGGGCCCAGCTACTCCTGGCCCCAGGCTACTCCCCATTCCTGCTGTTTTACTTAACCCTCTGCCTCATGAAACTTCCCACAGTCACCCACTTTGAAGGTGCCATCTGCTCCCCCAAAACCCGTATTGATAGGACAATCAATGTTAGCTTATTATAAACCGCAATCGCTAATAGTCATAAAGGGACACTCTGTGCATCAGAGAGCGTGCGTACACGTTGGCAAAGGTCAGGGCCAACAACAATAAAGCCCACAGTTTGCACAAGGTTTGGTGGTTTTAAAAGTGCTATTGTTCTCCCCTTTGATCCAGCCTCAGACAAGGGGCTCGGCACATCTTGTGGCTTTTGCTACGTGCTTGCCAAACAGACACATGTGCTGGTTAGAAGGTTCAGTTATTGTTCTCATTTCAAAAATCTTGAAATGAACAGAGGAAAAATATTTAACATTTATAGTAACTTGGAACCAAATACTCTGATATTACTGACCTGTGATCCCATTGCGTTTTTATGACATTTGTAAACTGTTGAAATGTTGACTCGTATGATGCGGAAGGGAAATCCAATAGGTTTGCATCCCGTTTAAAAGAAGGAACAGCTACATCAATGGACGGCACTCACCGGCTGTGCGTCTGCCGAGCGACAGCTGGGAGGAGAATGTTAGAAGCAGCCCCTTAGTGGCCGTCCCCTGGAGTCTCCTAGCTGACCTCTCACAAAAGTCACACAGAAGACCCGGTCTGTCATCCAGACATTGCTGTGGTGGTAGACTTCCAGTGACACTCAGGGGTTATGCTTTACTGGAAAAGGAGACCTGAGAGGTGATCATGGAAGTACTTCTTTTGTTTGTTTGTTTGATGCAGCTCTGTCTTATTCTTCCTTCTCCCTGCACATTGCTCCGCCCCTACGCACTGTCCAGTCTTCCTCAGAGCAGAATCGGGCATGGCTGCTTTCCCTTTTTCATCTTAACAGGTATTTCCTGGCCTGGTCCCTCGCTTCCTCCCACCTGGATTACTCCCGCCGTGTCTCTGGCTGCTCTTCTCACCTCCACTTCCCTCCGCCTCAGTCCCTCCTGCTGCACCTGCTAGTCTGAATTACTGAAAACACTGTTCTGCTCGTGGCATTTCCTACCCATGAACCGTCAAGGTTCTCTTGTAAGACAGAATTCAAAATTGTTTGCTGGGCATTTGAGGCTGTTCATGGCCTGGCCTTACCATTCCTTTGCAAATTCATTTCCCTAAACTCTCCAACCTTTCTCTTCAACTGGTTTGCCAGACTCACAATGCCCTGGGTGCAACCCCTGCACCCAAGCTGCTGTCATTCTCTCCATCTGAGGTACCTCCTGCTCTCCTAGCCATAGCTATCTTTGAATGTTGGGCTGAACCCCCTCCTCCAGGAAGCCTTCTCTGATCTCATTGATCATGGAGAGCTCCTTCTTAAGTCTTCTGTAGCTCACAGTACAGACATTTGGCCTTTTAAGAATGCATTCTATGCTTATTCATTTTTTATAAGTATGCATCAGGAAGAGCATTGCTTATTAATTCTTATTAATCGGTAGTGGCTTCCTGGAGCCCTAAGCTAGACAGGCTCTCTCGGAGCACCGCAGGAAAGAACGCATTAATCGATTGGTCATGTCTGCCATGGACACAGGATTGGAAAATTGTAGCATAAGCACTTCATATTTCCGGTTTATGGGAAGATGTCCGTCACTGATGGTAAACTTCCTGAGGGCAGGGCCTTAGTTATATGTCTTCCGTGCTCTGTAGGGCGGGTGGATATATAGTTAGCAACAAGTGTGTGCCGATTTCTGAGGGTTGCTTAATTGGAGGATTTTGGTTTTAAACCAAAATATAAGAAGAATGGAATAAAATAGTCATTGTCCTGTTTTTAAGTCACACGTTTCAACATGGCTGCTATTTTAAACTGCCAGGTTAGAAATTTATATGCTTTCCAAGTGTCTGCACGTAAGGGGATGTTGCCTTTGTCAATGGTTTCATGAATTAGCCAAGCATCATAGAATCAAAAAAATTTATAGCTGCTCTGGAAGGAGATCCTGAATTCAATGTCAAGGGAACTGGCATATAACCAGATATTTCAGCCTTTAGTACCAAAATGACTTTTCTATATGACAAACATAGCCCCCACAAATGAGGAACTGAGAAAACACGCTTAAAGTATTCAAATGGACACTGTTGGTTAAGACAGAGATCAATATTAAACACGTGTGTTTCCATCTGACACAGTTAATTGAGGATGCAGGGCTGAGATCTCCCTCAGATATACGGATTCAGCTTAACAGAAAGACCTTTAAGGCCCGAGTAAACCAGTACTGGGGGCAGGGGAGCAAGTGGGAAATGTGGAAGTTCAAGTCTGCAGGGAAGGCTTTCTTCTGGGTCCAATCCATTGCCAACAGCCCTGCTGCGGTGGCTGGAGATGGGAGAATAAGGATGGGGCAGATGGCACGGGAGGGCTGTGTTTGAGCCCCAGGTTGCTCTTCAAAGGGGTTTTCTGTGACCTTTAAAAAGATTCCAGCTTTGAAATATGCTCACGATGAGTGTTAATGAGGTTACAACATAATGGTGACATCTTGTTCATGTCACAAATGAAACACATTTTCTGCACAAAGGTGGTCAAGCCCAGATTCAGAACGGAGAGCAGTAACAAAGCTGGTGCCCAAACATCCAGGCAGTTCATTAAAAGAACCCAGACAACTGGATAGGGTAAAAATGGAGCCATCAATCTAATGATGCGGTCCCTGCCGGCAAATCAGAAACAAGGACCTGGACATTTCCATTTCTACCTGTTCGCATTGGTGTCCAGAGACGAAGCCCCAGGGAACCGAGTTTCGCAGTGTGTGGTGATTGAACTTGGGTTCCGAGCCCAGAGCTGTCATACCTTAGCTGTGAGATCTTGGATGAGCTTCAAAATTCCTGAGCCTTAATTTCCTCCTTGTAGAGAAAACAATTAGGTTATCTTTATTTATTTATACAGGGTATACCCTACCAAAAGACGGAGCTTCTGAATCTTCCTTAAAATCTCCTTGCCCAAAACGCACTCTACCCTACGCCCTCCCCAGGCAAAGTTCAATGTGTTCCTATGCACTGTCTACATTTCGCTGGTCTCCATCGTAGTGCTTATTACGCTAACCCCCCCACTGCCCACTCCTCCCCACTCCTCCCCACCCGCATAGTGCATGAGGGCGGCGACCAGCGTCTTTTGGGGCCTCCACCACATACACGGTTCTCAGTGTTGAATGATGACTGATGGGATGAATGAATGGATGGCTGGGGCAGGAGGGTGGAGGTGGGACATCTTCCCCCAGCCCTTACATCCACCCAGACCTTGAAAAGGTAACAGGTCGTCAAAGTTCTGCTTCCTTGGTCTCACTCGGTCAGGGAAGTGTGTGGACAAGCTGGAAAGCCTGTGGGCCCCACAGTCACATGCCTGGGCTCAAATCCAGCTGTGTCCAGTTAGCTGTGCGACTTCATACTTACGTCCTCTGTGCCTCAGTATTCTCCTCTATAAATCAGGATAACAACAGTCCCTCCCTCAAGAGGTTGTGAGTTTAAATGGAGCCCCGTGGGTAAGAGGGCTACACCTGTGTCCGACACATGACTAATGCTAGATAGGATTTTTTGTGTGCAAATTTCAGGTTAAAAAGTCTTTCCTGGCCCTCAAATTCTTAGTGGATACAACTGTTCCTTCCACCCGCCCTATTCCCATCTGTCTCTGTCTTGATGGTACTTCTCTCTGAAATTACCTTTTTGAATCTACTAGTTTTTTGCGCCCTACTCCTCTGGCCATGCTTACTCCATGAGGAAAATGATTGGACAGTGTTGTTTCCGTGGGTGACCAGCATCTTAGAGGTTTAATACATGAGAAGCAAAGGACTGGATGAATGACTACCGACAGAGAAAGGGTTTGCTCTGGGCCTGGCTGTTATTCCGAGCTGTGTCTCGTTCCTGCCTGGTTGGGAGAGGCACACTTACCCTACTGGCATCAGGGCTAACCCCCCAACAAGCACCGACTGGGGGGCCAGAGGGTGGTGGGTCAACCAGAAAGTAGGCCTTTTAGATTTTAAAATAACTACAGAGGGGAAAGAGACTAGCAGGAGGCGAGTCCCCAGGGAAGGGGATTTGAGAAGGGATGTGACACAGATTTGTAATAACCAGAAAAGGAGGTGTTGGAAGGGATAACAAAAGATGGTGTGGTGGCTGTGTTGCCATGGAAACACTGCTTGGTGCCCGAACCAGAAGATAAGCTGCTTCTTCAAAGTGAATTTCAACTTTACAGCTTGAAATATGCTCTTCCCTGGGCCCCGACCCTGTGGATTGGCAGATAAGCAGCCAAGAGGTAGAGATCATGGTCTCTACCTCTAGCGCATGGTCTCCTGGAGCTGGAGATCTACCAGGCAAACGTTTGTGGGGAGCTGAGAGAGAGGACTTGGCTGAGAGATGGGAGGCTGTGCGTGTGAGCAGCTCACCATGCAAGAGGATATTTCTATGTCTACCCTACCTGGATTTCTGGGGCCTCCCCAACACCAGGCATTCTGATGTTAGCCTCAGAGAGCGCCCACATCACGGATGCCCTGGGGAGCTTCTTAGACATGCAGATTCCTCGGGCTCCACCTAAGACCTCTGAGTCAAACCCCTTGGGGTGTTGCTCAAGGAATCTGAATTTTACATTTCCCCAGGTGAAACTTAAGACGTCAGATGTGGGAACCAGTGCTTCTAAGCCTGTTCCTCTGTCTGAAGGGCCCACAGGGGCAAGGTTAGGGGTGGTGGGCTAGGCAGTGGCCCAGGCATTGGTCTAAGTGGCACAAAAACATGGGTGAGTGGCACAGTATGACTAGAAGCATGAGGAGGTGGGTAAAGGGGCTGGAGGCACAGCAGAGTGGGTCAATATGGGGCTCTGGAGTGAGTCCACCTGGGTTTGAATCAAGCCTCCACTGTTGACAAGCCGGCCACGGGTCCTCATCTGAACAGTGGGATAGATCATAGTAGCACTTCCTGATAGGGTTATCACGCAAATTCTTTGAGTTCATATCTGAACAGTGCAGGGCACAGGTGGGCAGAACCACAGGGTAGAAGAGTCTGGGACTCCAGGTTTAGAGAAAAGCCAGCAGACTGCCTTTGGACCATGAGAAATCACCTTTTATTGTGTTCAGGCACTGAGATTTGGGGGTTGTTTGTTGCACAGCGTTGGACTTCCCTGACTAATACAAGGCTGTTAACAAGTGATCTGCTGGCTGTGAGGATTCAAGCAGTGTGCAAGGATGCTCTGCAGAGGGCAAGGGCAGACAGAATCAAGTCTTTGGGTTGGTTAAGAGTTTCTACTGCACACCAAATTCTCTCTGGAAGAGTTATCTATGTGGTTGGAAGGAAAACTTGGACAGAGGGCTGTTCCCACACAGACTCAGTTCCTAGGAGCTGCTCTTTCCCTGGGAGCTAACTGTGTTTCTCTCCATTAGCTTATAGCTTGACTTACTGCATATTGGCCAACACATGGAGAGAGAATCCTGCTTCCCCACTGGGGGAAATTTCAGTGGCGGTGGAATGAGCAGAGGGACTATGGAACTGTATCCTGTGAAATATCCCAAGTCACAAAATAAACAAGGGAAACTTGTAACACTAAAATAATCATATGGAGCCAAATACAAACAGTCACATGAATTTTAAGGTGGAACTGGAAATTTCAAGGAAGATTCCCAGCAGCTCCCGAAGGCTTCCTGTTCCCTGGAGTAAGCATCCCTGTTTTATAGGTGAAGAAGCTGGGGGCACAGAGAGACTAATTGATCAGACCCAAGACTGCATAGCAAGCAATTGGGCTGCAGCCAAGCTCTCTTGTTTTAGAGCTTGCACACTGACCACCAGGCTATATTTCAAACTCCTTTACACGTGTTAGTGTGTGCACCTATCCGTATTAGAGCCCAGAGTGACAGGTGGTGGGTGTCTCTTCCCAGGCCCACTTCCACTCTGAGTGGCTTCATGGTGCTTAGCTGCAGGCCCCAGCCACAGTGGCCCATGGCTGGTATCATAGGACACTTTATGTCCATCTCTCCCCTCTCCTTTTTTAAAGTTCAAGTATAAGAGGCAAAGCCATCTGTCCTCTTTCTGAGCCGAGTCTATCTCCCCTTCCTGTAACTTCCTGGGTGCTGTGATGCTTGAAGATGGATGCCCCAGTGTAAAAACCCAAATCAATAAGTGATCCTTAAATGAAAAAATTAATCATATCACAAAAGGGCTTGCCTAACATCTCTGGTAAGGTTAAGTGTTTGTTTACAGATCATTAACTACATAATTAATTTCTTTTTTCCCAACATAAGCCTCATAGGGAAGACAGCATCTGTCTTGTCAATTCTGTGTTCCTAACATTTAGCATTAGACCTGACCTGTAGTCATGCTCAGTAAATGTTTGTTCATTACATGAAATGTTCCCTCCCCCCACCCCGGTGCCATTCGTCTTAGCCTGGATTACGGGAAAGCTGCTCTGCATCATGAAGAGCTATGGAGGGATTTGGGAGTGGGGGGAGGAGGGAAGGCACACACAGACACTGGGCTTGTTCCTGAGCAGGCCACCAGTTGGTGTCAAGGGCAACTGCTGGATCTTGAGGTGTCCTCTTCCAAAAGTCTGCTGAAGACACATTTGGGAGGGGTAGTGAGGAGGAAGGGAAAAGAGTTCAGTGTTTGGCTTCTAGCTTGAAGTGGCCAAGTTTCCCTCCTCCCCTCCACCCACCAAGGAGTTTTAACTCCTTACACGTCTGGATGGCCCTGGGGTGGACACAGAGTGTCCCTGTATGCCTCATACCTCAGCAGCCGCTGAGAAGCCCCAGCACAGGGACATGGGCATGACAATGAGGCTGTACCCTCTTGAAGCTGGTTGGAGTCCATGTGGAGCTGGCCGTGGTGGGGGGGAGGAAGCAGTCCAAGCCCCAGAGACACAGGGGACAGGGCGAATCCAAGGAGGCCTGTGGAGTGTCTGTGGCACCGTCTGAGAGTGTTTGTCCCATCTCTGCACCTGCAATACTGAGCCAAGCTGGACAATCCCTGATTGTTGAATTCCTGGAAACCTTCCCTGACCCGTCCTGCATTTATGTTTCCAGGACACCTTGGAAGGTCTGATGCACCAACCGAGAGTGTTTCTCCTGTCTCTGCACCTGCCTTGCAGAGCACAGCTGGACACGCCCTAATTGTTGAATGCCTGGAAACCCTCCCTGATCTGTCCTGCATTTGTGTTTCTAGGCCCTCTTCCATGGGCTTGTGGGACATTTAGAGAGAGAATCCCCACTTCCAAATCCTGCCGCTGCTGTAGACTGCGTAAGGCTAGAGCACAGGCCCAGCTCCAGGGGTCTGCTCCCCTGCTGGCCCCTTCTTCCAGGAGTCCTTGCTATCCACCTCTACTCCTTCCCCAGGCTCCTTCCCTGAACTCCCAAACCTTTTTTCTGCTTCTTGGGTACTGAAGTTTAAGCTATTTAACTGGCAGCACAGATGCATTTGACTTGTGTGGTAGAACCAGTGCTCTGAAATGCAATAAATAAAGTTGCACAAGAGAATGAGACCCGTAATCAGCTGCTGCTCTTACTACTTGAAGAGGCTCACGTAGCAGTCATCAGACTGCTCTCAGCCCGGTCCAGGGCTATCCATCACCCTCCACTAAAGGCTGTCATTGCCGCACACGGTCTTACCAAGGCAGGGCAAGGATACACAGCAAATGAGGATGCCTTCGGCTGGACGCAGAGAGGTTTGGGGTTGGGAGAGGTGGGTGATGTCTGACCCTAGGCAGAATTTCTTTACACCAGGGTCACGATCTCTCACAATGCTTGTTAAAAATGTAGTGCATCAGTCTGGGGTACTCTTAGCTGAAAGTCCCCAAAACCCCGATTCAAACCAGCTTAAACAATAAGAATAATATTGCTCCCGTAACTTGAAGAGTAGAGGTAGGAGAGATTTCGAGCCTGGTTGAGTCATTGGCTTAATGACACTGTCATCAGAGACACAGCTTCCTTCTGTCTCTCCACCCTGCTGTCTACACCGTCAGCTTTGTCCTAAGATTGACTCACTTTTGCAGTCAGAAGATGGGGTCACATGCTTCCTGTCCAGCAGGGGAGAAAATCTCTTTCCACTGCCGTGGAATGTGAGTCCTTTCATTCTGTCTGGGCTGGCTTCCCCAGGACAGGTGCCAACCCTTGGGCCAGAAGCAGTCCCCAGGATAGTGCCAAGAACTGATAGGATCAGACCAAATAGAAGCCCCCACTTGCCCAGGAGCTGGGGCTGGGGTAGAACCCAGAAAACCTGGAAGGAATGCAGACGGGAGAAGGGATCGGTATTGGCAGACTCCCAAGAAAAGCCCCGCCTCCTGCTGTGGCTCTGGAGGGTGCGCAGGGCACACAAAGTGAGGCGCGCCGAGTGGGGGGCACGCGGGGCCAGGCTTTGATGACACTTGCGGCAACACAGGGTCAACCTTACTCAGAACTGAGCTCGATAATTATTTCCTCAATTAAAAATGCAAAACTGGCCAAATTTGATCAAACTGGGAATTCATCAACATGGCCCTTTCCTGGAAAGATTGAGCTGGGATGAAAAACCAAACATAAACCCAGAATGGCCCCCTAAACAGTCAAACAGCCTTAGTCCTGGGCCCTGTAAGGGACAGAACAGGATGACTCTGAGAAGGCGCTGTGTGGTCCAGCAGCCTGTGAAAAGCTGGGCGCTCTTGTGTCAATGAACAGAAGGTAGCAGCAGGGCCCGAGCCCCAGGATGCTGCAATGCCACTTAAAGTCCAACATCTAAGACAAGCAGGGACTTTTTTTTTTTTTTTTTTTTTTGAGAAGCAGCTGCATGGCAGTGAAAATGACACATATTTTAAGTCAAAATACCTGGAGGCTCAATTATCTAACTCTTGCCAGTGGTGTGACCTTGAACTTCCTTGAGCCTCCATCTCCTCACTGTGAAATAGTGTAATAAATGTAACTCAGGCTTAGCTGAAATACTGGAAGTGGACGCCACTTTGTGGAGGACACAAAAACAGGAGGACATCCATCATCGCTCTGTGTGTCTCCCTCCGGGGCTCTTGGCTCCGCGTGTCAGGAGTGCAGACTTCCTCCCCACCCCTCTCTCTACCTTCCACCCACCTCCTTCAGGGTCTAGCTCAGGCTCTGGCTCCTCCCTGAAGCCCCCTTGGCCTCCCAGACTCCTCTACTTGCCCCCCTGCGTGTACTATCTGCTCCCCATTGGTCATTCACATGGACTGCCTGTTGACCACTTCCGAACTGCGGTCCTGAACTGCCAAATATACCTGTCACTCCTCAACTCACCTGCACCTGCAAATAAAGAACTGTGTTTCCCACCCATTCTACCTTAAAGGAGCTCCTTAGAATGTGGGAGTGGAGCAAACCTTGAAATCACCTGTCACTCTACATGACAACTCAGAAAGGTGAAATGACCTGCTGAAAGTTACTCAGGTGGGTTTGGAGGCAATGTTTTTGCCTCCCTAGGTCATGCCCCTCGGAGCAGAAGGGAACCCCAGCCGTCCCTCTGCCCCCCAGGAAGGGTCGGGTCATTGCTCCTCCCTTCTGTGGGTGGAAACAGGCAGGAGGTCCTCTGGAAGACTAACCAGAGTGGTTTGTTTGCAGTTCAACGTTAAAAAATCCACTGAGCCTGTCCAGCCCCGAGCCCTCCTCAAGTTCCCAGACATCTACGGGCCCAGGCCAGCTGTGACAGCCCCGGAGGTCATCAACTACGCCGATTACACGCTGAGGAGCACAGAGGAGCCGGCTGCGTCTGCCAGCCCTCAGGCCCCGAAGGACAGCCGCCTCAAGAGGCAGGTCACAGAGGAGCTGTTCATCCTTCCTCAGAATGGTAGGGGTCCCCTGCCCCTCACTCTTCCATGAGCAACACTAGGGGGCTTGTCAGTGTCTGTGTGGACACTGGGCGTGGCCAGCCCCCGAGTCTGTGACATTTGACACAGAGCAGGCAGGTGGGCACAGGGTCTCAGGATTACTGTCCTTTATTCCTGCTACCATATTGCCATGTGGCTTCTCCCCAAGGCCCCCAGCTTTTCACTAGGAAATGGGGAGTCTCTTTCAAGTCACGTGTACAGCTAGTAAGAGGGGATAAAGAGTCTTGGCTAAAACCCTGGGTTCAGAGTCGTGAGTTCAATTCTCTGCCCTCTGACATACTTGTTGTGTGGCTTTGGTGATGTTGCTCATTTCTTTGGGCTTCAGTTTCCTCATCTGTAAATTGGGTTCATACTGTTACCTGCTTGGTAAAGTTTTTGTAAAGTGTAAATAAAATAATGCATATAGCCCTGTCTGGTGTGGCTCAGTGAATTGAATGCCAGCCTGCAGACAGAAAGGTCATTGGTTCAATTCCCAGTTAGGGCACATGTCTGGGTTGTGGGGGCATGCAAGAGGTAACTGATTGATGTATCTCTCACATGTTGATGTTTGTCTCCCTCTCTTTCTCCTTCCTTTCCCCTCTCTCTAAAAGTAGATAAATAAAATCCTTAAAAAAACAATGGGTGTAAAGTGCTTAGCTCAGGGTCTGGCACTAGGATGTCATCAGAATATAGTGTTGTTGTTATTGTTTCTATTCTCCTCATCAGCATCAACATGAAGAGTGTGGCTCCTTTAGGTGGGTAGTGCTAGGCTGGGCACAGGGCCAGAGGTGCGAAGCAGAGACAGTCCTTACCTCGAAGGATCATGCAGGCCTTTGTGAGGACTTGAAAACTGCAGCTGGGAGAATGGATTGTGTTGTTTGGGATTGTGTTTCATGTGGTTGGAGACAGAGGTGGAGTCGGGGAAAGCAGAAGCAGCATAACCAGCTTTGACATTGACCCCACTCCTGACACATGTCCTGGACTGGGTCCAGCTTTACCCCATGCTGCCCAGGCACCAAGGGCCCCTCCGACCTAGCTCACAGTGATTAGACTGGCATTTCTGGAAGAACAACTCACACAGTGCCTACGGCATGAGTGAATCCTGGTTGGCTTTTAGCCTTCGGGTTTGCCAGCTCACATTTTAAATAGATTTAAACTACATCTGCCAAGAACTTGTGAAACAATTGCTTTGAGGCCACTTGGGGGTGCTAATTATAATCATTATCATGGCCCTGGCCCGTGTGGTTCAGTTGTTTGGAGCATTGTCTCATAACTGAAGGGTTGTGGGTTCGATTACCAGTGAGGGCAAATACCTAGGCTGGGGTTTGATCCCCAGGTTGGGTGTACTTGGGAAGCAACCAATTGATGCTTCTCTCTTGCATCACTGTTTCTCTCTCTCCCTTCCTCTCTCTTGAAAAGCAATGAAAAAAAAATGTCCTCAGGTGAGGATTTTTTAAAATTGTAATCATGAAGGGCTCCCTTTTCTTGGGGGCCCAGGTTTCTCAAGGCTTGGATGAAGCCAGGGTTGGACACTCTGTAAAAGGAGAGCAAATCAGAGTCTGGAACTTCGGAACATTCAGAACACATTAGCTTGCCTCCTCCTTCTCATGCTTCCTCATTCCTCTCCGCTTCTGTAAGACAACAACGAAGTTCTTTTCCCACAAAAGTCTACCAAAAGGTGATTGGCTCAGCAGGCACTGACCAGAGGTGAGGGCGCACAGGGACGAGAACGCCAGGTGCATCAGACACGGCGCCCCGACGTGCTGAAAGAACGTGGTCTGCTCCCATGAGCGATGCTCCTCATCAGCTCCTTTGTAGACTCGGTTTGTTTTTTCTATTTTATTTTGAGTACAGCTCAAATTCCCTATTCTTAAAGCTGAATCCACTCCTGCTTCTCCAAGCAGTGCTGGCTTTGGTTTGGCTTTGGTTTGGTTTTGATTCTGGAGGCTGAGGTGGTCTGACTGCGAAGAGTTCTGGGCACCCGACGAGCCCCTTCTGACACTGGTCCGGCTGCGGTTGTCCCTGTGGTGCCTTTGGAAGCCACACGGGTCCTTGTGCACATGTATCTCACGTGACACATTGCTCACTTCCTGGCCAATCTGTTCCTTGTTTAGATGCACCAGGGATATTTTTCACTACTTGTAAGGAACCCAATGATGAACCATTTTGGAAATTAAATACTCCTTTATATTCCTGCCCTGTAAATTAGTTCTGAAAATCAAAATTTTTTAAATTCCAATTTGCTTAAAGTGGAGTCTGTGGCAGCTGCTGGACCCTTTAATTCTTGTATTATATTTGAATAATGAGAATCTTCCAGATGTTTGGCTTCTGTTCAAGTGAGGGGCAGAGCAAGAAGTATTTCTGGTTTTAGGAACTTCTGATTTAAAGATAAGGTCAGTCCATTCATTCAGCAAGTATTTATTGAACATGCGCAAAAAATCATATCCACTATCCCTGACCTTGCCCCCAGCATCTCCTGACTCATTCTTTGACATATCTATGCGGCCGTGCACTCCTGGGGAGCCGACTGGACTCTGTGGGAGAGGCGGAGCTAGAGATGGGTGGGGATGGTTTGCCTGAAACGGGGTGGCCAGAACCACACAAGCTGTGGCAGTTTTTCTTACTGAAAGCTCACCACGGGCCAGGCCTTGGGCTACATACTTTCCCTACTTTATTTGATTTGATGCTCATGTTAACTCTAGGAGGAAAGCTGTTGCCATTCCTGTTGTAAAGATAAGGGAACTGAGATTTGAAGAAATGAAGTAACTTGTTCAAAGTCACATAACTATTTTGTCACAGCCCAGGTCTGACACCAAGGCCCATGTCTTGACCGCTGGGCTGTGATGGTCTCTTGAAATGCAAGGCCCCGGGCCGCAGGAGCTTCCACCATGATTTTGCACCTGCCTAGGAAGCTTTGGGTTTAGGTTGGTGGCACAGATGGCAGAGATGGGAAAGGTGTGACTCGAAAAGCAGGACCCCAGTGTGGGTGGCAGTGACGCCTTTACCTTCTCAACAGGTGTGGTGGAGGATGTCTGTGTCATGGAGACCTGGAACCCAGAGAAGGCCGCCAGCTGGAACCAAGCCCCCAAACTCCACTACTGCCTGGAGTATGACCAGCAGAAAGCGGAACTGTTTGTCACTCGCTTGGAAGGTATGCTTGCAGTTGACTTTTGGGGACTTCCGTGAGCCTGTCTCCCCCGGAGGGGCTGTGCAGGAGTGACGGGAGCATCCGCGGAGGGGGGACTGGTGCTGGATTCGCACTCTGTAACAAACAGACCCGGAAACGTGTGATGCTCAGCCACATAGGGGTTTTTCTCTCTCTCAAATAACAGTCCGAGTGGAGATTCCTGGTGGGCAGACGTCTTTCCTCCAAATGGTGATTCAGGGACCAGGCTCCTTCCACCTGTGGCTTCATAATCCTCTCAGGCCTCCTCATCATCTGTGTCTAGCAGGTGGAAGGAGAGGGAGAATGGGGAGAGGATGCAACTGTTCCTTAAACACTACTTACCTGTGCTATGCATCACTCTTGCTCATATAGCATGGGCTCTAACTTAGTCACATGGCCTTCAAAGGAGCCTGGGAGATGCGGCCCAGCAGGTGCCCAGCAAAAGAAAGAAACGGGGCTTTGGGGAACAGCTAGCCATCTCTGCCATAGGTGCCTTTGACATTGTACAGGGCTTTGTGCTGCATACAGAGGGCGTTCTGACTGGTCGGCATGTTTCGAACCAGGTCGTCTTTCCGAAGGGGTCAGGGTGTCCCTGGCCTCTCTACTCTGACAATTCACGTTACCATCAGCGAACAAAGCCAAGACTTTGCAAAGGAATCAGGGCTGGGGTGCTCTGTGGGCAGGAAAAATTGGACGTTCATATTTAGTTTAATTTTTTCAGATAGTGCCTTTTCTTTTTCATTTTTAGTTTTTTTTTAGTATTCTTGCATACTTTTTAATATTTGGTCTTTACAATGGTCCCATTTTGCAGATTAGGGAACTGAGATCTGGCAAGATCAGGTGACTTGTCTAAGATCACTCCAGCTCACTGGTACCAGAGCCAGGACCACACCCAATCCCCTTGCAGCTCCGTGGAGTTCTTTCTGTGAGGACTCATGGCCTCGGTTCTTCTCCTCCCGGGAACATCGGCTACCACGACTCGTCATCATTCAGGCCCACTCCCACAGGTCCCAGGTGTTCTCATTGTGGAGCACTGGAAACACCAAGGTGCAGAACATAAAGCAACATTCATGAGGTAGCGGCTCAGTGAGTCACATCGCAGGTGGTTGTGTGGCAAATACCTAAAGTACAGAACAATTGAATTGTGCCAGGAACACAAATAAACATCACCAGAAGTTTCTGGGCTCCAGCACCTTGGGGACATCTCAGAGTCGTGAGGTGGGAAGGGCTCTGGGAAGCACCAAGTCTCGTCCCAGTGCTCCAAGGAAGATCAGCCTGCACTGACACTCTTCCCCTCAGCTAAGAGATCCATCTCTCGCTGTCTTTCTGCAAGGCGATTCTACAAAGCCAAGGTGGTCAGCCCCAGGGTTTGTCCGCACACCCATGGTTATGACCTTCAAGCCGGCTTCTGCAGCTCAAAGCAGGGCTGTGCTTCTCTCCTCCCTGGGTTCTCGAGAAGTTCCTTGTCAGTGTTGCTTTGTCCCTGGCTGCAGCTGTGACCAGTGACCATGACGGAGGCTGTGACTGCTACATCCAAGGCAGCGTGACCAACAGGACGGGCTCAGTGGAGGCCCAGACAGCCCTGAAGAAGCGGGAGCTGCATACCACCTGGGAGGAAGGCCTGGTGCTCCCCGTGGCGGAGGAGGAGCTCCCCACAGCGACCCTGACACTGACCCTGAGAACCTGCGACCGCTTCTCCCGCCACAGTGTGGCTGGGGAGCTTCGCCTGGGCCTGGATGGGGTGTCTGTGCCTCTGGGGACTGCCCAGTGGGGGGAGCTGAAGACTTCAAGTAAGGTAGGACTGCCTCCCTCCAGGAAAGGTGAAACCTGGCAGTAGAGCATGGAACAAGCTTTAGAGAATCTCCCAGCGCAGGTGTGTGTGTGTGTGTGTGTGTGTGTGTGTGTGTGTGTGTGTGAGAGAGAGAGAGAGAGAGAGAGAGAGAGAGAGAGAGAGAGAGAGAGTGTGTGGGTGTAAGGAAGGCTGGAGTCTTACCTGGGTGGAGGGCTGGAGCAGACCCATAGATTTGAGATTCCTGGCATCAAGTTTTGCTTCTAGCTTGCCGGGCAAAGACCTTCCCTGCCGTCATGTTAAAAGTGTGTTGGGTCTGGTGCTGGCAGTATTATCCTCATTTACATTATTTCTACTTCCTATGCACCTACCATGTGCCAGGCACTGCCAGGGAGATGAGCACCACGTGGTGCTGTGCTTCCCCATTTACAGACCAGGGGCCTGAGCCTTAGAGTAGCTCAGCCACCCGCGCAGGGTCGCCCATCTGGGACACGGCAAGCTCTGCCTTGAGGCCAGGTTGGCCTTGCCGTAAATCGCGTGCCGTCCCCTTGCCACCACACCCTGGAAGTGCCTGATGGTGTGAGGCGCCGGTAACAGGTGCCTCTCCCGCTGGACCCTGCAGGGACAGGGGTACACTTTCACTCCCCACCTGCATCCCTTTTTGCCATAATCTCTTTCTTGCCTTATTTTTCTCTTTTTCCAAGGCTCAGAAAATTGGTAAACATTGAGTCACTCTCAGCTGGAACTAGGTTGTTCCAAAGCACACGCTCTAATTAATGTGTGGTTTGGGATTCGTGTGGAATCATAGCTGGAGGCCCTGGGAAGGAGAATGAACACTTTGGTTTATTCATCTGTAAACCAGCTTTCTCCAGAGACGGAGGGGCTCCCCAGGGCCCTGGGGACTTTGATGACACCCCTGAGAGGCTGAACTCCAGCCCATCTAGGGAGAAGTCTCAGGCACCAAAGCTGCTTCTATCCTTCCCCCAGAAGAGTAAAAACCCTTCATTCATGCCGCAAATACCTTGCCGGATTTCTACGGTGCGCCAGGCACCGTTCCGGGAGCTAAGGACACAGCAATAGGTAAGACAGAGCCCTGCCTTTACGGCTCAGCCACTCTAATAACCGTCACACACGTTGTAGTTGCCACTGCTGCACAAACATGCTCTTGCACCCACTTGGACCGCTGGCCTGTTTCCCACAAATGTGAGCGATCTCAGAGGGCAGCCTGGAGTCAGAGGTAGGAGGTGGCACTCAGTGTATGCGGCAGGAGAAAGCCTCTGGTCCCAGCTGGAGGGCGCGGGCCCATGTGAACCGGTGGGTGGAGCCTTCATCTCTGCAGCCCAGAATGAGTTAACAAAGGTGCCAGCGGTGCCCCAGTTCTCAGCGGAAGACACTCAGCCAAAAGTGGCATGTGCGTCACCAGGCACCATACAGTGACCCACACCGAGGGCAGCTTGCATGATTCATTGAGAGCTTAAGAAAAAGATTTGGGGGTGGGGGGCAGGAAAAACCAGGGAGAGGATGAGAAGGAAAGAGGGTTACAGACATGTTTGGTTTTATTCAGCTTTGCTTTATTGTACTCCACTGATACTGCACATTTTACAAATTGAAGGCAAGCCCCTCCCCCTGCGAAAGATTGTGACTTGCTTTATTGCAATACTCCCTCCATATGGCGAGCAGGAGTCGAGCCCCCAGGATCTCCTGTGCCTGCATTTTTGTCGGCAGGCACTTAAAGCAGCAGAGCCGAGGGGCAGATGCCGTTAAGCCCTCCGGCTGTGGTGCAGCCAGCTGGGCATGTCTGGGACTCTTGGCACCCTCCACAAAGGTGATGAGCCCTTAATGCACTGACAGGTCCAGGCTCCTTTCGCCTGGTCTGGTGGGGAGTGGCGCGTCGAAATCTGCTCATGCTGTGGCTACTGCCCAGGCCAACCGTGCGCCTCCAGTAAATGCCCTTGAATCAGGAGGCTGGTGCCCATCCAGCTCTGCTGCCACCCCCTGGGTGCCTGGACAGGTCCCTGGGCCTCAGTCCCCTCCCTGAGATGAGAGTCTGCAGCACACTCCAAGGATGCCGAAGAGCACTGGGGTTAGGACCTGGGCTTTGCTGTCACTCCAGACGCCCGCTCAAGGCTCAGTCTGCCGTCTGTGGCTACAGGACCTCAAGCAGTGGCATGACTGACTGAGCATCAGAGTCTCACGCCTCAAATGGGAATGATGTCAGTCTTACTCTTTGTGTTGTCGCCAAGATCAAATGGGACATCTCAACCCCCTCTCTCACCACTGCTTCTCATGTGTCAACTGCGTGCTGGCTGCCGGGCATGGCTTTGCGGAGTCACAGCCCGGGGTGATAGATACCGTAGTTACAGCCGGCACTCGGTGTGTGTGTCCTTGATGTTAGCTGCTCTCATTCAGGCCCTTGCCAACACTCCTGCCAGCTCTCAACTCATTTCATCATGTGACTAGTCACGTAATGGCTCGCTGGACGTCAGGGTCATGTTGAAGACGCTTTTCCTGGGTGAAAGGCAGAGCGCTGGCCAGCTCCTCCATCCAGCCTCACTCCCAGAGCCCAGACTGGCCCCCATTCACCCAGAAATAATGTTCCCACTTAATCCCAAGAAGTAGTGATCGTCCTTCCTAGTTATCACCATAACTAATGGTGATGAAGCAACCAGTTCCACGGCGCTTAGTGTGTCAGGCACTGTTCTAAGCCATTAAATATGGTCATTTAACTTCTACCACCCAGTTGGTTGATGCTATTATTCCCATTTTACAGATGAGGAAATCGAGGCTTGGGGAAGTTAAGGAACATAGCCAGCAAATGGTAGGGTTGGAACTCAGTCCCAGGCGGCCTGGTTCTAGACTCTACACTCTCAACACTACCTTTGGACTGTGACAGACTTCCGCCTTCTGTAGTGGCTCTTTTGGTCACATTTGCCCCTCAGTGGATTTGTTGAAATTCCCAACCAATTCTTCAGGAATTTCAGTGCAGATGCCCTGTAAACCTGCAGATGGGATAGACGTGGCGGATGCTTCTCAGAGGGCTCCGCACCTCCTGCCGCGTGAAGTTATTGCCTGTGGTCTCTCGTGTGTCACCCAGCATCGTGTGCCTGGCTTCTTGTTGGCCATAGCTGGCCATTCTGTTGACAAAGCAAGGCCTTGCTCAGCGTCGGTACATGACATTATTGACTCTCTCAGCACGGTAGGGGCTGGAAGGGATGATCTTTTCTAAGTAATGAATCACAGTTCCCCCTGCCCCAGGAACGTGATGGGTGAGGGCAGTGGTTCTCCAACTGTGTTGCCCAGAACCCTAGCATTCTGTAAAGATACCCTAGGGGCCTGGGGCCAGGGCAAGTGAAGGGTGAGAGGAGGCCCCTGCCACCTCCTGAGTGGCATCTCTTTGATCTGCTTTATAGGTTGGGTTTGAATGTCAGGTATTTGGAAAATCACATTTTATGACAACCAAAACCAACTCTTATTGAAATAGGTGCCACATAGAATTCTTTTGCGCCCCTCTCCCTTCTGCAAAGGATGGAGAAGCCAGCATTATTGGGTAAATGGTCTCTAGGATGCCAGCTGGGTACAAGTAGTGTGACCCTGGCTTTAGCCTTAGCCTTAGGTGCTAGGGCAGAAGCCACCCTCAATGAAGCTGTCTCTTCACTCTCCCGTCTGTTTCAGGAGCCCTCTGCCGGTACTGGAGAGGTCCTCCTCTCCATCAGCTACCTCCCGGCTGCCAACCGCCTCCTGGTCGTGCTGATCAAGGCCAAGAACCTCCACTCTAGCCAGTCCAAGGAGCTCCTGGGGAAGGGTGAGTGAGGTGTGAGGGGAGGGAGCCAGGACCCCTCTGGCCTCCGGGAATGTGTGCAGAGGGAGGGGGCACCTGGAAGACAGTGGGGAGAGGTGAGCAAGGAGGTGGGACATGAGTACATTTGTGAAGTTGACCTAAACTGTGTCCTCCACCCCAAGCTCATAAATTAATTTTTAAAGGGCACACTCTCTTCTTTAAGTTCACGTCCATGTACTCCTTGGCCAATCCCACCCATCGGGACCCAGGTTGGGCTCATACCTACCAGGGACTCCTGACCTTGGAGATCCACCACGAGAAGAACCAGTCTTATCCCTGGTCATAAGAAGCCAAGGGTCAGGTTGTAGCCATGGAGTGGAGTATCTGGGCTGTAGTGGAAACTTGGCCCTGACCTTGTCTCCAGACCTGGCTGGGCCCACCTTATGGGCAGGTGTTGAGAAGCCCCGGTTCCCCTTCTCCTGTCTCAGCTAAGCCATCCCTGTGCTCCCCACACCCACCCCAGTCTCTCCTCACTTCTCAGCCGTTGCCAACCTGCCACCCCCATACCAGCTGACTGTGGGTGACAGCAGAAGCTGTGTGAGCTCCTGGGCTGAGGCAGCCTGAAGCTTAGGGTGTCCATGCTCTATATACCCAGATAAACAACTCTTCAACATTCTGGAAGCCTCGGTTTCTCCTCCTGGAGACCTCAGCCCAGACTCCCAGTCGGGGGTAGGGGAGCGAACAGGTTCTCTTGCCAGAGCAGGAAAGCGTCCCCGGTTAGCTGTGTGGGATCTGGACCTGGACCCGGAGCCAAGCGCTCATGGCAGGATATAAATAAATGGATATTTACAGCAGGATACAAATAAAGAAGTGTCCCTGTGTTCAGAATCTGAGAAACGCCTCGTGGGTGAATGAAATCAGAAGTGTTGGCCTTGCTGCCAGATTCCTGAGCCCAAAGTCATAACCCACTGCTCTTTCCTCATCCTCTCCGGACGGTTCTTTGCCTCCTGCTCCTTTTTAGTAGCTCCTGTCAGGACAATCACAGCACAGCACTTCGTCTCTCCAACATCTGCTGAAATAACAAACTGCCCAGGCAGGGGTAATTATAGCAATAAATGCAGAGTAACAATTATTCTCACAGTAGCTTTGGAAACCTGGACTAATGAAAACGTAATCTGGGTCCCGAGCCTTGTGATGGTGACCTGTGTCCCTGAAGAAAGGGGCAGGTGGATTTTGGGGCGGGGGGCAGCTCTATCGGTGCAGTGCCCACGGGGGCGGAGGCAGCCTGCCCTCACCCTCCACATGAAGTCGGAGTCCTCAAATAACACTTACAAAGGAGCGGAGGAGAAGAACTCATCCAGCCAGCAGGTGACCTACGATCCTAATCATAGACAAAAGTGCGTGGACAGAGAACCAAGGGCATGAAGACTTTGGATGGCTTCGTTTTCCTGGACTGAGTTTGTAATCCAGCCGCAGGGCGTCTGAGCCACGGTCTTGGGCCTGGCTTGATGTGGGGCATACAGGCACTTGGAGAGCCTAATGGCAAAGGGTGGTTCCCTGGTGTCCCCTAGCATGACATAATCATGGGCCACCCAATGGCCAGCCTCAATGCCATTGTGTGTTTTGCATACTAGAGTACTCATTGTATTAGCCAGGAACTTTTGCTGTATTCCCATGTCTAGACCAGTGTCTGCTATATGGCAGGCATTTAATAATTGTTGGATTAGTACCTGACCCGTGGCGGGGGTGGGGGGCACAGAGAGGGCGTCTCAGTGCAGATCTTGAGCCAGAGACCCTTTCTCTCCATCCCTAAGAGAGAACATTGTCCTGGGCCTCGCCACATCCCACAAGTTCACTCTTGACCCTTCTCTCTGTCTCTTTCCCCTCTGTCCCTCCCCAGATGTCTCTGTCAAGGTGACCTTAAAGCACGAAGCTCGGAAGCTGAAGAAGAAGCAGACGAAACGAGCCAAGCACAAGATCAATCCCGTGTGGAATGAGATGATCATGTTCGAGCTGCCCGATGACCTGCTGCAGGCCTCCAGCGTGGAGCTGGAGGTGCTGGGCCAGGAGGAGGAGGGCCAGAGCTGCGTGCTGGGCTGCTGCAGCCTGGGCTTGCACGCCTCGGGCTCCGAGCGCAGCCACTGGGAAGAGATGCTCAAGAACCCACGCCGGCAGATCGCCATGTGGCACCAGCTGCACCTGTAGCCGGCTTCCTGGGCCACCTCTCTTCTTGGGCACAGCCCTGCCCCTTCAGTCTCAGCTGTCCTCTTCAACCTTCTCTTTGTGCCACATCCTCATTCTGACACCCAGAAGACAGGCGCGTTTGCAAAGGCCAGGACACCAATCCTCTCTCATCACACTCCCGTTTCTAAAACATGAGCAAGACACGGCAGAGCAGGGCAGCGTGTGGACACGTGGGTCCCACTGAGGAATGCATTTTGCTCATCTGTGTCACTGAAGAGACACTTATCAAATACAGCCCTTGTGCAGGTTTTGCGGCAGGGGGTGGGGAGAGGTTAGTCCAGATGCAGAGAAAGCTGAATTTGAGGAGTAATGGGTGCAAAGAATGTGGCTTTTTCAAAATGAGCATTTCAAAAATGGTAAAGAAAATAAAAGTATTCTGGATAGAATTAGAATTAGAGCGTGTCAGGGCGGGGTGAAATCTCAGGCAGCATGAAGTCGGGCTCCCGTGCCCAGGCAGCAACAACCCAACAGTCCTGGGGCCCTAGTGTGTGGAGACATCACCAGCAGATTCCCGGGCCCACCTGCAGACGTTCGGAGTCAGACCCCAGGAGCCTGCCTTTTGAACAAGCACATCCGGTTTGGATGCAGAGGTTGGAGCCCTGCGCTTGGCGAAGTCCCTCCTACAAACATTCCAGACAGGTTTCCACAGTCCTTGTTGGGGCCCAACACCCTGGGGCAGCCAGTTCCAAGGCTGGACATCTCAGCTGTCAGCGCGAAATTTGGAAGCCTCTGTGTTTTTATAATTTAATTATCTTAATTCTTAATGTTTTCATTTGTGCTTTTCAGATCCTGCTCATGGATTGAATTTGTACTTTTTACTGAAAGCTTTCTTGTTTTATCTCAAAATCAGTTTATATTATATTCGGGGGGGGCTTTCTTGACAACATTCAGGTGGGTCCCCCCCCATTGGTCATTGGGCGCTAGTTGTCACATCCACCAGCATCACCAAAGTGACCCTCTGAGGAAGACCATTCCTTCTAGCAGTCCAGCCACGTCAGGAAGAATTTAGTTGGGGAGGGACACATATTAATTTAGTCTATGACATCTGGCCCTTTGGAGGTGGAGAAAGACGCTAACTTTTAGTAGGAAACAGAGACTTTTACAAATGTGCCTCCCACTTCCGTTTTCAGGGCCTATCACTTTAAAATCAGTAACCAACCAGCAGCTAGGTCTCAGATTCCTACCTTATTATCCCAAATAGCTGTCCACATGGGTAACCAAATTATGAGCCTCGTGGAGTGGGTATATTTGCCCCTGAGCCAGGACTACTGGGTTCTCTTGTTGGCCCCCTGATGAGCGGGTCTGATGACAAGGCAGCTCTGTCAGTGGGAGCCACGTGATAAATGAGAGAAAGAGTACTCAGAAGCTGAGGGGGTCGCTGGCTAAAACCAAACCCTGAGGCCCCCAGCAGATCATCCTTAAGCTTTAAGCTGGCGGCTCACACTGCCTGGCAAGCGCAGAACCATCACATGCATTTCCAGAGCCATGAATTCTGCATTTGGACTCCTGAATACTGACGTCCAAACCCCGGACCTTCCGATGTCACCCGAGTCCTGATGTAAAAGGGAATTCCTAGACAAGATGGGTAAGGGCTGTCCTTCAACCTTCAACGAGGCAAGTCGTTTTTGGCCTCTCCCTGAGAATCTGAGCAGGGACCTTATCACCCTTAGTTATTATTTTTCCTTTCTCGGCAGAAGTAGAAAAGCATTAGAAACAACTTCTACCCCACACCGCCTCCAAAGAAACAACAACAAAAAAATATCTAATCCCTCTTTAATGGGAAAATCTTACAGATCATTGGAAATCTTGATCGCTAAGGTTGACCACTGCCTACCAAGTTTTTTTAGGCAAAACATTTGTTAGTGATTTCTTTGATCATGTTTTTGAGACACCCTCCCCATCACTCTGCTCTCCCTTTGTTGGTTGGCATGGCTAAAAGAGAACAAAATGTTCCCTATGTAAGCTGTATTCTCTTCTTGGTAACATCAGCTACTCCGATCTTAACAAATCTGGTTTCTAGGCTTAAAATCAGGAAACGTGGTGCCACTTCCTTGCGAATCTATGCACCTGGCTTACAGTCACACCAAAGGATGTTTGAGGTGGGTTGGGTAGGGTCTCTGATCCCAGAAATACCAACTCCACCCATGGTCATTCCACCATGAGGCATTCAGTTCTTTGGATCTCAGAGGTTTAGTTTTCCAGAATCTATAAATTAAAGGTTGCCCCTAATAAGAGTCCAATGCCACCACAGAACCTCATAGGTGTCAGCTGTCACCTCCCTTAGCAGGCATAAAGAGAAACAAGACAGGTTCTACAGGGGTGTTTGTCTGTTGTGTTCACTGGTGTGTGCTGAGCACCCACGATAAAGCTGGTGTGTGGGCCCTCAGCAAAATATTTGTTGAATGAATTAATGAATAAAGTATGGACAGGGGAGTAGACAGAAAAGGACCCTGCAAGTGGCATAAAAATCAGAGTCCTAGCTGACTTCTCAATGGCAAAGGCATCAGAAAGCTCAGCTGGCCTAGAAATTCATGACATTGAGTGTCACCGTTCACCCAACGACAATTTGTAGTCCGTGGGTGTGTCACTAACGATAGAAGAGAATATTGTCGCTGTGCTTTTTCACCCAAACTTTGTCTTGGTGAATTCTATATTACCCAGAGATATCAGACTGACAAATCAAAAAACTTCAGTAACCTCTGCGTCAGTTTACCTTGTACAAGAAACATTGGCGATTTGCAGAGTTATTGACTCTACGTGAGCGCATCTGATGTTTTTGGAAGGAGCACCTTGTGCTTTGCCAGGGAGTGTTTTCCAAGATGGGCGTGACTCGGAGGTGAAGATAAAGTAAGGAGCCACCGCAGACGGGGCTGTTGCCCACAAGGCGATCTGGTTCTTTCATAGGTGCGGTGATGGGGACAAAGAATTGGGAGTCCACTTGCATTAATCTGTGAGTCTCCTTCTTACATCAAGTCAGTATCTATGTGTCGAGTGCCTATTGATCAAGACCTTGCACGTGTCTGTCCGTTTCGGTTTGAGGTATGACTCTTGGTGTGCGTTGAGGGACAAAACACCCCAAATGGCGCCATGTAGAGAGCAAGGTGGGAGAACAGTTCTTCAAGGGCAATTCCTTTGGGATGTTTGGAGTCCTGGGTGGCAGGTGGCTGTAGCCTAAGCCAAACTGAGGTGAGGACCACCCAGAGAGCGACGCAGCCCCTGTGACTTGTTTCTGCCGCCCGTGTTTCCTGTTGTCGATGCTACGTGTGTGTTTGTTTGCAATTATGAACCGAAGCACAAAAAGAAGCATGAGACATGGTAGTCATATGTCTGGTGTCACTTTGGAGCAAAAACCTTTCAGTGGTAAATAAATAATTTCCAACTGGGTTAGCTGCCTGGTGGTTTCTTCTTTTCGCTTAACATTTTAGACGTATAAAATGCAGAAACAACAGTTTGATAAACACTTATGAACCACTGCCAAGTTTTATAAAACTTGACAAATACCATTGAAGTTCCTCCAGCCCGTTACTGAGGAGACCACCATCCTGATTTTGAGATTTCTCGCCCCAAGCATTGCTTTATCCTTCACCACATGTATACGTAAACCCTGGGCACCATCGAGTATTTTTGTGTACTTTAAACTTTATTTAAACTTTATTGCACTATTTTTTCTCCACATTAAACATTTGAGCTATATCCATGCAGATATATGTAGCTCTAGTTCATTTAATGTTTATTTCTTCATAATATTCCATTGTATGGGTGTACCACAATCCCAGTCTGTTGATGTGCATTTAGATGTTGTCCTCTCTCTCTCTCTCCCTCTCTCTCTCTCTCTCTCTCTCTCTCTCTCTCTCTCTCTCTCTCTCTCTCTCGCTGTTACAGGACTGCTATGAACATTCTGGTGCGTGTCTCCTTGTTCACTGTGCAGGGTTCTCAGAGATAACTACCTAGGAGTGAGTGGAATGCAGGGTCATAGATTGTGCTGTGTGCGCATGCACCTTGATGGGCCTGCCTGTGCACTGAGTCGAAGGGGCCACATACAAGTGGGGGTGCAAATGCTCCGGGGGCTTTGACCCCACTGTTGAGAAGAAAAATCAGTGTTGCTTGGAAACTAGAGACTTCTCCTTCCCTAATATTCCCCAAACAAAAACTCTGGAAGAGTCAGCACAGCAGTCAGTGGTGCCCCGCCCCCGTGCTCCACCCCCCTCCACTACCCCGCACTGCTGATGGTGGGCAGGGACAAGGGGACTCCTGGAGTCCTGTCATCTAGGGCCTCTTGGTGGCCACTGCAGTCCTGGTGTCTGGAGGAACAGTCTCTGGCATTAAGCCAGGGGCAGAGGATGAATTTTAAAATTCAGGATTTTAAAAAAAGATTTTGTTTATCCACCTTTAGAGAGAGAGGAAGGGAGGGAGAAGGAGAGGGAGAGAAACATCAGTGTGTGGTTGGCTCGCGCGTGGTCCCCACCAGGAATCTGGCCCACAGCCCAGGCATGTGACCTGACTGGGAATTGAATGGGTGACCCTTTGGTTCTCAGGCCAGCGCTCAATCCACTGAGCCACACCAGCCAGGGCAAAATTCAGAATTTTAATTTTCATAATAAAATAGGAGACATGGGTTTTAGCCCACATAGTCAAATATTATATAAACTATGTTTCATAGGTAACTAGGCATATGGTCCATCAGAGCCCAAAACTACTATTTTAGAGTATGGATTTATATAAAAGAGAAATGGGAGAGGGAAGAAGAGTTCATTAATTATTTTATACAGGGCTTTCCACTGAATTGCCTTAAATAAACTCTGCTCTGGCACACAAACAAACCTAAGCACTGCATTTAGGAGCTGAGAAGCTGCAACCCAGCTTGGCTGTGTCACGGGCCACTTCACGGTCCTGGGCAAGCCACTTGCCTCTGGCCTCAGTTTGCACATCTGTAAGATGAATTTGGACCAAATAATCACTAAGGTCCCTTCTAGATTTAAGATTTAAGATTTTGTGATTCTGTGATCTAGACTGGCAACAATGTGCTTTTCACACATATTTTAGCCTCCAATCTCACGGTAAACCCACGTGCATGTGCGCCTGCCCTCCCTTCCCCGTGGTGATAATACTCCCTGGCATCTTCTGCCAGTCCTTGATGACGGCCACCCACTCCTCCAGACAATATGCAATGTCACCTGAGGCTCTGAGTCAGACTCTTCCCATTTTCTTAATTGCTCTTGGAGCCGGTGGTAATTTTCCACCCAAGAGTTTTTGTTTTTCTAGAGCCAGTTGGAGGCACCGCCATTGCAGGAGCTCAGATCCCCAGCATCTGCTCTGGCTCCCTCCGGGGCCAGACGCCTGGCAAGGAGAGAGCCAAGGAGGTAGCTGAAGATGGGCTTAGAGGGTTGGGCATTTTCTTGGTGTGAGTGTTAGGGAGCTGCCCCTGTGCTCCCCTCCTTCCTCTCCTGCAGGTGAGCCAGCACAGATGGTTTGTGATGGGACCATCAGCAGCTTCCCCAAGGCAGAGATGGAGGCAGGTGCCTACCTGGGAGGAGGTGGGAGGAAGCCAGTCTGCAGGCTGGAAGCCAGACATCCCCATGGAAACAGGTCTAGTGGTGGCCACCGTGTGATCAGGGCCCTGTGGTAACTCGTCTTGGGCTGAGTGTGGTCTCCTCTCAACGCAGCCTGGCCTGGAGCATGGTTTCCCTTCCCAATTTCCCATTGGCAGGTGGGTGATGGCAGAAATCTTATTTCAGAAACCCAGGGATACGAACTTGGGACAAGCAAGGAGAAACCTGTCTTTCCAAGCCAAAACCAACCAACAAACCAATAAAATCTCTGTGCAGCCAGGAGAGACGAGCCATTGAAGTAGCAGGTGCCCGAGCATCCCTTCCCAGGCTGGGAAGGAAAAGGTGATCTCCATTCAGGCAGAGGTGTCCACGTTGGCTGTCAGAATAGGTGTTAATGGCTTTGTACGAAAAAGTCACAGGCAACCCCTCACTCAGGGGAGCCCCAGGAATTCTGGGTAAAAGAAGGCACCCCCACCACTTCCCAGCACCTTCTTCATCCTGATCTAAGAGGCAACAATACAGTGATACTGAGAAAGATTCAGCGTGTATTAACCACTGCTCTGTGCTCGGCCCCGAAGACACAGGCCCAGGTGAGGGACTGGTCCAAGATCTCGCCACCTGTAAGAGGCAGAGGGAGGATCTGCATCTGACACAGCTCTAACCCTAAAGCCCAGGCTCTGGCCCAGGGGCCCAGGGTCTTTCTTAGAAAGGGAACAGATGAGAAGGAATAGCTTCAAACTGCTGCCTGGACCACTCTAGAAATTGTCACATAGCAGGCTGTGAGTCTTCAGGCAGCCAGCCCCTCTCCTGAGTTTCTCTCCAAAGTGAAAACAACTGGCTCTTTGAACCTTAGAGAGGGAAGTAGGGAGCAGCTGGAGAGAAGAGGGAGGGAAAAGCGTAGACTAGTGCTCACCCCCTCCTCACATCCTCCAACCCCAGTTTCAGGAAGACCAACTTCCCAAGCACAGAGGGAAGGTCTTTTCCTTTCCTTGCTTCCCAGTGATGAAATCGTGAGCACGTTCCAGATACAGCTACAAATGTGGGCCAAATCCAGATGGCCAGCAGTGGGCGGGGCTGACGCTGGTTCATCTGGGCCGGTTAGACAGGACAGCCATGCCACTTTGCTCCTTCCTCCCCTAGTCCTCCTCTGGGAAAAGCAGAGAGCCAGAGCATTCCATGGGGACTGAGGGGTAGCTTTCACAACAGGAAGCCTCTGAGTGACCAATTGTGGGGGCTTCCAGGGACTGCACAGGACACGTGCTAGGAGGGAGATGGCAGGCGCCAAGAAGGCAGAAGGCAGAGGTTAAGGAAAGGGACAGGGAAGGCCGGCGAAGGGAAGTCAGAAGGGGCGGGGGTAGGTGGAGATTTGCACCTGGGAGGAAAAAATAAATACACATATCTGTGTCTTCATTAAATTTATGCCCGTCTTCTTTCTAAAACCACCTGGGTGAAATATCACTTATCACCTACCCCATACCAGCACCATTAGCAAACTGCTGGGGAAAGACCCCTCCCCAGGGACCTGGCCAGTAATGGAGCCTCAAACATGGGAGGCAGCGGAGGGAGAGTCAGAGCAACCTTTTGTCTGCAATAGATCTGTGCGTTTCCTCCCAGAGATTCTTGTGGGTAAATGCATTGGGGGTGGGGGGAAGGTAGGTTTATTTTTGATGGTTTCAGTTTCACCTCCTTCTGGCCTGACTAGTAGATGAGGCATGTAAGTTACCTGCTGGAAGTGGACTTGAATGAAAGAAAAGCGAGAGCAGCAGGAAGTAGCTCAGGGCTTCTCCTAGTTCCTTCTAACCAGGCAGCAGACGGGCTCCCAATCTGACTCCGGAGGCCTTGAGATGCGACCCATTCTGAATCGCCCTGAAAACAGGCCAGGGACAAAGGCAAGGAGGCAGGGATTCGACCTTGGTGAGTAAATTTAAATGCTTTTTATTAACAATCTCCTTACATTACAAGGATAATATGACAAAAGGAAAGTCTCCGCGTACATATTATGATAAACCAACATAGCTCTATTTGTATCCAGTGTTCTAGGTCCCGTCACACAGGTACTATAAAGCGTAGTCTGCAAAATAATAACGTCAAGGTTTTTTTTCTTTTTTAAGAAAGAAAGTATTAACATATTAATATGTATGTGATAATAGACTCCTAGGTATTTCACCCCACCCCCACTACATTTTTCCTTTGTGACTGAAATGAAATGGTTTGGCCGTGTGGGGGTGGAGAGAAGGAGAGAGACAGGGGCTGAAAAAGGCTGAATCAGACTGCTGGCTCTTCCCGAGAGACAAAGTGAAGACTGAGGGGTGCTGCAGGCAGCCTGGCCTTGTCTTTTTGTGAGCAGTGCTGTGACCGGCTGTCCTTGGACGGAGGGCCCGGTGCCCTTGATGCCCCGTGGCTGCTCTCTCTGAGGTACAGTGCATTGTGGGATTGCTGCCCGGGGGTGCCCATCCCCTGGCCGTGGGTCTGATCCACTGCAGCGGGAGGAAGGCTCGGGCCGGGCCGGGCCTGGCCCTTCTCGAGCCAGGCCCTGGAGGGCGTTCCAAGACCCGGTTGGCAGCTAGCTGTGGCTCAAAGAGACCCAGGCAGACTTGGAGGGAAGGGAGTGGGCACTGTCAGAACAGACCCACCCCGACTGCAGGAATAGGGGTGGGTCTGCTGGAAACTGAGGTCCGTTGGTAGGATGGTGGGGAAGAGCAGGACAGGGGGGTCAATGGGGGTTGGAGATGGGAGAGCCAAAAGGCAGAGGCTGGTCCGGAGAACAGAGGACGAAGCCGCTGTCCTCCATCTCCCTTCATCTGCAACCCCACAGCCCCTCCTCCCCCACCTCCAGGGAAAAGCAACTACAGAGAGAAACCTGGAAGCGAAATGGGCTTCTGATCCCGTCAGGGCTGCGCAAGCCCTCCGTCATGGGGCATCCGGCTCAGCCTCTGCCTCGAGTCACAGAATCAGAACAGTGTATGTGAACTAAACCTGCCTGTTACGGTGGCGGTGAGGTGAGGGGTCAATGGGCCTCCGTGCGGGAGAGGGAAGAGCATTGTCCTGAGTACAGCCAGCAGCAGCAGCTGTGCAAAGTGGGCTGGGCCAAAGCCCTGCATCTGAACTTGAATTGCTACTGAATTTATGAGTGTGCGGATACCTCTCTCCCACCCTCCCTGGTTAGCCGATGCCCCCTGCCCTGGCCAGAAAGCCTCTGGATGGTGGGCGGCGCAGGATGGCGATGCTCATGCTGCCTACTTCACTTCTCCGGTGCCCTGGCAGACAGTGATGGAGAAGATGAGGGAGGCCAGGGCGCTGTACTTCGGAGGTTTGGCCTCTAGGGGCCAGTAGAAGCACACAAGGGGGGCAGGCAGCATCTTTCCTGGACCACTCTTGGTCCAATTTGCATCTTTCCTATAGCCGTCAATGCTGCTCATTCCTGGGGGCAGAGTAATTGGGGGAAATTGTGCAGTGGTCCCTACACTGTGGGTCAGTGATCACATCCTACTGCCAAGCAGCAGTGACCACCAACCATAGGTTGCAGGGGGGTAGAGGGGGTGCTTGAGCTGGAGCTCAGGGGGTGAGTATCTCCTTCCAACCTCAGACCAAGCCTGTGGTGGAGGAGAGAAAGTGCACGGAGAGGGCCAGGACCCAGTTCCTCTCCTCTCCACCTCTCCGGGTAGGAGGCCCCATTCCCAGCAAACCCTGCCTCCTTAGCTCCCTCGTCTCCCCCTGCAAAGGCTCTGCCTCCTCCCTCTTCGCACAACACAGGCTTTCCCCTTGCTCTCCCAGCTCTCTATAGACTCTATTTTTATATCTATTTAAAACATAGAAATGTATAAATATATAGGATATTATTTATAGATATATAGATGTGATTCAATCTCTTACTCTGTGTATACGTACTGCATATGTCCATATATACAATATACACGCTGTAGCATTCGTATTATACACTGCACATACCCCTGCTTCTATGCACTCTCCTAGGGAGACTGGATTGCATAGGTATTTCCAGGGCGATACCACTTGAAGGGATTGGGGTTGGGGGAGAGCCAGATGGAAGAGGAGGGCCGTACCATTTTCCTTCCTAAAGGGCACTTTTTCTCCCTCTGGCTAACACACAAAGATCACCTCAAAGGCTCCATAAAATATCACAGCTCCACTCACTCAGCTAAAGCGCCCAGAACAGAGAGCAGAGAGGGGCCTTCCTCCAAGCAGAGAAAGGGCCCTGCATGTCTCTTGACATAATCTTCCCTCCGCAAGACCAGACTAGAGCCTAAGACCCAGCGCAACCTCCAGGAGGCCGGTATCTGGAATGGAACTGTCCCAAGCTCACCTGCCCTCCCCGCTTGGACTGTCCCAGGCCGACCTGGCAGGGCCTGCCAGTTGAAGAAGGGAGGGGGTGTGAGGTCCAGTGAGTCTGGAGCCTTCCACCCAGACTGGGTGTTAGGACCAAGAAAAAACATGAATTCTGCTTGGAAATCAACCCAGACTGTAAGCTTCAACAAGCTCTAGATATAGAATTCCTGCTCCTAGAGGGGGTGGGGGGAAAGGTGAAGGGTGAGGAACCTAGAAGGGAATTTCTATTTCAACCCCCAGGCCATCCCCTGGACCTCATGAAGTTCCAGTTGAACGGCCACCATAAAATGACTCCAGCCCCGCATCCCAGGCTGGGCCCAGTCTGCAGTTCACTTCAATCTTTCCATGATCGTTTTCAGCATTATACACTCTTTCCCCTGTTTTTTTCTTTCCTGGTATCACTTCTGAGCACATGGGAAGTATTTAAACCTTACCTTAAACAATTACAAGGTCCTTCCTCCAAATCGAACGGTCAACAGAAACCAGTCAAGGGGAGGAGGGGGGGTCCACAAGACGACCCAACAGGGAAACATGTAGGAGGGGCTGGGGCCAAGACCGCCCCCTGCACTGCATTCAGGGCCCAGCACCGGACCCAGCTATCCAGGGATCCTGGGGCTGGAGCCTGTTTTTATTCCCCAGCGAGGATGAGGAAATAAGGGCCCACCCAGAACTACAGAATGGTGCCATCTGTCATTAAAAAAAGAGAAAAAAGCTGGCATTTCAGATGCCTGTACTCATGCTCAACCAGGCCATCAAAACAGGGATTCTGACACAGCAAGAGTTGTAGACAAGACTGGGGTGCCCTCAGGTTTCACAGACCCTAGAGATGGCAGCGGGTCATCTTCCTCCACTGAGGAGGCCCGCACCATTCTCGTCACAGGGGCGGTTGGCCCCAAACCTGATCTCACTTCTCATGCCTTCCAGAAGCCAAAGAAAGCCACTAATCAGACAGCCCTATTAGGACAAGTCTCAATCCCAGAGACACAAACATTTCATTGTAAGCCAATGGTTGTTACTCCTGAGCCCGGGGTGAAGCTCTACCACATTTGGGACACAAGGACCGCCCAGCCAGTCTTCCATACCCATCAAAGGGAAGTTAGGCTAGCCAAGCGTGTGCTTCCCCAGATTAGACCCCGAGGGTCTCATCAACTCAAGAGTCCTTCTGAAGAAGCAGAGAGTGGGAGATGCCTGCTATAGGAATCACGGGCAACCACATGCACCATTCACAGAACAAAAGCGCTGAGCCTCCTGGGGGCATCCAGGCTGAGAAAAGTCCCTGTGTGAGTTGTGTGTCAGCCCCATTATTCCCTGGTTACTCCCTGTCCCAAGGCAAAGTAGCCTTCAGGGTTTCTGAAACAGCCTGGCACCCAGAATTGGAGAGGCGACTTGCCAAACTTCCAGACCCTCCAGAGAGTTCATCCTCTCTGTTCTGGACCCTGGCTCAGCAGATGGCCCCAGGGAGCCACATGCTGCTAGCATCAGCTCATGCTCCTAGCCCAAAGGCAGGTCACTGGCTCCCAGCTCTCTCAGAAGGTACAGGGTTGACACTGGCATTGACCCAAGGATTTTCCTCTTGCATAAAAATTGAGCTAAGTTTGATCACGGTCTCTTGAGAGGACACATTTGCAGCCCTGACTAGGCGCTCAAGTAGATATTCTCTTCCTGGTTTGTAAATGAGTGGCTTAGGGGGGTGACTCTCCGCAGAGGGTCCCAATGTAGCGGGTGGGGAGGAGTGGCAGTTGGGAAAGAGAAGGTGTAAGGCATCTGTTGGCTAGAAGAAAGGATCCCAACCTGCTGTTTCTGCCCACCCGCCAATGAGGCCTACCTTGCCAGTCACCTCGCCAGTCACCTCTGCCTTCAACCCATCTTGGCCTGTGTGTGGTGGAGAGGAAGCTGGGGTGGGGAAGGTGGAACTTTGTGCTTTGCAACAGCGTCCCACTTGACCACAGTTACTGACCCTGATGGGGGGGAGTGGGGGAGGGGGAGGAGACCTCAGCTTAAAGTGGGGAAGTGGATGGAGCAAGGCTGGGAATTTCAAAGCCTCAGAAAGAGCTTGAGGTCTTTCCTTGCTAGTTCCTTCTCTCTCCTTCAGAGGAGGGTGGGGAAGTGCGTGAGGCTGGGGAAGGGGCCGGGGGGGTCGAATGTCACCAGGCAGGGGTGCATTGATTTGTTGAAGAAGGCAGCATATGAGGCCTGGCAGTGGGACCCAGTCAGAGAAAACCAGGTTTTGTTTTTTGTTTTTTTTTTAACATGCTACATCACTGTTCAAACAAACAAACAAAAGTTTCAAAAATAATATAATATATATATAATATATTTATATAATGAAAAGCTATCAACTAGCAGCAATGATTCTAAAGTTATCTTAGCACCAAGACCATGGGGGAGGGGGGTGGGACCTGTGGGGGGTGAAGGGACTGGCAGGATAGGAAGGGGGAGTGACATGTTCAGTGTTGATGACATTTCCACAATGGTTCTTCTACGGTGGCATGAGTGAGGCCTCAGAGACAAAGTGAACCAAGGAGGAAGGAGGCCACCACAGTTTTATAGCGTCGGAGCCATGTGGGGTGGGGACGCTGGGGCCTGCCTGTGGCCAGATCACAACATCCTTTGCCCACCCTCTGCCAACCGAGAGGGGTGGCTCTCTGACCACGGACAATGCAGACCCTCCTCCCTCCCCCAATGTGACCTGCACCCACGATGGGGGATCTCTGTGTATCAGATATGCATCAGTCAGGTGTGGAAACATGAACAGAAGTTAACAGCTCATGCACATTTTTTTTAAAAAAAACTCCCTTGCGAGGTATACTGGTAGTTAAATGAATGAGAGAGGATGGATCTCACTCCTCTAGCTTAAACCACTACTTGCCCCAGGGAGTGGGCAAGCGGCTATTTCTAAAGCTTATATTGTGGTTGTGTGTGTGTGTGTGTGTGTGTGTGTGTGTGTGTGTGTAGGCTGATGCCTTGAGAGTCCTATTTTACCCCTTGTTTATTCCTTTCTCTTAGGACATCTCTACCCTGTTCAAAAACGGAAGTGTTCACAGGCATAGATGCACCACTCAGTCTCCTGCTACCTTCCTGCCAGGCTATAGGGCTGGTTATCAGCCTGTTGCAGAAAAAGGACTGAATCCCTAGCGACTCTCATTTGCATAATCCAGGGCACAACTTGCATTGACATCTCCTGTTACTGAACTACCGCAGGCATTTCTTGATTATTAAAGGAAAGAACATACCCCCAACACATTATAAGATTATAAAGACAGAGTATGAATAATTTATGTAAATTGAATACATATTTTTCACTTTACTTGTTTTTAGCCAATAAATCGCTGCCCTTTGGGGTCTGGATCTCTTGGCTTTTCATTCCTCCAACAGCCCTACATCCGAATGGAATAAGATTATTTTATCCCACACCACGTAAAAACAGGAATGCAAAATGTTCACCCCCTGTCCCTTCCCCAGGGTTTCAAGCTTGGTTGTCAGGCAATTTTGCCTTCAGTATTACAGGTAATATCTTTAGGGTCCAGCGGGGCTGGAAGGAGGGAATCAACAACCCAGGGACGGGAATGGCGACAGAGGTGGGGAGTCACAGTTTGACCAACACATGTTTCTAAGACAGTGAAGAAATGCTCATCGGGAATTGAATAAAAATCTTTCAAGCTGAAGTCAGGTGGGAGAGAAAGTCAGAACACTCGATCCAGACACAGAACCTACCCTCTCCAAAATCAGAGATGGCATTCAGCTGGACCAGCACGTCAGTGAAGAGGCTGAGAAACCCCATCATACAAGAAACCAAACAAGAGAAGGAAAGGCAAGAACATAAACCCCAACCCAAGTCCCCCACCCCCCAAACAAAAATGTGAACAAAACGAGCTACCTAAAGGTGATGGCAGAGACCCGTCATTTTAGCTTATGTTGTTGGTTGACCGTTAGGTGGGAACACGTGTGGCCTCAGCACATGCTTCTGTGAGTCAAGATGAGTTGCCACGGATGTTGCAGCTGCCAAATTTTGTAGACAAGAGTCAGTTTCTGACATTATTCCTTTCTGAAAGCTCCCAGTAGCTTCTGGTAGATGCGTCACCTTGGTTTTTAAAAAATTTTCAGTGTGGGTTTATATATATATATATAATATAATATATATTTATATAATATATCAAAGCTTATGAGTATAGATTAAAAAAATATTCAACAGCTTAGTGACCTCTGTGACACAGGCTCCCTAAATGTCCGGGTAAAACTCTGACCCGTGGTCCACGGTCTGCAGCGCTGGCTTCTGTTCCAGCGCAGACATCCTGCTGAGGACCTCGGTGGACAGAGAGTAACTGTTGCCAGACTTCTCCTCAAACCAGCTGTCCAGGGCTCGCTTGGCGTCGAAGTTGGCAATGGGCGGGCCGTTTACCGCGATTGTCAACAGGTCGCTGAGCTGCTCCAGGGTCAGGCGGGAGCGGTGGTTTTTGCGAACTCGCTGCAGGGCATTTCGGCCTTTCTCGCAGCAAGCGGTGGAAGTGGGGAGGACCTTGAGGACCTGGATGATCTTGTTCAACAGCGGAAACCTCTGTTTGTATTTGCAAACGTGGCCGATCAGGTCTTTGAAGCCATTTTTGGTATAATAATCAGCCTTAAGTTCTCGCCACTCCATTAACAGACTCCCCCGGGGGTCCAGCCCTTCTCTACAAACATCCCGGGAAAAGGTCGGGATGGCTTCCAGGTGATCGAATATCTGAACCATATCCTCCTTGCCGTAGCTCATGAGCTCCTCGCTGTTCCTGGGCCAGGCAGCTAGGTCGAACACCTGGCAGGCCTTCACAAAGATCCGGCTGCGGGAATCGAACCTCTGAGCCAGGATCACTTGGGTCTTCTGGCAGATCTTCTCCCTGATGGACTGGAACTTGGCTTCGGCCACCCTGAGGTTCTTCATCGCAATCCCATTGAAGCTCTCACGGAAATTCTCCTCAAACTCCTGCAGGTATTCCCCCGGGCAGTCAGCCAGTCGGCTGATCTCCTGGATGGCCTCCTCGATCTTGTCATCCACCTGGGACACCAGGAGGTACTGGCCTTGGAAGACGTAGGCCAGGCGTGAGAGCACAGCGATCACGTCCAGAAGGAAGTAGATGAGCTTGATGGATTGGTAGTCCATGAGGAACTGCAACAAGGCCAGCGCGATGGCCGAGGCGTCCGCCCGCTGGGTCTGGCTACTGACATCCTTGAGGTGGGCCACCACCTCCAGGTAGTCCTTGATGAGGGCATTGAGGACATTCTGCTCACCGATGATCCACCTCACGGCCCGGATGTCCCCCAGGAACTCCGTCTCCTCACAGAGCGTGGAGGCTGTGGACCGCAGCTCGCACATGAGTCGCGGCGAGTACCGGTAGAAACTCAGCAGCTGCTTCAGGTTGTTCTCCAGTTCCTCCAGGCAAGGGAGCTCCTTCCCACTGATGGCGTCCAAAATTTCCAGGTGGGGCCGGTGCACCATGAAGGGCAGGCACAGCAGCCAGGGCAGCGTCTTGCGGATCGTCATGAACATGCTGGCACGCAGGCTGGCTGTGATGTTGGCCCCGTCTATGCCCAAGCCAACGGTTGGCTTCTCATCCTGCAACCGGATGCCCAAGGCAGAGAAGGCTCGATCAAGTGCCTGGAGATAACTCTCTGTGCTAGAGAACCCCAGTTCCTGCAAGGACAGGAACTCTGTGGCTGGGGGCCCATCACTGCTGGTGTATTGGACATAGACAGCCACCGTGTCGGCCAGCAGGTCATCGCTCTGCCCATCCAGGATGATGCTGAGGCAAGGCGACTGGCGGATGCGCTCCACCAGGTCTTCCCGCAGGGCCCGGGCGATGTGATGAATGAGGATCTGGCAGTCTCCCTCGTTCATGTACTGGTCCACCACCTTGAGCTCGCACTTCCTCAGGAGCTCGGCCAGGGGCCGGAAGTCCAGGTAAGGCCTGCCCTCGAGGGCCAGGTGGTAGGCGGTGTTGAAGAGCAGGGTCATGTTGCGACACATCTCCTCCGTCTTCTCAGGGTGCATGCGGAGCTTGTACAGCTGCAGGCACTTCTTGTGCAGGTTGCTCTGGCTGTGCAGTTTGATGGTGTGGATCTTGAACTGCTTGGAGCCGATGATGAAGGCCGAGGTGCGAGAGGACTGCACCGTGTACTGGCGGCAGACGTGGCACCACATCTCGTTGAGGGTTGGGGAGTACCGCAGGAACCAGAACTTCTTCAGCCACTCCTGCTTAAAGCGCCGGATTCGGCGCCCAGTGGCAGACGACATCTTGGAGGGCTCATCAGTGGCAGTCATCATATCGTTGGACACAGATTCATCTGCTGAATCGACCTCCTGGTCATCGTCCTCCATGATGGCGGGGCCGGAGACCATGCTCTCTGAGGCTGGAAGACAAATGGGAAAGAAACATAGGCTTGTCTAAAGCGAACAGGAAACACTGCCAGAAGGGTAGGTGCTGCACCATTGTGAAACATAAGCCAAATCCTACAACGACTGAATCCCAGCACAGAATTTATTTATAAGCACTCTTGTTGTCTATTTGTGATTTCCCTCTTTGTGGATTATCCATGGTGGCCACCAGGCTCCAGGCTTCCTGTCCTCACCCTCCACTAGTGGGCGCTCAAAGAACTTCTCTGTTCAGTATCAAATGACCAGCACAACCAAGGGAGGAAGAAGCACATTGAACATCCCCAAGGAAGAGAGCAAGGGCACGGGACTCAATTGTCCCACCACCAACATGGTCGGGGTGGCATGCTACCCTCAAATGGAGGCAGCCTTGGCATGGCCCTGGTTTATTTCAGGATCAGGACGCAGTTTAATTCAGATGCATGCTTTGATGATCTGAAACACCTCATCCTGAGCTAAGGGATGTGGTTAAAATAGAAAGTGCCACGTAAATACTCTAAGTCAGCTGCAGATGTGTACTGAAAAGTCTTCCTCGTTGTCAACCAGCTCTAAGATACCCAGGCAGCCACAGAAACAGTCAGAAGCATGCAGCTGAATGCTGGGGATCCAGGTCCTTCTAAGACCCCAGGCAGGGAGATGGGACCCTGTGGCGGAACAGCAGGTCGGGAAGAGGAGAATGAGGCTGAGTTCCTGGACTGAGTTTGGGTAGGCCGGGAGCTCTCCCTGACAGGACAGCCTGCATGGGACCGGGCAGAAAGATCGGCTTTCTTTCTGAAAGAAGTTGGACTTTGGGGTCGGACACCACTAGGACCACCAGAGAAAGGCAACAGGTCAAGAACACAGCACACACCCCTTCTGCAGCGGAATGTCCTTTATTGATGAGGAGAATACAGGGGAAGACAGGAAGCACCCACCGGAGCTGCAAAGCGACCGGTCAGAGGCACGCACCTGAGGGTGCGGGCTGTGGCCACACCTCACCTCTGAGTCACACACCTCAGGTTTCCCCAAAGGTGGCTCCAGCAGAGAGTGCCGGGCCACTCTCACACGGCCCACTGTGTTCTGTCTGACAACATCTCATCCACACCAACTTACCTGCAGGATCTGAGAACTCTGGGAGCTCCAGTACCTGTGCTGGCAATACGGGGGGCTCAGGAAGCTTCCCAGACTTAAGCATGTCTAGTTCTGCCTGGAGTTCTCGAACCTTCTTCTTTAGGCGAATACAATTGGGGCAAAAGGAGGTGGTGGGAAGCTCATGAGGGTCGGACGCAAGGGAGGCCTCAGCAGGACTGTCAGCCTTGAATGACGAAGGCTCCTCTTCTTCATCCTCCAAAGGGCCTGGCTCTGTAGAAGCAGCCCCCTGGGGGGTCTTCCAGTCCCCTTCCCCCTGGGTCCGGCTGACATTCTGCACACCATGAGACATGGTCATTGCACACCGACTGTAGGCATCGCCCTGGTATTTGGGGACCTTCCTGATGACCAGGGAAGTACTCAGTGCCAGCTGGTGGGCTTCCGCCTTTGCGGACTCCAGTGAGGCCTCCAACACATCCTTGAAAATGAGGTCAATTTTCTTCTTCTTGGTCTGGGGGTGCACGTCCCCCTCGTCAAAGCTGCGCTTGTAGGGACTTTTGCCCTGTCTCAACACGGGGAGGTGAATGGGACCCCTCAGGTCCTCTGGGTCATCCAGAGCCTGCTCAGCCTTCTCCCTCTGCAACCGCTTCTCTCCTAGGAAGGAAAACCAGGGTGTGAGGACGTGGGGAAAAGCCCCAAGTGGAGAAACAGGAGAAAATAAAGCAGGCCTCCGTGTAGGAAGTCGCTCGACACATCCCTCTAGGTCTGGCCTCACGGGGCATGCGTGACACAAAGGGAGAAGCGGATCACTCAGGAGATCATGGGGTCATAGGATGCCAAAAAAGCAGGAGGAACTCTTTTTAAAGAGACCGTTTCCATGGAGCCTTATATATACAAGTTCTACATTCAGTAGTTGAGAGAATGCTATGGGGGAGGGTAGATGGAAGTGCTTTCAAAGGTTCTTGCGATCCTGTCACCCTAGAAGATGACCTCTTACTCAGTCACATGGGTGGGTGGTGCCATTCCCGAGAGCTTAGTGCAGACGGATGCCCCGCCCCTCCAGGCTGCTCATCCAGCCCCAGCAATTAGATGGCTGCTTCGACTTGGTAAAAGGTTCCCATGAAATACCGAGTCCCATCCTTCCTCCTCCCCCACACGGCCCACTTAGGGCACAGTCTGCCTATAGAAGCTCTCCTTTCTAACTGTCTCAGTAATCGGGAACCTAGGAGTACGTGAGAGAGTGTGACGACTAAGGCGGGGAGACATGCATGACAGGGACAGCTTCCGTGGCTGGGGCTCCAAGATGGCTGCCTCCCTTGAGGTGAAGAACAGCGTGACCACAAGGACCCAAAGGATGCTCAACATACAGCTGTCTCTTTACCGGACAATGCAAAGGATGTTTCCTTTCCTATTTCTTTCTATCATGTAAGTGACTTGAAAAATCTTGGTGAGCTCCCCAACAATAAATTATTTTAGCCAGATTCTTTAAAATGGCTGACACAGTTTCATGAATTGCTAGAGAAGTATGAGCGCTGCCCAGGGGCACAGATGCTAAGGGGGAACCCTCAGAAGGTCCTGACAGCAGCCTGTGGAGTTAGGAAATCTTAGATGCTTCCTAGGTTAGGGGCAGGCCCTGGAAGATGTGACCTGAGCAAGGACTTAACCTATTCATATATTGTAATTAGACTTCTGTTAGCTGCATTTGCCACCCTCGGCCACCTCCATGTGCAAACCAGGTGGCCCCGCTGTGACCGAGCCTTGGCTTCCCACAGCTGGCAGGGAGTGCTGTGCCCTGGCCCACATGGGACTCCAGATTTCCTACAGTTAACAGCACAAAAGCAAGTGAGCCACTCGGGATGCCCCTCTTCTGTCTCATGTGAATGCTTAGGGCACGATATTATCTGCAAGCCTCCTGAAGCCCAGGTGAATCCCCACAGCCTGCATTTCTCTAACAGCTGAGGGGCACAAAGGGTGGAGATGAACAGAACTTTTTAAAAAATGCAACATGTTTGTACAGATTAGATATAACACTTGCCCATTCAGAATCTCTAACGGGCCACCCTTTCACTTTCCTGTGGACCAATCAGGAAGCAGGCACCTGAGGATGTCTGGAGGTCAAGAGTGCTCATCACCGGGGATTCCTCATGCTATTCTGCTCAGAAACAAGGAGATCTCTCAAGACTTCTAGAAAAATCTATGGGTCAAAAAAGACCTTGAAACATTAGGAAATTAATTCTAAAGCCTCCATAAAACATGGGGAAATCACCACAAAGTAAATCAATGACTCAAAGTAGGTCAAATAAATTCTCTGAAGACATGCATTAGGTGCATCCTATTCTTAAAAGATAACCACAAAGAAATAATTTACACTCGCTTCAGGAAGCAGGACTAATAATTCATGCACTGGCCTTTATCAGGGTGCTGGCCTCCAATTACAAAGAAGCCTCCTTCCATGTAAGACCTTAAGTGACTGAGCACAGGGGATCCCCCTTCCAGAGCAGGACCGGAATGCAGTTCTAAGATACCACCACCCGTTTCCAGCATCTGCCAAAACTACAGGCTACAGAGACACTACGTCTAAAAGCCACTGAGCTCCAGACTGCTCCCAAGGAATTAGGACCAAGCCTATCTTCTGTGCTACCCTGCCCCACAGTGGCTTCCCGTTTCCTTCCTATTTCCTAGTCCTCAGCCTGGCCAGGAATAGACACTCCCTCCTCCTGTATCTTTAGGTGTCTAGGTGTATTTCAGGTCAAGTCTGTCTGCCACGCTCCCCTGAACCACTCCTAAAAGCTTGCTCCCTTCTCTACTCATTCCCCTTGGGTCTCAGGGCTCTCTGAGGATGATGAAGCTTGAAGTGCTTTGAAGAAGACTCTGGGGGGAAAGGACATTACACATCCTGAAGAATTCAAGAAGATTACAGCCAAAGGATGGAACCTGTGTCCTCAGATATGACTTCTCTTGGTTTCCTTTTCTTCTTGTGATATGATTCTTTTGGAGACTTCTTGGCTGTCTTCATTCACTTCTTCTTTTATCCAGTCAACAAAGATTGAGCACCTACTACATGTCAGATGCTTTTACACGAGGCATCTCCAGAGGTCAAATGGAAACCATGGCAATTTCATCATGGAAACAGGCCTTCCCAGGTGAAGTCAGCAAGCGCCCAGCCCCAAGATCCGAAGAAGACAAGAGATGAGTGTGTCTATCGAGTCTCCTCTCACTGCCCATCCAATCACCAGATACCTTTTACCAAGTCAGGCAGCCGCTGTGCACTCAATGTCCACAGTCTGCTTTACTGGGTTTGTTTTTAAAGATAGCTTAATTTCAGTGGGCCACTCCCACCCCTTCTCACCTTTTCCACTCACATTCCAGATGAAGCTCTATGTCCAAGAAGTAGGTTGGTTGGGGATATGATATAGTGGGGCTGGGGGATAGCCTTGTTTCCTGGGACCAAATGGACTCTAGGTCTTTGGATGTACGGTTTTAGTGTAAGGCAGGTCCCATGGAAAGGCCGGTCCCAAGGAGCTACACTCACCAGTGTGCCCTGGCCAGGTTGAGGGTGGAACACAGAGGCAAAGGCCCAGGGACTAGGAGTATTTTAAGCCATTTTCAAATGACTTATTTAAATGGAGCTTAGATGGACATCTCACCCACCAGGCCATCATCAGCACCTAAGGTCACCTTCTTGTTCAAATAGATACTGTCCTTTCACAACTCAGCATTGGGACTTTCAGGAATAAACCAGGAGGAAGCAGGAAAAAAACCAGTTTTGTCTGGGAGACTGTATAACATTATAGGTTGGAGCTCAGACCCTGGACTCAGATGTGAGTTAGAAACCCAGTTCTGCCCTGCCTCCCCACATGACCCTGCACGAGTTGCTGTATTTTTCTGATGCTCAGCTTCTACATTTGTAAGGTGGGGATAATCATTAGTACTAACAGTCTACGATGGAGGGCTTACAATGGTCTAGGCAGACACCGCTCTATATGTGTGCTATCCAGCCAGTTCTCTCAGCGCAGGTACAGAGTAGGGGCTGCTGCTGCCATGACTTCATGGGGTGCCACGGAACACCTGCTTAGTGCATGTTAAGTCCTTAGTAAATGTAACCAAGTACTGCAGCAGTGGCCGTGTACAATATCTTTCTGTCAATTGGAGGGGGAAATAGGATCCATCTTTACTGAATTTATGGATGTGGCTTTGGGGACTTGCCTCTCTCCCTGTTACTCTGAAACGTGTAAGAACATATTTATATGTAATAGGGTTTCTGAGTCGGTTTCTCATGGAGGCTAAGTGGTGCCTAAGGCCCTGCCCAGAGCTGCCGCTCAGACCTGGACCATCTGTTTGCCCTCTGGGTCTCCCCATGGGTGGTGTGCTGTATTTGCCACCTGTTTTCTTAGGACGCTTCTAGAGAAGCATGCCTGGCTTCCCTTGGGGTCCAGTGGCGGCAGGTATGGCCCTCACGTGGCGGGTGGTGGGCACTCACCTCTGGCCAAGTTGCGATGGATGGTTTCCTGGGACATGCTGTGCAGGCGCTTCATATAGTCCTCGCTGTACCAGACCCGCAGCCGCTCCCCAGGCCGGATGTCCCGGCATGCCCGGAAGTAGATGTGCTCGCTGTGCTGGAACGCCAGCAGGTTCTGCTCCCTCTCCTCCCGGGAGATGACCACGTACCTGGGGGGGCAAGGGGGACAGGGGAGAATGCATGGGTCACTCCTTGATGAATGCCTGCTGGTTCCAGGCACAGGGTGGGGCCAGTGACAGGGGTCAAAAGTCCACCAGCATGTGCCCTACCGAGGAAAGGACCACTAGCTAGAGTTGGTCTGTTGTCTCAACATCACTATTTTGCGTGACCTTGAGCAGGTCTCTGAACCTTTTAGAATCTCTGTTTTCTGAGATTGGAAATGACGCCTGCCCTGCCTGCCTCCCAGGTTCTGCTAAGTATAAGATTCAACACCAGATAGAAAGGTGATAGGAAAACGGATGGATCATCTACTGTCCACTAACTTTTAACCACGAGGACCCCTGATGGTGGAGAGGGTGGGTCTTGAATGGTTCTCAGTATTTCACAAAACCTAGCAAAACTAATCCATGTGACAAGGCTGCCCAAGAGACCAATTCATATATGCTAACGATCAAACCCCTTAAAAATAGGGGGTCTGCTGGGGACAGAAGAAAAAGGCAAGGGAAAGTTGACAACTGCTGGTTAATCTAAGTTATTTTAAGATAAGGAAACTGAGGCTCAGAGAGGCTAAGTGACGTGCCTACGGCTACACAGCTAGAAAAATGGAGACGGGGCTGTGAGGTCAAGACTTTTCCCACGAGAACTCATGGCTCCTATGTGGGCACCTCAAGCACCCTCTCTGCAATGCCCAGATAACCTTTAAAGTTCTGTCAAACCCTCATAATCTGTGGCCCTCACCCCTTCTCCCTGAAATGACAGTCCTCGCAGTCCACCTGCCACCTCACTCACCTCCAAAAGGGGAGATGGCACCACACCTGCAGAGGGGCGGAGGTGTACAGATTAAAAGGGCCAGAGGGTATCATTTGGAGTTCTAGGGTTCTGGGCTACACCAGCATCTAGGAAATTTGTAGTCAAAACTAAACTTTTTCTCCTCATGCTATGATGATTAGTCTCAAAAGCCAGGGAAGAAACCAAAGTCTGTCCAACCGGCAAGGTCCAAAGAATTATATTTGGAGCAGTTGGGAGACAATAATTCACATAAAACATCCAAATGGATAATGAACACACGAGAAGTATTCGGCATCAGTGATAAGAAGTGCAAAGCAGCACGTTATCTCATTGGCACAGATTTTTTTAAGTGATAGTGTCTGTATCGGCTGAGAGTGAGGGAGAGTCTCTGCACTGATGGTGTGGATAAACCGGCCCCGCCCTGCGGGCACCAGCTGGCCATAGGGACTCAGAGAAGTATGTGTCCCTCCGTGATCACAGAGGCAGTATTCACAACAGTCAACAGGTGGAAGCAACCTCAGTGTCTTCCAATGGGTGAATTCAACAAAATGTGGTAGAGACGCAATGAACATTCTTCAGGAAGGAAATTCTGACATGTGCTACATGGGGGAAGCTCAGTGGCCCCTGCTGAGTAAAATGAGCCAGTCACCAAACGACAAACACTGTATGTTCCCATTCACATGAGACACTTGTCTGAGGAGTCGAAGTCACAGAGGCAGGGGAATGGTGGTTGCCAGGGGCCAGGGAGCAGGGTTGGGGGAGTAGTAACGGGGGCTTCATGTTTAATGGGTAAGAGGTTTCAGGTGGGGAAGGTGGAACAGCTCTGGAGAAGGATGGTGGTGCGACAGTGGGGATGCGATTAATGCCAGAGACCTGTACGCTTAAAATGGTTAACATGGTAAATTTGATGTTATGTGTATTTTGCCACAACTCTGGAAATTTTCTAAGAAAGAACAATAACATGCAGGCCAAATATGCAAACTCTGCCTACCGCTAACTGCCTAAATATCATCTATGACAGTGCAAAAGCAAACACATCTGAATGTCTAATACCAGGGAAATAATTTAACAACCCATGGTGTGTTCATAGAATGGAACGTCACTCATCTAGAGAAAGTATGTTCAAAGGATCCTTCATGGCATGGAAACATGGTCCTGATGTAAGGCAGAGGGAACAATAGGTCTGAAAGCTATTTATTCTACGGTCGCATCGTGCTTTAAAAATAAGCCTCAGTAAACTCCCTGAAGGAAATACAGAGTTTTAACAGTGATTATGCATTACAGGTAGATCCACTTCTTTATGAGTTTCTGTACTTTCCAGTTTTCCGTAGTAAGCAATTGTTAATGTTACTCCCACTCCCCCCAAAAGAAACAAAGTGCACGGATGCCGATTCCAGTGTGGGCTGGCAGTGGTGGCCTTCACAGCGGCCAGCAGCATTGCCATCACATTCCCGGTGCCCCAGGCACAGTCCCCTGCGAGTCTGCCCTGCCCTTTCCCATCTGGACAGTCCCCTGTGCACTCTGCTCCGCTCAGCCTCGCAGGACGCCGTGACGAGGGCAACCACTCGAGCCCAGGGACCAATCCACTGTGGCAACCGGATGTAGCACAGACCTCAGGAGGACAGGGAAGAGAACACCGGCTTTGGCTGTTTTACCCATTTGAGAGAAGCCAGTCAGGAGCTGCACCAGGAGGGGGCGGGGCGCGCAACATTCACGGTGCTTGGACCCCTCGATCTTGCTTTTGTCCAGGACCTTAGCCTTAACACATCTGTATTCTCATCAACATCTGACAGGAGCGTGGGTCCCCCTGAACTGTGCAGACAATACTGTGACCTCTGGGACCCCCAGTTATGTTGTTATTAACAAAGAATTCAGGGAAAAGAAAAGGGGACCACTGGCCCAGAGAACTCTTTCCAGGTTAATACTTCTCAATCTCAGCTCTCCAGTTGCAGGAGTCTGCCTTTTTTCCATATCTGAGATGTCTTCTGAGTGTGCAAAATATTTTCTTGTCCCCAATTTAACATGAGTCTTGCATCTGACACCCAAAATTAATCAGCCTTGCAGTTAGCATAGAACAGAACTGAGGCAGATCCAAATTTCCTTACTCCCAGGTACAGAAGGCAAACCACCCATTCATCTTTTTCTTCACAGGAATCACTTGCAAGAATACAGTCTTCTTTTTTTTTCTTTCCAGTTTCTAAATAGCCATCAAGCTCTAAAGACTGGAATTATTCTTCCCTGGCACTCAACTTTCAGAGAAAAAGAGATAAAGAACATGTAACCACCAGAGATTTATTCTAAAGAGTGACTTCTAAAGTCAGAACATTCGAGTCAATTTCCCTTGCCACCTCCGGGTGTTTTCCTACCCAACGAGAATCAATATTTAGGAAGAGAACCCCAAATCTTTGTATCGATCACAAAGTAGCTTCAAAGATCAGAATTTGTTCCGCACCTGGTCATCTTTGGTTGTTCTGAAACTTGGCATTTGAAATACGATGTACATGACAACTCTTAGTGAATCATAAGCACCCAGCGCCTGAGAAGGTGATTATGCTGCATGATATCTGACGTGGAGCCAGCTACATCTCAACATCAATTACATACCTCAGTCAGGTCTCCCCCTTTTAGGTATTTCACGGTATCACCCAATGGCTGATCCACTCCCAGAACCCTTCCGTTCCCACACAAAATCCCTCTATGAAGACCCATGCCTGTGCCCTCCCATGGCCACAGGTGAGCAAGAGCCCTCCCTGGAAGAGGTCACTCCCTTGTTAGAGAGAAGGCACAGAGTCTGCCGGGAGTGGAAAATGCCCAACACAGGCTGCTCTGCCAATGTCAGTGCTCATTCGATAGCATTTCAAATCAAAGCCCCAGAGTCGGGGACTTCAGAAGCTATCGAGGGGGTGGGTGGTAGTGGGGGGCACACGTTCTGGACTGAACCTGTCAGGATGAGAATGAACTGTTTTTATTCCACCCTCCTTGTGGACTCTGGGTATAGGACAGGCCCCTAAGACCACACTTCCCAGACTTCACCCACTATGTCTTACCAAGTGCACCCTATTTTCTAGCTGGGTCAGGAAATGACTACCAGTTCTAACTTAAGAGAGAAAATAAGACACGGGGTATCCATTGTGTTGGAAGGGACAGGCTCAGTCACTCAGTGGCTATGTCTCCAATGGCAAGGAAGCTACACTGGTTGTGGAAGCAGAAATGGGAAAAGACTGACCAAGGAGAGGGTAGATTCTGTGGTCCCACATGCACTCCCGTCTCTGGACTGGGAGGGTCTTTGGATCATGCATCCACCCACCAGACGGTCACTCGGCCTCCGACAAAGAATCACTCAGCCGGCCTCTGGCAGAACTGGAAGCCTCGGTCTCTTAGAAGGGCCTTTCCTATCTCAAGCTGAAATTGGCTACCCATTCATTTGCATCCACTGGCCCCATTTCACCTTCCTGTTTTGACATGCTAGCCCCACAATCTCCACTGAAGCCAAGAAAAACAAACTGAAATCTTTTCCATCCAAAGGTGACGGTCTTTTCATCTCTCTGTCCCCTTTGCTTCCAACTTGCCCCCTTCCCTCCTCAGGACCAGAGGGACAGGCCAGTTGGTCACTGCTTAGCACCTTGACCTTGGTGGGAAAGCCCCCAGGCCTGGTTTCACATCATCTTTGCATCTCCTGAAAACTGTATTATCTTGATTTCATGGCCATGCTTCTTGGCCAAGAACAGCAAAGGATGACCTAGATTCCAATGGAAAGTTCCAGAAAGGGGATATATCATTGGTTAGGACCTGGGAATTTCCAGCTGGGGAGAATCTCCCCGTGTCACTGGCACTAAGCCAAGGCAATGAACCTGTCAGGAGGCCCCCTCTCTGCTGAGGAGACCCCCCATAGAGGAGCCAGAGGACGCCATTTCAGCTCCTTTGAGAAGCCTCAGATCTAGGTGGGCAGGGCCTTGCCTGTGATAGACAGATACCTGGATCAGTGGGGAGGTAGCCCAAAAAAGCTCAGGCCTCAGGGTGATGTCTGAGGTATATGGCAAACGGGCAGCACCTGACCCTTCTGGTTGGTCTCCTACCAGAAATGGTGGCTTTTTTTCCAGGACTGCTAACTTACTTTTGGGGAACAAACAATACAGTTCATTTGGCAACATCTCACTTTTGATGTGGATTAAATACAGCTGAATGGTTTCCTAGGTGGATGCTTTGTCTCCTCCAGCCCTTCAGCTCCCTTCCTTTCCTCCAAAGGCCTTGCACGGTTGTGAATACAGGGCATCTGAGAGCAATGGGATCCAGGACACGCCAGGGGCACTTGCTCCTGGCTCGCCAGCACGCTTTCCCTTGGTCATCTAACCCCTGCTTTGGGGGCCTCGAGTTTTTCACAGGAAGCCAAGAAAGAGAATACACACCAAAGAAAGATCCTGGAGACTGGGTGTGTTCCAAGTGTGAGATCAATTTCTTTTTATTGCCATCTTAACAAAAATACTCGGGAAGGCAATCTTTGATTCCAGCATCGGAGGGCAGGGCAATGCCAGGCAATAATGAAGCCATTGGGCTGTTGGACAGGGGAGTGTTCAGTCTGGGGGAGCAGGAACCCCCAAAGAACCACAGAAGAGGGAGATGGAGCCAAGGCCATGGGGACAATGCAGTTGCCCTCCATTGTCCCTACAAAGGACAAAGCTTGGTCTGGGTTTAGAAGCAGCGCTCCAGGACTGGCCGGGCAGGCATTGGGTACAGCAGTCCTCCCAGCCCACTAGGGCTCTAGGGGGCGGGCATGAGAAGGTGAAGGGCTGGGGTGTGAGAGTTTCTGCCAGGGTCAGTCTGAGGCCAGGGAGCAAAGAGGACACAGAGCTGAGCTGCACCCATGTCAGAGCTAAGCTTGCATCTGCCACCCGTCACATCCCTCCGTAACTCTAAGAACCCGGCTCTCTCCCCACGCTCCAAAAGGAAACGTGAAGCTACAGATATGTGTAGCTAATGCGTATGCAGCCCAAGCAAGCAGAGGCGAGGCATGCTGGAACCTGGAATGAACTGGAGCTCTTCTGGGCTTTGGGCTTCGGGCTTCGGGTTCTTTTAAAAGCCAGAAGAGGGGTTTCCTTCTGGATCCCAAGACTTGGGCCCAGCCTCCCCAGAGCCACTGGCCTTCTTGCCAGGGTAGGGTGGGTGGGCTCATCTCCTAAATGCTGCTGCTGCCTCCCACTCACACCCAGGATTGCTGAGGCAGGGCAGGCAAGGAGCAACACCCCTCCCAACTCCAAATCTGGCCTCCAACAGAGGAGCTGGAAAAACCCACAGACCTGGCCTCTAGTCCTGGCCCTACTGCCAACTGCTGTTATGCATCTATGAAATGCAGATGATGATGATGATGGCACTCATGGGGATACTCATACCCAACCTGGCTGCCTCTCAGGGGTCCTGAAAACCCAATGAGATCGCACACCTGCAAGTGCGGGGAAGCGCCTGGTGCTCTCTAAGAACGCCAGGCAGTCTCCTCCTTCCTCCACCGCCATCCCCTCTCCACAAAAGGCAAGCACGGCAGCTGAGCACACACACACACACACACACACACACACACAGGAGAGCAAGCAGAAGGCCAAGGCAGGGGCGCCACCTGCTGGGGTCAGAGCCCTGGGGGAGGTGAGGACAGACTCGTCCTGGAGGGGCTGGGCTCCACCTGCCCATCTGCAGGGCTCTCCCCCTTGGAAAGCAGCAGAATCAGGACCTGGGACACTGACACAACAGCCCTGGGGACAGAAAGCAGGGTTCCATTCGGGTGCTCCCCATGCCTGCTCCCTCCTTCCCTGCAAGGCCTGCTGCCATGAGGTGCAGACCAACAGGAGGCTACCCTCCAGGCCAAGGAAGCATCAAGCAGGGAGCTATTCCTGCATCTTGAGCATCTGCCAAAGATGAGACAGTAGAGCCGAATACATGCTCTGTTATGGCACAGGACAGCCAAACTGCACTCGGTGCGGAGATGACGGTCCCCCCCAAATTCTACAAGGGTCATCAGACCTGGGTATGAGACTGGCCCCTGTCTCAAGGCCAGACAGCCCTCCTCCATTTCTCTTCCTCTTAGTGCAGACTGGCCAGGTTAGAAGTTGTGCTTTCTCTTCCGAGACCTGGTAGTCCGTGCAGGGGCTGGTGCTGGGGGCTCCGGCGGGGGAGCCTCAGCCTGGCGTGTAGAGCCTGTGGGGGCTGCCCCATCTGGCCCCCGCTGAGATTCCTGAACCCCATCCCGGATCTCTGTCAGCGTCTGGCACATCTGACCGATGCGGCTGGTCAGCTCAGCCATGGCCTGGCTGATGGCGTGCATGCTGTTGGCCATGTCCCTGTGCACTGTCACCAGGTGCTGGCAGAACTGCTGGAACATCTCAGTCTGCTGGGCATGAGCATGGAGGAGCTGCCAGTCAAGGCCTGCGCTGGGCGGGCCCAGGTGCGGCCGGGGTGTCCTGCAGGAGGCCTGGGCCTGGGGCGAGGGGCGGGGCAGGGTCTCTGGCTTAGGGCCCACTGTCTCAGATTGGTCTGAGGAAGAGGAGGAGCGGAGCAGGGTGGGCCTGGCCAGGCAGGCTTCTTCTTCCAGTGTCCGCGGCAGGGACACCCGCATCGCCTGTCTTGAGGGCCCGGGTGCCTCATCATCTTCATCATCTTGGGGATAGAAACAAAGAAGGGCAACTGATTACAACAGGGAGAAAGGAGGCAGCCCTGGGCTTGGATCCACCCCCCACATTACGCTGCCATTCCCCTCCCCTGTCACCACTCAGCCTAGCTTGGCACACACCCACTGCCTGCCCACCCATGGAGAAACGCCTGCTCCCCACATCCCTGAGGGGTGTGGGCCAGACATCCCTGGGAAGAGGCATGAGTATGATCAGTGCCCAGGTCTCCTTCCTTTCAGCGACAGTCTAGTGTAAGAGAGCCCAGGTCAGGGGACTGGGAGACGCCAGTGTTAGCGACTGCATGTCAGCCCGATCGCTCCCTTCCTCTCTCTGTGACTCCGTTTCTCAAAGCAAAGATAACCCCTCCTTGGCTGACCTCCCGAACCACTGGTCCACCTAGCAGGGCTGTTAAGGAGACCGCACACAGAGCAGATGCAAAGGCGACAGAGGGATGCTTGCCGAAGGTACTGCGATGCCGCTCTGAGCTCCAGCCTCCACGAGGCCCTTTCTGAGTTGCTTGGGGCCACCTTGTGGCCTTGCTGGAATCTGCAATTTTAAGTCACTGGGGGAAGCAGGGTGTGGGATATGGACAAGCTGGAGAAGGGGGACAAAGGATGGCCCCAGAACAGATAAGCCCAGAGGGTGCTGGCTCCTTGAGGCAGGTTACCAGAAAGATACATCACTCCTACCCAGGAGAGTAAGATGACACACAGGGGCCATCACAGAGATGGCCAGTCGAGTGGAGAGGCCCCGCCCCTGCACACGCAGGCCTCAGCTCTCTTGTGATCAGGTTATAAGCGGATTCCCATGGCAGGAATGAGACATGTACGAGCTGACCCTACGGACAGGCACACCTGTCCTGAGGGGTGAATTCACAACGACTCCAGGGGAGGTGATGGGAGGACAGACAGATTCATCTTGCCCCCCGCTGAATGCCTCCCAGGGGCCCTGGGGTCTCACTTGGGCCAGCACAGGAGGAGCCTGGTGCCTCTCCATCTCTCTGGGTGGGACAGCAGCCATCCCCCTGGAGTCAGGGCTGGCGTGGCAGGGTTGGAAGGAACGGGAAGGGCTGAGGTGATGCTGCTCCCTCCCTTCCAGGGCCTCATTCCACCGGGGCCCTGGCCAAGTGCTGTAACAGCTGGTCAACCAGCAGGGAAGGAGAGGGAGGGCTGGCCCAGCCTGCTGCGGAGGGGTCCCGGGCCCCCTGCCCAGCCCAGGTCACATTTGGTAACCTCATTACCTCTGCTCTGGCATGCAGGGTGAATGGGGCAAGATTTAGGGAACAGACTTTACTGGGTGCTGGGTCCCCTTCTTTTTCTCATAATTGGGTGGAATTACCCTGAAACTTAGCAAAACAGTGATACACAGGGAGTGAGCAGAGCTGGGCTTGAGTCCTGGTTCTGGGGACATCTTTGTTTCTGGAGCTTAGATGCCTCCTCATCTGGGTACCGGGTAGTTAGACTAGATAGTCTCCACGTTCCTTCCCAGTCCTAAAAATCTGAGTCTCAGCGGCCACCTGTCAAGGGCCCCAGCCAAGCAGGAAATTAGCAGATCCCAATAGCAAGGGGCCTGGGAAGGGACGGCTGGGTCTTTGTGAACCGCTTTCCTGTGAGCTGGCCAGAGGCCGGCTTCTCTGGAGCCCTCCTGCCCTGCTCTGTCTCTCAGAAGCCAGATGGCCTCCAGTTGGGACTGTGGGTTGAGGCTGGAGGTGGGGGTGTGCAGCAGCAGCACTGAAGTGGGTGCAGTTCCAGCACCGAAGGGCCTTGACTGCTCCCTCTTTTGGTGAGCCCCAGCTAGAAATGCATTGGGCTGGGCCAAGAGATCTGGCACCCCAGCCCCTGGTGGCACCCCAGCCCCTGGAGTCAAAGTCTGTCCTGAGACACAGGAAGCAGAGGGGAGAGAGGGAAACAAGTGCTGGGGGAGAAGAGGGCAAAGTGAGGGTGGTACGCACAGGGAGGGGACCTAGTGAGAACAGAGGGAACCTCAGGTGGGCAGCAAGAGACAGAGCACAGAGAGAAGTGGGAGAAGGCAGCATGGCACAGAAAGCAGAAAATAGCACAGAAATAAAGATGTTAGGAGTAGACAGAGGGAGGGAGAACTGATCTTTCCATGGCCTGGGCCCTGAAGACTTGGCTGGCTTCCTCCTGCGCCCCCTCCCCCTCGCCTGCTCCATTGGGCTTCCCTGGCTCCTTTCTGTTCCTGAAACGTGCCAAGCGCCTTCCTGATGCGGGGCCTTGTACATGCTGTTCTCTGCCTGTGAGGAGCTCCTCTCGCCTCCCCTCCTCTGCACCCCACGCAGTCACCGGCCTGGTTAACTCTTACTCACCCTGTGCATCTCGACTCAGCTGTCTCTCCAGGGAGCCTTCCCCAGCCCCTGGTGGAGAGCCTATTTGCTCTCAGACAGGCCGCTACATCATCTGCAGGGCCAAATGCAACAGGAACATGCAGGGTGCCTTGTTCAAAAACTAATCCTGAGTTCCGGGCAGGGACTAGCAGAGCATTTAGCCCATCGCGGAGCCCAGGGCCCAAGTGATGGCACAGGTCGCACCCCTATGAACTCAGCTCTCGGGACTTCCTGTGCTGGTCCCTCAGTCCTTCATTACAAATTTCCTTGTGCAATTATTTACTTAAAGTTCGTCTATTCCCACGAGTCTCGGAACTCCCCAAGAGCAAGGCCGGTGTAGAATTTATACACAACTCCTGGCGCAGCGTTCAGGAAACACTCTAGAATGAATGAACGGAAAGGGGTGGAGGAGACAGGGGGACAAGGAGGGAAGAATGGGAAGATGGGCGACACAGAGAGGGAGAGGAGAAGGAAAATGAATGGGAACCTGCCAGGGAGGAGGCGAGGGCGCAGTCAGGAGGGGCCAGGGGAGGGGTGGCGGTGGTACTCACAGCTGGTGGAAGGGCTGTCGGTGCCATCCAGTTCTGCCCTGGGGAAGTGGTGCCCGGATCGGGCCGAGAGCAGTGCTGACTCGATGGCCCGCTCGTGGGCAGTGAGAGTGATGGGAGGGGCCCGGCCCCTGGCCCCAGGGCCCGACAGGGACTTCTGCATGAAGGCCAGCTTGTCCTTGGTCCTCCGTTTCATATCATCCCATCTGTGCTTAATGTCCTTGACGGAGCGGGGCACCTGGCTCACGGAGGTGATTTTCCGAGCTATGCCTTCCCAAATCTTGTCCCTGTCAGCATGGGACAGCCGCATGGTCTCCCTCCCAAAGAGAACAGCTTCATGGTGGGTCACCTCGGTGACCAGAATGTCCAGCTCCTCCTTGGAGAACTTGGGCTTCCGCTTACGCTCGGCCAGGGGTGCCACATTCCTTGGGTTGAATATCCCACAAAGCACAATTGGGTAAATGACCGGCAATGTGGGTGGTCCTCCTCCTTCCTAATGCCGGCCCCCAGCTGGGGAGCCAGGAGGCACCTGGGCGCCCTCAGCAGCTCACCACCACCACACCCTCCTCCTGCTGAGAGGTCCTTCCACTACTGCTGAGAAGGCGGGAGGCCACACGGCGCACGCACGTGGTGGGAGCGCTGGAATGAGCCCCCCACCTCTGGCTCCAGGCCCTCTGACTGGCTGTGTTGGCCTGGACAGTTCACTCAGCCTCTCCCAGCTCACTCTCTCCATCCAGAAAGGGAATAACAACCACACCAACCTAGGGAATTCTTACTAAGGAGGGGCTGGGGGAGCGCAGGGATGTAAAAGAGCTTTAAAGCCCAGAACAGAAACAAAGGATGACTATTGGGGTGAGGATTAGGCCACTGCCTCTACAAATGGCCTGGAGGAAGAATAATTAAACAGGGAGACTATTCACATGGGCCTTCCATGGTGTGTGGCCTTGCTGGTGACGCCCAGGCTTAGGGTATGGTCACAGAGAGCTTATTCTGTCCAGTGGCTCTCTTCTCCATCCCCTGCCCACAAGTCCCCACCAAGTCCCCACCTCTGGGTGTGTGAAGGCTCCCCTCCAACTGGAGCGCTGGCCGGCAGCTGCTCCTTTTGGGAGTCAGCTACTGTGGCTTTTTGGCAGCTCATGGGTAGAATGTGAGGAGCCCATGAGCACCCACCAGAAGGCAAGTTCCACTTCAACAAAGACCAGAAGCGACCTCAGCTTCCATGTGCATGGAGCAGCCAGGGGCCTTGGCCAAGTGGGCAGCGTGGCCCTTCCCCGCTTCTGACCCAGCACCTGCTCTGGCTCTGGAACTCAGCCTCTGCGGTGTGGTTCTTTCTACCCTTCAACTAGTGCCCAAAGGTCCACCCAAGTCAGGGACCCAGGGTATGGAGGGAAAGCTGGGACCTGATTCACATCTCTGACTGCTGCAGAAACTTCAGTGAGTAGCCAGGAGCACAGAGACCCTTCACCTCTCCCCTCCTCCCCACATCCCTCCGGAACACCACTGCCCTAGAGGTGAGGCAGAGGCGGGAGAGGAAGACAGAGCCTGGGCCTGGTACTCGGACAGACCTGGTGCTAGAGGCCGAGTCTCCTCTGCAAACCCGTTTATGTAAAGCAAGGGCGGTGATTCTAGCGTCGCCTCCCAGGGCCACCAGGAGGATTGATTGCGTGCAGTGGTGTCTCAATCTGGCTGCTGTTGGCATTTGGGGCTGAAAAATTCTTTGTTAGTGGGCAGGGGTGGGGTGGAGGGCGGGGCCCTGGCAGTATGTAGGAGGGTTATCAGCACCTTGGCATCTGCCCAAGAGAACCCAGTAGCATCCACCCATAGAGATGTGACAGCCCAACATGTCCCAAGAGACTGCCAGATGCCCCCAGGGGGCAAAAGAGCCCCGGGTAGTGGGTAACTGATTTCATGAAAGCACAACACCTAGCAGAGGGCTGCCATTGAGTCAACGCTCCTTACATGGGTGTCCATTCTTTTCCCGGCCCACTTATCATTTGAAAAAACTGACTCCATTTGATCTCCTGCAAGACCCTAGGCTGTGACAGTGCAAGTGACTGGTGTCTGCAAATGACAACAAGCTGTGCAAATGGCAGCTGCATGCTAAGGGGGAAGGAGGTCGAACTGGCTTTCCCCTCCCACCACCACCAGAGGGGCATCTCCATGGCAATGAACCACAGGCCCAGCCCCACCCACTCCTTGAGTCTTTAATGAGATGAGGGCCCTGCAGCTGTGACTGCCCTGGATCAGAATGGGCTTGGAGCAGGAACAGGACAGACCCCATGCCAGCAAGGGAGTGGTGGCAGCACCCACCCCACACAAGGCTCAGGAAGCCATGTTTCTGCGCACAAGCAGAAAGAACGCTAGTCCAGAAGTCCAGGTTCTGCCACTGAACGCATCACCTTGACTTGCTCTGGATCTCAGTTTGCCCCTGGAGCATTTACATCAGCATAGAGCGGTGGTTCTCAACACTAGTGGCGCACCAGAATTACTATGGAGAGCTTGAAAAAACACCAGTGCCCTGGGCTCAATTCCAGCCCAAGTAAATCAGACTCTGGGGTGCGAGATGATTGCTCACTTAGCTCGGATAATGAATCCCCTTCTTTGGAATTGTAGTGAAGCCTTGTTCCCAGGCTGAAAGATCAGAGATGGGTGCAAAAGTGGAACAGAATCAGCCCTACGGGCCAAAGTTTCTGAAAGCGACAGTTCAGAAAGGCCTGACACCAGACAGCTCTCAGACACTCTCTCCTTCGCTTGCCGACAGCCAGAGTGCAGCAACTGGGCACAGGAGCACAGGCTGGGGCCATCTGTTGGCCCACCGGACACCTGGTCCCCACTTCTGAGTCTTTGCTCACTGTGCCTTCAAAGAAAATCCTGGCCCCTTTGAAGGCTCGGTTCAAAGGCCCCCCTCCCAACTTTCATCTGGGCCCTTGCAGCCGACAGTTTGTGCCTCCACTCAGCAACTGTTCCAGAAAAAGCAGTTTCCATGGTGGAAGGTGTGAGGCCTGGGAGGCCTGGAAGGCCTGGGAGGGCTGGGCGGGTGAGGTGCCTGTATAGGCTCTGACCCCCGGCAGCTGCTCGGTACCGGTGCCGAGATGCAGGTGCCGCACTGACCTGCACCCCGTGGCCGGGAAGGAGGAGGCAGTTAGGAGTGCGGGTTGCCTTCCCGGAGCCACTTTCAGGGCACAGCTGAGGCTCTCAGGTGGGGCACCGGGGGGGGGGGGGGGGGGGGGAATGAAGCCACAGAAAAGGGGACAGAAGACAATGCCACAGCCTCCCCGCCTCAAACCAATTTTCTCCTCATTGGTTTGGGAAGTCTCAGAGTTTGAATACAGCAAGCCCCTTGCTGCCCTCCCTGCAAGCACAGTCTCTCAGTAACTGCCCCCCTCGCCCAGCCATCTCCACGAGTCACAGAATTACATGGATGCCAACAGAGGGCCCCATCCCCAGTGCGTCATCCAAGGCCCCATCCAAGGCCTGCCTTCCCTCCCAGCCCAGCCCCAGACCCCGTCACCACTCCCAAGTCCCAGACAGAGGCCACCAAAAAGGCAACAAGGCAAGTCTGACCTACCACCCCCACCCCCAGACGCCACAGACAGGGCCCTGGCACATGGCACAGGCCAGCAGCACAGAAGCAAAAGGGGAGCCTTTGGGGTTCCAAGCTCGGCCTCTGGGTGACCCTGGCCGGTCTCCTGCTCTCCCTGGCTGGCCACGAAGGGTCTTTCTGGTGCAAACTTCTGTCCCAACCCTGGACCACAGTAAACCACTCTGGAAAGTACTCATGCCTGGGCTGCAAGCACCGTCAGAAACTGAGCGAGACTGTGCCAGAAGCCTCCTTCTCCACAGGGCCATTTACACTGCTGTGGCTGCCCTGGGGTGGGTTCTGCACTACACCAGCAGGAGTCTGCCCTGTGAGAGGTGCCACGGTGCTGGGTGAGGGGCAGCCCCTGTGTGGCAATGCTGCCAGGGGCCAGGGGCCTGGGTACTCCAGACACACTGAGAAGGGTGTAGTCTCTAGGGGTCCCTGTAACCCACCTGTCTGGCCACAGGCCTCCTCCAGAGCCCTCTGATGGAAGCCTGGGGAAGCTAGAGGGTTGCCTAGAGCTAAACACATCCCAAACCCTGCAAACAGCAGTCCCGGGGCCTTCAGAGGCCTCCACCACTGGAGACGCTCCCTTGGTCTCTTTCCGGAGCTCAGACCAGGCTCCTGGGCAATCATCAGAGAGCAGGACTCACCTCATCCAGTTGGCTTTAGTCTCGTCTGACCCGTCTATGGACTTGTAGCGGTTGTTCTTGTCCACAATCTGGAAGACAGAGAGAGAGTCTAGAATGGGCCTTTCGGGGTGGGGGGGCTCTCATATTATTGGGCTCCTCCCAAAGCAGGGCCCAGGGGCCAGGGCCTGGTCCCACCTGCTACCACACAGAAACTTCCTCTTGCCCTCCACTACAATGCCAGCGCTGCTGCAGAGCTGAACCCAAGCTTGGGCAGCAATGGTAAAATCCAGTGTCTTTGTTTCTTTTCTATTTTTTCTATATCTCTCTTTCTCTCCCTCCCTCCCTCCCCCTTCCTCTCTTCCTTCCTCCCTTCCTTCCTCCCTCCCTTCTTTCCTTCCTTCCTTCCTTCCTTCTTTCCTTCCTTCCTTCCTCCCTCCCTCCCTCCTTTCCTTCCTTCCATCCTCCCTCTCTCTCTCTCTCTCGTTCCTGTGGGAGACAGAGACCAGCATTGGATGACTAGACGTATAGTGTGGTTTGAGAGGGCTCCTCCTCTCTCAAATCTCTGAACGTTCAGGACCCTCAAGGTTTGGGCTGAGCCCCTTTATCTTCTGTAAAACTGTCATTATTTCATCATCACTCTTGAATCAGACCTCAGCTGGGTATGGAATTTGAGGCAGATTAAGTTTTATTTTCTTTTGGCGCTTTTGAAGATTGCCAAAAGGGCTGCCGTAAGCTCTTCAGCAACCCACTAATGCTGTTCTAATGTTGTCTAATGCTGTGCTTTTGTGGATAACCTGTCTACGGTAAATTTTAAGACTTTCTCTTTATTCTTGATCTTCTGTACTCTCACTATGTGGTTTTGAAGTAGGGATATACTTTAAACATTTTTTCCACATTACTTGATGAGCACATTATTTGATAAAGACATATCTCTTTTTTAGTTCTGAAAAATTCTCAGCTACTATGCTTTTGAGTATAGCTTCTTGGTCATTTTCTCCAGTCTCTTCTTGAAGAATTTCTGTTAAATGTATTTGGGAGCAGCTCAGTTTATTCTCCATGTCTTTTAAGCACCCTTTCACATTTTTCTCTCTTTCTCTTTTGGGGCAGTGCTCCGGGAAAATTTCTCAGAATTCTCTTCCAATTCACTGATTCTCTCTTTGACTGTATCCGGTCCAGAGTTTGTCCAGCTATAGAGGTTCTTCCTGTCTTTCCTTACCTTTTTATTGAGTACTTTTAATGCAGTTAATAATTTTCATAGAATTTTTAATTGGTTCTTTTGCACATCCATCTTTTCTCAGTCTGCCTTTTTGTGTTATGCTATACTCATTCATTTCCCTTTTCTTACAGCTTTATTGAAGTTTGACTGACATATCATGTACCACTTGATAAGTTCTGGCAGATGTGTGCATCCGTCACGACAGTCAAGAAAGCAAACCCATCCATCACCCCGAGTCTCTGTGTGTCCCTGTAATCTCATGTCAGGTTCTTTTTTTGTGAAGTGTCTGTTCAGATCTTTTGTCCCTTTTTTAAAGTGTGGGGTTTTTTTCCCCTATTATTGAGTTTTGAGAGTTTTTAAAAACATATTTTGGAATCAATTCCTTTACCATATATGAGATTTACAAATATTTTCTCCTGGCCTTTGGCTTGTTTATTCATTCACTTCATGATGTCTTTATATGAACAGAGGTTTCCAATTCAAACAAACAAACAAACAACTGTCCCCCGGTCTTGATGTTTTTAATGGATGTTCTCCTGCCTTTATTTCTTTGAGGATCCTCAGGCTGTGACTGCTATTTATCTCTCATTATCTATTACCCCCTGCATCCACTGTAACAAACCCCCTGAATTATAACTGGGCACTTGGCTACTAGAGTAACAGAATACATTTTTCTGCTTCCCCTCTAACTAAGTTCTGGCCAATAGAATGTAGATGGAAGTGTCGTGTGTCAGCTTCCTGAAAACTTCTTCAAAAGACAGCTCATAGGTGCACTTCTACCACCCTGCTGCCTGGAATGCAGATGTGATAGCTGGAGGTCTGACTACCAACTTGGACTATGAGGATAATCCAAGTATTGAGACAGGGTGAGCCAGATCAAGCTTTGCTCCTTGAGGACTGGGTGGGGCACAGCCACCTCATGAGAATATATTCATAAAAGGAAACTTAATTCTTATTTTGCTTGAGCCATTGTTATTCGAATCTCAGTTACTCGCAGTCCAATCTATTCCTGATAGAGATCCTAGACAGTTATTTGAAATTCGCTTTTAGAATACTCTACTAATTTTATTGTAATTAGAGCAAATCCATTTGTCATTGACTTTTGGAGACTGCCTTTTTTACATTAATTTTCTTCATTAGTTTTGGAGATTCATTCCATCTGAAGGTTCATTTTGAGTAGGAGTCTGCCTGCCCATCTCTCTCTCCCTCTCTTTTATTTTAAGCAGCCAGTCTGGCTCCAGTCCCCACCTCACTCGGGGCACTTCTATTTCACATTGCCCCAGAGGAGCTGAGATCCACCGCCGCCCTGCCTGCTCTACACTGGAGCCCTGTAGGCCTCTGTTTTCAGCTCTGTGATCACTTTGCCTTTCTCTCTCTCTCTCTCTTTTGGGTCTCTTACTGTAGTATGTTTGTTGGTTGGCAGAGTGGGCTGGGGCTCAAAGCATGAACTCTTAATCCACCCGGATTGTGGGTCCCCTTGTTCCCCCCACCCACCTTCCTACCTGTACTCTTTCTATGGATATTCACATCCATCCCGAGACTCTCAATTTGTTCATTATTCACAATATTTTGTTTCAAGCTCCAGATGTGAATATCGAATTTCCCACATCACATCCCCCCTTGGACGTCTCATGGGCATCTCAAACTTACCTGGGGCCTCACCCCTAAGCCTTACGTCTCTCATTTTCCCCATCACAGAATTATAAACCACCATCCACTCAGGTTTTAAAAAGAAAATCATCCCTACCAAAACCCACTGAGTAATAGACTTTAAATGGGTAAGCTCTATGGTACGTGAAATATATCTCAATAAAACTGGTTTTTAGAAAAAGAAAGTCACCCTTCCTTCCTCCCACTCTCAATCTGTACCCCCCACCCCCATATATAATCCCTCAGCAAGTCATTCAAATCAGATTTCAAAAATGTTCCTCTCCAATGCTTCCTGCAGCCACCCTGGTCTCAGGCCACCATCAGCTCTGTCCAGACAACTACAAGAGATCCGAGCTAACCGCCCTGATGCCATTCTTAACTCTCTGCCAATTCCCCTCAAAGCAGCCAGAGGAATCTTTTATCAGTGCAAATCCATCATGTCACCCTCCAGCTCCAGGGGGCAGCCACTGCACTTACAAAAACACTCGGACTTATGGTCACAGCCTTCAAGATGTCCTGGTCCTTGGCTACCTCCCCAGCTGCTCTTGAGCCTCTCTCTCCCCTCACTCCTCTGTAGCAAAAATTATCCGAGAGTGAATGTTTACTCTGGTCAGGTCTGCTGCCCACAACCTCTTCTCCTCTATTCTTAAAAAAATAATAATCACAAACTATCTCAAGCACCCAGAAATCATAGAGAATAATGCTGCTGGTAGCCTGGTACCCATCGGCTAGAGCCAACGAAAATCACCGCCGGTCACGTTTGTCCCAGACCTCCCCTTTCTCTTGCTGTAAGAAAACACCAAGATGCAGTTGAAGACCACTGCTGCCTCCCGCTCACTCTCCTACTCTCCCTCCCTCCAGGGGTAACCTCCATCCCGAAGCTGGTGGGGAGCCTCCCTGTTTTTGCTCCACAAGGATTGTTCTAAAAACGATGTACAGAACTGTTTTGCACGTTTGTAAAGTTCACAGAAATGATACCCAAATGGACCTACCCTTTTGCACACTTTCCCCCTGAACTTTGCATGGCTGGTCCCTTATTCTTGGAGTCTCAGTTACTGTCATCTCAGAAGAAGCTCGTCCTGGCCTGAACTTCTAGAATTTTCTCCCCTGCCACACCCTGACCTCCACACACCTGCCCCCACTCAGCGTTTTCTCTTTGACATCATCCTGTTACATCTTTTTTGGAGACCTACTTACAAGGTGCATTTTTGTTATTAATGCTGTTTACCTACCTGTGGATTTGGTAATTGACCGTCTCCCTCCATAGACCATAAGCTAATGAAGGCAAAGCACACCGTTCCCAACATAGCACACGGCACACGGCACACGGCACACAGTACAATATTGGCTGAATGAATGACTTATCGGATAAAGAATCTTTTAAGTAAAAAGCATGTTAAAGAAAAAATTCAGAGAATGTTACTATTTTAGTAAAGAGGAAATGAGCAGTGTGCTGGAGCTGGCTTATACTAGCTAACGAGATGGCTGTAAAATTTTCCAAAATTTTGTGAACCAGTTGTTAAACCCAGCCGTTACTAAAAATTAAGTTATATAAATTTACAAAGCAATTAAGTCATTTTTAAAAGGTAATAAGTACTCACAGCTTACCACCTCCCAATAATTTTCCTACATTTTACTATTATCTACGTTCTCGAAGGTGCTGGCCTCTGCCGTACCTGCCCAGCAGAAACACCGTGTGGCGGTTGCTCCTGTAGCTCTCTTCCCAGCTGCTTGCTCAGTGCCTTTATGTTGATAGCTTGTAATCAGCCACGGTGGGAGCATTTACACCCAGGGAGTTGGCACACATAACCTCGCCACGCCCCCCCACCAGCAGGTTATGAAGCATCCCACCATGCGTATGGTTTTTTTTTTTTTTTTTTAAGATTTTTAAGATTTGTTTCTAGAGAGAAGGTAAGGGAGGGAGAAAGAGAAGAAGAGAAACCTTGGTGTCAGAGAGAAACATGGATCAGTTGCCTCTCATACGCCCCCCTAACCAGGGATGGAATCTGCAACCCAGGCATGTGCCCCGACCAGGAATCAAACCGGTGAGCTTTCCCCTTGTGGGATGATGCCCAACCCACTGAGCCACGCCGGTCAGGGCTATGCCTATGTTTATATGTGCATGGAGAGTCTGAGGGATACATGTCTCTGGAGGGAAGGAGAGAAGGAAGGGGGATGAGGCTTGTGCTTTATTTGTCTATTTATGAGACTGTGCTGCCTTGAGGTTTAAAACTCTGAGACAAAAAGAGAAAACATGCAGCTTAGGCTTCTCCTCCCTAGCAGTCTCCCCAGACCATCAGTCTCCAGTGACCATCCCCTGGAATCTCATGGAACCCTGCCTTTATCATAATCCTAATCACCCTGCATTATCATTTTCTGATTATCCCTTTCCTGGAGACAGAAGAGAAGCATCTGTAGACCTGGCAGCCAATAGCAGGAGCACCTAGTGGGGGTAAGAGCGCTGGAGCCAGAAGAACTGATGAAAATGTCAGCTTCACCATTTATAAGTGAGTGGCCTTGGGCAGGTGACTTCACTGGCCATGCCTCAGTTTCCTCATCTATGAAATGGAGTAAAACCCAACCTCACAGCGCTCCGGTAATGACTGGTGTGGAAGGCACTCACAAGTGACTGCCGTTAGCATTGCGATCAGGATCGCGATCATCAACGGAGGGAGCAAACGTTAGTTATCCTTCATTCTGAGCGATGGGAGGTCTGTGGGCAACAGTGGGTTGTTGTGATCAGCCTGTTTTGCAGCTTCAGCTGGGCAGAGAGACCTGGGTGGGAGCTGCCTGAGGCTTCTGTTGCTGGGTTCAGATCCAGACACTAACTGAGGGATGTTTCTTGGCTTATCTTTCCTGCCAGTCAGGATTTTCTCAAATTAAGCATTCATTCACTCAGCAAATATCACTGAGCGAGCAGCTACAGGCTCTGAGAAATGGTGATCCAGGGAGAGAATGACTCTCACAAAATTCACAGTCCAGGGGGACACCAAAGAGAGGTCGCTGTGGCAGCCCATGGCCCATATTGTGATGGGGAATTCTGTGGAATATGGGAACTCTGTACTTGGGAGTCAGTTGAGCACCTTCTTAGGGGGTGTGGCATCTTAACTGAGGTCCTGAAGAAGAGGAGGGCAAGGGTGTTCTAGGCAAAGGGAGCAGAGACTGGCAGAATCACCCAGGGCAAGTAGACCCCGTCACATGTCAGCAATGGGCCCAGGCGACCCGAAGTAGAGATCAGGATATGGGCCTGCAGCCCAGGACTGGGATGGCCCTGGCCATCCAGGGGCAGATGCTTGGGACCAAGGCCCCAGAAGCTGGTTTCCCAGAGTCCTCCCTTGTATTATCCCTTGAGGTCAACTCCTTGGCCTCTCTGAGCCGGGTATTTCTGGGACCAGCCCAGGCTCTGAGCACTGTGATGTGAGAAGGACTTTGACAGCAGTGCTCAGAGCCTGGGCTGGTCAGCTTGAGAATGGGGTCCTTGGCCTGGAGAAGGAGAGACCAGAGGAAGAAGAGCCATCATCAATGGTAAGAAGGACTGCCACACTGGGGGGGGGGGGCAGGACCCGACCAGCGTGCCCTTAGAAGATGCAGATGTTGGTAGCTGGAGGGCCCTCTGTCGGGGAGGCTGAAGAAGGAGGGCGAATCTGTCCTAAATGACCTCTAAAAGTCTGCTCAAACTAAGATTGTATGTGGACAGGTCCTCAGAAAATAATATGAAAGCATGAGTTTCGGCCCCCTGGGTCAAGCATGGTCCAGGTGGACCAGAATGCTATTTTTGACCATGGTAATAACTAATAGAGACATAAATAATAAAACATGAACGGCTGCCATTTGTGGAGCAATTTCACAGTGCCAAGTACTCTGTCCCATGAATTGTTGTAACTCTGTGAAGTAGCTACTATTATCCCCATTTTACAGATTAGGAAACTGAGGTTCAAGGTTCTTAGATAACTTGCCTAAGGCCACAGGGAAATGCACGTGCAAGCTGGAGTTCAAACTCAAGTCTCCATCAGTACAGCCCATGCTCTTAAGCACTCAGCGGAGGGATGGTACCCATGCCCTCCCCACAATGACCTTGTCAGAATCCACCAGAAATGTCCTGGAATCCTCTGTGACCTCCCATCTTTTCCTCTGGTTTGAGAAAACTTGCTATGTGAGCACACATTTAACAGAGAGGAATAATTGGCTTTGCCACAGAACGTCTGCCACAATCGAGGATTCGCTGTCGGGTTCCCCTAAATGAGCACGTAACCGGATGCTGCGGAGATTGGATTTTCAAAACCTGATTTGCTTGCACCTTTCCAGGAATCCATCGAATCCATAAAACATTTGGATTTTCTCCCTATTCCTGGTCTTAGAGCAGAGCGCTTATAACGATGATTTGTGAAGCCATTCGCAGTTGACAGAGTACTTTTAAACATCACACACATCACGTACATCACGTGTCAGATGCTCCTCCCAGAACTGCAGGAGGCAGGCAGCAGCATTGCCTCTGTCCTCCAGCTATTTCCCCGTCCAGCAAAAAGAGGAGCTGAGGGATGAAGAGGCTGGCCTGAATTTGAACTTGAACTCTGGCCTCTGCTACAATCAGAAACAGAGTGAAGGGCACTTAAGCTGGAGGGGGTCTCTGAGATGATTGAGGCCTGGGTTCCTCACCTGGTGTCCACAGACAGGTTTTGGCAAGGGACAGGAGTCCCTTAAAATGTGCGTGACATTTTGTAAATATCGATATATAACTTCCTAGATGACTCAGAAATGCTCAAAAACCATGATCTAACCCTTCCCCTCCCCATTTAACTGATAATGGAATTAGTACTCTCTTTTATCATTCTAAAACTATCCTTTATCAAATTTCAACAAAGCCCTGGAGGCCTGGTAAATGAGGCATATTTACCCGCAATCCCAAATTCCACATCCAGGTTTCACATTCTGAAATTTCACTCACAAACCCCTAGCCTTTCTTGCAGCCCATGTGAAGCTAACTGGAGATAATGAAGCTGGCTGTGATCTGTTCAGCACCTGCTCTTGACCAGGCGTGCAGCAAGCACTAATACCCACGGCTCTCCGTGTTCTGTTAGATTGTGCCACCCGATTTTATGGATGTGAAAACTAGAGCTCAGAGAAAGCAAGGGACTTGCTCAAAGACACTCTTCCCACAGGTGGTGGGCATGTCTGAGCCCAGAGCCTAGTGACCGAGTCAGACAGCTCTTCCCTCCCCAAGGCCCCGTGCTCTGCTTGTACAAGGCCCCCAGCCTAGGACCCAGCCTCAGGACCCATCAGTCTCAGAACACACTTGGCTTCACTCTTCATAATCAATCTGGCTGCTGGTGAAGCTGGTGAAATGAGCTCTGGGGCAAGAACGAACCCTGTCTCTTAGTCATGCCATTGCATAAAGGGTCTTGGGCCAAGTGTGGGGGAGAAGAGGTCCAGGAGATTCTGCCCCTCTGGGAGGCAGCAAAAATGCAAATGCAAATGGGCCTGTGGCTGGAGAGAAATTAGACAGAAATAAATTTTCAGTATCAGCTACGGATCTGAAGGGTCCTCTAGATTAACGAGGCCAAGGGCAGCGGCTGACAGGGCTGGTGTGAAAAGCTCTCCACGGAGTCGTTCAATACACGACCTGCACATCCATTGCGGGCAGCTCCTCATCTCTCCCCCTCAGTGAGAAGAATAAGAGATGGTAGAGAAGCGGAGAAAACACCCAAAGCTCTCCAAAGCCACTTCACACCCACTAAGATGGCTAGAACCCAAAAGGAAGATAGCCACAAATGTCAGCAAGGACGTGGAGAAATCAGAGCCCTCTGACACTATCGGTGGGAATGTAAAATGGCCCGGCTACGCTGGAAAACAGCCGGGCAGCTCCTCGAACGATTAAACACAGAGTTACCGCGTGACCCAGCAATTGCACTCCGAGGCACACACCCAGGAGAAATGCAAGCATTCGCCCACACAGAAGCCTGTGCACAGTGTTTACAGCAGCACTATTCATCACAGCTAGAGGGTGAAAACAGCCCAACTGCCTGTCCACAGATGAATGAAAAACAGAATGTGGTATATCCACGCGATGGAGTATCACTCGGCCATAAAAAATGATACGTGTTACAACACGGATGAACCTTGAAAACGTTAAGCTAAGTGACAGAAGCCAGTCACAAAAGACTACATACTGCATGATCTCATTCATATGAAACGTCTGGCACCAAGAAATCTACAGAGATAGAAAGTAGATTAGTGGTCGGGAGGGAGTGGGGGAGAAGCTCTGAGATGAGAGCGAGAAGACAGCATCTCTCCTTAAGGTGATGAACATGTTCTAAGATTAGTGGTGACGGTTGCACAACACGCATCTGTGAATACACTAAAGACCATTGAATCACCCACTGTAAATAGGTTAATTGCATGGTACGTGACTTATATCTCAGTAAAGTTGTTGAAAATGAACATCTGCCAAAATTCATCAGCAGCAATCAGATAAGGAAAAGGAAACAATCTGATACCATTGGTTTGAAAAGTATTCTCTAGAGAAGCAGCAGTCCACATGAGTGGGGAAGACCAAGTGCATTGAGATATTCCTAGCTGGGGCTGGAGATAAGGAGCTTGGGCTTTGGTTTGAAGTCCTGGCCCCATGATTAGCTGTGTAGCCCTGGACGAGTAACCTGGCCCTTTCAGCCCCAGTTTCCTGATCTGTAAAAGGGAGATAATCAACCTATTCCACAGTATGGTTGTGAGGATGCAAAGAGTTAAGACACACAAGTGTTCTAGGGCCCGATAAATGGCAGCCATTGTTGTTGCTCTTGCTGTCTTGTTGTTGACATCACGCAACAACCAGGGACCCACAGGGGTTTTGAGGTGCCGAATCTGGCTCCAGGGGTGTGGATCAGACAAGACCTCTCCTGGAGGAATTTTCAAATACCAGCAAACCTCAACTGCCCTATGATTAAAGCTAGGAAGTTTGTTCAAAATTAGCGTTTCTCAACCTCGGATCTTTGGATGTATTTTCACGATCCAAAAGTTCTATGAATTTTTAACTCAATGTTTTCATTTTTAAAAATCAACATAGGAAAATAACCCTAAGACTGCCACCCACACAAAAGTATTGTGCTGTGACTGAGTTGGCACCTGGGGTAGACCGAATTCTTGGCCCCAGTTCTCGCCCCTCCCTCTCACCCTTGGTCGGATGATTCTGCAGGAGACCCTGTCTTACAGGTGGCCTGTAGTACTTCGATGCTTCTTGACCTTGGGTTCAGCCAGATTTGTTTGACCAACAGGAAGTTAACACACAGGATGCAAGCAAAGGCTTGAAATGTGCTTATGAGGATGGGCTTGCCCTCTGGGGCCTCCACTTTCGCCAGGAGAAGCGCTTCCCCAGGGAGCCCCTGGCCTTCAGTCTGGGTGAAGAACAAACACACATGGAGCACACCTGGCTCCCCGGGGAGGAGCTACAGGCTGAAGCTGCGGGCTGTGGGCCCAGCCACATCCAGCCAACTCGGCCAAGCCACGCTCCACCAGCGCCTACCTGGGCAGGAATAACCAATTGTCCTTCTGCACCAGGGGTCCGCAAACCCTGGCCTGTGGGCTCAAATCAGCCCGCAGCCTGTTTCTGTATGGCCCACCCACTAAACCTAGTTTGTACATTCCCAAATGGTTAGAAATAAATTGAAAGAAGAGTATTTCATCATGTGAAAATCATATGGAAATCAAATTTCAGTATCCATCAGTGAAGTTTTGCTAGAACCTGCCACACCTATGGCTGCTCTTACACTACAATGGCAGAATTGTGTAGTTGGGACAACACACTATATGGCCCACAGAGCCTAAAAGATTTACCGTCTGGCCCTTTACACAAAAAGTTTGCTGACCCATGCTCTATGCCACTGAATTTGGAGTTGGCTTGTTACACAGTACACAGTACACAGTACAACACCAGTTATTACTACTTACCATGAGCCCGTGAAGAAAGAATAGATGCACACTTAACACGTACATGATGCATTCTGGCAAAGGAAGGACCAAGAAGCATCATGGCGGCTGCACTAACAAATGATTTCCCGGTGTTTCAAACGGCGACGAACAAAGAAAATACAGGTATCTCACGGCACACAAGAGCACAGGCGTGCCAAAGGCCAAAGAACCATCTCAGTCGTCACTACCGCGTTCACCTTACAAACAGCACCTTAGCTCCGAAATGTTCAACCGACTTTGTTCATTTGGATTCTGTTGGTTTGGGTAGTTCTTGTTCATTTTCTATCTGTACATCTGTCTTGGTTTTGTGGTTGTTTAACAGCTATAAGAAGTATTTTTATCTAGCTCTCTGTTTATGCCTCTTTAAGGGACATTAAAAGTCACGGAACACGGCACAGGGGAGAAGAGCACTGCTGCGCAAGTACTCGGGGGCAGGAATGAAGGAGGTCGAGTTAGGAGCTGGTTCGGGTGGAGACATCGGACAGTTCCAAGGAGGTTTTCATGTTTTACTTTGGTTCCTATATGAAGATTTTGAAAATTTACAGACTCAGTTCTAGCCAGGACTCGTTCACTAGCATATGATATTTTGGGGGGAATCTTTGGTTTTGTTTGTGATCCCAAAACCAAACTACCAGCATGTACAAAATAGTTACATAAGCTGAGCTCATTAAATGCCTCTGGTGTTAAGAGGAATATTAAGATCGAGGTGCATATTTTCATTCCTGAAAGGAGCTGATATTGAATCAAGAGTCTCTTAAGATCCATATCTTAGAACAGAAGAAAAGTGACTTTTTTCTAGCATCATCTTCCACTTTTCCTTCTAGGCACACTCTACTTCTGCTATACCCTAGGAGTATCCCCCTCCCCAACATTATAGATGCGTCCCTGGGCCTTCGTACGTGCTGTGCCCACCGCTTGCAATTCATGTTCCCTCAATTCTTGACTCCTTAGGCCACTCATTTCAACTCATCCCTCAAAAGCTAGCTCTGGCCTAGAAGCAAGGAGACCCCAGTAACAATGTGCACGCCTATCGCCTGGAGATCCCGGTTTCTAAACATCACTCCCCACTAAAATGAATCAGAGCCCCCAAGAAAGATGGCTAAGCACACCTTTTTGCACCAGAAAGTAGGAAAGTGCTAAAACAAGAACAAGAAGCCAGTCTGAACAATCCCCCACTGGCCGGTTCTAGGGTAATTTAAACATCAAAAAGAATAATGACAGTAATAGACTAGAACACATTAAAGGAAAAAAGAATTCATGAGTCCATACTGATACTAAAAATAATTTTTAAAAAATGGGGGATGGGGTGGGGGAGAAGTTAGAGCACTTTTTTTAAAAAACAGAAGAATGTCAAGTAATGAATGTGGAAGGTACAGTTAAACATCGTTTCAGGCTAAGAATAATCATTGATACAAGCGAGAATCACCCACCACTGCTAAAACCATCGGTAAACGGCAAGGCAAGCTGACATCACGTGCCTCCTGATGTCCGCAGTGAGGAAGACACAACATCATCTGTGCCAAAAATCTACAGTCTGAATCTATCACGAGGAAGCAGGCAGACAATCTGAACATTCCACAGACAACTGGCCTACGCTCTTCCGAAGTGTCGATACCACGAAAGAGAAAAGCAACGCGGGGAGAGCTGTTCTAGAGTAAAGGAGACTGATGAGACATGACAGCTAAATGCAACGCATGATGCTTGAGTGCATCCTGGGATGGGGGAAACTGAGTATGGATTGCAGGTGAGACAATGTTGCATCCGTGGTTAGGTTTCCTGAGTGTGATAATTTTATCGTGGCTGTGTGGGACAGGGGTCGCAAACTACTGCCTGCCGGTCAAGTCCAGCCCCCGTCCGTTTGTATACAGCCTGCAAGGTTTTTGTCTTCTTAATAAATGAAAACAACTTTCTCCTATAGTTTCATTGATAAGATTTTCAAATTTATGTGAAATTCAAATTTTTGAAAGATTTTATTTATTTTTAGACAGAGGGGAAGGGAGGGAGAAAGGGTGGGAGAGGAACATCAGTGTGTGGTTGCCTCTCGCGTGCCCCCAACTGGGGACCTGGCCCAGAACCCAGGCATGTGCCCTGACTGGGAATTGAACCGGCGACCCTTTGGTTCGCAGGTCGGCACTCAATCCTCTGAGCCACACCAGCCAGGGCTGAAATTCAGATTTTTAAGTGTTCATAGATGAAGTTTTATAGGAACACTCATTCACTCACGTGCCGTCTATGGCTGTTTTCACCCTATAACGGCAGAGTTGATCAGCGGAGACAGACCGCACAACCTGTAAAGACTGACAAATCTCAAACAGTTTGGAAGAAAATAAACAAAAATAAAGTCATTGTTATAAAGTGTTAGCAGTAGGTAAATCTAGATACAGGGTGTGTGGGTGTTCACTATACTATTCTTATAACTTTTCTATAGGGTTGGAAATCTTTCAAAATGAAGAGTTCATAGGAATTAACCAACAAGCACGCAAAGCACGGGCTCACCCCGGTGCACACAGACATGCGCAACCTGTCTTAAACATCCCTTCTTCCCTTCTCTGGGCTCCCCAGCTTGGTCACACCTGCCTGTTGGTGCTGCAGACACCTGCCCACATGCCCCTCCATCCTGGCTACTGAGGGGTTTCCAGAGGCATGCCACAAACTTTCGCACATCCAATTTCAAGTTTTAAAATAAATGCCCACGTTACAACGGAAGCTGGAATGGAAAACGCTGCCATACCATTTCCTGGCGGCGTCCCCCAGGACAGCAGGAGTCGGGCGGGCGGGCCGGCAGTGGGTGAGCAAGCCCAGCACACACTGTCCCCCGGATAAGGACCTCTGGGCCGACCTGCTCGGGAGCTACCTGGGAATGCGCACGTTAGGGACAGTACACGCTGGTAGCTGCCCAGGCTCGCCTTTCCCGGCGGCTGCCAGGCTGGGATCCCATGTAGCTAAAAGTATATCTACAGGTCATTATGGTGTACATGATCAGCTTCATTCCTGGCTCCGTTTAGGGCCTCCACCCTTGTTTTTCTTTCTTCTCTCCCAGTTTTAATATGCTGTCATGTTATATTTTATGTATCCTGCTAGGCTGCCCTAAATCCCTACTGGAACAAGACTGGGTCCAAGTAAGAAACTGAAATAGAAACTCCAAGCTGGCCTCCTCTTTCTTCTGCCTCTTCGCCCAGCCCCGTGGCTGCCAGGCCCTCCTCAAGCACCTTGTGCCTGCAGTGCGGTCTTTGGCCAGGCCTGCCATGTCTGAGGGCGGCTTGGCAACCCTGGCAACGAGGTATGGAGTTTATAATTCCCAGTGAGATGAGAAAGCAGAAGGAGCGGCATCTCTTTTCTAAATAGCCAGAAGTGAGTATAAAACCCCTTCCAAGGAGGCCAGGCCATGCAGTAGAGGTACAAAGTGGAAATGGTCGCCTGGTCCATCTAACCCCAGGCTGTGTCCCTACACCCGACAGCACACACGGGACCAGCACTGCAGATGGAGAGGGCACTTGGGCTGCACAGGTAAGAAGAACAGAACAGTCAGCCAAGGCCAGGTGGTAGGAACAGGTGAGAGGAGGAAGGGAGGTGAAGAGGACCAGGAGGCAGAACGAGAGGGCGGGTCACACTGCCCCACTCAGTGACTCACTAGCTCTTCAGCTTTGTGAGGAATGACTCCCCCTGTCCAGGCCTCAGTTTTCTCAGCTGTGCAAGGGATGGAATAATATCTACTCAACAGAGGCACCGCTCGGATTAAATGAGATCATGCGATAAGGTGCCAAGCACGACCCCAGACACAGAGTCAGCGCTCAATAAACATTAATGGCTGTGCTACCGTCAGCACCACTTCTTCCCGAGTAGAATGTGCATGCTGAGGAGGTGTGGCAGGAAAGGTGCTGTGCTGGATGGGGGCCAGAGCTCTGAAGGCACACAGAAGGTCAGGAAGGACAGTAAGTGTGGCTTTGGAACAGGATTTGACCAACGAATGCAGCTTATTTAGAAGTGAGGCTCCTGGATCCTGATCCAGCTCATCTGGGACACACACACACACAGAGAAACACACGGGCCCTGCTTTCTTGAGCCATTTTGCACATCTATTCTCTCTAGGCCTTTAAGACCTCTCACTTCTCTGAAGCACAGAGGTCAAAGCTTCCACATGTGACTTCCAGCCACTCTCTCCCCTCACCCACCCATAGGCTACAGTTCGTGATCCTAGGAAGGAACCCGCAGGGGAGCAGCCTGCTGGCCTCCGGCCCCACCCCAGCACCACGGGCCACACCCACTCCTGATGGGGCACTGGTCTATGACCAGGGTGCAAATTCCAGGGCTTCCTAGTCTGCCTTTTCTCCATACCCCAGACGCACACCAGCCCGCAAACCTGGGGAAGCTGCCCGCTTTACAGATCCCAGCCTGCCTGGCCGGCTGTCCCCAGGTACAGACTCTGCCTCTGGTGGGAAAAGGAGGGGATCCTAGCAGCCCTGCCCTGGGCATGGCCCTAGGCTGAGAAGCCATCACCCTCCTCTGTGGAACTTCTGTCCATCCTTTAAGGCCCATCTCCCATCTGCCCAGCCAAAACCAAGTTCCCTGTCCCTGCCCCTAGAGCCTTCTGCGTTCTAGTACTAGTCACCAGCAACACTCTGCCTCCGCGTTACTTGGTTGGGAATAAGCCACCTCCCCCCTCATTCACCTTGGTCCCTGCTCCCCAAATCTGGACCACAAGTTCTAGAAGAGCAGCGAGCAAACCTTGTGCATTTCTGTTACCCCTAGAGCTCCCCGCTCAGGGCCTAGTGCTTGGGAGTGGCTGTGTCTGGGGTTGCACACACCACCACATTCACCGCTCCCCCTCCCTAGGCATGCCTTCCCATGAAGGAACTCTTTACAGCCCCATCGCGTCATGGAGAGGGGCTATCTCTGGAGGAGCCCAAGTCTACCCCATACCAGCTTGGAAGTTGGGGCCACTTAACCTCTTCAGTCCTGGGTTCCTTCATCTGAATAAGAAGGGCGGCAACCTCCAACTATGGGGCTATTGTGGTATACACCTGTCATATAATAATTGCTCAATGAGCAGCCAGACATAAAACAAGCCAGCCACCCTTGCTGGGCCCCTCTCCTCAGCTCCCACTCATTCACTCTTCACTCCATGGCAATGTAGCTTTTGCTGTGAAACTGCCACCAAGGACACCGAGACCTGCATGTTGGCCGAGCCAAGAGGGCTGTCCTCCAGCTTCTCCCCCTCCACAGCACTGACCCCACTGCCCATCCCTTCTCAGGGCTTCAGCTGCATAAATGCCTCAACTGATATGCTTAGTTTCCCCTTCTATCCCCTTGGCTGCGGACCCACATGCACTGATGGGCCTCTGGGCAGCGCCCCCAGGCATCTCCTGCGTACCCCAAACTGTACACCTCCACACTGAACTCGCCTTCTGCATTCTCCTCAACGTCAGACCAGATCTCTCCATCTCTCCGCTCATTTTAGCAGGTGGCCCCAAAACACTGGATTAGGTTCCTACTGCTGCCATGACGAACCACCACAAACACAGCAGCCTCAAACAGCACACACTATCAGCGTGCAGGTCTGGAGGTCAGAAGCCCCGAAATCAAGATGTCAGCATGGCTGAGTTCTTCCTGGAGGCTCCACAGAAGAATCTGTTTCCTTGTCTTTCCTAGCTTCTGGAGACTGCCTGCCTCCCATGGCTCCTTCCTTGGTGTTCAAGGCCAGCAGGAGAGCATCTTCCCATCTTTGCTCTCTACTCTGACTCTCCTGCCTCCCTCTTATAAACACACCTGTAATTACACTGGGCCCACCGAATAAAACAAGACAGTTTCTCCATCTCGAGATCCTTAATATAACCACATCTACAAAGGCCCTTTTGCCATATGAGATAACACAGCCATGGGTTCCAGGGATCGGGACACGGGTACCTTTGGGGGGGAGCATTATTTGGTTGACTAAGCTTACCCCCCTCTATCTGCTCCAAACCACCAGGATATCCCTCCAGTGACAGGAAAAATAAATGTTGACTCACCTCCTTTCCACATCCAATGTCTCCATCTGAACATTCTCAGGTAATATAAAAGTTTATCCATCATGCCTTATCTCTACTCTAAGACTCCGCCCACTGGGATCTTTTAAGATGTTCAAGTCTATCATTAACAAACTCCCTTGACCCCATGTCTTCCTCCAGCTGTCACCTTCCCTATCTCCTATCTCTCTCCTCCACTTGTATCTCTAATCAAACCCTTGAGAAATGACTCTACTCCGCCTCCATTCTGATAAGGTCTCTGTCTCATCACTCACCTGCAAGGATTCTCAAGCACAGTACTATTGACATTGGAGGCCTGACCATTTTTTGTTGTGGGAGGCTGGCCTGTGCATTATAAAATATTGAGCAGCCTCCCTGGCCTCTGCCTTCTACACGCCCATAGCACATCCCCATCCTGAGCTGTGAAGGCCAAATGTGTCTCCAGACCTGGCCAAATGTCCCAGGAGCCGGAGGAGGGGAAAGCAAATTGCTCCAGGTTGAGGACCATTGTCTTAGAGTAATAGTGCCTGCTAAAGTGGCCGATGACTTTCCCGACACTAAATGCAACGGCCACTTCTAAGTCCTTCTGCTCGGCTGCTCAGCAGACCTAGACACTGTGGGCCGTTCTGGCCTCCCACCTCCCGGGCTGCTCTCTGTCTCCCTTGCAGGATCAGGCTCCCTTTCTGAAACACTAACTGCTGAAGTTCCTCAAAGCTTAGTCCCAGGCCCCTTCCACCTCTCATGCAGCCTGCACTCCCTGGGGAGTGCCCTCCACACCCCTGGCCTCTCTGATCACCTCTGCACAGGTGACTTAAGAAGTGACATCTCCAAGCTCCTTTCAGAGCTCCAAACCTACATATCTAACTGCCTCGTTGACATCGCCACTAGGATATCTCGATGCCACTCCAGCTCAACGAGTGCAAACCAAGACCGGGATCTTTCCCTCAACCCCGTCCCCCTTCTGGAGACACCCGTTTCCCAGAGAAAGGCCCCATTCCTGGCCTGCTGGGAGAGGAGCCCTGCCCTGGTTGCTCTGGACACTTTCCTCTCCCGTACTTAGGCCAGTTAGTCTATTCCCAAGTCAAATGTCTTTCATCTCTGAAATAGTTCACAAACCACTTCACTTGTCTTCCTGTCTCTGTTCCCTCCCTGGGCCAAACCTCTACCATGGTCGACTTAGAGAATGGCCACAGCCCTCTAACTCAGGTGTGGACAACCCATTCTTGACCCATGCCCCACCCCCCATTAGTTCTCCACGCTGTGGCCAGATCACCCTTTCAAAACATAAGTAAAATCTCCCATAGTTCTTAAACTAAAGAACAAAAGTCCCAATTTGGACCACTGGGCTTTAAATGACCAAGCCTTCACTTCCTCCTCCAGGCCCTTGTGCTGGGTGCACTCCAGGCACACGGTTCTTCTTTCTGTTGCTCAGACATGCTGCACCCCCTCCTGCCACGGGGCCTTTGGACGTACTGTCTCACCCATCTGGTTGCCTGTCACCAGTCTTCCCTGGTGGGTCTTCTCTTCCTTCGGGCACAGCTCAACTATCAGGAAGCCTTCCCTATGGTCTTCCTACCCCCTAGCCTGCCTTCCTCTTCTGTCCCACATCCCCCCATCTCTGTTCAAGCTTGACTCCTAACAGTTGTCTCGGATAATCCTTCTTTATATCTTTGAAAACTCCCCTTCCTCACCTCCACATCCCATCCATCAATAAACCTTGGGGTTCTTCCCTCCTAAATCTCTCTCGCATGTGCCCACCTCTAGCACTTACATTTAAACCACCCTCTTTCCTTACCTGAACCCCCATCCCAGCCTCCCACTTAGAATCCCAATTCTCCAAGTCGCACCTTGCTTGAAATGTTTCAGTGGGGTCCCTGGCCCACAGGAGGGACGATGCACGGACCCTGGCTTACAAGACCCAGCAGAATCTGGTCCCTGCCTTGCTCTCCTTCTTGCCACTCAGCCTCTTCAGCTCATCACTGTTGTCACATGGGACTTCTCAGAGTTCCTCTCTCTCAGCTGTTCTGCCTGCACGGAGCATTTTTCCAACTCCCTCTACTACTGCTACTCACTCTTCAAGTCTCTGGCTAAAGGAAATTTTGCCCAAACTGCTCACATAGGCCAACAACAGTAATAATAATGGCTGATAATTCGCTGCGGACTCACTAAGGGCAAGCACAACCCTAAGAACTTTACAGCACTGACTCACTTAATCCTCACCATTAGCTATGATTTTCCTGTCAAAGAAGAGGCACACAGGGGTTAAATGACCCATCCAAGGTCACGTGAGATAGTAAATAGCAGAGCTGGATGACAGAATGAGCTTGGGCTCCAGGCCTCAAACTCTTGAACGCTACGAACATGGCCACCTCCTGCTGTTCCCAGAGTGTCCTGTGTTGCCCCTCCGGCAGCCATCACCACATGTGCTTGTTCGGGGCCTGCTCGCCCCACCGCGACTGTCCGCTCCCTGAGGCCCACAACCATGTCTGCCTTATGGAAGGCTTTCCCTCCAGCACGTAGCCCAGCACCTGACGTTACCACTTTTCAGCTGAATATCATGCTTTGCATCCCCACAGCCTCCGGCTCCAAGTCACCAGCACCAGAGGAGGGCCTGGGAAAACCCTTCATAAATGCCACTGAGTGGGCCACCAGAGGCTCACAGGGAGGACACACAGGGAAGTTGCCCCACCACTGATTCTGCTGATGACTGCCAGAGGAGCTCTTCCGCATGGCCGTTGGCCACCAAGGGTTCCCGCCGCTTAGCTAGGGCAAGGGGACAGCAAGATTCATCATCTACCTGTCTGGGAATGATGGCAGAAAAGTTCTGGAGTCAGGCTGGGACAGTGATGGCTCCCCCTGCTGGTTCCCTTCCATGCACCTGGGCACCCCCACAGATGGCACTGCCCGGGGACACTCACCAGCCAGGAGAAGAAGCCAGCTGATTTGTCCTGGGTGGAGATCTGCCCCTCATAGGGGCCGAAGATGTGGCCTTTGGGGATAACCTCATTTATGCACCGCACGTCATCCCCCCCATTGGCGTCCTTGACCACCTCCATGCCCTGTGGGATGGTGAGGGCAGCCCGGTCTGGGATACCCACAGGCACCGGCGTGTCGGACACAAACACCGGGGGACCGTGGTTCGGGCATTCATCCACGAAGTACTCCTGGCAAGACTCGCAGACTGGAGAGATGGAAAGAGGAGAAACTCAATTGTTGGGGGAGGCTGAGGGGCTGATGGGAAGCCCACCCTCAACATAGGACAGCATAGGACAGTGGAAAGCACTGCATGGCACTCTGGAGCCCCAGCCCTGGCTCCACCCCAGCCAGCTATAGGCCACTGAGTCTTCAGTAGCAATAACCCAGTATCCTCCCTGGGGGCTCAAGGACATGCCCGTCAACACTAAGGAATCCAGTAGCTCCTTTGTTTCAAGTTTGATAAAGTAGAAGAAAGAGCACTCTCTGGAGTCTGATGGGTGTGGGTTTCAATTGCAACTGTGCATCTGTAGGCTGTGGGACCTGAGGCAGGGTTCTTAACCCTCACCAAGCCTCAGTCTCCTCACCTGGAAAATGGGACCAAGAGTAGCCAGCTCAATGGCTAATGGGGAGAATTAACTAAGGCGTGGACCTGTGTCTGGCACATAACAGGTGAATGACAATCATTAGTATTACCCCTGCAAATTCCCTAAGCAAGATGGGGCTGGCAGTTGGGAAAGAAGGGAGGAGTAGCTCAGCAAATAGCCCCAAGCTCCACTTACACCAGAAGTCCACTTGCTGGAAACTTTTGGGCATCATGAGGTCACGCTTCCCCTTCAGTTTCTTGTGCTCCACTTCCATGGCCAAGGGGTCTGGTCTCCTAGAGCTGGCCAGGACAGGGGCCATTAAAGAAAGCAAAGAAGCCATCAGAGAGGGAGAGGCTGGTGGGCAGCGAAGCCGAGGCCACAGGAGCAGGGCAGATGGAGGAGCCCCAGTAGGCCTGCCCCTTTAGTACAGGGGGTAGTGGGAAGGGAGGAGTCCTGAGGCCTGGGCCTGGGCCTTCTTGGGCCACTCCCTGGGTTTTTCTAAAGCCTGTGCTCACCTCTGGTCCCAAGAACTGTGCGGAGAAGGACAAGGAAGGTGGGCAGGGAGTGGGAACTTTCTGCAGGGTCTCCCACAAACCCGACCAGCCCAGCCCAGTGATTCCCCGGTCTCCCTCTCCTGTCTCCACACAGGGGCCTCACCAGGGCTGGCCATACTCCTGGTCTCGGAGAGGTGAGCAGACCTCTGTCTTCACCACGGTCACCATGTCCCCCACAGCCGCCTTGGTCTGTGCCAAGCACTCCTTCATGTTCTCAGTCATTCTGTTCTGGGGTCGGGAAGGCGGGACCGGCACAGGAAAAGGATCAAAGAGACAGGGAAAGAGGGGTGAGTGTCAGAGAGGGCAATGGGGGGTCCGCGGAGTCTGGTTACCCTCTCTGCCATCCCCAGAGGAAGCGCTTGAGAACACAGACAACAAAAACAGCTGTAGCCTGGCCAAGAGGAAATGCCATTTCTATCCCGGGCTGGTCCTGGGGACGACTGGAGCCACCAGCCCCATGGGGTCAGGGGCCAGGGGCAGCTCAGGCCAGGAGGCAGAACTGAACAGCACAGTCTAGACCCCAAAATCAAAGGGCAAAGGGTACGAGGAACCCGCAGGAGCCTCCGCACAAAACTCTGCAGTAGGGAGCAGGGGAGGGACCGACTCAAGTCCAGCTGGGGCCAAGGGGCGCGGGCTAATGAAATCGGCCCTCAGTGCCTCGCGGTGAACCCCTAGCCCAGGGGCTGCCAGGGAATGCAGCCAGGCCCGCTTGGCCAGCTCAGAGCAGGTACAGGCGGAGCCTGGGGGTCCTGGGGTGGGCTGGCCCCGACTCCAAGCCCCACCCCGCTCTATCTAGGGGAAGTCTCCCCAGTCGCCGCTTACCGCCCTCCTCCACCACTGCGCCGGGCTTCAATCCCTCCCTCGGCACCCCAGGGTCCTCATGCCAAGCCCGGGGACACTCTTCGGGCCAGGCCGGGGAAGCGTGCAGCTCGGGCTGGGACCGCGCTGGCCCCGGGACTGGGCGAGCAGCGTGTGTGACTCACTACCCGGGGCCCCGCTGGCCACACCCCTGCTCCTCGGCTAATCAGCCCCCTGCTCCCCACCGGGGCCCCAAAGCCAGCGGCGGCAGGGAGGGGTGTGAGGAAACATGACGGCCTGCCCCCTCCTCCGAGCCGGCGGGGACTGGGGTGGGGGGGCGGCGGCGCGGAAAGGGCGGGGGCTGCCCGAACCGGGCCGAGCTACCCCGCTTTAGCCGGGGAGCCGCAGGTCGTCCCGTCCGCGTGTCGGGCGGGGAAAGTGTGAGACACCGCGATCAGGCCGGGGCGGCGCACGGGGCGGACGCGGGGGCGACGCGGGCGGCCGTGGAGGGCGCGGGCTGGCTCTTTCCCTGTCACCAACCTTCCCGGCGGGGCGCTCCCTGCCCGGCCCGGCCGGGCCCGGCCCTGCCCAGCCCAGCGCCCGCCCCCCGCCCGCTCGGCCCGGCATTCCTTGCGGGGGCATGTGGCTTCTTGCCGGCCCCAGGGGCACGCAGTTGGCTGGCGGCCGGGAGGGGGGCGCGCGGGGAGCGGGAGGAAGCGAGAGCCCGGGAGGGGCGGCGGGAGGGGGCCCCCTGGGAGGAATTCCAGCCCCTCTCGCGGGCTCTGCCCCCACGCGGGCCTGGGGGCGCCGGGCGGGCGTCTGGTGCGGGTGATAGCGCAGGGGAGGCCGGGCCCTGTGGCACCGCGGGTGGTGGTGCAGGTCTGTGAAATGCGCGAGCAGCTCGAGGAAGCGCTCCCGCTGCGGAGCGGCCTGCTGCGCCACCAGAGCCGCCACTGCCACTCAACTCGCCGGCAGCGCACCGCCCGCCTGCCCCCCTTCCCCACCCGCGCGGCCTAGGGTGCGGGCCGGGCGCCTGCAGCTCGCCTGCCTCCCGCCACCCGTGCCTACGATCTCATGGCCTACGGATAGACCCCCGCCTCCCGTGAGAGGCAGGAACCTAGGGGCTGGAAGGTGTCAAGTGAGTCGCCCAGGGACAAGCAGCCCATTCCTGGTGGCGTGTGTACTGGAGCCTGGGGCCCTCTCTGAGTAAATTGGAAACAGGACCCCCAAACTCAAGCGTGAGGTTTGAGGTCTGGTTTTGCTCCATGTCATACCCTCTGCCAGGTCCCCTTACAGAGGGCCCACTGGGATCACCCGGGGGTGCGTCCAGGCCTCAACACACTTGTCCAGCTGCCAGGGGGGGACAAGAACCAACGCATGTGGAAGGGCTCACTGAACACCCCTGCCCGGAGGCGCTCTCACTCGGGTGACAACAGGCACACACAAACATCCCGGGGCAGTTGTGTCTGGTGGTCAGGAGCCTGGGCTCCAGAGCAGCAGCGCTGGAATTCAAATCTCACTGATCAGCTACGTGCCCCTGGGCAGGTGTGACGGACTGAATGCTCACACCCGCCCTCCCCCAATCATATGCTGGTGCCCCAAACCCCATGTGCCTGTATTTGGAGACAGGGTCTGCCAGGACATGATACGAGTTAAATGATGTCCTAAGGGCGGGGCCCAGATCCAATAGGGCTGCTGCCCTTGCGATATAAGGGGACAAGAGACACAAGCTTGCTCTCTCCACCAGGCGGAAACAGTGGGAAGGCAGCAGTCTGCAAGCCGGGAAGAGAGGCTTCACCAGGAATAGAGTTAGTCAGCACCTTGATCTTGGGCTTCCCAGCCTCCAGAACTGGGAGAACTAAGTGTCTTGTTTAAGCCACCCAGTCTGTGGCGTTTTGTTAGGGCGGCTGAGCTAACTAAGACAGCAGGTTACCTAACCTCTGTGTTCCGACTTCTTCACAAGGAGAATGTGGCTGAGATGAGATTCTATCTAATCGTACAGATAGACGGGCTGTACTACACCGGGATGAGGTGGAAGGGAGTGAGGCACAATCTGAGCAATCCCTCGGAAGAAGGCCATTCGGGAACGGGGACATGAGGGACCTCGTGGCGTTGGGGAGGCTTCGAATTCTCTCCACTGGATTGGCTTTGTCGTTGTCGTCGTTGTTTTAATCAGTCATTTGCACACTCTGGCACCATATTAGACACACTGCTTGGGACCACTTTACATTGGACTTCCCTGCTTTGGCCCTTCTGCCCTCCTCCGCCAGCCTCACCTGTAAACCATGCAACCTGTTCACCATGGGGCCCGTGAACTTGCTGTGTCCTCCACCTGTACCCACATGGAAACTCCTACCCCAACCTTTAGCTCTTGCTGTTCCCCCTCCATAATACCCTGTCCAGCCCCATCGCCCTTCCCTCATGGCACTTGTCACACTTAGAATGGCCATTCATTAGCCTGATTGTTTGATTAATATCTGTTTCCCATAGTAGATCATAAGCTCCCAAGGGCAAGGTGCAGGCCCTTTTGCTCACCATTGATTGCCAGCACCTGTAACAATGCCTGACAGCAGGGTGGAACTAGCAAAGACAAGCAAGGTGCCAGGGCATCAACTGGAAGGGCACCCACTCTCAGAGCCATGCACTTGCAAGAACAGCACCCATGGGTGGGGTGACTGCCTTCTTAAGTTTTGCACCCTGGGGGCCTTGCTTGCCTTGCCCTGGTCTCAGCCTTGCCTAGCACATAGCACATTCCCAGTAAATATTTCCCAAATGACCCATGTCATAATTCACCGCCCCCTCCTCTAATATATATGTCCTGCTGGCCCCGTTGAGAATGTCAGCTCTAAAAGAGCTGAGAAGGGGAGACATGGGGGGGGGGGGCGGGGTATTGTTTTGAATCCTCTTCTTAAGGTGCTCTCTCAGTGATTTCTGCCAGGCAAGAGGGGGTGGGGGATGCTGGTCTTCAGAAGCAGTGAGGTGCAGTGGAGGGTGTGGTGGAATCAGACTCATGAGGCCTGGAGCCTGAGTGTGACAGTAAGTTGTGAAGCATAGCTGTGTGACCATGGGCACATCACTTACACCAGGGGGCCCGACCCCTGCTCTGTGGCCTACTGGGGACCAGGCTGCCCAGCAGGCCAGTGAGAGAAACTTCATCCCTCCATCCTGCTGCTCCCCATCGCTGGCCTAACTGCCTGAGCTCCACCCCCACCCCATCATTGGCTTCCACGAAACCGGTCCCTGATGCCAAAAAGGTTGGGGACCACTGACTTAAACTCTCTAGGCCTTAGTAAAGTGGAAATGATCCTAATTGCCAGGTTATCCCCACGAGGAGTAAATGAGATAAAGATGGGGGCGAGGCCTTGGAAAGAGCCAAGTGCTGTGGGTTTGTAAGGAATAGTAACATTAAACTGGCTGCCCAGACGTAACGGGGTGAGCCAGAAGAGGAGAGAGGAGACAGGGGATGGAGGGAAGAGAGATTAACAAACAGAAGGGAAGGGAAGAGAAGGAAAGAGAAGGGAAATAGAGAAAAGTAGGTGATAGCGAAAGAATAAAAGATGGAAGGGAAGGAGAAGGAAGAGGAAAGTGGGGAGAAAAGAGTAGGTGGGAAGGGGAAGGAAGACTGAGAGAGAGACAAAGACATAGGAAAAAGGGCACACAGACGTTTTTCTAAGTCTTAAATGGTCCCAGGAAAACCATCCCCTTCTGCGGAAAGCTCTCATTTGTATCTCAAAGTAGAGAGGTCTACAGGCCACTTCCTTTCACGTCTTATTTTTTATTTACAGCCCACCTTCATCACATTAAAGAACTGTGATGATTTATAACTCAAACACATACGCAACAGGAGAGATAACAACCAGAGACCTCGTGGAGAAAGAATCATGCCAATTATACCAAGAACCTGTTTTAAGATGGTTAGTGATCTAGCTTTCCAGTCAGTTCTGAGCTTCCTAGTAGCTAAGGCAAAAAAGGGAACAGGATGGGTTACAGAGGACGTACTATTGGACACCTATATATTGACTGTCTGCACAATTAAGTTCTCTCCATTCTTGGAGGAGTCCAGTTGCCTGGAGAACCAAGATCAAGCCTAACTTGCATGACCGATGTGCATTACTACCCTTGTGTCTGTAAGGAAGGCCGTGGGGGCAGGTAGGGAGACATAGGATGTGGCAGAATCAATGAAATTCTCTCTTGCATTTGGGAAGAGAGAATTTGGACTTGTGTCTTTCACTGAGTCCATCCCAGCGCGCACTGTAAGGCCTGAGCAGGTCAAGCTCCCCAAACCATTTCTGCAGACTCCTGTGGCCCTGCTTGCCTGGTGAGGGCCTTGGGGAAGGTGTGGTGAGCAGGGCTCGTGGAGGACTCCGAGCTGCTGGCAGTGGTCCCTCTCAGCTGGCTCCTCTGAGTCTGCACATGCAGAGATTAGGCATGTTGCAAACCCAGCAATGAGATGCAAACCAAGAGGAGGGGGCAGAATGTGGCTCAGGAGGCTGCAGCTCTGTTTTCACCCTTGGCAGCAGGCCAGGGTCCTGGAATGCCCAGCAGCCCATGTGGCCAGAGGACTGGGCGTCTGCGCCCACTTGGTTTCCCCAGAGGCTGGCAACATGAGAATCTGGCAGGTCTATCCTGGTGCCATAGCAGCATCCTCTGCTGTGCCTTCTGACAACAAAGGAATAGGAGATTAGAGGGCTGGCCCAAGTCACACGCTGACCTGGGCTGGGTATGCGGAGCCCCAGGTCTCAGTCCTGGCTGTGCCATAAACTTTTCAGGTGATCCAGAGCACGGTCCTGCCTTGCCCTGAGCCTCAGTTACCATCCTGGAAAATACAAGGTCCAACATGGTTCTTAACAGTAAATCATGGGAGTAATGGGGGAGAACACGGGAGCATCACAGGGAGTTGTTGGAGATAAAAAGTCGACTTGAACTTATACGTAAGATAGACTTGCAAACATATGTAGATACTTTTGTGATGAACAAAAGATGCATTTATTAAAAAGTGTTATTGAATTCATAGAAGCTCTACGTCACCATGCGTTTGTCAATCAACTGGCACCAGCATGGCCACCCACGATCTCTGTAACCTTGAGGAAATTAACTAACCACTCCTGCAGGTTCGTTGGTTTCCCCATCTGTCCAATGGGACTGATGTAAGGACCTATCTCACAGGACTCGTTTGCATAGCATAATGTCTGGCATGTAATAAGATAACATGGAGTTATAAATATTAGTTCTTATTATCTCTCATTGTATTTATTTTTTAAAGTACAACAGACATCGGGTGGGCACAGGGGTGAAAATTATTGACGTTAAAATACTGCTGTGAGGGGCTTCACAGCAGGATTTTAATGCCCTTACCAGAGAAACTCTTCTAATAAATCTGTACTTTGAAGATGCTTATCCCAATAGAAAAAAATGGGAAAGAACATGAAAAAGCAATTGGCAAAATAAGAAAGACAAATAACCAATGTGATTTATGGAAAACTGCAAAACCTTAACACTCAAATATAAATGAAAACAAACAAATATTGTTTTTCCTTCTATTAAGTTGGCAAAGATTAAAAACGCATATTCAGAGTTGGCAAGTCTGGGGGAAGTGCCCCACATGCCCAACTTTCTGGAATATAAATTGGCCCACCCTTTGTGAGGGGGACTTGGCATCACATATTAAAAGCCTTGAAATGAGCAAAACCTTAGTAAGAGCAATCCTCCTCTTGGAACTTATCCTAAGGATATAATTAAGTTGTGTGTAAATATTTACTTACAAAGCTGTCCTCTACAACACTATTTTTAGTAGCAAGAAATAAAAAACAATGTAAACCTCGAAAACGGGAGAGAAGTTAATAGGTAGCATAGAATGAAATACCAGACAGCAATTCACAAGGCTTGGGAAGAATGTTTATTGACATGGAAACAAATACTCAACATATTATAAAATATAAATGAATGTTATTACCCTGGCCGGTGTGGCTCAGTGGATTGAGCGCCAGCCTGCAAACCGAAAGGTCACAGGTTTGATTCCCAGTCAGAGCCCATGCCTGGGTTGTGGGCCACGTCTCCAGTTGGGGGTGTGTGTGCTGTTTCTCTCCCTCTCTCCCTCCCTCCCTTCCCCTCTCTCTAAAAATAAATAAATACAATATTTTTTACAAAAATAAACATTATTATTAAGTGAAAGAAGATAACTGGAAAGGGCCAGATACTATATGATTCCAACTATATGACCTTCTGGAAAAGGTGAAACCATGGAGACAATAAAACGATCAGTGGTTGCCAGGGGTGAGAGGTTGGGAAGGATGGGCAGGAGGAACACGGTGGACTTCCAGAGCAATGAAAATACCCTGGACGGTACTAAAACGGTGGACACCTATGATTATACATTTGTGCAAACCCATAGAATGTGCAACACCAAGGCTGACCCTTAATGTAAACGATGGACTTTGGGCAATTATGATGTGTCAGTAGAGGTTCATCGGTTGTACAAAACGTACCACCCTGGGGTGGGACATCCACAGCTGGGGAGCTGTGAGAGGTCAGAGGGTATTTGGGAACTCACTGTCTTCTTAATTTTGCTGTGAATCTAAATCTGCCCTGAACAATAAAGTCTATTTTTTAAAAATGAAAAGTATGAAAGATAGATACAAAATAATACCATTTAAAATGTATATGCACAGCCATATGGATATGCATGCAGAGGTCTGGGAGGATGCATTCTGGCGTAACAGTCACTGGTGATTAGCTGGTGGAGGGATAGTGTTAAAGAGAGAGTTTCTGATTTCCCTTTCTTTCTTTCTTTTTTGCTTACGAAGAAGAATGTTGCTTAATATTTTTTTAAAGAAACTCTTTATACTCATTTAATTTAGAAATTGCTAGAGAAGATACCTAAGGTTCTCCCATCATTATTCATTTGTCATTAGATGCTGAGCTCAAACCAGTTGGTTAGGAGGAGAGAGGAACCCAAACTAGAGACTGAATACCAGGCATGTAAGTGGCACCAGATGCATAGCTGATGAATGAATGAATCAATCAATCGATTGGCCAGTGAGAGCCCTGTTATTTCTCCATCGAAGCACCTCTGTCTCTCATTTTCTTCATGACTCGCATTTTGGAAGACTTCCTCTACTACACAGACCGCGTTGTGCAGTGCTGCCCACTTCCCCAGCTTCCCCTAAACACACAGGTTACGCATGGCCAGGGCCAACACACTCGCTGGCTGCTATCATTCTAAGCAAAAGCAAAGAAATCTGGCACACACGCGCACTGGTCCTGCTAATTAATTTAACTACTAGGAAAGTGTACAATATTCATTAGGCTTCTTTGTGTTTGAAAAGTAGGTCAGTGGAGAACACTGACGACGCAGAGAGGAGAGTGGGCAGACGCTGAGCACATGCTGCAGTGTGGATGGGCCACGATGCTGGGAAAAGAACTGGGGCCCCAAAGAGCACACACTGTGAATTCAATTTCCGTAAGGCTAAAGAGCGGGCAGGACAGGGCTTCAGAAGTAGCAGTGTTTGTGGTTATCCTTGGGAACGACTAGGAAGGGAGAGAAGGAGGGCCGTAGGGTGCCGGTCACGCTCTGTTAATCTTGACGGAGCTGCTCCTCTGGGTGTGTTCGGTTTGTGAAAATATACTGAGCCTTGCTCTTATTCTATGTGCATTTTTCTACGTGACCTCATATGTTAATAAAAATGAACACAGATATATCGGCAGGGGCCCTAAGGACAAAGTACTCCCATGGGGGACTCTGACCCTGTGCAGCCCTGACTCCGCATCTGGGGGAACTGTGACAGGTGGGGTTTCAGGCCTTCGCTGCAGAGCAGTTCCCACTGAGCTCGACCACTGAGCTGGCGTTGGGGTGGGGGGCCGCTTAGCAGTGGAACACATCCTCCCAAGGTGGTTTCGGTCCCATCATTGATGGTTGACTCCACCATCGGTAAGATTTTGATAAGAAGACGTTGGGAGAAGCAGTGTAAAGGTTCGTGAGTCGAGTGGAGAAGGTAGGTAAGGGTGGTACCGTTTTTATGTGTTCACTTATCATTGAGGACACTGCTGGAGGCTTAGCGGGAGCCCATGCACCCTCTCCTCCCCACTAAGAGAACTGGACATTGTTCAGGTGCCACCCCTACCACCCCCAGAACCAACTGCGATTCAGGAGAGCTGAGCATCCCCTCAGCTCCAGGGGTGGGCTCAGATTAATCTGTGCCAATTACGGTAACACCCTCCCCCTCCCCAATGATTAGATCATGGACCTGGCTTTTAACCAATCACCTTGTCATCTCCTGAGATAACACCTGACCTACGGTGGCCCATCAGAGGGCGGGAAGAACTTCTATCTCATGACTCAGACGAGAAAGTGCATGGACACTGTTGCAAATGGCAGCTGTGCCCTGCAGAGGACCTTGGCAGGAAACCCCTTTAGGAAGAAGCGAGGACAGCAGAGCGGAGGGAAGGGGTTGTAATAAGAAACGTGTTTGGGCTTTGTCCCCTGTTCCTGGCACAGAGCTCCTGAAAACGCTGGAATTTCCCAAGTGATACGAGTGTCTTTCGTTCTTCAGAAGGAGCCCCTTTCTGTCACACCCGAGTTTATGCCAATGGGATGACTTAGGGTGGGGCCCCTGTGCCTCAGGGTGGGCTGGTCTCCAGAAAGACCGAGTGATTCCAGTTAGAGCTTTCAGCCCCACCTACTGGTCTTCTAAGAGAAGAGGGGGCCTGGGGATTGAGCTCTATCAAAAAAAATTTTTTTATTGAGTTATAATTGACATAAAAACATTATGTTAGTTGCAGGTATACAACATTATGATTTTATATTTGTATACATTGCAAAATGACCGCCACAAAAATCTTACATCTACCACCACAGTGACTGAATTATTTTTCTTGTGATGAGAACTTTTGAGATCTACTCTCTTAGCAACTACAGTATTATTAACTATAGTGTACATGTTGTAACATTACGTGCTGTACAGGACTTGTGTATTTTATAACTGAACGTGTACACCTTTTGTTTCCCTTCACCCACTTCACCAACCCCTGCCCCCTGCCCTGCCCCCAGCCTCTGGCAACCAACAATCTATTCTCTGTATTTATGAGTTGGTTTTTGTTTTTTCAGATTCCATGTATAAGTGGGATCATACAGTACTTGTCTTTCTCTGTCTGACTTATTTCACTTCGCATAATGCCTTCAAGGTGCATGCATGTCGTTGCAAATGGCAGTATTTCTGTCATTTTTTATGACTAAATAGTACTTTATACACATATACTAAGTAGTGCATATATGTATACTAAATAGTGTACGTATACTGAAAATACATACATATACACTAACTAGAGTATATAAATATACTAGTGTGTGCAGATATGGGTACAGATTAGATAGACACATCTCGCCACACTTTCTTTATCCATTCATCCGCCAGTGGGCACTCAGGTTGTTTCCATGTCTTGGCTGTTGTAAATAATGCTACAATGAACATCAGGGTGCAGATATCTTTTTGAGTTAGTTTTTGTTTCTTTGGAGCAATACCCAGAAATGAAACTCCGGGGTCATATAGTGGTTCTATTTTTAATTTGTTGAGCAACCTCCATACAAAACAGTATCCTCACCAACACGTAACTTCTCATCTTTTTGGTAACAGCCATTCTGAGAGCTGTGTGGCTTTGATTTGCATTTCCCTGGCCATGAGCCGATTAGTGACGTTCAGCACCTTTTCTTGCACCTGTTGGCCCTCTGTATGTCTTCTGTGGGAAAATGTCTATTCAAATCCTCTGCCCATTTTTAAATCAGGTTTTTTTTTTGCTATTGAGTTGTATGAGTTCTCTATGTATTTTGAGTTATCAGTTCTCTGATAACTCCATATCAGACATACAGTTTGCAAATATTTCATCCCATTCCGTAGGATGCCTCCAAAATTCTCAAACAACAAGACGCTGAGCTTCCTGGCTGGTGAACACCTGGAGGGGCTGGGAGAGCGGTGCTGCTGGGGAGCAAGCGTGGAGGCTCTGTGCCCCCCTACCTAGCTCGTGCCTCTCTTCCACCTGGCTCTTCCTGAGTGTACCCTTTATAATAAACAGTAATAGCAAGTAAAGAGCTTTCCTGAGTTCTGAAGTCGTTCTAGCAATTAACAGACCTTGAGGAGGGGCTGCAGAAACGCCTGACTTATGCTGGTCAGGAAGCACAGGCACCCCAGGACCCGCGATTGGAGTCTGCAGAGGGCATCTCGGGGGCTGAGCCCTCGACCTGCGGGCTCTGTGCTGGCTCTGGATCATTCGTTTTAGAACTGAACTGAGTTGTTGGACACCCAGTTGGTGTCAGTGTATCAGAGACCAGTTGGTGTTGGACATCTCAGAGATGGGGACTTTGACAAGGTTGAGGTGCTAAATAAACTAGCCCTGGAACCTACCCTGCGTATGAATTTCCTGTTACTACATATCTCCTTACTCAAGTCCCCCCTAGCCCAGGGCTTCTATTACATGCAGCCACCGCCATCCTCCCCGGCACCCTGTCCTCCTACCAAGGTGCAGCCCCCACCTCCCCGTGGGTCCACTCCCACTGGCTCCAGAGCTGTGCCTGTGCCTCTGTGAAGTGTCCACTTCTATGGTGTTGGCCTACAAAGGGGCAAATCCGGGGGGCGCACAGCATCTCACCCCCAGCCGCTGCCTCCCCTCAGCCCGACCCCGACTGAAGCTATAACTGGAGCACTCTGTGCGGCGCATTGCTCAGGGGAGCGCAAACCCGTCCCTCTATGGTGCGCAATGATTCAGCCCTGGGAAACTTTTCACAATGCACACAACCTTCGATCCTGCGATTTTACTTCTAGAAACTTCTCTGAGACCCATGTGTTAGAGTAATCACTGTAGCACTGTCCGGAATAGCAAGAGACTGGAAACAACCCACGTGCCCCTCCGGAGGCTGGGTAAATACAGGACAGCGCAGCCACACACAACAGGTGGCTGCTTCAGGGAAGACAGCAATGCAGTGAACTCTGTCCCCTCCTCCAGGGACGCCACCCCGGGCGGAGCCACCTCTCCCTCGGGCCTGAAGGGCTGCAGGGGCGGCCTGACTGTCTCCCTGCTTCCACTCTGCCCCTCTTGTCTATTCTTCAGCCCACAGTGAGGGTGAACCTCTTACCACCTAAGTCAGATCAGAGGCTGCCAGCTCAAAACGATGCACAGAGTTCCATCACACACAGAGCCAAAAGCAAAGCTCTTCAGCGGCAGGCCAGGTGGACCGTCTGCCGGTTCCTTCAGAGACCTCGTCTCCTACCCTCCCCCTCACTCCCACCCCGGCCGCAGGGACCGCCTTACTTGGCCTGAAATACAGCACGCTCAGTCTGGGCAGTCTGGGCGCTTTGCACTGGCTGTTCCCTCTGCCTGGCATGCTCTTCCCCCACACTGCCACAGAGCTTGCTCCCTCGTTCCCTCCGGGCCTTTACTCAATGGCACGTTCTCTGGCTGCCTGGACACAAGTAGCAAGTCCCTTAACTTTCCACCTCTCCTTCCTGGCTTTATTTTCCTCCAGAGCACTGCTTGCCAACAAACTGATGTAGAGCTCACTTATTTTATTTGCTGCCTGTCTCCCCAGCTAGAACGCAAACTCCAGGAAGGAAGAGACATTTATCTGCTTTGTTCATTCCTGCATCCTCTGCCACGATAACAGTGCCTGGTGCAAAGTAAGCACACCAGGCACATTTGTTGAATGGATTATGTAACTGGCAGTGGGAACAAAACTGAGAGAAAGAGCAGCATGCGGAACGTGAGAGGACGCAAAAATGGTGGTTGAGAGAGTGGGTGCTGGTGCCCGGCTGCCTAGGTGCAACGCCCACCTGCGTCGCTGCGGCTGTGTGACGTCAGGGGAGTTCCCTAACCACTCAGTGTCTGAGGATATTAATAGCACCTACCCGATAAGGATTAAATAAATGAGTTAACACTTATACTTGGAATGGTGGCGGACACAGAGGAAGCTATGCAAATGTGTTATATAAAACAACCGTGCCCCGGGTTAACAAAATAACGAGGACACACTTTACATGTGCTCGTGTATGTGCCAGCTGCTGCTCCCAGGACTGAGGGCTAAGACGGGGAGGGACTGACTTCTCACTGAATTTTACACCAGGTGCATGCATTTCTGATTTTTAAAAACTAGATTAATAATGCCTAGGAGTTACTCGTTATTGAGGCTGGGTGAAAGGTATGTAGAACTTGATTATACTCTCCTATCTACCTTTTTGCATAATTAAATGTAAAAAAATACAGATTAGTATTAGGAGTTTACACATAAGTCCCAGGCTGCCTTGCCGCCTCCCTGCACAGGCTGGTGAGTGGAGCAGGAAAAGGGGAGAAGGCATCTGCCCGTGGAGGGAGGGTAGGCAGAGGGGGCTCCTCCCAACCACCTGCTGTCCCCCTGGAAGGGGACCCTGAAGTCCAAACAAATTCCCTGAGGCCGGCTGGGCTCCAGGATTCCAAGCGGCCAAGTGGAACACAGCCAAATAAGGCCTGGGGAGAAGGGGGCACGTGCCTGTGGAGGGCCAGGGGCAGGCTGCAAGCAGTGCAGAGTCTCTGGGCTGCAGACACCAGGGGCCAGGGCGGCCACGCTTGCAGATGACAAAGTGGGAGGGTGGGAATGTCATGAGTGAAAGAGACCGGGACACAGAGATTCATTTAGGGATAACAGAAGCCACCCACACTGGTGCAAGGGGACCTAACACAGCCTCCGGTTTCTCAGCAACTTACCCCGGATGCTAATGCAGAAGGCGGAGACTTAAAGCGATCCGTCCCCAGGTCTGCCTATGGTTCTAAGGGGCTAGGGGCTGGGTACAGGGTGGTCTCACATCTTCCTGCCTCCTACAGGCCAGAGCTGAAAGGATGCTCCCAGACCTCCCGTCCCAACCACCCTCCCTTTCTAGACAAGGAAACTGAGTCCCAGAGGGGAAGGGACTTGCTAAGACCTCCCAGAGGAAGGCAGTGAGAGACAGGAACCCATTGCCATGGAGTCATTCCCCTCACCCAGCCCAGTAGTTCTCTGCATTCTCGTGCCTACGCTCCTCCTGACCCTGGATCCTCCAGCTGGAGGCTCTCTTCATGGAGGTGAGACCCTGGTGAAACGCCACGTGGTGTTTCAGCCACAAGGTAAGAGGTCCCTGCTGGCTGCACCAGGGGACCTGAGCGGAAGGCCAGTAGAGGGAGGGGCTTCAGCCCCAGCACCAGCCTTTACTTCCCCAGTCTCCACCCCCACCAACCTTCCCCCACCATTCTCACTGGCTGTTTATGGGCCCAGTCCCGCCTGGAATCTCAGAAGTCACCTAAACCCTTGCTTCTGGTGGTGGGGTCCTCGGTGGGGTTCTCAGATCAGCAGTGCTGGGATTGAATGGAGCTTGTTAGAAATGCAGTCTGGAACTTCACTCCAGATCCCCCCAAAAGGAACCTGTTCTGGACACTGTCCTCTAAGAACCCAGCAGCCAGTGAGACAGGGCGGTGGGGGGTGGTGCAGGCTGGGTTGGGACCTCGTGGGCCTCCCAGCCTCTGCCCTCTTCTGGTTGCTCCTGAAAAAAAAATGCTCCCCCCAAAAGATGCCCAGGTGATCTGCATGCACAGCAGAGAGCCCGAGAGGCACTGGTCTAAACTGCAGATGCACGAAGCTGCAGCGTGTATGACCTCCAAGCAAGCACCAGACCCTCTAGCAGGGAACCCACTCTCAGGCAGCCAGGCCACCACTGCATCTTTGGACGAGAAAGATGCACGAGTGCGTGCATGTGTGTGTATGTGCATATACACACGAGTGTGATGGGAGAGGCATCCGCCATGGGTTCTGAGTATGTCAAACAGCAAGGCTGCACCACCCTCTGATCCGAGAGCCATTTCAGTCATTAGTTACACGGGCAACCAAGTAGGTCACAGAGGCCACAGCGGCCACAGCATGGACAGGGTGCAACAGCTCTCTCCTTGGACAAGGGGTCTGGCTCGTTGACTGCTCGCTACAAAAGGTGCCCGGTCCTTTGCCCTCAGTTCCGGTGCAGCGTAACCCACTGTCCACAGTCACGTCTGGGTCCATCATGTCACTCACGGCACCTGCAGGTGGGGTGCTGCCCGGTAACGATCCTGCTGCCTGCTGTGCTGTGGTAAACTGACTTGCTGACCCACGGAGCCTTGGCCACACTGAGTGCCTAGGTTATGGGGCTGGGGCCCTTTCCTATGTGTGTGGGGGGCGGGGAGGTCTGTAGGGCTGTGCATTTGCCAATAGAGGCCATTTATTAAGATGTAATTATCTTCCAGCCCTACCTGGTATGGCTCAGTAGATTGAGCACTGGCCTGCTAACCAAAAGGTCACCAGTTCGATTCCCAGTCAGGGCATGCACCTGGTTGGCGGGCCAGATCCCCAGCTGGGAGCGGAGGCAACCGATCGATGAATCTCTCACACACCAATGTTTCTGTCCTCCTAAAACTAAATAAATAAAATGTTTTTTAAAAAGAATTAGTTGTCTTCCCATGTCCTCAGGCAAAGGCTTGTACATGTGGGCTCACACTAAGACCTTGACTTGAAGGGACTCAAAGGGAACCTGGCCTCCTTGAGCACCTACTTTGCGCCGGGGCTTGATGCTCTCCACGGCCCTGCAGCGTGGGTTATAGCCCCTGTTTACCTCTGATGAAACTGAAGCTCTGCCTGCAGCGGGGTCTCCGAAGAGTAACAAGCAAATTACCCAGACACAGGCCATAAGGAAGTAAACAAAGAGTGAGATGATCTGTGAGAATGACACCTGAGAGTGCAAGGTGCTGTGACCACTAATTATCGTAATGACTGCCTGTCACGCTGGCTCCAACAAACAGGTGTTCTGGGGCTTCTCGGGCTAAGCCGACAGGCTCAGCACTGAGGAGGCACTGTGGGATGGTGGCACTCCACCAGGGAGGTGAGCCTGGCCAGGACAGAAGACCTTCATCCTGGTCCTCCAGGAAGGAGGCAGGAGGGGCCTGGATGAGGCTGATGTGGGCGCTGTGCAGGGCGTTCCACGTACACCATCCTGGACGTCCATTCACTCACTCGTGCTGCGTTCCTGGGCTGCGGGGCGCCAGGCACTGTCCTAGGTGCTGGCAACCCCGAGTGAACGAGGCCCTGTCCTCGTGAGACGTGCAACCTAGGTAAAATGTCTGTAGCTTTTCCTCTTGGCATCCTTCCCCCGTCTGGCACCAACGCCCCTGGGGTCCTTGGGAAAAACGCTTTTCCAAGCATTCCACTCTGTGCAGGGAACATGGCTGAGGACCGACCAACCAGCACTCTTATCTGCAGGTCACAGGGAAAGGTGCAGGGAAGGGTACAGGCCCAGCCAATCATGAGCTGCTGGTGGGGACCTGGAAGGGACTGCTGAAAAGAGGGGCTGCACAGAGAGAGTGTAGGGTTGGGTCTGCTGGCAGCCAGTCACTGTGCCACCACGTAGGACAACCTGCCTAAGAATGGAGCCAGTACAGAAGAACACAGAGTAAGATGGGCAGACCACACCCCGATGACACTGTGTCCTGGTGTCCTGATGACACAGAGTAAGACGGGCAGCCCCTGGATCCAACTGTGCCTGAAGCTGTGATGTACCTGGACTTCTCACTTTGCTGAGCCCACAAATTCCACTTCTGCCTAATCTTGCTAGACTTATGTTTCTGTCTGATTGCAATTGGTTCTTTCGACAACCTAGTGAGTGTAGTTTACTTGTTTTTCAGATAGAAAATGGAGGCTCGGGGAGGTTAAGTGGCTTGAACGGGCTGCACAGCAGGTGTCTGCAGTCTAAGCCCAAGTCCATGCCCTCCCCACCACTTCACCGTGGGGCGGTGACAGCTCAGCTGGGGTGGGGCAAGGTCTTCCCTGGCAGGGAGTGAAAGGACTTCCTGGGAGAGGTGCCCACGGAGGGACAATTAGACGAGAACCTGTTTCAACCAGAGACAGGGCTGTAGAGAGGCGGCAGCTGAGAGGATTCCCAGGTTACGAACTGTGGGAAAGTACTTTTCCCCAAAACCACGGATGTTCAGCTTCTCTGGAAAATCAGAAGCACTAGGAACGCCAGCAGACAGTCCCACGTGACAACAGCTTTCAGGAGTAGAGGGCTGGTGGCCCTGCTCAAAGGCATTTAACCTCCAGTTCTCCAGCCAGCCTGCGCCAGGCATCTGAGTCTGTGCGTGCACAGCAGGGACCACAATGCCACGTAGATGCTGTTCTCTAAGGACCCAGCGGCCGGTGCAATGCCGTGTGGGGTTGGGGCCTCACTGGCCTCCCAGCCTCTGCCCACTCTGGCTGCTCCCAATCTCCAGTGCCCAGAATGCTCCCTGGCACCCAGCAGAGCTCAATAAATACAGAGTTGTCCCTCGGTATCCAAGGGCAATTAGTTCCAGGACCACCATGGACACTAAAACACTCGTATGCTCAAGACCCTAATACAAAATGGCACAGTATTGGCATACAACCTATGCACATCCTCCTTATACTTTCACTCATCTCTAGATATAGGTAATACCTGATACAATGTAAGTGCTATGTAAATAGTTGTTATCCTGAATTGTTTAGGGAATAATGACAAGAAAAAAGTCTATACTTACAACCATCGTAGCCCTAACTACACAGTACATGTCCGCAACAATGTAACATTTTTTCGAATACTTTCCATCCCCAGAGGTTGAACCCCTGGATACAGAACCCGCAGGTATGGAGGGCTGACAGTCCTTGGTGAATGGAAGAAAATGAGAGGTGTGAGCTGGAAGCTTCCGGGACTGCTTCCCTGCGACCCCGTACACCACTCCCAGGGGCGTGGGACCGTGAGGGGGGTGGGACAGAGCAGCCCTGTGCCCACCAGCAAGAGGCAGCCTGGTGCAGAGGTCGGACCTGCCCTCTGGAGAGATATGGTCCGGGTGCAGGTGAGTACTGGGGCTCCACCACTTACTACTGTGTCACCTGGGGAAGCTATTTCACCTTCTGTGTCTTCAGGGACCCCTCCATAAAATGGGGGTGATAGCAGTCAAACAGTGTTGCTGTGAGCACAGTGGTCAACAGCCACTCAAGAACTATTAGCACCACTTCTTCCACTGATTCCCTGGCCTCGAGCAAGGTGCTGCCTTCCCTGCGCCTCCGCCAACGCATCTGTGGGACGAGGCAGGGAGCTCGGGCTTTCTGTGAGGACCTGCCTGCTCTGGGGTCCTGTGACTATGGAAATTTGGCATTCAAGCAAACTCCCAGCGCCGTCCCACAAAGAAGCACCCCCGCAGGTCACAGGGGTCTGTCTACCAAACTACTCCACCACAAAAACCAAAACAGACCCTCCTGACCATCACGGTAAGACCATTTGATTCCAAATTTCTTTAGATTTAGCCCAATTCCATCCCCAGGACCTGCTGTGGCTCATTTACCCCAAATCATGATAACCCAAAGGCACAGGGTCGCAGCTGGCAGAAGCTGGCCCTGTGGGCCCTTTCTGGGGTCCCCGGGTATCCCATCCTTGCTTCTGAGAGCTTACGAGCGGGGCTCACCATGGGTGTTTTGCTGCGGCTGGCGCCCAGGCATCCAGCTGGCAGAACTGTTTCCATTTCTCTCACACGCCCCCAGATGGGAAATGATTCATGAAAACCAAGAAGGTAAAATTAGCCCAAAGGCTGCCGAGTAATTTATGCAGCCAACAGCCCTGGGAAGGGGGGGGAGGCCCCCGCAGCCAGCTCAGTGTGGCCTCCCAGCCTGGCCACCAGGAGCCTTGGTCTCTGGAGTCTTCTATTTCTGCACTCAGCCTCCAGGGCTGTTGGCAAGGCTTCCAGAGCTTTCTCTGACGCCAGCCCCACCACGTTCAATGGACCCATGCACACCGCTGGGGGCCTGCTAAGTGTCAGCGGTTGCTGGGGAGAAATGCAGGCAGTTCGTCTGCACCTCAACCTCAGGAGGAAAGTTTCACCCCCACCCCCAATTTTACAGGTGAGAAAAGTAGGTAGCCAAAGGTAAGTGGCAGAGTCTGAATTCAAACCCAGATCTCCTGAGCTCTAAAAGCTGTGCTCCTGCCACCCCATGCTGGGTGTGGCCACTGAACTCGAGGTGTCAGGTGGGGCGAGGGGAGTAGACCTGTCAGGGCCTCCTTGACAAGCCCCACCACATCCCGGCCGTGTGTTTCACATTCTCCAGTCTATTCAGTACCAGAACCTCATCCTCAATGCCAAGCCCAGTGGTCCTACTGGCAAGGTGGGAGGGTCCCCAACATCCCAATCTCTTTAAAAGGGGGTGAGCTAATGCCAGTCTAGGCCCTGAGGCCCAAATCATACTCCTTAAAGGGGGGATAGAAAAGCAGGTATCAGTGAGCCCCACAGTCTCGCGATGCAGGGCCCAGAGAGGGGAAGGGACTCACTCAAGGACACACAGCAAACCTGCGCTGGAGTCTAAGGCTGGAACGGCATCTCGCGGGTCCCACTGCAGGGAGCCTACTGCTAGAGCTTCTACAAAAATGGCAACTCTGAGTTGAATCCCCACACATGGGGACAGCTGAGGTGGGAAGCACCCCTGAGACATCAAGGACCCCGCTTGATTCTGCCCCAGGCACCGGCCCCCACTCTCGGAACCCATAGGGGACACATAGCAACTGAGAGGGCTCCTCTGAAGGCAGCAGGTGAAGCAGACTGGAATCCTGTTCCACACCTTTGGGAACCTGGGCGAGTCACCTCATCTCCTGGAGCCTGGACGAAAGACGAGTAAATGTGGGTGCGAACCCCCCACCAGGCTGTGAGTGTTCCACAGGAATGCAAGGGTCCCGCAAGAATGTGGTCAGGGTGCTCACCCTCAGCCCTCTGGCCCATGGCTTTGCCAACGGCAAGCCGAAGGCCAGCCACAGGGGACGCCCCACAGCCATCATGCGGAGAGAGAACTTGTGCCTGCCCCCGGGCAGGTAGCTGCGGGCCAGTGCAATGGCTCAGAGCAGAGCCCCAGAGAGAGCACAGCAGCCACGGCCCAAGCCCTGAGCTCGGCACTTCCAAACACTCCTGCGTGGGACGCTGCCCCTCCACGCGGGGGGCCCGGGACTCACTTCACGGTGAGAAAACTGACCTCCAGAGGCTGGGCCGCTTGTCCAAAGCCCGCGCCCATTTGTGCAGTTATTCGTGTGACACAGGCATACTGAGCACCCGCCGTGTGTCAGGCACCATGCCAGGAATCAGACAGGTGTGTGGTTGCCCCGCGGCCCTCCCTAGCCCTAAGAGGCACTGAGTGGCTCACGCACAGCGCCTGGAGCCACAGGGCCAGGGTTCAAATCCCAGTCTCCCCTTCATATGACCTTGGGAAATCCCTTTGCCTCTCTGTGCCTCAGTTCCCCCAGCTGTAAGTGGAAAATAATAATGGCATCTATCCCCTGAGGTTATTCTGAGGATTAAGTGAAATATCCCAGGTCAAGACTGGCACATAGTATGTGCTCAATAAACATAAAGTTATAACCGAGCCAGGACCCAAGCCCACATCCCTCTGATACCAATGACTGTGCTCTAACCTCCAAGCTAGGCAAGGTCAATGTCTTTGGTGTGACCCTGCAGCAGGACTCTGAGGGTCTACATCTACAGTGAGGAGGGGGTTTGAGCTTCCCTCTGCCAGCTGCCAGTTCGCCCAGCCCCTGGGCCTTTCTGAGCCTTGCTTTCTCCAGGAGTCTTAAAACGGGTCTGACAGTGGCTGCTCTCCTGCCTCTCTGGGAGGAGTATTCAGAGTCCCCAGGGTTGCTACATCCCCACCTACACCTCGGGACAGGCCCAGAGGGCGAGTGTTCTCCCTGGAAAGGCAAATGGCCCCAGCTGAAGCAGCCACACTCTGTCCCATGCCTCCCCTGGCTGCAGAGAAGGTCTGTGGCTGATGCTGGGGCCGGGCCGGGCCCCAGGCCAGCCACGGAGCTTCTCGCCTCTCAGGAAATAATCCCCGCCCCTGCGCTCACTGACCACATGCGCCATGCCCAGAAGGCAGGAGGTCAAGCAGGGCTGCCCAGCTGGGCACCTTCTGCCAAGACTATCACACGGAGTGGCCTCAGGAAGAAGCAGTGCACGAGAGGCCAGACGGCCTGGGCACGTTACTAACTCTGTCAGTGGCCGTGCGGTCTGGGGAAAGTCACTTAACCTCTCTGAGTCTCTCAGTTCCCACATCTGTGGGGCGGCCTTGGCCAGGCTGCCTGTTTCAGAGGCTGCTGGGAGAAACTGGTTGGACAGTGGCATGAAGGTGGTTTAAACCCTGCAGAGCGGGAGTGGGGGTCATGAGGAAAAGAGCAGCGAGGTCATCCTTTCCTGCACTAAGTATACAATCCCCTGCAGTGATTTGCCCCAGGCAAACCCCTGCCTGGACCACCAGTGTGGCCCAGAGAGGCCCCAGGGCTCCCAGGGGAGAGGCTGGCCCCAGGCTGCTTTCTTCCCCTGCCCACTGCGCAGGCCAAGCGAGATCAAATCCCCGGCCACAACGGGCCCCATTGAGAGCGGGTAAATGTGCCCGAGGTGTGGGGTTACATTACCAGGCTCCCGGCCACCACCACCAAGCGAAGGGTCAGGCTGACCTCTTTCACTCCCCGTAGGCCCCGGTCCAGAATCTGCAGGGCCAGCCTGGGCAGAAACGTGATGCCCGGTGCATTCCCAGGCAGCAGCCTCCTCTGGGAGAGCCGTGGCCAGTGGGATGAAGCTGTTGCAAAGGCTGGAGCCATCCCAGGCTACCCACCAGGAGCTCGGGCCCTCTGCCCACAGAGGGGGGTCTGGAGCTAATACAGGACAATAATCACTGGGATTTTACTACTGGCCTGGCATGGTGTTTGAGCTTTACATGTGTTAGCTTACTTGGTCCTCACGGTGGCTCAAGATAATAGCATCAGTGACATAGATGCTATTGTCATCTCTAACTGACAGATGATGACACTGAGTGAGTCACAGAAAGGCTAAGTAGCATCCCAGAAAGACCAGGATTTGAACCAAGGCATTCCGACGCCAAAGTCCACTTACCACCACAGCTGCCCAAGAGCGGGGCGGGGGGGGGGGGGGAGTCACTCAAACGTGTCTTCTGAGTAAGGGCAGAACAGCCCGAGTGTGAAGGACAAAGGCTCCAGTGGCCACGGCCACAGCCACGGGACTAGTGGGGACAGGGAAGCCCACGTTCTCTCTGGCTCTAAAGAGGAGACCCAGGAAGAGTGGGGGACCCACCGGGAGACAACTAGTTCTGCACACAGTCTCAGAGGACAGATTTTGAACAGTGTTCAATAATTTTTTAAAAATGCAATAGGCTCCCAGAACCCAGCAAGAGCTCCTCTAGGTATGCCCAGAGAGCCACACTAGAATAAACTCAGAGTTGACCTAAATGCCCAGCAGCAGGAGAACGGCTACATAAATAACACGTACATAAATACTGACGATCCTCTCCAAAAGCACTGTATCAGTAAAAAGGAGAGCGAGAGAAATTATGGTAGTCACTATGTAAAACCATCACTAGATTTTCTGGGTTCAAAGGTACGTGAGCAATTTGCAGAATGAGGACCTGTACTATATGGAACTACAGACGCACGCGCCAAATTCCTACAGGGTGGCAATGTATAGAAAATGATCTAGAAGGATAATAGCAAAGTAATAACTGTGATGATTAACTGTGCAGAGGAAGCTGAATGTTGTTATCAAGGAAGATAATATTGAGCTTTTGGAATAATATTTGATTTTTTTTTTACAGTAAAAATGTATTTGTGTTCCTTGCATAATTAAAACTCAGTAAAACAACGTAGAAAAGCCCTAATGAGCTGCCTGGGGACCCAGTGAGTTACTAGTCCCTGGCAGTTTGTTTGGCGGAGGGGGCATTGAGAGAATGTGAATACTAGAGGAGAGGCTGGTTAGCTGATTCTGAACCTCAAAGAGTCATCAGGAGCAAGTGCCCTGTGGGGTGCCTTTAAGGAAGCACAGAGCATCAGACCCAGGGGGAGGGAGGCGGGAGCAGTGGGCCCTCACTGTGACTCGGTCAGAGGTGCACAGACCAGCTACTGAGAGTCTCCTGCAGCCCTGCCTCTCCCACTCTCCTTCCCCAGGTGACTCCGAGCCCTGGCCCTGTCCCTGGCCCAGCAGTCCCCAGCCCTGGCCTGCCTGCCCTGCCTTAGCCTGACTCCCAGAGTAGAGGCCAAGTCTCTGGAAGGAGCTCATGCTGGGGGTGAAGTGAGGAGGAGAGAGTGGATGTGAAAAGCTCACAGGGCTGATCCGACCCTGACTGTGACCCTGAGCCCAGGCAGCCATTGAGCCCTAATCCCCCAGGGGCTGAGCCCAGCCCTGGGCAAGCCCTTGGCCCTAGTCAGGCACTGGCCCCTGACAACATAACAAGCAAAGGTCAATGAAGTTCTTACCTTCAAGACAGCTATGGGGTTAAAAGAAAAGCCACAGAAATGTGGGTCTGAGTCCCTGCTGTGCCTGACTTCCTACAAGACCTTGACAAAGTCTGAGACCCCTGGAGCCTCAACTCTGTCAACTGCAAACCCGGCTCAGAGTATCCGCCTCCCTGGCCTGCCGTGTACACAAAACGAGACACACCCACATAGCCGAGGTGAGAGCAGCTGGGACTCCCACAGAAGGCAGGGCCCATCTACGCTGCAGGCATGTGGAACTGAGAAAAGGAAGTGGCGACAACTGAGCTCCAAAAGCAGATGGCCTTTCTGTGAGTCTGGGAGCCCAGAGCACAGCCAGAAAAGAGCCATTGCTGGCCCCAAGCAGGGCCCGAGAAGGAAGCAGGCAGAGGGATTCCGGGGGGGGGGGGGGGGGGGGGGGGGCGCAGGAGACAGGATTGAGCCCAAAAAAGCAGTGGGGCCTTTCTTGGCCACTGCCCAGGGTGCTCGAGGAGGGCAGGGAGCCACTGGCATGTGCCAGGGAGGAGTCTAAAACTGGGGGAGGGGCCCCTAGGAGCCAGGCCAGTGAGTCCTCACCTCACCAGTAGCCCAGGAACTGGGGCAGAGGCAGGAGACAGACGACAAGGGGAACCAAGGAGAGAGAGGAAGAGCAAAGCACAGTCTCTGCAAGAAGCTGACAGACTGGGAGGAGCAAACGCGGCTGTGCAGGGCTTGGTCTGGGAGATACAGCGGGGGGCTGGGGCCTTGCAGAACAGGCTCAAGAGGTCCTGTGAGGAGGGTCATTGAGAAGCATGGAGGTCCCACCTGGTTCAGTGAAAGCACCAGCTCTGGGACTCTGCAGCAACAGGACAAGCCTGGGGGCAGGCGGGGGGCGTTGGGGAGGTCAGCTGCCCCAGAGCTGCCCTACCCCACTTTAGGGACACCCTCAGTGTCTCAGTCCAGCATGGGACCAGCCCAAGGCAGACAGCCAGACAGGTCCAAGCATGCAAGCCTCTGAGGACATCAAGGCCACTGTCAAAACCAAAGCACCTCAGTGACTCCGAGCCCTAAATCCTGCTCCTGGACAGGCTGTGAATGCCTTCACCGCCCCATCCCACGGACCCCAGGCAGCTGGACTCCCCACTGAAAGGCAGCCAGACAGCCTGGCCTGCGGTGTGGGGCCCAGCTGACAGGGAGCTGCAGGGAGGGAGTGAGAGGCTGGGCCACCCGGAGCAGGGGCCCTGGGGGAGGAGGGTGTAGGTGGGGCTGGTGGGGGAGGTGCTTCCCACATCTCCCTCCCTGGCAGGCTGGCATTCTCCACATGCAGGCCCAGGCACAATGCGCTCTGTCCCCAGCAGCCCCGGGACAGGGCAGTCTCCTTTAGGGACAGGAGTTTCCTAGAGGGACATGGATTAGGGCAGCAACAATGAGCTGTCTGCTCCCTCGAGTTGGCCCAGGTTGGGACGTTAACCATTCCTCACCACCACGAACTGGTGTTCACCCCTCAGGCCACAGAAGCAAGTCTCGGCCCTCGCCCATCAGAGGCTTCGTGCAGGAAGCAACTTTAGGCCCCCGTCCTTGCTCACCTCCTACATGGACCTTACACCAGGCTCCTCGTGTTCTGCCCTTCCCGGCCTCAGCCTGAACCCTCAGCCCACCCTCCTGGTCGCGCTCCTGAGCATGACTCTGGACTCCTGGGGGGTGGCCAGCACACCGCTCTGCACTGGTGGCATACAACAATGGGGACAAGAAGACGGCTCCAGGGCCAGCCAACCACACAGATGCTGACCCACCAAGCAGGACAGCCTGGGAAGGTCTGCCCTCTCACACCGGGGAACTGCTGTCCTGTCCAGCCAGGGCTGACTCACAGGGCAGCCAGGCTGAACTATGGGGCTGGCTGCATCCGGAGGGACAAGGAGAGGCCTGCTCACCACCAACTCACTCCGCTGAACACCAAGAAACACCTTCCTAAAGGCTGAAGACCAAAAGGAAACATACCCGCATGGCCCTTCCAGTCTTTTAAACACCTCCTTAAACACCTCCAGGACAGCCTGTAAGTCTCAACCCCTTAGCCTGGCATTCAAGGCCTTCCCAGCCTGGCCCAAACTTGCCTTTCCAGTGAGGCGTCCCCCACTCCTCTCCAAACACCCCAGATCACTTGCCATTCCCTGAATGACAGGACCCTCGCGTTGCCTGCCTTTGCACATACCGTCCCCAGTGCCTGAAATGCGCTTCCCTCTTCCTACACCTGGCAAAATTCTATTCCTGCTTCCATATCCAGCTCAGCATCACTTCCCGGAAGGCTAACTTGTGTCCTCCCTCCCCCATCACCCTCGGCAGAATGACTTGCTCCCCTCCCCACCACATCCCTCAGCAAGTAGGGCACTTCCTACCTTAAATCACAATTAGGATCTGGGCCAGAGCTGCTCAAACTATTTGTGGGAGAGACTTTTTTTTTAAGTTTTTCAACCTGTCGCCAGCCGATGCTTTTGTAAATTACAATGAAAATGGCATGGCAATGTCAAGTTGTAATATGAGTTTCTCAATAGTTACTCTCTGTGTTTGTATCTATCTTGCTGCAGACCAGTAACACAGAGCTCACAGCTGGGCCGGGGTCTGCAGACCTCTCTCTGTGGCACCGGTGGGGCCCTGCACTTGCGGTTGCTGGAGGAACTTGAAGGCAGAGCCCATCAAATCATCTGTCTATGTTTGGACCTCCAGAGCCCAAGGGGGCGCTCCATCTGCTGACCCAAATATTGGATGGGAAGGTCCCAACAACCCTGTAACATGAGCAGTACCTGCACTAGGCACCCCCATTTGTCAGGTGAGCGCACAGAAACACAGACAGGGTGACTGGCCTGATGCCACAGCCAGCCAATGGTGTACTTTGTCCGTACTCATGAGGCCATGCTTGGAACCTGCAAGTCCTCCGGTCCACCCTCCCTCCCCACACAGGCTCCAGCACTTCCCTCTGCAGTAACAGCGACAGTAGCCCCATGCAGTGGTGAAGAGCTCAGACTCCAGAATCACACACACTGGGTTCACCTCCTACCTCGGCCTTTCATAGCTGTGTGATCTTGTGTAAGTCACTTCACTTCTCTGGGCCTCGAGTTCTCCTCTGTGAACTGAGGCTAACAACACCAGCATCAGGGAGCAGCCCGCTGGTCCAGGCAGGGCCCATGCACACCTATAAGCCTCATTCGGGCTTGGCTGTCTTGGATGGTTTGAAAAGCCTGGGGGCAATCCAGCCAGAGACTTTGCCCTGGATGTTCCCTATCTGCTCATTCTCCTCCCAAGACCCAGAGCCTTCTCTCTGCGGTGAATTCTTCCCTGGCTGCTACGACTGCTGATTTCCTTTGAAGATTCCACCTCCCTGTCCTCCCCTTCCCCAGGCTAAGGGGCTTCTCCTTTCTCACCCTCCTGCCATGGGACACCTTGAGCCTCTGATCCTCTTCACTTTCTCCCCAATTACCAGCTGCCTCTGCCTTTCTCTCCAGAACACAGTGGTCTGAGGAGGGATCTTGAACCACCCTGGACAATGCCACCCTGTTTGGGTTGGGGCAGTGAAGGGCCGGACTGTGAGGTCAGGGACGGCCCCAGACTGCAACCTCCTCCCTACCCGCCCCCTCACCCAGAGCCCACCCTCACTGTACCAAAGGCCATGAAAACCCTGAGCCCACCCCAGCTGGGTCACAATCAGCTGACCCCTCGAGAGCCTCACTCCTTCCTGGAGCCGAGGGTCCCCTGGGCTGCTCCCCAGACCCCTCAGGCAGCCCAGAGACTCCCAAGCCAGCCATCTCCACCCCCTAGCTCTCACACCTAACCCTGGGGGAAAGTGCAAGATAGTGGAAGAAGCCACCCTGGGAAAGCTGACACTGTGGGGGCGGTTCCACACTTACTTGCCTGGTGATGTCCATACCAGTCCAGCTTGGTGCCCAAGCCAAGTGGATCTTCTTGCCTGATGGTCTCACTCTTGCCTGAACCCCACCATGAGCCTGAGAGAACAAGCTCACTGGTCACTGTCCCCTCCCCACCCTGAGTTCCTTCAAGCACATTACCCAGGCTGAACTACTGCCACTGCATATATTTATTTATTTCCTCGCCCAAGGACATGTGCTCACTGATTCTAGAGAGAGGAGGGGAGGGAGGAGAGAAACATGGATGTGAGAAACATCAATCAGCTGCCTCTTACACGCACCCCAACTGGGACTGACCTCGCAACCCCAGCGTGTGCTCCACCAGGAATTGAACCCATGACCCTTCAGTTCACAGGACGATGCTCCAACCAACTGAGCCACATGGCCAGGGAGCCACTGCAGGTATTCAAGCAGCGATCCATCCAACAGCCTCTCCTTCTGGAGGGTGGAGCACGGAGACTGAGCCAAATGCTGTGATTTGAGGAGGTCCCCCATTCTGCTGTGACTGGAGTGCAGAGGAAGAGGTGCTAGATTTGGGGGTAGAATTTTAGCTTGATCACTCCCTAAGTTGTATGACCTTAAGTAAGTCACTTCCCCTCTCTGAGCCTCCATTTTCTCAGTTGTAAATGGGGGTCATGAGAACCAACCCACCCTTCTCAGGCTAACAATAAGGGATTTGGGAGAAGGTGAAGGTGGGAAGGGGGTCCTGGGCTCCCTGATGGATCAGGTGGGGTGGGGAAGAGAGGGGGTAGAAGGGAAAGCTCTAGAAGGCCCTGAAGGCTCCAGAGGCCCAGTGCTTCAGTATGCAAACAGGGTCACCACCCCCCTGCACCCACCCTCGACCTGAGGCTGATGCTGAGGAGCAGGACGGCCAGTAGCCTTCTCCCCTTCTCTGCCTCCGTCCCCTCAACCGGTGTCGCATTGGAGGCTCTTGGTCTGTGCAGATGTGCCTACCAGTTCTGACCCAGGATGCGGAGACGGTCCTGAAACCAGCATGCAAAGCAAAAGCTTATAAATCAAGCCCTGTGTTTCAAGTACCCAGGGGACCTGCTGGGAGTTGTTATGTAACAAGCAGGTGACTCCTAAGGCTTCCTTTATAAACGTGGGGAGGTGACTGGAAAGACTAGAGTATGGCTGTGTGACATAGAGCTAGTCACTTAACCTCTCTGAATCTGCGTTTTCTTGTCCATAAATGGATGTGGAAGCGACCTCATGGGGCTGTTGGCAAGTGCCCTTGGGCTCAATAGCTGTTTCTCTTAAAGTGTGGTCCTAAAAACAAGGAAGAAAAAAATTTCTTCCACAGAATGTGGCGCAGGAGTGACAACACTGTCTTCATTCACAGAGACAAAAACTGAGGCCCAGACGTGCTTGGCCTTGAACACAGGCCCTGGAGAGTGTAGAAATGTCTGAAGGGGTGGTCGGTCACCTTTGGGTAGAAGGACCTCCATGACACACTCACTCTGTCGTGTCCAGGCACTGCTGTCTCCAGCAAGGGGTACAAGGTGACTTCCGTGCCCTGGGGCACGCCTCCCCTCTGGCCGCCACCTCACACCTGAGGAGGCAGTCCCAGAGTTGGCCCCATGCCACACATTGGAACTTGGGACTTCTTTCGCTGGGGCCTCCATGAAGCCGGCACTGTTATCGCCCCTGCTTTCCAGATGAGGAACAGGCAACCCCAGGAGGGGCAGCCTCCTGCCCGCATCCCCCAGCTGCCAAGCGGCTGGGCAGAACTGAACCTGAGGCCACAGCACAGCCCCCACCCACTCGCCTCCTGGTTACCTCTCACTTCCCCTGTCCCTGCCAAGGGGCCAGTCCGAGGCACTTTGCCAGGTCTTATCTGGGGGTGCCCTGGTTACTCAGAAACAGAAACCAGGCACACTAAGGAGCCTGTGGCCCCCCAAACTGTGCCATACCCACCCATTTTGAACCCCAATGTGGAAGGGCCCCAACCTTCCCTTTTGGAATGGCCATCACCAAGCCCTCTTCTTCCTCCTCATCCTCTCCTACCTTGATTACTGCAATAGCCTCCTAATCGGTGGCCCTGCCTCCAGTCTCACACCCAACCTGTGACTGCTGCTCAGCTCCTGGCCCTGCGTCTGATCTCCGTGTGGATTCTCTCTGTATAAAACCCTCTGCGATTCCTGACGCCCCACAGACAGAGTGTAAATTCCTCAGCATAGTGGACCTTTCACAGCCTGGCTGGGGAAAGCATCAGGGTTAGGCAGAGGGGCTCAGGAGCCAGGCGGCTTGGGTTCAAATCCCAGCTCCACTGCTTACCAACTGGGACACCTTAGACAAGTTATCCCACCTCCCTGAGCCGCAATTTCCTATTTCCCCTAAAGAATGAGGAAATAACAGCACCAAGATCAGGGCTCTGCTGAGAAGATTAAATGAGAAAAATACAGGTAAAGCACTTTGCATGTACTAAATTCTCAGTTCACCCATTCCACGCATATCTGTTGCCCTACGATGTTCATACAGCAGTGAGTTAAACTGACAAAAATCCCAGCTCCCTAGGAACTTACATTACAGTTAGGGGAGAGAGCCAAAGACAAAATAAATAAGTAAAACATAGGGTATGTGCTCTGTGCTATATGCTAAAGGAAAAAAAGCAGAGAAATGAGGCAAGAGGGTATGTATGGGTGGCAACTTTAAGCAGGAAAGTGCCCACGATGTGCGGGAGCCTGCCGTGGAGATGATGGGTAAGGCTGTTCTAGCGAGCGAGAACCACCAATGCAAAGGTCCTGAGGCACGGTCAGGATTGGGGTGTTAGTCATATTATTATCACTCTTACTCTTTCCCAGCCTCACCTCCCTCCACGTGCTCCCTCACACCCTCTCCAGCCAAACGAACTGCAAGAGCCTCTCCAAACCCTTCTATGTGCCACGTCTTCGTCCAAGCCATACCCCATGTTGGAATGCCTGTCCTCTCTTTGCTTTTCAAATCCTATTCACCCTTCAGCTGAAAGGCCTCCTCCTCAGGGAAGCTTCCCTTGATTTAGAGTTCATGGCCATCTCCCTTGCATCCTTCTGCCATAACCTGTAACTGCCTGGTTAACTGCCCCCCTCCCACACTGTTCTGTGAGTTCTGTGAGGAAGGTCTGGGTCCCACACCGTACCCCTCTCTGCCCAGCACAGCACCTGGCACAGGTTAAGCACGTGGATACCGACTTCCGGCTGAACGAGTGAAGGACTTAAGGACTCCCCAGGCAGCACTTACATAGCCTTAGCCTAGGGACGCCACCACCAGTGTGGCTGCGCTGGGAAGCACAGGCCTTTCCAACACAGATACAAATCTGCAATAGGAAACGGGCTTTTTTAAAAATAACAGCACATTCTTCTTTTTTCTTCATTGTTTTTTTTTTTTCTTTTTCTTTCTGCATGGCTTGTTTTTCCGGTGCAGCCCTCAGACCAGCTGCAGGGAAGCCCCTCCCAGGCCCCACTCTGAGAACAGGGGCTCGGGGGGCCTCCAAGGACGCCTGAACCCCAGCAGGGTGGAGCTGCACCGGATGATTCTAGACCAGTCCCGGTACCAGAACCCCCCTCCCCATCAAATCCCAATGTTGGGGGCGGGTTACCTCCTGGAAACTTGTTTGCCAGTGAGGTTTCCAGTGGGGCTTCTCCTCAGCGGGGCCGCAGTTCTCTGCCCTCGCTCTAAGAGGGCATCCCCAAGGAGGTGACATGAGACTGCCAGGGTTCCAGGCCCGGCCATACCACTGTGTAATGCTGGATCCCTTGCTTCCTCTCTTGGGGCCCCAGTCCCCCCATGTGTGAAATGGAAACACCAATCCCTACCTGTGGGGCTGTCCTCTGCATAGGGATGTGACATGCTTAGTGCCAAGTCTGACACCCAGGAACCCTCCATCAACATTAGCTGCCTTCATCATCACTATCTTCACCTTCATCATCCCTGGGTCTCCTACTGTGTCTCCTTCAGCGTCCCTTCACTGAATCACGTTCTCTCCACACCAGCAGGGACCTCAAAGGGCTGTTAAATCTCACATTCTTGCCCACCTGGAATTTCTGCTAGCACATGCCAGAAAAACGGTCCTTCTGGAGCAGGGTCACCGGTAAGTATGGGGAGCACAGTATCTGTTCTCTACTGGCCAGTCTCTTGGCCTGCTGTGCCTGACACCTCTTTCCGGCTGGACCCACCTGCCCATACCTCAGGGAAGCAGGGTCCATTAATCCCGTGCTTGCCCTCAGCAAAGAGTGAGCCCGCAGTCAATGCTCAAGGACCAACCAGAAGGTATTTAGGGAGCAGCTGTTGTGTGCAGACACTGAAAACACAGGGGCACCCACAAGCCGCCCCAGGCCTGCCCTCACAGAGTTCACGATTTGATGAAAGAGTGAGACTGCAATCAATAATTCCCCCAACTAATGTAAAATCGCTACTAAGATCAGTGCTACAGAGGAGGGGTCCATGGGTCCATGAGAGGCTGTAATGCAGGGCTCGACCTAATCAGGGAGGGCTTCCCTGAAGAGGTGATGCTGAATTGAAAGATGAAGAATGAGGAGGCCTAAGCAGCAGAGTGGAATGTGTGGTCAGAACAGAAAAGACGGCATGAGAAAAGTGCCATGTTTGGCGGAACATGACAGACAGAGGGACCCAGGACGGTGTCCCATAGGGCCTGAAGACAGCTTAAGGATCTCTGTCTTTCTCCTAAAGTCAGGGGGAGTGTACGAAGGTTGTTCAGACAAAGTTGATAGACTCCGATTTGTCAGAAAGGTCACCCTGGCTGTGAAGGATGAGCCTTCCCAAGTGTGCAAGTACAGTTAACCCATGAAGAACACGGGTTTAAAACTCCACATATAAGTGGACCCGTGCAGTTCAAACCTGTGTCGTTCAAGGGCTAACTTTTCCAGTCTTCAACTGGGAATCCACAGAGGTGGAGGGTCGGCTGCAGTTACGTTTTTGCAGAGTCGAAAGTTGTAAGTAGACTTTTGATTTTGCTAGGGGCAGGGATTGGCACCCTTAACCCCCACGTTGTTCAAGAGTCAGGTGTACTTGTCTCTGCCAGGAGCTCTCCTCTAGTCCATGTGGAAGTCAGGACAGCCTAAGTTCGGTTATGCTGTGGTAACAAACAGCCCCCAAATCCCAGTGGTTGAAAACAACGAAGGTTTAGTTAACACTCATGTTGCATGTCCACTGTGGGACATCAAGGGCCTCCACTCATGTAGTGATGCAGGGGCCCAGGCCAGCAGAAGCAGCCACCATCCCACCTACTGCCAGCTGCCACACCACAGGAAAAGAGCACTCTGGAGGGTCCAGACTAGCAACTAAATGCTTGGCCCAGAAGTGACATGTATCACTATAGTTCACAGCTCACTGGCTAGTTGCATGGCCCTACCCAAGCACTAGATTCAATCCTACTGTGTGCCTGGATGAACTGGAAATACGTAAGGGAGACCATTAAGGACCACCACTCTCCCACCCCCTCTGGCCCTTTGCCAACCTTAACTCATCCATTAGCTTACAACTGTTCAATATTCCAGAAGGAGGGACCATCGAAGTGTATAGGAGAGAACAAGGCTTGGGGTACAGAGACCCAATGGAGGGTGGGAGATGAGGCCAAGGAAAGAGTGGGGCCAGATCTCTCGGAGACTTTCAGGCCATGGTAACAATTTGGTTCTTTATCCTAAAGGCCCTGGGAAGGCTGTTCAGTGCCGTACGCAGGACATGGGAGGCCTGATGGTGCTGATGCTGAGACTGGCATGGAGGGGAGGCTGCAGATGGGCCATTAGGAGGCTCTTGCTGTTGTCCCAGGAAGAGTCGGCGGTGGCTTGACGGAGGAGCTGGGGAGGAGGAGACGGAAAGAAGTGGATGGATTCTATGTATAGGCTACAGTTCCCTAGATCTGTGGTGGAATGGATTGGGGGAACAGTCACCAAGCCTTCTGCCTTCGGAACTAGTAGAATGGCCATAGCCTTGGCCAAGCTCAGAGCCCTGGAGGAGGTGCAGGGAGGCAGATTATGGGACAGCCTTGGACTCCGCGTGCTGGTCATGACTGAGACAGCCAAGAAGGCAGGTATACATGCTGACCTCTGGCCCAGTGGTCTTCACTTCTTTCACACTCGCCAATACCCCAGTACAGGGGAGGAAAGGAGAACAAGTTTGTGAAGCACATCAATCCAACGGGGCTAAAGGACAGAACCGACTCAGTCAAAATGGTATATAAGTGACGGCTGTGACGGCTGCTCAAGGGCTCCTGGGACAAGTGAACGGGGCCTCGTGTCTTTGAGAATGTCACTAGGGAAGGGAACTAGATCCTGTCCCAGCTGCTCCTTGGAGGCCCTGTTGGTTTGGGACTGGACAGACCTGGGTGGGGGGCCTGTCAGGATGTTCTGATATTCCCAGGATAGTATATTCTGCACTAATTCCAGCGAGAGAGAACAACACTTCTTAAATCATGTGTCAGCCACAGGCTAGGCATTTTATCTCTGCCATTTCATTTGATCTCACAACTGCCTTGACAGTCAGGCTTTGTCGGCCCCACTTTAGGGAGGGAGAAGCAAGCTTCAGACAGGTCACACAACAGTACCAAGTCCACCCTGGGAGGGTTGCAATGGAAAAGCCCCTTTCCATTAAACACACACTAACTGCCAGGGCTGTATTCCCAGGAGGGAAGACTTTCAGACATGGGCCAACAGAGCACTGTGCTGGTCCACCTATCAGAGTTCGTGGGCAAAGACCATGCCCCGCTCCCCAGGGAAGAAGTCCCTGGCCTGTCAATTCTGGCCCGTGGCTGCCACCCCTTCCCCTAATACCTTCCTTCCCCTCCAGGGAAATGCGAGCAAAGGCAAGCTTGAGTGCCACAGGCAGGATGCTCTGTGCAAAAATTCCTTTGCCCCAGAACAGACAAAACCCCCAAAGTTTATGGGGTTTCCAGGCATCAAGAGCATTCTCTCATTATTGTCTCCTGTCCCCGCGCACAAAGAACTGGGTGTGTTTCCTTTCAGCCACTCTAAATTATATACCACAGCCTTTCCCCACATGAAGCAAACGTGTAAGACGGAAGAGAGGTTAAACCCTTTTCTGCCCCAAGTCTCAACCCATCCTGGGGGGTCTAAGCCCCTATCGCTCAACCCGGTTCAAGACACAAGCAACTTTTCAACCAGCATCGTCCACTGCCCAAGACATTAGTATTCTCCTTGCAGCGACTTGCCTAGGGTGTGCTGGCCTTGACCGGAGAAAGGTCATTGGCCGCGAAGTTCCCGCAGTTTCTGCATATGAGAGGACCTTGGGGTTGCGAGTAGGGGAGATGGGGGCTACACTCCGGAGAGATTTCCCAAAGAGTCTACACCGCAACTAAGATTTAAAACACATTAAAGAAACGGCCTCTGGCGCGGCCACGTGTAGCGGGAAATCAGGGATCGCGACGGAAAAAGCCCCGCATTCCGCAAATTCCGAGCCCCGCACATCAGCCCCGGGCGCCCAGCCCAAAGTGCCCCCTAGAACTAGGCCAGCAGCGGCGACAAGCCAGCCCTCCAAGAGCCTTCGCCGCCCCGCCCCGCGCGTGTCGCCGGGTTCTCATTCCGAACGCTGGGCCCGGGCCGCCGCTCCCATTGGTCGGCCGCCACGTCCGTCAGTGGGCGGGACGTCCGCGCCGAGAAAAGGCTACATTGTAACAAGGCGAGCGAACGAGGAGCTAGCGGGGAGGAAGGAGGCGGAGGGGCGGCCCCCCGAATCCCGCAGCGGCGGCGGCGGCGGCGGCGGCAGCTACCTGCCGAGGGTTAACTCACCTCAGGGCCGGGGCGAACCGCCTTCCCCCGGCCTGCAGCCGCGCCACCCCTGTCCCCGCTCCGCCCCGCCGGTCCCTGACGGCCCGCGCCCCCCGCAGCCGCTCGCAGCCCCTGCACCGGCGGACCCCGCGCTTGCTGGCAAACTGCCGAGCGCTTTCCGAAGCCATTTTCAATGGCCACATTGGCTACCGGGGCTGACTCACCTTCCCGGGAATGCTGCGGCAGCCGCGGGGCCCGGGCGGCGCAGGCGGCCCGGCGGGCGGCTCGGCGGAGGCGGCGCGGCCCCGGCGGGCGGCCCCGCGGCGGGAGCGGCCGCGCTGCGGCGCTCGGGTCCCCGGCGAGGCAAAGTTTCAGCGCCAGCCTCGGCGCGGCGGCGGCGGCGACTCGCTGCTGCTCTCCTCCCCTGCTTTGACCACCATCTTATTAGTACAGGAAATGACATGGAAAACGGAAGAAAGCGGCGTTTGGGGCAGACGCGGACCCCCCAATTCAGGGGCCGGAGACGGGACTCACCAGCCGCGTCCCAGCCGGGCCCCGGAGAAAACTCCCGGAGCCCCCTCAGCCCCCGCCCGGCGCGTGGCCCGGAGGGGGAAACGAGCTCCACGGACTCAAAAAGAGAGGGCGAGTTTTATAATCCAGCCCGAGGAAAAATCGAGAAAAAAATAAATAAATGAAAAAAGAAAAGGTTAAAAGAACTTTCGAACCGGGACACTTTTTTTTTTTCCTGGTCGGAATAAAAAGTTCTAGAATTTTAAAAAGTCCTTCCGCAGCGGGGGCTCCCAGGCTCTCCGGTCCCGTCGCTGCCCATTTTGAACCAAATAGAGGGATAGACGCGTTTATCTTTTTAACCCTTCCGCGGCCCCGCCGCCCGTCGCAGGCCCGCTCCCGGGCCGGTTTAACCCTTTGGATGCCCAACAGTCTAGAGATAAAAACTGAAGTTGTAAAGCATAGGCGTCCCGCTGGAAGCTGGGGGTAAGGGGCTTGGGAGTTCGTTTAAAATGTTAACTATTTACGTGGGGCTACGGTTTAAAAGTAACTGTGCGAACCGCACGTGTTCTTCAAATGGAAATCGTTACCGGGGTTGAGAGTCTGAGAACCGGAGGAGCTGGTCCCTGTCTGGCTTGGGAATGATGTTTGAGCTGTGCTCACTTGCTCCGTTCCTCGGTTTCTGCATCTGTCAAATGGGATTCAACATCACAGAGAGACTGAAAGTAGCGAGGAAGAGACGCAGAATTTTCTTGGAGACAAAGTGCTTAAAAGTCTGAAAGCCTTTCTCTGGCGCCTGGAAAACCGACGGGCTGTGATGGGGCGGAGGACAGCGCCAGGACGGCCTAAGCCGGGCAAACATTCCAGAAATAATTCCTTTCCCTTGGCGTTGCCTGCAAGGCGCGTGGACGAACTGCCAAGTGCCTCCTGCCAGGGAAGGCTGTCCTGTACTGGCTCTAAAACGGGGGGCAATCCCCCAAGTCGGAGGTTGATGGGAGGGATTTGATCCCAGAAAGATGCCTGGGCGGGGCTGCCCAGTAAGGGGCGGGGGCGGGGGCGGGGGCAGGCCCCACCCAAAGGTCCGTGGAAGCCCTGCAAGAGCGGGCACGGGCGACTTCAGGGGAGCCCCCTAGGGAGATCTCCTCCCAAGGGGGATGGAGCTCCACGTAAACCGCTATGCGAGCTGGGAGCCTGGTCCCCAGATGGGCGTCCGTGATCGGGCCCTAGGACGTCGTGCTCCTGGCTCTTGGCAGTCTTTGGGAGACAGAGTGGGGGGTGGGGGGGAGAAGCACTTTATGCGCCAGTCATCCGTTTCCCTTGACTTTGGCATCACAAACACAGCCTCTTGGAATCCTACAACCGGTTACTTGCTGCGTGATGTGCAGTGATTTTCCTGCTCCGGGCCTCAGTTTTCTTACCTGCCAAGTGGGGCACGCTAAAAACCCACATTGCTGGCTCTGGGTGGGAAGCCATGAAAGTGTACTTAAAGGGCCTCATACTGAGCTGCTCAACTAACAGTAACTGATGCCATAACAGTATGACATTCAGTACAACTTTATATTTCCTGAGCATCTGTCTGCTCCGTGCCAGGCAGAGTATTGGGTACCGGGTGAGTACCAAAATTGGTTAGACAAGCTACTCCAAGGAGGGCTCAGTCTGGCCAGAAGAAGGAATCGCTCACAGCTCATCCAAATTAATTTCACAATTAAAGCACACCCAGCTTCATTAAATATTGCATGGAGGCCAAGGGCTTGGGCAGAGGGAAGGACACTGAGGAAGGAGCCATTTGTTCCTTGGGAGAGCAGGGCTCACCAAGAAAATGATGTCAGAGGTTGCACTGGAGAGAGGGTTGCAAGTTCCACCAGTGGTAGGATAGCATTCCAGCACCGAGAACTACTCGGGCAAAGACCTGGAGGAATCAGTGCACCCAGGTCTTTGCCAGGCAGTCAGCTGTGACTGGCATAGGGAGTGGGTAGGGCGGGGGAACTGGAGATGGGGCTAGAAAGCCAGGCAGATAAAAAGAGAGTGTGGTCACATCCTCCAAAAAGCAAAGAGGTCTTTTAAGAGAATTAACTGGGGAGTGAGGCCAGGAGGGGACTTCTCCTGTAGTGCTGCTTCTATGTTACGGGCTAGAGCTGAGGAGTGGGCCTGGCTCCTTGGGCATCGCAGGCTGGGGTGTCCCACTTGGGCAACGCAGAGACACTGCCTGGGTTGGGGACCCAGGGCTGAGGGGCCCGCCTCTGCACAACGTAAATTGTGGCATATGACTCTTCCCTTCTAAGCTCCAGGTCCCTCCTGTGTGACACACGGAGTTTGGACCAGAGGTCCTACATTTTGCCCTCAGGAAGCTGCCACATAGGCAGGTAATCGAAACCAAGGCACAGGATAGAACCTGGAACAAGGCTGGGAAAATTGCTGGAACCATCTCAGAAGGGAAGCCTGAGGCAGCTCGAGGGTTGGCACAGGTGATCTGGGTCAGTGTGGGCAAAAAGTGGCCCCGGGGCCTGAATGCCATCGCCACAGACAAGCAGTCTTGTGAGGCTGTGCCTCTGCTTCCCCAAGTGGGCTGAGTTTCAGCTGGAACCTAGAAGTGGGGATGAGGTGGGAGCTCCACTCGAATTCCCTGAGACCAGGGGAGGAGGGGGAGGAGAAGAGGACCGAATGAATAGAGTGCGCGATACACACTTCCAGGGACATTTCCTTTCCACTCTCAGTAATACAAGGCAGCTGCCATGATCGCTATTTTCAGACGCGGGAACCATGCTCAGAGAGGTTAAGAAACCTGCCTGAGGCGCTAGAGGAAGGACCAGACTCAAATCCAGTCTGCCTGACTCCATTGCTCCATGTCTTCCACTCTTGCACATTTCTGGTTCATTGTCCTCTTCCATGTGGACCCTTCAGCCTATTGGTTGGTAAATTATTTCCCTGATTTCTCCTTCAGACATACCACCCAGAAGGAGCAGACCAGAGCTTTGTGATGCAAGGTCAGGTGCTTCATGACTTCCCGCTGAGGAACCTGCACTAGCAGTTGGGTCATCTCCAGGTGCCCCTGGGGACATTGAGATGCTCTAAGGTAGTGAAGCTCAGCTCCTTGTAAGGAAAAGCCAATGCGGTCTTTCTCATCTACTAATAATAATGATACTTAAGCAGGGCATAGTCCAATGAGCTACAAGTGAAATGCCCACATCGTTGGAGATTCGCTTCCCCATTTGCTATGAAACAAGGACAGTGTTTACTGGGAGAGATTTCATTCAGGTTTTAGTGCCTGGAAAAAACCTAACACTGAAAACCATCTGCATTTCCCTCGAGGAACTGGCAAGCCTCTCCCTTGCTAATAAGAAGAGCTCCGTAACTGATCAGGTTTTCCTTTTTGCACAGGCTGCCAGGAAGCTCAGAGCCAAATTCCACCCTCATTCCCAACAACTTTGGCAGTTGCTCCCTTCTCGTTCTTCCCTTTCTACTTCTAATCCCACTGACTCAGCCTTGTTTTCTCTGCTTTTTATTAAAGATATCCCCTTTTCTTAATTGCAAGAAAGAAATGTTTACAATAAATTCACATTTGGAAGAGTCATTGAAGGGACCCAGATTTCATGGGCCTTGTGTTAAGCCATGCATGGTACTGTTCTGGTCTGGTCCACTTGCTCAGCAGTTGAGGGATCCCTCTCTTGGAAGGAAGGAGGGACTGGCTTAAGACCAAGGGATTCCTCACCCAGCTGCTGACAACAGCTAGGATCAAATGCCCTGGGTCAGATCATTATTGCTATTTTTTGCTCTAATGACAAGAAGCTTGCCTCTCTCTTCTGCCTGCTCTCCAGGAGGCACAACCCACTATCCCCTACGTACCCCCAGAAGTGTCCCCCATTAGTTCCTCCTGTTGGAGCATGGCAGGGAATGGACTCCTCTTTCGTGCAAAAGCCCCTGCTACTTACAGACTGCCTACCATGGGCCCAGCCAGGAGGTGATTGGGCTGGAGGTAGGGATAGTAGGGGTGGGGTGAAGGAGCAACTTTAGATCATGCGGGTAAGGAAGGCTTCTCAGAGGAGGTGGCATTTCAATGGGAGTCTTGACAGATTCAAAGGAGCCAGCCCCACCAAGAATTGAGCAGAGAGTTCCCTGGCAGGGGACACAGCCCCTGCTAAGATGCTGAAGCAGGATCTAGCTGGGCTCGCTGTATGAGGTGGCAGGCAGAGGTCAGTGTGCCCAGAGTGTAGTATGGACGGGGACACAGGAGGAGATGGGGGTGGGGGGGAGAAGTGGGTGGGATCTGAGCCACGCTTTTCCACGCTTCAGGTTGATTTGTAGTGTGATGGAAGCCACTGGCAACTTCACAGCTGGGGAGACGGGCGGACCTAATGGGTGTTTTCACACAATCACCTCAGCTGCCGTGGAGCTTCTGACATTTACAGAGTGCCCGGTGAGTAGGCATGGCCACAAAGCATCTTCCTGAATTATCTCCGCAGGAGAGATGCGGGGATGTGGACATGTGTCTTATTTCTGGCTGCCCAGCATCTGATGTCCCTTCCAGCGAATGGGAAACTTCTCATCTTCTGAGCTGTGGGGAGAAGCAGGGTGTGCCCTCACTATGCCCCCCGAGAAGCTGAAAACACCAGGCCCTTCCTTTCCCAGTGCTTAGACTGAAGGTTTCTGCCTCGCCCCCCAGTTCATATGCTGAAACCTACTCCCCAATGTGATGGTATTAGGAGGTGGGGCTTTGGTAAAGTGATTCAGTGATGAGGGTGGTGGCGTCCTGAATGGGATCAGTGCCCTTAAAAGAGGCCCCAAGAGAGCTCCCTGGTCCCTTCTGCCCAATAAGGACGCAGGGAGAAGACAGCATCTGTGAACCAGGAGGTGGGTTCTCACCAGAGGCACTGGATCTGCCGATACCTTGATCCCAGACTCCCAGCCTCCAGAACGATGAGCAATAATTTCCTTGTTTTTAAGCAGCCTGAATGGACTAAGACACCGAACCCCCCTGAAGGTAAGGCACAGGTACGTGACAGAGACTCAGCCAATCGGATGCTTTTCCCGACTTGGAACTGGAAGCTAGCGACATAGAGGCATGGACCATGGACAGTCCTTCCGGGGGAGCATGGGAGGCAGTAGTCAGTTCTCAGTGGCGGGGGCACAGGAGGCTGGATGCAGCAGAGCTGGAGGACAGGGGGCGCCAGCTCCAGCACCTATTGGTCAGTGTTGGGCAGTGTCCTCACTGCACTGGCTTTGTGGTGTGATCTTGGCTGTGGCTTTGGCCCTGTGCACCCCACGCCTGGTTCTTCAGCCTTTCACAGGGCCATGAGCTACCTGAAATCCTTTCAATGTGTCCCTTGCCTGCTTAAATGAATGTACTAGTTATCTATTGCTGCAAAACAAATAACCCCCAAACTTAGCAGCTAAAGATAGTAAACGTCTATTATCTCACCGTTGCTGAGAGGAATTCTGGGAGCACCTTAGCAGGATGTTTCTGGCTCAGACTCTCTCGCGAGGTTAGGCAAGCAGCCAATGGGGCTGCGGTCGCCTGGAGGCTTGCCTGGGGCTCGAGAATCTACTCCCGCATTCCCTCAGATGTAAGGTGAGCAACAATTCAAATTTGCCCAGGGGTGAGGGGGTTCCCAGGACATGGGACTTTCCCCTTAAAACCAGGGCAGTCCCAGGCGCACCGGATCAGTTGGTTGCCCTACTTATGCGACTGTTGGTGAGAGGCCTCAGCCCCTTGATGTGGGCACGCCAACAGGGCAATAGGTCTGCTGGTGACCTGGCTGCTGGTCTCCCCTAAAGTGAGGGATGAAGGACAGAGAGAGAACGAGAAGTAAGCTGCAGTCTTTTATTTGTTTGTTTGTTTTTAAATTTTTTATTGTATTTTTTCCAACACCATTTAGTCCCCTTATACCTCCTACCCTCAGCAATCACCTCACTGTTGTCCATGTCCATAAGTCCTTTTTCCTTTTTGCTCAAGCCCTCCACCTCCTAGCCTTCCCCTCCCCCTTAGCTGTCATCGGCTCTCCGTCTATAAGTCTGTCTCTGTTTTGCTTATTAGTTCAGTTTGTTCATTAGAATCCACATATGAGTGAAATCATATGGTATTTGTCTTTCTCTGACTGGCTTATTTCACTGAGCATAATGTTCTCCAGGTCCCTCCATACTGTTGTGAAAGGTAAAAGTTTCTTCTTTTTTATGGCCAAGAGTATTCCATTGTGTAAATGTCCCATAGTTGTTTTGTCCACTCTTCTACTGATGGGCACTTGGGCCGCTTCCATATCTTGGTGATTATAAGCTGCAGTCTTTTATAACCTCATCTCAAAGTGTCATACCATCCCTTCTGCCATATCCCGCTGGTCACACAGACCAGCCCTGGTACCGTGTGGGCGGGCCACAGGGCATGTGCATCTCAGGAGGCTGGTGACCAAAATCATCTAGAGTGATTTCTGTCGCTTGCAGCTTTAAGACCTAAGAAATTGTGTAACTTGTAGGAGGCTGCACAGCTATTCTCCAGAATTCTCAACAGTAGACATAGCCAGGGGAGTAGGCAGAAGAGCCCATGACTCTCAGGTGAGTGCCAGCTTTGGAGCTGGCCTTGCAAACCCCCCTCGCCACAGACAGAGAAGCAGGACATGTTGACCTGAGCGCTTTGTGGGGCATGGCTTCCAAACCGGGGTCTGGGCCACTCCCTCCGCGGCAGGGGATCTCAGTTGTGTAGGGCGTGGGAACCGGCAGTGTGTACCGCTCCAGCTTTCTCCGTCTCAGTCTCTTCACCTGGAAATTGGGTTGGGAATGTGGAATTCAATCATTGTGCCAAAGATGAAATGTGGTTCGAGTGTTGTTCTTCTCTTCTTGTCCAGTTGAGCTAAGGAGGGAGGGAGAGGTGGAGATGGACACCACAGGAGACTGTTTTCCAGTCCGCAGGATAAGACTCCTGAATGCCGCCCATTCCTGAACCTGCAGGGCCCCATGGCGATGAGGGAGAAGATTCAGGAATTCTGGGCGGAACCACACTGAGACAGACTTCAGTTCCAGGAAGAAAAGAACTGCCTAAGAAACAGCCCTTTCTTCCCCTCCCCGCCCCCAGCCAAAGGGGCTGCCAATGCAAATGGTGAGCTTCTTGTTACTGGAGGTGTGTAAACCAGGGCAGGGGGTGGGCGATGTCTTCTGGAGATAATTTATGCTCAGGTCAGATAGCAGGTTTGATGAGCTCCAGAGTCCCTACCACAGGTGAATACTCTTGCTCCTAGGCACAGTGCAGGCGTGTTGCTATGTCACGAGCACTGTGGTGAAGATGGTGCTGGGCCAGGAGTCAGGAGATGTGGGTTCTGGTCCTTGCCCTGCTAGTTGGCTGCTGGGAAACCACAGTCCGGTCCTACGTAGCTCAGAACCTCAGTCTCACACACTGTAAAGGAAGGGACCGGTTTCCACACGCCAATCCACGGAGCCGCCTCTGCTGGAGAGCCTTTCCCTGGTCCCGGAGGGAACGAAGACCCTATAGCAATGTAGACTGTTTCCCTAAAGTTAAATCAATTCAACTTACAGGACTATCTTTCATTCTAAAATGATGTATTTTCTACTATTTTGGTGTTTAAATGTTTTTTACGAACTGATGGTAATGGCATATGTAAAAGACGGCAGTGGTTTTCTGGGGGTTCTCCCCAGTGACCTGACCTGGTGAAATAAAAATTTATAGTAGTTGCCTCAATTATTTCAGAATGTACATGAAGTTAAGGAATCACTAGGTGATTTCAAAGAACCTCCAAGATTGTTCTCCCGTGTTCCCTCTCTTCTTTCATCCACTCGCTCACCCATCCCCCGACTCCTAGAGCATTTACAGAACACCTGCCACACACCAGACACTGAAGCCACTTCCCAGGTGATGCTCACGGGCCCCCCGGGAAGTCCAACTAAGGAAACGTACACACACGGATATTTGGGTTACTTCAGATTCTTCTACCATACGAATGCTGACGTAGGCATCCTTAGATGTATATTTTGTGTGCTTCTCTCATTATTCTCTTGGAGTAAGTTCCACAAGCATAATTTTGGGGTGAAAGCATATGTCCGGCTTTATATCCTGAAACATCTTGCCAAATCGCCCCCCAAAAAGATTGTTCCAGTGTCAGTTCCCATGGCTTTGTAGGAGCGTGACTGTTTCTCTGCTCCCTCCTGCCGAACGTCGTCCCTCTGCTTGGTCTCCAGTAGTTCAAAGTGCAAGTGACACCTCTCATTGTTATTTTAAATTACATGATATGGTTAGCAAGATAAGCATATTTTCATATGTTTATTAATCTTTTGTGCTGATTCTGCAAATTGCCTGATTATGTCCTTTTATTCATTTTAAATTGGGGACCCTGTGCCTTTCATTGATTTATAAATGTAGCTTACAAATTAAGGATAACAAAGCCTCTGTTTGAAATATATAATTCAATTTATTTTCTCAATTTAGGCGTTTTTTATAAATTTATTTATGATGTCTTTGCTGTACAGAAATTTAAATGTTTTCTGGTTTTGCTCTATGGGTTTGTGGCATAGTTAGAAAGACCTTCTCCTTTAGAAAGGTATTTAAAAAAATTCCCCTAGACTTTTTTCCAACTTAGTTCTGTTTAAATATTTGATCCACCTGGAATTTATTTTGGTGCAGAGCAGGGGTCTAACTTTATTCTTCTCTTTAATGGGGGGCGAGTTGTCCCAGCACCCATCACAGGGCCGCTCGCCCGTCTCTTATTGGTCTGCAGGCCGTCGGTATCCTGCGCTAAATTCCCACAGCGTCCTGTGCTTTTTTTTTTGTCTTTCTGTATTGCCTCGTTGGTCATTAGTCTAGTTACACAGTGCCAACCTGTTTAAATTATTGTAGCTTTATGGTGCATTTTAATATTAGAAAGGACATCGCCTCCACTTTTTATCTTTTTATTTTAATCGATTTAGTCTATTCCCCAAAGGCAGCAATTTTTTAACTATTAGCTGGTATCACCTCCATCTTCCTGAACTTTATGCTACTATTGCTAGCTTTTGATTAATCCATCTTAGACATTATCTGTCGACTCTCTGGTGTGGCAGATGAGTCTTCAGTTTGTTTATCCTCCATTTTTCCTGACTCCTCACCCCGCCCCCCCTACCCTCACCCTAGGCTCGGTGTGGTCAGATTACGAGGCTGGGTCGCACCCCCTCAGTGCTTTCATGGTGGTGGCCATGGGGATGCTATGGCCCGCTGAGCCAAAGACACACTGTAATCAAATTTCGTTTGTATTACAGCTTTTGTTTTCATGGAATTCGCTCTTTTTCATTTGCTTTCTTTTTTTTCCTGTAGCAGGGATCAGCAAACTTTCTGCAAAGAGTCGAGTAGTAAATACTGTAGGCGTTGTGGGCTACCTATGGCCCCTGTCCCATATTCGTGGGGATTTTGTTTTGTTTTGTTTTACAGCCCTTTCCGTGGCATGTTTTGAGATCCACTTACCTTGTTGCTTGAGCCAGCAGTCTGTCCACTTTCAGTGCTGAGTAGTATCCCATTGCAGGATATCCCACACTTTCTGCCTTTTTATTGTACTTTCTGGGAGGCTTCCTTGACCTACTTTTTCAATATTTAAACTCTTTTTTAAAAAAAATCATCTCTCTATACTTTAAATGTCCATTAAGCAACAAGATTTCTCGTTCTCGGTTTCTTATAGCTTCCTTTATTTTGAACGGATGCAGTATTTTGTCCAAGAATACCTTTCCCCCAATCTTTGTTTTAGCTGCTCCTTCAAGCTCTTTCTTCCCTATTTATTGTGTTCTCTTTCATGTTGGGGCTTTCCTCAAGTGTGTGTGTTCCTGGGTGGGCAGGGTTTGTCAAAGGGGCTCGCTGGAGGCTGAGGCTGGCCCTTTCGTCCCGGGTGGTGTAGGTCTTCCTTCTTTTACAAAGAATGATGCTCACTCTCCACCAGTGGGTGTGTGTGTGAGGGGCACAGGGGTGGAAGCTGGGGCTAATAAGTCTAGTCCTGGGCTGATTTCCAAGTGATGCCAGATCATGGACCTCTGATTTTGGACCTGAGTGGGGAGGAAGCTGGAGGCCTCAGACATCTTATTCATCTGTGTTCCACCCAGCAGTTTCTCACCCTCCTAGTGCCCAGTGAAACCAAGTTCAATGCCTCTCTGTGTCCATGTCTCTAGAAAAGGTGTCTGTAGGGATCTACAGGACAAGAGAAGGGTAGCCCCTTGACTGCCATGGGTGGGGTTGGGATGGGCCTTCCGGGGGCCTCACTGCTTCTTGTACGAGGTTTTGAAAAAACATCCCTATGTTGCTAGCCATAGCCTGCTAAGGGTCCCGGTCCCTCCTGTTCCTGAGTTTTTCCTGTGGTCTGGGTGGGCAACTGTCTTTCTCCTTTCCCATGGCACCCTTTGGACATGCAGACTTGACTCTTTTAAAATGATTTTATTTATTTATATTTAGAGAGAGGGGAAGGGAGGGAGAAAGAGAGGGAGAGAAACATCAAGGTGAGAGAGATACATTGGTCAGTTGCCTTTTGTGAAGGCCCTGACCAGGGATGGAATCTGCAACCCGGGCACATGCCCCGACTGGGCATGGAACCTGTGACCCTTCGCTTTGCGGGATGATGCTCAACCAGCAGAGCCACACCAATCAGCGCCAGACTCACCCCTTGATTCTCTGCTAAGGCATCCCTTGCTCCAGTGCCTTCCACCTGTTTTCATTGTGACCTGAGGTTCCCAGGCCTCTGCCTTACATCCAAGGTGGGTTTATGTTGCGTGTTCTCTTCTCCTTGCTGGAGGCTGATCTTGGAGGGGAGGAGACAGAGACCCATCACTTCGCCTTAACTGGGCAGGTTCCCATTGATCTTAAAAGGAAAATTTTCTCCTGTTATCATCCTGTTATTATTCCAGGTAAAATTTAGGCTCAAGTCAAAAGTTTCCCCTACTTTCCACCCCCCTCCCTCAAAAATATCTCATTGGGATTTTTAAAGTAGACTTTACTTCTTAAAAAGTTTTAGATTAATAGAGAAATTGTGAAGATATGACAGAGAGTTCTCATATAGTCCTCACCTTATTTTCAACCATACGTCAGTGTGGCACATTGGTTACAGTTCATGAAGTAATATTTAACACATTGTTATTAACTCAAGTCTCTAGTTCATCCAAGTTTCCTTTGTTTTTACTTAACATTGTTCTTCGGTTAGGGTTCCACTCAGGGCCCCACATCACATTTAGTCAGCATGCCTCCTGGGGCCCTTGGCCGTGACAGTTTCTCAGACTTCCCTTCTTTTTGATGACCTCAAGGTAGAGGAGTGTCGGCCAGGGATTTTTCTAGAATGCCCCTCTGTTGTAGCTGACCTGATGTCTTTGTCTGGTTGGACCAGGGTTGCCGGTTTCGGAGAGGGAGTCATGGGGTTTGGGTGGAATGCCGTCACACCTACGAGTAATCCGAGGAGAATCAACACTCCCACAACATCACGTTCTCCTGCAGGATGAGGCGCGTGCCCGCAGTGCCGGCAAGCCTCCTTTTACCATCTCCTGCGGCGTCTCATCGTTTCCTTCTGATGGACCTACAACGTTCGTTGTTCGCTTTATCTCAAGGGATTCTATAGCTTTGCTGCTCTTTGCGGGGTCTTTTTCAATTACAGTTGTTTTCTAAGTTGTCCTTGCTGCTATACTGGAAAGCTATTGATTTTTACAAACTTATATTTTGACTATCTATCTTACTAAATTCACATACTGTTTGTCACAGTTCTGAGTTGATCCCCTTGAACTTTTTTGATAGACAAGAATATCTGAGGCAAATGATTTTGCTTCCTTTTTAATATGTATGAATATTTGTTATGTTTCCTCTATCGCTGCATTAGTTAGAAGCTCCGAAACGTTGGTGACTAGGAGTGGAGATGACAGCGGGCATCTTCTTGTCAGTGATGCCAGCTTGTCACTTGTTTTTATGACATTTGTTATAGTGTCTAATAATCTCTTTCTTATGTTTTGAAGATGTCCTTCTATTTCTATTTCAGTAGGAGTTTATATTAGGAATACAAATTGAATTTTATCAATGCCTTCTTTCAGAATCAGCACCTGTTCTTCCATGTGAACTTCTTAATGCAATAATTATTGCTCTGTTTTATTTCCCTGCAGGGTTCTAACCTGCTTCTTGGCCCAGGCACCCTCAAGGGGAACCTCTGTGCCGGGCTTTGCCCTCTGCAGATGGGGTAAACCTGCACCTCTGGCCACCCGCAGAGGATAAGGCACATGCGTGGATATCAAGCAGTAAAAACTGGGCTGGGATTCAGACCTTTCTGGGGGGGATGCTGCCTGGCCTGGCTGGTGTCTCCAGAGCTCAAGGGGGGGCTCTGCACAGCTGTCACATAGACTTCTGGGAAGGGGTACTGATTGGCCCCTTCCAGATCAATGGCACCTCAGGATCAGAGAAGAGTCTCATGTGGCTGGGACTCTGACCCTTAAGGAAGGTGCTAGCACTTGCAAAGGACGTTTCTGGTTCCAGGACTGCTGAAGGAAGCTGGAAATAGGAGCCAATGTCTGCTGGAACCAGCTGCCACAGCCAAGGTCAAGAACCGTTGCTGAGGTTACACTGATAGGAATGGACGCAAGCAAGAAGGACCAAGTCCCTTCTCCCCTTCTCTTGCTTTATGCCAAGGGTGTCCAACCTGCAACCCACAGGCCACCGGGGTGGCCCAGGGTGGCTGTGAATGCGGCCCAACACAAAATCATAAATTCGCTTAAAACATTATGAGATTTTTTTGTGATTATGTGTCTCAGTGTATTTAATGTGTAGCCCAAGACAACTCTTCTTCCAGTGTGGCCCAGAGACGCCAAAAGATTGGACACCCCTGACTTACGCTCTCCTTCTAGTCACCCTCAAGGGCAGAGAGCCAGCTGGCAGATTGAGCCCAGTATCACGGAGCAGCGGGCGTGGAAATGTCTCAAAGGGGGAGGCACGCAGTCCCAACACTCACTGTTTCCCGCTCGGGGAAGCAGTCACGGTGTTCACTGTGGGGAAGATATTCGTTACTCCTCAGGCTGAATCACAGTTTCACCTGACCCTTCTGGAACCTAAAGGATAAGCGGTAAAGTTAACCATCATCGACAGCCCTTGAATAAAATCATCATGGGCGGGAAAGGAGTAGATAGTGAAAAAAGAAATCGGTAATCTGTACAAGTGTAAACCACACACACACACACAACAAGCAAGAAGGAAATACTCTTTGCAATAACACCCCTTGCTCCCCTGCTGGCCACCAGACCATAGAGGAGTTTTACGACTTCTTCCTACTATTCTTCCTACTATGCAGTGCCACGCTACATTTTCCTTCCGCCAAACCTTGGCTGGTTGTGGTGACCCAAACCTTCATTCCCCAAGAGTCTGGTTTTTCAGTGGTTCAGCCTTTTTTGATTGCTGTAGCTTCACATTAACTTTTTCACTCCTCCGGAAAAGTCCTCCGGGTTTCAGACCTAGTCCGTCCGTGGGGAGAGGCAGTCCAATTTGGTATTCAGGATCGTCACATCACACCGTAGATGAACCTCCCCTCATGACTGTTGGTTCGTGGCAGGAGGAGCCCAGAGTCCCCTGTCTGATCTACGGAGCTGAGCGGGCCCATTGCTGCTCCAGGGTGAAAGCATTTCTTTCTAGGGAACAAAGATGTCCAGATTAGCAGAGTTCAAGGTTGTCTGGACAAGATGTAAAACTTCTGTACGTGGTTTCTAGCTTCATAGTGAGAGAAGGCACACGCACTCCGCGTTTTCTGGCCCTGTGATCGTGGAAATGAGAGGAACAGTGCCTTGCATTGGTGCTGAGTGGAAGCATGTTCTGTTCCTTGTGACAGTTTCAGTTTCAGTATGCTGTCTCTTGAGGGGCATTTGACTGAGTCTTCCAAAGGCCATTCCACTTTCCAGTTAGGCCACCTGCTTCCTGGTGACGGAGTGCGTGGTAAGGCGAGTGGTTTCCATGGGCCCAAGTCCATTGTCGCTCTTTCACCTTGAAATGCGTATCTCGGTCAGAAGCAACATTGGGTGGGAAATCGTGATGAGGTTGCATAGGTCTAGAGATGACAGAAATATTGTAGACGAGTAAAGTAAGAAAACATACAGAATATTAACCAAAAACAGTGAGAGGGGAAAGTGTATGCCTCTGTGTTTGGGGGAGGGAGCTTGGGGTTCGGAGTAAGTCAAAGATGATGTCCAAAATGAAATCAAGAACTAGTTCTACATACAGGTTATTTGGAAACATGGCGATGAGATAGCAGAAATTATGTAAATAAAAAGAATTGTACTCTAACAGCCTGGAGAGCTGAGTGTCCTTTCCAACATCCCTGCTGCCTAGGGAGTGGAATGGTTTCCGTGCAAATCCGAGAAAGGCGCCTCTTCCTTGTAGCACTTTACTGCCCTCTGCTGGAAAACTGAGGTAGTACCACCACAAACATGGAGTGGCAGATGGGGCTGTGTCCCCAGTGTTACGCAGTGTGTTGGGTTAGGAAGCCACTGCCCAGCTGTCAGGCAGTCACCAATCTGGGCACTCTGATGGGACCCTTTGTCTTGGAGCTGTATGGTGAGGTCACTGTGTCAGGCTGGCCGGCGCAGCGTGGCCTGTCCTCATTCTGGGTTCTGTCACCACAGGTCAGGAAAGGCCCCTTGCCTGTACCAATGTGCCAGATGCTTGGGGTGAGGCTGCATGTGGCTCTCAGGGGCTCCATCTATGGCATGGAGAGAGGAAATTCCTGGAAGTCTATAGGGTGCACCTGACTGTCTTCCTAGATGTTCCTGCAATCCTCATTTCTGCCCCCACACAATTGTACATTTTCTTGGGGAATTCAGCCAGGGTTTGGGGGTGAGAGGTGGGGAGTCAGACTCCACAAGGACATTTTACTTGAGCCTGCACTTTCCCACTTCAGCCCGTGGCCTCCACATCGTGGCTCTGGTTTCAGAAGCAGTTACCCCACTAGAAAGGGGGTGAGAAGTTCTTCGTGCTAAACTCAGCTTTGCCAAGATTTAATGGACTGCCCCTCCCAGGGGTGTCTGCAGGCAAAGAATGTCAACCACAGTGGTAATGGAGAGATTCAGACAAAGGTTACCTTGGGTCATTGGGTCTTCCTATTCGCTAGGATCCTCACCTGTGGGTTGGCAAATACCACGCCCCTGCTGAGAACAGGTCTCACGGGGCCCAGGCACCCACCTGCTGCTCCCGCAGTGCCTCCAGCTGAGAGAGGAGTGGAGGCTTTAGGCAGGTCTGGTCACCGGAGTGGAGGAAGTCACACCCTTGGACGGGGCTTAGAGAGTGTTGTGGAATCAGAGTCTCAGAAAGGGCAGCAACTCTATGAGATAAATAGTTCACCTCTCTCCATCTAGTGCCTCAATCCCTCTACCTTTTTCCTACCAGGAGGTTATCAGTTTATGCTTACATACCCCCAAGGACAGGGAGCTCACTGTCTGATAAAGCAGACCCTGCTGTCTCCGGACGTACCTGCCTCAGGAAGTACTTCCTGCTCCCGTCCTTGTTCTACCTCAGTCCATCTCCCACATCTCAGTCTTGTTCCTCACCATGCTCCCTCCTCCCCATGATGGCCTCCAGGTATTTGCAGGTCCCCCAGGGTGTTCTCCTCCCTAGGGAGGGTTGACTAAGGACTCTTTTAGCTGCAGGTGACAAAGCTCAGCTCTCACCAACTTAGGCAAAACTAGAGGAGCTAGTGGGTGACCCCCCAGATAGCCATGGTGCTGCTGGGCCCAGGGGAGCCAATGGCGTCATCAGGGCGCTGCTCTGTCTCTGGGGTCCCTCATGCCTGGGGCGCCACGTTTCCTCCCAGGCAGGTGGAATGATGGTCCCAGGCAACACCACACCTCCGTCCAGCCCGCACAGAAAGAGTCAATCTCGCCTGCTGGCCTCAGGACACAGGTCAGGATTAACTACAGTTCAGAGGACCTGAAATTGGAGGTGGCTCAAGAAGGGTGTCAGGGCACAGGTCAGAGGTGAAAGGTCAGGGATCTAGTCTACCTGAAGGGGGTGGCAACCCTTTTCGGATTCCCAGCCCGGGTGCCCAGGGGTCCAGGACTGCGAGCTGGGCAGCTTACGAAGCTGCAGGAGAGACTGTTATCTTCCTGGAGAGTCGATTTTCTTCAAAGTGAGTAATGCTATTTTTAGATTTAAACAAAAATGGAAACATCGTGGAGCAGAATGCAGAATCTGTATGTAATTTTGAGACAAAACCCAAGACTTCAAAGAAATTTCACACTTGTATCAATGGCTTTGGGCTAGCTGCCTGGCCTGCTGGGTAAACATGTTCATTCTTGCACTAGCAGGCATTTCAGGGGGTAGCAGAGAAAGTTCTGGAGAGAGGGCCTGGGTCCCACAGTCGAGGGGCACTGGGCCTGGGTCTCCACGTGGCTGCAGGGCAGGTCTGTGAGGAGGTGGGTCCAAGGATGTCAAAGACAGGTGCCCCCGAGGGGTCCTGGCTGTGTGAGACCCTTTGCTACCACCCAGCATCCACTCATCCTCATGCCCACCCCCTGAGTGAGCCCACTCCCAGGAGGACTTAATCCCCTCTGGAACCTGGAACCTGGAACCTGGTGCCAAGAGCCGAGGCCAAGCGAGAGGTCTGGGGCTGCAGCAGGACAGGCCAACAGAGAAGTGCAGGAAGCAGGTGCCTGCTCCGCCTCACAGCTTTGCATGGAGCTGCGGGTGTGTGGGCAGAGTAATCCCTTGGGAGCTCATGGCACAAACCAAGGGGGGCAGACTGCAGCCTGGTGCCTGACCAGGGTCCTGGGGGTCCTGCTGGACCTGCATCACCCCTCAGGTGCTGGGTCATCAGGAGATTTGGGGGTCCCGGGTAAGAAGCCAGGACAACCAGGGCAGTGACATGCCCTCAGGGGCATTTGGGACAGCACTTTCACCAACTGGTATGGACAGGTTTTGATGTCTTAACAACCAGGACGTCTGTCCTGGCGGAAAATGAGCCTGTGCGTGGGTCTGATCAAGCAAGATAAGACACAAATCCAGCCCGCATTTATTGAGCAACTATTATGGACCCGGAACTGGGCGGCTTCATGTGCATTATCTAGTTTAATGTTCACAAGAGCACACAAACCTACCAACACATATTAAGAGTATAGAGGATTAATATGGAAACAGAAGAAGGTGGAGCCAAGCCCCAAACCTGACAGGTAAAATCCCACCCTCATCCCCACCCACTCCCTGTGCCCCTCCTCAGCCAAGGGTTGAATATTTTCTTAATGGTGTGAAAGCCCAGCCTTCTCTTCCTGGCTTTCCCTTTGCCCGTCTCTGTTCTAGCTCACAGCTCTCCAAATTTAGTCTTTGTTAGGATCAGTCCTCATGGTTGTACACACGAAACCTCATGTATACATGTTGGGGGGAGCGGGGAACAAGGGGGATTTCAAGAGTAGTTTCATATGTGCTCAATTTTTGCCTTACTGATTAAAAAAATTTTCTCCTCCATCCAAGGCCCCCCAAAATTGTCATCCATCCAAGGTCACACAGATGGTGGGGACCAGGGTCAAGCCAGGTGTGTCTGACCCCAAGACCTTGTGCCTGGCCACCCCGGCAGTGCCTGGAGTGTAAGCTCCATCAGTCGCCAAGACGTCCACCTGTTTGTCCTGACAAACCCGGGCCAGTGACTTCAGTGCAGACCTGATGGAGCCCCTCCATTCGAATTCGGTGCTGTTTCTGTCACACACTCAGCTGAGGCTCCTGGCCCCAACCCCAGGCGGGCGCCCAAGTAGGACTACCTCAGCCAGCTCAGCACCTGACCTGACAAGCTGAGGTGTGGCCAGCCGATCAGCCATACTCAGCAACTCTGCTTTCCTGCTCTGGATCAGAAACGGTTCTCTCTGGGCTCTAACAGACCCGCGTCACTCCTCTTCCCCGAAACCTCACTCCCGGAGCCTGAATCTGCTGTGGACAGGCTCCCCAGCTTGCAGGAAAGCTTCTCCACTCTGCACTCAGTCTGTGACTTCTTCCTCTGTGGCACGTCCCCCTCCGCAGGAGCAGCAGACAGCCCAGCTCCAAGCTGCCTACTTCCTCCTGGGAGTTCAGGGTTGCGTGTTGGAAATCACTCTCTGTTGTCTCTGAAAGTGTCAGCTCTGGGCCAACTGGTGTAACAGACGGACTTTCCACAGGCTGCCACCATATTTCCCATCCACACAGTCTTCTTATGGTGTGAACCTCGAACCACTGCCATCCATTGCTGGGGCCAGTGTCCCTTCCTTTTGGACTGGACAGACCTCTGTGACTGCTCCAACCAGTGGAGCACGGAGGAGATGCTGGGTGACCCCCGAAGCTGGACGTGCAGACTACCATGAGCTTCTGCCTTGCTCTTCCCAGATGCTTCCTCTTGAAATCCAGTCACCCTGCTGAGGGGCAGCCCAAACTAACATGCGCAAAAGGTTGTCATGGAGAGGACACCCAGCGTTCCAGCCGACAGCCAGTGTCAGCCACCAGATCTGGGAGCGGTGATTCCTGCCTCCGCTATCGAGTCCCCTGCAGCCTTCGAGTCCCCAGGCATGGTGGAGCACAGGAAAACCAGCTCCACTGTGCTCTGTCCGAAGTCCTGACCCACGGAAGCCACGAGCGTAGTTACACAGGGTGTCGTGCCCTCAGTCTTGTGCTGGCGTGTGGCACAGCCATGCTGACTGGGACAGTGGGTAGTGCAGAACAATGAAGAGAGGAGAAACTCACAGGACCAGAGAGTAGCTGGAAGCCAGTCCCAGCCAGGCCCGGGCCCCAGAGATGCCGGGGCCTCCAGGGGAATGACCCCATGGCATACCCAGGCAGGCTAGGCCTGTATGCTGGGGCTATCACCTGGGCAGAACTCTGAGCCCTGGCGGGCCCAGGAGCGTGGGACCCCCTGCCTCTAGGGACAGGCTTACTCAGGCCTGCGATGACCCCAGGGACCCTTTCCCATCTTCGGGGCTGCACAACCTCCTCTATTCTGTGTGATTCCAGGTGGGGAGCTTTCGATCACGGGCAGGCCCAGGAGGAAGGAAAACTCAGAAGATAACATGGAAAGCAACTTGAAATGGGTGATTCCTTGCCCACCTGAGTTTGTGGAATAAGGTCCTGCCCAGCGCCACGGGCTCCATGTTGCTCAGAGGAAATTATGTTGGGATGTTTTGTTTTGAGACGACCTGACCACATGGTCTCAGAGATGCCTGACCCTGACTCCGGGAGAGGACTCTGTCCCATTCACTCTGCAGCCCAGGCACCTTGTAGGGCACTCAGAGCTGCTGCCCACCAAGGCCGAGGGCTTCAAGGAGAGGCTGGCACAGCCGTGACTGAGGGGAAGGCAGGGCCAGAGACTGCTGCCTCAACCCGGCAGTTCTTATAGTGGCCACTAGATGATGGGACAGGGCCACACCAGGCTGCGGGAGCAGGCCATTGAAGAGGTGACCTGGGACTGGGAAGCCCAGTTTTCTCCAAGGGCCGTGGTGTCACTGGGGCTGGAAGGAGGGGCCATGGGACCCAATGAAGCTGTGGCATCTGAGGCTGTGTGCTGTGATCTGAATTAGCCAGAAGGCTGTCCTGTGTTCCCAGGCGGCCCCTGCCTGACACTTTGGCCAAGCACATCGTCCCATTTAATCTGCAGCCCGAGGTTTCTGGTTGGCCCTAGGACCCCTCCCTGCCTCCCTCCCAGACCCTCACTCCTTTTTTTTTCTTTCTGTGTTTACCCTGCAGCTCAGCCTGAGGCTGAGTTCTGAGGTGGGAGCTGGGGAGCATCTGTAGCATCTAAGCCTCAGTTTCTTCATCTGTAAAACGGACAGGTTTCCATCCACCCTGCAAGGTCAGTGGGAGGGCCAAGTGTCTTCGCTCCCACGGAGCCACTGTGCTCTCATGGCACCCCCAAGCACGGACATGGCATGTGTCCTCACCCCCATCTTACAGATGAAGAAACGGATGACTCATCCCCTGTCACCTGGACCGAGGCCCAGCTCTGCCCTGGCTCCCTCCCCTGACCCACACTGCCATGCTGCCCCCCCCACCCCTCCCTCCCTTCAGCAGGCTGCTTGGCTCTTCTCACCTGCTCTGCTTGAAAGGGGCACCTCTGGTGCTTTGCAACCCAAAAGATCCAGGTCTCCTGGCAACCTGTTACCAACACCTCAACCTGGCACTTTGCTGGGCACAGTGGCCCCGGGGCCCACCCAGCCAGCTCTAATGCTGCACCCTGCTCAGCCCATGCTGGTGGCTTGAGGGCAAGGCCAGGGGAAAAGCCGAGGATATGGAACAGCACAACCTGGAGCACCTTTTCGCCAAGCCTCCGTCCCTCAGCCATCAGATGTAAGTCCACTCACAGGATGGTTGTGGAAATGAATGGGTGGCTGTACTTGAAAGTGCTCAGTGACAGCAGCTATCTCGGTCCCCCTCAATGCGTCCTTACCGTGTGACAGGCTCTGAGTTAGGCCCCTTTCTACATGAGCTCACTTTGTCCTCATGAAAGCTCTGGAAGGCTGATGCTGTCATTGACTTTTCTATTGAACTATAACTTACACAAAGTACACGAGCGTTAAGTGGACAGCTCAGTGGCTTTTACAACCATGTAACCGCCACCGTGTTAGTCTTTTCCAGAATGCTTTGAAGGACTGGCCCCTCGAGCCCTTCACTCAAAGCTCACCAAAGGTTAATACTGTAAGGGCGAGGTTATTCATACCCATTTTACAGACAAGCAAACGGAGGTTCAGGGAGGGCCGTGCATTACTGCTCAGGGACAGGACCAAGATTAGTCTGTCTCTTACCAAAGTACACGGTGATCCGCATAGACTGTAAAACACTTATTTCTTCTTCCCTTCTCACTCCTCTTCTTCCCCCTCCACACCAGCCTCATCTTAATGGCCACCTGTTGTTATTTTTTAGATGTACCACAAGATGGAGCCAAAGGACCAACTGCAGAACGTAAGGACTTGGGAGCTGAGGACCTGGAGGTGGTGCTGGGCCTGGCCACTGGCCAGGGTTTCTGGACTTTGATGGGAGGCAGGGGGAGGTTGCTGGTGTTCATCCCAGGCCCTGCCCAGCTGACATGGCAGAGGTGACCCCATCCCAGGCCCTAGTCCATTGACACGCAGACAGACAAGAGGCTAGAAAAGCAGGTTGGGGCTCACACTGAGATAAACCCTGGGCTAGGAACAAAGAAACTTGGGTTCTACTGTTGCCCACTCACACACTCTCTGAGTCATCTGCCAGCCCAGCCTCAGTGGGTGGTTCTCCACCTACAAGGTAAACTCGGTCCCACTCGGTCTCTTTGCATGTGTTACTCTCTTCGCTGGGCATACTCTCCCTTCCACAGCCTGCCCATTCAGCCAGTCAGCATAAGAAGTCCAGCTCAATTGCCACCATCCCCAGGAAGGCTTCCCTGACTGCAGTCATTGAATTGATTATCTCAACTGTCTGGTGGTTCAGCGAGAGAAAGACTCACGCCTATGGTGTTGGTGGTCTTCTATACTGCTCTCTGGGAGTGACTGGGTCACAGAGCTCAGTGAGCAGGCTTGGGCCCCAGCCAGGGCGCTTCACCTCGTGCCAGCCCCGGGGGACCGTTGAGAGGCTGGGCTAGTGTCTTCCCTCGTTGGTGTCCAGCTGGCATCTGCTATCTCCAGCCCCTGGAAGTCGGCCTCACAGAATGCAGGCCCGGAAGAGCCTGCATAGCTCATTAACCGTGCAACGCCCTGGTCACGTGGCACCTTGACCACAAGGCCTCGGCCCCACCGGCTTTGGGCCCCCGGCTCAGGGCTGGGGGGAGGCCCTGCAGGGGGCTGCCCAGATCAGAGGACCTGGCCACACCCCTCCCTGGCTGGAAATTCCTTTGTCGTTCCCTTCCTCTAAGGCGCAGAAACACCAGGGACTCTTCCCAGCCAGCAAGGATGTGTGGGCGGTGGGAAAGAGGCTTGGAGAAGCTGCTGTCCCAGGTGAAGTCCTGTGGGACCCCCCACTCCAAGCAAATTGTACCTCTTGGAAGACACTAGAGCAGTTCAGTGCCCAGAATTTGGAGTCAGGCACTCTATGGTTCCAATTCCTTCTCTACCATTTATCATCTGTATGGCCTTGGCCAAGTCCTTCAACTTCAGAAGTCTCTTAGCCTAAGAAATGCGAAGAAAAACAGTTCCCTTACTGGTTTTTTGTTTGTTTAAACCAGTTGTATGCATTCAGTGAAAGAGCACATGCAAAACTCCAGCCCTGGCTACAGAGGGGTCATGGACTCAGTTCCAGGGAGAGGGCTGGCCGAGGGAGGAGGAGGCGGAGGGGGCAGAGGGAGAAGGGGATTAGGAAGGGGGAGAGGGTGAGGGAGTGGGGGAGAGAGAAGGAGAGGGAGGGAGGGGGAGAGAGAGAGAGGGAGGGGAAGAGATAGAAGGACAGAGAGAGGGGGGGGAGAGAGAGAGAGAGAGAGAGAGAGAGAGAGAGAGAGAGAGAGAGAAGTCTGGAGGACTGGGTGTTGATTGGCGGATGGTATGCAAATGACCTCTGTGATGTCACCACACAGAGATCCCTGGAGGAGAAGGCTGCTGGCTTAGATCAGCAGCTGCTGGTGTTGAGCACCTGTGGGTGGGTGTGGCCTGTCCAGGAAGGGAAGAGGGGAAAGGGGAAGCAAAAGGAGGACAAGAGAGCTCTGGGCTGCCAGTCAGGAGACCTGGGTTAAGCCTAGTCTGGAAGGTAAAAATGAGCTATGAAAGCCAACTTTTGCGACTTGGGGCCCTTCGCTGATTTTCCTTGTGGGGCGGGAGTGAGGATCAGGCAAGCTGGCGGATATGACAGGGCTCTGGGAGGGTCTGAAAATGCAAGGCACAAAAAGCCCTCTGGATCCAAGGGGCAATTTGCCAGTCTGTGTAGCTGAGGGCTTGCTCTTTTGATTATTCAAACTCAATTTTTATTTTAGCCTTGGAATGAAAATATTTTTGAAAAGTGACCTATTTCTAGTTTATTAAATAGAGTATCCATTCATGTAAGTTGTATTGATTTTTTTTGAAACTACCACACAATGCCACTTCATTGTGCTTTCAAAAAAAGCTTTGGTCTCCCAATGTCAGCTGTCCTTTCTCAGTGCCATCAGGGTATCCATCACCTAACAGTCCCCCCACCCTGTAAAACGCGCTACTTCTAATCTGCTGTGGATTTGGGAGTCTGCTGTCCACTCTGTCAGAACTGTATGTAAAGCTAGAGTGACTGGGCCCTGAGGGGGAGGGGTCTGTGAGCCGAGTGCGTGAGCCTTAAAGCAGGCAGTCTCGGCGCGGCGTGGCTGTGAACCCAGGAGATGGGCGGCCAGAGCCTGTGGTCTCCACCCAAGGTCATGCCTTCCTCAAGGGCTCTTGTGGTCATACCCTCTGCTCCACTGCCTCACCCAGCACCCCCTTGCCCTCCCTCATCTGGCTTTCTGCAGCAGCTCCCCAGCTGGACATCCCACCGTCGGTGGGTGGTCTTGTCTGGCCCATCCCCAGGGCACTGTCAGCCATTTTCCCAATGACAAGTCTATTCATCTCCCTTCGATGCTTGAAACCTTTTTGTGTCTCTGCTGTGCTTCAGAATAAAGCCCAAACTCCCTCGCTCAATGCAACATTTCCCAAGGTGCCATCCTTGGGGACGATTCCGCCACCACCCTGCCCCACAAGGAACCAATACGGGATGCTACATTTCTCTGGCTTCACATGAGTTATTCTCTCTGCCCAGTCTCCACTTCCGCACCTGGGAAAATTCCGCCCAGGTGTCCCCTCCTCCAGGAATTCTCCACTACCCTGTTCTAGTCTGATCCAAGTGCTTCTGCCTCCACCACCTCATAGTCTGTGGCAGGATTCTGCCACCTGGGTGCAAACCTCAGTTCTGCCCCTTCATCCCTGAGTGACCTTGGTCGAGTCGCCTGACCATCTGTAAAATGGGACTAAAAACAGTAGCTATCTCATTCACATCATCATGTGTCAAGAGCCCAGTGCCATCCCTGGCATGTCATAAGCACCCAATTAGTGCGAGCTACTTTGCATATATGTCTTGCAATTACTGGTTTTCAGTCTCCCTAAGCTTTTCAAGGGCTGGCCCGGTCTTCATTCACCTATATTCTTCCTCCCTGGTGTCTGGTGCAGAACCAGGCACACAGTAGCTGCTCAATAACAGCCAAATGTGAATGGAAGTCAAGTCCTACATTGTCTGGGAGGGCCCTCCTGCTTCATGATGAACACCTGAACTGTGTGTTGAGTTTTCCTTGCATGTCAGTCTTCTCCTGGAGCCAGACGGTAAGTTCCTGGGGATGAGGGGAGCAAGGCTGTGCCTTTTGTTGGCCGTGGTGGCAGGCACTGTGCCTGGTGCATCCAGACCTGGGTGAGGACCAGAAAGGTGAATCCAGGGTGCTGTCCGTGGTGCTGAAGAGAACTGAGAAGTGACTAATTCCTCTGCCTGAGATGGATGTTAGGAAGTGGAGGGATTTACTTCGGGGGCAGCCAGGAATGGATTTTTCAGTTCCAGATCTCAGCCAGCACATTTTGTTCTGACATTTCCCTGGCACTTTTGCCAATGACGTGATGTTGCCTGCACAGCTCTTTCCCCTGCTTTCCAAATTCCCTGGAGAACTGTCATATCCCCCCATCCTCTCCCACCACTGCAGACACTTCCAGGCTTGGATGCATCACCCAGAGACCTGGCTTAGAGACTGAGCACAGCTGTTCTTTCATAAAGAAGACTTCGAATTTCAGAACTGGAAGAGACACTTGTCCAACCCCTTCAGTTTACATACAAGGAAACTGAGGCTCAGCCAGGTAAAGGGATTTGTTTAAGGTCACGGTCAGGAGAGAAGAGGACTCTGGATAGAGGGAGATCTTCAAAGTCATAAATCATCAATATGTTGTGACACCAGGATGCTGTTGTCAGACGTATGGGGGTCATCCACAGGATGGAGGTCAAGGTATTTTCCATTTAGCTGCAGGAAATGTCTTTAACTTAAACCTTAAAGCCAAATCCCCTTGCTCCACCTTTATCCCATCTGCTTCTCAGCCATCCTGCAAGGCTGGTATTGACATCTCCACTTTCCAGATGAGAAAGTGGAGGCTCAGAAGAGTGAATACAGAGACCAGCCCAAGGCCACACAGCTGCCTCCCTGCCAGGGTTGGCATGAAGATCGTGTGAGGTGAGCAGGCAGGAGTTCCTGAAGTGGGTCTGGCAGATGTGCTGGAAATGACAGCATTCTCTTTTCCCTCCTGAAACAAACAGTCCTCACTTTTCAAAGTGGGAAGAAGCATATCTGTTCACACCTCCCAGTGCCTCTGTGATTCCGCAGCCTTTGAGCAGAGTCTGCTCTGAAGATAATGGGAAAGATGCTGAAGATCAAAGCCAGAGAAGCAGCTTCCTGGGAAGAGATAGGGAGTTGCTTAGCAAGTGGGGGGAGAGGATAGGCTGGACAGGAAGATTTAGGGACATCCGAGGATGACTGGAAGTATGTGGCCAGGTCTGGCCAGGATCAGAACACCCACTGGACTTGATCCAGGGCATCTGGGGTGAAAGCCCAGCCCCACTGCTTACAGCTCTGGGATCTGAGATGCAGGCACCAATGATCTTGGAACCTCGGTATCCAGATTTTGAAAAATAAGAATAATAACTCCTACCTGAAAGGGTTAGTTAGGAAGAGTGAATGAGAAGATTCATAAAATGCAGCCAGCATGGTGCCTGGCACATAGTGGGTGCTCCATAAATGTCAATTCCTTGTCAATTCTTGTCCTCCTGTCCTCACCTGTGTTTATTCATCAAGCACTTGTTCAGCTCTGACTACGTGCCAGGTGCTATTCCAAGTCCGGGTGATCTGGCAGGTAACATGGTAGGTGACTGTTCTCACGGAGTTTATATTTTTTTTGGAGAAGTTTAAAATAAAGACCCAAAAATAACAAAATGTTAGCTGTCAGTAAGCGCTTCTATAAAGAACGTTCAACTTTATTGTAATAACGAGTAGAGGGTGGCAACATTAGATGCGAGAGTTGAGTGGGCCTTTCTGAGAAGATGACAATGAGCAGAGGACTGAATAATAGTCTGAAGGGAAGAGAGTTCTAGGAATAGGTAACCACAAGTGCAAAGGTCCTGAGGTAGGCACAAGCTTGGCACCCTGGGAAGGAAGCCAGTGTGGCTGCAGTCTCGGCAATAAGGGGGGTGGTCACAGAAGAGGAGGTAGAAGAGGCGGGTAGGGCCTCAACCAGGTAGGTCCTTGTGGGCCCTGTTGAAATATTTCTCAGTCATTACGGACCCTCAGCGCTTGGCAACTTCTCTCTTTCAGAGCCTCTTGCTGGGCTATAACGTCAGTTCACTAGGCAGGGCCTGTAACCTCAATGGTCTATCCCATCTACTTCTCAGCTGCAAGGCTGGTATTGACATCTCCATTTTCCAGATGAGAAAACGGAGGCTCAGAGGGGTGAATATGGAGACCAGCCCAAAGCCACACCTGCCCTGGCTTCTGACCTCCAAATGTCAGAACAGGAAGGGTTCTTGGAGATGCTCTACAAGCCCAAGACTCTCATTTTTTTCAAACGGATCAACTGCGGCCCAGAGGCTAAGGACCTGCTTAAGGTCATACCATGAGTAGGGACAATATACCTCTGCAAGTGACAGAAAGCCCCCAAGTCAGTGACTTCAGCAAGTTTATTTCTCCCTCCAGTAAATAAAGAGAGGCAAGCATCTTGGGCTGGTACAGCAGCTCCATGATCATCAGGGATCTGGACTGCTCCCAATTTGCTCTGCTACCCCTCAACATGTGACTTTCACCTCATAAGCCCAGATGGCTGCCCAGCTGTAGCCATCATGTCTGCATTCCAAAGCAGAGAAGTAGAAGGGTTGAAAAAGCACATGCCCTTCCCTAAAAAGGACACAGCCCAGGTGTTGCAGTGTATTGCATTGGCCAGAACTTAATTACATGGCCATACCTAATTGCAAAGGAGGCTGGGAAATGTAGTCTTTACTCAGGACAGCTACATGCCCACCCTAGGAAGTAGGGGAGATAATGAGGGACAGCTGGCCATCTCTGCCACAGTGACAAAGTTGAGACTGAAATGCTCTCTGCACTGGCCTGTCCCCTGCCTGGCCCCTACCTTGGTAAGCAAATAGCAGCCAAATGTAAGGGAACCCCTGGGGAGAGTGGCCTGGAAGATGCAGAGGGAGCAAGAGGGGCACCAAAAAGGTGGGCCATTTTGCCAGCTGCTGGACCTTCCCCCACTGCTTTCACTGGTCTGGCAGTTGGCCCTGAGGCCCAGAGCAGAGAGACATTGCTGTCACCTCCTTTTGGAGAGGCAGCTGGTAACACAGCTCCCAACAGCTCCCCATTGTTCCGAGGGGACAGAGTGGCAGGTTGGTGGGATCCCACCATGGCAGCATGTGGAGGGAGGAGGGAGGTTATTAAGCAGCTGGCAAGGACAGCCTGCCCAGTCCCCACCCCACTCCGCCTCCCCTTCCCTCATGCCTGTGTTGGTGGCTGGACAGAGCAGGGCAGGGCTGGCCTGCGGTCCTAGTTGGAGACCCTCTCCTCCTGTCTGACACAACCAGTAAGTGCCTCTTGCTCATCTTCTTCCCTTCTCCCTCTCTCTAGCTCTCCCTCCCTCTAACTCTCCCTCCCTCCAATTCTCCCTTCCTCCAGTCCTTCCCTTCCCTCTCTCTCCCCTCTCCTCTCCTCCTTCCTTCCTTTCATTCCCCTTTCCCTTTCTTTTCCCCACATGTTCTTTCTTTCTTTTTCGCTCTTTCCCTTCAGGAGTCCTCCCCTCTCCTGCCCTCTTGGCCTCCCCCACACCTTCACTGCCCATGCCCCACTCTAGGGGGCCCTCCTTGAAGCTGGGGGCATGGCTGGGTCAGAGAACCTTCAGGAGAAGCCTGGGTGGAAGGTTACATTAGCTGCGAACCTTCCCAGAAGCCTCCTGCTCCCTGTCCAGCATCAGTGTTCAGGAGAGGGTGTGGCTACCTGCCAACCTGCAGCTCCAGCCCTTCCCCAGATGGGAACAAGGGGCTCATGTTTGTTGAACTCCAACTACATGCTAGTCACTAGGATGTTACTTAAATCAATCCTCACCACAAATCAGTCCGTTGAGGCTGGTTATGATTATTCCTATTTTATAGATAAGAAAACTGAGGCTCACAGAGGCAGAGTGTAGTTTGAAGCCACAAAATAAACTTGGGAGTCAGAAGAAGGTGGATCAGAGCCTCATTTGAGAGTCCCTGCCCGTCCCAGCCCTGGCCTGACTCTCGGTCCCCATGCTTGCTTGGCAGCCCAGCCCCTCAGCCTTCACAGAGACCGAGGGATGAGGGGACAATCAGAGTTGGAGGGCCCAGATAGTTGCATTCAACTTCTTGGTTCCTCAGGGCTGTTGGGCCTCAAACTTTAAATAGCCTTCCTTCATCCCCTCCCTCAACAACCACTTGTCACATGTGCAGATACATACCCACACACATGAAACACCCAGAGCAGATGTGACCTCCCACTCGGGCCACCTGTGTAGGCAGGAGAGAGCATCCATAAAGGTAGTAATGGTGGTTCTGATGGTGGTGATGGTGGCGGTGATGGTGGCGGTGATGGTGGTGATGGTGGTGGTGGTGGTAGTGGTGGTGGTGATGATGGTGGTGCTTCGTGTGGTGGTGGTGAAAAACAACATGCTGTTTAGTCATACATAAATATATAACATATGTATTATGCATACATGGTATAAAGAAAAGCAAAGACGTGACTAACAGTGAGTAATGAGAATCTGTTGCTGAGAGACGACGTATTCAAAAACCACAAAGCGTGCTCAGAATAAGACACAGACCAGGCCACTGTGTGTCCCACAGCTGACGTGGCTCCCTTCTCCCGTACCGCCTCTCCGAATGAGTGCATCTCTCTCACTGCAGCCACTGCAGCCCTGCTTTCACCCTGGGCTGCCTCGGTGAAAGCAATCACGTGCCCAGTCTCTGGACGGCGTCCACCATGGAACTGGGCTTGCTTCCCTAGTGTTCCCTGGAATCATCCAGTACTAGCCCTGACCCTGAAGGGGCTTCCTCCAACCCCTCACCAAGGCAGCCCCGAGGTTTCCCTGGGCTGCGTGCTCCCTTGCAGCTACAAATCTAAGAAACCTGACACATTCCTACTACAAGTGTGTTGCTGGTCTTTGGTGGGCCGGCTTCAATAGCTCAACATTCAGCCTTGGGCGGGTGGGGTGGGCACACATGGGTCTTAGGAGGCACTGGCAATGTGGTTTTGAGGCTGGTAGTGAGGACTTAATTTGCTTATTTGTTATAAATAAATTATTTTTAATGTGGACATGTTATACATATAATTTTATATAAATAATATATGTCACAGTGGAAAGGATAAATTAGAAAGTCAATATAAAGAAGGAAAGGGCTACAGAAGCCAAATCTCTGCTGAATGCCCGAGCAATGACTCTGGACAAGTTGGCTGCGCTGGGCGGGCCCAAGTGCAGCAGCAGAGCCCCCGCGCAGCAGCAGCCAAGGCTGGTTCTCAGGGCCTGGGGCCAAGACCCTCAGGAGGGAGGGGGCCAGAACAAGCAAACTGCCCTCTCCTCCATTCAGGGCCCGCCCCACCCACCATGAATCCCTGACCCAGGCTTTGGCTCTGCCTCCCTTGGGGAGAAGAGAGTGGCCTTTGAGTGTTTGTTTAGAGACGTCATGTCCTTACATGGCTGGGTTTTTAAAATATGTATGTGCCTGCAGCTAACTTTATCTTCCCAACAGCAAGGGCATCAGCAGCCAGAGGGCAGGCTGGAGAGGAGGTGGGGGAAAGAGGGCTGGGCCAGAAAACCCAGGAGGCAGGTCCTGAACAGCCGTGGGACCCCCTCCCTCCCCACTTCAGGAAGGAAGAGGGGAGGCACAGACAGGGGACAGGGAGCACGTGGGGAACACGTGAGCAGCAGGCATTCACCAGGCGTGGCAGTGAGGATGTCAGATTCCAACCGGTTGGTCTGCTTTTATCTGAATTAAGTCTTTTTCCGCTCCTGGGCCTTGATATCTGCTCTTCCTTCTGCCAGGACCGCCCTTTTTTTGGCTCTTCTAATGACAAGCATGTTCTCTAAAACCCACTTTCTGATCGAGGCTTTCCCTGGCCCTGATTGCCTCGAGCGGGCGCCCACCCGCCACACGCCACACGAACCTGCCGCAGGAATGAACGTGCTGACTGCAGGTTAGAGTGGGGCGGGTTTCCTTTCGACAGGCGTTGACTCTGTCTTTAAAAGGCGACTTCTGTTTTGTGTTTACTAATGCAGCTACGTCAGAAAATCAAATGGCACTTTAAAAATGATATTTACCTAAGCTATTTGAAGCAGTCCTTTCTTTAGCGTGTGAATTATACCCTCTTCCATAGGTTAAATCATAGCTATTGTAGAATCTTGAGAAGGGTTTCTGGAGCGTGTCCAAGCCAGAAAATGCATGATTTAACCGAAAGAATAAAGCTCTGGCATTCTGGTTATTTTCCTTCAATGAAACTTAGTATTATTTTAACAGGCATAAGCTTTGATTTCTGAATTTTTAACCTTTCGGGCTAGGAATATGAAAAAGAGTCCTGTTTAAATAAAACTGAAACAGAACAATTCCAGCCTGGTCAATGAGAAACTCTAAATTTGGAGATAGGAGGTTAATTCTGTTTTTATTTTCTTGGTTTTTCATTGCCAAGAAAAACAGCACAAGATTTCCTGCTTCTTAATTTCCCAGATGATTTATAGATTAAGCACAACATTATTTATGGGAAAAGTATCAGAAGGAAATCGTATTTCTGCATTAACAGAGGAATTTCGAAAGACATTATTCAATTAGCAGCCTGTCCCTGGTCAGGTCTCTCCTGCTTGGAACCTCTTAAGGGGCCCCTGCTTTTCAAAAGGAGCCGGAATGAACTTCTTGGGTGCTCCCAGCCCTTAAAGCTCAGAATCCTGTCCTTCTTTGCTCGGCTGTCCTCAGCGCACTCTATACTTCATTCCAACTGACCTTCTCTAGTTTCCCAAACAAAATCCTCCCTGTGCTTTCCCTTGGCCCTTTGCACACACCCTTCCTTCTGCCAGGCTTGCTCCCCTCCCTACCCCCCTACTCATTTGCACAGCTTAGATTCGCTTCTTCCAGGAAGTCTTCCTGATACTCCCGAATGAGTGGTGCATGCCACTTCTCTTTGCTCTGATGGCTTCCCACGTGCTCTCTGTCACCATGCTTACTCTGCTATATTATCTTGGTGGTTCTTCAGTTTCTTGTCTGCCTCCTTTACTAGACTAGAGGCTCTATGAGGGCAGGCGCCTTGTCTGTTTGCTCCCTGTTGGACCTCTAGGGTCTGCCATGATGTTTGACATATAGTAGGTGCTCAATTAGTGCCAGAATCAATGAATGAATACATGGCAAGAATTTGGTAGATATCCACCAAATGCTGGTATCACATCATTGCTAGTTTATCATGAATAGTTCTCCTTCTCATGTGGTTTTCTCTTAGTCATTAATTTGGTCATTCACTCCATCCATCCTTCCACCATCCATTCATATATTTCTGCGGTTGGGCAGAAGCGTGAGTTTGAACTTGTAGTAAGTCTTAGGAAAGAAGAAAATCCGGATTTTCAGTGTTAATATCAGACTCAGCAAGTCAGAGCCATGCAGTGAGCACACCTAGGCAGGGAGTGAAAGAAATAGCAGAGAAATGGGTCATCCAGCAGAAGCTAAAGCAATTCAGGCCTCATACACATATGGTGAGCCTGTAAGTGTTGACACTCCCCTCCCTCCCTCTCTCCTTCCTTCCTTTATCAAGTCTTCTCTTTGGGCCAGGCCCTGTCTGACTATTGAATCAAACCCAGATTTCAGCTCTGCAGATACTCTGAATTTGTTGGGATACTAGGTTAGCTGCACATAACAAGGCAGAAAGTCACTTGTGCTGTAAGAGTGGCCCAGATAATGTTCTCTGGGCACCTGTAGGGAGGAGACAGATAGAGAAGATTGCATGAAGGAGGGGATATTGGGACTGGATATCATGGGATAGGTAGGTTTGAATATGTAAGAATGAGGGGAGAGCATTCGAGAAAGAAGCAAGCAAACGAGCAAAGGCACAGAGGTGGGGTGAGTCCAGGTGGGTCCCGGGAATCGGGCAGCCTGGGAAAAGGCAGTGGGAAGAGAGAAGGAGCTGGGAACAAGGTTAGGAAGGGGGCTTGAGCCACATCTCAGCCCCAACCCTGGAGGCCAGCTGGGGAGTGGCAGATGGGGTAAATCATTCAGCTAATAAGCATTTTCCCCAGCACTTACACTGCCTGTTGCCTCTTCCCAGATGGCCTGCAAAAGCACCTGGCTTGCTCCACCTGCCTCCAGCCTTGTCTGACCTCCCCTCTTCCGTGGGGAGCAGAATCTCCATAAAGGAGCATATCACGATGCCACTCTCCACCTACAGCCCCTTAGGGCTCCCTACGGTCCTGAGCAAAAATTGCAATCCCCCTGTCCTGGACTACAATCACCTCCCCATTCACACAAATGTCCTTACTCCCCTTTCTCCTAAGCCTCCTGGGCTACTTTCATTTCCTTGAATGGTCCCTATGTTTTTCTTATGACAGTCCCCAGCCCACTGCCCAACTCTGTACAGACCCCTCTGCAGACTGTGCAAGTTGGGGGCAGATTCCTGGGGGACCCTTCCCAGGCTGAGCGAAGGGCACCTCCTACGGGGCCACTCATGTTGTTGCCTGTTCACTTACGGCTTCCCCGTTGGACTGGGAGCTCCGGGAAGAAAGGCCGTGCGTGGTGCTCCCTGTCATGTCACCATTCCAGCCCCCATTCACATGTGCCAGGGATGGGGCAGGCCCTGGGTGTGGAAGGGCAGGAGAAAAAAAAACCTCCGGCAAAGTGGAGTGGGGCACCTCTACCTCCCTGCTCCCAGCTCCCTGCGTCTTCACAGGCTGGAGGGGCGGCAGCTACCACTAGGGCCCGAAGGTGCGCAGTGGGACAGTTGTACTTAGGAAGGGATCCTGGAAGGCCTGGCAGTTTGTGAGTCTGCCTCTGGGTAGAAGGAAAGGTCCAACCGGGTAGAGGATGAGGCAGAAACACCTGATAAGGGATAGGCAGCCCTACCTCGGCTCCTGGGTTTGGGCAGTTAGGAGCCACCCCCTCCTGGTCTGGCCAGGATGCACTGTGACTTTCAACTCTGCATTTGTTTTGCCCTTTCTCCTTTTATTCTGTATTTTTCCAGCTAACCCCACCTGGGGCTATTTTTGCTTCTTCCTGGTTGGGCTGCCTGAACAGCCTTGTAGCTTTAATTGGACCATTTTCTGCATGCTGCAAAGATCCTTCCCTCCTCATCCTGCAGCCCTCCCCACCTCCATGGGACCTGAGAGTAAAAGCTAGAAGTAAGGCTGATGATGACGAGAAAAGCAGACTGAGACCGACAGCTCAGGGGAAGGAGAAATGGAGGGAAACGGACAGAGACAGAGGGAGAGAGAAAGAAACAGACAAGATCGGCAACACAGAAGAAGAGTGGGAGCCTGGAGAATTAGAGACAGAAATAAATAATTGAGATAAGAGAGAGACAAGCACGGAAAGAGAAATAGAGACACAGAGAAGCAAACAGATGGATTTATATTCATATTGAGCGACAAGAGAAAGACAGAGACAGGCAGGCTGGGAGAGGAGGGAGGCAGCCAGGAGCCGGACAGCGGAGGGGAGCGCTGTCTCCAGGGAGGCTGGGGACTCGCTACATTGAGGTCTCCAGCGAGAGTCCTGCTTCTCAGGGCCTAATTGCTGCACAGGGATGGTAGATCACAGATTCCTATTATCTGCAGGAGGCTGTTGGCCAGGATGTCAAAGTGCTTTGTAAATGGTCAGGTCATTACAAATGGGAGAAGGGGGAGATCATTCTGAAGAAGGGGCTTCATATGTGTCCATCTGTCTGCCCCTTGCATTTTAAATGAGTTAAGATGGGAGAGGACCATGCCTACCACTTACTTGTTTCGTCCTGTGACGAACACGTCCTGCTTCCTTCCTGGCTCAGAAGATAGATGGTGCCCGAGGCAGCTGCCGGCCTCCTGCTCAAGGCCTGCCCTGTATTAGATGATCAGTAAATGTTTAGTGTTCACTGAACACATTGTAAGGAGGAGGAGCAGCTGACACACCTGTCTCCCCTGTACCCTGGCATTCGCTGTAGCAGAGGGGTGTCCGGAGGAGGGAGTTCCTACCTCCATCTGGGGGCAGTCCGGGACAGTTTCCCAGAGGAGGCAATATGGGAGAAGGCCTTGAAGGCTTTACTGAGTGGAGAAGGCAGGGAAGGTGTTCCAGGCAGAGGACTCAGCCCATGCAAAGTGAAGGGATGTGAATGTATGGGGAGGAGGGAGCCTGGGAGACGGAGAGTGAGGGTGAGGGAAGCAGGGAGATGAGGCTGGAAAGGTAGGCAGGGGCTAGACTGTGGGGGGCCTTGAACACCAGACAAGGAGTTGGGGCAATTGGTGGTGATGACCAGCGAAAGACTAGATGATCGGGGAGGGAGGGCCTGTGGGTGAGAAGTCCGCGCTTGACCCGCTGTCTGGGGGCATTTGGCCTCTCGTGCCAGCTGTCACCCCCTTGCCTGTCCCATAACCCAAGGTCCAGAAACCTAGAGATGAGCTTCATGGACTCGCTGAGACCAGCTAGCCCAAGCAAGGGTCTCAAACTCAGGTGTCTTTGGGGTCATCGGAGGCAGCTAGGGTGAGAGAGCAGGAAGGGGTGTGGCCTGGGCCACACTGGGCTGTGCCTTCAAATAGCAATTTTTTGAAAACAAGATGTGTTCAAAAGAAATGGCAGACTAAATTTGTCCCTCAAGTATCCCGAGTTTGCGACCTCTGACTTCACCCCTCCCCCACGTTTCACAAGGGAACTGAGGCACAGAGTGGGCAAGAAATGAGTCCAAGTCTGAGACCCTGTACTTGTAATCCAGCTGAATGAACAGCCCCCATGTAGAGGTGAGAAGCCGAGTCTCAGGGAGGGGAAGCGGCGTGCCTGCGCTCACACAGCTGCGGGGGGCGGGTAGGAAAATGGGGCAGGGTGGACCACTTTCTCAGGCAACAGCCTTTTCAGGAAAATGACTCAGCCCCTTGTATCACCAGGGACTGTAGGGAGGAGAAACCTAGGAGGAGCAGGGAACTGCTGGTTGCCTGATGAGAAGTGCCGGTAATTGGTGGTGGGAGGGGGTGTGGGCTTAATGAGAAGGCGGCTGGGGGTGGAAGCCCCATGGGGAGAACCAACAGCAGAGAATGAGGCGTCCCCAAGGGGAGGGGTTCCCACTTCAGGGTTGTAGATTTCCTGAGGCTCACAGCTGCCAACTAGCTGCTAGGCAGGGGGTCCAGGCCTGGGCTGGGCAGCTCAGCCTCAAAGGCCCATATCACCCCAGCCTGGGGCCTGCTGAGCTGCTGATTGTCTGCCAAGCCAGACCTTAGAGAATAACCAGCAGCACCGATAATAATGCCTGCCTCCTACTCTGAGCTGTTAATTTGTTCAGCCACCAGCAAGCGGCCTTGTCTCACTTAGAGAGAATGGGCAGTGGGGTTCGCAGCTGGCCCTAAGAGCAGAAAAGAGTCCAACAGAGGTCAAGAGCAACCACTTTTATCCCCCTGAGCCTCAGTTTCCTCAACTGTAAAATAGAGATGTTGTTCTCTGCCTCTGTTTATCTTTTCAACCTCATCTTCTACCTCAGTCTTCTGCCGTCCACTCACCCCAGCCCCAAACACACACTCACCATTACAATCCAGACCCGCAGAACAGTTGGTCAACCCCTCTGAGGTCTCTGGCTTTGTTCTGCATCAAATGCCAACCAGCTCCAGGCTCAAGCTCTCACAGTGAACTCCTCTTCTTCCTGCAAAGCCCAGTGCCACCTCCTCTGTGAAGCCCTCCCTGATTCTCTCCCAACAGAAAGAAAACACTCCCTTTTCTGGGCTGACACTGTTCTATGCACATTATAACAAGATATATCATTGCCTGGAGCTTCCCCGAGGCTGGGGACACTAGACCTTACTGTCTCTGTATTCCCAAAGCCCAGCAGGAGTTAAACACACAGTAAGTACCCCAATAATAGTTCTTGAATTAATGATCGATTACATGAGCTTATGTTTTTTATTTTCAGTATCTGTTTCCTCCACTGGACTGGAAGCCTCTTGAGGGCAGGCTTCCTATGGATTTACCTTCCTGTGTATTGCCTAGCACAGAGGAGGTCCTCCACGAGGTTGGCAGGGGTGAACAAAGGAAAGCGCATTATTTCTTGTAAAACAAGATTTATGAAAGAAAAGGAAGGAAATCCCTGGCTGGAAGAGAAGTAAGATGAGCATAGCACTCAGAGTTCGTGTCCTGAAGGTGGTACATATGTCTGTCTGCGTGGCTGTGACTGTGTCTGCACGTGTGTATGTGGGTGTCATCTGTGGGTGTGGGTGCAGGTGTATAAGGATGTAGGTATTTGTTTGCTTTGTGTGTGCATGTGTATGGTTATATGTGGTGTATGGGTGTGGTTGCATTACTCCCATTGTTATTGTATTGTGTTATCGTTCTTTGTCTGGAGTCCACGGGTGAGTCTGTGTGTGCATAACCAGCTACGTGCCTGTATGTGTGAGTGTGTGTAGTGCAGTGTTGTGTCAGGGGGTGGAAGATGAAGTAGAAAGGAGAAGACAAGACAGAGCTTGTGATTGTCAAGTGCCAAGGACAAAGAGCAAATACAGGTGTTCCTGGCAGAGGCCCCCATGCCCTGCAAATCCCATCCCTAGCATCAGCTCCATTCAATCGTTCCATCCCCCCCACCCCGATGCACGGACGCTGACGACTCTGCTGGGCACTTTGCTGACTGCTCAGGATGTGACAAGTCTCCTCCCTCCAGGAGTGTTCAATTTCCTGGGGGAAGGCATGGATAAACAGTCACAGAAGTGTGCTATCAGCACTACCACAGAGGGACACAGGGGAGGTGGGAGCACAGAAGAGGGGCCCCTAATCCCATTGGAGGGCATCAGAGCAGGCTTCCCAGTGGGGGGGAGCATGCTATTGAGCCCTGAGACCATCGTCTTGCCAGGAATGGTTCTCCTGGGCAGCCAGACATGCCGAAGCCACTATCAGCTCTGTGCTGCCATGGAGGGTGCCTCCTCTCCTCCAGGTGCCAGCTCAGCCTCCTTTGCTGAGTCCCCACCTTTGCTGCCTCCCTACCCCACTCCCTCCATCAGCCCTCCCAGCAAGGCCCTGCAGAAAAGAGGATTATCCCAAGAAGAAGTGGGGAGACAAGAGAGCAGCAACAAGAACGTGGAGAAGGCTCCCGGCCCCTCTCTGCAGGGGCCCTGGCCAGGGGGGAGTGCTGTCTGGGTGTGCCCAGTCTGCCTGTTAGCCCGGTGTTTCTGGGGGGCAAGGAACACCTTTCTCAGTCTCTCCCTTTGCCCCACCTCCAGGACTGGGTGGCAGGGTTGTCAGACCCGTGTGGTTGGGCAGACCTGCAAATTCTACAGCCAAGTGCGGACAAAAAAAAGCCCAAAAAACAAACCAATTTGGTTGACAAAGAAAGCTGGTCAGGAGAGCAGACTCTGGGAGAGAAAAGATTGAGCTCTTGTGACTAATGTGATTTTTAAATCCTTATTCACAGACAGGCCTAGATTCATTTTTTTCTTTTTCATTTAAGAAAAAACCTTGATAGAATAAATGAGATGGTGAATGAGTCAGAGTTCTGAAGGCTTTCATTTCCCTGTGCGCCTCTGTGCATTACTGAGCACCTATTATGCGCCGGGATGTGTGCTGTGCATGCAGAGCTGGGAAGCTGTGGCCCACGGGGGGACACTGGGGCTGGGATGTGATTCAACCCCGGGCTGGAGCTGCAGAGGAAGGGCAGGTTCTGCTTCGTTGGAGGAGAATCTGGAAGAGCTTCATGGAGGAGGTGGTATTTGGGATTCACTCTGAATAAGAAAAGATGTTTGTGAGAAGAGATCAGTATGTGCAAAGGCCCAGAAATAGGAATGAGCAGGTATTTTTCAAAGGGAAGTAAGCAGCACCCTTTGGCTTTAGACCCAAATGCTGGCCGGTCCAGGCAGGCAAGAAGCAGCACAGTGAACACCAATGTGAGGACCTAGTGACAGCCCTGGGCTCCAGTCTTCCTCAACAGGCTGTACGGCCTTGCTCCATTCACGTCCCCCTCTGCACGCCTATGTACGGGTGATGGAACCAGACTGGACACGAGGCAGCAGGGACATATGAGACATGTGCATGCTCCTGCGTCCCTGCCGCGCCGTGTCCGGGTCAGACCCTGGCCATTAGCTCTTCATGAGCTTTCGTGCTGTCATTTTTGGAGAAGCAGTGTGTGGTGGGTGAGGGCACAGTCTCTAGAGCCAGACTACATAGGTTCGAATAGCTCTGCCACACACTAGCGATCCAGGGGCAGGGTCCCTAACCTTTCTGTGCCTCAGCTTCTCATCTGGGAAGTGGAGATAGCAACAGCACCTGCTTCCACGGTGTTGCTGGGTGGGACCGAGGGAGCCGCTAGGTGCTGAGAGCTTAGGGCAGGACCAGGCACACACTCTGCGCGGTGTGATTGTTTCCCCGAAGCCCCCGCGTCCCAGTGTTGCCGCAGATGGTGCTCTAGGCGGCCGCTGTCCATCAGTTGCTCCACGGGATTTAACCCAATCTTCTCGTTGTAGGAGGGAAAAGTGCAGCCGGGTGAAGTGCCTGCCCACAGTCTCGGTGACATAGCAGGGATGGGGTTCGCTCTTTCCTGAATCTGAGACGGAGGCTGTTGCACCACAGTGCTGATGGGGATGCACTTACTGAAGGATCCCATAAGCGTTCAAGAGGGAAAGTCCTGGAACCTTAGTCTCCCGTCTGTGAAACAGCAGCCTGATCGCCAGGTCCTCCCAGCTGTGCCACCTGTGGCCATTGCCCACAGGACTGGCCCAGGGGACAGCACTGGGAGAGGGGACAGGAGCGCCTTTCCACTGCAGCCTGGTCTTCCTCTCCTCAGGGCCCAGTACAACTCAGATATTGGCCGCAGAGCCCCCGCCTGAGCTCTCCCGGACCCTTGCTTTCTCCGGTCCCTTCTCAGGAGCTCCAGCTCCAGCCTGGGGCCCGAGGCTTCTCAGAGGACACATGGCGGCCCCTCAGCTGGCCCTGGAGGGGAGGCTCCCAGGCCCTGGATAGGCCCATTCCAGCTTTCAGACACTGGAACCAGGTGACCTGGGTCTGAGGAGCCTCAGGCGAAAGGGTGGGGCATCTGGCAGGCGGAACCACTTCCTGAGCACAGGTGATTCCAGCCCTTGGGCTTTCAAGGTGTGCTGTCCACCTGCACCGGCACCAGCATCCCCTGGGTGGTGGGACTATAGGAGGCTTGTTAAAAAATGCAGATTCCTGGGCCCTCCACAAGACCTACTGGATTGCACTCTGGGGGCTGGAGGCCTGAAAACCTGTGTGCCAGCAGCTCCCCTGCGGAGTCCTGCACACTCAAGCTGGAGAGCCTCCTGCTCCAGGGACCACCGGGGTGGGGAAGCCCTCAGCACCAGGCGCCCTCAGTACTGTCTGCGCCTGTCACCGTGTGCCTCTCTGACTGACAGTCAGTTTGTCCCCGTGAGCAAGCCCAAGCCTGAGCCTCCTCTCCTTTCTCCCTAGCTGCCTACACTGTTCACACGTTCCCCGCAGTTTCTAAATTCAAAAGGGGGCAGTTTTGGCCGTGATTCAACTCCCTTCCCTTGGGCATCGTGCCGCTGGAGGCTGCCTGCTGGGGAGGGGCCCAGGCTCCCATTCTCCTGGGGCTTGCAAGCCGAGGACAAGGATTGCACCTAAGGGCCCTCAGGCCAGGGGTAGGGGTGGGGGTGGGCACTTCCTGGCCCAGAGCATGCCTCTGACTGACCACCACAGCAGGGCCTCTTAGCCCTTCCTTCCAGGAGTCCCAGCCTCTCCCATTCATTCCTAGTGGCAGCTTCGTGCCTTCATGCTCACCTGCAGGGGGACACGTGTGCTGGGCCCTGGGGCTGGGGTAGCGGCGGGGGGGTCTACAGATGGCCTGATGCCTCATTTGGTCGGCAAGCTCCATTGAACACCTGCTGAATGCCGTTGCTGTGCTGGGTGCCCGGGGTGGGGGGGTAGGGGGGAGGGGAGAACGTTTGGGGGTGTAGAAAGAAATAGAAGACTGGGGGAGTGGAGAAGCCCACGCACGGGTTTAGAACAATCACTAAGCAGCATGCCAGGCAAAGCGAAACACACGCATCTGCACCCAGTCAGCATGCGTTTATTCAGCAGGCCGCAGGCTGGGTGTCTCAGAAGTGTAGGGGGTGTGGTGGGGGGCTGGGGTCAGGGAAAAGACAGGGGCAAGCAGGACTTGAGTTCTAGTCCTAAGGCCACCAGGGGCTTGCTGTGTGGCCTTGGGTAAGTTGCTTGCCCTCTCTGAGTCTCGATTTCTACCCTCTCTCATGTTTTCCTTTCCCAGAAAATGGCAGGCTTGAATCAAATTTTCCTGACCCTAAGCAAGAGATGTGGCTTCTTGGTCATCTGAGTAGACTCTCGGCTGGAGATCCAATATCAGCCCCAACAGGCAGAAGAGGGTGAGGGTTAGAAGGCCTGTGATTTGGGTCACAGACCTCCATGGGAAGCCAGCTCCATCCTTACATATCAACGTCTCCACCCACGCAATGGGCAGATTATTGGGAGGAGGATTCGGTGAGATATTCCTGGCTGGGGGAGGGCTGCCTGGATGGGAGTTCAAGGATGGCAGCGGGGGGAGGGGGTGCGGATGCAGTTTTTAAACAAAGTACTGGTTTCCTCCTCTGCTTTTGTTCATTGTTACTTGCAATTTTTACTTTTGGGTGGTTCACTTCTATGAACGACGGCATGAGGTATGAGGCTTGAGGGACACCAGGATAGCGGGGCCCAGCATGGTGCCTGGCACAGGCTGAGCTCTCACGGTCTTAGAAGGCTCTTCCCACTGACTCCTCTGTTTAACATCTTTCTCTGCCACGTGTGCTCCCTGGAGACATCCGGAGCCCCCCATGTCCCCCCAAAAACTTGGTTCTGGACTAAGCTCGGCCCCTTCCCTAATGGGGCAACACATCCTTTAGGGGTTATGTGCGCAGTGCTTACAAATAGAGACGTGTGTTTTAATTCTGATCTGCTGTTCACAGGCTGTATGATCTGGGACAAATTACTTAGTTTCTCTTGTGTCAGCTTCCTCCACCATGAAAAGGACTAACAAACCGATGTCGTAGAGCTGCTGCAAATATAAAGTGAGCAAATGCACACAAAACGCTTAGCACACACTAAGCAATCAATCAACACGTTGCTATTCTCAGGTTAAAGCCACTGTGGGCTATTGAATATCTTCTATTTTCTTAAGTTTAACAGGGCTGTCTCTGGGCACCGACCAGTCATGTGGAAACGGTAGGAGTGAGTGATGAGAACGATCCATGGGCGTGCACGGTCAAAATAGAAGTTGCTGTGGAAAGGCAAGAGAGGAGGGATCCAGGGAACGCCTGTGTGAATGTCATCTGTTGTGGGATCCACACGTTGTCACAGGATGAGCTGCTTGCTGGCGCTGCAGGGCCACCACCAATAAGCTGTCGGGGGCTGGGTTCAGCAGGGAAGGCACTCAGGAGGAGCATGGAAGGTCAAGTTGGAGTCTGGCCAGCAGAGAGGGTCAGAGCAGACTGATCTGAGCCCTGGAGGGCTACAATTCTTCCCCCCTCCTCTCCCTTCTCTCCCCTCCTGCCCTTCCCTCACAAAATATGATCTTAACATGACCAAACAGAGGAGAAAATTCAATCTGATACCTTTTTACATGAATGTCTTAAAGGGTTTTTATATCCTAAGAGTGCAAAAGAAAGAAGATTCCATCCACTTTAAAAGTCTGACTTAAAAGGGTAAATGCATGAACATATGGTCAGAATGGAAACATGCAAAGGTAAGCATGTAATCAATCTCGTGCTGGCATAGACAGGTGAACCAAGGTGGTGTGTTACCAGAATCCAGAGACTGGGCTAGGATCGATTACGTGAATTGGAGAAGGAGCTTCCTATTGGTGCCAACAAGCTGAGTTACTTTTTAAGCTGTGCATTTCTGGTTACTGATTTTATCTTCAGAAAGAGAGTTTATTGTATCAGTCTTTGCGGTCAGGATGTCTGCTTTCCTGTTAACTTTACAAACAGCTGTTTGTAACACAAAATTGGCTTACCGCAGTCCAAAGGTGGTTTTGCCCAGTTCAAACAGTCCAGAGTTTCAAGGAGCAAGACGTGCAGGGCAGTTCCTCTGGCTTGGCGGCTCCAGCTCCATTTTGAAATGGCTCCACTTATGTCAACTGTTACATGGGAATCGGAGCCACAGTGTTTTATTTTTCTGTTATATGCTTCCTTGTAATGCTAAGAAATTTTAGCCTTTTAAAGTGAGAGTATAATCATGCTAATTTAAAATGCAATTGAGTAATTAACTCGGATGTGTGAGCGTAAGTGGAAATCTTACAAAGCTATGCTCTGTAGTAGAATACGTAAGTGGATTTCAGGTTCACCTGCCACATGTGCGTTTAATCTACTAGGTGTAAAAAGAATTAGTAAAGTACCCAGCGAGATGTTGTTAACAACAGACAGACGAATTAAAAAGAAAATCTAACAGCTGATGTAGAGATTTTTAAAAAGATTATACCGTACACTGAGAAAAGTCCCCAGATCACAAAGGAAGCTACAACCAGATCAAGAAGTCTAACATTGCTGGAACCCCAGAAGCACCCCCATCTGTACCCCATGCCTCCTCCATTCACTCCCCCTTAAGGGAAACCACTCGCTTAAAACATTAAACTTATCATACCATATAAATTGTTTGAGGCATGTTTAATTAATTACTTACATTTGTAAACGGGACCAAATGTCATTTACAAACAGGACCAAAATCACTCAAAGCCTTCTTAGAAGTGATTGCTAAAAGCTGCTCCACATAAACAGAGAAAGATTTGTAAGCAGACTCAAACGCTCCACAGAGAACTAGGGTTAAGAATTTGTCAGTTTAACAAATTGAACTCTAGTTATTTAAACTCAAAGTAAACTTCTGTGTAGTCTTTTCTGGGCACAGAACTACTGGTGAAATCACCACAAAACTTGAATGAACATGCATAAAGTCTGTTTGAGCTCACAGCCCAATGTGCTGGAGGGAATCTCCTGGAAATTACACATCATGCCTTGACGCGGATCCCAGCCCACGGGATCCTGTGTTGCGGCTGCAATAGACAAATACACTCGGACTACGGAAATCCTGTGGAGGAAAAGGGATGCCATGGCCACTCTCTAAGTGAGAGAGGGCGAGAGGGCTAGAGAGAGCCAATCCCCGCCTGGACAGGCTTTTATTGTTTTTCTGGGCACATTACATGGAGGATGGTCCTCATTTACTATGCACAGGTTCACCACAGGTGTTACCTTTTAAGGACAACAAAGGACAGAATACTGCTAATTACTTAAAAGAGAAGGATGTTACAGCTGGAGGGGGAAACTGCCACACTCCATACATGGGTGGTTTAACACAGACTTTAGGAAGTTAAAGATACTCAGTAAACATTTGGTGCCTCAAATCAGGGTGAGGGAGTTTTAGCAAGAGCAAGTCTCATAGCAGTCTAGGTACAATGCAGGCCTGATTTCCCACTGGAGAACCTATCCTTGGACGTGGGTCCTGCCCGCCAACCTCGCTCCCCACTGGCTTTTCCAAGTGGGACCTGAGCCACATTTCCCACGCTTGGAACGGTTCCCCACAACGCCTATCCACGCACTTCCCATAGATGGAGGGGGCATCCCAGCTCCCAAGCTTTACTTCCAAAGCCACAAGCTTTTTAGCTCTCTTTCCTTTAAATGACATGAAATTGCTTATGCTTTACTTCAAAATGCTTTAGATAGACAATATCACGTATCTTTTATGTTACTTTTAATCTATACTCTTGGATAGTCAGTTAAAGCAAACAGGAGTGCATGCATGCACCCAGAATGGGTGGATAGCATTAGAAAGCTAATCAGAAGCCCACTGTTCCTAGGGCCCATCACAAGGCTCATTTGCATAATGGATGTAGAATGTCTTTTCATTGGTGAATGCAGTGGTGTAAGTAATGTGTCCATTGGCTGGAGATACAATCCAGACATTGTGACTCCTGCAGGAACAAGGTCTTAGAATGCAGCAGGTCCTATAACCTGTACACAGTGCTCTAGATTCAGAACTTCCACCTGCTCTTGTATGTGGTCTACCTAAGGAAAATTTCATTGCTTGCTTCCCTCTAGAATCTCAGCAGACTCAGCACTAGAACACTGTTGCATCTGCCTTGGGTCAGTTTTTCACGCAAGGAACATGTAACAGGACAGAGACCTGGGGCTTTATGGAGTTCAGAGCAGGCAGTTGTGGAGCTGGTTTTGCTAATACACAATGTGTGCTTGCTACTAAAAGTGTGTGTGCGTGGCCAAATTCGGTGTGAGGCTGGCTGTCATTGTAGTTTATCACCGGGTAGCCATGATGTGGGGGAGAACATAAGCTCTCCCCTTCCTCTACCTACAGGAAGTCACCGATACTCACTGAAGCACGTCCAGTGTTTGTGGACAACGGCTGGAAAAGCCTCACAGCCGCAGGGGCAGGTGGGTAACAACGTTCCTACCCTTCCTCTGTCTTCTGCTCCAATTCTGGGTTGGGGTATTTGGGGCTCAGTTCCCTCAGACCCTGTAAAACCCCAGGACTCATGGCCTCACCTCTGGCCAATCCCAGGCCAGAATCTGGAAATTTGGGCTCAGTGGGAATTTCTCTGAACTAGGGTAGGGCCTGGGGCTTCTGTGAGATCTTTGTCCTCTCCTCTACATGACGTCAAAGCGGGTGTTCCCATTTGTGGCAGCCTACAGCCCGGCTACCTACAATTGCACCTCTCGGTGACAGCATCAGGGTGGCCTTGAAAGATCAGTGACTTCTCTTCCAAGTGCTGCTCAGAGGACTGGTTTGAAAACAAGACACAGAGTACTGAGCAGGGTGCCTCCCTGCCCCACTTCCTTTCTCCCTCTCTTCCTCCCTCCCTCCCCCCTCCCTTCCTTCCTTTCATCCTGAGTGGGGAGCTCTCTAGGCCCAAAGCGAGTACAAGCCATTTTATGTACATTTGGAAACCTAATTCGTGGGACCCACGCTCAGCCTTAATGGACACTGACTTCATCTTTCACTTCCTGCCTCTTCCCCCGCCTCCCTCTGCAGAAGAACAGCTCAGACGGAGGTCCCTGTGGTCTAGACCCTCTAGCTCTCCACAGGCAGCCCCCTGACCACAGCAAAAATGAAGGCCCCCTCCCTGCACCCGCACCAAAGTCTCCGGGCACACGCTGCCCCGCTGAGGCTTCCAGAACACCCCAGACCGCAGCAGGAGCAGCTTTCCTGGAGCAGCCCTCCCCACCTGACCCCAGAGGACCCCTCCCACTTTGACACCTGCAAGTGTTCTGATGGCTTCCTTCCGCCAGCTGAGCATTGGTCCGGGCGGGCAGGAAGGCTTGCATTGTCTTCACATCCGCCTGCTGGTCTCCTTGTCCAGCCTGACGATCAAAATCAAAATCGTGACTTCAGCATTTGGTTACTTGGAGAAAAACAGCTCACACAATATGGGGAAGGCAGCTGGGTGGGGAGGGAGAAAAGGAGCCCAAAGTGGGAAGTATTTTTGGAACAGTTTTTTAAGGTAATATGTAAATATGCTGCTCATTAGGGTCCCGGTGAGAGGCCACGGGAAGATGTGCTGTCTAAGGGCCAGTTGTCAAATGGCCCTGACAGCTGACCGATCTGTGAGTTGTGGGGAAGGTCGTTAAAGGCCTTTTATCTGTGCTCAGTGCCCCTCCAGAGGAAGCAGCAGGCTCCCCCTCACCCCACCGGTGCCTCCTTCCCTCACCACTGCTCCACCCCTGCTCTCCCTCCTTGAACTGAGAACCTGCCTCTGCCTGTGGGAGGTGACAATGGACGGCTCCTGCATGCGCCTCCCACACAGGCAGTTTGCCTAGTGACCGTCCACCCGGGCGGGGGTCACGTTGTCCACAGCATCTGCCCTCTGCCGGTCCGATGAGGACCAGGCCATTTGAACCTGCCCAGATGGGTCTCAGACTCTGCCCACCTTCTCTCCCTCCAGGTACTGTGAGCATTCCTTAGTCATTCAGAGTGTTGCAGAATCCAGGATCCTGAAAAGAACGTGGGTTTGGAGTCAGAAAGAACTGGCTTTAAATCTGGTCCCTTGAACTCACTTTCTGTGTGACTTTGGGCAAGTCACCTAATCTCTCTGAACCTCCATTTCCTCATCTGAAACGTGGGGATTTGTAGAGTCGTCCTGGGGGTTAGCATGCTCAGGGACCAAATCCATTTCCTGGCACATCCTGAGTGCCTAGGAAGTGGTAGTCCTTTCCTCCCTGTCTTCTGCTTGGGTGTGGAGGGGAGAGAGGACCCAGGGCTGCATGGTGAAGCTGAGCCTGGCTGGCTGGCTGGCTTTGGTGCACAGGCAGGGGCTGCCTGACCAAGCCGGCTCAGCATTGTTTCTGCCAGCCATGCAGTAGGCTGTGTTTCTACAGCTGCAGAGGCTCAGTCCCAGAGAGCAAAGAGGTCTCTGAGTCTCTACCCCATCACAGGGAGCAGCCCAACCCAGGGGGCCCAGGGTGGAGGTGGGGGTAGGAGTGGGAACTGCAGTCAGAGCTGTCACCCTTCTGAGCCGGGAGCTGTCATTAGCTGTTCTGGCCCATAATGGACTTGCACCACCCTCTGGCCCAAGATGAGTCTGGGGACTGTGATTATCCCTGATTAGCCTCTTCGTGCTTCAGAATGCTGATTTCACACTGTTCCCTCCTCTCCCGCCCAGCCCTTCCCAAGGGCCCTGCCGGAAGCCCTCAGACCAGAGCCTCTTGCTCAGAAAGACCTGCACAGCGAACTCTTTCTTCCACTTGGCTGTGTTCGTGCAAGCCGTAACCCGACGCCGGGACGTGAACTCTGCTGAACTGCTCTGACTCTGAGGGAAAGGTGCCTGCCAGCTTCCTTCCTCTCCAGCTAGGGAGGGAAGTAGGCTTATAAAAAATAAAATCCAGCCCAGGGTAGTGCAGCCTGGTGGTGGAGGGTGCAGACTGAAGCCAGGCCAGACTGGAATCCCACACCCGCTCTGCCCCTTACTAGCTGTTTGGCTTTGGGCAAGTTATGAAGCCCTTCTGGGCTTTGCTCACCTGTACAGCAGGGGTATCTGCCTTAGGAGGTTGCAGTGAGGATTATATAGGTCAGCAGGTCATTCACCTGGTCAGTGAGTCACCAGCTCTTCGCGAAACACCTCCTATGTGCCAGATAGGCCCCTCCCTGCAGAGACAGGTAAACAGGGCAGAGGCCGCGGGCTCCAGATGCTTCTGTTCTGGGATAGACTTGGGTATGAAGAAAGCAGTTTTGGGTGCTAAGCGCTACAGTGTGGTAGAGTGTCACTTGGAGCTGCTGCCCTAGCTGGGGTGGCAGGGAGGAGCTCTCGGAGGAGGGAGCATTTGAGGGGACATGAAGGGTGAGCAAGGTCCAGCCGTGCCATGAGGGACAGCTAGGACGGAGCCCCAAGAGGTGGGTAAGCATGGCTTGCTTGAGGTCAAAAGGGCCACGGGGATGACAGCATCTTGACAGAGGGGGCTGGGAACATCACACAGGGGTCTTGTTGGCCCCCATGGGGTATGTGGATCTTGTTCCAATCACAGTGCATGGGAAGCCTTTGGAGGGCTTCGGCGGCGGCAGTGGTCGGATCCATTTTCAGCGTTAGAAATAGCACGGAGGACTTCTGCGGCCCCCCCTGCAGCTGCAGGAAGCAGGTGCCTCCCTCTTGCCTGTGCTCGATGCTGTCCAGGCTTCGCTCAGACTAGCAGCTGATTTGCTGACTTGTCTGGAGGTGGAGGTTGGAAGTTGGAGGGGCCAGAATGATACTCTACCTCCAGTAAGTAGGCCAACTGCTCACCTGAGGCTCCAATCCCTTCTTCAGCATCTCTGCTCACACACCTGCCAGGATGGGGAGCTCACCAGCTTCAATGGAAAACACCATCTCCTAGAAAGCATTTCTTTCAGCGAGGTGAACTCAGCCTCCTCTCACTTACACAACCACCCCTTCAGAGATGCAGAGTGCTCAGCTCCAGCTCTGCCTCGGGCTCCAGGCTCCCCCCACCAGCGTGCAAGCAGGGGAGCAAGGCCTTCACCTGGGCTCTGACAGCTGTGCCGGGGAGAGCCCCGGACTCCAGAGGAATCATCTGACTGATGCTCTCCCTTCTGAGGTCTCAGAGCATCTGTGAGCCCCTCCACTTTGGGCCTCTCTCCCCAGCTCCTCCGAGAGGGTTGAGGCTGAAGGACAGAGCCTGGAGACACTTGAACCCGCTGCCTCCGCAGCCACCCTGGGCAATCCATGCCTACTCTGAGCATCGTTCACAGCCTTCTCCTTCCTCTCTGGAAGGCTTGCTCTTGGAGACTCCCAGAGCAGTGCACTCCAGCAGGCTGTAGAGAAGGCTCTCCAGCTTCTTGGGAGAGCCTTCCCCTCTGGGCTGCCTGGGACCTCGGGAACAGAAGAACCAGAGGGTGTTTTCTATGACGCTCTTCTCCTCTGGTGGTGAGTGCTTTCCAGGAACCGAGTGCTCACTCTGTGTCATTGAACAGTAACTCTTGGCCAGGCACTGCGCTGCGGAAGTCGTGTGGTGCCCAGCTTACATACCAGACGATGTGGTAGTCCTGGAAGCACTGGGTCCGCTTTGTCTCATTTGTCCCTCACAATAGTCCTCTGAGGATGTCTATGTTATAAATGAGGACATGGGAGCAGCTCAGAGAGATTGTGTGACAAGTCCAATGTCAAGGTAGTGGCCAAGTTGGAACTCAAACCTTCAACTCCAGAGCCAAGTTCTTTGCTACTAAGCTCTAATTGCAAGGAGTCACTGAGCAGAGTGTTCAGTGACACAGATTTTAAAATCGGCTTTGCTTCAGACTCTGCCTTCATCATTTCTATCTTCTCTTACTGACTTTGGGATAGGTACGGTGAACTTCTGCCTTTTCTGTGAAAGGGAAGAAGTGAGTCCTACCTCACAGAGCTGTCGGTGAGACTCAGAGGGACACAATGCATGCCAGAGTTGTGGGCACAGCCTGGCACCTGTGAGAGAAAAATGAAGGATGCCCTAAAAAACCACACTATCTAGAAGTCCACGGCAGGGCTGGAGGCCACCCAGGGGCAGCACCCAGGGGACCCCCAACTCCCAGCGGCCTGGAAGATCAAAGCAGCCAGCCCCACCCCACTGCTCCATTTGGCTTCCCAGCTCTGCCCTCACCTGGGCCACCAAGGGACTTATTTGGGGAACGGCTGGTTTCAGGCCATCGGCAGGGTGCTTCAATCTTGCCTGCAGCAAATTGCCTCCTGCACGGCAAGATCAAGCCTCTTTGGAGGAGAGATGTAATCATCGCTGCATTTCAGCGGTTTAGCGCCTGCATTGTGAGAAGGGCCAAGATAGAGCTGCTCCTGGGGGCTCGAGCTGAGAAAAGCAAGATGGGTAACAGGCTGCTGATTGGGGTTTTTCTGTTGCCTTGGAACTGCCGCTCAAGGGACAAAGCTGAAAACAATGGGTGCGAAGTGGTCCCACATTCAGAAGAGCAGGCTGAACAGACTTACTAAGAGGACTCTAAACAGCCGCCCAGGCCCCCACAACCTTATACAGACGCTGAGCCTTGGCAGGTAGGGGGAATTCTGAGAACCAAGTGGCCAGCCAAGGGGGTGGTGATGTGGCCGTTCCTGTCACCTCCCCTGGGTAATCTTCCCACCCAATCTAGGGAGGCAGGTCCAAGAGGACATGGTAGAGGACAGGGGAGCCTGTAGGTGTCCGCCATGCTGGTTCTGCTGTAGGCGGAGGTGAGAAGCAGAGAGCCGGAGAGATGCAGAGTGAGAGATGAGCCTATAGGGAGGGGCGTTGCAGGCATGCCCACCACTTGCTGTGGCGAGGAAGCAGGGGGTTGAGGTGGGCACTTGGCCTGAGCCATCCTGCTGAACTGTAGGTGAAAGGGCTGGTCCCCACTGAGAGCACACCTTAGTAAGAGGTGAGGGAGCACCTGCGGGGAAGAGGTGAGTGAGGTGAGAGAGAGAAGAGATGTCTTTTCTGTGTCCGTACGCACCTCCAGGGATGGGTCTTTAAGTAGACCTTGAAAGAGCAGTGAGCTGCTCTTTAAGTAGACACTGAAATTCAACCTGCATCACTCTGGACCGGCCTGATGTCTCCACAAAGTGCCTGGAAAGCTATGAGACCTGCCAAGCACTGACTGGAGAGCGGCCACCGCAGGCCCGGGAGAGTGATGGGAGAACGAGGAAACGGGTTTCTGACTATACGTGCCTAGTCAGACCGTTCAGTGGAACGGACAGTGTTTCACTCTTGTTTTGGTCTGTCTTCTTTAAGAGAGACTGTATTAAAAGTATATAAATGAGACACAGAGAGAGAGAGAAAAATTTGGATCCTCAAACCCTTCACGGGAGGGCATGGTTGTTGCCCCTGGTCATGGAACAAGGCCGTGAAGAAGTCGGTGGGCCCAACATGGGATGCAGTGTGACGGGCTAGAGGCAGAATTTGAAAAATCGTGAGTGTAGAGACAAAGAGACAGACCAACTGAGCGTTGCAGAGCGTGGGTTTGCGGTCATGGGCAGCCACCTGCAAGTCGTGGGGCCTTGGCAAGGCACTTACCCTCCGGGGTCACCTGGAGGCCTTCTTCGAAGAATGTGGAAAATAAAATATAACTTGCTTTCTAAGAGAGTCGCTGGGAGGATTAAATAAAATAAGCTATGACAGTCCTTGGTTCAGTTCCCCGACAAGAAAATACAAAAGAAACCAAACAAAGAAGTGATGCTTTGCCTTATCAAAATAGTTATGTCTAAGAAAAGCCACTCGCCACCTCGCAGTCCCCCGGCAGTCAGGTCGGTCTAACTGATTTACAAGAGCCTTCCCAGAAGTCTCAGACACAGTGAGCACGGATTAAGCTCTTACAGAGTGACAATTCTGTTTGTTCCACTTGCGTTAACTCAATGGCCGTTGCTTAGCGTGAGGTCTACCTGGAGACCTGGGTGGGGAGGTTTGCTCTTCCATCTGGACCCCCACTGCAGCCTCACCTGGACTCCCGATGGGAGCCCGGGAGACCGTGGGTCGAGGGGAATGCTCGTGAGTGTGCCGTGTCCCGGGCTGCATGGGAGCAAGAGTGGAGATGAGTGTGTGCATGTACACGGGCACCGACACGGGAAGTGGGCAGAGATTCTGAGGTCCTGGCACTCTTGCCAGAGCACCGAACTACCGATTGCTGTGTGATACTGGGCTTCTGCTGAATGTGATGGACAGATCCTACAGGGGCCCTCAAGGACATCCTCTCTCCTGGTGTCCACACCTCTGTGGAACCCCTCCCCTCGACCGTGTGCAGGACGATGACTCTCTTCTAATCAGCAGAATATAGCACAGGTGATGGGATGTCTCTCCTGTGATTGTATTTTACTGTATAAAACCGTCTCGGCAGACTAGAGAGAGAAAAAGAGAGGCTCTTGCTGGCTTTGAAGAATTAAGCTCCCCTTTGTGAGAGAGCTTATGGAAAGGGCTGTGTGGCAAAGCACTATGGGGTGCCTCTGGGGGTTGAAAGTGGCCCCTGGATGACAGCCAGCGAGGGAATAGGGATCTTAGTCCTTGAGCCACAAAGAGATAACTCTGCAACAACCCAAATAAACGTGATGTAGACCTTTCCCTGGTCGAGCCCGTGATGAGACCGCAGTCCTGGCCAACCACGGGTGACACCCTGGAGCCCAGAGTGCCTACAGGAGCTGTGAGCTAATAAGTGCGGGTGCAGCATTAAGAGTCTGCATTGTGGCATTTGTGAGGCGGCACACAAAGTGTAAGTTCCGCCTCTGCCGAGGCAGGGAGAGTAAAGAACTTGGCTTCTTCCTTTCCCCATCACTCCTGCCCACCAGTCTCACAGGGATACAGTGAGGTGAAGTAGATAAATAGCTATCAATTGTTCTGGTCTCCCAGAGAAGAGCACTAATACAAAGTATAGTGATTATATCGTCAAAGTGGCTTCTAAATGCATCTGAAAAGCAAGTCTAATGAATTGGATGAATAGAGGTTTGGGGGAATTTTGCAAATACGAAGTGCGTGGCTAATGCTGGAAACTGGGAAGACTTTCATTAGGGATGCTCAGTTCCCAAAATGGGTAATTATTGAGGCAGGGCAGGATCCGCAAAGCAGCCCGTTCCTGGGTCCTAACAACGGACATAAAAGGCTGAGGTCAATAATCACTAGTAATCAGATAACCGAAGTTGGCATCTCAAAGAGTAATTGTCATCCTCAAGGCCAGCGGAGCCTCTCATTAACATTCATCCTGGGCAAGGTTCAGATGGTGTGTCTTTTGAAGGAGGCATAGCACAGGGCAGCCGTCCTTATTGCTTGTAGAGAATGCATAAATCTCACATCATTAGACTGAAATTTTTTCACCTCGCCTCAAAGCTTCGGGTGCCAGCAGATTTGGATGTCATTGGCAGACTGTGGTGATTAAGACTTTGACTTTGGCATCCAATCGGACAGACCTGAGTTCAAATCTTACCCATATCTGTATCACTGTATCGGTTCGTTCTTGTTGCATAACTAACACCCCCAAATTTGATCAATGAAAGCAACAAGCATTTGTTTAGCTCACAAGTATTCGGACTGAGTGGGCGTTTCTGCTTCTCTGCACCCAGTTTGGCTGGTTCTTTGCTGGGCTTGCTCACGAATCTGCCATCAGGGTCTTGGCTGGGGTCCAGCTGTTCTTGGATGACTCCAGGAGGGAGAACCGAGCTGTCTTGGCTCTGCCCCTCATAGTCTCTCACCCTCCAACAAGCCAGTTTGGGCTCATTCACGTGGCAGCTGGCAGAGCTCAAGAGAAAGGGCAGAAGCTTGCGAAGCCTCTTGAGGACTAGGCTCAGAACAGGCACAACCTCACTCCTACTGCATGCCATTGATCGGAGTCAGAAAAACAGCCCAGATTCAAGGGCTTCATCTCTTGATGGGAGGAGCTTCAAAATCACAGGCAAAGGGTGTGATTACAGGGAGGCTAGTCATCAGGAGCATCAATGTTTCTCCCCAAGGCAATGCTGTTCCAAAAGCAACAAGAGTGGGCAAACTTCAATGTACATGCACTTTTCAAGAGGACTCGAGTCATGTTTGCTAAAGTCCTTTCGGCTGAAGCAAGTGGCACAGCCAACCGGACCAGAAGGGGTGCAGAAATACACTCCACCTCTCCATGGGAGGGAAAGAATCTGTGGCCATTTTTTTTGCAGTCTTCCAAATTACCCTTCCAAACACTCCCTGGGGAAATCTTAACCACCACTAAATAAATGAACCCCAGGTGAGGCCAGTGGGGAGAAATTTGATCAATGTCCAACCTGGGAGGATAGCACTCAACAGGCCGGTGAACGCAGAGTCCAGTATTGCCACAGGAACCTCTGTACCCCACGTCTTCACCCCACCACCCAAGTCCTCTGTAGCTCCCGCACAGCCTAGGTCCCTGGCCTGGGCCCCACCCTTTGGAGCAGCACCGAGCAGCAGAGATCAAGTGTGAGCCATATCTATACTTTCAAGGTTTCTAGAAACCATGTTAAAACAAGCAGAAAGAGACAGATGAAAATTAATTTTAATAACATATTTTATTTAACAATATAGCTAAAATATCATTTCAGCATGTAATCAACAGAAAAAGTATTGCTCAGGTGTGTGTTTTTACATAGTCAACCTTCAAAAGCCACTGTATTTTTACACGTGACACAGTGTCTCTGAATTCGGACCAGCCAGGTCTGACGTGCTCCGTTGACAACGGGAGGTGCGCAGCCACGCACTGCAGTGAGGACCCCACCCCTCAGCTGTTCTCTAGCAGGACTGCCCTGTGGATCTCCTTCCTAGTTCTTATGGTTGGCGACGCAACGGTTATTTTCTGTGTTCCTTGGCAGGAATTGCCGTGGGACTGTGGCCGTTCCACAGGCAAGTGGGTGTTGGCTTTATTCACTGGGGCCTTGAGGTCTGGAACAGTGGCACGGAGTCCAAGCTTGTGGAATACATGTGTGAGCCACCCATGGCTGAGTGGCCAATGGGCTTAACTCCTCCGGCCCCGTGGAGAGAGGAGTCTGGGCCCACAGCTCAGGTCAAACCCTAGAGATCATCCTCGCTCACGTGGTCACCTGTGCATCCTGCAGACCCTGCTCCTCCCAAGCGCCCCACCCCTCAGAGCAGGCTTGGCTCCATGTCCCTTGAGTGGCAAACACCTTGTGCTTCCTCTAGACCCTTGGCAGCCACGTCTCTGATCAGAAATACTTGACATCCAAATGTTGCTCTCCAAGGCCTTGGCAGCTACAGGGCTTCGTGGCCTTGCCCAAGTAGCTGACCTTCCCTGTGGGAAAACCCACATTCTTAAATTTAGAAACCACAGGGCTTCGTGATGTCAAATAGCAAGCATATCCTTATAATTTTGAAACTTTAGCATCTCAAGGACTCCACCCAAGGAACTGATCACCCTCTTGTTTTCCAAAACCCTTTTAGGTAAACACCATATTATTATAACTATGAAGCTGCGGGGTTTCATGGTCCCCCCAAAGAACCGATCGCCCCTTCTGAGACCCACTTTTGAGTAAACACCACATCCTCATGTTGATGAGGCCACAGACCCTCAAAGGCCCTCGTTCGAGATGAGACCCGCGTTCCCCCGAGCTGCACTTTGGATAAACACCCCAGTCCTGGAATGATGGAGCTCACGGACCAACAGAAAGAATCGTGTTTGGTATTCTATGCCGTGCCTATAACTGCAGGAAGACTCGGCCAGGACCCGGCCAAATCTGCAGAAATAAAAACAGCCCTGGTGGCAGGATGGGTGATGTTTCATTGTCTACTTCCTGTACTTTCTGGAATATCTGCCTTTATAATAAAAACTGTGACAGAAAATGCTTTGTTCCCCCAGCAGGGTGATGAGGATGATTTATCAGAGTTTAACAGCTGAGTTGCCTCTCTGCCCCGGGCCCTCTGACCTTCTGGAAAATCACTGAGATGTATCATTATTATCAAGATTGGTGCCGCCAGTCCCTCCGTGGTGCATGTTCGCTCTGCACAGTGATGGATGAGGGTGAGAGGGGGTGGCTTATGAGGGCGACGCATCTGTCTTAGCAGGACAAGCTACAGCCAGGCAATCAGGGGCCATTTCCTAGAGGGGACTGGCTCGTCCTGGGAGCTGACGTTAGCCCAGGGGAGAGCCCATCACCCCAGCGGTGCCTAGAAGCAGGGAGGAGGGCTGGCCCCTGGGGGTATGTGAAGATGCTTGATCTGGGGCAAAGGCTTCAGGAGGTCTGTGCCTGGGCCCAGGCAGGGCAGCCCTAAACAGGGGGTTGCAACTGTGGTTGAATTTGCTGCTGCCGGGGGACATGGGCAATGTCTGGAGACATTTTTTATTGTCCCACCTGGGGAAGGGGTGCTACTGGCATCTAGTGGGCTGAGGTCGGGGTTGCTGCTAAACACCTCACAGCGCACATCACAAGAAAGCATTCGCCAGCCCAGGATGCCGACAGGGCTGAGGATGAGGAACCCACCCCAGGGTAAGGGGGCTCTTCCCAGGGGCCTTGGGCAGCAGTCAAGGCCCTGATAGGAAAGTGGGCTCAGCACTAACAGAGGTGCCATAAGTGACAGCTGACACTGAGCAGGAAGGGGCTCTAGGGGCCTCTTCTAAGCTGGTTTTATTAAGGCGTCAGGGGCCAAGGCTTATGAAGGCCTCCTAACTAACTTTGGGTGACCCACCCCTCCCCGCCACACCAGAGGGACCACACAGTATCCGCCAAACATGCCCTACACTCTGTCCTCCGCGCCTTTTCATGCTGTTCCTCTGTCTCTGATTTAATTGCATCCATCCTTCAAGGATTAAATGCCACCTTTTCCATAAAACCTGTCCTGATTTCCTCTCCCCGTACCAACATGCATAACTATCTTTCCTTCATTGGGCTGCGTTAGGAATTACCTCCAGAACAGAGGAGCGGTACAGAAAGGTACTGTGGTTAAACGCAACTGGGCTGACATCCTGTGTTTGCGGTTTGTTACTTTCTTGGTGTTACACAAATACTTTGAACTCGCTGAACGTGGGTTCCACATATCTGGCTGGAATGGGGCTCAATCAAGGCTTGTTGGGAATGCGGTAAAATGCATTTGCAGAGCGTGGCACACAGTAGGATGGAGAAACCATCAGAGCAACAGAGCTAACCTTTACGGTGCACTCCCGGAAGCCTGGGCCCTGCTCGCAGAGCCTTGTCTATTCTGTGGATGCCATCGCTGTCCCGCCTTTCCCGATGAAGAACTGAGGTCCCAGGGAGGGTGAGCAGCCTGCCAACGTTCCCCAACCGGGGAAGCGGTGCTGCAGCCCACCCTGGAGGCAGGAGCTGCCCACCTCTGCAGGAGTCAGCCATGTGCAGTTCCCTTATGTGGGCTGCCCCAGGTGATGGCAGGTACAGGTTCTTGGCTGATCCAACCGGTGTCCAACTACCTGTAAACTTTGTAGTCCAGCGCATGCCAGCACATACTCTATGCAGAGTGCTGGGTGTGCAATTCATTCAAAGGCCAGCAAGCCTTTGAGATCAGTACAACCTTTATCAGCCATTTTGCAGAGGAGGGATGAGGCTCCCAGAGGCTATATGATATGTTCAATGTCACACAGCGAATAAAAAGCAGGGTCAGGTTCAAACCTAGGTCCCCTGACTCCAAAGCTAACAATACTATGCATTTTAATGAGAATAATCTAGTAACCATCACAAATGGGAAATAATAGCTAACATTAGCTTGCATTGTGTTGCCAGGGACTGTGCTAGGTCCTCTACAGGTATAGCTTACAGGTTCTGCTTTTGTTACCAACCCACAGGACAGAACACTGAGACTTCCGGGAGAACAACTTTCCTGAGGTTCCCAGCCACTCCGACTCTTGCACCCTCTGGCCTGCTAACTCCCTAGAAGTTCTCTCTCCCATGTCAAGAACTCTGTGCCCACAGTCAGGCCCCCACCCTGAAGTCATTAGCAAATTGTTCTGGCCACAGCGGCATGTCCCTGGCAGGCCTGGTCCTGCCTTTGGAGGCTAAACTCAGCTGGTCTTTAATGATCATCGCTGGGGACAAAGACAGCTGGAGCTCCTTGTTCAGGGCCTTGTTGTCAGGACAAATCATGAATTGTTGTGTTCTCTGCACTTTTGTACTAAATAATTGGCTTCAATTAAATGGGCTGGGTGGAGTGAGACACTTGGAAGAGCAAGAACATGGAACTTATAAAACTGTGGGACTGAGTGTGGAGAGCCCAGAGGTGGGCTCTGAGAGGTCCACCAGGGGTCCGTGCTCCCCTCTGCCGCCTTGGGAAAGGGTCATAACCTCTCTTGGCTCAGTTTTCTCCTCTGTAGAATGGAAAGAGGAAAAAGGAACCTCCAACAGGAGTGTTGCACTTGGCAAAGCCATGGTGGTCTGCATGGGCCTGGGGTTGGGCAGGGCTCTGGACAGACCTCTCCAGTACTCAGCTAGGACAGCTTCTTCCCTCTCCACTTGTTTCACATACTGGGCTGTTTCCATCCATTTCAGTCAGAGTGAAAACAGTGGAAAAGAAAAAAAGAAAGGAAGGAAGGAAGGAAGGAAGGAAGGAAGGAAGGAAGGAAGGAAGGAAGGAAGGAAGGGAGGAAGGAAGGAAACAGAAGAAAAAGAGAACGAAGAAAGAAAAGAATTTAAAGTCACCAGACAGAGAATATTTTGGGTCCATCCCAGGCCTAGTACTTTGCAAATCCACTGTGAGCTTTGGAGGTCTTGTAACAGAGGGGTGACCCAACTGTTGTTAAGGAAGCCTTGGTCCAGGTGGCCGGTGTCCATGCTCTGTGAACTTGAGCCAGCCTTGCCTCTCTTAGCCCTACTTTCTGCATCTGAGCAAAAAGAAAATGATGATGATGATGATGCTGACGACAACAACAACAGCAATGACAATGGTAATAATCACTAACCTTCCCACATTGACCCCACGTGCCCCCGGTTGAGCACCTATCTGTGCAAACAGAAATTCCAGTGAGACAGGTGCAGAATTGCCCTCATTCACCTGCCGACTCATCGACTGGTATTTATTGAGCACCAGCCATGAGCTCAGTGTCACGAACAAAGGCAACAACCCCGCTCTCACAGAGCATACATTCTAGGGTGGAAACCAACAATAAAAATCATAAATAAGCAAAAGAAAGGAAGATCAGGCTGGGAAGGGGGATGGTGAACGGTGGGGCTGGGGTGGGGTTTGTAATTCAAAATCTTGATATTGGGAAAGGCCTTAGGAGGAGGTGAAATTTGAGCATGGGTCTGAAGGAGCCCCGTGGGTATCTGGGCAAAGCGCTCCAGGCAGAGGGAACAGCCACTGGACTGGTAGCTGCGTGGGGCGTGCTCTCCTGGTAAGTGGCAGATGTGCATGCAGCCAGGCCAAACTCTGTAAGCACATTTGAAACCTCACACCACGTCCACTCCCATTCCATTGGCCCGGGCAAGTCACAAAGCGTATATTTGCCCTCCAGAGAGGGCACTTCCAAGTCACAGGGCAAAGGGGGTGGATACAGAATTCCATTCCAGGGAGGGAGTGAGGAGCTGGGACCATAATCCAATCTTCCACAGCAAGAGGTGGTTTGTTCATTTATACGAGGGGATTATTTTTTAATAAAATTTTTTTTATTCAAGTATAGTTGACATGCAGCATTACATTAGTTTCGATGTACAACCCAGGGATCCGATATTTCTATACCTTATGATGTGCCCCCCGCAATAAGTCTAGTACCCATCTGTCGCCGTATAAAGTGATTGCAGTATTATTGACTACATTTCCTGTGCCGTACGTTACATCCCACAACTTACTTATTTTGTGACTGGTAGTGTGTGCCTCTTATTCCTCTTCACCTTTTCTATCTGTTCTCCATCCCCCTCCCTCTGGCAGCTGTCAGTTTGTTCTCTGTATCGTGAGCCTGTTTTGTCTGTTCATTTGTTTTGGTTCTTCTAGATCCCCCATATAAGTAATTTGCTTTTCTCTGACATTTTATTTAGCATCATACCCTCTAGGTCCAACCACATTGTTGTAAATGGCAAGACTGTTCTTTTTTATTGCTGAGTAATATTCCTTTGCATATATGTACCACTTATCCCTTATCCAGTCATCTACTGCTGGATACCTAGTCATTCTGACAGCAGCTTCCTAGACCAATCACCTTCCCCATTTACAGCAAAAGTAGTACATCTCCCACCGCAAATAGCTCCCCAAACCACCAGTCCTTTACCAGCTCCACTTCCTAACTGGGCTTGGGAGTCAACATTTAGATTCTAATATGTTAATTTTTCAAAGGAGTGAGGAAGTGTTCTGAATGTTCCTTGGGGTTGCAGAATCTCTAGGTGTCTAGCACGTGGCATCTGGTCAACCAAGCACCGCCAACAGGGGATCTGTAGCATTTCTCCCTCCTCTCCCCGCCCTGCCCTCTATGCGGCCCAGCCCTGTGCCTGGCTCAGCTCAGGTCACAGCCCAGGAGTGTCTGGAATCCAGGGGGACAGCAGAATCCTGAAGGAGTCCTTCTGCGAAGCCAGGCTTTGGACCCAAAACATCAGCTGACGGTGTTCCTTCCTCCCTGGTTTTCGCAGGCAGCTCCCCTGAACTTGCACTAAGTGTTTAATTTCCTTTCTCTAGCAGTGCTTATGCCTTGCAGGTCCTTGGGAGAAGTTACAACATCCCCTTTCACTGGGGGCTCAGCCAAGAGTTTCGGGATTGGCACTTTTCTCGCCCACTGTCTTCTCTGCTGCCCCACTGATGGGCATTTCCTTGGCAGCTGGGGTGAGAGCTGGCGAGTGGGAGTAACACCCGCCTCGCGCGGCTCCTGGCTCAGAGTAGAGGTTCCCTAGATGGGAGGTGCTGGAATCGAGAAGGATCTCTCACTGCAGGGACACCCCACTCCCACAGCGGGCTGGAAATGGGGGAGATGCTGCTGATCCTTCCCTCTCCTGTTCTCCCCTGTGGACGATGGTTTGGGGGGGCAGTGCAGATGGTGGCCTCAACATGGGCCTGTCCCCCTCGTCAGCAGGTGCGTGTTGCCCCACTGAGAGACCCTCCTCATTCCTGGGCCATGATGCCTGTACTGATGCCTGATATTTACTGTGCAGGTACGCTCTACCCTCATTTTAAAAATAAGGTACAATACACATGATGGAATATGATTCAGCCTTAGAGAAGAAGGACATTTCTGGCACGTGCTACACCATGGATCACCTTGGAAGACATCACTAAGTGAAGTAAGCCAGTCACCAAAGGACAAATACTATAGCACCCCGCTTATATGAAGTACCCAGAGTAGTTAGATTCATAGAGACAGAAAGTAGACTGGCGGTTTCCAGGGGCTGGGGGAGCCAGGGAACAGGAGCTCATGTTTAAAGGCTACCGAGTTTAAATGTTGCAAGATGAAAACGGTTCTGGAGACGGATGGTGTGATGGTTGCACCACAAAGTGAATGTACTCGATGCCCCGAGCTCCACACTTAAAAATGGTCAAGGTGGTCCATTTCGCGAGAAGTGTATTTCACCACAATAAAAAAAAGATCAGGTGAAACCCAGGGGAGTTATTCGCCCAAGGTTACGCAGCTACTAGGAAGCAGAGCCTAAACTGGAACCCACACAAGGCGACTCTGGAATTCACACTCATCACCCCGAAACCTTTCCCACAGACCACTGCAGTACAAGGGGGGGGAGCGCCCCTGGTGCACAAACAAGCCAGGGGCCAGCACAGCACCGTAGGCAGCGACGGAGCTCCACGGGCCAACCCTGTACAGGAAGCGGGTCCCCCAGCCTCCCTGAATCCACGCCTCCCTGCAGAGTGGAGATTGTAAAGACACCACCTCAAAGGGAGAAAGGGAGGATGAAATGAGATCATGCGCCCAGCTTGGTGCTGAGCTCAGTGTGGAGGACTGACTAACATACAAAAAGGGTGCAGACTCCGTGACAAGGTGTGGGCCCCATAACAAAGGTTTGCTCACTCCACTGTGGGGGTGACAGAGGAAGTAATATGACTGACATCAAGGCCACTCTTTGAAGTAGGTATCATCTGAGTGAAGGGTAGAGTAGGGTTTGAACAGGAGGCTGCAAAGTAGGGATGGCGTTCCCGGTGGAGGTTACAGTGGGAGGTGGGCGTGGGGGCACTCTCTGATCTGTTCTGAGAACTTTCAACTAGGCTTATGGGACTGGAGTATAGAATCGAAATAACCGATCAGTTCTTAGGGGTGCAAATTACAGAAACACAGTTCAAAGGGAATTTTTGCTCATTTTATCAGAAGAATGTAGGCAATGAGCTTCAGGTGCAGCTGGATCCAGGTGCTCAAAAGATGTCATTTATTTTATTTTTTTAAGGTTTATTTTATTCTCTTTTAAGAGAAGGAAGAAGGGAGAGAGAGAGAAAGAGAGAGAAACATTGATGTGAGAGAAAAACATCCATTGCTTGCCTCCACATGCCCCCACTGGGGATCAAACCCACAACCAAGGCATGTGCCCTGACCTGGAATTGAACCAGCGACCTTTTGGTTACAGGACAACACTCCAACTAACTGACCCACAGCGGCCAGGGCAAAGGCTGTCATTTAGATTCAGTTTCTCTTCCATCTCCTGGTTCTGCTCTCCTTGCACTGGCTTCCCTATGAGACAAAAGAATGTCTCGAAGCTTTTCTCCCTCCTGCTTCAACCCCGGGTGGGAAAGAACAGATCTTTCCCAGTAACTTCAAACAAAGTCCCAGAGTGGACTCCAACTGACCCAGCTTCCACGTCAAGCCATCCCTGAACACTGCCTTGCTCAGAGCTACTGTTTGGACTGGGGCTTGGGCCCACCCTTGGAGCTGGGATGAGGGGGTGGGTCAGCCCTGCCTGGATGACAGGGGCTGAGAGTGGAGGCTGGGCAGTTCCTCAGAGGAAACCCAGGATGACATTTCCAGAAGGAGGGAAATGAATGTTAAGCAGACAAAAACGCCAGGCGTCCTCTGTAGGTAGCAAGAGCTAAGACTGCAAAGAGAAGCCCTCCTCTAATTCCCAGTGCCACCCCTCCCCCCAATTTTCTACACCTCCCAGCCTCCCGCTCCTGCTCCAGCAAGACATACTCATTTGCGCCTCTGGTTCCTCTCTGCACATGTTTCCACCCTCCCTGGATGCTGGGTGTAATAGGGTCCCATCCTAGGTGCCAGCAACACCTTCTGGCAGCACAGCACCCGCCAGCTGCCACTCCCCACCCGGGACTGTGGCCACCTTATTTGAGTTCATGGGAACTGATGGCTGGGCTGTGTGCGTCTCAGGCTGACCTTTTCTACGGCCTCCACCCCCTGCTTTCGAGATCCCTGGCTGTCTAGGGGAGCATGAGACGTTCTGGCCCACAATAGCCTTAATCAGGTTTTTAGGCACAATCTCAGAAGACTCTCACTGGCTCTGCTGATATGCCAGTGCCAAATATAGAACAGGCCCAGCCACCCCACCCCTTAATTGTGTAATTTGTTCGAATCAGATGATAACACTAGCCTGGGGAGACATTATTTGTGATAACCCAGCCAGCCCCACCTGGGTTTGGTCCAAGACAGCATCAGGGGGGAGAGGCATGCCTGTAGCTTCAGCCCCCTTCTCTGCATCGTCTTCCCTTTTTAGCTCCCATTCCTGGTCCCAGTGGCCATCTGCTTCTGCTGCTGCTGCCTCTCACCCCTCCCCCCAAGTCCCTGAAAAACTCATGTGGTGTGAAGGAAAGGGGCATGTACCCATTCATTCACCCTGCAGACAATCATCGAGCTCACACTATGCGTGCAGACACTGTGAAGTACTAGGGACAGAGACAGGACGTCAGCCCTGGCCACTCAGATGACAGCCTAGTTGGGGAGGGGAGGCCTCTCAGGAGGATTTGGGGTCTTCAGTGACAAGCCTCCCAGTGAAGTAGAGCCAGGAGGGGTGCCAAGGACTATCTGGGGGCAACAGGGCCTCAGAGAAGAGTATGGCCCAAAGCGAACAGCTGGACATGCAGAGCAGAGTCTTGCTCTCAACTTCCCTCGAGAGCGCTGGCCCCTTGACCATGGCCATGGGCTCCTTCCTGTCCAGGCTTGGAAATGGTCTTTGCTCTCAGGGGAGGTGGGAACACATGGATGTTTCAACCTTTCCTTTTCTGCATCCTCTCCAGTTCCAGGAATAATCCCCATTCATTCACACAACAGAAAGGGCAGCAGCACCCTCTGAGGCCAGGCAGACCATGGAGCCAGCCGCTGGGGCACAGGGTGAGCCAGAGCCACCAACAGAAATACCTCTGGGCCTTTGCCTAGGCTGTTCCCTCTGCCTGGCACTCCCTTCTCACCTCACCCACTTGTCAGAGGCTCAGTCTGATAGCAGCTCAGAAGAGTTTTTCTGACCTTTCCATTTCCCCCAGGACCGGGACACTTCAGTGACAGTAACAGCCTTACTGTGCCTCCCATTTGCTGTGCCAGACATTTCACATGCTATTCTCACATCACCTATGGGGTGGGCTCCTTTCTGCTCCTTGTACAGATGAGAAATCAGGCTCAGGAGAGGCTAGATAACAAGGATGCACACTCCCCCCTTCCAGGGAACCTGGGCAAAGTCAGCCCTAGGGGCGGGGACCATGCCTGTCAACAGGGACCTGAAACTCACTCCTCCTCCACACCTTTCTCTTTCCAATTATAAACCCATTTCCTGTTCAGACAAGCAGGAAGCAAGGTTTCCTGCTTCCTTTTAAAATTCCCAACTAGATTTTTCTTTGACCCCTGATTCCTGAGGCTGGTCTAGCAGCAATCCATAAGGAGGTCTTGATTTAAAAAATAAGTCGGCCGTCTACTGGGCTTTCATCTTTCTCTCCTCTGTTGTCATCTCGAGCAATTTCACGATGCTCAGCCTGTGACTCACACATCTGCGTGGATCCCAGTCCTCCCCCCAACCCCCCGCTACCACACACACACAGCTCATAGCAGCAGCGCAGGGCCTCTGACTTTGCTTGCTAGCGGTCTCCGCCTGTGCCAACCTCTGCCTAGAGCTCCGCATCCCAGACTCTTGGGTTAATCAGGCTGATTGGTTTTAATCAGTTCCCTGCTGCCAACAAATCACCCAGCCGCAGAGCGGGGGTAGGCAGGGGAGGGAGCCTGATTCAGCGGGCAGGCAGGGACTTGCTGTGTGTGACTTGCAAAACGATGACCTTCTCTGAGCCTCCGTTCCCTCATGTGCTCATGTTAGCAAGAGAGAGAAAATCATTCTACAATAATGGAGGCGCTCCTTCATGAGGTTTTCTTGGAGCACCTACTCCATGTGCTAGACAATGTTTTGGGCCCTGAGATGTATTTTTGAACAAAAAGGATGAGCCTCCTCCCTCTTAGCACTTACATGCTTTTAGGAGAGACTGAAGCTGTAGACCAGCAGGCTCACTACGGAGACCACTAGCCCCTGGGGAGGGGTTGCAGGTACTACTGTCTCTTTGAGTCTTGACCCCAGGGCTGAAGAGATAAATGTGGGTGTTATCAGTCTATACGGAAGGTGTTTAATGACCAGGATGGTGTCACATAGCACTTTAGGCTTAATGATAATTGCTGTCATTGAGTCCTACTTCACATCAGGTATTCGATTACCTTCCTTATCTTATTCAGTGCTTAAAACAACTCTGAGATTACCCCCGTTTTAAGGTGGAGGAAGCACAGGCACAGGTAAGCGAGGTATCTTGTTCAAGGTCACATGGGATGTGATCCAGGCCTGTCTGATTCCAAAGCCCACATCCCCTCAGTGGCCCTAGCAGAGCTGCCGTGGGTGTGTTCAGACAGAAGCAGGCTGACCAGTTCATTTGGGCTTGGCTGCAGAGGACCTAGGATGCCAGCCACAGAGTTCAAGTCCATGCAGAGGCAACAAAGTAAAAGTCTCAGCAAGGCACCGAGACTACCGAGCTAACTTCTCCAGGCTATGCTTCCTTCCGAGACCTTAATTCCGCGAACTTTCAGCCCTCTCAGCATCCCATCTCCTGGGGGTCTGCCAGGCAGAGCTGTGACCCACGTAGCTGGAGAGGCCTGGAAGTTGCTGTCAGCTCCTCCGGAAGAAAGCTGGGGGAGCACAAAGCACCCAGGTGTCCCCTCCTGCCCAAGAGACATCCCTTCTCTAGGACAGTCAGACCTCTTTCTTCCGAGCAGACAAGACCCCTGAAATCATCTGGAACGAGGCCTTCACTCACTCATAGGTAGAAGCCTGAGGACAGAGAGGTGAGTCTGGGCTGGAATACAGGTGTCCTGCCTCTGTCTTATGAGGTCATACAGTCCAGAAGGCTTTCTCTTCTTTCCCCGGACTCAGAACTGACTGGGATGGTCAGGGTGTGCTTCCCTGGCCAGCAGCCTCAGGGCAGAAATGCCGTCCCTGGGCCTGGGGCCCGGCGACCTGTGCTTTCCCAAGCCCCCCAAGTGATTCTGGAACCTCCAAAATTTGAGAAGCATAGGCTCCAGCTGGGTTCCCCTTCAGGTCACGCAGTCCCCATTCTTCACTGGATTTGCTCAATCATTCTAAATACAGACATGATCATGACATTTGCTGCCCCAAACCCTTCGGTGGCCCCCGGAATCGGACAGTTTGGGGCAGCACTTCAGATTCTCTTGGCCTTGCCTCTCATCTCAGCCATAGCTGTGATGCCCAGCTCCGGGCAAGTTTGTTTGTGGTTCATTGGTTTTCCATGCAGTTTTGACAAGCTTCACAAGCAGGAGTGACCTGCCTTGTGCCACGAACCTGCCGATGTCCCTCCTGATCCTTCTTGGCCTGTGCCGTCTCTAGCCCAGAAGCGCAGGAGGAGTTGCTGCCCCATAGGGCCACCGTGACCAATGGCAGATGAAGCCTGTGCGTAAATACTTCCCACTCTCTTCCTGCTCGGAGTCCTGTGGCAGCCCCGAGGGAAGGCGCAGCTTTGCCTGGGACCCACTCCCCATGCCCCCTCCTGGTCCCTGGATCACACTCTCCGTCTAAGTGCTCGCCCTTTGGTCTTTGCTGTGGGTTCTGCTTTCTGCACACCCTGGGCTCAGACATGCCCCATTACCTGTTCACATCCAGCTGGCGGATGTCCAGTTCCTACAAGGCTAGAATCTAGGGCGGAAGTCATACACTGAGCCAGACAAACTGCCCTCCTCACGGCCCTAATAACCGATAATGCACTGTGGTGTTGGGGAAGGCGAGGCACCTTCCCTGAGGCCTCCCCCTGCCGTGGCGGTGCGGCCGTGGTGATGTGAAATCAGACCCAAAAGGGAAAGCGTGCCAAGCTTTCTGGAAGTGGAGAGATCCCCTACCATGTCCTTCTTTTCCTAGGCTTGATCTCTCCTCCTGCATCAGCTGGGCTCCTCTCCACTCCCCTGCATTCCCTGGCTCCCCAGGACCGCTGCAGAATGATACAACTGTTGTGACCACGTGCCAAGCGTTCCCTGTGGCTAGCTCTATGTGTAATGGTTGACAGAGTGGACTCCCTGGGTTTGAGTCCTGGTCCTGCCACCTGTCACCTGCACAAGTTTGGACAAGAAACAACCAACGTGTGCCCCAGTGTCCACATTTGTGAAATGAGGACGAGAATACTTCCCTCATGGAGCCGCTAGGGAAGCAATTTAACACACATAAAGTGTGTAGAGCTACGAGGGGCACGCAGTTAATGCGGTTTGCATGTAGCTATTATATTAAAGTTGTTATTCTCACCATAACGCTGTGAGCTAAGCATTACCTTCCAAATATTCAGTTGGAAACTGAGGTTCAGAGAGGTTAAGTGAATTGTCCAAGATCACACAGCTGGTCAGAGATGGAGCTGGTACTTGAACCGGTCTGGCCCGCAGCCCTTGGCACTGAGGGACTGTTTCCTGGTGCTCAGGGACTGAGCTGCGTGGTTAAACCTTTCCTCTACCTTGAAGGAAGGCCTGGGCCCTGCTCGAGATCCCATCTGTGGATGGGCTTGGATTATGTGATGGAGGGAGAACATCTGGGGGACTTTAAGGGGCCTTGGGTGCAGACCAGCCTCCATCCCCCCAAACCTTGCTCTCTTTCTCTTGAATCCACTCACCCTTTCCCTAGCATTCACTGTGACCAAGTGGTGACATTCGGGCTACTGGCATCAGAGAAGGAATTGGTACATAACCTTGTTTTCAAAGCATCATCTCAAAGAAAGGTCGTGCTCTTAGAGCCCTAGTGGGGTTAAACAAAGAGCAGCTTTGTGGTTAAACACACCTGGAAAATGTCCGGTTAAATCAAGTGGAAAGGCCTTTTTGTCCTGGGACTTCTGAGAACCTTTAACATGTCAGTATGAATGTGGCTCTTCAAAGGGGAGGGAAGCATTCATGTTTCCGGAACGGATTTACCCAGGGCGCCCTCCTTCCTGATGCCAGTGCTTTGGATTGGCAGACTGTACTTTTGAGCACAGCTGCTGTAGTGTTTGGAGCACTTCTACCCTCTTCCAGACGGACAGATTGCCTTAGACAGATGGGGGCTTCCCTCCTGCCTGGGAAGTCTGTTCCCCGCTCTTGGAAGAAGCCATGAGTCACCACCCATCCTGCGCTTTGGGTGCCAGCTCTGGGGTGTGGGAAAGGGTGTGCTCAGCGAGACCTCCTGGCCTAGGAAGTGAACATCCCCTTGGAAAGCAGACCCCATGGTGGCTAAGGTTACTTATTACAACCATGTCAGTCATCAGAATTGAAATTCCTCCATACCAAGTGGTTAAAAGCTGCTTCTCTGAGCCCCACGTTCCCCAACCCCTACTGCTGACCCAGCCACCCTCGCCCCTCACATGGGATCCTTTGGGCCTTGCAAAGGGGTTAATGTTTGGCACAGTCTCCAGCAGGCCTGGGTCTAATTCCAGCTGGTCACAGCCCTGCCATACTAGATGATAAAGCATTTGAATATCATCCTTGGTATCAACCCTGAGTACCCATCAGGTGCTCTGACATCGGGAGAGATGAGCAGATGAAGAACACAGGACCAATGGTTCTCTAGAGAAGACAGAGCACAGGATTAGGGGGCAGGTCTTTCCAGCTCTTTCCCTGCCGTTTCCCCACTGTGGGCCCTGGAGAGGTTACTGTGTCCCCTAATTCCCAGCATTGTCGTCGGCAGGCAGGGTGGTACGCAGGTCAGCCAAGGGCCTGTTTCTTCCTTTCTCGTGGCACCCAGGGCAAGATGCTGGTAGGGGGAAGGTGCCTGGAGTGACGCTCGTCCCAAGCGTCCTTCGCCCAGAACAGCCTCCTTATTGAGGGAGCTGTTCCGCATCCACAGCTAATTACCCTCTAACTACCTGCTCCCCACTGGGCCCTGCCTGCTTTCTGCCTCCTGCCTCCTGCCTCCTGCCTGGGCAGGAGATGGTGTCTAATTGGAAGTCACTGTGCCAACCTGGCAGGACTCCACTCCTGCTGGGGGAGGCGGTCTGGGTGTGAGACTGGCCCCGCCTGGCTCCCGAAGGCCACTTCCAGCTGAGGGACAGCAAAGACAAGTCTGGCTTCGGCTGAGTTACTGAGCCAGGGAGGGCAGGATGAGAAGGGTGTCCGCTGGGCTCCTGTTGTTAGAGGCTCTGCATCGGTTTGTTTTTCTGTAAAAACAATCTAGAGTAGTGGCTAGAGGTATAAGGCTGGAGCCCAACAGGCCTGCTTGGAATCCTGACACTCTGATGACCAGCCCGTGGCTTTAAAAGCATCATCTGATCCTCCGTGTTCCCACCTGAAGAAAGTTAATGCTAGTGTGGGGCGGACGTGAGAAAAAGACACGGAGAACATAGCATAGAGCCCAGCTCGCAGCTGTGGCTACAGTCACACGCTCCTGACTCCGTCCTACCTCCCGGGGTTGAAGGCCCCTCCGGACCCTTGCACGCATGGTATCTCATTTAATGCTCACAACTGAATGAGGTTATTTGATTTTTTCGCAGGAAGAGAAACTGAGATTCAGAGAGGTAAAGTGATTTGCAAGATCCAAGCAGTAAGCAGAAGAGGTCTAATCCCATTGTTCTTTCTGTATCTCCTCCTGACATTCATTCATAAATATACATTTATTGGATGCCTAGTACGTGCCCCACTTGATTCTGGCAAGGACTGGTCTCGAGACTTTTGGTCACCTTCACAGCTGTGGCAAACACTGTAACTTTGTCACCCACCCCCTTTTCCCTGCAGGCCTCTGCTGTGGAGGTGAGAGAGACACATACTCAATTTCCCAGCCTCTTATAGCTAGAGATGTATCTGACCATCTGCTGGGGGGGGTTTGGGGCAATCAGTAGTGGGAGGTGGGTTGGTCTTTTAATGAAACCTTTGAATACTTCTAAAGATTTACAACTCCACTCATACAGAGAGCAGCTTCTACTCTCTTCCTTCCTTACATATAGACATGAGTTCTGGAGCTGCAGCAGCCACTGTGTGACCACGAGACCTCCCACGGAAAGAGGAAAACCAGTAAACTAAGGGTATCCAAGCAGACCGATTGGAATCCCGGCTTCCTGACAGCATTGTGGAGGCCCGAACTGCCACCCCAGTCACCCCCTCCCCATTGCTGCAGGGGCCCGATTTAGGCCAGTGGTTCTCAAATTGTGGTGCCTGCTCGAACAGCAGCATTGGGATCATATAGAAACTTGTTAAAAAAGCAAAATTTTACCCCTCCTTCACCACAAACACCTGCAAAACCAAAAACTCTAAGCAATCAGGGTCTTAACAGATCCCTCTCAGCGATTCTGGTCACACTGAAGTCTAGGGGCCCCTGGTTTAAATACCTTGTTAACCTGGCGCGTGTTTACTTGCATCTGAGTGCGGGTCTCGCTGGAACCACCTCTCTGAGCTTTTGCTCAGAGCCTTTTCTCTACCCAGAATCTCCCCCTTCCTTCTTAGTCTTTTAAATTAAATGCATTCATTTTAATCATAGAAACCCGGAATGGCAGAAAATTCAGCTGTTGCGATTTGGCAAGGTGGATGATTATATTTTGGATTTGATCTCAGCCGTCTTGGAGGGCTAGATATAGACAGGCAAAAAACTGCACAATTGTCCTACTTTTGAAAAATTTCTTGTTCCAGCTGGAACACTCAGAATCGGTGTCTGTCTCCCTCCCTTTCACATTAGACCAGGACTGATCCGCGCGCTCCGGTATCCTTACTCTCAGCATCCACAATTCCCCGGGGTCCTCCGCTCCGTAGGGCCTGTGCTGGCCCACGGCGAGAGGCTGTGACATCAAGGCTGTTGTTTTAGTCAGACTTTGCTGCGTAACAAACCGTGCCACATCTTGGTAGTCTGGAACCACAAGCATTTACTCTTTCCCTGGTTCTGAAGTTGACCGAGCAGTTGTTCTCTCTGTCTTGTCCATGTCCAGCTGGAAGGCCGGCAGTGGGGGGGCTGGGCCCTTCTCTCTCCACGTGGCTTTCAGCCTGGACTTCACAGCATGGTGGGTCTCAGGGCAGAGTTTCAAGAGGGCAAAGTCAGAAGCCGAAAGGCTTCTGAAGGCCTTGGCTCCAAAACTCATGCAACCTCACTTCTACCAGTTTTATTGGTGGGAGCAAGTCACAGGCCAGCCCAGATTCAAGGTGTAGATGCAAGAAACACCCAAACCCGTGGAGAATTTTTATGAGTTTATTGAGTCAAACGGATGACAATTATGAGAAAGAAAAATCTCAATGGGTTGAGGAAATGCTCCGGAGAAGGGCGGTCTCACCACTTATTTTATACACTAGACACAGAGGAGGAGACGTCGGAGGATCGCAGGAAGCCCACCAGTGGTGGGGCAACTGGGAGTTTCCCTAGACTGGCGGTAGGGGAAACCCATTGCGGGGTGGGGGGACTCTGGGACGGGGTAAGAAGTCAAAGGCAGAGACACGTACTTTTACACTGGCGGGTACATTATAGGGAACAATGAACACTCACAGCACACAGAGAAGGTATTTGGGGAACAAGCTGCAATGAGGGGTTCTGCGGTCTCATGCTCTGGGATGGTGGGTGTGCCCTGAGGGGTCTGGAGAACAAGATTACTCTGACAGGCCAAAGGTCTGTTTTCTCAGATGCAAAAAGACAATAGCCTCAGTTAAGGTAAAGATTGAGCTTTGTCAAAGAAGCTACAGGCCTAGGATGTGGCTGCCCAGCATGGCCCGCCTTTAGTTAGGAATGTGTATGTTCAGACCATCCTGCGCAGTTGCTTTTGGTCTCTGAGTCTGCGGGGCCTGTGGTGCTGGCCTCCCCTGAGCTTGACGGGTTTGCTCTGTGGCTCCTTTCCATCCACACTGGGGATGGGAACACAGGCTCCACTGCCGGCTGAGAGACTCCCATAGCAATGTTGCGGAGAGAAGGACATCCCAGCGGGGGAGGAATGTATGGCCTTGAGGCAGTTCACCACAGTGTCTTTCTTGCTTCCATTTGGCTTTCAATCCCCCACATGACTTCGTGTTTCCTCCGAGAAACTTATTATTCTAAGTCCATCCTCAGTTCCTGGTTTTCTGTGAGTCAGAGATTACTTAGCTGCAAGGAAGAGAAAGCACTCAAACCAGCTCAAGGAAGGTCGAAGAGGGTACAGATCCCATGGAGACAGAATGGCGTCAGGCCTCATGGAACCTGGAGCTGCGAGGGACCAACAACATATCTTCATCTCATTTACTTCCTCTCTCTCCTTCTGTGTGGTGTGTCTTCTGTGCTTCTCTCTCTGTCTCCCTCTGTCTCTCTCCCTTTTTTCCCCCTACCGACTCTGCATCCTTGTGGCTTCTTTCCTCCCTATAATTTTGGCCCAAGATACGTAAGAGAGAGTCTGTTGGTCTGGGGGGAGAGGAAGTGCAGAAGAGAACCTTGCCAGTGCTGACTTGCTGTGGTGTCCAAACTGGCCCTAGCTCCTCAGTCCCTTACAGACCCAGAAGCCACCACTCATTAACCAGAGAGTTCACATCTCTAAGTTCCTAGAGACGTCTCTAAGTTCATATTTTATTAAAGGAAAATGGGTTCCTGCCCTGGCTGGTGTAGCTCAGTGGATTGAGCACAGGCTGCGAACCAAAGGGTCGCCAGTTCAATTCCCAGCCAGGGCACATGCCCGGGTTGTGGGCCAGGTCCCCAGTGGGGGACACATGAGAGGTAGCCACACATTGATGTTATTCTCCCTCTCTTTCTCCTTCTCTTCCCCTCTCTCTAAAACTAAATAAATAAAATCTTTAAAGAAAAAGAAAAATGGGTTCCTGACCTCTCAGTGGGCTGGCTCCCCTGGATCAGCTCCCGATGTCCAGGAAGACATGACATAAAAATGGCTTCCCAGCTGCACCTGTGCCACTGGGCGGTGGGCATGGCATTTTCCAGGGGCAGTAGGCTGCTGGAATTCAGCCACGACTCACTCTGGGATGTTGGGACCCAGCGAGAACCCTCTGATGTGTCTCCAGGAGACCAAGGTAAGGGGACACCAGGAGACAGAGTTTTGCTAGTCCATGGACCAACCCTCCCCACTTGGACCTTTTCTTCCAGGTCTCCTCAGGAGTTGCTGTTTTTCTCCCAGAGGGCGAGCCATTTCCTGTTTTCATGGGTGAGGTGCTCTCCACCCTGCGCCAAGCAAGGGCTTGTGAGCTGGTCCTCCCTTCTTTGAATGCTTGGCCATCTTTGAGCTTCCGGTTCTCCCTCAGCTGAAGGGCTGTGGGCCCCTTCCTCACACATTGGGGGAGGAGCAAAGGTAGCAAATGTCAATGCCTAATATAGTTTATGGTACTGGAAACCCTCAGAAATGATGGCTGAACCCCCATAACGATAATGGTAATAATTAATAGCAGGTAGCACTAAAGAAGAAGCTCTCTTGGCCTGTGTGTTTTGAAGGGACAAATCTTTAGCTGCTTACAGAGCACCGGGACCCTTCAGCCCTGGGGGCACGAAAGTGGCATCAGGGTGGGGTGTGACTCAGTCAAGTGACACCTTGGGTCTCGATGCCTGGTGTGCGTGCGTGCGTGCGTGTGTGTGTGTGTGTGTGTGTGTGTGTACAGAGGGCCTCTGAGAACCTACAGCTCCCAACATTCCAGCTCTTCTCATAGTTGTGTCCCGGGGTGTGGGGGAGGGGGCGGTTCCTGCAGCAGATTAGAACGGTGTCTCTGGACCAGGGCCCATGGGCCTTTCTACTTACTCCCAAAGTTGGCTAGCCCCTCAGGAGGTCCAGGGCCCAGCGCCCAGGGTCAGTGCTGGGACATTGTGTGTGATTTCTGGGGGCAGACATCCCATCGATGGATTTTGCAGACAGGTCTTCTCTCTTCTCATCCTTCTGCTTGGTGGCCACAGCCTGCTTGGAGCACCCCTGTTGGAACAGGGGGTCAGGACTGGGTCAGGCAAAATGCAAATTTGTGATTCACATCCCAGACAGCAGCCAAGACTGGAGATCCAGGCATCTGTGTGCATGTGGGGGTGGAGGCTGGCCCCTTGCTTGCTGGCTTTGGAAATCTGGTGACTCAGATGACAGCTGTTGGCCATCCTGCTTCTGAGATCTAAATGAGATTGTCTTCATGGCCTTAGTTCCAACACCCAGTGACGTTCAAAGCCTCCTCCTATCCTTCTGCTAATTCCCAGTGGGAGCGGGGCGAAGAGGAAACGAGAGGTGCTTACCTTGTGGAGGTGCTGCCTCTGAGCTGTGCCTCACCAACCTTGACATGAAATCTGCCTGGTTTCTAGAACAGCAGCAACAACAAATATTTACAGAAAGCATTCATGAGTCAGTATTTTCTACTGGAAATTGGTTTGGAAAATCTGGGGATGGGCCTCTTCTCAGGATGCACAGCCTCATTCCCTTCCCTGCCACTTCTTGACTTTGCTAGCAGTGCAGCGTAGCAGTCACGCGCTCAGCTTTGGAGTCAGGCTGCCTGGGTTCATACCCCAGCTTTGCCGCTGCTTACTCACTGTGCAACCCTGGCCATCTTCCCTCACCTTTGGTTTTCTCCACAAAATGGGGTTACTAATGTTACCTGTCCCAGTGGTAGTCCTGAGTCTGGGACAAATTAAAAGGGATAATGATTGTAAGGCACAGCAGGTCCTCTGATTACATCTTTTCATTTAAGGTTGATGAGATGCCCTAGGGACTTAATTTTGTTTACGTCAATTAGCCTATGGTGGCAATTGGTTTCATTATGGGTCCTTTTGAGAATGTTAAGTGAGGGCGGTGCCTAGCTCATACAAGTGCCCAGCAACTGGTGGCTATAACCCCTTTCACTTGCAAACTGGGACTGATCACAGTGCTTATGTCAGAGGGTGGTTGTGAGGAGACTCCATGAGTTGGGAACAGGTTTTTGCTTTTAGGCGGTGCACACTGCTGTTAGCGTGACCACGCAGTGGGTCCTGCCCCATGGCCGCCCTTGGTTTCTACCAGTTTTCTAAGCCTGGTCCCCGGCCTTCCCAACAGTCCTGTGAGCTCCTCAGTCTCCATCTGTGGAGGGGACTCCTGCTCCCCCCAGCAGCATCTCCCCTTCTCCTGCAGTAGGGGAGCCGCCAGTGGCCGCTCAGAACACAACTGCATTGCCCAGCCTCCCTCGCTCCAGGTGTGGCCATTGAGCAGGCTCTAGACAATGGAGTGTGAGCCAACTGATGTGTGCATCTTCCCGGGGGTCCCCTGAAGGCACCCTTCCCCCGTTCCCCTTCCTGCTGGCTGGAATGTATAGATGCCAGAGAGCCTTCCTGGATCACATGCTGGAGGCCTGGAAAATTCGTGGAGCAGAACCACCGCAACATTTCGGCTACTTACTAAAGAAGGAAGTTCTACCCATCTTATTTAAGCCATTGTTATTTCTGGTCTTCCTTTTCTAGTAGCCTCAGGCCTTATATAGCACTGGTACTTCTCATAGATTTTCTCAGCTGCTTCAGCTAGCCAGAGAGGGTTCCTTTGTCTAGTCTTTTTTGTTCTTTTCTGTTCTTCTCTCTCTTTTTTTTTTTTGCTTTTCTCTTTCTCCCTCTTTCTTTTCTTTCTGTTCATTTTGTAATCGGCACCTTGATTGCTGTGATGTGCTGAGCACAAAGTGTGCACATTCCTTAGTGGGGGTGGGGACACCAGTAAACATCAGCTATTATTCTATTATTCTACATCATCCCGCACCCCCCTGTTCTGGGTGCCCTGGGACCTGCAGTCTTCCTCATTCCAGGGAAGTGCCTCCCTCACTCTGAGGCTTTGGCACAAGGCCCACAGTTCCTACCTTCCTCCCAGCACTTGTCAAAATATTTTTTCCCAAACAATGTTATATTTCCTCCTATGAGGAGCTCTGGTGCCAGCTGTTAGGTTAATAAAAGTTCTTTCACTCTGATAGGGTTGCTTTGTTTTGCCTGTGAGTCTGGTGTTCAGCATTTCTGTTCTTTTGATTTCTAACTGGAACACAAAACCCGAGGGACCTGGGCTCATGGCCTATGGAGAGAGGCCTGCTGGGTCAAGGTCAGCAGCCCCAGAGCTGAGCCACAGGGCTGAGTGGCAACTGGAGAGTGGCAGATCCAAAAGGGCCCCGAGAGGCCCTGTGGGAAAAGCAAGGCCGTGGCTGGGTATTACGTGGTGAGCCAGAGGCCACACCAGGAGTTCTGCTTCCTGGTCAGTGAGTCTGCTGCTGGACCAGAGAATCACCTAGGTTCTTCCTGTGAGTGTGCGTGAGGGATATAGAAATATCAGATTTGGGTCCTCTCCTCCCTGGACTCGCAAGCTCCTGGAATCTCTTCCGGGACTCACATGTTCCCCAAAGTCAATGCCATGTGGTAGAGAGTGATTCTGACTAAGAAGGCTGTGGGCACCAAGGAGGGGGGGCTACTTGTCTCAGAGAGGGAGCATGGGGAGACTTTCTGGAGGAGGGGGCGTTCCAGTTGGCTCTGGAAGGACAGGGAGGTTAGGGCATGAAGGCTTTTCAGTGATAGGTAACTTTCGTACTGGGTTGGCGAGCATGACAGAGATGGCCCCGCCTCCAGGAGCTGATAGTCTGGAAGAGAGACAGTGAGCGAGCATAATCACACAAGTCAGTATCTAATTTTAATTGCAAAGGATGCTGGGAAGAAGATCAGGAGACCATCCAATAGGCCCTGACCCAGCCGGGATCAGGGATGGGTCTCCGAGGAGCTGTCATTTCATCTGAGAGCTGGAAGGAGTTATTGTATCAGAGATGGGCAGAACTTTAACCAGTTGAGCTACCTGGCCAGGGCTCTCCCTCTCTTAAATCCCCAAACCGTGTGGATGTCCTCTCTGCAGGTAACATCACACAAGCTTTGTAGTCAGAGTGACCATGGTTGATCTGCAGTTGGATCCGCCACTAGTAGTTGTTTCTTAGGGAAGAAAGTGGCTCTCTGAGCCTCAGTTTCCTTATCCATATAATGGGTATATGTGCCTTCTTCCTGTGTTGCTGCGGAGAATTAATGCAGGTGAGGTGCCTGGCACAAGTTGGGCACATGGTCCTCTAGGTGGCATTTGCTGTGGTTACTTGTATTGTTTGTTCTGGATTAAGCATTCGAAAACGTGCCTCATCTCCCTACCACACGGCTCTCGAGCTTGACCATGCATTAGTCACCTAGAGGGCTCGTTGAGAGATAGCTAAGCCCCCAGAGTTTCTGATTTACTGGGTCTGGGCTGGGACTACAAATATGCATTTCTAGCAAGGTCCCACGGGACGCTAGAGCTGCTGCTGCTGCTGCTGCAGGCTCAGGAACCATGCTTTGCTTGACTGCAAAGCTGCTTTGTGATGGGCCCAAAGTTGATCTTGGGAAGCAGACTTGAAAGAAGAACTTCTCAGCAGATAAGTCTGAGCTGGGGAACAGCACCTTTGTGGAAGATTTCACAAAAGAACTAATCCTTGAGCTGAGTATTGAAGGCCCAGGAGAAATTTGCAAGATGAGCTAGACAAAGAGCCTCCCCAGCAAAGGGAACAGCTGGTGCAAAGGCAAGAACCCAGAAGAAAATATGGCACATCAAGACACAGTGCCCATCTTTCCTAACTCCTATGACATTTTTAGAGGACACATGGAACAATGGGGCACTTGGCCCGGCTGTTATTTGCGCATTCGCAGATTTCTCTGAAGGGCTGGAATGATGAACAGCTCATCCTGGAAGGTGTAAGAGGGTCCGAGCCCACGAGAGACAGCTGGAGCTTTGGAACGAAAAGGCTGTCTTAACACCCTCCAGACAGGCCGACTTTGATGATTCTCACACAGCTGTGATATCGCTCACACAGAATAGTACAGAGACTCATGAAAAAAATTCTTTAATCCCAGTACTGCCCCTCCCGTGGACTATTTTCACATCCTCAGGAGCGGCTCAAACGCTGGCATTTCCAGGGCGTGCTTGGTGGGAGCAGTAGGGCAGACTATGTAAAATGAGGTCTGAACTCGAAACCCAGGTTGCCAGTGAACTCGAGGACGCAGCTATGTTCTGGGGAAGCTTCCCTTCCACTAGCCCCGGCCCCTTCTCCTCTTCCGTCTCCATCTCGCCTGTTGCCTGGCTGCTTTCTGCTGTTTACATTGCACCCCGGAGAACACAGTTAGTCACTCCTTGAAATACCAGTGACACATTAATGGAAGGTCAGCAGTGACGCACGCAGCAGGTTCTAGGCGTTTGAAGGTGCCTGTGCTGAGCTCGGGGCCCCGGGGGCTGCTGGGGCCCTGTACCTCCCTGGGGGACTGCAGGCTGGATGCCTGCAAATGCCACCACCTGCATCCACGTCCCGTGTTAGTTCAGTCCCTACCATGTGTGAGGCTAGTTGCTATAGGACGAGGCTGTGGCTCTGTCTACTCTGTCCAATGACCTCTCCGATCAAGCCCCTACTGTGCGAGGTCCCTATGCTAGGGCCTTCCCTGAGCATTGTCCCGAAATGAGGCAGGCACTAATATGTCCATGTAATAGAGGGAAAAGTGAGTTTCAAGCAGCTTAACTCAGCAAGGCAGTCGAGGGGAGTATGCTGTATGGGTTAAGAGTGTAGACCCTGGAACCAGCCTCTCTGAGTTCAAGTCTCAGCTCTGCGCTAACCCACTGTGTGATCTTGGGTGAGTTACTTTACTCTCTGTGCGTCTGCGTCCTCCTCTGTAAAACGAAGGTGTCTTTGAGGGTCACATAAGCTAAGGTATGCCAAGCACTTAGGACAATGGCTGCCACGTTTGTGACAGTTATATCGCTATTATTAAATTAACTCTTGGGCTGACCCATGCTGGCTTGCCACCCCTAAGGCTGATTTATGGGACGTAGGGGAATAAAGACGTGAGGGTCACAAAGGTGTCTGTAATCTGTACTCCAGACTCTCATAGGTTTGAACGCTACCGTGTGACTTTGGTCAAGTCTCCTGACTCTCTGAGCCAGTTTCCTCATCTTTAAAATGCTGTGTCATGGGTGGCTTGAGGACTAAAGAGCATAATGACAGCTTGGTGTCGGGGTTAAGAGCCAGGCTCTGGAACCACACTGCTTGGGTCAAGTTCACAGATATACCATTTTCCAGCTGCAAACTTTGGGTAGGTTACTCTCTTTCTCTGTGCCTGTTCCCTCATGTGTGACACAGGAGCGGCGATAGTTCCCACATCATCAGGGGATGAAGTGCACTGTCCCACACAGAGCCCTTTGAGTGGCACTTTGCACATCATAAACGCAGCACGAGTGTGTGCTGAGATCATCATGCCGGCAGCCACTGTAGGCCTGGCACATAGTAGGTGCTCGATAAACAGCAGCAATGAGGAGGAGGGGGCGAGGAGGCTACAAAATGCAGCCTTTCCTCTTTCTAACTGCGAAGTCTCTGGGCCAAGAATCCTCAGTCTGGACTGCACATCAGACCAAGGTGGGGACTTTTTAAGGACACCAGCACTCAGGACCCACACCCCCGAGATTCTTACCTAATTGGTCTACATAGGGCCTGGCATTGAATGATTTATTTAAAATCATCATAGAATTGCCTCATGTCCCAGGCAATTCTAACAAGCAGCCAGGACTGAGAAGTGCTGAGTTAGAAAATAACGGAGGGGCCCACTTGGAGGAGATATTTTAACTAAGTAGATCAGGGCAGACCTCTCTGAGGAGGTGACATGTGAGCTGAGGTCTGAACGGCGACAAGGAGGGAGCCAGGCACAGACCTGGTGGGGGACTTTTCAGAGAAGAGAGCAGGTGCAAAGGCCCTGAGGCAGCCATGAGCTTGGTGTGTTGGAAGAAAAGCGGGAAGGCCAGGGTGGCAGAGAAATCCACGAGCTGAAGACCAAGTGCAAGATGGCAAGTAGGAGAAACTGAGTCCCCCTCCAGACAGAGGAACTAAGTTTAGCCCTTGGGCTAGGCTGGGGGCATCCACCACTCCTATCTGTAGCTGAAAATGTCTGTTGATTCAGGCCTCAAACTCCCAGGAGATTTTCCTCCCCACCATCAGCCCAAGAGGGATCCTTTTTGACAGAAAGGGAGGGAGTCATGATAGGGCCAGAGGGGGAGGAAGGTAAGAGAGGCTGGGCTGAGTGCCCCCTGGGGTCCATCACAAAGGCCACTCGAGCTGGCGGCCACTCCGGCAGCGAGGGGCAGCAGGGCTGCCAGGAAAATGCCAGCCTCCCGTGAAGGCTTAATTCCTCTGCCCGCCGCTGCTGGGTAATAGCTTGGCAGGGAGCAGGTGTGTCTGTTTTCTGGCCCAGTTATCTGGGAGGGGAGGGCGGGAGCCTCAGTGGGCGTGTCTGTCGCCATGTGCGTGCCCTGGTGGTAAGGAGTATCTGCGTGGAAGTGCCTGTGTGTCTGTCTCCTGCAGAACTTCACGTGTGTGTGTGACATCCTCATAGGTGAGTGTGCTGCTGGGTGGCATGTCTGTGTGTCCTTCTCATGTCTGTCTGTGTGTCTGTATATTGCAATGACTTGTGTTTCTGTCTTACTCATATCAGAGCACGCTACATCTGAACCTAATTTTACCATGTGTGGTGGTTGTGGGCCTGCGGGTGTGCACATGTGCACACACACATTGGCCTAAATGAAACCTTGGCCTTCCAGGGCCGTCTAGCCCCTCCTCCATGGCCCATCTCCTCAGTGGCTGAGCAGGACTGCAGTCCTCGGCCCTGGAGCCGAGCAAACACTCATTGCTATACCGAGTCTGCTGAGAATAGGTCTTAGGCCGGCTCCTTTGGCCAGGGCTGTGGACTGGTCACTGCCACATCACGTCAACATTCGTGCTTTGTACTGTAGGGCCAGACGGGTCCCAGGTGCATCCTGGGCCTGGCTCTGACATGGGCTGGACTACGAGGCCTGGCCTGGGGCCGCCTGAGCCCTTGTGCATTGTCTGTGTGTGTGAGTGTGTGCACCACAGGAAGAGCCCCCGTGTCTGCACAGGCTGCCCCCTAACAGCCAGCGTTCAGGGAGAGGTGCAGAGGAAGAGGAAGTGACTCCCCTCCATGGGACTTGGGAAGCATTATCAGCCCAGGGCCAGGACCAGAGGATATGAGACCTTGGGGAGCCTCTCTAGTCATCAACAGGGAGGGGAGGGGTTTCCATGGAAACACTTCACAGCTTCGGGCTGAACCCTTGCTCATCAGCCACTCATCCAGCATGAATTGAGCGTTTGCTCTGGGTCAGGCCTTTAACCTGGACTGATATCAATCACACCAAAAGCAATCATCTACTGTTGATCTACAGCAGCCCCATCTACTCAAACCACACACACACCTTGCTCCTCTCACTACCTTGCAGACCCCCTGGCCTCCTGGCAGACCCTCTGGCTTCCTAAGCCTCACTCACCCTGGCCCCTCCTCAGGGCCTTTGTGTGTGCTGGTCCCTATTGCTAGAACCTCCTTTCTCCTCATATTTCAGTGGTTGGCTCCCTCTCACCAGCTAGGTCTCACCTAGAGGTCACCTCCCCAGAGAGGCCTGCCCTGGTTCCCTCCACATCACATCTCCGTCACATGCTGCTTCAGAGCTTGTACGACCACCTGACATTGTCTCATTTTTGTGTGTATTCGTTCTGTGTTCCCCTGTGTGAATATACACTCTGTGGGAGCCCTTGTCGGTCTTATTCATCCCTGTAATTCTAGGATCAGTGCCACAGGTAGTAGGTGTTTCATAAATATTTATTGGCAGTTAATAAGTTTATTGAACACTTGGTATGTTCCAGGCACTGAGTATTATTATTTCATTTCAACCTCACAATAACCCATAGCCACCCATCGTATGCAATTAGTATCTCCATCCTCCTGATGGAAAACAAAGTTCAGAGAGGTTAAGAAACCTGCCTATGGTCACCCAGCTAGTAAGCAGGAGAATTGGGGTTTTTACCCATGTCTCTTTGGTACTGCTGCATGCTCTCAACACTGCTCTGTCGTGATCAGGAAAGCAGGAAGAGTAAGAAAAGCCTGGCCAAGGATACGGACGCACACACAGGTGTATCTATTGCCGTGAAACGAGCCACCCCAAAACTCAGTAGCTTCAAACAACCAACCCTAATTGTTTATGATTTAGGGTTTGGTAATGGGGAAGGTTCAACTAGGATGGTGCCTCTCTGCTCACGTGGTGTTGGCTGAACTGTGTTTAGGCAAGAGGAAAGGTCAGAAGGAAGGTGAGCTGAGAGCTGGCCAGTCCCAGAGGGCCTCTTTGCATGGCTGGCGTTTGGCTGGGGCTGTCAGCTTCCGTTTGCCTCCGCACGGCCTCTCCAGGGGATTTGCTCGGGCTTCTTCATGTGGCAGCTAGGCTCTAAGACAGCAAGAGTAGAAGCTGCAAGTCCTCTTAAGAAATCATCTTCATTGACTCCAAATTCCTAAATTGTCTGAGTGAGGAAATTGAGGCTCAGAGAGGGGCACAGTGAGTGAGAATGGGGGGCTACGCTCCTAGTCCAGTGCCCCTCCCTGGGCCAGAACTCATCGAGTAGAAGGAGGGACCTCGCGGGGCCGCTACCCATGGGCGCCTCAGGAATTGTCTTTCAGGCCCCACAATTCCCCTGGGGAATGGAAAGAAGGAGGAGTTGGTTTCGCGACCTCTAGAGCTGTCTTAGTCAGTTAGGGCTACCAAAACAAAATACTATAGACAAAGCGGCTTGCAAACAACAGAAATTCATTTCTCGCAGCTCTGGAGGCCAGACATCCAAGGTTAGGGCGCCAGTGGGGTTGGGTTGCCGTGAAAGCCAACTTCTGGAGTGCAGACTGCCAACTTCTCGCTGTGCTCCCAGCGTGGCAAAAGGGCCAGGCGGCTCCGTGGGGCCTCTTTGGTAGGAGCACTAATCCCATTCCTAGGGCTCTGCCCGCACGACCCCAGCCCCTCCCAAAGGCTTCACCTCCTAATAACCTCACCTTAAGTTTTCAACATCACAAATTTTGAGGGGAAGTCAACATTCAATCTATAGCGAAGCCTCAAGCTTACTCAGCCAAAGGTCAACTTAGAGCTAATCCCCAAGGCTGACCTTGTCCCTCTCAGTCATTTCAGGAGTCAGGATCCTGGAATCCAAACCCCAGTGTTGCTCCGCTCCCGTCCTCCCTCCCCACCACCCCAACCCTGTACAATACTTGTTCAGGTCCCTCGACTGGACCGTGATGGTGCCGTCCTCTGGAAATGCACACGCAGCGCGCTCAACGCGCCTCATCAGCTGACCGTTCTCATACCTGACATCCCTCAGGGTTGTGTTTATTGTCACCTCCCCCACCCGAATGCCAGCCTCTTGAAGGCACAGGCTGATTTCATTCGCAGCTGCAACTTCAGTGTCTAGGACTCTGCCTGGCCCGTGGTGGGCGCTCAGCAAAGATCTGTGAGTGGTCAATCGAACCACGGTGTAGTGTCAGAGACTAGGAAGGATTTGGGTCTTGGTGGAGCCACACTTTAAACCCATGCCAACAGGGTTCCCGTTCTGGCGTGGCCCCTGACCTGCTGTGTGATCTTGGACAAGCTGCTTAACATCTCCGGGACACAGTTCTCCACACGTGTGCTGGGGCACCGTGCCCAGGGCCTGATAGACCCTGATTCCCAAGCTTCACCCCAAACGTCCACATTCAGGTGAAGAAAATGAGGATCAGAAGGTGCCCAAGGCCACACAGATTTGGGGCCAGGCTAATATTTAAACACAGACCGGTCTGACTCCAAATCTATATCTCTGCCTCCCGAACCCTATTTCTGCATCTGCCCCCTGAGGGTCAGACAAGAAGGTTCAGCAGGCGGGTGCTGCTCAGGTTCTTGCCCCTCACGTGCCCCCCACCCACCCACCACCCACAGCTGCAGAACCGCAGCCTTCCGGGGAGAATGCCAGCTGAACAGGACGGCCGCTCTTACCGGACACATTCTGGCCACATGATTACAACTCATTTCCCAGCAGCTACTGGCAGGCGCTTATTCCCTTTTAGAAGGACAACATCAGCGGCATGTTTACGGTTTAATGTTTGTTTTTTCCTCTGCAACTCCCCACAAAACTACTGGAGAACACTTCAGTCTGCATGCTGCCTCTTCTTAAAGTGGCCACACTGGCCTTTCACGGAAGCTCGGGCACAGCCACCTCTTCCGTCAGCCCGTCTTGCACCCCTAATCGCTCACCCCCATTCCTCTCAAAGTTGGGCTATGGGACCTGCATGTCTGTCCCTGAGAGACCCGAGCCCCCGGGGCCCACCACCCCAGACCTGGGCAGAGGTGACCGGGAGTGTCTTCCCTCTACAAGGGGTGGCTTTGGGGACAGCATATTCTCCTGCTGTAACTGTTCATTGTTGTTGTTTATATAACTTTTTAATTTGAAATCAGACTCACAAAACGTTGCAAAAACAGTTGAGAGTTCTCATGCTGCACCCAGGTCCCCTTAGTGATAATATGTAAAGAAACCAAAGCACGTTGTCAAAGCCAGGAAACTGATGTGGGCACGCTATTAGCTGAGATACAGACCTCACTCAGATTGCGCCAGTTTTTGCACACACGCCAGCTGCATTGTTTTCAACCTCGCAATTGTAACAGTTGCCCAAGCTCCCAGTTTAGAGTCAGCTGAGTTAGGAGGTTAGTGAAGACAAGCAACAGTTCCCAGGCCTGCTCCCCTCCACTTCCTCTTCTCCAGAAACAGCCTCTTTCAATTCCTTCAGCAGACCATCTGTGCTTAGCTCCTGCAGCTACAGACATGCTTGCATTGTTCTATGTTTTTAGTGGTAGGCCTTGCCCATTGCTTCCCTGCTACAGGAGAGGCCATTTTAAATCTCTGTCCTTCCCTCCCTGACCCACACTCTCATCCCTCGCATCCTCCCCAAAGAGCCACGCCATAATTTGGAGAGACTGGTGCTCAGTGTTACAACTGTTAAGAGTTCTTCGTTTGCTTAGTTTTCTGTGCACTGATCCCTAATATTATTTTAATTCAAACTCTTCGCCAATGTCCAAAGCTTTCTTGGGACTTTCATTCACATTCAACTTTCCATCAGTTTCATCATTTTGAAAGAGTTCTCTCCTGGAACCTTCTGGCATTTCCAAACTGAACTTGGCCTCTGCAGCTGGCGTCCTGGGATCTCCCTCCCCCATCAGCCTAAGGATCCCTTCACCTCTCTTCTGACTTGGATGTCCTGCTTCCTGAACCCCAGTCTTCCTGTTTCATGGTTCACCCCCTCGTTTTATTGGAGCGCATCCTTCAGAAGTTTCCTGAGAAAGAGGAGGCGGGAGGTAAGTGTCTCAAGACTTTGCATGTCTAGGATATCTTCATATTTTTGGCTTGACATAGAATGAAATTGGCATGAAATTTTTTTCAGAATTGTAAAGGTGTTGCTCCTTTGTCTTCTCGTTTCCTGAGTTTCTGTTGAGACGTTGAAAGCCTTGCTGATTCCGTGTTTACTTCTCTGCACGTTTGTCGACTCTTCCCTGTGCAGCCAACAGCCTGAAATTTCCCACTGACCTTCCCTGATGGAAACTGGCTCTGTGCACTGTGCTGATTACTTCTGATCTTGAGATGCATGTCCTTCATTTTGGGGTCATTTTCCTCAACTATTTCAGTGATATTTTCTCCCCACCATTTTCTTTTCCTTTTTTTGGCTAAGATTTTATTTATTTATTTTTAGAAAGAGAGGAAGGGAGGGAAAAAAAGAGAGAGAAACATCAATTGGTTGCCTACCATGCACGCCCCATCGGGGACCATACCCACAACCCAGGTATGTGCCCTGACTGGGAATTGAACCAGTGACTTTTTGCTTTGCAGGACGATGCCCAACCCACTGAGCCACACCAGTTGGGGCCTCTTTCTCTTTCTAGAACTCCTATGATTTGAGTATTGGAGCTCCTGTCCCAGGCCTGTAATTTTCTTATCATTTATCTCCTCTTTTCAGTGATTTATTTCACTACATATTCTTGAGAAATGTCCTCAGCTTCATCTCCCAAGTCTTTGGTTGAGTTTTATATTTCTGCTCCCGTATTTTTTTCCAAGAGCTCTTCTTGTCCTCTTTGTTCCTTTTTTAATGGCATCGTGTTCTTTTTTCATGGATGCATTATCTTGTTATCTCTCGTTGGACCTGGGGTTTTTATTTTTATTATGTTTATGCATCTTTATGATTTTTTCTCTGTGCATACTGTCTTTTCCATCCCACAGTAAATGCAGCCCCCATGAGCTCTCACTACCCCTCCCCCCACTCCGCCAGACATTGCTCACCAATCATGACGCTCCTTCCCACGGAACCTAGGGAATTTCTTACCTTGGCACTTCTGCTACTTGGACAGAATCATTCTGGGCTGGAGACAAGGTGGGGTGTGGAAGTAGGGCTGTCCCACGTGCTTTAGGACTCTAGCAGCATCTCTGGCCTCTACCGCCTAAATGCCCTAACTCCAGCCCACCTGAGACCTGACATCTAGAAGTGTCCCCAGGGGGACAAAGTTGCCCCTGGTTGAGAACCACTGGCCCTGATTCAGCCTCAGCATCCTTGTCAACACAGGGCTCCAACAGCCACTGTCACCCTGAGCTGGCCCAGGGAATGAAACCTGTGGCAGCGCTGGCCATGTCATACAGTTCCAAGGCCTAGGACGTTAACAACGTAATCTGGCAATTCTATGACCCAACTTCAGAGCCTTGTGTCTGAGGGTGACAGCAGACCCGAGCTGCCACTTCGTGAGAATAGACAGAGATCAGCCCCGGGCTGAGGGCTTCAGCCCTACTGTGCTGAGTCTCACATTAACAGCTGTGGCCCTGGTCGCATGGGGCTCCCAGAACCACCCAAATGTATCAGGGATGGGGGAGAGTTGTTCTTTGTCTGGTCTGCAGAGTATGGAGAGAAGGTGTGCTGGTGACCAGATGTCATCAGGGTCCTGACCGCTCCTGACCTTGATCTTTGCACAGAGCCTGGGTCCTGGCAGGGAGTCAGAATAGCCTCAGGGCGATCATGCCTGTCACCACGCAGGTTCCTGGGCCCCAACTCAGGGCTTCTGAGTCGGCATCTTGGAGGCAGGGTCTGCAATCTGCCTTGTTAACCAGCTCTCTGGCTGAAAACTAGCGCCCTGGGTAAAACACAACAGACGTCGACTCTAATTCAAGTCCTGGTCGTGCTTCTTGGTGATACGCCACCCAAATAGCTAATATCTCTAAGAATGACTAATACCTGTTCAGGGTTCGTTACGTGCCAAGCAGTGTGCTCAACTTGAGCATGCGTTAGCTTAGTTAATCAATCACTCTATGGCCGGTTTTATTTTTAACATGTTTTAGATGGAAACAAAGGCGGTTGTGTTACTCAGGATCACACAGCTCGGAGGCGGGCAAAGCTGGGACCTGTACCGAGCGGTCTGCTGCCACACTCTTTGCAATGACACTAGATTCTCGACAGCTGAGCACAAGCTCTGGCTGCAGGGGATCATGAGCTTTGCTGTCATGTCCTACGTGAACGAAGGGTAGCTTTTGTTATCGCCAATGCTATGAGGCAAGAACCATTAGCCCCATTGCATGAAAGACACTGAGGCTCGGAGACCCTAGGCGACTGTTTCTAGAAAGTAGCAGAGTCAGGACTCGGACCCAAATCTGCGTGACTTCCAAGCCTCGCTTCTCAAGCTTCCTGGGTTCAGTCCCTCCCCTGCCCGCTCTGGGGGCAGGTATGATCCGTAAGCAGGTTCTCACAAATAGGCAGGTGAGTTTGACCTCCGGTCCTGCCCCTCTGGGGGTGTTGTAATGCCCTGCCCAGGACTTTGTCCGTATCATCCCCCCCTTGACCCAGATAGCCAAAGACACTCTGCGGCATGAGAGCGGGTGGTTTCAGCAGATAGGGTGAATTTTAGGGTAGAAAGTTTAGATTTTTCAATTTCTCACCAATTCAATCACCCAATGAATTTTTGTAAGTCCAACCATATGGCAAGACTGAGGAAGTAACAATGAATTAAATAAAAAAGTTTCCATCCTATTGGGATGAGACAACCTGTAAAGGGAATAATAAATACATAATTCAAAATAAGTTAGGCTAAGGGGAGAGCAAGCAGCAGAGAGGGGATAAGGAATGGCCTCTCTTGGGAGGTGACAATTGATGGGATGACCTACAGGAAGCCACGGAGTGAGCTGCAGGGACATCTGGGTGGGGGGACCTCAGAAGAGGCAGGCAAGGAAGTGTGTGAGAGAGGGTGGGGGGGCCCACACAACGTGCTGGGCTGGGGGAGAAAATGTCATTCCTGCGGAAATAGTTCTGACCAAGTTCACTTGAAGTCTCTAAGACAATGAGGGGAAAAGGAAGACGCCAGCTCTGGCCAGACCAAAATTAGGTCGCAGCTGAGCTTTCTGCAAGGAGAGCAAAGAGGCTTCCTTCCCTGGTGGCCCTGAGCACTTCTGGAGGGGAGCGGACCAGGGCCTCCCTGCTCACCCCTGAACATGGAGTACTGGGGGGCCTTTCAGACATCACATGGGAACTGAGGCCCTGCTATCACGTAGGCTTTCTATCAGGGGTTGTACACACCACCTTGCAACCTGGGGGTAGGAAGTACTGATTGCATTTTACATCTGAGGAAACTAAAATTAACTTTGTCCCTGGAAGGTGACAGAAAAATAGCTTGAGCCCAAATCTGTGCAGAACCCATGTTCTTGCAATTACATGATGCCAAGAAGACCAAGAGCTTTAGAAGCAATTACCCAGACTGCAAGGTGAGAAGAGCAGAACATCCAGAATGTCCACTACACGGGTGGATGAATGGGTAGGTGGATGGATGGAAGGTGGATGGAAGGTGGATGGATGGTGGATGGACGGGTGGATGGATGGATGGGTGGGTGATGGATGGAAGGTGGATGGATGGGTGGGTGAGGGATGGATAGATGGATGGATGGATGGATGGTGGATGGAGGGATGGAAGGTGGGGGAATGGATGGACAATGACAGACACAGATAAGCAAGCAGACCTTTTTCTATAACTTTTGTGCCTATGTTTTCAAAAAATGTATGTCCCTTTTTGAGCCTCAGGGTCTCCATCTAAAAAATTAGAGGGCTGAACTTGACCAGGTATTTTCAAACTTTTGTTTTAGCGAAATCCTTTCGTTAAAGCTACCTAGCAGGGAAGTTAGGCATGATGAAAGAATTGTTCTGGATGGGGTTGGGGAAAGAGGTGGGCAGGGTACAAGAAGCTCTGCTTCTGGACCCACCCTCATGTTCTGTAGGAGCACCAGAGACACCTCTGCAAGACCAAGGAAGGCCTTGGAGAAAGGTGATCCAGAACATTCTGGTTTCAGAAACAAGCACAGGCATATTGGTGGTGGGTAACAGAGGAATGGGACATCTTAGCCAAATCCCTAGCCTTTCCTGACCACATCAAATATCACTGCCTAGTGGGTTAGCAAGGACCTGCCCGGTGAAAGCTAGCCCAGGGGAACACAGTGCTGTCTGCTTCTAGCTTTCCAGAGGATGTGAACGTGGGAGAATTGGACATTACTTGCAACCCTGACACATTGCTCACTCAGCTCAGGGCACCATAGAGAGATGCAAGTAACTCTGAGCAAACTCTGCCACCTCCTGTGTCCCATTCAAGGATCAGACCACAGGGTGAGAGCTGATCCACATGGCCAACCTCAATCACTGGGTGATGGGCTTCTGTGGGTTCTCCCAGAAGGTGGGACTAGCCAGACCAGGCAGAACCTTCATCTGATTGGTCTGGGGATGCAGAGCCCACCAGGCTGAGAAATGCTGGAGCCGCCGTGGCTGGGTACGGACCATTCTGTGTGCTGGTACCAGGGACCATACTCTTGGAGGGAGTACCATCCCAGGAAATTGGGGGAGTCCACATGGACAGGACTCCCATAGAGTTCTTGGGAGAGGAATATCCTAATTTCTCTGTTGTACGACATTCTGCTCAAAGCATAATGCTGAATGTTTAGGTACAAGGAATCAGCAAGACCTGGGCTTGAGTCCAACTCTGCGCTTCACTGATCAGATGACGTTTAGCAAGTTACCCGCGGTGTCAGAGCCTGAGGGCAGAGAGGGGAATGCCTGGGGCTGTCTGTCTGGGTTATACTCCATGTACTTAGGATGGGGTCCCAACTGCTTAGCGTGACCGACCTGGCCTCAGTCTACGTCCCAGCCTCACTGGGCATCACTCTCCTCTCTCTCCCTCCCTAGACTTATATTCTCAAGGTTTCCTCTGAAGGGCTCTTCTCCCTTTCCCCCCTCTCTCTGCATGGGTGTATCCTCTTATTTCCTTTTACAGAACAGTAGGTGCTGTAACAAATGAACTCTAAACAGCATGGCTTAGGGTAACAGAAGTTTATTTACTGTCCTTGTAGCAGTACCAAGTGGGTGTTCCTGCCCTGCGGGTGGCTCTGCTCCACCCAGACTTGGGAATCGGCCTCCTTCTGCCCCGCGGCTCTGCCATCCCCTTCCGAGTCTGCATCCAGGTGGGGGAAGGAGACCCTGGGAAGACACACCTGTTTCTTAGAAGCCTTAGCCCAGGAATGGCACACATAGCCTCCACTCACGTTCTGCCCGCGAGATCTCATCACGGGCCCACACCAGCAAGGGGAGGGGAGGCTGGAAGAGGTAGTCCCTTTCAATGACAAATCTACACCATGGAAGGGGAATGTGAATTTTGAGCGACAACCAGCCATCTCTACTATATCTGGTTGTTTCACCTCACCCTCCAGGCGTCAAGTTAAATGTTGCTTCCTCCTGGAAGCCTGCTTTGAGTCTCCAGGTATGGGGATTAGACACCCCTTCTGTGTTCTTCCAGCATCCCTATCCTTCCCTGTATCACATTATAGTATGCCTCGTTTGTGTCTAGAAACAGAACATAAGCACCTTGAGATCACAATCTGTGAGGAGCCAGCCTGATGCCTGGGACATAGTGGGCACCATAGATTATCAGATGGATGGATGGATGGATCAGATTTTGGCATGCAAATCTTCCCCATGCAAGCCTTCAAGCTTCCCCATGCCTCACTGCCTCTTCCTTCTCTGAAAGCTGGCGGTGAACTGGAGACTTCCTGAGTGTACGTTCTCGTGGCAGTGCTGTGACACCTCTACTGTTGAGGAGCCACCCGCATGGGCAGAAGGCTGCTTCTCCTTCCGCTCCACTGTTCTGGCAGCCCCAGGTGGGACTAGTGCCCTGGGTCTCAGCCCAAAACCTGCTGTAGCCCACGGGCCAGCTCCCTTCCACCAACGCTAGAGCACCTGCTTCCTTCGCTCCTTCCATGGGGAGGGCCCCATGAACCCCACCAAACAAACGCCCCTTCTTCCTCTGTCCTTATCCTTTACACTTGCAAGAACTCGCAAAACTGCTATATGAACTATATGGCAGCTGTATGGTAAAAGAAGTGCATTTTAATAGGAATTCAAAGCTTAAGCCCAAAGCTCTGCTAGTGAAAGTTTGTAAAACTCGGATTCTATGCTTGACTCCGCATGCCCTTGGGCAAGTCACTTTACAATTTCAAGTCTTATTTTTTAATTCAGGAAGTGGGAATAATGAGAATAATCTTTATGTTGCACAGAAGTGAGGAATACAGGAAGTTATGAGTAAGAATATTCTTTGACCTAGAAACCGCCATTGGGGTGTTCATGTTGACATTTTTGAGGGCGACTGATACATGTCTCCCTTCTTCCATCTCTGAGCTCTGAAACCAGTGAGAAAGAAGACAAAAATATTATTCTTGATACAGCTGCTGATAGAAAATGTTGCTTGTCTCCCTGGGAACAGGAGCCTCGTGGCGTTAGGCAGGAGCTCTGTGCCCCACACAGCGCCAGGGTGGCCTGGGCTACAGTCTCAGGGCTGAGATGGAGGGAAGGGTGTGACTTGAGATCTTAACTGGGGGTGGGGCTGACAAGGTTGGCTGTGGATGGATCTGGGTGAGGAGGGGAAGGGGAGAAATCTGATGTCTTCTACCTCTGTAGCTTGAGGACTTTGGAGGATGTGGTGCCATTTTCAGAGGTGGGAAAGTGGGGTTGGGGCAGGTTACCTAGAGGGGGGCAAACCAATTCGAACTGAGAGAAAGCCCCCACCTGCCTTGATAGGTCACAGAGGGACACTGACCCCGACTGCATGAGCCCTCGCCCTGGCCGTTCTCTAAATCTTGTCTTGCTGGTGCCCGTGGTTATGCCTTTGGTGTCTAAGATCCCACAGATGCGTGTCAGCTAGTGGGCACAAGGCCCCAGGGACCCTCAGTGCACTTCCGACCTTCTGAGAGGTCAGCTGTGGTGTGGGCTTTACTCTGCCCAGGTCTGCGTGGCCCCCGTGCTCCCGATGCAGTGGGCGCCTCTAGGACTTACAGCGCGCTGGGACCTGTCTGCTGGCCCTGGGGACCACAGACAAATTGAACACTGGTCTTACCTTTCTTGGGAACAGCCTGGCGGGACAAGCCCACCCATGCAGTTACCTCACCTTTTAAGAGGCTGGATGGCTCTAACACAGGCCTTGAGACTCCCGAGGCAGTCCTCTTCCTACTCCTTCCATACCCCATCAGAACTACCCTTGTTCTGCCCAGCACGGCCCGTTCCCCAGGTGCTGCCCTCTCCGCCATCAGAGGAGACAGTTGTGATGAGATCCCCTGGGGACCTGTGTGACACTGATAATGCTCACAGCAGCCTGAGGATCTCACCGTGCTGTCTGTGTCACTCCCTGCAAGGTCACCCCCAGAGCTTCTACCCAGATCACGTACAGGTTGTATTTAGGAAAATATTGTCCTCTCCCCGCTGGGAGCCAGGGAGTGCTGAAGGCTGGGGCGGGTGGGAGGGAGGGGTGTGGAAGGGGTTCCCACTCTGCACTGGGCTCAGCTCTGCCTTGTGTGGTATGTTGGGGGGGCAGTGGGGGGAGTGCTTCCTGAGCACAGAAAGACAAAGGGCAGAGGCCCTGCCCCGACAGGATGAAGTTCGGGCAGCTCTTGGCCGCCTGATCCCATGTGACCTGAGAAGGTGGCAGAGAGGATGGCCTTGTGAACTGCAGGAAAAACAACCACAGTGAAACCTGAGAACGCTTGGAAGGTGAGCTGAGGGCAGATGGTTCCACCTCCCATCTGCTTGGAGCCCGCCCAGCCCCGGCTCAGGCTGGGAAATCCCACTGAGATCCCAGCAACCAGTAATGGAAAAACGCACCTGGCTTTTTTCATGGGCTCGTAAGTCAATTTAAAATATACTTATTTATTATTGTTTTTACTGTGTAAAATAATATCATCCAATGAGAGTTTACTCCAGGCATCATGCTAAGTACTACTTATGCTTCAGCTTGTTTAATCCCCTCCTGAACTCTAGGAACATTATTATGTTATGGAAATGAACTTAGCGAAAATACGCATGTAAGCCGAGGCCCTCCCGCTAGGAGGGAGAAGGTCGGAACTGAACCGCTTTTGCCCCTGCAAACCCCACACTGTTGCAATTACTGTCACGTCACGGTATGTTTTGGTGTCAAGTAAGGTAAAAATCTCCTTGTCATTTTTCATTTTTATTCTTGTCCAAAAATGTCTTGGCTAATCTCACACAATTACTGTTCCAATTGAACTTCACGTTCCCACGGCTCTTTTCCCTGGAATTCCATTATACGTATGACTTACGTGCGAGAGAACTGACATCTTTACCTGTCGGACTTCCCGTCTAGAAATACAAACGTGTCTCTATTTACTTAGGTATCTTTTTCTTTCTGCAGTAAAGTGTTAGGAGATTTCTCTCTAAGGCACTTGCAAGGCTGCTTGTTAAGCAAATTCCTAAGAGGTTTTTCAGCTTTTTATAACTATTATGAGCACATCCTTTTTCGAATGATACTTCAGAGTTAAGTATGGTGACTAGATCGGGAAACAATTAATTTTTACCTGATTCTTCCACCCATTTCTTTCACCAAACTTTCTTCCCGGTGCTGCTCATGGCTCCCCCCAGCAGAGCTGTTTGGATTTTTCAAGGTAGAGAATCATGTGGTCAGCAAATTCTTATCAGTTTTGCCTTCACTTTCAGTGTTTATAATTCCTATTGTGTTTTCTTGTCCTGTGACCACCTGGGGCAATTCTCTCCCGTGCTGAGACTGGGGCCATGCCACAGAGAGGTCAAGGTCAATACCACCGTACACAGCACCTGCATTTTGTATTTTGCACACGCCTTTACATACACTCTCTCATTTGATCTTCAAATAGTCACTCGGTGGATCAACAGCTGTGTGCTGAACACCTCCTATGTGCCAGGCTGTCTCCATGCAGCTCAAGGACCAGTGTGAACCTAGGAAGTAAATGAGTGCACAAATTAGTTAAACATTTACGAGTAAATAAAAGATCAGAAAAAGCGTAAAGCACCACCACCCCTAGTTTGCAGATGAGAAGTCAAGACCCAGGATGGGGAAGCGACCTGCAAGAGGCCGCACAGCAAATAGGCAGCCTTTTTTGCACGTTGGGCCTGGGGGGCAGCCTCCCGACTTTCTCTAGTTGTACATGCAGCTCTTCCCGGGTCCCACAGGCCAGCTGTCCCCCAGGCAGGGCCAGTGTCCTTGGCAGCACCCATTCCAGCTGGCCGAGGGCTGGAGAGAACACTCTCCGGCTTCCCTCGACAGCTAGCCAGGGAGCAAAACACCGCCCCTGGCAGCCAGGCTGAGAACCGTGAGCCCCGCAGCTGTGGCCACCAGCCAGCACTGCCTGTCCTCTGGGTTTGCCCTGAGGCTGCGTCCCGAGTCCCTTCCTGGAAGGCTCTGCCTTGGAAAGTGAGGTCTGGCTACAGGAGGTAACCAGGGTCCGGGACATGGGGCTTCAGGCCCAGCTGAGGACCGAGGCCAAGGCCAGGCCTTCTGAAATGGGGATGAGCATGGCCATTTGTCTGCAGGTGCCCAGTGGCTCAGAATATGGTGATTGGGGTGGAAACTTCTATGGTTTGACTTGCAAAACCAATCCTAAAACTCCCACCCTTCTGCCCTCCTCCATCTGGTTGAGCCACATTTCTCCCTGAGCAGTCTTCATGTTCAAGGCCAAATGGTGTTATTCTTTGTTCTGCCATTTGCTTCCAAAACTCACTTCTCCTGTGTCTTTGCTCACTCTGTTCCCTCCCCCACAAACTCTGTCTCTCTCTCACCCAACCCTCACCCTAATCCTTTCTCTACATGACCAGAATCTCCCCACCCCACATTCCCTGACTCAGACATCTTCTTCATCAAGCCTTGCCTGCCCGTCCTCACGAGGAATGACTTTACATCCTCTGAAATCCACGTCAGACAGACAGGGATCCTGACTGGGCAAGTTGGTGGACCTCTCTGAGCCTCAGTGTTGCTGTCTGAAAAATGGGATGCCAGTCCAGCTACCTGAGAGCATCATAGGCTCAGAGGATAAAATAATGGTAGCAGCTGGCACAGCAGCACCTGCTAGGCGCCCAGCACGGTTTGACGTGCTTTACAAAGGTTGGCGCTTTTACTGTCCCCAGTCTATGAAGATAGTACCAAGCCATGGGAAAGTGAAAGAATAGGCCCAAGGCCTTAGCAGCAGCCAAGATGGGCCTGTGCAAGGCAGCCTGGGTCCAGCTCTCTGCTCTCGGTTGCTGTGTGGATAGTGTGTGTGTGTGTGTGTGTGTGTGTGTGTGTGTGTGTGTGACAAAGATCACAGCGTAGTATCTGGCACCACGTGGGTAACCATTCAGGGAGCACTCGCTGCCATAGCCCCTTACCTCTGCCACTCTCTGACTTGGCCCTTTCTACTTCATTCATAATACCGGTGCAGCCCTGGCTGGTGTGGCTCAGTGGACTGAGCGCTGGCCTGCAAACCAAAGGCTCGTCAGTTCCATTCCCAGGCAAGGCACATGCCTGGGCTGTGGGCCAGTTTCCCAGTAGGGGGTGTGTGAGAGGCAACCACATATTGATGTTTCTCTCCCTCTCTTTCTCCCTCCCTACCCCTCTGTCTAAAAAAACCCTAAGTAAATAAATAAAATCTGGGGGGTTATAAGGGGACTAAATGGTAATGGAAACAATACAATGAAGTGTACATTTAAATATTAAATAAATAAATAAATAAAATCTTTTTAAAAAATACTGGGGCTCATACTACCTCCCCTCCTTCTTTGAGCTCCTGGAGGCTGGGCCTGGCTCTCCCCATGCCTGAGTCCCCACTACCTAAACCAGGGTCCCTGACCCCCTCCCAGCCTCAGTGGTGCCTTTTTGTCTTTCTTAAGTGCGCACATCTTGCCAGCCTGCCAGCCAGAGGGCCTGTGCTGCGAATGCCCTCCCCTGATCAGTAAAGGGCTGGCTCCTCCGCCTCCTTCAGGTCTCAGCTCCAATGTCCCCTGCTCAGAGAGACCCTCCTCGGCCACTCTTCCTAAAATGGCTCATTTCTCACCCCCCTGTTTTATTTCCTTCAAAGAGCGCATTGCTGTCTGAGATGGTCTCATTATATTTGTTTGTTTGTGTCTGTCTCCCTCCCACTGATACCTAAGCTCCATGAGGGAAGGGTTCTTGTCCCTGAGGTGGTGGAGAGCAGAGCTTTGTACACTGTGGCGGGCTGGCGGATCACCTGGCGGATCACCTGGCCGTTCTGCTGAAATGCGGACTCTGAGTGAGTGGCCGGGCCCTGGGAGTCTGTGTGGGGCGGGTGGGCAGACTGTGCCTGCGTTTCCTGCATACCGGGCTCACTCAGCACAGTGCCTGGCCCGTGTTTGTCGGATGGGTGGATGGGTGGCTGAAAAAAGCCAGATGCAAATGCCAATTCCAGCTTCTCAGCCAGCCAGCCAGCTACTGCTGTAGAGACAGAACTGCTTTCTCCTTCTCTGAGCGACAGTGGCCAGCCATCATGGCAACTTCTACTTCCGGGTGTGAGACCGCAGGCAAACACTCCACCTCTCTGAGCCTCGGTTACAAAACGGAGATGGCAGTGCTGGTTCACTACCTGGTGGTGACAAAGACATGAGACCATTAGCAGGGGAGTCCTGTGAACAGCAAAGGACTGCTTTCCAAGGAGGGACTCAGTCAGCAGTGGCCAGCCGTCCTTGCCCTGCTCCCCTCTCTCTCTGGGTGACTTTGCCCTTGGTGCTGGGTACAAGGCGGTCTCTGCAGATCCAAGGGAGATGAACTCTGGGAATGGGCTCAGGGGTGGACTTGCCCGTGAGTCCGCTCTCCTCACGTGGACCTGAGAGGCTACTGAGACTATGATGAGAAGACAGTAGAGAGACAGTGTGCAACATGGGACTGGAGAGTCAGTGGTCACGCTGGGAGGTGCAGAGACTGGGGAGGTCAAAGGCAAAGGGCCTTGGGCCAGCTCTGTCTCTCTCCACCAGAAGTGGCAGCTTCACCCAGCCGCCTCCCACCAGGCCTACTCCTGAGCTCCAGCCAGCTTTAGAGGGCTTTCGACTGAGGCCTACAGATTTGAATGGGGGGGAAATTGCAATTTTATTCCTTGAGATGTAGCATTTCCTTCAAGTATGTGCAGGCAACAAACCACGGTGATTAGCAGCACCTGTGCGGGTGTGGGTGCTGCTGCCATGGCCGACCCCCCGCTTCGAGCAGCCAGGTCCTAGTGCTGTGGTTCTTAGCCCTTCAGAGTCGAAAGCTCTGGGTGTGGGGTCCAGTGGCAGGTGCTTTAACAGGTGATCCTGATGCGTACTCGAGTGTGCAATCCCCTGATCTGGAGCAGTGCTGGGGGAACCAGCCCTGGCGCCAGGGCGGCCTCACTTCCCCACACCTGTTGCTCCATCTGTGCAATGGGTGTGACGACTCCCTTCCTTCTAGGACTGTCTAAAGAATGAACAAGTTAGCTGTCCCCACCCCAGTGATCTGTCTGATGAGGGATCAGGCGTGTGTCAGCCAGAAGCTGCCAATGGGAGGTGACAGGAGTGGGAACTGAAGGCTGAACCAGGCCAGCTGTGACCTTCTGGGCCAGCTGTCTCCTAGCCAGTGAGGATCCCTGTTTGCGCAGCGCGCACTGTCTCCAGGCTCCAGCAAGATCACAAGGCGGGCCTGGGCACCGAGCTGCACCTGCTTCGAGGGGCAGCTGGCTAGCTGGCTTCTCAGCATCTGCTGGAGTGTTGGCAACACAGGAGCCCAGAGGCCCCGGTGGCCAGCAGTGACCCTCGCCTCATCTTGCTGCTCCAGGGATGCTGGCTTGTGGGTTGCCTGCATGCTGGGGAGGGTGAGAGGTGGCTCTGTCACCAGCCCAGATGGATGACAGTTTGCGGTTCTTCATGCTCTTCCCTAGGCAACCTCATTGGAGCGTGTGTCAGCCTGTGAGCTGGGCCTGACTGTCCCCATTTGACAGACAAGGAAATCAGAGCTCAGGAGCGCTGCGGGGAGGATCCAAGAACAGAGCTACTGTCCTGACCAGGAGGAAGGAAGGTCCAAGACCCCTGCTGTAGGGTCACAATCCTTCACCCATTTACCCCTACGGGCTGAGAGAGACCCCCCAAAACAAACTCAGGGTCCCAAAGCTGCCTTTTAACTTAACCGCTGGGACATAGGCCTGGCCCCTGACAACTGGCTCAGAGACAATAAGAGTAAGGGACACGTCCACTTAGGTAGGAGAGAAGCAGGTTCTACCAGGAGGTCATGACCTTGTCTATGCCCTGGGCCCCACTGGCTGCTTGGTGAAATCTACCAGCCTTTTCTCATAGAAATTTTCTATATAAAGTGAAATACATGGAATTATAAAGGAAGCCAATTATGTTAAAATATGATTATCAAAGTAAAGCAAAAATTGCGATATAGTAATATGCGGCCTTTGTTGCCGATGCATTGAATCAGAGGTGGGTTTAATAACCAACATGATTTCAAAGTACTGGAAAGCACAAATGACATTTGAAGACGCTGCCACACATACCATGTGACGTGATGCCTGGGAGTTCTCTCAGTGACAGAGTCATGGCTGCTGCTAATCACTGGGGTTTGCTGCCTGCACACACTTGAAGGAAATGCTACATTTCAAAGAATAAAATTGCAATTTGCCCCCGATTCAAATCTGTAGGCCTCAGTCGAGAGCCCTCTAAAGCCGGCTGGAGCTCAGGAGTAGGCCTGGTGGGAGGCGGCTGGGTGAAGCTGCCACTTCTGGTGGAGAGAGACAGAGCTGGCCCAAGGCCCTTTGCCTTTGACCTCCCCAGTCTCTGCACCTCCCAGTGTGACCACTGACTCTCCAGTCCCATGTTGCACACTGTCTCTCTACTGTCTTCTCGTCATAGTCTCAGTAGCCTCTCAGGTCCACGTGAGGAGAGCGGACTCACGGGCAAGTCCACCCCTGAGCCCATTCCCAGAGTTCATCTCCCTTGGATCTGCAGAGACCGCCTTGTGCCCAGCACCAAGGGCAAAGTCACTCAGAGAGAGAGGGGAGCAGGGCAAGGACGGCTGGCTACTGCTGACTGAGTCGCACGGCCAGGAAGTAGAAGTTGCTCTTGTGGCTGGCCCTGTCCCTCAGGGAAGTTGAAAGCAGTTCTTCTGTCTCTACTGTCGTGGCTGGCTGGCTGGGGAGCTGGAATTTGCATTTTGTATCTGGCTTCTTTCATCCATTCATCTGTCCACCCATCCACTCATCCTACAAATATGTGCTGGGCACTGTGCTAATGCAGTAAGAGCAGACACAGTCTGGCCCCCATGGAGGTCTGGGGGGATGGCAGGCAGAACCCGATGGGTAGGAGTTGAATAATGATCCAAATAAATGAAAATGGTGGCAGTGCCTAGTGCTCCGAAGCAGGGATGCGATGCCCACGGTGCTCTGGCAGAGGATGAGGAGGGTAGCAGGGGGAGAAAGCCATACCAACTGTGGGGCAGACTCAGGGGTCCGGCTGGGATTCAGAGCCCGAGAGTACCTCTGACCACTGTGAATGCGAGGAGCCCTTCACATTCAGAGCCTTGATTTCCTGAAAATCAGGATGATCCAATAATTAGAGCACCTATGTCACAGGCATGTCATAGAGATGTAATGAGTCGAAATGAGTACAACCCTCAGCATGGTGCCTGGGCCCTGGCAAATGCTCTCATGTAGCACTTCAGCTCCTAGCAAGCATGGACTACAGATAAATAAATCCATAGTGCACTTTATAGGAAGGTCTGGCCACAGCAGTAATGCAAGGGGTGTGTGGAAAGTTCTACTGGGTCACATACCTGTAGTTCCACCTCGATGGCATGTTAGAATCATCCAGGTGTATGGTGTGCACCCCAAACCAATGAAATAACCAGGGTATCTGAGGGTGCATCCCGGAGACATGAAAACGTCTGTCCCCCAGCCCGGTCAGTGCTGTGACAGAGACTGGTACAGGGCTGTGCAAATGCAGAGAAGGGGACCATTAATTCTTCCCAGGTACAGGGTTGGGGGGTGGAGAAAGGAGAGGCTGCTGCAGACTTGATGGTGGCAAGCTCAGAAGGCACAGCACCTCAGGCAAAGGCTCAGAGTCACTGTATGGGGGGGGGGCGGGGACGCAAGCCGAGAAGTCTCTCGAGCATGGAAGGAAGTGGCAAGAAAGTAAGCAAAGAGGGAGGTGGGGGAGTTAGTGCAAAGCGATGGGACTGGAGGAAGCAAACTGGAAGGAGCAGACCTGCAGGAGGAAGTGCACTGATGAGGAGGCTGACCAGGACAGCGAGACGAGAGTAAAAATTTTCTCGTCTCCCACTGTCCTCCGTCTCCATCTTCCCTCGGCTGATGGAAGAGTAGGCATTTCCCATCGTGCATGCGCACACCCACCCAAGTGTACACAGAGGCATACTCAGCCATCACACTTACCTCACTGGGGGTTCAAGAGACAGTCACAGTTTGGCACCAGTTTTATTGAAGCAAATTCAGTGAATAAGCAGCACAGGACTCCAGTTTGCTCCGCTCAGCTGCTACGGAGTCTAAGGCCTGGTGTCCTGAAGAGGGCCCGGGGTCTGGGGCTGCCTGCCTCTGTCTGCCCTCCCCAGCCTCCCCTTCCACCCCTACCTCAGAGCCTCCCCACACCATCCCTGCAAACGCCCCAAGCCACGCTGCCAGAAATTGGGGCAAAAGAGCTGCTGGGGAAATTCAAAGCAAAACAGCCAGCAGGCTCTTCAAAGTCCATCTCCAACAAAGGACTGAGAGGAGGCAGGAAGAAAAAGGCGCCGGCCAGCAGGGGGTTGGCCCTTCTGCTGCTATGACAGTCCCCAGGGAGAGGTGCGCTGTCTGAGGAGGCAATTAGAGCCCGCAGGCTCTCTGATCTTCTGCAGAGCCCCTCACAGGCCCTTCAACAATCCCGCCAGCAAGCTGGGGGCTCAGCAGTGAGGGAGGTGAGCCCAGAACCGGAAAGCCAGAGGCTGGGACGCTGTCCAGCTCTGCTGCCATTGACTCACACTATGTGACTTTGAGCACGTTATAGCCATCCTCTCTGCACCCCAGTTTCCTTATCTGTAAAATGGGGGTAATGGGACCCAGGCACTTGGGCCAGATTCTCTAGAAGCAGAGCCTGAGACAAGAATTCTCGTGCAAGTGACTTACTGGGAGAAACCTGGGGGGAGAAAAGGAAACAGGACAGGCTTTGGAAGAAGGCAGGCAGAGCCACGGGCTCAGCTGAGGTCTGGTCTGGGCAGGGAGCCGTGGAGCGTGGATAGCACGTGGAGTTGTTACCCTGAGGCCAGGACAGGGCTTTTGTACCTGTCTTGGGGGAGGCACACATCTTCATCATTCCCCTGCTATGGGCACCTGAACACTGGCCCCCCAAAATGTCCACATTCTCATCCCCTGAACCTGCTGGTATGTTACCTTCTAGGTAAAAAGGGACTTTGTGGTTAAGGGCTTTGAGACAGGGAGGGTATTGTGGGTCAGCTGAGAAGGGCCAGTGTGGTCATAGGGTCCTTATAAGGGGGAGCAGGAGGATTGGAGTGAACAGTGGGGGAGGTGACAATGGGGCCAAGAGGCAGGATTGATGCAGGGGAGGGACCACAAATCAAGGAAGGCAGGGGTGGTTTCTAGAAGCCTCTGGAAGGAACTCAGAGCTGCTGACACCTTGATGTTTGGCTTCAGACCTCCAGAACTGTGAGAGAATACATCAGTGTGGTCTTAAGCCACTAAGTGAGTGGCAACTTGTAAGGGAAGCAATGGAAACCCACACGGCTGCCAAGGGTCAGTGGCCACATGACGTCCAGGCTGAAGGTCCTGGTTCCAATCTGTGGCACAAGTTGTCACTGCTCCTGCCAGATGAGCGCCTTCCGTGTGCCACACAGGTATCTCCGATCCCCTTGGAGGCTTCTTGCCAATTCCGATCGTCCCACCTCACCCCTCAGCTTCTGTGGCACCTCTGGCTTCAGGAGAGGAGAGCCGGAAGCCAGAGTGACCCTCAGCCAGTGGCTGAGGGCCTCGCCTTGAGTCTGACCAACTCCAAGGTGAAACCTGTATCAGAAAGCACCGAGGTGTGACACCCTGGCTGGACCCCTGCCCTGCCCTGCTCTGCCCTGTTCCCCCCCCCTCCAGTTCCCTTGGGAGCATGTCCTTAATGCATCCATTGATTGGTTTCCACTGAAACCGAGTCTCAGGGGAGCTGCCCTGAGGAGTGGTGTGCCAGGGGCTTCTCCACCCAGTCCTGGCCATCATGCCCCAGGGCAGGCAGGATGTCAGTTCTCATTCTGACCAGCTCAGGGCCACCTGGGGTTCAACCAGCGTCTGCATCCAGACACCACAGATGGGCTTTTATTCCATGGATGCCACCACCTCTCACAGTCCTCTCCCCAAGCCTCTCTCCAGCCCTTGGGAAACAGAATAAACACCTGCCTTTCCTGCGGGCAGAGATGGTTGGGTGCCATGAGCTGGGTGCAGGAAAAGGGCCGCCATACCTCCCTTCTGGCCCCAGCCTGGGTCCCTGAAATGGGACGGGGTCGGGGGAGGTCTGAAGGACCTGATGGGCCCTGAAATGTGGGTGTGGAAGTTGTGGTCCCCTGAGGCCGTGAAAACTATTGAAAACTGCATAGACTTTGCATTGACTTTGGGGCAAATCCTGGCTATTGATTTACCCTTGTCCCACCTCATTCTCTCCTCCATAAGTAACCTCCACCTCGTGTGGTCGTGGGCAGGAAGGACGGAAGGAGTAACAGGCGGGAACGTGGCCAGGACCGAGCCTGGCCTGGTGGGGCATAGTTCTCCGCTCCATCCATCTCTCTGAGCCTCAGTTTCATCTATGAAATGGAGGTAATTATACCGCAGTCCTCGCTTATCTGTGGTTTTGCTTTCTGTGGTTTCAGTTACCCGCAGTCAATCACGGTCTGAATTTGTTAAATGGAAAATTCCAGAAATAATGAATAAGTTTTAAATCGTGAGCCCCATCCTGAGAAGTGTGATTAGGTCTCTCGCCATCCCGCTGCGTCCTGCCAGGGGTGTGAATCATCCCCCTGTCCAGCGTCTCCACGCGGTATCGCTCCCTGCCCATTAGTCACCTGGAAGCCACCTCAGTTACCAGACTGATGGCCCAGTGTAGCAGCGCTTTTGGTCAAGTGACTGTTATTTTACTTAAATGGCCCCAAAGTGCAAGAGTAGTGAGGCTGACAATTTGGATATGCCAGAGAGAAGCCCTAAAGTGCCTCTTTTATGTGAAAAGGTGAAAGTTATTGATTTAAGAAGGAAAGAAAAAAACACTGTACTCTGAAGTTGCTAAGATCTATAGTAAGAACAAATCTACTGTGAAATGGCCTAACTTATAAACGAAACTTTATCAGAGGTATGTATGCACAGGAGAAAACGTAGTGTACACGGGGTTCTATACCATGTGGGATTTCAGGCATCTGCAGAGGGTCTTTGAAGAATGTAACCCCGCAAATAAGGGGGACTATTTTATCTGGCACACAGTAATAACGAAGAATGACTCGGCATCCTAAGAGGCTGCCCTGGGGGTCAGGAATATGGTCTCTGGAGCCCCTATCCTGGGTGACCCTGGACTAGTCACTTAACCTCTCTGTGCCTCCATTCCCTCCCTGGGTTAGTGAGGCCTGCATGAGTGAATACAAGTGAATTGCTCAGAATAGCGCCCAGCACACAGTGAGTGCCGTATTATTGCCTATGCTAAGGGTGTAGCCAGCACTTTGCACCTTGTGAGTGCTCGGTGCAAACAATACCTGCTTTATTGTTGGAGTATCCCGGCCCCTATAGTGAGGAAGGTCACCCTACACACCTCCACAGCCCTAGGGCTTCCATCCACAGTCTCCCAGAGCCCCAGTGCATTGGTGATTAGGCTCAAGCCGGTTGGGTGGAGTTGATTTTGTGAGGAGCATGGACCCTGCAAACCCTCTCTCTCTACTGTCTCAGGGGCTTGTCAGGCCTCCAGCTCTGGTCTCAGACACACCCCTTCTATTCTCTTCTCTCCCCACCCAAGGCCAGCCTTCCCCTGCCTTGCTCCCTGCCCTCTATCAGCTAATCCTGTGACTCCAGCTAATCCTGGAGCTGGGCCAAGGATGCTGTCAGGATGCTGTGCTTCCCACAGATGCTTCCCAAAGCTCCTGGGGGCACATGGTCTGCCATCTCTGAAAGTCTGCCAACCTCTGGGGCCCTCAGGGCTGCTACCTGCCTCTTCTGCCCAAAGAACAGTCTGACGCAGCAGCCCCGTCCAGGAGGAGGAGGCCCCTGGCAATGGCCTGCAAACACCTCTCCCACGCCCTTGACTCTGTGTTTGCGTGGGTGCATTCCTGCCCAAATGGAGAAAAGCAGCTTCCAGAATCTCAACCTGGTGCCTCTGGTACTGGAAGCATCAGCTGTGGCGGCTTTTACTATCTTCCTGGACTAGACACACCTGGGCTGCAGGGTCCATTGTCTCCCCTTCCGGGGCTCAAATGCCCCGGACTCACTGGGCAGCCTGGAGTTGGACTGCCGAGAGAAGGGGGCTCCATTTGGCCACCTCCCCTTCTCAATGGCCAGATCAGAAGCCCCCCATCACCTCCAGTGATCCCAGGACCTCAGCTGGCCAACCAAAGGGGCTGGGGCCAATGCATTTTCATGGGACAGGTGAGGGTTGGGTTTGAACCTGAGCTACCTCCTTGTTAAATAAAACCAACCTAGAAAACAAAGAGTAAAACCCTCCAAAGCCACCCATATGGAGTTCAGCCAAGCACAGGTTGATGTCAGAGTCCCAGCCCTGTCAAAGATGCTGACGACCCGGCTCTGGGCTGCGGTGGGGCTCAGGGGTGAAGGCACACATCCCTCCCTCCGCCGGGACTGTCACCGTCTAGTGGGAAACAGAGACTGGAGGGCTCCAGCCCCATGGAAGCTCAAGGAACTGTGCCCAGGGGACCAGCACCCAGGCACGCAGAGGCACCGTGAAGTTCTCTGCAGGTATCCGAGGCCTCTGCAGGGAGTGCTCATCACACAGTGCGTGTATCTCCTTTCCCTCCACGACCCCGCTGACATTGCTGCTTTGGGGGCTTCCTTCTTTCTCTCTTGTCCTCTCCACCTCCTCCTTCTGGAAGCAGCCCCCAGCCTCACTTGCTTCAATCTCTTCTCTCTTAGATCCTGCCCCCTACATGCTCCCTGGTTCCCCACTTCTCACACACTCCACATTCCCCTTGTATAGACTTCTGTTGCTTGAATGTCTCCCCCCATTGCCGCCACCACCCCCACTGCCCTTCTCCCCAACCAAGACACCTCACTGGGCTTGATCCCTGAAGGGAACTCCGATGGCTACCAATGCCTCAGTCTGGTTTCAAATTAAAAGAAGCTCAGCTTTGTCAAGGGCTAAAATGGTCATGAAGTTTTACACTCAAACACAAGGCTGCAAAGGCATTTCCTGGCCTTGAGATTAAAGGAGATGATGCAGGTGAAGCTCAGCCCACATTTTCACCTGTGGAGGCTGTACTCCCAGGAGGCTACTTCACGCTGAGGCCTCAGACCACCCTAGGGAGGTCTTTGCTCTCCTCGGCCATCAGGGTGCTTTGGAGAGGAAGCTTGCAAGGACTTGCAGTGTGGGTGACACTGGAGAATGGAGGGGGCACCAGGGATGGAGTCACGTGACAATCTTCAGGCACGAGTGTGAGGGGTGCAGGTGCGTGTGTGTGCATATCATTGAGAGGTGAGAATAGGGAGGTGTGTTGTGGGGACGTCCTGCTGAGTCTCATCACTCCCTTGGGGTCGCACTTAGCTGCTCTGCCTTGCTGCCACCGCCATGCTGGCCTCGGGAGGGCACTGGGGTCAGCACAGTCCCTTGGGGCTTGGCCTGAGCCCCTTTCCCTAGTTCCCTTCAGCGGCGCAGACACTAGTTATCATTTCTGAGTGATTTTGCAGGAAGAACAGGCAAAAACCAGATTATACAGGGGCCGGCGCAAATAACGCCCCTTTTTTATTACAAAATATTTTATCACAAAATCATAAGCATGCAATTCTGTAACATAACAATATGAAACTCAAGCACACCATATGACATTTTAGGTGAAATGTTCAAATTAAAATTATACATTATTACCCCCATATTATTACCCAACCAACCACACTCCAGCAGGCCTTGCTTCTGCCGGACCCGGTATTCCTGCTGGTTGGCTGCCCCATAATTATCGCTTGAGACCTGGTTTCTGGTTCCAAGAGACTCTGAGGAAGCAGCAACGACATTTTTGGGCCCCTGGTTCTTCACCCGAAGATAACCACAAAGACACCTGCCCGTCCTGGGCAGACACACTCTTCTGCATGCTCTCTGCTGACTGAGGGTCAGCTGTGGTTCACGGGCATCGAGCAGGCGGGATGGGACTTCCACGTACGACCACTGCTGCCCTGCACGGGCACTGTGCTCTCAGCTTCACGTCATTCACCCGTGACACAGGCCCAGGTACATCGCGTTCCTCGTCTGAGGTCACAGAGTTAGAAATAGTATCTGCATTGATGGAACGTGCTCTGCGCCCGGTGGAAAGCGAATCCATACTATACAATGTGACGGCCCTGGACCCTCCTAAAACAGCAGTAAAGGCTCAGATGCTGTTATTGCCCCATTTCACAGAGGAGGAAAAGGAAGATCACAGAGGGGAAGTGATTTGTCCAAGGTCACCCAGCTGGTGCGAGGCAGGGCTGGGGCGCGGGTCCGGGAGTGGCGGAAGGAAGCTGCATCCCTCCGTTCTCCCAGGCCGTCTTGAGGAGGAAATGAGCAAACACAGAAGCTCCTAACTCTGAGAGCTTTGCCACTGGAACTGCAGTCAATTCATGGATTTACAAGGGCTCAAGCTTAATCTAGGCAAGAAGTACAGGGCTTTGGGAGGTGGCGCAGAGCCCAGCTCTGTCAGCAGCCTTGCCGACTCATAACAGGTTCTTCTCTTGGACTCAGCTAGAGCAGGAACTTAGGATGCCAGTGTCCTGGTCAGCTTCTGCCAGACCCCGTGCCTCTCCCTCCCCCACTAGCCACTGAGTGTTCCTGCCCCAGCCAAGTTCCTGGGTTATTCCTGGGTCAGCAGGTGGCCCTCCCTCCTGGTTCTGAGTCCCCATGGACCTTATTTTGTCTAGCCCTAGAGTAGGATCTCTGCTGTCCTCTCTAGTGGGGGGACTGGCAGCAGGGTGGAACCAGCACAGCTTCGGGTCCCAGGACCCTGAGTTAAATCTCAGCCCACTACGCACAACCTGTGTGACCTCAGGTACATTCACTGACCTCTCTGAGTCTGTTTACCCCTTATGGTGCAACCAACAGGAGTAATCTACCTGAAAATGACGTGAGGCTTTCTTCACCCCGCAGCCCTACCTCCCCTGCCTTGCTTTTTATTTTCAGTGAATATTACTTACATAGCACTTACTTCGTTCCTAGTGGTTTTGTAAACTATTTATTCTTAATTTAATCCTAATAGGAACCTGATGAGGGAAGCACTGTGACTATCTTATTTTATAGATGAAGACTCTGAGGCACAGAAAGGTTAAGTAACTTACCCAAGGTCGCACGGCTTTTTAAACAAATTAAATAAAATTAACATATAATTATATTACACACAGCTTTTAAGAGGCAGGAATCAAACCCAGGAAGGCTGGCCGTAGAGTTCACTCTTTTAACTAACTTCCATACTCCACACTGAGATAATGAGGGCAAAATATTTTAGTGCGCATCTCAACAAAGGGAAGTGCTTCCTAAGTGGCAGCTGTGGTTACTGTGTGACCTTGGGTACATCATTTTACTTCTGTAAGTCTCCATTAAAAAACAAATCCCTGAAATGGGACTAGTGCTACTTCTCCAACAGGTTTGTGGTGAGAATTCCATAAATAACGGCTGTGTGCCCTGACCAGTGTGGCTCAGTGGGTTGGATATTGCCCCACAAAGTAAAAGTTCACCAGTTTGATTCCCGGTCAGGGCACATGCCTGGGTTGCCTGCCTGGTCCCTGGCTGGGGGCGTGAGCAGGAGGCAGCCAACTGATGTTGCTCTCCCTCTCTTTCTCCCTCCCTTCCCTTCCTTCTAAGAATAAATAAATAAAATCTCTAGTGCTCGCTTCGGCAGCACATATACTAAAATTGGAACAATACAGAGAAGATTAGCGTGGCCCCTGCTCAAGAACGACATGCAAATTTGTGAAGTGTTCCATATTTGGGGGGCAGTGATGGAGGGTAAATGCAGACAACTGTAATTGAACAATAAAATAATTTTTTTAAATGTTTAAAAAAGTAAATAAACGAAATCTTTAAAAGAATCATGGCTGCAAAGGGTCATCACAGACCCTACCATAGAGCAGGCCATGGGCTTTGGTGGCCCTCCTCTCTGGGAGGGACAGGAGGAAAGGCGTTGGGACTGACGAGACAGGCACATTCACTGAGCCGGCAAAAGCAAAGTGTAGAAAAACCACCGCCTCCGGGGGCCCAGGTGATGCAACAGTTGACACAACAGATGTGCAGAGAACAGGTGCAAGGCCTGAGACAGGAGGTGGCATCTGGGGCCAGGCAGGGGAAGAAGGGTGTGAACGATGATGGGGCCCTTTAATCCTCACAGCAACCCTGAGCAAACAAGAGTCTCAGGGACAGGACGTGCCAGGACCTTACTCCTAGAAAGGGGTGGCGGCGGGCTTTGCACCCACGACAACTGGTGGCTTCTCTCCCCGCTTCCCAGACTGCCCATTGGCCCAATGAAGGGCCCCGGCTCTGGGGTCAAGGTGAAGAGTAACTATTTCCTTAGACGGTTTAGCAGAGAAAGGTGAGGGTCCCTCGTAAAGAGTCTTCCCAAACAAGCAGATGCTTCAATCAGCACCTGAACGGGAGAAGAGCCTGGCCTAGGGTGAGGCAGACAGGCAGGCAGCCAGTGAACCAGCAGCAGGGGAAGCCAGAAGCTGTCCTGGGAGGGGGCAGGGCCCAGCCAGGGCTCAAGGGAGGGTCTTCCTGGAGTCCAGAGAAAGCCAGAGGGGCTCCCCCTGCCTCTGCCCATCGTTCCAGAAGACATTTCCCATGCCCAGTGTCAGGGGGTCAGAGCTCCTTGCCCAGGACCTATGCCCAGCAGGTGACAGAGCCAGTCTGCTGTTTTCAGAGGCAAGAAAGCTACTTCCTGTGGCTCTAACTGTGCCCAGTGGAAAACCAAGCCTCTGGCCATGGCCTTCTCCTTCTTTCAGCCAGAGGAGGCCTGGGAGGGACTCAGCCAGGGCCTTCACCCTAAGAGGGCTGATCTGGTTTTTTCCTGGAGAGATGCCTCATAGCTTTTCCATTCTTCCTGTTGGTGATGACAGCCCAGCCTGAAGCTGGTTGCCCTAGACTGAGGTCATCCCAGTGAGGCCTGACCTCAGTGTTGCTATGGAGATGCTCAGGATGCCACTGCTACCTGTGAGCAGCACCTCTCCCCCAGAGGGAGTGGAAGGGGAGCATGGCTGATGTTGACTACGGCCACACTGCTCCTGGCTGCCCGGGTTGTTAGTCCCCAAACATGTGTTGCCAGATCTCAGGCCAGCAGGGTGGGCCAGGGGACTGTGTGGGGTATGTGTGTGTGTGTGGCTGGTGGCTCCATTGTGTGGGTCTGTGTTTGGGGCGCAGGGAGAGGTGTTTATGAGACCTCCCGGGGTGCCTCATTTCCTCTAGCCCTGGGCCCAGCTGGGATGCTAATCACTGTGCTCCTCAAGGACCCAGGCTGACATTCACAGCAACCTGGTCTCCATAGCAACTAGTTATGACATCATGAGGAAGCTCTGGACCCTTTAGCAGGAGCAAGAAAGCATGGATGCATGTTTAGGGGAAGAAAGAGCTTTCTGCTTCTCTTCCTGGGGCCCCTCATGTGAGAGGGAAGGTGGGCATAGAAACGTGGAGAGGGTGAGGGACTCAGACTGAAAATACCAGGTCTTTCTGCGAGTCACAAACCTACGTTTCCCTGGAGGTTTGAGCTAATCCTAAATGAAGTCTCTCTCTCCCTCGTCCTCCCCTCTCTCCATCCCTTAGAAATTGCATCTCAGTTTCCTCAACCATAAAATGGGGGTATTAGAAGTCACTCTTATGAAAGGTTTATATAGTGCCAGGCAGTGTGGTTTTCTCACTTACCTCCTCACGACCCAATCAAGTATTTTCCTCTTACTACTCTCCCTATTATAAGTGGAGGAAAATGAAGCATAGCAAAGGATTTGAACCCGGACGGCCTGACTTGAGAGTCGGTATTCACAGCCTCCCGCGCGCTCAGCCACTCCTCTGCCTCCAGCTGTGCTGTGACAAACAGCTCCAGGCGGCCCCGTCTCGCTTTGCACTGACAGCCTCTCGCTTCCTGTGAGCGCGAGGCGTGTTTCCTTTTCTGCCTTGGGGCTTGCACTCAGCACGGAGACGTGTGGGGGAAAGTTGGCTTCCACTGGGCCAGCCTCAACCCGTGGGCCATGGGAACTGATGGCGGAATGCTCCTGCCAGCCTGCCATCTGGCTGACAAGCCCGAGGGTCCTTCCACACACGGCTCAGAAGGTCCCAGCAGCACTGGGACTCAGTCACCCACAGCAGTGACCTGATGATGCGCTGCTGGATTGTCTGGATAGTGGGGGTTTTTTTCCCACTAGTATTTGTCCCTTGTTTCTGCTCACTAGAGTCACCTCCAAAATAAACTCCCTGCACACACGTTCTTACAATGGGTTCTGCTTTGAGGGGACCCTGGGTTAAAAGGGTCAGTACTAGAACGGCTGTGAGAGCAACCTTGCAGGGTGGCAGGTGGGGCTGGGTCACTTGGTGAGATGCAGCGGGGACTCTGTTATAGTGGAGGGTGGGGGGGTGACCTCTGGCACACTGAGCATCCGTTACTAAGACTGTCACCTGTGGGGCGTTGGGATAAGATGCGGGTAGAAGGCGGAGCCTGAGGTTATCTGGCAGCTCTGGTGCTGGACGGGCACGGGGCAATGAGCACTGTAAGGGCCGTGGGGTTGGCTGGCCTCTGTTAACTGGTCTGGAAGCTTCAAAGAAAGAAAGCTTCAGCCTCAGGTCAATCAAGCGTCAGTTCTGGATGTGCCTTGAAGCCCCAAATCCTCCCCGGCCCTCCTGCAGCCACGGTACCCTATGCTGAAAATCAGGCCCGGGGTGGAACTAGGGGCAGCGGGGCTGCGAAGGAGCGTGAGTGTACGCTCCCTGAGCAAAGCCAGAGCCCTGCCGGGGACAGACTGGAACCCTGAGTTGGGGACACTTTGGTAGATGATTCTGAGAATGTGAAATTTTGGGCATCGAACCCCTGTAATTCAGCCAAACACCCACTGCCCAGTTAGAGCAGGAGCTAGGCTGGGCTCGCCTCCCCCACCTGTCCCCTGCTCAGGCTCAGCTAGTGTGTGTCCTCGAGCCGGGCCCCAGGCCCCCCAGCTGGTCTCATGTCAGATGAGCACGGGATGACTAGAGTCTTAAGCAGAAACACAACCTGGCAAAAGTGGGGACTCGGGCTGGGCTTGGGCCTAACTGGGCCTGGTTCTAATCAAAGTACTAGTAACAGAGCCGCCCTCTGAGATCTCACTAAATGCCGGGCTTTGTACTGAGCTCTTCAGTCCACAGTGTCACAGGATTACACATGGAGACAGGGGGTAGGGCTGGGAGTCGAACCCAACTTCCCGCCCTCTGAAGTATGTGCTCTGCCCTTGTCTGCGGCCTGCTTATTCTGAGAGTGTAACAGCCTCACCAGATATCTGAGGTTCAGAGAAGACCAGTTTGGCCTGGTGGGAAGATCCAGGTAAGCTTCCCAGAGCGGTGACCTGGGAATCTACACCGCGTCAAAAGAGCTGCACGAATGCAGAACGTGGTTAGGTTATTATTAAGCATCTGTAATGAGGCCCTGTCTTGGAATCTAGTTTCCAGAAATGGCTCAAGACCACACACATCAGGGCAAGCATGAGCTCTAGGCATCGTCCCCTGCTCAGACAGAGGGCAGCCCTGACTTTAGCAGCTCCCGCACTACAGTGCCATCTCGGCTCCTCCTCTCTGAGGTAGGAGCCCTGGGGAGGTGGGGCGGGAGGGGCGCAGCCCAACTTAGGTGTTTCTGGCCTGGTTGGAAGTAAGGCTGTATTGGCTGGGCTCTCAGGTTTTGAGTCACAGACACCCACTCAAGCTGGGTTCAGCAAAAAGGGAGGACTTCGTTAAGAGGCTCAGATGGTGTCTTCCAGAATGTTCACCCTGAGCTGGCAAGAAGGGCCAGACCGGGGGAGATTAGGGCTGGCCAGAGAGCCGTCAGGTTCTTCTCTCCCTCCTCATCTCGGCTCCTCCCTGACAGCTGGCTGCGTTCCTCTGTCTCTTTGCCAAACACAGCCTTCCATTCCTCAGAGGCCATGGCGACCCTGAGCAACTGTGTGCCCTCTTCTGGCTCCATGCAGAGAGACCAACTAGCTGTGTCCTTCCCTCTCCTTTCCTTCAAATCCAAATGTTTGGGAGAGAGAACTGATTGGCCCAGACTGGGTCACGTGTCCAGCCTGAGTCTAATCACCCATAGTTAGGGTGTGGTGTGCAGAACTGTCCTGCCCCTCCCTCCCATGGGGATGGGGAGGGAGGAGTTGCTGTAGACAGAAGGGTCTTTGGCTCATAGGCTGGGCCAACCTCCCAACAGTGGCCATAGCCAGGGACCTACCACTGTGTCTGCCTCCCACCTTCTCTTCTCACCCCCACTATAGCCAAATGCCCACAGAGAACATTTTTTAAAAATGTACAACTGCCTCTAGGTCTCAAGCAGTCTGCAAGTCATCAGCTAAAGCTTTATCCCATCAGTGGAGTTAATAATATTCTCATCCTTATCATTATCATTATCTATCACTTACTGAGAGCTTCCCATAGTCCAGGCACTGGGCAGAGCCCTTTACAACATTATTTTTTCATTTAACCTTCACAAAAAATACTAGGAAGCAGATGGCATTATTATCCTTGTACAGAATTATAAACTGAGGCACAGAAAGGTGAAGCCCCCTGCCGATGCCAGCCTGGAGTGGCAGAGCTGATACTGGGCATGCTCAGCTCTGTACTGGAGGCTGTTCTGGGGCTTGTGGTTGGTGAATGAGGCCTGCCCCGCTCCCATCCCAAGCAAGAAGCTCAGGGCCAGGACTGGCTGAGCATGAGGCTCAGCTGGGAGGGGTCACCAGAGAAGGGGGTATCCTGAACGGGTCAGCTGAAAAGACAAAAGACAATATACCCCAGTCCCACCCCAGTGCCTGGCTTAGCACACACATTCCTTCCTTCCCCCCTGAAACTCTCCCTCATGTCAAATGTACTCTTCTAACATAAATGACGCACCGGTCTAAGGAAAGCACCACTTGTGAACTTGAATGCACAGGCGTGAGCTGAGAAATCATGAAGCACTTCCCCTCCCACTGGTGAGAGAGCTCCACAGGCTTCAGGGTAAAACGGTCAGGTGCTGGATTCCACTTCTGAGAGTCTCCTCGGGGCCTGGAGCAGGTCATGGGACAGAGGCAGCAGCTCTGGCTACAGTTTAGACAGTGGGGCACTTCAGCAAGAATATCCTTTGGTCGGGCGGACCAGGGATAGGAAAGAATGTTCTGGATGGTAGGGCGGGGACAATATTCCCCTCCGGAAGACTGAGCCACAGCCTGAGCTCCACCCCCACCTTTTTTTTTTCTTTTAAACAAACCATCAATTAATGAGCAGTTGTGTTCCAGGCACCATGCCAAGCAGGTTACACAGATCCCAGCCACTACCATTTGTCAGCCTCGGGGAAACATATTAATACTCTGTGAAAATACTCTGTGAAATTCTCGGGGAAAACTTTTTAATACTCTGTGCTTCGGCCTCCTCATCTGTGAAATGGGTTTAATAACATGCCTATCTCACAGGGGTTTGTGAGGATTCAATGAGTCAAAACAGCAGCAGTCTTAGTGATTTGGGTATTATTTATATATGTTCATCAGTTTAATCTTCACAATGACCCTGAATGGAAGGAACAATTGTCCTCCTCTAGGATGGGCCCGAGGAGGCGTTAGCAGTGGGCACCGCAGCCTGGGTTATTTAGAACTGGGGAGCTGGGTTAGGCGATCTGGCAAAGGCTGGCAAAGGCCCTGTAGCCAGTAAGGGGCAGAGGCAGGATGTGAATGTTGAGGTGGGACCCTAAACCAGCAATATTAGCACAAAAGTTACGTCCGCTGGTGGGTGGGCATTGCCCTGCTCTCTACCGCTCCTGAGGGCCCAGGGGTTCTGGCCTGTACCTCTGGCCAGGGTGGAGCACTGCAGGGCTCTCCCGAGCAAAGTGCTCCCAGCAACCGGGTGTGGGCTACTCCACCTCCGTCATGGCTTCCTTTCCCAAAAGCCACCCTGAGCCAAGACAGCAGCGGGTCCCATCAGCCCTTGTGGATTCTGGATGGTCCCTGCCACAGTCAGGGACATATTCCCACCGACTTCCTCTCCGGCGCGCTCTGGTGCATACGGAGAGCCTCTGGCAAACGTCAGGAGCTGCCAAAGCCTGTGGTTACTTTACTCATTTTATTAATAAATGTGCAGTGATGTGAACTCACGGAAACTGCTGCCTGGGAACAGGAGTGGCAACATGCTCTGGGGAGTTTCCGGCGGGATCGCGGTGACGGGGTCCACGGGGAGAAGGGAAGCTGGCAGCCAGAGGGGCCAGCTTGGGCATCTGGGGGCATCCGAGGAAACTGGGTTTGTAAAGACCTTTTTGGGAAAAGGAGAGTCGGGAGGGACTGGATGAGCAAAACCTGTAGCTCTGTGCCTCCAGCCAGAAGACTTTGAGCAGCTTGGGGTTGAAGGTCTGGCCTAACTCAGCAGCAGGCACCGACACGTCTTCCCCCAGGGGTGGCTGGACCTTGGGGGTGCGCAGCATGGGGTGAGGGTGGGGGTAGATGGCAACAGTACAGCACCTGCAGAGGATCTTAAATCCCAGAGCAACGAGGGAGGCATCTCGGCCTGATGCTGGGCTCCATGTGGGGGGAGGGCCCGAGCCTGGCACACAGCAGACCCTCAGCGTGCATGGCTAGCATTACCGCACCTTTCCAGAATGCTATAAAGAGAAACACCCAGAAACGTCATGCCTCATAAGCACAGGCCAGAAAAGTGGGCCTTTGTGCAGAAGTAGCTGGTGGGAAACCGGGCATGGGGCAGGCTCTAGGCCTCCAGGCCTCCAGGGAGGGCTTCGTGTGCAGGCACAGAAGTGCCCCTCTCCAGCCAGGATGAGTGTTCTCTTCTATTACTGGCCAGTGAATAAATAATCTGGAAGACTTGCCAGGATCTGCCGTTTACCCTTTAAGGGAATGAACTTCTGGTTCACTTGGGGAGTTAAAAAAAAAAATCCTCCCAGACCAGAGCCTGGGCTGGGGGAAGTGTTTCTGCTAGTCGTTGTCATGGAAGGAGCTAGATGGGTGGTGTGGTGCTGATGGAACCTGAAGATTCCCAGGAGAGGGTCCCTGCCCACCAAGTAGGCCTGGTGGGATGTTTGAGGGGACCCTTGGCACTACCTGGACAGTCACCTCCTGCAGGAAGCCAGCACAGCCTAGGTGGCCGAACCCTGGGCTCCTCTCATCACAGACCAGGGCGCTCATGCCCTTTAACCCAGCAAAACAGCGTGTGATCGCACATAGTCAATGTATTTACTCATTTATAAACAATAATCAGCCCTGGCTGGTGTGGCTCAGTGGATTGAGTGCTGGCCTGTGAACCAAAAGGTCACCGGGTTGATTCCCAGTCAGGGCACATGCCTGGGCTGTGGGCCAGGTCCCCAGCTGGGGGCGTGTGCAAGAGGCAACTGACTGATGTCTCACACATTAGTGCTTCTCTCCCTCTCTTCCTCCCTCCTTTCCCTTCTCTCGAGAAATAAATCAGTAAAATCTTACAGAAAACAATAATCACGCGCTACTGCACTAATGTATTGTGAATGTTATTGAACATGCAGAGAAATAAATGAAAAATTAAAGTAGATTAAAATAAAAGTATTTTAAAATGTTTTAATAATTGTGAATGGTTTTATGCTATCATTAGCTAAAATCTCAAAGCAAAAATCTATACTTGTGGTCAGGCTCATTAGCATTAATCGTGGATATAAGCTCTTCTTGCAAATTGCTTTCTCACTCGTGTTTGAAGTTCAAGGGCCGTGCTCTCATTCGACCCAATTCCAGGGTCATCGTCTCTTCCTCGCCTGTGGCTGTCGCTGTGACACCAGGGGGAGGAAGGGCCCACACTGTGTCCGGCTCTGGATTCCAGGGTTTGTGTTATGTTCACCGTTTTTCACTTCTTTTTCTCATTTCTTTTCAAGTCCTTTGTCCACTTGGTGAAAAATCGGTTGAAGGGTTTATCTATAAATCTGCTGACCTATTCTCACAGGAAAAGAAAAGTCCTTCAAAATGCTTAAAGGAAGGAAAAGGACCCTGCCCCAGCTTCCCCGTAGGGTCCAAGCCCCGCTATTCCCGGAGCCACAGCAGACATAAAGTGTCGATCCAGAAATAATCGTACAACTTAACTCTCTTTCTTTTTTGAGGGGGACAAAACGGACGTAGAAATAAGCCTCCTTAGGAGACCCCTGTGTCAGGCTCCTCACGGCCCCTTCACTTCCTAACCACTCATTGTTGCAAAGAGTAGCCAGAGGAGCTGGTAAGAATGTGGAACATGTGGATTCCATCAGGTCACTGCCCCACCCTTGCGTCCTAAGGGTCTGGCTGCTTCTGGAACCTCCTCTGCACTGCCACCTGCCCCCACACCTGCCTCACACTGCATCAGTCATGAAGGTCTCTTGGAGCCCCTTGGCCCCCGTCTCACACCTCCACCCAATACAACATGTGGCGGCTCCCTCTCATCCTTCAGGTCCCACTTCCAATGTCACCTCTCAGAGAGGCCAGGCTCCGCCTCTCCACAGCTCCCCCCCCCCCCCAACCACGCCTGCCCATTATTCTCTCTCTCAGGGCTCCTGTATGACCCTTAAGGCATCAATCACATTTGGTAACTACATAAATCTGCCACTGTCTCCGCCACTAGATTAGCTTGGGGACCACCAGAGAGCAGGCGCGCCTGCTTCTTTCACGGCTGTGCGCCCAGACCCCGGGGTGTTCCTGGTGTAGTACAGGTTCTCAATAAATAAATGAGCAACAGAAGAATGGATGAGGTCTTAGAGCGTCTACAAATGTTTTCCTGCACTGGGCTTGTCTTTTGGTCTCCGCTAGAAGCTACTGGGTGTCGGGACCTGGCCTCCTCACTCCCTGGCCTTGGACCTCTCCAGCCCCCCTTACCCCAGGCAGGCCCTGGCCCATGTGTTCAGAGGAAGCCTGGAGTGGTGTCCCAGGGGCAGAAGAGGGTATGAAGAACGAGGTGTCCAACTCCACTCCTTTGAGGGCTGGGAACCTGGAGTGCCGGAGAGGGGTAGGGCTGTCCCTAAAGACCCAAAGCCAGGCCAGGCCAGAGAGCCCTGCCAGGGTCACAGGTGAAGGGGTGAAGCGGGGTTCTCTTGGCCAAGTGAGCTGAGGTGCCCCGGGAAGTGTGTGGGTGTCAGGGGCAGGGGTGCTGTCGCCTGGGCTGGGCCTCCGTGAGGGGCAAGGGCTGGGGCCTGACTTCGCCTTCTCTGGGCACTGGAGTTTGTGCTCATCGAACCTTCTTGGGGACCCTCCTGGGATGTCCGCACAGGCTGGTCAAGGAGGCCCAGATGAGGCTCAGAGACGGCTCTGAGTTCACCCCCGGAGCCTGGAGTCATACCCGATCCCTCCTGTACAAGGGGCCTCCTCCCCTCCCCCTCCCATTCGCCACACCTGGCCCCTCAGCCCCCTTCCGGTCAGGCCCAACAGCAGTTGTGAGGCAGTCTGCTGACCTGGCTCCCCTGTGGCGGGCGAGCTGGCACACAGGGGAGGAACAATCACCAGCCTCACCCAGTTGTCAACAGGTGTGGCTCCTCCCCTGGTATCACCCCCGTTCTTCCCCCTCCCCCCTCCCCCAGCCTTCTGCTCACTGCCTGCCTCTGAAAAGAAATAAAATCTGACCCTCTAGGACACCTTTGAGAGAAAGCAGGAGAAAATACCTCCTTTCAAGAAAGGGACCCAGAGGGACGCAGAGTGACCCTTGTTTTACCAGATTCCTTGATAGTCTCTTTTTCATGAAGCTCTTTAAAGGACCATTTTAAAGAAAACTGAAGCACAGGGGAAAGGTGGGGTAGGAGGTGCCGGGGACCATTTCTAAACGTCCTTCCCTGTTTGGGTCTCAGTTATAATGAAATGATTGTCCGTGACAACCCAAAGCCAACCATGTCCCATTCTGGACAGCAGGCTCCAAGGAGGAGCTGGAAGGTTCTTAAAAGGTGGGGACTTGCTTTGGGCCTTGAAGGACTTGCAGGAGGTGGGGCAGGAGCAGAGCCACAGCAGGGGAGGCAGGGCTGGGTCCCAGGCAGCCTGGGCCTCCTTGCAGGGGAGGGAGGAGGCTGTTAGAGGGAAGCAGGTGTAATAGAAAGAGCTTCAAGCCAGGAATCAGGGCACTAGGGCTCCAGCCCCAGCTCTGTCAGTGACCTGCAGTGAGCCCTCTGCCCCTTCTCAGGCCCGTTTCCCCATAGGTGAAACTGGAGGGACAGGTGAACCACGTGAATTCTGAGCTCCTCTGGCTCTCATGGGGCCTGAGAGCCCCTCCCTGCCCTGCTGGGCCACCTCCTTCTTGCTCTAGCTGAGGTGGAAGCTGTCAGGCCACTTCTCAGGCCATTGGCAGCTTGGGATTGGGCCTGCTAATACCCCTTAAACCTGCTTCTTCCTGACCGCTGTTGCAGAGTGGCTACAGGGCAGCGGGGGTGGGGGGCTCCTCTCCCAGGAAGAGAGGACTTTGTGCCTTGGCAGAGGAAGGAGGCAGGCCTGGCCTCTGTCTGCCCCAGCCCCAGCCAGCAGCCCTCAGGCCATCTGTTCCTCTGCCTAGGCTCCAACAGAGAGGCCATTCAGCGTTGTGCCTGAGTCTACCCCCCTTCCCTGGCCCAGGCCTGAGCAGATGGCCCACCTGCCAGCTCTCCATAGAGCTCAGGAGCCTTGAGGCCCAGCTGGGTTTGGGGGCAGTGGGGTCTGCCCTTCTTTTACAGGAGTGATCAGCACCAATTCCAGGCCCTGGGCCCCTACTTCACTGGGAGTCTGTTGCCAAGCCTGAGGCCCTCTCTGCCTCCCACTGCCCAGCCAGCCCTGCCCCTGACCATTCAGAGGGGCACCTTGAGGGCTACAACCTCAGATGCCACCAGACCAGGCTCCTGGGTGCACACAGCTCCTCAGAGGATCAGCCAGACTGGACCCCGAGTCCCCGGCTTCTGATGAGAGTTCACTGCCTCCCAGCTGTGATCCCAGATGGCACCAGACCAGTAGGTTGGGGTGGGGGTAGGGGGTTAGAAATGCAGATCCCCTGGCTCCCCCTCACAGATTCTGACCCAGGAGGTCCGGAGAGGACCCTATTAATCTGCACTCTTGGTAAACTTTGCAGGTGATTTCCAGAAGTTCTCACAGGCATTGCCATCAGCTCGCAGTCTCTGTTTATTTCTAGCCCAAATGGCAGTTAAACACCTGTGACCTAGGCAGGGCAGGACTAACTATCCCCGTTTGAAGGGTGAAGGCATTGAAGCCCCAAAAGGCACACAGTTAAACCAAGTAAAGTTCACACAGTGAGTCTGGCCAAAGCCAGGCCTGGTACTGAATACTTTGGCTTTGTAGTTAATGGCTTTTGGGCAACAGCCCCCTGCCAGGTCCCCAGGGGGGAGCAGGGTGGCCCAAACAAGGCCGCCACTCCTCCATCCTCCCAGTTATTACACTCCAAGGCCCCATCCCCTGGAAAGAAGATGGTCTCTCCACTCACCCCAGTGCGATCCTGCATCAAAACAACAGGAGAATAACTGTAAGGAAATCCCAGGATGACAATAGTGCTTTGATGAGGTTTTTTTGCACTAAACTCTTTAAAACCACCTTCCCTCATTTTTTTGGTGGCCCTTCTTATGTGGTGCCTGAGCAATATCCCCACTTCTCAGAGCTCAGGTGCCCCAGCAAATGTGGGGTCTGGGTGAGGGGCTGGCTGGCCCCCAGAGCTGCCCTCTCCTCCCCGGGCCTGCTCCCTCCCCGGGCGTCTCCCTCATTTCCACCCAATTTTCTCCCCCAGAAGCCGGACTGCACTCACCAGGGGCACCAGCATCTCAGAGGGCCCTGGTAAAGCTGACTTGTTGTTGAGGAGGACTCGAAGCGCATGGTGCTTTTCTCCTTGACCCTGGGGAAAGCCCAGGCGCCCTCCCCATCCCTCCCTAGCCTCTTTAGAAAGGAGAGAAACAGCAGAGAGGGGTAGTGAGGCCCAGAGCTACTCTCTCTCCTCCTGGGACTACTGGTGTTAGATGGTGCTGGAGAGTGGGGAAGCCAGGAGGGGCTTCAGGGGCTAAAAAAGCTGTGCTGCGTGCCCTTGAACAAGTCCTTTAACCTCTCTGACCCGTACTTAGGTAAAACAGGGCCAATATTCTGACCCTGCCTAACAGGACTATCTAAAGGGAACAGCACACACAGCATTTAACACAGAACCTGGCTGTTGGTGAGCTTTCAACACACTGTCCTTACCGTCACTATGAACTAGTGTGACATCAACAGAAAGGGCCCTGGAACGGAAGTCAAAGCACCTGTATCCTCATGTGGGCTCTGCCGCTAATGGGTGGGTGGCTTTGAGCAGTTCCCCCCAGTCCTCTTGGGCCTCAGCTTCCCCACCTGTAAGGCCAGAGTGTGGGACCAGATGACATTTCTCCAGCACCCCATCACTTTGCACGGCTCCCATTCACCCTTCCCTGCTGAATTAAGGCTTCTAGGGAGCCTTTCCCAAGCCACGAAAGCTATGAACCCCTCTGGGGAAGCCCCCACCCCCACTCCCCTCCATTCCTCCCAATGGCCCCCCCCTGCTGGAAAAACAGGTCCCAGGAAGCTCTGATTGCAGCCCCAGGGGGAATCATGAGGTTTCGGTGACACTTTGTGACTCCCTTGGGCTGGTATTATCTCCCCACTTTAGAGGTGGAGACGCTGAGGTCCTGGGCATGAAACAACCCCTGAGACGCGACTCAGGGAGCCTGGAAGCCCCAGAGCCCCAGCCTGATCTTCTGCAGTGACTCAGGGCTTCCGCAATCGTTACAGCAGTGATTACCCCTTAAACTGGTGATTTTTCACCATTGACTCTGCTGTGTGGGCCTTTTTTTTTCCCCTTTTCTTTTCAGTTTGCATTCACCAGGCTGGGGGAGGGGACTGAGTATGAACAAAGCAGACGGGAAAGAAAGAAAGACGAGCGGTGGGAGGGCTGGGCAAGGAAAGGCCAGGGTGGCTGGGGTTTCTCGCTCTCTCCCAGGCTGCGCTGGAGCTTGGTGGGGGCTGGGGGCTGGGAAACTAGGAGTGAGGACAGAGGCGACAGCAGGTGAGTGGGGGTAGTTCAGAGGGTAGATGTACCCACGGGAGGCTCTTACCAGGGTTCTTGGGCCTCAGGGATTAATGCCTGGGCTAGGGAGCTGTGAGCATGTAGGAGGGGGCGTCTGAGGCTACTTCTGCTCTGAGTCTCCTCCCACCCCCACACTTTTCCCGCACTTTTCCGACACCTACCAGGTGCTGCCACTGTGCTGGGCACAAAGATACAGCAAGGAACTGGCCCAGGTCTGCCTGGAAGTGGTTCTCAGCCAGCCCTGAGCACTCAGAACCCAGCTGTCAAATCCACCACTGAGCTACTGGGGTCGCTCAGAGGTCTGTGGGGTCCAACCCTGGTTTAGGGTGCAAGGAGTACAGGTGGGGGGTTTGGAAAGGTTCCCCGAGTGAATGAGCTGAGATCAGAGAAGCATGGGCAAGTGTTGGCGGCTGAAGACTGTGGCATGGTGGGGGAAGAAAGTCCCAGCAGAGGACACGGCACGCAGGACAGGGCCAGACTCAGGACAGAGGGGTGCACAGGAGTGCCGCTGGGGGTAGTGTCTGCTCAGATGTCTTCTCCTCCACTGGATCGCAAGCTCCTCTGATGCAGCAGTGGGGTCCACTCGCCACTCATTTCCCGTGTGTACGCAGGTGTGTATGTAAGCAGGCATCCCTTCCTTCGCTCGTTTTAGCCGGAACAATGTAGAAGCCTTGCCAAGTGATGTGGGAGAGCTGTGCTGGCCTTTCCCCCTGGGCTGCTGCCACTGCCACACAGGCCAGGCCCTTCTGTGACCCAGTAGGGCCCAGGCTCTGCTCTCCATGGCCACTTATTATTAGTAGTATTTGTTCTTTTTCTCATTTTCTCTCTCTTTCTCACACATAGTTTATGTAATAGGAATAGAGGAAGGTGCTGGTGACACAAATGAAGGTAAGTGAGACAAATGAAGTTTGTATTCTGAAAAAGGGTATATTCCAGAAGAAGCAGATAAAATAAACAAGCTAAATTTAAAAATTGAAAAGAGGCCCTGGCTGGCTAGCTTCGTTGCTTGGCGCATCGTCCCGATACACCAAGGCTGTGGGTTCAAACCCCGGTCAGTGGGCACAGAGGAAACAATCAATAAATGCATAAATAAGTGGAGCGATGTTTCTTTCTCTCTCTCCCCCACCCCTTCCTTTCTCTCTAAAATCAATAAATGAAAAAATGGTTTTAATTTAAAGGAAATCTTAGATGCTGACATGCTGTAAGGCAGGGAGGCACGGTGAAGCTGGTGAGTGACAGGGTCCAATGTGACTGTGTGTGGTCTGGGAAGGCTCTCCAAGGTGACCTTTCAGCTGACACCAGCGCTGAGAGAGAGGCAGTGAAGGCCTGAGGGGAAGAGCATTCCAGGGAGAGGGAACAGCATGTGCTAAGGGCCCGAGGCGGGAACAAGTTCAGTGGATAGAACTAGGACGGTAGATATGGTGTGGCTGGACCAAAGGGATGGAGGGGAAGGGACCGGAGAAGGCAGGCCCATGCTGGCTATGGTGGCTTTTTCTTCTGGATTTAATTCTAAGCAACAGGGGAAGGTATGTTTCATAATCTCTGATCAGCTTTTTCAAAGCTCCCTTGGACTGCTGTGTGGAGAGGTACCTGGAGGAAGCAAAGTTAAGAGCCTGGGGACCAGTTAGGAGGGAAGGCAGCAGCCCTGGGGAGAGAGGAGAGTGGCTTGGGTCAGGGCGAGGCGCATGTAGGGTAGACGGAGGCCGCTGAGTTGAAGAGGCAGAGAAGGGACAAGACAGGGTTGGGCGCTCTCAGGACTCTGCTGTCGATCACAACAGCCACAGCAGTCGCCCTCACAAAGCACCTTTCTCCCCTGTAAAGTGCACAGGGCACTGGTTATGGGCCTGTTTTCAGCTGTGTAACTGAGGCTGAGAGAGGTGAAGAGTCCTCGGAAGTTCTCAGAGCCCGGGGGGAGACTCACAGCAACTGTCTCCCTGCCTCGGCACTCCGTCCTGCTGACACCTACTCTTTCCGTGGGCCTGGCTGGGGTCAGCATCCTTCCCGACTCCAGGACTGTGGGAGCAGCCAGGCAGAGTGGGCTTCTGTTTACTGCTTTGGGCTGAAAACACATTTTAACAATTGGCAACTTGCAGGGAGCTGCAGCTCCACATGCTTGCATTGGCAAATGCACACTATGCCCTTCCCTTGGTATCAGGATACGAAACAATTATACTCAGGAACCAGAACACTTCCTGCAGCCCCCTCCTTCAGCCCCACCTCCACAGAAGGGCTCCCAGAACGCCCTGGGGTTGTAGGGGTGGGGGAAAGTCTGAAAGGCAAACGGAGAGCTGCCCTGGGAGCCTTACGGTGGAGGGCACAGGCAGCACTGAGCACGCACTGTATGGTGGTCCTGGACTGCTCGCGGTCTGGTCCTCAGAATGATGCTGGGAAAGGGAGATTGGAGACGCGGAAGACAGAGAGATCGGGGCTTGAATCCAGGCTCTGTCCCTTATCTTCTGGTGATTTAGGAGAGTGACTTATCTACAAAATAGAGATAATAACAGCATCTACCTTTGCAGGGCTGGCCTGCTGGGTGCAGCGTATAGTTAGTGCTCAGTAAAGAGCAGCAAGAGACTGGGTTTGCCATCGTCCCTGCTTAACAATGGGGAAACAGAGGCCCAGGAGGCTACAAAAATGGCCACGGCCACAGAGCTAGGAGTTGGCAGAGCCACTGGCAGGACTGTGGAGTTCTGAAGCCAGGCTCTGAAGGCTGTCACCAAGCCTTAAATCTGTCCGAGTGTGCCAGCCTTCACCTCAATTTTACCCAGTGCTGGAAGAGGCCTACTGTGTGCCAGACCCTATGCTAAGGGGCAGGGCAGCTCCATGAAGAGGAGTCACACACGGAGCACATGGCCTCACGGAGGCAGACGACAATAGCTCACCTAATGCAGTGTGGCAGGTGCTGTCACCAGGTGCTCCCGAAGCTGGAGGAGACAGACTTGAAGGCTTCCTGGTGTGTGTGTGCGGGGGGTGGGGGGAGGGAATGCTGGGAAGACTTCTCAGAGATGAGACTGCTTGGTGGCTAGGAGAAGGGCATTCCCCATCCAGGGCCCACCTGGGCAAAGGCCAGGAACCCCAGGCACAGGAGCCTCTGAGTCTGGGCATGGGGCACAGTGTGGGGATGGGGCCCGGTGTGCTGACACCCCCCACCCCCCACCCAAACAGCCATGGCCACGTCCTTGACACAATCTGCTCAGTGGACACCATCTGCTCAGTGGACACCAGCGTCCCAGCAGCAGTGCTGCCTGCGCCCCGAATGCAGAGCTGCACACAGTACTTTCCACCCCGTCACCCCGACCCCAATGGGGCACGACTGATCCAAGGTGGTTATGAAGACCCTTGGGGAGTATGATGTAAAAAACATGGGCTGTGGAGGGACTGGAATTCTTAGCCTCCGACCCCAGCCCTTTCTGGGCCTCAGATTCACAAGTCACTTTTCTTGCCCCCCTCCCCCCGGAAGTTGCCCAAAGTGTTTTTTTTTCTCTCACTCTCCCCCAAATCAGAGTGAGGGTGGGGCAAGGAGGGGAGGTAGGGAGTGGGGGAGCGGAAGCCCTCACTGGGCCTCTTTGCTTCTGGGCGTGGGAGGAGAGCGCGGGGTTCTGAAGGTGAGGATTCCTGGGCAGGGGCTCCTTCCACCCGCCGCCGCCGCGCTCGGAGCCCGGGCCCCACGAAGTGCAGCCTCCCCGCCTCCCGAGCCTGCCAGGAGCGCGCGGCTGAGTGCGCTCAGGACTTCTGGCGCCCGGGCTCTCCGCTCCTCCTCGGAGCAATTACATAATGATGCCTCGGTGAGCGGTGGCGGAGCCGCCTTTGTTATTGCAATCCGCCTCAGCAGCGGCCCGCAAGTATTAATAAACCGATCACTCAAACGTGCCAGGCTGGGCTTTACTTATGCAGATTAGGGTTGGGGCACATCTGAGGGAATAATAAACAAACACGCAAGCCCCCTCTCCAGGGTGGGAGGCAGCCCCCCCCACCCCAAGGCCTCAGCTCAGAGCGCTCCCCTTCCCCACCTGAGTCAGCGGCCTGGTCTTGAGCTCGCAAACGAAAGTACCCCAGAACCAAGAGCTGTGGGCCGTGGACCCACCGCTTCCACCTCTGTGATGCTGTCGGGCACAGCGACCTCATTACTCTTAACTGTAGGATGGGCTGAGTAATACCTACGTGTCCGTTTACAACTAGGAATCGGCTTCACAAACTCTAAAGCAAGGGTCCTCAGACTTTAGCTCCCATCAGAATCTCCTGGAGGGCTTCGGGAAATGCAAATGCTGCTCCAGCTCCTTCCTCCCTCCCTCCGGAGCTTCTGATCCCGTGGTCTGAAGTGGGACTGAGATTTTGCGTTTCTAACACGCGTCCTGTAGCACACTTTGAGAACCACTCCTCCGAAGTGGTTTTATGAATTAGAATGTGTTGGCACAGGTGACGCTGGTTGTTTTGAATCTAGCACCCAGCCCGAGGCCCTTGTTTGGCCCGCGGAAGCGTCAACTGTGCCCACAAGAAACAATCCACGCTCCAGCCTGTCTGAGTTTTGGAAGCTGCTCCTTTCATGCTAGCAGAGCCATGGCTGTCCTGGGCCTAGGTGACAAGGTCCTCAGACATGCCCCCCACCCCCAGCTGGTGGAGGATGGCTTTCCTGCAGATAGCCACATGCACCCCCTCGACCCCCACCCACTACGGTTTCTGCATGTTCATTCATTGAGTCAATGAACATTTATTGAGCCCTTACTGTGAGCCAGGCCCTGAGCTCAGGACTTCCATGCAGAGTCTCACTTCATCTTCACAGTACCCAATTTCCTTCTTTCCATTTGACAGATGAAGAAACTGAGGCTCTGAGAGGCTGAGAAACTTGCCTAACGTCAGAGAGCTAGTGAGGGAGGACTAGCACTTTGACCCTGAACCCTGGGTGGTCTAACTCCCAAGTCCTGCTCTTACCTGCTCCCTTGACCTTGGCCCTGCTGGGTGCAGAACAAAGCTCACTGTGGTCCTCTGGCTCTAGAGCTGTCACATCCTTCCTCTGGGAAAGGCTGAACCTCACGTGCCCTCCCCCCCTCCCCATGTCTCTGCCTTAGGTGAGGAGCTGCTTGACATTCCAAGGTCCTGGAGTAGCAGCAGGAACAGCTCACAGGAGGGAAAGTAGCCTGGGGGGGGGAGGGGATGGGGTGGAGGGAAGGAGGCCTGCCGCGGAGTTCCTGAGCTCCCAGCTGCTTCTCCTGGTCCCCAAAGCTTTGCTCAGCCTGGGATCACCAGGTGGAGAGGAAAGCCCCAGAGGTATGACCACGCGGGCTCCCAGGGAAGGAAGCTCTAGAGGAAGTGAGGGGAACTGGCAGGAGTGATGAAAGCCCAGCCTCTCTGTTTCACTCTCTGGGACAGTGGCCCTTTTGTCCTGGACCAAAATGCTGCTCCTTGTGGCCTCTTCAACCACCCTGGCCTGACAACCCACAGCCACCTTTTACAGTTTACAAAACATGAGTGCCTCCTGAGGCCCTCTCCCTCCCTCCTTCTGGGCTGCCTGTTAATAACATCAGCAACAATAATTCACTATGTGCCTGTTACTTGATTTGCATGCATCCATTCAGTTAAACTCCCAAAGAGCTCTAGGAGTTAGGCTCTCCTAATATCCCCATTTTACACACCAGGGAACCGAGGCTCTGAGAAACGAAAGCAGCGGCCCATGGCCTATAACTAGGATATGAACCCAGGTCCATCAGCTCCAACCCCAAGGGCCTCTGGCAACATCCTCTTCCTGTATGTGCCCATCATCCCCACGAAGGGGACCACTGTTGAGACCTATCCGCAGACCCTGGCCCTAAGACCACGCCCAGCCTCTTTCCTCCATCTCCCAGGGGCCAAAATCTAGGCCCGCTGCCAGCATCTTAGAAGTGCAATAGCATTTGTATTCTTCTTGGGGGGCACTCACAATCCACAAGTAATTTCTGGCTGCAGACACTGGCATTCCTTGTGCCGGTGCCATCTTCCAGCACCCACCTGCACGGGCACACACAGACACTCAGGCACACTCACTCACACCTGGCACAAAGCTGTGGCCGCCCCTGCTCCCTGCTCTTGTGGAGACTGGAGGGAAGCGACCCTCCCCCAGCTGGCCTTTCTGCTCCATCCCCCTTCTCTGCCCTCTTTGAGGGAAACATTTCGCAGTCAGGAGAATCACAATAACAATAATCATAACAGGAACTGGCCTTCCAGCGTACAAACCTTTTCCATCTAATGGGCCTCACTTGACTCTCCCAAGCTCTGAGAGGCAGGTGTTTTATATTTTACGTTGCAGGTGCAGGGGAGGGTCACATTGCTAGTTCGGAGCAGAGCCAGGGTCCTAACCCGCTTCTCACACCCTCTCTGTTCATGCCCCTTCTCCGGCATCATGAATACTGATGACAGCACACCTCCGCCATGCCCGAGAACTTGTTCTCGCGTAGATTTGGGGGGTGCTTTATGACTCTCAGTTTGAATCCACACAATAGCCCAGTGAGGTGTACTTTTTAACGCTCAATGTAAAGATGAAACAACTCAGAAAAGTTATGGGCAGACTGGCCGGCAGTCTAAGGAATGTTCCCGAACTAGACGTGGATCACTTTAGGAAGGAAGAGAACAAGAGCTTCTAATGGATGCTTTTAGGGAAAGTGGATGCTGGGGTGGGGGTGTGGCAATAAGTAGTCTTCCTTCTGCCGGAGTAGAAGCCCTCAAGCCCTTGGTCTGATACTGTGAGCTGTGTCATCTGGTGCTATCTGTGTGTGTCCTTAGGCCACACAGTCACCAAAAGGCTGGGCCTGGATTCGAACCTAGCAGTCTGGCTCCAGAGCCTGCCTGATTCATCTTCAAGGAACTAGTGCAGACAGAACTCAGACCTGGAGTCAAAATGTCCACCCAGCTAGATGCCCGGGGCACCACTCACCTCTCGGCCCCCTCTACTTGCCTTGTGACAAGGAGCGGCTCCAGGCCTTCCTCTTCCCTCCACCTCCCACCCCCATTTGTGACCATCAGACAAGAGGAAGAGATGCAGGTGTTTTCTGAGGAGGACGAGGGGTGTTGGGAGTGGGATCGCGCCCATGACTGGTCACAGGGGGTTGAAATGAGTCCAGAATCTGGGAGGCGGGAACCTGATTCTTCAGGCTTGAAGGCTCCCAAGAGCCTTGAGGACCCTCAGACCCCATTCTTACCCCCTCCCCACCCCCACAGTTTGACAACTGTGCAAACCCCCCCCCCCCCACAGATGAGGAGCTCCAGATAAGATCTTAGTCCACAACAGTGCAATTAACGGCGGCATCGCTGAGGCCAGGTGGGGGATGAAGGTGCGCGTGTGGTGTCATATTATTTGGCAAAGTCCCATAGAGCAGGGGGAGAGAAGGGTGGGCCTAGGTAGGAAGCCAGAAGGTTAAATGAAATCAAACATTAATGACAGCCATCTGTACAATGGGTTGACCACCCTGACCTCATAGGTTGGTTGTGGGAATCTAATGAGTTAATAATATTGAAACTCCTTGAGCACGGGTGCCTAGCACTGACCGGCTCTCAGCAGACAGCGGCCATTGTAACTGTGTTACTACACACTTGAGTATCTACCAGCCAAGCAGTCCCTTCTATTTTAGCTACTGGCCTAGGCTCCAGGAAATACCCCAAGGGTATTTAAGAGAGTGTGGTTTGCCAACTTATGGGGGTGTTGATAGTCTCACAAAAAAGGCACAGTCTGCAAAACTTGCCAAGAAAGTCATACTGGGTGGCAAGCGCCCTCGATTTTGATTCCCAAGCGCCTCCTCGCTCAGGGCGTGAGTGCGCCCCCCGCCGGCGGTTTTCACGAAAGCCTCAGCTGGGGAGCCCGGAGCCCAGTCCCCAACAACCCCTCTCTCCCGCCCGCCCCGGCGGCCACCCTGGGGGCGAGGCAGCCCGGTGTGTGGGAGGGGACGGCGCGCCATTGGCTTCAGCGCGGCACCGAGAGGAGGGACCAGCTCGGGCCGCCAGACTCGGGCAAACCCCGGCCGCGCAGGGTGCCGCGCACAGTCCAGCCCGGCCCTGCCCTGCCTGGCGCGGTAGGCGTGATGTGAGCGCCCGAGGTCCCCGTGCACGCCAGCTCCGCGCAGCCGGCGCCAGCATGCGCTAGGAACGTAAGTTCTGCTCCCCACCACCGCTTCGGAGCCTCTCACTTTCCCCTCCCGCCGCCACCCAGCCGGTTCCAGCTCAGCGCAGCGCAGCCGAGCTGTGCTCCAGCGGCCGCAGGGAGCGCTGGGGACCTCTTGCACGCGAGCGGGGCGCCCCAGGACGCTTTGGCACCAGCGGATTCAGCGGGGGCCCGAGGGATCCCCTTCTGGGCTCTCCAAGGCGCCATTCCGCAGCCCTTCTGTTCCTCTTCTCCTTTGCGCTCTCGGCTCGCTGCTTTCCCCTCTGACTTGGTTTCCCTCTCCCCGGCTTTGTCCCTCCGCCGTCTTCTCTCTCTTGGGCTGTTTATTTCGCCCTCGGCCTCCCCCTCCTGGGCTCGCGCTCTCTGCATCCGAGCAAGAGAGAAAGGGAACGAAAAGCAGTTTTTCTCTCTCTGGGGTCTGCTCTGACCCGGCGCTCAGCTCTCGGTCCCCTCCCCCTCCATCCGTGCTCCCGATCCCTACCCCCGCCATTGTTCCCTAGTCCTGAGAGTGCGCGGCAAAAACTTGCGAGTGCCTGTCCTTTCCTCTTCACCCCCGCAGGGCCGCGGAAGGAGGTGGCAGAGTTCCCGCTGCCCACAAGTCTGGCGCAACCTTCTGGTTCAGGGGTCCTTGGGGCGGGAGCACTGGGCCAGAGGACCTGGGGGCGCCCAACAGCACGGAGCTCCCCGCTTGGAGTCTTAGAAAAGTGGGTGAGTGGCTGAGGCTGGGAGATAAAGAACACATTGGAGGGGAGGAGGAGCAAGCCTGGAAAGACCCCCGTCTCGAGCCTGGGGGTAGGGGTGAGCTGGCAGAAACGGAACCCCTATTAAGCCCCAGTTATTGGGGACGGGGTAGAACACAGGTGGAGACCGATGCTCCCACTCTCCCCTAAGTCGCGCGCTCTGCAGGAAGGGGGCAGTGTGGGGCTATTGGCTTGGCGCAGGGTGGGCTGGGTCTCCGGCCGTTGGCAAAATACTCACACCCACGCTGGGGTTCTGTAGAGGAACCTCCAGAACGCCGCGCCCATCCCCGGCGCACCCCGCGGGGTTTGGCGCTCGCTTGGCGTCCCCTCACTCCACTCTCCACGCCCCCAACCAGAGCCGGGCTCCCGCCGCCTCCTTGCGGCCCCCGGCGAGCGGATTTCTCAGCGGGAGCCCTGGGGGCGGGAGCAGGAGCGGGGCGGAGGCCGAAAATCTCCAGGTTTCTCCAAAGCCAAGGCCGCCCGCCTCGCCGCTCCTCACTTCCTGGTTGATTCCCTCAAACTTTTCCTGGTGGGGCCATCCAGCGGGATGAAGGCCCCAGGGCTGCAGGGATGCGCACCCCCACCGTGCGGCCCCTTGGACCTCCGCCCCTGGTGGCCTGTGGATAGAGGGCCGAAACCCTCTCATCCTGCAGCCTTCAATCCCAGGGACTCTGGGGGCGGAGCCGCTGTTGGAGAGACAGGAGGGGGCACTGTTGGCTCCTTAGCCGAAGCTCCACGCTCAGACCGGGAGGAGGAAAGCTTTTCCTTGTTGAGTTGTTAGGAAATAAGGTACTGCGTATTCTCCAGGCCTCTGTGATCCCATCTGAAAGATGGGCGGTCTGGTCCCTGAGGTACCCTCCGCCCCCAGCATCCTGGAAGCCAGCTGCCCTGGCTTCTCCTTTTCAGACCACATGCTGTCAGCATAATCAGTCCTTCCAAATTTGGAGCAGAGAGCTGAGGCCCAAAGCCCTTCGCCCAGATCTGGCTGTCAGCACCTGCTGGGGTCCATTGCTCCAGGGTGTTCTCTGCTGGGCTCTGCTCCCGGGCCCCTTCCAGCTCCTCCAAGCCCACGTTCTGCTGCCTCCCCTCCCCCAAGATCTTATGATAGCTACCCCCACATCCTCTGCAGGAGAAGCAGTCTGCCCCTCTGGGGGGTGTGGATGTGGGAGAGGGAGTGCAGTTATATTCCACACATGTCTATGCTTCCACTCATTGAACAAAATGGGAGTTGTATACCAAAAATGGTTTGAGCACAGTGCCACACACTGGGAGACAGCTGGAAACAGTACAAAGATTCTTGTCCTCATGGCGCTGACACTTAGGGGGGAGGGGCAAATACCCGATGAAATCAATAAGCACATTATATAGAGTATTGGGAGGTGAGGGGGCAGAGTTGAGTGTTAAGGCAAGGAGTGGGATTGCCATTTTAAGTAGGGTGGTCAGGGAGGCCTCCCTGAGCACGTGACTATTGAGATAAGGCTTTGAGGGAGTGAGCTGTGGGGATATCTTTGGGAAGTGAAGGTCCTGCCGAGAGCAGCCTGTGCCAAGACCCTGAGGCTGGCTTGTGTCTGCTGTGCTGGAGCGTTGGTTTGGAGCCAGGGTGGCTGGGGTGGAGTGAGGAGGAGATGGGAGGCCTGGCTGGGGTGCAGTGGGGCAGCGGGGAGGAGATGGGAGGGAAGGCTGGAACCTCCCCATTTCACAGATGAGGGAAGTGACGCCAGAAGCCGCATATAAATCACTCCAGGACATGCAGTCCGGGGGCGAGGCGCGGTGCTTGATGTCCTGACTCTGGGCCCACAATACTTCCTTTCACCCTGCATCTCAAACATTCATTCACAGCACTGGTTGTGCCCCTCCCGGGGCAGGCCTGCCCAAGGGCCAGGGACACAGAGAGGAGCCAGCCAGGCTAGCACCCTTCGGGGCTCCACATCTCTGCGGCCGGTTGCCAGTCCCTGTCCACCTTAGGTCAGTGCGCCCAGGGCAGCATCTTCCTGCTGACCCAGAGTGACCCTAGTTCTCTTCCTTGCCATTTCTTTCTCATGGCCACCCCCTTTAACTACCCCGCCCCTGGGGGAGTACCTGTTCTGGAGCTGGTGTGGTCACATGGGAAACCGGAGCAGAGAATTGAGCCTCCTAGTCTGAAAATAACAACAGAGACATGGTTACGGAGCGTTCACTATGAAACGGGTACTTTTCTAGGTGTTTTTTGTGCATCTTTCCATTGGGGGAGGCAGGTGTCATTACAACCATTTGACAGATGAAAAAACGGAGGCTCAGAGAGGAGGTGGCACTGGCCCAGGGCCATGCAGCTTGGAAGTGGTAAGCGCAGGCGTTTTAGTTGTGACGTCCTCCTTTAACCGCTAGGCCGGAGCCCCAAACCCTGGGGGCGACGGTCAGTCCCGGACTGTGGTTCTGACCCATCAGTGTCCTGGGGAAAGTATAGGAACCCTCCTGCCTGCCTCCCCCAACCCACCAGAAGGCGTTTGCCTCAGAAAAAGTTGTCTCAAAATGGTGTGGCGTCCCTTCAAGGAAAATCCCCCCTCCCTTCCTGAGTTCCTGAGTAGCTGCAGGGGTGGGGGGGGGGAGAGAAGATGTGTCCACTGCCTTCTCACAAGAGCTCTGGCCGCATGGGATCTGGAAGCCAGGCTGTCCCGATGACCATGGTCCCATGGGATCTGGAAGCACCAACAGCCTTTGAGGGCCCCCTGACGTGGCCTTTGGGCCAAGGGGGAGACTGGCCCATTCCTGGCCTGAAAAGGACAGGAATTCTCCATGCGATCCGCCCTTTGTGAGTGACAGTAGGGTCAAGGAAAACCCTCTCAGTGACTCCTGCATGGTGGCAGGTGGCTGCAGGCCCCCTTGTATACAGCAGCAGCTTCAGACCCCTGGCTGAGGCCCCAGGGACGTCCCCTCTGGCCCTCCACACTGCCCTCCCCACTCTCCAGCACAGCACACGGTGTTTATTTTTTGTCTCTGAGGCTTTGGAGATATTTGTTGTGATGGAAGTTTGGGCTTTCCTCTGCTTTTCTGGAAATTAGGCGCTTCAAAAGAAAGAACTGATGAAGAGGTGGAGACAGCGAGAGAGGTGGCGGGACCTGGGGCCGGGCAGCTGGAGTGTGGCTAGGGGACAGAGGGGTTTGGGAGCCACACCACGAATGTGGCGACCAGGAGGGTGAGGAAACTGAGTCCCAGAGTCCGGCCCTGTGGCAGAACCTGCTGGTGGCCTCAGCTGACTTGTCTCTCAGCCTGGTGACTCAGGGCTCCCCCGCCAGCCTTCCAGCTTCGGTTGGAATGCACGTCAGCAGCCAGCTCCCGTGTTCCTGGAGGTCCGTGCAAGTGGGGCGTGGAGTCCCTTACCTGACTACGGAGCTTTGTCGCGGGAACAGGGCTCATGGCTGCCACAGGATCTGCATCGTGCCCCTCCTCTCCCTGCCAGTTCCGTGCTGCCATCCTCGCCCTTTGCAGCAGTGTGGACACTGAGCCCACGGTGGGGGTGGGAGTGACGGAGATGGACGATGCAGCCCCGCCCGACATTGGCTCACCGGCGCCTTGAGAGACCAGGCTGACTAAGGCCGGCCCAGCCTCTAGAATGTTTACGCTCTTCGGGGGCACGCAGCAAGGAAGCCCTGCCGCACGGCAGCCTGGCCTCGGCTGCCACCCTTAGGCAGTGGCCCTGAGGCCTCCCCCCTGAACCTGCACCCAGAGGCCACTGTGATGATGTCAGTCATGTGGCTGCATCCATCCAGCCTCCCTGTGTCCTGTAACTTCCTGGTTTAGCTCTGACCCACCCACAACCTCGTAAGTCAGGCCTTGTCACCCCCATTTGTGATACAGGAATGGAGAGGGTCATCTGCCCAAAGCACAGGGCTAGTAATGCATAGCTGAGATGCAAAACACACAGGTCCTCTTCCCCAAGATTCACTGCCTGAGGGCCCAGGTAGTGGGTTCTGGGCTGGGGGTCCAGACCCTGTCTTGTCCGAGGGGGTGGTAGGCTGCCTCAGGAAGGGACCCCAGGATGGGCCCTGAATGGCCCTCACTGCCTCCCACCCCCTGGCACTGCCCTGTCCCAGGCCCGTTTCCAGCTATTTTGCACGAATGTGATAACAGGACAATGGGTCTCCCTGCGGCCCTTCCCAGGCCCTGCTGGAGTCACAGAACTCTAACCCGAGGGAGGCTGGACCCAGGGAGGGGTGCGGAGGCTGGCCGGGACTTTCAGGGCAGCTGGGGAAGACAGCTCAGAGTTTAGTTCTTTTTGGAGGTCAGGCTTACCAGCCAGTCCCTCCACCCACGCACATGTGCACCCCAGCTCTGTTCAGCGTGTCCAGTCACAGCGCAGTTAACGTGGCTTGGATTTCAGCCCTGGCACTTGCCTCAGGTGACATTTTGGCCTTAGTCTCCTCATCTGTAAAATGGGGGCATCCCATAGGGTTGTGGTGGGGATTTCAGGGAATTCCTGGTCTGGTTGTGCGTGTCCCCCTCCTCCAGCCCCAGGGCGGATGCCCCTGGGGCTGGCTGTCCTTGCCAGGTGGGGAGGGACAGGTGTGCTGCTCCTCCAGCAGAGGGTCTTGTTTGGAAAGGAAGTGGTTCTTGGCTATGACGCTCAGCAGCAGTGACTCCCCCTTGAATCCTGGGGTGGCTCAGAAGCTGGCGGGTGTTCTGGGCCCCAAGCCCCTTCCTCCTCCCCCTGCCAGGTTCCACGACAGGGACAGCTCTGCAGTCCATCTGTTTCTATGGAAACCAGGCTTCCTGGAGAGGCTCCAGGGGTTGGGAGGGGTCCTGCAGGACGGGCAGAAGGATGCCCCAGCCCAGCTGCTCTGCTTCGGGGGCAGGGCCTGGGCATCCGCCCCGCGATCTCACAGATGGCTGCCTTTCACGCAGCTCAGGTCGGGTGCCGGGCCCTCGCTGCCTTTTCTGTGTGCCTCGTCCCAGCCCAGGAAGCTAAGTAGTGTGTGGTTTCGTAGGGGAGGAAATAGAGGCTGGGAAAGGTTAAGAAACTTTCCTGAGGTCACAGCGTAATTAAGATAAGCACCGAGGTTCGGAGCCCACATGTACCAATCATTAAGTACATGCACCGCCCCCCCCCCCCCACTCTGTCATCCGCCGAGCCCTCTTCCTGCCTGATTCAGTTTGGTAGGGGGAGGGCTTTGCGTGGCCTCTGCCCTGTTCTGGCCCCTCTGTCTTGCTGCCATTGAGAGCTCTTTGAGGCCGTTTTTTCCTGGCCTCAAATGTCACAGAACTTGAAGGGATGGGGGGGATGGGACATGGCCTGCAAGGAGTGAGACCTTAGGCAGCTGAGGCCTCCCAGCCCCTCCCCTACTCATTAATATGTCACAGATATTGAGTTCACTACGGGGAACTGTCGCAGGCCCTGTTGACACCCCACCCCTTGGCACTCCCCTCTAGTGCTGCCGGGGCTTTCTGAGGCAGTGGGGGTGAGGTTTCACCCTGAATTCTCACCCAGTCCTCTAACCCCACCTTGTCCCAGGACCCCATATACCAGGCCCTCTGCCGAGAGTGTCTGCACCCTCTCCTGGAGTCTTTAGCACCCCGTGAACCCCTTGCTCAAGGCCACCTGCCCATCAGCCCAGGAGCCAGAGTCCAAATTCAAACCCAGCCCTGCCTGACTGCAAAGCTGCTTTCCTGCCCTCCTGTGCTCATGTGTGGCCCGGTCAGTTCCTGTCCGCTCTGGGCCTCAGCTTTCTGCCCTGTGTGTTTGAAGCAGAGCCCGCCCTTGGGTCCCGCCACATGGAACTGAGTGTGTTCCTGAGTGTTCTGGGTGGGTAGTGAGACCTGCTTCCCTTAGCCCGTCTCATTTGTCTGTGCTTACAAAGTGCCTACTGTGTGCCAGGGCCCAGCAGGGAGACTCCTAGATGGGCATGGTCCCAGCCCTGCCTCTAGGTCACTAGGTCTCCAGGAGGCCAGCTGCCCGGAACAGGACTGGGAGTGTGGGCAGGAAATGGCAGTGGCCACCGGCCCTGAAGCCCGAGAGTCATAGGAGGAAGCCATGCCCTGGGAAGACCCCCAGACAAGGGCCCTGTAGAGACTTGAAGAACAAGGGACATGGGGGTGGGGTAGGGGTTGTAGGGCAGGGAGGGATTCCTGGCTGGGTGGTTGTTCAGAAGTGGAAACAACTATTAAAAGGACAGTGACTTGCCAGCTTTATCAAGAATCGAGGTCAAAGAAGCTGGCCAGGGGCAGAATGCAGAGGGTCATGAACCCGAGTCCGGGGGGCAGCTGCACGCCACATTCTCCCCCCTTGCTTAGCAGGGCCCCCGCAAGGGAGCGTGTAAGTGGAGGGGCAGCCCTCCTCCTCACCTTTTCTCCTAGCTGGGCTGGGGGAAGAGGCATCTGGGGAAGCCCTGGGGCCCTTCAGACAGCATCTAGATCTGGGAAAGGAAGCGTGACAGCCCTGCCGGGCAGGCTTTTTCCACTGTGCACGGCTGAATGAATGAAGAAAGGGAGGTGTAGAGGGGGCGTGGGCCAGGCCTGCCGCAGGCAAGGCACCCCCTCGCCTGCTCATCCTCCAGTACCTCTGCAGGGTGGGCGTTCTCGGGGCCCCCATTGCTCAGGAGCAGAAATTGAGGCTGGGGACTTGCCTAAAGCCCTGCAGCTGGTGGAAGAGCAGAACCGGATTCGAACCCAGGTCTGGCTGTCCCCAAGCCAGTGTCCAGCCAGAGTGCAGGGAGAGGAGTGGAGGGAGGTACGCTCTGTCCTCTCTTAGGTTAAAATGGGGCCAAGCCTGAAAGAAGCACATAGAGTGGCCTTGAAGGGGAGGAAAGCTCAAGGGCAGATCTGAGGGGGGGGTGTGTGTGGGGGGGGTTGCCTTTGGAGCGGGGCACGTTTACAGGCTAAAGGGTGTGTAGGAGTGTTTGCAGCTGCCCGCCTGCCATCTGGGGCAGGGCCCAGTCCTGCAGGTGAAGGAGGAACAGAACTCGGTGCTCCAGCAGTTAATTGCAGAGGCAGGTGCAAGGGATCCACTTCCTCGAGATCAAGTTCAAGATTTCATTCTCCCTAGGAGGCCTCAGGGCCCTTTGTTGGTGGGGAGCTTGGTGCTGGGGCTGGGCTTGGGGTGGGGGGTGTGCAGTGGGTCCCACCAGCCCAGGATCTGATGGCAATGCCTGCAGATAAAGCTTGTCCCTCCTGTGAACGATGCCAACGCCAGATGGAGCCCCTTTCTGTACCAGCCCCAGCAGGCTGGCACTGCCACACCGCACAGCCTTCGATTTATGGTTCGGGCCTGTGCTGCAGAGGGGAGCTGGGCATTGAGAGGTCATTGGGCAGAGGAAGGCAGCTGACCCCTTGAGCAGGGGTCACTGACACAGCCCAGGCCTTGTGGGCTCTGGCTTGAGGGTCAGCTTTATGCTAGGGACTGAGGGCCGGGCTCTTTGCCCAATGGGGCGGAGATATTAGGAAATGCGAGGCAGGCCCTTCTCCTGGTTTGCCCCAGCTTCCTTCCCAGAGCCACGGCTGCACGGGGGGACACGGAGGAGGGTGTGGAGTGTCTAAGTACCCATTTCTGGAGCTGTTTCCAGGGGCCAGGCACACTGCCCCATGCACTTCACAGCTGTATCTGTATTCTCACAGCACCCCTTTAAGGCAGGCCCTTTTATTTTCCTGCTACAGATGGGGAGACTGAGGCACAGAGAGACTGGCTTGCCCTCGGGCACGCAGCTAAGAAGTGGTGGGTCCAGGGTTTAAACTCCGGGTCTGACTTAAGCAGTTAAGTTCCTAACCGCCAGGCCTGCAGTTAGCTGGCGCTTTACGTCGCACTTCCTGTCTGTTATTTTGTTTCTCCCTCGCCCAGCCTTAGGGGAGAAGTTAAGGGTTTCCATTTCACAGATGAAAACGCTGGGGCTCAGAGGGGAAGCAACTTGCTGTGTTCGATGGCTGACAGATCAGCACCCCTGCCGCCCCCCGCCCCACTTAGGCTGTGAGCTGCTTCAGGGCAGGGCCCCCCCAATGCCTGTGCCTGGCTCACAGCACATCCTCACCGAATGCGGTTTCTTCTTTTAGATGGGCAAGCGCTGCCCTGTGCGCTGTGACCGAGCTTCTCTTCACCCCTAAATCTGTAGGAGGTGGGAAGTGCAGCTCCATTTCATGGGTGGGGAAAACTGAGGCTCCAGGACGGAGGGCTAACAAGCCCGGGGGGCTGTTGGAAGACTGACCGTGCCTGGTGCTGGGGAGGACGCTGAACCATGGCATGCCCGTGCACTGCGGGGTAATGCACGTGGGCCGCCGCTGTGGAACAGCTTGGCACTTCCTCCGAGAGTGCAGCGTGGAGTTACCTGTAACTCAGCATCGCCCCACTCCTGGGTATTTACCTCGGAGAAAGGAAAGCTGGGAGCTGCACAATAACCTGTATATGGATGTTCGTAGCATCTTCGTTCACAGCCGTCAAAGTCTGGAATCAAACCAGTGTTCCTCAGCCGGTGACTGCACAATGACACCGGTCTGTCTGTCCGTCCCCTGGAATACTGCCGTGCAGTGGCTCTCGGGCCCACCTGGCAGTTGGGGGGGAAGGTGCCAATCTGATTACAGGTTCTAGCAGGATGCATAGGAAGGTGGTGGCAAGTGGCTGAGGTGTCATGACAGCCCCTAGGTCCCCGAGGAGCAGTTAAAGTGGCTGTCACAGTGGGGCTGGCCACCTCCCCGTCCACTGGTGCTGGGCACTTAGCTGCCTTCTGGTCACCACCAGCCACCTCCCATGCCCCCAGGGGTGTGGGGGAGGGGGAAGCATAGCCATCCCCATTTGACAGATGAGTGACCGGGCTCCGGAGCTTAGGACGGCCGGCGGGCCTGGACTTGAACCCACTGGAGACCTCCCGTACTGATTTTGCATTTTTTTCATTTTCAAACTCGAGCTGGTGTGCTTCCTGCCTAGTGTCTGTAAGTCTAAAGCCTCATTATCCAAACACCCCAGAGTGTGACTCTCTGTTGTGATGTTTATTTTCTGGGTGCTTCATTTTGCTTTCTGGCACTGGGGGGCTGGAAGACCGGAGGTGACCTGGGGACATTTCTGTGTTTTGCCTGTGGCAGCCCCAGAGAGGGGAGACTCACCTGGGGCCACAGGGCACTGAGACGGGTTGGAGGCCTGGTGAGGTTCCTGCCCAAGGACGGGTGACCTCTGAGCCTTGTCTGGAAATGGGGTGGTTTTCCTGCCTCCCCAGAGGGCGGCCGTGGTGGGAACTAGACGGTGGAATATGGGGCACCCACTGCTGGCGCTGCTGTTATCGACCCCTCTCTGTTGAGCCTCATTGAACTCGGCTTCCTCATCTGAGAAACGGGTGTAAACAGCATCCGTGTTGCAGGGCAGAGTGGCTCTGGTTAGCGGAGCCTACTGCCACCCCAGGGCCAGCTTCAGGAAGCCCTTGCCTCATCGTGGTTTATGCTCCTGTCTCTCCTGCACAGGTTTTGTGCTGCCTGAAGGCGAGGTCGGACATTCAGCTCCTCTCTGCATCCCCATTGCCTGTCACCGTGCCTGGCACACAGTAGGTGCTTGAGACCTGGACCTGGAGCTGGGGGGTGGCCAGGGCTGGGGGCTGTGGAGAGTTGAGGCTGGAGGTGGGTGCCGAGGGCAGGGAGGGGACAGATCTGGACAGTCTGAAGCTCTGCCCACACCCCTGGCCATCCTTCCTCTGGCTCGGCTGGCTCCTGTGGCCAGCCCCTTCCCCTTCCTTCTGTCCTGGTGGGTTTGAAGGGGGTTGTCGGGGGGATATGAGTGGGGAGGGGAGGAGGGCTTGCAAGGCCACAGGGATCATTTGGGCAGAAGCTCAGGGGAGAGTCTGGCGCCCTGGCTCTGGAACCCTGACTTGAACTTGCCCTTCATTCTTTAAAACCTCGTTTGCCTGCTGACCTCAAGCCCCGGCTTACTCCATCCCCCAGGAACCTCTGGGTGTGGTCTCGGTCCAATGCTTGTCCTGGGCCCTGTCCTTCAGGCTGTCTGTAAGGCTCCATCCATCCAGCCCGGTCATCTGGAGTGGGCCATGTCCACTTAGGCCAGGCAGGCGGGCTGAGCTGGAGGGACCTTAGGAGCGCCTGCACCCACATATGTTACAAATGAGGAAGCTGAGGTCGGAAAAGGGCAGTGATGTGCCCCTTTTTCATTGCTGCGGGGTGATTAGGGAGCTGGGTACTGAGCTTGGGCTTCTGATTCCTCGTCCTGTGACCCACCTGCTGCCCTAGGCGGAGGGGCCAGCCACCCCTGGAGGTCTGGAAGCTGGGTACGACCCATGGCCTGATGCCGTGTCTCCCTACAGCCCTTCCGAGGAGGAGGCCGAGCTCCAGGACAGCATGGCGGCCAAGCAGCCCCCTCCTCTCATGAAGAAGCACAGCCAGACGGACCTCGTGAGCCGCCTGAAGACCCGCAAGATCCTCGGCGTGGGTGGGGAGGACGACGACGGGGAGGTGCACCGCTCCAAGGTGGGCCGCACCTGGGGCCGCCTCCGAGCGCAGGTCGGGGGGCAGGTCTGGCCCCCCATTTTGGGGAAGAGTAGCTGAGACCCACATAGCTGTAGGAGCCCCAGGACTTAGCTCAGTTTTCTACAAACTAAGGGAGATGTCGGGAATAAAAACAAAAGCGAAAACGGATCGCTGGAATGAACTGAGCGCTGACTATGTGCCTGCTGTTGTAACTCTGTTTTATAAGCGTTATTTAATCTTGCTTGCCCTGGAAGATGCAGATACAGTTATCAACCCATTTATAGACGAGGAAACTCATCTGAGCCTAGACAATGCTCAGAGAGGTTAGGTGACTTGCCGAAGGCCACACCAGGAAGTGGCAGGGCCAGGCTGCCAGCCCACATCTGGCAGACCCCTGGGCTTCCATCCTTGCCACCTTATTTTCAGCTTCCCTTAACCCTGGTGTCAGGGAAGCAGTGAGGGGTAGCCTCCATGTGACCCCTCCAGCCTGGGTGGCGGTTTGGCTAAGCAGAGGTACCCAGGTGGGTATTGGAGCACGCCAACCAAGGGTCAGGGGTCTACGGGGTTAAGTGGGCTGGACATGCTGAGCGCTGCCTCAGCTTCATTGCCTGTGACCCTTTTGTGTCTACAGATCAGCCAGGTTTTGGGCAATGAAATCAAGTTTGCTGTTCGGGAGCCTTTGGGACTGAGGTGAGCATTACGTGTGAGTGTTGGTGGGGAGCCGGGGTCTGGGGAGGGGGTGCCTCAGGCCCTGCTTCTGGTCTTGCCCTTGATTCCAACCCATCTCATTCCCCCTGCCCTCCCGCCCCCCTCCCCCACCAAACCAGCCCTCCCTGGACATCCTGGCTGGAGAGGGAAGGGTCCCCTGGGGTCTGGGAGTGGCAGCGAGGGGCCCGCTGTGACCTTCCTACTGCTGCCTCCCCAGGGTCTGGCAGTTTGTTTCAGCTGTGCTCTTCTCCGGCATTGCCATCATGGTGAGCCCCCACCCCACCCCCAGGGACCCCGGGCCTCTACCAGGGGCTCCTCCCCTGCCCTGGGGTCCCCACTGCCTCTCCCCACTGGCATGGCTGTCATGCTGAGGCCCCATCTGTCAAGGCTCGCTGGCCGCCTCCACGTCCTGGCTCCCGACACTCATCCCACCTGTGCCCTGGCCCATCCTGGATCCCCTGGCCATGGTCCTGAGTCCTTGCCCCTGGCAACCCCTGCACCTTCTGTCCTGCCGTGGAGGGCGAGGGGCAGTCGAGGTCCTGACCCCGGGTTGCCCCAGGGACCCTGGCCCTGTTCCTGGGGGAAGGAAGATGTCCAGGGGGTTTCCACAGTGACGCCCCACCCTAAGCCTCCCATCTGCTGTCCCCAGGCCCTTGCCTTCCCTGACCAGCTCTATGACGCGGTCTTTGATGGAGCCCAGGTGACCAGCAAGACCCCCATACGCCTCTACGGGGGTGCCCTCCTCAGTGAGTATTGCTGGGGAGGACTCCGGGGGAGGTGATGGCAGCTGGGGGACCAACTGGGGTTGAGGGGAACATGGGGAGCCTTCCTCTGTGCCTGGGCTCCTAGCCCCAGATAACCCCCTTCAGCTATCTCTCTCTCCTGGGTGCATGCTGCCATCTTGTGGCCACTGGTAGAATGCATCCAGTGGATTGGGGCTGTGTCTGGGCTGCCCTCTGGGACAAGCACTTAACTGAGCACTTGCTGGGCGAAGTGTACCACATGGGCACTGGGGTGTGGAGATGAATGAGGCCAAGGCCCTGCTCCCAGGGCCTCACGGACTGGAGCAGCAGGCAGGGTCAACACCGTGCCTGCAAAACCCCTCTCACCCTTGGGCCTCTCATTTGAACCACATCTGTTTCCTCTTCAGTCTGAGTCACGCACAACGGGCTTGTTAGGAAGCCGAGTAGTAACAGCTGTAAAACCCAGTATAGTCAGTGTTCCTCTTCTTCTCCAAAACATTCTATGGCTCCCTATTGCCTTCAGATTAAAGTCCTAGCTCTACCCCCTGGCATTCAGGGTCAGTGTGGGGGTGGATCCAGTCGGCCTTCCCAAACCTGCCTCCCCCACACCCAGCCACAGCTCGGGATGCCCATCCTCATTTCAGAAAGTCTCCGTGCCTTCACACACACAGTCTCCCCAGTCTTGTGCTGTTTGCACGCCCCTCAGCCCGCACGGGCCAGCTCGCACGGGCCAGCTCCAGTACCTCCGGGGAGGGGGTGGTGGGGGTTGGCGCAGGTTCAGGCACTTCACCCACACAGCTGGGGAGCTAGGGTTATGGGGTTAGGTTTGTTGAAATAAAGTGAGTACATATCTGGTGTTCAGAGCCAGAAGAGCCTGGGTGAGCTTGGCCTGGTCGAGGCCAAGTAGGTGGTTCTTCCCCTGGAAATATGGTCTGCCCACCTGCCCCTCGGGAATTTCTCGGCAAGATTCCTCAATGGGCTCAGGTGTCCATTTGAAAAACAAGTGTGATTGTAGGACCAGGTGACCCATGAACTCCTTCACTCCCATCAACCCATCACCCTGGAGCAGAGCCCAAGGGGTGTAGGGTACCTGGAGCTCAGGTCTCCCGTTTTACAGGTGAAAAGACAGTCCTGATAAGGAGATGTGACTTGCCCAGTGTCCCACGGTGTGTGGGACATTGCATGAGTGGGAACGAACTTACCGGCTGACACAGCAGAGTTGAGCCTGGAGGGAATGGGACAGGGGAGGGACGGGGGTTTAAAGTTGAGGAAATGCATGGGGGCAGATGTCGATACACAGGGTCCTGGCTCCCTTGCCAGGTAGGGCCAAGGGGACAAGGACCAGGCCCCTCGCCCCTGCCCCAAAGGGGTGGGTGGGTCAGGCTCTCCTGCCCCAACCCCTTCTTTTCCCCACCCAGGCATCTCCCTGATCATGTGGAACGCCCTGTACACGGCTGAGAAGGTTATCATCCGGTGGACTCTGCTCACCGAAGCCTGTTACTTCGGGGTCCAGTTCTTGGGTGAGTCCTGAGGTGGGCGGTGAGGGGAGGCTGAAGGTGGGCTGCGGGCAGGGCAGCTTGGCCCTCATCTTCCAGCTGCTGCCACTCGGGTTTCTAGGAAGTGATGGGAACCTGTCTGAGGGGAGGGCCCCGTGTGGCTGTGTTAACCTGTGTCTGCACACCTGTGCTCGCACACCTGACACCTGCGTCTTCTGAACACACACGGGCATTTCCACAGCCCCCCGCCCCCTGCAGCCTCCCAAACCCCAGCACAGGTGTGACAGTGCACGCCGGTGTCGCCCCCGCTCACCCCATGTGGGGGTATCAGCACAGACGCGTCTGTGGGGTCAGGTGGCTGGCAGGACCGCAGGGCTCCTGGGTCAGCAGGCCGTCCCGGGGCGGGGTGAGGGTGCCTCCCTGCACTGACCCCTGTCCCTTCTTGGCCTTTCTCCCACAGTGGTCACTGCCACGCTGGCCGAGACGGGCCTCATGTCCCTGGGGATTCTGCTGCTCCTGGCCAGCCGCCTCCTTTTTGTTGCCATCAGCGTTTACTACTATTACCAAGTTGGCCGAAAACCCAAGAAAGTCTAGCTGACCGCTGGGCCAGGCCCCGGGGCAGGGCAGCCCTGGGCCTCGGTTCCCCTTCGGTTCATGGAAAGCAGGACAGTCTCTGCCCTGCCCAGGTAGACAGGAGTGGCCACTGTCCCTTCCTCCTGGGCCCTCCCCGCGTGCCGTGATCTGGGCCTTCAGGTTTGGGGGGCACAGGGCCTCTGCACCCCTGCTCTTTGCCCCACATGGTGACGCCTCCTTTTTGGGGGCCTCTTGGCCTGTGGGTTCCCTGGACAGACACTGATGGAAAGAGCCTGCATCAGGGCTGGGGCGAGGCCCCTGCCCCTTCTGCCCGGAGGCCCTTCTTTTTTTTGAGAGAGGCTATGGGCTGCCTCCTTGTCCTTCCCCTTCCCCCCTAGCCAATCTAGTGCCCAAGCAGCTGAACTTGGCTTCTATCTATGCCTGGAAAACCCAAGAACTTGACCTTGTGTCCCTACTCCTTGTTGTGGGCCCTCCACACATGTGGGGGCCCCTCTCCACTTCCAAACTCCCACACCTGCCCTCCCCGCAGCCCAGCCGCAGGCTGACTGGTGGGCAGAGGTGGCTGTCTCTGAGCTGGCACTCGCCCTCCAGCCTTCCTGTGAGGTGGGCCATGTGCAGTAGAGCCTTGTCCCGGTCACCACGGCCTCTCCCGGGGCTTTGCTCGGGGCTGCTCTGCCTTCACCCCAGCTCCTGGAGGCCCCTAGGAGCTCCCTTCCCCCAACTAGCCTGGGATCAGAGGCTACCAGTGGCCCTGACACGGACACACAGGGAACCCCAGATGGAGGCCACCTGAAAGGGGCGGGGTTTGGAGATGAGGAAGAAAGGAAAGTAGTGGCGTTTCTCTGTCCCTTGGCCATGCCTGCCAGGGTCTGATGCTCACCTGGCTTAGCCCCTCACCTCTCTTTGCCCCTTCCCCAGGATGCTGCTCCCAGGGTCTGGTGGGATAGGACTGGGTGCCCTTCAAACCCAGCAGGGCAAATAAATATTTCAGGAGGCCACCTCCTCTCATGTCCCCTCCCCCCCAACCCTGACACCCTGGAGAAGGCTGACACCTGGCTCCCTCGGAGCTGAAGACCCCCTGCAGACCCAGCGGCCTGTGTGAACCCCGTATCCCCTCCTCCCTCTCCATGCTCGCCTTCCCTCCAGGAGACAAGTGTGGTCACCGTGGATGGTAGCCCTGTGTCCTGGGGACAGGCGTGGAGAGAAGCAGCCCAGGCCCCAGGCTCCCTCTGTTGGAAAAGAGTGTGTTTGGGGGCAAGGTGGATGGTCCTTCAGTGCAGCCCAGCTCTGGCTACTGCCAGCTAGGCCTGTGTCTGGGAACCTCGCACAGCCCTCCCCTGTGCCCGGCCGTCCCCGCAACCACATGCCCAGTGTCCAGCACAGCTGAGGAGAGAGGCCCAGTGGGTCAGGGGCCTAAGGCTACGCTGCTGGTGGCCATGGCCAAGCAGAGGGGGACCTCGACACTAAGGACAGGCCTGCTCTTTCCTGGCACCCCTCTCGCCACTAAAGTTTGTGCCTGTCCCCAGGGAGAGCCCTGGGCAGGTTGGGAGCCCACCACTGACTTGGGGAAGTCTGCCATGACCAAGGCCACATCCTCCATCTGACCTGTGCCCTTTAAAGCCTGGCTGGTCCCTACACAGGTGATGGGTGGTCTGTCCTGGTAGCAGCTGGGTGCGGCAGGCAGAGCCCTCCGCAGGCAAGCAGGGAAGGGGAAGTGCGGGCTGTGTTGGGCGCCTGCTGGGGCTGCGCTGGCCAAGCCGGTTCACTCAGCTGGGGCACAGGGAGGGCCCGTGGCGATGGCGCTGCCTGGGCTGTGGCACCGGGCGGTGTTCATGTAATTCCGTGATGCCTGGTTAAACATCCCAGGCAGGGGCGGGGCGGGGGGGTGTTGTTAAGGAGTCCTTGTTGGTTGGGAGATGGTGATGAAGGCCTGGAGTGGGCCCAGCTGCAATCCTAAAGGTTTGGGAAGACCCAGAATGCCCCTTCCCAGTTCCCCCGGGTCCCCTTTGCCACCAGAGCCCAGTAACCTCTTGGCCAAGCTCCTTCCCCCACCCATCCCACCCCCAAATCAAGACCACTTTTCTTCACGGCCACTATTTATTCTTTGTTCCTTTTTTCTTTTTGTAAGAAACAGTCACAAAAACCAGTGCAAAACCATCAGTGTGGGTGTCCTGTTTTATATTACAAAAACTCTCGATATATAATATAAAAGGGGGGCTCACGGGAAATAAACGTGATAAATTAGCTCTGCTATCTACTGCAAGGAACATTTACAATTTTCAAAATAGACTTTCAACGTAGGGCCCACGGGGTAGGGGAAGAGGGCTTCTTAGGGTGCTGGGGCCTCAGCTAGTTTGGCGGATCCTGCCCGGGCCCCTTGGGCATGGATAGGAGAGGGGCAAGGGGGCCTAGGGGTGGGCCCCAGCCCCTGAGATGTCCCCCTCCTCCCAGAGGCACTGGTTTTTGGAGCAGGGAGGAACAGGGCGGGTTCCTGACTCAGTGTGAGGTCTTGTCTGGCCCTGGCCCTGCTATCGGGTCATAAGAAGCTGCAGAGACACTCCTACCCGCCCACCCCCTTAGCTGACAACCGCCCCCTGCACCTGTCCCCGGGGGGCTCTACCTGGACCAGCCCAGCCAGGCTGGAACCCGACAGGCTCCTTAGATTGGGACAGGGCTCTTCCAGGCCCCTGTGCCTCAGAATGGCCACCCACCGGTGACGTCGCAAGTGCTGTCCACTGGGCAGGTGCCCTGCTTTCCCTTCCCAGCTTGAGAGTGTGGCCAGGGACCAGGGGGTCAGCAGGGCCAGGCTCCGCGTTCCTTGGCACCTTTCTGGAAAGCCCTGAAAGGACAGTCTCATGCTCACCCTGTGAGCCCCTCAGCCGAATGGTTCTCCATGACCTCCTCTTCTAGCTCCCATGGGGCCCGGGGCAGGTGGAGGGGAAGAGGCTGGAGGGGCGGTGGTGCCACGCCAGCACTTTTTACCTCCAAGGTCCCACATTCTCTTGGGCCACCCCTAGACTCAAGCTACACAGCTGCCAAGTTTGACTTCTTTTTTTTTTTTGTCAAACCAGCCATTTGGGTTTTCCTAGGAAGCTGGTGGAACTTGAAGGGCAGGCCCCAGGCCCTTCTCAGGCTAGGCTGGGGTACCAGCTGTGAGGCCCCTTGACCCCGGGGTGCTTAGTTTCTAGGGAGCTTGTGGCATCATGGAATCGCCGGGGCAGGCTGTTCCAGGGACAATTTGGGAAGACCCAGTTGCTGGGAACGGGTGGGGGGGGTGGAAAGGGAGAGGTGGGAGATCTAACCCAATCTTTGCAGCAGGCACAGGACTCCAGCTGCACCTCAGAAGGGGGCAGGTGGCAGAGCAGGGGAGCACTGGGCTCTAGACCACAGCTCTCTCCCTGTGGCTGGAAGGCAGGAGGGGTCCTGGAAGCTGGCACAGGGCCTTGCCCCAGACCCTGAAGAGAGACAGTGGGGTGCAGTGTACCACACCCCCCATGCCCACGGCAGGCAGCACTAATCAAGCTTCAGGTGTAGCAGACACAGTGTAACTGGGATTATACTGCCTCTTCCTCCGGGCCCTGCGCAAACCTCGGATCCTCTGCACAGTCCCCGCCAGCCGCTCCCCACTGATCAGGGTGGAGGCCTCTTGTAATCCAGGTGCCAATACCGGTCTAGAGTTTGAGGCCTGTGTGATGTGGGCTGATTTGTGGGCGCTGTGCGGGTAAGAGAGTCTGTGGGGAAGCCTCTTCCTGCCTGAGCCTGCAGGTGCCCTCAGAAATGTGCTGTGGACAGTGATGGGACAGGAGACCATGTCACGGCCGGACGGACTGATAAGACACCCTCGAGTTCTTTAGCCTGGAGACAAGGGGACCAGGGGACACGTGTGGCCCCTGACACTTAGGGAGCAAGGGCTCTGCCTTGGACGGAACTGCAGAAAAACAGAAGTCTCGCTCGTGTATTGAGCTGATGCTCAAGCCTACAGCCCAAAGGCAGAATGCTGTCCTGGGAGGTAGTAAACTCCCCGTCCCCGGAGGTGTGCAAGAAGAGGGTGGTGATGTCGTGGCAGGGATCTTACAGGAGATACCCAGGGCTCGGTTCTAGGTGAGGAGAGAACCAGTTGATCTCTGGAGGGGGGTGGTCCTTCCAGCCCTGGGAGCCAGGGAGTTGGTGAACAGGGGAGGGGAGGGGCTTAGAAGGAGAGATGGGCAGTGTGGAAAAGGGACTCTGGTGTATGTACCTGTGTGTTCCTGGTGGCTGAGAAGTGTGGGGAAGTGGGAGGGAGGACGGGGGACAGTCCAGGGTTTTCTTAGCTGTGGAACTGGGAAGAGGCTGGTCCTGGCCAGCCTGCCCAGTCTCTCCTGGGGAGACCATGGAGCCAGGGAACGGTGTGAGCATCAGGTCTGCTGGACCGACAGCCCCGGGTGGAGTGACAGGCAGCCTGGAGACGACCCAGTGCTCGTTCGGAATGTCGTGCGTGTGCAGTGTGACTGTGGCTGAGACTGGATTGCGAGTATGTTCTGCGTTCTCAAGGATGTGGTGACCAAGGTTCCTTGGGGCTCCTGGGCTGGGGGACCTTTCTCCAAGATTTGCTTTTGCCTCGTTGCCTAAATACTCACTTTCTTGGCACCAAGTTCTGAAGCTGTGAGGAGACAACCCAGGCCCAGGGCTGCCAGAGTCCTGCTGGGCCGAGGAGGGGACCTGGCACTGGTGTTCCTTTGGTCTCTGGTACAGACTGCACCCTGGGTGGACAGCCCGTGGCCCCCACCCCCGAATCCAGGCGGGGTACATCAGTTCATATTTTTTGTCATTTTGTTTTGTTAAAAAAATAGCTATTTCCCCCTGCCCCTTCTCCTGGCTGCTCACTCACGGTGGCCTCACCTCCTCCCCGGGACCCAAGGGGGAGGGGTGTGGGGGAGGGGAGGGCATGGGGTGTAGGGCAGTTGGTGGGCAGGGTGAGTCTTCAGGCTTCAGGCCACGCCCTCTACTGGATGCCTCGGAAGAGGCACATGGCGAAGATCATGGCGAAGAGCTGCACAGAAAGTAGGAGTCAGCCCGTTAGGCTGGGCCCACAGGGGCTTAGGGGCTGCCCGCCCTGCAGCAGGAAGGGGGCTGGCCCATCCCTCTCAGCACGCTCCTGCTGCAGGGCTTCCTGATTCTCCCCAGGCCCATTCATGCCTTGCAGCCAGGTGGAGAAGGGGGCTTTGGAAACCCAGAGACGAGAGCTTAAATCCAGCTTCCTTACTCGCCAGCAACAACCTTGTGCCGAACCAGAGTGTCTCCAAAGCTAACTGCAGGCCAGGTACAGTTCTAAGTGCTTGCTCAGAAACCTCACAGACCAGAGGGTGAAGCACAGAGAGGTCCTGTAACCTGCCTAAGGTCACACAGCTGCAAGTGGGGGAGCTAGGGTTGGAGCGCAGGCATCCTGACCCCAGAGTCCACGCTCCTACCCTGCACCCTCCCCCTTCCAGTGCACAGGAAGGCTGTGAGATTGAAGTGTGAGGCGCTCAGCTAGTGACGTAACGGTGCCTGTTCTGTAGCAGATGCTCAGTGACAAGTCCCCGGGATAGTTACTGACGGGCAAGGGAAGACAGCCCTTCCCAGGGCAGGAACAAAGGCTCTGAGGGCTGGGGGCGGGCACAGACCACTTGGCCACGCCCCTCTGCCCGGGCTGGCTGACATCCCCATGGCCAGAGCTCTTCTTGCAGGCAGCTCAAGGAGCAGTCCCCAGACCAGAGGCTCATGGACAAATCTCTAGGAGGGACAGTGGCCATCAGGGCCCAGGAATCTGGCTCTAAAAGCCTACACTCTTCCTGCACTGGACAGGTGCCTGCAGCCTCCCCAAGCCAGGTGCAGGTTTATCCATTTCTTGTTCACTGTCACCTCCCTTGTGAGGACAGGGTCACCTTGAACAGTGCCGGCACCTAGTAGGGGCTCAGTCTGTGCTTGCAGAGTAGCTGAAGGAGTGAATGAATAAATGACCCTTCCCCTCCCCCATCCCTGACGGTCTCCACAAACTGCCCTAAGTGGGGCTTCAGGGCTCGGTAAGCTGAACAAGGCCACACCAGGTATGGTGCCAGGTGGGAGGCAGCCCTGCAAGGTGGGAGGGGGAGGCTGCCTGGCGTCATTTCCCTGAGGGCCAGAGGTGATTGGGTGTGGGCAATGCTGCCGGGCTAACTTCCCTGGGCAGCTGGCAGTGGGGTTGAGATGGGGAGAGAGAGAGAGAAGGGGGGCAGCTCCACCCTGTGGCTAAAGCGCCCTCTGTTGGTGTCTGCAAGGGTCTGCAGCTGCTTTCCCTGTGAGCTGTGGGGACCTCCAGGGAAAAGGGGCTAAGAAAGTCCTCGTGAGATTAACCAGGCCGCACAAGCCCTGAACACATCAAAGGGAAAGGGCCTGGCCTGGAAGCACAGGCAGCCGCCCTTCCTCAAGGCAGCTGTTCTGATCCTTTGTTCAAGAGTTGGCTGTAGACCTTGGGTGGCGGTGGGGTACGGGGGGATGTGGATGGGAGAGGATTGGAGGTGGCGGTGGGAGGAAGACAGGGGAGTAGCTGGAGCTGTCAGGACCCCACTACCCAGAGACTTGCTCAGACACGTCCAGAGCCCAGTGACCCAAGCAGACGGACTCAGCTGGGCTTGCTACCCCAGAGCGTCTGCAGTGGGGGACCCACGGGTCCTGAGATGGAGGTGGGCCAGGGATTGCAGGCCATGGGGGTCTGGTGTGTGTGCCCTGCTTCTGGGGAGCCACAGAAGTGGGGCCTTCACTCACCTCGATGGCCAGCACCCCGATGGCGAGGGCTCCGGCAAGGTAGACGTAGGTTTCGAAGGCGTTGAGGATCACCGTGTAACAGCCCTGGGGGAAAGGACGAGGTGAAGCCACAGACCGAGGGAAAGTCTGGGGTCAGGGGGCCGGGGAACTGGCACGCGGCCCCAGAGCTCAGGCAGCGTGGTTGGCACGGAGCCGGGCTCCAACACTGTAGGCCTGTCCGCCCTCCCGGAGCCCCTCTAAGCGCATCCTGGCTGGTGGAAAGTGTCTGAGCACAGAGTCGCTTGTGGGGGTTTGGCCCCTGTGTTTCCGGGTCTCTCTCCCCACACACCCACCCACAAGGGACAGGAGAAACCGTAAATCCTTCCTGAGTGTGAAGTTGGCTTTGAAATGCCTCACCCAGGGCACCTTGTCCAGCGGAGAGAAGACACGCCTGTGTCCTCCTCTGCTGAGGGCGGTGTGCCAGCGCCTTAACTACTCGCCTTCCCTCTATCTGGCTCTGGCACCCAAGACCCTTTGGGTCCCTGGATTGATCCAAGCTGACCGGGCTGGCCAATGGAGGTCTGAGATACTGAGAACCCTCGGGGAGGAACAGGGAGGGCAGGGGGAATGGGAAGGATGATGCCACCAATGCTTTGGGGGTGTCCACCCTGTCAGGAACTTTGCTGGAGCCTAGTGTAAAGCTCCCTCCTGCCCACTCAGGCTCACCTCTGATCCCTGGCCACTGAGCAGCAAGAACGCCATCATGGCCAGGTCCCCCCTCCCCCAGGCAGAACTGGGTATGGGTTTCCATTGCTCTTCCAGCACCCTCACAGTGAGCCTGCTGATGCCATCACCTTGAGCTCGCTTTGCCCTATTCACTGTGCTCCAGCCCTATTGGCCTTCTCTTGGTTCCTGGAACACACCAGGCTCCCCTCCCCCCGCCCACCCCAGGGCCTTTGCACATGCTGCTCTTGCTCTCTGGCTGCGCTGCTCTTGCTCTCTGGCTGCACTGCTCTCCCTTCCTAGGAGGATGAGGGTGTAGCACTTTGTTTTGCGAAGAGACACAGCAGCACCCACACTCACAACCCGCTATGAAGCAGATGGGGAGCAGTGGGGATAAGGCAGAGAAACAACGACTCAAGATCACCTGGACAAATGGAGAATATGGATGGTGTCCTATTGGTGGTCACCATCCTGGCCCAGAGTCAAGGTCTAGCAAGGTCACCATCTATTAGGAGAGCCCCCTGATGTGTTTCCAGAAGAAGAGCACACTCCTGACTCTCCTGGGTGACTGTCTTGACCCAGGGAAGGCTGAGGAATGTGCTGGAGAAGCTGCCACATGGGTTCGTATCATATTTATGGGGGAGTCCAAGTATTAAGCATGGATTATCTATTTTTCAGATTTCCTGATTTCTCTTCATTGAAGTTCAATGGCAAACAGGGCTGTTGGCCTAACTCAGCACCCACAGATAAGTGCCCTTTGCCTTGGCTCCTGGTGGCTATATGACCAAGTCCTAGCTAGTAAAACCTAAGCAGAAGTCACCTAGAGGTTTCTGGGAAAGGAGCTGGTATCACCCTTTCCCCTTTTCCCACCTTGAACGTGGGTGAGATGTCTGGAGCCATGGCAGCCGTTTTACCATCAAGAAGTGGTAAACACAAGGAAAGACCACAAAGATCACAGATACCAGGCCTGGACTGACATGACAAAGCCTTGGCTGGCATGACAGAGCCTTGACTGACATGACAGAGCCACTGATACAATGTGAGAAGCCACCGTGTTCTAGAATCCTTGCCATGCGTGAAACACAAAGGCATTTGCTTCAGCCCCTTTAGTTGGGATTTCAGTTCTTGCAAACAAACATGTTGCTGGCCTATGATGGGGCTTCAATGAGACTACGATGGGACACCAGGCCAAGTCAGAAATGTATCCTGGGCTTTAGGGAAGTGGGTTTTGGAGAAGAAAAAAAAAAAAGCTAATCCCTTGGCAGAGGCTTTTAAAAGGGGAGAATGCTCAGAGGGGTGTGAGTGTCTCGGAAATGGAGCCCCAGAAGTCAGTCTAGGGACCCTCCCAAGGAAGAGTCATCCCAAAGAACTAAACAGCTGGGCAGGGGCCTCTCTGGTGAGCTTCCAACATTACAGCCACAGGAGATGATGGAAGGGGATGGAAGGAGGCATCGTTACAGAGTTTGAATCAGAATGGGGAGCATGTGGGGATGAGGCCCTGAGGACCAGGGCCCAGGAAAAGCCTCCCAGAACATTCACAGGGGCCTTAGGACACATTCAGCTGTGCGTGCTAGGCATTCCGAACAGCAGCTCCTTGAGCAACTGAGATGCTCATTCGTCTTTCACATCAAATCCCGAGCTGCGGTGGCAGCTCTGGTCCGGGGAGTGGTCGGCGGCCTCCTCTCCTCTCCTGATACTCTGACATCCTAGGGGGCCACCCTCCTCTGCAAGGTCAGAGATGGCTGTCACCACAGCTGCATTCCAGCCAGGGGGAGAGGAGGGGTGGGCACACTGCTTTCTCTGAAGGATGTGACTCAGTTGCACAAATTACATCTGCCTACCTCCCTTTGGCCAGAAGTTGGTCACATGGCCTAGTTGCAAGGGAGGCTGGGAAGGGCAGCCTTTGCCTGGTAGTCGTAGGTCCTAGAAAGCCCTTCTTTCCAAGGAAGAAGGGTGAATGGAATGTGGGAACGACCAGCAGTCTCTGCCACTGTAGAGGGGATCTGCGGTCCAGAGAGTGTGCCCTGGCCAGGCTGACGTCACAGCTGGGAACTGCCTCCACGTCCTGCAGCCTCTCCTCACAGCCAAGACCCAACCCCGAGGGTGGCCTACCCTCCCCAATTCCTCAGCGACCTGATCCCCGGGCCCTGGTCTCGTTCTTGATGTCTCTCCCCCTCTGTGCAGGGGGGCAGGTCTGTGTGGGGCAGAGGAACTTGGCTCTGGGGGCCTTCGTACCCTTTGACATGATACAGCCAGGTGCAGGGGATGGCGGTGCTGAGTTTGTGAGACAAAGCTGAGGCTGGCAAGAGACTCACCAGATGGCCAGTGTCAGGCCGCAGCTCAACTGTCCCCTCCCGTGGGACTCTAAGAGGCCTGCCTTGAGCTCTCTACCCCCGTCCCTCCTGGACCATCGTCTGGTTTTATTTCCTTCACGGTAATTGTTGCCATGTGAAATGATTGCTTTCGGCTTGTTTGCTGCTTGTTTATCACCTGCGTCCTCTAACTAAACCAGTAGTCCCACAGGGATGGATCCTGTCTCCTGCCCACGGTGGGGTCCCTTGCATCTGGAACTCTCCCATGAGATTCTCATTAAAGACCTAATCCAGCGAGAGGCATGGGAAAAGGGTTCAGTCCGCCCTCATTCTGCCTACCCCCCGGGTCTCATACACACACTGAGGGGTGGGAGGCTGGTCACTGGGGGACCTTGTGTCCACACAGGAAGGGAAAGGGATTCTTCTGGAACTGAGGTGAAGTCCTAGGGTTGCAAGAGAAGCAGAAAGTCTAGGAGCTTCCCTGACTTTGTTCCCTTGGGGCCAGGAGGTACCCCCATATGGCAATGTGAGCTGCCCCCCAAAATAGAGGAGGGGCCCCCACTTTGTGATTCTAGTTCTGGCTCCCAACCTATGTTCTGCCTGGGCCACTGGAAAACTATTCACCTTTTAGCCCCAGCCAAGATGCCCACTCCTCGGGCCTGTACCATCTCAGAGCCGTCTGCCACCTTCGTCCTTTCCCCCTTTGGTCGGCTCTGGGGGCTGGGTGAGGTTTCATTGGCCTCTATTCAGTCCCACATCACGGCCAACAGTCCCATGGGATCCCAGAGGGCCTTCAGCCTCCCCGGGACAATGCTGCCACCCCCCAGCTCTGGCCACCCACGTGCCCCTGCCTGGGACAGCAGGGCCTGTACCTGCTTGTTTAGGAACAAGTCCCTTCCCAGGAGGCATTCCTCCCTGCTCAGCAGGACCCCGTCCCGAGTCTGGGGGTCTCTCCGGCAGCAGGCCTCGGGTACCTCGTCACTATCCAAAGTCAGGAGTCGGAAAACTGATGCAAACTTGAAGTCCTCAGGCCCGTTGACCCCACAGCAACCAAACTAGGAGGAGAGCAAAGGGAGAGTGTGGTGGGCGGGAGCTGGCCCCGCGGGACAGAGATGGACAGCCAGCCTCTCTCGAGGCCACAGTGGGGAAGCATGGTGGGACGGAGATCAGACCCGGGTGTGGGCTGGCTCCCCGCCCCTACTCCACCTGTGTGACCCTGGGCAAGTCACTCAGCTTCTCTGAGCCTCCGGTGTCCTCATCTGTAAAATGGGGACAGTGGTAACAATACCTACTTCACGAGGCCTTAGCACTCAACCAATAGTCGCTATGATTACTATCATTGATGGCGACAGCTGCTCGATTCAAGTCAAGGGTGGCAAACAGGTTTCATCCGGAGCGTGGACTGTGTTCAAGGGGCAGGGGCTGCCGGGACGCTGTCTGTGTGTGTGTGTGATTCCCAGGCGGGTCTGGGCTTGGGGGCCAGCACCCTGGTCAATCCCGGGCATGTGAGCAGAAGGGGCTCTGGGGGCCAGACACCTGCAACCCTGGGCATCGTGGCTCTGAAAGCCCATAGCCTTCTGGGTATGGGGGCTGTCACTCACTGTGATCATGACCGAGTTCCAGGTGGCAGAGAAGACGTCTGTGTCGTTGTTGCCCTGATAATGCTTGGTGAGCTCCTTGGTGAAGAACTCACGGGTGAGCTGGGGGCAGAGGAAGAAGGGGACTGAGACCCCCACCCGGCAGCTTGGTGTTGCCCCTGCCCCTCCCTGGCCTCTCCACCTGTCAGCTTTGGGGGAAGGGAGGAGAGGCCTCAGGGCCCCGGTTCCAGGCTCCAGGCTCCAGGCATTCTCCTAAGCTTGGGGCGGGTCCCTTAACCCCACCTCAGAGCCTGTGGCCTGCCCCCGTTGTGGGGTCACTCACGTGAAAAGTCTACACACCCACCCGGGCAACCCCGAGGCCAGGGCATGCTGGGAACCTCACTTGCAGGCAGCTCCTCTCAGGCAGAGGGCTAACACAAGGTGGGGGTTGGCCCTCCTGCCACCCTGAGCTGGGCCGCAGACAGAGCGAAGCAGATGCCCCGGGCCCCAGGCCCTGGAGAAACCTCGGTATGGAGCAGGTAGTCTCTGCACATCTAGTTTCCAGAGATGTCCCTGGAAGCTGCTCCTACCTCAAAACTGTCTCCAGAGGTCTCACCATCCTCCTCTGGCTGCAGTGAGAGGGTGGGGCCCTGGGTGGGGCCCCGCAGAGGGGGGCCTTCTGGGCACCTTTCCTTGCGTACAGGCTGCTGCCTCCTCTTCCCCCCTGGGCAACGACAGCTCATCTGCTCACCACCCAGGGCCAGCTTGTGTCTCCTGCCCCCTCCTTCTCCCCCACTTTGTTTCCAGGCCACCTTTGGCTGGTGCCCGGCTCTCCTAGACTCAGGAGGGAGATTGGTGGCACAGGTGGCTGGAGCCCCTGAAATAAGATGGCTTGTGGGGACAAGTGGCCCACACTGGATACGGGCCAGGGCCTCAGCTGCTCATCACACATTCCAGGGCCCAGGGGACAGCCTCCCTGACTACCCTCGGAGTGTCCAATGACTAGTGCTGTGCCCTCACCTGGCAGGTGTGGGACGGAAGATTCCAGAATCAGGTGTGTGATGGCACTAGATGTTGGAGGAGTGAGACCCTGACGGGTGCCCAGATGCTAACCTTCAGGAAAAGCCCTCATAAGGAAGAGGCTCGTTGGGTCACGGTTTGGGCTGAAAGTGCTAGATGAGGGGCTGGTGACTCTGGGAGACCCTTCGAGGGTGGGACTGACTGGCAGGGAGCCGGCGTGCGTGGGGCCCGGTACGTACGTTTTCCCTGAAGATGAAGGCCAGGATGGCAGCCGAGAGCTCTGCCAAGAAGATGATCAGGATGAACAGGAAGAACTGCAAAGAGAGGGGCGGACTCGTGAGTCCCGGGGGCAGGCGGCAAGGGAGGCATCGCTCACGGACGCCCCCTTCTGTCTGTTACCCAATTGACGCAGCCTGCCCATTTTGTAAAACCAAGGACTTCGCTGCAGTAAACCAGGCACCTTTCATAATGAGCGTGCCAGCCCTCCGTCTTGGGGGCCAACGAGGTTGTAACGCAAATGTAGAAAAAGTAAACAAACCAAACAAGCCTTCTGTGCACACGGCAGCCCTCAGCCGAGGCCTCATCTGGACAACCCGGCCTGGCAGGCCTGGAGGAGATGGCCATCGCTGGTCCCAGCTATGGGAATCCTGGCTTCCCTTCCCGGCCCCCCACCACAGGGCCCCCTTTCCCTGCTGCAGCCTCTGCTCCCCACGGGAGGTGAGAAGGCGATACTGGTCTTCAGCCACAGTAATGGAGCAAGATTGGAGGGAAGGTGGTGTGTCCATCGAAATGTAGAAACCAGGAGCTTGGAGTTAGAAATCTAACAAAGCCCCTCTGCCCCCCTGCCACTGCATTTCCTGATGCTCCCCAAGTCCCCCACGATGACCCTGGTCTCAGGGCCTCCTCTGCTGGGAAGGCCACTTCCTTCCTCACCCACAGGCGCCTCGTCTTCCAGAGCAGGTTCAGCCCCAGCCGCTCTTCGTTGAGAAGCCTTTCCTGGCTCCCCGCCCCCCATCACAGTGCCCCACAGAGATGTCCTCATTGCAGCTGCTGGGCCCCCACGGGGTGCCTGATGTAAGCACAGAGGCTGTAATTCAGCAAGCCTTTCCCCATGCCCAGACGGCACAGACATCGATCGGTGCGTGGCTATCAGATGAGGCAATGAAGCCAGCGGGGACAGAGTCGCCGTCATGGCCTTGCTGTCTGCTACATCTCAGGCCCGGTTTGTCACGGGCATTGATTTGCATGAGAGCCATTGGCAGAAGAAAGAGGAAATGGCGGTGCCTTAGCACGGCGGGTGCCTTCGGCACAGACAGTCTGAGGCAGTCTCAGAGTCGTCACCCCACCCGAGACCACCAGCAGAGGACTGAGTCCCCAGTGCACACAGACAGGTTCTCATACGCCCTCCCTCCCAGCCGCCCTGGCCAGCTGCCCTGGCCAGCTGCCCGAGACCTGCTCCCTTGGGTCATGGTCCCCAGAGCCACCAGGCCACACTGGATCTGCCCAGCTCAGAAGGGAGCAAAGGGTCCTGGGCTTAGTGTCAGGACACCCCTGCCACCTTGCCTGGCTTTGTGTGACTTGGGACAATCACACAAACGGAGGCTAAAACCCCGTCTAGCCTCCATTTCCTTGTCGGTGAGAATGTAACAGCCAGTTCCGGGGCCACGTGAGGAATAGTGAAGTAATGGGTATGACAGTGTCCTTCATGTCACAAGAGAGGCTGAGCTAAGCTGGTCATCAAGGCTCTAACAAGACTAGATGGAGCTCGGAAACCAGCTCAGGTGCCGGGGACTCCGTGAGCCCCCACGCCCCGCTCCAGTGACACTTGGATGATGACATCCTCCGTGTCTCTCTCCTGCATCCTACTTCTCCCGGTCAGAAGAAAGTTTCTGTCTCTTGTTCCTCACCTCAGGAAGAGCCCCATCGTGTTCCCTCCCTGACTTTCAGTGTGAATGGCTGCTGTCCCCATAGAGGTCTGTCCCGGGGTCCCTCCAAATTGCCCGGGCTACAGACCACCTTTGGGGAGACCATCGGAATGGGTTTCAAAATGACCCACTGTGGACGTGGGCATGAAGACATCTCCTAGACCTGTCAAAGGGTTTGGTTTTGTTTCTTTTAAATGTCCAAACACCAGAGCCACCCCTGGCTTACACAGGTCAGCCAGTACAAGGCAAGGATCTGTCACTCCTGGTCCCAAACTGTCATCTTTGGCCACAGGAGTCTCTCCAGGTTGAAGCTGCTGCAGCACAGGCTCTGGCCTCAAAGAGGCTTCTTCAGCACTGGAGCCCGACACTGGTCCCAAGCTGGGGGAGGAAAGGACCGCTCCAAAGGCGGGCAGCTCCGGAACTCCAGAGCCAAGCCTTCTGCCTTACCCCAGCCCCTTCATAGCGCCATGCTGCCTCGTCTCTCTGAGGAGTGCGCTTCAGGACTACCGCATCAGCAAGTCTGCTGAACTTTCTGAGGGGTCTGCTTCCGACAGGTCAGCCTTGCTGGGGTCGGCTGTGCAGGGTGACCTTGGGCTGAGCCCCGGGTTGGGCAGAGTTCCCCAACCAGAGCGGACTGTGACAGAGCGCCTCCTGGGCGCCTGGCCATACACCTGCAGTCCATTCCAACACCCCCTCCCCCTGAGCACATCACTCAGCCCCAGGGCCCCTCCCCATGCACGGGTTGGCCCTGGGGCTGAGTGATGTTCTCTCCACTTCTGTGGCCTCTCCTCCCCCGACAGTGATGGAGGCCCCTGGCAGGGCTCCTGGCACTTCCATTTGGCTAGTGATGGATGGTCATCGGGTTGTTTCCACGGGAGCCCTTCCCTGCCCTGTGCCCTCTCGGTGGAGTTGCTGGCAGTCCTCAGGCTGGCAGACAGCGGCCTCAGAAATGGTCTCCATCCTCGGTGACGTGACTCAGCTGGCTCTCGCTATTGATCGACGTGGCTTAGACAGTTATAAACTATGGATGAGACCGAGCTCCAGCCTTGTGTACTCTGTGCGCTCATTGCTCTGGGAACGTGTGCGCCTCGCAGGATGACTTAGCACGGCTGCAGTGAGCCGATGCAGGCGGAGCCCGGCGCACAGGGCTGGTGGAGGCGGGAGCAACTCAGAGGGTGGCTCTGAACCAGGAGGGAGCGTGGCCTTCCTGAAGCCAAGTGCTGCCGTCTACTGAGTGCTTGCTACCCAGGCACTGCGGCCCTCCCGTGGACCGCTTCATCAAACCTTCTTGGCCACCTGGAGATGCCGCTGCTGTTATCATCAACACCCCGTTTTACTGATGCGAAAATTGGGACCCTGAGAGAGGTAGCAGGGCACAGCAGGTAGGCGGTCCACCTGGGAGAAGCATGGGAATTCCAATCCCAGAACACGGCCTTTTAACACCAAGTTATCCTGAAACCCATGAGAGTCTCCAGTCTTACGACTTTCCAATGGCCTGCAGGGTCTCTCCCGGATCAACCCCAGTCCCTTTAGCTTCCCATTTATCAAGTGTTTGCATGTGCCAGGAACAGAGCAAAGCAAAGAATGGGAAGGAGGTGTTATTACCTTCCTTTTATGTAGAAGGAATCTGAGGTTCAGAGAGGTTAAGTAACCAGCCCCAGATCACAAAGCCAGAAGTGGCAGCGCGGGGATCAGAGCCAGGCTTTCCTCCTCCAGAGCCAACGCTGCTACCCACATGTCCGACACAGCCTTCTCTCCATCCCTTCATTCCAGGGCTGGTTACCGAGCCCCCACTCTGTGTCAGGCACTGTGCCAGGCACTGGCTACAGACACAAGGCAGATCTAGTCCCCATCCTTATGAAGTGTACATTGAGCCGAGTGCCGTGATTCAAGAAATTAAATTCACGAGATAAAATTAAAGAATGAACTTGGTAACTCGTCAGCGGGGAAAGTGGGGCTCCCCGGACAGAGGGGGTCTACAAACTGCCTCGCCATTGCTCCCGCCCAGAGCAGGGTTTCCCCAAGCATGGGGACCAAGGGGGGACTTGAGTGTGTGTGAGTGTGAGTCACCTGAAGGAAGTGCCAGGCTGTGGTTCAACATCACAGCAACGCCACCTCTGCCCACTCACTTTCTCCAGCCTGGAATTACTTCCTCCTGCTTAACAGGGTTACCACTGGTCATTCGGAGGGGCTGCCCCTGGCCCAGCCACAGGGCTTGCCCTAATCTGGGCCTTCCCAGGGTTTGTTTGCCGTGGGTTCATCTAACATCAGTCCATCTGCCCAGGGGCACATTTGCCAGTACTTCCTGAGCATCAAATTTACAACGCTTTGCAGAGGATGGGAAAGTGAACAAAGGGGCGGCAACTGCTATTTTGCCTACTGGGGAGCATTTCCAGACTCCTCTAACCCATCTGCCTACAGGCACATCTGCTTTCAGCCCTCATTTCTAATAAATATTTACCAAATTTACATATCTCATGTGCCATTCAGCTCATTGATCTCTTTTAAATATACTCATCTTTTTTTGCTGTTCTCATTTCCAATTTTGCATGCCTTTTGTTACAAAATGTTTTTTAAAAACTTGAGTCAAATAACTGGGCCAAAAAAATTCCTTGAACTACTCCGAGGTGAGCCACCAGGGACAAGGGTTGCCATAAAGTGTCAGTTACAGGCTGGAATTGTCCTATTGTATGTGAAAATGCTATAAAATCCATCAACAGGAGTGTTTGAAAAATGTATCTCTAGAAAAATCGATCCTTAGGTGATGTGGTCATTCAGCTTGTTGTCCTTGGGCTAAGTGTCACCGGGACCCTGTGGGTGTCAGCTTCAGAGCATGGGGAGGGAGGCTCAGTTAACCCCCACCCCAGAACCCCTTCTCCTGCAGGCCTTTGAGGAGGGGTTCCTAAGGAGGCTAGGGTGCTCCTTCTTGGCCCCTCCCTCCCGGCAGGCTAGGAAGGGGTCTCAGGCTTCCCTGAGGACCCCAGCATCTACCAGGGGGGAGACACGGTGCCCCTCTTCCACTGGAACCCCCACACGGCCAGGTCCAGGTTAGAAGAGGAAGTGGTTCTTCTTATTTTTTAGGTCATGAGTCTTTTTGAAAACCTTCTGGAAGCTGCAGTGTCTCTCCCCAGAAACAGGCTTGTGCACACAATATACACAAGCACCCACACAGCCCACATGTGTGGCCACACACACGCAGGCCCTGACGTAATATTTCACACACAATTTCATGTGAATTTTGAACCACTTGAGCCCATGCCAGGGAAGGAGCCCCTGCACCAGCCCTGGTTGGAGAGAGAGCTGGTCTGGGCCCAGGGTCCCCTGCCTTTGACCTGCACTGTGACCTCAAGCTTGTCTGTGCTGGGTATATAAGAAAGGGGAGGGGAGAATTGGGGAGGGAGGGAGGGAAGGAGGGAGGAGAGGGAGTGAGGAGGGGAAAGAAGGAAACATGGGGGAAATAAAGAGAAAGAGGCAGGAACTGCACAGAGAGGCAAGGAGCATTCAGCAGGAATAGAGATCAAGAGGCGAGGAGAAGGGCAAAGACAGCGCGATAGAGAGACGGAGGCAGAGAAAGAGCAAGCAAAGAAAGGGAGCAACGGGGAGATGAGACTGAAGAGAGAAAAAAAGGAGGAAAAAAAGGCAGCAAAAGGGTGGGAAGGGGCTACTTGAAGGTTTGGTGGGCTGGACGTGGCCACGCCAGGACCTGACTCTCTTGGGGGACCTGGGGTGAACCTCATCCTGGGCCTCGGTCTCCTCCTAAGCACTGAGGAGCGCGATGTCCTCGTCCAGCTGGCAAGCTTGGAGGCAGCCACTTAGCTCGCTGCCTCCCCAGCCCAGAGCCCCAGCCTGGCTTCCTGTCTTGGCTTCAGAGATGAGCCCATTAACAATGGATGAGCCCTGGGGTTTGAGGTGTGGGGGGCCCGGGGGAGGGGGGGAAGTTCAGTGTGTCCTGAGAATCCATACCACTCCCCTTTTAAAGTCCCCTGGGGCTCCCAGATTTCTTCCCAGAAATCTGGGAAGCCCAGATTTCTTCCCCTGCACCATCTGACACTGCAGAGAGATTTCCACCAGGGGGCGCCCACATGTTTCTTTGTTTCCCAATGGAAAGTTTGCAACTCCATGCTGCTGAGGGCCAGAGATCCAAGGCTCTGTGTTACACACTTCACGACTGATTTCATTTCTCTCTGTGGTGTGGACACTGCACTATGACACGAATCAGGGCCATCCGGTGTGCTCTAATCTCGGGAGGAGGCACTGTGCTGCTCTCTGCCTCCCGAAGGGCTGGGTGCTGGCTCGTGGGCCTGAGCAGACAGAAGCCTTGCAGGTAAGTCCTGCCGATGAACAGCCCAGACCTTCCTGTTGCTTAACTCCCCACCTACCCACTCACCCGTCCACTCACACACTTCTCTCAGGCAGGGCTGCTCCCTGTGTTCTCTCCACAGGGCTGCTATTACCTTAACCCACAGCAGCTCTGGGCTCAACTCACAAGTTCTCCTAGCCCTGGGGGCCCACAGGACCCCACAGGGGAAGAAGACCTATCCATCCAGGCCAGGGGGGTCAGCAGGAGCCCAAAGGACCACAGCTCACGGGAAATACAACAGACCAGAGAAACGGGACATGTACCCCTTGTCTTGCTTGCTCCCACCTCCTGCTGAGTGTGGCTCCCTGCTTAACGATCAAAGACATGGAGGCTCAGAGAAGCTAAGACAGTAGATGGGAGTCATATCATTAATCAGGGGACAGAAGGGGCGCACACTCACAGCAGGCCTGCTTGTCCATGAGGGAGGGGACGGCCACTCCTGGCCCCTGATGCATCTTCAGCACCCAGTGAACTATGGGGACCATAGTAGCTGTTCAAGAACTACTCATCTAATGAATAAAGGACCTTCAGAGTCATATCGGTTCTGTTTTAGACTGGAAAAGCAAAAGGTGGACAGTTTATCCAATAGCTAGCTATCTTAGCTCTTTCATCAGGAATTATAGATCTGAGTTCTTAAAAGCAAGCAAGTAGAACGGCATCACGGTCACCGTTCTCAGCTGACCGTGCCCTGGAGAAGCCTGGCTGTTCAGACCCAGAGGCCAGGCCACTCCCCACCCAGGGGTAGCCTGCCCACGCAGCAGGCTTGGGCCTGACACAGAGAGCAGGCTCTGGAAGCTGGGGCTGCAAGTACAAATGGGAAATGTTGGTGGCCCTCCCGCCTGGGCTCAGACCTCAGTGTGTCTCCCCTGCAATGTAGGCCCAGGGGCTCCACCTCCCACCATGGGGTGCCCACGGGTGGGGTGGGGGATGGCAGTACTCACAAACAGCAGCAGACATTTGTTCTCCCGGATGGCCCCGCAGCAGCCCAGGAAGCCGAGCAGAAAAAGCAGGCCCCCCATGGCCAGGAGGATGTAGGCGCCCGTGATGAGCAAGGGGTTGGCAGCCACGATCTCTCGGAAGCCCGTGGGGTCCACTATGACCCAGATGCCGAGGCCCAGCAGACAGGCTCCACCCAGCTGCTCAGAGGCCCAGGCAGCAGGGAGGAGAAGAAAGGGGCAGACACAGAGGTGAGACATTAGATCCTCTACCCCCTCCCCCACGCACCCCCGCACCAGGCCCCAGCAGAGGCCGTGAGCCCGGTGAGCCAGGTGGAGACTCCGCGTGCTGCAGGAGCCCATGTCCCCGCACCGCCTGCCATTGCCGAAAGTCTTCCTACTCACTGGCCTTAACAGCAGCTCGCATCCTCCGAACCCAGCCTCTGTCTGACCCAGGCCCCCATCGGCCCGCCGGGAACCATATCACGTGGAGTTTACTGGCCACGTTTAGACTCTCCTTACATGTCAGAGCTGCAGGATCACGAGGTCGCCTAGTCCAACCCTCAGATGCCACACTGAGCCCCACAGGGGGCCAATGACCTGCTGAGGGCCACATGGCAATTTGGGGGCAGAACCCAGGCTGAATCCCTGGCCTCCCTGACTCCAGCTCCAAGGACACTCCCCAAGCTCCATGACAGGCACAGGCACTGACACTGTGCCAGCACCCTGCCAGGGACAGTAAGGCAGACAAACCAACCCCTCAGTCCCCAACAGGAGCTCTCCGTCAGGTTGGGCACTCCACTCTCAAATCTGCACCTCGAAAGTTTCCACGTTTATGTCCTCATCTGTATGGCCCATCTCCTGGGCCTTACTCATCTCAGAGAGAAAGGGCTGTGTTACTTATCAGCTGTGTGACCTCTCGTAAATGGCTTAACCTCTCTGAACTTTTTAGCTTCCTTGTGGTTAAAAAAAAGACCCAAATCCCCACCTCCCAAGGTGGCCCTGAGGAGGAAAGGACAGGATGGGTGTGAGTGTACTGAGTGGGTTTTGGTAAATAGCTCTTCCCTTTGTCCCGGGCACAGATAAGAACTGGAAGCGGATCCGATGCAGGCGAGCCAGTTTGGCATTGTTGGGTTTTGAAGGCTGTAAAGTGTTCGGGATCCCAGTGTGGTGGGAGGAACGGCAGATGGTGGCTAAGAGCAAACTGCTGAGCTCTGGCTTGCCTGAGTGGGGACTGGAAGCTGTGGGGAAGAGCTGCGCAGTTTGGGGCAAAAAATCGTATTTTAGGTACAGCTGGGGCAGGGTAGAGAGGCCCAAGGGACCCAGCAGTGGGGGAGAAAGGGAAAACCAACAGAGATGGCCAATGACAGAGGCTACAATTTTGCCCTCTGTCACTGGTGTCCTTAACAACCTCCAGTGAAGCCTGTGCCCCTCCCCATGGCTGCTGGAGGTTTTGGGGTCACAACTGTGTGCTGAGGGCTGCACACAGGGAGGGCCTGCGCACAGACTGAGCTGCCCAGGTGGCCCTGCCCCCTTTTGGGTGGGGACTTGCCTGAGGTTACTAGCTTGGAAGTTGGGTCTAGAATTCAAGTCTGTTGGGCTCCCTGCTCTTCGGAATTATGGGCCTGGGGGTGGGGGTGGGGGATGGGGTGTGGTCCAGGACAGTGGCTGAGATGTATAGAAGACAGATGGAGACAGTCAGTCTCTTCTTCAGAGTGACCCTGCCCTGGAGGACATTAATGGGCGTTTATTCATCCAGGTCCAGGCTGCACCGAGGGTAAAAGTTCAGGTAGGGTCAGGAAAGCCTTTAGGGACTCAAGACGCCAGGAGTGTGGCTCTGTCCTATGGAAGGCCACTGCTCTCGCCCTCGGCGGGCTGTGCGGCAGCACCCTGGGCTGGCCACCCGAGCCCTCTGTCCCTTGCGGAGGGAATCCACAGGTTGGGTGGGGATGGAGCTCAGCTACTGGGTGCTGACAGGTTGCAGGCACTTCCTGATCTTGCTTAATTAAAAAAACAAAACAAAAACACCTGCTGAGGTAGGTGATGGAGGGATGAAGACTCTGAGGTTCAGAGAGGTGAAGCGTGTTTCAAATCACATAGCTGGTAAAACGCAAAGCTTGGCTTTGAACCCAGGTCTCCTAGTCCCAGAGAGGTTTCTCATTCCCTCAGGTCCCCCGCCGCAGCTCTGCCGTCTGTAATGCTCTGGGGTTGGGGCTAGGTGGGGTGCCCGCTGCTGCCCTCTGGTCACCCTGTCTCCTCCCTTCCCCCGGTCCCTGCCAGGGGTCATATCCCAAGACAGTAGTGGGACTGAGGCCCTCACCCTTTGTCAGAGGAGCTGGACCAACCCGGGTCCTTGTGAAATGTCTCTCCTAGGACGGTGGGCTACTTGGAGTGGGGTGGGCACTGCTGGGGGCCCCCCACCCAGAAGACCCTGGCTGGGCAGGTAGATCTGCTTCTTGCACTGGCCCCTGTTCCCACCCCGGGACACTGCCCATTGTGACTATTTCCAAGCAGCAGTCAGTTCTGCCCACTTGGCAGAGGCCTAAGGAGCCCCCAGGCGTGTTCCAGGAATACTTACAAATATGAAGAAATTGAAAACAAACATCAGATACTTCATGCAGCTCAGACAGTCGCCTTCCATGGTGCTCCACCTACAAAACAGCAAGGCTCCTCAGTCCTCCCACAGGGGGACCCCACCCAGAAGGAACCCCTGCTCCTCTGTCTCCTCCATGGTGGGGGGTGGGGTCCCAGCCTGCCCTCGTAGTGGGAGGGGGAAGAGGGAAGCTCATAACAACTTCCTCTTCCAGGGAAGGCACTTTGCTCCGTGGAGCCAGTTAGGCGTGAGAACTTGGGAACAAGCATGCCTGAGTTTAAGCTCCTGTCTACCATTCATTTGCTGTGTGGCCTTGGGCAAATTACTCTACCTCTCTGAATCTTGTTCTCTCTAACTTGAAAATGGAAATTAAAAACAGAACCTTCCTCCCAAGCAGCGCTGTGAGGATAAATTGAAATGACGTAGTAAGATGCTTAGCATGACCCCGGCATGTGGCAAGGGCTCAGCGATGCTACCCGATGATATTACTTGACTGCTGAAGTGAGCCTTCTGTTTGGCAGATGAGCGACTGAGACTCAGAGCCTTGAGAGACCCGCCAAGGTCACAAATCAGGATAGGACCCAGGCCTGACACACTTCTCACCGCCGTGCACTGCCTCCAGCCCGCAGGAATGCCCGGTGAGGAAGGGTGTGGCAGGGAGAAGAGGTGAGGGCTCCCAGCTGGGGCCAGTCCCTCCCACGCCCTACCTCCAGAGTGCCACCTCCCTCCGGAGCCCAGTGAGTCAGTGAGTACGATTCCATTCAGCCAACATTTATTCACATCACCCAGAAGCCAGGCGCTGGGGCTTGAGGCCGATGAAATGCAGCCCTTCCCCATCCCCGGGAGGAGCAGAAAACATCTGCTATTACGAGTCAGACCTCAAGGTGCACAAGACATATTCATATTCAATATTCAATGTTTTCACACTTTCTTCATGACAGCCCTAGAGAGGAGATGGGTGGGGCCAGGAGGACCTGCCCTCGTCCCTCTTCCAGGCCCGTCCTCCCGGCAGCCAGTGGAAGGGCGGAGACTCAGTGGGGACTGAGGGGAACGGCTGGCCTGCTGTCTGGCTAGTGTCTCTTCTGCTTGGCCCATGCTAGTGCCCATCAGGTGTTAAAGAACTTGACCACCATCCCAAGCCCAGGCTCTTCCTCCGTCAGGCTCAGCTGTAGACAGGCCTTTGGAGGCAGCCTCAGCCTCAGTGAGATGCTGAGCAGTCTGCAGGAGGCCGGGCTCTGGAGTCCCTCCACTCTGCCCACCCAGGCAAAGCTGCTCTCCAAAGTAGGATCCAGTTTTCAGTGGGCTCTGGCAATTTAGCAATTAAGGGGCATAATAAATATGCCAGCTCATAAACGGGCTCCCTGTATTTACTATGCCCCACATTCATTAGAGACTACATTGAAGGGGAGGCTTGTGGAGCGCGGGACTCCCAGACAAGTGCAATAAAAGGAGACGTGGCCCCTGGGAAGAGCCTCCGACAACCTCAAAAGTGAGGCAGGCAGGAAAACAGATGATGTGAGCTGGAAGGTAGACGGAGACGGGGACCTGGGTCCCAGCCCCAGGGCCGGGTGGGCGACTAGAAAGGGGGCTTTGTGCCTGACAGTGCATCACATCCCAGATCTGGCAGCTCAGCTGCTGGCCTGGGGCAACTGCCTGCACCTGAGTTTCCTTGTCTTTAAAATTAGTGTAAAAATAACACCTTCCTGACAATGCGTGGAAAATACTGAGCACAGAACTTGGCACATGGTAGCCAATAAGAGCAACAGAGAGTGACGGCTGGCACAGCCGGAGTTCCTACTAAGTGCCAAGAAACATGCACTATGTCTGTCCTCATTAAGCTCCGAGATACAGGTAATGTCATTTTTCAGGTGAGACAAATGAGGCTCAGAGGGGTGGAATCACTTATCTGGGGCAAAACAGCATGGAAATGCCTAAGGTAGCATTTGAACCCAGGTCTGTCTTATTTTGGAGCCACAATTCTTACCATTTTCAGTGAATGCTAATTCCTTGCCCCATTCATCCATTGTCCAAAATTCAGGCCTATCTTCCCACCTCCTATACCAATTTATTTCCCACTGTCCAGGGGAAAGAGCCTCTTGGGCCATTATCTACTGCCAGGGTGGTCAAAAGACCAATGTCTGCCTGCTCCACTCCCCACAAGGGGCTTCTGGTCATGTGGACGCACCTCTACAGCCAAATGGCCAGATAAGAGTGACAGACATATGGACTCTCCAATCGCTACTTGGATCTGGCTCTTAGCCCCACCCACCCACAGAGCCTTTTGGATGTTAGCATCACCCCACAGTTCCCTCATTTACCTCTTAAGAGAGTGGGGACAGGGACAGTCTCTGGAAAGGGGGCTGAGAAGACATCTGAGACCATAAGCTCAAGGGCTTAGTTTTTTCTCAAAAAAGATGTTCAAAAGGCACTTATAAAGGAGACGGGGGGCCTCTCTGCTACATGGGAGTGGCACGCCCTCCCTGGGACCAGGGGCGAAAGGCCCAGTGAGATCCCTTCTTTCTAGGGGGCCCACAGGGACCTCAAAGGGAGAGTTTCAGTGTGGGAGGGGGCTGCAGAGTCAGACCGGACCTGGCGCCCCCACCTCCCAGGACAAATCACATGACCTCTCTGGGCCTTTGCTTTCACATCTGCGGAATGGGGCCAAGAATGCAGGCCTCCTCGGCAAATTGTATGGACTGGGATTAAATGATAACACCTGTAGAGCTCGTCCCACCGTGCCTGACAGGTGGCGGCTCTGTTCCCTCTTTCCTCCCTGCTGCCCAGCCCCAAGCAGCTCCTCTACCTGCCCTTCCAGACACCGACCAGACACCTTCGCTGCAGTTCTGTGTCAGGAGAGGTGAGGACTGTGGTGCCGAGGATTTCTGAGTGGGGAGAATGTGTGTGCATTTGTCCTCAGACTGGGTTCCCGGAGACCAAGCATATCCTAACCTATTTCCAGGATATCAAATATCTCAGAAACCACCCCCTTACCACTGGCCAGGCAAGTGTCTTGGGTTTTAGAGCAATTCAGCCACCCCAGGGTGGGGGCCCTGTTTCTCGAGTTATTCAGAAGCTCTGGCCACCAGGTATGTATGACTTTGCAGTACAAAAACTAAGGAGAAACTTTAGCACATACTTAATAAGTGACTTAGTAAAGGCAGGGCTGTTCGGTAAGAAAACCCTCTAAATCTTGGGGCTCAGAGGGATGAAATGTAGGGGTCAGCATCGTAGGCGAACTTGACTCTGTGTGAATTCAACTCCCCACATGCAACTGGAACGTGTGCAGGAGGGAAAGTTAGTGCTGTGTCCCAGCTGCCCTTCCGAGTGGGCGTCAGCCCCAGGGTGGGCAGCGGGGGGAGCCCTGCCCCTGCTGCTGTGGGTCCCATGGTCTCAAGGCTCCTGTGCCTGTCACAGTGTCCCCGCACCTGAGCACACGAGGCCTCTGGGCTTGCAGATGGATGTTTTTCCCCCCAGACGCAACCGACTATTTTCTTATATCACAAAACCAGGTGTTTAAGAGCTTTAGGGGGATTTATGGGGAACTTGGTCTGACATCCGTCAGTGTGGGTGCCAATTTAGAGCCCAGCCCTCGTGTAACTTGTGTCATCCGCACTCCAGTGACCGAAGTCCTTGGTCATCAAAGTCAGGGCACCACTGATCCGGCCCAACACCCTCACTTTAGAAACGAGCAAACTGAGGCTGAGGAAGGGCAAGGGGGTTTGGCCAAGTGGCCAAACCAGTGAGCGAGGGATCTGAACGAAACGGGAGCCTTGTTTCTGGAAGCCCAGGCCAGTGCCCACGGGAACACTACAAACTCAAGGTCTTCCTTACTTAATCTGGTAGCACAGGTCTTCCTCTGTTCGGATGCACGCTTCGTGAAGGCGGGGCCTGTTTGTGTACTGCCATATTCCCAGTGTCTAGAGCTGTGCTCGGCACATGGGGGGTCCTCAATTAATACATCTGAACGGACGAATGAATGAATGAATGGTGGGAAAGGAGCAAATAGAAGAAAAAAGAGGGTTAGCAAATCAGAGGAATAGACAAAGGCAAGTCAGAGAGAGAGACAGATGGACAAAGACAGGGAGAGAGAAACAGACAGCAAGAAGTGACACAGGAAGAGACAGACGGACAGACAGCACTGGGGGGAGAGATGGCTGTGTCAGGGTGGGGCAGAGGCCGCACAGTGAGGGGGAGGCAACTGCTGACTTGTCACCTGGGCGGTTCTTTGGGCGTAAGCAGGACGGAGTCTCCCGGTCAGAGGGGCTGCTGTGTATTTCTTTTATTGGCCCAGCTTGTCCTATAAGAGAAAATATTCGATTACCATAGGAAGTCATTAAAGAACAGCCACATTCATGACGCTGTTTATGAAAATCCACCCTCCGGACACAAACGCAGGGCAAGTGCCCTGCTAATCTGGGCCCATTAGGGCAAACGAAAAGCCCTCCGCACCTGGGCCACCCAGCGGGGGAGGCCTGCGTGGGGTGCCCGCCTCTGCCCAGACGGCAGCTCTAGGCGCCCTTGCTGGGGCCGCATGGGGAACTGCACCTTCAAAGGACTTGCAGTCTCTGGCACAGCTTCCTTGCTGCATGTGGCTGACGAACTGGGAGGAGGCAATGGGTGTGGGTGGCCCATACACCTGGATGTCACCTGAAGCCAGCGGGGCCCTCACATCAAATCCCCTCCCCAGGAACCCTGCCTCCACATAAGGAAAGAGAAATTTGGTGTTGGAAACAGTTCCTTAGTTTTTCGTAAGGATTTGCCCAAAGGGCCCTTTGGAGAGTCAGCTCCCAGCAGTGGGGAATGAAGGTCTGGCTGCAGCAGCCAAATGGGCCCGGGTAGAGAGTCCTGTTCTACTGCACTTCTGGGGAACTCCACAGCCGGGTCCTGCTCACACACTGGGCTGGAGGACAAGTTCCAGGAGAAATCTGAGGCCGGGGGAGCTTGGGCTACAGTACGGAGGAAGCAGAGGGTTGCTGGGTCTCAGGTGCCGGTTCAGATTCCTTTTTCCCATTCACGTCATTCCACGCTCACTCCATCACCGCACTTCCGCACAGCCCGGACAGCGCCTGCTGTGGCCCCACCCCTGGAGACCTTCAGAAAGTCGCTATCCTCCCTGAGATATAGGTTCTCCTTTGAAAGCTGTGAAGCTCAGTTTTGAAGCCAAAGGTAGTTATAGAAATTCATGATGCGAAACACATAAAATGAAGTGATATAATGTGAAAGCACTTGGGAGTCTGAAAAGCACAGTTGCCATGGACAGCCATTATTACCAGCATCACCACAGATTGAGAATACGTGGATGCTCCAGCCACATTCACCAGTCATCAACGGAGGTGAGCGTGGGAGAGAAGCATGGACACACGGCTTACTCGGGATGGAGAGAAACATCTCCCCATTAAGTGGCCCGAAATTCAAGTTAATTCTTGCGGTTTTGTGGTAAGAAGCTAACAACAACATTTACCATGCACCAGGCCATGCTAAGAAAGTCTCCTGTATCCTCTTGTATAATCCTCACCCAGGAGGTGGGTGTGTTACCTCCTTTTGCAGATGAGGAAACCGAGGCTCAGAGACTGTGACTTCATGCCCATGGTTAGTGAGACACAACCGCGATTCAGGCCCAAGTGTGCTGGACTCCAAAGCAGAGCTCCCGATAAAACACTAGTCTGTGGACATGATACTGGGGACAGGACACCAGAGGGAGTGAGTGTTATGTGTTGGTCCCTAAAGTCTCCAACCCAGTACTGCTCTGTCCTGAGTCGGGCAGAAAGGCAGAGTCCCAGGGAGCCAGCTAGCATCCTCCCTGGTGCCAGCTAGAGGCCTCTGGGGGGTGACCCGATCCTGCCATCCCTCAACAGATGGGAGCCCTGAGGCCCAGACAGGGGCAGAGACAGGCGAGGTCAGGCAGCGCCTCAGGGTTCTCCTCTGCAGGCCTCTGCGAGGGCCAGACAGCTTTATTAATCTTGCCCCTCCCACTGCCCCAGATGGCGTCTCAATCCCATCTGTACAGAGCGGGCCCTGGGGGGGTTCTCTGATTAAGGAGAACAGCTCAATTCATAAATCACTCCTTTTACTTTCACTGCCCCGAGCCCCTGGGCATGCTTTCTGGAGAGAGAGAAAAGGAGGCATTGGGCATGAGCGATGAGGGAAGCCCCCCTCAGAGGAAGTAAATGTACCTCTGGGCTGCTGTAGAGTGAGAAATGTGCTGTACACAACCCTGCCAGGAGAGGGCACTGTGGTGCAGGACCAGCCTGACCTCGGAAAACCTGGGCTCCAACCATCAGGGGCTCTGCCCTGACAAGCTAGGAGGCCTAGGCCACCCTCTCCAGCTCCTGAGCCTATGTTTCCTCATCTCTGCCATGGGGATTCTCGGTCTAACTCCCAGGGTCACTGAGAGACGTGAAGATGATGGAGGTGAAAGCACTTTAGCGGCTGCACATCCAGTTCCTTCCTTCCTGTGTGTGCCAGACGCCTACTAGTGCCAGCCCTGGGCTTGGTCCAAGGCACGGAGACCAAGGACTCACTCAGGTCTGGTGAGATCAATAACCTGGTACTTGGAGAGGAGTGTTAACAGCCACATCAACCAAGTGCTCTGGGCATGCCCAGAGAGAGAGAAAGAAGTGCCGGAGGGGAGACTGGAAGCTGGGGAGGCCTGTGTGTGGGAAGGGTAGGGCAGGACCAGCACTCATTCAGTGGGCCCCAATGAGAATGCATTGTACCAAGGGCGGTTACCTGTAACTATCTTAATTGATCTTCCAAAAAGCTCTGCAAAATAGATATTAGCTTTGTTCCCTTTCACAGGTGAGGAAACTACCGTATTTTGCTGTATATAATGCGCACCCACGTTTCAGTGCTAATTCCCGTGTATAACGTGCATCCTTATTTTTCCCTCAAAAATTTGGGCAAAAAAATGTGCATTATACATGGCAAAACTGGGGTAAGTCCCCAATAGGCTAGAAAGGTCTGGGAGTCAGAACTGACTCCCAGGTTAGCCTGGCCCTGAGACTCTCATTTTCCTTCATCGGGATGGGGTGGGGGAGGCTGGTCAGAATAGCAGTGATCTTGCCATCAGGTTCAAAGACGAGGGGGAAGGACTTAGTTGATCTCTGGCTGTGCCAGCGTATAGTCTCCCCTCCCTCCCGTGCTGGGCCTCGTCCCAGAGACAGACGGTCTGGTAAACAAGCAGTTGGCCCTAAATCCCAGCATGCCTGGCAATGGCACGAACGAGGGGACCGTGGACACAGCTGAGTGGGGGATAGAATCTAATTAGGCTCCCGGGAGTGGCACCTTGAGGGGTAACAGTACAAGGAGGCAACCTGCGTTGGGTGCAGTGGGATCCTAACGACAGCCTCCTCTGGTCCCTAGACATGCTAATTCACGAACCTCCAGCAGGCAGACAGCACCGCAGTGTCTGGAAGGACATGTCTGGTCTACCCCGACTGAGCTGGGACTTGGGCGCTCAGCCCCTGCCACAAGCCCTTTCCTCTGCCCCACCCAGAACTCCCTCGGGCTGTTTCTATCAGAGAATCGTCAAAGAAGAAAGTGCCTTAGTGAGGGATCCCTCCAATGCCTTCTTTCCAAATTGGGGATGCCGATGCCCAGAGAGTGGTGGGGTCTTGCCCAAAGTCACAGAGCAGGGCTGGAGCCAGGAGCTCCTGATTTTAAGCCTGCTGCTTTTCTCACCGCTCAAGACAAGCAACTAAGACTGCCACCTTAATTTACCGTGACTTCTGAAAGCACTTTACATACATTACTTCACCGAATCTGCCCAACCACCCAGGGGCCGGGCGCTGCTGCTTCACTGGTGAGGAAACGGAGGCTCAGAGATATAAAATTTCTGGCCTGACGTAACACAGTAGGTTGGAGGAACCGCTGGGACAAAGCAGGATTCCTCATCCTTCAGCCCTGGCTGTCCTTCAGAGGTGTGGCCTCGGGGCCTTTGGGCCTGCCGATCCCCAAAGTGACCACAGTCCATGGCTCCCACACCCACATGGACCTGGGCTGGACCCGAGCCACACAAAGTGCTCATCCCCAACACCGGCAATGAGTTTGTGCTCCTGCCTTTGAACTGAGACGGCCCTATTGCCAAGGCCGCTGGGCACCAAGGTTTTGCATCCTCTTGCAGAGCCTTTTACTACTTGCCACGACCTACATGCTGAAGGCAAGGCAACCCAGGCAATTTGAACTTGGGTGTGAGCAAGAAGAGTAAAGGTCACTGTGTGTGTCAGGAACAGGGTTTGGTCTCGGAACATGAGTCCGAGACCAGTGTGGTGTCCAACAGTGAAGCGCAGCTGAAGCAGGAAGAGGGGCTGAGTTCCAGGGCTGGGAGGGGCCAGGAGGTCAAGGGAGGACACCCTCCCGCCTCCTGAGGCTGACTCTGCGCCGCCCTCTGTCCCTGCCGAGCCCTCCAGGGAAGCTTCACTGACTGCCAACCTGGGGGCCTGGGGAAAGGCAGGCGTAAGAAGGATATAAGCAGATACTCCAAGTACCACAGAGCTCACAGGGCTCCCAGGGCCCTGGGAGGGCAGGGGCAGGTGGGCCTGCCTGGGAAATCCTCCTGGACAGTGGCGGGAATGCTCGGGTCCTAGGAGATGGCAGAGGCATTGGGCTACGGGAAAGGAGGCCAACTCAGCCTCCCGAGATCTGGGTGGGGAGGGATGTGTCCTCTGAATGTGTCATTGCTGCCAGACCCTCCCCACCAGCCTTTGGTGGCCAGGGCTATGCCTCCCACTTCCTCTGAGTCCCCTGAGGGCACAAGGGGGTATTGGACAGATTATTATCAATATAGTACCTGCTCCTGCTCCATGTGGGCCAGGAACCACGCTGAACACGGTTCCAGTGTCATCTGCAAAGGGCGAATGATCCCCGGGTTATTGAGGCTCAGAGCCCGTGAGTAAGCGACCCATGGAGGCCCAGCTGGGAAGGAGCAGCCCCGGGGGTCAGACCCCAGAAGGCGCACTGCTGCTAAGTGCCAGGGAACCTGCTGGCTGACCGCCTATTAGGCAATGTGCCCACCGGGCACAAGCAAGTGGTGAAGAGAAGGAACTGGCAGACATGAGTTCCGGGATCGAGTGCAGATTCTGAAAACTCGGTGAAGTCCAACCTTCTCTGTGCCTCGAGCCCTGTGCCTGTTTCCCACAGACGACTGCGTCTCCAGGCCTTGGTGTGGAGCAGGAGCCCGGCCTGCCCTCCCTCAAGCAAACGAGCTCTGGGCCTGGAGCTGCAAGAGGCCCTTTGAAAACCTTGGTAATCCATCCCAAAATATTCAGGGTTGTTGCTGGGGTAACTTGGCTGCTACACAGCCTGGATTTAAATATTTAATGGCTTCACGGGTATTACAGGGGGGCCTGAGAACTGGGTGGGAAAGGTCACAGGTCTGAGCTGGAGCGAGGAGGTGAGCGAGCCTGGGAACTCCTGCCAGAGCAGCCCCCACCCCACGTCCCCACCATGCAGAAAAGGGTGCCCAGGGCTCCTGGCTTCTGTGGCTGTACTTATCCTGTGAGATCAGATCATAGAGGATGGCAGGCCTATTACTATTTCCAGTTTACAGCTGAGAAAACTGGGGTCAGAGGGATGAAGTGACTTGCCCAAGGCCACACAGCCACTGAATGGCAAGCTTGAACTCAAGGCATTGTGGCTGCAAAGTCAGTGCTCTTTCTGCTACATGTGTCAGGAGTCACGGCCAGAAACAATGCTTGTAGCTACTAACAACAATGGCCAGCAGGTAGGAATTCCTTTCTACAGGCCTGACGCTGGGCTAAGGGCTAATCCACTAAACCCTCACAACAATCTTGGGAGGTAGACTGTGTTGCCCCCAAGCTACAGATGTGGAAACCGAGGCCTCGAGAGGGGAAGCAGCACACGGAGGTAAGCATGGGTGTCCAGGGTCAGGCCTCAGCAGTCCACTCCAGAGCTATCTGCTCCAGAGCTGGCGCTCTCCCTCTTAGCTCTTCTTAGCCCAAATTTAGAAAGGTGTTAACAATACCAAATTCATCAATCAGTCAAATTTAAAGTCCTTTTCTACCCTGGTGCTTTGTCCTCCCAAGTTGGATAGGACGGCAAGAGGGAAGTCTTCCAACAAGAGGCAATAAAGATGAGTCACCTCAAGGTCTGGCTTCAGTGACTCGCTCTACACCAAGGCCCATACCCAGAAACCCATATGACAGCAGTACAGACACAGACAGACAGACAGTTACATGCTCATCGACATGTACAGACATATACACAGAGATACATGAGTACAGAAGCAGACAGACGGATACAGCCTCGCACACGGGTACCACCCCATTCTGACGTCTCCTCCTTAAGTAGGGAAGTTCCTCCTGCATCTAATCAAATTCCCTCTGCGTCACATTACTCACAACACGGCTCTTTCCATCAGTACTCTGAGGCTTTACAGCTCCCAAAGCCCTTTTATTTTTATGCTCTTGCTTGATCCTCACAGCGATCCAGCAAGGCAAGCAGGGCAGAAAGGGTTATATATATGGGGAGCGAGGCCCAGAGACATTAAGGAACTTGCCTGAGATGGCACAGCTACTGTCCGAGGCGGGCTTCAACCCAGCTGTTGTGCCCTGATTCTGCTGCTGATTTCTCAGCTCCTTCAATGACACCAGGCTGCTGTCAATGTCCTATCAATTTCACTTTGTCTGCTCCTCTCCCCAATGAACTTGCTTGGATCTCAGCCTGCCTGTGTTTAGTGAGGGGACCTCACTACTGGTCCTGCCTCACTACCTTCCTGCCTGAGTGATGCCTGCATGCAGCATGGAGGGGTGGCCTCTCAGAGTGGGGTGATCCTGGGCTATCCTGAAGCTTCACCACCAGAGATAGTAGGTTTCCTATGTGGGGGGCAGAATGGCAAGGCTTCCCCCTGAAACACCCAGGGCCCAGGAACTGTCATTGGAGCAGAAATCAAGCCCACCCCCCTGACCCCCCGACCCTGCAGGCTCATGTTCATGGTTACATTTGCTCGGCAATAAATATCAGAGACACCAGGTCTTCCCAGGGCAACCGCAATTGATTCTGGTCACCTGGTCTGAATTAGGGAGGGATGAATACAGGTATTTAAAGCTTAAGTTATGGAGGGTAAAAAACTAAAAAGCAGAGACCATGCAGAGCGCTCTGCCTGGCTTGAGAAAAGTCTAGAAGAAAATTAATCAAAGGGGGCCGGGGCTTGAGTAGATGGACAGGAAGGAGTCAGAGAGCCCTGCTGTCTTTCCTCCCCGTAAAACATCACCCAGCTGCTTCTAGGAGCCCTAAAAAGATGCAGGTCAGGGGTGGGGGCAGGGAAGAGGCTGGGCTTGGATGGAGACAGGTCTGGGTCTCAGGCAAAGGGGAACAAGGAGCCGCTCTACTCCTCCACAGAAGCCGGCTCACCAATCCCACCAAACAGCGTTATTCCAGCCGGGAAGGGGGCGGGCAATCCCACCGGGAGCTTCAGGGATGAGCAAGTATTGGTCTTACCGAGCTTGAAAAGATTTCTACTGCCTTTTGACAAAATAATAATAAATAATAATATGAAGAAATAAAGCTTCTCCAGGTCTTGGTTTCTGCATCTGTACAATGGAATAGACATCTCCCCTCTCCCCGCCCTGCCCCTGCTCTTCCCCTGGGCTGGTGATGATGGGCAGGAGTGGAGGGGCCAAGAGAAGGGACATGAACTTGAAGAGGACATGAGAGGATGTGCCAAGCACTCATCTATAGCAGGGTTAGGAACTCTTTTTTCATTACGGGCTAGATAGTAAATATTTTAGGCTTTGTGGCTGCATGGTTTCTGTCACAACGACTCAACTCTGCTTTGTTGGAGAAAGCAGCCACTGACTGCACATAAATGAATGGACATGGCTGTGGGCCAATACAACTTCATTTACAAAAAAGCTTGCAAATCCCTGACCTTAAGGAATATTTAGGGACTCACTGTGGGCTAAAGTAGAGGATTAGAAGTGAATGTGTTCTCCCTGGTCGTGCGGGGGCGAAGAACGAGAGAGACTACGGAGCTGAGCACGCACATGGCTGGGTCCCAGCCCTGTGTTCAGGCTGTGCAGCTTCTGCCAAGTCCCAGCACCTCTCTGTGTCTCACCAGCTTCACTGCAAACACAGGGCCAAAGATGGAACAGGGTTGCCGTGGGGGTCAAAGCAGGCCCTCGTGGATGATGGGCAGTGCCCTCGGCAATGAAAACATCCTGGGTGAAAGGCTAACTCAAACTGTAGGAAGAGGGGCCCTGGCCCTGCCTCGTGGGAGCTGGTGAGGCCTGGCTAAGAGCGCTAAGTGGGGCATGCGAGGGTCTGACCAGCATGGGGTAGAGCTGTCCGACCCAGGGGGCTGAATGAACCAGGGGAGCTGGAGCTGGTCACCCCCTGGGGCTGGGGCCTGACCCCACTGCCCTTTCAGGACCCAGGAGGAAGCCCCCATGGATTGCCTCCTTGCCAAGAACTCTTGGGAGCAGGGCTCTGCTGCACAAGGGTTGCTGGGGGGTGGAGAAGGCTGACCCTTCGGCCACGGCCACTGCCATGTCTGGCACATGGCAGTGTGTCTGGGCAGCCCTTTTTGGCCTGCTTGCTGCAGGCCTTGTTCCCCTCTCTGAGGCTCTCATGGATGAGAGATGACTGACGACTGATGCCGAGCATATTATAAGCCAAGGATGTGCCCTTTGATTAGCCAGTTGTGCCTGGGAAGGCCTCGTCTCCGTTCTGCTGAGGTCTGATGGCAATGACAAGGGGCAGGGAGGCTGGTGGACCTTGTGGCAGGATCTGGGAGGGGAGGTGGATGGTGATGTTTGCAGTGATGAGAGTTAACACTTAGAGGGCTTACTATGTGCCAAGTAGTCCTAGACACTTTGCGTCTATTAACTCAAATTCACAACAATCTATGAAGTGGGTACAATTATGATGCCCATTTTACAGACAAGGAAAACAAGGCACAGAGAAGTAAAGCAACTTGCCCAGAGACACACAGCTATTAAGCTGGTATTTGAACCTAGGCGGTTAGCTGCAACATCTGGGCTCAGAGGATATCAAAGATGTCCCAGGGTTGGTGGGCTGAACCTCTCCAGAAGCAGGAGAACCACTAGAAAAGAGTGTTGTGGTGGGAATGGGGGAGGGGGATTCAGGGTCTCGTCCTTGCTCTGCCACTAACCAATCGTGTGATGTTGAGCATGATCCTGGCCCTCCCTGAGCTTCTGCGGGGAGGTGGCAAGCAGAGTGACCGAAGGTGTCAGAGTGACCAAAGGTGTCAGAGCGACCAGGTGCAATTGTCTTTCCCACTTGCTACCTGGGTGGCCTTGGCCTCTGCGTCTCACCACAGAATCATCTGGAAGCCAGCCACACCTGCTGCTTGTCTGCCCTCTACCCTGAGCCACGGCTTCACGGCTCCCAGTGCCAGCGCTGAGCCAACATTTGGGCGTCACTGGCTCCATTCGTGGGCGGAAAGAATTCAGGTATTGTCCTGTTAGTCGTGGAAATGGTTGTCTGAATATTTGATGAGCAGACCTCATCGTTTAAAAAACGCATATACAGCTCAGTCTGTAGCATCCAGAGCTAAGAAATGTCTGCGAAGGAGAGAGGTCGGGACTTAGGAAGGCCCTGCAGAAACTCCGTACACTCTGGCGGTGGAGGGACGGTGGCTCCCTCCGCACACCGCACCTCAGGGTGCTCGGGCTACGCCAGCACAGCAGGGAAGCCCACGCACCCCTCCCGCGCACTTAAGTGGCCTTGCAGAGCACAGACGGTAAAGGTGCCAACGACCTGGTGTCCCCTGTGTGGCAGGTTGGGGGTGCTGAGAACAGGGCTGGGAAGGAGGCTTCAGGCCAGACCCAAATCAGTCTGATTGGTACCTTTCCTCAGTTCCCGAGGAAGATAAAATGTAATGCCCTTGGATCTGGGGATCTGGGTTCGAGTGTAGGATACATGGTCATCCAGGTAGCTTTGGGACTGGACCAAGTCCCCCTCTCTCTGCCTTGGGTCCTGTGTGCCCGGCTGTCCTTCTGCCTCTCCATTTCAGAGTCTCGCCTCTCTGCCTCTGTCCACTCTCCTTCCCTTCTCCAAATGCCCACATGTGCATGTGTACATGTGCATGAGCTCACACACACACACACACACACACACACACACACACTGACGGTTTCCCGGAGAGGTGGAAAGCTACCTGCTTACGTCAGCTGGAACACTTCTCTTAAGGCACACCTCATTCAGAGGCCTGGACATAAATCCCTGCCCTGGGCCTATGACCCCCAGCAGGCAGTGCTCACATTTAATTTAGAAGCTCTGCATGTGTGAACCGCTGTACAAAGCTGGCTTGCCCAAGGCGACGTCAGGACTGTCGGGGCCCTGCTGAGAACAGGGGTCCTGGGGAGCCTCCTTGCTGGGAAAAGGAAGAGCCTGGCAGGTGTTTCATTTCCCCCTGGCTGCCCAGTAATTCATTAAGCAAGGGAAAGGCTCAGCAAGTTCATGGGGCAAGGTCAGGATTTCCAGGGACTCGGGTTGGGGAGGGGCGGGGGTGTGGAGCAGGCTTTAGAACATGGTTGTTCTGGGCTCCAGTCAGACCCCATCCTGAGGCGCTGTGTGACCTCGAACAAGCACCTCTGAGCCCCTGTAAGGTGACTTCTCAGCCACCAGGGCCCTGACCTCTTGTGCAGATCTGGGTCACATCCAGGCAGACCCACGCAGCAGGGCTAAAGTGAACGACAGCCCCTCCTGGGTGTGGTTCTGCATAGCAAATGCTGTTGGAGAAGAGATTCTATGGGGAACGAGTCATATGCAGTGACATCAGATCGGACTTTCCAAGGTAGGTGTTCCAGTAAGAGAGAAACCTGACAGAGACCCTGGACCTCACTTCCTAAGTGACTGAAGGTGTCAGCCCTCTCCTAGCTGGGCGCCCTAGGGCAGGCGACGCTCCCCGGTCAGTGGGGGTGAATGGAATACGGGGGCGCTGAGAACAGCACAGGCCCCGTGTCTGCTTGCCTTGCAGGGCTCTGGGGTGGGGGGAGGATACACATTTTCACATCTATCTCATTGAAGCTTTCCTACAACCTTGGGAGGTATGCGTATCCTTGGTTCACAGAGGAGGAGACCAGGATTAAGCCCCTGAAGGTCTTGTGAGCAGCGGAGTCAGGACTGGAGCTGACCTGTGGGGATTCTAAAGCCCCAGGCTTTCGCCTGGCTCTCAGTTACTGCACACCAGTTTAGGGCCTCTTTCCCTCTGAAATATGGATTTAAGGATCCTTTGCTTGGCTTCACCAGTGAGGCTCAAAGAAATCCTTTCTTCCCAGAATGCCTTGTTCTTATCACCAGGCCACTACTGCCCCACCACTCCGGGAGGGCACTGGGCAGACTGGCCTTTGGGGGCAGCAGCAGAGGTTCAGAGGGAAGCTGGGGCGAGAAGCCGGGGCCTGAGAAAGAGCTGTGGAAGCAGCTCACCAGAACGCAGCGTACTTTATAGAGCTGTGAGTGCCAGATGCGGCTCTCCCTGACTCCCAAACTCTGTGTGTTAGATGCTATTATTTTGCCCATTTTTAATCATGAAAACGGAGGCTCACGGAAGTCAAGTCACTGTCAGCCAGGCAGTGGCAGGGCTGGGATTTGAACCCAGGCAGTCTGGGCTCCTAACAAGTGCCCAACATTGACCCTCTCCCATCTGCGAAAGCAGGAGCCCCAGGCCTGCAGGCTAGTTCCTTTTCTGGGCAGCCCTCAAGGAAGGCAAGGTGAAGCAGGGGCTGCCCCCACCCACAGAGGAGTGGCACTGTCCTGGTGGGTGGGCCTCAGGGAGGAGCCCACTGCTTTCCCATCTCAGAGAATGTCAAGGCTTGGGGGCACCATGGCCCTTGAGTCCACCCACTTCACTATAGAGATGGTGGCTCCAAGGACCCACCCCCAGTCATACCACAGGTTCTGAGGTCGTCGGCATCATGGGCTGGCTTGATCTTAAGATTCTGTTGAGCTCACTCTGCAGCTCGCTTCTCAGGTGCTCTGGGGCCAGGTCCTGTGGCTCAGAGCTGACCCTCGGGCTGGGCGCCTGCACCCAAGAGGTCTCGAGAAGTATTTCCCATGTTCAGGAGATGTTCTAGGTGCTTCATCTGCCTCTCATTTAACCCTCACATCAACACTAACAATCTCTCCACTTACAGATGAGGAGGTGGGGTCTCAGGGCGGTGACGCCCCTCCCCCAGGGTATGTGGCGCAGAAGAAGAGAAGCTGTGGCTCTCTGCACTTGGGCTGCCAGCAGGGAGTGAGGCTTTCTGTTTGTCCACAAGCAGAGGGCAGCCTCCAGCCCCCGCTGCCCCAGCTGTCCTGCCTCCTGGCATTCACACCTCACATCTTGGACTTTGTTTGGAAGAAGGGGACGAGAGGCTTCCGGAGGAAGCTGCGTCACACTGGCCAGTCGCAGGGCTCTTCTGGCGCAGGCGAGGTCAGGGTGCCTTTGGGTTAGCCTTTGACCGCGCAGCTTGTCTGAGATGGAGCCTCAGAGGCCCGGACCCTGGGGCTGCCACATGCCCTTGAGTGTGCAGAGGACAATGGGACACCCCCATCCTTCTCCCCCTGACATTGTGGCCTCCAGGCAACTATCCATGAGGGACCACTAACATCCAGCTCCGGTTGAAGAAGTCCTCTCCCCGCTGTCACTCCTGCCATACCCGCACAACAGCTTACAAGCCCCATCCGCCATACCACTGAGCTCATCCTTGCCCACTCTTCCTCTCTCCCCCCACTCTAGCTAGCTAGAGCCACACTGGTGTCTTCCACATGGTAAGCACATTCCTGCCTCAGGCCCTTTGCACATGCTGGTCCTTCTGCCTGGGACTGTCTTTCCTTTAGAGATTCCACATGGCATTTTCCCTCCTTCATTCAGGTCTCTCATCAGATTCCTTGGGGAGACCTTCCCTGACCACCTTACCTCCACCCCCCACCAGCCTGAAACAGTCCCCCCTCTCCAGCTACTGTCCATTTCCTCGTAGTTGACACGTCTCCAATAGTGTTTTCTTCCTCTTACTTATCTTCTCTCCTCTTCCCTTGTCTCGCTGCTTCACTGATGAATCCCAGCATCTAGCACAGTGCCTGCCACAGAGATCAGTGGGCTCTTGGGAACGAAGGGAAGAAGGAAGGGAGGGAGGAAGGAATATCTGTGTGGGCCTCTTTCACACATTTCTGTTGAAAACTTGCTAAAACTTTATTGAAAGATGCAGGGCCATATACATAATTTGCAGGGCCCAGTAAAAAGGAGGGATTCTCTTACTTAGTTGTTAAGAATTTCAAGCAGGCAATAGTAGAGGATTAAACCAAGTGTGGGGCCCTTCCAGGCACAGGGCCCTGTGTGACAGCCCAGGCTGCCTACCTGTGACGCTGGCCCTGGGGAGGGGTTATCACCACTACCATCCTGTCATGCAGGGGATCAGAAGATCAGAGAGGTTTAGTGGCTTGTCCAACATCACACAGCATTATGCTGTGCCTTAGAACCTCACAAACTGTCCCTCCTCAGGTCCTGCAGTGGCAGCAGAAGGAACCCCATCAGCCCCTGCACATCTGGGGACCCAGCCCAGAGAAGAAAGGAGCAAACCTGCCTGTGACTCTCCTATATTATATAGATTTTCTTTTTTCTTTTTTTGCATTGTACTTCAAAATATGTCTACAGTTGTTTAAATATAAAAATAAGGTATTCCAAATCTTTAAGAACTGATGATCTATTAGGATACTCCTGAGACTTTGTGTACCCCCTGGCTCAGCGAGGAGCCCCAGGCCCTATGGGTACTCACAAGTCGGTTGAAAAAGCACCCCCCAAGGCAGAAGACCGGAGCACAGGCCCAACAGCCAACACTGCCCAATAAATGTGAGTTGCACTCCCTCCCTCCTGCTTGCTCTGGAGGAAGTCTCCTCCAGGATGGCCACAGACCCAGAGGGTGGGGAGCTTCCACAGGCTTGGTAGAGACTCAGAGCTCATTATTCCATCAGAGAGACGGGGAGGGGACTTGGCTCATTCCCTCCTGGGGGAGTGAGCCCCTGCCTGTTAGCGGGAAGAGGAGGGCGTTATTACCCTGCTCACCCAGCCAGGTTCATTCATCTCACTAATTGGAACATGTGATGGTTTGTTAATACAATCTAATTTGGGGAGGCGGGTACACGGGGTCTCTGGGGTGGGGTGCAGCATGGGAGTGGAGGGCCACTAATGACATTGCCAAGGGGAGCCAGGAATGTGGCTGAGATGCCGTTTGGTTTTGGTGCTTGCTTTGCAAAGTGATGTCTTAACCCAGGACCCAAAGACTTGAAGTCTGTTGTGCTGCTGGGTGTGTGTGCATGTGTGTTAGTGGCTGTGTGTGCACCCAGGGAACGGGGTGGTCAGGGGGCACGTGCACGGCCCAGGGGTTCAGGCCGTGAGGAGGGCGGCGAGACGGGAACATGGCTGTATCACGTGTAAAGGCAGAGTGCCGTGGTCTAATTTGTAGAACAGAAACAAAGGCATCTATTTTCCCATGGCCAACTCACCCAGCCCCTATTAACACTAATTAGGAGGCCTGGGAATTCCCCATAACTTCATAATTACTGTTAACAGACTTGCAGGGGCCGTGAAGGAAATGGGACACCCCATCCTGTTTTCATAGCTAAGGTGATAATGGTTCAGGTGGTCACTGTGACCTTCACACTCCTCCAGCCCTCCAAGGCACCGGCATTCCCCAGGGGCCCCAGATGACCAGGATGACAGTCTAGGGCAGATGGGGGGGCTGGGGCTCCCCCGTGAGCTGCTTCCCCCGCCTCATTAAGGTGAGAAGGGCTCTGGTGAGATGGTGTGAGGGGCTGGTTCAAGGCAGGAGCCAAAGGAGGCTGTGGATTGACTTCAGAAAGAGACCCTCAACTGTGTCTAGGGCCTGGAGGTCAAAGAGTGGACAGTCCCCTCTGATGCTGATGCTGACCCACTGCCCTGGCACAGGCCACCAGCCCCGGGCCACCCACCCTCGTTGGCCCTTAGGCCCCACCCACGAAGAGGAACCACACTTAAAGAGCTGCCAAGATCACAGCAGTGGCTTCACAGTGTCCTGGGGCCCTTCCCAGCCTGCAGCACGCTGCTGCCAGACGTCTTAAGAAGCCACAGTTAAGCCACTACAGGGGCCCCTCGGCTGCCTGGCGGCAGGGTGGCCACTTCTGCCAGATGACAGGCGCAGGGACTTCCCAGAAGCCCCATTCACGCAGACTCTTCCTCTGTCATCCCTGGCAGCCCCACTGCTATCCCTTTCCCCCAGCGTCTGCCCATGCGTCTGCCCCACCCCCAGGAAATGCTGTCCGTCTGTCTCTGGCTCGGGCCTGGCTCCACTTCCAGAAGACAGTTCTTTGTTCTCTCCTGTCTGCCCAGAATCTGAGACGCTCTGTATATTAGGGGCTTAAACAACATTTTCTTAATCATATTACAGAGGACTGACATTGTACCAACTATTAACTAACTGCCTGTGGGCGACGTTCTTTTACTCTCTACACTCAGGTGATTTCTATGTTGTTTTTCCTACAAAGAGCATGTGTCACTGAGGCAGCTGAAGCCACTGTGAAAGGACCATTTCAGCCCCACGCTCGGAAGCTGCCAGGTCTTCTCAGGTGCCACACCCTGGACCTGCAATACCTCTTCTCCCTTTGTCTGCCTGAAGAACCTCTTTTCACCCTTCACAGCCTGGCCCGACGCCTCCTCAGCCACGACGCCTTCCCTGATTTCTCCAGCCTAGGCAGTGGCCCCTTCTCTTTAGTTCCAATGCCCTCATAGTGGAGATGGGCAGACAGGGCCCAGAGAGGGGCAGGGCCTCCCCAGGCTGCACAGCAGGGTCACCAGTGGTGACGTCTGCACTAGAACCCAGAAGGAGTCCTTTTACACTGTGTGTGGGGGGGGAGGGGGAGTGGGGATTTGGCGCAGACACCCCCAACTTGACTCCAACGCCCCCTTCCTTCTCCGTAGCTGGAGCCTGCCCTGCTGCCAGCAGCTTTGACCTCCCTCTTTGTTTTCCCCTGGAGTGAGCCGGGGGCTCTTCTCCCAGCCTCCAGTGGTACAGATCACTGTGGCATGGGACAAGGAGCAGAGAATGGCCGGGTTGTTTCTCCACAAAGGGGTGTGGGGACAGAGGCACTGGGGCCTCCCCGCGGCCCTCTGGATCTCAAGGCTGTGTCTGAACGGCTGTGCCTCTGAGGGCCAGACAGGGCCTCCCTGCCCACCCAGGTCCTGCCCTGGGCCCCTCCCTGGCCGGTCAGTTGGAGGCCTGGGTCACACAGGGCCACGTTGCCCCAGGGTCTCAATCTCAGCTTTGCCACTGAATAGCTGTTGTTTCACATATCTGAGCCTTGTCTTTCATGAAACAACCTACCATTTATTAGGCACAACTAGGAGCCAGGGCACTGAGTGGGTGCTTTATGTACGCCACGGCTCACCTTCGCAACACGCATGGGGCAGCTATCCTCACTCCCATTTCGCAGGTGAAAAATCGAGGCTCACAGGAAATGAAACCACTTCCCCAAGGTCAAGAGCTAGAAGCTACTGAGCTGGGACTTGAAGCTGGATCTATTTGAGGGCATAAGCCTGACTCCCAAGACAACTATACAGATTGGACGAGCTCATGGCCCAGGCCGAGCGCTCCACCAGTAATAACACACTGAATGTTACAGCTTCTTGTTCTCATTTGTATAATGGGAGTCAGCGCTGTTGTGAAATGAGCTGGGGAGCTAGCCTGGCTGAGGGCCAGGGGGCGTGGAGGGGAGAAGAGACTTCCGAAGGGACCAGGCAGGAGTTGGCAGACCCCCTGGCTGCTCCTACCCCACAGCCCCAAGGCCTAGACTTGCTCCTATCCAGAGAGTATTATTGCAGAGTAAATATTATTTTACCCTCCAGACCAAGATTATTTTTCCCACTGAAAAGCCCATAGCCAGAGAAAGTTAAGCGCTTCGCTACTTTCCTAATTGCAGGCCTGGAGCTCTGCTTGGGGGCGTGAGCATCAGAGAGGTTGGCTCTGGGCTGGCGGTCTGGCTTTCCAGCCCCATGCAGTGCTGGGAGCCCCACAAGGGCACAGGAAGGCTGGGGCACAGGGGCTGGTTCCAGGGGTCCTGGCTCTGCTCAGGGCCTGCCACCCCTGCCCCGGGACAAATCTAGCTGCAGTGGGGGTGGCAAAATGGGTCCTGCCCCCCTATTTCATGCTGAGCCCCACATGGCTGGAAAAGCAGAATGGGTCAGTGGCTGCTGGGCCCCTCCTCCTTTCCCAGTTCCCAGGTTGGCTTCCCTCCTGCCTCTTCCTTTAACGTGTGGGCAGAATGGTTCTTGTTCAGACTGGAGGCCCCAACACTCCCCACCTCCCATTCCCCAGTTTCTCTCAAAAAAGGCCCACCAGAGGGGAGGGTCCAGTCCCAGCAGGTTCCGTGCTGTTGAGGGGTGGGGCCCCTCCAATGGTCCAGGGGGCCATCCTGGGTCAGACCCAGCCCCTGCCTGCCCTCCGTCTCATATCCTCTCCACCCAGCTGCCAACTGGGAAGTGCCAGGTGGGCCGGACTGGCACTCGAAGAGCAAGCGATGTACCCGCAGCCGGGTGGCAAGCATCCAACTAATTCTCCAGCTGGTTCCCACCTCACCATTTTACTCTTTCTCCCCTGGAAATTTCTAGAAGGATACTTGTGAAGAGAGGTGATTAGTGCCCAAGCTTTGCAGTCAAGGCAAACTAGCTCTGTTCTAGTCCTGTGACCTGGGACAACTTAACTGCCTTCCCTGTGCCTCAGTTTGCTTGTCTGTAAAATGGGATCACCAGAGTAGTCTCTCACAGTGTGGTAGGGACGGCTGAGGTCATAAACGTAAAACTCTAAGCACAGCGCCGGACCAAGCTAGCCAAGCTATCGCATTGGTTCTTCCCAGGGTAGAAAGGAAGGTTTCACTCCAAGATAAAGGCAAAGATCGCTGACGTTTATGGGGCCTGATGGGTCCCATCTCATGAGGACCACCCTCTTCCTCATGCCGGTGTATCTGGCTGCCGTACCTGGCTGCCATCCCTGGTTAAGGGTGTGGGAGCTGGGGGTGGAACTAACATTCGCTGAGAAACCACCGTGTGTTCTCCACGGTGCTAGACCCGTCCTCCCTACAGATGAGGAGGCTGAGGCTCCGTGGTATGGAGTTTGCCCAGGAACACACAGCTCCCATGTAGAGTGGGAATGTGTTCTCAGGCTTTCCACACAGGGCTCTCCCCCATCCCACTGAGCACCTCAACCCCCCACCACCCTGCCGTGAAACGGGTGGTGGTGTCGTCCCCATTCCGAAAGTTCAGGACCCAAGGTCCAGACGAGTCTCTCAGTTGGCCTGGAGCAGTGGGGCTGGCATGAACCCCGTGATGCCACAGGGAAGGCCCCACCCATGTGAGCCCCTGGAGGTCTGTGAGGGAGGCATGCCTGCCCCCTCGTGGACAGCAGCAGCCCCAGCCCAAGCGCGGCACCTGCTCCAAAGGCCCTGCGGAATTGTGCTTCGTATCCAGGCAACAGGCACAGTGTCAGGCCTCTTCAAGTCACAGGCCTGCAAGTCAGGACAGCTTTCCCGCAGACCTCCCTGCAGTGGTTAATTTTCTGCCTTCCAGAAGGAAATAAATCCTAAGGAGTCCAGAGTCCTCAGTTCCCCGGACCCCGGAGGGAGGAGGCTTCCAGCCGTATCTCCTTGGACTTCCCTACTGCATAAGCCTTGTACGCACACCTCCCGGCACAGTCTCTCTTCCGTGCGGCTTCCTTTTCCCCGTCAAGGGGTTTGTCCACCATGAATTAGCATGGTCCTCTTTCTGCAGCCATAAAAAGCAGGACCCTGGGGCTCTGGAGCTGCCCTACAGTCCCTGGGGCTGCACAGAACCGCTAGGGTCCACAAGGTCCAGGTTGAACCCTCAGGAGCTGCTGCAGTCCTCCTGGGGGAGTCCAGACCCCTGCGCTGTCATAGTGTACAAGGCATGGGACCCTTGGGGACTGGAAAAAATTCCGGGCCACCATGAAGTACCCTGAACCAACCCAGAACTGCCAGTTGCCTTGGGTTCCAGGCTGCTCCCAGGGTCTCTAAGCAATGGAGAACCCCCGCTGTGATGCCAGAGCCGGCGGAATGCCTCAGAGTGAGACTTTCTGCCTAACAAACCCTCCTGTGTGGCTTCGGGTGACGCTTCAACCCCTCGGAGCTGACGTCTCCTCAGCTGTAAAATGATTACGTCGCAGAGGATGGAGCCAGAGATCAAATGACATCAGCGATCCTGGCACGTTGCATGTGGTCAGCACACGGGGATTTCCTTAGTCTCCTGGGGACGGGGAGCTGCGCGGCACTGCGTGTATTAAAGTGGATGTCAGAGGGTCCTGGTGCGCGATAGGGTACAAGCCTGCACTTCACTGCTTGCACTGAAGTAAAGACTGCACTCAGGGTCTCCGCGAGTTTTTCCAGCTCTAAGAAAGCTCCTGACGGCTGCGGCTGGCGGTGGGAGGACGGGCATACCACTGAGTGAAGTCGTCCGGCCCCCACCAGGGTGGAAAAAACGGGAGTCCACACACATGCATCCATTCACATGAAACATCCAGAAAAGGCAAAATCTATAGAGACAGAGAGGAGATTGGTGGTTGCCTAAGGCCGGGGGTGGGAACAGGGACTGATGACAAATAGGTACCAGATTTCTTTTGGGGGTCATGGAAATATTCTAAAAGTGGGTTGTAGGGGTGGTTGCACGACTGTAAATTTACCACACATCATTGAAGCAAACCCTTAAAACAAGCAAATTTTATGGTGCATAAATTCTCCCTCCTTAAAGCTGTTTAAAAAGAAAAAAAGAACATCACCAGAAAAGCACAATCGCCAACGAAGTAGGAGTCCAGAGGGGCCAAGCCCATGGTTGAGAGTGACGGCCACACCCCGTGGTGGCAGTGGCAGGCTGCCCTGCGGTCACCGCCAGCCTCCACAACTCCGTCTCCACCTGGGGTTTCACACGGCACTTCCTTGTTATTTCTCGCCCCATAAGATGGGAGGAAGGGGGGCAAACCCACCAGCTGACCTCTTTAAAAACCTGATGCAAAGCCTGGGTGGTGTGAGGAGGTGGGGTTCTGGGAGATGTGAGGAGGTGGGGTTCTGCAGCAGCGTGAGGAGCCCGGGGATAGTGCAGCATGAGGGAGGAGGCCTGCAGGAAGCTGGGTCTCCCGGAAGCCTCCGGAGAGCAGGGCTGGGTGGCGGCTCAGGGCATCTTGTGGTATGGGGTCGGGGGGTGAGGACAAAAGGCAAGGACCTGGTCTGGCTTTGTCTCCGTGGCACTGGTGGGTCCGCTTGAGGGGTGAGACAAGGAAACCAGTCTCGTACTTAGCAGCTACTGTGTGCCAGGGAGGGATGGGCATTTATCCTGGTGATATGACTGGCGTGGCACCTGGAGATCAGCAGAGAAGACTTGTCTGGGCCCCGGAGTGATGCACTGGGGAGGTTTAAACTGCTCACTGTTGTAAAGATGTCTGACTTAAACCTCTCCACAGTGAAAGGCAGGTACTTATGAAACCCATTTTAGACAAAAGGAGACCAGAGCTCTGGAAGGTAAGTCACTTGCCTGAGGCCACATAGTAGGTGGCAGGGATAAGAAACAAGCCCAGGGCCTGTGCAAAGCAGGAGAATAACTTTCAGAGCAGTCTGAACGTTGCTCTCAGTTGGTTGTGAGCTCCTTGTCACAAGAGGTATATAAGCAGAGGCTCAATGAGGACTTCTCAAGGAGTGAAAACAGATGACTTTGAAACCCCTCCCAGTCCAGTTAGTCTATGAGGCCACACATCCTTGCTGATTATTTTCCGTGGGAGTTAAATCTACACTCAGAGTAAAGCAGAAGGCCTGAGCTCTCCTGAGGGAGGGGACCTAGTGGGCAGGGCCTAGCTGCCACCTCCTCAGTGGGAACCGCAGCTGCTCTGAGCCCACCGCAAATCAATGCCGACTGCTGCTTGGGGCTAACGTGATACTTGAGTGAACATGGGCTAGGCCAGGGCTGGCATCACAGGGCTCCAAGCAAGTCCACTTTAGCCCAAACTAGCCCCGGGAGTGGGTGCAGAAGAAACAGGAGCTGCCAACCCAAAGCAGCTGCCCAGCCAGTCAAATGGGGACCAGCCTGGCCCTCTAGCCAGTGGCCTGTTTCATAATCTGCCCCACCCTCCACCCTAAGGGAGTGCCCTACCCTCCCTTTCCCCAATGCTGGCCTCTCCAAGGGCTCAGCATCCTGGCTGTGGTTTGCAATCTCCCTCCTCTCAGCCCTGGACTTACCACAGGATGAGTTCATAGGAGGCCCCTTCCCAAACAAGAGCCCCAGTCCTGGGAGAGGCCCCGGCTGTATTTCATGTGCCTGCCTGGCCCTGGGAAGGCAGCGAGGGAAGCTGGGCCTCTGACGAGGGGGCTGGACTGGTCTGGGCTAGGGGCTGCCTCAGCTACCTCCTCTCCACGGGGCTCCCCTCCTGACCCACACGGTCATCCACCTGGGTCCCTCCTGCATCCTCCCAAATTCCACCTAACCGCACCCTCAGAGGGGTCCAGATTTGCTCTCGCATTTCTTGGTGCCTCCACTCCAGGTCAAGAGCCCAGCCGTGCACATGGTAGCTAGGTCTCCTCCACCCCAGGGACAATACATGGAGACTTGGGGCGGAAGGTGTGAACACAGACACCAGTTATGAAGCAGGGTGCAGCCAAGAGGAGGGCCCCAAGAAGGGATTTGTAATGGGGTCCAGGACTCAGGGTGTCCAGGAAATATTAGAAAAATGTATGTAGGATGTCTTCACCCCCACAGGCCTGAGCCAAGGGGGATGGGACACATGGAACAGGGCCATTCAGAGTTGTTTTGGGTAGCAAGAGCTTTGCAGCTAACCCCTGGCACAGTCATTTAACATATCTATAACCTTTAACTGGTTTCATGGATGTGTTAAGTAGCTGTGGCCATGCTTTGAGCCAGGGGGATGGGACCAAATTCCACCCAGGATGGGACTGGGAAGTAACTCCCCCTGGTTACAGGGCCTGTGTGAGAGCGTGGAGATGATTGGCTCCATGCCATGGGGCCACACCTGCCCAGACTTACTATGGCAGCCCAGTAAAGCTGGAAGAATACAGGGATGCTGGCAGGTGTAGCTGACTGTAGGAGGAGTCGGAAATGGGGCTGCAAAGGAAGATGGGCACTGGGATTTAAACCTAGGCCCGGCAGCCATAGAAAGAAGAGAGACCACACGGCTTCAAAGTAGTGGGGAGGACCACAAGGTTTTAGGAAAGAAGAGAGACCACACGGCTTCAAAGTAGTGGGGAGGACCACAAGGTTTTAGGAGAGAAGAAGAGACCACGTGGCTCTGAAGTAAATGGGAGAACCACGAGGCTCTGAAGCAAGTAGATAGATAGAGGTCCATGTGGTTCTGAAGTGGGGAAAAGAGACCCCGCGATTCTGAGGGAAAGGAAGAGGACCACGAGGTTTTGGAGTGCTTCTTCTTGCCACGCGGCTTAGGCAGCAGGAGAGACTTTGCAGCCATAGAGAAAGGGGAGAGAGGACTCTTGCTGGTGGGCCATGAGAAGGTGCCACACGGCTTTGGATTAACTGGAGATTGCAGCAGCCACACAGCGGATGGTGCCGGGAGCCTGAATCACGGACTTCTACATCTTTTCCTGAGACACGGTACCCCGGACTGGGCACAGGGAGAGGGAAGGACTGTGCATCTGTGGGTATTCTAGAGGACTTTAGTATCTCATTGAAGACATTAGGCCATTACTCTAAGTCTGTGTAACTTTTAAATAAACAATTCCTTTCCTTTTCACCAGTCTCTGGCATTGAGAGACGTCCTTCCTCTGGGGGCGGGCATTGCGAACCTAGCAGGTGGAGGCGTGGGGGAAGGAACCTCCAGAGACAGAAAGGCGGAATCCTTTCTGTAATAATTTATCGTGAAGGAACCACCCCTGCCCTTGCTCTGTAACAGTTATAGTTCAGGACAGTTACAGAATGCTTCCGAGGCACTGAGACAGAGGGACAGAGAGGGACAGAGATGGTCCCTTGGGTTCCAGTACTCAGTTGGCTCGGCTCCCCTGAGGAAATGCTCACTCCATATCCTGGGGTGTCCCAGCTCCACCCTGCCTCCTTCTCCCCATCCATTGCAGGTTCAGCCCTGCCCTCCAGAAGACAGCCTGTCACCTGCTGCCATCCAGGAACCTCAAGCTCCACCCTCCCCACCATCTGCCCAGGGCACGGATCTTCCCACCTCATCCGTCTGCATAAACCCTTTCAAGGCTCCGAAGCACTTCTGGGGAGCAACCCGAACTCAGAGCACAGGAGGCCTATTGCTTCTCCCCTCCCTTCCTCATGCCCTCTTCTCCCGCCACCCCAGCAGCACAGGGTAGCTCCTGGGATGCGCCTGCTCTTTCATGCCCCAGGGACTTTGCATGTGCTAATCCCACTGCTAGGAATCCACTCCCCTCCCCCAAGTCACATCTCAGTCATTCATGGCCCCCAGCACCTCCCCCTCCCCCAGCAGGGCCCCGGCACCCCTTCCATGTGCCACAGCATCACAGTCCAGTAGGCCTGCCACCTGCCTGTCGCCATCAGGGATGCTACACTTGAGCCTGCATCAGCTTGCCCTGGAGAGCTTGGCAAAGCCCACACTGTCGGACCTCTACACAACCCTAGGGGGCAAGCCTCGCCCCAATGTGACTGGGATGGAATGTCCTTCAAATGGGCAGAGAGGGCTCAGCCACAGAGCAAGTCGGGTCTAGAGGAAGATAGGCAGACGGCACATTCTGCACTCTCGTGTTGGTAAAACTCAAACCTGCCCCAAGCCCATTAGCGCCGGCGATGCACTGGGCCCGGCGGTGTGCTAGGTAGGCCCTGGCCTCTTCCTGATGGGGAAGGAGTGTGGCGGCACAGGGTACAGGTGTGGAAGTGAGTGATGACCCCGCCAGGACCGTGGCAGCCTGGGCTGAACTGTGCCCTGGAGCTCTGACAGAAGAAGGGGCCCAGGCGTGGGGCCAGACACAGTTCTGCCAGCCTGTCCCTCCAGGCCTGGCCCGAATGTGGCACGCCTCACGCTCCTCCCCAGGACTCTAGGACACAGGCTGCCCCTGGAGCCAATGGGACCGCCGAGACACCAGCCTCAGGACTTCTGGCCTGGATGGCAATTCAACATAACAGCTACCTGGTCCCTGTCCCCTCCTAAATGTGTACCTGTCTCCTTCCCTTAGGAATTAAAAAAAAAAAAGGAGAAAAGTTCCTGACTTGGGAATGTTGCTGGGGAAAGGGAAGGAGAGAGCTGGCCGTGGGGATAGGAGGCAGGAGGGTTGCATTTGCTTTTTAATTTAAATCCTTCTGGATCATTTGAATTTTTAAGGAGCATGTTTTACTTCTGTAATAACAACTTTAAAAAATGATTTTTGTCTTAAAAATGCAAAGCAGCCTGCAAAAATATGTCTGGAAGAGAGAAGTTTATTCAACAAATAGCTTAAGGGGGTCATTAAACACACCATCATCACCCTTTCCTGAGTGTTTACCACGTGCTGCTTGTTTTAACGCCATTATTTAATCCAACGCTCATCAGAGCCCTTACGAGTTGGCTGCTATTAGCGCTATCATTTTCTAGATGAGAAAATAGAATTTAAGAGAGACTCAATCACATGGCCAAGGTCACCCAGACTTGGAGCTGGGGTCTGAATTCTCACATCTGACGGCAGGATCTCACCCTTAGGTCAGGGCCCACTCCACACTGCCTCCTGCAACTGAAATGAGGAAGGGACAAGCTCGAAGCCATTCGTTGTGCATCCGCTTCGTGACTTGAAAGCTACTGATGCTGCACAGGAGCCAAAATCAAATTGTCCCTGGAAAATACACCCAGAACCTAGTGTCTCCAACCGCCTTGGAAGCTTGGACCAAGGTTAGAAGCATGTGTTACAGTGAATCCACTGTAATCCAGCCATCTGTCCATCTGCTCACCAACCACTGATCAAAGCCCCCCAAGTGCCTGACTCCGGGCTGGACGCTGGCGAATACAGAGGGTGAGATGTTTGCAGCCACCAGGGAAGTACCAGGTGAGCCCAAGGCAGAGTGGACCCCTCAGCACCTTCTAATCTGCAGGTTTTGTGTCCTCCAGAAATATGCAAAACTCCCTGCAATTCAGGATCCAAACAGGCATTAAAGGAGGCGAGAATGAAACATAGCCCTATAATCCATGCCCAGTGGCAAGCCATCCTTCCTCTCCAAAATGCCTTAGTTTGCATAATGCTGAACCAGGAAATTCCACCCATCTCTTCAGACTGTCCAGGTACAAGGCCAGACCAGTTCATTGTGGTGGATTCTCTGGCATTTCACAGGAATCTTAGCCCCAAGATGGGAAGAGATGGGTTATGCAAAGCTCCAGAAGCCATCAGAGTCAGGGGAGGGACTTCTCCCCAGGGCTCCAGACTGCAGACCTGAGCACACCGGGTGCTTGGCTTGAGATGCTGTGGCCAGTGGTGGTGGTGGGCCAGCTGGAGGGCAGAAGGTGCCTCAAAGTGCTGCCTGAGCTGCTGAGAGTAGGTGGCTTGGGTGCCCCTCACCCCAAACAGGCTCTCATGTGCCTCCAGCAGGGCCAGGCACAAAGCTAGTGCTGAATACATACCTGAAGAATGAAGGAATAAATGTGATTTTGAGGTAGGCAGCTCTACCCACATTTGGAGATGGGAGGGGCATGACTCTCTAGCCCAGGGGTGTCAAACTCATTTCCACCAGGGACCTCATCAGCCTCGCTGACCATGCCTTCAAAGGGCTGAATGTGATTTCAACTCCTTAACAGTTAAGGAGGAGTTACATTTATACAGTCCTAAAATTATTTTGGCCCTTTGAAGGCAACCACGAGGCTGATGGGGTGCCCAGTGAAAATGAGTTTGACACCCCTGAGCTAGCCCCATCACCACGTTTTCGCGGACGTGGACTCATACTGCCCTACAGGTGCACGCACCCATGACTCTGAGGGCTCCTCCCACAGAGTTACAGAGTTGAAAATAAAACACGGCACCATTAGCATCAGCATCATCACAAAGTACCGACCTTCTGGCAGACACGCTATTAAGCACTGTATCTCATTTAATCTTACTACTCACACCAGGCCCGTGAGGCACGTAGTATCGCCACCCCCAATTTATAGAGGAGAACACGGAGGCTCAAAGACCCAAGGTCGTGCTACCATCAGAGCTGGGATCCAAGCCCAGGGCTGACTTGGAATAAAAAGTTTAAAGCTGGAAGGGGACTTGCCCCTTCTCTTACAAATGACAAACTACTGGGCAGGGAGGCTGAGGACATGGGTCGCAGGGCTGGGGCAAGAATCCAAGCCTTCGGACTTCCAGCCCAGGGGGAGCCTCCAGGTGTGCTGCTTGTGCAGCTGCAGAGTGAGGTTTCTCAGTTCTGGGAAGAAACTCAGATATGGGAGGATTGACTACTCCCAGTCCCTGGGTGGCACTGTTTCTTAAGGGTCCCTCCAAAATTCCCTTTCCTGGGGATAAAGGGGGGAAACAGAAAATGGGAGAGCTACTCAACTCCAAACCCAGGCTGTCCTTTAAGGCAACCGTGAAGATGGCCACCGGCCTGCATGTCCAAGCCTGGAGGCCTGCAGGGAAGAAGCCGACTGTGTGTATCTCACTTCCTGCCAGGCAGGCTTTTAAGCCCCATGGTCCCAGCTCCAGGCCTTTGTTCTGTTTCTTCCTCCATGTCACCCTTCCCTGCACCCTCGCCTGTCCCATGTCCCACCCAGTTTCAAAGCCCAGCTCAAGGGCACTACATTCCCTGTTCTACCACCATCACCACCCAGAAACGACTTCTCGATCTGGTCCAGGAACCCCCAAGCCTTCCTTTACATGTCTACTCCAGGCGCTCTCATTCCCTGCCTCAGATGACAAGGATGTACTCTCATGTCTGTCCCCGCAAAACAAGTCAGGAGCCCTCTAAGGGGCCTCCCAGCGCTGATCTCCGAGGTGCTGCTGAATAAATGGAAAATGGGAGCAGAGGTTGCCCGAGTCTTTGCTTACTTAGGCACACCCCTCACCAGGTTTGCATCCAGATCTGCAACTGTGGCCTTCCCTCCCTCTCCAGGACCCATCACAAGCTGTGTTTTAAACTTAAATCCTAGAGAGTGAGGACCACGTCATCCTAGTGGTCTAGAAGGGGCCACCGTGGTCTAGTGGTGGTCTCTGCAGCGCCAGTCACACTGGGGGCTTTAAAAGCGTCCACCAAGTCTGGCTGTGGTTCCGCACCAAAGACACTGGCTGGGGACAAGACACACACGCAGAGGAAGGGTTCTGCCCTTAGTGGGTCTCCCAGAGAAGGCAGGGACCCCTGAGGGTGGGGACCTTTCAGCTTTGCTCCCTCTCGATCCCCAGCAAATGAAACAGTGTCTCCTGGCACAGAAGAATAGAACAGCCACTGGCTGAAGAAACAAATGAATGAACACTCATTGCCCCAGGAGCACTGAGCACACCATATAAGGCAGGGTGATGCTGAACACTGAGTTGTCTGCCTGGTGAGTCAGAGCTGCAGAATCCACAGGCAAGGGAGGCTGAGAGAGAGAGAGAGAGAGAGACTGATGAAGGGCCAGGAGGTTTGTGGTTGACCAAAATCAAGCAAAGGATGTATCTAAAAAAGTACTCGGCCACAGTTGCCTGGGAGGCAGAAGCATAAACTGTGGTTTTCCATCTTTTTTCCCCGCAGAGATCTTTTTTCAAATGAAATCATACACTGCACCCTAAATGCATAACAGCGCTGCTGTGGTGGACGTCAGCTGGGGCTGCCAGGCTGGCCTGCCTGCCCGTGCCCTGGAACCCCGTGCAGGCCCCTGCAGCCCCTCGGAGATGGGGCTGCTGCTCAGTCAGTGACTGCCTCCTCCCTTTCCTCCTCTGTCTCAGAGGCCTCGGGAAGGTGGTGGCTGGGGGGGCGGGGAGGGCTGTGGTTGCTCCTCTAAGAAGGGGACTGTCACAGGCTGGGTCTTCTAGAAGGCGGATGAAGGCAAATAAATGCTCGAGCAGCTCAGGAAACTTTCCCCAGCCATGAGGGGGAGGGGTGCGGTGGGAATGGGGCTGAAGAGAAGGAAAAGGTCCTTGAAGCATGTAGAGGGGAACCCAGGGCAGCCAGATACGACGTGGTTGAGATATCCGGGTGGCTGCCAGAGAGCAGACTCAATGTGGGCAGGACTTCAGGGGACAATCCTTTGGAAAAGTGAAGCACCACCTGCGGACACAGCGAGTGTGTGTGTGTGTGTGTGTGTGTGCGCGCGCGCCAATGTGAGTGAACGTGCAAATCAGGCTTTCAGATACCAGATCCACTGAAACCGAGGTGTGCCTGTCAGAGGCCACCCTTGGTGCTGTGAGCACAGGAAGGACCTGTTTGGGACAAGTCAGCCCTCCTGCTAGCTCCCTGTTCCCCACCTCCTGCTCTGGCACCAAGAGGGAGCATCTGTTGTTTTGTCTGCCCGGCATTCCTTTCTCCTTCTTCTGAAAATAACACCTGGTTTTTCCCTTTGGGCTACCAGCCCTCTAGTACTTTCAGGCTCACTCCCCCCACTCACAACACATACCCCCTCACCACCCCATCACCCAACAATCACCTAGTCTGACCAATCAGCATATTCTCTCTGGTCTCAGTGATTGGTCATAGGTGGTCATGTGACTCAGGACAGCCAATAAGCTTCAACTCTGGGACTTTTTTTTAATAACTCCTGAGAAAGATAAGCTCTCCTTCCACTGGATTTTGAAATGAGCTGGATGTCAGTTTGGAGCTGCTAGTCACTGCCCCACAGCCACATAGGGAGTGCCTGCCAGGGACTGAAGCCCACAAGGAGGGAAGCAGAGGGCACACATATGAACATCATTCGAGCCTTGGATTCAACCCTGCCTTGGATACCAATAAACAGACTTCAAATTGCCAATATGTAAAAAGCTAACAAATTGCCTGTCTTGCTTAATCAAATCTGAGTTGAGTATTGACTCCCAACTCAGTCAGCATCTGATCGCAGTTCTGCCTTTACTGCCTCTTACCACTGGGTCTCCCCTGCAATCAGCCTTCACTTCTGGACTGTCATTGGTTCTTGCTGACCTGGGCAGCAGTTCCAGTCTGCCCCTCAGACCCAAGGACTGGGCACAGGCTGGCAGCCTGCTGGGCACTCCTGTGCCCCAGCCTTCCCAGCTGTCTGACCCCTCCCAGTTTGGCTCAGATCCACTCACTCTGCCCCCCAGTCCCCATTGTCCTGCCTCATCGACCTTCGGTCCTGCTGGGAAAGACAGGCACTAAACAATGAACAAGGCTCTGGAATCCAGCCACTGCTGAGCTCGGGGAGACAGAGTCACCCCAGGGCATTGGTCCGAGGTCTCAGAGAGACCTGCCACGGGCAGAGGCTCCAGTGCAGCAGGAGGATACTGAGCTCAGGGGCCAAGCAGGCCCAGAAAAGTCCCTGGATCTCTCACCTGCTCGACCACCTTAGGCAAGCTGCCCTCTCTGAGTTTCATAATCTTCAACTGTAAAAGGAAGATCATGCCACTACACATCTAGCAGAAGGACAAAGAGCCACGGCATTGACAGTGTCGATCTCTGACGAGGATGTGGAGCAATAGGAATTCTTACTCATCGCCGGTAGGAATGCAAAATGGTGCAACCGCTTTGGAAGACAGCTTGGCAGTTTCTTAAAAGGCTAAATATACGCTCACTATACAATTTATCAATCATGCTCCCAGCTGTTTACCCAACTGGTCAAAAACTTATGGCTGCACACAACTTGCACATGAATGTTTATAGAAGCTTGATTCATAATCACCCAAAATTGGAACCCAGATGTCCGTCAGTAAGTGAATGGAAAAACAGACTGTGGTCCAGCCAATGGAGTATTATTCAGCAGTAAAAAGGAATGAGCTACCAAGCCGTGAAAAGACACGGAGGCACTTTAAATGCATGTTGTTAAGTGAAAGAGGCCAATATGAGAAGGCCACATACTGTATGATTTCAATTATGTGACATTCTGGAAAAGGCAAAACTATGGAAGCAGTGAAATGATCAGTGGTGGGCAAGGAGTGGAAGAAGGCAGGGAGGATGAAAAGAAAAAGGGGGGTAAACTATCTTATCTGGCAAGGTGGTGGGTCCCCCCAACCCATTTTCCTCTTCTTCCATTGAAATACAATTGTCCCTGGTCAGATGGCCACCCAGAATAAAGACTAATCTCCAGCCCCCCACCCCGCGACCAGGCGTGCCATGTATCTGCACTCTGGCCGAGGGCGTGTGAGCGGAGGTGGCGTGTAATTCTCTCAGAGCCCGGGGTACCTCTCCTCTTCTGACTTCCCCTTCTTGCCGAGTGGAAAGGAGAGGCTCCCGTGGGCCATCGTGGACAAGAGAGGGTGGTGTCCCAGAACACGAGGAAACTTGGCCTCTAATGTTTCATGCAGAAGACCCCCCTTAGCTCAGAATTTACTTAGAAAAAAGCAACCTTTGGTTGGAGGAACTGTTATTTTGGATTTTTGTCACACACAACTGAACCCACAGTCCAACCTGGGATCTGGGGATTCAACTCAGACAGACAAACCCCTGCCCTCTCGAAGTCCACGTTCTATGCGAATGTGGACTCCACTCCATCAATGTGAAAATAAACTAATTCTGAATTGTCGTGGTGCAGGCATACTCTCAGGAACGGCTAACCTTTATTGGGTTCTGAGCTTATTACGTGTCCATCCTGTTCTAAGCCTTTTGCATGTAGTACCTTATTTTATCTTTACCCCAAACCCAAAAGGTGGGTGCTGTTGCTTCCTTGGCTGATGAGGAAGCAGACACACAGAAAGGGCTCCAGGCCACACTCCTAGCAATGGCTGATTCCAGGATTCGAACCCCAGTCTGTTGGACTTCAGAGCCTTAGCCACTGGGCCCCCTGCTACTGAAGGGACCAAAACAGGGCCCTGAGGTAAAGAATAACAGGGTGCCCCGCTGACAGTTACTATTAGCCACAACAACAACAAAAGCAGCAGAACCCCCGTGCTGAACGAGCCTGAACTCCCTTACCTGGGTGGCTGGCGTCTGGAAAAGGACTGTGCCCACGTTTCTACAAGCCAGATACCAAGGGTTCAAGTTGCTTTGACGACAATGTAGAAGCTGTTTCCGCTGCAAGCTCAGGGCTGTCCAGGAGATGCTCACCTGTCAGAGACCAACAGAGCCAGCCGTGACTGCCTAGTTGGCAGAGATGTTGCCGCTCATGCTGCCTGAGGTCTCTTGTTTTTGCTTGAAATGCTCTCTGGGCCCCGAGGAAGCAGTGTGATGAGGCAAAGATGCAGAAGCCTGGAGTTATGTATCAGGACTGGGAAGCCAGACAATTCTAAGATGCAAAGGTATGCATATGCCTGTGTGTGTAGGTCCCCAAAAAACACGTAAGCATCACGCCCACTGTGTCTAGCACCGTGCACTTTGCAAGTGGAGACGCTCGGCAAGTGTTCACGGTTTGCTTTGATATAAAACAACTTTATGTGTCTGAGTGAGTGGGTGGGAACTCCGGGAGAGTTCAAGTACATTGGAGGAAAACTCCTTTCTCATGTACAAAAGCATTCTCGGAATGCTCCATCGGGCCAGACCAGTGGCTTCATGTTACCAATGAGGAGAATGACACCCAGGAAGGGGCAGGGACTTGTCCAAAGTCACTCAGCAATTTGGTGGCCGAGTGAGGACTAAGCCCGGGGTCTCCCCTGATTCATGGCTGGGTGCTCTCTCTAGGGATGCCCCCTCTTTTGTAGCTATCAGCCTTGCAGCCCTGGGGCAGCCAAGGGCGCACAGCCAGGCTCTGCTGCATGCCTGTCAGGTGATGCTGGACCGGCCCGAGCAGAGAATGGTTTCCTGGCTGTGTTCAAGCCGGGCGAGATGTGGGGGGCAATGCTCACAGTGGTCAGAGCACGGGCTCTGGGGGCAGGTGGACCTCGCCACGTGCTGAGGCGCCCCCTTTCCAGAAGTGGGGCCTAGATAACGAGGTGTCCTCTCAGGGTGTCCGTCTCCTGGTCTGTGAAACAGGGATAACGATAGCATCTCTCCTTAAGAGCTGCAGGGAGTTAAAATGACTTTCTAAGTCCGAAGCCATAGCAGAGCATTTGGCACACAGCAAGCGCTCAATAAATGTCAGGGAGGTGATGCGGGAGAGGACATTGTGAGAGCCTGAGGCGGGGCGGGGCACTGGACTGGGGTTGCTTTTTGTCCCTGGCACATCTTTAGACAAAAATCTCTCAATTCTGCCATTATTTGTCCCCTCCGATCCCAGCTCTGCCCCCTCCTCTGCCTCTCACAGGCCAGTGAGGGCCCCCACGCAGCACAGCTGCTTCTCCCTCTGGGCTGCAAACTCACCACCTGCCCACGGGACCCCACACCCCAGCCCACATCTCACCAGCCAGCAAAATGCAAATGTCATTAGCACTCTGCAAGCTGGTGAGCACCAATGTCACACCAGCCAGCAGCCAGCACAGCCAGCTCGTGGGAACTGGGGTGGGTGGGGGGGACACACACGACACAAATCCCTAGGAGGGGTGGCACTCTCTACTTCTTCCAAAGGGGCATGAAGAAGAAATAAATAACTGGCTGCAGGAAAGAGGTGACAGCGAGGACCGTGTTAGCAGCAGGCTAACTGTGGCCACCTGTGGTGCTGCTCCAGCCCCATCCACATGACGTGTGGGCCGGCCTCTCTGGGCCCCCGCCTCACGCACACTTGGTGAAGAGGCTCATCTGGGGGACCCCCATCCTCCATCTTTCATCTACACTCCAGTTCATGCTCCCTCCAACCCACTAAGAGAAACAGACCACCCACCCTATGAACAGACCCATGGCTGGGGGTGGGGGACCTTCTCTCTCAGGAGGAGCTGTCCATGGGATCCACGGACAGAAGTCCGGGGTTCCAGTCCCACCTCAAACGAACTTATTGTGAGCACTCGGGCACATCCTCTTCTCTGTGGGGACTTGGTTCTCCATCTGTGAAAGGGAGTGCTGGACCCACCGCCTGTCTCTCAGGGTCAGGTCTGAAACCCAGGGCTCTGATAACTCACAGGCAGAGGCGCCAACATGAGGCTCCCCTCCTCTGATTTCCTTATGGCAACAGCACTGGGGACCCAGCAGGCACATGAAGGCTCCCTGGAGTGGTGGGCAGGCATGTGTATAGGGAAATGAGAGGAGGGTGCTGGGGGCAGGGGGCCAGGGCAAGCAAAGGCACAGAGACACCCGAGTGGGGCCTCGGGCAGAGTGGGAAATGAGATGGAAAGACCCTGTGGTCAGCGCTTTACACTGAAAGCTGATAAAACCCAGACCAGTCTCTCCGGGAGCTGGCATGGGGCTGGCCCCGAGTGCCACAGAGAGGACCCATGAGTTCCGTGTCTTGTAGATCACGAGCAACAAGAGCACTCGCTCATTTCGGTGAGTGCAAACCGAACATCTGCTGTGCTCCTGGGACTCGGAAGGTGCCAGGGATGAGGGAGGCACAGAGTGCACCTTCAAAGGAGCTCACTGTTATGGAGAAGACAATGACCTTGTTTTCATCGTTCAAGGAGGCTAAGGAGGGCTCACCACCTGGTTCTGAGTTCAGAGGACAGAAGGGTCCCTTCCTTCTTGAGCCCCAGGGAAGGCTTCCTGGAGGAGGGGGCAGATTTGAATGTATAGAAAGGAGAGCAGGGCCCTGTGGGCAAAGGGACCAGGGTGAGCAAAGGCATGGGGGTACCCAAGTGTGGGGTGAGTATTCAGAACCATGAGCTAAGGCTGCCTGTTGGGGCAGACTAGGAAATGAGGCAGGAAGGGAAGGCAGGGGCTGGATGGTTAAGGTCCTTGAATGCCAGGCTAAGGATGACAAACTTCATCCACAAGCCACGGGGAGCCACTCACTGGAGGTCAGAGAGCAGAGGTATTCTCCAGGTAGACGAAAAGGAGGCGGCCCGGGCGAGTGGAAACAGATGATGAGAGAGCGAAAGTGAGAGGGAGATGGGAAGGGTCTTGTGCTCTGGTGGGCAGGAAAGACGCAACGGAGGGGTGCCGGGAGGGTGGGGGAAGGGACACACGTACGAGGAAAGGGGGCTACTGGACTGAGACATGTTGGGTTTGCCTCCCAGCTCTGCCACTGCCACCAACTGTGTGGCGTCGGGCAGGTTGTTCAACCTCTCTGGGCCTCAGTTTCCTTCCCTATAAAGTGAAAGATAAATAAATAGAACCACTTCATAGGATGTAGGATTCAACCAGATCCTTGATGAGCAGCACTCGGAACACAGTAAGAGATTGCTTGCTGGATGCTTGCTTTCTGAAATTTAAGCATCTATTACTTTTATTAATTAGTGGTGCCTTTCCCTGTTACAAATGAGGTACACTGAAGCTCAAAGTCAAATGACTGGCTGGAATTGGCAACACTGGGCCTCAAATCACAGGAGAAACAAGTTATGAGCAAATAAACCTGGGATGACTCAGAGAAGAGTCTTGATTTTAAAATATGGCTAAAAAAAGGACTGTTTTATGACTTTTGCACTGTGTGCTTATTAAACCCGAGCTATAAATGTGAACTAATAAGTAAAATGAGTTAAGTTAATGTAAAAAATCAACCTTCAGGATATATCCGTATTGTCTAATGGCAGTCCATGAACATAAACATAAAAATTTAAAATACAAGAATGAATTGCAATGCCCAGCAGCTCGGGGATTCTGCCATTTCTCTGTCTGCAAAATAAAAGCTATTGATTTTAGCTTGGGTTCTCATTGCTCATGAGTGAGTCTTTGAGAAGTCATAAAGGAAGGAATTATTTCTGATTGTTTACTCACGAAGGATCGGATGTATTGAATTTAAATTGTCTCCGATTCCTAATTAGTACAAACCAAATTAGAATCCGAGTACAGCAGACCTGGAAAGGCCCTTGGAGGCCTCTAAACTCACTCAGTTTTCTTTGTTTGATAGACCCGGAACCTGAGGGGCAGGGAAGGAGAGCAACCGGACCAACACGAGCGAGTGGGGTAGAATCCAAGCCAGAACAAGGGCTCCTGGCTCGCAGGGCGGTTGGGTCCTGCTCAGGTCCCTGCAGCCTCTGGGATCAGATCGTTAAATCCAGGCCTCAGGGGTATTACAGGGGCCTCAGCACAGGTGGCTCCTACAGTGGCTTTCTCCCCACCTGCTAGGAAAAATGAACCTGCCCAGGAAAGGACCCTAGAAGCCAAAGGTCTAACGCTGAGAGCACAGGGAGTTCTAAGACACTCCAGCATGCTGTCACGCATGGAGGAGCCCTTGAACCCCTAGCCAACCCACGGAACCAGGCAGCTCAGCTGGGAAGGACATATACTCGGGGGCAGAGTTTGTTCTGAGAGAGGCTTCAGGGTGGCACTGCCCCAGGGCCAGCTCATTTCCTCCCTGTGTCCCAGGGGATGGTGGGGAGAGAAAGGCCTCAATGTATGGTGGGGAAGAGGGGGTCTCAACTCAGCCAGGCTTGCTCTTGCTCTCTCTCTCTCCCTCCTCTCTCTGTCTCGCACAGGCACACACGAATGAGCACCGCAGGGACCAAGGAGCCTCACATGTGGCGTGGGCACGTATGTGTGAGTGCATGCATGTTAAGCTTCAGCCTGCACACGATTATGAAGCAGATGTTTAATTACTACCTGAGTGTTATTAATCAACACGATTAATACACAACCCATACCACATAATTACTTTGCAATTACACCAAAATGAAATATTTTACTGCTGAGTGTTTGCTAATTACCAGGCCTTGCCAAAGGACAGGTATAATGGGCAGCAATTTTTCTTCCTTCCTTTCCTCTCCCCCCTGCTCTCTCATTAATCTTCTGGGCTGATATCCCCACTGCCCAGAATAGGGAGTCCAGGTGGGCTGCCGGCCTCCTCCCAAAGGTGCTGCTTCTGCACTCACCTTGGTTTTAATGTGAACCCTAAATCGTCCTGACCTCTCTTCTCAGCTCTCCAGCTTGGAAAAGCAGATCCTATCTGGAAATAAAGCTGGCGTCCTGCAGGCCAGTCACAGAGAGGCAGGGGTTATGCCGGGAAGCTCCAGCAGCTGCCTGGAGTTGAAACCTAACTCTACTGGTTCCTGGCTGTGTGCTCTATGTCAAGTTAACCATGCCTCAGTTTCCCCATGTATAGAATGGAGATGACAGTAATTACCTTAGGGGTTTCTTGTGAGTACTGCATGTAAGAGAATGCATAAAGTCCTTAGCACAGTGCCTAGCTCAGAGTAAGGCTTCAGTCATACCTATCACAACTACTATTATTATTTAACCAGAAATGGCCCCTCCAGGAATCCTTCCAGTCAGAGTCTCCCAAATGTTCAGGATTTTGGGTTCCACTCTCTCTTTCTCCCCCTTCCCCCAACAGCTCAGTCACACCTACCTGGAAACCTCTCCTTACGTGGGCCCCTCCCCTCTACCTGCCACTTTCGCCACCTTCCCTAACCCGAGCCTTCATGTTCTTCTGCACAGCCACAGGCTCCACACACTGTTCCTGTAGCCCACCCCTGCCCCCACTGCATCTTCCTCCAGGTGGGCAGACAGGCCTGCAGGAGTGGGCTGTGGCCCACGCCACTCTGCTGCTCACCAGCCTGAGGTAGCTCCCTACCACCTGCGCAGCAGGGACCTCCCACTCTGGTGTTTTAGGCCTTGGAAGGTCACTGCTGCCCCAGATTCCACATTCATCGCTGAAGCTTCAGCACTTCAGTTTCTGATGGATGGATGAGTGAACGACTGGGCATCTTGCTAGATTTTAGAGGCCTCCATGCCCACCAAGCTCAGATGTCCTGGAGCATTTCATAAGCCTGCATGTCTCCATGGACTTGGTCTTCATCCTGGAACTCAGGGTTTATCCTTCATTGTTCATTTCCAGATCATCTCTTGGTTTCCTCCCCCTTCCCCTGACAAGCACCTCACCTAAACCCAACTGCATTTACAAACAGTCAATCTTTTAGGACATAGTGACCACAAGTCTAGCTAAGCAAAGAGACCATATAATAAGGGCCCTCAGATGTGTGGTCTGCTCGAGAGGCACATGCGAGTGGCATGGTGATAGACTGCCGAGAGAGCACACACTGAGCAAGGGTGAAGGTTGCATGCGTATGTGCGTGGTGCACACACATTCGCACAAGCGGGGCCAAGGCGGCTGCTTCTGAGTAGAATCAACTCCTTCAGTTACCAAGACATCAGATAGCGTGAGCCACACGTGGACGGACTCTGATGAAGGCAGCAGAGGACAGAAGCTTCCTTCCTCTCCCCACGGGCCTCTGTGCCCCCGCCCCACCCCTCCTGGATTTGGCTCTTCACTCACACATAGGCACACACTCCCTCCCCCCCCGTACACACGTGCACGTGTGCACGCACACACGGCAAAGTCTGGGTTGGGTTAAAGCCATAGTGTCAAATGGCTGGGAGAGCTGACCCAGAGGCCGGAAACCTTTGCTCTGGGACAGCTTCGCTGTGTGCCCTGGGCAGGTCATGTGCCCTCTCTGGGCTCCTGCTTTCTCTTCTTTAAAATGTGACAGAGGTGTTCAATAACCTTCAACCCTCGAGTGAAAGGAAGGGGCTCAGTCCCCACAGATGGGTAGAGGGGAGGTGAGAGGGAATCCACAGAGCCGGAGTCCCAGGGATGAAACGACCTGTGCTTTGGAGAAACCAGCCAGATGCCGACTGGGCCAAGGCCTGGGGTCTCCTGCACCTTGCCTCACTGGTGGGTGCAGGTGAATTTAGATGCCCACCATAATGTGACTTTGGACATCTTCTGGGAACTTCTCTGAGCCTCAGTTTCCTCCTCTGTAGAATGAGGATAATGATGAATTTACTCTGCAAATGATGTTTCTCATTTGCAGAGTAAAATGAGAAGACACAGGAGCCTGCCCAGCACGTTTCTGCTCTGAGTAAGCCTCAGTAAGTGGAAGCTATTATTAGCATTACAATGATAGCTCCATTCACATCCTGGGGAAACCCTGCCAGGCAGCTCACTCTACTCTCAGTGCTAACCTCAGCGGGGCAGGGACCCTGGGAAGTGGCTTACCTTCATCCTGGTCCTCACTGGGACCCCTGGCAGCCCCAGCCCTGAAGGGGGCCTTTCCCAACCACAACCCAGCCCCACTCAGACACTGCTCTGAAGTGTTGACATCGTTAAAAAAAAAGAGATGACAGGCCCAAAATGGAGTCACTTGTGCTAAGCCCACGTCAGCGAACCAAGACTTAATAGCTAACCTAATTACAGTTTCAGGCTCTCCCAGGAATGTAATCTTAACCGGGTCAGACTGGAATTTCCTGGTCAGCACCCACAAAGGAGGGTGATCTAAGCCTGGAACTGTGCGCTCTTTGCCGGAAATTTCATTTTCCCACCCCCTCTGCCTATAGAAGCCTTCTGTTTGGCACAGCTCCTGGGAGCTCCTATCTATCTGCGAGATGGGACGCCTCCCAATTCATGAATTAGACCTTTAAATTTACACCGTTTTATTTTTTGACGACATTGGTCCTCCGGACGAACAGTGGGGAAAGGAGCCAGGCATTAGGAGTTAAAATCTCACCTGAAATGTGTCATTTTTTTTACAAGCAGGGTGTACCCATGTAGCCTTACAAAATAACAATGGAAATAAGTCAATCCCTTGGGACAAACCCCTGTGGGGAAACCCCAGGCCTCGGCTGACCCCAGTGCTAAAGGCTCTGGCTGCGTTTCTCATTCCTGGAAGAAGGGAGCCAGAAACAGTGGCCTTCTCCTCACTCTCGGCCCTGGGGACAGGGGCTGTTTGGGATCACACAGTCTGCCTCCTGCCTGTGGAGCGAAGGAGCTCACCAGGGCCAGGCCAGAAAGGGGAGACCTCCTCTTGGGATGGTCTCCATGCTGACTCGGATGGTGAAAGCAGGAAGCCTGACTCCACCCCCACCCAGCAGGTGCTGAGGGCCTACTGTGTGCCAGGCCCAAGGAAGCGGCTGTCCACATGGCATCTGATGCATCTTCACACGGACCCTATGCAGGAGGGGTTGTTAAATGGAGACCCTGGGAGGTCACTGATTCCAGTAAGTGGCGCGCACCTAGGGACTTCACACCTAGGTCTATCAGGTGCCACAGACGCTGTTTTCTTCCTGGTTCTAAAGTAAGGGATTGGGGGTGCTGCACCCTCACTCCTTGCCTGGATGGTACACCCTCCCCCCGCCCCCCCCGCCCAACCTCAGTAGCACTGGCTGCAAAAGGCTCCACCTGCACCTTCTCTGGGGGGACCACTGGCTCCTGGTGATTTGGAGCCTTGTCATCCAGAGATGCCTGGGAGGCCACGTACCCCTACCCCCACTCCATGCAAGGCTGCAGCGCTGACAGAAAGAATATGATGGGCGCAAACTCCATGATGCCCTTCATACTTCAGAGCTCCCGGTGGGATCCGGCTGAGGCCAGGCTGCCCTTGGACTCCATGGTTGCTTAGGTTCCTCTCCCGAGAGTCCTCCCTCAGTAATTCCCTTGTACAGCCATCTCCGCTCAGGGTCTGCTGTTAGGGAACCTGACCAAAGTCACAGGGGGCTCAGAAAGGAGACAGGCACGGGTCCTGCCATCACGGGCCTCAATGCATGGCAGGCGTCAAACCTGAAACTTGGACTGACTGTGGCCTTGACCATGGCCACTCTCCCGTCTCATATTAAGGGCTTATGACAACTCGCTTTCCCTCCTGATCTCACCGAATACCGCAACCCAGCCAGGAGGGTTTGTGACCTCCCTTTTTGTAGATGAAGAAGCTGAGGCTCCGAGAGATTATAATCTGCCCAAGGTCACTTGCAACTCTTACATGGTCACAGCTGGATGGGAACTCTATTCTGCCCGACCACCGGGCCCCAGCGTCTGCCTCCCACCACCAAAGGGGCCCTGAACACAGCCACAGAGACAGGGTGGGGGAAGCTCAGTTGTCAGGGTCATCCCTGGAAAAAGCTCACTGTCCCTCTCTGCCACCTACTGCAACTCCTGGGCCAGGTGGCTCCGACCAGACTGGGGGAGGCAAATTTGAAAGAAGAATGTTGGTGGGATTCACCTGGTGCCACTCTGGCCTCTCCCCACATCAAAAGCCTGAGGCTCTCTCCCACTCAGATGATGCTGGCTCCTTCCCAAATCCCAATTCCTGTTATGTCACAGACTGTGCAGCTTAGCCAGATGAGTAACAGGCAGAGAATGCGAATTTCTACCTGTTCATTTGGTTTCGGAATCCCTGCTCCTTGTCCAGCCTGAACGGCTCCCCCAGCAGGCTTGCTCAGAAAGGTAGGAGAGAGGGGGGCAAGCAGGAAATGGGGGACAAGTACACTGCCAGTCAATGGGGGCTTCCCCAAGGATGAGGGCTGCCCCATGGGGTGGGGAGCCAGTCTCCCTGGATCCAAATCCAGGAAGGGGGCCTGGTTCTCAGGGCACCAGCCACCTGCTCACTCTGGCCCACGTCTTACAGACAGAGCCCTCTGCTCAGGGGCAGAGCTGAGTCCAGCCAGGCACTGGGGAGCCCTGTCCCCTCATCTTTCCTTCCCACAACCATCAGCCCTCTTCAACCTGGCCTCTCCCTAATGCACCTGGAGCATTCGCTCCCCTGGGCATCGCACTTCATTTAATCCGGGAATCCTTTCCCATCCACCCCACATGGGGAAGCTCTTGTTGGCACCCATTCTACAGATGTAGAAACTGAAGTTCAAAGAAGTGATGTATCCTCAACAAGTTCTACACAGCACCGCCCTAGCACTGCAGTTCCACTCCTAGGTACAGACCCCAAAGAACTGGAGACTGGGAGTAGAGACACTGCACACGCATGCTCACAGCAGCACCGCTCACAGAAGCCAAAAGGTGGGAACAGCCCAAATGCCCATCAGCCTTTGAATGGAGAAACAGGTAAATGTGCTATGTCCATACATGGAATATTATTCAGCCGGAAAGCGGAATACTGTAATACATACTATAATACGGGTGACTGCACACCATGAGCCAGACACAAAAGGCCACATATTGCATAACTCCACTCATGCGGAATCTCTGGAGTAGGTAAACTGATACAGACAGAAAGCAAAAAAGCAGTTGCCCGAGGCTAGGGCTGAGGGGTCTCAGTGGGCATGGGGTCTTCTTTAGGGTGATACAAATGTTCTGGAACAAGGTACAAGTGGTGGTTACACAACACTGTAAATGCCATTGAAGTGTTCACTTTAAAATGGCTCATTGAATGTTATGTGACTTTCACCTTGACTTGTATAAAAAGCATGGAGGAGCTGGCAGGGCGGCCATGGAACTCACCGAGGAGCAAAGAGCTGGTGAGGGAGGGAGCCCAGATTTGCACAGGGCCGGCTGCCTGGGGGGCGTGCCCTCGGCCTTTGTCCTCCGGTGCCTACTCTGTGCCTTCCCACCTCTAAGCCTTTGCCTCTGCTGGGAAGGCCCACTGTCCTCATTTCTTCTGTCACCACTCTACCCCTCTTCAAGGGCCTTGGTTAGAAGCCACCCTGTCCCCTGATCTCCTTGGTGTTCTCTCCACCCCGGAGCCCACACCCCTGTGCCCACCCCTCTACACACACAGCAAGCTCCCCCTTCTTCCTCGGCCAGACTTAGCTCTGCACAGGGCTTCCCTCCGCCCCCACTAGCCCGAGGGAATAATCACACTCCCAGGGTCCTTCTGAGGGTTAAATAATATAAATGTCTTCAGAGTCCTCAGTTCTGTGCTTGGCATGCAGTAAGCGCTCAATTAATGGTGGCTGTTAATGGGCTAGGACTGGATACTGCTGACTCCGCTCTGCCTCTCAGCACAAGCCTACCCCCAGCAGAACTGCTCAAATGCTTGCGGAATGGAAGCAGAGACAAAACCCCTGACAAGGGGACACTTTCCTACCTGTTTTCCTGCTGAGCAGGAAGCCTGACTTGGTTCAGAGTTTATAACAAATGCAACTCCATTTCCTCTCAGCGGTGTTGGCCCCACACACACCCAGGGACGGCTGTTTCTGTGGAATGTCTGGGGCTCCTTGGACCAGCCAGGCCCCAGCCGAGTCGTGGAGTTTTGCTGTATGACGCACCTCTACTGCCAGACTCCGCAGGTCAGGAAACATCGGAAGTTCTGGCCTCTCAGGAGATGGGGCCCTACCACATGCTTTCCCCTGTCAAATCACAGACCTACCCCCCAGATCCCAGCTGCCAGGGACATGGACATTCAGGAAGCAGACACCCACTGAACACCGGAGATGTATGTTGGGGGTGGGGACAGAGGTGGGAGAGGGAAGACCTATTAGCTTCAGTGGGAAGTGATTCAGGTTCTGCCACTTCCTGGCTCTGTGAAAGGCTGGAGAAGTTGTGTAACCCCTCTGATCCTCAGTTTTACCATCTGTCAAGTAGGATAATAGGAAGACCCATACCTCACAGGGCTGTTGTGGGGATTAAGGGAGATACTGTGTGCAAAGCGCTCAGCACAGTGCCTGGCACTAAGAGAAATTTCCATCAATGCCGCGATTATTGTTATTATTATTCCCACTTCACAGATGCGATAACTAAGGCTCAGGAAGGCCAGTAGGAGTCTGGGAAAGTCCCAGAATCCCTAAGCTGATAATGTATTCTGGTTATTACATGAGACACACCCAGGACAGCTAGTGCTGCTTTGGTGAACTGCCCCTGGGTCTGGCATCAGTGATGGCTTAGCCACTGGGTGGAAATGCCACAGGCCGCGCTAATTCACCCACTTCTCTGTGGTCTATGTGCCCTGGGGGTGTCAAGGGAGATAGCATGGAGGGTAGAAGAACACAGGGCTGAGAAGCAGAAGACTCACCCATTTCCTGGCCATGTGACCTAAGGTATGTCACAGATCCGGGCTTTTGTCCATGGGGTTCTCTGGTTTGGAATGCCATGCACTTCTCCCCCAATCTAATGAACTCCTATTCATCCTTCAAGACCCAATTCACATGTTGCCTCCTACGTGGAGCTTCCCATCTCTTCCAGGGCAAGGTGCCATGCTCCCACTGCAATTTCTCCACCTCTGCCACCTCCATGAGGACTGTATCTGGTTTCTGGTTTGTTCTCTGCAATGTCCACTGGACATGGTACCTGCCACATAGTAAAAACTCACTGAACGACAAATGAGTCTCTATTACTGCACCCTTGCATTGGATGTTGACCTGAGACATACATCTTACTGGACTTCGAATGTCCAAGCACAGGACTCATTCAACTGTGTCCCCCTGCGCTGTGCTGGGTCAGCCCTCGGGAAAAATCTGCAGGACGTGATCTCTCTAACAATGGTTGCCCTGCTTAATTACTTCATTGGCTGAAGCTAATGAATATGCATTAAGACAACAATTAGGAAGACACTTTATAAATCAAAGGAATTATATACATGTAAGATATTGGCATTAAGAATAATCCCAAACACCAGCCAGTGCCAACCTTTTCAATACACTTTTGGAAGCCCTTTTGAATCGGCAATGGAATGTAGCTGATGATGCCAAGAAATTCACTTCAAACAAAACAAGGCGGATAATTAGGAAGCTCTCACTCCAGGGAAGGCAAAGAGACAGAAACTTCCCCTATCACACACCTCTGCAGCTGTCGATGGTGGCTAAGGGGGCAGGGAGCAGGGGCCTGGGAACCTCCTCTCCTACTGACACTCAAAGCAGGAAGGGGGAGCTTTGGGACTAGAAACCAGCCCAGCTGCTTGCCAACTTGGAGATCTTGGGTGACTTCCTTAAACCCCTTATTGTCAGGTGGGGAGGGGGTGTGGAGAGACAGAGGGTGACAGTGTCCACCATGCTGAGGGGTGACGAGCGTTAAGCATCAATAAATGTTTATTCTCTTTCCTCTCAAACTATCTATCTTTGAACACGATGAAGACACTGAAAAAGCAAACCACAGACTGGGAGAAGTATTTGCAATATCTGTGAATGACAAACGACTCAAATCCAGTATATATAAAGAACTCCTACAAATCAGTAAGAAAACAACAACAACAAAAATCAATTGTGTTTAAAATTGGGCCAAAAGGGTACACTTCCCACAAGAAGATATCTAAATAGCCAATAAACCCATAATAAGGGGTTCCGCATCATTACTCAGCAGGGAAATGCAAATAAAAACCACAATGAAGCATCACTACAGAGCCATCAGTTGCCTGAAACTGAGCAGACGAATGATGCCAAGTGTGAGTGAGCCAGGGGAGCAACAACAACTTTCACACACGGCTGTCAGGACTGACCAACGGGACAACCATTCCCTCGGGCAGTGTCTGCTCAAGCTAAACCTTTGCCTATGCTACAGCAACTCGGCGTTTCTACTCCCAGTGACACATAGCCAAGAGCGGTGCCTGCGTATGCCCACCGAAGATGTGGGCCGGAACGCGTGATGCAGCTTCATTCATAAGCGCCCAAAAAGGGAAACGACCCAGTGTCCAGCCATGGAAGAGTGGATGCGTTGTCACATGTATCCATGCGATGGAGCATTACCCAGCCGTAGAAAAGAACAAACTACGGCTGTACACGGCGACATGGATGATGGGCCATGAAACCATTCTGTTGAGCTAAAGAAGCCAGACCTGGAGGAGTTCACGCTGTTGAATTCCATTTACATGAAGCTCAAGCTACAAGAACAGCTTGATGGTGGCAGACGCCAGAACAGTTAGCGGGGGTGGCGGGGTGGCGATGGGGATGGGAGGAGAGCGTTGACAGGGATGGGCACCGAGAGCCTTCTGGCCTGATGGACGGGAATGTTCTGTATTTTGATTGGTTACTCGGGGTGTAAAAAAATCATTGAGCTGTACGCTAGAGATGGATGCCCTTTACCATATATATGTTATTCCTAAACAGAAGTTTTAAAAGTTACTAGAGTGGAGAACTGTTTGGTTCGAACCATCTCTGAGGTCTACCAGCCCCGGAGAATGATTCTCGGGTTCTAGTGCTGGAATTCGGGAGCTTGTGCTCAGGTTAGCAGTTCTCTCTGCTTTCTCCTCATCTGGCAAGCCCCTCGTCTTGCTCGCTCTCCCTCTGTGACTTTATGAAAATCAGCCAGCCGCTCCTGGCCTCGCCATCTACTAAAAGACAGTCGTGCTGCCTGGACTCCCTGCTCCAGGCTCTGCTTTCCTCATCTGTGAAGTGGGGCCACGGCCTCCCGCCCGAACTGCAGGCTGTGTCATTGTCACTCAAGATCATTAACGGGGCATGCTCTGCACACGGGCAAGCAGCATGCAGCTGCACGGATGTTGAAATTGAAACTGAGCCCAAGATTGCTTTGCCCATCGGAGTCTGTGCCTGCCCCTCTGGGAGGCAGCCAAGGAGTGGAAAGAGCACCTTGTGGAGCCAGCCCGCCCTGGAATCCTGCTCCATCCCAGCTCAGAGCTGGGTGCCCTTGGGTGCACATGTTGATTCACTCCTTTGAACTCCAGTTTTCTCCTTTGCAAAGCAAGATGAATCATTCACTCACCCCAGGGCTGTTGGGAGCACTCAGGGAGATCACCTATGAAAAGGGTTTTATTCCTTCTAAAGCACCGTGCAAGTGTTGCTTCATCTTGTGGTGTCTTATGACATCTAGCTATTATAATCCCAGCTCTCCCTAAAGCGGGGGGAAGACACGTGGCCAGCTGAAACGGGCAAGGACAGCCAAGTCTGCCTCTCGCGCCCCCCCCCCCCCCCGACTCCCAGGTGACAGCACTGGCAAGTCCTCATGGAGCCCTCCTGTGTGCCAGAGACTGCAGAATGCCCTCTGCAAGCAGCCTCCTTCAGCTCCCAGAAATGACTTCTGCATCATTACCAGCCCCATTTTATAGGTGGATAAACTGAGCCTCAAGTAACCTTGCTCCAGGTTTTCTCCCTGTGAAGGACCTGGAGAAGGTAGCCCCTCTGTGTCCTGTGGAGCAAAGCCTAGGTTCACCTGTGGTAGCTGTGCATGCTGCAGGGGTCCTGGCTATGCTCCGGTCACTGCTCTGAGGGGGCTGAGGATGGGCCACCACTGAGCTGGCACCTGGGAGCGAGCATGCACCCAGGACAGGAGTCTGCTCTGGGCCCCAGAAATCAACAAATCCCGCTCACTTCAGCCTCCCTAGACAGACAGTCACTGGCTCGCCCTGCCCTTTGGCTGCTCCCTGCTGGCCAACGTGCCCCTGAGTCCTACATGGCCCCTGAACACCTCCCCCATGCCCATCACTCTGTCACTGCCCCCCAACTTCCTGTTGCATGCTTAGTCCTGGTGGTGCCAATCTTGGCTCCAGCAAGTAATTAGACAAGATGAAGGGGGCAGAGAGAAGGCAGGTAGGTGGTGGTGGTGATGAAGAGCTGGCAGAGAGACACCCCTGGGGCTGAGACTCCAGGGGATGGGGAGAGAGGACAGAGAGAGGGAGGCAGGCTAGATGAGAGGAGAAGACAGCAGAGGGGTTTGGATTTGAGACGAGATGGGCAGGGGAGACAGAGAGAAACGCAAAGCCACACAAGGAGACTCCAAGGGAGGGAAAGAGATGGAGGTGAGAGCTATGATTATTCCCATTTTTCAGATGAGGAAACCGAGGCCAGAAGTTCAACGATATGCCCCAGTTACAGAATGAGTAAGCAGCCACGTGGGATTTGAACCCTCACCAGCCTGACACCAATCCTGCGTGCCTAGCCTCTCTGTATGGCTCCCAACTCCTTGGAGACACGAGAAAAGGGAGGAAGGAGTGCTGGGGAGATGCATTTACTGAAGGACGATGGGTGAAAACTCCTTGTGGGGCCTTGGGTTTCATCAAAGCAGAAAAACAAAGGATTCATCATTTGCCAGTTCAGACACACACACACACACACACACACACAGTGTGATCTGAAACCCAACTGCTGGGCCTTTCCCTGGGGCTGCTGCTTCCCTTCCTGGAGAAGAAACCCATGGAGCCCGAGGGGTACAAGCAGGAAAGGGGCTAATGTTCAGTGTCCCAATGCCCCCGACCCCCAAGGGTCCTTTTGAAAGGGAGAGAAAAGAATTATAAAAAGCCCCCTCTTTGCTCCTAGCAACCTCAGGGCTCCTGCCTGGGCTAAGCCTTGGAAGCATAGCTGATCCCTGGGCCGCACGTGGCTGGGCAGAGGGGGCAGTAGTAATTAATCATCTCCTGGCTGCCACTATAAAGCCCGTTTCAAAGGGAAGCCGTGCCCACCTGCCTGTTATTTACCAGTGGGCTCTCCCTGGGTGGCTGACAGGCAAAGCAGCCTACTCTTCCAGGTGGGAGTGAGCACTTAATTGCCGATGATCAGGAATGGGGGGTGGGGGGTGTCTATTCCCCTGCGTGTCCCCAGATTGCAGAGACCCAGAGGGTCCATGTTGAGAGGAAGAAATCAAGGCCCAGGTGAGGTGCGTATCAAATCCAGCATCTGCACTGAGGCCAGAGGTGCAAGCACCTTCTCTGCTCCACAGCTTGGCCTGTCCGCTCCCAGTCCTGCCTCCCTGCTGGGCGGCTGGCATCCGCCAAACTCAGGAAGGGGAGTGACTGTTTCTTTCCACTTTCCTCCCCCCTACCCTCTTGGATCAATGGCCTTGAACACCCCAAGCTGCTCCATTGCAGGTAATTTGGCTCCTCTCTGCTTAGAATCTCTTGTCCTGAATTTTCACTCAGCTCACTCCCTCATTTCATTCAGGTCTCTGCTCAGACATCACCTCCTCCAAGAAGACTTCCTGGACCAGACTGTCTTGGGCAGCTCCCCACCCCTCCAGTCACTCCCTGAAGTCAGGCTTCACGAGGGCAGAGACTTCACTCACCATTTCCCCAGCACGGAGAACACTGCCCAGCGCTCAGTGGATGTCGGTGCACATTTGTGAATGAGTGGGTGAGTAAATGAACGGTCGAGACTCTCTGACTGCCCGCACTTTCCCAACAGGACCAAGAAGTGGTCGATGGGATACGCATGTAAGCACAATGATGTCCAGGTCTGAATCTGTGGGCCTGCTTGTCTCAAAGCCAAGTCCTTGGGTCAAGGGCCTTGGAATGTAACAAATGCTTGTCAACTCTAGTGAACCACGAAGTCCTGAGATCTTTCCTTTGGACCATGTCTTCAGTGTGAGTCCAGAGCTCCGAGACACATCATGTTTCGTCAGTTCTTAGCACAGGAGAGAGCCTTCCAGCAGGTCTGATGGGGCGGGACAGATTGGGATTCCCGCCCAATCTGTGGGAAGGTGGGAAAGACCTCCCCTGCTTTTCTGCTTTCTGTCCTCTAAGCCAGAGTTGAAGCCGGTGGCTGATGGACCATACCTCCACTGGCCTCATACAGCCACAGCACAGCGGCATTTTAAATACTTTAAAATTGTGAGCAATTTTAAATATTGAGTTGGCAATATTTAACAGTTAGGAAATATCTCTTTTAAAAACCTCAGTTTTTAACTTTTTTTTTTTACATTTCAGAAGTTATGAAAATACTGGAGCTAAAAAGTGGCTTCTCTCTTTAGATGAGATATGTGTTAAAGTTTATCACACTCCCCACTGCTCCCTGATGTCTCCCAGACAATAGAGTCATGGGTAATGCTTGTTACCATCAAGCCTGGGCTGCAGGTTTGTTGGTTTGTCACTCGGCCTGCTCACTATTCGCGTTAGCTGCCTGGCCCCATAGGAATCTGAGTGATCTCTAGTCTAAGCCCCCTCTTCCTTAGTTTTTCACCTGTACAGATGATCCTCCCTCCTAAAATCGAAGGAGACAATGAACATGAATGTGGCCAGACTATAGCTGGTACCTAATTGATGCGCAGTAAGTACTTTCCCTTCCCTTTCCTGTTCAGCTCAACCAACCCAACCGCTCATTCTCTAACTGGCAAATACATACTGAGGGACGCCTTGATGCCGAGTGCAGTGCAGTACACAGGGTGTGATGGCGAACACCCTGACGTGGTCTCGGCCCCCAGGGCACTCTCAGGCTATTTTAAATAAATAATCCAGCAAATAAATCTATGAACCCAGTTTGAAATATGTGCCATGAAAGCAATAAATACTGTAGAATGAGAGAGAAGAAGAAGGGCTCCCCAAGGAGGTGTGTTTGAGCTGGACACTGAGGAATGCGAGGGACCTGCCAGGTGCAGAGAGGGCTGGACAAGTGCTCTAACCAGAGGGCACAGCCTGTGCCCAGCCCCCAGGCAGGCAGGACAGGGCTGGCACTGATCTAGGAACTGAAATGAGGCCGGTGTGGATGGCGCAGGGTGGGCAGGGGGAGGGGGTGATGTGACCCGGCCAGCGGGGCAGAAGCGGACCATCAGAGGGGTGGGGGTATTTTTCTAAGAGCGGTGGGAACACAGAATGCCGGGAGAGGTATGGTTCATCCAAACTGCCTTTTGCAAAATGTCTGGGCTATAAAACAGCAATGAGATGCTGCTGCAGACATATGAAAACCCCCCAAATTCAAATTTATCAAAATCCGAAAAAACACAGCAATTCCAAGTGCTGGCAAGGATGTGGAGCAATAGGGACCCCCATTCATGGCCGGTAGAAATGCAGTCACTGTGGAAGACAGTTGTCAGTTCTTCCAAAACTGAACACACTCTTACTGTACGATCCGGCACTCGTGATCGCGGGTGCTGACCGAAATGAGCCAAGCGCGTGCTTCCGCACAAAGACCTGCGCGTGAGTGTCGGGAGCAGCTTATTCAGGATCACTGTTACCAAAAAGCTGGGACCCACGGCAATGTCCTTCAACAGGACTCACAGATGGAATAAACAAACGTGGTCATTCATGCAATGGAATACTATTCAGCAATAAAAGGAAACGAGTCACCAAGCCACAAAGAGACAGGCACGAACCTGAAGTGTACGTTGCTTAGTCAAAGAGACCAGTCAGAAAAGGCTGCACACTGACTGTAACTATAGAACATTCTGAAAAAGGCTAAACGATGGAGACGGTAAAAAGAGCCATGGTCACCGAGGCTGAGAGGGTGAAGGAGCGATAAACAGGCAGCGCACAGGGCATTTCAGGCCAGGGAAACTATTCGGTACTAAACAGTAACAACGGACGCAGTCAGTTCACATTTGTCAAGACCCACAAAGTGCAGGACACGAAGACGGAAACCTAACGTAGACTATGGACTTTAATTAGTAATAACCTATCCATACTGGCTCACCAACTGTAACAAATGTTCCACAATAATACACAATGTAAATAATAGGGGAAACCGTGTGTGTTGGCAGGGAAGTGTTTGAGAACTCTGCTTTCTAATCAAATCTTTTGTAAACATAAAACTGCTCTAAAAAATAAAGCCTATAAGTTAAAACATAAACCTATCTTTAAAAATTTCATAGAGACACTGGGTTAGCGGGAAGGGCCTGAGAGGAGATGGGGAGACCAGTTGTCCGGATAGGAGATCGTGAGGGAGCTGATGGAGAGAAGGGGGTGGATTCTTGCGTGATTTGGGAAGCAGACTGAATGGGACCTGGGATGGGCTGGATGTGGGGGGATGAAGGAGAGAGTCCAGGAGATTCCCTGGTAATGGCTTTGGACCTGGCGTAGACTGAGGCCCCATTCACTGCAGTCAGGCTGAAGAAAGGGAACTGGATGGAGGGGGCGGGAAGCTGTGACATCAGTAAGGAGATGGTGGGAAATCCAGCCCCTGACCATGCGGGTCTGGAGTTTCCCAGAAATTCAGGAATCTCCCCCTATGGAAGCAAACTCATGTTTGTCAACTCAATGTAGCCGGGCTATCCGGGGCCCCGCCTCAGCATGGCATTTTGGATGCACCCATGAAGCCCTACGAAGGCTTTGAGGACCTCATCCCTCGACAGCTGTGGAACCTGGGTCCCCAAGAAATCAGCATTGCCAAAGACCCTCCGGCCAGCCCATGGCAGGCAGGCATGGGGCTCCCACCTCTTTGCCATCTGCTTTGACAGGATTGCACTCTGCCCTTTTCTCACGTGCCCGTCTCCAGGTGTACCTCGCACACCTTCTCTCAAGCACACACGTGAGTCTCCTAACCAGAAAGGTACCTTCTGTAGTGCATCGAAACGTGGGAAAGGGCCCCTTGGGTGATATTCTAAACCACATGTGGCTGGACAGACCATGTTTTGAAAGGTGGATAATTTTAGCCTGAGCTCAGGCTGAGACAGTGATAGAGATAAACAAAGACGACAAAGCTGAACCTCCTCCTTTGCTCCAGCAGGAACATGCAGAGTGAAGACCCCAGGGGGGCAGGGGAGGCGAGGAAGGGGGGAAGCTATGGCCAAGGAAGGAGGAGCAGAAATTGGGACGGAATGGCGTGGGACACAAGCTGAGGGGAGAGGGGTCCGGGATGGGGATGGAAACAGAGCCAGGATGTCAGGAACCCATTCTTTCTAGATGTTGGCATTGTGGCCAGGTGACAGAGGCGGCGACAGACAGCAGAGTAAACTGATGCATCATAAATTCTCTTTCCTTGCTGTTTCCTGATTATTTTATCTCACATCCCCAGAGTACAGGCCTAGTTTTTGCCTCAGTTCTTTCCCCCGTTACTTTTCTTCAAGGAGCCCCATCCCCTGACTTCTGGGGATTCAGAGCGGAGAAGGTAGAGATATTTATATCTAATTCAGTTGTCCCACTCCATGTCTCCATTTCACAGATGAGGAGACTGAGGCCCGGGGGCAGGTAAGGGACTTCCAGAGTCACATGGTTTCAGTCTCAGAGCAGAGCCCACAGCTGGTTCTCACATGCGAAGTCACTGCTTCCTTCTTTCTCCCGCTCTGTCCCACCTCTGCCCCTCAACATGAGTTGCCATCAGAAGCCATTCAAGACAGGAGCCCTCCAAGGGTGAGGCCCCTCCTGAGCCCTCAAATCTTTTGGCAATGGTCTTGGTCTGTCTCTGGGCTTCCCACACGGGGATGCCTGTCGTGTGTTATGGACCATCAGGAACCTGAAAAAGCAACCCCAGAGCCTGGGGGTCACAGGATAGACCCAAGGTCAGATTATAGGAGCCAGTCTGGGAAACCATCAAGTGCACTGGAAAGGTGAGTGGAAGCAGTGACCTGGGACAGGACTATAGTGGCAGAGCTGGCTGGCTCCACCCACAGCTCCAGCCCAGCCCAGAGGGGCTGGTCACCCAGTCAGGGCCCTGGAGAACTGAAGGCTCCTGGTCCAGCCACAATGGGAGGCACCCAAGAATCCAAGTCTCCTCATGGGTGGTAGAAAGAACCTCCCAACCAAGTAAGGCTGTGGCCAGCTGGGCACAAGGTCATAAAGGTTAATGGGGGGTTGGGGGGGAAACAGGAACACAGGAGAAATGACATTATCCAGAGAATGAAACCACGCCCTTTCCCTAAACTCCCAGAGCAACTCCCTGCACTATGGCCGATTCAGGTTCTGCTCAGGGCACAAGCCCCTGCGTGCGTCTGGCCACAGCCCACATGGACAGGGAGAGGCAGACTCATGGCAGGAAGAACCCTGGCTTTGGGGTTTTGAATCCTGGCTCTACCACCTACTAGCTGTGTGACCTTGGGCAAGTTGCTTCACCACCCTGTGCCTGTTTCCTCATCTCCAGAAAGTGAGAGCAGATGAGATGTGTAAAGCCCTGGGCACAGGGCTGGCACCCGGCATGCTTGGAGGCTCATACGCGTGGTATGCCAGGCAGCAGATGCGCGGGCGATCTGAAGATGCCTGCTCATGGACTGAGGGGTGCAATCTGCCTTTTAGCTTTCCCTGTTCCAGGAAAGCCCTTTTTCTCTACTTTATCTTCCAAACTCTGTGGTGCAAAAAGGGTTTTATAGCCCCCATCCCACGCCATCTTTCCTCCAGTCTGTTAAGGTCGATTTTATCCTCGTTCAGTAAAGGATGGACAGGGAGGCAGAGAGGAGAGAAGCCCCTGACACAAGACCCCAGAGCTAGGCAGGCAGAGCAACAGCACACCCCGGGGTTTCTGAGGCCCCCTTGCCTGACGTGACCTGTGCTACAGGATGTGTGAGCAAGTACCCAACTCTAACATACTGAGACAAAATCAAGCCCAGCAGGCGCTCTGTCGTGTACACTGGGGAAGTTGGAGACTCCGTGAAACAACGGCTTTCTCAGAGCACACAGGCCCCAGGTGATGTGGGAACCCAGACCACCCTCCCCCACACATTTCTATCAGGCTCAAATGCGGACCCAGAGACCTTAAACAGGACAGCCAGACCCCGAGTCCTTTCCCCACTCAAGTCCATCAGCAGGCCCCCACAGCAGGGGATTCCACTCCACTGGAGCACGGCACATCAGGCAAGACCCGACTTGTACTAGGAGAGGTCCAGCCCGGTGCCTGAGAACCTGAGAGGGCACTGCAGTCACGCAGACCCGGGCTCCCACCCAGCTGCCCACTTCCCAGGGATGTGAACTGGGCCAGTTACTTAACCGGGATGGGCCTCAGTCCCCTCATCTGTAAAATGGGGATGAAAGTCTGCCCTTCCCCATAGGGGTCCTGAGGATTAAAGGATCACTGGTTATCCGTAAAAGCTAAAAACAACAGTTCCCCGCACATGGAAGGTGCTGGATAAATGTCAGCCCCCCTACCCGATGGCCTCTGAGTCCTTTGAGTCAGTAGAGATTGTTTTAAAAAGAAAAACACAGGGAACTCTTGGACCACTTTTGATATTCAAGGAGCATCTAGAACACGCCTGGCCTCCCAGCCCTGGGCCCTGCCTGACCAATCCCCCAAAAGGTCGTCAACCTCCCCGTCCTTAGCCAGGCTTCTAAACCTTGCACACACAACACTGTTTTTCCGGTCACCCTGAACTGGGAGAGTCTGTTTGCAATCTGTGTCCAGGACTGCAGAAGGGTTTGTTGAGAAGCGGGGTGGGCAGATTTTCTTTCTATTCCCAGCACCAGGCCAGGCCGAGCCAATAAATGTCGGTGGCCTGAATGAATGGATGATAGCAGTGTCCCTGTGGAAGCATCAGACATGTCTGTCCTTGCACAAGCCTCTCCTGAAATGGAATAATTATCTCAACCATAACAGCGCAATAAAAAAATGGGCACGGGCCCTGTGAGTGCAGGAAACCCAGCCCATGTTTATGCTGAAGCCTCCTCTTGGCTGGGGTATGAGGAGCTGGGCCTCAAGAATCCCAGGCACAGATCCTTGGGCCCAGGGCTTTATCTCCACGCTTTCTCCTTCCTCCCATTGTCCTGCCTGGCTTCCCACAGCCCCAGGCCAAGGGCCCAGCTTTGTTTGCAGGTCACAGAGTGGCCCTGGCTGCCCCAAGATGCAAGGTACAGCAGAATAGCCGTTCCCCTCCTGGGGACACATTCCTTTTAAATCTGTCCCAGGTACCCTCCCCCTCATGGCTTTGTTTCCTGAGAGGCTTTGAGGCCACCACATCCCCTCTCCCTGCCCCCAACCCAGACGACTGGTAATCAGAGGCCCCCAAAGAGAAGGAAGGCAACAAATTACCATTCTAAGTGCATGCCCAGGACCAGCAACGTGGAATGCTAAACTATGTCAGTTAGGAGGGGCATGAAATGAGAGGTGTCAGCGCCCCCCTCCCTGGCAGAGGGGAAAACCTTGGAGGGAAGATGCAAAAGCACGGGGAGCCTAGAGATTTCTTAGAACTCAGTGGAGCTCAAAACTCAAAGGCTTTAGCTCCAAACCCCCAACGGTGACTGCGAGGCAGGTCTTAACAATGAGGGAAGACTTTTGAAATGGAATAATTATCTCAACATTAACAGCACACACACGCACAGAACCCAGCATGGGCCTGTGAGTGCTGGAGCTGGGGGGTGGGGTGGCCAAGACCAAGCCATGTGCTTTAACTGATTTACGGCAGCTGGCCACAGAGCAGAACTCCAGTATCTGTTCTCCGAAAAAACAATCCCCGTGGATCCTGGTGTGCCCGTGTGAGCGGGACAGAAAAACCCAACTCCAAGTGGACAGCTTCTTTCTCCTTCTCTTCTTCTCCCTCCTCCAGCTACTCGACTCCAAAGAGCTTGTCTGTTTCAGAGAGTGATGTAAAGTGCTGACGACAAAAATACCTCACAGCAATATCAACTCTGTTCACTTTGGTCTTAAACCTACATCAAGACCTTTCATTTCTGAGGATGCGACCAAGGGAGAGTTGACGGGGATACGGGGATGCTCACAGCAACAGCTCCCATTCATTCGGCTAATCCTCACGTGACTCAGGGAGGGTTTTTACAAAGACTCAGAAAGATCAGAAAGCTGCCCGATGTCACACAGCTAGTGGGTGAAAGAGTGAGTACTTGAGCTCAGCTCCACTGCTTGTGCCAACCCCATTCTTTTAATCTCCTAAACGGGTCGGGCAACACTTAATATTATGCAGCTGGGAAAACGGAGGCTCAGGTGAATGACTTCTCTCTCCTTAGCCCTCAGGAGCAGGGTCTTCGTCTTTATTTGGGGTCTGACATTTTCCAGAGCTAGACTGTGTCTCCTCAGGCTGCTGCGCAGTGCTCTTCCGACACTGAAAGGGGTTGGAATTCCAGTGCAGAGGAGGGCGGCTGCTCCCCAGCACTCATACTCCCTCCACTTCCAGAGTGAAGAGTTGTTGCTGGGAAGGGGCTGCCCAGCCAGGAACTACATGTCCCAGCCTCCTGTGCACATATGTGACCATGTGATATGTTTCCACCAATGGGAGTGGGAGTGATGTGGGTACTTCCAGACTAATGTGATGAGGTAGTGGATGAGCCCTCGGTACCTTATCTTTCTCCTTCCATGGTAACCTTAGAAGCCACATATTGAAGAGGGAAGGAACTAGGGGTGTGGAAAGCTGCCCCCACTTTCACTGAACTGTTGCTGAGTGAGAAATAAATGTGCACTGGGTTAAGCTGGGGAGATCAGAATTTAGCACGCACAGCACACGGCACTGCCTTGACCCACACACTAGTCTTGGGCTCTCAATTATTACCGACCACCTCACCCACAGCCACTCTTGGGGATGCTGGGAAAGATCCTGGCAACGCTGAGACCTCCGATAGAACTTCGTGAATTCAGGAAACATTTACAGAGCACCTCCTCTACCTGGCCCCGTCTCATCAACACGTAAAGGTTCTCCTGTGTCTACATCGCTTTGCTGCCACCACATGCACAGTGGTGACCCTGTCTCTTTCCTGCCCTCCTCAGCCAGACTTCTCAAAGGAGTTGTCTGCCCCTCTGGTTCCATTTCTACAGCTTCCACTCACTTCTCAACCCCTCCAGTCTGGCCTCCCTCCGCAAACATCCCGAAAGAAACGGACCCAGCAAAGGTCATCTTTTCTCCATTACAGTCATGGCTTGGAGCATCGGACTCCTCGGAACGCCAGCTCCTGTATCTCATGGCCTCACCGTTCAAGGGCACAGCTGTCCACATGGCCTGTCAATGCCACTGACTCCTTCTGACCCTCACTACTATCTCGAGGGATCATTCGGCTCATTTTTAGAAATTTCTGTGGACATCTACTGTGTGCCAAACAGTGTTCAAGGAGAGGAAGAGGAGGCAAGAAGAAACAGTCCCTACTCCTGAGAAGGAAACGGAGGCTCGGAGAAGCTAAGTATCTAAAATAACAGCTGACAAGTAGTGGGGGAAAATACAATTTAAAAAAAGAGGAAAAAAATAAAATAAATCACAGCTGATTGGTGACATCTTGCTCACTGACTCAACAGACAGGAATCATCTGGAGAAGATGATCAATGAAAATGATGTTCTTTAAAAGGTTAAAACCTCATTATGAGCCTACCTCAGAATTCCCATATGGGGACAAAGAAAAGAAATAAGAATTCCAAGTTCATCTTCTCTTCTACCTTATTTTATTATCTGTAATGTCTAATTCAAAGCCAACTGCTCTCAGTAATCCCCAATGGGACCTAAGGCATGCCTTGGTCTTAAGTTTAGCTGCATGCAAAATAGTTCAATATCATATTAGTCTAAACCATTTGACCTTAAAAAAGGTTACATCCCCTCTCTGTGCTTCAGGCTCCCCTTGTGTACAACGAAAGGGTTAAATTAGGTGGCTGCTCGGGCTCCTTGCGTCCTCATTGTCTGTAACTCTAGGATATTCTTACTTGCTTATCAGACATCGGAAGTGGCCTCACGTGTCCACCTGGCCCTGGTGATAAGCTCACATTTTGTTGAGTGCTTATGTGGTGTGTGACAAGACTGAGTCATTTATCTTTCGCAACAGCCCTACAAAGCAGGTGCTATTGTTTTCCAGATGAGAATATCAAGGGGCAGAAGTTTTAAGTAATCTGCCCAAGGATGCAGGGCAAGTGGCTGAACCGGGATTTGAACCCTAGCAGGCTAGTTCCCCAGTGCTATGTTGCTACCACCCACAGTCTCATCTGTCTACAAGAGGCTTCGTCCACAGCTCCTGAGGAGTAGACAGTGGACTGCATGATCCCCTGCCTACTGGCCACAGCTGATTGATCCAGGGAGGACATCTGTGCTCGTTCAGGGCAGCCAACCCCTTGACCTTTAGAGTGTAAGGTATGGCCTGGGGTGGAAGGCATTCAGACTTGCACAGGGAGGCTCAGAAGGCACAGCCAGTTGGTGTGGGGAATGGAACTGAAACCTACGAGGGCTCAGCGTCCACTCACCAGATGGTTAAGGTCCAGATAAATTAGCAGAACACGCTCGTCAAAGCAGAGCCAGCAATAAGCCATCCTGAGAGAGCCTGACCACGGAGAGATTTCTTCAGATGGTTTTCGGGTTCCAGAAGCTCAGAGATGCCCCCATTTTTGTCCCTTGGATTTCCTTGAGCCCTGAGTGTATCTTGACAGCAACAGGCCTTGAGTGGCACCAGTGCAGGTGGCCCTCTGTCCCCTGTAGTCCTAAGGAGCCTGTGGAAACCAGAACCTCTGGGCAAATCGATTCCCTGCCTCCTTGCCAGATACCTCACAGGGTCTGACTGCACCCTTACAGAACCAATATGCTCCCAACAAGTCAGCCATTGGCTCGGGCTGTGGACACTCCTGTAATATAGAGATCTGTGCTGTCACAATATTTACTGTGATAGGATTTGGTAAACAGAGCATTGGTGTGAGAGACAGTCTGTATAAAAGCGGGGGGGGGGGGGGAGAGGGAGAGAAAAGAGGTTTCAAAAAAACCCCTTCTCAGATCAAGAAAATGGAAAAAGCAGAGTGCATAACAGAGGGGAGAAAAGTCAATTAAATCATGATAATTACTTCCACTACCATGCCCAAGAGCAGCGTGAGCGTCTATTAATTAGGATTTCCATGTTGACTGTGGCCGGTTGACTTCAAGGAGGCTGCCAGTGTGCTCAGTAATAACGCTCTCCTGGAGAGCAAACTGTGAAAATATTTTCACCCTGGCAATTAGCAGTTTTAAAGACACACACACACACACACTCGCACACACAGAGTCAGGTTCCGTGGGCCCCTGTGATTGGCATTAAATGCAACAGTCTCTGCAGTCCCCACCCCCACCCTGCAGAAGTCAAGATACCCCAACCCCATCCTTATAATTACCTGCTCCTCTCGGGTCTCTAATTAGCACAAAGAGGCTCGTCAGGGTGCAAATTCCTACACAAAAGCACATAACAGGAGCCTGCGGGAAGCAGAAGGGTATCCTGTCCAGGCCCCCCGCCACTGGCAAGACGGGCCCAACCCATTCAAGGGCCTGTCTCAAGGCAACGTGGAAGGAAGGAGGTTCAGAACAAGCTGACTCCATCCTCAGAACCAGATTCATATCTAGAAACCAGAAACATCGATGGCTTAGATACCAGTGAATATGCTACACAATCCATGAAACCTCAATCTAAGAAGGCGATGTTCCTTGTTCAGACAGTCAAGGGCCCACAGCGTTTGCTCAAGACGGGCCTATCAGGCCGGGCTCTGGAATGCCGGGCTTGGGAGTGGTGCACGAGATCACCTAGCAAATGGGGAGGTGGAGGCTCAGGGAAGTCAGGCTGTGGGCTTTTGGCAACAGGGCCAAGGCTCAGGCCCAGGCCTCTTGAGCCCCAGCTGGGGGTTCTTCGAGTTTTCGTATAGGCCATTCTAGGACACTTAGAAAATATGTGGTTTTATATATGTGATTTTACCTATTATAATATCAGTATAATAACTATTGCTACATAGTATCTGGCACACGAAAGAAGGTCGAGAGATAAATAACAGCTCATTCCTCCTCCCTCCCCCTGCAAGGGTAAGAGGCAGATGTTGGCTGCTGCGTTTCTGAGCCCTGGGGCATCAGCGGGAGGCAGGTAAGGCAGTGGGATGGCAACGGGGAGCGGGCGCTCCAGCTCTGCCAGGAGTGAAGCCAGCGCTGGCCTCCTCTCTTGCTTTTCAGGAGAGAAGCAGGAGGACAAACATGGGACACTAGGCCAGCCACCCCTCACCAAAGCCTGTGCCACTCTCCCCGCCTGTCCTCCTGATCAGCTGGAAACAGAACCCAGGCGAGGAGCTGGAGTGGGGGCCCTGATGAGTGTTCCCTGGTCCAGCGGAGCCAGGAAATCCTCTGGCCTCAGGGGCCCCAAGCTCTCCCTGGCCTCTGAGCTGGGGGCGGCAGAAGGTCAGGGTCAGGGCCCAGGAGGGAAGGATATATAGAAATAGCGTCCCCTGCACAGGCAGGGCGGCACTGGCACGGCTCCGGAGGAAACGGGCTTTCCTGTCGCTCACCGTCAGTTCTGCAGGGCCAAGTTAAACAACGAGGACTTGCCCACATCACCATCCAGCAGAGGCAAAATGTGGACATCCGGACTCACAGGCTGATGCTCCCTTCCCCCCTCGCCTAATAAATGTTTAAGGCCAAAAAGAACAGATCTTAGCACTCAGCGTGGAAAGGATCAGAGGTCTGCGGACAGACCTGACCTGCCAGCTTTCCGGATGGGTGGGCTCAGCTATGGGACTCTCCTCTCTGGCCTCAGGCACCCCAGCTACAAAGTAGGAATAAGGGCAGGTACCTCTGGGGACCACCGTCGGGCTGTATGTAAGCAACACCACACTGTCCTGGGCCACAGTGGCTAAGGGTTTGGACCCACGGTCAGGTGGCCTGGACTTCAGCTTCCAGGGCCTCACTTCCCCAACTGTGGAGCAGATGGGGTGGGGAACGGCCACCTCATGGGGGCTGCCCCTGACGCACTTTGCTTTGCACCTGGCACGTGGTATTGCTCTGTGAGTATGAGCAGTGGTTGCTATACGAGTCCTTCTGCACCTCGGGGATAGCCTGAGTTAGATCCCAAGTACTCCCTCCCCGTAACAGAACTACCCATCCTTACCCTTGCCAAGACCTCATATGGGCAGTGACCACCCACCCTTTGACCTTGGGCCTGACCATGAGGCTGGCTTTGATCAATGAGATGTCAGAGCGAAGGCATGGATGTTCCTGCATGTCCCTAGGGGGGCCCTCTTGTGCTCTGGTCAACTGTTGTGAGAAGAACATGTCTGAGTAGCTACCGTCCCAGAATAAATGCACAGAGCTGAATCGAGGCCCCAGCAGCTGCTGGTGCAAGACGGACAAGAGGCCCAGGGAGCAGACTCCAACCCAATCTGCACCTGGACCTGGAGTCCGGGCCAGCCCAGCCCAGTGGCAGTCCACCCCATAGCCCTTGAAGATAAATGTTGCTTTAAGCCACAGAGATTTGGGGGGTTTTGCTATGTGGCATTATTTTGGTGGCAGCATAAATCCCATTTTACTATGAGAAAGAAAGGCTATGTGACCTGCTCAAGCTCATCAGGGCTGACACCCAAGGCAGCCCCCAGGGCATGCCCTCAGCAACCGCTCCAGCACACTGGCTTAGCATGCTCACCAAGGACTAAGCAAGCAGGCCCAAGCACCTGCCCCTCAGGTCTCACACTTCGGAGAGGGGGCCTTCACTAGGGTAGCCCCGTCAGACTGCCTGGACCAATAACCACAGCGCTATAACAGAGCCTAGCCAGACACAGGATCCCTTGCCCTAAAGGTCACCCTGGCCTGGGCCTGGGCTCTCTGCTTTATCTCCCTCTTGTGCACCCTTTCAGGGGCAGACTGAGGTGAAGTGGGGAAAGAGGGAAAGCAAACAGCAGTCGGAAGGGAGAGCTGCCAGGCTCCTGCTGGGCCAGCCTACCTCCTGCTCCTGGACAGTGGGCAGCTTGGGATCCACATCCTTGCAGTGAACCTACACGCACTTGCAGCGGGAGAGAGGATTCGCTGGAGATGGCAGGCTCCAGGGGAACAGGAAGGGACAGGAGAAGTCAGCACTCTGCTAGGGCAGTCTCCACGCCTCCCCGGAGCTGGCAGCTGTCCCGGCAGGAAGAACTTGGGCTTTGCAGTGAGATGGGTTCCAGGTCTGGTTCTGCCCCTTGCCCGCTTCATGGCCAGAAGTAGGCTCTCCAGGCCTCAAAACCCAACACCTGGAGTGCAGAGAAGACTTAAAGCCCCACCCCCATGGTTGCTATGAGGACCTCATGAGTCATGAGCACTGGGCCGGCGTAAACTCTAGGGCAGTGTAACATGTCAGCTCTGATTATGCTCTGAGGTTAGTCTGTGCCAGGGGCGCCCACTGCACTCCATTCTGGTGAACCAGAGGGGACATACAGATGTTGAAGACAGGAAGGAGCACAGACATGTCCAATGTGGTCTTTAGTCATGTGATCCAGGAATGGCAAGCAGGTGGCATATGTGCAACTGCCTTTGATTCTCACCTGTGGCAGATATCACCAATCGGTTTCAGCATCTTTGATGATCAACCCGCAAGGGACCTCAGCATCCTCTCAGCCCAGTGTCCTGGCAGACACCGTCACTGGTCTGAATCGGCACTAATGGGAAAACCTATTTATCTTCCTAGTCTAGACTAACGGTCTTGTTTTACAGAGGAGAAGCCCAGAGTGGTCAGCAGACTTGCCCCAGTCCCACAGGAAGGCACGACAGTAACTCAGGTCTCTAGATTCTGGTGCTTTCTTTACCTCGCCAGCTTTTGTCACCCCGATGTGGATTTTGTTTTCTGAACACCCTAGGGGAGAGGAAGGGACTGGTCTTCCCTGTCCCCTTAGGCCCTGACTTGTGCAGCTTGGCAAGACCCTCCATTTTCTGCTGTACCCTCCCTCCCCGGTTTTCTCTGCTCCAGCCATCTAGCCTTCCTTATGTCCCTGGAACCTGCAGTGTTGTTCCTACCTTGGTGCCTTTGCTAGCCCCTCTGCCTCCTAATGCCCCCTGGCTGGTGGGCTCTCAAGCTCCACTCTCCACTGCCTTTCCTTAAAGGAGTCTTCCCTGGTCACATGATCTGAAGTGGCTCCACCCCTCAGCCCCATTGTTCTGCTCCACTGTCTCCTTTAATTGCCTTTAGTGTACTCCCTACAACCCGGGTTTATCTAAGGCATGTATTTATCACCATGGCATCTGCAGGGCCTAGAACAACACCCAGCATCGAGTAGGTGCTCAAGGAATATTTATTCAGTGCATTTCGTCAGTCCACAAACACCCAGATCCCCCTTTACACACACACACACACACACACACACACACACACACACACGCACGCACGCACGCAGGAGTGGGAGGTGCCGCCTCAGCTGGGCAGGCCCACAGACCCCTGCCCGAACTCAGAGGGCGCCCCTCAAAGCCAGAGGGCCAGCCAGTAGTGGTGCTGTGGAATGAGACCTCTGGCCTCTTCAGTCTCAGTCATCTTCTGGGGATGGGGACAGGTTTATTCGGTCCCTTGGTTTTAGATCAGAGATGGGTTGAGAAGACACTGAGATGATGGGAAAGATGCTCTCAGGCCCCAGTTCACCCAACCCCGTACCGGATCATGTGTCAGGCCAGCAGCCCCGCAGGAGTGCCCACTCCACATCACAGGCCGGAGTACAGGAGGGCAGACCTCCAGGGGGAGGGCAGACCTCCAGGGGGAGGCCTCTGGCGCCCCAGCTGCACGCCTGCCAAGCGCCTACTGAGCTCTCAGGGCCTGGACTTTCTCCCTGAGGGCCGGTAGCTCAAGCCTCTGTGCTTGCTCTTGCCCCTCCCCTCACCCCTCCTCACTCACCACCACCAGCTGCCACTCTGGAACCTTCCTGGTGCTGCTCCCTCACACGACACCCATTTCCACTTCAAAACCTTGGCTCTTGCCATTTCCTCTGTCTGTAATGTTTTCTGCCAGCCCTTTGCATGGCCAGGTTCTTCTGATGGCTCAGGTCCTCACACAAATACCACTTCCTCAAAGGGACATGGACCAGGCCTCACTGTCGCTCTCTCACGTTACCCTGTCTTACATCCTCGCATCGCTTTCACTCTGTAAAAGCATCTTATTTATTTGCGTTATTTAGTTTTTCTTTTATCTGTCTGCCCTCAGATTTTGAAGCCCATCAGGCTCTGTCCTGCAGGCCGTGTCCAGTCATTTTTCCATGTAGCGGGTCTACTACAGGGGCTAGTGAGCTACTGACGAATGGATCCCCGTGGGATCCAGGCCCCCCGGACAGAATTTCTCTCTGAAACCCCGGGGCGAACACGGGCATGGCATGCGGCATTGGGCAGACACTTCTCAAGTGTCATTCAATGAATGAGCTTCCGGCTTTCAGGGACTCAGTTCCTACATCTGTAAGATGAGGCACCGGGATAAGTGTGGCCGGAAACCTCCTGAAGGGGTTCCCACCTGCTGCTTTGGCGGCAGCGGGTTTTAAATAAGCAAATGAGTGAACGCAAGATTAGGTAGAGTTTTCATGAAGCTGAGCAACCCCCCCCCACCCTCCGCGTAGAGCTCTGTCCTTCCTATTTCGTGTGAGGAGGGGACAAATTTTCTTTGTTGCAATAATGGTGCTGGGAGAGGGTAGCTGTCTTTTTTTAACGTCCTTATTCTGCAACAGGAAGAGGTTGTCAACCAGATGCAGATGTCTCTCCTGATTTTTTTTTAGAAAAAAATTTTATTGGTAAAGGAAATGAAGTCGGGGACCCTCCGCCTGGAGCTCTGCTGACGTGCCACAAACAACGAGGCCCTTTCCACCACACAATGAAGAATTAAACCGCCTGGGGACTCCTTCTTTGCTTTTGTCTGTTTTCTATTTGGGGCTTCCTTTGAAAAAGTGGTTTTGCAGCTCTATAAAGTTTGACGCCCTCTGAAGGCTCCATCTCCAAGGGCCCGTTTTCCCAGGGTCTCGGTGCCCTGGACTCCTCTTTCCGCATCAGGGGAGTTGCCCCGACTTCTCTCCAGGTCTGGTTGTGCTCGCCTCCCGGGACATCAGCGATGGGCTGATGGATCCGCCGGCCCCAGGAGGGCTCTGCCCAGCCCACTGCGACCCTGCACGGTGGTCTGCCAGTCCTCTGTCCTCTGGCCACACACTCCTTACGAGGCAGGTTTTGTGCAAAATAAAATAAAATAAATAACAGCCCTTGAGGCGTATTTGCCATGCATGCGTCTGGGGCTCTGCTGCGGGGAGTGGTTGTGCCACCCCCATTACAGCCTCGTTCAGAAACACCCAGTGTCTTATTCAAGGTCACACAGCAAAGAAAGGCGCAAAGCCCGTTCTTAGGTCTTCCTCCCAGCAGCACCTGCTAAGTGGAAATTTCAAGAGCCCTTCGGCAACCTGTCCAGAACCCGAGAAACATCAGCCTGTCTCCAACTTACTCGCACTGCCCACAAACGCCGCGAGCTGCGCACCGAGGCTGTGCCAGGCACTTTAGCCCATTATCTTAACCCACAAATGCAAGCTTGTGCTACGGTGCCCACTTTGCCTTGTGGAAACTGAGGCTCGGAGAGGGTCTGTCAGTTGCCGGTGACTCCACAGGGGTCAGTGTGGCCACACTGGGATCAGGGCTGCCTCTGCTCTAAGCGCAGCCTCTTCCTTTGTGTCTGTCCCCAAGTTGTGGCCAGACACAAAGCCTGGGTGCCTGCCCACAGGCATTCAGCTGGCCTTTCTCTGCTTGGGGTCATGTCTCCAAAAGCAGCCTGGCTGAGCTCCTGCCTTGCAGAAAAAGGAAGCCCTGGGCTGCTGAGGCCAGGACAGACTTGGCAGGGCTGGAGGAAATCTGGGGCTTGGAGGCGGAGAACCCTCAGGGCTGCGCTGTGGGAGTTAGGGAGCTGAGCAGAGGGGGCCAGCAGCTCCTGCGAGGTGAGGGACCTGTTGGGCATCTGAAGGGCAGGCCTCATGGGGGGGAGGGAGCTACACAGAGAGTTACACAGCTGTGCTCTGTCACTTAATAATTAACTCTCACACACACAGAGGATTTGTCTCTGTCATGGAGCAAAATAAGCAATTTGTGCCCTTTTGTGTGCCCCGTGTGTGGGTGTGCGTGGGTGTGTACATCAGAAACAGAAAAGGCCCATCTCCTGGAGGAAGGAAGGAAGGACATAGCAACAACAATCACAGAACTAAGCCCCTAATGCACACCAGGCGCCTCGCTAAGCGCATTATAAGCTCGAGCTCATTTCATGATTACTGAAACCTCATGAGGGAGCTGGGGCCCAGAGAGGTTAAGTGATCTTGTCCTAGGTCACACAGCCAGGAAGTAGCCACGTTGGAATTTGAACCCAGGCCCGTAGATCTTCAAAGTCCATGCTCTTAGCTCTGGGTAAGGCTGCCCCAGCCTGAAGGCCTACCTGGCAAAGACCGGGGAGGCTTGTTTTGATTAATCACTGAGAGTGGAGTCCCCCCAGGTGCAGCATGGAGACAGGCCAATGGCCATACATGACACTGCTGGCCCTGCTCATTCATGGGGTTAACTGCGACAGTTGTCATCCTGGGCAGTGAGCTAACCCTTTATTCTCCTTCTGGGGGTTCCTTATTTCACCCACAGCAGCTGTCTTCATTGAGGAGCTTGTCAGCACCTCAAAATAGTGCTGTGATGAACTCATTGAACAAATGTTTGCAGAGCCCCCAGTTTTACACTGGGAGCTACAGAAAATGTTTTCAAAAAGACATAAAACATGGCACATGACATCTAGGAGTTTATCACTAGAACTGACTGCGCTTGTAGTTCTGATTCTGCTTCCAAGACTAATTCCAGAGTGTGCCTTCCTCTCCCTCTCTCTTTTCTCACATCCCCCGAGTGGCGCTGAGTGCCTAATGGAGGCAGTGAAAGTCCCCGAACACCGGATTATGTCAATAGCCATCAACAGAGACACGGTCTCTCAGTTGGACAGTAACCAGGGGAAAAGCGGTGGCTACAGTGTGAGAAGGAACGGGCATGCATGTGAGTCTGTGTGTGTGTGCACGCAAGGGAAGTGGAGGGATTTAAACTATATTTGTAGAACCAGAAGTCTGCTATTTCGGGGCATGAGACAGATATAAAACAAATTCTTTAATTATAAATACCTGCAGGTTTAGTAACATTTAAAATATGATGCATCTGCCCTGGCTGGTGTGGCTCAGTGGATTGAGTGCTGGCCTGTGAACCAAAGGGTCATGGGTTTGATTCCCAGTCAGGGCAAATCCCTGGGGTGCAGGCAAGGTCCCTAGCAGGGGGTGCTCAAGGGGCAACCACACATTGATGTTTCTCTCCCTCTCTTTCTTCCTCTCTTGTCCTCTCTAAAAATAAATAAATAAAATCTTTTTTAAGAAATGGCTCATTTGCCTATTGCTTTAAAATTTAAGAAAAGTGATATCTACCCCCCAAATTGAAAAAATAGGTACACAAACAAGCAAATGTGCACGCATGCTCACGGCAGTACTCTTCACAATAGGCACAAGGTGGAAACAACCCAAATGTCCATCAACAGATGGATGGAGAACCAAATCATGATGTGTCCATACAGTGGCACATTATTCAGCCATAAAAAAGAACGAAGTACTGACACATTCCACAGCATGAATGAACCCCCAAAACATTATGCTAAATAAAAGAAGCCAGGAGAAAGATGCTACTTATTGCAGGATGCCCTTTATGTGCAATATCCAGAATAGGTAAATCCATCGAGAAAGAAAGCGGATGCACTGGAGGAGGAGGAGAACGGGGAGAGACTGCTTCCCCGGGGGAGGGCGTTACTTTGGAAGGATGACAAGGGTTAGAACTAGAGGAGCAGTTGCACAACACTGTGAATGGACTGAATTATTCACTTCAAATGGTTGATTTTAGTTACATGAATTTCATTCAATAATTTTTTTTAAGTTAAGGAATGGCCGAGCTTTCCTCTGTACGAAGGCAGCAGGGTGGTGCGGGCAGAGTGCCGGTGACCGAGTCAGCCCTGGCCCTCCTCCCGCTCTCTCCATGTCTGACCCTGGCTCCTGAGCAGGCACGTGTGTGCTCTCCCTGCCTCGGTCCCCTCCTGTACAGAATGGGGCCTCGCCAAGCTGTGTGGGGTCCAGTAGGTGCTGTTTGGGAAAATGATTTTGAAAATGTGTGATGTATTAAGTGAACATTTACTGAGGGTCGAGTTCCTGTTCTGAGCATTTTCACTGTCTATCTCATTTAATCCGCATAACAGACGCATTTTACAGAACAGGAAGCTGAGATTTACAGAGAATCATGGGTAGAGCCAGGTTTCGAGCCCAGGCTGCTCTACCGGTGACATCACACTGCCATACTAGTTAGATGACTCAAGAGAACTGGCTAAACTCTGCCCAGCGCATCTCAGGATAAACACCCAGCACCAACCCTCTCCAGGTTCACAAACCCACCTCTGCATCAGGTCAGCATCGAGCAAAGACCTGGGTCTCTCTGCTCACGTCTCACCAGCTAGCGCCCTTGGCTTCTCAAATAGCTTCTTCCTGATTTCTTGGCACCACTGATGTAAATTTCCCTTAAAGTGAACTTCAAATTCAAATCCTTTTGTTACAAAAACAACATCATTGAACTTTCTCCATGTGCCAAGTGCCATGCTGGGTCCTGGGGAAGAAGAACTGAATAAGCCCATGCCCCAGCTTCAAAGAACTCACTCACAGTGGAGGGAAATAGGGAAATAAACGAGTACTCTCCAGTATTATGAACTCAGTGACGGATGTCTGCTCAGGGAATGCTGGGCCGTGTGTCCAAGGGACTCACAGGCAGCTCAGGGTGGCACAGTGTTTGTTAAGGCAGACTCTGGTCCTCATCCTGCTTCTGCCCTAGCTGAGCTGTGTGACCTTGGGCAAGTCACCTCATTCTCTGTTCCTCATTTGTAAAGTGAGGCTAACTGTACCTGCCTCGAAGGGCTGCGCTGCGGGTCAAATAATCGAGGCCACGTGAAGGGCTCGGCGGGGCCTGACACCGGGCCGTTGATGTATGACTAGCACTAGCTTTTATTATGACCATGGTCTCTGCCGGTGTAGGGTTCAGCACGGGAAGAAGTTAAGGCACAGAGTTCAGGAAAGACCCGTAGTGAACCACAATAAATCCAAACGCCACACTAACTCAGGCCCCGTGTCGAGCGAAAGTCCGTGTAGAAATGCGAGCCCTGCACGAATGCGGGCGATCAGTAGTCACCACTAACCACGGCGAGGGAAACATAACCCAGAAGGCTATCCACAAACCCAGGTCCACTGGGAAATGCAAATATCAATTTCCAAGAAACGTCAAATTATACCCCTCTCCCTGTGTAGCTGCCAGGCCCCGGGGAGTAATTTCATGTTCAAATTGCTTTTTAATCCCATGAGACTGCATCCCTCGCCCTCCACCCCTGTGGTCTCCAGAGGCTGCCTCGGGACCATATCACTGGCTCCCAGGCTGCCAGGAAAATGTGAAAGTCAAAGATCAGGTGATAAACCCCGGTGTCTCCGTCCTAGAAAGACAGGTGAAGAGTATCAGCCTGCGGGATGCCTTGACCTCGGGAATCCTTCCTTATGTACACAGAGATGCGGGATTTTCTGGGCAATTTCCTGTCTCCTTGCCTGCACGAAGTCTGGCTGTCATTACAGCTGTTCTCTGGACCCAGGTTCAGAGACACCAGTCCCTAGGGTGGTAGCAGCAAGGTGCTGGATGGAGCAAGACAGTGGAGGTTTCTAATCCTCCCTCCACATCTTCTAGCTATAAGACCTTGGTCAGGGTACTTCAATTCTCTGAGCCTCAGTGCCCCCATCTGTAAAATGGGAATAATAGCACTTTTCTCGGGGGGGTTGTTGCAGGAGTAGTAAAAATTTATCGCAGTACCTGGCACATAGTAAGAGCTTAAAAGCAAACACACGACAATAACAACAAAACACCAAAGCCCCCTGAGTTGCTAAAACAGTATCTTCTCCTCACCCCACTCCAGCCTCAAACTTGCAGGAGGCTGCTTCCCAGACACTCCCCAGGGTCAAGCATTGCAGGGGACTCCTCCAGCTCAGAGCCCTGAAACCCAGCGAGCCCCACAGCGCCCCCTCTGGAGTCTGGGTCTGCCTTGCAGGCTGGGTCCCACAGATATCTCCGCTTTGACAGCCACACTGAGCCTACATCGGCTCTCCCTCTGTGCTGAGCTCCACACTCCACAGGAACGATCCCCTCTGTGCCGCAGGGGCTCCCACCACCCCCACTTTACAGAAGGGGAAGCTGCTGCTCCAAGGTACCAACTGAGCTTCCTGAGGTTCCCCGGCCAGTAAGCAATGCAGCTAAGATTCAAACGCAGGTATAAATGGCCAGACTCTCAAATCCACTCAGCCAGTGTCCCCAAACCATAACCCCCTCACCACGTCTGCTACATCCACAGCCACCGCATGCCACTTTCACTCCTGATCCTTATTCCCCCTGTGCTGTTCTTCACTGAATCCTGTTTTTCAAATGACTTAAAACCTACTCAGTTTTTACACTTAACCTTGTCTTATGTTATCTAGGAAACCATGGGATTGATGTGTTAAATATACCTTATTAAATACTCACTCAGGTAAGTGTATAACCATTTAAATGAGAAGTGTCCGAGTTCCCGAGAGTCCCAGCTAAAATCTTCGGACGTGACACGTGATGCTGACTGCCGACGTACTTCCTCCCTGCTCTGGAAGTGGCGAAGGAACCAGCCACCCAAAGTTATGTTTGATTTCAATCTGCCAAGGGCTTCCTTGATTATTCAGCCAATGTTCCAAAAAGTGTTGGATTGAGAGTCTGTGGAATTAGAGTGTTCTTCCAGTCCCGAGGCAAGTTAGACAGGTTTTTGTAGCGGCACAAGTGTCATAACAAGGATAGCGCGGACAATTTTCTTTAGACGGCCAATCAAGGGTGAGGCTGTCCATGCAGACACCACAGGTGCTGCACTTCAGTTTCTAGGGGAAGACCCTGGCTTCTTGGACGCCCCGACCCCCTGAACAAGCCACGCACAAGTTCAGTGATGTGGGTTGTGACGAAGGAGGCGGCACCCGACATGCCGCACCCCACAGGCACTTAATCATTGTTAGGAACTACACGTGTTGAACTTCATAAAGCACAATGACATTTTAAAGGCGCAAGGTACACTGGATTGAATAGTGCCCACGCCCCAAACTCCTTGTCCATCGGAACCTCAGAACACGGCCTTATTTGGAAAAAGGGTCTCTGCAGATGTAGTGAGGACGAGGTTGTACTGGTTTAGAGACATTAGAGCCCATGATTGCATCCTTGTTAGAGGAGAGTCTCCTCTACAGAAAGACAGACCCACGGAAGGAAGACGGCTGTGCAGAGACGCAGTGACCAAGGAGCCCCAAGGGCCGCCAGCCACGCCGGGAGCTGGAGGAGCAGGCAGGAGTGAGCGTGGCCCTCGCTGGCACCTGATTCCCTAATTCTAGCTTCCAGACATGTGAGATCACATTTCTTTTGTTTTAAGGCACTCTGTTTATGGTCATTTGTCACAGCAGCCCTGGGAAACTGGTACAGAAGACAAATACGGGAGGCCTGGAGAGACCAGGCAACTGAGGTGAGACCCCGCGACTAGTTCATCTCATAACTAGGACTGGACTCAGGCTTGCAGCCTGGGTCCTGAGCTCTCCCCAAGAAAAAGTCACTTGCTAGCAACCGGCAGCCAGAACACAGGTTGGCCTCCAGGCCCTACACACCAACCTGCCCTCACTTATGTGAACATGGAAGAAAATCCTCAGATGATATTTGCCTCAGTGGGAGCAGCTTTCTGCACCCGCCCCCAACTTCTGCAACACAAAGAGCTGTGACAGTGGCCAGAAATGCCACCTGTTATTAGCAAGGTCTCTGCGTGTTTTCACTGGTTTTCTGGGCAGAGGTGTACCTCTGCGGCCCCCCTTAGAGCTGGCTTCAATTCTGCCAAGGAGTCCCACCCAGGCAACGGTCAGACCGACCTTTATGAGAAATGGTGACCAGCACGGTTTCTTCGGGGTGGATGTCCCCGGCTGCTTCGGTCTGCTGCGATCAGGAGGAACCACTCACACTTCCAAGCTGTCAGTCAGACAAGCACTCCCAGCACCCCCAAGGATGGCCGGCCGCAGCTTCGCTGCTTGGCGCAGCTGACCAGGAGAAGCTCCATTATTTCTCCATACACTGGTGTCTCCCCAAGTCTCTCCCAGGTGCCCCTGGGGGCCGGCTCGTGGCTCACAGCTCACCCCCCTTACACACCCCACACTGTTTTTGTAGCTCTAACCTCCATCCCAGAAACCATAAGGCGGGGGAGGGGTGGAAGGGTTCTCATGCTTTCTCCTCTATCTTCTCCCCAGCCCTCAGACCTCCTCAGAAATGCAGTCTACTGTTGTTTTAGGCTGGGGATTGTAAATGCCTTTGGACTTGAAAGAAAAATTTAGATCCAAACCTTAAAGATAAACATACCATTGCAAGCATGACAGCCAGCAGAGGGGAGCTTTGAAAGCTTAGCCTGCAAAGAATCACTCTTCCACTGCACACTGGTCCACAAATGTTAGCTGAGGGGCTTCAGAGGGCTAGCTAGACTCAGGGCTGAACTGAGACGAACTAGGCCTCCCCGCCCTCCCTCCCTCTTTGCCTTCCTCCCTTCCTCCTTTGCTCCCTTCCTCCCTCTCTTCCATCCACAAAAACATATCAAGCTTTTCTATTGCCAGGCACTATACCTTTTCACACCTGGTAGGGCCTGGAAAACATCGAGTATGGAATTGACAGGAGGTAAATAAAATTACCTCCACCATCCTCTCCCCATACACTGTCTCCATCCACCACTGTCCCCTACCATTGAGGGGGGCTGGGGGGGTGTCCCAGCTTACCATGCAGCTCAACGTTAAAGTAATAACATTTAAAATATTGTTTATTTATTCTTGAGTAATGTTTAAATAATAACATTAAAATAACACGAACGACAGCAATGATGAACTCCCTGGGTTCAGGAGAGGGTTTCCCCAGTGAAGCCCTCTGTGTCATTTTCTTTCACTGTTTCCTCTTCTCTCTCACTGGCTTTGGGACCAGTCTGGACACACTGAGGTTCTCTATCTCCCGGCTAGATGCTGGGGTCCCCCCACCCACAGGCCCCACCCACCTCCCCTCTGGGTTCTTGAGTCCAGAAGGGGGCACATGCTTGTATGTGATGCGCACACCCCATCGCCCTGCCTGGGGGGCAGCCCTGACTTCCATCTCTTTGCTGCTGGTCCCTCAGCTCCTGATTTGGCTCCTGTAATCCATTCTCCAGGCAGCGGCCAGAGATTTACTTAAAATGCAAATGAGAACCCAGAGCTCCTCTGCTTAAAACCCTTGGAAGGCTTCTAATGGCACTTAGAAGAAAGTCCAAACTCTTCAAAGGCCTGCAGCCCCCACCCCACCCCTCTCCCTTTGTCTCCCAAGGCTCGCCCTACCCACCCAGCCATCCCCAGCTTTGCTTCTCTGGGTCCCTGAGCACACCTCAGAGACTTCGTGATTGCTGTTCCCTTTCATGGGAAGACATCGGGGGTCTGCCCGACACCAGTGCTCCTCCACACCCTCTACTGCCTTCAGCGCCTGGTGAGGGACTCTCCCCGTTCCTGATGAGGGAGTTTAAGTAGAAAAGGGAGGGTGGGGATTTGTCCAACATTTGACTGGGTGCGAAGGATGAATTAAGTTTCTCAAGTCTAGAGATGGGCCCTGGCTTGGGTTTGAATCCCATTTTACTTCTTCGTAGTGGTGTAACCTGGGCAGTGACTCCACCTTTATGTGCCTCAGTTTCCTCATGTATAAAGCAGGATTGAAGGTGGGAGCTCATCTCTGAAGCACTCAGATGACCCCATTAAGAAGACCTGCCCATAAAGGGCTCCATGCACCCTCAGCAAGTCCCGCTGCCACAGGAGAGGGCCCGCCCGACCAGGCTCTCTGCAGCCCGCCACGCCCTGGGAAGCCGAGGGAGAGCACGGGTCTGACGGGCGCCCCCAGACCTCGCCCCCGGCACAGAGAGGGCCCTTTCCCCCATGAAACGTCACATCAGGTCTGCAGGGGGCCAAGCAGCAGCCCTCAGGGTGTGGCAGTAAGACACCTAGCCAGCCTCCAATCTGGACTCCCATTCCTGGGGTGGTGGACAAAGCGGATGTCCCAGGCACTGGTGGCCCCTGGAACGCATCTTCGAGAGGCATTGCCCGCTCAGAATCCAGGATCACTCAACACCTTGCACGTCTTTCCTGCCCTGGCCAGGGACTACTTCAGCTGAACGTCTCCTTTATTCATGGAGATGGGGGGTGGACCTGGGACTTGGAACTTTGGGAAACATAGTGGGACACTTTGCAGCCAGATCTGAGCCAAAAACAAAACCTGTGCAGAGGAAAGCAGGGCTTCCCCAAAGCCCAAGGCCCAGAGCCTGCCCCTTCCTTTACATAAACAAGGCACCAATAACCCTGCTTTGTGAAGGCAGCTGAAAAGGTCCAGGCAGATTAACCGACACTCCCAGGCCCCTGGGTGGGTAGCTGGTGGACCTGGATGGAGCGAGAAGACCACCCACCTGCGTGGAAGCCAGGCGCACCTGCGTGGATGACCAGGGCTCTGATAGCAGAACCATCATGATCACCGTTCCACAGGTGAAGAAACAGGAGGGAGACTGGAGTGGGTGTCCAACCGGATGGTCTCCTCCATCTCCCACACTCTTACCCACTGCCCTGGGGTGCCTGGCTCTCGCAGGCGTGGTTCATTTTCTGTCACGTGCCCCGCGGCTCCCCAGAGCTGACGAGGTTTCTCCAGATGCCGCGTGCATGCTACTTTATTCCTTCCACATGCCCGGCTCTGTGCTAGCAGGCACAGGGACACCAGGAGACTAAGCTGAGCCAATACAACCGATGCAGGAGCTCGCTCCACTGAGACAGACGGAAACAGACAAATCATTAAAAAACTGCCAGTTATCCTCAGTTTGGCAGAGGAAGCAAAAAGGCGCCGTAGTGGAGAAAGAATCTAATATTTTCATTCAGAGAAGGTAACGTTTAGTTTACGGCTTTAATGGGTGATTTCGGGAATGTTCTAACATCCGCACAGACAGGATACCCCAATGAACCCCACGTACCAACCCCTCCGCTGCCGCGATGCTGCCATTCTTGTTCTGATGCTATTTTGAAACAAGTAAGTAAGCACATGCAGTTTAAAAGGCAGCAGACTGGGGCTCAGAAGATCTGAGGTTTGGTACTGGCACCGCCCTACACCGGCAGTGTGGCCTGGGACCGTGGGTCAGGCCCCCGCAGCCCGCAGCCAGGGAGGGGTCCCTGCGTGGCAGACCGCCATCGTGGCCTTCCCAAAGTCTCCGTTCCCAGGAGACAGCCTTCCGGGCAGACACTGCGCCTCTGTGGGGTGGTGGTGGGGGGGGGGGGACTCTGCAATTAGCCCTGATTTATGATCTGACAAACAGCCTGAAAAGTCATTGCCCACTCCACCCAATCCTGGGCAGACCCCTTTCAGAGAGGGGGGCCACAAGGGGCCTGGGAGATATCTGGCCCAGGTGGGGCAACCAGAAACTTCTGCAGACAGGTGTCACCCAGAGTCCTGCGGGTCAGCCCAGGAAGAGGTGTCCCGAGGAGATGTTTCAGAGGCACTCTAAGCGAAGGGTCCCAACACTGCACAAATACAAGCCCACTGGTCAGACAGGAAAAGCCCTGGACCGGGTGGCCAGCTCTCATGGACACAGCGGCTTGTCTGCCCCGGGTCCCCAGTCTCTCGCAATAACTGGACTTTCACTCACAGTGCATATACTCTGTCGACCGTCACCATGGGCAAGGAGCAACCCTCCTCCTGCCTCGGTTTCTTCTCCTGCAAGAATACTAGCAGCCACCTCAGGGGGTTGTCGTGACCGCAGAGATCATAGCCAGCACTTAGAAACACTCAATACACGCTGCTCCTGACCACGCCCCTGGCGGTGGTGGCCACTCCCCGCTTCCCATGCCAGGATGCCAACGCAGAAGCCCTTGCTTGTTCACTGTCATTCTCTCACACTTGAGGGGCTGGTAGATGTTTGCAGAATTAAAATGAACTGAATATGGGTCGGGGAGACCTGAGGGAAGGACGCAATGCGACCTAACAAAACCGCCGGGTCTGAGGCCGACACTGTTGTTCCAATGGGTGGTGGGTGTGGGTGTGGACATGCAGGGGCAGTGGAGTGGGGGCAGGGTACGGGCTCCTGGGTCCGAGAAAATCCCTCTCCCCGCCAGACCAGTTTAGTCTGGTTTTCCAGGGGACAAGGTTCAGGGAGGTCTTGGGCAAGGCTGAGGAATGTTCCACAGGGACCCTAGGGAAGGGGCAGGAGGGGCCTACAGCTTCACAAGGGTTCCATTGTGTCTCCTCTGCACTGGCTGCCCCCGACAAGTGGCCCAGTCTCTGGGGAGCTCCCACAAGAACAAAAACGGAGGGAAGGGAAGGGTGAGGTGGGGGACAGGCTGGCTGGGTCGGAGCCTGGGAGAGGGGGCGGAGGGGGCTCAAATGCCAAGTCATAAAGGCCAGGGCGGGGGTGGGGCTGCGCTGCGCTGGGCTCCCCTGGTCGGCTGGTCCCATTCCATTCAGTGAGGAGGGGTGTGGCAGGCTGGAAAAGCAGGAGATGGCCGAGGCTGGACAGGGCCGAATAAAAGTCCTTTATTTGCCTTAATATCCCTTAAATGCACAAACTTGAAACCCTAAACCTTCTCCGTCTATTTCTTTTGGATGTGGCTGTGCCTGGCAGAGCTTCTCCCTCTTGCTTGAGCTCCTGACCAAAATTATACCAGTTTCCTGTTTAAAACTCTCCAATTCTGAACACTTCGGAGATGCTCAGCGTTGGCTCCAGGATGGCTGGGGCAGGGCAGGGGTGAGGGGGGTGCAGCCCAGGGGAGTTCAGACTTCAGCTAGCTATTCAGATACCACATTGGAGGCCCCAGTTTGGCTGGGCCAGGGTCCCAGACTGATGGGGGAGGGCCTCTGGCCCCTAGCAAGATAGAGTAGTGGTTAGGCTGGGGGCAGAGGGGCTCCTCTGGAACCTTCATGTGACCACACCCTGGTTCTGCTACTTCCTAGCTGTGTGACTCGGGCAAGCCACCTAATGCTTCCAAGTCCTGCTTTCCTTATCTGTAAAGGAAGGATGTCGATGACAGTACCCATGTCCCAGGGCTGCTGTCAGTGAAAGTCTCAGGGACCCTGCTTACAACAGAGGCTGGCCCAGAAGGAGGACTGAGTGAGGGCTAGCCGTCATTTTGATGCTAATAATGGCACTGTCTTCAGAATAACCCTCAACCACAGAGAGAGATTTCCCAAGAGTTAAGTGTGGGCGGGCACTCTGCCCCTCTGACCCTCCTCAGTGACAGCCAGCAACTGAGCAGGTGGGAGGGGGGCTGGTGGCTTGAAGAGCCTTTCTGGAAGTGTGTTCAGATCGTGATAAGAGGACCAGCAAAAAAATTAAAAACTTTAAAAAGTAAATAGATAGATCACCAGAATCTGGAAAATACTGGCTCAACCCAAGTTAAATAGGATCTTTTGTGCAAGACTCATCAGAGGCTTTTGGGGACCCCATATGCATCCCAGGAAGGGAGGTAGAATGCACACCGGTTCCCAGACTCTGCTGTACAGTCATTTAGAGGGAGGGTTTGTGTTCCGTGTCACCCACTCAGGGAAAGGCTGGATGCTATTCCACCTTAGGCACAGGAGTATCATTAATTCTTCCTCTAATTTACTCACACTTTTCGTCCCTTCCTGAGCCCTCTCCTCGCTCTCGTGAGCCCATGCACTCTGCACACCATCCCTGAGAACTTCACCGGGTCAGGCCCTGCACCAGACGCAAGGGCGGTAGAATGACGGCTCTGCCACAGAACCGTCTGTGAGAATCTTTCAGTCTCCGTCAGGGAGACACCGCAGGTGTGTCTACCTCTCCCCCACTCCCGTTAACGGGAGGACTCTTCTCCCAGATGTTTAGGCTCAAAATCTGTTAGTCACTCTTTATCCCTCATATCCATCAGTAAGTTCTACCAGATCTACCCTAAAGGATGTCCGAAATCTAACCTCTGCTCAGCATTTCTCACTGATGCTGCCCTGGGTCAGTCCCCGCCATCTCCGGCCCGGGAGCCATGGTCATTTCCTCCTCACCGATCTCCCGCTCCCACCCTTGCCCCACCAGTCTTCTCCACAGAGTTAAGTACAATTAGATCACGCTACTCCCTTGTGTAAAACTGTCTAACCACTTCCTCTCACACTAAACTAAAAGCAAACCCTTTGCTCTGTCTTGCAAAGCCCCCACAATCCTACCTCACCACACCACTCACACACAGTTCACTTTGCCACTCGCTACACTCCACATGCTGGATTCCTGGTAGATCTCACCCCCGGGCCTTTGCACATACTGGTCCCTCCGCCTGCAATGCTCTTCCTCTGGAGCCTCACACAGATATCAGGAGTCCGCCTAATTGTCCACCTCCTCAGCGAGGCCTTCCCTGACCATCCCCTTCAAGCCACTCCTCCCATCTCGACCAGTCACTGCCACATTTTCCTGTCTGTTTCCTTCACAGTAGCACCTCCACTGGAAAGTTTTATATTTTGTCTGCTTCCTCACTTCTTTCCGCTCTCCTTGCACTGGAAGGGAAGAAGCTCCATGAGGGCGGGGCGTTTTCTTATACATTGCTCCAGTCTCTGCACGTGGATAGTGCCTATCCGCACTCGATGCTCCAGAAGTACGAGCTGAACGGATGGATGAAGGAGAGTGCTCAGTAGACAGTGGTGGGGGCCGTCACTGGGTGTGATCACTGAGCACGATCCGTGGGCCCAAAGACAAGACCCAGGCTCCAGGTCCTGGGCAAAGAGCCAGGAGTCTGCCCCACTGGGGAAGTTGTAGCTGAGACCGTGTGTTGTGCCAAGTGCTGGGTGAGGCACTTTTACCCACAGGAGGTAACTTCAAAACCTGTCACATCAACCCTGAGAGGTTGGTTTCATCCCCCTAATTTTAGCTAAGGTCACACAGCCAGTCCATGAAACAGATTACCAAGAAGTCTTTTACTCCAGAACCAGTCCACCAGCGTAGACTGTGGGGAATGAATGAATGAATGAATGGACCTTCTAATCTGCCAAAATGAGGAGCCCCTCACCCAGCTCCTCAGCCCCTCCTCTCATATTCCTTAACTCCCCACCCTCCTCAGGGCATAGCCGAGGCTCAACTGCCCACAGTCTGGCTTGTGAACTCACTGGCCGTGTGCCTTTGAAGGAGTCAACTTCTTGGAGCCTCTCGTTCTCATCTGTGAAATGGGCAGAGTGAGCCTTGCCCTGCCTGCCTCGCTGGGTGGTGGTAAGAAATCAGACATGAGGGCTCATTACTAGGGACTTCCTCGTGGCCTTAATGAGCAACTGCTCCCAGGAATACACGCATTGGAAAGAATACTGAGGTCAACGCTCATCTAGTAGTAGAATTTCAGGTCCAGTGACACCTGCCAAGGATGAGGATGCTACTTCGGGTCAGAAGATCCTCCTGGTGCCCTCAAAGCCAATAATGTAAGAAGCCTCCCCAGCCATAGCCCTGCCCAGTCCTGACCACGCCTTCCAAGCCAGTGTCTCAAGAGTGACTGTTGGCTTGAGAAAGCCCTGCAGACCCAGGAATATGCATACTGACATATGCCCTGTTGTTGCTTTAATCTGCCGGCCAGGGCAAGAATGCATGGGGAAGACAAAGGAGGGGTGAGTGAGCTCACGCTGGCCTGGGATCAGCAGGCCTGGGGTTTGCTTGTTCCCAAGTGACTGAGTCTATCCCTGTTCTTCCCTGGTCACTAGTTCCCTTGTGCACACACAGCGGGGAGTAAGGGAGAGAGACATCACCAGCGTCCTGCCTTCCCTGACATTCTGGATTCCACTGTGGACACTGTAAGCAGAACACACCCCGGAGGGGCTGGCAGTAAAGTTCAAACAGCAGAGGCCCAGCCTGAAACAGGGACACTGGCTTGGCCTGCCCACCTGGCCTGGAGCGCTGGGTTCTTGCTTCCTATCTCCGTGGTGTGAAGGTAGAACACTTCTTTGGTGATGGCGAAGGAACCCACAGGGTGTCAGTGGGGCAGAGGACCCTGACACCCATTTCCACGAATCAGCAAAATAAAAGGTGAAAACCACTCTTTTATTCCATGCTCCTCCACGGCATAAAACACACACCTCCGCGTCATTTGCCAGTGAACTCTGAAGTATGAGCATAAGTAATTTACAATGACAGAGTCCTCAAAATAAGTTAGCAAGAACCAGGAGCCTCCATGTTCCCCTCCTCCTTGACACCCTGGGAGTTCTCAGTGGGCTGTTCTGTAAACGCTGATGACCGTGGGCAGAGGGTCTCCTGGACACCGAGACAAATGAGTGCGGTGCACTCAGTGCAGCAAGGGCGAGAGAAGGGACTGCGGAGGTAGGGACACTCAAAAGGACTTCCAGGTGTGTGTGCAGCCATGCACGGCCTTGTGGTCTGGGGTGGGCAGTGCAGGGGACAGGTCGTGTCTGTGGGCTACGACGCTACATTCAGCCGGTCCCAGATCACGCCAGAGTCACAGAAGGCCCTTGGAGCAAGTCTGCAAGGGCTCAGGGCATGGAGGTGGCCCCATGTGTCTCCCTAAAAAAGAGTTGGTGCATCCCACAGCCACACCGCCTAAGGCCCCAAACCAGCTGGAAACTAATCAGATCCCCAGAAGGCAAACACTGATGCTGCTCCTATAGCAGAAAAGGGGGTCTCAGGCCCCAGGGGTCTAGACAACAAAAAGTGGCAGAAGTAAGGGGGCGTGTAAACCTACTGGAAGTTCGGTGCCTGTCGATCTTCACACCTGCGTGCCACAGGGGTCCACCGCCATCACCGGTAGGATGATGGCAGCAGCCTCCTACCTCGTGTCCTACTACGCCGCTATCCTACTGTGTGGCATTTTGAATGAATGAGTAGTGGCAGGATTCTCATTAAGCCCACTTTGCAGATGAGGAAGCTGAGGTTTAGAGAATCACCAGGCCCACGTTTACTGGGCTGGTCAATGGGACACTGGATTCGAACTCCAGCAGAATGGCTCTCGGGCAGGCATCATAAACATCAGGACTGGAGGACCGGGCAAAGCATCAGCTGGACGATGTCAGACACTTCTCACCGGAGGAGACCAGCAGCCTCAGCAGAGCAGCAGCTTGCGTGAGGCGAGTCCTGGGCCTGGCCCGGCGTGTGGAAGGAGCGCAGGGAGGCCAGTGTGGCTGGCACAGAGTGAGCAAGGGGAAGCTCATGCAGGTGAGGTTGGCAGGAGCCTGCCCACGGTGAGGAGCTTGAATCTGACTGGAAGGGTGATGGGAAGACCCTGGGAGGGTCCCAACTGCAGATATGGCAGCAGCTCTTAGGCGTGTGGGCTTAGATAATTTCTGCCCAAAGCTAGTATGAGCTTTCATTTGTGCATCCACAAACGTGGCCCCATTCCCCCCATTGATTCAGTTAATAATAACAAGTGATAATAACTAGGATTTATTGAGCACCTGTGTCCCCAGTGCTGAGCATTGGTACCTATATTCATTCTCATTAAATACTCACACCTTACCCCCTGACACAGGTACTACTGTTAATATCCCATGTTACAGAAGAAGAAACGGAGGCTCCAACAGGTTAACAGCTTGTCCAATATCCCAGCCCCTTGAAGAGCCATAACTTGAACCTGTGTCTGTCTAAGCGAACAGCCTGAGTCCTAAATACTAAGCCCCACCCTGAGTTACACACACACACACACACACACACACACACACACACACACAGAGCCCCCGGCTGCTTGGGCTTTAACTCCCCAGGTACTAGGAAACACTCGATGGCGTAGAACTGGTAAAGACTAGAGAGAGGGCTGTAATTTCTCAAAAGTTGACCATGGCTCTTTCTCTCCCTTCCTCTTGCCATGAGTCCAGAAGATGGGGTGCAGGGGGAAGGGGCCCTGCTTCTCCCTGCTCTAATGGTGCACGTTCATTCCCGGATAATGCAATCAGAGCTCAAGGATTAATGGACGTGGCTCTGGCTTTCAAGTCCCACCCGCTGACAGATCGCCTAATTCCCCCCACTGTTCCTGAACCTTTCAGAAAAAATACAGGCGGCTTGCTTATCTTAGTGTGGGGTTGCCGTGGAAACTGCATCCCTTGTGAGATGCACTGTCATAACATCTCAGTGCTGTTCGGAACACTTAAAGACACAGCTTCCTCCTCTTCGGGGCCTCAGTCTATGGGCCATTGTCAAATGGCTGAGGAAGGGTGGGAGGGGACAGTGTGGTGGGGGGCGAAGAACCGAGAAAACCACTGGCTTTGGAAATGCTGGCTCTCATCTTTTGTGCCAGCAAGGGATGAGGAGCCTTAGAGAACATTCTTCAAGCGGCTTCAAGTCTGGGCAATGGCTCTGCTTGGCTTATTTGTGATGAATCCACCTATGTCCGCATGTCGTTGGCCCTACTTCAATCTCCAGTTTACAGAAGAGGAAACTGAGACTCAAGGAGCTAAGGTCACTGCGGTGAGCACTGCTGGCGCTCCGGGTGACCTATCATCCGGGTTCAGTACCCAAAGTCCCACATCCCAGGAACTCCTCGGTCCCTGGCAAACTGGGATGGTGAGCCACCTCGGCTTCACCCACAGACGTGGCATGCATCTGCCTCCTGTGTGCTTGCTTCTAACACCTGCACCTGTGGCTCTCCAGCAGACAGCTGAACCCCTGGAACTGCCCTGCCTCACAGAGCTGCAGGTGCTGGGAGCCACCACTTCCCTGCCAGGGGCCCTGAGCCAATTACTGACAGGTGTGGGCATAGGGCAGCCGGGTTGAGGACAAGCTCTGGGCTCCCTCGTGGGGTGGAGCTGAATCTGCCTTCTGCAGGACGGTGCCTGAGGGGTCCCCTTCCCTACCTGTCTTCCCTACTCCCTCACCAGTCCCGCAGGAGCAGATCCTTGACAAATTGCTTGCACAGAAATCTCCTCTCAGGCTCTGCTCCTGGGACAGCCTGGCCTGGGGTCACACAGTAGGACATGCTGGAACTGTCCCCATACCCGGTCCTGCTCTCATGGTTTCCCAGTCCCCCTGCAAACCCTGCACTTCCAACCGCACTTAAGGACCTCCCTTCCCCAGAGCCACACTCTCTTGGACCTCCAGGCCTTGGCACCTTCTATTCACCCATGCACCCTGCTTGGCCCCTCCTTCCCAGGCTGCTTCCCAGGAAGAGGTCCGCTCATCTGCTCAGAGCTAGCTGAGGCATCTCCTTGTGAGGGAAGCCTCCTTTGTCCTCAGCCACTGCTGGAAGGACTCAGTGAGTCCACCATATGAAAGGACTCAGAGGGGCATGGTGACCTCAACGTCTCTATGTTACCCACACAGCCCCACCAAAGCCCCAGCACAGAGAAGCTGTGCTTGGTGGCCCCGAGCCACTGTGCCAGCCCAGGGCAGGCACTGCGTCTCCACCTCCTCATCCTCACGCCCCTCGCAGGGCCTGTCACTGAGGAAGGGCCAATGAGCACTGAGTGAGCGAATGAAAGCACTTAGGTAGCCCCTATTCTGGGCCAAGCAGTCGGCCAGACAAACCCCACAGTCCTCGCAAGGCCCGCAACCGCTCTGTGAGGGCCCCTCACTGCTGCCCCACCTTCTTCCACTCGCCACCCCCCCATCACTCCACCCCAGGCCTGGGGCTCACCAGCCCACCAAAGTCTGAGCCCTTGATGCCAGCTGTATCCCCTGCCTGAAGCCCTTTGTCACAGGCATTCTGGGCTCATTCCCTCACTTCCTCAAGTCTCTGCTGAAATGTCACCCCGACCTCTCTACCAGCTTCCCCCTCATTGCTCATTGAATTGCTCACTACCTTAAATATGTAGTTATGCATATATTACACATGAGCCAATAATAAGTGTATGTTTAATTACATGTATACAATTAAATACATAGTATTTATATAAGATGTAAGTCAATTCACATTAACTATATATTTAGTTGTTTGTCTCCCCCACTAGAGTGTAAGGTCCACAAGGAAAGACCTTTGTGCTCAACAAATATTTCTGAATGAATGAATAAAACGCCTGCCCCTCATTACAGCAGAGACACAGTCCATTGATACAGGTGCTGTTACGACCAATGAAGCTCCCTGGGTTACAGGACTTGCCCAAGGCTGCACTGCTGAGGACCAAGGGTGCCCTGTGCCATGGGCCTGACTCATGGCCATGACAATGAACCCCCCCAGCAGTGCCACACCCTGCACATTGCTCCCAGAGCCTGTCCTCTCTCTCGAGCAGATGCCCAGACCTTGGTGACTGGCTCTCCTGTGTCTGGGGGTGCAGTGGGGACCAGGAGGGGAGAAGGTCCACGGAAGAGGGGACTGGGTCGCCTCTGAGCACCGCTCAGTGCCCACAAGGGGGGTGGTGGCAGCACGGGCAGTGGTTATTCAGACCGGAAGGACGCCCCCACCCACTCCGTAATTACTGCCGAGGCTTCCAGCCTCCCCACACTAGGGGTCCGGATGGAAGCACTCCATCCTTTTCAGGGGACCCAACAAGTCCTTGTTTATAAAATATATAAGCCAATTCGTTCAAACTTTGAATAAAAATTCTTGCAGATGCATTTCAGGCAGACCTCTTTCCCTGCAAAGCTGGGAGGAACAGGGGACAAAAGAGATCGGTCCCATTGTGCACACCGCAGACCCAGGCTGGAGTTGGCCACGGCAGAGTGCCAAGCCCAGGGGTTCTTCTCCACTGGTGCCAACTGCCATCCTTGTCAAATGCTTCAGTGGTGAGAGGGGACAGGGAAGGGAGAAAGCCACCTCAGGCCCACTTTCCAAAAGCTCACAGGGAATGTAGGCATTCACAAGACCGCTGCTCACACCAGGCTTGGGACTCCAGACGGCTGGATGGCCTGCCACGGGGCGCGGGGTAGCCTTTATCTTCTGAGGGCCTGGAGAAGGATCTCAGAAGAGATCCTGTGCTAGATGCCACTCAACAATGGGGGGACCCTGACAGAAGGAAAATTCCTAGCTCAGACACAAAAATGCCACTTCCTAAAGGGACCGCAATAGGAAGCTGACTTGGGGACCATCAGGAAGTCATCCTGTTTGGCTACTGTTTCTTTGGCACCCATGGTACCCTGGGCCTTCGCAGACCTGTTCCCTACCCCGTGATGACTATTAGCAGCCCCGTTTTACAGATGAGGAAGCAGAGGCTCAGAGAGAGGATACAGCATTCCAAACCGCACGGTGTCCCTTTTGGGGGGATCTAGCTAAGCTTGACCAGGTTCCAGGTTCCCTAGACAGCTGCCATCCCACCCCCTGTTCTGTTCTCCCGCAGCCCCGAGCAAGCGCACACAGGAACAGACACACGCGCAGCAGCCAGACTCCGTCCCAGCCGCAGAAAGCCCAGCAGTGAAGCTTCGGCCTGCGCGACCAGGCAAGGGCTGTGAGTCCATGACGTCTGCGGTCTGGATTTAGGGGCAGGATGGGGACACCCACGTGGTGAGTGTCCTTGTGATGGCCCAGAGACCCTGAGGGATGCTGCTCCCCACGGTACTAGCCAGCACCCCCCAACCCCCCGAGCACTCCTAAAGGAGCACTAGGGTGGGCTGAGGACTCTGGGAGGGTCTTTCAGCTCTGCGCGGTCCCACACAGATGAGAATTGGGAGGAGGGGGGCAGGACTACATTTCAAACATGAACTAATACTGGCTTTCCTTTTCCAATGCTTGCGGCATCTTGCTGACAGACTCTGCAAAGTAAACGCTCATTTCCTACTGATCCGGGTGTTTTGCTCTTTCCAGTCCACAAACCCCACAGTGCTGGGTTTACGGTGCTCAGTCAGCCCCTGGCTTGCTCCTGGATCAGCATCACTAAGCCTGAAACCTCCTCTAGAGACGCCTCCCCGGGCCGTTTCACAGCCACTCTCCAGGACCAACGGAGCTTCGCTGCTTGCCAAGGCCAGTCCTGTGTTTTGTCTCACCAGATTCCTACGAGCCCCCTGCAAGGTGTCATTGCCCACCTTTGTCAGGTGAAGAGGCTGAGGCTCACAGAGGTTAAGTAACTTAGGGCACATACAAACTTCACAAAGGAACAAATTGCGTTCCTAAGAAAAAGCTTTTTTCTTAGCAAAAATAAATGCAAATAGAGAACTATATTCCTTCCAAAAGGCTTCAAATTGGACGATTTAATCCTGCTGTTGGCTAAAGGTAGGAAGAGTCCTATGAGATTTGACATCGGTGGGTTGTTTAATCCCCTCCCCACCCCGGTCTGCCATTTAGTTCTGTTGGGAAGTGAGAGCCTCAGCTTCTCTGATGATCCCAGCTCCGTCTTGTGTAAACATTCATAAACTGTGAACAGAAGTCATTGATGAATTCACACGATGCTCTTCTCCCTGGATGAATGAAATCCGGAGACTGACATGGGGTGTTGCTGTAAGGTTGCGGCACAGGGAACATCGGCACAGGGAACATCGGCACATCTTTCTTCCTTTGCTGTTCTCATCCCTCTCCGGAGGCCACGTGTGGCTTTAATAGGAAGGGAGGTGGCGGCGGAGGGGAGCCCTCCACCAGGCATGGCTGCAGTACTCCTGTGGTTTGCTCCAAGTGCGTGCCCAGGTGCCCTGCACAGCCTTGCTGGCAGAAAGGCAACGGTAGCCAGCTGCACGGATTTCTCCTCTCCCTTGGCTCTCTCCTCCCCTTGGAGCGCTGGGCAGTGAGTTAGTGTAAAGTCAACTCAGACATGTGACCTCCTTCATCCCGGCCAGCTTCTCCAGGTACAAGAGAAAGAAACCTACCAGCGAGGCGCCACCAGCTCTTGTAAAACACACTTGTTGGTAGGAAAGCCCTCCTCCAACCCACACTTTCTAACCGAGCAGCCACTAGTCACACGTGGCTATTTAAATCAATAAACATGAAACGGAACTAAAACGGCAGCCCCTCCTTCACACTAGTCACACTTCAGTGTTCGGTGTGGCAAGCAGCTCTCACACTGGACAGCGCACACACAGAACACTGCGGTCCTCAGAGACAGTCCCACGGGACAGCGCTGTTACGGGAGCTGCTGAGGTCGCGCACGCGTGTGAACAGTCACGGCTGTCTGGGGAGCAGGGGCCTGGGGTGCGGGCTGCCCCCTGGCTCCCGGCTCTCTGTGAGCATCTGCCTGCCAACTGGTCACAGAGCAGAAAAGGTAAGAAACGGCACACCCAGCCAGCTCCTGCTTACACACTCCGGCTTCTCAGCCTTTTCTTCATTGGCAAATGAGGATCGTTAAAGGTAACTGCCCAAGAGAGTAGGTGAAACGGACCCTGGCCGTGGCCAGGCTCCTAGCAGGTCCACAGTGTGACTGGCGGCCTTGTGCTGCAATCAGGGTCTTTAAGGCAGACACACAGCGGGGTAATGGCAAGGAAGGTGAGCCCAGGAGGCTTCAGAGAGCGCCTGAGAGTAGCCTCAGCAAAGGACGGGCAATGAGCGATCAGCTCAAAAGTGTTCCAAACTACGGGGAGGGCCGGTCAGCCTGATCCCCGGATTTTGTCCGGACAGAGGCTATACTCACACCTTCCAATATCTAGTCAGTGTTTGCTCAGGGCCTGGCCAGGCAGCAAATATTTTATACCCTTTAACTCTCATTAGAGAGCAGGTTATTATTTCCACTTTACAGATGAGGAAACTGAGGCACAGGGAAGCTAAGAAAGGCAGGCAGCCTGGCTTCTACCCTTTAAGCCCCGCCTCCCTCATCCTGCCTTCCTGTACTAAGAAGATGAGAATCGACCTCCCGCGGCCAGCAGCTGGCACAGAGAACTGCCGCAGGAGCCTCACTGTGTGGGTTTTGCCAGCCTGCACCACCCATGTCTGTGGAAAGATCCAAACCGCAGGTAGAAAAGGGGCTAGAATTCCAGGTTCTAGAGTCCAACAGGGTTGGCTGTGGACCCCAACTGTGTTCCTCACTAACTGTGCGAGAGCTAAATCTGTTTTCCCAGCCTCAGCTGCCTTATGTGTAAAATGGGAATCCTGAAAGCAGATACATTATAGGGTTGATGTGAGAATTGAGTCAGTGCGGGCAATGTTAGCTTAACACACAGGAAGTGCTCAAAAATGGTTGCTTGCGTCATTTGTCAAGAGCTGAAATTTTTGCCCAATTGGTTTAGCTTTAGAATCCGTTCTATCTTTGTTGGACCCCCCTCCCCATCTTGTCTCTCCCTCACAAGCAGCAGATACACCTTCCTAAATAGGCCCTGCTCTGGCTAACAGTAAAACGGTTTGCATTCCTAGGATCTCCCCAAACAGCGATGGAGGGAAATGGGGCAAGGGTTAAAAATATAAATGCAGGTAACAGGCAAGTGACCACAGCCAGCCACGCCACTACACTGGATCCCTATGTAACCTTGACCCACCAGGGGGCCAGGGAAGGAGGGCCCTAACCACTGTCCCCACGAGTAACAGATGACAAGCAACTGGCAGGAAGGGACTGAGGTTACCATCAACGTTCACCCAATGCCGAGGCTTGAAGCACAGAACCGCAGAGGCCCTGGCCCCGCCAGCGCCTCCCACTGCCCCAGCCCCTGAAGCTCACTAGCCCCTCCCCATGAGGAGGGCTCCGGTGAGCAGCCCCTGGAACAGAGAGGAGGCACCAGGCTACTCTGATAAATTTACCAGGGGGACCACAAGCAAATCCCATCCTCTGTCGCACTGTGAAGACCTGACGGTGGCACCCGTTCGTGCCCTCGTCTCACCTGATCAAAGCAGCTGACTGGACAGGGCCTCCCAGTGCTGCGCGCTTCGCAGACTCTACAGGCACAGTGCCCCAGGCGCCCCAGGCGGCAGGCACCATTGCGAACACACCCTGCAGACGGGGAGCGTGAGGAGTGAAGTGGCTTGCCCAAGGTCACGCAAATATTAAATAGCCAGTGTTCACAACCCTGTGCCACCAGTCCTCTGCCTGCCACCCCTGCCCTCTGACCTTGGCCATCCAAGTGCCGCAGCCACCCAGGCACCCCTATTGAGCAGGCCGCGAGAGTCAGAGGCCCCTGGGGCAAGGGTGTGCTTTGCCAGGTCCAGTCAACACCCTGAGGCACACAGAGTGAACCGGGGGTGGGGGTGGGGGGGGGCCGGTGAGGGGGAACCTCCAGACAAAGCGAACACTATTAATGGTATCAACCACCTTGCCAAAGCCACAAATATTTTGTGGAAAAACTCACAGTGAGCTGCAGTGGGGGCCAAAACGCAAATGAGGCATTCGAGGGGGAAAATTGGCTCCGGGAGCCGGTGGGGGGCGGGGTGCACATCCCACGAGGAGAATTTTGTGGGGGGTGGAGGGAAACAAAATCTCTATCTTCCTTCCCTTGTAACAACTGCAGGGCTACGGGGCTGGGGCTGGGAGCTCTGCAACTCTACCCACGGCAGTAAAGCTCTACGAGCATTTGCTGGATGAATATGTATGTGAGGAGGAAATATTAAAGTAACGGATGTGGAAAAACCATAAAAAAGAAGCAGGAGGAGGATGAATGGAAAACCTACGATGGGCAAAGGCAGGCTCAGGCAGGGCACACGGGGCCTTTGGTATTTCTGGGTTTAGGTGGTGGGTACTCATGTGTGCTCAATGTATTGTTATGATTCATTCCCCACATTTATTTTATAAATATATTTTGCAATCATCCACATTTAACAGAAGAATTCACACATGAAATTTATCAAGCCCCTAGGAAACATCTGGATTTTAGCACTAGCCTTGCCCATATTAAGAATAATGCTTTGTCTCATTACCATGGTTAGGGATGATTAAACTCACCATAGATATTTTTAATGATACCTTTTATTTATATAGCACTCCACATTTTTATAGCATTCACCACTCACGTTATTGGCTTTACACTTGGAAGTAAGGACGGCAGCTGTCCTGAGGCAGAAAACGCTAGAAACCAGACCTGCTGTTCATTCACAAGGCTGCCTCTTACCAGCTGTGAGACCCTGAACAAGCCACCGAGTTCCGGGAAGCCTCCGTTTCCCGACTGAGGAAATGGGAGCACGTCCTGGCGTTGTCTGTCTTGCCGGGAGGCTGTTCGTGAACCCTCCCTGATGGGTCACATCTTCATTAGGCAATCCCTGCGGGCCAGGCTCAGCCCTGGGTGGGCGCGGCAGCAGTGGTGGCTGCCTTTGCAGAGTCTGCTGTCCGGGGGGGACAGGGACAGAGCGAGGACAAAAAACGCCGTGAGAGCAGCTCATTACACCGTGTCAGACTTGAGAGGGGACGGCACAGGGTCCCCAGAGCGCTTACGGTGAGGGGCTCCACAGGTCCGAGGGGCAGAGGCTGGGCAGTTAACGCCCGAACTGGTGCTCACAGTGTGTGGTCTTGCTGGAAAGGCCGTGGGTGGACGTGACTGTCGTAAAGACAACAACAAAAAGCCTTTAGGGAAAGTGGGGGGAAAGTGGGGCCGTGAGCCAGAAACAGAAGCTGACATAGATGGGGCCGAGAGCCTGCCGCACACACCAGGACAAACCCTGCCCTGTGCGGGTTGGTGCGGGTTGGTAATCAGTGCTGCTCTGAGCTCCAGCCTTCCCGCCACCTTCCCAGCCCCTCCCGACACCCAGAAGCTAAAAGGTGGACATCCAGCCCTGGAGGGGCACTGGGAGCCGGCAGCACTATGACCACTGTCCACTCCAGCTGGTCAGCGCCAGCACTGAGGCAAAGGATGGGGTTCTAAATTGTACCTCAATCCTTCTCCCTAAGCCAACAATGCAGGCTGGGCCCGGGCCCCTTCCCGCCCTGCAAAGCCCCCGGCCGGCTGTGCCTCTGGGATCCAAGGAAGTCTCCTGTGTGCAGACGCACGGAAGGGCAAGGTGAGATGGCTGAGTAACGGCCGGGAAAAGGGGTCTAGAGGGGCAGCCTGTGGGAAGGACACTTCAGGGGAAAGAGCTTCTCTCTGGGGACAGAGAGAAGGGGGCCACACACGCTGGCAGGCAGCGAGGTGATGGGCAGGGCTTTGAGGCCACGTGGAGCATGAAGGGATTTATCCTGTGAGTGCCGGGGGTTAATGGGGGCTGGCCGTGACCGGGCGGGGGGGGGGGTCCACAGAGACCACTCTGGCTGCCGTGGGCCCTCCTAGGACGGGGCAAGTGCCCGGTGCCGGCAAGCCCCCAGAAACCGTTGTGGCGTAGTCTGCATACATGTGTTGTGACTTCCTTATTCCAATCTGCGGCTTCCGGTTCATTTTCTTAATAGTGTCTTTGAGGAGCAGAAGTTTTAAATTTTGATGAAGTCCAATTCATCACATTTTACTTTTATGGTTACTATTTTTAATGGTCTGTCTAAAAAACATCTTTGTCTACTACAGGGTTGTGAAGATATTCTCTTATGTTTTCTTCCAAAAATTAAAGAATCCTTTAACTCAATAGTAAAAGGACAGACAATCCAATTTTAAAGAATGGGCAAAAGACTTGAGAGGATATTTCACAAATGAAGATATTCAAGATGACAATAAGCCGATGAAAACATGCCCAACTTCACCAGCCACACAGGAAAGTGCGTACTAGAACTGCAATGAGCTCATGTGACACAGTGATAGAATTTGGAAGATTAAAAAGTCGACCATACCAAGTATCAACCAGGTTGTGGGAGAAGTGGAATTCTCATACACAGCTGGTGGAGGTGTGAAATGGTACAACCATCTTGGAAAACAGCCTGGCAGTTGCTTGTAAGTTAAACATACACCTAACCTGTGATGCACTCATTTTACTCCGAGGCATTTCCCCAGGAGAAAAGAAAGCGTGTGTCCCACACAGGCCTTGAACTCAAATCTTCACAGCAGCTTGATTACATAGTAGCCCACGATTGGAAACAGCCACATGTCCATCAACGGGTGAATGGGTGGTCAAATTATTTTTATAAATATGTCGGAATACTATGTAGCAAAAAAAAAAAAAAAGTAATGAGCTACCCGTATAGGCAACAACATGGATGAATCTCAGAAACATTAAACTGAGTACGGGAAGCCAGATACAAGAGTGTAACTGTAGGACTCCATTTGCAGGAAGTTCTAGAAGAGGCAAAGCTCCTGTACAGTGAGGGAAAGCAGATCCGAGGTTGCCCCTGGGGAGTGAAGGAGGACTGACTGGGAGGGGCACACGGGAACTTTCTGGGTGGATGGGAAAGCTGGGAGTGAGGACTACTCGGGTGCACACAGGTCAGAGTGTACAGAACACGGGAGTTATCTGTATGTAAACCATACCTCAGCATTTTAAAAGGCCCTACAGTGCTATGTAGCAAGCACGCCCAGAGAAGTGGTAGACAGACAGGCTCAGGCACACTGCTGCCAGGTTCCATTCATTCATCATCCAGCAAAGATCTGTTGGCCCTACTGTGTGCTATTACAGCCTCTGGAGCAACAAATGCGGATAAGATAGTGTCCCATCCATCAAGGAGCTAACAGTCGTGTGTGTGTGTGTGTGTGTGTGTGTGTGTGTGACAGAGAGAGGGAGAGAGAGAGAGAGAGAGAGGAGAGGGAGAGGGAAAGAGAGAGTCTTTAGAAGTTAGTCATTACATTTTCCGATGACCAATTAAAGAAAAAAAAAAACAGCACTCAGTCTTCTCTTAGTGCCCCAGGCTCTTGGCAGCCACACCTGGCTCTGCCTCAAGAAGCACCACCCCTCCCCTGGGGGAGGGGGACCAGGTGAGAAGTGGAAGGGCCACTGGGTGGAATCTGGCCACTGGGGCCCTCTGGCAGGGCCCAGCGCAGACGCCAGGGAGGTTTTCCAAGCCTTCAACAGGCTTCACTATCTCTACTCCACAGACGACAGGACTGGCCCGGTGCCCTCCAGCGCAGCCACTCGATAACTAAGCCACCAGTTTCTGGCTACTCCTCTTGCTCTTTGCAGAAACCTCTAGAGCATCATATTTCCTTAATGTGCATGATAAGCAAGTCCTTTCTCAATTGCTTTCTCTTAAAGGGACAGAAAAAAGGAAACCATGGTTGAAAAGTAGGTATTCCACAGACAGGTTCAAAGACCCACCAAGACTTAGAAACATGTTATTCACCAATGTCCCCACCTCTCATGACAGCCCCCGCCAGCTGGTGGGTTGTAGGCAGTTTATTTCCCCCCATCTTGCCTGTGCTTTAAGGAGGGTTTAGTTGATCGACAGAAGTGTCCAAGTTGGGGGTCATGGCTGCTTGTCCACAGGGCCCAGGGCTCTTCCTGGGAGAGAGGCACCAGAACCCCCATTTTACAGATGAGAAAACTGAGGCTCAGGGAAGGATATGACATGTCCAAGGCCACACAGCTAGCAAGTGGCAGAACTGGATTCCAGAGCTTCTGGTTCCAAAAATATATAAGATCCAACGTCATTTTCTCCTTCACAAACCGCAAACCATGAAGAAAATGGGACGTAGGTGGACTGCAGCAAGAAGGTAAACCCCGTTAGGACGCAGGCCATGTTTTCCCTGGAGCCACTGCTATCAATGTGTGCTGGAATGAAGGAACGAGTGGACGAATGGAAGAGTGGGTGTATGACACAGGAGGCGTCAGGGAAGCGCACGGCCTCAGAGGGTATTTGCACTGGGTCCAGAATTACTCTCTGATTCAATCTTCTCTCTCCCCAGAACCCTTAATGGGCTCAGCCTCTGACAATCCAGAGTCCTGGGCTGAGAAACAAGCAAGATCATCCAAAGTCAGGCTGCAGCATGGGGGGGAGGGGAGAGGAGAAATGAGGAGGAGTAGGCATGACGCATGTCTGGAGTGGGGGAATCTGCATGGGGAAGGATGTGTGGGTTAAGTGGGAGCAGGGCTGAGTGTGCAGGAGTGTGAGTAGGTATGTGCAGGCATGTGCATAGGTGTGCATAGGAATGTGGGTATGGGCGTGTGCAAGGAGAGCATGAAGGCACGGTGTGCAACAAGTGCATGTGTGTGTTAGGAAGAGTTGAAAGCAGTCTGTGTCCGAAAAGACCATGACGATCTGCTCCATCTGCTCGCAGGGTGACAAATGTCAGCCAAGGAAGGTTGCTCCTCTTGATCTGACCCAGCTGGTCTGACCCCCCCCCCCTTCCTTCCTGTGGCAAGTGAAGGAGGGGCCCTCACAGAGCCAAAAAGGGCCCAGTGCTTCTTATTAGCATCTGAGGGCAGCCAGGCCTGAGGAAGCTAGTTCTGAAATGTCTATTCTCTCCCTAGTTGCATTTCAAAACTCCAGAGGGTAAAGGGCTGGTCTCACTTCACATGACCTGTGGTAAACTAAGGACACAGCCAACAGGAAACCTGAGGCTGGGGAGGAGAAGGGAGGAGGCACACGCAAAAGGAAAGAGGGCATGGTGGAAGCTTCTCCCCCTGAGAAGGGCCCAGTGGTCATCCGGGGGCAGGCCCCAGGACAGACCCCTCTGCCTGAAGCCCCTAAAGGCCCACAGTGGCCAGACCAGTTGCTCCCTTGGCATGGTAGGGCCTGGGACCTCAGACAGAGCAATGGGTTCCTCCAACAGAGCGGTGCTCTTCTTCATCCACACGTCCCTTCAGCGCGAGACCCGTGATAACAGATGTGGTTTGGTATCCCCAGTGCCTGAACCAGACCTTGGAATCCAGTAGGTGCTCAATAAATGCATAGTGCATTACACAGGCACACCTACCCACCCACTCCTCCTGGAGCTGGTGCAGACTTCAGGGAGTCGCAAGAAAGAAAAGAGAGGGACGTGGGAGGCAGGCGGCAGGAACCACAGCGTGATCTGTTAACAGCGAGAGAGAATGAATTCATTTCCTCCCTGAAGTAATTTGCCTGTAAATATTCACAAATATTCTCTCAGTCTTCCCATTAAAAAGAAACGCACAAATAAACCAGCCTACTCTGGGGCTTTGCACACAGGCTGCTGTTTCTGTCCTAAAATACATGGTGACTATTTTGCAGCAACTACCCACTACCCACAAAGAGCCCCAGAGAGCGTCCTGGAGTGGGTCACCTGGAGAGCACAGGGGTGGCTTGGCAGAAGTCAGTGCAGGTCACTCAGGAGCTGAAGCAGATTTGCCTGTGAGGCCCCGGGGGTAGCTGACCCAGCAGCCCAGAGGCCAGAACAGGGGGCCTCGCTGGCCAGGGTTTGGCTTGGCAAACTGCCCTCGCACCCCCACCACAACCACCCATTGGTGGGCCCAGAGGTCACCCACAGACAGGCCTCGGTGCTCCAAGTGGGTCCCTGGATAAGAAGAAAAACAAATGCTTTCTTAAAACACTAGAAATACATGCCATGTGGAGAGGGAGCACAGGCGGCCCCAGACAGAGAGGCTATTTGAGAACAGCGTCCCCTGGGCAAGGGGCTCTGCCAGGGCAGAAGGCATCCATTCAGTGACCAGGGCCCACGGGTCCTCTCACTGTTCTTCCCTGAGCCCCTCAGGAAGGGTCAGCATCAGCCAGACAGTGACAGGACGCAGGCTCGAATAGAGGGGGTTGTCTTTCTCCCTCCAGACTGACCATGCGAACTCCGGGGGCACCAACAGGGGCTCAAGCCCTGAGCCCAGCCCTATGACATGCTCAGGACACGTGCCACACACAGGAAAGCTTGGCTAACCAAGTCTTAGGGCGACCATGGCAGACCCGTGCAAAACACTCGCCCCATGATGAGCTCTGTGGCTTTAAGTCCTCAAGGCATCCCTAGGAGGCACGCTACTGTTATCATCCCCATCATGTAGAGGGGAAAACTGAGGTCCAGAGATGTAGTTGCACAGGGAGTGGGGGAGAGAGTCAGGATTCAAACCCAGACATTCTGGGTCCGGGGTCTGCATGCAAAACCACCAGTGTATGGAGGAGGGAAGGCAGAAAGCAGGAAGGAGCGGGGCCCCAGGACCAGGGTATGTCTGATGTTGTTGGGGCAGAGAGGAGGTGTGTGCCGTTTTTCTTTTCACTGTACGAAAGCCCTGGTGTGCAACCCACCCCCATCGTTACCTCACTCAATCTCAGCACAGCACTGCGAAGAAAGGCTGTGATGCCCGACTCACAGATGAAGAAACCAAGGCTCACAAAGCTTCATGGTCTTCTTCCAGCCAGCAAGGGAGAGCCAGGATTGGAATCTGGGCCAGCACACCACCGCCACCTCTGCTGGCTTCAGCTCCAGCTCCTGCACCAGTCAGAGAGTGACTTGGGGCAAGTTCTTCACCCGCTGGACCTCAGTTTCCACACCTGTGAAATGGTCTCTTTTTGAGCCCCGGCCCAGGGGAACCGGGACGATCTAAGGAGATGGCGGGAACACGAAGGATCACTGCAATGCACATGCCTACACCGCAGGCTCTCAAGCCTGAGAGCTGGCTGCACCTAGAGGGCTGACGTTTCCAACACTGCGCCCACCGCACCGCAGGATGCTCCGCCAGCAGAGAGATTCAATTATGGTCATTATGGTGCACTTAGGAAAACCAGGGAACAGGCTAATACATTTTAGAAAGATTTGCAACAACAGAGGTTGAATCAAAACGAGTCTTCTACTTAACCCTCAGTTAAACAGAAAATCCACTTAACCACAAGGCAACGCTGTCTTCCCAGTCCCCAGTCAATCACTTTTTTTTTTACTGTCTGCCACTTTGCTTTATATTTCTATTACCCTGAACTGCCTTAGAATGAAAAGTAAGTTCACTGATGGAGAGAAAGATGTGGGGTGGCGGGGAGAAAGTGTCTGTGGGTGTGCAGCCCGGACCAGTGCCCTCAAACCTTCGCTCCTTCTGATCCAAGGACACTCTGCTTAGATCCACCACTGCCACCGACGTGCATGGGCTTTGGAGAAAGCAGCTTGAGGGACCCAAGCAGGAGTGCTAATTCACACCTCCCACTATCCGCTTCTCCCCCCACAGGGAGTAAACCCAGTATCTGTAGTCATTGGAAGCTCCCTGAGAGAGACTGGGGAAGGGATGTGTTTAGAGGGGACTGTAGGGGCTGGAGCCTGTGACCCCCAAGTGTGCTGAGCCCCAGAGCAGAGGAGATCAGAGTGGTCAGGGAGGCACGATCAAGAGAAGGGAGAAGCTCAAGTTAGGGAGAGCGCTCCCCACAAAATGGGGAAGAAAACACTTTTCTCTGTCATTGAAAATGAAGCAGCGTGGACTATACACAAGGAAAAAGATGCTCTGGACACCGAATCTCCGGTCAAAATCCAGGATGCTCAGGGAAGCTGAAACTTCAGGTAGACAACAAATGACGTTTTGGTGCATGCCCCAAAGAGTGCATGGGACTGACGTTGCGTGGGACATAGACAAAAAATTACTCATTGTCTTTATGAAGTTCCGATTCCACCGGGTGTCCTGTAGTTTACTAACTTCCAGGAGGCATGCACCTGACCATGGAAACAAGCTGCAGGCCCCTGGCCCAGGGCTGCCCAGGAAGGGGTCCCACACAGCTGTGAGGCAGTGGGGATGGTGAGCAAAGAAAAGCAGGAAGTCCAACCGCATGGGCTTTCTAGAGGCAACTCTGTTGAACGTGCGCCCGAGTGGGAACAAAGCAGGAAACAAGGGAGCCTCTTGTCCTGAGAGGGGACTGATCATTTCTTTTTCCTCTATTTTCTGAGCTCTGTAATGTTGTTTCATTGTCTTAACAATCACGGTGTCCACACGTACACAAAGCTCTCAACTGTTCTTATCTCGGAGAGAATCAGGTTATCCTATCAGATGTTGAGCTCACTGAAGTCGAGGGTTGGGAAATTTTAATCTTGGTATCCCAATGGATACTCGGGAAATAAGGGAGGGAGGAAGAATGGAGAGAGGGAGGAAGGGATGGAGGGAGAGTAATGAAGGACCAGTCAGCACAAATACCAGGAGTCGGGAAATTCCAATTGGAATGTGACCTCTGCGGGTGACGGGCCCTCCCAGGCCAGAGGAGCTCCTGTTGTCCTGGGTCTCCAGGCTGCCTCTGGTGTCTGGGGAGGCCTCTGTGGTCACGGACCAGGGTGTTATGGGGACAGCAGGCAGCACAAAGCCAGCCTCTGGCCTGAGGTCCCCTGCTCCCCCATCCTCTGCATTTACAGAGAACCACTGCCCAGCAAGGGGATGCACTGCAGGACACGGAGCAGGCCTGGGAGCTTCCCCGGAGACAGAAAGCAGATTCTGCACCCTCCTGCTCTGCCCCATCCTGCTGCTGGGGGACGTGCTTCTTGGTTCAAGTTCAGTTAAACAGATGTGTTCCTAAGAGCCCTGTCTTTGAAGTCCGGGAGAAAATCTCAGCTCCAAAGGGACATTTCCTACCAAAAAGGCTCTCTGGGGAGTCCAGGCAGGAATAAAAACCAAAACCCCATGATCCTTATCTCCTGGTATTTATGAGATATTTTTTTCATTAGAACAGCTGCCTCCATGGGCCGCATGTCTGAAAGGCAAAGAGAGAGGAGGGAGGGCTGGCATCTTACTGAGGAGGGCTCGATGTGTCCCCAGGAGGGGCGCAGCGTGCCATCCACCAGGGCAAACTGTCAGATGGCACTCATAACTGGAGCTGTCAGGAACCGGAGCCAGATGCCCACCGACTCAGGGGCTCCCAGGACACCGGGCTCTGTGCTGCGTCCCATCTGAGCATATACTGGACCCTTACAAGCCCTGCTGCACCTGTCCCCCTGGACGCTACCTGCTCACACTGCAGGACCAGCCACAGAGTCTCCTCCCCAGGGTCTGTGGCGCACCTTCCACCGCCTACCCCCACCCCCGGCAACGACCCTCTTGTAAACATCTCCTTACGGGCGTGCCACGGGTGGGGTGGTGGGAGCAATGCGCAGGCGGCAGCGGATGGATTGCCTGTAGAGAATTAAAAAAACAAACAAAAAGCCCACAAAAGTTGACAGTTCTAAACAATGTCAGCGATAAAACACTCTGCCGTTAAAAAAAATCTTTTGTTGCTCTAAGTTCTTAATAATTGCAGTAGTCACCAGTGAGTTTTAATAAAATGTATGCAAGCTTCAAATGAACACATTGTTATTACTCAACCTTTAATAAACATCAAGTTTACATGGCAGTTAGTGCCAAGAACACCCGCTTGTGCAGCCAGACCCCAGCGCGGGCTCATTCTGCTGCACACGTTCGTCTCCGTGTCGAGAACAAGGATTCAGGGTCACTGGAGCTCTCCCTGCAATCTCTTCACGTCTCCAGTGCCACCTGATGCCCTGAAGCCACCTGATATTCTCGCACTTGAGCAGTAGATCTGAACTAAGCTGTGACAGCTCAGTGGCCGGAAGGACCGGAAACAGAAACTGGATTCCTGCCACTGCGGCCGCCCCTACACAAGTCGCTCTCCGAACTTGTGGGGTTCACTCTTTCGGAACTTGCTTCATGTATATTTTCTTTTTTCAAAATATCCATTACTATAATAAAAAGTAGGAACCTGTTACTTTCCCCCCTTGTACTGTAGTGTTTGCTTGTCAGCTGGCAGGCTATATTATGCAGTTCACTAAAAGAAAATGTACTGTCTGCGTTTCTTTCCCGGGCAACATTGGAATCGGTGTTAGCTCATTGTTACTACCGGAAAGAATTTTGTTACATTGAGGAGGTATGAAGAAACCGTCTTCCCCTGCTGCACCTGTCCTTTCTTACGTCGGGCACCGGCAGCTGAACAGTGCCCTCCTTCCAGGTGGGTGCTAAGCCTAGGGCTTGCTCTTGCAGCTGGTTTCTCTTCCTCATCCCATGCCATTCAAATAGGTCCCAGAGCACTGTGAAAATAATCTCTGTTCGCCTCAGTGTCCTGGATGGGCCGCCCTCTAGGTAGCTCCAGGTAGCCTCAGGGGGGCACCTTCCACAGGACTCCCAGATCCCACAGCTCCCCACCATCTTCTCCATCTACACCCATTCCCAGCAGATCTCATTCAGGCCTCGGGTTTGCAATGAGCTCTACAAGCTGATGGCTCCCAAATTTCTCTCTCCAGTCCCGACTTCACACCGGAACTCCAGGTTTGTATCTCCATCCTCGTTCTTGCCACCTCCATGGGGACAGTTAACAAATGTCTCAACTTAAAATGCCCCAAACAGAACTCAGTATGTTCCCCTCACTCTGCACAAGGTCTGACCCGCCCAGGTTCTTCCATTTCAGGCACAAATTCATGGTCATCCTTGACTCCTTTCTTCCTCTCCCACCACATCCCACCCAGCAGGAAGTCTGTCAGCAATACTTCCAAAATCAATGCTGAGTGTTTTGGCTCCTCAGCACCTCCGCCACCTTCCTGTCCTTCCAAAGCACCTTGCCTCTTCCTTGGATCCTACCATCGGTCTCCACACAGTCTCCCCATCCCGTCCAGTCTGTTCCCCACACAGCAGCCAGCGTGATCTCGGTACAACGTAAATTTGATCCTGTCTCTTCCTCACGCACCGACTTCCCGCTGCACATGAAGTCAAACCCCGAAGTCCTCAACCTGGCTGCCAGACCCCTTCCGGCCTCCTCTCCTCCCACACCACCTGCGCTCTGGCACCCTGGCCTTCTGGCTGGTCCTTCGACATGCCAGCTGCCTGCCCACCTAACAGTCCTGCCTCTTGCCGTTCCCTCCACCAGGAAGGCTCTTTCCTCAGGTGGAGTCAAGGCTCGCTCCTCACTGCCTTCAGCTCTCTGCTCAGATGACGCCTGATCAGGAAGGCCTTCCCAGTGCCCCCTGCCCAACATAGCGACTCCCCGGGTCACACATGCCCTGTCCTTCCCTGCACCTGCTACTACTTGGCCTTTGGTTTGTTTGGTCTCTCTCTCCCCAACTAGAAGACAAGCTCCACAAGGACAGGGACTTGGCTGTTTCGGTCACTATGATATTCCCAGCATGCAGAGCGGAACCTGATACATAGTAGGGGCTCAACAAATATATATTAAATCAATGGTTGTGCACTCACATTTGACATGTGCCCTCTAACTCACTCACTTTGGGCGAGGTATCGTTACCACCGCCCGTTCTGCAGACGGGGACACCGAGACTGCTCAGGTTTACCCCTCCAGATCTCTCACGTAGCTAGCGATCGTTCCATGGTTAAAACACAGGCTTCAGAGGACAGGAAAGCAATAGAGAAAATTCATAAAACCTAAAGCTCGTTCTCTGAAAACATGCATAAAACCAAAAGGCCTCTAACCAGGCTAACTAAAGAGAGAGAGAGAGAGAGAGAGAGAGAGAGAGAGAGAGAGAGAGAGAAGACACAAATTACTAAATATCAGAAATGAAAGAGGGGACGTGACTATAGTTCCCATGAACATTAAAAGGATAACAAAAGAATACTATGAATGATTCTATGCCCATAAATTATTAACTTTGATAAAATAGATCAATTCCTTGAAAGACACAATCTTCCCAAACTCACACAAGAAGAAACAATCTGAATAGGCCTATATCTATAAAATAAATTGAATCAATAATTAATCACATTTCGAAACAGAAAGCATTAGGCCCATTTAGGTTTACTGGTGAATTCTACCAAATACCTAAGTAAGCAATTATACCAGTTTTCTACAATCTCTTCCAGAAGATATGAGCAGAACGAATACTTAATAACTCATCCTATGAGGTTAGCATTACCCTAATGCCAAACAGATAAAGAAAACTATAGACCAATATCTCTCATTAACATATACACAAAAATCCTCAACAAAATAATAGCAAATCAAATCTAACAATATATAAAAAGAATTATAGACCAGAGCCAAGGAATGAATCCCAGGTATCCAAGACGGGTTTAGCATTTAAAAATCAATTAGGTAATCCATCATATCAACAGGCTAAAGAAGAAAAATCACACGGTCATCTCAATAGATGCAGAAAAAGCACTTGGCGAAGTCCAACACCCACTCATGATTTTAAAAACTTGGCAAAACTAGGAGTGGAGGGATCTCCCCCACTCGGTGAAGAACACCTGCGAAGAGCACACAGACGGCCCCGTGCTTGCGGCCAGAAACTGGGCGCTCCCCCACTAAGACCAGAGACAAGGCGGGGTGTCCCCTCCCACCGCCGCTTTTCGACATTGTACTGGGCGTCCCCAGCCACGATAGTAAGACCATGATTTTTAATGTTATTACAGACTGAGGAGGAAGGTTTTTTTAAACACGGTTTTATTTTTATAAATTGGGAAGGAAGAAATAAAAATTTCGTTGTTCACAGATGACCTGATTGTCTGTGTAGAAAATCTGAACGGAATGGCAAAAAACTCATGGAACGAGTAAACATTTACAGCAAAGCAAGGTTGCAGAGAACAATGTTAATATGTAAAGATCGATCGTTTCCCTCCCTGTATACTACCAACGGACAGGTGAAATTTGAATTTAAAACACAATCCCATTGCCACTAGCACCAGCAGAAATAAAATACTTAGGTATAGATGCAACAAACTATGCATGAGGAAAGCTACAAAACTATGATGAAACTGAAGACATCAAAGAACGAAATAATTGAAGATATTACACGTACATAAGATAGAAAGACTCAATATTGTCAAGAGGTCAGCTTCTCCGCGTAAGTTCTACAGATTCAATGCAATCTCAATCAAAACCCCAGCAAGTGGCTTTGTAGATACCGACAGACTAATTCTGAAACGTATGTGGAGAGGCAAAAGACCCAGAAGGGCCATCACGATGCTGAAGAACAACAAAGCTGGAGGGCTGTCGCTACCTGAGGTCAAGACTTAGAATAAAGCTGCAGTAATCAAGACAGTGTGGGGCCAGGGAAAGAACAGAGACAAAGATCAGAAACGAAACAGAGAGCCCGGAGACAGACCCTCAGAAATACAGCAACCCGATCTGTGACGGAGGAGAAAGGTAATGTGAAGGAGAAGACGTTGTCTTTTTGACAAATTGTGCTGGAACCAGTGGACATTCACATACAAAAGAATGAATTTAGACAGAGATCTCACAAACCTCACAAAAATTAACTCAAATGGATCGCAAACCTAAACGTAAAATGCAAAACTCTCAAACTCCTAAAAGACAACACAGAAGAAAAATCCAGGTGACTTTCGGTATGGCAATAACTTTTTAACTACAACACCAAAGGCACAATCCATTAAAACAATAATTGAGCTGATCTTCATTAGAATTTTTAAAAATTCTGCTCTGTGAGACACACTGTTAAGAGGGGAAATATTTGCAAAAGACATATAGGTAAAGAATTGTTATCGAAACTACACCAAGAACTCATCAAACTCATAAGTCAGTGAACTGATTAAAAAATGACAAAAGACCTAGACAGACCACTGGCCAAGGATGCACAGATAGAAAATAAGCATGTAAGAAGGAGCTCAGCACCGTGTGTCATTAGGAAATGTCAAATTAAAACAATAATGAGAGCACTAATGACAGCTACTAGGATGACCCACAGACAACAGTGGGCCAAACACAGACAACACCGAACGCTGGGGAGCGGGTGGGGCAGCAGGAGCTCCCTTCCACTGCTGCTGGGAGTGCAACAGGGGCCAGCCACTTTGGAAGACAGACGGGCAGTTTCTCACAAAATTAAGCATAATTTTACTATATGACCCAGCGATCGTGCTTCTGGGTTATTTACCCGAATGTGTTGAAAACATGTCCACGCAAAAGGCTTCAGCACACAGATATTTACAGCAGCTTTACTCATAATTGCCCAAACTTGGAAGCAGCCCAGATGCCCTTCAGGAGGTGAATGGATAAATAAACCATAGTACGGTACACCCAGACAGTGGAATATTGTTCAGTGTTTAAAAGAAATGAGCTTAGTGGCATTCCTCACAATAGCTAAATCACGGAGCAGCCCAAGTGTCCACCACGGTGAATGGATAAGCAACGTGTAGTTTCTACATACTGCATCACTATAGAGACTACATTCAGTGAGTATTATTCAGCCTTAAAAAGAAGGACATTCTGACATATGCTACAACATGGATGAACCTCGAGGGTTTCATGCTAAGTGAAATAAATCGGTCACTCCCCCCAAAATAGTGTATGATTCCACTTATATAAGGTACTTCGAGTAATAAGAATCCCAGAGACAGAAAGCATGTTGGCGGTTGCCAGGAGCTGGGAAAAGAGGGGAACAGGGGGCGGTTACTGTTTCATGCATGGAGAGTTTTAGTTTTACAACATAAAAAGAGTTCTAGGGATGAACAGTGGTGACAGGGCAGGCCAATGTGACACCCTTTATACCACTGAACTGTACACTCAAAAATGGTTAAGACACTACATTTTGTTATGTACATTTTACCACAAGAAAAAAAAAAACTGGAAAACGAAAAGAGCTATGGAGGCATGAAAAGATAGAGGAGACTTACATGTGGGTACCACCACGTGAAAGGGGCCAATCCCAAAAGGCTACACATGCTGTGATTCCAACTATATGACATCCTGGAAAAAGCAAAACTATGAAGGCAGAAAGAAGAGCTGTGCTCGCCAGGGCTGGGAGGGAGGGAAGAATGACTTGGCAATGCACAGAGGATTTTTAGGGCAGTGAAACTATGCTGCATGATAGTCTGATGGTGGACACATGTCATTCTGCATTTGTCAAAGCCCGTACAAGGCACGCCACCAACAGTGACCCTAATGTAAACCAGGGGCTTTGGGTGATAATGATGTGTCACTGCACGTTTGCTGATGGCGTGTATGTTCCGCTGTGGTGCGGAGGTCGATGGGGGGGTGGCCCTATGTGTGTAGGGGTGGGGAGAGTATGAGGACTCTGCACGTCCCCCTCAATGGTGCTGTGAACCTAGAACTGCTCTACAAAATAAGTCAATTTAAAAAAGGGTCTTCAGAGTCCAGAGCCCAGTCTCCTTCCTCCATCCCAGGGTGCCTACCTTTCACCACATGGCCCCGCCCAGGCCCCAGAAAGGAAGACCCCTTGGCACACCTCCAAGCACAGGGAGCAGCTCTGGTCATTTCTTCCCATGTCGGCAGCTCTAGGCAGGTAACAAGTTACTATAGCTGACAAAGCAGCATTGCCAGTGGATTTGGACTTCCTCCTTTGCTTCAGTGCTATTAATTAAAGTATATTATTTTACACTTCTAAGTAATAGAAGGAGAAGCTGGGTGGGCAGAGTGACCACCAGTCTAGAAGACTCGCAGATGAGGCCCGTCTCTCCCACTGCACAGCTGTGTGACCTTGAACAAGTCACTTCCCCTCTCTGGGGCTGACCCAGCCTCTGTAGCTGGGGCTCCTATCCATCCCCCTTTGCCCTCCGTGGCTGTTTGGAAGTTGAGCTGTGATTCACAGTGTGGGTATATGTCATCATTAAAAACAATAATAAAGCCTCTTAAGGGTATTTTCAGCAAATGCTGGCTACATAGACAGAAAAGCAATACTTTGCTCACTGTTTAGATGAGGAAAATGAAAACTTACTATCTCTCCATGATGTCAAGGAGCAGTCACCGCACACAGAACACAGGCCCACCTTGCCTTGTTCTCACGGCCAACCACGCCCAGGAGATGGGGCCTCTTTGAGTGGACACCCCACTGACTTAGCTTCATGTGAGGGACTGACGGGTATGTGGGACTGTGAAGAAGCTGCCTGGGTAAATTTAAAACAACGTGATAAAGAAAAGAAGGAAAACGTTGGGGATGGAAAATATCCAAGAAGGGAGAAAAGGACCAGGGAGCTGCCGTGAGTCACACGTGGACGTGAGGCTGGCCTGAGGCCAGAATGTTCTGGCAGAAGTTGGGCTGAGTGAGCAGGAAACTGGGGTGGTGAGAACCTGTCATCCCATCCTCTCGCATACGTGTCCCAGCCAGAGGGCAAGGGGGAAGCAGGAAGTGTGATGAGGCCCGGGGCTGCTGCCCCTTCCCGGGCTTACACTCAGGGCGTGCGCCCCCCCAGTCAGAACTAGAGAAAACTGAAGGGTGGTGTGCAGATGGCGGCTACATCCACCACTTTCTGGACTGCTGACCCCTTCCCAGGGAGTGGACAACGCGCCTGACATCCACCATCTCAATCTTGACCATAAGTCCGCAGTTGCCATAAGTCTCCTCACCCAGCAGGACAGTAAGCTGAGTTCTTGCCCAAGCTGATACTTAGCCACAAAACAGCCCTGAAATCCATCTAATGCCAAAGCTATACTCTCCCTCCTGCATCCTCAAAGGGAGGTAGAGGTGACTATGGCCTTGCAGCCAGCAGACGAGAAGGTACAGAGTAGAGATGCAGGAGAACAGCCTGGAGGAAAAGGGGTGATGCAGCCCCACATGGAAGAATTGGGGGAAGAATAGGGAGGGTACAAGAAAATAGATGTCAGTTCAACGGAAGAAAACACTCGGACCTAGCAGAGCCAGCCCGATCCAGCCCAAGGTGGCCCAGGCTGCACTGGAGGCCATGAGCCCCAAGTCCCTGGGGGCGGTTAGGCTGATACTGACAACCACCTGGCAAGAGCTTTGGGCTGAGGAGTCTACCAAGCATTCGGTTGCCGTTAAGCCCTTCAGCTTTTGTGGAGTTGACTCATTTGACACTCACCCAGCCTTTTGCATGAGCAGCGGAGAACACAGATCCACCTTACAGAGACGATGAGGGTGCTAGAGAGGTGGAGCAACTGGCCCTAGGTCACACAGTGGAGCAGAGTTGTGACTGGGGCCCAGGTCTTCCTCCGAACCGTGCCGGGTGTGGGTAGGAGTTTAACCAAGCTAACCTGGACCAGGGGCCTCTGTTCTCACCTTTGTCAGACCCAAGGCCTTCCCAGAATCAGGGAGGATCAAGACATCTCCCTCACTCACCTCTCTCATCTCCATAAGGGCTTCACCACCACAATTGCCGCTTTGCTTCAGGGCTGCATCCTCTCTCCCTGCATTGCTCTGGACCATTCCAGCAGGCTCTCAACTGGCCACCCAACAGTGCCCCGTCCTCCTCTAAACACCAGTAGTGCTCAGCCCAGGGAGCTTTAAAATATACTAACGCTCCTCCCAAAGTCACCCATAGAGCTATAGCAGTCAACACAGCATGGTGCTGGCATCAAGACTGGCACACAGACCAATGGAATGGAACTGAGAATTCAGAAACTAAGCTGCACATCTGCGGCCAACTGATTTTCAACAAGAGTGCCAAGACTGCTCCATGGGGAAAGAACAGTCCCTTCAACAAGGGGCGCTGAGACAACTGGATGACCACGTGCCAAAGAAAAACTTTGCTGGACCCCTACCTCACACTATAAACTACAAAAATTGACTCACACTGGGTCAGTGACCTAAATAAGATCCCGCCGTCGGATCGCAGCAGGAGGAAGATCCGGTGCTTCCTAGTTACTGCCTGCACTTCCTAGCTCAGCCTGTGGCAGGGGGCTGGCTGGGACATAAGACACCAGGGACTTCCCTTTCTGCCTGAGCTCCAGAGCCCGTGTGAGGCTGGCTGGAGAGCACGGGAAGAGCGCCACCATGGGCAATGGAGTGTCACTATGGGCATGCAGGATGTCCGTGGACACTTGGGGCACTACAAAGAGTGCCATGGGGTGACGCTGAGCCTGTGGGTGCCTCAGGGACACCATGAGTGCCTGTGTGGGCCCTGGAGGGGGCCACAGTGCAGGTGCTGTCATTGGCACTATAGGCAGAAGACGCCATGGTGATGTGGGATGCAACGGTGGGTGCACACGGGGTGCTGCTGTAGCACTGTGGGTGCCGTGAGGCGCTACGGCAAACACAGTCGTTAGGGCAGGAGCCCTGTGTTTGTGTCCTAAACTCGCTACTTTTTAGAGGTGAAGTCTAGAGTAATTTACAACTTCTCTGAACCCCAGTCATCCTGACCTATAAAAATTGGATTAATACCTGCTTCCTGAGTTGTGGGGAAGATCAGCTATTATCTGCAGAAAGGGTCCAGTAGAGATCATCATGGTCAAGTGTAAACCATGAGATAAAGGAGGAACTGCTCATACCCGAGGTGGCCCCACGCCCCAGGGTGTCAGAACAGAGAGCTGACACAACCCAGGCCTAAACTCAGACTGTTTTTAGACCAGGCACAGAAAGAGGTATGTGTCTCCAGGGTAACCCCACAGCTTGATCACAAACACCCGGCTCTCACATCTCAACACCCTCAGCCTCTTCTAGGAGGTCACCTTGGGAGGCCACCTCATTCCAGCGGACTGCCATCATTCCAAGCAAACAGGTATGCCTGCAGGCAGTTCCCTCGCCCTCCTAGCCACCCAGGGAGGTGCATGCTATTTGCCAGAAACTGACGATCTGGGAGATCAAGTCACGCACCTGGAGTCAGGCAGCTGCTGCAAAGCAGAGCTGGGGCTCGGCCTCCCCAGCCTTGGGTTGGTGAGGGTTCCTGCAACTGCACAGGCCTGTCTGCCTGTGGCCATATGGTCATCTGTGTACTTTTCCTATGACTCTACGACATCGGTCTGTTTCTTGGCTCACAAGAGGGACAAGGCTAAATCACTTTGCTCCCTCGGCCACCCTCCTAAAGGTAACCCCAGAACAATAGTACGCTTGCTTCTTTTCCCTGTACTTAAAGAGATTCTTCCCCTTTGTTCACACAGGCCCACGGCTTCCTGATTAGAGAAGCTTCCGTAGCAGAAAGGTCCTGGGGAAGTTAAGCTTTTTCCGACTCACTTCAGAGCCTTCTCCTGATTAAGAAAACCACGCAAGATCCAGGCTTTGTGATAAGGCAACGGTTTCCTGTGGGGATCAGTGCGTCTGCTGCCAGGAGGCTTACAGTGAAGATTGTGGCCCAGGCTGGCCGGTGGCCGAGTGGGGGAACTGCAGGGCACAGGCCCTATCGAGGGGGAGAGAAAGCCCGTGAAGGTCCCAGGCCTCGTCACTCCTCTGCCACCGCCCATTTGGCCTGGCCCTGCCTTATCTGCCTGTCGGAGCCAACCACTATGCCTTGGATTCCAGCTGGAAAGCCCCGGGCCAGCCGGCAACGCAGTCTGAAAGTGAGAAGGTGAGCTGGGAGACCAGGGGACTGTCGGGTCAGTGACGAGCGCAGTGGCAGAAGGCTTCCCAACCACAGGCACCAGAGGAGCCAACACTGCAAGTGCCATCAGGCAGCTTTACAGTGTGCTCACTGCCCCCCACCCCCCAGCAGCCCCAAGGGTAGGGAAGCCGGCGCAGGGGGTGTGGGGGAAGGAACAGTGTGGGGAGCTTTCTGCATCTCATCTCCTCTTCTCCCCCAAACAACCCCATGGGTAGGCGTTATGCACCCATTTTAGAGATCAGACAACCAAGACTCACAGAAGTTTGTTGAAGAGCCCCAAGTTTAAAAAAAAATTTAGATCAAGAAAACAAAAACTTGTTTTTAACTTTAAGCCTCAAGTCACAGAGCTGGTAAGCAAAATACATTAGAATTGTAGGGTAGTTCACGCGAGGGCTTCACACTCGGTCGTGTTCCTCGCTGCTGTGAGACCTTGGGTAAATCCCTCAGCTCCTCTAAGGCCCGGTTTTCTCCTTTGTAAGACGGTGTTGATAACAGTGCCAAGATCACGGGGCTGTTGAGAGGACCAGGTGAGATGATGCAGGGAGTGTGCTTAGCACAGTGTCTGGCATGGAGAAGCCCTCAGCGTTGGTTATTCTGACTTTCCAGATTAGCAGGGACTCGAACCCAGTTCCACTTGCACCTCAGACCCTACTGCCAATCCACTGAGGGTCTACGTCATCCTTTGCCTGAGACTGGCAATCAAATCGCCTCGGAGCATTCCAATGGCCCCCCACAGCCTTCCCCGAGCCCCAGCCCCACCTCTGCCTCCCTGCTGTCCCACCGTGCCTGTCACTGCTAGCTCAGCCCTGGTCTTGGAACCTGAGAACCTGAACACGTGAGGGTTGAAGCAGATGCAAGGCACAGCGGCCCCGCTTTACAGAGAAGAAAACGAGAACCAACGAATAAAATGGCTTATGAGGACACGGGAGGCACATGGGTGGCACAGGCCAGGCCAAAGCGCAATGTCCTGGCTCCTCTCCACAGCCTTCCATGGGGCCTCCAGACCTTCACGCATCCTGGGATCAGGGCGGCCCAAGAAGCTCCAGAAGTTTACCAGCGCCTTTCCATTCTCAGTTCCATCACGGGATGTGAACTCTATCCAGAAGAGCCTTGGGATGAGGAGGTGGATGAATCACTTTAGGAAGGTACTTCCGTCTCCCAATCCCAAGACCGTGGTCGGTATGGGGGAGGGGAGGCCTGGAAGGGGTCCTCACAGAGGCCAGGCCCTCCATGAGCCCGCAGGATCTCTGCTTTCCCTCGGAGGGCTCAATCCCTCTGAGCCCTCCAAGCCCTCGACCCTCACTTCCTGGATGGGCTCAGGAGCAGCCACGACCTGCAGCCCCTCCATGGGGCAGCGACCGGCCTTGTAAGACCCTGCTTGAGCATCAGCCTCTCCTGAACGTTTGCTCCCCACCCCTGAACAAACATCTGGGGGCAGGGACAAGAGTAAAGCCGCCCTTCACCTGCTCTGCATTTCCCAACTTGAGCTGAGAGCTCTCTCACTCAGAAAGGGAGGCTTTGAAGGGCGGGGAGTGGAGAGGAGATCACACCCTCTTATGGGAATCCGTTGAGATGCCACTCCACCATGTTGCCAAAATCATACCTCTTGCAACGGGTATCTTTTCCTTTCGGGGATGTCAAGCTTCTCTTCTCTTTCTGATGGTGGCCTCAGGAGAAACTCTAGAGGGAGGAGAGAGAGAAGCAATTTTAAGAAGGCATGGGTTAGTGGGGCGTGGGGCTTCTAGGGGCCAGCCCAGTCTGGACGGGCACCTACTCCCGGAGGGGTCCGCTCCCTCCTTCCACCTCTGCAGGTGCAGCAGCCGGGCAGGGCCTCCACAGCCAGAAAGACAGAGCTAAGCACGCGGCCCCACGCAGGCCCCCGGGATGGCGTCCCCAGGGCCTGCGGACTGGGACATATTTTCATTCTAAAATCAGCCCTGGGGCCTGGGCCATATCTGTGTGATGACGTGGAGCATGCTAGTCACAGCACTGCACCGGCTTCTTTGCTTCTAGCTAGAATGTTACCAACTCGGTGTGGGAGCTCCATTTTCCTTGGGTGGTGAAAAGGCTTTCTGAGTAATTTTGAAAATGTGGAAGAGAATTAATCATTGCCTAATGAATGCAGGCTCTTTGGGCAGAACTAAACTTTCAAGATCCGGTATCCATGAAGAGATAAGAAATAAGAGGAGGGGTCTTTGGTGGTGAAAAACACAACTCAGCCCCAGAGTGCAAAGGCCAAAGTCCGACCTCTCCCCCGCTTCCTCTCTGTCAGTCTGAGCCCGCAGGTCACCAAGGGATCGAATTCACCATGTCCAGGCCACATACCTGCCTGCCAGGGTTTAGGCCAGTCCCAGGGGACCAGGGTCCTCACAGGCACAGCTGAGAAACAAAAGCAAAACTTAGAGCAGACAGGGAGAGCCAAGCTCGCCGACCCCCCTCCCGACTCCTTCTGCCCTTGGGTGAGCAGGCCGCACTGGGGAGGTCCCAATCACGTTTCGGGTCACCTCAAACGAGTCCGACGGTAAGCCTGCCGCCCTCTCCACTGCTGTAAGAAAGTATCACCACTTCAGGGGTGAGGGCCGTGAACTCAGGAGGAATTAAATAACTTGCCCAGGGTCCTACCGCTGAAACGGGACAGAGCCAGGACCAGAACTCAGGTCCCTGGGAAGTTTCGCTGGTGCCCGTGCCGTCTCCACAGCGAGAGAGGGCAAGCAGGGGAGCGATGAGTCCAAGGTGTGCTGCGCGGACCCCAGCGTCGGTGCACCACACTCATGGACGTTCTCAGACCACCCTGCTAACGGATGGGGAACAGGGCTGGGCTAAAGGATTGCGCCTCTCTCTCCAGCTCAGTTACCCAGGCAGTGTCAGCAGGGGAACCTCACGACTAAGGCTGCAATCAGGGGGATTCATGATACATATACACACGTGTGTGTGTGTGTGTGTATCCTGTGTGTGTGTATATGGATATATATGAGGTCTGTCCAGAAAAAGTCCAGCCACTGTCAATATAACGAGAATGGTTCGCATGACATTGATGTGACCTGGCAGCCAAGGAGCGTGGACTGGAATGTGCATATGTGAACAGTGATGACTTCACTGCACTAGTCAGTGGGGGCAGTAGACGCCGTTGAGTGAGCATGTGTACTGTGTGGCCATTGTATTCAAAATGACTGAGCAAGTAGGGCAATGAATCTGCGTCAGATTTTGCATTAAGCTTGCACATTCTTCCATGGACGACTCAGAAGTCTTTCGGGGACGACGCAATGAGTGCAGCACTAATGAACGTGTGGCACAAATCCTTCAAAGACGGTCGAGAATCTGTTGCAAGTGATCCACGTTCTGCAACAAGCAGAACACCCGAGAATGCTCAACTTGGCCCCTACAGCCCAGATCTGGTGCCCTGCAGCTTCTGGCTTTTCTAAAAACTAAAGTCACCTTTGGAAGGGAAGAGATCTCAGACCATCGGTGAGATTCAGGAAAATAACGACGGGGCAGCTGGTGGAGATTGGGAGAACTGTGTGAGGTCCCAAGGCGCCTACTTTGAAGGGGAGAGAGGCATCATTATCCTATGTACAATATTTCTCATATCTTGTATCCTCTTAATAAATGTCTCTATTCTTCATATTACATGGCTGGATACTTTACATATACATATATATATCATATAATTTTCATTAACTGCAAATTGAAAGTGCTTCTTTACCCGTGTACCATGACCTTCTAGATCTCAGTGTAACCACATACGTGTGAACATGTGCCTGCATGAGCCCACATGTAGACTGTGCGACTTTACACAAGTGGGATCTTACCCCAGATGTCCTACAACACCGCTGACCAGAGACATCATGGCTGCCCGCGACTGAGAGACGACACAGACCTCCTGGGTCTCTTTCACAGCGGCACAGTGCCCCACCGTAGGTGCGGACCACGATATATTTTCCTCTTCACCGTGGGTACGAGGGCTGTTTCTGCCTCCAGCCACTCCACCCTTGCAATGGTCCCCACAGCTCCGTGTGGGAAAGTCCATGCATTTCCAAAGCCTGAAAGGGGACGGCTAGGCCGAGGCTCTGCATCCCCCACCTCGGAATAGACGCAGACAGGCTGCCTTCCCCAAATGCCGAGTCGCCTCCCCTCACACAGCAGGGGAAGAAGGAGCCCCTTTTCTTGGATGCAAATTAGAATATCCAGGGTTCTGTCTACAGAAGGGCTTTTCTGGTCACCTCCCAGTGGCCTGGGAGGACCGAGTCTCCTGGACAAAAGGAGTTGATTTCTTGGCTCCTGCAGATGGCCCGGCTTCACTGCCCGGGGGCATCTCTGAGGAACTCGGGCCCACCTGGGCCCGCAACTACATTTATAGGCTCAGAACTGATAATGAGCTTTTATGAGCTCTGGGGACCTTGAGGAACATGTATTAATGTCAAGCATGCCTGTCAGCCACGCAGCCTGGGTGAATGTCACACATTAACGAAATGAAAGGCTGCAGCCACACGGGGAAGGAGCTGGGGGCTGCACGTCAGGCGGCACAGGTAGGCCCGTCAATAACAAAATTACTTTCCAGGCTCTGCACTCCGGGCCTGGAGCTGTCTGCTGTCTTCAGAGGAATTCTGCCTTCTCGCAGCTTGAGAAGAGATTAGTTTATTACCAGTCTGCCAGGAGGGGCAAAATCCAGCACTAATCCTAATTCCCATTTAAGCAAATCTGCTTTGTGTGAGAGAAACCAGCTGGGCTTGGAATTTCTTCCCTCCTTTCCCTGCGATCTCATTCCAGCCCCCTCCTCTTTGCGGAGGAGGGAGGTCACGGCAGATGTTGGACCCAGAGCCCTCCGGGGAGGGAGGACGGAATCCCAGGGTTTAGGGCCAGGAGGAGGGACTGGTGCTGGGGAACAAGAGGCAGCAATGAAAGACAGTGAGCCCAGTGATGGTGTTCATTGTTGGCCTCGTCCCGGGCTCTGGAAAGGAAAGGCCACCACCCTCTAGGTCCCAGACTTGCTCCTGCTTTGGAGTAAGATCCCCCAGGTTTGAAGTGGCACAGGTGGAAGTCCCCAGGCCACCCCTAACTAGTTCTGTGACCCCAAGCAGGTGACCTTCCTACTCCGTCCCTCCACTTCTTGTCTGGGAAGCAGGGCTGACAGCGGCTGGTAACTTCTAAGCTGTTGTGAGGGTCACACGAGGGATGTATGCACAGGGCCTAGCAGGGAGCCTGCCCTACGATACCCTATTTCTTGACTCTAAGTCTCTGGACTATGTTTTATGAACTTCTAGGAAAGAAAACACTGCCAGTGAAATAATTATGACAGGTCACTGTTTGTATGACACATCCTGGTTTCAGAGACATTAAGATATTAAAAAGTAAAGTGGGACTTCTTACACTCAGAAATATAGTAAGAACTTAACCAGTGGTGGTGAATGGCCAAGTCCTCCCATTTTGTAAAGTCCGGCTCAAAACTCAGATCTTTTTCCTCCTCGTCTTCCAAACAAAGCGAATCTGCACCGTGTAAGGAAAACCAGCTCTCAAGTCGTAAGAAAAATTCTGAGAGCCACTTCAGGGTCCTGGATGAGGCCCAGGTGAGAGATTGAAATGTCTACCCTCCTGGTTCCCACTCCATTTTTAAGTCAAAATAGAACATACACACACAGCACCGTGAGTGCGCAGCCCACTGAATTTTCACAAACTGAGCACCGCTGCGTAACTGACACCCACACCAAAGACTCTTCCCAGTTCTCCCCGCCAAGGTTCTCTGCCATCCCATGTCTCTCAGATCAGCCCTGACTGTCCAACCCCCCCACCCCTGCCCGTCCTGCCTGCGATCAGCCTCACCATTGCCCGTCTGCTTGTTGTAACAGGCTCCCGGATGCTCAGCCAGCCAGTCGCCTCTATTCCCCTCCATCTGCTCTCTCCTTTGCTGTACGACTGAGCCCATAAGTGTGGGGTACCATGTCTCTCTCTCCTGCCTCAGCGGGTTCCCGGTCTCCCTTTGCCTACACGTGTGGACTTTTATTATCTTATCCCTCGTTGCCCATTTTTCTAGGCCCTCCTTCAGGTCCTCGCAATATACACAGACCCCGCGGTCCAACTGAACTCATCTGCACAGTGTGGACAATTAGAGTCCTGACCTCCTGGCCTGAGCTGGGGATTAGATGAGCTAACAGATTGTAAGTGGTTCCCACGGTACCGGGCAAAAAATAAGCAGACGATAAACAGAGGAAGGAGCAATTATATAAAATAGAATCTGCTTGCTACTTTTTGTAACAAAGGTGGTGGCCATGATTAGTGGTTCCAAGTTATAGTTCTCAGATCCCTCCCTCCCTCCCTCAGGGATCTACACGAAGAACAGATGGGATCTACACCCCAGACATATGCTAACACTTAATTCACAACAGCTGGACTTTCTGATTATTTTATATATTAAGTTTCCACATAAAACTGAAGACCACTAGTTTAGAGTCTCTTGATATCCTAGATCCCAGGTCAGTAGGATTTCAGAGGAGGAGAGCTGGGAAGGCTTCCGGGAAGACGCATCAAGGAAGGGATGAAGGGAGGTGATCAGCCCAATGATGAGCCTTTTCCTGGCTAGCTCCTCTACAACCCCCCACCTCAACTCCAGCCACTCTACACCTCTCCCTGGTTCCCAGGTGGAAATGCCATCCTTCCGAGCCCTGTGACCACAAGGGCTCTTGATCTTGTGCCCCAGAAGGGGCAGCATCCTCAGTGAGACCCTGGGGGCAGCACAGCCGTGGGCCCCCCTCCCCCATACCAATGCCAGGCCACAGGATCCAGGCTGAGGCACTGCCAGCTGATTCCGGGCTTGTTGACAGATAAGAGCTCTGCAGTTTATGGCTCCAAAGCAAAGCAAGGGCTTTGTTTTGCTTTGTTTTAAATTAGCAGCGCAGGGGGTTGGTATGTGGGTGGGGGAGAGGGAAAGACGCCAAGGCGCGTTCAGGAGGAGTTCCTGCTGTGTCCTGCATCTCAACTATCCCTGGAGCAGCTCCTAATGAAGCCACGTCCCTTCTCTGCCTCTTCTCTCCACCTGCACTTATCTCGCTGGGAGGGAGGGTCTTCCCAGCGCCACCCCACCCTGTCACTCAGCCCCCATCATCCAGTTCCCATAATGAGTCCCTCAACGGGCCTGCTAATTGTGCCTCAAGGTCACTGTGGGGCTGAGATGGGAGCCATGACATCCTGGGAAAGATCAGGATTTATTTTTCCTGCCTAAAGGGAGAGCCGCTCCCCACATTTAATTGAGCAGAACCCTGTGGGTGTTGGCACAGCTAGTAAGGGTCCCAGTGAACAAGGAACTCCCAAGCAGGGCCCATTAGCTCTTGGTGGCCTGGGGAGGGTGAAAGGGCTAGAGTGGAGGGGATGTACCAACCCCGTAAGTTAACACGTGAAGCTGTTTATTCTCAATGCAACGGTCATTAGTAATCACCTCCCCACCTCCCATTAGGTCTGGGGCTTTTCTGCAGGCAGCACATGCTAGCCAGGGTCTCTCGTGCCCTCCTCAATAGTACCTGTGTGAGACAGACACTGCCAAGGTGCTCAGCTGAGCAGGAAGGACAGCGGGCAGCCTCTGGGAGCCTGTCACCAGTGGGCTCTGCCCTGCATTTGCTCCTGTTCTGTCCTGTCTGGAAGAGCTTTCTTGTTGCCTGAAGGAGGTAAAGACATGGGCTGTCCATCCTATGCATCCTCTGGAGCTCACGTCACTTTTCTTCCCTCCCACCCTGCGAGGGGAGTATTACCACTCTTCCCATTTTGCAGAAGAGGACAGAGAGCAGCAGCATTTTTCTGTAACTAAACACTGGTGCATCGTTGGTGGAGAAAGGGAAACAGAAAACACAAGTGATGCCATCCACATCTGCCAAGTAAGGCTCGCTCCCTCCCACAAGGGGGGGGCTGCCCAGCAGACCTAGAACCTGATGGTTTAAGGGACCCGTCCCTGAAGGTAGAGCCCAACCTGCCCGCCCCTGCTCCACAGTGTCATCTGAATGAACAAACAAACAAAAGACATGAAGAAATGCCTCTTCTACAGACTCTTCTAGCACCTGGCCAGCGCCCTCTTCTCTCTAGCGAAGGAGGGGCCTGAGGCCCACAGAGGGCGAGCGGCTCAGCCCCAGGCACAGAGCTGAATCAGGCTGAGGACCAGAGCCCATGGTTTTGCGCTCAGCCAAAGCCCTCAGAGCCACTTCACCTGCGTCCAGCCTGCACTGGGCCAACCCACAAGTTCACCCTCCCAAGGATGAATCCAAGAGGTTCCCAGGCCACTGGGCTGACATGCAAAGATGCCTGGGGTTCATAGGCTACGAGAAGAACCAGTGCTTCCGGCACCTGGTTCAGGAAAGGTGGAGCCTGTCCTAGCGCTGAGGTTGGCTTTGATACTAATTCTGCCTCCACACGTCCCAGATCTTGAGCTCAGCATGGACCCACCGTGTGGTCTCACATACACAGGACGCGCTTCCGAGGATCCTCCACCTCTGAAAGAGGCAGGACAGTCACGCGCTGCCTAACGATGTTTTGTGCTCAGGGACAAAGCACGGATGTCGGTCCCATAAGGTCCTAACGGAGCCACGAAACTCCTGTCGCCTAGTGAGGTCGTAGCCTTCACAACATCGCTGTTTAGGTCGCAGCTGCCGGACCTGTCGTCAGGTCGCAGCGGATCGCGTCCCCCTCGTGTCCGGGTTGCTGCTGCTCTAAGAAACCTGCTGCACTGCCGGTCGTGGAAAAGCTCGGCACGTACAGGACGCAGAGCGTGTGATGTGGATGACGATAACAGACGGCTAGGCTGCCGGTGTATGTATTTACTGTACTACAAGGGGGACCCGCCCAAAAATGGAGTTTAAAAAAAATTGTCTATTTATTCTTGCATGTTTAAACGTCAGTCACCTTCAAAGGACTCTCCATTCGATGCAATACACCTATCGAGACTTTCTTTTTCCCCCACTCAAAACAGTTATTGAACTCGTCCGTCTTGATGCCTTTTAGTGCTTCTGTATTCTGTTGCACCTCTTCCACGGCAGCCAGGCGGTTCCCTTTGGGGACTTTTTTCGTCAGGGAAACCAAAGTCAGTTGCTTGGGGCAAGATGTGTGACCAGATGTGGGGCAACTCAAGTGTTGGAATATTTTAGTCTTAGGTAATAGTCAATAAGCTTAGTAGTTAATGCATGTAAAAAGCTATCGTTTTAGGAACTGAAGGTACCGCCCACCCTGACTCTAAGAGGCCACAAGCAATTCAACCTTTGTGCTCCAGAGGAGACCATAAGCCATCGAGGTGGGACCTGAGCCACTGTGTTCCAGGGAGAGAATCCCGCCACCACCCAGGACACAGATGTAGAAAGTCACCCAGGACACAGGACACAGGGCCCAGATAGAAAATCACCGGTCAGCAGAGGAAAGGACGTCAGGGAAACTGCCGGACTGCAGCTGTTATCTGATTAACCTCTTTCCTGAATTCCAGATTCCTTACCTATACTTTCTTCCCTTGAATTCCAGATCCCCTCCGTACACTTGGCCCCCTTATGAAAAGGCTGGCTTGAAAGGAAAGGTAAGACAGTTCATGAGGGTACACAACCCACTGTCTTCTCAGATCGTGGGCCATCTGAGTAAAGTGCCCATAAAGGTTCAATCCCTGTCTCTGCTAGTCACAGGCAGCAGTCACAAGCTGCTTTTCTGATTTCATAGGGAGGGTGGGGTACGGGGCTCATGGCATTTTTGGTCAAAAACTACTGGCTATTCAGCATGTTGTGGGCAGGTGTGCTCGTAAATCACCCATCATAAATGGGCAAACGTGTTGAAAGAGTCTTCAAAAAATATTCACTGAAGCCGAACACAGCCTCTCACAACAACGCCAGCTGGTACACTGATACAGATGGGTTTCTAGAACACTCACCTAGTGGGGAAAGTCTGTATTACAAGGGGCCCGCCCTCCAGAAGATAATTCTGGTATTTTGGGTGGGGTGAGGGGTCCTCCCTCATATTTATCATTATTTTAGAGTGTGCCTTTCTCTTTACGAAAAACAAGAAGTTCACCGTAACACTGTGCTGTGTACACCAGCAGCCTCACACATCTCGTGTTTACCGCGTCTCTTGATTGCATCATTTCCTCTTGTGCTTGATAGAATTTCGTGTTGTTGTATAAATTCATTGTAGCCTAAGTGTCCTGTGTTTCTGAAGTCTACAGGAGCGGGCAGTAATGCCCTCAGCCTTCGCAGCCGCTCACCGACTTGCCCACAGCAGCTTCAAGTCCTACAAGCCTCCTTCCTAGTAAGTGTCCTAAGTGTCCAGGTAATACCATTTGCTATCTTTTAGATCACACTTGACTGTATCTTTTCTCTACTTGGATACACAAATACCTAACACTGTGTGGTAGCTGGCTACAATATTCAGCACAGTAACATGCTGAACAGGCTTATAGCCCAGGAGCAGTAGGCTGCACCTCACAGCCTGGCCATGTCGTAGGCTGTACCACGTAAGTGTGTGTAAGTGCACTTTATGCTGTTCACACGATGACAAAATCAGCTAATAACACGTTTCTCAGAACGTATCCCTGTCATTAAGTGACACATGACTGTATTAAAAAGCCACGTGATAGTAATAGAGATGTTTCCAAACTGGCCACCCTGCAGCTAGCAAGGAAGCTGAAAGCTGAGAACTCCTAACCAGAGCGGAGTGAAGCAGCCACGCCCAGGGCCAACCACAGTTTCCTCCTCAACCTGGGGCTATTAATTCAGACTTTACAATCCACAGGGATGTGGTGGAATGGGGAGAGCTGCACCCCAATTCTTGGTGATTCTCCCCTGCTCAAGTCCATGTAAATATATTCTAATGCAGAAAAGGTTCTGCAGGGGGTAGGACAGCAGAGGCATTAGCATTTTGATGGGTTTTCCCAACACGTGGAACAAGAGAGCTTTAAAATTCATAGTGAAGCCATTAATCCTTCCAGCCACACTTCTCCCTCCCCAGCTGGAGGTGGCCAAGGAGTTTTACCCCTTTAAGACCTTGATTAGGAAAAAAAGTCAGGAGCTCAGAAAGCTCAGTCTTATGAGACCTACAGAGAAGAGACAAGGTGGGTTTTCTAGACTGAGTGTGCGTAGAGAGCCCTCCAGACACAGTTAAATGGCAGGATCGGGGTGGGGTGATGCAAAGGCTGTGACAGTGCGTGGGGGTTGGGAGTGTCTCTGACTCCAACAAGGACCCAGGAGAGGGTCCTGCCAGTTCCTTCCAGCAAGGGTCACCCTCTGTAACCAACAAAAGCCATTCCCCTTAACACCCGCGGTCACTCACCGAGTGAGCATCTCCGCAGTGACTCACCTATTAGGTGCTTGGGAGAGAAGAATCTGGGAGAGGGTGCAGCTCAGCAAATCCCTGATTTCAAGAAACTCAGTCTAGACAGAGACAGGGAAACCGGTGGTCATAAGAAAACGTGGTGGTGACAGAAGCCAGTGCAGCTGCCCTGGGACCCCAAGGAGGGGTGGGGGCACCTCTGTCAAGGTGGGTTTATGAGCAGGTCACACCCTTTGGGGAATTCTGGGTCCTCCTTTAAAACTTCCCTTTGAAGATGACTGTGATGGACTATTAAGCGTGGAAGGGGAGGGGCGCCACGTTTTCTAGTGTATAAGCGGGAAGTGTATGTAGACAGTGTCGAGAAAAATGACCCCAAACCTGGAAATCAGGCAAGGGGAGGCCTGTCTTTTCTACACCACAGTGGACCGTTGTTTAGCAGCCCCCCCCTGAACTGTCCAGGGGATTCCAGAAGAATGTAAGTGTTAACTCTTGTCCAGGTACATGTGCATCTGTAGGTCTTGTAGAAAAGATGACCGCAAGGGGTAAGAATTTATCCAAAGGTGGCCTGCCTTGCATCCAATCCAGCCACCACCCCAGCGTTCTCCCTCCACTGCCCGAATGGCCACCGTTCCTCCGATTCTCCTGAGAACAGCTCTGCCATCCTGCTGGCTCCCACATTAATGAGCCGAATCGATCTTTGACCCACGTTCATTTCACATTTACGAGACGTCACGGGATTTACAATTTTTTGAAAGTGATACTCTGACAGTACATGCCCAATTACACCACACACACAACGCACAGGCGGAACTGGGAAGGAATACGGCAAAACGTTACCAATGGGCGTCTTTCGGTAGCGGGCGTATGTATGCATGGGACTTTTATAATCAGGAAAAAAGGTGATAAATAGTACTTTTTACATAGAGAAACATCCCCTCCAATCTCAACCCCTCCATCTAAAATTCCTCAAAGTAATAGCTAATGCAAAGTGCTTGCTAATCTTCTCTGGGGGGGCGGGGCGCTGAGCACTTTCTGTGGGTTGTCTCTCTGGGGTCTCCTCCCCCCACCATGGGAAGGCACTATTCCCAGCCCCACTGGACCGTTGAGGAAACGGAAGCACGGAGAGTTAGCCTCACATCACAGGTGTGAGCAGTAGGACAGGGGTGCGTACCCCAGGCAGCCCTGCCCCAAGGCCGCCTTCTCAACCACCCGGCCAGAGGCTGGCCTCCCACGAAGAACAGGAAGAAATAAACACATCTGCTGGGCTGCCAGGGTCAGGCCTGCAGAAGGCCATGTTCACACCCACTCCCAAAGCACACAATGTGCTGGGAAGCCAAGGGCAGGCCTCGCCAGCCTTGAATTGAATTCACATGTGTCTCTTCCACCCTTGCAGACGGGGACCGGGTCTTCTCCATTCTTGACCCTCTCATCGCACTGGGACACAGGCGCAAGGGCGCTGGGCAAACGGGTCAGAACACCTCCCTACCTGCTGCTGGCTAAATCTGCTTATGCACTCTAGAAGCCAGCCTCGAACTGAATCAGTAGTTCGCTTGATCTCTCTCTGTGCCCACACAGGCACTACAGAACTGGCTTACTACCTAGATCATAAAGCAAAGGGGAGACTGGCTTCAGCAAAGACAGGGTTTGGTGTGTTTGAAAGGTCCCCGGCCTAGGAACACGAGAGGCCAAGAGCGCTGCCTCTAAATCACTGCGTGACCTTGGGCAAGTCAGCAAGCTGTTGGGGGGCACAGCACCTGGCCTTTAAAATGGGCAGGGGGACCCACAGTGCTATGACGCCTGGATGTTTTGCCGGCTCAATCTCGCTTTGGCCGCCGGGGTATTTTACATGCAGCAGGCGTGGGGCCTTCACCAGCGAGCCACACCGATTGATTATCACTAAAGCACTTCCAGTGGCAGGTTACCATGGGCTAAGTCTGTGTAGAAATTAGGTTTTGAGGGAGGAAAACCACGTGATCTCAAAATCCGAACGGGGGAGCTGCAAGATGGGGAATGTGGGACGTGGGGAGAGATGCCTCATTTAATCAGGCTCTTGAGAGTCCCTGCAAACCGCCCCATCTGTGGGCTCATTCTGGCCCCAATTTATTTATTTATTTTGGTCAAACACCTGCAGATTCAGGCAGAATTACTTGGGTAAATACTGTGTTTCTAAAGCTTCCAAATAGAAAGCTCCATTTTCCTTGATTGAACAATAAATATCCATCCAGCTTTTACCTATGGCTGGGAGGAGGCAGGAGAGAGAATAATTCAGAAATGCCAGCCCCTAAGTAAGTGTCAATATTGAAAGACACGTCTCTAGGTAATTGAGATCAATGGGCAAAAGAAACACAGAGGACCCTCTTATAAAAATGGGCAATGCAGCTGCTAATGAAAACGATTCTGCTTCTGATTCCTAGGGGAGTTTCTGCCCCGTGGGGGACCTCAGTTTCATTATCTATCACCTCTTGGCCTGTGATGCTGAAAATGGGTTCCTCAGGAAACACCAAAGTGGAGGCAAGGTGGGCAGGGCAGCCCCCTATCCTGCTTCAATGTGGAAGCTCCATTATATTCCATATTGGCTATTCCACATTGAACTTTCTTTGACTTCTATGGCCATAGGTAAGTTGAATGCCACTGGACTAAGTCATCCCAGTCCTTTTCACTTCTGTATTTGGAATGCCCAAGACGGTACGTTGGTTAAGAAGCCCCAGGCATTCCAGTGGCCAAGTGGTTTTTATCCAAAGGCATCATGGTAACTCATGTACGATGTCACTCTAATTCCGGGACGAGGCTTTCCATGCCAGGTGGCAAGCTCCCCTCCCTAGTGAAAGGGTCTTCCATGACAGATCATAAAGCCACAGTAAGAGCGAGCACGCACGGAGCTCTGACATTGTCCTGGGTAACGGGTAACATACTGTACCTCTCAGTCCTCACGGCAACCTGACCTAATAGCGGTTAATCTTCTCTCCGTTTTGCAGATGGAGAACCTCAGGATCTGAGGGCTTGGGTAACCTGCCCAAGGCCACACAGCTCCTAAGTCAGGATTTAAGCCCAGCAGCCTGATTCTTAATGACTGCCTAAAATCTAACCCCCCAGGAAGCCACAGAATACCGTGCTGGAAGGGGACTCGGGGATCACTGGTCCCTCTCCTCCGTTTTACAATGGGTGACCAAGGCCCAGCAAGGGGAAGGCACTCACCCAAGGTCCACGATGAGTTTGTAGCAGAGGGGGGTTAAAGAGCGGGGTTAAAACTCGGGCTCGCACCTTGAGATCCTGTGTCTCTGCACTCCACCTTGGCATCCCTGGGCCACTCAGGAGGACAGCCGGACTTGGCGGTCGGACGCTTAGCTCCAGTGAGGCCACTGCTCAGCTGCAGACCCAGACCTGCCACTGACACACTGTGACACACTCAGCCTCATCGTGTCCCAGGTGCACCACCCCTAAACGGGAGTGACAGCAGCACTTCACCTGCAGGGCCGTTGCAAGGACAGTGTGTTCCCAGGGGGTGTGTTCTGAGTAAATCCAGCCTCTCCATCCTGGGGCAGGCTGAGGGTGGACACAACACGAAACGAATCCTTTTGGTGGATCTGGGACAGGAAACGTAGGGTCTCTGTCCTGAGTCCCACCACCCCTCCCTCACTGGCAGGGGCAAATCGACCACTGCCCAGAGTGTCCCTAGTCACCTCTGCCGGGGACATCGGGAGGAAGAGGAATGAGACCGGCTGAGACTGGTGTTGTGTCTCTCTAAAGTCAAGAGTGAATCATCCTCTTGAACTTTCTGTTTTATCCTGACCTCATGTTAATTTCTAGCTCAAAATAAAATGATGTCTCTTCAGTACCAGGAAAAGGCTAAAAAGTAATTTCAGGTTGGCATGCGGTCTGCCTAATGAGATCCGATCCGCTCATTTGCAGAGTCAGGAGATTTGAGATGCAGAAAGGACCCTGTCTTGAGCATCTGAGGGCCTGCATAGGAAAGTGATCGTCTCCCTGAATGTAAACCGATAGCTTGGCCTCTGTGGGGCAAGGAGGAAACTGAGGCCCAGGGAGGTCAAGTGATTTGGCCCGTGTCGCTGCACAGCCATGGAACAGGTCAGTAAAAGAGATAAAGGAGATAAAGGGCTCGGGACCTCAGGCTCTGCTGGGGTGGGGGCAGGGTGGAGGAGATGGGAAGAGGAGGGGGAGTGTGAGTGTGAATTTGCACATATATCTGAGTGTGTGTAGTTAAGAGAGACTGGGGGCCTCTGAGGTAGAAGGAAAAACATTTGGGCCATTTGAAGTTCTACCTGCACTTAAACTGAGTGAGAAGATGAGTGTGAACAAACAAGAGGGTGGACGAGTGAGCAAGATGTGTGTGAGTGGGGCAAGTAAATGACCGAGTGAGAGGAAATCCGAGGGCTGGAGAGAGAGAACAAGGGGAGGAAAAACATTTGGTCCATTTTCAAGTTCCCACAGTTCAATAAATCAAAACAGATTGTTTTAAGACAAAGAGGCATTTCAAACCACATCCTTTACACCAAAGTCAACCCCAAATAGCCCACTAGTTGCTTTTGCAAACCAGTACCAGCAGCAACAATAATATTCACAATCTTATTTAGGATTCTTGAGCAGCAGCGATGAGTCAGGTATGACTAGTGCCCATTTTCCAGATAGGGCTACTGAGGTGTGGAGAGAGGAAGTCACTTGGTCCCTACACCTCCCCACCTAAGTGGTTTCTGGGATGAGGACACCTGGAAGGCAGCAAAGATCCAACCAACAAGCTTCTAGTGGGAACACCATGCACCTGAAAACCATTGCCTTGAGACAGGGCTGCTCCTGGCTGTGAACAGACTGGAGAAGAGTGGTACCAAGGAGCTGGGAGGGAATACAGCATGTCCCCAAGCTCCAGCTGCCCCACAAGGCAAAGCAGAAACCCCCCTGTGTGGGAGTGCCTGGTGTCCTGACCAGCAGGATTAGCTGCTGGGAGCTGTAGTCACCACCCCACCTGGCGCCTGGCCCTGAGAGGCCAGAGGAACCATGCCTTTCCATGCAAGCCACGCTCTGGTGCACGGGGTGGGCCAGGGAGGAGGGCACTGCCAGAGCCCCAGAGAACTTCCATCCCCCATCCCAATAGCAGCAGAACCCAACATCAGCATCTCCCGCCCCAACATCAGCAGGCCCACTGGGTCCAGGTGGCTGCACCTCAGTAACCACTCCCCTCCCAATGGGCGTGAGGGGACACCACCTGGCCAGCTAGCTGTGCTCTGTCAAGCGCCCACAGCCATCAGGCATGCTGTGCACTTTCTAATCATAGTCTTGTCCTAACCCCAAACAATCCTTTGAGGTAGGTGCTACTCTTCTTACTTTCCAAATGGGTAAACCGAGGCTCAGGGAGACTAAATAACTCATCTGAAGTTACCAAGAAAGTAAGTTTAGGCAGAATCAGGATTGGCTGGGAAGACCAGGAGGCATTTGCTCCTCCTAACTCACCTTCAAGGCCCTTCCCTCTGATGCAGGGTGGGAGTCCCAGAGGGCAGCATTTTGTCGTGAGTTCCAAATGCAAACCCCAACAGAGATCCGGAAGCAGAACGGGAGAGAGGCACAGCCCACTTAGAGGGGGCAGCTGCTGCTCATCCCTGGGCCATTCTCGCCACACAGGGGTTGGTTTTATAGACAGTGAACAAGCCTAGAGAGGGACAGTGCCTTGCCTAAGGTCACACAGCAAGGCTACAGCAAAACTGGAACATGAATCTACCTCCCCATTTCTAATCCAGATCTCTTTCTCTCCACTCTATGGGAACTCTCACAGCCAATCAGGAGCCATGGGAAAAGCCGGAAATATGATGGTAACCTACCTCATCTCAAATCTATCACATTCGTTTCACTTCCTCCCCACTAAGAGTAAAGTGTGGAGACAGTGCCTGGGCTGGCTGCAGGCTGGGGCTCTCGGCCACAGCCAAGAGCAGATAAGACGGCGTTCTCGCTGACCCCCCCGCTGTAAGTCAGAGACGTACCCCTCAGGCAGCTGAGATCGGTGGTCTGACACGGCTGCAAATCACCCTTTTCCGAAGTGACGATACACACAGACCCAGGGAGGGGCGCCGCCCTACAGGTGTTTCCAGCAGCAGCAGGGAGGCCTCTGGTGTCTTACCGCTTCCCGTCTTTATTACCATTTGCAGAAAAACTCAATACATTTTGCTGCAAGTGAAAACCAAGCCATCTGACATCCTCTCTTCAGCCAGGCCAGATGACTCCTTCTTCTTCCACCCTCACTGATACTTGGGTCCCTAACATCTGCAAATCTGCCTTTTGAAGCAATTTGGAGTGAAATGTGCCCAAAACTGGGTCCTCAGACTGTTAGAGGGCATATCCTCCCTCTGGACCACTTTATCTTCACTTCCAAAGTCTCCTTATCCTGTGGAGCTTCAGGGCTTCCACGGTGACAGAGGAAGGCACCCAGCATGCCCCTCCACTTCCAGAAGGGAAGGCAGGACTCCAGAAATGGCCCCCATCTTTGGGGGACTTCTGGCTACTCCCAGAGGTGGCAGAACTGATGTAACAGAAAAAGGACCCAAGTGCAACTCAACGTGGGGTCTTCCTAGCTCCAGCGCAGGTATTCCCACGAGGTCTATTCACCCTTCTCCCCCAACGTCGGGGACACGCCATTTGTTCACGGCGAGGCACATGCGCTGCCCCCCAGAGGGGCCTCTCCGGTGCTACACTCAGCACCCCATGTGCACTTGGTTACCTCGGGCTCCCACCCACATGCACGGCTGCTATCTGGTTCCACACAGAGGGAAAAAGAGGCATGAATACTTAACCAGTCCGAGATTACACAGAGCAGAAAGCGGCAGGGCCAGCACTCACCCACAACGCCAGACCCCGGGCCCCAGCTCCAGCTACTGCATCACCTGGCTCTCTTCGCATTACCCACTGAACTGGCCCATCCGTTCACACTGAACTTGACCTCACGCTGTTGCTCCTCGCCCCATAGATACAGTCATCCCTGGCCTTCAACATGGCACTGATTTCAGACACAGCCCTCGGTGACACCTGAAGGCAGGCAGAACCCATACAAGAGCACCTGTGTACACACTTGTACATCATCAGCTCCTGAGTTCTTTTGGGGGGAAAAAGTGCTAACTCTGTTCACAGCCTCTTGTTAACTGATAGAAGAGACAAGTGAGCTGAGATCACCTGCCACGCCCCACAGGAGCGCTCTCAAGAACAATGGCTTCTAAGGAATCACCACGTCCCAAGGCGTACTTTAGTCTTGGGGCATTAGGCCACAGCAGGAGTCTTACTACTCTTACCAGGAACAGTAAGAAAGGGCCTCTGGCAGAGGGAGACCTTGTATGGCAGGAAAAGAGGGTTAACTAAGCGCAAGGCAGGCCCTGTCCTCCATAGCACTCTGCAGAGTAGGAGGACCACCTGAGTCACCCACACAGCCAGGGAAGCGCACCCCCCCCCAGAGGTGAGGGTCCCATGCAACGACATACACTAAAAAGTCCAAATTCAAGAGCTTTAAGGAAGGGCCTGCTGGCCTTGGAGGTCGCAGGCATGAGGGGGCAGCTTGAGGCAGCGTCAATGGGACCTCTGTGCAGTTGGGCTCCTGCCCTCCCCGCCTCGTGTCCCCAGGAGGGGACCCGGGAGGCCAGGCTGGGTGGCCCAGGGTGCCCCTGCTGCCTGGCTTGCCTGCGCCCAGGGTACCACACAAGGGGGACCTGTAGGGAAGACCAACAGAAAGAAACTCTCCATGTCCCCAGAGGGGGTCTGAGGCTGGGGAGGAGCTTGGGAGGTGAGAGGAGTGGGCAAGAGGGCCCAGCCTGAATGCGCGCAGGGGCTTGAAGACCCAGAAAGCCTCCATTATGCAGTGTTGGGCTGGAGTGTTACACCACCTCTGGGTGCACCACCCTCAGCCTGAAATCTTCAGGGAAAGTCTAGTACACATGGAAGAAAAGAATGAATGATTGCCTACACCAAGCAACGCCAGGAGCCCCTTTCTGCATCCAACAGAGCTCAGAAGCAAAAAGCCCCTTAGGATGGAAAAAGCCAGGCCTTTCTGTGGTTCAGACAAACACTTCCAGTTTCACATGTGGCCCTCCACCAACTGGGTGATGTATGGAATTTGATAATCTCAGGAGAGCAGGTTCCCCTTCCATAAAACGAGGACTGAAAAATCTTACCACAATCGGATTACTGGGCATCGGATGAACTAGTGTCTATGGGCCTAGCACACATGTGTGTCGGTTCTGCTGCGCTGCTGGAGAGAAAGGGAAAGGAGGAGAGCCACCACGGTCGGTCACTCCGCGCCCAGCCTAAGGCTCGACACTTGATCCAGCCTTTGCTGTCCCTTTTTTCCAAATGGGGAACCTGAGGCTCAGGATAAAAAATTTGCCAAATGCCATGCAGCTGGGGAGGGGCATACCCAGAATTCGAACCCAGATCTGAGAGACTCAGAAACCAAAATTCTCACTTAACCCCATTTGGACTCTCCAGATGCCTTTGGATCTCTTCCTTCTGGAAGAGCATTTAATTTTAATCCCATACATTTCTCACTAGCAGATGCACACGAATGTATGCACTCAACTTTAATATATTATAATTATTATTGTTTTGCCAAAAAGACTCCATCAGTGAGATCTTTTCTTCTTTACACTCTCACACAAACATATGCGTACCTCTCAACTAGTTAGAATAGTGTTTGAATACTGGTTGGGCTACTTAGAAACAAAAGTTGCCCATTATTTAAATTCAATTACATAGCAACCAACTGCCTTTGAAAAAGAATATTTTTATTTGAGCTCATTGTGCAGCAAGTCATCAAACACTTTCTTTCTTCAAAACTACTTCAAGAAAGAAAAATTACCAAATGAAAGGGAGGAAATATTATGCATATCATCTAGCTATTGAAAATAATGCTGATGGATTTTCCTCCTTTGCTCTTAATTTATTTAAACAGCATCCCCCATTTCCATCAACAACCACGCCTGGGCTTCCTGAGCGTTCCTAAGCACTCTGCTCCAGGGAATTCAAAGCTGTTTGGTCAGAGTCCCCGGTGAAGACTCGAAGGCACAATGCTAGAGTCAGGGCGCCCAGAGAACGAGCAGCCTCGCACCCCAGTGTGCAGATGAGACGTTAGGAGTCTACTTTAGAAACGAGAACTCGTCTGAACCGAAGCACAACCAGGCTCTAAACTCTGACTTTCTGGACTCCTGGTCCAGTGCACTGCCCATCTCTCCAGTTGAGGACAATGGGGACAGTAATTACAGGATGGGTCTAGGCTGCAATCCAGCTCTCTTGGCACCTCCACCGTCACTCCTCCAATTCCGTGGTTTTACCACATTCCCAGGCCTCCTGGGGCCCAGCAGGCTCTGAGGTCGGCACCCAGGGCTCCCATCTGGCCTCTGGGCTCAGAGGAGGGAAGGGCAGGGAAACTCCCCCCTGTGGTCACAGCTGTGGCCCCAGCGCAGCAGCACAGTCAGACGGCTTGCCCAACTTGAAGGCAACGGCCTCAGAGGTCGCTCTGTTTGCCTTGGCTCCGCTGCCTGCCTCCTCAGCAAGAAGCCACTGGAAAGGAAAATAAAACAACAACAGAAAGCCCTTTGATCTGCCCACAGGCAACGTAGGGGGAAAGTGGAAATCACCCTCTGTTGTGACCTGCTGGCCTCCCATTCCTAAATTCTCTGCAAAGGGCCCCAAGATTCTTTCACAGACCCCACCTGGTCCAGGCACCTGGACCCCATGATATGAAAGGGTCAAAGTGACATCTGTGAGGACCAAGCAGAGGTGGGCAGGGGCAGAAAGAGGCCGGAGAGGGCCAAGCAATTGTGGGAGAGAGGAGATGGCCATTGATCCAGCTAGCCACTGCACACAGGGGGTCGCCACAGGTTGTGGAGCATCAGGAAAGAGGTGTGTATGAGAAAGGCGTTCCAGTCCACCACTAGGGATCAGACAAAGCATCAAAGCTACCCATGCAGGAATATGAGGCATCCATCGTGAAAGGATGTGCTAAGTAAGAGATGCATGAGCTGTGCCTTTCCCATACCCCATGGTCCACCCTGGAGGCCCCCCGCAGCCTCAGGAAAGAGTTCTGTTCTGGTAGTCCCTATTCGAGTCCCCCTTCTGCCTCGTGGCCTGAAGGCAGGCTGGAAGTACTCAGATGCCATGTCTCCAGGAGCAACCCTCGGCTCATGAGAGGTGGAAGTTGGTGACCACTCACTGGGATGACTCTGAGGTGAACTCCACACATCACTGGGAGGGTCCCTAATGGGAGGGGAGGAACCCCAGTTGCCCACAGAGGGGGGCAGCTCAAAGTGCACCTTTGCTTGGCTTTCCTCCCAGCCCACTCACCTCTCTGGGACCAACCTCATATATAAACTATTTGCACCCACATCTTTGCTCACAGTCTGCTCTTGGAGACAACCAACCAAAACAAGACAGAAATGTATGTGCTAACGCAGAACAAGTGAAAACGTGCAAGATGCAGAGGAGAAGGGACGGAACATCACCGGGTGCACGAAATGAAGGGCGCTTTCTACACAGGTGCTTGTCTGCTGAGAGGACAACTCCAGAGAGACGGGAAGCTCGTGCCACTGGCCGTCCTGGGCGAGGAGACTGGGTGAGGACTGACAGTGTCCATTGCATATGCTTGTGTTCTCCTTCCATATTTTCTCATGATTTTCTTCCTAAACCTTTCACCAGAAAAACATGATTCTTTCCAAAGAGTTTCTGAGAACTGGAAAATAAATAAATGCCCATTGTAGAGGGAGAAAACTCTGGGGTGGGCAGTCTCCCTCACTTCCTGGGACCCTCTCACTAACTTCCTTCCCACCCCATCATGGCCTCCTCTCAGCCGGGTGCAGGAAGGTAGGTCCCAGTTCCCTCCGAGGTTTGGTAGCTGCCACTGAACAAGGGATTAACCCATTTCCCTTTTAGGAAAAAAAACGTGCAGCTTGCCACCATTACTAAAACCAGAATGCTACAAACAGAAGGATGTCATTTGTTTCCGAAGACTGTCGATGCACTAGAGCGATGTGAAAATAATAATAAAAGTGAGCTATTTCGTGGGTAAGGTCAGGACTCTCATCCGTGATCTCAGGGTAAACGCTGCAGCCAGGAGCGCTGCTTTGCTGTCTCGGAACAAGCGGGAAACGGTTTAAGGGCTGGAAGGGAGAAAGGGGCCAGGTGAGAGGCCTCTGAGACCCCTGGATCTTGATTTCCTCCCAATGCTGGCTGTTAAGACACAAACGGGCTCCAGTGAGGAAGACCCTGGTGTCCCACAGAGGAGCAAGCCGGGAAACAGAGCATCTAATGCTTAAGAGTAGCTCCGGAGTTCAGACCACTTGCATTTGTATCTGCTACCAGCTGTGTGACCTTAGGCAAGTGACTTAACCTCTCTGTGCCCATTTCCTCAACCATAAAATGAGAGTAACCGTAGTACCAAATTAGAAGGCACTATAGGCTGAACTGTGTTTCCCCCAAAATTCATATGATAAAGCCCTAACCTCTGAAATGTAACTGTATTTGGAGACAGGGCCTTTAAAGGCGTAATTCAATTAAAATAAGGCTTTAGAGAGGGCCCAAATCTAATCTAGCCCATGGTGTCACAAGAAGAGATGACCTGGACCCCCAGGAGACACCAGGGATGAGCAACACAGGAGGACGAACATGTGAGGGCACAGACAGAAGGCAGCCACCTGCAGGCCAAGGAGAGAGGCCTCAGAAGAAACCAAACCTGCTAGCACCGTGATCATGAACTTCTAACCTCCGAAACTGTGAGAAAATACATTTGACGTGGATTTATTTATGTCATCCTCACAACTCAATAAATTAGGTATTACTTCTAGTCCCCTTCTATGGATGAGAAGAGGAGGCACAGGGAGGCTGAGGGCTTGGCCCAAGGCTGTGGAGCTGAGGAGCAGTAGAGCTGGGACTGTGAGCCATCCTGTTGGTTAAGACGGACTTGTAAGCGCCTGGCACACTGCAAGTGAGCAATACATGTTAGCCGTGCTCATCACCCACAACAACCTGGAAAGGAAGAGACTGGGCTGCAGAGGAGAAAATGAAGGGAGACACCAACTAAGCACGGTGCCTGGGGTACAGGGATGAGCAATGACAGGGTCCCTGCCCTCTGGGACTTACACTAGAGGGGAGGAGAAGGACATTAAATAATCAAACAGGCAGTCAACAACCACCCATTAAGGAGGGGATGATAGAGCAATCGGAGTCAACAGGTGTGCATTTGGCCCACTCGGGAGTCAAGGAGGACTTCCCGAAGGAGGTGATGCAGGGACTGAGATCTAAAGGATGAAGAGTCGGGTAGCTAAAGAGGGAGGAAAAGCATTGCAGGAAATGTTGGGGAGAATATATAGAGTATCCCTCTGTGGGGGGGGGGGGCAAGAGAAAGAAGCAAAGAGGCAGGTGGGCTGGAACAGGCTTGTATGGGGAGGGGGCAGAGGCTTCAGGAAAGTCTTCTGAACAAAAAAGAGAGGACCCGCTGAAGGGTTTCCTGCCAGGCAGCTAACATGATCACGTCACACAACAGATGTTTTCCCTCAGTGTGTGAGTCGAACTTTGGTAAATTGAATTTTATTTTTAAGGCGGTAGGGATCGATGGGAATCTGAGAATTCACTTGTCTGTAGACTGAAAGAGGACCCTCGGATCCAGCTGGCATTTTATAGACCTGGGCTGCTCGCGTGAGGTACGCCTGTTAGGTAATAACCCTGGAGAAGGGCCGGCCTCCCTTCTATGTATCAGAGCGTGGGGCAGAGTCTCTGCGGGCTGTGTCCGTCCGTTCCCACATAAGTCGTGGGAAAACCCCACGCTGCGAATGGGGCTCCCCCACCAGGCCTCCACACAGCCCATCTCCTGCGGTGACCACAACCTTCCAAGCTCCCCTGCCCCAGCTCCTCCTCATCCTCTAAGCTTCTACCTGTACTTCGCTTCACGGGGAGCCCTGCGCTGCCCCACCCCAACAAGTAACTGCTTTCCCTGAGTTTATACGGTGCCCCGGGGCTCCTCACTCGGTTGGTTCCCAGTGGTATCCCCAGACAGGAGGAAGAGACTTTGTTGTATAGCAAGGAAGGATGTGATTTCACAGAAGCTATTAATAAGAATCCAATCACTCACTCACTCACTGAGCATCTACCCACCCAGGCACTGAGCCCCACCCGGCAGCTCCCAAGGAGAGCAAAACAGACCTGTCTCTGCCCTCATCCTGTTGAGGGAAACAGATAATAAATAAAGTAAGAAGAATTCTAACATTCATCGCATAGTTTTGAAGTGCCACATTCAATCCTAAGAGAAAGATTCATGCATTTTAAACTTGTTTTATCTTCATAAAACCCTATGAGGTGAAGTGGTGACACAGAGAAGAAATTCGTCAAAGGTCAAGAAATGTGGCTGAACCAGGATTTGAACCCAGGCTGTTGCGTTCAGAATTTGCACTCCTAATCCTCAGCGGCAAGGTGCCTCTTCCGATTTCGCTGCAGGGAGATGAGGCTGCGTGCCTGAACCCTCAGCCTCCCCCGCCCCCCTCCCCACAAGCCCTCCTGGGCCCCCTCCTTATGCAGAGATGCCCAGATGCTGCCCCTGGAGAGGGAAGCCTAACTTGCAGAAGTCCCAGTGATTTCCAGGGCTAAAGGTGAACCCAGGATAAATGGCAAACGAGAACAAGGCATTTCAACCAGACATTCTCAACTTGAGAGGAGATGGAAATAGCAGGCAACTCCAGAAAGACACGTTGAAAGAATGTAAATGGTGCTTTTCATGCAGTCGTTACAGATCATTATTTCCAGAAAACATTTTACCTTGCACTGGTCACCATCATATACGCTGCTGTTTCCCGAGCCCGGACTGAACACCCAGCACCTTTCCAGGCCACAGGCCACAGCAACCGGCAAATGTTCGGCTGTGGGCAAAGTGTGTTCAATGCAGACGTCCCCTCCTTTCCTGCTTATAGCTAGGCCACGCGGTGGGTATAAATCCCTACTTTATGGATAAGAAAACTGAAATGAACAGAGACGAATTTACCAATCATTTACTAGTTGTGTAGTTCTATGAACTTGGGCAAATTACTCAACCTCTTTGGGTTGGTTTTCTTGGCTATAAAATGGAGCAGTAATAGTACCCACCTGTTAGGAGTTGAATTGTGAACCCCAGAAAGGTATGCTGAAGTTCTAACCCCTGGCACCTGGGAACATGACCTCCTTGACATGGGGTCTTTGCAGATGTGACCAACTAAGGACGAGATCACTGGGCCCTCATCCAGTAGGACTGACGTCCTCCGCAGAGGAAGGACAAGCACGGGGGTACCATGCGACGGCAGGGGGAGCGACTGGTGCGTCCGCAGATGAAGGAGCACCAAGAACTGCCAAGAGCCACCAGAAGCGAGGAAGGATCCTCCCTTCGAGCCTGGCCGATGCCTTATTTTGGACTTCTAGCCACCAGAACCGTGAGAGAGTAAGTGTGTGCAGTGTGAAGCCCCCAGTTTGTGATGCTTTGTTGCAGCCCCTCTGAGGAAACAATACCGCATCTCCTGGGGCTACTGGGCTGGCCCAAAGCTTGGCCCCCCATGTGTGAGGTGGGAGGGCTGAAGAAGCTAAGGTCTGGGGGCAGGAGTGAATGAGGTGTGTTTAAGGGGTCCTGCGGTGGCCACCGTACAGGCTCAATCGACTTGTATGTCTTCCGGAGATTCTCAAAGAAGCCAGGTGTGAATAGCACCTCCCTGGCATGTTGGTGGCAGCTGCAATGGAAGGTCACTCTCTGCAGTGTCCCCAGGAACAAGTGTCTGCCATACCCAGGGGGCCAGTGGGTCACCTTGGAATCATCCTCCCCCGGAGACCTCTCTGCTCTGGTTTCCAGCCCACCAGCTATTCCTGTGGGGTCCTTTCAGGGGGACAGCTAATCTCCCTTATTCCAGGGGTGTTTATGTTTTGGCTAGAGAAGCACCTCATTCCTCTGGGCGTCAAGAACCCACAACCAATGAACGCCCTGGGCCTGCCCTGCTGGAGGGAGCCCTCAGCGTCAGGCACCACGTGGCGGTGGGGCCGCTCCCCCAGGGAGGCTGAGGAGCACTTGGCCAGCCAGAGAGGCAGCAGCTCGGGAGGGGCCCTCTCTCCGCAGTACCCCCAGGCCCGGAGCCCACAGCGGTAATTAGACATGAAAAGATGGGCCTAAGTCCAAGGGCCAGAACTCCAAATTCTTCTCCCATTTCAAATAGAAGGCTTATTAGTTCAACATGAGAGCTCAGCCTGGAGCCACGGGGGATGGGAGCCCAGTGCCTCTCCGTCCAACATTATATGGTGGCTGTGCTGGGCTGCTCCTGGCCTCCCCCTCAGCACTGGGCCCTTGCCAAAAGCATGTCTTCTTTCTTACTCAAGAGGGAGAGGAAAGATATGCAAACATGCTGACACCTACTATGTGCCAGGCACTTGATTAGCTTTACAGCTTTCCCATATTCTTCCCATTTTGCAGAGGAGAACACTGAGGCTCAGAGAGACAAATAAGAGCTAAGTAGAAGAGTCAGGATTCGAACCTAGGTCTGGCCATCTTACTGCCTGCAGAAAAACAAGGCTGGAGAGCCTCATCAGGCCCCCTCTCCCTCCCAGCCCAACCCCACAAGGGCCAGCACGGGGCTGCACAGGTGGGACAGGTACACAGGTAACCCTGTGTGTCATTTGGGGGAGACCCCAAAGCTTGAATGCACAGCAGTTCCCGAAGCAGTGCGTGTGGGGCCCAAATTCCTGTGGCTGTCACTACGAGTGTCTAAAACTACGGTTCCTCTCACCTCAGGACACGCGCCTCTCCCCAGCTTCCAGATAGCCCCTGCAGCCTCGCCTCCCCAGCCCTGTCTCCCCTGCCCCATGCTCACGCATGAGATCAATACAGAAGCTCTACACCATTCTGGCAGGGGAGGCGAAGACAGGAGACAGGAGAAGACAAAAGAAGGTTATAGAGAGTTCTGGAAGAAGTTCTCTGAGCAGTAAATTTCACTAAGCCAAAGAAAGCCACAGGAGCCATGAGCTGAAGGTCAAGGGCACAGCTTAGTGCCTCTGCTGTGTATTCATTCACTTGCCGGTCCCTTGACCTCTCTGAGCACACCCTCCCTCCCGCGTACTATGGGTCCTATACCATCTGCCCACGTACACGAAGATCATTGCCATGGAGCAGTCTGTGTCTATAAAGAGCAAGGTACCTCAGGGATTATTAGGGAAAGGAGGCTTCCATGTTTTTATTTATTTATTTATTTTTAGAGAGAGGGGGAAGGGCGGGAGGAGAGGGAGAGAAACATAGATGTGAGAAAAACATTCATCAGCTGCTTCTCGTACCTGCAACCCAGGCATGATGTGCCCTGACCCGAATCAAACCAGGGACCTTTCACTTTGCAGGACAACACCCAACCACCTGTGCCACACTGGTCAGGGCGGAAGCTCCCATGTTTTAAAGACTGTGTACCAGGTCTACGCCAGAAGACTTAAACGTGTCATCTCGATTAATCCTCTATTCAGGAAATGTAGGTGCAGGGACCGAGTGCTCGGCCAGCATCCACTGCATTCTCAGCCTCGCCGGCAGCTGGTTGGGGGCCCAGTGACAGTTCCGACCGATGTGCTGGAGCTGGAGTGGGGTGTGTCACCTCCTGGCTGAAGCAGCTGCATGCTAAGTGTGCCTTTGCCGTGTGTCTCTTCCCCTTCTGCAGTAACTGTGGATGCCGCGTAATCCAGAGGTGCAGCTCCAAAGACGGTGGAGTGGCCACCAGCCTGGATCCCTGAGTGACCACGTGGAGCAGAGATCCACGTCACAGGAATCATGGGAGCGAGAAGTAAACCCGCAGTGCCAAGCCGCAGAGAGTCTGGGGTCATGTGCCGTGGCAGCTAGTGTTACTTAGCCTCACAGTACCATCGTTGGTGATGTTCTGATTTTCACAGATGAGGAAACCAAAGCCATGTGGCCAGAAAGTGGCAGAAATAAGATTCAAGTGCAGATCTGTGGCTCCAACACACGCCCTCGTTAAATTACCACCTCTTGTTGCTTAATAAGATCATTCCCGTCCTAGAAGCAGTCTTGCCCCCAAAACACACACACACACACACACACACACACACACACAAAACAAAATCCTCCCACCCCTCACTGTCCCCAGGATGGCTCAACAATCAATGCAGGATGAAAAAAGGGAATTTTGTAAGCATTCTGAGCCTGGAAGATGATCAAAGGCAGGAAGAAGGGGGCCTGACTGAATCTTAGGGATATCTTCCCTGGGGCTTTGGGGCTCACAGGAGGTTTTGATACAAGAGGAAAGATTACGTGGAAGTTCAGAGCACGGGATGGGGAATCAGATCAGCCTAGGAGCACGTCCCAGCCTCACTACTTACTCTCTTGCGTTTTCTGAGCTGCACTTTCTGATCTGTAGAGTGGGGACCGTCTCTGTGCCAGCCTGGAGTGTGCAGGTGAGAGACAGCACTATCTAGCTGCCGGCCGACAGCGTGCACCCTCAAAGTGTCTGTCACCATGAAGACCATCACTGAGGTGGCTCAACCAGCCCCGCTGGAGGGGAACCAGGCCAAGGGGCAGCCAGGGGAGGCTGTCCCAGCCAGGACACAGGGGCCGGAATCTCAGACTGCAGACCTGGCCCGGCCCACGTCCCTGCGACAGACCCGGGGCAGAACACAGAGAGAAGCAGGGCCGACCAGACATAATGCAACATAGCAGAGGAGCCAGGATGTTTCAAAGTCCAAAGTGTCTTCCAGGAGGACGGCCTTTTATTTTGGGTGAATCTGGGGGCTGTGTATCAGCTTAAACTCATTATCTGCACATATGGTCTTCGTACTCTGGTTCAGGACGGGAAACAAAGGGTGGAGGAGAAAGGATGGGCAAATACGAGCTGATGAAATATCATCCCCCAAGTGCCAGAAACCGGGATATTTTCAGTGACGTCAAACTGGGCTTCCTGCCATGAGGATAAGGCTATCGTGAGAATACTCACAAGATTTTAACTCAGAAGTCCTCGGTGAAGCGGGAGCAGAAAGAAAGGAAACAAACAAAAAAGCAATTTATTTTATGTAGCCCTGCCTTCCATCCCCATGGCAGATACACACGCACACCATGCCCCAGGAGCTCAGAGCTGGGAAGGATCAAAGTTGATCCCTCATTTCACGGTAACAATAATAATGATGACAATGACAGTGACAATGGGTATCAACTGAGCACTTACCACGTGCCAGACCCTGCGCTAAGTGCTCTATATGGTTCATCTCACTGACGACTCACTACCACCTGTTGGGGTATTATTGATCCCATTTTACCAGGAAACTGAGGCACCAGAGATGGAAGAGCCTGGGGCTGCCGTGCTAATAACTAGGAGAAAGCCCACATTCAAACTCAGGCAGCCTGACCCCCACGCGAGGCTGCCTCTACGGAAGTAGGGAAACTGAAGCTCAGGGAGGGGCAGTGACTCACGCGAGGTCACACAGCTCCATCTGTAACAGAATTGGGGCCAGAGCCCAGGTCCTCCTGACTCCTGGAGCCGAGGCCTTTCCACCCCATCCTGTTGCCTCTTAGCGCTCACACACACAAGCACCAGCGAACATGCTTCTACTCATCTCCAAGTTGTTCAAGTCACTAATTAGAGCAGCCGTCTGGGGTGCGGACAAGGGGTCAGGGTTGGACCTTAAGAGAAGTGAGAAGATGAAAGAGCTGCTTTGCCAGTTGCCAAAACTCAGGGCTCATCATCTCACACTCTCTCTCATTTTAATAAGAGTTTTCATGATCAGCTCCCCCTCCCTTGATTGGAGCGCTGAGGCGGGTCCAAGGTGCCAGGCTGTGTGGCAGGAGGAGCCCAAGCTGGCAGGTTTGCTCAATGGCATCAGGTTGCAGAAATGCCCGTTCAATCCATCATCTGCTCCTGGGGGGGATGAGGGGGTTGCCAAAGTGCTGGTTTCCAAGGCCCCTCCCTTTGCTGTGTCCCAGCTGAGCGTGAACAAATGTTCCTGATTTTCTTCCCAACGGCTGATGAAATGGACCAGAAGAACAACTCTCTGGAAAGAGGGTTCCCTAAAAGGGACAGGCCAGCCACCAATAGTTGCTCCTCCCAGGGGAGGGGAGAGAGTGAGTGCCTGACAGCCATCAGGAGGAAAGCAGCGTATGAGCCCTCAGATATGGGGCTCCCAGCAGCCACCCGCACCCCCTCTACCGAAACCTGATGGAGGCCAGGAGCCTCATTCACTTCGCTGTGTGTGGTGGGGCAGACCAGAGAGGTGCCCTCCACCGGACCAAAGGCAGAGCCGGGCTGCCCAGCACTCTAAAAGGTTGGACTTGTCTGACTTTTAAGTTGCAAAGCCTCTCAGATCTCCTGGGCCAGCACCCTCATTTCACAGGCTGGGAAAGCAGGTGTAAGAATGAGTGGGGAAGTGACTTATCCAAGGCCACACTGATGATCCAGAAGAGGTGGCTTCCGAATATGCCGGCTTCCTCCCCTCCTGACCCCTCCCACAAATCCCTGCCACAAGCCCCTGCTCTGATACCCCTGGCACGCCTGTCCCTGCCCAGCACCCTGTCCTCCAACCCACCCCTCAGACCACTAAAACCTCATTCAGTCACTCACGGAGCTATTCCAAGGCTCATATGGAATTTTTTTATTGGGGGAGGGGCACTTTTTGGATCAATCCAAGGTGTCCTAACTCCAACTCTTGATGAACTTCTGCCCCTAGAAAGTGCCTTGGAACGTCCAATGAGGCACTTCCATTTCAACCACAGGTTGCGTAACGATACTGCCAAGGGTCAAGCATTTGAATGTATTTGGGGATAGGGCAACAAGGACACAGAGGGACCAAGTCTTGAAATTTTGCTGAACCCGAGTTCTCGGAGTTTGCCCAGGAGCAGTGTGAGACCGTCTACACGTGATAATGCTAAGTCCAAACAGGGGTGTCAGCAGTCCCAGGGGCTCAGTCCCTTTCCTCTTCAGGGCACGGGGGTAGGGGGGCAGTGCAGAGAGAGTGGGTGGGACACAGGAGCTGCCAGCCCTTTGGGCCCTGTACTAACATCTAGGTTCCAAGGGCAGGGCTGGCTGTTCCAGGCAGGCTTCCCTCCTCAGAGAAATAAGAGTCACTAAAAACAAAACAAAACAGGAAAACCCTTTTGTTTTCCAGCCCCACGGATGCATCCAGAGACAGCGGCTCCTCCACCCTTTCCTCTGTCTCTCCGCTTCTCCCCGTCTTCTACTCAAAATAAAAATCGTGCTGATCTGTCTTGATGGCCAGCCTGCCCTACAGCATGTTGCTAGCATCCAACAAAAGCATGGGGCGGGTTACTCGGAAAGCAAGAACCTCACCTCTCTGTCAGGTCCTGCCCCACTCCCACCACCTTTGCGGGGGACTCAGGGAACGCGGGAGGGGCACTGCCCAACAGTTCCTAGCCAAGAGAAAGATGAAAACTCCCACCATCTTTAACTGGCTCACTTGTACTAACTTGGGGTGAGGGAAGACGGGGGGAATTGGAAAGATGAGGCAACAATCCCTTGGGTGTCCCTTCAATGTCGAACAGCACCACACATGACAAAATAGACACTTCCCAGATGCCAGCAGTCGCCTTGCCTCCCAAGGCCTCAGCAGCACACACAGACGACACACAGGGGCCCCGAGATCAGACAAGGGCACTCGGAACAGGTTTGCACCAATGACTGCGAAATGACTGGGTGAACGTGGCCTGTAGACCACAGATGGGGGTCAGGGGCGCTCTTGCTGACTGCTGAGAAAATTATCACTTGAGCCTCGGATGCTCAAGTTGTTAAGGGCCCCCCATCACCCCCCACCCTGTGCCTCCCCCTTGATTTTCCCCAGGGGAATGTGGATAGGAGGGAATGTGGTATGCCAGAGGACCCTCGCCCACCTGCAAGCAGGTGGGCAGCTGGCCAGACCCAGGGAACAAAGGTACAACTTCTGCAGAGAGGGTGCATTCAGAGGTTTGGGTTTCTCGCTCCAAAGAAACCTCAAAAAGTTAATTCTCCCATTCATTTTCTCCAAACGAGTTTGCTCTTAGTGTACAGTTTCTCTCGTTTTTATTTTTATGGCGGTGACTTTTTCTTCACCAAGACACCCTGCCAACCACCCCCTTCCCCAGGAAAAACCACCCCCTCACAGCCAAGCTCCCCAGCACACGGGGCAGTTACAACTGAGGCACCCCAGCCTCACACTCGACCCTCTCCCCGAGCCCGCCTGTGCGGCGGGGTGCTCCTCAGGGCGGGGCCCCGCGTGTGCTGAGAGGGTCTGTGGTTGTCTGTCCTGGTTGCCGGTACATTTGTCTAGAAGGAACCAGGACTGGCCTTCCTTTGGGTGAAAGGGCCAGGGAAGGGCGCCCCCTGGCGGGAGCTAACTCGCCTCCATCCAGCCGGGTCCCAAAGCCGGCGTGAACCCACCCGAGCCCGCCAGCCCTCCAAGCGGACTCCCACTACACCCCCTAATCTGCTCATAACCGAGCTTCGTTCGGATCCACCGAGCACTCCATGGAATCTCTGCTTTCCCAAACCGCACACACCGTGTGGGGGATCAAGGGGTCCCCGAAGAAAAGGGTGGAGCCCCGCCCCGCCCCGCTGCCAGGAACCCCGAAGACAGCAAGCACTCAGTGCCCCTGCTGGGCCCAGAAATCTGCCCAGCCCCGATTTTCGCTCCTAATCCCTAGTCCCCACCTGCTCTCTTACAAAGTGGCGGGGCGCGCACACCCTCCCTCTATGCGCAGCCCTCGTCGAGACCCCAAACCTTGTAACCACATCTGCCACCCTCCGCCATTCTCCTGGCGCCCCTCACTCACCCACCCAGAGCTCTCAGAGCCGATCGGCTCTGCACCTGTCGGCGGGGAAGCCCCAGCCGTCGGCGGATTCGGAGCAGGATTAGAGGCGAGCACGTCTTCCCTGCCCCCTCCCCATGCCAGTTTAAGTAAAACTTGGTTCCAGAGCTTCCCCGGGGACCGTCTTGGGATCCCCTTAATTCCACCCCCACCCCACCCACCGAGCCCAACAGTTTCCCGGGGGGAGCGCGCGTGGAGTCTCCAAGTCCCCTGGCGCAGCAGCGGGACGCACTGAGTGAAAAGAAGGTGCGGAACCCCCTACCTTTCAGCTGCAGCGGCCGGACCTCAAGCCAACTCCCAGCCGCGGGGGAAACTTTCCCCGGGCAGATCGGCGTCCTCGCAACTTGCTGGGCGCCTGCTGCCTTCCTGGCGGCGGCGTGTTCGGGGACCCGCTGGCGCGAGACGGCGGCTGCGCTCGCTCGGGGCTCGGGGCTAGGAGCTCGGGGCTCGAGGCCGGGGCTCGGGCGGCCTCGCGCGGCTCCGCTGTGGATCGCTCCACGTTGCGTCCGCCCCGTAGCCTGGAGCCCCGGAGATGCCGGCGGCAGCTGCAGCGGTCCGCCAGCCCGCCCGCCGGCCCCACCTCCCAAGCACCGCTCCGTCCCTCCCTCTCTCCCTTGCTCCCTCCCCTCCCCAAACCTCCTCCCCTTCAGTCTCCAGTCGCCGCCGCCGCTCCTGCCTTGGCGGCCGCCTGCAAGGCACGTCTGCTCCCGCTGGCTGCCCCTCGCCTCCTCCCTGCCTTGGTCTCCGCCTTCAGTCCAGCATCCAGCCCTTGCTCTGGGGCGAATTGGGGCCAACTTCTGTCCTTCTGCTCTTCCTTCGCCCCCTGCCTGCCTCCCCCTTCTGCTTATGGGCCCACTTCCGTTGGGGAAGTGGGCAGAGTGGCACGCTGGCCCTCTGGAGATTTATTCCAGGGAAACTTTACGCTGTCTCCGAGACCCGACTGCAGGGTTGGGGGGGGGGGGTTGACCCCTCCATCCGGACCTTGCTCCTTGGCTCCCGGATACCCTGGAGTACCTGCCGAAAGCCAGAGGGGCTCACCCTCTCTGCGCTGCTGTTAGACTGTGGCAGATAATAGAGGCCGCTGGAGGGGGTGCGGTAGGGAGGGGCCTGACCCCAGACTAGATGCAAAAGACCTGATTGCTAGAGGCCAGATCTGAGTCTCTAATCTCAGGACTGTCTTTTCATCTTTGTACTTCTGCCACAGCCTCACACACCCCCACTCCCAGCCCCTGACACATGACTTCACTGAGACATTTAACCTCTGAACCTCCTCCATAAGGCAGCTACTCACTCCGCTTGCCTCAGACAAAACGGGCAAGGGAGCAGATCAAAGCCAACAGCCCAAGTGAAAGTGTTTACTAACCCCGGATGAGAACAGCTCCTGTGTCCACTCCTCTTCCCTGGGCAGCTGCTTTTTTTATTCGAGTCCTGTTTCTGAAGCTTTCTTACCCAGTGTTTGGTGGCCCTAGACATTCCAGCATACACAAGCTCTGCAGGAGGGCCCTCGGTCAACTGTTTCACACTAAGAAGTGAGTGACTGATAGGATTGAACCTTTGCCAGTCTTGGGTGTGAATATCAGTGATGTCTAGCCACAGGGCAGAGTTTCGTGGGGCAGGAAGTTGCTGCCTTCCCTTGCCCACATTCCAGGAAAAGGATGCATCCCTCTGAGGACTCCGAGGATGTCTGGTCCTTTCAGCTGTCTCACTGAGTCACTGAGTAAATTGAGGAGGGGCTAAGAGAGATGTGGCTGGGAGGGGGAAAAATGGGACCCACAGTTTTTAAAGGGACCCGGAGAGGGCAGTGCTTCACCTAAGGGAGAGAAATCTCTCATAGAGCAAGTTCTCTAACACAAGGACCAGGAAAACGCTAATGGGGCCTCAGGCTCCACACTCACCCCTTCAGCTGCCAAAACAGGGTTGGGGGAGAGGCTGACCCTCTGAGCTGAGAAACCCCACAGGCCCTGCATGGATAGAACGCTGCTGGAAGAGGCTATCTGTGTGGGCCTCCTTGGACGCAAGGCGCCACATAAATTTAAAGAGGAAAAAAGCGTGAGTCTGCAGGAGGGTGCTGGGGCCTGGGAGGTGGAGGCCAGAGGCAGCAGGAGGGAGGGAGGAGTTTTGAGGGTCTGGGGGATTGGTGGAAGCATGCAGGAGGAAGTGGGGGGGGGAGGACCCAGCAGGCCATTTGGACAGCTCAGACATCCAGCCGGGAACACAGCTCCAGTTCCAAGTACCAGTCCCCCAGGCCTCAGCCATCCCCCTGCCACCCTCGAGATTCTGGCCATGCCTGCACACCAGATAGAAACATTTGCTTCACAGCTTTCCTTAAATCACCTCTTGTATTGTTATCGTTTTACTTAAATGTGCTTGTTTTTACAAAGAAATGTTATATCATTACCATAAATGGAAAACCAGCATCACATTACTATAAATAGAAGGTAGCCATAAAAATAAATACAATGAAAGTAAAAGTGTTATTAAATTCTAACAACATATATTTAACCACAATTTTTTAAAAATTCCAACAAGAGACCACTGCCTAAGGAAGGTGCTGAGCTGGGGCCCACTCTCTGCTGAAAAGGAAGATTAGTAAGGGCTAGAAGGGTGTTAAAGAGACAGCAATGAACCAAGACTCCCACACTGAAAGAGCTGGAAAGGGGCTCCCCGCCCCCCAAATCCTGGGGAGGTCCATCAGGGTTCTGAAGGACCAGGGACACGTGACCTGAAATCTCCCTGAAGACCTCTGATAGCCTGCAACTGGGAAACATGATTCTAAGTGTATTCGGCCAAAAGTCATATTTGTTAAAAGTTAGAAACCGCAAGAGTTTAGTCCTGGACAAGAGAAGGTGACCCTTATTGCAGGGAGCAGGCCTCCCTCCTGCAGGGTGACCTTGGGGAAGTCACACTCCCTTCTCTGGCCTGTGTCTCTAGCTGTACAGTGAGGAGTATGGACAAACGGCCTCCAGGACCCCTTTTGCTATTCACTGATGAAAGCAAGGAAGGAAGCAAGGTGGTGACTTGTTGGGAGACCGAGGAGAGGGGATGAGGAAGGGAGGGACCGGGAAAGGGAAAAGACGGATGGGACAGGAACAGGGTCAGCAGGCCTCAGGAGGGAGTGACGCTGGTGTCAAGGCCACACTGTTGACTGACTGGAGTCCAGGTTGTCACAACTCCAGAAGTGGCCTGGCCTGCGAGGCTCCAGACCCCCCATTTGCCCATTCTGGAATGAACCTTGTGGACAATACAGTGGAATCCAGCCACCTCATTTTCCAGGTGGGGAAACTGAGGAAGGAACTCAGACTGGATCCTAGAAACGGTCAGAGAACTGGACATTGACCTGAGGGCCTGTGGCTCCCAGGCCATGGGCTGGGCCAGTCAACTCCCCTGGTGTATGGGGGTCTAGTAGAAATGGTTCTTTAGAAATTCTCACCTTTCCTCCAAGGGGCTCTTAGGCTCTGTTTTCTCAGGCACCTGGGAGAAACCTTGCATTGTCCCGGAAGCCCCAAACTCGCCAGGGTGTGGCCAGTGCTGAGCAGCCTGGGCCGTGCCCCCATCACCGGGCACAGGATGCCTGGGGTGAGCACCCACACACTGGCACCCTGGGGGTACTGATGCAGAGTGAAGAGCCGCACACCAGGGGTCCACAGGCCAGCATTCCAATCCTGGAGATCTTGACGATGCCCTCCCCTCTCTGGGCCTCAGTGGCCCCATCTGTAGAATGAGACATTTGGTTTCAAGTTGGGCTGGCAGTTCCTGCTCTCAGGCCCCCAAGGATGGAGGAGAGGGAGGAAAGCTCCCTCCCAGCTTAGCCAGACTCAGGTTACCTCTACATCTGTTTTGTATGAGGGTGCCTCACCGGTGATTTCAGGGAGAAAGTGCCCTTCGCCTAAACAGAATTTAAAGTCCCTGGAAGGGATGACCTCTTGCTCCTAACATTTATAAATGCACAGCTGATTACGTTAAGAAGACTGTGAGCTTCTCAAGGATGAGGGCCCTGCCTCGTTCATCTCTGAGTCTCCAGAACCTGGCTCAGAAGGGCGATGTTGAGGGCCACTTCCTAAATGTCCTACCTTGATCCAGCCACTCAAACCCTCTGAGCCTCGGGTGACCCATTTCTAAAATGGGGATCCTAACTGCACCTCTGGCACTGGGTGGCTGGGGGAGTCTCGCAGAAAGCTTTCAGCCAGTCCTGGCACATAATAAATGCTCAATAAAGACGAGCCTGGTGCATGAACTGTTGGCTGGGTGACACTAGACCGGCCAGACCTTTTCCCCAAGAGGCATCTCGACCTCATAGCCTAGCTTTCCGAAGGCAGTCTGCATTTTAAATATGTAATCACTGCCTCCCTGATTTTTTTCTGAATTACCTCTTTTTATATGTAATTTGCAATCATTTCCCACCCCACCCCCCAAATGACAGTTCATTAAAAGTACTGCTGAATGTGATTGAATTTGTTTATCTTTGCAATGATTTCCATAGAAATAGATTTGCAAATCCTAAGACTGTCCTTGGCGGGATTTGAAGGATATGGTCTTGACCCTCCAAGGTCTGGGCCAGTTGCAAGCATCCCCCACGCCTATCTCTCTCCCCACCCCCCGCCCCCCAAGGAGATACTGACAGGCCTGGCCAGCCTCTCTGCATGCTGTCAGGGAAAGGCCCAAGGGCCTGCCTGCTAAGGTCCTCCTCCACCCCCAGGAATGCTGCTGGCTGGCAGCTGGAAGAAAGGGATGGTGCTCACATACTTCCCAACCCTCTGCAGGAAGAGAGGTAGGTTCTGGGTGGCTGTGCTAGGAGACACCCAGGGCCCTGCTTCCGCTGGGTGTTTGTAGCCTGGCTTTCCAGCAAGCAGAGCCCCGGGGAATAGATGCTGCCGGGTAGAGTGACTGCTGAACTTTCATCGTCCACCTTTATTTTCTGTATTAACTGACAGTAAATAATACAATACTAAAAACTACCATTCATGAAGTGCTTACTGGGGTAGGAGCAACTCAGGTTGTGAGGTTACATAAACCCCGTCCTAGGCCTAAGCCTGGCTCCTCTGTCCACCTGCTGTGTTGCTTTGGGCGAGTTACTTCGCCTCTCTGTGCTTTAGGCTCCTAATCTTTGACGAGAGAAATGGGTTTGTATGTGCCAGGCACTGTGATAAGGGCTTTAGAGCAGCAACTCCCTTAAACCTCCGAACAACTCCATTAGGTAGGGATGGCTAGGAAGCTTGTTTCACAGAGAGAGAGACTCAGAGAGACCTGCCTGAAGTCACTCAGCAGATAAAGAACTGAGGTCCAAACATTTCTGGTTTCACTCTCATCAGGAGCATGAGCCCAGGAGAGAGGGAGAGAGGGGCAGGCAGGGAAGGGGTTGGGAGTCCTGGGACCACCCTGGCATTGAACTCTCTGGCTCTGTGACCTTGGTCAAGTGACCTAACTTCCCTGAGCCCCCCCTCCTCATCTGTAGAAGGAGATGGTAAACTTGACCCTACAGGGCAGCTGTAAGCATTGAAGGAGCTGATGTCTGCAGAGGGGCTTTAAGAACCAGAATGTGTTAGGGTGGTCAGTGATGCGGGCTGTGAAAGAATCACAAAGAGAAGAAAGTGCAGAGAGTAAAGGTTTTATTTTACTTTCCCAAGGGAGAGAAGGGCTCGGTGCGGAGAAATGCACCAGCACCAACCCTGAGCGATCGGGGCTGTGAGTTTTTATCAGTGATGGGGTGGATGTACAGTGAGATGTTTCAGTGGGGCTCCAGCTTGTTTCGATGTCATCTTTGGGTGCAGGGTCCCGTCGTCTGGCCAACCTGGTGTGTCCTGTTTTGTGGGTTCCCAGAGCCTCTGTGCCTTCAGGAGCCTCCAGTAATTTTCTGGTCCTGAGGATAAAGGCTCATAAAACAATTAGGGTCAGTCATGCTTGGGGGCCGAGCCAGCTCTGGGAAAGGGGGCCTGAGAAAGGGGCTTTTGTCTTATTAGAACAGGCATAACAAATGTAAATCTTTGTTTAAATCACCTTGATCATCCATGGAGGGCTGCTGAGATTACCAGTTTGAAACCTAAGGGTCCCCCAGTCCAGCTGAGTCACGCAACAAATACTTATGAGGGCACCACCGTGGGCCAGGAGCTGGCTCCGTACCTGGGTAAGAGAAGAATGGGCATGGTCCTGGCCCTCACTCAGTCGAATGATTGCTGGGGAATGACTAATGCCATCAGTTGATTTTAAATTTAAGACTCATCTTGTACAACAGCTCTCCCATTTTACAGAGGAAAACACCGAGGTTAAGCTGGGAGTGGGCAGGGACACCCTATCCAAGATCTGCTAGCACATTGACGTCAGAGTTCTGGGAGTTTGGGTCCTGCTTCCCACATCAGTGTTCTTTTGACCAAGCCTCCTGCCTCAGTTTCTGCTCTGGGATCCTCAGTTGTTCCTGGGGACGTCTCTCCTGTGTTAACTATTATTCCCCACACCTCTGCTCTCAACCCCAGAGCCTACGTCCCTGGTGTTCTGCGTTCTGACGCAAACAGCTCGCAAAGAGAAAGAACTGGAAAGGCGAAAACACAGTATTGGTCAGGCAGGGGCCTCAGGCAACACCCAGGAGTTGCCCCAGAAAATCCAAGAGGTGGGTTCGTGGCCAACGGCTCTTCTGACCCTGAGCAGAAGACACTTGTCCTCTGAGTCACTAACAATCAAGCTGTGGGAGTAATGGTGATTGAGATCAACTTCTGGGCAACATCAGAATGTCGAGGATTTTGTCCGGAGCAGATGAGCCTTGGGCTGCAACCTCAGCCCACTGTGCCGCTGAGCGAGTCACTTGACCTCCCTGAAGCCCAGTTTCCTCCTTGGCAGAATGGAGATAGTAAGCATCTCTTGGGGTTTGGGATGCTGAACTGCAATAACCACGCAAAGTGCCTACGGAAAGCACACCGTACGTATTTGAGACAGTGGTGCCCACTTTTCCTGCAGACAAAGTCTCACTGACACACGAAGCGTTGGCAGCCTACCGTGTGCTTAGAGGGAGGTGAAGCTACAACGGCCACGGCCAAGAACTTTACTGGGTTTTTTACTAAATCCCAGCACTTCACTAAACACTGTGCCTCTCTTTATTCCTCCCAACAATCCTGTAAGCAAGGGTCTGTTATTGTCCCATCATCCAGAGGGAAAACAGAGGCTCAGAGAGTGTAAGTAACCTCTCCCCGACCACTCGGCTGGTGAGTGGCGGAGCTGGAACCGAAACCCAGGTAGGTGAGCTCCAGAGTGCAGATTCTCCGCCTGGACTCACACTGCTCGGTAAGTTCTTCCCAACAGCCCCGTGGCTGTTGGCACTGTCCCCAGTTTACAGGTGAGTAAAGTGAGGGTCGGAGGTGGAAAGGCTCCCTGGGCAGGACAGGGGGCAGAGCTAGGAAGAACTCCAGACACTGTGACTGCAATGCCATGACTTCTGAGACGATGAAAAAGTGCCTGGCCTATGGGTTCCCTCCAGCCAGGAAGGGGCGCCTGCTTTGAAGCTCAGTGACCGTCAAGGAGTCGTGCGGGGCTCGCAGGCCACTGGGGTGTGTGGGGCGTGATGACCAGAATGCTAGTCTTCCTCCTGAGCATTGAACTTGATGTCAGTCTGTTGGTCTGCAGTGCCCGTCGGCTGCAGAGAGTGGGGCCAAGAATCCCGGATCCATCCTGGGCCATCTCCAGGCTCCAGGACATCTGCACCTGCTGTCACAGTCACAGGCCCTGCTCCTGTTACCTAGGCAGCACGGGCTGGCTTCCGCTTCCTGGCTCTCTTCAACCTTTTCTTCCTCCCTTCCCTCCACCTCTGCTATGGGTTGAATTGTGTTCCCCCAAAAGATGTTGCGGTCCTAACCCCCAGTAAATGGGAATAGGACCTTACTTGGAAATGGTGTCTCTGTAGATGATCAAGTTAAGATGAGATCATTAGGGTGGGCCCTAATCCAATATGGCTGGTATCTTCATTAAAGAAAAGAAAAAAGAAGTGCAGACACAGACCTGAGGGAAGACTGTGAAGACACTTGGAGAGAAAGCCATGTGATGACGGAGGCAGAGGTTGGACTCATGCAGCAGCAAGGACAAGGAGGCAGAGGGTTCTGGCCACCATCAGAAGCTGGCAAGAGGCAAGGAGAGATTCTATCCAGAATCTCAGAAGGCACGGGACCCCACCGACACCTTGATCACAGACTGCCAGCCTTCAGAACCGTGGGACCAGAAGTTTCTGTCTGTTTAAGCCATCTGGTCTGAAGTACTTGGTTGTGGCAGCCCCGGGAATCTAAGACACCTTTTCTCTCTTCACTCCCTCGCTTAGCCTCCCGATTCCAAACACACACGCCCCAGCGGCCAGGCTCAAACGAGAGGACCTCCCTCAGGTTCTCACTGACGAAGGTGCTCTGCGCCAACCCCGGAGGACTCCAGAGGCTTCTGCTGCTCCTCGGGTTCCCCGCTTAAGTCCTATTGCAGAGCACTCGCCATGTTCCCGGTGCCCTTCTAAGAACGCTCTGCGTAGTGACTGCTATCATCATCCCCATCTCACAGACGGGGATGTCGAGGCACAGAAGGGCTGAGGACGCTGACAGATGTTGCAGAGCTAAGTGGCAGAGCTGGGATTCAGACTCGGGGATCCGGCCCCTGGACCGGAGCTCTCGACCACTTTACCTCGCTGCCTCCGGGAGCGCTAACCCGTTGTGTCGGCCTCCCCTCCCGCTAAGTGGGAATGACTTACCACTGCGCACCCTGTCGCGTGCTCTGGGATTCTAGCTCCCATCATGGAGCTCACGGGCCTCGGAGACGGAGGGAACTGTGATGGCTGACCCTCTGCCTGAGTGTGCGTGTGTGCGTCTGTGAGTAAGGGTGCGTGTCAGTGCGTGTATGTGTGTGTGCATGGTGCATGTTCATGCTTATGTGTGTCTATGTGTGTCTACACTTCGTGTGTGCATGTCTGTGCTGTGTGTGTGTGTAGCTGGTACACATCCACACTGCCTAATGGCATCTTCTTATTTTTCAGAGTGCGGCTGATGCACTTACTCAAATTAATGTTCACACTTTGATTGACTCATTTAATGGGAACAGCTAGTTTGTGTGCCAATCTGTGAACTGACCCTCAGGACCCTTCCACCGAAAAAACGCGGAGTGTATCTCAGTCTTCGTTAACAAGCAGTGGCCAGTGATCAGCTTTCCCGTGACTTCTCGTTTTCCACAGCGATGCCTGCTGACCCCCGTCTAGCATTCTGACCAGAGGATGTGCGGACGCTCTCGAAGGTAGACAGGAAATAAGGCCTCCCAGCAGAGAGGGAGGGGAGTAGTTCACTCATCAAAAGCAATTTTCCCAAGCGAATTTCCTCACAGATGAGGAGCCTTACAGATCACAGCGGGTAAGGGGCAGCCAAGTTCACCCACCGACCGGCACAGAGCCGGGGCCTAGGCCCCTTGGTCCAGCTGCTCACTTCTCTCCTTCCGGTGTCTCTTCTTCCCAGGTTTTTCTTCTCTGCTACTGCCTGCCTGGTTCCTTCCTTTTTATTCCAAATATGTAAACCTCTAATAAACCTAGAGGTAGGCTTGTGCCTTATTTATTCCCCCAGTTACCCAAGAGCAGGAGCCAATTAGAAGGTGGATAAAAGGCCCCATGTGCCATTTTTAGAAATGCTTCCCCAGCATAAACGGCTTAACTCCATAAAGCTCCCCGAGAATGTCTGCTTAGTGGCTCCATTTTTTAAGAAGCTGACCTTTGCTATGAGACCTTGGGCCCACCCAGAGGACCGCAACACAAAAAAACCTCAGTAGCCTATGGCTGAGTGTGCGCGGCCCAGGCTCTTTGGGACGGCCTCGTCCAGTATTGAATTCACAGCACCCAGCGACTGGCAGGGGCTCCGTACATGTCTAGTGACTAAAGAAACTAATCAAATAATAAACATCAGCTTCAGCAAAACAGAGTTAGGAGATTAAATCCTCTAAAGGGAAAAAATATCAAAGAGCATAGCGTATCTTACCCGGCCGATCGTCTGTGTTGTGGAGCACCTGTTGTCAGAGACAGTGTGCATTCTGGGACACAATCCCTCATATTAGAGGTTTTGTTCATCTAGCCAACATTTAGAGCAGCGCCTGTGTGCCAGCAACTGGGCACAGCACAGTGAACCCGACACATGCGGCCCCTGCACTCGTGGCATTTCACAGGTCACAGGGAAGGCTGTCTCCTTTGGGACTTACGGAACACAAGGCGACCCTGTGAGCGCTGAAGTGGCCCCAGTCCGCCCACACTTTCCAAGACAAAGAAAGACCCCCACGGCCAACCTATAGGGATCATGGGTGACGTTTCACCCCTCCCAAGGGGCCCAGCCGAGGAGAGCAATAGCACTTTATTAGAGATGAAAACCCACTGAACAATACGTACCCCAATTTCCATAGCCTGTTCCCTAGAACCACTGCTCCCAAAATAAAGTAACGAGAACTCAAGGGAACAACAGGTGAGCTCTAAGAGGGCTGCATGCAGCTCTGAGTACACCCAACCCCGATGTGACGGTATTAGGAGGTGGGCCTGTGGGGAGGTGGGAGGGTTAGGTGAGGTCACAAGGGCGAAACCCCCATGATGAGATCAGTGCCCTTATACGAAGGGAGAGAGACACCAGATCTTTCTCTCTTCATCATGTGAGGCTACAGCAAGAAAGCAGCCTTTCGCAAACTGGAAAGAGGACCCTCACCAGGCCCTGAATCTGCTGGCACCTTGACCTTGTACTTTCCAGCCTTCAGGACTGTGAGAAATAAATGTCTGTCGTTTAAGCCACCAGGTCTATGGCATTTTGCTATAGCAGCCCAAGCTGACCAAGACAATAGTTTTGCATACAATTTCAGGAGCTCTCGAAAGCCTTTGGCATCCATGCACTTCAAGTTCAGAATCCTCTGTTTAGACGCTGGTTATAAATGCTTTAATCATTGCAATTCAGCCCTGAGCTTTCTGGCAGTGAAAGCAAAAGTAGATACTGGGTTCTATAGTTCTCATTTGTCTTCAGGGGAAATATAAGTATATTGAGTCCCACCAACATCTGTGAAGAATTTATTTCTTGGAGGCAAACAGTAGCTTTTATTTTTCCATTAAGCAGGGACTGCAGGTTGCCTGGAAATCCCAACCTGCAAAAGTGGCACCACACCACCTTGAAATGTAAAACATTGCCAGCTTCCTTTCAGCAACAATAGACTGTCATCCGCCCTGGGTGTAAACACAGCTCCTAGTTTGGAGGCAGGTTGCTAAACATATGCACAGGACATATGGGGGACCCTGGGGGTGCAGCCGCCACCAGGAAACCTTCCGGCAGCCAGCCTGCCGCTGCGCCTGCCGCTGCGCCTGCAGCCACTGCAGCTGCTCCTTGTGGTCCCTTCGAACAACCCAGGGACACCTGGGCCTGTGGACACCCTGCCTGGCTGCTTTCCTGGGAAGGCGAGGGGACAGAGTCCTGGTGACCTTTCCTGGAGCAGACGAGGTTGTCTCTGGGTCCATCACCTGGCAGGGGTCTCAAGTCCTGCGTGGGGCAGGGCTGGGGGCCGCCACTGGGCCTTAGTTGGCCCCTCTGCTGAGCTGATCCTGTTTCCTCTCTCCGCCTCCATTTCCTCCCTCCCCCTCTCCTGCTGATCTCTCTATTTCTGACCCTCCTCTTTCTTTATCTTGCTTTTGGCCCTCCTTGTTTTTCCTGCCTCTCTCTCTTTTTTCCCTTTCTGGTCTCTCTTTCACCTCCGTTCTCTCCATGTTCCCCCCTTGCTGGTTCTGACTCTGCCCATTTGTCTTCTCCCTCCTTGCTCATTGTATCTATTTCTCCTGTTATCTCTCTTACCTTTTTTTTTCATTCTACATCTCGAATTAGTGCTCTCCCTTTGTCTCTGCATCCATCTCTCCGTAGGTCTCTCAGACACGGCGTCATCGTTTTTCTCTCTGGCCTCTGCCAGCACTTTATATAGATACCTGACCCTCTCTGCCCCGCCCGCGCTGCATCTCTGCCTCCCTTTCACCAGAGCCTTTCTCCTTACTCTCGCTCTGCCTTCCGCTCCTGGTTCTCAGAGATGAGGCTGGGGTCCAGAGAGTCCTGTGCTGTATGAAGCGCAAGGACACTTAGTCGGCCCACGACCCTGAACGTGTGCCCCCTTTCCCACAGCCAGTTCACCCTCCGGTCCCTGGGGTGGCCCCTCATCTCCCCCTGCCCCTCCACCCCAATGCACAGAGTGAGGCCCTGGAGCCCAGCCTGACCTGCAGGCCTCTACGTGGGCCTGGCTCCCTTCCACTCCTGGCTCCAGGGCCTGGTTGCCATGGTTACCTCGGCTCTCTTCGGAGGCCACAGGGGATGGCTGGCACTAGTGGCCTGAACTAACTGGGACCAGAAATACCTGTCTGGCTCCTGTGTTCCCCCTCCACAGTTCTCTCTCCTCCCCAAGGGACTTCAGCCTGGAGAGCCCACCACCGCTCTCTCAGAGGCCCTTTAGTTACCAAAAGGACATTGTGGTAGTTCCTTTGAAAAGAGAAGTTAAAGCCACGGCCAACTCATCTCAGCTGGGTTCCCGACCAGGACACCATTAGCAAATGATGGGTCAGACCAAGACCAAAGCTGCTGAATCCTTCTCAACGTCCGTCCAATCATTCAAGGACTTACTCGCTCAAACATTTGGAGGAAGACGGCTGAGTAAAGACAGGCCCCTGCCTTTGAGAAGCCCCCACAGATGGTAAGGGCAGAGGGTGAACCGCCAACCTCCTTGAGTCTAGGGCATCAGAAAGGAGCTCCAGAGGAGAGGCTGATGACTGGGCCTTAGAAGGTGAGTAGTGGGGGAGGAGGAAGAGAGTGACTGTGATGTGAGGCAAAGGTCCTGGGGCGTGGGAGGATGGGATAGCTCAGGCAGCTACAGCGAGCTCCAGGAGGGCTGTGGCCCTGAAGCCTTGTTCAGCGTCGAGCAGAGCTCATGCTACACCAGCGCTGAGTGAAGGAAGGAATTGAGGAACGAACAGGTTGCAAGAGGCTCATTGGAGGCTGGAGGGATAAAGGAGCATAGAGGGGCTGAGGAAAAAGAAGTGGGAAGATGCGTTCGGGCAGGGTTTTCAAAATTTTTTTATTGTTATTATATTACAGTTGTCCCAGTTTTTTCCCCTTTGCCCTCCTTTGCCCAGCCTACCCCCCCTCCCGGGCAGGTTTTATTAAAGGCCTCCCACCCCTGCCCAAGAGCTGGGACTTCGCATGCTTTAGCCAGCTGGGGATTTTGCTTGTTTTTCATTCATTTGTTTCCTTTTAAAAGAAATATCACTTTGGCAACTGCTTTGAAGATGAACAGGAGTTTGAACTTGTAAAATTAACATGTCAAGAACTGAACTCTTGATCTTCCCCACCTTCTCCTAAGACCTGTAAGAAGCAGGAAGAACCACGACCTTCTCTCTCCAGTCGATGGCAACTTCATTCTCCCAGGGGTCAGGCCAAAAACCCTGACGTCATCCCTGACTCATCTCCTTCACCTCCTGCATCTGATCTGTCAGGAAGCCCCCTTAGCTGAACTTTCAGACTGTGCCTGGAATACAACCCCTTCTCTTCACCTCCACCACCACCAGCCCAGGCTATTGTAAAGTCCCTAACTTTCCGTTTTCCTCTCCCGTTGCCTCCCCCACCCCAAGGCCCTTCCTGTGCAGCAGCCAGAGTGATTCCCTTAAAATGTAAGTCAGGTCATGCCATTTTCTAGCTCAAAACCCCGTGATGGCTCCGTGGCATGCTGAGGAGAAGCCGAGGCCTACATTCAATGGCCCGAGTGCCTACACGACTACCCGCTGGCCCGTCACCTCTTGCATTTCCTCTCCTCCAACTCTGCACCCTACACCTCCTGCACGCTGGCCTCCTTGCTCTAATTCAAAGGCTGCAGGCGAGTGCTTGCCTCGAGGCCTTTGCCCTGGCTGTTCCCTCTGCCTGGTGTGCTCTTCCCCCAGGTACCCTCACTGCTGTCTCGTCTTCCTTCAAAGCCATCTCCTCCGTGAGGCCTACCTCATTCCTGTACTAGTTTTCCAGGCTGCTGTAACACGGTGGTGCAAACAGCGTGTCTTACACAACAAAACTTCACTCTCTCAGTTCTAGAGGCCAGAAGTCCAGGGGTGGTTCCTTCTGAGGGCTGTGGGGTGAATCTCTTCCATGCTCCCCTCTAGCTTCTGGTGGTTGGCTGGCAACCTTTGGTGATCCTTGGCTTGGAGATTTCTGGCTTCTTCTTCACATGGTGTTGTCCCTGTGCATATGTCTGTGCCCAAATGTTCCCTTTGACCAGACAGATTACAACGAGGCCATGTCCTCGGGGATGGGGAGACACTGACTTCAACAAACGAACATGTTTAAGGGGGCCCAACTCAACCCATAACAGCCACCCCATTTGAAATCGTACCACTACCTCTGCTCTCCCTAACCCTGATCTCTGTGTTTCGGTAGTATAAGCACCTCCCCACATCTGGACAACGTCCTTCTTTGCCATGCTTACTGGTTACTGTGCCTCTCCTCCGGTGAGATTGTGAGTTCCGTGAGAGCAGGCCTTGTTTGCTTTGTCCATCGGAATATCCTGGGCCCAGATCAGGCCCGGCCGCAGCACGGTGCCTCAGTGACCTGTGCGGGATGAAGGGAGGGGGACTGACAGCAACCTGACAGACCATTCAGGAGGCTATTGTGTGGCCTAGTCCTGACAAAGGGCACACAAAAGGGATGACAAGCAAGGGATAGACAGGCAGGACATTATGGAGTTAAAATAGTCAGGACTTGGTGGCTCTTCCATGATTTTTAAAAGGGGTGGGAGATAGAATAAAAATAGAAGGCGTTCCAGAGTTTTCTAATCACCTTCTGGCTAGTCAATGTCTTGTGGCAGACGCTGTTGGTTGGCTCCCCACATCGTGCCCAACCCCCACCTCCTTGGCCGTCTTCAACCTCCTAGGGCTGCAAGTACGACAGCCATATTGCCACCATAGGGAAAGGTCAAGAGAATCAAAGAGGCCATCAGCTCCTAAAGGACAAGTTAGCAAGGTGAAGTAGGAAGGGAGAGTGCTGTGGGGAGAAGGAACAGCAATGGGAGGCTCAGAGGCAGGAAGGGAAGCAGGCTGGGTGGATGAGTGGATGGGTGGATGGGAGGGGTGAGCGAATGTTGGAGAAGTGACTGAATGAATGGGTAGGTAGATGGGTGGATCCCGGATGCATGCATGAAAGATGTAAGAATGTACAACCTGCTCCCCCGACTGTGAGGTCAGAGCAGCTACCTCGAGCAGGAGGCGGGGGGAGGGTCCTGGGTCAGGCCATTATCCCCTGTTGGCCCTTTGATCTGAAACCCAGGCCACACTAATGACAACTGCCCCCACTCCCAGCTTTCTGTCTCTCTCCTGGGAGTCCTGGAGATAGGGTTATTTATAGCTAATACCCCCCTGCCCCCCTCCACCACCCACACAGACACTTGCCTCTCTCTGGCCACTTCCTTCTATTCTTCTGCCTTATGTGTGGGAGGTAGTGCCCTGGCTCCACAGAAGCCACCCCCTCCTTTCTTTTCTCCTTATCTCCCTCCTGGCTGAGTTTCCTGCCCAAGGAGATATGGAGAAAAAGGCAGACCCTCCCTTGTGAGAGTTGGGGCGAGACTCTCGGAGGCTCCAGGGTAGAGAGCGCTGCTCAGGGCCGAGGGCCCCCACCAGGCCAGCTCTCTCTCCCACAGTGAAGAGTCCAGATGTCCGGGGCACCCAGGCGTGGGATGCCCGAACCTGGGGCTGGGATGGTGATGACGATGCGTGTTGCTGCCTGACTGAGAGCATGTGCTTTACCTCTGCCTTGTCTGCATGCTTGGGTGAGTCACAGCCTCCCTTGGCCTCAGTTTCCCCCTCTGTGAAAGAGAGCTGGGGACGGTGTCCATCTCCCAGGGTCGGTGAGAGAATTAAAGGGGACAATGGAAGTCACAGCATTACTGAAGATGGTTCCCTTTTGTCATTAAGGCAGATGGTCCCTTCATGAGCTCTGTGGGGAGGAAAAGGGAAGCCGACTGGGCCAGAAGGGTCTTGAGCTGGGCAGGGGCTGGGTAGCAGGTGCATCTCGGGCCTGCCGAGCTCAGGTCTAATGCTCACTCCCCCGGGCCTGGGAATTGCTTGGGAAAGCGGGCCTCTGGCATCCTGCCTCTGGCTTCCAGGAAACACCCAGGCTCCTGATGCCAGGCTCCCCTCCCCACCCCCCACACACAGCAGGGATGGAGGGAGCTCCTCCCACTGTCCTTTCGCAGCAAGTGAGGGAAAGGCTCACAGAGACCCCCCACCCCAACTCCCACCCCAGACTTCCACTAAGAGCCTGATACACCCCTTCCTAGCAGAGGATCTTGAGGTGACAAGAGAGCAGGGATGACATCAAAGAAAAGGGTCCAAATGGTGGCTCTCTGGCAGCAGGGGCATGTCTGAGTGTTCCTGGGCATTTCTCCCATGATGGTGCTCTGGTATGTCATTTATTCATTCAACAAACATTTTCAAGCACATACTATGTGCCAGGCGCATTGCTAGCCTCCGGAGATACAGAAGTGACCCAGAATAAGGAAGATCCTCACTGCCTTCTGGGGAACAGAAAACAAGCAAGTCAACAACAATTGACCAATTACCAACTGGGACACGTGTTACCAGGGAACTAGCAGAGCGCGAGAATAGGAAATGGTAGCAGGGATGGCTACTCCAGACAGGGTTGTCAGACAGCCGCACGCCAAAGGAGACATTTCACAGGCCTGGCCACGTGAAAACTGGGGAGACTGCTCCAGGCGGAGGGAGCGGCAGGTGGGGAGGCGCTATGGGGGTAGAGTCCGAAATCGAAGTGTCCCGGTTCAGACTTCAGTTTCCACTCGATCTTGTTTCTCCTCCAGCTTTCGCCTGCTTCCCAGGTCACCTGCGGCTCCTGCTCCCCGGGCCCACAGCCCCTCTGCTGCTGGGCTGAGAATCCAGCCTCTGAAATGGTTCTGTCATCGAGTTCCCCCCCACCACCGGGCTGGACTATTGAGAACCTCCTCACTGGTCCCACTCTGTAGTTCACCCCCTTCCCTGCTCCCAGGGATTGTTCTGCAACCAGCACTCTCCCGTAGCTGCCCTGCTCTAAGACCTCCCATGGCTCCCCACTACCTACTCAACTAAAACCACATGCCTCCTCAGCCCTCCTGGATGCTTCCCAGTGACATCACAGCCTGCTTGCCCTGGGCTGTGTCCCTGTCACCATGCTTTGCTTCTTGCAAAGAGCATATTATGCTCCCCTGTCCTCTATGCCTTTACTCGTGCCACTCCCCCTCCCAGAATGCTGCTCCCCCAGTGCTCCTCCACCTTTATCACCTGTGATCGCCCCTCAGCTGCACATCACACATTTCTCTGTCCATGTTCTCACCAAGCTGTGTAGGGAGGGGTCTAGAGGTCCTTGCTGTCCCCAGGAGGAAGGCCTTTTTCATATTTGGGTCCCCGATCCCAGCCCAGGACTACCAGACAAGAGACAAGGCAGTGTAGCTACCTGGGTGGACTTGAAATAACCTCAGGGGAGGGTCCCGGCTCAGCCACTCCTACCCAGGTGCTCTCAGTTTCCTCATGTGTAAAATGGGCATAATATTAGTACCTATTCCATCAGCTTGATGAGATGATTAAAGGATGTGTTTAATTGGGTGGCACTGCACCCAGGGATGTTTTGGAAATAGACAGGGACATTTTGGATTATCACAAAGTCAGGGGCAGGTGGGGAGCACCACTGTATTCAGGAGGCAGTGGACTGAGGGAAGCAGGTGATGAGCAAAGAGTGGGACCGTCCGGACCAGTGAGAATTGTCCCATAATCCACTCTGTCCTATGTGCTGCTGGACATCATGTAGGAAGAAGGGATGTTTATGAGACTAGGCTGTAACTCAGCTCTCCGTATAAATATAAAGCATTTTTGCACAGTTTGAATATACACAGAATTTTCCAGGAGTGGAACTGAAGACAAAAGCCAGAGAAGTCTATATTTAGTTTTATTCAGGACCTGCCAAGAGCTGTGCACCATTCCGAGTGGTGAGGCTGTTGGTCTCCGCTCGGCGCCCCGTGTTCTGGTACATCTGTAGCTGTCACCTTCACGGTGGCTGTGCAGGGGCCACGCACTCCCGACAACTTCATTCTGTCTCCGGGAGCAGCTGGGCCTGAGCACCTACATGCTCAGACAGATTTTATTTTACATGAGGTTCTTTTTACTGCTCCCTTATACCACAGTTGGGGCATTACGTATGGATATTTTTAAAAATTATGTGCGTGGGCAAGTTACAGTGTCCATGGGGTTCATTCCAGAGTATTAAAGAGGACATTACGTATGTTTAATAAAAAAAAGAAGGTGTGAGAGGGTTGAGAACCGGTGTGCAGAGCCCTGATGAACGTGGAAGAATTCGGACATTATTTTTAGGGGCTTAATATGCACCCGATGGGCGAATGAATGAATGAACACCTGGAGACATGCTGTTAAAGGGGGCTCTCCCGTTACCCTCACACTACCATCCACATATGCCCCTCTTATAACCGCTGACAGGTGACCTCTTGTTTGGGCCGGCCTGGGCCTGTCTGCTTCCAGTTCCAGAACCTTCTGTGGGCCCAGCGAAGCATAAGGCTTCCTTGATCCTGGCAGCCAGCTCCTTGCTGGGTCAGGAAATTGCTCAAGATAACTAACGTTAGCCCTTCCTTTGGAGCCCCTGAGCAGAGGCCACCTGGATTGGAAGGCCCAGCTGGAGTTGGATCAGGGCCACTGTCCCACCTTCTGGGGCCTTTGCAGCAGTCCCAGGCTGTGGGCGGGGATTCCTGCCCAGGCCTGGTCAGGAGCAAGGGAGTGGTGTGGGCTGTTGTTCTGGGCACCACCCCGCGTCCTGCTGGGAATGAAAACCTCCACACGGGCTTCAGATGTATTTCGTTTACCCATTCTCTCTTTACAGGTAATACTCGCTGTCGAAAGGACTCCAAATGAAACAGGAGTGTGGACTCTCCGTCCCATCCACCCTTTCCTACTAAGCAGAGGCAGGCTGGCACTGTCAATAATTTGGTACGTGCCCTTCTCCACGTGTGAATGCCCAACCCACTCATTGTTTTCCTTTACAAATCCAGATCATATTGAATCTATTATTCTGTGATTTGTTTTATACTAAATAACAAATTTAGTATAAATTTGAGAACACTTTCCAAGATGGCACATGCAGAGCAACCGCTTTCGTTTGGTGAGTATGCCTTTATTTATTTGCCTTTGAATTTTGTTGTAGAACTTTTTTATCTCTCATGGAAGGAATATTTGCAATGGTTAAAATGATTTAAAAAAAAGAGAATTCTCTGTTTTCCCAAACATTCCAAGTTTGCCTTTTGGCTTTCTTCATTCACCTGTTTTAGGCAGTATCTATTGATGACCCTGCACGAAAAGGGAGGAAATTAGTGACCATTCCCTAACGTGTGCTGTCCGAGTGATTTTATCTGCACCTCGGCAAGGTTTAATGGCACTTGCAGCCTGTTTTGGTACTGTAACTAGAAGTGACTGTAAAAGGTGACAGCTAATAGCCAAGCAGTTGTAGTCCCAGCTACACCCACGAAGCCCTAATCACACCCTGATGTTATTCTAAGTACTTCATGGAGAACCTGTTCGGTCTTCACAACAGCTCTAGCAAGCAGCAAGTAATATTACCCCCTTTTTCCAGATGAGGAAACTGAGGCAAAGAAGAGCTGCGGACTCTGCCCAAGAAGACTCAACTAATGCCTGGCAGAGTGCGGACTGGAACCCCAATGGTGTCAGAGTCTGTGGCATCCAGTGGTATCGGTCCCCTTGGTTCACCTTTGGGAAACCACCCATCACCCCCCGGTCTGTCCATGCATTGAGTGGGGCTAGCTTCGCCCTCAGTTCCCAAAGCCCAGGTGTGGTCACATTATCCAGACCTGGCCTATCGGCACATTCTGTCCCCCAGGCCATGGTGATTGGTTTAGGGATGGTCATGTGACCTGAGCAAGGTTGCAGGAATGTGGCTTCCTCAGATGAGGAGGCTAACAGTGAAAATAGGGTAGAAGGCAGTAGGTAGATGCAAGTTTTGGTAAATGTTCTGATTCTTCTGTTGGATGATCAGGTCCTGAGTGCTTATTTAAGGAAAACCAATTATGAACAAGAGGGTGTCATGCAGGAAGGATTATAATTAATCTAATTCTGTGACCCAAGGTCTAACACAGGGAAACAAGCAAACAAACCAAAAATTCTGTAACTTAACTCAGAAAAGGGAAGCTGCAAAAGGGATCAGCCTAGAACTGCCAGGGGCTCTCTGGCCTCAGGGCAAGACTCCCTGACCCAGAGGAAAACAGAAGTGAGACATAGAGAGAACATAATTATGACACCTGGATCCAACTATGCCTGAAGCCCTACATATTGACACTTCCTATGTGCCGTGCCATACCGACATTCCCATGAGCAAAGATTCTCTTTATTGCTTCACCCAGTTTGGTCTGCATTTCTGTCACTGGCAATCAACAGAATCCTGAGCCTATCTGGAGCCTAGCTCTTCTCAGTGCAGTTGAAGAAAGGTTTGCAGAAGGAGGTGATACCTGAGCTGAGCAAGTCTGGAAGGATAAGCAGGCATTGGGTCAAACACACAAAAGTGGAAGGGAGCTCCAAGAATGAGGACAGGTATAGAGGCAAGAAAAGCAAGACGTGGAAGTCTGGTCTTTCCAGCGAGCGCAGTGAGTGGGGTAAGAGTGAAGGCTGTGAGCAGGGGTGAGAGTGAAGCCCATGGGGTCAGAACTGGGAGAAGCTTTCTGTTGTGGATGCTTAGACTCAGCATGTGGAGAGGAAAGAGAACCAACAGGGGTGTCAGGAAGTCTGCTCTGAGGCCACAACTTGTGTCCAAATCAGGCGTCTTTCTACCATGTGCTGGTGATGACAAGAAGCAGGAAAGAGACTGGAGCCCTGCCTTAGGAAAGTGGGTGACTGGGCTCCATGGGCTTTGGTGAAGGTCTGGTTCAGAATCAGAAACAGTGCTGGACGGTGAGATGTGGTCGAAGCCAGAGCACCCTCCGGATGGCTTGGGGACTTCTGCAAAACAGCGGACATGCACCAGCTCTTCTGGGTTAGACCTGCGGGGCCTCTGTTCCTGGAACAGAGACACCCACCCCAAGGGCTGTTTGGCTTTAGTGGGTGATGTCCTTGAACCAGGCCATGGACCACGGCAAACACTTAAAAAGTACCTAGGCCTGACTGGCCATGAACTCAGTCCGCGCAATTATTTTATGGGAGAAGTCCTGCTGTTACCTTTATTTTACAAGTGGGGAGACTAAGCCTGGCAAGGCCAAATGACTCGCCCGAGGTCGCACAGCTAGCAAGTGGAAAAGCTGGGATCTGAACCCAGGCCGTCTGGCTCTGCCCATGCTGTTAGCCCCTGTCCCGTGGAAGGCCGGAAGGCTGAGGACCCGGACGGGCACGTGCCCTCCGCCTTGTCTTCATCCAACAGCACAGAAGGAACAGTGGTTTGTGTGCTGGTGAGAGTTCTGACTCCCCTCTCTCCCGCTGTCCCAGGAGAGGGCTTGTAACCTCCACGGGCCCGGGACAGGGTGGGAGCAAAGAGGACACCTCACACTGATCTTTCACCTGCCATGGAAATTCTGAACCCAAGGGCCTGTCCCAGTATAGGGAAAAGATACAGACCTTGGGGACAGTTCAGAATCACTAAAATCATAACGGTAATAGCAATAACAAAAGTCAGCCAGCTATGACCTACCTTAGAGCCATAGTGAGGTCCGAAGGCATTGCATGTAGCTTTCAAAAACCCCAGTCTCCGAGCGCTTTAAAGCACCGAGATGGGGGAGGGGACCACATCTGCTCTGATGAGGGCAAAATGGGAGGCCAAGAGCAAGGCTTTGGCCTCAGCCAGCCCCAGGTTCCGGGTTCAAATTCTACCTCCACCACCCACTACGGGAGCCTTGGGCAATCTCTTTCATTCCTTTGCTCCCATACAGCAATTCTCATCATAAAATGGGAACAATAAAGGTACCCACCTTCTAAGAAGTTATCAAGTTTAACGAGTTAAAGTTCTTAAAGATGGCAATCCAGGGCCTCATGCACGGGGGTGTTCAGTTTTATTGGATTGAATGAAATACATGAAATACTGCGGTTGAATAGAAAACATTGTATCATTTGATGAGGTTAAGTAGGAAAAAAGAGTCCAGACTGCAGCGCCGGCTCAGATGTAACGGCGCTCCGTGAGCCTCATGTCTGAGTGCGGACAAGGACCAGAGGCTCAGGGAAAACGAGGACGTTCGTGGGGGGTTGTGAATCCATTTTGTGTTTGTTTTCCGCTCACAGGGTTTGCAGGGTGCAGGCGTGAAGAGGAGGCACCACAAAAGTGGAGCGCGTAAGTTGCAGTTCATCCTCTCAGGAGTCTGGCTGGGGGGCTCTGCGACCGCATTTTACAGACGAGGAAGCCGAGGTCCAGGGAGGCTGAACGGGCCCCAGCAGCAGGGTCAGGACTCCCTTAGCCATCCCTCTTCCCGTCGAAACCCCATCAGAGGTGAAAGGCGCCCGGTGGCCCCTCCACAGGCCCCACGTGTGCTGTGGAGCCTCAAAGGCATCTGCTTTCTGGGTTGGGGACCCCACACCCTCAGGCGGAGGTAAAAGAGGAGGAGGTTTATGGGGGACTTATCATATCCCCCTACCTTGTTCTCCATTCAGGCAACCTCCTCCCAACCCCGACACAGCCCAGGTGAGAGTTCAGTACTCAGTGGCCGGCCCTGCACCAAGAGCAGGAGTTCCTGCCCGCCCATCTACTCTCTGCCCCTACGCATTGTCCCCTCCCCTGCCTGGAGCCAGCCCCGTGCAGCTCCCCACTCATCATCACCTGACGTGGGACTGACTACTCCCCACCCCACAGGGGGCAGCGTGTGGGGCAGCACTGATGGGAGAAACAGACAGGCTGCCTAATGGAGCTCTGGGGAGGGGAGGTGTTGAGTGTGGCAGGAGGGGGTTGTGGCCGGAGAGCTAATGACATTAACAGACTCTAAGGGCTGACAGGGCTGAGCTCTCATCTGAGGCCCTAGGAGGGGACAAAATGCGGGACTAGGAGCTGGTACAGGTGCCCTATGTCCCCCTGCCCCCTTCACTTAAGTAACACAGTGTCCTAGTGTGGGCAGGGGTTAGGTATGATACCAATAATAATAAAAATAATAAATACATAAATCTGCTACAGCTCACCAGGCTCATCCGCTTTCCTGCTTGGTCTCATGTTTCACAATGACCCTCTTAGGTAGATACTATGTCATCCCCACTGTGTCTCAGATGGAACAGAGAGGTGAAGTCATTTGCCCAAGGTCCAACAGCATCTACCTCGGTCAGAAGGGATCCATGACCCACCCCCTTCATCTCAATGGCTATGGGACTCCCCGACTTCAGTGTCCATCAAATAATTTGAGGGGCTGATAAATGCAGATTCCCACTTTGATTCACTAAATCAGAATGCAAGGGAAGTAAGGTTCTGGAAGCTGCATTTTTGGCAAGTGTCTCAGGTGATTCTTGGGGGCAGGCACGTTTGAAAAATCCTTCACTAGGCTGTCGAAGGCACCTACCCAGAGAGTTAGAAAGTGCCCAGATGGCACCATCCGGTTGCTGAAGCTGCAGTTGGTAAAGGAAGGAAGAAGGGCTCTCCGTAATATCTCAGAGAGGGTAGGTGGAGGCTGCCCTGGAGCTGGTGGAAGTGGGGAGCCGTTACATCCCCAGTTCCCTTCCCTGTGCCCCTTTCATCTGGGAGCCTGGACAGGATGAGAGGTCAAAGGCTGCATCTAGAAGCCCCCTGCAGGAGGGGCTCATGGGGCCCAGTCAATTGATGGGGGTCTGCCAGCCCTGGGGTGAGGACTGGTGTAAGGTGGCAGATGAACTCCGCACCCACCTTCTCCTTGGGACCAGGAAGTGCTCTTCCCAGCTGATCTTCCCAGGGATCCTGCTTGTCCCCTCCCCAGCCCCTGCTCTGTCATCATGCGTTACGCCCCGCTGGTCACCTCACCATAGCCACAATTCCACCTCCTCTTCACAAGGACACAGCGAGTTCAAAACCCTGACGTGACTGTTGATGCGTCAACGGTCACAACCACCCTGACAGACCAGTAGGATACTGTGTGACTTCCACCCAACCACACAGGAAACCGAGGCCCAGAAAGATGAGCAGCGAATGCATTGCACAGGGCATCCAACTCAGGGGCAGGAAGGGGCTGGAAACCAGGCTGACTGACCACCCTGTCACACGCCCTGGCATGGGGCTCTGTCCCCAGGTGTGAGGTGAAAGGGGCCTGTTTTCCAGTTGGCACAAGGACACAGGCTTCAGACTCCTGGACTCTCTCTGTTCTAATAGCCCAATCATTTCAAATTCCTTTAGTCATAGAACCCTTACTGCAAATGACATGTAAAATAACGACAAGGTTTGAGCACATCCTATGTGTCAGGCCTTCTCTGGGTTGGTCTGGCTAAGCAGAGCCAGTTTCTGCTGTTGGCCACAAGAAGAACAAGAGTTGAGAGAGGAGGAGGAGGAGGAAAAATAATGCAAGAATAAACCTGCTTTCCAGGTTTCAGCTGGGTCATTTGGTAGACAATTTGAGTTGATGACTCAGCAGACATTCTGGCTCTTCCTGCATACCAGCCAGGCTTCCTTGCAGACAGGAAGGGAACTGGCCTGGCATGAACCTTGGCCAGAGAGATGTAAGGAAGAGTCTGACGGTGGTAACAGGTGGTGCTGAGGAAGGTTTTCCTTATTATTGAAAGGAGACATAGGGTCTGTGAAGAGATATCTTGGGGTCCGAGGTATTTGTTTTCCTTTTTTCCAGGTAGGGGAAGTTTTTATCTGTGCAGATGGCTATTCTGCCAAAGACTTCATTTGCCAGCCTCCCTTGCAGCTAGGTATGGCCATGTAGCTGTTATAACCAATGTTATAAATGACATGAGAAACTTCTATGGCTGTGTATGTAAGAGGAGGGGCATGTCCTCTCCTCCCTCCATTCTTCCTTTCTGATAACTAGGCTAGTTACAAAATGATGAACCATCTCCATCCTTGCAGATAAGAGCAACACGATAGAGAAGCTTAGTTCGCAATACCTCTGGATTGCCATGTAAACCCTGAACTGGCCTTGGACTATAAAGGGACAGGAATACAGATTTCTACCTTGTTTAATCCATTGCTATTTTGGGTCTTGTTACAGTAGCTGCCCTATCTAATACAGGGTCTCTTGTCTTCCTGCTTTACATCTTACTGTGATGTCTAGAGCTGTGGCAGCCATCCTGTGACCATGAAGAAGCCAAGAAGATAATTGAAAAGCCAACTGAGAATCCTACTTCCTTTGAGCTGCTGAATTTGCCAAGTCAGCAGTACTCATTCTAGACATCTTGCTAGGTGAGATACATTTCTCACTATCCGACCTGTTTTCATTGGTCTTTCATCACTTGCAGACAAAGCATGCCAAATCAGGTACTCTGTGATGTCTGTGGTGGAGTTGCCTGAAGTCATACTCTGGCCGGGGACAGGGAAAGCCTACAACCCCAGTGAGGAGCTCTGTGATCGCAACCCACTCTCCCATCAGGGGTTCTGCCCCTCAGATCCAGGAGGTGCAAATCCAGCCTCAGACCTCTTAAGACAAAGCAGCTGTTGAAAGAGTTTTGATAAAACAACTGTTTACCCATCAGATAGAGAAAGAGAAGGAAAAAGGCATTCCACCTAAGGTGTATAGTCCTCTAACCAGGAATAAACGTGAGTCTGTCTCCTGGGTTTTTGGCAGCGTTACGGTGAGAGCTTTCACTTCTGTCCATGATTTCCGTTTCTGGGAACCAGGAGTTCCTGTGGCTCACTCAGGGTCTTGGAATGAAAGAGTTGTATCGGCTAAGATTTTGAGGATGTCTTAATGAAGGGGCTTCATAAAGGTGTGGACAGGGCTAAGGGAACTAGCATTGGATGCTGAGGCGCCCATGGTCCAGCAATAGCAACAGCAGGAGGCCACTGCTCCCCTGGGCTCAAAGGCATCGGAGGAGAAGGCCCAGCGAGGACTAGGGGATGGGACAGGGGCCACCCACCTTGGCTGCCACTGGAGAGAGATGCAGCCAAAACCTCTGTGGACATCTGGTCTCCTGCCAGGTCTCTCATTGCCTAAGGCCAACCATGCCGAGAGTGAGGCAGCCTGGGGGAAGCAGCCCCTAGAGGTGGGCCGCCCAGGGCAGGAGATGTGTGTGAGAGAGGGCAGGAATTGCATTTGCATTCAGATCCCCTTGTCCTAGAACTTCTGCAACCCTCATGTGATAGGAGGGGTGGGGTGGGGGAGGGGGACAAAAGCCCCTCTGCCCGAGCACTTCTGGTAATGGAGGCTGCAGGCTGGGAGGCCACTGAGCGGGCAACTGGTGCCAGGCTGCTTTACAGGAAAAGGGGAGAACCCCAGGGGTGAGGGAGGCAAAGAGCCAGCTCCCTGCCAGGCGGGCACCAGAAGGGCTCTCAGGAAGGGCCCTTGCAAATCAATGGCAAATGATGAAAAATGCAGATGGATAAATAACTTAAAAGACCCAGGCTTGCTGGAAACGGTTTCTGATCTCAGATCCGCTGCTGGGCAGCCAGGCAGACTCATGGGCTCTACTTTTAATCAGGGGTAGTTTGGTGGAGACCACTGGTCTCTATGGGCTGCTTTGAAAGGAAGTCCTGCCTCTGTCCTCCCTGGGGAGCTGCTTTTGCCTTGCCACTTCCCCCCCCCTCCAGGAGCCCCTCCTCTCTAGCCCAGCATGAGAAAGGTCACCAGGAACCCATCCTATTCAGGCAAGAGAGGTGGAGGGCACGGTTTGGGCCTCAGAAAGAGGTGTGTTCAAGCTCCAGCTCTGCCACTTAAATTATGTATTTCTGGGCAAATCATTTAATCTTGCAGAGCCTCACTGGTAGCGCCTACCTTGCAGCGGTATCTTGAGGATTCAGTGGGACCTAGTGTGTGCAGTGTGGCACACACAGTACCTGCAGAGGAAGTGCCCAGTGAACGTTTAGGGAAACTGAGCTGAACTTCCAGGGGAAGGCGGCGTGCCTGGACTCACAGCCTAGCTCCACTCAGCCCCTCCGAGCTTGATTCTCACCTGTAAGATATGCGCATCGACCGGGCACCTCCTACGCAGGTGTAACTTCTGTGAGGAAGGGAGAGAGGATACAAGTGATACAAGCATGGTGTCAGACCTGCAGGGAGCACCAGATGGACATAGCTGTTGTTGTTATTTCATGAGAAGATTGGGACGAAAGATTAGCTAACGCAAAGTCACTACTACAAGGTGGGGTCTGCACCAGGGAGGGGAGTGTTGTGAGCTGGACCCCTACCGACGACACCAGTCCTTGGTGTCTTATTATCAGAGTGAGAAATGCCGTGGGAAGATGCCTCTCATGGCCATGAAATGTTTCCTCGGAGTTGGGAGGGGCCTGGTCGGTTCAGCTTGGTGAATGTGAGCTGGAGCCTGGGCATCAGACAGCCTCCACCCACCCGCAGTGGGACGAGTCATTCCACCTCTCTGAGCCCCAGTTTCTCCATCTGCAAGTTCCTCCCAGTGTAGCAGTTATGGTTGTGTGTAAAGGATTTAGGGCCTGCCCTGGCTGGTGTGGCTCAGTGGATTGAGCGTGGGCCTGTGAACCGAAGAGTCGCCAGTTCAATTCTCAGGCTAGGGCACATGCCTGGGTTGCGGGCCAGGCCCCTGGAAGGAAGCGCACAAAAGGCAACCACACATTGATGTTTCTCTTCCTCTATTTTTCCCTCCCTTCCCCTCTCTCTAAAAATAGATAAATAGTTTTTTTTTTTTAAAGGGATTTAGGGCCTTACAGTAGAAAGGGCTCATAATAAAGGATGGTTTCGCTTAAAAAGGAAAATTATTCCTTGGACAAGATCGGGGTCCTCAGCGCCTTGGAGGGAAAGGAAACAAATTGTCCTTCTTGAATGTGGAGAGAAGGCACGTGATCAACATCACTACTCATCAGGGAAATGCAAATCAAAACCATTATGAGGTATCACCGCACAGCTGTTTGGACGCCCTTTATCAAAAAGACAAGACATAGCAAATACTGGGGAGAATGTGAAGAAAAGAGAACCATTAAACACTGCTGGTGGGACTATAAATTGGTGCAGCCACTATGGGAGACGGTAAGGAGGTTTCTCAGAAAATTAAGAGTAGATCTAGCCATTTCCCACCTGGGCATACAACCAAAGGAAACGAGACCATTATCTCAAAGGGTTACCTGTGCATTCGCATTCACCGCAGCGCTATTCACAACGGCCAAGGCACAGAAATAACCCAAGTGTTCACTGATGGGTGAACGGATCAAAAAACGTCCTGTCACAATGGAATATTATTCAGCCTTAACAGAGGAGGAAATACGGTCACTGGTGACAACATGGATAAACCTGGAGGGCATTTTGCTAAGTGAAGTAAGCCAGGCAGAGATGCACGCTGCGCGGTAGCACTTACATTTGGAATTGAAAACTCATGGAAACAGAGCAGGAAGGTCGTTGCCAGGGGCTGGGGGCGGGGTATAGAGAGAGGTTGGTAAAGGGTACTAACTCTCAGTTACACGTGAGCCAGGTCAGGGGATCTAATGTAAAACGTGGAGACTGTAGGGGATAATACCATGTGGTATAATTGACATTTGCTAAGAGACTAGGACTTAAATGTTCTCTCTCACACACACACAGACACACACGGTAAAACGTAGGCTGAATATAAAGACACACGACAGGTTGTGCTCATGCCCTGTGAATAGACTGCCCCCGCATGCTGTGGGCAGGAGGGGTAGGCTCACTCTCCCCCCCGCAGAGGGCCTGCACTTCCGAGGTCTCATACGCACACACAGGGCAGTCTGAGTTGCTACAATGCCGTCCCCAGCCGACTGGGTGCCCCTGGAGAACGGGAGACCAGGTCTCACCCCATTACCCATATGAGTCGTGGCCTGGTATACGCTCAGTGCTCAAGAAGGAGAATTGCACATTTGTGTGTGGTGGTGCCATTTACAAAATGTGTCCACCTCCGCTGCTGCCTCTCAGTTCTAGAGGACTGGCCTTACCTCTCCCGTTCTACCAGCTCTGACGGACCGGAAGACTTGTCTAAGGTCGTACAGCTGGCAGAGATCCCAGTGCGCTCCTGCCACCCTTGGATATTCGCTAAAATGAATGACAGCTGATGTGGGTTTTGTTTCTTTAACTTTTACTATGTCTCAGATCATGTGCTGTGTGCTTTACCTCCATCGTCTCATTTAATCCTCATAATGTCTTTGTAAGGTAAGTGTTCCTATTGTCCCATTTTACAGGTGTGGAGACTGAGGTTCCTAATACAGTTACTTGCCCAGGGTTACATAGTCATTAGAACAGAGCCATGACCTGGGACCAGGTCCATTCTTCAGCACCTTCCAGAACCTTCAGAACTCATACTCTCAACCACCACCCTCTACTGACCGCACCTTCTTTCCCAGCTCCAAAGCCATGCTTGCTGACCATACAGACTATGAGATGTCAGTATCGCTTGTCCTTTCACCTCACCCCCACTCCCCATACCCAGGACAAGTCAAGGCAGAAGGGACAGGCAGGGGGTGATGCAGAGAGGGGGGATTCCATAAGCAGGGTCAACACAACGCTTAAGTAACAAATCCGGGATTAGAATGAGGTCTGTTGGATTCCAGAGTCTGTGATCCTAAATAACATATAATATTTAATTAATTTAGTACTTAGTCTTATATGTGTATATATTGTAATGGGATACATACAGTTTATTAACCTCCCATTGGTGCTTCTTACGCATCACACTGTAATTAAGGATCCGCTTGTTGTAGTTAAGGATTCAGTAAGATCAGTATACACAGCGCCGCATGCACGGGTTCCCACAGAGAGCAGGAAGCATCCGCATAGCTCTGAGCTCCTCTGGAGCAGGGACGGGCTCCCATTTACTTGTCGGTTGTGGCACCTGCACAGTGCCTGGTGTAAAGCTGACCCCACCACCACATTTTCTGATCCCCAGTCCCCGCCTGATTCCCAGAGCTATTTCCTTGATGTCACAGCCTCAAGCATCGGAGTTTGCTGGAACCGTGAGTGGTCAAGGGCATAGCCCAGGAGAGGAGCAAACTGCCAAAGGTTGGACTGTGTGACTTGCCTGGGTTCAAATTCTGACTCCACCATTAGTTATGGGACCCCAGGCAAGTTACTTAGCCTCTCGCATCAGTAGGAGGGGTTGCCACAGGCAAGAGTTTAGGGATTGGAGACACCGCCACCTGGGTGGAGGCATTTCGGGCCCCACCAATGGGCAAGGCCAACGGGGTTGAGGGTGGGTTGCGGTTCCACCTTAGTGCTTCTTTGTCAGACGCCCCTTGCGGCCAGCTTTGTGCTCTCGCCTGGCCAAACGCATACAGCCTTGTTAATAATGAATAGGCCCCTGTCTGCCTTACTTAACACTGAGCTCCAAGCAGATGCACAGTCCTTTATAAATGATCCAGTCCAGCTGATTAGGCCCCATGGGGCGCGTTCCTGCAGCCAGCCTCTTGTTCCCCGTAATGGAATCATAATGTTAATGTGATTTCAATTAGGGCTACGTTTCGGAACACAGGTGCTGGAGTGAGCCAGTGGGCCGGGAGACCTCCCCAGGGCCTCATTTTCCCAGGAAAGGTACATGTGTTTCCATGGGCTCTGCCAGCCTCAGGAAAAAGCAAGTCACCCCAGCTGAGGGGAAGCTGTGAAAGCAGAGGTGAGGGGTATCCAGAGCTCACATTCGCTGTTCCTCAGGGGCCTCCGAACCTGTGTTTCTTATTCAAACCTGACTCATGTGTAACCCCCTTTTCTGAGAGAAAATGTGTCGCGGGGAATTCTAAGGTCCACAGGCCCTGGTTTGGAAACAATGGCCCGAGACCCGAGGTGTTAGTCTAGGAACGTGTCTCTTCATTGTAAACTGTCCTGGCAGAAGAGAGGCTTCGTCTTGGTAAACGGCAACAGCATTTCCCTTCGTAAGAACAGCTCCCGTGTACAGAGGGGTCCCTGAGTACCAGACACAGTTCCTAGTATTTTATGTGTATAAACTCATTTCTTAAGAGAGTTTCTCATTAAAATGAAAGCAGGCAAATATTTTTTGAAAAATTTCAAAGGATGCAAGGATCCCCAAGAACACATTTCCTGTCCCCAGTCTGAGAGCAGTCAATCCAGGTGGGACCTTGAAGTGCCCGGGGGCAGTTTTCATTCCACATGTGAGGAAGCAGACGGCCAAAGGGGGAAGGGACTTGCCCAAGGTCGCCTAGCATGTCAGGGGCCAAAAGGAGACCAGAACCCAGGTGTCCTGACCCACAGCCCAGGTTCCTTCCACCATGCTCATTGTAAAGAAAGTACAGAGGGAAAAACAAAAACCATCCCCGATTCCACCACCCAGCAGCCTCCATTGCTAAGATTCTAGAATATCGCTCCAGTTTTTCTCTATAAATAGATATGCACTTAATAGCATAAAACAGGGTACTAATGAATAGACTTCCATAAATCTAGCACGCCAGCCAGATTTGACCTCCGATGGTCAGAGCCTTCGGACCTCCCAGTTTACTGACCCTAAAGTTACTCCTTGGGAAGAGAAGCCCTGAGTGTCGCCTCCACTGGCAAGGAAGAGTGACTAGTCATGGTGACCCGGGGGGTGTCAGAAACAAATGCCCAGCTGGCTCTAGCCTCACAACCTGAAAGGCCTTCTCAGAAACACCCTCGAGAAGTCTAGGAATAATCCCCACCCAGCTGCTTAAGCTACATTACAAGAGGAATGGGGAGCAGGGTGAGCCCCCAGGAGAGCCCTTGGAGAAGGGCCCAGAATCCTGGAGCATCCACCTTGGCAGAAACTCAGGGATCCTTCAGGCCACCCCACCCACTGGACAGATGGAGGAACAGAGAGGCAAGAGAAGGCATTGGTTTCCAAGGTGCCCCATGACCATCGGTGGCAGAGTTGGGTTTTAGATGCAGGGCCAGGCTCTGGGGTTTGTCCCCATCCTCCCTGCCCCTGGGTCCCATTTTCGATTCCTTGGCTGAGTACCAGCACCAGATAGGAAGGTCAGGACACTCTGACACCTCTTACAGGGATCCTGGCTAGGTATAGTTTGGGAAAACTGTCCTATACATATTGGGAAAGAGCTATTCCTTTCACAGCAAACCCTGTAATACTCTAGGTGAGTCAATATCTAGGATTCCTGGAGGCTGATACACCACCTCCCCCAGGCCCTGAAGCTAATAGAAGCAAGTGGGATGAGTCCCTCTCTCCCATGCAAGCCCCTGGTTACTACCCCTTGGGCTCTGTCCTGAGAGGTGAGCAAGGATGGCATAGGTTCCCTGGGAGCTATAGGTGAGGCAGCGCACATCTTAGCTTGTGCCCCAAACACTTCCACTCTTAGCGGTGGAGCCACAGCACCTGGGGTTGGAACACTGGCTCCACCTCTTATCATCTGCGTGGCCTTCTGCAAGTCACCTCCACTCTGTCTGCATTGCATGGCCTGATAGAGAGAGACAGAGTAAGGGAGGCCAGGGGGTCACCTGCAAGAAAAGAGGAAAATTAGGTATATATTTCAGGTCCTAGAAGCCAAGGGTTTTCCAAGAAAGCAGGAGTTTAAAATGGCAGATTAAAGTCCTATTTACTCTGCTCCTTGAAGCCAAAGCCCACTGAAAACAACAATGGATTAGGAGGAGAGAGAAAAAAAAAAAGAGCAAAATTTCCATCTTCTATTAAACCAGAAAATATACCTACTAAATGCTATAAAATATGATCTCAAATAAGAGACAAGACAGAGCCCTGCGGAGGAAGTGGGTGTCCCTCCTCAGGGCACATTGAAGAGGCCTGCCCAGGGAACAGCGAGTCTGGACTGAGTTTAGGCCACCACCCAGTTCAGTGCCACAGGGCAGTATGGGGGTGGGGAGGGAGCTGGCTGACTTGCTCTCTCCCTGACCAGCACCCAACACCTGCCAGCACTGGGGAGCCTGTTGGATGAGGTGGAGAAGTTGCAAGCTGCAACACTGGAGTCCTGCAGCCTAGAGGTCTTTGGAGAGAGTCTCAGAAGCCTCAGGCCTTAGGGCTGAAACTGGGAGCAGAGTGGGGGGAGGTGCAGGGGGTGGATGGGGAGGGGAGTATGGGGAGGGGAGATGAGCTCCAGGGAAAGAAAAGGAAGGACGCAGTAAGACTGCATCAGAGAGCACAAACGCACACACCCTGAGCACTCCCCCAGGTTACCTACTCTGCTCCTTTCAACACCAGCTTTCAAGAAATGCTTGGCCTTTTCCAAGATGATTGATAATCACAAAAGAACATCACAGAACTGAAAAAACACAACGGAAATAAAGAGGAAATGAAGGTGAGAAACGTAAGTAAAAGGCAAAAGAGCTTCCATCACAAGAGGAATTATTAAAAAACAAAAACAGAAGGCGAGTTCAAGCACACAGTTCTCTGTGGACTCAGCTATTGCAGGCAGTCTGACCTGTCTGGATGAGCTAAGAGATGTCAAGGGTTCCTTAAAGAGGCTGTAAAGTAACAGACAGAAGAGAATTGGCAGCACTCAGGAAAGAAATGAAAGCAACAGATAAAGACGTTTAGAAATTAAAAGACACATTGAAAAGAGGAAAACCTCAATAAACATGAGATATAAAACAGAGAAGGGTACATTGCAAACACCTGGAGAAAGACACACAAAGGTAGATGGAAAGGGACAAGCTGTTAATAAAATTTAACTGAGTGAATTTGAAAATCTAATCAGCTTTATGAAACCAGACAATTAATAATTGGTCTGCATCTCACCTAGCACTCAGAGAGGTACTCTGAGGGGTTATACACAAAGGAAGGCTTTCATAGAAAGAAGTAGAGACAAGCAAGTGATTAGCCAGAGGAAATGAAAGTTCACTGGAGGAAAGTAAGAGGTCAGGTGACAGTAGCTCCTCATTGGCTGAGCTGTGGAGTTTTGATTGGCTGGGCTTGTTGCTGGGCAAGGGAAAAATCTTCCTCCTGCTGGAGTAGTAAGTAGCTGCACCTTCCGTTTTGGGAGTACGAAGTACATCTCTTCCTGCTGGGGTCTTTTATTGAGCCTCTTCCTTTTGGGGTCAGTATTAATGTCTACCTTTAGTGTCATTGACATGGAGAAGTAGGGCGTGGGAGCTTCCTCTACAGGCCTTCCCATCTCCAATTTTAGTTGAGACTTCCCTATTAATTTTCATAAAACAAACATATAAAAACAGTGTATTAGTTTCCTAGGGCTGCTGTCACAAAGTACCATGAACCAGGCAGTTGAACACAACAGAGTTTTATTCTCCTACAGTTCTGGAGACTAGGAATCTGAAATCCAGGTGTTAGCAGTGCGAGCTCCCCTGAGGGCTCCGAGGGAGAACCTGTCCCAGGCTCACTCCTGGCTCCTGGTGAGGGCTGGCGGTTCTCCGCTCGCAGCTGTAACCCTCCCACGTCTGTCTTCATTGTAGCATCCCATTCTTCTCTCTGTGTCTCTCTTCTCATAGGATAAAGGGCTCATTTTAATCCAGTATGACCTCATCTTAACTAATTACATCTGCAACAACCCTATTTCCCAGTAAAGTCTCATTCTGAGGTATGGACTTCCATATAGCTTTTGGGGGGTCACAACTCAGCCCATCACAAATAGTTATAGGGAATACTAAATGATGTGGAAGACAGACCAAAGAGCTACAACAGCTTTGCAATTAATGTTCCTGAGGAGAAAAATAAAACAAATGGAACAATGATGAAAAATATTTAGACATGATGGGAAAAAACTTTCCCAAAATAAAGATTTGAATGTGGAGATACGAAATTGATCCAGGGCCATCAGCATCATGTGTGATATGCTAATGAAGCGACTGAGCTCCAAGGTTAAAGACAGAAGCTTGTGTGCGTCGGGGCAAAAATCTAGAGTCACATGAACAGGGGAAACTGGGCCGGCTTCTCTCCAGACGGTGCTGTGCCAGGGTCAGTGGGCAGCTCCACAAGGCCCTGAAGGGTGGGAGTTGTGACCCCGGGAATTTAAAGCCGGGTATGTTCCCTTCAAATAGAGGGCCACAGACAGACATTCTCAGGAATCCAAGAATTTAGAGAGTGAGGACCTCTTAGTTTTTCTTTGAAGCACGTAAACTATCGGGCAATGAACTCTAGTCAATAAAGGGATTTATCAAAATACATAGCTCAGAATGGAGGAGCCAGGGTAAGCATATTGGTGATAAACAACAAATCCATTTAAATAAAGAAGTAAAAATCTCTTTAAAGTGTAGAACGCAGTGTAAATGTTGTAAACATCAACAATAAAATAATAATATTAGGTATAATCGACTGATTATTAATATATTTCTATATTATCAATTATATATTAATAATATACATTAACACATATAATATAATTAATAAACAATACTATTAATGCAATAGTATTGATTATTATTGTCTAACAAGAATTGGAAGATGGAGGCAAAAAGATGGCAAGAAATGTAAGTATGTTAATTTTTTCATTTTTCACAGCAAATATTAGATATTTGGGATATAGTTGGAATACATCATTTTAAAAATAACAATTGCCCCAATCTCCTAATTAATATTTTACACAATTATGTTTCTTAACTTTAAAGGGATGATGGGAACTAATATCAGTTGTGGCAAAAAAAAGCATTTTATCTAAAATTTAGACATTTCTTCTGCTTAAATTTACCTATTTATTTATTTTAAGATTTTACTTATTTATTTTTAGAGAGAGAGGAAGGGAGGGAGAAAGAGGGAGAAATGTCAATGCAAGACAGAAACACTGATATGTTGCCTCTGGAATGCGAGCTGAGTGGGGACTGAACCTGCCACCCAGGCACGTGCCCCAGCTGGGAACCAAACCAGTGACCGTATGTCTGGCAGGATGGCGCCCAACCAACTGGGCCACACCGGCCAGGGCATCAATTTGCCAATTTATTTTTAAGCTTTTTATTTTGAAATAATTTTAGATTTACAAAAAAGTTGCAAAACGTTCCCCATAGACTCTTTCCCTAATGTCTCCTGAGGTTAACATCTTACGTAACCACGCCACATTTGTCTAAACTAAAACGCCAACGTGGGTACAACACTACTAACTGCACTGGGATTGCACCAGCTCCCCACTCCTCTCCGTTTCTGTTTCACGATCTGACCCAGGATAGCACGCTACAGTCAGGGGCCAGTTCTCCTGGGTCTCCTGCAATCTGTGACAGTTTCCCAGTCCTTCCTTGTCTTTCATGGCCTTGACAGTCCTGAGGAGTGCTGGTCAGGTGGTCAGGTGGTTTGCAGAATGCCCTTCGATTTGAGTTTCTCCGGTGTTTTCTCATGACTAGACTGAGACTACACATTGATTTTGGGGAAGAATGACAAAAAAGTAAAAATGTCCTTCTCAGGTCATGTCAGGGCATATATGATATCAACATGACATATTCCTGGTGGTATTGACCTTGACCACTTGGTTGAGGGGGGGTCTGCCAGGTTTCTCTGTGAGGAGAAACTGCTTTTCCCCTTCCATCCTCTGTTTGACAAAACTGAGTCACTAAGCCCAGCCCTTACTCAACAGGAGAGGCATTCACCCCCCCGCCCCCAGTGGGAGGAGAATGAAAGAATTTTTGGACATATATTAAAACCACCACAGTAATTAATTAATAAATATTTTAGGAGTGACACTCTGGGGACATTCATCAGAAGATCTTGCCTGCCGTGATTATTACTCTCATGTTCTCATGGTGATTTTCTACTGGCCTCGTTCCTTCTACATTTTTATTGGAATTTTCCATAAGGAAGATTCTTCCCTTCTCCTCCATGTATTTGCTTTGTCGGTTACTTGTTTATTTCAATATGAACTCATGAATATTTATTCTTTGGGTTATAACCAACTCTATCATATATTTTATTGCTCAAATTATTCTAGCCTTGGCCATTGGGAGCTGTATCAGGTTGGGTCCAGTGTCTCTCTTTAACTTAATCAACTTCATATTTTAGAGCAGTTTTAGGTTCACAGAAGAACTGAACAGAAAGCACAGAGTTCCCATATACTCTGTCACCTCCCCCTACACACACAGAGTTTCTTTTATTATTAACATCTTGCATTAGTGTGGTACATTCATCACAGCTGATGAGACAATATCGACACATTATTTATTATTAACTAAAGACAATAGTTCCCATCAGAGGTCACTCTTGTGTTGTATATTCTCTGGGCTTTGACAAATGTATGACGGCATGTGTCCGTCATTACTGTTTCATACAGAATAGTTTCCCTGCCCTAAAAGTCGCCTGGGCTCGAGCTCTTCATCCCTTTCTCGCACCAAGCCCTGGCATCCACGGGTATTTTTACTGTCTCCTTCGTTTGCCGCTCCCTGGATGTCATGTAATTGGAATCACATGGTATGGAGCCTTTTCAGATTGGCTTCTTTGACGAAGCAGCATGCATTTAAAGTTTCGGAATCTCTCCTTCTGGCTTGATGGCTCATTTCCTTTTGTTGCTGAATAACATTCCACTGTTCGTTTGCCCATTCACTTATCTATATACCTATTGGAACATCTTGGTTGTTTCCACATTTTGGCAATTATGAAGAAAGCTGCCATAAACATTTGTGGGCAGGTTTTAGGGTGGATGTAGTTTTCAAATAGATCGGGTGAATGCCGAAGAGTACAACTGCTGGTAAGGCGATGCTTGGCGTGGTGAGAAACTGCCAAACTGCCTTCCCAAGTGGCGGCAATGCGTCGTATTTCCAGCAGCAACGGATGAGAGTTCCCCTGCTCCACCTCCTCTCAGTGTGGTGTTCCAAGTGTTTTAGACTTTGGCCTCTCCAGTTGGCGTGTAGTGATATCACATTGTTGTTTCCGTTTGCGATGCCCTAATAACTTATGATGCTGTAGAACTTCTGTTTCCTTTGACACCCTTTTCTTTGCTCAGCACCTCCTTACTTTCACACACGAGAGGCTCCAGACTCACATTTTCTGTGTCAGCCCCCAGCCCTTGAATCAGCCGTTTCTCCAGGGAGTCCTGGTTCTGTTTGTTTGTTTATTACAGGAGAATGGTATGTAGAGACCAAAATCTAGGTGCTGGGTGTGCTTGCTGTTCCTGGGGTGTCACCGTTTCTAGGTCTCCCCAGCAGGCAGAACTAGGAAATACATGCATACACACATAACTCTATTTCTGCACCTACCTGTGTACAAATTCTAATAAACAGTTTCATTCCGGCTGTGATCCATCGTTACAGCATTCGTTCCAGCCTCTCCCTTTACTTCTCTGTAACTTCTTTCTCAGTCAGGGAAAAGCCTGACTCTAAGAATCTGGAATAGATATACTCATTTGCTCCGCCCTGGGGTACATGTACAGTGCTTTTAGGGTGTCTGAGCCGACCCCCTGAGTCTACGGGGTCTGCATGCTGTGTTCCCACCTCAGCTTTAGAAATCCAGTCAAAACGGCTTTTTAAAGTTACTTAGGTTGGCTCCTTTTCCCCCACTGATTTGTTATCTTTTATTGTTAAAGTCAGGTAAAATTAAATGCAGTGCTTTTTATTTTAAAATAGGATATTTGCTATCCCACATGATTACAGCTCTATTTTTTCTATTACCTCTCTATCCATCCTTCCATCCATATGTATACGTGAAGTGGCATCTGGAATTGTATTGATCAAATGGTAATAACAGTGCTTCTGGGTAATAGGATTTGAGGTTCTTTTTTTTTTTTTACATATTTACAGGTCCATGTTCTATAATTAATATTTACAATAAGCATGCATATTATTTTTACAAAGTTACCTCCTATTGGTTCTATTTCTCAGGGGAACCCTATTACAAGGGATCAGGACCCCCGTGAAGTTGATGGATGGTGTGACAGGGGCAGCTCGTCAGGCAAGATGAAGACCAGAAAGCCCGGGCCGCCAGGGACAAGCTGTGTGACCAAGCAAGGTGAGCAACTCTGCCCACCGGGCAGGGCGGTTTTAGGTCTGGTGAGGACTTTCTCCTACTGGCCACTGCTGACTGTCTCTCAGGCTTCGGTCTCTCTCCCCTGATCTCCAGACACCAGGAGCAGACGCCCCCTCTGTGTCCGCAGCCCACGGTGTCCCTTCTGTCCGGAGCCCCGATCACACTGAGATCTCTTTGTCTCTTTACCCCTGTGTGTATTTCTGTGCTTTCTGTGTCCCTGTGTCCCCAACACCTGCTCTGGCCCATTCTGAGGCCAGAAAACACTTGCTAAATGAACCAATGCGGAACACAGAGGCTGATGGATGGACCCCAGGGTCCAAAGGGACTTTCCTGTGGTGGAAGTCCAACACACTCTCAGCCTCGTTATTGCCCCCACTTCCAGAAGGTATAATGGGAGACCAGAGAGGTTAGGAGGTCTGCTCAGGTCACATAGCAGAGCAGCGCTGGAGACGGAAGCTGCAGCAGAAACAAGATCGAGGGCGGGCATGGCGGTGTGGGCACAGCTGGAAGGAATCCCAAGGATCCCTGCTCTGCGATGTGTCAGGCCCTTGCTGGACCTGGCCAGACGCCCCCGTTCTCCTGTTCTCGCCACTCCACCGGCTGCAGGGAGGAAGGTGGCCCAGGGCCCAGGAACATTTGGCAGCCCATTAACTTAATCCTCACCAGGGGAAGCTGGGGGCGTGGGTGGGGGCTAGCTGTCACCTAGTTTCCAAAGCAGCTCCAGGCTGCTGGGGAAACAGCTGGACTAGCCCAGCTGTATTTCGCCCCCCCCTTGCCACAACCCCCTCCTCAGTAAGTAAAAGGAAAAGGACAATTAAGAGGAAACCCAGAGGCAGGAAACCAGGGTTGAGGCTGCCCTGGGAGGGGGAGGCACGAGGAGGAAATCCCGGTAAATGAATGTTTATTTTAATGGGAGGTAAAGGTCGAGGGCCTGAGAGCAACCCTGGGGATGGGGAGGCGAAAGGGAGGGGAGAAGATGCAGGGTCTGTGCTCACAGATGGGCCTTTGTGAGCTTCCTGGAGGCTGCCCATCAAGTGAGTAAGTGGCCAGGACGCAGGAGGCAGACAGCTAGACCAGACGAGGTGGCTGGTGCGAGGCTGCCATTCTAGTGGGGGGCGGGGAGCAGGGGAAGACTTTTCTTCCTGCACTTACACCTCCAACATATCCCTGGGTCCCTATGACAGGACTCCACGCTAGGGCTTGGGCAAGCGATGACCAATCAGCCCCGGTCCCTGCCCTCACGAAATGGGGAGACCCACAGCTAGGCAGTCTGTGGAAATGGGGGTGGGGCAAGTGCTGGACAGTCCTAAGCACGGGGGCTATAGAAGCACATGGAGGCCCAAGGGCACAGGGCAGATAGCCTCCCCAGGTTGTCCCACCTTTGGGGACCCACACTCCTGGGCAAAGGGTACTCTGAGGCCTGTCCTCACCCCCAGGCAATGGGCTAGAGGGCAACCACATCCCGAGTGTCTGGAACCCCGGCTGAAGCCTGGAGCCCTGCCCCAGCTGCTCTGCCCAGGTGGGCCCCTGTCATCCTTGATGGGGCTGGAGGCCTTCCTGATGGCCCGCCAGACCCCAACACTCTTCAGGGCAAGTCTCACTTCCAACCCTTCCCCTCACTCCCCCATTCAGGACACAGCTCTTTACAGAGACACTATGGGGTATCCAAGTTCAAAGCTGAAACGTTACATTTATTTGCTCATTCAGTCATTCAACAAATCTTCATGGAGCACCTCCTCGGTGCCAGGCACCATCCCGGGTGCTGGGGATTTGTAGGGAACAAAAACAATGAAAAATCTCTGTCCTTGTGGAGCATCTAATGGGTAAAGATAATAAAGAAATAAGAAAAATATATAGAATGTCAGATATTTGCAAGTGCTATGGAGAAAATCAAGGCCAGGGTGGCAGCATCTCAGCCTGGTGCATAGCAGGAGCTTCTACCAACACCCTCAACATTCGGTCCTGTGACTGTGACCGTGAATGCACTGGCCTCCCCCTCATACACACCTGCTGGAGCCAGGCCCCTTAGAGCACAGGGGCCCTGCTTGATTCTTCTCAGGGCCTCCCCCCCACCCACACAGACACGCACACACACTGTACCCTCTGGGGTGCTTTACACATCCCTTAGTCCGTGAGTAAGACATATTTGCTAAATAATAAATGAGTTCAAACTCTCAGATCCAGGAAACCAGAGAGCCCGGCTGGGCCCTGCCTGTCTGCAGCTCCCCCTGTCTCCCAAGACGCGGGGAGGGAGAGACCTCGCAGAGCTGGGGAATGGGGCAGGGAGAAACTGCTGAGCTGGCTGGCAGGTCTGGCTCGTCCTGATGTCTCTTTTGCAGGTTTCAAGACTGGGGGAACTGGCACCAGGTGCGGGTGCTTGTTTTTCTTACTTGGTGGTAACAGCTCCTCAACACCAACTAGCTGTAGTGGGCAGGATGGTTTTTGGAACAATGCAGAAACTGAGGCCCAGAAAGGAGTCACGGGTTCGAGGTCCCATGATAAGTGAGTGGCAGAGTGATCTCCAAGCCCAGGGGCTCTTTCCACAACAGGGATTTCTCAGAACTAGGTGGCCTTGGAGGGCCTGGACAGGTGGGGGCCTGGTCCCTTGGGATCTTGCTGGACACTTGGTGGCAGGACTGCTCCTTGAGCCTGGGGGACCAGAGCATAGAACCCACCTACTCTCAGGTTTGCATCGGCCCTTTGGGGCCCACCCCAGAGCCCGGCTCCAGCCTCCTGCCCACTGCCAGCAGTTCACTTTGGGAACGCTCTGTGCCCATGGCTGCCAGCATTCTTGGCATCATGATTCTCTGCTGCCAGGAGGGGGTGCCACATGTTCCCCATATGCCACCAGGGTGGGAAGTTTACACTGAACAGTGGAACTGGCCTCTCCTCCTCCTCTTCCCCCTGCAGAGTCCCCTGCCTCTCTTCTCTTGGTCTTCATCAAAGGACCTCCCCTCCTGGCCCAGGAGGGATTAACATGGGATGGTTTAGCATTTGCAGGGCCCCCAAACTTTCCAAGGAATGTCCACGTGCATTGCTTTCAGTGAAATAAACACACATACCCTGAAATCAACCAGAAATCAGACACACACCCTGCCGGGAGCTGCGGGGACAGGTAAAAGTGAGCTCCTTAGAGGATGACCAGACCTCTGTCTTTTCACCCATCTCTCCACCCCAGTGTCCATCTGTCCATTCATCCATCCATCCATACATACATAATACATACATACATCTTTCCATTTATTCCTCTCTCCCCCCTCTCTTCTTCTATCCTTCCCTCCCTTCATCTCTCTCTCTTTCTCTCTCTCCATTCCTTCCTCTGTCTTTTGATCCCCTCATTCCTCCGTTCCCTCCTGACATTTCCATCTTTCCAACCATCCATTTCTTTATCCCTCCATCCTTCCCTTCTTCCCTCCACCCTACCCTCCACCCCTTTATCCCTTCATCCAGCCAATAATTCATCTTTCCCTTTCTCCCTCCATCCCATCACACATCCATCTCCCCATCCATCCATCCATCCATCCACCCACCCATCTCTATTCTTTCAATCTCTTCACCCTTCCATTCCTCCATCCACTGCCTATCCTTTCATCTCTTCATCCATCCATTTACCTCTCCATTCCTCTGCCCATCTCTAATCCCTCCCTCCCTCCTTTCTCCCTCTACATTCCGCCACCCCTTTATCCTTCATCTAGTCAACCAGCTGTCCCTACATCGCCCCTCCACCTGTCTCCATCCCCCTTCATCCCTCCTTCCGTCCTTACATCTCTCCATGTTTCCATCCACTTATTGAGAACTCTCAATGACTCAGGCACTACCAGTATGTCTCCTCAGGGGGCCCATGTGCTGCACCATATCTCGATTAATGTTTGCTGACTGGACATAATGGCACCCTGCCTTCCAGAGCTTTCACTACAGTGAGGGTTAAGTCGACCACAAACTCCAATTCTGCCAGGTCTGCAGTGGAAACTGCTCTTGTGCTTGGGAAGCAGGTGGACAGAAAGGAAACATTAGAAGGACCCCACTCTCGTGAGTACTTACGGGGAGCTGGGGGCCTCTCTCTATTTTCCTCCTGGCAGTGCTCTCAGGAAGAAGTGACTTATCCCCGAGTGGTGACCGAGGAACTGGGCTCAGAGGTCCTGGCACAGGAAGGAGATCTGAATGCATCTTGGCCTACCATCTGCTCCACTTTGGGAATCAACTGTGTTGTGTCTTTTCTGGTTTCACTGTATGTCTCTCCTCCAGTCAGTCCTGTATTCCACCATATACAGCCCACACTTCAAGGCTGATTTGTTTACTGTCACTTCTGCCCCCAGCCCAGAGTCCCCTAATCTTCTCCACCAGAAGAAATCCTATCTACTTGCCAATGTGCATTTCCAAAAATGCCTCCCAGGAGGTCTTCCAAGATTGCCTCCACCTCTACTGACTTCAGTGAGTTAATCACTTCCCACAAAACTGTATTTACACCCCCTTTACACATACCACATTCTCTGCCTTGCTTGAAGATAGGTTGAGTGAAAGAGGTGCGTGTCTCCTCCCTCTGAGCTCCTTAAGCAGGGACCTACAGTCTGAGTCCCCTTGGCCCCTCTCCCAGCCCCCTCCCCTCCAAAGCCCAACACCTGCACAATGGGTGAGCAATAAATGCAGTTAAACCAGCTTTATAACCAGGGTGCTATGAAAATGATTTCTCATCAGCTGAACACGGACACCTGTTGTTGGCAAGCTGAGAACCAACAAGCCATTGCCTCTGTAATGGCCAAACAGCTCCCGCTTTCGCCCAGCCCCGCCTGGCATTACCTCTCCCTCCACATGGGAAAGAGGCTGGAAGGGGTCTAGTGTCTTTGTGGGGTGGGTAGTCACTGAACTTGGGGAGCCCAGGTTTGATCAGACTGCACCCAACGCCCCCCTCCCTTGCCTTCCCTGTCTTAGACTAGCCCCGTCCAGGCCACAGAGGAGTCTGGGAAGGGAGGAAGAGAATCTGGGAATCAAGTAATAAGAGCAAGTGTGCGGCAGGTGCTACCCCTGCCCTAGGGGCTGAGACTTGACGGGCACCATCTCACCGAATCCACACCCCCCAGGGGCGAGTGCCATTGCTGTCCCTGTTTGCAGTGGGAAATGAAGCTCAGGAAGATGAGACAATTTCCCAAAACTTCACAACCAGTAAGCCTATGGTCAGGGCTGCACAAGCAGTGGGACCCCTGGGACTATCAAGACAGATAGTCCCAGAGCTATCAAGACAGCCCCCGCCCCTGCCCTGGCTTTGGAGGGACCGAGAGGGAAGTGGTAGTGGGGCCTTTGGGGACAGGAGAGAGGCTGGAGCTGGGGCTCAGTTTTCATCTGTGAGATAGGTGTGATAATAGTCCCATCACAGGCTTCATGGGGGACATGTCATAAAGCACTTGTCTGGTCCATGGAAGGCTTGCAGTGACATTAGTCCCTTTGTCCCTCTGTCCCCTGCACTACACCTGGGCAGCTAGGCTGGGCATGGGGGGGGGGAGAGTGGGTGGGCTTTGAGGCCCCCTCTCCCACCAGCTGGGCCGACAGGACAGGAACCTCAGACAAGTGAGAGGGAATCTGCAAGGCCCCTTGTCGGCCAGTAGGTGAGCCAAGTTAACAGCAGTCCGTCCGATGTCCCCTGGACCACAGCACGGCCGGCCCAGGACACTCACGGCCGGCCCAGGACACGCACCGTTGGCAACCGCAATGCAGTGCTCCTCAGGTCCCAGGGATCACTACACCTAGGAAGGCAGCTGAGAAAATGACCGTGACAATGGGGCCGCTTTCCTCAGTGCTCTTCTGGGCCAGGCCCCCCCACACCTTAGCTCTCGGTTCACAAGCCGAATACTTTCATGGCTGTTTGGCAGATGAGACAACAGAGTCTCAGAGGCTTACTAACTTGTCCCGAGTTTCACAGCTTGGGACACAGGCCAAGCTGAGCCCCACTCCAGCAGTGTGGCTCTTGCCTTTACCCCGTGCTGTCCGATGTTGATGCATGAATGACTGTGCCTGGCGCCACGCAAGCACGCTCTGGCAGTGACGGCACAGTGTGAGCACCAGGCTCTGGCTGGGAGGGCCCTCCTGGGTCAGCGGGAATGAGGAGAAATGAGAGCTTCCAGGGGAGAGAGGACTACCAACTCCCACTCCTTAAAGGGAGAGGCCCCACCTTCACCAGGAGCCCCTGCCCGTCACTGCTCACTCAGCACCCCAGGAGACTTTGCCTCACAGGCTCTGGCTCCAAGTGCCTTGATGAGATGACACGCTCTGTGGCCTCCTTCCCAGAGAGGGCAGGAAGGAGTCAGGAACCCCCAGCTTAACCAAGTCCTGTGCCCAGGGCCTGCCCAGAGTGGGCAGAGGAGAGTGTTGCCGCTACGTCTGGATGCAGGAGGAAAGGTGAGGAGGAGGAAAAGAAGGAGAAGAGCCTGGTGTTTAAGTGTCTTTCAGGGGGAACCAGAAACTTGACCGGAACAGGAAATGCCAATCTGCCTCTCCTCTTTCACAGCCTCCAAGCAGTTTTCTACCCAGAGGCTCTTGCCCCTCTGGCAGGTGCCCAGCCAGAGCCAGGCTGGCTTCCTCTCTGTGGAGCCTCCTCCCACTTTGGTCCAGGGTGGAGAAAGGCAAGGTGAGCAGACTCTCCCCCAGCCCTGCGGCCACCCCTCCCCCACCCCGCAGGCTGCATGCAGCTACAGAGCTAGAAAGCCCTGGAAAACTAGTGTCAGGAACACCATCTGCCCAGAGGCTGGGAAACCCAGCTCTCAGGCCAGGGCCTACCACAGGGATTTCAAAAACTGCCCCTCACCCCCCACTGAGCTGGGGGCAAGGTGGGGGCACAGAAGGGAAAGAATGTTCAGCAAACCTCTTATGTAATAAGCCTTTTATGTCTCACTGATCTTCACAATAACCCTGAGGGTAGGAGTCACTATGTCCCTTTTACAGATGGAAAAACTGAGGCTCAGCGAGGTGACACAGCACGGGAGTGGGGTGGTCAGGATCTGAGCTTTAATGTGCATCCCTTCAGAGCCTGCCCCTCAGTGGGGGTGGGTGTATGTCACTCTCTGTCAGGAACTTCTTAAGACCCTGATGCTTGCTCCGGGCCCAAGAGGGTTTGAGTGAACCATCTCTGAGATTTCCCGGAGAGCCTCACATCATCTCATCTGAGGTCTCTCACCAAAAGCCTCTCCTGTCTCCTGACTCAGAGCAGGAGATGCTCGGAGTGGGGGTTTGGTTTGTGTGGGCAAGTCGGATGTCCTGAACAAAACTTCTCGGGGTCAGCACGTCACACGGGAGAGAGCTCAGGGCGCATTTCACTGACAGGTGGCTGCAGAGTGGCCGTCCATGAAGATGCCTGGTCCTCAGGACACACTCCTTGAAGGACAGGCAAGGTGACAGTGGCACTGTTCAAAGAAATGTGCCAGGACTGGGCCCAGGAGACGTGGCTGGTAATAGGCCGTTCAGCCATGCGAAGGACTCAGGCTGGCGTCTCTGGGTGAGACGACTGGATTTGGGGCTGGGGGCTCCCCACAACTTCCAGGCCTCAGCGCCACCTCCCTGGCCGGTCTCCTAGAGGAAACACAGTATCTCCTGTGTCCTCTGTCCAGAAGCTATCCTTTGTACGAATCCAAGTTATCTGTGACTTGTGAGGGTTTCTGTGTCTCTGTGTTTGGTGGGGGCTGGGTCTCCAGCCCAGGCATCGGTGGAACCTACCTGCAGAATTCTACTGGTGCGCCCACACGTTCTACCCAGAAACCCACTCAGGAAAGCACACACACACTTCCCCTCAACAATCTGCCTGTCTGAGGGCAGAAAATGCCCTCCCGCCAGAGAGCTCCGGGACCTGCCCGCTCCACAGGCCGACCCCAGGTAGGAAGGGGCTTCCAAGCCCGGAAGCAGGGGCGGGGATGGCAGCCAGCAATCCAGCCCAGCTGTTCAAACATCCAGGCCCTCTTTCCTCTTCCTTCCAAAGTCCCCCGTCAGCACTCAGGCCTGGCGCAAGGCCACCTGGGTCCCTGCGGTAAAACCCTTGCAGAGATCTCCTTCCACAGACAGGAGACCTCTCCCTAAACCTCAGAGGCCAGAGGGCCACCAGCCCTGGGGGCGCCACCAGGGCTGGGTGGAGCTCAGAGGCAAGCACAGGAGAGAACGTGGGAGGGGAGACACCACAGGTGTTGGCCGCAGCCAACACAAGCCCTCTCCCTTCCCTGCATTCCCACCTCATTGGTCTCTGCTGCTATCGCTCCTCTCTGAGGATCTAAATTCTGCCTGCTTCCGAGGCCCCCAGTAAAGTGTTTCCAGATGGAGCATGTCTCCCTCCATCCTCTGACACTGTGGTACCTTGTATCCTGCGGCACTGGTCATTTTCTGCCTTATATGATAGATATTTGGGTGAGGGTCGCGGCTGCCATCCTGCAGCTCTGGAGACCAAGATGTGACTGAGTCCTGCGGTGTGGTCCCCAGAAGGTGCCTCAGCCAGTGCCTTGCGGGAGGAGCAAGAGGAACTGACCTGTACTAACTTAGGAGCTTTGTCCTTGCTGGCACTCACCCACCTCATTAACCCTCACACAGACATGGGGAGGCAGGCGCTGCCCCGCACACTTCACAGATGAGGCAACTACTTAAACACTGTCATTTTTATTCTTTATGTTTGCTAATTGTTTGTACTGGGGCATAGAAACATAATGGATTTTTCTCTGTCAACTTTGTACCCAGCAACCTTGCTAAATTCTTTGTTAATCCGAATACTGCAACTGTGAATTCCTTTGGGTGGTCCATCCCCATTTACAAAGGGTTTTTTTTATTTCTTTCCAATATTTATATCCTTTAAGCTTTAACATTTTTTATTTATTCTTATTTTCTTCTTACTGTGTTGGCTGGATCTTCCAATACAATATTGACTAGAAGAGGCATCTTTACCATATGCCCAATTTTAAAGTTTTCAACCATTTCTCAGGCTTTATAACGTGAGCTCCAAAAAAATACTACTTATTAGGCTAAAAATAAAATGTCTTCTCTCCCCAGGTTTCTAAGACCTTTTCATGAGTGGGTGTTGGAATGCACTGCGCTCTTTTTCTGCATCTGTCGAGATTGTTACACACCTTGTGCCCTTTGCCGTGTCTGATGTGGGGAATTACACCGGCCACTGTGCAAAGTCAGAGCGACTTGGCCTTCCTGGGACACACTGAACATGTCCTGATGCGTCGTCATTTTTATTCACTGGGAGATCCTGTTTGCTGCCATGTCGCCCAGAGCTTTGTCCCTATGTCCACGAGTGGGATCCATCCCTTCTCCACCGTGCTGTGTCGGGCTTGGCAATCAGGGTTTCACTCATAAAAACGAGCTGGGGATTATCTTCTCGGTTCTGGTCTCTGGAGTGTTTTGTGCGAGACTGGAACGATCTGAGACCTGACCGTTGGGTAGCACTTGGTCCGGCCAGCTGCCTGAGCCTGATGTTTCAACTGCGGAGGGTCTGAAACTTTGGATTCGGTGTCTCTTGGGGGGCCCGCGTGCCCAACTGTAGAGGGCGCCATTTCGCAGCATTGTCTTCTTGTGCCGGTTTTTAAGTTTTTCTCTAAGAGTTTATTTGTGCCCCATAATTTTTAATATGCATTTGGAGAAAGCTCATAAAGCCTTCTGATTATCTTAGCAGCTTAATCTATGTATAATTGACAAATTAACTTTATGTATACAAAGCATACAATTTAATGACTTTGACATATGTATATGATGGGGGACTCAAGAGCTGGAACATTTTAGTGTTGGGTAATAGTCCATAAGCTTTGTAATTAATGCACGTAAAAAGCTATGGCTGCAGGAACGGAAGTATGACCCACCCTGACTGCAGGAGACCACGAGCAGTTCCACCTTTGAGCTTTGGGAGGAAAGCAAGCAGTGGGGACGGTATCTGAGCCATTGTGCTCCAGGGTGAGCCGCCTGCCACCCTGGACCAGATAATCACCGGTCAACAGATGAAAGAATGCTGCCGCTCTTTATCTGATTAACCTTTTCCCCGAATTCCAAACCCCTTACCTACACTTTTCTCCTCCTTGTAAAAAAGGTCAGTTTGAAATGGAATGTAAGACGGTATGTTACCTACATAACCCACTGTCTTCTCAGATTGCCGGCCAGCCGAATGAGGTGGCCATAAAGATTCAACCCCTGTCTCTGCTTATTGGGTCTGGCGGTGACGGGCAGCACGAACACGGGCCTTTCGAGTTTCTTCCACACTTGTGAAGCCCTGGCTGCTTCAGTGATAGAGCAGACCTACCATCCTTCAGACGTTTCCTCGGGCCCCTTCCCTCACCTTCCCTCCAGGCGACTACTTCCCGATCGGCTTTGTGTCTCCATGCGTTTGCTTGCATTTTCTAGGATTTTATAAAATGGAACTGTACAATACGTACACTGTTTTCTCTGGCATCTTACACTCAGTATAATTATTTTGAAGTTCATTTAAGTTGCTGTGTGTATCAATAGTTCATTCCTTCTTCCTGCTGATTAATATTCCATCACACCAGCCCTTGTGCATCCTTTCCCCTTTTGGTGGCCGTTTGGGTTGTTCCCAGTTGGGCTGCTGTAAATAAAGCTGACGTGAATGCTGGCGGACAAATCTGCAAGTGAGACACACGCTTTTACTGCCGGGTAGATAGAGGTGGAACGGCTAGGCTGTATAATCGGTTACAAAGTTACTTGTAAACTTTGTGAGAGCCTGCCAAACGTCTCCAGAGTGGTTGCACCATTCTACATCCGCCCCGGCCGTGTCTGAGAGCCCCAACATGCCCTCGCAGCGTTTGGTCCGATTGTCTTTTTCACACAGACATTCTAACGGTGTAGAATGGTGTCTCGTGGGGATTGTAATCAGCTGTTCCCTATCTGGCTAAGGATATCGAGCATCTTACCCTGGGCTATTCGACATCGGCATGTCATTCTTGGTGGAGTACCTGTACAAATTTTTTGCCCTTTTCTAATTTTTCTGTGCTGTTTTTAGTGTTCTTTATGTATTCTGGATAGAAGTTCCTTATCAGATATGTGATTGGCAAACGTTTTCTTCCTGCGTGCAACTCATCTTTTTATTCTCTTACCCTGTCTTTTAAACAGCAAAAGTTCTTAACTTTGATGAAGTCCAGATTTCCAGTTTTTTCTTTAATGGCCCAAGGTCACACATATCTTCTGTTATGTTTTCTGCCACATATAATTTTGTATTTTACATTTAGGTCTATTATCCATTGTGAGTTTATTTTTGTGCACGGTGTGGGGTATGGATCAAAGGATGTATTTGTAAAATATGGACATTCAGTTGTTTCAGCCCCATATGTAGACAAGACTATTGTTCTAACTTCATTAAATTAACATTTGTTAAGTGGCTCACAGGGTAAGTCAAGGTTCAACAGCAGACCACAGGGGAAATTGAAATAGAGAAGTTTATTGTTTACAGGTCTTGGAGGAAGTACACCACAGCCCTCGAGGGGCCCCATGTGGAGGTCAGTGCAGAGTGTAGAGAGAGAGAGGGGGGCAGGAACTGGAGCACATGCCTTTATTAGGGTCCATGAGTGTGATTTGGGGTTCCTGGGCTAAGGCTGGATTGCCAATTCAAATCTTAAAAAGAGCAGGATTTTGATAAATGCTATGAGGATCTTATCTAAGGGGAATGCCAGGGAAGGCCCTGGGAGGCGGGGAAGACTCGATCACAAGGGCTGTGGAGGAAGTCACATCAGCAACTTACATTTGCCGGTGACCCTAGGGCATGCTCTTGCGTGAGGGCACTAGGAAGGCCACTTGGCCGAGCAAAATGGATGCCAAGGTACTCCATGGAGGAGCTTAAGTTCTCGATAACTGTTCTTTCTCCACTGAATTGCCTTTGCACCTTTGCTCAGAATCAATGAACCATATGTATGTGGGTCTAGTTACAGACCTTCATTTTTTCCCTTGATCCATTTGTCCATTGTGCTGCTCATATCACGCTCTTTTGATTACTGTAGCTTTATACTAAACGAGGTGGTGTGAGTCCTCCAACTTTGTTCTCCTTTTTCAAAATTGTTTTAGCTGTTCTAGGTTCTTTGCATGTCCAATTAAATTTTGGAATTAACTTGTCAATTTCTACAAAGAATAGCTTGCCAGGATTTGTATGGGGATTGAGTGGAATCTGCAGCTCCATCTGGGGAGAACTGACATTTTCGCAATGCTGAGCCTTCCAATCCCTGAACACAGTGTATCTCTTTGTTTACATAGGTCTTCTAAATTTCTCTCAGCAATGTCTTATAGTTTTCAGCGCACAGGTTTTTTACAGCTTTTCTCACATTTATCCTTAAGTATTTCATATTTTTAGATATGGTTGTAAATGCTAGTTTTTGTTTCAGTCTCCTATTGTGACAAGTCTATAGAAATACCGTTGATTTTTGTAAACTGACCTTAGATCTTGTCACCTTTCTCAACCCACTTATTAGTTATAACAGTATTTTTGTAGATTCCAGAGTGTTTGTTGCATAGATTTTATGTCATCTGCAAAATAAAGACAGTTTTACTTCTCGCTTTCTTATTAGGGTTTTTTTTTTCTTTTTCTTGCCTAAATGCACTGGCCAGAAACTTCCAGTACAATATTGAATTGAAGGGGTGACAGTGGGCATCCTTGACTTGCTCCCAGTTTTAGGGGGAAACATTCAGTCTTTCATTATTAAGTATGATATTAGTTGTAGGATTTTTATAGTTACCCTTTATCACATTGAGGAAGTTCCCTTCTATTCTATTTTACTGCTGAGAGTTTTTATTAGGAATGGATGTTGGATTTGACAAATGCTTTTATTACTTCCATTCAGGTGATCAAATGGCTTTTATGTTTTAGTCTTTTAAAATGATCAATTATATTGATGGATTTTTGAATGTTAAGCTAACCTTATGTTCTATAATAAAACCCTACTTGGTCATGATACACGATCAACTTAATGGCTATAATAAAAAAGTCACACAATAACAAGTGTTGGAGAAGATGCAGAGATAGGAATATAAAAGGGTGCAGCCACTTTGGAAAAATCCGTCAGTTCCTCCAAAGATTGAACATAGAGTTACCTATTACTCAGCAGTTCCAGTCCTAGAAAACACAGAGCCCTGCACAGCATAGGAAAACTATAACACACCCACAGAAAAACTTGTGTATTCACGCACTGCCTCATGACGGGTTATTCAACGAGGGACTGCGGAGGTGACAGTGGTCCCGTAAGATTTTAACGGAGCTGAGATGTCGTCATTGTCAAGGTGTCACAATGCATTACTCAGGCGTCCGTGGCGCCGCTCTCGCAAACGAACCTGCTGCGCAGCCAGTTGTGTAAAAGTAAAGCACATGAAGTTAGCGCATATTACTCGATAATGCTAATGATCAAGAGTGACTATGTTACTGGTGTATGTATTTACTGCATTACGCTTTAAATTGTTGTTTTATAGTGTACTCTTTTTTACACTTATGGAAAGAGTTTGCTGTAAGACAGTACCTGCAACGGCTTCCTACATCTCGTGTTTACTGCGTCTTCCAATCGCACCGTTTCCCTTGCGCCTGATTGCACGGGCACGTGAGCAATAGGCTGCGCCACACGGCCTGGGCGCGCAGCACGCTACACCATCTGGGTGTGTGTGAGTGCACTCTGCGATGCTCGCAAACGACAAGATCGCCCAGCGACTGTAAATGAATATTCATAGCAGCATTATTCGTGATATCCAACAAGTGAAAATAGCCCAAATGTCCCTTGGCTGATGAACGGACAAATAACATGGATAGATAATATTCTCTACAATGTAACATTATTTGGTAATAAAACAAACGAAGTATTGAGCCATGCTGCCTGGGTAAACCTTGGAAAGATTATGCGAAGTGAAAGAAGCCAGTCACAAACGCTACATATTGTGCGATTCCATTTACTGCAGACACAAAGTGTCCCGAGGGAAAGCTCTGGAGACAAAGTAGGAAGCAGGGTTGCCTGGGACGAGGGGGTTTGAGGGAATTGTGGGGGGAGTGCGAACGGGCATGGAATGTCTTTGGAGTGATGAAAGTCCTCCTTCTGAGAGCGGCACGACTCTGCGAACACACTGGAAACTCCAATTGTACACGGTGAGTTGGTAAATTGTGTGGTATGGGAAACCCATCTAAGTCAGGCTGCTATTTTGAAAAAGAAACAAACGAGCCACAAGCAAATGTAAGTTCAAAGAATTAAAAATAACCAGTTTAGAGCTGGAATTTGATTTTTAATTTAGTCTAAAAATTTTGTCTTCAAACCGGAATATTTACTCCATTCAATGTTGATTATCATATATGGGTTCGTTCCTACCATCTTATTTTGTGTCTTCTAGTTGTAGAGCTTTTCCTGGTTCTTCTGTTTCTTGCCTCACTTTTAATTGAGTGGATCTGATCCTCACTGAAAAACATATTAACAGGAGAAAAACAATAAGTAAGGCTTCCCGCCAGTGCCCCCAAACCCAGCACCAGAAAGACCGGGCCACCCTGAGGCAGGCCGTGCCTTCCCTGCTCTGCGGCCCGCTCATGTGAACAGTAATCAGACGTGGTCCAGATTTCTCCGAATATTGAGTTTCATTTCTTCCTTTACTAGTTAAGCAGTTTTCTTTTCTTTATTTATTCTTTCAGTGGTTACCCTCAACATGTTCACACTCTTAGCAAAACAAAGCTAAGTAAGTCGTGTTTTGTTCTGTTAGAGTCCCCCACCAGACACGATCACGGTCCCTGTTTTGAATGTAACCACATAGTCACCATCGCCTTTGCTCCCCATTCTTTCTCAACTCTCAGGCCTTCCGACTCTGACATATCTTCCCTTCTACCTAGAGCACATTTCTTTAAGTAGCTTTATTGAGCTGTAATTCTTATACCACATAATTCTTCCTTTACATGGTACGACTCAGGGGTTTTCATCGCCCCGGTAAGAAACCCCTTAATCACTAGCAGGCAGTTCATATTTCCCCCAAGTCCCCCAGCCCTAGGCAACCACTAACTTATTTCTGTCTTTAGAGATTTGCCTATTCTGGACGTTTCACATACGTTGAATTGTGCAATGTGTGTTTGTGAGTGTGTGTGACTGGTTTCTTTCACTTGGCATAATGCTTTCAAGGTCCTCACGATTGTCCGTATATTAGCACTTCCTTCCTTTTTATGACCAATAATATATCACAGTCTATTTACCCATTCATCAGTCAAAGGACATGTGGGTTTGGGGTTTTTTTCCACTTTTTAAATGAATAATGCTCTTATGAATGCTTGTCTATAATTTTTATACGAGTATATGTTTTCGTTTCTCTTGGGTATACACACCGAGGAGCAGAATGGCTGGTCCTATGGAAACCCCATGTTTAATATTTTGAGGAACTGCCAAACTGTCGCCAAAGTGGCTACTTCATTTTATATTCCTACCAGCAATGTATGAGGGTTCTAACGTCCCCGTGTCCTTGTCAATACTTGATACTTTATTCTTTCCTTCTTTTTTAAGTATATTTTATTGATTATGCTATTCCAGTTTTCCCAACTCTCCCCCTTTTATCCCCCCTCCACTCTGCACCCCCAACCATCCAGCATTCCCCCGCCTTAGTTCATGGGTTGTACATATAGTTCTTAGAGTTCTCTGTTTCCTATACCATTTTTGATCTCTCCCCATCTATTTTATGCCTACCAATTATGCTTCTTATTCCCTGTACCTTTTCTCCCTATTCCTCCCTTCCCCCTCCCCGCTGGAATCCCTCCATGTGATCTCCATTTTTCTGATTCTGTTCCTGTTCTAGTTGTTTGCTTAGTTTTTGTTTTTGTTGTTTTTCTTTTCTTTTAGGGTCATTTGTTGATAGTTGTGAGTTTGTTGTCATTTCACTGTTCATATTTTTGATCTTCTTTTTCTTAGATAAGTCCCTTTAACATTTCATGTAATAATGGCTTGGTGATGATGAACTCTTTTAACTTGACATTATCTGGGAAGCACTTTATCTGCCTTTCCATTCTAAATGGTAGCTTTGCTGGATAGAGTAATCTTGCGTGTAGGTTCTTGCCTTTCACAACTTTGAATATTTCTTTCCCTTCTGGCCTGCAAGGTTTCTTTTGAGAAATCAGTGGATAGCCTTATGGGAACTCCTTTGTAGGTAACTGTCTCCTTTTCTCTTGCTGCTTTTAGGATTTTCTCTTTATCTTTAACCTTGGATAATGTAATTATGATGTGCCTTAGTGTGTTCCTCTTTGGGTCCAACTGCTTTGGGACTCCCTAGGCTTCCTTGACTTCCTGCAAGTCTATTTCCTTCACCAGATTGGGGGAGTTTTCCTTTATTATTTGTTCAAATAAGTTTTCAATTTCTTGCTGTTGTTCTTCTCCTTTTGGCACCCCTATAATTCAGATATTGGAACATTTCATGTTGTCCCAGAGGTTCCTGTTTCTCTTCATTTTTTTGAATTCTTGTTTCTTCATTCTGTTCTGGTTGGATGTTTATTTCTTTCTTCTGCTCCAAATCTTTGCTTTGAGGTCTGGTTTCCTTCCTGTCACTGTTGGTCCCTTGAATATTTTGCTTTATTTCATTTTGGGAATATTTCATTTGTTTTTTCATTTTCCGACCAAGCTCAATCAGTTCTGTGAGCATTTTGATTACCAGGGCTTTAAATTCTCCATCATGTAGGTCGGCCATCTCCTCATCGCTCAGCTCTCTTTCGAAGCTTTGCTCTGCTCTTTGATTTGGGCCATATTTCGTTGTCTCGGAGCACCGGTCAGATTGTTCTGTTTGACTTTTTCTTTAATTTCTTGGTTGTCGGAGCTCCATGCGGTTTGATTTTCTGGCACTTCCGGTTGTTTATGGATTTTAGATTGGCTGTTCTCCTCCTTTTGGTTGTGCGAGGAAGCAAAGGGTTTCTACCTACGCCTCCATCTTGGCCGGAATTCTGTTCTTTCCTTCTAAAAATTTTTTTTCTTATAACCACCCTAGTGAGTGTGAAGTGTATCATATTGTAGTTTTGATCTTCATTTCCTTGATGGCTAACTATGTGGTGCATATACTTATGGGTTTAGGTACTTATTGGCCATTTGTATATGCTTAGAAAAGTGCCCGTGTAAGTCCTTTGCCCGTTTTTAAATTACGTTCTTCGTCTTTTCAATATAGAAGCGTAATTGTTCTTTATATAATCTGGACACTAGTTCTTTATCAGATATATGATTTGCAAATATATTCTCTCTTTCTGTGTCCTTTGAAGAACAAAAGTTTTAATGTTGATGAAACTAACTTATTCAATTCCTCTTTTGCTGCTTGTGCTTTTGGTGTTGTATCTAAGAAGGTTTTGCTAAGGTCACTAAGATTTACACCTGTTCTCTTCTGAGAGTTTTATCATTTTAGCTCTTATGTTTAGGGTTAGGATCCATTTTAAGTTAATTTTCATGTGTGGTGTAAAGAGGAGGTTCCCACTTCTTTATTTTGCATGTGGATATCCAGTTGTTCTAACACCATGTGCTGAAAACACTACCCCCCAACCCCCACCTTTGAATTGTCTTGGCATCCTTGTGCATAAATGTACTAGTTTATTTCTGGATTCTCAATTCTGTTCCACTGATCTATATGTCTACCCTTATGCCAGTACTATATTCTCTTTTTAGTCAGTGTGTAGTAAGTTTCAAAACCAGAAAGTGCCAGTCCTCCAACTTTGTTCTTTTTCTAGTTTGTTTAGCTAGTCTTTGTCCCTTAAATTTCCATATAAATTTTAGGACCAATCCAATTTTAGGATCAGGGTGATTTCTGTAAAAGAGCCAGCTAGAGTTTTAATAGAGTTTGCACTGAATTTGTAAGTCAGTTTGGAACATGTTACCATCTTAACAATATTAAGTCTTCAAACTGATGAATAGGAGATATCTGACTACTTAGGTCTTCCTTATTTATTTCCTTTGTGATTTTCAGAGTACAACTTTTGCCCTTCTTTTGTTAAGGTATTTCAAAGTTTTGTATTCTTTTTGATGTTACTGTAAAGGGCATTGATTTCTTAAATCCATTTCTGGATTATTCTTTGCTAATATATAGAAATACCATTAATTTTTGTACATTGATCTTATATCTGCACCTTGGTGAATTTGTTTATTGATTCTAATAATTTTTAGTCAATTTCTTAGGATTTTCTATATAAGGAACATATCCAACATAGGATTTTACTTCTTCCTTTCCAATCTGAACACCTCTAGTTTTTTTTCTTGCCTAATTGCTCTGTCCAGAGCCTCCAGCACAATGTTTAATAGAGGTGGTAAGAGGAGAAGTCTTGTCTTGCTCTGGACTTTAGGGGGGCATGTCCCATAGTGAGGTCTGTTGGTTGTGAACCTTATCAGTTTTATTACATTTTTGTTCTTGAAACACAGATTCATTTGATAGAGAATTCGAGGTTATCAGCTATTCTATTTCAGCAATATAAATTTCAAATAGACTAAGAATATCATTCTGCTGCCTTGTGGATTGAATCATTGCTGTTGAGAAGTCAGCCATCTGCTTAAATGCTGTTCCATTAGAGGTGACTCCCATCTCTCTGACTGCTTGCATCATCTGTCTCTCTCTCTCTCTGCGTTTAGGGTGGCTTCCTTCTCGCGTTAAGAATCACTGGGCTTTTGGATGTAAGATCTGCTGTCTTTCCACAACCCGTGAAAGGTTTGGTTACACTCTCTTCGCACATTTCCTCTTCTCTGTACTTTCTCCCTTTCTGTCCAGAATTCGAATTAAACATGTTCGAGGATCATACATCTTTTTACTTCTTTCTATTCGCCAACTGTTTTCTCTTGGAGCTGCATTCAGAATAATTTCTGCAGCTCTATCTTATATTTTACTAGTTGGGTCTTTAGCTTTATAGAATCTCCTGTTTGGCTTCGAATTCTGCAATTACAAGGATGATATTTTTGATTTCTAGAAGTTGTATTTGATCAATTTCCAAATCTATCTAGTTTGTATGGGCTCTTGTTACTTGTTCATATTTATGAGTGAGCTGAAGAGTTTTATCTCCAGCTTTGTACTTGTTTCCATTGTGGCTTGTTACAGTAATCACGTACTATCGTGTAATAAAACACCAACGAAGACTTGAAGGGTTCGTTGTCACAGGCTGCGGTGGGGTTGGGTAGATGGAGAGTATGTGAGGAAGGTGTTTTGCATTATTCCCCCAAGTTAGTGGACCACGTACCCCCCTGCTCTCATTCTGGTTCTGGTGGTGGTGCCTGTTGGTGTGTCTCTTAGGAATGAGCACCCCAGAGGCAATGTGGGATGGACTCAAGTCCCCTTCCCCAGGGCAGGGTCCTGGTGGACATGACATCATTTAAACCTCACACTAGCCCTTGGAGGCAGGTTCGATTTGTATCCTAGTTCTAGTGGTAAGGCCCAAGGAGATCAAGGCCCTTGCCCAGGGCAACCCGCTGGTGTGGGGAGGAGCCTGTCTGTGCATTAGGGTCTGCCTGGCTAGGTGTCTGGAACCAGGACTGCTTCTGCAAGGCAGAGCCGCCTCTGGCTCGGGGAGAGAGGGCAGTCTGAGTGTGACTGTCCCAGGGGATGGCCCCCTCCCCCACCCAGGATGTGTCATATTCTCAGGGGCAGCCAAGGGTGAAGGGTAAGTGGGGCCTGGGACGGGGTGGGACCAGGGAGGGTGACGTCACCCCCAACTCTTAGTAATGATCTGGCACAGCCTGAAGCTCCCACCTTGGGAGGGAGAGGATGGAGGAGGGGCAGTGCTGGAGCCAGAAGCTAGGAGGCTGCCAAGTCAGTGATCAGGAATGGGCACTGTGCCAGGAGCCCCCGGGGACCAGGCCTCCTGGAGAAGGGCCTCTGGCAGAGAAGAGATGTTTTCAGAGACCTGGGGCAGGGGGGACTCTAGAAAGCAGTGTCCCTGTCAGATTGAGCCTGAGTGATTGCTGGTGGTCCGTCTGTCTGTGTAACTAGCAAGGCCAGTGGCCAGCTGTCCCTCGACGGATGCCTGACTGTCTGGTGGCCTGACGGTTTATTTTCTTCGCTGGCTGGTGGACTGTCTGATTTTCGGGACTGACACTTGGAGGTGGCAGCAGGGATGGCCTGAATCTCTGTCCACTTCTTTGGGACATTTTGCTAACCTCTCACAGGTGATTAATGCTATGCCTTCTGAACAACCTCGATCAGGTGGAAGGAAGGGAGGAAATGAACATCTGCAGACGGACAGGTGCCGGAGGGACAAAGCTGAATCTGATGAGGGGCTGCTTTTAAGGAGCTCACATCCTTGGAGGGGGCAGATTCACTCCCGTGATGAGGGAAACCGGCGGTGCCTTGGAGGAACAGGACTTACACACTGAACGTGGAAAGCAACTTCATGGTTGTCTCCTGGCGTCTGTTCCTTATTCATTCTTAGAAGCAAGTTCTTCCCCCATTCCTGGGTGAAAACTATGGCAGTCCCACACTTGTTGTGACCTCTGGTAGGTGACAAAAATTCTTAGATCACTTTAAGTTGCAAACACAGGGTCAGGTTAACAATTAAAAGCATCTAGTCCCAGGTGACAGTCACAACTCTGAACTCGGTTTAGAGTTAATACCTCTGCCCTAGCTCGCCTCTGCAGACAGGGAGCTGAAGAAGCGGCTTTGACCTCCCTTCACCTCTGCTCATGTCCTCACTCCTTGCCCCTCTTCCCTCATCCTGCCATTTGCAGTTTCTGAGGCTTCCAGGGCCTCGGCAAAGTGGGGAGAAGGGAAGAAAAGCCTTTCTTCACTAGTCCTATTGTGAGCTGGCTGCTGCCCCCAGGGCCCTGCAGAAAGCAGGACTGACTCTGGGGGTCCTCAGGTCCCCTCCCCACCCAGGAACATTCAGCTGTACTTCCTACAACATGGCCCATGTGCCTGTTCCCCAATCCTTTGGCTTTCCGGGGCCATGAAGATCGTTTATTATTCCCTGGATTTACTAGACCACATAACCCTGGTGATGGTGCGTATGAGGAAGATGATGGTGACAATGTTCTGTGTCTTGTGTGACTTCCCATCAGACCAGGCCCGTGTTTGGACCTGATCAGAACACGTGTGTGTGTCCTGTGCTCTGAGCTCTGGGGTCCTGACCCATCCCCCCCAGACAGGCCTCCTGCTGCTCACCCCTGGCAGGTAGCAGCCCTTTCGTGACCCCTTTTGATTTTCCTGGTGAAGCCAACTATGTGCAGGCCACTGTGTGCCTGACCCATGAGGGACACATGGAACTGTCCTCTCATGGTCCACTGAGCAGACACTGGTCAAGCCACAGGGAGGGGTGGGAGCTCCCACCTTAACCCCCTTATAAGGGTGGAAATCACAGCACCCCTAGCCAGGGTCCCCAAGCCTGTAAACGGGGCTTCGCCATACTCAGTTGCCCGTGCTGGGACCTGGAAGCTCTCTCTGGCCCCTGCTCTCTAACCCCAGTCAGCCCCTTTGCTCTTTGCACTCACCCATCTTGGGGTGACCAGCTCATCGCATTTGCCTGGGACTCTCAAGGTTTTAGCACTGACAGTCCCACAGCCTGGGGAGTCCCTCAGTCCCAGGCAGAGCTGGATGGCTGGTCCCCCACTCAGTACCCCCTGAGGCAATTGGTCCGAGTTGAGGCACCTCTGATTCAGCCAGCCGGTCTCCCTGCCCCAGTGCAGGCCCCTCCAACCCATTCTCCACACAGCCACTGGGGTGATTCTTCAAAGGTACAGGGATGACCACGTCCCTCTGACACACCCCCATCCTCCCCTGGTCCTCACTCACCTCTTTCTCTCCCCTCTCCCCTGCCCCCAGCTCTGCACTCCCTGCCCAGCCATTTCCTGAGGCACATCTCACACCTCTAGGTCTTAGTGTCCCTCCCCTTCTTTCCCCTCCCAGGCCTGGCCAGTATGCTCATTTTCACGAAACCCTAGCCTGTCAAGGGCAGCTCTGTCTCCTGCACGCAGATCCCTCCTATCTCCCCAGACAGCCTAAACTCTGAGAATACGAGCAGGTCTTGCCCTACCTGCAGCTCTCTGATGGCTGTCGGTGAGCTTCATCTGACCCTGGTCACAAGGATGACATGCATGTGGACACGTTGGAACATACCACATGCCAGGCACTGTGCCAGGCACGCAGGGTACGGTGGTGAAGCATCGACACTCCTGTGTACACTCAGGAGCCCTAGTGTGCCTGGGGACACACACACATGGGCACGGAGCCCACAGACTTGGGCCTGAACAAAGGCCTCAGCCTGCAGTGGCTTTCTGCAGGGCTGGGCTTCATGAGGCCCAAGACCATGGCCAACACCTAACAGTAAAATTTCCCTCCCACTGACTCTGGTCTCCTCGCCTTCCCCGGGCTCCCAGGTACAATCCACATGCCTTCACCGAGTTCTAGTCCTAATGCCCACCGTATAACTCTCTCCAGGTCATCATCTCTCCTCTGGACCATGATAGAAATGGGGAGTGTTGACCATTACCAACCTCCTCTCCCCCTCCCAGCCTGTCAGAGCCAGGGGTGACTCCTCCGTGTGAGGCCCCATTGAGCTAGTCACAGGCCGAGGCTTTTCTGAGTGGGCTTCCTTTAGAAAGTGCTACCCTCCCTCCAATTCCCCCAGGCAGGGCGATGGAGGACTTCATTCTCTGGTGTTTCCCGAGGAGCCGCGCGGTGATTCTCAGGGCCCTGGACTTAGCGCACGTGGGGCTGCAGCCACCCTGCTCTGTCTTCCAGGTGTGGCCACTATGAGGAGGGAGCTGGAGCCCCACCCTCCCCTCTGCATTCCCAGCCCTCCAGGCTCCCCTCACCCTGCCTCTCCCCCCAGGCAGCAGGACACTCCTGAACCCCAGCCCTCTGGGACACGTTGGTGGTGTATCTGCTCCCTTCTTCTGTGAATTTCTTCTCCAAGCTCTCCTCTAAGCCATCATTTCCCAAGCTTCCCGTTTATCAGAATCAACAGAGGTGCTTGTTGAAAACACAGATTCCCAGAGCCCTTCACCCCCAAGGAACCGGATTCCCCCGGGGTGGGCCCAGGAATCTAGATTTCTACAAAGAGGCTCCAATGATTGCCATATACAGCAAGCACGGGGCGCTGCCACGGGGACCGTAGCCTAGGTTCTTTTCTGCATCCCCTTATTTCATTCTGGCACTCCTTTATATTCTTTCTTTCTTTCATTCAGTCATCAAACATGCATTAAATGCCTTTAACACGTCAGGCATTGTGCTCCAAGCTGGGGGCAGGGCAAGGAACCAGCAGACGCCCTCCCTGCCCTCAAGGAACTTAGAGTTCAGCAGAGAAGACACAAACCCTAACCAGGATCTCAGTTACCGCCAGGAGAGCCCCGATGGGGAGAACGGTGCCCACAGTCAGGCACTGAGAGCTCGCTCCACATCGGGCAGGGCTCTAAGCCCGTTTGCGTGCTAACCCGTTTAGTCCTTGCGGCAACCCTGTGAGGCTGGGACTGTCCTTGTGCCCGTTTTTGAGAGGAGGAACTAAGAGGTTAGCCCGTTTGCTGATGGGCACAGAGCTCAGGAGGGCAGAGTCTTGAACCCATGGGCCGTGTGTGGTGCGACAGGAGGTTGTGCTGGAGGAAAGGGCCATGGGAGGACACAGCAAAGCCACTGATATTGTCACGGGGTGTGGTCAGCGAAGCTCCCTGAAGGCTGATCTGAAGGGGGAGCAAGGTTAGGCAGGAGAAGAACAGAGGGAGATTTTTCCAGGGGCCAGAGGAGCAGGACTCATTTCTGAGCTGGATGTCATAGCAGAGGAGTTCTGGGCACCAAGGGGGCTCAGGACTGGCGACTAAAGACACCAGGCAAGCACGCCTGGGAGAGCGACCTGACTGGCAGCTGCTGCATCTAGCAGGGCGTCATCCAGGTGTTTGTAAATATCTCCTTCCCCCAGGAGGCCAGCAGCCACGTGGCTGAGCCAGGGTGGGATTCAGATGCCCTGTGGCCGCCCACTCACCAGCTGTGTGGCCCTGGGGAAGCTATTGAGGACGATGCTAAGAATTCTTAGATCTTTGCGTTGTTTCAGGGAATAGTTAAGATAATGGATACAGAGGGCTGGCACGACACGTTAGTTTCTAGTGTCTGTGGTACGTGGCTCTGAGCGCTGTCTCCAATTTGAAGATGAGGAGACGGGTGCCAGAGCTGCGGAGTGACTTGTCTAAGGCTCCTCAGTCCCAGGGCAGGGATTTTGCACCACCCAGAGGAGGTGTCCCAGAGGAGGATGGCCACGTGTGGCGTGGTTGTGGGACACAAGTTCCCCCCGTTGCCTAGACAACCCTCAGGCCTCGTCACCCCTCGCCTGGGTTCCTCTCCTGCTCTCACAGATACATCTGCTGGATGGAGCTCCTGGGCCATAGGAAGGCCCCTTGTAGCTAGATTCTGATCGGCCAGGGTGGGGCCCGCTGCCAGGCTGCAGGAGGCAGCCTCGGCAGGGGCTGGACTCTGGAACTTTGGGGAGCCCTGTGGCTATGACCCCCACTCCAGGAGTGTGATTGTCCTGGGAGGAAGAGACAGTGCAGATGGACCTGAATTCCCCGTTTGTATGTAAACAGTTCAGCCAGGTGCCTGGCGGTGGAAGATGGCCGTGGTCCAGCAGCTAAGTGGAGGGGCGGGGAGGGTGGGTGGCTGTGACTTGTCAGCCATGGGCACTGGGGTGCAGGATGGAGCCTGTGGTTACCTCCGCCCCTCCTCTGCCTGCAGCCTCAGCTCCCAGCACAGCCCAGCACCTGAGCATCACCGAGGCAGGGAGCTCAGCAGCTCTTGAAGTTGGGGAATGCTTTCCAACCCCCCCACTCCCCTTTCTTTCTCCCTCAGCCCCCCAGCCCCTTACCTATCATCCACAGAACCCTGGAGAGGGGGCGGGATTGCAAATTCTCTTTTTAAAAAGCCACAGTTGTGGGAACAGAGAAAGAAGAGGCCCTGCCTGAATTCAGCCAAACCTGGAACGGAATTCAGTCCTGACTGCTTACTCATTAGGTGGCCTCAGGGTGGTCACTTCACACCTCTGGAGCCTCAGTTTCCCCAACTGTAAAGAGGGGATGACCCTAACTACCCTGCTGTTTCTGTCAGGATTACGTGCACTGAGTGGAGGGCTGGCACGCAAGAGGGATCCAGGAAGTGTCACAGAAGAAAAACCACTATGGAAATGGGCACAGGACAAGCTCCCAATAAATACTCGCTGGTTAACTAGGAGGTGGATACAAAACATTAAAAAGTGATCTCAACATCTGCGCCTTTGTCTTTCTTTCTAAAAGCACTTGGGGATGAGAGGCATGAGCTGGGGTGAGAGAAGAGCGGGGTGAGATACGGCATAATTCTCGGGGCAGGGAAGGCTGACAGCATCTTAATGACGTCAGCTCCTGTGCGCAGAATACATTACATGCTCTCAAGCTTTCTCTGACATTGAGGCTTGTCTGGGAAGGAGATTTAGAACTGAGTCCATGAAGACAGACTCTAGGTTCCAGTCTCGTCTCTGCCTCTTCCTGGCAGGCAGCCTTGGACGAGGCCCATGTCTTCTCCAAGCCTCAGCTGTTGTCCGGAAGGTGAAGGTCCGAATACCAGCTCTCAGAGCTGCTAGGGGGGTTAAACGAGGTGATCTCCGTCAAGAGCGTGGACCTGGGCCTGGCGCACAGTAGGCCCTCTGCAGATGACAGCTGTCAGTATTGCTATCTAAGGTCATCATTGGATCAGCTACTGCCGTGTAATAACTACTCCCAGTTTTAGGGACCTAAAACAACCACCATTTATTCAGCTCACAATTCTGTGTGTCCAAAACATAGGTTGGGCTGGGCTGGGTGCTTCTTGTCCCCCTCCCTTTTGCATGTGGTTGGCTGCAGGTGAGCTGGGTGCCTCTGCTTTCGAGGTGAGCCGGCTGCGGGCTGGGGTGATGAGGTGACTGGACCACTTGCCCCTGATCCTCCAGCAGACGAACCCGGGCTTGTTCATGTAGCAGCGGCAGGGTTTTGAGACGGGGAGAGAGAGAGAGGAAGGGCACAAAGTCTCCTGAGGCTCAGACTCAGAACTGGCCCACTGTCCCCTCCCCCACATCCTTTTGGCCACAGCAAGTCACAAGGCCAACCGAGAGTCAGGGGAGCTGGCTGCACCGTCACCAGGCAGAGGGCACTGGTACGGGAAAGGGAGTCGCTTGACCCTTTCTGCAAACAGCCGACCACATTGCAGCTCATTAGAGGACACCTGGGACAGGAACCAGGTCTCATCAATTCCCAGAGCAGGGACCCCACCTCAGCTTCCTGTGGCACCAGCAGCAAAGCTCATTACTGTCCCAGGGGCCTCGCTGCTCCATTCTCCACCCCCAAGCAGAGCCAGGTTGCCACCTTCAAATCCCTTTCCCCTTAGGAGATGGGGACCAGACTCCCCACAGGGCCAGCCACAGGCACCCCACACGTGGAGTCACGGGAAACCGGAGGACCCCCACTCCCCCGAGGGCCCCCCCACTGGGCAGCCCAGCTGTCCACTAAATAACTCATCGAACTATCCCAACGAGGCATTTTACTTTCCCTGGCCTCCAAGAAAAGGTTTTCCTGCCTGCACTGAATTGACAGATGGCCGTGTGGGTTCCCTCCGGGGGCAGGAGGTGCCTGGTTTTCACTTCTATTCACATTTTGGTTGGTTCCTGTGCACCTCTCTGGGCCAGTAAGCCTCCTGGTGGAGTGGCAGCCCCACGATGTCCCAGGCAATGAGGACATCAGGTGACAAAAGCCAGTCCGGAACAGGCTTCTTCCACCTTCTATGCATTTGCTGGTGGGTGGAGACAGGGCATTATCATCTGGCCAGACACAGGGTGTATTATCTGGGTTACGTTTGTGCTTGTTCCCTGTGTCACCCCTCTAGACTGTCAGTTCCACGACATCAGTGACTTCAATCACCCCAGTGAGCCCCCCGTTCCTTCCACAGAGCCTGGTACAGAGTTCGCGCCCTACAGTTACGGCACAGATGGGGGGGGGGGTGGAATGTCAGACTGAATTGAGTTGAACCTCCTCAGAGGGGACCCCCTGCTTCTGCCCCTTCTCAGAGCCACCGGTCTTCATTCTGATTGGCCTGAGGCCCAGTGGAGAGGGCACCGGACACAGAGCCACAGGCTCTGGGGCCATTCCCAGCTTGTCCACTTTCTATGTGACCGTGGACACAGGGTGGTCATGGGCGGTCATACCGGTTACTCCCAGCCAGCTCCAGGGGAACCATTTATTTAGACTACACTGTGAATGGCTCCTCCAGGCCTGCTGCAAGCAACTTAGCTTTTCCAAGTCTTGGTTTCCACAACCAGACGGGATGGGGGAAGCCAGCGTTTCTACTTTGCCGGTGTGTGTAGGTTAAAGGTTAACACTGAGTGATTGGCTGCAGAGATGGTGATAGTAAGGAGCATGGTGACTGGGAAGGAGGCAGGGCACCCACCCACCCACCCATGCCTGGTGACTCCCGCCCTCCCCTCCCGCTGCCCGCCCCTTTACCCCTTGGCCTGCTGCCCAGTCATGCCTTGTCCTGCAGAGCTGGCCCAACTCTGGTGCCCAGCTCCTCCTGTAGCTGGGGGCCTGTGGGCAGCATTGTTTTCTCTCTCTCCCTCCCTCCCTCCTTGTTGTGGGTTCTCTGGGGTTTGCCACCTGGGGAGGGGCCTCTCTCCTTCTATCCTACCAGGTCCCAGGGCAAGCACACCTCTTGGCCCTTAAGGCCCTGAGTCGTCACTAGGACCGAGAGGATTGGCTGCTGGGATCCCAGGGTCACTGTCACCCTGGAAGCCCCAAGCTGGGCTCACCCAGGTGTGCCATGCAGGGGCAAAGGCTGCACCCCTTTGCTCCTGTCAGCTGCCACCTGCTCCCCTTCCCACCCCCACAGCTTCCCAGGAGGCTGCCAGGATCTGTCCAGCTCCCGCCCCTCTGGCCCCTCTGCACTTCCAGTGGTTCCTGCTAGCCCCCCACCCCCGCATCCTGCAGGAAGCCCATCTCTGTTCCCAGAGGGTGCTGCTTGAAGCATCTGAGTTAACAGTAGGGGGCAGGGTAAGGGGCTTGGCTCTGGGCCTGACGTTGCCCCAGCCCAGGAGGCAGGTGCTGGGGAAATGGCTTCAGAGGGGTCAGCTGGGGTTGGGGGTGGGGTCTGAGAGCAGCCCCTCCTATCTGGCTGCACCTACCCCAGTCCCAGCCTCTGAACCTAGCCTGGAGGCACCAAAGTTCCCCAGCCTGTCTGTTCCTGTCCAGGGCAGGCAGTGTTCTGCGATGGGGAGTCCCACCGAAGCCGAACTCCCCACCGAAGCCGAGGAGTCGTCCTGGGGACGGGTGGCAGTGGGAGGCAGCTCGTCACCTCATTTAATTCCCACAATAACACTGGGAGGGAGCAAGTGTTGCCCCATTTCACAGATGAGACTAAGAGAGATGAAGTCACTCTGCTAATCGCTGTTTTGATTTTATTGGATTTCAGCTGGGAAGAGCTTTGCCAGGAGAACGGCTCACTGTGCGCAGTGTGGCTGGAGGGGAAGGGGGCTGAGCGATGAGCGCTTCCACCCTCTATCCTGTTTGTTCCACTCCACGTTCATTATTCCGCTTCCTTCCACAGGATGCCAGAGGCCTTGGATGGGCCCCAGGGGTCCCACAGCAACACTCTGCGCGGACTGTGCTGTCAGCTGTTGGCTTGGGTGTGTGGCAAGAACCATCAAAAACTTCCCCAGCTTTTGTGGGGTTTTTGACGGGCCCACCCCCTAGTTAGACTGACAGGCCTCTATGATTGAGCACTCCCCCTGCGTCCCCCAACAATCTGGTACTGGAGCGGGGAAGGGAGGAGTGTGAATCCCCTTGGCGGAGCCATGCTATGCTCCCCTGGGGTGTGAAGCTGTAGCTTCCTGGTGAAGCAAGCAGGCTCCTGCTCCCCTGTTTATTAAACCCGGTGTCTAATTCCCTTTGCTCCCCTTTGATTCCTAATGACCAACTACCTACCGTAATAGTGTCACCACACAGCACACCCTTGGGACTGTCCAGGAAGTCTGGGCAGCGGGAGGCATGGGGACATCTTCAGAGTTGGGTCTGTGCGGTGCCAGTCCCCGCAGTGGGACTGTGCAGCCGTTAGGCCCTGGGCCCTGCCAGCCAAGGTGGCCCTGTCAGAGGAAGCAGGCTGGGGGATGTAGCACGCCCCCATTGGTAACTTGCATTTTTGGTCTTGGAAGTATTTTGCAAACATAGTTTTGAGCCCACTCCCACTTTGGGGCCTGGGGCCACACAGGAAGACGGAGGTGGAGCTGGATTCCAGCCCAGGTCCCCTGCTCCAAATGACAAAGCATTTATAAAAAGCCATCCTGAGTCATTCCCTGTACCCTCATGAGGGTGAAGCTGGGAGGGGACCCCACCATGATGACACAGCCCGGCCTGTGAGGACAGGCTACATAGGGCCTTTGACACTCCTCTCTCCTCCCCCCGCCCCCCTGAGAGGGAGGTGGCCAAGGCCTACAGCTGATACCTCTCAGCTGGTCCCATTTAACTTGGAGGTCAGCAGGTGGCCAGGACAGGGTTATCTCAGGTCTCCCTTGCCCCTACGTTCTCAGGACGCCCAGCCCAAGCCCCAGAGCTCTGGACATTGGCACCTGGCCCACTCCGATTTCATGCTCCATTCTTGGCCAGATAAGATCTGCTGCCGCTCTTTGGGGAGGGGGCTCCCAGTTTTCCCAGATCATCCCAGCACCCCCATTCTTCCCACTTCCCAGGCCTAGGGGGTGGAGAGAAGAAACAAACATGGGGGACAAGGAGCCCCCAGTTTCTCTGTGCTTATCTGATTGCTGACCCCACCCTGGGTGTCATCCCCAACGCCAGGGGCCTGATGGAACCTGGAGAGATGGCCCGGGCGGAACCCCCATCTGGTGCACTCAAGCCTCCTTCATGGCTACTTCTACCCAGGTGTCATGCTTGGGGCTCCCACCCACAGGTGTCTCTGAAGGGCAATTAAGCCCCGCCCTCTGACGGCCCAGACTCTCCTCCCCCTGCCCTCTAGGGCCCCCTGCAGACCCTTGCCCTCTTTGACTGCCACGCCCTCCACTGCCCTGGTCTCAGACAGAGACAGAAAGATGTCTGCTCAGCTGGGGGCACTATGAGGTGGGCTGAGCCACGGGCAGCTGTGGCTCACTCTGGTTCAGAGGTCTTGGCAGCCAGGCACCTTGCCAAGGGCTTGCATCCTGCACATCACCTGAGCCTCACACAACCACGCCAACACCCCGGTGTTCAGATGACGAAAGGGAGGCTCCAAGTGGTGAAGGGGTTTGTCAGGGGCCCCAAAACCCCTACAAAACACCGAGCCTTTGGTAGAAGTCAGGTCTGTCCAACCCACAACCCACGCCCTTCTCAGGGCAAAGGGGATGGGCAGCGTGCCCCACCCACGACCTAGCGATGCGGAACTGCGGCATGTGCACGGAGGGACCCCTGAGCGAAGTCAGACCCCCTCCCCACCCCACACAGCTCCAAGTCCAGCTGCAGCCCCAGATTCTCCTCGTCCGCGACCAGGCGGCTAGGGTGTGGCTCCTGGCTCCTCCCACCAATGGAGCAACGTTGAGGAAATTATTTAGCCTCTGTTCTTCACTTCTGTCTCTGCAATGGGGATAGTGATGAACATGCACCTACGGGACTGCAGTGAGCAGACCGGTTAACAGACGTCAGTGGGACTAGCACAGAGCAGGCGCTACCTAAGCGCCGCTGCACGGAAAACTGCCCCCCCCCCCCCCCCCCCCCCCGTTTCACGTGCATCCACTTGGTCTTTCTGGCTCCTCCTTGGCAGGGGTGAAACTTCTGTCCTCCGTGCCAATAACCAGCACAGGGTCAGACCCACAGCAGGCTCCATGTCTTTGCTTCGGCCATGAACGGCTATCAAGGCTTGTGTGTTTGAGGGTGGTCTTGCATGCTAGACTGCTGCCAGCCACACGCGTCCTGGTAGCCGGGCGGGAGGAAACCTTGGGGAGCGAGAGCTGTGTGACTGACAAGAGTATCTTTTTTGCTTTGACCAGCGGGGAGCTCCGAGGTAAAATGATAGACGGGGTGAGCAAAAGTAGGCGTACAGCTGTGAGTGCACGGAACAGATTTTATTCCTGTATTCTTAATTAATTGATTATCGTATTGTTGCACACCCCGTCTCGTTTAAACAATAAGAGCTCAAGGGTGGCAGCTGCTTTCCTCTTGCATTCCAGCCTGACCAATGGGGAGTGCTGGGGTGAGAAGGATTCCGAGGCTGCAGTGAGTGATACCAGCCCTAGGAATGGCCTGAGGGCAGCGGGGCCAAGAAGAAGAGAACGATCGATTGGCGATGTCTGCTGTGGGCGTGGCAGTGGAGAGCACACTATGCGCATGGCAAGCGTTTGCCATCACCAGGCTGGGCAGTGCAGCTATGTGTTTGTTTCATCCAAGTCCACACTTCTTCATAAAATTTATATTTTCTCTGCTACGTCGTATATTTTATGATAGGTCCTTCCTTTGTGAAATGAGGCGGGTTAAGAATAAAATAAGCTGATGGGCTTCACTGGGAGCCCTCAGCCCTCTTTGCATGATAAGTGCTCCAGGGAGGGTCCCTCACAGTGGCAGAGCACCTCCACGGACACCACGGAGCCCAAGGCTCCTTCAGCCCCCAGTGCTGTGCCTGGCGCCTCCCACAGGCCCGAAAGTGAGTTGGCCCTGGCTTTCAGCCACAGAAAGCTTCTGGTGAGAAATTAATCAAGAGTCAGATCAAGATCCAGGCTGTCACTGAGGTGTGCCCTCTACATCCTTGCTGAGGACAAGGCTGCCCCCACCCCCATATCTCTTTGGGGTACATCTGTGGCTACATCTAATCAGGGAGGACTGAGAATCTAAAGTAATGAGATTTAGTAATCACCTCAGAGGGCGGCTACCAACGTAGATTCCTTGTCCCCAGCTCAAACTGCTGCATCAGAATTCCCGAGCCCTGGAATCTGCCTCTTTCACCAGTGTTCCCACTGGAATGAGACCAAGAGCCTGGGGCTGGCGAGGCCGGAGAGAAACCAGAACCGCTCTGGGCTCCTAGGCTGAGGCTGCAGCGCCACCTGGTGGATTCTTCTGGAACACTCCCCTTCCAGAGCCCTCCACGTCCTGCTGTAGGGAGGCAAGTCCCTACGCCCCCACCCCTTCCTCCTCCTCCAGGGCCTCAAGAAGTCAGAGAAGAGGACACTGAGGGGAGGGAGGAAAAGTGCCTCCTTAGGTCAGGCTTCTCCCCCACCTTCCACTCATAAAGCAGCTGCAAAGGCAGAGCACTTCCTCTGGGCTTCCCGAGGCTGTGCATGGGGTGTGCTGGGGCTCACCCTCTGTGACCCGTAAGAGCTTCCTTTAAAGTCTCGCACTGCATCTTTGAAGTCCCTGACTTCTGCACACCCTACTCCATCACATTTCTTTAATATGAAAGTGATTCCTTCCTTTGTTGAAAACAGATGCTCTAGAAAGAATCCAGTCTTACCCCGAGGCTTCATTGTGTACCTGTACCCGGGGCTCGCAGGCAGGAACCTGGAGGCACAATCTATACTTGTTTGAATATACAAATCAAACCCCAGCCACGTCAGCAGCCAAGCAGGCAGACCAGAATGGGGTGTCACACACTCCTTAGGCACCAGGCTGGAAAGGGGGCCAGAGATGCCGAGAGAGAGTCCGTGCCCTGAGGAACAGCTGTGAAGTGCCCACCACTCTTCCCCACAGACCCAGCCATTCCACTCGCCCTCTCTCTCCCCTCTGGTCCTCCTGCAGCTTGAGAAGCAGCATCCCCAAGTCAGGCTAGGTTGTTACAAATCCTCTTTAATAGTCAGTCTTCAAATCTTGAATACGCTTTAGAGAACTATGCACGGAACAGCCCCTTCCCACTCCCCTACAAAGCGCAGCCTCACCCACCCACTCCCCGGGAGGCAGAGGACAAGGGAAAGCATCCTTCCCGCTTCCCTGAACAGCTGAGGGGCTGGCGAATGCAGGGCCAGCTCTGTGCCACACCCCGAGGATGCACCCGATTCCCTAAGCAGCCCAGGGTCGGGCCAGACCCCGTTCTGCCGAGCTCATCCGAGTCTTGTTCCCAGGACATGGCCCAGGCAGATCTGAGCTGCCTGGGTGGGGCAGGGCCAGGCCTGGGGAAGGGGTGCTGCCCCTAACATCAGGTAACGCCCACCCCCTCCCACAACCTTTCATTGAAAATGTGAAAGCCAAAGGTCTAAGCATCATAGTGGAAAAAAAGTTGACCCACGCAGTGGGCAGTCCCCTGACAGCCCAGGATGCTTATCTACACCCCCCCCATTTTTAATACACTTTCCCCCATACAATATATACATCCCCAAAGGCAGGTAGAGACCCAGCCCCCCTGTGCAGAAATGCTACAGGGGGTGTTTTCTTTGAGCTGCTCAGAAAACCCTGGTGGGCAGTGAGCGGAGGAGCCACATAATAGCCGGGCTCAAGGCTAGAGGCAGAAAGGTAGGGAGCAGGGTCCAGGCCCCAGAAGGCCCCTCATTTCCAGCGAGCACAGGATGGGCAAGGGGCCTTGGCAGTGAGTTGGAAGGCAGGCCTGGAGGAGGGAGCCAGGGAGACTCCCAGGAGCCCTGAAGTTGGGAGACAGGTAGGGAGGTGGGGACACAGCTGTCTCAGTACTTGGGGACCTTGCTGTAGTCTTCAGAATGGATGTGCCGGCACAAGCAGACGGACAGGAGCATCCCCAGGAGCTGTTGAGGGAGAGGGTGAGAGTCAGAGGGCGCAGGGCTGCCCAGGCCCCCCGAAGCCCCAGAGCCGCACTCTGCTGTCCAGCTCAGCACACAGGGACTAAGAGGGGCCTCAGCCACAGCCTCACTACCCGCCTGTGATTCAGGCGGTGGGGGGCCAGAGAGGGCCCACACTCAGGCCAGCCTTGCCACAGTGTAACAGGGTCCAGAACTTGGGTGCTCCAGAATATAGGATAACAGGCCTGGCTGGGGGAAGGGACCCATGGAGCAGGGCCATTGAGAGTTTTGCTGGCCAGCTTCGTACCTGATATGCAAAAATGGTTATTTTGTATATCGATAACAGCAGACTAGTCTTCCAGCCAGAATAGAGCCAGAAAGCAGGCACAATTTGGACCCATGATGTAACTGGGAGGCAGCTCCCCCTGGTTACAGCGCCTGTGTGAGCGCTTGGAGATGGTTCGCTCCACGCCCCGGGGCCACACCTGCAGGACTTGCTGTGGCAGCTGGGAAAGGCGGGAAATGCGGGAGTGCTGGCAGGTGTAGTGGATTGTGGGAGGAGTAGGAAATGGGGCTGCAGAGGAGGTTTCAGGCGGGGATTTAAACTAAAGGCAGGCCGCCAGAAGGGACGGGGAACAATTCGAGACCACGAGGGAAGGAAAGGGATGAAAGGACTCTCGCTGGTGGGCTATAGGGGGGTGCCACGTGGTTCTGGATTAAGAACTGGAGATTGCAGCGGCGACACAGCTGATGGTGCGGGGGCCATGGGAGACCTGCCCAGCCGTGCGCGGATGACTGAGAGGAACCGGGAGGAGTGAGCTGCGGACTGCTGCTCTTTTCCTTCTGGAGGACAGTACTTCTGATGGGCATGTTCTGAGACTGGCCTGACTGGGCAAAGGGGGGAAATAAGGGCTGTGTGTGTTTGTGAGTGTTTTAAGGGACTTTGGGATTTTAACAGTGGCATTCTGCCATTACCCTAAACCTGTATAACGATTGAATAAAAAGTTCCTCTCCTTTTTACCAAACTCTCACCTTGAGAGCCACAATTCCTAAGGGCGGCGGGCAAAGAACCCACAGTGACAGAAGGGCCCCGGGGCAGGGGACTAGTTTTGATGACAGTATCTGGGCACCCCACCATGGGTTCCATTCGGTAATAACAGGGCCTCTATAAGCTGATGGGCCTCCGCCTCCGCCAGGACACCCACAGAGCAGGGACAGTCTGGGAGGACAGAGCACCGAGAGGGCCGTGGGGAGGGGACCCAGACCTCAATGACAGCGATGCCCACACACACGCCCAAGATGATGCCCAGGTTGTCCTGCAGCCACTCCTGCACCTTCTGCATGCAGCCCTGCAAGGGGAGAACACAGCCATGTCAGCCCACGTCCTGCCACCTCTTTCTGCCCCCCCATGCCGAACCACCAGGAGGCGCCACGCCCAGCCCAGAGGGCTCTGTGTGTTTCATCAGTAGATAAATTAATGAATATGTAACGGAGGTCCAAATGGCTAGGGAACAAGTAGATCAAAAGTAGGAAGACCAGGTGAAGAAAGGAAGGATGGATGGAGCGGGAGCCCAGGTGGCCAGGGCACCTGAACCCTCGGGGGTCCCCGAGCCCAGCCCCTGGCCCCACAGCCCTCTACATACCTCCTTATACACAGGCCAGTAGTCGGGATCGTTGCCACTCTGGGTCACGTTGCTGCTGGGATGCTCGCAGAAGCCCTTCCTCACGAGGTGGCTGCTGTTGTCTTCATCCTTGACCTTGCAGGAGCAGGGGTAGGTGATGGTGGTGCGATTCATGAGCTCAGCGTTTTCTGTCCAGTTGTAGGGGCTGGCCCAGCCACAGCACTTGCCCTGCGCCAAGAAGGGACAGGCTGCTCAGGCCCCGGGCCCACGCAGGCAGGCTGCCCTTCCTGGCAGAGGTGGGGCCTCCCCAGAAAGAGGCTCAGATCTGCCACTTGCAGGCCTCCCTGGTCCCAGCCACACTGCCAGGATCTGAGTTTAGGTCTCACTGTGGCTTCTGTGAGCCACAAAGGGCTTAAAGGGGCTTTCAGGAAATACATACCACAAACTACTGAACAGTTGGAAGGAAAAATCAGGACCAGCAAAAATATAAAGCAGAACAGAAGGGAAACTCAAGTTGAAAGGCAGAACACAGGTGTGGGGGACAAATAAGAGGGCAGCTAACCTTTGGTTAAGAGTGTGGGGTCTGGAGTCAGGATATTGGGTTCGAATCTCAGCTCTACCACCTACCAGCTGCTCAGCTTTGGTCAAAGTACTGACCTCAGTTTCCTTATCTGCAAAATGGGGTAACAAGGTTCCTATCTCCCAGGGCTGTTACAAGGACCAGACGGATGAGGCAGGTGGAACACCCAGCGCGGGTCTGGAGAGCGCAGTAATCGCTCAGGAAAGGCTGGTTCCACTTCCGGGGGCTAGGAGTGTGCTGCGCCTGCGATTTGACCCTGAGCTTACTGGCTACGCAAGTGAAAAAGGAGACATGGTTCCTTCTGCCTTTGTAGAGGAGGAAATGCTCTCATTCTAGAGGGGGAGAAAGCCCTTCTGGGCTCTGTGTGCTAAAGGGGGCCTCTGTGGGGCTCAGGAAGGGGACCCTCAGAGGCTTTGGATCACATCTGGGATGGAGTTCCCAACAGGATTGGGATCTCAAGGGCTGGGTCTGGGCTGGAAACGGCCTGGCTAGGCAGAGTGGGGGCAAGGCTCCTTTCAAACCCTAGCCCTGCCCTGTGTGTGGGCAAGCCGCTGCCTTTCTCTGAGCTCATTTCCTCACCTGGAGAATGGGATGGCAATGACCACGACGCCAGGATCCCTGGGAGGATTAAATAAGCTGCGTGCCATGGTGCCCAGCACGTGCTCAGTTCCCCACCTGCTTCCTATCCATCTTGGTGAAGAGTCCAGGACAAGCTGCCCAGTGGCCAGCAGGGGGCGTGCCAAGCATGCTCGGCGTTCTCAGGCTCCCGGTTCAGGCCACATTTTTTATGTAGCAGTTGCCTGGCTGCCTCCCCTCTGGCAGAGAGATTGGCACGGCAGAGCCACACCAGCCAGGGCTACAGTCTGCTTTCTTAACCACCATCCCAAGCAGCATCTGACGGACATCAGAATCACCTAGAGGCCTTGCCAGCTGCAGGAATCCTCCCAACCAGCCAACTACCTCCCATGGTGGGATGTTCATCTCCCAAGGGACCCGCTTATCCCCCCAGGCTCCTTGAAAGGTGGCACTTGCTCATTCTGGGGCATCGACTCCCTCGAATCATAGCAAAGTGTCTCAGCAACTGTGGGCCAAACTAAAGGTGAGATGAGAACACCTTCCCATGAGTGCCGAGCCCTCTGGCCGGCACAGGCCCTCCCGCCTGGCCTCACCTGGTCCTCACTGAAAAATCTGCGAGGCACATACACCAGAAAACATCACCCTCCCCTTCTCCCGGCCCAGAAAACAGATGTGCCTGTGTCTCCTTGACAAAGTCCCCCTTCAGTCTCCAAACTCTCCTGCTGCCAGTCAGTGCCAGCAGGTCCTAAGTGACTCGTACCCAGTGTCCGCATTGGAGGAGGCTGCAGCCCAGAGGAGGCAGGTCCAGGCCAAGGGCGCATGGCACCTGGGGCCACGAACGAGGGGGCAGCCGGGACCGGACCACTGATGCCGATTTGTGTGTGTGGCGATTGGACACCACCAGTGCGGGCTGGGAATCCCGCAGGCAGTCATTCATTCATTCAGCCAGTCGGTCATCCAGTTACTCTGCCAGTCATTCGTCCTCCCAGTCATTCAGTCAGTATGGCAGCCTGCCTGTCGTTCGGCTGTCCGCTCTGCCAGCCAGTCGGCGGTCTCTGGCTCCCCCACTCTAACTGAGGTGGGACACACACATGCTAAAGAGCACAGATCAGCTTGCTGAATCTGTACATCCATCCCGGCAGAACCAGTGCCTGGATCGGGTTTGAATAGAACATTCCTTTCCCCCCAGGAGGTTTCCATGGGCTCCTCCCAAGAGGTAGTCTCCACTCAGACCTGGCACCCAGTTTCTTAACCTCCAGGGCAGAGCTGCCAACACTCGCCCATCTGACTTGAGACGAGAGGGCTGAGAGCTGCAACCCCCCAGCCCCCAGCCACTGGTGGAAGCAGTGCGAGCCAGGGGACAGCCTCAAAGCCCCAGGGCCCGAGAAGCAGCTGTGGTGGTGGCTGAGGTGTCAGGATTGGGGGACGCCTCAGGGCTCCCCGTGCCTCTCAGGTACACATTCACACACAAGCTCGCTAAGACACCCTGTCAGGCGCGTACAGGCACATGGAGGGCCGGACCCCGACACACGGATGCAGACAGGCCCAGATCTCACGCTGCTCAGCCCCCACCCCCCTACCTGAGCCTGCACGTAGTCCCAGCCCTGCTGCAGCCTGTCCTCCTCGCCATCCCTGTAGTCCTGGATGAGCTTGGTCACGATGCTGCCCATCTCCTGCTTCACCTGCAGAGAGGAGAGCAAGGGTCAAGGTCAGATTCTTCAAACCCATGCCCCACCCGTGGTCACATCTACTCAAAATGCCTCTCCCCACCCTAACGCCCCGGCCTGGGGACATGCTCGCAGTGTGAGAGCATTTCATTGCCCACCCCAGCTGCTCTCCTGACACTGCCTACCAGTCACCATGCAGAGCCCAGTGCCGCCAGGGCCAACCACTGCTGGCCCGCAGTCTGTCTGGCACCCGGCAGCCGCATGACCCTTCAAATGTGAACCCTTCCATGCCGTGGTTGAAAACCTTCCAGTGGCTTCCTGCGCTCCAGTGGCTTCCTGCGCTCTCAGGAAAAATGCCAACACCCTCTCGCTGGCTCACAGCACTCTTCCCAGATCTCGCTTCTTCTGTTCTTGCTTGCTCTGCTTCTGTTACACAGGTCTCCTTGCTGTCCTTGTGCTAGGCTCACTCCTGCCTCAGGGCCTTTGCACTTCTGTTTCTTCTGCCTGGAAGCTCTTCCCCAAATATCAACATAACTCACTCCTTTACTTCCTTCAGGGCCCTCAAATGTCACCTCCTCAGAAAGGCCTCCCTGGACCACCCTTCAGAGTACCATCCCTTCCCTATCCCCTGCCCCCTCCTGTCCCCTCACCAAGCGCTCCCAGGCCCTCCTTATCCTACAAAGGGTATCCTGCATTCTTTTCTTTCTTTTTCCCCCCTTCACCTCAGGACATATTTATTGACTTCAGAGAGAGGGGAAGGGAGGGAGAGAGAGGGAGAGAATCATCGTGTGAGAGAGACGTTGATTGGTTACCTCTCCCACATGCCCTGACCAAGGACTAGCTATGTGCTCTGCCCAGGAATTGAACCTGCAACCTTTTGGTTTATGGGATGATGCTCCAACCAACGGAGCCACACCGGCCAGGGCATGTGCTCTCTTCGCGGGATGGTCATCGCATGCTCATTTGTGTCCAGGACTGGGCCGGCGGGCAGTGTCCACGACCAGGAAGGTGCATCACCACCACCATTCACCATGCTCCCGGCAGTCCGCACGCAGCCTCCAGGTTAACCCTCACGCCTGCCCCTGGGCCCCATAGGATCCACACCCTGACGGGGCTGCTGGCCACTGTGCTCAGGCTTTCAGGGGCCCGCCCCAGGAAGACAGACACACCCCTGCGTTTCACTAGCCCCACAGAGAAAACTCCGATTTACAAATTTACAAATAAGGTGGATGAGGGGTGTGGGGATCACAAGGACTCAGCTTTACAGGCCGTTCCCCAGGGCCCTGAGCAGGGGAACTTGCAGCAGCAGGTTTTCAGGAACTAGTCAGCTTGCAAAGGGAGGCCAAGCGAAACTAGCCTGGAGAGCTGAGGACGCGGCCTCCGGCCCCCGGGGGGGGGGGGGGGCGGGGGGGACCCAGAGCCAGCCCCAGCCTGGCCCCACCTGGCCTCTCCCGTGGACCTTGCCCCAGGCTCTTCTCCGCACACACGCATGCACCGATGGTCGTGGAACCCACAGCGAGGGGCCTGAGAGGGGCAGCACACCTGTCCCTCAGTTCCTGAGAAAAGGGGATTAGGGAGAGCGGACAGGTGCTTCCAGGCAGGGGCTTTCAGAGCCTGGTTCAGAGCCTGCGTGTGGGACTTCCGCCAGCTCCCCACAGGCAGGCCCGAGTGCTGGGTTCAGAGCAACCACTTCCTCCAGATGGACCTGAGGCCCGGCTCCGGGCCCTCCCATCACGAACCTGGGGAAACCAGCCCCCAGGACCTCCCTCTGCCCTTTCCTCTTGATAAAACTCTTTGCATGTTGTTTTTGTTTACTTACCAGAGCTCTCTACAATTTACAAAGCTTTCCTGTCAGTAACTAATCACAGCAATAGGAGTGGCTAACATGTATCAAGTGCTTGTTCTGCACAGTGCTGTGCCAAGTATTTTAAAGTTATCTCACTTTAGTCCTCAGAGCAGACCTGTGGCCTAGGCACTGACCTCACTCCCTCACTTTAGAGATGAAGAAAGGGAGGCTCAGAGAGGTTTATTAACTTGCTCATGGTCACACAGCCAAAAAGTAGAAAAGCTGAGGTTTGGACTCAGGCCCATCTGATTCTAAAACCCTTTTTTACCCATTCATCTCTACTGGCATTTTAACCACATGGCTACACCTCCAAGTAGGTCAGAGCACTTTTAAGAGGGGCCCAGAGAAGCCAAGTGGTTTGCCCATGTCACATGGCGGGGGCTGCCTGCCTGAAGATCTTGGCTTTGTGTCCTGACCGTCCCCACCTCTGCCCCGATGATTTTTGAGGCAAGAAAAGAAGGGGGTTCCCCAGAAATATTTGCTTGGAAAACCACCCTTCCCACATCCTCCTCACCGGCCTTCTCCCCCCACAACAAGGTTCTATTTACACCCCAGTGTGGTTGTCACAGCAGCCCCGCTTCCCTGTTTCAGGCCCTCCTGAAATGAGCAGGGGGTGGAAACTGTGCTTTCCACTGAGACCGGGTGGTTTCCATGGGAACGCCAGCTCATCCTCCAGCCCCGAATGTGTCTGAGGGCCACAGCTGAGCCCAGGGACCATGGCTGCAGGGGCTGGTTCAGCTTGGAGCTGATGTCTTGGGATCCCAATGCTCACTCGGACGTCACCCTGACAACCAGGCTGTCTCTGAGACGAGGAGGAGCAGGGATCGAGACAATGCTCACCATCTCGCTTCATCCCTGCAGGGGCTGTCTCTGTGGTTTCTGACCAACCTGCACCTGTTCTCCCTTCTTCTTGAAATAACAGTTCCTTTCCTTAGGGGTCAGCACCCCCAACCCACCCATGGGGCTGGGACTCCTGCCCCTGTCTCCCTTCCTCGTGGCCACGGGCAGGCAAAGACCCCCGCTGCCACTTGAATGCCTTTCACATCCTCGGAACAGTGAGGGGTTTAGGGGTGAGTACATGTCCCGGGGTCACACGCGTGGGTCCTGGGCTCTCTCTTTCCGCTAATCTGATGGGAGGAGGGCCTGAGCTGCTGGTGGCCACCTCGGGCCCCAGGATCGCTGCCGCAGGCAGTCAAGGGCCCTGCTGGGGACGAACTGCACAGTTTACAGCCCAGGGCGAGGTGAAAGCGCGGGGCCCTTATTCAAAAATGATGAAGAATTTCAAAACAGCAGCAGCAGAGCATCACGCCAAGCACAGGACCCTTGTAAGTGTGGGACCCCTACACTTAGGCCACATGCCTAGAAGCCAGCCCTGGGCCTGCCCAACACCATCCTCCCATTTCCCAGAGGAGAAAACGGAGGCCGCCTAGAGTCAGAACAACTTCCCAGGATCACACAGCTAGCAGGCAGCAGAGATGACTGTAAACTGACATGTGCGGCCCCAGGACCCCGCGACCTTAACCTCAACACGCTGCTCACTGTGTCCACCTGCCGGGAGACCCCACCGTCCCCCAGGACAACTGCCCCCTGCCTTTCCCTGCCAATCTGCGCTTGTATTTCACCTTGAAGTGTGACTTTTCACAGAGAGGTTAAATATAAGAATCCTATTTTTCCAGGCTCTGCTTAAATGCTCCCTTTGAGGGGGAGCTCAGTACTTCACAAACCAGCCCACTACAGGGTGGGGCTGTTGGCACCAGCACTTCGTTTTCAGTGGCGCCCTGATGATGTCCGCCATTAGTGTGAGCCCTCACCGCCCCACCCCAAGTCCCACTGGGACCAGACAGCGCCGGCCAAGTCTCTGTCTCCCAGGACAGAGATGGCTCGGGTGTCTGAGACCCGACCGTGTCTCCCTTTACGCTCTCCTTTCCCGGGGAAGTTTCTAGGCCCCTTCGGCTGCCTGCTGAGATGGTGTCCAGACCTGTCTCCATCCTCTTTGCTCTAACGTGTGGAGCCCCCTTAGAACGAGGCGCCCCAGATGAAATGGAGTGGGCCATGTCTTCCTGCCCTCTCCCCGGGGTTCCCACAGCCATGCTGCCAACGCTCTGAGGCCTCCCCTGGCATCCCGATAGGAAACGAGGACACTGAGCAATGGCGAATGTGGAGGGGCGGCAGGCTTACTCTCAGTAACCACCTGAGTCCTTCCTGAAAGTCCGCTGTAACCCAGACAACCAGACACCCCAGAGCTCAGCAGAAGGCCATGTTATGTCCTCCCCCCAACACCCCCACCCCCCAGACCCCTGGTAAGCTCCTGAGGGTGGGGCTGTCCTGGCCCCCAGCAGGTGCTCACAAGTCCCATTTTTTCCCATGATCCCTTTCTGGAAGGACAGGCTGGGCGCAGCCTTCTGTCTTCCCAAAAGGGAAGAGAAAAGCCACCTCTCCCTGTCCTGACTCCAGCTGCCTGGGAGCCGGGGCCTCAGGAAATCTGGTGGGCGGACACCTCACAGACCTGCATTGTCCTCAAGGAACCTGTTTTACTACCTGCACCTTAGGACGCCTGCGCAGTGCCTATTTTGGGTTTCTCAGGTGGGAGAGGGAGGGAGGAGGGAGGAGGGAGTCACAGCTGCCCTGATCCCCTCTCTGCAGGGCACACAGACACTGTCATCACCCACGACCCCCAGCTCCCACGCAGGCCACACAAGCCCACTTCCCTGCAAGCTCTTAGCCCCTTCTGCTGAGCCCCTAACGTAACCCCTCGGAGCCGCAGCAGCCCCACCTGTGCAGGTTGTTGGGGGGGGCGAGGGGGCAGCAGAGTGGACTGCAGAAGTGCAGCAAGCCCCGGGCCCAGCACATTATAGGAAGCACGGTCAGTCCACTTCCTTCCTACTGGCCCCTCCTACCCTCCACTGCCTGCAGAGAGCAAGTCAGAATCCCAGCCTGGCAGAACTCAGAACGGCCCACAAGGTCACCTGAGGCTCAGACAGGCTGGGTAACTTGTCCAGGAGCACACACCAATCAGTGGCAGAGCCCACCCTAGAACACGGGGCCCCTGAGTCCCAGGTCAGCCCTTTGCCCACCTAACGAAAGCTGGATAAACAGGTGAGGAAGCAGCCAGGGGATCTCAGCCTCACACTTCCTGGTTCCCACGGCCCTTGCTAACACTGGTATTGATACCGACAACAGCGGGAGCAGCTGCCACGTACTGGGCCCTCGCTAGGCACCAACGAGGTTAATGTCGGTGACAATAACAACAACCCTTGCACAGATGCCAGCAAACACCTGCTCCGGGCCAGCACCACACGGTGCCCTTCCCAGGGGTCGGTGCCCTTCACCCTCGCCATGGCGCCAGGAGCGCCCGGGGGCCCACGTGCTCCGGCACCGAGAAATGTCCCAGTTTTACAAAGGGATCAGGGCCTGTGTCACAGCCCCGAGTCTCTCCCACTTGCATTCCCGGGGGATGCCTGAATGCAGGACACAAGGGCACAAATAGCCTCACTTCTGTTCGGGTCCATTTTGCCACCAAATGAGTTATAAATGTTTTTTGGGGTTTTTTTTTTGGTGGGGGGCATTTCAAAGTGGCTTTGGGTTTCTGAATTGCAGACAAGGAACAGTGGACCTGTGTGATCATGGCATTGGGCACACAAGGCCCAGAGAGGGTGGTGACCTGCCGAGGGTCTCAGCGTAGGGGTTCCCACACCGGCACTTTGATTCCGGAGCCCAGACCCTGACCACCACTCTGCATTTTATAAATGTCTGGCAGTCGGCGCTCCTGGGTGGGCGTGGGGGTCTTGCAGGTTTATTCTCTTCCATTTGTAATCCAGGAGCCCACACGCCTGGCCCAAAGACCCAGCTCCCCCTCCCCCTGTTGTTGCCTTGGAAACAGCGGCTGCTGAAAGTGTGGGGCAGGGAAGACAGGTGGCAGCCTGGAGACCATTTCACAGGGAGCCCAGGGCTCCGTCCCTCCCACTGGCCAGGAGGCCTGGAAGAGGCCGGAGAGATGGGCCCACTGCCTTGCAACAGGCCTTTCTTTCCCTTCAGGCTCACACAAGCCCCACCTCCCCAGCTGGGCCTCATCTGCAGGAATAAACACCATCAAGGGCATGTTTAGTCTTCCACTGGGATTTACAATGTGCCGGGAAAGAAAAAATAAATCGTTCGTTCCAACTTGTGTGATAGGGTGGCGCCAGAATTTCCGCAGAAAAGCCAGAAAACTTCCCTCTGCCTTCCAGAAGAGGAGGTGGGCCAAGGTGAGGGGGCCTGGGACAGGGGAGAGTGAGGGCCTGAGCCTGGGGCTAGTGAGTGAGGCACAGAAGGGGTCAAGGGGTACGAGGGACAGAGTCTAGACTGGAGTTAGGAGAGGTGACCCTCCATACAAGCCCTACTGTGGACCTGCGGGACACCTCGGTGCGGCTCTGGTTATCAGCCAAGCAGAGATTGTACCCTCCTGGGGGAGGCAGCATGGTGTAGAGGGAGGCCTGGGCCTGGAGTCAGAGGGAGCAGGACGGACATCTCCACTCTGACACCTCCGCCCTGTGTGTGACTGTGGCCAAAAGCCACGTCGCTTTTCTGGGCCTCAGTTTCTTACAGTGGAAATGCTCGTAAAAGCGAAACGTGTGTCAAGTCGCGAAGTCAGCTGCTGGCATGCAGTCAGTGTCCACGGATGGGCACTGTCTCTGTTGCTTTGAGATGGGGAAGCACGCAGAGGTGGCAAGGTGGACTGCCCGACACCCCTGCAGAGCTGGCCAGCGCTCAGTCACAGGAGCTGGCTCACTGGAGCCCAGGTCCCGTCCACCCCTATTAGAACGTACAGCTGGCTGGGTCCCAGAGAAGCCCCAGGTGCTCAACCCATAACCCTTTCTCCGGAAAAGGAGTTTCCCTGCCTGAAGCATCTTCTTCCTGTGCGATAGCCAAGTAAGCTTCCTTTCATCTACTGAAACCGTATCTCCCCTTTTGCCTTGGCTGCCAGGAAGTTCAGGTTCGAGTTAGCCCTCAGCTACATGAGCATCTTGTCCCGTGGCTTCAGGAACAATGGTCTTCCTCTCTTGGTGTGCATTCTGATCTCTCTTGTTTTGATTTTAGCCACCCTGTGCCGACATCCGAAGTCAGGTCCAATTCTCCTGGGAAACAGGCTGGGTGTGGATTGTAAATAAGTACAGCAGACTCAGGAAGGGCCCACAGTGAAAATTTCACCAGCATGAGCTCAGAAGCCAGGCTGCTGGGACTCAAATCTCAGCTCTGCCATTTCCTAGCTGTGTGACTTCTGGCCAAGTTGCTCAACCTCTCTGTGCCTCAGCTTCCACATCTGCAAATGCGGGTGCTCACACCCATGATCTGAGAATTCCTATGAAGTCCAAATATTCAATCAGCACGCACACAACGTTTGGTTCCAGAGTGGTTCCAAGTGCTAGTTGTTGAGGGTGTAAGGTTTTCTCAGCTTCCTTCTCAGAGGGATCTGAGGCATCGTGACCTTCACGCGGTGAAATGCAGGAGCCCTGCCCCCCGCTGCCAGCTCTGCCACCTGCTCAGCGGACAGGAACGGTAGCACTGGAGGAGGGCCAGCCCCCAGGTACAGCTGGGCCATGGGTGAACACTGACTGGAGTCAGGTGCCTGAGCTCTCACCTGGCCTGGCCATTGACCTGCTGGGTGCCCTCCCTGCCTTCCCCTGTAGGACTGGGATTCTCATATATCTTGGGAGAGCGTCGGCAAAAGAATGAATGTAAAGCGGCCAGCACTGTACCCAGCCTGTGATGTGTGCTGAACCGATGCAGGGATGGCGGAGGTTATAGTTGTTATTATTGGTGCTGCTACTGCTGTTAATCTCTCTGAGCATCTGCTTCCCTGTCCGACAACACAACGCCTACTGTACCGAGCTGTTGTGAGGGCGAGACAACGTGTATAAAGTTTCTAGAAGAGTTCTGTGCTCATAGTAGATGTTCCATAAATACCTGCGGTCATCACAATTGACTGGCTCACCCAGTGGCCATTCCTGGCTCCTTGTGCCTCTGTCTAAAAGCTAGATACTTTCTCAGCCACCAATAAAGCCAGGTTTGTAACCCAACCTGGGGGACATTTGTAGGGGGCTTACTCTTCTGACAGAAGAAATGTCCATGGCTGGCACTGCCCAATTCCCCTTCTTCTGGCTACAGCAGCACAAGATGGTGCTATGGCAGCCACTTTGGGACCATGAGGTGAGAGGTATGATGTAGAGAAGCCAGTATGATGAGGATGTTGAAGAGACAGGCAGAACCACAGTCTCTGAGCTTCCAAACTTGACTTCTGATTGTGTCCTCAAGTGTCCTTAGATCTTAAGCCACAGTAAGTCTAATGTTCTTCTATTCCTCAAAGCTGCACCTTCCCTGTGACGCAGCACTAATGTTTCTACTGACAGTTTCTTCCCAGGGCCTTATCTGTGGATGCCTGCCATGGGTGGAATACTTGCTGAGGTACCTTAACAATAACAAGTACAGCAAAGATTTACTCAGTTCTTACCATGCCAAGCACTGTGCTGTGTTTTACTAACATCTCACTGAACCCTCGCGACAACCCAAAGGGTTCAATGTCATTATTGTCCCCAGTTTACAGAGGGTGAAATAGGCAGAGAGAGGTAAGCAATTTGAGCACAGCAGCCACACGGCTAGCAAGTGGGGTGGAGCGGGATCTAGGCCCCAGAGAGACTCTGCCCACAGATACTGCCTTCCCTTCTACCAGCCCCCATTTAACCACAGAGAGCTGTCTTGCACCTGCTGGATCTGACAGTGACAACTGAGGCCTCTTGTCTATCCCCCACCCCCAGGCCAATCCCCCACCCCCAGGCCAATCCCCCACGTGGCCGGTCCAATGCAGGTTGGGGACGGGGAGGGAGAGGGTGCTTACCTTGCCCATGTTGAAATAGAAGAGGACACCAGCAGCCACCTGGGCGATGAGGATCAGGAGGAGGAAGACAAAGTACTGGGAACACAGAGCAGGTAGAGTCAGCTGGGAGTCTCCCACTAGGCCCCACTCCTCTCAGGTGCTCCCCCCACAGTCTGGGCCAGGGCGGGGCTCAGGGGGCTGGGCACGTGGTAGGGAAGGGCTGACTTACCAGCCCCAGCAGGCAGCGGACCTCGTTCACGGCACCGATGCAGCCCAGGAAGCCCATGAGCATGGTGACGGCCCCCACGCCGATGAAGACATAGGCCCCCACGTTGAACAAACTAGAGGAGGTCTCTGGGGGGACAGAAAGATGGGTGTTCGACTCAGCCTGGCTGGCTCCCATTCATGAAGTACAAAACAAGGGGCAGGGCCCAAAGGCCCAGGACTGCTCCCAAATGTCCCCCTTGGAGTTGGGGTGCTGGGTCAGCGCCCCCCACTCCCCCTGCAGGGAACTGCTTCTCACACTCTTTGGAAGCTGCCTGGATGTGCCTCCCTCGAGCTATGCTAGACCTCATCCCTGCTTTACTTGATCTCCTTGGCACTGACCAGGATTGGAAAGACTGCATTGTACTAGTTCATCTGGCTTGTGGCTGCAGCCCCACCAGAAAGCGAGCTCCATGAGGGCAGGGACTTGGGTTTGCCCCTGCCACCCCCGAGCGGTGTCTGGCGCAGCAAAATGATGCGAGAATAGCTGCTGAATTAACGAGCCACAGGCCTGCCTTCGGCCCGGGCCACACGATCAACGCCAGCCTCTCCTGCCCACACACTGTGCCTCAGGGGCTTCCCACACACATCTCCGACTCTGACGTAACTCAGCACAGCCACTGCACAGATGAGGAAACTGAGGCTCAGAGAGGTGCACCGGCACAGGCCAGAGCTGTGACTGGGACATATGTAGACTCCAGTGCCACACTCTTTCCTCCAATGCACGGGGCCATATCCTGGCCTGGGATTACCAAGTGCCAGACACTGTGGTGGCTGTTGGGGAATACGGAAGTCAGACTGACGAGGTGCCCACACCAAGGAGTTGACATCATGTGGGGTGGGGGCAACAAGTAAACAGTACAACCTCTTGGTTGTGCAAAGGGCCGTGAAGGTGTTGAAGCCAGCTCATGCAGAGAACTATTAAAGCAGGGAGTGGGTTGGGTGTTGGGAAGGCTGGTCTGGGCAGGTGACATTTGAGCTGAGGTGAGAAAGGAGAGGTCAGTCAAGTGAAGACCCGAGGGACAAGCATTCCAGGCAGTGGGAACAGCAGGTGCAAAGGCCTGAGGAAGAAGTAAGCTTGAGGTATGTGAAGAATGGAAAGAAGGTGAGAAAGAACAGACCAGTGTGACAGGTGATATGCTCGAGGCACAGAGGAGGGGCCTGATGGCAGGAGACCCTCTGCAGGGCTGGTGGCAAACAGAGCCCCCCCCAAGTGGGGGCAGATTGGGAGCTCTGTCAGAGCACCTGGCCAGCATTTCCCCAGAAGCCCAACAGATCACACAGCGCAGAGCTCAGGGCCACCTCCAGCCTGTTGGTGTGGGTACACTCTACACTGAGGCTGTGAGACACACCAGGAGGGCCAGGGCGGGGGGGCTGCAGGCTCATGTCGTGACAGCCCTGGTACTCCCGAGAGGCAGGTCCTCAGAGGCTGGAGCACACCAGCGATGGGGCCAGCTTCCTGGGGATGCAGATTCCTGGGCCCATCACGAGGAAACCACCTGGAACCTGCATTTTCAGTGTGCTTCTGCAGTGACTCGGGCATAGTCGGGGCCGGCAGAAATGACTGTCAGCAGGAAGAATGACTGCCTGCTGCCGGGGGGGCCTGAGAGAGGCCACCGAGGGGGCATTAGCCCCTTAAAGTCTAACTACAAAGCTGGAGTGTGGGTGGGAGCAGGGCCCAACCCAGCTCCACTTTCTGGTGGTAGACAGAATGTTCTGGAGCTCAGGAAGAGCCCTGGCCCGCCCACCCCACTCTCAGGGTGCCAGGGTAGGGCTGCTTCTGCCCTGCTCCTCACAGCAGCCCCCAGGAATCCAGGCAGAGCCCCGCTGAGTGAGGGTGGGGCTTCCTTTTTATTCCAGGCCCTCACTGCCCTGGCTCTTGGCAATTGGCGTGGGCAGCAGGATCCACCAAATTTTTTTCCCTGAACTTCCTGGGTTTGAGTTCCGACAGCCCTCCCAGTGACTACGGCTGCAACAAAGGGACTGGCACCGCCTGGAAACCCGCTGTGTGCCAGCTCCGGCAAGGCCCTTGACCCGAATCATCCTGCTGAGCTCCCACAGCAGCCCCAAGGGTGGGGATTCACACCCTGATTTGTCTCTAGGGGCCCTGAGGCCACCGAGGTGGCCAGCAGGCGAGGCCCAGGGCTGAAGCCCCAACCCCGTCCCTGGGAGGCTAGCTGAGCTGTGGGGGCCGGTTTTTCAGAACATTTGTGGACGCCAGTCCCTGTCCTCCGCCAGGGTCTCAGGTCAGCCCCGATCTGAGCAACTAACTTGGGAAGGGACCTGAGAACATTCCAGGGTGACCCATCTACTATGTGTGGCAGAAACATCTTGATCCTATTGGGTCGAGCAGGCCCTAGTGGGGGGAGGAAGTGGCCCAAGCTGAAAGGGACTGGGGACCACAACGCGTGAGTGCTGCTCCCAGCTCTGCTGCTGGCAGCCTCCGAGCCGGGCAGGCCCTTCCCCGGCCTCTGTTTCTTTCTCCGTGAAAAGGAACAGTGTCCTATTTCTTAAAGATGTCATAGGATTAGATGATATTTTAAATGTTATTATTTAACACTTTTAATAATTATCATAATATAACAATTATTATAAACATTATTATTTAACAATCACTAACTAGGGTTTACTATTCACTAGTTGTTCAAAACTCTTTTTGGGTAATAATTCATGTAATTGCTCACAATAACCTTGTGGGGCACCTTCTCTCATTGCCGTTTTACAGACAGAGAGGCACAGAGAGGTGAAGGCGCTGGCTCGGGGTCACGGAGCTCATAGGTCCCAGAGCCAGGATCCGAACCACGACAGTCTGTATCCAGAATCTGTGCTCCGAACCACTGGGCTTGCGCCTGCTTGTCCTGCGAGCCCGTGGTGCGCCACAGAACCCGGCAGTGCAAGGGCTCAGGAAATGGGGGCTCAGGAGCCCGGCCCCTGGTTCACATCCCAGCTCTCCACCTGCTGGCCTGTGCCCTCAGCTGAGCTACTTCCCCTTCCTGTGCTTCAGTTTCCTCCGCTGTAAAACACGGAGCCCTGGCCGGTGTGGCTCTATTGGTTGGAGCATTGTCCTGGAAACCGACAGGTCTTGGTTTCGACACCTGCTTAGGGCACGTGCCGGGGTTGCAGGTTCAGTCCCAGTTAGGGCACTTGAGAGAGGCAACTGATCAGTGTTTCTCTCCCACATTGATATTTCTCTCCCTTTCTCTCGGAAATCAGTAAGCATGCCCTTGGGTGAGGATTAAACAAAGGATAGTGATGTAGCGAAGATTCAATTAGGTTAAGAGCAGAGCTGTGTCACGCAGCCTGGCACACAGTAGGTCAGCAGCCCTGGGCTCCCAGACCTGACCCTTACTTGCTACGTGACTCTCAGCAAGTCTTTCTTCCCTTGCCAAGCCTCAGTTTACCCAGTGCTACAGTTCTTCCCTTGCCAAGCCTCAGTTTACCCAGTGCTACAGCGACTGGGCTACGAGATCAGCTTGGTGTTTCTGAGCCATGGCTGCCTGGGAACCACCTGGGGAACTTTGTAAAAAACCATGGTGCTTCAGGCCCCCGCCCAAAGCAAGGGTCAGATCCCCTGGGGTGGGGCTGGGCTCTGTGTTTGTAAAAACACCACGGGTGCATCCGGGGGGCCTCTGAAGTCCGGCCAGCTTGAGATTCTCGGACCTAAACATGGGGGAGGCCGGAGGAGGCAGGAGGAGTAGCAGGCGGTCCCTGGAGGCCTGGGGCGGGGTGCAGAGGGCAGAAATGCGGTGGGCGGGCTGGGCCTCAAGACTTTGCCTGGTGGCACAGTGCCCACTGGGTGTGGGCCATGGCCCAGGAGGTAGGGAGCCTGGGCCTAGCCAGGGCCAAGGGAGGATGGGGAGAGTGTGGGAACCCGGCAGAGACAGGAAACCGGGACCCTGGCCCCAGAATGGGGCTGTGTCTGCTGCCCCCCAGGAAGAAGAAAGGCTGACAGACCCAGGCCAAGTCTTATGTAGGTGGGGGTGTGAATCATCCTTGCTACCCTTACCCTCTGAGGGGAAAAGGCCCAGCCCCCTGAGACCACAGTGACAGGTGTGACCCCACTGTAGCCAGTTCTGTTTTATTCAAATCAAGCAGCTGTCATGGGCCTGAGTCCAAACCTGCTACCTCCGGCAGCTGCTGGAAGGGGAAGTGAGCCAAGGACTCACTGATGGGAGTGGCATCATCATGCTACTTGGGGCCATGTGCTAGGCTTCCTCCCACTAGAGGGCATCCATGAGAGGTCAGTGCAGCAAGCCTGGTAGCCTTCCCGGAGGAGACTGTGAGTAGACTCAGAATGGCTCTTATCATCTTGGGCTTCTTTCCTCCTGCGTCTAAATAGCGAGAGAAGGGGCTTCCATGTTGCGGCTCTCTCACCACGTGCAGCATTTAGGCCGAAGCTCTCAGGGTTCAAGTCCCACACCTATCACTCAGAAGCTGTGTGAACTTGAGCAAGGAGTGGAAGTCCTTCAGACCTCATTTCTCCTTCGTAAGGCAGGAACAGAACAGTTCCTACCTCGCAGAGCTGTTGTGGGATTAAGACAACTGATGTATGCAAAATGCTTAGCCTTGTGAGCTCGAACAATAGAAGTTGTGTCTGGTGACTTCCTCCTCAGTGCACATGCCCGACCCCCCTAGGCAGTGCCAGGCACACAGTAGGCACTTCATCAACACCCGGCAATCTGTCATTCCTGACTCTTTCCTACATCTCTCTCAGCTGGGAAGGGGAGGGATGGTTGCCCACATTTTGCTGAACAGGCTAATGGAGGAATAAGAGGCTTTCTCAAGGTCAGGCTGAGGGAAGGGGCCAGGATGGGAGAACAAGCCTCCCTACCCCCCAGGGTTCTCCAGACAGCAGCAGCTTTGTTTCAGGAGGGAGAGAAAATTCCTTCCAGAACCCCCTGCAGAGGTCAGCCACGGGACCTGGGCAGGGCCCTGGAGCCAGCTGGGAAAGTGACCGGCAGCGCTGGGGCCGCAGCACTTGTGGGGGCCGTGCTGCCTGCGGCCTGGCTCTCCCCTCTAGAGCCAGCAGGGGCAGGGGAAGCAGAGGACTCCTTACGCAGGACAAAGATGAAACTGCTCTTGTCAGCCAGGATCCATACCCCGAAGCCCAGGATCACTCCGCCCAGGATCTAGAATAAGAATGGGGCAGTTAATGGGGGCACTGAGAACAGGTGGGGTGGGCGAGAGCCCTGCCCGGCTCTACCTATAGCCCAGGCCAGGGGGTACAGCGGAGCCACCTCCATCCTTGTCCAATCCAGGGATGTCAAAGTGGCCTCGGGCCCCGAACTCCAAGTCCCAGTGTACCCCAGCGATCCAGACAGCAGGGCCACTGTGGAGAGTCCCTTCTGCCTCCAGCCTCCCTACCTCGTGACCCTGTGTGGTCAGACCGAGCCCACCGTCTCTGTGGGGCACAGCCTCCCGCCAGGGGTACCCTGTACTAATCTCCTGGCCCTTTCCTGTGCTCAGGGCTCATCCCCTCCACTCCAGCCCAGCCCGGCTCTGAGGAGTACCCCCGCGAACTTGAACATCAAAACCCAACTTGTCCTTCAGAGCTTGGCTCCAAGGCCACCTTCCGCAGGAGCATTCCTGACTCCCTCAGGCAGAGTGAGGGGCCTCTCCTCTGTGGCAGCCACTGTGAGACCCTTCTTAACAGGCATTCTGCTGGGTTTAACTACCAGGTGTGGCTCTCTGGTTAGGCTCCCAGAGGGCAGGGCAAGGTTGCACACAGCTTGTATCCAGTGCCAGGGGCTGAGGGCTCAGGAAATCAATGAGTTCATGAACCTAACTGTAAATGCAGGAGTAGAAAGGCGAAGAAGTGGGGGGTGGCTGCCATAGGCCCAGTCCCAGGCATTCCCTGCCTCTTCCCTCCCCCACATGGCGGACCCACAGCCCGAGTCCACCTTCCCAGATGGAACCCCAGCCTTGATCTACCATCCCACCACACCAGCTAAGGCGGGGAAACAAAACTACAGGTTCCCCTGGGTGGGAGGCGCTGTGTCACCCCATATGGCTGGCCTTCACCTGGCGCCTGGCCTGGGCCCCACTGGGTGGGAGGGTCCCAGTGTGTCACCACCCACCTTCACCACCAGCCTTGGGCTCCCTCCTCAGCCATCACACTGTAGCCTCAAGCACAAGACCAACGGTGGCCAGGAATGCCCTCAGCCTGGGGTGCAGCCCAGGGTCTTGATCAGCCTGGCTCTGCATCGTTAAGACCAGAGCTGGGACCCTAAGGGAGGGGAGTGGCACATTTGCTTCAGGTGTAAAATTAAGGGGGCACCGAAGACTCAGTAACCAAGACAAATAACAGTTTATAGCAATTAGTTTTTTAAAAATTAGTGGAAAAATTCCAGGATGGACAAAATATTTTAAACTTCTACATAAAAACAGGCTCAGTATTACTGATTTTTCCTTTTGACGAGCAGCAGACGCCCCATGGGGCACAGCATGACGCTGTTTGTGGCCCTGCAGCGAGCACCTTGCCCACCTCACCCTGGCCCAGCCCCTTAAAGACAACAGCAGGTGGTGACCGTGGCTATGAAGGCACAAAGGCTCGAGGACCACCTTCCTTCATCCCCAGCCTTCCCGCAGCTCACTCGCCTGCCCTCTCTCCTTAGTGGGTGGACCCTGTTAGTGTCCTCCTTTTACAGCTGGGGCACTGAGGCCCTGACCTTGCTCAAGGTCACCTAATTCATCCACCAGGGGCTCAAAGCCAGGTCTGACTATTAAGCTGGGTCAGATGGTAGCACCTCAGTTGCAGGGATACTTGGGGTCTATCCTGGGTTTCAGCCTTAGACAGCTAGTCTCGGGGGAGAGGAAGGCTACTGAGACCCTGGGGAAGGGGAGGGTGTACCCCCATGCACAGCTTGCTGGGAAGAAGGGGGGCTTTATAGGACCTAGTAGTTAGGTTCCCAAAGACCCCAGAACCCTAGCCCACCCCACCCCAAACATCACAGCACAGCGGGGCAAGGGCCAGCGGTCAGGCCCATGCTCTGGGCCTGTTACCGCAGACCCACTCACCTATCAGCCCTCACGGGGCAGGGCCAGGCAAGGTGGGGGCGGGGGGGACTGCCCTTCCAGGGAGAGGGAATGAGAGGCAGGGCAGAAAAGCCCCTCTGGGCAAATATAATCCCAAATAGAATAAAATTCCTGGACTGCTGGGCTAAGCTCCTCAGCTGGCCTGGAGAAATCCAGAGGTAAGTCCCCAGTTCGGCCCTTTCAGTTTCCCTGCCGGTCTGCTGCCTACAGCCTGGCGGTCAGGTGTGGCTAGGTCAGCCACCAGGTTATGGGACAGCCAGGTGGGAGGCTGGGCCCGGTGGCTGACCAGAATGGGGGAGACACCCTGGCACCCCCTTTCTCTGTGAACAAGACTGGGGCCTGGGACACACCCCACATGAACCACCCCGGCCCTGCCAGGGCTCAGCCAGGAGCTGGGACCCTGACGGCCATCCTTCTTGCCCCAGAACAGCCAGCACCAATGGCCTCAGGGCTCCTCTGTGAGTGAGAAAAGCTGATGTGGCAATCTGGAGAGAAGTCTGGGGTCAGGAGGGTGTGCAGACAAAAACGTGTACATGTACACGTGTGCATGTGTGAGCACACTCGGCAGCCAGAGTGATTTTTCCAAACCACGAGCCCGACCACATAGCCGCTTCCCACTGTGCAGCAAAGGTCAGAGTTGCTCTGGGAAGCCTGCGCCCTGGACAGGCACGCCCTGGACAGGCTCAGTCTGCCCCCTCCCCCAGGGGACCGATGTCCCTGCTGCTCAGACCCCCTTCTCCCCACACGAGGAACACCAGGAAGCCTCTGCTGACCGCCCTGACAAGCTCAAGTGCCTTATTATCTGCTGTGCTAGGGGCCTCATCCTTCGTTCCCAACACCTACCCTTACTGCGATTTTATCACCCATTTGAGTAGCTGATCAGAGGCCACCACTGCCTAGACATGAGTCCCACGAGTGCAGAAACCACCGCTCTTCTGCTGGTTAGTGTGTGCCTGGCACCACCAGGGGTCTGAACACACAGAGGTGTCAAACACACGTTTGGTGGATGAGTGAACAGCAAACACACACTGTCACCCCTAACTCTCCTTTCCCTCTGGTCCTCCTGTAGTAAGAGCTTCCCACCCCCCCCACCCCCCCCATCCTGAGGGGCCATCCGGAGCCCCAGCACACAGGGAGTTAACACCTGACTCCCACCAGCCCCCTGGAGCAGCTGGGAGGAAGCCAAGTCCCCAAGACCAGCCCCCAGAGCTCTGGCCTGAGAGAAGCTTTTCCAGTCTCTGGGCAGCCTCATAGAACAGGAAAGGACACCTCAGCCAAAACCATCAACCCTGCTCCCTCTCTCCAGGAAGTCTCTACCCCTCCTCCCTCCCACTGTGTGGGTGCAGAGGGGGGTGTCTACAGCCCTGAGCCCCGAGCCCTGGCACCATCAGGCTATGGCCAGACCCCTCTCTCATCTATAGAGCCCTGAGGGATGGAGCCACAGCATTCCCCACCCCTGTTCCCCACTGGCCCTTGTAGCGGGGCTTCAGCCTGGGAGCCGACTGCCTGCCAGGAAGGGCTTGGCTCTGGCTGCTTGGGCAGCTGCTTTCCAGTGACCCGGGCCAGCCAGGAGGGACCCAAGTGCCAAGCTGGGGAAGCCCAGGTGCCCAGGCCCTGCCCGGAGTGGCGTCCGGGCCTGGCTGCCATCAGTGGAGGGCCAGAGCCTCAGCATGGTCCTCAAGGAGAGAGGTGGGGCTGGAGGCAGGGTGGACAAAGAGCAGGGCAGGGTTGTCCACGTGTGTGAGTGCATGTACACGTGTGTGCTTTCATGTGCCAGGAACTCACTTGTAAGTATCCGTATGTTGGGTTATGGTTATGAGAAGGTATTTAGAATGATTCTTTATTTTCTAAACTTTCCACAATCTTATGTAACTTGTGAAACAATTTCTTCCCACAAGTAATTCATGTCTATTGTAGGAAATTTGAAAAACGAAGAAGCACAAAGAACAAACCCCGAGTTTCCTGGAAGCCTAACACTAATGTTTAGGGGTATTGTTTTTCTCTTAAAAATATTCATGTATGTGTACAATTTCTAAAAGTAAAGTTGGACCATAATAAACATCTTACCGTAGAACCCGATTTTTTAACAGCACAGGGTGAAGCAACAGGGAGAGGCCATGGCCCCAGGGCTGCTTTGGGGCTGTGAAGACCCCTTCAGGCTGCTCTCATCCCCACCCCTTCACACACACACTCTCACACGTGAACACTCACACACGTTCTCATGCACACATTCTCTCACACACTCACACAACTACTCATACACAGCGCCCCCCCCCCATCACCCTGGCAACTCCAAAGCAGTAGGAGTCGTTCGGTGCCAGACCAAAGAGGAGAATCAAGGCCCCAGGAAAACCAGCTCCAGATGTGGATGGAGCTTACATCTGGGCGTCCCCTGGCTTGGGGACCTGGTGACGCCTGCCAGGGTGCGTCTGGGGAAGGAAACTGTCTCCACTCTGGCCCAGAGCCCAGCCTCCTCATGCCCACCCTGTGGGTAGCTCGGGACACACTCTCCACAATGGAAGTGGGAGTGGGGGGTGGCATTGGAGACCAGAACTGTAACAGGCAAGTTCTCAGAGGGGCAGAGGAAGGTGGGGGGCAGGACAGGACAAGAAAGATCCCAGAGACTGCCCCCCAGCAATTCCCCAGTGACAAGAATGGAGGCGATGCCTGGAGGGCTTTCCTTCCCCCACACCTAGCTCCTGCCTGGACGGTGGCCTCAGAGCCCCAGGAGAGGGGAAGGCTGGGCCAGGGAGCCAGCTGAGAATGCCAGCAGTCTCTTCACCAGCCCAACCCGGTTCCACTTGGAATGGCCTGCCTTCGGCCCCCACCAACCACACCCCACCTCCATCTCCAGGCCCAGCATCTCTGGAGGGTCTCAGGCTGGGATGCACCAGGGACCAGAGTCTCTGCTGTAGGCAGTCAAGCGGCGCTGGCCATACTTACAAAGAAGAGCAAGTTGAAGAGGAAGAGAAAGTACTTGGTGACTTTGATGCAGGCTGACCCCATCCTGCCGGCCCTGGAGCTCCCTGTGCAGAGAGAAGGCAGGTAGGTCAAGGTCAGTGTGGGGTGGGACTGGGCAGGGCAAGGGAGGAGAGAGAACCAAGGCTGATGGGCACCCGCTATCTGTTGGCCCCAAATCCTCCTAGCTCACCCTCACAACAACCCCAAAGGTAGGTACTAATATGAAGTCCCATTCGATGGCACCTTGAGGCCCAGAGAGGTTAGATGACTGGCCCAAAGCCACACAGCTAGGACGTGGTCCTATGAGTACTCTGGGCCGCTCGATGCTTGGCAGTTAGGGTCTGGGCCAGCCACTGTACTGGGGCCAGGCCTTGGGGGGAAATTATATAGGAGAGCCACAGGGTTTGAAACCTGCCCAGGTGGGCTCACGGAAGTCAGGAGACCAGGAAGTTTCTGGTCTGGGGACCCAGAGGTGAGTCCTGTGGCTTGTTCCGCACATCTGGGGCAATGGGGGCTGCTCGGGGGAGAAGGAGAGTTCCGGCCTCTCAGAAAATGGACTCCCTCTACCTTAGTACAAAGGGAAGGAACATGTGTTGTGAAACATCCAACAAATACAGAAAAACACAAATTCAACAGAAATTCTTATCTGGCCCCAGAGATAAGAACTGCCACCGTTTGAGTGGCCGCACCTCCAGCACTTAGGGGCGTGACAAACGGTGTCCAACAAGGCCGTGCTCAGGTTGTACGCTCAGCTGCCGACTGCTTTCCCCATTCTCCGACACAGCATCTCTGCCTGTGGGTAAAGTGTCCTCCCACAACACAACCCCACATGCCGCAGAGGGCTCCTGGTACTGAGCAATACTTATTAACATGGGGGTGGGGGCTCAGAGACTCTCCCAGGAGACTCAGGTATAGGTAATGTTTTGAAAATAACTTCTGGGGGTTCACAGACCCCATGAAGCCCATTTGGGAGCCCCCCAGGGACTCCAGGTTAAACTCCCAGATGTAGATATACCGCAAAGCATTTAATCAACACTGAAGATTGAACACACAGGTTGTTTACAACTTTTCAGTCACCCTGGGTGACATAATCCATGCTGTGTCCCTTTACTCAGAGGACCCCAGGCGAGGGCAGGACTCAGGGCAGAAGAAGGAAGCTAGAAGCTGGAAGCTGGCTGCCTGTGCACCCTCCCCGAGGCCAGACAACCCAGGAGTGACAACAGCCAGCTCTCAGGCCCTGTGGGGTGAAGGCAACCAGCGCCAGGCAGCTTGGGCCAGGACAGCTGGCCAGGGACAGCTGCAAGGGTAGAGCCAGGCCCTGAGGGCGGGGGTGGGGATGGGGAAGCAGGCACCAGACCCGGTCTTGTTCCCACTGCTCTGTGGAGGGGGAAGGGTTGGGGAGGGCACAGAGCAGAGAGGATGGAGGCCCTCTTACCCACTCCTTGCAGGGTAGAAGGCAGTCCTAAGTCATGGGAATCTCCCCTGTCCACACAGAGGCCTCTCACCCTTCTCTGGACATAATAACAATCTTCCCACATCCTCGCCAGTGGAAGCTCAGCTTTGACTTAATGCACCTCCAGTGACAGGGGAAGGGGGTCTAGCAGGAGGGCTCACCGCCTCCCAAGGGATCCAGTTCAGTTTTCCAGTATCTCTGTTAGAGAAAGTTTTCTTTAGCTGCCTTTGTATGGGTCAGATTTGGGCACATGAAGCAAAGGCATCCAAAGAAGAAATAAAAAAAAAAAGCTGCCTGGTTGGTAGTGAGCACCTCATCACAAGTGGCATGGAAGCAAAGTCTGAATAAAGACTTATGGAGGAAGTTGGTTCAAGTGCTACACAGGGAAATGACGCTCTTCCAAGCCACCAGGGTCCAAGATCTAGGTCTGAGAAATGCAGGGACAGTGGTGACTCAGGAACCCTGAAAGACTAGCCTCAGCAACTCTGCCCGGGACCTCCCCCAGACCTAGAGGCTACCCTCACCCCCAAGTCAGGAGACCCAGAGGTCTGAGAGGAAGGCTTGCGGGGGGTTGGTCCACGTACAGGAGACTACTGTTTACCCCTCTCCCCTCCCCACACAGCGCCAGGGGCACTTCATACACTTGCAGGGGGCAAACAGCCAGAGAGGGAAGATCCCGCCATGCAGGAAGGTGCGCTTTGCTTTCCTACCAGGGATCTGCTCGCCCATCTGGGGTTCCTCCCAATAAAGGACATGGTGGGGAAGGGGTGTGGGGTGTGGATTGCCAGGCCCAGGGCCTGACACAGGCTCAGCCCAAGCAGCCTACAGATAAGTCACCACTTCACCAGAAGCACTTCTCATTAACCACGTCGCAGCCCAGGGGCGCAGAGGCTCCAACGAGCCAGTGGTCATGCCAGTTGGTTCTTGTGAAACTGGAGAAGTGTAGAAAGAGCGTTTGGCAACAGCAGCGGGCCCAGAGAGTCTGAGGAGTTTGTACACTTCCGGCTCCCACAGCCTGCTCTTGGGCCAGGTCTGCAGCGCAGCCTCACAGGGCTGGGGGTGTTCAGAACCCGGCAGCTTTTAGACCAGAGTGAGAACTGGGCCTGCCGAGCAAGGGGGAGGGTCTGCCTGTGAACCGCCATTGGCGCCAGGCCAATCGGGCCCTTTCATCGTCACAACCTGCCCAGAAGGTGAGGAGGGTATTCGTGCCCTGTGGAGTGGAGGGCAGGCTCAGGCAGGTGCAGTTAACTTGCCCAAGTCACACAGCTCCTTAAGCAGCCCAAGGTCCAGGGCGCAAGACCCTGGCACTGTGAAATGCTGTGTGCCAGGCACTGGCCGCGGGCTGTATCTGGGGATGGCTGGGGTTCCGTTGGCCAAGCAGGTGGTGAGGGCCCAGGAGACAGCTCAGAGGAGCTCTGGTTTAGTGGGCTGGGTGGGCGTCCCCGATGCTCCCACCCCCGGGGCCACTGCGCCAGTCTCTTGGCCACTCACACAATTCATACCAGGCATTGGGCAAAGCCTTCAACATCCTAAGTGCAAACTGAGGCCCGGAGGGCTAAAAGATCTTGTTCAGCCACCAGTATGCAGACAGGCCAGGGCCAGAATCAGGTCAGAGCCAGGCCACTGACCCCTTGGGCTGCCCCCTTCTCTCCAGGAGGAAGCTGGGTGGGTTCAGATGCTAGAACAGGAGTCAGGCAGCCCCATGACTGGCAGGCAGTTTAGCCAATAGGGGCAGGTCCAGAGACTACTTGGGAATTGCCCGAGGGAGGAAAAGGTACTAAGAACCAGAGCCTGGGGTGGGTGGCTCCCAGGCTTGTGGGCCAGGACCCTGGACACAAAGTCTTTCTGCCCTGCGAGTGCAGACATTTCCCCCTCACAGCCACAGGGAGCAGGGGATGAGTGACAGTCTCCACACCTGGCAGAAGATGGGCGGTTCCACGAAGGGCGGGTAGGGGGGTCAGCAAAGGCTGGGAACACGCTCCAGTCAGCCTCCGATGGGGTGTGGCATCAAATTTAGGGAGCCCTCCATCCCCACCAGGTCCTGAGGAGACCCCAAAGTTGGAATCAGAGGCTGTGGGGGTACATTCTAGCTCTGCCTGCCCATGCTGCAGGGTCTGAGCCTCAGCCTGCTCACCCACTAGACAGGAGTAAGGGCCAGGGCAGCAGGGGGGTGGCCAGCTAGGCCTTGAGGGGATCAAATCCAACCCACCACCTATTTTTTTGCATGGCTTATGAGCTAGGAAAAAATTTTATGTTTTTAGAGATTTTTATGTATTTATTTTTAGAGAGAAGGGAAGGGATGGAGAAAGAGGGAGAGAAACAAATTGTGTGAGAGAAACATTGATCAGTTGCCTCTCACACGCCCCCAACCAGGGAGCTGGCCCACAACCCAGGCGTGTACCCTGACTGGGAATCGAACTGCCAACCTTTTGGTTCACAGGCTGGCACTCAATCCATTGAACCACACCAGCCAGGGCAAACTTTACATTTTTAAAGTTGGAAAAGAATTAAAAAAAAAAAAAAAAAGAATATTTTGTAACACATGAAATTCAAATTTCAAAGTCCATAAATAAATTCGGGTTGGCACCCAGCCACAGCCCCTGGTTTGTGTCCTGCCTGCAGCTGCCGTGGCATTGCCACGCAGAGCGGGGCAGTTGCGGCAGACCGTTGGCCCACAAAGCCCTAAACATTCACTGCCTGGCCCCTTACGGAAAAAGCTTGTCATTTCCTGGTGTAGGGGATTGAATGGTGGTGCACAGGATCCCCAGGCAAGGGTTCAAATCCTGGCTCTGCCAATGCATGGCCACAGGGAAGGGACTTCTGGGGCCTTGTTCTCCTCACCCGTAGAGTGGGGCTCCCAGCTGCACCCCCTGTTATGAAGACATAGTGAGGTCAGCACCTGGCAGCCAGAGCTGGGATGAACATCTTTATTAGGACTTGGGGAAGAAGTGAGGGAGGGCATTGTATTTGCAGATGAAATGAAACAGAGACCGCCTCCCAGGGTTCTGCTTCCTTGTGCACACTCTCTACAAACACCGGGGTGTCTGCCCTGCTTTCCTGCAAGGAGGTCTTGACAGCCACAAAACAAGCACATTTCATTTGGAAAATTCCAGAACAGTCACCGGCAGCTGTGTGAGCAGTAGGAAGAAGGTGCTGATTTTGTTATGCTTCATAGCAGGTAAATTGACCATTTCTAAGCATCTATAATTTAAATTGACCAAATATATAATTTTATGCCAAATCAGTTTGTACAGTGAAATTTTATTACACTAATATGTCATTAACTCCTACTCATCCTTCAGTATTCACCTCAGACATCCACCTCCTCCAGGATACCTCCTACTCCAGCCGAGCTTGTCATCACTGCCTGCGCCACCCCCCCACCCCCCGCCCTGAGAATACACGTGTGGGTGAGGGGCACTCCCAATCTGCTTCCTTCCAATAGCACTGCATGCTGGAGCAGTTCCCAGAACAGGCTCTGGCATCAGGCTGCCTGGTTGTAAATGTGATTCTATCACCTTCCAGCTGTGTGACTTTGGACAAAGAAATTAACCTCTCTGTGCCCCACTTTAGTCATCTGTGAAAAGAAGAAAATGAAATCTCTTTGGCAGATTTGCTCTGAGATTGAATCAGATAATGTGGGTAAAGTGCCTGGCACGAGGCAGGCTTTCAATAAACGGAGATTACTATCCCACCTCCTAACGCTGTCCAGTAATTTTCTACTCACTTGTCCATCTCCCCGATGGGTCGTGAGACCTCGAGGGGAAAGACTGTGGATTATTTATGAGAACAAAGTAGGATCCCAGAAAATGTTGCCACTGGGAGCGTGGGTAGATAGAGGGATGGGAGGATGGAAGGATGGAGGGAGGCATGGAGGGTGGGGTGGGGGGAGGGGAGAGGGAAAGGGTGGAGAGGTGAATGGGAGGGGCGGGAACTTCCCCACAGAATACTAGGACTTTCCAAACTCGGCCACCTGAAGGGGGTCTGAGGTCCATTGCCCCTTGGTCAGCTGAGACTCTATTTTCAGGCCTCTCGTGCCCTCACCTAAGGGGTGGGGTGGGGGTTGTGTAGGGTCAGCACCCAGAGCCAACTCTGATGGACAGGACCCAATGCCAGGGCTCCCTTGCCTTCCCCAGAGTCCCTGGGCACAGGGAAGGGATGTCTTCAAGAGAATCCCTCCTGTGCACCCTCCTGTGGGTTTGCACCTGTGGACTAGGAGGTTGGGTTTGTCCCTCAGCTGAGGAAGGGGGAGGAGCCTTCCAGCCCAACCCTGGAACCCGGATGTCCCCATACAGCCCTGGGGAGTGGTGCCTGCAGCATTCAGTGTACCTAAGGCCCCGAGGCCGAGGTGCAGGCCATGAGCCCACTCTGACAGGTCACTCAGGAGGAAACGGAGCTAGGTGACTGCCCCTACTCTCCCACCCCAACCCCGCCTCCTCACCTGTCAAATGACAGCACCGGAGCAGCCTTTTCTGGAGCGGTCCCTCAGAATACGAGTCCTAGGAGGTGCTCTGCAAAGAACAAAAACTTTTGCTGTCACCAAGTTTGTGAAGCAGCAGTTTCCCCGAGAGTCACCATACATTGGGCTACTAAGGACTCTGCACCTGACTTAAAACCATCCTTCACCTCACAGCCCTTCACACCACGCAGAGCACATCTTAGGAAATGCTCTTGAGCTCCCTTAGGGCCAGGGCTCCAGGGTTCCAAGAGCTGCAGTGTTCCGAGGTGGGGAGGGGACTGCCCGCAGCCCACCAGCAGCTCCGCCTGATCTTGTACAAGCCCCAGTCAGGTCTCTCTGTGCCTCAGCGCCCTTGTCCCACCCACAGCCTAATCTAGCACCCCTTCGGCCCCTGGCCTCACCTCCCACCTGCACCAGTACAGGTCACCAGCTGGTCACAGGTCCCCCTCCTGCCCTCACTGTTATCCACACCTCGGGATGGGCTTTGAAAAATGCAAACTGGATCTTGCCACTCCCCAACCCTGCAACCCTGCAACGGTGATACAGCCGAGATGTCTGCTACAAGATTCATGCTCTTACGTGGCCCTCGGGGCCCTGCCCCTCCCCGCTCCCATGCACACATTCATTCCTCAGGACACAAAGGCCACTCTTTCCTGTAGTTCCAGTAGAGCAGGCCCTTGCCCACCAGGCCTCTGACCTGCACTGCTTCCCTCAGGATCACTCCTCCCCCAAGGCCCCAGGCTGGCTCCCCGCTCTGAGCTCCCTCCTCCAGAGGCTTTTCCCTGAAAACCTGATCTACTCGGCAGGCCTCTCCTCCAGCTGCACATCAGAATCAAAATATGCCAATGCCCAGCGCCCCCCAATTCCTGACCCACCGAGTGATCAGAATCTTGGGGGGACTCACCCCCGACTCAAAGGAGTAGCGGCTGTGACACCTGGGCCTGTCGCACGCCCTGCCCACTGCATGTGTCTAGCTGGTTTACTGCTGCGTCTGCAGCCCCTGCTACAGCAGGCTCATTCGGGGGAGGGGCGGTGTCCGTCTCATTAGCCCCACATCCCAGAGCCTAGAGCAGCGCCTCGTCCTTAGCAAGTACTCATACGTGTTTGCAGGAAGCAGGAAAGGAAAATGGGGGCAGTCCGGAGAGGCGAGGAGAGGCTTCTTAGAGAGAACAAACCGACTTTTATCGTGCCACTGGGGAAGAGGTTGCTTCCCCCAAGGCTGGATTTTAATCTCCTTTGGGTCAGAAAAGCCAATGGAAGCTGTGAACTGTCTCCCAAGAAAGATGCACGCAGCGGCAGGCACAGGCTGTCTCCTGGTCAGGGGGTCACTACGCCTGGAAAGCCGGGGGTTCTTATGTCCCCATCTCCCATTTGTTTGGAGTAGTGGCCCCTGATCCTGGCTGCACTCTGGAATTTCCCTGGGAGCTCTAAAACCTGCTGGTGCCTGGGCCCTCCTCCTAGGGATGCTGATTTAATTGGCTCAGGGTACAGTCCGAGTTCCAGGACTTTTTAAAAAAGATTTTATTTACTTATTTTTAGAGAGAGGGGAAGGGAGGGAGAAAGAGAGGGAGAGAGACATTGCTGTGAGAGAGAAACACTGATCAGTTGCCTCTCACCTGACCCCAACTAGGAACCTGACCTGCAACCCAGGCATATGCCCTGACTGGGAATTGAACTGGCGGCCTTTCAGTTTGCAGGCCAGGGACATCAGAATTTTTTAAAGCTCTCCTGGGGACTCTAAGGGGGCCCCATCCCTCCACTGGGAGTGGAGTGCAGGCAGGCCTGAGGTACCTGGTACAGCAGGGCCTGGCCAGGGAGAGTTTCCATGATGCTCTGGCACCTCTGCTCTATACTTGACTTCCTGGAGGCACACCCCCGAGTCATGACCCCAGAGCAGTATCTGCTCTGAAGGGGAAGCCCTTGGAGGTCAGTGCATTTTTCAGAGGGGCCGAGAGAGCAGGAGCCTGCAGGTCACACAGTAAAGTCAGGGCTGAGCACAAAGTGGAAGACTTGGAGATTCAAGGTCCAGAGCTCTTCTCTCTCCACCTACTGCCCTGTCCCAGGTCAACAGGCCTTCAGCACAGGGAGGTATTAGAACTGAACTCAGAGTCACTTGGTGACCCTTGGTTTCCTCCCCTGGATCTGCCACGTATCAGCCACAACAGCTCGGGCAACGCTGCACAGCTACCCCCTTATCAGTGAATGGGGATACTAGACCCGCCCACCCCACGCGTGTGTGAAGGTGGCCTGCAATCAGGCTAGCACCCAGTAGGGCTTAGTCTGAGCTGGCACCCTAGCCCACTCCTACTCTCCGGGCCTGAAATGCCAAATCTGCCGCATCTTACCAGCTGTGTGGCCTTGGGCAATCACTTCGCCGCTGTGCCTCAGCTTTCCCACCTATAAAAAGGACTTAATAATGGGTAATGGTGGGCCTTACATGAGTTAGTATCTGTAAAGTACATGGCACCAGGCAAATGTCAAATAAATGCTACCAATTACGATGACGATGATTACTATCCAGAAGTTGTTAGCTTCCTGACTGACAGTCCAGAGCCCGCTGAGGGGCTTGATCCAGCCTGCAGATACGTGCCCAGGCTGGAGGGCTCGCTGCCAGAGGGCAGCCACCACTGATCCGAGGCAAGGGACCAGGGTTAAGTTAAATAGGGCGGGGCTGAGCCGCCTAAGGAAGGAGGGTCCGTGTCCTGTCCACAAGGGAGGGGCCTCTGTCTCCCAGCCTCTGGGCTGTGCCGAGGGGCCTACCTGAGGCCCGGAGGCCCAGCCAGTCTGGTGAGTGGGACAGCTGACCCCATGGGAGTTCAGTCTGTTTGCCTGGGTACAAAGTGGAGTGAGAGCCTGGCCTGGCCACCGTGCTCTGGAAGCCACCAGTCCTCGGGCACTCCACCTGCAAGCTGGTTCTTGGTGACCCAGCTCTCCAGTCCTCTGGACTTTGTCCTGATCGCCTATGAGAAGAGGCTGGTCACAGGTGGCTGTGTTTGTTTCCACGTGTGACAGGTGATGTGTTTCCTGCAAGCACAGTTGAGTCCAGGGACTGGCTTTTTGAACTCTTTCTCTGTCTTATTTTCCAGTTCCTGGCCTTACCTTTCTATTGTTGTTGTTAAAACAAAAAAGAAAAACAAAAGTGAAAAGCTGTTACTCTGGGTGACAGGAAAATCACAAGGCCAGAGGTATGACTGGGATCTCAAGGTTCCTGCAAGATCTGGGTTTGAATCCCAGCCCTGCTTCCTAGCAGCTGTGTTGTGGCCTCGAGCAAGGGAGGTACCACTGAGCATCTCTGAGCCAAATACCTCCTCTCAACACAGAAACCTCAGCAGGCCCTGTCTCCCAGGGTTACTGGAAGACCTAGGTAAGGTGCGTATTCAGGGGCACTGTCAGCTGCTCAATTCAAGGGAGCAAATGCCACCACCCATGCCATCATGGCTTGGAGGAAACTCATCCAGGTCAGACCCTCCCAGGAATCATGGGGTTTCAGAGCCCCAAGGCCCCCTCACAGATGCAGAACCCAAAGCTGATGAGGAATAGCTCCTGCCTCATGATTGATTCCACCAGCTGGGGTAACAGGCCCCCATTCTGCAGAAGGCTTAACCCTCTGGAGCTGGAACTGACCCCTGGCATTTGGGGGAAGGAGGCCAGGGGAACACAGGCAGTGGCCACCCCTGGCCAGACTGTGGCGGAGGAGGGACAGCACTTTATAGTTTGTATCATGCCGTGCACACTGCCCCTCACTTAATTTCTCTAAAACCCCACCCTTGAGATACTATCCCCATTTAACAAAGGAAAAAACAGACTCAGAGGCCCAGTGGCTTGCCTAAGGTCACACAAGGAAGTGGCTGAGCCTTGACTAAAACTGAGGTCTGATCTGAGACCAGCATTTCTTCCTCCTCACCTGCTTGCTGCCTAAGGGAATGAGGTAGATGGTGAAGCCTGCCTACCCCACCCTTCCCACCTCTGTTTGCCAGCCTGACCTCTCTCCTCCCCCAGCCCTGAGGCATGACTCTTGGCTTCCTGTCAGGAAGGAAAAGGTCAGCCCCACCAAACCTGGCCAGGGTGTTCCTTCACTGTGGCTGATGAGTCCGATAGATGTGGCAACGAGCCTGGAGAGCCTTCAGTGTCAAGATGGGGGCCACGCTGATGGAGGATGCAGCGTGAGGAACAGCAGACACCTGCAGCCTTCCAGCCTCCCCACCTGGCCCCCATGCAGCCAAAGACTCAAGCTGAGGCAAAGCCATAGCCTCTGACTTCTCCTTCTCCATGGCTCCCTTTCGTGACTGTGTTTGGCCTGTTTGGGTCCCATGCAGACCCTGCTCCCTCCCAACACTGAGTTCTAAGGCTCACACACTCAGATTCACAGTGCCAGGAAGGCCTTTGACATCGCCTACTGCAGTGCCCATTTCTCAGATGAAGAGACGGTGGCCGAGAGAGAGGACCGTGAGTCCCCACCCTTCTGGGGACAGTGTGTATTCAGTGCACACAGTTGGGTCGAGCGGGGACTAGTTAGAGTCTTCAGTGCTTCCCGACCTGATTCACACCATGACGCACATAGAGAAGGGTCCGTATTTGTTCAGCACACGGGCAGACAAACAGGATTGCGCCTGGTCTCAGCTGAGTGGCCCAGGGCTCTGTCCCCAAGGGCTAAGGAGATATCTCAACACACTTGTAACCCATTTGGGCATATCTGCTGGGAGGCCCTAATTCGGAGGGAAATTTAGGAAGACAAGAGGCTGTTCAGGAGTCCCAGATTCCCGGGGCCCTAATAAGAGGACCCAGATTCCCAGGTGGCCTCCCAAGAGCCATCCGCCTTCCAAGGACCCCTCCACAGCCCCATGGAGGGAGGCGGGACAACGAACCAGGTCGTAGTGTGGACCTGGAATTGAGAGAGACATAATTCCAATACCATTCTGTTGAGCTGTGTGACCTTTGACAAGTTGCCCACCCACTCTGAGCATCATCTGTAAAAGGGCGATATCAAGGCTTGTCCAGGGAGATGGCAGAATCAGCTTGTCAACCGCCAGAATGTGAGCGTGACAAAGACAGAAGACTCTGGGAGGAGGTCAGGCGAGAGAGAGTCCCCTCCTCACACGTCAGGAGGAGCATATGCATAAAGGCTGTCCCTTGAGGGCCTCGGGTTCCTATGAACTGCCCCAGAAAGGTTACCATCAGCCAAGAACTTGAAATGCCAGTTGAGCAGAGAGGGAGGACTGAAGAATACAATGAACACATAGGAAAGCCCCCCCATGGGAGCGCGTCTCCTCATTTTTTTCTCATTTAACCCACACCCCCCCTTCCAGGTGGAGGGCATGGCTTCATTATCCCCACCCCAGAGGCAGGACCTCTGGGGCCCAGGGAGACGGTGGCACTTGTCCTGGTCACACAGAGAACAGTGGCCCCGCTGAGCTTTGTGCTCCAGACCCTCTGATACTGAAGCCTAAGGTCCCCCCTACTTTGCAATACTATTTCCTACCACAGAAGGCCCGAGGGGCTGCCTTCCCAAGGGGCTCCCAAGTGGCCATCCTCTGCCCAGCATTTCCATCCCGAGCCACTGCCATTGCAGTTCGTTGAATCCCCACTCCTGGTGGGCCCCGAGCAGGACGTGGGAAGTGGATGAATGAGACCCATCTCTGCCCCCAGGAAGCGCCCAGTCTGGAGGAGCACAGACGTGAAAACGAGCAAGTGTACCCCAACACCACCACAAAGCAGCACGGCGGTTCCACCCAGCCTCCAGCTCTCCCTTTAAGGGACAAGATGGGCTCTCGAGAACAGAGTGTCCAGTATTTAACAGCAAAAGTATTTAATAACAACATTTTTGCAGTTACTATTTGCCAGAGGTTGTGCTGAGTGCTTTGCATGGCTCAGTGTATCCTTGTGATGCCCCTATGAGATAAACACTGCTTTTCCCCTTTTTACAATGGAAGACACTGAGACACAAGGCCCAACGCCCAAGGTCACAGCCAATGGAGCTGCAGGATGAGCCCCAACAGTCTATCCCAGAGGCCACGTGCTTTACTGTCATGCTATGCTGCCTGCAGAAACAGTTATAAATGATAGGTAACTAAGATAACCTGACCAAGGCCCAGTATACGTTAACTGGGTTTCACGGGCCAGGCTTACCAATCAACTGAAGACGTCCTCTGGCTGCACTAGGCCTCAGGGGACGGCTTGCACACCCATCCATCCAAGAGACTGGCCAACTGGCCACAAAGTGGTAACATCCGGGCCACAGCTGGGGTTCCTAAGAGACTGAGGCTGGGTGCGAGGGTGGACCCTCAGCAGGGTGATTATGAAGAAGGAGAGGAATGCTAATTAGGGACCCCATATGGCAGCAGGTAGGCAACTCATTACCACATACCTTCCCCAGGCACTGGGCTCGGAGGGGAGAGGGCTGCTGAGATGCCACCTCTTCCAAACAGTCTTCCCAGAATATTCTCCTGCACAGACCCTCACAGAGTGCTATCCGACAGCCCTAATCACCTCGGCAGGAGTAGTGAGGGTAAGCATCAGATGGATGTGGGTTCAAACCCTGGCTCTATCTCCTCCTGTCACATAACTTTTCAGAGCCTCAGTCCCTTCATCTGTAAAATGGGCTAATACTTCCTACTTCCCTAGACTAGTTCTCAGCAGCTCCCTGGCCTGAGAGCCGCTTTGGTTTTAGAGGCACTTGATGGAGGGAGCGGGAGGGAGGGAAAGGGAGAGTGTGAACGAGATGCAGCAAAGACACGGCAAGGCCTGCACATACAGGTATGGGAACTCTTTCTCCTGTGGGTCCTTGGGTAAAAACACAGGAAAGACGGGGCGACTCTAACTCCGAGAGCTCGAAGGTGGGTGGAGGGTAGTCTTCCTGGTTGAGACCCATGTAAGAAGAGGGCAGGGCAGGGCAGGGCAGGGCTCTCTGGGGGCACACCCTTCTGTCCTTTAGTTCTTCCCTCTCACCTGTCTCTGTCTCTGTCAGTGGCTTCCTCTGAGCCTGTCCCTCTGCCCTGTCTCTCCCTGTTTCTGAGACCATCTGTTAAGTCTCCTTCTCACACCCTGAGAGCCTCTGAACATCCAGAGTGTCCAGGGCAACCTCACCCAGCACACAGACCTCGCTCCGGCCCAGCCAGCCCTCCCCATGGTGGGCACCTGGCTCCATCGAGGAGTGGCCCAGAGGACCCCACGTCCAGTCAACTGCAGGGCTCCAGGCCCTCTGAGGACGGGCTGAAGGGCTGCACTGTCCACACGGTGCGTAGAGCCCGAACCCCAAGGCCCAGGCAGGGCGATGGCCATTTCACCAGACACCTGGTGGTTGGGCAGGAAAGGCATAACAGCCCAGCACAGCCTGTGAGGGCTCCCTGCCCAGGGAGAGGGAACCTGGGCCTCTCAGGCCCTCTGCGATTGCTGAGGACCTGGGCCTGGGCAGCTCCATCCACCCACCTCAGCCTGGACTCAGCCGGGTGGCCTCGGGCCTCAGTGCCTGCCAGACCCTCCAGAGATGCTCTAGCTTCAAAGGGAAACCGATGGGGAGTAAAAAGAGAGAGCGGGGAGGATGGGGAGGAGCAAGTAACAGAGGCAGAGACAAAGAGATAGGGAAAGGGAGATGGGGGATGGTGGGATGGGGAGAGGGACAGAGAGACAGACCCCAGGAGAAGGGAGCCTGCTGCACACCCAGGGCCGCGGCCTGCCAACCGCAGGCTCTCTCTGGTCTCCATGGAACATCCCCAGGGAAGCCTGAGGCAAAACCTGCTCAGCAATGCAGCCCTGCTGACCCAGGCCAAAGCCTACCCTGGGAGCCGGCCTAGATAGACCACCCCAAATGCCCACCCTCACCCTCTTCTGTAGCCAAGAGAAGTGGTCTCCTGGAGGGACCAGGACCCTCTGACTGTTACCCACACCACCCTCCCCCCACCAGCCACCCACAATGGCCCAGCCCATTCTTCCCAGCCTTGGCCTCCCCCAGATTCTGTGAGCACTGGGCGGTGCCTGGCTGGAGCTCCCCACGGCCCCCCTCACTGAGATTCCTGAGGAGCCTGGGTCTTTAGCACTCGCAGGTCCTGCGGGAGCTGGAGCAGGGAGAGGGGCTTGACCTCAGCCAGCAGGGCCAGGCCAACACAGGCATGAGGTCCCAAGCTGCTGCATGAAATCCTGCCCCCCCTCCCTCAACTGGAGCCTCAGGGCCCTGGGGAGGAAAGAAGAAAGCGACCATGACCAGCAGGCTCTACCCTGTCATCAGCCCCTTCCCTAAGCTTCAGCTATCCTACCCGTGCAATGCGGATGGTCCCTACGCAGCCCCTAAAGCAGAGTGAACGTCTAGGACCGCCCCACCCTGGAGACCTAGGTTTCTGCCCGCCTCCCCCCTCTCTCAACCCACTTCCCACTCCGAATTTGAGGGCCATGCCCCTGGAAGACAACACTTAGCAAAGAATGTGAGCGCCCACTGAGAGCTGGGGAACGTGGGACAGTGTAGAGGTCGGGAATCCCAGCTGTGGGCCTTGGATGCCTCCATGACGTCCCAGCTCCATTGGTCCAAGACCCCCACTGCCACTCTGGACCAGGGCACTCAGCCTTGGAGTTTGGGATGGAAAGCCCAGCTCTGCCTCCTTCAGCTGTGACCTTGGGCAAGGAGTTTCAGCCCCAGGCCCCTCCTTCTCTGGGAGAACAACAGTCGGCTCCTAGGGCACTGGCAGGTGTGAGGTTTGAGGAACACAAGCAAAGAGCACAAGCCCTCTAGCGCAACGAAGGGAAGCAGGGTGATTATTATCGCTGTGAGAGGTTCTGGGCCGCAGAGAGTTGGCAGGAGGGGCTGTAGAGACAGAGAGAAAACAGAGAGGGAAAGGAAATGTGTTTGGTGCTATAGGAAGTGGTCTGGCATGAGGTTCTTGGGGCCAGGCATGGGATTTCAAGAGCTCTCAGCACAGGGTCCTTGCAGGGACAGACCTTGGTCTCAAAGAGCCAGGCAGGGCCGTCTCTGCACAGGAGAAACCTCAGAGAGGGGCGGCTTCCCCTTGGGGAGGACCCAGCACCACAGGCCGAGGCCCAAGAGCACAACAACCTGGTGAGCCTCTGGGTAACCAGGGGGAAAGGAGTCTCTGCTCTGCAACAGGAAAATAAATGTGTCAATGAACCACTGCTGACCGGACTCCAGGTTCCTGGTCGGGGGGAGGGAGGCGGGAGGGCGGCGCTCAGAGCTTCAGGTCACCTGGTTTCCCACCTGTCCTCATCCAGGTCTACTAGCAAGTCCTGTGTGACCCCAAGAACGCAGGAGATATATGATCCTCTTCCACAGACCTGGAAACTGAGGCTCAGGGAGGCACTGTGCCCAAGGTCATAGCTCTTGAAACTGGCCTGAGCCTGCTTGGAGATGATTCTGCCCAATCTTTCCCCCATTATCAGCCTTGAACACCCCTAGCTAGAGCAGATAGAGTTCAGGCTTAGACCAAGGGCCAACCAGACATGCCACTCAAGGGGGTTGGGTGGGTGGAGGTGGAATGAAGCCCAAGCTGATTGCGGGGAAGGGGAGGGATCGGCATTTCCTGAGCGTCTGGAATCCACCAGATGTCCGCGGTAGGTGTTTTGCATGCTTTATCTCATGCAAGCCTCCCAAGAGGTCAGTGCGGAATATAGCTTTTTTATTTTCAGGAGAAGGAAGCCAGGAGTCAAAGAATATAAGTGTCTTGCTCAGGGTCAGATCTGAAGTCGTCAGCTGCCCCCAGACAGGACAGACCCAGGACCCTGAGCCCTGCCAGCCTGGGAGACGCCTCAGGGGTTTTGAACCCGCAGCAGCAGCCCCAGCCCCTGCTCTCATGGCCTTACTATGGAGTTAACTAACCCAGTTAGGTCACCCACTGCACACACTCAAGACAGCTGAGTTGACTTGGCCAGAGCACCAAGGCTGTCCCGAGGGAAGAAGTGGCTGGAGCTGGGCCTGGAAGAATGAGGAAGACGCAGGCAGGTCAGCACACAGGAAGGAGGTGAGGGCATGCAGGCAGAACCACAGGGCTGGGGCACCGAGGTCTGAGAGCCTGGAAAATTCTGTACTGTGCATTTGGAGAGCAGGTACAGTTCCCAGGGGAAACCAGGGGCTGAGGTGGGGATAGGGGGGAGCAGGGCTGGATTCCTCTTCCCCCAACCTCCAGGGGTCCCAAACGCCCAGGCCTGGGCAGGAGCTGGAAACAGGGACAGCCTGGACCACCCTATCTTGCCTCCCCATGTTCCTGGCCCAGAGCAAGGATCTCAGGCCACGCTTTCCTGGAGATCTGGGCTCCTTGCACCCAAGACCCACAACCCCAACCCAACTAAAAGCCTTGGGATCCCTAATCTCAGGCTGAGGATAGAGAGGAACCCAGAATTCTCCCTCCTTACTTAGGAGGCAGGGTGGGGTGCGGAACCAAGCTCAGGATGGGGAGCAAAGACAACATGCATTTAAGTCCTGGCTCCAGTACCTCCTTAGCTGTAGGACCCTGGGCATCTCACTCACTCACAGCCTCTGTCATCATCTGTAAAATGGGCTTAATGATCATTCCCTCCCCGCCTATTTCACAAGGTGCTGGGAGGCTTGCAGGACTAAGTGTGTGAGAAAGTGCCCACTGCTAAAAGCTGTAAAGCACAAGGTATCATTAGGAGAAATGAGGACTTGGATGCCTCAAGCACGGGAGTGACTTGCCCGAGGTCACAAAGCCAGGTGGCAGCAGAGCTTGATTTGAACTGGGTCTCCTGATGGCTACGCCAGGACCCTCCTACCGCAAGAATCCACAATTCCAGACAAGCCCTGCCTGTGGGGCTGACCCTCTGTGCATGGGTGGTGGGTGGAGCACGGGCTCCCTCCCCTACATCCCAGCTCCTTCAGGCCGAGACTCACTACGCTCTGGACCAGAGGACCCAGCCTTGGACTCTGGGATGGAAAGCCCAGCCCTGCCCCTTTTAGTGACCTTGGGCAAGTTGTTTCAGTCCCAGGACCTCTAGTTTCCTCATCAGTAAATGGGGGCTCAAAATAACCTCTACTCGGGGGTCTGGTGGGAGGCTGACCTGACATCATGGCTGCAAAGTGCCCAGGGCAGGGTCCGGCACACCTCAGACGGTCAACAGATGAGGGTTCTTTCCTCACCCTCGGCTGGGCCTGCCAGGCAGCTCCCAGGCTCAGCAGGAGAAAGCTTCCTTTTTCCCGGAAAACCTGCCCAGAACAATAACTGAGAACAGAAACTGGCTGGAGGACGCTAGATCTTGGAAGATCGTGTTACTGAATGACTAGTGGGAGCGGGGAGGGGAGGGGGAGGTAAAAAGTAGAGCAAGACTCTGGCTCAGAGATGGTGTGGGGGTTCCTGCCTTCCAAGCCCCCTCACTTGGGGCCCTCTGGGGCAGCATAGTATTCAAGCAAGGTACCTCTGCTCCCCCACTGGACCTGCATGGGGGAAGCCCAGAGTGAGTGAGGGGAAGGCAGGGAGAGGAGACAAGGCCAGGGTTCCGGTATCAGTGTTCCTGCTGGCTTGTGGGGCATACCCTTGGACATATCAGGTCACCTGCCAGAGCCTCAGTTTTCCTTTCTGTAAAATCAGGATGGAGATAATCATCTTAGCCTCTGCACATCAATATATACATAGCACACACATGAGGCTTTACCAAGCAGGGCAAGGGCCCAACTGTCAGCAGCACCAGGAGCTGAAATTCACCACACAGCCTTCACCCGGCCCCGTTCCACAGCTCTATTGGTTCTCAGAGTGTGGTCCCTGGACCAGCCGCAGCAGCGTCTCCTGAGAGCACGTTAGCGATGCACGTTCTTGGGCTGTGCCCGCCCAGGCCAGCACAATCAGAACTCTGGGGCTTGTAGCTTCAACAAACCCTCCCGGAGACTGACATATATCAAAGTTTGAGAAGCACTGCACCACCCCATCACCCGCCTCCTACTCCAGAGAAACCTCCTCCCACGGACTCACCTCCCCATTCCCTGGCTCCCAGAAAGCAGCTGGGGAAGAAGGAGTCACTATGGAGAGAGGTCATTAAACAGTAAAGCGATCCCATAATTAGTTAATGACACCACTGGCTCCTGGAAGGGAGGGTCAAAAGTCAGACCCCAGTTGAAAAGAGAAAGCTCTCCCCTATCTGTCTTCCTCTTTCTGTCTCTTTCTCTCACACACACACACCGAGAGCCTGCCCCCTTGCTTCTGTGGGTCTGCTAACTAGCAGAGGGGCACTGTCTGTCCCTCTCCCCAGGGGGGCTGGAACTAAATGTGGGGGTACATTCTGGTGGGTGTCAGGGAAGGGGCTTGTCTCTGAGAACCTGGCCCTCAGACTCTGAGTTTAAAAACCACCTGACTTGAAAGCCGATTCTAGGAATTCACTCCATGGAGAACTGAGCACAAAGCATATGTCTGGATAAGGTGATCACTGTAGCAATGTCGATACTAATAAAAAATTCAAACCAGCCTAACTGTGCAACAGCAGGGGACACTTAACTGGGTCACAGTAGATCCATGTGGCACAATGCTACGGACAGAGAAACATGCTGTAAGAACCCTGAATAACGTGGAAAAATCCTCCCTGACAACGTTAGCTGAAACGCAGCAGCACAGGAAATGGTTCATATGGTCTGATCTCAATCGTGTGTGTGTGTGTGTGTTCACACTACTTATCTCTGAACAGTTATTTCCTTCTTTCATCTGCTCTTTACCCAGCAAATTTTTCCACAAAAACTACTTCCTCAATAATTAGAAAGTTATTCTTTAAGTGCTCATTTGGCTCAGGTGGAGATGCAGTTCTTAAAAAAAAAGTTGACAGAAACATCTGTTTCCTACATTAAAGCCACTGGCCTGGGGCGGCCCGGCAACAAGAGAGACTTGGCCCTCTCAGAGAGCATCCACGTTCCGCGTGGTCCCAGCAAGCGTGATCAGGACGAGTGGGTGCGAAACGAGGGTGGGTTTGCTCAAATTCTGTGTCATATTTTTTAAGGGTTAGATCTGTCCAGAGAGGAAAGATAGTGAGCTGTCCAAGCCTTGAGATATGTAAGCAAACGCTGGATATTTTCCATGGGATCAGACTGGGTAGGTAGCTTGCCTCAATGAACTACAGAGCCTCTCACAAAACCGTGAGCCTGTGAATCTAGTCACAAGCACCCAACTTGGCCCTCAACTCTGAGCCGAGAACACTCAGGTGGATGCTGGGCTCCCACAACCTGCCCAAGGACCAAGCCCACAGAAGCCTAAGGCCCTCCTGACCCTCAGGGCTCCCAACAACCCTGGAAATCTCCTTCACACCAGATCAGGGACCTCACTCTTCGTCATTTTCCCAAAGGAGTAGCAGGAGCAACCACTTCTCACCAGCCGTCTTGGCCTCTGGCTTGTATGGAGGATGCATTCTGAGGTGAGCCCACCACTCAGCGTTTTACCTACACTAATGATCCCATTTAATCCTCATGCAAGCCCAAGAGAGAGCTACCATTATCACTCTCCATTTCACTGGTAAGGAAACCAAGGCTTTGAGAGGTAGCAAAACTTGCCCAAGGGCGAGCAAAACGTTGGGAGGAAGAGCTGGCCCATACCTAGGTCTGGCCAACATCAACTCCCAAGAAGCTGGAAGAAGCCCAAGCTATAAGTACAACCCTGGTTGTCCCCTATGTGCCACTTGCTCCACAACCCCCTCATGCCCTGGGGTGAGGGGTGGATTTCTGATATGCACAAAGTTTGAGAAGCATGACTCTTCCGTGCTATACACTCTCCTGGACAGAACAAAACACCTCTGCTGGATCCTGCCAGGACAGAGTGTGGGGCAGAGAGAAAGGGAACTGAGAGGCTTTTGGAAAAGAAGTAGACGACACATCCTTCCTGCCCCAGTTACATCTCTGCTGCAAAGTCAGACAGGCCACAGGTCAGGGAGGTCAGTGCCTACATGACCAACAGTAACCCGAGGCCTTACCACTCACTTGCCACAGAACCTCATACAAAGCAAGACTCCTCACCCAATGAGTTTCTATTTCCGCTACACAGGACGATGTCTCATCAGATCCCATTGCACAACGTTCTAATATTCCATCTCCTAAGACAGTGAGTGGGAGAGTGATTTTCCAACCGTAGTAGAATGACTCATTGTCATCATTATCAGCAAGGACAAATTAACACTTATTGAACACCTATTGCATACCCATCTTTCAAAGTGCTTTATGTTTATGAGGGGGAACACATATTCCCCTCTCCACTTGTTTCCTTGACGAGGGACCTCTACTGGGAGAACACCTCTGGCCTTGCTCCGCCCCCTTCACACCCAAACCAACAGTGGCTTATCTGATTGGCTCGTCTGGGAAACACACACTGGGCATGCTCAGTGGGGGCCCAACTCTGGCAGAGCCAAGCTGCCAGCAGGAGCATTCCATCTGGGCTCCTCTCTGTTGCTACCACCTGCTCCTACAGTGAGGCTGGCACCTGTCCAGTGTCTCCTGTGACCAGACGGGTAACTGTCAGTGCCAGGGAAGACGGTTAGCAAGCCTTCAAGACCCTGGATCTAAAGCCACGTTTTCTGGCTGGCCTTCTCAGTACAATGCTAACGTTCAACAGTCCATCTTTGTCAACTGTTTTCTTTCCACTTGCTTCCAAATTCAGGAGGAAAAAGGGGGCTTGTCTCTAAAACCTCAACATGTTTTAAGCTCCTTTAACTCTCATAGCACCCCTCTAAATTATTATTATTTGCCCTAACTTTGAAATGAGGGGAATCGACTCCGTTGATATCAACGACTGTTGAAAAGCTCGTTGAAAAGTTTCCTAAACACCAGGCAGCACTCAGGGTGTGTCCACCACAATGGAAGCCGGTGACACTTCCATCTCTATCAGGCTCTTGTCTCCCAGGATCTGAGGCTGGTGGCCAAAGCCACTCCTTCCATGGACATTCCCTCAGTCTTGAGCCTTGACAAATGGATATTCATTTCAAACCAACACCCCACCCCCTTTTGAAAAAAAAATATGCTTTATTAACAACAACAAAAAGCTCAGTATGATCCCAAGTTCATATAATACATTTTTGTTGAAATATGTACAGTAAGTGTTTTTGATAGCTTTACTGTATGGGTGCTCTTTCTTAAGCATAAAAATAAAATGGGCTACTAGAGAAGAATCAGGAAATAGGGGAAAGTAAAAAAAAAAACAACAAAGGTTTGTCATCTGATCTAAATAATCTCACTGTTATATGTAGATTTAAATGGGTTCATCTACTCTCTCGCTTTGTTGAGGACAGTCTGGGGAGGGGCAGCTCTGCAAGGCCTGCCCACCTGCAGTGGCTGTCTCCGTGCAGAATGGGCCAAGCACCCAGAAGTCCTTTCAATGAACACAACCCTGCAGATGCCCGCTGTGACAACGCATGTGCCTCGCTCACAAACACCAAGTGCAGCAAACGCAGGATCGTACTTACAGTTTTGCAGCCCAAGAAGGGTTGTAACTTGTCAGAGGTCACCTGGCAAGTAAAGGATGAGCTGGGATCAAAACCCAGGTCTGTTGATCCCCAGGCTCAAGCTAGTGCCAAGTTTTTCTGCTCCCAAAGACTTAAATCCTGCTTCCTATTAAGAGTAGCAAAACCAGCTCGCACATGTATACTCTGTGCCAGGCACACTTCACAAATGCTTCATATACATTAATTCACATCATTCTCAAAAACTCTGTGTGGTAAGTGTATTATCATCTCCATTTTAGATGCTGAAATGGATGCACAGAGAGCTTAAAACACTCGCGGAAGGTCACATCCAGCAGGTAAAGGGCAGAAGCGAGAAGTTTTTACAGGCAGTTTGGTTCCAGAGTCCGTGACATCACCCGTGGTTCCTTTCCCACTCTTCTGGGCCAAGCTCAACTGGTCCCCAGGCAGGCTTCTGGAACACTTGCTGCCTGAAGAGCAAGAAAACCAGCCTAGAAGGCCGCCTCCCTGAAAAAGGCCAGTCTGCAACTTCACAGCCCAGCCAGGATCTGAAGCCAGGCTTCCCAAAGCTCAGCGTCCGGTACTTTGTCTACTTCCCTGCATTGGCTCTGTGAGCCTAGGTCTAGAATTCCCAACAACTTCCATCCCAGATCACCCTTTAACATATCAGGAAAAGTCAGAACTGGAACCCAAAGAAGGAGCAGAAGCTCCCACTTCAGAGAAAGAAGATGGGTGAGAGTGGAAGTGTTTCCCAATCGGTGGTCTGGAGGGGATAATACCAGGTGGACTTCCTGGAAGAATGGGCTTCCCATCCCCCTAGCTTGGAGCCTGTGCCCTCACAGGGCAGTAGCACCTTCCTCAAATAACTGCTGACTTGAAGGTGTCTTTTCTGGCTGAGTCAGAGTTCACTGAGGACCAGAGTGGCCCCTCAGCTGGGGGAAGTTCAGTTGTTCCCCTCTCAGGAAGAGAACAAGGGAAGCTGAAGCCCTGGCTGAAGCAATCCCAGGCCAGCAGACCATTCCTACCTCCCTGGAGACAGGATCCAGGAGCTGGGTAGGCAGGCCTGAAGGGCAAGGCAGGGGCAACTGGACCCAGCTTCCAGGCTTTGCCTTTGCCAAGGAGTCACCAAGGATCTGGCACCGAGCTGGGTCCTGCTGAGCTGCCCCAAGGAGAATCACTTATTCATTCAACTATTATTTCCTGAGTGCCTGCTGTGTGCCTGGCCTGGAGACAGAAGTCAGGATACAGAGACGGACAGGGCAGTCCCAGCCTGGGGACAGTTCACAGAGACACTCAGTGTGCCGCAAACCAGCTGCAAAGAGGAAAGTACTCGGTGTACATAGCACAGAAGAGGGGGGTTGGAGAAAGTCTGCCATTGACGTTCAGACCTACTTCCCCTCAAGAAGCTTAGAGTCACACCGGGGAGACCCAGCCACCCCCAAGAAGAGCTGGGGAGCACCATACAGCCGGAAATGACTAGTGTCTCGGGGTACCCATACACCTTTGTTGGAGAGGCACAGAGAGCCCATGCTGAAGTACTTACTAGGGAATGTTCCTTGTACCAGGCGAAGCAGCCTGGTCTAAGCTTTGAGAGACAGGCCAGAGGCAGAAAAGAACAACGGCTCTCACTTAGGGAGCACTCCCTGTGTGCTAGGATAAAACTGCCAAGCTTCACACACACATTTTCTCCCATCCCCCCAGTGAGGTACAATAGTTACAGTATTATCCTCCATTTTCAGAGTCAGAAACTGCAGCTCAGAAAGGGGCACAGCTAGGAAGGAGCAGGGCCAAGATTCCTGCTCCAGGTCCACCTCCACCACCATGCTACCCCATGTCCCTACTTGCAGACAGGTGGCAGGTAGGTGCACGTGCTTCCGGTGGAGGATAAGCAAGGGTGAAGAGGTGGGACCCCTTACGGCATGTTTGAAAGGAGTCACCTGCTTCCGTTCTGTGTTGAGAGCCTGTGTTGTGTATGTGTGCATCTGTACATATACACACACGCACACGCATGTGTGCTCCCAGGTACCCTACTTTACAAACAACAGATCTGGTTATAGAACCCCCTGAGAGTCAAGAAGGGGACGGGCCATTGGCAGAGCAGGGGAAGGAAGCCCAGAGAGGAGAAGAAACTTATAGGAGGTCACACAGCCTGTCGTCACAGGAGTTGGAAGGAACTTCAAGAACCAGAATACAGGCCTCTTTCCTCCACTCAGTGGCTTCACCATGTCAGCACAGAGTGAATCAGCTGCGACAGGAAAACCATGGTATGGGGGAACCCCAGGGGTGAGTCAGGAAACAGCCAGCCCCCAGACACCAACTGGCTCTGTGTCTGGCTCCTCCTCACAGGGAAGAGGGAAGCAACAGGTACCACACCACTTATGTTTACCTCTGGACTTCCCTCTTGGCTCCTTGGATCCATGCTTAGAGGAGGGGAAGTGGTGTGCAGGGAAGTTCCTACTGAGATTAAACCAGCCCTGCACCCCTGGCCCCGCCTTGTCCCACACAGGGGCCCAGACTCTTCCCTCCCTCCTGCCTCTCCCAGAGCCAATTCCTGATGGTTTGATGTTCTTTATTAAATCAAAACCACCCCCCGCCCCCCGAGCTTCCCATGGGGTGGAGGAAGTGGGTATAACAGTTTGGAGCAAGGGGTCAAGGCCAAGCCCAGAGCAGGAGGTGCCAGCTGGCCCCAGAAGCTCCAAATCCAAAGGAATGCTCAAGGCTTGGGTCTGCTCAGCTCTGTGCCAGGAGGGACTGCCTGGTCCTCTGGGGAAAATGGGGGTTGGGTCTCAGGGTCAAGGGTGGAGGGGAAACAGGGAGGAGAAGCTTCCATTCAGTAGCTTAAAACTCTGAGGTCTCAAGAGAGAGGGGACTGTCCCACATGGCAGAAACTTCACAGGAGCTGAGGAACCAAAATCCACCCCCACGCATGGGAAATTTGTGCCCCACTGGCTAACCTCTGACCTGGGCCCTCCCTTGGCTGGGGCTAGAAGGGGAGAGCCACGAGTATTTCTCCCCATCCACCCTGCTGCCAAACTCACTGCTGACTGGCCCAGCTCTGCCACTTGGCCCAGATGCTTCCTGCCATGGGCAACCATGGGGCCTCCTTGGGTGGCTCCCTCCCTATCACTCTGTAGCACTCATCACCCTCCCCAGCATCCCCCGCCCACCCAATCTAGCATGTTCCTCAGCCCCTGCTGTGCACCATGATCTAGCTAGGGTAGGGAACAGAAAGAGATGTAGGGCATACACTGGGGCACTCTCTTCTCTGCCATGTCACCCTGGGTCCCTCCCACCCACTTCACGGTACCTTTACTATGCCCCAGCTGCAGATATCCCCAAAGCCCCACAGGCCCCTTCTTCCCCATCACCACTGCCATCTATTCATTATCCCTTGACCACTGGGTCACCTACTCCGGCATATCTGAAATGCCACTCTGGCCCTGGCTGGTGTGGCTCAGTGGATTGAGAACGGGCCTGTGAACCAAAAGGTTGCCAGTTTGATTCCCAGTCAGGGCACATGCCTGGGTTGTGGGCCAGGTTGCCAGTTGGGGGCGTGCCAGAGGCAACCCACTGATGTATCTCTTGCACATCAATGTTTCTCTCCCTCTCTTTCTCCCTTCCCTTCTCTCTAAAAATAAATAAATACAATCCTAAAAAAAAGAAAGTGCCACTCTGTGTCACTGCCCTGCTCAAAAACCTTCAGTAGCTATTACTTTCTACAAAACAATCCAAATAGCTCCCCTTGGCATTCAAGGCCCTTGATGGGTTGATCCAACCTACCATTCCCCCTTCGAACCTTGCACAGTCCCAACACTTCAGCTGGGCTGATCAACCCAGAAACTTCTTTAAATCTCCCTGAACACGCTGACCTCCTTGCCTTGCCTATACAATTTCATCTGCACTGAACACTGTCTTCCCTGTGGCTGCTGAAACCCTCCCAATCCTTCAGGCCCACCCAAACTCCACCATTCCGAGAAGCTTTCCTGAAGATCCCTCTAATCCTTTCTTCATTCATCTCCTATCAGAGTCAAGGGTATCTTTGTCTTAGTTCCTTCCCAGACAGCAAGCAACTAAGGATGGGATCGATGCGTCATCGTTTGTCACTCATCATGTGGGGGAGAAAGTGGTGGGGAGGACTTTCCAGTAGATGCTTACTAAGCCCTGTTTGAAATGAACACTTCCCCCCCCCCCCGCACCACCTATTGACGCTCCCCACCATACCACACTCCAATTTTATGTCACCCAAATGCTGAAGAGGGGAATCTGTGGCCCCAAGCTGATCCAAGACCATCCAGGACTTGGGAACCCAGGCAGAAAGTCCCACTCAAGTCTTACCAACTCTAAGAAGCTCCCTCATTCCCTACCCTGCTTTCTCCAATGTCTCAGTTCTTACAAGCACCACCTCCACCCCATTCTCTCTCTCCCTGTCTCTCTCTCTCTCCCTGTCTCTCTCTCTCTCTCCCTCTCTCTACTCTACTTAGTGCAGCCTTCAATCAGACTTTGTCCCATTGTACTTTCCAGCTGGTTCCAAAGTGTAGGGCTCATTTCCCCAGGAGATGCAGGGAGCCGGCATGCAGTATACTCAGTCTGCTCCAGTGCCCAACCCTGATCACACAGATAACAGGTGCCCCACTGCTCCTCTCCTCCAGCCCAAGCCAAGTGGGCAATAGAAGAGCTGGACTGCAGCCACCAGAGCAGTTTAGACCCATGGAATCTCATCTGGTCCGGAGCCCAAGTGTGAGTTATCCTCTCCAGCAGGGGTTTGGTGGGGATGGGGAGCCCTCACTGGCAGCAACTCAAAATGAGGGCAGAGACCAGGTCTGGCCAGTTTACCTCTCAAACAACACCCAACATATAATGGATGCTCAAGACACATTTTTGTGTTTATTTAACTGGATACGCACCAACCTCAAGCAATATTACGGAACACTCAGCCACTCCTTGGCCTAGATGACAATCTATACCTCAGCCTTGAGATGGACAAACTGATGCTGGTGACAGATGGCAATTTCTGGCTCTCTCGGGGTCAGGAGGGGATGCACCCCATCTCTGACCCTCCAAAAACAGGCTTATTCCCAGGCAGGAAGCCAGCCTACCACCTGCCCATCCACATCACAGCAGCTGGCATGTTGTGAGGCCTCACTACGTGCCTGGAGCCTTGCTAAGTACTGTACGCCCATTATTCTATTAAGTCCTCACTACTGACAATGGCACTGTCATTATCCCCATTTTACAGATGAGAAAACCGAAGCTTAGCGGGGGAGTGAAATCCAAGTCAGTCTGGTCCCAAAGCCCAAGCCCTTGACCACTGGTCTAGGCTGCCCAACAACCATGGCCTTGGCACAGAGCACCCACAACCACTGAGGACAGAAACCTCCAGACCCAAGAACTAACCCTGGGCATGCAGCAAGAGCCCCAGGCTCTGGGCTTGACTCTGGGCCCAGCGTCTGGCCGGGTTTTCCCTTCTCTTCCACGCTCACCAGATGAGAACTTGTCCCCTGCTCTCTGCCCTGGGTCTCTCAGGCCTACTCACCTGGAAAAGCCCTTGGAAAGGTACAAAAGCCCCCTTGAGTTTCCGACCCAAAGTCATACTGGACTCTCAGAGTTGGGGGGAAGGGGAGATTGAAATCTCCCTGACTTGGGCCCCATTCTTCCTGGGCTTGTGGGTTCAAGCCCCATCCAGGTAACTAGTGTGACCTGTATAGCAATTCACTTCATGTTTACAGAGACCTGGCTTTGCTCAGTGACACTCTGCAGGCACAGAAACTGCGGTCTGGGCAGCATGTTCTGAATACCTGTGGCTGAACTGCATTGGTTCTCACCTGCCAGCCCTCACCTTCCTGGTGTTTTAACAAGAAAGAGCAACGAGACCGTGAGGTTCACTTGGTTCAACCTCCTTTTACTGGAACTCGACAGGTCCAGAGCCCAGGGCAGGGATGAACCCGGGGTCAGACAGCTGGTACATGGAGAAGCTGGAGAACTGGGGTTCAGAACTCCGGAACTTAAGCTCCTTCGCACTCACACCAGCTGTCTTCGTGGCCCGACCTGTCACTTGTTCTGAGAAAGCTGCCCAAGCGCGCTCTGGAAGTGGTGGCGAAAACTAACTTTGATACTGGTTGTCCGGCCGACCTCCCCCCCGCTCCCTTCTCACCTGCTGGTTCTGGTTTTTGCTCGGCGCTGCAAGACTGGAGTCGCCCGCTCGCGCCCCAGTCAGCGTCCAACTGCGCAGCGCTGGGCTCAGCCACTCGGCCCCTCCCGGCGGTCCTCAGAGAAAGCAACGGCCTCGGCCAAGCCCCGCCCCGCTGGAGAACAGCCCTGAACACGCCCCCTGGCTTCCAGACGCAAGTCCGCCAGCCCCGCCCCCGGGTGCTGCAGGAATGTAGCCTGGCAACAAGCCCGGCCAGACTCCGCCCACCACGGCCTCCCTACTGTAACCCTGCCCGCCCCGCCTCGGGCCCTGCTGGGGGTGGAGCCACGCCCCTTGCCCCGCCCCGTTATGGCCTCCAATCTATCCTGCCAGCCCCGCCCCTAGGCCCACCTTGGATGAGGTAGGTACCTGGGCCCTCCTCCTCAGTCCTCTTCTCTGTGTCCCTCCAGCTCCCGGCGCTGCCGGGATAAAGCCTGACCCCCGGGCTGGCGGGGTTCCGCGCTCGAGCCCTGCTGGGTGGGAAGCCCCACTCACAATGCTACCTAACGGTCCCGCCTCTCCTCGGCCTTGTCCCCGCCTCCGTCACATTCTCCTCCCCGCGGACCCTGGCCCCAGGCCCTCCTAGGATGAGGCCACGCCCCAGGCACGCCCCTTCTCCGCCACAGTGTCTACCTAATCCCGTCCTGCCCTGCCAACCCAAACTCCGCGCGGGCCGGCGGGCAGAGGGCCCCCACGCTGGCATTCCAGGGAGGGTGTATCCGGGTCCAACCGGTGCACGGCGTGGGAGCGGTTTGCGTTCCAAGTCCGAACCTCTATCAGAAGGCGGCTTGGGCCCAAGCGCTTTTTGAAAATACTAACAGTTGCCACTGATTAAACTCTTGCCAGAGGCCCGGCTCTATGCCAAGCACTGTAAAGAACTACTGGCTCCTGAACTTGCACAACTCTATGCAGATGTTGCGCCCATTGACCCAAGAGTAACCTGAGGCTGAGAGAAGAGAAGTCGTGGCCTCTGAGTCTCGCACTGGAGGTGTGGGCAGGATCTAGTCCCAAGCCCTGAATCACAGGCTTGATGCTGCCCCAGCTTGCCTGGGCTGGCTGGCCCCTGGAGAAGTGGCCTGGGCCAGCCAGCGTTGGAGCGGTGCCCAGTAGGCTGCCTGAGGCGAGGGAGGAGACGTGGGTTGATGAGGAGGGTGGCAGGAGGGATTGCTGACCTGAGCCCGCAGAAGCTGGCTTTCTCCCTAGAGAAGGAACCGCCCAGAATTAAGATGGGCTGCAAAAGATCTCCAGATGGCAGTGGGGCCCCCACCTGCTGCATTCCAGCCCTCTGCATTCCCAGACCCAGAGACCAGCTTCGGGCAGGTTACTGACCAGGGCCACTTACCTGTGCAGTTGACAAAGCTCTTTCATTCCCATTATCTCATTGGCATCTCCCAAGGACGTCATTCTGCAAGGGTGGAGTAGGTTTGGAACTGGATCCCAGGCCAGCACGGTCCTTCCCAAAGCATGGTCCTTGGAAATGCAGCAGCAGCAACCCCTGGGAACTTGTTAGCAATGTGTATTTTGGGGCCGCATCCCAGACCTACTGAATGAGAAACTCGGGGGAAGGAGCCTAGCAATTGGTTTTAGCAAGGCTTCCAGGAGATTCTGAATCCCGTCAAGTCTGAGAAGAAGTTTGGGTGGTCTGACAATCACACAGACCAGGTAGCCTCCTGGGAGCCTTGTGGCCCAAGGCAGGCAGGATAAGAATCGTCCAAACCTGTAAAGAATTTTTCTGAGTTTATCTGAGCCAAACTGACAACTATTACTGGGGAGCATGATCTTGAAGGCTTTGGAGAAGGACAGTGTTGCCGTTTCTTTTCTGCCTTTGAAATTACGAGGGAAGTAAGGAAGGTTACGTGAAGGTGGCATGAAAGCAAGGTGGGGATTGGATTACAGGATAGTTAAGATTGTGAGGGTGATTATGATTATTTCCAAGATGTGTTAACCTAGATGCACAAGAACAACGCATGGGCTTGCTTCCGACAAATGTGAACTTTCACTGAAAACATCGCATGCCTGGGGGTGACTACCCACCGTAACCTGCCCAGTTAGGAATTTATGGTCAACCACCCTGCGAGGTTACTTTCTGTAGAGCCCCGTTTTCATCCACAGTACTTCACTTTTCTTTCATAAGCCCTTAAAAAGGTACTAGCAATACCAATCTTGAGTGTCTGTTGGGGATCAAATCTGATATTGTGAATGAACCGTTAGCCCACTCTTGGACACTTCCTATGTTTGAGAAGTGTTCTTTTTCCAGTAAAAAGTTTTCTTCAGAGAATCTCCAAAAAGATTGTCCTTCCCGTGGAGGGACACCGTCTATCTTGCAAGAGGCCAAGAGCTTAACTAGCTCCCAGGTGGATGTCGATGCTGCTGATTCAGGGACTGTACTTTGAGAAGTACTGTGCTATTCTGCCCTGGGCTGGGTTCCCAGCCAGCCCATGCAAAATGGGTCTAAAATGCCCTCCCCTTCGACTGTGCTTCAGGTCCCCTCCCCTCAAGCTGGGGTGTTTATGCTGGTAACTGGAACTTGGCAAAACAGCTGTATTCCATTGCCCCCCTTCCTCCCTCAGACAGGCATCTCATCACACTAGTCCCATCTGCTACCCCTTCCTGTCTCAGTCATTCCAGATTAGAGATGGGGGCAGCTGTGGCAACATGGAGGGCAGTCTGCAGGCAGCTTCTGGAATCTCTGCCGTACTCCACCACCACCACCCCTGCCCCCGCTGTTACTATCCCCCGGAACCACCCTAACATGTTAATAGTGCAAATTAAGGCCCACATCCCTTATACATAAACCTTTAACAGATTGGAAAATAAAACATGTTTATTCTCCTGCCTTGAGAAATATCCTTTATGATGACCAAGAAGGCCACGTGCAAATTTAGAGTTCTCGTACTCTTTGGGATTCTATGCAGGAACCTGACAGTGTGGGGTGGGTCAGCCCTGACCCCAGCCCTCAGCCCGCCCACCCTGATTCTCTTCCTGGTTCCACATCTGTCTTGTGTTACAAGTGGCCGAGGACTTAGGCGTATGAACACCCTAGCCCACGTGACCAAACTGTACACCTGTCTTGCCTATAGTTACCACTCGGCCACCCCTCTAGGGGTGCACACAAGGCCACATTTTACCCTCAGAAGGATGGACCTGGGGAAAGTGCTTGAGTAAGCCATACATGTGGTCTTGGTTCCTTTAGGCAGAGATTTCCAGGGTTTTAGGCACCTAAAGCATGAGCAAGGTGACACAGGTGACCTCTCTTTCTCAAGTCCATGGATGGCACTGTGACTTGCCCTTGTCTCTCTGGCACCTGGCACAATGCTTGCACACGTTGGAAGCCGAAGGCACAGTCATTGAGAAGATGTGTGCCTGAGTTCTGTAGTCATGTGTCAAGTCAGGTTGGTTCTCCCAGCATTTCCTATCTTTCCAGCAAGAGTCAGGCTTTGTCATGGCTCACCCGGGCATTTTGCCAGGCAAACAGCAGAGCTGCCTCTAGGGAGAGACTACTTTCATCTTTTGTGAAATTCTCCAGTCCGTCCAGAGGGGAAGCCGAGAGTTCTGGAGGCAGGAAAAGGAGCAAGAACCACTCTAGAAAGAGCCAATATCCACCAGCCAACTTGCAGGCAGGAAAGAGGGTGGGATAGCAAGACCTCAGAAGGATATGGCCATGGGGTCCCCAGCTTCTCAGAGGGTCCCCTACACCAAACATGGCCCAGAGGCTGCAGAGCAGGAAACCTGATGGTTCTTGTGGGCGAGAACATGGGTGTCAGGGTCTCTTTGATGCCTAGGCCTAGGTAAGGCCCCAAGACTGACAGGACTCTGCAGGGAGGGAAGGAGAGTGGTGCATCTGTTCCTATTGCTCTGTAACAAACCACTCCATCATTTAGCCCATAAATCTGCAGTCTAGGGCGGGTTCAGTGGGGAAGGCATATCTCTGCTCAGCGCAATGTCAGCTGGTCCAGAGGATCCATTTCCAAGATGGCGCACTCATATGGCTAGCAAGTTGGTGCTCAGCCAGAACTGTGGCCCAAGGCCTCAGTTGCTCTCCATGAGGTGTCTCTGCAGGTTGCATGGGCCTCCTTATTGCAAGACAGAGGACAGGGCAGAAGTACATGGCATTTTCTGACCTAGACTTTAATCACATAGTATCTCTTCTTTTGTATTCTGTTAGTGGAGGCAATCACAAAGGCCCACCCCATTCAAGGGGAGGGAACATAGTTTCCTCTCTTGATGCGGGGGGGGGGGGGGGGGGGGGGGGGTGGCAAAGTTCAAGAAGAGCTTGCAGGACAGAAGATATTGTTGCACATATTCTTGCGGCTGGGGGCCTCCATCTGGAAAATACACCCTGTCCCAAGCAGGTTGTCAGAATGACTGGAGTAGAAATTCCTCTGCAGGAACTGAGAGCCTGAATGCAGCTGATTTAGACCCAGTGAAATCTGGGGATTTATCCAGAGAAACCCAAAACAGTACTTCAAAAGAATATATACACCTCTATGTCCATTGCAGCATGCAGTAGCCAAGATATGAAAGCAACCCAAGTAGACGAGTGGATAAGAAAGCTGTGGCACATCTGAATTGAGCTGATTTAAAGAAAGAAGCAGACAATGTTTCTCACATAATGATTTGCGCACAAATTAATAAGCTCCACTGTGGACAAGTAGTCTTCAGTACTTGGGTTAGTTAGGATCTTCCTTCTTCAGAGTCCTCAGAATAGAGTTAGCACCTGCCTCCCCTCCACCTGCACTGTTTCCTTAAAGTTCCAAATTTAAATAGCACTCACTTGGTCTTTGTAACAACGACCCGATGAGGTACACATGATTATGACGCCCACCTTCCAGATGTGGAAATGGAGGCACTGAGAAGGTATACAACTTGCCCAACGTCATACAACTAATAAGTGATGGAGGAAAGAGAAATGAAAGTGGGTAGTAACTCCAGTTTTCTGTTGCGGAAACTGAGCCCCAGGGGGAAAGGACACAGGTACCCAGATTCTGAGCACCCAGCAGTGAGCCACATGGTCCATCCCTAAAGGCTTACATTGGTCAAAGAGCCGCCCCCACCCCATCCCGCAGGGCCTTGAAGGGACCCTGCTCCTGCAGGGAGCAGCGGAAAGAGTGCTAGTCGCTTTTGCAAAAGTCTGTCCTACACTGTGCCCTCTTGCTGAGTCTCTGGCTAGGAAGTGGTTAATAGCAGTTCCTCAAGCAGGTCTATTTTTAAGCGAGCCAATTTCTGCATTTGAATGGGCTCAGCAGGACCACACTTTTACTTTCTTCTCCAAAGGGCGGAATGAGGATCTGAACTCTAAACCTATTATAACTGGGTGGTAGCTGGGAGCTGACCCAAGTTTCCACCGGAGAGACTGAGCCACTGGTTTCTTCTGTCTCGGGCATGTAACAAAGATCTTTTAGAGCCCTGCTTTGATCCTGTCCCCTGCCTCCCCCAATCTGAAGGTCCAGGAGTTGATCCCACCCACCCTGGCCTCAGGGGGCTTTTGGCACACTAGGGAAGCGGACACAAATCCTTTGCAGAAGGGCCCACATTGTTATAATAACAATAGTGATGACAACAACAATAACAGAAGTTATCATTTTTAAAGTAAGCTGTTTGTTTCCATGCACCAGATGTTTTTAAATGTCTTAAAGGAGCTTAGCTTGCTCGCTCTTTCTTTCTCTTTCTTTCTTTCTTTCTTTCCTTCTTTCCTTCTTTATTTCTTTCTGTTTTTGAAGAGAGTTTAGCAGCTAAACATGGCAGCATGTGTTCCAAGGGCGATATAAATTACAGTATGCCAAACATACTGACTGGTTGAGGTAAAACACACTGTTCCTGCCTCCTGTCACCATGAGGGGAAACGCAGACACTTAAAAACATTTTGCTTATAAAATATGGCCCCTAGAAAGGCCCCCTGAGAGGGGTGGGAGGTTCACCCTCGGGCGCAAGTCTGAGGACCAGGGCCCACCGCCAGGGCTTTGCCCAGGTTGCTCAGGAAGTGCGAGGTGTTTGTTCAGCTTCATGTTGCTGAGGCCATGGATGCATCCTGTCGACGTAACAAACCTCCAAACCTGTAAGACTTTTTATCAGTTTATTTGAGCCAAACTGACGACAATTGCCAGGAAACAAAACCTCAACGGACTGAGGAAATGCTCCAGGAAGTGGCAGTGTGCACCTTATTTTATACACTGAATCAAAAGAGAAGATGTAAGTGGGTTACATGAAATCCATTGATGATAGATTAGGGAGGCGGGAGACAGCGAAGTGGGGAAACCTCTGGGATTGGAGAAAAAGTAAAACGATGGACACACGCTTCGTTTACACAGGTGGGTGCAGGACAGTTAACAGTCAACAATTAATGTGATACAATAACAATGAGAGGATGTGTGGCCTCCTTCTGGTGTGGTGCCTGAGCTTTGAAGGGTCCCAGGGAAAAGGAAATCTTACATTCCAAAGGTATGTTATATTGACGCAAAAAGACAGTAGACAGGCTCAATTAAGGTAAAGATTGACTTAATGTCAGGGAAGGTTCCAGCCTAGGACATGACTGCTTGCCTAAACTGCTTTCAGTTAGTCAGTTTTAATTTCAGGCCATCCTTTGTGGTTACTTTAGGCCTCTGAGTTGATAAAGCTGCCACCCAGGCCTCCCTGGAGCTTGTCAGGTTTAGTATGTGGCCCCCTTTGGTCCGCAGGCCCCCCAGGGCTCTGGTCATGGCTCTGCTCCCCACAGTCTGAACGCACCCCTTCTCCAGGGGCTTGGAAAACATGATGGGCCCTGACTTGGTCCAGGCCATGCGTCCGAGCCAAGATGCTAGCGATGGGGTTGGTGCTGCTGGGCTAGCCCTTCCCAACAGTGGCGGGTGACTGTCCCATGAGTAGTCTCAGCCTCAGTGGTCTTTCCATCTGGGCAGAGCAGCACGGGCGTCATCAGGCCAAGGGAGCCGAAGCCCTGGCCCAGGATGTCCGACCGCACCCCTCCATTGTAGGCCTTGCAGCCACACACACAGCCACCCGAAGCCTTGAGGACCTGAGCCACTAAGTCATCAATGAGCCAGTGCTCATTCCAGATCTTATTGTCGCGCTCGGTCTTACAGTGCTGCTCGTCAAAGATGTCCTGGATGATGTCCGGGAAGTGCCTGTCGTGGGCTTTCAGAATGGGGTTCTCTGTGCTCACATACAGCGGCCACTTCTCCTGGGTGGCGTACTGGAAGCAGCTGTGTGCAAATCCCCAGATAGACTCGTCGGTGTTGGATGTGCCCATGCCTGCACCGGCGGCAGGGGAGCTGTGCGCCCTCTGCTCCTTGGCACTGTGGCCATCCTTTGGGGTGAACACCATCTTGAGGGTGCCAGCCTGACGTGCCACATAGTCTGTGGCCTTGCACCGTCGCCATGGGCGTGCCTGCCAACAGGGATGGGCTTGGTCCAGCCAGGGATGAGGCGGAGGATGGTTTTGCAGAGAAGGGGCTCCCAGAAGACAGTCCCCCTGAGGATGTTCCGGATGGTTCTGTTGGGACTCTTCCACATCGTCTTCAGCTCAAACTCTTCCACACGGACCTCATTAGGGGTGATGGAGGCACATTTGACAGCCACACTCTACTTCTGGTGGCCACTGCAGTCGATGGCAACCTGACCTTGTCTCAGTTCAGGAGCCCCAGGTCGAAGTACGTGAGCTGGACAGGCGTGTGGGGCAGGATGAGTTTCTCCCTGATGAACCACCAGATAATATGTGTCAACTAATTGTGTCCATCTCCACCGCTGACTTGGCCGCCTTGACCCCTTGTCAGTGTAGTGGCGCCACAGCTGGTCCCTGCAGGTTGGGGCCTGTCAGGGCTGCCGGTGCCCAGGCCACCCGGAGCCCACAGCTCTGCAGAGCGAGTGTAGGCCCCACTGGGGGCCTCCATCCCGAGCAAACCAAACCGGCAGGCAATATGCCAGCACAGCCGCTGCTCCGGCCGCCTGGCGGCGGGCTCGAAAAATGTCTTTGAGTGTTTTTAACTGATGGATAACTAGCATTTGTGTAGCACTTTACATATTATGAAGCTTTTAAAGAAAAACACTGTGGCACTTGGGGCACTATTTGAAACTATTAAATGATGCCTCCCCAACCATAATTTCCAGTTACATCTGCTGTTTTCCCCTTTTGGGTACCTGCTTAACTCTGGCAGGGGCTGGGCACCCCACACAGCCACGAGCCCGCACCCCAGTACAGGTTAGCTTATTTACTTACAGTTCAGATGAATGCACTAATTTGCTAGCTATTTTGCATATTCTGAACCTTACACAAACACAACATTTAAAAAGTGAAATGTTTAAAAATGACTTAAAATATTCAATATGTTAAAAAAAATAAAAGAAGTTTTATTCTACGGCCATACCACCCTGAACACGGCCCATCTTGTCTGATCTCGGAAGCTAAGCAGGGTCGGGCTTGCTTAGTACTTGGATGGGAGAAATTCTATTACTTTCTCCTTGAACCTTAGTAGAGCGCCCTGGAGACCACCTCCCATGGCCTCCATCCACACAGGGAACCGCTCCTGGGGCAGAAAACAGAGAAGCCTTCTTGGGACAACCTGTTTCTGGTATCTCTAGATGCTCCGAAGTCCCTGGGATGGATGGGGAGATGCTGCAGGTAGGGGTCAGACAGGGGAGCGCTCACACCTGCCGCTGGCTGGAGCCGCACAGGGCCAGGCTGAAACCCTTCCCTAATTAGGCCAAGGTTGAAAAGGATGCTCCCGTGGCCCAAGAAGCATTCTCCCCATTGTTACAGGTGAGAACACCAACACTCAGAGAGTTGAGTTGAAGAAGTTTTGAATTTGTCACCAGTCTTTCCAAATTGGGAAGTTTCACATTAACGTTTAGATTTCTAGCTTCTGCTGAAAAATAGGAAAATCCAAATAGCCTGATGTGTATTCCCACGGGGCAGCAGCTGGCTGGACAGGAGGGTGGGCGCAGCTTCAGCCATGCTACACGACCTCCAGCTGGCCACAGCCCCCACCATTCCCTGTGGCCCACCAACTGGCCTTTCTCATTAGTGTGACCTGCCTGGTCCCTGTGGGCAGCTGAGTTTGCAGTCCCAGTCTCAGTGGACACCAGCTGAACTGGCGAGCTCTCCAAGCAGCAGCTGTAGCTCCACACAGACCTTTGCAGGAAGACAGGGACACCACGTTCTTTCGCTCCCTACTCTCTACCACCCTCCGCGCTAAAGCTGCGGTGTTAGCAGGGCCCTGCTGTGAGAGCTGGTTTGGCTCCAGCCCCTTCTTGGCTAACTTCCCAGCCACCTGACCTTAGGCATGCCTCTTCGCCTCTCTGGGCCTGCTTCCCCACCTGTAAGCTGCAGACAATGCACACACCACATTCACTATTTTAGGGCCCTAGGACAGACTAGTTAGTTGTCTGCAAGTCATTCCTTTCACCCATAGGCATAGACAGAGGAAAAAAAGAAACCCGACTCCCCTCACTCTTTCCTCTCAAGTGAGCATTTATCGCCCTCTGGTGTCCAGAGCACGCAGTGCAGCCAATCAAGAGAAATCTAGAGACAAGGAGAGGAAGTGCTGCAGGAACAGGGAAGGTCTCCACCCCCTCCGGCCCCAGCAGCAGGGCAGAGCCCAGGCAGGAGGGCCAGGTGAGGGTAGACACAGAATCAGGTCTCTTTAGCAGGTTGCAGGGGCAGATTGCCCACTCAAGGGAACTTGGGGTGTGGGATTTACGAGCTATTGCTAGCCAGCCTACAGTCCTCCTGGGTGTCTGGAGGCCACAAGGACCAAGGATTCTTACTTAATAATGGGGATGAAATAAGATTAACTGTTGGCATTATAGCATAGGAAGTATAATCTGGTTGCTGATGCACAAAAATGTACTAAAAGGCACTTGCAAAGCCCTCTGAGTTGTTGAGGTGGGGGAAGGACTGGGGTGGGCTGGAGAGCCAGGTTCAAGTTCAGTTTCCAGGGATAAGGCCTCAAACCACACTGCAGAACTGACCTAACAAGACAGCTGTTGCCACCATCCTCCATCTGACACCAGTTGTCCCAGGAAGCCAACTCTGCAGCCCCTGGCAGACCACCCCCAGCAGGCCACCTCTGTCACACCAGCAAAGCACAGAGGCTGCTGGCAGAGCCTGTTCTCTCCACATCCAAGCCTTGCACGCGAGTGTCTGACTTGTAGGCCACTTGCCTGCAAGTCTGGCTGTGGGGGAGGCTGGGAACTAGACTTCTGATGTCCACTTTGGGAGCTAGAACCTGTAATGTGGGGATTTCATCAAGTCTGGGGAGACTATTCAAAGCACGCGAGGCAGCTGCGAGTAGGACAGAGGCCCGCCACAGCGCCTGCTGCTGGAGGCGCGCTACACAGCAGGCACTGGGCGCTGCCTCCTCCCGTCCTCACACTGACCCCCCGCGGCGGGCACACTCACCACCCCTGCTTTATGGAAAAGGAAACTAAGGGTCGGTGAGTTTGTAGATAATTTCAGTAAGATCTCACAGCTGGTAAGTGGCACAGCTGGGGGCAAGCCAGGACTGCCTGACTCAAAACCCAATGAGGATGCTAGAGCCTCCTTAAAATGCCTCCTTCTTCAGGATCCATGTCCCATTTGCTGAAAATGGGCCATGAAGTCCAGGTTGAGGGCCTAGAAGGGACTTCAGAGGTCATCTGTTTTATTTGATTTTCTAAAAAGACTTTATTTCTTTATTTATTTTTAGAGAGAGGAGAAGGGAGGGAGAAAGAGAGGGAGAGAAACATCAGTTGGTTGCTTCTGGCATGCCCCCAACCAGGGACCTGGCCCGCAACTCAGGTATATGCCCTGAATGGAAATTGAACCAGTGACCTTTTGGTTTGCGGGATGATGTACAACCCACTGAACCACACTAGTCAGGGCTAGGTCATCTATTTAACTGCTTCTCCAGTGCTACCACTTGGCCCTGTATTAGTCAGATTCAGTGAGGTTAGGCTGCAGTAACAAAGAACCCCAACAATCTCATTGACTTATGACAACAAAGGTTTATTTCTCATTTAGGTTAAGTGGCCACTGAAGATCGCTGTGGGTCAGGTGAGGGGCTGCTCCTTCCTTGTGTCTTCGTCATTCCCAGATTGAAGATGAAAAACTGGCCCTTACATGGGATATGCTGTTCTTATTAGAGAAGGAAAAATGATGGCAAATCCCCAAGATGGCTCTCAGAGCCTCTGCTCAGATGTGGCATCTGCCCCTTTTGCCCACATTCTATTGGTTCAAGCAAGTCGCAGAGCTGAGCTCCACATCAGTGGACAGAGACAGGCCCTCTCTCAGGTTAACCAATCACAGGACAATGGGCAGGACTATCTAATCTTATTACAGGGGGTGGGAGTGGGTACTTGGGAACACCAGTTACAAAGCAGCATAATGCAGGAAATCCTGCTTCATTCTCTCACTCGACTATAAATCATCCCTTCATTCCGCGGCTATTTGTTGAGTGCCTGCTGTGTACTGGGCAATATCCTAGCACTGAGGAGACAGCTGTAAACAAAACAGTCAAGGGCCCTGCCCCCTTGAAGCTTCTTACCTTCCAGTGAAGGATAGACAATAATGTATTATATGGTGGGTGGCAGTAAGGGGACTGGAGAATAGCGAAGCAGGGTAAACAGCAGGGAGTTTCTGGAAGAGGGAAGCTGTTTCGTATAACAGGTCAGGGAAGCCCATCTGAGAAGGTGACAAGAGGAAAGTTCTGAATGAAGCGAGGCAGTGAGACCTTGAGGATACCTGGGCAAAGGGCATCTCACGCAGAGGGGTTGCATGTGCAAAGGCCCTGAGGCCAAAGTGAGGTTGAATAGGTTGCATGCAGGGAAAGTGATAGGAAATGAGGCCAGAGAGGTGTCAGGGGCCCAGTGATGGAGGGTCTGTGGTCTTGAGCTTGTACTCAGAGGGCAGGATTTGAGCAGGGAATTGGCATGATCTGACTTGTGTTTTAGCGGGTCCCTCGGGCTGCTGGCTTGAGAACAGACTGTAGAGAGGCAAGCCTAGACGAGGGGACACCAGTGAGGAGGCCACTGTACTAATCCAGGCAGGACAGTTGACCTCGACCAAGTTGGTCCAATGAGCATTCAGAACACATTTACCAATTGTAACTATCGTTAACAATCCCAATTGCTAATGAGAGGAGACCGGAAGACATCACTAACCAACGAAGAGATGGAAACCATGACCTAAAGGGAAAGGGGAATCATACCCATAAAAAGCCCAGCTGAGAAAAGTTCTGACAAGTGAGCACAGAGCTGCGCCCTGGGCTTTCTGGCAGCCAGGGCAAGGCTGGGATTATGGATACAACCTGGTTCAGTTCTCTTCAAAGAAAGCTTGATGGTGATGTACATCTTTACATCTTTGTGGACGGGCCTGGAGTCCAGCGTGGTGGCTCAATGGGGAGGGGCTTCAGGCTCCACTACTCTCTTCTCCCAGTGACTCTGCTCTCAACCCTTTCCTATACGTCAGAATTAGATGTCTTCTGAAGACAGGTTGACACAGCCTTTTGCCACTCTGCCTAATGAACAAAGAGCCTGCACTGATGATTCTGCAGAAAAGTGGCATGAGGACGTCTGTGCTGTGGGTGGGCCTGGTGAGAAGACTCGTGTGAGCAGTCGGTCGTCATGCCTCTGGGGTTTCCCCTGAGATCCACGCCCAGCGTCTACACTGCATCACAGGCTCTGTACCGCCTCCGTAGTCTTCCCACGTTGTCCCAATTGTAAGTGTTTTCCACAAAAGAGGATGAGCCTGTGAGTTGAGAGATCCAGAAAATTGAATCTAGAATAGAATTGGTGATGAAAGAGATGGATGGGGCTCGTTTTCGCTGCCTGTCCCCTGCCACCCGGGGTTGCACACATGTTCCCAGGAAGGGCCTGTCCCAGTCCCCACCTCTGCAGCGTCCCCACCTGGCTGAGGTTGACATCTGATGATGAGAAGGAGCAGGTCTACAAGGTGGCCGAGAAGGGCCTGACCCCCTCACAAATGGGTGCGATTCCGAGGGACTCACATGGTGTTGAACAAGCACCCTGTGGCAGTCGGTAAGATCTGGAGAACCCTTCAGTCCGTGGACTTGCGCCTAATCTCCCTGAGGATCTGTACCATTTAGTTAAGAATGCAGTTGCTGTTCAATAGCACCTTGGGAAGAGTAGAAAGAATAAGGACACTACATTCTGTCTGATTCTGACCAAGAGCCTCATTTGCCAGCTGTATTCACCAGCTGGCTTGGTATCGTAAGACCAAACAAGTCCTCCCCCACCAATTGGAAATAGAAGTCATCCATCCATAGCCTCCGCTCTGGTTGCATGGAATGTCTATTACTCAAGCAACACAATCACTGTTTAACTAGAAAAGAGAGAGAGAGAGAGAGAGAGAGAAAGAAATGTGTGTATAAAGCCGTGCATTGGTCCACACGTGTGCTTCCGTCTATTGCGTGTGCACGCACACACACACACACACACACATTTATGGGTAAGAAAGTACAGAGCAATTATAGATGTGTTGTTGGTTCTGGAATGCATTACCACAGTTCCGGAGCGTGACCCGTGTTTTTGAGAAACCCAGAGAAGCGGTTGTTGTGGGGTGGACTGACAACCTTCACCCGCCAAGGACTCCCTCATCACCGTGTCCACAGACTGTGTGCCGAGTGGGCGCCCAGACGCACTAATGAGCCCATTAGGGGTTGAGCCATCAGGCATTTGGCATTTTAGCTGCTTTATGCCATGTGGAAATCCTTCAAGGATTATTCTATGTGTTTATACAATATTTAGGGACTTGGTTGGGAATGTTGGGTCGGTTGGAAATGCATTATCTTTGCCACTTAGACAAAGAAGCATGTGGCTTCTCATTATGCAAAGCTTACTGTCTCACCCTGCAGGCATGGATGAGGTTTTCAGGCCGAGGCGTTCCTCAGTATGTAAAATTAAAGACCTGGCCATAATGGCATCTAATATTGATGAGTCCCCCCCATGTCTTGGGACCTGTTGTAGTATATTTTAACATGCTGTAATATATTTGATACTTGAAACAGGCCTATAGGTTGAAAGTGTTTGTTATGGTCAACACTACTTTGAAAATGAGGAAAGAGAAGAGAGGTTGAGGAACTATCCCGAGGCCACAGTTCCTGGCTCGGGTGACAGACATTCCTCTTCACTGTTATCCTCCTGGAGGATGAAGCCATTTTCATATGCACTTGTGTATGTTCTAAATTTCACCATAAATGAAAGTAAAAGAAGGTAGAAGCAGAGGGGATCATTCCTCACTCATTCCAGGAGGCCAGCATGACCCTAATACCAAAAACAAAGACATTACAAAAAGAAAAAGAAAAAAAGCTGCAGAACAATATCCCTCATGAACCTAGAGCTAAAAGTCCCGAGTAAAGTATCAGCAAATCCAATCCAATAACGTATGAAAAGAATTATACGACATGACCAAGGGGGATTTATCTCAGGTCTGTGAGGCTGGTTCGACATGCAGAAGTCAATTAAAGTATTCCACCACATCAATAAGCAGAAAAAGAAAAATCACATGATTATATATGAATAGATGCAGAAAAAGGGATTGCCAGAGAAAGCATTCACCAGCCTGGAATTCGGAGGAAGAAGAACCAACACCCATTCATGATAAATCTCTCAGTAAAACAGGAATAAAGGGGAACTTCTTCGACTTCATAAAGAATATCTACAACCCCCCCTCACTGTTAACATTTTACTTAATGGTAGGAAACTTGAAACTTTCTTACTAAGATCAGGTGCAAGGCAAGGCTGTCCCCTCTCACCACTCCTTTTCAACAGGGTATTGTAAGTCCTAGCTAGTGCAATAAAACAAGAAAAGGGAATAAAATGTATACAGATTGATAAGAAAAAAATAAAACTTTTTGTTCAGCAATGACACGGTCATCTATGTAGAAAACCCGAAAGAATCAAAAAACCTCCTCGAACTATTAGGTAATTACAGGTCGCGGGATTCAAGGTTAATATATAAAAGTCAATTGCTTTTCTACATACCAGCAATGAACAAGTGGGATTTGAAATTTAAACCAATGCCATTCCCATTAGCACACCCAAAGATGAAATACGGAGGTACGAATCTAAAAAATATGTATGAGATCTATCTGAGGAAAACTACAAAACCCGGATGAGTGAAACTGAAGGAGAAATGAGTGGGTGTTGGGAACAGTGACTCGGATGGTGGTGGCGGTGAGCGTGATGATGATACAGGCGATGGGTGTGGTAGTGACAGTAGATGGTGGCGGTAATGGTGACAATGGTGACAGTGTTGATGGCGACTTTGATGATGGCGGCTGGTAATGGTGACGGTGGCGATTATAATTATCGTTGTAAAACAACAATGTCATAAGCTGAAAGGTTCTTGAGGGAAACACCTCTCCTATTCGGGAAGTCTCTTTAGGGAAAGAATCCCGTTTAGTTCTGTGTTTCTAACACGTTAGATTGTACGTGGCACATAGTAGGCCTTCAATAAATATGCACTGAGTGAGGAAGGAAGCAGGGGAGTCTATTACCGGCCCAGGCATTTTCCAGGGAAATATTTAGCAGGATGCCATGCTCATAAGTTTCCACCAGGGGTCGCCCTTGTCTCCCAAAATGGGCACCTCCAGGCCCTGCACACAGCAGCAAGGTTCTGGAGGGGCAGGTGATACCTGAGAATGCTGCTGACCCAGCAGATAGGGGACAGGGGTGGGGCTGGACTGCATCCAGGAAGAGGCAGGGGGAGAGGTGTGAAAAGCCTCACCATAGCAGACTGCATGGGGGTGGAGTCTTGAGGCATGGGTTCTGGAGCCAACTGGGAACACTTGAGAGAGTCCGTGCACCATTCTGGGCCTCAGTTTCCTCATCTGCCAAGTGGGGGCAATAACGCTATGACAGGAGGTAGGTAAGTTGCCAGATCCTACTTGATTTGCTTGTTTCTTTGCTTGTTTCTAAGTTGACCTTTGCCTTGCCTTCGCTGGAGAAGGCCAGGGCGCGGCCAGACCTCCCCACCTCACTGATTCTGTGTCTCTGAGCGGAACTGAAATGAAAATTCACTAGATCCTGGGATGCTGAGGAGGAAGGGACAGAGAATGAGGAGTGAATGAGACAGTCTGGGCTCCCAAAGTCAGAGTGCTAGGGGTCCCCCGAGGACCACGCATCTGGGTGAGTCTTCTGTGGCTGCATGGGGCCACCCTGGCAGATTAAAGACCTTTCCCTAGAGGCAAACGTGCTGAAGTTAAGGGGGTGAGGTAGGTGGTGTTGGCGCCCCTCCCCTTGTCTCCTCACCCTCCTTGGCTGGTGACTCACGCGAGTCCCTTCCCCTCTCCGGGCCATTCTCTCTGTGAAATGGGATGGGCCCGGGTCAGTTTTCAAGCAGTTCTTGAGCTTTGGAGTGGAGGCAGATGAGCAAAACTGTCAGGGCCAGCCCTTTGGACAGCTGGTCCCCTGCAGTGACTCAAACCAAGGCCCCCTCCAAGTGCAAGTCTTGAGGACGCTGCAGGTTCTGTCTGGGCTCTCCTCTGTCCTCCCTCAGCCCGGACCTCCCCCTGCCCCAGGGGGCCAGGTACCAAACCTGAGAAGCAGCTCAGGGGAGGCCAGCACAGCAGGTCTTGCAGACTCAGAGACCAAAAGCAACCGCACTGGACAGTCTGAACAGACACATTCCTAACTAAAAGCGGACCCTGGTGGGCAGCCACACCCTAGGCCTGTAGTTTCCGTGACAAAGGTCAGTCTTCACCTTTAGTGAACCTGTCTGTTGACTTTTTGCATCTGAGATAACAGACCTTTGGAATGTCCGAATAATTCCCTTTTCCAGACCCCTCAGGGTATACCCACCACCCCAGAGCATGAGACCACAGAACCCCTCACTCTTACCTTGTTCCCCAAATACCTTCCCTAAGTGCTGTAAATGTTAATTATTAACTGTCTTGCACTCACCAATGTGAAAGCATGTGTCTTTCTGTTTTACTTTTTATCCAGTCCCAGAGGTTTCCCCATTTTGCTTTCCTCTTCCTCTTAATCTACCACCGATGAATTTCATGTAACTCTCTTTATGTTTCCCCCGTTGGTTCTAGTGCATGAACACGCTGCAGTACTGCCATTCTCCGGGGCATTTTCTCAATCCGTTGAGACTCTTTTTCCCAGTAATTGACATCATTTTGGCTGAAATAAACTCATAAAAATCCTCTACAGGGTTGGACATTTCTTACATCAACACTGGCCTTTCCCCACACTCACCTGCCCAGGGACTGGGAGACTTAGAAGGGAGCCCACAGAAGGGGCCACCAGCTTCACCCATCACTTTTTGTAGATGGGGAAACTGGTTGAGAAGGGAGTAAGGACTAGTCCAAGGTCGCCAGGGCCTAGAAGCAGAACTGGGGCTGGAAGCCAGGTCCCCTGACTCCCAGGCCTGAGCTGGGTCATCTCCACCAACCTGTACCCCACCTCTGCCCCTCCCTTCAGAGCCGTGCACCAGGCCACCTGAGCGTGGGCCGGATGTCTGTGGGTGCTGCACCTGGTGTTGGGCCCAGCGGGATACCAGCTTGCCTCCAAAGACTGCCCTCGAGCTCCCCTCCCAGGGGCTAATTAACCCCAGGCCAGGCCTGCCACAGCTCCCAGGATGCTCCCAAGCTGAGACCTAACCCCAGCCAGCCTCTCACTCCTGGAGCAGGGGTGAACCAGCCTCCCAGTTCCCGCCAGGGTCACGGTCCAGACCCACCCAGCCCTTACTTCTCCTCCAAACCCATCTCTCTGCTCCTGATCGCGCTCCTTCAGCTACCCCTTCATTTCCTACAGAAGGAGCAGGATCACAGTGAGGAAGACACAGAGCCCAGAGTAGGCCTGTCCCAATTCCCCACCCAGCATGCCAACAGCTCTTTCTCTCTCTATAGAAGGGCACCCCAGAGGCTGGGCCAAGGCTCTGCTCCTGCTTCTACTGCTTCCCTGCTGTGTGACCTCAAGAAAATCACTTCCCCTCTCTGAGCTTCAGTCTCTTCATCCCTAACAGAGATAATAACAGTTGTTGATAACAAGAGGGTTCTTTGGAGTATTAAATAAGATAATATGTACAAGCACCTGGCACCTTAGATGCTATTGTTAAATCATTGTATCCTTTTTTCCAGGGGCGCCCCATGAAAGAAATCACCCAAGTAGGCACCATTCACATGGAATGCAGCACTAGGGTGCCCCCTGGAGTTGTACCACCCGTTGGACCAGCCAGCAGTCCCCTTGCGCTAACCGGGTGTCTGTTAGCATCTCCTGTACTTGCTGGAATTCTGCCATCTTGTGGACACATTAGGAATTACCTATGCTTTATTTATTTATTTCACACCGACCTGGCCTGGCCTCTGAGGAAGGCACAAGACCCAGTAAGACCCAGACCTGCCCTGAGTTGCTCAGACCGCCCAACACATGCATGCACAGGAGCACAGGGAACTTCTGAAACTTCTGAAACTTCCACTGAAACTTCTACCAACCATCCCTCCAAATGAAGCCTGGCCAAGCCCCCTGCATGCCTCAGCCGCCTCCAGTGCAGCCGCCAGACCGGCTCACCAGGACAGCTGTGGCTGTGTTCCTGCTCCTTCTGGTGTGCCTCCCAGTTCATTCTCAGCCAGCACCGGGGTCGTCTGTTGGAGAAGAGCCCGTGCTGCTACCACCTGCTGCACACTTGTCTCGGTTCGCCCTTCAGGCCCTGTCACCTGCTCCTCCCTCCCACTCACCATGTGCCAGCCGCACTGGCCTTCTCTCTATTGTTCAAATGCACCAGATCTGTTCCTGCCCCAGGACCCTGGTGCTGGCTGTTCTCACCGCCTGTTATGTTATCCACATGTCAGCTCAGATGTCTTTTCAAGGAGGCATCTGTAAGGGCCCTAAGGTAGCCCTGCCCCACCCCACCCCCAGTCTCATGCCACAGTGTCTTTTCCTCACAGCTCTTGCCGTGGAAAATCACCCTGCCCTGTTTGTTATCTCTCACCTGCCCACCAGTGGGCGCTCTTTGTGAGTACAGGACTGGCTATGAGTGAGAACACTTCCTGGCCTTCAATAACCACTGAAATGTGTTGCTTGATTGGAAGAATAAATGAATGAATGAATCCAGAAAGGGCATTTTTCTCCCTTTGGGGGTATTTTGGGTACGTAAACCCAAAGGCAGTCAGAGCAGGAAAGCTCTAAGTAACTCACAGACCAGACGGTCCATCAACTTAAAATAGATTTCTGGGCCCCTCCACCCGGAGATTCTGATTCGGTAGGTTTGAGGTGGAGACCTGGAATACGAAGGGCTCCCCCATGCCACCCCTGCATGTGTCCAGGTGATTCTGATGCTGTGGCAGTTTAATCCAGTCTCACTTTCCCAGATGGGGAAACTGAGGCTCAGAGAGGGAGCAGCTGGCCTGAGAATACACAGAGGAGGTGGCGTCACCCTGTTCATGAGCCGCGTTGAGCTGCAGGAAAGGGTGAGGGGCGGGTAGGTTCCTGCTGTCCTGGGTGAAGCTAGACAGCGGGACCCCAGATCAGGACCGGGACTGGGGTGGACCAAGCCAGGCACCAGGGAGCAAAATGTAAAGAGGTGCTTCTCTCTCTGTGTGTGTGAGTGCCCACCCAACCCGGAGTGCCTCCTTTGATCTGTGCCCTGGGCGCCTGGCTTGCCTCACCCTGGTCCCAGCTCTGGACCTCTCCCTCAGTCCCTCCCCCAGCCTAGAATCTTCTGGAGAGAGGAGTTTGGGGGCTGCCTCCCTACTTTGATGGCAGTCCCAGGGGGAGCTTGAGGCTTTGATTTCTTTGACTTCCCCAGTCCTGGAGACCCCGCTGAGCAAGAATCCCCCAGCTCACCCTGCCCTGGGCTCCTCGTGATTTCTCAGACACACGAGCACACTCCTGCCTCCGGCCTTTGCACTTGCTTCTGTCTCTGAGCCAGGGCTCTTTGCTTAGGTATTCACGTGGCTCGTGCCTTTGCTCCCTTCAGAGTTTTGCTCAAATGCACATCAACACTGTCCCTGGCCACGCTGGGTAAGGTAGCGGCCCCTTCTCCATTTGCCTGGCTTTGCCTCCATAGCACGTGACTACTGTGCTGTGTTTATTTTAGTTACTGTCTGTCCCTTTCCACCAGGGCATGAGCTGCGTCAACCAGGGACTGGCCTATTTCTTTCGAATTTTTAAAAATCTCCAGCAGCAGGACAATGCCTGGCATGGGGAAGGAGCTCGGGGACACTAATTAGAGGAATGAATGGAAGGAGAGCAGGACACGGGGACCGCGGCCTGTAGCGAAGAATAGTTTCCAGTGAGGCTAATAATGTTATTTCGTCCTCACTGTATTTATTTTTCTGGTTACCTTTTATTTCTTATGGCAGATGATACTGATTTTTTCGTTTGTGGAAGTGATTTAAAATTTCCTTTTAAAACAAATTTATTTAACTGGGGAAAGTACATTTATTTAAAGAATAATATTCAGTGAATACAGTTACAGGGGGTAGGTGAACATCGCGAAAGTCAGGAAGTTGGGACCAGAGGGACCGAGGCTGCGTGAGGGCTGGAGTTCAGGCCTCCTGTGTGACAGAGGGGGCAGCTGAGGCCCAGAGGCCGGAGACTTGTTTAAGGTCACATGACAAGTTAATGACAAGGTGAGCACTTAAACCTTGGTCTTCTGATTCCAGGCATGGTTTTTCCATATTCCTTCCAAATTCCCTTCCTTCCTTCCTTCCTTCCTTCCTTCCTTCCTTCCTTCCCTCCTTCCTCTCTTTTTTTCTTTCAAGATTTGATTTATTTATTTTTAGAGAAAGGGGAAGGGAAGGAGAAAGAGAGGGAGAGAAATTTCAAAGTGCAAAAGAAACATCAATCAGTTGCCTCTCACATGCCCTCAACGGGGGACCTGGCCCACAACCCAGGCATGTGCCCTGACTGGGAATCGAACCGGTAACCTTTTGGTTTGCAGAACAACACCCAATCCACTGAGCCACACCAGTCAGGGCATTTCCCTTCTAAATTTTCTATTTCACCCATCAGTGGAGATGTAAGGGGAAAGAGGAGGTGCCACAGGCAAATGGGGCTGGAGACAATAGGCCTGAAGACATTTTTAAAATGACTTTATCTCCATCACCAGAACAGTGCCTGGCATGAGGCGCTTGTTAGATGTATGAATTGGAGAGAGGACAGGAGACCTGGAACCTCACGTCCTGCCCCGATGGGCACCCGGTGTGACAGGGGAGCAAGACCAGGCCCGCGGCAGCAGAGCCAGGCCGAGGAGGAGGCCGCCGCCACCTTATCAGCGAGTAGGAGCCCCAGGGCAGAGGAGCAGTGGAGGTGGTGGGCATGCCCTTCAGACTGGGGAGAGGCTGGGTCACATGCAGGAAAGCAGATGAAGCAGAAAGTGGGAGGATTCCTTCTTTATGAGGATGCCCGTGGCCTTGTTCTCTAGGGCTGGGGGTGAAGGCTCAGGCCCTGCCTCCAACTGCTCTGGCTTGGAGTCAGTCCAGCCTCTACCACCCACGGACACCATTGTCTTCATCTCCCTCCCTCCCCAAAGGGCTGAGTCAGGACTCAATGAACTCTCCGTGGGGCGCTCACTATACCTTCGGTCCGTGGGCGGAGCTCAGAAATGCTGAAAAAACGTTAGGGTCCGGGTCAGGTTCAAGGATGGTTTCAGACAACCAGAATGTCTGCTCTGCACGTTCCCTGGTGATAGCTTTCTCAGGCTGTCCATCTGCACTTCACTGAAGAGAATCAGTGGTAGGAAAAGCCCTGCCTGCTCGGGGTTGGGACAGGAATGGGGGAGGCTGGGAGGCAGACTCGGGAGGCTGGAGAGGACCCAGGAAGAAAGGGTGAGGGAAACATCTCAGAGGGTGAGACCCGTCACCGTGACCACACAGCTGTTGGGGCAGAGTGAGGATTGAGGCCAAGTGTGTGGGTCCCACACGCCGTGATCCTCTCATGACTCCAGCTACTTCCAAGCTCGAGAATTAGAAGTTCACTTGGCCTGGCCAGGCCTTTAAGACATGACAGCTCCTCCCAGCATGGCTGCTGAGTTGACCCTCAAGGACTGACCATGAGCCTCAGGCTACCCGTCTGCTCCACGGGGAGAAAGGCCCCAGTTCATCTCCTACAGGTCCAGTGGAATTGTTCTCACTTCCCTTTCATTCTCCTTCCAATTATTTTGATTACTCCGATTTCTCAGCTGCCTGGCTCACCGTCTGGAGGCTGGGGGACACCTGAGGATAGAGCAGACACCCTTCCCCCCAGGAGGCTTGGTGAGTGGGGTCTCAGAAGCCAGGCCTCGGGGCTCTGCTGAAGCGTGGGGAGCTCTTTCCCAGGGCGCCGGCTGAGGAGGATTTATGGTTTGGCCTGCAATGAGGTGAACTGCTAAATATGCAGATTATGGGTACAAATCCCGGGGTGGCAGGGAAGGCAGCCAGGCGGGGGGTGGGCATGCTGGAGGTCTGGCTGCAGGACCATGTGTGTGTGTGGGGGGGGTTGGGGGGTGGCTGCTCCAGATGGGGCTGCACATGTGCCTGTCGGGGTGGGGGGAGGCTGCCCATCATGGCCCCCACCCCACCTCCCCCGGGCCTCCAAACCAGGCCAGCTGACTGTTCCACCCACAGGCAGCAGCCGCTGAAACCTTCCTGCTGGCCCCTTCGAGGGTCTGGGGCAATGAGAGAGATGGGTGAGGTAGGGAGGAGGGACCCTTTCAGTGCTCAGATGGGGAAATCAAGGCACAAAGTCGTAGAGTTCTGTACCTAGGCCACGCAGCGACTTCGGAACCGGGTCCGAAACCAAAGGCTGGTCTCTTGGCTCCTGGCCGGCACTGGGCAGGAGCAGGGATGACTGAGACCATGGCTGCTCAGGTCACGTCCCAAACAGCCCCGCGCACTGGGGTGGTCACTGCTGCGATGCCCATGTCCACCGCATGACACTCACATGGCAGAGCTGGGGAGCGTGGCCTCAGTGAGGACGGGAGCTCAACACAGGAACACAGGGGTGGCGTGTCTCCTTCGAGTAGCTTGAAGTTTCATAGCAAACGAAGATGGGCTGCCAGAAAGAGAGGAGAGGAATCAGGACCGAGCCCTATTTTGGGGACAAGGTTAGGATGATGAAACCGGAGAAGGTGTGGAGAGCAAAGCCTGTGTGTAGGGAGGGCAAGGCAGGGAGAGGGGCGGGTGTTCATTCAAGACACACAGCAGTTGGGTGGACTCAAAGTAAACAGACTTGATGTCTTCGGTTTCTTCCCAGGCTGCTTGGGGTGAAAGGCGGTGCCACTGAGTGCTGACCTGTGAGCCTCCCTTGTCCTTGGTGAGGGTGCAGCTTACGCCAGTGTCCCTTCCTGGCTCCCAGCACCTACAGACCCATTTTGAGGATTATGTAGATTAGGGGTGACTGGTGTTTTGCTCCCTGTTCAGCCAATCCCCCTTCTCTCTCCATCCCCCCCCAGGAGTCCCAAGTCATGGGAGCCCCGCTCAGTGTCCCTGACTACAGTGTGGAGGAAATGGGTTACTGGACTCGGCTGTCCCTGGCTTCCTGCTTTGGCATCCTCATGGGGACCAAGGTGGCACAGAGAAGTGGACCGTCGAAATTCAAAGTGGCAGGGGCTTGGGGTGTAAGGACAAATCCATCAGAAGGAAATAAGAACAGAGTCAGAAACACGGGGTTGACTCTGACCGCATTCCCGTGTGTGAATCAACAAGAGGTTCCCAGGATGCTTGGGTTTCCCTCGGGGGAAAGGGCCCTGGCCAGACCTGGCCTGTGACGGGGTGGCGCAGGGGCCACTGCTGGGGGGCCCTCCGCCCCACCCTCCCCTCCCCTACCCCCTTCACTGCAGGATTCTCACCCAGGGGCTTCCTCTGCCCCACCCACGCTGGGAACCCTCCCTCCCTCCCGCCCCCATCAAGACTCACTCTGTGCGTGGCTTTGGAGGAGGTGTTCTCAAGAGTGGAGGAAACCCAGCATGAACTGGGAACCCGAGGGGCCCAGGTATGAATTTGAGTCTCTTTTGTTGGCCGTGTGATCTTGGACAAGTAACTTGACCTCTTTGAGTCTGCAGAATAAGGGTAGCTGTATGCCGTACACATAGTAGGTGTCACCCCCTTCATTTGTTTCCTCTTGAGAGGAAACATCTACTGTCCCGACCAGCAGCTGCCAATGTCCCATGGGCCCCTCTCCCCGCAGCCTGCATCTTCCCCAGTGGTAACAAGACCTTAGGGAAGTGGCTAAGTAGCAACAGTAGCTACTGCGCCCTGTGCTGCATGTTTCCACCACTGCTGAGGAAACCGAGGCACAGAGAGGTAAAGTCACTTTCTCAAGGTCACACAGCAACTAAGAGACTCAAGTCCAGATCTGTGCAAGTCCAAGGCCTTGTCTGTCCAGTGCACCCTGCCGCCTGTCTCTTCTAATGAATCACAGACAAATTTCAGACTCAAAAAGATCAACAACATGGGGGTAGGGGCTGGGGTGGGGGGCACTGGGACCTTGGGGTTGAGGGTGCAGGCTGGTGGGGTCTGGAGAAGGGAAGTGGCACTCTGCAGAGAGGGGGCACCAAAGGCTGAGTTTGTCTCCTCCCAGTTCACAGAACAGGGTAGGCAGGAGCCAGACAGGGGCCCACACCTTGGGCCTCCATGGGCGCAGATCTTGCTCCCAGAAGGGCAGGGATTTCTCCTTTGCTTCCAGGAAGCTGGGCTCCTGAGTTTTCAGAAAGTCTGGCCCCTCCCCTCCACGTGAGCCACAAAAGGAGGGCCTTCATTCTGGGAAAGGGACAGGCCCCCCCACCCTCCCCCCACCCTGCCCGTGTCCTTGTATTGAATGCGGTGGAGGCTTTTATTTCTAATTCAGGAAGTGTCCTGACAATAAAGACATCATCGATATATTAACTCACTTCTTCAAAATTTCAAGCACATTCTGGAGAGAGATTTTCCAAATGAAAAACAACACTGCAATAAAGTGAACAGTGTGGTCCTGGCTGTCACCGCTTTTATGGTTGGGCTTCGGGAAGGGAGGGAGCGCCGGGGGAGAAGAGACAGTGAAAAGCAAGCCGATTACCGGGAAGGCAAACTCCCACCATCGTCGGGCGTTCCTTCCAGGATGGGCCTCCTGGACAGGCCTTGCTTCCTTTCCATCGGCTGTTGCACAGAATTTACAAGAAGCAATAGCTGTTTGTTAGAGCCTCGGTCATACTTTTAACTCTACTGACAACGGCCCAGGAAGACCTGCTGGCTCGTTCTCTGACTTCCCAAGGTCTCCGGTGTCTGCGAAGCCCTCTGCGGCAGGCAGGCAGGCGAGGCTGCGTGAGGAGTTATTTGCAGGGCCTCCTTCAGGGGAGGCCTCACAGCATGCTGTGGAGGGCCCGGTCTCCCTACAGGTGGGGACAGCGGAGGCTGGCAGAGGCCACTGGCTTGTCCAATGCCACACAGCTAGATGGCAACAGAGTCAGGATGGTGTCCCAAGAGCTCTGGCCCAAAACCCCTTGCTGAGACAAAGTGGGAGGAGGCCAACAGAGGAAAGAGGTGCCTGAGGCTCTGGTTCTAGTCGGGTAGTTGGGGGCCCCTCCAGCCCTATACCCCCTTCACCTTCAGTGTCGAAGTTAGGCCAACCTCTCCTTAGTGGGAATTCACTTCTCATTTATTCAACAGATATTTTGGAGAATCTTCTAGAAGCTGAGGCTTGTGCTAGTGTGGGGATAAAGTAATGAAAACAGTAAGATCCCCAAGCTTCTTTGATTTTCAGGGGTCAGGCCCCTTTCCCCTGCCTCTCCCAGGCCCCTCCCCCACCCCTCTTCCCTGGAGAAGGGGCAGCTGTGGCCCTGATCTGACTCAGATTTCTTCTCCACCCACCAGGAGCAGTCCCTAGTGAGACATGGGACGGAGGTCCACACCAGGAAGGTCTGCTGGTGTCTCTCACTGCTGCCCCATAGCCACCCCCCACCCTACCACCCTCATCTCTGCCCCAGAAACTTAACGCCCTATGGTTTCAGCTCTGCCTGGGACAGGCCAGGGGCAATGGAACACCACCCCCACCCTCCGCCCCAAGCCTGGAGCAGAGGCCACGAGGGGATGGGAGGAAAGCAGGGGCAGGCAGAGGTGTGTTTTGAAATCTGCTTCCTTTTGGCCACGCTTGAACTTCCAAGCGCTGGGTTTGACTGACAGGAGGGGAAAGGGAGCTCAGGCTCCCCGTGGAGCCTGGGGCTGAGACAGAGGGGCTCCACAGGGGCTCAGGCTCCAGGGCCAGCATCTTCTGCCCTTCCTCCCTGCCCAGGAGCGCTGGGGGCCTGGGTCCCAGGAGGCCAGGGTCTGGGTGGGGGTCCTGGAGTCTCTACAAAAAAATTCCAGAATCCCAGCAGGACTGAGCCTTTTAGAGTAAGTCTGACAACAGCAGCACCATTCACAAGGATGGACAGCATTTATTTAGTGCCTGCTGTTTATTCTTTAAACAAGTTCAACAAGTCAACAAGTTCATCTTTGTAAAAATCTTTGCCCAGTGCCTAGTGGATACCAGCCATTCACGCATTTGCGAATGAATGATAAGTTGAGGCTCGGGCCTGCCCTTTGCCTGTTCAACTCAGACCTGTCCCCTGCTCTCCCTTCATTCTACTCTGTGTCTCAGGGCTGACACTTGCCCAACTACATTTCCCAGGCTCCCTTGCCAACCAGTTTCCTGCCAGCCTTAGCCAATGGGAGGAGCTGGTTGAAGATTAGAGGGCAGGAACCAGGATACTTTACCCACCTCCTCTTTTGGTGGCATTTGGGGCAATGACTGGGCCACCTCCTTGGTTCCGGGCCCTCTGTCCAAATCGCCCGCCTGCCTCTGGTTCCAGTGTCCCCCACTGGTCTCGGCTCCTGGGCTCTGGTGTCATCACTTCCTCCTTGGTCCCTCTAGTCCCAGCGATGTTGAAGCTTCCCGCTGCTACACGTCCCTAAGTCACCTCACCATACCATGCAGGATGTTCAGCAATTTCCACCCCACCAGAGTGAGTTCCCTGCATTCAATTCCCTCTGTTGAAATACCTGCATGAGTTCTGGTTTCCCGACTGGATTTAATAGCAGCCCCTAGTATGTGCCAGGTCCAGGTCCCTGCCTTCGAGAGCCTTATAATCCAGTGGGGAAGAAGGGCGTTCACCCAACCATCCCATACATGAATGTGCATTGTACTTACAGACAGCTCAGTGCTGTGAGGGACAGAGTCCATGAGGAAGGGTCCTACCAAGGGGCCTGGCTCTCACCCAGGGTCAGGCAGGCTTCCCTGGAAGGATGTATTTCCCAGGAACTGCGTGATATGTTCTCTATACACTGTTTCTCAACCGTGTGGCAATTCTGCAAGGTAAGGTTATTGTCCCATTTTGTGGATGGGGAGATGAAGGCCCAGCAAGAGGTTGACTTCCACCACAAGCCACGCGGTCCCGAGGGGCCTGGGCGGTGACCAGGACCCGGCTCAGCCTGCTCTGTGCATGGCTCCACACTACCTGCTGCCTGGAGCTGACATTTCCCAGAGGAGGGAATAAGCCCAGAGAAGGACAGTGACTTCCCCAGAGTCGCCACAGGAGGGGAAGCCAGGTCACCTTGTCCTGGTGTGGGTCCCAGGACCGCCTCTGCCCTGTGCAATGTTCCATCACCGCTCAGCTGCAGACTCAGCGCTTCCTCTCCTCCCCTCCTCCCCTCCAACCCCAAGGCTGAGACAGCATCTGAAACCACAGTCTGGGCCCCCTGCCAGGGCCTGCCCCTCCGCAGCCCCCTTCCCACTGTCCTGGGTTTCTGAAACTCACTCTCTGTCTCCGGGGAAAGCTTTGCAGCCCTCCTGAGGCCGTGTGTGTGTGTGTGTGTGTGTGTGTGTGTGCATGCTTACCTGGGGCAGGACCCCCCCCCAACCCCACCCCACCCCAGCGCGGTAGGAATCTTTTCTAAGATTAGAGAAGCCTCAGACCCGCACTGGGAGGCAACCCCCTTGCAATTAATTACTGAAAGTAAGGGTGTGACCTCCTGCTGCAGAGGGCATGGATGGGTGATCGGTGGGAGTTTGGACAGTGGGTCATGGGGGTCCTAGGGGCGGTTCAGGACAGAGCAGCCCCTGCAGCAGGTACTGGGGACAAGAAAAGGGGTCACTGCTTCCTGTCTAGAAGCCGGTGGGGACAAAGAGCCGGCCCAGAGAGAGCCAGAGAGGCAAGACTCCAGGACATCTGGGCCGGGGGAAGGCGCAAACTATTTGTGCGGGAGGTGAAGGCCCGGCTGTGCATGGCCCTGAGGTCTCTGATGGGAAGGGAAGGCCTTGGAGGACAGAGAGCTTGGCTAGGAATGGGCTGGGGGAGGTTTCCTCAGCCACTGAGAGAAGCTAGCTGACGCCTCCTTGAGCAGATGGGGACACTGAGGCTGAGAGGTGGATGATTTGCTTGAGGCAGAGACCAAGAATGAACTAACCCTTCCTTTCAACTTTCTACCCCATCACTCCTACATCAAAGCCAACTAGGAACCACTTCTTTAAAATCCTGAACGCTTTAGCCTAATTTCCGTGGGAGCCGAGAGGCAGCCCTCGGCTACAACAGTCAGCATTTATTAAGCTCTCGTCATCTAGAAAAACTCACGGCTGTTGTTCCATGTGTCCTCACAGTAACCCCTCGAGGCAGACGTTATGCTCATTTCCACTTTACTGATGGAGAAACTGAGGGTAAGCGAGGTTAAGTGTATGCCCAAGGTCATTCAGATAGGAGGTGGCAGGTCCAGGATGTCATCCAGAGATGGAGAGCCCCCTGCGGTGCCAGCAAAGGCTCCCTGGAAAATGGTCCCCGTCGTGTGCCCTTGAGGCCACTGCACGGGCCTCACCAGTTCTTGCTGGCACCCTGGTTCTGCCCTCCTTCATTCACTTTTCATTCAGCAGGTATTCACTGAGCACCGACTACATGCCGGGAGCTGGAGACTGAGCCCTGGGGGCATCACCTCCACTCTCACGGTGCTCACATCCTAGCGGAAAGACAGAAAGTGAAGAAATACGTCGTAATACAATACCAAATACACATCCCCCTGATAAATATCAAGCGAGGGGATGCAGGTGAAAAGGGTGGCTTCTTAGACTTGGGGGTCAAGGAAAGTCTCTCTGGGAAGGTGACGCCTGAGCAGAGCTGTGGGGGAAGTGATGTGTCCCAGCGTGAACTAACCATTCCCTCGTGATCTGTCTCATGTCTGTCTTTCCCGCTGGACTGTTGCTCCATGAAAACAGAACATTTGCCTGTCTTGTTCACGGTGGTATCTCGAGGCTCAGAACACCGCCCTGCACTCAGTATGTGCTCAGCAAACTGTGTCTCGCATGCAGTGAGTGAATGGATGAGTGAATGAGTGAATGAATGAATGAATGAATGAATGATGGAATTAATGGATAAATGATGAATAAATGAGTGTATGACAGAGGCAGGAAATCTTTGCAGACTCAAGTTCTAACCTCACTCCAGGCCCCAAGATGTTGCAGAAACGACAATTTCCTTCCCTTCCCTCTTAAATAGTGAGTGAAGGGGGAGCTTGACGGATTCTTTGGGACAGGTGTTAAGAATCCCAACTCATGAAATGTCTGGACCCCAAATAGACAGTTAAGAGAGCCAGCAAGTAGCAAGGCTGCAGGGACTGGAGGGCAATGGGGGAAAGCCGGAGGCGGGATGAGGTTGCACGGCTCCAGCTCCTCCCAAACAGCCTTGACGGGCCATCACCCACACCCCTGTGTGCGGTGCATGGAGCAGAGCCCCCACCAGGGAGACCGAGGTGATGGGAGTAGGCTGCTTCCTAACAGCTGTGTCAACTCTGGAGCTGCAGGCCTGGACAGGAAGGGGACTGTGGCAGGCACTCCAACCCCAGCACAGACGACTGTTGGTGGGCAAGAGGTCAGGGCCACTTGGGGCCATCCTGGGCTCAAGAGAGGTGGGGCTGGCTGGCTGCCAGGAGCTTTATTCTACCAAAGGGAAAGCTCCCTCCCAGAGTTGGGGGTGTTGGTGAGGGCCTGGCCTTTGGGGAAGCTCCTCTGGTCCCCCCGTAGAAAGGCCAAGAGTCCACGCGCAGAGTCCTGGCCTCCCCCAGGCTGGCCCTCTTGAGCTGAGATTGGCCTGAGAGGGAGGAGGTGTGGGAACAGCTGAGGGGTCGTGGGAAGAGGGTGGGACATCTGACAGCCCTGGCTCAGCCACCCAGGGGCTGTGGCCCTGACAAGGCACATCCCCTCTCTGGACCTCCCTTTTTTCAACATGTAAAATGAGATGGTCCCAATAATACCGACATCATAGGATTGCTATGGGGGTCAAATGCGGGGACATACGTGAAGCCACATTACTGTTCAAGTGCAAGGGGTGGGCATTGGGTGGTGGACTCAGAGGCAAAACAGAACGCAGCTTCCATGTTTGCTGATTTCGCCCTCCAGGTGGGTGCTTAGCAGAATAGCCAGACACTTGTGTTTGGGAGTCAGGCAGATTCGTTGTGAATCCTGGGTAACGATTCTCTGAGCTTTAGTTTCCATGCCTATAAAATAGATGAAAACAGTCAACAATAGTCAAATATTAAAACACGTTGCTCAGCTGCCTTAGAGTAAATTCTGGGGTGTCAAGATGAAGAAAAATGGGCTCTCTACCCTCAAGCTCGTGGTTATTTGGAGATACAAACCAAATGGGAAGAGGTTGGTGAGGATGAGGAGGGGTGTGGGACCTTGAGGAGACAGCCCGGCACTGCCTGGATGCAGCAGGGTGACAAAGGATGCCCCTCACAGAAGGTGGTACAGACGCCAAGGCCGCGAGGGTGGGTGGCACTTTTATGGGTCCCTCTCACCCCCGGGCACTCCAGGCAGATGAACCTGCATGGTAAAGGCGAGGGAATGGTGCAGCCTGAGACCCGAGTTGGCTGAGGACCTGCAAGACAGGGAGGCACCTGGAGGCTCTCTACCCAGAAGTCCTCAGGGGCCAGACAACATAAGGAGGGAAGCCAGGCCTCATGCCCCTCTGTGCGTGACCCCAAGTCACCACAGCCCCGTGGGGCCCGGCCTGGCTTCCCCTCCACTGCGCAGAGCGGAAATCCAGCAGGGGCGGCCAGGCCGACATCAAACTCTCCCACCGCAGGCCTGGCCTCGGCCCCTCTCCGGGCCTTAACGAAGCCATAAATCCTCGGACAGGGTGGTGGGAGGAGAAGGCCCCCGCATATGTCCTGGCGGCTGGACAGAGGCCGGCATCTCTGGCTGGCGGTGACTAAGCGCCCCGACACCCCATCACTCATCCCCCACGCCCAGCTGCCCCCACCTCGGCAGCAGCCCATCCATCTCGGCCAGAGGCTTTCAAGTCCGGCCCCAGGCCTCTCTGCTCAGTGTTAAGATGAGCCCCGGCTCACGCGGACTGTTCTTATTTATCTTCAGGTTCGTCCCCCTGTGGCCATCACTCTGCGGGGGCGGCCCCAGTCCTCCGGACAGGCCCCCAGAACGCGATCCTACTCGGGCTTCCTTTCCCGTCCCCACCTGGCAGCGCACAGAGGCCTGCAGCTGAGGGCGATGCATCTTAGTCACAGGCCGAGCTTGCTGGGCAATTGTGCTTCTGCTATCTCTTGGCAGCCTTACAACAGCCCTTTGAAGCATTAGCATCTGTAGTCTACACTGGGAGAAACTGAGGCACAGAGAGGGGGGCTTCCCTGGCTGCCCAGCTCTGCTATGGGCACCAGTGGCCAACCTTTGGCCAGTCACATGCGGCCTTGTGGAGCTTTGTGTTACTGCCTTGCAGGTCTGGGCAGATCAGTTCACATCCATGTCCTCTGTTAGACGGGGGAGTCCTTCAGGTGGGGCTCAGGCTGCCTCAGGACCCCCCAGCCCAATCTCAGGATTCCAGCCTCAGGCATGGAAAGGGGGCTTAATGCTGAGCTCAGAGAGGTCATTCTGGGATTCCACAGGGCTTGAGCCCCGTCTTTCCACACCCCAGCTCGTGACCTCGGGGAGCTGTTGTGTGCCAAGTCTCAGTTCCGCCCATGCACAATGAGGCCAAGCTAGAGAGCCTGCGAAGTAACCCATGGAAACGCCCTGGGGCCTGTGGGGCACAGAAGGCCAGTGACCGCCTTTATCCTCACAACCACCCTCCCAGGGACTCTCTCCCTGGTGGGTGTCACCCCGTAGTCCGGACAGTTCCGACGCCCTGACAGCCCCTCTCGGGGAACCCGGCTGCCAAGGGAGCGCTGGCCTTCCCACAGCCTAGTGTGGGCACGCCTCTCATCTCAGAGGATGGCGCAGGCATCCTTGAGGCACGAGAAGAGGGATGTACATATTACTTGAAAACAAAGTTTGTTCAAGAGATAAGATCTTTCCGAGCACAGGCTAATAAAAGCCTCCTTCCTTGGGGAAGGGCTGGGAAGCACTAACCTGGTGCAGCCCCAAGCCCCACGCGCCTGGGTCCGAGGCTCTGGGTTCGAGGCTGCTTCGATCACCCTTCTGTCGGCCCTCACAGTGTGGTCCCATCTGCAGGTGAGGAAGTAGAGAGTTGTGGAGGTGACATGACTTGCCCACAGTCACCCTGGCAGAGGCAGGCCAGGCCTCTGCTGTGGAGGTAGAGGGGTCAGGCAGGCCTGGATCTCAGTCTGGCTCTGCCACGTGCTGCTAGGAGATTTTGAGCAAACCACATCTCCTCATCTGGAAATAGGGCGAGAAACCACTTTGGTTAGTTAAAAAGCGAGTCTCCAGGTGACCTGGCCCTCGGGCACATTCTCAGAGCTGGGGCCTGGCACCTGAGGCCCTGGCGACCAGTTCCCACCTCCTCCACCAGCGGCGCGACGCCTGCTCCTGGAGCCGAGAACCAGGGCCGGGCTGCCAGGGCGAGGTGCAGCTTCCAGGGTGAGGACATCGGCTCTTATCTTCTGCTGCTGCCCAGATTCGGGGATTTTATCTGTCACAGAAGATGGACTAAGTATACTTGTGTGGCCCTGACTGATATGGCTCAGTGAGCAGAGCATCATCCCGCAAAGTGAAAGGTCACGGGTTCTAGTCTCGGTCAGGGTGCGTGCCTGGGTTGTGGGCCGGGTCCCCAGTTGGGGCGTGTGTGAGAGGCAACTGATCGCTATTTCCCTCACACGTTGATGTTCCTCTCCTCTCTCTCCCTTCCTTTCCCTCTCTAAAAATAAATAAGTAAAATCTTTTAAAAAATAATAAATAAATAAACAGGCTTATGTTTTTGAGTCTCTGGTTATAGTCCCCTTTGACGTTGGGGTGAGGAGGAGCAAGGAAAGGCCCGTTCATCGTTAGGCAGCGAAGACGCCCCCCTTTCCACACAGGTAACATGGGTGAGAAGCAAGGTGGTCAGATGGCCTCCGAGGACCTGCCCAGCTGAGGGCTGGATGCAGACCTTCCCGCGGCTGGGGCAGGAAGCAGGCGTCGCTGCGCCACGGGCCACCCTGAGACTTGCAGCCTCCATGAATTCAGAGCCAGGGGAGGTTGAGTGACCACCTCCATTTGCAAATGAGACACAGAGAAGGAAAGTGACTCACATAAGGCCACCCAGGATGTGCATGGTGAAGATGAGGGAGCAGCCCAGGCATCCTGACCCCAGCCTGGGACTTCCCTGCCACACCATGCTGTGTGCCGGACAGAACCTGGCCATTGAATGAGTGAATGAATGAATGAATGAATGAACATTGAAACCTTTACTCTCCTTCTTCCCTTCCTCACTCTCTTCCTCATTCCTTCCTTTAGTTTTTCCTTTCTTTTCTCCTTCCTCCTGTCCTCCCTCGGTCTTCTTTCCCTTTATGTAACCCTCCCCCTCCATCGAATGGAGCCACAAAGTTGAGCTGAACACATACCTGTCCTCTGGTGGCTCTTAGACAAGGGAACAGATCCTCTTGGGGACACACAGGCCCAGACTGGCCTCCAGGAGTCCTTCTCTCCCTGCCTGACCCACCCAGGATGGGAAGGGGTTAAAAAGCAGGGGCAGAGCAGGCACACTTTCCTGTCCAGCCAGCCCGGCAGTTTCGGGGGGCTTGCTGGGTTTCTTTTTCTCCTCCTCCTCCTCTCTCTCTCTTTTTTTAAGAAACATATGTCACTCGCCATAACTCATGTGCTTATTATAATCATGACCATATGCTTAATGGGATGTAATAAAACCGCTGCTAACCTGGCCCTGCTCGCAAATCTCTCCCACTTGCTCCTGCTCTGTGGCCAGTCCGCCTGCCCCTGAACTACTTCCGCATTTCCCCATGCATGGCAAGGCTGGCCTGAGGAAAAGGGAGAAAAGGGGGAGTAAACCCAGCCATTCACTTTTTGCTCATTTGTTCATCCATTCACTCATTCATTCATTCATCACTCATCCGCTCACCATTTACTGAGTGCTTACTATACCCCAAGCACTGAAGATGCAACGGTAAATGAGGACAGTCAGGGCCTCAGTCCTCACAGCCTCTGTCCTTCTCTGTCCTCCGGTAGGAAAGGCAGATGTCTTGTAAACAGGTAATTGAACACTAAATCAATTATAGCTAGTTCCAGAGGAAAGAAAGTGCATTACAGGAAGACCTGCCAAGACTGGGCTGTTGTCTTCAAGAGCAGAACCATGCCTACTTACACTCGGTCCTTGGTAGGTCCTTTATGAGTATTTGTTCAGTGAGTGAATGAATGAATGAATGGATGAGTTGTAGATCAGAGGAGGCTTTCTGGAGGAACAGAGGGTGAGTTCTAAAACAATGTCTTCAAGGTAGAGTGGGCAAGAGGGTCCAGTGTGCAACATAAAGAAAACAGCAGAACTTCTATTTACTTTTAGTTCTCAGTCTGGAAACTAGTATTTTCTCAGATGTGTTGTGTGCAGGTTGATGGTAGGCGTGTGGTGTGCACAGGAAACTCACAGCCACACATGCAGTGTGTGCGCTCGGTGTTTCTATTGGTGGGGAGAGGTGTGCCATCAGGGGTTGGAAGACACTTTGTCTTAGCTCAGCTGCCATAACAAAACACCACAGACTGGGTGGTTTAAACAACAGACACTTATTTCTCACAGTTCTAGAGGCTCGGAAGTCCAAGATCAAGGTGCCAGCCCCTTGGTTCCCGGTGAGAGCGCTCTCCCTGGATTGCAGACAGCCGCCATCTTCCGGGGTCCTCACAACCCTAACAGGTTAGGCTCCCAACCTTATGACCTCATGTGCCCCTAATTACCTCCTAAAAGCCCTATCTTCAAATACAATTACCTTGGGGGTTAGCACTTCAATATAGGAATTTGAGGGGCACACCCCAGCTCTAAAAGATGGGGGCTGAGGTTCTGGGTGAAGGTACTAGGGGACCTAGGGCGAGCTTACACTCTAAAAGCAGTGGCTGCTTCAAAAGCTCTGACACAGGATGAGTTTGGAGATACTAGGAACAAAAATTCCTCCCTTTTCATTTTCCCTTCTTAGAAAAGCATTTCTTCCATCTAGTCCAACGTCATGCTGGCTGAACCGAACCCCCTTGCAGATGCACAAAACGGCGTGGGAGGTAGAGTCAGAGAGAGATGAGGTTCCAAGCCCGTGGGGTTTCTGGCCAATGGAACGGCTCAGTGGAGGCGATAATAATATAAAAATGCAGCAGAGGTATAACGTTACAGCGTGTGCCCCAGACAAACACCTAAGGCATAAAGCTGAAGTCCTGAGTCTCCTAATGCCAAGAACCTCCCACCCACTCCTCCCTCTCCCAGCTCAGGCCCCACCTGGATAGCCCCCAGGACCCACCCAGGCCTTCCCGTGGTCTATCTCATGGGAAGAGAGCACACAGAACGGTCCTTTTGAAACATAAAGATGAGCATGTCACTTCCTGCCTTAAACCCTCCGAGCTTCTCCCACACCCTGAGTACATCCAAAGTCCCTCCCATAGCACAGAGGCCCTGCCTGAGCTGGCCTCTGGCCACCTCTCCCAACTCCACTCCCATCCCATCATTTGCCTGGCACATGGGCTGTCTTGCCTATGTTTGAATGCACCTTGCACACTCTCACTACAGGGCCTTGCACACACGGTCACCTGTCCCTGGAGCACTGTCCCTCCTTTTATCCCTCACTTCACTCTGGTCTTCACCCAAATGACACTGCCTCAAAGACGTCTCCTCGGGCTGCCCCATCAGAAATAGCTCCCCGTTCACTCTCTATCCCTTATTCTGAGTTCTTTCTAATAGCACTTACTACAATCTGACCTGCAATATATGTGTTTATTTGTAATATTTCCTCTCTTGCACTAAATGTAACCTCTGTAAGGGCAGGAAATTTGTCTGTTTTCTACTGCACTCCAAAGGCTTATAAAAGTAGCTGGCGCCTAGCAGGTGCTCATTAAACATTTGGCTAATGAAGGAATTAATAAGTAAATGAATGAAAAGCATTTTTGCAGCTTATACAGCAAAGGGGGAGCTGTGCAAGACAAGATGAGAGAGGAGGGAGGGACTGGAACCTGGGGGTCTGCAAGACCCTGGTAGGGGATTTGGATTTCATAATAATTACTATTGAATGTTTAACGTGATTTTTTTGGTTGTTAAATTTTGAAGATAATCCTCCTTACGTGTACTTGGGCAGAACAAAAGGGGAGAATTTTTGACTACGGAATTAGGGGAAATTAAGGGCAATCTGGTAGGATTATAAGGAAAGCAAGAATTTCAGCCTCAGTTTCCCCATCCACACTTCCCCTCTCTCCGACCCCCCCAAAGGATCTCTCTGAGATCTCTTTTTGGTTAAAACCAAAGGGATTAACATGGGGGCGGCAAAATCACCTCCAGCCACCTCTAGCCCTCTGCGCAGTTCCTCTCTTCCCTGTGTGTCTTCCCCACTCTCGAGTGTGCGAGAAGAGGGTCCAGTCCTGATTTATGCTGCTGACAGAAAATCTAATGAATTGAAGACATAAAAGCATAACAAGGTCCCCCTGGGATAAATCCATTCTGGATGCAGGCCTTTGAGGGGGCGCGTGGCCGTGCTGACAGCCCAGTGTCCGTGATGGATGTGGCTCTGGACGCCCAGCTCGGGGGCACGGGGGACCTGTTGGGGGTGGTAATGGGAGGAGCCTGTGTAGACTTAGGAGGCTCTAAAACATCCCAACCTTGTAGCAAAAGGAGCTTAAGGCAAATCCAAAACGGAGATTCCAAGCACGTGTGGGGTGTGTGCAGGGCCCATTCCATGTACAGGGAGGGATGCGTGGAGAACGCGAGGCAGATGGTGGAGCCCAGCGAGCACCCAGGGACCTCGGTTCCTGCCCCAGCTTTGCCACTAAAGGCAGCCTTGCACAAGTCCCTAGCAGGGCATCTCTGTCCACTAGTAAAATAAGGTTTCAAACAATCAGGGGCTGAAAAAATGTCGGTGCTTAAAGGAGCCCAGGACTGATTTTGCATAAATGAAAGAAGTGGACTGGGGAGCAGCTGTAAAAAAAAAAAAAGAAAGAAAGAACATTCACTGTTTGTAAGAAGTGGCCACCATTCGGCTCCAACCAACAGGATGATTGACAGTCTGGTTCAGGGAGAGGACGGAGCCACTCTTCTGCTGGTTGAAGAGAACTCAGAAAGCAGGGTTCATTTCCATGTGGAATCCTGTCCCCCTCCCCCCTTTCAAATGCTGGCAGCTAGTTCAAATGGAATTTTAAATTATGCTGGCTGAATCCAGCCTCTCGGCCACCCGTCTGAGGCCTCTGAATGAGATGACCATCAGGGGCCTGTCTGATTTTAATTTAGTTAATTCAACAACCATTTACCGGGAGCTCAATGTGTACCAGGCACCGTGCTAGACACCGTGGATGTTGTCAGGACAGACCCAGGGCTCAACGTTCCACAACTGTGTGTGGGTAGGACAATGCAAATAAGTGCTTGAAGGCTGGGAGTCACTGGCACAGTCCAGGGGTGGCCAAGAGAAGCAGGACTGGAGCTGAGGCCACAGGCAGATCCAGGAGGCCTGGAGAAGGAAGGATCCTTTGTCCCACAGGTCACCCCAGTTTGCAGGTGAGGGTAGGTCAGTTTCCCCATTAGAAAGCACCTTCTGGTGGCTGTGTGCAGGATGTGAGGAGCAGCCAAGGGGGACATGTGGGTGGCCGTCTTAATAATCCCAGGAGAGAGGATGTGGCTTTGGACTCAGGCCGAGGCAGGGTGAAGGAATAGATGGCACCTTTGAAGACTATTGAATTCCTCCCCGTATTTGCTGGGACATTTCCCCACTGGTTGGCATCAACTGCACAGAGTTCCCGGTGGCGAGCAACAGAAACCCAATGTGGCTAATTAGGCAGACAAGGGCTGAGACCAGGTGGGGAAGATGTGCCAGGAGGAACAATGCCTCAACCGCATGAAATAACTGGTCCATGGAGACGCCAACACCATCCCTGAGAGGAGTTTGCAGACTCAGATTCCATGGTGGGCTCTGGACTCCGAGTTACCAAGCAAGTGAGGATAATAGTTTTCACTTCACTGGGATTGTCTGAGGCTCAACAGCAATCATACCTGCAAGGCACTCAGCACGGTGTCCCAGGGCCTGGCACACAACCACTCAGGAAACGGCAGCTGTCACTGTTGGCTTCAAGTCCTCATCGTCACTAAGGTCACTTTCTTGTTCTAGTCTCCGAAAGCCAGGTAGCATTGTTCCTGAGGAAAAGTCCCCTCTACTGTGCCCTGGTGCCCTCAGCAATACTGGGCACCACCCTCCAAAGAGTCCTCCAGGCTCTGCTATGAGACGATTCCTCAGTAACTGCATGGACGGACTGTGTGGTGGAGAATGAGTGAGAGACATAGCGAGTTAGAGCATTCCAAGGCTTCTCCTCGCTTGAACGACCACTCTCCCTTTCTATTCACTTTCACCAGGCAAAGGGTGGACAGATACCCCCTTAGTCATACCAAGGATGCCCCAGAATTGACAAGACAGCCTCTGTGGCCAGCGCCAGGTCTCCCACTGGGAAAGGGGAATTCCAGATGTTTCTGAGGAGCTGGATGCTCAGCTGAGCGGTGGTAGGTATGACGTATGAGGTAGAGGTCAGGGTCCCTGAAGGTCAGCTGACGTGCAAATGTGAGCAAAGGAGAGTGCATGGGATGAAGTCCAGTTTCAGGACACACCCGGGAAGGTACTCAATGCTTATGGATTGCAATGAAGTCTCACCAACCCAACATCATGTCATGGAATGTGTGAGAGGTAGTTGGACCCACCAAGTATTCCAAGTGCTCCTTCCATCTCCCAGAGTCCCTTGCAGCTGGGGTGGGGCCAGAGGGCTCCTTCAGCCAGTGGACTGTGAATGGAAACTTTGGGTGTTCCTTCCGGACAGAGGCGGTTAGAGCGAGCGTCCCTTCCTCATCCTTCTCTCCCCTGCCCCAGGATCTTGCCGGCCACATGTTACAGATGATGCAGCTAACACACAGCAGACTTTATGTGAGTGAGAAACACATTGTGACTGCAAAGCTGCTGAGACATCAGGGTTTATCAGTTATTGCAGCACAGCCTAGCCTAGCCTGACTGACTGATTCACACCTAAATGCATCTCATGCATTTTTCGGAGAGTCAAGAGCTCATAGTTTTATCAACATGAGAACTAATTGCAAGGATTCTCATTCAGCCACCTCCTTTTCACAGACGGAGCAACTGAGGCAGGCCCAGAGAGTGGGAGGAACATGCCCAGTGTTGCAATTGGGTGGTGCATGGGTGAGTCCACAGCTGGGTCTCTTGATCCGAAGCCCATCCTGACCACTCTGATCAACTATGAGTTTCAGTGAAAAATACTCTAAGAGCTCAAGAGACTTGCTCCTTAAAAGAGGTCTAAAAAGGCATCTCATTTGCAGGTCAGGCTTCTGGCCTCCCTGATGCTGCCTGCCTTGGGGAGCTCACTGTAGACCATCTTGGCTTCTTACAAACCCTGCTGAGGCTCCTGCTTTCCCTCCCAGGTCCTTGACAACCCCTCCCTCTCTTGCCTTCTGAAATTCTGCCTATTAGAGGTCTCAAGTGAGGTTCAATCCTGTGGCTGATGCTCAAAAATGGGTTCTACCACTTCATGAAACTATTATGACCCCTTCAAGGAGACTTGAGTTTATCACTCAATGAGTAGCCCATACAAATGGAGCCCTTCTATCAATGCGCAGTTTCCCAACTCCCGAGACAAAACAGAAATCAGCATGCACTAGGGGCTTACCACATGGTTACTGATTAGGTAACAAAAGAAACTAAAGCAAGTTTCACTTTACCAAGACTATTGTGGCCAGAAAAGGAAATTGACTTTCCCAAGGTCACTGCTCAGACCAAGGACAGCCCTGGCGCCCAGGCCTCCTAGCCCCCAGTCTGGGGTGTGCCCCCCCATCTCAGCAGGGACAGAGACTCTTGGAGGCACCAGCAGCCCCCTCTGCTTCATGGGGCAGGAGTCTCTGCATCCAGGACTTTGCAGCCGCCTGACTGCGCTGGCCTGGCTCCTGTGACCCCAGGACACCATCCGTAGGCCTTTTGTCCTTGTCCTCCTTCCGGCCCAGCATCACCCCCAGCAGTCTGCGTGGGAAGAGGGAAAGGGAAAAGGGGCCCCGCTGGGGACAGGCCTTGGGCCACATCTGGAATTAAGAGCTGAAAGCCCAGCTCAGTGCTGATAACGCTTTATTGACAGGAGATGAAAGTGCCGGGGGCAGCCCCTCTCCGTGCCCCAGTGAGCGTGGTTTTACGAGGTGTGACACACTCTGCTACCTTCAGCGGGACCCCTTCCCGCCCCCTTTCCTGCTCCCAGCCCACGTTTGAGCCTTTACAGGCGGAGCACTCCCACTCAGGGCCAGGCCAGGGGCCAGGGCAACTGGTCCCTCCCAGAAAGGGACGTCTTGCTCCTGCCCTGCCCCATGGGGACTGCAATTTGGGAGCTACCCATTGGCCGGGAATCTTAATTCTTCCACCTCATAACACATCACAGGTGCTGGACAGGAGGGCAGGGACACATTTGGAAAGCCCCTTTCTGCCCGTCACACGGGGTCAGAGAGAGAGTCCGGCAAGTGCGCGTGTGTTTACGTGCAGAGAACTGGACACTCTGGCAGGACCCAATCACAGTGTGCGGGAACAATAAAGCAGGTACAAGTCTGACAGGCCATAGATAAACGTAATCTCTACTTTTCTGCGGTGACCCTGGATTTCTACCCAGAGTCCTCATTCTGGCTCACGCTATAAAACGTCGGCCCATCCAGGCAGACCCTGCCAGCAATGAGTTCCTGGGGTTTTCCTGGGCCAAAGTGAGAGGCAGGGGTGACTCAGTCTGGGCCACTGCCCTGCTCTTCCACCCTTTTGATGTTGCTCTCAGCCGTCAGCGCCTCAGGCTGGTGCCCGAGGGCCTCTCCTTGCCGGCTCTTCACAGCCTGGGGTTCACAACACCTCCCAACTGGGCCCGCTTGGGCTACCATCTCTCTGTCATTTGGCCACCTTGACCCCCACAGAGGCAGTGGGGAGGTGTCTCTAGACATCCACCCAGAGGCTCTCTGCCACATTCTGGAGCTGCAGGAGACCCCACACAGCTAGCTCAGGGGACATTGGCACAGGTCTTCATGAGGCCATTGTCACTCTTTGGGACAGAAGGCTGAGCTCCCCGCCTGCTGGGCTTCCCCTGGGCAGGTGAGGCACCGCTTCCTTCTGCTTGCTCATCTCCCAACGTAAAGGGGACTGTTGTCCCCGCCTACCCCCAGAGTCTGCCCCAGGGCTGGCAGAGCCCCTATCCTGAGAGAAGCCCCTGCTACCTCACCAATGGTGCCTTTCCTGAAACAAACCCTCTTCCCACAGTGCCCAACTAATCGAGGAAATCACAGCAAGTGATAAAATTCAGAATTTGTGTTCTTTTGCAGGTGATTGTGCCACACCCCTGGGGACAGTGGCTGAAGATTATTTCTATTTAACGCCAGTGGCCCAGCACTCAGAGGTGAGAGGCGGGGAGTGTCAAAGGGTTGGGAAAGTTACAGAAACATCTGTGAAGATGTCACTTAGCAGCCTGCCATGATCCTGGCGTGACGGAGTGTGGGCCCCCAGTCCCATTGCCGGAGCTCAGTTTCCCTCCCTATAGCGTGGGTACAGGAATGTTGCAACTACCTCAGAAGGTTGTCTGAAGGTTAAACAGGAGCACGCGTGTGAACGTGGCAGCCTAGGCCTGGCAGCCTTCGCAGGCTGGCCGCTGGTCACAGCTGCGAGGCTCAGGTGACAGGTCAGCGGTGCTGGGGGACTTCCCGTTAACAATGTGCCAAGTTCACAAGCAGTTTACTCACAGCAGATTAAAACTTTACTCCAGGCACGTTGATTTTGTGATCTTGCTTAGATGCCTTTTTAAAAACCCAGAGCTGCTATAAAGTTAGAAGCATGGAGTCCATGCTGGACCAGGTTCCCTAGGTGCTTGTCCCTCTCCCCCAAAGTGGCAACCGCTGGCTTGAATCTAGAAGGACTTCACCTTTCGGAAAGGCTCACGGAATTACACTGGATGGATGCATGTGACACCTGAGAACGCCACCCCCACCAGCACCTGCCCATTTTACAGATGTGGACGGCCACGCCCCACTGGGGGCTTCTTGGAGGCACTGTAGCACCACAGCCTAAGGTGTGAGTTCTGGAGCCAGGGACACTCAGGTTTAAACCCCAGCTCAGCCGTTCCTCGTGCTGGGTGGTCTTAGGCAAGTGACTTCATCAGCCTTGGTCTCAGACCGCCCTTCCCACACGTGAGGACACTAAAAACACCTATCGTGGAGATAACGCCTCCCTTATGCTGTTGTCGGGAGAAATAAATGAGGTCGTGTACAGGTCCATTTTACAGATGGGTAAACAGAGGCCTGCATCATGATACCAGAGACTCAGCTAAGGCTATGATAAGTCCCTAGAGAAGAACTGGGCTAAGAGTCTGGGTCTTCACATGAAAACTTGAAAATCCCCAGAGAACAAACCGAATCCCTGGAGAACCAACTTCCACCCTCAGAGCTGGGCACGGGCCTCTCAGCCTTCCACCAGTCTCCTTCCTTGCCCCTCCCCTTTCTCCAGTGGTGTCTTCCTCCCCATCATCGTGACGTCATTGGTGTCCACGTCTCCCTAGCTCTTTGGGCAACGTGACTGTGCAAGGGGGCAGAGCATGAGCAAAGTCCTTCAGCTGGAAGGGCTTGGCGTGTTCAAGATGGACAAGCGAAGCTGGTGTGAGTGGCATGTGGTAGGCTGGGGAGAGAAGGGGAGAGAGGAAAGAAGTCGGAGAGCTCAACAGCGCCAGGTCTTCCAGGGCCTTGCAGGCCACAGCAAGCTATTGCGGAATTCAAAGCAGAATTTCACAGCCCAGGTGGACTTTTAAAATATCCACTCACTGTGGAGTGTCGTGTGCACACGGGGAGGGGAGAGAGGCCAGCGAGAAAGCAGAGAGCCCAGTTCATAGGTGTGTTTGTTTGCTAGGCGGGAACAAAGAACCACAGGCTGGGTGACTTAGACGACAGAAATGTATTGGTCCGCCATTCTGGAGGCCGGAAAACTGAGATCAAGGTATCGGCGGGGTTGGTTCCTTCTGAGGGCTACGAGGGAGAATCCCTTCCACGCCCCTCCCCCAGCTTCTGGGGCTTCACTGGCGATCTTTGGCGTTCCTGGCTTATGGAAGCTTCCCCCTGACCTTCACATGGCCTTCTCCCTGTGTGCATGTCTGTGCCGAAATTTCCCCCGTCTATAAGGACGCCAGTCCCATTGGATGGGAGCCCATCCTACTCCAGTATGACCTCATCGTAACTGATTACATCTGCGATGACCCTATTTCCGCATTCGGTCCCCCATTCTGGGCTTCGGCATGTGAATTCAGAATGTTTGAAAATTTCAGCCCATAGCAGGAGGCTACTGCAGTTGTCCAGGGGAGACGGCGTGCGGCTGCAGACGACAGTGGAGATGGAGTGAGCGGTTTGACAGGAGACATACCTTAAAGGCAGAGCTGCTGGGTTTTGCTGATGGATTGGGTATGTGATGGAAAGTGGTGGTAGCAGGGAGAGGAGACCCATTAAGACTTCAGATACTGGCTTGAAGAGCCAAGGGGAGGTTGGGTGGGGGCTGGGAAGTAGGTCTGGGGGCGAGAAGTCAAGAGCAAAGTTTTGCAGCCAGCTGTGGCAGACACATCTGGCGTTTGCCCCGCTTACCTCGAGGGTCCACCTTGTCCTGGGCTGGAGGAAGCAGGCTGTAATGAGAGGCAGCTGTGGCCGGGCGGCCGGCTCCCATTTGTTCTGCTTTCAGCATCAAAGGCCCAAGAAGAGGTTGTCCAGCCCTGAAGGCCATGACCATCCATCTTGGAGGCTACGCTGCCAGGAAGCCAGGTCCCTGTGGCCAGCGTCTGTTCACTCGGCGTGCAGAATGGCCCCCTTCCCAGCACACTTTCAGCGCTGCAGCTTTGGAAACTTCCCCTCCTGCCAGGCCCTCATCCCTGCCCAGGGGGATCGACCACCTGAGAGGAAGAGGGGTGCTGCGGAAGCAAAGAGGAAGAGGCTCATGGGGACGAGGCTGACTGTCCCCAAAGTGGGCCCTAAACACGTGAAATTCTACTTAATTACAGAAGGGAGCCACTTAGCGAGCTAGAGGGTTAGAGGCATAAGCTCTGCTCTAGCCTACCTGTGTTAGAGCCCCTATCTGCCTCTCCTTGCTCACCTGTAAAACGTAGGGAGAAATAATACCTACATAGTAGGTAACTGTGAGGCTGCAATGAGGTAAGACATATGGGAAGTTCTTGTCCTGTAGTAAGTTCTTGCAAAGGTAACAGGAATAGTAATTTATTAAACAGTAATTACATTTTATTAAACAGTAATAAGTGACTATTACTGTTATTCTTGTTATTTGAGGGTAACATGTCATATTGAAATCTTATATTTAAAATGTTCAGACTAACAAACCAACAACAAAGGCTCAAGCTTTTACACTGACCTGCTTCAGTTAGAATTTAAGCAGTTATGGTATGATACATCCTCCAAATCAGCATTAAAATATTCATATCCAAACCACATGTGGGTGTGGAAAGGTCACCTACTGCCGTCGGCAAGCCTGGAATCCTAATCTCATCTCTGCTGTTTGCTAGCGAAGGGACTCTGGGCAAGGGCTGCCCCTCTCCGGGGCTCTACGTCAGGGGCAGGATACAGGTACTCATGAGCACTGAAGAGCATGTACATGAAGAACCTGGCCCAAGACGTGGCTCATGGTAAACACACAATAAATGATAGGTCTTGTGGTAGATTGATGGCCTTAATGTTTCCTCTCCCTCCCCTCCCTGCCAAGTTCCTTACCCCTCCCTGCATGCTCACCCTGTACCCATTTAGCATCCTTCCTCTCTGACCGTGGCTTGCCTCGACCAATGGTGTGTTAGCAGACGTGACACCAGCACGTGCTTCCAAATCACTTGCGTGTTTCCTCCTCCTCCCTCTTGCTCATCTGCACCTGCCAGAGCACCACATCCAGGATATCCTGTGGGATGATGCGATCTGTGCCACCAAGCCAGGTCAGCCCAGTCATCTCAGACAGAGCCACCCTGGATCAGCGGAGAGCCGGCCTGCTCCAGAGGCGTGCACAGATCCGGCCAAGACAGAGCTGCCCAGACACCCCGTGGCTGGACGTAGGCGCAGGGCGAGTCCGGCCCAGCACAGCCAAGCCCAGCCTGGGTCAGCTTTGAGCCAAATACACATTTTTTATCATATGCATCAAGTCTTTGGGCTGTAACTCAGCATTATTGTGGCTATAGATAATGGTTACAGATATTAATGTGCCGTATCATTGATGTTTGCTTACGAAACACAGACTCTTCTAGATGGATCTCAGGGCCTCTGGGACCCAAAGATGTTGACATCTGTAACGAGAGTTCACCCTTCTCCTAATCCCCATAAGATTATCTAACAGTGAACCCGTAAATCTCTAAATCTGAAACATAGTAAACAAGCCTCGTTGTTTTGTTTTGTTTTGTTTGAGGTAAAGAGCCAAGAATCAAAGTACCGGAAACAGTATGATGTTGGCCAGACAGAAGGAGTGAGAGTGGAAAGCAGGCCAGGTCACTCTCTCTTTCTGTCTTCTGACCCAAATTTTGTAGACTTCCTGGCCCCAGATAAATTAGGGCCCTCTGCTTAGGACCTTCTTTGCTGATTATACAGATCTGATTATAAGCATCTTAATATGATGGCTTTAGCCACGTCACAGGCAATTGTTCATTGTTGAAACTAAAAAAATCTCCCCATGAGTCTGGCAATGCACTTAGCTCCCACCAGCCTTATCGCAGAGGGAGGCTAGCGCAGGGGGTGAAAGCATGGCTGGTGTCAAGTGCCCTGGACTTGAAGTCCAGCCTCCACCCCCTGCTCTCCAGCTCTGCACCCTTAAGCAAATCACAGAACATCTCTGTGAGGTCTCTACAGAGGTGCCCCTGTAAAGATGGACATAAACTTGGTAACTGCCTCATAGGGATAAGGGACATAAAGCAAGGAAGGTGTCCGCGTGTAGGAAGTGCTTAATGATTTGGAGCTGCCGTGACGAATAAGTCCATTTGCCCTAGGCACAGCACTTAGCTTGCACGTCCCCACACTGTCCCACCAGGGCCCGTCCTGGCACCGGAGGGTTATCACAGAGGCATTGTCTCATCCTTCTATTTTCAGATTTGTTGCTTCTCCTCTCTGAACTTCATGACAATTGGATTTCTGGGGTTGCATTTTCAGGATAACCAGGTGGTTAAGTAACCATTGACAACTGGATCGATTAAGGTCAAGTTAGTCGATGTTACAGATCTTGGTGGTTTAACATATAGAAGTTAAATTCTCATTCACGTAAAGTCTATACAGCGGCAGGATACCAGGGAGATGCTCGCTCTGTGTGCTCAGAGACTCTGCCGGCTTCACCCTCTGTGATCAAAGGTCACCCTGGGCATCAACATTCAACTGGGGAACAAGGGAAGGAGGGTGTGGAGGCCAGTCAGGAGGGATTGCATGGGCCCAGCCTGAAACGAACTCATTCATCACTTCTGCCCACATTCCACTGACTAGTCACATGACCACACACATATAAAGGGGGTCTGGGAAATGTAGTCCCTGGATGGACTGCTGTTTGTCAGAAATGGCTATATTCTGGAAGGGGAGCATGAATCTCGTGGACAGATGGCTGTCACTGCCTCAGTGGCTAGCACTCCCTGAGCACCTACTATGTGCTGCACCATGTGATGCCCTTTATGCCTATCATTCATGGATGCTCATGGCGGCTCCATGAGGGAGGATCCTTATTATCACCTGCTCTTCCAGCCTAGGAGGGAGGCCCTGAGAGATGCCCTCTTGCTGCGGCGCTGGCTCTCAGAAGCAGCAGTTTCTCCTGCATTCTCGCTGTGCTGGCAAGGTGTCTAGGGTCCACTGTGGACTCTGGCTTGAAGGCTGACCATTGGTGCTGTCTTACCAATACAACGATGTTATCCTGTCAGGTTCTGCCTTGCACACAACCCACCACCCAGCGACCCAGGGCTGATCTCCCTGCCCCGCATCACCGTCGTCGCCAACCCTCAGCTCTCCCCAAGCTATCAGCCTTTCTATGGCTCTGAATTCACATGGCTTTGCCCTGCTTTCTGTGCTAACCAAGATCAGGCAGACCAGCCTGCCAAATCTCAAATAGCGTGTTAGAGAACTATAGGACCTCACAGTTCTTGCTGGGCTCTCTGGATCACTGTGGCTGCCAGGGTTACCACTCGTGGGAGAGAGATTGATGTCGTCCTCCCAAAGTTGTCCACGTCTTAATCCTTCAGGACCTGTGAATATGTCACCTTACTTGGCAAAGGTAAATCCGAAGATGTGGTTGACTTCAGGATTTTAAGATGGGAAGATGATCCTGGATTTTTTCAAGGACCCTTATGAGAGGAACACTGGAGGGTCAGAGCCAGAGAGGAGATGTGATGACGGAAGCAGAGATTGGAATGATGTACTTTGAGGATGGAGGAAAGGGGCTGAAAGGTGTGTGATTTTCCATGGCAGATGGGATGACCTTGCTCCAGAACTTCAGAGGTCTACCCTGAGGTTCCCCTACAGGGGCTGGCCACAAATCAACACAGCATTTTTCCGCTGTGGAGAGCTCCAGCACCATAGGGTCTGCTGAGTTGTATGGCCCAAGCCGCTGGGCTTCTTGGATTACAGCCTGGATCTGCTGCAGACAGATCCTGCCCTGGTCTCCACTCAAAGTTAGCAGCTTTGCATGTTATTTGCTGTATGGGCCTCCAGAACCTGAGGAGGCAAACCAGTCATTGTACTTCTCGGTCTTAGAGGTGACAAGTGTGAGATGCGATAATTTTTCCTTTACTTTAGGGGGAATTTCTTGGAATGCCCTAGACTAGGAACCAAAACTTCACTAATGTGGCTACTGAATCGTCTACAACTACCTCCCACCCCCTGGAGCACATGTCACACCAAGGCTTCCAATGTTATTTGCTGCTTCTTGTTCATCTAGTCTAACTAACATGATGTCACCAACATAGTAGACTAATGCAACGTTCTGCAGAATGTCTGGATGGCCCACTACCTTCAGAGTATATTACGACAGGGGGTGGAAGAGTGGGCATAGCCTTGGGGCAAGATAGTAAGTGTATGCTGTTGTTCCTTCCAAGTGAATGCAAACTGTTTCTGATCCTGCTGTCTGACGGAAGGGGGAAAAACACGCACACACACACACACACATTCACCAGTGTCCAGTTGCCCGAGTAAACGGCTGTAGTGTAGCTCCCTCTGGTGAAAGGGCTGGTCATATAGAATTTCCCGGAGGCCATATTAGTCTGTCCTAACAAGAGACCACATCTGGAACAGTAGTTACAAGAGAGGGCACTACTTGCTTAAGTTTGCCGGAGTCCATTGTCCTCCTCCGGATTCTGTGTGGCTTTTGTAGGAGCCAGACTAATGAGTTAAATGGAAATGTGATGGAGACCACCATCCACGCACCCTTTAGAACTTGAAGAGTGGCACTAGTTGCTGCCATTCTCCATCCCTCATCCCAACTCTGGGACACAATATTGTTTTCTTTAGCTACTATCTTTATTAGGGTGAGGGAAGCACTTTCAAAAGTTTATACTTGGATTGCTAAGGAAACAATGTGTTTTGCCAACTTCTAAGTAAAGACACTCATTCCAGTGATACATTTGGGGTTTTGGGCAAACGATCTGAGCAAGACCATAATAGACCAAACGGACCTTCTGGGCTGGCCTGGCTCCCATGTGCTCCCATTCTGAAAGAAGGCCATGATGGTGCTTTGAGTATCGATGTCAACTCACACCCTGTGTCTAATAGTCCTCAGAATGTTTAGGAATATCCCCTTCCCCAGTGTCCAGTCACCCAGCTAAACAGGGCTGGAGAAATCCTTACCAAACACACCTGCCATGGTGTTGCCGGCGCCTTTCCAAGGAAGACCAAGCCTCTTCTCCAGCCAGTGGGGTCTAGACTGAAAACCGACTCAGGATCAGAAACTGGTCAAAGAATTATGGCTTTTTATTAGGGTGGCTCCTCTCAGACTCCCGATCGTTCATTCCTGAATTTAAGAAATACTCTTGTTGGTTGCCCCCTGGCCCCAGAGATGCCATTTTCTCTTAACCAACCCAGGTTGGCTCTGCTTCTTTAGCGCAGAGTCTCTTTCCTCCCTTCCCTAGCCTGTATGTACCTGCTTGAGTTCTGTTGTGAATTAATCCCAGTTATTGGCTGGATGGGCAGGAGAGAAGGCAGGGGCACATCCTAAGGGAGGTACATACTGCCTTGTAAGTCAGAGGCCTCTGTGTTGCCTTCAAGCGATGCCAGAAGATCCCAGGTTGTCTGGGGACAGAACATTTTCAAGTGTTTCAATCCAGATATCCCATTTCCTATCTCAGGGTCCTACTCCTTTACAAAACTCTGACCTTTCATAGAAACCCCTTTCCTGGAGCTCTTCCATTCTTAAAGAAAAAAATTATATTTTATTATCTTAAAGAAAAAAAATTTTCTTAAAGAAAAAGTCCTAGACCTGATCTTCAGTTATTCTTGCCTTCTGACCTTTAGAGACTAGAGTCTCTTTTTAAACTGCCAATGAGAACCTCTGGCTTTCAAATTAGCCTTGAATGGCTGATGAACATCCTTACCCTTCCCTTGTCTATCTCCAAAACCTCTATTGTCCCTAGCACCAGTCATTCGATTCCGCTGTCATTAGAATTACTTCCCCCAGACTTGCCACTCTTGTCACGTTGGCCAAACCACTGTTCCCTTGTACTCACAAGCTGTGCCAGTTCACCGCTCATCAAACGCCAATGACGTCATCGCCGTACCGCTCTAGTGATTACCAGTGCCCCACCTACCAACAGTGATGGGGCGCTCATGGCCAGTCTGGCAGCAGATAATCCAGCGCCCAAAGCCCATTTTGAGGTCCGCCTTCTTGGATCACTCATGGCACCAAATGTCACAAGTTAGCGTCTCTGGGACTCAGACTCTGAGACAGACATTCACTTGTGGGAGGTTCATTGGAGATGCTCTCAGCATCAACATCTGCAAGGAGTGAAGGAAGCATGTTTGGGCACAGAAAGAAGTTGGGCTTCACTGCAGACACAACAAGAGCCTCAGCCAATCCCACAGGGAGCGCTGGAACCTGCAGCTACCCCAATTGGGGCAACAGGGCGAGGTCTTTATAGACCTCCATTAACCATTCATTGGATTCAGGCTGCCCCTTGGGCCAGCTGTTTCTTTTCAGCCAAGAGCAATCCCTGGGGTGCAATCCATGACATGGGTGTGATACTCAGTCCCCAGCTCTCAGCTGTCAGCCCTCTTAGTCACTGTGGGGGAGGGGGGCCTGGAAATACACCACAGCATCTACTACACCAGTTTTGCTCACATGAAAAGATGTGTAAAAGCCCCTCCTCCCCCAAAATAGAAATGTATTCTACACATTTTGCACATTTAAAATGTTGATTGATAGTGCCAAATTTCTCTCCGAAAAGCTTGAACTATTTATACTTCTATCAGCAATGTATGAAAACGCCTATTTCCCAACCTCTTAGCCAACTTCGAGTAGCTGATCTTTGAAAACTGTCAGTGTGATGGGGGAAAATACATTTCATTGTTTTAGTTTTCAATTCTTCTGGTATTAGCGAGGTTGATCATCGTTCTGAATGTTGTTCATGTTTCTCGCTTTTTCCCCTCACTGATTTGTAGCAGCTCTTTCTCTCTTATGGATGGTGAACTGATTTCTGTCACGTGTTTCCCCAAGTGAACCTTGCCTTTCAACTTCATTGGCCGTGTATTTTACTATAAAATCTGTAAAACCTCAGACTGCCCATCATTTCCATTATGGCTTCTGGATCTCGTTTGCCACTTAGAAAGACTTTATCCATATGAAATATTTTACATAATTTTTTCTAATATTTTTATGGTTTGGGTTTTTACATTTAAATTTTATTCCATCTGGAATCTATTCTGGTAAGAGAAGTATGAATCCATCTTTTTTGTTTTCCAAATGGCCAGCCAGTTGCTCACGTCACCTATTAAATAATATATTCCTCTCCTCTGACTGGAAGTGTCTCTTCTAGTGCACTAAGGTCCCATATTAAATTGCACTTTCTACTCTGTCGTATGGCCCTGACTATTTTCGACCCCATATCAAAGCATCGATATTATTCTACTTTTGTATTTCAGTATCTCTTAATATGACTTCTCCCTCTTTTCTCATTTTTTGCCCCAGATTTTTATTCTGTCCTATAATTTACCCATATAAAACTTAGAACAATGCTGACAAGCTCCAAAAATAATCACACTGGAATTTTGGTTGGGATTGGGTTGAACTTTTCAGTACATTTTATGAGAATTGAATAACTTTGAGTCATTCTAGACAAGAACAAGATACATACCTATTTATTCAAGTAGAGTAGGCCCTTCTCTCTATGCTTTTGGGGAATATATATATATATTTTAGGTGATCTGCACATTTCTTATCAAGTTTCTTCCCAGTATTTTATGTGTTGTCATTGTTATTATTGTTGCCTTTGTGAGCAGATTCTTTATTTCCATTATACTGGTTACTGTTTCTGTATAAGGAAGCTAGTGAGTTTTGTATATTTATTTTGTAGCGAGACACCATACCAAGCTGTCTGCTCGTTTATAATTGTTTTTCCATTAATTATCTTGCTCTTCCCAGATAAATAAAAATGATCTTCTAGCCTCCCAGATCCATGCTGCAGAAAGGTTGCTCTCTGGGGAAAAGGGCGGTAGGGGAGGTAGGAGGCAGAGTGACGCCTTGGCGCTGGCTGGTCTGTTGTGTCAAGTGTGTTTCTTTCTCACAGCCTACATCATGACAGGGGACTTAGGGTTAGTTGACAAGAATCCAGCAGTACTGACTTTTGAATTGGCAATGAGGTAAAGGTGAACCTCCAGTTCCTTGAGATGTTCCTTGATCACAATGCACTCTGATGTTGCATTAGGGGAAGTCAATCTGTATGATGAAAGGTAATAATAAAAGTGGACACTGACTGAGCACTAGCTGTGTGCTAGACACTGTCCTGCACACAGTCCTGCGTACTGCATATTCTCTCATTCAATCTGCAAGGCATCCCTTTGAGGTGGGTACCATTATCAGACCCATTTTACAGATGAAGAAATTGAGGTCCAGAAAGGTCGAGTGCCTTGCCCCCGGTCATGTGGCTGATAGCTGGTGGAATCCGAATTTGAGTCCAATGACTCCAGAGTCCATTGCCTATAGCGACTACAGCAATAAGGGTCGACAGTACAAATCTGCTCTCTATTTACAGCTCCAGAGTAACCCCTGAGTCCCAAGTTCAGATTAACCACAGGGTTTGCTTTATCTTTTCTGTTTCCTTTGACCCGGCCACCACCTTAGGAGGTCACGCACTCCCAGCTTTCCAGGCAGCCTGAGGATGTGGGACCAGCTGAGCAGTGCCATTGGGCAGGCTCCAAATACAGGGGAGGGAGGAGTGGCAGGGCAGCAAGCAGACAGTGATGAGTTATGACCAGACTCTGGAAGACCCCAGTTTTTAAAAAGCACATTTTCTCTGGGTGGCTCTCTCATTTCATCACTCTGTGGTCGATGATTGAAGTGTTCTCCCTCTTTTGAAAACTGTCTCTAGTTTTTGATCCTGACCTCTTGCTCTCTGATCCATGGATCAGCCTGTTCCTGGGCAGGGTTTCCAGGCCTCTTAGGCAATGGGAGGGAGCTATTCTCTAAGGCGTGTGCAGCGCCCCCTCCCCCGCTCCCCCTCCCCCTCCACAGCTCCTCTAAGCAGCTCTGGACCAAACACACCTAAAACCACAGGTCAGCTGGCCAGTGTCTATAGGTCTATATATATGTCTACAGGCACAAAATGCCCTGGGAAATCAGGGATGGCTTCAGAGAGGAGGTGACATTTGAGGCATTGCCAAATTAATCTTATATGACCGGTATTGATATTTATTCCTTCACCAAACAACTATTTACCAAGCCCATACTATGTGCTGGGGATACAGCGAGAAATCAGGTAGACGGGTCTTTGCCCTCAAAACACTCACATTCTAGACACTAACATGTAAACAAGTAAATGAATAAAATAACTTCATATAGTTAGAAGTGCTATATAAGATAAGGGGACAAAAAGTGAGGAGTGGGGAGCAGGGACTTAAGACAGGCAGTCAGGAGTCTTCCCTGAGGAGCTGAAGTGCCGCTATACCCGAAGGTTAAGAAAGAGCCAGACAGACTGTGAGGCTGTGAGGGTCACTCGGGCCACCGTGTGGAGAATGAACGGTGGGGGCTGGGACAGGTGGGGTAGCACTGAGGAAGCAATGCCATGAGCCCAGGGTGGTGATGGAGGAAGGGAAGGAGAGGAGGTGGGGAAAATGCAGAGACGTCGCCCTTAAGGGACTGATTTAGGAAGTGGTACCAGATTTAAGGGACAGATTTAGGAAGCGGTACCTAAATGAGTTAGCCCTCGGAGGGTACAAAAAATCAGGTATCGAAAGTGACGCCTGGATTTTGGCCTCGAACAAGACGAGATGAATGGTGAGGCTCTTGTCCAGCATGAGGAATACAGAGGCTAGAACAGACCTTTGGTGGTAGGGGTGAAACGCTCTCCAGTACCAATGACAGCAACGGTAACTACAGGTAATGGAACACAGTGTGCTCACCGTCTGCTTATACTCCTAGCTCCATTAATGTCTCAGTGAGACTGAGCAGTAGATACTTTCCCATTTTGCAGATGAGAAAAGAGGTTTGGAGAGGGCAAGTGACACTCAGTTTATGAAGGACAAACCTGGGATTCGAACTCTGTTCTGCCTGCTCGTAAGTGTTAGACCCAATAGTAACTTTATAATTAAACATTTATAAATAATAGGATTGAAAAACTGTTATGGAAACATTTTACTGTATTTCAGTAACTTTTCGTCACTTGGTAAGTTACTTAACATTTCTTTAAAATACAAAAAAAAGTGGACAAAGAGATAAAGTAAATAAAAATCTATATGGATGCCAAAATCCTCCAGTGAGGGGTGGACGTGAGACACTCCGGTCAGTCAGCAAGTGGCCCAATAGGCACAGACTCAGGTGAAGACATGCATTGCCCCTCGGTGGCTGGGACCCAGATCCGTAACACACCTTTCAGGCCCTGCCTTGCCTGCCTCCCCAGTCCCTCCTCCAGCCCATCCCCTATGACCTTCCCCTTCATCTCTGTCCTCTCACTGACTGGGATTTTTTCCTTTGCTCCCAAACTCCTTGCTCATCCAAACCAGCAACCCTCACTCTTCTGCCCCCTTCCCTTGGTAAACTCCTACTCACATGACAGAACACAGTCAAGAATCACCTCCTCCAGGAAGTCTTCCCAGAACTCCCATTAAGTTTTTGTTTCAGGCCTCATAGAATCAAGCTCGTCTTCTCCAAAGCCCTTTCTTAATTTTTAATTCCCACCCACCGTCGTGATTTCTCTCTACCTTCCCAATAGGAAGGGAGGGGCTAGGAGGGAGGAACTGAGGTACCCCAGGTCTTAGCTCAGAGCTGGCACTGAGCAGAAACTCAGTAATTGGCAAGTGAATGAATCATGTTTCTTGGCAACTTTGAAATGCTCTGCCTCTTGCCTGTGGGTCCTCAGAGGAGACTCCTGGCTGAGCCTCCTGCCCTTGCAGTACCTGGCACTTCCCTCTGGAAGAACCATCCTGGTCTCTGGACAGACACAGCCTTGTTCCCAAGTTACTTGTTTTCCACAGTGCTCCGGGAAGGGCCAAGATGGCTGCCAGATGAGGGGACGGGGAACCCGGGAGGGGAGTTATGGGAAAGAGAAGTCGAAGGCTTTTGTTGAGGTGGCATGGGAGGGGTCCGAGGGTCTCAGCGTGGAGGGCAGTCACTGAGTCCCCTACCAGGTTAGCCCTGTTACCTGGAAACACTGCCTGCCTCAGGGCTCCAGAGCCCCCGTGGCCCTGTGCAGCTGGGGGGCTGGGCATGCAGTTTCCATTCGAGGAAATGATGACTTAGAGGCCGCCTCCTTTCCTGGCCTGTAGCCCCAGCTCGGGTCCCTTAGAGGAAGGCTTCATTTTGAGGCCCAAGTGAGGCAGAGTGGGGAGGGAAGCTCCACAGTCCAAATATTTGTAGACAGAGCTGTTTTCCCAAGCAAAGCAGAACCAGATGCCACCACCCTCTGGGTGAGGCCCAGCCTTGGCACTGGGCAGCAGCCTCGAGGCTGGGAGGCCAGATGCAGAGTGGTGAGGTGACGGCTGGCCAGGGATGGCACCATGGGGTCCTGGAAGGCTGGTAGCTTGTTAGATAAGATACTTTTATGCTGCCTGTCCAGACAGTGAGCCAGAGGAGGGCGGGGACCATGTCCCACTCATGGCTGGGTTCCCAGCACATGCTGAGGCCAGGTTCAGAGAGGGACCTCAGTCAACGGCTCCTAAGGCGCTGACTGGCTGGTTCTTGCTGCGGCCACAACGCAGAGTACTAACCACTATACAATCACGGTAAGCTACCAGGACGCTGCAACTGGCTGGTTCTTGGACGGGCTCCCGCTGTAGGGTCAGTCAGACCCGAATCACGCTGGGTAGATGCACAGCCTTGGCCACGTCACCTAATAGCTCTGTGTCTCAGTTGCCTCATCTGTGTAATGGGGATGATAGCGTGCTTGCCTTGCTGTGCTGCTGGGGGCTCAAGAAGTCCGCGTGCCTAAACCTAACCCCACGCCTGGCCCAGCCCTGGCTCTCAAAAATGCTCACTCTTAGTAACCCCTAATAATCTGGGGGGCCGGCCAAGAGCTGGGACAAACTGGCAGAATGGGAGACACAGCTCTGTGGAGGTGGCAGACAGCACGCAGACTCTGTGGACACAGCACACCTGCAGGTTCAAGTACAAGAGGCAGACGCTGGCAGCTGGTGGCCGAGGTTACCAAAGGAGTATGCGTTTCAGAGGCTCAAGCTCAGAGCTTAGAGGGATGCCAAGAGCTGGAACTCAATATTTTTTACATTCTTTTTTTCTATAAAATTCTTTTAAGAAATAAAAGTCTGTGTGGGATGGAGAGGCAGAGGGGCAGCACAGAGAGGAGGGACAAGGCGGAGGCTAGCTGTGGGCTCCGTGGTCTGAGTGCCCGGATCAAGTCTCAGTCCTGCTGTGGTGCCAGCTAGCACCCCCTCCCACTGCGCTTTACCTTTCTCCTTTGTGAAGTGGGGGTGTTAGAGGGAGTGCCGTCACAGGGCTGTTGTGGGGATTTAATGAGTTAATACCTGCCAGCTCCCAGAGCGGTGCTGTGCCTTATTGGAAGTGTCTCTTGTGTTCGCTTGGAGAGACAGGGTGCATGATGGAAAGTGCGTGGGTTTGGGCCCCACATCTGAGTTCAGGTCCAGGTTCTTCTCCATCCAGCTACATAATGTTGGATGAGGTGTTAAGCTTTGCTAGCCTTCTGCCACCAGCTCAGTAAATCGGGACTGATGCTGCTGAGACTGTGATGGGTCAATTGTAGCACTCAGCAGGTGGTTGTCATAGGTAACTAGCGTGGCCTGAGTGCTCCTGGGGTGCGAGGTCTTACCTGTCAAGAAAAACGGACCTAAAGGCTGGGCTTTCAAGGATCCTGTGAGAGTTAATTGTATGTGTCAACTTGACTGGCCACGGTGCCCAGATATTTGGTCAAATATTGTTCCTGATGTTTCTGTACAGGGTTTTTTGAATGAGACTAACACTTAAATCAGGGGACTTTGAGTAAAGCAGATTGCCCTCCGTAATGTGGGTGGGCCTATCCAATCAGTTGGAGGCTTGAATGAACAAAAGACTGACTTTCCCCAAACAAGAGGAAACTAGTAGACGGCTTTCACACCTGAATGGAAACCATGGCCAGTCCCCAGGGCTGGAGCATAATGACCTACCTTGCGGATTTTGAACGTGTCAGCCCCCATAATCCTATGAGTCAATTGCTTAAAATCTCTCTCTCTTCCCAACACCCTATTGGTTCTGTTTCTCTGGAGAACCCAAACTAATATAGATCCTATGTTTACTGATAACAAAAAGTATGTCCAGGATGAGCCACCTTGTGGATGAGAAATGGGAGAGGGGGAGTCCTTAGTAAGGTGTCTTTAGAACTGAACGGAAAGTGTATCCTCAGGAAATAGACCCTGAGGGCCCCAGACCCTGGGGAAGTCCTGCAGCATCTTAGGGGTGGAGGGTGGAGACTGGCCCCAAACCTGGGTCTGGCTACTCTGAAACCACAGCAGATTCAGCAGAAAGCAAGAAAGAACCTTCTTGGTGAAAACATCAGGGTAATGAGGTTGGCGAGGAATCCGGATGGAGCCCACACAGATCTCTACACCCAAGGACCTTCCTTGGGAGAAACACCATGGAAGGAGCAAAGCCTGGGGTCCCAGCCTGAGTTCCCTCCTGTGTCCCTGGGCCTCGGTCCACCCATACAGTAGGTATAATGAAGGCAAGGCTTTATGATCTCTAAGGTACCTGCCAGCATGAATGCTCAGGGGTGCTGGGCGGGACAGTGACCCAGGCGGAGGAGACTCGGTAGGAGCAGACACAGCTATAGGGGCTGCAACCCAAACAGCAGGCTGGGAATAAGTCCACTGGGGGAGTGTGTCCTTGACTCTGGTGGTCCTCCATGGGAAAAGCTACTTCGAGGCTTGCGAGAGAGGGGAGGAGCCGCTCGTGGTCCAGGGATCCAGAAGAACAAAGTTTGTTTTTCCTGTGCTATCACATGTTCCTATTAAAATTTTCTTCAAAAACACTTTTAAATTATTCAGGCGCCCTCCTCTCTAACCATCTAATTTAATTTTGTGTATGTTGTTATTAAAAATATAACTTTGATGTTTGCTTTTTCTTCTTACAAAAGTAATAAGTATTTATTATAGAATGTTAAGAAAATTAGCACAAGGGGGAAAGAAGAAAATCTCCAATGCACTCATTAGGATGGACCACCTGCTGTTAATAAACAGCCTCCAAATTTCAGCTGCTTAACATAATAGATTATTTCTGCTCATGCAAAAGTTCAGTGTCAATGTTTGCTATGTAGCCTTTCTGTTGATGATTCAGGGACTCAGGATCTTTGTGTCTTGTGTCTCCATCGTCCTGGGGCTCTGGGTACTTTGTCTCTAACCAGAGGGTGGGGAAAAAAAGGAGTAAAGATTGTGAAGCAGGTTTTGTGGGTTAGGCTTGGAAATGGCAAGCATTATTTCTGCTCACATTTCATTGGCCAGAATTCTGTCACATGGCCACATCTGACTATAAGGGAAGCTGGGAAATGTAGTCTAACTCTGTGTCAGGAAGAGAGGGATGGGTTCTGGTGAACCTATCATATGGTGTCTGCCACACCTGAACTTCAGCATCCTGAGAGAACCACTATTCACACTCTGCGGGATCTCTTTCAGTTCCTTTTTCTACGTCATATACATTTTGTGTAATAAAGCATTTGGCTGGCCTGAGTCACCAGTTCCTAGGAGACAACCTCTAAGCCCTTGGAATTTTCCGGGTAATAGGAGTGTCCTTAACATTCCTAGTGTCCCCTAGGATGACACCTGGCAAGTTATGCTAACAGGATGGCTCAGGGTGGCGGCTGGCCACACCTGAAAGACCAGCCATGTGATTAGAAGGTTGGGGCTTTGAGCCACCTGCCATCAGCCCAACCTCTGCGAAGGGGAGGGGCATGTAGTTCACTTACTCATATCTGCGTAATGAAGCCTCATTTAAAAACTTTGGACACCAAAGCTCTGGTGAAGCTCCTGGTTGGCAGCACCCTTTGTCATATGTCGATGCCAGGAGGGTGACATGGTCCTGGGGATGATGGTGGCTTTGTGTCTGGACTCCCCCAGACTTAGTCCCATGTGTCTCTTCTAATTTGTACCCTTTTGCCATAATAAAACAGTAGTTGTAATTACAGAGCTTTCCTAAGTTCTGTGAGTCTTTCTAGTGAATAATCAAACCTGAGGGAATCCATGGGTACCCCTGAGTTTGAAGCCAGCTGGTCTGAAGGGCGGGGAGCCCTGAAGACCCCAAAACTTACGGTTGGTGTCCAAAGTTAAAGCTGTCTTTGTGGGGGGGGGGTCATGCCCTTAAGTGCAAAGTTTGACCCAACTCCAGGTCCATATGGTGATACAGATTCACACGTAGACATCGAAATGCACTTATTTAAAAACGTGGGCTCACTCTGTAAATCCTACTTTACAACATGCTTGTCTTCACTTGATTTGTTGATGTCTTTTCAAGAAGCTGACCTCCATTCCAGGTTCCTCCAGTAACCCAGCCAGAACTCCAGGATTCTACTTGTTTTCCCAAGCTGGGAGCAAATGGGGTGGCCCAGCCTCAGGCTCTCCCCCTTGCCTGGCTCCTAGTCCCACACCGGACCCTTGTCCCTGCCAGCACCCTGAAGCCCCTCTGAAGGGGGACTGGGCTGGCTTGGCAGAGTTAATGTGAGCAGAGAGTGACCCAGGCCTGAGGCAAGCCCTGCAGAGCCCAGGATGGCACACGCCCCCGGGGTCAGAGTCGTGGCATGGGGAAGGTTGGAGCAGACTGGGACACCGTGTGCTGAAGCAGTGGGTCCAGCCTCAGTTTCCTCATTTGTAAAACAGAGACAACACTGACTCCGTTCCTACTGGGTTGGTGCAAAACACTGAAAACATCTGAGTCCTCAGATCTGTGCCCTGTCAGGGTGTGCCCGGCGTTGGGGAGGCACAGAGAGACCAACAGTCACCCAAGGTCACCCTGCCCTCTTTTGGGGCCAGAATGAGTGGCGCTCTGGGCAGCCGGCTCTGTTTGCCAAAGCCCTCGGCCCTCAGGCATCCTTGGGCCTTGGGTACCGCTGAGGGGAAGGCCTGGGCATCCCAGCAGGGGTGTACATTCTTCTCAATTTTTGGCGTCTGGAAACAAATCTCTGCCCTTTCTTCTCTTTAGGAAACAACAACAACAGCAAAGCCAGACTCCTGTCCTAGGGGACAGTGCTGCCTCCACCCTGCAAGGATGGTGGAGAGAAAGCTTTCCTCGCCCCTCCCCACAGACTAACCACAACTGTGCAGCCCCTGCCGTTCCTCCCTCCTCCTCCTCCTTCGGCTGGCGGCCAGCAGGGTGGAGGTCCCTGGGAAAACTTGTCGGAGCCGGAGCTGAGGAGCCGGCAGACGGTGCCCCGGGGCCTTGGCAGGGACCTGGATTCAGGATGCCTCCTCCGCGGCTCAGCCTCTGGTTAGGATGTCTGGTGGACTGGCCCGGCCTGGCTGGGCTGCACTGCGCAGGTGGCACTCACACGTGCTGTTCCGTGTTCCATGGACGAGGCTGGCCTTGCCGGGGAATGGATGGCCAGAGAGTTCAGTGCCCAAGGATGGAGATGGAGTGATGGGGACAGCAGGGATAGGGGCCGGGGACGACGCTCTAGACTCAGGAGTCAACCAAAGCCTTTTGTCTCTGCCAGAACGCTCATTCATCCCACCTCTGCCAGTTCCAGCTCATCTTATTACTCAAGAACGCAGTCCTTGTAGCAATGCTGAGATACGAGTAAGAAAAAAAAATGAGTTATCACCCCTCACTCAGTTTTAGAGAAAAACACTCTTGAACTGTATTGCATTTCTCCCCAGGCTTTTATATAAGACACAAAATAGGGCAACTCAAAGTGTGGTCTGGGAACTATGTGTTCCTGGGGCACGAAGAAATACGTATGGAAAACGAGAGTAAGCACTTAGAAACGTCTACAGTGATTTGGCATGGCCCTACATTTTTATTTATTGTATTTTACAGAAGTATCAGCTTGTACCAGATTGGAAATCACAAGTGGCCCTTCAGCCTAGCTAGCTGGGGAAGCACCAACATAAAAGTGGGTTCGTGCCCTGTGTTGTAGCCTGCTCCCCATCCGGTCTTCCTACGTGTCTCCTTTGCCATGTCACATGTTTAGCGGCTGTCAGTGGCTGCTCCCTTCCACAACACGGATTGCTGCAAATTTGTTGGCCAGTCTTGCACCCTGGTGACAGTTTTCTGTTTTCAAGGTCATGAGCGACAGCTGACGAGCGTCTTCGTTCACTCCCTCTGTGTGCGCTTGTGCCATTATTTCCTTCAGCTAAACTTTCAGAAATGGAATTGCTGAAGCAAAGGATGCACACCTTTTTAAAGATTTAGGCCCTTTTGCTAAAATGATGGAAAGAAGAAAGCTTACCCAACTCACACTTTCACCAATAAGTTCAAACAGCCGTCTCCGCCAACGACAGCTTTTCAAGGATTTGGAGACCGTGACCGTGGGTCCCCTTTTGCAGGATCCATGTCCCCAGGTCCTTCAGCGACTCCTCATATGGATCCAAGAATAACAGGGCCAGAAGCAGCTGTAAGGGGCCCAGCCCAGGAGTTCCTGACTTGGGCTCCACGGGACACCAGCTCTCCAGGGTGTTGGTTGGTGCTACTCAACAAAAGGATTTTATGAGGAAATTATCTTGGGAGTCAGCGAGGAAAACAAATCCAAGATGTAGGACTTCTCAGAGCACATGCTGTGTTAACGTACATAATTTGCCTCCAAGAATGGGCTATAGTGAACAAAGTTTCCTCAAGTTTCCTTCGTCCCCAAGGGGTTCAAGTCTGTCATGTGAGATGCATATAGACACGTGGAATGGGAGTTATAAATACAGCACTTATGAGGACAAGTGGTATAATGGGCACTCGTTTCTCATTTGCCACGCACCCCTTTCTTTGGGAAGCTGCCTCTCCGGACAGCATTACCAGCAAGGTGTCAATCACAATATCCCATTTTTCTGGCCCACCAGGTGGTTGTATGACTCTTGCCTGGACATCACAGTGCCCTGTTCTCCTGGGCACAGTGACTGATCTGGGATGGCACACGATCCACACCTGGGCAGTCAGAATGATTCCCTAAGGTTGTAGGCAGATGTTCTCTTTCACGTGAAGCCATTAGATTGGGACGGCGGAAGCCTGCCGCTGACCACAACCACGTGCTCTTTTGTGCCCCACAGCACGGAGGTGCTCCATCTGCAGTAGCAATGAGTGAAGCAGGCCCCTGGGAAGTGGAAGGGCAAGTGATGCAGGACAAGAGAGTCCTGGTGTCTCCATTGTGGGGACCTGCCCCAAGCCTGGACTGTGCAGATGCACAAGTTAATCAATCCCCCTTTGGCGCTTACACTAACATCAGCTGGACTTGCGCCACGTGTTATCAGAGGTGTCATTAACTAATGCAAGAAACAGAAAAGGTCAAGGGAGGGGAGCTCTCTTCCAGCCAGAAGAGTCAGAGAAGGTATCTCAGAGGCTATTGAACTTGACTTGGGAGCATGTCAATCCTCTAGATAGAAGGTGCTAGAGCATCACCTGCAGAAGGGATGGCTTGAGCAAAGACCGGGGGTGGGAAAAGTAGTTTAACGGTGACTAGAGGACAGGAGAATGACAGAAAAACAGGTTCGGGCTATCCCATGGGATGGCCTTGAATACCAAGTGAAAGGCTTACACATCATTTGGTTGGCAATGGGAGCCGACGGGCATGGTGGATGGCGGCAGAAAAGGAATGGTCTGATCGATGTTTCCAGAAGGCCTCTCTGATTGCAGGTTACAAGGTGGAGCATAGGGATGAGGGACAGGGAGGATGTACCACTGAACGACTGGGAGCCCAGAGCTGCTGCCAGTGGAGGAGAGAAGGAAGGAGATGCTGATGTGGGGTCAGGAGGACATGTGGCTGAGGCCTGCCGTGGACTGCGGTGTGTCTCCCAGCCCCCAAATTCCTATGTTAAAGCCCCACCCGCAGTGTTGAAGTAAGGGAGTAATTAAGGTTAAATGAGGTCCTAAGGGTGGGAGCCCTGATTTGATAGGATTAGTGTTTCTGTAAGGGGAGACACCGGAGAGGCCACAAGCCCTCTCTGCTACGTTAGGACACAGCGAGGTCTGCAAGCCAGGGAGACAGCTCTCCGTGGGAACTGAGTCGATTGACACCTTGATCTTGTACTTTCAGTCTCCAGAACTGTAAGAGAAATAAATGTCTATTGTTTAAGTCACACGGTCTATGCTAGTCTGTTATGACAGCTTGAGCTGACTCAGACGAGACACTCCAGGTGGAAGTGAATTTGGGGGAAACGCCACCTGGGGACACTTTTAGGGATGCAGCTCTGCCTGGGGCCAGGTACCCAGAGGATCAGAGGTAACCCTCACCACTACCTATATTCAAACTTTTTATTAATCATCCCAAACAAAAACTCTAGATCCATTAAATAATTCCCTTCTCACTTCTCCCACCCCCCAATAACACCTATTCTCCTTTATGTCTTGTAACTTTGCCTATTTTAGGTGCCACATATAAGTGGAATCATAGAATATTTCTCCTTCTGGGGGCAAATATTTGGCTTAATTCATTTAGCATGATGTTTCCATGGCCCATCCCTGTTGTAGCATATAGCAGGATTTCATTCTGCTTCGTGGGTGAGTAACAGTTCGTTGAGTGGAGATACTACCTTCCATTTATCCGTTCATCTGCTGGTGGACATTTGGGTTGTTTCCACCTTTGGCCGCTGTGAATCACGTTGCTTTGAACACGGGCATCAGCAGCTGCAGTCTTAACCACTGGGCTAAAAACTATTGTTGTGTTTTCTTCTGATTCAGTGAAAAACATTTTATCTACAAAATAGGTAAAGGAGGGGTCATTGTGTTTGAATTGAGATTTGATTCTTCCCACAATCTTTACCCACACCCTGCAGCAGCTCCGTAAACCTGAAACACCTTCCCGAACATTCTGTGAGAACGTGAGTCTGGCCCAACCCCCCCCCCCCGCCCCCCGTGCCATCCAGCTTCCTGTTGAAGGTGGCCCTCTCTGACCCCCAGCCCCACTGCAGCAAAAGGACATTATCATTCTTCCAGCTGCTCAAAGCCTCAAATCTTAATCCTCTGCTTCCCATCACATCTTATATCTGGTCTATCTGCAGCTCGCTGCAGCTCAGTCTTCCAGAATACAGCCTGACTCTGCTCCCTGCTCTCCCTCCCTCGGCCTAGCCATCATCTTCTCTGGCTGGAGCTGAAATAGACCTGCTAGGTCTCCCTGCTTCCTCCCACTGCCCCTCCACAATCCACTTCCCTCCCACTGCTACAGTGGGCTTTTGAGAACAAAAGCCAGGTCACACCATGCCTCTTTACGGCTTTCTAGCGGCTTCCCAGTCCATTTACAGTCCAGTCCAGGTGCCCTCCCTGACTCACGGTGCTCCGTATCTACACAACCCAGCCACTGCTATCCCTCCAGGCCGTCTGGGGCCTTTCCCCTGTGCACACTCTGGTCTGGTCACACTGCCCTTCCCTGCTCGCTCCTTCCTTAGGCCTTCACAGTTTGATGGGTTTGCGCCCGAAACGCTTTTCACCCAGACATTGCAGGGCTGGCTGCTTCTCACCTCCGAGGCATCTGCTCTGATGTCACCTCCTCTGAGAAGCCTCCGAGACCACCAGACAGAAGCAGCTGCCGTCTGCTCTCAGGCCCGGACATCTCCATCCCGTACAGCCTTTGTACCACTTCCCACTACCTGACAGCATCCACTGTCTTTCCTTATGTCCTGGTTCATTGTCTCTTTTCACCCTCCTAGTTGTAAACTCTGTGAGAGCAAGGGCCTGTCCTGTTCGTCATTCCGTTCGCTCCTGACACAGAGGCACTCACTTGTTGTTAAACAAAGAAAAATTAAATAAATGCACAAGGATGTGTGGCCAGGGACAGGGCTGAAGTCCCCATGTTTTCTACGGTTCACAGTGGGATACAGGCTCTGCCATTCTTTCTGTGGCCCAGGGTCTCACATAAACAATACAAATGTGGACTATCTTCTGATGGGCAGTCACACGAATGGCACTTTCTTGTCACCTACATCAGCTGCAGAGGAGAGGGTCTCTAACTAAACATGAGCCAGCATAGACACGGGCCCCCTTCAGGAAGGTGCCCACCCATGTATAGGGCTTTGGGACTCTTCAAGGGAAATCGGTCTACCTGGGGAACGGCCTCTGCTCTTAGCGGTTCCCAGGAACCTTGGGGCCTCCCAACATGTGGTCTTTTCTGCTCTGGGGAGGAGGGCCATGCTTCAGAGACAGCGCCTCCCTGTCTTGTGGTCGGGCTATTCTTGTGCCTCGGAATGCTCTCCTCCTCGGCGCTGACAGCCGCCACCTCTGCCGGTGGTGCCAGGCCTCTGGAGCCTTGCTCGCTGGGTGGCAAGGGCTTCCAAGTCCCCCCACGCCCACCTGGGCTCTGGCAGGCACTGTAGGAGAAATGCAGAGCATGTGGCATTGGGGTGGGGGGCTCCTCTCTGGAGTCGCTTGGCTCTTCCTCCTCCTGCCAAACAAAAGCTTCCTGCTCAGGCAGGGACAAGAGCCCATTTCTAATTGTGGAACAAACAGCAGACCAAGCCCTTTGTAGCAGGGGGAGAGGCAGGGCTGCTCAGGGCCTCTGCCTGATTTGCTCGTTTTTTCCCAGGCTGGGAGCAGTGCAAGAGACTGTGTGGAAATGTCCATCTTCTTGAAGAAGTGGAAGAGTCGGGTTCTGGCCTGCGGGTGGGGTCATTGTCTCTACCCCTACTCTCCACTGGCCGTGTCACCTTGCATCTGAGCTCCTCCCTCCCTCTTCCCTCTCCAGCCTCTGGACTGATGGCCCCTTACCTGATGCTGCCACTTACTCTTCCTCCAACACCCAGGCTGTCATGTCTGGATTCTTCCAGAAACTGGTAATAGTCCTCTTTTCCTCCGCATTGTTTGCTCAGTCGGCAAGAACACCATCATCATCGCCATCATCAGCAGCATCACACTCATTGTATCGTCCTATAGTTACCGTTTACCGCCTTTATCTTTATCTTTATCCCCATGGTCACCACTGACCATCATCACCGTGGATGCTATGTGTACGGCACTTTAGTGTCTTGTTTACTTCTTGTGAAGTAGTCTCAATTCTTCTCCTTATTTCACAGATGAGGATGTGAGCTCAGAGAGGCTGAGTAACCCGAGCAGGGTCACACAGCTGGCATGTGGGATGTTAACCTGATGCCAAAGGTATGCCGAGCTCCCAGGCCATGCAGCTTCCCACAACAAAGGGTTTCAGACATCAATCCTGGAGCCAGCTGCCAGAGCTCCCTGCGTCCTGGTCTTGGCTTGCCCTTTTCTACCTTTGCGACTTCTGACTTCTCCGTGCTTCAGTTCACACCTCTGTGACATGGGGGTAAACATAGTACCTACCTCCCAGGGCTGCTGTGAAGACTAAAGGAGCTGCTATGTGGGAAGCCGCGTGTCAAGTGTTTAGTATATAAAGTAGATGGCGCGACGTAAATGCTCTGTGACAGGCACAGACACAGCCCCTTCCCTCATGAGCTTCTGGTCTAAAAGGAAAGGTCATCATATGGTGGGATGACCTGAACCAATGCAGGGAGAGGAACACAGCACATGGGGGTACATGACGGGGACACCTGCCTGCCCCAGGGCTTCCACTCACAGCAGTGCCTCGGCCAGCTTAATTGTCTTATCTTAGACAAACATTTTATCTTGGATCAATTTTACATTCATAGAAAAATTGCAAAGGTGGTACAGAGAGTTCCTGTATCCTCTTCCTCCAGCGTCCCCTGTTAATCTCTTACATACGGTGCTGCATTTGTCGAAACCAAGACATTAACGTTGATAGGATCCTGTTAACTAAACTACAGTCTTTGTCTGGATTTCCCCAGTTTTCTCAATCCAGCATGCAATTCTGGATAGCATTGTTGCATTTAGCCAGCTCAGTTTTGAAGGATGAATAGGAGTTCGCCAGACATTGGTGCTCCTGGGCATGGCCAAGTAGATGGGATGCCACCTGGATGCTTTAACACATTCCTAAATGTGTTATTAGCACTGTTTTCCCAGATATAAGACAAAGGAAATGGGATCACAAGAGATGTCCATCACCTTAGCTGTTCCCAGGCACACTTCCTCCAGCCACCCCCCAATCTCCATGTATGTGATCCACTTATTCTATCTTGGCCATTCCTCACCACGGGGTGGTAAGCCACAGAGGCCACGGGTTTGGGGCCCAAGCCACAGCTGCAACAGTGTATTGCTGGCCTCATCCCGCCTGGCTGGCAGACTGGGTGTATCAAACAGCAGCCCTGAGCTAGGCCCTGGGTGCAGTGGTGGGCTCGGCTGGAGCTCCATTCTCTCGATAGGCTTCCTTCAGCCATGATGAGAGGGGATACACAGTAGTCACCCCTTACCCACAGTTTTTCTTTCTGTGGTTTCAGTCACCCGCTGAAAAGTCAGTCATTTATGGTCCAAAGATACTAAATGGAAGAGTCCAGAAATTAAAAAGCTCGTGAGTTTTAAATTGCCCATTGTTCTGAGGAGCACGATGAAATGTCGAACTGTCCTGTCCCATCGCCACCCCACCCCCACCCCCAGGACGTGAATCATCTGTTTATTCAGCATTTCGCTCTATAATCCCTACCTGCCCATTAGTCCCGTAGTAGGCATCTCAGGTATCGAGTCGACTGTCCAATCTCTCCGTGCTCGTGTTCAAGTAGCCCTTATTTCCCTCAGTAACGGCCCTGACGTGCCCGCGTAGTCATGGTAATGGTTCAGATGTGCCGGAGAGAAGCCATAAAGTGCTTCCTTTAAGTGAAAAGGTGAGTACAGTACAGTAGGATATCTTGAGAGAAAGAGACGACACGTAACTTTTGTTACAGGATATTGTTGTAATTGTTCTGTTTGATTATTAGTTGTTGCTGTTAATCTCCTCTGGTGCCTAACTGGTAAATTAAACTTTATGATAGGTATGTGTGTATAGGAAAAAACAGTATATACAGGGTTCAGTATTATCCAAGGTTTCAGGCATCCACTGGAAAGTGCCCCCCTTGATTAAGGAGGGGCTGTGGTAATCCTTTTCATGATTCCATAGAGTTTCCTTCTGCTACCATAACAAATCACCACACACTTAGTGTCTTAAAACAACATAAACCTGTGTATTTTCCTACAGTTCTGGAGATCGGAAATCCAAAGTCAGGTTCACTGGGCTAACATCAAGGTGTCGGGGAGGCTGCTTCCGTTTGGGGAGACTCTGCTTCCTTGCCTTCCCTGCGTCCAGAGGCTGCTTCCTTCTGCCATCCTCAAGGCCAGCGTCTTTTCTCCTCTCTGACCTCTGCTTCTGTGAGTACATCTCTCTCTCTTAGAAAGACTTGCAATTACAATAAGGCCCATCCGGATGATCCCGAATAAGCTCCCCTTCTCAAAATCCTTAACTTAGTTATATCTGCACATTCCCTTTTGCCATGTAAGGTCACATATGCACAGGTTCTGGGGATTAGGCCATGGACATCATGGGGGCAGGGGTCATTACTCAGTCTACTACAAGCTCTTTCTGAAAGCGGCTGAGGACCCGGGCTCTGGTGCCCACAGGCCTGGGTTTGAATCCGCGCCCTGCCATTTCTCACTGTGTGACCTCGTATTAGTGGTTGCTCTGTGCCTCGGTCTCCTCATCCGCATAAAGCTATCTCAGGGGTTCTTATGAAAATTAAACAAGCTTTCCTCTGAGTTCTAGCCAGAGAGCCTTAGCTGTAAACAACAGAAGTTGTCTTTGTGTTGCTTTAAGCAGAAAAGTAGCAGCTCATAAAGTCATCGGGGGGCTGGAAATGTAAGGTCAGAAAACGTCAGAACAAGGGAGAACTGGCAGCCAGACCCACTGCCCAAGCCACGCTCCATAACCTGCTCAGTGATGCTTTCCAAGTACCTGAGCCCTGTGCACCCAATGCCTGCTGCTGCCACTTGAGGCTCCACCACCCCAGGATCTGGCAGCCATGGGGCCAGACCCTCCCTTGATCCTGGGCTGAATTAAGCTGGGTGGGAGCATTGGATTGGCCGGATCTGGTCACATGACCCCTTCCTGGTTGCAAGGGCCTTTGGGAAAGCTGGGATCTGGCTTTCTCAGCTTCTTGGTGGAAGGCTGGCTCTCCTTCCCCTCCTGACTCATGGCGTGGGGAACTCTCCAAACACAGAAAGGGATTCAACACGCAAATTGAGCACTCTCTCAATACCAGTCATGATTATTAGTGGTCCAGGCTTCCTACTGATGGACGTGGTAAAATTGTACCCATTCCCCAGAGCTGGAGGGGGCGGTAGAGCTCCCGGTCCCTGCTGAAACATGCCTGGACATGGCTCAATGTCACAGGCGCTCTTGCCCAGATACCAGCCAAATGAGAATGTCAGCCATTCCTGGGTGGCCCACCAGTCAGCGGGACCCTGCTTGGGCTGGAGAGCCCGCGTATCTGGCTAACTTAGTCAGCTTTTGTTGGATGGAGAAAAAGAGAAACAAGGAGAGTGAGCATGAACGTTCAGCCAGGCAAAAGCGTCTGAAAGATGTTTTTAATGTGCATCAGATTATGCAGCCAAGCCAGGGGCCTCTGCCCAGCTTCCCGGCACGTTTCTGCCCGAAGACAGCTTGATGATGTGAAGGGAGCCGCGGTCAGATTGTATACCTGTCAACTGCCTCTCGGCGCTCGCTGGGGCGCGGGCTCTAATGAGGCCTGACACCTCAGGAATCCAGCAGGATGCGAAACAGCCGCAGAGGGCAGGAGGGGCGGCAGGAGGGGAGCCAGGCGGGGCCTGCCCTGGCCACTTGGGCCTGCCTGGAATGTGCCAGAGGCGCATGGGAGGAAGCCCAGTGGGCCTGGCTCCAACTTCTTCCTGGGCCACTTGCTGGTAGGATAATGAGAAAGTCATGTCACCTCTCTGAACCTCAGTTTCTTCATCTATAAAATGGGTTTTAATAGTCCCTCAAAGGTATATTGGAAGAACTCAACCTGGTGCGTACAAAGCACCTAGCGCGCGACGAGACCTAATCAGTGAACACGATAAATCTTAACAACATCGTCAACACCCTCGTCAACCTGGTTATACTCATCTGCTTCAGCTGCCTGTTGAGGTGCTTAGAATACACCAAGTGTTTCTCCACCGTTATTTTTTTTCTAGCTGTCTCAAGAGAAAATCGACACATAGCACTGTGTAAGTTCAAGGCGTACACCTGTGGATACACTTATATATTGCAAAATGAGGACCTCCATAGGGCTAGCTAACACTAACACTATCGTGTCATGTAATTATGGTTTTTTTTGTGGTGAAAACTTTTAAGAGCTACTCTTTTAGCAACTTTCAAGTACATAATACAATGTCGTCAACTACGTAGCCACCATTTTTATTGGCGCATGTCCACAGGAGCCTGCTGGAGGAATTTTTAGGGTGGCGGAGGTTTTAGAGATGACTTTGGCCAACTTCCCCATCTGACTGCTGAGGAAATCAAGTCTCAGACATTGGGGGTGGGGGGTAACTTGCCCAAGGTTAACTACTTGGTGGCAGAGGAGTTGTGACAGCAAAGAGGGGAGAGACACAAGAAGTGCCCTGGCTGCCTGGGGCAGAGGGGTGGACTTGACCCCATGACTCTAACCCCAGGCACATTAGATAAGTGTAGAGAAGAGGACTAGCCGGTGTCAGAGCATCCTACACACAGAGATGTATGGGTAAGGGCCAGCGGTCCCAGTCCTTGGGCTCCGGTAGAGAACATGCACCGTTAAACGACTGGTCCTGGGCACATAGTGAGAATGGCATTTGCAGGCCTGGAGTGGGAGAGAAGAACTCTTCTTGGGGGATGGAAGTTTTCACAGGAGCTGGTATTGAGGCCCAGCTCCAAGAAGTTCCCAAGATGAGATTCAGGGCAAAGAATCACATGTGGTTAAAGAAGAAAGCAGGACTTTAAGAAGGAGATGGGATTTGCCTGGTGCTGTGAAGGAGGAATAGGATTTCCACAGACAGCAGAGGGTAGAAGGGCAAACCTGGCAGTGGTCAGAGCCTGAGCAAAGGCATAAAGATGGGAAAGCACAGGGTGTGCTTGGAAAAGAGTAGTTCGACTTGACTGAAGAATTAGGAGCAAGAAGCAGAGTAGTAGTAGGAGATGAGGCTAGAAAGGGGGCTGCGATCAGATGGTGGGGAGCATGAAATGCCATGTCAAAGAAACTGTCCCCAGTTCCAGGTGAAGAGGGAGCCGTTGAAGGTCTGAGCGGGGTGTGGCATGCCTGGGCTCAGGTGTGTGGAGGAATTGGAGCAGGGAGCAACAGGGCCAGGTGGCCAAGGAGTGCAGGCTCTCACCACCAGCAAGATTCACCAGTGTGCATCAGCTGACGTGAGAAACGATGGACGTGTAATAGCCCAGCCTCAGCAAGCCCATTTTACTTTATTCGAGGTGCCAAGACTTATGCCCTTTCAGCAAGTCTGGCTTTCTCAAGAAGAGTTCTGCCTGGAGTGCTGGTGGTGGGGTGTGGGGAGCTACCTGCTTGGCTAGTTCCAGGTGAAAGCTGAGAAGTGATGGTAACTTGCCCTAATGACACCCGCAGTGGCTCTCATTACTCAAGGGGTTGTCTCAGACCACAGCCAGTGAGGGGAAAGGAGAGCATGTGGGGAGTGCCTAGAATTCCCCCCAGCAAATGTACATGGCTTTGCTTCACTTAATTCACATTACATGTGCGATCTCATTGAATCCCACAGCAGCTTCATGGGGGAGATGTTATTTCCATTTCATAGATGAGAAAACCAAGGCCCACAGGGATCAAGTGACTTGCTCAAGGTCTCTGCACTAGAAAGCGGCAGATCTAGGTCCCCAATTCAAATCTGTGTGTCTCTAAACTCTGACCCCTCCCCCCATATTATCACGCTTCCTCAGTCAAAGCAAACCTGCCCTACAAAGTGACATGAAGGAGCGTCCCCAGCTTCCTCATAAGGAACTGCACAGGTGAGGTTAGTGCCAATCCGTCCTCACTAGGAGTTTGAGAATTGTTAGCCGTGGCATCCAGAAACCAATGTGGTCCTGGTCAGATCCTGCTGGCCCGTTTCTTCTACGTCACATTGCTCGTCGTCCTTGAGAGCTAGAGCCCCACCTGCCAGGAGGTCACTGAGGCAGTTTCTTAGAATTCAGGCCCTCGAGGGATCTGCCCCAAGACACTTCCTCCATTAGTGGTATCAGAAGCATGCTCTGCAGCTGCAGAGGATCATCCCAAGGACCCCTCCCAGATGAGCAGTCAAAGTGCCCCTTCGAGGCTGAGTACTACCCAGAAGGCCCCATGCTACAGATGCCCTTTCCTCCAGGGGGTTTCTCTCCTCCTCAGGCAAGCCTTCCCTTAGCGGCTGCAGCTGGACATAAAAGCTGTCCATTTCCTTCTGTGTTGGGGTTTTACTGTTTAATTCCTTTCTGCCTACTTACTCTTTGGAAAATTCCTCCCCCACCATACCACCCCCGCCAAGCCCCTTCCAGCCAGGAAGTGACCACCATTCTCTCCAGCACTGGTCCCACCTCCGTCCTGCCAACTCACCCATCAACACCACCTCCCACAGCACCCAAGCTCCAGATGCTTGGCAGCAACATTAATCGGGGCTCTTTTATTGCAAGTGACAGGAACCCAGTTGAATGCACTGAAAGCAAAATGGAGTGGGGTGGGATGGGATGGAGTGGAGTGGAATGGGGTGGGATGGGATGGAGTGGAGTGGGATGGGATGGAATGGAGTGGAGTGGGATGGGATGGAATGGAGTGGAGTGGAGTGGGATGGAATGGAATGGAGTGGAGTGGGATGGGATGGAATGGAGTGGGATGGGATGGAATGGAGTGGGATGGGATGGAATGGAGTGGAGTGGAGTGGGGATGGGATGGAATGGAGTGGAGTGGAGTGGGGATGGGATGGAATGGAGTGGAGTGGGGATGGGATGGAGTGGAGTGGGATGGGATGGAATGGAGTGGAGTGGGATGGGATGGAATGGAGTGGAGTGGAGTGGGGATGGGATGGAATGGAGTGGAGTGGGGATGGGATGGAATGGAGTGGAGTGGGATGGGATGGAATGGAATGGATTGGAGTGGGATGGGATGGAGTGGAGTGGAGTGGGGATGGGATGGAATGGAGTGGAGTGGGATGGGATGGAATGGAGTGGGGATGGGATGGAATGGAGTGGAGTGGGGATGGGATGGAATGGAGTGGGATGGGATGGAATGGAGTGGAGTGGGATGGGATGGAATGGAGTGGAGTGGAGTGGGGATGGGATGGAATGGAGTGGAGTGGGGATGGGATGGAATGGAGTGGAGTGGAGTGGGGATGGGGTGGAGTGGAGTGGGATGGGATGGAATGGAGTGGAGTGGAGTGGGGATGGGATGGAATGGAGTGGAGTGGGGATGGGATGGAATGGAGTGGAGTGGAGTGGGGATGGGATGGAGTGGAGTGGGATGGGATGGAATGGAGTGGAGTGGGATGGGATGGAATGGAATGGATTGGAGTGGGATGGGATGGAGTGGAGTGGAGTGGAGTGGAGTGGGGATGGGATGGAATGGAGTGGAGTGGGATGGGATGGAATGGAGTGGAATAGAGTGGAGTGGGGATGGGATGGAATGGAGTGGAGTGGGGATGGGATGGAATGGAGTGGAGTGGAGTGGGGATGGGATGGAGTGGAGTGGGATGGGATGGAATGGAGTGGAGTGGGATGGGATGGAATGGAATGGATTGGAGTGGGATGGGATGGAGTGGAGTGGAGTGGAGTGGGGATGGGATGGGATGGAGTGGAGTGGAGTTGGATGGGATGGAATGGAGTGGGGATGGGATGGGATGGAGTGGATTGGAGTGGGATGGGATGGAGTGGAGTGGAGTGGAGTGGGGATGGGATGGGATGGAGTGGAGTGGAGTTGGATGGGATGGAATGGAATGGAGTGGAGTGGAGTGGGGATGGGATAGAATAATTGCCCAATAAAATGGGGAACTGTGGGGAGGGCAACAGGACTGAATTCAGAGTTCAAAAATGGTAACAATGCTTGTTTCTCCCTGCCCCTCCCCCCACTCTCTCCATGTGCGTCATTCTTGCCCTGGTGCATGGACTTCTCCACACGATAAAGAAAAGGCCTCCCAGGATTCTTGAGCCTGCCGCATCCCAGTCTACCCAGTCCCGAGGGAATCCAGCTTCCTGCTCCCAGTGCCCTCGCCAAGGAAGAGTGCTGAGAGGCCCTGTGAGGGTGACACGTTCACCCAGTTGCTGAGTCCAAGTGGATAGTGGGACAATCGGTCCAGCCCATGCTCACCTCCGAGGCTGGGGGCAGGGCTCCTGTTACCAGAAGAACGGAGATGGGCAGCAAACTCTGTGCCCAGCAGAGAGAAGAGTGTCCATATACCAGGGGAGGAAGTAAGGAGTAGGGAGTACCAGGCATCGGGGTACCCCTGAGTTAGCCCAGGAGGGTTCAAACAAGGAAAGGCTGCCCCACTCCCTGGGGACCTGGGAGCTGGAGGGGGGGACATGAGAAGGGGCCTGATGTGGAGAGACAGTGCAGTGGTCTTCACAGCAAAGGAGGGGCAAGAGGCCCCTGTCCCCCACGGGTTGGTGCCAAGGGATAGAAACTAAAGTGTGAAGAGGAGAGAGAGGAATCTGAGGAATGCACAGGCTGCTGTAGGAGAGGCTGGGCAGAGGGCTGGGGCGCCCTGCCGCTCACCCAGTCAGCCCCTGTCTGCCCCCCCCCCCACCTCCCATTGGGATGAGAAGAGCCCTAGCTGGTTAGAAGGTAGCGGGAGGCATCCTACCCAAACCATTAACTCACCGTGTGACCTGGGCGGCATCGCCAGCCTCAGTTCTCTGGCCAGTGAAACGAGGAAGTTGGGATGGAAGCAGCCCCAGCCTCCTTATCTTCCCCCAGAGCTGGCCCCAGCTCCTCCCCAACACCCTGACAGTGAGGGAACCCCAGAAGGTCCTCAGAGCCCAGGAATGTGCCCCAGGCCTCGGCCTACCCTCAGCTCCTCCCCGAGGAAGCTGGGGGAGCAGTTGGCAGGGTAGCTAAAGGTCCCCTCACCTCCCCCTCAACTCCCTGAACCATTTCTGCTTCCCCCTTTCTTTCCTCTGTTGGCTGCAAAGCACATGCAGATGTGGGGCTGTCTGCCACAATCAGGGGGCTCAGGTGAGGAATGGGGCCTGGCAGCCCTTGGCTTGTACTCGTTTGCCGGAGTGCAATTTCCCCGTAATTACACTTCCTAACTTTTCAGCATCTGTGAAAGATCATCTTCTGACACAGCGGAGTCAGGCCTGCGTCGGCCAGGAGGCAAGGCCCTTCGCTCAGAATCATTTTCAACAGGCAGAGAAAACACATTCGTTCTTTTCTTTCCGGCATGTACAATGTCCCCAAGAGACAAGCCCAGGGGCCCGACCGGTGGCTCCGACCAGCCCGGAGTCTCGGCGCCTGCCACCCCATCTCGCTCTCACACACTCTCTGACTCTCCCCACCGCCGCCAGCCTCAAGTCTCAGCTTCTCCCTTGTCACCCATCAAGGTGTCACTGACATTATCACCCCCACTCACAAGGTCATCCACTTAAATTCTCACCAGTCCAGCCTGTCAGTCCCTCACCGTGATACTTATAGGGTCACCTACGCTGTCACCCCTCCTGCCTCGAAACCACGTAATTCCATCCCCTCGAACCACCACCCACTCAAGGGCTGCACTAAGGTCACCTCACCACCCACAACCACCCAGTCCCCCACGGTGACCGCACTCACAGATGCCGTTTTAACTGCTCTTCCCTGTTACCCTGGGCAGTGCTAGGGCCGGCCTGACCCCTCCCACACTTGCCCTGTGCCACGTCCAACCCACAGTCAGCAAACCCCACTGCTGAGCAAATAGACTGTGAGCCAGGGAAGGCACTCCCACTGGCGTGGAAACCGAATGCCCGTGGGGCCAGTCATGCCCCCTCCTCAGGGCCTCTCTGCTCCTACAGTGCCGCAGGGCACATCACTGCTTCCAAGACCAAGAATCTGGGAGAAGTCCTTTTGTCCAGCGAAGCAGATAGGAGGCATTTGTACCCTATCCTGAGCCCACGGCAGACCTCACCCATCGTGGCACAGAGAGGTTAAGTAATTTGGTAAAGGTCACACACCTGAGAAATGAGAGGAGCCAACTTTTAAACTTGGGCAGTCTGGACTCAGTTCTTTATCTTCATGACTATGTTATCCCAACCCATACGAGCTCTCGCCCCTAGGCCGGGCCCCTGGAGCCTGTAAAGCTCCCCAGCAGAGTGAGAGATGAGAACAAATACCCTGCAGGGCAGGTGGTACCAGAAAGCAGGATTTGGTGCGGGCATGAATCCAAAGTCGGGCTCTGTTGCTTACTGGCTGTGGCATTTAGAGCAGGTGACATAACCTTTTGAGCCCCTGTTTCCTCCAGGGCAGAATGGAGACAACAGCAGTGTTTCAGAAAAGTACACAAAGCCCCCGATGCTGAATGAACGTGTGGCACAGTCTTGTTTATCTGGAAAGCAAAGTCCTTGCAGCGTTGTTCACGCTAGTTGCCAGGTGGAAGTCCATCAATGGATGAGCGGGTGAACACAATGTAGCATGTCCATACAGTGGAATATTATTCAGCTTTAAAAAGGAAGAACATTCTGACACATGCTAGATGGGTAAACTTTGAAAACATGCTCAGTGAAATGTCAGTCCCAAAAGGACGAATACTGTACAGTTCCACTTAGATGAGGTGCCCAGAGCAGCCAAGTTCATAGAACGGTGGCTGCCAGGGGCTGGGGGTGGGAGAAATGGAGAGTTGCTATTTAATGAGTATAGAGTTTCAGATTTGCAAGATGAAAACGTCCTGGAGACCTATTTCTCAGCAGCATGAATATACTTTGCACTACACATTTAAAAATGGTAAAAAATGTCAATTTTGCATTATGCTTATTTTACCATAACTTTAAAAAATCCAAGTCCTCAGAGCCCCAATAAAGGGTGTGCTGGGTGATGTGGGTGTTGAACAGAGAAGGTGGTGGCTTCTGCTGGGAGGGTCGGTCGGTCTGAGCGGAGCTGGTGTTGGGACGAGGTTTTGCTAAGGCCACCTCTGGTGGGGAAGCTCAGAGGCCGGGACGAGAAACATCTTAACTGCCCAAGACACACTCCCTCAGATGGACTCCCCATTCCCACCCTGCCTACCCCCGACCCCCACTGTGCTGGAAGGAGGGAGTGTGTTTGTGGCCATCCTGTTTGGGGGAATGGGAGGGCCACGCTGGAAGGCCGGGGCCGGCAGCAAGCAGGAGGCCAGGGCGGGAGGACCTGAGATTCCAGTGAGCCCCTGTGCTGGGCATCCAGGCACTTCTTGCCCTGGAGAACCTGTTCTGAGGGCAGGTGCCAATCCCACCAAGGGCAGTGAGGATTCTGTGAGCACTGACTATGCGTCAAGTCAGGCAGAACAGTGTGGGGAGGGGGGTGGAGGCCAGACACAGAAGGCCAACCACAGCCTCCAACCCCGTCAAGGCTTAGTGAGCCGGAGAATCTCAGAAACCCACGCGAACACTGGGCCCAGAGTAAAGCACCTGAGCATGAAAAGTTGGACCCAGCCGCTTGCTCATTCCTGCTTTGCAGTAGCATTTAGTCCTGGAAGATCTTGTCTGTCTGATTAAATCTTCACTTGGCTTAGGGGCCAGAACAAGGCCTGCCCTTTCCCATTCATTTAGCAAAAGTCCCCAGAGGCCTCTTTGTGCCCCGCTCAGGGAGAGAGGGGCCCCCCTGGCCTGTCCTCTTCTGCGAAGCTGCTCCTGCCCACCAGGGCTTGTCCTGGATGCCAGTCCTGGCTCTGCCACCTACTAGTTCTGTGGCCTCTTGGTGCCTAAGCTTCCTTAGCTGTGAGGCGGGTATTGAACAGTACCCGCTTCGTGAGATTGCAGAGCACTTCCCACCATGCTGGCACACAGGAAGTCCCCCCTAAATCTGAGCTGTTTTCGGTTTTGATCTTGTTGCATCCTCTTCTGCACTCTTTCACCTCTTCCTGTCCCTACTGTTCCTCCGAGTCTGAGCTAAAAATACACTATTGACTTTTTTTTTCCATGCATAAGAAGTGCCCATTTAGAGCAGGAAGCTGAGTCAGGTGCTGTTCCGTCAGCGGGGTCGCTGCCAAGGTGCCCCCGGGATGGGCACTACTTGGTCATTCTCAAGGCACCTGGCCTTCACGACCTCATCTGTCTTCCACTTCCTCCTTGTCAGGAAAGATGCTGCTCTTCCTAAGGTCACAGACACTTCGGTGACTTGCTTATAGCAAAGGGAGGCCTGGAACCCAGGTCTCCGGACCCCAGGCTGCACCCTTGCTGGCCCACGTGCAATGACAGCCATAGGATCTCGGACCAGGGACAGATGAAGGCGCGGTGCCGCGCCGTGCCCTGTCCTGCACTGTGCTCTTGCGCTGAAGGAGCCGCAGCTGGGAGGGGTGAGGGCTTTCCCGGTGAGCAGTGAGCAGGTGGCGTGGGAGAGGCATTCCCGCCTCACCATGTCCCTCCCTTCCCTCCTGGGGGGGGTCAGGCCTGCTCTGACCCACGCCTTGAGCAATGACCACTGCGGCCATCCTGTGGCAGGACAAATGGGGCCTGGCTTCTGCACTCTGCCTGCCTAGAGGCGTCCCTGTCACTTGCTGGAGCTGGGGCACAGCTGCTCGGCCAACTCGCCAAAAAATAAACATCACGGTTTTAGGAGTGGGCATCAGAATTTGAAACACGCCCTGTCCTGTCACCTGCCACCTGGGGGACCTTGGACAAATCCCTCCTCCCCTTTGGGCCTCAGTGGACACATCTGTAAAGTGGGTGGTTTGAAATCAAGACTTTTTAAGGCTCATTCCTGCTGGGAGAGGGATGACCCGCACCCCTTGCCAAGGAGGCAGAGGGAGCCCAGTGGAGAAACACCCATGCAGCTCACGGCCCTGCTCCTTCTGAATATGTATTCCAGGTGGGGGTGGGGTCAGAAAAAAAGGGTGACAAATTTCAGATAGCACAAAACACTAGGAATAAATAAACCAGACTAATGTGATGAAAAGCCAGGAACACCCCTGGTATTTGTGGGGCCTGGCACAAGTACAAGTGGAGGTCCCAGCCCACACTCCCCCTTCTCTCTCTCACCCCACCCACTGAGGGGCCTCCCATGCAGTGTGTGGACATGGAAAAGCTCTGTCCACCTCCTCCCTCACTCACATCATACACACCACACAGCGCCCTGGGGCCACCCCTCGGGCCTCGAGATGCTCATACCAGCACACAAGCTGGCCCATGGAGGACAGACCAGGGAAAAAGGCCCCATGCCTCTGGCAGGGAACTCCAGAGTTCTCGGGACCCTGAGTGTGGCCTGGGCAGGAGGATGTGATCTCCAGGTGGACGCAGCATCTTGGCCACGGACCCCTCACCTCCTGGGTAGGCTGCAGCCAGAGCAGGGCCTCGAACTCAGGCTCTGAGGCTGGTCCTATCGGACACCAATGGGCAGGGGTGCTGATTCAGTTTAGGTGATGAGGGAAGGCCTTCAAGGGGCTGGGGGCCCTTGAGCTGAGACCTGATTAAGAAGCCGGCAGCCCTGACAGCGCTGGAGCCAGTGGGAGCTGCTCCTCCAGCTCTCTGGGCCCACTGCCCACGCCTCCAGTCCCACCCTTTGCCCCAGCCAAGCTGGGCGGGGCCCTGGAGGGGCCACCTGGAAGCAATCTTCCCCAGCCTGCTCCCTGAAAGTGAAAGCCATTCACTTTGAAAGTCTCCAAATTGCCTTTCTTTCCAGGGAGGGAGGCTGCAGGAGTCTGGGAGAGGAATGAGGGAGGAAAATGAGCCAAGAGCCACTGGCCTTGGTTCTTCAGCACTGAGTGAGCAGCCTAGAGGTCCATGGGACCGGCTCTGCCCCCACCGCCCACTTCTCTTTATTACTGAGCACAGAACTGTGAGCCCAAGGAAGGCGTTCAGTTCCTCTAGCCGGGTGCCCTGCCTGAATGGACCTGTCACTTTCCCTCTGTGAGCCTTGGTCTTTCAGCTCCTGAAGATGAGGAATTCAGAAGATCCAGCTTCCTCACACTGCTGCCCGCTCCCATCCTGTCCGACCTCCTACAAGCAGCATTTCACAGGCACTTTGGCCTACACCCAGACAACATCCAATTATAACCCGAGCGGCCCCACATTCTCCAGCCTTTTCAAACACGTCTTCAAATTCTTCGGCATTCCTCCCATCAGGAGTGAGAACGAGGCCCCCTGGAATCCAGTCAAACTTAGCAATTGATTGGCCACTAGACTGCAGGGAGGTGACACTAGATGACCTCCAAAAATGGGTCAGGACAGAGGATGTTGCCTCCGCTGGGCTCACCCAACACTCAGGCCGAAGCCCCAAGTCCCACACTGGGTCATCTGCCACTGTGGAGCTGCCACGCTGTGCGGAGGTCCAGACTGGCTCACATGGAGAGAACGCATGGGAGCCCAGAGGTTTCTAGAAGAAATGGAGCTACCTGGCTAGCTCCCACCCAGCCCCTCCGGCCCTTCACCAGTCAAGCTCCAGCGGCTATCTGTCCATAACTGTGAGAAGCCTCAAGCTGGAACGGCTCCCTGGAAAGAGCCCTTCCTGGATTCCTGACCCATGGAGACTGTGAAAGGTATTAAATCGATTGCAGTTGTGGCTGGCCGTGGAGTTTCAGGGAGGTGTGTTACGCAGTAATAGCGATGGGAACAGTCGCAGTCTCCTCCACTGCCTGAGCTGGACATTCTGTTTGCCCCTCCAGATCCCCTCTCTGCCCTTCATTCCTTCTGTCTGGGCCACACCAGGCCAGCACCTCTTCCCTGCCTCCTGTGTGAACAGCCTCCTCAGTCTCCCCTGGCCTCTGGCTTCTGGTTGGGCTCAGCCAATAGGGGGTGCTGCAAGGAGAGGAGAACGAAGAAGGAGAGGGAAGTTGGCATTTCTTTCCTGACTCCTTCCCTGCAAGGTCAGCAAAGCCCTGCCTCCAAAGGCCAGTTCCTGTTGGGCTACCCTCACTGGACAGCTGACTTGCTAGGTCCCAATAACTGCCCCCTTGCTCCTCCAGGCCTAAGGGCAACTCCCTCCTCCTCCCCTGCCCTAGTGTTTCTCTGTCCTTTTACCTTCCCTTAACTCTGACTGTGCCTTTATAAACAGCTCCTCGTTAAACTCCCGTCTATGAACCTGCCCAAGTGTGTCCCCTGCTTTTCACTGGGGCCTTGCCAGACAGCTGATGCCCTAACAACAGCTCTGCTCAGTCACATTCCCCACCCCACTGTTCTGCGGTCCTGACTGGAGGCTGAGTGTCCGTGCTTGCACATTCATTCATTCATTCAACAAACATTTCTTTACCACCAGGCAGGGAGGTGTCTGGCCTGGTTCAGGGTCAGGGACACAGCAGTGAACAGGACCCAGTACCTGCTAATGTAGGGGGAGGGGGGAAGGGACTCAGATAGTAAACAAGTAAATAAAATATGTGATAATTCACAACCTCTTGCAGGTTGGTCAACTGAAAGAAAAAAAAGCAAGAAATAAAGCTCATGGTCGTTTACTTAGATGAACTTTCTGGAAGGTTTTGTAGGTTGGATCCATGCTGCTGTAACAAGAACTGTAGCTGGATCGAGGTCCAATATGGATGAAACCAAAATGGCAGGTGTCCTCTTCAACACTCTCTAGAATCCACATCTGACCCTCTCCCTGTGTCCCCCACACAATGAGCTCTGACTTGGGGTCCTGCTTGCCTTGAGAAGATGGTGGAGACAGTCATAGAGGAGCTTGGGGGCAAGTGACCCCAAGTCTGTCTGCAAAGAACAGAGGCGCCAGGCCAGGCCACCGAGGCCAGATCTCCCTTCCTTCCTCTGAAGTCAGGGGCAGTTCCCATGACACCAGCCCTGGCCTGCACCCCAGCTGGGCACACACAATACAGCCACTTGTTTGAGACCCCAGGGAGGCCACGGGCCTTCCTCGCCCTGAGATGGACTGGAATGAGCAAAAGGTCCCGGCCGCTTTCCCCAGTTTTGGAGAGCTGTTCCCGGCATTTCTGGTCACGGAGCCTCTGCTCGCTTGGCTTTCTCGATCCCGTCTTCTTCCCACCCGGAATTCTCACCCATTCCTCTCTGGTGCTTCAAATGCTAGCACCGCCAGTAAAGACGCCACCCCTGCCAAGGGGGGCAGACGAGGGCCCGGGAGGACGTTGAGTTGCCCAGGCTCACAGAGTTGGTGTAAGGACCCAGGAGAACGCAGGCCTCCTGGACCAGGCTCCTCTTTTCACTGGCCTAGCCCTCATTTCCTGAAGCCGGCCCAAGCCCACCCCCAGGATGTCCGCCCGGACACTGAGGCTCCTTCGCTCGCTCTCTCCCCGTCCTCGCTGCCAGAGCCCTGGCGGTGCTCTGCTCAGTGTGGCAGTTGACTGTGCCCGTCTTCTCCTCTCGTAGTGCTTGTGTGTGAGTTCGGCCTCCCCACTTCCCACTGGACCTCCTTTCTTCTTCTCATCCCTGTCAAAATTCCCAGCAGAGGCCCAGGGATGCACCAACTCTGGAATAAATGCTTCTTAGTTTGGTTAACTCATTGGTCAGCAGCATCTTGGATTTTTCCTCCCTGAGCTACCCCCCTCACCTAGAGGGAATTAGGGACTTTTATATTGAAATGCTGAAGCAAACAGAAAAGCTCAGATAGCCCGGGCCCTGGCCAGGGCATCTCTGAATTCCCAGGATGATGAGGGAGGGAGTGGGTTGGTGGGTGTCCCAATGTCCTGTGTGGTCAAAGGCACAACTCCAGGGGTCCTAGCTCTTGAAGAAGAAGTGTGTTTGTGGGGGCCCCTTAGCATTCGGCTCCAGAGATGGGTCTGGGAAAGCCTGAGGCCTGGGAGGACCCAGTGTCCATGGTTACAGGCTCCATGTGAACCATGTTGAACCCTCCTCTTTATGCCGGGAGCAATGACTCTAACCTTGGCCTTTCTCTCCTAGATGCTACTACCATTGGCCAGAAGAGCCCTGCTCCCCCGGCCCTCATTTTCCCAGCGGTTTTCCCCGGCGATTTCCAGGGTTTTCTCATTTTTTTATCTTCTTTCTTTGGCTTCTTTCTGAATTGTTTGCAAGTGATGAATATAGGGAGGATGTCCCAGAAGATCCAGCCCCTCCCTCCTTGATTGTGGCTCCTCTGCCCACTCCCTCGGTGACCTGCCGCCAGCTGGCTGCTGCCCGGGAGTGGAGAGACAAAGGTCCACTCTTTGGACTGGGCCATGACCTGTGCTCGCTGGAGTTTTTACGAATCTCGGCTATTCCTGCCTTTATCAGATTAGCTTTAATTAGACAAATGAAAATCACATGAAACAGAGCGGGAGGGAGCCCTACACTTTCAGAAGCGCCTTTCAACAAAAGGATGGGGGCAGGGCATCCATCAGGAAAGGAGAGGGGACAGCTGGTGGCGGCCTCTATTCAGGTCTGTGTGTGCACACAAGCGCCTTCCACAAAGAGGGCCAGGCGGCTTCCCAGAGAAGCACCGACTCCATCATTAACATGGAAGGAATCTTGGAATCTTCTATCAAGAAATGTTGGCGCATTTCATGAGTCACAGAGCAGATCCCTTGGGAATCTGCTGAAGGTTCTAGAACAGAGATTTTCAACCTTTTTTTGTCTCACAGCACACACAAACTAATTACTAAAATTCTGTGGCACACCAAAAAATACGTATGTTTTGCCGATCTGACAAAAAATATGGTATAATTTTGATTCATTCACACTGGACAGCTATTGTGTCCTTTTCTTTTATTAATTTGACAATCTAAGGGAAAAGAGGTCAGCTGACTATAGAGTCAGGCGTTGCATGTGTTAGAAATTCTTGCAGCACCAGCTGAAAATCGCTGTTCTAGAGCACTGCTGTCCAATAGAAATAGAATATGGGCCACAGCTGCGAGCCACATATTTAATTTAAAATTTTTAAATGGCCACATGAAAAAAATTTAAAAGAAACTGATTTATTTTAAGAATAATTTAAATGTTAACATTTTATTGGACCCAATATATCCGAATATTATCATTTCAACACATAATCCAAAAAAATTAATGAGAAATTTTACTTTTTTTTTCACACGAAGTTTTCAACATCTGCTGTGTGTTTTACACTTACAGCCCTCCTAATTTGGACTAGCCACATTTCAAGTGCTCAGTAGCTGCATGTGGCTACTGGCTGCCGTATCTAGGGTGACCAGCTGTCCCGGTTTGCCCAGGACTGCTGGTTTTAGCACTGACAGTCCTGTGCTCCGGGAAATCCCTCAATCCAGGCAAACCTGCATGGTTGGTTGCCCCAAAACAGAGGACAGAGGTCGAGACTTCCACCCCAGAACAATTCACAGATACCAGTTGCCCTAGACTTTCAAGAGGCTTGGTGCCCTCTCACTATTTTTTTGCGAGGAAGCCTCAGTCCCATTTTATTGGTAGAGTTCCCAGAAAGGGGAAGGGACTTGCCCAAAGCCACATGGTAACTTTGCAATTAGAGCTGCAGCTAGGACCCCGGCAGGCTGACTTCAGGACGCTCCATGCTAGCCCACAGGAGGTGCCAGGAGAGTGCATGGCCCGTGTCCTGGGGTGGGGCCGGTGCTGCGGCTCGGCGGTTCTCCAGGATCCGCTGGAGCTCTCTCAGCTACACAGCAGCTGCGAGCCGTGTGTCTCACACAGGATGGCAAAGGCAAAGCCAGTGTTTCCTAAAGTGGACACACACACACTGCTCTTGCTGTGTGAGGTGGTTTCATATCTAGTGAGCTCAACTCCCGTGATGACAAAGTTTGGTTCTCTCTGGAATTTTCTTCCTAACCTTCTGATTACTCGAGGAGGAGGCCACGGTATGGGGTTGGGCCCTCTGACACCGGTGCTTATCGTTAAACAGAGCCCCAGCCTCCTGCTAGGAGCAGACATCCATATGTGCTTAGGAGTTTTTTTTTTTTACTTTTTATTTTTAAATAACTACAGATTCACAGGAAGTTGCAAAGACAGTTGAGAGAGGTCTCCTATACCCATCATGCTTCCGCTAGTGGTTACATCTTACATAAGTACTCAAGTACAATATCAAAACCAGGATTTCAGGGTGTGTGTAAAACGTGAAGTCATTTTATCCAGTGCACATCCTTTTAACTGCCGCTGCCGTGCGGGTCTGCGTAGGCTTTAGTAACATCATTCCGTTTTCCTTTGGTCAGTTTTTGCTGCTATGTTCTCTTAATGCAATTGATACCATTTATCCATCTACAGTAATGATATAACATTTCCCCTTTAAATAAATGTCCTTACGTGAACAAAGACAAAAGACAAAAGGATTTGAGGAAATGTTGTGAGTAAGTAATGATACAGAGGTGTGACAAAGCTTGCAAAGGCATCACGCAAATAGCAATAATACAGGTAGTTACTATGCCCCAGGCACCATTTTAAATGTGTTATATGTATTGTCCCATTTAATCCTCGCAACAGGCCTTTGAGGTGAGTCCTGCTATTATTATTCCACTTTACAGACAAAGAAAGTAACATGTTTTAAAAGTAGAAGCATTGATTTAGACTTTTCACACACACACACACACACACAAAATTTGCAAACATGTGGACATATTACACAGATCATTTAGCAACTTGTTCAAACCCAAATCTGACTAAACCAAACCCAAAGCAGGACCCCACAAGCAATATTTCCGTCTAGGGGCCTCAGGATTATGGTAAAGCCTGGGGGTCCAGGCAGGGACTTTCGGGTCCCCCTTGCTTGCCCTCCCAAGCTCTGCTTAGGCAGAGGGAGGCGCCGCCACCCTCTGTCCACTCTTGGCAGCTAAAGAGGGGAGGTGAAAAGCCCTTGGGCTGGAACCCTCGGTCCGAGGTCTCCCCAACATCTTCCCAACCCCTGACAGCCCAGGATGCTAACTGGTCCGAGGTCATCCTAGTTAATGATCTACACTCTGATTGAATTGTAAGGTGTGAGAGCAAGCAGGGACTGCGGACACTTCTCCCTCCCATTTGGCAGAAAAGGGAGGGGAAGGGTCCAAGGTCACTGTAAGGATGGACAGACCCTACCTACCCACATGGAGACATCTGTCTAAAATCCAGGCCAGATTTTGGCAAATGTTTGTTGAGTGAGTGCATGAATAACCTAGATGTGTTGCCCACCTCCTACTTCCCTGTCATTATTCTCGTCCTAAATCAGTGGATATGAAATGTTAGCGGCATCAAGGGCTTGTAGGAAATGCACACGTTCTTTGGACATTTGGACGCAAATGTGATGCCTATGCTGGTGTCCAGAGAGGCGTTTTGATCCATTGTCTTCCTCTAGCTTCCTTTCCTGCCCTGCTTGCACAGCGCCCCCTGGCTGAGAGTCTTGGCATTATTCAGAAATCTGTGGCTCTGCTCCTCCCTTGGGACTCAGCCAGGGGAGTGGGGAGGGTGGGGGCTTGGTTTGCCTCCACCCCTCACTCAAAGGGCACACCAGGCTTAGCCTGGGAGAGCTGATGAATGTCCATTACCGCAGCAGGCCCCATAAAAAGGATTATGGGGTGTTGCTGAATTTACAAGTCTGTTCTTGTAAAGCTGCCAGATTTGGGGTGGCCACAGCCCCTATGGATGAAGCACAAAAATGAATTTTCCTTCTGCCCAGTGCCACACACCCAGTCACGTCGATGGGAACCATGGTGGCCTGCTAGCTAGAGCGCTAGACCGTGTATCCAAGGACACAATCAAGCGGAGGGACTACAGCTCGGAGCCGAGCCACTGGACGTCACCAGGCCTCTCTCTACCTTCCTATCTGTGGAGTGAAGTGGGCCTTCCTCTCACCTCTCAGAGGTGGTTGTGAGGATGACTCAAGCTAAGCCTTTGATGTTGCAGAAGTGTTAAAGGGTCCACATCAGAGAATGTGACTAGGGGATGAGGGTGTCTCCGGCATAGCAGGGGAAGACAAATGTGCTCATACCCTGCGTTCCCATCACTGCTCCGGCCCCTGTGGGTGAAGGGCATGGCATTATAGGCAGAGGGCAGGGTGTCTGCCAGGGATGAGGGAGATTCGGGGGCAGCTCTCAGAGATCCCCTGGCCTCTTTGGCACCTGGCCAAGTGGGCTTCCTGGCCATCCTCACCCATTGTCAGGCTGGCTTGTGTCTGGCAAGAAGTCCCAGGCTGGTGTGGGCTGTTCACCCTGCCCAGCCCAGGAGCACCTCGCCCAGGGCTGGATCTTCAGCACTCTTTCCTGTCTGCTTGTCTGCTTCCAGCCTAGGATCATCTGTGTCAGGCCCTTTCCAAGTGATGGAGCGCAGAGCCTGGAGCCTGTGGGAGCTGGGAAGGTGTGAGGGCATGGGGCGATTCACAGGACCCCTCACTCAGTCAGTAACCAGGCAGCCCAGGGAACAGAGGGAAAGGGGTCCCGCTGCTCCCTATAGAGCTTCATTAACGTTTCCAACAAATGCACCCAAATGAGGATTTGAATCTTGTTCCCAAAATAACGAAGAGGCCATTTGCTAGGGGTGTCAGTGAGGGCGTGGAAACAGGGGCCAGATCATCAGGGTGGGAGTGCAGCCAGGGAGTGCCGTGGTGACTGTGGCCCAGGTCATCTGCACCTAAAACTCGTGACAACGGTAATAAGGGATGAGCAGGCATCGTGTCACGTGAGCACTTTGCTCCAATTCTCCTCACCGCCCTGTGTAGCAGGGGATCATTGCTCTCTCACTTTACAGATGAGAAACTGAGGCTCAGACCCATGGACTGGCTAGCCCAAGGGCTTATAATTGGGCAATGAGGGAGTCAGCACTGAAACCAGCACCAGGGTCTCTTGGGAAAATGTCCCTAGCTCCCCAGAGGGAAGCATGTCCCCCACGGGGAGAAGGCAGAGGGAGGAAGGCCAAAATGCATTCCTCACTTTTTGGGGCCCAAAGGCCTTTCTCTGTCCCTCTGCCCATCCCCAGGGCTTCTCCCTGTCCTCCCACCTCCATCCAGGGATTTCCAAGGGCAAGATCAAATGTAGCAAACTTTCTTTTTTTTTAAGGGACCATATTTTGGAAATGTAAGTTAAAATGATTGCTTTCAATAACAGGCTTTGGCTTGTAACATATACTCTGGTGCCTTGGGCAAGGGACTTCTCCACCTTGAGTGCCTCGGGCTGTCCCTTTGGCTGTAGGGCATAGGGTCACACCCTGGGAGCTCAGTGCCTGGCACTGAGTTAATGCTCAATAAAAGTGAGGTGTTGGTGTTAGTGCAGGCAAGGGGCACCTCGGGCCACATCAAGAGGTTTCTCATGGTGGTCAAGCCGTGGGGTCTTGCTTCTGTGAGAACTTCCCACAGCTGGGTGGCCGGGATCGGGGAGACTCTGGTCAAATATCCTGCTGCAGGAGGGGGGTTTGAACCCACAAAGGAGCCTGGGGTTAGGCAGAACCCCCCTTAGCAGGAACCTGGGGGAGGAGTGGGGTACCCCAGGGGTATCAGGGCTGAAGCCCAAGTCCTGGCAACTCTGGCATCTTCTCCCCTTGCTCACCCCTCAGCGGTGTCTACATCTCATTCAAGGGCAGTTTATGGGCAGCCCTGCTTGCCTCCGGGTTCCACAAGCAGATGGGGTTGAAGCTCTCAGGGGGCCGAGGGCTGCCCACGGTCGTCCAGAGGCTGGAAGGGAGGCGATAATGGGCCTAGGCCCTGTCCTTGGTGGTATGCTGGAGCCCCACCAGCTCACACAGACTTGTTCCAGCCTCCGAGACCTCGCCGTTATGTGTTCAGGACTTCTGCCAGCTGTTGTAAAAAATTAAATGTACACACACACAGTTAAATAAACTATACTAAAAACAAAGGTAATAAATAATCAGAACTCCTGTGCAAAGAATTTCAGTCCATCTGCACTCTTATCAGTGCCCCTGAGGTCATCTGTGTGGGCGGTGGCATGCACGTGGCAGGTTACTACCAGGGCATGCATCTTTCCAGCCCTGCGCTCCCTCGTGCCACCTTGGTAGCCCGACACTGGCCTGGGGAGGGAGTATTTTCACCACAGAAATCAGCAAATCGGGGCTGTCCCCCTCCAGAGGTGTTTGTTTATCATTTATGAGCACACCACTGCCCCCAGGGACTGGGGGGCTTCCACGGGGACCCAACAGAGGGATTGGAATTGCTCTTCCCAAGTGGGATTTACTTCCACCCCAGACCTCCAGGACTTACTTTATTTTATTTTTGTGTTTAAAGTACTATAAAATTTTTTTTAAGTTTTACAATGACATTTAGAACAAAGGAGGAGTCTTCCCAACTGGTTGGCACCCATTGTTTCCCCTCCAGCCATGGGTCTCCACCCCCCATTGTCCTCAGCCCCTCCCAGCTCCTCAGAGGCTCCTCCAAGACAGGAGCTGGGAGGGGCCTCAGGGCGAGAGCCTGGGACGCCAGCCCTGTGTGCTGGTGGCTTCTATTGTGAGTGCCTGAGGATCTCGGGACTTCCTTGTCCCTGGGCCTCAGAACTCACTGGGGACCAGCCTGTTTATGGTAAATGCTGCCTTTTCACTTTGATTTCTAGCTCAGACCCTGGGGCCACTACCATGTCCCACAGAGTAAAGGCTGCTTATTGGAGTGGGGGATGGGGCGGGACTTAAGCAATCCTCTGAAGCTCTGGGAACCTCGGGGTACTTAGAGCCCAACGGAGCCTCCCAGATGCAGCCACAGGGTGTCCAAGATCACACCTTCCGGCTGGTGTCGCTGGGCTAGGGGGCCGCGTACAGCTCTAGACACACAGACTGATGAGAAAGGAAAAACAGAACTTCACCGCTGTGGGCTCCCCTTTCCCACTTCTAGCCTTTGCTTAAGCTGTTCCTCCCGACTGAGAGGTCCCCCCACCCCACGATTACACCCCAGACTCAGGGAGGGTCCCAAGCTTCCTTTCAGGGTCCAGCCCCGAAGTAAGAATACCAAGGTCCATGATATGCCTGGTCTCAGAGTTTACAAACACTTTCCCATGCTTGATTTTTTTTCTTTATTGTGTTAAAATACCCATAACATAAAACCGACCATCTTAGCTATTTTTAAGAGTGTGGTTCGGTGACGTGAAATACATTCACATTGTTATGCAGTCATCACCACCATCCATTCCCATAATTCTTTTCATCTTGTAAATCTGAAAATTTATACCTAATGAACAATAACTTCCCATTCGCCCTTCCCCCGAGTCCCTGGCACCCACCATTCTTTTTTCTGTCCTGATGATTTTAGCTACTCGAAGCACCTCCAGTAAGTGGAATCACACTGAATCCATCACTGTGTGACGGGTGTATCTCACTGAGCATATTGTTCTCAAGGTTCCACCCTTTGGTAATCAGTCCCTCGGTCAATGGACACTGTGCTGCTTCCACGGTTCAGCTACTGTGGATAACGCTGCTATGAACGTGGGTGTACAAATATCTCTTTGAGACCTGCTTCCAAGTCCTGGGGGAATAAACCTGGACGTAGAATTGCTGGGTCATAGGGTAGTTCCATTTGTAACTATTCGGGGAACCTCCGTAGTGTCCTCCACAGCAGCTGCGCCATCTGAGGTTCCCACCAAGAGCACACAAGGGTTCCCATCGCTCCACGTCCTCCCAACCCTTGTTTTATTTATTTTTTTAACAGTAACTAGCCTACTGGGTGTGAGGTGGGCTCTCACTGTGCTTTTGATTTGCAGTTTGAACTGAGTTTTCTCTTGTTGTGTTCTAGGAGTTCTCTATATATCCTGGATATGAATCCCATTTCAGATATATGACTTGCAAATATTTTCTCTCATCCTGTGGGTAGTCTTTTTACTCTGTGAATGGTGTCTTTTGATGAACAAAGTTTAAAAATTTTTATGAAGTGCAATTCGTCTATTTTTCTTTTGTTGCCTGTGCCTTTGGCGTCACATCTAAGAAATCATTGACAAATCCATGCCCTATGATTTCTCCCAAGAGTTTTACTGTCTGAGGTCCACACTTAGGTCCTTGATCCACACTGAGTTGATTTTTTTATAGTGTGAGGTAAGAGTCCAATTTCCCAGCACTGTTTGTTGAAAAGACTGTTCTCTCCCCATTTAATAGTCTTGGCAACCTTGTCGACAATCCACTGCCAAGTTGAGAAGCTGGGGTGTGTGTGTGAAGGGTATTTCTGGGCTCTCTAGTCTGTTTCATGGGTCCGCATATCTGTCTGTAGGCCGACGCCACACTGTTTTGGTTACTGCAGCTTTGTAGTAGGTTTTGAAATCAGGAAGTGTGAGTTCTTCAGTATTGTCCTTTTTCTAGATTGTTTTGACTATTCAGGGTCCCATCTCATGCTTGGTTTTACCACACATATTAATTCAGCAAATACATATTAAGTCCCCTCTCTTCACTGTGTTCTGAGCCCTGGGGTTTGGAGGCGAATAACACTAAGCCCTGGAGCTTATACTTTGGGCAACGTTCGAGATGGGCAGGGCCCCAGGCACAGCATCCCCATTTTACTGACCAGCAAACAGAGGCTCATAAAGTAGGGTCACTCACTGCCAAGTTGAGAAGCTGGGGTGAGTGGAGTCTGAGATGTCTACCTCCCTGACTCCCTCCCCCAGCCCCACCTAGCTTCTTTATCCTGTGGAGGTGATGCGGGGAGGAGAGAAGGAACTGGCCCAGAGCTGCCATGCTCTGGGGGACCCCCAGGGTGCCGCATGAATGTCTAGAGAGGGTCAACAGGCAGTTTGCTATTCATGTGTGATAGACAGCACCCCCCACTCCCGCCCCGCTCAGGAGACCTCCGGCAAAGACTAACATCACAGTTTAATATTTAGCGGTAGCAGTCCGGCATTTCCTCACCAGTTTCATCCTATCCATCCATCCCTCACAGTGTCTTTCACTTAATTCCTTGTATTGCAGAGATTGGCGGGTAGGACGTGACAGCCTGGTTGCTCATGTGCGTCCTGGAGGCAGCAGTCCTGGTACATGTTGTCTGTGACTTTCGTGAAGCCCAGCGCAGGGCCCAGCCCGTGTCGGAACTCTAAAATGTTTGTGTAAGAAATAAATGAGCACCCTCCCCCTCCATCCGGAAGTGACCTGGGCCACCTCCGTCAGATGAAGGGCACCTGTCCTCGCTGACCTGGAGTCTCACCTGGCGGGGTGGACAAGGCCTCAGGGCTGGCTGTGGATTTGGAAAGGGTTAGAGTCTGTACCCTTTCAGGCTCCAGTGGAAAGGGGAACAGAGAGCCCTGCTTTACAGAAAACCTTCCACTCCCATCCCTAATGGCTGGGCACTCCCAGGGGCTGCAGGTCAAGGGGTTTGGGGCTTCAGTGGCATCTGTGGGCATAATCCATGCACAGAAGACTGATTCCTTCCTCCTGCCAATCACAGGCGTAGGGGAAACCAAGGCCCAGGGAAGAGAAGCCACGTGGCCAGTTTTAAAATCCCTTTAAAGACACTACACCCTGGATCACGTTTATCTTGCACACACAGATACATAAATATCTCTCTGAGGCCCTGCTTTCAATTCTGTTGAATATATACCCAACTTGGGGTTGCTGGATCACATGGGAATTCTGTTTCCAATTTCTTGAGTAACCGCCATAGTGTTTGCATAGCAGCTTCACCGTTTGACATACCCACCCACAGTGCCTCACGCTGCCCCTCTAAGGCAGATTCTGTCATCACCCCTGTGTCACAGGTGTGCAGAAGATGCTGGCTTGCCCAAGGCCGCGGAGGTGAGAGGTGGCAGCCTGAGTGCAAACTGGCTGCATGGCTGGCCTTCCTGACCCCGTACTATGTTACCTCCCCTGAAATGGTAAGGGTAACCTCTCCTTCCTGGGCTCACCAGAGAGTTCAAACAAGAGGGTCTGGGGGACACTGTGGTGCCATGCCAGGCCCAGGGTGATGCCCAGTAAAGAGTCCCCCTTCAAAGGGACAAAGCACACTTTTTAAATCAATACCCAGATACTAATGGTAATGGAGTCCTTTTGCTTTTCAGGATTTTTAATGAAAAATCATACCCTTACCTAATACCGTCACATACCCAAAGCAAAGTCTACTCATGTGTGTATATGTTGGTGTATACATCCTTCAGATCAAGAAAGAGAATATTTCCGGCACCCCAGAAGGTTCTCTTTGGCCCCTCCCAGCCAGTGCCCTCCCAAAAGTCAGCATCGAATGAGAAGTCTTTAAGTCCACATGCACGTGATGTAGCCCCTCAATATGTGCTGGCTGTTCCTGTTGTTGTTGTTATCCTTGGCCCAGTTCCCAGAACCTTCTGCCAGCTCAAAGCCACGCACCAGAGGGCAATGCCCAGGGTTGCTTTGGGGAGTCACTGAGGTGTGCCATCCCACAAGGGAGTGCCCTGCAGGCTTGCTGTCACCAGCCTCAGGTCTCATTTGGGGATTTGAAGGACTTCTGGTCTTCAGGGTGTCCCCCCGTGAACATGCCTGCACCTGGGCAGGTGTGAGCTGTCCACTTTGACCATTGAAGCTTCTGCATTCATTCTCATTTTTTAGATGAAGAAACGAGGCTCTCTTTGAGCCAGGCCTGGAACGAAAGCCCATGAAGGTACCCATTGCTGCGGCACCAGGAGGTTGCTGGGAGTTGTTGCCAGTAGGTGGGAGGCGCCCCGGGAAGCAGCCATTTTTCTGTCGCTTTTAGGTCAGAACAGCGGTCTGTGTGGGCAGAGCCCAACCCCTGGCCCCAGGGACTACATCTGAGCTCCCTCCTGAGGCCACAGTCCCAGGCAGTGGCCTGAGGTGAGGTCGCTCTGCCAGGACAGCCTCGGCCCCACTTGGCTCCTTCTCCCTCCCACTCCGAAGGGCCTCACCTTCCCTGTTTCCCATCAGCGCTTCGGCATCCATAAAATATTAGCAAAATAGGTTGAGTATTAGGTAATGACTGTCCAATTTATTTTGACAGCAAGAACCAGAGGGAGGAAATTGACATTGGTGATTTTACTTAGGCCCTGACAACTTTAATTAATCTTTACTCCTTTCCCAGGGAGCCGGGCCCTCTAACCGCTGTGCTGAGCTCAGGTGGAGGCCCCCTGTGTGTTCACCACCCTCAGCAAGCATGGGCAAGGTCACCAGTCTGGGGAGTCCTGAGGGACCCAGCATGGCTCCATCAAACCAGGAGCTTGTCCTGCGTCCCTCCAGGCACCCTCGCCAGCCAAGGCCAGCCTCTGCATCCTCCTTAGCTTCCCCAAGGTAGGCAAAGGGAGCCAGAAAGCAGGAGCCTCTACCCATTTCTCAGAGGGGAACACTGAGGCCTAGAGAGGGGCCTCGTCTCACCTGAAGCGTGCTGTGAATCTGCCCCAGAGTCCTCTAGCGTCTCATAGGCCACCGCACCTCAGCAGCAAGGATGGCCTTGTCCTGTCAGTGGCCCTCAGTGGACCCACCAAGGAGAGGGCAACAGAGTTTGGATAATTTAAAACCCGGGCCCCAAAATGCCATCCCAGGGTTTACTGGTTAGACAGCCCAGTCCCTCCAGACTCTGCCTGGCTGTCACAAGGAAGGGATTCAGGCCAGAAAGGAGAGAAGCCTGACCAGCCAGCACCGCCCACCAGTACCCAATGGCCTCCCCTGGAAGCCACCCACCCCATCCCTCAATCACCCAACAAAAACTCCACCGACAAATAGTAGGTAGTTTGCTCCTTCCCAGGCTCAGACATCTCGACAGGGGACCCCCCCAAAGACCAGAAATCCTACACATCCCCAGATAAAAACTGAGGCTGGTGACAAGGGACCTTCAGGGCCCCCTAAATAGGTTTGCATGCTTCATTGACTAATCAAACCAGCCCTGGGCGCCACTCTTTAGTGTGTGGCTTTGAGCTGGCAGAAGATTCTGGAAAGTGGGCCAAGGACAACAGCAACAACAGCCACAACAACAGCCAGCACATATTGTTGCCATCTGCTGAGCCCTTGACTCTCAGACGAGCACTATCGCATTTGGGGTCCTCCAACACCCCTGTGAAGGGTGTACCATCCTTACCCCTTTCTCAGAAGCAGCAGCTAAGATACAGTGAGGGTAAGTCAGTTCGCCAAGGTCCCACAGTGGGTCAGTGGCAGAATAGAATGCAAGGCCAGTGCTCTGTCTCCCCAGCTGACCGGTTAACTGGGGGCCCCAGGCCGCCGTCCCTGAGCTCCTATGAGCCGCCCCAGCCCCTGTGCTTCCCAGCTCCCTGCACTCAGGCCTGGACTCTGTCAAGCCCCCAGACCTGTGGGCAATTAGGCAAGTCCCCCAGGGGTGTGTGACTCATCCCTCAGCTATGTGAGGACCAGGGAGAAGGGCGAGGGGCGGCCCCCTCCTGCCTGTCCACTCTAATTTTAGGTGGTATTGTCCAAATCCTGCACGGTTCCCAGGCGTGGCATGGGTCCAGGGGAAGGAGAGGAGGTTGGACACTGCCCCATTGGCGGGAGGCACGTCGCTCATACCCATTCCTACTTGGGTGCCTTCACTGGTTTTATGAGCCTCTGCGTCGTGTTCCCCATAAAATGGGGACATTTACGCGCGCCACACGGGGGTGTCCAGAAGCTACAGTGACAGGGCTGGGGGATGCTCTGTGCTGTGAGCTCCAGGTGTCGTGATCAGTTACTGACATGACGTCAGGGGTGTTCCCATTAGGGACATTACCTTGAGAGGTTTCTGGATGTAGCGAAAAGAATACAGGGCTTGGGGGCCCACGGCCCTGGTTGGTACCCGGCTGCGCCTCTCACTGTCCGGGTGTTCCTTAGGCTGCAGCCTCAGGTTCCTCATCTGCAAAATGGGCTTGATAATCCCTCCTGTGCAGCGTTGTTTTGATTTAATGAAATAATTATGTAATCCATTTCCAAGAACTAATATATTGTAATGCAAGAGCAGCATCAGTAAGTGTCCGGCACTCTGTGCAGTCAGTAGCTGGCGTTTTCCCACCTGCTGGCCTCATTTTGGACCCATTCTTGTTTTGCAGGTGAGGACATGAAAGCTCAGAGGGTTAAACAGCTTGTCTGGGGACATGCAGCTGGTGGATGGCAGAACCCAGGGTCCAGGATGCTCCAGCCTTAGGTGAGAAAGAAGTCGGAGTCTCAGCTTTTTCCTCGCGTGGCCTGGGCCTGGGGCCTCCTGGGGTACCCGTCAGGCCTCCTTCCATCCCACCCTCTGCCACCCCGCCCTGTCACCCCAGGGCCCTGACGTCCCATGAAGGGGGCAGTGTCAGCCCTGGCACCACATGAAAGGCCCCACGCTGCCCTGGGAGCCAGCTTCGCACTCGGGGACGCCTTCCCATGGAAATGTGTCAATAAGTCAGTTTGATCCCATCAGCTCTGTGTTCCCACAGCCAGTTCCCGTCTCCCGCCCTGTGGCCTGCCCGGCAGCTGCTCCCGGCCTGAGGTCTGCGGTGACCCAGTGGCTCCAGAGGCGGGAACCTCACTGCAGCATTTTCCATGGATTCATTTCCAGCAAACAGAGGCCTCACCTCTCCATCCCACATGCTTGAGGGGGGATGACCCCCCTCACCCCAACAATGACACTGGTAAGGGGCAGTCCCAGAGCCTCTCCTCCCCTCCAGGGAGTCAGCAGTCAGAGGTTCAAGGTCAGGAATAGTTATAGCCCTTCTGTCCTCTGTCCCACAGCATCATCTCCTCCACCCCACACCATCATCTCCTTCACAACTGCTCCCGGGTGGAATCCCGCCACTGAAATAGGCCCTCTGCGCAGACATCGCCAGTACCCAGCAGAGACTCCGCAGGAGAATAGGGGGAGGGAAGCTTTAGGGAAAAACTGGAGGCCACCCTCGGTATTTTCTACCGGGAAAATACATTGCAGGGTTTGTTTACTCATGAAGGTCTCAAGAACAATGCTCCAAAGGGGGGAAATTGTTCCGGGCAGACACAAGTGAGCTCTCAGGACTTCCACACAAGGAAACTGTCCCAAGGGTCCCCAGAGAGGGAAAGAAACAGAAATAATCACCAGAGTTGCCGTTAATCGAGCATTTGCTATGCTCGGCTCCTTGCGTTCGCGGTCTGGTTTACTCGTCCCGCACTAACGTCCCGGTGAGGAAACCAAAGTGTGGTTGCACAGATCCAGGGCCACAACTCCCTGAGCGGTTTCTACTCCCCACGTGCCCCCGACAGGAAATTCGGTGTGACCGGAGCCCCTGGACCTGCACAACCACGCGGCGCTGTTAGCATGGGAGCCCAACGCCTGGCTCAGACATAGAGAATGTATCCTCCTCCCCCACCGGATGTAGGCCGGTGGGTCCACAGTGAAGCCTGAAGCAGTCCTCGCCGCGAGCAAGGAGCTACTTGCCGGTCCTTATTGTGTGGCTCCCGCCCCTCCCAGCTGTGCCGAGGGCCGGGAGACAAGGGGACTGCAGGAAGGAAGTCAACTCATTCCGAACCTGGGGTGGCCCTGCCAGATGCTGATGGCTGTTGGACATTAGCAACCTAGCCAAGGTCATTTTTCCAGGAATGTTTGATTTTTTCAGAGAGGGGCAGCAGATCAAAGTGTCCTGCCATCCCAGGGAGACCGGAGCCCCCTCGCTGACTCCTTTACCAGCAGGGGCTGAGGCGGACTCTGGGCAGTCCCCGCCATGGGGACACTTGAAGACATCCCCTGCAGAGGAAAACTGTCCTGGATATAATGGCACCTGTGAGACACGAAATCATCAGACAGAGAGAGAGCTAGCGTGTACAGTCACACCTCGGTACTCATCAGCTTCAGAGCTCGTCAAACCCTGCACTCGTCGCATATTGCGAGAAAAAAAAGTCTCAGCCCTCAGCGTGTGCTCGGGACTCGTCACACCTGCTAAAACTCGTGTGCGTCACGGCGCCGCCCACAAGAGAAAATGCTTCATCACTGTCGCTTGCTTATTACCCCTTGGTTTCGGCACTCATCATGAGTGCCAGAACACATTTATGACGAGTACCGAGGTACCATCGTACATCGATTTCACTAATCGTAATATTAGAAAAGTAGTATTGGTAGTGGTCACTTATTGAGTGCTTACAATGTGCTAGGCACTGTTCGAAGCACTTTATGCTGCAAACTAACCCTCAAACAACCTTACGAGCACAGCAGTATTATTATCCCCATGTTTTAGATGAAGTGATTGAGGTTCTGAGAGTTTAAGCAACTTACTCAAGGTCCCACAACTGGGATTTGACGAGGAACTAGGCAATTTGCGGTTTTGTTTTCTCAATCAGGTTCAAAGAGGGCTCTCTCTGGACTCCACCCTCTCATTCATTTCCCCAGCATTCGTGGGGGGCTACTCTGGCATCAACAAGGACAGCAAGAGGTGCCCCAGCTCACGAGGACAGCTCTGGGTACTAGTAGCAGCATGTGAGTTGCCCCTACCTCTCATCTGTTCTCCTCTTTTTCATAGTAATATAATTGAAACTAGATACATGGTGACATTTCCCAGCATCCTTTGCAACTCAGTCTGGCCATGTGACTTAGTTCTGGCCAATAGGATGCAAGCAAAGCATAATGTGAGTTTCAGAGCCTTGCCCTGAAAAGGGCCAAGTTTGGATATTTGCCTTCTGCCTTCCCTCCACCCCTGTAGCCGAAAGGTGGCTGGAATTGAAATAGCCACCTGGAGCCATGTGACAAAGATGTTAAAGCTATTTCACCAGCTCTGGACTGTTACGTGAGAGAGGAATGAAATTTTACATCATTTAAGCCACTGCATTTTGAGGTCTCTGTTACAGCTGTTGACCATCCCCTCACTAGTTCATTGCTGAGAGGATCTCATTGTCTGTTCCAGCCCCCTCTTCATCCATTCATTCATTCAACAAACATTTGTTGAGCAACTATTATGGGCCAGGGACCTTTCCAGCCACTGGGGATACGGGAGTGGACAAGACCAGGAAGTCCTGTGCTCATGGATCTGACAACCCAGCAGAGAAATACAAAACAACAACAACATGAAAAGAATTGTTGCAGTGGGTAACAACTATGAAAACAAAACAGACTTGGGTGGGGGCATTTCTTTAAATTGCTGGGTCAGGGAGGGCCTCTCTGAGAACGGGCCATTTGAGCTGACACCTGGATGACCAGAGGAACCAGGCAGGTGAAAGGGGAAATGGGTTGCAGAAGGAGGAAACAGTAAATGGCAAATGAGCCTTGAGGTTTGAGGAGCAGAGAAAAGGGAGAGTGGTTGGAGGAGGGAGGGGAGTTGAGGGGCAGGGGGAGGGGATGAGGTCAAGGGGAAGGCAGGGGCCAAGTTTTATTACCTGCTAGGTCATGGTGAGGGGTTTGGGTTGTATCCAAGTGTGACGACAAGCAATGGAAGGTTGAGCAGAGCAGAGATGTGATCTGATTTACGTCTTAAAATGATTATTCTGGCTGCTGCATGGAGAATTGATTTGAGGGTGGGGAGGAGCGCTGGCAAAAGTGGAAGGAGGGAGACCAGCAGGATCTGCAGCCAAAGAGGAGAGAGATTACAGTGAACTCAGGTGAGAGCATTGGAGGAGAGATGTGCCCATAGAGGATGCATATTGGAGGCCGCATCTTCTGTCATATGCCCCCTAGTCCTGTCCCCAAGACTATTTGGAAAGGCAACATTCAAGAAATGTGTTTCCCACAAAGAGGCAGAATTTCAATCCAGGTCTGTCAGCCTTGAAGTTCAAGGCTCATGCTTCCCTTCATGGGAATGGCCTCACTGGAGATTCTTTACTCTTAAGCCTCACTTGCTCTCTTCAGAGATGTGGAAAGGCCCAAACTCTTCAGTGTGCACCAGGGTCACCAGACATGCTCTCCTGCAAAGTCCCTCACTTCCACATCTCATGAGTTGATCCGGGATGATGCTCCCAGTTAACACGCCTGCACACAGAGATGCGGACAATAGCCTGTGCGGGTCGGAACAGCAGGGCCAATGAGAGCCCCAGCTGACACAATCTGTGAGGAAGGAGAAAGGAGGAATGTGCAGGCAAACTCAGGACTGCAGTCGTAGCTCCAGAGGAATTTACTCCAGAGGACTAAGTTGGCAGTTAATGTGAGGAAGAAGAAACTGAAGAGAATGGGTGGACATGCTGGGCACTTGTTTTATGCCAGGCACTGTGGAAAACCTCATACATACCATTTCTCATTTAATCTCCCCCACAGCCCCACGACCGGGTGCCCTGATGCCCACCTAACAGATGAGCAGGAGCTGGTCGTCACCTTGGCTTTGTACCAAGTCCGCAGGAGATGTCATTGACCCAGCTGTTGCCCAGCAGTACAGATTGTCACTTGCGTTGGAACACCTGTGTGCTTGGGCAGGATTCATCCAGTCTCTTCTAAATATTTGTGGGGAGAAAATGCAGACAACTGTAATTGAACAAGAATAAAATAATTAAAAATAAATAAGTCACACACAAAAAAGAATTTCTGCTAAAAATAAAAAATAAAAAAATAAAGATTTACGTAAGGTCATTTGCAGCCAATGACTTAAACAAGAAGAACTAATGTCTTGTCTGTATTCATTCATTCATTCACCAAGTATTCCCAGGTGCCTGCTGTGTTTCAGCTACATATTAGGCACTGCCTTCTGGGCCTCATTGTCTATTGGATGAGACAGAAGCTCATAAAACGATTGCGCACACAAATATAGAATGACTTCTATATGGGTAACTGCTTCAAAGCAGAGAAACTTGGTGTTGGGAGAGTGAACAAAGGTAAGATTTGACTTAGTCCAGGAAGGCTTCCTGGAAGAAATAAAGTCTGAGCTGCAAACTAAAGAAAAAGTGGGTGTCCACTAGGTCCAAAAAAGAGGGGGTGAGGAAGCATGTCTAGGACAAAGAACCAGCACACATATATACGATGGCAGTGCAGCTGGAGGGGCCTGGGTGACCAGAGGGGAGTGGGAGTGGTTCAGGAAGGAGCTGGGCCGTGTAGGGACTCCGAAGCCACAACTATGATTGCAGACTCTTTCCTCAGAGCACCTGGGAGTCACCAAGGGATTTAAGCACAATGGGGTAGGGTAATCCAATTTATGTTTCCAGGTCATTCCAGCAGCCATGAAGAAAATGGATCTGAGGTATGTATAGGAGAAGGTCCTTGAAAATAGAGGATTGCCAATGAGTAAGGCATTTCTGGGGCCTTGACATCATGCAGAGCTCAAGGGCATCTACAGGATTAGGAAAGGTAAACAGTGAGGGGCAGGACCAGAACCCAGGGGTCCTGTGCCCAGTCCAGGGCTCTCTCCCCTCTCCAGGGTGAATGGTGACACATACAACGTGACCCTCACAGCAGGACAAGATTTTGCCACCTTTCCCACCTTACCCGGGGTTGGTCTGAAAGGGGGTACTGAAGTAAGAGATGAAGAAAAGGCAAAGGGGTGACGGGACGTGGTAAAATGTCACGATCCCTTGCTGGGCTGAAACCACGTTGTTTTTTTCCCCTTGTTTTCCAAATTAACTCAACATTCCAAATGAATCCAGAGACTTAGTTGGGGGCCCTTTCATGTGGATTGAAACTCATAAAGTGCAGTTTGCTGAGTTGCAGGAAAGCAGAGAATTGAGTCCCACCTCCTCCCACTTGGCACCACCCTGGAGGGTCTGGAAGAGAGAAAACTCTTGGGACCGTGCCCGAGTGGATTTTGGGCTCCATGCGTCAGACTCGGTGAAGGACTACAGGGAGGAACAACAGAATTTAGAAGCAGGAAAAAAGGTCAGAGGTCGCTGCAGCTGATGCCATGGGGAAGAAAGCTAAACTGTAAAACAGCAGTACTGGGGGGCTGGGGAGCCCTTTAGACTCAACGAGCTAAGCATACGGGGAGGGCCCTCCTCAACAGGCTTCATTGATGAGCCCTCTGAGAGTGGAGCCTGGAGAAGGAGAGTCTTCCCAAAGTGAAAAGGATTTTGTGGCTGGAGCTGTGGGGTTTGTCTTTACAGATGGACCTAGTGTTACCAAGAATGCGTAGACAAAGTATGCAGAGAACCAAGGGCCAGATTTAATAAAGAACTATGATGAGATCTAAAGGGCTGGCTCCTGTAGGTTTAATACTGCCACAGTTATCATTCGGCTCTGCTGGCTCTCCTGTACCAGCTGGCTCGAGGGTGACCTGTGGCACAGACTCTAGGTTAATGCGTCGCTTCCTTGGGAGATACCACAGGGGGAACTTTGGTGTTCCATTGTCCATGTCTGTTTTTGCATCTAGAATTATATGAACGCAGCTTCAGCCCAGCAGCGTCAAGAGACCGGAAGAATTTGTACAACTCTGGGGTTGCCAGTGGGTTGGACACGTCATCCAGAGAAAGGAACGTGAAGGCCTGTTCCAGTGCGGGCTGCTCACTCAGGAGGATTCTGAACAGGCCCGCTGAATGCACGGCCAGAGCGGTGGTGGGGAGGAACGTGTGCCCTTCTGGGTCATGCTTCAGTCCCCCTGACTTTCCCCCCATCCAGGCGTTATGAATTGTGTCCCTCCCCCACTCACATATTGAAGCCCTAAACTCCTCCCACCCCAATGTGACTGCATTTGAAGACACGGCCTTTAGAAAGGTAATTAAGATTAATGAAATCCAAGGGTGGGCCCTAATCCAATGTGACTGGTGTTCTTATAAGATGAAGAAGAGATCCGAGGGACGTGTGAGCACGGAGGAAAGGCTGCGTGAGCACACCCAGTGAGAAAATAGCCATCTGCGAGCCCAGCAGATGAGTCTCACAGAGACCCAACCCTACTGGCACTTGACCTTGGACTTGCAGCCTCCAGAATTCTGAGAAAATCAATTTCTGTTGTTTGAGCCACCCTGTGGGTGGTATTTTAAGGCAGCCCTAGCAAATTAATACACCAGATGTGAACCTCGCCTTCCTTCTGCCACCTATCCCTACAAAGAGTAGCAGCCTTTGCTCACCCCCAAACACTTGGAATGACTCCAAGTTTCCCAGAGTCCTCTCCCTCCACCGTTGGACAAGCCACTCAGGAATGAACCCTCAGTCAGTCCCGTGAGGCGAAAATGGCCTTTCTGAGCAGAGGCAATGTCTTAAATGTGCATAGTGGTTCTACGTGAGAAATTGTCTTTGGAAGAAATTATTTTTTAACTTTAATAAAACCACTGATTTAAAAAATGCACTAAAGATCGTCAATAGATCCCAAAACTAGTGTGTAAAATTTGAGGATTCACAGGTGCTCAGAGTCTCAAAGTATCTTCCCACAATCCCTCACTGGCTCCACGGGAAAAACAGTACCACTGTATCAGAGAGAGCCGGCAGACGCCTCTTACTCGAGAAGATGAAGTCAACACCCACAACGACGGTCACACAGGGTTGCGTGTCTCCTGATGTGATGTGCTGAGAAGGGCAAAACCTCACTGCGGGGACGTTCTCGTCACACATAGGTCAGATCTGTGCAGACAGACACGTCACACAAGCCCAACCTGAGGAGCATTCTATAAATAAGCAGGCTGCTCTAGAAAACACCCATGAAAGGCTGGGGACTAATTTAGGTGAAAGGATTCCAAAGAGACATCACAACGTAATGTAATGTGTGTGAGTCTGGATCAGAGTCTGGATAGGAATAACGTCTGTAACTTACTCTCACGTGGTTTGGAAAATTAGTGGTCATATGTGCATAGAGAGAGGCTGATAACACGAGAGAGCAGATGTTAACTTGGGTGAACCTGAGGAAAGCGTATATAGGCTTCTTGGTTCTGTCCTTGCAACTTTTTCTATAACGTCAAATTATTTTGAAACAAAATGTTTTATAAAAGTCAGGCACTCTACAGGAGTCCTTATAAATGATCCAGGATAAAGCTTTAATTTGTGGGGTGCGGGACGGGAGTCAGACTTTTCCCCACTGCTAAATACCAACATGCTTCCTTTCAAAAGATAATAAAATGTGTGTAATTGTTGCTTTCCATGTTTGCCTTGACCGCCAGGAAGCCATTCCATGATACAAGGATGTATCAACTTGGACAAGTTACTAAACCCTCTGTATCTGTTTTCTTCATTTGTGAAGCGGATACAATAATGGTACCTACTGCCGGGGGGGGGGGGGGGGGGGGGGGGGGGGGGTAAGGATCTAAAGAACTCGACACAACAGCTGATGCAAAGTAACACTTCAGTTGTCTTTTTTGTTATTGTTGTTGTGATTTTTCTATGACTCACTCAACCCTCTGTACTAAAATGAGCTTGTGGCAGGCTCCCTGAAATCAAGAAAACTGAGCTTGCGAAGGAGAATTTCTCACGTATGCATCATCGACACAGTGTGAGCTCTTGCTGTAGGATAGTCCACGTGCCCTCAAAACGTGGCCACAAGGACAATGGGGATAGTGGGAACAGAAAGAGCTTTGAAACCAGACACACTGCGATTCCAATTCCAGCTCTGCGAACGCACTCGCGATGTACCTGTTTGATTCAGGAAGGGTGGGGTTGTGCTGCGGTAACAAACGCCCCGGAGATTCAGAGGCTTAGAGTAAGGCCCATTTCTCACTCGTGCAGCATGTTCAGTACAAGCTGGTGGGTGCTCCACGATATCCTCCCCCCAGAACCAACACTCTAACAGGGGTTTCCACCGTCTGAAATGCCATCACTTGCCTAAGCAGTGGCAGGGGGGAAGAGCTCACACTTTATCAGCTAAAGCAAGTACTTGGCCACAGATAAACCTAAAGGAAGTACCACCCTACCAGGCGTCATGAAGTTCCACCAAAAAATATTTAGTGGACTACACTCTTGGTGGGCACAATGCCCTTGGGCAAGTCTTTGTCCTCTCTGCGAGTTTGTTTTCTCTCTGTAGAAGGAGGGAGAATAATAATACTCTACATCTCAGCACCAATGGGATGACTGAATGAGATAAACTGAAAAAAGCACCAAATAACCTGGGTCAGAAACATAATAGCTACTCATTATGTAGAAACAGTGTAATAGCAAATTACACTGTTTGTCCTCATACCCCAGGTGTCCCAAAGGGGCACCTCCTTCTAGATCTAGACAGACAGACAGACAGACAGACGGAGGGATATCCAGTAATTACTTTTAGGAAAGTAAAAGACAATTGCAATAAGAAAGGGAGACTATTTGTTTCATGGCGAGGGGGTGAAGACTGAGTTTTCTTGCTCTAGGTCCTTGGGTTTCAGGACCTATCTGGCAGGCAGTGATCTCCAGCCAGGATCGCACTGACGGGGTGTTTTCATCCATTTAGTGCCTACTGTATGCCGAGCCCTATGCGATGCACAGCCTGGCTCAGACCCTGTGCGAGCTGTAGGGGCGTGGAGAAGGAGGAGAGACATGTAAATAACCTCACACACGAGCTGACAAAGCGATGAGGGCAGCAGTGCTAAGTGGGGGCAGAAGGAAGAAGCCCCTGGAGTCTACACTGAGCTCCTGGAGCGTGGCGGGGTGGGGGTAGTGATGGGATTATGACCCTGTCGTCTGCGGGCGTTGCACCTGTCCTCCTCTAGTCGCTGGGCAGGCTGGTGTCATGGAGCCAAAGGTCTCGGCAACCAGCAGAGGCCAGGTGCTGAGTGTGCTCACAAGGTCACCGAGCAAGTGGCATCTTTGGGTCCAGGTTGCGCTTGAGCCACACAACCCCCACCCCAGACTAACGCCTGTACACAGCACCCCCCTGTGGGGTGGAGGGGGATCTTAACTTTTCTTTCCTGGCCTGTCTCAATTGTCTAGTTTTTCTCCCTTTAATATGTGACTGCTATTCTCTGTGATTTTTTTCTGACATTTAAAAAAACACTTCTGTAGGTTGTGGAGTCACTTATGCCGGCGTTTCACCGGCTTCAGTCATCTGCACACCGCATCTGCTGTTTTCACCACGTGTACTATTTAATCAATGCTTACTTAAAATTCATCTGCCACCAACCCTCTGATTTGTTTAAACTCATTTACCTCCTCAGGCCTCATTTTACTCAATAACACTGATAAACTAACAGGTTCACTCCGATGACTACATTTTTTTTGTACTACACACTGAAGGAAATACATAAGGATTAAATTTTTAAAATCATTCCCAATGGAGGGGGTACCAGGTATTTAAAAAAAGAAAACAAAAACAAAAAAACAAACACTGCTCGAGCCACATGTGAAGAGCAGGCTGCTCTGGGGCGGGGAGGGAGAGGGAAATGGAGCTCTGCAACAGGTGAGTTTTACAACCTGAAAAATGATAGAACCTCTCTGGGCTTTGGTATCTCCATTTGCAAAGTAATGAAACAAGAATCCATAGCTTTTCGGGCTGTGTGAGGATGAAATGAGATGGTGTACATAGGACACCTATTACAGAGGTTGGTTGTGGCTACATGTCTCCCATGGTTTCATTCCATAAATAGCAGGTAAGCCCTGAGCTCAGTGCTATGGAGAATTTAGAAGTAAATAAAATAGAATTGATACCCTCCCAAGAGTTTGCAACCCAGTCTTCCTGTACAAACATACCTAGAACACACACGCACGAAAAGAAGTCTTAAATATCTGTTGAGCAGTTCAGGCAAAATGCAGTGAGAATCTGAAGGAGGAAAAAGGAGCTCCTAGCTGGAAGATCTGGGAAGGCTTCATGGAGGAGGCACCATTTGAGCCAGACAGCAACCAATGGGCAAGATGTGAGTGTGCAGAGCTTCCAGGGGGGCAATCCAGGGGGAAGGGAAGGACTTAAGCATAAGCACAGAGGTAGGAAAACTCAGAGCCCCCTTGTCCTTTGGGTGCCCCTCCCATCTGGAAAGAGGAGACTTTCCTCTCCACCATCCTCCATATCAGCAAAGGGCTTCCACGGAGGTGCTCTGACCTGGGCCACCAACATTCCCTGGGATCTTCAAACTACCTGGTGGGTCCATTCCTGCTCACCAGTGTCACTCCTCCCTGCCCTGCCTGCCAGTTTCCTCTTCCGGTCATCCTTGGCCCACTCGAGGACCCTGAGTGCAGGAGTCAGGACTCAGGGCGTGGTAGAGAGGTTCAGGCTAGAAAAGGGGGGCTTACGGAGACATGATTGCCACCTGCGCATGTCTGCCAGGCGGGCCGGGGTTAGGCTCCCTCTGTGAGGCCCTGTGCGGATAGAAGTGGGATGAGCGAGGGATGCTCACTCAGAGGCACAGCTCTCCCACCACTCTCTGTGCTGCCCCCTAGAGGCAGCTGTCTCTCCTGGTGAGGTGAGAGGAGCAAGTGGACTCGGTCCTTTTTGAGCGGCTTCCCTAATGAGTGAGGAATTGGGGCAGCCTAATGAGTCTTTTTGCTTCTAAGACTCCGTTTGTTCCAGAAAAGTCACTAAAAAAGCAACAAAAAAGTCTTTTATCCCTGACACTTGGTTTCCTGCTAGCCCTTGCCTAAGAAGCTCATGTGTCTTTTCTGAGCTGGTCTTGGATGCTTTTAGATGTCAGAACCAGAAAGGGCTTCCAAGACCATCCTCTCTAAACTCCTGGAGGTCAAGGAGGTGGGTTTTGTCTTTGCTGTCCACAGACCCTAGTGCAGGGGCAGGAACCTCGTGGGCACCGAGCCTGTGGGCACTAGACTCACGTCCACTGGGCTGTAGACAGAATGGTGGTCCACATGCAAACAAGACCCCGCAAGGCCAGTGACCTGCCTCTGTCACACAGCACAAAGGGGCAGGACTAGGACGGGGCCCAGGCTCAGCCCCACAGCCCCCTGCAACACCTCACCGCCCCCTCACCCCACCGCCTACTCTTCCAGACAAGGACCACACCCACAGATTTCACATGTGTGAAGTCTGCAAAGAATAACCGTCAAGCTCAGAAATAGAGCAAGGCCTTATTTGGACAGCCTCTAGCCCTGGGTCCAGCAGAAGGCCGCCCAGGGCTGGGCTGGGCAGACGGAGGGACAGTTGTCATGTTCCTGGTAGGCAACTTACACGGGTCCCCAGCATCAAACGGGAGGCACAGAGGAGAAGCCCCAAACAAAGAACACACATCAAATGCCACACACACGTGTTCGGAGGAGAGAAAATTCCTGGTATTTCATTAGCGGGGGCTGGGTCCCAGAAGGAAATTTTCAGTTGCAGCGTCTTCTGAGGGTCACAGTGTCTGCCTTTTCATTTTTGATCTAAAAAAGAAAAGAAAAAAGGGGGGGAAGGGAAGAAAGAAAGGGAGAGGAGGGGGGAAGAAAGGAGAAAGCCTCCTCACGGTAATTGAATTACTGAGCTGGCCTCTGGGGCTGATGCTGGAATCCAAGAGGCCTTTGTGCGGCGTCTGGAGGGACCCGGGACAGCGGCAGGGATTTCAAAGGGGAGAGGAAGAGCCAGGGCAGCCAGGAAGCTAATAGGGATGGAATGGGCTCAGGAAGGGAAGGGGGAGCTGCAGAAATTGAAAGCTGAAGTCCAGCCTTGCTGCAGGCCCTGCCCTGACCTGGGGTGGCTGCCCCTCACCAGAAACCCAGGCAGAGGGTGGGACAGGAGGCAGGCCGCCCAAACAGAAAGGTCCCAGCTGGGGCCAACTCTTCCCCAGGGGCCATGCCTGACTGCGACCAGGGCGGAAGGAATGAACACCCCCCGGAGCATTTCTCAGGTGCCCAGCTTCGTGCCGGGACCTGGGATAGGATCATGCAAGAAGCTTGTGCGAGGCTCACAGTGTGTGCCAGGCATCGGGCTGGGCTCTTTTAAGCGTGTTGTCTCAGTTAATCCTCAGAAGGAGGCAGTACTACAGTATCCCCGGATTTATAAACAAGGAAACGAGGCCCAGAAAGTCAAGTGACTTGCCTGAAGTCACACAGCTGGTGAGCGGCAGAGCCAGGACTCGCATCCAGGTCAGGATCTTAACCTGCACTCGCTCTGTCTTCTTGTTTCATCCTTGCACAGTCTTGCCAAGCAGGCAGGGCTCCCAGAGGGGGAAAACGAGGCGCCGAGAGCTTAAACCACTTGCCAAAGCACATACAGGCAGTAAGGGCTGAACTGGGACCCAACCCTGTGCAGTGTGGCTCCAGGGCCCAGAGCTCTCCGTCTCCCCTGCTGGGGGGAGGTGGAACGGCCACCTGCAGCCTATGTCCTGACCACACAAGTGTCCTCTCTTGGCCTCTGCCCAGTCAGAGAGCAGACAGTAGAAAGAACATGGGCAGCAGCTGCCAACTGACAGAAGAAGGGGTTGCATGTGGCCAGATGGGCTCCTGGGGTGCCATGAATTAAAGGCCTTGAATGTCCCTTGAATTCTCATAGACACCGCCCCACCCACCGAGCCAGCAGCCTTCACCTTGAGGCCCAGGTTGGGAAGGGTAGGAGGAGGGCAAAATTGTCCCTACTTGAGAACTACTGGCCTAGAAGATATAGCCCAAACTCTGGTGCTGATCCCACTCCTGCTTCCTCTCCCATCAACCCACCCAACATACCTTAGGCTCCAATCAAACCAAATACTCTCTATGCCCAAACATACTTGCTCTGGGGTGTCTCAGGGCCTTTGCATGTGCTGGACTCATGCCCTTTAAACTCCTAGGCATTCTCCTTTTTAAAAAGATTTTATATATTTATTTTTAGAGAGAGAGGAAGGGAGAAAGAGAGGGAGAGAAACATCAATGTGCGGTTGCCCCTCACGCGCCCCCTACTGGGGACCTGGCACACAACCCAGGCATGTGCCTTGACTGGGAATCAAACCAGTGACCCCTTGGGTGGCAGGCCGGCACTCAATCCACTGAGCCACGCCAACCAGGGCCTAGGCGTTCTTAAAGACCCAACTCTGATTTGCCTGCCCAAGCCTTCTCAGGTGCGGGAAGTGAACTCAGGCCAGTGCCAATCCACGGCCTGTGCTCTTCCCCATTGCAGCATGTCCCTCCTGGGGTGAAACGAAGGCTCAGCAGGGGAGGATTCTTGGGATTCTTGCCAAGGTCCCACAGGCAAGAATCACAATGGTTACCATTTACTGGGGACCCGTTATCTGCCTCTGTGTCCCATCCTTTGCTCTTCAGAATACCTCAGTGAGAAAAATCCTAACAACACACCCCGTTTTCTGACGAGAAATACCGAGGTCAGAAAGGTAGGAAGGAGCAAAGCTAGGACTTGAAACTAGGCAGCCTGACTATAAAACCTGTTTCCTTAATTTTCACATACTAAGCTCCCGGAGGAAAACCTGGGGCCAAACCCCTTCCCTTTCTCTCTGAAGCCCAACATGAATTTACAGAAGCAGTCCCCCCTGGTGAGAGCAGAGGCTTCTAGAATAACCTGGAGAGGTGACACACATCCTGAAATTCATACTACAGTGTCAATGACTGCTCTGGGATCCTTCCCTCAGAGGAAGTTTTATCCAGGTGTTACAGGGGAGGGGGGTGGGGGAGGGAAGCATGGTGTGTGCCTGGGGAGGCATGTATGGAACAAACACATGGGTTGCAAGCAGGTCTCAGGCCTCTGTGAGGAGATGGGTCTGCAGGGCAGGCCCATAGAGTGATCTGAGAATCGTAATGGTGCTTTTAGAAGATGGTTTCCGTTCAACCATCCCTCCCTTCGGCTCCCACCACATGCCAGGCTGTACAAGGCACTGGGAACATGGCAGCAAACAGAACCCTTATATTCTAGTGGGAAAACCAGGCAAAAACCCCAAACCAGTGGACGTGTTAAGAGAGCAATGAACCAGGGGTCGGAGTTGAGCCAACGGGACCCCGAAGCCAGTCGGCGGCAGTCAACAAAGGCTTGTGGGGCCCCTCACATCCCAGGCACCGTGCCAGGCATGGGGGCACGCCAACCAGCTGGACCTGCCCCTGCCCTCAGTGAGCTCACGGTCACTCGTGGCCCAGTGAGGAGACAGCAGTGCACTCCTCACAGGCCCAGCTCTGCTCCCTGGAGAAACGAAATGGCTTCAGATGTGTCCTTCAAGCTTGCTGCTGGTGGCTATTTTAAGCCCTCATAATCACTTGAAGTGACTAACACTGATGAAGGTTTTACGAGGAATGAGAAAACCCCTCCCAAGCCTCTCCACAGTGGCTCCAGACCACCTCAGAACCACTTCATTAACTCGCCCAGCCTGGAACCAGGCTCAGCCAGCGTGATGCGCATTTATTTTTCCGTTGGGTTGCGGCCCTGTGCCGGCTTCTCTCTAATAACAAGCCCGGGGCTTTGCTGTTAGAGACAAGCCAGTCCCTGGGCGTGGGCTCCTTCCCTGGAGCTGGTAGAGCTGCGACCTTCTCAGCCACGATGAATGAGGGCCACCTGGCCAGATGTCCCCGCTCATCATGTGCTCACACTAGTTCATCCAACATGTGCCGCCGGTTCCTCTCCCTGTGACCTCCTCCCAGTGGTACACACGTCCACCCATGCCTCTGCCTTCCCCCACCCCCACTTCACTCTCCCCACACAAAAACACCTGCTTCCTGCACCAGCTCACCGATCTTCCTTAAAGGTGGATTTGAGCACCTACTGTGTGCCTGGCTGTGCTGAACACAGAGGATACAGAGAGAAATTGGGCACAGGCCATCCAGTGGCCCTAGACCCAGAATCGTAGTGCCAGGTAAACTGACTTCAGTGATAAAGAAAGGCGTGAGCAATACGCTTTGGTGGGTAAGATGAGTGACTTTGTTCAATCAAGAAACCACGGAAGGCAGCCCCATGCACTGCGCTTCAGGGAAGAGGTGGCTTTGAGCAGAAGATGAGAGATGGGGGAAGCATTTCATAGGTGGGCGGAGACGGTCAGTTTCTTAAGCACTAACCAGCTGTCCAGCATTGTGCTAATTCTCATTATACTCATTGGTATAGTGGTCCTGTGAAAGAGCTATTATCCCTATCCCCACTTTAGAGAAGGGGAAATGGAGGGGTTTTTTTTAAGATTTTATTTGTCTTTTTATTTTTTAGAAAGAGGGGAAGGGAGGGAGAAAGAGAGGGAGAGAAACATCAATATGTGAGAGATACATCGATCGGTTGCCTCTCACGCACTCCCAGCTAGGGACCTGGCCCACAACCCAGGCCATGTGCCCTGACTGGGAATCGAACCAGTAACCTTTTGGTTCACAAGCCAGCACCCAATCCACTGAGCCACACCAGCCAGGGCAAAAGTGGAGGTTTTAAAAGCTTACATAGCTTGCTCAAGGTCACACATTTCCAAGGGGGAAACTGGGAGCACGGCTCTCTTAACCTGGGTACTGTGCTGCCTCAGGTGGGGAAAGGAAAGGCCTACAAGGAGCCATACTTTGCATCTCTTCCCAACTCTGCTTCCAGTGATGTCTTCAGTAGCTTGAACTCAGCCGTAGTGGGACCATTTACACCACAGAAATTGGCCAATGCTACAAACCAGAGCTTTTTTTCTTTCTTTCTGGAGAGCTAGTTGGCCAGCACATCGCTTGGGTAGGGAAGCAGAGTGAGAGAAGGCATGGAGGCCTGTGGCAGTAAGCTGGAGCATAGGGTTCCGGGAAGAATGCAGTGGAAGGGGAGACCAAAAAAGCACCGGGGACAAAGCAAAGAATCTTCTACTTTATCCTAAAGGCACTGGGGAGCCACAGAAGTTTACCAAGGACGGGGAGGAGCATGGTCAGGTTTGTGTTTCAGGAGGACCACTCTGGGGACGGAGGGCAGTGCGGGCTGAGCTGTTGGCACAGTAGGCTGATGAGGAGGCATGTCCGAAGGCCAGCATGAACCTTTTCTCAGGCACTGGGCTTCCATCAGTCCAACTCCTCTCCCTGAGACAAAAGGTTGCCAGCTCAGGGGAGAAGCTGTGGCATCACATCAAATCCGGGTCCTCAGACACCTCCCTTTGACCGTCCGAACAAGCGCCTTCCTTTCCAGTCCCAGTGCCTTCTGGGGAGATGGAGCCCAAGGTAGAGTGTCCCAAGACTCTGCTCACATCATCATAATCACCACCATGTCTGCCCATCCCTCCCTCCCTTGGGCTTCACCTTCTCTTTATGCAGCCTGACGTACCACAGCAGCCAGCCCCCCCCCCGCCCCGCTTGTCCACCCTTAAAACCTCCAGACACAGTGATGACTCAGGATGGATGGATGGGTGGGTGGGTGGGTGGATGGACAGACAAATGTATGAACAAATGATGGACAGAGAGGTGGATGCAAGAAGGAGAAAAGAGGGGAGTAGGTGAGTTTCCTGTCCCAGTGAAGCCCCTGGGAAGGTCAGAAGGTCACGGAGGAGCCTGAGAACCTTGGCAAAGCCCGCAGATTAAAGGCCAGGAGACATGTAGAGAAAAAAAAATGCGACAGGAGAGACTCTGAGGAATGCAGCTTGCCAGGGGACCAAGTGGAGCGTTTTTACGAGCCTGTGTCTCTTGTCGCGTCAGCTCGTAAACCCGCTTGGTTTCCTCTCTGCCTTGAGGCTGGCGTAGCCCAGGGAGAGGAATGTCCTTGCCATACTGTGGGGGTGTGTGGCTGCTCTTCTGGGGGCACGTGGGTTGTTCCAGAGATGTGCCCAATGTGCCTTGGTTAACCACAAGGGTGTCTCCCCTTCAGAGCAGTGTCCCTCCTTCCTGCCCCTCTCCCCAACATGCAAGAACAGGGGGAGGCCCGAGGCCCTCCTGGGAATGGTGAGGGCAAAGCCTCCTGACGCGGGAGCACTGAGCGCGTCCTTCAGAGGGGCTGGGACGCAGTTTCTCGGCTGTGAAATGGCGAGAGCGCTTGACTACTCCCCCCCTACCCCTGCCCCCGCTCCGATCAAGTGGGGGAAGAGATGGGCCAGCACCCTACACACTGTAAAGCGCCGCTCCAGGGTACGGTACCAATATACTGGCTATTGTTCTCTCTCCCGGGGCCTGCAGGGATTGGAGGGCGTGGCAAAGGAGCAGACTGAGAGTGAGAGGGGTCTCAGAGCCATCAGGGACCATCCGCCACTGCCCTTTCCCCTGGAGCACCCGGCTCTCTTCCAGTGGCAACAAGGGTGACGCTGATCGTACAAATCATCACAGGCTTCCCCTGTTCACACGCTAAAGCCTGATTTTCTTAACCCAGTTTGCAAGGTGTGTGGTGATTGGCTGCCATTGACCTAAAGCTTCTTTACTCACCACTTCCCTGACCTTGACTCCAGTAAAAACCTCAGTCCCCGTCGACTTTCTATGTGCCAGGCATGATGTTCCATAAACCTATCTCCTATAAACTCTCCTTTCCTCAACTCTGAGTAACTGACTTCTTTTTTGTTACACTTGGCTTAAATGCCCCCTTCCCAAAGAGGCCATCTAACCCCCAAGGGTGTAGTCATTTGTTACACAGCGACAGAAAAACAAGACAGTCCTATTTCTCATGGTCTCTAAGGAAGGCAGCCCCACGCACATTCACAACCTTCACGGCCCCGTGCCTTCGCAACCCTCCACTCTGTACCCGACTCCGTGAGTATGCACTTCCACCACCGGGCAAATACCGTGGGATTTTTACCTAGAACTGCTCATATCAACAAGAAAGAATTCAGGTTTTACGTCTGGGCAACGTTAATTCAGAGAGCTAGCTATGGTCCAGGTAGAAAACCCGGGAAAGTTGTTCTCTGCTTGATAAAAGCCAGGTCAGTGAGGACAGGCTTGCATCCTTGCTTTTGGAGCCTTTCATGATGCAGAAGCCACAAGAACCATCTTGCCACCACGAGGCAACAAGCCTAAAGACAAAAATCTAGCACAGTAATCCCAGGAGAATGGTAAAAACCTGGGTCTTTGAAGACTTTCACCGTTACACCAAACTTAGACATTTCCGCTTCCAGATGTGTTTTTCTTATGGGAGATAACTAAATGTCTTTACTGGTGAAGTTACTCTGAGTTGCGTATGCCATTACTTGCAGGTCAAGACACTGGGAACAGAGACACGGTGGCATCTGTGAGCCAGTGTGAAGTGCAGGGGAGAGTTTTGGGGTGGATATCACCTCCAGAATCACGTGGAGCAGTGGGGAGAGGTCCCCTGCAGGAAAAGGAAAGGGTGTCGCCATTGAAATGGATGCTGAGCCAACAACAGTAGCTATTCATCACCTACCCCAACACCAGTTCTCAGGCTCTGGGGCCACCCCTGCCCATCCCTCTTCACTCCCCTAAAGAAGCTTCGTGGGGTATAGGTTATCTACAGCAGAAGAGAATAGCCAAAAAGAAGGACAAGGCTGCATTCCCAGGTTGTTCCCTGAGAAGAAGAGCCCAGCTGGCTCCTTGTCCCTTATCTCCACCCTGAGATGGGGGCTGGGGGTGCTTTGGGACCGTAGCCAGGACCCTCCCTGCTGGAGGTGCCTGCAGCACCTCACCACTCCTGCCTGGGCCGCAATGGCTGGGACAGCAGGAGACCTGGGCCTTTAGTCTTGGCTTTGCCATTTTACTAGCTGTGATCGGCAGGACTCCGTGTTTCTGTCAGTAAAATGGGGGCTATCCCAAGAAAGAACAGCTTAAATAGTAGTCAGTAAGTGGGTGAAGTAATAAGACCTAGCTCATCGGGTAATTTTGAAGAAAAAGAGAATATTTGTAAGGCACCAGATGAGGCTGACGTCTTGGCAGTGTTCCATAAGGGTAGCTGCTATTGTTATTCATTTCCAAGAGCCTGTCTCATTCTGACTGTTCATGACCTTGAGATTTCAAGTGAAGACCTAGGCTCAATGGCCACCCTGGGGCTCCCTTTTATAACAGAGCAGAAGGGCTCCCCCTGCCATCTTGGATTAGGGGCCTGGCTCCCACCACTGGGCAATGCCTCAGCCTGTGGATTTATTTTTCCAGCTGCGAGAGCTGCTCTGTTTAATAGCTCCCATCCAGCTTCCTTCCCTGATTGAACTTGAGAGAGTGTGTTTGCTTAACACCCGCAACATTCCAGCTCCCATAAAACACAGAAAGAGCACGGGGCCTGCTCTTGACAATCTTGCTCACTCCTGAAATTGAGGCAGACAATCATAATTTTGGTTTAACCCAAAGAACCACAAGTTTCTCTCTCCTCATCTAGCACCTTCTGAGGCCTCGAATCTCTGGACGGCCTTCCAGGTGCTCACCCCCGCACCTCTCTGAGCTGTGCTGGGTCAGAACAGCAGGTGCAGCACGACGCGGCCCCATCTCAGCCAGGGGCTCCCTAGGCAGCCTCCACTCCTGTCCCCTCTGTCTTTTCCATTGCTCTGGTTTTCGCTCCTGTCTTGCTTTCTCTCCCTCTCTTATTCTGCCTCTGTCCTTCTCTGACACCTCTCTCTCTCGCTCTCTCTCCCCACCCCACCCCCCGCCCATCTCTCTGTATGGCAATCTGCTTCTATCTTTCTCCTTACGTCTCTGTCTGTTTTTATCCCCCCCCATGTTCTCATCTGTCTCTGTCTCCCTCCTTTTCTCTCTTCAAGCCTGGTCCACCATCTCTGGCTTACACACAAGGCCCTGTCCTCCTCCTGGGGGCTGTAGTCTTCTACCTTTATAGATGGACGTCCCCAACAACCACATACAACAGATCACTAGTGAGCACCAGAACTCATCCTCAAGCCATAGCTGATTGCCAGGGGTTCCCACCTACTGTGGAGAGGCACCTCCTGAAGAATGCCCTTCCATGACATTCTCTGGGGTCCGGGAGCTGTGTTGCTAAAACAGTGGTGCTGAGTACCTCTGCATGGTCTGCCCTGGACCTACACGAAAGTTTGTGTGACTCATACTGAGAACCGGGTATACTTAGTTCAGCCTTTCCATTTCCCACACGAGGGGAAAATTTCAGACAGTTTAGTCATTGTGGCCCAGGTCACACAGAGGAGTAGTGTCAGCTGTGTGACTGTGGAGAAGTGACAAGCTCTCGGACACCTCTGTTTCTTTTCCTAGAAAATGGGGGCAGCTATTGTGAAGATAAAATAAAGCAATGCCCCTGCCCGGCACAGACCTGGTACATAGTGAGCACTCAGTGAGTATGAGCAATATTAACCATTGTAATAATCATTACATCTATTAGAGATGGTGGAGCAAAAAGGTTCTGGCCCCTTCTCAAGCAGGCTTGAGCAGCCCAGAGCCCTTGTCTTCACCTGGCCTGGCTGCGAACTTTCCATTGCATCCTCACCACCACCCCCTGCCTTCCATCCACATCCCCAGACACCTTGCAGAGCTCTCCGCAAGCCCGCCCCTCCATTCCTGCCGCTTTTCCCCAACTGGAGGCCAGTTCAGAAGGTTTCCTCACCCCTCTCACCATGGACACAGTAGCCCATTCCCCCCGGACCCTGAGTGGAGAGCTGGCAGAGGAAAGCACAGGCAGGAGATCAAACGTGGGCTGAATGGAAGACAGAGGAGGCAGAGAATGAGGGGCGAGATGGGGCAGCAGGAATAATGACTTCCATCCAAGTCCCTTCCCATAAACCCACAGTTCTTTGAAGCCTGCTTTCCGTTAATAAAATGCACTATTATTAATGACCCAAGTGGAAGCTTTCTGGGTAGGACAATGCCCAACTCCCTGGGGCCTCCATGGGGCATTGTGGATGGGAAAGCGCTCAGTGGCCCAGTGGATGCCTCCACACATCCAATGCCATCAGGCATGCCAAAGGGGTTTAGGGGCAGGGTGGTGTCTGCATGGACACCCGTGGGTGCCACCTGTGTTTAGGGCTGCCTCTGTCCTCTCGCCAATGAGGATTTCAGGTGGGGCAGGCCAGCAGGGTCTATGCCACTACAGCCCAGTTGGTTCATTTACTCCACAAATATTTATTGAGTGTCTACTATGTGCCAGATCCTGCAGAGGGTCAAAAAGTCAAGTCAGACCAGATTCCTGCCCTCCCAAAGCTCGGAGCTGGAACAGAAGAGACCGTTCACGAGAAACAGGAGCCCAGGCGTTGAGGGGTTTGAGGTCTCATGGTCTAGACTTAATCTTACATTTCACAAGCCCACAGGAAGCTCCAAGCTTTGCTTGCCCACCTCATTATCACACTGATGCTGTCCCTCAGGTAATTCCTTTGTACTGTAGTTGAAAGTCAACGTCACTTAGTACTTGTCAGTCGCTACTGTGTCCCCTTGGCCACACTCCCACTCATCCCCAACCAAAGGGGTGGTCAAATCACTGTCACTCTGCTGTCTTCGTGGCCAGTTGATCTGGGGAAAAGGACTCCGCCAGATGGGAAAAGAATATCTTTCTGGAAACAAACGATTTTATGCATTCTAAACATGGAAGGAAACTTTGAACGAGTGCTCATTCTATGCAACAAATCAGAAGATGAGAGCAGAGCCCAAAGCCACACAGCCTGCCTCTGACACCCTGAACCCCCAAGTGGGAACTTTGCTGACGTTGTGGAGGTGCTCAGGCCCAAGGGGACAGACACAGGGACATGTGGGACTCTCCATGCTCCACCTTCACTCACGCTTGCTTAGGTCCAATTGATAAGATCTCACCGCTGGTCAGTGGCAGGGCCAGGGTCACAGCTGTGCAGGGCTCCAAGCACTGGGATGAAAAGGGGGGGTCCATGGAGAGGCCCTAGGGGGTTGGGATTCCTCCAAATCACAGTAAAAGCTTTGGAGATGTGTGGATAAGAGTGAGTTGCAGAGAAAAGGACCCTACCCGTTATCAGATCCTCCTAAAAGGGAGCAGCCCAAGAGGTTAAGAATAGGAACCCGGTGCCCTCCAAGTGCCAGTTCCTTCATGCTCTGCTGGTCTATGACTCTGAATCCAGGGGTCACTTCTTTCTTTCATTCACACAAATCCATGTAAGTTCTTACTTTGTGGCAGACCCATAGCGGCCCTTCTGGAACATACATTCCCAGGATGTCCCTAAGAGTGGAAAGAGAACATCAATGTGAGTACCCCATACATCTCTTCTGGTGAGGGGCCCTCCCACTGGCCCACACTAGGTCCCATGTCAATCTCTTCTCTTGGGACCTTCCCCTAAAGACTCATCCCTGCAGGGAAGCCCTTCCCTCATGCCCCGGCCCCTGTCCCTGCCCCCTGACTCCTCCGCATCATGAGCCTCAGAGCAACGGGAGAGGGGCCAGTGTCCATCCCTGACTTGCCTGGTGGCAAGTGGCATTTGGAAATAATTCGTACCAGGCCAGAGACCCCTCCCCAGCTCACCCATCCCATGCATGGGGGCTAGCACTGGGGGAAGGGGCAGGGGTTGTGGGAACAGAACAGAGATGAAATAGGAAGGCTGAATATGGAGCAGTGAGCCCCCAGAAGGCCCTGCCTGGGCCCTTGCTATCCTATTGGAGAGTTTGGGCTCCAAGCTGTGGTGAAGGGGCCAATGCCAGCCTGGTCAGCCAAGTCCAGTGAGAGCCAGCAGCTGCTGGCCAACTTTCCATGACATCAGAGTCCAGCCTGGGCCCCGCCGGCCTGGGCAGGGAGGTAGCTCAGCACACCCCTTCCTTCCAGTCTAGTGGGGTCCTGTGTTTTTGTGGGATGGCCCGATGGAGAGCTGCCAGGAACATAAAGAGCAGCTGCTGGCTGCCCTTAGAAGGAAACAGCCCAAAACCCCAACAATGCAAGGGTGGCCCGATTAACTAAATGATTATACATTCATCCATACACAATACTACTACACGGTAATTTAAAATGATGTTTCCAAGCCCTTGGTAGAGGAGTTAGGTTCCATGCTAAGCAAGTGAAGAGAAGGGCATGAAATAGTCGGAAACGATGACTTCTTTACAGACACACTTGCCTATAATTTATATTCAGTCTGTATGTGAATTGTATTAAAACCTGCATGGACACTGATCAGACCTTGCATATACCTGGCCCCTTGCTCAGCTCCATTCAGCCACAGGGCTGGCTGCCAGCAACTCAACACCCCCAAATCCCCCTCTCCTCACAGCATCTCATTCATTGTCCTTCAGGCCTGGGCTGAAATGTAACCTCACAGCATCCTGTTCCTTATGTTCGTGTTCATAACACTCATCACAGCACATGACTATTGGCATATTTATCAGCATAAATTCATTAGCAGATTATTTGGACTGTGTTTGCCTGCTATCCTCACCCCAAAGAGGCTGTAAGTTCCCCCCAGGGCAGGGATCATGCTTGATTTTTCACCCCTGTATATCTAGCTCCTCAAACAGTGTTTGGCACACAGTAAGTGCTCAATAAATGTTGAATGACTGAGTGAGTTTGAAACTGCAGTAGCTGATGTTGATTCAGCGCCTACCATGTAACTCACAACGTCCTTACAACCATTCCAAGAAGTGAGCCTCATTGGTGAGCTAATGCTCCATCTTATAGATTGAAAAATATACTTGGACGGGTAAGAAATTTGCCATAAATCATGCAGCTAGCAAGAGGCAGAGTCAGGATTTGAATTTATGACTGTCAGTCTGCAAAATACATATTCTTAATCACTCTACTCTCTGGCCTCTCCCGAGTGATCGAGGAAGGAAAAGGAAAGACCAGAAGGAAAGATGGCGGCATGGAACCAGTGAGACCCCTGGGTAATGGGGAGGGTGCGTCCTGATTTTATGATTTTCTTTGGCTCGTCCCACTTTTCTACAATGCACATGTACTTTCTTTACAATCAGAGGAAACAAATAGTACAACAGTATCTTTTCCCCAAAAGATCAGCAAACAACACTGATGGAACCCCACAGATTCTCCCAGTCCAAAGAATCCAGTGTCCAAGCCCACCCCCTCAGTGGGGCTGGCCAGGAGGCCACCCACCCCCATAGAGGTTTCCACTGGAAGGGAGGATCCTTATACCATCTGCAGGGCCTGCACCCCTACACTTTCCATCCTCCCCTCATTTCTCAAATGGAGAAAACAGAGGTGAACAAGGAGACTAATGCTGCTCTCCCTCACCTCCTCTCCCTTGCCACCCCAGCTGCTCCTCCCGTTTCATTGCGTGCCCCAGACTTGGGATGAGCAGCACAGCCCACCCCAAAGATCTTGCACATGATTCCATTTTGCTTTATGCATCCCAAATGGTCTGCCCTTCTCTGGCAGGCTTTGCAGCAAATTATTGCTGGTGAAAACAGGAGGCTGGGGTTTGGAAACCAGATGAAGCTTTTACTTTTACTGGCTGTGAGGCCAGAGTGATTCTCAGTCGGAAGCATCCTGTACAGACAAGCTCCATCCACTCATTCATTCACTTAACAGACACGTGTTGAACATCTACTGGGTCCCAGGCACTGTGCCCGGCTGGGGAACGGTCATGGGAAAAGTGATGTGATCACAGCCCTCATGGAGCTGACACTGTGGTCAGAAAGAAAAAGACAAGCTGTTAGATGGAATATGGAGGGTGGCGGGGAGCCCTGGGGAGGGTGGAGGAGGGAGGCATCCCCAGTACCTGAAGAGCAGAATAGGCAGCCAGGTGGGGAGTTGGAAGGAAAGGGCATGCTGCCAGGGAGCCGGCTTCGCCCACAGTCCTGAAGAGGAGAAGATAGTGTGTGTTCTGAGAGCAACCGAGCCTGCCCAGACCCATTCGATGGGCAAACATTAAGTGCAACCAAGCTAAATAGGGAAGGAGTTGGACTGCTCATACTGATGGTAGACGTGTAGGTTGGTGCAATCCTTCTGGCATTATCTCCTAAAGTTGAACACTTAAACCTGGGATCCAGAATATTCAACATTTAAATCTATGATCCAAAATGTTTAACTCCGGAGTGCTCAACCAAGATAAAAAGTTGCAGCTGTACAAGCGGACACATGTGTAAGAGTTTGCATCGCAGCCCTGGTCACGATAGCAAAGCCCCATAAACAACCCAAGTGCTCCCTGGTGAATGGATCAACGTGACAAATTCACAGAGTGGAATATTACATAGTTGCCGAAATAGCAAACCGGGGAGCTGCTGTCATAGATTAGAGGAGACTAAGGAGACATGATAGCAAATGCAAAGTGGTGTCTTACATTCGATTCTGGACCAGAAAAAAAAAGGACATTCATGGAAAAACCAATAAAATCCGAATGAAGTCTGTCGTTGAGTTACTACAATTGCACCAGTGCTAACTTCTTTGTTTGGCTCATTGTTCTCTGGTTATGTAAGACATTAATATCAGGGAAAGCCTGGTAAAGGGTATGCAGGAATTCTGTACATTTTATACCTTTTCTGTAACTCTAAAATTACTGTGAATTAACAATTTAAAACAAAACTTACACGAATTTAGTGAACCAGAGAAAGGTTCTGTAGTCTACAGCCACATTTGTGTCTGTCTCCTCATCGTTATCTGAGCTCCTCCTGAGGGAAAGAAGACAACACAGGGGTTCCTGGCTTCAGTTTCAGGCAGGTTCTTCCCAAGCACAAAGATATCTGTCAGCTCCTTCAAGTTTACATTCTACCAGTTTAGCCTTCCCAGAGCAAAGAGGATGGACAGATCTTGCAAAGTCTCAGCTAAGGCTCTCATTGGCCCAACTTGGATCACATGGGCATCCTGAACCAATCATTTGGCCATAGAAGGCAGTGCTCTGATTGGGCAGACCGGATGATCCCGTAGGCAGTCGTGGAACCCAGACAAAGTCAGGTCTATCTGAACCTCATGGACTAATGGCTGTCCAGAGAAAAATCTGAATCTTATTACCAGAAATAATGAAGGGCAGAGAAAACAAGGAATGCGCCCAAACTTCTATACTGGGTGTTGGCATATGACGGAGTGGGCCTGGGTTAAGGTTCCGAGATGGTAGTTAAAGGCCCCGTGTCCTATATCACCCCCTGCCCCAAACAATGAGTTTATGGAGAATGACAGTGACAGTTAGGCTTGATTTGGGGCAAAAAGGACAGAAAATAAAAATAACCCACCATCACATTTATTCTCATGACAGGTACTGTTATGATCCCCATTTTACAGATGTGGAAACTGCGGTTAGGAGCGATGAAGTCACTTGCCCAAGATCTGGAAGCTAACAAGGGCCAATAAAAGGGGGGGGGGTGTATATGTAAGGGGGAGGGGGCGGTGGTAAATTGACACAGAGAAACTTATGTGTGAAGGCTGCACCCCGGGACTCTGTAGATTTTGAAACCTGGAGTCCTTTCTGAACTGTCCCAACAGCTGCTGTAGGGGGCAGAAGAGAGGCACTTCCAGAGAGGCGGGACTAGCTGGAGCACTGCCCTGGGTCTCAGGAGACCTCAGTTTGGCTGCGTAGCATCACTGCAGTAAATTGCAACCCAAGTCTCCACCAGTGGAACCGGAAAAGCAGAACCTTGGTCTCTTTCTTGCCAAGGGACGCCTCCTCTATATTGCACAGGGGGCTGTAGTACAGCAGAGACAAGGAGGATCCAGAACTCCTGGGGCTCCTGTTCTGGGAGGCTGGCACCCAAGAAGAGGGGAGAGGAGCATGGACCATACAAGCAGACAGCCCCAGGCTCGAGTCCCAGCACTGCACTTTACTATCAGGGCAACCTGAAGAATCTTGCTTAGTGTCTCTGTGTCGCCACGTCCTCATTTATAAAAGGATGACAATAGCGATGCTAATCTCATGGAGTTCTTGAAGGATTAAATGTGATACTGACTGTAATGTGCTTCATTCATAGTGAACACATTTTCATTCCCCACCCCCAAGCACCTGAAAATATATGGGGCATCTTTCAGAAGGTCTAGAACCTTCCATGGTCCTTTGCCAGGAGAACAACTCTGTGACAATATCCTCAGCTGGCTCCTTGACCAAATAGGCCTCTTGCCCTGTGGGCTAGGTAGGCAGCAAGGGTGAGTCCCTTTTCTGTGGCATCAAACACGAGCCCCCCGATGATCTGTAGCGGACCCCTCGTCATAAGCCACACCTCAGTGTCCCTCCTACACTCAGTATTGGACATGAAGTTCATGAGGAGATGGGTCACCAGGGCCTACCCACACTGCGTGGTTTTGCCCCTGTCATGCCCCAGGTCCCGCAGGGGCAGAGAGGACTGCCAGCCTGGAGTATAAGGTCAGGGCACGTCCTGTTTCAGTGACTGGCCCTGCTTAGATGCTTCATGGAGACGTCCACCAATTACTTCTTCACAGCTCAGAGGTGGGGCGCTTGTGCAGGGCCTTGCTTTCCTGTGGCTGGTCCTAACACCCAGCAGTCTGGCAGTTTGCAGGCAAGGCTGGGTGGGCCAGGCGGGTGTGGGAAGGGGTCCCTGAAGGGTTGCCTTGGCTTCCTGCCAAGCTCAGGCACCACGGAGTGACTGTGGCTCCTCCTCCTGCTCCTTCTGAGGAGGAGGAAGCCCAGATCTCCCTGCTGCTCCCTGGCTGCCTGCGTGTGGTAACCGCTTGTGCAGTTTGGCAAGGTGGCCCCAACCAGTGAGGTTCTCATGGTGGGATCTGACGCTTGGAACAGAGGAACCCCGCCAAGAAAGTGAGCTTCGCAGCAGCACAGCCAAGAGCGGGAGGTCAGGGAGCGGCTGAGCCTCATCCAGGGAGCACACCCCACCCTTGGCTGGTCCCATAACTCCAGCACTGTGGGGAGGGGTCTTCCAGACAGCCAGAATCACAGTCCCTCCCCCAGCTCCTGTTGGATGAGGTTTCAAAGCCAAGACCAGGGAGCGGGGGAGGGTCCATGTAGGGGGACCCACGCCTTCCATCAGGGTTGCTTCATTAGTGGTTTTGCATTGTTGGAAATCTCTTCATTGGAGGCCCAGGATTGCAGCAACATGGGGCTTTAATCTAGGCTGGGCAAGGGGACTTGTGGCCAGGAACCTCGAAAGAACAATGAGTATCTCCAAAGCTGGTCCTTCTGTCAGGCCCTGTTTCTCCTTGAGCCGCCACTGGAAGTAGATCTCCCATGGCCCCGTTGGAACCACATCAGCTCACATTCTTTAATGCTCAGAGAGAGACATTTCTCACCGGTCCTGCTTCATTCCCCTCCCCCCACCCCACTCTGATCCACGCAGAATCGTGACCTTTCCATCACATGCTAAGTATAAGCAGAACCCGAATTTGCTCCCTTGACAGCCTTTACCTCCTGGGACTCACACCCTTGTGGAATCCTGCACCCTCGAGAGGGAGCCGGACCCAGGGACTCCCTTGTAACCACTTCTGACCAGCAGAAGTGAGGAGGGTCACTTCCGAGGTCAAAAAAGGTTGTGGCTGCTGTCTTGTTCTCTCACCTTTGTGTTTGGATGAAGTCACCTGTTATTTGGTGAGCTGCTCTGTGGAGAGGCCCATCCGGCTGAGAACCAACTGAGACTCTCAGTCCCACAGACTTGGAGATATTGAGTCAGTCTGGCATTGAGTGAGGTCAGAAGCAGACCCACTCCCAGTTGAGGCTTAGGGTGACTGCAGCCCCCACTGACCCCTTGACAGCAGTCTGTGAGAAACCCCCAGCCTGAACACCAAGCTAAATCATGTCCATATTTCTGACTCACAGAAACTGTGAGATAATAAATGTGGTTGTTTTAAGCCACTAACGTTGGAGGTTATTTGTTATGCAGCAATAACTAACTAATACACTAGGCTTTGCACATGCTCTCTCCTCTACCCAGTGCACTCCACTCTCCAGCCAGCCTCATCCTCAACAGCATAGGTTAACCTCCACTGGCCATTAAGTGTCACATTAACCAGTACTTTTCAGTACACTAGAGATAGCAAGGTCTGGTTCATTTCCCTAAATGCTCAGCCTCCTTGACTGTAACAACTCACCTTTTAGACTAACCCCATGAAGACAGAGCTACATCTGTCCATTGCTATCTCTCTAAGGCCTTGCACAATGCCAAGCACATAGTATGTGATCGGTAAACAGGAGAAACAAGAATGAGGAAGTGAAACTCCGTGAAAGAGATGCTGCTTTAAGTAAGAGGGGGCCTCCTCCTGCTTATGGCACCTCCTGAACCTCTCACACAGCCCCATGCACTCTCCTGCATAGGCTTTTCGTTCAGGATTTTCCTTGCCCCTTTGGATGGAGACAAAGCCACAAACCACCTGAGAAGTTCCCTACCTTCCCAAAGCCCAGCAGCAGGGAGGAAGCCAAGAGCAGAATAAAGACAGAACATGCACTTAAATATGCGAGTTTATCTCCACTCCTTCCTAAAATGCCACTCAGACAGAGAGGGTAATGAGAAAGGAAGAGGAGAGGCCACCGGAAGTCAGAGGTCAACCAGCTTTTGGAAGATGGAAAGTGGAAGGCTAGTGGCAACTGACTTGGTAGCCTGGAGGGACTGAAATCCAAAAGTGCCTGGAAGAAAGAGGCCAATGTGAGCCACCAAATCCCAGAAAGGCTGGGAATTAGATGCACCAGGTATGACTGCATGTGGGAACGACACTTAGGAAAAACTCAACGGGCAAACCCTGGACTCGGGCAGGCGAGTGGAAGGATGAAATGGAAGTCCACAGCCGGAACAGTGATCCTCCAGCTCCCTCTTCCCACTCAACTCTCAGAACCCGGGGACCTCCACTCTTTCCCTCCCTCCCAACCAGGTAGAAGATTGGCCATCTGTGTCTGTAGGGACCCTCAGCCAAAAGAAGAGAATTAGAGAGACCGATTTGGGGAACTCCCAGCTAAACATCCAGGTTCCTCTCCAATAAGCCTCCACCAACCCTGCTCATCCACAGCCTCCCATCTGCTTCACAGGGCCCCCCACCACCACAGACAGCCGCGATCACCAGGGGCCTGAGAGAGCCTCTAGCACACCACACAGAGGAAGAGGAGGAGGAAGGAGATTGGGGGAAACACATAATTCACGAAGCAGAAGAAAATGTCAAAAAATTATCATTTACATCCTCATAACATATGGGAAGATATTTCATCCATGAAACTACAGGCAGCCATAAAAAAGAACACATTTAGAAACAGCTCTTTTAAATTAAAAATGAGAGCTATAATAAAATATTTACTAGAAGAAAAACTAAAAAGACCCAAAAATGCTTGCTTCTGAGAGGCAAAGGTGGGGAGCAGGAAAATGCTGAGGTGTTTCTTTTGGTATAAACTTTATTATGTGACTTTTAAAGCCATATACATATATTACTTTAATAAAATAGACATCACATCTTAGAAAAGTAAGAAATAAATAATGTCCTATGGTTAAACACTATAAATAAAATAAAGTGGGTGGTGGAAGTGATATGTTGAGGGGATGCTTCTTGAGATGGGTGGTCTCTGAAGACCTTTCTGCATAAGTGACCTTTGAACTTCACCCTACATGAAAAGGCATCAGCCTCACAAGGGTGTGGAGAACGCATCCTAGACAGAGGGAACGACATGGGTGAAGGCCTGGAGGTGAGACCAAGCTGCGTACATTTAAGGCACAGCAAGGCCTGTGGGTGCGCTGTGTTGGAGAGCAAGGCGAGGAGCTGGATAGGGCTTGAAAAGGAGAAAGGGAGCCGGTGTGAGGTCCTGGGAGGGGACCCAGACTAGGGAGGTGACCATGGAGACGGAGCCCAAAGGAGGCATCAGAGCTGCAGAGGTCACTTGGGAGACCGGCCAGGCAGGGAGCGAACATCAGGATGACCTTGCTTTCAATCTTTGCTATAGGAAGCAAAAAGGAAATTCAGGCAGCAGTGCCCCATTTGCAACCTACACGGATAAATAGCAGAGAGATGAGCAAACAGCCCCTAATGAGTATTTCACACATCACTCTCCACTGCAAGCCTGTTCTACTCGTCAAAGCAAGGTCTCATCTACTATCACTATGTCCTTTCACTCACTGAACGAACAGGTTGAAATAAAAAATGGAATTAGAAACACAACTCATTTGCTAATTGTCCAGCCTGATAAAGGACCCTCACAGCTCTTTTCCCAGCACCCACAGGCTCAGCCTTCCCTGGATCCTGCTCCATCTCTTGACCTCTTGACCTCTCTTGGTTTCACTAATCTCTGCTCTAGAACTCTTCCTTCCTCTGCCTTTTTGGTGGGCCAGGCACTTAGACACCCCTTCCCCCTTGCTCCGAATCCAGGCTTCCCCATCCCAAGGCTCAAATCCTGGGTCCCTGGATTTCATAACCCTCTCCCCCAAGTCCCATGCCCAGAGCTGAGTCCTCAGCCCTGTCTGAGTTCTGGACACTGCTGCCCAGTGGGGCAGGCCAGCCACTTGGATAAAAGTGGGTCAAGAGCTTAGGCTGAGAACTAGGTGCAGCTCCTGTCCCATCACTCCTGACCCTAAGGGACCTATTCCCGCAAAGCATGCTGGTATCAGCACCTGGCCCAGGGTTGCCACACTGTAGCGGCTCAAAATGTTATCTTGAATGAGTGAATTAAAAAGCTTTGCTTTCATCGTGCATTCAGTGATAAGGTACCAAGTGAATTTTATACTATGGTGTAAGTGACTGATACATTAGACATTTTTCTTATGTTTTGTGTATTATACTTCAAGGCCTAGCTCTGGGTCTACCTCCTCTAGGAAGCCTCCTTCATCACCCCAGCCCACAGATTTCCCTTTTCTCTAAATTCGCATCTCCTGAGTTAGTGGCTATAATGCTCATGGAGGTTAATTTCTTCACACACATCAAAAAGAACAGACAACAGAAAATGGAATGAAAGACACCTCAATCTCTAACTTGGACGAAAAACTCACAAAGTTAGGGACCATATCTTCTGCTGTATAATAATGCCCAGTTTAAAATCAGGAGACTTGGGTTCAAACCCCAGTTTTGCTGCACCGTGGCTATGTGACTTGGATAAGTTGCTTATTCTCTCTGTAACTCTGTGTCCTCATTGATGTAGTAGAGGAGCACTATTAACTTCCTGGGATCCTCTGAGGAATGACTATATAACTGCTTTATAAACTGTCGAAATGCCGAACAGATGGTAATTTATGGATTGTGATTAATACAGTATTCAGGTTGTTCAGAATTTTAAATGCTTAAATAAAGAGCTTCCAACCACCTCAGGGCTGAGATTTCATGGTGGAACCTTCCCTGACTCATTCACGCCACCCAGGGAGGGTGACCCAGAAGGAGGAAAGAGTTGGGGAAACCAGAGCCCCCAGAGAGTGCACTGGCCTTGGCCATCGTGCGGAGCTGGGAGCTCTACCCAGACATCCTGACTCTGCACTAGCACAAAGCCGGCAGAGAAAGGGCCCCTCTGATGTGGCTTGGGGTATTGTTCAGTCCAGGGTCTTTGTTGTTCAGCGTTTTGTATTTCTGTTGCTGTTGTTGCCCTCTTTCTAATCCCAAAAACAAGGCAAGAGGAAGCCTGGGCAGTGCGGAGACATTATTTGGAAACTGGGAGCTCTAAAAGCCCCTCCCCACAGCTGGCAGGTCACTCTGACTTCACCCTGGTGGAGTGGGGGACATATTTGGGCCAAAAGCCTCCCACGGAAAAACCCATCCGCCTGCCCACCCAGGAGAGGCTGGCCTGGGAGCCAGCTGCCTCATGGGGTTTCCGGGTCACCAGTGCATAAACGGCTGGGAGGGAAGGTTCTTCCCCAGCTTCCAGTCCATCACTGCCCCAAATGGGTTCTTCAGGAGCCAGTTGGAGGCAGCATACCAGCATCCAGTGCTCACAGTCAAACGAGGTCTTTTTAACCGCAGGACTTCTCGGAACCTGACATTTGCACACGTGGTGGTGTGACTGTCCGAGAAAGGGCGTGACCGTGTTAGAGACCAAAAATTTATTTCAGTGTGGTAATATTACGTGTGTGTGTTGGGGTCGTCCAGAGCTACTCTTCTACGTGGGGCAAGGTTGCCAAGAACAGGGAGTTTATTTCTCTAAAATCACCCTAAATTCCCATATGAGCCTGCATTCAGTGAGTAGAAGGTCAGACACAGAAAGAAAGGAGAGAGAAAGGGAGAGGGGAAAGAGGGAAGCTGAGTTTTATTCAATCTGATTGAAAACTCATTCCAGTCCAATCATTTCAACACTCTCTTACCATTGAACCATTTTCTTTGCTCACTCTTTTCAGTTCCTCTCTGCTCTCCCTCCGCCTCTCGAGACAGTGACTGGGTGTTTGGGGAAGGGGCTTCTGACCTCATGGCATGCAGGCGGTGGGCAGTGAACACAGAGCCAGGCCCTTTGAGGGGGGCTCACTGATGCCCTCCGGGGTCCTGCCCAACTAGTGGCTGCCGCTAGCCTTCCTGCCATGGACCTCATGGTTGGTATCACCAAACATCCCTCTGGAATCGACTCCCAGTTTATTAACATAACTGTCTCTTTGGACCTTGTCCTAAGCAATAATATCCCCAAAACTGCAGGTTCGATGCATGAGTTCTTGTTTCCCAAGACCCTTTTCGATGAATAAAATTGACTTAATTCATATGGGTGAATACCACCCAAAATCACTTGCCACATCACTAGTGATTCATCCCCCTCATTCAGATCATCACCAGTCTGGACCAGTCTTAGCATTCTAGAAACAGCAGGCAATTAGCAGTGGGCTTCCAGTTCTGTGTCTCCATGGGCACTTGCACTAATCGGACCCCACCACGCTGTGGGGGCTGGTCAAGCTGTACTGAAGCTTTTCTGCCGGGCGCTTGGTGGATGGGAATTGCCCTGCGTGGCATGCAGCACAACTTACCGCAAATCCTCCTTCCACACCTGTTCCTCCCTAGTCCCACTTGCTAGCAGGTGTCAAATCTCTTCCTCAATTCCACCCAGCATTCCTTCTCAAATAAGCCTTATTTTTTTAAATTAAATTAAAAAAAAAATCTCTCGGACACGCAGCTGTCCCCACAAAGCTTCCCACTTTCTCTGGGCAGAGCATTTTGACTCCATTCTCCTCTGTCAGGCCCTCCCACGTCGGGGACCCCCCCAGAGGGGGACCCCTACTGAAGAGTAAGAAAATAAGGGCGATGGCAAAACTCTTCTTTACTTTCAAATCCTTGTCATTCAGGAGAGGGAGGCCCAGAGGAAGAGCCCCAAGGTCAACGGTGAATGGATGGCAATGCTGGGGCTAGAACCCTGGCCCCGACTCCAAGTCGAGGGCCCTTCCTGCCCCCGTCATTTTCCCCGGTGGAGACAGGGAGCCCAGTCTTGGGCACTGCAGTGGGGAGAACCTGCACTTTCCTGTCCAGGACATGAAATGACTCCCTATCTTTCCCCTACCCCAGACCTGCTTGAACCCTTCTCTTAAGCCCCTGACCATAAGAAACAGGATTTACACGCCAGCTGCTATAATCCCTTTAAAATGAGGTTTGGGAACTATAGCGACTCTTTGGGCGTTTCATTTTTTCAAAACAATATTCTTGGCTCAAAAGCTAAGATTTCATCATTCTCAGGGGAGTCAAGACAATGGCTGGCCAGGGCAGTCCAGGGCCTGGGGTTCCCCTCGGGGGAGTGCAGACACCCCGAGTTTCTCCTGGGGCTCCTGAGGCAGGCTTTGCAGAAATAGATGTTATTGCTCTGTGTGAGTCTAGACACTTCTTTCCTGTGCCTGACACCTGATTGCATAAATATATCTCCCACCAAAAAAAAGGCGATTTCTCCCGCTCTTAAAATGAGGCTTCACATGCCAAGCTCCCAGAAAGGCGGCTCACTGACCGAAATTATTTCTAAGGCACTCATAACCACTAGCTCATCCTTTCCAGAAAGAGCAGGCTTGGTGAGGCCAAGGAAGGTGTGAGACCCCCAAATTATAGAAATATGCATGACAAGGGGATGAGAAGAGACGGGCATGGAGGAGGTAAGACCACCTAAGATGAATCCTGTGAGGTTCTGAAAACCCTGGCCCTAGAGGTTTGGGACTTGGGGCAAGTCCCTTCCACTGAGCAGTACCCCAGGTCCAGGTCTCTGCCAGCCAGGCCACCTTACTGGATAATTATTATGATGAGCCATTCAGAATGACCAGCTCATCTGGTTTGCCCAGGGCTTTCCTTGCTGTGATGCATCTCGGGGACACCCGTTTGTTTGTCCGGAGCAAATGGGGATGAGGGGGTTGCCCTAAGCCACACCCACCTTCACACTGGCCTCGCCTTCCTTATTTGATTGGCTCACCGCATCCTCTACATAGCTGACTGGCAGGTGAGTGGTCAGACTTGGCCTTTTACCCGCTCCCCTACCAGGGATTCTTATCACCAGGCACACTGAGAAACACAGACAAAGGAAGCTCCTAGTAAACCACTGAACAAACACCGCCATTACAGAGCAACATCGAAGCCCTGCCCTGGGCCGAGTGCTCGAATCCTCTGCGCTGTGTCAGGGTGGTGTGCTTACCCCTGTTCCACAGACGGGAACACTGAGGCTCAGAGAGGTTAAGTGTCCTGCCCAAGGTCACAGAACTGCGCAGTCGTGTTCAGTCTCAGGTCTTTCTCATTCTGAAGCCCACGTTCTTGTTCTTAGGCTGCAGAGTAAAGCAAGGACAGTCAGACTTTTCCTGCCAAGGGCCGGAGAATAAATACTTTTTGGTTTTGTGGGCCGTCAGCCTTCCGTTGCAACTCCTCCTCTCTGGTTGTAACGGGAAAGCAGCCATGGACAATGCACACTCCGTGGACACGGATGTACTCTAGTCAAACTTTACTCCCCAAAATAGGCAGCATATGAGAGTTGGCCCACAGGCCGTAGTTGACTTATCCCTGGAGAAAAGCATATTCACAAGCTTGCCCACCCACCTTCACCACCCCCCCACCAAGAACGAGAACAAAAACAGGGAGATATCTTCAGGTTGCCCCGCAGATCTGCCACGCATGGCCACAGCCACCAACCACCACCATCTCCCCATAGCCAGGAAGGGTTCCTTCTCTGAAGTGTTTGGACCCACCCTTGGGGGCAGACATGCAAATCTGCGTGTCTTTCTGCTGGGTTGACTTCATCAGAAGGACCAGGCTGTCCTCAGGCCACAGACAGCTCTCAGCCTCCTGGAGTACCCCACCCTCTGTCTGGGGCAGAGTCACCCCAATGATACAAAACCCTAAGAAGTAGTAAGCCCATCAAAAGCCATAGTCATTACCCACAGGGGAAGTTTGTGGCTGCCTCCCCCTAAATATGCCCTAGGCTGCAGCTGGCAGGGCTCTAATGGCCAAGAAGCTGGGACACAGTCCTTGTGATGTATGAAGCTGGGGGGCGGGGCTTGTCATCACTGGTACTTCAAACTGGTTGCTAATAAATGCCTGGTGGTGGGTGGCTGGTTCTGGGCAGCGTCAATCAGTCTGCTTTGTCTGGGGCCTGTACAACCTCCCAGAGGGTGGAACGGGCATGGGAGCTGGTGAAGGGGGCATTTGGCCCTCAGATCCCAGGCCCCCCACTGGGAAGGGTGACCTCTCCTCTCAGGACTCATTGTCCACCTACCTTGTATGTGCAGTGCATCCTGGGGCCTTCCCCATGGGCACTGATGCCAACCCAGTTCTGCTTTCTCTCAGACCCCAGGAGGCTCTGGGGCCTGATGGGAGTGGTCCTCCTGCCTGCTAGCCTTGCCCCTGGCTCTCTCCCTGTCTCCCCGCAGTGTGTCTGCATGTGACATGTGTGCGTGTACATGTGCCTGTGTGTGAGAGAGAGAGAGAAAGGTGTGCCCCTATGTTCACCTTCTTAGGGGAAGCTTTGAGCAAACAGACACTATGACTTTCAAGTGACGGGATTCTGTCTCATGACCTGCGGGTGTCTGGTCTTACTTTGACAACTCTCCAGCTTGTTCAGAAAGACAGCAGGAGAGCATCGTTCCAGCCATGGCCCTTCCAAGCACTACATGCACCCCATTTTATCCCTGAAACACCCCACGTTTAGCGTGATTGCATTCCTGGCCCCAATCAGTGGCCTCCCTGAATCTGCACCCTTTGCGATATCACTTTGTAGCAACTCCCTCAGGGAAGTGGAGTCCATTTCACCTCTCCCTGAACCTGGCCCAGCCTGGGACCCTCCTTTTGGCCAACAGAATGTGGCAGAAGTGACTTAGCGCCAGTTCAGGCCAAAACCTCAGGAGGTCTGGTAGCTTCTACTTGGTCCTGTGGAAGTCCGCCACCACCCTGTGCTGAAGCCGGCGCCAGCTTGCTGGGTATGAGAGACACCGCTCTGCGTGTGTGGTGTGTGACGTGAGCTGGCGTGCGCAGCATCTTGGTACACCCATGCCCGTAGTGATGTGCATGATGACAGGCAGACGACCACCAAATACAGGAGGGCACAGCCAAGATCAGCAGCACTGCCCACTGAACCGCAGCTGGCCGTGGGCCCAGCGGCAGAGTAGCCTCGTGAGCAGTCACCGATGTTTGCTGTTTTCAGCCACTGAGTTGTGGTGGGGTAGCTTACTGACAGGGGCAGGTGTCATCATTCTCCCCTTTTTACAGATGAGAAAACTGAGAGTAGATAAAAGCTTCCCACAGCTCACATGTAAGCAGAGGTAGGACTCACACCCCTGGGGTCTGTGTGCAGGGTCAGGAGTGTCTTAGGTGGCTCGGGCTGCCATTATGAAATGCCACAGGCTGGAGGGCTTAAACAGAAATATAGTTCCTCACAGTTCTGGAGGCTGGAGAGGTGCCATCGGGGTTGATTTCCGGTGAGACCGAGCTCCTTGGCTTACTGACGGTGCCTTCTCACTCTGTCCGCAGTGTGTGTGGAGAGAGAGATCTCTGGTGTGTCTTCCTCTTCTTTTAAGGACACCAATCCTCTTGCATTAGGGCCCCACCCTTATGACCTCATTTAACCCAAAGGCCCTATCTCCAAGTTCAGTCACATTGGAAGTTAGGGCTTCACCATAGAAAATTTTGAGGCGGGGCAGGGGTGGATACAGTTCAGTCCAGGCCACAAGTAGGAATGATGACTTCCCTCTCACAAGACGAGGAGCCTGAGGGTCTGAGAGCTGAGCCCTGGGATGCCACATGGGTAAGGAGTGCGCAGGGGCCTGCCCTGTGCGCGCACAGCAGCCCCCTTGTCCCCCAGTGTGCAGGGAACTCCTGGAGGCCTGGGGCTGCATGCCCCCACCCTCCATTCTCGCATCCTTGTGCTGGCAGGAGCCTGGCCGGGGATAGACAAGGGCGGGGGGTGGCATGGAAAGAGAGGGAGCTTTGACCCCAGGACTATTTCCCAGAAGAATTAATTGACAGAAGTCAATTGCCAGTTGCCCACAATGGTAACCATCTCCCTCTCTCTCTCTTTCACACCTCCCCACCCCCACTCCTCTTTTGGTGAGCCTCGGAATCAACCATCGCATCAACTGCTTGTCTTAGACTCCTTGTCCCCGGGTCTGCTTTTGGGGGAACCTATACCGAGAGACCTTCTAGCGACTCCAGAAAGGACCGTTTTCTCTCCTGACGGCAAGAGCTGGTCCAGCCCCTGCTGTCAGAGCTGATTCAGCAGAATTCCAGGGCTGGGTGGAATTGGGGGTCACTTCACCTACAAGCTCCAGAGAGATTACCTTCTGTCCACCCTCTTGACCTAGGCCAGAGGTCCTGAGGATAGCTTCGTCTTAAACCTGGGTTATCTCTTACATTTGGATGTCCCCCCGTGGTCACGCTGTGGCCAGAGAGCGTGCCCGGGAGTGAGCAGGACCCAGCTGATGGAGCCAGAGGCCTCACTTCCTCAGACGTTCCTTTGCATGTTGAGCTGCTCACTCACAGGACTGGAAAGAAGACCACATCCCGGGTAGCGCTTCTCTTGACCCGCCAGGTCCTGCTAGACAACGGGGCCTGGAGTTTCCCTGCTTGAAGGACAAAGGACAGTTGCAGGGACCATCTGCTCTTCTCTCCCTTGGGACCCTCTGGGGACCTCTCTGACCATCACCCAGCAGACCCTTGTACCTCTGAAAACCCCTCAAAATTGGCAAAATGCTAAGAACGTGCTGACCCGGGGCTCATCCTGCTGGGCCGGGCCTGGTCAGAGACAGTCAGTGGATTTCTGTAACTCGGTTTCTCAGCCCATGTCCTTTCTAAACATCATAAAATGTTTAATGTCCTTTTATAAAAATAAGAAGGGGACGTAGAATAAGGGTGGAGGGGAAACGAACAACTATAAACAGAGCATAGAGGTTGTTTAATGGACACAGCATAATGAGGCCGCCAGGAAGCAGCCTGGCATTGATTTTCCCCGACATTTCACCTATTAAATTATGAGCTTCTTAAGGAAGAGCTCAAATTTTTTTCTTCTTCTTCAGTCAATTAAGATTCTTTCACCAAGAACAAAGCTGCTATTGTCTGAGCTCCACGTGGGCCCAAGTTCCTTGACAGGCCAATGGGAGTGCTTGGAATGGGGGTGGGGCGCCTGCAAGTACAAGATACCTTCTGGACCTGGTGGTGAAGTCCAGGCCAGAATCTCACCCTATAGAAGTCCCTCCTCAAGGATCTGGTGGGTTGCCTGCTTCTGCCTCTGAAGGCAGGGCTGGGGCCCAGGGTAGACGGAGGACACCCTCAGGTGGGGTTCATGAGAGCACAGAAAGAGCCTGGGTGCCCTGGCCAGTGTAGCACAGTGGGTTGGGTGTTGTTCTCACAAAGCAAAGCGTCACCGGTTTGATTCCTGGCCAGGGCACGTGCCTGGGGTGTGGGTTTGGCCCTGGTCGGGGCTCGGAGGAGAGGCAACCGATCATTGTTTCTCACATCAATGTTTCTCTCCCTCTCTTTCTCCTTCCCTTCCCCTCTCTAAAAATCAATAAAATCTTGTTTTTTAAATGAAAGAAAGATCGTGGGCAATCCAAATACTTTCAGGGAAGTCTAAGTTGGTAAGCCAAAGTGTGGGGTCTTGAAATTGAATTCACAAATCCTGAAACTAACCTTGTAAGGGAGAGAATACGATCCCCATTTAACAGGTGAGGAAACTCAGCTGAGAGGCTAAGCCACTTGCCTGAGGCCTCACATTGTGTTTAAGCAGCGAAGTCCAGACTCTCGCCCTGTTCGGATTGCTTCCAAAGCCCACCTTCCTTTTTGTCACATTCACAGCCTCCATCAGCATGTTCCTAGACAGCAGAGAGCAACAGGGCCATGTGAGGAGCCCGCCCTCTGGGGCAGTGCTGGATGGAGGGGACAGCCACAGCCTCCCTGTCCTATAAATGTCCCCATGGGTAGCGCCTGAGTTCACCTCCTTTCCTGCCCAATACTCCCTTCTCTCCCTCATGCATTTCCTTTATAAATCTTGTTCTCATAACCTTCACTCACAGAGAGGTGTTGATGGTTATTGACTGCCTGAAGTCCTCTCCTAGGACTATTTATATCTTAAAAAGGATGAAAGTCTAAAACCGAAGGAATGGAGCCATGGTAGGGCATTTCAACCATGTGGTAGACTTGGGAATGGATAGCTTCAGGGCTTTTTTGGCTGCTCAAAAATTACTGTGGGTCCCCTGTATCAGTCAGTGTGGAAATGTGGGCCAAGGATGGTGACAGCTCTCACAGGGGTAGCCTGGTTATTCTCCAGCCCCTAGTATGGGCACATGACCCAGGCCCAGCCAATCAGGAGACTTTGTCTCCCAAGACCACAGGGATTGGTTCAGAATAGGACACGCGTCTCCGTTTGGGCCAATAAGAGTCAGGCCTGCCTGAACCTTTTGCTAGAATGCTGGGGAAGGAGGCAACGTCCTCCCACTGGGTTTGCTGAACTACTGGAAGGAAAGCCTGGAGCTGCAGGTGGCCACCCTTGTACTGTTTGGGAATGAAGCAAAGCAGAGGAAAGCAGAGCCAAAAGACAGGAAGAGACGGATCCCCCGGGTGGTATAATCAGAGCCCTGGGTCGGCAGCACCCCTGAGGTCAGGCTCATCAGCCTGTACCAATGGGATCCTTACACTCACCTTCCCCTGATCCAGTGTTGACAGATAAACTCAGGAAAGTTGAATTTAAGATAAACAAAAAATAATTTTAGTATTAAGTACATCTCAGGTATTGTATAAGACATGCTAAAAAAATTATTTGTTGATTATCTGAAATTTAACTGGGTGTCCTGTATTTTTATTTCCTAAGTCAGATGACGCCCACTGACAACCCAGGTGATAGCCCACTGCGGGGGGGCCCCACACAGACCATCTCCTTCCAAGGCCACCCGGGGGTCCAGGGTACCTCTGTGTGCTCTGGACCCCTACCCCGTGCCAAGCCAGCCTTTGTGGGAGCTCCTCTCCTTTCCCCCACTCTCTCCCCACATAAGGATCTTTAATCATTTGTTCAGTTCAGAGTCCTAAGTATTTATTTTCCCCGTTTACAAATGAGGAAACTGAGGGCCAGAGGAGTTAGCTACGTTGCCACAGTTACACAAGTGGCAGAGTCCAAATACAGAGCGAATGGCAGAATCCTATCACTGACACCCAGTGATCTGCCCACCATGGCTGCCTGAGACCGTGGCTGAGACCTTGACTGCGGCCCCCTAACCCTATTATATTCCTCATCTGCAGACACCTCGGCCCCAACGGGAGGCTCCCGGTGTCCTCTGCAGGTTGGTGGCTTGGTGGAAACACACCGCACCGTTGGTAAGGACGCTGGGCTGAATCAGACCTTGCTTTCTAACACCAGTGAGGCCAGGCCAGCCGCCACCCCATCTCTATCTCTGTCTCTCTCTCCCTCCGCGTCTCCCCACCATCTAAGTGCAGCATTCCAGTGCTGATTCGACAATTCCCAGTTTCCTTCTGTCTTATTGCTTTGCCATCTCCAGCCAGCTGCCCTTGTCTTCACGGTCCAGACTGGCGAACCACCTGCAAACCCACATTCCAGCCGGTGAAGGGAAGGACGTGCCACTCCCTTTTAAAGGCATGACCTGTACTTGTACCCATGATTTCTACTTATAACTCCTTTCCTCCTTCCTGGCTGAGCCCCACTTTATTTGGGGGATGTCTACCTCTCCCTCCCGCAACTCAAAGAAACATGGTCCCATCCCCACAAGCGTGTATCCTCCCTGGTCCAACCCAAGCACTAGAGTCACATTCCCCTGCCTGGGATTGATTCAGACATAAGTCTGTGACTCAGTTTGGACCAGCAAGATTGAAGAGAAGCCTACTGGGAGTTCCGGAAAAGGGTTCCTTCGCTGATTTATTAAAAAGCAAGCAAAGAGGGAAGAGATATCTCTCTTATTCACCAGCCAGTATCATGTCTGCTTATAGTGCATGGAATTGCTACAGCTACTTTGGCCCCTGTGTGGAGGAGATGCCCACCCTCTGAGAATGAACAACAAGGAGGTCTCACACACCTCTGCAAGCACTACTCCACCCCAGGGCCTTTGCACATGCAGTTTCCTCTGCCAAGGACACTGCCCCCAGATCTCCCTGAGCTCATTTCTCTACTTTATTCAGGTCACTGTTCACGTGTTAGCGCTTCAGAAGGACTTCCCTGACTTTTCCTCCTTCTGCCACTCTCTATCCCCTTGTTTGTGCTTGTCATAGCTCTTCCTTGAAGGAGTAATTATGTTGTTTATATATCATGTAAACAATATGTATACATAACATATACATACTATGTTGATGTATATATACTATGCATAATTATGTATAATACATGTGTATACATTGTATATACACTATATATAATATATCAATATATTCATACCATATGTTTACTATCAGTCTTTCACACAAGAATGTAAACTCCAAGAAGGCAAGGACTTTGCTTTTTCACCATTATAACCCCAGAGCTTAAGAAAGTGCCTGGTATATAGAAGGTGCCAGTAATACCTGGTGGTTGGAAGGCAGGAAGGGAAGAAGAGACCTGTCTTCTTGATGACACCTGGAGTCTCTAACCCAACCAGCCCTCCAGGTTGGGAGGACTCCAGGACTCCAGGTTGCTGGTAGTAATAAGTATTCCCTGTTCAATTAAGTCGAAGCCAGCTGATTTAGGAGTTTCAGTCTCTGGCAGCTGAAATCTCCCTATTTCGTGCACTGTCCATCCCCTTTGCCTCGGCTGCTTTTCCCTATGAGTCTCCCTCCCTGCTGGCCTCCTCCACCCGTGGGCTTGGCTGCCATTCTGTGCCCTGTCCAGAGCACTAGGGCAGAAGAATTTGAAGCACGGGGCTGGAAGTAGCAACATCCAGGTCATCCCAGATCTGCTGCTCGCCAGCTGATGATCTTTGGCAAGTCACTTGGTTCTCTGAGCTTCCACCCCCTCGGCCATAAGATGGAATTTCAGTGTTAGCACCCACCGCATGGGCTTCATAAAACACCTCAGTGATGACAGTCAGGTAGACTGGGGTCCAAGGCCAAGGACCACTTTCTGGCAGTGTGGCCAGGAGCAGTGGACTTCTCTCTGTGCCTCAGGTCAAATGGGGGCAGTAGCAGTGCTGACTGAAATGAATTAAATGAGATGATATGTATTGACAGCTTAGCACAGTGCCTGGCACACAATACGTGCTAAATAAACTGTTAGGAGGTGTGCATAAACATTTCCTTTCAGGAATACAGAGACCACAAGACCCAGCCGTTGACCTCAGGAGGCCACAGGGATGGAGCTGAAGAGGTAGGCAGGGTCAGTTCTCATAGGGTATTCCCGGATGGTCCCCCTGAGACTTCGAGGGGTTTATTTCTAACCCTCTTAGGCAAGGTCTGTCTTCTGCACCCCAGGGAAGAAGTTTGCACTGAAAGAGCATCTTACCTGTGTGGGGGGCCCAGGAGCCCTGCTTGGCACTGACCTTGAGGAACTTCTGTCTCAGGTCAGTCCCCTCCACCACCCACAGGAAGTAGCAGAGGCTACGCTCATCCCTTGTAATGGCCGGTTTTAAACTGAAGGCATTAGGCTCGCTAATCGCCTGTAATCACCTTGTTTGAATTAACATGGCAAGTGCTTCCAACAAAACTGACTAAACGGTCTGTTATTCCAAATAACCCTCAGTGGTTTTAATTACCTCCCCTGGAATGCGTGGCCTCCTGGCCCTCAGCTTTATTAGGGAAAGGTCCTGTAAACCCAGGATGGGGCGTGATTCTTGACCTCCCCTGCACAGACCCCGTAATAAAGAGAAGCCAGAGAAGGTATGTTACCCATCCAGATGCATAATGCTTCCTTAGCTCTATTTTTAAACCCAACACAGGATGGAGGAGATGACCCCAGAGCCAGGCTTGGGTTCCAGCAGCTGCCAGAGCGGTGGCCCAAGACCAGCAGAAAGCCCTCCATTCATTTCTGTTTGGCTGATGTGCCCGCCCATTCCTATTACCCAAACTGCATTTCCTCATCTTGTTCAGCTTATGCCGAGGCTGGCCAGTTATTTATTAACATCACCCCAAAACTTAGTGGAAGACAAGGCACAGAGAAATCGTGACTAGTTCAAGGGCATGCAGTAGAGCAGTTCTCAAACTTGGCTGGGCACACGGTCACCCGGGTGTCTTGTGAAAATGCAGTGTTTGAGTCAGTGGGTCTGGGTGACTCCTGCCTGGATTCTGTCTCCAGCCCGCTCCTAGGTCTGAGGACCACACTTTGGGACCCAGTTGCTATGTCATTGGCTAAGGGGGAGGAAGCTGCTGTGATGGGCTTCTGTCCTGGCCAGGCCCTGTTCTGGGCTCTTCATAATTCTCACTCCCGTTTAATCTCCAGACTTCCTCCAGTATCAGGGTTAGGTTGAGAGCTCATGGCTCACCCATCAGCCCCTGCGGCTGGGAGTCCATTGGGCATGGATAGGGTGGGGACAGCTAAGAAAAAAAACTAATCCCCATTTACTAAGAGAGTCAGGCTACCAGGATTCAGAGTTCTGGTTCTTCCCTGACCTCTTGACCTCATGTCCCATGCTCCATCCATGGTGTCTTGCTTGTTTGGCACAGAGATCGGCCCTGCAGAGGGGTGGGAGGAGGAAGGAAACATTCATTCATTCAACACATATGTCCTGGGCCCAGGGCCTGACGCAAGAAATACTTACTGATTAAGGAAAGGAATGAGGAGGCTCATCCTGTGTCCAGGACCTCTAAAGATGTTGGCAGGGCAGTGCTGAGTAGAGCAAACACTCTGCCTGCCTCCAAGGGTTTGAAGTCTGGGGAAAGTTGAGCAGAGTGTAGGCGCTAGGGCAGAGGGCTTGCTATGTCCGGGCCCTACGCCCCTTGCCTCACCCGCCTGAGCTCACTGAATCCTCATAGCCACCAAGTGCAGTGAGTGCTATATCTTTAAAACAGAGGGTCAGAGAGGAGGAGTCCCTTGTTCAGAACCACACAGCTGCTCGTCAAATGGCAGAGCCAGAGTTTGCAGCTGGGTCTCTGGCCCTCAATGCAGCCTCTCCCCTCAGTGCAGCCACCAGAACCAGGCTGGGGAGGGAAGGGCTCCAAAGTCTTCAGGATGGAGGTGGCCGCAGTGGGATGGTTTTATTTAATGGCTTGAGAGTGGGGGGATATTTTCCCTGTCCCCACCCTGACACCACGGTGAACCTTGAACTGCTAAATTGAGCGAGATGGGGCAGGGCAAAAGGTGAACGGAGCCTGCTCAAAGCCCACAGGGCTGGGGAAATGAGCTAATTAGGATCTTTCAGCGGTGCCGGCCCGCAGCTGGACAGCCCCAGCTGGTTCTGGGTGGACTGAGTCCTCCCTGCCTGGGTTCAGAGGGTCAGCTCCACCTGAGGGGCAGGATGGTCCCGTCCTTGCCCGTCGGCTCCCCTGGCCCCCAGGTGCTGCTGGACCCAGGCAGCTCTGTGGACAGACGGCTGTTATTTTTGTCCTTTTCTTTGGAGATGTGTGGTCAGCTTGGGGATGGTGGTTTCCAGGCTATGTCTGCGGGTGGGGGGAAGCTTGTGCCGTTCAACCCCCTGTTTTTATCCTGGCCTTGCCCATGAATCCACCAGCCTGGACAGGGAGCTCCAGGGTGGCCAAGACCTAGGAACAGGTCTGCTTGATTCACCACTGGTTGCCCACATGCAGCATGGGCCTGGTACCACCTTGGGTGCTCAACAAATATTTTTGGAATGAATTAAAGAAACTAGCTGTGTCAATCACGAGGGTGTGTGCCAGCCTCTTCAGGACAGTGTGGGACTGAGTTGGGGTTGGCTGCGTTTCACCAGGATCCGCTCGATCCTCACTTACTGGTCACTGCATGTGTCCTGGGCCCTGGGAATTCGGAGCCCCTGGGCAGCGGCGTCCAGTGCGCTAGACCTTGCCTGTTTTCAGCTCTCTACAGTTACACAGAGTCAAGAAAGGCTCCTCAGAGGAGGCAGTGCTGGAGCCCATTCCTAAAGGAGGTGGAAGGTTAGTCACGTGGAGAGGAGGGGTGGCTGCCAATGCCAACCCCTCAGCAGGATCAAGGACACAAGGATCCCGTGGGTTTCAACCAGGAAAGAACCTTCCGGCAGGGCTCAACATCCATAATATGGACACTAAGTCCCCACCCAGTGGCTTCTGTTGTAGTCTTTGATCCAGGGCTCTCGGGGAAACAAGGGTTGCTCCAATTTCATCCAAGGGACACGGACTTCATGCTTACAAAGTACCTGTTAGGGTGTGCCGTGGGTCAGTGGTGGGAGTGAGAGCAACACCCTGGCTGTTTGGGAGCTTCGGGGGTGAAGAGAGAGGTCAGCCACTCACAGTAAGTACAGACTGGGTGGGGACGATGAAGGGCACTCACAGAGTGTATTACAGAGGGAGCCAGCCCAAGGGGGAGCGGTGTGGGAAGAAGGGTAGGAAAGACATCCGGAACGGCTGATGTCTGAGCCTCTTGCATTTACTTCTGCGTCAAGTGCTCCGCACGATGCCTGGCCTAGCAAAGCTCGGCAGATGGAAGCAAGTGAAATGTTACTGCGGGCTCACTCCATCCAGACCACCGCCATGCCGGGAAGGCACCTCAGTGATCCCCTCTACAGACGTGGGCACCGAGGCTCAGAGCATCCCCGTGCAGCTGCGGCATGGAGCTGGGGTTCAGCCCAGGCAGTTCTGCCAGCTCTCCTCCACAACACGTTGCCTCCTGTTTCCCCAACTTAATTTGGGGAAAGGGAGGGTGGGGAGGACACGATCCCTCACGGAGAACTGAACAGATCCAGAAACTCTTTAAACCAAGTGATGCCTGAGGAAAAAAAAAAAAAAAAAAACTTCCAGCAAAGGCCAAGTACGTGGGGGCCACCCCACCAATCCAAGCGTCAGAATAGGACCCAAAGGGGCCGTAGGAAAAAGCGACTCTGACCATTCTGGTCGTCCCTTGAGAACAGTTTTTACTTTTCTAAGGGAGTCCCCATTGAAAAGTCAGAGAAGAACACAGGTTTAAATAAAAGCGATGTCTGCGCAGGCATTTTAACCATCACTGCTATCGCTGCAAACTCTGCTCTAGGACTGTGGTAAGGGGCGAGAGACGCCAGCATGCAAAAGGCGCACGTCTCAAGAAAGTCACCCCTCCTAGCTAAGGAGCTAGGACAGACACATCTGGATGTCTGGGAAGGTACGTAATGCAAGCAAGAAGGGGCAGTTTGATTTTTCAAAACTGTCACCCAGTTCACGGTGAAGGGCTGAGCCCCGAGGCTGGAGCCGGGTGCACCAGGCAGCGGTGGGCGGTGGAAGGTTTCCCGTCGAAGGAAGGACGTGGCTGGGTCTTGAGGGATGGGGGAAATTTGATTAGGGGGCTGGCTGGGGGCAGCCATCCTGTTGGTTTCTGTCATTCTTGAGATAAATCCCTTTGACATGTACAGTAGGCCATATCAGCTCTCCCGAAACCAAGACGTTTATGAAAAAAAAAATCTGATTTGGGGTCAGTGGACAGAAGAGAAGAGCAGGAAGCGAATGAAAGCCCCTGGACTTCCTCCTCCATCCAGAAAATGACCCATGTAGAGAAAGTGGCCCCACTGGCAGGAGGGATGATCAGCCCCTTGGCTGACTGCGGGGAGATTTTTCTATTTTCCTAAGGTTCTGCAGGAGGCCTGGTCTCACAGAGAAGAAATGCCAAAACTGGCCCAAAAAAGTAAAAAGTGGGAGTTTTCCACTGAAAACAGCTCAAAAAATGTAGCCATTGGGGGTCAGTGGGGCTCCTCTTGGGACTAGTTGACTGTGCCCTCTCGTGTAAGATTTACTCAGCTCGGAGCTCTGATCATGGCTGGAGACCTCTGCCCACAGCAGGCCCCCTGCGTCCAGGTTGCCCAGCCGAGGGGTCTTGCTTTCCCTCTTTCAAGGTCTTAAGGCTCCAGTCCAGTCTCAGCCCCCTTCATCAGGCGAGAAGTACACCCAGTTGAAAGACCCCCTGCCTGCTGGGCCCCCCAGCCCCACTGACACCCACCACAGACGTGGGACCGTGCATCGGGGACTAGAGAGCTGGCCGCCTGCCCTGCCTGTCCCATCCCTGCAGCCATCAGCCCCAAGGAGACTGCGAGTGAGGGACAGAGTGGCATTTGAGTCCAAGCCTCGCATATCAGTTTTGATTTCAACTGGAATCGCCTCCCTCGGCTGGATTTCAAAAGACAGCGTTACTAATGAGAAACACACAAGTTCTTGAAATGAAGTTAACTTCTTTAAGGAAAAAAAAAAAAGGTCTTTTCTTTGGCTCTGTTGATATATATTAGAACCACATTGTCTAAGGGGGAGGGAAAAAAAGCCGTTCTGCTTCTGAACAGAATATGGGAGTCCTGGACTTTGGAAGATGCAGGAGGCTGGTGTCCCGGCCCATCATATCTCTCCGGACTTGGGAGGCTTTTTTGGTTTGGGTTTTGATTTTGGGGGGATGCCAGGGATTTACAACTTCAATTTAAAACAGAAAAAAAAGGAGGGAGACTATAGTGTGTAAAGTAGGCAAAAATGAATGCAAACGGACAGTTAGGGCTTTTCCAAAGTCCCAGTTTGATCACTGTTTTCAACAGAAGCCAGAGGTGTCACGTCAAGGACAGACCTGGGTTTGCCACCTGCCCTGTCCCCTTCCATTTCCCAGCGCTGTGGGCCTGGGCAAGTCACTCTGTTTTCTCTGTTTCTCCAGGGGACTCTGGGTGACCTATGAGGAGGTATCTGGCGGGTGTGACATTTAGTCCACAGCCAGAAAGTGGTGCTTGGCTTGGGGGTGGCTTGTCCTCTGGGAGCTGTTGGTCGCAGGAACACTTTATAGCCTGGTGCCCTGAGAACCCTCCTATCTAGTTTTCTCGGGAACCCACCGGAGATGTGAGGAGCCCCTGGGCGGTGACTGTTCTCATTTTCAGAGCTGACAGAGGGCCTTTCTTTGCCCTGAAGAGGAGAGGAGAGAGGCACTCATCTCATCTGGGGCACAAGCCACGCCGAACAAGACCTGGGAAAGAGAGGGGCTTCCTGCATCTTCAGAAGCCAGATGCCTAGAGGCTCTTTGGAATAGTCCTCGGGCTGGTTCTTCCGAGACCCTCTGAGCAGGCCCTGACCCTCCCCGTCCTGCCCATCCTCATCAGCTCTTCTCCAGAAAGGCAGCGCGGGCTCCTGGAAGCATCCCCGACTAGGAGTCAGGAGCCTGACTGCAGTTCCCCCGTGGGCCCTGCCTTCCCCTCTCTGGGCCTCAGTTTACTCATCTGTGCCATAAAGGGTGGATGAGATGACTCCCAGGGTCTCTTCCAGAGCCTGTGAAGGCCTGAGCTGCCATCTAGCCTGTAAAGACTTTCAGATGCCGAACTGGGGACTTCTGCAGGCAGGCATCCGCCTCTCAGCCAGCCCGTGGCCTTCAGCATCTCCTGCAGCTTCCTGATGTGGACGAGTGCCTGGAGACTGATGCAGCCAGGAGAGGGGCAGCTTGTCCCTGCCCTGGTGGGGCTTACAGGGGAGGAAAGACACATGTGTCTGCATAGCCAACTGTACTTTCACTCCCCCACCCCCCGAAAATACCGCAAGTTTCCCAAAGGAATGAAGTGGGCTCTGTGTGCCCTGAAGCACACTGCCAGAAAGCCAGTTATGACGAAATCGAGCTGGGAAGAGGGAATGGGGGTCCCGGCACCAGCTGGTCTGTTCTTGGTTCCATGTGGCTTTGATCTATTCCTTTAGCTTCCCAGGACCTCAGTTCTGAGAAATAGGACCTCTGCCCTTTGTCAAAGTGGCCTGGGGAAAAATCACGGGTGCTTCTCACCCCTCTGCTCTGCCCTTCCAGGATGGAACTCTCTTTCAAGGTCTCAGGGAGAAGTGGGGAGAGGTAGCCTAAATTGCAAGAGATTTCTTCTCCTAGGATCAGAAATCTGTCTCAACCCTGCTCCATTCTCAGCTGAATGGCTTGAAGTCTTTACCTTCCCGCACCTCAGTGTCTCCAGCTGTGAGAGGAGAATGCCTATCTGACAGGCCTGCCCTGAGGACGAGCTCTGTGCCTGGACTGGGGGGGGGGGGGGGCGCCTATGCAGATGCTTGTCAGATATTGTACACTCTTTGCAAGTCTAGATACTGTCTAGTGGCCAAGTTAGCAGCTGAGTTGGGAGTTGTCATAAGAAACCCATCTTCGCCTTCCCATCTTGGCAGGTTCTTCCATTCCTCAGGCTGGGCTTAGCATGCGTCAGCTCTGGGTCAAGCCGGAAGCCTCCAGCAGGCACCCCTGGATTCAGAGGTAGTCTGGAGTCGGGCAGCAAGGAGGGCGTGCAATCTGCAAAGCGAGAGGAAGAAGGCCACGGAGTGGAGATTCCAGATTTCCTGGTTCCGGAATCTCACCGCTGCCCCCTCTCAGGTGTCTCGCCAGAGTCGGAGATCTTTGGGGGTCAGCAGCCCTGAATGGGTCAGTCAGCTGGGCGTGCACTAGCCTCCTCTTCCATGCTGGCCCAAGCCTAGCCCCTCCACATCTGGGGGACTTGTTTTCAGCCCAAGCCAGACCCTGACCCAACCAGCCCCAAACCCTTTCAGTCACCTTGAACGAAGAATGTTTTTTTCATTAACGTCCTCCTTCTCTGCTCTCCTCCCCTGTCCCCCCAAGAGGCCCCCAAGCTTGAGCTTCCTCTCCCTGTCTCTGCAACTTCACAATATCCCCAGGCAGCTGGAAGGGCGAAGCAATGATCTCAGCTGACAGCCATGCGCCGCAGCCCCCGCCGCCCACCCGACCCCTCAGCTAACAAGCTGTTTTCCTTCCTTCGCCCACAGTGGAGACGGAGACGGCACTGTGCCCAGAAGGCTTCTCCCCTGCAAAGGCTCCTGGGAGCTTCTACCCCAGGGACCAGCTCTGAGACAGGAGACACCGCCTCTCTTTTATCTGCCAGGCATGTTCTCAGACACCATCTTGTTTAATCATCCTTGTCCCCATTAGACAGATGAGGAAACTGAAGTATCTCGTTCTGACTCTTCTCCTAGCATGAGACCTTTCTTGGTGGACGTGGGGCTGGCCCTGGGCTCCCTGGGCACCACCCTGGCGACCCTTCGGAGCCACCGAGCCTTCGCTGCAAAGCATGTCCTCACCAGCTGTTCACATCTGTGCTGATCCAGCACATTGCTGCCTCCGCTCGCCACCTCTGTCTTCCTCTCTTCTTCCTTCAAAAATGCTGACTTTAGTCAGCAACAGAAACTTGACTTTGTTGGAAACTGACAGGACTGTAGCCTAAGGAGTGAGAAGGAGAGCACATTTTACTTCAAAACAAACAAACAAACAAACCAAACCCCAGAGAAACAATTTGGCATCAGAGCCATTTAGACTTTGGTTGTGATTCTGACTCTACCACTCACTGGCTTCACAACTCCCCTGGGACACGCATCTGCTTGGAGTGCTGGTTCTTTCTTCTACCTCCCAAGATTTGAGGGGTAAGCGCAAATTGTGAGTGTCAAGACTATGTTAGCTATGATGCAGAAGGAGGAGAAGGAGGGAAAGGAGGAAGAGGAATTTTTTAAGCCTCTTGATACGCAAATTGTAATCAACTCCACTCTGGGCCCCAGACTGCCCTCCCACCAACATCAGGAGGCAGGGAGGCTGCAAAGCCCGGGGGTCAGAGCTGCACTGTCTGACACAGCCGCCACTGGCCACAGGCAGCCATTAAAATGAACATTGAATTCAATTTAAAATTCGGTTCCTCAGTCACAATAGCCATGTCTTCAGTGCTCAGGAGCCACTCGTGACTGGTGGTGACACTGTGACGCAGCACACAGGGTCCTAGGGGCTCCAGAGCCAGGCTGGCTGATATGGGGCCTTGGCTCTGCCACTTAGTAGCCATGTGATCTGGCCTAGTTACCGCATTTCCATCTGTCTCAGTTTCTTCATCTGCAAAATGGGAATGAGAACAATACACACCTCCTAGAGTTGTTATGAAGGTTAAGTAAATTCATATTTGTAAAGCGCTTCAACGGCACTTGCCTATTAAACAAAATCAGATTACAAATTCTGCCAGTTAGCATTCTTCATCCTTACGTATGTCGGAAGTAACAATCCCCCCCCCACTAACCTATTGCAGATTCCATGCTGAGTGAGTCATGCAGTGTGATAGCTTGTGCATAATTTAAGTGACAAATATTAACTTAGGGAAGGGAAGAGGGAACTGTGTCAGAAACTGGAGATCCAACAGATAGAGCAACTGAAACCTAGAATCCTACCCAGAGCTTCCTGGTGGCCAAGGCAAAGAGGAAAACTTGACAATGGTTTTTGTTCTTCTCTGATGATCAGAGAGCTCATGTGCTCTCATTTACACAAGCTCATTTATACAAGACTGCTATCAAATGGTGCCCATTTACACAAGAGCAGAATCAAAAAGGAAATCTTAATGCATATGTACATGACTGTAGATTAAAAGTCTAAGCTTGGGCCTCTGTTCAGGTAAATTTCTAAGTTCCTCAGCCCTTCCCCACAACTGAGAGAGGCAAACCCCACTGGTGTGTGGCTTTTCTCCCCACATCATCTGCCCGAAAGAGTGCTGGTCAATCCTCACGTTCCAGAGTGCCCCAATAATCTCTGAAGTGTTTGTTCCTGGCCCTGGCCCTGAACCCCAAGCCCCTTTCTCTTGAAACACACTCTGTGTGCTTCAGCCATATCATAACCTGGTCCACTCCTGCTAGACCTTCTTTGCCGTGGGGTCCAAGTGTGTTATCCCCTTTAAAGCCAGAGGAAATGGACTCGCAGAGACTCAAGTTTCTTGCCCTCGGCACAGGTCAGGTCGGTTGCTGGACCTGTCAGAGGGGTCAGGTGCCCATGGCAGCGTCTGTGAGGGCCAGAGATCTGCACCAACCCCGGGCCTCGCTCAGGCTTAGCCTCCCTTCTGTCTGGGAGTGGGCCTCAGGCTGTGGGCTAGGCGGGGGACAGAGAGGAGCCTCAGGAGATACAGGATGTGGCTGCCAACAAGATTAGCCTCAAGCTCATTCCATCTCACCCCAATGCACAGGGACGTCTGCCAGTCTGTCTGTCTCCCCCAAACAGTCTGCCTGTCTGCTCCCCAAAGCCCCACACCCAGGCCTGGCAGCCCAGAAGCCTGTGACGTGGGAAAGTCAGGTTTGCAGAGACCCCGGCAGGAAATGGCTGCGCCCAGTACCAGCCCCAGACCCCACTGTTATCCAGGGACATGTGGAGCACTTTGCCATGGGCGGTTGTCTGCCCCACCAGGGAGCTTCCCTCCTGAGGCTCCTTCTTCCCTGGAGCCTGTTGCAGTGGCTTTGGGCAATCTCTGCTCTTACTTGTGAACTGGCTGAGAAGAGGAAGCTCCATCCTAGAGACTGGCCCCCTTTGGGGGAAAACTCAAAAAACCTTTAAGGCCCACAGCAAGGAATCCATAACAATGAGTGACAGGCAGGAAAATTGCTTTGGTTCAAGGCCCTTGTTATGGGCTGAACTGTATCCCTAAAAAGTTCTTATGCTGAAGTTCTAACCCCTAGTCTGCAGGATGTGGCTGTATTTGGAGATAGGGCCTTCAAAGAGGTGATTTAGGTAAAATGAGGCCACATGGGCTGTCCTTCATCCAGTAACTGGCATCTTTATAAGAAGAGATTGGAACACACACACAGGAAAGACCTTCCTGTGAAGATACCAGGAAGAGAGGACGACCATGAACTAGCTAAGGAGAGAGGCCTCAGAAGGAGCCAACCCTGCCGGGACCTTGATCTTAAACCTCTAGGCTCCAGAATTGTGAGAAAATTAATTTCTCCTGTGTGGGCCACCCAGTCTGTAGCAATGTTTTACCGCAACCCTAGCAAACTAATACACACCCCAACCAAGGCTGCCAAGGAAATCTCATTGCTGGGCCAGAAGAAAAAGAGAACAAGCGTATATTGAAGACCTACTGTGTGCCGGGCGCACATATATGACCACATTTAATCCTCCTAACCCTGCCAGGGGAAGCATGGGCCAAATCTCCCAAATGAGGAAACTGAGATTATCTCAGGAGTGGAGCTTCTCAGAGCTGTGTTTGAACTCAGGTCCAATTTCAAAGCCTGGGCCCTTCTCACCAACAATGCTAACAGCTAAAAGGATTCTAAACCAGAGGAAGACAAACAGAGCTTGGGGGTTGTCAGGCCATAGGGGAGCAGAGGGGATTCCAGGGGCATCTATCCATAGGCATTCCTGAGCTCAGGGCACCTATGCTGGGGGCAGCCTCCCAGAGAAGAGCCTGAAGAATTCACTCCCTTCCTTGCCAAGAAAGGGGCTCTGGGAAGAAAAACTAAAAGGAGAAGAAACCAGACAAAGAGGGTTATAGAGAAGAACACTGAGGTGGACCAGAGCCAGAGGAGGGAGGAATGCTGTGAACACAGCTGGGAAGGCCCCACCATTTTTTCCACAATCCCAAAGCCTGGAGTAATGACCAGCACAGAGAAAACTCCTACTGTGCGCCGAGCACTCTAATCCTCTCTTCTGCTATGACTCTCACCATATACGGAGGGCACAGCAACGCACAGAGAAGCAAATTGTTTGCCCAGGAATGGACAGAGTCCTTAACAACCTAGTAGGAGTGAGGGAATGTGAGAGGAAGCACAAGGAAAAGCAGAAAGCCCGGAGGAAAAGACAAGAGGTCCCAGAGCAGAGAAAGGGGCCCAGCTCTGGGAGGCGGGGGCCACTGTGCAGAGTAAGTCTTGCGGCCCTTGACCCAGCAAGCACAACCTCTCTGTAGGCAATGGGTCATTCTGGGGGGCTGCTCCCCAGCAAGCTTCTGGGGTGTCCCTTCCAGCAAGGCCTGCTGGGGAGACAAGCTCATTTGACTAATGAAATTAAGTCCATGGCATAGTGTGGTGGTCATATCATGGGGAAGTGCCCAAGGTTTGTTAAGGGAAAAATATTCTACACAGAGGTTATGCCATGATATCCACACTATGTTAAAAACCGTCTGTGTATAATATGTATATACATACATGATATTAATATGTTATAATGAACATCATTCACCTCTCTCTTGGTAACGGTGTCCTGATTTTTCTCTGGAAACACTCTCTTCCCCACTCTCCACCAGGACCTTTCAAAATCCTGTTATAGCTTGCATACAGTAAAGGATATACATTTTAAGAGTCAAGTCATACATTTTTGTATGCACATACACCCATATAGCTACCCCAGATCAAGATACAGGACAGTTTCAACCCTCTCAGAAGACAACCTGGGCCTTCTCTTCGTCTACCCCAATCCCTCACCCCAGAGGTAACCCCCCTTGCTCTTTCGTCACATGGATTTGCTTTGCACCAAGCCATGTGCTCCTGGGCAGAGTTGAACCCACCTCCACCTCTGGAGCTTGTGATTCGGTCCTGGCCAATCAGAGGATCCCATTCCCCTGATCACAAGGATTGGTTCTGGGGTTGACACTGGCCGGAGAGACAAGCTGGCGGTGGGGGCACTAGTTTTCACTGAGGCGGAGGCAGAAAGACGGTGTAGGAGTGCCTGGTGCTGCAGGAGGCCCCACACGGAGCCTGGAAATCGAGTCAGCAGGAGGGATGGCAAGGCTGAGGGGACTGGGGACATTGTTTGAGCCCCTAGATCAAGCTGCAGCCACATAAGCCAATAAAATACCTCTTCTGCATAATTCATTCTACAAAGCGTTAACTGAATCAGAAAGAATCTGTGTCAAGGACAAATTTCAGCAGACCCACACTTATTTAACACAGTTTATGGCTTTCTTTACTTTTGGGACAAAAACCCAAAACTCCTCCCATGGGCTATCCAGATCCCCCAGATGCATCTGCTGAAGTGCCGACCACAGCGTGATGGTCTCCTTCCTGCCACAGGGCCTTTGCACAGACGTTTCTTCTTCCTTGACAACTCTTTCCCCCATCTTCACATACTTAACAGATTCCAACCCCATCTTGACCCCCTCCCCTCAGCGAAGTTTTACCAGACCTGTTTATCAAGGTCCATTTCCCCAGTTTTATACTTCCATTTCTCTCCTTTCTAATGCAAAAGGCAGCTGAATTTTTATAATAGTGTGGTTTTATATCTCTCCCCCATTTAACTATGAGTCCCATGAGGGCACGATGGTGTGTGTGTTTGTTCACTGGTGTCTTCCCGGTGCCTGGAATAGACATAGACACTCGGTAGGTTTAAAAGCAAATTAATCTTGACTGAGGTTGGGGAGGGGACGCCATATCGAAACACTTTCACTTTCTAAGTCATGTATGTTTCTGTAATGTTCTACTTCTTCATCGGTACCTATCACTTTTATCATCAGAAAATAAACTAAAGATTTATTTTAAAGAAGGAGCCCTGCCTGGTGTGGCTCAGTGGATTGAGGGCTGGCCCACGAACCAAAGGGTTACTGGTTCAATTCCTAGTCAGGGCACATGTTTGGGGTGTGGGCCAGGTCCCCAGTAGGGGGTGCATGGGAAGCAACCACACATTGATGTTTCTCTCCCTCTTTCTCCTTTCCTTCCCCTCTGTCTAAAAATAAATAAATAAAATCTTTTTTTAAAAAAAGAATGAAAAATAATGGTTCTTCTTCCCTTGTAGAGATCCTGTGGGGCACGGGCACTCTGTTTCAGCATCAAAATATATGAGAAACGGTCTTTTCATTTCTTTCATATTCACAGGTACATGTACACCATGAAACTAACCAATAAAATTATTTCCCTCTTAAGTTTTGCTCCTGGAGTGTTCTGAAACCTTTGATATGTGCGGCTGTGCATCTGCTAGAAGCACCTCCAGCCAATACTCTAAACGAACTTGGCCGATGAACATGAACAGACAGACTTAAAAGAAAGTTAGCCTTTTGCATTGAGACGTCCCCTGGGGACATGCACTCACCTTTGTGATTTTTACAGCATGCATCTAGGAAGTCATGTCTTTTGCAAGTAAGATTATTTCTGATTCACATGATGGGATTAAAGCTTGGGGATCCCTGGGGCTTTTCCATAAGCTCCAGGACATCCAGGTGCTGGGCCACCTGCTCACAGCTGAGATGACATGATGCTTTCCCCAAACCAGAAAGAGTGGCTGGGCAGCAGAGACCAGCCCCGGACTGGGATTTGGACCTCAGCCTGTGACCTTGGGCAAGCGCCTCTACCTCTCTGGGGCTTGGTTTACGCATTCCTAAAACCAGGAGGAGGGTTTTGATTAGACCAGCTGTTCCTGAACGTGATTTTGCCTGGAAACTGTATTTCTTTTCAAACAAAACCAGAAGCCAAAGTCCAATACATGAACAGGTAAAAGTGGGACGCTGTGTGCGAAGCGGAAATGGGGGCCCAAGATCTGTCCATCTGCCACTCCTTTCACCTCCCTGAGCCCCCTATACACATACATGTGGGCATGTGTGCCTGCACACGTTTGCACACACACACACGTGCATGTTCACGTGCACGCAGGTGGCGGCAGCCCGTGGGACACCTCTGGAGGGGGTGTGGTCTCCAAGTTGTACACTGGGTCATCCCTAGACGCCCTCCCAGCTCTGACGTGCCACAGACGCTGCGTGGTTTTTATTCTGATATGTGCCTTACTCCTGTCTTTCCCCACCTGCGTTTTACTTCACTCATTTGCTCAGCAGCCATTTACAGAGTCAGTGAAAAGCATCAGGGACCAGGAGTTATGCTGGGGACACAGCCATACACCCAAGACAAGCACAACCCTGCCTTCACTGAGCTTACAGTCCTTTGGGGAAAGCAAGTACTAAACCAGCAATGGCATGGATGGCGTATAATTACAGAGGCAAGCGGTCTCAAGAGAAAATTCAGGTCCTATGAGCGCACATGACCTCAGGGTCAAACATTCAAGAAGAGATCTGAAGGACAAGGGGGCCGAGAGGAGACAAAGAACATCAGGGAGAGGCAGCAGCAAGTGCAAAGGTCCTGTGTCTAAATATCAGCACGCAGGGGAGCAGACAGAAGGGCAGGGTCCCGAGGGCGTGTTAAGGGGGCTGGTCTTTATCCTGTGAGAAACGTGAAGCCCTGAAGATGTATGAACCCAGGAGAGACACACGTGCATGCAACAACATTTAGTGAGCTCCTACTATGTGCAGCCACTGTTTGGGATCTGGGGAATAAAACCTTTTTTAAAAGACAATTCTCTTTCCTCGTGAAGTTTATGTTTTAATGGTAGTGGGAGAGGCATAATAAACAAAATAAAAACAGGTAAGTTGGCAAATGAAGGGGCAGAGATTTTGTGGAAACCGAAGCTTATAGAACTTGGTGTTGGGGGGGGTGGACTCTTTAAGAAAAAAGAATAAAAAATTATAAATACCAATTTAGGTGCAGGGCCTTGAAACCTGCTGGAGCAGGGGACTTTCATTGGAAACAGGATAGAAAGACAAGATCTCACTGAGAAAGAAGCCTTGGGAAAACCTAGAGACGAGGGTGGAGCCACATGAGCATTTGGGGGAAGAGCATGCTAGGCAGAGGGAACAGCGCATGCAAAGGCCCTGAGCCAGGAACCTGCCTGAAGGCCATAGCAGAAAATCGAGGGGCAGGAGGGAGCTGAGGCCGAGGGGATCAGGCTGGCGTTTTTCTAGATCATTCTGGTCACTATGAGGATCCCAGGCAGGCAGGAGTGGAAACCCAGAGAGCACCCGCCAGCTCATTTCAGTGAGAGATGCTGACTGAGAGCCTGAAACCGAGAGACGTGGGCGCGTTTGAGGAGCTATTTAAGGGTAGTCTGAGCGGGACATCTCAGCACAGCAAAGGTTGTGGCTGGCCCCACAAAAGGGAAGAGGGAAGCAGGAGGAGGAATCTAGGGGAGTTAGAGCCTAGGACAGAAGTCTTTCTGCATCATTTCACTCCACCCCAACAGAGTGAGAGAGGACAAAAATGGTTTCCGACAAGTAGACCGTGTCCTTCCATATGCCAACACGACTCTCATCCTCAAAGGAGGCAGGGCCTCTTCAAACCAGCCACAAAAAGCCTTCTGTGCTCCCACCCAGCGAACCCCGAGCCTCCAACTCCTCCATGGGGTAGCAGCAGATCCTTTATGAAGAGGGCAAAGTAGCCCTGACGAGGACGACGCCAGCGGAACACTGGGGCATTGACCGGGGTCTGGGCTCCTATTCTGCCAGGGAAGGGCGGGGAGTGACTGGTTTTGGTGGCAGAACAGATGGGGGGATTGAAAGGGGCCATGGCGAGTTAATCAGGGCCGCCTCCAATACTGCCTCAGGCAGTTCTGCTCACAACAGTTCACCTTTCATGACCAGTTGTACCTTCTGCACAGGCTGTGGGGACCCAGCCTGGCAAAGCAGCCAGCCATTCATGTCTTCCGAGGCTGGAGAAGGGTTTCTGGCGGGGGGGGTTCCTCACCCAACCTGTTCCAGATGGAGAAGGACTCCACAGAGATTTGGAGTCACTGACCAAGTCAGAGGCTGAGGGGGTTCCTCTGAACACCAGCTTCCCTTCGTTTCAGTCCGTGCGGAATAGATGGTCCTCCACGGAGCCAGAGCGCCGGCTCTGTGCCGCAGCTCCGCAACTACCAGCTGTGCGGGTGTGGCTACGTCGCTTACCCTCTCGGAGCCTCTGTGCCTCATCTATAACATGGGGTAGGGCTGCAGTGCCCCAGGGCAACAGTGAGGGTCGAGTAAGTGCCCAGAACAGAAAGCCAAGTCAGTCGGTGAATCAAGGCCAATATTATTACTTACAGACCAAAATTCGAGGTTTCTAGACGGACAGTCACAGGGCCAATGGCACCAAGGATTTTAAACTGCAGCTAGAAACCCAAGGGTGCTCTACCCAGGGCTTCAAGCAGCACGCGGATCCAAAAACTGAAAACCCAGAGGCTGCGGGAACTCCTCGTGATGGGGGAAGGAAGTCAGGCTCCTCCAGCCCTGGCCAGGTGGAGATGGGTGAGCCATTTTCAGAGGCAGGAGGTGACAGGCCTTGGCAGGAATAACACCCTCAGGAGGTAACCAAAGACTAGTGCCCACGGCAGGAAGGCCACGGTGCTCAGAGAGAAGGGCTCCTTGCAGGGCAAGTCAGGGCAGTTCAGTGCTCCGCCTCAGAGCTCTGCTCAGGGAGAGCGGCTTGCCGTTCACACTCACAGTAGCTACCGAAGGTCCCATCAGGCTTTGAAAAGGGCCAAGCACTGTGCTCACTTGGGAAGGACATGATTAATGAGGTATGGCCTCTTTGGAGAGTTCACGAAAACGAACATATTCTGACCTCCTCTGTGAGCTTCTACAAACCCTATCCCCTTGAATTCTCAGAAGTGCCTTGGGAGGAGGCTTGAGGAAACTGGAGTTCAGAGAAGTTAAGGGGCTCCCCCAAGTCACCCAGCGGGTGTGTGGCAGGCGCAGGCCTCTGTACAGACCTGGCTGCTCCATCAAACTCTCAGCTCAGCTCCTTCATCACGCTTTCCCCCCAAGTCCTCTCCCATGTGTCCGTGGAAATCATATCCAGGCGTGCTCTGTGATAAGAAGTTTGAAGGGAGAGTGAGTTCCCCTCTCACTTCCCAGAACCATGCCATGCCCCTCCCTGGGTTTTCCTGTCACTTGGGCTTGGCCTGGGACCAGCCCAACCCACAGGGACACATATGAGTGTCTCTCGCTCAATGCAAACCCCATGGGGACCTTGCAGAGGGCTAGGACTGAAACCCCAGGCCACCACTGCTATCAGCATGCAAATCAAACCCCACCATGACCCAAAACCACAGTGATTTTCTGAATCTTGAAATAACACAAACCTTCCTGATTTCCAGAACCTCAGATCTAGTTGGAGGTCCACACCTCCTGAAGGCAAAGCCAGCCCACAAAATAGTAATAATAATAATAATAATCCAGACAAATCTAAGCCCCAAACATTGGCTCCAAGAATGGTCTCAGGCCAAACCCCAAATCCCCAAACTTCTGGTCATGGTTTTGAGCCCTTGAATATGTGAAGTTAAGTGCCCAAGAGTCAAACCAAATGGGGACAGGAGGGTGAGGGCAGAGAAAAGGCAGTCCCAGTGTGCTGAGGTGCTGAGACAAGGTCTCTCTCAGTCTGTGGTAGAAACACCTCTCATCTATGGGAACAGAGAAGGTGGATTCCCTAGGGGACTTCTGTTACCTCCAGAGCCCTAAGGAGGGAAGGAATGGAACAGAGAGGACAGAGAGAAAAACCGTGGCCGGGCATGGGGTTACCACACCCTCATGGGGCCAGGGAGTGGGGCTGGACCTGGGCTGCCAGCTTGCAAGCCCCACTTCCTGTCCTCTAGGCTGCAAAAGGAGTGCAGGTACAGGGGCAGGTGCTGCGGGCCTACATCCCCCATAGCACTGAGGCCCTGTCCTTGAGGATTCTTGCTGTATCTGGTCTAACTCTGACACCTGGTGAAATAGGCATCTGGCCGTGGACTTGGAGGCTGACCAGTCAGTACTACTGTTCCACAGGAGGTTCCTGATGGGGAGGTTAAAGGAGACCAGGCAGCTTGGTGGTGTGTGTGTCCCAGCCATGTTCAGCCATGCAGGGAGAGGCACAGAGGGGACAGGACAAGGGAGCCCTGGTGACTGAAGCCACTGGAAGTTTGTCTTTGCAGCCCAGAAGCTGAGAGGCTGGGAAATGAGGCTTGGGACACACAGAAGTGGCCAAGTGCAAAAATTACCAAGCCCTTCCCAAAAGTGAGGTGCCTGTCCCTCCCATCCAGCCAGACTCCTAGATTCCTGGCCTGAAAGCTGTGTGCACCTCTGTCCGGAATAGGGGGCTTTGCCAGGGATGTTCCCTCCCACCGGGAACCAGGCTGCTTCTCTGCTGGGGCCTGCCTGGGGGACTGGAGCTGGTGAGAGGGACAGGCTCCGTGGGCTCAGAGGCCATTGAAGGGTGAGCTCCAGTGCACAGAGTCCAGGTTGGGGTCAGGGGAAGACCCACTTCCATGCTGGCAGGAGGGTAAAGGGGGACTTAAGTCCACAAGGGTCCTAGAAATGGGATGGAGCTAGCAATCGACAACCCAACACAATGCTGACTTAGGTAACCTCAGTTCAGGCTCAACCCCTGGGACAAAGAGCCATTCTCTTGGTGAGATAACCTTCCGGAAAGTTCCTGGCATACAGTAGGTGGTATAGGGCAAGCCATCAGGAGCCAGAAAGGGCTGAGTTCAAGCCTCACTTTACTCCTGTGTGGTTTGGGCAAGTTACTTAACTTCTTAAATTCTTGGTCTGTAAACCTCCCAGTCTGTAAAATGGAGATAATCATACATACTTTTTGCCCACTGGTAAAAAGGACTAAATGAAGTTGCCCTATAAGGTGCTAGACACATAGTAGGTGCTCTCAATGTTTTGGGTCACTCCTGGAGTGGTTGGTTGCTCCAGCTGCCCGGAGAGGCCTGGCATCCTGAAATGCCTACCCCTAGGAGCACGAGCTGTCCCCTTAGCTCAGGCTCAGAGCCCGACGCCTGCAGCCTCGCCCAGCAGGGTCCAAGGCTGGTGTGAAGCAGACCTTCTCCCAGCCACCAGAGTATGCTTCTCGAGCCCCCTCCACGCAAAAACTTGGACGGGCTGGAAAATCCCAACTACAGTTACATTTTCAAACCTTCTCACAATCCAAATGTCAACACCAATCGAAACAATATGTTTATTTGCAGACCTCCTGCCAAACCGGATTAATTTCTACAGGCTCAAAGCCCATTTCGGAGCTGTAATGTCTCAATTTTACAGATGAGAAGAGGGAGGGAAAAACACCAAACCCCACGTTGCCTTCTTTATTTGGGAAGTGTTAAGGGACGGAGAGCACGGGGGCAGGTTTTGTGGCTGGCCCTGTCGCCCAGAAGGTCCCGTCACCCAGAAACACCGGGGTCCCAATCACTCCTGCAAACACATCTCTGTTTCTGGCCTCCACTTCACCGTTTTATTCTGCTGGTGGGGGTCTGCTGGGGCAGCAGGTGGGTGGGCGCATTCAGCCAGGGTCTGGAAGACAAAAGCCAAATAAAAGGATGAAACTTCTCCAGAGCCCCAAGCTTCACGTGGGCCCCAGATGAGCTGGGACCTGGTGTGTGGCTTTGTAATAAGGAGAACAATGTCTTGAGTCCAGACACTGGGCCCCACTGGCGGAGGACCCAGCCCTGCCTTAGACATCCTGGCATGTGTGAGGCATTAAGAGGGTGCTTTGCACCATCTGGAATCCTCACAGCAGCTTGGCAAGGTGGGCATTGTCCTTATGCCCATTTTCCTGATGAGGAAACCAATGCTTGCCCAAGATCTCCAGCGTGTATGGGGCAGAGCCACGGCGGGGGCTGGTCTGTCCGAAGACCTTGTCCTCTCCAGCCCTGTGGAAAAGCTCTCCCTGCCTTGAGGCTGAAGCAAACAGTTACTCTCGAATGAGAGCAGAGGGGAAGGATGAATTAGACCCTGGGTATTGTTCTATATTGTCCGGAATATCGCCCTCTACTTCCTATCCAGCTCAACCAGGCTGAAAAATAAGTTCAACCTCCCCTCCCCTCAGCAAAAGTCTAATTCCAGGACTATTGTGAGAAATAGGCAGAGTCATGTATGCGGAAGGGCTGTGCAAACGCCTCAGCTTTCCTGCCCACTGCAAGCCCCACATCAGAGCTCTGTCCTCGCCTGCTTTTCCAGGCTCTCCCCACTGGGAAGCATTCCTTTCGTCCTGCCTTGCATCCTGCGTAGGGGTTTGTCACGCCTGCAGCCTGCACGAGGGCCAGTAAAGCTCGGCACACAGGAGGCCCTTGGAAACATGTGTCCTGAAGGGGTGAGTTGAGGATGAAGATTTGTTGGCACTCTGAGGACCGTACCATGGTGCCCCCATTTTAGAGATGAGGAAACGGAGGCTCAGACATGTAAAGCTGACCTGCTCCAGGTCCCACAGCAGGTAAACAATAGCACCTACACATTTTGCTGTGCATAATGCGCACTTTTTACCCAAATTTTTGAGGGAAAAATAAGGATGCACATTACACATGGGTAGCACTAATTCCATAACTATATGTTTTTAATTGTTTCATTTATGCTCATGCGTTAAAAGTGTAACTCTAGAAAACAGTAATGATATCCATATGCAAAATAACACCCTGGAATACGATAATCAGATTTGTTTCTAAATATGAATGAATAAAAAATTGAATTAAAAATTAAACAAAGATTTTTTTTCCTGAAGGTTTGGGCCCAAACCATGGGTGCGCACTATACACGGGAGTGCATTACGCATGGCAAATGTGGTAGCCTGTGGCCCGAGTCCGTCTGACCGTGGACGTACATGCAGAGTCAGCTGTGCCCACTCAGAACCCTCCTCCAGGCGCCCTGCTCCGCTGGCCACTGCTGGAATCAGGCTGGGCTACAAGGAGAGCAGGCCGCAAAGCTGGAGAGCCAGCCTGAACCTGCCTGCTCCCATCTCAAAAGCACACCCTGAGGGGGCTGCCTGACAGGGCCAAGGGCCCCAGGCCATCGGGGCCTCAGGATGGGCACCTAAGCAGATTCACTTCAAATGGGTGTCACTCTCATTCCCTGATAAGGAGTCAGGTCCAGCCAGACAGGATCCCCAGGGCCGGGCCAGGAGAGAGAGGAGAGTCCCTTCCCCACGACTGCTGGACAGATATGGACATGGACGGAGCAAAGCAAACAGCAGGAGCTGGCAAGAGTGTGTAGGACCGCCCTGGACATTTTATCCTGGTGGGATCATCCATCCAGGGGGCCCAAGGGGGGGCCTGGAGCCACCCGGCAGAGCCAAATGCAGATCAGGGCTCAGGATCTGCCAGAGAGGGACAGACCCCAGGGAGCGAATGCGAGGTGGTCTGGGCAACCTCTGTGATGGGGTCCTGAGCCCCCAGCCAGGACGGTGGCCCTCTTATGTCACCAGAGTCCACGCAGTCACCCATTCACTTATTTAGTTACACGCACCTCTCTTTAATTCGTGTTTAGAACTATAAAAGGAGGGAGCAAAGGAGACAAAAAGAAAAGGAAAATCCACCCACAACCCCACCTCTCGGAGCAAACCCCTGTTCCCGCTCCGGTAGGCACCACCCCAGAGGACTTTCTGCACACAGTTTGTGAGTGTGTTTTGCAAATGGGATCATATTGTTCAAAGCTGTTTTATAACCTTCTCCTCTCACTTTACAAGGTAAAATTGGCTGTGCCCACATGCTTACATAAGCACACAAAATTTCTAGAAGAATACGCAAGAAATTATTAATTTGGTTGCTTCCGGAGGAGACAGCAGACCTAGAGTTCAGAGAAAAGTCACTTCTGGTTTCATCTATTTTTATTTAACAAATGCTTCTAGAGTGTTCATCGTGGGCCAGGCACCGTTCTCCTGAGGATCGTACAAATATTCACACATGTCACTCATTCTAAAAATACTTCTGCAGAGTTTCAGTTTCTTACCAGGTATACGTGTGGCTTTTGTCACTGACAGGCAGTTTAAATTCACACGTGTCGTGAATGTCTCTCCATGTCGAATACTGTTCATTTAACATATCTCCAATACTATGGGGCTGCGGTTACCCACCGAGCAGTGTCCCGGGCCCTCCTGTTTAAAGGACTGGCCCAGGAGGGAGAAGATCAGTCTTATCAGCTTCCTTGAAAAGGAGCAGAAGCCGAGAAAAATGAAATGACATCCCCCAACCGCCGGGCAGCCTCGCCTGCACATATTAAATACACGGAAACTCTTCTCTGTCCTTGAACCAATCAGGTGGCAGACATAAAGCCAGAAAAGCCAGGTTGACTTGTTGAACCTCAAACCAAAATGACCCAAATCCTAATCTTTTTTAAAAAATGAAAATGTCAAGAAGCCAGAGCTACGTTCCTGAAAGCCCGAGCAAGCCCGCTCAGAGTGGGCCAGACCTCTGCGCTTTCACAAGCAGCTCGGTTGGACCGTTCCCCGAGTCTGTGCCTGAGAAGACCCAGTCCGGGGCTCAAGGCCCTGTGTTTTTATCAGCTTAGTGACATGGTAGCATCATTCACAGAGGTGGGGCTCAAGGTTCAGAAAGACCCAGGTTCTGGTTGACCTTGGATGGGTTATGAACTGTGCTAAGCACCTGAGTCTGTTGTGGGATTGAAAAGCCCTAGGAAGAAGGTCCCGAAGAGCTGTGCACAGGGAGGGTACCCCAGGCTCTTGGTGAAGTCCCAGGTCATTCTGAGACCAACCTGCAGTCCCAGCTAAAATAGCTGAAGGCCTCAGAAGGCAGCACCCCCAAGGCCCTGCCCCACAGACATCTGCTCAGCTTGGGCTCCAGGCCTGGACCCAGCCACCTTGATTCAGGCCCTGGAGGTCATGGGTGGGAGAGAAAGCAGTGCTGCCCCAGCTGTCCTCCTCTCTGAGGTCACACCTGCTGGCCTCTAGCCGCCATCCCAGATTCCAAAGGCAGCCTAGCTGAGAGCATCAGGGCCACTTCCCCCTGAGAAAGAGGGCCCCACGGCACAAAAATGGAGCCTGAGGCTTGCCCTAGGGGGTTAGGGCAGCCCCCCACTGCCCTAGATCACTCACACACTCCTCCATCCATGTGCGGGGGGGTGGGGGGTAACCCCCACCACTGAGCCCTCCTCTGGCCGCTGCTGTCTGGCTCAGCTCCGAAGCCGCTTCTGCAGGTCACTGCTTCTGCACCAACTGTTTGCCCTGTCCCTCCCCTGGGGCTGAAACCTGTGCTCAGGGCCGGAACTCCCCCATGAGGAAGTGGCCCAGACCTTCCCCGATGGGAACAGTGACTTCTGAGGGAGGAGGGTTCCCGAAACATGCCTAGGAGGCCACGTGATAGAGCCCCACACCCGGGCACTGAGCCCACGGAGCAGCTCCCGACTCAGCCTCTCCTGAGCCTCCCCAACCACGGACTAAGGGGGACCGTGAGCAGCATGTTTTAAAGAGATGTTTATTTTTAACAGGCTTCGCTAATCTCCTGAGCCGTGGAGTGACCCAAGAAGGCCTCATGATAGAGACATTTTCTCCAGCAAGAGTGTCCCCACCTCCCTAGGAGGGGCCACCAAGTCCAAATCCAGGCCCAGTTGTCTGCTGGGAGGGGAAAAAAAAAATGCCACAAAACAAGCCAGCACCACAGTCCCTGTATCCCACCGCTCATCCCGGCTCCGGACAAAATTCTTCTCGGGTTCCCAATCTGCGCTGGGGACTTCTGGCAATCAGACATCAGAATGTGAGCTGACCCCGCGTCAGACCTGTCTCTCCAGCCTTGCCAGAGAGAGGGGTCAGGGCTGCGGACCCCAGTCTCAGGCACCAGGCCTGTCTCCTGGAACTAATGTGACAGCTCAGGAAAGGGTTTTAACCGAAAATGAGGTTCCCATCCTCGGGAAAGACTTTGATCATTGGAAATTCCCAATGAAAACCCTCTTTCTGTGCCCAGGACACTGAGGTCCCCATCAACTGGCAGGAGACAGGCCTCCCAAGGAAGGTTCTGGAACTCAGAGTGCTCCTGTAGAGTCCTAGCTGGTGAAAGGGTCCCAGGAAAACATGGCCCTTAGTTCCTGAAGGCTTCAGGCACTGACACCCCTGAGCCCCCACCCCCAACCATCCACGCTCAGCCAGCAAATACTTCGCATTCTTCCAAATTAGAATGGCAAGTCCCCATTCGGACTAAATGCAATTTAAAGCTAAAATCCCCCCAGTCAAAAGGAGGGACCCTCCCCCAACCCCAGGTTCCTTGGAAGGCTCGATGGGACTCTCCCTTAGCTTTGGTCTCCTCTCTCTCACCAGCGTCAGTTTGCAGGGGTGATCGTGGCGGCCCATCAGTAAAAAGAATTATGTGGAAAAACGAACGCTACCTGGACGTTGCTTACCAACCTGTAATTTAGGGTTGTAGATTTCTGGACTAGGCAAACAAAGAATGTTGCTTTGGCCTTGCCGTTAATCTTCACAGCAGATGTGAGTCTTGCTGCTGAGCGTGAATGAAAAACGCACTTCAATATTGAGCCGGGGCTTGGGTCTGCTCTAAACGCAAACACAATTCATAATGATGCATTTGATTAATGGTAAATGAGCATGGAATTCTGAGGGCCAGCCCATGTGACGGCCACATTAGCACCAGATGAAACTGTCATGTGGGGCAATATGACAAAAACCAAGAGCGAGAGACTGATTGCGAGACCGAGTCCACGTGGTGGATGGAGACTAAATTTCTGCAATTTCTTTTATTCTTTGTAAGGGAAGAAAGCAGAAGAATAACCCACAAAGGAACGGGAAGGAAAAGGATTCCAATTTCCATTCAGAAGTTGCCATTTAAAAATGAGAAAGTGAGATTCAAATGTAAAAGCTGGATTTCTTTTTCTCCCCTATCAACAGGGTGAGTTCACAAATGCAAAAGGGATCGGACTGGGAAAACGGTCTCTGGTGACTCTCTGATAAGCTCAGCTATTACTGACGGTCAAGAAGGTCATTTTAAAAAGACGGAGCTCTTAAAACCAGTCAGGCATTTAAAACAGTGCTGAAAAAGCAAGTCACAGTGACCACGGAGGACGGGCAGCTGCCTGGCCTGCGGCCGGCCGGCCCCGCGCTGCTACATCTCGGCCAGCATGTCGGCGTTTCAAACGCCTTTGCTTTTTGCTGGGTGTGGAATGTCTCGAACTTCAGCCCCGGCAAGTCTTATTGAAAACATTATCTTTTCCATCAATAATACCTCTGAGTTCTTTATTAGCAAACTCCCTGGCAAAGCTGACATATTTACAACACGCAGTAAACTTTACGTATCTGCAACAATATTGGGGGGGGAACCCCCAACTCAGTGACCATAACAAATCATCCCGTCTTAAAATGATCAAGTGGGAGGCTAATTGTCCTGAAAAGAAGGACTCCTGACAGCTCCCGTCCCATCCAGCGGCCAGAAGCAGCGTTAACAAAAATGAAAAAAGTACATTTGAGGATTGGAAACATAAGAATACATATTTTAAAAAAAAGAAAAAGAAAGAAAGAAAAACCCAACTGATATCACCGTCTAGGCTGAAGGAGAAACCTGATCTTGAGATGGAATGGTTAACATTTGGGGTTGTTTGGAGAGAATTGCTCCAAGCTGTTTTTGTTCAAAATGTATAGATTTAAGGTAAGAAGCTCTGGGCAGGTCGTAACCACTCTGGAAACAAGTTCCCCCATTACTTTGCATCTGACAAAGGTAGGGACGAATTTTGTTTTTTCCTTTCTTTAACGGGGTAGCTTCGTTGGTTTTAATGTGGAAGGGCACTAGAAAAGTATTTGCTTGTCTTGCTCTTTTTATCATTCTGCCCACGTTCCCTCCTTTCGGAGCGTGTCTTTCTCTCAGCTCTTTGACCCCTTCCCCTCTTGCATCCAGGCCAACGAAGTGTCGCTCGTGGGTCCCCAGTCTTCCCCAGCACACTGTCCCCCCCCAGAGAAAGAGTGTCAACTTTGTGGGAATTCATGGAAAGGAAAATTATATATATTTATCTAATAGAATCTCAAAGTTCCCAACGGAGAGCCCTAGAGAAGTGAGGCTCCCCGCCTCCAAAGCTACTAGCCAGAGAAAATGATTTGTTTTGATGAAAATAAAAATAGATGCCTATTTATTTGGAAGGCATCCCATTGATAACCTTATGGGAAGTATTTGATTTGTAGTTGTTATTTGGCAAATTCAAAAACAAAACTGGGTATCCATTTGAAGCTTCTATTTTCCATCAATTGTGTTAAATGAGTCTTTCTTCTCCTTGAAGTTTACGTTAAACTGTTTTCCTCAAGGACTAAAGGAAAAGAAAAAAAGATTATTTCCAACTCTGAAAAACATAAACATTTTAGAAGACAGTATTAAAGGTTTCTTAGAAAGTGAAAATAATTGTGTCATAGAAGGACAATTTTTAAAAGGCTTCTGGACTCTGCTTTTGAAAAAAAAAATAACAGACTTTGGAAACTTGCATTAATAACTGGTTTCCCTGGGGCTGTTCATTTGCAGGAATCTGCTCTTACAGCCAGCAACTTTAAACCCCTCTTCAAAATAAATGCATTCTTTTAAACCCCTCTTCAAAATAAATGCATTCTTTTCTAACTTCACAAATGGACAGTCACACACCTTCACCATTCAACATAAAAAAGCGAGGAGAATGGGGTATACTTAAACTAAAAAAAAAATTATCTTCAGGTGAAAACTTTTGAAAAAGAAATGTACATTTAAAAAAAAGAATCTGTATTAAGAGTTCTGTTTTTAAAGGCAATGGGCTGGTGCAGATGAAAACACAAAATTGGTGACAATAAAATGTCATCAGATTCTTAAACTTTTGCTGTACAGAACATCATCAAAGTCACCCCATATGTTAACATGGTTTTTATATCTTTTGAATGCGGCATCAATTTAATTTCTATCAACAATGACAGTCCCAATCTCCAAATATTTGTGTCAGGGGCAGGAAAAGGATACGCACCCCAAAATATCCCCAAAATTACATACTGATGTCAACACCACTCTGCCGAGCTGTTTCGTTCTTGCGGTTTTTCTTTTGTGAAAACATCTCTTCCACGGGCTTTTTGTCTGTGCCATATCTATCTGCAAGGCTGTTTTTTTTTCTCCTTGCAGTAATCGGGACCACAGCTTTTGGCTGCTCCAGCAGCAATATCTTTTAATTTGTTCTTTCAACCTTGGGGAAGCCATACTATTGCTTTTTCGCTTGGTCTGTGCGCAAAATGAATTCCACAGTTTGCAGAGTCCTCGGCATCCCTTATCCTGTAACAATACAAGATGCGGAAAATGTGCTTAAGATTGAAAATCACATTTTGAAAATCCAAGCGTTTCCCTCCCTAGACTTTTGCTAAGCAGCTTACGGTACTGCTTAAATATCTCGAGGGGTTAAAAAAAAAAAAAAGAGCATGATGTACTATTTATTATATTTCATTAGATAAACCTCAAAAAGAGTAAACATTTTTCTCCCCTCGATTCACCCACTGCCTGTTTCCGATTTTAATGCAATGATATGTTTTTTTCAGGATCTTGAATATTTATGTTTCAGAACTTAAATATCTTTATTTAAACCATACAGTCTCCATCTCCAAAACCCTGGATTTTTAATATTTTGGCGACTGAAATCTGGCATGTGTGAAGGTTTGCCTCTCTGCAGAAGCCTCTTGTTATCCAAAGTAGAAAAACAAACTAGAGATGGATTACAGAGTGCCCAATGCTGGCCGCGAGCACAGCAAAACCACCGCGGCCGACCCCTCCACGCTCCGCCCGCGGGACCGCCACTTTCTTAATAGGACCTAGGGAAAATGTCAAATGTTTTCTTTAAATTAAAAATTGAAACGAATTGTTTTAATGAATATCTCTGGTTATGAGGCTAAAGTGTGCCTTCGTGTGTACACTTTCTGAAGCAAAATTTCCTGTGTGGTTTTCCCTGTGAGATCAAAAGGAACTAATTAACTTTTCTATAAGGTAAACAAAACTTTAACTTGAAATATCCCCATGAAGTATGTGGGAAGTGAGCTTTTGTGTGAGGGAGGAGGAGAGGGAGGGGGGAGAGGTGGAGGGGGTTTAATTTTATATTCGAAATCATCTCATGCTCAGAAGGTATTGGAAAGTCAGTGCTGTCCAAAAGTCAGCCTTCTTTTTCTCTCCCCCATTACCAAAATGATATTTAAATCAAAGGCTGAAATGTTGCCAAGTTCAAATCCCTTGTAAGATTAATAGGGCATTGTTCTGTTCATAGGAAATTCGTTCTTCTTAGAGCCCCTTTAAGAAGAACTGGGTGTGTGAAGGAGAACGCAGGAAGGAGTGTGGGAAAGAGAGAGATCTGGAAGGCCAGCCCGTGGCCTTGGCGGGAGGGTGGAAAGGAGAGACTCTTCAAGAGGACAGACCCCCAAGCAGAAGTAATTGGGGTCAAGGGGACCGGCCCCCCCCTGGCCGGAGCCCCACTTCCCCAGAACTTGGCTCATTTTCTTAGGTCCCTGGGGTGAACAACGAACAGGGGGAGGAAGCAGCTTGACGGGGACCGGAGGGTCTTGGGGTTGAGCCCCTCTGGGGTGCTGACCCCTGGGCTGAGAGGGCAGAGAGGGGCTCCTCCTGTCCCTCCCACAGGAGCAGCTGCAACCCAGGGCTGCCTCCCTCCTGGGACAGAGAGTCCTTGGCCTGCTCAGGGCCAGCCGCCTGGAACTAGAGCCCCCTGGCCGGGCCTCCTCTTTGCCCTTGCCAGGGCAGGGATGGGCGGCCAACCCAAATGACAGAGATGGCAGCAGGCAGCCTGTGTGGGGAGAAAAGACCCCTTGTCGGAGGGCTCAGCAAAGCAGGGGACTGGGACAGTGCCTCCAGAGTCTGCCCTAGGCCTCAGGACCCCCAGAGCAGAGGTGGGGCTCACACACCCCCACACACCTCCGCTCATCAGCACCCCACCACCCTGTAGAGCTGCTCTGTTGACGGTGCTAATATTGTCTTAATAGCTAACGTTTATTCAGAGTGTACCGGGGGCCAGGTCTGGCACTGAGCACTTTATCTGAAATTCACAGCAAGCACAGGAGGCGGGTACTGCTATCCCCATTCAACAGACAAGAACCTGGGGGAAGAGAGAGCTGAAGTCACTTGGGTCCCAAGGGCACCCAGCTCCTTACACAGGAGGTCCCTTAGCTAACAAGCTGAGTAGACTTTGGTTGTGACAAAGTGTCCAGTCAAGACACTTCTACAATCACGAAACCATGCTGTTTGCCTAGGTGCTCGGCTGCTCAGCCAGGATTGGGGTGCTCTCCACCCCTGGGGACAGCCACACCCCACCCCACGGAAACAGGCTCCGTCCACCTGTGTAGGTCTCTGTGGATTAGTCCACAGAGGTGTGTTATTAGTAATGAGGGACCCACTTGAAGTTCCTTTATTCATTTATCCAGCACCTAAGTGTGCAAACATTTTGCTTTTGTGCCAGCTGACAGGGACTAGAGGCCACCGATAGAGACTGTCCCTCCGCCTCACCGGGGCATCAGGGAGCTCTCTAGAGAAGATGGGGAGGTGGGCTTGTGGGGGAGAGGTGCACCGCCAGAAGCCCATGTCCGTCATGTAGCCCTGGTCTCTGATGAAGAGGCCAAACCCAACGTCCTTCCAGGATGGCATACCACAGGGGAAAAAATCCCCAGAGTTAAAATGCCCCCAAATGTATCCTTTCTGCTGGGGAGAAAAGGCAAAAATCCTCACAGGAAAAAGAGGGTGGCAGGCAGCAGGCAGTAACCACTATGCTAGATTCAGTAGCGACACCAGCAGCGGCTTTCCCGAAGGGCCAGCGTGGGAGCTGAGTCATACCAGCATAGCTATGTCCTGGCTTTGTGACCTGGAGCAAGTTGCTTTACCTCTCTGAACCTCAGTTTCCTCATCTGTTAAATAGAGGTCCTCCCAACTACCTGCCTATAATAGGACAAAGTATGTTCAGTCCCTAGTGGTCAGTCTCCACGGGGCTTAAAGAAAGGCTGTTCCCTTCCTTCCTCACCCTCAACCCCACCTAGAAATAATCTCCACCCCTGAACTGGCTTTCTGCACATAGACTCAATTCTTAACCTTCAGTCTTTTTAGAAATGCTTAGTTATCATAGGACATGTCCTTGACCAGAGCCCCTTTGTCACAGGCAAATCCCACTCATTTTCAGTCAGCTCTTCAGCTGACTTCTGCCCCTCAAAAGTGCCCACCCTCCCTCTCCCCCAAGATGCAGCCAGCCTCCAGGGCCTTGGCGGGACAATCCCCTCTCCACCTGGGCAAAAACACAGTCCCTCTGTGCCCTTGCGGCTCTGTACGAGGCCCCTAAGTCATTCATTTGTTCAACAAACACCTGCCAGGTAACTATTGTGTACAAGTTGGCAGATGTGGTGCGCTGGTTGCTGGGAACTTAGGTGTGAAGAGCTGCACTGAGGGCCCCTCCCGGGGAACTCACATGCCGGAGGGCGGGGTCAGACCTGGAAAGGAAGTGCGGTCCAAGAGGGCAAAGAGCTGCTGCATTTCTTTAGCAGGAGCCTGCTGAGTCGGGGCTGTGGGCACACAAACCCCACTCTGTTACCCGGCTGCCCTTGGGCGAGCCCCTACACCTCTCCAAGCTGCCGTGTTCCCAGCTTTTATCAAGCGCCCCCTAGGGCCTCCATGCTGGGCTCTGGGGGCAGGGCAGCCAGACCCAGCAAAGCTGCTTCGGAGTCTATCGGGAATGAATCACTTCAGCTAAGAGAGGAAGGGTGAGAGCACAGGGTCCCCCAGAGAGCCCTGGCTCAGCCTTACCTGGCCTGGACCCTTCATGGGGAGGAGAGTCAGAAAAGAGGAGGTGGAGCTTTGGGACACAGGGAGGCCTGGGAAGAGGAGGTACGCCAGGGAGCATCGGTGCACCTGTATCATGGGTGCTCCGTGGGACGGGCCGAACAGGTAGCCACGCAGCCAGGTGCAACTCTTCTCCAAAAGTGTTTTAGTCCGCGCCCCTCCAAGGTCAGACTGTGGCAGCCTGGGTGCAACTGAACCAAAGGGGCCAGTAGCCCCGAACCTCACACCGCTTACCTTAAAGGGGACCCCAGCCCTTCCCTCCCGCACCCACCATTCTCCGTGCTGCCTCCTCTCACAGCTGGGTGCTAGTGTTCACCTCGGGGATTTGGCAACATTTCCCGCCCAGGGAATCTGGAGTATACTCTGCTCTCCGACAGTGATGTTCCCGGTCCCTGCATATAGTATTGGGTTGGCTTCTGGTATAATCAGCTATGTGTGTGTATTATTTATGCACAAACACATATCGCTTGAACTGCACACACTCATACACACACCCTGCAGAGAGTGAACACTAGGTAAATATTTGCTGGATGGAACTGTTGAGGAGTTATATGTATGCATCTGTTAGCAACAGATACGCCTCCAATATGCACAAGGAGGTAAACATATGGTTTTGTATACAAGGCTAGAGATCAGTTTATACGTGTGTATATACATATATAGCTTTACTTCCCGTTGGCATCAGGCAGTCAGCTGGCATCTGGTGCAAGCTAACTGTGCATTCAGTTGGTACAAGCCTGGAATCTGTGTGTGCAGAGTGAACAATGTATCTGGGGTTTTTTCCCTTTTACTTCAGAATGTTGAATACACAACCTGTGATACAACTTAATAAAGATTACATAAATATGATCAACTTTACCCAATTGTTAACTTGGAATGTCCAAAATTAACCACAAAGAACAACAGGGGGCTGTCAGTCCCTCCATCAGCCACTGGGAGCCCAGCTGTGAAGCATCGCTGTGATTAAACAGGCTGATGGCAAATTCCACTGTGTGCATGGACCACGTCAGGCTGTGCCTGTTATTCCATTTAACCTTCATAACGCCCCAGGAAACACATGCCATCCTCCTTTCCTTAGGGGTGCTTCCCAAGGCTCAGAGAGGCTGGTGACCGATACAAGGTAACCCAGCTCCTAAGTGATGGATCTCATGCATTAGTTTCCCAGGGCTGCCATAGCCAAGTCCCACCCACTGGGTGACTTAAAGCAACAGACAACTATTTTCTCCCAGTTCTGGAGGCTAGGAGTCCAAAACCAAGGTGCCACAGGGCCGTTCTCTTTTCACAGACTCACTCTAAGGGAAGAACCCTCCTTGGCCTCTCCTAGCTCCTGTGTTAGCCAACCGCCTCTGCTATTCCTTGGATGGCAGACAGGTCTCGCTCGCTCTCTGCCTCCATGCTCACAGGGCCTTCTCCCCTGAATGTCTGGGCCCAAATTTCCCTCTTCTTACAAGGATGCCAGCCATGGGATTAGAGCTCACCCTAATCCAGCCTGACCCATTTTAACAAAGTACGTCTGCAAAGACCCTCTTTCCAAATAAGGTCGCTTCTACAAGCTCCAGCGGATGCACATTTGGGGAGGGCACCATTTGACCCAGTTTGGTTGGGACTGCACTGAGTCTGTATGACTCCAATACTCTGCCCTTTCCACAGTGTTAACTGGGCCCAAGTCCTCTATTTCTAGGTGGCAGGTAGTGGCATGCCCTCTGGCTGACCCTCCGTGTCCCTTCTATGCCAGGGCTATACACAACCAAGAGGAACACTTTTTTTTTGGAGTTTTGGCCAAGTTGCACAGTGGGGCATTTGCACATGCCAGAGCTCTGGGGGCAGGTAGGCATATGGCCCTCAGTGGCAGCTGGCCCAGAGGACTCCTCTAAGACTTCTACTGCCATGTCCCCCCTCAGCCTGCTGCCCCTATGGGCCCCAAGAAAACAGCTTCCTCTCCACAATCCTCCCCGGTCCCCTTGCAGCTGTTCCCTATCATCTCAGGCACTGGCTCTCCTGCGCTTCCCCGCATTCACGAAGCCACAGTGGAGGCCGCCATGGCTTCAGTGGGGGCATCAGAGCCGAAGCAGCATCCAGGGCCGGAGGGGAAAAGAGGACGCGTGTGACCCAGGCAGGCCTCATCCCTGGAGTAACTCTCCTGCTCCACCCCCTCGAAGGTGCCAGTAGACTGACCTTCAGTGGTCACTGGAGGTGCCTCTTCCGCTCCTGCTGCCCTGATCACCTGTGATGTCACCACACTTGTTATTAGTCTCTCAAGTGAGGTGACGAGCAAGTGTTCTGCAGGCTAACTGCTGGGGTCTGACTCCGGGGCCCGGCGGCCATCAGCTGGGTGACCCTCAGCAAGAATTGACCTCTCTTTGCCTCAGTTTCCTGTTTTGTAAAATGGGCACCATGGTACCTACCTCCTGCAGTCATGGAAATGCAGCAGGCTTCTGCTTGTAAGCCCCTGGCATGACATCAGGGACACGTGAATGAGCCAGCCAACACCGTCACCGTCCTCATCATCACTGCTCTCAGGAACAGCCATGACCATCGCAGACTGACTTGCGGAACGACAGGGGAGTGAGACAGATACGTGGTTTCCGCACATGGGACAGTTTTTGCAGAACTGGGTTTAATATAGAGTAATCCACTAACTGTTAACACCAGTGGCTCCCAGGCCTGCCCCTTGTAAACTAATAAGCTGTGTGACTTGGGCCAGTCAGCCGACCCTTGTGGGCCTCGGCTTTGCCCTCTGTGCGGTGGTCTCCTCCCTTCCCAGACTGCGGTCAGGAAGAAAGGCGAGTGTGGCCCTCTGTCCCTGGCAGCCTGGGGCCTCTCCGCAGCACCTTTTCCTCGCCTGTGAAATGGGGTGATAAGTCACACCTCACAGAGTGGTTATGAGGACTAGAGGCAGTCTGGCACATGGTAGAAATAATACGTGATGGTGGGTGTTATTATTATTCATGACCAGTGCACCTTCCGAGGTAAATGTGCGGAAGCTGCAGGCCATGGTCCCTGGGGAGGGAGTGGCCCCTGGGTAGTGGAGTTAAGGGTCACTTCCACACCCACCCTGCCCCTCCCTTTTGCCCCTTCTGCCTTCTAGTCCCTGTCTGTAATAGGGGGTGGGGAGCAGAGCATCAGATGGGAGTCAAGGGCAGACAGCTGCGATCTGTGGAAGGCCCTGAGGGAAAGTGGGGGAGGACGGGAGGACACGGCCTCTAAGGAATGAGCGCTCATAAATTCATTGGCAAGTAATTTATGGCAGCCAAGTGTAACACCTAATGCCTGCCAGTGTGAGAGGTTAATGGAGAAGGTTAAGGGGCACAGGCCGCTGATTTATGGGCCTGGCCAGCAGCTTTCATCCTGGCCAGGGCTCTGGCTCCAGAGGCTGGCCTAGGGGAGAGGGAGGGGTGGGGCAGGCCAGTTTGAAAGGGCAGGGTGGAGAGGGAATTTGGGAACCAAGGAGAGTCCAAGGAGAAGCAAGATAAGAGCTGGGAGGGTAGAGAAAAGGTGGGAAGGAGCCAGGTCCCAGGTCCCATTACGCACGCCCCTGCAAGGTGGAGGTGCGGGACCACTTGCTCCAAGGCCACTCTTGTCTCGGGTGTGTGGCTTTCAGGACAGTGCGCATCCGCCAGCCAGGAAAACAAAGTTCAACAAGTGCACTCAGTGATGTAAGCTGGGGGTGATTTATGTTTGCAAAGAGTAAGGCTTGACAAATTCACTTCATCGTCAACGTAGGATTTCGGTCTGGGGCTGAGACAGCACTGGAGACAGAAGACATGGAGTCCAGTCTGCTGGCTCTGCCACCTACCAGCCGAGTGCTATGAATCTTGGTGTCCTCACCTGGAAGTGGCGATTGTGATGCCTACTGCCAAGAGCGCTTCGGTGCATTCAATGGGACCTCATGGGTGAGAACACCTGGCGTGGTACCTGACCTAGAGAAATGAGATGCGAGAGTTTGGTCTGAGGGGACACCAGGGGCAGCCTTGTAAAGTCAACCCTGAAAACAGGGGTAGGCAGCGGACATAACCATCGGTCACCCCCAGGCACTAGAAGCATAATCGCAGGGCGGCTGAACAACACCCAGGCTGGAAGCTTGCGTGGGTCCCCAGACCAGCCTCCGAAAAGAGTTAGACTGACTTTGTCAAACTCAGGAAGCTTAAATACAATGAAATTAAGGCTGAGAGGAATATTGAGACAATCCTACAGTCACCCACTTTCCTGAACACCAGACCTGGAATCCCTGGGAGCCCAAGGCAGGGTCACAACTGACAGTGAGTATAAGAGACCAAGACCCCTCAGCCCCCAGCACCCTTGAGCTCACAGAGCACCTTCCCACTCGCCAGCCCACACCGTCCTCCCAGCCCCACACAAATGGATTTCACTGTGTGGAAGCTGGGCTCAGAGAGGCCAAGTGACTTGCCCAAGGTTACACAGCCTGTCAGTGTGAGCAGAGCCAGGGGGAGAACCCAGTTGCTTGGTTCCAAGTTCAAGACTTTCTCCATCTGTCTATCACCTTCGATGCAGAAGCCATTTCCCAGGGGGCGCCAGCACCACTCGCTCTGGGAAGTTGTGGGTGGGGGGACAGAGGAAAGGCAAGGACAACATCTCTGGGGGCACCTCACCACGTCTAGAGTCTCCCACTCCCGCCCTCAGGACCACCATCTCCTCGCCTGGCCCCTTTCCTCTCTGCTCTCTGTCGCTTTCTCGGCTCAGTCCCCATGAGGACCCTTTTGTGTTTTCTGCCCCTGTGAGCCTGTCCCCCACATCCCGCTCTACCCCATGACAAATGCCAGCTCCCCAAAGGCGAAGGTGGGATGTCCTGAATCAAAACCTCCGGGTGGCCCCCCACCCCGTGATCTGACTCCACTCCTGAGTGGGGGCTGGGCTCACAACGGGGACTGAACAGCAGGGATGGACAGGCCATTGGTACCCCTCCAACCACACGCCACACACCTTCAGTTAGAACCTCCTACATGCATGTGCACACATGTGCAGACATGTGCACACAAGTAGGGAACGCACATGCATAGACACATTAACCCTCAGAAGCCAAGCCAGTTCATAGCCCCTCAAGACACAGAGCTTCCGTTCAAGAAACATCAGCCAGCATCCAGAAGTAACATGAAATTCCGTTAAAATGTTTCCTGCAGACCCACAAGGAAAGGGAGCCTATATTCATGATACATAACACCAAAAACGCCTTCAAGACCTTCAAGACCCTCACTCTGGCCTCTGCTCCCCCTGCTCCTAGCCCTGGCAGCTTCCTCTGAGTCTCCCTCCTCCCTGACCCTAGCTCCTCAAAGCCTCACTCTCCTAACCCCTCCCGCACCTTCACCCTTTCTGAACGTTTGCCTACTTCCCATGTCTCTGTAGCCTTTCCCATGTAAGCATGGCCAGGTTTTCTAGCTTCTCTGCCCCTAGCCCTCCCTCCACAATTACTCTGACCACGGTGGGGTGAGACGGGGGCTGAGAGAGGCTGTGGACTCTAACTCAGACTTTAACGTTTGGCACACACACAGGTGAATGTACACACGAGGACCTGGTGAATTTCCTTGACAAACGGTCCACCACCCTTTGCCAATTCCTGGCCCTCAGGCCATCCATCCCATATATTCAGTTAGAGCCCTCATTCCTTCTCTCTGCCCACCTGGTTTCCAGGCTGCAGAAAGAGTTGGGGGAGTGAACGGGGCATCGCATCCCAGGACATTGTAGCTCGGATTCTGTTTTGCCCCCTCCTGGCTGTGTGAACCCAGAGGAGCCACTCAGATTCCCTGACAGGCCATGTGCCTGAGATGCAAGACATGTGCAGCCTCTCGAACCAGATGCAGGTTCGAATGCCAGCTCTGCCACTTCCTCGCTGTGTGTCTTTAGGCAAGTGCTCAACCTCTCTGAGTTTTGATTTCTTCATCATAAAATGGCGTATAATGATAGCACTGATTTCTGTGAAAATGAAAGAAGACAAGCTAGAGTAGGATGGTGAACACATTTATTTGGGAAATATTGCTTCAAACATAAGGGCCACGAGTCTTCATTTTTGACAAGCTCTTCTGTTTCTAACAGAATATACACCGTTAGGGAAGCCAAGTAGGCAGGGGGTGGGGGGGGTCACGGGGAGTCATGAGGCGAACGGCAAAGATTTCAGTCCAGCATTCTAGGGCTGGAACCCCAGGCTGCCCTTCCCGGCAGTGCGCCCCTTGCAAGACTCCTGGCTTCTCCTCTGCCTCAGTTTGCTTACCTATAAAATGGGGATTACCGTAGTACCCTCCCATAGACTGTTCTGAAGGTTATCTGTTTGTGCAAACTAAAAATAAAATATTTGCTGAGCATCTATTCTGTGCCAAGCACCTCTCCAGGCCCTGGAGAGAGAGCATAAAGAAACATACAAGGTTCCTGGCATTATAATGGGGCGACAGACAGCAGACAAGTAAACAAATAAATAAACCAGACATCACTGCTAGGGATGAGCGGTCTGAAGAATTCAAGCACAGTCAGCGAAGTGAGTTCCTGGGGAGGGAGCTCACTTGGACTGGGTGGCCCAGAAGGGAGAGAATCTACGGAACAAGCCAAGAACTGGATGCGGCTCCTAATAGGTGCTCAATAAATAGTGCTAATTTTGGTGACTATTATTATAGGCCAGATGCACAGCTTGACCAGGAGGGGTTCCTAGGAGCTGGCAGAGCAGGAGCAGGTCTTTGGGAAGGGAGAGGGAGGCACATCTGGGGGATGGCCCAGGCACAGGAAGGGCCGCTCCATCTGCCTTGCTGCTTCTGGAAGCTCCTGCGCCACCTCCTCCTCCAGCCCCATCAGGCTTTCATTTCCTCGGGTGGAGGCTGAGTGCCAGCGCCCTGCTGCCAGCCGGGCCGGCACATCAGAGACCGGGACCATTTGCCGCGGGTTTCACGGGGTGTAAAGTGCTCAGCACCCATTAAAGCTAGAGAGGTTGCAGGGTGGGGGCTGGGACCCTGCCTGAAGGGCTCAGAAACACTTTGGAAAGAGCGGAGATCAGCCCTGATCCCTGGCTTTGCCCTGGAACTGCTTAATCTCAGCTTTAAAATGCCGAGAGCCACGCTGAGAGTCTGTAAAGGGGAAAAGTACATATGACTCAGAGCCAGCATGAGTGCGGTGGTCGCCCTGAGACCTGCCCTGTGTGGGCACTGCAGCTTCCCGCCAGGCCGTCTGGCCGCAGCAGCCGTTAGGCCTGTGTGTGTAGCCCCTGGGAGTGGACCTAGAGTGGCAGGACGGGATCTGCTTGTCATCTCCTTGGGGAAAGGGAGGGAATAAAATACATTCATTAAGTGCCTGCTAGATACCAGGCTTTCCGATCATTTCTCTCAGTCCTCGCAGCAATGTATCAAGGCCAGCACTACCCTCCTTATTTATCAAATAAGAAAACAGCCCTGGCTGGTATGAGCCAGTGGATTGAGCTTGGCCTGTGAACTGAAAGGTTGTCGGTTTGATTCCCAGTCGGGGCACATGCCTGGGTTGCGGGCCAGGTCCCTAGTTGGCGGTGTCACATTGAGGTTTCTCTCCCTCTCTTTATCCCTCCCTTCACCTCTCCCGAAAGGTAAATAAATAAAATCTTTAAAACAAAACAAAACAAAACAGAGGCACAGAGAAGTTAAGTAACTCGCCCGAGGTCGACCAGTGAGTAAGTGGCAGAGGCAGGATTCAAACCCTTGATGAAAGAACGGTTTTCACTCATAGAGAAGGTGAAGTAAAGCAGCTTGGAAGAAACTGTTCTTCCCTTCTGGGGAGAATGTGGAGTACAGGTAGGGGAAGAAGGGGACCCCTGCCCAGAGATCAGGAAGTGACTAATGTATGCCAGGTCCTCTCCCCCGCTGGACAGCGAGTGGGGGACACTTGCCTATCTATGCCAAGCACTTCCCATGAACTTCCTCACATAATCCTCTCTCCTCCTCCCCAGGACCCAATTACCAAAGTTATTCCCAGTTTACAAATGAGAAAACTGAGGTCTCATGGAAATGGTGCCACAGCCCAAATCATTCTGACTCCAGCGTCTGACCTACTCACTCCCCACGTGACTGGGATTCTCTGAATCACACACCATGTCAAGTGCTACCCGCCACCCCCGAGCTCTCTGCAGTTCACACACATTGTTTTTCTGTTCATTGTCTCCACTGAGGATTCGAGCAAGTTTCAGGAACAGGGCAACCCAGAACGCAGGCTTCAATCGGCAGCCCCGTGGGAAGACAAGCAGGTGGGGCTGGGAAGTCCTAAGAAGTGTTACAGATGCTGGTGGCAGGAGGGGACCAGGGCGGCCCCACAGTCCAGACTCGGAGAGGCTAAGCCTTCACCAGACATCGGGGCCCTTAGCCTCAGCCTCCTCCAGGAAGCAGCCCCCCTATATCTGTGACAGTTTGGAGTAGCATCCCACCTCCCTGCTGACCTGTATCTGGGTGTAAAATGCCTGGGATACAGCACCTTTGAATGGAAAGGGGGTTGTGAACTGCTTTCTGTGTGATTTGGAACTACTCACATCCTTTTTTAAAGAAGAAAATAATTAATCCTGCCTTCATGGAGGTAACGCAGATGTAGTGAAACAGAGTTTTCCAACTACTTCTACTTAGTTCATCTGTTCATTCATTCATTCATTCATTCACTCATTGAACATTCTTTGCCTAAGCCCATTCCAGGCAAAGATTATGTTACAGGTGATACATGGATAGAATGGATACTGTTCGGAGAGAGGCCCATAGCTCCAGTAAAGACAGGGTGTGGGGAAAATTCCAGAAGATGAGACTTGAGCTGTGCCTCAGAAGCTGCTAGGGAGAAGGGAGAAGGGTGTTTCAGGCTGAACGCATGGCATGGGCAAAGGAGACATTACAAAAACCCTCTGGGGACCCACACTGGCAGGACCCCGCCAGGGCCTCACCCCAGCTACTTCCTAGAACTGAGGCCACTGGCACCTCCTGATAAGGTGTCGTGATTTCCCTCCTTCCTTTCCAAGTATTGGCTCCCCAATTTGTGGGGACTTTATTAAAAACACACAGTTAATGGCTAGGAAAGAGGAGGCATTTTTGCCTTCTCTCTCCCCACCCTGAGCCCCCACTCCGGCTGGAATGTAGCCATCAAAATAAACATTAAATGCAAAATGCCAGAGCTGAGTTATTACTTGTGAGGGTGCTGGGAGAAAAATTTATAGCAACATTACAGTGTTTTGTTAGAAATCTCTTAATGTACCAAAATGGGAAGGAGTGTGTGTTTTTTATTAAAATGTTGCACTCTATAAATCCAATCTGCAGGAAGGACACAGGTGGCGACTCAGGGACTCAGCTGAGGAAGCTGTCACTTCTATCTTTGGGGCCCCGTCCTGCTCCCTGGCTCTGGGAATAGCCTCTCCCCGGCTCCTCTGCACCTCTCTCCTTCCCTGAGAAAGAGCTGGCTCTTCCCTCCCCCACTCCCGCCCTCCGGAGGGGAAGCCAGGGGAGGGGTGTAGAGATCTGTCAGACTTCCCCCAGAGCCTGACTAAAGGCTGCAATTTTCTTTAAAGGCCACTCCAAGCAGCAGAGCCCCCGCAGGGCCTTTATGAAGTTTGTCGGACAGGATGAAATTTCCTGTTGGTCCATTTTCACAAATTTGGATTCTGGCTGATGCTGCATTTTTCAAGGGCTTCTTTATAACAAGGCCACCAGGTTCTGTCTCTAGTCTTCTCTTCTGGAATGTCCTTCCTCAAAAGGGTAGAGGATATCCCGGGGACAGAATGACGGGTGCATTTTCTCCTCTTAGCCGCAAGCCCCTGTGGGTGTGCCCTTCCTTAAAGAGGACGGTGGCAACGGGAATGATTGTTTTCCTCACCACCTTTCTAACGGTGACATCAAAGCTGTCCTTCAAAGCTGTCCTTGCCTGAACAGGAGTTTGGGAGCCCCTGAAGTTGCAGGTGGAATTGGCTGAATTGAATGGTAGCCCCCTCCCCCCCCCCCCCCCCCCCCCCCCGGCAAAAAAAAGGTATTTCCAGATCCTAACCCCTGTACCTGTGAATATGACCTTATTTGGTTGGGGGGCGGGGCAAGAAGAACATTTACAGTTTAGTTAAGTAAAGGATCTCGGGATGAGAAAATCCTGGACTCTCCAGGGGGGCACTACCTCCCACAACGTGTCCTTACAAGAGACAGAAGACCAGAAGACTCCGAGAACAATGTCACGTGCAGGCAACGGCAGAGGTGGGAGTAATGAGCCACCGGCAAAGCCTGGAGCCACCAGGAGCCAGAAGCGGCAAGGAGGGCCCCTCCTAGAACACGGCCCCAAGGACGGACGCCTGGATTTCAGACGTCTGGTCGCAGAGCTGCGAGAGAACAGGTTTCTGTTCTTGGAAGCCACCAAGTTTTCAGTCATTTGTTCCAACAGCCCCAGGGAACTCATAAAGCACCTACCTGCATCTTTCCCGGAAGAAAGTCCTCAGCTTTCATCCGATTGTTAAGAAGTAGCTCTCCCAAAGCGTTAAACGCCACCGATGTAAATGTTTGTGTGAAGTTACACGTGCAGAGCCCTCACCCCTGCGCAGTGAGAACTGTACCTCCAATTAGGATGGGCGGGGCCACGAAAGACCCTGTGCCCGGGCCTGGTTCGCCAGCTCCCTGCCCCCCATCCCCCACCCCCAGCTCTCTCACACCGGGATTCCTGGGGCCTGAACTCCTCTTATTCCCCCACCTTAGTTCCCTCTTCCTCTGAGGTCAACTCTGCAAATCGCTGAGGAAACTGAGCTCTTTTTAAAAGCACTGGAATGAGTAGAAAGGGCACAGAGTCCTGGTGTTTAACTTGCCCACCTGACACAACTCCGCTCTGGGAACAGAGCTGAAAAAGCATTTTGGGGCAATGAAAATGAATTGGACCTAGACAGAGCGGGGTGCTGCTCAGCACTGAGAATGTACTAAATGCTTCATTCGGACTAGTGAGGTATTTGAAAGGTGGCAAATTCTGAAATTGGCCACACATGGGGGTGAGTTGCGTGGCCCCAGGACCCAGCGGGACGAGAAACTCCAGAAACCTGGAGACTGGTGGTCTGAACAGGTCTGGACACGAGGTCAGTGTGGCTGCAAGAACTGTGTGTTCCTCCAAGCCCTGCAACACCCGCCCTGTCCCAAACAAGCGCGAGGACGGGAGTGCGGGGAGCGCCTGCCTGCCCACGTCAGCTCTATCTAGCCCTACAAACTGTCCTAGGAGACACAGATCATCACCGCCACCTCACAGATGAAGACGGCGAGGCACGGAAAGGAGAGAGACTTGCCCGAGGTCGCACAACTGCAGGTCAGGATCAGCGCCCTGCTCTGCGCGTCCCTAAGCCTGTGCGTTCTCAACCACCCCTTGAGAAACTCGGCTGGACCTGGAAAGGAATTCAACTTAGAGAAAGCAGCTAGGAGTTTCCGTGCTGCTAGGGATGGCAGAGCAGTTGGGAGAAAAAGGCTGAGAGAGGAGGCTCAGTCGGTGGGCGTCCAAGGAAGGCCGACCGCGCGTCTCCGTGCCGAGGCAGCGAGAACACAAGCGCCCGCCAGGCTTTACAGCCAGGGTTTGGTCCACCGTAAACTCTGCAGGATTCGCATTTCCCTCGGTGTGTCTCAGGCTGTGGGCAGCTCCTCTTCCTGGCCTGGACCTGCCTCCTTCAGTGCTGGGGCGAGAACCGAGGGAGGGTGCATTGCACGGATCTTCAGAGGTGGGCGTGAGGCCCTGAAATGGAGGGCAATAAACACAGAGAAGGTGCCACTTCCCAGGGACACGCCACAGCCCAGCTCCTGGGGCCACGCCCCTGTCTCCCAGTGGCAGCCCAAGGCTGGAGCAAGGCTATCCACGTAATTGTTTCTTTTATTTCAGCAGCTTCCTTTTTGGTTTTCCAAGTTGAGTTACTCCATCAGGTTGGGGGTGGGGCAGGGATGCTATAGGTTCCCTCAAGGGCTGGGGTTGGTGAACCACACCACTGCGCTGGGCTTCAGCCCTTAGGTTGGCAGGCAAGGCCTCTGTTTCCTACCACCCCACCCCACCCCCACACACCCCCCTTGGCTCAGGGTGTCCACCCTAGTCTTCTTGCATCTGTGCGCTGGAGCCCGGCTCTCAGAATACCAGAGAAGTGAGGTGAGGCCAGCTGTGTGCCCACAGGTCCCAAGGAGGGAAAGACGACAGGGACAGGCTGGTGGAAAAGAGAGTCTCAGTCAGGTCACTGGTGTCCTCAGGTACTACTAACTTGACCAGGGGGTTGGGAAGTCTGGCAGGCAGCTAGTGAAAGCAGGAGGCAATAAAAATATAATAACCACTGGCACTTATTAAGCACCTACTATGTGCCAGAGCTGCTTGTAGCTGTCTCTGACGTCTAGGGTTATTCAAGAACATCTCTCCTGCCTTCCCCTCTGCCCCGTCCTCTCCCCTCCCACCTTTCTGCCTTCCTCCCTGCCAATCACAAGCCTCGGATTATGTGGATCAGAATGTGCTCTGGCTGTTTCCTGCAACAGGTGCTAAGGCCAGGACCCCTCCCCCTTGAGGCAGGCAGAAAGCCCCCGGAGCAGAAGGGGATGCGGGAAGGGGGTGTTAATGCCAGACCCCACCCCCCTTCCATGAAGTCAAGGGGAATCTTGGATGCAGGGACAAAGATACCAGGCCTGATCTCTGGCTTGCAGTGTGACTTTGGGCAAGGGGTGTCACTTCTCTGAGCTCTCATTTTCCAGACTGTAAAACAGGAAGGTGACCCTACTCCACAGGGTATGGGTGAGCTTACAGAGAGAGTCAGCAGAGGTGAAGGTGCTGCTGCTTTAAGTACGAGGTGGCCTGGAGCCAGGAGATGGAGGGCAGCAGGGACCTCCTCCCCTAAACTGGCCCCCTGCTCACCCACCCACACACCCAAAACACACACATACCCCATCTCCTGCCCACAGCATCGGGCGGGAAAGGCAGACCCAACCCTGGGCACTCCAAACTCCTTCGGTCATCTCACTCCTGGAGCTTTGAAAGGACCATGACTGGGAGGGGTTGCGGTCAGAGGAGAAGGGTGAATATGACCCGTTTTCTGAACGTTGAAGGACACGAGCCCCAATTTGTCATTTCTGATTCATTAAGGCTGGGCTCTGATGTTTAAAAAGCAGCATCTGCCCGACCAGTGCGGATCAGCGGATTGAGTGCCAGCCTGTGAACAGAAAGGTTGCAGGTTTGAGGTTCCATTCCCAGTCAGGGCACACGCTTGGTTTGCGGGCCAGGCCCCCAGATGGGGGTGTGCAAGAGGCAACTGATCAAAGTTTCACATATCAATGTTTCTTTCCTTCTCTTTTTCCCTCCCTTCCCCTCTCTCTGAAAATAAATAAACAAAATCTTTAAATAGCAGCCTCTCTGGTATAGAAAGGAGGCCCTTATTGCTGTTACTAAGAAAATACCTTAAGTGAGCATGACCTCATTTAACCCTTGCAGCTATTTTATGGAGCGGTTACTATTATTATCCCCATTTCACAGATGAGGAAACGGAGGCCCATGAAGGAAGTCACTTTGCTTATATTACACAGCCAAAAAGCGGCAGAACTGGGATTCAAATCTGAATCTAAAGCTGGGCTCTTGACCACTAATGGAATTGCTGCCGGGCATTTTGCTGCCTCCCCTCACCCCAGACCCTTAGGTGTCCCTACTGCCACCGACCGATTTGCCAGCTCTTTCCCTGAGAGAATCCATAAGCCCCCTCCTAGCATCCTTGAGAACAGGTGGGGGCAGGGGGTTGGAGTAGGAATGGGAGTCAACACAGCTGCCACTGGCTGCCCACACACTCTTGAGACTAGGGGGGGCGGGGGAGGGACAAGGGGACACAGTGTGAGGGGTGCTCAGCTCCCTCTGGTGATCAACACTGCTGTCCCTGCCTCACGCAAGCCTCCATCTGCCCAGTGGAGAAATGGGTAGAAAGTTGAGCCACACTTCCCCGCAGTTAAGATGGGCAGGGGCAGACCCTCCCCACCTGACAAGCACCTCAAGAAACTGAGACCTCATCGCTCCCCAGGAGGTGGGTGTCTCAGGACCCTGGTATATACGAAGTGGGGTGTTCTTACCTCCATTTTCCCCGTGGCCAATCTTTCCCAACCGCACTTGGAAATCTTAGAGGGCCCACCTTCAGGAAAGAAGGGACAGAGGGGAAGACAAGAAGGGCACGGGCCTTTGGTCCAAACACCTGGGACGGGAGGTTTGGCGGATGGTGTTTGGGAATTATCTGTGGATTTAAATGGTCTGCGCTGTAACCGATGTCCCAGTACTGCACCGACTCGGACCTCCGGGGAGGACTTTCGGTTCCAGCAACTTCCTCCCGGTCAGAGATTAAAGCGGTCGCCGGGCAGAGGGGAGACCTTGTTTCACGAGCTTTTGAGCCGTATTTTCCTCGGGGCTCGCCAGACCCCCTCTCTGGAAGCCCTCTCCCGGCGCTTGTGAAGGGACGGAAGGCAGGGCACCGGGCTCTGCTGCGCTCCTGGCCTGCGCCTTCAGCCGGGAAACCCAGCCCCCGCGCAAAAGTCGGGAGAGGCGGGAAGCAGATCCCTGAAGCGCATGGGGGCAGGGAGGCCGAAGGTGTGCGTTCCCACGGGCGCGGGGGACAAGGCTGATCGTTTTTTAAAAACCTCCATCCCTCCCGCTGTGTACATCACTGACGCCCAAGACCTAACTGTGTGAGCGACCAGAGCTCTCCGGGCGCACTGATTCTCCGGCACGTCGGGGTTCGCGCTGTTGCCAGGTGAACGAAGATGCGTCCTGAACGCAGACTGCCCTTTGGCCCCCTCGCCGCCCGGCCTTCTTACACTTAGAAAGGGGGCAGGGAGGCGGATACCCTGCGAGGCCTGTTCCAGCCAGGGGCCGATGGAAGGCCGGGCTCAGCGAAAGGCTAAGCAACTAAACTGGGGGTGCAGGTTCAGGTGTGAGGTGCGGGCGGCGGGCGAGGAGGAAGAGCAGCCGACACCGCGCTCCCGGGCCCCTGAAGAAGCAGGTCGGGACCTAGACCCAACCCTCCTCCGGCGAGGTCCTGCCGCTCAAAGCGCCTTATAAGGGCCCTCAAAGGAGTCCTTCCGCAGGGCAGCCCGGAACACTTTGGCGCGTACCTGCGGGGTCTTGGGTGGCACTCCCCGCGGCCGGGTAGCCACTGGAGAAACTTTGTGGGATAGAGTCTCGCTCCCTGCCTCCCACACGGGAGGCGCGGGGCCCAGGGGCAGCGCAGTGCTGGAGCCGAGCGCGGGAAGATGTTACCCTGCTCGCATCCCTGGGGGATTGGAGCAGGGTCTGGCGGTTGCCGGCGCTGACGCCGACTCAGGGCCTCGTAGGTTCGTCCCCTCCCAGAGGAGGGCACAGTGGCTCGGTGAGAAACTGACCCGATTCGCCGCTGTGGCGCCCACGACTGCGGCACTAGAGAAATTGGAGGTTCTCTGTGCGTCCTGCAGGCCGAGAGGGATCTTTCAACCCACCGGTCCCCAGAGATTGCTGAGAACCGCCCTTGGTTGCAGAGACCTCTGAGAAGCTCAGTGGTTAGCAGCACGGCTGCTGACGTCAGCTCACTTGCTGCTGGGATCCCAAGTCCTCTGCTTTGCTGTGTGACGGTAAGCAATTGCTTCACTTCTCTGCGGGTCCATTTTTTAAAATCCTTGCAAAACAAGGGTAACGTAACCAACGGCTTTTGTGAGGACTGCAAAGATCTCAGTGTGCAGAAGTAACTTGTAGCAGTTGTCTGACACATAATGGCTAGTATCGTTCCGTCCAGAGTGTGAGATTTGTGTGCCAGGGTCTGCAGGACAGGAAGGTTCCTGCGCAGGATTCCTGCCTTCTCTGCAGTTGTCCAAAGTGTCCTTTCAGCGTCCCCAAACTTCTGGGCAGTTTTTCTCGTACCCTGGCACTTACAGAGCCAGGTGGTGTACACTGTCGCTGAGGTGGGCACGGCCCCCTTGTACAAGCCCTGGAAATCGAGGCCAGGGGCAGTCAGGTGAGGTCACAGGGTAAGCAGGTCAGAGACGAAGTGGGTAAGTGGGTGGAGCTGGAGTGAGGGCTTCCTCCCCAGCTCCACTGTTTGTTCAAGGGGGTAGGGAGAGGGAAGTGGGTGGCAAAGGCAGAGGGAGCTCAGACCAAAGAAGGTAGCCGCCCAATCTGTCCTTTTCTTTGAAAGGAAGTAAGTAGTATCTGCTATGTCTCTTCCCTCCCGATCTTATACCCTGGCCTCAAGAGTTCCACGCCTCCCCACAGGGACTGAGCAGTTACCCTCCTCGCCAGGCCTGGGGCAAGGCTCTGCTGGTCCGACTCATCCGTCCATTCGCTCACTCACTCATTCACTCTTCAGTTACTCACTCAGCACGTACCCACTGAGCGGCTCTGTGTGCCAGCACCGGACCTGTTGCTGAGAGCAGCAGACACAGCCTCCCGTTCTAGTAGAGACGGGCACGAAATCAAACCAACCGGCCCACGTGGGAGATGATGTCAGGTCAGGATAGATGCTATGGAGGAAATAAACTGGCAGGGGTGGCAGAGCAGTAGCTAGGGTAGTGAAGGAAGGTGTCCCAGAGGAGGTGACACTGGGCACTCGGCCTTGGCAAAGACTCTTCTTTTCATTTTTATTTATTGACTTGAGAGAGAGAGAGATCAATTTGTTGTTCCTCTGATTCATGCATTCATGGGTTGATTCTTGAATGTGCCCTGTGACCTTTGGACCGAATGGATGGAACCAGTAACCTTGGTGTATTGGGAGGAAACTCTAACCAACTGAGCTACCTGGCCAGGCTGAGAAAGACTCTTCGTCACCACTTCCCCTCCCCTGGCTGTGTGCAGAGCTCCTGAAGCCCATGGAAGGGGGAAGCTGCTTTCCAGGAGGGCTCAGCGGGAGACTCAAAAGGGAGGGAGAAGAGGGCAGCCAGAGCAAAGCCTGCTGGGGGCACAGGACTTGAAGCAAAGCCCTCTGCTCCCTGCACCGTCCCTGGTTCCCAGGGGAGTAACCTGAAGTGCAAGGAAGGGCCAGGCGTGTCAAGCGCAGCGGGAGACACAGAGACAACAGTAAACCAAAAGGGAGTCTTAGCTTTAGGAGAAACAGCATGCAGAGGCTGAAGCCGCCAGCTGGCTGCAAGGGCGCCCTGTCCTCTTGAGGAGGACCTGAATGGGAGTGGCTGGGCATTCAGCCGTGGATGGATGGGTGGATGGGTCGGCTGATGGATAAACAAATGACGGAAGGCACACAAAAATAATCAGCTACACTTATCAGCATTCTCCTCAGAAAGGTGTGTGTGAAGGGACTCAGGAGAGGGGGGTGGGCGGTTTTTCTGAAGGCAAACGATTTGCCCAGAATGTTCTCACACCGTTGCAGGCAAACCCACAGGCACGGCCTCACTCGCAGACACACGCTCGCCCTTCCTGAGTCCAACTTGCAGTGCAGAAAAGCAGAGGCTCTCACGCAGGTGCCAAGGACACAGGCCCTCAGTGTGCCAGGATGGGTTCCGGCTGAGGACACCTAGTGCCACACCTCAGCGTTCTTGGTCTGAAAGCCCCGGGGAAGGCTGGGGAAAGGTCGGATAAGGAGGCAGTAATTAAGCAGGTAATAAAAAGCGCCGGGTGCGTAGGTGGTCAGAGGCAGCGTCCAAAGAAAGCCTCCTGGCACGAGGCAATTTTTCTCGTTGAGTGCACACAGTGCAGAGGTTACCGAGAATATTGTCTTAATGCAATTATTCCTGTCTCCAGGTCCTTCCTCCCCAGACTCCGCCTCACGTGTTTCACTTCTCGTTGTCTCCCCCCCCCCCCCCCCCCGTGTCGAGGCCTGAAATTGGGGGTGGGAGGAGTGGAGGGGTTGCTGCCACCCTCTGGGTGCTTGCAGGCAGCCTCTGGGCCCACAGACCCAGTCGCCGGCTCCCTTCGAGTCCCTTGGCAAAAATGCATCTCTCAGCTCCTGGACCGCACAGCGTTTTCATTCTTTCATTCAACACACATTTGATGAGTGCCTACGATGGGGCAAGCCCTCCGGCGAACAGGACAGGCCTGGCCTCTGCTCTGAGAGAACTCGCTGTTCCTGTGCACCCCTGAGAGGCCCGCACATTCTTGATTTTGTTGCTTCATTCATGAAGGAGAGGCAGGGCAACTCATTCTCCTTGGCTAGAGGAAAGCAAAGACGTTGGGAGCTGGTGCCTGGCTAGGCAGTGGAAGGGACTCAGGCTCTGAGAGCCCTGGTTTTAGTATTTTATCCCACAAATATTTGTGGGGCGCCAGGCATGGCAGAGACTGCCCTGGGGGGACCTCCAACAGGCAAGATCAAGATGAACACCCACCCTAGCAACCAGACAACCACAAAATCCAGGACGGAGATGCTGCAAGCAGAGGCGCCAAAGCAAACTGGGACAGATGGGAAGGCTTTCTGAAGGAAGAGACTCTAGGCTGAACCCCAAATCATTGGTGAGACAAAAGCACAGTGGCGAAACTGGGGGGTCCAGAACTTGGCAGGATCAGACAACTGAAAGAAACGGGCTGGAAGGAGCTAGTGGGGACGGTGGCAGGCCCGGTTCACCCACTTTTTGCTCTCTTTGCTGGGAAAATTAATTGGTTTCTTTGAGTGTCAGTTTACCCATCTGAAAAATGGGCACGACAAGCCAAGCAGCTCCAGACGGTTGGAGGTGGCTGGGCGGATGACCTGTGGGTGGATTTCGCACAATAGCGCCATAGATGCTCAATAAATACAAGGTCCTCACGTGGCTCAGGTGTGCGGGCAAGGAAGGCGCAGGGCCCACGGTGGCGGTGGCTTCAGGCCTGCGCACCCTGGGCCACGGTTTGCGGAATATCTTTATTAATGAACACTTCAAGGTAAGCCGCAATGCAAACCAGGTGTGGGATCTCACCTTGAAGTCGCAGTCGGGGGCAGAGCAAGAAGCAAAGATGCCAGACACCTAGGGAGTCGGGAATCGTGTTGGGGTGAGGAGTAGTCGGTGTGAGGTGGGGGGTAGACTTGCGACCCCAGATATCTTTTTCTTTGAGAGACCTTATGTGCAGATTGACTTCTGACCTGCTTTCCTGGGTTCGGGGTGCTCAGGCCCTCATTTTACTTTGCCCCTTCACCTCTCACCCCACTCCCACCCTCCCTTGAGGTGGGCCTGTCCTCCACACACGGCTTTTCCCTGCAGTTTATCAAGGGCTTCTCTAAGGGTCTCCTTCAGACCCAGTCATTCCACAGCCAGACACCCGTTTTCTCTGTTTTTTGTTTTGTTTTGTGGTTTCCACGGTGGAAATGTCCTCCCAGGTCGGTAAAGGGACTAGATTCAGTATGGGTTCCCAAAACAGCGCTGCTCCTTCGGGTCTGTGTGACCTGAGTTTCGGTTTGCTCATGGGAAAATTGGGAACCCCGATCCCCACCACTCACGGCTGTGGTGAGGCACAGTTGATGATTGGCTGTGTGCAAGGGGCGCAGCGCTGGAGAAAGTTCCTTCCCCCGCTGCTGCAGGTCCCAGGGAGGTGCGCCTCGGTAAGGGGAACCACAGTCCATCACATCAGAGATCACACACTGCCTCACCCCCACCTCCAGCGGCGAGCAGGTGACAGCGCGGCGACGGGGCGCTGCCAGCCGGTCTCCAAACTCCACATTCTCAACCCAGCCAGCCAGAAAATCCCCTGGGCCGGGCGCAGACTGAGGTGTGCGCGGCTCTGTCCGGGGCCAGGAGGGCAGAAAAGGGGAGGAGGCAGCGCTCTTAAGCGTCTGAAGCCAGGCTCAGCCGAGGATTTCTCCCGTGGCTGAGAGCGCACAGGCCCCTCCGCACCCTTGCCCAGAACCCTCGCAGGGAAGGGAGACAGTTAACCCACGTGGAAGTGGCCGTGCACAGGCCGGCTGCGGCGTGTGTGTTAGTTTCACGGAGGAACCGAGAATGGGGAAGAGGGTTTGGAAACACGGAGGAAAAGGCAACAGTGCGGAGGCCCGCAGCTGCGCCGCCAAATTCGCGTGGAAGTGTGCAAAAGACTGTCCCGCACCCGGAGGCTAGCAGCCCATCTGACTCCGAATGTCAAACCCTGTTAGGTTAAAAAAAAAAAAAATCTATTACTAAAGTTTTGCGTGCCCCTCCCCTAGGCCAGAGCTGGGACCAGATAATTTTCAGCCTAGCCTTGGGAACCCTAAAGGCCCTGACACCTTCCCGGCTCCGCCTAGAATCGGAAAACCCTTCGGGCGCCTCGGGGAAGAATCCCCAGGATTCCACCACGAGACAGGAAAGAAAGGGCAGGGGCAGTGGAGGGAGAGTAAGGGGAAGGAAGGAGAGATTCTGGGCGGGGTGGGGGAGGGCGGATCACTCTCTCCATTCACCGACCCCTTCAAAATCTTAAGAGGGCTTGGGAGATCTGGTCAACTTTCCGAAACATCTGAATCTTTTTACAGCCCTCCATTCTTTCCCTGGGCCAGCTGTGGTGAGGGAGGAGGGAGAGGAAAGAAAAAGTGAGAGAGGGAGGGAGCGAGGGGGAGAGAACGAGAGAGAGAGAGAGAGAGAGAGAGCGAGAGAGAGAGCGAGCGCCGTGGAGGGAGGAGGAGGGAGAGGAGCGAGCAGGCCGGCGCGGAGCGGAGCGCACAGCCACCGCCTCCTCGCGTCTCCAAACTCCCGGCCAGGGCGCGCGGTGGCGTCCTCGCTCTCCAGCTGGCGCCCCCGCCCGTCGCCCGCGCGAGCCAGGCATGAATGCTGAGACTTGCGTCTCTTACAGCGAGTCGCCGGCCGCTGCCATGGACGCCTACTACAACCCGGTGTCGCAGAGTCGGGAGGGCTCGTCACCTTTCAGGGCGTATCCCGGCGGCGATAAGTTCAGCACTACTTTCCTGTCCGCCGCCGCCGCCAAAGGGCAGGGATTCGGGGACGCCAAGAGCCGGGCTCGCTACAGCGCGGGGCAACAGGACCTGGCGGCACCCCTGGAGAGTAGCGCCGGGGCGCGGGGCTCCTTTAACAAGTTCCAGCCCCAGCCACCCGCCCCGCAGCCGCCGCAGCCGCCCGCCCAGCCGCAGCCCCAGCCGCCGGCGCAGCAGCCGCATCTCTACATGCAGCGAGCCGCCTGCAAGACGCCCCCGGACGGCAACCTCAAACTCCAGGAAGGCAGCGGCGGCCACAACGCGGCTTTGCAGGTCCCCTGCTACGGTGAGTGCACGTGCGGGTCCCGCGGGGCTGGGGACCCCAGGGCCCGTGGCTTCGACGCCCTCGAAACGCATTAGGCTTTCGGGATGCAGGAGTTGGGCTGAGGAAGTGCGTGCGGGCCGAGCAGTGGGCAACTCCCGGTCGGGAAATGGGGATCGACCGCTCCGAGGGTACGGAGAGATTCTTCTTGCCCTTTCACACGCACCCTCGCCACGGCCAAGGAGCATTTGAGCTCCTAAACTCGGAGTTTGTTCCACCCCTTCTTTACCCTTTCCTCGACCTCGCTTGAGCTGCCCGCGGGGCCGGCTTCGAAGCGGAATTCTCGCGCCCGCGCCGGGCGTGCGGCGGGAGACAGTTGCGGCGCAGCGCTCGGGCGCCGGGCTCCCGGGTGCCAAGGCCTTGCTCCCCGCCAGCGCCGAGGCTCCTCCCGCGACACCACAGGTGGGAGCGTCGCAGGTACGGAGCCCGGCCGGGAGCGCAGTCGTCCGAGGGCGCCCGGGATGCCGTGGATCGAGGGCGTCACGCGGATGTGGTCCCGAGACGCCGGGAACCTCGGAAGACCAGAGCCCGGTGGCTCCGGAGTGCGGCTCGCCGCGGGGAGGCGGGCCGGCCAGAGTTCGTGAGCGTTCCTCTCCGGAGAGCCGGGGGAGGCTGGCTGGCCTGGGAACAATGGTTTTCGGCCGACCCCGCAGGGAGGCAGGAAGCCGAAGATCTTGAGGGGACTCAGTGCTGGGCGAAGAGGGAAGTTTCTTCGTCCTGATTTGGGTTCACAGAGAGCCGAGGCCTAAATGACCTCCAGGCCCCCTTGAACGCAGGCTGGGGCCCCCAGAGCTCAGCGACCGTAGCGGAGGAGCGAGCCTCACAGGGGCTGCCGAGGCCAGAGCAGCTCAGGAGCCTAGGCCCTCACTCCCAGAATTGGGATGGGTGAGCTCCCAGCCGGTCGCAGGGAAACGGAGAAGGGGGGAGAAAATCTTCCCTGGACCAGGAGCCCTAGGTACACGACCTTCCCCTGAGGCCTCAGGCAGCCCCAGGAGATGAGCTGGTGCTCACAGGGCAGTGGCTTTGGCTGCGTTGATCCAGGCCATTTGGAGAGATACCAGGCCCGGGGACAGAAGTGGGACGTAGTAGAGGCCTTGGCAACTGGAATAACCTTAGGAAAACAGCCCAGGACAAGCACGTTCTCACACTCACACTGCCTCTCCCTCCCTCAGCTCAGAATTAGTTCGTTAGGTGGTTGTTGACACACAGGAACAGTCACAATCGCGCGCCTGTCTACACGTGCATTCTACACACACAGAGCCTCTTCCTCAGGAGCCAGCGTGGTCACACATCAAGTACACTCATTCAAGGGGCCCCGCACATAGTCACACACTCCCAGGCCCACGGGGCAGAGCTGAGAGCGGATTTAGGAAGATTTGGTGGCCTTTGCCCACTTCCTCCACCTTCCTGCTGGAATGAGATCAGGCACCCGATCACAGACACTTCTGCCCCATCCACAGGCAGGCCGTCGGGACCCTCAGCCCTGTCCACATGCACCGGCCTGCCTCCCGGGCTCACCCAGGGCCTCCGCACCCACGGCAGTTGGGACTGCTAGGTGAGAGCAAGTCTCACTCTGGGGGGACCCATGGAGGTGCCTTTGCAAGACCAGGGGAGTCGCTGCTTTCTCTTCCACTGCATTGGATTTTCGTGTTTTAAAGGAATTCACCAGTGAGACTTCTGAGGAGAATGAGACATTAGGCAAGGAGAGATCCCAGGCTGCTTCCACCTTCTTGTTTGCAAGTTGCCTTGAGACCCAGAGGAAAAGAGCTGGCCCCTGCTGTGCCCCCTCTCTGAGCTCTCCCGGGCCATCACATGCCACTGTGGCCTTTCTATTGCTTGCCTTCGCTATTGGGGCTCCCCAAGGCGTGACCTGAGAGCAAGCATCTAACTCCTCTACACCCTAGTGCTCATCTGCATCATGGGGAGGTAATAGTAAGGCCTCATTGGGTGGTAAGTGTCCCCCCACGGAGAGAACAAGAGTCTGGCCTACCCTCTTCCACATTTCCATCATTGGTGGCCTCCATGCTGCTGGGAACCTCTGGGCACCCAGTTCTGAGGTCAGGACAGGCGCCTGCCCCTGCTGTGGGCAAGGCTATACGCTGCAGGCTGGGACAAAAGGCAGCCTGGAATCACTGACAGGACCCCACTCCCTGGCCACCCGAGATGAAGGCACTGCTCAGGGCAAAGCCACAAACAACAAACAGCTCTGTTTACTCTTCTCCTTCTCTCAGCAGCTGTTTCCCCGCCTTGGAGGAGATTTCTGGTCCTAGTACAAAAGAGGTTAGCATGTTAGGTACAACAGGAGGCCCCGGAGGCACCAAGAGGTGAGGCTCTGCCCTTTACAGAGGCAGCTGGGAGGAGGGCCTCTAGACAGCCAGCAAGGAGGGAAACTGAGGCAGGTGTTGACAGCTGGTTGTTCTCACACTTGTCGGAGTGTGTATTCAAGAGGGGGGAGAGGTTCAAGGAGACGGCGTTGAGATATTCCCAGGAGCTTGGGGGAAAGTGAGGGCAGCTAGAGCGCTGGCTGGGCCGAGCCTGGCCTTAGCAGACCTGGGTCCTACCCCAGGTAGCTTGGACTTTGCAACCTCCTTCCCAGCTCGGTTGGTCCCGGCAGAAGCCAGTTCCTCGATTGTAACTACGCGGAGCAGGAGGGGAGGCTCCAAGTTTTCTCCGGGACCTCAGCCCCAGAAGCCACTCCCCGCTTTCAAGGGGCCCTCTGCCAGCGAGGTGCGGGCGTGGGCGTGGGGGTGCGCCGGGGCCACGACGCGGGAGCGGGCAGCGTGGAAGCCGCCTCTGTCTCCCCCAGCCGGATTTCTCCGAATTGCCAAAAGCGGAGGTGAGAAATCCTCCCCGGCTTCTGCCATCTCTGCTCTTAACGGGGCCCCCGTTTCCCGAACAACAGTACTAAACAAGGCGACAAGCAAGACGAGCAAGATGACTCGCAGTCGCCTCCAGCGCGAACACCTTCCCGCTTTTACGAAGGAGCCCCACCCGAGTCTCGCCTGCTTCGATCCCGACCTCGCCAGGCTCTGGGTCCGCTATTTGGCCTCCTGAAGTCCCTGCCCATCCTTGGCCCATTTTGGACCGCACGGGCCCCAAGGATACACGCCAGGTTTGAGATCCGACATTTCTCGGCGGCAAGAAGAGCCTCCTCGCCTCCGGGGTGGGGGCTCAGGCAACTTTCCCCCGCACGCTCGGCGGACTCCAGAGCCACCCCGTGCACACCAAGCCTCGTGCGCCCCCAGATGCTTCGGGGAGCAGCCCCGCTTCCTCTCTCTTTCGCTTTCGATTCGGTGCATGCAGGTTTTCGTTGCTAGCGGATTGCCACCTTCCCTTACACTCTGGCGAAGGCAGCGCTCTCAGCCCAGAGGTCTGGGGAGACCCCTGGGGCGCCACTGAGGGGCTGGTCCTGATTTTAGACGCAGTGTTTGAATGCTAGCAATATTTATTTCCACTCACCAACACACTCACACACCACAAAACGTGTGAACTCTGTCCTAGTCTGGTCGTATTCAAATTTACTCAAAGAACCAGCGTGGGCTTTTGAACTGGACCCCCCCCCCAAAAAAAAAATCATTGAGAAACCTAGGTGTAGGCAGAAGTATTAAGAGCCCTGGGTAATTGTGGGGTGTTGGAGGGAAAACTGGAGCCTGGGAGCTGTGCCATCGAAGAACCCCGTCAATTTTGGAGAAGAGGGATCTAGAAGGAAGATGCTTTTAATTTTTTACTTTGTTAATTTCTATAGCCGCCAGCAATTCAGCCTAAACAGACGCATTCTTAAATATAACAAAAACAAGGCCTGGATTAAAGGGCTAGTATTATTTAAATCAATCGATTTGAACAAAGTTTTCTTTCTTGTGAATGATTTACATACAGTGAAGCCCACGCAGCTGAGCGGGGCGTTTGGAGCGTTCTTCGGAGTAACTTCCATCTGGATCAAAATACCCGTTCTGTGTTGTGTATGTGCGCGAACACTTGGGGGGGATTTTTTTTTTTTTTGTAAGTTGTTCTAAGAAAATTGCAGAAGAGACCTCAGTGAGCTGGGGATCCTGTCTTGTGCCAGACGGTGGTGTTTTCTTGGGCAGGGTGACCTAGTACGTCTGGGCATTTGCCGGTTCCGACTCGGAAAGCGAGGTCGCCCCCGGCTGCGGCAGGAACCTCTCCGCGGCCGCCGGGACTGTCCCGGAGTCGCCGAAGGCCCCAGCTGCGGCTCTGCACAAGAGAACCGTCGGGGGGAAACGAGTTAAAATAGCACACGTACAATGTAGCCAAAGTCCCTGAGGACTTTCGTTTTAGAGACAGGCTGGGTGCGCTTTTCGGGGGACGCACCTTTATTTTGGCCTTAGCCCGTTTCTCTCTTCCTGCAGCTCCGTGCACGGCTTTGTTTGAGGGGCAAATTGAAATACGAAATAGAAACACAGCGGTCTTTGAAGCTTTAGGGGTGTGGGGAAATTGGAACCCCGCATGTTAGTCTGGGGCTCAGGCTTCTCTGCGGACCCCTGGACCAGGGTGCCCGAAGCAGCCAGCAGGGAAAGAAGGGGTAAACTGCCGGGAGCCCCCAAGGCCCTGCGGGTATAAGATGGGGAACCTGGGGGCCGCGCTTGAGCGATGCGCATTTCCCTGCAAGAAAAGGGAAGTTTGGGAGTGGGGGCACGATCTGAGAGAATGCTTGGTGGGGAGGGGCAGGGAGAATTCTGTGCTCTGGTAGCTTCAGTGTCCAAAGCTCCCACGACCCCCCAAGAGCCTTGTTCCAGGCTCTGTTTTGGGACTGTGAGAGCCCAGTCAATTGTTTGGACCTGCCTTCCAGGCGCCACCTGGCCGCACGCTCCGGCAGTATCGGGGTTCCCCAGGAATCGCTGAATTGACAAGGGAGCCGTCGGATTAGGAAACTAAGGCAGTGAGGCCCCCTGGCTATGCGGTGACATCACCCAGCAAATGTGTTCAGATCAAAAGCCACTGGTCCGTCTTGTTTGGGGGGCTGTGGGTGCCACACTCCATTGGCTGGTTTGCCCTGGACAGTGGAAGGGGCCCTTCTTGCACACAAGGTCCTTTTTTTTGGAAAGAAGAGGCACCTCTCTCCCACCAGCAAGCCTTCCTAGCCACAGGCTGGTCCCTTGGAGATCAGAATTATTGATGCCCCCGGGGGAACTCCCCTCCAGTGGTACAGCCCTGCACCGTCTTCTCTGGCCTACAGGTGTGCCAATGAGGGATAGTCACCCCCACCTCCCTGCCAGATGCTCCTTCCTCACCCAGCACAGAGGTGCGGGGTGGTCTGGTAGCAGGGGTGGTGCTGCCTGGGAGCTGGTCTCACCAGAAAGGCTGACTCAGTGGGGCAACAGAAACCTCTGGTGTATCCAGGGTGGTGTCCCCAGCCACCAAGCACACCAGACACCAGCCCTACCCACCCATCCCCTATCCCCAGGTTACCCAGTCTCCTTAGCAAAGACCTACTTCTCTACCACATCCCGCCCCAGACTGCCGGCACCAGGGAGGAGAGGGAGAGGTGGAAAGGACGTTGAAGCTCCGCAGAGAGAAAAGACAGGAAAGGGGAGGCTCAGAGGAGTGAAAGATTGGGGAGTGGGTGGCGACTCCAGGCAGCAGGCAGGTTGAATTCTGGCTCCAGAGGCAACTGGTGGAAGGGGCGGTCACCGTGGCGCTTCAAGGCAACTGGAATGCCTTTTAGGAGAGGAGAGTTACTGGGAGATGCTGGCACGGGGTGGGGGTGGGCTGAAAGAGGCATCACAACCCTTTGAGTACCTGTCTTTTCCGCTGCTGCACCGCTTATATTTGGGACCCCAAGGTTGGGGTGCTGGGCGCTGTTGCCCGCTGTGGAGCAGCTACTCCGACTACTCCTTCCAAACCGGGGGCCGCCGATCATAGGCATCAGCCCCAAGCCCCTCGCTGTGGCCTGCTGGTGACCCGGATCAGGACAAAGCAGCTGGTTCTCCACGCGCTCGCGGGCGGTGATGGGGAAGATTGAGAAACTGGAAGGTCTGGTCCGCCACGCTAAGGTCCAGAGTGGCACAAGTGCGGGGCAGGGCGCACAGTCCTGGTGTAGACGGCAGGCAGGCAGGTCTCCACCGGCGCCTTTTCTACACTACATGTGGCCTTGGGAAAAACCCCGTCCCTTTCCCCTCCTGGATCTGAACTGTGAAATGTAGGGGTTTGGACAATTTCCAAAGACCCTCCAGGGATTGTTTTTGTCGGTACCAGTTTGGACATGCCTTCACCGCATTTCCCTGCCCTCCCTGCCCTTACGTACATTTTTGTCCGGGAGAGATCGGATAGAGTGGACAGACACGGCTTCCCTGGGAGCGGAAATGGGTCCTGAGGGCCCCCGGGGGGTGTGCTCGGAAGGCACAGGGAGGAACTGGGCAGCAGCTCCAAGACAAAATGGGCTGGCAGCTTTGGAAGGCCTTGGTTGAATGCAGCTTCTAGACTCCAGGGCAGGGCTTAAATGTGGAGAGGGGCGAGCCACAGGTATCTTCATTCTCACAGGTGACCGGGCACACCTGTGACCAGGCCGAGGCTCTGGAGCTCCTGGCCCCTCCCGGCCACCCCTGTCCATCTTTGCCTCCACCTGTCTTCCCTTTCTCTGCATTGACTGAGCACCACCTAAGTGCCAGACCGCGTCCTAGGAGAACAGACCGGGCACCTGCCTGCTCTCCTACAGCGTATGTCCAGGAGTCTACGTCTGAGCATAATAAATGTTTACTGGCTGGGAAGGCGAATGAGGAATTGGTGTTGCATTCTGAGTGGCTCGTGTGGTTAGGGCCACCGTGAGCATATCCCGGTACCTTTGTCATGAGTGCAGGCCTGGGGTCCGTGTGAGCTTGTGCACAGCGTGAACACGGGCGGGCGTTTGTACTCACTGGGTCTGTGTTCTGCTGTCCCAGAGTGCTTCAGGGGGCCGTGTGTACTAATCTGTGTGCACACCTGTGTGACAGAGGGATGCGACCCCCAGCACTTGCGTCTGTGACCCCCAGGTACGTGAGCCACATGCGCACCAGGGCGAGCACCTGCGTACAATGCCAGGGAAATAGTGACTAAGCATTTGTGCGTCGCTGCCTGTGGCTTTTCCTGCCACTGGCTGGGGCTCCTCCAGGAGGCTGACTCACTGAGTGGCAGGAAAAGTCCCTCCGTGGCCTGTGGGTGTGGCCCCCAGGCCCCAGGATCTTCCTGGGGCCTTCACAGTGTCCACCAGCCCACCCAAAGTGCAGCGAGCCCTCCCCTCAACCTTCAGCTCTTGAGCATACCCTCTGTCCTGTGTGGCCCACCGCGGACAGAAACCATCGTCTGCACCATCCTTACGCATGTTGCAGATCCCATTTAGCAGATGAGCACACTGAGGCCCGAAGAGAAATGGGGCCCTGAAGACAGATTAGTGGGAAGGAGGGGACCACTGCTGGGTTTTCCTCTTTCCACTGCTAAGGGGGAAGGAGGAGGAATGACTTGGGAAAATCTGCCCAGGCTACCCACCTGCCTCCATTGTAACCCCTCCTGCGCATCAACCAGGGTAGAGGCTCACAGTCTCCCCCCTTCAGAAATAAGGAAATTCCCCATAAATTGCCGGGGATTGCAATGGCAACAGGAGACCCCCCGTGGACTTCCCATGGTATTGCAGCCCCTCACCCTGGACATGACCAGGCAGGGCTGGGCCCCCTGCTCTGTGCCAGGCTCCCGGAGCCAGGCTTTCTCTCCTCACTAGTGGAAACCACAGGGTCCGCGCCTGAGGGGTCACCTGAGGCCACATGACTGGCTTCTTCCTTTCTTGGCCGGCCCTGTGCCAGGCCTGGAGGCCTCAGTGGTGTCCAGGAGCCCTGGGTCCGCCCACCTGCACACGCCACCTACAAAGGCACCAAGCCCGCCCTTGACCCCCCGCCTACTACATCCCCAGATGTGAAGATGGGACGAACTCTTTGGGGGCTACATGCATGACACCCAGCCTTTCAACCCCACATCCTCTTAGACGGGACTAGGGTGACCTCGAGGCTAATTAGGATCATCCTTTAAAAACATGCCTTTTAGGTTCTCAGAGCCCTTGGCCATCCAGAACTTGCCTTCTCCCTTCTTGGCGGTCCCACCTAGGGCAAGTTGCTCCTTCTCCAGGAGTCTGTTTTCATCCATGGAATGGGGATGACACAGGACCTGTCTTGTGCGTGGGTCTGCGATTGGGACCCAGTGACATCACACACGAGACGCACACGCGCACTGCCCGTGCCCCGGCAGGAGTGCTCGTAACGCAGGCTATCCCACGGCGTCATCCACACAAAGGTGTCGCCCTGCCAGCTCGTCACCCCCTTCTGCCTCTCATCGGCCTCACTTCATTATCGTCCTTGTCCTACAGTTGGGGAAACTGAGGCATGGTGCCAGGTAGGTCACACCAGACTCTTCCCCTTTGGCAGGATGGACCAACCATCTGCCTCCCAAGAAGATCCAGTGGGTCTGTGGCAACCCCCAACTTCCCTCAACTTCTCCGAGACCTCCCCTTACCGGGTACAGTTATGCCCACCTGGGCTGGGAGACTTCTAAGGTGCTACAAGCCTGGTGGGCAGCGCTTTCTGCAATTGCACGCCTGTGGGTGAGCCAAGCTTCCCCCTTCCAGCATCACCCAACGCTCTGGAATCGCCAAGTTACTAGCCTGTCTCCCATGCTGGACCTGCAGGCAGGGGCTGTGTCCAGCGCTTCTCAGAATCCCCCACAAGGCCTGGCACAGAGACAGGCAAAGTTCGGTGAGCAATGAGGAAGTGCAATCAGGCATTTCAGTCCCCTCTTCTGTGAAACAGGACATCTGGACCCGCAGACGTCCGGCGTCTCTTCCGACACCAGGTGGGACACCCATCCTGACACCATGTTCACATCTTCACATCTGGGGATGTAGTAGGCGGGGGGTCAAGGGCGGGCTTGGTGCCTTTGTAGGTCAGAGTTTTAGACCTGACTCTCTAGCCTGGGCACCACTCTTCACCTGTCCACAGGTCCTGCTGGACTGCGGTGAGAACCAGGACGCCAGGCATGGCAGAGGTGCCTCTTAACTGCCATGAGGGAACATGCCAGGACCTCTGGTCAGGGCAGGGTGAAGCTAGGAACTTGTGAGGGACAAATCAGTGGGAAGATACCTTCCTCCTAGGGAGAATGACTGACCAAAGGAGGCTTTTGCCTGTTTCATTTCAAACTGGCTTCCCAGAGCCTGGAGCCGGGCTTGGTGTGCACAGTAGGTGCTCAGTAAATGTTGATGAATGACTGATCGAGTGGTGTGGGGTGTGAATATGCTAGGAATTCTAAGAATCTTTCTTTCCTCTCTTCCTTTCTCCTTCCTGTGAATCCAGGCCTAGGGTGAGAAACTGACTTCCAGTTCTCTTGTGCTCCAGTGGAAAGTCATTTATTTCCTGCGAGTATCCTGGTGGGGTTATGGGAGCAGGGAGGTCCTCTCAGACTCTGGCAGTGGGAGGAGCACCCCTTGTCCCCACTGTTCCCCCTTTGCTGTCACCTCAGAGACTGCAGGCCAAGGTCCAGCTGCTGCACCCCCAGGGCTGGCTCCTGTCAAATGGGCCATCTCCTCCCTCCCTGGCCTCTCTCCTCAGGCCTCCCCCATTCCCTGCAGTGAGTTCTAGGTCCGCCTGCAGCCACACCCTCGCTTGCCCCTGTTGGGCCACCTGAGAGCTGCTGAAGTTCCTCCCTGGGTACCCCTATCCACTCAGCCCCACCCTTGGGATTCTGAGACCCCACACTACCCCACAACAGGGATGCAGCGCTCTGTCTGGCCAGGATGCCGTCCTCAGTCAACAGCCTGGACAAGGAGACGCACGGGAGGCATTCAGACCTGAGCCTGAGATGCAGGCAGCACTGGGGGAGAGGGGGCTGTGGGGAGAGGGGGTGGCCATGGTTACCGTGAGCCAGGCACTGCGGGGGGTGGTGTGGACAGAGAAAAGGACTCCGTTCTCCCTCTTCAGAGAGTGAGCTGGGCATAAACAAAGCTGTGAGAAGTGCTTTGCCAAAGGCTTCTCCTCCCGTCCTGTCCAGCAAACCCCGCAGGGCTGTGCCCCTGTGTCTGACAGGCATGGAGCGTTTGGCGGTGAACGAGCCGAACGTGCCACAGTGGGATTCCCCTGGGAAAGGGGAAGTGGACTGGGGCTTCCCGGGTGTGAGCATTTGAGGTGGACCATGAAGGTTGAGTAGGAGCTCACCAGCTGGAAACGGCATTCCAGACTCAGGAAACAGCATTATCGGGCTTCGGGTCAGGAAAATACGTGGAGTGTTTGGGAAACGGTAAATGTGTGGTGTGCAGGGGCGTGATGGGTGCAGGCCAGGTGGGGCCGTTCACTTCCTGCCCAGGGGTTCAGACCTTGGGGAAGCCGCCAGAGGCCTTGGGCGGTTCGGTGAGAGGCCAAAACCCCAAGCTGAGTTCTGTGTGCTACTCAGCATGGCCTTTTAAAACAAACTCAAAATCTTTCATTAGGAAAATTTTTTCATTGTGGTTAAAATATACATAACATAAAAGTAACTGTTTTAACTATTTTAAGTGTATGGTTCAGTGGTGTTAATTATAATTCTAACATTGTGCAACAGTCACTGCTATTGATATTTCCAGAACTTTTTCATCATCCAAACAAACCCATTAAACAATAACCCCCATCTCCGTCTCCCCTGAGCCCCTGGAAACCCCTATTCTACTTTCTGTCTCTCTGAATTTTCCTGCTCTCCGTGTCTCGTAGAAGTGGAATTGTGCCGATCACATTCGTCTTTTCGTGTCTGGCCATTTGGGGATCTTCTTTGGAGAAAAGTCGTTCAAGTTCTTCACCTGTGTTTGGACTGGGCTGTTTTGCTGTGGTTGTTGCTGAGTTGTAGGGTCCTTTATGTATTTCTGGATATGAATCCCATATCAGGTATATATGATTTGCAAATATTTCCTCTCATTTTGGGGGTTATTTTTTAACTCTCTAGATAGTGTCCTTTTGATGCACAAATGTTTTTAAATTTGATGAAATCCAATTTATTCATTTTCCTTTTGATTCCTGTGCTTCTAGTGTTATATCTAAGAATTCATCACTGACTCCACTGGGAAAGTGGAGTCCTGAAGGATTTCCCATTTTCTTCTAAGAGCTTTACAGTTTTACCTCTAAAGTTCAGGTCTTTGATCCATTTTGAGTTAATTTGGGGTACATAGTGCAAGATAAGAGCCCAGCTTCATTCTTTTGCATGTGGATATTTGGTTTCCCCAGAACCATTTGTTGAAAAGACTGCCCTTTCTCCACTGAATGGTTTTGGCACCTTTGCCAAGAATCAATTGGCCGTGATATTTGAGAGTTTATTTCTAGGCTTTCTATTCTGTTCCATTGGTCTGTCCCTTGCATGCCTTCTTAGTTAGGTAAACTCCAGAATCCCGGAATGTGGGGAAACTTTAAGTCGTCCCGTCCATTCCCGCACCTCCAGGCCAGTGCCTGAGAGGCTCAGGCCAGTCAAAGAGATTCAGCTCAGGGAACACTGGTTTCCCAGAAGCCAGAGCTGGAGAGAAGGGGTGGGAGACAGAACTGCAGGCTGCTGGCCAGGCCCCTCGCTGTTCAGGGGCCTCCATGCACCTCAGCTGGCCCTCCTGTGAGAACACGGTGCTGGGGGACATTCTCGTGTGCTCTCAGGGTGCGCACACCTGTCAGGCCCAAATCTAGAGCACTCCCTCAGATAGACGATCCCAGATTCCCCTCGCTGGGGAGCCGGACGAGTTCCAGGAGGGAAGGCCCCTGTCCACCTCGCATTGGCTTTGTGGAGTTAGCCCTTGAACACAGTGCTCCCCCCCCCCATGTCCCAGGAGGGCACATACCAGGCCCCCACAGTGGATGCTTGAAACTGCAGATGGTAGCCAACCGGATACACACCGTGTTTTGTCCTATACAGAACATACCTCTGATAGAGTTTAACTGATAAGTTAGGCCCAGGAAGAGATTAACAATAATCGCAAAATAGAATAATAATAACACTGTACTGTAATAAAAGTGATGTGAATGGCTTTGGGGCCATTATTAAAGAAAATAAGGGTTGTGACGCAAGATCTCATACACCGCTCAGAACGTGCACAATCTAAAACGTGACTTATCTCTGGAATTTTCCGTTACATATTTTTGGGTGGCCGTTGACTGCGGGTGACTGAGGGTGTGGAAAGGGGAACCGTGGATAAAGGGCGCTGGCAGTTCAGCGGAGACCTACTGCAGCCTGGCCACCCGAAGGCAAGCTGCAGGCGCCGTTTCTACTATTCTTAGCATCTTGCAGAAACTTGGTTCCTTCCGCAGCTGGGCCTGAAGGCTGCCTAGAAGTTCACGTGCCTTTGGTTCGGGGGCGCTGGTGTAGGCAGGACCTGGCAACAGATCTCAGCCTGTATGCGCAGCTGCGCGCACCGGGGCACATCGGTTGAACTATTCCCCTTCGTTTCCTTATCTGTAAACTGGGGATAAGGACGTCTACCTTTCAGAAACATTGCGAGGATTGAATAAGGCCACCTAGGTGAGGAGCTTAGAGCGAGCAGATCCTCAAAGAGAGTGGAAGAGCCAGTACGCATTAGCTGTTACTGTTGATGGGATTTTGCTGGAACCCTTTGTCAGGCTGGGCAGACGCTAACAGACAGACAGCATCAACTTCAGTGCATAAAATTGGAAAATTATTACTTAATCTACACTGTGTGGTTAACAAAATCTTTTCAAATGTGGACAAGTGGTGAAAAGAACCAGGCTGGTGGGCTGCCTAGCCTGAGGGCAGGAGAGTTCAGGATGGGGGAGGGGCACCCCCCAGGCCCCTTAGAACCTACAGCCCAGGTCTCCCCAGGCTGCTGCCCCTTACACCCAGGCATCGTGAGCTGGGGCATAACTTTTTCCCTTTTCCTTCTGAATGTCGGTTCTCTGTGTTCTTCTGGCCCCAAACTCCAGACCAGGAGGTTCCCCAAGGGCGGGGCTTGTGTTGTGTCCATCTCTGCGTGAACACGGGGCTGGGAGGTTCTGCACCCTTTCGGGGCCCCAGCTTACAGATCTGTGATTAGGGACCACCTGTTCAGTATCGCGCAGGGGCCAGGCCTGGACTGGAAACTTCCACTCAAACCTCTTAGGAGGTATGAGCACCCCACAATTTGCAGACGAAGAAGATAAGACCCACAGAGGGCCACTGTCCCTGCTGTGAGTTGAGCCCAGACCTCCTGAAGCCAAAAGACCTATTCCTCTCCACCCCTCGACCCTTGGGGCTAATGCCTGCTGCCTGGGCACCCTCATGCCTGCGCGCCCCTGGACATGCCCAAGCACGCGAGAGAGCCCTGTGAGCTGTGGCATGGAGCATGGCTGGGGGGACTCTCAGCACACAGCACACTGTCCCGTCCCCCACAACCCTCATCGCTGGCACGATGACCATGGATCCCGACTGCCCAGGCCCCATCTCCCTCCTCCCTGCAGAGCCGTCCTCAGAACCAGCCCAGGCAGGGCCCTGAGTGTGCAAGCAGCCCCTAGACTCCCTAAACTCCTGACCACTAGCTGCGTGTGAGATGGCCTCCTACTTGGCTCTGCATCAGTGTCTGGACCAGGGAGCAGGGGCCCAAGTCGGAGAAACAGCATCTGGGCCCCGGCAGGCAGGCCCACGCCCGGCCCTCGCCTCACCTAGTGAGCCCCGCCGGACGCACCCCCTCGGAGAAGATTCCGCAGGAGCCGCTTCTGTGCTTCACAAAGTGCGTTCTCACACATCCTCTGTGGATTAAGTTTTCTCCACAGAAGGCACACACCATGTGCTCCAAGGCAGAGACGGGGTTGAATTTTTTTCCAGTCCAGATGAGCTGAAGTCCATGAAAAACCTTTTTAACCAGCAAGGTAGTAAATATTGGAATAGCTCATATTATTTCTACTTATTACATGTGACGGGCAAAACACTCCCAACCCGCCCACTCCAAACCCCAGTCATTTAGACGGAAGTTCTCACCGCTTAGATATAATTGTGCCCGAGAAATTTAACATTTTAGAAGTATTCGATAGTTATCAAGGCGGATTTTTTTTTTAAAGCAAAGATCCGATAATCTTATCCATCCTTACCAACCTCGGAAAACTTGAACTGGCTGCCTTGTGATTCATTCGGCCATCCTTTCCCTGTTCTGGCCCAAGGGAGAAAAATCTTGCTTTTTCAGTTTGTAAATGGTTCTCTAGGTTAAAGTGAACACGCAGAGAAAGAAAGCACTTGATTTTAGAGAAAGAAGCAAATGCTTTTCCGGTGGCCGCGGTCCTTCTGCCAGCTGAGACACGACCGAGATTCATGCAGTTCAGCAGGTGTTCGTGGGGTGTCAGACATGGGTGGCAGCCTGGTGAGACCCTTTCCCAGACCGTGGTGAGGCGACAGCTTCATGGCAGAGGCTGCCGTAAGTCCTCTCTTGCAACGCCTTGTGATAATTGATTTAATCATCAGGGGCCAGTAGTGGGGCTCCGAGAAGAGCATGGCAGGGCATCCACTGGGAGCAGGAGGGGGTGCTAGACTGGGGCCCGGAGGAGCCCCTGGGGCTCACTAGGTAGAAAGGGCCCCAACGTGGCCCTGAGTCGCTGAGGTCAGTTTCTGGATGACAGCGGTGGCAGTGCTACTTTCCTGGAATGGCCCCCCTTGTCCCTCCCCACCCCTGGACAGATTACGGGTAGTGCGATGTGTACAGACGCTGGGTGCTCCCACGGAGAAAGTTCTTAGCACGTGAACATTCGAGTGCCTGCATAAGAAAGTCGCCAGGAATACAAGTGGGAGCGGGATTTTTATGTGGCTCACAGCTGACCTGGTTTGTGAGCCACACTGTGCCCGAGGCAGTGATGAAAATGACAATTTTCATTTCATGGTTTTGCCAGTTAGGTTAAAATATATTTATGCAAGGGGCTTTCTTTAAAATAAACTAGAAGTTTTAAAAACTATATATAACAAAATAAAGTTAATGCCTGATTTTTACGATGGTGTCAACTATTTCACCCCATTTACAGTCTTTGTTCTGTAGATGTGAGGTGGGCCCTGAATTGAAGGGCTACTTTGGACAGAGGTTTGTGACTGTCTCAAGGCCAGCTGAAGCCGGATGAGGGGCACCTGAGCTGAAGAGAGTGCACCTGGGGAGGGAAGGCCAGTGGGATGAGATGTTCGCAGGCTGAGTGATCTTGCTTAGCTCTTAAGGAGCTCCGGCCTAACCGGCCCCCAGATAATAACTCTGCCGTACTATCGTGGCCGATTCCCATCGGTAGAGAGCACGCCGTGTGTCAGGCAGGGTTGTGCATTCTTGCACTCTGCCCCATTCAGGCCTCACTACCATTCTGGGGTGTGGATGTTACCAGGCTCACTTGACAGATGGGGAAATCGGGCCACACAGAGGCCAAGTCACTTTGCCAGGGACACCCATAGGGGCAGAGCCACAGTGTGGCTTGGGAGCCTCCTCGATAGTCTCCGCCCATACCTTTGATGGATAAAATGGACATTTCTTCACCCTTTTTAAAGTGCAGACAAAACACAGCTTCAGCAGCCCCTCCAACCGGATCGCTGCCCCAAAGCCCCTCCTGTACAGCAATCTGGAGGCGCCCCTGAAAATACCCTTGACCCAGGCTGGCCTGGATGCCCCTGCTGTGCCCACCACCCTGCACCGTAATCACTGCCCCCTTGTGAAGATGGGTCTTTGAAGGAAGGACCCTGCTTTCTTGGGCTTCCTTCGTATTCCCACCCTTTGGAACATGGCTCAGCACTTAACGGGGATTCCAGAAATGTTGCTGAATGAATGCATGAATGAAGCAAATAGGTGGCAGAATCAGGAGTCAAGCCCAAGCCTGTCCTACTTCACAGATTTCTCAGTCATTTCCTTTCTCCCACTGCAGGATTCAAGCTTCTCCATCTTGCCTGCTGTGGGTCTGAAAGTGCTGTTAGAGCCGCCTAGGGGTGGCTGGGGCTGTGGGTTTTTCTCCCTGTTAAAGGGAGGCTGAGAGAATCAGGTGGGAGATGTTTAGGGACATGCCCAGGACCACACGGTTTGGGGGAGGCAGAGAAGGGCCATGGGCAGACAGTCACAGGGCTGATTTGAAATTGGGAGATGCAGTCCCAACAGAAATTGGGAGAGTGCGAGCCCCAGGGCAGGGGGGTTCTATATCCTTCCTGCAAGGTGCGGAGTGGCCCAGAGTAGCGCCTGAGCTCTGGGACTTGTTGTTGGGGCGAAGGGCCAGGGTGGGAGGCTCCCTTTGCCTCTCTGACAGTGTCCCACCTGGTTCAGCTCTCCTTCCCCTGCCAGGTGCCAGGACCTCCTGTAGCCACATGAGGCAGAGCAGGAGGTGCTTGGCCTGGAAGGGGAAGCTGGGGAGGTTCCCGTGTCCTTGAGGAGAGCAGCTAACAGGGGCAATTAGTGTCCCTTAGACTGAGGCCAAGATGCCCAGCACCCCCGTGAAAAACAGGAGGTGATATCTGAGTGTTAGTCACAAATGGAGCTTCTCGAGGGGACCCTAAAGCTTGGGTTAGTCCTGGGAGGTGGAAATGGGTGCTGCGGCTCAACCACCTCTCCCAGTGACAAGAGGAAGCCTGCCGGAGCTCCCTCCATGAGCCAGCCTCTGTGAGAAAGGCAACACCTGGCCGCTGCCATGAGGGGCAGCAGGCACCAGCCTGGGCTCGGAGCTGGGTCCCTGGGTTCGGTCCCAGCTCTTACCGTCCTAGCTACGTCACCTCTAAACTTCTCTCACCTAGGTTTCCTCCTGTGTAAAGCGAGTAACAACACTGACCTCCTGGGCATCTGGGGAGGATCAGCTGCAGTAGGGGATGGGTGGGCACCACTCACACACAGGGATTGATGTCCTCGTCATTCCAATTGTTGTTGCCAGCCCTGGTGGGAGGCCCCTAAGACTTCTCCCTTGGTAATTTATGACCAGCTCAGTTTGGGGCGTTGGGAGTATCCTGTTTTACCAAAAATAGCACATGCCTCGCCAAGGCTTCTTTGGCTTTCTGTACTCAGTTCAATGCTGTGCCATTGTCAAAGCCTCACCTGACCTTTTCCAGCAGCACTGACTGCTGTGCCCTGCCTACTGGGCCTCGGAGCACTTGGCCACACTGTCACTTGTCTGTCCCCTCCATGGGGCCATGACTAAGGGGAGGCTCTGGGGATGTGCTGGCAAATGAACAGGGGGGTGACCCCAGGAGTAGACAAATGAGAAGTGAGACACGGCGCAAGGGAGAGGACAAGGAAAAAGAATTCAGGGGCGTGAGCTGGGGGTTGGAGGGGAGTTAGACCCAGACGGAGAAGGCCGTAGGGGCTGAAGGCAGACAAAGGTCCTAAGGGACCCTGGCTAGTGGGCTTTCTTTTCCTTTCCAGCCCATTTTTTATTGCAGTAAAATACACATAACAAAATCACCACCTTAGCCATTTTTGTGTGCAGTTCGGTGGCATTAAAGATATCAGTAATGTCGTGCAGCCCTCACCCCCTCCGTCTCTGCAACTCTGAAACTCTGCACCCATTAAACCACAAAGTCCCGTCCCCCGACAACCCCTGGCAGCCACCACGCTACTTCCTGTCTCTCTGAACTTGACTGCTCTCAGCACCTCATGCGAGTGGAATCGTACAGTATTCGTCTCTTTGTGACTGGCTTGTTTCACTCAGCATGATATCCTCAGGGCCCGTCCCTGTGTCAGAACTTCCTTCTTTTCATGGCTGAATAATGCTCCACTGTACTGTACACACCACAATATGTTCACCCGCTGATGGACCCTGGGTCCGCCCATGTTCCAGCAATGGTCAGTGGGCGTTCTTTCTAACCACTTTTTTTTTTTTTTTTTTTTGAGACAAGGAAGGAAACCTCATTTATTTACTCTAAGTTCAAAGGCAGCTCGACCTAAGCTAACAAAATACTGCCTCCTACAGGCCATGGAGGAGCTGTTAAAGGAAACATGTTCCAACTGAGTCACCAAATGTTTCCTGAAAGTTGAGGTGTTCAGAGTGCTGGGGGAGTAAGGTTTGTCACCAGAGCTGGCATCTACCTTGTGATTTTAGTTACAAAGTCACAGGAGGCAGTGGATGGTGAGGGGCAGGTTGCTAACTAAACTCCAATCCAGGTCCCGTTCAAATGATTACAAATACATGTTCCGAACTGGGATTCCTGGGTAAAGTGGGGTTTTCCCCACTTCTTTAAAAAGAAAATTTAATTTCAGACTTTAAGAAAAGTTACAAGTACAAAGAATTCCCAGATGCCCTTTACGCCAGTTTCCCCAATATTAACATTTTACCACACTTGTGGCATCAGTGTTTCTTGCATCTTCTCTGTATGTATATGTTGTATCTGCATTGGTAATCCGCATATAAACATGACATGTACACAGTATTTCTTTCTGAGCCGTTGGAGAGAAAGCTGCAGACGCGCTTCCGTATTTAGCGGAAAATGAATGCAAACCGAGACACCCAGTGTGTCAGGGAGAGAACAGGGGAGAATTAGACGGGTGTAGCTGGGGGATGGTGGGGACCCTGGAAGCCAGTCCTGAGCAAAGCTGTCGGGCCACGTGAGGCTCCAGGTGTCCGCTGAGGCGCTCTCGGGGCCAGCCCTCAAGTGGAGGTGACGGCCCGGTGCAGAGGCTCCTGAAAGGAGCCGCTCTCATGGGACCCCCAATCTTTTCCCCTCCTTCCCTGACCCTGTCCCAGTGCCCCACAGGGCATCCTCCCCAGGAAGGTCCAGAGGAAGTGCCCCCGGCTGGCGGTTCAGGCCCCAGCTCTTTCTCTTACCAGTTGTATGTTCTTAGGCAAGCCGTCTACTCCCTCTTGCCTCAGTGTCTGGGGCTGTGGACTGGGGATGCCTTACGTGGTGGCTGTAAAGAGTCATTGACAGTGACAGTGGTGGTGTGACAGATGGCCCAGGGCTGGGTAAAGCAGGAAACACCATTCCTGGTTGTCAGGGAGAGCTCAGTGCTGATGCCTTCCCCTTCCTTGGCTCTGGGAAGCGCCCTCACCATCCCCTGGATGGAAGAAAGACCCCCACCCCCTGTGTGGGAAGGACAGAGAGCACTGTCTGCAGCCCTGCCTCTGCTGAGCCTCCCTTGGGAAGAACCACAGAAGAGTTGGCATCAAACCTGCCAGCCACATGGAAAGCCAAGTAGGCAGAACACCAGAATGGGGGGGGGCGGCATTTGCTCGGCTCATTTGCAAGTAGCTGGAGAGTCAGCACTCCAGGCTCTCCGCAAGGGAGGCCACCCTGAGGAATAAAGGGAGCTCAGGGAGGCTGCCGCTCAGTGCTGGTGACATTCGGTGGGCCCCTCCTCTCTGAGCCTCAGTTTTCCCCCCCTGTGAAGTGAGGGTGTTCAGGCACCATGTGGAATTTTTTTATTATTTAATTTTATTTTTAAAAGATTTTATTTATTTTTAGAGAGAGGGGAAGGGAGGAAGAGGAGAAAAACATCAATGTGTGGTTGCCTCTTGCACACCCCCTACTGGGGACCTGACCTGGACAGCAACCCAGGCACGTGCCCTGACTGGGAATTGAACCGGCAAACCTTTGGTTCGCAGGCTGGTGCTCAATCCACTGAGCCACACCAGCCAGGGGAGATTTTGGGAAGATCAAAATGAGCCAAGAGTGTGAAAACCCTTAGAACTAGAGGAAAGGGCTCTGTGGGGAAGGGTAAGGACCCGGCTCAGCAGGCTCTCTGTCCCTTGTAGTGCTAGGACAGCAACAGACACATAGTAGGACTGAATAACTCCTTGTTTGGCAAACCCTCCCAGGTAGGGCCTGGGTCTTCAACCAAACTTCCAGAAATTCCATCCAGGACTGGGGCCCTGAGGCACCACCATTGCCCTGAGGAACTTTATTGGGACTGCAGTGCCTCCTAGTGGCCAGTGTGAGCAACTGCAGCCTTGATTCTGGCCAACTGGCAGTGTGGCCCTACCACCTTCCTGCGGGGGCCAGGGAATCCACCCTGGGGTGAGCAGAGAATCCCAAGACTCAGGGACTCCTCTTCAGTCTTGCTTCCTGAGGTTGCTGTGCCCTTCCCATAACCCTTCCACCCACCTCCAGCAGGGATTTGGACAATACTGATTGAGCAGAGGAAACAGAAAAGCCAAGAGTTCTGTCCATGACCACAGAAGCCACGGGGCCACCTTTGGTCCTTACAACCTGCCCTGTGGCTGGTTTCCTCAAGCCTGGTCATTCCACAAGATCTGCTCTCCCACCCCAAGCTGCAGCCACCCCACACAAGCAGTGTGTGCTCAGGGGCCGAGGCCGGGGTTGCCTTCCTACGATGCCCTTGTTATCAGCAGGGTGGGAGAAGCTGCCCCAGCGCCACCAAAGGCAGAAGCCCAGACCCTGGCTCAGTGCCCAGCAGTGCACCAGGGAGGCCCTGCGCCAAACCACTCCCAGTCTAGGGGGAGCAGCCCCGCACGCCGGCACTTGAAAGCAGGAAACTCAGTGTGAGAGGTAGGGCCAGCCTGGGAGTCAGGCTGGAAGAAGGGGCCACCTTGGAAGCCCAGGGACAAGCAGTTCTCAAAAGAAGAAATACAGCAAATCACAGGTGTGACTCTATAGTAATTGCAAAAATGTAAATTCAAACAAAGCTTTGCTTTTATCCATCATGCTGGCAAAGATTTAAAGAACACTATGACTGACACTGGCCTCGAAGTGGGCAGGCACACTGCTGGCTCCTGAGGAAGTTGGCTTGTTTCTAGAAGACAGATTGGTCGTGTTTATCAGGGGTCTTGAGGTGTATACATGGTTTAACTCAATATTTCTAGTTTTTGCAGCTTCTTCTAAGGCAATCACCATGAATGCACTGAGGGATTTGACTGTGAAGATGTGTATCAGAGGCCTGTTATCATTTCAAAGAACCAGAAACCCATTTGCCCGACAGTGAAGGACTGAGTGGATAAAACAGAATTTGTCTGTGTGGTGAAATACTATGCAGCCATTAAAAGGGATGTGGTGGAAGGATCTAGAACAGCATGGAAAGGGGTACAAAACAGTCTTAGGGTAACAAAACCTCAAATATATGGTCTGTGTATGTGTTACATTTTTCTTCTTTTGGTTCGTCTTGATTTAAAAAAATTTTTGATGTAGAACATAGATAAGTCTGTGTAACGAGAAAAGCCACAGAAGTTACAGAGAATGACATACAGGTGACAGTGATATAGCCAGACGTGTAAGGGGTGAAGGACTTACCAGTTGGGAGGAAGGGTGCACTCTGTGGGACAGGAAGTGAGAGGGAGGGGTGGGTGTGGGAGGATGTCAATCTGTGAGAGGTGCGGGAGGGGCCTGCGCGCCTGGGGAATCCCGAATGCCCGCATGAGCCTGATCTGTAGGGTTGGCAGATTCAGCAAAAAACAAACTAACAACAAAACCAGGCTGCTCGGTTAAATTTGAATTTCAAACAGTAATTTTTAGTGTAGGTATTTCCCATGCACACATGCATACTTCCAGACATACTTACACACCAAAATTACCCATCGCTTCTCTGAAATTCCAGTGTCACTGAGTGGCCTGGATTTTATCCGGCGGCCCCAGTGCAGGCTCTGGGAGGCAGGGAAAGCCTTTAGAGAGGGCCCAGGTGTGATCAGATGTGTGAGTTTTAGACCCTCTGTCTGATTGCATTTGAGGGTAGTGAGCCTGAAGGCGGAGAAAGCCTTTAGAAGGCCTGAACCTGAGCTTGATATCCGGGAATCTCCACTACCCAACAGGCCTCAGAGTCCTGGCGGGGGGGCGGTTTGTGAGGACAGAGGCAGTGCCCGCTGCAAACAGGGATATTCCCTGGCCTTTCCCTCCCCTTCCTCAACCCCATTCCACGTGGTGCTCATCTCTGGCCCCCAGAGTCGCACGGCAGAGCCCAGCACCTGCGCCTGCCCCTAGCACCTGCCCCCAGCACCTGTGACAAGCAGCCATCACTCCAGACTCTGATGGTGGCTTTCTAACAGCATTTTAAAAGATAAAAGCAGTTCCTGCTCGTGGTAGGACAAACTGAGATTCTAATTCAAATCAGAAAAAAAGGAACAAAATTAAACTATATATTTGTTTTCTTACCTCTGGAAGCTACTGGTATTTCCTAGGGACAGATACTCCATTTCCCGCCACCTTTCCCCCCATATTTAATATATTAGGAACATTTTTCCAAGTATTAAAATGTTATTCTTCTATAATGTCAGTTTCATTCTTTTGCTCATCAAATGTTTATTGAACACCTGCTACATGCCAGCCACAGTTCTAGGCATTAGAATGAAGGGGTAAATGAAACGAAGATATTCAGGTATACTCCCTGTTTTATGGAAGGGAGAGAGTGACAATAAACAAAGGAGGAAAACCCCCAAATAAATACATAATAATATGTATTAAATGCCAAGCAAGGAACAGTCCGCAGAGTAAAGAGTGTCAGGAAGGAGCTTCCATTTATGGAACTTTCATCCTTAATTTAGCCAATGTCCTATTACCAGATATTTTGGCTATTCTCAGTTTTTCTATATAATAATGCCATGATGAACTTTTGCTCTAGTTAATTCTTGGTGCTTATCCATAATTATTTCTTTAGAATAAATTCCTAGAAGTGACTTACTGGGTGAAGATACATGAACTTTTTACCGACTTAGTTTTTCTTTAGTATATTTAAATACAAGTTTGTGTTTTCTCTGTAGCTTATATCTCTTTTATTTTTAAAATAACATGCTGTACAATTAAAACTTGGGGGGTGTGCGGTTTTATGAATTTTAACACACTCCTGTACAGGTCGGGACACAGGTCGGTTCCACACATCAGTGTGGCCTTTTGTGGTCACACCCATCCCCTCCCCCAGGCCCTGGCAACCCGTGATCTGTTCTCCATCCTGATACTGTTGCTTTTCCCAGAATAGAACGATAACTAAGCGGAGTTATAGATTATATACATTTTGAGACTGGCTTCTTTTACAGACCATAATGTGGCCCTTCGAGAGTCTTCGAGGCGATGGCTTGGCTGCACCCCAATTTGCTTGGCCATTCCCCTGTTAAAGGACATTGGGGTGGTTTCCAGTTTGAGGCGATGATGAACAGAGCTGTTTTAACCATTGCACGCAGGTTTGGTGGTTCCCCCACCTCCCGAAAACATCTTCGTTTCTTTAGGCAAACGCCTAGCAGGGAGCTCACCGGGTCACGAGGTCAGCGTATGTTGGTGCTACGGCACTGCCACGCCGTCCTGCAAGTGACGTGCGAGCGTTCCGGGGCCTGCAGGCCCTCTCCATCACTTGGTGTCCTCAGGTTTTTCACTGCCTTTGCAGGAGGTACGTAGTGGCGTCTCACCGGGCTTTTCGACTGCGTTTCCTCGGTGGAGAATATGCTGAGCTTGTTTTCACGTTCACTGGCCCTCTGTGTATCTTCTTGGGCGAAATGTCTGTTCACATATTTTGCCTGCTGTTCTTTTTTTTTTGACATTTCTGTTAACTGAACGCCACACCTTACTCAGATTTTACTAGTTCCTCCCTAAGGTCCTTTTACTGTTCCAGGACCCCATCGAGGACAGCACATTGCATCTAGTCCTCATGTCTCCGTAGCCTCCTGTGGTCTGTAACCAGTTCTCGGACTTCCCTTATTTTGAGAAGCATTTTTAGGGCTTGGGTTGGAGTGTGCTGGAGCGCCTGCGTCACCTTGTGGGTGGCTGGCCCAGTCACCTGCGCTTCCGCACCCCACTGCCCTCTGCACTGCGGCAGCGCCGTGGGGCAGGGGCCTGTCCCCACTGGTGCACACAGAACAGTCCCTGCGTGCCGCCCCTTCAGCCTTATTTATTGGGCCTGGAGCTAAACGAGGGACATCAAGCTGAGCTCTGGACAGAGCCCAATGGCAGATGAGGTGGGCCAGGACGTGATCAATGGCTAACCTTTGACCCCCGCCCCCACCCCCACACGACTGTTTGGACAGCAGTGGGTTTAGTCAGTGCCCTTTGAATAGCATGAAAGGGCCTCGCGCTGGCCTGTTTTGTTTAAGGAGATTACACCGGCGCTGTGCACTCTGCCACAGGGGGTGTGGCCAGCTCGCCTGAGAACAGAGCGAGCGGCATGTCCCCCACAAAGCAGATGTTTGGAGGAAAATAGATGTAATCAAGACCACGGGGGATAAAATTACTCAGGCTCCTCAGACCCCCACTCCATATGCAGGGGTCCTGGGCACAGCTACACACACCCACCACCCACATCCCTACCCACCCATGAATATTTGCAGGATAATGCTCACGTACACAGATACCCACGTGCAGCAGCACACACCCGCAGGCACACGCATGTCACTTGACCACGCAAGCATGTGTGCTCTGCAGGCAGCTTACACGTATGTTCCCACACCCATCCCCAGTTGCTGGCCGAGCCACAGGCCCAGGGGTGCACTCCAGGCACAGAAGGACCCACGCAGGCATCCAGCACCCCCTCCCCAAATGGCTTCAGAACTTTGTTCTCTTTAAACTCAGGTATAAAAAAAAATTCTCTTTAAATCATAGTCATAAAGAAAAACCACAGTCACCTTTGGAAATCTCCTGGCTGGTGTGGCCCAGTGGACTGAGTGCCGGCCTGCGAACCAAAAGGAAGCTAGTTTGATTCCCAGTCAGGGCACAGGCCTGGGTTGTGGGCCAGGTCCCTCGTTAGGGGCGCACAATTTCTTGCACGCTGATGTTTCTCTCCTCCTTTCTCCCTCCCTTCCCTTCTCTCTAAAAGTAAATAAATAAAATCTTAAAAAAAAAAAAAAAAGTTGGACTAGATTAGAGTGACGCCTTTGGGTTGCACCAGACAAATGGCTGGAGGTGAGGGACGAAGAGGGGTTTTCTCCTTCTTGAAATCCGACAGCCAGGACGGCCCAGCGGCTCCCAGAGGAGGTGCAGGCCTCCTCCCTGAGGGAGTTTGGGCTGAGGCCAGAGGGCCTTCTGTGGCTGCCGATGAAGAGACAAACCTCGCACTGAATGCTTCCCGCTTCCTCAGAAGCGGCCAATGGGAATGACGTTGCCCTTGGATTGTGGGAAGGGCACACGGTGCCACCGCGGCCACCGTGGCCGGTGCCCCTTCCATGGGGCAGGCAGTGCCCACTCTTGACGTTTTGTGCACATTATTGGATTCCTGCGGGTACTCTGAGTTTTATTTCCACATCAACACATTCCATTGGGAAGGCACAGACCAGGATTACTTTGTCATGGGCCACACAGCCGGGGACAAGCCCCCCATGGGAAGGGTGTCAGCACAGTGCCAGTCCCGAGTCCTTATGGGACCTGCCTCGGGAGGGCACGGGAGGGGCCGGACCTGCAGACTGGTGGCCTGGACCCGGGTAGGGCTTGTTGCTCCTCAGTCTCATGCCAGTGCTGGGTGCCAGTGTCTTGAAGAAAGCTGGCCCTGGCCAGCTGAGGGTCTCCCAGTGGCCTTTTCAGCACACCGGGGTGGCAGCATGGTGGGTGTGGAGCTGGTCCCTGGGAGATGCTGCACGGGGCTTCCCGGACATTGGCATTCCCAATCCCCTCCTCGAAGTGCATCTGTGCTTCTCCTGCACTCGGCCTTCCCTGCCTCCCTCGGGCTCCCTGCGTGGAGACACCCCTCATTGTCTGTTTTCTTCTCCCCTCTCCCCCTCAGCGGGCGCTCTCACCTCCTCCTCCTGCTCCCGCTGCCAGCCTCTGAAGGAGGCTTTCGTCATCGCGTGCCTCTTTTTTCATGCATCCTACTCACCATTCTCCTCGTCTTCTGGGGTGAATCGATTCATTCATTCAGCCAACATTTTCTGCACGTCTGCTTTAGAGCACAGGCACACAGTAGGTGCACGAAGACAGCTGGACAGAGTGAGAGCTCAGTCATGTCTGTTAAAAGTTGTCCCTTTATTCTTCAGCAACTTCTTACTGCAGGTTTGCTACCCGCCCCGTCCTGAGCTAAGCCCTGGGCGGAGAAGGGACAAACAGCACGCGGTCCCAACCCTCGGGAAACTGACGTTCTACAGAAGGGGCTGGACATTCCAGGGCTTGATTATACAGTAGTCAGAAACACAGGCAGTAATTAGAGAGGCCGAACAGAGGACAAAGGGACCTGTATGGCTGTCACAGTCTGGGAAGGCTTCCTGGAGGAGCTGGTGCTTGGCTGGATCTTGGAGGTTAGCTGGAAAGAAAGGGCATTCTGGGCAGGTGGGGGGAGGTAGGGCTTTCCCTTGCTCAGTGGTGATGCAGCCAGAGTCACAGCACCTCTGTTTACAGGGGACGTCTTGTTGAGAAGGGCACCGGAGAGCAAGCTGGACCCCGACAGCACCGGGGTCTCGGGATGCTGATTCTCACCCAGCCTCTCCAAAGCATGTAGTCAGAGAACAAAGTGCGGGCTTCACCCAGACCCAGCGCCATCCCTAGCATCCACCTGTCTCAAACAGGCTGGATAAATGCAGGGCCACCTGAGGAACAGCAGTGGGAACTAATACTATTGAGTTAGGAGCTGGAAGACTCAGGTGGGACAGCTAGCTCTAAATGTCCCCAGGGCTGTCTCAGGGAAAGGCCCGGGGGTTTGGAGCCAAGACCAATGAGCCAGACCTATAGGAGATGAACGGGGGCTGGACCTAAGGACAAGTGGTCCAGCTGTCCTGGGGGCAGTGAGCTCTCTGTCACCAAAGCCAGGATGATGGCACTTGGCGGAGAGGTGGGGGAGTAGGGGTGGCAGGAGGTTGAAATAGAATCCCCCGAGTCTGGTGTCTTTGGACTGAGGACCTGAGAGGGCCTTGGCTTGTCGTTCTGACCAGCTGGGTAGCCCCAGAGCCATGGGGAACTTTCCTCTTCTGTCTAAACTAGGGATCCAGCCTCAGGATTTAAAGCAAGGTGACCAACGATCAAGACTGAGATTAGGAGGCTCTTCTTCCTCTTTGGGGACCAGCAGCATCAGTTTGCCAGAATGCCCCCGCTCTCAGCCTTCCTAGATAGTGGGCGTTTGCCTGGACACAGACATGCCCCCGTCGTCCCCTCTCCCCCATCCGGATTCTGAGGGGACGGCCCACTAGTCCTGTCGGAGGGGCACTCCGCCCACTTGAGGTGTGACACCCCACTGCAGAGGGGACACGCCTGCTCCTATTCGCAGACCAGACTCTTACGTGAAATGAGTCATCTGAAGTCATGGGCAGACAGACGGTGCTGGAGCCGGGACCGAGGGCAGAACTCCTAACTCTTGGTCTGGTGGTCTCTGCACACACACTGTGCTGTCCCCTCATCTCTCCCCCACCCCCTCGGTCTCGGTGGTAGCTGGAGGTGGGGAAACTGAGTTCTGACTTCTCTCCACGGGAGACTGGACATCCCACCGCCTCCCCAGAACCAGCTCGTCCTCATCCTCAGGACTTGGTCCTTTGGCCCCAAGGATGACACGGCGAGACTCCTTGAGTCTGTGAGGTCCTGGGTTCCTCTGTCCCCATGGCTCTCCTTGGGGAAAGAACCCAGGAACTGTGAGGCCAACATCTCTTGCCAGTTAGCTCATATCCTGCGCTCTCTCTGGCCTCAATTCCCCACTCCCCCACCCCCAGTTAAAACCAGGACTTCGGGCTGGTCCCTGCCAACCCTCAGTTTCTATAACCTGGATCTCCCTCCACTCAACCCAGCCCCTACGGCTGTGCAGAGGGGTCCGACCCCAGGCTGGACGCCAGAGGATGCTACCAGGGCCCTTCAGGGCATGGGATGGGGCCTGGGGAGCAGGGCTCGGGCAGCAGGGGAACGGGCAGTGTCCTCCCAGCCTGGCCTCCGGGAAGTTGCATAACAGAAATGTTTATTTTTGGTGAGGCTGAATGGGGTTTCTTCTCTTTAAAAAAGCCCCCAAACATAAAACTTACTTGTTTGCCAGGAAGATAAACATCTTTGCTGAAAGCTCTTGGCCCAGCAGCCGGCTGCAGTTTGCGTGATGCTGTCACTGGAGGCCTGGCAGCCTGTGTGTGCCTGGGCGCCCGTGGGTGTCATGCGGGGTCCCCGCAGGCTGGCCGACCACCCCGGTGGTGGCAGCACTGGTGGTGATGCCCAGAGATGTCCTCCTGAAGTTGCTTCCAGGCTCGTGTCCTCCCACCAGCCTTTCTTCAGGGCTTTGGAGAGGGCGGGGAGAATGACAGAAGCAAAATGCCCCACACAGCCTCCCCAGTGTGAAGAGGGCCCCCAGTGTCCACAGAAAGCCAGGGCTGAGGGTGAACCCGAAGCCTCTGTCCCCAGAACCTGGGCGGAGCCAGGACACCTGGGCTGGAGCCATTGCCCTGACACATCATGGCCACCTCTTGGGCCTGTTCCCAGAAGAGGAAACTGAGGGTCAGAGTGACCCTCATGCTTGTGATGATCAGTCTGTGCCTGTGAAGGGTCTTGTCAAATGCTCCTCACATGTGCCTCATTAATCTTTTACGTCATCTGACTCCACGAGAGTCATCGACAAAGGAATGTGGCTCAGAGGGGGCTCATGCCCGTCACCGAACTCCAGGCCCAGGCGCTTCCCACAGTGCCGCCCGTGCTCCTGTGCTCGGGCGCTCCAGGGGGCCTGCCCACGCGGGGGCCTTCTCCACGGTCAGTCCTCTGCTCCTCGCAAGTCCAGACCGGACACCAGTGGAAACTTAACACAGCTGCTACTGTGCCGAGTGCTTTGCATGTTGGCCTCTTTAATCCTACAGCTCCCCTGCGAGGGTACCTACCCTCCAGGCATCTTCATCCCCATTTTATAGAGGAGGAAACTGAGGCGCAAAGAGGTTAAGTGACCTGTCCAAAGCACACAGCTGGAGAGCCTGGCTCCAGAGCCTGAACTTCAACCTCTGAGGCCGTTGTGTCTGCCCAGGGTGCTAACTGAGCTATTGGGGCGTGGGCAAGCTTCTCCCCACCCCACCCTCCCACCTTGGCCTCTGCTTCCTTATGCTTGACCTGCGTGGGTTGACTGGTCCGTTCCAGCCCTGAGCTTCTAAGAATCAGTGGGCGGCGGGGGCCCCATTCTGTCAGCTCTGGGCCTGGAGCTTTGCGTGAATCTACCAGAGCCCACAGGGAGGGGGCAGGACACTGCTTGGCCAATAGGTGAGACCAGTGTGGAGGGCAATGGGATAGGACTTTCGGAGAAGAATTTCCACAACTCCTGCTGAACCCCCAAAAGGACCAGGCCAACAAAGGAGGGGTATTCCTGTCTGCCTAAACGCCGGCCTCTCTGTCTCACCCCAAGCCCAGCTGGGTCAGAAATAACTGCTGAATGAGTCATCCATTCCACCCTGGGGAGTCCAAGGCACTGAGTCAGTGTTCTTGCTGCCCAAAGGAGAAGTTCTGGCAAAGGGGACCCTTCTAAAAGGAGGATACTGGAGTCAGTAGGGTGGGAATTAAAGGTCATGGAGGTCATATTCGCTGACCCAAAGTCACATACCATGGATGCTGAAAGGGGCCCATTCTGATTTGATGGGAAAGAGGCTCAGAGAAGGAAGGGGACTGGCCCAAGGTCACACAGCAGGGTAATTGCAAACCAAGATTAGAACCCAGGCCTCCTGACCTCACATCCAATGCTCCCTTGACAGGGACAAGGCAGGGGATGGCTCCCCCGTCCCTACCTCCTCTTTTGCTTGGTTCAGCCATTGGTCTCTAACCTTGTTTCCTCCTGCCTCAGCCAAAGAGAGCTCCCTGAGTGAGCCCGAGTTGCCGCCCGACTCTGACACCGTGGGGATGGACAGCAGCTACCTCAGTGTGAAGGAGGCTGGGGTGAAGGGGCCCCAGGACCGGGCCAGCGCCGACCTCCCCAGCCCACTGGAGAAGGCCGACTCGGAGAGCAACAAGGGCAAGAAGCGGCGGAACCGAACCACCTTCACCAGCTACCAGCTGGAGGAGCTGGAGAAGGTCTTCCAGAAGACCCACTACCCTGACGTGTACGCGCGGGAGCAGCTGGCCATGAGGACGGACCTCACCGAGGCCCGCGTGCAGGTCAGTGAGGGTGTCTGGGGTGGAGGGGGGAAGAGCGGGGCCTGCCCTTGGGCTGGTGGCTGGAACTGAGACTGCTGAGTGTTCCTCAACCATTCTCTTCACCCGGAGTCCAAGGACAGGCCCAGAGGCTGCCAGCCTGCCCTTTGGGCCCCCACTCCAACTCTTCTTTTATCCACCTTAATATTGGGCTTCTCACTCTGGGTGGAGCAGGAGTGAAAGAGGCAGGGCTCTTTGGAGGGGCAGGAAGCCTGTTAGCTGTATTTCTGGGCTCTATGTGGTGTCTTATGAAGGAGTGACTGGTCTCTCCTCTGGAAGGCCTCTTAGAAAGGAAATAGGATAAACTTAAAGACGTCCACAGCAGCCCAATAGGCAGAGACAGAGAACAATCAGCTCCTCCTTCTGCCTAGGATGGCCGCCTACTCTTCCATCTTTCAGGTCTCAATTCGATAACTGCCTTTAAGAAGTATTCCTGACCACCATGGCGAATGCAGTATCCCCTACCACCACCCGATTACCCAGCACCACACAACCCAACAAAACCCCGCACAGCTCCATCCAAGTACGATCCACCTCAACCCAGCGCAACTCAGTACAACACAACCAAACCCAACCCACATTAGCACAGCCCAGCAAACTCCAACACAGCTCAGTCCACTACAGCTCAACCCAACCCAGCCCGGTACAACTCCTCCCTAACCGACTCAACACAACATAACAACGCAACACAACGCAGCCAAACCTGGTTACCAGCTACCACCTTTTATCTTCTTTGTAGAATTTATGACTGGCTTAAATTATTTTATCTGTCTCTTCCCACTGGAATGTGAGTCCTTGAAGGCAGGAACCGTCTGATTGTTCGTCACAGTATTTCTACCAATTAGAGAAGCCCAAAAGCAGAGCAACAAACACAAAAAATAAGTATTTGTGGACCAGTTGACGTCTTTTGTCCAAACAGAGTGTCCCTACCTCCCTGCATGAAATTACACAAAGAAGAACCAGACAGGAAGCCAAGATCTCTGAGAACCCCCCAAACAGGTGACAGAATCACCCGTGCACTAAAGCTCAGGCTCCAGCTACGCACAAAATCAATACCATCTCAGCCTGCTTTTCCGCCCCACAGCGTGTTAGAAGTAGCAAGTAAGGTGTTGTCAGGTAGCAGTTCCCCACTCCGGTGTACTAGGGAAATCCACAGCTGGAGGAAAAGGGGACTTGTTTTTTTGTTGTGGTTGCTGTTGTTTTTAAAGCAGCTCAGCTCAGCTCAGCGGGACTTTCAGCCCTTCCTTACTCAGCAGACCCCAAGGGCAGAGTTTTTCTATGGCAGCAATAAAAGGTTCACCAGTCTCCACCGCGTCCTGTTTAATAAGAAGCTGCATTTGCAACATAGGCCAGAGTCATTTTTACCTACAACGGCTCATGCGAAAAAGGACTGGCCACTGTCAGTAAACACGTGGCCATCCAGAAGTGGCCCTGCACCGAGGTGGCTCTGAAGAGTGGGGTTGTTCATGCACACGCTCCCAAGGGCAGGCTGGCTGCTGTTTTTCGCTCCAGCACCCAGTGAACGTTCGGGGTGGGAAGGCAGGGCAGCTGAGGCTTCCCTGGGGTCCCAAGAGCCCTCTCACACCTACTCTCTCATTTGCATCGGGTTAACCAGCCACGTGGCCTTCTGTGCTCAGACTCTGGACAGGACCCCCAGAATCCGGCCTCAGCTCAGCCAATGGATTTGGGAGGAGGGGGAGGAGGGGGCGGCTAGTCGTGGGACATTGCCGTAGGTGTGGGATAAACCGGTTCATTCTCTGTGCGGTACGTGTGCGCATGTGTGTGTGTTCCTAACGAGTGGATGGGAGTGCCCAGGGTGGCCCTCCCAGGACCAAACCTGGAACGGCACTGGGGCACACCTAGCGTTTTGCAGTCACCCGCTTCAGCTAAAATAGAGTGTTCTTTTGCACACACACCTTTATGCCTGCCTCCAAAAAGCCGAGGCAGCTTATAATTAAAGATTTCTTATTTTCATCTAAGAACAAGAACAATTTCATAAAATGAGAAGGTAATTCTGTCAAGAATCTAGGCTAAGGATCAGAATTGCCACTGAGCACAAATTTTACCTCGGAGCTTCCCGGCAGCCAAGGCAGAAAGGGAAGTCCTAATGTGTTGCATATTCTATCATCTAAGGGGATAGTCATAGAATCATAGTGTATTAGTGCTGGCAAGGACCCCCTGGTCCTCTCCCTTGGTAACAAGAGGAAGCCCAGAGCAGGGAAGGGACTTCCTGGGATCAGAGACTCGGGCATGTGACTCGGCGACAGTGCTGAGACTGAGATCTGAGTCTCCCAAGTTCCATCCTAGGGCTTCTTTTAAGTTAGTTTGCTGTACGGGGACATGTGCCAGGTCATTCCAAGACTCCTTGTAAAAAGGCAGTAGGGTGGGTGGCTTATTTGTGTGCTCAGGCCTCTGGGTTGAGCCTGAGCCCTGTCGTGCCCTAGGGGTGGAGGGAGTGGAGAGGCAGCCCTCTGCCTGCCTCTGCTGGGTTTGTCTGGGGCCCACAACCACCTGGTGTGAAGCAGGGGCCTGGTGCAGAGTGGCAGTGGGGACAGGAAGGAGGCACTGGGGGCCTCAAGATGGGCCTTTCCTAGGAAGAAGCCTGGGTTTGGCCCTGCGCTAGGGGGCTGCAGGGGCCTCTCTTTGCTGTCTGGGATTCCAGTCTCCGCAGCTGGTGTCTGAAGACAATAAGACAGCGGCTTTCCCCGCCCTGGGCCACCCTGCCCTGGCCCCAGATGGGCTGCGGTTAGCAAGACCTCTGCCAAGACCTCTGCCAAGACGGTTGGTTCCTTGGGGAGAGGCCCATGCTGGGGTGGGCCTGGGAATGGGATAGGCCTGGGGTGAGACACCCAGCAGGGAAGGCCAGGACCTCGAGGCTTGCTCTTCTCCTTGGGGCGGTACAGTGGCGACAGGCCTGGGACACAGAGCATCCGGGCGGGGGGAGCACCAGGCTCCAAGGGGCAGAAACAGAGGGACACTCAGAGCCTCAGGCCCCAGGAATGTCAGCATGGGGGTGCTCATGAGGGTACGCCTGCCCCCGGTCTGGGCAGCAAAGCTCCAGCCTTGGGCACCATGTAAGGCCCAGGGAGGAAAGGTCTGCCCCCGTCAGCCTGCTCCCCCACAGCCCGGCCACCTTTCCCAGTCTCCATCCTTTGCCCTCAGATGAAGGCCTCAGGCTGACCCCAGTCCACTCCCTTCCCAGAGACGGCTCTCTCTGCTGCCTCTCCCTTGCCTGCCCATCGATCTTCCTCGAGAACCAGGTCTCCCCTCTCCCAGCCTCCTCCTCCCCCACACTCAGCTCCAGCGCCCCCCCACCCCCCCACATTCCATCTCCCCCTCTCTGCTCTGCCCCTTATCCTGGCTCCTTTAGGGACACTGGCCTCTTCCCTCCTCACTCTGTGTCCCTCCCAGCCCATCCGGGCGCCTTCCCAGCACCTCTCCACCTCTACATTCCCACACGGGGACCTGTGGATCCACAGAGACTCAGGGAAACCCCTGCAGTGGCGGCAACTGAACTTCTTTTCGCCTTCTCCCCACCCCCAAAGAAAGGAAGAAGCCATATATCTTGCTGCCTCCAGTGGGCTTCTCCCCTCCCCCAACTCCCCCTCCCCCCCCCCCCCCCCCCCGAAAACCCTGGGAGGTGGAGGAAGGAGCGGAAAGACTGAGCTAAGCCTGCAGGAAATTAAACATGAAATGAAAACAAGCTCCTCTGATGCATTCTCTCCTCCTGCCCCCAGCTCCCCATTCCAGGCCACTGATAAAGGGGGATCCCATTTCAGCCATGCAGAGAGGAGACCTGATCCGCCCTTGGCTCCCAGCAGGCTCTGGGGCAGGGCTGAGACCCCAAGCCCGGGAGAGGGCCAGTCTCCAGGGAGGACACAGGAAGAATGCTTCTCCTATACCCGAGTCAAGCAGGGGAAGTGGAAAAACCTTGATAGAAATGTCGGCACACGTGTGGGTGTGTGTACACACTTGTGCACACACGCACTTGAGATTGGGGGGAAGTGAGGTGCAGCCCCACACTTCCTCCTCACCCCACCCTCCCACACTAACATAGATACATATACTCCATCTCTTTTGACGCCTCCCTCTAGCAAAAGACAGAAAGGGCAGGAGCTATAAATAAACAAGTGCGAAGTACTCTAGAAACTGTGGCAAAGTTTCCTATCTATCTCACCTGCTGCTCTCTGAGGCATCACCCGTGTGAGGAGGTCAATACAGATATCAGCCCATTTTCCAGATGCGGAAACGGAGGCTACTGGCAATGCAGGTGCTCCAGTAGGTACTCGGCTCCCGGGCCACACCGGCAGACTGTACAGGCCGGCCAGCCCCTGTGCTGCCCTGGGGCAGCCCATCTGCACCTCAGGCCTGTCCCACTCCCTCCTCCCAGGCATCCTTGGCCTCTCAGTGGAGAGCTATTTCTGGAGACAATTCCTCTCACGCCTAGTTTGCAGCCCTTATCAGGAGGGAAGGGAAGTGTTTTCACCTGCACCTGAGGAGAGCTGGCTTCCTCCGTGCCTAGGCCTAGTGAGAGCCTGACAACACTCCTTATAGCTCAGCAGCCGAGGTCCTTGTCGCTGCTGTGCACTCCCCGAAGTTCTCAGAGCTCTGGTGTGCTAGGTGGGGTGTGGCCACTTGTCCCTGAGTCAGTTGGCAGGTGTACCTCAAGCTCATTCCCCAGGAAGCTCCCTCTGGGGAATGCCAAGGTCTGCCTTTGACTCAGCCCAGACCGTTCCTGGCCTGGAAGCTGATCTCTCTTCACCCCCTCTCCCATGGGATGACTCCAAGTCAGGGCAGGGGTTCCAGGCCCCAAGGTAACTCTTGCCCATGAGGCTTGAGAACACTCCCAGCCTGCCAGAAATGAATGCTCCAGCAAAGAAAATGGACCCCACTCGCCCACCCAAGATTCCAGCTCCTTCACGTGACTCAGAGACCACCCTCCCCATTAGGGCCTCCATCAAGCCAATGTTCCACCCACCCATGCTTTGTGACAGGTGGCCTCCCCTCCTTCTCTGCCACATCAGGTCGCTTTTCTGAGTGTGAGTTTGCAGCGTCTGCCTGGACCTACAGCACCCAGGGCAAACCCCTCCGCTTGGCATGTGAGGCCCTCCACCATCCGACTTCGGCTTCTTCTGTGCCTCTCTCCCACCACTCGCCACCACTGGGCAGGTGTTCTAGACTCAGGCCTGGACGTTGCTCCCTCCAGCCAATACACGAGGCCCAGCTCCCGTCCCTCCCCTCCAGGAAGCCGTCCCTGACTGCCTCCCTTTCCCCCTGAGCCCCTATTATCCACTCAACATTTAACACGAGGGTTTCTGAAACAGGAGACTGTTTCCAACCAGCCACTGCAAAGAGGGTACAGGAGGGCGGGCAGTCTGGGCTGCTGGGCCCCAGGGAGCCGCAGGCCTTTCGGAAAACTGTATGTGGTGGTCTCGCAGGACAATTTTCCGGAGGAGCACTCACAGCTTTTATCACACTCTGCATAGGAGGCTGTGGCCCACAGCAGATTAGGCCACACCATGCTGGGTTTGGTGGGATGACTGCTGAGTGACCAGTGACATGTTTCATGGGTGCGCCACGTGCTAGCTCTAGATTCTGAAGCTTAGCAAAAATGAAGCTCCTGGCCAAGATCACACCCATGGTTAGTTGTGGGGTAAGCTGCCTCCCTGACTCTCAGTGCGGATCATTCTAGATTGTAAGCTCTTGGCGAAGCAGCACTTATCTGCAGCCCCCATGGCCTGCTGGGGCTCAGGGACCTCTTGTGCCGCCCAAGGGCAAGGCCTCTGACCCCTGCGATGACTGCTTTATCCTGTAGGTCTGGTTCCAGAACCGGAGGGCCAAGTGGAGGAAGAGGGAGCGTTTTGGGCAGATGCAGCAGGTTCGAACCCACTTCTCCACAGCCTATGAGCTGCCCCTCCTCACTCGAGCTGAGAACTATGCCCAGGTAAGTAAGTCCGGCCTCGGGTGCTTGCTTCAACCCCCAGCCCCTTGAACTCTGAAAACCAGCACCTCGGAGAAGGACCCAGGTCCTCTGAGATGGGACTCACGGCTTCACGTTCCTTTCCGGCCCAGTCCAGCTGTGTGCCAGTAGGACCTGGCGCCGTTTCTTTCCCACATAAGTGTCCACCCGGGCCTGACTGAGTCCCAGGTGTTCCTCCCCATAAATACTTAGAGGAAAAGGGGGCCCAGAGGTGGAAGCTGGGGAGAGGAGAGGGGTTTCAGCTGCGTGGGTGGGAGGGAAGATGTCCAGCCCAGCCCCCACTGCCACGGGGCACCCTTCACTCCCTAAGGCGTGTGGGCATTCTGCTGGCACCGTCACTCAGCCGCTGCTGCCCCTCACCTCCCGAGGCAGCCCCTTGCGTCCTGAGTGGGTTCTGAAGCCTCGGGGGCATCAGCTCTAAGAACCTCAGCCACCGACTTTGGTTTCTGGGAGATGTCGGTCCCCACTGCCCCCTCCCACCCTCTCTACACCACACCCTACAAGCCCAGAGCCCATGTACCCAACACCAAAGCTCCCCACTTACCAGGCACCTAGGAGGTCCTGAGCCTGGGGAGCAACCGGAGGTAAAATGCAGTCGCTGACCTTAAGGAGTCCACAGACAGAGAGACACAGTCGGCATCTGTGCCTGACATCAGGAACTGGCCAGCGGAGGCAGGGGCCATCCTCAGCAGGTTAGCTGTGCCCCCAGAGGATGCCACCCTGGACCGTTGATGAGGTTTGCAGTTCAGTCCTTAAAACAGAGTTTCTGTCTGCTGCCAGCCTGGCCCTGTGGACATTGGAGCCAAAGCATAAAACCCACGCTCTCCTGGGGGCACCCGGATGACCTTAAGGTCTGGAGAGCCTCCCAAGTAAACACCCAGGATCCGTTTCATCCTAATGCCGGGCTCCTAGTGGGGAGAGGTGACTCGGGGTTAGGGGAAGCCCCCTGTACCCCACCCACATGTCCTCACCCCAGCCAGCTTGTGACATCTCTGCTGCCTTCTCCCCAGATTCAGAACCCATCCTGGATCGGCAACAACGGGGCTGCGTCACCAGTGCCAGCCTGCGTGGTCCCCTGCGACCAAGTGCCAGCCTGCATGTCCCCTCATGCCCATCCCCCTGGCTCTGGGGCCAGCAGCGTCACCGACTTCCTGAGTGTCTCTGGCGCTGGCAGCCACGTGGGCCAGACACACATGGGCGGTCTGTTCGGGGCAGCGGGCCTGAGCCCAGGCCTCAACGGCTACGAGCTCAGCGGCGAGCCGGACCGCAAGACCTCGAGCATCGCGGCCCTGCGCATGAAGGCCAAGGAGCACAGCGCGGCCATCTCCTGGGCCACATGACAGGGCCCTCCCGTCCCGTCCCTGCCCGCGCCCTCCCCCACTTCGGGGCTCTGGCCGGGCCCGTGTTTCCCAGGCCCCCAGCCTCCCACTCGACTTTCCTCTTAGGAACCTGGCCTGGGTCAGGGGCCTGACCCTCAGCACTTTCAGCCACCCCCAGTCTGAGGCCCTGTGGACTGCTGGGAGGGAGGGGACAGCTGGCCCCTGCCCTTCCCGGATCCGGAGGCCGAGACCCCTGCTCCTGGCCAGATGCAGCGGAGGAGGCCGATGGCCGAGTTTTGCAGCTTCGCATCCATTATAAGCTGAAGACCCTTTCTCCCCACTCCTGCTCCCCCAGCCTGCCTGGTTTGACCACTGAGTCAAGTTTAAATTCCCATCGAGACCCAGCAGCAGCTACAGCGCCGTCGCGTCTGTCCTTCCTTCTGTGTGGTCCCCGGTCACTAGTCCCAGGACTGTGTCTGAAGAACAGCCTCCTGCCCTCCCCTCGGAATCCGACCTCTTGGACCCAAGGCACCTGCCTCCCTTCACCCAGGAGAGCAGAGTCCCGTCCTGGCTGTCCCCTGTGCTGGACATGCCCAGAGGGGGTGGGCAGAGGAGGGGGGAGCGGGAGCCCAAGAGTCCAGCTGCCACCCAGCGATGCTGACACCAGGGGCAAGGGGGAAGCGTTCCCACGCCCTCGCACCCCGGAAACTCTGGGTCTGGATGCAGGCCACCTGGGCACCCGTGGTGCTGGAGGAAGAAACGTTTCTAGGGCTACAGGGAGGTGTCCAGGCAGGGGCGGGGGCCGTGCGCACACTTCTGCTCTCCGGCCCCCTGACTCCCTGGTGCGGGCAGGACGACAGTGGCAGCAGGCAGGTCGGGGCGGCTCTGTTCTTCCAGGCATCCCCTCCAGGAGGATCTCTCCCTCCCCTGGCCCCATCCTGGCCACTTACTGGGGCTGCTAAGCAGTGTCCTGGCATGGAAAGACCTGGGACACACAGCCAGGGCCTGGGGGACAGCGGCAGAGGGTCAAGAGCAGGGTGCGGGATTTGTTGGAGGACATGTGCCCGCTCAGCCTCCAGTCCGGTGGGGTGGCCCTTGAGCTGCCTCAGACTGCCTTTCCCTCATCAGCCATCTCCGGCACACTTCCGTGCCTTCCAGAGCCTTCCACAGTGGGTGGGGCCTCCATGGTCTTCCAGGCACAGGGCAGGCAGAGCCCACCCCGACACTTCTTCCCCAGGGGTCGGAAGTCTCAGCCCCTCCCTCTCGCCTCTGGAAGGGCCCAGGGGGCTGAGCACCATGAGTCACTTGCTCTGTTCTAGTTGTGGGGGGCAGGGCACCCTCTGGAAGCAGGGTTTCCTGCCTATAGGAAGGGGCCTCCTTCTGGGGCGGAAGTCGGGGAGGCTCCACCTCCGCTTGACTTGAGACCTGCGGCTTGTTCGTTCCCAGCCACCACCAAAGCTCATGGCGCTCAGGGCCCCTTGTCCAAGCCTGGCCCTGGGAGGTCCATGGCAGGTGGGCCCAGGGAGGGGCCCTTGCCTTTTAGATCTTGTCAGTGAGCAGGGCCAGGTCTCCCAGGCAGGCCTGGATGCAGGACAGCCTCTTGGGTTGGACAGACAGGCGTGGGACCCTCTCCCTTGAGCTGCTCGGGGCTTGGAGGAAACTGCGGTCTTCACCTCAGCCTCGTGTTCTCATCAGCTCCAGAAGTAGGGCAGGGATGCATCCGGCTTTGGCCTCCCATAGTCAGAGTCGGGCCTCTTTGTGAACCGTCATTCTAAAACCCACCTGCTAGAAATGACAGGGGTCTTGGACATTAAATTAGATGTTCTCGAAAGCTTGGCTTTCAGGGTTTTGTTCCTTTGAGGACCTTGGGGTGCCTCTCAGGAAGCCTTTTTCCAGTTCTGAGGTTCACTGAAATAACTCAGACTCCCCAGAATCTAGCCAGGTAAAGGAGGAAATTGCTGACAGCTGGGAACTGTCCCCTGTGTCCTCCTTAAATGCTCTAGTGGCTAGAAGGACCCAGGCACTTTCACCAAAGGTATTTTCTCACCCAGGAGAGTCTCAGGATACAGAAAAAGCCCCAGAGGAGTGGGGAGAGAGAGAGGACTCGAAGTAGATTCTTCTGGAAGGGACCCTGGCACTCAGTTCTCTGTGTCTGCTTTCTGGGCGGACTCAACTTATAAATCAGGCAAATCTGAACCAAAGCGCCTGAGAAGAAAAAGTATCTGGTAGAGGGAGGCACTATGGCCTGGGTTGCCTGTCCCACCAGAGCCTGGTATTAATGATGCCCAGGTCCCCGTTCATCTCCCCACAGGTGGCGCCCCAGCCCCAGGCCCGTCCTGCCCTGTCCTGGGGGCATAGAGGGATTACTCTAGTTAGTCCAACCTCTTCACAATGGAGGTGAGAAGACCCTGCCCCCCAGTGGAGAAGTGGCCCCCAGCCCCATCTAACCAGAGGCTGACGGAGCAGCCCTGACTGCTGCGCTGGCTCTGATGGCCTCAGGGCCTTTGTGGGCAGCTGGTGTGTGGAGCACCCCTGGGCCTTGCACCGCACCCAGCAGCTCAGCCCTCTGCCTGAGTGCCATCCCCACCCCTCCCAAGGCTTCTCTCTCGTCCGGTAGGCCCAGGTCTTCAGTGTTTCAGGGTGGGAGGCATCCCGAAGCGTCTGTGATGAGTAAGCAAGCTTTGGGGACTTTGCTGGGCTGGTGGCTTCCTCAGGAAGGCAGGCAGACGGGAGAGTCCACCTGCTCTGTGGGTCCCCATAAGCAAATACGCTGGAAGAGGTGAAGATCTCCTTTGGCTACTTGCCTAAGATCTCAACGGAGATGGACACACAAACCTGAGGTGCCAGGTAGCAGGTAGACCGATGGGCAGCCTCCCCAGCGCCGAGAGCCTCTCTTCCCTCCTGGGAGTGTGTCTGCAGCCAGGGCTTGACCTATGGTGCTACCAGGCTCACCTGCTGTCATCCCTCCCAGGCACAGGAGGAGCAGGCTCTGGGGGCGGGCACACGGGGAGGCTTGCCCCCAGGTCCTCAATGGCACTAGCAGGACACGGGCTTTGTGACTTTCCCAGAGTTCTCTCCCCTATACTTGATTCTCAGCTCTCACTGCCAGGCCCCAGCTTTGGAAAGCATGGTGGCCGGGTTAGTTCAAAGATGCTGTGGGAGGTGGGGGGGCAGCAACTGTGAGGTGGGCCCCAGCACACACTGCTGTGGCCACGTTGGGCCCAGCTCCAGTGCCCTTCCCGCCCTCATTTCTGCTGGGTAGACAAGAAGGACTTTCCCATGAAAGCAACTGGGTATCCTGCTCACGCAGCCATTCTCTCCCCTGGGTTGTGGGGAGACCAGCCTGAGAGCCACTCTGGGGCTTCTGGTCAGCTTGACGGTTCCGATGGTCAGAGGCAGAGGCCACAAGGCCTCGCGGGGGGAGGATGGCTGGCAAACTGGCCCCCAGGCTGATAATCCACAACCCTCAAAGAGAACAGTGAGGAGACCACACAAACCCCACTTCTCAAGGTTACACCAACCCACTGTGCTTCTGGAAGGATGCTGTCGGGTGGGAAGGTGGCCCAGTGAACATGACGTCACGGAATCTCGCCCGCCCCCTCCCCCTTCACTTACGGACGTAGAGCTAGGCCTTTGTACTACTGATTTGGAAGGGCAGCGTCGAGTGTCTAACAGTCTGGGCGTGCAGCGGTGGGAACGAGAGCTGAGTGCTAGAAGGAACATGAACCTCAACCAATACTGACCGTTCTCCTTGTAAGATACTTTAACCTTGTATAAATGCAACGTTTCCTTTAGCTTAATGGCCTGGGTGGATATTAAAAATATATATTAAAGATCCATGAAAATTTCAGAAAAAAAAAGTATAAAAAAATGAGGTCGGTTCCATAAAGTTTTACTGCCTATACCACCATGTAACTACATTACAGCAAAATATTAATAGAAACGTTCTTGCCTTTGAAGTAAGTTATTGCACTTACATCTTTCTGGGGAGGGAGGGGGACATTGAGGAGGAGGGGCCCGGGCGTGGGGCCAGACGGAGAGCAGAAGCAGCCGGACGCCCCCCGCCCACCCTTGACCGGGCACAGCCCGAACTGTCTGTTTGGTGGTTGTTTGCAATAAACTCCTTCTCCTTCCTCCTCGCAACTGGAACCTGTCTGTTTTGTTCCTGACTTGTGACAGATGAAATGTGATCAGAGGGGCCTCTGAAATCTCACGTTAATTGAAGTGGGCAAAAAATACTAACAGTGCCCTTTTGAACCGCTGACACAGTACAGGGTGGATTACCAGGGCTCGATTAACAACAGGTGGCCGGCCAGGGCTCCTGCACATGGAGGGGTGCGTGGCCTGTGAGGCTCTGGGACAGTCCCCTTGATCCCAGAGGACCTGCCTGCACAGCTGGAGGGGGCAGGGAGAAGCAGGGCTACCAGAGCCCGCTTGTCAGGCAGCAAAATGGGGTCCCAGCAGCAGCTCCTTGGCACTCCTGCATCTTGGGTGTGCTCAGCACAGCCTGCGCCTCCGGGCCCTCACAGCTGGCGTGGCAGTCCCTCCATGTCCTTGAGTGCCGGAGCCTGGCTGCTTGGCGCAGAGCGCAGGACAGGCCTCCAGCACAGGCAGGTCTCAGACCTGGCTCTCCCTCTTAGTGGCTGAGAGAACTCTCAGGAGATACGGCCAGATGATTTTCAGAGCAACACTCTTAAAAACAAATGATGAAGCAGGAAGGGGCCCAGGTGGGGCTCTGCTGCAGGAGAGTGCTCTCCTGCTTTCCAGAGTGAAGGTGACTCTAGGAAGAGGCAAGCAGCCTCCAGGAACCTCTGTGTGGAGAAGAGAGGGGAATCATCTTCACTCCCCAAACCTGCTGAGGCTCAGGCCTGCCATCTGAAGGAGGGGTGTAAGCCCCGTCCTTGAGGGAAGGTTAAATGAGAACACACACATGGGCTCATGGGCCCGTGAATCGGCAGAAAGTCTCAACTTGGCTGGTGGGGCGTGGGTGGTGCAGTCAGTGAGGGCCTTCTTCCCTATACATGCCCATTCTCGCACACCCAGCAGCTGAGGAACAGCAGGCCCCCCACAAACAGCCTGTTCCCCGCACAGGGCTCACTGCAAACTGTGTGTATGCTCCGCGTGTCTATGTGTCAGTTGCAGAGACAATGGGTGTGAGAGCTGACATTTTCCCAGGAACTCTGATTCCAAACAGATTTTTTTCAGCTCAGCACAGACCAACAGGCTTGAGGAAGGGCCAACTTCCGAAAGGAGCTTCGGTTTACGGCCATGTGCATACCACGTGCTAAGGTGTTGAGCAAACCCACTGTGGGCCTGCATGAGGTCCCCCCGGCACCCTGGTCAGGGCGGGGTCCAGCTGTGCAGAGGCTGCAATGTTCCCACCACGTCTCCTGGGGCTTCTCTTTTGGTTACCCCACAAACCCCCTCCCCAACCCTCTCTAGTCCTTTACCCGCACTACCTCTGTAATTCCCAAGCTCTGTGGGAAAGGAGGAGCCAGCTGTTGCTATGACTTTAAGGCCAAGCTACAACACGGAGAATGAAAACAAATGAGTGTGTGTGTGTTGGAGCGACAAGGGAAGGGGTAGAGCCCGAGGAAGGATGAAACACAAAGGCCGCCCACCGCTCCCCTCCAGGATGGGTTTGGCTGGAGAGCTCTGTGCAGATGTGAGTGTGGGGAAGGACTGGCCAGGAAGCTGCGTGGTGATGTGACAGACAGACGGAAGACCCAGACTTAGGACCTGAGTTTGCAACGTGTTAGCTTGGTTACTTTAGGCAAGCCACTAAAATTCTCTAATTTTCAGTTTCTTCTTCTGTAAAATGGGAGTACCAACTCTTTCCTGCTTATCTTATAAGGTGGTTTTGAAGTCCAAAGTGCTGAAAATGTTTGCACATGGAGAAGAGCTGTAGAGATGGGAGGAGTTGTGCACTCCGGTGACTGGGGAGGGCCCTGGGGCTCGACTTCAGTCCAAGCGGGAAGGGCAGGGTGCCAAAGTCTGCAGGACGGGTTCACCAAGGATGTCACCATACAATGAAGCACCGGGAACCCCTGATACTATATTCATGAGATTGGCAAGGGACCTGGGGGCGAGCAGTGCATTCGCCTGCTCCACGCTGAAGGTGCTGGCAGGCCTGGTTTCCTATGAGGCCTCCCTTCCGGGCCTGCAGACGGCTGCCTCCTCACATGGCCTTCCCTCCGTGCTCACACAGAGAGAGCTCTGGTGTCTCTTCCTTTTTTAATAAGAACACCAGTCCTATCAAATTGAGACCCCACCCTTATAACCTCACTTAACCTTTATTACCTCCTCACAGGCCCTGCCAGGGTTAGTGAGGGTGCCAATATGTGAAGTGCTCGAGGGTATGTGATTCGGTCTGCAACAAGCAGCCACTCTTCCCTCGCCTTGTCCCAAAGGGCCTCGGAGGGTCCAGTAAGTTCCCAGATGGGCCCAGCAACCACCTGGTTCAGGGCTGAGTCACTTTCTACCTAGACTACTGCCAAGGGGTTACATCCCACCCTAGTCCTGCCCGGCTCCACTTCATCAATACTGACGCCACGTGTCAGTGCTGAAGACCCGCCCTCGTCACATCCCTAACCGTTCATCGGAAAAGCCTTCACGCAGACGAGCATCCCAGCTCATGTTTAGCCCTCAGCTATCCAGCCTCACCATTTCTAACTCCCCACCCTGGACTCAGTGCTCCTGCAAACCCAGGACATCCGGTCCGCCTAATGCTCACCTGCACCTGCTCCTTCTCCAAAGCTCCCCATAGCCTCAAGTGCCAGCTCCTTCAGCAGGTCAGAGTGACCACACCGTCCTTCCATAGCAGGGAATGTGCAATGCTGCCTTACTCCTGCACGGTCTCATTAGATAGGACGGTGAGGGACTTATCTCTGGTCCGCACTGATACAATGATAAGCTCCTTGAAGGCAGAAATGCTGTCTTTGTCACCTGTTTATCTGGACCACCTGGCCCAGTATCCTACAAGCACTTGCTGTGTCAGCTAGATGGCTGGCAAGTCTGCATTCCAAATCAGGAACACCGCAGAGCCCTGGCTGGTGCGCATCCATGGACTGGGTGTTGTCCAGCAAACCAAAAGGTCACGGGTTTGATTCCCCGTCAGGGCACAGGCTTGGGTTGTGGGCCAGGTCCCAGGTTGGGGATGTGCAGAGGCAACCAATTAATGTTTCTCTCCCCCTCTTTCTCCCTCCCTTCCCTTCTCTCTAAAAAATAAAGAAATAAAATCTTTTTTTAAAAAAAAAAGTGCAGCAGAAAACACTACACAGAGGCACCAGAAGGGAAAGCAGCCCAGATCCCGAGGCCCTAGGCAGTCATCCAGGTCCAAGCGGGAAAGATACCACCAATTCACGACCAAACCGAGAAATTGTGAAAGGTGACGAATTTTAACCACCTTTTAAAAACAATCATCTGTATTGAGGTGTAAGTTAGGCAACACAAAATGTACCAATTTTAAGTGTAGAGTTGGATCAGTTTGGACAAATGCACATACACATGTAACCGTCACCTCAATCAAAATGTAAAACCTGCCCCTCACCCCCCAAAATTCCCTGGGGCCCCACCCAGGCAATCCCCAGACCCAGGCAACTGGGAATCTACTTTCCTGGTGTTGCCCGCTGCAGACCTCCCTCCAAGTGGGGCGGATTTGCGCTCCTCAGAGTGCGTGTGTAGGCGCACCCGGGGGGCACGCTTTTGTGTCTGGCTTCTTCTGCTCGTCTCTTCTGGAAGCTCATCCATGTTGCGTGGCTCAGCAGCTCATTGTAACTGTTGCTTCGTCACGTTCCACTGAATGGATGACCGCTATTTGTCCGTCTGTCCTTCTGTTGTTGGACATCTGAGTTGGTTCCAGTTTTGGGCTGTTATGAATAAAGCTGCTATGAATGGGCATGGAATTTTGTCAAAGGTCTGTTCTAGATCTCTTCAAATAACTGTGTGGTTACTCTCCTTTATTCTATCAATACTGTGAACTGTATTGATTGATTTTCAAGTGTCAGAGCAACCCTGCGTTCTGTGGTACTACCCTCTCCATACACTGCTGCATTCAGTTTGCTAGTATTTTGTTAAGGATCTCGTGTCTCTGTCCAAGAGGGCTAGGCTATTCTGTTGGTCTGCAGTTTTCTTTTGTTGTAATGTTCTTGTCTGGCTTTAGTGTCAAGGGTAATAATGGCCACATCAAATGAACTGGGACATATTTCTTCCTCTTCTGTTTCCTGAAAAGAGTTTGTATAGGATTGGTATTATGTCTTCCTTAATTGTTGGATAGAATTTGCTAGTAAAGCTATATGATTTGGGTTTTTCTTTGCGGGAAGTTTTAAGTTATGGATTTGATTGCTTTAACAGATACAGCGCTCTTCAGATTTCATTTCTTCTTGAGGCAGTTTTGTCAGTTCTTGTCTTTCAAGGATTGTGTTCATTTCACCTATGTTTTAGAATTCATCGGTATAAAATTGTTCATATGTGTTCCCCTGTTAAAATGTTTAGAATCTGTACCAATGTCCCCTCTTTGATTCCTGATACCAATAATTTGTATCTTCTCTTTTTTACCTTGAACAGGCTGGAACATTTATTGATCTTTTTAAAGAACCAGTTTTTGTTTGATTTTTCTCATTTGTTTGTCCATTTTTCTATTCCATTTACTTCCACTCTCATTGTCATTCTGTCTTCTACTTATATTGGACTTAATTTGCTGAAGTTTAAGGCAGAAGCTTAAATTCACTGATGCCAGTTCTTTCTTCATTTCTCATATAAGTACTTTAAGGTATACATCTTCAAGTACTCCACCCCACACATTGTGTTTTCATCTTGGTCCAAAATATTTTTGACCTGGTCAGGTAGCTCAGTTGGTTACAGCATTGTCCCAATACACCAAGGTTGCAGGTTCAAGTCCTGGTCAGAGCATATACAAGAATCAACCAATGAATACATATGTAAGTGGAATAACAATCTCTCTCTTCCTTCCTCTCTCTCTAAAAAAATCAATTAAAAATTTAAAAACAAAATATTTTAAAATTTCATTTGCATTTTTTATTAACCTCTGATTTAGAAATATGTTAATTTCCAACTATTGGGGATTTTCCCAGGTATCTGTTATGGATTTCGAGTTTAATTCCATTGTGATCAGAGAGCGTATTTGTTTTCATTTCCTCTAAAACTACTGAAAATCATATAATGCAACTAATTTGTGGTGAATCTTGCATGTGCAGTTGAGAAGAATGTGTATTCACTTATCGGTGGATAAAGTATTCTGTAACTGTCATTAAGCCAGGGGTGGTCATCTAGATGTCAGGTTCTTCTGTCAACTTGTCTTATCAGTAACTAAGAGAGGAGTATGGAACTATCCCAATATAATTGCGAATTTTCTATTTGCTTTCAGTTGTTAAGTTTTTGCTTTATATATTTTGAAGTACTATTAGGCAGTGCCTACACATTTAAGGTAACCATTCTTTGTTCTTGAATTGACTCCCTTATCATTATAAAATATTCCTTTTTCCATGGCTATATTCCTTGTTTTGAAGTTTATTTTATCCTTTATTGGTACAATCGCTCCCACTTTTTTATGGTTAATGTTTATCTAGTGTATCTTTTCTATTGTTTTATTTTTTTAAAAAAGGATTTTACTTATTTATTTTTAGAGAGGGAGGAAGGGAGGGAGAAAGAGAGGAAGAGAAACATCAATGTGTAGTTGCCTCTCACATATCCCCAACTGGGGATCTGGTCCACAACCCAGGCATGTGCCCTGACCGGGAATTGAACCAGTGACCTTTCAGTTCACAGGCCAGCACTCAATCCACTGAGCCACACACCAGCTAGGGTCCCCTTTTATTTTTTAAACTGTATTTTACAGTGATTTCCTTGTAGACCATGTAAAATTGTTCTTGTTGATTAATTCAGAATAATCTCTGCCTTTTACCTAGGATGTTTAGAACATTTAAATTTAATGTAATTATTGATATGTTTGGGTTTAAGTCTACTTTCTTGCTTTTTTTATTTGTTACCTCTGTTCTTTGTTTACTCTTCTTTTCATGCCCTTAAATAATATTTTTCTGGCATCTCCAGCATTGTCTTATTAGCTATGCCTTTAAAAAATGGGTTTTTTTGGATATGGCTGTATCACGGTCTATCTTAAATATATCTTCCTAACTCACTGGCAACTTGCCAGTCTCCGTTCCTGGTCCTTCCTTTTCTTTCCTACTTGTACATGTTAGAGCAGGCCCAGTAATCAGGCCCCAGTCCTTCTTTTCTTCTCTGCTTATACTGACTCTCTGGGTAATCTTTTCTGGTCCTATGATTCTAAATCCCATGTATATTTTTGGGCCTACCTTTTCCTGAGCTCTAAATATGTTTACATTATACTACCCCTCTGATGTCTAATAGACACCTCAAACCTAGCACGTCTAAAGCACAGCTCTCGATTTTCCCTGCCCTCACCCCTGCCAGCCTACTATATTTCAGTTACTGGTATCACTCACTTAGCTGGGAATCCTCTATTGTTTTTAACTATATTCATCAGTAGCTCCAATCAATTCTACTCCCAACGTAACTTCTCGCCACCTCTGCTCCTGCCATCCTCGGCTAAGACCCTGGTGCCTTTGACTTGGACTCCCTAAAATACCCTCCTTTCATTCTTACTCCCTACAGCCTATTCTCCACCCAGTACCTGAAATGATTTAAAAAAAATTACCAATCAGATGTCATTCCTTTGCTTAAAACCTTTCAGTGTCTTCCCATCACACCCACAGTAAAAATTTAGAATCTTTTTGGCCTACACAGTCCTAACAGTTTGGCCCCGGCCCACTTTTCTGCCACCACCTTTACCGTGCTCCCCGCACTCAACACACAGCAGCCACACCAGGGTTCTAGCTGTTCTTAAAACCACCTGCCTGAAGGCCTTTATGCTGGCTCTTCCCTCTGCCTGGTGTCCTCATGGTCCCCTCCTTCTAACACTCCGATCTGTGCTAAAGTGTCACTTCTGACCAACCCGTCTAAAATACCTCCTCATGCCCACGTCGCTGTCTGTCTCCCCTAACGGGGCTCCATTTTCTTCGTGGCATCTGGGACCATTTCAGATCACATTCATCTCCTTGTTTTGGTTGCCTTCGTTCTCAGGATGCAAACTTGACGAGGGCAAGTGCTTTGTTGTGTTCAGTGCAGCGTCCTCCCACTGAGAACAGTATCTGGCATATAGTAAGTGCTCCACAAATATTTCTTAAGAGAATCCATCACATCAGATGTTTTGAGTTGATAGACTAAAATTCTCCTGGTCCTTTCCCTGAACGTGAACTAAATCTGGTAGTTAGATGCAATTCTCCTCACCAATAGACTTCAAGGTTCAGGTTGTGTCTGCAAAGAGATTTCTCTACTTGCCAGACTAATCCATCCTAAGAAGACAGGGATCATTAGCCCAAGTTCTGAGAGACGATGCTGTGTCCAGCTCACAGTCCCACTGGATACATTTGATGTATTCACAAAGCCCGAAGCAGCCAGAAGTCACTCCTTAGGAACGCCTGACTTAGAGCATTTCCAAATTTCCAGACCTCCACACAGCACTGGGCTGTCGGATGTTTCACTTTTCCCCGATGTCTCCGGTCATCCCCTCCACTGAGATGGTGTTGCCAGGGGGCCGAAGGAGCATCACTCTGCTGTTAACGGAGAGTCCTCCTCACAACGTCTACAGAAGCGCCAAGGTGCGACTGGCAACTGGAAGGTGCTATGAGAGAGGGAGAAATGTCCTTGCATCTTCTAGGCCAGCGGTGTCAAACTCATTTCACCAGGGGCCACATCAACCTTGTGGTTGCCTTCAAAGGGCCGAAATAATTTTAGGACTGTATAAATGTAACTACGCCTTAACTGTTAAGGAGTGGAAATTACATTCGGACCTTTGAAGGCAACTGCGGGGCTGGTGGTCCCTAGTGAAAATGAGTCTGACACCCCTGCTCTAGGCATTGGAAAAGATGGAGTTAATGGAGCTCTCATTTGGCCAAGCTGCCGATACATCACCCCGAACTGGTAACAAGAACAAGGCTCGAGGCCGTTAGGAGAGAAATGACCGGGGCTCTATCCAGAAAGCAAGGACAGAGGTTGGGTGCAGCGCAGTCAGGAGGAAGATGAAGGTAAGCCCCTCAGGATCTACTAGGGAAAGACTATTGGAAATCCTATAGGAGCTGCTGCCACCAATGCACAATTTTCGTTAATTACCTCAATTGTGGCTGTTATCCCCTTAATGAGAAACACAACTTCACTTCTAAGCAGGCAGTGAGGCTGGAAGAAAGCTGAAACCTGAAAATCAGCAGATACAGGGCTGCGTGCAGCCCTTACTATTGAAATTAAGCCACATCCAAAACACAGGGGGAGGACTCCAAATAGCTTCAGACAGCAGCCAGGCAGGCAGGGCCCTCACCAGACACCGGACGGACGCTCTCCTGACTCGTCAAGAGGCCCAAATCCCAAGTTCTCATTTCAATAACATAAGAAAATAAACACGGGGCTTATTTATAGCACAGGAAAGAGACTGGGGCAAAAGAACCGCTCATTCGGTAATCCGCCCTGACGCGGCCAGATAGGATCCAGACCCCCAAGCTCTCTGGTAACAGAAATAGGGGCCGGAAGAGGGCTGGCCGCCAGCGTCATCAGGTACAATCTGGCAAAGGCCCTGGTTAAGAGACAGAGAAGCGATCTGATACGTCGTTCCATCTCATCAACCATTCCTGGTAGAGGAATCTAAGGCATGGCAGCGGACTCCCAAGGCCAAGGCTGGGCAAGGGCACAACTCAAGGGAAGGTGCTATGAGAAGAGGAAATGAAAAAAATCCTTGCATCCTCTAGGCACCGAGGAAGATGGTGTTAATGAATACTCATTTGCAGCTGGGACTAAAACTTACGTGTGTGGCTTCTTCTGCCGCTAACAGGCTCACACCACCTCCCACAGCTCAAAGACTGCCACTAGAGTCGGGGCTCCTTGAGATCGGGGACAGTGTCTGGTTCAATTCTATCTCCTGGATCTAGCACAGAGCCTTGCAAAGAGTGTATTTTGATGAATGAATGAACAATCAGAAAAGCTGAATGACTGAATAAATGCTCTTACCTCACCTGGATCAGTGACTAGCTGGCTGTTCTTCAGCTGTGATTACCAGAAAGCCAGATGTTCCCGGAGTTTATCCCTGGGTTTAGCAGCTAATGATATACATTGGCAGCTATACGTGAAAGCCCAAATAGATAGGCGGACGATCCTTGACTTACGACAGGGTTACGTCCTGATGAAACCACAGGAAGTTGAAAACATCGTTGTCAAAAATGCATTTAATACACCTAACCTACTGATTATCATAGCTGAGCCGAGCCTACCTTAAGTGAGTTCGGGACACTTACAGTGGCCTACGGTAGGGCGAAACCACCTTGCTGCCACCCGGCTCCACATGGCAGTATGGTCCTGCATACCACTAGCCTGGGAAGACCAAAGTCCAAAATGTGGAGTATGGTTTCTACCGAGTGCATAGGAATCCCACACCATGATGGAGTTGAAAAATGTTAAGTCGATGGCAAGGCTCGACATGGAGGCATAAACTGGCGGGTGGCCCGGATCTGAGGCGGATGGGTTCCGGTCCCTGCTCTGTTGGCAACTCTCACCCACAGGCAGCGACCAAGAGGCTGTGCCAGGGGTGTCCAACCTTTTGGCATCTCTGGGCCATACTAGAAGAAGAGTTGTCTTGGGCCACACATTAAATACACAAACACTAATGAAAACTGATGAGCAAAAAACTGTAAATTGACGATTTTGTGTAGGGCCTCATTCACAGCCATCCTGGGCTGCATGCAGCCCATGGGCCGCAGGTTGGACACCCTTCTAGTGTAGACAAATGGTACTTTGCTGAGGGAAGCTCTAGCAGACAGGTACCTCTTGAAAACCACCTAGTCATCTTTCCCCTTCTTTGTCTTCCACCTGACAGCTGAGCCCTTCAGGGGGACTGGGAAGAAACGCAATCAGAGGCCCAACCAGTTGGGGGGGAAGAAAAAGTTCTACCCCCCAAAAGGCTGTATATTTGAGGAAACAAAATGCCAGACACAGGAGATTGCTGCTCACCGTTTTCTCGAAAGGGAAAGAGGCCTAGAAAGAGGCCCTGGGAGAGGGGGTCAGACTCTCCCATCATCTTCCCTGTGTTGCCAGCAACGGTGAGCCTGACGTTAAAATCACAGCACAAAGTTGCCTGTACAGACCCACACACCCTCCCCGGGAACCTGAAGTCACAGAGCCTGAAGCTGGGGACCCCAAGAGTCCGTTTAATAGAGGTGGAAGACAAGCTGTGAGTTGAGCTTAGAGTGCACCATCCTAGCGAGACGGGAGGGGTCCTGCCCGCCTCGCTCTCCACACCAGGAGAAGCTCCCTGAAGCCGGTTTGGAGGGTCAGAGTAGGCATGGTTGGCATCACGGGGCCAAAAGCTTTTCTGGATTTCACTCAGGAGCAGAAAATGGTGAGGATCCAAACTGGCCGAGGATGGGAGCCCCAGGGCCTGGAACAGGGCTCTGGGGCGAGGGGAGCAGACGGGCCCACAGGTTTCCTGTGCCTCCAGGCCCCGCAGTGGAAAGCTCAAGTGGCTTCCAAAGCCTTCCTGGATGGCAGCGGCCTGCCAACACCGTTAGGCTGCTGCCAGGACTGCTTCTCAGGAAGTGGCTTGAAGAGGCCTGGGGCCAGTTTAGCACTCTGTCTCTGCCTCTCTGTGCCAGGCAGGGCTGCTTGGCGAACAGCCTGCTGTGGCTTCTGCTGCTGTAACAGCGTACCTGGGCCAAGAGGAATGGAAAAAACAGCCTGCCCAAAAAAGAAGCTACTGTCCCTAAAGCAAAAGAAACCCACCAGGCTCAGGATGGGTGGTTGATGGGAACCCTCTAACATCCCAGATCTTTCCTCTCTCAGCTGGGTTCCCACGGATCTTCAACCACAGAGCCAGGCAGAGTCCCAACAGCACCGCCCCACTTCCCAAGCCCAGTCTCTGCTTTACCTACTTAATGCTACCTTGGCTGAAAACCATCACAAAGGGTCTGGGATTTTAACCCAGCAGTCACATCTTTATAACTTGTGGCCAAAAACCTGCTACTTTCAGTGGTGAAAATACTCTACACTCCACTCAGAGACTACCTTCCTAGGAAGCAGCTGAAACCTGCTAGTATCAGGGGATTAGTACCAATTCCTTTGGCGAATGAGAGCAGAGAGGCAGCTTGCCTCTTCCAGCTCCCAGTCCTGATCAGTACAGGCCAGTGTGAAGGTCACGGCTTCCCAAAGGCAGCAGAGAAGCTGTGCCCTGGGAACTGCGGGTCTGAAGCCCAGCAGGAGGCACGCAAGGCTGTGGCGGGAAGCCAGGGTTGTCAGAGTTTTGAGCCATGACGCTGAAGAAGAAGAGACAGTATAGCATCACATACAGGAAAGGACCAGAGGTTCTGAGAACAGAAATTGGTATTTTCCTCTTTAATTTTCCCAGAAAAGGAGGTTCCTGCCTAACCAGGTGAGGCTTGGTAAAATCCATGAGCTGAGAACATGAACAGCTATCCGATGTTAGCCCGCACGCAAAACCTTGTCTCCCACCTTGCACCCCAAGCGAGCCCCTCTGCGGGGCAAAGGCAGGCGGCCGACTGCACACACCTGGGCCAGGACCGGCTCAGGTTCATCTTCTGGACAGGCCAGTAGGATGCAACTTCCCAAAATAGGTTTCTTAATCTAAAACCAGCTGTTGTCTGCTGTGGGCCAGGACATGCTATTTTAATTAGCACTATCGTTCCGCTTCTGAAACCCCAGACGCTATGGCACCCCAAAGGCAGAGGATCCTAACCCGGGCTCACGGGGGGAGGCAAGCCCCATGGTGAGCAGCTCAGAAATACCCTAACAAGGGGGTGGCGTTGCTGGTCCCCTCCGGATCCCCAAATCCTGGTCTCTGCCCACATTCCTGTCCTGAATTTCCCCACAGCCTACCAACCTGTCCGCTCACAGGAGACTTGGGTTAATCTGAAGTGCCTTGGATATAATACTCATTCTATAATATAAATTCTTATATGCTATGTCATAAGATCTAATCCCCAATATTTCTGGGGGTAGTGAGGTACTTGAAATGGAGCTTTAACACCCTTAGAGAGCCAATGACTCCTAAGATGATATAATCACATTAACACAGCTTCCCCAGGGTTCTCAAAGATCTCAGGTTAAAGAGTTCCTTTTCCAGGTGAGGGGATTAAGGAGTACAAATAGGTATGCAGGAAGGTTTGAAAATAAAGAAAAAATGCGCCTTTGGGAGGGAGACCTGGACGAGAAGCCAGTCAGTCACTCAGGCAGTGCGTTCAGTGGTGTGAAAAGGGCAGATGCAGCGGAAGCGGCCAGGCCGAGGTGAGAGAATTGAGGGTGATGTAACACAGACATAAATGACGTCAGCACAGTTCTTGGCTGTGAGCAGGGACTTAAATGGGAGGCTCTACCCCTCTATCTGCCCCAGATTTGAACACAAGCTAGAGAACCCCCAAAACAGTACCGTTTGTTTCAGCTACTGGTATCTGGGTGACCAAAAAATCACTTCCTCTTGGTTTCAGTCATACTGTCCCCAGTGTTAGGAATATGAGACCCGAATGCCTTCCCACACACCCCACTGCCTAGTGTGTACTTATCCGAACCAGAAGTACTTGTTGAGCACTGTGTTTGCAGCTGCACGGTGCTGAACGAGTCGCAGCTCCAGCGTCCGCCTCCGCAAAACGAATGGGCTGAGTGAGATGGGCCCTCGGCCCTTCGACCTGTACCTGTCCACGGCTCCACCACTCCCTAACCTGAAAGATGAAGCCCTCGTGGTTCGCCCTTCCAAATTTACTACTTCTGAAATTTTTCTTTGACTTCCCAAAATCTGTCAGAACACATGTGAAGTGATTCTTGTTAAAATGACAAGTTTAAAAACTACAGCGTAGTAACTGCTCACCTTCACGTCACTCAACGGAACAATGGGAGGGTATTAGTGACTGAGACTGGCACACAACGAGGTTTCAGTAATGACATCCATATTCCAAGCTAACTGTTACGGATTTTGTGTTCTGGGGACGTATGTTATGGCTAAAGCCCAAACTGTGGCTAATCTTAATATTAGAGCCAGATAAATCTGTTTTGAATCCATAACATCTAACATTTGCCAGAGTAGATTTGTTCATCAACTGGGCTTAAAGAGGTATAATTCACACATGTGCAGTATTACTAAATGCTGAAATTTAACGATTTAAATATACCAGCAACTATTGCAAAGCAGTTGTTACAGCAGCATTTAACATTAGCCAGAACCTCCCTGGCTAATGTTACGTTTATACCAAAAGAATGAGGGAAATTTTGGCGTCCCCTTGGGGTGGGGTCACGTCTCCCTCAACATTTACAGCACGGTGCTTGCTAGAGCAACTCGGTGCGCGGCTCTCAGAGGTCGACTGGACCCAGTAAGGCAACAGACAAAACCTTTGGAGGTTTTGGGACACCCCTTCCCTTAGAATGTTCAGTTCGGGGAGCTGACTCTGCTTGACGCACGTCCCTCCCGGCCGTGTCTTCCCACGTGTGGGCAGTAGACCGGAGTTGCGGCCAGAAGGAGGAGGTAAATATACAAAAGAGGAAAGATGCTCCGCAGACCACCAATAATCAATGTTCTAGACATGGTAGAAAAAGGAATAAAAAATAATTTTAATCATATCAAAAAAGCCAAACGGAACAGGAATACTTCATGGGGCGCAGAGGGTCCCGAAGCAGCAGCCGATGCCCCCCTGTGTGCGAGTCCAGCATCCAGGCCCTGAGCCCACAGGGTGGGCAGGAGCAGGGGCACAGCTGTGAGCATGTGGGGCCGAGTTCATTCTTCTATTATTTATTAATGACGCTGTTACTTTCCACACAGACAACGGTAAACACGCTTTTGCCCCACGCTGCCTATCAAATCCCACTATGATTGGATTCTGCACCAAATTTTGGCTTGGCTTTTCCTCCAAAGAACTCATTGATTTGAAGTAACTAAAAGTGAGATATGGGTATCTCTTCCATGGTTCCCCAAATCTAAAATGGGCTGTAGGTTTCTCGCCTCAGCAGTTTTCCAGTGACGTTTCCTTTCAGACTGTGATGCCAGAATTGGACACGAAGGAGCCTGAGCTGGACGCAGACCTGGAGCACGCCACCAAGGCCTCCACCGGCACACGTGACGAGAAGCCGCCGGAGATCGCAGGAAGCACTGGGGCTAGGAGGCACAGCTCAAGGGCCCTAGACAGTCTCCTGAGGTTCCTGTTCTTGAGGAATTAGGTCAGGGGGGTGTATGCCAAGATCCAGCATGTCAATCTTCCACCCTCGAGTCCCCACCCTGGTATCAAAGCGCTGGGGAGGCCGTGTTCTCTTCCTTTGTCCAAGCCGAACATTCAGACCTCCACCCGCGGCGGGTTTACAAGCTGCCGATGTTGGGGAAGCTCTTCAGTTTCTCGGGAAAGTCGTCTTTGTACAGGACAGGGTCAGCGCGGTGCTCCACCACCTTCAGAGGCATTGTCCCAAAGACTGAAGCAAACTTGTTGATGCACTCAGACCTGTGGGGTTGGGGAAGGAGGAAGGCCATAGAGCAAGTAAGAGGGTCGGGGAAAAAGAGAAAAATGTTCAAGCGGCTGATAGATGAGAGCAAAATACATAATGTTCAACAGCAACAGAAGAAATCCAAGTAGCCCCAGCCCGCTCCCAGGTTCTCAAAAAGGTTGGAAGGGTGTGGACACAAGACGTGATGAGGGTGGGGGGGGGTACTCTGACTATTAGTTCAGCGGGAGAAAGTGAACAGGGAATGCTGTTTGGAGGGCCTGCAGAGGTCAGATACCTCTTCCCCTCCCCCTGAAATTCCAGTCATTCTTCCAGATCAGTACAAGCAGGCCTCAAACCAAGGTGGATTAGCTGCCAACATTCTTAACCCCATCTCTGCCAGCTGAAGAGAGGCAAACGGCGGAAAGGAAAAAGCCGCTTGGATCTGAGCTTTAGCTTACTGCAGTTTAACAGGCATGAGGTGGCTTTTACCCACAGAGTAATGGAAGGCGAAAGAACCTAATGGGGGTGGTGAACCTCAACTTCAAACAATAAACACTTGGTCCATTCACCCCACATTTGCTGGAGGCCTGTAAGTGACAAGCTCTGCTGTGAAAGCTGAAGTTCCCATAGAACAGCTTCCATAATCTGAGCCACTTCCATGTCGGAACCAGCAGCAACAACCAAGTTGGTGACAGAACAGCTCAGCACTGCTGGAGGAGGGGAGAGTCAGTTTCCTTCCCCTACTCCCCCCCAAGCCTGGTGAGCAACTTCCTAGGAGGTGAGCAGGTCAGGTACCTTGGCGGGAAACGGTTCTGGTCAATCAGGCCAAGTGACTGTGACAGCTGGGTAATGAGGATGCTTCACCATCAGACCAGAGGGGAGTGACAAGCCTGTAAAAGCCGCTTTTGAAGATAAGGGGAGCTCAGGGACGGCTTCAGAAAGGTCAATAGCTCTCCTCAGTTAGGCCCATGGCACCGAGAGCCACAATAAGAACGAACTAATCAGAGGCAGAACCATTTACCAAGAGAGGGCTGAATTTCAAGACGCAGACCAGGAGCCTCGTCTGCCCTCAGAGGTACTGGAGGCTTTGTTTCAAAATTATTTTAATCAACAAGTATTTATTTGAGTACTTTGAGCTTTAGGAAGAAACCAACTGGTAAAGAAGCCAGTCATTATCATTTCTCTCCTCTTGGTCATTATGTTTCTAGGAAAATGTGTTTTGATCTCATTTTGAGCTCTTCTAGCTAGTAACATCGTGTTCACCAACCCCGCGAACCAACAGCTAATACTGTGTGTTAAGAGTGCTTTACGTGTGCCAGTAACCCATTTCATCCCCACAACAGCCCCATGGGGCAGGTCCTACCGTCATTCCCTTTTTACATCGGGAAGACTGAGACACAAGAGGCTAAGTAACTTGTCCACACGTCAAGTAACGAGTGTAAGGCAGGGCCCAACCCAGGCGTTCCGGCTCCTCGGGCTAAAGTCTTAATTATGAGATGATACAAATTTATTTATTAACACAATTCTAGGGCCCAAGGGGGAGGGGCTGGAAATGAACAACTGTTGAATACCAACTCCATGCCAATAATTTACATACATGACCATACTGATTCCTAAAAGTATCTCCTTGTATGCGCCCAAGGGTTGGGTTTCCAGCAGCTTCCCGAGGCGGGCTGAGAAACCAGGACAGAGAGGGTAAATACCCTGGCCAAGGACCAAGAACTGGAGCGTGGCGGAGCGGGGCTTCACCCGCACCTGCGCTGACGATGCGGCCTCTGCTCCTTCCGTCACACTCGGTCATAACTCGAAAGGAGCGGAGCGGCCCTCCTGCTGGCAGTCTTTTGAGACTCGGGAGGTAGTAGTCATAGGTTCCAAACTGAGGACAGATCGGGGAAAAAGACTAAGGAGTTTCAACGAAATGGCATGAAGCGAGCTTTGGACAACAGCTCAAATAATGGGGTCAAGGCAGCAGCAAAGTCAAAGTTCTCCAAGGTCTTACTTTTGACAGTTGCTCTGCCTGTAATCATGTGCCGATTCCTCCAGTTTCCAGCTCTTATGCCTGTAGATTCTGGCCAGCAAAGCGCAGCTGTGCCCAGCACAGGGACCAGCAAGGAGGTATTAAAGAAGAATCATGGCTCTTGGCACAGCAGAGAGGCTCCGTGGCCCCCCGGAGAATACTGAGGACAATGTCTCCTCTGTAACTAGACCTGCCAACAGGCCTGGGCCACAGGCAAGAGGCCACTGGGGCTCCGGCCAGCCTGACTTGTTGACAGCTGCCCCCGGCTAACCCAGGTTTAGTGAGTACTTCTTTCTCTCCACACAGCCTGCACTGGAGAAGTGGCTGGCCTGCTCTGAATGGTAAAGGTCCTGAACTCTCCTGCCAGGTACTGACAATGTTTCCTACTTTCTTTTCACACAGGGATCTGGGCTGGGAAACAGGTTAGGACAGATGAGAAGGTTGGCTTACTGCTGGTGGCCCACCTGAGTTGTTCTGTACGGTGTCCAGCTACCCTGTCAGAAACTGGTCCCCTGGGTTGGTTTTCTAATTGAGTATAAACAGGCTAAGAACTGCCAATATCTATCTCTAAAGTCTGGATGTATCTGGGAGGCGGGGGGAGAGAGAAAGGACCAATGGTTTTCTGTTTTCCTCTCAGACACATACAATTACCTTAAGTAACCAGGAGCCTTTAGGACTAATGCTGGGGAAATTGGGAAGGAAAAGAATTCTGCCTGGCACTGTGCTGTGAGCTTTCATGTACTATTACTTCAGTCACCAGCCTGTAATATAGTGTTTGGTACTAAGACACTCAATAAATATTTGTTGAACCAATGAATGGATACTGTGATTTGATAGCCATTAACATCCCCATTTTAGGAGATGAAAAGACTGAAGTTCAGATAAGGTAAGTCAACTTCCTTAAGTCAGACAGCTAACAGGTGGCCAACTCCTAACTTGAACAAAGAATGGCCTGAATCAAAGTACTATGTTCTTCTTCTTAAATAAATCAGTGCTTAAATTGGTCAAATCAGGTCAAATTCCCTTGACCTTATTGAAGTTATTGGTCGAAATGAGCAGTAACAAATTCTCCGGGTTCTTAAAGACATAACAGCAGATTCTGGACATGGATATAGGGTAGTAAAAGCTACTTTCCTGCACAGCTGAGGCTTCTGATTCTAGAACCCAAAGACAGAGTATATAAGCTTATTGAACCACAAAACCCAACATAAGGTCATAACTTGCAAAGTGGTTACTCCTTTCACTGTGGTGTGCAAAATGTGTATTCTGTAAAGGGAATCATTACAAAAATAAAACAAATGAATAATTCTACAGTTCAAACTCCGTCTCTTGTCTACACAAGATGGCTTAAACAGTGTCTTCTTCCCTCCCAATAAGTGCCTTATTTAATAATTCAGTGATCCAGATTAAAGACTGGATAATTTTACTCCCAGTTTCTAACTGATTTGAAGAACGACTCCTAACAAATTTCTCAAAAAGGCAGTCTAAATTCACTAACTCTCCTTCCTCACCACAGACTCACATTCTATACCCTGGATCCCCACCAGTCTATGACATTATTTTTTTCAAAGTCACCAGAGACGTTTTCCCCAGGCTGCGGGTCCCCTGCTCCTCCCCTGCTCCGAGTACCGCAGAGCCCGGTTCTCTCCTGGCCTCTCCAGCGGTCACTCCTGTTTCCGGTAACTCATTCTGTCTCCTAAATGTCAGAATTCCTCAACATTCTGCCTTTGGCCTTTCTTTAGTCAATTGCCATCTCTGGGTAGATGTCTTCCAAATATCATTGTTTTAATCTTCTTTCTAGAGTTCTAGTCCCACACTTCCGACTGCTTGCCCCGTATCTACACCTGCATACCCAGAGGGCAAAACCCCCAACTCAACGACCTTACTCCTCTCCAACTTCATCCACGATTAAAGTCTCTTCCCATCCTCATTAATTACACCGTTAAAGGTACAACTATGCACCCCACCACCTCCCCTAACTACTGTCTCCTCCTGACTATATCATTTCCATTGTGAAAGGTACCACCATTCTTTCTGACTGGAAGTTCTCTCTTCACTCCTCCATAACCTTCCCACACCTACCCAGTTGGACATGAGTTCTAGCACATCTTCTTTCGGGGGGGAAAAATCTCTTGCAATTTAATTCCTTCCTCCCTTTCCACACTCAATTTAGTTCATGCCTTCTGACTGTTCTTTCTTCAGTCTCTTCACCTTCGCTCCATCCTATGCACTACTTCCAACTTTATCTCAAAACAATACTTAGATGGAACTACTCCCCGTTGCATGGAAAGAACAGATTGGAAATACAGAAGGAAAAAAAAAAGCTACCCCCTATTCAAAAACCTCCTGTGGCTTACCACAGCCTGAGAAAAGACATTCAGGCTCCTTAATTGAGGATTCAAGGCAGTTCGGCACTAACAGGCCAGAACTCTATGCTCTAGCCAAATTGAACTTCTTAACTGCTTGCCAAATGCACCTTGAACTTGCTGACTGGCCCCTTTGATCATGCAGTTTCCCCTGCCTAGGATCTCCTCTTCTTCATTGGCTGGGATCCTAGTGACCTTTGAAGGCTCGCTTAAAACGCCATGTCTTTTACAAAATTATTCCTAAAAAAACAACCCAGCAAGAAGTCACTCCTCTTTCCTCTGATCAGTTACAACATTTTGAGTCTCCCTTATGGTTACTTAACTTGGATAAGTTGCCTATTCTATTTTCAAAAGCCTCTTTCCGATAGGAAGCCTCCGCCTCTACCTCGGTTATTTTCTTCAGTGTTCAGTAACTCTCTCTCACTGCACTGTAGTCTCTCTACTTTGATAATATCTCAGTGGTGCTAGAGAGGAGTTGTTTAGCCTTAGCATGAGCTTCAAGGCCATTACCAGGTCAACTTCCCTCCCTACAATTTATTTCTTAGACCGTATCACCTCACTATTTTAACTTAGCCCAATCAATAACCAATAGCTCGATGCTATAAATTCTCCCCAAAACACAGACAATAGTGGTAGGCTTAAATAACAATTTCATGTACCCCAACAGAACTATGTTTTGGGGTACTACTCTGTCGAGGGCAGTGACAGCAGCTGTCATAGCTCATTGGCCTCTCTTCCCAATGAGCTATGACAGCTGCTGTCACTGCCCTCGACAGAGTAGTGTTTACGACACCAGTGACAGACATTTCCAGAATCACCGTAATAGAACATTTCACACTGACAGCTGGTAAAAGTCATGTCATGTGGGTAAGATATTTACCTATGGAAGAGATAAAGAGGTTATTTAGAGAGTAATAGTAAGAAGAGTAAGAAGAAAACAAGCATTACAGAAGAATCCAGGCCAACTGAAAAGGAACAACTTTCTGTACAAAAAAAAAAAACCCTCCAGGCTCGAAGGGTTGTAATATGGCTGACAGCTTTCCGAAACGGACGCTGCGAACAGAAGCACATGAGACCTGCGCAGACTTGAACTGGATACCTCACTCTCCACAGCTACTGTCACATCCCAGTGACTTTTGGTCCCCTGACGATAGTGCTGCTGGACGGAAGAGCTTGCTGTCTTGTATAAGCAGCTGCCTGTAGGAAGAACTGGGTTGGATTCAAGCTCGGGAACTTTCAGGTTACAAGTGAGAACTACCAGGTCTGCTACACGATCAGAATGGTCTTAAGGGAAGACGCATCTCCACTCCTTTTATTCGCACCTACAAAGCCCGGGCCACACTCCACACCAAGGTGTGCTTGTTGAGGACCTGAATGAATGGAGATGACGGGAGCGTTTCAGACTGCCTGCTCCCCTCTCTCTGTAACGCCAACAGCTGGGCTTTCAGTTCTGTTCTTGGTAGGTGTTTCAGCAGTGTCAGCAAAGGTAATTTGTCTCTGGGGGATTTGGTTTAGTTCTTTCTGACCAAACTTTTACTGTAACATGGAGATATTACCCTGAAAAACAATCCAGCGTTTCCTTGGAATTAACTAGCTTCCACTCAAATGACTGCGGATGGTTAACTGCTTAGTCGAAATGGAGGACCTGGCTTCTGGAGCTTAAGGCCAGCTATATTTTTAAGACCCTCCCAGCCATTACAAATTGAGCGAGTAGCATTCCAAATTAATTCTTTGGGTGACCTGGGCTTGAACTAATCCAATTCCCACAGTGCAAAAGGAGGTGACTATGGCTACCAGCTGCTGTCCTTGTATTTCAAAAACAGTGCCATAAACAGGCCCAAGGCAGGAAATGGGGATCAGAAGCTAGGGCAGACTTTTGGTAGGAGGCTCACTCACCTCTCCACCATGTGGGTCTGGTCTAGTGAAAGCCCATCAATGGCTGTGCACTCAGGACACTTGAACTTCTTCCGCGGTGTTACCTGCCGGAGGAGCACAAAAACACACCTGGTCGTCAGTGCCAAGGACAATAAAATCATGCTCGTGACACCACTCTGCATGCTTCTGCTCTGTGAGTGGAGATGCTTTTCCCTCTGTACACATAACACGCACACGCACACACCTCGCCATTCCTCCATTCAATTCTGTCTGGCTCGGCCACGGCAGAACTCACAAGGGCCCAATAAAAAAGGCTTGGAGGGCTTTTGCCTTCTGTAACTGGAAAGAAGTGGTGATGACAAGCTCCTTAATTCCTGTTTAATGACTGTTTTCTCACTGCCAAGGTCCTTGTATAAACACCATTTGTTCTTGCAGCCATAAGGGCGATGAAATACAGCTTCCCATAACTTTCACCGTAACCTTAGTTCCAACAGGCGCTCTTTCTCCTTCTTCCAGCTCATGGCAAATGCTATGAGCAGCACCAGGCTCTTGAAGACGCCAAGTTATTTTGCAATTCCCTTGAATTAGGAAAAAAAAAACCCCAATGGCCCCTCATCCTCTGAATCCTTTTCCATGATCCTCCCCCACCTTCCCAAACCTTAAACTTCCAGTGATTTTCTAGCAAACTCAGGGGAAGCTGCTACCCTAACCTACTGAAGGTAAGTAAACAGCAGAGGGATGGGAGGGGGAGAAAGCTAGATAATTAAGGCAAGGCTAAAAAGCACAGGACACCGGGAGTTACTGTCCAGAGTAAGCAAACATGGTTAAAACAACTTGAAGCAGGTCAAAAAGCAAATTTGGAGATAAGCTTCCTTTAAAATGAGTTTCACAATGTACATTCTTCATTTTTCCTTGCAGTGAACTTTTTCCTTCCTGTCTGTAGAGTTACTTCAAGCTGGGGGACAGGAGGAAATTGGGTCAGGTTCGGAGAGCACAGAGAGTGGCTCTTCCTCTTTCTTTGGTCACTGTGGTTTAATTTGGCTTCTCTCATCAATTAATAGTATGAGGACTCAGGCGGGAAGGTCATACTATGCTTCCAACATGCGCTACCAGGAGAGGGGGATTCCAGTGTGAGGGGTCTGGCCTAGAAGCAGTGCCCATCGTCATGCACGGACCCCAATCCAGAATGATTCCCTCACATACAGAAGTGTGTGCTCCTTCTACATATTTTGAGGGGGTGAATGTGAGCAAAATCTACATTTCAAAAATACGTATCTCTCCCCACTTGGCCTTTGACGTTATTATAGCAAAGGTAATTTTTAACACCCAGAAATCGGTATTTGGAAACCAGATTAGGGACAACCACAGTTCCGATCAAACGTCTCCGCGTCTATGAAGGACACTGGCTGTCCTGAGAAGGGCACGGACCGGGTCCTTCAGCTAACAACGAGACTCCAAGTCAACTTCGAGAACAAAACGCATTTTTTGAAAACATGGTTTGTAGATGGACCATTGTGGCCTTTATCTCTGATACTGAAGTTTAAAAACAGTCACTAAAGTAACTGTATAAAAAACATGTGTAAATTAGCAAAGCCACCCTTCGGTTTTACAAGGTGACAGGGTCAGTCACGCATCTCAAAAAGTGAAAAGGGAGCTTAGCATTCAGTTGGTCCAAAACTTCGTTTATAGTCACAAGAACTTCTCAGGCTCAGAGAAAGGAGACTTGCTGAAGGTCACAGAGTAAGTTAGTGGCAGAGCTGGACAAGGACATGTCCTACCTTGATGACGGCTTTCCCTGTGACATTTGCCACCAGGAAATTCATAGCAATGTCTTCACAGTTCATATGAGCATCCACCCAGTTCTTGATATCCCCAGGCATTTTGTAGGTATACAGGTAATTAAAATACTATCGGGGAGACAAAAAGGAGAAACATTCAAATAGCAGTTCCCTCTGGCTGATCGATAAAGTGCAACTCCATCAGGGCAGGGGCACAAGCTTTGTCTCCAAACACTGAACACACGCTGTACCAACAGAAAGGGCGGAGGAATTATCAGAGCGCTTTTCGGTCAGGTGACCAAGATCTTTAATACTGTCATTCTCTTCAATATCACCTACTGTAAGCAGAGGAGAGGTGCTGCGTGGAGGCCTAGTAGGATGCAGGCCCTCCGGACTGATTAAGTGTTTTGTGAATACAGTTCAGAGACACACTATGTACTCATGGGCACTAAATCCCTCCCCTGGAGCCACAATGCTCAGTCCTGTTTTCTCTGTTCTTTCCATGCAATGCACAGGGAAACAGACGAACTGACAGTGGGCTGACCCTGCAAAGGTGTGCGCTCTTTACAGGGAAACAACAGTGGGGCAATTCGGAAACTACCCTAACCTCCACACATGAAAACAGTATCAAAATTCATGGGCAACAACTTAAGTGTACACAGTCTGCTACTATTTATTTATTTATTTATTGTGAAGAACAAAAAACCTTTCCGGATCTAGAGCCCTGAAAACTGCGAGGGCGGCCGCGCTGAAAGCGACCAGCGTCGGTACACAGCGGGGCAAAGCGACTGTGTCGGGCTGTGAACAGATCTTTCTCCTGATGTCAGCTCCTTATGCGACTTCAGACGACTAACAAGCTATTACTATTTAGTTAAACCATACACTTCCGGGGACACTCTATCATCGAACCGAATACTCTACCATCCAGTGCATACGCTTTGATCGCTCTCAAAATAAGAGAGCCAAAAACGGGAAGTGGTAACTCTCAGACGAGAGGAAACACGAAAGGCTAATACACAAAAGGCATTTCAATCTCGCGAGCAGTCAAGTCGGTTAGGACGTTAAGACCCATTTGCACGCATGCTTCATGCGAGGGGGGTACGGCAAGACCGTTCTGTATTTTGCCCGTGGGAGTGTATGTTGGTGCAAACAATACTGAAACCCATAGACAAAAATATGTATCAAAACCTCCCCAAAATTTCTATCCCCTTTGATAGAACCCTACTTCTAGGAATCTATCATAACGGTCAAAAGTACAGACAGGTATGAAATGGATATTAATCATTATTTAAGCATTATATATTAAGCATTATCTAAAATAGCAAAAAAGATAGAAACAACCTAAACATGCAAAGATAGAATAGTAGTCACACATAATTTACGGAATACTCATATACTGGTATATTAGCAATTACGTTAAGAAAAAATTGGGAAATGTTAATGACATGAGAAAATGCTCCCAATATAATACATGAAAATAGCAGGCTAATGTGAATATTTATAATGGCATATGTGCACAACTAAATACAGAAAAGGCAGAGTGGAAAACATATCTCAACGACAATAATGGTTCTCCAAGTGATAAATGACTTTTCTTTTTTTTTTTAAAAAGACTTTATTTATTTATTTTCAGAGAGGAAAAGGGGGAAGGGAAGGAGAAAGAGAGGGAGAGAAGCATCAGTGTGTGGTTGCCCCTCACATGTCTCCTACTGGGGACCCAGCCTGCAACCCAGGCATGTGCCCTGACTGGGAATCGAATTGGTGACTCTTTGGTTTGCAGGCCTGCATTCAATCCACTGAGCCAGCCAGGGCTGACTTTTCTTATGTAATGAAATTTGGTCTGAACTTCCTGTAATTTCTACTATGAGCATGTATTATTTCAGAATTAGAAAAACAGTAACTTTATTCTTCAAAAAATATCATGCAACATGGCCTTTCGAAGCCCTCTAGGTAGAACATTTTCCTAAACTCAGCAAAAATTAAATTGGGCCAAATGAAATGAATACCGTACTCTCAGTTTTGTGACCTCAGGCCCACGGGCCCCGCGCCGGCCCGTGCCTTACCTTGTGATAAAAAGCTGCTCCCGTGAGCACCATGGACACCTCGTTAGTCCACTCAGACTCATACTTCCACTTGTTCATCTCATGGTCCCAGAGATGCAGGCGACCGGGGTAACCCACCAACCGGTCAGGGAATTCCCGCCAGACCTAAGGACAGAAACACACCGACAATCGATTCCCAGTTCAGCCACAAGCAAGCACAGCGAGTGTGAAGTTATCCAAACAGGTGCGGACAGACTCCAGAGGTTCACATCTTCACTGAGGTCAGAACAGGCTCCTGAAGATGTTCTTTTGAACAGGTGCTAGTCTTCTGCCTATATTCAGAGACAAATGTTGATTCTGATTTCCTCCAAAACTTCCTGTGCTTGCTTGGAAATTTCAAATAATGTGGAGTAAAAGCTTAATGAATTGGGCCAAGGTAGGTAATTACTCAGAGAACACACAAATGAAGAAAAAATAGAACACTGCAACTAACTCAACTGGTGTGATTTCTACTACATTTCGGTGATCGTGAAAACTTACAAAGTCTGTGTTTCTAAAAATACATAAATAACTATTTCTCTGGAGCACGCAGCTAGCCATTCTCATGACCTTCAAGAAAACTTAATATACTGAGGAGTATAGAGAATTTGTCTGATTCTATAATTTATAACATATTTGGAAACAATATTTGATTTCCATATTTGAAAATGCCCTTAACTACAGTTTTGCTAAACCGAATTTGGTAATTTGGGGTGGGATACTTCCAATACCTTTCCCCACGTATTTCTGTAGAATTTAGTTTAACCTTCACAGGACAAGTTCATACCATTAACGAGTGAGTGCGGACAACGTGCCAGCTGTCCACGCGGTGGGCTTTCCAGCACCAACTCCTTACCCTTGACCAGACCTCTGAGCCGCAGAGTCCCGAGGACCCACTCTTCTCTCCGTTAAACTCTCTAAGTAATGGCATCGAGCTCCAATCACTTTAAATACCATGTACAATCTAATGACCTCTAAGTTTATGTTTGGCCCAGAACGTGCTTGAGATAACCAACGACTTACTCAACATCTTCCACTGAGTAAACAATAGGCAACTCCAACTCAACATATCCAAAGCGTAACTCTTGGCTCCGTATCCCCAGGTAAGCCATTCCCTCCATCTTCTCCATCTCAGTAGGTCTCTACTTCATTGTTCAAGCCTAAACGCTAGGAGTCAGTCTTTATTCCTCCCTTTTCTTTTTCCTCTTTCCCTGCATCCACCCACCGTAGGGCCGGCTAGCTCTCCTGACCACCTGTTGCCATTCTTCCCAGTGCCCTCTCTAGCCCACGCCACCCTCATCTCTCACCTGGTCTGTCCCTAACTTATCTCCTTGCTTCCACTCTTGCTCTTCCAAACCATTATTAAGGAATATTTCTAAGACAATGTTAGGGTATGCTGTACAGGATAATTCAGCCAGGGGGCTCTATCCTATTTTCTACACACAGAAATTTTAAACTTACATTATTTTCATTACATATTTACCCATATGTGTTATTTTCCACTTATGTATATATGTATATGAATAAATAATAATACAAGAATAAACTCTGAGTTTCACGTACTAACAACTATAAACCTACTTTTGCCCCTCCCTGTATATGTAAGTCATATGGTCATATGCCGCAGCAACCAGAGGCTTCCCTGACACCCAGGTGTCCCTGAGTCCAGGGAGGACCCTTCATTTCATCCCCAAGTACAGAGCCAGCATACCAGCACTTCCCTGTGTCACCTCGCTAGGGCTGTTGTGACATAGTGACACAAACTGGCTGGCTTAGAACAACAGGAACCTCCAAGTCCGAAGTCAAGGTGTTGGCAGGGCCCTGCTCCCTCGGAAACCTGCAGGGGAAGGACCGTTCCTGGCCTCTGCCGAGTTCTGCTGTTGGCTGTCAGTCTTTGGCATTCCCTGGCTCACACATGCATCCCTGCAAACCTCCATCTTCACAGGACCTTCTTCCCTGGGTGTGTCTCTGTGGCCAATTCTCCTGGACTATGGCCCACCCAGTGACCTCATGTTAGTTTGATTACCTCTGAAAAGATCCTATTTCCAAATAAGGTGACTAAGAGTTAGAATGTCAACGTATCTTTTTTAGAGGGATGCACTTCACCCTGTAACATTCACCCTCAAAATCTTTAAATGTTTCCCCCCAAAACAAAACAAAAAAATGGATTCCTATTGACTAAGAATAACATCCAAACTCTTCAGCATACTCTAAAGGGTCTGCCCAGACTTCAATCTCCTTTCTTACCACGCTCTCTCAGATTTCAGTGGCGTTGCTGTTCTTTAACCAACCGTGACTACATTTTTAGCCCTTTGCACTTGCAACTTCTGACTGCAGTGTTCCCCCAGCCTTCAAAAGGCTGGTTCCTGCTCATCAGCCAGGTCTTGGCTTAGATGTGCCTGCTTGGAGAGGCCCTTTCAGACCCTCTCCAAGGTAAACCCCACCCCCCCACCAGCCATTCTCCATCCCATCTCCTCACCTTATGCTTTTCTTCACCAAACTTTTTTGGAAATTGTTCTTGTTATGTATTGTTACTTATCTATTATCTATTTCCCTTCCACAGAATGTAAACTGCACGAGGACAGAGTCTGTCTTACTCACCATGATGCCCGACGCACACACAAAGAACAGTGCGGGCACACGCCGGCATTCCACACGCACGTGCCGAATGCACGAACCGGCAGAATCTCAGCAGGCGAAGGCTGAGAATGAAAGAACGAGGCAAAGAGCCTTTCTCTGTTCCTCACAGCCAGAGCCAGCACCCTCCTTAATTCAGAAAGGATGTCTGCAACAGTGCTCATCAGCCGGTACCATTAATAATAACGTGATACCCTTTGTGTGCGAAGGTCACAGCAATAATTCACCGTCACTAAAGCACATGTTTTAAATTGCTTTTCCAGAAGCAGGTAAAGGGATATTTGCTGAGTCATTACGCTGTCTTGCTCAGTCCTCCTTGTGATCATCTTCTACGTGCTTTTTAGGTGATGTCTGACTTGGGTCTTGAGCCCAGTCTGGACCTGTAAAAAGAGCTTTCCTTTGTGTGAAACCAGCTCACCTAATGGGCACTCAGACCCACAGCCTTGGCCTCATTAACACGATGCCGTACCCAGCAGAGTTAACCGGCCACAGGCATCATCCTAATAGCTGCAGACAAATGAACCCATGTCAAACATTTCCTCAGATGTGTACTGCTGCTGCTCTGTTCTCGGCTCTGGGGTTTGTATTTCAGCAGATTAAAATAATATGATACTATTCCCGTTTCACAGAGCCCAGAGCCACGACGCAGCATGGAAGCTGTAACGTCTGCTCAGTTTGTGGCCCTGGGCAGTCTCCATGAAAAGGCATGGCCGGTTTCCTTTGCTCAGCACCAAGCACCTGCCTGTTCGAGTCACACTGGTACAACACTCACCCACGCACCCCAATGGAGTTAAAGAGGTTCCTGAAGGGCTCCAAGCACAAGGAACTACACATTAGGGACAGGTGAGGTGGAGGGAGACAGGGAGGTATCCATTCAGTGGGAACCACCGACAGATGGAAGCCACACCCCCGCCCCTTTCCTATGAGTCAACACAGCTCCGTAATCCATGCAAAGGAAGTTAAGATCATTTTCCCAAGGGGTTCTTCTTCAAGCGCCCATGTCCAGCAATAATAGTAATATTGGCTCAGTTTTAAGGTTGAATGCTCTTAATATTTCAGTCCTCTTCCTGTTAGCTGAAGCCACTTATCAGCATTCTCTCCAGAGGGACTTAATTTGGTGACACTGGGTCACAGAATGCTAAACTCTGCTGCTCTAAAAGCATCAGAGGTGTCCTGAATTTCAGATTCCTTTGGAGCCTTTAGTGAGTGCCGCTCCTCACGCGGGGCCTCTCTGCCCTTGACTTACTCCAGGCAGCTGGATACAATCAAGATACCATCCTTGTCACTTCATCTATAACTCCGCAGCTGACTGCAGGATCAAAACGGAGTGGAACAGAGGGGACGGGCCCTCTAATCGAGGCCCAGTGGAGCACGGAGTTGATTATGTGCGCAGTAAAGCATTTTCCCAGCCAGAAGAGTGAGAACTCAAACGCTGGCCCCTCTCCTCTTGCCTACCCACCTCGTACTCTGCTGTGACTTTTTCCATTTCATTTCAGGAAAATACTCTGGGGTCAGCCTTTCGACATTACTAACAAGTGCCTGTATATACCATAGCGTGGGCAGTTCCAACTTCACGTCTTGTCCCCCTGGTTCTAGTACCAGTGCTTCCACAGCTCTCTCAAGTCACAAAGCCGTCGTTCCATTGTTTGCATAGACTACTGACGGTCTGTGTGTCCTCCCCTATTTTTCATTGCTCGCATCTTTGAGGACAAAAGCCTGTGTCCATTATAAAAAACTCTAGGCCTTGGTTAGAGGCTCGGCAGTAATCTGAATAGTCCTTGCATGTGGGGCCAGAGGTTGTAACAGCCTAATACCATCCTTCAAATGTTTCCTTCCCATCTAATTTTTATAATTTTGGTCCTCTTACCAGCATTATGAAAACTTTCCCCTCTGGACTCCCAGATGTGATCACTTGGCTCTTTTGGGAGTTATCTATTTGTTTTTTAATTGTTAAGCTTCCCGAGGACTTTTGTGGCTCCCCAGCACCAGAAGATCAAATGAAGGAGAATTTGTTAAAGGCACAGGAGGCACACAGCCTAGATTGCCCCTACAGAAGCACAACGGGGGACAGGGTTCCCACAGACGCAGGACTAGCTCTGCCACTGACGGGCAGGGCAGCTGACCGTTCAAGCTGTCCTGCTTTCCTCTTGCCATCTGCAAAATGAGGGGTTGGGGTAGGCGACCTCTCATGTCCTTTTAGGGCTAAAATCTTGTATCTTCCTCCTTACTGAGCTATTTCTGAGGAAACTAACTCATTCCTTATAGTCAGTTGCAAGTTATAGGTTTCTAAATAGCATGGCCTGCATTATTTAACTTTGTTTAAAAATGCCATACGCATATGGGTACCTAATAAATGTTCCTGAAAAGAGGATAATGCACTATATTCTAAGCCAGCTTAGAGAATGCATTTTAAACTCAGGGTGTGTGCTAACCACAGCCACATTCAGGAAGCTGACTGGGGGAGAAGGGGGAAGATGGAGCCACAGGTGGTGCCCATCTGGGACACACAATTAGGAATCACGGGTCGGCTCTAGGAGAAAAGCAACCCTCTGAAGTGGCTGCTACGGTTAGCACACTTTCAAAGGCGCAGCTCCTCAGGGATAGCGCTACTGGGTGAGAAGGATGCCACATGCACTAGGGTCTGTGAGCCAAGAGATGGACTGAGGAGTGGTGAGTTAAGGACAGGTCCACGGCACACGGATCGGGCAGGGCTTCATTTCTCTCCTCGCGCACGCCCCCGAGTTTTGTCAGTACCTAGCTATCCAAGTGGAGGCGAACTCTATGAAGCAGCCAGACCCTCTGGTCACATGCTTGGGTCGGCGTGGCAGAGCTGCAAGGAACCAACCCAACTCGCGAATGTCTTTGAATGACTAGTCCTTCAGGCTTGTGTGCATGCTGCCCAGATGGGAAGGGGTAGCTGGCTGGGTTCCAATTCCTAGCTGGTTTCCACAGAGGAGCCAGTGATCGGATTCACTCTCAGCCCTCTGGGAACAAAGCTCACCTTTTATACTTGGAATTTCCTGAAATACGAATGGAGGGACTGATTGGCTTCATTTTCAGCTCATGCTTTTCATTACACTGGTGGCCGGCAGTTTTTGTCAAGGGGGTGCTTTGCAAAAAGCCAAAGAGCCTTTGTCCATGCCTGGGACACAATCAAATGCTGATGTTAGACACCTAGAGCAAAGCAGCCCCGAAGCTGTCACCTGGCGTTCCCTAGCGCTGACTGGGTTTGACCAGGGCATGCGCACGCTGCCACGTATTGAGGTTTACCTGTTAGATCACACCGGTCCGCCTGAGAGACCTTTCCAACCTAAGGCGGGATTCTGCTTAAAATAAGCCAAGCGGGAAAACCGGTCTCTCGGTGAGGCTTCTGGAGTTTGGGCAGCAGCCCTGTTTTGCCCCAGTGTGGCTGGAGGTTAATACGTGGTGCCGGGGACAGGATCTCCAATCCCTCTAAGTTCCTGCTTCACGCCTGGGGCTGTGATGAAGGCAAAGAGACAGTCTGAAGTTGGCCACAGTGGACCGAAGCCTGTGTGCTAGTAAACCTTTCACCAGTTGCCGCCGTTAGGAGGACACAGCTGGGAAGGTGGCTTTGGAACACTCGCCTCCTCCTTGTATCCGTACCAGCGCACAGGATGGCATGCTCACGTGGCTTCTGCAGACGGTCGGAGAAGAGGCACACTTCGATGGTCTGGGCTGCTGACCCCTGCCCACACTGTCTCAGAGCTGCGATCAGAGGTCATTTGACCCTGTCCCCTCACTGTACAGATGAGGAAACTGAGAGCTAGAGAGGAAGTGGCGGTCCCCAGGTGACACGGCTCCTTCCGGCTGGGTCCTGCCTGCCAGTCCAGCCGCCTCCTCATGAAGCTGCGGTTTCCCACTCGTCTGATTCTGAAAAGCACCGCACCTCCCCCAGCTCCGACCCTCACTTATAAACAAAGAAGTCAGACGGTGTTGTCTTCTGTCGCACGAGCGTCATCCTCAGCCCTGTGACGCTCGTGGCAGAGATGGTAAAGACGTCCGCGCATGCCGAATGACCAAGTGGAGAAGAGGGGACGAGCTGGGGAAAATGACAAACCCCTCTGGTCTCAGCAGTACTCATCTTCCAAAGCTGAAGGCTCTTCATGAATGTGGTTTCCATTTAGCAGAGAGCCACATGCTCACACCATTAAAAGGAACTGCCGTCAGCTGTGTAGCAAACTAGCGAGATTCCACATGTGACATCCCCAGGCCTACTGGAACCTTGTAATCTGTGAGGCTCTGGGGCAGAGAGGGATACAAGCAAAAAGCAGCTGAACCAAAGATTAAGCTGCACGACGATTTTTCATGAGGCAATGAATCCCTTGAGAGACAATAAAGAAGGAAAGAGGAGACGTGAGAAGGAAGAGGTGGGTCAGGACAGAGCCGTGGGTGTTCTGGGTTCGTGCCCCTTAAGGCCCGCTAAACGTGAAGTCATTTTCACTCCCCTGAGCTCCACTCCAATGGAGGGCACACTATTTCGAAGTCTGGTCCCCGGGGTTGTTTAATGGCGTTAAAAGAATAGTGATCATAAGCCAAATGGCTATTCGCTTTCATTCCTGCACGAGTGGAAACTGAGACTTCAGTTTTTATAAACAACCGTTGTTGAGCCTTCAAAATTTCAAGTTGATTTAGTTTTCTTCTCACTATAGGAAGGGAGGAAGTGGCACTGACCACAGACCCTGTAATCCCGGCTGACTTCAAGGCATAATAAGTGTGGTTCAAAAAAAATTTCTTACTGACTTACTTCATCACAATGCCCTGTATGTGGGCTTCGATGTGCTTCGATCCCAGAACCCCTCGGTGGAGAGCCAAGCAGCAGTCTTTTGAATTAATTGTTTATATCCCACCTATTAGCTGCCACCCAAATGATTCGGGGTGGCTCACAAAAAAGGCAAAATCTTCCATAAAGTCCAAACTTTATGGAAGATGATGATGCAAAACAGATGATGCTCTTACCAGCATTAAAAAAGAACCCAGAGAGTTCCATCTACCTTAAAAACACCGAACCCTTGGCCCTACCCTGACCCATCTCCTGACCTCGAATCCCAGAAATGCAATCCACCAGCAAGCCAAAGTCATAGAGATGGCCAGACCTGAGGATTCCTACTAATTCACTTATGCATTTAACCCACAGGTATCTATTGACCTACCACTGTTTTCAAAATTGAACATTTTATTTTGAGGTGGCTGCAAATTCAAAACAAGTGAAAAAAAAAAGCAGAGATCCTGCGTACTCTTCACCTAGTTCTCCCCAAGGCAACATCTTGCAAATCTGGAACGCCCTCCCACGACATGGTGCTGATGTGGGGACAGTCGCGATCCGCAGCACTTCATCACCCAGGCCCCCCGCCCCCCCGCCCCCCAGTGATCTTCCATAGACACTCTCCCCGTCCAGATTCCCTCTGGCGACCACCAATTTGCTCTCCGTCTCTATAATTTTGTAATTTCAGCTACATAAATGGAACGATCCAGTACGTAATCATTGGGATTAGCTTTTCCACTCAGCACAATTCCCTGAAGATTCAGCTAAACTTGTCCCTTTTTCTCGCTGAGTAGCAGTCGGCAGTATGGATGTACTAGTTTAACCATCTACACACTGAAGGACGTCTGGGCTGATCCATGTGTGGCCATTACAAACAAAGCTGCTACGAATTTGTGTGAACACAAATTTTCATTCCTTTGGGATAAATGTCACCAAAAGTGCAACTGATGGGTCACATGGCAGTGCTGTGTTGACTTTCATAAGAAACTGCCAAACCTGTTTCTCCAGGATGGCGGCGCCCTTTCACATTCCCACCAACGTATGAGTCATCCAGTTTTTCAGCAATTTTACCAGTATTTGGTGTGGTTGCTATTTTTCTTTTTTAAACATTAGCCATTCTGACAGGTATAGAGTGATCTATAAATTTTGGCTTTAATTTGCATTTCCTTAATGGTTAACAACGCTGCCATCTTTTCGTGTGCTATCTGCCACCTGTATATCCTCTTCCGTGACATGCCCATTCATGTCCTTTGCCCATGTTCTCAGTGGATTGATTTCTTTTCTTCTTTTTTTTACTGTTGAGTTTTGAGAGTTCTTTATACATCCTGGCTGCCGTCCTTTGTTGTAGTTTTCAAATATTTCCTCTCTCTTTTCATCCTCTTCAAAAGGTCTTTCCCAGAGAAGTTTTTTTAATTCAAGGAGGCCCAATTTATCAATTTTCCCTTTTATGGATTATGTTTTGGTCTTCAGGCTAAGGAGTCTTCGTTTAAGCAGAGATCCCGAAGACTTTCCCCTTCAGTTTGTTCCAAAAAGCTTAAAGCTTTATGTTTACATTTAAGTCCACGATTCCCTTTCAGTTAATTTTTCTATAAGATGTGAGTTTTAGATCAAAGTTAAATTTTTGCCTATGGATATTCAATTCGCCCATCACCATGTGTTGAAAAGGCTATCTTTCCTCCACTGAATTGTGTTTGCACCTTTTGTCAAAAAAGGAGTTACCCCAACTATTTTTAGGGACTGTCTTACACTTCAAAGAGTGAATACAAAAATAAAGCATATATCTTGTTGCTAAGGAGCTTATCACTTAGAAAAGCTAGTGACATACGCATGAAACGCAGGAAGGGTAGAGGAGAACGTACAGAAGAGTGGAGAGGACAGGCTACTCCTGGGTTGGGGGTGGGAAAGCAGGGAATAGGGAAAAGCTTCATGGATTTCATTCCGAGGGAGGAAAATTAAATGATAAAGTTAGGATTGAGATTCTCATGGCCCCCAGTCAGATAAGTAAGCACAAAAATGACTCTGCTGTCTGTTTAGCAGGCCAAGAAGTGGAAGATGAGGATTCTCTACCTAACACAGAATAGGGAGTTATTTAACTTTGAACAACTCGTTATTTTACTCATAGAAACCACACAGGAGAAAATTCAGTGTCCAGACACGTTGAGTTCACTCACTCGGTCAGTCAGCGCTCACTGAGCATGGAGTGTGTGCTGAGCACGAGGCGCGGGGCAGTTAGCAGGGCAGTCACGATCCTGTCTGAATGAAGAGCTCTAGCTCTACCGGGCGGTGGGGGTGGGGGGGGGGGGTCCAGTCCAGCCCCAGATGTGCGCTGTGGGTGTCGTCATGCATTTAGTTGTAAGGAGTCCGCCCCCTCCTTCCTGCTCTAACAGCAGAGTATCACCATTTACTGTACTTTGCTGTGTATAATGCGCACCTTTTTGCCCACATTTTTGAGGGAAGACTAAGGATGCGCATTATCCATGGGTAGTACCTGAAATGCCTTGTATCTGTTTTTGTGCTTTATAATTATTTGTTACATAAAACTTCTTGTACCATAACATGTTCAAAAATAAACACTAAAATTCCTTTGTAATACAAAAAGCAAGTATCTAAAAATGAATTAAAAATTTAGTTAAAAAATTAAAGCAAAATATTTTTTTCCCTGAAAGTTTGGGCCCAAAATGTGGGTACACATTATACATGGGAGAGCATTATATATGCAAAATACGTAATCTGCACTTCTGCCCCACCCCTCAAACCTCCAGCTCAACACAAAGGCTGCCTGGGAACGTAGATATACTACTTTTAAAGGCTGCCAACTTGGCCTAGAGGAGCCACCAGGTAGTGGCGAACACAATTCATGGGAGCCCCGGGCACCATTCTTGAGCACTGAGCCATCGACGTGACCTAAGAGGTGAGCTGCGAGTGTCACAGGCTAGTTCACCTTGCTTTCTAGAGACTCATTTTCTCAATCGTGACATTTCTGAGGGCAGGGGACTACTCGGATCTTTTAGGGTTTTTCCTTATTCTTCCAAAATGTGCAATTGCTACATCTAATGCAATAACAATCACCAACCATGGGCTCAAACTCAAGATTTTGCAAGCAGTTTTGCAACCAGCAATGCACAATGCAGCTTCACTTTTGGGAGCCACAGAGAATGTTCCGGAACGCTGTTGGCGCTGCCCCCCTGAGAGAGCTGCTGGGAGAGTTCAGGGCCTGGATGCCGCTGTGGCTTTCATTTCCCCTGGCCCTAGGCCAAGTCCTGCTCACACACCTCCTTTAAGCATCTCTATCAAAATCAAGGCAGATAAGCAGCCCATGAAAGACAAATTCCCTATATCCCCAAATCAGAAGCCAAATCCTGAAGCTCTGAATTCCTGGAGCAGACCAAGTCTGTAATCAATCCCAATGAGACAGCAGGCAGCTTTTGGAACAATAACCCTCCAACATATGGATCCTTTCAGGGTTGGAATATCACCGCAGTTATCTCCGTCTGAATGGGGGGCGGAGTATGCATTCTTTAAACCGTCAAGTGTACCAACACCTCTTTAACCATCTCACATTATACGCACTGGTTCTTGAGCACAAAGCTAGGAAGCCAGGTGGCCCCGATGGCACTGAGGCAGGAAGATGCTGAGAACGGTGAGGGGCACACAGGGCCGGGAGGTCAGGGGCGCTCTCTCCTCACCAGCACCGCCTGGTCCAAAGCAAGCACGGAACATGCACTGAAACCAACTCCCCGGACTTCTTCCGTGTGGGCGTCTGTGAGGAGACACCCTTCCACGGAAGGCTGTGCCACAGGGAAACGTGCTCCCCTCTCTTTGGGCGCCTGAGCCCCTCGCCCTGCATTTGATGTTTTATTCATGGCTATGTAAACAAATTCTGAGCTTGTTATTTTCAATGTGCTCAGTGGGGAAGAAAAAAGTGTCACTCTATTATAATTCCCAACTGGGTGCTTTTTAAAATGATCACATGTTATTTCACAGTTCAGCATACATATTCGATTTCCTTCCCTTAATATTTGTTTGACTTATTCTCCGGTGGGGACTGGGTGCTTTGGAAACCTCTCAGAGGTCAGCCCTCACCGCAGCCTCTCTCAGCACCTCCGCGGGCTTCTGGCCGCTGCTCGGGCTCTTCTTTCAGCAGCTCTTGCTGCTGCGGCCGCACACAACAACTATTTTCCCTGCAGGTCCCCTGAGTCTTGGGGTGTAAATCAATGCAAGCTGGACACAGGACAGACTGAACAGATTATTCAGTTCCCCCGCAGGCTGCAGACAGGGAGCCCGAAGCAATGTGGAGCACACCCCAGGGAGACAAGTCTCTGAGAGGGAAGACTCACCGCTGGCCAGAGCCTTCCACGCGTCTCCTTGAGAGAGGTTCTGACCATACACCGTGGGCAGGGGCGCTCACAGAAACCAGCCATCTGACCCATTCCCTCACCCAAAGATGGCAATCTCTAAGCGGCAACTCTTCAGGGACTTCAGAAAAGTGAAAAACAGAAGTAAAGACAGACACATGTCCTTTCCAATATTCAGTATTGTGCCCATACATGCCCAGGCCCCGGAAAGGTGCTCAGAGGGGACTGTCACTCACTCACTCAGGCATAACTCACAGGCTCCAAGAGAGCTACAGCCATCAGCTTCTGCAGATTCTTAATGAAGAGGGTTCACCACAAGCCCTGCGAAAGGGAGAGTTTTCAAAAGGTGCCACTTTGGCAAAACGGTTCTAACTGCCTTGTAGAGCTTTAGTGTCAGCCCCTAAAACTGCCCCTCTGGAACAGCTTCGGCGAGGTTTGACACTGTGGGCACCAAGAACGGGCAGGCTCTCGGGGACTCTCAGTGCCCATGGGGACTCCTGGATGGGCTCTGTTATCCAGCCAAGAGAAGGACATACTTCAATTGCCCATCTTTCCACACCCACAGGGTCGAGTCAGCCAAGAGGTCAAGGAATGGAAATCTCAGGGGCTGGTTCTCACTGAAGGCTGAGCCACTTCCAGTAAGGAACCATTGACCCGCTCCAGGGATGTCCCTGCATCTGGGCCCTCCTTTGGGGACGCTCCCTTTTTATCAGTCTTGCTACGCAAGAACTGAGGCTCTTGGTGCGCTAGGTGACCTCCAAGGGTAAGTCTGCTCTAGAGCCCTTGGCAGGGTGAGGTAGTTGGTTCCATGAATCATAAAGAAAAACCTTTCATTTTTACAGTTAAATGACAATGAAAACCCTGCTTATTAGGAAAGGAATTGTAATGGATGGTTTTATTCTGTATCAGAAATATTATGGTAATTCTGAGTCCTCCGGGGAATGTAAAATGTTTTTCAATTAAAAGATACATTTGAAGGAGAGGATTTTATTTGTAGATGGTTACAATAATATTAGCCAAATTAATGAATCTATGTTGGATTGGTCTCCAATAAATCATATTTAAAAAAAAAAGAAAAAGAAAAAGAAAAACCTTTCAGAAGAGGCCCTCCCTGGATCCCCAACAAAACCGAGCACACTTCCACCTTCAGGGCTCTGAGGCTTAACATTTGGGAGGAAAGCAGTTTATGTTGTATCAGAAGGCTCATCTCCTCGGGTCTGTGAGAAACAGTCTTCAGTCCCAGTCCAAGGCTTGTTTTACATTAATTTGTTTCCCAGACCTGGTATCTGTGGCATTTTCACTGGCAGAAATCTCAGAGAGGGGCGAACAGAAGAACAGAGATAGTTGGTTTGGGTTTTTTTTAAAGTTATCTGCCTGCTAGCTTTAAAAAGAGATTATTATGAAGTCTAATTCTATGATAGGTTGTTTCTTTCATCTCTCCTAGTGAAAAAGGAAAATATGGGATAGTTCATTTAGAATCATATATTTTATCATCTCTCCCCCTCTCCCTGGATAAATATATAGATAACTATAAATGTTACTAATTATGTTCAAAATGTAACTGTTCATAGAGCCTCAGCTCTGGAATTCTCCAATTGGCTGAGCTCCTTCATCACAAATTAAATCTAAGCTATGTGTAAGCCTGTCTTTTTTTCTCCTTGGTCTTCAAGCCATTTGCACATTAAGTTTTCGATTTTCCATGACCACTGTCTACCTGGCCTTTCCCTGTGTTCCCTCTCTGTCATCTCTAGTCCAGCCTGTGAACCCCTCTACGAGCCTACAAAATCCCTTCACCCCCTTAAACTTTTCAGCTTGTCTACCAGCTGGCCCTATGTCACCTGACCAACCTGGCGTCCACTGTTACCCCAAACACGAGTTCCACGCTCACCACGTCAGTCTGCTCCTGACCTCCCTGTGCCACCACACACACCGAGCTCACTCTCACTTTGGAGTCTTTCCTCTTGGTGCTTCCAATACCAGGAACCCTCAAAGATGGTTTTATGTTCTCATGGAAAAAACGGGGCCGTCCAGGCTATTTTGCCGTGTTCCTAGGATTCTTTGAGAGTATATATACTTGCCGTTGCCTTGGGGAGTTGTGAACAAAATAATACAAATAAATTCTCAACCTTTATTAGCACCCAAGAGGTTTGACCAGCCTCTCCCGCCCACGAGATACTCAGGCAGTAAAAGGAAGCAAAATGTTAGGCATTTCGTGCAGCTAACACACAGCTGGCTCTTAGGCAAGCCCACTCCCCACGTGAAGGACTGACTTTATAACCAGCATTACTAGCCAAGAGAGTTTCACATCTCTCAGGTGAAAAATGTTCGACACTTAAGCACTACTAATAATTTTTATGGTTGGAAATGAGGATCAAAGTATGAAGGAAAAATAAATTCATGGGCTCATATATTCAGCCAAGTCTGCCTGGCTCATTTTCTGCCACATGTTTTAATGGTCTCTCTAAAAGGCAGGGGAGGGGAGGAAGAAAAGTTGCATTTTATTTCCCGGCTCTTTAGGTCTGAAATAAAAGCAGACAGACTTGGGTTAAAAAAAAAAAATCAAACATTTGAGTAACACTATACACTGCTACTGTTCCCTCAGGAGTTCCTTGCAAATGAGTATCAAGAACTCAATAGATACTTTCCTGGTAAAATACATAAACAGATAAATAAATTATTCCAGGCTGAAAAGAATTTCAACATCTGGCAGCTCACTGGAGCTTGTCAAACAACTCAGAAACACACAGGGCCAGAGAAGATCATTCTTTAGCTCCCGACTTCGGGGCTGGCGAGGGAATGTAACGTTTCTCAAAGCTCTTTGCCTTCCAGCAGGGAATATGACCCATTTAAACAGGCAAATGACCCCTGTGTTTTCTTCCAATAAAACAAATAATGATACCGGGCATTAGGTCTCAAATCCTAATGTCTGTGTGCTCAAGGCACAGACACTGGAAGAAAAAAGGCCTTACGTTTAAGGGTTCTATTCAATGAACATTTAACACTTTAAAGAAAGAACTTAACCCCTTTGCACCTCAGTTTGCTCAGCAATGAAGTGACAGGATTGCTGATCTCTAGGTCCCTTTGTGTTCTGAACTTTTGGACTGGGGTGCAACGAATGCTTAACAGGCATGCTGGGATTCTGCTCCGTTCAGCCAGGTGGGCAGGGAGGCCTGCCGGGGGCCCGCCCAGTGCCGCAGCCTTGTCAGTGTACCGCAGTACACAGCATTAACACCGTCTGTTGGAGCGGCGGTGTGACACTGCTGTGGTCCTGATAATTTCCTCCTAGAAAGGGACTCTAGGGCTCACTCTCATTTTCAGGCTAATGGAAGATCTTCCCCAGGGAGATGTCCCCCCACCGTTCCTCTTCCCTCTTACATCAGGCCCATGTTTCCTTCTCAAAGCTTTGTGCAGTGTGCAATCGCAGCTGCCCCTCTGTCTCTGCCCTATGTCCCTTAAGCAAACCATGAAGCCTGTTGCTTTAAAACAGCAAATCTTGCCCTGGCCAGGGGCTCAGTTGGTTGAAGGATCGTCCCAGACACCAAAAGGTGGCAGGTTCAATCCCTGGATGGGGCGAGTATGGCGACAACTGATCGATGTTTTTCTCTCATGTCGATGTTTCTCTCTCTCTCCCCCTTCCTCCCTCTAAAATCAATCCTGCAGTTGTTGATTGAAGGATCTCCTAGTAAGAGATCTATTATCCTTCCAGTAAATATATCCTCAAGTGAGGATTAAAAAGATTTTTTAAACGACCAATCTCTGTTGATCAGTGCTTCCGTGCCTCTAACCAAAGCACTGCCCTACATCGCCCTCAGGTCTGCACAGAACACGATGGGACCCTGGCGCTTGAATCTACGTGTCAGGCCTCAGAAGAGGCATCTCCAGAACCACAATGAAAACAGGCCGTGGTTCACCACACGTTGCTCTGCTCGTGCTCCATTGATTGAAGTCACTGCTGGATTCTCCCTTTGGCTCCAGATATGCTGCTGGCCATCAACTCAAAACACCCCTGGATCCTCCCACATGCAGTCTTCCTGGGTTTCACAGGAAAGTGAAGGATTTCACCACTTTGGATGCACGGAAGTGTAGTACTTTTCCACACGGAGCCACACTTTAAAGGTCTGTCTATACATCCCATCCCGTGGACAGGGATTTCAGGAAGTCATCTGGTCTATTCTTCTGGCCCCAGGCAGTACTAGCAAAAGCGCTCTAGCTGCTGGAAGACTGCCGGCTTCCCCTTCCTGAAAATGCCCAGACGGGAGACGGCTCTGTCTCTCCAGGTTCCTCTAAAGATTCTTTGGAGCCACACACAGAAAGGTCTTCTGCATGGCTTCTCCTTGATTCTCACATATTAAACACTGTGTTTGAGCTGTTTTTTCTTTTCAATTTAAACTAGGATAAACTTGAACTTAACTACTACAGAAATGATAAAGGCTGTCGGAAAAAACACAAAGAAAGGGAGATGCCTATTTGAGGGAGCAAGCAGGGCAGTGTTTCAATGACATTAAAATTACAAGTGCTGAGGCAACTAACCTTACTTAATTGACCTACTAAGATCATTAAATCAGCAACTGCAGAATCTGTACTCTTTCAGGAGCACATGAAACATTTAACAAAATCTTTCTCTTCCTGGGTCATACAGTCTCAATACATTTCACAGATTTAAAATAATTTGAGTACATTTTCTGAGCACAGCAGAATCAAATCAGAAATCAGTAAGAAAAAGGTAACTTTAAAAACTGGCAAAAGTAAGAACTGTCAGAAATCAAGTTGAATGGAAGTCCGACAACCATGGAATTAAAAAAGCGCATCCATCCGGACTGGTAGGAAGGGCGGAGATGCAGAATAGGCTGGTCCCACATCCACGTGTGGTGGATAAAAATTCGGGAAGGATGTCTCCATCTCAGGAGCAGAGAGTCCCAGCCCCACACCTGCCCCCCACCTAGGGTTCCAGTGCCAGAAAGATAAGTCCCCATAACTTCTGGCTTCAAAAATTAGTGGGGACTGAGTTGGTAGAAGAAACCACTGGAGTTCCAAGCAATTCCTCTTAAAGAACCCACACACGGACTTACACATACTCACTCCCTCCCTCTGAGCTCCAGCACCAGGGTAGCAGCTTTAAAAGCATCACTGGTATACAGGGAGAGACTGAATTGTCTGGCAGACACCACTGTCCCTTTTCTGAACCCTCCCCGCACAGAGCCATAGAGCCGGCAGACTGGTGCTGTATCTGAGACTCCATCAACCTGGCTAACACTGTTTGACCCATCATGGAGATCCCCAGAGACTCCATCCCACCCGACTTACAGGCCCACCCAAGCTGCTTTTCCATATGAGTGGCTGGTCTTGGCTCATGCTTCACAACTTCCTAAATCCTCTCAAACAAGCAACAGCCAGCCTCCGTGAGTCCCTAGCCCCCATACCTCTTGCTAAGTGGCCTCAGGCCAGGCACTAGCAGCAACCAATCTGGATTCAAAGCTTGGCTTCACCTGGGAATCTCCAAGCTCTGCTCAAGCAGCAGCCATCTCAGATTGTTTTATAGCCCAGGCAGGGTGACCCTGGGAAAAACACAGGTGGGGGCTGAACTTGGCCTGCGCCACCTGGGTAAACCCCAGGGCCTACACACCCACATCAGAAGACCACCACCCTGTCCCCACAAAGCTGATCATCCATGGAGGGCGAAGGTTGGTGGTGGTCAGTGGTCATGGCCAGTCCTTGAAGCTGACTGGCCTGGGTAAACCCCTCCCATTGATCTGCCAAGAGCAACCAAGGCTCAACTACAGAGGAGGGTGTACTCAGTCCACACAAAAAGTGCACCTCGAGTACCCAGCTTGGGTGATGGGGAGGCTGTACCACTGGACCCTACAGGTCACCTACTACATACACTAGCCCACACTACCAACTCACAGAGTCAAAGCAGCTCTACCTAATACATAGAAACAAACACAGGGAGCCTGCCACAATGAGGAGACAAAGAAACTTGGCCTAAATGAAAGGACAGATCAAAGAAAAAGAAGTAAACAAACTGGAGATGAGCAATCTATCAGGTGCAGTTCAAAACACTGGTTATAAAGATGCTCAAGGAACTTAGTGAGGACCTGAACAGCCTAAAAAAGATTCTGTCAGAAACAAAGGGTACACTAATTAAAATAAAAAACAATTTACAAGGAAACAACCATAGAGTGGATGAAGCCGAGAATCAAATGAAGGATTTGGAAGATAAGGAAGCAAAAAAAACCCCAATCAGAACAACAAGAAGAAAAAAGAATCCCCCAAAACTGAAGAGAGTATAAGCAGCCTCTGGGATAACTTTAAGGTTCCAACATTCACCTCATGGGGGTGTCAGAAGGAGAAGAAAAAGAGCAAGATATTGGAAATCTATTTGAAAAAATAATGAAAGAAAACTTTCTTGATTTGGTGAAGGAAATAGACATACAAGTCCAGGAAGCACAGAGAGCACTTTGATGGTTGCCAGATGGTGGGGGGGGGTGAAGGGGTGAGGGGATTGAGAAGTACAGATAGGCAGTTACAGAATAGCCATGCGGATGTAGGGTACAGCACAGGAAATGGAGTAGCCAAAGAACCCACGCATGACCCATGGACACGAACAATGGTGTGGGGATGGCCTGAGGGAGTGGGGGATGCCAGGTGGAGAGGGGGCAAAGGAGGAAAAATCGGGACAACTAGCATAATCAATAAAATACATTTTTAAAAAAATTTAAGAAAAGAAATAAAGAATAAAAACTGGCATAAGAAGCAATATACTTTTATATGACTATGGGTCAAAGAAGATATTACAGTGGAAATCAGAAAATACTTTAAATTTAAGGAAAATAAAAATATGACATATCTAAACTTGGGAATGCATCCAAAGTAGTAATTGAGGAGAAATTTACCATTTTAAATGCACATGTTAGAGAAATAAGTGTTGAGAACAATGATCTAAGCTGTCGAGTCGGAAGTCTTGAAAAATAGCAGCAACTTAAACGCACGAAAGTAGAAGAATGAAGAAAAGAGTAGTTAATGGCACCTAAAATGAATACACAATAAGGAAAAGTCAAAAGTTGATTCTTTGCAAAGATTATGACGTGGATACACCTCTAACAACACTGATCAAGAAAAGAGAGAGAACAAAAGTCACCAATATCTTGAGTGAAAAAGAGCATATCATTCCAAATTGTAGACTTTAAACAATAAGATGATATTACAAATGACTTTACAGAAATACAGTTTATAGTTTGGATGAAATGAACAGAGTCCTGCAAAAACACAACTCATCCAGTTCACACGAGAAGGAATAGGAAGTCTGAAGAGCACCGGAGCCACTAAGGAAATCGGGCCTGGAATGAACATGCTACAGGACAAGGGAGCGTGGATTGCGCAGCATAAAGAGAAAGTTACAAATGCCAAGTATGGTCTCATGACCAAGCCACACAGCAGAAAATGTAGCAGCTGCGCACATGTTTTCCTTTATATAGATACATATAGATATAGATATATACACCCCAATTTATTTGTCTCTTCTTCTTTCGCAATTACCATTTGATATAAGAATTAATGCTACAGTTTATTCAGTTTATACAATGTACATACATTTACGCATCTTAGTCTTTGGATGTCTGTGGTTTCCTCATAAGTTTAATGCCCTTTGTCAAATTTTAAAGTTTTTAGCCATTATTTCTTCAAATATTTTTCCAGCCCCGCATTCTTTCTTCTCTCCTTCTAGAACTCTGATGGCATGGGGGCTATATCTTTTATGAGTGCCCCACAGGTCTCTGTTCACTTTTTAAAATCTACTTTCTCTCTGTTGTTAAGACAGAGTAATTCCTACTGACTTATCCTCAAGTTCACCAATTCTTTCCTGCCATTTCCATTCACCTATTGAGCCCATCCAGTGAATTTTAAATTTAGGTTACGTAATTTTCAGTTCTGAAATTTCTCTCTGGTTCTTCTTTATATCTTCTGTTTCTTTACCAAGACATTCTATTTTTCCACTTTTTTCAATAGGTTTGTAATTGCTTATTAGAGGATATTTTTATGATAGCAGTTTTTAAATCCTTGTCAAAAATTCCAACATCTGTAGCGTCTGTTGATTATCTTTCCTCATTAAAGCTGCACTTTTCCTGGTTCTTGGTGTGATGAATAATTTTGGATTATACCCTAAACATTTTGAGTATTACTATGAGACGTTGCTTCCTATTTTCTGTTTTAGCAGGGAGGTCAGGTTCAGAATGCACGGCCGGCCCACTTTGTGGGCTGTGCGGTGCTCACAATTTAGTTTTATAGTGACACTCTGGTCCACCCAACTTGTGTGCTGCGCTACCCAGAGGCTAGTCTGAAAGTGCGTAGTATTCTACACCACAGTTTCTCTCTCAAAGCTTTTGCTGTGTTGACTCTAGTCAGTCAGATGCATGGCTGCTTTGAGGGGGTCGGGGGAGGAGAGAGTGTGCCTAGGAGTTCACACGCAGATTTAAAGAATCCCCTTTTCAGCTTCCTCCTTTCCATACTTTTCCCTCCACTCTCCAGTTGGGAAGGGACGAGATGCTACCTGTTCGCTGTCTGCTGCTGGTGCAGGCTGCGGACAATGGACAGGGCTCCTCCCAGCAGGCTCTGCAGCTGCCTCTTTGCTGACGTTCACTTAGCACAGGGCCTGGTTGTTCACTCAGGTTCTACCCCACAGTCTCCACACTGGGCAGGGGTCAGGGAAAGAGGGCCATCTCTGCTCCTGTCTCCTATTAGCGCGGGGTGGGGATGGTCACAAGGCTCCGCATGACACTTGCCACAGTCACAGCATCTAGTTGGCAGGGTATGTATGGCTTCTTTCCCGGTGTTTGCCTGGTGTAACGTGGGCTTAGTCAATAGGGTTCCATCTGCAGGGCTGCCCTTTTCTCTTTGGCAAGAAAAAGTGGGGTTTTGTGTTTGTTTGTTTGTTTGCTTTTATCTGTGCTTATAAATGTTATGACCTTCACTAGCACTGAGGCTGCAGAGTGAAGGGAAGGAAGGAGGAAGAGCGGGGGAAGGAGGGGAAAAAACCCCAGGGAAGTCACCGTTGCAGCCTCCCTCTAGTCCCGAGGTTGCTAGCCACTCTGTCTCTTTTTCAGGAACGGGGTGGTGTGGGCTTACTTGATCTTGTCCAGAATTGAAATCTACAACTCATTCATTAAGTGACAGAATATTCAAGTAGAATTGGGACTAAATTAAAGAAAGAATTAGTAAGTACCCAGGGATGGGTATAATGACTACCGGGACTTTGTGTCTCCCCCCTTTCAGGGAGAGAATGAGAGGTCCTTGAAGGACAGATGCACGAAGGACAGCTGCGTCTTCTCAGCGAGACGATAAAGCTGTTTCTATTGCTGTACGGACGTTCAAATCTGGGTAGGAGCGTGTGTGCGGACACTGAGCGGCCGAAGGCGTGGACTGCGCCAGTGTTTACACCGCTGCCTCCCAGCCCACCCCGCCCTGCGATGTCGGGGCTGAGACTCTGCAAGAAGAGGCAGCACCCTGTCTGCCTTGACTATAACATGCTGAATAGTCCTTTTTTCCCCACAAAAATAGGTGCCTGGGTATGGTTTGAAGCCATTATTGGCAATGAAGAGAGAAAACCTGGCAGAAAAAAATTGGTCTTTTTGCCATGAGTTGGCTAGAGAAGCAAGTAGGTAATTTGCTCTTTTAAAACATGGGGATAAGAGTGGACTAAAAGCCATCCGTGCCCTAAATGCGATGAGGGAAAAGACATCTCTATGAACGAAGATAAGTCCAAAAAGATGAATGCATGTTTGATGAGCTACTCTCACGCCTTTCCCTGGCCAGTAACTACTCTGACCGGGGTACCGCTCACCAGCCTATGTCGTGGCGGTTTCTTTGACACCGAAATGGAGCTCTATACACAGAAATTAAAAAAAAACAAAAAACCAAAAAAACCCGAGAAAACTAGAGCTTTTAATTTTTGGTGGTGGCACTGATAGGAGAATTCCTATTTCCTCCCCTTAAAATCCGCTTTTAATTTAAAGGTTGGAAGATAAATTTCTAGAATAAATATAGGTACCACGTACAGATTCATTTAGTAAAATTTCATGATCTCTTAGAACCTCGAATTCAACAAACCCCGAGTCAACTAAAGAAGATGGTTACCTGTCTCCCAAAGGCCGGAGGACAGTAGGGGATAAATTCCACCGCACTCCCCCATGCCAGCTGCAGCCAACTGATTTACACACTCTGTTTTGCTTGGTCTGAAACCACCGTTACACCCCACAGCCACAGGCCTGTCCTGTCGCCACCACGAATCTCACGTACATCCTCCCTGACAGAGCTCATCAATTCCCGTTGCTTTTCCCCAGGCCGCGGCTCTGGCACTTTCCCCTGGGGAGACCTTTCCTGGTCTCCATACTTAACCCTTGAACCCTGTCTAATCCATCAGCCGCATCGAATGAACGGTGAGAGGGAATGTTGCTCCCTGCAGACGGGCGGCCAGCCTCCTCACTCAAAACCCAGAAAGAAAGCCATCAACAGGGTCTGCTTTCTGTTTGTCGGCGTCGCCAGCTTCTTCACTCACTGATGTTTTTATTGTTGCCGTGCCCGGGCTGCTCGAGTCCGGGGAAGCACTACTCAAAAGGAGACATCAATTAAGTGCTTGTTAAACGCGAGAGCTGCTCTTTTGAAAATGTCCCCTGGGACTCTCCCTGGGAGTTCCCCAAACTAGTGGAGGGCAGAGCTGTCAATGTGGAATAGGGTTTCCCCGAAGTTTTAAAGAGCAGCCTCACAATCCACACTCCTGAGACTCTACTAGAACTTAAAAATTATGACTTTAGAGAATGAGATGGACTCTTCACTAGGAAAAACAAGCAGTAATAGGCAGTAGATACTAAATATGCAAACATGCTGTTAAAGCTCCTTACCTCATAGCCGAACTGCAGCTCGTCGGAGGTCAGCATGATGATGTCGTCATCAATGGCCAGCACAGCCTCCGTCTCGATCTCGTCATAGGGGAAGAAGCGGTTGCTCAACTTGTTCTCAGCCGTCCTCACAACTTTCAATGGAACCCGGATTTTGGGCCACAGAGACTCTGGAAAGATAAAAAACAAGGTATTTCTTTCTAATAAAGTGGCGAAGGCATCATATTGCAAATGAGTTGGAAGAATCAATAAAATCCACATACACGAGTGTGCAGGGGCAAGACCTACAAATGCAGTTTCACAATATTATACATTTGTCTCTCCTAAGTCCTTACGATACTACTAATTCTCATGAATGTTTTAACCAGAATGCACAAACCGGCTTCCACTCGCAGCTGAGACCGGGAAGCAAAACGGCCTGACCGAGATCGCAATGAGAAGAGAAATCAGCCCGGGCTGCCTCTTTCTCAGGACCATGGTGTTTTTTTGTGTTTTTTTTTAAAAAATTTTATTTATTGAGTTTTAGAGAGATGGGGGGCAGAGAGAGGCAGGTGGAGAGAGAGAGTCCCCAGGAAGAGAAAGAAACATTGATTTGTTGTTCCACTTATTTATGCACTCATTGGTTGATTTTTGTATGTGCCCTGACCAGGGATCGAACCCGCAACCTTGGAGTATCGGGGACAGCTCTCTAGCCAGCTGAGCTATCCAGCCAGGGCTCTGGCTCATGTTTTTAATATCATAACACTACCACCTCTGCAAAACACTTTCAGGTAGGTATATCCTAGCTCAAATCTTGCCTGAGGCTCCACCAGGAAATGATACAGTGCATGTGCTGAAGACGCCTGTCCCAGGTGCCTGTCTCCAAAACGCAGGCACAAACAGCTAGTGAGGCTGCGAACCACCCCCCACCCCCACCCCACCACCACACTGTTCCAACGGACAGGTACAGCTTTCTTAACTTAGCACTCTAACCCCTCAACAGCCCCTCCCGCATGATTGACCAGCTTCGGTTTCTCATCTTGTCCAATTTACGGAGTAAATATCAAATTTCTAGGTCCAATTATGTGGGATTTTCTAGTACGGTAGAGAAACACCAGCCCATGACTTGCCTTACATTTTCCCCACTTTACTCTCAAATGACTGAAGCAATCCAACCACAGGTTCCTTACTTTAAAGCGCTGCATTTAGCATAGCGTGTAATTAACACGTCTTTGGTCCAGTACCCATGTCTACCTCAGGGCCCTTTACAACGGGCAGTCTGTTCTCCACGCATTTGTCAAATCGGAATAGGAAGGCCAGGTGTCACACTGCTTCCAAAAAGCCCATCACATAATTGTGGGACGACCTAGCTTTCGTGGGTCCTGAAGCCCCCGCATACCCGGGGCCACTCCAAGGTCGCTATAAGGAAGAGAAGTATGACAGAGGGAAACTCCGAAGCGGAAGAGGATGTCTTAACTGACTGCAGACAAAATGTCTTACTTCTGAGTATTTTGCAGCCAGTCCACGCGCCACACTCATTGCTGGGGCATTACCAGGGGCTTGGAAGAAGCCCGTGCAAGTGAAAGGCTCTGTAACTACGGAAAACATTCGGTCTTAAATAAGCGCAAAGCCTAAAAACACGGTCAAGTCCAAAAGCAGCACGCTTGGAAAAGGGCTGGACTGGAGACCAAAAATGAGACTGTCTGGGCCACTGCCTTTTAATCAATAACAATAGTTAATTACAGTTTTGTTCTTGACACAGAATTACATACTCAATAAATATCTTTGGAACGGACTGACTGGCATAGGACGGAGAGCCTGGAGACCTGAGTTTTGCGTTATCTGTGGGATTTCAGGCGCGTCCCTCCTCAGGGTCAGGGTAAGCAGAGCGAGAGCGAGATATTTATTAAGCAACTTGTACACACGACACTTTAGAGACGCGATGTCATTCGAGCCTCTCGACAACCCCGTGCACAGAAATCACTTACAACACAGTCTTCACGAAGCCCACAGAGATTAAGTAACTTGGCTGGGGCAACAGAGCTAATAAACAATAAGGCCAGCAGTTGAATTTAAGTCTGTTTAGCATCAAGGACTGAATAAAACCTGTACGGTCTATTGCAGCTTGAAAATCTCATGTTTCTCTAGATACGAAAAAAAAAATAAAGTTCAATAATTTTCTCCAGCGATCATCCTTATTCTTGTTTTGCTTCCCACTCACCCTTCCAGATAAATAAAACTGCCGCCATAGATCGACTGCCCAAACCCTCATAAAACACGAATTAACTGCAATATCTAAAATGAAGAAGGTTCCAGCCCTACCTACTCGACCAGCGGTTCTCAAACTTTTGGGTGTCAGGACTTCTTTGTGCTCTTAAAAATTGTCGAGACCCCCAAAAAGGTACGTTTATGTGAGACAGATTCACACACACACACTTTGCTGTATTAGACATTAAAACTGAGGAGGTTTGAACACACAAGCACACATCCCACGAGCCATGGGAGTGACGATGCCGTCCCAGGTCACGCAGCCTCTGGAAAACTCCACGGTCCACTCGTGAAAGAACTAAAGAGTGGGAAAGGGAGGCGACTCAGCATTATTACAAAAATAATTTCAACCTCTCAGACCCCCTGGAAGGATCTAAGGGATGGCCAGGGGTCCCTGGACCACACTTTGAGGACCTCTGTACTAGACTCTGCGTTCTGATTTGGGTGTCGCAACACTGGGAAAGTCCCAACAAGCTGACAAACAGTCGGGGAGGAGTTATGAGGAGAGTGCAGGCCCTTGAATCCAGGATTTCTGCAGAATGCTTAGAGAAACTAGGCGTGCCAGTCCTCACTTTGCTGCCCCTCGGCTTCGGTTTCACCCTTCACTGCCCTGTCTGTGATCCTGGAACGGGGTCCTGTTCAACATTTGCCCTTTGCCAGCTGGCACCATGCTGAGCTTTGTCAGCAGAGGGTGCTGGAGGGACACTGCAGGAGGAACGGGGCTTTTCTTCCCAGTTCTGGTGTGCCTTCGCTCCTCCTTGCCCCTCCAGTCCTTGGCCAGCAGACAGGCAGGCAATGGCATGGATCCCCACAAGTTTAAGTGGCGCCCCCAGGGTCAGCTTCCCAGTGAGTTCCACAGATACCCTCAAGGGCAACCCCGCCCCCCGTAGGTGGTTCCAAGTGAGCTCCACTGGAGCTCCACCAGTTTCCCAGCACATTCAGTAACACCCCCCGGGCGCGTCCTGTTGAATTCTGTGGGTACCCAAGGAGGCGGCTCATTTCTTGCTGGCCAGAGCTGGCCTGTGGCACCTCAACAAACTTCGCTGTGCAGTGGGCCACATGGTCTGAACCTCGGACCTAGCTGGAGAACAGGTGCTCCCCAATTTATTTCCTGTAATCTCTGGAGTTCTTTTTACCCCTTGGGTCACCAATCTCCCGTTACTGGTTAGTAATTCTTTAGATGAAACATTCCCTGTTGAAGTTACTATGTGGTTTCTGTCTCCTCCCTGGACCTCCACCAATAGACCAGGGAGGCCAGAAAGGTTCTCAGGTGAAAAGGGAACTGTTCTCTATCACCTCTGAGTTAAAACCATGACCGAAGGCTGGGTGAAAGTTACAGGAAACTGATTTAGACTCAAAGTAGGTAAGAATTTTCTGATTCTGTCCTAAGATGGAACGAAATGCCTTCAGCAACACAAGGTGGCCTTTTACTTGAAATGTACTAATGTAGGTCAGATTTCTCCTGGACATCAGATGAGAAGCAAAAGAAGATGCCTCTCAGGTCCCGGGATCACACGGGGCAGGTAAGGGTCACAAAAAGAACAGGCTGTGCAAACAGCTTCTAACCCAGGTGTACCCATACTGGCCCCGTGATCGTGAACAAAATCACTTGGAACCTGTTTCTTTGACTTGGAAGATGGAATAACAACACCATCTTTCCAGGAATGACTGTGAGAATGCGCTTGAATGCATTCAGCAGCACAGTGCCTGGCACATGATACGCACCCACTAAATGCTGGCTGTGCCTTCCCTTGAAAGTTTGTATCTATTTAGAGAATCAAGGGATTTTTTTTTTTGAACTTCAGGCAGTGGTGGCAAGGTGCTACATATTAGATCTGGTACATTATTCTCACAATCCAGTGGCATGCAGCTAGCTTGTCTACTCCTTCCATGTCTACTTTTAGATCAACAGAATCCCTGCTATTTCTAGGGCTGAAAGTCTAACACACTAATGAAACAACCTCTGCCATGTTACTTTCAAAAGGTAACAAACAGCTCCTCTTTTTGCAGTATGTATGGAAAACAGGCTAGATGCTTTGGTTAAGTATAAACATCTCTCCAGCCCGGATGGGATTTGAACTTTCACTTGGCGAGTGTGTACAGCATGTTCAACACAGACAGCTTTCATATTCTTTGCCCACATACAAGGTCAGCCCAGAAAATGTCTAGCCAGTGTTAATATAACGAGAATGGTTTGCACAACAATGATGTAACCTGGCAGCCAAGGAGAGTGGACTGAAATGCACATGCGTGAACAATGACAACTTCACTGTACTAGTCAGTGGGGGCAGTAGATGTTGTTGAGTGAGCATGTGTACTGTGTGGCCATCACATTCAAAATGACTGAGCGAGTAGAGCAACGAATCTGCATCCAATTTTGCATTAAGCTTGAATATTCCTCCGTGGAAACTATTCAGATGACTCAGAAGGCCGCAGCTATGGGCAACTAGTGATTGGCAGCTGCAACACGACCACACACCCGCTCATGCATCACATCTTGTGCAGAGTGTTTTGGCAAAACATCAAATCACCCAGGTGACCCAGCCCCTCCACAGCCCAGATTTGGCACCCTGAGACTTCTGGCTCTTCCCCAAACTAAAATCACCTTTGAAAGGGAAGAGATTTCAGACCATCGATGAGATTTAAGAAAATAGGACGGGACAGCTGATTGGGAGAACTGTATGAGGTCCCAAAGTGCCTACTTTGAAGGGGACTGAGGCATCATTGTCCTGTGTACAATGTTTCTTATATCTTCTTCAATAAATGTCTCTATTTTTCATATTACGTGGCTGGATACCTGCTGGACAGAACCCACACATCTAAAGAATTAATTACTTGAGACAGTGTCCATGAAGAACTAACTGGCTCCTGTGAAGTCTTTGACGGGGAAGTTTTAGAGAGTGATGAAGGCCACGGAGGACGACATGGGGTGCAGGTGGAAATGCAGAACGAATCATGGCTTTTTTGGAACTGCGGTTACTTCTCCCTGTGCTGAGTCAGGCCTGGGTAGCCAAAAGTCAGCTCTGACAGAAGGAGTCTCCGTCTCAGTGGAGAGCAGCCTATGAACCATCGTTACCAAAAGGCCAGACACTACGCAGAGTCCCCAGTTTCTCCCTTCCACATTCGTAAAGAACACAGGCCTCCAGGAAAGGGAGCCACCGTCATCTCAGGCCTTAGCATCCCCTCTGTGGAGGGCCTGGGCGAGGGGCAGCGATCAGAGAACAAGCTCGTGATTATTCCCTCCCCCACCCCCCGCCCTAAAGCAGATAATTCTGATGTGGGATTTTGATTCTGTTTATCATGAGGTAGGAAAGAAAAGCAAAGGTGAGAACGTTTTGTTTCCCTTCCCATCACCAATCCCATCCTGCCTACTTTGTTTCCAAAAGCAGAGGTTTACTTGTCTGTCTCTCTTTGAGTCCCTGACAAGGACCTAGTTCTTTTCCATACTCCCACACCAGAGAACTGACGAGGCAGGATGACCTTCCTGCTGCTAACTGGCAATCTAAATACACGGACACAGTGGTGCTTAGTGCGGAGGGCATGAGCTTTGGGTCCAGAGAGACCTGTTTGTGTCTGACCCTGCTGTTGGCAGTGCTGTGATGCAGGCAAACCACTCAACGAATCTGAAGCCATTCTTGCGAGATGGGGGTAGTAACAGCTCCCCCGCAGCTTTGTCAAAGGACCGGAGATAATACGTGTAAAGCACGCAGCCAGTCCCTGTTCCCTGGACGTGAAAGGTGTACAATACATGGCTGTAATCACATCGTACCATCATCTTCACCAAGGGCTTCTTGTACAGTCTTATGAAATCCACTTCTCTACTGACTGCTGAAGAGGGGTAGACAGGAGAACATGGGGTGACCCCCTAGGATGCAGAAGGAAACAGGGTCATAGCCAGAAATACTCAGGCCCTAACTCCACTGCGTGGCCCAGGTGGGGGCCCTTTGTCCTTACTCCTTTACATTCTAAATGGGACGGCAGGCTCTTGTGCCATGCGCCTCATCCTCTGGCTCTGGCGCTGGCACAACAGAAATGTCACCTTCCATTCACACAACAAAGAATCTGAAAAATGGGATTTTCAAACACGCTAAATTTATGAAAAACAAAAAGCTGAGCCAGCTGACCCAATAACTTCACAGCTATGAATTTTAGTCCAGCTCGAAGGAGAAAAAGAACTTGTATTAAGGATTTTTAAAATAATGTGTATTGATTAACGGTTTTCTCCATGTTGGATGCCAAGAGAGATGTGAGCAAAGAGAATGTTTCTCCGGCTTGGCAGCGATACCAGAAAACGTTCAGGCTGACTGAACATGACCCCCGTCCCATCCTGGCAATCACTGTCACAAACACAACCACAGAGCCACAAGAATCACGATGAGGCTATCGCCGTGCAGACCTGGCGCCCGCTTCAGTGGTGCCCGAGCCACTCGGTGTGCGTCTGGTCCCCGTGACCCGATTTCCCACAGTTGCAGAATTTAGCTGAAAAGGAAGATGGCTGCTGCTTCTACTTCCCTGTGGCCTCTTCTGGGCTGACCAACCCTCCTGGCTCAGCCAATCCCATCCTGCCTACTAGGAACTATGCAAGTTTCAAGCTGAAGCTGGGGGGTTCTTGAGATCAATTCAAATTTAAAACTGAAATCAGTTGAAACAGAAGGCTGAGGTCAACCTATCTGAAACGGACACTGTAACGGCTCCCTTCAAACTGAGGCCAGGGGCCAGCCAAACAGCTCCTGTGCCCACCAAGCGTGGCAACCGAAGAGTCGGGGAGTGGGAGGGGGTGGCTGGCCTTCCTTCCTGACAGGGCTCAAACCCAGTGTGACGAAAGCTCACTGGAAATTTCTATTGCCTAGTCTAAGTATTTACTTACACTTCAAGCCAAGCAATTCAGATTTAAACATAACCAAAAAGAAAAAAAAAGTATTTGGTTGGATTGGAAAGTGAAAAAAAAAAAAAAAAAAAAGCGGGGGGAGATTTCTGCCTACACTAATCCTTCCAGCAGCAGGCATGTTAACCGCAATATTTATTTTAGTAAATGTAGAGAAAGTGAAAAACATCACTTTTCCCTCTAATATTTCAAAGCCTTGGACTTGCTTTTTCAAAAACATATATGTTACTAACGCCGTACATGAAAAATCAGATGCCTTCGCTGGCACGAGAGCCAGGGCTGACAGCCCCATTTACCAACTGAACAAATACCCCACAGAAGATTAAACGTGGTTCTCCCAAACGACCACACTGCCGGAGCCAGCGCCCTGACCTAAAAACCACTGTTAGAAAAAAGCTGGTCCAGCCTCTGAACGTGTCAAAATTTGGGCCTTATCAGTTGAGGGCTCTCTTTCCTCCCTGGAGCCAAAATATTTCAAAAATAAACTAAATGCTTGGTCACGAAATTAACCACTACATTTTGGTAGGGTCTACCAAAAATTAAAACTGAGCCCCCTGCTCCCAAACCAAGTTTTGTGCTGCTGCAGTTAGTTGTGTCGATGTGGGGGTTGGACCGAGAAGGAAGAGAAAGATTTCTCCTTTTGCATCGTTTGCAAGGATGCTTGCCCAAAAGAAGCGACTCAAATTTACAATAAGTAATTCACCTCAAGCCCTTAGTGGCTAACCAAGCTTTCCAAGGAGAAGCCCCCCTTGCATTTAGCACCAGGCTGTGCAACGCTGCCTGGGGGGGCGCCCTTGGGAGCGGGTGTGCTGAGAGGCTCTCTGGAAGCCGGCGGTCTTCGGGAGCAGGAGCAAATGCGTACATGTGAACGCAGCGTGACACAACATGCTTTCTGGAGCCGAGCGGGACACACAGGCCCCCTTAAAACATGACCCATCCTTCATAAATGAAGGGAAGGGATTAACTAGCAAGGCAGCGCCATCCAATCGACCTCACCTTGGGGGAAAAGAGACTGGTACTGAGGAATCCAAGCCCGCGGTTGGGGGTCCTCCCCACGCTCTCCCTCACAGCCCCATCTGTGTTCTCCACCTTCCCTGCCTGTCACAGTCTCTCTTTCCCTCCTTCTCAGGGGCGCTAACATCTTCCTCCTTCTTCTACGCCTTTCTTCTCTTCTACTGAGCATCAAACAAAACAAAATTACATGTTGAGGGGAAAAAAACTTGACATAAAAATATAGTTGACAAAAAGATAATTTTTAAAAACGCAGTGTGCTTCAGGGTATAATACAGGACGTCATTTAAAATGCTATTTTGTTTACGTACACACTGTGGGCCCTACATCTAAAAAGAAAGTACAGGATTCTTTCGGAGAACAAAAATTCCATTGAGTGAAAAATTTTCAATGTCTCAGGAGGAACTAAAGAATTTTCTTGAAGCAACTTCTGATTTGCCCAACAGACAGAAATATGGTCTTCTTCCAGCCTGGACTATAGATCTACTTACTGCTGGTAGTTTCCAGGGCTGACCATCCCGACTTCAATACAACCAATTAAAAGGGAATAGCCATAAAAAGTGCAGATACTACTGTCAGGCAATAAACTAGACCTTATCGGTGATAGTGGTGCACATTACAAACTTCAAACTCATTCCTCGCTCTAATCCATCAGAAACTTCCTGGCTTTAATAGGCTATAAAGGGCAGGAGCTTTGAAGTCCCTGGGATTAGGATCAGTAATAGACGGACTGAATGAGAAACTAAATGCAGGTGGAACATACTCTATGCCTTCTGAATTAAAAACAAATCCAATTAATCAAACAGCCCTCAAGCCTAGCCGCCAGCCAGCACATTGCAAGGGTGGCCCAGGCAAGGAACAAAGTGATTAAGGACGAGCCAATGGGAACCTGCAGCGAGAGCTCACTTTAGGAACTGATTCCTCGGTATGCTCTTCAAGGACAGGCTTTGCTGACTTTCCCTATCAGAGGTGAAGCCGTGCTTTTTATTGAAGAAGAGCACAGAGATAAGGGAGGAGAAAACTAATGCCTTTTAAACTGAGTTTTCATGTAAACAAATCAGCTGAGAGGGCTGAGGGAAGCTGAGATCTGTTTTCCCAAGGCTGATGGCCTTTGATCCTGCTGATTCCTAAGCCCCCAAACACTTGTGGCTACAGAACAAGCCATGGGCTTGGAGTTACACGGGCCACCCTAGAACAAGAGTGAAATGATTGATAAAACTGGGGTCATGCTGCCTCAGAAGTGGCATTATTGCTGACAAAGCAGGAAAATTCATTTAAAATAAAGAATGCAAACAACTTGGTTAGCCATAACAGACCCACCTGAGAGCTACCCTACCCCGCAAACCAGGCCTTTCCTGAACACTCCATTTGCCCACTTCTCCTACCTTCCGGGGGGCTTTTATTCTGATTATTCCAGACGACGAGGAGCTTGGACAGACTGGGCACCTTGGACACTTCGGTGATGACGCGGAAGAGACTCTCCACTCGGTCATAGGTGAGGACGATGGCAGTGAAGCCTTGGGACTGTGGCGGGATCAGTGGCAGGAAGAGCGGGTTGCTCACACTGCCCCACTTCTGCAAGAGAACAGACTGGTTCAGAGACGGATCTAGTAACAATGGGGCTGATCGTTTTCCCAGCATCGTCAATAAACGCGAACATGGGGGGCTCTGTGGCTTTCCCCATGACCGATCCAAGAGCTAAGCAACTGCTCAGTCTTCCCAACTTCAAAATTCATATTGACTCTCTGTCACTCAGTCTGGCTCTCATACCATTAAAAACGGAGCAGAGAATTTTTGCGGGTGAGGAGAGATTTCTAGTAGAACATGGCGGATTAAACCCATGCATTTATCTCTGTTCCCTCCCCAAACCCACTAAAATGACAGTTAATAAATATAACATACAAATCTACAATGACAATGAAATGGGAGAAGGGAAAATAGCTGATGAGCAATATGAACATTTTTCTGAAAGAGGCTGGAAAAGTGGCCACGGAGTAGGAGAGTGAGAGCTGAAACCTACCTACAAAGAGGGGAGGGCAACAAGGGTCAAGGTCAAACTGTTGAACCCCACAAAGGCTCAGGAATTAAGCTCAGCGGGTACCTTGCGAGGGTAAGAGAAGGGGTAGGGCTGCCAACAGGAGGACTGGGAAAAACACGCTTGGAGAGCAGTGAGAGACCCAGACTCACAAACCTCCCCTTCACCACCCACTCAGGCAGAACACTCCTCTGCTCACCCCCTCTGGACAGGGAGGTTTATCCTCTGAGGAAACTGAAGCTCCAGACACGGAATCACAGACACAGCTGAGAGGAAAATGCAGGCTAAAATCAGTATTCTGAATGGCCAGCCCGCTGCAGTTCCCAAAACGCTGGGGCCTGGGGCAAGCTCGTCTCTCCAGCACCTTCCGGTAAAGCCCTCCGGGCAGTAAGCATGCCCTCACACAAGGAACTTCTGACCAAGTTCTTAGTGCTTCCCTCTTAATCATGAACAGATCCTAGAGTCGCAGACAATTCAAGATCATCTTTAGCAGGACTGACAGAAGCCAAGGGAACAAACAGAAAAACAAGAACTCAGAAGAAACAAAGACAATAGAAGCAGAAGGAAATGAAAACAACATCAATGAATTATATCCTCAGAGAGAAAGAAGATTTTTTCATCCATGAAATGAGAATAAATTGCTATTTTTATTTAAAAAGTTCTATAAAGCACAGGAGAGAACTCTTAGACATTAAAATTTGAGAGCTTAAAATTATGTCAAAGGCAGGATCAAAAGACAGAGATGAAAACATATTCCAGTCTGGGGAACAAAAAGACAGATGAAGAACAAGATAGAAAAGATGAGAAGTATGGTATGTAACTTATACATCAATAAAGTTGTTAAACTAAAAACACACACAAAAAGAAAAAAAAAAGAAGAAAAGAGAAAAATCCAGGAGGTCCAACATCCACCTAACAGGAGATTTCCTAAAACAAACAAACAAACCACAGCACAAGGAAGAAACAAAACTACCAAAGAAATTAAACAAGTTCTCAAAACAAAAGATAGTAGAGACACGAACTTTCAGATTGAAAGGGTCCAGTAAGTAATGAGCACACTGAACTTTAAAAAAAGACAAAAACCAAAACAAAACAATGAAGCAAAACCCACAGCTTTACCAAAGCACATCACTTCTGAATACTGGGAATAAAGTGGGACTAAATGAAATGCGTGAATCTAGGTGATACGCATGTGAGTTTGGGGTACAATTCTCGCAACTTACAGCTCTGTAAGCTTGAAATCCAAAAAAAGTTTAAAAAGTAATGAAGGAAATTAAATGTCTTCGCTACCATTAAAATGTTAAGTAACTTTTAATTCAGCAACATAAGCAAAAGTATTTTTATATTGATAATAGGAAAAGATTGTTAAAATATTCTTATATTTTAAAACAGCTTTAGTGACATAATTCATATACTATATTATCTACTCATTTAAAGTACATACAGTAATGTTTTTGGTATATTATATATAGTTTTTAAAAACTGTGGTGAAATATTAACATGAAATTTGCTATTGTAACCATTTTTAGGTACAATTCAGTGGCATTAATTACATTCACATTCACACGTTATTAGGTGAAAAACCCAGAATCCAGCTTCATCTCTGCCAGAAGGTGGTTGAATGTGACATGTCCTATCTGTTATTCTGGCTGCTCACACTTCCCTAGTGTCTTTCGTAATCTGGGATTCCCAAGGTTCCCGGCCGACCTCATCCATATCACTGATGGACACCCATCACCACGTAGATGACAACAGCTGTTGGCCAGATGTAACAGTGTGGGACAGGAAATGTACACAAACACATGGAATACACATGGGATGGGAACTCAAGGAGACTGAATGGTTTTCCTGGAGTCCTAATGTAATCAGGATATTAAAGCCAAAATGTCCACCACAAACCATAATCAGACCTCATGCCCGAGAGACACAACAGAAAAGGCTCTCTCAGTGCTGACTTTCTGTCTCTGTGACTTCACGCTTTGACATCAAGCTGTCGTCTTAGGAAGGTGCCTGAATTTTAGTACTTGTGCCCAGCATCTGATTACATGTGTAGGACCCCTTTTAGTTTTCTTCCCCAAACCTTATTCCTCCTACCTTCCCGACCTTTTAATGGAAATTCAAGTCATTAGGCAGCCAAGTGCATAAGTCCCAATTAATCCCCAAAGCTCACCCTCTGCCATCGCCATCCCAACCCCCTCACCTACTCCTCTGGACACAGTACTCTCTGATGCTGCAAAAACACCATTTAAATGGAAAAGGACAAAAACATTTTTTTAAAGAGATGTGTAAAATAATTTAACGTGTGATGTTGACACAGTCAAGATTTCCCGAGCATGCACATACCAAGGATTAGGCACCATGCTTTACCTGTATTAGCTCATTGGGCCCTGCAACAGCCCCGAAGGCAGTCACTATTCTCATTTTACAGATGAAGAAACTATAGGATTAGAAATAGTGAACTATGGGGTTAGAAATAGAAATGTGTAATCATTTGCTTTACCAGTGGGAGGGAGGGAGAGAGGGAGGGAGGGCGGAAGGAAGGAAGGAAGGAAGGTTAAGTGATGTTCAAGGTCACATAACCTGTAAGTGAAAGATGGTGGCAACAGCCCAAGCCACCTGACCCCAGCACACCAGATGGCAGTGGTTCCCGGCCCTTCCCGGCCCTCCCCAACGCCTGCCTACTCCGAGTCCAGGGTAAAGCAATGCCATTTTATAGACTTTGGAAACTGGAACTATGGGTAACTCCAGAGTTCACTAGTTCTAGCTCTTCTCTGAGACAGAAATGATAACATTTTTATCCTTGATAATTACATCTACGCCAGTCAGCAAGAGCTCACCAGTATGATATTAGAGGGTACACGGAATACAAACACACCAACTATGTAACACTGACACAAAGGGAGCACATACATTTTTAAAAGGTAAGTACACCCCTGACACAGACGGAAAAACAATTAAAACACCAACAAAATGAGGTCGGCCCTTGGGAGAAGCAGGGAATGCTAACACACCTGAATGCCGCTGTGACATTAAGAGAAGAAAATCCCGAGAGACAGAAAAGCTTGGTTTCGGGAGGCGTGGGACAGAATCCCTTGGGGTTTACACGGAGGCAGCCTCTGAAAGGCACCCCTGCTCTGACGTCAAGGCCCTGCCAGGCAGAGGGAACCGGAGTCTTTGTCTAGACAAGAGATGGGGGCTCATCCCACATGCCAGCCCGCTTTGGGCAGTGCTGGTTCCGAAGGGGGCGGGGAGGGAGGACCGGATGGGCGGGAAGCAGACAGTCACTCCTCCCGGTGTTCAGTTTTTCCACACTGCTCACCAGCACACTGAACAGTGTGAAAACTGGAGGAGCAGAGGAAGACCACCTACGGAGAGAGAGCAAGGCAAGGCCTGAAGTCGTGCCAGCGCGTTCTCATAGAACACAGGCACGGAGACGGAGGCACCATTTCAGCTACCGAGCACACGTTTACTCGGTACGGGCGGAGGCTTTGCTGCGGACAGGCCCCGGGGCTGCTGCGAACGGCGTCAGAAAGGGAGTCGGCATGTCTAGTCAGACTTGGAACCAGCAGTCCTTAATCTGCGTCCAGGTTCTGCCACTGGAACCAGCAGGTGACCTGGGCAATGTACCTCAACTCTCCTGTACCTCAGCTTCTGTATCTATCAAATCATGGTGCTACTGGTTTCTAGATGGTGTGAGTTGACATTATAATCATTACTACATTATTATTATTTCTTAGCTATTATTTAACCACCCAGAGGTTGTTCATAAGAGTAAGTAGGTATATATGGAAAGTACCTGACATGTACAAGCATTTGATAAATGACAGCCAGCAGCTGATCTTGTGGCAGTGACAATTTCTCTGGGTGCTGCCTTCTGCACGTCTCAAAGTGGGGTGGGCAGGAGCCTAAGCAATCCTGAGGTCTCTTCCAGCACCAAGAATTCTAAATGAGTCTTTCGCTGCCTTTACGTGATAATGCTTTAGGGTCCTGGTTTACCTGGCTTCTCTACTTCTTCTCCTTCTCCAAATACACTGTTTTTATTTACAATTAGCTTTTCCCCTTCCTATTCTTTCTATTTTAGCTATCTTGAAAGCTCCGTGAAAGCAGGAGCCATAAACATTGTAACACCCAGTACCCAGCACAGCACCCAGTGCCACTCAACAAAAACTTGTTGACGTCCAACCCAGATCATCCAGGCCCTGTCCTTTCCGTCCTCATCATGCATGGATGCGAACAGCTGACGGACACACTTAAGTGAGCGGCATCATGAACTCTGAAGTGACTTCCGACTCAGTGCATTCATTTCAAAGTACTTACCAAGAATCTTATTGTGCTAAGTATTCTGAAGTGTAGGATTAGGTTATTTAACAGAGTTTGAATCTGGGCCCTGCTGGTTACTAGTTCTGTGATGAGTAAAGCCACTTCTGTGAGTACCCATTTCTTCCTCGATAAAATGGGAAGCGTGATAGTATCTGCCTCCTAGGGGGAGGATGATTAAATGAGATTTTGCACAAATGCACGTAGGAGGTTCAACCCAGAACTCCCTGCATGGTAGTTGAAAAGAACACATAAAACTTCCAGCTCTCCCCAAGTTGTATTTTTCTTGACTGCTGAAACAATGTATTAGCCATTCAGCAATCATCCCTACCAATATGGTTTACGGTACCCATTCATTCAGGCAACTTTTCCTGAGCACACACTAAAAGCCTAGAATAATGTTAAAGATGTAAAGATGAATAAATTCCTTCCCTTCAAAGCGTTCATAACCCAGTGGGGAATCCAGTATGGAGGGTACGCTAAGAAGGTAAATTGCAGTGCAAGAGAACAAGTACTAAAGCAGGGTGCGCATGAAGGTCTGCACAAGCAGTTCTGTCTCCCTGGGAGGCGAAGAGGGAACCCTTGAGTGGTCTTCAAAGGTAAGCAGGAGGGCGCTGGCCAAACCGAGCGGCAGGGCTAAGACGCCGGGAAAGACTGCACCAGGGCACAGTGGCTGGGAGGAGGTGGGAGGAGTTAGCAACGGCAGGAACTGAGAGGCAGGCAGGCTAACTGAAGCCACATCACGAGAAGCCTCCTATGACAAAAGTTTTAAGTCATATGATTAGCTTTCAGAACTTTGTTTTCCTGAGTGCTGCTTTACTGATAAATTAACATTGCTCCCTTTCTGTTCCATTTCAAAAGGTCAGAAATAGGAAATGTTGATCTGCAACTAAGCTTCCATGCCAATTGCTCCTCCCCCCCCCCCCTTCAAACATAATCCCATTTGCCTTTGGAGCCCAGTGCTGGCGTGGAGAAAGGCAGCTTTAATTGGGGTGTACGCCTTCACGCAGACATTCTGCTCCACTGGGGTAAGGTCAACAAACTAACCCCCAGAGTGAAAAGACTTACTGGAGAAGGGCATTTCAAAACGGCATTTAGTCACCTCTGAAATACCTTTAAGACCTGACCCCCTGCTGGCTGACCAAAGAGAGTGTCTACAGTCTGGGACCTCTTGACCCCACTTTCTGCAGGAAATCAAGCAAATTTAAACCTCCATAATTTACTCAAGACTCTGACTTCTGCCGGGGATAAGGAAACAATGCTGGCAATTAACTCTGTTGCCTGATTAAATTTCCATCATGGCAAGAGAGGGCTTAGAACCAGGCACTCGGCAACAGAGAACTGGGGAGGTGGGGGGGGGGGGGAGGCGGCGAAGCCCATCTATTATAGCTGCACCTTCAGAATCTTGGTTAGCAATACACCTTTCAAATACACTCAGTAAAAACTTCACTCAAAGATGGAAGGAGACACCAAGAGGGGAAGCGTGCATCATCCTGACAGAGTACCGGCATTTAGCCAAAATACCTTGTTCATCTCTTGCCCATCCTTTGCTTCTCACTCCTACGACAATTATTCATTGTAGAAGCTTCAATAAGAAATCCAGATTGTTAAACTGCAAACACATAGAATAAATCCATAATAGCCACAATAACTGTCAGGTCACAACGCTAGCTTTAGAAAACTTCACATTGCTTATTCTGGAAAGCCCTGTTGAATGAGCTAGGAGTGAGCAGACAAACTAGAGAGGGAGAGAGAGAGATGTGGGCTCGGTTTTTCAGGATGTCCTGAAAAACAGGCCTTGGGAGACTAGGCAAAAGGATTTTCTCCTTCGAGAAAGAGATTCGAACTCAAACACTAGATGTGCCTTTTGACAACCTGACGCAAAGCAAGTTGTCCGGGCCCTCCCTGCAATCCTGGTCTGCTTTCTTCTAGCTGAAAGGTCACGCACGGTAGCCTTATACTGGTCCAACGAAAACCACCTAGCCAAGTGAAGGAAGGTGGCGAGCAAGGGGCCTTCGCTCACCGTTCTGAAATGTTCTTACTGGAACGACTTGGAGATTACAAAATCCAGAGTGAGGAAAGCCACATTCCATTGCCATCTAAAGGACTCTTTCAGTCCACACCAGTCACATGCCAGACAGGGGAAATCAAGCTCACAGCGAGAGGATGCAAACGTTAATTCCTGTTGCTCGCTGTACCAATGATTTTTTAAAATGTCACTATGTATAACTTCATGTGACAAGAAGCGAAGCAGATATTCGAGTCAACCCATATTTGATTTAAATACAGGTATTTAAATGCGAGCAGAGAGTGAGAAGGAAGAGAAGGGAAGACCGGCCTGTGGCGCGGAAGCTTTGACCCCCCAGTAACGAGTAGCCTCACCTATCCCTACCTTGATAGAAAGGGCAGTTTTCTTGGTTGTTTTGAAGTTATCAGCCCTTACCTCAATGTGGTTTCAATTATGAATTACCAGACTAAAAGGGGGGGAAAAGCTTTGATTTATTCTTTTTTGCTCCAATTATGCATGATGTGTTTCCACTGAAGACTTTGAAAAGTATTTCATCATGCCTCTCATCCTGAAGTGGTCAAAGGGCAAAACCAAAAGGAGTTAACCCTTTCATTTCTCCTCTGGGCTCAGACTCCCTGTCAATGGCTGCAAGGCAAGGCCTTTGAAGCAGACAAAGCAAAGGAAGGGTTAAGCATTAGCATCATATTGCTAACGTGCATAAGGGTGGTGTCCCCTGTCCAAAACGGTGAGATGATATTTATGTTAATGGTCACTGGGAGATTTGAAAGGGGCAATCGGTAATGTGGCCCATGCTGCCTTAACCATTAAACCTCCGCAGCCCCGGGGACTCGCGGCGCACCACCTCTGGGCGCGCCCTCACTTGGGAACGGGCAGCTGTAAAGACCTAATGACAACTTCCAGCAGGATCACGAGAGAAAAGGTTCCAGACAAGTCTCAAGTCTACTTGCTACGAGACTTCTTTAATTCATTCCCCCAACAAAAAAATAACTGATTGTTCTGAAAAACACAGATAGCACTGGTGGCTAAATCTCGCTGACATCACGCTAGACAGACACCAGAAAGATGACGAAATCAAAGGCTCGGTGGAAATCCCCTTGGTGCCGCAGACTCAATTAAGGGAGAGAATAAATGACCCACTTAGAATTGCTATGACTTACTTAGAGCAGTCTGTTCATAAATAAGCTTCTCTGCAGTGCGGTTGGAGTGTAGGCCAGCACATCGGGGGGTACTGGGGTAACAGGTGTTGCCGCTCTCTGACACAGCCAAAGAAACTGAGCCTCGGCGTCTCAGGCAGGGAGGGTCACAGGAGCAAGCCAGCGTTTCCACTGTTCCTCTCTTTTCCTCTAGGTACGTTTAAGATTTCTCTTTTTCTTCTTCTCCCTCTCTTCTTCGGGAACTCTGATGAGCCCTCCGTTAGACTTTGTTCTTCTGTTCCCTGCATCGCTCCATGGCTCCCTCACATCTCTGTCTCTGTGGGCTGCATTCCGAGTAATTTCTTGGGACCTACTGTAATAATCTAACCTAATAGTCTGAAGTCCTTGCAGGTGTATTTCTGCTGGTTCTCACCCACGATGCTGCTTCATTTATGGTTTTGTGGTTTTTAACTGGGAGCTGCTCATTTTCCCTAGACGCTTTGTTTGTAACAATTATTTGAGACCCAGACTGACGCAGAGTTCCTCAAGAGAGGGTTTGTGTCTACTTCTGCTGGTCCCTACCAACTCAGAGCGACTTTCAGTGAAATTCCTCTTAAGGTTCATTTGGACCACACTGTGCTATGACTCTGGACCATGAACCACGCGAAGGCGGCTTATGACTACAGTTCTCAACACTTGGGCAATACAGATTTACTTTTCTTTACTCTCTCACTGACGACACAGTCCTTCAGTCTCCTGGCCTCATCCAGAAGTTCTTGTTACATCCAGAAAGCCTGTGAGTTAGTTCTCCAACTCACAGGCTTTCAATCCTGCGCCCCTGTCCCCCACTCCACACAGTCACCAGGCAGAAGCTCCAGGTCATCACACCTGCAGAGACTGCAGCGGCTAAAGCTGGCTTTGGCTCTCAGCTCCCAGCACACCTAGTTTCACTTTGTCTGCGGAATCAACAGACATCATACTGACATGCCAGTTTAGCAACAGGCTACACTGCTTCTTAATACTTCATTCAGTGTATTTTTAAATTTTTTAAAAGAGTTTATTTATTTATTTTTAGACAGAGAGGAAGGGAAGGAGAAAGAGGAGAGTAACATCAATGTGTGGTTGCCTCTAGCACGCTTCCTACTGGGGGCCTGGCCTGCAACCCAGGCATGTGCCCTGACTGGGAATCAAACCAGTGACTCTTTGGTTTGCAGGACAGTGCTCAATCCACTGAGTCACACCCACCAGGGTGTCATTAGGTATCTTAACTGTTCGGTTGGGGAGTCGTTTAGCATATCTAATCTATTGTAAGGCCAGTAGCGTAAGTTTTTCTATCTTTACACTGTCACTCTAATTATGTACTGTTGTGTTTTCTATTTAACTTTGGGGTCAAGTTTGTATACAGGATAAAAACAATTATGAAGAAAATATGGCAGTATATTGTTATAGATGGAATGGTGAACTGAGAATCTCTGCTTTAGAAAAGCCACTATTCTTCTTCATACCTCCATTTCCTCATTTATGAAATAGGATGATGGGAGGTAGATCTTAAAGATAAATTAAGTCTCAGTTCCTTCATCTGTAAGAATGGAGCTAACAGAATGCACTTTGGGGGGTCCATGTGGATTAAACAACAGAAAATATATAATAGAACCTATCTGCGCACAAAATAATGCCCTCTGGTGAGTTCTAACGTTCCCCTCCAGCGTCCCCTACAATTCTAAAGTCTATGTTTTGATGTGACAGAGTGTTAAAACAGCAGCCTTACATTAACAACACTTTACTTTCTACAGTGCTACACCACTTACAAAATGGTTCTACAAATATTATTTCATTGATATTTCATAATAAACCCGTTAAATAAGTAATTTACAGGTAAGGATAATAAATTTTGAAGAGATAAGAAAGGTCAAGAAAATAGATGCCTTTGAACTTGAGTTCAAAATGTCCTTTTCAGTGGCCCTGGTCAGTAACTGGAAATTAGTCACTCTGCTCTTCCCTAAACTCAGCCCCACAGATAACAAACTGCTACGCAGGGAGACGTGGTAAGTAACCTCGGGTTACTCACCTCGTCACCAGGAAAGAAGGGATTAAAGCTTGCAGTTCAGGAATTTCTGAGCTACAGTTAGTTTAGGGAAGGCTCACGGGTTACACCCATCTGAATGTCTCTCTGAAAATTCCAGTTATTATCTGAGGTTCAGCTACTTAAATTTATTCTTTATATAGCACTGAAATACCCATTGGCTCAAGGCCCACCCTTCTTCTGTAAAGCCAAACTACTGTCAAGAAGAGCAGGAAGGGTTGCCACTGATTGCTTTTCAGGTAGTAAAGGAAAAAGTTGACGTTTCATCCTCCTCTCGCTTGGAAGAGAAGCCAATCGTTTGTAAGAACCCTGGTCTGGCTGCGGCTTCCATCAGCGGGATGGACAGAAGCCAGTTAAATGGCTCACCATAAGCCATATTAAAAGAATTTGGAGTGAGAAGAGAGCAGGTTCCATATGCTGATGCTTTTAATAATTCATGAGTTATATCAGTCCAAGTAATAAATTTCACTAAACATATTTATGGTAAAATGGTTAGGATAGTGTGTAATCAATTAAATGAGTGAATATAATACAGTAGGAGCCCCCCAAACACATCACTGACTTATACTGGTTCATACTTTGATATGTTAAAAATAACAGGTCAGCTCTCTGACAGAGCAAAAGATTTGGATTATTCTTAGAACGTGGCCTTCAACTACACAATCATCATCCCTGGATCTGTTATTTAATGTGTACACTGAAAACACTTAAAAGAAATGCTTCAGTGAAAAAACTAGTAACTCCTTTGATTCAAACAAACAAGGCTGATCTACAGCCCGAAGTGTTTGAGAATGTTGAAGGCGGCTTAAACTACGACTTCTCGCGACAGGTAAAACAAACTTCCAGTTTCATCTGGCGGTCCCGTACTTGAGACGCTCTGACCGTCTGAAGCAGGAGCTGGCTCTCTAGCCCGGGCATAAAAATACTTGCCGGCAGCCCGTGGACTGTATTACGGAGGTCAGCTATGGCGCGGAGGAGACTTCACGGGCTTGACACATAGAAACTCTGCCTGGGTGTGAAATGAGCCCTAGCTCTTTAGTGTGGAAATCTCCTATTGAAAAAATTAATGTTAAGAAAAGAAGTGATTTCTCTCCACAATAGCTCGGGCAGACCTGGAAGAAGCAAAAACCAACCAACAAAAACAAGAATTGCTGACCTCTCTGGAGAAGTACCTCATTACCACCGGTGGCAGAGGTTTGCACAGAAAACCCTACGGAAGATGAATTCACATCCCCAAATCATCAAACATACAAGAAAACGGAGCAACAACGGCACAGGTGTAGATAAGTAGCAGGATGAAAGACCTTAGAAGGAAGTGAAAAACTGGAGACTATAAAGTAACTATCTCAAATAATTAAAGATATTAAAAAAATGAATTATAAACATATGAAAAAAGACACTATGAAATGAACCAGGGCAGGCAGATTTGAAAAATAATAGAGCTTCTAGAAATAAGCACTGAAATTTAAATCTCAGTGGATAGGTAAAAACACAGCGGTCACAGCTAAAGAAAACAGCAAATTAGATGTGGAAAACTATCCGGCATTCAGAGAGAGAAAAATGTGGAAAACAGGGCGGGGGGGGGGGGGGGCGGCGGGGGCGGGGATAGGGAACCCTGAGAGACAGGACAACAGAGTGAGAGCGGTCTGTGCGCATTCAGTGGGGTTCCGGAAGGGAAGACCAGTAAGAGTGACAGCTACACCATAGTCAAAAAGAAAGTGAGAATTTTCCAAAACGGATTAAAGACATGAGCCCTAAGCTTAAGGAAAAACCACTCTCAAAGCAGACAGAGAATGGGAATCAGAAAATCACCATTTGGCAACCATTATAACAATTGATTCAGGCAAGAAATCATCCGTGGATGCTAAAACTAGTGGGTGAAAGTTTGAGGAGTGACAGGATATTTATAGTCTCAAAGGCTTTCCCCACTAATTAAAAGAAAAATTAGTTACATTACATTGGAGAAATCCAGCCAAAACCTGTGACTGACGTTGTCATTACAAGGAATGGGACAAAGGGACATGTGTCCTCCAATATGATACGCAGAGAGCACATCACCTTGGCAATATTCCTATCAAAAGTGCATAACGTGAATTTCAATAATTTGAAAACCAAATGCATATTTTGATGCAAAACCATCAAAGAAATCCCAAACAAGGAACATCTTACAAAATAACTGACACGTTCCCCTCAAAAACGTCAATGTCGTGTAGGACAGAGACTAAGAAATTGCTCCAGATTAAAGGAGGCTAAAGAAACAGGACCCCGGATGCAATGCACGGTCTGGGATTTTTTTCCGCTACAATGAGCAGCAGTACTGGGAGAAACGGCAAAATCTAAAGAAGGTCTACAGGTGAAATAATACTGTATCGATGCTTATTTCTGGGTGATTTCGCTAACCATACTGTGATTCTGCACGAGAAGTATTTAGGGGTAAATGTGCACAACATCTGCACCTTCCAAATGGTTCGGGAAAAATATGTGTGTGCACATACAGGGGTGGGCAAGACTAGGTTTCCAGTTGTTCGCATGCAAAATAATACATTAATCAACAATAACCCAAGAACAAATAAACTCTGTTTCACACACTCAGAACTGTAAGCCTCTTTGCCTCACCCTGTGCACACATACACACAACATATGCACACACAGAGAGAAATAACAAAGGAAGTGTGGTAAAATACTGACGTGAGGAATATGGATGAGATGCGTACAGAAACTCTGTACTATTTTTGGAATTTTAAGTCTGAAATTATGTCAAAATAAAGAATTAAAATAAAAAAATACGGAGAATTTTAGGTCTGTTCAATCAAACAACAAAATGCAGATAGATGAACATAAACTACCTAGCAAAGCATAAAAAGCTAAGCTTTCCAAGGCTGATAATAAGAAGACTCAGGAACTGGAGGTATGCCCTGGCTGGTAGGCTCAGTGGGCTACACAAACCGAAAGGTGGCTAGTTTGATCCTTGGTACACGACAGGGTTGCGGACCAGGTCCCCAGTTCAGGGCTTGCGAGAGGCAATGAATCAATGTTTCCCTCGCACATCGATGTTTCTCTCTCTCCCTTCCCCTCTCTCTAAAATAAATAAATGCAATCTTCATTAAAAACAAAAAGAAATTGGAGGTACTAGGTGTTCAGGAAGGAAAAACTCGAAAAACAGGAATAAGGAACAGTTGGTCCCAAGACCCCTTAAACTGGCATACCCAGGCAGGCCAGCCCTCTCGCTGTTCTTCTCAGCAGGTGAAGGTGAGTTACTCCCTGGAGAAAATGAGTTAGGGAGACTCCATACTCAGGGACGAGGCCTGGAGGCAGGGTCAGACACTACACGGAACAGAGGAGAGCAAGTGATCTTCCGTAAAATGAACGAGAGCCCACCTCCTTCCTCCGTTCAGGTCCCAAAATGCTCGCCGTAGCCCAGACTTAGCCATCCTCCCCTGTACTTCCAAGGTGGAAAGATTATTCCCCGAATCAATGAATCAATCCAACAGAACTAACGCATAAATATCAACATGTGTGCAAACAACCGGGTCCCCATCCTGTAACCTAAGTGAAGTCTACCCCGCGCAGGAAGAGCTACTAATCAGCGTTGGGCGACCACTCGTAAATACGAGCAGACTGCGGAGAAGCCTCAGGTTATCGGAGACAGTTTCCCACATGAAAGACAGAAAGTCATGAGATAAAAAGGGAATTCCAAGGAAATGAACAATACAAGGAGCTAAAGAAAAATTAAAACCCACAAGTATCTTCAGAGAAAGTACTGTATCCTTAAAAAAGCAAGAATAAGAAGCTATGAAAAAGATTAACTAGAAGTTAGAAATTAAAAGTGAAAAACTCTTAGAAATTAAAAGTGGAAAAAGTTTAAACAATCAAAAGAAAGATTATTAGATAAAATTGAGAAAATATCTGAGAAATTAAAAGCAAAAAAACCACTACAAAAGGAGAAAAATAGGACAGAAAAGATAAGAAAAATAAGGATCAATCTAGTACTTTCACCATCGAGGCCATGGAAGTTCCATAAAGAAAAAGAAAACAAAGGGAGAAAACAATCAAAAATATGACACATACAGTTCTCAGAACTGGACAAGAATTTCAAGCTCTAAGAGCCCACACTGGTATCCAGCGAACAAAAACACAGTGATACCAAGGCATGTCATCATCAAGTTTCCCAGGAAGAAAGATTAAACTGTCATATAGAAGGATCAGGAATTAGAGCATCTTAGTTTTCGATATTACAGTGGGAAGCTCAGCAAACAATGAAGCAATGCTGTCAAAATTTGGAAGCAAACCCACCTTGACCGGAAACCTACACTATTAGCCCAACTAATAATCAAACATGACATGGAACACATTTTCAGACACGCAAGGCGACAGAGAATTTATCTCCTAATAGTCCCTTTCTTGAGAAGCTATTAGAAAAAAATAAACCAAAAATGAGGACGATGTTAGAACGTGGAAACAGAATCCAACAAAAAAGAGAGAAAAAGCGAATTCCCAGAAACTGAGTTCTGGGCGAACACTGTAGAGGAGACCTAGAGAGCAGTCAGCCCAGAAAGAAAAAGCCTACAGTTTACCTGTTGTGACCATTTTATTCTGCAGTTGGAGAATTTAGTAAAAACTAGTTAGTGATAGGAGCGTGGAAAACTAAGAGGAAAAAAAAGAGGCAGTTATGAACTCCCTGGAAAATAAAAAGTTATACAGGACACATAATCATTGTTTACTACTTGATTCCGGTTGAAAACAACATTTATACAGTCCTAATAATGTATCAAATAAGCACTGCTTTAATAATAAAACAAAAAAGATGATACGGCCCTACTGGTAAGATGGGAGAAAGAGAAATGTACAGAGGAAGAAGGGAGAACAGGAGAGAAAGTGCTAACTCGAAGGAAGCAACAAGATAACGTGTGTTACATGAGACATGCAAACTCGGCTTGATAAGCATTGTCCGGGAAGATAAGAAGATGAACCCCAGTGGGAGCTACGAGAGTTGACAGCAGTTGCCTTTTGGGAGAAGCCTTGATTTTAGTTACCAGTGTATGCTGTAATTACTATTTGAATTTCAAAACCATACGTGTGTGAAGCAGTACTAGTTTTTAAAATATAAAATTAAGAAATACAGCCGAGACAAAAAAAACAAAGAGAACCAAAAGTGAAGAATCCACTTCTAGCTGGAGCAACATGGAGATTTTTCTACTCTGTAGCTGTAAGGGCTGTTTACTAGAAAATTACGCTTAAATATTAATTATCTGGGAGGCATGTAACTAGGATAGGATATCAGAAATAGAAACAAAATTCATTAATTGAAATACCCAACAACTACATTCTCCTGGTAGTTTCTGCTTCTGAATCTTTTAAGCCGACCTCAAGGAAGAATTAAAAGGGCCTCTGAAACAAGGGGAGAGGGAATTTGATGTGCTAATAAGTGATAGCTGGGGCATGAAGGATGACTTTTGCCAAACATTCAGTATGTTCTTAATTAATCTGCTGCCAGATCAAGCTCCCACAGACTCCGAGAAACTATTCTACTCACCGCCCTCCTACCAGCTGTGTGCTGCAAGGAGCAGTCAGGTTTTGATTCACGAACGCGGGAGCCCCAAAGTGGACTCCCAGTTAGCGACAGGGCCAGCACCGCATCGGGGGAGGGGGGGGGGGACAGATCCGCCCACCCCCGCTGGAGCTGCTGCGCGGATGTGTATACACAGGCGTCTCCCTCTACTAGAAAGGGTCCGGGTGCTCATGCAAAAGCCCGGGGTGACGTGACCATCTTAGCAACAGCCTTGGGTTGAGCTGTTTCTATTCCTCGCATCTCCTCCCCACCTGGATCTGGCTAGTGATCTGGTCTTTTCCTTTTTCCACCTGACCACCAGAACTGGCCAAGTTCATTGCTTGGGGCACCAGATCAAGCTCTTTGGATCTTCCTGCATCTCTTCATCTGCAGACCCAACTCAGCTTTCTTTATTCCCTGGCTGCTGATGACCTAGACTTCCCAGCTTATTTCCATAGAAGTAACGACAGATGGGAGACAATTTAAAGGCAAAGGCTACTCAAAAAAAGGTTTGGAATTTCGGGTAATATAATGGATTGCTTACGCTACTGTGATTCTATCAATGTGATACCTCTAAAGACTTCAAAAAGCTTACACTTACTTAAAATTCAAGCCAAAATTTCTAAATTCCATACATACTTTAGTCATATCTAGGCGGTGGGAGGAAGAAGGGGAGAATAAGCCCAGAAGGCCTCCTGGGGGGCAGGGTAGGCTTTCAAATTCCAGAGAAACATTCCACAACCTGGAAGTTAAAGGGCACTGAGTTGAATTAAACAGACTGTTAACCTGGTATCTTTTCAACTCAGAGCTCTGCTTCATGCATCGGAGCTGGTGCTTCTTCAACCTGCAGAGTGATTTATTGCTTGTTAGTGTTTACAGTTGAGTGATATTTTCAGCTGCTGGTACAACTGTAACCTTTGTGAGTGAGGGCCGCCATCTGGACATCTACTAACTATAAGCAGCCCTGAACTTTCCGTGTAGCTGAGACAGATGTAGTCCGACCCCGTCTCTAGATGCTTCTGATCCAAGCCCTAGGGGTCCAGAAGAGGAACTGGATGGTCAGAGAGAGCCTTCTCCAGTCGTTGAGTTAGGATGCACGCAGTGAGTCAATCCCACATCAAATGTGGTCCCTGGACCGGTGGCATCACCACCACTTGGGAACTTGCCAGAAAGGAAAATTCCAGGGCCCTGCCCAGACCCACTCAATCTAAAAACTGGGTAAAGAGGCAGCTATCTGTTTTAACACGCCTTTCAGGAGATGCAGATGCACACTAAAGCCAGAGAGCCACTCCCCTAGAACTCAGGGGGCCAGAGCACCCTCCAACTCGAATTCCTGCTCCTCCTGAGTGGTAACTGTCAATCAGGTGCTCTTATGCATTATTCCCATCTACTGATTCCTTCCCTTCCTGTCTGCAAAAATGGACTTGGCGCTGGCCGACGTTGCTCAGTTGCTTGGAGTGTTGTCCTGTAACCAAAAGGTAGCGGGTTCGATTCCCACCAGGGTACATACCTAGGTTGCAGGTTTGATCCCTGCTCCAGGAGGTATGTTTCTCTCTCTCCCTTCCTCTCTCTCTAAAAGCAATGAAAAAAAATGTCCTCGGGTGAGGATTTAAAAAAACAAACAAGGCTGGACTTGGACTGACGCTAATAGGAAGTGCAGGTAAGTATGTAATCCTCGTCTGAGGCCTTTCTTGCAGCAACGTTGCCGCTCAGGCCAGATTTCATAGGAACAAGCTCTTGTTTTTCAGCCTCATTCTTGTGTTGGGTACAATAATCCATTTTAAGTTACTTTCCCATTTTGCTCATCAACTTTTGTCAATGGCCATGGAACCCCCACCTTCTCCCCTTTCTGCCTGGGTACCAGTCTGGTCAATGAAGAAAAGAAATTTTCTTCATTGGAGAATTTTTACTAGTGTTGTCCATAACAGTCTATTTGGAAAAAACTGTCAAAAGGACTGGGTAGATAAAATGACATTGAAAAGGTAGGGAATCATCTTTTAAATCACGTTGTAGAAAAATAACATGGGTAATTACTCCACTCTACAACATGATTTTAGGGCTACATTACATTTAGTTTTTAAAAAATTATTGCTGAGAAAATATGGTTTCAGTGACACATGCCAGGAATCCAAAATCTCTCAGTTCTTGGCCTCCTCTGTCCTTATGTCACATTTACTGCTCACTTGCCTGGGTCTCTGTCTCCCAGACATGCTCGTATCTGGCAGAGACCCAGAGGCAAGGCAAGGGAGGGTGTCCATGGAGATTCTCAGCTCCATAGGCTAGGCCCAAATGTAGGGGTGAGGCCTGCCAAGGGGCAAGACCAGAAGTGACACTAACGAGACACGTGACACAGGTGTGGAGTATTTGGGGAGGTGAAAAAGTTTTGCTGATATTTGCCAAAAAAGGGAGAAAAAAGCAAGCATGGAGAGACTGAAAAGATAGAAAAATATAGGCAGCCTTGACATGAGGAGTTATTAATGATAAAAACAAATTCATCCCCTCATAACTTGTTGAGAAATTCCTCCCAAAGAAAAGATTCAAAATAAAGGGCGGACGTCTCCACACCAGACAGAGCTGCAACTTTAAAGTGATGCTCAAGAGTTAGCTCATCCTCCTGGTTCAAGTTTTGAGAGCGCAACACAATATGCAAAGTGTAATCAGTCTCCTATCTGGTGACAGGGAAGAATGGCAGAGCATCTGGTGACGTGAGCACCTGGTTTCAGCCAGGTCACCCCTCGCTGTCTTCCTAATCCACACAATGTTTTTTTTAGTAGTTGTTTCTTTGCTTTTTTGCTTTTTCTTTAACATTAGACCAAGGCGGCAGCATCTGGCCAAAACGGGGCTCCTCTCACCACTTCCTCTCCAGTCCGAGCAAGTCAGTGCGTGGCGGTAGGCCCCTGCCTTGGGGTTTGACACCGTAACTGTGATGGAATGGGGAGCCTCCCCTGTGAGTGGGTCCCTAGTGATCATATCTAGAGGAGGTTAAGTATTTCGGAGGGGGCGGGAAAAAGATAACAATGAATAAACCATCACTTCTCAGGCCAGCTGCTTTCGCTGAAGATACAGAATATAAAGCCCCCAGCTTTAAATCAGGACTCTTCTCACCTGAGCGCCTAGAAATGTGACCAACACTGAATTCCCCAGAAAAGGACTATTTAAGGAAGAGTTAAAAGAAAAAAATATAGAATATATTTTCCAATAACATATCAGGATGTATGCTTTTTGTACTTATGTTCTTTCCCGAATTTGACTATTTTGTCCTGAATTAAAACACACCTATTTCAAAACTGCAAAACTTCATGTACTATTTTCTTCTAGTTTATATTCTTATGAAAGACAAGAGAACCAAAATTCCAACCATGTATTCTTACTGAACCCTTCTCAGAGCCTCAGATGAAAGTACGGAATGAAGTCCATTGTTCCTGCACTCTCTGCTGGGGCATGGCCGCCCCCTGCACGAACTCTCACGCGGAGGAGCAGATGTGATGTTCTCTCTCTCAAGCTTGCACCATATGCTTGAAATGGTGGAAATGTTCCAGCCCAGAGGAGGCTCACGGGCTCCCGTAAAACTCCATCAGCAACTTAGAATAATCTACAGATGGGAGACCTGGGCTCTCGCTTGTTTACACGACTTGTCGATTGTATGACCTCAGACAAGTCAGTCTCATCATGTCAGCTTCATAAAGAGAGAATTGATCACCTCCCCCACCTCCCCAACAGGTGAAGGTCAAATAAAAGGATGGACGTCACATCAGCGTGTGAGTGAGGCTCGACGGCTCAAGTCCTGGGGTCCCAGTCTTTCTCCCGCCTTCTGTATCAAAAGGGCCTCCTGCCTGGGTTAAACGGCCTTAGGTATTGTCATGGATAAGGAGATAACTCAGACATTCTCTTAAAACGCGTACAACTTTACAAGGGATTACCCTTCTCGGCACGTTACGTGACAGGAAAGAAACACAGGTAATATGCTCTAAGACTGACGAGGAGGGAAGAGTACTTCCAGCTTAGTGGTCTGGGAAGACCTCCCGGAGGGAGGGGTACATGAGCGGGCCACCGAAATCTGGATAAAATGTGGACAATTAAAGGCTATGGTGGAAGGACCGACAGTGAAAGGCACAGAGAAGGAAGAGCATGGAGTATTCACAGGTAGAGCAAACGCTGTTGCCAGAAATCTAGAATTCCCGTAAAGAGAACAGAAGGAAATAAAGCTTGAAAGGCAGACTGGAGCCAGAGTGTGGAAGGCCCTGCAGTCGGACTGAGTTTGGACTCCAACACCATCCTCACCCACGACCCCCATACGCGCGCATTCTCCATCTGGACAAACGGTACCCTAAGTATACCTCAACTTTCCCAAACTCCCTGATTTGCTGGTTCAAACAGTCGATTCTCCAGGATACTGCTCACACTTATTCCCTAGTAAGTCTCCCTGGACTCCCAAAATAGCCTCCCGTGTCCAGTCTTTTCCCACCGCAATTTAACCGTTTCCACAGGGATGTTGATTGATCTAGAACACTAGCTCACCACATCACTTCCCTGTTTAAATGTTTCAGAGATTTCCAGTTGCCGGCAGGTAACACGCCAACACCTTCTGGAAGGTACAGGGTATTCGGAGATCAGGGGCCTTTCCAGGCTTCGTTCTCTGCCTCTGCCTCACACACCTCCTTCATTTCTGCCACAACGACCTCCGTGAAGTTCCCTAAACCACCGTGCTCTCTGGGCCCCTCTGCCCTCCGAATTGGCTGTTCTTTCTCTATAAAATCGAACCTCCCCTCTTCCTCTGACTAGACAATGCCTCCCCTTCTCTCTTCACACGCAGCTGATCACTTAGCATTGTTTTAGAAGTGCTAGCCAATGTCATTAGATAGAAAAAAGCAAAAGGCTCAAATATTGGAAAATGGGAGTAAAATTACTTTGTGGATATGATTACACATCTGGAAAACATAGGAGAATCAACTGAAAAGATGAAACAATTGTAGAATTCAGTAAAAGAATACATAATTTATATACAAAAGCCAGTAACATCTCTTTATATAAATGGTACCCAGTAAGAAACTATACATTCAGAAAATATTCCTTCATGAGCGCATAAGAAAGATATAATGCCTAAGAAAGATTTTCAGGACTTATGGAGGACCTATATAAGGAAAACTTTAAAATCCTACTGAAAAGCAAACTTGCTTCCCAATAGTAAGATCAATTGCTGTATAAACTCCCCAAAGGCACAGGTCTTTCTCTGCTTCGTTCACTGATACATTTCAAGTAGCAGGAACACCATCTGGAAAGTAGCAGGCACTCAAAGTGTGTATCTACAGAATAAATAAATGCTTGAAACAATCTAAAAAGTCAGCGTGACAAATCAAAATACAAACTGGAGTTCTATTTGTGTTCTGGGGGAAACTGACGGAAATATCAACCTTCCACTTGGAAACCACAAGCAAGATCATTTTTTACCTAGCATGCGAGCAAAACTCCAAGCATTCAGGGTCACTCATGGCATGGGGAACCAGCAGAGTAACCAAAATGTTGTTCATGGGGCTGAGGTTGGTAGAGTCGTGTGAAAGGCAATTTCTTAATATCTATCAACATCAAAATGTGTATGTTCTTTATGCAATCTCTCAGCTGAAATTAATTTCATAAATTTGCACATTTATGTGCAAACATATATAAAAGTATCGTATTACTGTTTGAAAATAGGGGGGGAGCAATCTAAATCTCCATCAACGACAGACTTGCTATGTAAGATACACCTCAATGTAATGCTACCCTTAAAAACTGAAGTACAGCCATCCCCTGGCAGAATGGGGGGTTGGTTCCAGAACCCCCCCGGGGGCGGTCCCACGACGGCAGATGCTCAAGTCCCTTATACAAAGTGGCACGTTGTTTGCACATAATCTACACTGGTTTTGCACAGAGGCTGCGGCAGGGTACGCCTACACATCACTCCAGTCCTACGGGTCCAGTGTAGTGCTCAGCATGTGGCAGTTCAAGTTTTGCTTTTTGAAACTTTCTGGGATTTTTAAAAATATATTTTCGATCTGCAGTGGGTTGAACCCACAAACGCAAAACTCACAGAACTGAAATCGGTGGGCACGGACAGCCGATCGCATTCTACATAGAAGGGGATGGAAACCAGTCAGTGATCTCTCAGTAAAGTAAAAAAGGCAAGATGCAGAACAGTATGTGCCATACGTCCCCATTTGTGTTCCGAATCATAGAATCATGCTTGTATGTGGACAGAAACATTCTGGAAGGTTACTTTTGGTAATGGATTCAAGGGAGGAGATGAACAGAAGTCAACTTTTCCTCAAGCACACAGAAAGCTGTTGTTTTGTTCTGTTTTACCCTAAGCATGTATCGCTTCCTCTCTGGCATCCTCACTTCAGGAAGTGCCCTGGCCCCTCCCCACAAGAAGCACTGCCTCCGTGTTCCACAGCACCGGGCACCGCTGTATCGCTGCACTTCTCATACCACTGCAGCCTTACTTGCTGGCTTCCCAAGTCAGTGGAGAGTTGCTTCGAGGGCAGGGACTGGCTTCTTTCTCTGTATTTTCAGCACCTGGTGGCTTGCCTGACACATAGTAACTGCTTAATAAAGACTGGAGGAAGGAAGGGAGGGGGGGAAGAAGAAGGGAAGGGAGGGAGGGAGTCCTGTAGGAAGATTAACCAGGCGGCAGTATACAGCACTATTGAGAAGGTAGAGTCAGGAGACAGGGAGGGCTGGCCAGAAAGCCAGCAATGATTAGAATGAAGAATGGAGTCCAGTACACGAATGCCTTGGGGTCTGTGAGCGAGACAGCCAGGTGTGCTCCCAAGCGGTTAGGAAGCAAGAACTGCCAGCCCCAGAGCTTCAGGCATTTTCGGTGAGAAAGAAGGTATTGCCACTCCACAATCCCTACAGCGGCACAAAGCCTGTGACTCCTTCCAGTGAGGAAGAAGCCCAGAGGCCTCAGCAAGTGGCTGTGGCCATCCACAATGCCTCTAGGTCACTTTCGCTGACTATTTGCCTCACAGTGTGTTCGAAAAGTTAACTGAAACAATCCATGTAAAGCACAATCCCTGGCAGAGAGTAAGCACTCAAAATAGAAACTATTATTACTAAGTAGCTTACAGAATCTTTTCAAGAGTTCTAAGCACTACCACTGCAGAAGCCATCACGATTTCCACCCAGACCCAAGCCTCCGCGCTGATCTCTGCCATAAATAAACACACTGTCTTCCTAAGCACATTGAAAACAAACTAGAAGCTGCTACTTCTGTACTTGTGTCATCGTATCAGACCCCAAGTATGCCGGCCGCTTTCGTCTTAGAAAGCTAGAATTTAAACAGCCGTTACAAATCCAGCACCTTTTCCTTCGTCCCACCCCAGCAACTGGACTGTGCCTGACGCGGCTGGCACCGGAATTCACGTACCACGGCCGGAGGGTCGTTCCAGTCTTCATAGGAGATGGCGGCGTATGGGTAGATGCGGTCGTTGATAATCTGCAGGGTGGCCAGGGCGATGGCTTTAATTGACTGGAAGTACGCCTCCCAGAACCACCGTGCCTGTAAAGAAAAGGACACTGTATTAAGTGAGTGAGACCAGTGGAAGAACTAGATGCCGATCACACCCAGCACTGGGCGTAGGTAATTCCTTTGTTCCCCCAAAGCGGGGAGCCCACGGCAAATGCTCCCTGAGGTTCACACCAGCTCCACGCGAAGTGCACCTTCATCAGATAGAGTCGAAATGGAATGTGAGCAAGGGAAGCGCACCCTGGGTTCAATGGAGATATAAGGGAAATCACGTGATGATGAAAATATGCGTATACCAGGGCAAATGTATAGTCTTTTTAAAAAAAGATATAACATACATAAAGTGCAGAAATTGTAGGTGTACCATTCACTGAATTTATACATGTGAACATACTTACAACTATCACCCAGATAAAGACAGACAACACTCCGCACCCCAGGAGATTCCCTTCCGCTGCGTCCCAGTCAGCATCTCACCCCTCTAAGAGTAAATCATTGTTCTGATTTCTACTGTGCCCATTACTGGATTTCATATAAATGAAATCAAACAATAGGTACTGTTTTCTGTCTGACCTCTTTTGCTCAACACTTACAATAGTTAAGTCAGGTTTGGGTATTAAGGTTATGCTGGCTTCATAAAATGAGTTGAAAACTATTCCTCCTTTTTCTATTCCCTGAGAAGTTTTACATAAGACTAGCCTTATTTCTTCCTTGAAAGGTTTGATGTATTCTAACATCAAAAAAGCCATCTGGGCTAGGTGTTCCTTGGTGTGCGAAGGCTTTAAATCATGGATTAATTTTCTTCATAGACATAAGCTGATGTGTATGTCACGTGTGTGTCTGTTCTGTAAGTACTGGGTCGGCCAAAACAGTCCGTATGGTTTTTCCATAAGACAGAAGGCACATTTTTCATTTTCATCAATAACTTTATTATAAGATTTGGATATTTTGAGTATGTCGGCTATTTCCTGCTATTGGCTTCTAGTGGGTAGAGGCCAGGGGTGCTGTTAAACATCTTCCAGTGCACGAGACAGCCCCACAGCAAAGAATTATTTAGCCAAAATGTCAACAGTACCAAGAAACTTCGCAAACCACTTTTGACACATTCCATCAGTCACAGCACCTTCTCCATGCACTGCACAAATCTTTGTGTGTTTCAGTTGCATTTTTACCTTTCTTGAAATAATAAAGCATAATGTGCTGAAGTTGTTGCATATCTTCTTCCATCTTCAATATTAAAATGACTACACAAAAACTCACCAATTTTGGTAGGCTTTTTAGAAAATGCACACTGGTATGACAGCTGTCACAACACGGTCTAACGAAACTGTTTCAAATGAAGTTAAAGACAACGAGTGCTAGTAGAGCCACCTATGGAAAAAACGAAACCAGATAGCATTTTTCAAGGACTATGCTCATTTCATTTAAATTGGTAAATTTAATAGACTAAAAGTGTGTGTTAACGTCTGTTTAATGCCTGTAGAATCTGTATAATACAATTTTACTCCTGATATTGATATGTGTCTTCTCTTTGCATGTGATTAGTCCTACCAAAGGTCTATAAACTTTATTAATCTTTTCAAAATACCAATTTATGGGATTTTTTATCACACATTTCCTTTTCTATTTTGTTCCTTTCTGCTCTTATTTTTATTATTTCATTTCTTCTGTTTTGGAGGGCTTTAGTTATCTGTTTAGTTTCTTGAGATTGCGGTTTAGATAACTGATTTCAACCTTTGTTTCTCATATGTGCACTTAAAGCTATAAATTTACCTCTATGCACTATTTTAAATGCATACCATACATCTATATGTCATTTTCATTGTAATTTTTTAAAAATTGTCTAATTTCCACTGTGATGTCTTCTTTGACCATGAGTCATTTTAGAAGTATACTGTTTAATTTCCAAACATTTTGGGATTTCCTATTTACCTGTTACTGATTTCTACTTTGTTCGCACTGTGGTGAGAGAGCGTAGGTGTTCTTTCAATACTTTGTATTTATTTAAACTTGATTTATGGCCGAAGCATTTTGTTTATTCTTGTAAATGTAAAAAGTACGTTCTGCAGTTGATAAGCACGATGTTCTATAACTGTCAAGCAGAGTGACTTGGTTAGTGCTGTTTAAATAGTCTGCACCCTTACGATGTTGTCTGTCTGTGTGTGCACATGTGGATGAGGATGTGAGTGCTTATTTCTACACTCTTACTTTCAAATTTGTGTTCTCACGGCTTGTTTCAAGACTGTCTCTTGTAAAAGAGTTTAAATAAATTTTAATATTTTATCCCATCAAAAATCTCTGGCTTCCAACTGCACACAGAGTCCCACGTACACCTGACGTGACTACTGACGTGGCCGAGTTCAAGTGTGCGGTCATCTCATTTGTTTCTTCTGTGCTTGTTCCTTTACTTCTCCCTTCTTGCCTCTAGAATTGGTCAAACAAATTCTATTATTATTCCATGCTTTTCTTCTTCATTAGATTGCTGATTTTTGAGTCTTCTGTTGTTCTTTTAGCAGCTATCCTAACAATTAAAGTATCACTGATTAATGATATTACACTTCAAATTAGTCATTTTACAGCTTACCAGGCAATATAAGAAAACCTCCATTTATCCTATTCCACCTGTTGTGCTGCCAGTGCCCAATATTTTTCCTCTACATATTTTCAATCGTATAAGATATCGTTATTATTGATTTTAAAAGTAAACTGGCATTTATATTTACCATATGTTTTCCCCTCCTGGTATTCTTCATTTCTTCAAGCACATCTGGGCTTCCATCTCAAATTATCTTCCTGCTCCTTGAGAACTTGCTGTTGTTTTCGAGGCAGGTCAGCTGACAACAAGTTCTCTCTGTTTTTATTTGTTTGGACATTTCTTTTCTTCCCCACATTCGTTTTGGAAAATACGTTTGCTGGATAGAGAATTTTAGGTTGGCAATCTTTTCTTTTTTTCCAGCACATTCTAAGTACAACTTCATTGTCTTCTAGCTTCATCCAATTTTTGCCGTCGGACTTACTGGTGCTCCTTTGAAAATAACATGGCTTTGAATTCTGACTGCATTCAAGCTTTCTCTGTCTTTGGCTTACAGCGTTACAGCGTCTCAGCAAAGGCACAGCTCTTTGCAGGTACCCCACTAAGGAGTGCAGAGCTTCTGCACTCTGTGGTTTGATGTCTTTCGCCATTTTTAGAAAACTCTCCGCCCATCTTTCTTCTGCTAAGGCTCCAAATACGCATACGTGAAATCTTCTCCCTGTGTCCCACGTGTCTCGTGTTCTCTTCCCTGTACTTCCTCTCTCTGTGCTCCGATCTGGATATCTTCTCACGGTCCAATACTCCCCTCTTCTTTTCGTGCGTGTCTGAACTGCTGTTAGACTCATGTGCTGAATTCTTCATTTCAGCGCCAGCATTTCCACATGACATTTCATTTGACAAAAGCAGATTTCATATCTGTATTGAAATTCTCCTTTTCTTCTATTTTATTGAACACAGTTTCTGACAGGTTCCTGAAATCAGCTGTAGGTCTCTTTCTACTACTTGTTTCTTCTCTTTATTTTGGTTGCCTGGTTTCAAACTCTAGCATGCCTCTGAATTTGTCATTTGCCAAACCTTCTGTCTTCATAACCGTGGAGGATCCAGGTCATCTTCCTCCTGGGAGTGCACTATATTCCCTGTCGGGACGACCAACAGAGTCAGGCCACTTTGATCCGGCTGGTGGTTGGTTCTGAGTTGTTAGGGCCAGCTTTCTTCAGCTGTCCCTTCCTCTTAAGGTACGGCCCTTTGGAACTTCCCGTCAAAGCCGGGTTAACTACCAGGCCCTCCATTCTGGCAGGCCTGAACACAGCCTTTACCTCATCAACACCGTGCTTGTTGCTCAAGTGTTTGCACAGCTGATTAGGCTCCCCGCTGCTTCTTTCCGCAGAGGGTCTTGGGGGCTTGCTCTGACCAGGTGCACCTTGGGAGTTAGCAAACACCTCAGAGGAAGACTGAATGCCCATTTTTCTGCTTACATCCCTGGGGTTCCCTTTTCCTTGGGATTCTGTCCTCTAAATCTCAGACATTTTCACAACCCCCAACTCCAGCCTCTCAGCCCTCTGGGACCACTGCTCTCTGCCATGAGTCCATACCCCTGCGTGGTGAATCAGCACATGCCTTCAGGGAGAAAACGAGAGAGCGTGCGCTCACCGCAGTGTGCTTCCTTCCTCCCGGGAATCCGAATCCCTCAGGGACTGACTGCACTAGCTGCTCTTCAGTGCCCCCACATTGTTGCTGTATCTACTTCACTAAGCTTTCATCCTTCTTTTTCTTCTTTTGGCCAGAGGGTTACTTCAATACCAGCCACTCTGCCATAGTCCAGTATAGTCTTCTGAAAGGACCCAGTTTCTTATCCAAGCAGAGTTTAAACTCAGTTACTAATGAAGCAGGTTGCTGCTCTGGATGATCTCCCCAGCTTCACTCCGACCTATGACTCCACTCAAAATCAGAGACCATGGGACTTACACAGGGGTGAATGCCTGAAAATTTAACATGAGGGGACGGGAAGCACGCCACGAGAGGTGGAGGGAAAAGACACTTTCTAGTCCAGACTTGCCAACTTTGGCTCTGCTTGCCAGGCAAGTCCTCTATTCATTAGTTAAAGCCCAGGATACTTTCTGAGTTATGTGACAACTATTCTCTCCACTAATTATAGGAAAAAGGCAAAAGCATCACAATGAGAATTTCTCCTACTCCTTGAAAAGCTGAAACAGATTTAGCTTCCAAAGGCATGTGACTTAAGCTATCTTGTAGTTTCCCATCTGGGCACAGCCTGGGGGCCGGCTGGCTGCCTGTGGCTGCTTCTCAGACATACCCTACTCACTCCAATCTTATTCTTGCTTAAATTCAGGTTGCTGCTCCCCTCCCCGCATCATCTAGCCAAAATATTTACAATTTATGAGACCCGAAAGAATCTATCCTCTTGGGAAATCTTAACTGATCACCCCAAATATCAACAACTTCCCCTTATTGTGAAATCCCACAGCCCTACAGCCTTCACCTTACAAGTTAGTTCCGCCATATGCTGGCCTGTGATTGTTTTGCTATATTTTGGATGGTCACTTTTCTCTCTCTGGCTACATTATGAGCTCCTTGGGTGTAGGAACTGGCATTTTTAAAAAGTGGCAGCCTTGCAACATCAGAATGTTTTATCTGCTGTAAAGCGCTTCTGTTTTCATGGTCTCACTTGCTCTTCATAACCAGCTCGTCCCTTATTTGGGGCAGAGACAAAGCTCACTTCACATGTGACATACAAAGATGTTAAGTGGCAGAGTCGCAACTCAAACCCGGGAATCTAAACTCTAACCCTAAATTCAGACCTTTTCCCACTCCATTCCAGAGAATTAAGAGTACCAGCAGATGGTAAGCTTTAGGAAATGGTCCTTTTTCCAGAGACGAGAGGTGTAAAAATCCACTAAGAAGCATAAGCCCACACATAAACACACACATCCTAAAACTTCTACCCAAGTGGGTCCATCGTCATATGTTCTTTTACTTTAAATCATATTCAAATTAAACCATGCTCAAACTTAAGCATTTCAAAGCTTTGTGTTCGCATTTAATCATGGTGGAGACAGCAGCCTTTGGGATTTATAGGAAACAGTGATTGGTAACAAATCCACCTAGAATACCAGCCAAAGGCCCAACTGTAGGACAGAGCTTCTAATTTAAGATGTCTCAAATCATCTCGCTCTGTCCACCAAACTCCAAGTCACTGTAGAGGAAGCAAGCTTTGCCGATAATCATAGCTCAAGGGAACTTCTCTGGCTTAAATGTTTCTGCAGGACCTCTGTAACACCCTGAAGTGCTTAGAAGGCATTATGTTTTACAGCCCCTCCAGGGTGCAGAGTCAGCCACTTGTCGAGAGAGGGGAAGGTGTTTTCAGCGACACGGGCAACACCCGAAAGCACCACTGTTCCCATCCAGTAAGCAAAGCAAACACTTGTGTTTGGGTTTCCCTGCACCCAGAACATGGGCCACATTTATTTCTAGCTGAAAAGGTTAAATGAGACACTCTTCAGCAGCTATGGGAATTCTCCAGTCACCCTACACTGTGGAAGCCACACAGTTGAATGAAGTCACATGTGAAACGGACATACCCATGTAACTGTGAACAAAATGTCTAACCCTTTCCTCATTAAGCAAATGCCACCGTAACTTCACAAAACAAGCAGATTTCAAAGTACAAAAGCTATGAAATTCCTGTAATGCTTTCAAACATGAAAGTAATAAAGTTCATAAAGGGCAAGGATTAGGCCAACCTAAAAATATCCTAAGCAAAGAGTTACTTCAAATTGAAATTGCTACTTCAGTTTACACATCAATTAAATGCGCTTGATCTCTCTGATTTTCTTTTCCTTTCTTAAAAGATTTTGTTTATTTATTTTTAGAGAGAGGGGAAAGGAGGGAGAAACAGAGGGAGAGAAACATCAATGCGTGGTTGCCTCTTATGCGCCCCATATGCGGACTTGGCCTGCAACCCAGGCATGGGCCCTGACTGGGAGTCGAACCAGTGACCCTCTGTTTCATAGGCTGGCATTCAATCCACTGTGCCACACCAGCTGGGGCTAACTTCTCTGATTTTCTGTATCTTAAAGCCAACAGCAAAAACACATGTTAAAGGAAGCCAGTGCATTGTAGCATAAAGAGTCAGAGCTATGAGCATCTTGCATAATTTCAAGTTTGAAATTTGTACAAGGAAGATCATAACACCTATCTTGTGAAGCTGTGATGATTAATGAGATGAGTTTTATGAAGCTTCCTGCTCATAAAGTGCTAGTGCAGAACAATCAGAAAACCTTAGCTCTCTCCTCCAAACTTATATCCGTCTTGTTCCCCTTAGGGTCTTTGTCACTTACATTAGAATACCTTCAACATGTTTTGGGGGGGAAGGGGTGTGGGTAGAGGTGCTAGAGGGTATAAGAGGGATAAATGGTAATAGAAAAAATACAATAAAAAATAAACTATTAAAAAAATGGAATACCTTCAACACTTTTTGGGATGGGCGTGGAGGAAGAAGAGACAGGATGGGATCTCCGTGCTGCACTCCATCCATCTCAATGCTTAGAGACAGTCAAAACCCGACTGGTCGGACAACAGAGTTAGAAACAATAAAAATACATCAGATGGGAATGTGGCTGAGCTTCATCATGACAAGTACAGCAACCAATAACATGTGCCTTGCAGCTTAAGCCCTCAGCCTGCATGGAAGAGAACAGTACTTCCCCAGAAACCACGGGCGTGGGAACACATCTGGGTCTGCTCCCACTGAAGGCCCGGCCTCCGGCACGGCGCCTATCACAGAGAGGCAGTCAAACACTCGCTGAAAGGACATACCCACCCGACAACACGGCCTCAGAGGCACACGGAGGCACAGGCACCACTGGCAGCTCACAGAACTTTCCAAATCCCCTAAGTTCCATCCATGAGGTTAAAAGATGAAAGATGGGGGAAGTGGATTTGAGGGAGAAAGATTGAATTTCAAAGGGTGACAAGCTCCCTCAGGAGCAATGGGACACACAAATGATTCCAGCTTTGGAAGAGGAGAGGTGGCTACCATAAAAGCAGCCCAGGAAAACAGCTAAAGTGTCAGCAAATTCTTAACACTGAGTGTGGGCTGGCAAAAACAAGTTGGAAGCTCCCAACACAAGGGGAGTCTGTATTTATTTGCAAGCTGCTGGACATTCTTGGGGAAGACTGGGGCAGAGAAGGAAACCAAAGAGTCCCCCTCAACAGCATACAGGTAAAAACCTTGCCCATTTCTTGGGTGTTTTTTTCCTTTTAATCCAAAGCAAAAACCTCAGACTGTTGGGGGAGGGGCAGAAAACCCTCCAGTTCCCCAGGGCTAGTCCCAGATCCACCGCCTCCCCTCGGGAGAGGGGTGGGAAGGCAGCCAGCCCCCTGGGAGGGGCTGTACAGCTGCGCAAGTGGCAGAAAACGCCTCTTGTGCCTTGCACTGGGGAAGCCACAGTAGTCCACTGCTGTTGGAGGGGCAGGACACCCTCCCCCCTGCAACCTGGACTAAGGTGTCCTGTGCTGTGCGAGAAGCAGAAGCCATCTGTCCCTGGTGGGACAAGCGAGTGGTGGAGGACAAGCGAGAAAACTTACTCAGGTCGGGGTCCTGCACTGATACAAAGCAGAGGTCAGCCACCACTAGGGCAGGGGCAGGAAAGTTGCCAATGGAAGACTCCCCACAGATAAAGAGCAGATATAGCTGCCACAGGGGGAGGAAGCAGACACTCTGAGAAAGTCCCACCTCCAAGGCCAGGCACACGGGTCTGCCTGAGGCTGGGTCTGGACCAGGAGAAAGGAGGACCCCACTGTCCCCGCCAGGAGCCAAGCAGCACATATAAGCCACGAAGCCCACCACTGAGGGGAAAGGCCTCTCTGTGGCGCAGGCCAGCAGGGCCTGCTGAAAGTGAAGTGAGAGGTGGGCGCCGGAACTCAGAGAAAAACCTCGGTACCCAGGGCCCAGCACTAAGAACACAGGTGCAGCAGCTGGCATGTGTGCGGAAGAGAAGCCTGGTGACAGGAAACCCAAGCTCAGCCCAGCGACTGTAGACTGGGTCCACCTCCCTCAGTCGAGGCCTGACGGAAGAGGTTTGCCCATTTCTAGTCAAGACGGTCACCCTGGTCTCTTCAGTGTCTCTACACGGAATGCCCGTCATTCAATCAAAATTTACTGGGAGCAAGCGGGGGAGGTGGCAGTGAAAAACAAAAACAACAAACAAGAGAAAACGACTCACTGGCATAAAGATGTCAAAAGAACCAGATCCATACATGACCAAGATATTAGAACTATAGGACAGAGACTTTAAAATAACTACTATTAATGTGTTAAGGAATCTAGTGAAAAGGTAGATAACTTACATGAACAGGTGAGAATTTTCAGTAGAAAGATGGTGACTACTAAAAATGGTTTTAAGTGAAAAGTCTGGAAGTAAAAAATAATAATATCATAGAGAATTCTTTCAACATGCTTATAGAACATACAGCAGAGGAAAACAATAGCGAACTTGGAAATAGAAAAAGAAATGATCCAGCCCTGACTGGTGTGGCTCCGCTGCTTGGGCATCATCCCGCAAAGCAAAAGGCCGCCAGTTCGATTCCCAGTCAGGGCACATGCCTGGGTTGCAGGTTTGGAACCTGGTAGGGATATATGCGAGAGGCAACCAAGTGCTGTTTCTCTGCCGCATCGATGTTTCTCTCCCTCTCTCTCCCTCCCTTCTCCTCTCTCTAAAAATGAATTTAAAAAAGCAAGCAAGAAGTGATCCAAAGCAAAATGCAAAGAGAAAGAAGAGTGCAAGAAAACAGAGCAGAGCATCCAAGAACTGCAGGGTGGCATCGAATGTTCCAGCACACCTGTAACAATCCCAGAAGGGGCTGGGAGACAAGGCAACAGACAGAAACATTTAAAGAACTAATCGCTGAGAATTTTCTAAAATTAATGAGAAACAACAAAACACAGACTCAAGAAACACAAAGAACCAAGACATACTAAATAAAACATTCACCTTCTCCCTCAAAAAGTTTAGAAAAAACAGCTGCGCTATTAAAGACGCAAAAGCACCCTGCCTTGGAGCAACCTAGGAAATTCAAGAGATGTGAGCTATAGGAAATTTTCTCTTAACACACTAACACTGACAGAACCATTTATTTCAGGCGAAGGGCTGGAAAATATTTCCACACCTCATGGATTAATTTTTCAAAGCTGTGTCTGAAGATGAATCGGAAACTTCCAAAGGGATTCCAAGTCTTCACTAACACGTGCGCGAAAGGCGCGTTCGCTCTTCCCTTTGTTTGCTGTGGCAAATGGAGCCACTGAGCATCCCCACCTTTCCAAAGTTTCCTATGCAGCCGGCTTCTCAGGGCCCACCTGGTCATGTCTTACTAACCTGCTGCAAAGGTGAGCGTGCAAAATGCCCTTCGTGAATGATGTCACCACAGGCTGGAGGTAGCAGAGATGTAATAATAATAATCTAATAATTAGATTATTAATAATCTCTACCCAGCAACTGAAAAAATCCAATGGTGAGGCCAATTTATAACCCGAGCATCCTGATTTCTCGTTGAAAATCACTGCAAGCCAGACTGGTTGTGTTTATTCTTTGGCTTCCTCCATTTTTATAAACATAAGAGTTAAATGACAACTTAAAAGGAAAAAGAATACCAACATAACCCCTCAGAGGCACTTCGCATGTGCTGAAAGTTTCACAGAACTGCACAGTGCCCAGGTTACCAGTTTTCCTGGCGGAGTAGGGGAAGTTCACAAACACCTCGCACTCCTTCACTCAAGGATTCAATAAGCAACATAAACAGAATTTACCTTCTTTAAAGTAAAAAGAGATTTCCGAAACAACAACAACAAAGACTAATAAGTACCTGGGATTTATCAGCACACCAGTTTTTCCTTAAAATATTTATCTTGTTAATTTAGTTCCATTTAAAATACCTTACTAACACATGAAGTATGAGTGTGCTTTTGTTCACTCCCTTATTCACGAAGCTACTTCGTTTGCCCCTCCCCACGCATCCTCCACGTGAAAGCCTCCGATGTCTCTGGAAGAGCTTTTCCATCACCTCGCATGGCTTTCCAGCCCCATCATCTCAATTATTTGCACACAGCTCTTGAGGACCCCACATACATCATGCTCGCTGGAATTTTTCACAGAGCCACGGACATTTGTTCACATAACAGTAGCAGAGTTCATTTTACAATATTTTCGTAAGTGTAAATATTTTTTTTATTTCTTTTCCATGCAAAGTTGTAATTACTTTCTTTTTTAGCTTTTTATTTTGAAATCATTTTGGACTTAGAGAACTCTGTGCAATTGTAAACCAGAGTGTCCCAAACACCCTTCACCCCAGAGCTCCCCCTGGTGTTAGCATGTTGTAAGTACCGCGTGCTAAGGGCACCACTGGAGCTCCCCACCGTCAGCTCCTGTGTCACCAGGGTATAGTGAGCAAAAGTAAGAAGTTAACTATAGACCTTCTCTCTTCTTTTCAGATTCTCTCAGTTTTCTTCTCAAGTCTTTTTTCTGTTCCAGGAACTAATCCAGGACACTGCACTGCACTGACTAAGCCTGTCTCCTTAGTCTCCTCCCATCTGTGACGGTTTCCTGGTCTTTCCTTAACTTTCATCACCTTGACTTTTGAGAAGCACTGGTCAGGAACCTTGCGGAACGTCCCCCAGCGTGGGTTGATCTGAAGTTTTCTAATTATGAGAGGTTCTGGGAATACTACAGAGGCGACGTGCCCTTCTCTTCCCGTCGTATCCGGGGTACTCGATATCAACAGGGCTCATTGCAGGTGAAGTGAACCTTGACCCCCCGGCTGAGCTGGCTCTGTCAGGCCTCTCCATTACGAAGTCACTACTGTTCCCATTCCATGTTTTCCTCGTTAGAAGCAAGTCACTATGCTCCATGTATATTCAAGGTGAACATAGTTAAGCTCCACCTCCTGGAGGAAGGAGTACCAAAAAAATTAGCACTCTATTTTTTGTGTATTTTGAAAGAAATAAAGACCATGAAATAGAATTCACTGAATACTATAAATATTTCAACCTGGTTTATGTAAATACAGTATGGCATTCTATTAAAATCCTTCAACCTATGGAGATTTGTGGCTGATAAAAAATATTAAAACATTTTCTTTCCTCATTAATAATTTCACTAACATTAAAAATCAGACACTTGCCTTAAATGTTATGTTGAAGTCTGATAACATATCTCATTTACTTAAAACAGGAAAGCATGTAGCCACTTTTTATTAAAGATCTTAGAGATGAAATGTAGTGAGCTCTCAATTCTGAAATTTCAATTGCTTCTAGACTTATACTTCAAGTTTACTCAGATGTACTCAGAATTACTATATAAGGATTTAGTACCCAATTTGATAATTTAGAAAAGAATTAAAGAAACCTAAGAAAATTAGTAGAAGTAATTAATAAGATAAAAATTGAAAATAAATCGAAGGGCTTTCCATAGATCTGGCTATTAAGAAAACCCCTTGAGAGTCAGCTGGAAACCTGTCAGGGCTAAAATAAAAGATCTACTAAGCAGCCGGCTACAGAAAAGTTTTGAATAAATAAAATAGAAGCCCAAAGTCTCACAGCCCGGCAACACCCATAAGATTTCACACCTGCACACACGCACGGACGAAAGACTTGGTGGCAGAGCGCTGCCCATCACCCCGGTTTCTCACAGTCCAGATTATTCTTAGTCTTTCTGATGGACATCAGCTGGCTCCCCAACACCCATCGCCTTCTTTTCTAATTCATGTGATGATTTTAACACAAAAGTCAGGACCTATGCTCTGCCCCCCTGAGATTTTATGGGGAGGGACTTACCCTCCCAGCTAAACTAAAAATTACTAGCCCCCGTTTCAGGACAAGGATTCCAGAACCTGGCCCGTCAGTACTACAGATTTAGGGCAGGCATTTCTGTGGCCCGCAGCCCCTCCGGACAAAGGCTCGAGGGTCTTGAAATCAGGAACGGGTTAAGGAGGAGAGCACTCTCGGGGTCACCCCTCACCTTTCCCAACAGCAGCAACAAAGCAGGACTGGACATGGCCTAACCACTGGGGCCTCTATTTTAAGCTGTGTTGCTGCGAGGGAACAGCTGAGAACCATTTCAAACGCAGCCACTGCCCAGTGCAAGATCTAACGTATCACACCTTAGTGAACATATTTTTGCTCCTCCCCTAGGATCTCACATAGAGCCCGGTGATTCTTGCTAGGAATTAATAGCTCCTAGGATTTAATCTCAATTTTATTTTTACCTCACCCCACATTCCCAGCCTTCTAAAAATATACTAGAATTCAGAATCCACAGATTGGTTGCTGTTGTTTTGTCTTGTTTAAAATAGTCTCTACCCAGTTGGCACATAGGAAATGAAAAGGAAAAAAAACACCTTAATATCAACAAACACAGTTATGAAACTGTATCACAGTAAATGGACTCTTTTCTTCTCATCCTTCTCAGAACTTTGAGAACTTGCTCAAAACCTTGCTCCTTGGCTGACTGCAGAGTACTCACTCCTCTATGTTTTTTTCAATTTAATTTTATTTTTTAGAGAGAGGAGAAGGGAGGGAGAAAGAGAGAGAGCATCCACATGAGAGAGAAACATTGATCGGTTGTCTCTCGCAAGCACCCCGACCAGGGCTGAACCTGCAACCCAGGCGTGTGCCCTGACTGGGAATCAAACCCGCGACCTTTCGCGACCTTTCGCTTTGTGGGATGATGCCCAACCAGCTGAGCCACACTGGGCTGAGCCACGCTGATAGGGGCAGTACTCACACCTTTAAATGTAACTCTCTCCACTCCTAGCTTTTTGTTAACCATCTCTTCCTTTGCCCCATTTTCCTGGCACTGCGATAGAGACGTTGCTACACAATCTCCCAGGCTGCGTCTCCCCAGCATGCTCCCAAGGATTTCCGAAGAACTCCCAGCATCAGCAGCAGGCTTATCTCAAATGAATGGTTGAATACACAACTTCCCCTTTGAATAGCTCAATTTCTAGGAGTTCTGGATCTCACTCTTGCATCCAAAACTGAGCCACTCAAAGGTTAGGAAAACAAGCAAGTACATGGACCAGCACCCAAACCCTATTCTGAAACAGCACTGGTGGGAAAATTTCCAAAGGCCCATATATAAGCACATTTCACCCAGAAGCAAGTATCTCCTTCTGCTCATCTCCGGTCTCAGTATTTGTATTTATGGGAAGTGATTAAAGAATTGACACGCGGCTGGTTGCATTTGGTTACCAGGGAAAATGGCTGCAGCACATGGCCCTCGGGCATCACAAAAACTGAGGGAGAGGTCTGAAAGATGACGTCCATGGCGACACTTTCTAATGGCAGAACAGTGTGCTTGCTTAGGTTCACAGAGTTTTAAATTAAACCTCGTGCTTTTTTCAAGGGTCAGTATGTACTTACAAGTTCACGTGGCATCAGATTACATGGTTGATTCCTACGAAGAGGGGAAAAGCCTGAGTTATCATCAGAGAAAGGCTACAGAAAGTGGGACACAGTGGGTCACAAAAGAATGGGGACCTCAGGCGATAGGATTTAGAGTGGGAGAAGTCTGCAGTTCAGCGGGAAATAGAAAGCAAAGGCATGGAGAAGCTGCCTGCAAACCATTATCAACACAGCAATGTTCCAGAAGGCTTATCTCAGTGTAAAAGGCAAGCGCCCTGGAGAAAGGGTGGTAACTGTGAGCAAGCTTAATGCTCACCATTCATTCTGCTTCCATCACCACCGCCATCACCACCTAACACTCCCTCCAGAGGAAGTAAGCTCCCTGCAGGCAGGGATTTTTGTCTTTTAACCAGCAAACCCCCAGCACTCAAAACAGTATCTAGGATAAAACAGGAGCTCTAAATATGTGTGGCTTAAACCAGACACTCAATATGTACCAGGCACTATTTTAAGCACGATTGCACCTACATTAACTTACTTACACCCCACAACCCAAGGACATTCACCCAATGTCACAGGTGAGAAAACGGAGCCCTGACAGGTCCCTGGGGGTTACTGCTCCGCTTTCCTCTAGACTTCCTGACTCACCTCGAGTACAACTGGAACGCGTGCTGAGCTGTGCCCACACAGCTCACGGAAGGAATTGACCAACGACTTCAAGATTCCTAACTCTCTATGGAGCTCAACTTCCCCAGAGGCCTCCCTTTCCCAGCCATAGTCCTATTATATGCTTTCAGCCAATTTTAGAGAGGCATTTAAACTCTGACCTAGCACAGTTGCAAGAACTGTTACACGCTTATCTTGAGTGACGTGGAAGAGCCCTCTGAGAAAAACTGTATAACCAAGAAGTTTCCTCAATAACGTTTAGGGTGTAGATGCCTAGACAACGAAATCCCCACTGTCACCCCTGACCTCTTTCATTGGTTATTATTAATACAATTAAGAGTTAGCCCTTAGTAGCAATTATAAAAACAAACACAATAAAATGGAGACATTTGAAGGCAAGTGATTTTTCCCAAATCACAGACTAAGAATCAGGGAAAGAACAGGATGGGCAGAGATGCACACGACCACCCCACCACGATTCCTCATGCCTGCTCTGGGCCCTGAGATGCGCCTTTTCCCGAGTTTGACTTCTGCTCACAATTCCCTTGAGAATTACCTCCTTTGGAGGGAGGCAGTCTCACATTGTCTGAGAAGTAGCTTCGCTGCTCAGATGAAAGAAACCACTTCATTAAAGATAAAGCACATCTCTTAGATCCAAAAACATACAATGTTAATTTCCCCAGTAATGGCAACAAATTTGCTATAGAAAGACAATATACACACAGTACAAGGGAAAAAAGTCAGTAAAATACAGATATCCTACCCTCATCCTAGGCTCAGCCCATTAGTACTTAACGCAGATGTGCCGGCTTGCTATTGAAGGAGAATGGTGGGAATAAACTCAGGTTTACTGATGGATCAATAGGGAAACCTTTTGGTCATAGGTTTTACAAAATATAGAAGCTTCTGTGTCTCAATATTCTAAAGAATTTGTGCTCTGGCTATTGGCCAAGGAGAATCCAATGTTCTAAAAACCAGACGCATGAAACAGTTAAGGCCACGATCTATCTTGACCAAGGAGACAAGGTTTCTGCCATTAAGAACAATAACAAAAGTGAAAAAAATTGCTCATTGGATTTCTTCTTCATTACAATCCACCACTAAATTACCAATCAAGCTGCCTGATTCCACGGGCCAGGTGGAGGCGCATGAGCTGGGGTGTGCGGTTGGTCCGATGATGTATTTATGGGAGTCAGCACCCGGCGGGCAGATATGGTTACAGGAGAAGTCAGTAACTTCCCTTTAGGAACAGAGACACATTCTTTGCAGAGAGCTACTTCCTTTACTACCCTCCATCCCTCCGGCTCCCAAATCAGCCGTCTGGAGTGACCAACTGAAGAATGAGGAATCACCTTCCTCACAGACAGGAGGTGTTCTGCATTGTTAAATCTTTTTTCAATTCTCAAACATTTTTAAAGTCCTGAAGTTCTCGATCTAGTGCATAATCTTATACTTTTAACCTTCTCTTTCTGTAATTAAAACGTGAATTGCGATATTCCAAATTTCAGTGAAAAAAAAAATCTCACCACGAAGAATCTTTCCACTGACACAGCAAAACAAAACAATATAAAAACTGAGCGTTTATGGGTCTTAATTAACTCTTTTCATAATAGACGTGTCATCCTGTTGTGATTAGGAGCCATGACACACGTGCTACCTCACTGAACGGTGTCCCAGGCAGTCACCTTGCAAATTCTGCGTGAGCCAGACAGGCCAGTCCTCGGCGATAAGATGTGCAGTGGAGTGAGGCGGGGCTTATAGCATTACTCTCCCCCCCCACCCCCCCACCTCTGGGACTCACATTGTCACTACCGCTCACACCTGGGAAGGAGCGGAGACTGGGGTTAAGGAAAAACACCTCAGAAGCAAATTCCACAGTAAAGAGCAAAACCCCTTGTATCTCAATTGAGCCACTAAATGACACCTGTTGACTCTGGTCCTTGTACCTTATACAGACATCGGTATGGGCTGAACTGTGTCCCCTCAAAATTGACATGTTGAAGCCCCAGCCCCTCGTTCCCCAGAATGGGACTGTATTTGCAGATGAGGCCTTTAAAAAGCTGATGACCGTATTTTGCCATGTATAATGTGCACTTTTTGCCCAAATTTTTGAGGGAAAAATAAGGATGCTCATTATACATGGGTAGTACTAATTCCGTATCTATACACGTTTTAAATTCTTTTATTTATGCGTATGCATTAAAAGTGTAATTCTAGAAAGTAATAACGACATCCATGTGCAAAATCATATCCTGGAATATGATCATCGGTTTTGTTTCTAAATATAAATAAAAAATTGAATTAAAAAATTAAAACGAAATATTTTTTTCATGAAAGTTTGGGCCAAAAACGTGGGTGCGCACTACACACGAGGAACTACAGTAAGTTAAAATGAAGTCGTTAGTGGGCCCCAACCCAACGGGATTGGTGTCCTTACCAAAGGACCCACAGAGAGGCACCAGGGCGGTGCTCATGCGCAGAGGGATGGCACGGAGGGAGAGAGGGCTCAGCAGCCGCCGACCCTGCTGACATTTGACACAGGACTTCCAGTCTCCAGAACTGTGAGAAAATACGTTCCTGTTGTTTAAGTCGCCCGGTCCCTGAGGCGTTGCGACAGCAGCCCTAGCAAACGAACACAGACGCGAGCAGACAGCCCACACCTCCCCCTTCAAGAGTGCCGGCTGCTTGAGAACAAGGACCAGGGCTTCTACAGTTCTGAATCCACACAGGGTCTTACCAAACGCGGGCACTCGGTAAACATCTTAGATAATTATACCAGCTCAAAAGGCACTCTAAATGACAATAGGGCTTTATAAATAAACTTCATACTTTTTTAATCACATGCTACAAATTCTTCCCAATTTCAAATTGGCCACTTGAGCCTTGTAACCTCAGGCCATCTCTGAACCTCTAACTTCCACTCTCCTCCTTTATAAAAACGAGAATAACAACTATCTCATCAGGTTTTCACGAGGAAGCTCCCGATACAGTACCGGACACGGGAGAAACGTTAGCTCTCCCCTTCCCTTCGCCAACTGGAAAACGTAAGCCCGTGACCACACTCAGGACCGCAGAACAAGGCCGTGGGAAAACTGGGCCTGGCTCTTCTGATGCCTGGATACCTGCTAAAAACTCAACCTTTGCTCCGAGGCAGAAAAAGACTCTGCCAGAGTGTCCTTTTGACAAAAGACTTTTCAGTAATATTCTATATGAATTCTAGAAAAGCAGAGGACCTCAAAGGAGATCACTTGCTCCTTTTCTAAGCTAAAGGCATCATGAGTAGAAGAGGCATGAGCTGCCAATATTCTTCAAATGAGAAGTTTAATTTCTTGCCAAAGAAGCTATATTGAAGTCATCCAACATCCGTGGGCCCCTGGATTTGCCTCTCAGTACTAAAGTGCTCACTCCGTTCCTCAGGCAGGAAGCCAAGCAGGCATGGGAGGGCAACCCATGATATGTCTATGTCTTCCTGCGAGATGCAACTTTTCCAGAAGAGAGAATGGAATCAAGAAGGCAGTGAAAAGCACAGCCTTCTAAGGGTTCTCTCTTACAAGCAGGGCTTGTCTGATCTGGGAAGCACTGGGTTCGAACAGGGAAGCCCCATACATTTTCACTATGTGACCTTTATAATTATACGTCCAGACACCAAAGATGACTATGATTTTCATGGTTTAGTCCTACATAAAAGAAAAATTCTTTCAAAATAGATGCGATGTGGGGCTAGCCAGAATAAAAACGGGCAAAGGAGCTTGAAGGTAGGGGAGAACTCTGGGAATACTTGCAGGGAATGCTCCGGTGTCGTGATCTCCCGTCCTATGGGAAACAAGAAGGAATCGAGGAGAAAAAAGGGGTAGCCCGAGTCATGTTCCTTGACATATGACAGGCAGCTCCTGAAACAGAAAGCCATAGGTTTTCAGTCTCAGGGGTATCACCTTCAAATATGTCAACGTTCGAAGGATGGATCAGTTTTCCCAACTGCTGACATCCTGCCGGGAGGAGAGGTCCCAGGCCAAACAGGGGCCTCTGCCTGGGAGCCTTTGAGGTGGCAGGAGCCATGAGGAGTTCAAAGACAAGGCCGGCCAGTGACTTGCACCTCCAAGAACCGGAGGGGTGAAAGGTTACTAAAGCAGGAGCCACTGACCAATAAAACTGTGTTTGGTCAAACCTTCTCAGCAAAGAGGCTAGAGACTGATGTCTGCTGTGTCCAGCATTCTGAGTTATCCCCGCCTCTGAGTCCCACTGTTCCCCAGGTCAGATTAGGGAGCTTCTTCGGTGATTAGCAGCTGACCAGCTCTCTCTCCTGGCTGGTTCCATGAAAGAGCTGGAAGGTGGACTGGAAACCTTTAATCAAGCTCTGTCATCAAAAATAAATAAATAAGAGCACAACTTGGGTCAACTTGTTGCAAAGGAATCTGCCTGGGGTGAGATTTCCCATGTTTGCTATGCTAAAACCAGGAGAAAGCAGGCCTCGGTTTGTTTGATCAGAGCAGACAAATCTAACACAAGCCTCATGGACCAGGCACACCCGAAAGGCCTGCCCCTTTCACTAAGATACACACACAAGCGCAACATGGGAGGGGACTGAGGAGACAGAGCGTGAAGGCTTCCTTCATCCCCAAAGCTGTCATCACGTCATGCCACGTTAGGGTGACGTTCTCTCCCCTCCTGTTTCCCACACAGTAACGATTCCAGAGAAAGCTAAGGAGATCCTCTTTGGCAGGTTGTTTATTTGGGGATGTGGATACTAACTCAGGTCACAGAGCCCTTTCCACTGTCCCCATACGCTCCCAGAAAAAGAAACTGGGAACAGCATGGGTGCAGTGCCGCTGACCAGAGGCACAGGCGTCCTCTACAAGCTGCTTGCTACTGGAAAGCTCCCTTCTCTGATTGTTACTAAGATGAGCTCTCTTGTTCATTCTAAGTAGAAACCCCGAGGTGTGTTCCCCAAATTGGGACTTTGAACAGATGGAGAGGCCTGAAAGAGCTTCGCCAGCTACCACAGTGGTTCTCAATTTTGCCCCACCCCCAGGACACACCCAGGGTAAGAGTGCCTCAGATCCATCAGGCAGGGACTCTGAAGAGAAACCCATGCCCCCATTCCCCAGCCCAGGAAGCATTTAAGAATCTGGGTGGCAGTAAGAGAGATGAATGAAGTTTGAAAATCCCCACAGGGAATTCTGATCCCTCCCTCCTCTCACAGTTAAAAACTGCCATGGTGCCCTGGCTGGTGTGGCTCAGTGGATTGAGTGCTGGACTGTGAAGCAAAGGGTCGCTAGTTCAATTCCCAGTCAGGGCACACGCCTGGGCTGTAGGCCAGGTCCCCAGTAGGGGATGAGTGAGAGGCAACCACACATTGATGTTTCTCTCCCTGTCTTTCTCTCTCCCTTCCTCTCTCTCTAAAAATAAATAAATAAAATCTTTAAAAAAACACCAAAAACGTGCTTTGGTAGCTGAGGAGACGGTTGTTGTTGGATTCTTCCTCTTGTAGAGTTTCCAATCTGCAAGTTATACCAAAAAGCTTTCCAAAACTTACGTTTGCTGTCGTGCCATATGTAAAGGCAGCTACAACTTGCCAGGCACAGAGGGGTGGGGGGATGCGGGTCTGTGGTTACTCTAAGGCAAAGGGAGTAGAGTCAGGCCCACTGCTCCCTCTGCACCGCACCACACCGCACCGCAATCCTCGAGTGTGTCACTCTGACCCTTCGGGCTGCCACCGGCCTCTGGGTCTTCTCATTCCCGTCAAATGCCAAAATGCATCACTGCAAGACCTCGCTAAAGTACAGGCGGCACATACAGGTCACCAAGACCTGGTCAAGTTAACCCGAAAGTTAAAAATACGTCAATACACAGATACTTCAAATACTTGACAGGAAAACACGTGCTCCTCTTAACAGAAAGCATTGGAATCCGAAAGATAACAAGTGACCAGCTCCCCTCCCATTAAATTCCTTAATCAAATGGGAAGTCCCTAGTTAAATACAACAAGTTAGCCTTTCGGTTATAAGGGGAGAGGTAACTGTGCCCTCAGAAGCGGTTTCTATGAAGCTACTTCTGTACTGATGCCAGTGTGGTTCGGTAGTAAAGACCTTTACGTGAAGATAAGTGAGTACATGAGGGTTGGCTTACGTTCTCAGAACAGCAGCACAAAACTGTAAGATTACGGTATTATAAAACTGAAAATCACACCATGACAAAAATATTTACGCGACTCCAAATTCTCTCAGTGTCCGCAGTGCTGAGGGAGACGGGATATGTAAATGCACACACAATGATGATATATTAACATTAACAGGACAGGCACAACTCCCATGGATTAGTTTAATCCTTAATGAAGACTTGAAAACAATGAGTTCTTTAACAAACACATCAGCACTTGACAATTTACTAGTTATTACTTTGTAAAAAAACCTAGATATTTTTCTGAGTAGGTACGGAATGAATTCACAACGCCTGCAATGAGTAACTATTTCTCAGAAATAGGACTTCATAAATAGTCCCATCCCATGGGAAAGCAGCCCCCAAAGAGGCAGACAATTCTTACACAGGCTGCAAATGAATATTTAGCACTTTTATTCCCGAGGCCATTTTTTGAAGCAGTGACCCAGCATGGGGACTCATTACGAGGGTCTGAGCCGGGGCTGACTACGGAGCCGCTCTCCAACCTACCCAGCGCCCAAAGGGGAAACCAGGGCCCTTCCACCCTGCCCGGCCCTCTGAAGGGCTATGTAACGAAGAGTCATCATAATCACATACTGAGAACTTCCAAGGTATTTGTGAGACATTTTAATCCTTTGTTAAAATTATACCATAAGCAACAGCACCCAGTTCACAGAACTTCTTAACTAATTACAGGATATCAATTTACTCCCCAGAAATGTATGAAAAAGTAGTTCTATGGCTTTGGAGTCTGCGGCATTTTATTTTGTTTTATTGCTCGTTTGGTTTTTATACATAATTACCTTCCCCACAGGAGCTACAGGAGTAATAAAACAAAGCAGGATTTTTTATTGTTTGCTCAATGAACATCATCGATCCTAGATCAACAGCTCTATAATTTCACTAACGTACTACAAAAATTCCTTGCTTTTTGTCTCAACCTCAAGTTAAATGGCTATTTTAAATTGAACACACTTGCAAAACTGCTCATGTCCAAAACTATTAGAAAAAGGAAAAATAACGGGTTTGTGCCAAAAGGGTAGAGAGCAGTTAAAAATATACACGCACTGGATTTTGCTTATCTCTACCACTCTCTTCCTAAAAGCTTTAGTTAGGAGAGAAAGGGCAGGCGGCTCTGAAGTCCATCGGAAGGCACACCCCACCCACCCGGCCCCTCTGGAAAACCAGGCTGAGAGCTGGGAGGGGGCCGGTGAGGACGCACTCTTTGAAATGCCTGGAAAAACATTCTGGTCAGGAGGTGCCAGAGATTTTGAAGCTCCCATCAAGCTGCTGGCCTAGATCCAGGTAATGGTTTTTCCTTCCCCTCAGCTGTCTGCTGCGAGAGTTTTCCAGCAAAGAAAGAAAGGAAAAGCGGTAGAGGAGAGGGAGAGGCAGCATCCAGTCCCCTTCTCTGTCACTGAGGGGCAGAAAGGGCCGAGCGCCGCAGGCTGACATTTACAGGGGCCTGGTGTCGCCAAAGAGCACTCTGGGAGGGTTACTGCGGGCGAGCACTCCGGCCTGAAAGGGACAGCGAGGCAGACTGATGAAAGTCCCTTTAAAGCCGATCACGGCGATCCTGTGGACACAGAGACAGCAAGCCGCAGCTGACAGAGACATGCGAGCAGAGGTCTAGCCAGTCAGACAGTCTTTAGGAAACAAAATACATTGTAAACCTGGCTCCCCTGACTCTTCAGAGCTGCCTGGCTCACTTGCTGAAGCTTGAAAACACAAACTGTCAACAGAATGGCATTTCTAATCAGGGGATAAAAATAAAAGCCCTCGCAAAATCCCCCCTCGCCTAACCCTTGGCGCCCTGCCCCTACCAACCAAGAGAAATTTACCCCACCGACGGCGAAGTTCCGGACCTGCAAAGGTTAATTATCTTGCTAGTCTTTTACCTCCAATCACAGCTGCACCAACCAATCCCTTCTGCCTGGCATTTTTCTTCAATTTTAATATCAGAAGTTTCACACGCCTGCCTGAGCTCCTGGACTCGGCAGAAAGGCCCATATAGCTGTCAGCAAACTGATAAGAACTTTAAAATTACTCCACAGGGCCTCTTTAAAAAGAAGAGCCAAGGAGCCCATAAAGAAAGAGGGCAGGGGCCACGGAGACCAGCACTCACACTGTTTTAACGTGGCATTAAAATGAGCTGCAGATTTATGGCTGGGTTTTAGCCCCTGGCCCAAATCATCTGGGATGAAGCGCTTGTCTCTGCTCTCCAACGGGATTTCAAATATGGGCTGGAGCTGGCCAGAAAGGAGCGGGGGAAGGGAGGCAGAGGTAGCAGGAAGAGGAGAGGGAAAGGGAAGAAGCAGAGAGTAGTACCAGGAGAGTCATACACAAGAGCTCATTCTCCACTCAGTAGGGCGCGACCACCAGCTAGTTCTAAAAAATAATCTGACTGGTCCTCTTGAACCCACATAAAAATTTCCTTTATTTTTAGTTCATACCCAATAAACTCCGATTCCTCAACTGTTCACCACCCAAATGTCAATTCTGGTTTTAACTTTTCTCTGTAAGTTTCTTTCTTTTAGTTTTTTAATGCAAAAATATGAGTAAAATCATGATTTTGGCAGAGAACACACTAGAAGAGGGAAAAAAGACAATATAACTTTTTTTTTTTCTTACTGGAAAGGGGAAAAAGTGACAGTACTTTATCTAAAGGTGCCAATGAATTTAAGGCCAGCTAGAAAACCACAGATTTTAATAAGCCATTCTGACCCTCACAGAAAAACAGAGAGGGGAACCTCTTTCCATGTCAAGATGTAGAAAGTATACCAGAAGCCACAGGAATAAATTTTGTTTCCAGTTTCCAAGCCCAGAAGCAAATGCATAATGCATCCGTGTTGGTAATTCACTGTGGTTCCTGAAGACCAAGCTCCATACCAGGAGGCTCCTTCCAACATTCAAACACAGACGCAGGCGGAGCTCTGCCAACTCACTGGCAGCAGGAAGCAGACAGAGCAGAATCTCGGTGCTGTAAGTCAGTGACTTCACCGACCCATACAGGGGCTCCCCACTATTATTAGTCCCAGCTCTGAGTTAAGAAGAACTGAAGCTTGGAAAAGTCAGGTAACTTGCCCCAAGTCACAAAGTTGGTAGACAGAGAGCAACGCTAAGGATACAAACTCAAGTTTCTGCAACTGAGAAGCTCATCGTGGGCTTTCCACTACCAACATTTTCCAATTTTTTGGACGAGGGCCCACACTAGGAAACACACAAACACATTTTATACTGCAACTCGCCGCACATACACGTACATAACCAAAGCAAAGTTCTCAGGAAATATTCACCCTTACTGTGCAATATGGTGGCATTTTCCATTCCAGTATATTTCATTTTTAAAAAATCAAATGCTAGTTATGAACCACTGACCTAACCTCACGAGCAGCTACCGAACCATGGCCCTCAGTTTGGAAAGTACAGCGGTGACAATGCGAAAAAAGAAGCCATCAGATGGGAGGCAGGAAACCTGGGTCCCAGCTGGGCTCAGCTTGGGCCCTGACAGCTCACAATGGCTTGGGCTCCGGGGCTTACTTGCGATTTGTCAAATATGGGGAAAGGGCTGAATATTTTCTCAGGTCCCTTTCAGCTCTTTGATTTTTTTCTAAATCTCCTTAATTGATACTGCTTTCCCCTTTCATCACACATCTTTACATTACACTTCCCTTGTCATCTACTATCCTTTCCTTCTAATTCTCCACAGAGTTCTCTGCTGGCGTCCAAAGTCCCCACCCCCATCTGCTGCATCTCACCCACCGAGCCCTTCTCACAGAAGTCAGGCTCCCTGAGGTCCATGTGCTCACGGAGCATCACCCTCTCTTCTGAGACCACCCAGTCCTGAAGACCCCTTTCACCTCCGGATGCATTCCTGACACCCCTCGCCCCCCACAGCTACCTGCACAGCACTTCTGACCTTTCGATCTGAGTGTTACTGGACGTACTGGCCCCAGCACTCTCGAGGGGTTTCTTAGAGACAGGATCCCCTCTTTTCAAACTCCCTCACCATGTCTGTTCAGCTGGGAACAAAGCAGGTGCTTAATACATATTTGATTGGTTTGCATTATGAAATTAAGGACTCTAACTTTCTTAACTTTAGAGAATTTTTAGGTGGGCTGCACTAGGAAAAGTCACAAAGACAATTAAAGTGGTATCACAATGAGATGCGTGAGCCTTCACAGACGAGGCTCCACACTGCTCTCTCGTGCTTGCCCACGGACAAGGGGCGCCAGGGCTGCCAAGGAAAGCAGCTCCGTGGCCCCTCCATCTGCACTGTGAGGACTGAAATCTCAGAAGCTACACAAAATAACTGCAAATCAGCCCAAACCTTAAAGACAAGAAAATTTATTTACAGGCCCTAGAGCACTATAAATTTAAGCTGTTCTATTAAAATGCTTTTCTTGGCTTCCCATCAGATACTTGGCAAAAGTCTTTTTCCAATAGGTTCTTAATACTAAAGTTGGAAAAAAAAAGTTAAAACACATAAAAATGCTCTTCCTTAAGAGTTCCAGTTAAATAAGTCCTTATTTTATCCTGCTTTAAACGACAGCCAATACATTGGCCAGTCCCCTTCACAATATGGGTTTATACATTCAGGAGAACTCAAACACGGAGTATAGAGTGCTTTTGAAAAATATCGTGAAGTTCCAAATATCCCACAAAGTGATTACACTTATCCCCAAGGCTCTCCCACTGGCCAAGGAGCTGGGCTGTGGATCAGAACCAGGGTTGCCTGTTTCACAGAAAGAACTCCAGGGAGCAGGTCAGTGTGTTTTATTTAAGGGTGAGCAATCCAATACCCTTGTTTAGGGCAAGTACGAAAGCACGAGATTGGGAAACACAACTTGGAGTGGCAGGTTGGGACTGGAGTGGCAGGGAGGACAGGAGGCAGGAATCTTAGGCGTTTTTTAAAAACCTTGAGAGTTCAGTTTACGTATAAAAAAAATTTTCAATTTCACAGCCAGGGGGAAAAGAATGACAGGCGTTACAATATTGATTCTGGAAATCAGAAGTGAAATCTCTTCCACAGTCTTTTATATTTCCAGGGATGTGTCCAATCTAAATGTCTCAAGTAATCACTTTTTAAAGACTATCTAATAAGCAGTTAGCCTGAATTATTGGGAAGTTCATTCGGATCTGTAGCCTCAGTCCACACCCTACAGTGATCTGAATAATGTTGGGGGCGACAAAATAGATTGTGCTCCCTGTCTGTCCCTCACTCACGTACTGCGCAGTCTTAGGAGGATTACCTTGTGTCTCTTTACCCTCAGTTTCTTCACAGTAAAACTTTATCTTACTCAGCCAACTGCCTATCTGACCACTCTGTCCAAAGAGTCTGCTTTGTAAACTGGTGCGTGCTTGGCAGGGGGATGTAAATGGGCCCCAGCATAGGGAACCCTCAGAGAATACATCCGTCTGGGCTGCTGAGGTTTCTAGACATCTGAGGATTTACACCTTTTAAGTGAATCACAAAAATACTTTTTAAAAATAAGAACAAACATTTTAGATAGAAAAATTTATAGAATACATGAGCCAATATTTTTATTCATATATATGTGTATACACACACACACACACTAACAATTTAAACCTTTGCCTAAAGATTCAAAGGCCTCACAAGGAATAGCAATTTCTGTATTTCCTCCACTTTAAGAAACTCTACTTATATATTCAGTGTTCAAATTGAGGGTAAGACCCATTTGGGTCAGAAATCCAAAATATGAAAAACAAGCATGTACCTCTCTGAATCAGGGCCTCCACCTTCTTACCACAACACAGCCAGCACACAGCGGGCGGGACGCCTGCAGAGCTGTCTGCCACGCAGCCAGTGCACTGGGAGATCTGTTTTTAAAATAACTTTTATACCTTCTCAAGGTGTGCCAGGCTGGCAGATGAGTCATCTCAGAGACCCTTAAATTTGTGACTTCCAAACTACTGTGGTTATGGAAACTGGAGGAGTCAGTGCGCTGAAATTGTGTACGGATAAGAGAAAAGGAGGGCCTCGTGTCAGGGACTCTCCTGGGAGTGAGGGGCGGGAGCGCCGGTGCACACAGGCTTCGCTGCTCCGAGGTCCCTGCGGCCCTTCCCCACCCCACCACAGCAAGGCCCAGCTACCGTCCAGTGGGTGACGCTGCCACACGCCTGGGGCTTTATTTCCTTAAACAGAAGCATTTTGCCCTTTCCCATTTCAGCCCATTATATCTCCAAGTGCACCTCTACAGCCCAAATATTTGCTATGCTTGGTAGGGAAATAGGAAGGCAAACTGAGATAAGTCAGTGCAGGAGACTAAAGAGGAACTGCTATTTTAACTTGCCCAAGCGTTAAAGGTGAGAAAGAAAAGAAGATGCTGGATGTTTCTGCCACCTCAAAGGCTCCCGGTCCATTGAGTACAAAGAAGAGTTCAAAGGCAAGGCAGGCTCCTGACTTCCACCTCCTAGTGTGGCTGAGGTTAGAGGTCACTGCTGGTGGAGCCACTGACAAATAAAACAATGTTTGGAAACTCCACTCAATAGATAAACTGGGGATCCATTTACACCTTCCCCCCTACCCACACAAACATTTCTAACTATACGGCCTAGGGTCCACCCAGCCTTCCAATGTCCTAGATTGCTTTCTTTTCCGTTGTGATAAGGGAGACTGGGGATGTGCATGTTCTATGTGACCGAAGAAAAACACTCAGTTGCGTACTTCTTCCTGCCTTCAGTTGTGAGGATGGTCGATGGGATTCTCCATCTTCAAGGCCTCCCACGAATGCTACCTCCCGATAAATCAATCCCCGTCCCACACCTTCTTCCTTCCCCTTCAGACCCCTAATGTACTTTGAAAAATCTGCACCATCTTCTCAACTTTCTTTGTACTTAGACCCATGTGTCCACAAGATGACTGCTAGGCCTTTGTGAGTGAGGATCACGAATTTCTTATCGTCTCCCATCATCTTCCCTTGGGGGAAAAACGCTTAATTAGGGCTTCACTAAATTAATCAACTAGTCCATTTAGCTCACAGGACATTAAAAGGCTGACTGATACTGTTCTAACTATTATCTACTACTAATTGAAGGAACTGGCTTTTAACTTACCCCCACACAAACACACACTCTAAGCCGCCCGTAGCTCTCCCAGCGCCATATATGCCAGCCAGCCCTCCTCGTTGTTTCCCTGCAGGAGTAGAGAGCTGAGCCACAGCTTGTAGTTTTCCTCAAAAATCTGAGCCTAACTACGGCTCCTGCTTACTTTAGGCTCTAGCCCTGCAGTTAACGTTATGGCTGCTTCGCTGTCCCATCTCAGGTCGAAAGGAAACTGTCACTTCTTGTTGGGTGAATGTGTGTCTGCCTGGGCGCACCCTAATTCCCGAGTCACGGTAAGGGCGCTGACCACTGTATGCATCGGTGAGAGTGCAGCCTTTCTGGTCCTGAAGTCTAAGCTGCAAAATGTTGCTGCCACACTTTCATTGTCAAGATCCTACCCCAGATTTGGGGGGTCAGTTTGGAAACTTTAGCTCTACTCCATCTAGCAAGAGCAAAATCCTGTGCTGAGCACTCTTCCTTCTTCATCTGCAAGAATTAGTCCCCAGAGGGAGTGGCCATGAGGACAAACTCGAGTGAAACGCCAGAGCAGCTCCTGCGTTTAGGATTTAGGATTTCCTGGAGACACCGAAACAGTCAGCAGGAAAATGGGTCACTTAAAAGGGGATGGAGACCTCTGCTGGCTACAACTGTGCAGGCAGCCCCGTAGGCTAGTTCCGAGTTGCTCAGCAGGAAAATCACTGTCCCTCCGTTGCAAGTCGCTCTGCCACGCCAACCAGGGGCTCCAGGGTGCCCACTGCTGGTGCAGGAGGTGTTTCCCTAAAAGTTTATGCCTGTCTTCCAAAAAGTTCCAAATCTGCCCTCCCCAAAGAGAATTCACGAAGGTGTGAAAACTTTCCAGAACAAGGTGTATGCTATTTTTTCAGTTACTCCTGCCAAGGTCAGGTTAAACCGAGGGATGGTAAACAGAGGGCAAAATGTCCGACGTAATCTGGAAAGGGCCCTACAGAACAAAAGGACTCTCTCTAGTCTTAGAGAGATGAGACCTTAACTATCAATAGAACAGTGGTTCTCAATCAAAGCAATTTTGTCCTGCAGGGGCATTCGGCCATGACCAGAGACATTGCTGGTGTCACGACTCAGGATGAGAGTGTGCTGGCACCTAGTAGCTGCGCCCAGTCACTCTTCATACCTGTCCTGGAATCACTTCAACCAGACGCTCTCACCTGTGGCTGAGATCAGTCCAGTAGACATCTGGGGTTGGGAGAGGAGAGGAGGTCACTTTTGGAACAGAGAACACTCGGAGAAAGGGAAGCAAGCTCAATGAAGCACCGCAGTGGAGGGCATCAGAAGGTCTGCGTGTAGCACGGAGAAAAGGGGCATCGGGAAGCAGAGGAGGACCTAGAAAGGGAGGCAGGAGGCGCCACGACTCGCCTCCTTTGCAGGCTGACAGAGCGCAGGGTGTTCACCACCAGAGGGGGTAACTGGCCCTAATGACTAGAGGCGTCCAGGAGAAGAGATGACCGTCATTATCAATGCTGTCGAGGAGAGTAATGGTCTCGCTAAGGACGAGAGTTTCAGAGTTTTCAAACAGCTGAATGGAAAATGAGAAATGACCTGGCCACCCTCATTTCATAAACAAGGACATGAAAGCCCAGGGAACCTTGGTGACTTGTCACAGTCACACGATCCACAGGGACAGAGCCAGGGCACAAACCCAAGTCTTTTGACTCCAAGTATATCTCTCTGAACCCAAATAACCTAAAAGTACACTGTTTTCAATGGCATTTATTCGCCCCTTCTCAGTGGCTCTGTGATGCTGAGTCGCCTCTGAGAACGACCCGCCATGCTGGTCTCAGACCTGTGGTTCCCACGCCACGCTCCTACGGAACAACGGCATTCTGTAAGTTAGCCCAGGCCAAATTCTGCTCCAAAACCCAAATGGTTCTCGCCCTACTTGAAGGTGGAGGGTTTTTCTCGGCTTTTTTTTTTTTTTCCAGACTACAGTCTAATAAACAGAACGTACCTGATTTAGCAGACAATTCTCTATTTAGTTACATCAGAAAATCAAGAAGCCATAAAAACACAAAGAGCACAAACGTCAGGACTCCTCACATAGCCTCTGCTTCTGCACACGTTGCCAGAACCACAGGTTTAGGTCAAGATTCGAGGGATCTCTAGACTGATTTTCTGATTCCCTAAAATTCAGAGGAGGTCATGAGTTACGTGACAACTGGGGAGCCCTGAAACTTAAAATGAACACGAGTATGCTGTGAAAAAACTACAGGGAGGCTAAAACCAATCTGCGGTTTGTTTTCAAAGCAGAATGCCCAACTGTTTTACAGATCTGAGGTCCAGCGAAGGCAAATCCTTGGCCTGCAGAGTTAGCAGCCAGCCGATCCGGCATTCAGTACAGGCAGGCCGAGATGAGAACCTAAGGCTTCACTGTTGTGCACGCGACCCTCTCTTTGGTTTAAGAAGCTTGGTCAGAATAAAGAAGGTGGCCCGAGCATACCCACTAACTTCCACTCCTTTCTAAAACCCAAAATGATAATCAAGGCAATTTTTAAAAATTTAGGCATAACTGCTCCAAGGTAAAGAGAATGACAGATGAGGTAACAGCAACAGAATGTGGAAGCTGAAAGACAGAAGAGGTGGCTGACTCTTCAGGCCCATGAGCACTGCATCCTAATAGTTGAGAAAACCCAAGTTCCCCTGCAGAACCCCAAGTGGGGAGAGGCGGGGCTAAAGGCAGGAGGATGACATGAACGTATTTAAGAAGCTGTCAGAAGCCCAGATCCCCGCCCCAATCCACACAGCCAGGGGACGGCCCTGCCCTCAGCCGGAGGGAGGCCTGAGAGTTCTGTGGACCAGGGTAAATGCAGGCTCTCTGCCTGCGGGTGGGGGTGCCAAAACGAAAACGGGATGCGTGGCACAGCTCCATACTCAATGCTGAGAACCCTCGAACCTTTCCTCCTGCCCGTCTCCTGCATGGACAATTTTGATCAAAATAAAAACTGTTGAAATCCATATAAAAAAATAAGCACAGTACCAACATCAGGATAATCTTTTTAGTTTTTTAAAACTTCCTTGACATTTAAGCCCAACTAAATTTTTTTCAGGAGAAGGGGAAGCAGGCCTAAACGGGATGCCCACCAGAGTGCTTTCGACAGCAGAGAGCAGCCCAGGGAAGGGGCGCCGGAACGTGGAAGAGAGAGTGGGGAGGGAGGCAGGAGCATCGAAGTGGTGGAGGGAAAGAAACGGGGAACCTGGGCCAGCTTAGACAACAACATTCTCGGGGTTAACAGTTCCTCAGAAGCATCACCCAGAAATGCTCCAGCCTCTATGACTTCCCGGTCACTACAACGAACACCTGCTGTGAAGCCAACCTTCCGAAGAGGCTCGGCTTTGCTCTGGAACACACAGCTATGGTGTCACCCCAAAATCACAGCGGGCTTCCCTCAGAAAGTGTCTGTAAACCCGATAGTTATTATAGCAAACCTGGGTGATGTAGAGGAGGAGACAGACCCCACTTGCGCAATCAAGCTGCCGTGGCTCTGTACCCAAGCAGTCAAGGCCACCCCTTCACGTCGCCCTGTCACCTCCCCAGCAGAGCTGCTGGGCCTCTTACCTGTCTCTGCATTTCTCCAATCTGTCTTTGGGGGATGCTCTGCAAAATGCCGTATACATCTGACATCTTTTCTTCCGGCACAACCACGGATGCTCTGGAGACAACAGCGGGACAATTCATGTCGGTACAGCCCTTCTCACAGAGCACCTTCCTCCACACACATCACCTTGTTTAATTCTTACAAGCAGAAACGAGAAACCTCTTTCGCTCCCCCCAACCCCTTCTTCCTGGTGAGCGGTCCCTGTTCCTCCCGCTGACCTTCTCAAAGGTCCATTTTCGCCCCTCCTCTTGCTGCTGCATTTGTCCTCCCTCGTCCGGAACTGAAGAGCATGATGGGAGAGGAGAGCCAGCAGGATCTGCTCACAGATTAGATACGCTGGCTAAGGGAGAGGGAGGGCTCAACGATGACTTGTCCTACGTGGCATTTAGCAGAGTTTGTCATTATACTTGCATAAATTAATTTATTAAAATCTGAAGCCCCCTCCCCACCCTAGACTAGTCCATTGGGATGGAAACCACGCCTAGTCCCACTCACCAGCATATCCTGAGCATCTGGTACACTGCTGAGCGCACACAGTTAGCACTTAACAAATATTTGTTAATGAATACATGATTTCGACTGTACAGATGGGAAAACTGAAGCTCAACAAAGATTAAACGATTTGCCAAGATCACAAAGCTAGCCAGTAATAGAGCTGGTAATCTGAACGCAGGCCTTCTGATGGCAAATCCAGAGCCCTTCCACCACTTCTCCATAATTCGACTACCCAAGCAGACGTAGCTTCTCACAGAAATATCTTTTCCCAGTCGGCTCAGGGTCACCGCCTCTGTACAGCCCTCACCATCTCTACACCAGCAGCAGTACATGTCTCTTTCTCACTCCACTCCGAGCTCTCCACCCCACGAGGGCTGCTTGTGGTACCAAATACCACAGTATTTGGTAATTACTGGTTTACTTGTCTATCGTCCACCACCAGAGCATGAGCTCTTTGGAGGTAAGGTTTGCCCTTGATCATCCTTGAATCCCCATACCTAACACAGTGCCTGGCAAATAAAAGGCACTCAGAGTTTTCACGGATGTATAAATGGCTGAATGGCTCGTCCCCTCTCTAAGATATAAAGAATTGCACACTCTCCTCTCCCAGTGGGCTCCCTTCTCTATTCCGGGTCTCCATCACCCCCGTGCATGCATCTGTTGTAGCACTTAACACACAGTATTATAACCGGTTTGTCTTCCTCGCTAGGCTCTAACCTCCTTGATAGCAGAGACTACCTTATTCACAGTAGGCTTTCCAATAAAGGTGAGATGAGTGACTGAATACACATGCAAATGAATGCTACTTAAATTACTCAGTATGTGGAGTGACCAGACTAGGATAAAAATATCAAAAAAAACCTGGGAGAAGAGAAAGCAATTAAGCACCGAAGACCACATCAAGCCTGAGCAGTATACACAAAAGGAACGAATTTTCAATACTCTTCAACCCCCAAGTCCTCGGGAAGTGAAATAACCCGAGACTCGCAGGCTTTTCTGTGGATTACGGCGCTGACGGCCGTAACCAGCAGAACCCCGTCTGTCCAGCTGTGCGAGGGAGCGTTGCTAAGCTTCCGGCCACGTGGAGGCACTCCTCCTCCTCCGCCAGCGAGTCACAGCAGGCCAATTCAGTGAAGACCCCAGAGCACTGGTGCTCAACGGGGCCGCAAACTGTACGTGGGGAGCTTTAAAATCCAGCATTCCTGAGGACAAAGCCCAGGCATTTTTAAAAGTTCTCCAGGTAAGTATATTCTAGTCTCTACAAACCACTGCTTTTGGCCAAGAGTTGGTAAATGCTTTCTGTAAAGAGCCAGAGAGTAAATGTTTTAGGCTTTGTGAGCCATATAATCTCTGCGGCAACCACCGCAGCACAAGAAGAGCCACAGACAATATGTAAGTAAAAGGGTGGGGCTGAGTTTCAGTAAAACTCTATTTACAAAAACCGGCAATCTGCCATGTTTGGCTCACAGGCCTCCGTGTGCCAACCTCTAGGCCAATGGACTGACTCTCCTGAAGGAAAATACAGCAAAACAATCTAAAGAAGTTGTTCTCGCACCAAGGGATGCGTCGCAAGTACTCGGGGGCTCTAAAACCTAATCCGCACAGAACCACTCCTGTGAAGCTTTTTAGAAGGTAACACCCACCTCTTCCAGTCAAGAACTTCGGAGAAAGGCAAGATGTAGGAGTCTGCAATGACAACTGGGACACAGCCAGCCCGTAAGATGTCACTCAATACCGCCTGGCCCAGCCGAGCGCCACGAAGGACCACACAGAAAGTAGCCTCCTGTAGGAACAGAAGCAGAAATAGGGGATTATAAGCCAGTTTTGCTGACCCGCCTGCTCGGATCCCTGCAGAGCATGAAGTTCTCCCAAAGGCTGAAGCCAAGCGACACTGAGGCATCCTGACAAAAATGCTACAGGATAAGAGCTCGCACCAGTAAAACCTGGAAGTTCACTGGCTGCAACATTTCACATTTCCGCCCTTCAGCACTATTTCAGTGCCTCCTCTGTTGATATCCTGAAAATGTAAACCCACGTCCAGGTCTTCCTCGGGACACTGGCCAGTGTGACTCCCCACAGGCTGGTCTCCTTCAGCTCCAGCGTACCACGTGAATGCACTGAGGCACTGTGGCTGGATGTCACACTTTCCGCAGCCCACCCTGTAATGGAGCTATTTTGTCTGGGCACCGGGCTCTCTAGAGGACCCCCTAAAGGGAAGGCATGGAGTCTCCTTTCATCCTTCCACTCCCCTCCGCATCTGGCAGTGTGCTCTGCACACCGAAGATATTCATTTCATGAGCGCAATGCCTTTGAAAACATGTTAAGACAGATACCTTCTATTTAGAAAAATAAATCAAACAAAATGCGAAATCTCAAAAGATTTCTTTCCCACTCACTTCCTCGATGTGGGGAACATTTGGGGAAATAAGAGAGGCACAGGAGAAAACACAGTTGCAATAGGTAAAACAAAGTAAGAAAAGACTATGTATAACACTCAGTTTCTCCCAGTTTTTGCCTCTTTAGGAGAAAAACAATTTTTTAAAGACAAGCTATTTAATCTTTAAAGCTAGAGAAAAGGAACATTTAGATGAAAACATGGAGAAACTCAATATGCCAAACTCCTCTGGGGACAAACGAGGAAAGCAGCAGGGGGCAAAGAAGAGAGTCCCGGACCGGAGGGCACCGCAGGTGCAGGTGGACAGCCCGGCCTGCCCCGTGGAGTCGGCATCCAGATGCTGACGGCGTGCTGATAGCCATTCTTCCTGTCTAGACAAAGGTTACTGTAAATACCCCTGTTCTCACCCCCACTGTTATCACTCAGACATTCCAGAGGAGATGCAGCCCTTTCTGAGAGGAGGTATTTTAACAATCTCAGCATGGGCCAGTTCTCTTTGGAGATTAAAAAAAAAGATCACACCAGCTCCTTGATATTTCTCCTTGAAGTAACCTGTCTGCACTCTAAATATTTAAGTGAACAAAGCTCCGTGTCTCCTTTCCTAGCCCCCATGCTCTTGGAATGCCAAACGTCCTGCTTCTAACACATCCCCAAGGACTGCTCTGCCGGTGGTTGTGAAAGTACCGCCACTCCCGATTTAGGTACAGGACCAGCAGGGCATGCTAAGCGGGGCAGAACACCAAAACACAGAACAATGACTAAAAATAAAAGCCTGTGCTCCCGGGGAAAGCTGACTGTGGCCTTGTGGGGTAGTGTAGCCAGAAGACACAAGCTGCCACTCACAAAAGTCTCTCCGACTGGCTTACGAATACAGGGGTGAAGGCAAAACTCATCTGCCTACTTTGTCTATGGGGCTTCTTTGCAAATCTAGCACATTTGCATGTTTGAAGTACAATGAGTATTTGAAAGGTGTGTGGACACTCGCAGGCCAAGAAGCTTGGCACAAGCGGCATGCCAGACCCGAGGAGGCAGCTGCATGTCTGTGCAGCCAGGAAAGGGTGATACGGCACTTCCTTCTCCCCTCGGGAAACTCTCCCGGCTGCGAGTGGAGAGCAGCTCCTGTTTGTCGGGGCTAACTTCACTTTGCAGACCTGACCTCCACTGCGCCTTGAGAGGGAATGAGGGACACTCACCTGCAGCACCTGGGGGTAATCGAAGACCTGGTGCTGGTGGCAGCGCTTGCGGATGGAAAGGACGTCCTCAGAGAGGTTGGAGCACTTATCCAGTACTAGCACGGACTCTCCGTGCTTGGCCTGAAGGGCTCCCAGTTCCTCTCGGTACTCAGGATGGAGGGCCATCTGAGATGACAGGAGGAAGTACCGCCGGGGCCTACAAAGGAGGAAAACGGTGACGGCAAGCTGCCGCGGGTACGTTAGGCAACGTAAGGCACGCTCCGACATCCAACATCCGGCAGTAAGTGTTTCCTCACCAGTCTTCACAGCCCTTGATGTTGGGGGAAATAATGCTCTGTAGCATGGCTGAATGTCCAAAATACTATATGAGAGAGTAAGGTAGGGCTCATTCACATGCTGAAACGTTATGCAATAGTTAAGGATTTTATTGGGAAAACGTTCTTAATGTTTTGAGAAAATGCTTACAATATGCCAAGCTTAGAGAGCATCCTATAAATACAGGTGTATGTTGAAAAAGAGAAAAACTGACTGACTGGTTACCTGGTTGGTCGACTGACTGGAAGAACCATCAACATGTTATCATTAGTCGTACCTGGTTCTCTGACCAGAAGAGCAGCTGAGAGCTGGCACCCTTCAAACAGGAACAGAGGGAAACTCAATGGGCAGCACTGGCTGTAAAACCGAGAGAGCTGAAAGACTGCTTCCGGCTGTTGAACGGCACCCTGACGCTACGAGGGATAGAGAGCGCCCATGGGGAAGGCCACCTGGACATGAGCCAGACCGAACCGGTAAGTGAGGACAAGCGAAAAAAATCCTTACCAGAGGATGGAATCAGTCTCAACATCTGAATAGCAGGGACGTGTAGCAGAAAGCAGAGTGAGGGAAGGATCCCCGAGGGTCTAGTGTCATTAAGATCACCGTAGGAGATAAAAACTCAACCACTAAGTTAGGCCAGAAGTCCAGGGCAAAATTAGGGGGAGACCAGATGGTAATTCCCTCTCAGAAGGCAAGATTCCCAGAAAACAGAGAGGGTACAGTGCATAAACACTCTATAGGTTGAGAGACCACTAGAAAAGAATAACATAAAGTAGGTTCCGGGAGAAACGAACTACCCATCACACCTGGAAGTAGTATTCATTTAAATCTCCCGCTAACTGGTACAGGCCAGGGAAAATACAAGGGCCATGCATCTCATGGGCTGGGTGCTGACGCAGCCTACTCAGAAGAAACGACCAAGAACCTGTATTCTGTGAAGCATCCCTCTCTTTTTTTTCCTTTGCTTTGGGGAGAAAGGAAGGTAATTGCTTTTGTTTTTTTGTTTCTTAGACTTACATCGAGGTTTACACATCCAATGCCAAAGAACGATCAATCATTCTCCAGCTGAGGTCGTCACTTTTACTGAGCATCAAGCTTCAGGCCCAAACACATAGAGCGAAGTGGGAAGGGGAGCCCTTGCCGGCAAGACACACTCCAGAAAACAGAGCAAAACACACCGCAGCCAGATCGCTCATAGATCCTCAGATCCGTTTCTTTTGGGAATTTCTTTGTAGAACTGAACTAAAAGCAAAGGGCATCTCTCACACCACAGTGAGCAAAGAAAGGAATAGCAGAGTCCCTAGAACCTCACTGTCCAATAGCCACATCAGGACATTTAAATTAAAATTAATTAAAATGTGCCCTGGCTGATGTGGCTCAGTTGGTTGGAGTGCTGCCCCCTGACCGAAGGGTGGCAGGTCCACTTCCCAGTCAGGACACAGACCTGGGCTGTGGGTTCAATCCCCGGTCCAGGTGTGTACAATCCCCAGTCTGGGTGCCTACACGAGGCAGCCAATCAATGTTTCTCTCACATCAATGTTTCTCTCTTCCCCTTCCTCTCTCTCTCTAAAAGCAATGAAAAAACATCCACAAGTGAGGATAAAAAAATTTTTGAGTTTTTTTATTACAAATCAGAAAACTTTTTGTTTAGAAATTATAGTGAAAAGTTATGCATTGAGTTAAGGCTAAATGGCCTCTAAGGTCCGTCCAATCCTTAAGGCTGGTACACGGTACTTGCTGGATGCTTCTGGAGATTTCTACGTGAGCAGAGACGTTAGCATAGAATGGGTGCTCTTCACTGTCTAGAGTAAGAACAGACATGCTGGCCTCGAAGAGGGTGTCCGCACGGGAAGAGGTCCTGTCTGCACTAGGAGACGGCCCACATGGAGCATCGAAGCCCTTGTGGGGTAAGACCTTCTACTTGGGGAAGGGCAGGGAGGCAGCCCGGCAGGGAGTAGGAAAGCCCGAAAAGGGTGACCCAGGTCTCTGCACTGTAGGCAGGGGCAGAGGTAGCTACCGCAACCCAGCATGGGATGCTGGCGACCAGGTGAGGTTCGGAGGGCATGTGGGGATCCAGAACAGTGTCAGAGCCCAGGCGGGTTGAAAAGTTCGCCCCCCCAGTTGTGGGGAGGGTGATGGCAATGGTGATATTATCCCAATGTGGGGTGTTGGAACCCAAAAAGGGTGAGGAGGGCATCTATGCTTGGGGGTGGCCGGTGGAGGGAGGGGAGCAGCTGTAGGAGCTCCATGTGGGGAGGGGGCAGGTGTTGGACCCAAGTGCGGGTAAAGAGGGCATCTGGGCAGTGAGGCGGGGGCAGTGGCAGCAACAGAATCTTGGTTACGTGCACGAGGGTCGATCAAGTAAGTAAAGGTATTGAGGGTCATGGGAGCCAGACTGCTCACTGTCAGAGGAGGGAGTTCCACACATGGACTGGGGACACCGACAGAGGTACGTGGTTTTCAGCATGCACACATTCAGAGGGAGACTCACCCACATAGATACAGAACTAACACAGATGTTAACGTGTGGTGCTCAGGGAAACTCCCAGGTAAGGAAAGACCCAAAAGACCACGGCTTAGACTTCACAGTTCGGAAACAAAATTCCACTTCAGAGGGTCAGTCACCAGTGCCGCTGGGTGCCTCCCCCCCCCACTGCTCCATTTCCAAGACACGTGTGTGCACGTGAACAACAGTCTAGAGCCGCTGCCCGCTCCTTGCCGGCTCTCCCTGCCTGACAGATGGCTGACTGAGCGAGCCCGTTCCAGCTTTAAGCAAACAAAATGTTCAGGTGGAATTTGTTTTTCTCTTCAGGACTGAAGTTACTGGCTATGACTTCCATGTTCCCTCCCAGCAGTGCTGGTATCTAAGTTCAAGTCCCCCTCACAGTAACAGTTGCAAACTCCCAAGCTAGTTCCTTTCAGAGAGAAAATGACAAGAATTCCAGCTGAGGCCAGCACAGCTGTGAGAAGAAGCTATCAATAGCAACAACCCTCAGCTTCCCATTGAAAAAAGAGAGAGAGATTTAAATAAAAATAAAAAACAGAGCTCTTGCTACTCTATATAGCCCTCAAGAGATGTGGGAATTCCCTAAAAAGCAGCTCTCACAAAGAGCAGCAGATCCCAAAAGCTGCCGTGGGGTCACCCGCCCCGCCTCCCGCCTCCGGGGTCCTTGGAAAGGATGATGAGTCTGGAGCCTGTCGTCTTTGCCTTATGTTTTTCTTTTCTGACTTTTTTTTTTTTGAGGTTGGGGGTGGGGGGGGTACAGGGGTATGAGGTGGTTTATAAAAGAAACTCCCCAGCTGCAGGGCCCATCTGTGAGTTCAGATGCAGAAATCCAGCCCCTAGCCAGCAGAGGGAGGATCATGCCCAATGCAGCCTTGAACTTTCTGCTGCTGCCCCTGAAGATACACTGTGTCGGTGTCTAGTTAGCGAACTGTAGAACTTCAAAAACTCCCTGGGGCCTTAAGTCATCTAGTTACAGACCTTAGTGTCAGTTTAAGTATCTATAATCTGTAGAGAGATTCACTAAGAAAAATGGTCAATGTAGCAGTTTAAGTCTTTGAAACAAATTATTTAAAAGTAATTTTTACTGTTCAGAGTGATTTGTTCTTTGTTTTTATTGTCTTAACTTGTTACATCAAAATTTTATTTTTTAATTTAAATTATATTTTATTGTTTATGCTATTACAGTTGTCCTGATTTTTCTCCCTTTGCTCCCCCTCCACCCAGCACCCAACACTCGCTCAGGCTATTCCCAAACCACCGTCCATGGGTCATGTGCATAAGTTCTTTGGCTACTCTATCCCCATGCTGTTCTTTACACCCCCATGGATGTTCTGTAACCACCAATTTATACTTCTTAATTCCTTCACCTTTTTTGCCCATCCCCCTGGCCTCCCTTTGAATCTGGCACCATCAAATTGTTCTCTGTATCTATGATTCTGTTTCTGCTCTGATAGATATGTATTTGTTGCCATTTTATTGTTCATAGTTTTGATCTTCTTCTTCTTAAAGAGGACCCCTTAACACTTTGTATAATCCTGGACGGACTGGTGGTGATGAGGCCTTTAGCTTTTTCTTGTCTCGGAAGCTCTGTACCTGACTGTCCTTCCATTCTAAAGGACAGTTGTAGGCCCTTCCTTGCTTTTCATCACTTTGTCAATTTCTTGCCAGTCCCTCCTAGCCCGCAGTTTCTTTTTGAGAAATCAGCTAACTGTCTTATGGGAGTTCCCTTGTAGGTAAGTAACTGCTTTCCTCTTGCTGCTTTTAAGATTCTCTCTTTGTCTTTAAGCTTTGGCATTTTAATTATGATGTGTCTTGGTGTGGGCCTCTTTGGGTTCATCTTGTTTGGGGCTCTCTTTGGTATGTTTTCTGCCCCAGATTAAGTCTGAAGGGAATTAGGAGTCCTAAACCATATAAGAGAGCTAAATTGTACCAGAGCGATTATATAATACAGAGTTTAGTTCAAGCCGCCTTAGGATAGACAGAGGCCCAGACACGGTCAAGCTGACGCGACAGCCCTGACCCTCACCAGTGCACTCTCTGCCTCGCCCAGGCCTTCTCAGCCGCACACTGCTGACACTGGGGTCCAATAATTCTCGGTGTGGGGCGCTGCCCTGAGCAGATGCCAGGAGGACCCTGCGCAGAACGGAGTTAACACAGCAGGTCTGACTCTTCTCCTTTGAAAGGCTGGCTCTTGGCTAACGTACGGGAACTTTGGTTTGGGAGACATCCCACCACCCCCAGAACTGTGCCCATACTGTTTGTATGAACAACATGGTTCACACTGAACACGTGCTCTCCTTCTGGGAGTCTGGAATTTTCACTCATGTCAAGCACTGACTGCCCACAGAAAAAGCCTGGGTGCTGGGTTTTTAGCACGCTTCCCTGTTGGCAACACGTCAACACAGCGTCACAACTTGTTGCTGGGGGAACTAAGCCCCTCCTGCGTGACACCACTGGGAGATGACCCGTGGACGCCTGCCCTTGTTTCCCTGGACTTCACTTCATGCACCGCTTCCCTCCGTGGACTATGTTTTGTATCCTTTTACTACAATAAGCCACGGTGTGAGCGCAGCCACATGCTGACTCCTATGAGTCCTTCCTGAAACACTCACCCTCAGTCAGAACAGTAAAACACGGCTCCATATGTTGCCTAATGTTCCCAGGGGCACAAAATCAGCCCGGCCGTTCTTGGTCCAAAGAGGCCTCCAGTACAGTTTTGAGCTGAACTGAACTGAATTGAGTTAAACAATTTCCAGAAGAACTTCAGGAACAGTAAAGCAAAGGGTTAAAAAAAAACTTTCAAAAATGACACAACTGATTTAAATTTAAGTAAATGCTCAAAGAAATAGGAAGCAGAGGAGTAAACTTTTTTCAAGTTCAACCGACTTTTCTCTGCTTCATTATAGTTACTATATCTAGTGCTGCGTGAATATGCCAGATGAGGGCACCGGATACGCGACAGAAACTCGTACCACCTGAAGGGCACAAGCCGTGCTGGCACAGAGTCCCCTTTCTCAATTCATGCACAGACAGTGACAGCTGATGGGTATTGTGTTTATGCTGGGGGTGAGGAAAATGTTCTGGAATTAGGTAGAAACCACTGAATTGTATCAAATCAACCCACTGTACACCTAAAGCTTACACACCGTTATACGTACATTATACCTCAATTTTTAAAAACTCAGAGTGCTTCATGTTCAAAGAGTGAATTTTATGGTATATAAGTTATCTCAATTTAAAAAATAAAATAAGTCAACTGTGGGAGTCTACTAACAGAGAAATACCCAGAAAGCAGATCTAAGCAACAAGCTCATGAAGGATCCAACCTTCCTTTGCACTTCTCTGCATTTGCATGGGGCGGAGTAGAAGACGTTTCAGTCTCACCCGCGGCTTTTTATGTGTTGTTTAGGTAACAAATTTGCTACGTCTGCAGTAAGTCCACAGTGTGGTCCCAGCCCACACTACAGGGCGCACACACAGAGGAGAGAGATGCCTTCACTCCGGAGAGGGCTCTGCACAAGGAGCCCGTGAAGGGTCCCCCGGGGACGTCTGGGATGCTTTGGGAAGGCGTCTTGTGTTCTCGAATTATTGCCTTGAGACTCACCCTAAGCCTGAATGCTATATGTAGGCTTTTAAGTCTCCGCCAGTGTATTTCTAGGGGGCAATGTACAAATGAGTCACCTTCGTACAGGAGCACCTGGCACACAAGTAAAGAATCATCATCACGTTTGTTTAAAGTTCATTGACCATCTCACCACGAATGAGCACAACTTAAACAGACTACAGACAAAAATGGGGGACAAAATGCCCCGTACACCCACACTGTCAGCTCTTCATTCACTCACGTGTCCAAAATGTGAGCCAAGCATGTGCCAAGCACGAAGGACATGGCAGTTAAAACGCAAACCAGGCACCAGCTTCACTGCCCCTACAAAACCCGAAATCCAAAGGAGGGGCATCACACAAGTCTCACAACAGGGCGCAGCGAGCGCGCCCCAGCGGAACGCAGGCTTGTTGTGGGTGCAGACAACAGAAGAGCTGGTCCAGGGGCTAGGAAAGTGCCCCCTGAGTAAGTGGTATTCAAGTTGAAGCCTAAAGAACAAGTAGGTCATTAGCCTGATGAAAATGAGAAGAAAGATTTCCAGACAATAGAAAGTTTTGTAGCCCAGAAAAACTGAGAGAGTAAAGCTTGTTCTAAGAACTAAGTTGGTGGGGGGGCAAGCTAGAGATGGAGACAGTGGTCCTGCAATAGAGCAGCCTGGAAGACCTTTTCACGAGTCTGGGCTTTATCCTAAGGGCCACGTGAAGCCAACAGTCAGATGGAAGGGCAGCAGGACCAGAAGCAGGGAGGCCAACTAGGAGGCCGTTTCAGCAATGACAGCAACTGGCGTGTGGCGGGGGCAGGGCAGATGGAAAGGGTAGACAGAGCTGAGAAATATTTAGGATGTAGAATCAGTAAGACTTCACCTTCCGGTACAGAAGTAAGGGAGAGGAAGGAGTAAAGGACACCACGTAGATTCTGATCTGGAAGGCCTGGGAGGTGGCACTGCACATTTACTGAGAGAACACTTGAGGAATGAACAGGATTGGGGTCGGAGGGGATGGCAGTTGCAAGGACCCTGGGCTTCCATTGCTGAGTATGCCCAGGCTGAACACAGTCGGCATTCACAGTACACCTGGCTGTGCCGAATGCAGCTTACCCTGGCCCTCTCTCTGGAAGGTCCACCTCAGCGGACAGCGGACTGTAGACAGGAATGCTGACATCGTAGCCTTGCCGGTAAGTCCACGTAGAAAAGCCACCACCAGCCAACAGAGCCCTGAAAGCAAAAATGTTGTCAAACAATGAGAAAGAAGGTCTTCACTCTGACAAGTTCTGTAGAAAGGGATGGAGGACGGTTAAGTCCTCACTTAACGTCATGGTCAAGTTCTGCGACTATAAGCAAAACGACACATAGCAAAACCGACTGTACCACAGGCTGATGGACACAAACAAGAGCTCAGCTCCTGCTGCATCTCATCGATGTCATAAGGAAACGAAGTTGAACGAAATGACATTACTCAAGGACCTGCCGGAGCTGAGTCTTACTACCAACGACAGCTCATGTGCACTCAGTCATTCTTCCAGAAAGACACTGTGCTCAACGTCTGCCATCGCCTCTCCTGGGCATCAGCTGCGCTCTGGCCCCGAGTTCCCAGCCTGCCTCCAGGGTCCCAGAAGTTGTTCCTTCCTTTCCATTTTTAAAATATATCACAGCCCAGAGGACACCCTCTGAATAGCCAGCCCCTCCACTACCTTATTCAGATCCCATTCACCTCTCCCAAAAGTCATACCCTGGTCTCAACTACAGTTACAGTAACAGGAGTAACAGCAGGTCTGCAGAGAAGACTGGCCGCGCGGGCACTCCCCCACTCACTGACTAGAATCTCGGGAAACAACAGGCACGGAAAGCAGCTGTGACATCTCAGGCTGCATATGTCCCAGCTTCTCTCCAGTTCCAGTTCCCGCCCCAAGCGGTCCTTCCCCCTGCCATCCCAGGGCTATGCATGAACCGCGCGGCCTCTCCCTGCAGTCACCGCCCGTTCAGGTTGCTCAGCCTGGTTAACCCGCTTCCTGATGCAGGCAGCAAGGCCCAGAGTTGGACATTCAGTACTTCTCATGCAGGGTGTGTGCACCAGCTTTTATTCTCAATTAGAAAGCTGTGAACACACTGTTTTAATTGGATCCAGCAAGCAGCAGAATGGCACTTCATCAGAGAAAGGAAGCAGGTGTCGATCACTCTGACTTTCACTGCTCTCTGTCTTTGGGATCCCAAAGCCATCAAAATCACTTCCTAGGGCAATCACTTCCAAGTTTTGCCAGTTCCAGGCATCACACAGTCTAAACCTAAATGTCTGAACTGGGAAACCACACTTTTTGTGATATTGGTTGCTACCAACCCCCCTACCCCCGGGCCTGATGACAGCATACATTCCCTTCCAACATGACCGGTTAAAGTTCAAAGAGTTTCAAACCACCCTGGAAATCCCAATCTGCTTGTTTAAGCTTTCTGAAACCAAGAATTGGTGAGTGAGGTAATGTGCAGGCTCAAAAAAATCACTCCAGCTGCCAGTCTACTCTGTAAAACTCAATGACTATTCTTAACACCAACATACGGTCTTATTTTTCCCGATCAGCACTCAGCAGTGCATGCATCCAGCATGAATCTGGCGGGTTCCACAGCCACGACCACGATGGCGAGCAGACTGTGCGGGCTCCCACGACCTCTGTGCAGAGGAGCACACAGGCCGGCGGTGGGCAGCCCAGGTGCGCCGGGGTCGTGGTGATTAGGTCATCACACCCGCAGCCCACACAGGACAGCGTATGTTCTACCCGCACCCCTCTCGTCTGGGCTGTGGGTGTGAAAGAAAGCAGGGTCTATCACACCACTTTTACAGTTACTCTGCCCCTGAGGCCCTCAACTGAACTCTGTTCCCGGGGGTAAGGTAAGGGTTATGCACCAGTAGTCGAAAAGCATGCAACCCAGAGCGTGTCTTATGTCACAGATCACACACGCCTGATCTCCATCCGTCCTCTCGGAAAGAGCCACGACGGCCATTAGTCACACAGACCTCACACCAGCCCTGTTGTTGACGAGACTTCGACTTTAAGTCACTGTATCTTCTTCTGCCAATGTTTCCATAACATTGTAATGGAGAAAATATTGTAAGCCTCCCTTGCTTTAAAAAACACATGTTTTACATTGACTGAAAAATGAATTTCAGAGAAGCACATTCTGTTTTCCCATTATGTATCCCCAAACCAGAGATCAGTTCCAAAGCTGTAAGAGAGGAGGTAGAAAACCCGCAGCTAAAAAAGTATCGATAGGAGGATCAGACTCACACCAGGCTAAGTGTCGGATCACCCGAAGCGTCCTCTGGCATTGTTAGCGCTTTCCCGGGCTTCCTGCCTCTGCTCAACTCCTCTGGCCCCGAACCCTCCCCAGGGCCCCTTGTACTCACGGTGCCTAGTCCAGGCCCTCGCCCAGATGTTCTCTCTCCTAGTCCTCTCCTCCTCTCTGAGAGTATAAACACAGTTCCTCTGCAAGTTCATTCCTTGCTTTCTTTTACACCACACATGCAATCAGGCCTGCAAATTCTTCAAATATAAAGCTTCAGGTTTTGCAAAAAAAAAAAAAAAATGCTGACCAATTCTGGTCACACAGGGTAGGACAGAAGTAGGTTCACAGCTGTGAGTGCATGGAGCTCGGTTTGCTTATTCCTGTATTATTACTTATTAATTATTGTATTACTGTCCCATGTGAACAACTATACACCTACTTTTGCCCCACCCTGTATTTATTTACTAAATCACACAAACCGTAAAAAATGTCTGTGAGACAGGCAAACTGGAACAGTGGCTAGATATTTAGTGAATACTTGGTAACATTAAAGAATTACCATTAATTTTTTTAGGTATGATAGTAGTACTACAGGTAGGCTTTTCCAAGAGCTCTCATCATGCAGACTCCAACGGGAATGTTTACAAACGTCGTGCTGTAAACACGACGTTTCCCTGCAGATAATCGGGGCGGGAGATGGGGGCACTGGCCTCGGGCTGAGGATGACCGAAGCTGGGGGGCGGGGGGGCCGTGGTGCCAGCATTTCTTTCTTGTACAGGTTTACCATTTTCCATAACAAGTGTAAATTAATAAGTACACACCCACACAAAGTAGAAATTCGTGAGAGGCATGTGTAAAGACAGAACAGTAAGAACCCAAGGTAGTAATATTAGAGAAAGTATCTGGGAAAGCAAAGGCAGTAAAGTAAGGCATGAAAAAGTACAATAGGCCCCCAATTAAGATTTAAATATATGTATTTTTACATATATATATTTAGAGTAGAAAGCCATTGAAAAATACATAGTATTTGAGAACAGTGACTACCTTTCTGTAAGGGGGTGAAAAGAGAGGAGGGTTTGAAAGTGTACTTTTACATTTCATTCTTTATACACTAGAATATGGTTCCAACCTTGTACAAAGAAAGTATACGTGTATCATATGTGTGATTTTTGAAAACTGGAAGAGAAATAAAAACAGATTTAAGCAACATAAAAGATATTTGCTGAGCAGACATTTCCTCCTACCCTGGCCCTAGTGTTTCTCCAAAGTAAAATGAGTCTTAAGTGATCACACCTACGACTTCAGACTTTCAGAGATCTTAGAAGCAATCTCATCTAGTCCATCTGTGTTCTGGTTTCTGAATGATCTGCTGCCACGCAGCTCCTGCTGAAACCATTCTATAAGCATGCTTCTTGCCTCCTCTGAATCCAGGAATGAGAGCAAAGAATAAGAAAAAGGAACAAACAAATCTTCTATTCCTCACCCCAACCAGAGGACCACCTAGGTTTCAAAATTAATTTCCCACATGCAAAGACAGAGAAGGGACTATATGGTGATTCATTACTTGCCACAGGATTGCTTCTAATCACTTACAAAACTACATAAATTGGGGACACAATTTAACCTTCCTGATCCTTAATACCTGAGACCTAGCAAGAACTTAAACTTTCTCCTCACTCTTGACACTTTCCTGCAGAGAAATGAAACCTCATTTAACATGTGTACTCAATAAAAATAAAATCCTTCTCCTATGCTGATACATATACCAAAATGTCAGCAAAAACCGAAATGTTTCAAACAGAAATAAGCCCGCCTCAAACCCAGAACAGCAGGGGAAGACGTTGCATTCCTAACAGCTATTTTCCTTCCCTTCTCCGTTCTCTGAAGTATTTCCCTTTCCCAGAACAAGCCAGTCCATAAAACAGGAGCCTGCTCAGGAACACCCACATCAGGGATCTTCGGGTTCAGCTGGTCCAGTAGACCTTGTGTAGCGTGACTGCCCTCTACTGTCCAAAACGGCTTCTACGCCAACCTTGCGGAGTGGTCCTTGCGGAGTGGTCCTCCCGCGTCCCTCCTGGTGATAATGCTCTTTACAGATGGAAACACAGTGCTGACTCTAGATAATACTTACAGTAAAGACGGCTTAGATTTAATGATCTGGGGAAAGGCAGTACTAAGCGTAGATTTTCATAAACGACAAGTTAGCCTCTAACAAACTGAGAACACAGTTGGCCTTGGGCTGTTCACTCACCTCTTTCAGTAACAGTGATTTTAAGAGTTAACATCAACTGTAATAAAACCGGTTAGAAATGAGTGCATGCATAAACTTCTAACAATCCTATCCCTTGAGTACTGCCCAGGACTCTTTATCTTGGGCCTGAGCTTTTGCTCTCCTCAAAGCCTTGAACCCAGTGCCAAAGAGGAGCCTTAAGTGGCACCTCATCCCTGGGGTTTCCAGGATGCCCCCAGCCAGAGTGGGTCAGTCAGTGCACAGACGGGCTGACAGACATAGTCAAGAACTCAAAATCATCACCATGTAGCCATGGCCACCCCACCCCACATCTGCCTCTTTGGAAGGTTAGCTAGGGGGGAGCGGAGGGGAGGTGGGAAGAGGAAGGAAGGCAAAAACCCCATGGGCTAAAACACCAGAGAGAAAATGAAACTCGGAGTGGTCTCCTCTCCCGACGTTGCAGACTTTGGATGTCACCTACGCCCGGGCCCTCTTCCTCAGCGCGCTGTGGCTCTACTCTGGCAAGCGCTCACAGATTCAGACAGGGACGCGAGCCCATTGTGAACCAGACCTCAGGGCTGTGGGCGCTGCACTCAGAAGAGCATAACCCGGGCTCAGGGGGAAAAGATAGTTTTTAAGATGCTATGCTGGAACACACGCTGTAACTGGTTCCCCACAACAGACTTAGGCAGGTCTCAACAACTCTATTTCTTGAGGAGGAAAATGCCTAGGGCGATTTTTTATTTTAACAAACAATTCTAACTACAAGTCTGTCCCAGAAGGCTGAGAAATGATTTCCCATGAACACAAGGGTCTTAAATTTACTTAAGAAACCCATCAGAAACCCATCACGGTGGCAACCCCAAGTACACCCACCTGTCTCTGGGGACATCCAGAGCTGTGTTATAATCTGGGGGGCCTCCAGGCAGCATGTTAAACAGCAGGTGGTTTGTGCCTCGATCCCACCTGTTAAGAAATTAAACGAGTAGGAGAATTCAGGTGATGACAAAGGAACAAAAATGCGAGGCAGTTACTGGCTGACGAGGAGCAAGCACCCCAGCTGGAAACAGGGCCACCTGTCAGGCGTGCAAAGCAGGCTCCAGTAAGCCCAGCCCAGGCACTAGCCTGGAGCCACGAAAGGAAGCATGGGTGGGCGTGCACCCCAAGCTTTCCACTGCAGACCTGCTTACGATAATGAAAACCTGAAAACTCTCTGAATGTGTGCCATTGGGTTGAAAAAAACAAAAAATAAGTTAAATACATTATGGAACATATGCAAAATGGAATGTTATACAGTACAGCCCTTAAAATTAGGTAGTAAAAGAATATGAAATTATTTGAAAATATATTCATGAGATATTTAAGGGAAAAAGGCAGCAAGACAGCATGTAGTATGTGATCCCATTCCTGGCAAAAATCCACATGCATATGTTTTCATACAAAAATGACTGAAATGTAACATCAAAACATTAGTAATGATTCTCAGAAACGGGTTATGGAATGAGGCTTACACTCTTCCTTTTTTCACCTGTGTTTTTGACCTTTTCCACTGAATATGTATTTGTGAGTAACAAAGAAGTGGGGGGAAGCATAAAAGAAAAAGTGTGGGGAGATGAGCTCTCCTTAGTTTGTGAACCCTAAGAAGCTTCGGCCCCCAGCAGCCCCAGTGAAGGCCGACGGCTGCTTCTCCCTGGCAGGCGCCAGCTGCTTATAGCACTGGCCCGGTGCTGCAAGCTCCTCGCCCATCCTCGCCCATACTCGCCCCCTCCCATGAGAAAAGAAACAGCAGCTGGGAGTCAGCGCAGGAGGAGAAACACCCCTCTCCCTCTCCTTCCCTTTAGTTCCCTGCAGGATTTGGCTCCAGTCTGAAAAGCGCCAGATACCTGGAGAGCTGTGCCAGTGCCTGCGCTGTCTCCTTGATGCGGAGCGTGTTCTGGTTCAGCACGTCGATGGACGGGACAAACAGGCAGGCCCGGGTGATGTCATCGGTGTAGTAGTCGCTGTCTGAGATGGCCGTGAGCAGTTCGTTGTACTCCCGGGAGATGGTGTTGCTGACCGGGACGCCAGAGTCGTCCACGTACTTCTTCAGAGGGTAGATGTACACCTTGATTTTGTTCTTGGGGTTGAAGCCACAGCGGTAGACATCGAAGCAAGTGTGCATTCGGCAGCTGAGATCGCCCCGCTCGGGGATGGGGCTACTGGCTGGCAGCCTGACCACCGGCACGTCTCGGACACTGCGCTTCTCCAAGCTCCAGTCGTTTGAGGGTTCGATGGAATGCGGCCAGAACTGAAAGACGCCCGTGGCAATGAGGCCCAGGAGGACAACGGAGAAGAGGGTGATGTAGTAGATGCGGTGCTTGGTCTTCATTCTTGGGATGAGGGCAGGACCCCGGATGTTGTACTTGACCGACGCACACATAATGACACAGACGGCCTCTTCCTCCCGCTCCTGGCCCCCCGGAGGAGAAAGGAGGAGAACGGAGTATTTAGGGCAAGTGACCGTGGAAAGAACTGTTTAACTTTTAATACACCTACTTTTTCCTGTCAGTGGTTTGATGAAGTAATGAGAAGGAAACGTGAGCCTTCCTTGTATATATGAATATATGCGATATCTTTACTGTTTAATACTACATGCACTACTTAGCATAAATACTGATATTTAATGTAAAACTGTAACTATATCCCATACACAGGTACTCACCGCAAGCATCAGCTGGTAAATGTGAGGGGCCTAGGGAGAGGGGCGCTGACCGAGGAAGAAAAGCTGGAAGTGGAACAGCTAGGCTGCTGTTCCGTTTTGTTTTTAGACACTGCCTATCACACGCTGATGCTTCATCTGAACAGACGGATGCTCGGCTGTTCTAAAGCCTGCTTTCATTCATTCGTTCATTCGACTCTCTATTGAGCAACTGCCATGCACTACGAAGAAAACGAAGAAGAAAGCTGAGACCCCACCTTAGAGGAACCTGCGTTCTAGTAAGGCAGATAAGACAAAACTGTAATGATGCAAAATACAGAAATACCACTAGAAAAATATCGATAAAATAGCAAGGATACTAGAGAAGAAAAGATTAATTTTCAATCTTTAGCCCAGGCAGGGTAGCTCAGTTGGTTAGAGCATCATCCCAATACGCCAAGGTTGCGGGTGGTTCAATCCCCGGTCAGGGCACACACAAGAAGCAACCAGTGAATGCAAAAATAAGTGGAACCATAAATTGATGTTTCCCTCTCTCTTTCTCTCTCGTATCATTAATTTGTTTTAGTTTAAAAAAAAGAACTACTTTCAAAAATCCTTTAATCTTTAAAATGTACATTGATGTTTTATAACAAAAGCAGTACTTGAAATATCTAGATAGAAGGAAGGAATGATGGAAGGAATGGGGAAGGAGGGAAAGAGGAAGAGGGAGGAGGGAGGGAGGGAGGGAGGGAGAAGAGTCGGGGTGGTGGATCAATTCCCAAAGACTGATGCCGACAACTCTCCTCATCAGTGAATGTACACGCCATTTTTCCAATAAGAGGGAAGTAGGTGGAATCTACCTCCCTTCCCACTGAATCTGGGCTAGCCTTGTGACCTGTCTGACCAAGACAATGTGTCAGAAGTGACATTCTGGGGCTTTCAAGTCCCAGCCTTAAGGGGCCCTAGAGTTGGTGCTTCTGTCCTCTTGGAGCCCAGCCGCCATGCTGTAAGGAAGCGGGGCTCCCGGCTGAAGGCAACCTCAGGAGGAGCCCAGCAGAAGCCACGTGAAGCAGACGTGGACCACCCCACCAGGCTCTACACAGTCTGCAGAACCTTGAGCAAATATGGGATTGTTGTTGTTTCTAAGCTACGAAGTACTGGTGGGCTTGCTACTCAGCCAATAAGCATCACTGACTGATATGAAGAAAATTCTTGGTTCTCCGCTGAAAGCACAGAGTTCCCCTGTAGACTACAACTTAAGACCCTTACTGAGCAGACCTCCCCTCTCTGATGCCTGGATACTACATAGGGAGGGTCGACCCCGGAGTGCGACTGTGCATACGCCACAGACTCACCAAGTTACTGCAACACAATCCTTCAGCCTTCCACCCGTCAAAGCCCCAATGTACCCTGTGGTCTCGTTCTACTCACTAATCTTTCAGAAAAGCTATTATTATAAAGGGAAATAACTGAAAAGCTCATAGACTATCTCAGGGTTTATCAACTGTTTTCACTTTGGCTAAACAGAGTCCCCCCAGTCACCGCCCACACTGTGAAACTGCTTCCTCCCAGACCTGACCGCTGTCATCATTATCAGCTCTTCGGGGAAAATGTGCTGAAAAGTCATGCATGATTTCCACTTGCATCTCGCTGAGACGGGAACTGGAACACAGTAAGTCTGCCTGTCACAGGCTAATGTAAGAAAGTTCATACATTTTAAGGCTAGAGATTATCATCTTTGCGGTATATACATCAGCTACTCGGTATGTGCTAATCCATTCTACGACAAATAAGCAAGCATCAGAGCTACTCCACTTTTTCTGTCATTCTAACCACCGACGGGATGTCCCCAGCCCGGCCTCTCATTCCACCTCCAGCCCCCCAGCCCCAACAGCTCTTGCCACTTCAGGTGTTCCCTCAAAGACAGGCCTCGGGACAAACGCACGCAAGGAGGTGCATCGCAGTCCACCGCTCCAAGTCAGAAGCTCCCAACAGGCTCTCAGGTCTACGGAGATCCTGACTCAGTGGTTCTCAAACATCGAAAGGCCGGGAACTACACGGGAAGCCTGGTCGTGGTCCTAGGCCCCAGCACAGGCCTCAAACAGGGTCACGAAACCTGTCCCCTCAGCCAGCTCCCTGACGTTTACTTTCTGTAACTGGGTTTAAAATCTTCACTAAGGTTAGTGGTTTTCAAACCGTCTTTAAAAAAAAAAAAAAAAAAACCCTAAAAGCTACATCCAATAAGAAACACGTTTTATGTTGTGACTCAATACAGACACAGGTGTGTGTGAATACATGTGCATGTATGCATTTAAAATAAAAGTTTCACAGAACAATGACTAACCTTAGTGTACAGTACTAGCCATAGAGCATTTGGTGAACACTGTATTTTTTATTCTGTTATTGCATCACTTTAAAAAAATTTCTAGCCATAAGCTACTAATTCTAGCCATGACCATATAATTAGATTAACTAAACCACCCGACGACGGGTCTCCCAAGTTTGAAAACTACTACTCTCACATGCTTAGAAAACCAGAGTCAAGGAAATAAAAGTATTCGCATGTAAGCTTTACAAATTCTCATGATTGCAGATTAACTACAAAAAAGACATTATCACAACAAAATAAGCCCAAAGATAACAGAAGAAAATAAGTAAAAATAAAACACAGAAATGAATTTAAAAAACAGAAACTCACAATAAAGCTAAAAGCTGGTTTTATAAAAGATGAATAAAATTCACATTTGACATAATTCCGGTAAGGTTAATCAAGTAAAGGAAAAGAGCACAAATAACTGGGATGAAAAGGAAAACAACTCTAAATGCTACATATATGGAAAAGATAAGATGATTGAGAGGACTTCCGGCCAAGATGGAGGCGTAGGTAAACATGGCTCATCTCTTCGCACAACCACATCAAAATTACAACTAAAATATAGAACAACCATCGCTCAGAACCATCAGAAATCAAGTTGAATGGAAGTCTGACAACTACGGAATTAGAGAAACCGCATCCATCCAGACTGGTGAGGGGGCACAGACCTAGAACAGGCTGGTCCCACACCCACATGTGATAGATAAAAATTCGGGAGGGATATCTCGGGAGCGAGAGGTCTCAGCCCCACACCAGACCCCCAGCTCAGGGTTCCAGTGCCAGGAAGATAAGTCCTCACAACCCACACATGGATTCACCTACTCAGACTCACCCCCTCTGGGTTCTGGCACCAAGGAGATGGCTTGAGGGGCACCAGTGGCATGCAGGGGGAGGTTGAGGTGTCTGGCATCAAGGCAGGCAGAGGCCACTGTCCCTTTTCTGGGTCCTCCACACACAGAGCTATCATACTAAGATTCCATCAACCTGGCTAACACTGTTTGATCTACCTTGGAGATCCCCAGAGACTCCGCTCCACCCACCTTACAGGCCCACCCAAGGTGCTATTCCATATGAATGGCTGGTCTTGGCTCTTGTGTCACAACTTCCTACCTCCCATCACACAAGCAACAGCTGGCCTCAGTGAGCCCCAGGCCCAGCACTAGCAGCAGCCAGCCTGGGTTCACACCTTGGCTTTGCCTGGGAATCTCCAAGCCCAGCACAAGTAGCAGCCATCTCAGATTGCTTTGTAACTCAGGCAGGGTGGCCTCAGGGGAAACAAAGGTGGGGACTGACCTTGGCCTGCACCCCATGGGAACCCCTGGGCCAGAGCACCCAGTGGACAGCTACAGACCACATTGAAGCACCACCACCCTGCCCCTGCACGGCTGATCCTCCACAGAAGGTGGAGGTTGGTGGTAGATGGTCACAGCCAATCCTTGCAGCTGATTGGCCTGGGGAAATCCCTCCCATTGACCTGCCAACAGCAACCAAGGCTCAGCTACAGAGGAGGGTGTACTCAGTCCACACAAAAAGTGCACCTCGAGTACCCAGCTTGGGTGATGGGGAGGCTGTACCACTGGACCCTACAGGTCACCTATACACTAGCCCACACTACCAACACCCGGAGTCAAAGCAGCTCTACCTAATACATAGAAACAAACACAGGGAGGCTGCCACAATGAGGAGACAAAGAAACATGGCCCAAATGAAAGGACAGATCAAAACTCCAGAAAAAGACCTAAACAAAATGGAGATAAGCAATCTATCAGGTGCACAGTTCAAAGCACTGGTTTTAAGGATGCTCAAGGAACTTAGTAAGGACAACAGCATAAAAAAGATCCGGTCAGAAACAAAGGATATACTAATTGAAATAAAGAACAAGTAACAGGGAAACAACAGTAGAGTGGGTGAAGCCGAGAATAAAATCATTGATTTGGAACATAAGGAAATAAAAAACAACCAATCAGTATAATAAGAAGAAAAGAGAATCCAAAAAACCAAGGATAGTGTAACAGCCTGTGGGACAGCTTTAAGCAGTCCAACCCCTATTTGCTTCATAGGGGTGCCAGAAGGAGAAGAGAAAGAGCAAGAAATTGGAAATCTATCTGAAAAAATAATAAAAGAAAACTTCCCTAATTTGGTGAAGGAAATAGACATACAAGTCCAGGAAGCACAGAGAGCCCCAAACAAGATGGATGCAAAGAGGCCCACCCCAAGACACATCATAATTAAAATGCCAAAGGTAAAGACAAAGGGATGGGAGTGGGGTGTGGGAGAATGGGTGAGAGGTGAGGGGATTAAAAAGTACAAATAGGTAGTTACAGAATGGCCAAGGGGATATATAAAGTACAGTAAAGAAAGGGAGTGGCCAAAGAAGATACACACATGACTCACGGACATGAACAAGGGTGGGGGGGGTTGCCTGAGGGGGTGGGGGGTACTGTGTGGAAGGGGGCAGAGAGGGAAACATCAGGATAACTGTAGTAACATAATCAATAAAAAATAATTTAAAAAATTAAAAAAGATAATGCCAATGAACTTATTTCAATATATCTGAAAACTGAGATGAAGCGGAAAAATTGTTTTGAAATATAACATCAAAATAGTCTCAAGAAGAAATAGCAAACCTGAATAGTTCTATAGAATTTTAAATCTTCCTATAAAGAAAATTCCAGGACCAGAAGATTTCCCAAGTTCTATTAAACATTCAAAAAACAATAATTCCAATTTTACACAAATTATTCCAGAATTCAGGAAAAAAGGGGAACCCTCCCCAGCTTATTTCAGGAGGTTCGTATAACCTTAACACCAAAATCTAGATGGTGGTTCTCAAGAGCACGGTCAAGGGACTGCAAAAGGTTCCCACAACCCTTTCCAAGGGGCTGAACTGTTTTCATAATAATTTTCCAGAGGCTACGTGATATGTGATATTGCAAAGACTCGATGCAGAAGAAGATATGAGAATCCAGCAGTCTTTTATTAAGCTTTTCCAAAAATAATGAAAAATATCAACTCACAGATTCAAGATGTTCAACTCTGCGCAAAATATATACACACAAAGAAAACCCCACCTAGCTCTGGCCGGCCTGCAAACCAAAAGGTCAGTGGTTTGTTTCCCAGTCAGGGTACATGCCTGGGTTGTAGGCCAGGTCCCCAGTAGGGGGTGCACTAGAGGCAACCACATATTGATGTTTCTCTCCTTCTCTCTCTCCCTCCCTTCCCCTCTCTAAAAATAAATAAATAATTTTTTTAAAAAAAGAAAACCCCACCTAGATAAGTCAAAGTAAAACCACTAAAAAGAAAACCAAAGAAAAATATTAAAAGCAGCCGGTGGGGGCGGGGGGATCTATACAAGGTAGGTTAAAAAGCTATATGTAACAGGCAAACCTATAAAATATTTACAACACAATACAGAATATCTAAGACTTCTGGAAAGAGAATGATTTCTGAAACAATATAAAAAGCGCAAAATAAAAAGATAAAATAATAAATTCAGGGTTACAATTAAGAACTTTTGCTCATCAAAAGATACCATAAGGAAGTAAAAAGACTTCCTACAAACCAGAAGGTATTTTCAATACATACAACCAATAAGGACTAGTAAGCAGAATAAAGAACCCGTACAAAGCAAAAAACAAACAAGAAATTGAAAACTGGACAAAAGACTCACACAAATTTCAGAGAAGAGGAAACAAAAATGGCACATAAACACCTGAAAAGACGTTTGGCCTCATTCACGGTCGGGGAAAGCAAAATCGCAATGAGACCTCTACCCACCAGCACAGGAAAGTGTAAGAGTCAAACACCACCAAGTGTGGGAGGGGACCTGGGGCCGCAGCCACTGTCCTGGTCGGAGTATGACCTGGCCCCAGGGCCCCAGCTGGTCGGCAGAAGGGCTAGAAAGAAGAGAGGGCTGACACCCACTGTGTTGGAGTCCCGAGCATCCAATTCTGCTCTCTGCCTGTCCCAGTTCTAGTCCCTTGCCCTCCCCACCTCTCTCCCCCAAAAATTAAAGAACCAAAGACAAGGATGGCAGTGCAGGTAGTTTACTTCCTTGGAGGGTGATCTCAGAAAGCTAAAGTGATGAAGCAAGAAGAGAGAGGCAGGGAAGTAGGGAAGGCCAACAAGGAATGTGTTACTAAGCTGGTTGCTGCTGTGGGCAACAGAACCCTTAGGGCTGCTAGGAACCCTCTAAAGAACCATGTAGGCTATGCCTTGTCCCTCAGAAGGATGAGAGCCTAGACCATCTACCTGCCAGCTCCTGCCTATTGCTTAAGGGTTGCTTGGTACTAGGATCAGCTCAGAACCTATAGTCAACAGCCCTCAAAGGGCTGGATATTATCTTTCCTTGATATACAGTCAGTCTGACAAAGAGCTGCGGTCCTCTTAAGGAAGGACTGGAGGAACATTTGTCTATACTTGCAGGGATGTTGCAAAGTACTTCTTCAAAGAGACCCAGCCTCCCTCTCAATCCATGGGATATGGGCCTGAAAGCTCACATCTGAAAACCAGGTGATGGATAGTGATTTTTCTGTGTGGCAGCTGACATCAGCCTACTTGCTGGTACTTGATTTTCCCCTCGTTATACAAGTCAAGCAGCACCCTAGTCAGCCGCCCATCCACACTGCCCTCGGGACACCATGCTCTGCTGGCATCACGGTGGGTCAAGACACACTGGTTGCAGGTCAGGTCCTGATGCCCCCTGTGGGTCTGTGTCTACCGTAGCTCTGACGGTCTGTGCCACCACCCTGAAGTAGGCCTCTGCTACATCGGAATGCGATCACCTTCGTGGATACTTGAGGACCAGTTCCACGGTCACATCTCCCACAGTCAATCCTGACCTAGGGATCCTAGGCCAATCAGCAGCGAGCTTCTCAAAGGTGCTGCGCCCTGCACTGGGCATGCCGTATTTCCAGAGTGAGGGGTGTGCACCCGCCCAGGAACTTGGGTAAATACTGCGTCCCTAGCCTTAAAAAATAATCTACTCAAATCTCCACCTCCAATCTCCTCCTGACCCTTTCCCCGATCCTCTGCCAAAAGAGCTCCAGTTTTCTCAACTTCGGCACTACTGACACTTTGGGACACATAATTCTTTTTTTGTGGGGAGCTGTTCTATAAAATGTATAAAGTTTAGTTGCACCCTAGTTTCTGCTCAATAAAAGCCAGAAGCAACCCTCAGTTGTGACAACAAAAAATATATCCAGACACTGTCAAATATCCCCTGGGGAAGCAAAATCACCCCCAGTTGAGAGCGAGTGGTATCGGCCAAGCTTCAAGGAGCCTGCCCAGCAGCGTATTAGGACTGGCTTGAGTTATTTTTGCTGGGCCATTAAATCCTGAATCATAAGAGAAATCCCCCCAGGCCAACAGTCTCTCCCTTCCAGCTTGATAGTCAACCAGTACCCCTGCTCTTGGTCTAGCACCCCCAAGATTCACTTCCAGCTGGTCCATATGAATCAGGTCCTACACTTCTTCCAGTACAGAAGCTAATTCCCCCGTACTTGCTTAGGCAATGCTGAGATCTGAAGGGAGGGGAGGCAGATCTTCAGGAGGAGAACAGCATCTAGCAAGGCATCTGCCTCAAGTGAGGTCTCTGCATAGTGTCCAGGCACGGAGAGGTTGCTCTCGTCCATAATAGAGAGGTGGATACTGCTGCTGCCCAGAGGGTCTCAGGAAATCTGGAAGTTCAGAGTTCTCAATGCCTGCACCCAAACATCTCCATCCCAGGCCTCACTCCTGCCTTTAGCGGAAGCAACCTGTGTAAGTTGTGGACCCAGCTTCCTTTGCAGCTCTGCCACAATTATGATTATATTTGGGGCCTGGCTGTCAACACAGTCCACCCTCCAGCTACAGAAGATGCTACCACAGAGCCTTCTGCTTTCACAGGGTGTCTGGAGTTGATCTGAACCTGATCTTACCTCAAGGCCTCTGAGGGAGATAAATACAAAAGAGTCAGCCAGTTCCACTATTCTTATCATTACCATTTTCCACATTCCGGCCAAGTGCTAGAGCTACCATACTAGCCAGTGGTTTCCCTTCTACCGGAATCTCGTCCCAGTCCACCACCGGTGAGTCTTACACCTGTGAAGCTGGAGAGTGCCAGGGCTGTCCACGCCTCACTTACCACCAGCAAAGAGGTCTTTGTGCCACCCGAGGGTGAGTGATTCCAGTTTCACAGTACTACTCTCAGAGTCTGCTCTCTGGAGCCACTTCTAGTACTTAGTTTATGTTCTGCCAAACTAAGAAAAAGTGACTTGTGGGCAAGGAGCTTTCAGAAGGTGATCCAAAAAGCCAGAGTGCAGTCAGGGAAGAACAGAAAGCCATTAGAGTTCATTGCGGAGCTGGTTACCATACTAAGCTGGACAAATGGGGCTCAGCCCTACTAGGGTCCCTCTGAAAAACACGCCTTAGAACAGTTCATTTGAAGGATGGGAGCCACAGCCTCTCCTGGCTGAGGTCTGTCCCATGAAACGTAAGCTCGCATTTCTGAGGCATGCCTACACAGGCGAAGCAAGTCCCCACAAGTCTGTGCCAAACAGCTGAGTGATACAGCGAGCACTTGAGGTAGAATAAAAACTCAATAAAAGAGATAAGGTAAAAAGCCTTAAATGAAAAAGAAAAGGATGAGAAATGAAGAAAAATGCCCCTTACTAAGTGGTGTGTTAGAGATCAGAGACCCTTCTCTGTGAGCATCCACATGCTTTTTCCACACTTCTTTATGCACCTTCCACATTATGTTAATGAGTTAAGTAACTGCCAGTCTGTCCTCTCTGCCGGGTGTGATTTCCTTGTAGTCAGAGTTTTTCATTTCTGCGAATGTATGCTCAGCATCTAACGGCATGTCTAGAACACATCTCAAATAACCGTAACTGTCTGTTGAAGGAATGTCTCTGCCCTTCCCAGTTCCACCAGTGCACACACAACCCAGGGTCCAAGTTCTGAGTAACTACATGGTGATAAAATGATTACTTTCCTTCTTCAATTAGAATTCCCAAAGCGGGGAAAGGGCTAGGTAAAGACTGAGTTTTCGGTGTCCGCCCCTCAACATCCTCCCCTCCCCTAGCACTGAGCTCTGCTGAAGAGGACAGACCCAAAGGAATCTCCTACTAATGAATGTTTGTTCCACGGGATACCACCACCTGGATCAGAACAAGAATTTCATAACAGAGCCCTTTGAACTTTACCCTCCTTGAAACACACCAAACCTGTCCCTGTGAAACACTGGAACCGTCTGGCTGGCTGTCAAGCACTGAGTCACTGGAAAAACCTTTTAACCCCACCGTACTGTCCGGATGAGATGCATTTTCTGTTCCTGGAATTATTTATTCCCCAAATGGGCCTGAATAACCTTTCTTTGGTACTGCAGGCTATCTCCAGTCCACGTGGTCCAACCTCTTATGTTAACCTGCTCAGAAAAGCACTCACAGCGGGACTCCCAGGGCCAGTGCTACTGGAACTTAACCCAACTGTGACTGAAAACAAAGGGATATCCGAAAAAGCAGGAAAACCTGCAATTCATTGCCTTACTGGATAGAGTTCTTTATAAGTTATATTGGGACTAACCAGCCCTAAAAATGGTTTCCAACTAAAAAAACAAAAAAACCTGCCCCTTTGTTAGTGGGATTATACAATATTCAATCCAATGCATATAATTAAGTAATCAGTAAGTAAACTTTACTGAGGATTTACTGTATGCCAAGAGCTGTTTTAGGCACTTTGAGTTAACTTGTGCAATTTCCCTAACAGTGCCAAATGACAAGCTATTATTATCCTCATTTTACACACACAGTGAGTGCAACAGCAAGGGCACACAACCGGAAAATGCCAATGTCAGGGTGTGAAGGAGGGCGGCCTGGCTCTGCAGCCTGGCTTCTTCACACATGAAGCTGCCTCCCCTGATTACCTTTAAAAGCCTGAATTAGATTAATTTTTCTCACTCCCCAATTAGCAAAGCCAGCATAACTTGACAGAAGAAAATCTATCCATTCATACTGGCATACAAAACGAGAAGGCTAAATTTGTGGAAGTGAGAAATGATGGGAAATGAATCATATTATTTTATTACCGTGAATAGCCTTTGTGCTCTGAAATTTACAAACCAAGTCCAGTTTAAGTCCTTAGAGCATTCGACTGACTTAATTAAAATTAAAATTAAAGTCTCGAAACGCATACATAGATCTGGTTCCCACTGCCAGCAGGAAAACTCCAAATGCCCCTAGGCTTCAAGTCGATGCCCAGAGCAGAGACACCCTTGACCACCTTCCCCACCTAGTCCTGTTTCCGAGTTGGGCGGGGCGCAGAGCACCAAGTCCTGCCCACGGCATCCAGCACTGACTTGGATGCCACAGGCCACCGCAGATCCCAGAGCACCAGAAATTTCCGTGGGAGGAAACGGCTCGCCGGAAGGAGGTGGGAGAGGTCACGGCGGAGCGTGGGCCCCGCGGGAAAAGGAAGCTGCAGGGTCCGGGAGAAATGAAAGGAGCGGCCAGGGAATAGCAGTGGACCGGGGAGACAGGTGGGAACCCAGTGCTGGGCGAGCCAGGCGGAGAAGGAGAAGGCGGTGCGGCAATCAAAGCGCTCCAAAAGCGGAAAATCTTCCTGAGGGGCCCAGAGAAGGTAGAGGGCCTCTCGCATCCCTCTGGCCTCCGCACCGCCCGCGCTTTCCCGGCGGCCGGGGCCAGACTCCGCCGCGGCCCGGGGAGGCCGGAGCCCGCAGCTCAGCACCCGCCAGCCCCTCTGCGCTGCGCTTACCTCGGCCACGGCTGCCTCCCGCGCGGCCCCGCGCTCGGTCACCGGCTCATGCCGCAGAGTGTGGGCCACGGCAGCCCGATGGCGATCGCGGCCAGTCGGCGGCCGCCACTGCAGGGTCTAGGGCTGAGCGAGCGAGAAGCGCTGGGCCGGCTACCCGGCTCGCCGTCTGACACCTACAGAACTGTGCATGCGGGAGCGGCCCGGGCCCGCGCCCCCTGCTGGATAGGAGGAGTCAGGGCACCGCTTTTCTCCGAGGCCGGGGCGTCAAGCTCAAGCTCCACAGTGAAACTCGAAGCCAGGCAGCCTTGTTCATAATTTTGAAGAACTTCAAATCGAAACAACGAGACAGCATATTCACTTACAAAACTTTTAAAACCGAAAAAATGTAGCATTTCATTATAATCAGGACTGCTGAGTGTGCGACATCCCTGGAAGGCAATTGGCAGTATCCACCAAATATGAAATGCGGTGACCTTCCCCCCAACTATCCCAGTTTGAAGTTTACCCTATGGATATTCTCAACAGTGTTTGTCAAAAATACTCATTACAGTACTGTTTCTAATAATAGCAAAAAAAAATGGACACAATCAAAATAAATGATTAGAATGGAATAATTCAAGAATGCATGTATGTGTTGGCATGGAATTATCTTCCAGATATGTTCATGTGAAAGCATGATCCAAAACAGTGGGCAAGTGTGATCCCTTTAATGTTAAAAAAAGAGAAATATATATAACATATATATATACATATATACATATATACAAATGCAAAAACAAGAGATAAAATATATACGTAGATGATTATATTAAGGCATATGTATAATATTTTTTCTGAAAGGAATCCAAGCAGCAACTAACATTTTGGAGTAGAGCAATTATGGAGGAAGAAATGGGGAAGAAAGACTTCCATTTTCGTTTTGTTTTTGTATTATTTATGTGATTTAGCCTTCTACATACACAGTAAAATCCCTGTCCTAAGTAAGTGGAATCTAAAAAATTCTATCAAAATTCAAAGCGATGTTACCCAGAAGTTAACGAAATGACCCCACTCAGGAGCCTCTTTGCTGGTACTGGCTGCCGGGTCTCCAGCTATACCTTAGCGCCATCTGGTGGAAGCTGCCACTTCCACTGGAGATTCACTGGGGCTTCCAGCAGCAACAGCCGTTTCAGAAATACTCTGGTGTTATTTCAGAAATACTCATGCCGGCTTGTCACAGATCCCAGGAGATTGGGACGAGAGTATTCTGGAGATGGGAAACCCACATTCTGCTTCTGCACACCCAAGAAAGCATTTCTCTGCCTTCCAAATCCACACCCCCAAAGTGGGAAATTTGGCATACATACACCCCGGTTGAGAACTGGATAAGTGGGGAGCATTTTGTTTTCTTCTTTGTCTATCTCTGTATTAAATATATACAGACATGTTTTTAATTAATCATTCTTTCATTAAATAAGGACTTCCTGTGTTAAAGACCTGTGTTGGGCACAGTCTTTGAGGAGCCCACCTATCTTACTTACTTGATAACCCTAGGCATGTATAGTACCTGGCACATAGGAAGTGTTCCAAGAATATTTTCTGAGTGAAAAAAAGGGGGCCCAGATGCTGGAGGAGCTCAATATAAAGAAGGCAAATGTGCCAGTAAGATTAGCCAAAGCAGAAGGTGAAAAGTTGCATAGGAGAATATTTTTTTAAAAGCTACAAGGTTCAAAAGAGAAAGCAACCACGCCCAGATAGAAAGATGTAGGAAGACTTCATGCAAGACCTGATGTCTTTGCTGGTCCTGAAGGAGACTTAGGGTTTTGACGAGTAGAAAGGTCAGCAGGGCAATCTAGGCAGCGGAAAAAGTCCTGGGCAAAGGCACAGGTGTTCTAAAGGAGAAGCAATAAGAAAGGAGTTTTGAATCCAGTGTGGTTAAAATAGTATGGCTACATTTCTAGGGGTAGAATCCATGCAAGTAACTGGAGGTGAGAAAGTACAGAAGCTGTGGTATTGGAAGCTACACGATGCTAAAGAAGCTGAGGGCGACTGCACAGATGGAAAGAAAATAGGAGCCAGGACCCGAAGCCTCTGAGAAGGCGGTGAAGTGTCCTGGGGGTTGGAAGAGGAGAGGCGATGACGTCATTCACTTTGGAAGGCTCAGGACAAAGCAAAGGTCACACTGAGACCTCCCACCCAGCAAGTCAGGACACATGTGTCAGGAAGGGTGTAGCTTTAAAGGGCAGCGGCATCATCGTGGCACAAGGCGCACAGGATTTTGAGCCGAGCCAAACTGCCTTTGAAGCCTGGCTCTGATATTTTTCAGCTACGTGACTTGGGGAACATCATTCTGTCTCTTCAAGACTCAGTTTCCTCATCTCTACAATGGAGGACATTGATGTCAGCTTCCCAGGGACTTACTATGTTAGAGTTAGAAATAACACCTGTAATTAACCCAATACGGTGTCTGGTACATTGAAGAAATTCAAGAAAACACAGGGAGGAGGAAAGAATGAATGAAAGGCAGAAAGAATGAAGAAAACAAATCTTAAACCAAGTAACATGGTTTACAGAAGGGAAATGCTGATTTCACCAACATTCCTTTAAAAGAGGAACAGGAAAGAGAAAGCTTTTCTAAACAGGAGCATCCTCAGCCCGTGGCTTTAAGGTCAGATCAGCAGGCTCACTTGGGCTTTGAACTAATGCACCCTGGGGACGGGGTGGGCGGCCCTTTTGCATTCTTAGGGTGGAAAGAAAGCTGGTCTCAACAGTAGCCTGGGTTCAGGGTCCAGCCCCCTAGCTCCCCCTGGCCCCAGTCATGGGTAGGTCACTCTGGTTTGGGATCATCAGTGAAGGTGGCTCCTTTCCGGGACAGAGGAGGAGGAAGGGCATCCCAGAGTCAGAGAAGCCCCTCCTGACTCCCACCATGGGGTCCTGTTCACCTGGTCCCCAACAGAGGCCGTCCCAGGTCTCAGGTCCCAGGTCCATTCAACCTAAGTGTATGGAAAACAATGTGAACATGTAGAATTCAGTCCTTTCTCCTTAGAGTTTGGAAATTATCCCCTTTTTTTCATTTGGGGGGCATACTCTCTCTTTTGTGTGGTATTCCTTTGACTTGTTTCCCTGGCAATGAGGGGGAAAAATGAAAGCAATGAAAACGCTGCTAAAGAGGGTCCAGGTTGTTCGTTGTCTTTCCACGTCCCCAGGCAGGTGAGAGGCTGTCACGACTGCTCCGTTCACAAATTACTCACAACAGAGGCTTCTAGTTCCTCCCAGTTTTGTTTAATAGAGGGGGCAGGGGACAGACCAGGTCGAACACAACTTAAGGATTCTCCCACTGCCACTGAGAGAGGCAAGGAACGGTTCTTCTTCAAGGGCCAGGCTATCTTCCTGGCAAACGGCTCAGCCATGGTTGGCCATTGCATCCTTGAATGCCCCGGGTTGGCAGTAGCAGCCGCAAGGCAGCGACCAGCTCACCTGTGCTGGCCCTGGAGCTCCTGTGTCTGACAGGAAGGGGGGTCTTCTGCCACCTGGGATGTGCTCTGTAGCACCTGCCGGACCCTCTGCATCCCTGAGAAGGGGAAGTGAAAGCCCGGTCAGCACTGATGTGGGTGGGAGGGGAGGAACAAGCTAGGGTTGCTGGGGCTACAATGTGGGGCCAGAAAAAGGACGGCAGAGGGAGGATGCACTTAGGAGGGGCTGGGAGGGCAGACCGCTTACCCAGGCGAAGCCGGTGGGCTTTGTCGGAGAAGACCAGGCGGAACCACCCCGGCTCTTTGCACTTGAAGGCCTTGCCGAGGGACAGCAGCACCTTGTTGTCCAAAAAGCGATGCCAGAGCAGCATTTCCTCCTCAAAGGTGGCCTCGGGCAGGTACTGGGAGGATGGAAGGGGCTCAGGATGGGGAGAAGACGTCCCTGCTCCTCACCTGCTGGAGGGAGGCTTCAATCCCCCCTCCTGGCCCTGCGCTACCTTCCTGAAGTCGGCCCAGATGAAGAAGCCTGCCCCCCGGTTCAGGAAGGGGATCCCCAGGGCTCGTAGCTCCCCAGCAACATAGGTGTGAGCAGCCTTGAGTCGGGCATGGTTCTGTGGCAGGTACACCTGGTTGATCCAGTCTGTTTGGGTGAAAGAGAAGCCAGAAGTAAATCTCCCATCAAGCCTCCACTCTGTCCTGTGGGTCTAAAATGCTGAGAAGGAGGCTACCAGCTGCCCAGACCGGGCGAGCCCCTCCCCCAGCTGGTTGACTTCGGGAGATGGCAATATTCAATATGGGGGCTAAAGCACCTTAAATCCGGACACACGCACCAGGTTCCGCAGACAGAGTCCTCAGGGTGCAGACCCTAATCAAAGGCTGGCCCACTCACAAAGTGACGTCTCCCGGTCACACAGGCTGCAGTCCAGATCCAGCCTGCCCCTGACAAGGCGTGGGCCTTGGGCAAGTTCACCTCCCTGATCTCATTTTTTAAAACTTTTTGTGGGGGTGTCCAATTCCATAAACTTTAACACATGGATAGACTCCAGTAACCACCACCACAGGCGGGAGACTGAACAGTTCCCCCACCCCAGAGCACACCCGCGTGCCGTCTGTGGGCAGTCCCATCGTCCCCTTCCTCACACCCACCAGTCTGTCCCGTCACTTCCCCAGGGTGTCATAAAAGCGGCATCACACAGTAATGTCATCTTTTGACACTGGCCTCTTCCTCTCCCCCTAGTGCCTTTGAGATTAACGTGAGCTGCCATGGATTTTATTGCAGAGTGGCGCCGCCCCGCCCCCGGCCCCATGTGGATGGACCACCGCTTGTCTGTCTGTTCATCTGTGGGGGCATCTGGGTTGTTTCCAGTTCAGGGGACGACGAAGAGCACAGCTGCAAACCTTCACGTGGAGTTTTTTTGTGTGACCCTAGTGGGAAATACCTAGGAGTGGGATCGCTGGGCCATTTGGTATTTAACTTTATAAGCGGCTGCCCCACCTTCCATTCCCGCCAGCTCTGTAGGAGCACTCCAGCTGTCTGCGTCCTCGCTGGCATTTGATGCTGCCACTATTTTTTAAATGTCAGCTATTATAGCAGATAGGCAGTATCTGGTCCTCTTTTTTTTTTTTTTTTTCGTGTATACAACAATGGGGGAAATACAGGAATACACATGTCCTAGGATTCTGGGGAGAGACAAAGGAGATGAAGCATGGAGAACATCTAGCAGGGGCATAAATGGGGGCAGTTACAGGTCCTTTAGTGACCTACACTCACTATCCGAACCAGGGCACAGAATAGGTCCACATGGAGAAAGAGAGACTTCCATCATAACATTTTTCCATTGGGAGCTTCTGTTCTTAAGGGCTCACAGCTAATAATAGTGAGTTCACATTGACCAAGTGCCTATTATATGCCAGGACCTTTTCTGACTGAATGACAAATCACACTTATTAACCCGAAAAGACGGTAACCATTATGATCCCTGCTTTACAGGTGAGGAAACTGAGGCTCAAGGAGGTGAAGGAATGTGCCACGCAGCCAGGAAGTGATCGAATAGGGTGTGAACCCGCAGCTGGTAGTCTCGAACACCACCCCAAATTCTTCCCATGCACAAAGCATCCATGATCCCTGGCTGGTCCCAGACTGACCACAGCCCTCCCCTCATTCTCTGGTGGCCAGGCCCAGACAGTCACCGCGGTCCTGGAGCAGCTGTGCCATCTGGTGCTGGACCAAGCCACTGAGGCCATGGTAGCGGCAGAGGGAAGCCACCGCAGTGGCCACATCCAGGTTTTCCGTGTAGAGCGTGCCGAAGCGGAGCCCGGACATCCCGAAGTCCTGCAGGAGAAGGCACAGAAAGGTGCTTTTCCCTAGGCAGGGGCCAGCCCTCCACAGAGAAAGCTGGTTCTACCCACCTCCCTGCCTTCCCACTTCCCTCACAGCCCAAGGTCAGCCAGGAACCCACCTTGCTGGTGGCCCACAGCACATGGGTCCTCTGGGGGTCAGGCAGCCTGCAGAGAGCACAGTGCAGGGAGGGAGGCAACACACAGTGCGGGGAGGGAGCCGCAGGAGCTCACACGTTTGGTTGAACACAGAAGGAGATGGGTGGATGAATCTGATTCTGGGTTAAGCCCTGATTTCATCTCTTGACCCGCCAACTCCCATGCACCCTTTAGAGCAGGGGGTCAGCAAGCCACAGCCTGCAGGCCAAGTCCGCCCGCTGCCTGTTTCCCTACGTAGCTTTATCGGAACACGCCCTGCTCTTTCACGTAAGCACTGTCCCTGTGGCTTTGGCGCCCTGACGGCAGAGCTGAACGAGACCACAAGGCCTGTACAGCTGACGTGTTTGCCACCCCCTGATCTAAGGCGCAGCTCTAGCGTCACTTCCTCAAACAGACCCCTGACCACCTGCCCGTACCCCAAGCCAAGGGGGTACCCCAAGCCGATCCTTGCATGGGTCCCCAGGCTTCTCCTTTAATCAAATGATTAGCTGTGTAAATCATTTAATCAAATGATTTTCTGGCTGGAAATAAAAGTTCCCCATAGTCAGGGCCCACGTCTTTCTTGTTCACTGTTGCATTGCCAGCACCTCACGTCGTGTCTGCACAGAGGAGACGACAAGTCACCATTTCTCTGTGTCTCACTCTTCCAGACCACAAATGAAGGGGAGGAGCGGCCTGTGCCCCGTGACCTCGGCTGAGCTCTGGGAGAACGAGCTGAGAGAAAGGACTTAGCAGGGTTGCAGGGTCTGGACAGATGTCGGGAACCGTTAGGCTCCCTGAATGTCAGGTTTACAGACTTTACAGATGATCTGGTGCAAGTGTTTCCGCAGGTGTTTTGGGCACAAATACTTGGCTCACACTAAATCTAATGAAAAAGCCCAAACAGCCAGAAGCGCGTGGCACATGCAAGGGAGCCCAGAATATTTGCTGAATGAGTGAATGAATGAGTGAGTGAATGAATGAATGAAAGAAACTGGAGCTACTCAGGGGATGAAGGAAATAACAAAGGCCAGTTTCCCACCTGCCCAGCCCACTCTCAAGGAACCCTAAGGCCCCCCCTGGAGGGGGCTCTCTGAAACCCCACAGAACAATCTGAAAACCACTGATGCAGCCGGGTCCTCTGGTCCTGGTCCTCTGTGTTCTCATTAGGGGCTCTGAGGACACAGGGATCAGCTGGATGGAAGAGAAGACACCCTGGGGCCGGCCATGCACTGTGGCTGAGCCATGCAGGCCAGGGCAGGGGGCCAGGGCAGGGGGTGGGCAGAGGGAGAGCCCACTCTGATGTGGCAGCCTCACCTGTCCAGGCTCAGGACACTGCAGTAACTGACCGACTCTTCAAACACCGACAGCATGTAGACCTCATCCACCACCACGTGCAGCTCGTGCCTGGGGCCGGGGGCAGGGAAGAAAGCCTGGTTTACAGGTCACGTGCATCCCCCGGGGTAGGGTGGCAGTAAGTCAGAAATCCAGAGGGACCTGGTCTAGCCCAGGGTAACCAAATTTCAAACACACAAGAAGCCACACACACAAAGCAGATGACAGTGGGGCTTTTGAAGCCCTGGAAGGGGGGAGCCCTCAGGCACCCCCCGAGGAGGAAGGGCACAGTTAGCACAAGACAGTCAAATACAAACAGACCCAGATTCAGTGCGGCTCGACCCCTCACTCTCAGGCCCAGTAAACTGAGAGTAATAACAGTATCTATACCCAACGGGGTATCTATACCCAACGGGGTTGTTGGAAGGATTGCGTGGGACAGCACATGAAGTGCTTAGCAGGGTGCCTGGGCCCCAGACTGCAGTAAATAATAGCTGTTGTCATAGAGAGGGAGAGAAAGCACTAACATCCCACAAACTGCCACCTGCCCACCCCACTGCCAGGAGGCGCCAAAGCAGGTGGAAGCCTCGGTGTAGAAAAGAGGGTAGAAGGACCTCCCCCAAAGCCTTTGCCAGAACCCCCATCCCACCAAAGGCTTTGTGGGGTGAGTGTGGGGTGCCTCACCTCTTGGCAAATTCCAGGTACTCTCGCAGCTCTTCTGGGGAGTAGACATCACCCAGAGGGTTCTGGGGGTTGATGAGGATGAGGCCTTTGACCTTCACACCCTGAAACCACCAGAGGGGCAGCAGACCCTCAGCTTGTCCCGAAGGCCAGAGCCACAGGGTCCCACAGAGCAGGGCTGGTTGCGGGGCAGGCTCCCAGGGACTGTGATGGGACCGTGTTCACCACCCAACATGAAGCGAACAAGGGAGGAGAATTTTGCAGCACCGTGCCAGCTACGAAAGAAAACAAACGCAGAGAACAAAGCCTAGAGGGAAATCCGCCCAAATGCCGGCAGGGCGGCATTTGTTAGTAGAATGATGGGGGGTAGGTTGCACTTTTAAAATTCCCACAGTGGACATGTACAGCTTTCATTATCACGGGACAAAAAAAATTCAGTTGGCAGATTTTTGAAAAGTGGACGGAAAGGAACCACTGAAGAATCACTGCTCTCTGTCTCTCTTCAGGAGGCCTCGGGTCCCCCCAAAGTGAGGAGGACCACCTCCTCAAATGGCCAGGGAGGTTGCTGAGCTACAGACTTGTAAGCTCCACACCTGGCCTGCTGAATCAGAGCCAGGCGAAGTGGGGGGTAGTGTTTTTAATCAGGTTCCCTGGTTGGTTATTTGTACACCGAGATCTCAGAGTCTTGCTCTAGTGGGAAGACCCTGCGGGGGCAGACTCCTGCTTGAACCCCCGTGGGCCTGTGCCTACACCCGTCCTCATCATGGAGTGCCAACCCTACCGGGCAGTAGACCAGCCACAGGAAGAGGGGTCCATGCCCTGCTCAGACCCCCACTCCCCACCTTGGGTTTGATTTGATCCCCAGACCTCAGAATTAGCTCCTTGCAGGGCCATCTCCAGCTTCTCCACTGAGAGCTGGAAGGGGCGTGTGTCCAGCCCAGTGACCTAGAAAAAGATCCACAAGCAAATTCAGTGACCCCCCCACCCCAAACCCCAAAGCTCTGGGGCCTCTCCAACCCATCATCTCCAGCCTCCTTAGAACAGTCTCTGGAAAAATACAGGTGGGCTCACTATCCCCTCACTGTCCCCTGCCTCCCCCCCTACATCAGAGACACTTTCATCATTATTAGGTTTCAGGAAGAGGTCCCGGGGTCCTCTGATTGGGGGCCAAGGACTTCCATGTTGAAGTCTGCTCTGCCCTATCCTCACCCCACATTTTGGTGTGGTCCCTTAGGGCTTCTCCATAGACCCCAGGGATCTCGGAGCTGGGAGAACGGGAGCCCCAGGGAACCCAGGCACTAGCCACAGGCAATAGAAGCTTCCACTGCCCTTTCAGCCATAACCTGTGAGCCCTCAGCAGGGACTTCCACCCGTGTCCTCCCTCACATCCGGATGCAGGAAAGTCTTGCCTGCAGGAACTCTTACCTCACTGTCCAGGTAGACGTAGACCAGTCGCACATTGCCATAGAGATAGACGTGTTGCGTGATGGCTCCGTAGTAAGGGGCGGGGATCAGGAAAGCCTCTGGGGGCAGGAGTGAGCCAGGGCCTGTCACCCTCTGGCTGGAGCTCATGGACCCCGTGTCCACTGGCCCCACGCCTCTCCCAAGCCTTCAATGATCCTGGGGAACACTTGGGGCACACTCCCTGCCTCAACTCCCAAAACTCTTTCTAGAGCTTGGATCCACTGAGATCAGCTCCTTCTCTAATAGTCAGCAGCTGACATTTATTGAGCACTTACTACGCTCTGGGAACTGTGTTAAATGTTTACGTGCATTTCATCTCGTTAGACCCTCATAATCACTCTGAAATAAGCACTATTGTCATCCTAACTTTGCCAACAAGGAAACTGAAGCTCACAGGATCCCACGGAGGCACTCAACATGTGGGGCTGTTCTGAGGACACTCGGACCCATGAGTCGAAGCTGCGGGGTGATGGTCTGGGCTCAACCAATGGAAAATCTTGTCACCGTGTAGAACTGCCCGGAGGCATAATATGCTGCTTCAGGAGGAGTGGATGCTCCACTTTCGGGGGCATTCAATCAAAAGCCTGAGACCATTTGGTGGGGAGAGGATGCCACGCAGGGACTCCAGCTGTGGATGGGGGCTTCATGAGCTGACCGTAAGCTCTACTCTAACTCAGAGCTAAAAGGGCCAGCCTCTGTCTACGTGTTCCCCTCCCCAGCCACAGGGATTGGCCCAGACATAAACAAATGATCCCAGGGAACCAATCCGCTGGCTGGCTGCTCTCTCTCTCAAGACTTTGCTCTAAGAACACAGACACTTGTGAGTGGGAAGGTGCACTTGAGTGGAAAGGCCATGTGGACTGGGAGCTGGGCCAGCACCCCTGGGCGGTGCAAGACCTGAGGAAAGTGCAGAGAAAGACCTGCATAAAAAGCAAGGGGGCATGGGGGGGGGGTGCGGGGGATGGTTGCGTATCCCATTGAGAGTATTCCACTGATCTCATTCTTGATGTTCTAGAATGGGCAGAAAAAATTGCCTAATTGCCTATTACATTCTGGTAATGAATCTTCCTGTTACAGTTTAAATTCTGGTTCCTACCTGTCTCTGTGTGATTTTAGCAAGTCACTTAACGCTTTGTGCCCTCATCTCCTCATCTGCTGAACGGCCCACCACAGAACCCGCCTCGCAGGGGCTGTCGCGACGGTTACATGGCAGACTCTGTGTAAAGCCGTTAGCCAGTGCCTGGAACGTAGTGTGCAGTCAATGAATGATACTACTGTTGCCACCATTCATTACGCTGGCATGAGTGGGCCTCTGTTCCTGGCAACCAACAACCCCTGACCATCGCCATGGTCAACATGCTCTCTGTATGACTGTGGCTCTTGTAGCGGGCACTTTGCCACGTGAGGGTGTGACAGCCATCTGTGAGCATGAGGAACAGCCAAGGTCGACACAGAAAGACGGCGCAGAGCCCTGGCATCACCTTGACTTCCCCTGGAACTGCCGACCCCCTGGTGTCTTGTCAAGCCACTTATTTAAGCCCCCGGTAGGACAGTAGTCCATTATGGCCAAAAGCATCCTGATGCGGCCTTCAAGGGCAGGCAGCTGGGGACACTGCAGGCACAGGGCAGCTCCCAGTGCTAAGCAGGCCACAGTCCACTTACCCCCGGCCTCACACAGCACCGTGGCCAGAGCAGAGAAGACAGAGGCACCGCCGTTCAGGACAACCACCTGAGGGTGACACAGCCATGGGACAGAGATAAGTCTGGTTAAGGAGGGATCAAGAACCGGCAGCCTCTGTCCCCGGGTGGCGCACAGGGAGAGCCAGGGTGCAACTCAGTGTGCCCTTCGGCTCTGTCACAGCAAAGCCACAGGAGGTACCCGAAGGTCCCTCCTGTCTAATAGTCAGGTTCACTCGTATGGCTTAACTGTGGCCATCCTGCTCTAGGTCAACTGAGTAAGGAAGAGGGAGCTTCTCAGAGCCTTGCCCGAAGGGGTGGGGACAAAAAGGGACCCCAGGACCCAGTGGGGCAGAAATTATACCGAAACTCTAAGGGAGGGGCAAAAGGAGGGAGTATCCTAATTCCACTTGGAAACAAAGCAGAATGAAGTGAAAGGCAGACCCCAACCCACTTTACCCCTGGCCAGCCGGGAGCTGGGGGACAGGAGCAGGAGAGCAGGAAGGAGCAGAGGAGGAGCAGAGGAGCAGACTTACACTCTCTGGTTTAAGGGGTGCGGGGCTCTTGCAGTAGAAAGACAGGAACCTAGCCACTTCCTCCCGGAGGCTGCAGACAAGACAGACGGACAGGCAGTGCCTGCCGGAGGGGCTCCAACCCACAGTCCACCCCAAAGCTCCTCCGGTGAATCCTCAGGCAGCTGCCATTACCCTCCCACGTTTCCCACAGGGGAGTGTGATCAGCATTTGTCTCCACTCCTCAGCACCCACCTCTCCCCCGACCCCCAACACTACCCACAGGCATCGAAAATGCCATCCTCTGTAGTTCCAGGGCAGCCGACCCCTGAATCAGCAGGCGGCAGGCGTACCATACACAACACTCTGTACGTCGATCTAGCTAATAATAGTCAGGCATTATTATTATAACAATGACTATTATTATAGTTATTACTGCTAATATTTATCAAGCATTCATCTCACGCAGGTGCTATTTGGAGAATTTTACTCATTCAATCTTCATAACAACCCTATGACGCAACTATTATTATTATTCTCATTTTATAGGCAAAGAAACTGAGACTTGAAGGAATAAGAAACTGAGACTTGCTAATCCGTGGCAGAGTCCACACCCAAGCCCAGTGTTCTACGTAAGCGTCCACCACCCTAGTTACCATAAGAACACGCGCTTTGGGATCGCTCTTGGGCCCCAGTTGTGCTCACTCACTAAGCCCCAGGACAGCGCCTGGCCCCTCGTAAGTGCTCAGTCAGTACAAGCTCTCACAAGTGTTGCCCACCTCTCCCGTCTCACCAGTAGGGCAAAGCTCCGGCCAGCTCCCCTGACACTGATTCTGGCTCCTCTAATGCTACTGAACAAGTGGGGTCCAAGAGTCCTAGTATGAGGCCCCCCCATGCCTCAGAGTCAGAAAAATCGAGCTAGGGAGCCCCTGAGCTGGCGGCACTGGCAGGAGGCATCGGGCCCCTGCACATGCTCCAGGAGTGCCCTGGTCACCTGCCAGGTCTCCAGGACCAGGTAGGCCCTTAGCCTAAGGCAGGCTTTCTCGACCTGCCACTGTGCACATATGGAGCCAGATAACCTTTCATTGCGGGGGCTATCCTGGGCCTTGTGGGAGGTTTGGCAACACCCCTTGCCTCTCCCCACCAAATGCCAGTAGCACCCACTCCCTGGTTACGACAACCAAAAATGTCTCAGACATGGCCATATGTCCCCTGGGGGGCAAAACCGCCTTGGGGTGGAGAACCACCGGCCTACGACAACTACTTACAACAGATGTCCCCTCCAGTCAGGGTACTGCAGCAAAGATGGCTCCACTTGCAGCATGTCACTCTGAGTTAGCTGGGGACAGAGAAGGAAGAGCAGGCTAAGGGCCACACACCCTCACAGAAACGGCAGGTTGGCATCACCGCCTGCACCCGCACAGCAGCACCAGGGCCTCTCCAGCCAAGGGCCTGGTCTGCCCATCAAAGACACTGGGAGAGAGGCAGCACGTGGACAGCACTTTCATGCCCATTTTGCTGATGAGGAAACTGAGGCTAAAAAAGAAGTGAGATGACTCAGTCAAGGTCACAGAGCTAGCGAGTGGCAGCGCTGAGGAAAAACCTAGAGTTTTTGACTTCTGGTCAAGTGTTCTTTATTCAACACTGCCACCTGAAAAAACCAGAGGGGTGGATCTGCAGAGGCCATGCTGGGAGACCGTGCTACCCAGCTCCGCCTGGGGTCAAAGAAGAGGCCCCAGCACTGGGGGCCATCGCCTTGGTCTTGGCTCCCACTTCTGGAGGGACTCGGGCCACTGCCTTCCTGCAGGCTCAGTTCCACCCCACACTTTGGAAAATGTGGCCATTTCTAGCCCATGCCCACCCCGACCAGGTGCTGGCTTAGGGACTCCCAGAGCATCCCCCACATGGTGTCAAGGAAAGGCAGGGTCCTTGGGCAGTGGGACCACAGAAGAAAGGGAATCAGCCACTGGATATAACCCTAGCCCTTCCTTTTCTCCTTCCCCCCTTCGAGCTGCGCGCCCCATGTGGTTCCTGAGCACTTGGAATACAGGTAGTCTGAACTGTGAAGTATTGGGCATTAAAGACTTGATCTGAAAAAACTGTACAAAATACCTCTGACAATTTCTACATCGATTACAGGCTGAAATGGTCACATTTTACATATGTATATTATTGAAATATACAAATAATGTATATTATTGAAATGAATTTTAGCAGTTTCTTTTAACTTAATAGACTCTTTAAAATTATATATGTGGCTCAGATTTTATTTCTGTTGGATGGTGCTGAGCGCCTTGGATGGGGAGGAGCTGGCTTTAGGTAGAACATGCCTTTCAGGCCCATTCATTCCCTACACTACACCCCTCACCCCTTGGGGCTTGAATTTGTCCCCTTTGGACACATGTCCCTTTGAATTAAGCATCGCTGTCACTACAATCCCAAACTCTGCCTCCTCGGCCTTGGGAGACGCATTTATCAGGCATTTCCTCCGGTTTGCTGGAGATGGCTGGCACCAGCTCAAGAAATCTGATTATTAAATTTCTGGGAATTTTGCAAGCTGCGTTCAAAAACAGCCATTTCAAAATTTAAATTATACAGACTATATAAATGAATTATATTAAAAACAAAGGTAGTAAATACTCAAACAATATTGCTCCCAATTGTTACTACATTTTACTATTAACTGTGCTCTTGAGGTTATTTCTGTCTATGTTTCTAGACAGGAAAACACCACACAGGGCAGAGCAAAAGTAGGTCCACAGTTGTTCGTATGAAGAACAATACAATAAATAATAAGTAAATGTAAGAATAAGACGTTGTTTTGTGTGCTCACAACTACAAACCTACTTCTGCCCCTCCCTGTGTGTGTGCACCACTGCACTTCTTTTCCCAATTCTATGTGCAATAATGTCACATCGGTAGCTTGAAACCGGATGTGGTGGGGGTATTTACACTATGGGAATTGGCAAAAGCTACAAATCAGCACCACCACCCCCAGAGCCAGTTGTTCGTCCCTGACCACACACCCAACCCTGAGTGTTTCCCCTGAGAGCAGGGACCTAGCTCACAGGAGAGTCTGAGTGAGGGGAAGAGCCCGAAGAAATAAAGCTGGATAATGCCCTGACTGGTGCGGCTCAGTGGGCTGAGCATCATCCCACAAAGCAAAAGGTCGCCAGTTTGACCTGCAGTCAGGGCACGTGCCTGGGTTGCAGGTTTGCTTCCCGGCCGAAGCATGTACGAGAGACAACTGATAGATGCTTCTCTCTCACACTGATGTTTCTCTCCCTCTCTTTCTCCCTCCCTTCTCCTCTCTCTAAAAATAAATAACAAATTTTTTAAAAGAAGCAAAATCTGAGTAGGGTAAGTAAGTTGCCCAAGACCACATAGAAAGTCAACCCTGAGGCCGATCTAGAACCTGGACTCCTGACTTCCAGGCTAAAGCCACTGAGGCAAGCTGCAGGCCCTGTGGGAGAAGTGTTCTGGGGAATGCAAGAGGAAACAGGCCCTCAGAGCTGGTGATGCTGCCCAGAAGTGCACCGGGACTTACCCGCCTGGACAGAAGGTCAAAGCAGAGCTTGTTCTCGCTGGTGCCCAAGTTAATGATGCCCTGCAGAGGACAGGAACGAGGCAAAGTGAGCATGGCGGAGGGCGGCCAATGGAAGGTCAAGGAAGCAGCCAAGCGGGAGCTCTCCGCAATCCTGCCCTTCCATCCACCCTTCCTTGGCTTGGCTCAGGCTGTGCCCTCCACTCAGCACCTCGACCCCATCTCCCCATTTCTAAAGCTCTGTTCAAATGCCATCTCCTCCAGAAAGCCTTACCCAAACGCCATTTGGATGGGATCTTTTCTTCTTCTGAACCCTAAAGCTCTTTTTCGGTCCCCCTTTAGACCACTGGTCAGTTTCTGCCCCAGGTCACAGGGACTGCTGAACATGCGTTACCTCCCCCAGTAGATGGTAAGGTCCCTGGAGGCTGGATGCATGCCCAGACACCACGGTATCCCTCAAGGGGCTTAGCAGGACTCAATACACATTGACGAGATGAAAGGACATGCAAAGTAGGAAGAGAAACAAGAGTGTAGATCAAGAAGAGCTCAGTGATGGCCTTAGCCAGGCAGCTCAGTTCATCAGAGTGTCGTCCCTGTACACCAAGGTTGTGGGTTCGATCCCTGGTGAGGGCAAATACAAGAATCAACTAATGAACGCATAAATAAGTGGAACAACAAATTGATGTTTCCCTCTCTCTCTCTCTTTCTCTCTCTCTCAAATCAGTAAATAAAAAGTAAACAAAAAAAGAAAAGAAAAGGAATCCCAGTGCTGGTAGAAAGGGCCCCCCAGGAGACCCAGGGAAATTCACACAACACCTTGACGCCCACCCCCTCAGACATTATTCTCATAGGAGAGGGAGGGAGAAAGTCACAGCCCAAGCTGTCCTTTGTAGAGTCCCCAGAGAGACTTATGCACTATGACTCCTGACCTCTGAGTTACTGGGGTGGGAGGGGATAGGAGGAGGTGGGAATACAGAGAAAGGGAAGATAAGAAAATAGAGCTCGAATGAGCTGTGATTATGATAAATAGAAAGCGCCTCTTTCTTGTCTATCTTACTGCAATAGCTCCCCTACTTTCATTTTTGCCCACTCTGTCACCACCCCCCAGTCTAACCCCACACAGCAGTCCAAGTCCAAGTCCTCTTTTTAAAAACTGAAATCAGAGCACACTGCTCTTCCTTTGAACATTGTCCATCCACTTTGTCTAAAATCAGAATCCACACTGTGTCCTGTGAGACCCTACAGGATCTATTACTCCCCAGCCCCTAGTACCTTTCTGACCGCACACCAGTCTCCAGCCAGTGACCCCCAGGCTTTCTCTTGAACTCAGTTCCACCCTGGGGCTTAGCACTGACTGTCCCCTGGGACGTTCACCCCCCAGATACCTGCATGCTGGCTCCCTGTGACTTCATGATGGCTCCCAATGATCCCCACCTGGCAGTCACACCTCTGTGTATTCCCTTCTCTGTGAGTGTGGGCTGGACCTAGTGACCTGCTTCTAGTGAACCGAACATGCAGAAGTGACAGGATGTCACTGCAAAGGTTGGGTTATAGCCCTGGCTGGCCTGGGTCCATGGATTGAGCATGGGCTGCGAACCAAAGGGTTGCTGGTTCAATTCCCAGTCAGGGCACATGCCTGGGTTGCAGGCCTGGTCCCCAGTGGGGGCCATGTGAGAGGCAACCACACACTGATGTTTCTCTCCCTCTCTTCCTCCTTCCCCTCTCTGTAAAAATAAATAAACCAATAATAATTTTTAAACAAAGATTCGGTTACAGTCTGTGGTTTTCCACCTGGGGCGTGCCATGAGGCAGCTCTGCGGAGAAGCTAATCTGGTGAGGGACTGAGCCCTGCCAACAACCTTACAAGTGAGTTTGAATGTGGGCCCCCCACCCCCCGCCAAGATGGGACAGAAGCCCCGGCTTCACTTCCGCTTCACAGAAGACCTGCAGCCCGAGGCAACCACCCGACTCCTGAGCCTTGGGAAATGTGAAATATCGTTCTGAGCTGCTGAGATTTGAAGAAATTTGTTGCACAGCAACAGACAACTAATACAAACCCTTACTTTTTTCAGGTCTCTGCTCAAATGTCACCTTATTAAAGTGGTCTTTTGGGACCATCTCACCTAAAATAGCAACATTCCCAGCCCACCTCATTATTCTGTTTACCCTGCTTTATTTTTCTCTACAGCATTTATCACTATATATACCTATCTACACACATATACATATATGTCTATATCACCATACATGTACATATGTATTCACTACCTCCCTTGTAATAGACTCCACAAGGGCAGAAACTCGGTTTTTGTTCACTCCTATAACCTTGGCATCTGGAATAGTGCACAGCGCCTGGTAGGTGTTCAACAGATAAAGACTGTGAAAGGGTCATTTGTGACAGCTCTGTGCCCTCCGAAGGAATGATTGATAATGACTTATAACAACCAGCACAGACATTAGACAGCATTAATAATAACAGCAGCTACCGATCACTGAAGGCCGCATGTGGGGGCACTGTGCTGGTAACTTCCCAGAGCTGCTCTCATTGCACTGGGAATGTTACACAGAATAGGTGTCACAATTTCATTTCAGATGAACTGAAGTTCAAAGAGGTTAAGCGGTTAGCTCAAGAATACACAGCCCGTAAGTAAAATGGTCGTGACCAAACCTTAGTTCTGCCCCAGCTCTGAGGCTGGAGAGTTGAAACTCTATGGGTCAGAATCCCCATTAGAGCATCCGTGGGTCTTAAATTCCTCCCTCACAAATCAAGGCCCCTTTCATTATGACTGGACCGTTTTCTGATGCAGGTAATAAATCGGGGCCTCCCTATGCTACATCAGAGGACTTTGGAGGTCAGAGGATCGTAAGTCCAACATGCCAAGAGCAAGCTGGCTTCCGCCCTGTCGTTCAAGGTAGGGTGTCCCCCCTGTGGTCCTTCCCCGGGGCCCGGTGGGAAGGAGGGCTTCGCTCACATTGGGGTTCTTATCCTCATCATACTCGTCCATGTGGTAGGTCCTGTAGCCCTTCTCAGCGGAGTCCCAGAACCATTTAATGACTTTTCCTCGTGAGGACAGATGGGAGCTATCAGAGGAAAACGTGGCGGTGGGATCACCCACTCCATAGAGCTCCCGGAGCTTCTGGTCTGATTTTCTGGAGCATTCTCTTTCCAGACCATCCCCGTGGGTACTGTCCAGGCAGTGTGTGGAGGCTGGGCCCAGACAGGTGGTAGGCGCCCTGGATTCCTTCTTAGGGAGGGTGAACATCTGCAAAACGACAAACGCACTCAATGCCTGATCAAGGACTTTCCATAGGACCAAGCATCAGAAATGAACTGGGAGTCACGGGGCCTCCGCGCTTTCTCTGCCTGCCTCTTCTTTACGTTTACCCCTTACTGCACCCTGTGTCCCTGTCACCGGGAGCCACGAATGCAATCACTTTAACTGAATCCTGAATCCGCACTTGCTTTTATACAACTTTACTACACAGCTGCTTTAGTTCATTTTACTTTTGTGGGTTGCATTCTGCAGCCTAAGGGGTCACTATTGGTCTTATTCCATTTTTGCTGACCTCGGTTTCAAAAAATCCAGGTTACAATGTTCTGACTTAAAGCAGAAAGAGTCCAGAATCTAGGGGTGCGGGGGTGGAGGGGTGCAAGGCCACAGCCCAACCGGGACCGTTTGGGCCAGCAACAAGGATAGCAATGAGGGGGGATGGGGCTTGTGTAATAGGGGTACACCGTGGGACAGGAGTGTTGGTGGCCTGAAGCAGACCTTGGGTGGGGACTGAGGGGGTTGCTAGTGGGGATTTCAGCAAGTACAGGCACCTAGCAGAGCTCCAGCATCCCCTCTTCCTTCTCAGTGGGGTGCCGCACGTGGGGCCTGGACTGGGTGGCCTCATCCTGTGAGCAGATGGGAGCCCCTCCACTTTCTAAGGCAGTTTTCTGATCTGCGCAGCGGGTACAACTGTACCTATTTAGTTGGCCAAAACGTTCGTTTAGTTTTTTCCTACAATGGCTCTAGTAGTTCTTAGTCATCTTTAACTTCATTTGAAAATTTTTTGTTAGATTGTATTGTGACAGCTGTCATATCAGTGTGCATTTTTTTAAAAAAAATCTTATCAAAATCGGTGAATTTTTGTGCAGTCATTTTAATACTGAAGATGGAGGAAGATACGCAACATTTTTGTCATATTATACTTTATTATTTCAAGAAAGGTAAAAACGCAACTGAAAAGCAAAAAACAAAAAAAAGATTTGTGCGGTGTATGGAGAAGGCGCTGTTACTGATCGAACGTGTTAAAAGTGGTTTGCAAAGTTTCTTGATACTAGTGAAACTTTGGCCAAATAACTCTTTGCTGTGAGGCTGTCTTATGCATTGGAAGATGTTTAGCAGCACCCCTGGCCTCTCCCCACTAGAAGTCAAGAGCAGGAGATAGCCAGCATTCTGAAAATATCCAAATCAATAAAGTTATTAGTGAAAATTTAAAAATGTGTCTTATTTTACTGAAAAAATCAAACGGACTTTTTGGCCAACCCAATACTTCATATAGTAGCAACGAGGATATAAATATATGAGTTACTGTAGACAAAAGCGCTTAAATTCTGGCTGATGGCCAAAGTTCAGTGTAATATAACTCCTCCGTTGATTTTCCCAGTCCTAATGCAAGCTCCACACACCAATAACGGGGGACACAGCAAATGATGAGAGGTCCCGGAGAAATTATGCTCCACGAAGTCTTATCTGGGGTCCTCCCTCATTGGCTGGGCTCCCCATCGCTCACCTCGGTCCCTCCCGAGCGTGGTCCTGCGGAAGGGCTGGACTGGCAGGGAGACAAGCGCTGGTGAGGCGAGTCCACCGCACAATCACGGTGCACGACCAGGCCTCGGACCCGCAGTGGGGCGAACAGCAAAGCGGGAAGGCCTCTGCAGGGCAGCGGACCCTCCGGAGGGACTGCTCCAGATTCCAGGAGGAGGAAGTGTGCTCCGTGCACAGAGCTTCAGGACGGAAGGAAGGACAGGCTTTTACAGAGTTTGGAGCCCGTCACAAGGGGAGGGGCTACCCGTGTGCAGCAAGGTGGGGGTCACTCGGACCTGGCCCGGCTGGAGGAGCCACGCCAGAGCTCAGTAGGCCTGCTCTGCGTTGGTTTTCCTTTGGCCTGATACGCCCTCCACGCTCTACGCGCGGATGACCCGCCCCTGGGCACGGGCCTGGGGTTCCACAGGAAGTGTGCACCCGGCCAGGGCTTCACCAGCTAGTGAGGACGCAGTTTGTCCCTCGCGACCCGGCCCTCTGGGTGTCCGAGGTACAGCGGGATCCGAGAAGGTGGCTTCCCCCACCCTCTCGGATCCTGCTGACCGCCCAGGCTGGAGGAGAGGGCGGGGAGGGGGAACGGGCCGGGGCCCAGGGCCCAGACCTTGGCAAGGAAGGGGCCACCTGCTGCCGTCTCCGCGCTCTGCAGCCTGATCGCAGGGTCGCCCCCTCCTGCCTCTGGTCCCCCGCCCCGCTGGCTCTTTGGGGCGCCTCCCTCTGCCTCTTGGTTTAGTACCTCGGTGTTGAGCTGACAGGAGCCATGGAGGTTTCTTGGCGACGGTATATGCCCTGTGACCCATGGAGAAGCCTTTCCGGAATTAAGGTGAGGGCATCCTTAAAACACCCTTCCCCTAGGAGAGTTTTACACAGGAGTCTGTAATTTCAATCCCTTTCATTCTCTGCAACATTTGTTGAAGTCCACCATGGACCCTACATATTCTGGGGCGAGTTAGAGACTACCCAGGGCCCAGGCACACCCAGAGCCTGGATGGAGTAGAAGCCTCCTTTCCCCATGAAGGGACAGCAGCAGGTTCCCCCAATACAAGTATGGCTGGGAAGACTGGCTGTCCTCTGACCACTCCCTTTGTCTCCCCCACCCCCACCCCCTTGCCAGTAACTAACATTGGGACCTCCCGCAGCTCTCATGACTTTTTCAGTCCTCCATGTTTTATTCTGTAAAATAGGCCAGTTCTCGCTATCCAAGCCATGACATTCTAGTTCATGCAGACAAGTGTCTTACTGAATGCCCGTTCTGTGCCAGGTCCCTGCACAGTGCTGGGATACAGTTAGGAGCAAATCAAACATCCGGCCTGCAGAGTTGATTGGGAAGGCAGACACACAAATGTGGTAGCTCTTAAGAAAGGGTTGTTAAGTGCCGTGGCAGCATACAGCAGGGAGATTTAACCCTGCCCCCACAAACTACACACACACATGCATTCCCCTAAACTCTTAGGAAGTGATGCTTGCGTTCTGACGGAAAAGTTAGCTAGCTGGACGGTGGGGTGTTGGAGCAGAAAGAACATTTTGATAGGGCCTTGAAGGTTAGGGTCAGCGTGGAACGTGAATGAACAGTACAAATCCAATGCCTCTGGAACTCCCCGGGTTTGGGGGAAAGACGGAGATAAAGCAGGGGTCAGGTCATGAGTCTTTGTAAACGAACCCTGATAAGGACTGTGGACTGCTCGCTGAGGGCATTAGAAATTATGAACACATGCGGAGAAGGAGAGAGAGCAGATTTTTTAAAACTCAAAAGCCACACACACAAAAAAGGCACTAAAATGGGCACTAAATAGTGCTTGATTAATCTGAAAGAAGGCAAGCAGGAAGGGAAAATGAGTCAAGAACACGTGGCACAACTAGAAAGGATAGTTGACTTAAGTTCAACCACGTTAATAATTACGTTAAATAGGATGACAAAAGACCAGCGAAAAGATCAGACTGGATCAAACACCGAGATGCAAGTATATGGTGTTTGCTAGATACACATTAAAAAAAGGACAAATGGTTAAAAGTAAAATTGGAAAAAAATATTTTACACACATAACAATCATGAGAAGACAGCTACTACCAAAAAAAGAAGCCCAGGAAACAAGTGTTGGCAAGAATGTAGAGAAGTTGGAGCCCTAGCGCACTGCTGGAGGAAATGTACACGGTGCAGCCACTGTGGGAGACAGTGTGGAGGTTCCTCCAAAAACCTGGAAACAGAGTTACCATGTATCTCACTTCCAGTGTATTCCCGAAGTAACCGAAGGCAGGGCCTCAGGGACATTTGTCCACCACGCTCACAGCAGCGTTACTCACAATAGCTAAAACACGGAAGCAACCCCAGGGTCCTTCAGCAGAAGAGTGGATAAGCAAAATGTGTACACGTACAACGTAATATTGCTCAGCCGTAAAAAGGAAGGAAATTCCGACATGCTGCAACACGGATGAACTTTGAGGACATTATGCTGAGTGAAATAAGCCAGTCACAAACAAAGACAAACACTGTCTGAGGTGCCGAGAATAGTCAAAATCACAGAGACAAGGTAGCGTGGCAGTTGCCAGTGGCCGAGGGAAGAGGGGAATGGGGAATTATGTAATGGGGCTAGATTTTCAGGGTTACAAGATGCAGAGAGTCATGAGGGTGGATGGTGGTGATGTGAACACATCAACAATGTGAATGTATTTAATACCCCGGAACTGTACACTGAAAAATGGTTAAGATGGTACTTTTCATGTATTCCAGAGCACAAATAAAAGGAAAAAAAATAAAAAGATATGGGCCCTGGCTGGTGTGGCTTAGTGGATTGAGCACTGGCTTTCGAACCACAGGGTTACCAGTTTGATTCCCAGGCAGGACACATGCCTGGGTTGCCAGCCAGGTCCCCAGTAGGGGACACACAAGAGGCAACCACACATTGATGTTTCTCTTCCTCTCTTCCTTCCTCCCTTCTCTCCTCTCTAAAAATAAAATAAATAAAGTCTTAGGGAAAAAAAGATATGGTAGACTTCAAAACAAAAAGAATTACCAAAAATTAAAAAGATATTTCATAATAAAGTGATCAATTCATCTGGATAACAAACAATTTAAAATGTTTATACCCCTAATAACAAATTATTCAGAGATTCCAAGAGCTCTGAATAAAGATGGATCTCTGGTTTCCATCTTTACCTTGTCTTCTGAGCCCATGAGGTCTCTCATTCATCCAATGAATTCCAGTTTTTATTAGCCATAGCTGATTTCTAAAGAAACTTATATAGAGTAAAAGACCTTGAAGAATCAGGATTTGTTATACTTTTTGATGAAAAAAAAAGATTGTCATTGAGGAACAAAAGCCACCCAACCCAGACCCAAAAGAGAGAGGATGGTCCCAGACCCAAGTGACTGACCAACAGTCGGTGCCGAAAGCTCTCTCATCACCTATAAAACAATGGTAGTCACTGCTCTGCCCATTTCACAGCATCAGGCTCTGGCTGAAGCCAGGGGCTTGGTAGAGACACTCACAGTGGTGCTATTTGGACAGGTAAAAACACTAGAAATAAAAATGCAGACCCCAGGCTGGGCACTGGATTCATTTTTAAAGCTTTTTGAAAAGGCAAGACGGGAAAGAGCAAGTATTTGGAAGCAGGAACATCTGGAATTATACCACCACTGCCACTTGGCCAATCACGTGGAAAGTTAGCATCCCACAGGACACCGCATCCAAGCCTAGACTATCTCCATCACTTAGGGGTCATTGTATCCCTTCCTTTCTGGCTTGCTCCAGACGGTATTCTTCAAATGTAACCTGCCTTAGAATTGAAAACTAAAAAGGACAAAAAAATGTTAATACTTCCCAAAGGTGATTATGAAGAGTGAGGGAGAAATAAACCAGCCTGGAATTTAAGAGAATATGGAATTTATTATTAGGTATGAAATACAAAAATAAACCCATCTCCATAAGGATGCCGAATAGGGATTCGGCTGTATTGTGGTTGTCGTGTCGGTGTCTGCACAGGGGTGAGTCTAGAAAGGAAAGGGCAACAAGCTTGGGTGAAGCGGTAAGCGTGTGGGTACACTTTCCTGCGTTGCAATTTCAGTTGGTTGTACGCCACTTTGCAGAGTACGGTAAGCAGTAAGAATATTTGGGGTAAGTTATTTCTGGTTCTGACTTCTTGTCCATGAATTAATCTCAAAGAGCGAACTCCTACCTCCTGGCAAATTCCAGGTATTCCTTCAGCGAGTCCCGGGAGTAGATGTCTCCCAGAGGACCTGAGGGTTGATGAGCACAAGGCCTTTGACCTTTCTCCCCTGCATGCAACCCAAATGCAACCCAGTGAACACAAATCCTTCACTTGGACTTCAAATTCAGCCCAGGATCAGTCAGGATACACAATGCCGGTCACCTATCCAGGTAGGATCTCGAAGCAACCTCCGTACTTCCCCCAGGGCAGAGTAAGAAGGAGCTCTGGGGACTGCCACTGAGAGAGCTTCGGGGAACACGCCCCTGGCCACTCCTCTTCTGAAGAGAGAGCCCACACGGTGTTGGTGAGCAAGTTGCAGCAGAGTCTCAGCACTGAACCGTCCAGGGGCAGCAGTGCCTATCCTGATGCAGGCTCCCTCCGATTTGTCTGCAGTCGGCTGGAACGGACACGAGTTCTCCTCTGTGATCTGGAACACAGGCACTGCCTGAGGACCACCCACCGGAAAGCTTCTAAGCTTTGATCCCACTTTCCTGTCAACCCAGAACAATCCTTTGCCTTCACACCCAGGCCGCCAGTCCCACATGCCCTCTTTGCCGATTTCTCCACCCTCCCCCACCATCTCTTTAATGGGAGGAAAGCAAGCCCCCAGAACGTTCCATTGCCTAGGTGGGCTGAGCAGGGAAAAGGGCCCCTTTCTGACCTCACTGTGCAGGTGGGCATAAACCAGCTCAACTTTGGAATACAGGCGGGAAGTAAAGGTGAAGCCAGCACAGAAGTGGCTGGCGGTCAGAAAGACCTCTCTGGAAGCACAGGGAAACGAAGCTGTCATCTCCGGGTCCCTCAGTCAGAACCTGCCAGACACCACCGGACCCCCAGACCCACAGCAGCCCTCCCAGCAGAGATGGTTACTCTGGCAACCCCTCCTACAGGGCGGGGGGGATTAAAGCTTTGGGGCTTAGGCTTTGTAAAAATTAGTCATTGGTATAAACGACCTTTGGGGGACAACACTCGTGTCCTTTTGGGCGTATTCTAGAGAAGCAGAAAGGGAAGAACTGTGCTGTGAATGGCTCAGCAACTAGGGCACAATCAAGCTGGCCTGCCAGCAGGATAAGCCCTGGGCACTCGCAAACTCTGGTCAGCTCCAGGGCTAACACCAGAGGCGGAGGTCCCTGCACAGGGCGGGCTCTTGTCTCTCCGTGTGACTCAGGTTGCCTGCACCTGCTGATCTCATGTGCCCTTTTTTCCCCCATCCATTTGGCCTCATTGATGAGCCAACCAAGATCTGCTTGTCTGAATGAAACTGGCTGTCTTGGTAACCTGCTTCCATGCAGTCAAAGCGCATTACGGTCTGACACTCTCGTTAGTGTTAAGAGAGACATTGAGATCAGATCTCTCAGCCTTCTTTGATCTAGAACTCATCAGACTCTTTTTCTTCTCTCTTTTTTTTTTTTTGAGGAGGTGGTAATAGAAATTCTGTAATAGTTTAAGCCAGTTTACCAGGTCTCTCTGTATGGGAGTTGAGCCCCAAAGCCCAGCTAATAATAATTGGCTGCCATTGCCACCCTTCCTAGGGCACACCTTGTTGAGGTTGTCATATGATTTCCTTTCTCATTAAGTGGGGACCCAGATCCCTCACTCTTACAGAAGTAGTAGGAAGCTGTCCTAATCAGTGTGGGAGACTCCCAGCACTTTAGCGGAAAGGCCCTGAGTCAAGATGCTCTTCTTCCTTGGGCCCAGTGCCTACTTGCTGCTACTTCCCTGAAGGAAAGCAGAGCCTGCTGACTCACCACCGGGATCCCACAGAACCATGGACAACGCAGAGAAGACACGGAAGCAGCTATCTAGAACAACCACCTGAAGAAGATGCCCAGGAATCAGTATCAAAAATCCAATCCCCACATAAGAAAACATAGTCCCCCATCTCCCTCCCCTGGGTAGAGACAGGCACCAGGAGCCTCCTCAACTGGGACCCACTGACCTTCACTCTGCTCTGGCTCGGAGGGTCTCTGCTGGTTCTCCCTGTACCTTCTAGAAACTGCGGAGAGTCCCTTAAGAATACATCCCCCCACTAGGTGACACTGAGGCCGGGAAACTGACTCACATTTTCAGGAGCACGCGGGCGGGTGCCTTGCAGCCACTTCTTCCCATAGGCTGTAGACAAACCCAGAGAGACCTTGCGGTTTCCAGGTCCAGATTCCAGTCTTTTCCAAGGGACAAAGCATCCCAACATGCTACAGGGCTTCCGACCGAGGCTATCATTTTCCTGGTGATGAGTAGTAAATCTGGACAAGATCTCAGGCCTTTGTAATTGAACAGCAGTGCTATTTGTATGCCAGGCTACCTCCCAATGTTGAACTCTAGGCATTTTCTAGAAGTTGTTACACAAAGAAGTGGAAGTAACCCACCAAGAGTCTGGCACTTGGAATCATTCCCCACGTGAGGACTGGTGCCTGTGGACCAGGGGACCATAGATCTGGAAGTCACTTACAGTGCTTGTCCTTTCCAGTCAGAATACTGCAGAAAGGCATCATCTGTATGTCACTCTGACTCAACTGTTGACACATAAAGCCTGAGGGCAGGCAGACCAGGAAAGCCCAACAGTCTTCATCCTACTGCTGGGATGCAGGTGGGTGTCTGCCCTATCACACAGGGCCTCCCAGAGGGCAATGGGGAACACACGCCGCATGATTCTCAATGAATGGAAGCTCCAATCTTCTTATTAGAGATCACATGACAGACAACTCACTGGGAAGTGTTTAACAACGTCCCCAACTGTACACTTGGGCCAGGGCCTCCCTTGTCAGTCTACCCAAATATACCCAATCCAGAGAACACGTCTGAACAGTCAGAACATCCAGGAGGTCCTGTGTGCTATTCTAGAAGCTGTTTCCCCACCCCTCTCCCCAATCTTCTGAGCCCCACTCCCATATCTGCCCCATGCTGGGGGGCTGAATATGGACCCCAGCACAGCCCAGAGCTAGACTTACCCTTTCAGTTACCAGATCAGTGCAGAGCTCATGCTCACTGACACAAGGTTAGTGCAGCCCCGGAGAGGGTGGGAACCTGGGATCAGTCCTCTTGCCCAGCCTAGGTGGACCCCTTTCAACATGTCAAAAAATACTCACCCCAGGTGACTTCAGATGGAGAGCTCGCTGTCCCATGAGGCAGTTCATTCCATGTTTAAGTGTTTCAAAACTTCCCACAGACCCAAAATTGTTCAGCCTGCAATTTTTCTCCTTTAGAGCCATAGAGATAAATCATAGTTATATTGCGCACAAGCTACTAGTCATTGAGTTCTTTTATGTGCCAGACACTACACTAAGTGCTCCATGTGAGGTGTCTTCAATTACAAAATTCCCAAGAAAAAGTTCTATTATGATATCTACTTCAAAGGGAGTGAAACTCAGAAATGGTGAATAACCTACTAGCCACGTGATCCCGGTGACTTTACCTGCCTACCCCAGAGCCTGGACCCTTAAGCACCACTGGTCCTGCCTCATACCCATCTCTGTTATTTCCACCTCCATGTACGGGCTGTTCTTGTTATTGGAAGAGGCATGTTCCCTGAGTTTCCAAGGAGATACCTGACTCCCTTGGCCTCAAGAAAAGCACATGGGCACCGAGCACACGTCACTTAGCTGGAAACACAAGAGATGGTATGACGTGTGCTGTCCCCCACACTCTGGCTGGAGAGCTACTGTGAACTTCCCTTCTTGGAAGCCTTCCATTGGCTCCCTGGCACCCTTAGGATAACATCCTAACACCACACAATGTCCTACCCGCATCCACGCCTCTTGGCCCAGTGCCCATTGCCTCTATTCTAGCCACAGGGGCCTCCTTTTCCATCCACTCCAAGCCCTTCCCACCTCTCACAACGTGCTGCTCCTCCCTCCTGGAGGACCTGCCCTCCCGCCACCACCACTGCAGGCTGGCTGATTCAGCCTTCAAGACAGCTTCCTAGACCATCCAGGGCTGATGTCCCCTCAGTGCTCTTAGAAACATTATTAATGTTCCTTTCTCAATGGTTAATGACATTTGCAAGTAGACTGAGTTCCCTAAGGGCAGGTCGACTTACACCTGTGACCACAGAGACTCTGGGTGGATAAGAGCAGGGATTAAGGGAGAACAAGCAGAGGGAAGAGGGGAACCCTGTCCCAGCTCTTCAACTGTCTTTATGTTGTGCGCATTCCCTTATCTGGAAGGAGACAATACCACCTACTTTGTAGGGCTGGGGAGAGTGAGTGAGAGAGCAGAGTACTTGGCGCAGGACTCAGTAAATCCCAGTGCTGGGGCTCTCTAGTGTGCCCCCTCCCCATCCTCACCGATGTGTTCTGTCTTCATCATATTTCTCTTTTAGGTAGGTCAGGAATTCTGGAATCTGGAGTAGTATGAGGCAGAAATGTCAGTCTCACGACTGGATGGGCCATAGCTGGTGAATGCAGCCTCCACATGACTCAGTTGGTAACTTAGCTGGCCAGGCTGCCTGGATGACTGGGCCTGCTGCTCACCTCCAACATCACTGCAAGAGTCCAGGGCCAGGCGGGACAGTAGGAGCTCCAGGCCACCTGTGGCCCCTGATGGTAAGAGGTGGACCACCTGGCACATCAATTGGATGAGGCTGGCTTCCTGCTCCCCGGTGGCCTCACTGTGCCTCTCCTCCTCCGGCACTGGGTCCTGCTGCAGGTGCCTGGTGTCCAGCTGCATGACGTAGTCCTCTATGGTCTGCTGCAAGCGCAGGATCAGCTCCATCAGCTGGGTGTCGGGGCTCTGGGTTCTGAGTCCCTGGTGCTTCATTTGGCCACAGGGCTTGTGGAGGGTGTCTGGTTGGAGACTCACAGCCTGGGTCTTTGTTTTGGCCTCACCGGGCTAGCCTGAACCTGCAGAGAAGGAGAGAGACCCTGAGTCTACTCTGCAGCAGAGTAGACTCCACCGGACCCTCAGGTCAGGCTGATCTCAGGCTGGCCTCTGTTAATGCCACCTCCATGCCTTGGTCCTAGGCCCTAATTGATTCAGAAAGAGTCACCTACTCATTCAAGGGCAATACCTAAGTGTCCCCAAGCCTGGACCCTGGAGCGCCATGTTTTTGCTGTTAAAAAGTTTTCTCAGGAAGAAGGAACCTTGGGGGCCTACTTTGAGGAAAAGAGGAAACTGAATGGACAGGCTCTGAGTTCTCTACCCTGTGTTTTAACCAGAGCAGTTCCTGCTTTACAGTGTTCTAAGCAAGAAAAGGGCAGCTGCTGTTGTGATGAAGGAGAGGGAAGGACAAAAGGAAAGAAAGAGAGCGAGGTAGGAGTGGGGGGCGGGTAAAGGAGAGAGGAAAGAAGGAAGGACTAAAGTATGAGGTCTGTCCAGAAAGTATCCAGCCATGCACCATGAAAAAGAAAATACAAATACAAGCAACATTGTACATGGGACAGTGACACCTCAGTCCCCTTCAAAGTAGGTGCCCTGGGACCTCACACAGTTCTCCCAGTCGTCATCAGCTGCACCTGTCATATTTTCCTGACTCTCACTGGCAATCGGAAATCTGTTCCCTTTCACAGGTGATTTTAGTTTGGAGAAAAGCCAGAAGTTGCAGGGTGCCAAATCTGGACTATAGGGGGGCTGAGTCACCTGTGTGACTTGACGTTTTGCCAAAAAACTCTGCACAAAATGTGATGCATGAGTGGGTGCATTGTCATAATGAAGTTGCCAGTCACCAGTGGCCCATAGCTGCGGCCTTCTGAGTCATCTGCATAGTTTCCGCAGAGGAATGTTCAAGCGTAATGAGAAATTTGATGCAGATTCATTGCTCTGCTTGCTCAGTCATTTGAATGTGACAGCCACACAGTACACATGCTCATTCAATCGCATCTACCACCCCCACTGACGGGTACAGTGATGTCATTAGTGTTCACGCATGCGCATTCCAGTCCACTCTCCTTGGCTGCTGGGTTACACTGATGTTGTGCAAACCGTTCTCATTATATTAACAATGGCTGCACTTTTTCCGGACAGACCTTGTATATACCATTCTGCTAGTATAGTGGTTAGCAAACTACTGCCCAGGGCCCAATCCAGCCAGCCACCTCTTTTTGTAAAGTTAGTTTTATTGGAACACAGTCACATTCGTTCCGGTGTCTATGTGTTACCTGGGGCTGCTTTGGTACCACAACGCAGAGTGAGTGGGTGTGACACTGACCACAGGGCCCGCGAGCCTGGAGTATTAGCTGACCGGCTCTTGACAGGCAGGGTTTGCCAAGTCCTGACTAGAACATCAGCTTTCCTTCTACCTACTTTCTCATTTGCGACACCAGACTTTCAACACTAAGTCTTCCCACCCTCCACCCTTGCATCACTTCTTATAAACGAGTTTAACCGGCTCACTGTGTCGGCCGCCTCTGACTCTCATCGCGAGCGGCCGTGGCTACATACATGGCTCTCGAGCTTTGAAGTCCACCGGAATCACGTGGAGGGCTTTTTAGAACAGAGATGGCGAGGCCTTGTGGCCACACTCAGATTCAGGGTGTCCGGGTGGGACCAGTTCTCATGCACCAGGGACTATACATATTTTGAGAACTTCTGACTACTCAGATCAACACTGTCTGAAAGAAGTAAAAATTCTGGCAAGACCTAAGAAATTCCTTTTTAAAATCTAAAAAAAAAAAATCAAGATCGCCAGGTGGTTTGAATACCTTTCCGATGCTTGACAACCACTGGAGCAAGTGAGCGTCAGTTCAAGCACGAGTGAACTCCGGACCTTCCCCGTGTCTGGGAATGCCATGATGGACAGCAGGTTGACGTGGGTTAGCCCAGGGCAGAGGGACAGCTTGACGAGGAAGCATGGGGTGATCGCCACGTAGTGGGTCCCAACGCCCCAGCCCTACATGACTGTGTGTCCTCGACAAACCCACCCAGCCTTTCCGCTCTTCAGTTTCTCCTTGTTAAAGTGGGGAGGATGTGACATCTACCTCACAGAGGGTGATGTGAAGGCTAAATGGGAGGACATGCCAAAATCTTCGGGCAGGTAGAACTGCCCCATAATGCTGCCTGTTTCACTGGTCAGCTCCCGTCCTGCCTTCCCTGGGGGTTGACAAACGGAAATAAGGCCCAAGCAGCCTGTGGTCAAAAGTTCCCTGCCTTGTGATGTTCTCCAGGTTCAGTGGGTGCTGGTTCAAAGTGCAGACGCCTGGGCTCCACTAAGGGTTCTGACTCAAGAGGCCTGAGACTGGGCCCAGGAGCCTGCTCTGTAGAACTGCGCGCAGCATGAAGCGCACTAGGCGGGCAGCGCTCAGAGCCTTGGCTCTGGCTGGGCTCCATCGCCCACATGGCTCTGTCCCAGGTACCTGCTCGTCTCTCTCCTTCTCCTCCTTCAAGTCTTTGCTCAAATCACCCTCTCCTGGAAGCCTACCATGACCACCCCCGTAATTCCACAGGCTCCACCCTCCACACTGTGCTCCTCCCTCCACCCTCCCCTCTTCTACCTTTCATTTTTCTGTAGCACCTTTCCCCTTCAAACATACTGTAACTTAACTTTACTTGTTTATTATGTGCACAGTTTATTTCCAGTTCCCCCTTCTAAACTGCATGGGAGAAAGGGTCTTAGAGCGTTTTGTTTACTACTGTTTCTCAAATGCAAAGAACCATGTTGGCTATTGGGGAGCTCAATAATGTTTATGAATGAATGAATGAATGAGTGAATGAATAAAAAAGAGAATGAACAAAAAAATTGAGCAAATTATATCATAATGCAATTATCTGAGGTTTGGCTGCCCTTCCAGACCATAGGCTTCTCAGATTCTGCCATCGTTCCAAGGCACAGAGGGGCTTCTTGGTTAGTGTTTGTTATTATTAGTAGTAGTAACTAACCAATGAGTGACTGAAGACAGGAATGAAGGAATCCATCCGTTGTAGGCCCAGGCGAACTTGGACAGCGAGTGAAGGTTTGTGCAGAGAAATACCTCATTTTCCTCCACCTCCTGCAGTTCCCACAACTTACCTCAGCTGGAAGCTCTCTTAACTACGGGCACCTTTCCCAGCACAGTGGCTGTCACATGGATTGGCCAAGAGGGGTCGCTAAATCCTAATTTTCCTTCCTGGCTCAGAAAACTCAGGGCGGCCATTGCTGAGGACTCAGCGAAGCCAGGGAGGGAATAATAAGGGAAAGCCTGGGAAGGCCCAGCCCCCCTTCTAGAGTTGCTAGTGCCTCTTTTGCAAGCACCGCATCCAGTAAAGGACTGGGCACGTGGCTGGGCTCAGGAGATACATCTTATAATAACCCACCTCAACCCCTGGACTCTCGGGGCCTCCTAGCATCTGGGGCTTACACACAGGACCCCGGGCTCAGGTATCAGTACCTTGGGCACTGCTGCACAACTAGAAAACGTCAGTGGAAGGGTTAGATTCCAGATTTGGCAAATGCTATTGTTCCCTCCTCCACTCCCCTTCCAACCCAGCTCATTGTGGCTTCTCTGTTCCAAGGGCAAAGTAAGACTCCAAGTCCAGCATCTGCCTTGCCTAACTTTCACGGCCTTGGGTTCTCTTTGCAGTGGGGAAAGCCCAAAGGGAGGCAGAGTTCCTCCCCCAGGGACGCTGGCGCAGCGGCCCTCTGCTCCCACCATCCCCAGTTTGCATCACCCTTATTCCCTTGATTTCTGTTCCCTGGGTTTTTAAGTAGCCACTGCCCACAGGCAAGTTCACTTAGGAAGGAGGAGCCTGGCAGGCACAGGTGTGAGGGCAAGAACGGGAAGATTCAGCAAATGGTGCCCTGACCCCTTTCGGTAGAGACAGCGATAAAACTGGGGTACCAAGGGGCCTACCTGAGAGGACCCCGGCCGGTGCACGTCGTGTGGCCAGGGCCCGGAATGTGTAATGGTGGGGCTTTCTTTGGTGACATTGGTCCCGAATTCCACACACTGGGTTTCCCAACAATCCAGTGAGAGAAGTGTTCTTGGCCCCATTTTTCAGCTGAGGAAACTGAGGCCCAGCAAGATGTCCTCAACCTTGTCCACATTCATGCTGATTTCATTGGCCTAACTCCAGGCATGACTGAATCCCAGCCTTGTGTGTTCATTCCCCAGATTCCTGGGCCCCAGAAAGAATAGCTTTATAATCCTGGTAAGTCTAGCCTGGTCTCCCGGTTGTATGAGGGGACCTGGAGTGGCAGGCCTGAGGAAGAGGAATGCCAGGATGCTGGGGTCTGGTGACTCTGGCCCACTGAACTCATCTTCCTCCAGCTGACCTGAGGGGCAGCTCACCGGTTAGTGGCCACCTGGTTGCCCTCGGGGGAGCAGTCTTCTGCCCACCAGTTCCCCTGCAGGTCCTGTTGTTCAAAGGGATTGCAGGCGTCCCCTCCTCCACAAAGCCTGTGTCATACCCCAGCCCCTCAGAGCTTGACCTCCTTCCAGGTCCTGAGCAGTTGGCTGCCCGTGTACATGTTCTCTGACCTTAGCCCTCACACCCACCTGGATGGTGGAGAGCTTGCAGAGAGAGAGCACCTCTTTGCTTGGACCTCCCTTTAGCCTCCAGGGGATGAGCATAATGTAGGTGTCAAGTAGCTGCTTTTTGTTTACTTGCTAAGTTCTGACACGGGAAAACTGGTGACGGAAGAGGGACAGCATATTAAGTGAATGGAGCCGTGTAAGTAGAGCCGCCATGCTGGGTAAGAACAGCCACACTGCGTAAGGGACCGAGACCCAGAGGGAAGCCTCCACACACGGGGTAGTGAGGCAGAGACACACAGGAAGGGAAGGAGCAGCCCACGTCACCTCTGGGGAGCGGTGTTCCAGGTGGAGCACCCGCGGGCCAAGGCCTGAGGTGGGAGCCAGTGTTTGCCGTGCCTGAGGAAACGCTCTCCTGCGGTTTGAGGAACCTGGAGAAGGACTTTGGCTTTTCCTCTGAGCATGATGGGAGGACAGTGCGGATCTTCCAGAGCTGGTATGTGAGTGACTGGCTGCCTTGTGGGGCTTCCTGGGGTTCCCAACCAGTCTGGATGCCTCGGGCTATGGGAGGGATGGTCCTGGCTTGGATTCACTTGTTCTTGTTGCTACAAAAGATCCCCTTTGCTCCCAGAAAGCCCAAGGCCTTCATCTGAGGTTTGTGGCACCCCAGGATGACCTTCTCAACTGGGGCTGCCTCAGAGTCACCTGGGAAGCTTCCCCTCAAACCAACACCGAGCTCCACCTGTGCCCCACTGACCCAGGGGATGAATGTCACTCCTTAACAGCCACTCAGTGTCTTCGAGTGCCCGTGAGTGGGCCTCTCATCCCACCCCAAATTTTACCTGCCTCCACGTTTCATGTAAAAGGGATGAGAAGGTCCACAGCTTTCATCAGACTCCCCCAGAGACCCAGGACCATGTTCTAAGGCAAAGCGGGTCTGCCAGGGAAAGCTCGATTAGAGCCCGTGACCCAGGGTGCTCGCTGCCCCCTTATTCGCCCTCCTATTCCGTCCCTCCCCACCGCCCCACTCCAGCCAGTGCCTTGGCTCTGGCTCCTCCGTCTCTGTCCTCTGCTTAGATTTATTTTGATGGCAGCATCTCCCTTCCTCCCAGCACTTAGTATGCTGCCAGCATTCAATACATCTTCAAATATGAATAAGCCGTTCTCCTTGCCAGACCTGTGGCTCGGTTAAGCCAGTCTCTTCCGGGCTCTTTCTGTTTGCTTTTCCCCAAGGTCTTCCTGCTTCTTTTATCACAGAGGAGTTTCTTCCAACCACCCTGCCCTCTGAATGCCCAGGACTCAGCATCCTGCTTAGAAGACAAAGAAAGTATTTTGTTTCATTTCCACGGGCACGACCTCTGCTTGTCACCCATACTTCAAAGCCCAGGGGCCCCCTTCAAGAGCCCTGGTCCTGGGGTAAAGACCAAGTGACCTTGGCCTGGGTGTGCTGGGGGAGAACATGCAGGAGACGGTGACAGTGGGGTCCCTGGGTGTCCCGGCCCCCTGCGGGACGGCGCTGTCTGGCTTTGGCAGGCCCTGAACTCCGCGGCTCCTGGTCCAGACCCGGTTGCTGTGATCTTCTGAGATGTTCCTTTCTCTGTATGGGGTATGGTGGGGTGGGGTGTGCTCTGTATGAAGTTGTTGTCGAGCATCTGGGGTTCGAGTTACAAGTTCAAGGCCCATCTCAGCACTGAAAACTGTGCGGCTGTAGTTGTCATGTCTGGGACCAATGTCTCATCCGTGAAGAGGCATGAGGGAGCAGGGGTTGAGAGGATTGCACGAGATAACGAATATAAATTTGAGCCTCTCATTCCAAATTCTGCCCAGCCACCCACCACACCGTTCCTTCACTTCACCAAGACTCCCATTCTCTCGATCCGTTTTTACTGAGTCCTACTGTGCGCTCACCAGTCTCCCCAGCCTGTAGCCATTCCAAGGAATATTCTGGAGGGCGCTGACTCCTCTCGCCTGCACCCAGGTGACCTAGATGATGACGAGTTGAGAGCTTCTACTGCGTTTTATCTTCCAGTCACACCACATTGCGACTTCCTCTCTACTGGGAAATCTGCTGACAGGAAGTCTTCTCCTTGTCCCCCAGGAGTCCTGCTGTGACTGACTGACTCCTGTTGCCCTGGGTCTTCCCTGAAATCCAGACTCTGCGAAGTTGGCCTCCCAACTCCCTTCTTCCTAGGAATTCTTGGGCAGGGACAGGGCCCACGTGTCCTCCAACCGGCTCACTCTGCTGAGTTCTCCTCAGAGTGAGAGGGGCTCCTTTCGCCCCCGGGCCTTCCCGAGAGCCATTTCACCAGGGCCCAGCCTCCGTTTGTTGGGCACATGTACTGAGTCCTCTAGCCACTGCGCTGACCACTTAGCAATGGTATCACTTCGCCCCCACAGCCCTGTGGCAGCCTGTGACACTGGCGGCCAGGATGAATGCCCTGTGTGGTCTCCTTCCACACTGGCTCTGGGCTTGGCCGCGTGAGCGGAAGCACTTGGGCTCTGGGCATGTCCCACTACAATGGCCCTTAGAAGCCGACCGCCATGCTGTAGAGCAGCTCAGGCCAGACTGCGGAGTGATGCAGGGAGAATGTGGGGAAGAAGAGGCATCTAGCACATTCCAGCCCCTATGGAGTAGGCATCTGATTTTAGCCACATGAGAAACCTCGGCAACAACACGCAAACCCAAGCAACTGCCCATCTGAGCCCCACTGACACACGGACTTGTAAGAAATAAGCAAATTATTGTTTTAAGCCAAGAAGTTCAGGGGATGATTTCTTACACAGTAAAACAGACAACCCCCAAGTCCTGGGTTCTATTATTACCACCCCATTCTAAAGATGCTGAACGTGAGGTTCAGAGAGCTTGAGTGTGTTTCCCAAGGTTGTCCAGTGAGTGAGCAAGAGTGGAGGCTGTGAATCTGCACCAGCGTGGGGAGCTCAATGGACAGACAGCACCAGCTCCTGTGCCCTGGACCCACCCCTGCATTCTCCCTGAGCAGCATCTGCTTCCCTGGGCTGCTCCCAGACAAGTACTGGGCGCAGCAGGGTGGCGAGCTCAGGCTGTTCCTAGGACACCCCAACTCCTCCACCCACCTCCTTGGGCTCCAGGACCCCCACGGACCTGGTTGAGCCTTTTTGGAATGTGCTCCAGTGCAGGCTCTTCCTGCCCCCTTCCCCTCTTCTGTCTGCTCTGCCGTTGTCCTGCAGTCCGCAGGCCCTCCCGCCTCCTCCTGCTCACTCCCGCTGTCCTTCACAGGTCTTCCCTCAGTTATTAGGTTGACTTTGGAATCTCATCTTGGGTCTGCTTGTCAGAGGACATGAACTGACCCAGCGAGGAAGCTGAGGTCCAAGTCCAGGGGGCCTCTGCCTGACGCTTCCTTGGTTTCTCTCTGACCCTTTACCCTCAGGAAAGACAGGCATCTTCCAAGGTGGCTGCCATCCAGTCCTCAAGGCTCGAAGGCCACAGTGAAGAGCAATGCACGGATGAGTCAACAAGGGGCAGGAACCTCCACAGATGTGCCTAGGGGAGCCAGACAGACACCTGGCTCTTCAGGAATGACAGGACCCAGGAGCCGCCAAAGACAGACTGGGTTGGGGTAGGGATGACTACCTAACATTTGGTGCTAACATTTATTTGCTTCTCTGCCCCAAGTCCTTTCCACAGAGTCTGGCGCTGAATCCTCCCAAAGGCCCACATGGTTGGTGTACAATCACCACTTTACAGCTGAGGACACAAGGGTCAGAGAAGGGAAGCCACCTGCCTCGAGTCACACAGCTACTCTGTGGCTGGGCCAATACTGAAAGCCAGGTGGAGGCTGAGCTGTCAGGTGTTTCTCAAACCCTGGGTGCAAACCCCTGCTCTTCCACCTGTTCCAAGAAGACCGTGGGCAAGTTTCTTAACTTCTCCAATTCTCATGGTCCCCATGTATAAAACCAGGGCAATAAGTGTCCCTTCTTCCTAGGAACCTGTTAGCTCTGCCGCCCACCTGACCCTGCCCCCAAGCAAACCTGCTTTCCATTACACCGCACTGTCTCCGTCCTGCTGTGGACCCAAACAAGGTAAGGGCTTTTTAAAAACCGAACCCCACACTGATCACAACCACACTTGAGCCAAAATCCAGGCCTGATTCATAATCTGGTGTTGCCTTTATTCCTATAAAAACTCAGCCCATCAACAACTGAAATCCTTATAAATTAGCTAGGGACACAGAAATATTGAAGGCTCTAAGCCAGGATCCAAAAAAACATCCCCTGGATTCTTTCCCCATGAGAGGAGGTTTTCCATAGGGACACAGTCCCGTGCTTTGGCTCGGGGACCATGCTGCTTTCTCCTTGAGAAAGCTCCTGGGATAAAAATAGCCAGGCAGAAGGCGGCCCCTTCTGGGGCTTGGGGGAGAGAAGGGGAGTGATGGAGGGGAGGGGACCTTGGCTCCCAGATGCCTGTGTCCTTGAAAAACAGGAGGGGGAGTGGGGCTCTACCATTTGGGGCCTGAGCGGGAGGTGGATGGTGTGACTTCCTGGCAAAGAGGAGGAAGAAATGGTCAAGTCAGAACTTCTGACCCCAAATTCATTGAGCCAGAGAATCCCACAAAAGTACTGCTTGGGAGCAAGAAAAAGAAACAGTGGGGACTAGACTTTGGTAGATCACCTGGCCAGCAAATAAGAAAGACTAGGAGGAGTCCCTTAATATGTCAAAAACAAAGCAAAGCATCCCTGGCCGGCGTGGCTCAGTTGGTTGGGCATCACACTGCAAAGCAAAAGGTCGCCTGTTCGATTCCCAGTCAGGGTGCATGCCTAGGTTGCAGGAATGGTTCCTGGCTGAGGTGTGTGAAAGAGGCCACTGATCAATGTTTCTCTCCCTCTCTTTCTCCCTCCCTCCCCCCTCTCTAAATAAATAAATAAAATCTTTTTTTAAAAAAGCAAAACAAAACAAAAAGCAAAATCCAAGGCCCAGGGGACCATGGTTTGAGTGTCCAAAATGAACCCAGGCCAATGGAGCCACTTCCCAGGGGCCCACGTTCTACAGAAGTTGTCCCCTTGCCCTTTCAGCCCCTGTCCCAGGGACCCCAGTTTACAGTCTGTCCCTCCCCTTCCTAAGTGACCCCTGGGCCAGCCCAAGACCCAGTGCTCCTTCGGAGGGCCACCTTACTGAGCATCAGGCAAGCACACCGGCAGAACCAGGGGACTCTACGGGGTTTCGTGTTGTGTACTCTTTGACGCTAAAGTGGACCTTCACAATTGTCCAGTTCCTTCAGTAGGCCACACTGAGCATAATAAGCATCTGAACTCTGGAGAAGGCAAGCAGCTTGTCCAAGTCACACAGCAAGTCCCAAGCCAGCACTGCCACACGACTCAGCTGCCAGTGGTCCCACCTGCCAGAACGCCATTCATCCCACAAGAATGGTTCAGCTCCTACTGAATGATTTTTGTTCCTGTTTTACAGATGAGGACACCGAGGCTGAGTCACTCAGGCCAGGCTGCGTAGCCACACAGTCCGGGAGTTGGGGGCAGAACAAGGCAAAACAAAATAAAACAGGATTCATTAAAATTGACTCAAGAAGAGATAGAAAATCTGAACAGACCTGTAACAAGTAAAGAGATACTCCCACTCACAAGGATGGCTAGAATATAAAAAGCAGACAAAAACAGGTGTTGACAAGGATGTCGAGAAATCGTAATCCTCCCGTGTTGCTGGTTAGATTATAAAAGTGTGGAGTGACTTTGGAAAACAATTTGGCAGTTTCTTAAAAAGTTAAATTTAGAGCTAATATGTGACCCAACACTTTCACTATTAGATATGTACCCAAGAGAACCTACAACAGACGTGAAGACAAAAACTTATACGCAAACGTTCATAACCGTATTACCCATAATAAGCAAAAAGTGGAAATAACCCAGTTCATCAACTGACGAACGGATAAATAAAATGTGGTGACCCCACACGATGGAATATTATCTGACAGTAAAAAGGAGTGAAGTACTGACACATGCTACAATATGCCTAAACCTCAAAAACACTATGCTAAGTGAAAGACACCAGCCACAAAGGACGGCATGTTGCATGATGTCATTTATGGGAAATGCTCGAAATAACCAAACTCATAGAGGCAGGAAGTAGACTGGTGGTTGCCGAGGTGGGGTTAGCTGGGAATGGAGAGTGACCTGTTAGTGGGGGCAAGTTTCTTTTTGGAGTGACGAAATGTTCTAGAGTTAGATAAGGGGCACGTGGATAGTTGCACAACCTGGTGAATATACTTAAAACCACTGAATTGTATACTTTTTAAGGGTGAATTTAAAGATCTGTGATTATATCTCAATTAAGCAGTCTAATTTAAAATTGAGCAGTTATTCTTCTTATTTTTATTATTATCCTGGCCCCAAGCCTAGAAACCCTTTTAGGGTTTCTGGAGGCCCGAGGTTGCTGGTGCCCCACCAAGCCTTCGCCCCCTCCCTCTGGCTGCATGTGCTGAGGGAAGAGCGAGCAGAGCCTGGGCTGGGTCCAAGCCTGTGGGAAGAGCTTCTGTCCTGCCAGTCAGTAGACTCCTGAGTCAAGAGGGCAGCCCTGAGTGGGGGCTGAGGCAAGTCAGGGCCTCCTGCTGCTCAGCCCTGTGGCTGCGGAGCTGGGCTGAGCAGGATGAAGCTGGAACTCACTGTTGTAGACCCCACTGCTGTGGGTTCACATCCCAGTCTGGCTGAGCGAAAGTGCTGATAGTCCCTGGGAAGCTTAACCTCTCCCAGGTACCTGCATCTTTGGTCTCCTTAACCATGCTCAGGGTAGGCAGTGCCCAGGGTGGCCAAGGGCCCAGCCACCATAAGGTTGCTTCCCCCAGTGGTAGGGGGCAGACAAAGGCCTAGACGCAGGGAGTGGCCCAGCCTCCCTGCTCTCTGGGTCCTTGGTTCCAACATTCTTCACAAAACATTTTTTTAAAACAGTTCTCCCAGAAGATCCTTCTAAAAGTGTATGGCAAAATCCTCGCTATTTGGCAGTAGCTCACCCTGCCCCCCCCTCCCCAGCACCCTGTGGCTTCCGGCAACCACTCCACCCATCCTCTCTCTCTGTCCCCCAAGTCCGTCATGATAACACATATCATTTGTCAGCCCAGGGACAGGCATGTTACATGATCTGCCTTCCTCTCCTCCATGCCCTGCAGAGTAAACTAGTAACAGGCCTGCTCTCCAGGAGGCAACCGCGGCCTGGAGAGGTTGTCACTGGCTTCGGACCCCACAAAGCATCGAGCCCCTGCTGCACTCCTTTCATTACACTTGGAGCCTTGTTCGGGGAATAAGCAGAGCTGCTGCCCCAGGGCTGGGAGAACAGCACCACCTCACAGGCCAGGGGGGCAAATGGGCAGCCCAGGGGCTACGGTTCCCTGCTCTGCGGCCCTGACAGACACTCCTCCCAGCGTCTTCTCCAGAACTTTTGCATGAGGCTGTGGAGGTTGTACACAGGGAGTGCCAGTCACCCGGACCACAATGTGAGCGCTCAGTGCACACCCCACACAGCCGTGTGTGTGAGCCCTGACTTTTCACCAGGTTGCATGGGACACACAGGTCCCTTCTCCTAAAGTAGTGAATTCTGCCCATCTTGCAAGGCCTGGCTCAAATTCTGCCTCCTCCAAGAAGCCTTCCTGGACCAGCCTGGGCCATCTTGATTTCCTTTTCCCTGGTCCCCTAGAAAGAGGCACACTGGGTATTGGGTAGTTGCTTCTGTGTGTGTGCCTGTGCAAGTCACTGCATCCTTGGTGAGCTCCAGGAGGCAGCGGCTGCCTTTGAAGTTACTTGTTTCTCCCACCTCACCTGACGAGACGCCAAGGCTCTATAAATATGTGTGCATTGGCAGGTCTCCAGATTCTCAGGGATGAGGCAAAACTCCAGAAACGAATCAGAGATCTTCAGAGCTGAAGACATCTCCGGGAAAACTGAGGCTCAGAGAGGGGGGTGGTCTGCCTGCAGTCACAGCTCAGTCAGAGCTCTGACTCCCTTTCCAGTGCTCTTTCCGCCAACCTCCCTGGGGCTTGGCCCTTGGCCCTGCCTCTTCCCTAGAAATGCTGCAGCATGTTTGTCTGTGAGTCCCCATTCCTATCTACTTGATTTCTATGAAAATCCCAAATCATGGAGCCCTGCATTTTTAAGGTTGGAAATGAACTTCAAGGCCTGGTCCAACCACCCTTCAGTTCTTCAGGGCCGCCAACTTTTGCCCAGAGTTGGCCTCCCACCCAAATGGCTACTATCCTTTCTAGTTCTAGTAAATCAATCATATGTGTGTGAACAAGCTATAGGGGCCTGATTTTCAAAAAAAAAAACAAAAAACAAAAACCAACCTCAGGCCACAGTAGCTAGGAGAGGATTTAGGATCCTTTCCAATCCGGTTCTACACTAAGTATCTCCAGAACGTTCTGTTCATCCATGCCTCCTCTCCTAGCTTGGCTAGGACAAAAGCAGCTACTCCCCAAGGGACCTCAGTTGCTGGAATCCAACCACCTTCCAGCCTGGCCCTCGGTGACTAAGCTGTCTAGAAGTACTGCAGCAGCCACTACTCAGCCACCTAGGGTTTTTCCACTCCACAAATACTGCAGGAACTTCCCCTGACCTGGCCTGCCTGAGGGGCAGTGGGCTGAAATCAAGCCAGCTATATCAAGGTCCCCTTTTCCTGGGAGCTTCAGGTCTGGCTTTATCAAGACACAGAAGAGAAAGGCCCCGTCAGCGCGGTGGAGGTCGTCATTGGTTGGAAGGAGTATTTCGGGATGTCAGGACCACACAGCGAAAACAGTCCAGTAGGCTAGACTGAGGCCCCCTTTGGGAACCCCAAACACATTTTTTATTAGAAGGAGAGTTGGAGCTCCTGCAATGTGATCAGAAGGGAGCAAAGGAAAGAAATAAACAAATATAATTTGGGACTTACTACACGCTAGCATTTTCACTTCTTATGTTTCATTTAATCCTCACGTGTAACTTAAAAATGAGTGTGACTGTCCCCATTTTACAGATATAAAAACTGAGGCTCAGAAAAGTTAAGCACTTGCCTAAATACTTAACACAGATCTGCCTCTTGCCATTCCCCAGCCTCTTTCTAGTATTCCACCCTGATGGGAATTAGCTTCAGCCTTGAAAGTGAACCCAATCTCGTGCCTGTTGCATGAACTGGTATGAATGAGGACTGGGGTTCCCAAGAGAAATGAAAGACCACTGGTCTGGCTCTAAGGAGGCCATGGATCTGGGCTCTGCCCCCGACTCAAGGAGAGGAGTTGCTTCTTGTCTCGGCCCTGCACCTTCTCCACCTCCATAGTGAGGAATGGAGGACCTGGAGGCCTTTCGGATGGCTTCCAGGTCCCAGGCTCACACCCTCCCTATTAGAGGGATCCAATTCCCACTGGAAGAGTGTGGGTGAGAGGCAGTGCAGCAGCAAGGCGAGAGCAGAGGCCTCGGAGTTGCACTGATATGGGTAAGTCCTATGTGGCTTTGGGCAATGTACTTAACTAACCTTCCCGGCCTCAGTTTCCCATCTGTAAAATGGGACTAATGTTGTTACCAACCTTAGAGTGTATGTGGCAGGCACTGATACAATGTACACACTGATAGAAGGCATGAGCTGCAGGCCCAGCAAAGGACCTGGGATGCAGTAAGCACTCACTGAGTGTGTTTGGAAAAGGAGCCGCTAGCCTGTCACCAAGCGGCTATCGAGCCCCTATCAATCACACAGCCAGCATGGTGAGAGCACTGTCCAGAGCGGTTTGCTCACACCTGTGACTGTGGCACCGACTGTGCCACGGGCTCCTGGGTGGAGGGCGCTGAGACCCGAGGTACCATGGCTTGCCTGTGATTCCTTGGGGTTGGGGCAGGAGCCCAAGCTGAGGCAGCATGCAGGAGGCCCAGGCCCATACCTTTCCTCCCTCCCAGGTGTCTCTCCATGGTGCCGCCCACTGTACCACAGGGGGGTCCTTCTACCCCCTCCCACCCTGGAGGCCACCTGAAGATGGAATCCAGGCTTTCAGAGTGAGACTCTGCCAGGAGCCGCTCTGTGGTCACCAGCCTCCAATATGACCCCAGTGATTCCACCTCCTGGCACTCACACCCTTGTGTAGTCCCCTCCCATAGTACACTGTGTGACCAATAGGACACCACAGAAGTGAGAGCACGCCACTCCTGAGATTAGGTCATGAAACGCTGCGGCTTCTGTCTTGAGTTCTATCTATCTCCTCTCTCTCTGCTCATGTCCCCGGGAAAAGCCACCTGACATGGCATACAGACATTCAGGCAGACTACGGTCCACATGGTGAGAAATCCGGTCTCTGGCCATGAGCCACTGAGGAATCGAGGCCTGCCGGTGACCACAGAGTGAGCCCACACATAGACCCTCGCCCAGTCTAGCCTTCCTGTAATGGCAGCCCCTGCCCCCAGCCTGACGAACCCCGAACCAGACCACCAACTAAGCCACTCCTGAAACCTTGACCTTCAGGTAATGTGAGATAATAAATGTTTGCTGTCTTAAGATGCTGTTTGGGGATATTCTCTTTCACAGCTGTGGACAACTAACACTGCCCCCTCCACAACCAGCACCATGGGGCCAGAGAAAAAAGGGTGCTTTTCCGCCGCCTCCCCCAGCAAGGCACTCGATCCTCTGCGCCGTGGCTTCCTCAGCAGTGAAAGCAGTGGTAGACGAGCCTTCTTCAGGGCTGATATGGAGACCAACGGAGATGAGTTCAGAGCCCGGCGTGGCCCCCAGGAATTTACAGGACGGGAATTTGCCACCATCGAGGGTATGTCTTTAAATATTTGACAGATATTACTGCATTGCCCTGCAAAGAGCTGACCAAATTTATATTCCCAAGAAGAGTATATAACAGAGCCTGTTTCTCCGCACCTGGCCAGCACCAGGCCTCGTTGGAAGGCTGAGCACAGAGAGGGTATACGGGGGCACTGCGTCGAGCACCAAACCGCAGCCCTGGCGACCACAGCAGGCCCCTTCCCAGGCCATCACCCGCTGGCGGGAGCCCAAGGGGTCACCCAGGAGGAGGCAGTGCAGGCTGTCGGGGGCGCTCCGGCCTTTTCTCCCTCACCCCTCAGGGCATCAGCGCCCACCAGGACCGCCTCACATTGGCACTCAGTGCACAGGTGGTTGGCAGGTTTCCGCTTAGTAAGAGATTCCAGAGCTCTCGGCTGACTATATTTGTATTTTAATAAATAATCAGAACCTTCACTGTTTTCCCCAGAGGATACACTTTTAACCTCCCAACCACACACTCACACTCACTCTCACACACACGGAGGCCCAGGGTTTGTACTCCACCACCCTCACACGAGCTCAGAACGGGCCCATGTGTCCTTCCCAACGGACAGTCTTAAAATACTTCTTTTTAAGTATTTTAAGCATTAAAATACTTAATCAATAATAATAAGAATAATAAAAGTATTCTTTAGCATTAAACAATAATTTAATATTAAATATCAAATAAATAATATTTAAATATCGTTTAATATATAATATAATATATGTTAAATAATATAATAATATAATAAAATATTTTATTAAATATAAATAAATTAATATTAAATAATAAGAAGAAGAATAAAAGTATTCTTTAGCATTTGTTTGGTGGAGAAAGAAAAACTGATTTCATGAGTATAAAAATTATCTCTTTTTTATGTTTAAAACTCCTTTATTCAGTCACTCAACAAATATTTATTGAGCACTTACCACAGCTGAGGATAAGGAGAGATAGAGGGCAAGTGTAAGGGTAGAGCTAACGTATATGGATATGTTTACACATTTTGGTCAAACTATGTTTCAAACTCCTGCCTAGCTTTGTGCCAAGCACAGGGGACAGAATAATGAGCAAAAGCAGATGTAGTCCCTGCGCTCACTGACGTTCCCTCAAAGTGGGGGAGGCAGCCATTACTTAAATAAGCTCACTAACAAGTCTGCACTGGGTGGCTGGGACCTAAGGGAGGGGCCGGGAGGGGAAGGTCAGGTGGATGCACCGGTGGAGCAGGTGTCAAGGTGACGGTAGCATGGACTGCAGAGGCAGCAGGGAGACGGGCAGATGTGAACAGATCTGAGAGATACTCTGGAAGTAAAGTCACAGTGGGCGAGGAGAGGGAGGTGTGGGGGCTCCTGGGTTATGGGTCCTGAATGCAATGCATTTTAACTTACTTGGACTTTTAGTTCCCAGCTTTTCCATCACGCAATTTGCCCTCACCAACTAAGGATAGAGGTAACTGACACGGATACGTTTACAAGTTCCTGTTAAAGATACAGCGCAAGCTCCCGGATCCCAGCTTCTGAGCCCATGGGACCTTGCTCAGTCGTCTGTGCCTGTTGTTCCTTTTGCGACCTTTCGATGTTCTCCCGTCACGTGCCAGAGCAGCAACTTCTCAGGAGACACAGGAAAGGGCTTTGAGTTTAGATAATGAAGTAAATCAGTTGCTCCAGGGGTGTCCAGCCCGAGGCCCATGGGCTGCATGCGGCTCAGGATGGCTATGAATGCAGCCCAACACAAAATTGTGAATTGACCTAAAATGTTATGGGATATCTTTGTGATTATATGTCACAATGTATTTAATATGTGGCCCAAGACAACTCTCCTTCCAGTGTGGCCCAGAGACGCCAGAAGGTTGGACGCCCCTGCAACTTCCAGCATCTACTGCGTACGGCTCTGTTTCAGAGTTCTGCCAGCCTGGGATTCAGGCCACCATTGGCCACTGCTCCAGGGCCTGCTGGCGAGTTGCATGTGGACATAGTGGAGCCACTCAGCAGAGAGAGCTCAAGAGAGACGGGAGATTTTTCCCTCCCTCCCCCTCACTATTGCTTAGACATGAGGGGGGATTTCGGTTTTGCCAGTCCTGCACTAAGCCCCCTCTGGAAAGCTGAATTAACTTGAACCTGATGTTCACTTTATTTCTGGGACACTCACCCCTGTAGCTCCGGCACCCGGAGCGGCACCTGCATGTGTGACGTGTCGGTAAATACTTGTTGAATGGATGGACCACAGATGTTATATTGTCTTTCATTTATATGTCAGTCCCCTTAGTCTAGTTCTTCTATCACCAAGCAGTGGTTGGGAGCAGGCAGCTCTGCTCTCCCATCAAGCATCACTATGAGGGAAGACCTCTGGGACCAGGAAGGCAGAGGAAGGAGACAGCGGAGGGCTGGTGAGAGTGACTTGTTCCTTCATAGTAAGTGAGTAACAAGAGTGCCTCTGTGAGCGGCCAGAGCCCCTTGATTCCCGGGTGCCACTTTGTCCGCATTCTCTCGGCCTTCCAATTGAAATGGGCATTTCAAAGGTGGCATTTTTTTTACCCCCCAAAGAGCTAGGATAAAGTCAATGGTTCGTCTTATAATCGATGGAGATGTGCAGCAGATTCATTTTAAAAACACGACCCCGTCACTCAGCATCAGAACCGCCAGGACACAGTTGAGACCCTTTCCTGTGTACTGCCCCCCAGCCCTCAGAAGGCTGGAGAAGATGGCAGAGTGTTTGGTCTCATCAAGGGGGAAGGCACGTGTGATGGTGTCCGACTCAAGTGTGGTTTTGAAGCCCAAAAATCAGCCCTCTCCCCTCATCTCCCTAGACATTCCAAGCTTCCCCTGAAGCCTGGACATAAGACCACGTGTAACCCTGCTGATGGCAGTGCCCACGTGGCTCAGTCTCTGAGCGGTACTGGAGTCAAACAGCACAATTCAACAGTTCACAACTAATTTCATAGGTTTTTTAAACTCACATTCCTTAAGAGGTGCTTAGGAGTAACCAATATAAGCTCTGCGCAACGCGTTTTCTGTGTAGTTTTATCTTTTCCCAATTTTGTTTCACACCCTATATTCTCTGGTACTCCTTTCTCAACCCTCCTAACCCTTCCCCTCCAAGTCCTCGCCTACACCAGGGAAAGGCCCTGCCACTGGGAGATCCTCCTGTGTGGGTTGGGGAGTGGGGAAGCGAAGGCCCGGGGATGCTGAGACCCCATCATCGCCCTTGTCCTACATTGATTTGTTAAGAATGTGAGCTCTGGAGCCAAACCCTTTGGCTCTCACACTCACAAGCTATGTGACCTTGGACCTCAGTTTCCTCATCTGTAAACAGGGACTAATACTAGCACCTACTTCCAAGGGGTGTCAGCACGGGGTGCTGGGCTGAGGCAGCGCCTGGCACCTGGTAGGCCTTCAGCACATGTTACCTTGGACTGTTTAAAGCAGCAAACCTAGGTGACAGGTGCAATCACCACTGCTATTCTACAGACCAGGAAACCAAGGCCCAAAGAAGCTTAATAACTTGCCCAGGTGGACACAGGTCACGCGTGGGAGGTTACACTCCAAACGCACGCCACTGGCCCAGAGCACACCTCCTGAACCACTGCACCTGCTGTCTCGACAAACTCCCCTCCTACAGAGGAGGGAACAACACTCAGAGGGGTCCTGCTCACCCCAAAGGCAGAGTAAGCATGGCTCCTGCAGCGCCGACCAATCCCCCTGACACTGCTCTCTGCCCCAACAGTCATCGAGAGGGAAGCCGCCCCCAGCCCCGTGGCCAGAGAGTGAACTGAGCCCTGCAGTCCAGCCATCCAGCCCTGGGCCACACTGCCTGTGGCTGTGGGTCTCCTCTTAGCTTTCTGAAATCTGGCCACATCCCAGGGAGGAAGAGCTCATTCCTGCAGTGGTCAGGGTCCCCACCACCACCCAAAGCAGTCGCTGATCATCTGTGGCCCGGGGCAAGTGGCCGCCACAGAGGATGAGGATGAGGCATTCTGGGGTGTGACAGGCATTTGGGAGATGCCCTTTGGGCACTGAAGTATTAGCATGTCCAGACTGATGGAGACAATGAGATAAAAGCCTGGAAACTGGGCTGGAGGATCAGCAGCCATATCCACCTCCGGGCTAGACCCGTGTGCAAAAATGGGTGAACGCCAACTCACACAAGAATCTTCTTCCTAATGCAGGTGCCTGACCCACCTGGGGGAGAGGTGACCCCTGCGTACCGTCTCCAGGAGTCAAAGTGGCTCTCACTGCATCACCCAAGGAATAATGAGCATGCATACAATGCCCACTACCGGCCAGCCCTGGGCTCAGTTGTTCCATCCTTCTATAGTCTCATTTAATCCCCAGCACAAACCAGCATGACATGCTTATCCCCATTTTATGTAGGATGAGCCTGAGGCTCAGGGAGGGTGAGTGCCCAGCCCAAGGTCACCCGGCTCCTTAGCAGAGGCAAGTTTCAAGAGCTACATTTTCCCTTTACACGTCGGTGCCTTCTTCTTAGGCTGCATCCAAGACCTTGGCCCTGTGAGGCACAGGGACTTGGTTTGTGAAACCAGCTTCATTCTGGGACAGACAAAAGGACCTAGGTGGCCCATGACTGCATAGCTGCCTGGAATCTATCTGCAGGGGGGACCTCGAATCCCCCACTTTAGCCCAGACATTCCCCAGAAGCAGCGGCTCCAAATTCCACATCCGAGAGAGACATCTGGGAAATCTCGGGGTGGGGCCTCTTTCCCCGTCCAGGCTCTGGCACGTCTCGCCAGAAGGGGGGCCTGGAGCCAGGGCTGCTTCTCTCAAGCTGATTTCAAATAAATCTCAGCCCCCAGGGAGCCAGCCATCTGAGGAAGAAGGAGCCTGTGACATTCCTGGGGCGGCCCCAGGCTGATCTGGCAGCACCCTGGGGCAGGCCTGGGGCAGTGAGCCCTGCAGCTCCCTGCCCCAGGGTGGTGCCAGGTGGCACCAGCACCGACTGTAGCCTTGTATGGGCAAAACCATCCCGCCAAGCATGGCTTTGCAGGCAGCTTTCTCTCTATTTTAGGCCCCAGGGGTAGTGTTGGTCTCTGCCCTCACCTCTCACTGGCTCAGACATTAGCCAGGCCTCCCAGGACCCTTGATGCAACCTGGGGGTGTGGGGGTGGGTTAGCCTGAGTCCCCAGCCCCAAGGAGGAGGAGGTCACTAGAAACAGTAACAATAATAGCAACAACTCGCTATTATTTCTGCCAGGCATCATGCTAAGAGCTTTCCATGCATTGTCTCTTTAAGACCTTAAAGAGGTCCGTGAGGTCATTATCCCCTCTACCAAGCACATTCCAGAAGTTAGGTAACTCGCTCAAGGTCACAGAGTAGGTTGGGGACTGCCTAGCCAGGCACACTGGCTCTCAGTCACTCAGATGAGCAGCATTCTGCAGGCACCCAGAGCTGGCGGGGGCCTCTGTCTGCCTCCAGCGAAGGCCCTACATCCAAGCCAGTCCCTCCACCCCTCAAGGGAGCCCGAGCCTCCTGTGCTGCTCTTTGCTGGCAGGTCCAGGCCTAGATCACAGCTCTGCCCCTTCCCCTGAGCACCCTGCCCCTAAGGGTCTAGCAAGGTCCTGGCTTTACACCCCTCGTGAGCCTGGTCCAGTTCTGGGATCCAAGAAAAACAGTCTGTACAGAGAAAGGCCTGGAAGCCCTGTGAGCAGCCAGGGTAGTGGGGTGGGGGACCCACAGACCGGCCCTTCCCTGCACTTTGGCATTTGGGCAGGTTCCTTGTGCTATGGAGCTTCCCAGATAGATCTGGGTCCAAATCCAGCTTCTGCCACTTAGCAGCTGTCTGACCCTGGGCAAAATCTGCAACCCTCTGAGCTTTGGTTCCTCCATGTGCCAAACGGGGTCATTGGATCTACCCTCTCTTCCTGTTGTTGAGAGAATTAGACAGTGACCCAGAGACTTGCCTGGGACGGGTGGGGATGGAGGGGTTCTGGGTACGTGCTAAAACTGGAAATGTCCTGGGAAACCAGGGTCGTTGTCGCCCTGTGAGATCCAGCATGCAAAGCACGGAGCCCAGAGCCTGGCCCAGAGCACGCTCACTGCACAAAAACTATCTGCGTGAACGGCCCGCTCCTCAGCTCAGCTCCCGCCACCAGCCCTGCCTCGCTGCCAGGCTCGGCCATGGAGCCCCTAAGCCCAGGAGCAGAACAAAGCCTGGTGCTGCTCCCAGGGGCCCCCTCCTCAAAGTAAAGCCCCTTTGTTCTCGGCACCCGCCCCTCCCCCACCAGAGTCAGGCTGGGTGCCAGCAGTAATTACAGAACCACTTATTCTCAGAAGCCTGCACGTGCAGCCCCCCATCAGCAGTAATTAGGCAGCTAAAGGGGGTTTGAAAGCCCATCAGCCAATGCAAAGAGTGGGTGCTGAATGGGACAATCAGCCTCACCCGGCAGGGGGCCGGGGGGCGGGACAGGGAAAGACTGAAACAGCTCCCCACCCCGCTACAGCTGCCTCTACACTAAGGGGAGGGGGCACTCCCTGGGAACGCAGAGGGACAGGGCAGGCTGGCTCCAGGAGAACTGGTGGCAGCGGGGAAGGGGCTCTGAAGACAGGTTCGCCCTCCTCACCACAGTGAGCCCCATGAGTTAGATCTCCTGCAAGTGACCCCACGTCCTTCATCAGGGGTCAGCCCTTCCTGGTTGGGAAGCTGGATCTCTACAGGCAAAAGAATTGCCCTAAAGTAAAGCACCTCCAACTAACTGTAAAGCGCTTGAAGATTACCAGGGTTCTTGCTGAAATGGCTGGGGGGGCTGGGGAGGAGCCTGAAATTCTGCATTTCCAACCACCTCCCAGATGCTGCCAATGTCCTCATTTGGACCACACTTTGAGGACCAAGGTTCCAATGCATCTCTGGGGACAGATGTGCTGGGCAGAAAGAAGGGGGGAACCTGCTTTGCGACATTGGGCAAGCCCCTTCAGTTCTCGGAGACTGAGCATTCTCATGCAGAGACGAGGGGACGTCCTGCCTTCCTCACAGGCTGCGCTGAGGGTGGAACAGGACGTTTGTGAACACATCCTAGAAAGTTGCAGAGTGGCTTTTATGGAGAAGAACTGGACCTCGGCTTGGCTCGGCCTGGCCCAGGAAACCCCAGATGGGGAGAGGGATCAGACTGAGCTCGAACAGGAGAACTGGTGAAACTGTGTCTCTCACTTCCCGATCTTCAGGTCCGTGGGTGGTTTGGGGTCCCTAAAGGGAGCACATGGTGGGCGGACGCCAAGAAGAAGAGCTTGGCTTGGCCCAGGACAACGTGATGTGTGCCCCTTCCTCAGGGCTCCAAATGCCCAACACACCTTCCTCCCCTTCAACTGACTCACTGCAGGAAACCACTTGGCCTCAGTTTCCCCTCCCACCCGTAGGCTCAGGCCCACCCCTGGTCCTCAGGATGAATCAGAACTAGAGGTCACAAGCCCCTAGTCAGCCTTTGTTCAAGTTCCTTATGCCTGGTTCTTGGGACATTACCCTGTCCTCTACTAGACAGGGGCCTGGTGTTGCTCAGCCTGCTGCAACCCCTCCGAAGAATCCTCAGCTTGCTTTCTCTAGCAGACAATCCCTGACAGCTGCCTGCTGCCCAGAGAGTGAAGGCCTTGGGTAGGGTTCTTCCTGGGGGAGGAATCCACCCTCTCCCAGTAACGAGGGCTCCACGGCAGAACCCAGGCCCACAGTCGAAGGGCAGCTGTCAGATTCAGAGTTCCCAGGCACCTCCTGGGGGGCCTCTACAGGATAAGAACCTGAAGGAGAGGTGAAAAATCAGAAGGGAGAATCTGCAAGGACAAATCTATCGACAATTAAATCTTAAAAACAAACTATCAAACAAACACACCAGCTGGCCTCAGTGAGCCCCAGGCCCGGCACTAGCAGCAGCCAGCCTAGATTCACAGCTTGGCATCACCTGGGAATCTCCAAGCCCAGCACAAGTAGCAGCCATCTCAGATTGCTTTGTAACTCAGGCAGAGTGGCCTCGGGCAAAACAAAGGTGGGGACTGATCTTGGCCTGCACCACCCAGGAAACCCCAGGGCCAGAGCACCCAGTGAACAGCTACAGACCACGTCAGAGCACCGCCACCCTGCCCATGCACGGCTGATCCTCCATGGATGGCAGAGGTTGGTGGTAGGTGGTCACAGTCAATCCTTGCAGCTGACTGGCCTGGGGAAATCCCTCCCATTGACCTGCCAACAGCAACCAAGGTTCAACTACAGAGGAGGGTGTACTCAGCCCACACAAAGGATGCACCTCAAATTCCCAACTTGGGTGATGGGGAGGCTATGCCACTGGACCCTACAGACACCTACTACATTAGCCCACACTACCAACACCCGGAGTCAAAGCAGCTCTACCTAATATATAGAAACAAACACAGGAAGCCTGCCACAATGAGGAGACAAAGAAACATGGCCCAAGCGAAAAAAACAGATCAAAACCCCAGAAAAAGAGCAAAATGAAACGGAGATAAGCAATCTATAAGATGATGAGTTCAAACCACTGGTTACAAGGGTCCTCAAGGAACTTAGTGATGACTTCAGAAGCATAAAAAAGATCCGGTCAGAAACGAAGGGTTCACTAGTTGAAATAAAGAACAATTAACAGGGAAACAACAGTAGAGTGGATGAAGCCAAGAATCAGATCAAGGATTTGGAACATAAGGAAATAAAAAACAACCAATCAGAACAACAAGAAGAAAAAAGAATCCAAAAGAAATGAAGGATAGTATAAGCAGCCTGTGGGACAACTTCAAGGGGCCCAAAATTTGCATCATAGGGGTGCCAGAAGGAGAAGAGAAGAGCAAGAAATTGGATATCTGAGAAAAACAATGAAAGAAAACTTCCCTAATTTGGGGAAGGAAATAGACATGTAAGTCCAGGAGGCACAGAGAGTCCCAAACAAGATGAATGCAGAGGCCCACCCCAAGACACATCATAACTAAAGTGCCAAAGGTTAAAGATAAAGAGAGAATTTTAAAAGCAGCAGAGAAAAGAAGTCAGTTACCTTCAGGGTAGTTCCCATAAGAATGTCAGCTGATTTCTCAAGAGAAACTTTGCCGGCTACAAGGGATTGATTGGCAAGACATACTCAAAGTCATGAAAAGCAGGGACCTACAGCCACGATGGCCCTCCCCAGTGAAGATATCATCATTTACAATCGAAGGGCAGATGAGGAGCTTCCCAGACAGGAGAAAACTAATGGAGTTCATCATCACCAAACCATCATTGTATGAAACGTTAAAAGGCCTTATTTAAGAAAAAGAAGAAGATCAAAACTTTGAATAATAAAATGGCAAAAAAGATAAACCTGTCAACAACTGAATCTAAAAACAAACTGAGCCAACAAGAAGAACAGAGACAGAATCATGGATACAGAGAGGGTTTTGATGGTTGCCAGAAGGGGTTGGGGTGTGGGGAAGGGGTGAAGAGGTGAGGGGGTTAAGAAGTACAAAGAGGCAGTTACAGAATAGCTGTGGGGATGTAAAGTACAGCACAGGAAAAGGAGTAGCCAGAGAACTTACACACATGACCCATGGACGCGAACAACAGTGGGGGGATTGCCTGAGGCGGGGTGGGGGCAAGGGGGGAGAAATGAGGACAACTGTAATGGCATAATCAATAAAATATAATCCAAAAGAATATAAATTTCAAAAAATGAAAAAGAAAACAGGTTTCTATTAATGAATTACTTTTCTGCAAAATGTAGTAACCTGTTACACTTAGAAATGTGCATTATGAAGTAATTCGGATGAGCCTAAAGGTCTTTCCCGTGTAAACTCACCAGCCGTAAACAGTAAAACGTCAGCACGGTGGTGGCCTGCATGCATCGCTGGGGAATCGGATCTCCACCCCCACCCCCAGTGGGGTCACCGTCGCAGTGCCCCATAAAATCCCCACAGCCCTGAGCAAGGCCGAGCAGCCACTCCACCAGCGACCTCGCCAGGGGCTTCTGCGTGTAATCTCGTAACCTCCAGAACAAGGGTCGCTACCAGGTAAGGTGACTGTCCCCATTTACCAGTGAGGGTTCTAAAACTCAGAGGTTAAATATCTTGCGTGGCATCACACGGCATTCAGACCCATGGGAGGCGGATTCCGGAACTCCCTTCTCTAGATGTCTATTAGAGCCTGGAACCACCCCTCCCACCCAGGCCGAGTGAAGGGGTGGTAGCCCCTGGAGAGTGACTGCCTGCCTATAGCCTCCAGGGTCACTGGGGTTCCCAAGGCCCAGTCTCCTGGGGAGGTGAGTGGCTCCAGGAATGCCTTCTGCCCTCCTGCACTAGGACTAGGTATAAACAGGAGCCAGAGGAAACGTGTTTGCTCAACTGCCAGAGAGACCCCCACGTCATAAGCTTTTCCTGAAAACCATCTGAGGGTGCAGCTTCTTCCTCAGAGTGGGTCATTTCGGGGGGTCCTGTGCATTCTACCGGGGTGCAGCCAAGCTGGCTGGGGGCAGGTGGAGGGAGGCTAAGGAGGAGTCTGAGGGGATGAGTCCTTCAAGGGCAGACTCCAACAAAGCCCAGAGCAGTGTGGGGAGGCTCTGCTGTCCTACCGCCTCTCCTGTCCCCACAAGCACGCTCCCCCAGGTGGCCTAGGCCCACAGAACACAGGAGGGAGGAGGGCCTGAGTCACCTGGCCTGGGAACACGAACAAAGAATCAGGGACAAGGCTTTCCTCCTTGCCTGCAGATAAAACAAAGGCTATAATTGCAAACCCACTTCCTCCGCCCTGATTGCCTGCCAGGCAGGACCCTCCCTGAGTGAGCTATTAAACCTGGGAACAAGCCATTCTGGCTCTAAGAGGACCTGTCCCCAGGGCGCAGTGGGGTGATACGCTGGGGGAAGAGGGACTCCGGGGCCCTTCAGCACTGAGGGGGTAGGAGAAGGAGCCTGTAGGGGAGCAGGGCCTGGCCCCTTCTTACACACACAGGCATATACACTCACAAATGCTCACCCCTTTCCCTCCCCCTGTCCCCCCCAACTCCAGCCAGCATTCTCAGGCGGAGCCTCCTTTTCTATAACACCCCCCTGCCCACTTGTAGTTTATATTTATACTTCAGCTCTGAATGCGGGTGGGCAGGGTCCCTCTCATATTTCCTTGAGTGAATACAAGAAAGCATAAATGAATCTCCATTTAACAGATGGACAAACTGAGGCTAGACTCTTCCACCCGCAGTTACCAGCAGAGGGGGGACCGACTCCCATTCCTTTTCATACATTCTTAGCCCCAAATCTCATAAGGTTTCCAAATTTAATAACTGTAATATTTCTCCACTTATTTTAGAACCTTGGATGCCTATTGTTGCTGTCTGTTAGCAAAGACTGAACAGAAACAGCCAGAAGGAACCCATGGGGACACTTGGGAACAAGCCACCACCCAGTGCTGGGCAGCTGGCTTTACTCCTGAATGTATGCACAGTTCTTGGTTGTGATTTCTTCTTGCTTACAAATAATGAGCATTATTCACCAATTTTTCTGGGGGTAAATTGTTCAAGGTTTTCACATTGCTTAGTATTATGCGTCTGCTTATGTGTCTGTCCCCCACAAGGCTGGGCGCTCCTTGATAGTAGGGACTATATCTTCTGCCATCGCTGTGAATTCCCTACACCCCAGGCCCAGGGCAGGACCTGGCACAGAACAGGTGTTTAATGTTGGAATTATAACAAAGGCCACCTTATCTCACAGAGGCAGCTTGGTGTAAAGTTGCACGGATGAGCTCTGGAACCACGCTGCCTGGGTTTGAATCCAGGCTCGATGTCCTTGACTTCTCTGTGCCTCAGACTCCTCATCTGTGAAACGGGCGGACAGTCGTACTCCACAGGGTGACCGTGGCACACCAACTCTACCGTGGTGAACATCTGTCTGTGGCAGGAGGGATGATGGAGCACCTGCATTTATTTAGCTCCTACTATGTGACAGTCCCTGGCTGAACAGTTACACACCTTACTCACTCAGCCATCACACTCCCTTGTCCCCTGGGGTCTACATTCATCCCTTTTTCACCGATGGGGAATTTAAGACTTAAAACCGTTAAAAAACTGCAGAGCCAGGATTTGAACCAAGATTTGCTTACTTCCAAATGCCATGCTTTCAACCACCATGCAATGCTGATGGTGATTTGGTGACCGAGAGAGACTATTGGGTAGCTAAGCCAGCACGCATTCCCCACCCTTTCTCCCTTGCCCCCCTTCAACCCTGCCCCTCTGCTCCCAACCAACCCCACCCTCACAGAAGATGAGAGGAAACCAGGAGAATAGTTTCTGGGGCAGAGAAGCCCAAAAGAGGCTGGTTTGCACAAACCAGTCAGACCACAGCAGAGTGAAGCAACAGAAGAAAAAACAAAATGAACACAAAACACCCTGATGCCTGGGTCCCACCGGCAGAGGTTCCTGTTTCACTGGCCCAGGGCACTGGGGTTTTTAACCCACCCCCCATGGGTAGAGAGCTAAGTTAAGGTGAGAACCTGTCTCCCCCACTGAGGCCCACCCAAGAGCCAGATCTCCATGGCAGAGGCTCTGGATGCATCTCAAATAAAGGCCCGTGCTTGACATCCAGTCTAGACTTTCCTGAGCGATGGGACCTGTGTAGGTCCCTTGGATGCCTTAAAGCACCTCAGATTCAGACACAAGCTCCTGCCCTTTACTCTCAACCTGGCCCATCACTCGCAACTCAGGCATAGCTGTCCACTCCTTATCTGAAACCACCACCCCAGGACTCCTCCTGGACATGCCCTGCAGACCGTGTCTTCTACACAGCTCCCAGGTCTTCCCACTTCTGTCCATCTCTGTCTGCCCTAGCCATGCCTAGCGACAGCGACCACCTACTGTCACCAGGATGCGACGGTCTTCTCACAGGTCTCCCCACACCACTATGGCCCTCCCTCTGGTCCACTGTTTACACCACACCAAGGAAGACGATCTCAAAGCACCAGATCTAGTCATGGTATTTCTCTGCTAAAAGCCGCCCATGGTGTAGACATGCTGGGGCTGTGTAGTGGAGCTTCATCCAGCAAAGCTCCCCCCAGCCGTCGAGGAGAAGAATAAGTCTACCAAGACATAATCTGCTTGGGGAGAAAAGGCTGACCAGTCTCAAAGGAGAAAGGCCTTGAGCCTGTTCCTCAATAGGTTTTTATTGGGTTTAGTTTGCATAGGAATACAGGGCATGTACGTAAAGCTCATCAATCATTGTCAGGCAGTAATGATCAAGGAATAGATAACATTCAAAGAACTCTAAGGGCTTATTCTGAGTCAGGGTCAGATAGATGGAGTGACGCCAAAGGGCCATAAAACTTTGGGAAACAAACTCATTTTATGCTGGAACCCTTATTATTTAAATTGAGGGTATTCTTAGCAAAGCAGGTTTCAGGGGATTTTATGTATTCTTTTTCAGGCCTGATCACCCTGGGGAACTGCCCTTTCCAGCACAGGGCTGCACATGCCTCCAGCATTGTTTCAGGCCTGAATCAGGTGGGGGATGCGGGCAGCCAAGAGATTAGGAGACTTTTTACAGATAGAATGAGGACTCAGGCTATGACAAAGCTGAGGGGTGAGGGTCCCCTAAGTCCTTCCCTGATGGTTCCCTGTGCCTGTCTTAGGTCGTTCCTTCTTTGAGGAATCTTACCTGTCATTGACTATCCAGTCATCTTCCAGGGACTAAGCAGGGTGAAGTAAAGGGGACAGAGGCTGCACCTCTCCCGGGAGGATAAGTTTTGTCTCCTTAGTGGCTTATGGTCCCAAGGTCTTTTTACTCAGCTTTAGCCATGGGGGGTGGTTACAGCTTCTGAAACCAGGCAGGGCGGTGCCCAACAGGGCTGCCAGAACAAAGTCCCACGAAAAGGGGACTTGAATAGCAGATGTGGGCTGTCTCGCTACTCCAGAGGCCACATGCCTGAGATCAATGTTTCAGCAGGACTGGCTCCTTCTGAGGGCTGTGAGGCTGTCCATTCCAAGCCTCTCTCCTGGCTTCTGGGAGCCTCATACATTCCCTTGTGTGTAGGTGGCTCTCCCTCTGTGTCTCTGTGTCTAAATTGCCACTTTTTTGATACTGGTGTCAGATTAGGATGCACTTTAACAACATTATCTTAACTTCATCATCTGCAAAGATCCTATTTCCAAATGAGGTCATGGTCACAGGTACTGTGACTTAACATTTTTTGGGGGAAAGGGGACACGATTCAATCCAAACACATGGCTTCCCATCGCTTTTAGGGAAAAGACCAAACTCTTCCCAGGGCCATCCTGTTCCCATGGGGTCTGTCCCAGCCACCTCTCCTGCTTTATTCTCTATCTTGCTCTCTGGGCTACAAACTCACTGGCCACCTTCTTCTTAAATACATCTTATCTCCCTGGGCACAGAGCTCTCTGCTTCCTGCCTCCTCACTTGCCAACTCCTCCTGACCCTCCCCAGCCCAGCCCAGACGGCCTGCCCTCACTCTTAGGCCATGTTACATTCTCTTAGACACAACTGCCCTTGTCCTCTCTACTTTATTATGACATCTATGTTGCAATGAACTATTTATGCTCTGTCTTCTCCACCAGAATGTAAGCTCCCTCAAAACAGACACTAAATCAATTCTGCCGACAGCTGTCACCCTAGGGCCTCACGCGTGTTCTCCGTATGTGTTGACAATCAACTGCTTGGCGAGAAGAGCATTCACTGGAATGTCCTCCTTCAACGCAGAGGCACAGCAGGCTTCTCGGTGGCTGTGGAATTGGTCTTGGGTTGGAATCCCAACACCACAACTTAACAGCTGGGTGTCTACTGGGCAGGTCACCCCAACTTCCTGAGCTCAGGGTCCTCACTGAAAAATGGGCCTTGCGACCCCATCGCTTCCCCCTAACAGCCAGCACAGCGCCCAGCATGCAGCAGGCTCCCGTGGAGGTCTGCTCCCCTCTGCCCAGAAAGAGTAGGGAACTAGGAGTCAGGCCAGGGGAGGGGTCTCCAGGCCCCTGGGCCCGAGTCACTCTTGTCGGATGTGGGAGTTGGACTAACTCAGTGGTCTTGACCGTGACAGACACAATGGCCCCTTTGTTGTAATAAATATTTAGTAACACCTCTTTACCTCCCAGAATGAAATTCTTAGGAAGAAGAGACTATCAGCCACTAAAATAAAACACACACACCTGCTCTAACTCTAATATAAGGGGGAACTAAAGGAAAACAATTTAGACTAAAACCCTGGGCCTTCCACCACCATTTGAGTAATATTGTTGACAGGAGAGACCTGGATCTTCTTGCTGATGCATGCAAAGAATTACAGAGCAGCAAATCTAGTAGCGTGTAATCAGTTTGTTAGGGACCCGCTCCCATGGAAGAGAACGGGACTGGGTAGAGTGGAGGTGGGGGGTGAGAGGCAAAGTTTCAGGGCAAAGCAGGGCAGCAAAAGTAAGAGTGGCTAAAGACCAGGGTGGCAAGCCCCTGGAGGGCCTGAGGCCGGGTGGCCAGAGGCCCAGTGGCCCAAGAGCCAAGAGCACCCCGAGCCCCCAAGGGAGAGAGCGAGTCCTTTATTCTGAGGACTTATATAGTCGGTGGGATGGGAGGAAAAAAGTTACATATTGATTGATGGGTAAGCATGGTGCCAGCTTTCCTGGGGGAATGTGACTGCCCAAACTTAGGTATGTGTGGGGGTCTGTTAATCCGAATCCTTATCTTTCTCCAGACCCCATTTGTTCATCTTGCTGTTAAACAGGTATGTGACAGGAGACAGTTAATTAACGTTGGGGTAGTTACCCAAAGTTATTTATGGGCTCTTTCCGTAAGCATTAGGGGACTCCCTCATAAAACAGATAGTGCCCAGAGGTGGACAATTAACCAAAGTTCTTTTATGGGCTTCTTATTTGGACACCGTGGACCCTCTCTGGCATTCCAGGCCCTGGGATGAAAGTACGGTTTCAAGGCTTCCTTTCCCAGATAGTGGAAATGCTACATAGAATTTCAAGGACTTCCCTTCTTTCTTGTTAACATAGTGCTTCTTGTGATGTTGGAACACCTGGTGATGTTATCCGACCAGGCTCAGGACTACTGAGTTAGCATGTGAGACATGTCTCCTTCCTCTTCTCTGCCTTGGTTTACTATTTAATCTACCTACGTGGTAAAAGGCGTTGCCTGGCAACCAAGATGCTTGACACTGGCCAGTAACAGCAGTGCAGTCTCGGAGTTCTTCCTATGCTGTCTCCTGCCTCAATGTTATGACTACACTGAAGGCCAGTGAAGTAGTCAGGGACTGGCAAGCACTGGACAGGTCACCACAAACATCATGGCTACAAATGCAGACCGCTGCACTGTTAAATAGGCGGCCCAGACACCCTCAGGGCACTGCCGGGAAAAGCTCTGTGTTCTGAAATGAAAACTCCTGGTAACGTTCCGAACAGAACAATAGAGATTGATCTGAACAGTAGCTGCAATTCACAAAAATTAAGTGACTATAAAAATGCACAAAATAGCCCTGGTCAGGTGGCTCAGCTGGTTGGAGCATTGCCCCATACACCAAAAGGTTGCCGGTTCGATCCCCAGTCAGGACACATTATCAAGGCTGCAGGTTCGATTCCCAGTTGGGGTACATATGGGAGGCAACCAATCGATGTTTCTTTCTTGCATCTATGTTTCTCTCTCTCTCCCTTTCTCTCTTTCCAAAATCAGTAAACATATCCTCGGGTGAGGATTTTTAAAAAATGCACAAAATACTTGACATTTAGATGTCAAACAGAATCAGTCTAGGTTCAGATTTTCTGAAACTGCTCTTCCCCTACAGTGGTGGTTCTCCAAGTGTGGTCCCCAGACCAGCAGTATCAATCAACGTCACAGGAACTGCTAGAAATGTGCCTCCCTCTGCCGCCGTAGACCCGATGAATCCGAAACTGGGGGGAACCCAGCAATCTTCCTCCAGGCACACGGCTAGCTCCTCTGCCCACCCCCTTGCTCTCGGATGCGGCCACGTGACGGAATTCTGGGTGACGGCACGTGAGCAGAGGCAACGTGCACGGAGTCTGAGCCAAGGCTTTTAAGAGCAGCTGTGCCTCCTCCACATTCTCACTTTCTCTTTCTGCCAGTTGGATGCAGATGACAAGGGCCTAAACAATGGTGGGGCCTCGAGATGCAAAAAGCCAGGATCCCCAGATCACTGCATGGAGGAAAGCCACATGCAGACCAGGAATGATCATCTCAGACGTATGTGAGTGAGAAATTAACTTCTATTGTGTTCACTCCATTATATTACATTTCGTGGCCTACTTGTTACTGCAGCCTACGCCAGCTAACGCATTCCATTATACTGGCATGTAGTGACACTCAGGTCACGTCTGCTGCAGCTGGCGGTGGGGATGGCGCTGCTCAAGGCCTTTCCCTTCCTGCAGAGCATGCATCTCTAACACTGATCCCACCAGAGCTGTCTCAGCATCTATGCATACGTCCATCAAATGTTAATATGCTCAGCCAGTACTAGGCTCTGGGGGCCAGAAGATAAATGTGACACATTCCTTCCTAGGAGCTGAGGGGACAGACCTGTGGCCACACAGTAATGATATACCATGGGAATAAAAGGGATGTACCCGGGGCATGAGCACCTGGCAGGAAGAATCCAGATTTCGGAGGGGTTTGTCCTTTCTGGGAGGCTAGAAAGACTTTACCTATTAATCCCAAGTTACTGAGGCCGCCTTGAAGAGAGAGAAGGTTCGTTGTCAAGAAACAAACATATGTGTGTGTGGGGGGGAGGGGTGACAAAGTCTAAGAAAGGTGAGGGAATGAAAGGTCTGTGTTGTTTGGAGAGTGGTGCACTACCTGGGGTGGCCCCGGTATCTTAAGAAACAGGGCTGGTAGTGGGTAGGGGAGGCATCTGCTGGAACCAGATCATGGAGAGCCTTGAAGTCCTCAGGCTGAATCCAATGGGAACTTGAAGAGTTAGAGGAATGGGCTGACACCGCCCTCACTGTCCTCATCCCAGAGCTGCCACTTGGAAAGTGCTGTACACCCTACAAAGATATCTTACTTAACCTTCACAGCATGCCCATGAGGAAAATCTCCTGTAATCCCATTTTGCAGATGGCGAAGTTGAGGCTCCAGGGGGTTAGAAACTTGCACGGCACCACCCAGTAGCAGGGCTGGGGTTTAAAAAAACTACAATGAAAGCTTCATCCTTTGTGTAAGTTATTTCCATAGCACATAGTAGGCCCTCAAATATTTCTTAAATGAATGAATGAATCTATCTAACTCCAAAAGCCTGCATCACCAAGCAGACTTTTTGTTCAGAAACATGCCCCTGGATTCCGCGGGGTGGAGAACGGAGGTGGCAAAGCCAGCAAAAAGGGCTGGAAACACTCTGGGAGAAGCTGCACAAGGATGCATTAGAGGAGGCAGAAGTGGGGTAAAAGAATTGGAGTGGGCAGATTGTTGACCAATTACATAATAAGAGCTAACAGTTACTGAGCAATTACTATGTGCCAGACACTGTCTTAAGCACTTCACCAGTATTAATGCAATATCTCTTCCCTTCAGGCCCATGAAATAGGGACTCTCCTGGTCTCTGTTTCACAGATGAGTAAACTGAGGCACAGAGAGGTAAAAGGTCACAGATCTAGTAAGTAAGGGGTGTGGGATTCAAAGGCAGGCACGGGGGGTCAGAGCTCTATGCAGAAAGGAATAAGGGAGAGAGGAATGTAGGGTTTCTGCTTCCCTACTGACCTAGAGTTCAGATGAGCCAGGCTCCACGCCAGAGGACTGCCTGACCTCCTGGCCAGGCCAACATTCTGGGTGGCCGTGACTCTGCAGGCCCCCGAGGTAGCTGGGAAGGAAGCTGTGTGTGGAATACAGAGGACTCCACCCAACGCGCAGCCTCAGTGCTGCGAGTGGAGTGAAGATGCTGGCAGCCTCTGCAGGCATGGCTGCAGCAGCAGGGCCTGCGCTGGAAGGGCCCACACTCTCCATTTTACAGACACATGACCAGCTCACACTCCGAAGCCCCTCTGGGTGCCTGACCTCCTTCCCAGCCTGGTAGAGCTATGGTACCTGGGCTGGGAGCCAGGATGTGGGGGCTCGCAGGGTCCAGGGCACATGGAGCAGGGAGGCTGGGAGTGAGCAGCAGAGGAAGGACCAGGTCCCGCTCTGAGCCCACCCTTTGAGTAGAGACCCACAGTCACCACATGGCCCCAGCCAGGAAAGGAAACAGGAGGCTGCTCAAAATAGATCAGCAACGTGCAGCTCCCACCATCTGGCCAAGCCGGAGGAAAAGAGGCGGGGGAGGGGAGGGCCGGAGAGGGGTGGGCCTGCCAGCCTGCCAGCCCCGAGCCAGGCAGAGGCCCCCTACTCCCCCAGCACCTCTCCCTGCCGGGCTTTCTGTTTGCCTTCTGCAGACTCTAACAGCACTGTGGATGGCAACCATTGTTGTCATTTGGAAAAGGAGGGAACTGAGGCTCAGGGAAGTAAAGTCATTTGTCCAGGGCCACACGGCTGGCATGCGGTAGAGCTGAGGGGCCCGAGTCAGTGATGAGCCATGAGGCTGGCCAGCAAGTCCTTTAGGGAACACAGCAGGAGTAGGGGAAGGAAACAGAGAGGAGGGAGAAAGAAGGAAAGAGGCAAGAAGGCGAAAAGAAGGAAGAAAAAGAGAGGGACAAGTAAAGATAAAGGGAGTGTTTATGTGTGAGAAAAAGAGGGAAAAGGGGAGAGAAAGAGGAATTTTTATGGAACTGGCAGCCCAGTTCTGAACCCTAAAGAAGCCAAGTCTTTTTCCCGGTGTTCCCCAGTGCAGGAGGGCACAGGGCGTGGCCACCCAGAGCCTCGGAGCTGCAGAAGCAGTGCACATGAGTGAGCTCACCATGAAGGGCTTCCTGGAGGAGGAGAGGCAGGACCCAGGTGATGGAGATGGGGTTGGGGGCCTATGGCTGTGTTTCTACACTACAGCTGTGTTTCTTTTAAGGAGAGGTGTAAGTGAAGAGTATCCCAGGCCTGAGTTTCTTCCCAGCTTCAGGGCCCCTGAGAGGCTGGAGTCAGGAGAAGGAGCTGTGTGCTCCGGGGCCAGCTTCCCAAATAGCCAGTTTCTGAAGACACACTGTGTGTCCAGCCCTTTGCCTGTGCCTGAGGATCCTCTGATGAACCAGACAGATCCCGGTCTTGTGGGACACACTGTCTGGTGTGGGAGACAGGCAAGACATGACTGAACACCCAGTGCTGAATGATCCCAAGGGAACTACAAGCCATGAGAAGGGAAAATGGGGGACCTCCTGAAAATGGGGGCTTAGAGCAAACCCACAATGAGGCACCCCATCCTCTGGCAAAGGCTTGGCTTCCCAGAGCCTTCTCCACCACCCACCATGCAGTGGGGTGTCCTAGGGGCCCCTGTGTTTCTCAGCAGCCAGGTGGGAGCAGAAGGGCGGGAAGGAGGGTGCGTTGATTCTCCTGAACCACTGCAATTGTGATTTGGGGACTTCCAGGAAAAGACTGCCTTCCCCACTTGGGGGAGCCTACGACCATGCCTGAAATTCAACTACTAGAGACACATTTGGGGGGTAGTAAGTATTATCTTATCAAAGAAGAACTTTAGAGAGAGCCGAATGTATCTTGCTTGGCTTGAGCTCACCTAGCCTGTTGGGTAAGAGCTGGAGGCAGGTTGCCTTGATTTGACCCTGGCTGCGCCACTGTTAGATTCTGGGTAAGTTATTCAACCTCCATGAAGCTCAGTTTCCTTCTCTGTAAAATGGGAACAAGGATATTACATCCCGCAGGGGATGAAGATGAGATAAGGTAATATAAATAAAGCCCCTACCAGAGTGTACATCATTTAGAAAACACTGAGGAATCGTTAGCTGTTATTATTATAGCTAATGTTATTGTTGTCATCATCATTATTAGCCACACAACACTAACTTTGTGCTTGCCACTGGAACTATGAAGAGGAATAAAACAGGGACCCTGTGCACCAGAAGTTCACAGTCAAATGCCTGGAGTAGGGGAAAGCCAGCGGGGCATTGTTCATACCTTAGCACAGATTAGTTTCATAAACTCCTGGGTCCTTAAAGTGGGGGAGAGGGCTTTCTAGTGAGAAGACCAAGTCCATAGGAGAAAGGGTGGAACACTCTTGCTTGAGGCAAGAGCCTCCGGGGAATTCATCCATCCTGTTTTGATTTGTTGGGATGGGGTGGGGACACAGATCTGACCCCTGGGAAAAAAAACGGGGAAACCAGTTTCCACGCAGATTCTTCCAGGGTCTGCAGGTCCTTGGCCCGAGGAAATTCCCTTCAAGAGGTGGGGGAAGCAGCATCCTGCCTGAGGCGCATGAAAGGAAAAATCTCTTCTGCCTGCCAAATGCACATTGCTGTTCCCGCCACATCCCAGCTTCAGACCCACTTCTGCCGGGACCTCCGCCCTGCCTTGGCCTTGAACTTCAGAACGCTGGATTATTTTCACTATGTTCACTTGGGAAGAGCTTTGGGCCTATTTTGGGAAGTCGGCTAGGCTGCCTGCTCCGGGCCCCCTCTCCTCGCATAGATGGGGGCAGTTACAGTGTGAGGCCCCGGCCTAGGTGACCCCCCTGGCCTGTGAGAAATCTCAGCTCAGAGGGAGGCAGAGCGAGCCTGGGAATGTGGGTGGTGGAATGAAAACGGCTTGGTGGGCCGGTGACCCAGATTTTTGCTCCCTGTCCTGCTTCCTTCCATTCCCAGACACTAGTCAGGGCTGGACACTGACCACAGGCCAGCAGGAAACCAGCTGTTGTCGCCTCTCTGTCGCCAACACTCAGGCTGAACTGCGGCTCTGAGTGGAGCATCCTGCAATGCACAGGGTCCCGCTGGGCCACATACCCAAGCACTTTCTAATGGGGCGAGGGAGTCAGTCCTTCGGACCCAGCCCACACCTCTCATCTGACAGAACAACAAGCAGCCCCAGAACTCGGCAGAGACCTGACTGAAGCTGCACAATGGGTTGGCCATAGAGGTGACACCTGGGCCCGGGTTTTCTGATGCCAGGTTCTCAGGAATACACGCATGCGTGAATGGCTGCATGGGTGAGTGAATGAATGAATGAAAACCCTGATGCGCGTGCCCCTACATCAGTGTTGGGGACCAAGAACCCAGGAAACAGCTCTGAAAGAGGCAGCTAGGCAACCAGGACACCAGGGAGAGGGAAGTACAGTGCCCACACCATGCCAGTACCTGGAGTGAAGGCGTTGCTAGTACTTACTCTCCTGAATTCTGGAACCACACATACTCTGGCCCCTTCTAAGGATCTGTTGCTTTCACCTCTTCAGGATGGGCATGGTGAGGGAACACATGTAGTTAACAAAAGCTTACCAGGGCATATCATATGCTGACCACGGATTCGCACTGCAAATCACCCAGACAAGGCGGGGGAGGCAACCAGCCAGCAAGCGAATGGAGGAATGCGTGGTGACCAACTGCGACTCTGGTGTGACAAATGCAAATAGTGTTGGGACGCACTTGGTGGAGAGAAGGGTTGGGTGCGGGTCTACATTGCCTCTCTGAAGAGGTGGCACTCAGGCTGAGCCCATGGAATGAGAAGGAAGCAGCCTGGTGGTTCCACAGTGGGTGCAGGAGGAGGCTCCAGGTAAGGCCTGTGGGGCAGGCCAGGGCCAGGTCACACAGGGCTTCTCGACCAGGGTGTGGCGCTTGGATCTTCTTCTGAAAGCACCAGGGGGCCAGGGAAGGCAAGAGCGTTGATGCGATCAGGTGATGCTTTGACCATATATTTCACTCTGATTAAAGGGTGGAGGAGGATGAGATGAGAGAGAGAGGCAGCAGCGACACTGGTTAGGGAGCTGTGGCAATGGTCAGGATGAGAGATGGTGTCACCTGAGTGGTGGCGGCGTTGATGGCAGAAGAAGTTCACTGTTTGAAGAGAGTGTTAGGGGGTAGCAGAGACGGGGCTTGCTGAAGGAGTCAGACAGTGGGGGAGAGGGAGAAATAAGGATGGCTCCCAGGGTTCTGGCTCTAGTAACCCGACGGAGGCCCTGTGGGGCTGGGGAAAGGGGTAGACACGAAATGCTTGGCTTCCGAAGAGTTAAGTCAGAGATGCCTTTAGACATCCAAGGGAAGATGTTAAGGAGGCAGCTGGACATAAACAACAAGGACAATGATCGTGAGAATCACAAATGATCTGTGCTTGTCTTCTCCTACTTGCCTGTGCCTCCCCCCGTGACTGAGCCCCCTTGAAAGCAGAGGTTGAGCTTGGTTTTGCTCCCAACTCTGTTCTCAGCATTGAGTCCAGTGCTGCGCTGGGGCCTGGTAGGCGAGAAGGTTGGGAAGGGTTCGATAAATATTTGTCAAATAAACAACTGAACAGAGGCTGCCTGGTGTGTAGACGGAGCCCCAGCGACAGACCCTGCCTAAGAGAATGGCCCAGGCTGCCTCGCTGGGAAACTCAGCCATGGGCCTCAACTTTCCTATCTCCCCCTCAGGTCTCCTTCCCTCCTGGCAGCTTCCTGCCAGGAAACACAGCCGCCAGGGGCATAAACCATTAACAAGAACCACCTCCTACAGGGCAGCTGCACTTGGGTTCTCAAAAACACTTCTTCTGTGACCTGGAATGATCCATGAGACGACCTTGGGAGGTGGGCAGGGGCAGTGTCTGCCCACCCACCAGCCCACCCGACAGGAAGCAGGGAGGCAGCTTTCAGGGTGGGGATTGGCGTCATCAGGACCTGAACACAGGTCTCCTGTCACCCTGCTGTGACAAGAGTTCTTGCAGAGTCTGAGAGTGTTCTATTCCCCAAGGACACTGTCCTCAGAATAGCAGGGAAGCCCCTAGAAAGGAGTGTTAACGGTGGTATCGCAGGCCTGTGACATCTGGCCAAAGGGGGATGCAGGGCTGGGAAGGCCCTGGGCACACTGGGCTGAGCAGGAGAGCTCTCCACGTGGCCACCCCCGCTCTACGGAGGATTCTGTGCGAAAGCCAGGCTCCTCTGCGCTGCTCCATGTTCCACAATATTCCGTGTTCCAGGCCCACTGTCTACCCGACGACGACTAGCTCTGGCAGTGGGATCCGTGGAGGAAGCTGGAAAGAGCTTGCTCTGGCCAACTCCCTTTCTTTCCCTGGGCCTCAGTTTCCCCACCTGACCAGTGGGTTGTTGGTTGAAATTTGTCAGATCCCTTCTGGCCCTGCAGATCTCTGAGTCTGTCTGGTCTGCCGGTCCCTGGACCCCGGCTCAGAGCTTCCCTCTGGAGGATCCAAAGGCTGATCTGAAGACCCTTTCCCCACCTCCACCACACCACCCCTCTGGTGACCCCAGGAGGCCCAGCCATTTCCCAGCAGCCTCTGCTCAGTCCAGCAGACACCTGCCACCTGCTCTCCGTGTCCCAGTCCTGAGGCCCCAGGCTTGGAGCAGTTTGCCTCTGTTGGGCAAGGCTGTGACAGGAAAGGGACAGGACCTGCCTCTGCTTGGAAAACCAATTGTGCAACACGGTCTGCGAGGGGAGGCATGTGGCCGACGGGAAAGGCGCCTAAAGGAGCCAGGGCCTTCTTTGAAATGAATTATCTTGGCAAGACCTACGGAGAAATGTCCTTTTGGACACCATTAACTCTGGGTCACTGCTGATTTATTCAGAGCCTGACTGCAGTGCTGTGTCCGGGCAACATCCCTGGATACAGTCTTGCTAAGGTCACTATCAAGTTCCCATGGAGTTGCAGGGGCAGCGGATCACCTAGCCTTCTGACTTCTGCACACACAGACCTCTGGCGTGTGCTTAGATGGAGCCTAGGCCTGCAGTACGTTCATCTGGGCATCTGCTCGCAAGGCAAGCAAATAACGTTATTTCTAGTAACAAGGAAAAGCCATTTTTGTATCAAGTCTAACAATAAAGCAGATAATGTTTGGGACTTGTGGTGACAGAGGTGGGTGAAGGAGAAGTTTTAACGGCGAGGCCACACGGAGTATTATATATTAACATGCAAAGTCTTTATCACATACAATGTATGTTATATGCATACCGTGAGGTGGTTCTGACGGTCACGAGCCATCACCATCGCTGTCTGGGATAAGTGCGTCACAACGGCGTGTGTACTGCGCACCCACCGTGCACCAAAACCAGAGCGGGGAATCCATACCCGTTTTCCCTCATGCTCACAGCTTCCTGGCAAGGCATACTTTTAAAAATTGTCCTTTGATTGCTTTAAGGAAATTCCAGTTTTCTATCTCCTCTTGAATCATTTTTTGCAATTTATGTCTTTCAAAGAATTTTTTATATCTAAAATTTCAGATGTACTGGCCCCAAGCTGTTCATTATATTCCCTCCCTCACTTAACATGGGTAGGGTCTCTAGCTGTGTCTCAGCTTCCGTCCCTGATATTGGTAGGTTGTGTTCTTACTGCGGATGAGGAAACTGAGGCTGCTCCCCACCTTCCAAGTCACAGACAGAACAAGAGGCAACAGCTCCTCTGCTGGGGGTAGGTTTTGAATGGAGGTAGAAAGAGAAGACCGTGAAGGTGCCCCGGGCAGGGAGAGCGGCTGGGGCAGAGGAAAGCCAGCCTGCCTCCCTCAATCTCTTGCCCCAAGCGATGGCAGGCACACCCTTCCCTTCCCTGCCTGGGCATTCTGCCAAAACATCCCGGGAGAGGCTCGGGAGCACAAGGTCCCCAGAGCTCAGCTGGCCTGCTGGACCTCGGAAGGCAAACTTGGCAGAACAGGAACAAGAAAGATGAATTCCTTCCTATGTATAATAATACCCATGACGGTGGGTGGTCGGAGGGAGGAGTTGGCTAGAATTGGGAGGGGGGTATAGAATGTGGAGTTGGAAGAAAAGAGCTTTTCCTTCACGGATAAGCACTGATCAAAAACACCCTATTTAATATCAAAGAAAAAAGAAGAACCTGGCCAGCCCTCGTCGGCCTGTGTCCCCTGCAGCCCCACGAGCAACTTGCAGCGAGTTGTCTGGGGCTTTCCTCTAGCCCCAGGGAAAGCACTCATCCAGTTGGGGGCAGGTCAGAAGTACCAGGGGGTAATGCCCTCATGTTAACGTCCTCAGTCAGTAATTCAGGGCATGGGTGACAAATACCCTGCTCGTGGTCCCTCGTGTGGTGGACATCAAGGCACGTGCTACCCAGTCTCCCAGAGACTGAGGCCAGCAGCCGAGGGGCGACCTGCTCCTTAATACAACCCGCGCTGGCTTCCCCGTGCCTTTACTCTTCCCTGGGCTCGCACCCCGAATAAACTGCACTGGAATCCTACCTCAGGGTTCCCTTTGGGGGAACCTGAAATACCCACATAGATGACGTTCTGGAAAGGAGGCCGGGTACTGGGGCCTGGGCTCCAGTCCTGGCCTCACCCCCGCCTCGCCAGGTGACTTAAACTTCTCACCTGTTGTTGAACAGGGATGCTGATAACAGCTCCCATAGCAATAATTCGCCGTAAGGGTTTGAAGGACACAATTGATGAAAGGCAACTTTCACAGTACTTGGTACTTGGTAAATTCTTAAAACCTACTAGCTATAATTAATAGATGGCCCAAAGCAGAGCCAAATGACAGACAGCATCTTGGGGAGCAATATTTACCACAAACAACAGGCAAAGTGGTGTTATCCCTAATACGCAAAGGGCGCTTACAAATTGTTAAGAAAAAGGCTAAACTTCCCTTCAGAACAGCAGCAAAGGATATGCATAGGTGATTCACTGAAGAATAAACAGAAGTACCCAATAAACATAGTAGAAGATGTTCAACCTGACTTTACCAATAATTAAAGAAATGCTGAGAAAACCATAATAATTCATTCACTCGTGTAAAAAGTGTCCAACTGGCAACATTTTAAAAGATCGATAATATTCGGTGAGGAAAAGGACGCGGCAAACACAGGCAGCCCACGACAGCGTGGACCGCCCTCGGTGCTGCGTGGACCGCCCTCGGTGCTGCGTGGGCCGCCCTCGGCGCTCCGCGGGGCAGCGCGGCAGTTCTTACTCCGCTCTCCCGTGCGCAGACCTCCCAGAAAGCCCACACCTGTGCAGGACTCAGGAACAAGACGTTCACTACAGCGTTACATGAACAAAAAGCTGTAAACACCCCGATGGTGGCCGATGGGCGGTCGGGGGTTAGCGAATAGATGCCGGGAGGTCCAAGCAGGAGGATTCTAGGCAACGTTAAAGAGGAGGAGAGACTTACAGGTGCTGAGGAGGTGAGTTATTATGAGGTAGAAGGAGAAGCTGCGTGGTTCTGTGGACAGCGAGATTGCGTTTCTGATTAAATGATACTATTATATATCCTTGCACATTTTTCTAATTGCCCCGGTAAATCTGGATATAACAAAGCCCGAGAAGTGGCAGTTACTTCTGAGGCTCAGGGTTATAGGGGTTTTGTGCATCTCAGCGATAACATTTCTGTGTTTAAACTTTGAAACAGGCACACGAGTGTGATCAGAAAAATCCGTGCCAGTCCCACCTCCCGTTTCTCTCGAGCCTGCAGGACACCGAGCAAGCATCACCGCCTCGCCTCGCCTCCCCAGAGCGCTGGGGACAGGCTGTGTAATTCTGGCACCGACCCGCAGGCCGGCCCCTACGACAGTGTCATTTTCAGTCGAGAACCCGCATAAGACAATGCATGCACCACAGGGTGAGGATACAAAACTATTACTATCAAGAAAAAACTGGGAGACAAAAAAGAACAATATGTGACCAGGCGTGGTACATCAGTGACTCTTGTTTTCCTGGTCTTTCTCATTAAAACAAACTATTGTATTTCTTCTATTTTCTGTATGAGCAGACATTCCTTTTATAATTACAAACAAAGTGTGTGAATTTCAGCAGAGGTGTGATCAAGTTGGGGTGGTCTCAACTTGCCAGGGTGGATAAAGTGAGAACGTTTTGAGAGATGACCACTTCATACTAATCTGTAGATCTAAGGGCACATGTGGTAGGTGGGTCTGAAGTGTCCTCACGCGCCTGCAGCTCCTTTCCTGGTGACCAAAGGCCAGCACTGCCACAAGCCACCACACCAGGACTGTGTCCCCGGCAGCTTCTGTGTGTTGGCGGGGGGAAGGGGGGGGTTAGGTTCTGATGAAATGGAAACCACGAGCCAGCAAGCCAACTCTGGCCGGATATAAATCACCAGCACCTGTTCACGAGAGCGCCTGCCTGGCCCCTCGCCCAGATTTATGGGAAAATAATTGGGAACATCCCTTCCCAAAATAAAAACAACAATGATTACTCCCAAAAGGCTTTCCCCATTAAACCTCAAGTCAGTCTCTTCCTCAGGGGTGAAGCTGGGCTGGTAGATAAAGGAATAAAAGTACTTACCGGACCAGGTCACGCTGGAGAACAGGAGGCGTGCTGAGCCAGGAGCAGGGTAGTCCTCCCTTTCATCGGGAGCAACCCCACCCTTCTTCTCCATCAGGAAGTTTCACCGATGGCACGTGGGTTTTTGAGGCATCTAGTCGATGAGACGTTTCCTCAACCCCTGTGAACTTTGTCTCTAGCAGGGTGAGAAAAACAAGCCCCCCACCCCACACCCCGAACCCCGCCCTCAGAAGGATGAGGTGATGGGACATAAGGGGCTTCTCTGCCCAGGTGGGACCCAAACCCACCTGCAGGCATAAGCAGAAGGGACCTTGGCCGTGGGGAGGCTGAGAAGCTCTGAGCCCCTTGCTCTCCCCACCCTGCCAGGATCTCAGAAGAGCCTCTGTTACCCAGGCAACAGTCTGTATGAACTTGGAGTACATTGAGATTTACATCTTCTAACTACATTTCACGAATACCTTCCAAAACTTAAACAAAATGGCTTGAGCTGGAGCTTCCTAGAGGCAAGTAAAGGAAGGAGTCTTCCCACCTAGTGTCACATGTGTTCATTATTTATGGAGCAAATCCTACGTGTTAAACCAAACCTGTGTCATTTGTTACCCACAACAACCCAAAGAGCATCGTCATCTGCATCTCACGGATGAGGAAAACGAGGCATGGAGAGGAAGCGACTTGCTCAGGGAGGCCCAGATTCCAACCCAGGCCAGTCTGACGCCACAGCCAGAGACAACTGCCAGACTCGGAAGGAGGTGTTTCTGCACACCCCTGCTGGATTCCTTAGGCAGGATGCTCTGTACATCCATTTCCCATCACTGCTGTTACAAATGACCACAAACCTAGTGGTTTGAAACAACATAGACGTATTACTTTAGAGTTCAGAAAGAAGTCAGAAGTCTGAAACAGGCCTCACTGGACTAAAGTTCAGGTGTTGGCAGAGCCGCATTTCCTTCCGGGGGCTGGAGGGGGAAATCCATCTCCTTGTGCTCTGCAGACTAGAGGCCACCCACATTCTTGGCTTGTGGCCCCTTCCACCACCTTCCACGCCAGCAAAGGCCAGTTGAGACTTTCTCACAAGCCATCTCTTTGGTCTCTTCTGCCTCCCTCTTCCCCAGGTCAGTACCTTTGTGATTAGCTGGGCACAACTAGATTATCAGGATAATCTCTTTATTTTAAAGCCACTTGATTTGCAACCTCAATTTCCCCTTGCCTTGCACTGTAACATATTCATAGGTTCTGGGGATTAGGATGTGGACACCCATTGTGAGGGATTAGTCTGCCGGCCACACTCACAGAGAGCAACTCCAGGGAGTCACCAACCCAGGGTCCGGTTTTCACCTTCACACGGGGTTTGGGAAATGATTGACCCTGACCAAGACATCCAAGGGACTGATTTGTCACAGTGGAAAGCACCCCCACCTGGTCCTGATGGGGTCAGAAAGGCGCAGGACAAGGATTGTCTACCCAATCTTAGTTACGGTTACTACTACGAGAGCAATAGCGGCTTATGCAAAATACTCAAACATTACCAGCCGTGTGACTGTGGCGCACTGTTCTGTGCCGTGTGTGTGTGTGTGTGTGTGTGTGTGTGTGTAATACAATCACTATACTATATAGTGACTGCAGCGCACTATCCTGTGTTCCTCGGAACCTGTCTCCTGCTCTCACCGGGCACACAGCCGCCCTGTTTGCCCAGCCTGACCCGTAGGCCGGTGTGGCCACGTGGCGTGTCCTAGACAATGAGGATGAGCAGAGTGAAGTGCCCCACTTCCAGGCCTGGCCTCAGGAAACCTCCGCCAGGCCCTCCTCCTGAGACAGCCCAGTGGAAAACGTCAGGCCTCGCGATGGAGCTGAACTCTGGGTCACCTCTCGGAGGACAGAGGGGCACTGGCCAGGACAGCTGCTTTTGACCTGAGAGCCAGAAACAAAGTTCTGCTGTGTGTGCCAGGCAGCTCTGGCCATTCGTCACACCAGCCATCCTTACCTTTAGACACTAAAGTTCTGCTGAATCTTTCAGAAGGATTTATACTGGGCAAATATAAAGCATACACCCATAATACAAATACCGCAGTTGCATACTAGTATAAATGCTATTCTGTGATGTGTTCTTTTCACTTAGCAGTAGGCTAAGGGCATCTTCCAGTAAATGTAGAACTACTTACTTTTTCATCTTCATTGAGCTATAATAGATAGGCAGAGAACCATGCATATCTAATGGGCACAACCGCTGAGCTGGGACAAATGCAAACGCCTGGGAAGGAGGGTAGCACACCTTGGCGATGCACAGCCAGCCCCTCCCGGAGCTCCTTTGTTTACTGTGTGCGCAGGCGTGGTAGGGACGCCTGGTGGCCTTTGACTACACAGCGCCACCCTGCTAACTGCAGGCACCATCACTTCTCAGACTTTTGGTTAAGAGTAAGTGTGGTATCGAATTAGTTTTATTAACAGCATCGAATTTCTTTGGTAAGGTTGCCCTGGAATTTACCTGGCCAGTTCCTCACTCATAGATATTTCCAATGATTTTAGCTTTTTAGTATTACAACTAATTCACCATGGATATTCCTGCACATATACCTTTGCACACCTCACGTGGATTTCTGGAAGCCCTGTTCCCACACAGAGAACCTCTAGGGCCAAAGACTCAGTTATACACTCATTCTGAACAATTACCATCAAATTACCTTCTCCTAAGTTTGTATTGGTGTCAATTCTAATGAATAGTGAACACATGTGCCTGTTTTCCTAAACTCTTGTCAATATTCCATCTCCGCCAGCTCGTTAGGTGAGATACAGTGGCTCATTTCTCCTAGAATGCCTGAAGACGCCTCATTTTCAACCGGCAGCTTGTATTTCTGCCTTCGGCGTGAAATGTTTTGGTGAGCACAGAATCATAGCTAGGGAATGGGGTGGTTCCAGAGGACGTCCATGCCACAGAAACCTTCAGACGGCTGTCCCTGGCCCATCACGGAGCCCACATCCGGAGGCAATGCTTCACAGCTGCTTCGAGCACGGCAAAGAATGCCACATCCTTGATTTGGGCTTGTGACCTCATTTAAGAAATAATCTTTAAATCCCTACCGTGTCCCAAGCACTGGGGATACAGAGGAGACTGAGGAGAAGCCGTTCCTTCCCTCCCTCCTTGCTTTCAGTTTTGTAGGTACGGTGGTATTCCTCCATCAGGGTCACACAGTGTCTGGTTGTTTCTCTTTGGGGATGTAAACAGGCTGATAATTAATGTCTAGATCCATGAATTCATTAGAGGTTGTAAAATGGTGACATTCTAATGCTAACAGTGTTTCTTCATTAATTAGCTGAAATACTTCTGAGAAGAGAAACTTCCCCCGTGGGTCATTTGGTAATCCTGAAGTACCGTTTATACAGGAAAGGCAGAATAATTAACTCTTTCCCCATGTTTAGCATTTCCAAAATGAGCGATTCCCTCGCTATCTCCCAAAGGTGATTAAAGAGATTTTCGATATCATCGCAGATTTATACAATTGAATATATTGAATGTGTTTCAATCTATTGTAGTTATTATCTTTGTTGTTGCTTCAGTTGTCCCATCCATGGTCAATGACAGCTTATTCGAGTTGGCTGCTGGGTCCTTCTGCCAGACCCTAGCAGTGTTCAGCAGCTTCTTCGCTTTCTGGTGAGAAAAAGTAATCCCAGTCCACCCTGTACATTCCTCCGAAGATCCGTGGACACTTTTAGTGGCGAGACGTATGTAAAGACCACGATGTGGACACCAGAAGGGCTCCTCACTGCTGGGCTGGTCATCGCTTCTGGACCTTCCCATGGACAGAAGTAGGAAATTCGTTCTTATCTTTAAGATGAAATGTATCACAAGAAGAAAACATTATGAACTGGTACTGATACTGACAATTCAAATATAGGAGTACAGGGTTTTCATTTAATTTCAGTAAACTCCCTCACACCAAAAATCATGGTTCTTAACGACATTAAGACATCTGTGCATTCGCTCTATCCTCCACGGGGCCAGGACTAGGGGGAGGCCGGCGTGCACAGGCCAATTTAAGGAGGTGCGCTCGTCGGGCGCAGCAGGTGCACGGCGCCTCCTTCAATGCTCTGCCCCAAGGGTGTCACTCTCCTCGCCCATAGTTCTGACCCTGATCCCACTCTACACACTCAACGGTCTTCGAATAACAACACGAACACCAGCACCAATGATGCGATGATTAGAAACAGTCTGAGGTCACGGTGGTGCTTCATTCAAACCAGCAGTTCTTCATTCCTCATCTGTGTTCCACTATGGGTGTGCCAGAAGTTACTGTGCTTCAAGTACTTGGACTAACTCTTTTTATATCACTATGACACCAATTGGGTACACAGTTGGGCTCATTTGGTTTATTTTACTTTTAATTTTAGGAATTAGTTCTTAAATTTAATTGTTTTATAGTTATATAAGGGATTTACATGATTCCAAAGTCAAATTTACAACATAAAGTTATTCAAAGGTGACTAACTTCCATTCATATCTCTGTTCCCTCACACTGTGTCCCTACATGTAATTTTTAAAAATATACACATGACTTTGCTTTTTTTGTAATACAAACAAACATAGGTGTGTGCCCCACGATTGCTGATAAAAGGTAGACACTCTACATACTTTCTGTACTTAGTTTGCCTGAGACACTGTCCCGGAGCATTCTCATTTATTACTGTCACACCGTCCTTCATGTTCGTTCAGCCGGCCTCCTATTGATGGGTTTGGGCTGTTTCCAGGGTTTGTTTTTATTACAAATAGTACTACAATGAATCAGCTAGTGCTCTTGTCTTTTTGTATTTTTATTGTGCTCAAAGGATATTGCTTCAGTGATCTTGAAGGATATTTTCACTGGGGATATAATTCTAGGTTGGCATTTATTTCCTCCCATCGGATTGAAGAGGTCGTTAAAATATCTTCTGGCATTATTACTGCTGACAGGTCAACTCTCTGTCTAACTGTGGCTCACTTGAAGGGAATCTATCTTTTCTCCTTGGCCACTTTTAATAAGCTTTTCTCTTTTACAATGGTTTTCTGTAGTTTCACTACGGTATGTCTAGCAGAGATTTCTTTTTATCTTGCTTGAGATTATTTACACTTTTTGGACCTGTAGATTGGTACCTTCCATCATTTCTGAAAAAATCCCCAGCCATTCTCTCTCCAAATATTGCCTCCTCCTCTTTCCTCCCTCTTTCCTATCCTCATGGGATAGGAAACATATCCCAAACATATATGTTCGATCTTCCAACTGTACCCTTCACATCCCTTGTAATTACTTCTACATCTTCATCTTTCCTTGCTGAATTCTGGATGTCATCTTCTGGCTTACCCTGAGTTCGCAAATGCCCTATGTGTGTAATCTACAAGGAAACTATTCACTGAGTTATTCAGTTTTAGTTATTATACTTTTCCTTTCTCAAAATTCTATTTGGTTCTTTTTCAAATAGCCTAGAATACTTTTCATAGTTTCTTGTTTATTGTAGAGAGTCTCAACCTCATATTTCATTTCTTTAAACACAACAAGCACCAGTATTTTACTCTCTGGGTCTGATGATGTTAACATCTCAAGTTCTTGAGGGGTCTGATTCTGTTGGTTCTCACTCATGGTCTCCTATTTCCATATGTACTTGGTTATCTTGACACACCAATGGTGTCTGTGGAAAACTAGTTGTGGGAATAATTTAAAACCAGTATGACAGTACTTCTCCTAGAGAAGATTTTCTTTACTTCTCCTGTGCACCTTGATATGCTAATGGTCGGAAACTACCTTAACTGAGTTCAAGGCTTGAAGTTCCCTGGGCTACCATGTGACGCCAACGTAAGTTGCACGTCTGCTCGAGGAGTGGTTTACTTCCTGTTTACGCTTACTCTGAAGTTATAGATATTTGAAATTCCAACATAACGGGGAAGATCTATCAGTTTTGTAACTGGTTCTGCAAGACTATCGAATGACCTCACGGCAAAGGTAATTTTGGTGCTGGGCTTTCTTCTCCGAGTTTTCACCGCAATTCTGGCCCAACATTCCTATGTTGCCTATCTTGTCGACTCTTTAATACTTTTAACAAAATATTTCACCTAATCTTTTAAGTTGTCACAAGTAGGAGGATTTGTCCAAATAATCTAGCTTGCCATCGAAAGAAACAGGTTATCTGCATTCTCGTGAATTTTAGCGACAGGTGTCTAGAAGCCGAGAAACACCAAGGATTGCTGGAGACCACCAGAAGCTAGGGGACAGGCATGGAGCAGATTCTCCATTGGAGCCCCCAGAAGGAACCAGCCCTGCCAGCACCTGGATTTACAGGAGCTGAGGACACTACGACAGCCGGCTACCGCAAGAAGTCAGACCATCGATGTAATCCTGGCTCTAAATCCGAAAGTGTGTATTTCGAGACTGAAGCTTGCTCCAGTCTTGGCCTTTGGAATCTTGCAATGGCCATTCCTCAGCTCGGTATGGAACACCTACCATTTGCCAGGACAAGACTTTCTCAGACAAAGGGACAAAAATTTCTGCCTTAGCAGAGCTTTCATCGTAGAGAATGTGGTACTTGGACTCCTTTCAAATTGCCCATGTTATAATGGCCTTATCTATCCAGTAGAGGAAAAATAAGATAAACAGTTCTGGGTGGGAAGTTGCGTTTACTCAGTGAAGAAATACAACAAGAGAAACACAGGGAGTGGCTTATCCTTCAGACCTCATTCTTTAAACAAGGGTCCCAGAACACCTCCCTCAACACTCGCTGAGACCACCTCAATGCTCCTCTACCACTGCCCTTTCAACAGATGTTTTCCTTTTCTTTTCTGATCTGGGAGCTCCCTTTATCTCAGCTGCAGTCAACTGCCCTATCTTAGCCCCCCACAGACAGGGGTTGATGGCAGACCGAAGTAATTATTTAGACTGTTAATAACATGGAGATAGTATTTAATTACGCATTATTACCTTGCAAACTTTTACTACATATACTGAGGTTTCTTCCAGCATATATATCAAAACCAACCAAAAAACAAGGCATAGGAATCTTTTCAAAAACCCTCCATGATATATATGCACACGGAATCTGTAAAACAGAACGCCGACATATTAAAACTACCACCCAGAATCATTCTGTGTGCAGAGCATATACCACCATTACTTGGCTGCCTGGGATAAACCGTTGGACTAGCTCACAAATATGTCTCCGCGACTGTATTTCTGCTGCTGAATGTGTCTCGCATTGTTCGGTCTTTTCTCTGAGACATTGGATCTCTTAAGTCCAGTGTACACCAATGTCGCTTTGGGTGGATGCATGCTGATAAAAGAGTAAAACTCTTCTTGGAGGCTGTGATTTAGCATTATTGAGGTAGGGTCCCAGGGTCTGCATTTAACCAGCTTCCAAGGAGATTCTGATGCAGAGAAACCTGCCCCTGGGTGTTATCCCCCAGTCCTGGCTCACTGCTTGGGTTACATGCAACTTTTCCTTTTTAACTGATATCCATCCTGTACTTGGCCCTACTGGTAAGCCTGAGTCAGAAACTCCTTTCTCGTGCCTGTCAGTGACAGTCACTCACCTGTGCCCTAGCGTATATCTCCTAATCTGCTGGGCTTAGTGCTGTCACCCAGTCTGGGGGGTCCAGACTTCCTGGGAGGCATGAGACTGTTTCTTCTGGTCACTGACAGGACTGCGCAGTCAAGCACAACTGTCGGTTTGAGCTGGGTTAGAAGGCCACTCCTGGTGTTGGCATGAATCACCAGAAACACTTCAACCATATTAAATTCAGGATCAAGTATTTGGAATATCAATAACTTTATTTTACTGAGCATTAGTTACTACCCAGAGTCCCTCTGTATGGGTTTCCAGAAGCCCAGAGCTACTTCCATGGGGCTGGGAATCTGAACAGTGATGTGAAGGGCAGGGGACACACAGGTCACAAAAGTAAAATGAGCCCAGGGTCTAGCTCTGCTCTTTGCCTGGAACAGGCTTTCGGAAATAGGCCCTTTCCTTCCCTGAACCATCAAGGTACCCTTGTTCTTTACAACTCAGGACTCTCTTAGAGGACTCTGGAGACAAGTCAATGAAATAGTGGATGAGAGAGTAAAGGCCATAGTCAGTCAAATAGTCAACAAGTGTTTGTTAAATGCCTACTATGTGTACGCTGGCCCAGGAGATACAATGGCAACAAAGGCAGACATGATATCATAGTCTATCAGGGCAGACAGACTTGAACTGAATACTCAGGTGAGTAACTGAAACTGCAACAGTGATCATTGCTAAGAAGGAGACGGTCAAAGGTCAAAGTCACAGACAAGTAGGCAGGGAGCCGTGAAGGAGCACCGGCGGGGGCCATGACGCGGAGCTACCGGTAGAGCGAAGGCTGCCTGGTTGGGAGAAGGCAGCGGTGGCAGGACCGGCAGAAGGCGGCCCCGAGGTTGGAAGGGTGAGGCCAGAAGAGAACAGTTCAGGTCAACAGCTGACGTCCGGGAGCTGGGTGTGGAGGACTATTCCGCCGTCTGGACTTCCCCATGTTGCACTTTGCCATCCATGTGACATCCCTCCTGGTGCCCCGGACGTCTTTCTACCTCAGTGTACCAAAGCCCTTTCTGTTGTTCGGTCATCACTGTGTGTGTCTCACCCTCGTGCCCTGTGTAAGGTGACAACACGGCACTGCAGTCGGAATGCAGGCTCTGGGTGCCGCCTGTGTGACCTCGGGCGAGAAGTTTCACCTCTCTCGGCACCAGCCTCCCCTTCTGTGAAATGAGGAAAGAACATGACTTACCTCCCAGGACCAGACTAGTACATGCCAAAGTTCTAGAACCGCACCTGGCACGTGGTGAGTGGGGAATAAATATAAGCTGTTAATATTACTAGTGCTCTAAACACTTTAAACATAGTTGCTCATTTACTTCTTGCAAAACCCTATGACAGTTACTATTATTACTGACACTTTATAGATAAGAGTTCTATAATTCATTAAAACATATATTAAGTACTGTGCTAGGATCTGGGATGGACAATGAGCAGAAGAAACACAGGCCCTGCTGTCAGATGCAGGAAGAATAGTTAGAACACCACTGGGCTCCCACTGACCACGTCGCGGACAACTTGAGCCTCCGTGTAAATAGTGATCGTAACAATCATAAGGTGTTGAACGAAACAGGAATTCATGGCTTCATGCTGATATAAATAAATGAATGCACAAATAAGGAAATGGGGGGATTCTTTGTTATGTTAGAATGCCAACTAATGAATGTCAAGGAAATGATGGAGCTTTTTAAAAATCACCAATTGGCAAATATCAACCATAGTCGTCACTGATTCAGACAAGATTTGTCAAAGGATGCTAAAACCACAGGGTACAACCACAGGAGAGCAGATGACAGCTAGTGGCGGGTGGTGGTGGTGGGGCGTTTAGGGGGTGGAGGGATTGAGGGAAAAGGAAAAAGGACTCATGGACAGGGACAACAGTGTGGGGATTGCTGGGGGTGGGGGTGTAAGGGGACTAAATGGTAATGGAAAAAAAGTACAATAAAGATTAAATGTAGCCCTGGCTGGTGTTGCTGTGCCAGTGGATTGAGTGCCGGCCTATGAACTGAAACGTCGCCGGTTCAATTCCTGGTCAGGGCACTTGCCAAGGTTGTGGATTGGTCCCTGGTTGGGGGCATGTGAGGGGTGGCCAATCGATGTATCTCTCACACATTGATGTTTCTCTCCCTCCCTTTCTCCCTCCCTTCCCCTCTCTCTAAAAAATAAATTTAAAAGATTAAGTTAAAAAAAATAAAATAACACTCCTTCAAAAAAAACTTTGGTGAGAAATGGGATATGTACATACTCTCAAAATACTTATTAATTCCAAAGAGGAAAACCACATCTTTATAGTAGAAAAACCTGGCAGACACCACCTTACCGCAGGGACTAAAATTGCCACCACCAGTGGTGGGACAAACTGAGGCACGTGCCCCGGATACGATGCCCTGAGAAGGACGCAGGAGCGCTTCTGCGGTATTCCTGCCAAAAATGCAAAACGTGGGTTTAATCGTGAAGGAACAGCAGACAGACTCAAATTTAAGGACAATCTACAAAGTAACTAGCTCGTGCTCCGTGAAGATTAAAGACCGTGCAAGACAAAGGCAGACCGAGGGACTGTTCCAGATTAGAAACCTGGCAACTAAGTGCGACGTGTGATGCTGGACAGGATACTGGACCAGAAAAATAAACGACATATATACATCAAGGGCATTACTTATATATGTCCTTTATGGAACAATGTGAATGTCTACAGGTTGCCTAGTAGTATTATGTTTATAATAATTTCCTGGATTCGATAACTCACTGTGGATATGAAAGACAACGTCCTTGTGTTTGCAAATACGCTCCAAGGGGTCCTGAGGCGTAAAGGAGCCTCGTGTTTGCTAGCATCTCTCAGATGCCCGGACAATAATAATAATGAGTAATGTGTGTGCATGCGCATATGGACAGACAGATAAAAATGATAAAGCAAATGATGTACAATGTAAACTCTTACAGGATCTGGGTTAAGCACATACAGAAGCTCTTTGTACTATTTTTGCACCTTTTTTCCTAAATCTCAAATTGAAAGTTATAAGCTAGCCAAAAAATCAAGAGAAACTCAGACCCTCCCCGCCTTGCCTGTTTGGAGGGGGAAGGGGAGGAAAGAGAGAGCTCTGATGTCCGATCTGTATTGATCTGTAAACACACCCCCACCCCCACCCCCGGGGCTGTGTCTCTCTGTAGACAGAGCTGCTTCCGGCCTCTGGGAAAGGGTGCTGACTTGAGAAACGTTATTTCTGGCCCTTTTCCAGTGCAGGAGGAAACAGTGAAAGCTCTGTAAGGCTAAGGAGCTGGATCCCGAGGACCGGCACCAGGAAGCGGAGGGGTGGGCAGGAGACGGGGTTCTAAGCAGGATCTGTGGGCTCAGCAGAGCTTGTTAGGGACCAGGGATTCACTGCCTCAGGGGTCCCTCCCACTGCAGAGAAAAGGGAAGGAAGGGCTAGAAGATGGGAAAGGGAAAACCATCATTTGCCAGCACCTACCGTCTGCCAAACACTGTTCTGGGTGGACCTCACTAATCCTCAAAGGGTTTTGCGATAACTTCTATAATTATTCCCATTTTAGAGATGAGGATATAGAGGTGTGGAGGGGTAAGGACAGAGGTTCTGTTTGGGGCAGCACAGTGAAGCAGATATGCTAACTGACTTTTATGCTTAAAGCAACTTTAAAAGTCGGTTAAAATAAGAATTTTTTAGAAATTAGTCAATGATCTGGCAAGAAAGAATGGAACACCCAGAAGCCCCAAAATAAGGGAAATCAGGAATCCAGAGAGGTGGGCAGGACAGCGGGCTGCCTTTCACCTTGAGGGGATTGCAAAATCATGTGAACCTTGACTTTTGTTCTCATGGGCGGATAGAGATGAGAACAGAGGAGGAGTCCACCCCCAGAGCCTACCCCACAGGGAAGATTCATGGAAAACACAGCCCTGCACAAACTGGATCTCCAGTGCCCCTCCCCCTCCAATCCGGTTACCTGGAAACTAGGAGCAAAACCCATCACTCACCATCCCCACTAAAACCTACAAAGAAATCTTAGCACTGAGTTGGGGGAAAGCATTTTCCCTGAGGATCCATAACCCCAAATGGGCTGTCAGTGGTTTTTGAATTCACATTCCTGGTTAAATTAAAACATCTCAGGCTGAAGTTTTAAAGTATTCCCTTAGCGATTTTGTTAGGAATGTAGAAGCAGGAAGCAGCAAATTCCCTCTCTTTCTCCTGGATGTTCGAATAATGCAGACGCCACAACATAAGCCACAGACTCAAAGGCACAGAAAGACTGGCAAAAGCAAAGATTTCACACAGAAGCCGTGAAGTTAGTGAAGTGCACGAAGAACGGCTTGATGGGGGCTGCAGAAGAACCGAAGAGCAAGCCAGCCCGGGGACAGCCAATGTCAAAACTCTCCAGCAAAAACACTCTCCCTTTAGCTGAGGGCTCACACGAAAAGCAGAGTTTCTCCGTCTTGGCATTACTGACATCCTGGGGACACGATTCGTTGTCGAAGGGGCTGAAGCACTGTAGGATGTTTAGTAGCATGAAGCCACATTCCAAACTGTAGCAACCAAAAATGTCTCCAGACATTGCAACATGTCCTCCGAGGCTAAAACTGCCCCGGTTGAGAACTGCCACCAATAAACAGTGACCTTAGGTAGGCTACGGTTCTGGGAAGCACAGAGTGGAGATGGAGAAGCCTCACTTGGGTGGTGGGCAGGGGGGGGAAGCGATGAATGTGCAGAGGAAACAGCCCAACAGTCCAGTGGTAGCACATCTCAGAAAGAGCCAGCTACATTACACTACAGTATAATAATAGATGCTGCCTAATCAAGTAGGGAGCTAAGGGTTCCATACAGTGTTATGAAGGTAAACACTAGAGGAAAGGAAAAGAAGCCTTCGTGTATGAGAATTTTAATTGCTCTGGTGAGAACTTCCAGCGCAATGTTGAACGACAGCGACAAAAGCAGGCCTCCCGGCCTTGCTTCTGCTCCCGGGCAAAGCTTCGGCCTTTCGCCATGGGGACGATGTTTGCTATGGGGTTTCCTTCGATGTCCTTTATAGTGTTGAAGGCATTCCCTTTCATTCCTAGGGGCTGAGCCTTATCGTGAAAAAATTTGTGGAACTACCCTTGCATTTCTGGGGTAAGTCTCAGTAGGTCCTGGTGTATAATCCTTTTACTGTGCTGCTGGATTCAGCTGGCTCATATTTTGAGGATTTTTGCATCTATATTCATCAGGGATATCAGTTCTCTTTTCTCGTGGTGTCTTTGGTAGGCTTTGGTATTGGGGTAACACCGGCCTTTACTGAATGAGTTAGGAAGTGTTCCCTCCTCTTTTAATTTTTTGGAAGATTTTGAGAAGTATTGGCCTTAGTTCTTTAAATGTTTAGTAAAAGTCATCAGAGAAGCCATCTGGTCCCAGACTTTCCTTCACTGGGAGGTTCTTGATTACTGATTCAATCTTTTTACTTGCTATTGGCCCGTATTTAATTAATTTTTAAAAAATATTTTTCAGATTAAGCCTCAAAATAAAATCCAACTCTTCACTGTATGCAAGAGACATACCTAATACAAACTCAAGATCAAAAAAACAAGCACAGATTTACCAAGCAAATAGTTTTTTAAAAACTAATGCTGATTAGCAGAAGTCACGATTTCATTATGAAACGAAGCACAATTGAGGCTAAAGAGCGTTGCACAAAATGGGAAGGAGCCGTGCTGTCTCAGGGAGATGCGCAGATGCAGCTGCGACGGTTAGGAACAGCCGTGCGGCAGCTACCCCGGCAGCTCCACTCACCAGGAAAGCAAGAGCGCACGGCAGGAGAGTCTCTCGTGGTGGATCTCAGCGACAGGAAAGCCAGCAGGGCATGTACAAGGTTCCCCTGCTGTGGCGCAACCAGATCTACACCGCCTACCCGAGCAAGGAAACAACTTTTTCGTTCCCGGAACAGCCCAGCTCACTGGTAAACAGCTCTGCTCACTGCACAGTTCAGGGTCCCAAGATCCCTCCAAGTTGCAGCTTCATTCCATGCCCCGCCCCCCCACCAAGACCACATTATCATCTACTGGGAAGAAGCCCATGTACCCCCATTTCCAGGTCACTCCTGGTCCAGGAAAGGGGAAATGCAGAGCTGGCCCACCCCTACTCTCCAGGAGAGGCAATATTACCTGCGCTCAGAGTTTGTGGGAGAAAACTTGGCGCTGGGTAAACCCAAATCCAAGGAGTGGGGTGGGCTGGGACTAGTCTGGCTTCATGCCTAAGAAAGTGGATAGAACAGATCTTAGGGGCTCACTGCCGATCTATGCCACAGCCCACCTCTCTGGCCACAAATACGTGAGTGCGCTCACGAGTAGGACACGCTCACCACTTCTCCACGGGGGACAGACACACCGAAGTCCATCCAGTTCCGCACCATGATCTCTGAGCGATGCCCAGCCCTCTCCACCGGGTTCAGATGCAGGTCCTATGGCCACATGACTTGTAAGCTAAAAGACAATTTGTCTCACCCACTGACCGGTAGACAATGGTGTAACAGAGAGTGCTCGACCACAGTAAACATGCCCAGTCCAAGAACGGAGTACGGCCACCGCACAGCTGTCCCCGGGACGGGGATTGTGAGGACCCCTGCCTGGCTGTGGAGGTTCTGGCTGCTTCCTCCGGAAGGTTCTCCCTTGTCTACCGTCCTCATCTGAAGTGAGTGCCACAAAACGTGTTCCTTGGGGGCTATTTGGGGACTGTTAGGATTTCTTTGGAAAAACAGTTCCTTGGAAGATTCATTAGGAATGAAAATCTATTTGCTTACAGTCACCTCCTGAACCAGTAATCACACTTCACGCTATTTCCTCACAGAATTCTCACGCCTGCGTTTTGTCTGCGCTTCCTCACTCTGGCCACACCTCTCCCCTGACAGGAATGGCCGTGATTGGAGACTTAATGAAATAGCAGGCTTGAGAGAGAAGCAACAGCCTGAGTCCCATCCTTGCCTGGGGGCTGGCTTCCCTGTAGCCTGTTTTGCCTGGTGGATAGGCTTTGAGAAAGGCTCTGAGTCACAACCGTCTGAGGTCCTGTGTTAGGGTGTCGGAAGCAGACAGTTGTTTCAAACTTGGGAAGCCCTTACCTTTCTGCGTACTCGTGATTCCCCTTCATCTGCTTGAAATCTGGCTGACACTTGCAGAGGTCATCTCTTGTCTTTGAATATCACTAAAACTAACAAGGAGCAGCCACTCCTCACTAACCTTTTAGCTCTTCCCAACTTCTCTTTGAGTTATAGCCTTAGAAGGCACAAGATGTCAGGCTGTAGGAGGAGACAATTTCACCTATTACCTGGCCCAGAGTCCCCACACGTCCAGCCTACAGTAACAGGGTTCCTGCTGCCGGCCCACTAGGTTTCAGCCATGGCCGAGGCCCCGACTCGTTGGGGTAAAGATGGTTGACTGTGTGTGTGTGTATGTGTGTGTGTGTGTGTATATCCCTTCAGGCTTCTTTAGGGCCTGCAACCCTGTCCCTCTCAGTGCACAGGGCAGGCTCAGCAGGTCCAGGTCCCTCACACAGAATACTCATTGATGGCCCAAAGCAGATTTCGTGTGCCCAGCAGCTTCTTAGGGACTACACTCTACAGCAGACCCCAGCACAGCTAATTAAAAAACCTCAGAACATATGTGACAGCCAATCAGATGGGTTTTACAAGGCATGGATCAGAGGGTAGCAGCTTATGGGGTCTGGCCCCTCCTGGAGTATCTCCCGTGTTCTGGAAAACGAGGGAAGAAGGACACTCTGGCAGAATCCTCCCAAGAAGATCAGAGGGAAGGCCAGAGGCTACCTGGAGGCCAGCAGGCTGGTCCAGAAGGGTGCGAGCTGGGCCATGGGCAATGACACATTGGCCAGGGTCCCAAGTACGCAGGAGGGTGGCACTCGGGCGGTTATTTTGGGTTTGGAAGGAATTGTTCAGTACAGAACAGCCCAGCCCAGAGTTTCTGGGATTTTCCCCAAGGCTGGGAACGAGGGGTGGGGTGAAGACGCTGCTGTCACGAGGAAGGCTCTGCACATTTCCTTGCCTCCATCTCCCCGTCTGCACAGGACGGAGCTAGACGCCTGGTCTCTGTGAACATGGCCTCTCTGCACAGCCGCCGAGGCCAGGGTCCTGAGGCTCTAAGGCCTCTAAGGTCTCCCAGGTCTTTCGTAAACTTCAGAACATGAAGGCAAGGAAAGCCATCAGGGAAAGGGCGGGGAAGTGATTTGCTCAAGTCCACACACAAGCGGGGAGCAGAGCCGGGGCTAGAACCTGGCATGTCCCGGTTCTTGCTAAGATCTCTTACAATACCGCTTCTGTCCCCCTTCCCCATGGCTGGGGCACATCTGGGGTGGGAGTCTCAGGTCCCCACCCCACTCAGAAGAATGGGACACTCCTGTCGTGAGAACGTCTGCTCTGGGTCAGGTGGGTAGAGAACGTGCTCCCACTCCGCTGCGGGCGGGGAGAAAGGGCTCTGGTAGGCGGCTGCTACGAAGAGACCCAGCGGGACTGCAGCGGGTGAAGGAAGACAGGGGTCCACACCCCACAACCGTCCACAGGCAGCTCAGTGTCATCAGATCCCAGGCACTGTCGTCATGCCTGGTCAATGGTGGCCCCCAGCAGTGCCCCCAGTCAGTCTTTGGGAAGCACAAGAGCGACCTGCCATGGCGTCAAGGCCTCGGCCCAGTGTGCACGCTTGCTTGCTCGTTCCTTCGCGGAGGGCTTCGGCGCATTGCCGTACTCACCACCGAGGAGACTGAGAAATCGGCCGGACCCTGTGCCCAGGAAGACGCGGAAAACAGGTATCAGTGGACCGTTCACAGTCTCCACTGTGGGCTCCTCCGCTGGCTACCAGACACCTGAGTCACCCTCCCTCCCACACCAGAAACACTCCCCTCTCTAAGAAGCTGGTCCCATACACCATTTAGTTACACTTCCAGATCAAAGTGCAGGCTACCTGGGGGAAAGGAAGTCCCCTCCAGAGCCGCAGATGGCTCCTCACAGCCCAGTGACACATAAACTGCAAGACAAGTCATCTGTCCCCCCATAGCACCACCACCCCGGCTGCATCCCCGCACGATGCTGGACGGGGTGGGAAAAGCACGACGATACTGCCACGCGCAAGGGGAAGAGGGACACACTCAGATGTCCCTGGTGCACAGCAATAGGCCAGTCGCGCTGGCCTCAGGGGCATGGGCTTGCTCTGGCAGAGAAGCACGTGTGTTCTGTGCTGGGCCAACCCGACCAGCCTGGTTCTGGAAGGTTCTCCTTCCCCCATCATCTCTGTGACCACATCTGAAGCAGGTGTTCGAGGCCTGGCCTCGCTGGGGGCTGCCTCAGGGCTCAAACGACCTGATCGCTGGCCAGTGCCTACCTTCCTCGGCAGTTTCTGGTCTAGGTGCTTCTAGTTAGTTCCGGGTGCCGGTCGCCACACCCGAAATGTTTTCCCCGCAGAGTTCAGAAGCTGTTTTATTCTTTGTTTCCTCTTCCAGTCCAGCCCTCTCTCTTTAATTCCAGCTACCTCGGGGTGGGGGGACTCTAAAGCAGTAAGTCTGAGTGGGAGGCCAACACCCTTACTAACCTTGCTCCGGGGCCAGGGCTGGGTCCTGTGCTGGGCTTCCTGGGGGCCTTCGAGAGAGGCTGTGACCCTCGACAGCTAATCTCCTGTGCAGCTTACAGTGGGTGGCTTTCACCTCTGTGAGCCCCCACATTTCTAGACACTCTCTATTCCTTTCTACCACTCCTGTCTTTCTTGCAATAATTTGCTAAAAGCCACAAAGAGCAGCTGCCATGTACACTAATATTTGGCTCTTCCCGGCCACTTCTCCTAGAGCTCTGGGCTCGGTGAACATGTGATCAGCCTTCCAAAGTGTCATAGCGACGGTTTCACCAAATTCTTTTTGAAGGTGTAGTGAAGACCTCCAACTCCCCAGCCTGCAGTCTCTGTACCCCCGACACGAAGCAAAGCCAGGAAGTCAATGACTCGTACTGCAGGGGTTTCTTGGACGCACCCCACTGCCAGCACTAATTTTTGTTTATTTACAGAACGAGTCACTGCTATCATAAAGATATCCAGTAACAATTCTGTGGCTGGAAGAAGATAGAAGTGTGTTTCTCTCACATGTCAAAACTGTCCCTGGGGCTTGTTTCAGATTGGCAGGCTGTTCGGTTCCCCAAGGTCATTCAGGAGCCTGGGGTCCTTCCATCTGGTTTCTCTGCCATCGCCTAAGCCAGCGGCCTTGTCAGCTTGATCACCACTGGGCTGCGGCACACGCACGTCCGCACTTGTGGGAGGGGAGACAGAGCATGGGGGTAGGGGAGGCTGCACCTTAAGGCCGAGGCCGGGGAGCAACATGCTCTTCTTCCCACTGTGCGCCATCAGCAGAACCTTAATCATGTCGACAGAGCCGACTATGACAGCATCTGGGGAAAATCAAGGTCAGTGAGCAATTAGGGGCCCCTACCATGGGCCTTGAAGCTCAGTGGGAAGGCGGTCGATATGAGTCAGAGGGCCTTGAGTGTAGGCCTAGAGGATAGCTGTCCACACGGGGCCAGGGCTGACCCGTGCCCTCAACCACACAGGCTGTGACATGCTAATTCCCCATCCAGATCACGGGACCAGCAGACCAACGGGACACACATTTGTTTGGTAGCTTTGCTATGCCCCCATGGCCCTCTCTAAGATGATGCCCACTGTCCTTTCCCTGTGCCAGTGGGGGCCTGAGGGAGCCTGCTGGGAGACAGAAGAGTGTGCCAGCCCGCGTTCTCCAAGAAGCAGATGCCACGATGGATTAAGCATGCAGGGATTACACTAGGAGACACGCTGGTGGAAATGAAACAGAGAGGGGGCCGGCAGGCTACAATGCCAGAGGCTCTGACAGGAGAGAGGGAGGAGTGTCCACAGACTGCCCTGTAGTCTGAGGAAGCTTCAGCAGAGCCATCGGGAAGTCCTTGGGCCAAAGTCCCAGAACAAAGAAATCTTGTATCTCCCAGAAACAGTTTGACCCTAGTTTCCCAGCCATGGAACAGCCCATGGGGGCGGGGCATGGGGTGGATGTCTAAGCTAGAGCTGCTCTGCTCTGGTCAATCCCCCCCCCAACCCCAGGCCCCCCCCCCCAACAGGAGGTCTTTTAAGACCCATTCTCAGGGCTGCCACAGAGGTTACAGTGAGAGGTTGGAGTTCATATCCTAGAAAGAACACAGACTTTGAAATTTAAAACAAAATACTGGTTGCAACCCAGCTCACCACTGACTAGCTGTGTGGCAATGGGCAAGAAACTTAACCTCTCTGATCCTCAGCTTTCTCACCTATAAACACCTGGGAAAGGTTATCCTGATGAAAGTAGAGTACCCACAGGAGGTACTCACTCAGCGGTGGTCTTTTCTCCCCTTCCCATTTTGCCAAAGCCCAGTGGGCCTAGAGCGCCCCCAAATGTGCTCCCTGAGGGAGGAAGCTCTAGCCAACAGCTGACCCTGTTTCCCTGAATCACAGACCGCCAATCCCCCTCCACCCCACAGCAAGCAGGCCCAGAACTGGTACACAGTAGGCAGCTGACGTCAAGCTGGCTTTCAAAATAGTCCAAGAAACACCCTGATAAATATCTCCCTTTGGGCCAAAGAGAAACATTTAGAAGAGGCTGCCAGCCAAAGCTGGGATGGCCACTTGTTACCTCCTCTGGGATCCAGCTCATTTGAAAACTGGTCACCCAGGCTAGGACTATGAGCTGAAGCCCAGGCAGGGAAGGGAAGGAAGGAGGCCATCTCCTTGGACAAGCCTGTAAATCCCAGTGGCTGCAAATCCAGACAGCTGGGCAGGCTCCTGCCCTCCCCAGGCACATGCCAGCTCTGCCGCTCCTGGAAAGGCACCCTCACTTTGGGATTCTCTCTCCTCCAAAGCCCATTCTCCAGAGCACTTTCCGTCTCCCCTCCCCTCCCTCCTCCTCTCTACAGGCCCCCTTCTCTCTCTCTCCAAAGGTAGCCCTTATTTCTGCCCATCTCTTGACACTTTCTGGCTCCTGACTCTCTCTGTGTTTCCCCAACTCTCCATGTCTCCATGTTTCCCTGTGTCCCCGAGGGCCTCGATCTTCCCCCATCTTTCTGGTTCTCATGCTCTCTTGCTCCCTCAGCCCATGCCTCTCCCTCTCTTCTCTCCTCTTCCACCATTTGGCCTCTCAGTGCAGCCCAGCCACAGCCTTGGAGCCGTGTGCTGCCTTGGAATGCCTTCCAGCCACAGGCAGGAGCTGAGCTCCAGCAGTCCCATAGGGACCGCTGAGGAGCCCCCTCCCGCCTCCCCTCCTTCTTCTTCTGTTCAGGGCAGAGATGCTCACAAGCAGAAGGCACCCCAGACCAGCCTGCTGCCTCTAACGCTGCAGCATCCCAACTTTCGCCCCCCTCGCGCAGCCCCTGTCTGTCCATGCCACTGCCTCTTCCAAACTGCTTTCGATACCCAACCCTGAGAGCTTACTGTCAGTTAGAGGCAAAACTAAGAAACTGGGACAAATCAGACATCACTTTTATACCAAAGAGTGAGAATTAGCTTGATTAAATGTGGACCATCTATTCAACAGAATAATGTAAGGACAAACCAGGAAGTAATCAAAGTGGGCATCTGTCTTCCTCACTGGCCCCTTGCTCATTTTAATCCAACACGCACAGACTTCAGAAGCACCGGCTCTGTGCTGGGCCCTGCCAGCGGCTGAGCAGGGACTGCAGTGGTGGGGTGTGGTCCCCAAGACCACCCCCAGATATTGGCCAGGGTGACCCCAGGAGGCCTGCAGCTAGGGAAGGGGCTGAAGGTGGATGGGAGAAGGAGGCTCTCCAGCAGGAAGAAGGGGGCTATGGTGCCCAGAGAGGAGACGCTCAGGCCTACAGCGTGGGACATCCACCAGGAAGGTTTGGGGCACCCGCTCCTGAAGAGTAGAAACAGGAGCTACTGCTAAAGATGAAAGATAAGACGGGTGGGGAGCAGGTTGAGGGAAGCGAATGGGGTGAGGGAATTCAGAGTTTCAGCCACCTTCCTCCCACCTGGAGATGCTCAAACCAGCCTACCCTGGGCAGGAGCAGGCACTGGAATCACAGCGGCACCACAGCTGCCTCACCGGGGGGAGGAGTTTGCAAGTAAGGGCCTTCTGTCATGGGCCGCAGCACAGCGGAGCTGACTGTCCCTGGGGGCGGCAATGACCAGTGTGCTCCCTGGAGATGGGACTGCGCCCAAGACCCAGTCCCAGAGACTCTGGGCCTGTCCTCCTCTCTCTGAGCCAGTGAGGACATGCTTTCAGGCCCTGTGTGTTTTTGTATTTTTTTTTTTAAGATCTAATGGCTTTATTCGAAAATTCATGAATCGGGCAAGCATCCCATCTAGGAAATAGAAAGGTGCTCCTATTTTTGTTTCTTGCCTCTGCTCTCTAGGTTCCTGAAAGGTGGGAGGAGTGGGGCGACAAGCCGTGCGATGTTAAGATGAAAGTCGGGTCAGAGCCCCTGCTGGACTGAGCCGAGCACCAGCCCCCACCACCAGAGGGCACCGGAGAACGGAAACAGGGCAACCTTGGGGGAGGAGTGGGAAAAGCACCCAAGGTCTCTGCGTCTCGCCGAACTACTCAGCCTGGCGTGGTGGGTCGACTCTGAAGCAATCCTGGAAGGGTGGGATGATAGAGCCCCAAGTAGGGGTCACTGCCAGCTGCCGAGTGGTGCCGTTGCGCTCTAACCCCGAGGGCTCAGGGCGGAGACGGGGATGCCTGGCAGCGGCTGAGAAGCCCTGGAAGGACAGGCTCCTTGTGATGTTCGGGGCCCCGGAGGCAGAGCCAGGAGAGCTGTCTGCGACTCCCACACCACGCTCCGTGTGACCTTCCTTCCCTTCCAGGATGGCGAGGTTTGTTTTTTCATCTGTACACGAAAGGGGTGGGGAGACTTGGTGGTACCCAGGTCCCTTCAGGCTCTGACCTCAGACTTGCCGCACCCTCCTCGCGGACGCCTGAAGACTGCAAAGTGGAGGACTGTGCACAGGGACCACAGAACTGAAAACAGCCGCTGTTTGCTCCCGCGGCGGCACTCCGCTGAATCAGCGCGCGACACGGAGAGCACAAACTCGCGCCCAGCTCGGACGGGCTTCTGGCCCCACTCGGGTCCCACTACCCAAATATCCCCACCTGAGTCCCCCACGGCTGGCTCGGGCATCTCCCCACCCAGGAAAGGGTGCGGAGTGAATAGGGTTTTCTGCGGTGGGTAGAGGGCTATGACTCTGACCCCAGCCTGCCTGAGAGGTCAACCGCACCGAGATGGACTCTCTCCATCCTCACGGTGCCGACCTTCGGCTCGCCAGTGGCTTCAACTCCATCCTGGACGCTGGCGATGGGGAACAGACGAGGGAGGCAGGGGCGCTCCGGGCTGGGTGTGGATCCACTCGGGGAGGCGGGCAATGGGCTCGGGCACTAGGGACGCGACCTCGTTCCAGTGACTGAAGCGTGTGGAACTGCCTCCACTTGGGGATCCCTGTACTCCCATTCCAGCCACATCCTCTCTCCACCCCCACCCCACCCCCCAGTCTGGCGAGCCTGGGCCCCGAAGGTTCAAGAAGTCAAGAGCCTGGAGAAATGCACTGTGCAAATATACTGACTTTATTCGTCTCCGGTCAGGAGCCTCACAGACATATTCAGGTAAAAAGATCGTTAAATAAACGCCGTCAGCCATCGCAATGCAAAAATAAATATCAATCCTCCGGCCACAGCAGCAGCAGCTGCTGCGCTGCGCCCCAAGTCCCATCCGCCGCGCCTAACAATTATAAAAGTGTTCAGCGAGAGTGTGTGGCGTGAGTGTGAACGAGTGTGTGCTGCGGGGCACGGTGGCGGAGCGGTGTGCAATACCGGAGTTGCAAACCCTGGGACAAGGGCGTGGAGCGGCCCCCCAGGAAGCCCCGGCAACGTGGGTGACTCTGCGCGGGCGCATCACCCCGCACACACGCACAGAGCGGAGTTCGTACTGGGCAGAGTTAAAAAATAAACATTTACAAGGGCAAACAAAGTGGCCCCCTTCCTGGCGTGCCCGGCCTCAGGGCGAGCGCAGCGCGGGGAGCGCTGGCCAGTTCCAAGCCTGGCGGGAGTCCAGGCGCATAGGGGCGGCGGTCCGGGTCCTCGGGGTCCCCGCGGCGCTGGCCCCGCCAAGGCTCCCCCACGGAGGCGCGCGAGTCCCCGCAGCCGGCGGCGCCCCTCACAGGGCTGAGTCGGAGTCGCTAGAGTCCAGGCTGTTCCTCAGTTTGCAGCTGCTGAGCTGCTCCCTCTGCAGCGACAGGCTCTGCGTGCTGCGGCGCAGGCACTCCAGGCTCTGCAGGAAGGACTTCTTGGCCTTCTCCTCCTCCATGGGAGACACCCCCTCCTCCTCCACCTCCTGGATCTCGTCGAAGGTCACCGGCTGCGTCTTGAAGCGGGACTGGCGCGGCCGCCGGAGCCGGCCCTTGCCCTTGGTCAGCTTGGCGGGCCGAACGGGCTGCGGGAACTCGTCGGCCAGGCACACGAAGTGCGGCATTACCGCCTGGTAGCTGGAGCAGATGCCCATCAGCTCGCTGGGCTTGGCGGCCGCCATGGCGCTGCCGGCGTCTTCGGGGCCGGGCGGCAGGGCGGCGGGGCTGTCCGGGGACGGCCGCTGCGCCGGGGCCCCCCGGGGGGCAGCAGCCTGGGGCTCGCCGGGTGGGGGATCCAAATCTGCTGTGGGGTGGCGGCGGCCCTCGCGGGCCCGGGTCGGCGCTCCTCGGGGTCGTGGACGGAAGGCCGGTCTGGGGGGGCGCGGGGCTCTCGGGTCGCTACTCCGCCGTGATCCCAGGCGCTCGCCTCCGCTGCTGCCGCCGTCTGCCCCGCGGCGGCGGCCCGCCGCTTATATAGCCTGCTCCTACCCACACGGCCGAGAGCTCGGATGACAGCGAATGCCTTTTAAAGCGTGCGCGCCCCGCGCCCTTCCGCCTGACGTCGCCCTGCCACTCTGGGAAAGTATCGGCCCTTTTCCCTGCGCCGCCTGCCCGCCACCAACCCCCGCTCCGGAAGGCAGGCCCCGCCCGCGGGGGCTCGAGAGCATCCGAAGCCCCGGGAGCTCGCGGCCCAGTCGGGGCGGCTGGGGGGCAGGGGTCTTAAGCTGTTACTGTCCGCTACGGGCTCCCCAAGTCTGTAGGAACCATGGCGGCCGGGGGCGCAGGTCCCCCTGCCCGTCCCTAGTCTCAGATGCACACACTCAAGGCCTGGTTTTTGTGCCTCGGGTTCTGCGCTGGGCTCGAGCGGCGGTGGCAGCAGTTGGCTGTCCTCACAGTGGGAACAGTCAGGGTACCCAGCTCCCCAGAACCGAGCTGGGGGGGTTGGGTTTCTTCTCTGCATCCTTGTTGTCACCCCCCTCCCCCCAACCTCATACACACACAGGCAAGCTCGAATACAAACAACCGATTATTCCGTTCTGGTTCTTCTCTTCCTTCCCTTTGTGTCGTCTTTACGTTTGTCTCCTCGCTACCCCACCCCCTCATGTCCCTCGGGCACCCCATTTACGCTCAGAGGGACACTTGGATATGCCACTAACAACAGCAACAGCAACAATAACAACTACCATCTGGAGAGCTGCACTCCAAGCCGGCCAGTGAGCTCTGTGTTACATCTATTACCTATTTAATCTTCCTATCAGCCCTGAGAGGTAACTGGTATTCTGCAACTTTTACACACGACAGAATGGAGGCACGGAGAGGTGCGGAACTGTCAGCACCTGGGGCCAACTCCAGAGTCCATGCTCCACAGTCCCCTGCTCAGGGTTGGTACCCACAGTGCCCCTGGGCTCCTAAGGGCAGGTCCCCCGCTGGGCGCCCCGACTCCCAAGCGGAAACTGTGAGCACTGCCCTGGGGTGCAAGGGCCTGAGGTGCCACACAGAGCAGTACCCCCTGCAGGCTCCCCACAGGGGCCACTGGGAAAGGAGGGAATTGTGGGGATTTGACCTCTATTCCTTCCATAGCCATTCAACGAAGATTCATTGAGAATTTCCTGTGTTCCAGCTCAGAAATATTCCTGCCCTCGTGGAAGTTACATTGGGGGGCGGGGGCGGCGGACAACAAGCAAGAAACAAGGACGTTCCCTGCGGGTGACATGATGGGGATGCAGGTGAAGGGATGCATGTGTGGGGAGGGGAAGGGGGGTGGCCAGGAAAGGTTTCTTAGTGTGTGTGACACTTTAGGTGACCCTGAAGGACAACAACTACACTAGAAAGTGCTTATAGCATGTGCCCTGCTCTGAATTACTTTTCACGCACCAACTCATAACTGCTCTGTGTAATCCTCTCAGCAACCCTGGGTAACAGCCACTCTTACCATCACCATTTACAGACAGGAGAACCAGGGCACGGGGAAGCCATTGTGAGCAACTTGCCCCAAGGTCTCACAGCTAGTAACCAGCAGCGCTGCGACTCAGACCCAGGCGTCTTGGCTCCTAACCCTCTCCTTATCCACTACACGGAATCCTTCTGCCCTGTGGGGGACGAAGAAGGATCAGTGTGTGCCCAAGTGAGGGCAGGGTGGTTTGGGCAGAGGGAACCAACCCCAGTGCAGAGGCCCCCAGGCAGGAATGAGCTTGGCTCATTCAGGGAAATCAAGAAAGCCTGTGTGGCTGAAGCAGAGGGGGAGAGGCCTCGCTGGCCCTGTTGAGGAGACAGCACTTTATTCTAAGGGCAATGGTAAGGCACTGGAGCTTAGAGCAGGGGAGCCGCACAACCAATTTATGTTTTTAAAAGCTCACTCTGGCTGCCCTGTGGAGAGTAGACTGGAAAGGGCCCAGGACGAAAGCAGGAGTCTGCTGAGAAGACCATTCTGTGACCCCAGATACAAGACACCGAAAGCCTGGATCAGGGTAAAGACAACGCAGGTATAGGGGAAGGGTCAGATTCGAGGTTCACCCGAAGGTGGGATTGGAAGGGTGCGCTGATGGAGTGGATTGGGGGAGTGTAGAATCAAGGCTGACTTTTACGTAGTCTGCTTTGTAAGTGTTAGATGGCAGTGCCACGGATTGAAGGGGAATGCCGTGGAGGGGAGGGCCACTGCAGAGTCTGCAGGCGGTCCTTCAAAATCCACTGCCCACCGGGGTGAGGCTTGAAATGCTCATATCAGAACTAGGTTATGTGAGGGAAAAATTAATTTCTATGATCTTAACGCCACGGTACTTCGGGGTTCCTTTAACAGCAGCATAGAAATACAGTCATGCACGATGTTTCTTCCTTGTGCAAACATCCCGGAGTGCACTTACACAAACCCGGCTGGCGTAGCCCGCTGCACACTCAGGCTACGCCCCTAGGCGACACGTCTGTACAGCACGTCACCCACAGTACAAAACAACATGAGGTCAAATCAAGCACAAGAGAAAACGAAGCGATCGAGAGACGTGGTAAACCCGAGATGTACGAGGCTGCTGGTGGCATAACACGCACACTCTTTTACAGCAAACTTGTTTCGTAAGTGAAAGAGTATCGGCAATAATGACAAAGGGTATAGTATAGGCAGTGAGTGCATAAAGCAGTAACACAGTCCTCTGTTACCGAGTAGGAGGCACTGTGCATGGGCGGCTGTGCCGTGACCGCTGGCAGCGCGGCGGGTTTGTTCACACCAGCAGCGCCACAAGCACACGAGGGACGTGTTGTGCTAAGTTGTTGCTGTGGCTACAACGTCTCTAGGCGATTGGGATTTTTCGGTTCCATTATAATTTTAGGGGACCACTGTCGTATACGCGGTAGTTTGTTGACCGAAATGTTGCTGTGCGGTACAGGACTGCCCTCTGGTATAGAAATCGGTACCAGGGAGGGGAAGCTGCCATGTACGACAACCCAAGAGCATGTGGCATTGGCTTAGGTGGCGAGCAATACGGAAACGAACGCTGCCAGGTGGAAGGCTGGCGACCCTTGTTACGCTGTGAGCAAGCATTTGTAAACACACTACCTGTGAAAATTTGGAACATAGACCACACACTTACTGAGCCTACCATTCTAGAAAAATGGCTGGAGGAGCCAAATCATTTGCATGTGTTGGCTGCTCAGTGATGCTTTTAGTAAGATATTACAAGAAAGAGATTGGCTAATTTGCAAGAAGAGATGGGCAGAAAAGGAGAATCCAGAAAACCGATGTCCTCAAGGGTGGAAAACCAACTGTTTTTGTCCACAGAGCAGGAGGTCGGGCTGTCGTGGCTCGGAGCCTACTCACAGCCCGTCTATTCGGCCAAACGCAAAGCCAAACAAAGGGATCCTGGATCCTATTAAGTGTGTCGTCTTGTCATTCAACTGAATATTTTTAAACTGCTGTAATTTCAGGTCTCTCTGTATTGACTTAGCATTGTCCTAACCAAGAGAAGTGTGTGTGTCCAGGTAGAGGACACTGGAACTCGGGGGAGAGAGAGGTGATGGACGGAGGAGGCAGTTTGGGAGTCACGGGGGTGCAGCCCACCTGCCAGACAGAGAAGAGCGGGAACCAGCCAACACTGGGACTCAGCCAAGGACCCAGCCCGCCAAAGACTGGGAGCACCAACAGCCAACAGGGGAACATGTCATATTCCAAGGGAAGGATGTTTCTAGAAGGAGGGAGATGATTAGAAGGGGAGTCAGGAGGTAGGTCCTACCTAGTGTGGCTCTACCTGCATGCACTGTGTGGCCTGAGACAAGCCACCCCTCTCTGCACCACAGAGGTTTCAGCTCCAATGCCACTTGCTCGGTGCAGCCTTCCCTGGCCATGCTATTTTAGGTTGCCCTCAGCCACCCTGTCCCCCTTTCCTTCCCAGCACACTCACCACAGCCTAAAAGGCCTTCTTATTACTTTGTTCCCATCGGTGTGGTCTGGCTTCCCCACCGGACTGCCAGTATCAGGCTCTGCCTTCCCCCAGCAGCCAGGTCGGGGTGGCAGCCAGCAGAAGCTCATGGCTCCTGCGGAGTGTTGCACCTGTGCCCTGCTCCTTGACCCTGCTCCCACAGTTCCCGGCACCACCACAGCTTCCTTTCCAACACGAACAGCTCCTCCAGACCCCAAACTCCCAGGCTGGGGGCTGGGATACCCTAGGCCACTCCTGTTACCGTCCCTGCCTAGATACCTTAGTCCCACTGCTGACCCTTCCTACCTACAGCTTCCTCCTGCTCAGGATGTCTCATGGGCGGCCCCAACACCAGGCAGCCTTCCACACTGTTTGTGCCCTCTGGAAGGAGTCAGCTGCGGGCTGCTGTCGGATTAGGAGAACACAGACCCAGATCTCAACCCTGCCTTGCCACAGGCCTGCTCTGGGACTTTGGGCAGGCCATACTGTCTGAGACTCAGTCTCTGAGCCTCAGAGTATAAGGCATGCCCCTGGGAGTCCGTGACCACTGCAAAGACAGCACCTAGCAAAGCGCCTGGCATGTCTTTAGCATGAAATGTGCATTCCTTTTGTTGTTGTTGTCTCATGCCCAAACCTATCCAGCGCCCGACGTAGTTGAGAAGATGTTAGGAAAAGGTGCCAAGAAGCTCCTGCTGCAGAGGGCGTTTGGGGGCTTGGGTGGCTTAACCTCTCTCCTCACTCACAACATACAAGAGGAAGCCAGGCAGAGAGACGTCTCCAGTCATGGAGGTTCAGGGGACCCACTGTGGGGTGTTACTGCCAGTGCCCAAAGGTGGTGCTAGGGGGCTTTAGGGGATACCAGCCTCTTTCAATAGACCCCCAACACACATGCCTCCCTTGCCCCAAAGGCTGCAGGAGCAAGTTCTTCCCCTCTGTAGGTTCATGGGGCAAGGGAGCCAGTGAGAACCACACATGTGAGCAGGGATGGGCAGATGGGAGGGGGGAGCCTGTCTCCCGCCCAGGCTTCTGGCCTGGTTCCTGTTGACCTCTGGCCTCGATGAGTTTGCAGGGGAAATGTGAGGTTTTCCAGGACAGGCTAAGTGGCCTCTCTTGGCCATCCCGGGTTTAGGGGGTGGCTATTAAAGGGGATGTAGGACAGTCCCTCTTCTCAGCAGGCCTGTATCCCTGGGACTAGAGAGGAGAGACATAGAAATGCCACCTGTTGAACACCTACTATGTGCCTGGCACTGTGCCAATGATGCATAGCACCTGCCTCACCTAAATCACTCTCACGGCATCCTTTGAGGTGGACCCTAGTATCATCCCTGTTTTAGACATGTGAACTCAGGGTGCTTTGTGGCTTACCAGGGTCACCTCAGGGCCAGGTGCTGAGGCTGGTGCTTGTGGGCAGGCCTGCCTGACTCCAAAATCAGAGCTCAGCACTTGTACCACCCATCTTGCTGTCCCTCGGAAGTGACGGGAACAGCACCGGACTGGATAGAAGTCAGTCACCGAGGCTCCATCTGCCCCATACTCCGAGGCCTTGAACCAGCTGCTTCCCATCCCTTAGCCTCAGTTTCCCCATCTGTGAAGTTAGGAGGCTAGGCTCTGATTTACTGGGAGGCCTCTCCAGCTCCAATATTCTAGAATCCTCAGGAGGATGCGGGGATGAGGGGACCCATTCACAGGAAGCAGACACTTCCTCTTGGGCCCGGGAGTGGTAAGCAGCCTGGGCTGAGGCTGCGGGGGAGGCTTGATTGCACGGAGGGGCCGCTGGGGGAGCAGATGGGGCAGGAAGATGGCAGAAGACCAGGGAGGGGCTTGTGCCTCTACCTCCTCCACCATTCCCACCCACACTTTGGCTTTTGGGCAGAGCCACGTTTTGAAAAAAGCAACTCCAGTTCTTCAGCTATTAGCAGGGCTGTTTCCAAGGGAGCCTGCAGTGCCCGGGCTGGGTCAGGCGGGAGCAGGGATGCCCCGTCCGTCCTGGCATGCAGACAGGCAGGGAGCCACAGAGGCCGCAGAGCCAGGTGGGAGGCCTCAGCCAGGCAGTTCTGCTCGCAAGCGCTCCCTTGCTTCCTGGGGGGGTGGGATGGCAGAGGGTAAGGAGACAAGAGGGCGAGGCCCCTTCCTGTGGCTGCTCTGCCATCCTGGCACAGACCTACTGCCGGCTAGATGCCTTGGTCAGCTGGCTGTCCCCTCACACTCACTCAGAAGTCTCTCCAGAGGGCAGCCCAGGCCTCCAAGTGCTCATGAGGTGGAGGTTATTCTGATGTTGGTGTCCGCGTCAACATGCACTTTGGGCGGGTGCTGCCCAGCCACCGTGAGTGGCACCTTCAGGTGTGTGGGGGTGCAATGAGAATGTGAATGGGGCATGAGGGAAGGGGAACGGCCAGCAACAAACAGTGTCCACAGCAGTCGAGCAACAGCGCCTTCCCGGGGGGTCCTGCCTCCTGGCCCCGGCTCACCTCCTGCTGGAGCCCGCTCTCCCCCTCAGCGGGCCCTCCACACAAAGCCAGTGACTTCAGCATCCTACCAACTGCTTCTGCCTCACTCAGAATTAGCACTTCGTCTGGTACGACTGTGAGCAAAAGTGTTTTGATAATTTTGCTGGAGGGTTGCCATGACAATCTCCAGCAAGCTCCAAGAGGGGGTGTCAGTGTGTGCACAGGAGGGAGAGAGACAGAGGAAGAGAGTCCGAGAGCCTCGGGTAGGGAGAGACAGAGGAAGGGAGAGGACCCAGGGAGAACCCCAGTGAAAGCCCCAAATTGGACCTGCAGCCTCCGTTGGCCCCACCCTGATGGCCCCATTCATGCTGAGATGAGCTCACTGTCTAATCTGGGCTTTGCTGTAGGCTGTGTAGCGGGCCGGCAGGGCTGGTCCCACAGGGAGAAGTACCCTGGCACCCCCCACTCCCAGGATGAGACCCAGGACACCAAGCTGGAGTGGCGGCAGGGAGATTGTTAAGGACGCCCAGGAGCCAGAGCCCAGGGAAACCTAAGAACCATGCCCCTCCTGCGGGCCTGGCTATGCTGATGGGAATGACAGCAGCCCACTTCCCAGGTGAGGCAGGCTTCCTGGTGCAGCTCCGGTAGCCCAGGGTCTGTGGCTCGGTCCTTCCCTCACACTTTCTCACAGGCCTGAGGGTCCCTCCCCTGGGATACTGGTCTGGGAATCACTAAGGGGAAGGATAAGATCCTGCACAATCTGCGGCCCTAGACCTTTGCAACATACTCTCCCCTCTGTGACTTCAGCACAGCTGGAATATCTCTGCTGTCTGTTGAGATGAGGACAGAAAGGCCCAGAGAGGGGAGGGAACTAAATCAAGGTCACACAGCAAACAGCCAGGCAGGGGGCAGAGTAAGGAGGGAAGCCAGTCCTGGACTCTACCCCAGTCACTGCCCTCAGGGAGACAGGTTCTGTGGAAGGAGTCCATCTGGCACTACCCCGCATGGATGGACAGGGAGACGGGCCCAGAGACACGCCCGGGCCAGTAAACATAAAGCCAGAACCCGCAGCCTCAGATCCCGAGACATTTCACTGCCTCTATGGAACCACAAGCCAGGTCCATGTGTCCCATGAACAAGCCCCAGGGACTTATTTAGGTCCCAATGTAAAGCGTCAGCCTCTGCCTGGGAAGAAGAGGCTCCTGGTTATTGGCAGGGCAGAGCAGAGGGCAGCTGGAGCTGGCCAGGAACAGAAGAGCAAGGTCAGAGGCTTGACAAGTTCCAGGTCCAGAAGGCAGCCTGGCAGAAGGCTGCCCAGCCTGTGCTACTCGATCTGTATGGCCTTGGGCAAGTCACTGTGGCTGTCAAAGCCCCAGTTTCCATAGCGACGGAGAGCTAGTGTGCACAGGAGCCCTTGGAGAAACTGCGTTCCAAGTTCTGGGAAGCAGCTGCACCCAAAGAGTAGTCCCTGAGGACGGAGGAGCCCTCAAGCCTGTCTCCGGCTGGGCTCGGATCTACCTTTCAATTGTATACCACCATGGGGTGGGGGTGGGGGGGGACCGAAAAGAAAGTGCCGTGGGCTCTGAAGGCAGATGCAAAGATGACTTTCATGCAGCCTTGGTAATGGGCAGCAACCTGAGAATAAACAGAACCCCTGCTCGAATCCCCTGGGTCTGGTGTTTGCTAGAAAGTTCTTCTCGCTGCCTTGTGATTGTGGAAGTTTTGTGCCTGCCCTGTCCTTCTCTCGGGGTGGTGGTTATAAGGACCAGACCAGATGATTTCTAAGAACATTCTGAACAAAAACCCTGTAGAAGGGTGAATTTTTAACCAGATTCCGAGAACTTAAGAGTTAAAAGATGCTGTGTCACGCAACATGTTCTGAGCCTCGCCTCAAGACAGGGCACCCCATCGGCCTTGGAAATAGCCACTGGCCCGTTTGGGGGGCCCAGGGTCTCCCTTCTCCTGGAGACCTGCCTGTTTTCCTTCTCAGACGTGGCTTCAGACAGCCCAGTAGACACCGGGGACCTGCTGTGCCTGAGTCTCTTTGCCCATTTTGGACATGTTGGGGGTGGGATTATTCCCAGGGCCCCCAACTTAAGGCAGCCTCTCTTTGATGTTGCCCTGCCAGTCAATAGCTGCCATTGCCCCAGCTGTCCCCTCACAGGGACAACAGCGAGATGGGATGTAACAGAGAATGAGTTTATTTGGAGCACCTATGTCACGCCAGCCACGGACACACAACACTTTCATCAATCACACCAGTAAGTTTATCCTCTGAGACAGGTGGTGTTATCGTCGAGTTTTGGTTGAGGCAGTAGGCTCAGAGATGTTAGGGAACTTTCCCAAAGCCACACAGCCAGGCAGAGACGGAGCTGGGATTTGATCCCAGGCCTGTCGGTTGCCAAAGCTCTTCTTATCCATCGGCAGCTCCCACAATGGTGACCCCTGGAGCTGTGCAGGGAGGGGTTCAGTGGGAGGATGGACAGGGCGCAGAGTCTGGACTTCTAACTGGGAGCCAGGCTCTACTTCCCAACAACTTTTCCAGACAGAAGGTCGGTGTCCCAGCCCACACAACAGTCAGGGTGTGGTGGGACAGGGGAGTGTGGATGACATCCAAACCCGTGCCTTCTCCCGGGCAGGTGACGCCCCAGCCCTCCAGCGGCAGCAGGCAGTTCCCAGACAGGGGCCGAGCCAGGGCCTCACACCTGGAGCTGAACTGGGGCAGGAGCAGCCTGCTCCAGCAGCCCGACCACACCTTCAGCCAGGAGGCCCCCAGCGTCTGGGATTGGAGACCGCTGCTTGCAGATACAAAGCACAAAACCACAAGGCTCGGCTGACGGGGGTCGTGAGGCCAGAGGAAATGGAGCAGAACTGCTGGCTGCCAGAGCAGGAAGGAACCTTCCAGATGAGCTGGGTCAGAGTTTTCAGACCAAGGAGTGTGACTCATTAGTGGGCTGTTGAATTGGTTAGGGAGCCATGACTGGCATTTTTAAATGATGTACAATGAAACTGAAAATATCAGAGTAAACACAGGGAATAAAGTATTGTTTTACGAAGCTTTAGTTTTAGTTAAATGTATGTATGCAAACTTTTTTTCTCTTTTTTTTATTTCTTATTTTACTCTGGGTTGTAGTCAATAAAGCTACAAAAAACATGAAGTTGGTTCAACCTCTGTATTTTGAAGATGGAAAAACTGGGGCCAAGGTCAGGGAAAGGCTTTGCTCAGGGGTCACAGGCAGGGTGAGAGCCCAGACGGCTCTCTGATGCTGGGACCCGGCTGGCCTCAGCACCCCTGGCTGCCTTCCGGGGACCCAAGTTCTTCCTCAGCTTTTCATCTTAGCCGCCACTGGCCTTGCCATCATATTTGCTGTGCCCACGCTAGGGCAGGAAGAGCCCAGTGCCCCATGGGGTGGGAGACATGATGGGGGTGTGGTGACAGAACATTCTCAGGTCCTCCTTCCTCTTGGCTCTATCTCCTCTGGCTCTTTCTCTGCCTCCTTTTGGCGCCCCCGCTCCTCTGTGGGAACACCCTTCCACACTCCCTCCCGTCTGCCTCCTCCATGGCCTTGTGCAGCCGCAGCCTCCCAGTCTCTCTTGGCCAGGCTGGGCCCTCTCCCCCACAAGGCCTTGTCCTACTTGTCCTAGACCCGTTGACACACAAGTCACTCCATCTCCACTGCAGTGAGATCTGCCCAGAGCCGCTGGTGAGCACCCCCTGCCCCCCAGGTGGGAGGACTTCCTTCACAACTACGCACTGTTTGATAGTAACAGCTACAGTACTAAGACAGACGGACACGGTCACACTCAATTCTTACAACAACTCTGGTTTTTTCTCAGGCTGAGAGATTTGCCAAAGGCAGTGAGTGGAGGAGCCAGGCTCTAGACCCCAGCCTGTATGGCACCAATGTTCACACCTCAGCCCCACCCACCTGGCTGACCCCTGGCAGCCTTTCCACCAAAGCATCCGGTTGGGGGGTGGGGAATGACGGTATGGGGAAGGGGGTGTATCTCCTACTTTAAGCTGCAATAAGGAAAGGAACACTCCCACCCCAGGAGGGAAGAGCATAGGAGAGACAACACCCACCCTTCTCCCAGGCCCCCGACTCTTTCCCAGAGAGGACACTGACTTCTCCGATGACGACTGTGGGAAGGCACTGGGTCGTGGGAGTCCTCTCCTGCCCACTTTCAGATCTGTCTGCCTGCAGACAGTGTGGTTGCTGCCCAGCTCCTGAGTCCCCCACCTGGGAGGGGGACACCTGGGAAGGGCTGCTGTCTGCCTGTGCTCCCCACCGGCAGGCTCGGTGGGTCCTGGCAATGCTCCTGGCAGTGGGCAGGGATGGGCAGGCTGTGCTGTTTCCTCGAACAGGGTGTCCCACAGCCTGCATGTGGTGAGCGAGGATCAAGAAGTCTGACTGTGGTCATGGATATAAGCCAGGATCCCTCATCCACCTTTGCCAGTAATAACACTGATATTTTGACCTCATAGCTGAGTCCGGTGTTTGTTTTTCTTTTGCTTCAGCACTTGTGGGGAGGAGGGGTGTCACCAGCACCAGGAAACCCAGACCACGTGCACAGGTATCTCTGCCTGGGCTCCTGTCATGGCCTCCCACAGGTCTTCTCACTCCACTCCCATCCACTCTCTCCCTCCGAATAAGTAAATTTCCCTAAAAGTCACCCTCTGGGCTCTCACTGGCCCCCCACCACCAGAGCCTTCTGCCTGAGATGTCTCCAGGGCCTGACTTCACTTCTGATGTCTCCACTTCTTCTCACTGTCTCTCCTCCAGCTCAGCACCCCTACACAAGCCCTGTACACAAGCCACCTAGGGCCCCTAATGTTCATAAGCCTTCATGATGTCACTGTGCAAGGTCCTCCTCCCCATTCTCCAAGTGCCTCCTCCACCATGCAGTCTTCCCTGATTACCCTCCCTAAATTCCATCTCATGTTCCTCAAACTCCTGTAGCTTTCATTGTCTGGACCCCTCATTTCACATTCACTTTGTCACTGAGGTTTTTCAAATGTGTGTCTCATTTTCTTAACAAATGACACAAAATATAACAATGCTAATGCTGGCTAAGGTGTACTGAGTGCTTGCTTACTCTGTGCAGGGCATGGGACAGCTTCTCCTTCAAGGAGAAGAGCTTTGCAGAACCCTGAGTGCAGGGCCTGCCGCGTTATCGGTGCTCAAAGCACAGCAGGAGATTTTCAGATGCGCCCAAACACTTGGTAGGAGAAAAAGTTGGCACAACCTCACTGGCAAGCCATTTACATTACAAATTCAAGGCCTTAAATAATATGTGCAGCCTCCCGAATCTGGGCCAGGCCCCCACTTTTAGAAACCTGCTCTGAGAAGCAATAATAGATGTGCACAGGGGCTTAGGTGCAGGACGGCCGCAGGGGTGGAGGGGCTGTGCTTCTGTTCGGCTGTAAAACGGGGATAAAGGGAGCCCCTAGTCCATGGACTGCTGTGAAGGGTAATAAACCATGAGTTAATCCATATAAAGCACTTAACACAGTGCCAAGCACCATATTCAGACCCTATAAAAAAGTTACTTCTTTTTAAAAAAGATATTTATTTATCTATTTATTTTAGAGAGAGGGGAAGGGAGGGAGAAAGAGAGAAACATCAGTGCTGAGAAACATCGGTCAGTTGCCCCTGCACGCGCCCCGACCTGGGACGGATCCCGAAACCCAGGCCAGTGTCCTGAATTGAACCAATTGAACTGGTGACCTCTTGCTTTGCAGGATGACACGCAACCAACTGGGCCATGCTGGCAGGGGTGGTACTTCTTTTTACTATTTAAATTGAGGTCTGAATGAGGCCAAATCCTGGGCTCTTAGCTATAACACCACCCTGCCTCCTACCATCCTCCCTCATGATTTCCAAAATCAGCACAACAGTCACTAATAACAAAAACACCAACATCAACAATGGTCGAAAGATCCAACACAAGGGGACCCACCTGGTTACATAACGACATAGACAGCACTATGCGGCCACTCCAAACCACGTTATGGTACAATAATTACTGCCGTGCCCAACGTACAAAGTACGCAGAAAAGGGCCCCAAGAGGATGAGCGTGGTGTGAAGTTACTTCCTTTCAAGTAAACAGACGTTTAGAAAGAAATACCCTGCAAAAGGCAAAGACTTGTCATCTCTGGCTTGTAAAGTTACAAATGACTCTGTTTTCTTTTCACCTTTCTTTTTAACTTCTTGCGAAGGACACACAACTCCTTTTGTGACTAGTAATAAAAACGAATCTTGAGAAAGAAAAATAAAAGCCACGCCGGTTGACTTCCACCAGTAAATGCAGGGATCGTGTCTTCCTTTCAAACCCCCCACTGCACCTCACACGCCATCTGTGGACACAAAAGCCCTGCTCTCGACCAGAACTCCAGCCTGGCAATCTTGTTTAACCTTCCAGGCCAAGGCGTTCTGTACAGAATTTTGAAATGGCCTGCAAGGACAAGAAAACAATGTGACCTGCGGGATGCATCTGGGCGGGGGGTGTGGGGGAAGAGGAGATGGCATTAGGCCAGGGCAGTGCATTAGGAGACCAATTACCTGGGGAGCATGTGGCGGGGCTGCTGAGAGCGCGCTGAGCCTCAATGTGAGGCCACTTTGGCATCTGGGAGCTCTCTCTGGCTTGTTTTAGAGAGCTTCCCAGGAGATGCTTAAGTGCAGCTGGATCTTAATATGATCAGCCTCACTCGGGAACAATTTTCATTTTGCCCAAAGCCTCTGGGCCTATGCTTGCTAAATGCCACAGAGCACCAGGGGAGCCTGCCAAGGGGAAGGGCGGGGTCACAGGGCCATCGGTCAGCCAGACGGTCCCACCCAACATGAGCATTAGGGTTGGGGGTAGCAGGGCACGTGGAACGTCCGGCTTAAACAACTACATCACTAAGCACATTACCGTCAGGCACATTACAATCATGCTCCTGACAGTCACGAGACGTCGGAGATGTGGCTGCTTCTGCGTCCACTTCACAGCTGAGGAGACTGAGGCTTGGGGGCTGGCTGACTGGTCCAGGTGGCTCAGCGAGGAAGGGCAGAGTGGGAGTGGAGTCCAGGTCTGCCGGACTCAAGCTGAGGCTCTCTCCACACGGCCTCTGGCAGTAATTCTGACAGACGCGGAGGCTGGGCAGGGATGGGGGTGTCCTAGCTGCTCCCTAATTTCACCGGGGCAGGCAGCACTGTGACTCTAAGAGAGGCCTGTCCCTCCACCCCCACCCCCGGGGCAAAGGCAAACCTGGGCCAGGCTTGCATGAAGCTGTCTGAGTTGTCCAGCTAACTCCCCTCGTCCACCGGTGCAGAGCTCAGCCTGCACTGCTTGGGCAGGAGGCTGCCGCCTCAGGCTGCAGCAGGGATCCCTGCCGCACATCGAGCCGGCGGGGAGACTGCCAATACCACTCCGCGTAGGGCGGCCCCAGTGGGCACTGTGCTCTTCAGGGGCTGTCTGTGCCCATGTCCTCTCTTGTCACCAGGTTCTGCTTTTAGCTGGTCGGACCTCAGAGGAAGTCACAGAACCTCAGCCGGGTGGGAAGCACACGGGGCTAGCACCTGATTTGGGCCTTCATGCCCTACGTGGCCCTTGGGTAAGGCCTTTACTCTCCAGCCTCAGCTTTCTCATCTGTCCAATGGGGCAGGTAGTCCCTAACCTACGCCCTGACAGGACTTTGGGGCAAAAAAGGGCACGGCATGCCCTCTCTGGCACACCCCTCCTGGCATAGGGAAGCCTGGGGGAGGGGGAGGCCCTGGGAGGTGAGCCACATATTCAGACTCCCCCTGATTTTCACCCCCAGGCTGGCTGTCTTCCTTTCTCCTTCAGTCTGGGTAAATAAAGGCTAATGCCTAAAGTGTGTGTGTGGTGGGGGGAAGGGGGTGGAGATGTCAGGAAGAAATGGGTGGCTAATCCCTTGATACATTTTCAGAGAAAACATTCCGGAAAAGTTTAATTAACGAGGGCATGAGGAAGACACTTCCCTGGGGCTCCTCTCCTCTCCCTGACTCTCCTGCCTGGGTGGTCCCTGCAGCCTAAATACCCCTAGGCCAGAGTTTGGGAAGCCCCCTGTGACATCCTTCATCCACCCATCCCACCAAGATTCTTCAGAAAGGGAGGATACAGCCCCCAACCAGAGTCGCCTTCGGGGGGTGTAGATTCCCTTCTTAGATGGTCTCGCCCATGCCAACTCCCCAAGCACCGATAAGGAGGGCAGCGGCTCAGACTTAGCCATTGGAGAGCCCATGGAGAGGCCTGGGGAGCGCCTTCCTGTTTTAGCCTCTCAGGAGGACAGGGCAGAAAGCCCTTCTGTCTCCACCACTAACTGCAACAGGAAAGGTTTTGGCCAGATCCAGTGGTGAGGCACCTGGATCATTACAGGCTCTGCGTGGCAGGTGCTTGTCTCCAGGTGCTCACCCACGCCTTCCTGCAGGGGGCATATAACTGCAATCCACTCACATGGCCCTCGGCCCTCTAGAGCCTGGGTCAGCCCGCCCCTTCCTCCAACCTTTCACCCCATGGAGAGAAGCTTCCAGGCTCCCAGGCAAGGACTGGAGTCTCTACCATTGCTTCCCAGCAAAAGAGCCAAGAAAACACAGTCCTTCCAGCCCCAGAGAACTCTGGCTCCTGCTGCCCCCAATGCCTGGGGCCAGGGCTGGAGGAGGCCCAGAGACCACAGACTGCCTGCTGACAAGTAACCGAGCGGGACCCTCCCAGCCCTCCCGGGACACCTGATCTCAAGATCCGACCAATCCTCTAGGACCCTCGGTGTCATCATCTATTAAAAGACACAACACAACCACCTACCTCACAGAGCCACCTTTAGGAATAGATCAGACTATAGATGTAACAGGTCCCAGGAGTAAACTCTACACTCCTTCCTGGTTTTCACCTTTCCTTCCCTTTCAGAAACCTGGAATTTGCATCCAGAATTAAAAGCTACCTGGGGCAGAGGCTCGGATCCTGCCTAACTGGGCCACACTCCCAGAGGCCAAATGAGAAATAGGGACTTTCCCTGGAGTCCAGGGAGTGTGATGTCACATTACTATGCTGGGGGGGGGGGGGGGACAGCACAGAAATAAGTATAATGACAATGCTGTCACACATACTTTGGTCAGCTCCCAGTTCGCTCATTTGACAAAATAATCTTTTAGGTAATGCTGGCTGCAAGGGTACTGCCTAATTTGTCCCGTTTCCCTACACTGCTCTTAGGTGCAGGCCCCCGGGCCCAGCTCCACGCTGAAAAGCAGCCCAGCCCAGCGCCTGTAGTTCGGCACAGCAGGAAAAGGCACCAGCTGGAAAAGGCACCTTTGGTCTGTGAGCCACTCTTAATAAACACATCATTCCCCTGTTGAGCCCAGACACAGAAACAGCTGACCTAAGACTGGATTCCAGCAGCACAAAACTGACAGGGGCCTCACGTGGGGGCTCCTTCCAGAGAAAAGGGGGCGGAGGGAAAAGGACCACTGTAGACTGGGTCTCTCTGAGCAGAGCGTGTGGGTGGAACCATGTATAAGTAAAGTCTTAAACAAACAGAATGCATCACTATGGAAACATTTGGCTTTTTCAAAGGCATTGTTAAGAAAAATTATCAAGAATTCAGATTCAACACTACAAGTGTTTATGACCAGAAAAGGCAAAGCAGGTCTCAGATACTCTGCCTCCCAGTAAAAGCTGCCAGAATTCAAGGAAGAAACTCCCATGGGCAGGGGCCCTTAGTATGTCAGGGCTTGCTCTAAGCCCCCCTACCAGAGCATTCTGCCCATCACGGCGCCCACTTAACTCCTGGGGTGGCCGCGACACAATTCGAGAGGTGTCACTCACGGACCAGATCCAGGCAGACCTGCCATGCACTAGGGCAGGGTCACTTCAGCCACAAAGGCAGCAGGGAGAGAGCCACCAGGAAATGGCAGGTTTGTGAGCTGTGACCCGCACTCACTAGGAGCCGCCAGTGCCACCTGAGTGTGTAGCCCCGTGACAGTGCGGGTCCGGAGCTCCGTACGGGGGCACAATCCGGTGCTAGGTGACCCGAGCCACGCTCTCAGGCTGTCTGCTGACTGGTGCCGTGAAGCATTGTGAAGAAGCCCGACACTGAGTGTGGACGCCATTCGGTCCCCAAATGTACTCACAGGTAGAAAGAAGGGAGGAAGGGACCATTTACCCACCTCTGACAGTTTCTTGGATATGGTCAAGAAGCGCTCTTGAGTAACTTGCCAGGAAGGTTGGAAAAGACCTTGTCTAAGTTGCCAGAGACTAGATACTGTCCCTGCTGTACCGTGCCCACCCCCCCGCCCCGCCACTGTGAGCTTCCCAGGTAAAATGACCAAGGTGGCAGCACAGTTTCTGACTGGGAGATGCTAAATTGAATAGAAGAGATGAGGTAAGACGCCTGCCTTGATGCACAGGAAAGCCAGGGAACAAACACGGCGGCTGGGCAGTCAGCTCTGCCGGCAGGTACTGGGTGGGTGGCAGGCTCGCCAGCTTTGCAAGCGCAAGCCCTGAGGCTCAGGGTTCCAGGGAGGCTGAGTAGACTATTCCGCCTAAATTCAGTATGGCAGAGGCAAAAAAGCAGTTTAGGGTTTAGCCTGTCATTTGAATTCTGGTTCTGCCATTTTATAAGTCCTGTCAAATTTCTGAAGCACTTGGAGACTCAGTTGCCTGGTCTCTACCCTGGAAACGGTATCTGTCTTGCAGGGCTGTGGAGAAGATTGGGACTAGGTATAAAAAGGACACTGTGTGGTGGGTTATCAAAGCTCAAAAAAAGGGCAGCTAAAAACAAAGCATTTTTTCCTCGAGCTACAGCCATCGTATTTGCTTCCTCTGCTTTACGGGTCATGGCGGTGAAAACAGCTTCCCCCTCATTCCTAGCTGACATCTACCGCGGAGGAGACCCGGCAGCAGGCTGGCCTTGCAGTCCCTGAGCGTGGCCGCCCTTCTCCGGGGCCTGCGATTCCTGTCTGGCCCTGCGCCCTGCCCTATTACTCTGGCCACTGTCTACTTCCCTTTTCAGAAGGGATGTTACTTTAGTAGTGGGAAACGGCAGCGCTGGCACTTGAGAGCAAGAGACAAAACCCAAGACTGCTCTCTCAGATGCAGAGACCCGGGTGGTGGCCTCAGCTGTCTGCTGTCCAGTAGGAATTGGCTTCCCTGACAGACGTGGCCCCGAGGAGCGAAGAGATCCAATCTGCAGCTGACGCAGGGGAGGTCAGGACCCTACATTAGGAGGGCTGCTGTAAGACTTGGAACCATCTGCCAGTCCTTTCGTGTCTGGGAATGGAAGAGGAATTTCCCAGTATCGTGTATCCAACTCATAACCAAAACTGGCTGTGCCACGCTGGCCAGGTTTTGTCTGTTTTAATAGAAAAGCTAGGAAGTAGATAGAGGTTTTATTTTTCTGGTGATTTGTACCTCCCTCACAGGAAGTCTTGGTATGATGCTCATGTTTCATAAGCCATTTGGGATTTCTGAGAGAAAGGAGCTGTACACATGCAACAACATTAAAAAAAAAAAAAAAAGAAAAGAAAAAGAAAAGGTGGAGGGACTCCCCTGCGAGAAGCCCGCGGGCTTGTTGGAGAGCTTGTCAGAGAGCAGAGCCTGGCCAGGCATGGCGTTATAGCTGAGTCCTGGGGAAGAGCCTGCCTAGTCTTTGGCACTTGGCCATGATCGTGGAATCATCAATCTTGCAGCATGGAATGGAAACAAGATCAAGAGCAAGAAGATCTCTGTAAATTTCCCCCCCCCAGGCAGTGAGGGAAACTCTAACTTCTTGCCCTGTTTTCTTTCTCTCAGGTTTTCCTTAGGTTTTCCCTCAGGTTTTGGGTTGGAATTCGTCTGGCGCAACGCCCCTACGTCAAGAGGTCAAGACAACACGTGCTCCTATGATGCAATGAGGGGCAGCCACTCTGTTCTGTTTTGGGAACCTCAGTGACCTCACGGACTCAACCTTGCATCTCGGAAACTTGTATCTAGGAGAACACTGAGTCAGAAGAAAGCCTTAGTCACTAGGCTGCTGCCATCTAAAGCGAGGAGAACTATTAGGTAACTGGGTCCATCCCCTACAGAATTGCTCTGGCTTCGATCTGGCTTGGGTTGAGATGACTAATTCTCTAGGGGAAACGAATTTATGTGGAACAGCTGTCATTAGCAGGGCATTAATTTCTCATGACATCAGTCAAGTATTCCTCCCTTTGAGGGGACAGTTTTCTCCTGTATTACAAGTAGGTCCAGGCTTGGAGATGGCCAACCTAGAGAACCTAGAGAACACGGCCTTCCATCTTTATTCCCAGGCCTGCAACCTGACTGAGCGCCCTGGGAAGACTGACAGGGAAGGACAGAGTTAAACACAGTGCTTCCAGAATATGCAGCTTTCCGTTACAATAGCACATGAGCCAAAATGTTAAGGAGTCCAGGCCAACTTCAGCAAAGCTCTGTGAAACCACCTCTGTTTGGGTTTCAGCAGCTGTCTGCCTACGGAAGGCTCCAGAGTCCCTGACGCATGTTAACATCTCCACTTCACTTAAGTCACGAGGGGCAAACACACGTGGATTTATACCAGGGGCAAAGGCAATTCATTTTTCTTCAAACAAAGCAGGGGACAGCAGGAGAAAAACTGCTTATGGACGGAATCATCTGTGAGCACAGCCACAGTAATTTGCCTAAACAACATATGTGACTTCAAGATGTGATTAGGGATTACTGTTTCCACAGTAAACATATTATGAACATGAACTGCTGGCTGGCACTTAACAGGGGTCTAACCTAGGAGGTCAATTCCACCCTCGTCTTCCAAACAGCAGGGCCAGGGGATCAGCTGGACCAGCCTCTCGAAGTTTCCTCGCAGTGCACGGCTTGCTCGGTCTCAGCACGGCTTCTCTCTCAAAGACTCCCGTCACCCGTGCACCCCTCCGGGGTCCGCGTAGACAGTCCGGAAGGTCAGGTTTATTCTCGGCTCTCTAGAGTGGTACTCTTTGGGCACCCGATGCTGAATGGAAATAGAAATGACTTTGACATAAATACACACACATTTTTACTTCAAAGCCATGGGAAGCTTATTTATGAGCACATACACATATTTCTATTTTATCCTCACTTAAATGAGCAGCAGTAAGATCTTTAGAGTCATGGAGAAAGGTCTTCTCCTCTTCTTCTCTGAAACAAACCCCACACCACTCTCACCACAAGATGCCAACAGAAGACATGGGGCTCTGCTCTCACGCTCAGTGTTCTCGCATCAATTTGTACACTTTAAAACTGACCTGCCTGGCCCTGCCTGGGGTGGCTCAGTTGGTCGGAGCTTCGTCCCATAACCAAAGGTTGCAGGTTTGATTCCTGTCAGGGCACCTACCTAGGTCGCAGGTTTGATCCCCAATCCCTGGTCTGGGTACAAACGGGTGGCTACCAATCGGTGCTTCCCTCTCACACTGATGTTTCTCACCCTCCCTTCCTCTCTCTCTCAAAGCAATGAAAAAATGCCCTTGGGTGAAGATCAAAAAAAACTGACCCGCCTTTAAGATGGCCTGGTCTAAGCCTTGGAGCTATGCGGCTCAATATGCCCGTCACTGGTGCTCTGAGGCTACCGGGGTTAAACTCAGTCCCTCAGCAAACGGGCCACATTTCAAGACACCCACAGTCACGGTGTCTAGAGGCCGCTGCGCTGGGCTGCACAGACATCAGTTACCTCCGTCGCTGCAGACAGTTCCATGGGCACCGCCCCGGTCTGACTGTCGGCGGTACCAACACTCCTTGGCAATAATGTCACTTTACTGCCTCTTGCTCATTATAAAAGCAACTTGCTTTGCACCACGTTTACTACAGAAATGAATTACCGTAAGTCAGTCAGGAAGCTGCCTCCACATGAGAGCGAGTCCACATTACGTGCGTGTTCTCACCTGCCAGTCAGCTTGCGTAGCTCCTTCCATGACTAACAGGGTCCCGTGGCCCAGGGGTATCTTCACTCGCTCCACGTATGTGTAGTCCCCATTCTCCTCCTAGAAAACAGCATTCGCTGCACTGAATTGTGCGGTCAAGATGCACCAGAACGTGACTCTGGTCAAAGAAACGGACACCTGTCCTTGGCCCCACCGTGGGGGTCCCTGCCTGGCTCTGTCACTTGGCAGCTGTTTGGACTCAGGCCAGTTATTCCACCTCTCTGTACCTCAATTTATTCCTTGTAAAACGGGGACGATGACCGCACCTGCCACACGGGGCTGTTGTGAGCCTCAGCTGATAAAGGATGTGGCGATCACTCGGAGACCGGCACAAAGCACGTCGCTGGAAGTGCTAGCTGTTGTTATACCAGCATCCAAAATGCCAAAAAGCCCATTCTGGCCCATAAGAGAATGAAAACTCACTTATATAAGAAGTCTTTACATCTGCTTTACACCGCGCTCTGTCTCTCACATAGCGTGGGAAAATGGGCTTTCAAACTAGACAGGGGACGGTGATTTCTGATCGCCTTCACAACGCCTGCTAATTCGCTCACAGGTACCGAGGTGAAAACCAGTCACAACTCTTCCTACAGCCCTTTGGTGTTCTGGAGATACATTCCTGTCCCAGAGCAGTCGGCAGCAGATTTTCTCAGAGAAGTGAGCTCTGGCTAGACCAGAACAGTGTTGCAAACGAGACTGGATGTTCAAGTCTTGGAAAATGGATCACAATTCCTGAACACTCAGGACACCCATGCCTGGTACTTTACATTGGCCCTTTCTTCCAGAGAGCTCCACTTCTCGTCCTGTCCAATACTGCTACAAAGCTCCACGGCACGGCCTGCAGAGAACCCACCAGGTGTGGCGTGACTCCTCCTGCACAGCTGACGGGTGCGTCACACAACTTCCTTGCTCACAGCAACAAAGAGCATGTTGAGAGCTGAGACTGGGTCAGAGTTGAGCTTCCCGATTTCTTCATCTCTATTCTGGGCAGATCTATCCATTCCTATGCTTCACTTCCGATGCACGGGATTACATCTGGGTGAGCGCAGAATTTATTTCATTGCAATACTGTGTTTATGTTTATTATTGTAGGGGTGCTTATGAGAACGTAACTATTTACAATGACTTCCCCCAGGAAAATCAAAATCAAAACAATAATGAACTTGCATAAACAGTCTAAGGTCCAGGCCCCAATCCTTGGCAGTGACTTTGTAAGCAAACTCATAATTTTTACAGGCAGGAGATAAGGAACAACGTTTGAAATAACTTTGTTTCAGTGATTGATTTTAATTGGGTCTGCCACCTTTCTCCTCCAGTAGTAGGAATAAATCAAAAGCATTCACCTCTGACCCTTCCGCCAACCAAAGAGCAGTGGGAAGGTGACCCTATCCTTCTCAGGAAAGCTCCCTCTAAGAAAAGCGAAAGACTGTTCTTTGAAATAAGTACCCCAGACAGAGGAGGTGTATGTTCTACTGGAGAGAAGACATCAGAAGGGAGTGCACTACCCATGAGAGTAGGGGCCCGAGGCTCCGTGACTTAGGCTGTGAAGACAGTTACCAGATCAAGGTTCACACAGCTGGATGCAGAATTGCTGCTGTCTCCATAATCAAGGGGCGCCACGGGGCCTTCATCTGTCAAGCACAGACACTAGGGCAGGAAAGGGAAATGAAGTAGAGGGGGAAGACACTCAGCCACGACATGAAGATAATCCGGAGGTGAAGATCTCACAGAACAGTAAAACCAATGTTGGGGAGAAGGGGCTTCTAAGGCTAGTGGGAGAGAAAAGGTGAGCACTGCAATTCTACCTGGAAACATGAAGCAGGAACAGACCCAGCGAGTGAAAGAGAATTCCAAATACTGGAGGGAAATATCAGCACTGATGGAACATGAGGTTCGAGAGGTCTCCATTTCACTTAACGCTCCCAAGAGCTGAGTTTTTCAAACGAGAGAAAGCCTCAGGTTGGGTTACATAAATTACATTCCGTATAACCATTAGTTGGACTAAAAAGTAGAAGAGTGTGAGCCTTCACTTGGGAGGGAGCTACTCTAATCCAGTCCCCAAAGCAAACAGCAACACACAGTGGCCCCACTGCGGAGGTGATTCCATTGCTTTGAGGCTTGTTATTTGTTCCTTCCAACACGCTGGGCTTAGAAAATGCATCCCTAATTTGCAGGAGACAGAAGAGAGGGTAAGGGATCCTACCAAGGGAGCACAGAGCTCACAAATGCTTCCTTCTCCTGAGGCCACACAGGCAACAGACCACAGCGCCACCAGTGAACTTAACCAAGACCCGCAGGGACTCTTCCCACTCAGCAGATAAAATGCAGGAGGAGCTCACGGGGCTGTGCTCGAGCCAGTGAATGGATAAGCAGCAGTGGAAGCGCTGGCCAGAGTGTTTACAGGAGTGTGTTCACAGTCATTAGCACGGTTAAGTCACCAAGACACGTCTTGTAACCCTTTGGATTTACTCGGGTCTTTCTTCGAAACAAAACAAAACAAAACCCGTCGCTGTAAAACCCATGGCTTAGGATAAAATTTTCCATCCCTGATCCCAGTTTAAAGAAGCTCTAGGATCACAATCAGTCCACAGGGGAAGCTTTGTTGTTGCTGTGCTTGGTTTTCCACACATTTGAAACCACAAGTGAAAAAAGGAGAAATATGTGATTTTATGTTAGTGCCGATCATCATTCTCACTCCCTCCCAACCACAGCCAGCTCACGTGAGGGCTTAACCCTAATCCCCACGGCGTGGCAGGGCTTCCCAAAGTTCCACAACTCTCACATCCGCCTCACCAAGATAGGAGCCTATTCTGTTTCCTCTAGAAAAATGCTATTTAGGGAAAATTGTCTGGGTGTATATATTTATTTTAAAATTTTTATTTATTGAGTTTAGAGAGAGAGAAGAAGGGGAGGGGGTGAGAGAGAAGTGAGGGGAGGGGGGGAGAGAGAGAGAGAGAGAGAGAGAGAGAGAGAGAGAGAGAGAGAACATCAATTTGTTGTTCCATTTATTTATGCACTCATTGGTTGATTCTTGCGTGTTCCCTGACAAGGGACAGAACCCACAACCTTGGTGGATCAGGATGATGCTCTAACCAACTGAGGAACCCAGCCAGGGCCTCTGGGTATATTTATTATCTCATTACTGACCACCCAACAGACAGGAAATCTAAACATTCTTCTTCTCACTGGAAAGATAACTGCATACTTTATGAGATCTGTGTAGATTTTTCATGTAATTACTCCTTCCTTATCCTTAAAAAACTGTCTTAGAAATTTAAAATAATCATCAATGCCTGAAAATCATTACTGGCATAGTTTTTCTTTCTTCTATAACATTAACATAATTTTATTAAAATATGTAATGCACTTGTAATTACTCGGTCAATGCCTGCCTTTCTGCTTGCTAATGAAATGAATCATGGGAGGACTATGCTGTCTTGCCCTTTCAAAACACGCTCAGTGCCAGTTATCACACGTATCAAGAAATACGTGCCAAATGGCTGAGGGAAAGCACCAAGGAAATATAAAAATCACCTTTAACCCTATCACTCAGAGTTCATACAACACACACAGGAATAGTCTATATACATAACCGTGTACTCTACATTCTAACACTGTATCGTGAGCATTTTTCTATGTCTTAAATACACAGAATTTTAAAAACACGGCTATATAATATTCCTGTGTCTGAACATATCCTTCCTTCTTTAACTTCACGGATATTTCTGACTACCTGTCTATGCCGGCACAGTGCTGGCAGTAAGGGTCCAGCGGGGATGCCCGTGTCTGGAGACTGAATGTGCACGTGTGTGTACTATTAAAAAAAAAAAGAAAATGCTACATTGCACATAGATCTCGGACAAAACATTTCTGAGTCTCCTTCTAGGTCATATTCTTCAAAATGGAGTTACAGGACCCAACGGCACGGACTTTAAGGCATTCTGAGTTATACTACCAGACTGCCTTTTTAAGAAGGTTGTGGCCATTAATGAGTCCATCGTGAAAAATTATAGTACCCGTCTTCTGGCCACGTCACCCACACTGAACACAATCAATGGACAATGAAGAAAAAACTTAGGGAGAATCGGCAACTTATTCTTCAAACGGAGCTCTTTAACAGCCCAGGTGAACAAATTTCCACACGCCTGGTCGCTGCTTGCGCTTCTTCTGTTGTGAATTCTCTGTTCACGTTTTTGTTCTGTCCATTGTTCTACGAGGTGTTAACATTTTCCTTACTGATCTGTAACCGCAGAGAGTAAGGCGTTTTGCCTTTGTCTGCCACACTTCTCATTTCTATTGGCCTTCTGTGTTTATGACAGCAATTTTTTTTCATTTGCGATGTGCCTTCTAATTGTGTTTTTGATATTTAACACAGAGTAGCCCCCATTTTTTAGAGTCAACTCTACTGACCTTCCTTTGGTTTTCCTCTGCAGCTTTCTTAATCCTCACCTGAGGACATGCCTATTGATTTTGGAGGGAGAGGGAGAAGAAGGGAGAGAGAGAAAGGGAGGGAGGGAGAGAGAGAGGGAGAGGGAGAGAGGGGGAGGAAGGAAGAGAGTGGGAGGGAGGGAGAGAGGGAGGGAGAGGGAGAGAGGGGGAGGAAGGAAGAGAGGGAGAGGGAGAGAGGGGGAGGAAGGAAGAGAGTGGGAGGGAGGGAGAGAGAGGGAAGGAGGGAAAGAGTGGGAGGGAGGGAGAGGGAGAGGGAGAGAGGGGGAGGAAGGAAGAGAGAGGGAGAGGGAGAGAGGGGGAGGAAGGAAGAGAGGGGGAGGGAGGGAGAGAGAGGGAAGGAGGAAAAGAGTGGGAGGAAGGGAGAAAGAGAGGGAGAGGGAGAGAGGGGGAGGAAGGAAGAGAGGGGGAGGGAGAGAGAGAGAGGGAAGGAGGGAAAGAGTGGGAGGAAGGGAGAAAGAGAGGGAGAGGGAGAGAGGGGGAGGGAGGAAGAGAGGGGGAGGGAGGGAGAGAGTGGGAGGGAGGGAGAGAGAGAGGGAGAGGGAGAGAGGGGGAGGAAGGAAGAGAGTGGGAGGGAGGGAGAGGGAGAGGGAGAGAGGGGGAGGGAGGGAGAAACATCGACTGGTTGCCTCCTGTACTTGTCCTGACTGGGATCCCACCGGCAACATTTTGGTGGGCAATATTTTGGTGTACGGGACAATGCCCCAAGCAACTGGCCCACCCAGCCAGGGCTCTCCTCCACAATTGTTATGCTTAGAAAGTCTTTTCCCACCCTGAGGAAAGTTAAATGTACAACTACATTTCCTTTTAGTTAAAAAAATTTTTTTTTACATGTTTTAGATTTAATTCTTTAACCCACCTGGAGTTGCTTCTCTCAGCCCCAGCCCCCACCCCACCAACTCGGCCAGACTTCTTTTATACAACAACTTCCAGGTACTTAAACCAAGGAACTTGCTGCACTTTTTGAACAGGATCAACCATGGTGCGTGTTGCTCTGGTGCCAGGCTTGTTAGGTACTATTAATAACATTACTGCTAATCCTCATTACAATCCTGTGAGGGAGATAATATCATATTGTTCATTCTTCTTAAACCAAGGGAGCTGGAAGGAAAGCACGTTCCTAAGGCAGAAGGCCGGCAGGCGGCAGGCCGGGCTAGAACTTGAACTTACCTTTGCCTGGCTCTAAAGCCTGTATAATTCCCACTCTACTGTGCTCTCCAAAGTGATCTCTATTCCCTCTGAAATCCTATAGTGTTTCCTGTCCTCATTATAAGGCATTCTGACTGTACTGGAAGGGTCAGAAACACCAGCAAGGAGCATAAATGAGGGGTGTAGGCGAGTGTACCCCGGCGGGCAGAGGGGACCACGGAGGGTCAGAGTGCCAGGGCCTGTGTACAGGGGGAGCTGCTCTGTGCTCCAGCTCCCAGTGCCCCCAATGTAGCTCGATCTGGGTTTTCCAGGGAAGCTGATTAAGTGGAATTTTTATGTTAAATGTCCTGAGGTACACGTTTTGGGAAATAATTCCATTTCTTTAAAATTACTGGGTGGTAAACACAAAAGTCTGAAGACCAGGTTCTGCTCCAGAGCCGCCCGCCCAGCTGCGCTGCTGATGGGCCCGACACACAACACCCTCTTTCATGCCGTGTGTTGTCAACCTTTGTCCTGACACCCTGCCTGGCCTCTAAGCTCCGAAGCCAGGCCTGTCGTCCGCTAGGCTCCCCTGATGCTCCCTTGGCCGTTCCCCATGGCAGTGCCCGACAGAGAGCTCAGGACACACACACTTCTTCATCTTCAATAATCACATTCTGAATCCCAGTGACCCCGACTCAACCAGCAAAGGCCGTTGAAAGAAAAATATGCTTCTGAATGAGTGATCTCAGTCACCAAGGGGACATCTGGTTTTCCGCGTCATCTCTGATCCCAGAGATAAGTTACTTATCTAAAAAATGTTCTGTTTTTTTACTACAAAGATACTTATAAAAACAAAACACAAATGAGCAAAATAGGAGCCTGCTACTCATTTCCCAAGCTCACAGCAAGTTCTTGACATGTGGTTGCTATTATTAGTTTCTGCATTGGAGGCCCCAAGGAAGCTTCAAGGCTACCTTGGGCCCTTGAAGCCTCGAAGGACTTAAGTGAACAAGAAGGTAGAGATCATGCCTAAGGAGCAAAGACATAATTTAGCAGACTGGTGCAATCACACAGGGAACAATGAGAGACCAAAGTACACTGAGCAAAGATTATGTGGCAATTAGACAGTCTGGCTAAGGAGTTTACATTTTACCCATCGGTTCAGGAGGAGCAAATAAAGACGTCTGAGTTGGAAAACAAAGTGATGAAAGCAGAGGGCTCAATCTTGGCTCTCTGCTACTCTTTCTCTGTTCCCTTGCCCTGAATGGCAATGCTTAACATATTGTCTGTATTATTAGCTTCAGTTCATTTCAACAAACAGGTTCTGAGGTGTGTCGGGCAGGCACATGATTTAATACTACCTCAGCCTCCTCTTCTGCACAACAGGGATAAATAATAGCACAGTATGAGCTTCATAAAACTATGGGAGGGTTACATGTAAAGAACTTAGAACAGAGCTAGGCACAGAGTCAACACTATTCACCTGTTATCGTTCATTATCACTTTATTATTGTTGTTATTCTGACAATTCCCAAATGACATCTCCAGCACAGGCTTGTCACCTGATCTCCAGACTTAGACAAAGGCCTCCTTTACATCTGAAAGTCTCTGGCATCTCAAACCTAGCACGGAGAAGAGGGAACTATTGATTCTCTCTACAAATTCTCCTTAAGGCCAAAATCAAGTGCAAAAATACCCACTCCTCCTCCATCTGACAGAGTAGCACCTACATCCACCAACTGCTCAAGCCAGAAACCTGGGAGTCACTCCTGGTTCTTACCCTCACAATTACCATCTCAACTACCATTGGCAAGTTCTGTTGGTTCTGCCTGAAAAACACACATCTGATTCATTCACTTGTTCAACTCCACTCACTGCCTGCTTCCTAGTCCGAACCAGCAGTCTCCCACTGAGGACACTGGAACCGCGTTTTACTTAGTCTCCTGCTCTTGCCTCTCCCCAAACTATTCTTCACATGCAGCCAGAGTGACCTTTTACAACGGAAACCAGACCAAGTCACCACCTCATTCATTCGCACTGCACTCAGAGTAACATCCAAAGTCAGAGCTCAGGATCATTACTTCTCTGTGTTCATCTGACAATTGTCCAGCTCCTGTGACCCGCCTGAGGGCAGGGCCCACATTTGTCATGTTCGCTGCTACAGCTCCAGAGTTGGGCACAAGCACCCCACACATGGCAGATGCTCAACTGGCATCTGTCGGGGGAAGGAGAGAAGAAAGAGAGAGAAAGAATGTGAACTACTCCGAAAATACCTGGCCTCTGGGTGCCAGACAAAACTGAGGGGAAAGACTGGAATTATGGACACTGGGGTGGAAAGGGTCATGGCTAGTGTTTCAGACACGTGGTACAGACAGCCTGGGGTGAAGACGGTCACTCTGAGAGGGATGCGTTCTTCACAGTCCCAGAACTAAGAAGACTTTGGAAATGAAACACTTAAAGTAAGAGGGCGAGAGAGAACTGAAAAGAACTCCTGTTTTTAACCTGACCAGGAGAGCAGCGCTATCATGAACATAAACAGACTTTCAGCAGGAGGAATTACGGCTTTTCTCAGAGAACAATCATGCGACTTGATGGCGTCAGGTTAGAAGCTACGAGTGCTGTCACAAGGGAGCGCGTCTCATGAACACGCCGAGAGTGACGACTGGGACTTGAGATGAACGTCAAAGCTGGACATCCGAGATTCAGAACTCATCCCACCAAAGAAGGGATGGCTGGAGCCGTACGAACAAATGCGATCTTACTTACTTCCTCACCCATCCCATTCCAAATGCACTTACAACACACTCACACACACACGCGCGCGCACACACACACTGCTAAATGCTGGGGACATAATAATAAGACAGAAATGGACGTTGGCCAATTGCCGTTACAATCCATTGCCAGTTTATAATCTCCTAAAAGACAATACACTCAAAGATACAAAATCAAAGATCATCTTGGATATATTCAAGGGGCTGAAGGCAAAAGAAAAAAACTTCAAAGGTGGCAGAGAGGTGGCAATAAGAAAAGTATGAGAATAACAAAGATAATAAAGTATTTCAGAAGCCAAAAGGCGACAGAAGCAGCAGCGAGCAGAAGGCTGGATCTCAAGCAGAGTTGGCAGGTATGGGTGCCTGACATTACAAGGAAGAAGGGCGACAGAAAAAAGGCCAGTGTATTTGCTCTTAGTGTCCACGCTGTCGGTATATGAGCAGAGTGGGGACGATGCATCGAGAGGGCAGGTACTTCAAGAGTGAGCTGAGTTGTGAGGAAAGGGAAATTGCAGATCCAGAAAACTTATTCCAGAACCTGTGCTTCAAAAACAAGAAATAAAGTCAGATGTTGCTTGGAATGTCTCCATGGTCAAGAAATGGGTTTCCTCGAGATGCTAACAGATACAATAAGGAATTCCCTAGCTCTGTGGTTCAAGAATCATACACGTGCTTGAGAATTATGGTCAAGGCCTTTTTTTGCAGACTGAAATACTTCGAAATCTAAGTGTTGGCCTGTGCTACATCTACTTAACCTGACGACGGTCAACTGTCCCTTTATCTGCCCTTGCTGCCAACTCATGACTATGCCAACAATGCCTCCCTTGTCAAAGTCATTCTTCAGTCTCCCCGCCACACTGCGCTGCTGCCTTGCCTTTGGGAACCTGGCTGGCTCCTAGACTGCTTGGCGGTTCACCTAAGCTCGCAGCTATACTTGGACCGCAAAGCGGTGTCTATAGCGCAAATACAAGAGCACGCCTGGACTTCCTGTCCAGAGCAATAACGTATCTGTAAAATCTGACATAAACAAGCATATTAGTCATGGAAATTATGGAAAGACAACAGAGTTATGACCCTACAAAGTCATCTCCACAGTTGTTCTGCTGACTCAACCACACTTCAGATGATATCATCAACATCGATCTGAAATCCATTACTTTAAAAACAGAAGCAGCTGTTTCTGAAATGAGATCTGCTGCAGCACAAGGCTGGCTGAAAAGGCAGAGATTTGAAATCACTGAGGTTATCTGTTCAAAGGGTTTTAAACTCACTTGCCAAAATAAATCTTTGGGTTTTCATTAAACTCGTTCCTGATTTGGGGCACTGATCTGGCACGGGCAGTTCTGGCAGGTGAGAGAGAACACGAGGCACACGGGCCTGGCACGTGCAGTCAGCCATCCTCCATGGCACACCCAGTGCCTCCCTCACGCACAGAGGAGGGCTGGGGAGGCCGGCGCATGGCTTTCTGCAGCAGCAGCTCCCTCCGCAGGCATCTGAAACCCGGCGCTGCAGACAAGGCTAGAACGAGGACTCCCGTCGTTCCTCCTGGACTGGCCACGTTAAAGGCAAATGCAGTTTAGTGGGACACGCCTGCTGACACTGTTTGCTGGGGGCAGGACAAGAACGAGAAATTCCTAGATTTAAGCAAAAACAAACTTGGCTTCACACTCACTGTCAGAGTCACCTCAGCTCCACTAAACGTGCATTTGAAATTGGAAGAGTTTGCGTGATGAAGGTTCCGTTCTTGGTAATACAGCATTTCCAAGAAACACAACTTAGAGGAACTGTTATCTCAAAAGAGTTTTGACCTAAGACAGTAGCACTGAAAACAAATGCGCTCCCTTCTCTAAGAGTTTATGAGAACATATTCCACCATTCAGACCTCTGGCTGATCCCGGTCACCGGCACACGGGCAAACTTCTCCAGTCACCTGTTAATAGCAGAACACTCAGCCCCACCCCGTTCCTGGACAGAGCCTGATCAAACGTGATCCCTCCCCACTCTCCCCTTCCTGTACTTCTACCGTGTCTTTTGAAACTCTTACTCAGTGACAAACAAATACACCTAAATCCTCTCAGCCTCATGTGCTCTGAAAGTTCCCTCTACACGTCCTCGTCCTGATGGAAACATAGCTATCCCCAGAAGATTCCAAATTCCCTGAGACTTTTTCAAGTGATAAACTCCGTACCTCTTTCAGATCATTATTCCCACGCCTTTCTTAAAAACTCTGCTCCTCTAAGCTCCACCTACTGCTCTCCTTCTCTGCCTTGCTCCCAGGTATAGACAAGGTGTAACAGCCTCCTGACTATCTACTGGCTTCTACTCCTGCTCCTTTCTAGTCCGGACTCCACACAGTAGCAAGGAACCTGGTAAAATGATCAAGGAGAGCATGTCACTCTTCTGCTTAACACACATCAATGGCTTTTTGATGTGCTTACAACCCACTCCTTCCTGAGGTTCGTGAGTGTCTGCACGCCCTGGCTCTGACCCACGCTCCCCACCCCATCACCTGGTACTCTCCTCACTTGCTCGCTTTGCTCCAGCATGGGGCATCCTTCTTCTCCAAACTCACCAAGCTCCTTCCTACATCAGCTAAGCAGTCATCCTCCGTGAAAATGTTGACTCGTGAAAGATACGAGAATCACCAGAAGGCTTAGGGTTAGTTCTCATGAATACAGCAAAGGGGCAGGAAAAAACCCTACCACTGAGACAAGGTCTAAAACACTCAAGCTTGTAAGCAGACCCCCTTCCCAGTCTCGACAAGCACGACAAAGCACTTGGGGAAAGGCTGCTCTCCGAAGACTGAAAGTACTGTTGCGGACAGCACAAAACCGGAGGGCTCTTTGCAGAAGTCCATTTCACCCAGCGGCGGTCAGAGATGGGTTCCAGCCTGCGGAAGGCCCCAGGAAGCAAATGATGATTCCGACCCCCAACGGATGTCAAGTCTGAAGAGAATTCAAGTCCCACCAGGACTATCTGCTTGAACACGCACACATTCACTTACCCACTCCCTCACGCACACTCTCCAAACCATTTATAAATGGCCCTAGAGAAAGGAACTCAAAAACTTAACCACCACTCCCGATCCATAGGCCACTTTTCTCTCGCCAAGTCTCCCTCCTCCCCCAGTGAATGCCGTCGCACAGGCCGAGGGAATCCTGGAGTTGAGCTTCACTGCCGTTCATTTCCTTTTTCAATTTCCACATCTAAAAGTCACCATGGCATCTACCATTTATAACAGCTTAGAAAGTCACTGGTCACTGCAACAACTTTCCTAGTGCCTTTCCTGGGAAAACTTTCCTGTTACTCTCAAGCAGCTACCAATTACCATCCCCGTTTACAAAGGCGAGTGAGTATAAACGAGGCAGGGAAGTGCTTTTTACCAGTGTCTGGGACAGAGACAGGAAACCAAACTTGATTTTCTCCATCTCATTAGGGTATGTCTTAAAGAGACGATGGTTATCAACTGTTTCTTCCAGGTGTTTCTTGTAATTTCCCTGGCAGACGCTGCAGCCGGGACGGGCCTGTGTGCACGGATGACAGGGACAGCAGCAGGGGTGGCGACGCTGGCTGAGGTGGAGGTTGTCACTACTCCATGAAATGCTGCACACGGTTTACCCCGTTTTCAAACTTCAGCTAGCCAGTATTATGTTATTTTGGATTCCAACATTCTCATTTCTTCTAAAGCTCTGGAAAAATGTCCGTATTTATGATCGAACTGACCTTTTTATACTCCACTCTTTCCAATAGTGTGTATAAAAGCAATTAGCAAGGGAAGCACTAGGAACTCCAATTCTCCGGGCGCTCTGGAGCCTCTACCAGTACAAGTGGTTTACAACGGTCTCTCCTGGCCACGGGAACAGGGTCACATCCTTCAGAAGGTGCTAGAGGGAGGGGTGGTTAGAGAAATGCCCAACTTACCTCAACCACCCTGAGGTAGACACAAGCCCCTGCCTTTTCAGGATCCAGCTGGTAAGCACAGACCTTATGCATGAGCAACATGCAAGAAAAACAAGGCCTCTGGCATCTAAATCACCAGTGTATCACAAACTTCCTGCTATTATCTAATACCCCCCAACTCAGCCATCACGGTTTCCAGGGTAACCGACAGAGAAATAGCAGCCTGCCAAATGGCTTTTGTAGTTCCCCTTCCAGCTTGTTTTTCAGGATGGAATTAAAGCTCGCTGGAAAAAGAACCAGACTAATCTTTACAACAGGGACACAATGTAGCCTGGAAAGTACAACCGCATTTGGGACAAGGAGTATAGAAAAGCTTGAACAAACTCAGCTTGGTAGAATAAAAAAAGACTCTTGATTTCCAAAACATGTCAACTGAGGTAGGTATATTTGGTAAGCTTTACTTCTGTCTTAAGACAGTATACCCTGACATTAGCCAGGAGGTAGATATGGTGCTATTCACTGGGTCTTTAACCGAATTAACAAAAGAGGGGGTGGCCTGCGTGCAAGAGCAAGATCAGGCCGGTTTACTATGCCCCCCCTCCCCGCCCCGCGCACTTTATCATCATTAAAGGAAACAGTAACTTACTCTGAAATCAAAATGAATGAGCAGGAGTTGACAGACTTGGACTACAGGACAATGAGGAAGGGCTGGCATCTCGGAGGAGTGACATGTTTAATCCTAGGGATGATGCATGCATGGAGCTGGCTGAGCCAACTGCATGAATCAGCGGGGCACTGATGCTCGGGGAACAAAGATCTCCTCACCATCTCAGCACAGGGAGAGACCGTCAGGAATGCGATGTGTGGAACTGGGGCGGCTTTCAGCTCGGCAGCTACAGAGATCCGCTGAAGGTGCCAGACCAAAACACACAGCTGCTGCAGGGGTGGAGGAGTCTGAATGTAAAAGAAAGACTGTTTCTCTTTGAAAGTGTCCCCAAACAGGTGCTTTTCTGTCTCAATAGTACATATTTGAATGAAGCACAGGAAATCTCATGACTCTTCTGTCAGTTTCAGATGAGAAACTGACTCAAGTCAAACAGATATTAGCTCCTCTTCTGGCAGGTTAAAAGGAACTGGATTTTGAAAGAGACTCCCTGTGACAACCCCTAGCACACTCTGAATGACTCGACGAGAGACAGAAAGATTGCAGTCTATAGTGGCACACTGAGAGAGGTGCCTAGGAGTCACAGGAAGTCAGACTCCTCCGAGGCCACACAGAAGACCAGCCGAACTTACACTTGTTGATTGCTGTTTTACCTTGGGCTGTGTGGGTTGTGAGTCATGTTCTCAAAGCTATCGCCGGAGTTCAGAAACGGGAGCTGACAAAGACTTGCAGTAACCACTTCCTTTCAATCCTTGAGAAAGGGGTCATTATAATAAGGTGGAGAGGATGTACCGCAGACACATTTCCAAGGCTGTCGACTCAAGGAAAGGCTTCTGTATTTCTTGTTCAGCTAGATTTGCAGAGCCCCAGATTTTCATCTGTTAAAGAAACTGGAAGGAGTCTTTCCAAAGGTTTAAACTTGGGTCCACTTTACCCAAGAATGGGGCTTACTGGTTCTGGGGAAAAAATCATTTTTAAACTGTGTTCACTTATGCATGATTATAATTCAAATATACTAGCATTCAATTTTCCCATCTTAAACAAAAGCCAGAATTGAAGGAATACACAATTGCAACAAATTCAATCACAGCTAAGACGATAGGAAGCCAAAACTTACTAGAACCAATAACCTGAGGTACTGACACATTTATATTTCTTCCCCAGTCCGTTTCCTCAGCCAGCATTGTTTCAAGACGTCAGACAAATTTTCTTCCTCATTAGATCTGTATTTATCAAATCAGCTACTGTAGTTACAGTGAAGATTCCCTTGCTGCTGGCAGACAATTAAGGGCCTTTACCACATTCTGTGTTTCACGGCCTGTGCTTTCACTGAAGTGCATCAAAATAGACTCCCAGAAGCCTTGAGAAGACACAGCTGCAGTGTGAGCAGTCCCCCTCTTAAACAGAGACTCTGTTCCAAGTGGCTGCCCTGAGAAACAACGCTACGTGACAGCTACACTCTCCATCCACACATCAACCCACAACATGACTGAGTATATTCCCAAGAGACAGCTCTTGATCCCCATGAATGTTTTATAGGTAAGTGAAGACCTTCAGCTTCCTGCAGGTGAAAGGAACGTAAGTGTTCTGGGCACCAGAACACTGTTCGTGCTTAATACTCATGAGAAACTGCCTATACAGTAAAATTAATTATACAGAAAGTATGCTTTGAAAATTCTTAAATTTCAATCTATAAATAGGCCAAAAAAAGTTTTTAAAAAGGGGATGGTGGTAAATGTACATGGGTAAAGAAATGGTAAATGAACACTTAAATACTTGGCAAAAAAGAAAGTATCTGTGAAGAACTAGAGATGACGGTTACAGTACAGGTCACACTGGACACACTATAGCTTTTCTGCCAATGAGAAGGATGGAAGGATGCTTCCGGGAGGAAGGCACAGCACGCGCATGTGCCACATCACGAGCTCCAGGGGAAGGATGACTTCATCTTATCCACTGTTGCAGCCCCAGCTCCCAGGACCACACCTACAACACAGCTGCTGTCCGACACGCCTGGCTTGGGAAGAGGGTCTGGATCTAAGAAGGAGATGTGGTGCATCTCTGCTGTTGATATTACCGGAGTCTTACTAAGGGCAGGATGAATTCTTCCCATGTGTGAACCGGGAATATAACTGAGAGGAAGCCTACGTCTAAAAGCATAACCAGACCTAGAAGGAATATGGCAAAGGTTGGGCAGTCGGCTTCTCGCGTGGTGTTCCCTGGTACATGGGGAGGCCGTCTGCCACGGACACTCGGAGGCTACTCAAAGTGCGCAGGGGGCAGGTTCACGCTATAGTTTGCTGACAATGGACAATCCCCTGCTCACACAGATTGATGTTTCTGTGTAAACGAAGCAAAGAAAACCTGTATCACCGGAAATTATACCAACAAAAGGTACTTAATGGCATAAATGCAATATAACATATTATGCTTCAAAATACTATGCTTGGAAACCCAAACGCATGTCAGAAAAGCAGCTCAGTCCACTACCTGCAGTCTCAGAGAAGTGTATCTGACGAAGGACAGACATGAGCACGGCCTAACAACAATTATGAGGTCTGGATCAAGTCACGTGCAAGACACAGCCTTGCAGGCCTTCCACACTGACTGGGTCTGGTACAATGTTGTAAAATGAATGATTGGGAACCTTGGTTAGAAAAAGACACAAACTCTGGAAACAAGGTAATTTGCTGGAGATTTGCTCTTTTCTTAGAGTTCCTAATATCTTTCTATCCATCTTAGTTGTAAGGTTCTATACTTTTTGATTTAAAAAATTAACAGCCTTGGATCACTTAAATGTCATGTCACAAAAGAGCTGGGATGGAAAGTGAAGTTATTACACAGTCACTTTAGTCACTGCTTCTCCACCGGAACTTGGACAGACCACCACCTTTGAGTATCTGGCTTGAAGTTCGTCTGACAGAACTACAGAGTCACCAGTATTTCAGGGGAAGGCTAAGAAGGCAGCCAGGATGCACGTGACGCTCCCTCGCAGCAACGTGGCAACAGAACACGGAACTTCAAATCAGGCCCCTCCAGGAGCATCTTCCTTGAGCCTCCTTCCTTTCCCTTCCTGCCCCGCCAGCTTGGGCCATTCCTTCGTAAGTCCTCCTTTTGAGCACTTGTCATAATTATAATTATTTGGGTAATTAGTAAGATCTGTCTATCCCCACCTCCATGCGGACAGGGACTGCGTCTGTCCTTTCCACCAATGACAATGAGCCCCCAGCACCTGACACATGGCCAGCAACCTCTGTTAGATAAGTAAGTGAATGAATGGGCACTTTGGGGTAAGCAATCAGTTCAAAACGTTTCACCAACAAATCACACACTCCTATCCTCTAAATCTGAAAATAGGAGCTCTACTTTTTTCACAGAGTAACAGGAAGGAGGAAGAACATTTAAAAAAAAAGGATACTCACTGGCGGGGGCTTCTTTCTCATCTCGAAAGTGCGTGTGGCACCAAAACTGAGCGAAGCAATGACGGGGCACCTGCCTAGCGAGGGCTCATCGTCGCTATGCCAGTCCACACTGTCCTTCTCGTTCCGGTAAAGGTTGCAGAGCAAGGAGTTGAAGGTGTGGCCAGTGTTCTCTTCAATTTGGCTCTTCAGTGTGCGCAGCACAGGATGCCACTGCAATCCACGGGCCACGACAAGGGGCAGAGGCACGGGCGGCGTCCACATGGAAAAACAGAAGGAAAGTGCAAAATCAGTCGCATTGTAAACAGGGGCAAGGAATACGCAAACCACTGGGAACGCAATAAACAGCAGGCGAGAAGAGCAGCTTACCCACCCAATACTTCTATTTTGAAGCAAGCTGACCTCTGCAGTTTTATTTAAGTGCTAAATTTACTGTAATGACGCCATGAGGCCCATGCCTATCGACCCATCTCATCCCTTCCAAGTTAAATATACGACCCTCGAAAAGGAGCAACTGCCGATATACCCAGGGCAGCACCTCGCTGAGTGAGTAAGGTGGCACGTGGAGCAGGGAGGTGGTTTGCCGCCACCGCGGAGCGGCTGCCCGCAGCTCACAAATACAGACCACAGTCTGAGGGGTGAGACAACTCGCCTGCTGGGTGGCCTTCTGTTCATTCTCTTCCTATTTCGTTGTGAACGGCAGAATTGCTTTTTTAACAAAGATATTTAGTATTTCCAGAGTGGCTAGCTTCCTAGAAACAGAACCTGGCAGGGGAACAATAGTCCGTTCTACAGAATGGAATCATGGCGTGGCCTTGATAAATCTGTGTGAAGCACAGAAGATTTAAACAGATCCGCGGCCTGCCTCCTGCGCACCAGGTTCATCTATGGAGTTTATACTTCAGAAATCACTGTCGACACTATGATCCCTGACCCTGGGTTGTACTTTGGAGCTACACGCAGCATAGCTCGTATTGACTCTTGTTAGAATTCTATGTCTTTCCCCCAAGAAAGCTCAAGTGCTTTACAGAGCTTCCTTTAGGGCAGTGGTTCTCAACCTTTACACTATCGAAACCTGCGAGGCCCCCACATAACTTCTGTTTATATGTGTTACAGCTATGATATTTACCATATTAAAATTAAAGCTGAAAAGAGGTAAGCTATTGGTTAATTCATTTCAAATATAACAAACCCATTACATGTTAGTGAAATATTATTTTGTAAAAAATAACTATATTTTCTAATACAAAAAATTGGTGAGAATACCATGGCTTTACAAATCTCTTTAATATCTGGCTTAATTAAGTACAGGTGACTGTGACATCTGCTTTCGCATTCAATCCGTTACGGTATTTGTTTTGTGGAAGTGTAAGAAGAAAAGTGCCTTCACACAGATGTATAATTAGAAAAGAGAGGAGGCTCTTTTATAGCCTTTTCAAATAATTACAGATATTCTTTGATATTACACCAAAACTCAGTAAGTACTGATTTCTTTTTTTAGATTTTATTTATTTATTTTTAGAGGGAAGGGAATAGAGGGAGAAAGAGAGGGAGAGAAACACCAATGTGTGAGAGAAACATCCATTGGTTGCCTCTTGCGTGCCCCCAACTGGTAACCTGGCCCGCAACCCAGGCATGTGCCCTGACTGGGAACAGAACTGGCGACCTTTTGGTTCACAGGCCTGCACTCAATCCACTGAGCCACACCAGCCAGGGCAATAACACGTACTGACTTCTTAAAGGTCAGTTGCAATGTGGAATCTGAAACTGTATGAACAAACTGTTCGTATCCACTGGTTCGTATCCATTATGTTTAAATCCACTGGTCCATCTTGTACTTTGAATAGCTCTTTAATCCTGCACAATTATGTAACATCAAGCACTGGCCACCTGGAAAACATCAGTTCCCTGTGTATGCAGATATTCTAACTGTTGACACATCTCATATACAGTATCAAAGAAATCACATCCACTAATGTTACCATGGACCTCACCCGAAAAGGCAAAGTAATGGGAAGAGGCCTGGCTCAAGGTGGAAGTTATGAGTTTTCCCAAAATTCTAATTTTTGCTTGAAAACTCAGCCTTTATCATTAGTTGTAAATCCTGTTCATTGTTTCTCTTGAAGTGGCATTCACTTCATTCATTTATAAGAATATGTTTGCCAAATGCTCAAGTATGAATACGTCTGCCGGTTGTTCTTCCAAAAAACCGGAAAGTCCATGAAAAAGGAGCCAGTCCAGCCTACAGCATACCCAATCTCGCAAGCGTTTTTCCGACACCCTTCACACTTGGCCTGTACCAGGAATGCTTCACACGTACTTCCCACTTCCTCAGACTGTTAAGAAGACACATACTAAAAGGTTGAGATTTAATAAAGCTAATGTTTACTGCTTCATCCAGGGATGTTCTTAAAGGAAGCCAGCATTTTTTAAAAAAACTGAAGTGCCCAAATGTGAAGAATACAATGGTTTCTAGTATAGTTTGAGGACAATGCCTGATTCTAACTAAGTTTTATCCACCATGACTTTTTTATCCACCGTCAGTGCAAATTCAACATAGAAAAAATGTCATCCCGTCTTACTATAAAGAGTTTGACCTTGTGGCCTTCCAAAAAGAACCACGTGGCCCACTTCAGGGGTCCACGGATTGTGCTTTAAGAACTGATACATTAGAGAACCGCTTCCGAGTCCACGTCCCAGGGCTGGCAGGAAAGGAATGAATGCTGCGTGGAGGAACGCACAACATTATCCGTGAGTCCATCCCATGGCTGCTGTCAGGCAACACTGCCCGGGAGCACGTGCAGGAGTCCCTCAGCTTTGCTGTGGGAGGGAACCCATAGTGAAAGCTGGGACCCCTCGTCATGGATATTAGCATTACATTCTAACCAGAGGACTTAAAATAATAAACACCAATAAGAACAAACAAAAACTTAGGTTAATAAAACAGAAATACTATTAAACTAACCTATATTCAAGAGAATAAATTTCGAAGTGAAATTCCGTAATAATGTTAGCGAGCTGTATTTCCTATTTGTTTTATGGTTTCAAGCTTAACTTCGTGGGGATAAAGATCAGATGCGAGAATTACACTCGGCAAGAAAAACCAGAATGTGAAGGAGGAAGACAGCTTTTCTGCAGTGTGACGGAGACACTAATTAGCACCTCCCTGACTTCAGCTTCAGGACTGAGCACTGTGATAGCATCAAGTTTGCATTATGTTTCGAAGTGGCTATATATTTTTTCTCGGTTATTTTTGGTGGTGAAGTAAGGAGAAAAGGGGAAAAAGGAGGATAATGAACTAGAGGATTAATTTAGACTCTCCAACCAATACTCTATATACGGATCCCTCAGAACTGAGTGTCTAAATTAAAATTCAGCACTACCTCACTGTTCAGTGAAGACATTCTATCCTTAAAAGACATTTGAGGAAGAAAGTCTGAGAAAACATGAATCACAGAAGTAAAAGCACCCATTCAGTGGATTTCAAACAGTGTTTTGTAGAGTCCTAGGTAGCCCAGAGGAGCCTCTGGGATTACCATGGGAGAAAAGAGAGGTCAAGTCAGTGGGCCTCCCTACCAGCCACGGCACTCTTCATACACTGGCTTCATATAAGGTTTAATTTGAGCAAAGACTAAAGGAAGTTTAATAACCTATGAATGAATCCGCTCCTGTGCTATGGGATATTGAGCTTGAGATAATAATTTTAAAATTAAACAAGCATCCTTAACACACACATATATACACATGAATTCCCCTTAAAAAAATCTGAGACAGGGGCATGTCTTTTGATTTGGTTCAAGGTAGTATATAAAGAAACTAAATCTATTAGCAATAAAGACAAAATTATGAGCTAGCCAAATTCAAATTAAAGAATTCTAATTTAACAACCTTAATATCCAACAAAAGAGGCTTTCTCGAATAAATTACAGTATACATTGATTATGGAATACCATGTAGCTATTAAGTATGATGCAGTAAAGGAATATTTAATGGTACTAAAACATGTTAGTGATATAGTTAAATGAAGCGTAGTATACATTGAGGTAAAGACAGAATATTCGATAAATGGTGTTGGGAAATTTGGACAGATCCATTCAAAAAATTAAACTAGACCACCTTCTTACACCATATACAAGAACAAACTCAAAATGGATTAAAGACTTAACTGTGAAACTCGAAACCATAAAACTCCTGGAAGAAAACAGAGGCAGTAAAATCTCGACATTTCTCTTACCAGTATTTTTCCTGACATATCTCCAAGGGCAAGGGAAACAAAAGAAAAAGTAAACAAATGGGACTACATCAAACTAAAAAGCTTTTGCACAACAAAAGAAACCACTAACAAAATGAAGACAACCTATTGAATGGAGGAAGATATTAACCAATGATGCATCTGATGAGGAGTTAATGCCCCAAATTTAAAAAGAACTCATATAACTCAACACTTTATATATATATGAAGACTGGAACCAAAACATCAGGTGAAAGACTTATCCAACATTTTGGTGTTCTTCATGCTTAATCTGTGGTTTCTAAATTTTCAATAATAAACACATTTTACTAACATTATAATAAAAGGGTTTTCATTAAAAGGAATTGCCTTTAACAGTTGTCAAAATGACCTTGGCTGGTGTGGCTCAGTGGATTGAGCGCCAGGCTGTGAACCAAAGGGTTGCCAGTTCTATTCCCAGTCAGGGCACATGCCTGGGTGTGGCCAGGTCCCCAGTAGGGGGCGCACAAGAGGCAACCACACATTGATGTTTCTCTCCCTCTTTCTCCTTCCCTACTCTCTCTAAAAATAAATAAAATCTTAAAAAAATAATAAATTAAAAAAAAAGAGTTGTCAAAATGTTCTTTAAGCATAAAAGACCACTCCCCTTAGCAGATCTTATATGCTTTATGTTTATTACAAAGCCGTGGCTCTCAATCAGGGGCAACTGTGCTCACCTCAGCAGATGTCTGGCAATGTCTGGAGTCATTTTTGGTTGTCACAACTCGGTGAGAGGAGTTTTGGCCACATAGTGGGTAAAAGTCAGATTAACTGCCAAACTTCCTACAATGCACAGGACAGCCCCAACAACAAAGAACTATCCATCCCAAAATCGTAAATACTAAGGTTGAGAAATCCTATTCCAAAAGATTAACTAGGATGAATGAGAAAGAACTTCTTCCCCACAGCCTGTTTAATCCTCAACTTGTCTGCTGTGACTGTTGACAAAAGGTGTATTAATTCTGACAGAAACATGGCCAGCAGTCTACGCTGGATTGACCTAATTCAATTCTCTTCATGTTTCCAAATCAACCTCAGATACAAAAATCTCAGCACTCCCCTGGATCACATTCGAAATGCAGGCCTAGGAATCAAAGCACCGAGCTATCTTCTCATATGGAAAAGCCACGTACCACCACCAGTCAATGTTTCATCCGTGAACATTTCAGTGAAGTGGTAGCTCGTGATTATAAATTATTAGAAGCTCCGAAATGTGTCACACCACATTTCTGTTAATCCCATTGCTATAAGCAAAACTCCATTTTCTTCAAAGTCTTTTTCCACACAGCATAATATTATTTGCCAAAGGCAAGATTCCAGGGACTAAAGAGGGAGCTATTTCTTGGATCTCAACTCCATCCTCTGGACAAGTTTAATTTATATACTGAAATCTCTTTGTTTACTGTCATGGAAATTTTTAAAAATAAAAGAAGCAGTAGAAACAAGCCAAAGCAACGATAAGCTGGAAGCCTAAGAGGTACAGCCACAGAAGAAATACCAAGTCAAGAAAAACACCAACCGTTTCCCACAAATGGCAAAAGAGCCTGAAAAATGAAAAGAGACATTCTGACCTCACTGGCCAGTCATCAGGACGTCAGCCCCACAGTAAATGTGCACCAGGGTGGACACAGAAGGGCTACAGCCAGGAATGCTGGGAGGAGGGGGCCTGGGAGAAGGAATGGCTCCTTTTCCTGCAGTGCTGGAGTCTGATTCCAGGTTACTTTAGCTCCGGTTTTCTCTCATCTTTGCATCGAAAGCACAGCAATGGCAGTGAGCGCAAAGACTCCGTGTGTGAGCCCCGAGGGTTTTCTGAACCAGGAACCATCATGCAGCTCTGCACGTTTTATTACTGTTTCGTAGGACTCAACACTTACGGTTTACAGTCTGTAACACCGTACAATACAACAAGTTCCAACGTACGTGCGGATTGGGCTCCATAGTGACTCTGGAGTAAGTGTAGGGAAGCTCGCCATACCATGCTGTAAGTCTTGGCTGCTGGTAAGTTACATCTAAGAGAGAAAATACAGGGCCTTTGAAATGGTTCAGTGCTATTTGCCGTGCACCCAGTGAGTGCCAACTACTCTGTGTCATGTCGTGCGGAAGGCTGTGAGAAACACAAAGGAAGAGCAAGGACGGGCCTGACCCAAGGCTCTGCCTTCCGAGAGGACATGGGATTCAAGCGGAGAATGGGGAGAGCCAAAGGAAGAAGACAAGAAGGTATGCTGGCGTGAACGGAGTGAGCACAGGCTCTGAGATGAGCATGTGTGACTGACTTGTGCCAGTTATGACATAAACAAGGGTGAAGGAGCCAGCCAGAGACAAGGAGGGCCTACAAAGCAGGACGCAGAGCCTGAAGCCTCGCAGGGAAGAATCTGTGGCCCCCATGTCCGTACGAGAAACAACACAAACCGTCTGCCCGGGGGCCACCACCGCATACGCGGCGTTGATTCTGCGCGGCGAATAGAGCACAGCAGGAGCTGATTTTAGTCAGAAGTTTCTTATGTGCAACTTATTTAGAGAGGGAGTTATCCGTGGATCTGCTGTTTCCCCCCCAACTGGTATCAACTGCTCCAACAGTAAGAACAACAATAAGAGCAGCTAACAGTCCTTGATGGCTTACTAAGTACAGGGCATTCTGCTAAGTACTTATCATGCATTACCTCATTTACTTGTCACAACAACCATACAAGGTGGGTATTATTATTAGCTCCATTTTACAGATCAGAAAACCAAAGACTAGAAAAGTACTGCAATTTGCTTAAAATTAACAATTAATTTGAATAAAAGTTAGCAATCAAAGCCAAATCTGTCACCAAAAGCCCCGCTACAGAAATTGCTGGGAGTTAGGAAAAAAAGCTGACTCTTATTCTGATGTCTGAGTCACAAATGAAGCCAGAATACTCTGCCTCTTTCTTTACAGAAAATTCAAATTCACTCAACTTGCCAGAAAGGAACTGTGTGCTAGAGCACAGACTCCCCCCAGTGTCCACCTCTGGTATAACAGGTACTGTCCTTTGGGGATGACCACAGAGGAGCAGGTTCAAAACGATGTGGTCTTCACCCGCTCAGGACAGTACAGACACTAAAGCCACAGGAGGCTGGGCTCCTCCAGTGAAATTAAAAGGAGACTAAAAAGCCAGTAAGAAGGACTGTGAAAAAACATATGCCAAGTAGAATCAGAAAAGATCAAACATGAAAAAGAAAGCCCTGGGAGTTTCTATGAAGAAAGAGGAAAGCCCGCAGCATCTGAAGTAATAAAGGTAGTGAGCAAGCACAAAGGCAGGTAAGTGTGTCGCCCACAGTTCAGCCAACCCAAAATTCCTTTGGTTCCTTGGGCTCCCGCCTCATTCTCCCACCACATTCTTTCTGAGCCCTGCCTGAAACTGCTTCTGTCCCCTTCGGCTAATCGCTACTCATCCTGGGGGTCTCAGGCGGCTTTGGCTCTCTGTGTAGCAGGCTGTGGTGAGAAGAGGCAACGGTGCTAGAACACATGCCAGACAGGGAGACCGGGCGGCAACCACACCTGTCAGCTCCAGGACCCACTCACCCTCTCGGATGCCGGTCCTCTGTTTCCAGGGAACATCTTGACAAAGCTGTTCCAATACCCAGTCGGCTTCTTTTAAGTCAACAAAGCCAGGATACAAACGCACCCTTGAAGCAGAAAGAACAGTTATTAACTAAAGAACACAGAAAAGACTGGCTTCGGATGCTATCAGAAGAGCAAATTAATCTGGACACTGCCTCCTCTCACGGGCAGAAAAAAATCACCTTACCCCCCATCCCATAGCAAGCAGAGCCTAGTCTCACCCAGGTCCTGAGGCCCCGGACGTGAAGTAAACCCCTCTCATGTCAATGCAAATAAAACAAGCATGAAGGGTAAAGGGATTCGCGAGAGCCCGCGGAGGCGTGGCTGAAGTGCTGCTCCAGCACTGCTGAGCTGGGAACCCTTGGGCTAGTTCCTTAACCGCCGAACCCTGGTCTTTGTCATCTGTAACCAAGTTGATATTTGCCTCATAGGGTCACTGTGCAAAGTAGAATAACTAATAAAATGCCTGGGCCTGTGTTATTTTAACAATTGATATCTCCTGAGACTTTGCCAATTGTAGGGGAAGCAATCATTTATAATTGTATTAAAATTAAAATATCCAAATTAAGGTTCTTTCTCTCACTGAATGTACACTTATATTAGCAATGCCAGGTCAGTTCAAAACCATTCTGGAGATTCTTCCCTTGGAACACCCTCTTCAACTTTACTCTTTGAAGATGCATTTGGTGTTTTGAAAGAGCCAGAGCTCACCTAAGCCATACCTGCTTCACAGTAAGATGTGACCAAAGTAATGCAACCGTTTCCTTGTGTGACAGTTAAACTTGCTTTAAAAGGGAGGTTCCCAGAGGGTTATGACAATACAGTGCCCCTGGGCTAATTACAGAGACATCTTCTAAGGAATTCATTAGAATATGTAAGTGCTGAAATACTTGTTTTAAATGCCTCATTATTTTATAGTGACAATTAGTATACTTGTGCATTACGGTGATGTTTTCAATTTTTTTTTTAAACAATTCACGTCACTTACCTAGACACGCCTGTGGGTGACAGGCTGATTTCATATACACCCTCTTTACTAAAGGGACAAAGAACACAGACTTGTTAGTACCGAACAAAGCAATACGATCTGGGAGTGGAAGGGCTGTCTTCTGGGACTCCCAGAGCCCTGGCTCACCAGTCATTGAACAATGAGGGCGCACTACAAGGCGAGCTCTTCCCACCGCTGAGATCGGGGGCAAGAGGGCAGCACATCATTAACGGCGTCAGGAACAGAGCGCAGTGAAGAAGACCGTTATAAAATACATTCTGATCCTGTCCCTTTCTACTTCATCCACAGTTTGGGCTGGTGAAGTCCAGCAATCTATCACACACAGGGGTGCCGAATAGAGCCCCGCTCTGGACTCGGGAATAGGGAGACACGTCACAGGCAGCAGGGGCTCTGAGCGTCTGTTGCTCTCAGATTCATGTCTAATGAGGTTCCGCCTCTGGTTAAAGCCCTTCAAAGGCTCCCACCGACTTTTCAGCATTGCATTTGAGGTCCCCGTGCTCTGGCCCCACCTCCTGTCAACTCCCACTGACTCACCATCCTCCAGCAACAATTACTGCTTGGGATCTCAAGTACACCACCATGTTCTAATCCTGTGCTTTTCGACATGCAAGAATGCCTCCCCACCATTCAGCACCCCAAACCAGCCCACCCCAGCTTTGGTTCAGTGGGAAATTCTAATTCATCATTCAAAATCTCAGCTCAGCATCAACTTCCTGACCTTTAGTCCACCCCAATGTTAACATCTCATCCTCTGTGCTACCGTAAGACCTTACATACAAATCTGCTGGTCCATGATACACAGGATGGCAGTTCACCTGATTTCAGGTCTATTTCATTTATAAGACTGTGGGTTACCGAGGGGCAAGAAACATGTTATTATTGTTTCCCAGTACCTAGCACATAGTAGTTGAGCAATAAAGCTAAGTGAATTTAATCAACTGTGTACAAGTACAAAACTCTTGCAGATGCGCAGTGTGCTGAGGTCCACGTAAGTGACCCTGATTAGTCACCTGGATTAGTGCCTCTATTGAGATAACTGTGTCAGATCCTTCTCAGAAAGAGGTAAGTTGCAGAGGATAATACAAAGGACCAGTGTTCACACCACCCTCTGCCATGTGAGTTAGCAGATCGTGATCCTGCGCTGGCTCTTCGCTAGATGTGTGAGCCCCTCTGAGCCAAAAGGTAGGCAGATCTACTGGCATATATACAGTATATATCACATTTCTAAGTGTGTTGCCTACAAAGTTTCCCAGAGTGTGAATACAATGTTTCACTGTGATTTGGGGCTACATTTAGAAGCTGGCTCACTTCAAATGTGAGCCACACTTCTGTCTAGTAAAAAAAAAAAATCTAGCATAGTTCACTTTAGATAACCAAAATTAACCATCCCTAGGGTCAAGAGGAATGAGTTCTGTCATTTTGCTCCTGACTTGTAAACTCACAATTGCCCGTTTTTTCAGTCTGGATGTCCTGTCTGTACCTTATAACAGGTTTCCTGGTTTTGTTTATTCTCTTTATCACCAACAGAGGCAATATCACATTGGTATTTGTAAAATAATCAAAGACTGTTAGAGCTACTAGAGTGGGCCTTAAGTGATTAAGAACTCCAAACCGTTAATGTTACGGACGAAGAAACGAAAGTCCAGAGAGATGGAGATAAATTACCTAAGAACAAGGTACACAGCTAACTAGTGGCAAGGCCACAACAACATACCCTTTGTGAAAATATGATGACATCTGTGTTAGTTTCAAATATCCGTAAGATACACAATTCAACTGCAAACAGCCAAACAGCTTAACAGACTGCTCGTGGGCAACAACATAAGCCTAGTGCCGAACTGCTGACGTAAAGAGATGCTTTCTACTGACATTTTATGTACATCAGATAGAAACTGAAATGCAGAGGAGTCAAAGCATCTTTCAGCAATTTTGAAAAACAAAACATTTTAGACACAGATTCATGTAAAAGGAATAGAATGTTTACTATCGTTTACTTGCTCTGGAACAGTTGTGTGGTTTTAAGAAACAGACTATAAGGTCATCTAGGTTTCCAGCAGCTGCCATAAGCATTGCTAGGGAACTGGTGCCCACAGCCTTCTTCAAAGAGCCATGTTTCAATGACTCAGGAGAAAGCCCCCTCAGTCCTAACCTAGGAGGTATTTTAGCTTATTGTCTGCAGATACATGAGTGAAATAGGGTCAGGAAATCTACACCAGCGTCCGCAGTTTAACGTACAGATATCTTGTTGCATTCTCCACATCATTAGTAAATTCAGAAAGGCTTCTCAAAAGACTAAGTTTACATACATCTGAGATAAGAACATCCCAGCCTAAAATCAAGAAACTAATTGAGCTGTTTGCTCTTCTAGACGGAACACCAGGGTGAGGGAAAGATCCTGGGCTCTCCATTTCAGTGTGGGCATCAGTTCGAGGAAGGAAACAAGTTACTTACTCGATCACTCGCGGCTCTGGGGCGCTGCGCACTACCTGCAAGGAAACAGGCAGGTCTCACTCTGGATCGGCTTCTCATCCTCCCGGAGGCTGACTTGCAGGATTACCAAATCCCCTCATTTCTTGTCAAAATACAGCAGGTTTAAAACTATCCTTTTTTAATTTCAAGCTCTTAGTATCCCACCAGAAACTCTCATTTCTGCTCTTCTTAGAATTGCTTTATAGTTACTCATGGGCGTTAAAAGATGCAACTGGAATTAATCCATTTTCCTACGGCCAGCAGCTCTGGAAAAACTTTTCCAGGAGTGCTTTAAAAATAGAAGATATTCTATGAAGGGATTTGAATCATTATTTATCAAATCACTACTGTACCACTGCAATTTTCAACCGGTGTGCCACAAAAAATTTTTAAACGTGCAATACCTGACTATTTAGTCAACACTGACCTCCTTTCCCCTAGACTGTCCAATAAAAAATGACAACAGCCAACATAATAATAGCCTGTCTTGAACCAGAAACATATAGAGTTCCATCTTATTGGTCACATCACATAATAAGGTTGTATCTGATCGGTGAATTCTCGGTACCAGAAATCCTTATATACAAGTATAGGCACCTGATTCTTTAAAAAGTCACTTTGGAGCAAAAAGGGTTGGTAATTACTATTATTATTTTTTGCAATTCAATCAAAATTATACCCTTTTTTTTTTGTCAGACTGACAGAAAAGTATATTTTTGGGTGAGCTGCAGAATTTTAGTAGTGTATGTATGCCCTGAGATGAAAAAATAGCCGCTGTAGAACGATGGCTGATTTTTAACTCTTTTTACACTTTGTTAAAAAGAATGAATCTTTACTGTTTCTTACATTTTCCCCCATGGAAAAAAAGCCCTCTAATCATGGTATGTCTTCCGTGCCAAAAAATAAAAATAAAATCTAATTATACATGCCTATAATTTGGGGGCAGGCTACTGAGAATCCTCAGACATGCTTAGAAATTGATACTCCATATTTCATTATTATTATAGTCCTTTAACCTTCCTTTTAGTAGTGAATTCATTCAGTCACTATGTGTCTCCTATGTGAATGTAACTTTTAGAAGTAAATCCTTGTTACTGTTGCAGGATAAATAAGAATTTACCTGCTGGGGTTCTTTGAACACAAACTGCCTGTCTGACAGGTGATGCTCCTTGTTTATCCAGGTCTGACCAGGCCTCTGGTGGAGACGGCTTTCAGAAGAGGTAGCTGAAACAAGAGAGAGGACAAGCTGAAACCAGGGGAAAGTCCGCTCTCATCGCCTTCTGCTGAGCAAGGACCAATGAAATCTGCTCAGACACAACCTCCATGACATCTACAAATTAACTAGTAAGGTCCACCGAAGACCTCAACCCACACACTGAAAGGTCTGAGTGTAGTGACTAAATATGAGGAGCACTAAAGATCAACCCTTAGCTCCCCGGCAACAAATTCACGAAAAATACCAGCCATACTTTAAATAATTCCTAATCATCGAAGTGGGAGTCTGTTATAAACCAAAGGGACGTAAGTAAAAGAGGACGACCGTTGTCCACATCCACAGGATCCCCACGGGTTCTTGCCTGGCTGAGCAACGGCCTGGCTCTTAGCAGAGCCGGCCCAGGCTCCCTGCACTCGGGCTCGCCGTCTTTTGTCCTCCATGTTGACCAGGAGGGCTTCCGCTCTTAGCTCTCAGAAGACTTCATTGCTGACATGTACCACACGATGGTTATCTGTTTAAAAAAAGATGCTTTTAGTTGGGGTTGTGAGAACTTGTACTACCAAGGGGTAATTATAATCCTTTCAGGCAGAGAGACTGCTCAAGAGCAATCAGAGCCTCTATATAAAATCACCATCTGTCGTCACATCTCAATCAAGAGGCCTACTAAGCACTTAAGAGTTGCTGGCTCTAAGGTTTACCTTTTGCAATTTATTATAGTGCTTTCACCTCATTCACAAAATAGTGCATGTTAAGAAATTCTAAAACCAGGATCATGAACCATGTTACTCTTACTAGTCCCCAAGAGCAGAACATAAGGAAACTAATACTCCACCTACACGGAAAGTGAGAAATAGGCTAAGCCTCAGTTTCCAAGAAGATTTCCATATCCCATTATCACTGGTTGCATCCAACTTCCCTGGCAGCTTGCTAACAGCATCCATGGCCTGTCTCAGAAGATCTGATGCAGGATCGACACAGGTGTAACAAGCATGGCAGGAGACGGTTACAGGCAGACACGGATGAGGACCACAAGGTTAAGTGCCTCACCCAAAGTCACTCATGAAATCGACAGCAGATACATTAACATTCAAATTTTAAGTTATAGTCTTCAGCTAACTGAAAAATCCACTTCATAATGGTCAGTAATGTAATGCCAATTTGACGTTTTTATCAATAAAATTTTAGTTCACAGCAAATACAGGAGCACACAGAGCTACAAAAACAAAAAAGCCAGGGAGGTTTAGGCCATGTATTTTGAAACTACAATCCACTTCTTTTTTTTTTTTTTTTAAGATTTTCTTTCTAGAGAGGGGAAGGGAGGGAGAACAAGGGAGAAAACCATCAATGTGTGGTCGCCTCTCCCTCACCCCCACTGGGGACCTGGCTTGCAACCCAGACACGTGTCCTGACGGGAAATTGAACCAGAGACCCTCTGTTTCCTAGGCCAGCACTCAACCCACTGACCCACACCAGCCAGAGATTTAAGAGTCCACCTGAGAAAGCTTCTCATCTCAGGCTCTCAACGATAACAAGCTTATTTTATGGCTTGTTTAGCCTACCAATTACCAGGGCCCACCCCTGGTAATTGATTTCTGGGCTGGGCCCATAAATCTGTGGGTTTAACAAATTCCCCAAGTAGTATGAAATTCTTCTCATTTAATAAGTGAGGAGATGATAGAGGCTGCCACCTTCCCCTAAAGAGTTAATGGCTACCCTGATGGGTGTAGCTCAGTTGGTTAGGCGTAGGCAAAGCCAATGGTTGCTGGTTCAATTCCCAGTCCAGGCACATGCTTGGGTTGGGGATTCCATCCCTTGTCCCCGCGCATATAAAAGGCAACCGACTGATGTTTCTCTCCCTCTTTTTCTCCCTCCCTGTTCTTCTCTCTAAAAATAAATAAATAAATAAATAATCTTCAAGAGTTAATGACGGGATCAAATGCCAACTCTGCAGACCCACAAGACGTATAGAGGAAACCCTCCTTCGACATTTTCTCTCAATTGAGGCCTTCGAAGCTTAACACAATTAGCCAAAGTTCTTGATCTGTTCACGGGTCAGCGATATGTTGCATGTCCGGGAGCAGTTGAAAATAAGATTCCTGTGCCCCATCCCAGACGTACCGCATTCATGGAGCTCCAAAAGACTGTGAACTAACCCCACCCTCCACCCCGGAATTTTTTACCCGGATAAAGCTTGAGAACCTCGCAGCAGGACAAAGAGCAAGGGCTCTGGCGTTAGCTAAGATTCGCTCTGAATCCAGATCTGTCACTTCCCAGCGGCATGATCTGGGGCAAATGACTTCACCTGTTTGGGCCTCAGTTTCCTCCTCTGTAAACAGGAAACCAATCTCTCTCTCACGGCTGAACTGCAGATTAAACGAGCGTGACAGGTGAAAGAGGCTGGTCCTCAACAAGGGCTAGCAACTTTCCCTATTTTAGACCTTCTCTTCCAGGAGGCTCAGGTTGAGGTCCTGGAGGTCACGTGGGAAGGGACCTCAGAAGCAGTCCCCACGCCACCGGCCCCAAGCTCCCGTCAGCAACCCGAAGGCCGCACCTGGCCGCGGAGTAGGGCGCGCAGGTTAGCAAGCGCTCGCCCCGGTAAGCAAACTCCAGCCCCGGACCTGCTCAGCCACCTGAGGTCCGGGGAACCACGAGTGCAGCCCAGACTCCTGCAACTCCCAATCCTAGGCCCCGGCGGCAGGCACTTCCTCTTACGTCACGCACTGCCACGGCGGCCGCTTCCGGTTCCATTTCCTGAAGTCCGGGCAGCTCCGCGTTCTCGGCTTTCAGAGGACCGCGTCGCCGAAGGTCCGAAGGGGGGGCCGGGTTGGAGGGGAGCACAGGGTTTGAGGGTTAGGGGGATACCCGCGAGGAGCTGAGATATGTCGAAGGTGGGAATGAAGATGTCTTTCCTAGGTCAAGGTCCTTCTGGACTTCAGCCTCCTATCCCTGCCAGCTGGAGAATTCCCAGCATCTTTTCCCGCCCTAGTGGAAGGAGGAGGTAGTTGGGGAACCAGGTGCTAAGCAAAAGGATTTGAGTGTTTGCTCTGAAAGCCATGGAGAGCCTAAGGTGTACCTCCTCTGCGTTCCCTTTGCAGGCTGTGCATACCTCCATCAGTAGTGCTTACAACAGGACTCTCCAGGCTAAGCAAATTTCGCTTGAGCGAACCCACCCCAGTTTCAGTCCAGACGCTAGCATTCACTATGTGTATAATCTAGGGCAAGTGTTGCGCTTCTGTATAAAATGGACATAGCTCCTGTTGGGAGGATTAAAGGAAATAGTGTATTTAAGTAATTTAGCACGATGTCTGGTACACAGAAACTCAGATGTTAAGAGTGCCTTTGCTTCATCTGAGTTCTTGACAAACATCTTTAAAGTGGCCGTGTTAAGCCATGTATCTTACAGGGTGAAAACAGCAGAAGGAGCACCGAATTAACTATTTTGTGCGAGTTATTCTTTACAATCTATCAAGGCATAGTAACTGTAAAGTCTTTAAAAGAAGCCTCATATTTTTAATACATACAGCTTACCTGCAGGAAGCTCAGTGAACTCCATCAATGTACCTTTTATTTGCTAATATCAAATCTAATTTTCACAGCATCCATTATTCTTTGCTATACCTTGTGACACTGAAGGAAAAAACGATTTATCCTGCAACTGAGAGAAAAGTGGTGAGGCTGGACTACAATTTTTATACCCCACCCCCCCATCAACTAGTGTATAATTTGTCAGTGTCTGCTTCTGGCTCAGGAATCTGGGCTGTATCTTCCAAAGGATGTAATTTATTTCTTTTTCAGTGGTTATGGTTTTGGAACAGGAACAAATAAGTCTGGATTGAGGAGTCCCTAGAAGTAGTGTTTGCCAAGTAAAAACTTTTTAAAACTCAGTACATAGCTCGCTTGCACCCAAAATCACTACATCTTTGCCAGAATCACCTGCATTTTTACCAAGTGCCCAAGGTGATTCTGATACATAGAACATTTGAAAACCTTTTGGATACATGTAGGGTGACAAATTGTTCTAGTGTGTCTGGGATGGAGGGGTTTCCCGGGATGCAGGATTTTATAAGTGCTAAAGCCGGGACAATCCTGGGCAAACTGTTGATCATCTTAGATACACGTGAGTAGATAGTATTAGCAAGATAACCTTGATGCATCCTGGGTTTCCTCATTTCTATTTGGAGGACTTGCTTTTATTGGGGGTGGGGGGGGCGGTGGAGACCCTGGAAAGAGAAAGAAGGTGAAGTGCATTGCCAATTACTACTCACTGATTCTCAGTTCCAAACCCAACCTTCACTACCCTGCTCATAGTACTGGAACACTTCTTTTTCCACATAGCCTGGTGTTAAGTTTCATCAGTAGAGGGTGCCAGAGGGACATTAGAAGAGGAAAGGGCTCTTCTCCCTGATATCTGGGTGCACTTCTCAGCTTGGTCTTCAGTGCATGGTGGGCGGCATTGCTATGGGCTGGATTGCTACGATAGTTGAATTTACAGCCTTGTTAAGTGTCTCTTGTGAAGTTAAGGCATTAACTGAGAAGGAATGGGATACCAAAACTTGAAATAGGGATATCTGCTGGGGCCCAGATGAAAGTGACAATCGAACACCCAAGCCACCTGAGCCTCCCTTGGCAGTGGAAGTAGCTTGCCCTCCTATGTCTAAGGAGACTAGTCGAAGTTTGCTTGATAATCCTGTGAAACCCTCACCTGGAGCAGATGACTTGAAGAACACAGCATAGGTCTGTACTTCCTAACAGGTGAGAATGCTTCCAGATTTGTGCCTGCCTTTGTGTTCTGCCTTGACCTAGAGGTAGATCTAACGTAGAGATACTTTGAAGTGGCTGCTCCTTCTGTCTAATATTTCTGTATTTTTAGAGTTTTCCCTTTCCCCTGTAGGTAATTATTATAGTTAACAATTCTTTGTTTTATTTCTGTTCGAATTACTATATAGTTTGCCTGCTTGAGTCTTGTTACAGTATGATTATGATATCAGGGATCAAGAGCAATGACTAGCAAGTGGCTGGCCCCAGGGTTGGCCTTAAACTGTAAGTAATTGGTTTGCCTCTGCTTTGGACCCTTTGCGCTAGTACTCCCCTTCTTTCTCTACCTGAGAGAGTGCTCCTAAAGTCCCAGTAGGTTTTGCTGGTTCAGTTGCCTTGCCTCTCCTCTGAAATCAGTGTTTCTCAGCACATAGATGGAAAACCATCACATCAGAGTCACTAGGGGAATGCTTAGAAAAACTTGCCCTGGCTGGTGTGGCTCAGTGGATTGAGTGCCGGCTTGTGGACTGAAAGGTCACTGGTTCAATTCCCAGTCAAGCACATGCCTGGGTTGCGGGCCAGGTCCCCAGCTGGGGGCGTGCGAGAGGCAACTGATGGATGTACCTCTTGCACATTGGTGTTTCTCTCCCTCTCTTTCTCCCTCTCTTGACCTCTGTGTAAAAATAAATAAATAAAATCTTTTTTAAAAACCTGAGGATTCCAGGCCCCCTATAAGATTCAGAGTTAGCAAGTCTGGGGCAGGGCCCTGCCTTTTGCATTTTTAACACTGCTTGGTTTGATTTCACAAAAACCTTCAAGAGTTCTCTCTGCCTTTTCCAGCTGCCTGCTTTCTCCAGGTGGTCACTTTCCACTCAACAGTTATTTCATCCCCTGGATGGCAAAACAGGTCAATATTTTAAGTGTTAGTAGCTCTTAGAACTCATCCTGGGTGAGTCACACACTGCAGCCTATTTTCAGTTGCCGATTTTCACTCCAGACTCTTGCCCAACATTCCCTGTTTCACTCATGTGCCACTTGGGGAGCGCCTGCTGCTGAATTCCTGAGACACTCCAATCCAAGGAAAATAATGGCACATCATGCTAATAGCTCTCAGCGAAGGTGTTGCAGAGAGAGATTCCCAGCGTATGTCTCACTGCCCAAGGCTTAGCAGTTCCCAGCTTGAGGAAGGAGGGTGGGACAGGAACCTGCCAACTCTACAGTGTGTTCATGTGGAGGCTTTCAAGTCTTGCCAACTTTAAACAACACTGATGGAGAGAGGATGCTTCTCCAGACTGCAGACAGGAACGCCTCCTGTTCAATGCCCAGCACGATTGCAGACGCTGCCAGAGATAAAACCTTCCAGGACCCACAGTGTAAACTATGCAAAGTACAATCAAGACAGGGATGCTCCTGAAATGCTATACGGAGCCGTCTTCTGGGACCTCATAGCTGGATTTTTTTTCAATGACTTCAAAAGTGAAGGGTTGGTAGCAAAATAGTACAGTACGGAATATGGAAATTCTCTGTACTATCTGTTTAATTTTCCTGTAAACCTAAAATGGAAATTAAACATACAGTCTATTAATTAAAAAAAGACAATTAGCCCTGGCTGGTGTGGCTCACTTGGTTGGAGTGTCATCTCGTCAGTGAAAAGTTATGGGTTCGATCCCTGGTCCCAGCGCATACAATCCCCTGCCTGGGTGTGTATGGGAGGCAACCAGTCATTTCTCACATTAATGTTTCTCTCTCTCCCTTTCCCTCTTTCTAAAAGCAATGAAAAGAAAAATGTCCTCAGGTGAGGATTTAAAAAAAAAGACAATAGGAAATATCCAAACTGAAGCATAGAGAAAAAAAAAAAAGTGGAACCCTCAATGGAGACTTCTGGCAGAACAGGTGAGTAATACAATTAAATTCTGGCTAAATTAGAACCACCACACAGAGTGCCCACAGTGTCCCTGTGGATGCTGGTCTGAAGCTGTGTTGTATATGGCTCCTCTGTTCTCTGCAGTCATTTAAAATTGTCCCCTTGTTGTTCTATCATGTATCTGTTAGCTTACACCATACTGAACCCCTACCTAGAAGAAATGTAAAAAACAAGTAATTACCCAAAATTCTGCAAAATGAGTCGGTTACTACTCTACACAATTTACTGCAAGACTGGAGTCACAAAAAAATAGGTGATATTTCCAAGGGCAAGAAAACAAACCAAAAGGGGAAAAAAGTGTAAGAAACTAAAATCAGAGCTAGAAGCAGTTCGCAGTAAGAAAACAAGAAATTAGTGGTTGCCCCTTGGGGGGCTAGGAGGAGAGTAACTCTTGAGCTGATCTGAAGGTGAGAGCACTAAGCCTCACTGCACTGGAGGCACCAAGTCCGGTACCTCCAGTGCAGTGAGGGTGTGCCGCGCTGGGAGAGCTCCCAGGCTGCCCAGGGAAGCAAAGCGTTTATCTGAGGAGGGACGCCCCCACGGAGTCCTCAGGGTTCATCTCCAGGTTACAATGAACCAAATAGGATTTCAAAATAGAAAAACCAAAGAGAAGAAAACAAACCACTCTGAGTGAGAGGAGACATGCAAACAGTAGTTTAGACACCTAAGCATTTCAAGTATAAGAATTCACCAGATACAGAATATAAAATGCCAATGTGTGGAGTACTTCCCTAAGATTTTAAAACTATATGGAAAGTGAGCAAAGCATTACGAAGCTACCTAGAATGAGCAGGCCAACTGAAACAAGACCAACTAGAACTTTTAAAAAGAAAAAATAAAAATAGCGGTAATTAGCTTTGATAGCATACTTTGATAGTATAAAAATACAGGAAGAATTATAGAACTGGAATATATATGTAAACAAACTATGCAGTATGCAGCTCAGGGAGACAAGAAAGATGGAAAATGGGAGAAAAGTTATAGGACAGAATGAAGATACGACATTTATAACTAGAGACTGGAAGACAATGGGAATTTTTCAGAAAAGACCAAAGATACGAATTCTTAGATACAGGAAGCACACTATCAACCAAGTGTGATAACTTTTAAAGTTCCACACGTAAATGCTCTGTCATGATACTGAGGAACACCAAGCCAAAGATAAACGTGGCCAGAGACACATCACCCGTGAAAGAACGCCGTATCGGCACTAACTTCTGAACAGCAGCAATGGAAGCCAGAAGTCAGTGGAGTGGTGAGGTATTTCATTAACCCCAAGATGCCATCCACTCACTGTGAAGCACACCTGTACTCATTCAACACAGCCCCAGCAAGGAAAAACAAATGGTCCTAATTAAACTACGACATCAACCAGAAGGAAGAGCTGAGATGTAAAACAGGTGTGCAAACAGACTGATCAACACGTAATTCATCTTACACCAACATGTTTGTATAAAATAATGATGAAAGCATCTCATTTATAGGGTTTGAAAACAAATCAAAATCCCAGTCCACAAAAACATGAGTCAGGAAAGCGCTGATCAGAATTACGATGTTCTAAGAGGGTCTTAAAGAAGGGCCTGTGGCTCCAGGTAACTTAGATTGTATTGGGTGTGAAGTGAAAAGGTTCAGGAGTAAAACAGGAAAAACAGAGTGTAAACTTGGACGCTAATAAGGGGCAGAGGTGGAATTAAAGAAACAGTCAATCAAGAAGGGAGGAAAAAAGCCTAAAAGACTAACAAATACCACTAAATAACAGAGATCTTCATGTTTTTGAACTGTAATAAATGTAACTGCAATAAATCTGCCTATAAAAGGCAGAGGTTGCCAAGTAAAAACAAATTCAAGTTTATTTGGCTTACCAGAAACAAAGCTAAAACATAAACACATAGAAAAATAGAAGACAAAAGGATTTAAAAATACAGGCTAAAATACTAACAAAATAAAGCAGAGGTAGCTATAGCCCCGCTTTATTAACCCCAAAAGATCATTAGCAATAAGGATGTCAGATTTTAACCCAAGAAAGCATTAGCAAATAAGGATGTCATTGCGTGACAGGAGTTCAGCTCGTTGGGATGTAAGAATTCTTAACTTTATTCACCTGACAAGATAGCAGCAAAATGTATAAAGCAAACATTGTAAACAATAAGGGAAACGGACAAATCCTTCATCGCAGTGAGAGAATCCGAAACAACTCACTCACTGACAGATCAGGCAGACAAGTTAGTGAACATACGGAAGATGTGACTACAATTCACAAGCCTGGCTAAATGGAAATATAGCAAAAATAACAAATGTTGTTCTAGTAGGTAGTAACAAAAAGTTTACATGTGCATTATTTTCCTAAGGCCGCTGTAACATTACCACAAACTAAGAGGCATAAATCAAGACTATTCTCTCACAGTTTGGAGAAGTCCAAAATCAGTTTCTAGATCAAAATCAAGGTGCTGGCAGGGCCCCTGTGTCGTCCGGAACCGCTAGGGGGAGGAGTCCATTCCTTGCCTTTCCAGCTTCTGGTGGCTGGCGGTTCCCTAGCTTGTGGCTGCATCCTTCTGATCTGTGCCCCCCCACCCCCATCACATTGCCTTATACTCCTGCGTGCAACATTTCTCTGCCTCTCTTATTAAGGATACGTGTGATTGCCCTTAGGGCCCATCTGGATAATCTAAGAAAATCTCAAGATCCCTAAATTAATCATGTCTGCAAACACCCTTTATAAAATATACGGTAACATTTACAAGGTACAGGGATAAGGACCCGATGTCTTTGGGGGTCATTATTCAGCCTTCCGCAAATATATATGGAAATATAGCCCTGGCTGGTGTGGCTCAGTGGGTTGAGCGCCAGCCTGCAAACCAAAGGGTCACCAGTTCAATTCCCAATCAGGGCACATGTCTGGGATGTGGGCCAGGTCCCCAGTTGGGGGTACTCAAGAGGCAACCACACATTGATGTTTCTCTCCCTCTCTACCCCACTCTCTAAAAATAAATAAATAAAATCTTTTTTAAAAAAGGAAATAGTATATTTGCTTATATATATAAAGTATATATCAGGAAATATATATATATATTTACTTTATGCCAAGCTGGATTCTGAGCACTTCAACAATATTAATTCCTGCCCACAACACTCTCTGAGACAGGTGCCATTAGTATTTCTGTTTTTCAGGTGGCAAAAAAAAGACTATAACCTGCCCAAGCTATATCATACTCAGGTTTTCTGACCAGAATGCAGTTATTTAGAAAACAAAAGATTTTTTAAAACTTTTTATTTTGAATCATCTGAATAGTTTCCATGGAGGAATGTTCAAGCTTAACACAAAATTTGATGCAGATCCATTGCTTTACTCACTCAGTCATTTTATTTTTTTCCCATTTTTAATTTTTTAAATTTATTTTTACTCAGTTACAATTGTCTGCATTTTCTCCCCATCCCTCCACCCCACCCCAGCCAGTCCCACCTCCCTCCCCCATCTCTTCCCTCCCCCTTAATTGTGTGAAGTCCCAAGGTGCCTACTTTGAAGGGGGTTGAGGTGTCATTGTCCTATGTACAATGTTTCTTGTATCTTGTATCTCCTTCAATAAATGTCTCTATTTTTCATTAAAAAAACCTTTTTATTTTGAAATAATTTAAGATTTACAGGACATTTGCAAAAACAGGATAAAGAATTTCCACATACCCTTCACCTAGATTCTTCAAATATTAATATTTTGCTACATTTGCTTGATCATTTTCTGTACACATAACCTTTTCTAACCCTTTGAGATGAGGTTGCATACACAATGCCTCATTATCCCTAAATGCTGTACTATGCATTTCCTAAGAATCGAGGACTTTTCTTAAGTAACCACAGTACAGTGATCGAACTCTGGAAATTAACATTGATATGATGCTATTATCAAATCTATAGTTCTTACTCAATTTCACCAATTGTCTCAAAAATGTCCTTTATAGCAAAAAAAAAAAAAAAAAAAAATCCCCTCCGCTAGGATACAATACAAATCATGTGCTACATTTTTCAGATTTCTTTAATCTGAAATGTTTGACAAGTATAGGCCGGTTATTTGGTAGACTATTCCTCAATTTAGGTTTTTCTGATATTTCTTCTTGACTAGATCCAGGTTATGCATTTGTGGCGGGAATCCACATAAATGATGTATCTTCAGTCCACCGTGTCACAATGCACGTAATGGAAAGTTCGTATTAATGGTGACACGAGTGCCAGGTTTTTTTAAAGAAAAGAAAATACATTTGTAAAAAAATTTGTGTTTTTAAAAACTTAAGATTGTGCTTTCAAAAAACATTTCTAAATAACCCATCGGTCAAGGAAATCATAATGTAAATTTTTAAATATTAGCCCTGAGAAAGACATAGTGATTACATGTACATTTGTGTACACACACATACAAGTTGTGGGATGTAGCAAAAGACAGAAAGACTTAAGAGCCTTAGATGTTAGTGTAAAGTAGAAAAAGATTAAACATGAATTACATGCCCAGTTCATGAAGAAAAATAGCAGGCCCTGGCTGGGTGGCTTAGTTGGTTGGAGCATCATCTCATACACCAAAAGGTTGTAGGTTTGACTGCCAGTCAGGTGTGTATGGGAGGCAACAGATCAATGTCTGTCTGTCTGTCTCTCTCTCTAAAAATCAATAAACATACTCCCGGGTGAAGCTTAAAAAAAAAAGAAGAAAAATAATAGGAGGCTTCTGGTCAAGATGGAGGGGTGGGTAAACACACCTTGCCTCTGTGCACAACCACAGCAAAAATTACAACCAGGCTACAAAACAAGTATCACCCAGAATCAGCAGAAATCCAGCTGTATGGAAGTCTGACAACCACAGATTTAAAGAAGGCATATTCATCCAGACAGGTAGGAGGGGTGGAGACTCAGATGCCTGCAAAGAGGCAGAGAGATGGAAAGGTAGGGAGAGATGAGGAATGGGTGGTCCCACATCCACATGTGGTAGATAAAAATTGGGAGGGATACCTCGGGAGTGAGGGGTCCAGCCCCAGACCAGACCACGCAGCCCAGAGCTCCAACACCATGAAGGTTTAAGTCCCCATAACTTCTGGCTGTAAAAACCATTGTGGGTTGGGGTGGCAGAAGAAACAGCGGGAGTCTCAGGACATCCTCTTAAAGGACCCACAAAGGACTTTGGATGTACGCAGACTCATTCCCTCTAGGCTTCAGCACCAGGGCAACAGCTGGAAGGGCACCAGTGGCATACAGGGAGTAAGTGAAGTGAGTGACATCAGAGCAAGTGCCAGGAGACAGCTTCCTCCTGGGCAAAACTCCAGAGACCAGGCAGTGGCATTGTCCCCTCTCTGAGCATCCCTCCACAGAGGCACAAAACGGTGACATGTGTTATCCCACCCTGGCTCCACCCCATATAACTTACAGGTCTGCTTTTCTACAATAGACCATGCTACTAAGATGGGGAGTCAAAGCACCTCTACCTACTACAGAGAAACAAACACAGGGAAGCTGCCAAACCGAGGAGACAAAGAAATGTGGCCCAAATGAAAGAACAGAGGAAAACTCCAGAGAAAGAACTAAATGAAATGGAGATAAGCAACCTATCAGATGCTGAGTTCAAAACACTGGTTATAAGGATGCTGAAGAACTCATTGGGTGCTGCAACAGCATAAAAAAAGACCTAGGTAGAAATGAAGGGTATATTTAGTGAAATAAAGAAAAATCTACAGGGAACCAACAGCAGAGGGGATGAAGCTGAGAATCAAATCAATGATTTGGAACATAAGGAAGAAAAAAAAACAGTCAATCAGAACAGCAAAAAAAAAAAAAAAAGGAATTCAAAAAAAACAAGGATAGGCTAAGGTGCCTCTGGGCCAACTTCAAATGTACCAACATCCGAATCATAGGGGTGCTGGAAGGAGAAGAGAAAGAGCAAGAAACTGAAAATTTATTTGCAAAAATAACGAAAGAAAAATTCCCTAATTTGATGAAAGAAATACACATACAAGTCTAGGAAGCACAGAGAGTCCCAAACAAGATGGAAGCAAAGAGGCCCATGCCAAGACACATCATAATTAAAAAGCCAAAGGTTAAAGATAAAGAGAGAAGCCTAACAGCAGCAAGAGAAAAGCAGAGAGTTATCTACAAAGGAGTTCCCATAAGACTATTGGCTGATTTCTCAAAAGAAACTTTGCAGGCAAGAAGGGGCTGGCAAGAAGCATTCAAAGTGATGAAAAGCAAGGACCTGCAACCAAGATGACTCTATCCAGCAAAGCTACCATTTAGAATGGAAGGGCAGATAAAGTGCTTCCCAGACAAGGTAAAGCTAAAGGAGTTCATCATCACCAAGCCATTATATGAAATGTTAAAGGGAATTATATATGAAAAAGATCAAAACTATGAACATTAAAATGGCAATAAATTCACACCTATCAAAAATTGAATCTAAAAAACAAACTAAGAAAACAAATAGAAACAGAATCATAGATATGAAGATCATTTGGAGTGTTACCAGTTGGGAGGGGAAAGCGGGGAGAATGGGGGAAAAGGATTAAGAAGTACAAATCGGTAGGTACAGAATAGACAGGGATGTTAGGAACACCGTGGACATGAACTCGGGGAGATTGCTGGAGGGAATGGGGATACTGGGTGGAGGAAGGCAAAGGGGAATAAATCAGGACAACTGTAATAGCATAATCAATAAAAAATATATATTTTATTGTTATTCAATTACAGTTGTCTGCATTTTCTCCCCATCCCTATAATCAATAAAATATTTTTTTAAAAAGAAAAATAGACCCCCCCAAAAAGCAGAACATAAAAAGAAAAGAGCAGAGAGGATCAATAAAGCCAAAAGTTGGTTCTTTAAAAGAACTAATAAATAAACAAACCTCTGACAAAATGGTAAGGAAAAGCAAGAAGACACGAACAATATCAGAAAAAGAAATCAAGTATGTATCCAACAGTGGTTTAAAAACTAAGAAAATTCCTTTATGCTAATAAATTTGAAAAGAAATGAGTAAATGCTTAGAAAATAATTATTTTTTTTCCAAAATTGACTCAAGAAAAAATAAACCTTGAGTGGTCTCATTACCACTAAAACAATCAATAGTTAAAAATCTTTCCACGAATAAGTACTAGGGCCAGATGGTTTTTATAAACTTTCAAGGAAAAGATTGTCCCAATCTTTTATAGATTCTCCCAGAGAATAGTAAAATAGGCAACACTTCCTGGCTCATTTAATGAAATTATAATCTTGACATGAAAACCCAACTTCCTAAATATAGATGTAAAATTTCCAAAACAAATACCAGCAAACTGAATTCATCAGTGTATAAAGATTGTAAAACATGACCAAGAACGGGAAGGTGATGTAATACTAGAAAGTCATAACTGAACTAAGATCATGAAATCTTCAGGAAATACATCACCTAACAGACACTTCACTATGTATATACTCCTAGCTGGTTCTGGAACTTGCTGGCCAAGCTCCCTCCTTGGGCTCTTTGCACAGGCTGATCTGCCTGAAATGCCCTTTCCTCGGGTGACTCAGAGGCCACCCCTCACTAAAGCCTGCTCTGAATTCCTTATGGGTAAGCCTCCCACCGACACATGGATTCCGCATCCTCCCAACCCTGCTTCATTTTTTCTCATAGCACATGGCACTTAAATGCTACATTATGATTATTCCTTTTGCTTATTATCTGTTTCCCTCCTTTGCTCTCTCCCCTCTTCCCAACTCAAATATAAGCAATATCTGGGCAAGAATTTTTGTCTGCCGTGTTCACTGCAGTTTCTCCAGCACCCCGAAGAGTCAGTGGCACGTGGTCCGCACTCCATTAGCACACCCAAAGGTGTGTCTAGAACCTTTGTAACAAGGAAGACCAGCTTGCTTACATCCTTTCAGGATTACCTCGTGTAGGACCCAGTTTGCTTATTTTTCAATGACACATATACCGTGAGTGGACGAAGCTCTAATATGCCATTCGTCACATTACAAGTTTTCATCTGATAATGTTTATGTTTACGCTAGACATGTGTTCCGTTTTTAGATGTCTTCATACAAATCTCAGTAGAAAGATCTACATTTTCACAAGGGAATGCAAAGCCTGCCCACGCGCACCTGTTCTGCACCACGAGATGAACGACGCAGACGTGCCAATCTAAAAACGTTAGGCTGTCGCGAAGTACTGAGTCCTTAACATTTTTAAAAATTAGCTTTCTGTCCAACAGATTCAATAAAAAAGCTTTGGTAGTTTGCTTTGATACTGGTAAACTGCAGAGCTAAGTAGCGGAATCCAGGAGCGCCTAAACCTCAGGCGGTTGGTTATGGTAGTAGACCGAGGAACTTACAGTCTACTTTAGCTCATCTTATTCTCATGAGGTTTCATCACAATAAATCTTTTCCTTCACACTGAATCAGCACCCGTTGTACCGGTGTGGGCATAGATGTTTCCTCCCTGTCAAGTTCAGTTCTATTGTATTTCGGTGCCAGAAATATCAAATGAGAAATCAGAAGCCATCTCTGCAGGGCAGGACCGCGGTTGAGGAGATGGAGACCAAGAACGTTAGCATCTCTTTATTTGTTCCCAGGGCGAGTGGGACTGGCACACCGACAAATGGGAACGGCACACGTCATTATGCGTGCAGGATAACTCCACCCACGTCCCCCGTGCTACTTCCCTGCAAGAGCAATGGAAGACCAATAAATTAAAATCTGCTTTCTGTGTTGTGAGGTGTGCTGATTCTACATGAATAATCGATACTATCTTCTGCTCTATGCTTTTGGGGCTCAAACCTTATCTAGCACATTTCAGACAATGAAGTCGATACAGAATTAAGTCTAAAAATATTATGTTTCACTATGTGGAAGGGTTGGAGAACATTAGTTGCTCTTTTAGTTCAATTTTTCTTTCATGGGCCTGGAAACATGGATTTTCATTTCATCATCTTCAACACTGAATGTCAAATAGATGACGATATTTGCTGAGTTGAAGCAGTCAAAGCCATAGCTCAGAAGTTTTGAGTTTGCTAAGGGGTTTCCTAGCCAGAATACAACTTTTCTAACTGGGATACAAGGAAAAGTCTTTTGTATACTTGTAAGCCAATCCCTCCCCCTCTGCGCCAACGTTCTACCAATGACACCCCCCCCCCGCCGCCACAATCTTCAACCAACCAGCCAACCAGCCAACCAACCAGTGTGTGAAAGTGGATGAAATATTGCCCGGGCGATTGTGGTTTCCACAAAATCAGAGAGAAGGCAATGTTTTTCATGAAGCGAAATTTATTCCATTTAAATGACTATTCCTTATTCTGAGATTATGTTCCTCCTACTTTTTGTATGCCAAAATGTCTTTTATGTAAGGACGGTGATTTGGCTTTCTGTTTTTGTTTTGTGTCTTTAGCTGACAAAATTTAAAGCTAGAAACACTTAAACACCCCAATTAAGAACATTTTTTTTCTAATTTACTGGTGCTTAAAGCTCAGAACCTTAGGCCCAGAGCCTCGGGAAAGACCCACCTTCTAGGCTGCACATTTCACAACATGGACTGTTGCCTGGCAATTTCCCCAAGTGGGTATGTGGCAGAATAAGAGTAAGACTTGATTTATATTTAGCCAGTGTAAAAAGGACCTGAAGTTCAAGCACCAAAGAAATATATTTTCAATCAACACCACGGTTACATCATCTTTCAATAAAGCGAACTGTATCAATTACCTACAGGCTACCAATTTAAAGGAGACTGGCCACTGCTCTGATGTCACCGTTCTAGGAATAGCCTCTTGTCACACAGGCGGGCAGTGTCATTGCCGTGCGGGGACCAAAGCGGCTGCTCTAAGCAGGCCCCTCTCCTGGGTCAGAGTTTCAGTGACACTCCAGGTGGCCGCCAGGCTCAATGTACATTTTGGCCCTTTTACCCTTATAAATCATGCCATATAGCATTCAGTAATTACATACGTTTACACTGAGAACAAATACATATTAGACAAAAGCATATTTTCATGGGCTTCATGTGTAAGAAAACCTCTAAATTTCATGAATTATTTTTATGTCGTTAACTACTTTGGGAAAAAGGAAAGTTCCATATAAACATACAAACTGGGACAGGCCTTTAAGAAAAGCTTACAAAGAACTATGCAAATTGCTGTATGTCCTCCCATAAGTGAATCGATTAATCTCCAGTCCCCCAAATTGTTAAAAACAAGAATGAGTAGCTGGCCATGACTTTTAAAAGCATGTTTCAGAGAAAATATCAGAATCACCAGTGGCATTTTGGGCTAGATGAAACTGTTGGGATTATGCGCTTCTCTATCATTCTGTGATTTACTGTAATCCTACTAAGTCGTTCTTGTTAATATTAGTTCTGTATCCAATTGATATGAGCATTTACATTGTAGCATTTACTAAAAAATAACCGCTGGCAGCAACCAGAATACATGTATCAGAAACTCGTGCTTTCTTCCCGAATCTGAGCACATTCAGCCTTATTGGGAACTATTAAAACGACAACCGAGGATTTGGGAGCTGGGCGGGTGACCTGCGGTGGTGTGCACGGGCTGGAGCTCACGGCCAGGGCACCGGATGCAGTTGCCGATGCCTAGTTCTTCTTGGCTTTCTTCAGATAGCGAGCCCGCACGGACTTGTTAGAATTCATGATTATTTTAAAATATAACCAAGAAGGCAGGACTGAGAAGATTGAGCCCTAGGAAAAGAAATGGGGAGATATGTAATTACAGCGTACAATTTGAGCTAAGTTAAAATACACGATTTTTGTTTTACTATAATGTTTTTTATTTATAGGTAGATTTTAGAATCCTTGGGTGTTTAAAATAAAACATAGATGACTTGCTATTAAGTCTAGACAATACATATGTTAATATATCACATACTAGTTCGTGACTCAGTGGGGAAAAAAACCCATGAAACCCAAGTGCCGGTTTGGGACATAACAATCTACCTACCAAAAGAGAATGGATCGGGTATCCATTGGTTCGGGGTTTCAAGCCCACTGTTTTCAGCGCCAGCTTCACGTAGGTCTCTGCAGAGGGTATTTGCAAAGAGGTCTTTCGGATTTTAGCCAATTTTGTAGCCACATAGAATGGCAGGACACTCTGGAAAGGCAACACCCCCCAAAAAACATGCCACTGATTAGGAAGGCCACGCACTCGGGGTTCGCTGCCATGCTCACCTGCGCTGAGTGGCAGAAACATTCTGAGGAGCGATAAAGCCCGAGTCTTTAGAGAGAGAGAGAAAGAGGAGCAGCCGTCCACGGCCGGCTGCACGGGACACGTGTCGGCAGAAAACAAATCACAATAAATCAACCTCTCAACCAAACAGAATTTGAGACTGGAGAAAGTTTTAAAAATAAGCAGGATACCTTTGTGAACATTTAAAAAGAAGGGATTACAGAAGTCTAGAGAGTAGAGCTTCGGGATAGGATGCTCTTTCTACTCTGAACATCTGCAGATCCACCAGAAGGAAGAGATTTTTGACAGGTTTACCCTCGGAAATAAGTCCTACTACATTTCCCCATAGTTTATAGACAATTAAACATCTTTCAGCTTTGTTCCTCCTACAAGAAGCATTTCATTCTCAGCCTTTGGCCTACCTCCACTTTTCTTCCTTAGTTCCTGAGGTTGTTTGTGTTTTATTTATCGGGGTAACACTAATTAATTTAGCTTTTATTGGGGTAACACTGATTAATAACATTATGTAAATTTCAGGTGTGCGACTGATTGTGAGTTATAGAAACTTTGCTGTTAATGAGATAGGACCGCCTCCCTTCCCTGCTTTTTTCTTGGCGGGGGAGACGGTAGGACAACACAGAAGCAGCGTGCACAATGAAAGACACTCGACACGACTGGCGGGGGTGACGAATCTGAGCGCTGCCTTTTGGAGGGACTTAACTAGTGCTAGTGGTTTGTTGCTTATGCTGACGACACTTTGGATGTGCTTCAACGGAGGATACAAGGGAACACTGTGATGCCGAGGCCTGGGGCCTGACACAAGAGATTCCTCTACAGTCTGAAACACCTTGGGCAGGGTTGTCCGCCAAAGAGCGAATGCACTCTGCTTATCTCGTGCGGGTGAAGGGAAAGGGAGTCGATTACAACGATGTCTCTGTTGAAGAAGATCTGCTCTAACACTCGGTGGTCAAAGTTAAAAACATCATTACTAGAAGTAGAAATAAAGTTGATATGTGTTCCACACCATGGCTCTCCTTCCTGCTGAGAGCTGGAAGGAGTGTTCCCGTGATTCTTTTCGAGCTTTGTTTCTTTGGTTTGTGGTTTCCCACCCCCAAGCATGAGTGGGATTTATCTCTGGATGACAAGGATGGCTTCACTACAAAAACCAATCAACACGACGCACTGCATTAACAGAATAAAAGAAAAAGTAACATTTCCTCTTCCTCATTTGATACAAAATAAAAGAAAAAAAAACAACTGTGACATCAGCTTTGAAAATTCTACATCAACTTTTGGTTTTGGAGAATTTGTTTATTTCAATTATCACTGTCCACTTATCCCTAACGTACTGGGAAAGAAGAATTTGTCAAATAGGTCTTTAATTTTAAAATCGTGTTGCTGCAAGGATATAATATATGAGCCCAAAGCAAAACGAGATCTCCGCATGTCACACAGTATGAGATGCAGAGTTCAATGAGGCGCGCACAATGAGTAGGAAGAGTGTGCTCACCAAGCTGAGCAGCAAACAAAGCAAAATAGAGTATACACATGTACTCTGTCTCAAATAAGGAAGAACATAAGCAAACCACGCCACACTGTTATGCCTCAGGTTTCCTGGTTACAAAAAAAGTGAAGATTAAAAAACTGTTGACATGTCTAGACTACAAGCCTGTAAAGTTTTGAGCTTCTCTTCCCCTGACCAGCGTGGCTCAGCTGGTTGGGCATCATCCCGTAAACTGAAAGGTTGCAGGTTTGATTCCTAGTCAGGACATGTGCCTAGGTTGTGGGTTTGGGCCTGGGTGGGGGCACGTACTGGAGGCTACCAATTGATGTTTCTTTCTCACACCAATGTTTCTCTCCGTCTCTTTCTCCCTCCCTTCCTCTCTGGAAAATCATTAAGTGTGTCCTCGGGTGAGGATTAAAAAAATTTTTTTGAGCTTCTCAAGACGAAGATGGTCTCATAAGTCCCAATTATTTAATTACATTATAATCCCCCTCTTTATACATCTGTATCTGGCTGAAGTTGGACTGCTTTGACCTTGTAGAAGACCCACGCACATTGCCTGGCTGAGCCACCTGACGGTGCCGCAAGTGAGCTCCTCACAGCAGCTAACCGGCCAGACTGTGGGCGGGGCCTCGTGGCTCTGGAGGTGGAGACAAGAGATGCGCACCCAGGAATTCCAAGTCAAACTTTCCCAACTCAGAAATATAAATTCTATTCTGCAAAGGGTATTCGTTTATTTCCACAATGGTTTAAAATCAAAGCAGTTAGTGCAGCCTAGTGGAAGACGGAAAGGATTCGGAGATGAAGTAACTTTTGAGCTGAGTCTGCAGTGAAGTGGAGAAGTTTGCCAGGTAAACAAATACGGGAGGAGCATTTTGGGAACTGGGGACGGCAAGAGCAAAGGAAGGCATGATGTTCTCAGGGAGCTGTAAGTAGCTCAGTGTGGTTCATACATCAGATATGTGTGAAGCAGTGGCAGGGGGAAGGCTAAGCTGTACAGAAGACTAAATTCAACCACTGGACAATACTGACTGTTAGAATGTAAGCTCTATGAAGACACAGTCTTATTCGCCACTCTTTTGCCAATGCTTCGAACAGCACCTCCAACACAGCAGAAGCATGAAGAAGAGCTACTGAATGAACTGGCAACAGAACACTCCGTTATGGACAGCGAGCAGTGAAGACTAGCATTAGGGTCCCTTCCCACTGCTGCAGTCCGGAAAATTATTTACACCAGGAAGGTGACAGTGTAGGATGAGTTTAAACCAAAACCTTAGATATTCCCAAGCTTAAGCAAGATCATCTACCTAAATGAAGGCAGACTTATAGGTCTAGCTCCTTGTCCAGAATTTAAAAAGGAACATTTCAAATTATGTAAAAGTAAATACCTTGTATGTCAAAATGTCATCTAGGTGCATCCTTAAACAGTTCAACAAAAGCTCAATAAGCAACAATTAATCCGTCTTTCCTGCTTACTCAGAGAACTATTACACTGACCAGGCCAAGAAGATACTCACACTTCTATAGGAAGTATTTCAGGAAGAGTAAATTTTGAAAGCTGCTTAAGCTCAACAGTTTGCCATTATAAGTATTGACAACTTGAAACAACCTGGACTTCGAAGCTGCAGACGTGGGCAAGTGTCCCGGTCTTCAAATCTATAAACCCCCGAATGGCAATAATTCACTAAGCCACGAGGCAAAGTTGATGTTTTGTCCTTGCTCAGCCTATCTTTAAAGAATGCCTGGAGACAACTTGGTATCTTTTCCCCTCACCCACTGGACTAGCTTGTTTAGGGATCTGGTCTTCACAAAACAACTCAGGGGGCCCTGATGCACGGCAGCGGCCTCTACCACTGATGTCATGGAGCGGTGGAGAGATGGGTGCCCTGGGCCGCACGGAGGGTGTTCGCAAATCCAACACCGAGCCTTGTAATCGTGAAACCTCACGTGGCACAGCATCTTCCGTGCAGCCACCCGTGTACTAAACATGCCTTCTTGCATTTGAAAATGACCAGAACAACTCACAGCCATGCTTTGGAAAACATGCATCTGGAGGACACCGGGCTCATCTATTTGTGCGATATGGAATTCTAGACATGGTGTTTATCCGCCTTCATGAGCATTAAATCACACGTTCTTAAGGCAGAGGCTGCAGCCTTTATGAGGCAGTCGAGGAAATCTGTTCGGTTAAAAGGAGCGGGAAGGAGTACTGTACTCTCCAAAAACATCAATGTCCTAAAAGACAAAGGCTGTGGATATATCCCAGATTACAGGAAACTGAAGAGGCAGGAAAACTGTGTAACACCTGGTCCTAGATTGACTTCTTTACTGGAGGATGAATGATGCTATTAAAAAATATTATGGGGACTACAAATTGGAATAAAGAGGGCAAAGCAGATAAAAATATTGTGCCAACTGTACCTCTAAAGTTGGTGACTGCATTGTGATCATGTAAGAGAATCCCCTTATTCTTTAGAAACACCCACTGAAGTATTTGGAGGTAGAGAACCATGATGGATGCAACTCACTCACCACCAACAAAACCAACGGAATGAAATGTTAACAATGACTGACTCCGAGTAAAGGGTATTCGAGTAGTCTTTGTACCGTTCTTATTCTTGCAAGTTTTCTGTAGGCTGAAGTTATTTCCAAATAAAGAGGTTTTAAAAGACGAGAAGGCACATGAAAGTTGTACAGAACGAGTCCGAGAAGTGGAGTTTCGGGAGGCCATCCTAGTGCTAGCGGTCTCTTACACGCGCAGCGTTAAGAACTAGTCAGCGCAGGGCACACAAAGGAGCGGTGCGGGGGGGCCCCCCACTGGCCAGTCAGACTGCTTCTGACTTTGTTCTTCCAAAGGGTGAGGCGTACTTTTGACTGTGCTGGATAATGAGACCAGATAGTTCTCACCAACAGAGCACGCTTTTGATAAGGTTTACCACAAGGCACTTCTTAATCCTCTATTCAAAAGTCAGGCCCAAATCACCTCCATGGCCTTCGTATCACTTGTCGTCACTACTGTTTATTTGCATTTCCAGAAAATGCTTATATAATGGCAAATCTGAATTCATAAAGAAAATTTCAAATGCTCTTACAAAATCATAGGAAAGAAGCTGAGGGGATGACTGGGAGAGAAAAAATAAAGGAAAAATATTCATAAGGAATTAAATGTAAAACTACCTAGAATTTGAAAACATACTGTCTTCTTCTCCCAAAAGACCAATCTGAAATACATGCAGATAGACCTAAAAAAGGTAGCTTTCCTTCCAAAGATTAGAAGAAATTGAAATTTGGCAACATAGCGTTAGCCTGGAAGCCCTCTAGATACAGAGGTTGAAAATTCAAGACCAGAGGCATATGGGAGCAACAGAAGAAGCTCAACAGGCCTTCAAAACGGATGTCTGTGTGCTGCGAAGCATGGCCACGCATGATCAGAGTCCTCTGTGATAACAGGCAAAAGGCAGGTCTCTGCTGAGCCCCGAATTAGCAACACAGAGACAAGATAAAAAGCCCAGTTCTCACGACTACAACTGAAATAGGAGAGGGGGGAAGGCCAGAGAGTGTCAGGCAGGGGTACTCAGTAAGAAGTACGAAAGCAGAAGGTGTAACCACACGTGCCGGGTGGTGAGGTAAGATTTCCCAGGGCAGGTGAAGTGTGGCCTGAGCCTGGAAAGATGGAGGGGGTCACAGATCTAGGTGTGAACAGACAGGGAGATGAGGGGGGAGCTGGGGAAAGGGTGTGCCAGCAGAGAAGCCAGCCCGTGGCACGGCAGAGGGCAGGGCATGTAATGGACACTAGAGCACCCCCTCTGGCTGAACACGGGGCGGGATGATAGGAGTGGCAAGAGAGGGCACGGCCTGTGAAGTTTTAGTCCAATCCTAAACTAAATGTTGGGCAGCCCCCCGGCGGAGACTACGGAGGGCAGCATCATCGGAGTAGTACTTCAGTGAGATCACCCAGGCAACAGCACGTGGGATGCAGGACAGCCAGTGCGCTGGTAAAGGCTCCGAGTCCAAAAACTGCAGACCTGAAACACCAGCGCAGAAAACCAGCCACTCTGAACTCTGAGCCTCATGTATGCAGACCAGGTATTTTTGTCCCTCTGGTCAGAACCGACATGAAGCTCCGGCATTCTGATCCGTCCACACAGAAATGACAACTGTGTTTTCCCTCACCAACATTTGAATGTTTATATTTTCACCAAACTCATTCTAAGTTTAAACCTTGAATGACTTCATATGAAGGAAGACAATGATTACATAATTCATAACTCATTATTAGGGAAAAATAAAAATAATCAAAGTCCAATATTTTGGAAAACAAATGCTAATGTGTTTTTGTGGTAGTTCCTGTCACACCAGATTAACAGGCAGCAAATTGGGAGAAAAGATCTTTGAGGGGAACCAGCTGTGGGAAAGAGAGGGGAGGAGATAGTTTTGTATATTCACAGAATTTTAGAAATCACTCATCTGCATCCACAATATCCCCTTTCGTCACTGGAACAGTTGTAGCTTCTGGTCACACTGCCAAAGGCCCTTCAGCATTCCTGCCTGGCCTCAGCAGGTGTTTAAAAATTACTAAATTCATAGCTTGATTACGATAATCCCATCAGGATGAGAACATAGCGCCACATTGCCTGGCCTTGCTGTCTTACGTCTCGTGAATGCTTTACTGGTGTCCGTGTTAGCAAAATGTAACCCATTACACACAGCAGATTCGAGATACGACCACGGGAATGACCAGTGTCAAGGAAGGGAGACGAAGGTAGTCTGGTGGTTTAGTGTAAAATTCCTAATTTTTGAAAACCCTGTTCGCCCCAGTGTACCCTCTATGTATGGGAGGCTGCAAGTCAGAATAATACCAAAGGGCTATGATATCTTGGGGTCCATTGGGCAAGACTTCAGGTGGGGGTTCGAGGACACAGGCTCTACGCCGACCCTGGAAGGTGAGAAGACTGTGAGCCCACTCCTCCTCTGACGGCCAGCCCTCCCACTGTGGGTTATTTAGCGCCAGCAGCTACTCATAAAATGAAAAGGCTTACAAGATACATTTAGATAACCTTAGGCCCCTCTTGAATGTCTAAAGACATAAGAAATGGAACTAAGCAGCTGAGCGCCTCCTGGTTCTGTAACTGCCTGAGCACAGGGGGATCCAATAAGGGCCCACTGCTGTCCTAAAGGCCCGGAGCAAGTAGCACCGGGGTTCAGAACTTTGGTGCCAAAAGGATTCGGACTTGAGTGTTGGGTCAACACGGGCAAGTGGCTTAACCTCCCTAAACCTCAATTTCCATAAATTTAAAGAAGACAATGATCACACCGTCTTAGATTATTTTGAGATGCGATGGGTTATGTATATGAAGTGCTTAGTACTGTGCCTGAGAAGTATCCCCTTCGATGTTAGTCATTATTATGACGGTCGACCACTGGCGGCTTCAGGGTACAAAAGAGAAACCGTAGGCCCCCAGGAATGAAAGCCAGAGTGAACACTGGGTGTGCGAAGCGCTGGGGGCAGGTAACAGGCAGGAACAGATAAAAGACACGAAAGTCAAGTGCTCCCAAGACATCACTAAAACTGTGCCAGAGCAAAGAAATGCCCCGAGCTGTTATTTCTGAACAAGAGCTGATTTGAGACAGACACGCTGAAAATTCCTCAATTTGTGTCCTCTTATATTTTGTATTATATGTTCATAGCATTATATCTGTTAGCTACATAATCAAATCAAAGCTCTCTATAAAAATTAAGTCAAACGTGCACCAAAGGCCTAAATGTAGAAGCTAAAACTAGAAAACTCCTGAAAGAAAACATAGGTGTCCAGCTTCCCGACACTTGTGGTGGCGATACTTCTTGGATATGACACCAAAAGCATAAGCAAGAAAAAATAAATAAATCGGACCACGTCCAAATTAAAAATGTTGTGACTCAAAGGACACTGGGCGGGAGTATTTGCAAACTATCCAATAAAGGGTTAATGTCCAGAATATAGAAAGGGTTCCCACAATTCCACGATAAAAGCAAACAACCCAATTTAAAAATGGGCGAAGGACCTGAATAAGCATCTCTCCAAAAAAGATATACAAATGGTCAATAAGCACTTGAAAAGGTGCTCAACATCACTCATAATTAGGGATATGCAAATCAAATCCACAAAGAGATACTGCTTCATACCCATTAGGATGGCTATTATTTAAAAATTAAAAAACAACAACAACAACAGGAAATAAGTAATGATGGGGATGTGAACAAGCATTGGAACACTTGTGCATTTTGGTGGGAATGTGAAATAGGGCAGCTACTGTGGAAAACGGTAAGGCAATTCCCTCTTTCCCCCGAAAGCAAGATGACCACATGATCCAGTAGTTCCACTTCTAGAGACACACACGAAAGAACTGAAAGCAGGGTTTTGAAAAATTAGGTGTGCACTCATGTTCACAGCAGCATTATTCACGGCAGCCAAGAGGTGGGAGCACCCCAAATGTCCACCAACAGACAAATGGATAAACGCAGTGTGGCATGTCCATGCGATGGACTATGATTCCGCCTTAAAAAGGAAGGGAATTCTGCCACGTGAGACAACACAGATGGCCCTTGAAGCCATTATGCTAAGTGAAAAAAGCCAGCCACAAAAGGACAAACACCGCATGATTCCACTCACATGAAGTACCCGGAGTAGCCAAAGTCAGAGAGACAGGAAGTAGCAGGGTGGCAGTCAGGGGCTGGGGGAGGCAGAAATGGGGAGTTACTGTTTAATGTGGACAGTTTCAGTTTTGGAAGATGAAAAAAATTCTGGAGGCCGGTGGCGGTGATGGCTGCACAGCAATGGGAAAGTACTTAATGCCACAGAACCGAATACTTAAAAGTATTTAAATGGTGTTTTCTGTTATGTACATATAATATATGTTATCACAATCTTCAACTATTAAAAATCACTACCATGTCTGCATCATCCTGGTGTCTGCTGTTTTCCTTGCTCCGGCAAAGGTCGGGTTTGTTCGGCTCTCCACCCTCGCTTGCGGTTATTACACAGTACTTTGGAACAGTCACGGCCCGCCTTACATACCTGGCAGCTAACAGTTATTAATAGTCCAATTCTCTCAAAATAAACCCCGAGAACTTACAATAATTATGCTTCAACTGTTTGCACTACATTCAGTTCTACTCTAGGTATCCTGATTTAAAAATTCTAAGGAACAATTTTTTTAAAATCTAGACTTACAGTGCATAAAGAAAAAAGAAACCATAATGATGTGCTAACGTCACAGACACTCACTTAGGAATGTGGTTTTCTTTTGTTACTAAGATGGCAACAGTTGCTGTGGAAACCACACAAAAACAGGAATACTTTACTGAAACAAACTCTACTCACCTGCACAAAGATGCCGTTGCTCTTATATTCCTCATGGATGCACTGAGAGAAGAAATCTACAAAAGCCTGGGAGGGGGTGGGAGTGAGAAGAAAACACACACACACAATCACATCAATCTATCTGATTTGTAGCCATGGAAACAAAAAATAATAAACTAGCCATTTAACACTGTAGCTTCTAATCATTCTTTTTACTTCAAATGCAAAAGAGACCTTCAAAAAAAAACCACCTGAAGCCCTCAAGTCATTTTTATCTGCCACCAAATTAGGTATTCTCTTACCAAACATAATATCCCGATCAAATTTTGATTTAACTGGAAAAGGTTCTTCTGTTCTCTTTTCAGAAAATTACTCTCTAAGAAGTGTTTCATTATACAACAAAGGGCGCATTTCTCCTCCCTACTTGCCATTCAAACAGAAACACAATACAAATTCTGTTCAACTGTTCTATGAGGATTCTGTTGTCAATAAAGTGAAGAAAAGAGCAAGCATCCTCTTGGCCCTATGGGATCCAAAACATGTGGAGATGAACCTGACAGCCCACCTTCTTATGATAGCATGACTTTGTATCTATCTGTGAAATACAATGTACCATTTCAACTGTGGTTGTAACCTCAGGCTGGAAGTGAAAAGTATCAATAATGACTCCACTAGGGTCCCAATAATTAGACTTGTGTCCATGGAGCAGAACAGGTAAGCAGCTGGTGTTCTCGGATCACTTCGAGAACCCTGGTGTTCACTGGAAACATGCCCGCTGTATGTAGCAGAGCTATAGAAAAGCAGGTAGATTACAGGGGTAGGGGGTGGGGCCAAACTTTGCCAAAAGACAGTAGTCACTGTTGATGTTTTTCCAGGGGACAAAAAGCCAAGTGAAAAAGAAGGTAGGCATTTTGTTCTTTTCCTTCCCTGACCTATTGCATGTTCTTATTATGTATTATATTTTGCTCATTTTCTTCTAAGAGCTTATTTAATTTCAGCATCTCAGCGGTCATTTCCATTTCAGAGATGAATCCTATGCCTCGACAATGTATATGCAGATGATGCTATTGACCTGCAGGCAGTAGGAAATGCATTCTAAATTATTTTTCTAGTAGTAATGTGAGAGGTGAACGGTGATATATAAAATTACATCTTACAGAGTTCTGGAAAATTCTCATTTCACTCTGGAAGTGACAATAACTATCTGTGAATTCTGAATAATGTGGCAAAATACTCACACTCTCACCCAGTCTATCTCGCGTCTACTACGTGCATCTAAGTGCTGCCTGGCTGTGACCCTTCTGCTCGGCTCTGTACACTTGAACCAATGCTGTATGAAGGCGACTTATTAATGAATTAAATCTCTGATGACGTTCTGATCAGCTGAGCCAGCTTTCTCTGGAAAGTTCAAATATCAACTTTAACACCAGTAAACAAGTGGGAGAAAAAAACCCTCTGTGGATCTGTGACCTTGGTGTCCCATTTACGAAGTTTACACCAATCAGCCCTCATTGGCTCTGGCTCCCACGAAGCTAGCGCGCAGTATTTTTCTTTTCTTCTCATTCCATTTGAAAACTGCTAAGAATAGAACTTAAGAAAGTTCTACGCTCGTTTCTGATATTCGAAATTCATTCTTACTCTGACATGAGTTACTAAAACCTTGTTCACCTTGGTTGCAGAGTAGATGGTCAGCAGTGGAACCGGAAACATGCCACTGAAGGAGGAGATGTTCAGAATCACCCCTTTGGATCTAAGGAGGAAAGTGCACCACAAACAGCATGAAATCACACACACAATTGTTGGCGAATTACAGATGGAGCTACAGATCTGCAACAGAATGGCCAGCTGTTTTCCTAACACACTCTCTCCTTGCCTTCCATCAGCATGTGATGTGCTCGGTCAGTGAATGAGGCATAACTCAATCAACTAAAGATAGCTCTTGCTTGCAGTTAGCTCATTTCTCAGTCTTAGTAATCCAGGGCACCGCCAGCTCAGGTCTGCAGTCTCCTCGAGTTGCTCTCCCCACTGGGAGGTCTTCTCCGCCCGCAGCCCCAGGAATGCGCCCTTTCAGAAACACCCCTACCCTCCTGGGGAGCGTGTGGTTTGGCATTTCACCACGAACTCCCTCGCTGTAGTGTGTGACCGTTTCATGTGCATTTTCTCCCGCAACAAAACCGAAAGTTTCCGGACATGGTGGCCTTTGTCCTCACTTCTCCTCAGAACACTGAGCGCAGTCCTGAGCGTGTAACCAGTACTTAGTAAAACCTTCTGGAAGTGAGTGACGGGTAGGTCCTGCCCTCCTGCTTTCCCTGGGTTGTAGATGTCCAGGCACTACGTGGAGACCTGACTCTAACGGGCGATGCTATAGCTCATCAAGCCATATTCTTCAGCCAAAAGACAGAGCTCCCAAGTTTCCACTTCTAGAGACTGTTCAAAGTTAAAAGTCAGAAAGTTATAAGGAGTTACTAACACTACCGATAAGTGAAAACTGGGTTGAGGGAAGCAGTTCTACAGACATGCGAGTCGTTAGCTGGCGTATATAGGTTAGGTAGAGTGCGGAACTAGGGCTTTAGGAATTTAGAATTAACAACCAGCTCTTCCCCGCACACCCATTCTTCTCCTAGGGGTTGGGTCCCCGCATCAGCTACGGCAGCTTGCCTCACCATCTCCTGTCCCCCAGATCAGGCTCCTTTCCTTAATCCATTTTCTCATTTTTCTTCATCTGAATTTACTTTCCCCAAAGCCTATTTTTTTCCAATATCGAAAAAGGGGACTATATAAACCCTTTTTATGCAAAATAAGAAGAGGAACGTGATTAAATGGCATCAAAGTTATTCCAGACATAGATCTGAAAAGAAATAATCCCCAAAGGTCACCCAGTCCATCTGCCAGCCTCTAGGCGAGATGCCACCTCAGCCATCAAACGGGAAGTCTGGATCCTCAGCCTGATGTATCACGGGAAACAAGTTGTTGTTTTTGTTTTTTTAACTGAAGTCCCTATTTGTAACACACACTTTCCTAAACAGTGAAATCCATTAACATTTTGGCCTCAGAAATCAAATTCTCAAATTTAAAAATGTTATATTAGGGTTTTGAAGAAGGTTGGAATGTAGTCAGTGTATTAATTACATCATTTTTGATTAAAAAAAATTCAACATTACTTTGTATTAGCTTCAGGTGTACAGCACAGTGGTGAGACAAACACATACTGTATAAAGTGTCCCCCTGACACCTGCAGCACCCCACTGGCACCATACACGGTTATTACAATATTATTGCCTACATTTTCTGCTGGTCTCTCTCGTAGAGAGAGAGAAGCTTTCCCTTTTTAAATTGTAAGGTAAGAGAGTAACAGTCTCTATCAGGAGTTAGAAGCCGATCATTTTAGCAATGAATATCTAGTAATTTCACTTTATCTATACTTCTGAGAAATTCCTTTAATGAAAGTGAATGAACATTACTAGAGATGCTTAATATAGCATTAATTTATGATGTTTAAAATATCTTTATCTATTTAGGGTGTTGCAAATATTACAAAATCAGATTGTGATGATGGCTAGGACCCACCAAACTGTGCACTTTATAAACGAGTGGATTTTATGGTATGTGAAATGTATCTCAATAAATCTATAAAAAATAGAGAGGAAAATATATTTATGATATGTTGGAATGTGCCACCTTTAATCTCAGGGCAGATCCCAAAGAAGTGGAAGCTACGAGAGCAATTAGTTCTCACCAAAACAGACTCCTAAAATCATTCACCAAAGCAACGATTTCCATACCAGAAAATTCACTTAAAGATGACAAAAACTTCTTTCCTGGTTTTAAATATAACAGACCAATAATCAAATATGTCATAATTATGCGTTATGTTTCTTTAATTGTTTACTCCTTGAGTCCACTGAGATTTTTGTTTCTCAAATATTCTACCCTAATTAAAATTCCTAGGAGGTAGAGTTAGTTTGAATTAGTGGTAAGTCACAATTTGAGGGTACTTTCTTCAAAACAAAATATTTGCTCTCTAAAATAGATGAAAACAAGCTTAAGAGCAACAAAGCATAAAGCGAGAATGCACTAGACCTAGGTAAATAAAAGGCAGGCGTCTCTAACCGTATTAAAATGGCAGCAGAGAGAACATCCCTTCTGCAAAAACTGTGCGGCCACGAAGCACACGGACATGTTTGTCTAGCAAAAGCCTCCCCCCAACACCCACACACAAGACAGCACTGAATTCTCTCTGCTTCTCCCCAAGGACAATCCCATTCACCTCCGTGTTGTGTGAATCATAAACGACACACTGGGTAGCTAGCTACCTTAATACTCCTACTGTATACAGGACCTGTTCTCTATGCAGAGATGCGGATAAACATTTGGGACTGCGGGGCCCAAAGGACTCGTCTTTAAAATCAACTACTTTGTCAAGCTCTAATCCTCTATCTCAGCAGAGTTAGTGACGTCAAACCAGTTTCCATGGCACAGCCAGACTCATGACAACTCTGTTATATCAAGCAGAAGGACAGAACAGGCTGCGCTTAATTGCACACGGAAACAAACACGAAACCAAACCCCGGTTAATCTCTCATTTTCCGGGGACTTGGGGAGCAATTCTACGACTGGAAGGCACATTAAGAATATTTGCTGAAGTTCCATAACGAGGACTCACATTGCTTCAGCACATTTCCAGTGTGTTATGACAAATAATCCAAATAAACAAGTCAAGTGATGTTTTCTGTGATACGACATGCTTAATTCATCACGCTTCTTACTTGCTAGCAGCCACAGGATGGTGTCTCAGCGGTGCAAATTTCCTGAGAGTCCACTAGAACTAAAATACTGCAGAAACAAAGCAGAAAACACCACTGCCACTAAGGAAGCACTTTTCACAGGATCGTGTTCTCTTCAGTCACTAGCCCTTCTCACTAGTGAAATGCTCAACTCACGCAAACCTATAAAACTCAACACCGTGCATTTATAGCTTCCTATGGTTAGAATTCCCTCAGACCTGTGAAATTCGCATTCACGACACTCTCCTCCATTGTCAACTGGATAAAAAAACAATAATGCCAAGCCTTTATTCTCCTGTGCATGCCCCACCATTCCATCAGACTGCCGTAGTAACCTTGTCCATAGCTCCAGAAGAATTATCGCCACAGAGGAAGTGAGAGGTCTGCTTTGAAGTAAGTCACTGATCTCTGACATCCTCACCACTGCCTCACCCTGCAGGTGAGGAGAGAGGGGTGGGCAGACGTACATGCTGCTGTGGAGAGATGGAACACAGGGTCAGCCCCCATGTGGGCAGCTGACTGCAAGTAGCTGACGCCAGTCAAGGGAGACTGTCTAAATAAGACGGTCACGATTGTTCATATTTTCATGTCTTAGCAGGGAGTGCAAAAGCGTGCTCTTGGAGGGCCATTACTTTTATTTGTAAGCTTTCACATAATGCTGAAATTGGTACAGACAGTTCTCCAACAGATTCTCAAGAAGACTGAGAAACACGTCAAAACAGTTCTGTGGTCAGGTAGATAATTAGCACTAGCAATCCAAGTACATTACACAAAATATTGCTTTCTTGAAGAAAGTTTGCAAACAGTTACCACATGAGAGAGAACTGCCTGCCCTAAAACACCATAACATGTCATAATTCCACCTTAAGCAATACAGTACGAGGGAGCTATTTTTAGCTTTTCCATGGTTGTTATGGCAACCACCTCCTGGCTCCAGCTGTACACAATGTTTATAATTCCAGGGAAGTGGAAAAAGCAAGTTTCCTCTAAAATGTAATTATGCACTTGCTACCTCTTTGGTAATAACACCTTAGTTTGATTGCAGATACTTGTTTAGTGATGGTCAGTTGGCCCTCGGCTGTAGTTCTAGCGGATGTGGAAAATCTCATACATCAGAGACAGAATCAGTGAAGGGGGAAACAAGCGACAGCAAGGGATCTTTATCTAGGACTCCACTTTTACCAAACGGAGACATGAATCCTGGGGAAACCAAGCATGGGAAACATGCCATTTGTGGACCGTGTAAAGGGCAGGTGGTAATTAATCATTTATAATAAATGACGGTCTGTTAAATTGGAGTTTTTCTGTCCTCTTGGGCACACAGCTAACATTTCTGGCCTCCCGTGCAGTTAGGGGCAGCCTCTGCCCGAGTTCTGGACGGTGGAATGCGGGCAGAAATGACGATGTACATCACTTCCGGGCCTGGCCCATGAATATGCCCATAAAATCACCCTTATTCTCCCGCCTCACCTGCCAGCTGCATCCAGAGGACTCGGCAGTGAACTGCAAGGCCCAGGAACAGAGGCCCTAGATGGAAGGAGCCTGAGACCCTGAATAGCTGGGTAGAGCAGAGCCCTGACCACTGATTCATTGGCTGTGATGCAGGGGGAAAAGCAGCTATCACAGCCACTGAGCTCCGGGCGTGGTCTGTCAGAGTAGTTAGCCTGCCTGGCCTAACACAGCTAGAAACTCCTTTAATTCAAAGTGAGTATAGCTGTTCCTTCACCTAACCAAAAGAACTGACTCATGAAATCCACTTACACGTCTTATTAGTTGTCAAAAGGTGCCGCAGCCCCCCTCCCCCCGCCATGTCAGTTTCAGTCCAGCCTACGGAGGCTTTCTGCCAGATCAATTCTAACCTCAGCTTAAAATCAACTTGAGTTCTTCAAGGCAAGGATCCCATGGGTCTTCTGTGTGCCCCATGATAAAACTTCCGCAGCGAATGCCTGTTGAGTGGTTGGATCCTTTTCTTTGCATTCTTGGTTTTTGTCTAATGCTCCAGCTACAACTGTGATCCTGACGACCAGGTCTCCAGAGATACGAGTGACGTTCCTAGTACTTAGTGCATGTACTAATTGTGCAGCTTCGTAGCCCTCATTTAATCTGAAGTACTTGAATTCTATGACTCTTTGAACCTAATACTTTATGATCTACAAAAGATGTCGTAACTGTTATTATCTCTTTTGATTTAGGTTTTTGTTTTTTTTTTTTTACCAACACACTTAGAAATTCCTTTTACAATACCTCTGTGATTTATAAGTATTTCTTTTTTAATGGGTGGATTTCCTGTTCTGAATTAATACCACGTCACTTGTAGTTGTTAAAGTCGGATTAAGACGATGGCCCAAATTTCACCCCTCCTGAGTCCTATTCTGTCTGCCCTGATTCTCAGCAGCTTTCTAGGGTTCTGGTCCGGTTTGACCACCATCACTGCCATTTCTGACCACCAGGGGGACACACTCCCATGGCCAACCAACAACAAGCAGTCTGAAGATTTTAAAGTTTTTACTGTAATCAAGCTATTAAAATATATAAAACTACATATAAAATGAAATTACAAGCAAAGATCCTTGCTAAGAAGCAGTTTCTCAACCAGTCTCTGTAGATGCCAAACAAAGCGGGCTCCTAACCACAGTTTCCTCATCTGCACCATGATGGGAGGCCATCAGAGTAAAATGAGCCAACACACACTGCCTTCTTGGTATAACACCTGGCACACAGTACGTGCTTGATAAACATTGGCTGTAAGCCCTCCCTGAGGTTGGTCATAGAGGTGTCATCACAGAAGTAGGGTCCTGGGTTTTCCCTTTTCAGACCTGTGATTCCTTTGGGTGTTGTCCAAGCTCAAAGCTTTTTTGCAGAGCAGGGATGACCTTGAAGCTCTAAATTTAGCAAATGATCCGATAGCTCAAGATGCAAGGCCAGCTCTTTGCAGTAGGTTTTCTTGGAAGGTCTAGCCACCATTCAGGCTTTTCCAAGGGAAGAACAGAGTTTAATCATAATTCTACACTTCATGCTATTTCAACTGTAAGAACTCAATAGCACGTTTCTCAATAAAAATGAAGACATCCAGGGTATCCTAGTGGAACCCAACATAAAGTGGAAGAACGAGGCCAGTGGACACAGTCTTTTCCTCCAAGGGTGGTTTTGACAACTTATAATCACGTTATAGCCCCAATTCCTCACACACCCACACTCCCAGTTAGAACTGGAAAACCAGAGGATGGGGCCTTCCGTCATGAAACTCCACTGACTTGGGCTCTGAGAGCATACGGCTTTAAGAAGGTATTCCCAGGGATATCCCAGGAACTCTATCCGCCCCCTCAGAATAGCAGGCAATTGAGTTAGTGATGGTGACTCAGGCAGACTTTTTATCCAGATCTAAAGGAACCACCTCGGCTCTGGAGAGGGAAATAAAAAGGGAATCGAGTGGAAAAAGCCTCCACCACCGGCTGACTCACACTTCACCCTGTGACTCACCGGACACCTTACTCTGTCACTAAGACATGGAGGAGAGGTTCATTAGTCACTTTAGCGAGTTTCTCGGAGAAAGGATTCTCCCTATGAATAACCATGAGCTCTGTCTCCCTGGTGTTTGTGTGTGAGCTCGTGACTCACCTTTTGACCATGCCGGGCAGCACCAATTGTGTCATCTGCAAAAGAGAAAAACAAAACATTCGTGATGGCTGAGGGTGCAACCGATCAACAGGGAGGAGAAGCCACCCCCACAAACAAGATGGGAATCACACAACCACTCACCACCTCCAAGGTCAGCAGGTTATTTTATACAGTCTATATGATTCGTCCATGCCAAGACAAGCAAGCAGATGGAATGACTAGAGAGAACACTGGGAATACTTTGTCAACTTGGCTAAAATTATTCGTGCCTGATGTGTAATACTGGCACCGAGATCTTCAAATAATTAAGGATTTACAGAGAAATCTAAGTATCCCAGTATGCGTTTTCAGGAAAGGACATGGGCTATCATGAGAAATACTGTGCCTCCAAGATTACTTAAGCTTTCTAGTCTCAAGAGCTCCAATAGTCTTTTCCTATCACGATAGCCTTTAGAAGAATGCCAGGAAGTGGCACGTTGGCAAATATTAAGGATATCTTCACATTCACTTCTCTCGCTGCTCTAGCCAGTTGTTAGTGAAACTCACCCTCAGAGTAAGTTAAGGTTAATCTGTGGTCTCCAGTGACCAATAATGAAAAAATAATACTTGCATTATTAAAGGACTTCATAACTGTTGGCTACATACATGTAAGATGATGACAGAGACTATTTGTAAACTCTGTTTTAAGATATGATTAACTAAGAAAAGTTACCATATCCACTGGCTTAGTCAAGGCCACATCATAAAGTACTGAGGTTAAAACATGAATTCTTGACTCCTGGATATCATCAATGCTCTAAGAAATAAATGCTGTTTTGTCACAGAAAAGTTTGCAGGCATGCTAACGATAGGAATTTTAAGTTTTCCATATTGAATAGGTCTTAATTAAAGTAGCATTCTGAGGAGAAGGGAATTTATTTTTCTTAGAAATGTCACCCCCTACCAACAGGCTGTGTTTTATTTTATTTTTTTAAATTGAGGTAACATTAGTTAATAACAATTATGTATTTCAGGTATAAAACATTATAATTTCGAAGTCTGAATACACTAAAGAATGCCCACCACCAAAAGTCTAGTTTCTTTCTTTTTTAAGATTTTTATTTATTTATTTTTAGAGAGAGGGGAAGGGAAGGAGAAAGAGAGGGAGAGAAACACCAATGTGTGGTTGCTTCTCACGTGCCCCCCTGCTGGGGACCTGGCCTGCAACCCAGGCATGGGCCCTGATTGGGAATCGAACCAGCGACCCTTTGGTTCGCAGGCCGGCACTCAATCCACTGAGCCACACCAGCTGGACAAAAGTCTAGTTTCTATCTGTCACAGTATATTTGACCCCCTCTACCTATTTCACCCTATCCTCTCCTCTTTTTTGGTAACTACTAATTGTTGTCTGTATCTATTTTGTTTGTTGGTTTCCTTTTTGTTTTATACTGTGCATATGGGTGAAATCATATAGTTTTTGTCCTTCTCCATCTGACTTATTTCACTTAGCATAATAACCTTAAGATTCATCCATGTTGTGGCAAATGGCACTATTTCATCTTTTAGAATCACTATTATAAAAAAGACAAGAAATAGCAAGTGTTTGCGAGGGTGGAGAGAAAAGGGGAACCTCCTCCACTGCTGATGGGATTGTAAATTGGTGCAGCAATTATGGCAAAGAGTATGAAGGCTCCTCAAAAACTTAAGAACAGTTACCATATGATCAAGCAAGTCCTCTTCTGGGTATTTACCCAAAGAATGTGAAAACACTAATTCAAAAAGATGCACGCTCTCCTATGTTCATCGCAGCATTATTTCCAACAGCCAAGACATGGAAACAACCTAAGTGTGCATCAACAGGTGGATAAAGGTGTGGTATATACACATACAGTAGAAATATTTTAAAGCAAAAGCATCCGGCTAGAAATGCTTTAAAGAAAGTGCATCCAGACTCGACCCAGGTAAAACCTGCTCTGCGGCACGCTGAGCCCGGTGTCAAGCTTGAGCGTTGCGTACACCTCCTAGTAAAAACACGAGTTCAAGCTGATGCCGGGGCATAAAAGAGACACGGACACGCCACCAAAGAAGTACCTTCGAAGCCTAGGGGAATTGTTTCAACAAAAGTATCTGGATTTGGCTGAATTTTCTGGCCCAGATGAGAAAGAAGAGACCGTAACAAGGTCTCTTCCCAAGTGTGACGCGCTCCGAGTCTCCCTCCTTCTTCCACGCAAACCTGCATTTTTCCTGTTAATCTCATCTCCAGAGAGAAGTGGGGCAGAGATTGACAATTGTCTTCCAATATTCATTCTTTCCATAATACATAATAATTGAACTTTGAGTGGGATATGTCGCCTCTTTCCCGCCCTCCCTGTCCCCCCACAAAGCCATATTTTCTACTTCCTCTCTCAGATCATGTGGTCCTAGGACTGCAATCTACCTAATAGATGTGAACATAAGTAGTACATACAGCTTCCTGGTCATGCCGTTAAAGAAGGAAAAAATGTATGTCCTCTCCCCCTAACCCTCCTCTTCATGGCTAGAACGTAGATGTGATGGGAGGAGCTACAGCAGCCAAGAAGAAAGCCATGTGCTAAGCCAGGGCAATGAAATAAAAAGGGGCAGGATTCCCAATGATTGTGAAGCTACTCCACCAAAACTCGATTAGCTACACAGCTTTTAATCTGAGAAATAACCTTCTATTTTAAGCCACTCCTAGATTTCTGTAACAGCAGCCAAACCAATATTCTAATATAACTTAGCATTTACATTACTAAAAACCAACCAATATTAATATTTTAATGCTTAAGCCCCAAAGCAAAGTCAATCAAATTATGCTGGCAGCCCAAATGGCCTCACTATTTTATAGTTTTTAAAACACAGTTCTGTTTCCTCTCTTTGCTAGGTTTGCTTGACCCAATTCAGAATGTGCCCACTGGGCCTCAGAGTAAACTGTGTGGAATCAAGTCAAAGAAAAGGCTGATTTCAGAGTTTACCCTTTCAACACAGTCACCTCTTATCTTTTCAGATTAAACAATAACTCTCCGAATTAAGTAATAACTCTTAAAGGTTTCCTAAGATTTGTCTTTTATATAGGAGCATAGGAATTGCTCAACAGACAGCTACTGAATGTTTAAGGCAAGTGTGGTATTGGGTGAGGCCAAAGTTCTAAGCCTGGCCCTTCCACTTACTGGCAGTGTGACCTCCAGTTCGTTCCCGATCCTCCTCTGCAGAGTCCTTGTGCGTTAAGTGAAGAAGGTATGTATGTTACAGGCTATCATACTCTCAACCTCAAATAAGGTGATATACACAAAGGACCGGAACAGAGACCATCACAGAACGAGTCCCTGAAAGGGAACCAGTGCCCATTCAGCTGGACTCCGCACACAGAAGTTTGGGGACAGTTCCATCAACTGGCATTTAAACATATCTCAGCTAGATCTCCTTGGGGTCATAGAACTGTTCTAAAGTGGGATTGTGGTGATGACCGCACAACTCCGTAAACTTACTAAAAACTATTCAACTGTACACCTAAAATAAATGAGTTTTATGGTACCTAAGTCATCTCTCAATAAAGCTGTTTGTGAAAAAAAAATCTAAGAATTAAAGAACTGGACTCACAAAATACATTTGATGTTACTCTATCGCCCACAGAGATAAAATGAGCTCTAAAAATGCTCTATGCATATCAACTTCTGGCCTGGCGCAACATGAAGTGATAAAGAGGCATTCTTCTGTCCGGGGGAGGCCATGCTGTACTTGAACCCGAGCTCGGTGATGAGAACTCACTCACTACCTAGCAGGAGAACAGAGTTTTACAAAAGTAAATCAGAACGTGACAATGCTATGAGTGGCGCCATAGAGGTGGGGACAGAAGGCACCAATGCTTGGGAGGGCTATTACATCTGGGAAGTCAGGGAGAGCCTCACAGATTACATTTAAAAAATAAATAGGTGTTTGCTAGGCAGGAAAAACAATTCTAATTTAAGGAATACAATGCAAAAATGCGAACCGCTACAAGAAACAACAATGTATGCTATCGAATTGATGCATTTTAAAAACTTTTGGTTGAGTGGATGAAGTAAAAAAGTAAAAGCATGTGCACCCTAAAAAATGTCACGCGATTTACATGTCGTCCTACAACAGGGGCAGCTCCCATGCTGGTGCGAGCAGGGGTGCGGCAGGGACATTAGCAGTTGTGGAGTATTTTATTGCAAGGACAGATAGATAATTGCATTCTTAGCAGTATCTAAAAACATTTTTTATTTCACATGTTACAGCAGGGGATCACAATGCTTGGCTAATAATGCATCATAAAGTGGTCCCTAAGCACTTTGTGAAGAGACATCATTATTCAGCTCCCCAAAGTCCTGAGATCATGAGAAACGGGAAGAAGATGGACAAGATGGATAATAAAAAGTTCTCACCAGTGGCCAACATAGACAAATCAACAAACAAATGTTGGAGAGGATGCGGAGAAAAGGGAACCCTAGTGCACTGTTGGTGGGAATGCAGACTGGTGAGGTCACTGTGGAAAACAGTATGGAATTTCCTCAGAAAACTAAAAATGGAACCGCCCTTTGACCCAGCAATTCCGCTGCTGGGATTATACCCTAAGAACCCTGAAACACCAATCCAGAAGAACCTATGCATCCCAATGTTCATAGCAGCACCATTTACAATAGACAAGTACTAGAAGCAACCTAAGTGCCCATCAGCAAATGAGTGGATCAAAAAACTATGGTATATTTACACAATGGAATTCTACGCAGCAGAGAGAAAGATGGAGCTTATACCCTTTGCAACAGCATGGATGGAACTGGAGCATTATGATAAGTGAAATAAGCCAGACGGTGAGGGACAAATACCATATGATCTCACCTGTAACTGGAACATAATAAATCGAAGAAAAAAGGAAACAAAATATAACCAGAGACATTGAAGTTAAGAACAATCTAACAATAGCCGGGGGGCGGGGGGGAGTGGGGAGGGGACAGTGAGGAGAGGGGATTACAGGAACTACTATAAAGGACACATGGACAAAATCAAGGGGGAGGGTGGAGGTAGGGGAGGGAGGTGGGTTCAGCTGGGGTGGGGTGGAGGGATGGGGAGAAAAGGCATACAACTGTAATTGAATAACAATAAAAATAAAAAAAAAGTTCTCACCAAGGGTCAGGGGTGTCTATGGGTGTGAGGGGGGGTGTAAAATGAGAAAATGAGATGCTATGTGCAAAGCAGCTAAGTGGAGTCCACAAGCATGGCCACTGATGCTTAGCTCCCTACCGAAAGGAGAGGAGAAGGGAGAGGCTTTGGAGGCAGCAATCAATCTTCAGAACTACCAGTTAAGTCTGATGATGGATTCTTTTACTCTGACCAGGGATCTCAGTACCATAAGAATGTTTAGTAAGTGGTCGTACAGAGTTTTAAAGTTCAATTCAGATTTTTTCCCAAGACATCAATTTACACATTTAGATACAGTCCAGTAAGAAACATTACTTTAACCTGGGATATTGAGGCAATATAAATGCATACATTGGAAGCTGTATTTTTTTTACATTGTGTGCATGTCATATATTAAATGTCTCCTTTCTGAATGGCAACAATTATCCAGACAAAACAAGACCCCACAAAATATAATCTTACTCACAAAATTACATCAACAGCATGCTAAACATTAAATATATTCTTGATGGTCTTCAATGTCTGGACATGCTCAAAATGTATTTCCCCCCAGTTTTATTAGATATAATTGACATATAACTTTGTATTTGTTTACGATGTTCAAGATAATGATTTCATATATGTAAATAGAGATGATCGTTACAATAAGTTCAGATAACATCAAAAAACACGGTACGTTTCACATTTTTGCATGTCATTCTTGCGCAGGGCCACGCTAATCTCTGTATCACTTCTATTTTAGTACATGCTGCCGGAGCGAGCACCAAAATGTATTCTTTACATGTGCGAATTAAAACTCAAGACATTTTTAGTATCTTAACACAAAGGAGCAGTGTTGTCAATGCCTGGATAGTAAAGGGCCAGAAATACTTAAAGGATGCTCAGGGATCAAGTGATCCATCAAGTCCTCTCATGAAAAAGTTAAATTCTTCTGTGCTATTTATTGGCTTATCCTTTTAAATTCTGACTCTAAATTATTTCTCCTTGCTCAAAATGGAAGATCTTATTTTTTTTTGATCTTTCAAATAACAACAACATTGACAAGTCTGAGAAAAGTTAACCTGCATGCTTTTGTAAAATTAATGCCTCACCTATACTTAAATTATCTTTCCTTCTAATCAGATTATAAATCATAAATTCAATTTCAAGGCTGCTGTGTTTGGGTATGTGTATACAAGTCATTCTTAATATTCTGTGCATAAACTGAGAGGCTTCCCTGTGTCCACATAGGGTATTTTAACTAAGCTATCAGGAATCTCATTTTACTTTATATATATTAATTGGTAGCTTGATATATTTAAATCACATACCAAGCATTTCCGTGAAACCTCACTATTTACCAGGGCTCCATTTCACAGCTCACTAGCTGTTTCTGGGGTTAACTCAATGTGCTAATTTTAGGCCACTGCAGGTGATAGCTGCTGTAACCAGGACATTTTTGGTTCCGCTCAAGATATTGCTGAAATGAGGTTACCATAACTTGTACGTTTAATGGTTAAGAATATTTAGAAAGCAGCAGTAAACATGATTTCTATACGTGTTTCCAAAAGTGTACAGCACAGGATTTTTATTTAATTCTTTCCTGAAAGTGGATAAAGTTGCTGCAGCGGTACCTCTATAATAATGACGGCTCCACATCCTCGCAGAAAAAACACCAGTGTTTCCTACTTATACACATATATTTTCGGGGCAGTTTCACTCATCCTTACCACAAAACTGAAGTCCTACAAGCCTAAAACCCAAAGAGGAAAGGCCAGTGTTTGTTGTGTCACACCCGGACACTGCCATCACCTTGTATGCAGGGTGGCCAGACCGCACAAGTACACCCATGTTTTGCCGTGTGTAACGTGCACCCATGTTTTGTGCGTATTATACACGGGATTATTATACCCACGGTAGGTAATCGTTATGCCCATGTATAATGCGCATCCCTATTTTTCCCTCAAAAATTTGGGCAAAAAGTGTGCATTACAGATGGCAAAATACGGTACAAAAGTAAAGGGAAATTTTTATCAATGGCAGCTCAATTTAGAGTTCCTTTGGGGGACACTACATATTCACTTCCAAGAGTGCAATATTTACAAGTATTTACTGCCACAGCTGTGTATATTCTGGATAGGAAATAAACAGGAGGCTCATTTTGTTCATACAAAATCAAAACAAGTATTATTAGATCACTTAGGTGAGATATCTAACTCAAAAATATATTGGCTAGCCAAGAAAATCCTTGAAAGTGATGTATTAAATAAAATGTAACAAACATCTAAGTATTCCTAAATGTTGCTCATATTTTTAGCAATTACTTGCATTGTTTTGTAATTAGAAAAGCACCCACAATTAATGTTATTTCTCAAAGAAATTAACATGAATAATTTTTTTCTCTTTACTTCTCCAGCATCATAATTAAGAGATTGTAGAAGGAACTTTATACTCAAAAGCCAACTAGGCTATCCACTTTTTAGTTTCGTATAAAACTCATAACACAAGCAAATTATACAAATTATGCAAATTATTTTACAAGGAAGAAATTTTTGTATCATGTAACCTCTGGTAGTTAGTCATTTTGGGGAGACAACAGTACACAGAAAACACTATTTCATAATGCTTAAAAAGATAACTAAAAACCCAATTAAAAGATTAAAATTCAAGGTGATTTTGTACAGTAAGAAAACAAATATTGTCACCTGCATCACCATTATATGGGAATAGGAAATAAGGTGTAACAACTTGCCCTAGAGCCCAGGCACAGCCCCAAGAATCCAGGCTGCTCATACAATAATCAGGACACCACCAGCAGCCGCTCCGTCCACCCCTCTGCCCTGCCCTCCACCCCAGAGTAACCGGCTTGGAGTAAACAGGGTCTGCAGTCCAGCAACTGCAAAAGGAATCCTCACGAATTAGAAGAAAATAGATGCAAATGTCTTAAACAAGCTTGCAATTGGAATCATTAACAATGATTTTTAAAATCACAGCATAATAGTGAAAAGAATTACATAAAGTAGCAACACTGTTACACAAAGCCCATGTTGGAGAAATTAGTTGGTAACTCCATTGGAAGTCCTACTAGAATGACACAGCGCACGTTTCCCTGGGCCAACTGCATTATCTGAGCTCTGTGTTATCAAGGATACAACTTAATTAGAAATTCTCACAGTTTTACCTATCGGGCTAACTGAATAGTTACTGTGCAAGGCATAAAAGCTTAATTAGATGAAGTTTATAGAGTGCTCTGAGTACTATCTGATTTTCTTCTTTATTAACGTTTAAGTCACCACGGAAGTTAAGTGCCCTCCTTGCCATTTCCGTGTCCCCACCCCGTGTGTTACTTAACCTGATACTCAACCCTACACCATAAAAAACCAAACATTTGTAATAAATTTTAGTTTGATATGTGTTAAAGTGAGATAACAAAAGCAAAAGAACTTTCCAAAACACAGGACTGCATGTATATTAATAGTAAATCTAAAGCCGTAACTTATAAACTCTAAAACAAACTAAAATAAAAAGAACACATATACCATCGAAGACTGTTTTTTCATACATAGCATACTATAAGATGGTAGGAGTTTCCATTCCTTAAATTTTCCCAAAGGAAGCTGACTTTTTAAAAAGTGACAGATCTTAGGAGAAAAATAATCCCTAAAGTTCTCAAAGAGAATGTTACATTTTCGCCCACGTATAAGAAATTTTTCTTATACTAGCTTCACTCTGAGCTAAAAAGAACCTTAGAACCAATCTACAACTACTCCGGTTTCCTTTTTAAAGATGAAACCCATTGAAAGAATGGCTCTGATTCAATTCGGCACACCCATCACTTTGTAGTTCGGTCTGGAACAGCCCACTGCTAGGAGACCCGAAGGGCTAATGTACCCAGCTATTTAGAAATGTTTACGAGCATTACAGCTGCTTCCGAATGGATTAAAAGACTCTAGATATTACCTTGGAATGTCTTCATCTAGAAAAGCCCTGGGTGGGGTTCAGTGGTGAAGGCCTTACTCTCTTTCTGGTAATTTATTAACTTCCTAATGTTGTTAACTTGAATTCTTGGGGCAGGGCAGGGGATAAATCCTTCGCATAATCCCTAAAATTAGATACAATTAGACCCCTGAACAGAGATTCTTCTCAGAGATTTCCAAATCAATAGAGGGCTCCCCCTACTGGCACTACATCACACCCCGGGGCAAATCCATGTAAGAAAAAGGAAACCATCACTTCATCTGTGCTTTTCATCCATCTGTCCACCCATCCAAACATTTATCATCCATAGACAGGGCAGAGCAGTGCCTACTTGTGGCTGAGTAACATTCACTGAGTACACAGTGGTACCAGAAGGAGAAAGTTAGCTTTTTGAAAATACGCAAAGGGCCTCCTACTCCAAGAGATTTCATTTCAGATAATGATAGGGATGGAAGAGATTTGTTTAGTCAAAGCCATTCTAATTCTTCAACATCACTAAGTAGTTTTTCACTTTGAATACACTGAATATTTGGAGTTACCCAAACAGGGGAATGCAAACTCAAATGCCTAAAGGGCCACACAGGTAACATACCCCAGTACAACAGATCAGACAATAGGGACTAGTGGGGACTGTGGCAATCTGGAGATTGCAAGCCTAACTACTTAGCACATTTAGCTGCTACTCAGCTAATACTTGTCACTCAGCAGTTCAGCTCTGTGTTACCTGATTTTCCAACAGAAGCTAGAAGTTTGGGAGTGAAATGTCTGTTTTGAAAACACTGCTTGAGCCTACTGAAGTATGTTGGTGGGGCACATTCAGCCCACTGACTATCGGTTTGTAACCTCCTACCCAGAATCAGAAAAGAAACTTACCTTCTGCCCACTCCCCTCTGGCAGAGTCAAGATTAGGAAATGCTTACATCTTACTTCCGTGTAAATACCAACAACGGGTCTAAATTCAGCCCTCGAGGGCCACATACATAAGTGTGATCCCGATGCCCAAAGAACAAGAATTTTCAGTTTTTTAATTCATTCATTTTTTTTTATTCAAAAAGCATTCATTGTATACCCGCCATATGTGAGGCCTGGGCTAGGCAATGGCAAGAAACGGAGGGACATGGTACCAGCCCCTGCGTGATTTATAATCTGTGCAGACACTAAACTAAAAAGGAAAAGCTGAGTGACGGGAAGGCTCACAGTGGGCACTGAAACTGCCCGAGGGCCCTAATCTTGTCCCGAGGGATCCGGAAGGCTCCCTACCCCAGCCCACCTCCAAGCACACAGTACTTTAATTGAGAACTGAAGGTTGAGTAGAATTAGTAAAGTGGGGGATGTCGGAGACTTCTTCCGCGGAGGGAAACCAGCCTGCGGGGGCCTAAATCAGGTTCAGAAGACTGAATGAAGGTGCTTGGACCTGAGCACAGATGGGGGTGGGGGGGGGGACCTGACTTGAAACTGGGGAGGGGAGCAGGGGCCGCATCAGGAGGGTCCTTCCCTGTGGGTCACGTTAAAAACTCTGGACTTGAGGAAGAGGAGAAGTCACCGAAGGATTTAACAGGGTATGTGACAACCCGATGTAAAATCACACTTTGGCTGGAGTATGGAGACCAGAGGGAGATAAGGTGGATGAGAAAGACCAATCAGGCCATTCTAAGTAGTTCCAACTGAAAATTTCGGGGCTTGGGATCTAGAAAGTATCACCGGGTATGAAATGAAGTGAGTTGACCTACAAAACAACCAGGAGGTGGCGTGACTGGCCTTGACCAGCTCCGTGACTGTGAGTGTGTGGGACGACAGGTTTCCCGTCTTCACAGGAGACACCTCTGGTTCTTCCAACCATTCCTAACAAGACATAGTTTCAAGTCCCTACTTTGGTTGAATACCTGATGAAGGAAGGAATAAACTAAGTTCCCCTGCTTAGGAGTCTCCCTCCCCACCCCCAAATAAAGCAGACCAAACTCAGTGGTACAAACTCTAAGCGGAGGTTGTTAATAAATTTTACCACGGGCCATGCCCACACCCACTTCCTTCTTTGGTCTAAGAAAGGTAAGAAAGAAGGTTGGAACATTCCCTGCATTTGTCAGAATGGAAATTTCCTGAGGGATTCAGGTACAGGCGGGGCCACTCCCTATATTCCACCTTATTCACCAAGCCCAGTAGTAGCTTCTGGGCCCAGTACTGTCAGAAAGAATGGTGTCCCCACCCTTAGGGAGCTGCAGGCAGGTGCAGGTAATATTATTTGGGCAGTGTCCATCTGAAGAGGAATGAAGAGTCTGTGGAGTCTTGAGATCCTAAAACTACTATTTAAAGAAATCAAAAAACAGGCCAGGAGAAGGAAGGCAACTCCTAATCTGGCAAATGCTAAAACAAGTGATCTCAAGTCAGAAACAAACAAAACAAGAGCAGTTTTAGAACTTGTCGGTGGACCTGCGTGAAGCTCAGTGTACTACCTGTTGAAACTGGACTTGTGTTTACCTGCCTCTGGAGTTGTGGCACTTCTGCCTTTTCCATGATTTCTCTAGTAGTCAATAATAGCACAATTTCATTTGCAAATTCTCTCAGTATTCTGAGGTCAAAAACCCTCCAGTTACGAAACCAGAACTATTTTAGGAGAGTGTGGTTCTTATCTGAAGTTTTAATTATCTCTAAACTCCACAATTTCTGCTCTGAAGGTCATTATCTTAGATTTTAGTCACAGGGCATCTGAAATCACAAGGAAAACACCGTGGCTAGTAGGGCTCTCTTCCAGGTTAAGGCCAATGGACCTGCTATATTGATACAAGTAGACCTGGCCAGACAGCCCAGCCAGACCCCAGAGTGACTACGCTTCTTCCTCTGGGGTCCACGGCATGGGCATGTGGGCTGAAGCCCTTGCAGGAGTGGTGGGCCCTGGAAGCCACGTGACCAGGTGCTGGGCCTTGTGGCTGGCACAATGGACCCACCCATGGCTGGCCGTAGAGGTTGGTAATGGCCCCAGGCTCCATTGCAAGAAGCAGCGCTGGTGGTGTGGTGGGCAGATGGCATGTGCAGACTCCAGGGAGCAGACTGAAGCCAGACTGCAAACGGAAACAAGCTAAGGGTCTGGATGGTTGTGCTGTAGCAGCCTGAGGTTCTCAGAAGAAGGTATTTTCAATGGGAGAAGGAACTCCAGGTGTAGCCTTGGCTAATCTGGCAGAGGGTAGAGGGGATTTTCTCTGGGTATTCTGGAGGGGATGGGCTCTAAGGCTTGCCATTCTTCCAAGTTGTGTAGCTTTTGAATAAAAGACCTCTTTCCTTCTTCACCAAACTTCTGCCTCTGGAATTTGCCTATGGGTGGTGGCAGGCAGTGAATCCACTCTCTCCTCGGTAACAATACTGGTCACCTATATAGAATGTCCACACCACTGCTCTTCTCACCTTGGTGTTCATCTGCTCTGCAGGGAACAAGGGCAAGACTAAACCCTGCAGGATCTGAAAGCAAAACTGGGATAGCAGGCAACGAGGCCTCTAAACACCCCTTAGGTTGCCTCAACTCACACTGTCGTGGCTGGTAAAGGGAAAGCCTAGTTAAGTAAGTCATTAAGAAGGAAAAAGGGAATAAACCTAAATTACTGAATAGGATGAAAAGTGAAACAATCAGATGGAACTGGAGAACTCAGTGGCCTAGGAGAGAGAGCTAAACTGGACTCTGATTAAACATCAAGTATCTATAGGCAAAAACATTCGGTTAATATTTCTTCCCCAGTGTTCTTCTGCACCATTCACCACCACTTTGTCTGGTGACGACCTGTCATTCCTCTGGTCAGGGTATTTCACTTTTATTATTCTTCTGTTGGACTATTAAAGTTATGTGATATTTACAATCATCCGACCCACCGATACAGGACAGACGCTCATGGACCAAGCAATAATCTTGGCCCTGAAGGAATGTAAAGCAGGTGGTTCAGCACTTACGGCCCCCTTGACTAACATTGATGGTGAGAAGAGATCTTCTCTTTCTTATATAAACCCTCTTGATGCATTTATTTGGCTTTAGGCTGCAGACACCCATGTCCTGTTCCCCTGATATCCAGCCACCATGAAACCCTGTAAGATTCTAGGGCCAGGCCAATTTTCATCTTCTTTTAAGTTATCCCAGGGCTCCAAACAACCCTGCTACCAGAGATGTAGCCCTGGCACTGGCAACATAACACGGGCAACACAAGGACAGTAAGCGCAATTCATCAAACTACATGACAGGGCAAATGACAGCTGCATGAAAGAGCACTAAACCTGGGAGCTCCCCACACAAAGCTTCGTCGAGGTGAACGCCCCTTCTCAGTACAGATCAGACACACACATAACATACGTGTTGTCAAGTCCCTCTGCCGCCAGACCTGCCTTTCTAAACTGTGGATCAGGTCACACCTTATTTCCACTTCAAAGCTGTCTGCGTACGGCTCTCCATATGTGGCTCTTCTGTGCACAGCGCTCAGGTTCCTGCACGGCCATGTCTTAACTTCCTTCCCTGGCCGTCAGGTTAACCGCTGCACACCACTCGCCTCCCGCCGCAAGTCAACCCGTTCCATACCCGAACTACCTGATGGCTACCCAGATGCCTACACTTAGTGACACCTACACTAAGGTCGCCTATAATCCAATAAAACTCGGCTGTCCTCCAGATGTTATTAACTCCATGATGACTAAATCAAGAGATTTAGACTGATTTTCCAATAAAGAGCCTATCACAAAGGTACAGGAATATTCATATTTGTACTAAAGATAAAGAATGAATATTTGGAGAGGAAGTGTTTTAAATAGCAAACTCCCTGAGTGTTCTGTGAGATTTGCCAAAAAAAGTTTACGTACAAAAATTGTAAGCATGTGTCTGGTTCTGCTTGTGACCCTTCCCATTGATCTGGTTTACAACGTGACACATGTTTAACAGTTTAGCGTTCGTCTCCACTGACTCATCTCACGGGACAGGCTCCTATGCCGATGTAGAAAGGGAAAGTAGAATAGGAAGAGTGAAGAGGTGGGAGAAACACTTTATAATTTGTCAAGATGTTAGGACAGGTGGCTCATTTTTATTTCATCAGTGTATTGAACCGGCTGAAAGGTACTCTCCAGTGCCGTTCGCTTTGAGCTGCTCTGTCCACATCTGCCCCCTGCGCTGCTCCTCTTTAAGCAGGGACACCAGGTGACCCCCACCAGCACACCCTGATCTGTGCTCAGGTGCCTCGGGAAAGATGCAGTGTGTGGGCGTGGAGCAGAGAGCTGACTGGTTCTCGCAGATCGAGATCAGAACCTTGGCCTTTCATCATTAGCATTCTGTGCACTGCCAACCAAAAATGATGCCTGCTCTGGGAGACGGGGGAGGCCAGTTAAGTTCTGACAAGCAGGAGAAACACTAATGTGTCTAGTGTAAACCTTTATACAGTTTATTTGACAGAGGAAGTAAAATTATCAGGAGACTAATTTGACTAATTTGTAGCTAGTATTAATTCTATAAAATAAAATTTAAACACTTGAATGTTTTTCATAATTAACTCATTACAATATATTATAAAACACATGTACATAATTTTAACACTCGTATTTTTAAGCGCTTGGCCAAGTGCGCTAGAAAAGATTATGAAAACAATAGTATGCCCCAGTCATTACAAAAGGTAAAACCACAAAACATAAAAATTATAGACCAGAAATAATAATTCTCCACAAAAATCTGTGTTAAAAATAAAGTTATAGTTGTGCATATTTACTGGAAATCTTTATCAGCTCTTAGTTCAGCTAAATAATAATAACATGGTTTTTAGAGCCCTTACTATGATTTGGGCACTATTCTAATAAGTTTACACATATCACCTTGTTTAATTTCCAAAACAGCTCTGTGAGGGAAAAAGAATTATCGTCCTCATTTACAGGCTGAAGCAGAGTGAGTAATCTGCTCAAGGTCGTACAACTAGTAAATGTGGGGGTTATTTAATTGACTTGAAACTTCCTACAGATTATTGAAGGATGATTGTGTGTATATAAATATGCCAAGGGAAATACCTTAAAAACTATACAGATATATTCATCCTACCTATGTTTTCAAAGCATCAATTTTGTGCTTTTTTCCCTTGCTACAAATCTACTCACTAGAGGTCTACCTGTTAGCAGTGTGCCTCACTCAAACTGAATCCACGTGAGAAAAACCCTTGGTTAATAACAATGGAAAAGATAGCGATTGTTTGTTTTATAAAATCACCACTTGTCATATCAAAATGTAATTCATTCGATGTGCCTTTAAACAACAAGCTACCAACACTATGTGTACGCATCCATTAAGGAGGTAGCTTTCCTTATGGGAGAGCTGGCTGGCCCGAATCAACCATATTGATAGAATCATATAATAACTGAATTACCTAAATACTTTAAAAGCAACACATACGTTACACAGAAAGAAACATAGCCATACATAAAACATTTGATAAGGCATAAGATCTCAGGGTCTTTGGACTTGAATCAACTGTGTAAAGGTTGTGATTTCTCAGACTATAAAGACACAAGGAGAATGTTTCTTAAACATTCATGAAAGAGAAAAAGATCACGACTATCACCTCAAATGAAAATTAACAGTTAAGTTCTTATTTATATTTATCTGGTCAATTCTAATAGTTTTGAATTATACAAGTTACTAAAAATGGATTTAGCTTTTCCATCCATCTGTTCAAATTTGAAGTGTCTGACATTGCCCACGGAAATTCTGCCTGGCATGGTCTCGTATGTATAATTGAGGTATGATACATTATTGTCGTTGCTGTTAAATGTAAGGAAAAGCGGTACCAGGTGCTCCTGTTTATTAGCTAGTCTTCCTTTTGGCGTATAGGAGCTGGTGTCGCATGCCTAGCAACACGAGAAACTAGAGTAGTTCTTATGTGTGGCTAAGAAAAATCACTCTCCTTACTTTATAGTCCCGCACTTCCCATGCAATACTTTATCACAATATTTATAACTCATCGACTTACATGTATCACAGGAGATACAAAATTGAAACAATTTATGAGTGATGGCTTGCATGTAGGTGAAAACTTTGTAAAAATCAATCTTTGGTCTAAGTTAGCTTGTGTAGTCCCTGGGCCTACCACAGTGTTTGCAAGTAATGGAGGCATTTAATAAATACTCATTTGTGTGAAAGCAGTATCATACAGACGCCTGTTTGAGCTCAGTTCTTCCTGCTTCCTGAAGACATAAGGGAAGAGACCACTTTCATCTGGAATACACTCTCACATCAAAGAAAAGTTGGCTGAAATGAACAAACTGATTATGTCAGTGTTCTTAAATAGAAAGAACCAAAAAGAATGATCTATTTATAAAGAAGCTGCTTACCTTACAAACAGAAAGAATATTGACAGTTATCAGTTTCTTGATGGTCTGCAAAAAAAATATTGATTATTTTATATAGATTTGATCATGGAAATGACCACAGTATACATTTATAATGAATGACCTGGAGATGCATCAAAAATGTCCCTAGATATAGCAGAGACCTCGGGAAATGACAGGAATTGGGACGGAGAGACACATTTTTATTATTATCCTCTCAGTGTTACAGTCCTTTTCTACCCAAAGCAGCAATTCATGCTAATGTGCAAAATCCAAGGTATATGTGCAAGTAAAATCTGAAAGCAAAAGACACACTTAATCTAAAATAAATATGAACCCTCGTAATTTCTTCTCTGCTAGTACAGGAAAAGAGAAATGATTGAAACTTAGATTTTTAACAATTTTTAAAAAATTTTACATGTTCCTTCTTCCATGATATGTTTTTCGAGTCTTTATTAAAGAATTATGCATGTATCAAGGGTACAGCTTCCATTTTCGTAGAGCTAGCTTACCTGAATCAACTAGTATATTGCTATATACTAACAACTTTATGATTTTTAAATTGGTGTTCAGAATCCGAATACTTAAAACAGAGCTGTTGTGAGATAATAAAAATAAGAATAAAACTAGGGCTATTATTGATCCTGGCACTATATATATACACACACACACAAAGGAGGTGATAAACATTTTCTCATTCAATCCTTCTACCATCCCTGTGAAGCCTATTTTATGGGCAAGGGAACGGAAACGAAGTACGAAGTACGGTTGAGATAACCCTCAGAGTGACTCAGGTGGCAAGTAGCAGAGCCAGGGTGTGAAGCTCAGGCAGCTCCACTCTAGGGCTCACGGTCTGAGCCGTTATACCGCACCACTTCCACAATACCTGTATGCATGCCTTTTGTTACCATAAGATACAAAGAATCACTCACATTGTCCAAGTCAGGAATTTCCAGGAAGTATTCAGGATACTCATACGCCACCCCCACATTGTTCACTGAAATGACACATTCGTTAGTCTGCTAATGTTTTACAGATTTTTTTTACAATACTGGGATTAAAGATTTCAATACTAAAATTATACATACAATGACATAATTACTTTATGGCTGGAGTGAGCTTCCCACACCTTTCTATCCAAAATCTATCCATGTGAGTGCAGTTCAAATGCCTCCTCTGCCACTAAGCCTTTTTGCACCTACCACCCAAACAAAAGAACTTACATTCATTCACCTTCCAATTTCCATAGCGCTTGGAGTGTGTCTACTCTGTCTCTGTAATAGTTATTTGTAGATACTGCTTAATCCATCTCTAGATCTTAAATTTTCATAGTACAGTAGAAAGGGCAGAGAGTTCTGCAGTATCAGAGAATGGAAACCCAAGTTCTACTTATAACTATTTCAGAACACATGTGACTTGGGTAAGTCACATACGACAGACATGCATGTTTCTTCACTTCTAAAATGAGAGTTCACTTAATCATCCAACAAAGCCAGAAAGAAAAGTCCATTTCTAGCATCATGGAACATACGATCAAGTAGGCAGAGAAAGGCACTAAACAAAAAGAATTAAAACCATTATTTCATTACAAAGTACAGGGTGCCGTGGAAGCCGATGCCTGGAGAGTCTGAGTTCGTCTGGGAGTGAGAGAAGACTTCTCTGTGGAGGGCAAGAGACTGGGTCAGACTAAATGTGTCCAGCAAATCTTCCTTCCCTGCCAGCCCCTAAGGCCTTGAGAGTCCAAGTCGTGTTTTCCTGAATTCCTACTCCTTGATCACTAACCTAAGACTGGGGCTCCCAGATAATCGAGAAGCTGTGAATAAACAGGCTAATAGAACTGGGTTCATGATTAATACTCAAATATCCTATGGCTTCCTCTGCTCTGTAAAGACAAAGACAAACCCAGAATAAGGAATATTTGCAGGAATCATATAAATAAAATATCTTCGAATTTATTTTAATCAAGTCAATAATGAAATGGATTCTCTCTCTCTATCTGTATTTAATCATCACAACAGCTACAATATCTCCCTTTTGCATGTGAGGAAACCGAAGTTCACAGCAGTTAAATAACTCACCCAAGGTCACAGAGAAGGAATTCACACTCAGGAAATTTGACTTCAGAGGCTGGGCTCTTAACCACTACATCAAAGCCATCATCTGCCCTCACCCAGCACTCAGTTCAGGGGAAAAAATACCAGTAATAATTGGGTAACAAACAGAAATCTGATAGCGATGTTTAATAAAACTGTGAAGTATTAGAAAAGAACGTTTTCAGTAGCAAAAAGATAATGAAATTATGATCAGCCTGCTAAAGCTTCTAAGGAATCGTGCCAGATAAACTTGATAGTAGTAATAGTAACTCTTTCAATAGACTAACAAAATTAGGAGCTCAAAGGAGTTCAATAAGGGTTCTATATTTAGCAGTAAGCCAGTCACTTGAGGCTGTGAGTCTCAAGATGTTACTTGCACAGTTCAGTCAGGATGGCCTGAACAAGACCATTGAAACGTGTCTGAAAATCTGTAAGCAAAAGATAATGGCCAAGCAAGCTGTATTTAATTGGGACTCATGCCCATCTGAATAGAGATAGTATCTAAACATAATTAATAACAGCAGGTCCAAATCCATTTTTATTTTATTCAGTAGGTTCTCTACCCATCAGGTGTTCTAGGAATCAATTCTATAAAAGATCTGTTAACAACTAAGCCAAAAGTAGTTGAAGGTGAGGCTTTATATTCACTTGCCTTTGGTTTAACCATCTTCAGAATTATGAAGGATGAAAAACAGCGTGACTGAAACAGTAACACCCAAAATATCTGATAAAATGCCACATATAAACAAAATATTCTTTTTTTAATAAAGATTTTATTTATTTATTTTTAGACAGAGGGGAAAGGAGGGAGAAAAAGGGGGAGAAACATCAATGTGTAGTTGCCTCTCATGCTCCCCCTACTGGGGACCTGGCCAGCAACCCAGGCATATGCCCTGACTGGGAATCGAACTGGCTACCCTTTGGTTCACAGGCCGGTACTCAATCCACTGAGCCACACCAGCCAGGGCTAAACAAAATATTCTTTACAAAGTCAATTTAAGATAATAGAATCCTTCAAGAAAGGTTTTGCCAAATTGTAATATTCATCAGAATTTTAAAAAAATTTCCATCACGAACAGCAAATTCCATCTCAGATCACTTTCCCATATCTAGAAAACTCTTTATATTCAGATTCCTTTCTAGCCCATGGAAAAATTAATGATCTATTTCAAAATAATGAAATAAAACCCTGAATAGTGTAATTATAAATCTCTTAAAACCCAGATTTGGGTTTTTAAAAAAATCTGGGAACTTTGCAAGCAGTATAGTTGACTTCGTAATCTTTTTAACATGTACTACAAGCACAAATCCAGCTAAGGAAGCCCACAAATAACCGAACAACTAAGCAAGCAGGAAGTGTTATTCTGGGTAAGGACGCATTAACGATAGAAAGTCTTCCGTTCCGTCTCTGCTAATGGAGCAAAGGGAAGCTATCAAAGCCATCTATTCACACAATGAAAATACAAAAACACTATTGAACACAGCTCTAAAAGAAAACCTGGTCAACACGGAGAACTTCTGCCCAAATAAACCAACAGTATCATGTATAAGGACTACACTTTCATAACAACAATCTCACACACACACACACACACACACACACACACACAGAAAAAGTGTTCAAGTTGGAACAGATCTTTCAGAATATTGACCCAATTTTATGAGGGGAAACACATCCCAATGTTACAATGGCAAATGTCCTATAGCAGCGATTTTCAACTGCTGTGCCACGAGAATTTTTACAACGTGCAATACTTGACTATTTAGTCAGGGGCACAGACCTCTTTTCCCTTAGATTGTCCAAAAAAAAAAAAAAAAAAAGTGCTAGCAGTCAACACAAAAATAGCCGTCCAGGGTGAATGAATCAAATACCTATTTTTTGTCTGATTGGCAAAAAATATATTTTTGGTGTGTCACAGAATTTTAGCAATTAGTTTATGTGTGCCATGAGATGGAAAAGCTTGAAAAATCGCTGTCTTATAGTAGGGATTAGGGCTCTTCAATCTCTTCCTGCTTTATTAGTTGTGCTTTCTGCTAGTGGAATATATACTATCCATAATCTCCCCACAGTAAGTAACCACTTCAGACAGCTATGATTTAAGAGTATACAAGAGAGACAACTGTTGCTCTCAAACAGTTATTTCCCACCAACTGCACAATAGAATGCAAATCTTTTGGAAAAGGCGAACCCACTGCAATTTTATTTTGAAACATTAGGTGGCAGCAATAACCAAAGAGCGGGAAGAAAGCTTTCAGGGAACTGGAAAAGGAAGAAAACAGGTTTAGAGTAGGAGTTAAGAATGGAAATATTTCCATTATAACTTAATCTCATTAAGAATGGGTACACGCAACGCCATCTTTATACATGACAGGACTCACCAAACCAAACGGTGCCACAAGTTATTCCTACATTATTCAGATAGTTGAAACCTAAATGGAAGCATTTTAAACTGGCATCAAATAGCTGTTCATTAGAGAGGTTCTCTTTTTCTTTCTTTCTTTTTTTGAATTCTACAATGAAGGCACCAGAGACAGATTTAAAATTTCTGATGCAGTGACCCGCAAAACACTTTCGCCAGTGGAACACACCACGTCTTTCAGAAGACAAAGGATGTCTGTAATCTCAGAATCCCAACTGCTACCCTAGTAATCATCACAGGACTGTGAACAAACATAAAGTCTGTCCCATCAGTTTCTCATCGGAGTTCTACGACTGAGAAGAACTCAACAGAAGAGATGAGACAGCTGGAGAACAGAGTGTAGAGAGACCAAGAACGAGCACAAGGGGAGTGGAAAGAGGCGGTGGCAGCAGGCAGAGGCGATCCTGAGAGTGCTGATTCTCACAGAGCGCTTCCAGCCACCAGGCTCAGCAGTGCTCTCCGTGCCCCCACCCAGACTTCCGAAAACCCGACCAGATATGTATGGTGTTTTCAAGGCTCCGGAAATCCACAGAGTAATTCTGAATGTTATAGAAATACTCTAATGATATGTTACTACAGTTTAAAATTCACGTCCACATCTCATACCTAAAAAGAAAAAAAAAAGAATATACACAAGATATCTGTTCCTTCTAAATTCATTTACTGCTGCCTCTGACCTACTGGACATTTAAATTCTTTATCAAAACCAGCTGCTATAGAGATAATGATGCCATTAGGAAATTATTAGATTGTTGGTAACTGAGTGGACATGAGGGAGGAGCAAGCAACAATAAAGACTAGAAAATAAAAATCCATTTTTATTTTCAAACACAATAACAGATATGAGCATCCACATGCACGTCACTTACAACCTGCTGCTCTTCCCAAATTCATCAGAGACAAGAAATTAAGGTGATTAAAAAAAATACATTGCCTAATAGTTGGGCTTCCCAATATAGATCAAATAATGCAAAGTACTGCCCATTTCCTTCTCATCATAGCAAAGTGGAAATGTTAAGTCTACATTTCAGGTGCGTTTGTAGTTATATATACTAATCCAGTTCTAGCACTCAAATTAAAGGCTAGGGAAATGGAAAACCTATTAGAGTTCATTAATAAAAATGGATTAGAAAAAATGCTTCCACTTCATTGTATTTCAAAATAAACCAAATTTTTAAAATGTAGGATTTAGTAACAGTGCATGTACCAAAAGTGCGGTGGGGGGGGGGGGGGAGGACCACCCCGTCTTAGGCTTTTATACTAAAAAGATACAGATCTCGGAGTCCAACAGACCCAGCTTTTAGTCCTGGCTCTACTACCACCACCTCCTAACCAGAGGGAAATGATTTTACCCCAATAACCTGTTTCCTCACTGTCCATGTGCAGCTAGCATAGGACTAAACATGAAAGAATTGAACAAAAACATGCAAAAATCTTTAACTCAGTCCGGAAACACATCAGCATGTTAATAGAGAGAGGAAGAGTTGTTACTGTTGCGTGGTCCTTCAGTGGGCAAGTGTTACTGAGCTCACATGTCATGCCCGACACCGCTCGAGGTGCCGGGGATGCAGCAAGACAGCCACGGGCCCTGCTCTGACGGTGACATGAGCAGCACCCAGGTGGGAAGGCCCTTCTGCAAGAGAGCTCTGGGCCACCGTTCGTCAGAATAACTGTTTACACTGATTAAATGGATCCCAATTGCCGCGCTCCCCTCTTTATTTCACTCGAGGAGATCTATCCTCCCGTCCACAGAGAGTGTGGAAAGTGATGCAGAGAAAATTCCTTCTTTGCCTTATTTAACATATTGCGGTAGCTAGCACATGCTCATACTCTGACAGATGATATTTGGAACACCATGTAAAACATTTTGCAAACTTCACAGTTTTCATACACTGTGAGTAGCAATTTCTAAATAAAAGAGAGTTTACAAGGCTTTAAATTTGCAGTGCCTTTAATCAGAAATTGAAAATTTGAGACTGAGTCAGAAGCAACACAACAGAATGTTTCAGTCCCACTGTTTAATTATAAATTGCTGTGGGATCCTCATTACAAAACTAGGTAAGATTTGCCACACATAAACTTAGAAGAGGGGAGGAGGAAAGAAGGATAACAGTGAGGTTGGTGGTTCAATCTTAGCTAACAGGTGAAACACTTACCAATTTCATGAACTACGGTTCTACTTACATTTCTGAAATTACAGCTAATTACCCAGTTTTTAGTTAAAGGTTCTGCTCTAATTAATACCATTAGTGGGTTTCTAGTAAAAGGAAATACGTTTGAATTCTAAATCTTACTCTCCCTTTAGATCTCCAATCCCATTCAACACATCTAATGGAACTATACTTAGTCTGATAACGTTCCTGATGATTCTCCTAGTATTTAAAAAAAAATCCCTGTGCTTCTTCGGCTTGCCCTGATTGGCTACCCCAGGCTGCTGCCTCATTCAGCACAAAACACATCATCCACACCGGAGATCCGAGTGTCTACGTGTGTCTCCCACCTGGACTTCTCAGAGCCCTCTCAGGGGTCACATATCCCAAAGTAAAACCGTCATTTCTCTCTAAAGAATTTGCTCCTGATCCAGGGTTTCCTGTCACGGGGAAACAGCATCTCTTGCTCAAGCCAGAACCTGGACGTTGCCTAATTACTAACATCCTGGACAATGCATTACCCGTGCATTTAAATTCTGTAAGTCTATTTCTTGTCTGTAAAATAGGCATAGAAATACCAACTAGCTACTTCATAGGATTGTTGAGGATTAAATGAGATTCATTAGAATGGTGCCCGGCATATTTTAAAAAATGTTTAATGAGTGTTGGTGATAATAATTCAAAACAACCGCTACTATTGTTATTCTTCACTCCTGTCAGACAAGACCTCTGATGAAGACCTTCAGCAGAGACTGGTCCTATTTCTATTTGCTCAGCATCTCTCTGGTCGGTCACTTCTATCCATCCCCACTGCCGTAATCCTAATACAAACCGTCATCATATCATGTTTCGTCGCTGAGATAGACTCACTGGTCTCTTTCTATCAACTCTTGCCCTCTTCACCTTGGGAGTCAGAATGATCTCTCTAAAACTCGAGTATGATGTCAATTTACTGCTTAAAACTCTACAATGTCTACAATGTCCTTCCAGTAAAGTCCAGACGTTAATAAACCGGGTTTTCTAAGCCTTTTGAGATCGGGCCCTGCTTAATCTCCACACTCCAGCCACTTCCTCTTTGCAATCCCTGTGCTAGATTTGTAAATCTCCTATCAGGGCTTCTGAACAGACTGTTTTTCTACCTAGAAATGCTTCCCACAGCTCTTCCTCCAGAGTTCAGCCTTCAGGTCTCAACTTCGGTATCACTTTCTCAGAGAACATCTCTAATATGCTTATTAGCTTCCCCAGTAACACACTCTTTCACCACCAGCAACAGGTTCCCAATTACTTGTTCAACGGCTGTCTTCCATGAAAGCAGAAACAATATCAGTTTTATTTACTGCTATATCTCTGTAATTATCCTTGTTGATACTCTGGTTTCTCTTCAGATAGGAGAGAATCTTTCACCTTTTACTTGTTGAATGAATCAGCATACTATTGATTAAATCAATCGATCAACAAATAGGAACAGCGAGGTGCTGTATAATAATTGTCTGGTCTTTGTCCCAGATTCCCAGGCTGGAGGCTGAAACTTCAGGAATTTCCAGGGTAACAGAGGAGGGTCTTTGTTATTCATGGTGGGCCTGTGGGCCACACCTGAGTTTATCCAACCGAGATGACTCAGAACAGGGGTGGGTCACCAGAAAGACCAACGAGGTAACAAGGGTGGGGGCTCTGAGCCAGCCCGACCTCTGGAAAAGAGAGGGGGCTGAGAAATGATTCAGGCCTACATAATGAAGCTCCAGTCACAACTCTGGACACTGAAGCCCAGTGAGGCGTCTGGCTGGTGAACACATCCGTGTGTGGGGCGTGTGGTGAGGGCTGAAGCGCAAGGGGAGGATGCAGAGGCTCTGTGCTCAAACCCTCTCGGATTGGATCGTGCCCCATGTATCTCTGCACTGGACTGGCCTTGATTTGTATCCTTCATACTACAACTGTTTTCCCAACCTCTGTAAAAAGGTCCAGCAAACAGCAACTTTGTAGTCAGTTTGTCAGAAGTGCAGGTGGCCTGGGGAGCCCCAAACTTGCAGCTAGCAGCTGAAGTTAGAGCAGTATTGTTGGGGACTGTGCCCCGAACCCAGGGAGTCTACCCCAACTCTGGGTGGTTAGGGACGGAACTTCATTACATTACAGCAGGGAAGTTTTAGAAGTATCCTGCCCCTAGAAAGCACAAAAATCAGATCTCGGTATAACAGAGATGCTGCACCGTTTCCGGAAACCATCCTCCTGGCGTGCTCCTATAATCCTTTCCTCTGCGACGTGGCCAATAATAGCCTCTGCCCTTCATTGGGTCTGAACCATGTTATACCTGGGCTACTGGAAGGGAAAAAAAGTGGGTGGGTGGAGAAGGGGATTACTTCCAAAAGTATGAAGTTTACCTTTGGGGCTCTCTTAACTAACTTTTTTTTTTTCCCTTCTATTCTGCCTCCGCTCAGCACCTGCCGCTATAGTAAGCCTGTGCTCTTCTACTGCAAAATGCTTTCTCCACGTCTTTCACCAACTAAAATAGTCATTTCCGCAGGCTGACTGATCCAGCAAGTAGACAGGTAATAAACTGAATGTACTTAATCCCAATAAGATATAAATGAAGATGTCATTGGCTCTTTCAGAGCTCCTGACATTTCAAAAGAAAGCAATTTAAATCTAAAATTCTAATTAGTAAAGTTCCTGAGAATGGCAAGAAGATAATCTGTAGCTTTATACATTTCTAAACCTTCTGAAGAAGAAGCAACGCCCACTTGTAACTTCCTTCGTCAGCGGAGACTGGGGAGCTGCACGACTTGCTGGTACACTCCAGCATCCTTCCTTCCCAGGGAGCCTAGGAGATCCACCAGCTCCCACAGCCCCGTGGCCCCCTCTCCGAGACCCACATCTGTTTCTTCTCCCTTTGACACTTCGGGACTGAACTACAAGGAAGCTGTCTCTGGGTCCCAACCCAATTAATTACCTGGGAGTTCGCCATTTGGAAGCTAATCAGGCCTTTTCCTCAAGAAGCTAATAATACTCTTGGGTCTTTTGTTAAGAAGCTTTAAAAACTTAATATAAACCGAGATACAATGCTTTCTTTTCTTTTGTTATTAGCTCCCTTTCCCCACATTTGCTCCTACAAAAACCTTCCATTTTGTACAACCCTTCCGAGTGTTCTTCTAGTTGCTGGATGGGATGCTGCCTGATTCCTGAGTCACTTAACAGGGCCAGTTAGAGCTTCAAAGTTACTTGGTTAAATTTTGTTTTTTAACAGTAATGAATAGGCCTGAACGCACTAAGCCAGCACAGCATCACAAGTCATGCCTTCTGGACCAACCGACTCTCTCGTTTCTACAACTTGTAAACGATGACAGTATGGTATGAGAGGGCGTTGGCGGCCTTGGGCACAGAAAGTCTCGGTCTAGGTCAGGATGTGTTAAAAGTTTGAATAAAGCAATGGTTGATTTTTTTAGTGAATCACAAACTAAGTTACTATATTTTTCCAGGAGGATCCTTCTATTTTTAATTCTAGAATAAAGAATGTCACTTTTTAAAAGTTAGAAAGTCACAGCGCGGGGATTTGATAAAAGTGTTATCTGTGGCATGCTTGAAATCCAGGGCTACTCCTCTGGCCTTGGTAGACCTCACGTCCTGCAGCGCACTGTGCAAAGTCCCCAAACCAATGTGGGGCGCACGCAATCGTCTCTTGAGGAATCAAGTGAGCACTATAGTCGGCACATTTTGTTAATGGATTGTTTGCTTATTCAAAGCAATACTGATGTCATTTTGCCCGAAGAGCTAAAATTTTTAAGCTTTCTCCACTCTGTGCTTCTTGGCATTTGCCTGAGAGAAGACGGCAGATGCTTACTTGTTTTACATAACAGTTAAGAATCCAACTTCTCAACCTTAAGCATTTAGAGTCCGATCAAGTTACGTGACCTTTCAGTATAAATTCACACAATTCATGGCTGTTTTCTCTCCACTTATCTTATTGAAAACTTAATGTTTCTCTCATGACAAAGGGCTTTAGCATTTTCCTTGGTAGTTCACAAAATATTAATTTTCTTTATTAATCGCTGACAATACTTTGGTGGTTAACGCTTTTCAAACAAATGCAATGCACTGTGGTGATTTATTTTTCTCTTTATCATTACTGGTTTTGTTAATATTTGGTAGGAAAAAAAAATGCCTTCCTGTGACTTGATAAGGATTGCTAGATCTCACCAGAAATCAACCCATACATTTATTATTTTAGGGAATGTTATAAGAGGGAGGCTGACATTCAGCAGAAGAGGTAGGAAAATAAGATTATTTTCCCCTTACTAGACAGAGGTGGGGGTATGTGTGACCTGGATGTGGATGAGAGAGGGAAGAGGAAGGTAAAGGGGCTACAGACCCAGGTAATCATAGGAAAAAGAAAATACAAACATCAGACCACCCCCCAAGTACTATACCCACACTAGAGAAAGAACTCTAAGTTAGCTTGAACTATGACCTAGCAATAAGATAAAATTAGCTCATGAAGATTTTTAATAATTCCCTCAAAAATCTTGACAAACTAAAATTATGATGTAATATAAGTATAAGGTGTCTGCTAACAACTGTCAATAATAATTATGCAAAACTTATAATTAAGGAGACAGGTGTAGTAGAATAGGAAGAAATCTAAATGGACGGCCAGTTAGTAAGATAACGTATGTGAAAGTGCTGCTATAAATTTTAAAGAATTATGTAATGTTCAATATTACCTATAATTATTTGTACTATTAATCTGTAAACAACTAGGATTTAAAGTTGCGTGTATGTATGTATCTCAATAAGTGTTCAGTCAGAACTGTTTAATTATGGGATAACTTTAAAGTGTTATCTTTCCCATTAGAACACTACACTGCATAATATCAGGCGTTTTTTGCTCACTGTTGTATCTTCAGTTCATTAATGAATGAATGAATGGGGGTATTACAACCTGCTAACTCCCAGGACGCAATTTACTAAGGAGGCGGACTACAAAAACAGTGGTTACATTAGCACGTGTGGCCTAGGAAAATATCAATCCTTATGTCTAAATATGACTGTTTACATGCTGACACAAGTCCCAGGACTCCAGGAGCAGGGACAACATGCTCGGCAACCCTGTGCCCTGTGCGCTCACCCTTAACGGATCTAGCTATTGTGCCTAAACTTGTACTGTACACTTTCCCTATACCAAGTCCGGGGAGAATCTTGCAGTCCTGTGGCAACCAGATGCCCAATATTTCCCATCTTCAGTGGCATCCTTCCTAAGCACCTGGAGTTTCAAAGTGACCCAGTAAAAAGCAGCTAAAATACATGTAAAGCTAAAACCAATTGTGATGAACTAAACGACTTCTGAAAGAAAGTTACCTTCTCCAAGAACACAAGCTGAAGGTAAGTCTCCTGTCATCAGGGCTCCTCCATCCTGTCTCTGCCGAGGCCAGCCTTCCTCCTCCAGTGCTTGCCCACTTGGAGGGGGTCAGGAATGGACCACAGCACTGTCTGTCCTAGCTAATAAGTTATAGCTGCTCCTGATTTGCAAGTTTAAAAAAGCCAAGAATTTACAGATATTAGAGGTGCTGCGGGTATTCCAGATCTAAGCTTAGGTCTAAGAGGAACTGTGGAAGGCTCCAGGCAATGCTGTAAGTACTAAAAGAACAAGGCAAAAACTAGAACTGTGTCTTCATTCATGTTTTGCTGCTGGCTCTCCTGCAAGTCGGAGAGTCACAGTGTGGGGCACGGCGGTGTGTGACACGGACCAGTCAGGAGCCGAAAAAAGATGGCATGTCTAGGCCAGGGTTAGTCCCAGGTCCAAGGGTACTGTGGAGGGCTACACGTGTTTACCTTGTTTTTAAATTGCCTTTTCAAGAAATTATATAAAAGATTGTCCTTTTGTAGTATCAATGAATAAAGGAAGTGGATCTTGAAATAAGAAATGCTAGAAAACATTTTTAAAGCTTTCCTCTTTGTTTTTCCTCCTTTTATAGCTCAATAAAGAAAACAATGGCAATCACCAGGTTCACTCCAATTTAGGCAGTGAGATAAAGGGGTTTAGTGCAGGGAAGTTTCTCTGAACTACACACCCTGTTTCTTCCTAGTAATGTCTCAGAGGGTGTTGGACAGCTTTTCAAAGCCCTTTTCCTTACCTTAAAATCCGGTGAATCTTTTTCATAACAACGTACAATACTTCCACATCTAAGAAAACCACTGGTTTTTGGCGATTAAGAGCAAGGTAGCTGAGGTGTAACAAAAGGGAGTAGTAGACTTAGATTAAAAAGAAAATAGAGGGCTGAGTACCAGTTGTACCGCTCAGTCTTTACGTGACCTTAGGAAAGAGCACCTAGTTCTCTAAGCCCTGCCTTCGGCTGGGGTGGTACCTCCCCCAAAAGGGACAAAAAATGGTCTGGGGTAGGGATATGAGATCGTACTCTTTCCATGCGCCAAGCACAGGTATACATACCTAAATGAGGCGTACAGTGTATCTCATTAGGTGTACCTGCATACCTCATTTAAAGTTTCACGGGGAAAGATTAGGGGAAAAACAAGTCGTAAAAGGCTCCTGGGGAGGAGCGGGTGACAAGTAACAAAATGCTGAGAACCACTTTTCTAAGCCTTCGTTTCTCACCTGTAAATAAGGGTCAGCATCCTCTACCTTAAAGGGTTATTGTGCTACAACTATAAATATATACAGAGAATGAGACACTGGAAATAAAGCAGGCGGGGAAAACAAGCAAAAGCAGAATAGCCATTAAAATATAATGAAAAACACAAAGATTCAAGTATAATAGATGAATATCATCTAATAATCAATTATATTAATAAGACAATATTCGTCTCACTAGCCATTTTACCGACGGAACACCAAACCTCTGAAAAGAAAACATACGATCATAGTAGAAGCCAAACAATAATGCAAGAAGAATCTATACATGTGGCAAAGATACGAACCTAAAACGCCAATATTAAGACCCGCCAAGCTTGTTTTAATTTTTTCATAAATATCTTCGGATACAAAGTCAACAGCAATGGTCTTTGTTTCCACCTTGAATTTCTCTCCTAGGGAAAAAAACACAAGTGGAGAGAGAGGAAAAAATTAATACATGGCAATGAAGCATTTGATGACATCATCCTTTCAAACTCTTTTTACCCCCAATTTGACATAAAATTTAGGGCAGGATAGTTGTAAGCGCTCAAGAGGCCATCTGAGAGAGGAGACAGAGGCAACACAACAGGCCTGCAATAAACATTCCGGCGTTGTCACGAAGCTGGCTGAAGGTCCCTCAATCAGCTCTCCTTCCAGAAATCAATAATGACTACCTCTGAGGTCCTTAGGGACGCATGATAAAACATGATTCATAGCACAACGTTATACACTCTTTATATATCACTGTTCTGTGATTTTAACGACAATCCAATACTTCATCATCTCAGGAATATGCCTTTATGTTGTGAAATATTTTGAAGTGTGAAATATGAAAGCAAAAGTCCATCTTATTAAAATGAAAGCAAAATGAATATGATCATACTGGAAATTAGGAGCTCGGTCAATATTAATAGTCACCACATTTAAAAATCCACGCAAAACTAACAGAGCTACAAAGTGACCCAGGAAAGACTGCAGGGTTCTACTCTGCACAAGACCATTCAAGTCCAAACAGAACTCATGGAAATAACAGGCTGAAGGATGAGACCCCGGAGACACACAACTCATTGTGGTGTCTCTGAGGCGACGATAATGTCGATGTCTGCCCTCACTGGTAAGCACCTTTGAGAAGGTGGCACGGACTGTGAGGCCACCCAGACATGGGTACCAACTTCATTTCCACACTTATTCACTAAGTGAAGTTGAGCCAGTCACATTACCCTCTTGGAGTGTCACATGTCCCATCTGAGCCTGCCACATCTCCATCCCTGTGAGGTCCAGCATCCCCTTGTGAAAATGAAGGTGATACAACCCAGCATGGCGCGAGGCTCAAGGGTCATCTACAGGCACACGGGAGACAATCCGTAAATGTCAGTCTCCCCTTTCTGCACCTGACCCCACTCACATCACTCAGTGAAGGTCAGTGGGCTACGGACGCTTGCATTTGGAACTCGGCGAGAAATCGAAAGAATGAATGTGAAAATCCAGCTTCCAGAAATAAAGTTTTCTCCATTCGCAGTCAATGGGGCTCATCACAGAGTAGGCAGCATTAATCCACAAAGGAGGTTTCCACTCTTGATCCAAAAGGATTTATATTTAAAACTAAAGGTCTGGTTCATCAGAGGTGTGGTGTTGCGTTCGACTCAATGGAAAGTATTGACCCTGGGCAGGAATCAGTGGATAAACTAGAGAGGACACTAACTGACAGGGAAAACACCTTATCCGGTGTTAAAGGTATACCTCCCATTCCAGCAAAAGCGAGTTACTGTATGTGTTCGTGTAACAGAGAGCCAGGCAGGTACACAGCAGCCAGTTCACAGCAGCCGGTCCAACCGGTCTTACTATAAACCCTTCGCAGAACTCACCACAAGTAAGTAAAGAACCCTGCCTTTGTAAGAGCCGCAAATTCATATGAGAAAAAATCAAGAGGCTGAGGCTTTTATTAAATGTAAAATTTATTCAAGGATAAAATAAGACAAATTTGTCTCTTTATTTTGAGAAGAGCAAGGTATGTTGCCATACTGCACCATATCCTGACATTTAGGAGAATTTCTCTCTGGTAATAAAAGCCACTTCACAACCCCTGGTTCAGATTTATTCTTTTAAATCTCACAGGATTTGGTGAATGCACTTACATTAGAGTCTGGTATAGATGTGCTGCTAAAAAAATCCAGAGACCCTTGGAAAGAATGTTATTTAATAAGAACCCGCAAGTAAGCCCTGTCTTTGTGTTCACATTAGGATAAGCAAGATGGCTTCTCATGCAAGTTTTCCAGGATAATTAAAATTTGAACTTCGCCTGGATTACCATGAATCATGTTCTAGTTCAGCCAACACTGTCGCTTTTCTCTTACCTTCACTGCCTCTACCGTGGGCTCTCTCTCTTTTTTACTGTAGGTCGGATCTAGTGCTTCCCCTCCTCACGAGCCTCCAACGGTTCCTTCTCCCTTACAGCCCGAGCCAGAGTCTCGGGCAGCAACCTGATGTCTCTCTGACATCAACTTGAGGCCACCTGCGTACTCCCTCAGATGCTCCCCAGCTCTAGGCACAGGGGCCCCTAGCAGTTCTTTGAACACAGAATGTTCTCCAAACACACTCAGAGCTTCTGCTCTTCCTGTTCCCTCAGCTTGGAATGCTCTTCCGAATCCCTCGTCTCTGTTGGGTCTGCACGCAAACGTTACCTTCTCAGAGAAGCCTTCCCCGGCCACCCTCTAGAGTGCCAGCGCTGCTCCCCTCGAGACCTGCGCCCCCCTTCCCTGCTTTGTTTGATCCCGACACACCGACCCCCTCCACCACACTGTCTATTTTTGTAATGCACGTGTTTGTTGTCGACTATTCCCACCAGAAATAAGCTTTGTGAAGACAAGGACTTTGGCTGTTTTGTCCAGTTGTTCAACAGTGCCACAAAGGACAATGTTTCACCCTCCTCTCTGATTTCCTTAGGCTGGCTCCCCTCCTGGTTTCAAGAGGGCCACTGCCATTTAAAGTGTCCCATGCAGAAGGCAATGTTCAGAGGTGGAAATGGGGTGTCCCTGTTAGATGCCCCTTCTACAGTGAGGAAGACTCCCCCAGAAGAATCCAGCAAGTTCCTCTCCCAGGATTATGGTGTGCACATTACTGACCAGGCCCATGGACAGGCTCTGAGGGTCCCGCAAACTGCCCCTACGGCCACCACCACGTTGTGTGAGTCAGAAAGAGCAGCACAAACACAGAACAGGGCAAGAGTGGTCTCTCTGGCACAAGCAATCCAAAGAGGATGATGACAGGTGTTCTGAAGGGCTGAGGTAGGAGGTAGCTGGCTTCCCCAGGACCTGAGAAATAAGTTTAGGCATCCTCCCCCTCCCCGCAGCCTGTCGGCCCTCATCTGACCCTGCCAACAGTGGTCCAACCAGATGAGCAAGAATCCTCTACTTTGAAACAGCTGCACAAGGGTATATTAAGCACCTGGAACAGCAGTGAGTACCGTATACATGTGATACAGCACAGACCCATACACATACCCATAATTTCCACCTTCACACCTCCCAAACCTGAGCTCTTCGCGAGGCACCAGTCCACGGCTCAGGAACAGCCCGGTGCCAGGGAAGAACCTTTCCAAAGCCTCTGGAGAGGTGCTTCCGAGTACACTGGCTGGCCCTTGCCCAGCACAAAGGCCCAGTGGATGCCAGCCTCTGTCACGCCTGTCCCCCAGGGCGGGAGCTGTGATAGTTAAGAGTCTATACCCTACAAGTGTGCAGGATAAAGACACATACACAAGTGAATTTGGAGGTTGCAATGGGAGGAAATGAGCCACTCATTTGTCCCTTTAAGAAACCTCTGGTTGCCCCAGCTACTGGAGTGACATCAGCCTCCGGGGTGTGCCTCTGGTTCAGAGTCCCCTGAAACAAGATCACGCCCATCCCAGGACATCCATATCCAGCGACTAATCAAGGTGGGAGGATAAAGCCATCAGACAGCTTGTACCTACCACATTCTGATTCCAAAATTACAGTCTGTTCATTATACTACTTTTCTATTCTTTCATAATGCCCCAGGTTTAATTTTTCTAGCTTTAAGATAAGTTAATATTTCTGGCAACGCAAATCTCCACTATTATTACTCTTTTTCAAAAGTTTATTGGTTATCTATACTTGGATAGTCTCAATTTTTATTAGGGCTGCATGAAACATTTCAATTAAATTTTTGAAGAATGAAAATGTAGCATTCCCTCCAGGCTCTCCATTTATTCAATGTCTCACAGTAGAAATCTCGTGGTTATAAGTTCTTAAAGAAATTAAAGAACTAAAGAATTCCTTGTTAGGCTACTACACACCATTATGCAAAGATACTCAACGCTGCTGATTATTCCTACTGATTGAAACCATTCGGTATTTGGAATTAAATGGGCTGGCGTCCCGCTACGTACAGTTGTGGCGAAATGTAATCATGGCCCCCTCCCATTTTTCTGGTCGAAATGGCTCTGAGATGGTCTTGGCCTGCTGCTCCCAGCCTAGTGACTAAAACCAAAAATTAAGAAGCAAAAAAACCCTTCAATAATTGACATAAGCTGTTCAAAGCAGTCAACTCACCAGAAATGGAGGCAAAAAACCAAATCTGGCTTAGATAGTAGGGAATGCAGCTAAGAACTAGCTGGGTGGGTGATACCATTTTTCCCTTTTTCATCTGCTATTCCCCTGAAAACCATATAATCACCATTGTGGGATTAGAGAGAACAAATATTACGCATAACCACAGAGACATGTGACGGCACATGTCCTCACTGCCTGGAGCCACTCCATCACCTGCAAGCATGGGTATGCCACGCCGACAGCCTCGTTGCTGGTTTTCTGAGAGGACCCTGAGTTGGTTCCAGGTGGAGTCTGGAAGTGACAGGACAGGGACTGTACCTGTAAGTAGTCTCAAGATGCTGACAAAACACTTCTCAATATGGAAACTAAGACGTTTTAAGGTTCAAACTTAAAAAAGTCAAGAACATATTCTAAATGGCCTTACGTTTAACATACTTCTGGTCTGGCCATCATTACTTTCATTTTGCTCAGCGAATTAATGTATCTTAAATCTCTTTCTCTAAGAATACACTTACGGGTCTTAGAAAGACTTTCTGCATTTCCCCCCCTGGATGTGTGGGGATATTAGATCTGAGAATGCTAGAAAGAAGGTCTAATCTACATAAACTCATGCATTATTTACAATTTTTCTATTAATAAAAACCAACGATAATACATTAATTCATTTATCCCTACATCTGCTCCAAAGAATCTGTTTCCCCCCCTAAATTTTAGGTACTATCCATTATGAAGGTTTGTTACACGCACCCTCCCCCATCTTTTCCATATTATAACTTCCATCATTTAAGACTCAAATCATGTCACCACCTGTGTGGACTGACCTTTCACGATCCCCATTTTCTCCAAGGCTAAGCTGTTGATACTTCCTCTCTTGGCTGTGTTCCTAGAGACCAAGCTTCCATACAGCCCTATTAAATACTACCAGACTACATTATTCAGCGAGCCCCTATTTCCTATCATCCCACGTGATCTTCGTCTTCCCAGCACCTAGCACCATGCTTGGCATATCGGAGAGGCCACTCAAATGTCTGCTGACTGACTAAATACATCCAGGGCCACACTGCAAACTTACTAAATTCATCTTCGCACAGTACTTCTTGAAGACTTCCCTATAAAAATAAAACTACATGCTGGTAAGAGATTGAGATGTAACGTAACATAAGGTACTTACTATATGCATTTTAAAGCATTAAGATAAATTGAGAAACAACTCAGTTCTTCCATCTGTCCTACATGGACACAATCGGTCTCATAAAAATAGAAATATTTTAGAATTTTCAGAAACCTTAGAAACCATCTGGGAGCTTAACTCAGGGTCATGGAGATGATGGTTGAAGACATGTTTGTCATGGACCCCTGTCCCTTTACCCAGTCCTGAAAAAGATAATTAGGGAGAAAGCAGAGATTCTTGGAAAAACATTACTCTATCCAATGCCTACCAATTTTATCTTCTTAAACCTAAATTCATTAAAATCAATTTATAACTAAAAATGTATTGCATTTTTTAAAACTCCCTCCATTTTGATATAAAATGTTTTACAATATTCAGAGATGTAAAAAGCACAAATCTTTTGTACTTTTGCTAGTTTTAAGGAGAAAACAAACAACAGAAAATTCTCTCCACTTCCCTCTTTTTCTTATTTTCGTTATTTCACAGAGGTCTTACCTCACTCTACTCGTCACCCCTTGGGGTGAGACATCCCCCTACAGAGAAAGCACTCCCTATGTAGCTCTGGAGTAAAGGTGACTGTGCCCTAGAAGGGAATAATTTTTCTGACTCCATTTTTAAAGGTCCATTTAATTATACCACATTTTGCCATGTATAATGCGCACTTTTTGAGGGAAAAATGAGGTCATGCATTATACATGGGTAGTACCTGAAATACCTTGTATCTGTTCTTGTGTTTTGTAATTATTTGTTACATAAAATTTCTTGTACCATAATATGTTCAAAAAGAAATGCTAAAATTCCTTTATAATATAAAAGACAAGTATCTAAATATAAATAAATAAATAATTGAATTTAAAAATTAAAAGGAAAGACTTTTTCCTGAAAGTTTGGGCCAAAAACGCGGGTGCACACTATACAGGGCAAGATTCTGTAACTGTCAGAGATGCTAAACAAATAATGGTCCATTTCTTCTCTACATTGGCCGTGAAAATATACCTGCGATAATTTTAATCTCATGAAGAGAGTAATGTTCAGTCAAATCATAAATTTATCACAGTAGCATTAGGATTCCATCCCAAACCAAAAATTTCTTTATTTTAAGCCAAGGGTATTATGTTTCATTCATTAAAACCTATTTAACTAAAACAACCACCTGCAAGAAATAAAACAAAAACCATATACCATGTGAACTTGACTATTGTTAGGGCATGAATAGGACCCATTTGTTCTTTTGAACGCCCTGAATTCTACCCTTGGCTCAGGTATTGTAGACCCTTGGACAAGCCATCTTTGAAGAATTTTCAAATAAGGACATATATTTTCTACACTTGGGGGAAAAAAAGGCCTGCCAATTGAAATACCTAAATTTTATTTGTGAGGTGAGCATAATGCAAAAATATTCCTAACATCACTACAGTTAAGATTCCAAGATGATGTTGCTAATGCTATGGAAGCAGAGTGTTCTGGACTGAATGTCTGTGTCTCCGTAAAATTGATAATGTTGCAGGCCCACCCCTGAATATGATGGCTTTTGGAGGTGGAGCCTTTGAAGCTCACGAGGTTCAGATGAGTTCATGAGGGTGAGGCCCTCGTGACGGAATCGGAGTCCTCCCAATAAGAAGAAGATAAGAGCTCTCTCCCCACACACATGCACCAAGGAAAGGCCTGTGAGCACACAGTGAGAAGGCAGCCACCTGCAAGCCAGAAAGTGGGCCCTCACCAGGAACCGAACCTGCCAGGACCTTGATCTGGGATTCCCCAGCCTCCAGGGCTGTGAGAAATAAATGCCTGCTGTTTAAGATGCTCAGACTATGATTTTGTTATCACAGCTCAAGTTGACCAAGACACAAAGTTTCTCTGATGAAGCATGGCACGCACTTAGAAGCCCTGGACTTGGTACCAGCTCAGTCACTTGTTGGCCGAGGGCCCTTCACTCAAGCCTTTTAAACTTCGGGAATTCTATTACTACTAACACCCACCCTATACAGCTCTTGTGAGGATTACATGTCATAGCACAGGAGAATGTATTTTAAGAAACTATAGACTCTTCTACGGATGTTTTCTTATACCTGCCAATGTCTACAAAGATGACTGCATAACACGTGGTTGTGTATTCCTGAGTAGCACAGACATTATCTGTATCGTTGACTCTTTTCTCTTGGCATCAGATGCATACCCATCTCTACTTTAAAAAGCAATCTGCTTATTACTGTCTCAGCCACGGACTCAATGGTCATGATATACTATTTTTAGCCATAGCTTCAGTGTCCAAGTATTTCTTTGACTCAATTTGCTTGTGATTAACCTTTGAATTATGTTTTATCTACTCCAAGAGGCACATTTTTATTCACTGTTTAGCTCTGAAATCAGGATGCCTTCTAATTGACGGCATGCCAGTTTCACTGGCAATTTTTATTCTTAATGCTGATAAGCTGCATCACTGTTTCATGATCGGCGGTGTCTCGGATTTGCTGGAGGAAGCATAGAACCCTGCTGACATCCACCCTTCTCTTTCATGACACAAAATGAACTGAGGACAACTCCCAAATGCAAGATTCTCTGGTGCTCATAATACTCCACCACTGCCACTAGTCAAGAAGGCAGAGTATCTCCCGTCCTAAACTCAGGCCCTCAAAGCCCTAGCATACACTCATTCATTTATTCAGGGGCACGGGCACTGGCAACCGGGCAAAGCACCTCGCTCCATACATTCTCAGCTCTATGAGGGCAGGTCCATGTCTGGTTTCCTCTTTACCACTGCACACTCAGAGCTCACACTACCAGGCACACTATGGGAGCTCACTAACTAAGTTCCAATTGAAGGAATTCAAGAAGTACACACTAAGGGTGCCCACGTGTCAGACTTTACCCTGAGGATAATAGCAGATACTCTCAAATAGGTCATATTTAGGTGAAGGAGTTCGGTGTGAACCCAACTGTTGCTTTAAAAATATGAACAAAGCATGCAAAGAGACAGTAGCTCATGCTTGCAGAGTGGGATTTTAAATAGGAGGTGACTCAATTTGCATTGAGTCCTTAAGTAGGAATCGGCCATGCAGAGAAGGGGGAGAAGGAGGCACAGGGAGAAAGTGGGGAGAAGGATCAGCACGTGACAAGAATCCCTGTGGATAGAGTATGTGGTACACAGAGAGAAATGGAAGAAAAAATTCTGTGGAAGGAAGCTGGTAGAGGTTGTGTGTACCAAAATAACAAGCAGGGCCAGCTACATAATTGTGGGGTCCTAATAAAAACACAGGTCCCCTGTTCAAAAATTATTAAGCATGTCAAGCCCTGGCTGGGTAGCTCAGTTGGTTACAATGTCACCCCTATATGCAAAGGTTGCAGCTTTGTTCCCTGGGTAGGGTACATACAAGAAGCAACCAATGAATGCACAAATAACTGGAACAACAAATCAATCTCTCTCTCTTTCTCTCTCTCTCACACACACACACACACACACAAATCAATCAATCAATCAATAAAAAAAGAAAGAAAGAAATTCAAGATGGCAACAGCAGAGCATTAAACCAAGTCTGGCCCTTCTAAGCAGAGTCCTATGTGAATGAACAAGGCATGTGGCCCTGTAACAAGTTTACATTTCATCCTACGTGTTATGAATACATAGAGGAGGCTTTAAGCTAGGTAGGAAGTGACAAGATCACACTTGTTTTTTAGGAAAGAAATGCTAGTGGCAGGAGGGAGGGTGCATGGCCTGTTACAAAAAGCGATGGTGGCGGGGAGAGCACATAGCAGCGGCCTGAGTCCAGAGAGAGAGAAGAGGGCCCGGAAGACCGACGACGCACGGGTGAAAGTGGGAGGCAGGCCGGCTCAGGGGGACGTCAGAGTTTCCCCACTGATCAGACACATGGCTTTAGGGAGAGAGAGGATACAGTGGTTTCATCCATTTGCTTTAGAAATCTGGTTCATAAACCATCATATCTTAGAACTAAAGCAGTCCTCGTAATTCCACATATAAGGCAATATTCCTGTAATTATGGCTCAGCCTATTTTCTATCATATAAAATGTTTCTCTGTTATTTTAGTAAAGCAAGTATTTTTTTTTCTTGAGGTAGCTTACTTCTTCTCTTTGTTGGCTGGAAAAATGAAATTATTACCGATGAGACTTGGGCCAGAGTTGCCCGATTTTCCATGCAGGATAACCGTGAGCTAAAATCAAGCTGGAAAACAAGAGATATTTTTGTAACCCTCTATAAGATTCTTCCCTTCTTCTTTCAAAGAGAAAGATAGCTAAAACTAATTAGAAGTCAAATATCACACAGTACATTTCTTCTAAATATGCTGATTGAGCTCCTTTTTTAATTTTAACCTGTCATTTTGTTCTTACAAGATTCTGTTCTGGTTTTGTGAGATCTCGCCACTGGAAAAAAGTATTCTTTTCAAGCTTTGAGTCTCTCACTTTGGTATTTAGAAAAAAGGAAGCTTAACAGTGTAAGAAACAAAAAAAAATAGGAACTTTTGAATCATTTACCCTAAAATTTAAAATATCAGCTACTGAAATGAGTTTTACAGCAAATAACGCTTTGAAGATCAATTTAGTTTCACACAAAAAACACCCCTTTTCATTTAAATTGTTATAAGTACACAGTTTTTACATAGTAAAAGAAAATAAAAGCAAAAATGCTTGTGTAGAGTCTCCTTGTCCTGTACTTTTAGAACGAAGGATAAGAACCTCACACGAATCATCCCGATCGAGGATGTCCTAAAGAACCCAGAGGTACCATGTGAAAGGCATAGGGATGCAGTTAACGTTCTACAAACTAAAGAGGATTAATAACTATTATAGCCCCCAATTACTGAGCATCAATTACATGCCAAGAACTCTGCTAAATGACATTACGTCATTTAATCTGCACAAGAGCTTCCTGGTATACTGCTGAAACTTACAAATGATTATTCTCATAAATTTCAGTTTTCAACATTTGAAAAGCCATCATTTATTTGAGTTTTTGACATTTTGAAATAATCTCAAGCAAAGAAAAGTTGTAAACACTGTACAAGTAACTTTTCTTCCTGAATTGTGTCAGATTCAGCTGTTAACAAAATGTCCATAAATATTTCAGTGTAGTGGTTCTCAAAGTGTGGCCCATGACCCCGAGGGTCCATGAGAGTCAAAAACACACACACACCCAAAACAAAACCAAAGAAACAAGCAAAGACCCTATTTGCCTGCTTCGGCGTGTTGACATGTGCGCTGATGGCGCCGTGCTAGAGCTGCGACACCAACCAAAGCCGTCACACCTACCTACACGGAAGTCACCGTATTCGTCACTTACTTGCAGTAAAAAGAGAAAAAATCAGTCAGTCTTGTTTAAGAACGTCCCTTGATGAGGCAGTAAGATCATTAATTTTATGAAATCTCAACCTTGAGTACACATCTTTTTCATGTCCTGTGTAACAAAAGGGTAAGTTTGCACGAAGCACTTTTTCTGTGCACCTGACACAACGGCTGTCTGGAGGAAAACATTCGCGCAATGAGTCAGAAGCTGAATGAGCCCGCTTCTCATGCAGTGCCGTTTCACCTGAAAGGACAACCGACAGAGAAACCGTGACTACTCAGATCCGGCAGACATAAGAAATGAAGGAAGTGAATCTGTCACTTGAAGAAAAACAGGCAACAATATTTGCTGTCCATGATAAAAGTTGAACTTTTAAGTGAAGATCAGAATTTTGGAAAACTTTTATCTACCATCTAGAGCTTGAGAAAAAAAAAAAAAGACTTTTCTGATGAGATTGGGGGTGATTGTTGGTTACTGTGTCAACATTTGTAAGCCCTGCAAAAGTCAGGCACCAATATTTCCCAATGGCCAATGCAGAAAGTTCCAAAATCGTGATGGATAAAAGACCTATTCAAAGTACAAGGTAGGCCAATGGAGTTTAACAGAACTGAGCATGAAAATTTTATTGAAATGCTATCAGATTCCATATTGCAACTGAGCTTAAAAAAACCTGCGGTTAAGGAGTTTTGATGTCGTATCAAAGAGTATCTACAATTACTTGTGGGGACCATTGAAATCATTTTCTCTTTTCCAACTACAAATTCATGTAAATACAGGTTTTGTTCTTATACTTCAACCGAATAAGGTAGCACAGCAGAATGAATGCAAACCTGCCTTCAGATATTAAAGAGATGTGCAAAAATGTAAAACAATGTACTCTCACCAATGAAATTTTGTTTTCTTTTGGAATATATAGTTATATTTCCTACTTATTGTTATTACTTTTAAAAGAATTAAATAATTATTTTTAATTACTCAGTCTGAGTTTCCAATACAATAAACATTGATAGCTGTATCCCACATAAACAAAAGCTCTCTGGGGCCCTTAATAATTTTTAAAAGTATAAAAGGTTCTGAACACTAAGAAGTTTAAGAATGTTGCTTTAGTATGTATTTCCTACAAAGATAGTCTCCTAAATAATGTAACCATCAAAACCAAGAAATTGACATGGATACATTCCTGCCTCTAATCCTCAGAGCCTGCTGGAATTTGACCAAATGTGCCAGCACTGCCCTCTGTAGCAAGAGGATCCACATCAGAATCACCAGCCATGTGATTCTTAAGCAGGACTCACTAGATGCCACGTCTGCTTAGCGTCTTTCAGTCTGGAACAGTTTTTCAGATTTGTCTTGACCTTTATGATGCTGACACCTTAAAGACTACTGGCCAATTACGTGGTGGAAGGACCTCATGATTAGACTCAGGTTATGCCCCCTACAGAAATGAAGTGGTGTTTCTCACTGCATCCTTTCAAATGTCCCATTACTGATGATGATAACTTTGATCTCTTATGAAGGTGGTGTCTTCCAGGTTCTTCCACTGTGAAGTTACTATTTTTGCCTTTGTAATTAACAAGTATTTTTGGAAGGCACCTGCGCTCACCATTATACCAACACTGCACGTTTAACAAATATTTTAGCATTTTGTGGGGAGATCTTTTGAGACGACATAAAATCCCACTCCTCATCAAAATTCTACTTATTATGCATTATTGGTCATTATTAGTATGTGCTCATAGTTTCCTATTTTATTTACCGATTATAATTTGTTTCTGTGCTTTTAATTTTAATACTTAATTTGTCCAGATTTGGTTCACAGGACAGAGTCCCTTCAAGCTGACTTCTGTGTCTTTTCGACATGCCCCCATTTCTCTTTGACCACTTTCTTGCATTCTGACATGACATATTCCAAGCTCATCTTCTATTCTCCCTGTCCCAGCCCTGAAACGAGCCCTTTCTCCAAGGCGCCCTGGATCCTTTATTAGAAAACAGAATCTAGAAGCCAAGAACTGGGTGCTAAGCTTGTTTATTGTGACTGGGTGTTGCCGCTCCCAGGAAAGACCATGGGCGTTAGCAACCAACCTCTGCCGTGTCACCGGCACAGCACAGCTCAGGCACCTGCGGGGCGATGTCCCACAGAGGAGCCAGGTGCCAGCTCAGAGTCATTATCTGAGCAGCTTTGACAGAGGAGCCGAAGATGCAGCAGGTGGGCCTTGGGGTTCTCTTCCAGAGACTAGCTCATCATACATCACCTTTGAAATTAAACACACAAGTGTGCTTGATACATATTGCATAATAAAGGCTGACAAAATACCGTAAATTAAGCCTTAGCTTAAGAAGGGATAGCTTTACTTATAGCTTTCACTTGGTAGATAAGAGTCTAAATAAACATGTGAGCTTTTTAGGGGCAGAACAAGCTCTTGGTTAATTGTTGAGTTTCATGTTAAAGATATATAAGCCACTCCATTCTTTGCCCAAAGAATTTCCGGAAAGTGTACCAAATAGGTATTGAAAAGTAGATCCCATTTGCCCACAAAAACAATAGCTGAAATAAGATTGATATTAGACCATAATGTCAATACACATTGGTTGGGTCAAAGCAGTTATTACAGTAGTCCCTCAACTCCCTAAAATTGTAGGCAAAATATTCTTTATACACAAATCCTCACTTAACGTCATCAGGAGGTTCTGAGAATTTGAATGAAATGATGTGTAATGAAACCAATTTTACTGCAGGCTAACCGACATAAACAAGAGTTAAGTTGCGGCCTTGGCCAGATAGCTCAGTTGGTTAGAGCTGCATCCCGGTGTGCCAAGGCTGTGAGTTCCACCCCCAGGCAGGGCACATACAAGAAGCAACCAATGAATGCATTAATAAGTGGAACAAGAAATTGACATTTCTCTCCCCTCCTCCTCCTTCCTCCCTCTCTCTAAAATCAATACAAAATTAAAAAGTTTAAATGAAAGAGTGAAGTTCCTACAACATCCCCTCAACGTTACAATGGTGAATGAAACAATGTTATCTGAGGTCCTGCTGTCTATACGTATTTTTATTAGGGTTAAGTTTTTTTTATCATTAAGAATCACAAAAAGATCCATGACCCTCAAAAGAGGAACTATGTTTGTTTTAACTGCCCCCCAGAAATAACCACTGTGAGTGGTCCAGGCTGCAATCTCAACGACCTTTTCGGTGCCCACCTACATGTGTTAGACACACACAGGGCCGGCTCACGAGTTTACTATCTGCGGGAAGTGTGGTGTCCTTTAAATAAGAAGACCGGACTTTTTCTAAATATGCTACGCTGCGACTTGCTTTTTCCCCCACTAAAGATGGCCTTCCATGTCATTCCATGCGTATGTAGACATTCCATAAAATGTCTACATACAAATAGACATTTTAAATTCCATAAAATAGCTGGGCCATAATTTATTTAACCAGTCATTCAAAACATAGTACGAGCAGGCACAGATCAAAGGAAGAGCTCATTGTATTAGAGAAGGGGAATGTATCTTAGCAAGTTAGAAAGAAACAGAAGGTCAACGAATTCAGAGGAACTTTTATAGAACATCAAACATTATTTTAAAGGAAAAACAAAGTAAGGCTGGGAAACTGCAGCATGTTTATTTGTTACGACCAAAGCAAAAGCTGTCCAGGAGAAGTTATGAATCCAAGGAAGGTTGTCCCCCGGCTTCCAGAATACCTCCCCATGCCACAGACATTATAATGAAAGAGAGAAAAACACACACACAAATCAAGTATATAAAATAAACCAAAACCCCCATGCAGTCTAGTGAAGCCCATCTTGGGGAAAGGTGTGGGGGAGAATTGGGGAAAGGCTGCACCACAGGCAACAAAGGCCCGACCTAATGAAGAACAGACTCTGAAGAAGGTACTGAAGAGCCCTACTGCGCCACAGCACTCAAGGGCATTTGTGGACCCTGGCCACCTATTTTACCCCCCAATTATGGTCCCGACAGAGGCTAAATCACGTGACTTCGGTTTTAATTATTCACTTCAGGTTCTGGAAGGGAGCACTGCTCAAGAAGAGGTAGAAGCTTACACTCCCACAGCCCTGTGTGGAAGCTGGTCAGATAGCACAGAGCAATCTAGTCTTACTACCTGCCGTGAGAGCTGGGCCCTGTGTCTAACCAAAGAGAAGGATGGACTAGGGAGGTACTGGCAAACACGTTACACAGTTTCTCATTTCTCCCTACTATAAACAATGCTGTTATCTGAGTTTTTCTGTAGGGTAAATTTCTAGAAGTAGAATAGTCAGATCAAAGGGAATATATGTTTATAGACCAGATAGAGGAGAAAAGAGAATCATTTTACAGTTTTGTACAATTGAATTAACTAGTTGGCTACCTTCAGAAAAGAAGTTACACTTTTGTCATTTTCAAAGAAAAAAGATGCCTGTTGGTCAAGATTGGCTCCCAGACCCACAAGAACTATGAAGAGAGCTGGGCTGCAAGTAGCAAACATACAAAGAAGCACAGTGTTGGTCAGAAGAGAGAGGAGTGCTGCAGAGACCTGGATGCAGGGCAAAATGAGAGCCACTGGGCAGGTCTTGGAAACGTCTGTCCACACACAGGCTGGGCGAGACTGCCCAGGGGCATCAAACAGCTGGTCTCCTGGCAGGCTTGCTCCTGTCATGGAAATGGAGATGCTCATCTCCCTTCGCTTGATGTCCTTAAACGTGCAAACTCTCTGGGCAAGTGATGGCATGCCTGTGAAGGCAGCCTCTGGTTTTATGCTGACTTCCTCTGTACATCTGCCTTCGGAGAGTACTTACACTGTAAGTATACACTAAGTAGACTGATAAGCAACCACCACAGCCATACTTCCTTTAAAAAAATTTAAAAAACCAAAACTGGGCATTCGGTTTTGTTTATCAGACTATTAAGCGTGGTTTCATGCAAGTTTCCCCTTGAAAGGCATATTCACTGAGTATCCAGACCAAAGTAGGTTTCAGTACCTACAAATTCATACCCCAGTCCCTAAGTCTTGGCCATTTCTCCAGGAGTCCGCTTTTGAACCTAACCCTGGGGACCTGAAGCCTTCTGTCTGAGAGGCACAGGGACTGTCTGTGGCCTCGGCCAGATCGCTGGTCTCTGGCAGCGATCACTAATGCACAGCAGGCACCCAGCCCCGGGCCGCAGCAGCCTGCCTACAGGCCGGGCTCCACACTGGCTACCGGAGTCGCATACGTCACTCTCACAACTCAGAACTGTGTTGTTCTATTTCTGACTTAAATATCCCCCTCATTTCACAGAGGTGCTAAATCACAAGAGCAGCTTTTGAGTGCCAGGCACTATGCTAAGTGTTTTACGTGAATTACCTCATTTAACTCTCACAACCATCCTAGAACACAGTAGAACTGTCTCCATTTTCAGATGAGGAAACGGAAGTGAAATCGCTTGTCCAAAGCCCTGGTAGAGACAAGAAGGGAACCCAGGTACCCAGCGCTTGGGAAGGCTTCCTGCTGTCGGCTACACTGATCTCTTAATGATGTCAGACGCTGCTTCCTGATCAACTGAGGCTGGCAACATTACATTTAAATTCAAATTTTTTGTGAGAAACAAGCTAAGAAAAGTTTCAGTAACTGTATTTATTCCTCCCTGTGCTGAATATTGTCACAGCATTTAACCTACGAATGTACTTTTGAAACTCAGTGTATGAATATCTGGAAACATGGCCCTGAACACTCTGAGTCTGACTAATCTTTTGTTAAGAAAATTAATTCAAATCGGGATAGTCTAATGGTGGTAAAAAGCTTATCTTCCAAAGTCTTTATGAGGCAGCTGGTACTATGGACATTCATTCACTCATTCAATAAATACTTACTGAGGGCCTACTGTGGGCCAGGCACTCTTATGTGTACTGGGGTATCAGCTGTGTCCCAAACCAAGCTGCTTACCTTCGAGCTTAGAATATATTGGGGGGAAACAGGAAAGAAACAGGTGAAAACACAATGTATCAGATTTGGTAAAAAAAACACCATTAAGAAAAAAATAAAGCAAGGAGAGGAATAGAGAGTGAGAGGACAATTCTTTAAAAGTGAGAATATTTTTGAAGCTAAGAAACTGCCTATTTCAGATTTGTTAAACTGGTACAATATTCTGTTTAACTTCCTATGTCAAATCCTAGTGTGCAATAAATTTGTACTGTCACAGGTAATGAATGGATCCAATTACACAACTGATTGAATGTTGAATCCTTAAAAAATGAATCCTTATTTACTTTTTTTCTATATCTTTCAATTATTTCTAAGCAAAAAAAAAAGGAGGTTGTTTGAAGGTTTTTCAATTGGTAAATGTCACACAATATAAAATATAAAACACAATGTGTCATCATTAATAAATTCCGTATCTCTACATATGTGCTTTCAGTCAGAGTTTTCAGAAGTCTAACAGGTAGTTTTGAGGAAACCAGTTCACAAACCCTAATGGTAATAAACCCACCCAACACCTTGGTAGTCCCTGAACTGGTCTGTGTCTTACCTTTATCCCCCCTTAAATAGGGAAGATAAAAGCGCCAATCTCAGAGAGCTGTTCGATGATTCAGTGAGTTGATTTCTATAAAGCTCTCAGAATAGTCCCCAGCACATTTAATCACTAGAGAAATAATGGTTTGGTAAAAATAAATAAATGAAAATAGTGGCCCAGAGACTATTGGGCCCTCAATGTTGCTTAGCCCCAGTTAGGGCTAAATTGGGATAAAGTCATAAAGTTTGACATAAGGTATCTTGGTTTCCTTTATAAATTCTTTGAAAACTAGGAAAGGGAACACCTTAGGCTGGCACGGTCACATAGTTAAGAACTGGCAGGAGCTGACATCTCTATGTAGGGCAAGAGGTCCTTGGCTCTCTGGGCCTTGCATTCCCTCTTGCCGCACCCCAGCTCATGTGACCCATTCCCACGGCATATGCATTTCTATGAGCATATGCATTTCTGATCTGGGATCTCGACTGCTCCCTTTCAGCCTGTGCTCAGTGTATAATACAAAAACAGAAAAGACAGGGCCATAGTAAAAAATATTTTTGAAAACATTCAACACTAAACTTAAACATATAAAAGAGTGAGAAACAAAATATATGCTTTCCATGCCATTTTTTAAATGTCGAAGGAGGATAAGCTAAGGAGAAGTCAAATGCAGACATTGAAGAAAAATGTTTTGTAAGCAGACAACAAAATTTGAGATTTAAATGTATTCCTTCCAAGAACATGAAAAACGTATACTGACTGCAATATGGATTTGGGGTGGTCATGACGGATCGACAGAAGTTCATCAATTGTAGCAAACATACCATCTGATGTGGAATTTTGATAACAGGAAGGGTGTGTACATATGGGAAATCTCTGTATCTTCCAGTCAATTTTGCTGTGGACATAACACTGCTTTAAAAAATAAAGTCTATTTTAAAAAGTAAAGTACAAGATACTTTTTAAATCTAGTAAGGTAACACCTCCATGAAATATTCTTTAGTTTTTGAAAACATCTTCAAATGGTTTGGAAGTATTTTCTTTCCCTCCAAACCATTCATAAGAATCTGACAACTTAAAACACATTCACAAAAAAAGATAAGAAACAGCCTACATTCCCATGATGCTCTGTTCTACTCAAGAAAAAGCAACCATTTCAATGGGCTAATTCTCCATTCATACAGGATCACAAGCTAGTACATAGGATATTTTTCTTGCTTCTAAAAATATATTAATATTAATATGCCTAAAAGTCTGTGCATTAGTACTTGATTTTCTTCATCTACCACAAGTAGCTGCATTGCATAAAACTCCCAGAGGTAATTTGCTATGTAAAATGATGATTTAAGTAGCATTAAGCCTTCCTTGCAGGAATCGTCTTGTGGTTGTGCCAGGAGAAAATTCAATTAATAACATTTTAGCATTGTGTGTGAAAGAGGGATAGAAAGAAGACAAAGCCAAAAAAGACCAAAAATATTTTAACTCGTGATTTATTTAAGATGGTACATGTTAACATCTGAATACACCTATCTGTTTTACAACATTCTCAAGAATAAACTTTTAAGAGAAAACAAGGATGGAGAGTGGGGGTTTATGCCTGCTTATTTTTCATTTAATCTAGTAATTTACAGCATATTTAGTGTCCATGATCCTTAACGTGATCATTAAAATGCCCCTTAAATACCCTCGCCACTTGGAGCCATGCCAAATGAAGGCAAAGCGCCAGGTGAACCAACTTCGAAAACCTTTGTAGGCTGAAAAAATTGTGAAGCAGCGAAGTGAAAAGGTTAGACGTTCAGTTTTCAAAATATGTTCAGTTTTTTTGTTTGCGTAGGTTTTCAAAACTCATAAAGAGTACCAAAAGTTAAGACATAAAAATAGTTACTCTGCACTCATTAAATACTTTTCGTTTCTCTTTTCTGCGCAGCACACAGACGGGATGAGGTTTAGGTGGTGATTCTGAGTCTGCTACTGCATTTGCAACATGGTCTTAAGAAATGTATTTGATATTTCTTCACCAAAGACCCTGAAGGAACCTGTGGTGTCTTATGTACGACAAAGAGCTTTTCCGAGTGTCTGAAGAATGAGGTCACTCGCAGGTACAGATCCAACAGGAACGCATGCACCGTCCTCCGAAAGACACGCACGGGGCTGTTCATAGCCACACTGCTGGCAATCAAAACTGCAGACAACTCCACTGTCACACATTCATAACAGGATGAAAACAAAGGTACTAAAGCTCCGTGTAAAAATAGAGACGAAGCCCACAAACATCAAGTTAAGTCAAAATTCAAAGGAATACATGCGGTGTATATAAAGTCCAAAGAAGTCTCAATTAAGTGATAATATTAGAAAGTAAGACAACAGTTACTTCTAGAGATGAAAGGAGTAGTAATTGGGAGGGAGCATATGATTCCCTCAACTTTGTGAGTATTCTATAGTTTCCTACATTTACGTCGTTTTTAATGTTAGCATTTATAGTGTGCTGCTGAGACAAAAGCAAAATGAATGAAAAATGGGTTATAAAGTATAAGCATACCACACTAGAAGAAATATATTCCACTGATAAGGCATACCCAAGTGATAATATGTTCTATACTCCTTGCAAGTGAAATAGAATTCCTCTCTAGATGTGCTGCTTAGAAAGACTGTAAAGGATAATAGTGGACGCAAACTCAACTGTCCTCAGGGACCACGCACACTTTACTCAAGTGAGTGAAGACAGCCTATAAAAGCCTGAGCGTGTGCACTGTGTGCGCGGGGAGGGGCCCCGTCACCCCAGACAGGCAGGCCCATCTAAAGGGCATCTGGTTCACCACTCCAGCTGATTGCCGCCCTACAGGATGGTTGGGCCCAGAGTTAATAGATCATTTGGATCTTCAAAAGAAGACAAACTAAGATTTATGTGATTGACATGGTCTGGTTTTTAAAACAAAAAGTGGGACAAACAAAACCTGTCTAAAAGGTACTCGTTGGAGATAGCAGAAGAGAAGATTGCTATGGCAACAAGTCCCTAAGGAATGAGAAAGAGATTTGGTTGGGACTGAGATACCAGCAAAAGGTTGGCTTTTAGAGATGACAGTTCTTCCTCTGAGGAGATAAAACAGTAGGAATACAGAGACACATGTTGAGTAAAACAGGCCCTTTGTAAGGAGGAAAACAGTAAGAAATGGTAGAGAAGGTGTGGGGAGATGTCCACAGCAGTGGTTTTCAAACTTCATTGCAGTAAGTCCTTTTGTCAAGAGAAGGCAAAGCTCAATGAACAAAACCCCTCAAAGCAGTGGCTACACTGAAGCGCTGGGAAAGCTGGAGTCCCACCCATGAAAAGGCCCTTTATGTGGCTGGTGGTCCAACATCCAGCCACGCAAACCACTACTAAAAACACACAAAGGATGAATTAAGGCTTTCTAGAATTGGGCAGTCACAGCAGCATCCTCCATGCTATTCAGTTACGGGAGTACGAAACACGGATTCTACGCAACTCAAGATCAGAAGACAAAGCACACATCCAAGGCACTTGGGGATTCTGGGTTAACACCATAAAGGGTAAGTTGAGGGAGGCGGTTAACTAGAATTATAACCTAGGAGTAGAAGGAAAGCTAGACCTGTGGCTAGCTAGACTGTAATTAAAGATCAGCTTCACCGTGTGATCTTGGGTGGCCTCACCAGGTTGTCCCCATAATGGTTCAAAGGGTCAGTCATTACTGGATCATTGCACAAGTAATGTTCATTTCCTTACTTATTCAGGAAACATCTCAAACGTGACTGAAAGACTATTTGTTTTTAATCAAGGCCTGTTTTAATATCAATACACAGTTTTACTTAATATGGTTCGGGTTGTACTAATTCAAAGTCATCCTTAAATACACAGTGAACATGGCTGTGTCTCAAAAAATGAAGAGAAACAAATACATCTTTTTAAAAAATATATTATTTATTTATTTTTTGAGAGAGGAGAAAGAGAGGGAGAGAAACATCGATGTGTGAAAGATACGTTGATTGGTTGCCTCTTGCACACCCCTAACTGGGGACCTGGCCCACAAGCCAGGCCTGTACCCTGACCAGGAATCGAACCAGTGACCTTTCAATTTGCAGGCTGGCGCTTAATCCACTGCGCCAAACCAGCCAGGGCGCAAATACGTCTACTTTAATGAAAGTGTTCACATGTCCTTTAAATGATCCGTGATAACAACTGCAACAGGCAACCGCATGCAAACACCGTCATGATGCAAGTTTAGTTCAGTCTGTTCCTAACTCACTTGATGTTGTATTATTCCAACATTCCGCTTTGGGGAAGTACCTCCAAAGTTGCTACTCAGGCACCTGGCCATAATGTTTGAAGTTTATTCACAAGTGTGGGGGTAACGGAGCACACAGCTAGAGAGAAGCTGAAAATCTGAACCCTGCACAATTCTGTCACTGGGCATGGCTTGGCTTCTGAGACTTAGTTTCCCTACTTACAATGTGATGGCTTTAGTCTCTCAGTAGTTTCTAAACAGTGACGCCCTTTAGAATCTTGTGGAGTATGTTTTCCAAACTACATGTGCCTATACATGATTCCGTGTATTCCACAAAAGGGAATATGTTTACATTTGTGGCTTAGTATTTTTATCAGTTATGGAAGAGTGATTACATTTTAGATATTAAACATCTCTATAGCATTAAACAGAGGCATGATAAAAGCTGATTCTATATCAACACTTTTTTCTGTTACTGGTATAGCCTGTTGTCATTAAATATTAATCCTATTTGTTTTTTTAACAGCCAAGGAATAAAGTAATTCAAAATTTATGAAATTCACTGCAGTTTTAATCTCATCTTTTCTTTGATTCTAGTATTAAATACAGTACTAAGTCATTTAAATTAGTTGATGTGTAGTTATTTTAAAGATCAGCATAAAACAAATTATGCACTTAATAAGTAATAGTATAATGACATTACCAAACAATGAATAATTGACAAGAAAATATATTACTTCTCTTGATGGGAAAGTCAAATTAAAGTGACCCTTTTCCATAAAACTTTCAAAGTACTTTCTCTCTAAAATAAAAAAGGAAGAAATCCCTATATAAAACTATGAAGCTTTATAAATGTTTCAAAGAATATGCCTTTCTACAGATTCTTTTATAACCGAAGGCTATACTCTAAATTACAATTACCCACTTCGAACAACAATTTTATAGTGGGAGGAGAAACACTAATCATCTACTTAAATGGGACTCCTTTCAGAACACCTTGGTCCCATATTTGCCCAACCGAAAAACGTTTTTTTTACACAGAAGTCACTGCATCATCAATAACCCGACTGGGAAAAGCCACTTGCTGTTTTAAAGAAACCGTCCGAACACAAGGAAATGTTTTAAGTAAGAGGTATAGCTGGTGGTGTCTGGCCATGGCGCAGCGCACTCCCACGTGCCTCGTGCCAGCTGCACAACGGCAGCATTCAAGCAGCTGCCTTAATTGGAACTGCAGACCAACACACGCTAATTTGGCTGGGCCAACTAATTAGTAGGTATGCTACATTTCTAACTAAATATCCACCCATATTACAGATGTTGTTCTCTATTACAGTAAACGACTGGTAACAAACAGTAATGAAGTTGAAATCAGCTACACTCGGTGAAATTTAATTGAACAGTGTTAGAACAGGATCCCACGTTAGCTTAGAAACCCACTTGCGACAAAATAGGAACCTAAATTTCAAAAGTGTCTTTCTGTACAAGATTAAGAATAGTATGAGGTTTCAAAATGGCTCTTCAGGCACCAAAAGAATACTTGCTAAGTAGGCACACCCCCTTAAACCATGCCAGGCCCTGTGCAAACATTTGCAAAAGGACTGAGTCCTTTTCTCTTTAAAGTCTAATGTGGGAAATCAGTAATAGTAAAAAAAAAAGGGGGGGGGCGGAGGGAGTCCTGCTTCCAGTCATGATGGTGTAACAGATCAGAATTAGTCTATCATCTTAAACTAGAAAAACTAGACAAAGTACATGAAACGTGGTTCAAAGCCCATGGACCATAGACAATTCAGGACAGCAATACCTAAGAGAAGGTAAACAAATGAGGTGAGCCCTGTGGTTGTCTTAGCCTACGGCCCTGAGATACTTGCTAACCAGGACGAAGAGCAACTCAGGTAGAGACCAGCATTCACCCCTGAGTGGAGGAAGCAGACTTGAGCATTTGAGGAAGACAGGGCCCCTATAATTAACCAGCCCCTATAATAATGCGAGGTCTGTCCGGAAAAAGTCCAGACATTACCAATGTAAGGAGAACAGTTTGCATGGCATTGCTCTAACCTGGCTGCCAAGGAGAGTGAACTGGAATGCGCATGTGTGAACAATGACAACAAAATAAGATGTATAGCCAATAAGCTTAGGAAGGAGAGAATATGGAATAAGTTTTTCAACATGCTATTAATCCAAAAGAAGGCAGGGAAAAGAAAAAGGAACCAGATATAAAACTCAATACCAAATATCAAATAATCTAATTAAAAATGGGCAAAGGACCCGAATAGACACTTCTCTGAAGAAGACATACAGATGGCCAAGAAACATATGAGAAGATGCTCAATGTCACTAATTACCAGAGAAATGGAAATTAAAACAGAAAGAAGACATCACCTCACACGTGTCAGAATGACTATCGTCAACAAACCCCCAAACAAGTGTTGGCGAGGATGTGGAGAAAAGGGAAGCCTCGTGCACTATTGGTGGAAATGCAGATTGGCACAGGCAGTGTGAAAAGTAGTATGGAGTTACCTCAAAAAATTAAAAATGGATCTGCTTTGTGAACCAGTGATTTCAGTTCTGGGCATATATCCAAAGAAACGCAAGACACTAATTCAAAGAATATAGGCACCCCTCTGTTCATTGCAGCGTTATTTACAATAGGCAAGATTTGGAAGCAGCCCAAGTGTCCATCAGTAGATGAGTGGATAAAAAAAAAGGTACATCCACACAATGGAATACTACTCAGCCGTAAAAAGGAATCTTACCTTTTGTGACAAAGTGGATGAACCTGAAGAGTATTATTCTGTGTGAAATAAGCAAGTCGGGGAAAGACAAGTACCATGTGATTCCACTTACACGTGGAATCCAATGAATCCAAGTTGTACAGAAACTAATTAAGGTAAATCTTTGGGCTGATTAGGTTTGGTTTGATCATTTTAATTTAAAAATAGGCATATGTCTTCTTTCTGTATAAAAATATAATGCTACTTTTACATTTCATTCTCTGAACTTTTAAATTTTCTACATAGGTGTTTACCAGTTAGATATATTACTACTTCTTTATTACTACTTCTTTATTACTACTGCTTCCCAAAACTATTTAAACTTTTAAAAATTGATGTCTTTATACAAGGACTGGCTCTTCTAAACTTCAGAAACATCTGCAAATCGTTTCATCTTTTCTACTCTTCCTGTCCACTGTATCAAACTTTCCAATGTCATCTCCGACAACCTCGCTGCCAGTAATGACTGTATCGCTCTGCGACGTCCATGCAAATAGAGCTTCTGTGATTCCTAATTGGCTTAAGGTACTAATATCAGAGGGAGTTAAATAATGAGGAATCTTTGGTTCCCTGAATAATTTCTAAAGACTAAATTCCTACAGAAAACTCCACTTAGGATGGCAAACTCAGTTTGGTATGTACATTATCTTACAACATACTAAAGAAAACAGATTTAATACATTTTGAGCTACAGGTAAAAGTGTTAACATCATTTTGTGTGTGTGTGTATTATATTTATACACATGTATATAATATTAAAATCAACAAAGAAAACTTATGAATTAAATAGCTTGAAACCAGTTATTCAGAAGAAAATTGATCTTTGATCATATAATCTTCACGAGAAAGCTATAAGCAATTGCTGTGGGCCTTCAGCGCGCAGCCGGCCAGCAGTGTTCCCTTATCTCCCCAGAACACTCCCACTTCCTAACAGCCTGTTAACTTTTTGAGCTTTTGTGTTGACTTTTGTTATGCCCTTGAGTCATTTGTAACAGAAGTTTCTTGTTTCTCAAAAGCTTGATTTCCTAATAATTATTGTTTCATACAGCTATGCTTTATTTTAATTACTGTCACTCTAAACCAAGACCGTAATCATTTTTCATCTTGGGCCTGACTTATACATATTTTCCTGTAATCTCTAATCACCTGGAAACTCTATATAATACATCCTTCACAAATTTGGGTCCCAAATTAAGAATAATAAAATTGTTAAGATACAGTTTATACCCCAACAGTCTCTGGTATTTCCAAAATAGCCACTAGGTAGCACTATCGAGCAAGGAGGGTATTAGGGAGAACTAGGTTGGTAGTGTATTCTCCCTATTTTTAATTAGCTCAAGTCTTGTACAAGATCTGACCTAATATAAGAAAAGCCAAAGTTTAACTATTAATGAATAGGGTTCCATATCTGTACACTTTTCAGGGTCAGTAGAAACATATTCCTGATTCCTGATTTCATGAGCAAAGACTGGCACAACACTGTGAGCAAAATGATTTCTAAGATTATGTTTCTAAGTATAAACTACTCTTGTTAATTGATGGCGATTTTAAAACACACTCTCTAGAAATCCCTGCAGACTTATCAATGCCTTCAGTGTCCATCATAAGGTTCATGCCCTCAAAATAATCATTGACTAAATCATTAATTAGCTCTATATTATATCCCAATGGGGGATTCCATTTTGACAGTTAATTACTGTAATAAATTAACCAGAGACCATCAATCTTCTTAACAGGTGGTTTCTACTTTTCCTTCAAGCTTGCCAAGATGCCTCCATCATAAATCAGAAAACAGAGTCTTTAGGACGAAACACCCACAGCATAACGGCCTGAGTGGAGGCCTGTATTGTACTCTTGGATGTTCCTGATGCTGCAGAGAATCAGCTCCGGTGTCGGGCTTCCTTCCCAGGGCGACCCAACACTGCCACCAACAGCAGACCATCGGCTGCTCCAGGAAACAGGCTGAATTTACAGGACTCTTTACTTGAAAATCAGACACTGCCAAAGCATGCTGCTGACAGAAGATCCAGTGGAACAAGAATTAATTTTGCAAGACTAAACGGGACCAATGAGGAACATTTAATAGTGGTTTTGAGAAAACATCTTTTCTTTCTCCTTAATTTTTTATTAACCCTCTTTGTGTCTGACTATAGTTGAATAAATTAAAACAATGCACGCTTCCAATGGTATGTTGTTCCTACTGATGCATCTGAATTCAGGAAAAACATTCTTGGGGAAACATTAATATAGCTGATAAACTATGGCAGATTGTATTTTTCAAATCCAGATTTTATTTTCAAAAAACATCTCCCTCCCCACATGTTCTCCAGTGACCCAGTCACTCCCCCATCAAGAAGAGGAGTCCTTCCCCGCCCCTTGAATCTGGGCAGGCGCAGGACTGCTCTGACCGACCGCGTGTGGTGAAAGTAACATCACGTGAATTCTGAGAGTCAGTCACCAAAACCAATCAGCTTCTGCCTGCTTCTCTTGGAACACTCGCTCTGAGGGAAGACAGTTGCCATCTGGGAAGTCCACCTGCCCTGAGATGGCCATGCTAGAGAGGCCACACAGACGTACTCTAGTCACCAAACAGCTCCAGCTTCGCAGTCACTCCTGCCATTGCACCAGCCTATGGGAGAAGCCATCTCAGGTCTTCCAGCCCAGACGATCCATCAGCTGAGTATCAGTGAGTGACCTCCGCAATGCCGTGAGGAGCAAAGGAGTTGTCCCAGGGTCCTGGCAAAATTTCTGAGCAGAATTTATGAGCACCTAAAATCGTTGTTATTTTACACTGATAAGTTTGGAGTTTGTTATGCAGCAAAAGTAATTGCAGCATAACCTAGTAAATCATAAAGTAAATTTAAAGACAGTAATTGTGTAGAAAATAGAATACACTGATTGGCTTTTTCTGCAAAACTAATCAGAACAATGGCCAAATATTATACACTGCGTCTTTACTGAGTTCTTTTACTTTACATGGTAATGTAATTATTTGCATATGCTGAATAAGAATCTATCCTTCTCTCTACCAGGAAATAATTAGAGAAAACAAATTTGTAACCATGACCATGCCAGCAATGTCTCATTTAACGGGAAATCTCATTAATTAGGCACGACAAGCCCACTAGGAAGAAACAAGGATTGCACTCCATTTTGTGGACACTGCTTCAAAAGCCTCCCAGGAAACTCTGTTGGTACCTCTACGGCTTGTGGAGTCTCACTTTTATAGGTAGTAAAAAAATGCCACTTTCTGGGAGGTCTGGAACATTGACAAATTTGGGCATCTTGGAGTAAAAGGATACTCGGTAGTCACAAGTACTACAGGCAATGCCGGTAGAGGCAAACTGGGTGGCTTCTGGCTCCTCACTTTGGACTGCGTGAACTCTAAGGGCCATGAAAATATTTCTGGTACTGCAGAAGTGATAGAAAAGTACATATGAGTAGGGCCGCATGAGATTAACTCCCTCATCCTAACATCCTGTGGTTCTAGTCTTATTAAACATAAAATAAAAAGGTCCTTATGTGTCCACTACTGCCTCATTGTCCTTATGCAAATGAAACAGGCTAAACATAACAAAGCATTGTATTAATGATACTTCATTGGAAAATTGTGAACACACTTATTTGGTCAAATCCACATCGTAAATGCACAGGTCTGATCATAGGTAAAAAGTGAAACCTCACCTTAACCTATTCTCCTGCTGACTATAAATCAGTAAACTTCACATTTCTAAAAGCTTTGCATTTCAAGAGAGAAGGTCACGGAATTACAAGGCCATCCTAAAGCCTTACACTTGGGATAAGTTACAAAAAAGAGAAACATCGTGTTTGGGGTTTTTTTAAATAAAAGAAATGTGTGGTTTTTAAATCAAAGTTGTTTGAACTGCATGTAATCAGATTTACACATAATAATATAACTGTAAATATCACCATCTCTATACATACCTTGCAAACTGAGTTCTTCTGAAAGCTAGTCTCCTTTACATCACACTTTATTGCAAGTACAAACTCAGCTCCGAGTTCAAATCAAAATGGACAGAAAACTTAACATATTAATAATCTTGGCTAACAATAACAAAATAAGCTTATTGAGTATGATGACTTTCAGCTTGTCTTAATTCAACGGGTGATGGGTACCCGTACAAAGAACTATAATTTCATCAAAGCAGTCAATCCTGAAAAAGCACTTCTCCACTGCTGGCAGAACATTTCGCTCCCTACTAACTTGTATATAATCCCTTCAATTTTTTTCTGAAGAACCTTGACTGAGGAGTAGGCTGCCCTGCGCTCACAAGGAATTGCTTCTGAAGGCACGGAATCCCCAAGTCTGCATAAAGACAGTGGACAATCAGAAGGGGAGAGCAGCAAGAAGTCCCCTATTTTCTTCAGGGAGCATGCGGTTTCCTTTTCAATCTCCTCCTTTCTTCTCTCAGTAAGATAAGGAAGAAGGAGGAATGAGTTTAACCCACTGGAGTGAGTTTAACTGCTGGACCAGAGGAGACAAGGTGCCCTTAGTTAAACTACCTTGCTAGGCTTGTCACCTGACTGAACTCTTGCCGACTGGAAAATGGTACCAGGAGTGGGATCCCCAAAATAGACTTCAGAGGACTTTTGTATTGCTTTGCTTTGATCCATGATGCAGTAGCATCGCCATTAATCAAACAAATGCTGGTTGCTGGTTATATAAATTATCTACTGAAAAAGTCAGTGTCTTAAGCAACAGTTGCTACATTTGGGTTTGGCAGAAATAAGCACAAAGAGTATGGTATGGCAGGGCTTCTTCTCAATGCACGGGAGCACCTACCAGAAGAAAATGATAAGCTAGGGCCTTTAAACTTTCAGCTCACATTTATGATCAGAGAAACAGAGAGCTTCCATGGCAGCCCTAATAAAAACTTTTATGCCTAATAGCTACTGGCCTCACCTCACTAACATCAGCTTTACCTGTGCCCGTGGCAGAACTGCAATGCCAGTTGAATTCCACAGACCCACCATGTTTCAGGTAGGAAAGTGAAAGTGCAGAATGAGAAGAGTGAGACCCGCAGACTTAGGACAGGGATGTCTGGGTGAACTCGGCTGAAGCCAAGAATCCCAAACCCCCAAGCTACCCTGAGCCTCCCTTGCCAGTGGAAACAGAAATAGCCCACCCTCCTGTGCCTAAAGGGATTAACTCTCCCTGGCTTCAAGTCCTTTAACCTCAACATAACTCCAAGGGTGGTTTTCTTGCAAGAGAATTCCACTTCTTCTCAAGACACACTGGAGCATCCCTTACTGCCACCATAACAGGGTTGTACCACAGCATTCTCCAGGAAAAAATAAAAGTCGGAGCCACAAAGTTAACGAGTAACTTACACACAAAAATAACTGCAAAATTTTGCTATTTCATATTGGTAGAAACCTGGGACATCTGTGTGAGAATGGATTCTGAGTGTTAGACCAAGGAAAACAGAATATCACACCAGATTGGGCCGTTTTTTTAATGAGTCACTTAGAGATTTAGGATTTAAGAGTTAGCTTGTGTCACTGGAAGGGGCTCTATGAGTTAACTTGGTTGGCTGACTAAAACTTGGACCTGATAAGAGCCTACATTTAACAGATTTGAGAGGTCAGACCCTGCCTGGCGTAACGCAGAGGCAGGGATCCAAGTGCTTAAGAAGAGGACAGCTGGAGTGGATCTGCCACGTGTAACTTGCACACACAACCCCTCCACCCCTGTACTCCGGCAGGCCCAGGGGGTACTCCCTTCACCACGGCTCCAGCTTCGAAACTAGAGTACAACAGTACGGGCAAGAGGTGTTAGCCTGGCCCTTTAACACCCTGCCACTCATAAAACTCATCATGTTGCTACAAAATAAGAACCTCTCCATTTTTTCTCCCTAGCTTCTTCTTTGTTTCCTTCAGGATACCTACTACAAATGGCAATTACTTATTTGTCTGGGTTTTTTTGGTTTGGGACCTATTTGTTCCCTCTTTCTCCTCCACTGGCACATGACTTCCCCGAGGGCGAGGACTGCGTCCATCTCGTTCGGCACCGTACCCTGGCTGCCCAGCACAGCCCCTGGTACACAGGCGCTCCATACACATGCGTTGAAAGCGTAAACAGTCTGTCTTTGTCAACATCAAATTCTGGTACTTTCTTCTTCTGGAAGAGACATGTTCAGGGAAACATTATCCTCCCAAAGAGATGATCCACACCTGAGTTGAAAACTTGAACGAGTTTATAAATCTCCTCTGTGTGTTTCCTCAGCTTAGAGCGAATGACCTGGTCTGCTGATACCACCTCTTCTGTTAAATGTACATTATTCGCAGGAGAAAAATATTTTCCCACACTCTCAATAAGGAAAAGAAACCTTTCCTTACAATAAAGGTCAAGTGAGTGTTTTTACCATCCGCTCCATCATGAAAATGCTCTAACAGAACCCCGTCCTGCTCCAGGATCACATTTCTGCCCACGGCCACGTGTCGCTCCCTATCACAAGTTAACCAAATTCTCAAATCCTCTTGAAGTGTATCTTCTCACTTGCTAGGCAATTTACATACGGCTGGAGCACTTGTTGAAAGAGTGGCATGAGGCAGCTTTTCTGGTTTCTGCGTCAAGCAGATGGCCAATTCATTCATATCACAGCATTTCAAAACAACGTTTTATTTAACCAAAAGCATCTATTTTCTGCATATGAACCTTTACTTTTGGCAACTAGGAGAGGCTCTCATTAACAGCCAATTTTACACGCACACACACACAGCACATCTCATCACTGTGAGACTCACCCGCACGACTACAAGTATTTAAGAGAGAAACAGCACTGAGACCCAGCTGGTTTGCTCAGTTCGCCTACTACAGAAGTAACCACACAGCTTGGCTCAAATTCACGCCTCAGCAAAATTGCAAAATACTGTTGTCTTGGACCTTCAGGGTGGCATTTACATAGAACCGTGCAAGTTAAAATCCTTAAATGCCAACGATTTCCTGTATATCTGTATACCACATGCTCACCTTTGTAAAGATCTGTGCTCTCAGCAGGGTTAAAAATAATTTAGCAAACTTATTATTGGGAATCCATAAAGATCATTTGCACATAAAAGTTAAGTGCATCTATGTACAATTTGTCCAGTAGGATGAGCTATGCTCTGGAAAGAAATAACAAATATATTCCTTACCTCACAAGGTAAGGAATATCTGCTACCTCACGAGGATGCTCAAAAGATCAAGGGCAATAATAAATGTGATGGAATAAATAATAAAGCACTATATAAATGTTAGTAGTAGGTGGTAATGTTAATAAAAACACAGTACGTGTATGCCTTAAACTTAGAGAACTTGATAGTCAATTATGTCTCAGTAAATGTGGGGGGAAAATAATCATCAAATACAGTAGAAATCCCCTCTTCTCAAAGAATTGGGGGAGCTTGTTAGTTGGCTACTTAGAGAAATCAGTTAAAGCAAGGAATCCTACAAAATGATAAATACACATTGTAAGCATTTTATTTTAATTTAAACCAGGTATGGAACTGGAGAGCATTATGCCAAGTGTATTAAGCCAGGCGGTGAAAGACAAATACCACATGATCTCAACTTTAAGTGGAACCTAATCAACAAAACAAACAAGCAAGCAAAATATTACCAGAGACATTGAAATTAAGAACTGACAGTAACCAGAGGGGAGGTGGGAGGGGAAAGTGGAGGGCAAGGGGGTAAGGGTTTTCAGGAATAAGTATAAAGGACACGTGGACAAAATCAAGGGGTGGGGGTGGAAGCAGGGGAGGGAGGTGCAGATGGCTGGGGTGGGGGGGAATGGTGGGAGGAAAATGCAGACAACTGTACTTGAACAACAATGAAATAAAATAAATAAATAAACAAACCATGTATAAGTACAATTCACTAATCCTCTGGGTGGGGCCCAGGCTTTCTCTTTGAGTTCAGATCTGTGGAGGAATCCCAGTCTTTCTGGCATAAACCACACTCATAATGCATCAGTTAATATATGGCAGTTCCAGTTGTTTTGAAATGCAGCAAAAGCTTCAACACAAATGAAATAACCAGAGAGCAAATTTCTTCTCCCTTTTTATAATTCTTTCCAGTATTTTACACTTGTCTTGTTAGCCCCTAATTCCACAGCCAATTTCCAAAAGAACGGACTTTTCTTACTTTTTTCCACAGCATTCAACTTAGTTTTTGTAGAAATAACTCCCCTTTTTACACCAAGAGGCATCAGTTTACAGAATAGGTGAATTGCAGAACAAACACAACTGACTCTTAATGAGAAAGTAATTTGACTTGCAGGTGTCCAAGTGCACAGGCGTCACTGAGAAGCCCACCAGCCATAGTCCCCATCCTGGGAATATCAGCGAGTTTCAGCAAGGATAGGGACAGCACTGGTTTATCCACCTGGCTGTTACTTAGCCGTCAGTTTAAAAGGTCTTTGCTGTAATATAATTCCGGTCTCAAGCACAGCTAACTGTGAAGAAAGTTCAAAATAGTTTCCCTGCCGCGTGTATATCTGCTACCTTTGTATTTTCCTCAACCATAGGATGCATGCTTTAGAGACAACAAAGTCAAAGAGTGAAAAAACACGCAAGAATATTAAAATGAAGCAACAGAAAATGTGTAAGTAGAACAAACATGATAAAATAATCAGAGAATTTGACTTCTAACAAATTAAATGAGTCACTAAAAGACATTTTAAGCAAATTACAATAGCCCTCAATGAGTCCGAAAAAACTGATGATCCATCGTTACAAAAGCTTGTTAACAGAATAAAAAAGCAGCTTTGGTGTTCATTTTCTAATCATAAGGGGAGGGGAGGGCAATGTGGGAACTTACGTATTTCACTGGAAACCTGGTTCAGTTTGTCCTGCGACCTACTGATAAGGACAACCTTCATTCCATGCTTCGCTAACTGAAACAGGAAAACAGACACCGGACAATTGAATCACAACCAGGCATTTGATTTGGAAACAGAAATTATATATATATTCTCATTTTAAGAAAACCCGACCATATGATAATCCAAGTTAAAAAATAAAATAAAATAACCCCAAGTGTAATGAGTGGGCAATCCAAAATGAAGACTTTATAAGAGGATTCCCCAAAGGGTTGACTTTATAAATCAAGCTAGTATATAAATGCCAAAGGGTTTTAGAAGAAATAAATGGTTACTTTTTATTTTGTGTCCATCTAGACAGTTTGAGTTTTTCAAACCATAATTATCGATCACTTCTATAATTCAAAAATTAACTTTAAAGTAGTTTTCATTCAGACTGTATACATAAAGACTGGAGGAATGGCAAAGAAAACCATAGTTAAGATGTTAGCAATTCCAAAATATAGAATCAATTTTAAAAATTTTATTAAGCATTACACCTTATGGACAAGAAAGGCAAACTAAGAGAGGTAATTGGACAAATTAACGAAGAGCCTCCTGAGGAGCGCCTTCCATGTACTTACCCAGCACTCGCTAAGTGCTGCATAGACTAAGGAATGTGGCTTCTCCTCCGGAGACACACAGATATAGGGGCAAAGGAGAAACACTGACACACACAAGTTTTTAGTGAGCTGTTCCAGACAGTATGTCAAAGAGCTGTAAGTTAGCTGCTACAAACTATTAGCAATTTACTAAACTAATATTCTAGTCTTAAATCCTAAAGTTGGTTTTTATTAAGTAAAAAGTGGTATTGCAAATGAGAAGATATAGAACTTTTATTTATTTACTTTTTTAGAGAGAAGGGAAGGGAGGGAGAAAGAGAGGGAGAGAACATCTGTGTGTGAGAGACACATCAACCAGTTGCCTCTTGCACAGCTGGGGACCTGGCCTGCAACCCAGGCATGTGCCCTGACCCAAATCCAACCAGCAACTTTCCGTTTTCGGGATGATGCCCAACCCGCTAAGCCATACCAGTCAGGGCTAGAATACTTTTTTCAATAAAAATAACAAAGGTTGGTAATAATTTGTTAAATTACTCTGCTGTGAAACCACTAAAGAACCCATGAGTCCAAACTGATAGGTTTTTGGTTTGTTTCTTTTTTTTAATTAACAGGGGAGGAAGGATAAAGAAAAGCTTTTATTTAAAGAAAAACAGCATCTAATAAGTGTTAAAGGAAAGACATCCTTAGAAAATCACCATTTTTAAACCACCATGGTAATAACTAATTTAGGAAAAAATTGCCAATGGATGTTAGAACAATTGGGTGAAAAATTATTGGTAAATGGTATATTCACAGTCCTAAAGTACCACCCCACATATTCCTTATTAATTACAATGGAAAAGGTCCCTTTATAACGGAGAATTCTGGTGGGCGGCATTGTCATAAATGATTTATCTTAATACAGTCAATCATGAAACAAGGGGACTCCTTGTGCCTCCTGATCAGATAAAGTCAGGATGCAAAAGCACCTGTTCGACCTGAATCTAATCATGAGGAAGTAATCAGACAAATCCAGATTGAGAAACCTTTCACATAACAACTGGCCTGGAGTTTTCAAAAATGCCCCTGTTGAAAACGCATATACACAAAGGCTAGGGAACTCTTCCAGTCAAGAGACGTGTCACCTAAATGCAATATATTAATCTCTACCTGGATGTGACCACATCTAAAAGAGCTCTAAGAAAAGTTTTGGGGAGAGCTGGGAAATCTGCATATGGGCTGTATGTTATGTAAATAATATTGTATCAAGTTAAACTTCTATGTATCATCACCGTATTGCCATTATAAGGGTGAACGTTCTAGGTCTTAGAAGATTCAGACTGAAATAGTTAGGGATGGATTGTCAGGGTGTCTGTATCTTACAGTCCAGCTAAATGATCACTACAATAAAGTTAAATGCGGCAAATGCTAATAACTGGTGAATCCTGGTAAGGTATATGGGTGTTCATTATATTCTTCTTGCAACTTTTCTGTAGTTTTGATATTCAAGATAAAAAACTGGGAAAACAAAGAAGGATTAAAAAAAGAAAGAAATGTTTGGGAACGACAAATGAGAGATTCGGCAGATCTTCATCATAACCGGGCAATGTCACAGGGTGAGGGTGCCTTCGCAGAACCGGAAGGCAGGGAAGCGTGCCCGGAGAGCACTGCCAAGGTCCCTGCTCTGTATGATGGTCTGCAAACTATTATGGTTTCCTGCGCTATCATCGCATTACCAGTAACTTCAATCCTTTGCCGTGCCTGCCAATTCCTTTCCGACAATCACAGCCCTTCTTGTGAAAATGATACCCTAAACTAAGCCTGGAAATATAACTTATATGATAATAGATCCACCTTTTGGAAAACAGTTCAAAACTGAGGTCTGCCTAATACATGCGAAAGAAGGGAAACGAGACTGCCTTCTTCTGTAATATACTCCAAATACAGGTTATACACCATAAACTCAAAACGGGTTAAAGACTTGAATGTAAGACCCCAAAAAATAAAACTCAGAAGAAAACATTGGCAGTAAACTCTGACAATTCTCTTAGTAATATTTTTTCTGATACATCTACTTAGGCAAGGGAAACATAGGAAAAAATAAACAAATGGGAGTACATCAAACTAAAAAGTTTTTATATTAACAAAACAAAAAGATAACATACTGAATGGAAGAAGATATTCATTAGTGATACATCTGATAAGAGGGTAATACCCAAAATTTAAAAAGAGCTCATGTAACTAACACAAAATAATCCAATTAAAAAATGGGCAGAGAACATGAATAGACACTTCTCCAAAGAGGACATACAAATGGACAATAGACATCACTAATCATCAGAGAGATGCAATTTAATACTACAATGAGATATCACCTCACATCTGCCAGAATGGCCATCATCATTATACCAACAAACGAGAACCCTGGTGCACTGTTGTTGGTGGGAATGCAGACTGGTGCAGCCACCGTGGAAAGCAGTATGGAGCTACCTCAAATAAAATGCAACTACTCTATGATCCAGCAAGTCCATTTCTGGGTATGTATCTGAAGAAATCCAAAACACTAATCCAAAGGATATATGTATACCTATGTTCACTACAGTGTAATATTTACAACAGCCAAGCATGGAAGCAATCCAAGTGCCCATCAATATACCAGTGGATAAAGATGTGGTGATATTAATGCATACAATTCAATAGTACTCAGGGAAAAAAAAAAGATTGAAATCTTACCATTGGCAACAACATGGATGGACCTAGAGGGTATTATGCTAGGTATAATAAGTCTGACAGAAAACAACAAATAACATATGATTTTACTTATTGTGGAATCCAAAAAGCAAAGTAAATGAACAAACAAAGCAGAAACACACTCTTAGATACAGAGAACAAACTGAGGGCTGCCAGGTGGGAGAGGGGCCAGGGGGCTGGGTGAAGAAGGTGAAGGGATTAAGAAGTCTAAACGGGCAGTTACAAAATAGCCACAGGGATGGATGTACAGTGCAGCAAAGGGAATATAGTCAATCATATTTTATTAACTATGTATGGTGTCAGGTGGGTACTGGAATTATCAGAAGAATCACTTCATAAATTATATGATTATATACCTGAAACTAATATAAAATAATTTTAAATGTCAACTGTAATTGAAAAATTAAAAAAAAAGAAACCAAGGACTGTTCATACCTACACAATATAAAATAATGTTATACTAAAATTTTACAATTCCAACTTACCAGGGTAGAAAGTTTTACACTCATTTTGTATTAAAGAAAGGTCTTGAAAATGACCTACCTCTTCTGCATATGATTTTCCAATTCCATCAGTACTACCTGTGACAACTGAGAAAAGAGAGAAAGTAAGTTTAGTTTAAGAATTAAAATAAAGAACTGATCATACACAGTTAGGAGCCATCAATTAGACACACGAGGTCAATAAACTAATTTTTAAAAATTATAGGCAGTTTGAAAATTGAATAACATCTATTCCTTCTATGGAAAAGCACATTCCTCTTAAAAGCTCAAACACTTAGACGGCAGAAACATTTGATCATCATAATGGGACAGGCTGCATCTCATCTCGGAAATACCGAAATCGTGTTTGTTACAAATTCAGAGCACAGCTGTCTGCTCCAAAAGGTTCGGGATGCTCCATGAGGTTCTCCAAACTATTTACAGATTATGGAAAATAAGTCATGATGTAAAGTAGGATTTTCTTGTATTTGTCCTGAAACTGCTATCCATCCATCTACCTATCTATACCTATTTCTCTCTCTCATCTCCATCTCTTTCTCCCCCACCTCTCCTTTCCTCTCTCCCCTTGTCCCCTCCTTGTCTGTTGAAGATACTGGATCATATGTTTACACTTTCCCAGCCTGGCATTTGCTGACTGCATCCCCTGATGTCATTTAACAAGTCTATCTGTCCCCTAGTGGTTGGCTACAGATGCTTGATCGAATTCAGGTTTGATTTTTGATAAGAACCCTTTATAAGTAATACTGCATATTTGCACCAGGAAACATATTTCCAGTTATCTTTCTCTTGCTTTATTAGCAGTCATTGATGGCATATTATTTCATTAGAAATTGCAAAATGGTGATATTTAATATTTAAATTCTATCACTCCATCCTCGCTCATTAGCTGGAATATTTCCAGAGGGAAATAACTCGTTATTAGTTATTTGGTAACAGTAATACAGAGTTTACATGGGAACACAAGATAAATGTTTGGGTTTTTGCTCCTTTGTTTATCAGTTTTCAAAATAAATTGGTTCCCTAGCAACTTACGAAGGTGGTAACCCATGTGTTTTTATCATCGTGGTTTTATTTATAAAAAACATTATTAATTTATGGATTGAAACATGTATGGTAGAGCCCATACAAAATTAAGCTTTACATGAAAGTTCCTCCAACCTCATGATCAATTCAGTGGCACAGTTCTGTAACTTTTCAGCTCCTGAGTATTTTGTAGGGGCCAAAGAGTATAGGGGAACCCGAATTTTATACTACGTTCATGTTACTGACTCACTAGTGTTTCACGCACGAAGGATAAACCTTTTTTTAATGTTTCCAATTCTCTCCTTTTCCTTCTATCTGTGGTAACCTTTTTGCTCTCTGCAAGATCCCCAGAATCCCTCCTCTCCCCTTCCTTCAAAGCTGTTCAAGCTCCACCAACTCCACTCTTCCAGATCCCTTCAAACAAACGAAACTCTTCTCTCCTCCAAACTCCCACAGCTCTTTCCATGCACGGCTCTGCTGGCACCTACGACTCTCTACTTTGAGTTGTATTTCCTGACGTGTATCTGTCTTAATTCTTATTCCAGGCTCCTTGTTATGTGACAGGCAGAAGGCAGGTGCTCAGGAGACATTTGCTGAAAGCATGAATGATGCTCAGCACTTAGTGTAACAGACTACTAAACACACAATGCTTCGCCTGTTTCTCTGGAAACCTGGTTTCTCAAAGTTCTTCACATTACAAGTACACTTACTTACACTCTCCTAACCCATCTGCCACTCATCTCTCTGTTTACAGAGCCTTTTGTACCTAGATTGTTTTGTTCATTCTCTACGACTGCGGAGCAAGCAAATCCTATATAAATACAGCAGTGAGTTGATGGTAATATCAGATTTCTTGGATTAGGGCCTTAAAAGTTCCTTAATAAGAAAATGCTCAAGAATTAAACTATAATAAAGTCACTCCATATAATGTATCCAGAATTTTTGGCTAGAATATACATATTTCAAAAGAATACAGATGACTCTACGTGTGTATGTCTGTGTTCTCGAAGTCACACGGCAGGTAGTTAGTTTGCAATAATATCCAAACATCACCAAGTCATCTGCTGAACTTCAGGCAATTATAGAAGTTTATTAAGACATGTGGAATGAGGACAAGGATTGTCCAGCTTTTGCTTTTAAAAATATATTCTTTGTTTAAAGCTACATTATCTTCCAACAATAGTAGCAGAGATAGCTTGTTTTGGGACAGAAAAATCCTTTAAGTTCAATAATTTTTCATTTTTATAATATACTAGTGTAATTCTCACTATTAAGATGATACCATATTGTCTGGGGAGTCAACTTCTCATTACTAATTTTAGGAATCTAACCCAAACACACCATTTTCAATCAAGAGTCTTTTGTGGTTGCTTCTGGGGTACCGGGGAAAGACAGGAAAGAGATTACTAATTTTTATTCTTTTTACTACTAACCATGTGTATGTACTGCTTTTCTAAAAAAGAAGTCTTTTCCTTCTTTTGAAGAATTCTTCATCTATTCCCGTTTCTTTAAATCGGTGTTTCCCAAGTCACTTGATATTTTCTTAAAAACTGATTTTTTTAAGTAACATTTAATAGGTAACAATTATTTGATTACTATTCACTTAATTATTTGATTATTATAAAAGGCCACCAGTTCAATTAATATAAGTAGAGTCTTAGTGTAAAATATGTGTATCTGTAACTATTAAATTTTAAAAACACTCATCAGTGCAGTACCTAAGATAATCTCTTGGTTTGCCTTTCGGGAAACACTGATCCAACCACAATCACCCGATACACCTACCACCTCGCAATGAAAACCTAAGGAAACAGAGACCAGCTCCCAAGTCATCCAAATTAGAAGTAGTGCCTGGTTTTTGTGATTTCTTAAAATGAAAAAAGTAAGCACGTAGGACTGCACTGATAAGACGAAATGTGCAGACACAACCCAAGGGACAACTCTTCATGTGTTGATATGCACAACCAGGCCAGAGCCCACCATCTTCCTAAGTAGCCATTCTTCCCTCCCTTCTTTGCATCAATCAAGGCCTGGAATACAGACTCTACTTTCCAACCTCCCTAGCAGCTAGGGACGGCCATGGGATTAAATTCTAGAACTAATACGCATGCGGTGCCGTGAGGGACTTTGAGAAAGCTTGCTTAAAGGACGCTGACTCAGCAGGAGAGGTGCCCTTTTGCTCTTCTTCTAGCCAACTCAACAGCGGTGGCTGCCGCTCCAGCAGCAGTCTTGAGCAACAAAGTAACCTGGAGGGTAGAAGCCATGGGCTAAGATGAAGGCTCACAGGAATCAAGGTTCCTGATGACTCCGTGGCATTACCAGCCACTTTTTAAAAACTAATCATTTCGGTTTTTATTGTTTACCACGGAGAATCAGACATATACAAAAATTCTAGTCTTCTTTAAAATAGGTGAAAAACTTCTGTATGGTTTAAGTCACTGTAATAGACCCAGAAAAGCAAGAGAAAGTTGTCAGTAAATTATTAAAGCACAATATTTAGTATTCATCATAAGAATATTTGTTCAAGGTATTTCACTGGTATTATCCAGTTAATTACCACAGCAGCTTATCACCCCAATCTAAGCTGTCACCCCAACACACAAGGACTTGTGCAGCGAACCTTTCAGGCCCTCCTCACTCAATTCATGCTACACAGTTCAGAATCATCCCTCTGAAACACCGTTTTTATGATCTCAGTCTCCTGTCAAGAAGTGACAACGTTTCCCCATTGCCAGTTATATAAAACTTAAAACTTCCTGCCATCCAGTTCTCCCCATTGCCAGCACCTGGGGCTGCCATCATTCATCTCCCACCAAAACTGCTGCAACCGACTTCTAACGCAGTCCCCTGCTCCCATTCTTACTCCTCTCCAACTGACTCTCCACACTGCAGCCAAAGCCATTACTCCAAAGGGAAAATCTGGCATCACTTCCCTGCCTAAAACCTGTCAATGGCTTCCCACTGCCCTTATTCTTTACAAGGCCTTCCATGAGCTGACCTGAGGTCCCATCATCTTCCTCCACCACTCACTGCCCCGGCCATGCTGACATTTTCCCAGCTCCTCTGAGGTAATATGCTCTCTCTCTACACATGCTGCTCCCTCCACTCCCAATTTCACACCAGCCAGTGTCTCCCTCCCATCCTTGAGGTCTTCAGTTAAGTATCTCCTCTCCCATTAAGTCTTTCTTAACCTCTAGACGAATAGGATCTCAAAACTCTCTGTCCCCAATGTACTTTGTACTCCCTCTTCATTGCTATCATATAGGTTTCCATAGAGGTCTGAGTCACCACTGCTGACCTTTAAAAAAAACCAGTTATTTTTACCAGAAAGATGGGCTTATTCAAGAATAGTAGAGAATTGCAATTTGGGACAATGATACCACAGCAAAAACTTCAGGCAAGTCCAGCAAACAAAGGAGAGGAAAGTTATTTCACAGAGAAAAAGTAAGATGTTGGTGGGGTATTGAACGAAAGTCCATGAGGGAAAGAGAGTTCAGGGTGGTGATGGCTTCCCATTGGCTCAGTCGCAAGGGTTCCCATTGGCTGGGCTTTGTGCTAGGCAAGGAGAAAATCTTCCATCCACTGGAGTACCAGAGACACATCTTGTTGAAAACACAAGGCATATCCGCTCTCTTTGGGCCTGTAATTATCCATTCTTCCTGTTGGGGTGTGTAATGGAGGTAGCGTAGTAGGGCCTGACAGCTCCCCCATCAGGCCTCCTTACTCCATTTAAAATGAGGTTTCCTTTATTCATTTTTGCAACACAATGCCTGGCAAAAGCAGATGATCAACAAGGTTTTGCTGGATGGATGAATGAATGAGTGAATGAATAAAAGGTGATTGTGAATGGAAAACTAGCCTCTTAGGACACGATCCACTGTTTTATGCAGCTTTTTTTTTTTTTTAAGAAATAATGCCCAATCACCTACTGTACAAACCCGATATACTCTTCAACCCCTCTCACCATCAAAAATCAGTGATCTAAAACAAAATTTTAAAAAATTTAACAGAAAAGTTTCCCTTTGTGATAAACCTGTAGATACACATTTTCAAAGGATACTGAGGCTATCTTTGAAAAGAGATGATTTTGAATGTTAAAGAAAATGACCTCACTCATAATGTTCCTGGGTGGATATGAAGTGAATAAATCCAAAGCAGAATTAGGGGGAGGGAAGATGAACCATCCTGGTTTAGTAAAGCATGGCAAGTTACCAAAATACTGACAGTTTCCGGTTCTTACAAAGATTTACTTCTTCAATGAATGCTGGGTGTTCTCAGATTTCATTTGGCTGTGAAGTAAGTAGGTAAGGCAGTTTTCAACAAACACAGAAAAAAAAGATACAGGTATCACCCATAACCAATAGCCTCAGGTATTACCCACAATCCTGTGGGTTGTGGGAGAACATATGATGGCCAGGGGCAGAACTGAGATTGAGGAAAAAAGAAAGGGGGAGAGGAAATTTAAAAAGGCTTATGGCTTCCTATATAAATATAACACCAGAACCCAAATTTGCAAGCCTTTGAGAAGAGGGAAACTGACAACTAGAAAGAATATCCCAACTTGGCATCCAACACGTCTAGCTTGCTACAGATTATATAAAACACTGGCAACTGACCAGGGCTCAGCTTCCAGACTTTATACAGTCAACAAAAATACATTAGTTTGTGTAGGTTAAAAATATTCTACTCTTTTTGTCCTCAATTTGCTAGGAACAGATATTTTTAGTAAGTACCAAATCAACCTTATCAGAATCAAACATCAAAAATAGACTAGAGAAACACTGGAAGCAAACACGTTATTTTTAGCTCTTCTGTCTACCCACCAAGTTCTGACTGCAGAGCCCATGCATAAGCGCTTAGTTATTCCTGGCAGGTTCCTTCCTGACCCTTTTCCCCCCCGCTCTGAACACCTGAATGCAGAAAACACTCGATTGATTAAAGATTAATACTGCCGCAAACCATGACAGCTGCCTTTCCTCTGAGTGCTTTTGCGGGGTGGGGAGAATAGAAAATGACAGAGAGCTTGCATCAGTATTCCACTGGGGATCTATTACACGGAAAGAAAATTGCTATTTCAATTCCCTTTTGTTACTAAAAATAGCAGTCTCGATGGATTCAAGCAAACAGGGAACAGGGCTTAGCAGTGCTGAATTTAGAAACCACTGAAGTCCCAAAGAGCAAATGCTAACGTAGTCTAGTCTAACACATGCCAGCTCATATCTAACAAAGAACAAAGAGAAGCATGCAGGCTGCCAGTTAATAAAACAGCAACAAATTCCTGCATTTTTATTAAAGGTAATCAGTGAAAGTGATGCAAAATAAGAAAAGACTACTCTCATTTGTTCTTCTAATCATATTTGAATAAAAATAATTTTACAGGAAAATACAGATTATGCATAAACCCAGATATTGTGGGCATTTCCCACAACCTCGTGGTATGGGAAAGTTACACTTTTTTTTTTTCAAGCGCAGTAAGTTACTATAGAAAGAAAATGCCCAGTATACACATATGCTGACCCGTGAGAGAGGCCCTTCCCCCACACAGGCCTCCCAGGTTCTCTAATCACCAGCCCTCTCAGCCTTCCCTCCTCTGCTCTTGACCCAACCAAATACTGCAGATAGTTACAGCATGCCCCTTAAAAAACTAACGAAATAGCAAAAACGACAAAGAGCAAGACATAACAACATTCCAAAACAACCTATAGGTTCCAAACAGAAAAAAGGAGGAAGTTAAGAAAAGCAGGATCTGCCAAAGGCAGCTGATCCAATGGACTGACTTCCAGGCAAGGACTTGTAATTCCTTCTAATGGCACTAAACCCCCAAAATATAGTCTGCCTGCTTTTTTCACTTCACTTGGTTAAGTGAAAACCTTTCTAGATGAGTCATTTCACTTAGTACCACGTCCTCTTTACAAACGCAAACCCCTGCCTAAGAATCAAAAAGCTGTCAATCCTGTGCCTCAGTGTGATTTAGTGGGATCAAACTGCTGTGTGGCGTCGTCTGGGAACATCCAAAAGGTAAGCGTAACGTGGAAGGGGTTCCTGAGAGTAGGAATTCTGGCTGAGAGCAAAGAAGTTACTACTCCTGGATCACAGGCCTAGTAAAACCATCATGGAAAGACGTTAGGCTTTCGCTATTTTAGTACGAAGAGGGTATATGAAGTGGGTTAAAATGGGCAAAGGATTTGCATACATGCTCATCTAAAGAAGTTATACAAATGGACATAACCCGCCATCTTCTCAGACGGCCAGCATCTGAATAAAGTGCCCATAAAGATTTTAAAAACAAAGAAACAGAAAAAGAAGTTATGCAAATGACCAACAGGCACGTGACAAAATGTTCAACATCTTTAAGGAAATGAAAATCAAAACTACAGTGACAAAACAGTTTGGCCATAATTTTTAAAAAACAAAAATGGAAAACAAAAAAGTAAAAAGGTGAATAAATTGGAATTCTTGTGCATTGCTGGTGGGAATGTAAATGGTGCAGCTGCTGAGGAAGAGTTTTGTGGTTCCCCAAAAAGATATACAAAGACCCAATAATGCGATACACATAAAAGAATTGAAAACAGGTGCTCAGCCAGAAACTTGTACAGGAATGTTTGTAGCAGCGCTATTCTCAAGAGCCAAGAAGTGGAAACAGTCCGAATGCCCGTCAACGGATGAACAGATTTTTCTAGATGTGGTATATCCATCCATACAAGGGAACATTAGCAGCCGCAAAAAGGAATGAAGGACTAACACATGTCACAATGTGGGTGAACACTGTGTACGAATACTATGCTAACTGGATGCCATATGCAAAAGATCACAGACTGTATGATTCCATTTACATGAAACACCTAGAATTCGTCAATCAACAGAGAAAGAGGAGTGGGTGCCAGGGCTAGGAAATGAGGCTTGAGGAGGGACTGCTTAATGGGTATGGTGTTTCCTTTTGAGGTGATAAAAAAAGGTCTTAGAGCTAGACAGAAGTGATTGTTGTAAACCACAGAGAATGTAGGGAATTGTGCAATTTAAAATGGTTAATTGGGCCCCAACTGGTGTGGCTTAGTAGAACGAGTGCTGGCCTGCGAACCCAAAGAGTCGCTGTTCCGATTCCCAGTCGGGACACATGCCTGGGTTGTGGGCCAGTCCCCGGTGGGGAGTGCGAGAGAGGCAACCCACACACTGACGTTTCTCACCCTTTCTTTCTCCCTCCCCTGCCCTCTGTCTAAAAATAAATAAATAAAAATCTTTTTTAAAAATAAAACAAAATGATTGTTAATTTCATGTAGAAAATTTTACCTCCATCTTTTTAATCTCTTTAAAAAACAACTAGTAAATATTAGTTTTTTACCAAAAGCTAGATCAAGAAAGGAAAAGAAATTTCTATTTCTCTTGCTGTATCATCCCTTAAATTCAGGAAGTAAAATCCCATCAATAACATCATTAAACTTACACAACAGAATACAGAGGAACCTGAGTTTGGATTGTTCCTATGAGTACAACAGCACTTTTACTTGTATTTAAATTTATTGAGTATGTAAAAGTGACAAACACAGTAGTAAACATGCTGTTTTAATTTTCCCAATGCTATATTAGGTATAATTAGTAACTGCCCCAGTAACTATATGAGTGACAGTTATACATAATGAGATCTTTTTATAGCCTATGGGACTGGCTGGGGAAGCTGGACCCTTCCACTGTGCAGGGAATTTGGGGACCAAAGATTTAAACGAAGGAAGAATAGAGACTCGGACCTTCTCCTTCCCCTTGCTCACCCTGCTGGGGCCTGGAGCACTCCTGGACCAGCAGGCCCTGGAACCTAGTGGTCTGGCAGCGGCCCTGGGCCCTGGGCCCTGAAGCATGGGGAGCAGCAGCGGTGGCAGCATGGCTGCGCGAGCTACATCCTATGACTGAGGCTGAAAGATGACTGAAGCGGGAACGAGCTAAGCCACTTGGGTGGTGGTGCTGCAGCCACCAGCATTTCCCAAAGGACAGTATTTTCAATGGGAGAAAGAACTCCAAGTGCAGGCTTGACATAATCTGGCAAAGGGTGGTGGAGTTTTTCTTTGGATGTTTTAGAGGGGATGAGTTCTGAGGCAGAAGCCTGCCACTCTTCCAAAACTGTGTAACTTTTAAATAAAAGATTCCTTTCCTTTTCTACCAAACCTCTGTCCCCAGAATTTCGCCTAGAGGGTGATAGCAGATAGTAGATCCCACATTACTGTTTGGTAACAAAACCACCTCACAGAGGTTAAGAGACCTTCCAATGGTCACATCACGTTAAATCTAATCACCGGAACATGAACTCACCACACAACAGGACACTAACTTATAAACTTGGAACTATCTGTCACAGTCACATTTAGCAATAATGCATGGTGCACATACATACTGCAAGGAGTTCGTTGCTCGTTAATCAAATAATGCAGAATCCAACTTTATTTTTCACTATTATTTAACCGCCTCTTAACCCCAACCAGTCTGTCTGGTGTTACCCAAATATAACATGCCAGGAATCTGCTCCATGTTGTACCCAAGTCACTCATACTGAGAATGACATTTTTCTCTACTTCCCAACCTCATCAGCCACCTTTCAATAACCTGAACTTCTAAGCTTTACAGACCACGACAGTCGTTAAGTCTAGCTCACTATGTGACCTCTAGGTCGTCAAAGCCCCTCTATTAGTAGAGGGTAAATAATTTACACAAGTTCAAAACAACTGGAAGCAAAAAATAAAAATCAGAACCAAAGTCCCCTGACTTGTTTGTTATCTGATTCTTAATCATAATGATTAATTAGATTCTAAAATATGGCAAGGAAAAAGAGTTTAATGGAAGAGTTATGAGTCTTATCTCTGATATGCAATGTAATTATTTTCTTCTTACTGTGGAGTAGTTAACATTCAAATGAGACTCGTCCAGCCTATGCAACTGTTTTATGTTCCACATAAACCGTAACGTTGCCTCTACTCCTATGTAAGAAATGCACATCTCGTAAATGCCTGTAGGTTCGAAGTTACTTCAACAAGTCCAGACTGGAACAGTCCTATAGCTCAAAATAAGAAATAGTAGCTTTTGACATACCTGATGATTATACACATTTAAATGGTAGAGTAATATCTCTTCCCTTAGCTTACTAGCAGTATGCACGCACACTAATAGGACAATAGTGCCTACTAATGAGTGCCCTTGAAATACATAACTCCAGCCTTGAAAAAATGACAGTTGTAATGGGAGCTAAATGCTAATTCCAATAATTAATTTCTTTCGAATGGTCCGAATTTATAAACACCTAGGTAGATATATAGGGAGGGTCTAGTTTAGGTTATTTGGCTTGTTTCAATCTAATTCATCCAGTTTAAGCTTTTAACAACAATCTTCAGGTAAGTGGTGGGTAAATTCCTCCAAAACAAAGAGACCTTGGACATCAGTCGCGCTGAAAAGTCCCTCCCTACTAAGAAACTGCTTTTGAGCCGCTGGTTTCACTCAGTAACACTACAATATATTTTGACCCAGAGTTCCTTAGTGAATAATTTCTTTTTTTTCAAAGATTAAACACTTCCCTAAAGGTCTAAAATGTTCATGCTTCAGCCAAAGAGGCCTCACTACATCCCTAGGTACTTTACTCCCAGGAGAAGTCAAGTTCACCTACTTGTTATGCCTCAGACAGGCCTATGAAGAACTTCAAAATAGCCTATCCAAATGATAATTTCATAAACGATTAAGATATATATCTTGAAGTCCGACAAGTATCAACAACTAATGAAAGGAAAGAATAAAGAATGCTAATCTATTCTCTCTAGTTGGGTTTTTTTCCCCTTAACTCAGCCCTGAAGAGCCCAAACCATGGAAGCACAGTCCCCTCCTGTCAGACAGCATCTGGCCGGATCCTCTTTCAACTTTTTAGGAAAACCCAAGACTGCCAATGAAATTATGCTAAACAACTCAGCAAATATCACACTTTTCAAAATGAACATTCAGTAAGACCCATTTCCAACTGAATCTTTTCAAAGGTGCTTCCCATAATCCAGCACTGTTTTTCTCAGCTGCAAAGATTATATTCCACATAAAAGAGTGGTGAGTTGACTAGCAGTCAGGAAACCTATGTTCTGGTCCTGGTTCTGCTAATGAACCTGGACCAGTAACCAACATTTCTGAGTCCGACTTTCAGCATCTTTTTTAGACTTTTTTTTTATCCTTGCCCAAGGACATGCTTATTGATTTTTAGAGAGAAGGGAAGGGAGGGAGGGAGAGAGGAAAGACACATCAGTGGGCAAGGGAAACACTGATGGGTTGCCTTCCCGTACATGCCGTGACCAGCGACCAAACCTGCAGCCCAGGAGTGTGCATTAGCTCTGTGCTCTGACCCGGAGTCGAACTCGCTCTGTTTCAGTTTACAGGACGATGTTCCAGCCAACTGAGCCACGCTAGCCAGGGCTTTTCAGCATCTTTTTTTTATTTTAAGATTTTACTTATTAATTTTTAGAGAGAGGGGAAGGGAGAGAGAAAGAGAGGGAGAGAAACATCATATGAGAGAGAAATATTGATCAGTTACCTCTCACACACACCCCAACTGGGGACTGAACCCACAACGCGGTCATGTGCCCTGACCAGGAATCAAACTGGTGACCTCTCACCTTGCAGAACAACGCCTAACCAACCGGTCAGGGAGAAAGAGAGGGAGAGAATCATCGATATGAGAAACATAAACTGGTTGCCTCCTGCATACGCTCCGAATGAGGACGGAACCGGAAACCCAGGCATGTGTTCTCACTGGGGTCAAACCAGCGGGATGATGCCCAGCAAACTGAGCCACACTGGTCAGGGCTGGGGCTATCATTTTTGATAGTTTCATCATGTTTCCATTGTATTGATATACTATGATATATAACATAGATACCTTATATATAATATAGAGTGTAGATTACACATGGATCTACTATTCATTGCTGTATATTTTCAGGTATATGTTATAATTTCTTTAGTGGTCCCTATTGTTGAAGGGTTTTAGTTTTGCTATCGCAAACAATGCTTCAATATACCAGCATCTTAAAGGTCATGTTCATTCTGAAAATCCAAAAAGGCAGTAGAGCACTACATTAGGGCCAGCAGATGGCATGGAAAGGTGTAACATTTAAAGAATTGGTTCAGATGTCCTTGCACCTTAGGGGTCAGTGACAATTAAAAAAACAAACGAGGGCTACAGTACATCGGATGGAATCCAGTAGAGTACTAAAATCTGAAGTTTAGCAGTAAGGAGTCCTAATCTTAGGAATCGAAGGTGTTTTTAAAATGTTAAACAGCAGATAGTGTTCATCCTTCCGGCACACCTGCAGGGCAGGTGAGTAGGCCAGTAGATAACACAACTTTCACTTTAGGCATCAGAGACCTCAGTCTTGTTCTTTTTCAGCTCTAGTTCATGTAGTGAGACTTTGTTAAATAATTTACTTTTGAAAAAGTTGTGGAAACTTTCTCTAGAGACCAGTGAGTGTCTATAATACCCTTGCAGAATAAAAAGAGTTATAAGTAAATAAGGAAGACCACTGAAAAATACCTAAGAATGCATTTTAGGACAGCCTTCTGTTAGCATTTCTATTTATAAGCGGTAGTTTCAAGAAGGGACAATGTGCTTCCTTTGATTCCATGTTGCTCCCGGACAGATGTACTTGCTACCTAATCCCTGCCACTGGGACAGTGGCTCATCCATGAACTTGAATAAGGCGGGCTTCAACGACAGCAGAAAATTATTTCACCACTCTTTACCACTTCCCCGACAGTGATTCACAGGTGAAGTAAAAGTTATAAAAACAAGCCTCAAGTGTTCTACCTTTCTTGGCTGTGGAAGAAAAGTTGAATATAAAAGACTTTTTTGATTCAGTTACTCATGCTCTTTGTCTTGAATTTTCTAAAGATGAGCTAGCTATAGGTTTGTTATTTTAAATCACAGTTCTGACTTGACTTAATACTGTTTCCGAACGTGGGGATGTGTGTGTATTTTTAGAAATTAAAGATGAGCGAGGAGTCATTGCTACGACTTTATATTCATAATAGTCATGGAATCATAGAGTCTGGGCCATGCCTTTAATATGTGACCACACTTAAAAGAGGCTGAGAAACCTACTATGCCAGATGCAACAGTAGGAATAACAAATACAGTTGCCACCTTTTGTATAAAAAGTGTCCGTATGTACATGTGTGTGCACCTTTGGGTGTATACTGGACAAAGTGTAAAATCTAGAAGGTTATACAGAGACCAAGTTGATGGTAGAGGACTGTCAGAAATTTTTAAAACTAGGAAATGCAGTTTTTTTACTTAGCTGAATTTTGGGAGGTTTTCTATAATTTCATGCTTTTTAATATAACTTTTATAAGTTAAAAGTAAAAAAAAAAGCATATTCTGTAAATGCTAACAAACAGAATTTTACTATAAGTCCCCATCTGATTATTGCCACAGTGAGGCGGCCTGTGTAACTCAGGAGGCATGTAAAACCTGAGACAGAAAAGCACGTAATGAACTCAGGCTTTTCAGAAAGGAAACAAAATAAAGAACTGCCCACCATACACTTCCTCCTTCAGTCCACGTCTCCCAGTCTGATGTCAAAAGAGGTACACTGCAGAAAATAGAGAAACAGGACTGATCAAAAGCCAAAAAGAATGAAAGGGTGGAGAGAAGGATTATCATGGGTTTTCTACTGTTTCACCATCAAACCAAGTACTTGGAGAAAGAGAGCTGTGTAACTCAGCATTAAGAGATGGTGGTTTGTTCTCTGAGCGTAATTTATATCAACAAAGTGCCTTATGAACAAGAGTTACCCCTGTAGCATGCTAAAGATTCAAAGGGACTCCATGTTCCCATAAACTTCCTTCTGACCTAGGTCTTCCCTGGAGCCTTCTGCTCAGCTTTTATTTCAGTACAACCAGGCTACTTTGGGGATACTATATAGCATATAAATAATTAAGGAAATAGCCCTGACTGGTGTGGCTCAGTGGATTGAGTGCTGACCTCCGAACCAAAGGGTTGCCGGTTTGATTCCCAGTCAGGGCACATGCCTGGGTTGCGGGCCAGATCCGCAGTCGGGGGCATGTAAGAGGCAACTACACATTGATGTTTCCCTAACTCTCTTTCTCTCTCCCTTCCCCTCTGTCTAAAAATAAATAAATAAAATCTTAAAGAAAAATAAGGGAATATCTACTGAAAATAATGAGGACTGTTCTAACATTTTACATTAAATTTGTTGCCTGATGGAATCTACTTATTCCTTCTGACAAGGGCTGCTCAGTCTAACAGGACCATTGAGGCCGTCCTCGGCTTCGGTAGGCCTCTTGGCCTTTAACAGGCCACCGTTCTCTCTGTCATATGTTACCTGACTACACAATTGTCCCTGTCAATGGGAATGAGCATGACACTGTATCATGACTGAACCCTCAATATAAAGTATATTTAACTAAGTTTACCCTTTAAATAATAACTGTGGTCTCATATTTATATACTGTATAAATAAAACCTGTTCTCTGAGTAATTACGTAAAGCAAACTCCCTCAGTTAACTTAATAGAAGCTTTAAGAATATTTTTAGAATGCAAACTTCCCCCCTAGCTATTTTTATAAAAGTACATTTTCTTACGCCAGGTTTTCTTAAGAGTGGACTACACCTGTATTCTGACAGACTGGCAGCTTCTAATTAGGGACAGAATGTGCGCTAAAAATCACATGGAAATTTTCATAGGCAATGTCGTAAGATTTGTTCTATAAACGCTATTCAGATATTACCTCAATGTGCTTAATCTTGGAAACTCGGTCCATTAGAAAGCCAACGTTGAAGCTGGGAAATTCTTTTAATTCAAGTGATAGCCAAGTGAAGAAACAAACAAAGACACTAAGAGCAAAGGATTCTAACGGTACCTGTAGAGTCAGGTATAGGCTTGGGGCTTAGCAATCTCTGAAATATGACGGAGCACTGGACCAAATCGCATCTAATGGAAAGGCTTAGATGCAGAAATCAGGGGTAACTCTTTATGTGAGCCATCTCAGGCCCAACCCATGCCCTCGATTTCTCCTTTGTTCCTTCGCTCAGGCTTTAGGGGTTCAACCTACTTGCACCCCATGAGCATTACTCTCACCAACTCTATGTGCTGGACGATGGAACGATAGGTGCTCCCTCTCTGGTTGTTTGTTTCCTTTGTCGTCCTTAAAGACAAATACCCTGGTCCAATCAATTCAGTCATCTATAAATAGCAATAGTAATGGTACTTAACTCAGAGATTAGGATATGAACAGGATATCAAATCCTTACAGAAGTTCCTGGCACATAATTAGCATCATACAAGCATCAGCCATTATGTTTTATTATTGTTGTTTAAAACACTCTTTAGACCTATATATTAGTACCATCGTTGTTATTTCTTTTAAGTATCTGACTGCTCATTGTTATATAAAGTGAGAATAATGACCATAACATGGGAAATTTTTTAAGCTTAGAAACCTTACAAAAATCTAATATTCAAGGTTCCCGGCTACTTGAGAACTAACACAGCACTGCCACCGAGAGTCCGTTTAGGGGATGCTACCACCACCCCTTCTTCCACCTGTTCCCCTGGCGAGCCTTTCTCTTAGCCTTCACTCACTACAACTCTGCTGTTCTCTCATAACCTAATTTCAATAGGCCGTCCTTCGTGAACTTTTTCTGAGACCCCCCTCTACTTTCAAGAACTTACATTTTTACTTTGTTTACTTCGCCTCTCTCCCCAGTTAGAGTACAAGCTTCGTGAGGCTGGGCATTGTTACATTTTATTTATGGGCGAATCCAGGTAACTAGAATAGCACCAGGCATACAGATTTTCCATAAATAATTGGAAACATATTGAATGATGACTATTCAATCTGGCTTACCTCAGACTTTTTTCTTTTTGTTAAGATTTTTATATATTTATTTTTAGAGACAAGGGAAGGGAGGGTGAAAGAAAGGGAGAGAAACATCAATGTGTGAGAGAAACATCAATCGGTTGCCTCTCACATGCCTCCAAGTGGGAACCTGGCCCGCAACCCAGACATGTGCCCTGACTGGGAGTCCAACTGCGGGCCTTCTGGTTGGCAGGAGGACGTCCAACCCACTGAGCCACACCAGTCAGGGCTACCCAGCCTTCTTGTTAGATACATAAATCCCTCTGTTTAAGCCACCACAGTCAGGAGTACTGTTACTCACAGCTGAGTACATTCCTGTGAGATTATACAAAGCTGGTAGAATATTTGGTATCACTATTACTATTGTTATCTCTGTTAATATAAATTAGCTAGCATTTATTACAGGCTTATTATGTTCTAGGCATGATGCTGCACATTTTTGTCATATTGCTAAACAAGCATCATCTTTTTTAACCTTCACAGTAACTTTAGAGATATATACTAATTTTATAGATGAAGAAACTGGCTCGGAGAAGCTAAACAACTTGCCCAAGGTAACACAAGAAGGAAATGGTAAGTACAAATTGTAAAACCAAGTTTCTGGCTCCCGTGCCTATACTCTTACCTAGTGCACCAGGGGCCCCCAAACCCTGCGTCATGTACTGATGATACTGGTCTGTGGCCCGTTAGGAACCAGGCGCACAGGAGACGAGCAGCAAGCTTCACCTGTGTTTACAGCCGCTCCCCATCGCTCACGTTCCGCCTGAGCTCCGCCTCCTGTCAGATCCGCGCAGGCACTAGATTCTCGTAGGAGCAGGAACCCTGCTGTCAACTACACACCTGAGGGATCCAGGCTGCACACTCCTTATGGGAATCTAATGTCTGATGATCTGAGGTAGAGCTGAGGCGGTGATGCCAGCGCTGGGGAGTGGCTGCAAATACGGATATCATTAGCAGAGAGGACTGATTGCACAGAGACCATAATAAATCAATCTCTTGCAGACTCATATCAAAACCCTATCAGTGAGCGGCAAGTGACAACTAAGCTGCATCGGGTGGCAGGCTTTATAGTGGCAGGTGAACCGATGTGCTGCATCTGGGGGCAGGCTGTCAGTCAGAATGCGACACTTATTTTAGTCCGCGCAGTGGCCTGCCCATGATGTTATTTACCACTTCTGAGCGCGCCTCTTTCCCACACTGCGCACTTGTCTCAGTCACAGTTTGGGTAAGCCCACGTGCTAGACCTAGCATGTAGTGAGGGAGTTGTATAATTATTTCATTATACATTACAATGTAATAATAATAGAAAAAAAGCGTAGGATAAATGTAATGTGCTTGAATCATCCCGAAACCACCCTACCCCCGTTCGTGGAAAAATTGTCTTCCACAAAACCGGTCTGTGGTGCCGAAAAGGTTGGGGACTGCTATGGTGTACTGCACTACCATGTCTGTGAAATACCCACACATAAGTGCTCTCTCCTCAAAATATGTGCCAATAAGCTCTACAGGTCAGGAATCCTGTTTCCCAAGCCGTGGTATCCACTAACGCTATTAATGTGTTGGGCCCTTAAGTACCTACTCAGTAAACATTTATGGGAGAGATAGACAAGCGACTACCAAACCTACCTTGGAAATCTGAACTTTTATAAAAATGAAACACGAGTATGCATTGTTAAAAAAATAATTTACTATGGGTTTCCCCTCGCTTTCTTTTAATTGCAGGGATTCTCCTTCTGTTGTGGTTGTAACTGCCACTCAAGCATCTAGAATAAATACAAAAAGAGTCTCATAAAAATTAAATGATTGGTGTTGTATGTATTTAGAGATAATGATGGATTTATTTTCAATGCAAATTGGTAGGTTTTCTGCCACCTGGGGTAACCCCCAGTCTCAGGCAGCTTTCGCTCAAGCGAAACGATGTCAGCCCTTAGCTGGGTAAGAGGAGGAATGAAACACACATGCACAGACAATGCATACAAATAAAAACATAAACTATTGGAAGAAGGCAGCCAAAAACTGAATGGACACAGAAAGAGAGCGTCCTGTGCATATGTTTCTCTTTTCCTTGCCTTCAGCTCATACCAGTTTCCCATGAAAGACAAGCAGAGATGCAGAAGCAGCTGCAGATAGGTGAATGAACTGTGGGATACTGACAATCTGTGAATTAAAGTATCTAATACATGAAGTAAAAACATTCTCCTCCTCCAAACAGTTGCAGGAACAAATCAAAAGGGAAAGAAAAGAGTTGGAGGGAAAGTGAGACAAAGAACAAAATCTGGTCTGTGCGACACATTTATAAAACTGATGGCCTGTCAGCAAGTCACTGATGAATATTTTTGCAGGATAAAAATGGCAACCGAGAGTCTAAAAATAAACCGCTATGCTGCAGACCTGTCTGGTTCAGCTACACCACTGGAATACAAACACACTCACTCACTAGCACATTTTGACTCAAGGTTTCACAAAGACAGGAAAAGAATGTTTTGTTGGCGAGGGAAGATATTTTACATGGTTTTAGATCAGTTATGTTCTCTATATAATATACATTTGAATTTAAGTTTAAATGACTTTCGTTTACTAAAAAAGGTAAATGGTAATGGTAATAAACCATTAACTCACCTTATATAAAAGATTACTTTCTCCCAGCCCAATTACAGTAAAATAGAGTGCCATTTTGACCATTTTGTGATAATATCCTAAAATCACAATTTAAAAATAAAATTATAGATTATTTCTAAGCCATGCTGACTTTAATAGCAGATCTTGTCAATTATCTCCCAATGACTCTGGAGACGAGGTGAAAAACCTATGATCTCATTTAGTATCTGAACTCTACAACAAAGAGCTGTGAGCTAAAACGCAGAAGTGAATCCACTGTCCTTCACAAGCAGCACTTTAATTCATCAAATCCATTCACCTTACTCAATCCTGCCTTACATAGTTATGATTCTCCTCTTAGCTAAATGGTGATTTCAACTCTGGAAGGTTCTCCTAGAACATTCTGCGTACTGTCATGTCACCATTTTTAATAGTAGAGATGAATTAACTGTCCATAACAATAAAATATGAATAATAAATGACACTGGATCCATTCTGACTGCACCCTTTTGGAATAAACGAGGGGGAAAAAAGATGAACACTTCAGGAACCAATGAAGTTTTCACAACACAGTACGACACACCCTGCCTAACTGTTGCTGGTACTCAGCTGTGTCAATCACGTCGCAGTAAATAAATAACTACACATTATAAAAATATATTCTCCAATACACATCCACAAACTTCCTCCAGTGCAGCTTGGGTCTCAATCTAAATAATGGCAAAGTTTCTTAATGAGAAAAAAGACATAAAAGCCATAAGATATAAAATAATTTCATTTTTAGCAGTTTTTATTATCATTGACCTCATTTTCACAGTGGGCACCACAAACTTAATTATAATCAAAATAAAACTCTTCATTCCCACTTCATGCTTGCCCCTCTCTCAGAATTGCCCATGGGACCACCCATTCACTCAGCTGATCAGGCCAAAGCCTAGAAGTCAGCTTTGATTCCTCTTTCCCACATACCTAATGCACCCACAAGACCTGTCTACTGTCTCCCTCGAATACACTCCATTTACAAACACTTCTCACCCCCTGAAGCACCACACCCTAGTTCGGACACACCCTAGTTCCAGCGTCATTATTCTCATCTCCCGTGGAAGACGTCAAGGCTCCCTAATGCCCTTCCTGCTTCCAACCTTGGCCTCTATTTACCATACAGCAGCCAGAGTAATCTCTACAAAAGTGACATCACATCACTACACTTCTTTAATTCCTCCCATGACTTCCCATTACTCAAATTTCCCCCATTTGAATAAGCTGCAAAGTTCTTTCCAAGTCCTATGAAATCCTTCATGATCCCCTCCATGCCTACCTCTTGGGTGATCCTTTCCCCTCTTACACTCTTCACCTAGTCACACAGCTCAGTCAAAGGCCTTGGCTTTTCTCAAACAACCCAAGGCCAGTCCCACTCAGGGGTCTTTTTCCTTGCTTCCCTACCCCACCCTGGTCTAGAAAGTTCTCAACCCCAGAGCTTCAAAAGATTGGCTCCTTCTCATCACTGAGGTCTCCACTCAACATCATGCGTTCAGAGAGGCCTCTCTGTCCACCCTATCTAGCATATCCCCACCCTCCAGTACTCATATACCAGTTGCTTTTTTTTAATTGTTGACACTACCAGTTACTTTCTATCCTCCTTGTCCTTGTCTTATTCCATCAGAGCACTTATCACCATCTACAAGTATATTATTTATGGGTCTAGTTGGTGACTGTCATCTTTCCCTACTTGAATACAGGCTCAATGTCTGTCTTACACACCGCTGTATCCCCTAAACCATCTAATGTATAAATCACTCATTTATAGCAACGGAGTACAAACTCAAATACCTATAGAAGCCAGACAGGTAACATAAAATAAGTAAAGCAGGCCATTTCCGCCTAATGTGAAAATGCAGACCCAGTATAGTAGCTTACTATTTTTCATGAGACCAGATATATAACCTCCTAGATGAAATCTTCCAATTGTTTAATGTCAGCAACTTGTGCTTTTCTTTTTTTAATTAAAACTCGGTATGAGACAAATAAACCACGTCAGAGCCAAGATGCATACATAGGTCACCATTTGTTAACTTCTCATCTATCATAAATCTTCTAAATTTAAACTCACAGGTGTGACAGGTTATTCTAAAGATGGCCACAGTGGCCCCCGCCCCACACCCCACTTCTTCGTGTCCTCTTACAACATGCACTTGCCAGTCCTTCCATCGCGAGATAAAATCTACGTTCCCTCCCTTTGGATAGAGGGCTTGCTTTGCCCAGCTTGCTTTCTATCTTCTGACCTAGGCCTTAGGAGGACGGGCAGTCATGTAAGGAAGTCACCGAATAATGACAGGGCGTATGTTGGAGCCCGGAGAACCCAGAAGACTGAGGCCATCTTAGATCCCCTGGTCCGGTCAATACAGCAAAGGCAACATGAGGCCCCAGACAAGTAAGGACACCTGACTCCTTCTGTCCCAGCAAAGCTGTCATAGCAGACTCCACGTGGTACAGAGGGGAGCCAGGCCAGCCAGTCCCGCCCAAATTCCTGGTCCACAAACTTGTGAGGAATGAAAGGACTGTTGTTTCTCAAAATAAGAGGCCCTTGTATTTTCTGGTGATTTGTTTCTCAACAATAGATAATGGAGACAGAAGCTGATACCTAAAGGTGAGGTGTAAAAAAAAAATCCTAGAACATGCCGCACTGGTTTCTGGACCAAGAGGCAGGCAGAGGCTGGAAAAGTGGCAAGTAAATTAATTATTAGCAAAGGCCAGAAGAGCCATGAGAAATTTGCTATTAGAGGCAGGAGACAGAGCAAAACATTATATACCAGTAAAATGTTTGGTAAGAATATTGCCTGCAATAATGTGAAAAATAGTGTATTTAATCTAGCGAACTGTTGGATCTGGCTAAAGATGTTTTCGGGTAGAATATTAAAAGTGCCAACTGGCTTCTTTTAACTGCATATGATAAAGTACAGGAAGAGAGAAATAAACTAAAGGAGAGCCTGTTTAATTTTCAAGCAGAATTCAAAGATACAGAGGGCACAGGACAGTCTCTCCAACTGGCAAAAGATGCTCAAAATAAGAAACAGCCGCAGAGTAAATATCAAATGAAAAGTTTGTCCATAAAATCTTTTGTTGAGGACTTGGAGAAGTCTGTCTTGAAAAGGAATTATAGATGTGGCTTTTGGGACATGGAATTGACCCTCCCAAAAGTTCATAGAAAACGCTCAAAGCTTTTAAAGAAATTGGAGAGCTCACCTACCACCAGGTTGGACTAAAAAAAGACAGAAACCCTTCAAAATGAAAAAAAAACAGTGTCTGGGAGTCCTAACTTCGTATAGACTCACAGGTTGAAAAAGCTCCATATCTGCAAACATGACTCACTTCCTACAAGAAAGAAAAGCAGCAGAGGAAAAGCCAAGACCCCAAGGGTGGGGCTAAGTCTCAGAAAACAACATCCTGGGGAACAACTCCCGAGTCCCAGAACTGGGCACCAATCAAGGAACATCCTCAGTATGCGCAGAAAAGAAGTGGTGTCATGTACCCAGCTGGATTTCAAAGTTGTCAAGGACCAGTGATGGCTCTGTTCTGCGTATTCTCCCTTTTCGAAGGGGAGTATCTATTGCAGTCTTCTCGTCCCTGTCTTACCATTGTATGCTGGGTGAGGGCAGGTTAGGTGATGAGGCAGACAACTTGTCTTCTTAGCTCACAGACCACTAGATCAGAAGCGGCACCACAGCAGACGTGCCTCAGAAACTTCACGTGCATCCTGACTTTGTTAAGATCCTGGACTTCAAGTGGGTGCCAGAATGGATAAAACTCTGGGAGAAGGGTAGGTGTATTCTGCACACGGGAGAGATGTGCACTGTTATGCTCAGAGAGCTGCCTGTCGTAGATCATTTTCCAAGATGGTTGCAACGATACCGCCCCATCTTATGCCACTTTGGTATTGGAATTTGCCATTCTTCCACCAAAAGGTGAAATCCTTTCCCTTCTGCTTGATTCTGGGATGGTCCTGTGGCTCACCCGGGTTCAACAAAACGTGACAAAAGTGACCCTGTCTGACTTCCAGGTCGAGGCTTTAAGATACCCTGCAACTTCTATTTTTACCTTCTTGAAACAATCTCAGTGCCATCTAAGGAAGCTCAACCTAGTGTAGTGACTAGAGCCCATCTGGAGAGGCCACGGGAGGAGAACTGAGGCCCCCTCTTGCCCCCGTGGAGATGCCCCAGCCAGTGCCATGTGGAATAGAGAAAAGCTGTCTCCACTGAACCGTGCTCAAATTGCAGATCCACAAATCATTAACGATGGTGTGGCTGGCTGTTTCCTTAAGCCACTGACTTCCGGCATATTTTGTTATATAGCAATAGGTAACTGAACCATTCAGGAAAGGGTCAGTCTAAGTAATGGAAATGTGTGAAATTTTCCATTAAAAAAGAAACGACAACACATTTTTAATACTTGTAAACATTCACAATGATTTTAAGAATAACCTAGGATTCATATCGTCATTCCCCAAATATTTTCTGAGCACCTAATATGTGCCAGGCACTGTTCTAGGCCCTAAGAAAACATCAGTGAATTAAAGCCCTACTATATATTATAGTGAGGTGTACAAGGAGAGGCTTTTAGGAATCTGCTTTAAGAAACAAAATGGTTTCTAACTAACACATCAACATTGTAAGTTAGTGTTTGCCAAATACTGTACATAATCTAGTTTTAACTTTCTCCTTGAGATTGTTACTTGAATGCTTTATCATTGCATCAGGAACTATTTTTAGCTCAGCCCTTCTTCAGACTGAGCCAGGAGAAAAAACAAGGTCAAGATGATACAAGACCAAGTTTTGTGCACCTGAATTTTCAGGTGTCTTCAGAGCACTGAATTCATCCTCTGATTTAGAACATTCGCACCGCCACACCTTTGCTCCTGCTGTCTCCCCTTCCTGGAGTGCCCTTCCCCCTCCTTCTTCAGCTGGTGGGCTCCCGGTTCCCTTATCAATCTCCAGGTGCTTCTCCTGCTCTTCCACTGCATCCTCTGCATACATACGGCATAGTATTGGATATATCGTATTATAACTTCTTATTTGTTTAATTGCCCCCACTAGATTGTTAGTTCTTCCATTCCTGACACAGAAATCTACAGATAGCAGTAAATGAACAATAAATGTCTGCTGAATGAATGAACCTTAAAACTCTGATTAAATCATGGTTCCCTCACCTGTAAAATGGAGGTAATGATCCAACAAAATGGAATTGCAACTGCCTGGGAAACTATAAAGCATTATTCAAACTTTTTATCGCTATTTACCAGACAGGAGCACAATACTGAAGTTTACTCTCAAGGTAGGAAGACTTGTTATACTTAAGGGCATTCAGTAAAGCAAACCCACTCCCAAATAAAGTTCCTACCCAGGTGCACGTGAGTTCTGGTGTGCTGTTTCTTTCGTGTTTTAACCTGTCATTCTGTGTTGTAGTCACCTGTCATATCCTGTGTATCTGTATTTTATCTCAAAAACATGAAAGAAAACCTTCATGGTTTGAGACACACCCAAAGGGCAAACACAATCTAATCTGTGGGTTTGAAAAGTCACACGGTTCCAGGACTAAACAGACTCTAAGCCTTCCCAACTCAGCTTTCAGGACACAATTCCCCTTCTTTTCACATACATGTGGCTATTTGAAAACAAGATGCTTACCTGTGATATAGTATCTCAGGAAAGATTAGAAAAATGCAGAGGACTGAATGGGTGAGCACACACACCATGAGAGTCAAAATTCAACCCCTGCTACATCTATCACCTGGCAGAGGCACTTGAAATCTATGCTGAACAACACAGTAGTCACTGCCCGCATGTAGTTGTTACTTTATTTTTAAATTGAAATTAGATAAAACTTAAAAGTTCCTCAATCGCACTAGCCACCTTTTAAGTGCTCAGTAGCCACATGTAGCTGGCAGCAACCAAACCATACAGAGCAGGCGCAGAATATCTCCATCACCGTGGGAAGTTCTATTGGAGAACACTGCCTTAAATGCAATGAAACAGGTTCACATCAAATTACTAGGGAACTTTCCCCAGTATGGCTTTCTGCCCGCAGTACTGAAAACAGTGTGATATTTCAGAAGAAATGTTAAATAGTGGGGTAGTCAGGGAAAAAGGAAATACATCATTTTTTCATAGGTTGATAGGATGCAAAGGTTTGTATTAAAATTCATTTTGTTTAACAAACTTTTCTTCCTATAACATAAATTTTTTTCTTAATGTACATCTTCAGAATCATCACCTTCGAGTGTGGGTAAAAGAAGTAATTCTCGAAAAGCCATCTTAAAATTAATCATTTTCTTCAAATTATCATGCTATAGTTTTAGATTGTTTTATCTGCTAAAATATATGGAGCACATGTTATTTGGGACTCTAATAGCTAAATGTTAATTCTATAAAATCTAACTTTAGAATACAGTTTTTAAGCAGCCTCTTTCTAATGACAAAATAAGTATCTCTGCAAACTTATCTGAATTTAAAAGATGAAAAATTTATCCTGTTTTAAGATTTATATTTTATATCCATGAAATATTCTTTTCTTTTGAAATATTAAACAAACTTTCAAGAGTGGGATTCAAAGGTGGTTTATAGAAATTGCACGAATTCCATGGAATAATAGTCAAAGAATTTCAAAGTACAATGGTAAATTACTTGTCCAATTAAAAAAAACATCCTAAGTATTGGGAGGCAAAATATGTACTTATGCTCAAGTACTAGATTAAAACCCAAAGGAAACATCATTTTAATAAAAATCATCAATATAAAATTTTAGGAAGGATTTGGTACTCATCAGCACCCTCTAGAGTCAGTTATTACAGTCCACAATTAACCAGATCTTAAAACACAGTATTTCATTATTTGACATAAAAGTGACAAAAGTTAAGAAATTTAAATTATATTCATATTATAATTTCCCCCCAAAATTTAAAATTCCCCTCTAACAGTCCACATTTGCTTTTTCCCAGTGAGTTCGGTTCAGCAGCATCTCTATTGAGATAGGTATGTTGTTTTACAAAAGATGGATTCAAGGGAAAGACACCACGCCTTTTAAAGTTTACTATGCAAAGATCTTTGCTTAACAACCTGTGTTTTTAAGTCACTTATTTTTATTTCTAATTGTCCTTCATATGCATAAGTTTTAAGAATTACTCTAATTGTAAAAAAGTTTAACATATACTTCATTAAAATAGGATATAAAAAGAAGCTTATATTTCTTGAATATGCAGCAAATTGCAAGTGACAATTCATTGTAAGGACAGTTGAGCTGGGTTTTTGTAAGAGTCAAGAAAAAGGAAGCCTCTGTGGATCATTTCTCAGATACCACCCACTAAATTCTTCTAGTGAAACTTATCTCCAAGTTTCCACCTACACAAAATGTACCGCATATCTCCTTTTAAGTTTCTCCTTCTACTGGGTAATCCACTTCGCCCTCCCTGGAACGGCAGAGACACAGAGGACGCCTGCGGACACAACGTGCACAGCATCGCGCAGCAGAATTCAGCACCCTGGACCCCTGGCTCCAGTTCCCCCGCCCAGAGCTGCACCTGCACCAGCCCATGTTCTGCGCATGCGCCGCTGTAATGCTCTCAGGGGCTCAGAGGCACGCAGTCACCATTCCCACAGATGAAGCTCCCGTGTCCACCAAGAGACCACAGTCAAGCCAGCAGTCACGGCACAAGACGGCAGCCCTTTCTATTCAGAAAAAAAAAGGGGGAGAAGTGGTCAACTCAATTTTCTGAGTGCTTTAAATATACATAGGTGTAGCAGCAAAATGTTTCTTGTTTACATCCACTAAATTAATTTGGGGCTTTCTTTTGTCTCTTCAAAAATTAAAAATGATACAGTCATCATCTGAGTTCACTCTAGGGGAAAAAATCCAATTATGCCCTACTCTCCTCTCACTAGATTTGCCTAATGTTTCATAACTGAATACGTCGTTAAAGAGGGGACAAAACGCAGCACAGCGTTGCATCAGCTACTTTGTTAGAGGCAATTAAGTCAAAGTACTGCTAATAATCCCTCTTCGGGTCTCCAACAAGCGCATGAAGAGGAGGACTTATGCCTAGTATTCTTGCTTATGAAGGGTGAAAACAAGCTCTTTCTCTTATGTAGAAAATAGTTATGCAGCTCGGATCTTACCAGGACGTGTTACATCCTCTCTGCTGCTTATTACCTGGGCTATTTCACGGCCCTGATTTTTCTCCACTGGAGGGCACAGTTGGCTAAAAGAACATTTGGTGAGGCTCAATTTGGTCTGTTCCACCGTTCCAAAAAAAGGATGGGTGAGAAAGGAGGTGAAGCTTCCACCATAAAGGATGTTTCAGTTCTATTTCTTAATTTCCCTTAATCTGTTCTCTTTGAAAACCATTACAAAATATAAGTGCTAACTGGCTAAGAGCTAAGACAAAGATTAGAAAACAAAACAAAACAAAAAACCCTGTTCCGAACACCACTATCTATAAAGAATAAATAAAAGATGAGGTGGAAGCAAAGAATGGTTTTCTTAACGGTGGAAATGACCCACTTCAGGGTAGACAATAACCTAAAGTGTAGCAGACAGAAATTCTCCTTCCCTTCGGTCCCCACAAGGCATTTCCACAAGAATGTGGTGTTGAATTACTCAGTTCTTTTGCAATGACATAAATCATGTTCAGCAAAAACAATTTATTTTTATTTTCTATTTTTTGCATTATCATTTTAGAGATAAGCCAACAGGGGATGCTATTCAGCAATTCATTCATAGCCGCCTTTTCTTTAGAAAGCTAATCAATCCTACAGGCAGAGTGCAACATGTTTCCAGTATGTTCAGAAAAAAGATTAGTAAAGAGACACATAACTACTGCACTTCTAGATAAAGTCAATAAATGTAGCATTCAGGGAGCTTATAAAACAATAGTCTCTTGTTTGAAAACTTCCTTTTGAATAAAACTATTAGGTTTCAACTTACCAGTAAGCTTTCTAGGCTTTCATTGTGTTGAAAGTAATGTGATGAAGGACACCTCTCTATGGACATTACCCAGGGCATCGTGTCTTATTTGGTCAACTGGCAAAATATTGCAACAGTTTTTTGTTATACATGGATCAAGTTAATTTTTTTCAAGCAGCAAATGGGGCAAAATAACTTGGGTGGGATTACGTCCTCAAAAAGATCACTTAAACATGTATATTTAAACAAATTGTTCATGTTCTTTTAAAGTGACCCACCAAAGAAACCCAAGAGCCCCAGCCAGGGTCTTCTACATACTCACCGGCAGCCCTAAGAGATGAAATTAATCCCACTCGCCTCGTACCACCCCTGGTTGCTCCCTGTCGTCTTTCCTACTTACTTAAACCATGGCTGTCCCTAAGAAGAGTATTCTAGGCACACGGGTAACTTAGTACAAAGTCTGTGCTGCAGATGCGCAAGGAACAGCAGGGAGGCCATTACGGTTTGAGCAGAGGGAGGAAATTCCGTTCTGGTCTGAGTTCAAATGTCACCTAACGAGAAAATCTTGCCTAACCACTGTGTGTAAAGAAGCAGGAATAAAGCTTCCTTTCCCTTTTTCTGCGTTACTCTCTGTCATCTACCTTGCTTTATTTTTCTTCTTACTACATGTCACCACCGGACTTACCAAATATCTGCTTACTGTCCATCCTTCCCTATTAAAATGAACCTCCCTGAGGGCCAAGCTGGCCCAGTTGGTTCACTGCTGTGCCCCCAGCATATTACAAAGTAGCTGGCACACGAAAGGTAATGAAATGTTTGTTGAATCAATTAAATGGAAGAAAAATTATGGGATTATGGACAGAGTAGGCTGACACCTCTGGGGGTTGGGGTGGGAGTGGAGGTGGAGGGATTGAACAAAGAAGAAAAAGAGCTCAAGGACACAGACAACAGTGTGGGAATGGGGGGGTGTGGGTGCCGGGGGAAGAGGGTATGGGGGGATAATTGGTAATGGGATAAATACAATAAAAAGTGATTCTTTCTCTTAAAGAAATTGTGGGTAATCTAGGCTAATCAAGGTAGTAATTGGTAATCCTTGAAATAAAGGCATGAAGGAACGAAGAAAAAATGAATAAATGATATAACCTCCCTGATACTACACATTCTCCGTGATCTATGCAAGCTATGTCATGTGCCTGATGTGAGGGACAAACACCAAATAAGGGGCAGAAGTGACAGTGATGTACAAATCTAACAAAAAAAGAAAAAAAGAAGAAGAGAGAAAAAGAGGCATAAAAATTCCAAAATTAAACCTGTTAATAATAGTTGTCCTACTCCTCTTGTCCTTGCCTTTGACCCATTATCAAAGAATCAGATTCTTTCACTAAATCAGCAAAAATCAGCAAAAATACTTTACCTTAAATAATACCTGTTCCTTAAATACAGGAACAGTTATCTTTCCAAAACTAAAGAGTGTTTCACCGACAAAAGAGGAAGGCGGGAAAAGAATGCACACAAAACACACATACAAAGTGTACACACACACCCCTTCATCCAGAGGGCAAAATCTGACTAAGTTACTGAATCTCTCTTATTAGGAGGGACACTCCCACACAAGGAACCCCTGCTTCCCTTGCGGTCCAGCGGGGGTGCACGGCCCTCAGTCTCGACAGACCTGAGAAGCTGAATTCTTACTGCACCACAGTCCTTTTAGACTTGGGCCTTATATTATTGCTGCTGAAGACACACAATCTCTACCTTTTTAAAACAATATTTAAACACACACATCAGGCTCACCAGGTACTCAAAGCAAACTCGGCGCTGGGTAGGCCGTATCCCCACCACCCGGGACACACAGAGTCCACGTCTCTACGGCGCATATATCTTTGTTCCAGCTTTTCAGTGACTCGGATGCACATTTCCACACCATTCTGACTTTGAAAATACAGGAATTTAAATAATACTGAATCTCTAATCTTATACTTGTCTTCCCAAACCAGGAATGTCCGAAATGGATTTCATAAGTTTTATACTTAATAACACATTAATATGTGGACGTGGCAGAGCTAAGAATATACCAACAGGATAATGAATACGACTGACCCCTTATTGACTTTGGAATGGACTTGGCACTATGCAGTAAGGAAATTAACAGGCCCGTTCATACATACACTCAAGCCACCCTAATTTCTTCATACCCAGTCTTAAATTCTTTTTTTTTTTTAAGATTTTATTTACTTTTAAAGAGAGGGGAAGTGAAACATCAATGTGTGGTTGCCTCTTGCGCACCCTCTACTGAGGACCTGGCCTGCAACCCAGGCATGTGCTCTGACTGGGAATCAAACCAGTGACACTTTGGTTCACAGGCCCACACTAAATCCACTGAGCTACATCAGCCAGGGCCCTCAGTCTTAAGTTCTTTTAAATTCAGTGGTACTACATTGGGCCGAGATCCCCCAGATTACCAGGTACTCCCTAAAAGTAAATAGCTACTTAGACTAAGTTGAAGTAGACCATCCTAAGAAATTTATTATGTTAATTGAAAACCCAATATTCCTGAATAATTTGGCAATAATTCCCAAAGAATAATGGCAACAAAACAATTCTCACATACCTAATCGCTTTGGCTTCATGAACTGCAGACCCGATCACTAAAACGACTTAATGGCCTGATATGGACAAGAACGCAACGGCCAGCACCACCGGCAATGAGACTGTGCAGTGAGACTCGCAGTCACGTCCCACACCAATTGTGGCCTCCTTTCGCCCCTTGCAGTATTCAAATTAACAGCAATATAGTAAGTGGACCCAAATCCATAGGACTTTATACCAATTATAATATTTTATTCAAAAGAAGAAAATATCCCTTCTTTTCCATTGAATCTGTAGGCTGGGAAGCTTTCAGCTGCAAGTTAACAAAGAGTTTTAAGAAAAATGGGATGCATTATCTCAAAATAACAGGAAGTGCAAGGCACCTGCAGAGGGGGTGAATTCGGGAGCTCGGAGACAGCATCACAGACCCGGTGCTTTCCATCTTTCCGCACTGCAGTCCTGGTGTGTCCGTTCTTGCCTCAGTCTGTTCTCCCTGGGCCCAGGGATGGCGGCAGGCAACACATCCCCACATAACAATACAATTCCTTTTGCTTCTCTTAAGGGGAAGAAACGCCTTCTCAGAAACCCTCCCTCCAGCACATCATCCCACTTCTCATTGGTCGGGACTGATATAAGCCCAGTCCTAAACCAACTCTAATAAGGGGCAAGATAAGCTTACACTACTCAAGATTTGGCCACTGGCGCTGAAGAGGGAGCTCACCTCCCCTGAAGTGTATGATTATCTAATACCTACACAACGTGGGCATTCTGTCAACAAGCAGCCAACCAACCACATCCGCCACATCTTCCCCAAATGCTGTACTTACCATATGAAAATCATCTCCCATTCAGTGGATTAGCATTAAATTGTGAAGAGGAAGAGATTAATTTGTACATTTAATACAAACATACGCCTAAAAGATCCATTCACTAGTCATCTGTAGTTATAAAAAAAATGTTAAAATACTTGGAATTAGGCCAATCTACCCTAAGAAGTGGCAACACCTCTATGTACACTAAAATATTGTAACACACATCAATTCTGCGTCAAATCTACTACACGTCTTTGATTATCTCCAGAAATTGCCTCCTTCTCTACCTTTCCCTTGATCTTATTTTGTTGCTTTGTTTAAAGAAAATGAAACAAAGATAAATATTGTGATGGGAATCCCAGCTAAGCCGGTGGTGCCCTGTCTACTCCCACTCTGGCCAGACCATCCACTGGGAGAGCACATTCCAACCGCATCTCTTGGCTCAAGGATTTTCTCTGGTAGCTGAAGCCGGCAACACCCAAGAACATAGTGGACAGAAAGGCTATCAAGATAATGTTCCTCCCCACCGACAGCCCTCAACCAGTAACTAATGGCCGTTGGTGTATAAATTCCAAGCTTCCTGACCCCACAGGTGAAATAACTCTGAAACTTGAATTCTGCAGAGCTCCACAGCTGTGCAGTGGGATTGGACCCCAAATGACCACAGTGCTTGATAATGGCCCCGTACTGGCTGGGTTCCCTTCCTGGTCTCCCTCCCTATGTCTCCCTCCCTTAGGTCAAGCTTGAAGTCTTCCAATCATAGCACAGCGGAAATGACACTTCACTACCAATAATTTCACTACATCTGTACTATTATACCTAACCACAGTTTCTGTGTATGTTAAAAATAAAGTTGAAACTTAATTCCGAAACCCAGCTTACATTAACTAAGTTGTAAAAAAATCTGTTTTAGAAACAGTCTAAACTCGACATATTAGATAATCACATCAAAAGAGACTTAGGTGTTGATGACGACAGAGTTGCAACAGATCCCAAAATAAGTCTCTGAAGCAATTTGAACCTCACACAAAGGATCTGATCAACTCATAGGGCAATTCTATTTCTAGGCTTCTAACTGAGCAAGGCAGGAGGAAAAGTCTTGTTTGTGTATAATGCTTTGTACTTTCTAGAGTGCTTCCAGAGGCTATTCAGAGTCTCTTAACATCTCTGAAGACAGACAAAGTGAGTATTTTTAGACATATTTGATAGATCAAATAAACAAAAGGGTTGCCCACAGATTCCACAGCTGATGAATGTCAAAGGTGGGAAGGTGGGGTATGAACGCAGGTCTTCTAATAGTCCACTATTCTTCCCTGCTTCTCTGCCTAAAAAGGAAATAGCAAACATTTACCAAACTAAGGCACAAAGTGCTACAAAGGCCATACTCAAACCATTCAAAATAATATTCTCCCTTTCCTAAAATAGTACACACTGAGGCTCCAAACTTTTCTGCAGACCGCACAATATAGCATACAATCTATGACTACTTATAAATGATAGCTGACCCAAAGGACTTGGTAAGGAACTTAGAACATTAGGCTCAGCCTGGTGCTGATCGATGTTAAGATTGCCCGACATACACACAGAACCTGCCACAAATCAGCCTCATTATTTTCCTCCCCAGCCTGCTCCTTCTCTTTGTGTTTTTCCAACGTCAGTGACTATTGCCGGCACCTACCCAGACCTCATAGTCCTCGACTTTGTGACTCCATCACCCCTCCAACCTACACATGATGAGGGCCCAGGACTTCCACCTCCTCTCTCTCTCTCTCTCTCTCTCTCTCTCTCTCTCTCTCTCTCTCGTCCGACTCCCTCGCTTAGTCCCACCCCCATTACCTTAGTGAAGCCACCATCACCCACTGCCTGGCTGACCACCACCACAGGTCTCCAGGGTTGCTCCCTCCATGTGCATTCCCCAAATGCCAGAGTAAACCGTCCGAACTACAAACTTGATCATGACATCCACTGCTTAAAAGTCTTTCCATGACTTCCCACGGCGCTTAGAACAAGCAAAACTTTCACCACCGCCTCAAGGACCTTTGTGGCTGGACCCCTGCCCATTTCTCTACCTGGTCTTACTTCTTTCCTTGCTCCTCCCAAGGACTCTCTGTCCAAAGTTCCTGAATGTTCTCACTTGACTCAAGATCTTTACCGAAAATGTTCCCTCTGCTGGAAATACTCTCCTGCCCTCCAAGACCCCTTGCCTACCCATCTCTAATTCATCAAAACAGTTTGCAGAGTGGTTAACAGGAGTTCAAATTCCAGATGTTCCTCCATTTGCCAGTATGTGAGTTTGGGCAAATAGCCTGCATTCAGCAAAATGGGGATATTAATAGGACCTATCTTATTGGATTATGTGAGGGGTAAATGAATTTATCTAGGTAATTAGAAAAGTATCTGGTACATGATAACGGTTTTAATGAACACTGTATCTTATTACCAGTATGAACATCATCATCATCTTCTTACTTCCATTTCTTTTTTTCCACACCTTGGATTAAATGTTACTTCTTTCAGAAAACCTACTCTAAGCCCCTGGATCAGGTTAGTGCCCCGGTAGCTGGCGCCTATTACACATTTTGGAGCCACTTATGTAATGATCGGTGTCCTCTGCTAGATCGGCGGAGGAAGAGACCGTGGCTTCCTCGTTCAGCACTATATTCACATACTCAGCACTGTATCTGGAACACAGCACATCCTAAATATTTACCTGCTGAATGAATGAATGAATGAATGACCCAATTCACTGTTTAATCACTACAAAGATCATCAAGATAGCCAACTAAAATCTAAATTCCTCCCTGGCTTGTGTGGCTCAGTGGATTGAGCACCATCCTACGGACCAGAGTTGCCAGTTCGAACCCAGTCAGGGCACATGCCAGGGCTGCGGGCCAGGCCCCTAGTAGGGGACATGTGAGAGGCAACCACACATTGATGTTCCCCTCCCTCTTTTTCTCCCTCCCTTTCCCTGTCACTCGGAATAAATTTTAAAAATCTTTTTTAAAAAATCCAATTTCCTTCTGGTTAAACTTAAGCCATTTCCTTCTTCCTCATCATTTGGAGGACTTTAAAAGAACTTAATTGTCCCCCCACCCAGTCTATTTCAAATGCACAAACACAGAACTAGCCTAAAATAGAATATCTATGTCACTGTCAAGATTAGGAGTAAATATTTAATATGGATACCATTGGAAGTTTTTACCCTATATAAACCAAGCTCCGGCGCCAAGAAGAGACACCCAGCTGAAAAGCCTGCATGTGTAGCCCCCCGACTTCTTCTACAGCTAGCTTGACCTGAGTCCAGTGCTTCCCAGAATGCACGATCTTAACAATTATCTTATGTGTTAAAAATACACTTTCTTGTATTCTTCTATTAGAGACTTTTATTTAAGAGGGCTGCAGTGGAGCCCTAGTCTTATATTTTTAACAAGCATATCCAGTTGATTCTTATGATCCATCTGAGCTTGGATATTGCCAAGGCAAAAATAGACCTTTCACTTTCAGACAACATTTGAGGAACTCTCCAATTTATAAGCTCTTGTACAAGTATTCCAAATTGCCCCCAAATCATGCTTATCGGGCACGTTAGCAGAAAATTGGAAAGAACATGGAGCCTGAAGCCGGAAAGCCTAGATTCAATTTCTTCTGCCATTTCCTTGCTGTGTAACTTTTATACCACTCACTGGTCCTGGTTTGTTATGTGGAAATAACAAAATCAACCCTAACCTGCTTCATCATCAGGTTGTTGCTGCAATCATGTGAGGATACTTGCAAAACCACTTTGTCAATTAATCTGTCATCGTCCCAGTAAAATTTCGTTAATTCAGCCTCCTCTAATTCAGAACGTGTGAACATCATTGTCTAACCTGCTGTGGGGTTTTTTTCACATTATCTATAAAGAGATCATCACCGCCTTTCCCATGACAGTCGAAGATAGGTATTGGGACACAGAGATAAGCAGCAGCTTCCTGTTCCATAGCAAATGAGACTGAATGGGCAAGACCAGGGAAGCTTATTTACTGTATTAGCTCTGTGTATGTGCCTGAGACTGGAGTTTCAGCTATCATTGCGGCCAGCTTGGCCATATTTCTACTGGAAGTTAGCTTGCTGGTGAGCCGTTAGCTTGCTGGTGAGCCGTTAGCTTGCTGGTGAGCCGTTACTGACAGTCATTGCGGTAAAACCAATCTGGAGAATGAGTTTTCTACACACCAGGGGCGTTAAGGGAACTTTAAAGCTGGCATCTAACCTATTAAAAAATACTGTCCTTTCCTGGCCTCCTTAAGAAGCATACACTAAAAAAGTATAGTATATTCTTGGTAACTCAGTGTCATTAACATAATCATAAGTAGTGTGGGGTATAGACAAGGCTGAAACTATCGGTAAGAGATACGGGACCGACCCACTGAATTTGTGGCACCACGTTCAGTGTAGAAGTTCCCATCGTAATGCCCGTGTAGGAGCGCACCAAGGGCCTAAGGGGGCCCTCGGGGGCTACAGAGGTCCACGTCATTTCTTCAAGACTTCAGGCCCTTGTATGAAGAGGGCTGTTTTTGCCCCATGTGGGATGTGGGATGTTGCAGGAATGTGGGATGAAGTCTAGTTCTGCCAGCAGCCTCATTGTTGCCACAGATCAGCTTTCCACTTTTAATTCATCCCCAACGAATCTCTCTTACTCCACTGTCAGAGCGTGCTGCTCATCACTCCGACCACACTGCTTTTAAACCACCCACCACAGACGCATCCACCATTTCCTGCCTTTCGCCTGTGGCCTGTGCGGTCCAGCCGTTCTCTAGCAGGACGCATGCTCTTGGGCAAGTCATTACCTCTTCCAGCACATTTCCCCAACAGGTTGGCCGAGGAGGTCACCAAGGGCCCTCCTCCCAGTTCTGTTAGCCTATCACAATTCTCTTCTGCTTCCTAATCACTTGTCAATTTTCCCATTTCTCACAAAGTGGGTGACTAAATTTTTGTAAAGATTGTCAACCAGCTGTAGTAGTCATTTTTTCCCTTGAAGCAATTAAACTATATACTCAATGCGCGGTGGTTAACTTTCTAGCACTTGTTAAATATATACGTTTACCTTTCAGTGCCTTTGCCACCAAAGAGACTTTCCAGGGGCTCTGGGTCAATGTCTCCAATGATTCAAAAAAGTCTAAAGGTTCTGGAAAGCGTGGGTTCATTTAATCAGGCCTTCAAAATAAGGAAACTACATTTTGATCAACACATCCTAGAATTTAATTTTCTACTAATTCATCTCAGCCTTACCAATTAATTAGCGAGGTTTTACTGAAACTTTAAATTGGAAAAGTCTTTTTTACGAAATGAAAATCTATCTGCACCACTTTTGTAACGATCTGGCGATGAATAATTAATATAGTACCAAAATTCTATTAATATTGAAATGCGGCGGCGTAGTTGGTCTCCTGTAACAATTTCCTAAACCTTAGATGGAGAAAGGTTAGCTTGTTACCAGTGCTACTCAAGGACACCTTTTTTATCGCATTGCTTTTCACACTTTCAAACCTGTTATCCCAGCCCTGATATAGTTATTTTGTAATCAGTCTTTATCTAACCAGCCTTAGTTTCATTCCAATCTAGCTTTTTAGGTGTTTCACCTGAGGTTTTAAAACAATGAGGAAAAAGGTGTACAAATTATTCTGCAACACAAAACCAAAGCAAAACATCCCACTCCCAACTGAACCTCAAGGAGAAAATATTCATACACTAAATATTATTTATTGTGCACTCCCAAGGGGCCTGCTGTTTAGAACAAAGAGGTTAATGCAGGCGTACACATGCTAACACACACACAGAGCAAGGGCTAAAAAGGTAGGGTGTGAAAAAGCCCACAAGAAAGAACCAAACAAGTACTCTCAGCGTTCCAACAGGGCATGATCGCTTCCACCTGTACAGCTGCAAGGACAAGTTCAAAAGCTGGACGCTGGGAGTGGGTAGAACTTCACAAACACAAAGAGCGGGGAAGAGCGTGTGCGTTGCAAGATAAAGCACTCCAGGCAGAGTGAAATAAAGGTTCAACAACCACTGAAACTCCTGAATGTCTCTGCACAAGCAAAAGCACATGGAACTGGAAAGAAGTGGGAAAGTTACAGGCAGGTCTGGGACACAGGAAGTCAGTCATTCAGGGATGCACCCAAGGGAGGATGCATAAAGGGCCACATTAAGAAATGAGAGCAGAAATAAACATAAGAACGTGACCAAAAGGGCCAAGGAGCTGCAGACATGAGGAAACTCTGGGGTTTTTGGGTAAAGTGTAAGAGGTAATTTAATTGGAGGTTTCTTTTTTCCGGAAGAGGAAACTCACACTGGAGTGTGAGATTTGGTAGGGCGGTGCTACACCAGGTTACCTTAGAGAAAGATGTGGATGGGAGAGAGACTGTGATGATAGATTCAGTAAGCTATGGCAATACCCTGTCTAGATATGGAGAGAAAAGCAAGATTCTAACACAGACCAGGGAGCAAACTGGCCACTTGCTGCATTTGGCACACTGGCATAATTTATTTGGCTCACAGAGTGAACTTGAGAAATGTGCATTAACCTTAAAAAATTAAGAAACTTTCCACACTGGGACCCATGTTACAGAAGGGCAAAAACTGGCCGAGCAGTGGCCACGCTGAGTCAACCACAACCGGTCACGTGGACAGTGTCCAGACGTGTGGGCACACCGGGTCCACCTCACTCATTTACTTTATCTTCCAGAGACACCTGAGCCAGCCATCCTGGTGTAGAGGCTGGATGGCAGAAATCAGCAAAACTAAGAAAGTCCAAAACCAGTTGGGGAGAATAGAAAAGATGAGTTTTAGACATGCTGGGATTGAGATCTTGAATAACCATCCAGAAGGGAATATGCAGTAAGTTATTAAAAATTTTGAGAAAAAGCTTGGAAAAGAGAAGATGGATATACATAGAAATAAGAACCATCCCCAGAAATAAAAGTGATAGCAAATATAACAACGATATCGGACAGCATTTATGTACCATTTACTACTTAAATGCTACATACTTAGAATAGCATCGGGCATCTCACACCCATGAACTCATTTAATTATTTCTGTAAGCCTATTATTATCCCAATTTGACCGATGAGGCAACCGAGGCACACAGACGTTAAGGGATGTTGCTCCTAACTGGCAGACCTGGGATTCAAAAACAAGTGGTCTAGTTCCATCGTCTGCACTATGAGGGTTTCCTCCTGAGGTTATAGTCTATATTTTGTTTTTAGACTAAATAATTTCATTTTTAGAGGTGGGGAGACTGCTAATACTTCTTAAATTTATAACCAATAACTTAAGAGAATGCAGAAAGAGAAGATAATCCCCCCTAAATACATTATCCCTTAATCTCTGAAAAACTGGAACACCTTACTTAACTGATATTTTCATTCATTCAACAACTATGTGTTTACACTATGGGCAGGCACTGCTCTCGGGGCTTTACAATCATGAACAGCAACAGCAACACCAACAGCAACAGCAACAACAGATCTCTGTCCTCATGAGCTGCCATTCCAATGGGTAGACAAATAAGAAACATCATAAATGAGCGAAGTGTACAGTATGGGGATAGCGACAAGTGCTGTGACAAAAAGGACAAGCAGAACAGGGTCATGGAGATCAGAAGTGGGGTGCAGAAGTGAGGATTGTGCATTTGAAGGTAGTAGGTGTCAGTGAGAAGGTGATATCTGAGCAAAGACTTGAAGAAAATAAAAAGAGTGAGCCACGTGGTTACGTGGAGGAAGAACATTCAAGGAGAGAGAATAACCAAAAGCCCTAAGGCAGCCACGCCAAGCATACTCAAGGAAGTGAGTTCAGGGAAGCACGATGACGCAAGAAGTAAACATGCCAGAAGGGAGAGTGAGAGAAAAAGTGGGCAGAGATGAGGTGATAGGTTAAAGAAGGCAGCAGGCAGGTGGTTGAAAGCCCTGTCAACCACATGAAGAATTTTGGGTTTTAATCTCAACAGGGCAAGAAGCCATGGGAAGGGTCTGGGCAGAGGATCACATGATCTGCCGAGCTTTTCAAGGATCACTCTGGCTACTGTGTAAGAATCGATGGTAGGGGGACCATGGTGGAATCAGAGGATAGGAGGCCTTTGTTATTTAGAGGCAAGAGATTTCAGTGGCTTACTCCAGAGTCATAGAAGGGACTGGATTCTGGATATTTTCAAGTAAGAATCAAAGATCACTCGAAGGTTTGTATAAACGTAATTGAAAAGTTGCATGTAACCAAATTTTCCTAAGTCCATCGTATCTCAGGTTCACTAGGGAGAGCCATATTTCAAGGAACCACTTAGTAAATCTTTTCACAAAGCAAGGAATTCTCCCACAGTAACACTAATCACCTCCTACCTGATCTGTTCACAACTTCCGGTTTGCAATAGTATGTCTGCTGAGTAAACATTATTTCTTGGTTCCAACAATCCCTTTTCATCCAATAAGAGTAATTTGTACCAATAAAAGATGTTTACCAATAAGTTACTTGTTGTCCATAAAAACACTGAGGACTACACTAGAACCTCATTTGCATCTCATTTCGTTGTCATAATCATCCTGAAAAGAATCAGCTCCATTTAATAAACAAGGAAGTTATAACAATCTTTGCCCAAGGTCAAACAGCTTGGCAACCGGCAGAGCTCACCCTTGCCGCGCTGACTCCATAGCCAGCCTATCCTTTAGCACAACAGTTCCCAGGTGCAACACTCTTGACAGGCAGAACCTTAAAAATCCAACTCCTCTCCCTTTCCCCACTGACTACATCAGTTCAATAGAAATAACTTCACTTAATGGTGGTAAAGATAACTCTTTGGAAACTAGATCTTCTCCCCAGAATTGCCAGTAGGGAGAGGACAAAAGCTTTGTTCCACTAGACAAAGTCAATAAATAAAACAAAGCACTCCCTCTGACTCGGATTTTTCGCAGCCTTCTCAACTGTCACACCGGTGACCTTAGGAGAGCAATGGCCCAGTTTCAGGGTTCATTCAACTACCCTATCATCCAGTCCCAGATAGGACTAGAACTTCCCACGCCACAGTGGTTAGATTTTTCCTCCAGGGAGAGATGGTCTCTGAAGGATGATATAACCAGGAAGTGCACAAAAGTGGCTCCCTTACTACAAAGTACAAATTCACTTCTTTTTTTAAAGGCAATTTTAACTGAGATTATCTGAATAACTTGCACTCGTCTATGTGGCAAGGCAGCAACTTCAGGAGGACCACAAAAACAATGAATTTTGTTTAAAGTAGCAACTTGACATCACCCTTCTGCTTAAAATTCCCTCAATTGTTTCCCATGTTCTTGGAATACATTAAACAGACCTGCTTGCTGGCGCTCCTCCCCTCCACTCCAGTCTTACATCATGCCCTTCCTTTCTCCGCTCTGGTCACTGGCCCTGTTTTATGTGGGCCTCAGGAGCCTAGCACGTGCTGTTCCCTCTGCTCTTCCTGCTACTCTTCACTTTCCTTCAGATCTCTCAGCCCCGTCACTGCTTCCTCAGGGCAGCTTTCTCTGACCTTTGCTCACAAGCTCCCACAGAACCAAGTATGGCTTCTTTCACCTCTTAACACAGCACAGTTTGTCCATTTGACTAGTCTGCCATCCTGCTGGTTCTATTTTAACGTCCATGGTCAGCACTCAACAGTACTTTGGGTGGTGGATGGACAAATGAATAGTGTTATATCACACTCTCCACCAAGCACAGTATAAAGGCTTTCACACCCTGCCTCCCAGCCTTAAGTTCAATCCATCCCAGAAGACAAAAATACAAATTGCTATGTTTTTATTTCCACCCAAGATGACAAGAGAAATGAAATAAGGATCTGCCACGCTATAATTTGAATTCATTTGCTCTAGACAAAATTTACATGTTGAACTCTTAACTCCCAATGTGATGGTATTAGAAGGTGAGGCCTTTGGCAGGCGATTAGGTCATTAGGGTAAAACCCAAATGAATGGGATTAGTGCCCTTATAAAAGAGACCCCAGAGAGTTCGCTGTCCCCTTCTGTCATGTGAGGACACAGAGAGAAGACAGCTAGCTGTCTATAAACCAAGAAGCGATCCCTCACCAGACACTAAATGTGTCAGCACTTTGGACTTCCCAGCCTCCAAAACTACAAGAAATAAATGTTTGTTGCCTAAGCCATCTAGTCTATAGTATTTTTGTTACAGCAGCCCAAACAAATTAAGATACATTATTAACATTTTTTTTTGCCCTTGCCAGTGTAGCTCAGTTGGTTGGAGCATCATCCCATACACCAAAAGGTTACAGGTTCGATTCCTGGTCAGGGCACATTCCTAGGTTGCGCAATCACTCCTCAGTCGGGGTGTGTATGGGAAGCAACCAGTCAATGTTTTTCTCTCTCCCATCGATGTTTCTCTGTCTCTCTCTTTCTTTCTCCCTCTCCCTCCCCCGCTCTCTCTCAACCCTTCTTCCCCTCGCTCTAAAAAAAATTGAAAAATAATTTAACTTACATATAAATGGCATTTAATGGCACTGGAACTGATCTATTCAAATCCACTCACCCATGTATTCTGAACTTATAAATCTCATTATCTATATCTTTCAATAATTTTTTTCTGAAACTAAAAGAAACAAATTATCTTCAATTCCACCAGCTAAAACAAACAAAAAATTAGTTTTGCAGCTCAACACTCTCTGTTGCAATAGCAATGATAATTTGTTTTCTGAAGATGTAGTTACCCAGATATTTATTTTTTCTTACTAAGTCTTGCCAATTAGTTCAAGTTATTAGTGTGTAATACTACTAAGACTAATAATGCTACTAATAATATATAACTTTATCATTTATAAATACATGTAATATATATATAAATAAACAATAAATATATTATTGACCCAGAGAAAGAAGATACCTACCAAGAAGAGCTCCTGGTGGCTAACTGGCGTCAAATTTACAAGCAGAGCATAGCGGCCTCATTCAAGCTGCACTTTAAAGAGAAGGCTACACTAAACGGCCTGACACTTGCACTGAAATGCCTACCTGCACTGTTTCTTCCATGGGAGCCAACCCTTTTAAAGGAGTTCCTGGTATCTTATTTCAATCAATAGGACTGAGACTTTCCCAGTCCAATCAGAGCTGTGCAGCTATAGCACTATTAGCATTTTTACCAACCAATTGGAGCAACTCCACTTCAACCAATTAGGACAGTGCTTTTGGACCAATCAAACTGTGAAGATTTGGAGTCCTCATCTGCATAAGGATGGACCAATCAGGAACTAAGTGTGGGAATTTCTCTCTATATAAGTCAGCTAGATCCCCTCTGGCTTATGGAGCACACTTTCTCTTTCCACCAAAGACTGAAAATTGCATTTTTCCCAACTGAAGCCATCTCACCCTGGCAGAGAGGAGCAGACAGGAGTAGAGCTGTCTAGCAGGAGAGTGGTCTCACTCTAGGGCTATCTCCCCACAGGGCCACCTCACAGCCATGCTGTTTCATAATTGAGCTGTTTGCACTCAATAGTTTCCTTCTTCATTGCAACCCAAATTGGGGCTTTCCACTGGCATTGAATTCGTACCAATGACGATTGGCTGACAATATAAATATATAAAATAATACGTTATTAAGCACTTATGTGGCAGGCACTGTACTGTTTCACAACAATCCTACGAAATAGGCACCCGTATTACACCCACGTTACAAAGGAGGAAAGTGAGACTTAGAGATGTTCACTGCCTGACTCAATGTTACACTGCTAGTAAGTAGAGGACCTAAAATTCAAGACTAGGTTTGAGTATCCAAGTCCTCAGGCTTGACCTCTAAATAGAAAACTTAATATTGCACAGAAAAGGAGAACAGAAATGGGGGTGGGCAAGAGACAGAGGGAATGGGGGGGGTTGTACGGGGGAGGTATCTAGTTCAGAGTATAGAGGCTGAATTTCTAGTTCCAGGAAACCTTCGTCTTTGGTTTTTCCTCCAAGTAAGATCACGGCATGCTTGAGGTCTGGAGCTACAGCTGTGTGTGCTGCTTCTTACATAGTTCTGACACTAGTGCTTTATGGTTGCCCTGCCAACTCCGACCTGGAGAGCTTGTTTCATTTAGGCCCGCAGACTCTCCTTTCAGAGAGCAAGTACAGAATGATAAATGCCTTTCAGAAGTCTGACTAAGTAAGTCCATTTGCCTTTCTGCCCTCCTCCACCTGTCTTGCTTTTTCGAAAAAAAATTTAAAAACACAAAACACAGCACTACTGTGATCAACATCAGCTCACCGGCAGGAACAGATATACCAGACACGTTCCTGAATGCAACAGGGAACGCCTTACATTTACCAAGCCGGACCTCCAGAGAGTCACTAAATCCATTTGAGAATGCCAGAGAGATAAACATAAAACAACATTCAGGGTCAGGTCCAGCCATATTGATGACAGTCAAACCTTTGCTTTCCTAAGCACCTGAGTGCCGTTCCAATGTTTTCTCAAGCAGCAACAAGGTTCGTGGTTGCAAATCTGAAGAAAATTCTGACCTGCTTGATTCTAAAACATGCTACCTATTTTGCAATGCTTCCAGGAACACCCAGTATGTGCAAACTTGAAAGTGTGCCTTCAGTCAAAAAGCAGTAAAGTTCCTAGGGTGTAAAGAAATCCACCAAGTACCATGCAATCTGTAAGCTAATCACCCACACGCACAGCATGAAGATGTTGCAGAATGGACAACTTGGTTTCAAATACTGATTTTGTAACTCACTAGCTAGGAAACTGCAGACAAGGGATATCATTAACCTAAGTTTCCATTTCCTCTTCTGTACACTGAGGAAAATGCAGCACAGCTCAAAGAGACATTAAAGATAATCTGTGAGTTCGAGTCTCACCTAAAACACCAACACACTCAATGATGAAAAACTGAAAGCTTTACCTATAACATCAGGAACAAGACAAGTATGCCCACTGTCACCACTGTTACTCAGCTTAATACTAGAAGTCCTATCCAGAGCAATCAAGCGAGAAAAAGAAATAAAAGGCATCCAACTTCAGAATGAAGAAGGAAAACTGTCACTTTTTGTACATGACATGATTCTTTAAATAGAAAACCCTAAAGTTCCACCAAAAAACTATTAGAAACAATAAACAAATGCAGTAAAGTTGCAGAATACAGAAATCAATGTATAAAAATCCATTGTGTTCCTTTATACTAACAATAAAATCTCAGGAAAAGAAGTGAAAAAAAAGCATTTCCTTTTACAATTACGACGAAAATAAAACACCTAGAAATAAACTTAACAAAGGATGTGAAGGACCTATACACTGAAAACTATGAGGCATTATTAGAAGAAACTAAAGAAGACACAAAGAAATGGAAAGCTATTCCAGGTTCATGGATTAGAAGAATCAACATAGTTAAAATGACCACATTACCCAAAACAACATACAGATTTAATGCAATCCACGTCAAAATTGCAATGGCATTTTTTAAAGAAAAGAACAACAACAAAAAAAATCATCAGATTTGTGTGGAGCCACAAAAGACCCCAAGTATTCAAAGCAATCCTGAGAAAAAAGAACTAAGCCAGAGGTATCATACTCTCTGACTTCCAATTATACTACAAAGCAACAAAAGTGAAAACAGCATGGTATTGGCAGAAAAACAGACACACAGACCAACGGAACAGCATTGAGAGCCCAGAAATAAACGCACTTGTACGTGGGCAAATAATTTTTGACAAAACAGCCTAAAACATACAATGGAGAAAAGAAAACCTCTTCAATAAATGGTGCTGAGAAAATTGGGAAGCCACATGCCAAATATTTACAAGACTGCTATTTGGGAACATGTATAAAGGACCCATGGACAAAGACAACAGGGAGAGGGGGGAGATTAAATGTAAGAGGTGGGAGGTGAGTGGGGCAGGGGAGAGTAATGGGGAAAATGGGGACAACCGTAATTGAACAACAATAAAATTTTTTTTTAAAAGAACTGCTATTTGTCACCATACACAAAAATTAACACAAAACAGATTAAAGACCTAAATATTAAAACCCGAGACAATAAAATGCATAGAAAAAATAGGTATTAAACTTATGGACTTTGGTCTCAGAGAAAATTTTATGAATTTGACCTCAAAGGCAAGGGAAGTAAAAGCAAAAAATAAATAATAGGACTATATGAAACCAAAAAGCTTCTGCACAGCAAAAGAAATCATCAACAAAACAAAAAAGTCACCAACAGAATGAGAGAAGATGTTTGCAAACAACATCTCCAATAAAATGTTAATATACAAATATATAAGGAACTCAGAAAACTCAACAACATTAAAAGAAACAGTCCAATTTAAAAATGAGCAGAGGACCTGAACAGACACTTCTCCCAAGAAGACATTCAAACGGCCAACAGATATATGAAAAGAAGATCAACTTCACTAGTTATTAAGAAAATGCAAACCCAAACCACAATGAGATACCACCTCGACCCTGTCAGAATGGCTGTTATCAAGAAGACAAGAAATAACAAGTGCTGGAGAGGTTGTGGAGAAAAAGGAACCCTTATATACTGCTGTTGGGAATGTAAATTGGTATAGTCACTATGGAAAACAGTATGAATGTTTCTCAAAAAATTAAAAGTAGAGTTACCATATGAACTAGCAATCCCTCTTCTGGGTATCTACCTGCAAATTTTGAAAACACTTATTCATAAACATACAGTTCTCCATGTTTCTTGCAGCATTACTCACGGTGGCCAAGATATGGAAACACTCAGAGAGTTCTTTGGCAGCTGACTAGATGAAGAAGAGAGCCGCACGTACACATGGGAACACTACTCAGCCGCAGGAAAAGATGAAATGCTGCCCCTGCAGCGACATGCATGGAGCTTGAGGATATCTGCTAAGTGAAGTAAGTCCGATGGAAAACGTCAAGAACCATATGATTTCACTCATATGTGGGATATAAAACAGAAAGCAACAAATGAACAAACAAGACAAATAAAACAAAAATTCACAGACACAGACAACAGTATGGTGGTTAGGAGGGAAGGGGGGGAGGGAGGGAGGGGAAAGGGAGTCACATCCATGGTGACGGAAGGAGACTCGACCTCGGGTGGCGAACACACAGTGATACAGAGGTGATATATTACAGAATCCAGGGGGACACTTGAAACTTATTTTAACTTGTATTAACCAGTTATTCCAATAAACTTAATAAAAAATTCTCTTAAAGAATCTACATCGAATGCCTACAACGCTTCAAGTGTTCAATAAGTGGTAGTTACTAATATTTCTTCTCATGGTGCCAATTTAAATAATTAACATTTCATACAGAATTCCTCAACTCATGTGATACCTCAAAGACTAATTAAAGAAAGGAACCTACCCCCCGCCATCCCTGGTTACTCAAGCCTTCACACATTTGAGGTAACAGTCCTGTGCAGTTAGTTCCCCGATGTGAAAAGAGAAATTATACAGCACATATGATTTTACGAATTCTTTGATCTTTAGAGCTTGGCTAAGCACAGCCAGTTTTGATGAATGGTGTCTTACAGGAGAACCCCATCAGTCCAAGCCCCTTTTAAGTCCTCAGCGTCCACTGAATTGGGAAAACCTGGGAATACTACAGGAGCAAATGAGTTCCATCAGCATCAAAGCTGCGAGATCTTAGGGATCTGCTAACGCAGACGGACAGAGGACAAAATACAGAGGTGAAGGCCCTTTGCAAAATCTAAACTCCCTCCACAGAATGGACTATTATTCAGCGATAAAAATATAAATGAAGCACTTAAACCTGCCACGATATGGATGAAACTTGAAAAAGAACCAGTCACAAAAGGGCAAATATTATGTGCTCCCATTTATAGGAAATGCCAGAATAGGTAAATATATACAGAAAGTAAATTAGTGATTGACTAGAACCCAAGGGTATTGGGGTCAGGGAGTGACAGCTATTGCGTACAGGGTTTCTTTTAAGGAGGAGGAAAATGTTTTAAAATTAAATTGTAATGAAGATTGCCCAACCCTGTGAATATGATAAAATCTTGAACTGCACTGCACACTTTAAATGGATAAAGTGTATGGTATGTGTGGGAATTATATCTCAATAAAGCTATTTTAAAAATCTACCTCATTAACTGATTAGTGGAGCCTTCATAAAAATATAAATGAAGCACTTAAACCTGCCTGTAGAAATGTCCTCTCTGTTAAACACTAAAAAGAAGGACTCAGAGTGCTGCCTTGGGTTTAAAGCTATAAAATATCTTGACTTTGGAAGTATGCTTACCTTGCCTGTGCATCTATTGTCTCCACTTTATTTCAATAATTAATCATTTTAGATAAACTCCAGGGACTGCAAAATATTTACGCAAGGATACAGAAATGCACAGTTTACCTATGCTCAAACTAAATCCTGCAGGTTGCGTTCTTTAGTGCTCCCCAGCAACGACTGGTCTCTATTTAGTACAAATGGACCACCTTTGTTAGCCATATGCTTTTGAGTCCCTGCTACACTGACTTTCAAACAACTGAGGCTCCACTTTCACAGGATCTCTTTGTTCTCCTAAGAAATACAGGAAGAAAGGCATCACAATGACCAGCAAGAGTCTTCCTTACTCAATTGGCTAAACCCATCTGCAAGGGACCTAACGAAATCGGCGTCAGTCATTTGAGTGGGAGTGTTACTGGAGCAAACTAGAGAAGACACAACCTCCCTCTAGATTAGGAGATGAAGAAGATAAATTAAGAGTATGGGCCACATATTGGATGATCTTAAAAATCTAAGAAGACTAAAGAATCTGTAGTCTGGAATATTTTACAGATTGCGAAGCAAACCTGTATTTCAGGGTTTCTACAAGCTTTCGTTTTTAAGTTTAGAAGAGCTTATACCTGATTGACGTGCCAGTTACTGTGGGAAAAGACAAAAAAAATGTGGACCTTTAGCCCCTGCCTCTCATTCCAAAACTCCAAGGAGAAATTAAACATATTCACATAAAAAGACTTAAGAATAACAAAAATAAAAAAATACACTATCAAATCAACACATATTACTAGGTCATACTTAAAATATTCCATTGGTTATGAAGAAGAAGATGTTAAATGGACATTAGTACTAGAAAGTAGGCAATGCCTCCCTAATACTGCCTGCTACTCGCTTTTACTCAAAGCAAGGTGCACAGGTCTCAGTAAGCAATTCTATAGGAGAGAAAACTTACAAATACTCTTTATATATAAAAATTAGGCCCTGGCTGGTATGGCACAGGGGATTAAGCACCAGACTGAGAACCAAAAGGTCACAGGTTCGATTCCCAGTCGGGGTACTTGCCTAGGTTGCAGCCAGGTCCCCAGCCAGGGGGCGTGTAAGAGGCAACTGATTGATGTATCTCTCACACACTGATGTTTCTCTCCTTTTCTTTCTCCTTCCCTTTCTCTCTCTCTAAAAAAAAGTAAGTAAAATCTTTTAAAAAAGAGAAATGTTTAAAAAAGTAAAATGAAATAAAAATTAATTCTAAACTCCTAATTTTGGTTGAACAAAGTATCTACCTATTTTTAATTATAATTTAACCCTGTTTATTCAAGTGTCATCTCTGCTGGTGTGTTTTTCAAATTATTAAGTTCACCCTTCCAACAGATACAAAGAACCTGCTTGAGATGAACTACTCTTAACATGCTTTGTTTCCCAGAGTCCTTGAATTTGGACAAATAAAGTAAGTATTTTAAGATTTAGGCACCACATGTAAGTAATGTTACAAATAACTCGATCATTTCTTCTGCTTAAGTACTTAAAAAAGAGAGATTTTCCAACAATTCAGGGTAAGCTGAACTCAACAATATTTCACTTTATGATCCTCTCTGCTAGATTCCAGTGTTCTAGTTCAAATTTATTTCTAAATCTTTTAGACATTTCCCTTAATTTGTCAAAAACCCTTCCTCTGGGACCAAATCTTTTCAATACAAACATTACCTATGAAATGACAATGTTGCATCTCTTGACTTTTCCTATGGACTGATATAGATGACTTAGTCCAGTTGAGTTATTAGCCCATCAATTTTAGGTATTTTTAAAAAGCTACTAACATTAGTCTTTACTTACAAATTACCAAACTTCATCTGATTGCTGAAACACTGGAGTCTGGTATAACTGTTTCAAAAGTCCACTATCAAGTTTCCCAAACCTCACAACCCATAACTTGGGCAAGCCAATTGTGAAATTATAATATTGATTAAATCAAGTTGAGCACTTCACTGCTTTTGCAAAGACTATTTAAAAAAAAACAGCGGGTGATTCTTAAAAATGAGTACTATAATGTTAATTGCTGCTTCACATAGTGGACAGAGCTCTTACATATCCATCCCTACTTGAGATGTTTTCATTATGTTGCTGCCCCAAAAGTCTATTTAAATGTTTTTGAATAAATAAAGAATATGGAGTCACATTATCTGTGCACCTTACTTGAGCCTAGTCTGAAAGAAAACCCTAAACACCTCAGAACTCAAAAACAATTTTTTAAAAAGCTTGGTGAAGTGAACATTCAGTTATAAAATGGCAGAATAAATAATCACACCAGAGAACGACCACAGCATATCACTTGGCTACATGAATAAATAAATAAAATCTAAAGGAAAGGAAAGGAAAGAAAAATAAAACAAGCGCAAAACTTGCCAGCAGGTAAATTTTTCAACTTCTCCAATCGGACCTTTCTCTTCCATTTTTAAAATTCTCCCCGTGGATGGAACTATTTAGCTCACTTTTTGTGGGAATACTCTTTCCTCCAAGTGTCCATCTGCAAAAAGTACTTCTGATTCCTAACGAAGAGTTAATGTTTTGCAGAAGCAATACTTTACTACTTTTTAGACTCCGGGACAGTTTAGCGAGGATTTTTTTAAATGTAAATTACATGAAATTGGCCAGCTCCAAGTAAGTGGTTCGTTCCAAGGTGCAGAAAGACTTCGTAAATTCTATGTCCTCTTCCTCCAGCCCTCAACCCTGCAAAGTCAACAGAATGCTTTTGCACCCTTAACACTGGGCCAGTGTTCAAACCCAAGGAAAAACTTTATCTTTAAAACACTCAGAGGGAGCGATCCAAGGTGGGTAGAGTGTAACTGAAAAGACGGCAAGGAGACTGACTCTGGGCCATGAACCGGGAATGGCTTAAACGACAAAAGTCCACAGTTCAGATTTCCCCCTCACCTACTAAGTGGCACTTTAGAGTCCCCGCGTTACGCAAGGAACGTATTCAGCCCTTCGAAACTCTACACGTCTAGGCACGTCCCCGATGGCTCAGGGGCCAGGCGGATACGCGAAACGCAGGAGTTTCAGGAAGGAGAATAGAGGAGCTGCGGAAGGCCAAGAGCTGGGCCGGGAACTTGTCAGCGCAGACCAGGCAAGGCTGCAAGCCGCGCGAGCCGCTGCGGGAGCTAGGGAGCCCGCGGCGCTGGGTCTGACTCACCTGCCCATTCACCGAGCGCCGGTCCGAACCCAGGCTCGTGACCCAAACCCCAGGCCTGAAAGGCCGTGAAGAGCAGGTACGAGATGCGCAGGGCCAGGTAGGCCACGGTGCCCGCGCCCACCCAGTACAGGAAGCCGGCGGCAGGGAGAGGGCTCTCCATGGCTTTCAACTAGGCCTCACTATCCTCGTGAATGACAAAAAAACTAATGAATGAATCCTCGAAGAAGCGCCGACCCTGACGGTGAGGACAACTCATAGGCGCAGCTCCGATACCGTTTTGCCTAAAACCCGCCCACAGAGCCATATCCGTGCCACCATTGGTGATCTATTGTTTCCTCTGCGCATAGTGCGTCAGTCATTGGCTAACTCCATTTTCCCTGCCACGCCCACAACCCCCTCCCTCAAGCGCACCAGGCAGTGTTTCCGCTCTAGGGAGGCTGATCACCTGCCAATCAAGATTCAGCCCAGTCTAAACGTCACCAGGCCTCCAGCATCTTTACAGGAAGCGTCTCACCCCACCAAATAACCCAGGTCTCTCATTGGCTGCAGCGGTCCTCGCGATTGCGGAAGACTGCACTCTTATAGGCCAATCAGACCCAGCCTGGTTCGAACTCGGGTTTGAAGAGGGAATGGGATCAGAGAGGCCACTAGTGAATGGGAAGATTGTAGTAAGAAGTAGACGTGGAGCCATGGTTTTATTTTCACCTCTTTATTTAAAGTACTTTGTCACTGTTAAATGTGCTGTTATTGTTCCCATAAACTTGTCCAGATAAAGTCTTGGATCTTCTGTTTCTATGCCTTCCCCACATTACCCCTTCGCTGTGGTGACACTTATTGAGGGCCTGCTAAATGCCACTGCCCCCTCCCGCGCTGAGCATTAAACAATATAATTTCCCAAGTCTTGAAGTTCAAAGCAAATGGCTTCATGGAGACAAATAACTCATACACTATGACACAGCTGTGAAAGGAATGAAAAATATAGGAACGCAGGTTGATGGATGCCATGCTTTACCTGGGCCATTTAAAGGATGATAGAGATTTTTCTTTTACTTTCTTTTTTTTATTTCTTTGCTGCTGCTGTTGATGTTGTTGGAGGGAAGTGGGTTGTGAGGGGGCCACCAAAGTGTACATTCCAAGAAGTATGAGAACTACCTCAGCAAAGTTGCAGAGGAGTACACCTTAAGGTAAATTTAAGAAATTGTTCAATGCAATAACATGCTTCACAATTAGTAAAGATTTTATTTTTTCTTTCCCAAGGGAGGGAAAAGGCTAGGAGCGGAGAAAAGCGCCAGCACCAGCCCTGAGGGGTTAAGGCTTTGAGGTGTTATTAGGTAATGGGGTGGTGGTAGAGCAGGATGTATCAATTACATGCAACTTGTTTGGTGTTACCTTTGAGTCTGATATGTTCTGTTTCAAATCCCAGAGCCTCTGCACCTTCAGGGCACTTTCAGTAATTTTCTAGTCCTGAGGATAAAAGCTCATAAAACCAGTAGGGTCAGTCATGCTTGGGGATCTAACCAGTTCTGAGAAAGAAGGCCTGAGAAAGTGGCTTTTGTCCTATTATATTTGGGCTCATATAAGTTACGTAAATTTTTTTCTGTATCTCTTACCACCTAACCCCCAATCTTTCCCCACTGTCTTTTAAGGAATAGAGCCAAGAAACAAATGGAGTCACTATGGTCAAGATGCCAAATTACTAAAACCAAGTAGGTTGAAGCATGTGGAAACAATTCTATTCCCATTTTAACTGGACCGAAAACTTAAATTTGCAACTGCCCAGTCCTGTGTCAATGCATGAATGTATGTCACGCCTCTGGCTAACCCTCTGATGACTCCCTGAAGGACTAAGGAGAGAATGTTCATGTGTCCAGACTGCCTGACAATCCATTTTTCAGGTCACTACTCATCTAGAGGATTATCATCTTGGACCAATCCAGAGGCTAAGAATGCAGGACTGATTCTTCTTAAGAATGTACTTTTTACTATAAGAACTCTTAGCTTTTCTTTCTTCTTTGTGTAAGAGGGTGCAGCCAGGGGGGCTCCCGAAGAAGGATTTGTGATGGGGTCCAGAACTCAGGGTGTCCAGGAAATATTAAAAATATGGGATGTCCTCACCCCCACAGATCTGAGCTGGGGGATGGGACACATGGAACAGGGCCATTGAGAGTTGTTTTGCATAGCAACAATCTTGCAAATAACCTCAGGCATGGTCATTTAACATATCTGTAAGTTTTAATTGGTTTCATGGATATGTTAAATAGCTGTGGCTATGCTTTGAGCCAGGGGGTGGGAGTGACTTCCACCCAGGATGTAACTGGGAGGCAAATCCCCCTGGTTACAGCACCTGCGTGAGAGCTTGGAGAAGATTGGCTCCATGCCATGGGGCCACTCCTTCCCGGACTTACTATGGCAGCCAAGAAAGGCTGGAAAAATACGGGAATGCTGGCAGGTATAACTGATTGTGGGAGGAATCAGAAATGGGGCTGCAGAGGAAAATTGGGGCTGGGATTTAAACCCAGGCATGCAAGCCATGCTGGAGGGTTGGGATCACATGGCTTCGGAAGCAGGAGAGACCTTGCTGGGAAGGCAAGGGGTGAAAGGACTCTCTGGTGGACCATGAGAAGGTGCCACGTGGTTTTGGATTAACTGGAGATTGTGGCTGCCACACAGCTGACAGTGCCAGGAACAGAGGGGCTACCTGAGCCATGGACTTCTACTTCTTTTCCTGAGATACAGTACCCCAGACTGGGCAGAGGGAGAAGGAAGGACTGTGTGCATCTGTGGGTATTCTAAAGGACTTTAGTATTTTAATGAAGACATTAAGTCATTACTCTAAGTCTGTACAACTTTTTGAATAAATAATTCCTTTCTTTTTCACCAATTTCTGGCATTGAGAGACATCTTTCCCTGGTGGCGGGCAAGGCGAACCTAGTACGGGGTGGGGGGATCCCCAGAGCACAAGGCGGGAGATCCATTCAGTAATAGTATTTTGTTCCCCTCCCTCCCCCAGGTCTGTTCTGTAACATTTGGGACACTCTGGAGATGGCCCAGTAGTTTCCAGTTTGCAAAGTCTAAGACCCTTGAATAAATCTGTCATTTATTTCTAGCCAAGGCCTCCAGACTCCTTTTGAGTTCATTTGATACTTACCAGATTCATTAAGCATAACCCTAAGGCTATACTGTTCTTCATAAACTGTCAATCATCAGTTTATGAACCTAGCAGAATTCAGCCATACAAGTTGAGCTGGCACGATATTTTGTTTCAATTGAATTTGATACCTTTGGCTGGGGCTGCCTCTGCAGTTCAGCTAAAGTCCCACCACTCCTCTGACTCACTGTCTCCCCCCTTTGCCTACAGTAGAGCCCCAAGTTTATATATCCTAACTTATAATTATTGCTCACCACCAAAGGGCACTCCAAATATCCAGTCCCATTCTCCTTGGAATAGGTTGGGAGAAAGGGGAGGGAGATCCTATAAATTAAAAATACATATTTTTGTTGCATTGGTATGCATGACTATGGGAACAATACACTGTGAATCTGTAGGATCTAGAACAGTGTCTGGGACAAAGAGACCCTCAATAAATGTCTGACAAATAAGGAGAAGTGAAGATTAAGTCAACAATATTATTGTGCTCTAATTATGTACCAGTAACTGAGCTAGGTACCAGGTATGCAGTGGTGAGCAAATGGTCAATTTCTAGTCCCCATCCTACTGTACAGTTCTACACTGGGCAGCCATTGTTTTCCTCAACAGCTGCTGCTTCTTCCTAGAGTCCTTTCCTGGCCCCTCCTTGTGCTGGCCTCTAAATAATGCAGCGCCCCTGGGCTCAGACCCCAGCTCTCCTTACTTTTCTACACAGTCTTCCTACATGATTTTATCCAGTCCCTTGGTTTTAAATATCAAATGCAAGCTGACAACTTCCAAATGTCTTTGGCCAGGCTCTATTTCTGCTCAGGGACATGTGTGTGTATATATCCACCTGCCTACTCAACATCTCCACTAGATGTAAAGTAGAAATAAACATCTCAAACTTAACATGCTGAAAACAGAACTCCATCGCTACCCACAGATACCTCTCGCCTTCCCATCTCCATTAAAGGCACCACTATTCACCCTCCCCCCCTTTTAATGTTTTATTGATTATGCTATTACAGTTGTCCCATTTCCCCCTCTTTGTTCCCCTCCGCATATTTACCCCCCTTTTTAAGATCTAAAACCTAGGGATCAAGCTTGACTCTTTTCTTTCCATTACAATCCCATGTCCAATTCTTCAACAAGTCTTGTTCACTCTACCTCTAAAATATATCTTGCCTGGCCACTCCTCCCCACTCCTGCTGCTACTAACCAAATCCAAATCACAAGCATTCCTGGCCTGGAGTATGGCAATGGCCTCCTAAGTGGTCTCCCTGACATCTGGCTTAGGGTTGGTTTTCCGTGAAGCAACTAGAGTGTTTATTTATTTTTAAAGTAAATATTATTTTTCCTGCTCACATGCCTTAAGGACTTTATATCACATTAAGAACAAAGTCCTATAAGACTAGTTTATCTGCCCTGACCTCTCCAGCAGCATCGCCCACCCCATCCTGTGCTCACCTGATTCCAGCTACGCTTCTTGCAGTTCCTCAAATAAGTCAAATTCATTCCATTCTCAAAGCACTTCCACTTCCTGTTCCCTCTCCTTCGAACCCCTTGCCCTGTGCACTCCTTTGTATTACTTCCCCTATATCACCCTCCACCTGAGAGTGGTTTTCTCTGATTGCCCCACACAAATATCCCAAATACCCTCCACTCCTTTGCCCTGTTGCTCCTTATCCTTTTACCCTAATTTGTTTTTCTCATAACACTTAATGCTTTTGAATTGTTTTTTCGGGTTTTGTCCATCTTCCCAACAGATCGTTTCCTGTGAACAGGGATGTCTCCTTGCTCACTGTTGTATCTTCACTTAAGATGCACACCAAGAGTGCCTGAAATTTAGCAGGTATGCAATAAATGCCCTTCGAATGAATGAATAATGGAAGAATAAATGACAATAATCTGATGGGAGGGACAAACATCTGACAGATTATATGATAAGAAGCATAATAATTATGAAGAAGAAAAGAACAGGACTGAAGGAAAGAGTGAAGGGAGAGCCTAATGCAGATGAGGTGGGAAGGCTACACTGCCAGGCCTCTCTGAGGAAGTGGCCTGTGAGCTGGAGTCTAGGGATAAGTGGGAACTAATCTGGCAAAAACTAGGGTGGATAGCGGAGAGGAGAGAGCAACAAATACTCATCCACAGTTCTGTTGTGGTTTTGAAAAATACGCATATGTACCTCTAGCATTTACCACATCCTCTGACATAAATTAAAAAGGCACACAAATAATTGTTGATTTTTAATTTTTTAATAAATAAGGACAGCCACCGTAGAAATGGACTTTCCATGGATGTTAGAATTCACATTGAGTGTGTTATTTTAGTCAAAGGAATAGTAAAGACTGAAAACATCTCTTTTTGGTATCCATTCTTTTTCTATAAAGTTCGGGCACTACCCATGCATGCAATTAACACGAATAATCTTTATGAAAAATGCATTACTTAATTCTGATCATCTCAGCCTTCTTTTAGCAATAACTATTCTGTTAACTGAAAGAAAACAATAGCGACTTCATAGAGTGAAATTGTATGAGCCAGAGTTAAGTTTTATGGGTTCAGATGGTCACACATTTTTGGAATTGAACAAAAGTCCTTTGTCTCTGGCTGAATTTTATGAATCACTAAAAATTCTAATGCATATGAGAACCTATCATGATGCCTTATTCCTATTGAGCATATTCTGTGCTAAAATTTACCATATAGACCAAGGCTCCTAGAAACTGACAGAGCCATACTAAACAAACACATAAAACCATGAATAGCTTTCCCAAGAGCAAGCAATACCCAAAACCTTTTTCTTTTGATGTCAGGTAAATCTGGGACCAAATCCTGATTCTACCTCTTATTAACTATATGATTTTGTTGTCATTTAGCTACTAAATGTTCAAATTCCACATTTGTAAGATGAGCGTTCTTACTTAAACATTTGGCAGATAGATATTATGTCCCATGGGGTAGGTACTACTCTTATCCCCATTATATAGATGAGGAAACTGAGGCTTAAACCATTAGACAGTAGGTGGCAGAACTGGATTTCAACTAAAAGGGTGTGGTTATGAAATCATGTTTCAAGAACTGGCTCAAAGAAGGCAACATAAAAAATGGCTAAGGGAGAGAAGAGCTTCTAGAAATATTTGTTTGTTATGCAAATAACATACTCAGACACAACCACTTTGGAATTCAGTCTCATTTATTTAAAAGATAGTTCAGAGAAGCCTTTAATATGGAAAAATGGGCACGAACAATATTGCATCACATTAGTATACAAATGTTCCTATTTAACTTTAAATTCATTTCCAATATTTCAGTGACTTGACTTTCAGATCAGATTTTCATGATGAAATCAGGAGTTATTCAAAGGAATGAAAGAAAATCTCAAAATTAGGGAATTTCACAGAAGTGAGAAATTTTTAAGAATACCGGTACAACAGAGCTGAATCCTTCATTCGACTGTACAATAAAACTTAGATATTTTTAACAGTCTGGTCTTCTCTCTCAGGTTCGTTTAAACACAGCTCAAAATATTGCACTTGAGCTCTTCGTTAAGTTCAGTTGAGAAGGTGTTCAATCCTGGCTTAAATAAAAAAAATAATGCCTTGAGAAACAAATGAATTGAAAAGAAACAATTTTTTGGCATTAGAAATTGTGTAGTTTCTAAAAGTTAATATTTCATTTCTTTAACAAGCTCTAGTACCATAGAAATGAACATTAACATTTATCATGCTTCAGCATTATATTATCATTTTCAAAGTGACTTCACATGCATTATCCCACCCAAACATCATAACAGGATCCCCATTTTTCCAGCACGGAAACTTTAAGATGAACTTCATGCTTAAGAATCACTCTGGTGCAGGAGGCGTAGTTGTAAAACCAAGGCGTCTGCACTAAAATCCAGGGCTCTCTTTACTCTATCACAGGGGCGTCAAACTCATTTTCACCGGGGGCCACATCAGCCTCGCGGTTGCCTTCAAAGGGCCGAATGTAATTTCAACTCCTTAACAGTTAAGGAGTAGTTACGCTTATACAGTCCTAAAATTATTTTGGCCCTTTGAAGGCAACCGCGAGGCTGATTGGCCCTCCCCGTGAAAATTAGTTTGACGCCCCTGCTCTATCGCCTACTTTATAAGAAGTTGAACTCACATTTTATGGCCCATCCTGTAAACATATAAAACTAAAACTGGTCATTTTGAAACAACTATTTAAAAATATAATGTTTTATTTTTTATTTTCAATAGCTCACAGAAGTATTGGGTTGGCCAAAAAGTCCTTTCAGTTTTTTCTGTAAAATAAGACACCTTTTTCATTTTCACCAACAACTTTATTGATTTGGATATTTTGAGTATGTCAGCTATCTCCTGCTATTGGCTTCCTTAGTGGGTAGAATTCACGGGTGCTGCTAAACATCTTCCAGTGCATAAGACAGCCCCACAGCAAAGAATTATTTGGCTAAAATGTCAAGAGTACCAAGAAACTTCGCAAACCATTTTTGACAAGTTCAACCAGTCACAGCACCTTTTCCATACACGGCACAAATCTTTTCTGCCTTTCAGTTGCGTTGTTACCTTTCTTGCAATAAGAAAGCATAATACGCCAAAAAATGTTGCATATCTTCTTCCATCTTCAATATTGGAATGGTTACCCCCAAATTCACCAATTTTAGATATCCCACGTAGCAATATTTTTGCTGATATATCTCCTAGGGCAAGGGAAATATAAGAAAAATAAACAAATGGGACTACATCAAACTAAAAATCTTCTGCACAGCTATAGAAACCATTGTCGAAATGAAAAGAGAACCAACGGTTTGGGAGAACATATTTGCCGATGATACATTGGACAAGGGTCTGATGTCCAAAATATACAAAGCGCTCATATGACTCAACACCAGGAAGGCAAGCAATCCAATCAAAAAATGGGCAAAGGACCTGAACAGACACTTCTCCAAGGACAACATACAGAGGGCCCAGAGACATATGAAAGGATGCTCAGCATCACTAGCCATCACAGAGATGCAAATTAAAACCATAATGAGATACCACTTCACATCAGTCAGAATGGCCACCATAAACAAAGCAACAAACAATAAGTGCTGGAGAAGTTGTGGAGAAAAGGGAACCCTAGTACACTGTTGGTGGGATTGCAGACTGGTGCAACCTCTGTGGAAAACAGTATGGAATTTCCTTAAAAAAACTAAAATGGAACTGCCTTTTGACCCAGCAATTCCACCGCTGGGATTATACCCTAAGAATCCTGCAAATACTATTCAAAAGAACCTATGCACCCCAATGTTTATAGCAGCACAATTTTTAATAGCCAAGTGCTAGAAACAGCCTAAGTGCTATCAGTAAATGAATGGGTCACAAGACTGGTACATTTACACAATGGAATACTACACAGCAGAAAGAAAGAAGGAGCCCCTACCCTTTGTGACAGCATGGATGGAACTGGCAAGTATTATGCTAAGGGAAATAAGCCAGGCAGTGAAAGACAAATACCATATAATCTCACCTATAGGAGGAATCTAATGAACAAAATAAACTAACAAACAAAATAGAGCCACAGGCGTGGAAACATGGGACACACTGACAGTGACCAGAGAGGAAGGGGACAGGGGATGATGGTGGAAACAAGGGGAAGGGACTAGACAAAGGGCATGTATGAATGACCCACAGATACGGACAACAAGGTGGAGATTGACTAAGAGAGCAGGGGGTGGGCAGAGGAGGACAAAGGGGGAAAAGTTGGCACAACTGTAATGGAGTAACAATAAAAAAATGATTTAAAAATATATACAATAAAAAAATCACCAATTTTATTATGTTGTTTTTTTTTTAATGCATGCTGTTATGACATCTGTCACAACACAATCTAACAAAATTGTTTTGGCCCTGACTGGGGTGACTCAGTGAACTGAGCGCCAGCCTGCAAACCAAAAGGTCACCGGTGCGATTCCCAATCAGGGCACATGCCTGGGTTACAGGTCAGGTCCCTGGTGGGAGGGCATGTGAGAGGCAACCACACATTGATGTTTCTCTCCCTCTCTTCTCCCTCCTTTCCCCTCTCTCTAAAAATAAATAAAATCTTTAAAAAATTGTTTTGAATGAAGTGTATGACAGCTAAGCACAAGTAGAGCCATCATACAGAAAAAAACTAAACTAACATTTTGGCCAACCCAATATATAAAGTGAAAAAGTATCCCACCCCATTTCTTATTCCTGTATATTGCAGCCGGCAATTTGGTGTGCATCCTTCCATTTCTTCTTCTGGTAAGCATAAAACTATATGATATACACAGATACACACACACACACACACTTGTTTTTAAAGTAAAAGCTGGGATCATACAAATGTAACCTGACAACTTTCTCCTGTCAACGTACCCCTGAAACTACGACAGTGAAACCTTGACATGTTGCTGTCATACATTAACTGGATTTCAGTGCGGCACCAGCCCGTCCGGCCGGTGATCATCCCAACAGCCTTACCCAAACTACTTTCACTTAAAAAAACCTGAGTCATTGTCAACAAAACAGCTTAAAGCTAGGTAAAAGGGAAGGTAAACCGGTATTCGGGCAACATCATACGTCCAGCCAAAACTAACAAAACTTTAGGAATATTGTGCAAGGAAGCTTAAGGTAGATCGCACAAGTGAATTTCAGAAGTCTTTCTTCACCTGAATGTTTACTTTAGCAATAGACTCAGGATTTGCTCTCTTTACTCATACATTCTTCCTAAACTTTGTAGCTAGTTTAATTTCTATTGCTTTGCTTGGTTATTTTCTCTTTTCCCTTTATTATATTTGTATGTATATTTGATATATACAAAAATTACATGAAAAACATTAGTTGTAAAGCATAATGTAATGAATAACCATCAATTTACCACCTAACTCAAGAACCAATCACCAAGAACCCTACCTATCCCACCCTACAGAGGTAAGCCAGTCCTAAATGCTGTGTATTATTCTGCTGCTTCTAAATGTATATACTTAAAGGAAAAAGGACTCATGGACACGGACAACAGTGTGCTGATTGCTGAGGGGAGGGGGGTATAAGGGGAGTAGATGGTTATAGAGAAAAAAATAGCAAAAAAAAAAAAAAAACCCAACAAAAAAAGTGATGAGTTACACATAAAAAAATAAAGTATATATAATATATATACTTTTTCTATACATGCGTATTAAATATATGGAATCAGAAATTTATTTGTTTAGTTTTGCTTATTCTTGAATTCTACTAATAACCATAATATAGTGGATGCTGAAGTAAGCAACTCCTCCTCCGGGACCAGGACCTTCACTACCCGTTTGCAGACAGTGCCAGTTGCTAAGGGATCGAGGCTGAGGCCCTCTAAGGAAATCGTCCTTGGCCAAAGGGAGCTGCTTCGCCCCTTCTGTCTCCAATGCCTGGTTGATACAGGAACACAGGAGCCTGCTCCATTTATCTCACTTATGGACATCTCTGAAAGGCTACTCTAGCCGAGAGCTCCTTATGGGATCAGCTGAGGCTTTCATTATAATTGCATTGTAATTCAGCTTGTCCCTCAGCTTAGCCCTGCTTCCCTCACTCCCTTACTCATGTTCCCCAAAGCAGTTCATGAATAGCCCCTCCAAACAAATCTCAATCTCAGGGTCTGTTCCATGGGAAATAGGACTATTGTGGGTTGCACTGTGTCCCCTCCAAAAGTTATGTTGAAGTCCTAGCCCCCAGCCACTGTGAATGTGGCCTTATTTGGAAATTGGGTCTTTTTTAAACAAAATTTTATTATTATTCAATTACAGTTGTATGCCTTTTCTCCCCATCCCTCCACCCTACCCTGGAAATTGGGTCTTTGCAGATGTAATCAAGTTAACACGAGGTCATACTAGAGGAGGGTGGGCTTCCAATCCAATAACTTTGTCCTTATAAGGAGAGGGAGTCACACACAGAGAAAGAAGACAGTCATGTGAGGCAGGAATATAATGATGCACCTACAAGCCAAAGAACGCTAAGGACTGCTGACAACCACCAGAAGCTGGAGGAAGCGAGGAACGATTTTCCGTAGATCCGTCAGAGGGAGCGTGGCCCTGCTACCACCTGGATTTTGGAATTTCTAACCTCCGGGACTGTGACAGCAACCCTAAGAAAACTCATGCACGGACCTAAGACCCACACTTGGGTAGTCTTCTGGGACTTGCTCTTCTTATTCACCATGTTTTAAGAATAAATCATGGTGTTTATTGTAACCATTGTTCTCCATTTCTTATTTTCTTCAGTATCAATGGCAATAACTCATCAGAGATGTGTTAATAATATATACGTGGAAAAAAACTATTCTTCTTAAATGACTATGTCTCTGTTTTCGGATATAGTCTTATGTTTCTTTATTTCACGTATTTCTAATTTTTTGGAGAAAAGTTTCTATATAAATTTTAAAACTCATTACATATCTATCTTTGTATGTGTATATTTCATTAGGCAGAATAATGACCCCCTCAAAGATATTCGCATCCTAACCACTGGACCCTGCGAATGTTACATGGCATATCGTGATGATGTGTTAAGATGAGGAGACGATCCAGGTGAGCCTAATCACTTGGGTGCTTAAAACTGGAGAGCCTTTCCAAGTTTTAGTCAGAAAGGGAGATGGGACTGTGGGAGAATGGTCCGGAGGTGTAAGGTTGCTGACTTTGAAGATGGAAAAGGAGGTCCATGAGCCAAGGAGGGTGGGCAGCCCCTAGAAGCTGAAAAAGGCAAGGAAACAAATTCTTCCCTAGACCCTCCAAAAGGAATATTTTGATTAGTCCAGTGAGTCCCACATTGTAATTCTAACCGATAGAACTATCAAATAAGAAGTGTGTTGTTTTAAGCCACTGATTTGCGGTCGCCTGTAATGGCAACAGAACCAATACTATACATGCGTGTGCATGGGTGTGTCCTAAGGAAGCACGAAAGCACGAAGGTCCGTCCTATACCAACCATACTTTTAGGCACCTTGGAATTCTGTTTTTCTTATTCATATACTCATGGTAAACATATAGTAAGCTATCAGTAAGTATTTACTAAATGAATGAGTGGATTATTATTGTAGAAGGGAAGGGCAAAAATTAGTGGTAGGGAGAATAACTTTCAGTTGAAAAAGAAAATCACTCACATTTTGAAAGCTGTATAGCTTATCTGTTGGCTCTGCTTTTCTCTTAAGTTATAATTCATGGATGTTTCCTTTATGGAAACAAGAATTAAAATTGTATAACAATGGAAAGAAGCCACACTTTATTATCTCAACAAGCCCAAGTCAGGTTTTCCCACAAGGGAAAAGCAAGCTTTTGAAAACAGTGTGTTAAAGCAGGATTAGTTGGTTACTCTTGTCATGCCGTCTGGGCTTGTCTGATAGGCCTACCAACTTCACTGTTACCTCTTACTCAAGAGTAATTGGATTTTAGGAAAACTACCTCACGTTACCCAATTTATAGGGAATGTTGAAAAACCGACATACAGGTTATGCCTCTGTGAAACAGCATTAGTGACCTGTGTTCACATCATCTATATAAGGGGTCTCAACATATTTTCCTATCTCTAACCCACTTCTATTTTTATTTTACATTATAAGAATTTTAATGAACCTCCCAAATCTTCTTTGAAACAAGGTAGAGGGATGAAGAAGTAAATAGCCCCCTGTTTTAGCCCCCAGGTGTTGAGCAAAACAGATGGGAAGAGCATGCCCAAAAGCCGTATGGGTAAGGAGCTCAGGGAGAAGGAAAGAGAAGCGTGGCTAGAGCAGAAGGGAAGTGGAGGAGAAAAAAGAATGAAGGAGAAGAGGTCTCAGGTGGCTGCAGGCTGCATACAACACAAAACCTTGGCATACAGTAAGCTAAATTTACTTCTCACTCCCACAGCCATGGGTTGACCAGGGTTCAGCCAATAGAAGGCGGCATCAGCTGAGCTTTACTCCGGGCCATGGGCTGGGCTTGTCCACTCTGTTTTTCAGTCATCTGGGATGATCCATGTCAGAAAACAACTCTAAGCAACTCATTATCATATCTATTGCAAATTATTTCATCGACAGGATCTTCTTCATCAGTAATGTAAGGCAAAGAACAAGCCCAAGGTTGTATTGGACAATTCTGGCATTTAGTTAGCTCACATGTAAAATAGGGATGGCAAATGATGCCTCCCTCTCAGAGAAGACAGAAGTGACAACCAGGACACCCGAGGAACTTCCTGGACTTAACACTTCCAATGGTGAACAGATTGCTAGTTTCACCCCATCCTCATCAGTTATTATTAGTAGTTATCATTAACCTTTTCTCTTCATCAGTCCTTCAGGTGTAAAGAATTAATTATATCATTTCCAGATGTGTGTTTTCCAAAACAACCAAGCAATTACATTAACTCCATTCTGAAACTATCTACCTGGAGCCAGCATCAAATCCCACAGGCTTAGTCCTGCAAGACGGCCCCCAATGCAGATGCCAATTGCAAGTCCAGGTTGTTGCCTTGTGATCGGCTGGCTATAAATCAGAGGTTTCCACAACTTCCTCCATGGGTTTTATAGATTTGCTAGAGTGGCTCATAAAACTCAGGGAGTTTACATACCACCTTACCAGTTTACTATAAAAGGACGTAATTCACGAACGGCCTGATGGAAGAGATACGAGGGTTGGAGGGGCTGTGAGCCAGAAACAGTGGATGAAGACCAAATATATGTTTCTCGTTGTAAATCACAACATCGGGTATTGTTTTAATTTGCATTTTTTGAGGCTGAAGTTTTCTTCATGTGTTTATTTTCCATTTGCATGTTTTGTTTTGCACACTGTTCATTTATTTTGCTTAATGATATATTTATCTTTTTGCTAATGATTGGTAAAAGGTTACCATGAGGTTATTTGGATAAAGTTATTAACCCTTTTCAAATGCATTTACCATTTTATTATGGATAATTTCAAACATAAAAAGGTAGACAGAATAATATAACAAACTCCCACACATAATGAACTTCTATAAATATCAACACATGTCCATTCCTGTCTCACCTATACCGCTATCCACTTCCCCTTCCCTGACTTAGAGGCAAATCCCAGAAAACATGTCATTCTATCTGTAAATATTTCTGCATGTATTTCAAAAATTATACTGGCTCTCTTTTTAAAGATTTTATTTTTAGAGAGAGGGGAAGGGAAGGAGAAAGGAGAGAAACATCAATGCGTGTTTGCCCCTCACACGCCCCCTACTGGGGACCTGACCTGCAACCCAGGCATGTGCCTTGACTGGAAATCAGACTAGCAACCCTTTGGTTCTCAGGCCTGCACTCAATCCACTGAGCTACACCAGCCAGGGCTATACTGGCTCTTTTTTAACTATAATACCAATATCTCACCTAAGTGTTTACTAATAGTTCCTTTATACCATCATATATTTCCAAGTTTTTAATTGGCTTATTAATGTCTTTTAAAATACTGTTCTTTTGGCCCTGGCCGGGTAGCTCAGTTAGTGAGAGTGTCATTCTGATACTCCAAGGTGTGATCCCTGGTCAGGGCACATACAAGAATCAACCAATGACTGCATAAATAAGTGGAACAACAAAATCAATCTCTCTTTCTCTCTCTCCTAAAACCAATAAATAAATTAAAAGAAAATGCAATTTCTTTGCAATTATTGATAAATAATTGATTAAAGTGCTTTAATTTGAAGCACCTGGAAATCGCACACCATCTCTTTTTCTCTTTCCTTAAAAAAAGTTTTTTTTCCCATTGACAGTTTATTTATTTATTTATTTAGAGAGAGGGGAAAAGAAGGAGAAAGAGGGGGAGAGAAATACCAATGTGTGGTTTCGTCTTGAGTGCCCCCTGCGGGGGACCTGGCCTGCAACCCAGGCATGTGCCCTGACTGGGAATCAAACTGGCAACCCTCTGGTTCGCAGACCTGTACTCAATCCACTGAGCCACACCAGCCAGGGATCTTTTTTCTCTTTCAAAGTTTCAAAAATACATACATGAAAGATTCATCAAATTGAAAACATTTCAATGAACTGGAAAACCAAAGAAAGTAGGATTACATGAAAAATATGTTTACTTTGATTAAGTCAGCTGCAAAAATGGCTAACTTGCTCACAATACAAAGAGCTACTGTAAATGAGTTGTGAAAAACAGATGTAAAATCAGTGAACTAGATTCGCTACAATAATGAAATCATCAGTAACATCTACAAAACAAGTGTATTTAGGATACAACATTCCACCTCCTGAATACTGCGGGGAAAAGAAAAAGAATATGTGAATCCCCTAACGGTGATATACCTCGCCTCCTTCCCAGAGCACAGAGCAAGCGGTCCTGACAACGGCGGGGCACAGTGGAAGGAGCTGCTCACGGTTCCAGCACGCCTGTATCAGACGAGATTCCGAGATGAAGAAAAGACATGGGTGCAAACGTCAGTAGCCCCGAGACACTAATCGTCTGGAGATAACATGCTGTAATTCTAGTTTTAGTTTGGGAGGAATGACACATACGCAAGACATGAATTGTTTTAGGACTCTCTTTTCTACTTCCAATCCATACACTGTCTCTTAGACATTCCTCCCTTCGAGTTGTCTCATTCATAGCTATCAATGTGTTCCACATTTTACCATATGTGTATATTTGTGTGTTTATTGAGGATACGAATGAATAGTCTTTCTGTAAGTTCCTTAATACAGGTGTCCTCTCGCTCCAGTTGATAGAGAGAACACAAAGCCCAATTTAAGTATTTCCACAAGTTCCTCATAAATAAGCTGCTTACTCATCATTTCATGAATGAGACATTTTAATCATTAAAATGGGAATGTTAAAAAGACTTTCTACCAAAACTGAGAATATTTCTTATTCATACAAAATGTTTAATAAACTTGACTTAACACAAAAGACCCAGTTAATAGAAATCCAATTAACTGCAAATTTGTAGAGAAAACAACAAAAACAATTTGTGGACAAGATAATTTTTGAGTACAGGTTTCCAAGTCTATAGAAAACACGATCTAAAATGTTTGAATGCTACCGCTAACAACATTTTTCTTCTTTCAAAAAGTTAACTGATATTGAAAAATATATCCACTTCTTTTAAAAGTTCTCTTTCCTGTGTAGATACTTGATGTTTCAGGGCCTGTTGAAGCTGGAGGTGCAAAGCTAGAGATCTGTGAATTAACCCATTCTTGCTTTTAATCGTGAAGCCACCAAGATTGACGCTAATGAAAGAATTTCACAGGCCGTTCATTCCCCCACTGAATGCGTGTTCAAACGCTATTCAGATGGCTTATTTTTACTTTCCCTGCCTCAAAGGAGAACTATTCAATAGTCCACCTGGTCCCGAACTCCTGCTCTGGGGCTGCCCACCCAGCAGATGGAAAATGGAACCTGCACATGGTAGATGGACTGAGATACTTGATCCCTTCCGTACCCCTGGAAAGGTACTGTGGGTCCGTGTTTAACTCCAATTTTGCCCGTGTTGAAATTTCACTTCACCTTTCTTCTGACTTGAGATACAAACACTTAAGTATCCATTTAATCTAATTTAGGGAGATGTTTTATAAGTCTAAGCTAAGGGCTTCAGCTTGGGGATTTGTCTAAAATTTTAACCTCTTCCATATCCAATGAGAAGAAAATAACTATATATGGGGCTAACAGATTTTCAGATCTCAGTTGCATAGTGCCATAAAAATCCTACTTGCTCCTCATTTATCAATGAGTAAACAAGTTTTCATTCTATTAACTGTCAGTTTTAAAATAAAAACAAAAAGCAACCCCCCCCCCAAAAAAAGAACCACACTACAGTGCATACTAAGTTACAACCTAGTTTTTTACTGAAAATGGTAAACATTTTTCCAAGTCATATTTTCTACATAATGTTTAACGGCTTGACAGATTCCATGTATGAATATATCATAGATTTAAACAATATTCTATTCCTGAGTATTTAGTCTTAATTATGTAGCTATTATAAATAATGCTGAAACAAACATTCTAGTGTATTTATACACATCTCTGATTATTTCTTTATATTAAATTCTTAGAAATGTAATTACTGAGTTAAAAAGCATAAGTACTTTGTCTTTTTTCTTAGTCCATCTTATTAGGGATCATTTAAAAACAATTCACAACTTTTAATTTTAGTGTTTAATGAGTTTTGATAAATGTCAGCCAAAAAAGTTACCATGTGACGTGAACAAAAAAAAAAGGTTTAGGCTATAATAAAGAATAAAAAGCATTTACTTGAGCAAAAAGTTTTGGGAGACAGAGATGCAAGTAGCAATCCAAAGTGTGGTTTGGAGAGAAAAAAGAAAGACAAGGATTGTAAAGGCAAAACCACAGAATATAATTCTTTCATGCAAACGAGGGACTGCTGGCATGGTCAGTTCCAATAAGCAAAGGAGAGAGACAAAAACTACAAGGAAGTTAAGTCATGTTTGTCCACGCGGCAGTTCCAGGACGCTCAGGGCTCAGCCTTGAGCTGAGTTTAGCAAGTGATTTAGCAAATTCACAGTAGCTCAGGGAACTGAGGCACAAGCTGTGCATACGACACATAGGTCCACTACCCTAACAGCCTCCGGACTCTATTTTAAGTGACTCTCTTAACAATGCTTGTTCTGGTTTTTTCACTATCAGTGTGTACAGTTGCATAACTACCACCATCAAGGTACACATTTCCATCATCTTCATGTTTCCTCCACTTCTTTATTGTCAATCCCCTCCCTAAACCTTCCCCCATTGTGACCACTGATTCTGCTACTATCACTAAAACCGTATCACTGTCGTCTTGCCTTTTCTAGAAATGCATATAAATGGACTCATACAGTATGTGGTTTTTTTGTGTCTGGCTTCTTTAATTTATCCATGGTCTGTGTACTGGTAGACTGGCCCTTCTTATTGCTTACACTCCAATTGATTATCCGTTCTTCAGCTGATGAACATTTGGGCTCTTTCTCATTTTTCACTATTATGAATAAAGCAGCTGGGACACATTCATATATGTCTTTGTGAGGACAGATGCTTTTATTTCTCTTGAGTAAATAATACTGAGGAGTGGGATTGCGGATTACATGGTGTTTAACTTAATAAGAAATTGACAAACTCTTTGCCAAAGAAGCTGCGTCATTTCGTTCCGTGTCTTCACCACCACTGGGGAGTGTCAGCCTTTTTTATTTAGGGGGTATGTTGTAGTATCTCAACGTGGCTTTAATTTGCATTTCCCCAAGGAGTAAAGATATGAGCATTTTTTTATGTGCTTATTGAGAATCATTTCTCATTTTGTGAAGTGTCTGTTACAGTCTTGTAGGGAATTGGCGGGATTTGCAGGCTGATCAAGGAAAAAGATACAAACACAAGAATCACGAACACACAACAATCCAAAAGGGCAACACTTGGACAGGGTTGCATGAAGCCCCTTGTAGCATGAGACTGTCTGAAGGCTTATGGAGAACGGGTAACCACCCGGAAGGGGAGGAGAGCAACAGAACTCCCTGTGGCGAGCGGAGTCAGACAAGGTCTCACGTATCTGGGTGATACACTCCAGAAGCATAGCAGGGAGTCTCAGCATCAGAGAGCTTTGAAGGGCAGCAGCAAAGTCTTGGGGACTTTATGGCCCAGAGCTTATTTTATCTATTGCTAGTACATGTGTGGTCAGATTTCCTGGAATATGCAAAGTAGACAAGTTCTGAATGGCTAAAAATCCACTTGTTCGGTCTATTATAAAAACAATTGGATGTGTCAAAATTTGAATTTGGTGCCAGTAAGCTTCTGAGCTAAAAGGTTGCAGCCTGTCGAGATGAAATAAACTTGAGGCCAATACAAGGAAGGGCTTTGGGAGCTCATGTATACATATTTATACATAATTATATTTATTTAGGTTGGCTGCCTGCTTACCATATTGGAAGACTTCTTTACATATCCTGAAGAGGAGTCCTTCATCAAATACGCTACAAATTTTCCCCCAATTTATGGCCTGCCTTTTCATTTTCTTAAGTGTATTTTAATGAGGAAGTTTTAGTTTTGAGGCAATCCAACTTATTGACTTTTTTCTTTTGTGCTTCCTATTTTTTGTGTCTTATCTGAGAAATCTTTGCATTACAAAAAGATCACAAAGATTTTTCTCCTGTTTACTTCTAGAAGTTTTATCTCTAATGGTCAGGTTTATGACCCATTTCAGGTTACTATTTATATGTGCTATGAGGCTAGTAAGAAGATTATTTTGCATAAGGATCGCTAACTGTTCCAGCACTGTTTGTTGAAAAAAATATTTTCCCTCTACTGACTAACCTTGGCACTTTTGTTGAAAATTACTTAATATATGTATCCATCTCCATTTTGTGTTGCCAAATGGATTTATATATCTATCATTACGTTTAAATTACACTGTCTGGGTTACTGTAGTTTTAAAGTGAGTCTTGATAGGGGTTAGTATAAATCCTCTTGTCTTGCATTTCCATGTAAGTTTTAGCATCAGCCTGTTTAATTTTATTTTTATCCTGTTAGTGTTTTGATAAGATTGCTTTAAATCTATAGATCAACTTGAGAAGAGGTGAAATCTTAACAATATTGTCTTCCAATCCATGAACATGGTATCCCTCTCATTATTTAGGTATTCTTTAGTTTTTCTGAGTAATGTTTTGTGCTTTCCACATACAGGTCTTACATATACTTTGCTTACTATATCCCTACATATTTCATATTTACTGGTGCTATTTGTTTATTTCTCACTGAGAACAACTGAAGTTCAGTATTCTGGTGTGTTCAAGTGTGTAGAAATTGAAACTTGGAGGATAATTTTCAGTTTAACTTTTTTTCACCCACATCCCCACCCTCTTCCCTTTGGCAAACATTAGTTGTTCTCTGTATCTGTGGGTCTGTTTTGTTGTTTTTTCATTTATTTTGTTTTTTATAGATTACAAATATAAGTGAAATCATAAGGTATATGTCTTTCTCTGACTTATTTCATTAGCATAACACTATATAGGTCCATCTATTCTATCACAAATGGCAAGACCTCACTCTTTTTCGTTGCTGAGTAATATTCCACTCTGTGTGTGTGTGTGCGCGCGTTTATAAAATTGTGGTTTTAATTTGCATTTCTCTGATGATTACTGATATTGAGCATTTTCATATGTCTATTGGCCATCTGTATTTCCTCTTTGGAGAAGTATCTATTCAGGTTCTTTGCCCATTTTTAATTTGGATTGTTTGTTTTCTTGGTGCTGAGTTGTACAAGCTCTCTATAAATTTTGGAAATTAACCCCTTATCAGATATATCATTGGAAAATAGGTTCTCCCATTCAGTGGGTTGTTTTTTAATTTTGTTGGTGGTTTCCTTTGCTGTGCAAAAGCTCTTTAGCTTGAGGTAGTCCCATTTGTTTTTTTTTTCCTCCCCCTTGCCTAAGAAGACATATCAGAAAAAAATATTGTGACAAGAAATGTCTGAGATTTTACTGCCTATGTTTTCTGGTAGGATTTTTATGGTTTCAAGTCTAACATTTAGGTCTTTAGTTCATTTTGAGTTTATTCTTGTAAATGGTGTAAGAAGGTGGTCTAGTTTCATATTTTTGCATGTATCTTTCCAATTTTATCAACACCATTTATAGAATAGGCTATCTTTACCCCATTGTATGTTTTTGCCTCCTTTGTCAAATAATAATTGACCATAAAGGTGTGGGGGTTTGGGGTGCTCTTATTCTGTTCCATTGATCTATGTCTGTTTTTATGCCAGTACCATGCCATTCTGATTACTATAGCTTTATAGTATGGTTTGCTATCAAGTAGTGTGATTCTTCTAATTTGTTCTTCTTCCTCAGTATTGCTGTGGCTTTGTGGTTCCATATAAACTTTTGGAATATTTGTTCTAGCTCTGTGAAATACACCACTGGTATGGAATTGCATTTAATCCATAAATTGCCTTGAGTAGTATGTACATAAGGATGTTAATTCTTCCTATCCATGAATGCAGTATAAGCTTCCACTTATTTGTAATTACTCAATTTCTTTCTTCAGGTTCTTACAATTTTTTCAAGTACAGGTTTTTTATAATCTTGGTTAAATTTATGCCTAGGTATTTTATGTTATTGATGCGACTGTAAATGGAATTGTTCTCTTAGCTTCCCTTACTGATGGTTCATTATTAGTGTATAAAAATGCAACTGATCTAGATACTTATTTTGTGTCCTGCTACTTCACTGAAATGATTTATCAGTTCTGGTAGTGTTTTGGTGGAGTCTTCAGGGTTTTTTCTTTACAGTATCATGTCCTATGCAAATAACGACACTTTTGCTTCTTCCTTTTCAATATGGATGTCTTTTACTTCTTCTTCATGTCTGGTTGCTGTGAATAGAAGGTCCAGTACTATGTTGAATAAGATTAGTGAAAGTGGACATCCCTGTCTTGTTCCTGATTGGAAGAACACCCTTTTAGTTTTTGTCTATTGAGTATAATATTGGCTGTCAGTTTGTCATACATGGCCTTTATTATGTTATAGTATGTTCCTTCTATTCCCACTTTGATGAATGTTTTTTATAATAAATAAGTGCTAAATTTTATCAGATGCTTTTCCTGTGCCTATTGATATGACCATGTGATTTTTATCCTTTATTTGATTTATGTGGTGTTTCACATTTATTGATTTCTGGGTAGTGTCCCAACCTGTCATCCCTGAAATAAATCCCACTAGATCATGGCCTATGGTCTTTTTAATGTATTGCTGGACCTGGCTTGCTAATATTTGTTGAGGATTTTAGTAACTATATTTATCAGTGACATTGACCTATAATTTTTTTCTCTGTAGTATCTTTACCTGGTTTTGGAATAAGGATAATGTTCGCCTTGTAAAAAGAGCATGGAAGTCTTCTCTTCTGTTGAATTTTTTGAAAAAGTTTGAGAGGGATAGGTGTTAGTTCTCCTTTGAATGTTTGGTAAAATTAGCCTGTGAAGCCATCCAGTCCAGGACTTTTGTTTGCTTAGAGTCTTCCGATTACTGCTTTGATTTCATTAGTTGTAATGGGTCTATTTAGGTTTTTCTGATTCTTCCTGATTTGGTTTTGGAAGATTGTATGTTTCTAGAAATGTATCCATTTCATCCAGTTTGTCCAATTTGTTGGCATATAGTTATTCATACTACTTTCTTACAAACCTTTGTATTTCTGTAGTGTTAGTTGTTACTTCTCTTTCGTTTCTATTTATTTGGGTGCTCGCTCTTCTTTTCTTTTTAAGTATGTTTTATTGATTATGTTATTATAGTTTTCCCAATTTTTCCCCCTTTGCCCTCTCCAGCAATCCCCCCCTTAGTTCATGTCCATGGGTCGTGCGTAAAGTTCTTTGTCTTCTCCATTTCCTATACTGTCCTTAACATCCCCTTGTCTATTTTGCACATACTAATTATGTTTCTTATTCCCTGTACCTTTCCCCCATCCTCCCACTGTCCCCTCCCTGCTGATACTCCTCCATGGGATCTCCATTTCTGTGATTCTGTTCCTGTTCTAGTTGTTTGCTTAGTTTTTGTTTTTTAGCATCAGTTGTTTATTTGTGAGTTTGTTGTCATTTTACTTTTCATAGTTTTGATCTTTTTCTTTTTCTTAGATAAGTCCCTTTAACATTTCATATAATAAGAGGTTGGTGATGATGAACTCCTTTAACTTGACCTTATCTGGGAAGCACTTTATCTGCCCTTCCATTCTAAATGATAGCTTTGCTGGATAGAGTCATCTTGGATGTAGATCCTTGCCCTTGATGACTTCGAATACTTCTTTCCAGCCCCTTCTTGCCTGCAAGGTTTCTTTGAGAAATCAGCTGACAGTCTTATGGGAACTCCTTTGCAGGTAACTGTTTCCTTTTCTCTTGGTGCTTTTAAGATTCCCTCCTTATCTTTAATCTTGGGTAATATAATTATGATGTCCCTTGGTGTGTGCTTCCTTGGGTTCAACTTCTTTGGGACTCGCTGGGCTTCCTGGACTTCCTGGAAGTCTATTTCCTTTGCCAGATTGGGAAAGTTCTCCTTCATTATGTTTTCAAATAAGTTTTCAATTTCTTGCTCTTCCTCTTCTCTTTCTGGCATCCCTATGAGTCGGATGTTGGAATATTTAAAGTTCTCCTGGAAATTCCTAAGCCTGCCCTCATTTTTTTGAATTCTTGTTTCTTCATTCTATTATGGTTGAATGTTTATTTCTTCCTTCTGCTCCAAATCGTTGATTTGAGTCCTGGTTTCCTTCCCTTCACTGTTAGTTCCCTATTTTTCTTTATTTCACTTTGCATAGCCTTCACTTCTTCCCCTATTTTGAGACCATACTCAACCATTTCTGGGAGCATCCTGATTACCAGTGTTTTGAACCCTGCACCTGATAGGTTGGCTCTTTGTCACTTAGTTGTTTTTCTGGAGTTTTCATCTGTTCTTTCACTTGGGTCATATTTCTTTGTCTCAGCTTACCTGTTACAGTTTAAGGAGTGGAGCCTTAGGTATTTGCCAGGGTGGGGCAACCCACATGGCAGCATTGTGGTGCTCTATGTGGGAGAGGGGTCAGAAAGGGACCAGTGCTGCTTGCTCAGCTCTCTGCTGGTTTTCAGTCACTTCTCCAGCTACCCACAAGCAAATTGGGTCCTTCTGGTGCTGATTCCCGGGGCGGGGGGGGGGGGTTGTGTACATTCTAGGACCCTGTGGGTCTCTCCAAAGAACTCTCCTGTGAGGCTAGTGAGTTTCTCCTGTGAGAATCTCCTGTGAGTTTCTCCTGCTGCTGCAACCCCCACAGGTTTTTCCAGACAGAGGTTTTGAGGCTTTATTTCCCTGCCGGACCCTGGGTTGCACAATGTCTCACTCCCCAGTTGTTCCTCCCAATTTAGCTGCACACATATGTGGGACCACCCAATCACCAGCCATCACCTTGCTGCATGTCCTCTCTTCCCCAGCTACCCATCTCAACGAATGTTCTTCTTTAACTCCTTAGTTGTTAGATTTCCATACCATTCGATTTTCTGGCAGTTCCAGTGGTTTTTGTTGTTTTTTTAATTTGTTGTTGTCCTTCTTTTAGTTGTGTGAGGAAGCAAAGTATATCTACCTACACCTCTATCTTGGCCAGATTTCCCCATCTCTGGGTATCCTTATACCAGTGTTTTGAAATCTGTATCTGATGGGTTGGGTATCTCCATTTCGTTTAGTTCTTTTTCTGGGGTTTTGTTCTGTTATTTCATTTGGACCATATTTCTTTGTTTCCTCAATTTGGCAATCTCCCTGTGTTTGTTTCTGTGTTATTAGGTAGAGCTGCTTTTGACTTCCTGTCTTAGTGCACCTGTTAAGTTGTATGGGGTGGAGCCTTAGGTATTCAGCAGGATGGGGCAACCTGCTTCACTGCTTTGTGGCTGTGTATGTGGGGGAGGAGTTGTAGAGGGGACAATGCCACTGCCTGGCTGCTGGAGTTGCTCAGCACTTGCCCCATTTCCAGTTACTTCACGCCCTTCCTGTATGCAATTGCTGCCCCTCTAGCTGCTGCTGTGGTAGTTGTTCCCAGAGTGGGTGGGTTTGTGTGCCTTCTAGGGCTGTGAGGGCCCTTTAAACAGACTCTCCCAAGAGACGGGCAGTCTCTTCCACTGCCCCTACCCCCACTGTTTTTTACAGCCAGAAGTTATGAGGCTTTATTTCTCAGCACTGGAACGCTGGGGTGCGAGGTCTGGGCTGGGGCTGGGATCACTCACTCCCAAGATCTCTCTCCTGGTTTTTATCTACCACACTTGAATGTGAAACCTCCTGTTTCACTGGCCGCCACTGCCACTGTCACTTCCTCCTTGCCTCTGCCAACATACTGCATCCTCTCCACTCTGGCTCCCTGTCTCCACCCATCTGGATGAATATGGCTTCTTTAAATCCTTGGTTGTTGGACTTCCATACAGTTCAATCTTCTGGCAGTTCTAGGGTTTTTTGTTGTTGCTGTTGTTTTGCTTTGAGGTTAGTTGTGATCCTTCTTATAGTTGTGCAAGGAGATGAAGCGTGTCACCTACATCCCTACGTTGACCAGCAGTCTCTCTCCTTTTCTTGAAAAATCTGGTTAAAGTTTTGTCAACCTTGTTTATCTTTTCAAAGAATGTGCTCTTGGTTTCATTGATCTTTTTGTATTAGTTTTGAGACTATTTTATTTATTTCTGCTCTGATCTTTATTATTTCCTTCCTTCTACTCACTTTGGGCTTTGCTTGCCATACTTTTTCCAGATCCTTTAAGTGTAATTAGATAGTTAATTTGTTTTCTTATTCCTTCAGGTAGGCCTGTAAGGCTATGAATTTCCCTCTTAGGACTGCTTTTACAGTGTACCACCGATTTTGGGTTGTGTTCTCATTTTCCTTTGTTTCAAGGTATCTTTTGATTTCTTTCCTGATTTCATTTTTAACCCATCTATTATTTAGAACATGTTATTTTGCCTCCATATCTTTGTGTGTTTTTCTTTTTTTTCCTTATTGATTTCTAGTTTGATACCATTATGGTCAGAAAAGATCCTTGATATGATTTCAATCTTCTCAAATTTATTGAGACTTGTTTTGTGTCCTAACATGTGGTCTATCCCAGAGAATGTTCCATGTGCATTTAGAAGAATGTGTATTCTGCTGCTTGGAGTGAAATTTTCTGTAAATATCAATGTCATCTGACCTAGTGTGTCATTTAAAGCTGCTGTTTACTTGTTGATTTTCTGTCTGGAAGATCTATCCATTGATGTCAACATGGTGTTAAAATCCCGTACTTTGACAGTACTACTGTCAATCTCTCCCTCTATGCCCATTAAGATTTGATTTATGTATTTAGGAGCTCCCATGTTGGGTGCATAAATGTTTACAAGGACTGTAAACACTTATGCAAGAATTGTAAACATTTATGCAATGTTTAATCGATACCATTGTTGGATTGATCCCTTTGGCATTATGTAATGTCCCACTTTGTCTCGTTATGACCTTTGTTTTGAAGTCTGTTTTGACTACCCCATACTTAGCCTGTTTTTCTTTTCCATTTGAACGGAATGTCTTTTTCCATCCCTTCGCTTTCAGCCTGTGTGTATCTTATGTTCTGAGGTAGATTCCTTGTAGAAAGCATATATATGGATCAGGTTTTATTCGTTCAGCTACCCTATGGTACCTTTTCGATTGGAACACTTAAGCCATTTACATTTAAAATTATTGATAGGTACACGTTTATTGCCAAGCTATGTACAAGGGTCAACTTCCTCCAGTTGTGAGCTGGGGGTAGATCAAAAAACTGTCCAAGGCTCCATGAAATCTTCCTCCACTTGTCTGCTCTGCCACCCTGAGACTGCCTGGTCTTCCTCTAGAACCTTCCAAAGAAAGGCTGTAGAAGGGGCCCAGGGTGGTTGCAACCCCTAGTCCCTTTCACAAGGCATAAGAATGGTAGGGCACGGTGACCAGGGTCAGGAGAACAGAGCCGATGCGTCTCTTACTTGAGGACAGTGCAGTCAGGCACTCACTGGGGGGATAGTGGCCCCCACACCAGAGCCACGCCACTCAGTCTCTGCCCGAGTCTCCAACTCTAGCTCCCCCAGGAGGAGGACACTGTAGATTCAGACTGGGTGCAGCCAGCTGTCCCCACTACAGGATCAAACTTAGCAGGGCAGAGCCACCAGGACTCAAGTGGACAGATCAAAAAAGCCTCCCACCTAGGAGTGGTGCCAGCAGAACCTGTATAAAGGGGACAAGCACTTCACCTACCCCCAGCTCCACAGCTGCACAACCTCGCACTTGTCCGTGTCCTGAACAAGAGTCTCTGATGAATTCAGGCCCCAAAGATCCCAGCTCTAAGTAGCTCTGCCTTCCCTCTGTGGAACTGAACTCAGCAGGACAGGGTCACTGGGACTTGGGAGGACAGGTACAAATTCTCTCATTGGGGGTGGTACTGGCTGAGCCTGCAGGAGTTGGGGGCAAGGCTGGCCCTAATCCAAGGCCACACAGCTCAATAGCTGTCTGAGTGCTCTGCCTAGAGTTTCTCCAGAAAAAGAGCACACCAAAGGTCCCTGCTGGGTGCAGCCAAAAGACCATTCTGCAAGAGCCATGCTTGGGAGGGTGCTGTCACCACTAGTTGGAGGTTCAGGTTAGAGTACTCCCCAGGTTGCTGTTGTAAAAATAAGAGTGCTCAGTCCTGGGAAGATGGCACCTGAGGGTGGTGTAGGGCAAGGACTAAGGACAGGGACCTCAGACACTGACCAGTCAGATCTCTCCTTGGGACCACACCACCCTGATCTTTTCTTTATGTCTCCCGTATGCCCCGAGTTGCCTTCCTCTACGGGAGGCCCGAGTGAGTGTCCCAGAGCAAGATCCTGTACGTTGGCCGTTTAAGAGCAGACCTGCCTGGGTTTCTAGCAGACTCTCTTCTTTATCAGGCAGTCAGTCCCCACTGATTTTCAGTGCCAGATGCTTTGCAGGCTCCTCTTCCCAGCCCTGGTGCTCTGAGTTGGAGATTCTGGGATGGGTTAAGACCCCACACTCCTCAGGAGGGACTTTTGCAGTCAAGATATCCCTCTGACTCTGACCAGGTAGCTCAGTTGGTTAGAATATAACCCTGATATGCCAAGGTTGTGAGTTTGATCCCCAGTTGGGGCACAAATAAGAGTCAACCAATGAATGAATAAATGGGTGGAACAGCAAATCAGTTTCTCTCTCCCCCTTCCTCTATCATTTTTTTTTTAAAAGATAACCCTCTGGCTTCTTAGCTACCACATGTGAGTACAGGGGCCAGACCTCTCCAAGTCTCTTCCCAAGTCACCAGCCCCTATCATGGCTTCTTCTATAAATCATTGGTTATAATACTCCTGTTCAGCTGTCCCTCAGTTGGTTATTTAGGTTAATTGCTCTATAGTTTAGCCGTAAATCCAGTTTGGTGCCAGGAGGTGAGCGTAGCTTCCACCTACTCTGCAGCCATTTTCCAATCTCCCTGAGCCTCGATTCTAATAAGAAGGCCATCAACCTCCCCACTCTCACTGAATGCCTGGACGTACCGGATGCTTGGCCCAGATCCTGCCACTGCCTGTGTTTACTTCTAAGAGTTTTATGGTTTCCAGTCTTGCATTTAAGTCTTTAATCCATTGAGTCTGTTTTGTACATGGTGTCAGAAGGTGGTCCTGTATCATTTTTTGCATGTATCTGTCCATTTTTCTCCACACCACTTACTGAAGAGACTGTCTACACCACATTGTGTATCCGGGCCTCCTTTGTCATAGACTGACCATATTAGTGAGGACTTATTTCTTCGCTCTGCATTCTACTCCATTTTTTATGTTTTAACACCATATTAGTGCTACTTAAGTTCCATTTTCTTAATTTCAACTTACAATTGTTTGCTACTAGAACATGAGCATTTTTAAGGCTCTTGGTAAATAATGTCCTTTTTAAAGGTCATACCGATTTACGTATCCAACAAAATACGAGAATGCCTGTTTGACACTTTTGTAAGCACTGAACTTAATTAAACATTTTCCAAGTGTGGCAGATTTTAAAAACAGTTCTAGTCTTGCAATTTACTTTTTTGATTACCGGAGAACTGTAATTTTCTCTTCTTGGATTGGGGAAGTAGAGTTGGAACTTAGGCACCAAAAACTTGATCATATGCCTTGGTTCACAGCACACCATCATCACTGCCTTTTAATTTAGTTTCTTCTACCTCATCCCCCACTCCTATTCTTGCTTCTTCTTCCTGAATGGGTAACTCTTTCCTTGTCCTTAGGAGACTGCTCCACTGTGTTTTGACATTTTTGAAATTTTCCTGCAAGGCATTTTTGTGTCCATGTGTTTTAAATGTATACAAATGGTGTTGTTATAGATTTAATGATTACTCTCATTAAACACTGTATTTCTAAAATACATATAGCATATGTGGTGGGTATATGTAGTCCTTTGCTTCTATCTGATGTATAGAACTGTATGTAGACCTCCAACATACTGTACCTATCTCTGCCCACCCTGCTGATTAAGAACCGCAGGTTGGCGCTAAGTTTCTGCCACCAAAACAGTATGATCAATATCCTCATATTTGCTCCTACCCAACCCCCTGCACCTTCATCTTGACATTATCCATATTCCTAATTTTTGTTAGTTTACTGGGTATAAAGAGATATTTTATTGTGGCTTTAATCTGAACCTCTCTGATTACTAATGAGTTTGAGCATATTTTTCTATGCCATTAGCCTGTTCATAACTCTGGCACATTTCTCTACTGGGGCTCTTTTTCTTTTTTGTTTGATGACGTAAGCATCCCTTGTGTTACTGTAGAAACTAGTTCCTTGTCAGAGTTAGACATGCAAGTATATTATCCTGTGCTGTCACCTATTATAAATTATGTTTTCCCAGTAGTTTTTCTAGTTATCTATTGATGCAAAACAAAGCACCCCATACCTCAGAAGCTACAAACAAACCCCTTTATTTTGCTTATAATTTTATTGGTCAGAAACTGGGAAGGGCTCCAATGGTAGTTTATCTGTTTATCTGATTTACATAGCAACAGCGAGGGCAGTTGGGGCTGGAGAATTCATTTCCAAAATAGCTTTTTTCCTTACAGGTCTGGTTCCCTGGTGTTCCTAGCCCTCTCTCCACTTGCTGTCTCATCCTTCATGGCCTCTCTACATAACTTTTGGTTTCTCCCAGCATAGTGATTTCAGGGTAATTGCATTTCGTACATAGTGGCTGGCTTTCAAGAATCAGGAAACCGTTATCAGGCCAGGTAAGTGCAACACTAGGCACATCATCCCGTCTACCACAGCAGTCAAAGGGCCCACTCAAATTCAAGGAAGTGTCAAGATGCCACCTTTTGATACCAGAGTAACAGCATCACATTGCAGAAGAGCATGTGAGCTGGGATCTATTGTTGTGGCCGTCTTTGGAAAATATAGTCTACCACATTATTTACTGACATTTTTTTTTCTTTTGTGAATTGTTAAACCATGGTTTAGCCCTTCCTTTTTTTTCCTGATCTATAAAAAGTCTTTATTTTATGTATCTCAAACCTTTTGCATTTATAAAAATTGTTTCTTCCAAGTTTTCCTTCTTAGGTAGAAGAATGTAAGTCAGCTTCATTTACTTCACTGTTAGTTTCTTTTAAAAATAATTTGTTAGATGAAAAAAGTTACATAAATCTATGCATCTCAGAAAAAGTAATACTATGTTATAGGTCCTTATTAAAGAATAAGTCATTTCACAATTACCTTAAAATTGAACCCTTTATATTAGAGATTTTATAATAAAACAATTGTAACAAGTGGTACAGAAAAGTTTAAAATCACTGATGTCTTCATTTTTAACTCTCTAATGCAATGGGCCTTTTGCCACCTTATAAACTGCATATTCTATAACTTTGGTGAATCCTAAAATAAAAAGAAACACGCTGGCCATTCTTCAAATACAACTTCACTGACAATATGGTCCCTGCCTCCTCAAAGAGACTTCTTGAAAAACAATTTAAAACCCAGTAACATGTATTTATTTCAGAGTTAAAAAAAACAAACTGTGAAAGCTGTTTACATTTTTTTTTAGATTAGTAAGCACATAGAACTGCTTTCTACTCTTCTGTGAATTCATGGATTCCTTTTTAGATTGTCTTAAGTTTTTCACAAATACGTATTTCATGAGAATGTCAGGTGAGAAGTAATACTGTCTTCAAGTAAATCTTGTCTAAAAATTACAAGTCACGCATTTTCACTAACTAAAGACCGTAAATAACAGAAAAGGAAACTAAACCCATATATCCTGGGTATTTTTGCAGGCCAAAGTGTGGCACTTTGTGTTGAGGTTTAAAGAAGTCATTAACTCATTTTTTTCCTGAAATAAAAATATTTACATCATTTTAATTATAAAAATGTAATGACAAGAATGCTTTACTCAAATATCCTTATTATGACTATTGCAGATGAAAACAGTTTTTAAAGGTGGGAGTAAACAAGTCGAAAAATATTCCAAAATAAACGAAAATGTCATCTCAGTTCCAGGAAAGCACACTGAGAAACTTGAACAAAAAAAGAAATATAAAGAAGGCAGAGGACAAGGCAAAATAATTTCTTAAGATATTCTGAAGCTTATTAGGACAGAAACCTTGAAGTGACAGGATATGTGAATACGGTCTTCCTTTCTTTCTAACGGAAATTACTATCTTTTCATCAGGATACAGTACCTTGGAGCAACTGTTAGTTTGTGCTCTGTCTTGTCCATAAAATTCATATGATTAACACTCTGCCTTGAAAAAAACAGGGCCCAGCAGGGCAGAGACAATGTATTCTGTCCTATATATAAGTAGAAAAAATCAGAAAACAAAATTCATCATTGGCAGACATGAAAACTTTTTAAATACTTTTCCTTTCTCCCAGAAACCTTAACTTGCAAGAAGCTATAGGTGAGTGGAGATACACTTGATCTTTAAGAGTACTGCAATCTAAAAATAAATGTATTAACTTAAGAAAACAAAACATACCAACAAATGCACAAAATACAACCAACAAATGCTTCCTCTTCAAAGAACATAAATGAAAGGTAAGGGCCAAACTCTGAATGAGTAATTTGCTGTCTTGTACATGCAATGTCACCACTCACAAACGTTCACAGATGCAGGAAGGCATTAATTAAGAGGCGCTCGCGTTCAACAACAGCGTGAAGTTGTGTCCTAGGAAACAATCAGAGCCTCCTACAGACATTCCCACCCAAACCCTCCACCCCAAGTGTTTCCGAATTTTGGCTACAATCTAAAATCAAAACTTTAATTTTTCATTATCTTCCACATTCTGTATTTTGGAAGTAAATGTGTGTTCCTTTTCTGAAAGAACACCAGAACCAAAGGCTTTCATTGATAATACCTAGGTCAACATGGTCACCCTTCAGTATTGTCTCCTTGCCTGGAGTTTCATCAGAAAGCCTAAGTTTCAAAAAGCTTTTGGCATCACTATCGAAAATATATACACAACTTTAGGAGCAATCTTTTCCAAAAGGTAGTGGATCTGACCATATTTTCCTGAAACTACAGTGGACTTTATGTATCACAAAAAGCACTTCACACCACCAGCAGAACTGCAGTGACGGAGGTGGAAAGTGGAGTACAAAAAAGGCCTAAGGGATTAAACATTAGACCTCCTGGGAGTAAAGCCACACCACCTCCTGGAGAGATGTGTTCACTCATAAATGCCAGCAGGGTTCTTTGCAAATGCACAGACAAGTTTATCTCTAAACTTACCAACTAAGTACCCATCCACTCTGAAGGCACCTTCTAATGAAGTCAGAGGTGGGTAACTTGGCAATGACAAAATTATGCATCTTCTTTCAAGGCAAACTGTGGTTGTGGTTGGATTTGAATGACTGAACGATTCTACAAATCTACAAATTCTAGCCATCCAGTTTTCCTAAATACAAAACCAATTCACAGTGTCTTACCACATCACCAAACAATAATACATAGGGACACTATAGGTCATTTTAAGATAAGTTTCCCAATCTTTTTTCAATTGGCAAGTTCGTTAATATTCTAAAACACACTGGGGTCAGGTCAGAGGGAAGGAAATAGTTTCCTGGGACCCCACTAGGATGGCAACAATATTAGTCTACCAATCTATACCTGAAATAACGTTCAGCAGAAACACACATACAAACTCACCCAGCTTTGCTCCTTTCTCTACCGTTACTATCTTCTCAAGTGGTCAAGTACTAAGCAAACTCAGATGAGAAGGGTATTATGAAAACTCAGTTCATCACAAAACATCAAAGGGCTTTTAATGATATATGAAAGAAGTCCAACACAATGCCATGGAAACAGGTTTTTGGTACTCTAAAACACAAGAAAAAAAGGGAACACATTTTTTTTTTCACTCTCTATATCAATACTGTCATGTTGCCTGGCGCAAAATTAAAAACTGATAGCCAATTTCCAAAATCGTTCTTGTACCTTCTTTCAAATCCCCTACTTCACCAAGTGAGTGAAAAACTTTCTAGACAACAGTTTTACTTGTAGTGGAAAAAGCTTTCAAGTAGCATTGTTTGAGAAATGGCTCTTCACCACCAGTTAATCCTGAAGTTACACAGAAATCAACCAGACTGTCGAAATAAGGCAGAATTTATACAGTGCATGCTGGCAGACATAGTGAGGTCCAAGTTCGTACAAGCAGGTAAGACAAGTACGGACCTGCCTGGCAATCTGGTGTTATCTGAGATTCTGATACATGCAATTACAGGTTTCTACAGTGTTACACCTTGCCTCACGTTGACAGAGTAACTAATAACAAAGATCAAAGTGTGCCAACATGCAGAGCACCCCTGTGAGCTAAGACCACGGTGACACAGCTAAAAGCAAACTTGATTACCATAAAAGTACCGAAAACAACTCCACAGCACACAAGAAGCCCAAGGGGCTTGCTCCCCTGCACTAAAGGTACTTGTGATGCTGGCATTTGTTTTAAACTCGCTTTTGCACACGGTACCCTTCTACAAACAACTGCCAAACAGGCTCCTGGAGGCTCCAAAGTTTTAAGAACACATCCAAGTCAACAGAAAAACATTTCACAAGTGCCTGACACTGCCTGACAGCATTAGCAAACAAGGGCAGGGCTCACCACAGGCAGGGCAAGCGAACCACACATTCACCGACACGCTCACAACTCCTGCAATTTCTCAAGCCGAAAACAAGACAGATCACACCCAGACTATTACTGTCCATACCTTCCCAAATCTCCAGTTCTTGCATAAATCCCACCAGACCCAAGAAAACGAGCCCACCTAATCCCAAATAGTGTCGTGAACATCAGCGACTACATGGACAGAGTCGAGAGCTGTTAAGAAAGGGGGAGGGGGCGCAGGACACAAACTACAACAACATAAAGCACATTCCCAAACGCTTAGGCTCTGGCCCCCCAAATATCTCAAAGGCAAAGGGCCAGAAGGCCAGGGTCCGTTAGAATGGTGCCCCTTCCTCGAGCCCACAGCCGCCAGAGGCCCCCTGGCCAATCTGGCGACCGCAGGCCCCACCGTTAACCCGCCAGGCCACTCGCCCACTTCCCTGGCGCACACTTAACAGGCCCTCGGCGACCTGGGGGCTGCTGGTGGCCTTCTGACGGTGCAGAGAGCCCCCAAACCGTGCGGAACGACAGAAACCCTCAACTCTTGCCTCGGAGGCAGCCATCACAACTAGGAAGCGAACTTTTACGACAACTCCCACAATGCCCGCAGCCTACAACTCCCAGAGTGCACCGGGCGGCGCCGCGGTTAACCCTGTCGTGGCGGCGGAGCTGGCGGCTCTGCTGCCCTGTCCCTCCCAGCACCCAGTGGCTGCACTTAACTTTCACCCGCACAATCCCCAACTAACTTTGCAAACTCTGCCGAGCAGCTACAGTTCTGCTCTCTGGACGCCCTGCTTTATCACACAAACAGCCTCAGCTACCCAGAAAACTAATCCTGACAGAGTACTGTTTGTTAGTTTGAGAGCACTCCTGCCAGTGCCACTTGTTTATCATTTAAAGGGCACATTTAACTTCGATCAGTCTGCCCTTGTGCCTTTATACTTTTCTGGCGTTTTTCTAAATTATAGCCCAGAGGTTTTGGTACTCAACCTTATTAATTTAAATCTGTTTTCTAAGTTTTGGGACTTAACAAGAGAGAAAGACTATCCTATATCTGACCACAGTGCCTTATCTCTCTCCATTTTTATAAGACAATTTTCCTCAAATATATTGATTTATAAAATTCATGGGATGTCAAATAAGTCCTAATAAGACATATTAATTAGGGGCAACATATTCTTTCGATTTCGAGTTAATTTATTAAGGGAAAACTACTGTGCCAATATTTTGCTTTTCCTTTCTCCCTCTCAATTGATAGAAAGATGATCAGAAATGACATATACTAATGCTTTAGTCCTTTCTGGCTTTAAAATATCAGCAAACAAGAAAGAAACATTTTAATAAGATCTGAAAATTAAACTAAGAGTTCATTCTTTCAGAAAACTGCACAATTATATATGTTACTGACAGAAGAACTCCTTCAAAGTCTTTCTCATTTTAATTAAAAACTAAATGTTAACATGCATTTATTTTAAATGTACTGCCCATAATTTCAGTAAAGATGACAATTACATTTAGAGATTACTGTATCGTCAATATATGTTAAATATCTAAGATGTACTTACACAAACTGTAACTTGCTTAGACGTGTAAGTATCTGACAGACAAAATAACTGTTTGGTGTTTGATACGTGCACTAAAATAACAACTAGAATTCTCCCCAAGGACCTGCTATTCTTCTCATACCAACCATGACACAAAATGTACACAATGTGTGATTTTTCTATAGAAACACTTTGCTATTTGAAAGGGCACTCAAAAATTATCATGAATTTTTAACCACAAAAACCAGTAACCCTAATACACACACAAACCCCAAAACCTTGTTGCAAAGATACATCTCCTGCAAGATTTTGTTTTAAATGTGTCCCTTAACACTACATTCACCTCATTAGGAAATTTTTTGATCTAGTAACCTGCAATGAGAAAATACTTCTCCATATTTATTTTTTTCACTCATGTTACATGTAATTTCATTAGCAGTTAAGGTAAATGCTACATACTCAGATATAAAAAATTGTACACACACATATATGCTGAAATTTTAATTCATTATACTATTATAGCTTCTGTATTTTTCTAATTTTCACTTAACACTGTAGATAGAATTTAGCTAGGTAAAGTTGCATTTTTTCCTTATTTTTAATAGACCATAATAATCAAATGCATGTTTTATATATTATTCTCTGAACATTAAAATATCTGATTCATAATAAAGGCTTAAAAATAAGTTAGAAATGAAACTGATCTGCTCATGTATTTATTACCTGCTTACAACTATCTTCTCAGTGCTATGAGATTATATTTTCCATTAGGAAGTTAGTCATGTTTTCTTTTACTTTAAGCTTCAAAATATAAAATTTGAAAACTGATACATTAAAGGGTTTTATTTAAAGATTACATTAGAAATAATTTTATAATTTTTTCAGATTATCATAATTCTTCTTTTAAAATAACTTAGAAGTTTAGTATATCCTAATTAAGTAATTTAAATAAGTTTTAACCTATATGCTTAATATTAATATGACTATCTTTATAAGGAGAAAATAAATTTATTCTAGAAATAAATTCTTCAAATTCATATTAAAAAATTCAGTATTTTTCTCTCAAAGTTTTTAGATTCTATTTAACCACATGAATTTTTACATGTATTTCTTAAAACCTAAACCTCTATAATATGGTTTTTAAAAGTATTCATAATTACCTGTATTAATGTATTTAAAATTAGGAGAAATCTTGTTTACTCTTGAGAATACATATTAATAGAAGACAAACACTACGATCTATTTCTTCTTCCAAATGTGGTATTGGTGGCAAAGCTAGAATGTACAAATCTGTATTTCTCTTAAAACAGATTTTATGGATAATTTCTGTAACTACTTCTTTCAGCCTTTTAACTGCATAAAATACTTCAAAGCATCTCTAAATGTTTGTATAGACATTTAAATGCATTTACAGTTTATCTGCTTTAAAACGACTGATTTTCATATATGTAATTTTTATACTGTTATGTAAGTAAAGTGCATTAATAGAATTACTGCCCAAAATTGAATGAGTTGCTAATATTCTAACATGCTCAAAAAGTTAGTCTGTCTTTTTTTTCTGTTGTTACTAGTATGACACAAACAAAAACTGAAGGAAAAAGACAGAGTCTTGCCTGATTAAACAACTTGCTTATAGTTACATTATGATCCTACAAAGCAGTATTTTCCTAGCATGTGAGTATATCCCAGAGTTTAAGCTTCTCTGTCATCACCCAAGTCTTAATGAGCTTTAATGCACTGGCCTGCTTATAAGGCAGTGACCAGTCTCTTAAATGTTCACAGCAGTACTTTATTTATTATCACACACATCCACATGTATGTTTAGGAATATTCTAAGTGTCTGAAAAATCTCTAGTTCCTGATTGTGCTAAATACAACTTTAATTTTGTCTTGTCTTAAATACTTAGAAAAGACAGAAGATGGGAATCCTATTATCATGTCAGTCTATTAGAAAATGCAAAAAAAAGGGTCTTATATTTTCCCCCCAGAAGTTGATCTTTTTAAATAAAAAATTTCCAACTCAGTTGTTTTATTTAATTAAAAAATCTGGCTTTCTATAGTCTTCATAACGTTGTATATAAGTCAGGATGTGCAGAGCTTACGTGCATGTTACCTCTTTCCTCTGACTGAAATGTTCTCTTTTCAACAGATATATAAATAATAGGAAATGTTTCCTTACCTAAAGATGAAAAGTTTCACCTTTAAAAGACGTCCCTGATTCTTCACGAGATAAAACTTTTGACATTTTCCTACACAAATGAAAAAGATACAGGTTAATTATTATGGTCGCTTTTCTGTGAAAAATCATAATATAGGATAATGGAAATTTGACATTTTTGAGTCTTACTTTTAGACAGCAAGGCTTAAATATAATTAAATGAAAGCAAAACTGCCCATTAAAAAACCACCCTGTTTTAAATTTTATCACAGAGCCTCATAGGAAGGTTTTAATACTCTTTCAATATACTTGTCATTAACTATCTTTATATGTTTTAAATGCTTTTTAACACGTAATAATGCCTGTTTTATACATAGTTTCTATGGCCTAAATTTCTAATAAACTTGAAAGAAAAAATATATAACCCCTAAACTTTCTCACTTTCAAAGGCTTTTCTAGCTTCAAGTCAATTTCTCCAAAAAGAAATACTTAAAACACTAAATACTCTAAGATGGAAATATTAAATACCCGAAGACAGAGTAAGATTTAGGGTAAATATTTTAAAACAATTACCCTCTTTGTCCTTCTCCCTCTTTTTGCTCATGATTTTCTCCCCATTTTAATGCAGGTTTGCATTCTTAACTCACATGCCTTCTTTCCATAGAAAAATTATTTTCTGTTTAGAAATATTTCAGATTCCTTACATTTTCCCTAATTTTACATAAGGATCTACTATTTCAAACTCTAGAAGGGGAAGTGACAACTACTGATGGTGTAATTCTCCCTCTATATAATTGTACCATACCCCACTTAGCTTTTTTTTTTTTTTTTTTTTTTTTAACAAGCCAAGAAGATTTGCCTAGTGTTGCTCTCCCCAACACCCGAGGGCATATTCTGATGTTGGTTCTGTGTTTTGGCGCACATATTACCCTGTGGCTGCTGTTACCTCTCCATACTCCAAACATAAATATTTGCACCCCCCCAAGAGGAACCTGTGAGCTTTCATTCGCCAGACCCTAGTTATTTTCTGTTCTTCACCAGAACATCCCATGTGGGGGGCAAACGTGGGTGAGGAAAGCTGGAGAGCTTAGGGAAGTCAGAACCACAAGGAAGAAGCAATGCCAACCACAGATGGCACATTTCCCATCTTCGAAAGTCTCTTGCACATAACAAACTTTGAAACTTTAGAGCAATACAGAACCTATAAAATTTATATGCATGAGTGCTAAATAATTCCTCTCCCTTAGGTCACTATTGCCTACTTTCCATTTCCAAGCCATATTTTCAAAGGATGTGACCTTTCTGGGACAGTTGATTTTGTAAGTGCAAAGTGGAGGAGGTTTCGTTGGAAGGTAGGGGAGTTGGCCACTCGCAGGCCCAACCAATGTCTGAGGCAGATACAACGTGATCGGCTAGGTCTCCACCCAGACTCCAAGTCTGAGTTCTGCCTCTGCTTGCTCCTTGTCACGTGCCCCTGAAGGACTGAAGGTAAGTATGTAACTATGCTGTGCCTCAGTTTCCTCATCTCTCACTTGATTCCGACACCCAACAACAAGCAGATGCTGAAGTGGGAGCAGCCAGGGGAGTCAGGACCAAAAGGCAAAAAGAAGAAAGACTTGAACTAACACGGCAGCTATTCCCCAGCTGTACCCATTTTCCCGAAGCCTTTCTCCCACAAGGGAGGTGGCCTGCGACCTCGGGCAAGGCGGAGGGGTACAATACGGAGAGCCTCCAAAGTCCTCAAATCCTACAACGGTGCAGACAATAACATGGGCAGAAATAACAGCGATGTTTTTCTTTTTTAATAAAAAAATGACAAACTAAAGGCCTCTTTCTAAAATACTGACATGGTAGGTAAATGCTTTTTATAAAGAATAATTACCCCAGTGGGTTCTCTTCACTTCAGCCTCTGTGCCGTTGGCTTCCTGCTCTCCACGTCAACAGACAATCTAGTTTTCATTCAGTAACCCGATGCTATTGTAACTGGGGAGCAGGCACAGTGGGGGGCCTTTAACCCCCTGGGAAAAACTCCCTCCGACCCAACTCCGGCTGGGAGGATTGTACCGGAAACTCTTCAAAGCGTTTTCAGTGGTCCAAACAAGGCCTCCTGCCCTCTCCCCTGCTCAGAACTCCACACCAAATTAACCTGACTCATTAGTTCCTATGAAGACCCTTCGTTATTTAATAGAATGCTCTAAGCAGAAACTTAGTCGAAAGCCATTTTTTAAAAAGCTGAGATACAGTCATCCCAAACAGTAACAGATTAACAGATGAACATTAACTGCTCACTAGTTTCAACACCAGCTGCAAATGGCTTGAGTCTTCATTTGCTGGAACCGTCAATGCTGCCAAACTCTCCCCCAAACTTCCTTTCCATTTTAGGAAACCAAGTTCCTAGAAATGATGAAAAAAAAAAAGAATTTTCTTTATCTTGGGCTTTTTAAGCAGTAACTGCAAATACAATCTGACTTTATTTAGCATAAAGTTAGTGTCCTCTCTCTCTCTACCTCCCTCCCCTCCCCCTTTTCCCTCTCTTCCTCTTTTAATTAATTTGGGAAAATCCAGTGCCATATCTACACTGTTTTCCTACCTGGGCATCACTCTAAAGGTTAAGGAACTTCTCTCTTTCCCTTCATCCTTACTTGAAATCCCTCCTTAAGCGCACCACAGATTTCCCTGGCTTCACTGTACTGTGCTACTGGCCAACTTTCACCAAATGCTGTCCTCGCAGGAAATGTGCAATGTAAAATGAGAGGTTTGTGCAGGACGATCTCCAAGGCCCCGTGCAGCTCTGACATTCTACACGCGTCTGCGATGGCGCAGAGGCGCTGCGATGACTCCGCGTCAGCACCCAGATTTTGGTCTCATTTCTATGTGTGACTGCTGTCACCGTGTGTCTGTAAACTTTTCGCTGAATTACAGTATAACACACGTTTTCCTGCCTTTGTAGGCCAACAATCCCTCTCTTTGTTTTGCTTCTTCAACCTTTCTTTCTCCGCGAGATCATTCTGTATCACTCAGAATAACTCCATTCTTTCTTTCCATCCAGACCACCACCACCACTAGCAGGCTTTTTCTGACCTAATCCCTTCACACGATCAGATGTGCTTCCAAGTAAAACAACAGTGTCTACTTGCCCAGCCCCTATCATCACCCTCATCCTCGTCTTCATCCGGAACATTTACTGAGAACTTCCCAGTTGACAGACACCGCACATTGCACCCTAACGACTCGTACAATACAGACGCCATCACCGGCTCCGGGCTACCGATGAGGACACTGAGGCCAACAGAGGTTAGTCGGCTGCCTAGCAGGTAACCCTAACGAGTGAAGGGTCCACGCCTGAAAGCTACATATTTCGGGGACAGAGTTTGCATCCTTAACCACCCTGCCGCACTGCCTTTCTGATGAAATGCCTTCCCTGGGGTCTCCCACCTCTAAAACTCATCGGTTACCCAGCACTTGACCATCTTAGAACGTCTAGTTTCCTAACAGATGAACTAGGCATAATCAGAATATCTACTTTATGGAGTTATGAGAGTTTAAAAAATTAATGTAAAGCACTCAAAACAGGGCCTGGCACAGAGTAAATAGTTTGAAGAAATGTTAGCAATTCTTTAATGAGAGATTTTTTAATTTGCAGATGAAGACCATGAGGTCAGCACTTAGTAGAAAAACTAGACTTAGGAGTAATGCACCCTGTTCTTTTTTAAAATGTGTTAATGCAGTGCTAACTTCAGAGGCACACTTGAATTTTAAGACATTAAGACAACCCTCATCATTAGTTTCTTAGTCTAGGGTTTTATCTGTTGAACCACACTCCTTGTCTGGCTAAAAAGCAAATTCCAAGGAATCGAGGACTCTGGATTTGCCCATCCGCTCCTCTATCACACAGCTGGACTTTGTCCCAGTAAATCAGCAGCATCTGCTTTTTGGGAGGCCAAGATTACCAGAGGTTCCATATCTATTAAAAATCACGTCCATCCTGAGTATAGGTTTAAAGTCGCTTCAAATGGTGATATTGATTTGGTGAAACATATTTCTCACCAGGGGTCCCCTACTTCACATCCAGCCCATTTTATATTTATTAATTGAAAAAAAAATGGTGTTCCAAAGGAAAGTTTCTTCCCTGTATTAACAAAACTGGCCCTGACCAGTGTGGTTCACTCGGTTGTCCTGTGGGGCAAAGGGGCGCTAGTTCAATTCCAGGTCAGACACAGGCCTGGCTTGCGAGTTCCGTCCCCTGAAGGGGCGTGTGCAGGAGGCAGCCCCTCGATGTCTCTCCCCCTCTCTGGCTCCCTCCCTTCCCCTCTCTCTAAAGATAAATAAATATAACTTAAAGCACTGGGGCTCACAAGTGTCATGTAGGTAACATTTATATTTTGAAATCAAGGTGGTGCATTAAATGCGATGATAACGGTAGACGTAGGCCTGCCTTTGTGTACAGCAGGAATCGAAGGATCTGAAGTCAACCCAGTGGAAGCTGGGCTCTCCCAGAACTTTGTAATAGAAAGGGCCCTTCTGCTATTAGAGGTGTATTTTGTTTCTGTGGCCTTATGGGAATAAATAAATAAACACACATGCGTATGATAAACAAGGGCTTTGCTAACATATCAAGAAGTGTTACATTACTTGGGTAGAACACAGCTACTGTAGTCATAGCTTTTCGAAAGACAAAAATAAGCATTTTTAAGAAGCACATTAACCTGGTCATTCCAAAGACTAAAATAAAGTCATCTTGGTACAGTTTACATTTTCATAATTTATGTCATTAGCTTCAGACTTTCAGTCAGTTTTCACCATGATTCTGGCTACTCGAACTTCCTCTCATATTCTTGTCCAAGAATCCAAGTTTCTCAAACTTTTGTATTTCTGTGACTTTCCTCAAGGAACATTTTCCCTCACCCTGAGGTCCAAACCCAAACTTTTCAGCATATAGCTCAGGTAAGTAAAAATGAATGTCTTTATTTCTAAATGTCTACCATGCTTTTATTGTAGTTTCAACTCTACAATTTTAAATGCATTTTAAAAATAAAATAAGTAGTATTTTTGCACGGGAACTTCATTTTATACTGGTTAATAAGTTACTGCTATACTCCAAAAACTAAACCCCGCTTCAGGACACTGAATTTGCCTATTAGTCCAGAGAAATTTTAATCCATGTGCCCCTCTCGTGCACGCACAGAAATATCATCTCGGTTAGTTTTTTTTACTATTTATTATAGAGATTTTCAAAAAAAGAAAAGTGGAAGAAGTATAACCAACATCCATGCATACATCATCTCTATTTAATAGTTACTAACACTTAATCATATTTGAAAATCTTTTTTATTTTTGCTAAACTATTCTAAAAAATACAGATGTAGCATTTCACTCCCAAATACTTCACTGTGCATGTATAAAAAGTAGGGACATTTTCTTACACAACCAGAATGCCATTATCACTCCTACAAAATGAACAATAATTTCCTACTACCCAAGCCATACTCTAATTTCTCTCCTTGCAATCCAATTTTCTTGATAATATCCTTAAGTCTCTATTCTGTCATCAGTGACAGTACACATGTGTCCTTAGACAAAGCCACCGCTAAAGTGGCTAATTCTAACCAGTTCTGCGAAGGAAGCAATGCCCTCTCTGAACGGCTCCATTATCTGATGGATCATCAGGCATCTTCTAATCTTGCCCTCACGCCTATTGGAGATGTCGCATTAAATCAAACACTGATGAGAACTGGATAAAAGATCCTGTAGAATTGCAAATAGATATTTTCCCTCAATAATCAGTCTGCACTGGGGAGCAAAAAAAAGTGGAACGGGGAACCACAAAACCCTAACTACGGTCACTGTTTAAAATAAGGTTGTTTTAGGTCCTGGCTGGTGTGGCTCAGTGGATTGAGTGCCTGCTGGTAAACCAAAGGGTTGCCGTTCATTACCAGTGAGGGCACATGCCTGGGTGGTGGGCCAGGTCCCCAGTAGGGGGCGTGCAAGACTCAACCACATATTGATGTTTCTCTCCGTCTCTTTCTCCCACCCTTCCCCTCTCTAAAACTAAATAAATAAAATCTTTAAAATAAGGTTGTTTTTGCCTAATCATCCAGTACAAGTCTGTATAGCTCAATCTACACAAGATACAAAAGTTGTGATTTTCTATAGAATAAATTTACTGAAACTCAGAAAAAAAAATTACTTTTCCTTCGATTATTTAGTTAATTCAGTAAAAGTAATTTTACTGTGACTTCTTTACAGAAGAAGTCACATCAAGACTGCTAGGAAGGGCAGAGATGCAAATAGAGGGAATATACCTCAACATAATAAAGGCCATATATGACAAACCCACTGCCAACATCCTACTCAGTGGGGAGAAACTAAAAGCACTTTCCTTAAGACCAGGAACAAGACAGGGATGTCCACTTTCGACAATCTTATTCAACATAGTACTGGAAGTTCAAGCCACAGCAACTGGACAAGAAGAAGGCATCCAAATTGGATAAAAAGAAGTGAGACTGTCACTATTTTCAGATGACATGATACTGTATATAGAGAACCCTAAAGATTCCACCAAATAACTGCTAGAGTTGATAAGTGAATTCAGTAAAGTAGCAGAATAGGAAATAAATATCCAGAAATCCGTTGCATTTTTATACAGCAAAAATGAACTATCAGAAAGAGAAACTTAAAAAAAGTATATTTATAATTGCAACAAACAAACAATAAATAAAATACCTAGGAATAAATTTAACCAAGGATGTAAAAGACCCATACTCAGAAAATTGTAAGACACTGAAGAAAGAAATTGAAGAAGATACAAATAAATGGAAGCATATACTGTGTTCATAGACTGGAAAAATTAACATCATTAAAATATCCATACTACCCAAAGCAATCTACAGATTCAGTGCGATTCCTATCACGTACCAATCACATATTTCACAGAACTAGAACAAATATTCCATAAATTTATATGGAACTACAAAAGACCCTGAATAGCCACAGCAATACTGAGAAAGGAGAACAAAGTTGGAGGAATCATGCTACCTCATATCAAACTATACTACAAGGTCATAGTACTCCAAACAGCATGGTACAGGCATAAAAACAGACATATAAGTCAATGGAATAGAACAGAGAGCACAGAAATCAATCCACGCCTCAATAGTCAACTAACATTCGACAAAGGAGGCAAAAATATACAATGGGGTAAAGGTAGTCTATTCTGCAAATGGTGTTGGGGAAATGGGACAGATATATGCAAAAAAAAAAAAAAGAATGAAACTAGAGGTCTCCTTCTTATGCCACACACAAAAATAAACTCAAAATGGATTAAAGACTTAAATGTAAGACTCGAAACCATAAAAAACCTAGAAGAAAACAAAGGCAGTAAATTCTCAGACATTTCCCATAGTAACTTTCTTTTCTGATATATCTCTTTGGGCAGAGGAAACAACAACAAAAACAAGTGGGACTACAGCAAACTAAAAAGTTTTCGCACAGCAAAGGAAACCATCGACAAAATGAAAAGACAACCCACTGAGTGGGGGGACATATTCGCCAAAGACACATCTGATAAGGGTTTAATATCCAAAATTCATGAAAAACTTATAAAGCTCAACACCAAAAAACCAAACAATCCAAATAAAAAAATGGGCAAAAAACCTAAATAGAAACTTCTTTAAAGAGCACATACAGATGGCCAATAGACATATGAAGAGATGCTCAGCATCACTAATCATGAGAGAAATATAAGTTAAAACCACAGTGAGATATCACCTCACACCTTTCAAAGTGGCTGTCATCAATAAATAAGCAAACAAGTGTTGACGAGGATGTGGCCGAAAGGGAATCCTTATTCACTGTTTGTGGGAATGCAGATTGGTGCAACCACTGTGGAAAACAGTATGGAGTTACCTCAAAAAATTAAACAATGGACCTGCCTTATGACCCAGCAATTCCACTTTGGGGAATATATCTAAGAAAAACCTGAATCATTAATTTGAAAGAATTTATGCACCCTTGTGTTCATAGCAGTGCTATTTACAATAGCCAAGATTTGAAAGCAGCCCAAATGCCATAAGTAGATGAGTAGATAAAAAAGCTGTGGTACATTTACACAGTGGAATACTACTCAGCTATAAAAAAGAAGGAAATACCACTTTTTGTGACAGCATGGAAGGACCAATAGAGTAATATGCTAAGTGAAATAAGCCAGTCAGAGAAATACAAATACCATATGATTCCACTTATATGTAGAATGTAATGAACAAAACAGAAACAGACACGTAGGTACAGAGAACAGACTGACAGCTGTCAGATGGGAGGGGTTGGAGGGGCTGAGTGAAAAATGTAAAGGGATTAAGCAAAAAAAAATCCCCTCATAGACAAGGACAACAATTTGGGGATTACCAGAGGGAAAGGGGTGTGAGGGGAGGTAGAAGAGGGTAAAGGGGGGATAAATGGTGACGGAAGGAGACTTGACTGTGGGTGGTGAATACACAATACAATATGCAGATGATATACTATGGAATTGTGCACCTGACAGCTATATTATTTTATTAACCACTGTAACCCCAATAAATTCATTAAAAATTAATACAAAACAAACAAACAAAAAGAAGAGATATGTTAGGGGTGGAAAAGGAGACTAGACGTTGTTGCCCTGACATAAATTTTAAATCATACCAGGGCGAAAGATCTCTCGTGTCCTTTAATAGGAAATAATCAGAAGAATAGAGAAAACAGGTAACCTAACCAAGATAATACTTTCTCTTTTATTTCATCTGGAGGCGACTTGCTTTTTCTAGAAATGACCTTTACACGTCTGTCAGAAACCGATGCCAACAAAGGAAGGTGGTCAAGGATCCCCAAACAACACCACTTGAAACTGTCTCGAGGGCTGTTCTCCTGTGCCATTTAGAGTGAAAATCAGCTTAGAACAGCTCGACGACTTTCCTTAATCTTTCCCTTTCTCATCTCCTCCTCCTCACAGAGCAACCTTAAAAACATGTGCTAGGTCATTATTTTTTAATTATTATTTTTATTGGGTTACATATGACTAAATTAGTTAAGGAAATACAAATTTTATTTTTTCATTGAGGTAAAACTGTATAAGGAGAAGATACAGATACCTCCTCTGTCCATTGTAAACAAAGCATACCACATTATGCTTTTCTATGTGTCTTTTTTCTGCTTTAATAAGGAAATGGCAACAAAAGTATGCAGTAGAAAATATTTACAGATATTATCAGAACTGAAGGAAGCACGCCCATCAACGCTCAGCTATGTGCCACCCCCTTAAGATCTTTGTCCTCAAAGACGTGCCAAAATGCCTACATGTACATTTACAAAAATATGTGCATAGAAATGGTTACATTCGATACGAGAACTTATGTAAAGAAAGGCAAAGTGAACTTCTATTAAAATGAGACCAAAGGACAGCTTGGGAAAGCAGAATCCAAACAACCTCAAAATATACACACACACACACATGCACTATAGAACTTTAAATGCCTCACGAGAAAGGGATTTTTTTTTTCTCTAAAAGTGCTTGAGGAACATGTATAAAGGACCCATGGACAAAGCCAAAGGCGGGTAGGATTGAGGGTGGGAGGTGGGAGTGGGTGGGGTTGGGGAAAGTGGTGGTGGGAAAATGGAGACAACTGTACTGGAACAACAACAGCAAAATAGATACATTTTCAAAAGTGTTTCCTAAATGAAATTTGCAGTCTAAGCAGCTCTGCATTATGCCGTCCTTTACAGGCATTTCACTGTCCGAGAGGCAGCATGTCAGCATCACTGACCTGATAAATACTTACTGGTTACCCCTGCATGACTGGGAATAGAGACACTGGTCTTTAAAGTTGGAAGGTTCCTCGGGCATCATCTAATTCAATCTGTTTGCTCTACAGATGATAATAAGAGAGGTAAAATGACTAACCAGGGCCACGTGGCTTGCTGAACTGTTTACCTGCTCGAACAGATGGCAAAGAGCTCAGAAAAGGAACTGCCAAATAGAAAGCCCCGGATGTGAGAGAGAACTACCCAAACCGATTACGAGTTATTCTTCCTGATAACTTTTCAGAAGAAGAGAAGGTTGCTTCCTGTAACATCGCATTGAATGGGGGCAGGAAGGCATCAAACCGCGATGGTTAGGTGGGAATGAACGCACGCACAGCCTGTCTGTCCATCTGCACATGTGCCGAGCGGCTCTGCAGCCACTGCCATGGTCAGTGATGGATTTTCAAGTTTTGAGATCACCGTAGCTCCTCTACACACTTTACTTCTTATATTTGCCATGTTTCTTGCTTTAAAGGCTTTATTTGGGAGAGTGGTAAGGGGAGGTGGCCAATAACTAAGTTATTTATTGATTTTTCTGGAAAATTTTGGTAGCGAAAGGAAAAGATTGAGGACTGTCTTTGTTTTAGGGGATGCTAAAAGGCAGTCCTTCAAAACACAAAAGAAGCTGCAGTCACTAGAAATTCAAATGAAACCGGTTCTAAACTCCCTCGAGCCAGTGGCTGAGACAGTATGTCCTTCCACACAGACCTGGAGAGAAGTGGTACCTGAGGAGGGAAGCCTCACCGGGCAGGCTCGATAAACTCAATGAGTGGGACCACCAAGGGGGTTTGAACCATCTACCATTGATCTCTTCTAGACCAGAAACAACGTCACCTCTGTTGATTAGAATTGTCCAATACATTTAAATCTTAGAAACAGAGAAAATTGAACACATACCAAGGACAAACACAAATATAATAGTAACATCCTCAAGGTACATTTCTGAGACAATGAACCAGACAATTCTATTACAAAAACTACCACAGGTGACCCCAACTTAAATACCAAGGCATTAGAGGACCCCATTAGAATCCTTTGACACAGCTTATTTGAGAAATTGTAATATTGTAAAAATTATTATATTTTGTTAAGACGCCTGGATAATTTGTTCAATGCAAAGGGCTTGCAAACAGGTTTTGTCAGAATTGGCAGTTAACTAGATCTCCCCATCCATATTTCCCAAGAAAAATACCTCTAGGAAAATCAATTTCCAAATCCATCAACATGGAAAAAATTGGTTGGGGGTGGGGTCATGTTTGGCCAAGTACCAATTATAAACATAGACTCAGACATGGGGTGAGACGTGGTGATGAGATTAACGGTGTGGATTATCCACAAAGCTGAATGACACTCTGAAATGATCACATTGTATAGCCCATAATACTTTTAATTAAACCAGCCAAATAATGTTGAAAAGTCAACACTACTTGTTTGAAAATCACTTAGATGAACCTCAGAGCTTTATAAAAGAGGTTTGGGAGACCTCTACTAATGGTATACTACATACAGTATCACGGTTTAGGTAGAGCCATAATTACGATAAATATGTAAAAACCAGGTTCCCTGGTCCCAGTAGCTCAGGTGGTTAGAGCATCGTCCCAATACACCAAAGTTTCGGGTTCAATCCCTGGTCAGGGCACATACAAAAAAACCCCCCAATGGATGCATAAATAAGTGGAACAAAAAAATCAATGATTCTCTCTCTCTCTCTCTCTCTCTCTCTCTCTCTCTCTCTCTCTCTCTCTCGATGTGTATGTGTGTGTGTGTGTATTCTCCAAAAGAATCTAAGTGTCATTCATTTCTCTGGCCACAGCTCTAATGCAGGTTGAAAAAGTTTAGAAAGCTAACACAGCTCTGAAGACTAGCTCTAACCCAGTCAAATTTGTACTAGGACATAAAGTTTTTAAGTCAAAGTAACTTGAAAATTTGTTTGGAGGTAAAAGTGGTCTTCTTGTCCATTTTCATTAACATTTATACAAGGTGGAGGGAAAGTGGGCTTATGGTTGTGAGTATGCAAAACAGAGTTTACTCTTGTATTACTCTTTATTAATTATTATATTATTTTCCGTATGACCAACTGTAAACCTCCTTTTGCCCCACCCTGTATTTCAGCAACATCTTTTTTTTTCTATCTATAACTTGTGAGTGATGCTCGTCTGAACACCTAACAACACTTGAGGATTAAAAATGCTTTTAAAATTCCAGTCAATAGTGCCAGAGAAGTGATGGAGGCCAGAAGGGTGGTTTTATTGTTTTTGTGGGTCGGTTTTTTTTTTTAATTTTTTCTTTTTGTAGCGTTCGGATAGCAGAGGAGCCACAGTTCATATCTGCCAAGCACAAACGAATAATGATGTCATTCAGGATGCTTAACTGTTTTTTATTTGGGGTAAATCTCAACAGAAAGTTCTTCAGCAAAATGGGATATCATTATAAAAATAAGACAAGGGAAGCTGACAAAAAAATTTAAGGAAAAATTTTTGTTTATGAGAGAAAAGAAAGTTTCATTGAGATGGGATCCAATTTCCCTGGTAACTTTTAAAAAATCATTAATTTGAAATATTTATTTTATTTGTCATGTTGTAGACATTTTAAACTATAATTATATACTTCTTTTTATATGGTGTTTTGTAAAAAAAATGTCATGAAGACAAACTTCTGGACCAAAATTGAGAGTTTTAAAACATTATTACTTGGTTTAAGTTAACAAAAGGAAAATTTTGCCAGTGCTTTTCAATTTTTTTCTAATAATACTTTTAAAATCCAGATTTAAAAATTTTAAACATTAGGCAAGATCAAAATTTCTTTAAGATTTATTATTTATCATGAGGAAGATTGTAAAGATTAGCATTACATCAAAATTGTATCAAAATCTGAAGAAAAGAATATCATTTAGAATATCTAAAAATATATTTTAGAAATAAACACAATTTACTTAAGCTTTTAGTAATTTCTGCAACTGCTTGAAAAGACCAGAATATAGATTTCTAATACTATCACATTTTAAAAAGTTAATGAAAAATTACATGCCAACAGATATACTATCACTAATGTTTTTTAGTATCATAATGTATAATAGATAAATAGTAATAAAACAGTAAAATGCCATTTTAGTTTATATCTGTGGCTCTTATTTAATGAGGTATCACTATAAAATTTTTTTGTTAAATTGTCATTTTATTTTAACTCAAATATATATATTTTTTCTTAAATGCAGGTTTTTTGTAATCCAGTTAATTTTTTTAAATTAAGGACTAATACATTTAGACCTTAAATATACATTTAGCAAATTCAGGAGATGATAAGGTTTATCCCTAAATTTCTCTGAATGTTGCTACAGTTCTCTATAGTCACTATGAACACAATTACTGTGCTTTTACACTGTCAATATAGCTGTTTGACAATCCAAAATCTGCACAGGGCTATGTTGCCTTGGTGAGGCCTGACAACTGAATGTCTGTAAACATCAGGTAGCTAGAACTGAGTCAGATTAACGTTTTGTACTCTCTAAAACCAAGCCGTCCCTCTTTCACCTTCAAAACTGTGAGATGAATTTATTTATCAAGTAAATGAAAGTAAATGTAACTGGTTAGCCATGGGTTTGAAGGTTCTAAAGCTGCATTACAATTGCCCTCTTTATTGATTCTTTCTATGGTAGTTTTTATGTTCTCTGTAATAGCCATTATTACTATTATTATTATTAGCATCCACAGAGCATATAGCATGTATTACTGTGTCAATGCAAATACTTGGTTTAGAAAGATATAATTATAAACCATATTGAGGTACATTTTACATCAAAATTGTAATCTGCTGCAGCTTTTTCATTTAAGTCTAAGAGCTGGTAAAATAGAAAATTTAAAGAGTACTGTTATCCTGTGAAAACATTAGTTATGATACTACCAGTTTCAGATAAAATAAAAATAATCTGTTCTGAAATCATTGTTTTAGAAACTCCTGAAAAATAAAATGCAAGAAAATTTCAAAATGCCATATACTTTCTGTTTCTTGCTTCTTGTTCATGTATTTGCATGTAAAACAAAAAAGGCATGATTTTATATGTATTTGATAAGCCAATAAAGGAATATCTGACTAGTTCTAGAATGTATACTCTATCTTTAGAGTTTATAAACAAATTGAAATAAATGGAAGGTTTATATTCTAACTAAAGGATACAAAAATCTGAGTAATGAGGCAGGCCATTCAAGGCAGGCATTTAAATAAGTTGGTATTGCTTTATAAATCTAAAAGGAGCTTAACTAAGGTAATTTAAAATTTTTTCATATTTAGTTAAGATTGCTTTTAGTTTTTAGGAAATATTTTAAAATAGAATCTCTCCAGAATGTGTACATTTCCATTGTTTTACAAATAGATACAATAGCTTTTTAATTCAGTTTTTTTAAAAGTTAAATTAAAAATATCTTAAGCAATTAATAATTTCATACTAATTCCTTGCTTTTCTTGGAAATAAAACTAGCTAATGGAATTAGCTCATCTTTCCTTCAGTGTTTCAAATATTAGTATTTTAGTATTTCAAGCATCGAGAATTTAAGCTGTTTTTAAAAGCAAAAGAAGAGTTTTAAATATTTATAATAATTTTATTGCTAAGTAAAAATATTTGTAAATTAGAAAAAATTCACATTAAAATTTTGAAATTGCCAATGATTCCTTATGGGAGAAAATAAAGAATTATATTGTTTTATACTATCATATGTTAACTATTAGTCCAAAATTATTTACTTTGGTCTTTTTAATACTTTTTGAGTCATTAAGGACAGATTTCAGAACTAAACTGACAATGAACTTCTGTAGTTATTAATTTGCCTTCATCAAAATGTTCCTGCTTGGCAAAATTTAAGCATTATTTATAGGGCTATCATCTTCTTTTCCTAATTTGGTTGTTTCTTTTAAAATGAGGTTCATATAAACATGTGGTAAAATTTCTTGTATGTTTACAACATATGTATAAGATATGATCTCTAAAAAACTATTTTAGTCATATCTCCTTTTTTTCTGAACTACAAATCACTTGCCAAATTGGTTATTTGGTAATAATCAAAATTTAGTTTTTCAGGTTCTTTTAGAATTACCTATTTTTACTTTAATTCTGAAAATACATTAAGTGAAAAAAAGTATAATTATATCATTTTAAACAGTAACCATTAGTTTAACATTTGGTGATTAAAGCCAGTATTTTGCCACAGGCTTTATAAAAGCTTGATGTTAAGAGTTTACAATATTTAATTATGTCATCTTGAAAAAATCTTCAAGTATGACAAAACTGTAATTAAAAAATTTTAAAAGTTAAATTTGGAAATTTTTTCAGTTTTGGTTTTGTTTTCTTTTTGTATTTTGGCAATCTAGTTCCATAGAGCTTAGGCTTTTTGTAAACAGGTAATAGCCATTTCATTTCTGATACTTGGAAACACTGTTTTGATAAATTCTTGTTAGTAGAACTGTCTTTTAAATTTTGTGTGTACCTGAACTACCCTTTAAAGCAGTAATAAAATTAATGTGATTCTGTTGAATCTATTGCACAAGTCTGTATTGGAAGAACAAATGAGATAAATTATAAGCTTCTTTTTTATATTCACTTAACTAATCCTGGTTTAAATATTGTGCTTCTTACTTTCTAATAGGAAAAGGTCTGACACATGACAGACCTTGGCTGTAGCAATTTCTGTCATTAATGATTTTTGAAATTTTGCTTTAATTTAAATATCTGCTATAATTCATGGACTATTTATCTATGCAATTTTTACCTTGAAATTTGCAGGTTAGTTTTATGTGAATATTTACTTTAAATTTTAAAAGATATACTCATAATGGGTTTTACAAATATTTTCAAAAGATCATGTATCTTTAGCTGATGGGATTAATGTAATTCCTTATGAATTCCTGAACCTTTATAAGTTCCTCGTCTGGCTGTTATTTTAGCATCTATCAATAACTACCCTAGTGTGTACTACACACACTGGTAATAATTCCTTTATTTAAATTGTGTAATTCACAGGGATATACCACGGGAACAGAACCATAGGGCATCACATCCAACTGAGAGCTTAATGAGTTTCTTTTATCTTCTGTTAAATTTGTAATCTCATTTGAAAAAGAAAGGTACCTTGAAAGTTAGTCTTGAGAAAACTTTTTTGGGGGGAGAGGGGAGTCATTACTATAATTCTCTATTCCTCAGAAAAATAACGTTAGGTTTTCTTGAAAGAGGATTCTCCAAGGGTCTTACTTTCTTTTCCTTTAAAGTATAACTCGTATACATTTCATGGAGGTTGAATGCATAGGGGGAAAAAAAAGAAAGAAATGTTCGTGAAATTTCTTCCTGACTCAAATCCTGGAGCCCTCTTCAAACTCCTAGGGTGAAGTTTAATTATCGGGCGAACTGATCAGTGAGAACAAACAATCCACGTAGTTCAGGCTCCTCCAATCTCCATTTTTTAGTGAAGAAAATTTTTTTTCCTTTGAATTATCTGAATAACTGCTTCAACTCTTCAGTTCAATTTGCATGTCTAGACAGGAAACAAGACTGAATAAGACTTGGAAGGACTGTGATTTCTAAAACTGCTTTAAAAAAAAAAAAAACGCTGCATTTTGAATTGTAATTCTTACTATCTTCCATGTGTAACCTCCCGGACCGCTTGCATCTGAGGCCTTCCAGAAATCTCGTGTCATTTTAAGCAGTCGTTATCCAGAAATACAATCACATTTTAAAACTTACCAGGGTCTGTTTCACTTTTTCTCTTTGAAAAGCCCACCACAGATCTTAATTTGGCACTTACATGTAATTTATATGACTTATTTTCCCCCAAAACCCAGTTTTTATGAACAAATAAAAATGTTTTACCTCTTTATACAAAAAGAAAAAGGAATTTGGGTTTTTTTAATCCACTGCTCTTTAGCAATGTAAGGTAACTCTTTAAACGTAATTACTTAGAGGCAACTCTTTTCAGAGAAGAAAAGGAATGCAGGAATGGTTTCACTTGTTGAATGTAAGATTTTTTGACTTACGTTTTGCTAAAACCCTCTTTTAAAAAGTTATACATCATTTCATAAGACAAAAATAGGCTACTTTAAAAAACCACGTTGTCTGAGGAACATGCAAAAAAGAAATCGAAAGCTTTCTTCTTCTTTCAAACGGCTAATGGCAGACTGGAAAGAATTAAAAACATGATTGAATGAAGGCGACCAAAAGATACAGATTTCCAGTGAGACGGTAAACAATTGCTGGGGACGTGATGTACAGCTTGATGGCCACAGTTACCACTGCAGTGTACGTGGTGTGTCTGAAAGTGGCTGAGAGCGTAAGTGCTAGAAGTTCTCATCACAAGGGAAAACATGCTGTGTTGTAACTCTGTGAGGTGGTGCATGTAACTTATAGTGGTAATCATTTGTACTGTGTGTACGGCAAGTCGTTACGCCGTATCCCTTCACTGACATAGTGGTGTGTGCCAACTACATCTCAATAAAACTGAAAAATAAACAAAAAAAGAGAAAAATATATTATTACTTTTTCTTTTTTTTAAGATTTTATTTATTTATTTTTAGAGAGAGGGAGAAAGGGAGAGAAACATCAATGTGTGGTTGCCTCTCACATGGCCCCCACGGGGGACCTGGCCCTCAACCCAGGGATGTGCCCCGACGGGGAATAGAACCAGTGACCCTTTGGTCCGCAGCTCGTGCTCAATCCACTGAGCCACACCAGCCAGGGTAGAAGAATATATTATTGACTCTAAAGCACTAATAAATAAATGTTGGTTGACTGCTCCAACAATTGCTATTGCTATATGGATAATGCAAGACCTTGTCTGGAATCCTTCATTTTCAGTGATTTTAAACAAATTACTCTCCCTCCAGATTAAAACCTGGAAAGTAAAGCTTTAGTAACAAGATCCAAAATGCCATATACCTCCTTGAATTTTGTGGATCAACTGGGCTTAAAACATTTCTCACGCAGCATTATTTTCCCTTCTTGTAGTTACTGTCGAGACCCACAGAACGACTGCTGGAAAACACTCTGGATCACGTGTGGGTCCCGTTCACCATTAATCATGCTAAGCTAACCAAAAGAAAGATGAAATTCAAAACGAAAAAGGTTTTGGTTGTAAACCTTGTAGAATTATTAAACCCAGTGTTAAAATTCACAAGATTGCCTTTTAAGAATGGTCCTTTCTTAAGCCATTTTGGTTTGGGCGCACCTCAATAAATTCTTACAGGCCTTCCTCTCTCCCCTACTCCCACTGCCTGCCAGAAAAAAAATTTCCTAGTAAGAATCATTTTCTAGTAGAGGTCAAAAGAGTAAAAGAGTAAAACCCCCCGTTCCCCATACTTCGTGCAGTGCGTTCATTCAGCTATCTCATCTGGTATCTCCCTTCCTGAAATAACCCATCTCTCTCCAAGGATGGAGCTCATGCAGCATCACAAAACCACATCAAATCGTTCAGGGTGCACACCCTTTCCTGTGCGGGGCAAAGGGGGAGACACCGGAGCACCAGCTGCATAACTGGTTCCATGGCTCAACCAGGGACAGCTTTTGTTTTCTAGAAGAGAAGCCTTTACAACTCAGCAGTTGGAGATCCACTAAGGTTACCCATGAGTATGGGGGCCATTCGGTGTGAATTTTCTAGTGCAGCCCCAGCTTCAGAAAACGTTATTTTTTTTCCAGTAAAAGCAGATTATTCAACCTGAACTAAATGTGATGTAAGTTTATAACTCTGAAAGACTTCTCCTATCAACAGACGAATAATTTGGGGAAAAGAGACTTTCATCAGATAAAAGATCCCCATTTCCAGTTGGGAATCTAATTGTCATCATCAAGCCTAAGAATTTTGAAAATATTTCTTTTTAAGGGATAGAAGCATGAATTCTAAAATTTCAGTCCTCAGGCTCCCCACAGGGTACCATATCTGGTAGCCAGAGTACGCATTCACATTTTCATTTTGAGGCTCACTGGTGACCACAGTCCCTTTACTCTTGATCTACCTCTTATTATATATTCCTATCTGTCTACATAACCCTACAGTACCCAATCCCTTTAATCAATGCCAGCAGTACTATGGTGCCCAGAACAAGGAAAGCCAGTTGTTTGACTCTGTTAAGAAGCTGTTTGCACAAGGGATTCCATCTGCGTGGTCCAGGTAGCCATGGCCTTCCTGCCGATGACTGAAGGGTTCTTGTTCAGTCCCTGACGCAGCCAACAGAAGGAAGGGAAGGAATGACCTCAGCCTCCTTCTCTGCTTCACGTACCACCTGTCAGAGTTCTGACGGTGGAAGACAGGCCCAGACAGCAAAGCAGAGTGCTCACGGCAAGCTTAGCAGATCTGAGGAACCTACAGATCCAGCAGAAGGGAAAAGGTACAATTTGGCTTTGGGGTCCAAACCCTTGGGTCTTATACATGTCAGAAAAAAAGCATATGGAATTGGAACAAAATCTTTTGAAAATCCTTGTAGGGTTTTTTTCGTGTGTGTATGTGTTGTTGTTTGGGTTGTTTTTAACTGTAAATCTACAAAGCATTTTGATCACTGTTTCTAAGTTTACTATCTGTAAGGGTATGTTTAAATTTCTCCTTGAAAATAGGAAAACTTGGAGTTGTGTATAGTTCATTGTGGTGGTAATTTAAGGAACATTATGTCTCCGTTTCATAGACTCTGATCTTCTTTTGTCCTACCAGCAAACAAATAACACTTTCTAGATTATTGGTAACCTACATCATTGTTCCTGGGGTTTTTGAGCTGAATTTCTGTGCAAATGTCTTCACAGCTTAAACAAATAAGCAAACCAATACAGCTTGGCTCGGAGGTAACAAATACACCGGAGTGGCTTCTCCTTGTCTTTTCTCTTTGTCCAGCCTGCTAAAAACTGATACGATCTAAAGTGGAATGTTCATCCATGCTACCTGATTTATGTCACATATCATATTTAATATTTTGATGGGGTTCTGTCAAGAAAAATAATGTATTCGGGAAATACTAAATTGGTTTACATAGAGCAAGTAAGTGGTGGTGTGTTGGCACATGAGCGCACTTTTCCATGACCATTTCATGAAATTATTTGTCCCTCTTCCCTTTTCTTAGACGATCTCATCATAACAACTGCGACACTTTACATGTGTATACGGCATTGGTGTTTTTACCGACATTATCTCTTTTGATATATGTCAGTGATGATGTTATTATTAGCCCCACTTCAGGGAGATTAAAAGCTCAGTGTCTGAATTGAGACTGATGAGAAATTGAATCTTGGTCCCCTGAATCTTCTGGCTGTATAACCTTGAGCATGCTTCAGAGCCTTTCTGAGTCTCAGTTTACTTATCTGTAAAGTGGGGATGTCATATGATTGTTGTGAGTTTAAATGAATAAAAGTGCTGAGTATAGTGGTTGGTACATAGTAAGTACTCAATAAATGCTGGCATTTAAAGAGAAGGTAAATGAAGCTTAGAGACACTGAGAGGTGTGCCCTTGAGGTAGCAAAAGCCATGACCCAGGCCAGCTGACTTCAGAGCCCAGGATGAAGCCTCTCACTTTGTTTGCAATGCAGCTGTTTCAAAGTGTGACTCAGCATTGTTTCTAACTACCTTCTGCCTACATACTGATCGAACACAAAAGCACTTTTTCCTCTTAACCAGTGGACTTCAAAACCTTCCACGGATGGCTTCATGAAAGTTAATGGACACCTGGACCTTGTCCTGGTACAGGAAAATGCAACAAGGTTAACTTATCAAAGCAAATCACTAAGAAAAAAATATTCCACAAAGAGAGCTTCAGGAGTAGCTCAGTGCCCCAACAGGAAGCTGTTCCAAGAAACAAGCTGGTAAGTGAGAATGAGGAAAACCTCAAGGTCTTCGCATCAGCGTATTTTTGTCTATCACTTTAAACAGACGTTCTTAGCACACATGATCGGGCCATTGTGTTGGTTTAAAAGGGAAAATGCCTTGGCTTTAATGTATGGTAAGTGCCCAGAACTTCCAAATATAGACACAAGTCCCCTCAAATCGTCATAAATATATTCCTTTCCATCTCCGTTAAGAAAGCTTCTGAGTGAAACTCATTTCGGTACTATGGCTCTTTGGGTTTTCTAAGGAGGCTCTCTCCCTTGAGTTCTGAGTGGGGCCATTCTCCAGAGCCAAGTTCCTTGTTACTGCCGCACATCTCAGCTCCCTAGGCGCTTTCTGAGTCACTTCAGTTTAATTTATTTACCCTTTGGCTGACAGTCTTTGATGCGTGTTTGAGCCCAGCTGATGTTCAAGTACGTCATAATCACAGGCAATAAAACTGTGGTCCTCTGTTTCTAACCCTGCAGCCAGTGCCATTCCAGCTCAGAAGTTAATGTTCTAGGTTCTTTAGCCCTAAATTTCTAGTTACGTTCTAATCCTGGAATCCTCAGAAACTGATGGTGAGGTTTCAAAATTTCAAGCTCAACGTTTTCTTACATGGAACTTTGCCAGAAGTTTGCCGAGGGGGGAGACACTGTTTTGTTTCTGGGAGGACTAAAAGATGAAGAAAGATGGGGTATAGCTGTAGAAATAGAGCCAAATTTTAACTTACCCTTCAGTAGGACATTTTTTGAGTTGGCTATTATTATATAGTTGACTTTTAAAACAATAGCTCTCAAATATTTAACCCAAAGTGTATAAGGCAAAATGGCTCCATTTCTTTGTTTGGTGAAATGTCAGTTGGAAGATATCTTCAATAGACACAGGGTAAAAAAATACTTCTTATTTTTATAGGAGGTATAAGTTGTCAAGCATCATCTGAAATTCTTCATGAAATAAACAAAAACCAGCACCAGGGTTTGAGATTCTTCTTCAATCAGCACAAGGGAAACTAAACATTCTAACCCAGGATCTCGGAAGATGACATTTTTCCATGTGGAGAAAAATAATGAACATAAATAAATAAAATAAAAACTATCTTGATGTTATTAGTCTTAGAGGAAAATTCCCTGGAACTTAGGCATCTCTTTAGATTCTTTCTTCAGCAGGAGACTCCTTCCAAAAAGAAAAGAAAAATAACAATTATATAGAATAATTACAGAACTGTGGTTGACAAGAGAAAAGAGACACTAGTTTTCTGGTTTTAAAATGGGCCCAGGTAAATCTGTCCACATTCAGGTCTTCCTAGTAAATAAGATGTCACCATTCCAAATGCAAATACCACCTATTTTGTTTCATAAACTATAATGTCTAATGCAGTTTCATTAGACACTACAAATAAAATATGATCGCCCTAGTACGTGGCTCGATTCATGTAAAAAGATACTTAAGGAGCTGATTCACTAGCTAGGAACCTTGCACACAGCAGAGAGAATAGACAACGGCACCTCCCGTCTGTGAGGACATGAGATTTCGTGACAGGGAAAGATGTCTGTGGAACATATACTCGAAGGTCCACGCTAGCTGCAGGACATGGTTCCTGGCACTGCTTCCAGCCCGATTCATTGCTGTCTTCCTGCTGGGTGCTGGGTGACTCAGGGGCTCGGTTTTGGCGCACACAGACTCTCTCCTCTGAAGTTCAAAGGCAGTTTAGTTCGACAGCCACTGAACAGAGAGGTTCATGACTCAGGGAGCAACTGTTTGGTGGCCAAAGAGAAATGACCTTGCCATAATAACAGCCTGTAATCTGTTATCTCCTTCCTTCCCAAGATCTCCAAGATCCCAGGAAGGACTCCTCCCAGGGAGATGTCGACTCTCAGGGAGAGAAGTGGAAACAAAATCCTAGAGAGACCCAGCGCCTCCAGTCTGGATTGGGATCCGACCCACCCTCCCAACCTCACCACCCCTAAGTCAGAAGCGGAACTAGTCCGAAAGTCTCGTAGTGTGGATTACTGATAATTTAGGAAAGTGATTTTTCCCCAACAACTTCCTATTTCTCAAGGGAATGGGTCATCACAATCAACACCTGGTTTCTCAAGTAGTCCAGATGAGGCCCTGAAAACCACCCTGAGTCACTCATCAAGTTTTGCCCATACTTGAAGGTCACTTCAATATAACAAGAGATACCGGTGCTAAAAGAGTCCAGTGTGAGAAATCTGTGGGCCAATGGCATATGTATCTCGTCGATTGTCAAGCATCTCCCACAAAATCCCAGTAAGGCTTTTACAGCTCACCAGAATTTAACATCGAATTTTTTTTTAGTGGACAGAGGAGTGAGGGAGGGAATAAAGAAGAGACTAACAGAAACCCTTCTCTGGTATGAAAGCCGTGTAAAGATCAAAAAGGTAGAGTTTGGGATGCAGACTGTCTGGAACGTTGCAACCTTGGACGAGTTATCCCATGTCTTCACTTCACAGTTTGCTAATCTGTAAAATGAGGATGGGACACGCACATATCACAATGGGTTCTTGTGAAGAACAAGTAAGTTCAAATATGTGAAACACTCAGGACAATGCCTGACACAGGGTAAGCATTCAAAAAGCTAGCTAATGTTGTAAGAAGAGTTCGGGTTTTTTCTTGTGAGTTACTTTCATGCTGAGTATTACCTTTTAAAAGTAAATATTTTGACCCTTTCAGTGTGTCTTCCCTACTTTTATATTTACTTGGCCTCCCTTTTTCCTCTCCTAGTACCCGTTTGTTCTCACATACAAATACACAAAAGCACACGACCACGCTCACAGGAAAAGCACTAAACCAGAGTTTGCAAACACCTAGAATTCCACATGCCACCACCAACAGTTGACCATGCTGTTTGCCTCTAAAAAATTCTTTCTTTCCTATGCCTTTTCAAATATATCCCACTTCTCAAAGGTAATGCTATAGTCATCCAAAGGGAGGGTTGCGAACAACGCGATGTGAATCAGTTGATTGTGCTGGAGACTTACACCTTCAGCCATGACGGCATAATTAGTACCAGACTATTCCTCTTGTTCTAAACACACATAAAACTGAAATGGAAGTTTTCACACTTTAGACAACAATCCGAAAAGGAACGTGATCCTGAAAAAAGGAAAACACAAGATGCCAGCCCCATAATCACCTTCGGTTTTCTGCCTAGAAGCAGCTTCTAGACTGTGGCGCAGAAAGGGGTAGCAGAGGCAAAGCACGACGATCTCACTGAGCTGATGGGGTAAAGAATGGAGTTCAGGGTTGCTCGGGTGGCTGATATGTGTGCATTCGGTGCCAGAGAGAAAGAGGCTGAACACACACACACACACACACACACACACAGAGGAAGAGAGAGAGAACTCTCGAAATAATGCATAAAAGTCCCCTTGAATATTTCACTGCACACTAAGTTGTGCATACATAGGAAGACTCTGAGTCATGGCCAAGAATAATCACGGAGACACTGAGCTAAACAAAGATTCCAAAGATTGCATAGGGCTTGCAGACACTGCAGAACTGACCAGCCAGATTTGAGAGACCTCACTGTGCATACTGGCCATTCATTTGAGATCTCAAAAGAAAAAGTCTTAAGAGTAGGGCTGTTCTAGCTCTAGAGTAAGGGTTAGTTTATACTCTCCCTAAAAACTTTTAAAACAAACCTCAAGAGGATCAAGCTGGTCTGTGAGCAAATTAAACATCTGACAGAACAAAAGTCAAGACTCTTTCAAAGGAAGATGAATCCAGTTTTGCAACAACGTAACATCCACAGCATCCAGTATACACTGAAAAAAATCACTAGCTATGTAAGGAGACAGAAAAATATGACCTATAACCAGGGAGAAAAAACAATTAAAAGAAAAATACCCAAGATAGCTTAGATGTTGAAATTAGTGTACAGAAATTTAAAACATATCAAGAATTTAAAGCAAACTAGACAGCCCTGACCGGCGTGGCTTAGTGGGTTAAGCATAGTCCCACACAGCAAAAGGTCGCGGGTCTGATTCCCAGGCAGGGCACATGCCTAGGTTGTAGGCCCGGTCCCTGGATGGGGTGTGTGCGAGAGGCAACTGATCACTGTGTCTCTCACACATCGATGATGTTCTCCCTCTCTAAAAATAAATAAATAAAATACTTTAAAAATAAAGCAAACTAGACATAATAGGTGAACAGATAATCAGTTAAAAAAAAAACCAGAAACTATAAAAAGGACCAAATAAAACTTATAAAAACAAAAATTATTATATCTGAAATAAAACTTTACTCCGTGAGTTTAATAGTAAATTGGACACTACAGAAGAAGAAATCAAAGAACCTGAAGCACAGTATAAAAAAGACTAAAAAAAACCTTAATAGATCCCAGAGACAATATAAAATGATTGAATACAGGTGTAACTGAAGTCCCAGAAGAAGAGGAAAGAGATATTGAGTCAGAAAAAGTATTCAAAGACCCAATGACCAACTTTCATCCCGCATTTGATGAAAAATATTACCCGGAGATATCAGAAAGTTAACAAAATTCAACAAGCAAAGATACAAACAAAATCACACCTAGATACAGAGCTGAAGCTGAAGATAAATAGAAGAATCTCTAAAATGGCCAATCACAGAGGAATAAAATTTTAAATACTGATTCCTCATCAGAAATAATGAAAATCAAAATCCAATGGAATGACATTTTTAAATTACTGAAATGAATAAAAGAAAAACTTGCCAACTGAGAATTCTATTCCCAGTGAAAATATCTTTGAAAAACTTGAAGGCAAAATAACAGCTGTTTTTAGATAAAGAAAAATTAAGCTAATTGATTACTAGCAGACCTGTGCTATAAGAAATGTTAAAGGAAGTCCTTCAGGCTGAAGGGAAGTTACATACACCAAAGGCACCAAGAGCATCATAAACATATGTAGGTAAATATAAGAATTTTTGTTTCCTAATTTTATAATTCCTTAGAAGTAATTGTGTAAATGTGTGGTTTATAAAATATATAAAAATGTCACCTTGTAAAATTCTCACAATATACATAAAAATGGCATCATAATAATTCACGGGAGGTTTTGGTAAGTTAAGAATGCCTATCATAATTCTTAGCCCAACCAGAAAAAAATGAAAGTGAAATAGATACAGTTAAAGCTCATAGAGAAGATAAACAGTAATAATAAATTCTAAATTATTATAAAAGGAGCCAGCAGAACGGAACAAACACTGAGGGACACATTGAAAACAAATAACAAGATGGTAGACTTAAATCCAACTCCATTAACAATTATGTCAAATTAAACACTCCAATAAAAAAAGCAGTTATTGTCAGCCTGGAAACAAAAGCAAGCCTTAAACATATGCTAAAGAGCTTCACTTTAAACATAAACAAACAGATTAGTTACAAGAAAAAGGAATGGGCAAAGATATAATGCACAGACACTAATCACAAAGCTGGAGTTTGATATTAATGTTAAATGATGTTACTGCCCGACAATATGAACAAAGATAAAAGAGAATACTTCAAAACGATAAGTTTATTCATTGAGGAAAAATAATAATCCTAAATGAATATGCATCTAATAACAGTGCCTCAAAATACATGAAGCACAAACTCACAGATCTAAAGGGGGAAACGGACAAATCCATAATTATTGCTGGATTTGCACTCTCTTGTCTCAGTAATTGATAGAACAAGTATACAGAAAATTAGTGAGATGTAAAATTTGAACAATACTGTTGATCAACTTAGTCTAGTTAACACTTATTGAATGCTAGACCCGAGAACTTCAGAATACATTTTTTTTCAAGTGCTCAGGGAATGCTCACTAAGACAGAACACATATGGAGCCATAAAACAAATTGCAATAAATTTCCAAAAATTAAAATCATATATAGCATGTTATCTGACCACAAAAGAATGAAGTTATAAATCATCAGCAAAAAGAGATCTAAAATATCCCCAAATTCATTCAATTTGAAACAAATAAACATTTTAAAAATCATAGATGGAAAGCATATTTAAAAACACATGTAGGACACAGCTAAAGTGGTGTTGAGAGGGAAGTTTAGAGCTTCACTTAATTATACTAGAAGAGAAAAAAGATTAAAAAACATAATTTGAGAAGCTAGAAAAAGAAGAGAACATTAAAGCCAAAATAAAGGGAATAAAAACAATATTAATAAAGAACATAAGTTAATTTTAAAAAACATAAAATCAAGAACATTAAATATTGGTTCTTTGAGAAAGATCAACAAAAATGAATATGTTCTTTGGTAGACTGATAAAGAAATAAACAGAAAAAACGAATTAACCATATAAAGAATAAAGAGGGGCATCACTACAGACCTTTCAAACATTAAAAGGATAATAAAAAACTCTTATGAATGACTTTATGCCAATAAGTTTGAAATTTAAGTTGAAATAGAATTTGTGTCATAGACACTGAGCTATGAAGAGATCGAAAGCCCAAATAACCCTACACACTTACCTACGTGGGAAGAACTAAAAACCTTCCCCAAGGAAAACGCCAGGCTAAGGTGGGCTCATTCATTAATTATACCCAACATTGAAAACATCTAATAATACCGATCTTACATAAATTCTTTCAGAAAATAGAGGAGGAGGGACTATTTCCCAATTAACTTTATAAAGCTAGAATAACCCTTATAATAGTCAAGGACATTACAGGGAAGGAAAATTATAATAACTCTCTTAAACACAGACAAAAATATTTAATAAAATATTAGCAAACTGAATTCCATAATATATAAGATTGATAATATACTAGGACCAAATAGAGCTTTTTCCTGGAGTGCAATATTGGTTTCATATTTGAAAATCAATGTAATTCCAAAAATATTCCCAAATTATTTACAAAATAAAGGAGAGCAGTCACATGATGGCTTCCACATATGGAGAGAAAGAACTGAACAAAATTCAATGATTATTCATGAAAAAACAACAACCACCACCAGTTTTAGTAAACTAGAATCGAAGGGAACTTCCCTAACCCAATAAATAGCATTCATAATAATCTACAACTAACTTAGCCTCACCCAGCTAAGTTCTGGAACAAGGCAAGAATGTCTGCTCTCACCATTTCTCAACACTGTACTGAATGTCCCAGTCAGGGCAATAAAGGAAGAAAGTAAAAGAATCAAGAGCCACAGAGTTTAAGGGAAAAAAAGAGCAACCTGTTTGTATTAACGGATGAAATCTGTACGAGAAACAAGGGTCAGGCCCAGTCACATTATTCCCCATGTCACTGGTCACCATGCCACAGAACCACGTGGACAACTGCCAGGAAATGCCCCTAATGGTCTGAGCCGACGTTTCGGAATTTAGGCCGAAACAAGGGCACAGAGCAGGGCTCTGAAGGAATTGTGTTCTACGAGGGGAACGCCTGGTGGCTGGGTTGCCTGTGAGAAAGTCGGTGACTTCCATCATCTGTGCCTCCATCACTGTATCTATAAAATGGGAATGTTAATCATTCCCAACCCTAAGATTCCAATTTTGGCCCTGAATAGGCAAATATTTTTTCATTAGACATCTAGCCCTAGACAAAATTAGGGCGGCGAGAGTAATGCTCCATCATTCCCAGGGGCCTGAAAGCACAAAGAACCTAGACCCCATGAGCTGTATCTCAAAAATATGCCAAATTCATACCTACTCCTCACCATCTCCCACCGCCACCTCTCATTCGCCTTTCAGTGGGTCTCCCTGTTTACATTTTTGCTTCTCTTCGATCCATCCTCCACCATTAGCCAAAGGGATATTTTTCTTTTATAATGATTTTTAATTTTTCAATTACAGTTGATGTATAATATTAGTGTCAAGTGTACAACCCAGGGATTAGACGTTTATATAACTTATGAGGTGATCGCCCCGATAAACTTAGTGCCCACCTGGCACCATGCATAGTTATTACAGCATGATTAACTACATTCCCGATGCTGTACATCACATCCCTGTGACTACTCTGTGACTACCCATCCGTACTTTCTAGTCCCTTCACCTTTTTCACCCGTTCCCCTAACCCCACTCCTAAAGCCAAAGAGATATTTTTAAGACTAGGTCAGAGCGTAGCGTTCTCCTTAAACCCTCCAAAGGCTTCCTCATTGATCTTGGAATTAAAACCAAATTCTTCACCCAGGCTAATAAGGCTGAAAAATGTGGCTCTCCACCCAGGGTTCAGAGTGACCACTCTCAACCTCCCTGTCCAACGCAGACACATACTCTGCCTTACTTAACTCTCACTTCAGCCCTTCTCATTTTCTTCATTCCCCAACGCAATTAGTAATCTTCCTGTTTATGCATTACCTACTTCCTTTGCTAGACTTTATCTCTTTCTATCTTGCTTGGGCTGCCACTGAACCAGTCTGCCTCTGGATCAGCCCAGACCAAACGCTAACTTTTCCCAGTCTACCTCTTAAAGCAAGTAAATGCAATTGTGCTATACACCATCTATTTATTAAGCATCACCTAAGTACATGCTCTGTGGATGCATAAAATAAGACAAGATTCTTACCCTGTTGGACTCACAATCCCCTGATGAATGTAGACTAATAATAATTATTATCGTTACAGTATTATAACATTCTAATAATTATTAGAATAATAATTATAATTTTAATACCTAACATTTCATGAGTACTTTCTAGTTTTCAAGGTAATTTCCCATGGGCCATAAAATCTGATACCAAGAAAGAAGCTATCTTTTTGTGTCATTATTTTTAACCAGAAAGGAGTCGGACAAAGAAAAGATAGAGGTACCCTGACACAGAGGAAGGAACAAGGGGTTTGGAATTCCCGAGAAGATCTACACTCATCACTTTACAATATATAATAATAATAGTAATAATAAAAGTAACTTTTTACTAAGAACCGACTGTGAGCTCAAGCAGGACTAAGTTATGCCATATGATTAGCTCAGAGTTGGTATATAATGGGCCACCACAGGAAAGTAACCTAGCCTCTTTAAATCTTAGTTTCTCGTCCCTAAAATGGTAAAAACAATTTACATGGCTCTCATCAGAGTTTGAAATGATATACAAGGGTATGGCAAACGAGAGGAACTGAAAATATGGATTAGTGTCTTTAATAATTATCCCAGATCAGATACCTTAGAGGAGCCTGTCGGCAACAGAGGCAAGTGGTGGCTGCAGCCCAGCTGTCATTTGCTCCTGGCCGGAGCCGTTTGGATCCCTGGGGACATCTGTATCCTGGCTAGCCCAGAATCAGGGAGGCTTCACACCCCACCTAGGAGTCCGCACTTCCAAAGGATTACAACAAAACAAAATGAAAGCACTAACAACTCTGCTAAGCATAAATTTTACACAGCAAATTCTTAGTAATATTTTATTCATTTGTTAAACCAATGGATGTTGCTGAGGTGCCGCAAAACGGGCCCTAATCGAGAATTCACCAAGCAGTGTGGAGCTGGGGAAAGGGAGGGCCTCATAAAAGAAGTCATTTTTGCTGGCCTGGAAGGAGCGGCAGCCTGTGGGGTAATGAGATTACCCCTATGGGATGACTAATTCAAAAGCACAGGAAAACACGAAATATTTGGGATCCCATCTACATACAAAGTAGATTTACTTTTCTGGCACTGTTTGTTGTGGTTGCTCTTTCTTTTTTGATGATATTAAAATAACTTGTGTTCCCTGACCAAGTCAATTAGAGATATCAAAGGTTTTTCTGGAGGGGGTTTATGTGGCAGCAGGAGACAGGCTGGACGCCGCGGTCTGACGTATTACACATCAAGGAGGCCGTCAGCATGTAGATAACAGAAAATCAAATGCGCTGGGTTTTAGGACGGACCCACTTTCAAACTCTTGGAACGCTGGACTTTCCTAATGAATTTCCAAGAAAACGTGCACATCGTCTGCTTTGTGGCAATCTCTAAAGTGCTGAAACCATGCTCATGGGAGAGAAAGGCCATATTCCTCTAGAAGCCCTTACATATTCCCCAGGTATCATTTCTCAGTGAGTGATGAGGAGCAGGTGGATACATCCTTGTACTGGTGCAGATCCATGTACACATTCCACTGTGGACTCAGCAAGAATGAGAATAATACCACTTTTTGGTAGCATTAGCCTACAGATGTCCACAAACAAAATTTTCCAAAGATCTCCCCTACTGCTCGTGGTGCTCGAAAAGCATCTAATAATGTCTTATATGTCTTATTTCCTGAAGAGGAACTCCTCTGTAATGAGCCCCTATCATATACTAGGAGACATATAGATACAGATATATAGAGATAGAGACAGAGATAGATATACACACACACACATACATAGGGACAAGGAGGTAGGCTTTATCTTCATTTTACATATGAGAAAACTGATGTACGGACCATTCAGCTACTAAGTATCAGAGCCAGAATTTCAACCCACATCTCTGTCTCCACTAGCCTTCCTCCCAAGGACTCTTTACCTTCTAAGTACTTCCTAAGACTCCTCCTGAGCTAGTTGTCTGAGACCGATCAACTACAAGTCAGAAACCCTTGGCTCTGTGGAGCCCTGCCTGCTTGCCACCTTGCCTTTAATAACAGCAGTCATTAGCCACCACTTATGTGCCAAACATTACGTCCGACTCTGGAGATACGTAGATGCGTAAGATACCCCTGGTTTCAAAGATCTCATCACAAAGGAAGGAACTCAGCTTTATGCTGGGTCTCTGCGACTCCAAATTGTTTTTTTAATCGCTTATATCTGAATCAACCTACCCAAACAAGAAGCGAGCAACCCAAGTGGCTAAAAGAGAAAAATCCATTGAGAAAGGACTGCTTTAAAGGAAAAGGGGTGGGAAAACCATATTCCAAATTTTTCTTTCTAGTAACAACTAGGAAGTAGGACCCTTATTTTGTCCCATGCTACCAGCCCTGAGGAAAGAAACAGATGAAAACATGTGGCCACAGGTAATGGACTTAAACTTTCCAGATAACTCCCATTCTGAATCTCTCTAAGGGTTGCTAATAAGGACCATATCAAAATCTTGATGATGGAAGTCATATGGTACAACCCTCTCATCTTACAAATGGGGAAATAGTTCCAGAGAGAGGAAATGGCTTCCTCAAACTGTCAGGGATGGTTAGTAGCAGACCTAAGATTAGAATCTGTGCCTCCTTGTCAAGGCGGGGGCTGTCTTCCCTGACCGGGGGTGCAGGGCATGTAAGAAATGAAGTATATACTGAATTATATTCATCATAGCTTCCATGTGTAAAGGCTTTCACTGTTCTAAAAAGCTGGTGTACATATATCATCTCTACTCTTTTGAGAGTCTAAACCTCCGAGGGCCCCTAGGAGGCAGTAAGGGGAAATACTATTATTCCCATTTAATGACGAGGAAAAGTGAGACCCAGAGGAGCCACAAGATTTTCCCAATATCACACAGCATGCAGCAGAGACAAAACTTGGATTCGGGTTTTTACCTCCAACCCACTGCTCTCAGAACTCCTACACACTGAGCTGGGCATAGGCAGAGACAGGAAATAAAACACAAAAGCCAGCTCTTTGAGGCCGTAGTGAATTGGCAGGACATTGCACGTCTGGCTTCATTTGAAGAATGACCCTTCAGTAGAGGGACTTTCTGAGGTAACTGAAGCAGACCCACTTAGGTAGCCTCCCCATCCTCTCACCCTCTTGCTTTAACTCTCATTTCAACTGCCTTTAATGTAAGGCCTTCCGAAGTGCTTCACTATTCAGAACAACTTTTCTGAAAAGCAATTTGGCAATAATTTAGTCTCAGAAGTAATTAGAGATCTTCACAAAGATTTAGCTACAAATATTTTCATTGCTGCATTACCAACAGTAGCCAAAAATACTTTTCCTAAGTTGAAAATTTTCCAACAATAAGGGATTGGTTAAATATATCATGAGACATGCATGTATTATAGTTCTATTTAACTTCTTAAAATCATGTTGTAGTGAATATATGTTACATGAAAAGCTGTTCTTAATATGTTATGTGAAAATGCATATTTGAGCCTCTTTTTGTAAAACAAACAAACTATACATGGATACACACACTAAGATATTATCTCTGAGTGGTAAGATTTGGGGCATTTTTTTCTTTTTCATTAAATGTGCTTTCCAATTTTTTCCAAAGAAAAACCATTGCTCTTTGAATTAAGAAAATGTTATTTTTACTTTTTAAAAAATGCATATGCAACTCAATAACAAAGATACCCAAACAGTTCAACTAACAAAATGGGCAGACGATCTCAGTAGACATTTTTCCAGAGAAGACGTACAGGTGGCTAAGAGGTACATGAAACGGTGCCCAACATCACTAATCATCAGGAAACCCAAATCAAAGCCACCGTGAGACACCACCTCACACCTGTCAGACTGATTATTATTGAAAAGCAATAACAAGTGTTGGCGAGAATGCAGAGGCAAAAAGAACCCGTATTAAAGAACTCATGCACAGTTGGTGGGAGTGTAAATTGGTGTAGCCACCATGAAAAACAGTGCGGAGTTTCCTCAGAAAATTAAAAGGAGAACTACTGTATGACCCAGCAATTCCACTTCTGGATATTTATTTGAAGGAAAGGAAAACACTAATATATAAAGATATCTGCACCCTCATACTTATCGGAGCATTCTTTACAATAGCCAAGACCTGGAAGGGACCTGAATGCCTATTGATAGGTGAGTGGATGAAGAAGATGAGGGATATATGTATACATTGGAATATTAGTTAGCCATAAACAAGAAGTAAGTCCCACCACTGCAACAATGTGAGTGGACCTTGAGCACATTATGCTAAGTGAAAGAAGTCAGAAGAGAAAGACATATTGTATGATCTCACTTATCTGTAGCATCTTAAAAAACCCCAACCGACTCATAGACAGAGGTGGGAGCAGGTGGGCGGGCAAAATGGGCCAACTTGGCTAAAAGGTACAAACTTCCAGTTATAAAGTAAATAAATCCTAGGGATGTACAGCATGGTGACTGTAGATTAGAATGCTGTATTTTACACCTGGAAGTTGCTAGGTAAGTAGATCTTAAAAGTTCTCATCACAAGAAAAAAATGTGTAACTGTGTAATGATGGATGTTGCTGTGGTAATCATCTCACAATATATATTGTACACACATAAAATCATGTTGCACACCTGAAGCTCACATCACTTCATCTTTCTGATGGCCTAGTCGTCAGCGTGAACCCGAGCTGCCGAACCCGAGCTGCCGAAGGCAAAGGGTACCAAAAGGTACTGAGTAGTACCATGTGCTAGACACTACGTGTTGGGGTGGTGGTGGGGTACTTAAATCCCTGCTGTCAGGGAGCTCACTACTCTCTTCCTCAAGTTGTTATCTCCCAAGACCACCCTGGGAACATCCACCAAATTAGCTGCACAGAAGGACCAAACTTACATGTGCGGATTGTAGTACAACGCGTTCGTGTTGCTCCTTGACTCTAAAGGGTTCCTGCGTTTTTGAAGACACCACCTCTCACACCCAAGATGTCGCCTCACACCAATGGCAATGGGGCACTTGCTGGGAGGCAAATGTGAACTTTGTAATTACATATCCTTTAATTATTGAACTTGTTACAATGGGCATGTAGTAATTTTGTAACTAAATATAATTCCATAAAAGGTTTTTAATTGTACTATCAGCTCCTCAATACAGGGCTGGGCAAGTGCAGTTTTACAGTTGTGAGTCCATGAAAGTTTATTCCTGTATTGTTATTTATTATTTATTGCATTATTTTTCATACGAACAACCGTAAACCTACTTTCGCACATCCCTATCTTCCTGAGAGACTGAAGCAAGAGAGATGGAATTGAAGTCCAGAGAAAGACCTCATGGAGTTAAGAGGAAAGAAAAGTGTCGTATAGAAACTCCTCCCCAGTACTGAATGAAATAACAAAGCTCTCTAGTAGCAACTCACAAGGAAAGGGGCACAGCCAATACTCTAAGTAAGGCTCAGAAGGTAGGAGGTGGCTAAAAAAGAGACGTCAGTTCTGGAGTGCAGTTGGGCCATGGAATGGCAGGTCTCCTAACCACACCCTGATTTCTTCAAAGCTCTGGTTATCAGTCCAGCCAATCAGGAAAATTCTCACTTCAAATTCCAAACTTGGTGAGAATCAAACTGAGGACACCCTAGTGCTTTTCTACTTCACTGGGAAGTAGTGGAAACAGCTGCAAAGGCAGACAAGAAGGCTGCCTCTGGCAAAGTGGAGACCTCCGGGCTGTGTCCTGAACAGGAACAGAGAGATTATCTGTCCATCAAAAGGAGATCCACTCCCCACCCAAACCAGAGGGTGTGAACTCCAGTACAAGACAACTAACAAAATCTCCGAAGGAGTACAGCCTAAGCTGTCTAAAAAAGCCTGCCTCAGGGAGTCCTCCCTGCCTCCCTGTCCTCAGCCTGCAGAACACATTGCATAGCTCTTAAAGGGTAGACTAAGGACAAACAGAGGATATACTGTTAGTCAACACATCGCTAACTAGACATCACTAGGAGAGTAAACAGACAGAAAATATAACATGGGTATATATGTCCAAGGTAAAAAGAAATGGTATACCAATACCAATCAGAATATGAAACTAATATAATGTTATATGTCAATTATATCTCAATTTAAAAAAAGAAATGGAATGGCACCAATGCTAAGTATATACAAGACACACACACACACACACACACACAGCATGAAAAAGACCCACAGCCAGCCTAGAAAATATAACTCAAGAAAGAGAAACCCTTCACTTGTGCATTTAACTAGAAAACACCTAGTTAAGAACTAGTACTTCATAAAATGATAAAAACAACAAAAAGATGATAAAAGAAATAGCAGATCGAGGAAACAATGCCAAAACAATAGCGTTAAAAATTAACATATAAATAAAAATACCAAGGGACAGAAGAGACGCAGCTAAAAATAAATTACAGGTGCAGAATAAAGCAGTCAGGCAATCAATGTATATACCTATTAAAAAGAAAGGCAAACCCGGAGGAAGCCAATAGACATGGAGGATAAGGTTAATCAATAATAACAACAATAATAGATATTTTTAAAGCAGCAAACTCAGCAAATAAAGCAGAAAAAAGTATGAAAAGACCTGGCACAAGAAAATTTCCCTAAAAAAGATAAAAGCAACCTTTAAAATGGTGCTTATTATGTATCAGGCTCTGTTCTGCACACTTTACACAGGCTAACTCCAGTTATCCCAACAATTCTACAAGGTAGACTCAATTATTTTCACTTTACAGGCAAACAAACTGAGTCATAAAGAGACTGGGCAACTTAGCAAGTTCTTGCAGCTAATACCATTAAGCCAGGTAGAACTATATCTGTCTATTGAAAAGCGCATGCTGGGTTCTAGAAAAATTGAATGTAAAGCTCACAATGCAAAAACATAACATCCAGGATTAAAAAATAACTTTTCAAACATTCAGTCAGAAAATGTAAATCACCTATAATAGGAAATAATCATGCTGACAGCCTTCTCCACAATAATATTCAACGTCAGAAAGAAAGAAATAACCACAGAGATTGTTAGATACAAAGTGTGACCCAAGAATAGTATGCTTATTCAAATATAAAGGCAACACGTATAAAAGAATTCAATGAAACACTACCAATGAATTATTCAGAAGAAAAAAATGTTTACAATAAAATCCAGCCAATTAAACAATAAATCCAAATAAAGAACCCAAGGATGGAGAAGCTGTGGTAAAAAGGATACAATAAAAAAACACATATTAGACAATAGCTATGAATTGTGGTCACAGAAATAATACAACACTTGATAATGTGCAAATAATAGAACTAAATAACAATAACAAAAGAATGTAAGTGATATAACAATAAAAGTCAAAATAAGGGAGCAGGGGTGGGAGGAATAAAAAGGGTGCTTGCGTAGCCGGGGAGCAATCAACACGGCCGAAAATGGAATCATTCAGGGTAAAAACCACGACTGCAACCTGTTACAGTACTTCACATCTCCCTTTAACATAGAAGGGATACTTTTTAAAAAAGTGATAGCTCTGTTGATAAGGAAATGTTTATTTGAAGTTAATAATTCCTTCAATTTTGCTCTCCTTGTAGCTTCATAAAATGAACTGTATTAATTGTGTTTAAAAGCAGCTGTATGATCTCATTTTGCACGTAATAATATCTGGAGTGTCTATCTCCGTCGATCCACCCACTGTTCTATTTATATGTGCTTAGGAAATCATTTAAATCACGCAGTATGTTTTAAAAGCTTAAATTATCTTTAAAAGCAAAAACAATTAAGTGATTTTTATGTAAAGAAACAAAGTTATAGTCATGGGGTTGGGAAGCTGAATGCGACTTTTAAAGCCTGTCTCGGAACCAGTGCAGGTGAGGGGGTGGGTGGGTTAGGGGATGTTGTTTACACCCAGCATGTCAGGTGCATGCGCGTGGGTGGGAGGGTTGCTAGTACTTTTCTGATGAATCTTATTTAATACTGTCCATTAACTGTCATGCCTGGTCAGCAAAATCCTTTAAGTGTAGAAAATGACTGAGTTGAGTTTCTTTTTTTTTTCTTTTCTTTTCTTTCTTTCTTTTTTTTTTTTTGTGTGTGAGAAAGGTAAATAGCGAATTAGAGAAAATGACACAGGCATGCTGCCTGGTTTTAGACTAAGTATTTTATTTTTAAAAAAATTTTCCAAGGCAGACATGGGGTAGGGAATATGCACCCCCAGAATAACCCTCCGGGCCACAGAAACCATCTGCAAGCCCATCCGGGGTGCCGACTGCCTCTGGACACTGTTAGAAGTGGGCACGGCTGTGGTATTGCAGATCCCATCTATTAAGTGGAAAATGGAGAGGGAAAGGTTCTCCCTAAAACCTTTAAAGTGGGTTTTTGACTTCCGGTCAAGATAGCAGCGTAGGCAGACATGACTCGCCTCTCCGCACAAGCACATCAAAATTACAACTAAAATATAGAACAACCATCACTCAGAATCATCAGAAATTGAGTTGAATGGATGTCTGACAACTACAGAATTAAAGACACCACATCCATCCAGACTGGTAGGAGGGGCGCAGATGCCGAATGGGCTCTCCCACACCCATATACAGTAGATAAAAATTTGGGAGGGATATTCCAGGAGCGAGGAGTCCAGTGCCAGAAAGGTAAGTCCCCACAACTTCTGGCTGCAAAAAGCAGAGATTGAGTAGGTGGAAGAAACTTCTGGAGCCCCAAGCAGTTCCTCTTAAAGAACCCACACGCAGACTCACCTACTCAGACTCCCTCTGAGTTCCAGCACCAGGGTAGCAGCGTGAAAGGCACCAGCAGCATACTGGGAGAAACTGAAGTCTCTGACATCAAGGCAAGAAGATGCCATCGTACCTTTTCTAAACTCTTCCCCAACAGAGCCACAAGCTGGTGCCATATCTGAGACTCCATCAACCTGGCTAACACTGTTTGGCCCACCTTGGAGATCCCCAGAGATTCCACCCAATTTACAGGCCCACCTGAGCTGCTTTTCCACATGAATGGCTGGTCTTGGCTCCTGCTTCACAACTTCCTAAATCCTCTCAAAGAAGCAACAGCTGGCCTCAGTGAGCCCCAGGCCCAGCACTAGCAGCAGTCAGCCTAGGTTCACACCTTGGCTTCACCTGGGAATCACCAAGCTCAGCACAAGTAGTAGCCATCTCAGATTGCTTTGTAACTCAGGCAGGGTGGCCCTGGGCAAATCACAGGTTGGGACTGGCCTTGGCCTGCACTACCTGGGAAATCCCAGGGCCAATGCACCCTAGTGGACAGCTACAGACCATGTCAGAGCACCACCACCCTGCCCCTGCACAGCTGATCCTCCATGGAGGGCAGAGGTTGGTGGTAAGTGATCCCAGCCAATCCTTGCAGCTGACTGGCCTTGATAAATCCCTCCCATCGATCTGCTATCAGCAACCAAGGCTCAATTACAAGAGGAGGGTGTACTCAGCCCACACAAAGGATGCACCTCAAGTATACAGCTTGGGTGATAGGAAAGGCTGTGCTACTGGACCCTGCAGGACACCTACTACATGAGTCCACACTACAAAGACACAGAGTCAAAGCAGCTCTACCTAATACATAGACACAAACAACATAGGCAGGCTGCCAAAATGAGGAGACAAAGAAACATGGCCCAAATGAACAGATCAAACTTCAGAAAAAAAGCTAAACGAAATTGAGATATGCAATCTATCAGGTGCAGAGTTCAAAGCACTGGTTTTAAGGATTCTCAAGGAACTTAGTGAGGACCTCAGCAGTATGAAAAAAGATCCAGTCAGAAAGGAAGGATATGCTAATTGAAATAAAGAACAATTTACAGGGAAACAACAGTAGAGTGGATGAAGCTGAGAATAAAATCAACAATTTGGAACATAACAATAAGAAGAAAAAAGGATCCAAAAAAATGAGGATAGTATAAGCAGCCTCTGCGACAACTTCAAGTGGTCCAACATTTGCACCATAGGGATGCCAGAAGGAGAAGAGAAAGAGCAAGAAATTAAAAATCTATCTGAAAAAATAATGAAAGAATACTTCCCTAATTTGGTGAATGAAACAGACACCCAAGTCCAGGAAGCACAGAATCCCTAACAAAATGGATGCAAAGAGGCCCATTCCAAGACACATCATAATTAAAGTGCCAAAGGTTAAAGATAAAGAGAGAATCTTAAAAGTAGCAAGAGAAAAGAAGTTGGTTACCTACAAGGGAGTTCTCATAAGAATGTCAGCTAATTCCTCAAAAGAAACTTTGCAGGCTAGAAGGGATTGATAAGACACATTCAAAGTCATGAAAAGCAGGGCCCTACAGCCACGACTGCCCTCCCCAGTGAAGATATCATCATTTACAATCGAAGGGCAGATAAGGAGCTTCCCAGACAGGAAAAAACTAATGGAGTTCATCATCACCAAACCAATGATTATATGAAATGTTAAAGGGATTTATTTAAGAAAAAGACCAAAGCTATGAACAATAAAATGGCAAAAATACATATCTATCAATAATTGAATCTAAAAAACAAACTAAGCAAACAGGAAGAACAGAGACCGAATCATGGGAGTGTTTTGTTGGTTACCCAATGGGGGGGGGTGTGGTGGAACAGGTGAAAAGGTGCGGGGATTAAGAAGTACAAATAGGTAGTTACAGAATAGCCATGGAAATGTAAAGTACAGTATAGGAAATGGAGTAGCCAAAGAACTTATACGCATGAGCCATGGACACGAACGTGGAATGGTGGAGGGCTTGCCTGAGGGAGTTGGGAGATGCTGGGTGGAGGGGAGCAAAGGGGAGAAAATCAGGACAACTGTAATAGCATAATCAATAAAATATAAAAAAATAAAGTGGGTGTTTGTTTAGCATGGGGTTCTTTTTTTCCCGTGGATTTTTATTTTTAAATCTTAAATGTTATACTGCAGGCCACAGGCATGACAGGCAATGAGCAGGTGAACAGCCAATGGAAAAGGGTTCAAAAACCCCCGGTTAGCTAACGGGCTTCTGAATGTATCGCTGTGGTTCACAGAGGAGGCTGGAGAAGGGGCCAGGGAGATGCTGGACCACTACTGCAGCTATAAAACAAAGTTGGCGTCTCTTTGTACTTTAAAACTGCTCCTAGGCAACTTATTTTACCTTTGCTTAATCAAATAAACAAGAGAGTTTTTTCCTCTTGGAAAAAATAAAATAAAATCTCCTCTGTTATTTGGCAAAAAATATACCAGAAAAAGAAGAGATTAAGTACTAAGAGACACATAGGCTGTTGTGACCTGAGCCATCGTTCACTCCATTCTGGTATTTTGATTTCCTGTTAAGAATTTAAGCAGTGCATAAAAGCTTCGAAGAGAAAGTTTTTAGAAAATCACACTAAGCCCTATGATCTAGAAATAGCCATCTTTACTATCAGGTGAACAGCATTGCAAAGAATTTTATCCACAGCAGATACATATATAGATGACCAGAGAAATAATATTATAAAAAATAAAATGAGATTATATGTGCTATTTACTAACAAAAAGATTCCATTCCAAAACCATTAAATTGTCCAAAGTGATATTAGAAATCAGACCCAGATTTTTAAACGTCCGGTTTTGGGTCTAAACTGTGAAGTATAGCTCCTTCTCTAGATACATACACCAGTGGGTGGGTGTGTAGATGTGACCTCACAGTCCCACCTCTACACACACTCAATACCTACTTGCCTGGGGATCCTCCATCGTTCCGCAGTCCTGCTGAGTCTTGTCTGAACACCCAGCAGGGGGTTCTGGGTTTCCCTTGCCTGACTTGTCACGCCTCGGCCTGACATGGAAGGCACGATTCAGGGACACAGAGCAGAGACCGGAGGTGGGCACAGGGTGCAGGAAAACAGAGCCAGACGGGAAGAGAGCTTCAGGGTGGGGAGAAGCAGAATGAAGGTCTGGTTCCCACAGAAAGACATTTTCCTACCGGCATGTACAGAAATGGGGATGCAAGAGGAGCAAATCAAATTCGCTGAGACCAGGTTTGGAGGGGAAAGGACCCCAGCTCAAGAAACCCATCCTCTCCTAGAGGGAGAATCTTGGGGGAGGAAGTGCCAGCTTATCGGCAGATGCAGTTCAAAAGGAGCACGGGTGACCCAGAAGACCAGACACATGGCACACGTAACATACCTCTGGGTGAAGACGTTGGACATTCGGACACCCAAGCCATGAGCCTTTTCCACCCAGGAGGGATACTGGATAACACACACACACACACACACACACACACACACACACACCGCATGCCCAGTAACATGGCTGCTTCTTGGAGGACCTTGACCAGGCCTGGGTGCTCTGAGTTCGACCAGGAAGCCTCACTGCGCCCATGTCACTCCTCAGACCACCAGGCTCCCCGTCACATAAACGCTGTCACCCCACTCGAGTTTCCATCCAGCACTGCCACGAACAACGCCTTGACTTCCTCTGAAGCGATACCAAAAAGGCAAGTCTTTCCTAATGACCAAAACTAATGGGAGCCGGCTCGGCTTCCATGTTCTTGCTCTTCCAAGCCACCCCCTAATACTGTCCCCACACATCAACCCCCGAGTTGAAAGCCTTCAGTGGCTCTGTAATGCCTTCAAAATTTAGTACAAAGTCCTCCGCATTCGACTTCCTCTACTGTCTGGCCCCTCTCTTTAGTTTTCTTTTCCTCTTCATCATTGCAACCACCCAGTGACCCGATGCATGACCTGATATTTCCAGGATACACCGCGCACCCACCACTCCAGACCTTTATTGTGACATTCCCCCAGCCAGACATGCCTTTACTCATTACCTTCCAAGCAAAACCCTGCTCATCTTACCAGGCACAGCTCCCATCAGAGCTAGCATCCCTCCCCGTCCGTGCCACAGCGATTTGTGTTGCCCTTAGTAAGATTTCCTTCATTCTGCCTTGTCTACGTTGCTGTTTAAATCTGTCTTAACGGAAATCTGTCCTTACAGGTAGGAAGTAAGTGAACATTTATTGAACACCTACGGTGGTGCCAGGTACCTTCATAGACATCGTCTAATTTATCTTTCTGTTGCTAATATGCCTCAGAGTGTTCACACATTTCGGGTGTTCATAAATGTTGCTTGTGTTACTCTACGAAAAGATCACTATGTCTCCTTCCAGAGACTTGAAAGAAATGAGAGAAAGAGTTAGACTGATCCACTCAGTTGGATGGCCTAGAGGAAGGGCAACAAATATTTAAATATTGATAAGTCTGTCTTAGAAAAATGCCCTAGCCAGAAAAGGACATCATTTTTTTTTTTCTGCTTGTTTTTCTCTGTCCCACCCAGGAACTCAGAATCCCACCTCTTTTTGGCCCAGAGCCAGACATCATCAGGCTAGATGGTTCTAATCCCAGACCTATCACTAATTGTCTGTGGACTTGAAGCAAAATGGTACCCCTCACTCTGCCTCATTTTTAGCTTGTGTAAAATGAGGAGTTTGAAGAATTCGGGCTGCGTGATCTCAAGGGTCCCTAACAGTTCCATACAAGGCTAAGATTACACGCTGATCAGCCTACACAAAATGCCCTGGGAATCGGCTCCTTATTCAGGCCAAACTGCAAACACAAAATATATGGAACGTTAGGTAAAGAGGGAGATAGATCTCTCTCTCTTTCTTCGTGTGTGTGTGTGCGCGCGCGCGCTCTGTGAATGTTTTCTCTGTGTGGGCATCTGCGAGAGAGGAGGAAAGCTGTCAATCCATCCCATGAAAATGTATTTTCAAGAAATTTTAAATTTATCCAAATGAATACCTCAATAGGAAAAACAGCGCTGGGATACTCTCCACTAGGGGTTGCCGTTTTTGCCATTGCTGTTGTTGTTGTTCATTGGACACTAAAAGGGTTAATTTTAAATACATTTATCTTATAGTGGAGAATCTCGTAAAAAATCCACAGACCAATAGAACATTAACAAGGAAGTTCTCTTCATTTACATCAAACATCTGACTAATCATCCAGAAGGATCTTGTCGAATACATGAATGAATAAATCAACAGTGTTGCATCAACTTCGGCAGGGGGAGAGGAAGCATGTAACAATTGATTTTTGTCAGATAATCGATGAAAGCTATCACTTCCCTCCTTAATCACCAGTTGATCTGAATTCAACTATTGTTTTCAAAAGCATCCACTAGACTGGACTATTCCTACCCTCAGGCAGGTTTGGGTGAAGAGATGCAGTTTATAGACAAGGCCTGTGCGTATACAAATAGCAACAACCTTCAGCCTGATTTTGGCGAGGCCCACCGCAGCTCCCTGCTTCCCCAAGGACACGCAGAGTCCCTTCCCCTCTCTTTGGCATTGCTAGGGTCAGGGTCAGACTCACGCCTTTGTTAACAGCAAATATTTATTTTCTGCAGTTCTGATATTTCCACCAAGATTGTTTCTCCCAAAGCTGCCTGATAATGGGTCTCACATGTCGAAATGCCATAGAGGCCTCAATAAAAAGGCCCTGACTATATCAGTACTATTAGTTTGCTGTAAGTGAAAGGTATTTCACTTCTGCAAGGGGGAAAAAATCTTAAAAAATAAGACAAAGGGGAAAAAAAGGAGATCAACACAAAAAAAATTTTTATTGAGTATTTTTTGGGAAATTGGGGGTACTATGATGTAAAATTCTGAAGAAAAAGAAAATATCCAGAAAGGAAAGGGAAAGGAAAAACAAGGAGTAATGTACATTCCCCAGTAAAATATATTTTTAGAGCAAACTTGGGATATGCAGAGGGCTCTTAGAAAGCAGGGAGCTCCCAGTTAAATACAGTTAGTTCTCAGCTCCGAGAAGGCCAAGCCAAGCCAGTCTACCAGGAGGGGCACAGTTTAGAGATCAAGGTTGTTAAATCAACACAATTTTAAAAAAAGAAAACCAGATCAGTTATTAGAATTATCAGCAAAAAATTCAGTAAAATATTTTTGGGATTCAACTTCCTCCTATATTTTAATATCTTTTTAAGATATTTTTTCACTACATTAAATGCCTTTTTAAAGTATTTTATTTACTGAAGATTTCCCCCAAAGGAACATTTCCCTCCAAATCTACATTTTCAATATATTAATAAAATAGAGTCAACCTTCTTGTTTGGTTTTGTATAAATTGTTAGCATTTTTTCCCTGAAATGTCCTTTCCCAAAGTTGTATTTTTTTTTTTTTTACTTCAGGGTATTTAAAAATGATTACTACTTTTTCAAGGATTGTGCCATTATGGAATGATTAAGATTTTAAAATTTTAACCATCTTTATGACTCAGAAAGCCCTTAATCCAATTATCAGGGTGAAGGATAAATCGACCTTTCCCCCTTTCAATACTGATTCTAGTTTGGAAAAAAGAAATCTCCTTCAGAGAATACTGATTTCTATATTTACCAAAATATAATGGGCAAATTTAATAGCAGTCAAGTTTTAAATAAGCTCGATATGTCAGTTTAAAAAATACTTCTTGTACATAAATTTTGGGTTTATGTGTGTGTGCTCCTGAAAGAAATGAGGGGCACAGAGAAAAATCTCACTTGATATTTATATTATGTGTTTAAACCTACCTTTGAGAATCCTCTAAATTTAATTTGCTGTGGTCAGATTTTTTCTTTCCTTTTTCTTTTTATATTTTACCTTTTCTTTCTTTAATCATCCTATTACACATGTTACTTTCTTTTTGGTCATTAGCAATGTTTTGATAACAAAATCACTAGTAAATAACGGCAGTACAGCAACACTGAGGTTGTAACTATGTTACCTATTGCTTTCCTTCTAAAGATCTCAAGGTAGCTGACAAAGGGAAAACAAAGTCAATGCTCTTTCTCTTTTCACAGGATTTAGAAATTTGACCATTGTCATTTTAATTTATATGATACTGATGCTAAACCAATCTAGAGAGTGCCTTTGCTATATCATTGCTGGGATTTCCCCATACTCAAGGTTGGAGATAAAAATTTTATTTAAAGAGGTTTTTATTGAGGGCTGTCAGACTCTGAGACTGCACAGATCCAGTCAGTCTTTTTAAGAAGGCAGAGAGGGTTCCAGGTTTATTTCAGACTTGAGGGTAACCTACTTTTGAAAAAAAAAAACTATCCTATGTCAAAACTACTGTCAATATTTAGTTTATTTATGTGGCAGACTCCACCGTAATTTTAAATGAAACAGAGGAATTCATATCTCCCAGGGTACTAGTCAGCTGGTATGACTATGTTTTAACATTAGGGTACCTTCGGACGCGAATGGTTCCGTCCTACCTTCTGGGTGAGAACGATGGGCTTGAGTATCTGTTTGTGATAGTGTCTATATGTGCGTGTGTGTGCACGCACCTGTACAAAAAAAACCAAACAATGAAATTGCCAACATGTGGTCAGATGTGGAGGAACAATTTCAGGGTTTTGATAACATCACTCAGCCAAGATTTGGAACAGAATCTCTCTACCCTGGCCCCTCCGAGTCACTTCCTTGCTGTGACGTGTTTCTCCCTCATCCTCTGAGGATATTTTAAGATCACAGCTGCCCTTCCCTACCTTCAGTAAATATATATTAGCCTCCAAGAGTACATGGCATCGAACTATAATTCTGACCCCTTTGAAGAGAAAGAAGAATTAGCAGCCATCAACTTCCCTTCCTGACTACCATAAAACCTCCATTTTAATAAAAGATGGCTCTGTACGCCATATTTCCCCCCATAAGGTTGCATATTATTAACAAGCAACAGAAAGAATGAAAAAAAACTTGTGCAGATGGACGTATATATGTATAATCATTTTAATCATCTCATGTCTCATCTTCTCTTTTCTATGGCAGACATAGTACATTTAAATGCAACAGGTTGGTGGTTCTGATGTAAGGTATGAGAAACAAAGATTTGTAAAATTTTGAAAAAATGTAATTTGGAGCAATTCTGTAACCTGGGATTTCATAAATTTTTTAGACATATGATTTTTTGAATTATAATAATTTCTGGAGATTTTAATAAACTCCATTTCATTTTATTATGTTTCCTCAAGCAGCTGTAAGAATCTACCACTTTAACTTATTATAAGGCTCTCCTGTATTTTTAAAAAAAACACAGAAAAAATATTTTGCCAAAAAGCAAAGCAGTAAATAAACAACAATCCTTATTTAGTGTCATGTTTAATCCATTCTTTTATAACTATTATAAATAAAACAATCTATTTTGATGTGTTATAACATCTAAATTTTCTAATCCATATACAGAAAGAAAAAAAGATAAGAAAAAGAGATAAAAACAAGTACTAAAACAGAAACTCCTGAAATTTATGTTAGTAAAAAGAATGCTTTCAGTTTAAAATTGTGTCTGGAAAGATTTTTTGAGCAAAATTATATTTCTAACTAAAAAAAGAGGTTTTATTTTCAGATTAAGAAATGAATGTATAAAGAGTAGAAGAAAGAGGCACACCTTCCCAAAATAAGCATATTAATAAAATTACATATCTCTGTAGAAAGTTATATTTTATGCCACATGAAAAATGAATATTTTGTATTCATAAATAAAATATCTTAGATATTAAGCTTTGGTGAAATGATCATCTTTACTGGAATAAAATATCTTTAGTGCTGTAGGCTCTACAGAAAATAAACAAACAAAAAGAAACAAAATCTCATGTTAAATCTCAGAGTAGCTGACGGGAAGCTTACTGAGAAAGATTTTCAATCCTAAAATGAAAAAAAAGTGCAGTATTTTTAAAGGTTTCTCCTCTTTTAAAATGATTTTCCCTTCTCTCAGAATTCTAAATCATCATGAAAAAATAAATTCAAAAGCTAATAGTTAATCCTCAATAATGCAAGAAGCTTGTATCTGTATTTTAAAAATATTTGTTATTTGAAGAGATATCAACTGTTTTTCATGCCTGCTTTATATTTAAATGCAAATATTTCTTGTGAAACAGGATTTTTTCTAGGTAAACTTCCTAAAGGGTAACTTTGAGAGGGAAATATCTACGAATTGGAGGTTTTATAAGCCTACAAATACATGAAAATGCTAGATTAATGTTACAGGCTAAAATGTTTTTTCTTAACATTTTCATTTTAATTCTTTAACACCTTAACGAGCAAATTTTAATTCAGAAAGCTATCAATACAAAATTTTTCTTTCTTTTTAAAATTTTCTTATAAATGACAGCTTTTGTGCTCCCTTACATATATATTATATGTGTATATATATAATAATGCATTTAATTAAAAAAGAAAGTTAGGCATAAGGAAATTCGCCAGGGGGAATCTGTAGTCCTCTTTTATAAAATATTATTTCATTAACAGTGGTGTTAACGCTCAGAGGTGGTGGAAATCTAAAGGATAAATTTGGGGTGGTTATATCTGATTCCCTCTTCCTTTTTAATTAATTTACAGGCTGCCAATTTACTCACTGCCCTTCAATCAGCCGAGAAGGAAAGAATTTTCCAGACAATCCCTTCTGGTTTATGGAACCCCCACCTCTAGCAAGTACGTTTTCTGCTTTTTCTTATCCCTGACCCAGCGCTCTTGCCACAAATTCAAAAGGGGAAAGAAGACTCCTTAATTAAAAAACAAAAACAAAAACAAAAACAAAAAAACCCCTCAGTCTACCATGAGGTAAAGATTAAAACTATTTGTTTACTTTATTTTTTTTTTCCTGCTAACCTGAGATTCAGGCCTTAGAGATGCTTTGACCCTGGGGAGCATGACTCCCGCACAGGTTAACTTGCCTGTTGAGGCATTTCAGGGTCAATGTGGTGTAAGGCATTGCAGTTTGAATGACCAGCTCTCCTGGGAGGCCAGGAAGCCCTGAGCAAGCTCCCTCGCGTTCTCACTATTTGCTCAGCTCCAGACGCGTTCCCTGCCCAATTCACAGCCTCCAGGAAATCTTGGTATGGCCAGACACTCCTTGACTTTAGACTCATCTTTGACCTTATGACTCCTAGCGACTTAACCTTTCTACTTTTTTATTCCTATTTCAACTCTCCCAACTAATCCAGGACTATTTCTATTCCTGGGTCTGCACGGACCCGTCTTAATAATAATAGTTAATACCGTTTCAGTCCATACCATAATACCTGCCTAAAGTAATTTATTGGTATTTCATCTTTCCGACAATCCTACAAAATAGGTACTTGATCATCCCCATTTTACAGATGAGGAAACTGATTCAGAGACAGAGTTCACTCAGGGGTAATCAGCTGAAAAGAGAACTGCAAAGTAAATTAGGTCTCACTGGCCTCAAAGCCCAAGGCTCTCTCGGCCATTAGGTGTTACTGCTCCCTTTAACTAAGCGGCTTTTATCCTTCCCTAAAAAGGCTGCAAAGAAGAGATGGCAAGGACCACTCTATAACTGTGTTTGACATGCCCCTGAGCTTTTACTACAATTTTTTAAAAAGACAGAGAGAAGTCAGATTCAGAGGAATGGGTAGGCTCTGGGTTAAAAGTTGAAATGTCTGTGAAGAAGGCTCCAGTTTCTATAAAAATTAAATTAAATAAATAAACAAAAACATCTTCTTTCCCCTTTGGAAAGGCCTCAAATGTGCTCGACAGGTTCAAGGGTACAAATGTGACCCTGGCCCCTTTTTCCCAGTGTTACCCGGAAAACAGAAAGAGCACAGCAGATTCTCCCCGTAATCACCCCTGCAATTTGCAGCCAAGACTTAAAAGAAATGCCTGATATGAGAGATGAAGTGGATCAAAGGGAGGAGAACAAAGATTGGGGGTTTTTTTGGGGGGGGGAGTAAGAGAAGCCAAAAAAATTTGAAAGACTGTGAAAAGTGAAGGTGGAAGAAGGAAAGAAGGAAGATAAAATACAGGGTGGGGCAAAAGTAAGTTTACAGTTGTTTGTATGGAAAATAATACAATAATTAATAAATAATAATGCAAGAATAAACTGTTTCCTGTACTCACAATTGTAAACCTACTTTTGCCCCACCCCGTAGGTACAAAAAGGAAAGAGAAAATATCGTTGATGACAGCAAATAGTGTTGTCTATTCTTGCCCTCCTATTTTGCCTTTACCTTGTCCTTGGAGGGAGTCATGTAAGTTCTGAAAATTTAGGATGGGACATAAGCTGAAAGTCCAAAGTAAATAGCAAGTACCCTAAATGAATGGCTTTTTCTCCCCTGTCAAAAAAACTTTTTTAAAAGTATAAAGAGACCGATTTGCAAAAACAATTGTGATTAAATTCAACAGATTTTAAAGGGAATTTGAAAGGAAAGAATTATAAGGAAATGAAACTGCAAAGAGATAATCTTTGTGTAGGGATGCATAAAGTAGAGAAAAAGATTTTTCTATCAGCGATGCTGATTTGCTCCCAGCCGGGTAATCCTGGACACTGGCAGACTATGGGGCAAATGGACAGATGCTTCCAGAAAAGATTATCTTCTATCTGTCACTCAGGGACTAGCTCTGGTCCTATGACTGCCGACTGTATGATCTAACCCTTGTATGACATTCTATATGTGCCAGAGGAAAAAACCTGTACTAATAATAGTAATAATAATGACAACTAACATTTACTGAGCACTGACAAGACACAAAACACTTTTTAAGCCTAATCTCATTTAATCTTCACCAGAACCTATGGTTGCTACTGTTATCCCCATTTTACAGGTGAGGACATTGAGAAAACAGGAAGGACCAGTCTGTGTTAACATGGGCTTTTCTATACTTCGGCCTCAGCAGCAGCAATCTGCTGCTTTCTCGTTTAAGTAGAAATTCATACACTTCACCCTGTCCTCCCACAACCCACTACAAAACCTTTGCAAATTCAGATCCTACTCTGGGCCTTTCACTTCTAGTGTCATTTCCCAGCTGTGACTTCCACTGGCTGCGCACCCTGGGCATCTACCTCTTGCCGAAAATGAAGTTTGCACCAATACCCTGTCAGTGCCTCAGTTAGTAAATGCCCTTTGCCCTAACTGATAAAGCTTAGCCTTCATCATCGCAGGAGGAATTCTGAGAGCCCTGCAGGAAGGGAAGAAAGAGGCTCTGAAAGACTGGGAGCAAGGAAGAAACCTTTGCACATTGACCTCTTCATGTCCATTTTGGGCCTTGAAGACTCCCAATTTCTCCTTCACTGAAGACCTCAGCAGCATCGCTTGCCATAAAGCCCCTTGCGGTGCTGTGTAGAAGCAGTCTGCCACTCCAACAGGGCCAAGCCAATTGGACCGGTCTACCAAAACTAGCAGTCAAACAAGTGGACTGTTCCATTCCTTCTCAAGGAATCCCTGTCCTGTGTAGCTGGGATTTCCCCTGGTGCCCAAAAGCCCCAGAGGAAATCCGACTTTGCTACAAACCCTGACATTGAGACCTTACACGGTGCGGCTCCCACACAACCCTCTCTTCCCTCCGTGGAGCCACCCGACTTTGCCAAGAGCACTCAGCCTAAAACACAAATCATCTCTTCAAAATTCTGCAGGACCAGGCTAGGCTTGGTCATTGAAACTTTTCATCCGCTTCTGTCCCTCAGCTCCATGCCTGCCTTTCCTTTCACTTACTCATCTTCCGTTCAACATTTATTTTCCCCATTTGCTACGTTCCAAATATTTGTTCTCCAAAAAAGAGGGGCCGAAATGCGTGCGATAGAATGCTACTGGGGGGGAAGAGTGAGGAGCAGCTAGAAATCAAGATTTGATGATGCAGTCTAAGTTTCAAACCTTAATATTATAAAATGTAGGCCTTAGAGACTAACTGGATTAAAATTTTAATTTGGGGTTCATGGGGCCTGGGGAGGTTGTGAGCTCCTTGAAATGAATGCAAAATATCTGTGGGTATCTGTGGGGTTTTTTTTCCTTTTCTTCTTTTGTTTTTCTGAGAGGAAGGTCCATATCTTCATTAGGTTACCAAAGGGAGAAAAATTTATTTATATCTCCAATGCCTAAAATAAGGCCTCATACATAGCAAGAACCCAATAAACATTTGTTGAAAAAAAAAGTTCAACATTCATTGAATAAATGAATGGTTGATGGGTCCGAGCTTTAATGTACCTAATTTTACAGATGGAGAAATTGAGGCCTAGAAAGGATCATCTTCAACATCATAAGCCTCAGTAGTCACGATCAGACAGAATTAACTCTTTTAACTCTTTCCACTGCTAGTGAGTCTTGTTTTGCTTTTTACCCTAATCGTATCTTTCACTCCATTTCCTTTTCTTCCTCCCAACCCATTTCTTTCTATGCAGAGAAGCAAATCTTATTTCCTAGTTAGAAGCTGCCGGCTAGTGCACATCCCAAAGGGGAGGTGGGGGAGCAGACAGTGGGAGAGTCCATGAAAAAGGCCACCAGAATAATTTGTTCGCGATAGCACACACAGAATGGCAACCATTTCTAGGTACTGAGGACATGATTAATACGGCAACAAAATGACTGTTACTGATGGAAATATGTAAAGCTAAAACAGTGAAGTTAGATCAGGCTATGGAGCAAATGGACAGATGCTTCCAGAAAAGATTATCTTCTATCTGTCACTCAGGGACTAGCTCTGGTCCTATGACTGCCGACTGTATGATCTAAACCTTGTATGGCATTGCTATATGTGTCAGAGGAAAATACCTGTACTAATAATAGCAATAATGATGACAACTAACATTTATTGAGCACTGACAAGACACAAAACACTTATTAAGCCTAATCTTATTTAATCCTCACCAGAACCTGTGGTTGCTACTATTATCCCCATTTTACAGATGAGGACATTTTAAGCTTAACACTGATCAGGCCAAGCAGCTGTCCTATGAGCAGATGACCTGCAGCATTCTAAAAGATATCCAGCGGACAAGGATCAAACAGATTCCCCTCGTGGTTTAAAAGCTCCTGTTGAGGGCCTTCCTTGCTTGTAAAGTAGGCAATCCTGCAAGAAGTCAAAGCAGACCTTCCTACTGTCCAAACAGTTCACAATCAAACCCAGCAGGCAAGAAGGGTGAGACTCTATCTGCCACCCCGAGAAAAGGAATAGGGAGAGGGGCCTAGACTTCACAGAGCTGCTCCTGGGAGAGATTTTGAAAGAGACCAGATTCTGTGACACAGCAAATTTCTTGTGCTGATGACTCCCTCAGCACTCTGGAGCCAACGTGTAGTTTCTGAAGTCTAGGCCATGTCAGAGGCCAGGGACAAGAGCTGTCCTTAACCTAGCGATACCCCCAAAATGCTGCTTGCTCTTCTTCAAACCCTGGCATCGTAAACACAGGTCATTTTGGAAAGGAATCTGTTATAATGCCCTGGGTTGTGTTTATGGATTATCTCTACTATTTGGTAGTGGTATAAAATATTTAGTGAAAAAGAAAGAATCCAGACTGGACAATAAACAACCTGGGTTCAAGCCCTGCTGTGTGACCTTGATAAATCACTTAACCTCTCTGAACCTCTGTTGTTTGATTTATCAAACAAAGGTTTCGGTTTACATGTCCTGCATAGCTCTTTTCAGCTTTTACATGCCACATATTCTATCTAAGTTTGAGATCCAACCCAGCGACAGATTTTTTCCAAACATGACCCGAAGAGGTTACACTTCAGCCAAAATAACCCCACCCCCCATATTATTTTCTGAAATTTCTCTTGCAATTGAAATATAAATTAAAGGGGGGAAAAGGGTGAGATGTTAACCTCTTGGAATGAACAACAACCTTATTGCTCTAAGATAGATTCTTATATTCAAAAGGGGAATTTTTAAAAAAGATAGGGTCAGCCAATGATTTTGAAGACCTTGTCTTCACGTTCTATGGTGGGATTACAGAGGATGCCAGTCAATTTATTTATTATTTGAGGTCCACTCTCAATGTGTAAACATTTCACAAAACCTACATGGCAGTCATTTAGGGAACAGAACAAACAGGTCTGCTCTGTCATGCTCTGAAGGTCTCGTGTCACGTGCTTCAGTTGTGCCACGAGCCTCAAGTTTTCCTCTAAGATTGCTAACAGCTTCCCATATTTTGCTCACAAATATCGAAGGATTAGCCAGGTAGCTCGGTTTTCCCCTTCCTCACAAATCTAACCGCCCTGGGGCTTCAAAATTCTCTGCCAAGCCTTGAACTGAATTCCCCAATAAGAATCACAGAACGACACTGAAGCTCAGGAAGGCAGCTAAACAAAAGCTCTGTCGCAAAGGATTTCACTGGTTAACAGAAAAAGTAAATGTATTTAGAGTTTAATGTGTTATCCTTCAAAAAACAAACAAACAAACCCATTACCTGAAACTTCTGTCTGTCCTACACTGAACTCCAGTTCAGGAGACATAACTCAATATTTTAGTTCCCTCCGAGAAACTGAGCTTAGCAAATGACCAACTCTGCACCTCTCCTGGGCCCGTGAGAGGCCTGAAATAGCCCAGAAAGTGTGGGTTGAGAGTGAACTGTGAGACCCACTGAGTAAGGCCTGCACCCTTTAGTACTGGGGGCTTGGGAACCTCCAAACACCAAAGCCCAAGTCCTGCTAGGGAATAAGACAGGAAGGGGACCTGCCTCATAGGGTACTGTGTCCTTCCATATGACGTCTATGACAGGTGACTTCTTTTTCCAAAGACTAAGCCATTGAGGACAGCCCCCAATGTTGGATCCCTGGCAGCTACAGTCCCCAAGTGGGGGCTGTCCAGGCCGACGGGCTGAGGGCTGAGGTATCTGCACTCACCTGGGACTCCAGAGCTCATTTGTCCAGACCCTTCAGCTCCTCTGACCTCTGAGACCCCCTCCTCCAGTGGCCACCCCACATGCAGACCTCCAGGTGCGGGGAGAGGTTTGACCACCTGAAAGGACAAATAGATGGGTAAGGTTACTCTGCTGGTTACTCTGGGGGCTGGGGCATTTTGCAGGAAATCAAGGAGAGGGGACACTAAAGGGGAAGAAAAGGACACAAAGATACATCTGGGCCAAGGGCTCCAAGGCAGGGATGCTGATGCAGGGGAGTTTTTCAGGGGTACGCACCAAGCCCCCCAGTCCAAGAGGTCTCTGGGACAGAGAAGAGGGTCCTGGCCTGAGACTGCTGCAAGTGTGCCCAGAACCTTTGACTCGACCCCTGCCTTTGATGCTAGCCTCAGGCAGAGAGACTCGAAGCAACCACAGGTCTTGGAATGAGCACAGAAGGGACGAAAAGGCCAGGCAAGAGGAGGAACCCTGGCTCTAACCATGGGCAAGGGAGGGTACCCAGAGGGAGAGCAGTGCAGATGCAGAGCAGCCGAAAGTGAGCCTGTGGGGGCACCATGCAGAAGCCCCTAGCCTGGCCCAGCCACTAGAGGGCAGGTGGCAGAGAGGGGGCTCTGGGGTGCCTTCACCCCTTCCTTAGCTGCAGAGGCAGTCTGGTTTTCCAAGCAAAAGCTAAGCTACTCGACTGGGCTCCAGGGACCAGGTCGTCCCTGCAGCTTCCAGGACACTTCCCACTCCCCAGGGAGAAGCAGACTGGGATGGGGAAGGGTCTCAGCTGCTCCTCCCCAGCCCTTCCCCATAGGGACTCTAGGGGTTGGCCTCAGATGCAAATGCTTGGAAGTTTCCATGAGGCCCCTGGTTAACTACGTGACATGGCATTTTTTTCCAAAAGGGATGTATTAGCAGTTTGAGGGGTCAAAAAGATTTACACCCCCCTTTGACGACCTTTCTTAACAAAGGCAAAGTGGGGAGAATGGGGTGGATCAGCTCCCACTGGCCTCAGGCTAAGGCAACCGCCCTAAGGAGGGAAGGAAAGATACACAGAAAGCCACAGATTTTCACTCATTGTGAAGGGGGAGGGGCGGGGGTCCTTTCCTCAGATCCCACCCACCCGGAGTGAGACACCCCTCTGGGCAAGCCCTGGGGCCGGGAGGGAAGTGGGCCTCCCCAGCCCGGCGCGGCCGCCCCGGCCGCTGTGCCGCAGCAGCGGCTCCTCCAAGGCAGCAACAGTTGTCTGGCTGAGGCGAGGCGAGGACTCGCTCGGGGCGCACGACGCCGGCTTGGGCCGGCCGGGAGCTCCTGGGCTCTGCAGCCCTGGCCCCAAACCTAGCCTCTGTGGGAAACGTGAGGGCACCCGCGCTACAGGAGCCCCCGCTGCCTGCCTGTCTGATTGCTCACCCCCCTCTACGCAAGTTCACTTCTCCTCGGTCACCTCTCTCCCAAACCTGGTGGAGGATCAGGCTTTTGGAGAGAGGAGGGCTTTCTTGCTGGGGAAGGGAGGGGGGTGTAAGAAGCAAAAGACAAAAGCAAAACTGGAGGGACACAGGGTGAGGCTATTTTTAATCTAACGTGGCTTTTCTGCCTCTCTCTCCGCGAAGTTATCGCTCCACAGACGGCCCCAGGTGAGAGGCAGGGAGGAAACCCCCCCAGAGCTTTTGCTTTTGCTCCATCTCCTTCTGCAGATCATAGAGACCCTTTTACTCTTTCAGAACACGCAATCAGGGAGGGGAAATCTCCTTTATCTGGGGAGAAGGGCTCTGATTTAGCCCTAGAGCTTGGAGTCCTCGTCTTCGGTGCCTTCTCACAGGCTGGGCTGGAGAGATTGGCTCTGTCCAGCCTGTCGGACTCCGTAGTCCCTTCTTTGCTCGGGAGAGGGTAGAATCTGGGTGCTCAGCTAACCGAGTGGGCAATGACGGTGGGCATTTAGTGTGCTGGAAGAACGGTGTTTGGGGCGCGGGGGAATTCAGGCCCTCCCCGAAAATGAGCAGCTTCGCAGCCCTCGGGTTTCAGACTCTCACATCCCTAGACGCATTCTCTATCCTTGTGCATCCCTCTGGGCGCCCTTGTGTGTCTGTGTGTCCTTCTGGTCCAGTCCCTGAGGACGTCCCCAGTATTTCTAGCTGGCGAAGGGCACAGGGCGCAGAGCATGGCGAAGGCCTGATTTGTGCCACTTGTAACCAAAGTGGTCACGACTGCAAGGAGTGGGAGAGCAGAAGGGGGGCCCACAGACGGTCCCTGAGCCTGCAGTTTTGCCTTCCTCCCCAGGACGGGGTGCCTTGAAAGGCCAGGACTGCCCAGTGCAACCGCATCTCTCAAAATCTCCTTTCTGCGGGGGTTTCCCCCAGTTTTTTACTGTTTTGCCCCCTTCGGTGCTACTTAGTTTTGAAAAAGACGAGATGGGGAGGGACCCGTGGCTGCAAAATGCCCTAAATTAGGTTGGAAGCAGGTGCGGGGGGAAGAAGGGACTCCGGGGATCGGGCGGTGCCTGGGTTCTCCCTCTTTTCGGAGCCACCTAATTCGCCGCGGCTCTCCTCACCTCCGAGTCCCCGGCGCTAGGACAGAGGGTGCCGAGGGCCTCCTGCTCCTCCCTCAAGGGCTTCCCCACCCCCATAGTACAGAGTTGGATCATTAGGGTCCAACACGACCAGAAAATGATTCATATTCCAGGTACTGACTTGGTCCTAAGACCAGATCCTTTTCTTTTCTTTTTTCTTTTTCTTTCTTTCTTTTCTTTTCTTTTTTTTTTTTTTCCAGTGGGTAAATGGGGTTATTCGGGGTGTGGACAGGGGCAGGGGGGAAGACACAACTTCTGTAAACTTTTATTGTATTTTAGCTTCTTCCCATTTCTCCGAAAACACACGCACACTGCCTGCTCCAATTCCCCCTGTGATACAAAGTCGATTAAAAAGTTGGGGGCGGGGGACCTGCGCGAAGGACAGGCGGGTGACCAAAGCCTCGGCGAGAGCTGGAAGGACAGGAGGGAAAGGATTAATTTTTTTTCCGTGGAAAACGGGGACAGGGCTGGGGAAGGCTCGGACTGAGTCTCTTCGGAAAGATGTGTGGGCTTCGGCGATGGCTTGCCGTCTTCTCGACGAGTGCGCCCTCCGCGAATGCTTTTTGGGGTAAGGGCTTCCGGCTATTGAGTTATGTACAGCAAGCCCAGACCGCAAAAAGATTCGCGAAGGGCAGAGTCTGCCGGCTGCTTCCGTCCGCCGCCGCCGCCGTCCTCAGCCCAGGATGTCTCCGAACCCCGAAGCCGAGGCGGCTGGGTCTCCCCAGCGCGCTCCAACGCGGCTCAGGCTTCCCACCCCGCGCGATGCCCGCCCTCTCCTGCCCCTCTCCGCGCCCCTGACCCATCCCTGCATTTCGCCACACGGTCCGCGATCCCCCAACTCAGCCCTCACAGCCTCCAGCGAGGTATGTAGAGGGCGAGAAGAGGAGCTCCGAGGGGGGATCAGGAATCCCGCCGCCCAGCCTCCACCCGTCTCCGGTCGCTCTAGCTCTCCGAGCTTCCCCGCCTATCTGTTCTATCGCCCCCATTCCCTTATCAGGGCTCCGCCAGCCCAGCTGCAAGGTCGCGGATCTCTAAACAGGTACAGTTCGGATTCCCCCTGAAACCCCCTCCTGTCCCTCCTAGTCCCCCAGCCGAGGTTCCAGCCGTGACTACAGGCGCTGCGTAAAGAGAAAAACTCCCCCAGAGCACTAAATAAATACAGACGAAGCTGCCAGCTCATTGGTACGGACTAAAATCGTCACCCACCAATCAGGAGAGAGCTCACATTTTCTTTTTTTTTTTCCAGAACGGGGAGGGAGAAAAAAAATATTTCCATTTCTAATTATTCAACAAAACCCAGACTGGAACACGTTATAATATTATTGTTGCAAAAAAAAAAAAAAAAAAAAAAACTGGCCATGACCCCTATTCCAGCCCAGGTGAGGGGAAGGGCGCAAGATACTGGGCAAGCGGGGTTCAAGAGAGCGACCTCTCCCAACGGGACCCAAGCCAGAAGATTCAGACAGAAAAAGATGAACATAAAATAAACCTGAAGTCCACGCTAGTCAGCCAATTTCTAGAAATATGAGACTATCTCAATCCCACCCTCCAAAGTTCTGAGTGCTCGATGGGGAGGGTGCATGTCCTCCCTCCCCACCCTCCCCAAACCTGTCTAGATATCGGGTGTCTAATAGCCCACTCTCCTCGGGTGCCCTTCCATTGCTGCAGCCCCTCCCCCCACGCCCTACCCATTCTGCAGAACGCGGAGGATCAACAAGGCTCGAACCCGTCACAGGCCGCTGTCTCCCGTGAAGACAGGAGATTCCAGCGTCTGCAGGGCCGGAAGGAGAGTAGGGGGAGCGAGGCTAGGGTGCAAGGAGAGAGGAGATCTCTTTCCTACGTTCACCCTCCTTCCCTCCCTCCAGGCCCCCTCCGGCACCCCCAAATCCAGACTTCGAGGGGGTGCCCTCCTACTTCCCAGGGCAGCGCCCCTCTTCCCATAGCCTCGTCTGCCTCGTCCCCCCCCCCCGGCCCCCCAGTCCCATTGTGTCCCAAAACAGTGTGACCATCTCCCTCCCCGGCCGTAGTCCTGGGAAAGGAAAAACACAGCCGAGGTGGGATGCTGCAAACATTGCAATAACTTAGGGGGAAAGTTGCCATATTTGTTCTTTGCCATCCTGGAACCGACGTGCGGGCAGGCGCGGGCGCGCGCACACATACACTTGCTCAGCACGCCGGGGGAAAACGTAGCTAGACCCAGTAGTCACCGTCTCCTGTCGACCCACCCCCTTTGCCCATCCATCACCCTCCTGCAGCTCTGCGACCCACCCACCCTCCCACGGTCTCCCCTCTGCTCGGCTACCAACAGACGCACGCACACACCCTCCGAGCGTCGGCGCGCCGGCCGCGCCACAGGGGGCTCCACAGGCCGCGCCCGCCGCTGCTGCGGCGCTGGGCAACCGGGAAAAAAGTTCTGCCTACCCGACCACTGAGCATACCGACCACCGGCCGACCTTTGAACCAACCCCCTTCCTCTTACCTCGGTCCGGAGGCCCCGGGAGTGCGCCGGTCCGGTCCGCACTGCAGCCAGCTGGAAGGAGGCCCTCTCCTACGGGCCCCTCTCGCGCCCCTCCCCGCCCCCCACGAGGGTTTGCCCAGAGGCAAAGCGGGCTCTTCCAGGTAAGTATATAAGTTACTGTACTGTGTGGGAGGGTCACGATCTTGGTAATTGCGGCTTTCGGAGCTTAACCCCTGCGTTCCTGCCTTCCTCCAACTTGTTGAGGACTGTCGGGTCGCCGGCAGAGCGAGCGAGCGTGCGAGCAAGCGCGCCGGCCGGGAGGGGATAGAGGTGCACCGGCCAGCGAGGGGAGAGCGAGGCAGCCAGCAGCGGAGTTCAACTGCCCCCCTGGCAGCGGTTTTCATTGGATAGGTCTTTCCCCCCACCCCCGGCCCCCCTGGTTTGTGCCCCCCCATCTCCCTTGTAGGGGACGTCTCCAGGCGAAGTCACGATTCCTTCTCAGTTCGGAATGAACTGTGACTAGAGCCATGACGAAGCCAGAGCGCATTACTCACTTTTTGCAGTCACGACTTGGGAATCCGTGCTGGTTCCAACCAAAATTACACCGCTACCATTGAATTATTTAATAGGTTCCAGTTCGGAGGGGTGAACTTGTGCATTGTGTCAAGCGATGGGGGAGAGGGACGGCGGGGAGGGGGTGGCAATCAGGACCTGGGGCGTCCTCCCTTCCCCCTTCATGACACTTGGACACCCCCCAACCGCTCCACGTGTTGCAAGTGATTTATTGCGCTACCACCCCTCCCGGCCCAACCGCTCCCCCCCCCCAACCACTGCTATTTTCTGTGCAAATGTGGCAGAATTTGTAAACACGACCACGCAACTTGCGGGGCTGAGGAGCAAGGCTTGGGAAAGGGAACGAGTAGGTCCAGATGAATGACGAGGAAGCCGAGGGGTTGCGAGCAGCTTTGGTTTGAGCTGAATTGTCAAGACAAAGTGTGGGATGCAGCGTTATTTGTGTTATTCTCCACAACATCAGTAACAGCCCTTGTTACTATTATGAGTTGGCGAATACTCAGTCTCAGCCAGGGAAGCTTCCCAGAGAGGGACAGCATCTGAACTAAAAATAAATCGACCACCCCTCCCCCAGCCCCCCGGGCTGCTCCCCAGATGCCCTATATGGGGGTCAGGTCACTAAAGCCAGAGGCTGGCACAGGATGAGGATGGAGCAGAGAGAGCAGAGAGTACCTGGGCTCTACTCTCGCCTGAAGGCTAGCCCCCTCAGATACTTACCTCCCAGTCCCGAGTTTATTTTTTTAAATTACATAGAATATATCCCTGCATGCACACAAGCTTACTGCAGATCTGTGAGATCGCCTCATTTCCCCCATCGTCTACAGCCCACCCTGTGGCCAGTTTGAGGATACCTTTTTATTATTTCTCTACCTGCAGTTAATCAGCGTGGATGTCTTTGTGTGCACGTGATATTCGCCCCCCACCCCTGACCTCGGATAGCTTTCCCCCCTCTTCACCTGTCTAGCTACAGGTCTGGCCAAGGTGCCTGGAGCTGACTGCAGTGAACCTCACTCGAGGTCGAGCCTATAATCCCAGGGAGTTGATGGTCTCCCTGGTAACATTTGGCAACTAGGAGAAACCCCCTCCTCCCCAGTTTCCCTCAGAGCCAGTTTTCAGAAATCCTTTGGCTTTTGGTTTTAAGGCACCACGTGATGTTCCCAAGCCTGGCTTCTCTGCGCTTCGCACCAGCAACTCCTGTGCCTTGGATTCTAATTCATTCATCCCACCAACTCATTTGGGGCTTCTGTGACTAGGGTGCGAAGGGGGAATAGTTAGAAAAATGCCATAATGCACAGACACATCCTTACACACATCACAGGAATTACAGAATGTGGGAGTGTGGGGTCACGAAGTGGGAGGGGACGAGAGTCCGAATAAAGCAACCTATAGCCTCTTATTTTGAGAGTCACCATCACCGGAGAGAAATCTTTCAAACCCACTGGCGGGAAGGTGCGGGCGCCTGGGAATGGAGACCCAGATAGTGTCTGGCCTCTGCGGTGAAAGCCAGCGAGGCACCGCTCTCCGTTCCTGGAGCGCTGGGCCTTGGCTCATCTTCATCTAACATTTGGCTCCCCCTCCTTAATTTTTTTTTCCCTTCCTTCCCACTCACCCCTCCTTTTCCCCAAAGCTCTCACCGAAGTCACGACTATCCCCTTTGAATATCCTTAACTCCCTCCTCTCCGAATCCTCCTCCTGCATCCAGGGCGGGGCTATCTGCAGCTGGCGCCAACTCGGCCCCCTGGCGCTCGGAGCTGAATTCTCCGAGGACCACGGAATTTTCAGCACCTGCCTGCCATGGACAGCTACCTCGCCCTGAGCCAGCCGGGACTAGGGTCGCAGTCCTCCGGATCCTGGACCGGACCAGAGCGCGCAGGGAAGTTTGTCAAAGGAATAGGGATCTCCTTCCCTTTATCTTCCAACCCCATCCATGCAATTTGAATCTATATCTATCGTCTCCATTAATCTCGCAGAGAAATGGACCATTAAGTCGTATCTGGGCACCCTTTAAGACACAGAAAATGGGGAGGGGAGGGGAGCGGTCGAGACAACCGAGCTCAACAGCGCCGACCCATAAAGAGAGAGGGAGTTGCAGCAGCTATTGATTCAGAGATTCGTCAGGGTGATTCCCCGCTCTGCAAGAATTTCCCATTCCAGTTCCTTTGCATGCAGCCCCAAATTCCTTATGCACACACACACAGCCATACCCCTCACCCCCCCACTCAGTTCCACCCTCCTCTTTAGAAAGGGTTTTGTTAAAAAAAAAAAAAAAGCAGCCAAAAAGAACCTCGGGGCATGCACAAAGTAAGCCTCAGCTCATACTCACAGTCTGCGGCATGCACATGACATAATATTACTTACCCGAACGGGAACTCCTTGAGCGAGAGAAAGAAACATAGAGGGAGGAAAGAGAAAGTGGAGAGAGGGAGACAGAAGAGAGGAGAGGAAAAATCCAACAATTAATTTCCAGACATAGTTGGGGGGGGTGGGGAATGCGGTGATGTCCAGGTTTTCTTCCACCCGCGCTGGCTTTTTATCCCAGTGCAGCCCTCGGTCTATTTCTGGAACACGATCAAACCCTGATGCTATTTTTAGCAAGTACTGAAAAAAAGCTCCACACACAAAGGCATTTCACTGGAACGTTTCATCCAAAACATTAAATGTGCATTAAGCGCCCCCTCCCCACTTTTTTCCTGCACCACTAGACTCACTTGCATTACTGCAGGTGATGTTTTTCAAGGCAGAAAAATACCCAAATATTTCTTATATTCCCCCCCTCCCATTAACTCCTGTCTGCTTCTGCCTGTTGCAAGCTCCTCGCAGCCTCCCTGAGCAGAAGGCTTTGGAGGGGTTGTATTCTTTTACAGCCTCATGTCTCCATTGACCAGATTCCCTGTGTGTTGAGGAAGAGGGGGCTGCTTAGGCCCCTTCCCCAGAGGAGCTTCCCAAGAAAGCTCTAGAGTCGAATGCAATCCACGATGGAGTTTCCCAAATGAGAGGGGGGAAATCCTCTGTACCCTTCCCACGTTTCCCACCCATGCTTTGCAAAAATCGCGCTGTGTTTGCAACACACCGCCTTTGGAAATGTATATTTTGAAAGCTGCATATGTGTGTGTGTGTTTTGCGTTCTAGTAATTCACTACGAGGGGGCTGGAGAAAAGAGACTCAGGAAGGCAGCGCAGAGCAGCCGCGTTGAGTCTCCTTTGCCAGCCTGCGTCAGTCGGCAGCTACTGACGTCACGTGCAGATTCTCCTCTTTGGTGGGTCTGGTTCAGCCGGGAAAATGCTTCTGCTCGGAGACAGCGCTTTGTGTTCGGCGCAGCCACTAAGCAGGCGAGGAGGCCGAGGCGGGCGCCACCCCAGGCTTGGGCTGGGCAGCTGCAGCGGAGGCTGCAGCCTTGTCGTGCGGGGCCCCGAGGGCGTGCCTAGCTGGATAGCCCCCTTCCCAAATGCCCTCTACTGCCCAGTGCAAACTAGGCTTTGCACAGACTCGCGCCCGCGTCCTTTCCCTGCGTTTTCGCAACTGGCCACTGTAGCAGACGGCTATGGCTATAACTCGGATTAATTCTCTGTGTGTGTCGGGCAGAGAGCCGTGGCTCCTCGAGTGACGCAAATAACAGATTCTACGACTCTCTCCCCTGCCCCTTTTCTCTCTCCCCCTCCTTCTTTTCCCTCTTCTGTTTCCTGCGCCCACGCATCTTGCTTGGTCTCCCACGGAATCAGCCAGCTACAGCTTCCCAGAGAGCAATAATAATCCGAGTTACAGACAGACAGACAGATTCCCAGAGCAGGGACAAATAAAACTGCAACTAAACACACAGCCCTTTGCAAATGGCCAGCAGCGTTTAGGAGCTGCCGTGTGTGTCTGTGTGTGTCTGTGTGTGTGTGGTGCGTGCGTGCAAGTTGGGGGGTGGGGATGAGGCAAGGGACAGGGAACAGAGCTTGGTGCTGCAGCTCTTCCTTCTCCTTATTACCCCAAAAGGAAACGCACCTCTACAAATACCCAGATGGCAGGGTATTAGCAAATAACTTCTGTTGAATGGTCGAGGAGGAGAACATTCAACAAAGACTGAAAATGCTTAGTCTCTAGCCACATAATCAGGACTTTTAAAGACTAAATGGTGGTTCACCCTTTCTCCTTTTCAGGACCAGGGGATCCTTTTTCTTCTTTAAAAAAAAGTCCGTGAAAAAGGAGCTCAGTGGATTAGTGCTATTTTTACACTAGTTTGAATGGAGCTTGCTTCAAGAGGGTGACGAAATGTGAGTGCGTGTGCGCAGCGCCTGTGTGTTGTATCCAAATCTGAGGTTTCCGGCAGAAGACATACTACACCTCAGCATGACAGAGGGTTTATTGATGGCTGGAGGGATGGAGGTAGGAAAAATTCTTGCATATTGGAAGATCTGAACAAAATCTCATGCACACAGATCACCCTCCCCAAATCTACGCAGCATCCCAGATCCACCTTGCATCAGTTCTGTGCTGGGGGTGGGGAGAGGAGAGGCAGAGAGCTATTTGCAGTCATGGCTTGATGCACGGTTCATCTCCTTTACTGTCCGTGATTATCAACTTTCCCTGACCATGGTTTTCCTTGCTGCCAATAAACAGCTTTCCAGGGGTCACCACCAGGCTTTGAGGCACAAAGCCTGGGAGCAGTGATCGTGGGGTTGTCTCTAAGCAGTGTCATCTTTAATACCCGCTCATCCTCCTCCTCAGGCGCTCCTGGACTTTTTAACTTGCCTTGGAGATTTTGGTTTTAGCTGAGGCCCATCCTGTACCCTCAGTGCCTGGTTTAAGCCTTGCCTACTAAAGGGAGACGGAGGGTGGCTGCTTAGCATAGAGGGCACCCTCTGGCAGCCCGTCAGCAGCTGTGTATCTTTAGCTGCATGAATGCAGGCATGTGTGCAGGTGAGAATGTTGCTGCAGCGGGGAGGCCTGCAGTCAGGCAGTCAGAAGAAATATCAGTGCGATGTAGGTGGCCCTGGTTCTTCCACTGAAGATGACTTATCACATGGGAGCATCAGAGGAGGCCCAACAGACAGGAAAGCCTCCCCATCATGTGTCAGCAGCATTTCAGTGAAGTCTTCTCGAATTCATGCAAATGTCAGGCGAAACATGGTGTTGTAAAGGCACAGAGTAGGTGTGCTTTTAGAGAGATGAGACTAGGTGTGTGTAAGCATAAGTTCACACTCACGGAAAACATATAACCTACATCAACTATATAGAGAAGAGACAATTGAGAATAATGTGACCTGCTTTCTATGGTGCTTGGGTGCTATTGTGTCTGATGTTGAGACCAAGCAGGTTCATTTAAGATCACTTTGGGGGTTCCCTAACAGCTTTCAGGAATGCCTGAATCTGGCCCTAACATATTAGGTAGAGTAAGAAATATAAGACTCTGCATCTCAAAACTTTGAGGTCACTAGCCTAAATTATACTAACAGAACCTTGGCCGCCTGGTGGACTCAACATCTCTGCCTACCCACCCCCACCCCAAGAAGAGGCCCCTCTGCCTTGTCCCTGTCTTGCTACAGTAATCAAGCTGAGTGGTTAGATGGGAGGAAGGAGGTACCTAGGACGCTCAGCAGGAACACTTGCAGAAAGGCCTACAGAGACAACCTCTCTGCTTTTTATACTCATTACTCAGGTCCTTTGGCACATGCCTGAACTGAAGCTGGTGATATTGGCTTTCTGAGCTGTCCCACCATTCTTTGCTAAGGGCTGTGATGCCCAATTCTTGTTTGAGCAGTCAAGCTCAGGGCCAGGGGAATTAACAGACCAACGCAGAACCTGTCCAACTCGCCTTCTGCACCATCAACCAATCCCTGGGCATCCCAAGCATGAAGAGGACTTGCTTCCCCTAACACTCCTGCAGAGGGCCTGTAGGGGTAGGCTGCTGTCCCAAAGCCCTTGAAAAGAACTGAGTCTCTTCTCTTTCAGAGTCAGTGAATCCCAGGAATGTCCAGCCTGTGTCTCTGTCTCCTCTCCAAGCACCAAGAAAAATGTCAGTGGTTAAAGTATTAGGTTTGGCAGAGGGAAAAAGCCTGGCTCCCAAGAAATCAACCAACAGTCTATCAGGGAAGAAGTCCAGGGAAGAGATTCCTTTTTGCCTAAAGGTATCTCCATCAGGGAGCATAACTATTTGGCCTAAGTAAGGGATGGAGTAGGAGGAAAATAAACCAATAGTCTCTGAGAACCTACTATGTGCTAGACACTGTGCTTTTACATAAATGACCAATGCTATGGGTGTCATTATAATGTTACCTACCCTATTTGAGTTGTAGAGCACAGAAATCACTTCAAAAGATAGTTATGATTTTCCCATTTGAAGGTTAAGGAAATAGATAACAGATAGTTTAAATGACTTGTCTAAAAGTCTTAGAGCTTAACACTGTACAATTAGGAGTCCGATCAAATTCAGGCCTGTGTGGCTTCAATATTTATGCCCATACCACTCTATCATGTTGCCTCTATCTTGTCTTTTACATTCCAGTTCTAGGCTCCACCATTTGGGATTGGAGATGTCTGGGACCTTCTCAGTAGTGACCTGAATAATGAACCTGATTTCTTCCTTCTAAGGAGCCCCTTAGCCAACAGACATCCTCCCACACAAGGCTTTCCACCTGAGAAGAGACGCCCTCCCTCCTCTAAACAGGGAAGCCCCAGCTCATCCACAACTCGCAGGATTTGCCCAAAAGCCAGCCCGTGCGCATCACAGTTGCAGTGAACTTCATGCACATTCGGGCTGCTGCACCCAACCACATCTCCATCCTCCCTGAGGAGGCCCCTTAGCGGCACCGAGGAGGAGCTAGGAATTCCCCAGTCCAGCTTCTAAGAAGGTTGTCTCAAGGTGAGAACAGCAGCAAACCTGCATTTTGTTTGGCTAGTCATGAGCCCTCCTTCACCCCTTTAGAAACTGGCATCCCTGATCGTTTTGATTCTGCAAACTCTAGAGGCTAAGCCGTTAGCACGGCAGGGGAGCTGCGCCACAGCATGCGTAACACAAGCTATTCCACGATCCCCTTCCCCTATTAAATAGTGTTCATCACTTACCCTGATCAAGAGGTACATTCCGTCTTGGGGAACATTTCTTAAAGCCAGCATATTTACGAGTGTGAGGGGGATATTTTACAGGACCACTTGCATGCTGGAGCAAAGGGAGTAGAATTTCACCCCTCTCCCTTTTCAGTTGCCATCAGCACTCAAAAGTCTCAACCCTTTATCTACCCGAAAGCGACTGCAATGCTCGACTTCAGAATAGTGAAGACCATACCTGCCCTTTGCACACCTCCATTATCCAGGAGCAAACTCATTCAAATGCCTTCCTCCCCTCCCTACACCACTGTTAACTGCTGGGTGCCTCGGAGAACCAGATGATAGTTTTTCCCTTGCCTTGTTGATGGAAGGCACATCTGGGAGAATGGGGACCTAGAGGGCCACCCAGGAATATCCAGAGTGGGTTTCACGGTGAGGATCTAAGCAAAGACAAGGAAGCCAGAGCAAGCACATGGTAAGGGGCTGAGGCTGAAGGAGTGGGGGTGGGGTGGGACTCGGGATGCCAGCATGCTTTAGTTTAGCAGAAGCTAAATTAAAAAAAGATCAGAGCTTGAAAAGCATGGCCCACAGGGAGAAAAGAGCAATCTGAGGGGTGCTTCAAGATACCTGCATGAGCTTGGCCTCAACCTTGCAGTTGGTGGATGGTTGTCTGCCTTACCTGAATTCAGTGGGCAGGGACAGCTCAACCACAGATTCATGGTGGGAGGTCTATGGGTCTGAACTAGCTGCACTTTTTATCCTTTCGCTCTTAAATCAGCCTTGAAAGTAGCTGCTGGTCTACTAGGCTGGGGCCGCTCTATCTGATAGGCCAAGAGTAAAACATGGGCATTGCCCTTCTTTAGCTCCTACTCCAATAAATACAGGCTGTAGAACGGGGGCAGAATGAACTGAGGTATCTGCCTGGATGGCCAGTGTTTTGTGCTTGTTGGCAAAGCTATGAGTTAAATAATGATTAGGTCTGAATCTTGTCATGGGAAGAGAGAACTTCAGCTCACCTGTGAAAACCTGGCATCTCCCATTAGTTCTAGTTTACCTCTAAACGTGGAAATAGATGTGGGGAGAGAAAATACACCTTCTAGGTATAGTGGGTTTCCTGAGAACCACACTTTTCTGTAGTGATTGTCTTTGGAAAAGACAGCACTATGACCTCAACCAATTCCAATTTGGTTACTCCTGGGGGTCTATTTTATTTTGTGGAGGTTTAGATTAACATTGTGAGGCTGAAAGGCATTTGAGTCAATAAGAACCAACAGAGGACAGATCTTACATCCTAACAGGGTGGATCTGGCTCACCAGCACTGGGCTTCCGAGGTCACTGCAAATCACCCTAGACAGTGCTGGCAAAGGTCACTTACCTCACCATCCAGGAACCTGTGGCTCAGAAACCATGAAGCAAAGCCTTGAGTCTCAAATGAACATGTTTAGAGTGAAGCCATCACAATGCGGTAGAATGAAATGCAAATTTAATTGGAGGGGGGAGAATTGAGACGACTCCATCCTGTGTTGAGGGGCATTCCAATTCTGAGGATCGTTCTCTTTCTCTCCTGCCTACCCCTACATTCTCAATCACTCCAGACAGTCAGGAGTAAGCTCTTCCACTACGTCTGATGGGATTAAGGGCTTTCTGGTCTTTCCATCTGGCTTCAATTACATCACACTCAGATACCTTGGGTACCTGCATTGAGTGTTAGTGTTACTGCTTTGGCAGAGAGCCTTACACCTGCATTTTGGAAGAGGTAAGATTGTCTGTCCCTTTCCTGACCAGGAGGCTGGGTGTCGGGCTGAGTCTGGCACAAGACAACGGTAGGACAGAGGGAGGTAATGTTAGCCACCTGGGTACAACTCAGGAGGGGAACTTGCCAAACAGAGAGCAAAAGCACTGCCCATGAGAGGGGCCCCTGGGAGGAAGAACTCAGTGGGCAGTGAATGGAGGAAGGATGGTGAACAGGAAGGGGTAATTATGGCGAGGGTTAATAGGAAGATGAACGTGAGCAGCAACATTGCAGAAAGCGCGAGGCAAAGGGTGAGGTGTGTCCTGGGTGTTTGAGGACTGCTTTGAAACCTCATCTGGTCTCCTCTTGGTCGCTGGCGCTCCTACAACAAGCAAGAATGAAAGGGATATGGTGTCAGCAATCTACATTCCACCACTCACAGTTCCCTGTGAGCACTCAGTGCCAGGCTCTCCCCTCCCCTCCTTCAGGAGCATCGTTTGGCCTTCCCTGGGGGAGGCAGGGAAGAGAGACAGATGCTCAAGGCTACCGTTAGGTAAAGATGCTCAGCCTTACCAGCAGGTGGCCAAATAAGAGTTCACTCCAAATTGGCAGGTCTTGACCAACTATTCATCAAGAAGTCACATTTCTGGCAAAGTAGAGTTTGTGGTATTATCAGGTCAAACCAGAGAGACAGCTGCTTCTGCTGGTATTGGGGGCCAGGAGGTTACATCATGGACAAGTATTTTTAACCCAACCACTCTGTTTAGGACAGTGACGGCCCAGTTGCTCAGGAGGCACTGAAGAAAGCCCCCTCTTGCATCTGCTGTGTTACCAACAGCAGGTACCATCCTGATCCCATTAGGACATCACCCTGCCTCTAGGGAAAGAGGAAACTAGTAGGAGGTCTTGAGTTGGGGTGGGGTGCTAGGTAACATCTGGAGTGGCCGCTGTCCCATTGTGTAATAGAGAGTGACACTGGAGACCAGCACCCAACCCAACAAGGACTGGGAATCCTGTGGCCTACCCATATCTCAAATTCCCCGGAAGAACCAACGTGAATTAATAAATGCTTTCAGGTTCTCTGTGTGAAAAGGATTACATCTTTGTATGGTACAGGAGAGTTGAGATAATAGATGGGATTCCCTCAGGGACCTAGGGGAATCCCATATATTACCTTTAAAATGTAGGCTGCTGAGGGACCAGCCTTAAAACCTTAAAAAGATAAGTGCCTTGTGTAAATTCCTAATTCTCAAATGACTCAATATCAAGGGGCCTCCATTGTGAACCAACCAGAAACAGGGAAAGGAGGGACTCGGGACAGGATCTGTATTAAATCAAGGAGGTGGTTTCACAATTGTTATCTCCTGCAGTTAAAAAACTAAACAAAACAAAACCTGTCTAGACCTCAATTTCAAGCAACACCAACCAGAAAGTCAGCAGCGAAGCTGAGAGTGAAGATTCTGGACTTGCCCCTGCCATTTGCTCCTAACCCAAACCTGGAACGCATCGCTCAACACCCTCAGCACTCAGCAGAGAACAAGCGTGTCCTGCTACCTGCCCCACCTACGTCACAGGAGTTTATTTTTAAAAACACAAGTGTGAACGCGTCCCACACATTCAATGTGAATTCGCAATGGAAATTCTTCTCGGTCACTGTGGTAGTGACTCTTTCCTCCACCTGGGCATCACAGTGGAAGCGCAGGCTGGACAAGCATTTCCATGTTGTTAACCGTCCCATGGGCGGGGTTTTTATGGAGCAATCCCAGAGCCAGCACCGTCTACCCGAACTAGGTGATAAGAGCAAGTTTTGCTTCCAATTTCACTTCGTCCCTTGGTTCTTGTTTCTCCTGAGTTCTCTCTCAGGAAAGTCCTAAGAACGGTGAGGGTCGCTGACGTGGTCTGCTAGCCTCTGGTGATGCCAGGAACCTAATTGCTCCAGGTCTCGGAGGCCTCATTTGTAACGCCCTCGAGTACGATGCTTAGCACTGTGTTGGCACCCAATCAATATTAGATGAAATTATGAATAAGGTGGAAGAAAGAAACCTCTGGAGTTTTATTGTCCCTGGTGCCTCAGGATACCTGATTTTCTCTTTGGTTGAAGGCACCTAGCTGCTCAGATGCCTCAGGTTGATCCCCACAGGGCAGGGCAGAACGACTGCTTTGGAATTTCTACCAAAGAGCCAGTAGAGGGAGCTCCGGAGTAGAACTGATCTTCTGTGGTCCACATTTCCTTCATTTCTCTGCCCAGAGGCCCGGGAGTTTTTCTCTATGAGAACACTGGAACCTTCAGTGAAAGACCTGGGCCCAGTCCTGCTTTCAGAGCACCCAGGGGTTTTTGAACTTTAGAGACAGCTTGAGTCCCATGCCAAGGTTCCAGTTTTGGGCCCCAGTTCCAAACTGGAACAAAACAGGTCCAATCGGGGCTGATCCCAGGAGATGTGGGGCTGAGGTTTTGAAGCTAACTCTTCTCTGGCCCTTGGAATTCTGAACAAGCTCAGGCTTTCTAGTCATCCTCTCCCCACAAATACTATGTCACAGTCATTAAAGGACCTTGTTATAAACTTGTTATAAGGCCTGGAGCCTGGATACTGTTAGCAGCAGAGTGGAGGAAGTAGTCTTTGCCAGCTCTTGGATCCTTTAACTGCATCTGAGAAACCAAATGCTGGATGTTGCATTTCTCCCTGATAAAAGAGCTAAAATGGCTGCCAAATGATGACAACACGGACTCGAGGCTCTGAGCCCCTCGTGTCCACAGTTCCTTCTCCACTCGGATCCCTCGGGTCAACCCGGGGGCGCAAACCTTTTTTTCTCATACCTCTGTTCTGGCTCACGGTTAATCAATGCAATAGTAGGAGCCCCAAGAGATGGTGGGAGATCTTTCCAGGCTTTCTTATAATTAACATTTGCTCACAGTCTGATTTGATTAGAAGTGGCCTCGTTTCTTTTTGGGTCCCCAAGGGGCTCTATGCCTCACCTACTTATAGGGTGATACATAGCTCAGGAGGAACCCCAAATAAGGCAAGGACTTGCAATTAGGAAGGTTAAAAACATAGGAGAACTTTTCTCCCCCTCTTTTTGCTGGCATGATAGTACTTACGGAGTATTTACTAACCTCGGGTACTCTGCTGAGAAGTATGTGTACATTACTCCACTCAGTCCTTACAGCAACTCAGTAAAACAGGTCTAATTACAATTTCCGTTTTTAAGTTGAAAAGCCAGGGCTTGGAGAGCTTACATAAACTGCCCTAAGTCAAAAAGCTGGTAAGTATGGTAGCTGGTATTCTGAAACACAGAACAGCCCCTCTCTGGGCTGTCGCTGGGCTCTCCACTACAAACAGTGGTGGAGTTCCCTTCAGTATTAGAAGTTTCCAAGGGTGAGGGGAACCTGGGCAGGGGGCCACACCTTGTTAAGTCCCAGCCAGGACCAATGGAGACACCTGACATTCCTTCTCCTTCCATTGTCCCAGGAGGAATCACCACCACCAGGATGAAGCAGTTTAACTTCCTTTTCTTCTCTAAGATAATCCCCTTGGACACCTGGCCAAGCCACAGAGAACAAAAGGGACTCATTCCACCTTTGGAAAATGTATTGGACTTTCATAATTTGGGGATGAGCTGGAAGACAGACAGCTGGGGACCTAGTTCAAGAGTGAAATTATTTAGGTCTCATGTCTGAAAATAAGACTCTTTGGGAACTGCCATTAAAAATAATCAGCAGTGGGGGCTAGGTAATGGATTTTACCAGCGGATCTCAAGCCATGGCTCCATCTGCCCTGATATGTGACTTTGCTAGGCTCTCTACATCTAAGTCTGGTTAATTTGGCCCCTTTGACACAGGATGAGACCAGGTAGGGAAGGCAGAGGCTGCAGACCTAACATCACAGGAGGCGCTTCTCTTTCACCAGAGATGACAGGGACCCTGCCTTCAATCACCCCATGAGCTGGGCTGCTCCTATTCATCCTTCACTTCCTGAAGTCAAGAGAGGGAGGCTGCCCGTGAGAAGGTGGGGTTCTGATGACGAAGAGGAAAACACAAAGGAGCTACTGAATGCTGCGTGAAGAGCCGGGGAAACACTGGCTGTGGGAAGAAGGGAGGATTCAGGCGCAGGCCCGTCCTGGCCTGTCCTCTCATCCCCTCATCTCTAGGGCTGACACCAAATGTTGGGATTCATGGAATACCTTGCTGCTCTGAGCCACCAGTATTAGCACATACACAGGATCCAATTGGTTTGAAATGGTATGTTTGGTTACAAATCAAAACACAACTTTGGTCTGGAAGGTAACTGAGGAGAATCACTAATGTTTTGATTGGCTCTGGGGCTCATGCCTATGAGGAGTTCCTTCTGATTAGGGATTTGTGGTCTGGTTTACTTCCAGGCCCTGATGGAGATGCGCCAAGCCCTCAGCAAGGACAACCTTCATCCTGCTGCAACTTGCTTCATTTGCATCCTGCTAAAAGCCCTCCAGAGCCAAACTAGTTACAGAGCATGTTTTTCCCCTGCAAGTGAATGGCAGTCTCCCAAGAGGGCAGGGTATTAGGGACAGAGAAACCTAAAGAATGGGGAAACACTCACAACAGCAGCAAGCATTTACTGAGCGCCTGTTGTACGTCAGGCAGTGCCCTGAGCACATTATATGCATTCATTCATTCCTCACCATAACCTGAAGAGGTGAGGACTACTATTATTCCCATCTTACAGTTGAGGAAACAGGTTACTGAACTTGAACACGTTATGAGGTCTCAGAGCTACTTAAGTAGGCAAGATTTTCATCCAGGCTGTCTGGCTCCTACTCTGAGCTCTATGCTAGATTCTCTCATCTTAATGGAAGGATCTCCAAGGCGCTGTCAGAGGGCTGACATAGGCCCTGAATGAAAAGAGATCCACATTCGGTCCGGTGTGTATTTGATGTGGATGGCCTGTGGCATGCTGGACATCCTGGGGGCTAATGGGCCCAGAGCAACCTGTTGCGTGAGGCCTGAGCAACCACTGACCACTGCACCCCAAGGCTGTAGAAGAAGACTGTGGTAACAGTACCTTCATCTCAAGCATGCCCACTCCTCCACGAGCCTTAGGAGCTCCTTAAGGATGAGAATTATTCAACTGGCTCTGCAGAGCAGTCATGAGATTGTGTACATTGTGGAGCTGGTTGATGCTGATTCCCTTGTTTTAGGGATGAAGCCAAATGAATCACCTAAGTTCACTAAGTTAGGGCCGCAGAGCCTCTGCAGCCTTATTGGTCAGGCAAGGGTTTTTAAAAAAACCCAGAGTTGGAAAGGGTCTTCCCAAAAGAAGAATATGAGCTTCTAAAGGCCTCTTTCACCCTTGTAGCCCATGAGTGCTATGATGGCAAGCAGGAGCCATATCTTAGTTATTTCTGGATTTTCAGAACCTAATATATAGCCTGCTATCTAGTAGATCCTCCATAAATTTTGGCTGAGCTCCCAATTTTGATGAGGCCTTGGGGTCCAGGTAAGGGATCTCTTTCTTCTGTTCTCCACTTGGGAACAAGGTCATTGAAACGCAAGATCTGGATGAGTAGATAGTCCTAATGGCCTCCAAGGAATCGCTGAGGGACTCTCACAATGTCCAAGGTGGATCTGGAACATCTGCCCCAGTGGAGAGGAGGGGTCTTGCCTCTAGGCCCCAGTGAGTCAAAATGCAGGTGATCTTCTCACCCAAAATCTTGAGGTCCAGACTGTGCTAAGCCTTGATCTGGTCCCTTTCTCATTATCAGGATGCCTCCTCTTTCAGGGCTACAGCTGCTGGGGCAGTGGGGGAAGGGTTTAAGGGCTTTGAGCTGCAGTGAGAGCTCCAGGAGTTCCCCAGACCTGTCCCTGGCTTAGCAGGGTCAGTGGAGAACAGTTCCTTTGGCTTGCAGTAGGGTATGGAGGGGGAAGATAGGTTTTACCTAGCATCTCCCAAGAAGAGTCCCTGTGAACGTGAAAAGGTCTAAGTGTGACTCTATCAGCTTCAGAAAAGGAAGAATCTACCCGGGAAAGAAAGGCATATGGTGGAATTGCCACTCCACAATATGCTATTAAAAGATGCTCCTATGTCACGTTTCTGATGCTTCCTCTGGCCCATGAATGGCCAGAGGTATAACAACAGTAAAATAACAATAAAAATGGTAATATATCAGACATTTGGTATATGCCAGGCACTGTACCAAGCCCTTTGCAAATAACTCAATGCGGTAGGTGCTATTATTACTCTCATTTTTAAGTTTCAAGAACCTGAGGCTTCAAGAATTTAAATAACTTGTCAAAAGGCACATAACCAACCAAATACAGGAGCTGAGATTTGACTTCAGGTCTCTCTGGTTGCAAAGCCTGAACGATTCTCCATCAAACTGCACTCAGAACATTGTGAAAGTCAGACTACGAAAGACCTATGTCTACCTGTATTGCTGAGTGACGCGGGAAATTTTTAAATGTTAACATCTGCCTCTGTGCACACATATACATGCAAACACATGAATCATGTATGCAGAGAGCTCCAGAGTGCCTTTGGATAAGTCACCTCACTTCTCAGTTCATTCTCAAAGGGGTAAATACTCCAATGGAGCAGGTGAAGCAAGCAGGTCACAAAGAAGCTGAATATTTGCCCCAAATCATATATTCACTTGGTTGCCTGAATCTATGTGGTTTGATGAGCCAAATCCATGGCTCTTTATAACTTATTGACACAATAATGAGTCATGCTCAGTCAGGTAGCATTTATGAACCATCCACCACGGGTCAAGCACTGTGCTAGGCTCACAAACAGTAGGTAGTTATTCATTGATCAGTCTTCCAGTCCACTAAATGGGATGTCACTGCATCACCTTCCGTGTCTAGTAAAGGTTATACAAAAGAATGAATGAGAGTCATTCCTTTCCCTTATTTCTCTAGGTATTCTCAGTAGCTTAGTTCAAGCTGAATATTTAAAAAGGTGTTGCTGTCACCTTCAGGACAAGGCAAGAATGAAAAACCAGACTGAGTCTAAAAAACTCAACTCTCAAACTCCCTGGACCAAGGATAGAGGGTCAACAGTGTCTTCATTCTCTAGGTTGGATGCGTTTGCAATGCCACCCTATTTCCACTGTAGTCCACCTCACATTTTGGAGGTGTCCTTTAGCTTTACTCTTTGGAAGGTAGTTGATGAAGACGGGAAAGAGTCCCTCCCCATGGGGTCTAATCAGGGATATAGGACAGTCTTCTTCTTGACCCTTTGAGCCTCAGGGGCAACTTCTCCCATATCAACATCAGTTGAATTTACTGCCAAAGTCATTTCTAACCAAGGGATTCCTGGGCAGACATCAGAGCAGTGGCGAGACAAATAATACCTGATAGCAGTAAGTGCTAAATAATTAATACAACTATTCATGAAGCAAGTTAAACATTATTTTCTTAATTTGTAGATGGCAGAGCCTAAGTACACATCAAGCAGAGGATCTGCTTCATGGAGCCAGGCTTGACGGTGATGGTTAGGAATTGATGCATAATTTCTATGACCTGGGCTCTAACCCAAGGCTTCAGCGGGCCCAGAAGAGATCAACAGATGAAGAATTCTTTCTTCAAAGCTGTGACACCATCACCAGGAAGTGGTAGACTATTCACAGAGTGGCACTTAGAGGAAAAGAAAACCCCAATGGATCAAAACTGGGGGCTCGCTGAAGTTTTTTGCTGCAGATGGATGATTCTCTTGATGAAGGAAGATGAGCAACAGGGTTCTCAGTCTGGGATCTGGGTTACTTCTTACCTCCTCCTGTCCAGGCACGTTACCTGGGTAGTACACATGGTCCTGTGCTCAGAAGGGCCTCATGCTTGGTTTAATACTCTGCTGTCATTGTCTTGAGATTCTTAATAACTTTATCTTTGAACTTGTGTTCTGCAAGTCAAGTCTGTGGGAAAATGCCTGAGTAGAGAAGACATGCGTGCTCTGCATGTTCACCACTCCTTGCCGCCCCACAGTACCCTAAGAGTAGAGAGTTTCGATGGAGCTCAGTGAGACTCAAAGCAAGTAGACGGTAAGTCTATGACTAAGTAAGTGGGGGCACTGCCCATGCCTAGAGGTCATGCTGTTTGAACCAGAACCTACTTTGAAAGCAGAAAGGCGGCAATGGGATTCTATCGAACACTAATGACCAAGAAGCCCTATCGTATCATTTCCGACTAGTGTTTCTTCCTTGCATTTGCCAACCCTCTATGCTGAAAATGATGACGTGGAAGGAAAGGGAAAGATAAAGCAAGCCATAGTTCCTTTTCCTTTCAGTCCTTCCTTATTCACCAGCAAGCTGAAGTCAGAGAGTGCTGGTAGAACGTGCGCATGAAGAAGTGAAAGACCGTAAAGGCAGTTTGAGTTCATTTTGTTCAATGTTTTCGTTGTTCTGGTAAGAACTAAATATGTATGCATGTACGATCTACGAAATACCAGTTATATAGTTTCGGTGATTCTGCAAATGAATTAAATGCTCTTACATTTACATTTGAAACTATTATTCCACAACATAAAGATGAGTGGTAAAATTCATGCTAATAATTTAAATTATCTAGCATGATATTAAACAGCAAATTTTTTTTTAAATCACAAGTTGAGAGAGATGGTCAAAGAAAAAACTTTAGTACCTTCAATGGCACTTTTTCCTGTGTTTTCAACAAGGGGCCCTACATTTTCATTTTCTATTAGGCCCCATGAATTATGTAGCTGGCCCTGGTCTTGTCCTCATTTTTCTGTTGAGAAAGGAAGGGGAAGCATTGGAGCTCATCCAAGGTGAAGAGGGGAGAAGGTGGACTCCATTCTCATAGGTGGGTAGCCATCAGCTTGCAGGAATGCTTTCCAACGTTGAGTGAAGGGGGAACTGATACTCCTGAATGAATATGAGGAAACCCAAGGCAAATTCAGGTTCACCGCATACACTCAGGGACGTCAGATCCACCCCTGAACCAGATGTGGCACTTCTCCCTGGCATCTTCGGACTTCCCAGACGAAGAGGGTCCGCTCTTGTTTGTAGCTCATGAGCTCATGAGTGGAGGGAACTCTGCGCACACACACACACATACATGTTGTGGTCTTGCCACACACATGTGCATGTATACTGCATATGTGTGTTTGCATGTGATGTGGGCTTGGGCACCTGGGTGAACCTGAGAGAGGTATTTTTACGTGGACCTAAGGGGGCTGGCTGACAGATGTGAGACACAGTCAAAGTGAGAGTGGAAATGGTGTCTTGGAACTTGGTCCTCAGGAGACCACAGCTAAGATTGATGGGTTGGGGAGACTATGGAGGACTATTTCCAGGACCCAATTTTTCTTGCAACCACTCTCCTCTCCTTTCATATCAAAAGGAGACAAACACTTGTTGAGTTAGGTAAAGAGCAGAAACAAATTCCTTCTGAGGGCTGCAATACAAGTGACCCTATCGCCTCCTAGGCTGTGAAAGACTGCCCCCCCTTTTTCTACTGCATACAAAAATGAGGGTGCCATCCCCGGAACTAGGACTGTAAGTGATGTGGACAGGACATGCCAGCCATGCTGTCCTGGCTTTACTCCACACCAGCAGGTCTGTGAGGATGGGGCTGCCAGCCACTCTGCTTGTTTTAGTGGGATAGCACATTACACCAGCAGCAGGCTTTGTGCCAGTCTGTGCCCATCCCGCCTCCGATCCCGTTCTGTGTAATCCTGGCCTTTGGGTTACTCTAGCTCTGGGACCATGACAACAGCATGTTGATTCTAATTTCCAAGCACCCTCCCAAATTCTCCCACCACCACCCCTGCTGAAAAAGATTCACGTCAATTTGATAACCCCGTTGGAGGAAAAAGCTGCAACTTACTCCTTCAGAATCACATCCGTATCCAGGTGGTCTTCACTACCACCAGCCCAGTCCAAAGAACCACTGCCTTTTACCTTCTCCGTATTTCCAAATGCATTTTAACTAGACATGCAAATGGTGCCCCCACATATATCTTTACAGACCCATTGGAAGGGGGGGTATTCCCCCTCCAAAGAGACTTGTGTTCTACCTTCCAGAAGTGGCTTCTCTTCAGAGTGGATGTGATTCAGCTTTCCTAGAGATCATTTGCAGGAGAAAAATACAGTACTACAGCTGAGAGTGCTGCCTGCTTCCGTAGATTAAAAAAAAAAAAAAAATCCTGCTCTCATACACGGAATTCCCACTGACGAAATCTGGCCAACCCTGGGGGCTAAATTTTCCCCATTAAACAGAAAGCTCAGGATGAAGAATGCAGGGCAAGAGAAGGGGTGACTACACCTTTTCAACCCTCTAGAGGATTTGAACTCTGGCCCCCAAGGTCAAATGGCTGATGTTCAAAATTCCCCTCTTTCCATCCCTCCACCTCTCTTCCCCAAGCTCCTTGCTAACAAAGAAGGACTCTCTTTGCCACACACAATAAAGCCCTGGTGGATTTACCCAGATTAAGGAACCCCTTGAAGTCTCTGTCAAAACTAATCTTCTCGGGAGAAACACTTGTTGATAACCACCTTGCATTGTGCGGCAACAGAGAAACCAGGGCCCCGCTGGAAAAACTGGCCTCTGACCTCTCCATCTCCCCAGGGCACCAGGCACCGTACAATCCCTGGCGTCACAGAACGCACCCCCACCCCCATATACTCTGCAAGCTCCTGCACCCATTTAGCTTCTCCACTTCAAGCTGAGCCATCTTCATGCCAACCTCCTAAAGCAAGAAGGCCCGCCCCGCAGCTCCCCAGACTGTGAGAGACCCTGGCTGGTCACCCGCCTTTCCCTCCTGCTCTGCTGCCTGCCCCCCGTGATTTTAACCCTCCACCCTGCAGAGTTCAGCTTCTCTTCATGCTGCAAAGTTTGCAAGGCGCCTGTTCAGGCGGTTTTCTCTGTACAACCGGCCCTAAGAAATCATGCATAAAGATTTCCCTCTACAGGTGGTTGTGAGCTGTAGCAGTTTTTGCTCTTGCAATGGAAATGTGTTTTTTTTTTCTTTAATTTCATTTTACCCACTAATAGGGATTTTTAAAAAATTGTTTTGCTTGCACCCGCTAAAGACTTGGCATTTCCTCCAAATGGTGGGAAGAGAGATTAAATTCTTTATGCAAGAAATGTTACCACTACTATCACCACCACTGTGCTCTGTCTCTTTATATCTCCTCACACTCCCCCACTTTGGTTTGACTTCATAAAGCCAAATAATTACAAGAATGAAGACACTTGGTGAATGAGAATCCATCCAAAATATGACAAAGTGGAAGAAACGCTTGTCCACCACAGAATCCCCCTCCACCCTCCCACCACCCCCACACCACAAAACATTGCGGGGAGGGGGGGGAAAGACAGCACCCCCTCCCCGGTTTATCGCCCAGGATTGCCTTCCAACTGGCATGCCTCCTGCAAAGCCCTCTCACACACAGCCCCAGGAAAGCCTGCTCAAGAAGTCTAGGCAATTTGTACAAATATAAGTGTTCAATGAAAACGACAGTAATCATGGCCAGTCACACAGATCTACTCCTCCAAACATTCAGCAACTGACATCATAAACTTTGCAAAAGCCAAACACAAGACAGTGCATGGTATAACCTACCTTGACGAGCTCCTTCACTTTTTGTGCAAATGTTTTCCCCTCCGCACTCTTTACACAGATTACTAGGAAAATTTGGAAGGACTGGTGAGGGGGTGGAAGAGGTGAGGCAATGAGGGTAATATAAATAAGGAAGCGTTCTCAATGCACCACGCAAAAGGCTCGGGATTTCACGTTATGTCTGCACTCTTCCCGGAGCAAAGCAAAACACTTCGCGTTCAGTGCCAGACTTGGTGGGGGAGAGAGGGAGGAGAGAGGGAGGGGGAGAGGGGGAGGGAGAAAGAAAGAGGGTGGGGAAGGCTGAAAGAGAGAGGGAGAAGAGAGAAAGAGGAAACGAGAAAGGGATAGAGGCAGAAGAGCGGGGAGTGAGCGGGAAGGGAGAAGGAGAGACAGAGAAGGAAGGAGGGGGAGAGGCGGAGGAGAGGAGAGCGAGGCAGCGGCCCCCTCCCACGCTCCCACCCCCACACGTTCAGGCACCTCTTGAGTAACCGATCGGAGCAAAGAAGTCCTCACCCACATTCGAAAACCCCGTTTGGGGACTAAGTCCCGAGGCACTCACTCTCAGGGTCTATTTATAGACAAACCCTAATGATATGCATTGCATTCCGAACGTAAATGTGTGTGTGCACGCGCGGATCACATATGGGTTCTTTGACAGGTAGGGTTTTTATTTTATCTGTATTTTTTAAAACTGCGGTGCGTTTTGATTATATCTGCTTGGATTTTCTCTCTTTTTTTGCATCAGGAAAACATGCATCAATTTTGAAGGTTTTGTCAGGGGGAACTGGTGGGGGGGGGGTCTCAAAGCTTACAAAACCCGGACACCCCCCTCCCCGCGGGCAAAGCTGGGATATTTGCAGAGTTGGGGCTGTTTGAAAGGGCTCCAGCTCTGGCTGGTGTAGCACGCCCAGTTCCAGCAGTGTGTGCTATTGACCTGCATTGACGTCAGTGCGTCATTAGGTCTCCCTTAGAAACACTGACTTTCAAAAATAGTATCAAATTAATTCAGTTGGAGCCTGGTGAAGAAAGGCTACTAGCTGGAATCAACCATAAAACTCCAGAATTTTCAGCCCTAGATCTCTTCTTTTTCTAGAAGCCAAATAGAAATCAGATTGTATGGAAAATGCCATTGATGGGATTTTTTTTTCACCTTAAGAAAAGGGACCAAATTAGATTGCAAACCCAGAACTGCTTCTCTTTTTTTTTTTCTTTCCCTTCTTTTTTCTGATCTAAAAATAACCCCTGCTTGAGCTGACTGCGGTATCTTTTGTGTGGCAGCTCTCTGGTTTTAGCAGTGTGGTCTGGTGAAGGGTGGAACACGAGTGCAGATATTGATCTATTGATATTTGCAAGGCCAAGAATTAATTTTAATGGAACAAGTGTGCCTTCTGTTGGTAGGTAATGAAGGAGAGGAGGTGCCATAAAGAGATTTATGCCATTCACACTTTTCTGTTTCATGTTTTTCCGATTCATCTTTTTAGGCTGTAATTCCCACCCCACGTGTCTCACGTGGCCTCTGACCAGCACAAGCAACCCCCATTCATACAAACACAAAGCACCAGCACATTCACACTTAGCAGAGACAGTACATTCATAAGCAAAGGCTCTGGATCTTTCTTCTGCTCATGGCTGCTTGGCAGCAAAGGCATAGCAGCCCACCAAAATGGGATTAGGTTTCATCTGGGGGGTTTAAATATGCCATCTGATAATTTGATGGCATTGTTAACATCTGCATTTATTTAAAAATCTGCTTTTTATAGAGGAGCAACCACCCCCTTCACCTAACAATAGTTTTAATTGGTACATTTTACAACAATACTCATGTATGTATGTATATGTATGTGTGTGTATATATACATACATATATACATACATATATATATACCTTTGAATTATATATGTGAATATAGAAAGTACATCCCCCATGGAAGCCAGGTGGGTGATATCCTCCACTCTCAAACGTTCAGAAAGTGGGGGATCTTTCTCTTTTCAGAGGACACAGTTTATAATATAGTCTTTATAAATATAGTCTTTATTTCTTACATTCCTGCTTCCCACCCTCTCTCCCTTACCCACTCTTCTCAATGTGCTGAACTTGTGCCTCTGGGAGACAAAAGAATTTGGTTTCTCTGACCCATTCAGTCTTTGGCCTCTGCTGAGACTATTAATGAGGGGACTAATTAGGGCCATTGTGTACAGGGGCCCTCTTGGAGGCCGCTAGGATGACAAGGGATGTGGGGGGCCTTGGGTGGAGGCAAGGAGAGCCCAAGATGTATTTAAATCATGACTCAAAATTAAGAGGGCCTGAATTTTTCTTTTCTTGATGTACCTACAAGGTCAGGTTCATAATCACCCAATGATTTGCGCTTATCACTGTTTCCTAAAAGAATGAGCCTTTTGTTTCACTCCCTGAAATGGAGTAGAGGGAGAGACCTGGTTAAGATCTTGTTGACCTCAACATTTTCAGACAAGGACAGAACCTGCATGATTCTACCATGCCATGGTAAGTAGGACAGGCGCACGGAAGGCAGAGAAAATCATACCCCAGCTTCTACCCACCTGCCCCTTGCTCAGTCCCAAGGAGGAGCATTGAGGGTAAAACAGGAGGCTGTGGGGCAAGAGTTTATCTAAGGACAATGTCTGGTGTTTGGAGGAAACTTCAACCGATGACAGACTGACCATGTGGTTTCCCTTGTCTGCTACCCCTTCTTCTCTGAGGGATCAGGGAGGACAAGGCAATGGCCAACAGTTCCTGCTGCCACAGCGGCAGCAGCAAAGGGAGGTATGGTGGGAAAACCGAGTGCCCGCCCCCCCCCAACCCAGCACTTACAGATTTTGGCAAAGACACTGATCAGTGGATGCTTCCAGCCAGCCAGACACCTGCAAACCAGTACCCAGGCTTGCAGGGCCTTCCATACACCCTTCATCACAAATGCATTCATTCACAGAAACCTAAAGAGTCATTCACACACCTGCATCCAACCACATTCATTCATATTTTAGCCACAATTGCAGCCACGCATTCGCCTGCAAAGGCTGGGCGAGTGTGCACAGCAGGAACACGCCTTTAGAAGGCTGCATTCTCCCCCTTCCCTCTTACACATACACCCCCTCACTGTTTGCCCTGCTTCCTTGCTTCCTTCTCCCAGGGGCTTTCAGCTCTGAAGTGCGCAAAATCCTGGCAGGAATAAATTTCTGCCATTCATATGGTCACATCCCCAGCCTATGTAAAGACCCACTGACCTGGGCCATGATTAGATCATGGAAAAAGATGCCCAAGAGCTGGCAGAGCTGCAAATGCCTAGGTGTATGAGGGGGGGCAGTTCTTTTCCTGGCCTGCTTTTCCTCACTTGGCAGCCACTGAATAGAGAGGGCCAAGGGAGGGGCTTGCAATGTGGCCCAAGACTGCTTAATGTCCCACTTGGCCTGTTCAGATCTTGTCCTTTGCGGAGAGGTGAGACTTGTGGAGAGCTGTCAAGTACTGAAGGAGCCAAGGCTTGGCATTCCTAGGCCCTGGCAGTTCTTGTCCTTCTGTACATGAAGTATAGGGAGCTGGGGAGTCTCCATTTGCCCCTCCAGATCCACTTTACACTCTCACCTCTCTCTTCTGTGCTTGGAGAGGCTGACCCCTAGGGACTTCATTAATACACTCTTGATCCCTGGTTCAGCCTGTAGAGGACCCTAGCAGGGAAATCGAAGATGGGGAGGTCGCAGTAGGGTACTTGGTCCCTCATCTCCCTCTCTGACAAGCTATGGATTGTCTGTGGCTGTGTCCCTCTGCTGAAAGCCACAGCTGCTGTCAGTGGCCCCCTTGTAACAGCTACAGCTCCAGCCTTCTCTAAGTTCTATGTGTGAGTGTGAATGCGTCTAGGCCAGCAAATCTCAGGGTCTCTCGGTGTATGGAACTCATCACCGGGACAAAAGTCCCTGAATGCACATGTTTTGTTAGCTCCTACTAGCTACCTAAAAAGTCCTCTATCAGAATGCTGTGTAAGCAGTGTTTATTTTACACACAGGAAACAAGGTGAGGTTTTTTCAGTTGAGGACATGAAATCAAAGAAGAGACGCTGCAAAGATACTGCAGGGTAGTGGTTAAGGAGAGCTCTGAAAGTGGACCAGCAGCTCAGCTGTTTACCCCTTTGTGATCATGGGCAAGTTACTTAATGGCTCTTAGCCTCAGTTTGCTCCTCTGTAAAATGGGAATGATAGTAATAGCACCTTCCTCTCACAACTGTTACAAAGACTGTACTAGATGATGGATGTGAATGTGTGCAACACAATGCCTAGGACAGAGTTAACAAGTTCTTAGCTATTTAACTGTTAATAGTATGAGCATGCTGTCTATAGACGGCCACCTAGGATGCCCCTAGGAACTTTTAAAGCTTTTGAACCATGGCCAAAAATAAAATACTCATTTTATATCATGACCTGAAGATACACACACACACAAACTGAAAGACAGTAATACTTAACCTTGAAACTTGCAATGTACTTTGATATTTCGTTTGTTCTATTTTACTTAAAAAATTGTGTCACAACAATTAATGGTGAAACAGTGACCTGGTGAACCTTCTGGGGATCGATGTAGTGAGGACATCCTTGAAGAATAGGTAGCAACCATCTCCTGATGTCTTCTAAACAGGTGTAGTCACATTAATGGGCAAAAAAAAAAAAAAGGAGGTATTCTCTCCAGAATCTGAAATTCACTCATCAGGCATTTTTGTGGACTTATGTGTAAGTAACTAGGAGTTGGGGACCCAAATGTATGGTGACTGACCTCAAGGAGCTTATGGTTGAGTGACAGAGTTAAGATTCATTCACTCATTTATTCATCTAACAAACTGAGCACCTACTATGTGTGAGAAAGCACTGTGCTACATCAGACAGAGCTTCCTGATCTCACAAAGCTTACTGTTTCGTGACAGGGACAGGCGATAAATAAGTAACCAAATTGCCCTGACTGGTGTAGTTCAGTTGCTTGGTCAGTCATATTGCAACGCAAAAGGTCACCGGTTCAATTCCCCGTCAGGGCACACACCTGGGTTGCAGTTTTGGTCCCGGTAGGGCACATAGGAGAGGCAACCGATTAATGTTTCTTTCTCACATCCATGTTTCTCTCCTTCTCTTTCTCCCTCCCTTCTCCTCTCTCTGAAAATAAATAAAATCTTAAAAAAAAAAAAAACCAGCCGAATAAACATAGTATGGTTCAGATACGTAAGGACGTGGAGAGTGACTGGTAGGAAAGCCTATTCTGGATAAGGTAGTCAGGGAACATTCCTCCAAGAAGAAGGCATTTGACCAGAGACACGAAGCGAAGGTGCGAACTGTGTAAATTCTATGGGACCATGAAGAGCAAAGGCTCAGAGGCAGCAATGGAATATCCTAAAAATAGGAAGAAAGCCAGAGTGGCAAGAGCTTAGTGAGCCTATGAGAGGTTGATGGGGCCAGATGACAGAGTTCCTAAACATCATGGTCATCTTGAATGACATCTGAATACGATGGGAGACCACTGCAGGGTGGCTGGATCTGATTCCTGTTTCTATAGGCTCACTCTTGCTGCTGTGTGGAAAACCAGCTGAAGAGAGCAAGAGTGAAACAGTGGGACTGCTCAGGAGGCCATCACTGCGGTCCAGGCAAGAGATGTTAGTGGCTTGGACTAGGCTGTCAGCGATGGAGGTGGCAAGAAGTGGTTGAAGGAGTGGTACCTACTCTGAAAGTTGATGCCACTACATATCCAGAACATAACAGAGAACATGAAGTGCCGAGATGTTGTGGGAACTCAGATGGAAATTACATCTGGCTGAAGGACGAGCTGGCACTTGAGCTGTGTGTGTCTTCAAGCATGAGTGGGCAGGAAGGGTGAGGGAGGAGAGGACACTCCAAAGAAGGGGAAGAGCACGTGAGTGAAGGCATGAAAGAGGGAAAGCAGAAGGCATGTCGCGGGTAATTCTGTGGATCACGGGAGGCTGGAAAGGGTGGACCGGGGGTTGGGCTGAACAGGTAGGTTTGGGATCAATTGTAAAGGGCCTGGAGTGCCATGGCAGTGTTTGGGCCACTGTCCCAATGCAGAGCCACTGCATGTTTCTAAGGAGGGTTTTCTAAGATCAGAGCTCAGCTGTAGAGAGTACTGGGCAACGTAGGGCTGCGGGGGAATTCAGAAGCTTCTGCTTCAGGCCTCAGTAGATCCATTCATCATGGAGATCTTTGACCTTCCCTGATCCTGAATCTTTTGTTCCAGCCAAACCAGCCTTCTCCACCACCAGTGGGCTGGCCTCAACCACCCCTTCCCTTCTGCCTTTGTTCACATAGCTCCTAGCACCTAGGTGCCTTCCCCAGCTCCTGCCCATTTATTCAAATCCTCCTCATTCTTCTCTGGCTCCTTGGCTTCTATTGCTCTCCCCGTTCTATCAAAGCACTTATCTATATCACTCACATTGGCTCGTAATCTCATATACCCACTCACATTTCCTTAAGTATGTATTTCAAGAATATAGGATGTCCCCCATGAGATATAAACCCTATCCCATCAAGGACCTTACCTGGCACTTCCTTTGTTTTCTCCAGTATCTGGCATTCAATAGCCATTCACTTATATTGACCATCCTCACACATACCTAATAAAGTGAGTGTTAAGAGCCAAGTGGCCTCCTGAAGAGCCAACAGTGGAAAGGCAGTTGTCCAGATAAACTGACATGGGGACACACAGTCCAAGGGGACGCATTTCCCAGCCTCCATCCCTCTTCCATTCCTTGGCCATGCCAGAAATGAGCACACTGAGATCTGGACACACTGAGGTTTTGCCTTTCACAGAACTGTCTTGGGGAATTAATTACCTTTGCTCTCGGGCAGGGGTGTCAAATCCATTCTCACCAGGGGGCCATATCAGCCTCAAGGTTGCCTTCAAAGGGCCAAATGTAATTTTAGGACTGTATAAATGTAACTACTCCTTAACTGTTAAGCAAGAGCTCGGAGCTGCCACCAGGTAGAAACAAGGTGCCGGGCTGGATAAAACAAGGTGGAGGGCCAGGTTCGGCCCGGGGGCTGTGTTTGCCACCTGTGCTGTAGGGAATGTAATCGATGTTCAAGAGAACACAGCAAGCCCACGATTTCCAACAGGGAGACAGCAAAGTGGGCCTGAGTCAGATTCAGTGTCCTCCCCCTGGCCAACTCACACCCCTGCCCCTCCTCCAGCACGGACCTGGCTTCCCTGGCCCCTTGCTCCCAGGCTCTATGCCACGCGTACTTGTCACTTTCCCTGAAGACATTTTACTTACTTTAGGGCCTTCGCCTCTACAGTGCTTCCCTTCAGCAGTGTCCGCTTCATTTCATCAGCCATTGGAAACATCAACCAGTGAGACACGAGTTTCAAGATAGCAACTGGGCTGTGTGGACTCTCTCAGCACCTGTCACCTTGCAAGGACATGGGTCACTTAAGGACACACTGTTAAGGCACCGATGATGGGTTTCCTTCTCTGTTGCTGTGGACACTGAATTTGGTGCTTGTCCTGTCTTTGCCCTCCACTGCTCACCGATTCTTTCCATTCCCAGGAAGGGGGCGGGGTGGGTACCCGGAGTCGGTGAGGTCACTGAGGTCACTGACCCAGGAAGGAGGAAGAAGTCAGGTTCTTGCTCACGTGTTGAGCTCGGAGCTGGGCCCAGGCTCAACACAACAGGGCCCCTGACTCAAACGCGTTCAGAATGTGGTGGTCACTCAGTGTGGCAGAGGAGACCCACCGAGCCAGGGAGCCGGGCGCTGGGGCAGCAATGGAGGCTGAGCAGTGCTGCGGGGACCTTGCCCCTGCCCCTCCCAAGCCGAGCTTGGGTTAAACTTCCAGTACCACCTCTTCCCTTGGGGAGGAGTCCCCTGTCTGCCACCCACGGGGGTGGGGAAGGGAGCACTCCTTTGCCGGAGTTCCACGCTCGCGTCCCAAATTCGGGCCAGCACAGAGCTCAGCAACCCAGACCCCTGACAGCGGGGCAGCAGCGGGCAGCGGGTCCCAACGCCTGGGGGGCGCGATGGGACGAGGGGTTTGTGCCTGCACAAGCAGCCTTTCCTGCAGCCTTGCCAGGCCAGCCCGCCCCTGCCGCGGCCTCCCACCCACGCGTGGAAGCCGCGCGACCGCGGAGGCGGCAGTCCGGAGGGGCCTGCCGGTCACGCGGACCGCACGCGGCCCTGCGCTGCAGACACGTGAGGGGGCGGGGCCTGCGCCCAGGATCCCCTCTCGCGCTGCCTGCGTAGGAGCACGGCGCCCGCCCCAGCCCGCGTGCCTCCTCCCCTCTCGCTCCATCCCTCGCCGCGCCGCCCCGCCCGCCACTACCGCCCCCGCACCGCTGCGCGCGCCGCCTCCGCTCTGAGAGCTCCCGCGCGGGGGCGGGCCGCGGAGCCCGAGGAGCCGGAGCTGGCGAAGGGAAGGAAAGGGGGGTTGGCGTGGCGGGCTGGAGGGGTGGGCGCCGGGCTTTCGCCGACCCCTCCGCCCCAGGAAGCCCCCGCCCCAGGTCTTCTAAAGGCCGTCTGGGACACTCGATTATGTTTTTCTAGATTTGGAGCGAGGAGTAGCAGGGGTGCGGGATAGAGCTGCAGAGTGGTGGAGGCGCGGGGTGCAGTCGAATGCGAGCACACCTCCCCCCATTCATCCACCCACGCGCGCGTGCTCTCCCGGCGCTGATGATGTCCTGCCCGCTCCGCTGCTCTGGCTCTGCTCGTGACTCTGCTTCGTGCTGGCAGAAATCCGCAGCGTGCGTTTGGGGGTGGGGAGGGGGTAGTGGGGGCAAAGGGTTAGCTCCCAGTGTTGCCCTCTTGTGCATGCCCACACGTGGACATAACCAAGCCACCCCACATACCTCCACCCGCAATGACCCAGGCTTCCCACACCAGGTCATTGCCGGGTCCAGCCCCTGTGTCCCCGTCCACACTACCGGACATTGTTTCCATCCTGCTCCTGGTTGCCCCACCCCAACCCCCAGGGCATTGAAAGTGCCCATCACTTGCAATGGGCGCTTTCCTCTGGGCGCCCACACTCCACCTCTAGAGTCTACGTGGGTGCTGGTAGCAGAGGGGAATGGTGAGGGCAGTGGGGCGACAGACAGACTGTCCACAGGGCCCCTTCCGTGTATACCCTCATGGAACAGGGCAGTGGAAAAATAAACAGGAGCTCTGCAGAAGAAGTCAAAACACCAGCTCCTTTCCATCTTCCTGGGGCTGATCACCCAGCACGTGTGTCCGCCCCCCGGGGATAAATATTGTAGTTTGGTTCCGTTCAGCACGCAGAAGACGCAATTGCTGCCCCTGGTAACTGGGCAGCAAGGCCCGGCCCGGGGCTCTCACATGTAGGATGCAGTGCTTCTGACGTAGGGTCCAAGATAAGGCGGTGTGTGTTGGACACACAGAGGGAGGAAGGGGAGAAAATAAATATGAAAAGCAAGTGGTACTCAGAAATCACACTAGGTACTCTCCTGTTGGTAACACCCTGTACTAGAGGGGGTGGGCTCACTCTGAGGGAGGGACAGTGTGAGAGCTGTTTTGCCCCTCCCCAGCTGGAGGTTGGTTCTGGATGCAGCCCAGAGAGACAAGAGTTGACTCCCTCTCACCAGGCAAGAGGCAACAGGGCTGGACTTCTGGGCGTTGAGCATCCCAGGCTCCAGCGATAGCCACTGTGTGAGAGCTTGACCCACGCAGGCGCACTTATCATCCCCAAAAGAGAAGTGAGAGCAGCGAGTCCAGTTTCCCCTGGTGTCTGCGCTACAGTATCCTGGATGCGTTGAATCTGGTTGCCCTTAGCATTGGAAACTTGAGGACATCCTTCAGAAAGCTCTCTCTCTTCCAGGCCACACTCAAGATTCCTGTTCTTCAGGATAGTCATTTCATACAGTTTGGCAGCAGCATAGTCTTTGATTAGAGTTGATTTTGTCAGGTTACATCACTTTGAAGACAGAGATTTATGTACAGGTGTGCAAAGAGCCCCAGGAGAGGGCTACACTACTCGGGGAGGAAAGGACAGTGCAGGGCATCAGGATCCTTTGACCATTTATTTATTTATTTGTGGTTTTTCAGGTTTCACTGCGTTCCATGCCTTGTGTGAGGCCCTGGAGAAACTCAGAGTGACTTGGGCTCTGACCGGGGTGGGGGATGGGGGGAGCTTGGGGGCCACTGAGGAGACAGTGAATGATCAGGTCCTGGGGAGGGAACTGCAGTGAGGGAAGAAGCTGCTGGAATCTGCCCTGGGGACTCTATCCCTCAGCCTGGGCTCCATTACGCTGCAGTAACCAGTGACTCCCAACATGTTCCTCAAGGAGCTAAAACGATTAGTCCACCAGAAGCCTGTGGCCCCACTTCATGCTCTCTTCGTTCTCAAACCAAAGGTGAAGGTGGAGTCCCTCTGAGGGAATGGCGGGTCTCAATAGCAGAGGGAAAATAGAGACAACAGAGTCATGGAAGGGATCCTGCTCCAAAGTGCCCTAGTCACGCCCACTCACACTTCATTGGCCATAGCCAGTCATGTGATTAAGTTGGCCATATATGGAGTAGGAAGTATAATCTTTCCACGGGGTCAGGCCAGTGGGGAAGGACAGTAAATATCTAGACAAATAATACAACCTACCACAGCCCCCCAGAGTTGGTGAGGCTGGGGATGCACAAGTTCATTCAAACTGGGGCCAGGTGGGCAGTCAAGGCAGGGCGGATATTCCTGCAGCCTCGTGGGCCACAGGTGTGGGGTCATAAAACAGCTTGGGGCATTCAGACAAGCCAGTCACCTCCCTTTCAAAGCCTTTTCCTCTGTGGCTGCATAGCGTTGGGTAGCATTCTTTGTTCACCCTGCCCTCCCAGGTGGGATTCTCTTTTAAGGGGCTAGCCCCCATCCCTGTTTCAAGGATTGTCACAGGGGGGAGGACACTTAGTGTTACATGTCTTCCCAAAGAAAATGAACCCAAGTTACCTAAAATTCTTGTTCTCCATAAATACTGGAAAACAGACCAAAAACCCAGCAGATTGCCATAACATTCTTGACCCCTTAGAGACTGGACAGGGACGGCTGTGCCTGGGGGCTGAAAGCTACCACAATGACCGCTAGGTGTCCAGTCTTCCAGAATTTCAGCTCGTGTTCGTGGAGCTATTTCAGGGGATGCCTCTAGATGCCACCTAGGTCTCAGCAGTGCGCTTCTCTCTTCCGCCGACCCTGGTCGGTATAGGCCCAGTTTCCACCCTCTTCCTCCATCGCCTTCTATCCCATTTTAGGTATTTAAAGAGGAACACCTTTTGGCCAAAATTCCTAGTTGGCAACCCCCACCCACTCCCCCCAATGCTGCTAAGCAAGAACAAATAGGTGATTCCTGAACTATTAGTTAAACCTTGTATAGTGGTTAGTCATTTGCTCAGAAGTGGCTGGCTATTAACCACCTTTCTTTGGTTAAAACAAGCCTAAGGCCAAGTTCAACATCAGTGGGGCTGAGAAACATACCGAAAAAATAATCTAGCTTATGACAATGTCACAAGAAGTGAAATCAGCAACAGGATTAGAATGCTCTCTATGGCTTTATGCACAATTGTCTGGTGTTCACGTGGATGTGGGTGAAAAGCACTGCTGAGAAAATCACATATCGAGTGCTTTCCTCCTGGCTAACTCCTCCTAGAAGTTTAAATATTGAAAGGAATACACTTGTCTCCGTTACTCACCGTTTACTGGATACTTCTTACACCAAGTATGGGGGGGTTTTCCAACTGCCCAGACTCCCGCTGGCGGTCCCTCAGTTCAACTCAGTTCTGACAATAACTGCCTGTAGTCAGCTCAGACCACACAGGTTAGGGGCTCCGTCCCACAGGAGGTCCTCCCCACCCCCGGGCCCTGCGCCCTTTAGATGCCAATCACAAGTCCAGGTTGTCACCTGTGCATCTTCTGGCTATAAATCAACCCTCATTGGGTTTGATAATTTACTAGAATGGCTCACAGAACTCAGGAGAACAGTTTATTTACCAGTTAATTGATTTATTATAAAGAGATAGAACCCAGAATAGCCAGATGGACAAAATGCATAGGGCAAGGGATGTGGGAAGGGATGTGGAACTTCCATGCACAGTCCAGGCACCCAACCCTCCCAGCACCTCCCCATGTTCAGAAATCTCAAAGCTCCCAGAATCATATATTATTGGTTTTTTATAGGGGCTTTGTTACTTAGCCATGAACGGTTAAACCATGGGCTATTGATGATTAACTCGACCTGGTAATCCTTTCCTAGGAGGTCAGGTCAGAGGCTGAAAGTTCCAGCCCTTTAATCACAAGGTTGGTTTCCTTGGCAACCAGCTTCCATCCTGAGGGGCTTCTCAAAAGTCACCTCATTAACAAACTCAGGTGTATTTGCTAGGGGCTTATTCAGAATAACAAAAGATACTCCTTTTACCTTTATTCCTCCTAAAACTTAGGAAATTTCATAGACTATATATGTCTTGTTATACATCACAATATCACACATATATTTGAGTTTTTTTGTGGTAAAATACAGTAACATAAACATTATAACTTGTACGACCATCAGCACTACCCATTTCCAAAATTTTTTCATTCCAAACAAACTCCCCATCCTCCTTCCCCTTCAGCTCCTGGTAACCTTCACTCTACTTTCTGTTTCTATGAATTTGTCTATTTTAGGAACTTTGTAGAAGACGAATCACACAAAATTGCCTTTTTATGTTTGACTTACTTCATTTAGCGCAATGTCGTCAAGGTTCACCCATGTTGCAGCATTCTCAGAATTTCATTCCTTTTCCTGGCTGAATAATATTCCATTGTGCATATACACACTTTTTTCCCATTCATCTGCTGATGGACCCTTGGCTGGCTTCCTTCCACCTTTTGGCTGTTGCAAATCATGCTGCTGTGGACACTGGGGCACAAGTATCTGCCGTCAGTTCTTTGGTGCAAGTATGGCCCTGCCGCGTTTTAATGCAAATTAAACAACAGGCCCATGGCAGCCACGGCTGAAGAACAACCGCAGGCTGACTTGCTCATGAAGGCTGGCAGTGATGGGGCAAGACTGGGAACTGCCCCTTCTCCCAGAGACATAGTGCTCTGGCTCAAGGGGGTCTCTCCAGCGTCACCACCGTTGACACCAAGAGGTGAACTGAGACTGCTGAGCTGTGTGGGGGAGGGCAGTCCCCATTTCTGCTGTATGGCACAGAGGTGCATACAGACACCAACAAGACTGAGGAATTTTTTGAGGCAGTGATGTGCCCCCCACCCCGGGTGCCCCATGCTGGCAGCTGTGAACCTTGAATCAGACACAACTGGCCTGGACATATTTGCTAAATTTCCTGCGTACATCAAGAATTCAAACCCAGCACTCAATGATAATCCAGAAGAGGGGCTCCGGAAAGCCCTGAATGTTTTAGACAATTGCATGACACCCCTCCTCCCGGAAGAAGTGGATGAGACCGGTGCTGAGGGGGAGGGCATCCTCAGAGGAAGGTTCGGGAAGGCAATGAGTTCACTCTGGCGGACAGCAGCCTGTTGCCAAAGCTCCACATAGTACAGGTGGTGTGTAAGAAGTACCGTGGATTCTCCACCCCTGAGGTGTGCCGGGGGTGCGTGGGTACTTGCCTGATGCCTGTGCGCGGAAGAGTTCGTCCCCACCTACCTGTCCAGATGATGGCCTGGGAGCACATGGCCAAGGCCCTCAAATAAGCTGCCCCAGTGGTTTCCATCGGGCTATGCAAGGGACACACTCCAAAATGTCCAGTGGGAAGGGAATTCTGGAGCCCCTTGCACAACTACCTGGGGGATGAGGGGAAGGAACAGGGGATCTGTGGGTGGGAAGGGTAGGACAACGTATTGCAGTAATAAAATACAGAATGAAAAAAAAACCAAATTAAACAATAGGCAAATATCTATATTTTATTTCAAATCACGTCCTGCTCTTTCTTCTTCTCGGTGTGTTGTAAGGCAGTAATGAGCATCGTTTTACAGAAACTGAGCGGGAGGCCAGGGCTGAAAGTCAGGACTGGAAGCTAGATCCTTGTTGTGTAGTGTTTGCACTAGACTAACACCCCGGAGGACAAGGGTTGCAGTCTGCCCTTATCGCTGCTGCATCTCCAGGACGCGTGGCTATGGGGCAGTCAATATATTTTGAAAGAATAAATGAATGTTTGTGCGTGGGGGTGTGTGTGTGCTTTACACTCTGGCAGAGCCTCTCAAATAAAGTCCCGGTGCCAAACCCATATTTCTCTCCTTCTCCAAATCTCCCTCTCCATCTATTAGACACTTCCCCTCCAGAGGGACTTGCTTGTCCAGACAATGTCTTAAATGCTGACAACTTCAGCCTCAGTCAGGCCTGAGGAAGGTTCTTTCCCGAGTGTTTCTGTTCACAGTCTGGGGAGGATGTCCTTCTCCCCATCCCGTGTGGGGCTCCATCTGAGCTCACCCCGGAGTTCTCCGCAGTTCCGGGAGCAACTGGCTCCTGGCAGGGGCATGAGACCCACCGGGGGTGCCTCTGGCATGGGGGTGAGGGGGTTTGAACGCCTCCAAACCAGCTTTTACTAGAGAGCTGTAGCCTGCTGCCTCACTGCAGGTCCTGTTTCCTCACAGTGCTGTCCTGGGGTTCGGGAACCTCAACCCAAAGTCCCTTGTGTGTAAAAATGCAGAAAAATGTCATTTGAATGGAGTGGTGAAAATGCTGCTCTTGATAAACCGCCCTGTGGACTTAGCACTTGCTTTAGAAAATGGGGGCTCTGAAAGGAATCCTTGCTCTCTGCTCCCTGGACGATCCTGCTTCGGGCTCTCAGAGGAGGTAAGGGGTGTGGCTTCAATCATCTGGGGTCCTTTGTCCACTGCTTCCGGCCTACTTGACAGCTGCAGCTGTCATTAATGGCACAGAGACGGGATGCGCCCGGCGCCCCGACCGTCTGCTCGCGGACAGAGTCTATAAGAAAGAAGCGAGTGACGGTGGAAGCACACGAGGCATCCATGCCCTGTCCCCGAAGAACCCGGCCTATGGTTCAGTTTCGCCGGCGAGATTGCTTTGACTAAGGAGGGGCTGAGACAAAAGGTTTGGGGCTGGGGGTGGGGTGGGGGGCTGGAGATGAGCTCCTGCAGGTTTGGCGAAAACAGAGAACTAAAGCCATCTACCTAGGGCCGGACGGCAGGCGACAGGCACCCCTCTCCGCTGCAAGGGAGAGGGGCGGAGCCGGCGCGGAGTGGAGGCGGCTTCCCGCGGGCTGCAGAGGGTTAACCCCTCCGGGCGCCCAAGGACGTCAGAGCTCGCTTCTGTCTGCAGCTGGGACCGAGAGCTTTTATCCCTCGTTATTTTTCCTCCTGTCTCTGCTTTTTATTGTGTTTGGAGTTCGGGGTTTGTCTTTTTCTTGTCGATGTTTAAGTGATTTAGAGGGGAGAAAGAGGTCACCCCAGTGAAAGACTGGGAACCCCAGCTGGCAGGACAGAGGGGTGTTGGGAGGAGCCATGGAGCGTCCCAGGTTCAGAAGAGCAGGGCTGCCACCATTATCTGCCCCCCATCCCTACATTTCCCTGAACCCCAAAACCTCTATCTGGGCAAAGAGGCTTCCTGCTCTGGAGACCCACCCATCCACTAGTCTGCTAGCAGGACTGCTGTTGACAGGGACTGCCTCCCCACACCGCCCCTCCCAAACACACCGTCCTCCTGGGCCTCGGTTGGGCTGGGAGGCACGGAGATCCCAGGCCCCGCCGCATCGTCCTCCTCCTCCGCTGACCCAGTGGGGAAGCACGTGGAGGAGAAGGACACTTCTCTCAGAGCCAGGGAAGAGGAGTGCAGCTGCCACTGAGGAACAAGGAGAGCAGGGGCCAGGCGTGAAGGGAGAGGTGGCGTGGGTTCCTCAGGGCCAACGGAGAGCTTAGACGTTTATACGATCTTTATAAAAGGAGATGCTAAAACTCAGGTAGGGAGGGCATATTCAGCCTATGGCCATAGGGGTCAGAATTTTCTGTAGCAAGTAGGCTTCATGTCCAAGTCCTTGGTCCAAGGGAAAATGCACCAAGCACAAGGTCAGGTGAGAGAAAGATCAGGTGGCCCGGGTGTGGCAATTTGGAGCCAGAAGTTGAGAGAGAGATGAGACAGAGGCTTTGAAGCCCAGAATTCCAGAGTTGGAAGGGGATGAGTGAGGGTATCCAGGGGACCTGCTCTCCAGAGCCAGGACTGTGTGGGCCCACATCCCTGAGGTGGAAGTGTCCACTTGGCTTGCGTACCTTGGGCCCCAGGGAGATGACCAGGGAGTGGAGAATAGCTACGTCCCAAGGGAACCTCATAACTTGGGAGCCCTGGGGAGCTGTAGAAATTACAGAGGGTGAGGTGGGAGGTCAAGAGGCATTTGCATCTCTCTTATTCTTGCAAGTGGTAAGTCTGACAGAGAAAGCAAACCCTGGGTAATGGTCCCCTAGTGGTAAAGACCAGAACTGGGTCTTCTGAGCTAAGACTTACATTACAGAAACAGACTTCTACCAAGGACAGAGTACCTCCGAAGGGGATTGCGACAATGGTGTTGGCAGGAAAATTTCCCGCCTGATGAACATAACTTAAAACTAAAATCTGAGAGAAAGAGGGAGGGGAAAATATCTGTCTGCAATGGATATTGTGGAGAACAGGCCTGGCACAAGCAAAAAGTAGAAAGACAAAGAGGTTCTCAGTTAAGTCTGTGTGGCTCAGATTGGGGCTGGGTATCTCTATTTTCTCCTCTCGTTCCTCTACCCGTCCGTCTGCAGTTATGCCTGAGACCTATCTTTACGTAGCAATGGGCTCTCAGGCCCCCTTGGCTCCTATGAGTTTCAGCCAACAAGAGTCAACCAGCAGGAGACTGGAAGGTAGAAAGAGAATAAAGTTGGGACGTTTATTCTGCGGCTCCCTCCCAGCTGAGTCACCGTGCATGGGCTGCATCCCTCTTGTGAAGACCGCAGCCCTGGTCAGACACCAGGGTCTCCTCGTCCCTTTGCCCCAGCAGGGCTTGTGATGGCACCCGGGCCCCACTGGGCTAGCTCCAGTCCTTGCTGGCTTCCCTTAGCCCTGCCCAAACTGTTAACCAGCCCCTTTATTAAACTTTTGGTTACCCCATCTGAGAGTGCCTCCCACCTCCTGCTGGGACCCTGACCAATACATTAAATGACACAAAATTGAAACTGTAACCTGAGGTTAACATAAGCTCAAAGCCACCACCAAGTCTTGGCTGGATGAGAGTCATGAGATGAATTCTAGTGGGTGAGGGTTCCCTTCATCCAGATAACTGGGTCTCAGGGCAATGAGTCAAGAAGTAGGACTCAGTTCAATCGCTTATTTAAAGAAATGTTTATTGAGTTTCTTCTGTATGCCATTTACTCCATGAGAGGCTCCGCCAGTCAGGGGTGGGTAAAGCAGACAGACCTCCCCCTCTCACGGTGTTTTCAGTCTAGTGGGGGAGAGAGATATTCATCACATAGCCACAAATATAAACTTGTAGGTAGAAACCAAGATAAATCCTTGGCAAACTAACTACAACTTGCTATGGGGGCACAATTAGGATGCTGATAAGGTGTGGAACTTGAGGAAGTGACACTAAGTTTAGCCAGGCAGGACACTACAGTTTACAATGCTCTTTTACATAGACAATTTCATCTGATTATCACGTCATTTTGTGAGCTGACATATATAGGGGTTCCTGTTTTCATTTTACAGCTGACAGAATTCCCAATTAGTACAGTAGCATATACATTTTAGTAATATTTATATTATTTGCAAAGAACTTTAGTATCCAAATGTATTTACAGTCCATCAAAGAGAACGAGGTTGTGCATTACATTCAATAATAATACATGATAAACAATACAGGTTATGGGTCAATTCATTCCATTGGACAGCCTGTTAATCTGTCAATATAAGACTGGAAGCAATTATCTTGGCCTCGTTAATAATTTCTTCAACTTATTAAGGTACAAGTGACAAAGAAGAGTTGTGCTCACTTAAGGTACGCAGCGTGATGCTTTGATACATGTACACATTGTGAAATGGTCACTGCAGTCAACATAATAGCACATCTATCACCTCACAGAGTTACAATTTCCCTTCTCTCCTTTCCCCTCCCTCCTTCGGTCCCTCCCTCCCTCCCTTCCTTCCTCCCTTCTTTTCTCCCCTCCTTGTGTGAGAACACAGTATCTACACACTCTCGGTACATGTCAAGTACACAGTGTGGCATTGTTGACTGTAGCACCATGCTGAGCTTTAGATCCCCGGACTTAATCACTTGCCATGACCGAAACTGTATTCTTTGACCACGGACTCCTCATTTAAGCCCCTCCCCCACCAGCTGGACAAACTCGTTCTATGAGTTTGACTGTTGTAGATTCCACATATAAGTGACATCGCGTGGTATTTTCTTTCTGTGTCTGGCTTATTTCACTCAGCGTTATGCCTTGCAGGGTCTTTCACCTCGTCATTAACGGCAGGATTGCTTTCTTTTTTTTATGGCTGCAAGAGGGGGACCCCCCAAAAACCAGAATTTATTTATAAAAAATTGTGTATTGGTTCTTACATGTTTAAACTTCAGTCACCTTCAGAGTGCTCTCCATTCGATGCCATACACGTATTGCAATGTTTCTTTCCACTGCTCAAAACAGTTTTTGAACTTGTCGCTTTTGATGTTTTTTAGTGCTTCTGCCTTTTTTTTGCTTCACCTCTTCCACATCGGTGAAATGTTTCCCTTTGAGGATTTTTTTCATTAGGGAAACAGAAAAAGTCACTCAGGGTGAGATGGAGGGGCGAGTAGGAAGGGTGGGGCACAGGGGCATGGTGTTTTTGGTCAAAAACTGCTAAACACTCAGCACGGTGGGGGCAGGTGTGCTATAAATCACTCATCATGAATTGGGCAAACATGTTGAAAGAGTCTCCAGGAAAATTCACTGAAGCTGAACACAGCCTCTCACAACAACACCAGCTGGAACACTGATAATACATGGGTTCCTAGAACACTCACCTAGCGGGGAAAGTCTGTGCAAGGAGCCCACCCTCCAGAAGATAACTCTGGTTTTTCAGGGGGCAGTCCCCCATTGTGTGTGTATACCATATTTTCTTTGTTTATCCATGAGCAGACATTTAGGCTGTTTCTGTATCTTAGCCAGTGTGAATAGCATGCAGGAACCCATTCATCTGCCCATCTGCAGCAGGCTCTGTTTATATGGCATGGCAAATACCGCAGATCTAGAACGGCAGAGCAATTGAAGTCACAGTCTGATTGCTCTCACATCACCTGCCATCCTTCTCTAAATCCAAGATACGTCTGCCCAAACCCAACATGTAAGTTAAATGGGGACGTAATAGGGATCAACAGTGGTTTGCTGGTAAACTGGCTCTTCAAAGGGAAAAAAAATCCTAATTTGTAGTGTTTGCCAGTTTTCATGGTTTAAATAGTCCCACCGTGGCCAATTTCAAGCTCTCAAAGTGACGTCACTGAAGAGGAAGTTGCAAGGTGATGTTGACAATCTCATAATAATTCTTGTGAATAAATGGTAACAGTTCTCACGAGCCTGCCGGGCTGATTCCAACACACCACTGCGTCACCAAACTTGACGTTTTCAAGTCTTCCGTGATAGCACTGCTCTCTGCGATTCTCCTAGAACTGTGGCGATGATTTCAATTTACTGCTTTGTTAGAAAAACTCACCAGGAGTTTTCACTTGATCCTTCCTTTCACGACAGTCCTTAATCCAAAGGTCAGGCAGGTTGCTGCGTATATTCCAGGTATACATTCAGGACCTAGAGAAATAACGACCAGGTGCGTACGACTCTATTTGACGTACTGTGAAAGGGTTTGGGCTGAACTCCATTTATTTCCTGACTCCCGTTAACTCCTACTCACCCCATGACCAGAAATAAGCATTGTTTCAGAACCAGCACTAAGCCCTGAAAAGTCTTGCTTTTCGCTTTTCCCAGTGAACGCTCGCTGTACTGAATTTCCTTGGAGGAAAACTGGGAGGAAGATTTGCAGTGCAGTGTCCATGGTATAGAGTACACCTTCTTTCCTCTTCACCTGACCTAGGCCTGGAAATTTAGTGAAACCCTATCACCCTCGGATACCCGGAGTCTCTGACGTCCTGAGACTTCATTTGTCAGATCTGCTCTAGATCTAGTTTTTCCCCCCAATTCTACAGATCAGGCGGGACCTTAATGCAATACTCCGTGTATTTTAGTCCTTGGTTTTCATAATCAGTCAGCCATCGCCCAAGATCCCTGTGTTAGTTTATTCTGACTGTCGCTCTGGCCCTTCTGCCTGCTTTGCTTCAGGTCACTAACTGTCACTACATAGCCAATGCTAGGACCTTATTACCCCCGTTCAAACCCAGGGACACAGTTCAGTGGCAGCATCTTCCATCATCACCCCCAGCAGATGGAGGACTGTAACTATAGCCCTTATGAAGGCCGTGGATGCTCCTCATCAACGTGTTTCTCTACGTCTGGATGAGAGGGGAGTCCTTCGGTCCCTGTCAGGGGATACACCATTCCCACGTGATAAATCCACTTCAATGTACCTAGCTCCCCAAGTCTATGCATTTTTCCTACGTTATACCTGAGAATTTTTTTTCTTGTTTTTTTGCGTCTCAGTTTCATTTGACTATTGCTGAGTTCAGTCTTCAGTTCGCCAACTGAAATAACAACAGAACTTTCATCAGATTCTTGAGCTGGCACACCAACTTTGGAGTCTCTGGTAATCACAGCCACACCAAAAACTCCAGCCAGAGCTAAAACTGCATTCTTTCTCTGTCTTCAGGCATGATTGAAGCCGGTTCCTGTGAATATTCCCCAGGTTTTCATTGACATGTAAACTTGGAAATTTTGACATCAAAGCATTTTTAGGCCAACTTTATAATTGGCAAGCTGGGCATATTGCAATTGGATCTGGGGGATGTGTGAGGCGTGGAGGGGGGAAACAGCAACAGAGCCTCCAGGTAAGGCAGGACCAGCCTCCTCTGGAAGGGCAAAAGGGGCTGTTTACACTGGTGAGAGAGGGCTAGTGGGGTGCCGAGGTGCAGGGTCTTCGGAGTTAACTGGGTTCTCCTAAATAGCGCCATTCTAATTTTGGAGATTCTGGCCTTTCCTCATTATGGCCCTAACTTCAATCTGGTGAGGCTGTGAATTTAATCAATTTTGTCCATCAGCAACCTACAGGCTAAGCATCGCTACCTGGCTTCTGGCTACATCTACTTGCTCGCTCTAAGAGACAAGCTGTTGTTCTCGGGCACGTATAAGATGCTCTCTTAGGGCAGTTACGGCAAGTCCTTGGTTCTCTGACTGTGTCCTGAGCCATAAATTCAAAGTTTTGAACTTGTTATTCCATGTCTTCAAACTCTCCTGAAGGGGTAGAGGCAGCCAGCCTACCTCATAATCCTTACATTCTTTATGCAACCCAGCTGTGCTACAGCATCGGCCATTCATTCTGCCAAAACCATATCTTAGAAAACAAGTTTATTCCATGTGACACCTCTCTGTCTCTCTCTCCTTTATCAAGATATAATTCACACCCCCCACAATTCACTCATTTAGATTGTACATTTCAATGATCTTTAGTATATTCACGTAGTTGTGCACCTGTCACTACAAACAGTTATAGAACATGTTCATTACTTCAAAAAACCCATTACTTTCACTATCACCCCCGAGTCCCCATCACCTCTGGCCCTATAAAACCCTAATCTACTTTCTGTCTGTATATACTTGCCTATTTTGCGCATTTCATATAAATGGAATCAGAATGCATGATGAGCAAATTGCCGTCTTAAATTGTTTTCTTTTTATTTGAACTGGAATGGTTTTCAATGCAAAGGAATGAAGCTCTAATGATAGACTCAGCATGGGCAACAGGGGTGTATGTGTTTATGTGTGTGTCGGAGAGGAGGAAGAATTTGGAGATTCAGATCCCACTTCCTGTGTGCATAATGCTAGCCTATTTGTTTTTTTTTCTCTCATAACCTGCTTGGCAAGGAAAATGTCAAAAGCCAATCAGCTGCGGCACCCAGGAGCAGGCCAGTGAGCGCCGCAGTGGCTGAGGCCCTGCTGAGCACTGCGCGAAGGGAGGGGGAGATTTCTGCCCTTGGGGAGCCTCTCTCAAGGGAGAGACCAGCTGTCTGTGAGGTGGCAGGTGGGGTGGAGATGGTGGACCGCACCGCATTGCCCTGGAGGACTGGAAGAGGCATCCAGAAGCGCCCCGGCTCTCCTTCAGTCCACACAACCCTTCCACACGGACACGGGGACGGGGCAGGGGTCGTCAGGGTTTGTCACACGGGGGGATAGACTGCTTGACCAGCATAGCTGACGTTCGTAGTTCACCTGAACCGCTTTTAGGGAATGTCAGCCCCTAAATAACATTCAGTTGCCCACTAAGAACAGTTCCTCCCCTTTTAATTCTTTTTCAAGGCCTTTATGTTGATGGGTGGGGACCACTCGGCACACCTGCTTCGAACACTGAACGGCCCTCTAAGTGAGAGACTGGGTTGTAGAATCGGGGCCCATCCCAGCAACACTTGTTCCCTCGAGTTTAATAACATTGCTTTGATTACAATGAATTAATTTTACCCATGATGTTGACCTTTCATGTCTGGTAGCAACATAAATTTTCCAAGTTTTGTAAATTTTTTAAGAGCTTCATAAGTGAGTCTGCTGAAAGAAATAACAGAAAGTGGTATGGGGAGACGGCAAAAATGGTGGTGGTGATGAATGAGCAGAGCCGGTAAAAACTGAACTAGGACCCGTTTCAGCTGAGAGGGTCTGTGCCTCAGCGGCTGAGGAGATGAGAAGGGCCGTTGGGGTCAGCTGGACTTGACCGTCAGAGCTCTCACCACCCCGCGTTGTGATGCACAGGTTACTTGCCTGCTTCTCTCCCCAGACCGAGAACCAGATCTCTGTCTTGTCTTCGTCTCATCCCCAGCGCCCGGCACAGTGCCTGGTACCTGCAGTCCTCAGTGATTATTTACTGAATGAATGTGCAAATGAATACATAAATGAGTGGATGATTGTCTTCTATGTTATTGGTCTTAATACCCTGAGCAGTCACCCTGATTATGTCTGTCCGTCCCTCCATCCATCCATCCATCCATCCATCCATCACACACTTATTAAGACCTACGATAGCCCTGGCTGGTGTGGCTCAGTGGATTGAGCGCAGGCTGCGAATCCAAGGGTCACCAGTTAGATTCCCAGTCAGGGCACATGCCTGGGTTGCAGGCCAGGTCCCCAGCTGGGGGCATATGAGAGGCAACCCCACACTGATGTTTCTCTCTCTCTCTTTCTCCTTCCCTTCCCCTCTCTCTAAATATAAATAAATAAAATCTTTTAAAAAAGACCTACTATGTTCAAGGTGCCCTGCCCTTAAACTCCTTGGGATGACTTTATTTTCCATCCATACGCGATCTATTTATTATGCACGGGGTGGTCAAGACACTGTCAGTGGTGGGCGAACATAATCTCTTCTTGACCTGAAAGTAGAGATGTTGGAGTCAGGCGGACCTGAGAGTGAATCCTGCCTCTGACAGTGTTTTGAGCACCTTGGGCCAATTGTCTTTTTGAGTAACAGTTTTTCCTGTAAGATGATTTTAGTAATGCGGAACGTGGGGGAAGGTCCTGAGTCCACCTCAGTGGATGTTGTTGAATGAAGGAGACAGAGGGAATGCATGAGTGAATGGGGGAGGGCTTATGGCCCCCCCCCCGCCCCCCGCCCCCCTACCCCCAGGGCTGGGTGGTTGGACACAGCCTGGCTCCTCTCCCACAGCCAGGCCTCAGCCTGCGGGCTGAAAATTCTGGATGCGTAAGAGAACGTCTATGCCCCAAGCTTCGCTTAACCAAGCAAAATTGGAGCAAACTGTGTGTAAAAAGAGAGAGCTAGCGAAATCCTTTCCCACAGTGGGCTCTGGGGCTTGTGGCTGTGGCAACAGTGGGAGCCCCAGGACAGGTGAGCCAAGAGGTAGAGCAACTTGCTCACTAGACTGAATGTCTGACTGCCCCGGCCCCTCCTCTCCTCTCCCCCGAGGACGTGGGCAATTCGATGTTGGCATGGTGACCGCTCAGCCTGTCTCCCCCTCCTCTACATCCTGACCTGACAAAGAGGCCCTTCGGAGTATAGAATGGGGCCCCGCGGGCTCCACTGCCTCAAGAATGGTGGGGAGAGAGGGTCCAGGAACTGAGGGGGCCTGGTTGCTAAACTCCCGCAGTGGGAACAATGGAGCCGTTGCCCTGGCAACCAGGGGAGGCCTCTCCCTGGGCCTCAAGGCTGAGTCTGGGAAGAGGTGTCCTAAGAAAGGGAGGTTGGGAACAGAGGGGGTGGGGTGGGGGTGCCTGTTCTCAGAGCTGTCTGCCCCCCAAGGAAAGGCGGCTGGGGCCTCTTTCCAGCGAAGAGGGCCAGAGCCTCTGTGGACCCATTCCGCAGAGCCGCCGAGGGGGACCCCGCAAGAACCGAGAGCAGTGTCGGCCACACTCAGGGAGGGCCTGCTGGGCGACCGCGGTCGCTGCGCTGCAGTGTCCGCCGAGGACCTTTACCCAGCGCGCACTCTTCCCGCACTCAGGCCTCCGGAGGGCAGGTTTGCGCAGGGGCCCTCTCCCTGGGGCTGCCCTGCCGACTCTGGGGTGCGCTCCGTGCTGTGAGCGCAGGTGGGAGTGGGAGCTGGGGGGTTGGGGTGGGGCTGCGTTCTCCGAGTCTGAGCGCAGATCCCTGACAGGCCCTGGGGTTTTGTAACCGCGTCAGCTTCTGGAGCAACACAGTCTCTCCGAGGCTCCGAGGCTCTAGCATTAAAGCAGAAATGAGTCCGGCCTTAGCATGTGCGGGCTGCGTGGAGGAGCGGCCCCGGGAGGGCCGAGCTGGCACCACACAGCTCCTCGTGGGTTGGCTGCCCTGCCTCCGCAGTCACACGTCTCCTTCCATGCCCCTGTGACCCAGACGCAGGAGGTATCGCCCAGCTCTACACGAACGGCTGAGACACCCCGCAGACACAAATACACGCCCACTCTCCCTAAAAGCCTCCGGAGGAGCTCAGTCAGTGAGGGTGCTGGGCAGCATGGGCCCCTGTGGTGGTGGCCCAGGTCGTCTTTGAGATGGCCTGGTTACAGGTGTCCTTTGCCTGTCCGAATTTTCTCACGTTCTCCTTTGAACTGGGGTTGCTTTTGCCTTAAAGAAAAGAGACAGTTGAGAGGGGGTGAAGCACACCTTACCAAAGACCTGAGAGCTCAGAGGCGCTCGGAGTGGGCAGCGGCCTAGAGGATGTCCTGGGCCATCCGCCCATGGCGCCTGCCTGGGTAGAAGCAGGTGCGGGGGGAGAGCCTGCCTCAGCTGGTGGCCACATGAGCCAGGGCTCCAGTGCAGAGGCCCAGCCCCGACTTCGTGGTCAGCACCCGGCAGGACCGGGAACTTACGTGGGTGTTGGTAGAAGGCGGGAGTCACGATCTCAGCTAGACATCTCGTCCTTTCAGGACAAATGGGTCCCTCTTGTGGCCGCCAGGCCTCATAGCCGTTGCTTCCCACTCCTATGCCCTTGGGGGCTGCTCGGAGAACTCAATGGGTTATCTGAAGGGAGGGGCCCTAAGGAGAGCTGGGTCCAGGAACTATGGGGATCTGGTCTGGCCCCGCCTTTCAGCGCCCAAAGTAACATCAGTCCTGGCCTGATCCCCTCCACTCCCCCTCAACCAAGTCTAGATGGAGCAGCATGGCTTTCTGCTGCCTTCCCAAGCAAGAACCTTGTGGAGGACGAAACGCAGCCACTCTGAGAACCTCACCACACTCAGATGGGGCTGGCAAGCCTTTGGGGAGCGGGGGAGGGGGGGCAGGGGGAGGGGCTGAAGGGCCAGCTGGCCGCAGGGATGTCACCCGCAAAGGTGTAATCTCAGAGTGGAGAAGATCGCTCACGTCGTTCACATACTGTTTCTGGAGACTGCTGAGTCCGAGCTCTGGGCTGGGCTCCTTGCGGGGTGCGGTGCGTGGCAGAAGCTGAGCAACCCAGGGCAGCATTCTGCTGCTCTCTAGTGCTTTCAGTCTAGTAGTTGGTGTGTTCATTCCAAACAGAGATTCTTAGCAGGGTCCTTGGATGGGGCCAGGGTCCCCCTGAAATTATATGCCAAATACGGCCTCACAAGCATTTTTCCAGAGCTCTCACTGGATTCTCAAAGGATATAAAAGAACGAGAACCACAGCAAAGGTGAATGAGCGCAGCATTTCCCTGTCCAATGCTGCCTGGGCCTTCTACCAGCAGCCACTTGGCGAGGGGTCATCATGTTCAGCTGATACTCTCTGCTTCCATCTGAGGCTCCTTTGGACTGTGCCCATGGAGAACTTGAAACTATGGAAGAATCTCAGGCTCACTTTTCCCTGACTGTGTCTCGTTTTTGTCTCCAGAAGGACCCAGCTTCATCACCCGCTTCAGTCACCAGCTTTGAATCCAAAGCTGTTTGACTCTTAGCGGTTCCAAAAATTCCATCCAACCTGCCAGAGCAAAGATTTGTCACCCTCAGGGGTCTTCAGGGGAACAGGACAGCATCACTGTAGGAATTCCTGACACTTCCTTCAGAATTCAGAGTGGGGCAGGAGTAGATAAAGTTTTTCAGGTGACTACTTTAATAGCTCTGAGGGGTCAGTCAAATGTCAGCCATGGGATGTTATAATGACTTACAAGCCTAACAGATGGACGGACAATATCCAGATGAGGTAAAGGGTCAAAGGAATGTGTGCGGGGAGTCAGAGAAGCGGGAAGTGGCGGCGGCCAGGAATTCGCCGTCATTCATACAGCACTCGGGTTGGTTATGGACGTCCACTGTGGGCCCTCGATAAATAAGACAGGAGCTCTCAGCAACACAGAGAGACAGACACACAAAGAACCAGCTCTGAAACTATGTAGGAAATGTTATAAGAGGGAAAATGGAGGAAGTGACACCCTAAAAGTTCACCCAAAGTGACAGTTCACTCAAAGTGGCAAACCCTGCCAGAGCTGTGGAGTGGACAGAGAGCACAAAGCATGCCCCCGGAAGGCAGCATTTGGAAGAAGCTGTTTAGACTGCATTCACGGCGCCCACTCCTCATGCTTCCCTGCGTCTCATGGCCATGGGACTTTGCTGTGCTCCCCCACTGGGGGCCACTTGTCATACCATGCCCCTGGACAGTGGCTACTAGCAGATGTGACACAGGCGGGGTATCCAAAAATGCTTGCGTGGTTGGGCTTATTCCCTAGTCCCTCTGCCATCGCCAGCATGTTTCTGGGCTAGCTTGCTGGTCCCGGGAAGAGGGTGAGAGACATGGAGCAGAGTTACCCTGGTGCTGGTGCGCCCCCTGCCCAGCCTAGAAAAGGACACCCAAACCAACCCCAGAGGCAGAAGTGACCCCAGGCAGGCCAGCAGACCCCTGACTCCCATCTGACCCCAGCCTTGGTCAGCCTGCTTCTATCAGCCCAAAGACAGGTAAGATGTGATCATAAATGACTGTGGTTTTAAGTCACTGAGTTTTGGGATAGTTCGTCACACGGTGATAGCTGACCAATACCAAGTCCCTTTTATCAGAGATTTCATTAAATGTTTCCTTGTCTAGCTATCTGAAGGGTTGGGCACTGCTCACCCAGGAAGTTCATTTATCCTTCTAGAAATATTACTGAGCACCTGGCATCTACTGTGTTCACAGGGCTGTGGCAGGTAAAATGCCCTGAAGAAACTTGAAGTCTCCCGGAGCCTTTGTGGCTTAGTGATCACCAGGTCCTGGCAACTCTCCAACAACCTTCCTCTGATCCTTCACCTTCTGCCCGCCCCCTGGGCCTGGGCCCCACCTAGTCCCTGCTCCACCTCTCCTCTTCCACTCCCACCGCAGGCTCCCCGGGGACCTGCTCTGGTCTGTTTTCACATCACTCCCAGTGTGGCCTTTGTGGGGAGGCCAAACCCCTCTACCCCTCCCAGCCCGGAAGGTGTCCAGGGCTCCCCATTCACTGCCTCCAGGAGTGCTCTGTCTGGAGTTCCTACCCCTCCCTCCCTCTTTCGGCTGAACTCAGCTGAGCTCCCAGCCCTCTCCCCACCTGCTCTTGAGAACAGGTTCTCATGGAGAGGCCTCGGTGGAGAAGCCCTGGGCACCTGTCCATCATGTTTAGGAAGTCCGCATGTGGTAAGGGTCTGGGCTTTGTTTTCCTGTAGTGAATTGGAAGATAGAACAGAAGAGATCCACCCAAGTGAAAAACAGAAAGGTAAGAATTTCCTCAGGCATTTCTATTAAATGCTGTTGTGGGGAAGCTCCTTACCTTCCAGACCGGGAACCACTGTCCTGAGCAGTGAATCTTTTAACACAGGGCCCTGCCCTGGCTGGTGTGGCTCAGTGGATCGAGCCTGGGCGGCGAACTGAAAGGTCGCGGTTGGATTCCCAGCCAGGGCACATGCCTGGGTTGCAGGCCAGGTTGCCAGTAGGGGGCGTGTGAGAGGCAACCGATTGATGTTTCTCTCCTCTTTCTCCTTCCCCTCTCTCTACAAATAAATATGTATAATCTTAAAAAAAAATCAGAGACCAGAAATGGAACAAAACTCTTAACCTGAAAAGAAAAGGTAATTAATTTCTAGAATTAGGAAAAGATTTTGCGGCGGGTTTGAAGGCCTCTGCTCCTAAGAAGCGCCAACACCTCTTGGTTGCGCAGTGAGTGCCTGTCCCGGTTCAAAGCGCTGTGTGCAGATGGGGAGCAGGGCGCGGCTCGGAGGCGGGTGGGGGGCCGGGGTGAAGAGAGAGTGTTCCCTGCCTGAGTCTTCCCTCTCCCTTTCAGCAGCTACCTGTTTCGGGTCTCTTCTCCCTGATGTTGCTATTCGCCATTAGTTCAATTGTTCAGTAATGTTTGGTTTTTTTTAAACCAAGCAATTGCCTCGGCCCAGGCCCTTCTGTCGTCGGCGCAGGGGGTGCAGACTGTAATTAGACTCGGAGCTAAGCACGGAATCGGAGACGAGATTGTGGCTCACTTCCACACCGTGCGCTGAGGAGCGTCACCAAGGGGTTCATCGCAGGGGCTGTCGCAGCGCGGCGTCTGGGACGGGCAGACGACGCCTCAGAGAACCAGTGGAAATAAGGGAAGACAGAAGACTGGGAGGAGTTGGGATTCAGGCAGCGGGAACTCCAGGATCCCAGGCACGGAGGTGGGGACGTTTGGTGCGTGCGGGGAAACACTAAATCGCAGCTTGAAGAACGAGCTGGGGAGAGGCTTCCCTTTTCCCTCCGGAACAGCCCGAACTCCGTGGCTCTGCTTCTGAGGTTCTGATGTTGCTCATGCGCTGGCTGCGGACTCACCTCCCGCCGCTGCCCCACGCACACTGCGCTCGCCCACTCTGCGGGATTCCCTGCAGCGGCCAGCACAGTGCCTGGCACAGAGTAGGTGTTCGATCCGTGTTTTCTTTTTAATTTTAGTTCTTTATCATTTTCAATTACTGTTGACATTCAATATGATATTACTTTCAGGTGTATATTGTAGTGGCTAGACACTTATATATATAAGTTATGAAGTGACTCGCCTGATAAACCTAGCACGCACCTGGCACCATACACAGTAATTACAACACTACTGACTATATTCCCCATGCTGTGCTTTACATCCTTGAGACTGTCTTGTAACTGGCAATTTGTACTACTCACTCCTTCACCTTTTCCACCCATCCCCCCAAAGCCCTCCCCGCTGGCAAACATCAGTCAGGCTGTGCTCTGTAAGTTTGTGACCATCTGTGAGTCTGTTTCTGTTTTATTTATCTTGTTTTTTAGATCCCACAAATACGTGCAATCACATGGCATTTGTCTTTCCCTGTCTGACTTATTTTACTTAGCATAACACCTTCTAGGTCCATTTATGCTGTTGCAAACAGTGAGGTTCATTCTTTTTTATGGCCAAGTAATATTCCACAGCACATATGTACCATATCTTCTATGTCGGTCATCTATGGATGGGCACCTGGGTTGCTTCCATATCTTAGCTACTGTAAGTAAAGCTGCAGTGAACATAGGGGTGCACACATCTCGGCAGATTGGTGTTCGGTTTAATCTGTGTTTACTGAATGAAAACAGAGTGGCGAAAGAAAAGCGTGGAAAGGCAGGCAGGGGCTGAGGGCTGAGCCATGGAGGGCTCTGCTTGGGGTGTCCAAACCAAGGAAGGTGCCCCTGGAAAGGTCCACACTGTCCCAGTGGACTCATGTAGTAGATCCATCAGAGAACTCCATTTTTACACCAAGGCTTCTGCTGGAGTAGATGCCACATCTTGCAATTCTCTTAGTCTCATCTCTTCAACTAGATGTGACTCTTGGGTGCAGAAACCATGTCTAGTGGCTCATCCATGGTGTTGGACATCACCAGGTGCTGAATTAAATGTCTGTAGGTAGAGCTGGCCTTGCCTGGTTGCATCTTCGCAGAAAGTGAAACTATGGGATTCGATCTGGGGAAGGCATGTCTGACCAGCAGAATTCTGACCATTAGAATAACCACATAAAGCTGAAGCTGGCAGCCAGTCTTCCCAGCTGCTGGCTCAACCACTCGTTGGGAGACCACAGCAGGCATAGCCGTCAGAGGGGAGTGGCTGGAGGCCCAGGAACGGGGAATTCTGTGCACAAAGCTGGCCCCACCTTCTCCTTACCCAGTGGTGCAGGGGCCATGGGCAGTGAAGGGTGCACTGTAGACTGTTTCCGCTCTTACCCAGATTGAGAACGGAGAGCCTGAGGCCGAAAGATGGGTGTGTGTGAGTGTGTGTGTGTGTGTGTGCAAGGTCCGGTGTACAGAAGCAAGACATTTCATTTCCCTGAGATTAGTTTTCTAAAAAATTGTGAGGTGTGGGTGGAAAGCCCTCAGAACTCCAACAGCAGGAAGAAGAGGAACATATTAATTGCATCGTTTGTCAATCATCCAGCACTTGTTATTTACTATATAATATAGTGCAGTTAGTGCTAGGAGACGGACATGTGACATATGAACGTGTGAGAGAGACACAAGATCAACACACCTGGGAGTAAATAAGGGGCAATTAAGAGTGAAGCAGTCCCTGGAAGTAACTTACCCAGTGAAGGACAGCAGAGCAGTTCCGGGGACTAATGGGTGCACTGACTGAGGCAGATCTCAGCTTGGTGTGGATCTGAGCTCCACTACATACGGCGCAATTATGAAGCGGCTACTTCACCTGTGAGCGTGGTCCTCTCACCCGCGGAACAGGGATGAGACCATCTACCGCACCGTGTAGTTGGTTGTGAGGGTTAACTCAGCGGATGCAGAGGGCACGGTCTCTCTGCAGGTCTGCCTGGGCTCAGACCTCGACTCCATCGCTTCCCACCTGCGGTCTTGGGCGAGTTATGTAATCTGTTTTCCCATTTTTTAAATCGAGTAACAACAGTACCTGTACTTGTGGTTTGGTGTGAGACTTACATGAGCTTTATTGCATGAAAACTTTTGAATACTTTTGGAGCATAGCAGGAACTCCATACAACAGGAAACAACCGCTGAATTGCTTACACAGGAGAAATGAAAACCTATGTGCACATGAAAACCTGTATGTGAATGTTTATTGCAGCTTTATTCATAATCTCCGAAAGCTGGAGGCATCCCAGTGTCTTCCACCAGGTGAATAAAAACGATGGAACACTATTCAGCAGTAAAAAGTAATGAACTGACTCACGCAACAACAGGGATGAATCTCAAGTGCCTTCTGTTGAACGGGAGAAGTCAGACTCAGAAGGCTATACACTATGTAATTCCATTCTATGACAATATGGTGAAGAACTAGGGAAAACAGATCAGCAGTTGCCAAGTGTTAAGGGCGTGTCTGACAACAAATGGGCAGCATGACAGCGTCTTTTGGGGGTGATGGAAGTTGTGTCCTGTAAGGGCTGCGTGACTGTGTATTTTTCAAAATTCATAGAGCTGTAGACCAGAGTGATTCTCATTCTATGTAAATTAAAAAAAAAAAAAACTCCCCCAAACAACTATTGAGTGTTTCAGGAAACTAAACACCAAGTTGTGAAGAAGTGGGGAAGCACGTTAATTCATAAATAACCTGCTAGTGATTAAAGGTTCACTTTATTTAGCAATCAAGGAGCTTGTACCCAAAGTACATCTGATCAAAATGTTTGGCATTAGTTGGACTCTAGCTGCACAAAGGACAGAGTTCACAGGGATGGCTGATTGCTATCTGCCTCTAGGGACTTACGCAGTCCGTGCGAGAACCAAAAGCTCCGGGATCTCTGACCCAGCATCTGAGAGGATTCGTGTCTGACATGGTTCTTGGAAAGTCTGCAGAACTCCTGTCCCAAAGGGGATGCTCGATTTTATACTCGTGTAACCCTCACCAAGGCCCTCCACGGCGCTTACTGGGGTGAACGTCAGAATCAGTGCTCGCCTGAGGGGACGTGACTTTGTGGCTCACGTCCCTCTTCTGGGGAGGTCAGTGACAGACCCAGCCCTGAGTATCTGCTGATTGTGCTCCCTTCCTGCTCAGAGGTCTCATGCTCATAAGTTCATCAACTAGGAAGCCTAGTGTGGGTCTCCACTCCCCCTGCTGTTATGGAAGGAAAGATAAGAGGTAACCTAGGACTTGAGACCTGATCCAGTTATCAGTGGGCTTCACAGCTGTCCGAGTTAGCCTGGTTCTGAAGAATAACCACACTACAGACCTGTTTTGCTCATAAACAACTTTAATTTTGTTCTCAGTATGTGCCCTTGAAGATTCCAAAATGGCTGGAGTTTCTGATTCTGCTGGGACCAGAGGTAACGGCTTTGTAGGAAACACTCAACCCTGGCTCACCACTCTCCTGAGGGGCTGTTTGAAGGCTTCAGGGAGAGGGAGCCGCACTCACACCTTATTCCAAGACGGGTAACACAGTGAACAGAGAATTAGTAAACCACAGACTCAGTCTGTAGAGGGCTTCAAATATACATATTCTATATATATAAACCTGTTACATAGGATTTCAATTTACTGGTGTCCTTGTGATTTGCAATTAAAAGTACAAATGATATAGATGTTGTACTGCTGATTTCCCCTTCTCAGCCCCCCTCCCTCCCCAACATAAATAACATCACAAAGGTCAGGTGATCCTAAGAGATTTTGCTGTTGTAAATATTTTGTTTTAAAAATCATTTTCCCCTACCTCCCCTGCAAGCTACCTCTGAGAGTCTGTGACGTAGCAGCATGGAATGGACAAGACCGGGACAGCGTGGAGATCTAATGGAGAGAGCAAAGGGCGCTGCTTCTCCCTGAAGGGCACCAGGTGGGCTTCTGCATTTCCACTGACCACCGAGGCGAGACAGGAAGCAGAGAATGTGCGTGCGGTTCGTCCTCGCCACGGAGGAGGAGGCTGGCTGGACCACTGGGAAAAGCCCCAAGGGCCTCGAGGTTTTGGACACAGAGCACAGCTCCAGAAATGTCTTGGCTCAGTATTTACACAACATATTAAGCTGCATTTTCCTTTAAGAAATCTGTGTTTCTGAGGTTGGCTGGGGGAAGAAGGAGCTGACAAACAAAAACGAACTGATTCCCACCTATGTAAAAGTCCTGTTATAAGTCTTACTCAGTTATTTTCACACATCATTAAAAGTTTAAAAGTAGATACTGACAATGATTGGTTTCTTATTCTTTTTTTTTTTTTTTAGGAGCAGGAGGAGAGAAAGAGAAAGGAGGGGTGCGCTAAGGAGAACGTCGCCCCTTCTTCAGCATTAGGTGACACTGGATGGTCTGGATTCGGTTCTTGGCCGGGACAAACTCAGGCTGCAGCTTCAGAGTCGATTCGTACCACACCAGCGCCTTTTCAAACTCTTCCTGCGAGGGGCAAAGGGGCAAATGTGAGGGGCACTGTCACCAGACTAAAGATACATTCAGACTCTCCCTACTGTCCCGTCCCCACCCCTTCAAAAAGCACCTCCGTGCTTGTGACAATCTCCAGTACTTTCTCATTCTAAATGGATCTAAATTGCTGAGAAAAACTCTGAGGCCTGGGCGGGGGGAACAACTACCTCCATCCCCAACTACAACTCACAAAGAAAACCACGGCAGAGCCCAAGAACCAGAGGGAGAGGGGAGAGGACTGTATAGAGGAGGTCTGACCGACGAGGGGAATACTCGGTTAGTGACAGCGAGAGCTAACATTACTGAGTGCCTGTTACGTGAGGAGGTCTGACCGACGAGGGGAATACTCGGTTAGTGACAGCGACAGCTAACGTTACTGAGTGCCTGTTGCGTGCCAGCACCGTGCCCAGTGCTTTGTGAGACCCTCCCGCTCCGTCCTCACGGGAACTCTGCCTGACAAAGGCTTATTATTTAGCGGCCTGAACATTCTACTGTAGCTGGAAACGTGGAAGTCAAGTCAGGTATCTCAATTAGACTTGTACATTTTGAAACAGTTTTTTATTCTCCCTAACATTTAAGAGTATGAACACGGCCCTGGCTGGTGTGGCTCAGTTGGCTGCAGCAGCACCCTGAAAACCGAAGGGGTCGCAGGTTTGATTTCCGGTCAGGGCACGTCCCTGGGTTGGAGGTTGGGTCCCAGGTGGGGCATATTCGAGAGACGACCAATTGATGTCTCTCTCCTACCCTCTCTGTCCCCTCCCCTCTCTCTAGCGTCAGTGACCATGACCTCAGGTGAGGGTTACAAAGTGCCTGGACATGGTTCCGAACGATCGCTGCCACACCGAAGGCGCTCACCGTTCACTTAGACTAATGCTCTCAAAGCAGATCTCAAACCCACTGGCCAAATGACTCCTTCCAGCCAAACGAGAGGAAGAAATCCTAATTTGGGGTACAAATTTTCACACTTGCTGGGGACGAAAACAGAATCTGCAGTTTTAATAAGCGGAGAGGGAAATCTTACATCTAGCAACACCTCCCTGGCCAAATTACAGTCCCTACCTTTGAAGTAAAGGAAGACCCATGAAACTCAGCCTGAAGCTGCTCATTCTGTGAACCTGCAGTGAGCGCGCCCTGGGAATACCCTCTGATGGGACACCAAGTTTTAGATGGGAGTGGATGGCACGATTCTCATGTTAAATTCGGTTATCACGGTTTCTGGGGAACCCCTAGAATTTTAAGTTCTGAAAGCAGTCCTTGTTTCCGACCAGAATGAGGGTTCTGGATGATGGGTGTGCCGTTTTCTGTCAATGGTATCCCATGGAACAGTGGCATTTCATCATTCACCGAACATTTCGTGAGCACCTACTGTGTGCCAAACACTGTTAGTGCTGGGAACAGGGAGATGAAGAGCAGTGCTTTCTCTAAGGAGCTCCTACTCTAGGGGGAAGAGACAAACACTTAACCCCAAAACATAAAACAAGGTGAAAATACGGCCAGGGAAATGAGCACAGGGCACCGAGAGTGCGATGGTAGGTGCCAGGCCAACCTGACGGGAGCGGGGGGCGGGGGGGGGGGGGGGGTGCGTCCCTGGGGACTGCGAAGTGGTGTCTCCAGAAAACTGGAGGGAAATCTGACTCTGCCGTTAGTGTTCGACTCATGGTGAACTACACAGATGCAAATACTTAGATGAATTTACTTACTATTTTTAAAAACTCACACACCGCTTATTCATAAAATACACCTTTGGTGGATGAGCGACTTTGGACACAAAACTTACAGGAAACTGTGGACACCGACATAGTCAAATGAGTTTGAGACCAGAGAGGTGCCACTGAGAGAAAGCGGCAGGGCCGGGATTCCCTGCCCCCGCGCCAGCCTCACCATGGCCACGTAGACGTTGCCCAGGGTGAAGTGGTTCACAGCGAAGTGCGGCGCGATCTCCACCGCCATGGTGGCCACGATGACGGCGTCGTTCCAGAGCTTGGCGTTGTGCAGGATGTTGGCCAGGCTAATCAGGGGCACGTCCTGGGGGGGGGGGGAGGGGATGGCGAGAGGGGAGGAACACAGGTGTCTGAGCCTCCATTCTTGGTTTCTGAGATCATAAGCAATGCAGTCGACGTTTCCCGGTGGGTGATGGGGGGCAACTGGAGGAAGTGCCAGTCTGCTGTTTTCGCCGGCCTGTGCCCGTAAGGAGCTCGCACCGGAATGCGAGTCTAGACCTGTGCGTTACCGCTTCCACGCAGAGTCTTGCCTCAACGCACAAGCGGAACAAAAACATCGGCTGAGCAAACAACCTGCTGAGTGAGGCTGTGGTTTACATCCTGGTGCAAGCTCCTCGCCTCATTTCAGATTGGCAATAATTAGTTAATGGGCTGACACCGGTCCACGGGTCACACTTTGGTTATACTGCCACAGAGCAAATGTATTTTCTGCAACGACCACTGTGCCGCTGGAAAACTTTGGCCCATGGGCCATGTCCAGCCTGTTGCCTGTTTGGGTAACGTTTTGCTAAAACACAATCATTCCCATTCCTTTACATATTTCCGTGGCTGTTGTATGTTACCACGGCAGAACTGAGCGGCTGCAACAGAGGCCGGCAGGCCTGCCATGGCTGCATTTCTTACCATCTGACCCTTCGCAGAAAAAGTTTTCTGACCTCCGATCTGGAGTCTTGGCCCTTCCCTACTGCCTGACAGTACAGAGCACAGAATGCTAGGTTGAAACTGTAGCAACATTATCATCACAAAATATTTATTGAGCAACTGTATCTCACTGTACTGGGTTCTAGAGGAGATACAAAAGAAACGGGGAAAAAGGACCCGTCTTTATCCTATGTGGATACCCGTAGAGTGCACAAGAGTGTAAGAGGTCACAGAGGTGGAATAACTGGCCTAAGGTCACAGAGCGAGAGAGGCAGAGCTGCGGTGAGCACTCAGCAATGGCCAACCGGGAGCCGGTGCCTCCCCACCGTCTCCCAGGCTGCCTGCCCTTACGGACAAAGGCCTCAGCGGTGCTCAGGAAGGATGAGGTCTGGAGACTAACGCAGCCCTCAGCACACGTGGGTACAAATGTTCTGTCAAAAAATGGTAAATTCTCAGTTATAAAAATAACTGACTTTTTGGAAAAGCTTGATGTTAACCCCTACAGGGGGCTAGCTGCCTTGTGTTTGTGTGTGGAGGGTGAAGTCAGACAAAGAACAGGAACTAGCTGATGTATATGAAGGAATGGCAATTTGCTTGTTTCTTGTCTGGAAGCAAGCCCATGGCAGGAGTATAAGCAAATCAAGCGTAACAGGCCTCCAGGCCCAGGGGGTTAGCTGAATCCGGAACGACTTCCCGAGCGGTGGCCTGCCTGGGCCAGTGTATTTGTGGTACGTCGGGTGGCTCTGACTGCAGTAGAGGGGCATAAAAGGGTGTGATCTCTTAGGGTGATCCTGAAGCCCTTCCCTCACGTTCCAGCGTGCTGAGGCAGAGAGGGCACGCCAGCGGGTGTAACTCCCAGGCTTGCGGCACTGGCGTAGGGGCGGTCACAGGTTCTTCTGCCCTGTCCTAGGCTTTCGCCGTTTTCCTGGCTAAGTTGAAACCTCCAAAGAAACCACGGGCAATGGGCAGGACCCAGGGACAGAAATTCGCTCCGTGGGAGTCCCACTCACCTTCATCTGGTGTGGCGCATAGTGGAGGGCCTGGCGCAGGCAGTCGATCGCCTTCTTGCCTTGGCCTTTCACTCTCCAGTAGAGGGCAGCCATGCTGGAGAGGACCCAGGATGTCTGGTTCTGCGGAGGAATAGCCAACTAAAGCTGAGGCCTTAACACACTAATTTTCTACCAAGACCAAGAACAGTAATGGGAGGCCCTGGCCCTTGGTGTCCTGATACGCCAAGGTTGCAGGTTCGAACCCTGGTCAGCACATACAAGAATCAACCAATGAATACACAGTGGAACAATAAATCAGTGTTTCTCTCTAAAATCAATTAAAAAAAAAAACTAACACAAGTTAAGAATCATTTAACTATTTACTAGGTGTTGGCACCCTGCAATGCACCTGATATTCATCCTCTCGTTAATCCTAATGACAATCTTACGAGCTTGATTCTACTATTTCAGCCTTTTTAGATGAGAAAACTATGATGCAGAGAGGCTGAGTATCTCATCCAAATCCACTCAACTACTAAATAGCAGACCTATACTTCATGTCCACGTTCTTTCCTTTTTAAAGATGTACTGTTTTCTTAGAGAGTGGGGAAGGGAAGGAGAAAGAAAGGGAGAGAAACATGGACGTGCGAGAGAGAGAGAGAGAGAGAGAGAGAGAGAGAGAGAGAGATAGATAGATAGATAGATAGATCAGCTGTCTGGCACCCCGCAGCTGGGGACCTGGCCCGGAACCCAGGCGTGTGCCCTGACTGGGAATCCAACAGGCAGCCCTCTGGTTCGCAGGCCGGCGCTCAGTCCCCGAGCCACACCAGCCAGGGCTGATGTTCATTTTCAAGTGGTGTCCTCAACAAGAATCCACAGGAACAAGATTGTTATAGGCTGACGTTTCCCCCCAAAACTCCTATTTGATGTCGCAGCCTCTAGTAATAGTACCTCAGAATGTAACTTGTATTTGGAGATAAGATCTTTAAAGATGTGGTTAAGTTAAAATGAGACCCTTGGTACGGCGCCCTGATGCAATCTGACTGGATGTGTGTGAAGGGTGTGCAGAAGAGACACACGCCAGGGTCACGTGTACAAGGGATGACCATATGAAGAGGCAGCAAGACGACTGCCATTTACAAGCCAGAGAGAGCACTCAGAGGAAACTGACCCTGTGGCACCTGGATCTTGGTCTTGCAGCCTCCAGAATTGTGGAAAGATGAATTCCTACTGTTTAAGCAACCCAGTCTGTGGTATTTTTGTTATGGGAGCCCTAGCAAACTAATACCATCGTGTGTGTTCAAAACTCTGTCTGCAGCCTTCAACCCTGAAGGACAGCAGGCTAGGTACAAAATCACGGCTCATTCCCTCCTGGAACGACGCATTGGCACTGCTCCACTGCCTCTTGGCAGGGACACTGCTGTGAAGAGATGTGAAGTTAGCCTCGTTGTTCCTCCTCCTTAGTGAGTGACTGGACCCCTTGACTGGCTTCCCCAAAGGGTTCTTAATTAAAAAATAAAATTATCTTTTTTTATTGCCACTATTTGACACATACAAGAGAATGTATTTGTATAATTATGCATATCGTATGTAGTTATATAAAACATACTTATGCTGTAAAGCAGAAAATGACGACTATCCCCCAAACTGCCGCCCTATCAAAGAATGTGGTGCATCTCCCCATGTGTTCTGGCACCATTCCAGCCCCTGGCCTCCCTCCAGGGGCACGCACTACCCTAAATGCCATGCTTATCATTCCACTGTATGTATAACACTGGTCTACCACTTACAACACTTGCTTCAACAATGTAATACTTCGTTTACTTCTTCCTGTGCATTATTAAAATGGTGTAATACATTTAAGCAGTGTACTGGGTCTTGGATTTTTACTCAACACACTATTTCAAAGATTCATCCATGTTGTATGTAGCTTTAGTTCAATTTCCTTGCCACACAATTACATGTCCGTCAAGGAAATATACTATAATGTACTTATTCATATTCTGTACATAGGGGTTTGAGTCCTTTCCTGTTTTTAAATCTCCTGTTGCAAATTAACATACAGAGTTTCTTAGTCTAGAGTACCTCGGAGTGAAACTGCTGGGTCACAGGACATGCAAACATCCAACCTAACAAGAGAATGCCGAATGTTTCCGAAAGGTGTTGACTATTTGCCATCCCATCAGCAATGCTTAAAAGCACCTCTTAATCAACTTCCTTTCTAATCCTTGGTTATCATCAGTAGGGGTCTTAGTTTGCATTTTCTGATTATTAATGAAATTGAGAAATTTTTTTGTGTATATTGGTCATACACACCTCTTTTTTTCTATGAAATATCTGCTAATATCTTTTATGCATTTTTGTTTTATTACTTGTATGTTCTACATATTAATCCTTGTAGGTCAAGCGTGTTACACATATTTTCTCCCACTCAGGCTTATCTCTTTAATTTAAAAATATCTTAAGTCTACAGCCATACCACCCCAAACGTGCCCGATCTCGTCTAAAAATATCTTTAAAAAGATTTTATTTATTTTTAGAGAGAGGGGATGGTAGGGAGAAAGAGAGGGACAGAAACACTGATGCAGGAAAGAAACATCTATCTGTTGCCCCTCGTATGTGCCCCAGCTGGGGACTGAACCCACAACCCAGCCACGCACCCTGACCAGAAGTGAAATGGCGACCTTTCGCTCTGCAGGACAATGCCCAACCAAGTCACACAAAACACCTTTAATTTTAACAAACTTAAAACTTGAGTGTAGTTGAACTTATTAACATTTTCTTTATATGTAATGTTTTTATTATCTTCTTTAAAAAAACTTTCCGTACTGTAAGGCCAGAGAGAATAGCTCCCACATCTTCCTCTAATTTGTAGAGTTTAGTTTTTGATACTTAATTCACATGGAATTGATTTTTTGTGTGAGATGTGAGGTAAGGACTGAAATTAAGTAATCACGCCAGCACAGCTTCCGAAACAGTCCTCTCCTTCCCACTGGTCTTCCTCAGTTGTGTGTACGAGCCTGTTCTGGTCTCTATGTAGTTCTGCTAGTGACTTGTTTATCCTTGATCCTATGGCATAATGCCGTGTAACTTTTCATAAAAGGCAATTCTCACAACCTTATTCTTTTCAAGGGTGTCACGCCTCTTTCTTACCCTTCCACGTAAATGTAAAGACATGCTTTTCAAGTGCCAGAGATATTGTTGGTTTAAAAACTAGCAGCAATGACTCTGCAGTAATCAAACGGGAGAAAGCCAGCGTGTTTGTGACATGCGTCCCCTTACCCATGAGCACTGTGTCCCTGTTTACTTAGGTCTTTCAAAGTGCCTCTCAGTAAGGTGGTATCACTTCCTGCATAAAGTCTTACACGCTTTTTTGTTCAATTTATTATTGGGAACCTATTTTTATATCAATGCAAATATACTTTAAAATTATTCTCCTACTATTTTGTGCTGTTGTATAGAAGTGCATATTTACTTTTATTTATTGACTTTACAGGCAGTCATCCTGGTAAAAATGTTATTGCTAACAATTTGTAGATTCTTGTGGGTTTGCAACGTGGATGATCATGTTATTTCTGAGTATTTTTTTTCTTCCTACTACTTATACCATTTTCTTTTTCTCAACTGTATTTGCTAGGACCTCCAGTGTAAGGTTGAAAAGAAGTGGTGATGGTGGACAATCTTTTTCCTGATTTCAAAGAATTACTTTAAATATTTCCCCCATTAAGAATCATCTTTGATGTAGATGTTTTGCCGATTATTCGAATCAGGTTAAGGAATTCGTCTATTCTAATTTTCACGAGGTTTATATCATGAATGGTATTGAATTCTATCAAACACAATCTACTGAAGTGACTTCGTAATTCTTCTTCTTTAATTTGGTGAATGTAAGATTTTTCAAAAGTGAAACCATTTTTGTATTTCTGGGATAAACCCAAATTGGTCAAGTTGCATCTTAAAATAATGCTGTTGGATTCAGTCTGTTAGTATTTTGCTTATGGTTGCGATACCTACATTCATGAATAAGATTAACCTGTAATTTTCTTTCTCATCATGCCTTTGTCTAGTGTGTTTTCGAGGCCACACGTGTCCAGGGAGGCACACACCTGGTCCTGCTCTGGTTTCCTCCCCACTGTCCTTCTGAGTGCCATCCCCAGGGAGGCCGATGGTGAGTGAGCAGCGCCCGACCATACACAAGGCTGCTACAGTGGTCAGTGCAGCTCCCTTCTGCCTCGTGGATCACTGGGGTCATGAATTTTAACCTCAGAAGACACTACTGCTATATATTTTGTGCCGTCATATTCTTCTATATTTAACATTTACCCTTTCTGTTGGTCTTCACTCTCTCCTGTATTTCTGAGTTTCCACCTGGGATAGTTTTCCTTCTGCCTAAAGTAATCTCCTTAGTGATTTTTAGTGCAAGTCTGTTGGTAATACGCATCTTTCAGTTTTGGGTGGTCTAAAATATTTATTTAACCTTCATTAAAAAAAAAACAGGTATAATTTACACAGAGAGAAATACTCAGCTCTTAAGTGTAACATTTAGTTTTTGACTATTATTTGAAGACAGGAAATTTCCTATACTCCAAAAAGTCCTTTCAAACTGCTTCCCAGGCAACCTGTTCTGCCCACAAAGCAAGCGCTGATCTGACTTCTATAACCATAGGTTAGTTTTGCCTGTGCTGCAATTTCCGAGCTGGGATCATTCACTATGCACTTTTTTTGTGCCCGACGTCTTCTATTAACATATTTTTAAAATTCATCAATACAGATGTTGAATCTTTCTTGCTGAATAGTATCCACTGTATAAATATACCATTGTTTATCTAGTCTTCTCTTGATGGGCATCCTGCTGTTTCTTGGTATATTGGCTGTTATGAATAAATCTGTTGTGAACATTTCTTTAGACAAGGATTTTGTGGACACGTTTTCATATCTCTTTAATAAACAGCAGTACAATTACTGGGTGATGTATGCTTAACATTTAACAGACTACCAAAGTGCCTTCCAAATGACTGTCCTGTGTTACATTCCCACTAGCAATTATCAGAGTTCTGGTTGCTCTACACCATCACTAAAGTTTACCATTACCAACCTTTCATTTTAGCCCTTCTAACTCTAGTAGTGCTTGTTAATTCTAAGTTTATTTTTTCTAACAAGAGTGTAGCCATACTAGCTTTTTAAAAAAATTGTATGCACGGTGTATTATTTTCTATCTTTGTACTTTCAACCCACTGTACCTAATGTTTAAAATGTTTCTCTTATAAGCAGTACATAGTTGGATTAAAAAAAAATCTATTCCATACTAAATTATATAATTTTTTCTTTTTTAATTATACTTTATTGATTATGCTATTACAGTTGTCCTGATTTTTCTCCCTTTGCCCCTCTCCACCAAGTACCCCTACTCCCTCAGGCAATCCCCCTGCCACTGTTCATGTCCATGAGTCATGTCTATAAGTTCTTTGGCTACTCCATTTCCTATACTGTACTTTACATCCTCATGGCTATTCCATAACTAGCTACTTGTACTTATTAATCCCCTCACCTCTTCACCCATTCCCCCCACACCCTCCTCCCATCTGGCAACCATCAAAGGGCTCTCTGTATCCATGATTCTGCCTCTTTTCTTGTTTGCTTAGTTTGTTTAGATTCAATTGTTGATAGATATGTATTTTTTTGCCATTTTATTGTTCATAATTTTGATCTTTTTTCTTTAAGTGTATTTTATTGATTATGCTATCACAGTTGTCCCATTTAATCTTCTCTCCTTTATCCCCATCCATGCTGTACCCCTCTCCCTCCAGCATTCCTCTCTCTTTAGTTCATGTCCATGGGTTGTACTTAAGTTCTTTGGCTTCTCCATTTCCTATACTATTCCTAACTTCCCCTTGTCTATTTTGTACCTACCAATTATGCTTAAAAAAAAAAAAAAGATTTGTATTTACTTATTTTTAGAGAGAAGGGAAGGGAGGAAGGGGGGAGCGAAACATCAATGTGTGGTTGCCTCTCGAGTGCCCCTTACTGGGGACATGGCCTGTAACCCAGGCATGTGCCCTGACTGGGAAATGAAATGGTGACCCTTTGGTTCACAGGCCCATGCTCAACAATTATGCTTCTTATTCCCTGTACCTTTTCCCCCATTCTCCCCCTACCCTTCCTCGCTGATAATCCTCCACGTGATCTACATTTATGTGATTCTATTCCTGTTCTAGTTGTTTGCTTAGTTTGTTTTTGTTTTAGGTTCAGTTGTTGATAGTTGTGAGTTTCTTGTCATTTCACTGTTCATAGTTTTGATCTGCTTTGAAGATAAGTCCCTTTAACATTTCATATGCCACACTGTGCTGTGTATCAGGTGCTCCCATGCATAATGTGCACTCAGGTTCTAGTACTACCCATGTATAATGCACATCCTTATTTTTCTTCAAAAATTTGGGCAAGCAGTGCTCATCATACAAGGTAAAATGAAATGATGGTGAACTCCTTTAGTTTTTCCTGTCTGGGAATTTCTTTAACTGCCCTTCTATTCTAAATGATAGCTTCACTGAATAGAGCAATCTTGGCTGTAGGTCCCCGCTTTTCATGACTTTGAATATGTCTTGCCAATACCTTCTAGCCTGCAAATTTTCTTTTGAGAAATCAGCTGACAGTCTTATGAGAAATCCCCTGTAGGTAACTAACTTCTTTTCGTTTGCTGCTTTTAAGATTCTCTCTTTATCTTTAAACTTTGGCGCTTTAATTATGATGTGTTTTGGAATGGGCCTCTTTGCATCCATCTTGTTAGGGATTCTGTGCTTCCTGGACTTGCATGTCTATTTCATTCACCAAATTAGGGAAGTACTCTTTCATTATTTTTCAGATAGATTTCCAATTTCTTGCACTTTCGTTTCTCCTTCTGGCACCCCTATGATGCGAATGTTGGATCACTTGAAGTTGTCCCAGAGGCTGTTTATACTGTCCTCATTTTTTTGGATTCTTTTTTCTTCTTGTTTTGATTGGTTGTTTTTTGCTTCCTTATGTTTCAAATCCTTGATTTGATTCTCAGCTTCATCCACTCTACAGTTGTTTCCCTGTAAATTGTTCTTTATTTCAATTAGTGTGTCCTTCATTTCTGACTGGATCTTTTTCATCCTGTTGAGGTCCTCACTAAGTACCTTGAACATCCTTATAACCAGTGCTTTGAACTCTGTACCTGATAGACTGCTTATCTCCATTTCATTTAGCTCTTTCTCTGGAGTTTTGATCTGTTCTTTCATTTGGACCATGTTTCTTTGTCACCTCATTTTGGCAGCCTCCCTGTGTTTGTTTCTTTGTATTAAGTGGAGCTGCTTTGACTCTGTAGTGTGGCCTAATGCAGTAGGTGTCCTGCAGGGTCCAGTGGCAGATTCCTCTATCACTCAAGCTGGGAACTTGAGGTATGCCCTCCATGTAGACTGAGTACTGCCTCCTCTTGTAGTTGAGCCTTGCTTGCTGTTGGCACATCAATGGGTGGGATTTACCCAGGCCAGTCAGCTGCAAGGATTGGCTGTGACCACATACCACCAACCTTCACCCTCCATGGAGGATCAGCTGTGCAAGGGCAGGGTGGTACTGCAATGTGGTCTGTAGCTGTCCATTGGGTGCATTGGCCCTCATGCTTCCCGGGTGATGTAGGCCAAGGTCGGCCCCCACCTGTGTTTTGTCTGGGGACACTGAGCTATAAAGCAATCTGAGATGGCTGCTACTTGTGCTGGGCTTGGAGATTCCCAGGTGAAGCCAAGGTGTGAACCTAGGCTGACTGCTGCTAGTGCTGGGCCTGGGGCTCACTGAGGCCAGCTGTTGCTTGTTTGAGAGGATTTAGGAAGTTGTGAAGCAGGAGCCAAGACCAGCCATTCATGTGGAAAAGCAGCTCGGATGGGCCTGTAAATTGGGTGAGGTGGAATCTCTGGGGATCTCTAAGGTGGGCCAAACACTGTTAGCCAGGTTGATGGAGTCTCAGATATGGCACCAGCTTGTGGCTCTGTTGGGGAAGAGTTTAGAAAAGGTACGATGGCCTCTTCTTGCCTTGATGTCAGAGACTTCAGTTTCTCCCAGTATGCTGCTGGTGCCTTTCACGCTGCTACCCTGGTGCTGGAACTCAGAGGGAGTCTGAGTAGGTGAGTCTGTGTGTGAGTTCTTTAAGAGGAACTGCCTGGGGCTCCAGAAGTTTATTCCACTGACTCAATCCCCGCTGGTTTTTGCAGCCAGAAGTTGTGGGGATTTATCTTCCTGGCACTGGAAGCCTGGGCTGGGAGGCCTGGTGTTGGGCTGGGATCCTCGATTCTGAGACATCGTTCCCAAGTTTTCATCCACCACACGCGGGTGTGGGACCAGCCTGTTCCATGTCTGCACCATGCCTGGATTTATGCAGTTTAATTCTGTAGTTGTCAGACTCAATTAAATTTTTGATGGTTCTGAGTGATGGTTGTTCTATATTTTAGTTGTAATTTTGATGTGATGTACTTTTGATGAGACAGGTTTGCCTACACTGCCATCTTGACCAAAGTCCCAAATACTTATTTTATATAATCTTTTGTACTTAACTACTGACAAACTTGGCTCTGTATTTACTATTTGTGTTATATTTTTTCTTCTTTTTTAAATTCTTAAGTTTTTCTTTTATTGTTGTTCAATTACATTTGTCTCCATTTCTTTCCCTACTGATCTTCCCTGCCCTGTCCATCACCCACTCCCAGAGATAATCACCCCATTGTCCTTGACCATGGGTCCTTTGTACATGCCCTTGACTTGACCCTTCCTCTTTTTATCCTGTTATCACCCTCCCCTCTGGTTACTGTCAGCTTTTTCTTTATTTCCATATGTCTGGCTTTTTTTTTTTTTGCTCATTTGTTTGTTTTGTTGATTAGGTTACACTTATAGGTGAGATCAAATGGTATGTGTCTTTCACTACCTGGCTTATTTCCCTTAGCATAATGCTTTCCAATTCCATTCATGCTGTCACAAAGGGTAGGAGCTCCTTCTTTCTTTTTGCTGTGTAGTATTCCATTGTGTAAAGGTGCCAGTTTTTTGATCCACTCATTTACTGATGGCACTTAGGCTGTTTCCAGCACTTGGCTATTGTAAATAGCACTGCTATGAACATCAGGGTGCAGAGGTTCTTTTGAATTGGTGTTTCAGGATTCTTGGGTATAATCCCAGCAGTGGAATCACTGGATCAAAAGGCAATTCCATTTTTGGTTTTTTGAGAAAACTCTATACTGTTTTCCCATGTGGCTGTACCAGTCTGCATTCCCACCAACAATGCACTAGGGTTCCCTTTTCTCTACAACCTTGCCAGCACGTTTGTTGATTTTTTAATGATTCTCATCAGTGTGAAGTGGTACCTCATTGTGGTTTTAATTTGCACCTCTCTGATGGCTAGTTATGTTGAACATCCTTTCATTTGCCCATGGGAACTCTGTATGCCCTCCTTAGAAGTGTCTGTTCAGGTCCTTTGCCCATTTTTTAATTGGATTGTTTGTCTTCCTGGTGTTGAGTCATGTGAATCCTTTATATATTTTGGAGATCACACCCTTGTCTGAGGTATCATTGGTAAATATACTTTCCCATACAGTTGGTTCCCTTTTCATTTTGCTGATGTTTTCTTCAGCTGTGCAGAAGCTTTTCAATTTGATGTAGTCCCATTTGTTTATTCTTTCCTTTATATCCCTTGCCCTAGGGGACATATCGGTGAGAATACTGCTGCGTGGGATAGCTGAGATTTTCCTGCCTATGTTCTCCTCTAGGACTTTTATGCCGTCACGATTTATATTTAAGTCTTTTATCCATGTTGAGTTTATTTTTGTGTATGGTGTAAGTTGGTGGTCTAATTTCATTTATTTGTGTTCCATTTTTATGTTCTTTTGCATTTCTTTGAATTAATCAGATGTTTTACATTGCTCCATTTTCCTTCAACTAAATTGTATTTTAAAACCATTTTTATAGTTAAGACTATACCTTAAAATGTGCAAATTATCACTTTAACTACTTGGCTGATACCAATTAAAGCTTAGGACTTTAAAATCCATTTACTTCCCTCCCATCATTTGCTGCTGTTACCATGAATTTCGCCATCTATAAAACTGAAGCGCTACAGTTAACTATTTTGTACAGTTACTGTTCATTTATATTTTCCTTCCCAGTGCTCTTTATTCCCTCTTGCATGTCCCTGTTTCTGTCTGGGACTATCTTCCCGAAAAACTCCCTTTAAGTCTCATTTCAGTGCAGGTCTACTGGTACCAAATCCTCTGATTTTCTGTTTGTTTGAACGCATCTTTGTTTCACTTTTAATATTTGGAGGGTGTTTTGGCTGGTCTAGAATCCTAGGCTTGTCATTTTCTTCTTCTAGCTTTAAAGATGTCGCTACATTGACTTCTGATTTGCATCATTTCTGTTGAGAAGCTGTCAGCCTTACTCCTCCTTTGATGGGAACTGTGACAGATTGAAGATGGTCCCCATATTCTCTGTCACTACTGCTCTCACCCTCGCAGAGCCCGAAGCCACCATGCACAAAGGCTCAGCCTCACTGCTGCAGCGACTACACGGAGAGAGAACCCTCCCAGCTGTGCTCCAGCTATTCCAGCCACTCTGAGTAAGGAAGCGGATATGTGGGTAAAGCCTCCTTTCGTGGACAATCTCAGAGGAGTCACCACGTGTCTGCAGGTGCATAAATGATGCCAAGTGAGACCACAAGAAATGCCCAGCTGAGCTCCACTCAGACTGCAGAATATTGAGCTAATAGTTTTAAGTCAGTAAATACTGGGGGTGGTTTTTAAGGCAGAAATAGATAAGTGAAATAGCATTTGGTATCCAGAATGGAGTGTTGCCACTAACAGAGAACTAAAACATGTGGCACCAATTTTGGGAAGGGGCTACAGACATTTGCTAAAAGAGCAGCCACGAGACCATCAAAGGACACTGGATGAGCCCTGAGGAGCTTGCTGTTGGAGGCTGACACAATGGTGTTGTCAATGTGCAAAACAAATAGTGTGGCTGTGTCTTGCAACACAGAAAAAATACCTAACAAAGCCATGGGCCTGGTGAATAAGACAAGGAAGAATGTTGAAAGTTGACAAATGGTTTTTAAAAAGTCATTTATAATATGGTATTAAAAGAGAGAGAACTAAATGGGGAGCTGTGTAGTTTTTAAGCAGAATTTAGAAAAAATGTTTTCAAGCTACTTGCAGGGTTAGGAAATGAAACTCTCTCAACTGCCCAAAATAGTCGCTCCTCTGGGACTGGGGTGGCGTATGTCTGGATGGATTTCAGAACTGACAACGAACAGTGACTACTTTGTGTGTGCTTTCCACTTGATCACTTTTAAACTGATGGGATTACCCTACCCCTACCATACTGCCATTTCAGATTGGACGCTGAGCTGATTTAAGTTTAATCACTATATTCTTTAGTATTATATAGCAATCACATGGAGAGATGTGGAACCATAAAGTAATTAGTTTTAATATAAAAAATCCTCTTCTTTACATAAATATCACACAGAGGCAGATCAACGTATTAGAAACTCTTAGTTATATTTTCTGTAGGCTGTATGAAAATGCAGTTTTATAAATATTTTGTTTCATGATTTTGAGAGAGAAAGGTATTTAAAGATGTATTTCTCATCCACAATCTGAAACACCAAATATTCTTCACCATGAGAAGAACATCTGGCTTATTTCATATACCTAGACTCCACGGTTCCCAGGACCACCACCACCTCTACACACCCATGCTGGAGTAAAGAAGAGAAAACTGATTAGGTGGGTTTCATCGCAGAGAGTAAGCAAAGAAGCAAAAAATATTCAGTACTAACCACGGGATGGGAAAAGTAATGGAACAGTGATTGAGACATTCTATGTGGGGTTATTCCACGTTATCTCTCTAGTTACCAAGTGCTAAGTACCTAACAGGAGAGGTTAGAGCCACTTCATGACAAATAAATTTGGCAAAGTTAGAAGGCGGGCAACAGTTCCCAGCTTTCCTACAGGGTGACTTACCTTTTCCAGAACTTTGGCAATTCGGGTGCCAATCTGTTCAAGTGACTGTTGTGGATATTGGTTTTTGCCAAGATTTTGTAATACCTGGTACGGGAAGGAAGGCGGTAGATTAGAGCAGTGGAAGTGAGGCAGGGTCCAGGCAGCACTGCCGACACCGAGCTGGGCTCTACCCACAAAAGCAAGTCACTTCTCTGGGGTAAGTCCTGTGGTCCTATTGGTCAGACATGTTTAAAGCCAGTGTATCATCTCTTTAGTCTTCTCTCAGTTAACAAAAATTACAGACATGTAAATCACATTCATTACAACAACATGAGAAAATAGAATAAAGAAAATAGAAACTGTTTGTAATCTTGTTACCCAGACACAACCACTGTTAATATCTTTCCATATACGAGGTCTGTCTGGAAAGAGTCCAGCCATTGTTAATACAAGGAGAATGGTTTGTGCAACATGGACGTGGCCTGGCAGCAAGGAGAGTGGACTGGAATGCGCATGTGTGAACAATGACTTCACTGTACTAGTCAGTGGGGGCCGTAGACACCATTGAGTGAGCATGTGTACTGTGAGGCTGTCATATTCAACAACTGAGCAAGTGGAGCAACAAATCTGCACCAAATTTTGCATTAAGCTTGAACATTCCTCCATGGAAGCTATTCGGATGATTCAGAAGGCTTTCGGGAACGATGCAATGAGTGCAGTGCAAATGAAAGTGTGGCACAAACACTTCAAAGATGGTCAAGAATCTGTTGAAAGTGATCCACGTTCTGGAAGGCCTGCAGCAAGCAAAACACCTGAGAATGTTGAACATGTATGGGCTGCAATCAACAAAGATGGGCAAGTGACACTGTGAGAACCAGAAGCTGACGTGGGGATTCCAAAAACTACCGTGTCTGAGACCTTGACGCGCAGGACCTTAGCATGAAACGTGTCATGGCAAAATTCATACTGCAGCTCCTGCTACCAGAGCAGAAGGAACATCGTGCTGCACTTGCTAATGACTGGATTCAAACCACTACCAATGAACCAGATTTCCTCAAGAAGGTCATAACCAGAGATGACTCATTGGTCCATGGCTATGCGTATGTTCCTGCAACGAAGGCCCAGTTGTCCCAATAGAAGTCGCCTGGTTCTCCGCACCTGAAGAAGTCATGGCAAAGTTGCAGCAAGATCAAGACCATGTTAACTGTGTTTTTTGATTGGGAAGGTGTCCATCACGAGTATGCCCCTCCAGGCCAAACAATTAATACGGAGTACTACCTCACTGTTCTTTGTCAGTTGAGACATGCAATATGACGACAATGGCCGCAGCTATGGGCAACTGGTGACTGGCAGCTTTATTAGGACAATGTGCCCGCTCACGCATCACATCTCATGCAGAGTTTTTTGGTAAAACATGAAATCATCCAGGTGACTCAGTCCCCCGTACAGCCCAGATTTGGGGTCCTGTGACTTCTGGCTCTTCCCCAAACTAAAATCACCTTTGAAAGGGAAGAGATTTCAGACCATTGATGACATTTAAGAAAGTATGACAGGGCAGCTGATGGTGATTCCAACAAAGGATTTTGCAGAGTGTTTTGAACTGTGGAAGAGATGCTGCGAGAACTGTGTGAGCTCCCCAGGTGCCTACTTTGAAGGGGACTGAAGCGTCATTGTATCTTGTATCTTGTATCACTGCATCTTGTATCTTCTTCAGTAAATGTCTGTATTTTTCACATTACATGGCTGGATACTTTCTGGGCACACCTCGTATATCTTTCAGATTTTTATACATGCACACATTATTTCTCTCACAAAATATGGGATCACACTGCATACTGTCACCATTTTCACATAATACATTCTGAAAACTTCTTCCGCCACTAAATGTATTCCCACACATCTTTCTTAATGACTGCAGTGTATAATACCTTACATCTACACCAACATTTATGTAACAAATCCTGCACCGTTGGACATTTGTGGCATGTTTTCCCAATTCCTCTTGATATATTCTTTGCTAGGTATATTCTGGGTCTGTCCTCCTTTCTTTCCTTTTTTGGAATGCCAACAGGGGAATTACACTGTCCCAAATATCTCTTGTAAGAGACTCTTGTCTGATAGCAAGCAGAATGCTACCCACTTCAAGGAGTGAATCAGAATTAAAATGTCCTGGACATAAAAAGAAAGTAAGCTCTGTCCCAAAGTCTGAAAGGAATTAGGCTTAGCCTAAAGCCACTGAAGTGACAGCCAACCAAAGAAAGACAGCAACACATGACCTGGCCATTGTGCTTTCCGCTGTCAGTTGCACCAAAACTGCTGGGCTAAAAGCTATAGACGAGCTGAATAAAAGCGAGCACTGACCTCTGTTAACTGACTCTCGCCTGTGTAGTGTAGGCTGGCGCGGTTGGAAACCCCATGCAGGTGGTCCAGGGTATGCATGCTGGTGGGGAGATTGCCATTGCAAACAGGCTCCATCGCTGGCTGCTGGATTGGAGTGGCAAAGTCTATGTGTTCTGTGATGCTGAAACATGGAGATGACCACATTAGCCATGGAAAATCTGAATGGGTGGGGAGAAAGTATTAATGATCAGCTGATCGGAACTTCAATAGGTTATGAGGACTGCCTGGAACCATAGACTCAGACTGCAAGAGACCTCAGAAGTTATTTAGACTGATGTCTCCTTATGCAGATGCAAGGAATCCAGTGCCTGGCAATAACTACGTGCTGAATGCAAGAGTTAAGATCGTATCCCGATCAAAGGAGCAGTGTTGGGATCGGAGTCCTGAACTCAAGTGATTTTCCCAACCACCTAGGCTGCCTTCTTTCTACATACCATGGCATTTGATTTGCTCACTCCTGCTGGCCGCTTTTTCTCACTGGGGAGATTTTAAACCAGCTGGGTTTTCTGGTAGGATTTCTTTTTCCAGGGTACAGAGAATGATAAACACCTACAGGTTGTTCCTATTTTATTTTCCCTTTTACACAGAAACATACTTGTCTCCACACAAAGTTTCAATAGGAAATTTTATACAAAACAGTTGTCCATTGTATCTACATAAAAATATTTTCTGCATGGTCCCAAAGCGGTCACTTTCCTCCTAGACATAAGCTAAATATTATGCACTACCATACACATCGACATGGCAAACTGGCATCGACAAATTTTGTTTCTAACTATTTAATACCAGGGCTAGCATAATTAACATAACATACCCAGTCCCTGCTGTTATGGTGCTCACAGTCTTGTGAGTGACTTAACTATTACAGATGTGACAAATTATAAAAGATAAAAACGTGGTAAAATGTCGGTGCTACACTACAGGAGGGTATCTGTTTCCTCTACACAGACGAAGGAGGCAGACGGTCAGTGAAGAACTGCCTGAGGAAGTAAGATTTAAGCTGCGATCAGGAGGAGGAGTCTGCACTAACCGGGCAGAAGATGAAAAGAACGCAGGGAAAGAGACACACCAAGCGTGAAGGCCCTGATGGGAGAGAGGACAGAGTTGGAGATGGAAAGACATGCACGAGCAGACTGACAATGTGGAGCACTGTAAATAGCAGTAAGAAGTTATTAGAGCATTTTACGAATTATTTGACCTTGAATTAAGGAAGAATTCTGAGCACTATGGAGAGAATGGATTGAATAAAGCCAAGAGTAAATAAAGCAAGAGGACCAGCTAGGAGGCTACTGACTGCATGTAAGGGGAGATGATGGTGACCTGATTGAAGAAGGCAGCACTGGAGATGGAGAAAAGCAGCTGGATTTGAAAAATGCTCAGAGAGTTAAAATGACAAGTGGTAACAGACTAGATTCAAGGGGTAAGGAAGAGGGTTGTTAAGGATGACTCCCACGGTTCTGGCCTAAGCACGGCTTATTCTTATTTACTGAGAATAAGAAACAGAAAACAAACACAATGATAATTTTCTTGGAAGGCGAGAGCACAAGAAAATGGTAAGTTTAGCTTTCCTGAACTTGGGACACCTGAGAGCTATCTAGGCAAAGAGGCCAGGCAGGTAATTGGAGAGGAGGGTTGAGGATTTGAATCAAGGTCTGGTCTGGAGATTGACATTTGGGAATTATTAACATATTAGTGGTGCTGTAAGTTCTGACTAGAGTGATTATAAAGGCGGCTTACTGGTAAATCTTGGGGAACTCCAACACTTAAAGACTAGGAAAGGGGCCAGCAAGAGAGAATGAGGGTCTGAGAAGGGAAAAAGCAGTTATCAGAGAGGCAACCTTGTGTTTTGGAAGGTATTTGTAAATCGGATTGGCCCCCACCCCTTTTCTGAGTGGGGGGTGTCAGTGAGAGACCACAGGTTTTACACTTCTAAAAAGAGGGATCCAGTCTTCGAGTCAAACTAAGTACACCTGGGTAAGTTACAAAAGCGTGGGCAAAGGCACTGAGATCGGGGGCCCATTTACTGTTCGGTGTAACTGGCCGGGTCCATCTGTGGGCCATGGTTGGCAGTGGTCATCCTCTGAACCACCAACTCTAGAAAGGACGACTCTTCTAATAGCTGCTGCCAAAAAAGGCATCCCAGATGCCAGCTCAGGCCCGTGTGCTCACTGGTCCACAAATGCCACGGAGGAGGGAGATGTTTAAGATACTCACTCGATGTTTTTTGAAGAAACTGCAAGCCAGGTACTCACGATGGCAGTCAGCTCTACCCAGCGGAGTTTGACACACTCATCTGGGCTGGGCCATCCCAGACTCTGGTAGTCACGCTTTTTTCCTGGGAAAAAGGCATGTCAGCAATGACACAATTGCAAAGGAACAGCATACACAGTGTCTTATGCCCAGGCGATCACTTCCCCCAGATTGGTGTATTTAAAGGCGCTAGTCATTCTTCTAGTCTTCAGAATTTGTATGACATAGAGAACGAAAATCTTGTCATTCACAGCAACAAGAACAAAGATGATCTCTGAGTAAAGCCTTGTTCTTGAAGGAGATAGTAATTTAAGTACAAATACTTGAGTCCTTCATTAGATTTAAGACTAACCAACAAGAGATAAGGGTTAAGATGTTCTTCAATGTTAACATTCTTACCAAACTTAATTTTCAACCCTGTCCATTTTGATTTTATAGACCACGAGAAGCATGTCTCTAAAGTAGGCTCCTCAGCCTGGCCCTACGACTCCGTGGGCCAAACAATGCTTTGCTGTGGGGACCGTCCTGTGCACTGGAGCAAGCTTAGCAGCATCCTAGGCCTCTACCCACTAGATGTTGGTAGCGCCCTCCCCCAGATATGACAACCACAAATATCTCCAGATACTGCCAAATGTCCCCTGGGGGGGCAAAATCGCTCCTGGTGACAACCACTGCCGTAAAGAAAAGCAGCAGGGTGGGGAATAATGGTGGTAACAAGAGGATATTTAATTCCAGAGCACTTGCCGTGTGTTTGGGTCCTTGCTAAGTGCTCTACATTCCTAACTTCATGAGGCGGGTTTTACCCCTCACTGCTCAGGTGAGAAAATGGAGGCTCAGAGATCTCACATGACTTGCCCAAGGCCACCTGGCTAGCAGGTGGCAGGGCTGGGGTGAACATCCAGGTCCACTAACATGCAGACCCCCAATACCATGCTATTTAAAGGTGCATAGGGCTTTTAAAGTTCTCCTTCCTGATACCCCTCCCCAGTGCTACCCTTTGGGCACAGGTCCTTCACTTAGATCAAGTTCCCAAGAGAAAAGCAGAACTAAGTTTGGTCGGGGAAGGGTTCTTCTGGAGGACTTATAGTTAAAGGGACAGGAAGGAGAACTTTGGTTCTGTATAGCTCTTTTTGTACTGTAGGAATTTACCAATAGTAGAAATTGTCTGAGGTACAGGCAGGGTTTTTAGATTTAGATTTTAATAAAATAGAAAAGAAGTGTGAAAGAGTTTCAAATGAACACTGTTTAAATTAGTAACTGAAAGAATTAAACTGTAAGTTTCACAATTAAGCTTACTTTTCTTTTATGTTTAGGAATTCCCTCGGAAAATACTTTGTGAACATCCATTACCCAGGGCTGGGAACCGCGGTAGGAAACAAAGGGCACAGAGGGAAGACACAGAGCCTGACCTTGTGCTCGGAGCCCAGTGAGGCGGCAAATGTGAACGAACCCTTAGAACACAGTAGGGTCAGTGGGAGTGCCTGTGCGGAATACCTGCAGAGGGAGCAACTAATTCTGTCTGAAGGTGCCAAGGGAGAGATGGCTTCTGAGCGTGAAGTTTAAGGATGAGTGGTACTTTAGCATCTCTGAGGTAGCATGAGAGCATTCCAGGCAGAGGGACAGCGTGAACCAACCTCTGCTGGCTTCAAACTTTCCTTCTGCAGCTCCTTCATCTCTCAGCTTTCACAGAACTGAAGGGCTAGGCCTTGCTCTGGATTCGGCTTTGGCACAAGGGAATGCTGTGGCTGGTTTGGTCTTCTATCTAGACCACTGAAACCTTCTCCATATCAGCAATAAGGCTGTTTTACTTTCTTATCATTTGCGTTCACTGGAGGAGCACTCAATTTCATTCAGTAACTTTTCCTTTGCATTCACATTGGCTAACTGTTTAACACAAGACGTCTAACTTCTGGCCTATCTTGGCTGTTGACATTCTTTCCTCACTAAGTTTAATCGTTTCTAGCTTTTGATTTAAAGTGGCTCTTGCTTTCAGTTGAACGCTTGCAGGCCACTGCAGGGTAACTAACTGACCTGACTGCAACATTGTTGTGTCTCAGGGAACAGGGAGGCCTGCGTGGAGAGCGCGCTGGGGAATGGCTGGTTGGTGGAGCAGTCAGGGCACACACCACATGTACTGATTAAGTTTTCAGTCTCACATGGGTGTGGTTCGTGGTGCCTCAAAACAATTACAAGGGAAGTTCACAGACCACTATGACATTTATAATAAATAAAAAGTTTGAAATATTGAGAGTTACTAACACGTGACAGAGAAACAAAGCAAGCTAATGCTGTTGGAAAAAATGGCACCACCAGACTTGCTCAATGAGGGGTTGCCACAAACCTGCAGTTTGTGGGGGCTGGGGGGACCCCATAATATCTACGAAGTGCAATAACGCGGTACAATGAAAAGCAGTGCACCTGAATGCTGCTTACAGACCTGCTCTCCTGCACTCACTAAACCACAAGCACCTTGCCCGCACAGCACACGGGCTGCAGTTCATTCAGGCAACTACCAACCTTCAGGCTGTTCCCAGTTTTCACTGTGAGCAACTCTGCGATCAACAACTCTGTACTTCTATCCTCAGCACTTGTAAAATGATTTACTTGGGGTAAGGTACTGGAAGTAGAACTGTTGGTCTGTTTTTAAATTTTCTGGACATCTAGTCAAACTGTTCCAGAACTCATAATTCATTGCACTAATTCTCATTGTTTACTACACACTTAAAGAATCCGACAGGCAAAAATGGAACGTCACCATTGATTTTGCACTTTTTGTTTGCTAGTGAGGGTGCGCATCGCCTCACCTTTAGGGCTGCTTGCACGTGTGTGCACACGCGTGTGTCTTTGGTGAACCGCCTATGTCCTTGACACATGTTGCTGAAATGCTGTATTTTTCTTATTGATTTGTAGGTGCTCTTTAAATGATATTACTATCCTCTGCTCATTGTACATCCTGTAAATATTCCACAAAAAATACTCTGTTCCAGTCCTTTGTCTTATTTCATGGTATTTTCTGGTGTTAGAATTATTTGTTCTTTCAACCATAGAAATTCCCTTTTCACCTTAAATGCATATAAATAACCATCTAAATTTTCTTCTTTTATCATTTTATTATGTGTGCTGTTTAATCCAACGCGGTGCTCATTTCCATAATAATGTTCTACAGTTCGAGCGTTGTTCCCTTGCTACAGAGGACAGATCTAACAAAGGAAGTGTAGCTTTCCTGTGTCACCTGTTGACACATGCTATGTTCCCTTAAACAGTAAAGCTACCTCGTGCTTTTAGTTCCAGTCATGACAAAATGTCCTTTTTGGTGTCCTTACTATTTTTCACAAGTCACAGTTCATTCTGGGATTTAGTCATTTTACTGCGTGCCCTCTGCTTTGAGCTTGGTAAGTACACCAAATTAAATAAGACATTTTCAGGAAGTTACCTTGAATTTCCAAAGTCCAAGACAGGGAATATATCCTTTTAAAAAATAATTTTTTAAAAAAGAAATTCTAACGTCCTGATTGCTGGAAAAGACAGTCAACTGGACTTACAGGAACGGCCCTGAACCTGGAGTGCAGAGATGGGTTTTGGAACAACTACGAACCTTGAAAGTACAGCTCTGAGTTTGGTGTGCATGCATTTTCCCCGGGGAATGGTTCTAGAGCATTCACGCAATATGCAGAGACACCCGACACACGAACATGTTACTGGATTGTTAATATGTGCTGAGCCCCCTTGTGTCCAGTTCATTCAAAGCACTACAGATGTATGAACTCATGGAACCCTCACAGCCACCGTACAAGATAGGTGCAATTATTGTTCCCATTTTATAGATCAGGAAAGTGAGGCATGGGGAACGGAATGGCAAAACTGGTGATTGAGCCCAGGGAGTCAGTCTCAAACCCACCTTTTTATATATTAACCTAGACTTTCAAGTTAAGAATCAATAGGGTATTTAAGCTCAAGATAATAAGAATAAACACCAAATAACCAATGGTAAAAAAAGTGACCTGTCAAAACAAACTTTTTGTGTCACTGACTGGCTTCATGTTCACTTAGCCAACTTACCTTATCATCTACTTTAAGTAACAAACACATCTTTTGTGACAACTAGGACAGTAAAGTCTGAAAGAAGAAACTGGCGTATTAAACATTCAAATTCACCTTGTGGCCCAGGAGATGCCACCTTGGGGCCAGTGATCTCCAGGTTGGCTTGGAAGCGATGTACGTTTTCTGCTTGATTTGATTCTATCTTCTTCCCTGGAGTTTTTTTATGATCTCCTTTGGGCTTCTTTACCCGTTTGACCTGGAATGTGATCTAGGCAATAGAAACATGTTAGGGACAAATGAGACCAGTGACCAAATCTGTCAATGGCTGTGGATATTGGTGGCTTTAAGAAAAACCAGTCCTGGGCTAAGGTTAAGTTTTCTCCTTCAGTTTAATTCTTAAAGCTCTAAATCAAAAATGTTTAGTAAAATAAAAATAGTCACCTAGCCCTGAAGAGTGTAGAGAGGAAGCTGAAAGTTAAGATGTCTGAACTGGGTAGTTCCAAACCTACGGGCTTTGACTGTGGCCACACACCCATCCTATTTCCTCTGCTTCCCAGAAAAGCTAGTGACACAGTTACACGAAATGCTTCCTGCAGTACAATTCCAGTGTGAAGGCTGACTGGAGTGTGGACTAAAGTAGGGCCACATGTCCAGCAGAAACATCGCACTTTGAAAACTTAGGCCCCCCCGAAAGACCTGGGCTACGATCTGCGGAGAACTGAGTTGGCAACTCTTACCCATTCTGTTGCTTCGTCATCTTCACTTCTGCAGTCTCCATAGCAAGAGCTTCTGGCCACTCCGTCCTGGGGACCTTTCTTCAGTACCCGAATCCCCTGCAGGTCCAGACGCCGCCCTTTCATCTCTAGTGGTCCCCCAAAGCCTTCCAGGGGCCACGCCTGTTGAAATTCGTCCACCAAAGCCAAGATCTCTTCTGACATTTTTGTTTCATCTGAATTCTCTATCTCATCAGAACCATTGCTTTCTTCAACCACTGTACCTGCAATTCAAGTTCCAGCATGTTATTCAAAATTACATAGTATTCTTTCAAGTACTTGAGTGACTCCAACCTTGCTTTTTGAGAAAAATTTTGGCTCTGGTTAGAGGCACTTCTCTGGCCCACTTGCATAAAAATACCATTCGGCATCTTCAAAATTCCTGTAAAAATATCATCTTCATCATGTGCCTTTTGCCAACAGCCTGGCTGAGAACAATGGCAGCAGCTCGATGGCGGGCACTCAGCGTATGTCCCTAGTGAGCACGAGGACGGCTATTTCATGTATGTGTTTTTGCAAAAAAGACCAACTTGCCCAAGATAGAAGACACAGATGGCAAAGATGAGGTTTACTTATTTAATGGGGGATTCTTCAAGCTTTATTCAAACAGCACATAAAATACCATAGCTGCAGGTCCAGGCCATATAATCTAATTGCCCTAAGTGAATAACGTTTTGTTTAATGGGAAATTATCCTATTTCCACACAAAGGCTCCCATTTTCACTAATGGCTGATATAAGAACTAGCAGTATGCTAGTAATAAAACAGTAATTTTTTTCTAAAATGTTTATCAGGATACTACTTGTTATGTTGCTCAAGTTTCTTATGCAAAGACTCCCATGGATGCTTCTCAGCACAGTGGCCTAGGGAAGAGTCTCTCCCCGGGAAAGTCGGTGCGTTTCCCTTATCGTGCGGTGCAGACTGCACCACCGTACCCATTCTCTTCTACGCTTAGGTAACTAGGACGCTTCGGGAAAAATTACTAAGTTTCTTAATGCCTTCCTTCTAAAAAAATTCTTTACTACTCACGTTATTTTGAATTAGTGGCTGAACCCTATATTGTGTTTGATGAATGTTATCTCCAACCCTGTTTGGAAGTAGAGAGGGTATAAAAACAAATAAAATGAAACGCCTGCTTTTGTAGTATGTACCCACTGGCCAACCTGAGAGCTTGTGGCTGACTGCTCCCAAAACGCTAGTCCACGTTACCCCAGTTATCCCAGTGAGCTTCAATGGGTAATTCTGGCTTGTTCGGTGATTTAGAACATGGCGTTACAAAAGCCAGGGCCAGGAACCTCATATCCGTAGTGACCCATGTGGCCACTGTGAGTGATCTTTCTTAGAAAAGGGCAGCGTTGGTCTCTGAGGAGGCTCGGGGCGAGAAGGACGCCTCACTACCCTGCCTAAAAATAACCTGAAGCTTTGAGTCCTACTCACAGAAGATGCAGTGGCACCTCTAACCCAGGTGACGCCTGACTCCCATCCCCCATTCTATTCCAGAGAGTGGGAAGGTCTGTTGTCAGTACCACCACCAATCTCTGCTATCGTTCTTTGAAAAAGCTATAGGGCTCTTCTATTCATCACAAGTGAGTACAGAATATACTATTATTTTTTTAAGGAAGTTCTTCTGAATTTTCTGAATGAATCTGCTGGTTTCTACCGATGATGATGATGATGACGATGATGACGATGAAGAAGAAGAATGAGATCTGAAACAAGTTGTAAGTAAAATAGAAGCTTGCAAAAGCTTTTTTAAAAAGAATATTCAGATAAAAATGGTTGGTCACTTGCCTCAATTATGTGGCCAGTAGTGTAAGTAGTGTAGGACTGACAAAGAGTTTTAAGTTTTCAACATCTATCTTGCTACTATGTTCTGAATGTCTAACATTTTACCTGGCACAGAGCAGGCACAGAAGGAATCAATGGGAACGCAGAAATAATGTGCTTCGTGAGGTTCCTGAGAATCTGCCGCCCCTGCCCTTCCCGTGTCCCGCTGACACCTTCAACTCTAAGGGTTTCCTTGTCCTGTGTTAAAGTTTGGTCGGCTCGGCTGAATGAACGGTAAGCAACAGAAAGGCAGGCACGTCTCGGCGGGATCAGACGCACACTGTGCCATTTACAACTTTCTCAGTAACTAACCCAGGAAAGCAGCTGGACGGGGTTTCTACAGGCATCCCGAACAGCGACTCAGAGACATTCCAGGCCTCTGACTTGTAGCAACACTGTTGTCCCTCAGTATTGCTCATGTTGTTTGAGCTTCCTCTCCTTGCCTCTCCTATGGATACCATGGGATTCCTTGTACCTCGTCCTGGAACAGGAAAGGGTTTTCTGAAAAATTCAGCCACAGTGAAGAATATGGGTTTAAGGAAAAGTGGCTTTTGGCCAAAGAGAGACTGCAAGTAACTAATTCCCCAGTGCACAGTCGGAGCTGCACATGGATACTGTTGTTTGGAAGCCTTTTTTACTATTTAGAAAGCATTTATGTTGTTCAGCTGCAATGAGTTCCCCAAGGTTATGCTTCCCTGTGCCCTCACCATTAGGTAATATGTATCATGATTAATGTTTTCTGAGAAGAAAATAATCTTGAGTTTTCATTTGCACCAACAGTGCTCTTCCTTCTTTTAGGTGGGTCCAGACAGCAAGAGAAAACAGAATTCCATGAAGATAGTCTAGAAGAGCAAATAGGTAATCTTTCCTCTGCCAACACCGGTGAAAATATGTCAGGACTCCCTCCAATCAAACAGATGTGTACTTAGAAGATACTGTACATACATGCTTGTGAGGACTTTGGCTCATAAGCAGCCTGAGTCCAGAAGCAGCAGGGTCTCATGCCTATGTCTGCAGAAGTGACATTTACTTAGTTCCCACTATGTACCAGGCACTAAATAAATGTTTCCCTAAGTTATCTCATTTAAATACTCAAAAACTCTTTGGAATTTTTTTCTTTGATTATTTTTAAATTAAGAACATAAGAAAGGCTCAGGAAGGCCAAGTAAGTTGCCCAAGATTGAATAACTGGTATGTGGGAGAGCCAGGACATGACAGTATTTCTGACTACAAAATCTACACCCTCCCTTCCACATCTAAGGTTTACTGTGGAGGAACTCTGTACTGGATAATGACAAGTTAAAGCAGTGGTTTTCAAGCGTTACTCAGACACAGAATTTCCAGCAACCCTTAGCAAAATGAGAAAGGAAACAAAGACACACATATAGTTATACACACACACACGGACACATGTCTAGATACACTTCTGCGGCTGTGAGGCTGCCAAATGTCCATTTCTGAGAAAGACTCCCTTTACTCTGAGATTGTCTTTGTACCTTTATGACATCAAAATGTTCTTTGCTTTATATAATGGTGATAACAGATTCTAGTTTTCTTTTGAAAGATTTTATTTATCTATTTTTAGAGAGAGGGGAAGAGAGGGAGACAGAGAAGGAGAGAAACATTGATATGAGAGAGAAGCATCGATTGGCTGCCTCCTGCACATGCCCTGACTGGGGACCAAACCCACAACCCAGGCATGTGCCCTGACTGGGAACTGAACCGGCAACCTTTTGCTTTGCAGGATAACGCCCAACCGAGCCACGTTGGTCAGGGCAGATTCTAGTTTTCTTTTTAAATGACCTTGCCAATTAAAAAATGAAGTTCTGCATCAAACCTCTACTTCTGACAACTACAGGCACAGGACAGTTTATGGAATCAGAAGGCCTGAGAATAATTTAAATTATGCCACCTACTGAATAATTTGGGCAAGGTACCTAAGATCACTGGATCTCAATTTTCTCATCAGATGGGCTTAGTAATAAAATCCACAAGGTTAATACATAATTCATAGTCCTGTGTAAGTTATAAGTACCACAAAAAGGTAGTGATTACCGTGATATTTTTATAGTTACTTTTATAGAGAGGGTATTAATTTGCTCCCCCACATGCCTAAATTCTGGCAGTACCTTCTTCTAAATTTCCCCACATAGTGACACGTCCAAGAGGACTGTAGCTGTCTGTACACGTCAGCATGTTTGTACCAGCAGGCTTCCTAAGATGAGGTTATCGGAGACAGGAAAAGTATCCCTTTTTAATATAGTGTGTTATAATAAAAGCCAAAGCACAGACATAAAAGAATTTTTGTATTGTATTTTTGGAGGAAATTTTTAAAAACCACATGCAGTAAAGCCCATAAGAGTCATCATCATATTGCAGATTCAATTAGCTATCTGGAAAGGATCCTCCCTGGGAGACAGTCTGCACAGTGCTGTAGGGACCTGGAAAACACCCACCCAGGTCTCGGCCAGGGCCACGACACTGCGTCCTCAGTAGGGCGATGGACAGAGCTCTGTGAGGGACGTGGGGCTAAAGAATGATGCGAGCGCTACGTTACAGTCTGTCTGCCCCAATGACACATTCAGAGACCCGGGACACAACGAGCAAGACTTTGCTTGGGTTTTATTCTGAGTTACGCAAAGAACAAAGCCTCTAATTTGATAGTCATGTGTATTCTGGTCACTAGGGAGTTGTACTGCATTGGAATAGGGGCAGTTTCTATAAACTGAATAAACAACCCCTAACATTACAGTTGCATTTGTATTCATTGTGAATTTATCAAGCAACCTCACGATGTCCATTCGGTACTGTGGGTGCCTGATGCCAGAAGGAGACAGGAGTCTGCCCGATACCAGAGAGGAGCAGCTTCCTCGTGAAGGAACAAATTGGTTATCTGGTTTAAGATCCAATCTCCTTTGAGCTGGTAAATGGGAATCAGTTTCCTTAAAAGCCTAATAGTTTCTGGTAGAACTGATAAACTAATTTTCTAAACCTGCAAAGGTGAAAGTCACAACTTCTCCTTTGAGGTCTAGCTTGACTCTCTTAGACATCATTTTTATATACAATTCCACTTAGAAAGAAGCAAGATTTTGTAATTGCTAAATATTGGGTTGGCCAAAAAGTCTGCATGGTTTTTTCTGTAAAATAAAAGACATATATTTCATTTTCACCGATACCTTTACTGATTTGGATAGTTTGAGTATGTTGGCAATCTCCCACGTGGTATAACACTGATTGTTCTCAACGTCTAGATTTGATTGCTATCAACTTCAAGTGGTCTACCCGACCGTGGAGCATGGTCCAGCAAGAAATCTCCAGCACGAGAACTTCACAAACCACTTTTGACACGATCGATCAGTCATAAGGACCTTCTCCATACACTGCACAAATCTTTTTTTGTATCTCAGTTGTTTTTTATTTTTCTTGAAATAATAAAGCGTAATATGCTGAAAATGTTGCATATTTTCTTCCATTTTAACATTAAAATGGCTTCACAAAAACTCACTGATTTTAATTTTTTTTAATGCACGCTGATATGACAGCTGTCACAACACAATCTAACAAAGTTGTTTTGAATAAAGTTAAAGACAACTAACGCTACTAGAACTATCTTACGGAAAACACCAAATGAACTTTTTGGCCAACCCAATAGGTTAATCCAACCTACATATAGGAAGGCAAAGGCCACACTTTATTACTTTAAAAAATACTTACTGTACACAGGAATATAGTAATATAAGATGTGGTACATAAGAAGCTCACAGTCTGATGGGAGACAAGACATACAAGTGACTAACACTGTGTGACTTGGCCTGGGTAGAAAGTGCAAACATACGGCAAATGCAACAACCAAATGCTTGGAGTCCTTTGTGAATGTTTCACAGAGGAGGTGACATTTGAGCTGCATCTTGGAGCAGCACGGGAGTTGTCCAGGTAAAGGAGAGAGTACGCGAAGGCCACTCCCAGCCTGTGCAAAGACACGGAAGTTTGGAGCAGCACCGCACGTGAGGGGAATGCTCAGAGGCTGCACTCTCTGTCACACAGAGCACTAGCGGGCAGTTCAGTTCAAGACGAAATTGAGGGGTAAAATGTCATGTACCCCATTTTAAGACATTCGGACTCTCCCTATAAACAACAGAGAGCTGTTGAAACATGTAAATGTAGGCGACTTACCTGATCAGATCTGATTTTAGAAACAACTCTTTGGATACACAAGAAACCGGTGTATCTGCTTCTGCTTCAGCTTTTCAGCTTTTGTACCATTACATGTATCATCGCTCTCTTACTCTCATTCCCTCCCTCCCTCCCTCTCTCCTCACTCAGGCTGAAGGAAAAGGCCAGACAGTAAGGAACCTACTTATGAGGCCCCTGCAGTAGCCCAGGCAGAAACGAAGACCGTCTGAATGTAGGCAGGGGAGAAGGACAGATGAAGGTAAGATGCAACCAGTCTTAGGAAGCGACTGGATGTAGTGGTGCCTGGGTGAGCTGCGATGCCATTAACAGAAGAGGAATAGAGACCTTAGAAGCAGTTCAGGAAATGGGGTGAAAGTGAGGACAAGTTCAAGTTTGGATATATTAAGTCTGAAGCGCATGTGGCACATCCTGATAAAGAGAGCACTAAAAAAGGGGAAGTGAGATCTGGAGTTGTGGAAAAAATCTTAGCTGAAAAGAGAGAGTTGGAGTCACTGGTATACTCAAAGGCACGTGAAACACCGAGAGATAACACACAGAGGGATAAGAAAAAGAAGACCAAGGTTAAATAAAATACTGGGTAACTCAACAAATCAGGGGCAAAGTAACGAAGTGAAGGAAACTGAAAAAGATGTTCTGAAGACAGGAAGACAGCCAAGAGCAAGTGACAGAGGAGAATTTTAAGGAGTTGTGCATAGTTCCAAATGCAGTAAATTTTGGTTAAGTAGGATGAGTATTAAAATCAAGTCATTCATTTTGGCAGTTATGGAACTGACTCAAAATGTGGTCATACAAATGCAATTGGGGGGGCTGGTAGGTAAGCCCACTATTCCAAATCTTTAAATTTTACTGGGTTAGCATAAATACAACTTATCTTGCTTTGTTTTCAAGGACTTACTCAATAGACTAATAATACTAAAAAGAGTAGTACATAACCAGATCAAGTTTGTTCTAGCAAAAGACAGGGAGGCAGAGAAAAAAGAAAGGAGGATGAAGAGCACTTCCACCGTACAGCTCATCTTCTGCCTCACCATTTGAGGGCCCCCCTCATGAAACGACCACGGAATAAATGAGTAGCTGCTAAAAGAAGGAAACAGACTCTTGAGTAGAGAATAACCTAAGCTTAAATCTGAGAGTTGATTTTACCCCAGACGCACAGCTCAGGTCAAATCAACTTACTTTCCAGTCTAAGGACAGCTGAGTCCCCCCCTGAATTCTCAACAGAGAGTACAGGGTCCTCCTCTGTTCCTGTCTCAGAGGGCTCTTCTTCAGCAGCATCCAGTGACTGTGAGTTGTCAAAATATTTCTGTTTGTCATGGCTGTTGTCCAGGGTTTTCTCATGACAATCACCTCAATGACAAGAGACACAATACAGCACATTAGAAACATCTCTCTTCTGCAGCCCCACGGCTCAAGGTCCCCAAGCATCAGGAAGAGCAAAAAGGCAACAGTGTAGGTTTTTTTCCAGCAGAACATACAAAATCAGTGAGTGGGAGAGCCCAAAGGCAGATCATTACTGTGACTCAAGTTTAGCACTGAAGTCCAAGTTTTACCTGCCAGGCTATTATAAGAAGCAAGTATTTGGGGGGACAAACTGGAACAAAGATCATGTCCTAAGATCTCATTCCATTCATAATGAATGTGAAACAGTTCTTTGAAAGTCAAAAACACCATTAAAAAGTTTGCCTTCTACCTAAATCAATCTGGAGATAGATGAATTATAGCAGAGAAACGTAGCATTTTTTCATCCTAACTTAAAATGAAACATGTATCAAATGATAAAGGGTTATAAATGAAAAATCAAGGATTTAAAAGGGGACAGTGGTAGCAGAGAATCCATGTTTAAGACTGCAGTATCACAAAGAAAACCTTTTCTTTTGGAAAACAAGTTCTGGTCATGGACATAAATATTTGCCTAAGCACAAAATGCTGTATCTTGAATGTAATCATAGCTCTCTTTGATACTTTCTGGTATGTATAGGTGAGCCTGACCTCTTACAATTTTGCCAGAGTCGAGGAGCTTTGGTCCTATTAGGGACTGTGTTAACGTGGACGAAAAGCTACTATCCAGCCCCGCCCGATGGTCATTCTCTGCGTAGGGGTTGAGGCTGATGCGGCAGTGATCTGACTAGCTGAACAGGGCTTCTCTTCCTTGCTTATATCCCATGAGTACGCTGGCTGTGGATACATGTTCAGGGGAAGCCTACAACCTTCCCAATACAGGATGCTTCTTTGGGTGAGAGTGTGTAAGTAACTTCCCTTCTTTACCAGAACATTTAAAAATGCTCTAAAAGTTTACTATTAGAGAATGCTGTCTCAAAGAGATGTATGTTCCCAGTCAAGCTCTCTCTGCCGCTGTGGAAGTACAAGAAGTCTCTTTCTGGACTTGATGACTCCCTACAATTCCACAATTTAGGAAAGCACTTCTCAAGCCATTTCCCTTACTGTGCCTAGTGGACTCCAACCCTTGCCCAATTCACTGAGTTCAGAGAAATGGGACGACGGGCATGCGAAGTCACCTTCCATTTTCCAATTCTAAACTCTCACATGTCAGTGGTAGTTCTGTTTTATCACATATCTGAGGCCATCATATTCAACAAGGCTACGCTGAAACAGGATTCTGTCTGATGAGAGCTTTACCTCTCAAGAAACTTGGAAGCAACTTGGGGAGACGGTAAATACAAAGTAAGAAACAATAACGAGATAGAATTCTGTGCCAAATAGGACCTTCAGAGAATAAGCTTTCAGCAGGCAGATCTTGAATTCTGAAGAGGTAGGACTTAAAAAAGGGAAACCTAAGAAAGGAAGCCAATATTTTTGAGTCTGTTGCCTTCTTCTTCAACTTACTCCTCAAAAACACATAAAATATTTTCATTTTACAGATAAGGAAACTGATTCTCAGTGAAATTAAGTAACTTATTAGTAAGTGGCTGAGCGGGGATCTGAATTAGTTCTATCTTATTGCAAAGCCTTTTGGGTTTCCTCTAGTCAACATTACTGCTGTAGCAGAAAAAGTGAAGGCAGCAATCCAGGCAGGGAGGAACAATGTGTTCAGCAAAGCAGAAGAACAGGAATTCTCATTTGTGTTTGGTAGACAATGAGAAGGAAGGCGTGTGTGTGTTTACATGTGCCCCAAGAGGACTAACAGAAAAGAAGCCCCAACCAATAGTAGTCGCTTTCTTTCTCCAGATTCTCCTGTGAGAAGACAGAGGTTGCTAATTTGCTTCCGCTTCTGTTTTTGCCCCCTAGTATGTGCAGGTAAGTATGGGGAAACTAAACACAAGCGTATTAAAATAAGCAGAGCAATGACACGAACTCTCACACCCAGCTGCATAAAGTCTACTATGAAGAACGCCGTACTTCTCAGAGACAACTCTTGAGATACAGATAAGCGTGACTGCTGAAAGCAGAGAGGAAACAATGACAATGATGCTGAGAATTTTAAAATGTATGTTATTCCCAGTGCCTATCCTCTGCTTTCAGCTTTGGTGGTTTTGCTTCTAAAGCATTTTCACCATTAACACAGGTAGAATAAAACTTAATGTCACAAAAGCAAAGGTCAAATCTTTTAACACTGGAACCCAGTGAAATCCTAGCTGTTTTCTGCAGTTGACTTCGTCTTTCAACTTTTGTGTCTCTTTTTTTCTCTCCCACCCTCTTCCCATTACAAAACTTTAATTGGTTTCTTCTTTTTAAATATCTGCAGCATTTTAAAATGCTTTATAAGTAATTTGTAAGATATGATGGGCTTAAGTTCCCAAAGCTAAATAATCCTCTTGCACAATGCTCAAAACCCGGATACCCTTCTTGAGACAAACCTTGTGCATTCTAAGAATGTCTTGCCCTCCAACTGAGGAAATTTGGGCGAAATCTCTGATAGAGAGGGCAGAGTGGGGAATCAGGGAGAACCGGGGCAGTACAAAGAATAAGTTTATGTTCAGACACTTCTTGGGGGTAGGCAGGATCAAAATGAACAAGTGAAAACTATATGCCTTAAGAATAGAACTGTTAATGCTTTTCTTAGGATGATAGTTAAAAAAGACTGCTTTGGCATTCTGATATGATTACATAATTACCTCAACTAATAATAAAAGCCAAATTGCCTAATTTTAAATTACTCCTTCCAGTTGTCTGAGGAAGAACGGAAGCATTTCAGAAAGAAAGTTTCCATTCTTTGGACTACAGTACAGGTCTATTCCAGCTCAAAGGGGAACTTAAAAAGCTGCTTACATGGAAAAATATTACTTGTCTTTCCGCAGAGGTGGAGATGATATTCGTGTGAAAGAAACACAAGAAAATGTTGGCGAAGTAAAAGTGGAAAGACACCTATCTATACAGTAACATGTCATCTTCCATGCGTATTTCTTGCTGATGCAAAAATGAGGAGATTCTATAGCTAGACTGATCCTAAGAGGTATGATTTTTTTTTAGGGGTTTAAATGAAATACTTTAGATAACAAGGTCCCAGGTGAAAAGGGGAACACGTTTTCTGTGCTTAATGCTTTATACTTGGTTGTAAAGCATTTAGCACCTAATTCAAATCCTGGTGGTTTGGTTTTTCTTAGAAGTAAGAGACTCCAAGACAATACCAACTAAGAACTCTCCAAGGGGGCATTTCTGATTCTGGAACTGCTATGAGATCTTAGACATATCAACATCCTTTTCTGTGGTTAGAATATACATGCATAAATTCAGTTATTAATATTAACTTATCCTAAAAGGATGTTCTGGAAAACAACTAAATATTTAATACACTTGTCAAAGCATAAGTCTTTTAGAGATAAAAGCACAATTTATTCTGTGGCTACAGGTTTTCAGAGTAAACTAACTTCTCAGAAACTCCTATCATTTCTAAGGTTAAAGAAATCTCCTGTCTTCTCATATTAATTCTGTTTACAAAGGTTCAAGATTTATTTTCTAACTAGAGTTGGATAAGCATACTTACCTTCTGAATCTCAAGTTAGTAAGAGATTCCTGGTTGGGTAATTTAGGATCCTTTAGGACAGTTATACTAAAGAAATGCCACAAATAAAAAGAAAGGCATCAGAAATTGGAAGCGCCGAGTGACGAGAGCGCCGAGTGAAGCCAACAACAGGGTCATGGAGCACTGAGCACAGTGCGTAGGAGCACACGCTGGAAGCAGGCGAGTCAGTTCAAATCCTGTTTCTATGTTCTAGCTGTGCAGAGCAGGGCGAATTCTTTTTAACCTCTTTGTGTACCAGCGTCCTCATCTGAACACTGAGTGTACTAGCAGTATCCATTTCATTGGGTTATTGAGATTAAATCAGACCACTGCCTGGCACATGGCAAGCTGCTATTATTATTTATTGTCTCCCTGAAAACAAAGTAATGAGAAGTTATCCCAACATAGTCTCTATTCACAAAGGCCTTTTAGATAATAGCCCACTCAGAATCTTGAGTACAAGCAACTAGCTCTTAGAAGTTATCAAGGTATTCGCCTAATTTCAGCTTCCAGTGTGTGTGCGTGTAGAAGATGCTGGAGGCAATACAGAGTTCATTTCTGCCAGTCTCTCAGAAGTAAACTGCAATTATTTCTGATTATACCGTTTAGCATATCTAAATTCTAGATTAGTTAGTACTTTTAGAAATTAGCCTCACAGTCCACTATGTGCTCTTTGAAGGACATTTTGGCAGATGGCGTGAAATCACTGTCTTACAATATAAAAAAAAACTACAGATACCATATTCAGTGAAATCAACCTTACCTCTGCTACTCAGCAGTTCCCATTAGGCTGCTACTGTTTGTTCCTGTCTTCCGCCAAACCTTACCCCCCCTACCATACTTTCCCCCAAAACAGAACAAATAAGTATGATACTCCTGTGCTTCCCATTACACAATGAATTTCTAAGATGTAAATAATAATTGAACTGACTTGTAATGAGAACTAGAATTCAAATGTTGAAGGCAAAGTAACAAATGCTAAAACAATGAATATTATAAAAATATTCCGACTGTCCCTGTCTAATAGGATTATTTGTGGATTATACTCTAAAGTCTCCTTTTTTCTGCCTGCAGGCAAAGTTACTTTATGGGAGGCAATCTGGTACATTCAATGAAACATAAGGTAGCTGGGTGAGAAACACAGATAACACTGCCCTCTAAACAGACACGAGCGACGCTTCACAGTACATCCTTCTCCTTACCTTTCCGCTCAACCGCACTCAAGCTATGCAGCTCTAAAACTACTGTTTTTATACAGCTAACTCAGAAACACACTGCGTCTGTTTCATTTTATTATAATTTTAGCGACCTCATAATTTCATATCCATTTCTCTAGTAAGATAATCTGTCTTTTAGAAAAGGTAGTAAAAGAAATCATGAAGTGAACAAAAGTATATCTTTTAATTGCTCACCACTGCTCACCAAATTACTTTAAAATGTTACCAGGAAACTCTAACTGTGGGTGGCACATGGGGGCTTGGTACCACATGGAGTAACAGGAGGAAAGAAACTTTCCTGGGGGCAAAAGGAAAATGATTTCCATCTCTAGAGGTGGTGACAGAGTCCTGTATACCTCCTTCCAAGAGGAACATTCCATGGAATGAATTTAAAATCTGCCTCAACTGCAGCCTGACCATCTGAACTGGGGCAAATCAACTTACACCTCTGTGTCTAGGTTGTTTATCTGAAGTTTTGAAATGGACAGGTAAACTACTGTCCCACAAGAGGCTTCTTGGGCGACAATATTAATGAGACCACTGAGAACATAGGCCTACGGAACTCCTTGCATCTGGGTGAGACCTAGGTTGCTGAGGACTGTGTCCGAGACAAATGCGGTTGTCCCACCTCCTCTGCCCTACACTGTCCGTACTTAGGAAAGATGAGAGGTAATGGCTCCTCAGACTTGTTCTCATTCAGCAATTACTGCTGAAGGAAATTCTTTGCAGTTTTTAAAGAAATGGTTGTGCATTAACTGACCTTAAAAGTGCAATGTCGGGTAGGAAACAGACCATATTAAAGACTTGAAATCAGCAACCTCAGGATTACATAGGCATTTCCTCATAGTGAGGTGAATGAGTCAGAATCAAGTTTAAAAAAGAAACGAAGATAGAAAAGTATGATCTCAGATACAAGTAAGTGTATATATTTCCCTTCTACTGCATATTCTGGAGTCGAAATCTTCCCTGGGACACTCGGTTCACACATGGCAGGGAAACCTGCTTTGCCTAAGAATTCAGGGCTGCATCTGTCTTGGTTTCTGCAGACCGGGATTTCCTCCTCCTTTAAGAGGAGAACGAGGAGAACTGGCTGTAAATCTGACCTCTCTGTCATGCCATGTGGCCCTAAGTGACTAAGGCAAAGTCAGCGTCAGGTGAGACACAGACACCATGAAACATGGGGTGTGGAAGAAACAACCCCAGTGATGGAATCTAAGCTCTTGGGAGCTACACATCTTCCTCTAGAAACACAAACGGTTGGACTAGATGCCTAAACAAGGGAATTTAAACACTCGCTGGAAGTTTACTATGAAAGATGTGCCCATGCAAAAAAAAGTTAACTACCACAGCTATTATTATTACTAAATTTAAATCTCTGGCTTACTTCATCCTAGGGAAATTTATCTCAAGCAAGAATGCTGGGGAAACAAATCCAAAAGCTTTTCTCAGACTCACTGATGCACCATAAAGGTTTTTATGAGTATCAACAAGGGCCTTTATTTGCAACTGTTATTAAAAACTGTGTGGACAGAAGGTGGAAGATTACAAGCTATCTATTATAGGTGTCAGTGTCTAGTGGAGAAGTGAGACAAAGAAATTCCTTATCTCTTCTGTCTCCTACGGTATTGCAGCTATAGACCTTAACAGTTCTGCATTTGTATATGTATGTTGAGTGGTGGTTCGGTAAAAGCATTCTGGGTAAATAGTGGGTAGATAAAATTAATTACTCTTTATTACTAGGTATTTTCAGTAGTTCAAACTTGAAATATCATCAGCTATATGCCACTTACTTAATCCTACATGCTAGATTTTGGGGCCAGGGTATGAAGATGAAAAAAAGGATCAGCCCCGTTCACAAGGAGCTAGAGAATTCTTGTATACAGGAGATTTGTCTCGTGTACATGAGTAACTATAATAGCAAGTCACAGGAGCTGAAGGAGAGGCACAGGTGGGTAGACTGATTGGTTACACATTACTTGTAATTAAGCGATCAGGAACGGCACATGGCAGAAGTGGGCACTGAAAAATGGGTAAGATTAGGAATTTTATGGAGAGGGAAGCGGGTAAAATTATGGGGAACTGCTGCAGAAAACATAAGCAAACACATGGGACCAGGAAAGCAGGATGTATGTAGTAAAGAAAATAGGCTGTTCACAATAGCATTATTAAAAATCACAGTTTGGTACAATTTCCATTGACTTTGCAAAAGGTAGAATGATATTATAGTTCTTACATGGTAAGTGAGCTTAAATTCACCACATCGATTTGAGTCAACCACACACTCTTGCAGAGAATCAGCTTCACTCAATTCTTAATACTTGGTTGTAAGATGTACCTCTAGTTCAGGACTTTGAAACTAGTTTTAATTCTTACAAAAATAAATGGCGGTAAGCTACCTAGTAACATATATAATGCTATAAAAACTGAGTCTTTAAGACTGCGTGTTTTTTTTTTAAAGCAGGTATCTTCACTAATTCTTAATGAAGAGGGCGATAAAGCAAAGTCCTTAACTGCAAGTAGCACATGCTGGACAGTCCACAGGAGGGCAGCAAAAGGCAGGACTTCGCTTCCTTCAAAATTTGAACACCATGAAAACTGCTCTAAGTTACAATCTATAAATCTATAGAAATTTAGGTTGAAGAACACAGACTAAACAAGTTATAAAAGGGAATAAGATTTACGTAAATAGATGTTTTAAAAATACAAACATTGGGAAGACAACACAGGTTAATTCTCCCGTACACTGAACAGATATTCTAGCTCATGTAAATAGTTTGGAAATTCTCCCATTTTTTCCTCCAGTGGAGATACCTTTCAAATTGATATTATAGAGAAACTTGCATAAAATTCTAAGCATACCTAGATATTAAATTCTAACTTCTGTATAACATTTATTTGTAATTTCTAAAGTTCTGGGCCAACAATTTTAGTGGGCGTGCAACTCAGTGAATTAAGACCAGGGTGAGAAATGCTGGGTTTGATGTTTAATTACATTAGGTAAATATCAGTACCACTGTTAATGGCATACCTGTAAACATCTCATGAAAAGGAAGTCTAATAAATGTAACCTGCCATTGATCTTATGTTTTCTATTATAATAAAAATAATACTGAGTGAAGAATACTAAAAATAAAGTGAAATTATGCATATCAAAGACATAATAGAACAATGTAGACTATGAGATGTACCTTTTTAATCTGCAGGTTAGTGAAGTTGAAGGATGAGAGTACTTAGAAAATATTTTAGAGTAATAAACACTTGGAAAAATCCACTGTCATGAATGTTACAGATTCAATATTTTATTATTTTGCAATATCTATTATTAAAAATTATCCAATTTGGTCATTAGAGAAGATACTAATTATTACCTCATGAAGTTTCATTCTCTGTGACTTCATTTTTTCTAGTTAAAAAAGGTCTTTTTAAAAATGTTGAGCATTTCAGAGACCTTACTTAGATTTAAAAACATTGTAAGTTCATTAAACAGATTCCATTTACTTTAAAAAGGGCCAGATGTGTTGTTACTGAAGCATGAGTTTGTTAAAGCAACTCATTCAGGCGTATTTAGGTTAACTCAAGTTGTAAAATAACAAACCAGTAAATGTAGAAAAACAGTGTATATGGAGTCTGTCCAGAAAAAAGTCCAGCCATTCTTAATATAACAAGAACAGATTGCATGACACAGATGTAACCTGGCAGTCAAGGAGAGTGGACTAAAATGCGCATGTGTGGACAATGATGACTTCACTGTACTAGTCAATAGGGGCAGTAGACGCCATTGGGTGAGCACGTGTCCTGTGAGGCTGTCACATTCAACAACTGAGCAAGTGGAGCAACAAATCTGCACCAAATTTTGCATGAAGCTTGAACATTCCTCTACGGAAGCTATTCCGATGATTCAGAAGGCTTTCGGGAACGATGCAATGAGCGCTTCAAAGATGGCTGACAATCTGTTGAAAGCAACCCACGTTCTGGAAGGCCTGCAGCAAGCAAAACACCTGAGAATGTTGAACATGTATGGGCTGCAATCAACAAAGATGGGCAAGTGACACTGTGAGAACCAGAAGCTGACGTGGGGATTCCAAAAACTAACGTGTCTGAGATCTTGACACGCAGGACCTTAGCATGAAACGTGTCATGGCAAAATTCATACTGCAGCTCCTGCTACCAGAGCAGAAGGAACATCGTGCTGCACTTGCTAATGACTGGATTCAAACCACTACCAATGAACCAGATTTCCTCAAGAAGGTCATAACCAGAGATGACTCATTGGTCCATGGCTATGCGTATGTTCCTGCAACGAAGGCCCAGCTGTCCCAATAGAAGTCGCCTGGTTCTCCGCACCTGAAAGCGTGGCAAAGTTGCAGCAAGATCGAGGCCACGTTAAGTGTGTTTTTCCATTGGGAAGGTGCTGTCCATTATGAGCATGCCCCTCCAGGCCAAACAATTAATAAGGAGTTCTACCTCAATGTTCTTTGTTGGTTGAGAGATGCAGTATGATGAAAATGGCCACAGCTATGGGTAACTGGTGACTGGCAGCTTCATCACAACAATGGGTCTGCACATGCCTCATGTCTTGTTCAGAGTTTTTTGGCGAAACATGAAGTCATCCAGGTGACTCAGTCCCCCTACAGCCCAGATTTGGTGCCCTGTGACTTCTGGGTTCTCCCAAAACTAAAATCACCTCTAAAAGGGAAGAGATTTCAGACCGTTGATGACATTCAGGAAAATATGATGAGGCAGGTGATGGCAAGTGGGAGAACTGTGTGAGGTCCCAAGGTTCCTACTTTGATGGTAGGTCCCAAGACTGATGTGTCATGGTCCTATGTACATGTATGTTTCTTGTATCTTGTTCAATAAATGTCTGTATTTTTCACATTACATGGCTGGATACTTTCTGGACAGACCTCATATTTCAAAACTGGTGAAATAAAATATTTAATCAAAACCATAAGCACTACTTCTCTTTTGTAGTCAACTTGACAGTGGGCAATTAAAAAAATCAATCTATTAACTTTTCCTTCCCAGTCCTTGAAATGGTAGTGGCAATATAAAACTTCCTACAAAAGAGAAGGCTTTGGCTCTGGCTGGTGTGGCTCAGTGGACTGAGTGCTGGCCTGCAAGCCAAGGGGTCATCGGTCTGATTCCCAGTTAGGGCGCATGCCTGGGTTGCGGGCTGGGTCCCCAGTGGGTGGTGCATGTGAAAGGCAACCACACACTGATGTTTCTCTCACTCTCTTTCTCCCTCCCTTGCCCTCTCTCTAAAAATAAATAAATAAAATCTTTTTAAAAATTTAAAAAAAGAGAAGGCTTTATTAAATGGTAATCAAGAGAGAGAGATGATAAGCAGTTGCTATAAGACTTATGTACCTAACAAATGGCAGCCAATAAAATGATTCCTAGATTAATAAAAGTGTGGAAAAACTTTGAGCTAAGTAATTCAGTACTAATTGACACATTTTAGCTATACAGTCTTTACAAGTAGAAAAATTTTATGAGCATAGCGATTATTTATTTTTAAGCTGAATTAATCAGTATTCAAAGGTAATAGAATACATTACCTGTGCAGATATTCCAAGAAACATAAACTGAAAATTTATGTGAAAAATTCCAATTATATATGAAAAGCAATAAAATACTTGATGTTAACATACTGACTATAATTTTACCATTAAGTTCATATTACCCAAGCATTATATTACATATAGTTACTAGTATGAATCTTTAAAGAAAATAATTTGTGGGAGATTAACAACAGTGGCCAGAAAAATTATTTTAAAAAGGGTTTCCCAAGAGTACTTAAGTATTTTTGATCTTGAAAAGCTTATCTAAAAAGTCTTAATATGGTAGATTTTCAAAAAAGGGCGGATAAAGACAGTTTAAATCCTTGTGTAACTGATATCAATATGAATTCCTTGATTATTATATGGAGAAGGAATCGTGAGTCTTGTCCATCCTCTTGAAACCTTATACTGTCACAAGAAAAACTTCAGACCATAATACGTCAGACAAGAAAAATAACTTGTGAAGCTTCTTTCAATATTGCAAAACAAAAAAGCAAAAGCAGACAGATCATCTAAAGGTATAGAAATGTTAATCATTATCCAGAGACTTTTGTTCATTTTGTTTATTGAGCAGTTGCAATTGCTTAGGTTTTCAAATGTAAGTTCATGGTTTTTATAGTTTATTTCTTTCAAGTTTCAGCTTTCAAAGCTGGAACTCAGCAAAGCAACTGTGAATGAACAGGATTACTATGGAAACAAGTACAAAAAACACTGTCAGAGAAAAATTCAATACTGAAATTAATCCAGTACCATCAATGAGTTTTTAAACATAGAAAATGCTACAACACTCTTTATTTAGGGGCTAACAGATGTTAGATTCTTTTCTAAACTCGTTCATTACAATGTGAAAAAGGGCTACATTTTAAAAATTATTAATTAATGAGTTCTTTCTAAAAGAACTAAAAAAGTATTCCCACTTCCCAATTATTTTCTTTTAATATTATTGTATTGGATCCAATAATATTCTTTGGATAATCTGGACTATCAGACACTACAGCTCCAAGGCAGGTCTGTTTCAAGTTAGTAGTACCTTGGGCTAGTTGAGGTTATATTCTGGGAAAAAATTTCAGGACAAATGAATTTCCTATCTTGACATGAGTAACATAAAATAGGAATCAATTTCAAGAAACAAATACTGATGGCATTTTTATACACCAACAATGAACTATGAGAAAGAGAAACTACGAAAAAAAATCCCATTTACTATAACAACAAAAAAATAAAGTACCTTGGAATAAATTTAACCAAGGAGGTAAAAGACCTGTATTTGGAAAACTTAAACACTTAAAGAAGTTGAAGGAAGATACAAATAAATGGAAGTATATACCCTGTTAATGGGCTGGAAGAATTAACATCATTAAAATATCCATACTACCCAAAGAAATCTATAGGTTCATCACAATTCCTATTAAAATACCAGTGGCATATTTCACAGATCTAGAACAAATACTTCAAAAATTTATAAGGAACCAAAAAAGACCCCGAATAGCCTCGGCAATCTTGAGAAAGAAGAGCAAAGTTGGGTGATCACAATACCTGATATCAAACTATACTACAAGGCTACTGCAATCAAAACAGTCTTGTACTGGCATAAGAGCAGGCACATAGATCAATGGAACAGAATAGAGGGCCCAGAAATAAATCCATGTCTCTATAGTCAATTAATATCTGACAAAGGGGGCACGAGCATACAATGGAGTAGAGACAGCCTCTTCAATAAATAGTGTTGGGAGAACTGGACTGATACATGCAAAATAAAAAAGAAACAAGACCACTAACTCACACCACACACCAGAATAAACCCAAAATGGGTAAAAGACTTAAATTTAAGTCATGATACCATAAAAGTCCTACTGGAAAACTTAGGCAGTAAAATTACAGATATCCCATGTAGTAATATTTTTGCCAATACATCTCCTAGAGCAAGGGAAATAAAGGGAAAAAAATAAACAAATGGGACTTCATCAAAGTAAGCTTCTGCACAGCTATAGAAACCATCATCAAAATAACAAGAGAACTGACTGTATGGGAGAACATATTTGTCAATGATACAAAAGACAAGTGTTTAATCTCCAAAATATATAAAGAACTCATTTGCCTCAACACTAGGAACATAGACAAGCCAATTAAAAAATGGGCAAAGGACCTGAATAGACACTTCTCAAAAGAGAACATACAAATGGCCCATAGACATATGAAAAGATGCTCAACATCACTGGTCATTAGAGAGATGCAAATTAAAACCACAATGAGATATCACTACATACCAGTCAGAATGGCCATCATTAACGAATCAACAAACAAGCACTGGTGAGGATGCAGAGAAAAGGGAACCCTAGTACACTGTTGGTGGGAATGCAAACTGGTGCAGGCACTGTGGAAAACAGTATGCAATTTCCTTAAAAAACTAAAAATGGATCTGCCTTTTGACCCAGTGATTCCACTGCTGGAAATACACCCTAAGAATCTAGAAACAGTAATTCAAAAGACGCTGCGCCCCCATGTCCATAGCAACACTACTGACAATGGCCAAGTGCTGGAAATAGATCGAAAAACCGCGGTAAATGTACACAATGGAATACTACACAGCAGAAAGAAAGAGGAAGGAATTCCTACCTTTTGCGACAGCATGGATGGAACTGGAGACTATTACACTAAGTGAAATAAGCCAGTCAATAAAAGACAAATGCCATATGATCTAACTTATAAGAGGAATCTAGTGAGCAAAATAAACTAACAAGCAAAATAGAACCAGAGGCATGGCAAGAAGGGAAAGGGCTTAGTCAAAGAACATGTATGAATGACCCATGGACATGGACAATGGGGTGGGGATGGACTGTGGGAACGGTGGCGGGCTGGGTGGAGGAGGGCAAAGGGGGGAAAATTGGGACAACTGTAATGGAATAAACAAAAATTAAAAAAATAAAAGTGCATCTTAATAAAAAAAAAGAAGCAAATACTAAACAAAAGCATGTAACACTAATACTAAGGAAAAGGCTTTTTAGAAAAAGGACATTATATACTTTCAAAACCTCCTTCCCAGTAACAGAAACAAATCAAGAGAGGAGGGAGATGACGGTAAGTAAAGAAAATAAAAGACTATTAATATATAAGCAGCTCAATGGAAAAAGTTAAACTTGTTTACAAGGCTGTGCTTAGGTAAACTACAGAACATTTTCCAGGATGCAGTAAGAAAATAAAGATCTGCCCTGGCTGGTGTGACTCAGTGGACTGAGTGCTGGGCTGTGAACCAAAGGGTCACTGGTTCGATTCCCAGTCAGGGCACATGCCTGGGTTGCAGGCCAGGTTCCTAGCAGGGGCTATGCAAGAAGCAACCACAGTGAAGCTTCTCTCCCTCTCTTCCTCCGTTCCCCTCTCTCTCAAAATAAATGTATAACATCTTAAAAAAAAAAAAAAAAGAAAGAAAAGATCCATAACTTGCACTGTGAAAGCTCTGAATACTTTGTATACATTATGCATTTCTACTTACTTTTACCCAACACCTGTAAGAATCTCATCTAATCCTCCCTATAGGTATATGAGATAGACTTTTATTGTCTTTCCTTTTAGAGAGGAGGACACAAGTTTCTTTACTGGGCTGACTCTAGCATCAGGCACTCCACTCCACTGCTTTGCTAAAGCGTGGTCTTTGACCGTCAGAATTCTCGCAAGACCTTACGCTGTGCTCAGCATCGCTCCACAACTAAGTTATGGAGTTATGGTGCTGAGAGATTTTTGGTTCTTCACTAAAAACTAGTCTCTGATATTTTTTAAAAATGTAAGCACTAAATACAGCCTGTGACTGCATTGCAATCCTGAGGCACTCTAGTACAGGGAGTCAGGAAAACCAGTTTTGGGTGCCAAATCTACCAGGAATTCCTGATTATCTTTTAGGTAAGTCACTTAACCAAGTGGGCGTCACTTTTTGTTTTTTAGTATCTGAAGTGAAGGAGCTGAACAGATAGCCCCAGGCTTGAATATTACAATCAAATTCAACCATTAGTGGAGCACCACTGTGTGCTCTACAATGGCAAGCTGCTGGGGATCCACACACATGTAAACCGTAACTCATAATTCAAGTGAAACTCATTTTTTCTCTTGTAGTGAAGATTAAACAAACATCATGGAACTCTGAGAGAGTTCTAACTGATGAATTTACAATAGTTCAGATATTAACTCAAATATTTTGACGAAGGTGGACACACCTTTGCACACATGCATATGTACACATTGCATAGTAGCTTTGGAAGAAAGTGGATGAATGCAAAGAGATACCACTAATGCCAGGGACTCTTTAAAGGTGAGGAAAGGTTTCGAACCCCTTTACTGGAAGGCAAGGGGCTGTATTTCCGTGCATGAGCACAGAGAAACTGTTTCAAATCTCACCACACAGTTTGAATTCATGGACAGAAAAAATATCCCTAACCATAAGTATCAGTTGCTATAAAACATCAGAGACTTGGGGAAAAGGAAAAAAAAAACCTCACAGCCTACCAATCCCAGCTGAATGTACTTTAGTCAGCCTTTCTCAACTAGGGTTCTGAGAGAGAATTAAGCCTAACACCCTGCAGCATCTGTATAGTGAGAAATAAGTAACTTCTTTCCTATGTATCTAGAATTATACTAGTTATACACTGTCCTTTGGAAAAACTGAGAAAGTCATTTTCTGTGTTGTTGATCAGAATAGGAATTCTGGTTGAACTCATGATTTTGCCAGCACTTAACAGCTGCTTACCACTGCAAACGGAAGAGGTGATGTTGTACAGAAAAGGATAAAACTGCATACAGCGAATCAACTTCAGGCTGCTTTCACACTCTGGGCATTTGGTAGTTAATTTCAAAGCCTGTCTAAAGGCCTCAAGTGCCCCACTGATATTCTTCAGAGCAAGGTAAGCATTTCCCAGGCTCAAAAAGGTCAGGGGCTGAAAAAAAAATCAGCAAAATGTTAATGAATTAATATTATCTGAGAATTACCAAACCTTTACATTATAGGTCTTTTGGCTTTTATTTTTTAGGTTACCCCATAAAAATTAATGGCTAACTACCCACTTGACTTTCACCAGCTATTTCTAAACTGTATAACACAAATATAAATTTGTCTTTTACCTTTTTCCTAAGATAAAAAGTACATAAAGTGTATAATGTACACTGGTATTAAGTGTATAGATCAATGAATTTTATATATATAAATTATCTCATCTTAAGATATAAAAACAAAACATTCGGAATGTTCCTAGTGCCCCAAGAGGGTCCCTGGGGCAAAGTCAACCCCAATCCCAGAGGTAACCACTGTTGTGACTTCTATAGATTAGCTTCGCCTGTTCTTGAACTTCATGTAAACAGACTCAAACAGCATGTTGTCTTATGTGTATATACAATATATACCCTTTTGTAGCTTCTTTCACTCAACACAAAACTAAGATACAAGAAATTGAATGTTTTTGTGTATCAGTAGTTAATTCTTTTCAAAGCAATGTGTAATGTTGCATCATGTGGATACAGTACTACAGCGTGTTCATCTGTTCTCTTACTGATCTAGGCATCTGAGCTAGGTATCCAGTTTTTGGCTATTATGAATAAAGCTACTATCAATATTCTTGTAAAGGTCTTTTATTGATAGCCGTTACGTACTCATTTTCCTTGGGTATACACTTAGCAGTGGTTCTTAAGGAGGAGCATACACTCCGTGTTAGGAGATACAACCAAATAGTTTTCCAAAGTGGAGGTACAGATTTATACTCCTACCTGCTGGTATGAGAATTTGCTCACTGGGTCAGTCTTTTTAAATAAGCTGTTTTAGTAAGATGAAGTAGCATCTCACTGTGGTTTTAATCTGCATTTCCTTAATTAGGAATGATGTTAAACGTTTTTTCATGTGCTTATTGGCCATTAGATATCCTCATTTCTGAAGTGCCTGGTGTTTTCCCCATTTGGAAAAATGGGTTGCCTTTTCCTCATTGACGTGAAGAACTTCACACACACACTCATACACACAAGATAAAGACCTTTGTTAAAAATATTTAGCACAAATATCTTCTCCCAGTCTGTAGTTTTCCTTTTCACTCTCTTAATGGTGTCTTTCGACGAATAGAAATTCTTAATTTTAATGAAGTTTAGTTTATATATTTTTCTTTAATTATAGTTAGTGGTTTTTGAAATCTTTGCCTAATGTAAGGTCATGAAGATGTTCTATTTTTTTTTTTAATCAAGAAGTTTTATTGTTTTACTTTTTACATTTTGGTACATGATCCACCTTAAATTAATTTCATGTACATTGTGAGGTAGGAGTAAAGGTTCGTTTCGTTTTCCTTCGGGGTTGTCCAAGTATTCCAGCAACACTAATTAAAAACCAAAAGCCTCCCCCGCGGACACCCACATGGAACTGCAGATGTGCCTTTGTCATAATCAGGTGACCATATACACGGGGGCCTAGTTCTAACTTCTCCACTGCTGTTCCGTCATACATTCGGGTGTATCTGGGCCAATACCATACGCACGTCATCACAACCAGTCCTCAGGTCTAGTGATGTAAGCCTTCCAACTCTGGTTTTCTCCCTCTCACTCCAAATTATTTTGGCTATTCTAGACCCATTCCTATTTAGATTTTAGAGTGAACTACCAATTTACACACATATGTACATGCAATTGCTGAGAAGAAAAAATATCTATGAAGTGAATCTATAAATCAGTTTGGAGAGAACTTACATCTCAATATTGAATCTTCCAATTCATGAACATGAGGTGTATCTCCACTTACTTAGGTCTTTTTCCTCTTATCAATGATTTGTAATCAGTACAGAAACTGATTACATCTTCCTTTAGATTATTTCTAGATATCAGATTTTTTGATGCTATTATAAATAGTTTTTGTATTCTATTTTCCAATTGTTTGTTGGGACTTTGTTTTTAAAAGCAGCCCAAAGTATTTAGTTTAGGTTGTTTTAGCTGAAATATACCTATGCTTAGAATTTTTGTAATTTGCTTGTATACACACCATTCATTTTACACTTACTTTATGATTAAAAATATTTTAAAAGATGTAAGAATGTTTTATTCTCAAATTGTACTATATATGCCTATGAAACGCAACACCTATGATTTACCCAACTACTTGCTTTTGATTCAGGCGGTTAGGTCATCAAAAATGTCTCATGTAACAAAGCCAAGGTGTGCAAAATCCGCAGATTAAAGAGGCCTAATCCAAGCAGGTTTCAAATTACATGTACAGTATTACTTAGGGACTCACTGTCAGATTCAAAATGAAATCTCACACCTTGACTTCAAAACTGCCTGTATGCTCTGCATGAGAAAGCCGTGTTGTGACTCCTGTCCTGTCCAGAGTGATGGCGGTGCAAATACCGCGTATTGAGACAAACTAGTAAGCATTTTGGAAAAAGTGATAAATTTTCATCAACGCTTCCAGAAAATAACGACTGAATATTTACTGATATTTCAGACACTGTTTTAGATACTGGGGATCCAACGGAAAGGAAGAAAGATAAATCCCTGCCCTTGTGGATCATACAGTCTAGTGTTACACTACTGTGAAGAAAGTATGATGGAGAAAAGTACAGCAGGAAAGAGACACAAGCAATACTAGAGTGGGGGAGTGCCACTGTAAATAGAGAAGTTAGTACTTGTAAAACATTTTAAGCATATGGAGGAGCGTGCTTTGAAGCAATCTTGGTGGGAGGGTGAAGTATTCCAAGCAGAGAGAACAGTGCAAAGGCCCCAGCGGGAGCATGGCCAGCACATTCAAGGCAATGTAAGGAAGCAAGTAAGGCCAAACAGAATGAGCAAAGGATTGATCTCACGGAGTTGAGGTCAAAAAAGAAACAAGGTAACGCAGGACTTCTACACCATTATAAATTTTTGTCTTTTATGGTATGTTACATGGAGAACTGTTGCAGAGATTTGAAGACACAAGTGACATTTACTTATTATTATTATTTTTTTTTACTAAGGATCTGACTGTTGCTATATTGTGAATAGACTGTAGGGGGACAAATGCCAAAAGCAGAGAAGCAAGGTAGGAGGCTGCTGAAATGAGTCCCAGATAAAGATAATGGTGGTTTAGATTAGAGAGCAGTAGAGATATTGATAAATAGTGAAATCCTAGGTATATTGTGAAAATAGAATCAGCAAGGTTAGCTAATGGACTGAATTTGCCCTGAGAGAAGGAGAAAGGTTATCCACGAGGCTCCAAGTTTCTGTCCTGAGCAACAGGCTTTACTGTTTCCTTAAACGGGGAAGACAGAGAAGAACAAGCTGGAACAATGTTAAGAAGCTTAGTTTTTTAGTGTGTTTCAGACATTGAAGTGGAGATGTCAAGTAAGCAAGCCGTTGCATAAAGGAGTCTGGAGTTCAGAGCAAAGGTGACAGACGATTCAACAGGGAAAGGACAGTGCTCTCAAGATACAGTACTGGTACAACTGCTATCAATGGGTGAGAGCTCTGATGAATAACCTTTGATCCCTACCTCACATCACAGAGAACACTCAACTTGAAATGGATCATAAACCTAAATGTACAACCTAAAACTATAAAACATCTAGAAGACAATACAGGACAAGGTCTTTCTATATTCGAGAGTTAACAATTTAAAGACAAATCACAGAAAACACAAACAAAACAGAACTAATTTTTTCAAACTTCTTACGGAGAAGTTAAGTTTCTCCTACGGAGAAACCAAACAATAGAAATAAAAAGAGAAAAGATAGACAAATTTAAGGGTAATTTTTAAAAGCTAAGACAAAAAAGCATAGATAATATTTTTAACATAACAGATGGAGTTGAAGACTATTGTATAAGAGTTCACATACAATTAAACAACTAAATTTTAACAAAATGAGCAAAATGCATACATGAACTTTTACTTTAAAACTTAAAAGTTAAAGAAATTTATATTACAACAGAGAAGTGCCAATTTTAAAAGTAAACTTGTGTTACAAACATAATTCAGAGGCAGTGTGACATAGCTAAAGGTGTGAGCCCTGTGGCCTCTCTCCCTGAGCTCCAATCTAAGCTCTGACATGTGGCAAATCTGCTGGAGTTTCTCTCTCTATCAAATGGGTAAATCCTATCTCATAGGGCTGCTGTGAGAATTCGGTCAGTTATTCCATGTAAAGGGCTCACCATGGTTCTGGTTCCAGACCAAAATCAACAAAAGTTAGCATTTATTTTAAGTGCCCAATTCTGGTGAAGATACAGGTGAAATGGGTATTTTTAGACCTTGGTTATGGCAATGTATATTGGCCCAAATCTGTTGGTGGATTTTTTTGTATTTTGTATCATAGTCATGAAAATATTCATTCTCTTTTTAGTAATTCCAGTGCTAGCCATCTTTATTAAGAAAATTATCTGGAATACAGAAAAGGCCTTACAGAGCAAACCATATTGATAACAGCTAAGCACTATCGGTAACCTAAATATCCAACAACACAGCAGTGAGCGGGGACATACCAATCCATTGCATCTTTACACAACAACCATTTAAGGTGATGGCTACAAAAACTATGAAGTAGTAAGTTATTTTTATGTAATACATTTTAAAGATCACCAGTAAAGCTGAGTTGCAATACTATGAAATATTTACATAGAAGAAAAGCTTAACAAGGAAATACTTCCAAATATTGGCAGCTACGGATGAGGTACCGAATAAAGTTTATTTGGGGTATCTACTCTGAATCACCGATTTATCTTTTTATTCTTGTTTCAGTACACAGTTTTTAACAACTGAAATTTTAGTGTAACATTCAAATGTATGAAGGCGAGCAATCTGCAAAGGAGCTCCTTTTCCAGAAAACCCTGCCTAATTGCCTTGGCGCGGAGCAGTAGAAAGTGAAAAGCATCAAGGGGAATACAGATGTACTCAACCTTCCATCTGGGAACCCAACCTTCCTCACATCCCATACACAGCGTTTGTTCCATGTTTCCACCACGCCTGGCACATAGTAAATATTCAGTAAATATTGGATGTACTTCTTTAGCAACTCGACCTGTTGAATAGTATAGCGACTGTAAACTTTTGCTTAAAATCCAGCTACGAATTTGTGTATTTTAAAGGACACTCTTAATAGGAAATATTTTCTCCTCATACTTAAAAAATTACTTCAGAGTATCTCAAATAAACCTACATCATTCATGCACACTTCTTCTAAAAGTTTCTTTGGATAGAAAACTTATAAACTTTTAGATACCAGGTATAAAAGCTATTTAATTGTACATTTATTCTAACTGTATTTCATCAGACCTAAGATGTCATCATGTCATCAATGGTAACATGTATCCTTATTTCAGAGATGCCAAAATATGATTTAAAAAGAAAGGAAGTGGTATCTTAGAAACTATGAAACAAATTAAGTGACTGCGGAGCAGCGATGTAAACCCACGGACTGCACGTGGGAGGTTCAAGGCATGCACACCAACCCACCTGCCCTTCCCAACCCACCTTTCACCCGTGCTCTGGCCTGCTTGGTATAAAGATACCTGTAAATTCAAGTTGTCAAACAGCATGATATTAAGCAGCGTGCATGTTGTGATGAGTCGGATAAAGGAAAACCGGATGTTTCAGAATAACATAAAAATAGTGGCAGTATATTTTTAGCAGCTATGTCATTCCTATTTAAATGTAATTTGCTAAAAGATATTTAACTGTATAATCACCCATTTCACTTATTTAAAATAAACAAACATATCAAAATTAAAACAAAATATGTTTCATGTGCTCTCAAAATACACACATTCTACTCTGAACCTGAGTTACCCACACAGCACATGTAGCTACAAAGGAGCATAAAACCTTACCTCAGAGCTATTGATGGCCAAAGCTTGGAGCAGCAGCTTAGCAGCATCAAGATGAAGGCCATAGTGAATCAAAAGGTTGGCCAGGTTCACAAGAGGAATGTCCTGGTATTGAAGCGGAGCCAAATTCAAAGCTCTCTGAAGACAAGCAATAGCAAAGGTGCTATTTCCTACCGCTCTCCAGTAGAGTCCAGCTTCGTTGAGTATCAGCCAGACGGGAGCGTTTGGCTGGAAAACCCCCAAACACTTCGCTTAGTACAAGAACATAGTACTTGTTCTAAAAAGGATGTTCAATATATGCATTTCAATTTTTAATTACAATTACTAATCACTTAAACTTCAGATGTCTGAAGTAAGTGACTCACCTTATTAATAGCGTGAAATAAGAAAGACCCAATTTCTTCTTCTGGGATAGTATAGTTATTAATACGGGAAAGCAGAATCTGGAAACAACAAAAGGAGGACTGACTCAATTGAAAATAGCAGGGAAGACATTTGAAAAGAATTTCTACAGATAGCAGTCTCTACCTGAGCTCCTCAGGAACAGCCAATTTGAACAGATATTTATAATTACATAACATGAGGTCACAGACATACCAACAGGTGTGGACCTGCTCACATGTATGCCCTAGTTTCCTATAATTAAAAAAGCTGAAAGATACATACCCCATATACATATTAAGGTGACCTGCCATACCCCGTTAAAGCCAACTTAAGTGTCCAGAACCAAATGAGAAATTGTTCAGGAGACAAGAGCAGGCACCCCCTGTTGCAACAAAGATCTACCTTTTCCAGCTGGAAAAGCACCTGACCCTAAATTATCTAGGTTCTTCCAGCGTGGATGTAACTGTGAGCAACTCTAGGACAGGTGTCATGTCTATCTGTCTTTGTATTCCTAGCACTCCAAACAATGCCCAGCACATATTTTTTTTGCCTCAGTACATGTTTGTCGAATTTAAGTAGTAACTGTTCACAGTTTTAAAATTAAGTTTAAAAGGAGGTTGTCGCGACAGTCCGTTTTCTTTGTTAAAAGGTTATTTTTTCATTTGTACCTATGAAATGGAAGGTCATATAGAATTTATACTCAGTAATAAAACATTCCTAGTTACACACAACTAACAGAATTAAAGAAAACAACATGACAGAACTTATTTGTGACAATCTTTGCAAAGTGGTCATCAAATTCATGCAAATCCCTAAGGACCTCATATAAGCCCGAAGCAGGGATGATCAGACCAGGGAAAGAGGGTCTTCAAGCTCTCCATTCACACTAATGTCGGAAGGCTAGGGGACGCAGGGCTAAACTGAGTGGGCTCAAGGGCCCCATCAGGAGACGGAGCGCTGCGTTACTCATCTCGTAGCCCTCTCGGTGGGAGGGAGTGTTCAGGGGGGTCTACACAAACAGCACCCCAAGGGACACCTTCCTGCCACCCTTTCAACATCACTGAGTTCTCAAGGGTTTCAACAATTCTTTAACTCTATCCTTCAGTTTCATCAAGGGAAAGCTCAACCACTGCCTCCTGTCACATTTTTGTTCCACCTAAGGGGCTTGGAAGTCACCCAGAATGGACGGCAATAAACACCAGCCTAAGTGAGCCTTACTTTGCGTGCATGGTCATCTGGCATTTTGGCTTTCAGATCCATGCGCACCTCTAATTCTTTGACTAAGTAGGACAGAGTCTGGCTTTTTTTGAAGTCAGTTATGGAACAGTCAGGGGTTTGGGCCTCTTCTTCTGAAGAATAATCATCACTGTTGAGTTCGTGGATCCTGGCACAAGAAAAAGGAACAAGATTCACATTTTCAAAGTTTGGGTGATGTCAAGATAAAGACTTAACCTTTCAAGTCCAAGGCTGGTGCTCTCAAAGAACTGCCAGATGACAATCATGCCGATTCAAGTGCTTTGCCAAATCCATCAGCACTTGCCTGAGTCCTTTGTTTTCCGGAGGCAGAAAGTACGTTGGCAACTGTCCACCAACAGGGACTCTCGGGTAGCTTTCTGCACAATCCGCTCTTTTAGGCCAAAGCATATCCTGTTTGTCCTAATAAAGAAAGAATGTTTCTCATCAATTTCTTTGGACTTGGTATTTCAAGATGCATAATGAACTTTTAAAAGAACATGAATATACTAGGATAACTAAGCAATAATTTAGTTATTTTAAGATAAATGTAGACATTGTGGTTGATTGTATAATATTCCTTCTGCTGCAGATTATTAGTCCAAGTCAGTAATTCTACCTGCATTACCACATAGTGGTTCAGGGTTGGGCAGGCCTAAGTCAGGTGAGCCAATGAAACCCAAGGAGAGGCTTGCTTGGGGCTTCTGGGAAAGAAAAGCCAGCCTTAGTTTCTTAGGCCACATAGGAACAAAATGGTTGTTGCTCTAGTTGCTGCTGACTGTCAGGCTGTAGGATGAAAACCAGTACCGTGATGGCAAATTTAAGAAGATGAAATACATGGGTCACTGGTGACATCCCTGAGCCACTGAATCAACCAAACCGAAATTATACCTTATCTCTGGACTTCCTGTAATGAGGAGAATTTTCTCTTGTTGAAGCCAATTTGAGGTGAAGTTTGTGATTTGTACCTGAAAGTATACATATTCTTATAAAACTGACACAGAAAACTATTTTTCCCTGAACATTTCTTTGCCAATGCCAAAGTTTAACAATTGCTTTTGATTTCTAAAATGTAGACTTTTTCTAAATATAAAAGCTTGCTAAACTTATATCCTGATGCTGTCAAACTATGGTAAATTTATTTCACATATAATTAAGTCTAAGTGGCTATATTAATTTTGTTAGAATACAAATTCTGAAAATTTAATAGTGAATAAAAAAATATATGATTTCTGGTATTTCCACTGACTACCATACAGTTACTTCTTAGCTTAGGAGTGCACCTTTATTAACATGTTTATTATCCGCGTCTTCTGCTAGAATGTAAGCTCCAGCAGAGCAAGGAATTTGTGTACCATTGTCATAGTACCAGCCTGGCACACAGTTGGGAGCTCAATAAAAGGATGCTGATCAAAAGCGTGTATCCAGGTAAATACTTAGGTCAAGTCTACACACTTGTTAGGGCTGGTAACTGTACTCAGAGCTCAAAGCCTGAACAGAAATCAGAAAGTCAATCTGCCCCATTTGACTGCAAAGAAGTCAGGGCAGACCCAGTGTCTTACTTATCTACTACCTAGCTGAATGCCTGCCATTTAGTAGAAGTTTAGTAAGTGCTGACCTGAGCTGAACTGTGCTGAACTGTGATTGGGGCCATATTAATCAGTGAGGTTGAGAGCCACTGCCTTAAAGGAGCTTGTCTGTTTGAGAAAACTCCTTCACTACCCTCTGTTAACTTACCCTATATGCATCAGAGTCCCTGCCCCATATCCAGAGAATAGAATGGGCTACAGGAGAAGCCTTGACCAAATCACTGATGTCACTCTGATTTGCTGGAACATCAAAGTTCACAGACATCATACTGGAGGTTGATGAATCTTCACCAAACTGGGAAATGAAAAGTTCAATTAAATTAAAAGTAAAAAGGAGTTGTAACTAATATTTAAACCAAGACATTTAGTGAACACTCAAAATTAGTATGAAATCAGAACTTTTAATAATTTTCAGAGCTATGTTCCAACAGTATTCTCTCATAGATAATGATGCATAGTCAGCAACTTTCCATCAACTATGCCACTGGGTTGTTCTCCCGTCCTGTTACTTCTTTCGATGATTGAGTCTATTTTAGGTTTAACAATGAGCTGATTTAGAGGTCTGGTTCATTATTTCACTCCTCTACCTAGACTGAAACGATCACTACTCTATAAAATTAACGTTCTATGGGTTAAAGCACAGAGTTTAATATAGAGTTTTACATTAAGAGTTTAATATAGTTGTCATTTAGGCCTTATAGACTATTGTACAATCAATTCCAAATATATATATAGCCTTTCTCCAAACAAAGGTAAAACAATGTTTGATGTTCTCATAAGACTGGACAGTTCTAAAACTTTGTTAGATAAGAGAATGGGGCCAAGATAGGACAGGGTAGGAGACGTGGGAAAAAGGTATGACTATGTTGAGTATTCTTTGGGGAACAGAAATGTCATTCATGGAGGAACAGGGAACTTTCTATAAAATCTGACTTCAAAAACATAACAGGCAACTTGAAACCTTAACTGAGAGTCAAAAATTTTAGGGATCAAAAATACAAGGAGTCAAGGAGGGGGGCAATGTAAAAGCTCATGTAAGAGCCAGACAAGAACAAGAGAAAGACCTGAACATAATCCACGTTCTCAAAGATATCTCCGCGGTGGTAGCGCACAGGCTGGTCCCACTGGCAATGTAAGCTATGCTGCTGGTTGACCAGACGGCATATCTGATGATTGCCTAGAGTAAGAAAGAAAATTAAGATTGATGAGAAAGATCAGCAATGTCGACATGATTTTCTCAGTCTAAATCATTTGTTTCAACTCTGTATTCTTCAGAGCCTGGCAGAGTATTTACAGAGGAGGTATCTATACAGGAGAACATTAATTAATGGGTAATTAAATTAAACCTTTCTAAGGAAGACTGCCTCTACCTACAATACAGAGGGTCTCCAGATAATCACTAAGATATCTTCTGGCAATTACATTCTATGATTATAAAAGTCTATTAATAACAAGAGACTTCAGCCATCTCTCTGGAAAGAATTTACATTATATACTTCATAATCCTGTTTCAAATTTATATGTTAAGAGCTCTGGTTGTACTTCAGTACAGATTGGAGATGTTACTAATCCCAAGGACTGAACATACTCTTTACACTCAAAATAACAAAGAAAACTTGTTAGGTGATTTGCAAAATGAATTGTAAATGGTCACAGCTAAGGTTCAAAGATTAAGAGGCTTTCTAGACCAATATATTTATCAAGGCAGAAAGGTGTAATAAAAGAAATTCTATGAATTTATTCTTTGGTGTCAAGCTGTCAGATCTGCCCTATGAGGGTTTAATCAAAAATGAAACATTCTGGATGTAACCAAATCACTGATCTCCTGTCATCCAAGTTCCCTTACGCCAGTGGTTCTATTTTGGGGCCACAGACTCTAAGAGATTTTGATATGTCCTCCTCTCAGAAAAAATGTTTGCACATACACAATTCTACTTACAATTCTGGGAAGGATTTCAGATTTCCCTGAAACTAATCAATTGACCCAGATTAAGAATTCCTGCTTGAGATTAATTCTAATCTAAAATCTTACTTCTAAAATAAAACGTTTATTTTTAAGGGAGCAAGAAAAAAAGGTTATTTATTTAGCCTTATTGCCAGTGTGGACTGAACAGGGTGGATGCTCTGTTTCTAGGGTGGGTCTGGCTTGTTTTACTCGGTAGGCTTGAGGTGCAGTGTTTTCAGACCAGCAGCAACCGGCGTCAAGTGCGAGCTTGTTAGAAATACAGAATCACGCCTTTCCTCAGACCTACGAAATCAGAATCTGCATTTTAACGAGATCTCCAAGAGAATGACTTCTGTATGACAGTTGGAGAAGTACTGGTGTAAGCCACAGAGGGCAACAACCATCGTTAAGACTAGGGTCTAAAAGGTTTAACTTTTACCTTAGAATGTGAATTTAAAAAAAGGTCCAGGGACCAAGGTCCCTGCTGGTACACCTGCTGTGATGACACTCGGTTTTAAAATCTAAGGGCGTTATCGGCACAACTTTACACTGCTTCATGACTATGCGCAAGCTAGGAAAATAAAGTAAGCGAGAAGGGAAGTTCTTACCTGCCTTCAGTGTCTGGAATCAGTACTTACCTAATTGCGCCTCTTTGGCCATCTGTGTCTCATGGATGATGTTTCTTAAGATTTGCTCCTCTTGAATCAGCTTGTGTTTTTCCAGGATCTCCTGTTGTCTCAGGTAGTGGTCATGCTGCTTTTGATATTCTTTCAACTCATTCAGGGTTCGCTGGAGGGATCTTAACATTTTTAACACCAGGAAAAAGTTACAGAGCTTTAAAATTGTGAATTTTAAACCCACTTACATGCACAGATTTTTCTGGTTCTCAGAAATAATCGCTAGGTTTTATTTTTCCCTTTTAACATATAGTCACTGTACCACAAGTTCAAGAATAATGAGGCTAAATAAATGCTATTGTTTTATTAAATCTTAGGGGTGAAAAAATGGATGCAAAATTCTCCCCTTAAATACAACTACCCTGACATTAAACAAATGGTGTATAGGACTTTTCAGGTGCCAAAAAAGATGTGTAACAATATACTATAAACTTTTATACATTTAACAATTCTTGTTTCCCTCCACAAAGTCTGTCAGTTCCACTGGCTGTCAAAGCCTTTCTAGAACCCTCCTTTGATTCTGCCTAAAGGCGAAGTTAAGTGTAAGGGCTGCTCTACCTTGTTCTCACACTCTAGCTCCTTGATTTTATAGATTTTGGGAAAAACCACAGAAATTTTACTTTAGAAAGGAATATTCTGTACCACCTGGTATCAAATCAGCTGCCTGATTTTATTTAGTCACAAAAATCTTATTACTATTATACTATTATCTATTACACTGTAACATATGGAGATTTAGGAGCTGTACAGATTGTATTAGAGAGGACCAATTTGATTCTTAAGAGCATAACATTGGAAGAAGCTCAGCCAGGGAAAGTTCTGATCAGGTATAACAGAAGCCAGGTACAAAAGCGAAGCTGTCATTCTTTTTTTTCCACTACATATGCTTTAAACCAGGGGTGTCAAACTCATTTTCACCAGGGGCCATATCAGCCTTGCGGTTGCCTTCAAAGGGCCAAATGTAGAGCTTCTTGCCCCTAGTTGAGGAGTAGTTACATTTATACAGTCCTAAAATTACATTCAACCCTTTGAAGGCAACTGTGAGGCTGATGTGGCCCCTAGTGAAATGAGTTTGACACCCCTGCTTTACACAGACTGGAAAGTAAGCAAATACAAAAGTTCAATGAGTTCCAAGCTGTCATTTAAGTCTTTAATAATCAAAGCAGACTTGAAACATTAAGGCTAACTCTATGAGCGATGAACAATTCATTTCTGAGTTATGTGGTGCTTCTTAATTGGTTCTATAATCTATATTTTTATTAATTACACTGCAAGGACCAAGTACAACAGAATTCTACTACTGCACAACTTATCCAAATCTGACTAAAATGTCGGCAAAATAATGTCTCTTATCCTCACTTAACCAACAATAGCCCGACCCTAGAGTCGGGAGAGAGAAAGATCAAATACAGCATGTGTGAGTAATTTCACCGATGCTGTATTCTACGGATATAATACTGTAATGAATAGACTTCCTGAGTATGCAGCAGCATACCCCTCCATCTGACTTCACAGAAGTCACTGATGTTCAAATCGTAGAGCTCTAAATGACAGCATTTACTGCAAACATTCTCCAGTTCCTGGAGTTCATGCTATTAAAGAGATTTCTGTATGCCACCACTAACTTGTACTAAACCTCATGGATATGGAGAAAAGGGACGGGACTAGCAGTGGTGAAAATGTGCTTTTTAAAATTCCAATGAACAGCCCTGGCTGGCGTGGCTCGGTGGATGGAGTGCTGGCCCCCAAAGGGTGGCCAGTTCGCTTTCCAGTCTAGGGCACATGCCTGGTTTGTGGGCCAGGTCCCTGAGACGGGGTGCGTAAGAGGCAACCACACATCGATGGTTCTCTCCCTCTCCCTCCCTTTCATTCTCTAAATGTAAATAAATAAAAACAGACCTTTAATAAAAAATAAAATCCCAATGAACAAATTAACTAACACTGATATCACCACCCACAGGTCTGACCTAAGGTTTTATGCTGCTAGTGCTTCAGGGACATTTTTTCTCCTAATTACCTATGTTGAGCTTCTAATTTTTGCTCCAGTTTTTGCTGACACAGGACAGCATGCTTCCTCTTTATAGCTTGCTCAAACCCAGGTTTGGCCTGCAGAGCATGGTCGTAACAGAGCACTGAGTGGTTATATTCCCCAAGCATCTGAAAGGAGAAAGCAAACATACACACACACGGGGCAAATGTTAGCCAGTATGTTTGTATCTGTCCAAATCCCCTAATAATTTATGAGATCACACCAATATCTCACTCTACAATGAACACTACCGTATTTTTCAGACTACAAGACGCACTGGACTGTAAGACTCACCTAGGTTTTAGAGAAGGAAAATAAGGGAAAAAACCCCCCCCGCTCCAACGCCATCCCCCCTCCCCTCAGTGAGCCAGGTAAGCTACATTCAGACTATAAGAATACCCCCATTTTCCTCCCAAATGGGGGGGTGGGTGCGTCTTATAGTCCAAAAATATGGTATTTTGGTCAGTGGCCAAACCTCCACAACATGAAAACATGCTATAGGATGGCTTAACTGGGAAGTATTTCTATCTTAAGAGGTATACTATGAAGAAATGTAATATGCCTATCAATGTAATTATTTTTCCTTTTTGTCAGGAGGCTGGGAAAATTATGATACATTTCTATCCCCTTTCCCTTGTTTGGACCAAAAGAGGAAGGGAAAAAGGTATTTTTTATTTGGCGGGGGGGGGGGGGGGCGGGCGGGGGACAGCAACTGGTTTGGCTCATGAAAACCAAAAGAAATGTATTTACTGCATATATATTTCCCAAAGTGTAATAGCTGGTGAAGAAGTCACTGTCGTCCAGGGCTGCGTGGACCACGACAGCAGCATCAGCAGAGAAGTGCGCTCTGTGTAGAACATTGGCCAAGTTGACCAGGGCGATGTCTTTATTATGCCTGAGAGGGAGGGAGAGAGCAATCAGAGGTGAGGAGTGAAGCCTGTGTTCCATGATATGAACAACTGTCTGACAAGGGAAGATCACACTCAGAGTTACTGAGCTCAGGGACATAACTCTGAGTGTACTCACAGGTGGAGAAAATAATTTACGAAAACCAGAATGTCTCATTTTTGCATAACTGATGATGCTTACTCAATCTCGTAGCTACAAATTCTGCCACAAAAATAAGGGCTGGCAGACACTTTATGATTTTAAAATGTATTTGGGCCTCATATTTGTTTTGAGAAAAATTTAATTTATGATGAGGTCTGCAGTCAAGGCCCTCGCATTCAGGTCCAAGTGGGTCAGGGGGCATCTACGTTATGTGTTTCTCCCCTGGTGGAAACCAGAAGCATATGATGCTATTTTCACTCTGAAGTCTTTGAAATCTGCCATTTTTTGTGATGGGACTAATTCTTTGAACAGGAATGAGAGAGAGTGTAAGTACAACACAATGTCCTCTTACTGTTTTTTTTTTTTAATGTGTTATTTAGAAGCCCAAGCTATATGGAAAATCAGAAGGTGTGAAGAGGAGGAAACTCACCTGGAAGAGAAGTGAAGGGCTCGCATGGCACACTCCACCACCTGATACGGCTCATTCTTTATTCTCCAGTAAAATGAAGCCATGTTATACAGTACCCATGAGGAAGAATTCTAGAGATTAAACAAATAAAATGACAATCAAGCACAGCTCAAGACAGTTTCTTCAACTCAGAATGTTCAAAATGAGCACCTTTACTACATTGCTTCTGAAATTTGCGATGAAGAGGAGACAGACTTACAGTGGTGATAAAGCATAAGACGAAGCACTAATAAACTACACCTGTCAAAGCAGCCTCCTGATCGTCAGCTGTGTGAGTGCACTAAGGTGTGATCTGCACAGCAGACCGTCCAACTACAGGCTGTCATTCCAAGGGGGAAACAAAGCTGAAAAGCCCACCACGTGGCTACAATTTATTGGGCCTTACGTATTTCAAGATTTTAGAAGTTAGGGCCTAACCTACTTAGAGATGCCAGTTGCTCTAACACGAGATTTCTGAAACGAACATATTTCAAAGTCTCCTATTTATTTACTATCTGAGTGAAGGTAATACATAAGCAAAGGGCAGGCTTATGGTTTTGTGACAGATAAATTTTGTCATTTCTCAAGTGTGTTTAGAATCTAAGTCAAACCTTCAAACTACAACACATTTATAATAACTGTGCTATTTAGTCAATTTAAAACAGAGTTCATGCAGGTTTGCTCCTTTTGTGCCTGAGATTTTCATTCCCTGATGTTTCAACCACATGGAGGTCAAAGCACTAAACCGGACGGTGTCGAAATCTCAGTGCAAGTAAGTTTGAACCCAAGCAGAGAACTTTCAAATCCAGCATGGAAAAAAGTCATAAAGTTTAAGATAAACTGGGAAAACATGTATGACAGCTTACGTTTAATATTTTTACTATATAAGGAGCTCATAAAAGTATAAACAAACAAACATGTAACTAGAGACCATCAGCCAAAACCACAGACAATTCAAAAATATAAAATAATGGCTAATTAGCAGGCGAAATGATGCAAAACTTAACCAAAAAAAAATAGAAGTTAAAGAGACACAAGTTGCCTTTTACAAACTGGTGAAGATTAAAAAGAACGCCAGGCCTGGCTACACTGGATACCAACTCCAGACACGAACTGTGGAAGGGCTGGGTCAGCACAGGCCAGCACTGCTGGGGGAGCAGCTGACACATGTCTGTAAAAGGCTTTAGAAATGTGATTACCCTTTGACCCCTACAACTCCACTACTAGAAACTCATCCTATGAGAATAATTAAGTTTTAACTATATAAATGTGTAAAAATAAAAATCCAAAAGTATATAAAACTAATTATTCATGTTTTCAAGTTATAATTTTTACTTTACCTTTCTGTAGATTTTTAAATATACTCTGATTTTTACAAGGACCAATTATTTTCTTTTCAAAGTAGTTATTTTTAAGATTAAAACGAAGGATAATTCTGTGTTAATCAGCCTCATGTATACTATTTTCAAGGAAAGGCTATGATTTTCTTCAAGTGAGGCAGTCAAGGACTTGAGCACTATGTGTAGCTGGTAAAGGGTTACTATACTCTTTCACAATTCACTTTACTTGAGATTGAATCTCCTTTTTGATAGCTCTTTGAGAAAGTTTTCCTTCAAATAAACAGATACTTTAATTTTATCTCTTATTTTCAGACTTCAAATTGTGAACTGGAACAAAAAGAGGAATTAAGCATTCTACATGAATTACTGAAAACATCCAGATAAGCAGAACACTCCAGAGTCCACACATATTAGAAGAGAAAAATAAATCTTTAAAAAAATGCCTTCTATAAGATTTCTCATAAAATCTTCCCCCAAACTTATAAATGCTTTAACGTCCCTGTTAATCATTCCCTCCTTCTTTGGAACACATTTTCCCCTTGGCTCTCAGGACCACATTCTTGTGGACACCCTTTCTGGTCTCTTTGGCTGGCCCTTCCCCCTCTGCTTGACAGCTGAACGCAGGGGAACCCAGGACTCCCAGTGGCTTCCTCTTACACTGCGCTGTCCTTCAGAGGACCCTGCCCAGTCTACTCATGGCTATACACACTCCCTATTTAACGGTGATTCTCTATCTATACACTCGGCCCTGCCCTTTCCTGCAATTCCAGACTCAGACAGCTTTCAAATTCAACATGGCCAAAATAGAACTCTATCTTCTCTTCACTCACCCAACCCTGTTCTTCCTTCAAGATGCTCAAGCCGGAAATTGAAGAATTATCCTTGATTCCCTTTTCCCTCATTCCCCATATCTAATTCATTAGCTGCTAAACGGTTCCCAAAATAGTTTAAGTCTATCCATTTCCAATACTAACTATTCTAGTCCAAACCATCTTCATCTCTCTCTTGAACTACTAAAGGGTATTTTAAATGCTAGACAGTTTTTCCTTGTTACTCATTGAGTTCTGAGGATGCAATGTTTTACATAACCTTCAGAAAAACAAGATGAAGATAATTTAGCAATAAAGAGAATCATGTACAATATATAATGTATTTGAATAACCATATAAATATGCAATGTATTTTAGTAAACTGCATGTATATAAATCTCGCAATTACACATCTTACTTAACACCACTAAAGCACTGCTTAGGAACTAGGCTACGCTGTAGGACACAGGGAAGAACAAAAACCCTTTTCTAATTCCCACGTCACCCTGCATGATATACTTAAATTCTCGGGTCCTGCTGTGTAATTCCCTATTTCATTTTTTAAAAGTAGATGTTCCCTTGAAATACAAATTTTAAGAATATTGTATTGATGGTGGTAACTTTTTTCTTATTCGGAGAATAGTGATAATCTCTGTATTGTGTGTAGATATAGCAAAGACACTAATGTTAAATTTTCTTTCACACTCAAAACGTATAATCAAACTTATAATCTCTGTTGCTTGTATTAGCATATCATTTTTTAATGAATTAGTTTAAATAAATCTTTCTAGCATCCCTTCCTGGTTAAGGGAACTGTATCACCAATATTTCTTTCTCCTTAGCTTTGAACTATACAGTTTCAGTTAGTATAATCATAATTGAAAATCACTCTCTAGACAGCAACAAGCTAGGAAGGTGCTTCCTGAGAGTGAAATGTCTCCTGTGCAGTCTCCTGACTCTGTAAGTCACTGACGACTTACCTTCTGCAGGCCTTCATGGATGAGGTGACCTATGTCATCTATATTCCTTCCTAGTCGTTTAGATAAATATGTGAAGACTGGATCTTCTTTAGATAGTAGAGGTGTAGAAAGATTAACTCTTTCTTGTACACCCTGGAGAAAAACATAGACAAAGGAGATTATAAAAGACCACAAGTAATTCAGTATCTTGTAACACTTATTTTGAAGGAATTTTAAGAAATACAAGATATTTGTAAAATTACAAAGCTATTGAGGAGAGGTGGAAAGAAGAGGATTTATAAGCAAGAGACGCAATTTTTAAAAACGCACTGAAAGAGGCCCACACTCTGCACTTACTCGTAAATGCTGGAAAGCGTGTATGCTGTACGGCAGTTCTAGAATTTTAGTGCAATCGGGTTGCTCGGGGTCTGGAGGGACAGGAGATTCTGTGTCTATGTAATCTTCAGGGCTAAAATCAAGAAGCAAGAAGTAGCGAATGTAGGACAAAGAAGTATCTAATTTTTCCCCGAATGAACCGTATCCTCAGAACATCTCAACTGTACAACCAACGTTAGTTAGCACTCAGAACTTTGTCAAACAGCTGTTGCTGGAGTCAAACATTTTGGGAGTTCAACTTAAAGGAGATAAATCAAGAGTGAGGAAGTAGGTTGGTGACAGAATGTTAAGATCAGAGACTTTTTAAAAATTAATATAATGCTGCTAAATTCTTTCTAGAAACATTAAATCAATTTACACTTTTGTTGACAGTCTCTCCACATTTTTTTACCAGTTACTGATTTTTACATTTTTCAGTTTGATAGATGAAAATTACCTAAAGGTTTCAATTTATACTTAACTTGATCATTATTGAGAAATATGTTGTCTACATGTTTATCTACTTGTGTTTCTAATACTCTAAATTCAATTTTCTGCTGTGGTATTAAATATTTTTAATTGATATGTAAGAATTCTACATGTACTATGGATTTTAAAATGTTAATCAACTTACCTGTAATTGAAAGTTATTTTCATTAGCGAAGTAATTCACTGATTTGAGAAAGGTCTGCTCAAGAAAACATACTTTGGGCGGAGGGAAGCGAATCTCTTTACCTGATGTCTTTGCTTTCCAAAGTTATGTATGTGCCGTCATACAGGTCCAGGTCCCCTAAGGGCACCTTAGCTCTGATGCAGTCTGGATCCTCTTTATTATGTCTTTGTTCCAGTCCTGTGTCTCTGTCCTCATTCTCTTCTATGTGAATTTTTTGAGCAACTAATTGCTTCTGTTGAAAAGAAAATAACACAATAGATTTTTCTAATATTTCAGTCTACATACCATGTAAGAGAAAAGAGAATTTAACATGTTAAAGAAGTCAGAGAATCCTTTATGAAGGAAGACACGATTCTGAATATGCCATCAGTTAACTTAGTTGACATAAATAAGCTTCTCTAACCCAGTGAGAACAGCATTGAGAGTTGGGGGCTATTTGTTGCCAATGTAAAAATTGACTAAAATACTGCAACAAAATGTAGACTATCTTAACTAATCAATCATTAATGAGATTGAATATATTTCTGATAAGTTTATGAGATATTTTGTGAACTGTTAAAATCTATCCATTTTCTGGTAAATTAAAAAAAAATTGATTTGTAGAAATTTCTAAGGAGTAATTTTGTGAACTCATTCCCTATCATTTATACACATTACAAATATCTCTTCCCAACTTGCAATGTATCTTTTAATTTTGTTCATGGTGTTATTAGTTAAAAAGCTTTTCATTTTAAGATGACCAACTTTATCAATTATTTTCTTAATTGCTTGTACTTTCCGTGTTATTTAAGACATACAGCTTTTTAAAAAGATTTTACTTATTTATTTTTTAGAGAGAGGGGAAATGAGGGATAAAGAGTGAGAGAGACATCAGCAGGGTGCCCTCTGCCCCGACTGGGTCTGCAGGCTGGCCCTCAAGCCACTGAGCCACACCAGCCAGGGCTAAGGTGTATTTCCTGTGTGCACCATACAGCTGCTCTAAATAAGAAACCTAATCTGACAGTTTGAGTTTTAATCAGTGAGTTTAATTTGCTTATTGTGATTGCTGATCTTTTCGGATTTATTTCAACCATATTATTTTGGGCTTTCTGCTTATCATTCTTTTTCAGCTTCTCTCTCTTTTCTTGCTTGCCATGTGTGTGATAACACTTTCTAACTCCCTTCCCCTTCCCCAGTATCTTCTCTTAATTTGTAGGTTTGGAAACTATAGATTGCATTTCTGTTACTTTAGTGCTTGTCCTTATGGTATTTTTGGTTAATTTTTCATCAGCAAATATTTCAGTATGTCCAAAAAAATAAAACCAAAAAACCATTATCACAGGTAAAACATAATTTAATTCCTTAATATCAAGTATCTAGTTTGTGTTCAAGTTCCCAATTGTTTCTTTCTTCTTTTTAAAATACAATTTGAATCAAACCCCAATGAAGTCAACACACACTGCAATTGGTTAATTTGTCTCTTTAAATTTCTTTTAATCTACTGTCTAGTTCTTTTTTTAATCCCTTGTTATTTATTCGTTAAAGAAACTGGGTCATTTGTCCTGTAGTTTCCACTTCATAGGACTGTGCTGACCACATCTCCTGGGTTTGCCTTACATCTTCCCTGCCCTCCGGATTTCCTGAGTACTGACTGCAGGATCCAGAGGTTCTCAGCTTTTCTGTGCCACGGACTTCGGCAGTCTAAGGAAGCTAGAGATTCTTTTTCCAAACAGTCTTTTAAAACAAAAAGTAAAGTATTAAATTGACAAAGGGAACCGGTTATATTGAAAAACAAATTGCATCGTGGTTTGAGTAGACCCCTACTTCTTTTGGCAAGGCTGCTCGAATGGTGGCAACATTCTTCAGTTTTAACATGTGCGCCCATAAACCTTCCAACAGGGTTTTAATTTGTTCGGTTACTTTTACCTTTTCCTGAACATGACAAAAGAGTCTAACACGCTTTAACTTATCGCTGATCATACCCCACCTCAGCCACATACTGTTAATTTTATCTAGTTCTATCTATTAAAACACACACAAAATTGCTAAATAAATTTGGCAACTTTTCCATCAATGTTTTCACTGACTATTAAAGTACAGCTTTCACTGGGTTTACTTTCCTTCTTGCAAAACCATGCCTTTAACTTCTTTTTAAGTGAGAGTCTGTGCGTAGTAAACTCTACCTTTCTATGTCACAAGACATCTTTGCTCTGCCCTCACTCTTGAGTGACAGTTTAAAACATATAAACGTCTAGTTCGACTGATTTCCCTTAATACGTTGCGCTTATTCCTCCATTGTCTTCTGATACCTGGGAAGTCACTTCCGACATCTAAGTAGTTGTCACTACCTTGTGCAGGAGCTGCATTATCTAGTCTCATGGCTTTAAGTCTATGTGCCAACGATGAACAAATTTCCACCTCCAGCCAGCCCTTTACCCCAGATTCCACACCTGAAGAACCAACTCCCTACTCAACGTCCCCACTTAGATGTCTAAGAGATGTCACACTTAACATCCAGAAGCCAACCTATCACCGATTTCCGTGTACTCCCCAGTCTTACACATCCTTAGTCTTCTTTACCTCGGCTAACACCAATTCCTCTTTTCGGTCTCTTGGATCAAAAACCTGGAGTCATCCTTCACCCCTCATCATCTCTGTCTCTCTCTTCCCAACCATTCCATGACCTCAGCTCTCTTAACAGTTTTGTAGTTGCTTCCAGGTTGTATCTAGTTCCCAAATCCAGAAACAGATCTTGTAATTTTGGTTTGGAGTTTCTACCTCATAGTACTATTCTGCCCTGAAACGAATTTCAGATAATTGAAGATGCAATTATTGAACCACTGGATAGTTTGGTTCCTCACGTGATCATCAGGTTTTGTTTTGTATCCCTGTTCCACACCGCCCTCATCCCCAATTTTTTCATGCACAGAATGGTCCACCCCAGCCCTCAAGCAGTTAAGCCAGGTCCTCTTCCCTTATCTTGCATGGAGTACAGCCAGTCCCCTTTACTTCTCCGAGCTGGTCAGAAGCACAGAGCACACCTGGCCTTTGAGACCTGCAGGTATGTAGCCTTAGGCACTTTCCCAACTTGGTGTTTCTGTTCCATTTCTGGTCCAGAGAGATATTTATGTTGCTTTTAGGCCTGGCTACATTTTATTTTGATTTCTATTTTATATTTTATCTGTCATTGCTGTGCATATAAAGCGAAAAGGGTGTATTAAGTATAAACTCAATACACTACTTTAATCAAAAATTAGTGAACATTTTTCATTTGCATTTCACTGACTTGGTGAATGCCATTTTCCCCTTGTATACACTCAATTTAAGCCTCCTTCTCTGCACATTATGTCATACTGCCCCCTAAAAAATGGGATAGCATTAAAAATACACAATGTGCCTATGCATCTGAAAATTAGAACTATTTTCTGCACCACTGCATCTTTTTGCACGAGCATGAAGCCTGATAAATAAAACTATTGTCTTATTCCTAGTATCCATAAAAATCAACATTTCTAAATTTATAAGTGATAAAACTGGTAGAAACAAAGTGAGAGACTATTCAAAAAATGATGAGTTTCTCTAAAAGTACTACTACCTGCCCTGGCTCATATGCCTCATTTAGTTTCAGTGTTGTCCTGTAAACAGAAAGGTTGCAGGTTCAATTCCCAGTCAGGGCACATGCCTAGGTAGTGGGTTTGATCCCTGGTCGGGGCCCATATGAGAAGCAACTAAACGACGTTTCTCTTGTACATCAATGTTTCTTTCTGTGTCTCTCTCCCTCCCTTCTTCTACCTCTAACATCAATAAGCATGCCCTCTGGAGAGGGTTAAAAATATAAACAAACAAACAAATAAAAGTACTACCGCCTACGCAGAGCTGGTTAATATGTGCTACAAGCTCCTCCTTAATTTGCAGAAATTTTAAAAACATATAACTATAAAATTTCTGTTGATTTGTGTACTAGTTTGAGTTTATACAAGTGAAACTCGGGATTTTTACATAATGGAAAAATGAATGGCTACCTGGTCTAACAGGTATGTCAGCTTTTAAGCCAAGAGATAGGTGTTTGCCCCTGGGTCTATCCGGGCAATTCACTGTCTCTGGGTCTGTTTCCTTGCCTCTAAAACAAGGATGATCTTCATGATTCCTTTGCTCTTAGGACTCTGATTCGACTTTTGTTATTCCGAATAATTTTCTAAATTTCATCTTGCAAACTGGTTTACTTTTTCTACAACTTATAGTTTTCTTAAAATTTGGATTCAATTTACACTATAACTTTTAAGCAGAGATTTTATGAGGAAAAAAATCCCCAGTTTTTCAAATAACTAATAGTTTGCTATTAAGCAAAATAAATTTATGGTAATCAATGACAGAAACAAAAAAAAAGGTCAGATTTTATTAGCACAAGTCAATTTCAAGTTTTCAAGGTGAAAAGTAATAAATGATTTTTACCTCAATCATAAAAACACAAAATATTCAGACTCTAATTTTTACTACTTGGGGATTAACAAAAATTACATTATTACAGTGTATTAAAACCCTTCTTCCTTTTTATATTTTACCCAAGCTCTCCTTCCAAGAATACCCCCAGAGACTACACCCCTTTACACTTGATGGAAAAATTTATACATGCGCCCTGGCTGGTGTGGCTCAGTGGATTGCCTGCTGGTCTGTGAACTGACAGGTCGCTAGTACCCAGTCAGGGCACATGCCTGGGCTGTGAGCCAGGTCCCCCGTTGCGGGCTTGAGAGAGGTAATCACTCATTGATGTTTCTCTCTTTCTCCCTTCCTTCCCCTCTCTCTCTTAAAAAAACAAACAAACAAAAAATCAAACAAAAAAACCACTTATACATGGAAACTTTGTTCAAGGATATGAGTTAAAAATCAGGCATAAAACCTACAGTAGGGTAGTAGCCTATTTTTATTATTATTGTTCAAAAGTTACTCTAATTAGATGTTATTTTTAAAAACATGACCTAAAAGTAGTAAATTCCTGTAAAGGTCAAAGAATCAGACTTAAGTAATAATGCTTAATTTTTCTTTTAATACAGTAGCTCCCATGAAATACACCAAGCTTTAGCTGTATATCACATGCCCAGGTGCCTCACCTCCAATTCTTTGAGGTAGTTAACTGTTGTTTCTTGTCTCATTAGTATGACTAAGTCATGGGGATGCTTCAAGTTCATTGGTGAATCCACCTGCAAGCAAGCATGCAATAAATAAATGAAGCGCAGATTTCATTAACATTTGTTCTGAGTCACAACATTTTTTTTAATATGCTCTAAACTATTGTTCAATCTCCATTATAATCAGCGTTAGGTGCTCAGTAAAAGTCAAGGGGTATTTTAAAAGTGATCACACAAATTTCGGCAAAGAGAATGACAGGTTCAATAGCTATCCCTTGAACTTCAACTTGAAAGGACAAACTTTTGAAGTAAATATTCTGACTTGACTGGTCATATTAAAAATATTTAACAAGTATTTGGCAATGAATGATTAAGTACATTCTTTAAAAGATATTTCACATGTGTAATAATAAAAAGGGATTGTCTTGTCTTGATAGCACAATCAGTATCTCAACAAATTTGCAAGCAATAAAAGACAATTTTTCTTTTCAAAAAAACAAAATTTTCAATTTTTGAAAGCTATAACTGAAAGATAATATAAATAACCTTGAGATGTATTATTTACAACTCATCTTCTCTAGATCATAAGCAAGTGATTATGTGGTTGAAGTAGAAAAAATGGACCCTCATATGCAGATACCAGGCTTATAAATTTATTCTTTTTTGGAGAGTCATTTGACAACACATACAAAAATGTTAAAAGTGTATACCGTTTGACTTGGAAATATAAACTCTAGGAATCTCTCCTATTGCCATTCTTAAACAAGCAGGCATATATATACAAGGATGCTCTCTCTAACATTTTTATCTGGGGGTGGGGGTAGGGGGAGGAGGAAGCAACCTAGGTCCATCAATAAGGGAATAGGGAAACCCATTATCCAATGGAACGGCATATAGAAAGCTAGATCTACCGTTATGCAAAGATGTTCACAATGTATTGTTGACTAAAAACAACAAAGAATATTAAGCATACTATGAGTTTTAAAAGAAATTATATGTGTACATTTTTATAGATAAAAATATATACATGTCTGTGTATGCACAAAACTAAGATGGTTTACAATGGTGTCTTTTGGAAAATGGGATAAAGAAGAAGGGTACATTCATGTTTTTACACTACACACTTGTATATTTTTAAACTGTTGGTGATGTACACACAACACATTTATAAGGAAAAACAATATACACACAGAGCTTTTGAATTTCAGAAAAATCTAATACACAGGCCTTGGTACCTAAGGGATAAGAGGAAGTTCCTGCTATCTCATAGTGTCTGATTGTCAAATTATATACCAGCCCGACAGGAAGTTCCACTTTGAGAAGAAACTACTTTTGTAATCTCTAAGAAATTGACATCACCTCAACTAACTGATTTTAAGAGCTAACTTTTTGGGTGCAGAAGATAGCCTTGCTTAGACCTTGATGAATATGAGAGCCCATTAAAAATTATTTTAAAAAGAGGGAATAAGAACAGCATGAAATAAAGTTAGCTTTAATAATATACACTGAAACAACTGGACGATGTTGAGTGACTACAGATAAAACTCGATTGCCTTTGCTCATTCTACCTTCTTGGGAATGCCAGAGGAAAGAAACGCTAGTCCTGAATAACTTCCGCTCAGACTTTCATTGCAATGGTCTGAACTACGTAATTATCACTATCTAGTCATATAATTTTCATCTCTCATAGCTTTTAAGAGGAGATCACTTCACTGCTCCCTGGCCTTCCCACTATATTGGAATTTACATTAAAACTGGATTCTGAATTCAAAAGGCACTAAAGAGACAATAGCAAGGCCTATTCATGGCCACTTGAGCTGTAAATCTCTACCAAACAATCACACCTAGCAAAGGCTTACAAGCAAAACGTTAGGTTTATCTCAGTAAGAGGTGGAAAATTTAGCTTCTTTTTTCAATAGTAGTTGAACATATTCCCAAAAGGCATATGTGGGTGGGGCAGAGAAAGCTACTATAGTAAACTGAACATGGACCAATTTCAATTCAAACCCATCAATCTTTTTTTACAAGATGATATATTATTTGTGATATAGGACACCATTTTTTTTTACAGCTGAAAATGTAAAAGCTATAGCCAGTGGCCAGAGTATAAAAGAACCATATGTAAGGAAGCCAAAGAAAGTCTGCTTACTTTGCAACTTTGTCCATTTCTCAACAGGCAGCTATTTAGTACATGACTTTACGTATTTTTCAGTGAGGATTTTTGGAAAAAAATTGGGGGAGGGAAATGAAAGTGGGAGCGTGATATTCCAAAATACCTAACTAATCTGATTACCGGACATTTGGAGAACTGTAAGAGGGATCAAAGAATAAGACAAGTAAAGGTTTACATTAGAGATATATTTAAAGTATAATATTAGTTTTAGATTAAAAAGATACTAGATGACCAGGGCTCTATCATATTTGAATAGTATGGGTTTGGCCAACATTCAAGGATGAGGAAATACTTCTCATTTCCTTGAAGCTTTTAGTTCAACAAAGACACAGCAGCTACAAGAGGATAAAGTGATCAGCAGAAGGAAGGAAGGGGGCTGACTGACAGCTGTGTTTCTCTTTTTAAATGGCAGGGAATGGCATGGATCTCCGCCAGGTAAGTGTTGGCAGCACATGATTTACAGTGTGACATATTTTTAATGAGTTATCTTCAAGTTCTTAAGTTTTAGGACAAGATAATTATCCTTGGCAAATGTCAATAAGCTCGAATTTCTCTCCTTTCAAACACCCCTCCTGTTTAGAAGAGTATAAATACCACATCATCCACTCAGCCAATAAAGGTTTGTTAAGACTATGAACCAGGCCCATTATGAGTCAGTATTTGGGACCCATGTACTCCTATTTTATATACATTGTGAAAAGGAATGGTAATATGCCTCCAAAATCTTTAGCATTTAGAAGAGCTGGCTGTATGTTCACGAGCAAAAGAGTGACGGAAAGTAGAAGAGGTGATGGAAGATGATTTGGCTTTGGGTGGTGTATCAATATACAGACCATGTATCATAGAAATGTACACTTAAAACCTATATAATCTTATTAACCAATGTCGCCCCAATAAATTAAATTAAAGAAAAGAGACCATAATGCATACATGAGATCTCAAAGCACTTAATGGCTTTTTCACAGGAGATAACCCTACTAACTTCCATTAATGTTCAGCACAATAAAAAACACTTGTTATGACCAGAATCATTAAGAACATGTAGAATTATTTTCAATTGCTTCTACTTAGGCAGGAGAGGTGGCATGACATATACTTCAGAGCAAAATTTAAACTGCAGGGTAAAACTGACCAAGTATTTGGAACTTCGCTCTATGGAATTCTATTATCCAAAATGATTCATTATCTAAGAGTTCCAGATAAATAAAGTTTCCCTGTTACTGTAGCAATTTATTTTAATAGAAAAATGACAAACCATGTAAGGCAATTCAATTTTGTAAGTGCCTATGTCCAATTATATGTAACAGCAGTAAATATCTCACTCATATCAAGTTTATTTTCACGTGTTTCATTTGCTGCCGTCTCTAACCGAGGCAGTGTTCATATGCACGTCTCAGATCTCTTTCTGTAAACTCGGTCATACCAGATGGAAATATCACCACAAGAGGGTAGTTACTTCATTGCCAAATTCAATCAAAGGTGAACATTTTAAATTTAAAATAACCAATCTAAGGATATAAACATATTTGAATCCTACAAAAGCAAGTTTTAGTCAATCACTTTCCATTGGTCCTTGAAGACAGAAAATTGAACATTTCCACTGTAACATTAATCCCATTCCTCATCCATAATTTATTCTTCACATATGGTGACCATTTCTACATACAATTTTTTAAAGATGTCATTCAAATGAGTACACGCAATCAAATGAGTACCTGAAAGCAACACTGATGGGGACCCACTCTTTTCCCAACAGCAGTTTGACACTGATGAGGGAAATCTTACACTGTGCCACAGTCATTTAAAAAAATTTCCCTTTAAGTTAGAAACTGGAATATTTGAAATCTTTTATTCAGAATTTTATATTGCTTAAATATTGAGACAATATGATGGAACACATAAATAAAAATCTTCAAAGCAACCAAGATTTCACCTCTACCTTAAATGATCCCACTCAGTAGGTAGGCACAGTTTTTGCTATCCTGTCTTGTGGCAAAAAGGTTTAACTTAAAAAAACCTTTTTTCCTGATTGTAAGCTAAATATAGCTTACTGATAAACAGACACATTATAGAGCATATAAAGAAACTGAGCCCTGGCTGTTGTGTCTCAGTAGATTGAGTGCTGGCCTGTGAACCAGCGGGGCACCAGTGGGGGGCACATGGGAGGCAGCCACAGGTTGATGTTTCTCTCCCTTTTTCTCCCTCCCTTCCCGTCTCTAAAAATAAATAAATATTTTTTAAAAAAAGGAACCTGAAATTACTTGAAATTTCATTTTCAGAGATATCTGCTGCTATATACATATACACACACATATACACATACACACAAAATATCAGAATAACTCTTTGCATATATACACATATAAATAGCTGTCTAGATAAGTATTTTTACAAAAATTGAATAATATATGTACTATATTGTATCCTTCTCTTCTCCACTATTCTCTAAATTTTATCAGATTTTCTTTCCCAGTAAATATAGATCTACTTTATCATATTTAGTGGTTAATAGTGTATTTATTTACCCGACTCCTCCTTTACCTAAAAATTGGGTTTTTAGTTATTCTCTCTCTTTAACAATATTGTGGTTAATATCCTTACACTTAAATTTTTGGATACGTGTGCAATTATTTCCTTCCCAGAAAGAGAATTGTAGGTTAATATCCCGCACTGTAAAATTTGTATTTTTTGTTAGCTTTTCTCTGGAATAGTTGAATCAGCTTAAACTCCTAACAACAGTCACTGAGTTTCCACACACTTTCAGGAACACAGAAGTAAGGGGAAATACATTGCTAATCTTTGTTGGCCTTATGTATTTCTTCTTTTGTGCACCCGTAAAAAAGCCTTTCTCACTGCCTCCCTTTAAATCCATCTGACATTTTACATATCATATTTCATGAATGGTGGCTTCTAGTTGGTGGACTCCGGGTGACTGAAAAAGTGAAAGCTCAGTCTCTCCAACCCGCCTGGTCCCTGCCTGCCTGGTTCCTGCCGGGCTGAGGCTGACAGCCCTCCAGTTTCAGACCAGTCTAATCATTACAGGAATTCTGCCTGGGGCCTGAGTTTTACAGAAACAGCCCCTCCCATCTCCCTCCCCTTGACATAAGAGAAGCCTGAACCCTGTGCTTTCTTACAATGGATCTGAGGGACTATTGAGGCTCCCACAGTCTTGGTTGGTGCCTTCTTAGTCAATAAACCTTCCTTTACTCCAAACTCTGACGTTTTGAATTTTGAGGCATTGAGCACAGGGACTTTGGAGGGCAACAATTATTCTCTTGTTGTGTTTTCTGACTTTTTCTACAGGGGTCATGCTGTCAAAGGGAATCCTTAGAGCGCTATGCAACATGTATTTTTTATTGGAAAAACTGTAATGACAAGTGTAAGCTCAGGTCTGAGGAACGATTTTGTAGCTCTTCCTTATATATTCGTAGGGAAAAAGTTTCTCTCTCAGATGCGGGGCTAGGCAACATACCTGAAAAAGGCAGCATCTACTGTATGTTCTTGTTCCTTACCTCCCTCCCCTCAGATTTTTACCTTGATCTCACATCTAGTGCTTTGCCATTTAGAAATGATCGTCCAAGGAACCCTCACCTCTGTAACCTCCATTAGGCCAATACAGTGGCCAGGAAGATGGGTTTTAGGGGGAGGGGATAAGAAAGGCAGAAGAATCTGTTGCCCACTTTGCATGCAACTCTCCCTTCAGGATTCCAGCCTAACCATCATGGACTTGGACCTTCTTCCAGGTCTGGAGAAGTGCAAGTTCACAAAATACCAGTCCAGCCTCAGCTCTTGAGAGGGAAGTACACAGCCTCCTGCCTGTAACTATCCAAACCTTAACATTAATATAAACAGATCTTTTACTAGAATTTAATGGTATAAGATCAACGAAACACTATTATCATGAACTGTTGGGATTTGGAAATATTTTTGTTAAAGATTAACTTTTTTTTTGCTCTTAGGGTACTTAAACAGTATTTAAATGAGAAATCAAAAGCCAGTCTCAATTATGTAGGACACCAAATCATCAAAACTAAAAATAAACTTTAAATAAACGAAAGTACTGAATCTTGACCATCACATTAATTTTTATGGCCTTATATCTCTATTTCTGCAAGTCTTACCCTCAAGTAGATTTTATCTTCTATTTTCATAGCTCATGGAAGACACGGTTATATGTGCTTAAAGTCACATAAAATCATCTAGGTATTTGAAGTATATTATATAGCTATACTCTGGATTTGGATATGTAGCGTTCCAGCCAATTTTGCAAGAATACTCACGTCAAATGACCACAATTTTCCTAACTGATAATCAAGTTATTTTTTTCATTTTCAATATGAACAATTTCTAATAAAAGTGCTATTAGACACTACATTTTTCCCCCTCACCTGAGGCCATTTTTTCATTGCTTTCAGAGTGAGAGGAAGGGGAAGGGAGAGGGGAAGGGAACATCAAGTGGGTACATGCCCAGACCAGGGATCAAACCTGCAATCTAGGTATGTGCCCTGACTGGGAATCACGTCTGCAACCTCTCAGGATCTGGGACTACGCTCCAACCAACTAAGCCACATCAGCCAAACTAGATTATACTTTGCAATTTATGTAACCAAGAACCATTATACAAATAACATAATCAAGTAAACAATTTACAAGGAAATTTACAATTTTACAAGGAAAGAGAATGCAACACTGAATAAGACACAAGAGCCATGGATATATATCATTTGAATAGTTATGATATTCTTGTACACATATACAGAAACAATGTAGCTAAACAGTGGTAGTTGTTTTGTATGTCACTCAGAGGTGATTCTCATTCCAGCAGCAAATATTTACTAAACACAGAATAATGATCTAATAAATATGTCCATGTCCTAGTCACCAGAATTTCTGAATATGTTAGGTTACATGGCAAAAGGGGATTTAGACAACTGATAGCGTTAAGGCAGCTGTTCAGATTATGTTAATTAAGACAGAATACAACCTGGATTATCAGGTGAGCCCAATCGAATCACAAGGGTCCTTAAAAGTGGAATAGCTATGTCAATTTAAATCTTAAAAATAAAAAAAATATTTAAAAAGTAAGTGAAAGCAGTCAGCTCCATAACAACGACAAAAGTAGAATAGGGAAGTCAGGGAGAGAGAGATGTGCTTAGGGAAAAATGGTCAAAGAGATGCCATGTTGCTGGCTTTGAAGATGTAACAGAAAGAGCCAGGAGGCAAGGAATGTGGGCGGCACCCAGAAGAGGCAAGGAAAAGTACTCTCCCCGGAACCTCCAGAACGACACACAACGCTGCCGTCCCCCTGATTTTTGCCCGGTGAGGTCCAAGTTGGAGTTCCAACCCACTGAACTGAAGGTAACACATTTGTGTTGTTTGGAGGCACTCAGTGAGTGACTTTTAACAGCAGCATTAAAAACCAGGATAAGCACCCACTAAGTACCAGAAATAATATTGGACATAATGGTGATTAGTAAAATAGGTGACAGCTTTAAAGTTCTTATTCAGATGGCTGCCATGGACTGAGCTGTGTCGTCCTGAAACGCGAATGTTGAAGCACTCACCAACAGTATGAGGGTGATCGGAGAAAGAGCCTTCGGGAGGTAATTCAGTTTGGATGAGGTCACGAGGTTGGGGCGCTCATGATGGGGTTAGTGACCATATAAAAGGAGATACCAGAGAGCTTACTTTCTTGTTCTCTCTGCCATGTGATAGCAAGAATACAGCTGTCTGCAAGCCAGAAAGAGCCCCACTGGAATCTGACCACGCTGATCTTGGACTTCCAGCCTTCAAAACTGTGAGAAAATAAACTTCTGTTGCTTAAGCCACCCAGTTGATGGTGTTTTGTTATAACAGCCCAAGCTGAGGCAGACTTGTTAATCAAATACTGGAAAAGGGACACTGAAATCAGTGTCAAGTGTTGACTCTTAGTAACTTTATCCCTACTCAGGTGATGGCAAACTCAACAGCTAAGCAATTACTTGTTATTCATGCTAGAAATTGCTGCTCTTGAATACAGTTTAACTTGATTTTTCATCAGATAAAATAGTAGTATCAGCTGTGGGAGGGAAAACCCATCTTTTCTATTTTCTTTTACTGTAATCCTAACAAGTATGAAATGAGCATTAATGACAAAGGTTTAATGTTTTTATGACGGTAACAAATCCAAACTGAAGGCCACAACACTTTAGTGAAGGGCAATGGATGGAATAAGTGGTCTTTCACGAGAACTGGATTATGAACAAAGGTTCTACATATTCCAAACACTGCTAGGTATTTTCAAACACTCCTGTGCGGTCCTTCAGGAAGACGATTTGACAGTATCTCAGAAAATGAAACACAATGCACTGTTAGAAGCAGGAAGCAAGGAGACCAGTTTGGAGGCTACTGCTGTCTCAGGAGGGAGATGAAGAGAGTCTGGACTAGGTTTGCAGAAGGAGAGGCAGGAAAACATGGCTTCATTCAGGACACATTTTGGATATCAAGTTGATAGATTATTGATAAAAAAAAGTTAAGGAAAATACTGAGATTTTGGAGCTGAGCAATTTAGCTACAGGTATGCTGGGGTGCAAAATCAAGAGTTCAGTTTAGGACATAAGGTATTTGGGGTTTTGTTTTCTTTTTAAAAAGAACCTAATTTTTATTTACTTAAAAAGATTTTGTTTATTTTTAGCGAGATGGGAAGGGAAGGAGAAAGAGAGGGAGAGAAACATCAATATGCAAGAGACACATTGATTGGTTGCCTCTCACATGCCCACAGCCAGGGACCTGGCCCACAATCCAGTTGTGAGCCCTGACTGGGAACTGAACCTGCAACCTTTCAGTTTACAGGCAGGTGCTCAGTCCACTGCACCACACCAGCCAGGCAGGACATAATGTATTTGTGATGTCTATTAGACAGCTAAGTGGAGGTGCTGAACAGGCAACTGGATAAATGAGTCGGATTTCAGGGAGAGACTGCAGGAAGATTTTGGAGTCCTCAGAATAAACAGGGTCCAGCAGAACTAACGCCTGCTGGAGTGTGGCTGGTATGGTAACAATACAATGCAGTAATTTATAGTTTTAATTAGAACATTTCACCTAAAATGTCATATGGTGTGCTTGAGTGTGATATTGGTGTTACAGAATCACATGCTTATGATTTTATAATAAAAGATTTTGTAATAAAAAGGGGGCATTATTTGTGCCGGGCCCTGTAGATGGTATTTTATGCCATGAGACTGCATAAAATCATCTGGAGAGCAATGTATAGAGGTAAGAGAAGGGGCACACTAATATTTAAGACTCGTGAAGACAAGAGGAATTCCACAGAACAGAATGATGAGTCATGGCCAGGGACTTGGAAGGAAAAACCAGCAATGTAAGTCCTGGAAGCCATGTAAGAAAACAGTTCAATAAGGAATGAGGACAAGTGCTGGCTTGCTAAGAGGTTGAGATGACTCAGAACTGAGCACTGAACTTGGCAGTATGAAAGGCCCAGGTATCTTGACAAGAAACGGGGGGATAGAGACTGAAGTGGGTTTAAGAGGGACCTATGCAAGGGCAGGGAAGAGAGTGTGTGCACAAATAACTCTTTGGAGGGATCTGGCTTTCAAAGAGCCACTCGGCAGAGGAACTCATCACGGAGCACAGCTGAGGAGCAGGTACTGCTCACACCCTGCTCCCTACACTGGAGTGCAAAGCTGCTCTAGTTTCCGACCTGACGGGCTGGCAAGCCCTCTCACTCCTCACTGTCAGGCTGCCTTCTGTTCACTTGCACCAGTGCCTCCAGACGGGAACAGCTGCGAGCCCACGGATGATCCTAACCCCCTCAGCAGTGCAGCTGCCATTTCTCATCTGCCGATTCTTTTTTTTTTTTTATATTTATTGACATTAGAGAGAGAGAGAGAGAGAGGAGGGAAAGGAGGAAGGGAGAGGCACAGTGGGGACGAGAGGAGAGAAGTGGGGAGAGAAAGAGAGATCGACTGGCCCCCTCCCACCCACACCCTGACCAGGGACCGAACCTGTACCCTAGACATGTGCTCTGGGAATCAAACCCCCAACCTTCTGGTGCACGGGACAACACTCCAACCAACTGGCCGGGGCCCTTCCAATTCTTTTTTTCTGCTTTTCTTGTTTGTCTCTATTTTCTTGTCTCTTGTTGCTTCTCCCTACTTTTTGATATCTGAGCAGTAAAGGTGACTTTTTGGATATATCAGTGACAAAGTGGATGACTTACACCCCACAACCTGATCACTGCAGACAGGCAAGAGCAGCCTCTGAAATTATGGCTCTCCTCACCTGTGCACAGCACCTGTTCTGAGGGCCTAAGGGCTGATTCCTGGAGGTCTGAGGCTTCCTTTCGGCAGGGCTCCATGACTATCGCATTAATGAGTATAGTAAGGACTTCATCCAGACAGTGGTAAATTCCTGAAAGGCAGGCACCTCTCCTCTTATGTCCTTACATCATCCATTCAACGGACGCTACTGTAGCCTCTGTGCTTACGCAGTGTTAGAGATGACAGAGTTGCGGAGAAGATGGATACAGCCATTCCCTTCGGGGAGCAGGGAGTAGTCTAGCAGGGCTTTTACATAAGTAAACGGACACAGCTCGGTATGGTAAAAGCTTTCATAAGGGAATGAATATAGGATACTCTGAAAGCATATAGAAAGAAGAGCTTGTTCAAATCTGGGCATTACAGAAGCTTCCCTGCGAAAATAATGTTTAAGTTGTGAAAGAATATAAGTTAGCCAACTTGGGACATCTTGGGGGAAGAATACGTGCAAAGGCCCAGAAGCAAATAGGAACAGAGCGTATTTGGGGACAGTGACAAAAGTTAAGGATGGCTGAGTGTGAATGTGTGTATACTCTTCAGTGAGGGTGGGGCAGAGAGGACGAGCAGAGAGAAAGCTTGACAGAAGGGAGGGTCAGAGCATGAGACATGTTAACGATTTTGGACCATGTCCCGGGGTATGTACCCCCCTATTAAAGGTAGTTTTCCTCAGTGAATGAGAATGGGTACAGGTGGAAGGACTTCACTTTAGTACATTAAATATTCCCACAATGTTAGCCATTTATTTTTACAATGCCATGCCTTACTTTTATAATTCAAATTTTCATTACTGAATTATAGTAATAGTGGCTATGGGAAGAAGTGAGATACAAATAGAAAAGTAAAATTGAAAGACGGTAAGGAAGAGGGGAGAGGAAGAAATTAAAGAAGACAACTAAATTTCTAATGTGGCAAATGGGTGGATGGTGAATGGCGGCATCTTTCATTAAATTTGGGAAAACAGAGCATGACACAGGCATAGGAGTAAAACGAGTTGAGATTTGGTCACACGAAGCTTCAAGTACCTAGAGGACATTCATATGGAATTGAAAGCTAGTATAAAGAGGTCGTGAATCTATTATAACTCTGGAAAAAATGTGAGCTGTTGAAAGAAATGTGGACATGCTCCGCATGTACATGGTAACTTAAATCCTGAGACAGGATGAGACCGCCCAGGTACAGGTAAAGAGTGAAAAGAGAAGGCTCGAACAGAAGCTGGAGGACAAGCAATATCGAAAACGAACTGCTCAGAATGATCTGTGGCCCATCTGCATCACAATCTCCTGAGGAGTTTGAGAACCATGTAGACTGTTGGATCCACCACCAGCCTCCTGAATTAGACACTACGCATGGCCTGGGAATATGTATTTTAGGCAAGAACCCCTTTTATTTTTGTGTAAAGTTTGAGAACCACTGATCTCGAAAATAAGTGGAGTAAGAAGAGCCGAGGCGGGGGGGGGGGGGGGCGGAGGGAGGAGAATTAGGAAGAAGCTGGGCTTTGCTCACTGCTAAAGAAAAAAGAGAATTCTGTGTCACAGTAGTCAATGGAAAAAAACTGGAGAAAAGTAAGCAGTCAATAAACACGCGTTCGATAATCGGGAAAAGTATTTAAAGTTATAATTTATCTCTGTATATTTCCCAGTTTCTAGTAACTACTCTACAGTATAAATAACGTTAATACCTGGGTAATTTACAGGAAAAATAATAGTGGAAGTATCTAAAAATAATGGATTATATAAGAATCACTTTGATGCCCAAATCTAGCACAAATTACAAGGTTCAGCAGGTGACTAGCAAGTTAGTGAGTAACCACCATGACCTCTCAGGTCCAAGTGAATCCTGAAGTGTATAAACAAGGAAACAGCACTCCATCCCAAAAAGATGGGTTCGGTTTTGAAAAGCTCGGAAATAAAGCTGTCAGCCTCATGGGACTGTATGGATGCTCTCTCCCAGATTAACCAAATTACTTACCATCTGATCAAAATTAAGCCACTCCTTCATTTATAAGCTATTAAAAACCAACAGATAAAGATTTAGCCTGTTTGTCCAACTAAATCTGATAGCTCTGCTTTAGACCATAGCTAATGAAGTAGCTGCTTATCAAACACCTGTTCTTTGCCAAGGTTGCTTTCGCTTCGGGGCCATCGGTTTTGTCAGAAACCCCATTTCTTCTGAGCAGTTAAAAGGATCTGTACTTGAATACATTTGCTTGGTAGGAGGTAAACTGATTAACCCCCAAACTAATTCACACCTGTTTGGGACACTCCCCCACCCACCAATCCCCAATTTGAAGTCACCACAAAACAAGACGCAGAGGTAAAGCAAACCGGAAAGAGAAGATATTTACTTCATTATTTCCAGTTTTGATTTTATTTTTCTTTCTATTCCTTCATTTGTAGGTGTTAAGGGTCGGGGGAGTAACATTTCAACTTACTGATTACAAAGTGCTCACTTTCATGCTACTGCGGATAAATACATTTTTACTGATTGTTATGACTGAATACCATTCATTAGTTGTGTGACTTTCTTGCCTATGAGTTATACAATATATTCTTGTTTTCAAAGATTTTATTTGTTTATTCTTAGAGAGAGGGAGGGAAAAGGGAGAAAGAGGGAGACACGATTGATTAGTTGCCTCTTTCACGCCCTCAACAGGGGACTTGGCCTGCCACCAGGCATGTGCCCTGACTGGGGATCGAACCATCACCTTTTGATCTGCAGGCTGGAGTTCAGTCCAATGAGCTACACCAGCCAGGGCTATACAATATATTCTTAAAGAATTTTTCCAAATCTAAAATTCTATTATTCTAAGATTGGAGGAGAGAGAAACAGTAGCCAAGAAAATAAATGTTCTAATGTTTTAAGAGAGTTGGAAAAGATAATATTCTATTTACTTAACATTTTAGAGGATTTATGAAGACTACCCAGAGGCAGTGAATCCAGCACTAGTAGTACAACTCCTTGATTCAATAAGTCTGCAACAAACCAACTGGTAACATTTCAAGAGTCCATCTGTTAGCTGGTAATTTAGAACACAGAACATTAATTTTTTCCACAGAAACGATGTGATACATAGTAGCTAGACTCTGAGGCTAATTCATAAGTTTATTTAAGCTCCAATGCAAGTGAATTGCTAGACACTGTTGATAAAAATAGAAAACGGACACTTCCACACTTGTAATTAAGCAAAAAGGACATCAGAATGAAAGAAACAAACAAACAAGGTTTCACTTGAAGACTGTTCCCCACAACGAAGTCAACGGAAAGACCCACCGGCCTGATTACACGCACTGCAGATCCTCCCAGAGACTAGATGATAAGAGCCCACTCCGCAAGTCCACAGACTCCAAGTTAAGGATGGATCCCTCATTACACAACATTAGAGGGTCTAATTTTTAGCTACAGGGGCACTAATGGTTCAGAAGTATCCCAAAGCTGAAAGGCTTGGAGAAAAACACAAAGTTGGGGAGGATAAGGAGAGGAGGGGCTTTTTAAAAAAGATATCCCCTGACCTCTCATTCCCTCAGTGGGAAATGAACTTGGTGAATGGAGCATTCTCTTCACATCCCAGCTCCAGGATTTCCTGGACAATGTTGCTGAGAGTTCAGTGGCAGCTCAGTAAACATGGAGCCTAAAAACAATGAAGATATGCTTCCTAACTGGAGCAGGGACTGTGGAAAGGAACAATTTTCTGAGCTGCCATGCCAAGTACCAGACACCTGCTACTGCCAGAAGCAGCTCCAGCTTTAACTGTGAGGAGGCTGCCTGGAGGAATGTCTGCTTCCTGGCTCTCACTGAATCCCCATTTCAACGCCTCTACACATCTAGGGCTTCCAATACATATGCATCCGCACAAGTCTGCGGCATCTAACTTGTGGGTGCCTATCTTTATCATCTGCTAAGGCTGGAAATAGAAAAACCAAATGAGTGTTCTCTTCTTCTGAAAAGGACTACTTACTGTACTTAAAGCTGTAACTCTCATGATGACAAATGTCCCTATTTAAGTCTGTATTTTGGGCAATTCAGATGTTTAATTCATAAGTACGGCTCCTCATTCGCTATGGAAACAATGACCTATTATACCTAATTTAAATAGGAGGTTTAAATATCAGGTGAAGAGTTTCAAAAAATATTTGTCCCTTTAGTTTTCTAAGACCTGCTATTTTGATTTTCCCTTAGCCTTTCCCTTGATATGAGGAAACTAAAACTGAAATCATACTCAGACAGTATAACCCAAAACAAGTAATTTGGCATATATCTTTTAATTAATTGTGTTTGAGTGTATGGAAAGATATGCAGTGTACTCAAATCTGCGTACTAAAGCAGCCTTTCAATTCTTTAGTAAGTATATCTAAATGTGATAACCACAATTGTAATTGAGGTTTGGATTTTGTCTGCATTCAAATTATTGATGGAAGGGCAGCATGGGTATTGCATGCAGAGCCATCAGAGTAGAACTCAGAAGCTGACCATGGTACCCAACTTTACTTATACATGCTGCATTTCCCTCGGATTAAATCCAACCTTCCTTCTCTAGCCTCTTATTGTTGCAATATAGTCACCAACTTTATTTCTTCGGGTATGATGGTTGCCTGAATTTATGTAAACGCTACATAGTAAAATATTGGAAAGTTCACTGAAAAGGATCATTTAAAAAGGCATGTAGTAAAGAAATCTTGCTTTCCAAACTTTAAGCCTAACTACTTACTGCAAGGGCGACTTGGCAGAAATCCAGAAAATTCTTTGCATTTCTCCCTTTCTGAGGCAACTCCTACCTGTCCCCTTTGAAACATATATATCCGATGTGCAAAAGAAGGAAGTTGTTAAAAAATAAAAACCAAATCAGATTCCACTTTCCATCGGCCTTTAGCATTTAGGTAATACACTTCTACCACCTTTCGCTTTTCCGATGGGCTACTTTCTAGGCTGAGTGGCAGGACACCTAACTGGGAAGGAGAAATCAATGCCATGGAGTATAAATAGCTGTGGCCAGAAACAACACTGCAGAGGAGCCAATAGGAGAAGGGCTCCCCAAACTGCAGCAAGAGTGACTGGACTTGTGTCCCCATGAGAGCCTCAGGGAAACCTGAGGAAACAGAAGAAGGGTGAAGTAATGCGGACTCACGTAAGATTTCCAGTGTTTCTTTAGAGGTGAACTTGCAGCGTCTTCTAGGGTTTCTGAAACCTGTATTTATTAAATCTCAGCTGGCACGGCCAAGAAAAGGAGAATTTTTTCTAAAGTAAGTTAGGTACAGAGAAAATGCCACCGATAGGAAGTCAGTCTTTTCTCAGACTGCCCAAAACCACTCACCAATATCAATACTGACTTGCAACTATTTTGTTTAACTCATTCATTATACTTGACATAAAATGTGCGTTCGATGGCAAATGTAAATGTGAATGAACCTCACTCTGCGCAAAAGTAAACCTTGCATTGTGTTCCCATCACCATTCAATACACCCGACCCTAAAGTCCAGTAATTTCACACGGTGAAAACACTTGAGACCACTGGGCTAAACTGCTCCGGGTACACACTTCCCTTTCTAAACGTTTGCTGAACTTTTCAGGATTGCTTTCAAGTGCTGAAATTCATTAAGTTTACCAAATTTCTGTAGCGCGCGCGCACACACACACACACACACAAATGTACACCACTCCATCAGCATCCACAAAACGCAGGCAATCACAAAGTTATGTAAGAAACGCAGGAATCAGCTCAAGCACGAGCATCCAGGAAATCGCCCATCCCTCTTGCAGGGTCCCGGCGACCAGGTAGAGAAACGATGCAAAGTACACGGGGAACCGAGGGCGGTTGCGGCCGAGAAGACGCATCTTCAGGCATTCCTTCGGAAGCAGAGCGTGCGTCGTCGCTAACGGGCCCCTGCTCACCTGGGGACGGTACAAACCCAAGCACCACAGCCAGACGCGAATGCCGGCAAGTGGGAGAGGAGATCAGGGGAGCAGCGATACAGGATCCAGTGCCCAAAGGTGCCGAAGCTGTCACCACCCGGGGACCCGGCGCTGCCGCCTGCTCTCTCCTTCCTCGGGCAGCGCTGGTGGCGCGTGGGCCCGAGGAGAACCGGAGGGAGAGAAAACGAATCTGTGGTTCCCAAAGCCCGAGCACGAGAAAACGGCCCCAGGGGCCGAACCCCCGCAGACCGGGCGACTCTCCCCGCGCAGCGCGCGGCCCCAGGGGTGGACGCTTAAGAACCTACAGGCGGCCGAGGCGAGGGCCAGGGTGTGAGTGGGGAAGGGGCGGTGCGGGGTCCTCCCCGCCGGGGCGCGGGGTCTTTGGAAAGGTAGGTTGGGGGCGGGGCCGCGCGGAGCCCAATAGCTAGGGGTCTGGCCCGGGCATCACCCCCGGGGCTAGGGCCGGCGCGGACAGAGACGGGCGTCCCAGCTGCTACCTGCTGCTGGATCTTCCCGTCCTCCGTGACGACCCAGTGCGTGGTGGCGAAGGCCCCTCGAGCCGCCACACTCAGCAGGGCGGAAAGGCTGAGGAGCCAGCCTGGGCCGGAGCTCGGCGGCAGCCCGCACCGGCCACGGACCCCTACTGCCGCCGCCATCTTGCCCCCGCCCCCGGCCGGGCCGCTCGCACCGGAAGAGGAAGCGGGCCTCCGGCGCCCGCCATCTTGGGGAGGTCGGCCTCGCACAGGGGGCGGAGCCGAGGGGGCGCTACCGGCCGGCGACAGGATGTCCCAGCCCGCGTTCGGGCGACTGGGAAGCGCGGCCTCTGGCGGCTGGCACAGCCTGGTTTCAGGTCGGAGACCGACTTTTTGTCCTTTTCTTGTGGGCGATGCGATCTCTGATCGTGGGAACCAGAGGGAGATGGAAGTAGTGTTTTACGTGGAGCCTGCGCCAAAAAGAGCACTTGAGAGGGTGAATACACACACACACACACATTATTAAATAAAACCTTGGTTTTTATCTTATTTCTGGTTGTGTACAATAGTAGAGAAATAAAAGGTATGCTTTCGAAGCGCCTAAGGGAAGAGATGTATTCTGTTTGATTCTTAAAGCCTCACAGTAGTGGAAGCTTCAGAATCTGGACGGTTGTCAGTCTAGGGCAGTGCAGTCCCGTAGAAATAGAGTATGAACTACGAGCCACATACGCAATTTAAAAGAACGAGAGAAATAACTAACCTTTTATGTAATCCGTTATGCACAAAATTGCATAAATTCAATATAAAATTTGTACAGATTAGGTGTTTTTTTTGTACGAGGTCTTCAAAGTCGGTATGTGTTTAACGGTTACAGCTGAGCTAAATTAGAACTATCAAGGTTTCGGGGATTTACGTGGCTAGTGGCGATCGACGTTTGTGGGCCGCACGGGTGCAGGCTGGAGGCCTAGGTCTGGAGACGCGCGGTATTGGCTCCACGTGGGAGCTGATTAGAAGAGCCCACGCAGGACTCTTCTCCCAATCCCGGTGAGATTCTACCTTTTCACTAGCGTCCCAGGTGACTGGTGTGTACATTGAAGTTTGAGAAGCACTTCCCTGTAGTGACTCAACACAGTCCAAGCGACTAGCCTGGACTCTAGCTTCTACTTCGATAGGTCGGTTTAGGTATTTCAAGGCTGCCTTCTAGCTTTGCGTGTTACTTTGTATTTAGGTTCATTATGCTTTTGGTTTTCTCTTTGAGAAAAGGAGGATGAGAATTTTGCCTGACTACTTCCTCCACTAGTGTATTGCAGGAAAAAAAAAAATTGCCAAGTGTTTAAACACCACTTCGTGCTATGGAAGCAATGCACAGCGTTTTTGTTTGTTTTTGTTTTTTTCCAAGAGCAGCTTTTCTTGAGGACGGAAGTAATGAACACTCATTTTATTAAAAATGTATGGTTTACCTGCTTTTGTCTAGTACTCTGCTAGACACTGGGTATGGAACTGCGACTGCTGAGCAGCCTGCAGTCTGCTGGGATACTGGTAGGTTGACAACTGAAATACAGGATAACAGGCACGTGTGTAGGAGAGCGAGCAACCACACAGGTGAAAGGCTTGCAGCGAAGGTGCTGATTCAGGCAGAATGAGCAGTAAGTGTGAACAGGTGAAATTGGTGGCAGATTGTTAAGGGTTTCTTGTGAGTGATACCAAGGAGTTTAAACATAGATGGAAATGTTTCAGAGTTTAGAAGCAGAAGTGGCAAGTGATGGAGTCCCTTTGTTCTTCCCTTCTTTTTTTAAGGCAGAGAAGTCAACCCTCTTACCTGTGTATAAAGCCCAGTAATGGCAGTCATCAACATCTGACACTTGTTGAGTGTTTAATGTGTACAGGGCACTATACATGAATAGTTCCTATTAATCTTTACTAATTAACCAGCCATAGGCTGGTTAAGTAATTTGGCCAAGATCATACAGGTAATAAGCAGCAGAACTTAGATTTGGAATTGGATCTACCTGACTTGAGAACCTGAGCCTGGATGAAGGATGGTAAGGGGTTGGAGAGAAGCCCCAACATCACATATTTTGCCTATCAGCAATTTCTTTGACACAAATTAATCTGTAAAGGGGTAGAAGCATAGCGTCTGCAGCTCTAACGTACCACCCACCTCTAATTTCCCAAATGATAGCTGCTGTCCTTTTGGATCCTTTAGTAGTTTCCTGTTGTGGTGTAACAAATAACCACAAATACAGCAGTTTAATACACACTGAACTCAGTTTCCATGGGTCCGGCATCTGACGTGACGTGGCGTGGCTAGGGGCTCTGCTCAGCATCTCACATGGCTGGTATGAAGCCTGCAATCTCATCTGAAGCTTGGAGGCCTCTTCCAGGCTCTTTCAAGTTCGTGGTAGAATTTAGTTCTTTGCCGCCATAGGACTGAGGACCCAATTTTCTTGCTGGCTGCTGACTGTGGCCACTCTCAAGTCCAAGGCCATCCACCATTCCTTGCCACATGGACCTGTCAATATGGCATCTGTTCCTTTAGGGCAAGGAGAACCTCCACTGCTCCAATCTTTTGACTTCCTTCAATCGCTGGTCTCCAGGCCCAGGTTGAAAGGGCTCATGTAATTAGATAAGGTCCACCTAGATAATCTCTTAATTAACCCCAAGTTAACTAATCATCCTTAATGACTTCTGCAAAAATTTCTTTTGCCATATAACACAATAAATTACAGGAATTATATCATATTCACATGTTCTCCACACATTCAAGGGAGATTTTTATGGGGGCAAGGATCGTTGGTGGGCATGCTGGAATTCTGCCTGCACAGGCCCTGACTGCCAAGCTCTGCCCCTTCTAGTCTGTTACTGCCCGGTTTTAAGCATCACACAGTAGGAGTTAGAAGTGATTTTACTGATCCTGTTTGCTGCCTGAAATCCTTTCCTTGCTCTTCCTTTTCAAATCTGTTATTTAAGGTACAGCTCAAATCCCACATTGTAAAAAAGTCCGTCAACTTCTTTTGCCTCTGCTGATTTTTATAACACTAATATTGCAATTAGTACCATGTTACTTTGTGAAATTACTTTGCACATTTTGAATAGCTAAACTCTTTAGTAATTCTTTGTTCAGTTAGTCAGACTCAATCTGAGGACAGGAAGCACTTCGTATACAAACATTTTTATCTTCCATAAAGCTTCCATACGTAAGTGGTTAGTTTGCTTAGTTTTTTAGTCCCTCCCCCATAAAAGGTAGGTTTCCCATTTTATGTAAATAAAACAATGAAAAATCTTAACCTAAATAAAGTTGTTGCTACTGATTTTCTATACCCAGATAGACCACCTGTTAACCTTATTTTATTCTAAGGCTTTGTATTTCCTTTTCCTTTTTAATTATATTTTCTCATTTATTTATATATTTTTAAAGATTTTATTTATTTATTTTAGACAGAGGGGGAGGGAGGGGGAGAGGGAGAGAGAAATATCAATGTGTGGTTGCCTCCCACATGCCCCACTACTGGGGACCTGGCCTGGCAGGCAACCCAGGCACGTGCCCTGAATGGGAATGGAACCAGCAACCCTTTGGTTCACAGGCCAGCACTGAATCCACTGAGCCACACCAGCAGGGCTATACTTTCTCTTTGAGATGCTCAGATAAAACCTATAGAAATGTAAGATGGTACTTGACAAAATTTCTGACCTCTAAATTGTAATTTAACTCTCAGTTGAGTAAGTGATAGAAAAACCCCTAACTGCATTTATTTGGTCTTTCAAGAAAGTATTCTGGCAAATAGATCCTTCAATTTATTTACTGTCATTATAAATGAATAGAATTTTTGAAGCTAGGAAGTGGACGGTGATAAAATGATTTTTCTGGATTATTAATTTCCTCCCTTGGGCCGTTTTATCTGAAAGTTGCAAAAAATCTCTATACTGTTTATTTCTTAGTGAAAATACTTAAGATATTAATATCCCTGAGAGAGTTAACGCTGATTTTAATTCTGTTAATTGATTATCTTTTGCTTCATAGTCAACTTAAATCTTAGTGGCTTAAGCTTTAAAACACGATTTATTATTTTTCATAGTTTGTGGCTGGACTCAGCTGGGTGGTTCTCTTCCTGCTGGTGGCTGGAGGCGTTCAATTCATAAGGCTGCATTCAGCTGAGACAGTGGCTGGGGCTGGAATGTCTCAAAATGGCTCCACCCACATGTCTAGTGCTTTAGCTGGAGTGGCTGAGATGTCTACGGGTGGCTGGGCTTCAGTTACAAAGGCTTCTGACATGGGCTTAGGGCTCCGAAAGAGTGAAAGTAAAAGCTTCCAGGCTCCTTGAGGGCCAGGCCAGAAGTGGCATTCTATAGGTCAAAGAGAGTAACAAGGCTAGTCCAGATTCAAGGGGGGAATGGAGACAGACTCACCTTGATAAACGCAGCAGCATGTTCCAGCAGGAATGGAAGGGATCATTGGTAACCTACTACATATAGTTAATTTCTTTAGATAAATTTTGAACTGATAGGAGTTTGAGAGGGGGTGTAGGGTGTGAGTCTGGTTATGGCAGACGGGCTGTACAGGTATGTTTCCCCAATAGCTATATGTAAAGTGAAGAGGGTGCTCAAGCATGTGCAGAGGGCACATACTACATAGCAATTTCATTCAGAAATAGTTTGCCAAACGTGTCAGGTAGCCTGAAGCATGAGGGCTGCTGTGGATGAGACCCAGGTTTTAATCAGCCCAGGGCTCTAACCCACAGTGACACCGGGGCCACTCTGCGGATAGTGTGATGGTCAGCCACAGAACCTTCCTCCCACAGACTGAACCGGCCATTCATTTATCCCAGTCCTTGCAGCTGTTAATACATTTGGGGGGGACAGTTTCTATGGAGTAATTGTAGTGTAACTATTCATTCTGTAATTAGCTAAAGGTCATACCCTTCCCCCACCCCCAGCTTTTACTCCCTTACCTACATCCAAGTTTCAATATCCTGACTTCATGATTAAATCCAAGTTCATTCTACTTAAAGCTTTCATGAGTTTGTGCTTTTTGATCTTATCCATCACGTATAACATGCTAAATTTTAATTTTTCCTCATGGGAATACCACTCCATCTTTTGTTTGCTCCTTCCTCTCTGCTCCTTTTCTACTTCTTGAAGAATGCAAACGAGAACTGTATATAGTATTCTATCTAGACTTTGTCTTAGATCTTATTTTTTTCATACAAAATTTTCATTACTTTTTAAACTTTTTATTTTTTAAAGTATTTTTTTTATTGATTATGCTATTACAGTTTTCCCAATTTTTTCCCCTTTATCCCCCGTCTGCCCTACCTCTGCATCCCTCCAGCATTCCCCCCGCCCCCAGTTCATGTCCATGGGTTGTACATATAAGTTCTGTGAGTCCTGTTTCCTATACCATTTTTATCTCTCCCCATTTTATGTCTACTAATTATGCTTCTTCCCTGTACCTCTTCCCCCATTCCTCCCTCCCCCTCCCCTCTGAAATCCCTCCATGTGATGTCCATTTGTCTGATTGTTCCTGTTCTAGTTGTTTGCTTAGTTTTGGTTTTTGTTTTCTTTTCTTTTAGGTTCATTTGTTGATAGTTGTTTGTTGACATTATACTGTTCATAGTTTCGATGTTCTTTTTCTTAGATAAGTCCCTTTAATATTTCATATAATAAGAGCTTGGTGATGATGAACTTCTTTAACTTGACCTTATCTGGGAAGCACTTTATCTCCCCTCCCATTCTAAATGATAGCTTTGCTGGATAGAGTAATCTTGGATGTAGGTCCTTGCCTTTCATGATTTAAAATATTTCTTTCCAGCCCCTTCTTGTCTGCAAGGTTTCTTTTGAGAAATCAGCTGATAGCCTTATGGGAACTCATTTGTCGGTAACTGTCTCCTTTCCTCTTGCTGCTTTTAGGATTCTTTCCTTACCTTCAATCTTGGGTAACTTAATGATGATCGTGTGTTCCTCTTCGGGTCCAACTTCTTTGGGACTCTCTGGGCTTCCTGGACTTCCTGGAAGTCTATTTCCTTTGCCAGATTAGGGAAATTTGCCTTCATTATTTGTTCAAATAAGTTTTCAATTTCTTGCCGTTGTTCTGTTTCTGGCACCCCGATAATTTGGATATTGGAACATTTCAGGTTGTCCCAGAGGTTCCTAAGTCTCTCTTCACTTTTTTGAATTCTTGTTTCTTCATTGTGTTCTGGTTGGATATTTATTTTTTCCTTTTGTTCCAAATCCTTGTTTTGAGTCCTGGTTTCCTTCCTGTCACTGTTGGTTCCCTGAATATTTTGCTTTATTTCATTTTGGGTATCTTTCATTTGTTTTTTCATTTTTTGACCGAGATCAGTCAGATCTGTGAGCATTTTGATTACCAGGGCTTTAAATTCTCCATCAGATAGGGTGGCCATCTCATCGCTTAGTTCTTTTTCTGAAGTTTTGCTCTTTTCTTTCATTTGGGCCCTATTTCTTTGTCTCAGTGCACCTGTTAAGTTGTAAGGGGGCAGGGCCTTAGGCAGTCACCCAGGCAGGGCAACCCTCCTTGCCCTGCTGCCACAGTGCCTGTGGGGGAGGCGCCAGAGAGGGAACAGTGCCGCTCACCTGCTTGTCTCTAGCCCACTTTCCACAGGACCCTCCTGTGAGACTGGGAGTTCTCCCACTGTGGCAACTCCCCTTATGTAGTTCACAGTCAGCTGAGACTCAGTTTCGCCTTCAGCCAGCCCCGCCCCCACCGTCCGCAGCCTCACCTTGGTTTTTCTGAGCTGGCCTGGCCACTCAGAAATGTGGTCCACTGCCTTAACTGTCTGGTTGTTCTGGTTGATTTCTTCTTTAATTCCTTGGTTGTTGGAGCTCCACGCAGTTTAATTTTCTGGCACTTCTGGTTGTTTATTGATTTTAGATTGGTTGTTATCCTCCTTTTGTTTGTGCGAGGAAGTGAAGAGTTTCTAACTACACCTCCATCTTAGCCGGAACTCCAGATTTATTTCTAGTATCAACTCTTTATGATGACCAGGATTTTATTGGGTTATCTTAGTTGTGGCTACATTAGTTTTAGGGAATAAATGTACAACTTCTAGGAACAAATGTACAATTTCTTAGGTTTTTGATAAATTAGATTTGTTTCCATTATACTTAAGATTCAATCACTTGCTGTTTTCTATCCAACCAGAACTGATTTGAATTCCTCCTATAGTTTCTAAAATAGGGGAAAGGATAGTGAACTGAGGGAGCAAAGAGGTGGTCAAATCTTGTCCAATCTGAAGGATCAGTTAAGTAGATGGAAGGGGAGACGGGGAGTTGTCAGGGAACAATGATTTTCCAGATGGGAAACATGCTTCGGTGTCAGAAAGACATTGGTGCTCTTTGAGTTACTGAAAGTGGTTCAGAGTCACAGTAGATGAGGAATTTAGGAGTTCTGGGGTCAAGATTAGGAACCTACAAGCTTTGAGACAGCCTGTTCTTTAGTATAGCCTGGGATTCTTAGAGCCAGGTGTTCTGTTGGCTTTGTTGCCTCCATCTCAAATGCTTTTCCTTGAAATATTCATTAGGTTGGCTCCAAATAATCCTCCAGGTCTCAGCTTAAATGAATTCTTCAGAGGCTTTTTCTAACTATTCTTTCTAGGTGAGCTCTTACACATTATCACATTAGAATGCTTCAGTGTCCTCATAACGCTCACTACTCTATGAAACCCGCTTCTTAGGCTCTGCATAATAAAATATAAACTCCATGAGTTTGCCTGTCTTGATCACTATATGCTCAGAGCCTAAAACACTACCTTTGACTTACTTATTGAAAGCTTACTGTGTACCAAGCACTGTTTTTAGATTGGGGTTATCAGTGAACAACATGCAAAAATGCTTACCTTTGTGGCATTAAAACACATCACATTTTACCCAGGGGAGACAGAATAAACAACATGTGAGTAAATTACATGCTCCAGGGAACGCAAGGTAGGCAAGTGTCTATCCTTGGCAGGATAGAAAGGGGACCTGCAACTTGAAACACGGTTCCTTGAGGTGGTCTTCGAGGATTTGGAGGAGGAAGTAGTTAGGCAGGCAGACACAAGGAAGAATGGCTAGAGGGGACAGCTACTGCAAAGACTGTAAGCAAGAGTGTGTCTGCCTAGCCAAGGGACTTGGGCAGCATGATGGGAGGGGAAGAGTAGCAGCTGAGGTCAGAAGTAAAAAGCCGTAGCAATATTTTTGATTTTTATTCTGTGATGAGGAGCCATTCAACAGCTTCAAGTAGAAGAGTTGGCTGTTCCCTTTGCTGCTGTGTTTAGAACAGGCTGTAGAGAGACAAGTGTAATAGCAGGAAAATCAGTATTAGGAGGTTATTGTGAAATTCCAAGCAAGAACTGATGGACACGTATTTGGCAGTCCTCAGCATAAAGCGAAAGGATGTGACCACCAAGGGAAATTATCATCTTAAGGATGATTTCAACTTTGGCTTTAGGATGCTCCTAACCATTTTTGGTGCTACTTTAGTCAGACTTTTTAATAAAGGCTGGTAGTCCAATTAAGAAGATCCAATTTGCTCTGCATATGAACTTGAGGATAGCAATATTTCATGATTTGGCAAGTATCTGTTGCTTTGGTTAAAAGAACCAAATCCTTCTATCATTAACTTTTAAATATAAATCCAAAAGGATGAAAAGTAAAGGTAATTTGCAAGACTGAACTCCTTGAAGGCAGAGCAGTAGCTTGTCCATCTTTGTATTTTTATGGTCTGACACACTCTGGCACATGAAAAGCAAAAAATGTTTAACGAATGTCCAAGAACATGAAACTATCATAATCATAACACATCAAGACACAAAACAAAATTACAAAAGGAAATTTATTTCAAAAGCATAAGGGAACATTTACTTTTGAACAAGGTGATAAACAGGTGTCTTGCAAAGAAAAAATCATGACATGAACTTTGTTTCATTCAAATTTTTGAAGCAAAAATAACCTAAGTTGTGCACTAGTGCCTTAGGAGAGGAAGGAGAACAATGAAGTGGCTAAGGAAGAAACACAGTCAACTCAGTATCAAACTTGAAGAAGTAGAGTCAATTCTGCTTACCTGTGAGTTTACAAATATTGTTAAAAAAAGAAAAAGAGGAAAAGTTACACTTAATGTTTAAATTTATGTAACTATAATCCCAATGTAGTTCCTATACTTGAAATGGCTTTGGGCTACTGGCTGATCTGCCTCTGAGCTCCGGACTACCTGGTCACAGTTTTCAAATGGCAATTCCGCCTTCCTACGTCTGTTCAGATTCCAAGGGAGCTTAGGTTCAGCTCACTGTCTTCTGGAATGTTTAGATTATTGTCACCACTCCACAGTCAAGCTGACCAACTTCTTTTGCTCATGTGTATAATTCTAGTCTTCAAAGAAATATCTTTCCCATAAACATGTGCAGTAATTCCAACAAAGGGGTTTTGCTTTTCCCCCAATGTGAAGGTAACAGTATGAAGACACCTGCATTGGAATCACAAACTATTCCTCAAAAAATGTGCCAAACTACTAGAAAATGTCATTCAGGCATTGGACTTGAACAGCAAATGTGGGGAGGGAAGGTTAACTGTGGAACAAAAATATATGAAACATTCAAATGCAGAGCAAAGGACCTACACACTAAAAATGCCCATGACATTAAACACTCCACAAACCCCCCATCTGTTGTTTTCACCTAAAGATTCTATTGGCTAACTTATACAATAATTTTGATTAATAACCTGAGAAGTTAAAATCTTCAAAGTGGCAAAAGCAAACAGAGAGCATCCCTCATTATTGGTACAGCATGTTATCAAGTCATTTTTCCTGGACTGCCCTGGTTATTAAATCCCCAAATTCTAAACTATTCTATGTCATCCTGTAGAAACCTATATGTACATCAGATTCAATATTTTGGCTGTATTTCTCCAACAGGGATCTCCAAACTCATCTTTGAAAATGCAGCCTTTGTTTATTTTTTGTTTTAAATAACAATAATCATGTAAGTGCAACTGACTCAGAATCCCTCACCACTTGGAGGAAAACCTAGATAACAGGTTAATAATGGATTCAGCCTCAAAAGGATAATCACCATGTCAAAGATTACCCGTCCTAGAATTTTAAAAAATGATTTACGTTGTACAGTCAAGTTTCACAGCATGCATACACACACACACACACATATGCTTATGTATGTATGTATATTACACATACACATTCCTACCCAAATAGTAAGATCCCATAGTCAAAAGTCTTTATCACAACATATGGAGAAGAGGGAAGTAAGCAGTGCAAAGCAGCCTACTTTCTCCTAAAAATGTAATGTTGTTTGTACAGTTTAAGAAAGCTGATAAATGTTTTGCTCTTAGGACACTAGGTAGGAATGCTGAACCATTGCCTAGCAGCTTTATTAAAAAATAATGAAAACAAAATGTTAAGATTGACCACTACTCTTCTCCATATATTGTGGGGAAAAACAAAGGACAGAGGGGAGAAAAAAAAATCAGTAACCTTTCAAAACTGATGATCTTTATCAGAAACTGACTGAATTTCATTATATTTTAGACTTGAAGAACTCTCACCAAATTATTAAGATGTTGAAAAGTAAAAGATTCACAATATGAAGTCTGAATAATGATGATATTGCAAAAACAAGATCGCGCACAAAGCATCCAAAAATATCGCTGTGGTTTTTACCTTAGACACAACCATGGTAGATACAAAAGTAGATCATACATACAAAGGTATAAAGAACATTAAGTTTTTAGCTGAAGGCAGCAGTCCTCTTAAAGGGACATCCCCGGCAATCCAATGAGTAGTAGAATTTAAGTGTATGGAGCTCATGACAATGCTGAAGAATGTGATGTCTTACTCAGTAGAGTCTTCCCCGACTGCGATTTCCCCGTGCTCCCCAACCGCGGCCACTTCTACTTCCCCTGAAGGCTCCTCTCTGCTCTACGAAAAAGCGAACAAGGGTTTAGGTCTTGCTCAGGACTTCGTGACACAACAAACGTAGCTCAAGAGATCTGAATACAGCAGTAGGCTTTTTAAAAGTAGCATTGGTATCTACTACACCATCTACAAATTCAATCTGTACATAAAACCAGGGCAACGCATACACCGAAGAACATATGGCAAGGTGCAAAATACAGTCATAGTGGGTACTCAATTATAACTATTTATTAATTCTTTATTTGGTAGTGATAGTGTTTATCACTACCAAAGACAATTAATAAAACTATTAAAGTGTATATACTTAATATGAAATTAACAAAAAGCCATTGGCTTTCAAGTTTGTGACATAAATGCAAAGTATCTTAAAGTATCAATGACCAATTCTGAAATGCAATGGATAGGCAATTTGTTTTGATCATAATATTTCAAGCACCAAGACTCAGAAAAATGTAGATATAAGTGCTGACAGCTTTGCTCACTGTTTTATCAGCTACGTGAGCTTCTCAGAGTGCTGCTGAAAGGTGATGATGTGTATACATAGTGTTTGGGTTACTGAAAAGTCAAGTCACTTGCATTATATGACAGAGTAAGTCTTTATTCATTGGCTAGTCTCTTTTCTAGCCCCAGAGAAGTATTCCTCAGGGGAGTCCTTCCAGTACAGAAAACTGATTGAAGTTACCAGCACGGCTAGACGTCTCATCATACATAAATGAATTAAGAGCCTCAAACTTCTAATTCTGGAGATCAAATCTCTTCATTGAACTTTCAAACTTCCTCACTGCGGCAATCTTACTAGTAGCAATAAATGACGGTGCCATTTTTGGATCCATAGTGTTGGGATACTTGAAAAATTCCTATTAAATCCATTTATTGCAATCCATTTTTTGCCATTGTGGCTAGAAGTATAGTTACCTTATTTGGGTGATGTTTCCCCCCCAGAAATTCTGAGTTAGAAAACCAACTAGATCTTTCTCCAGCTTCGCCAACATTTATGTGTGCGACAGAATGGGATCTGACTCAAAGTCACCTCTCATATCATGGCACATTTTTCTAAGTTGATTGGCATGGAAACCACTGAAACACAACCGTCATGTTAGTTTATTACCCTAGTGAAAACACTCAGGATGTTAGAGGTGGTCTGAGGGCAAGATGCGCCCAGTGATAAATGCAGTGACTGTGGGTACATTCGGAGGGTGGGCTGTAACTCCTGCATTTTTGACTAAGACTTGGCCTTATTTATGGCACACGTCTGCACATTTTCCCCTACAATACTCATTATAAAACCTTCATTTCTCAGCAAATTTAACATCAACACACTTAACAAATAAACATCCTCATAGATATCATTACTATAAGCTATAAACTAATAGTCTACAGAACTCCACCCTTTCAATTGTTTTTCAATCACTTTTAATATAAAGAACTGGGTTCCCGTCAATTGTTCAGCTAGATCTAATGACAATGCCAAATATCCCGTATGAAGGTCCTGTTTGACCCTGTTGTCTTTTCTGTGTCGGCTATTTCTTTTGATCTGATGCAGACACTGTTACAGTACAGGGAATAACCAAATATTCTTTTTCAAGGGCTTCATCCTGAGAACCATTCTGTACTTCCATGATTTTTTCAGCAATTTCATGCTTTTATTACTAACTTAAAAAGCCACTATTCAAGTAAAAATTATGCTTTAAAAGTTATTTTTATATTCTGAAAATGTAAAAGGTAAAGGTCACAAAATACAGAATATTTAGAATTCCTGGGTTACTGGGGAACTTCTTTTACAGGAAGGAAAACTAAACATGGGTATGTGTTAGTAAATGATACGACTGAAAATGCACTAGGAAGCTGAACTCAGTTGTGGGAACTAATACTAGGTTCACACAAGTAACAGAGACACAGGTTAGTAAAGTGATACACGTGGGCAAGGAACAAAGACTACACGCGCCTGCATGGACTCAAAGGACAATCACAAGTCCTGGCTCCTTCGTGACAGTAAACATGTCCAGGCCCAGGACACCAGTAGTTTGTTTTCTTGACAACAGACCTGTCGTTCACTGTAATAAGGTGGTAATACTAACACTACCTGGTTCCCCAATAACACAGAAAGAATAAATTTCCCAACCCCTCAGTGTGCATGACTTTAAAAACCCCCATCCAGTCTTCTCTGGAAAAATAAAGCAAAACGTGAGCTTGGCGGACATACAAATGTGGAATTATGATGATTGTGCCAAATGTGGGTAACAAAATCTATTCTTAAAAGAACACAAAACATCCCCCCCCTTCCAATATCTGAGGCAATGTTGACATCTCAGAAAAAAAAAAAAAAAAAGCTTCTCCTATATTCCTTACACATTATCAGTTCCCAAAGGACAGGCATAAAAAAGGTGGAAAAGTTTTGAAGTAGAAAGGAGCACCAATTCTCATCTGTAGTACTGCGAGAATACCTAGAAGAGGTAACATTCTACTCTCAAATATACAAACAAGCAAAAAATTTACACCTATTTTCTAATGAATCAGAGTTTGCCATTTGATGTACGAAAAGCACTCCAATTATGAATTGACTCTTATAAAAATGGTTGGTTGGGTGTTACCCACAAACTGAAATGTGGGGTTTGATTCCTAGTCAGGGCACAGTCGCCAGTTGGGGGCGCATGCAAGTGACTGACGTTTTTCTCCCTTCTTTCTCACTCCCCCTTACCCCCTACTCTGGAATCAATAAAAAACCGAAACCGTTTTTCACATTAATAGTTTGAAAAATATCACATACAGCCCTGGCTGGTGTGGCTTCAGTGGACTGAGTGCTGGCCTGCAAACCAAATGGCTGCTGGTTCGATTCCCACTCTAGAGCACGTGCCTGGGTTGCAGGCCAGATCCCTGGTGCGGGGCGTGTAAGAGGAAACCACACACTGATGTTTCTGTCTCCTTCTCCCTCCCTTGCCCTCTCTAAAAACAAATAAATAAAAAATATCACATACAATCTAAGGCTTTGCATTTTCCACGTCTCTTTCCATATGCATCGTATCACCTGATTCTATCAGGCACAGGGCAAAATCCTCAAGGAAACTCGAGTAATGACTTGCCCAAGTGAAGGAATACAGATCTCTATGTATTGCCACAGCTCTTGATTACTTTAATTAAATCAAATGAAGATAGTATCTGAGATAACAGTTGATTTTAATAATGGTTGATGTTAAGATACCACATTAAATCATTCAAGTGACAGAGGACAGTATTTGATGCAATGAAGCAACACGGAACCCTCTCCATTTACAAAATGCTTTCACAATATTCTTATTTGGAATTTATTATCCTCTTATTTGTTATCCATCTTTTTCAGGTAAGAAAAGAGGCTGAGATGCACATTTACATATTACTACATAAGTAAGAGCTCAGTGATCTTTCCCAGACTAAAGTTGCCTCAAACAAAAGAGGCAAAAAGTGAAAACAGTGCTCAGTGTTTGTGCTGTGGCTGCACTAGAGAGGCAGTGTGCAGTGAGTAGTGAGTGGCCCACCAAGCTTCTTCCCCGGAACCACATTCAGCATCCCAGTGTCAAGCTGCCACACCTTTGAACCATGTACGTGAGTACCTGTGCTTTACCTCTATTTTGTGCATACCTGAGGAAGACGTGTCCTGAAGTATCAGAAACACCTAAGAGAGTTTGGAAAGGTATTATGCTTAGTATAAAACTGGATGTAATTTAGTGTTTTGATCGTGGTGAATGAAATAAAGACATTGTGTGCACTGAATCTCCTTTGTCCGCCATTTGTACTACTTTACACCCAGAGAGAGACTCTTGAAAGCTGCCAGTCACTACTGGTTCTGCAGGTAGCAAAGGGATGTTTTAGTCGGCATCGAGTAATGGAAAGTATATTGCTTGAGCAGGTTGATGAATGTACAAAGAATGGTGTGTATTTATCCTATCAGTCATTCCTGCTTTTACTATATGGCAATATTACTTGTATTTTATGTTTTACGTGCCATTTGGTAGGGTGTTTTGTTTTGTTTTAGGCCTGGGAATGCTCAAAATTTTTTCCATGTAAATTAATAATGGCTTCACTTCATTTTGTTTTAGCTTATGAAAGGTTTCATAGTAACACACTACTTTTGGAAAGTGGGGGCACCCTGTACTGCAAATTAATCCTGATTGGTAATCAAGGCCAATCACAAGCATTTTTGATTGCTGGTGTTATTAAACTCAGTCTTAAAGATCTGCTGAGGTAGTGATACTTTCACCCATTCTTCTTTGAAAGGATCTATGAAGGTATAAATCAGTGAAGAAAAAAAAAAAAACCCTTCACTTCTCATTCAATAGCTCTGGGAGAGAATGGACCAGTGGGAAGCTCTTCTGGCACTAATAGCTAAAGATGATAGGAGGACTGCACTCTGGGCAGTTGGGTGGGGGGACCACAATTGGACACATCTTCCTTGCCAGATGATACTTTAGCATCTGACCCCATTTCTATGACCTCTCCTTTTGAAACAGTACAGAAGATGGGAGGACAAGCGGTAGGCTGACAAGGTCCAGGAAGGATCATTAATACCTCATTTGCCAGAAGCTATAGCTCTATCCCTGAAGGAGAATGCACAGAAAGTCTTGCCTTGAAGCTGGAACAGGGAAAACCAGTAATGAATGGCTCAGGCCAACTTCCTTTCTTTTTTTCTGTTGGCTCCTCTGAATGTAAGAGGCATATTTTTCTTTAAGTGCTTAGTTTTGCACGCCCAGTTCAGTAAGCCCACAAAAGTGGATCAGAAAGTGATGGAGTCAGCTGTTTCCCCAATAGCTCTAGTTTCCCAAGCTAACTCAGAAAGATCACACAATAAAGCTATGACACTGCATGTAATTGATAATGAAAACCAAACACAACACAGTTCTTGCCTAATCTCTCATACTGCTTGTACCCAAACGGAAACGCTCACCATAATTAAAGTTGCCCAGATTGCTGCTATATTTCCCACTAGGAGGATTATAAATCTGCCTGGCATCCCTTTTTGGTCCTGCTGGAGATTTCTTGGGTGGTGAACCGGAAGTTGTATCTTCAGTGGCTCTCTTTTGCCTATAACAGTAAAAAGAACAACAATTAAAACAATTATACCAGAGGCCACCACTACACTTATATTTTAGCATTATTAGTTATGAAAAACATCCTAAAGAAGATAGTCACATAAAGGAAATAACATTCTGATGTATCAAATTAACTGTGCCTTAATTATGGAGACATTGTGAGAGAGCATTTACAAGACTTTAATCTAGAATTCGTAGCTCCAAAGACTATATGCAAGTAACCCATTTTGCAAAAATTGTCAGAAAGTCCAGTTATGCCACAAGAGCACAAATAAGGCTGAAAATCCAGGGTTGTACTCCACTAGTTTATTTTGTAAGTACTGGAAATAGATTTAATATTTTAAGTCATGCTTCTAATAGTCATATTTTCACATCTTATTAAGAATCATTTAATAATGTACCATTTTATGTAGTGTTAACATCTGAATTCAGATTTTCATATTATAAGTCATAAATATAAGAACACTTAAATCACTTTTAAATATATGTCTTACCCAATTTCAACCTTCTGCACAGGTTTCCAGGATAATGTTACTGTGCTCTTATAAGAAGGAGGGATGTGGAAGAGATCCTGAAGAGACAAAATCAGACGAGATCTCTATGTATGGGATGGTGTGTGGGGGGGGGGGGGGGGGTGGCCAGGGTAACACACAGGGAGACGTCATAAAGGTTAATTTTAGGAAAGAAATCTTTAATTTATCTTGCTCTTGTGCTGGTGACTGAGCACCTAAATAAGGCTACAAGAAAATAGTAAGCAAGGGCAATTTTGTTAAAACCTCCACCTATTACTTATTAAAGTCATTTTGTGCACGACACTTAAGAAACCGAAGCTAAGTTTTTTCTAAATGTGATTTCAAGTTTCCAGGGGAAAGTATCATGTTTATCAACTTTAATAACAAAGTCAACAAGGATTTCTTTTGTACATTTTAAGTAGTTTAAAACTTGAGTACTGCTTGTCTAGCTAATGGGAGGACTGGGTAAGAAAGGAAGACATTACCTTGATTAAAACATTGATGTTATTTGTTATTTTCAATGCAACAACTTTAATCTTGTTCTGCAAAAGGAAAACAAAAATAAATTAAAATGCCATTAACCTTTATAATGCATATTCCATTACCACATAGAAATAGAGTAATTACACTTCTCTTTCAGAATCATTCATCATTCATTCTTTCTTTAAACTCTAAGCCAGTATAGAGATGGCAAAGCAAGCAAATAATCTTTCTGTTCTCTTGACAGGTAAGAACATGAAATTGTTAGCTACAATGTACCTGAAAAAACACATGAGGGACAGGTCATATGCACACAGGAGTTGTTCTAAAAACAATCAGTGTAAGTTGCAGGAAGACATGATGAAAACATAAAACAGTTCAGTGGGACGGGGATGAAGAGTGATCAAAATAGATGAGATTAGAGAACCAAATATCCCAACACAAACACACATATAGTTTGGTATAAAATTAGCAATTTAATCTTTTTTCCTAATGTAAATTAGTATGTGGGTTTCAAAAAGGTGAAATTAAACATAGGACAACCACCAATCAAATATTTAAACAACATGTGCTGCTAATGGCCCTAGTGAAATACTGGTATGTATCTAAGTTTGGTAACAAACACCGTTCATAAACACTAGACACAGTCAAGATTACTTCAATATTGACAAAAATATAACTTAGCAACTATGTAGACAACCTTCTAACATCATATATCTGAACATATACTTGTATCACCAATTCAAATAAAGTCAAATGTTACATTTCAATGTATGAGTTCAGTCTGAATATATAATAAAAGGTGGCTATTATAAGTATTTCCTTATGAGATGTGACCCAGTGTTCTCACCTCGTCTGTTTTTAAGGCCTCGCCTGTTTTACCCTGGAGAGCCAAGCGAAGTTGTCTGATATAAACCTGCAGGCCCCGTGCAAAGTACTGCAGCCTAAAGGAAGAAGTATTTGTTAATGAGTAAATCATCACTTCAACTTTAACAAGTCAATCTCTGTGTGTTTATCTGCTAACAAGTGATAGTGTTTGACCTGTTTGTCCCGAAAGGTCCAGTAAAAATACACAAAATTACAGATTTGAGGATTTATTATAAACTCACAAATCTCAGAGACCTGAATAATCTTTTTCAAGTTTGTTCCCACTTAATATGTGAACAAAGAGTTGGTACCATAACTCTATCCTACGGACTACTAGGCACACTGCTTAAGAATCTGGTTCCATTTATTTAATTTTTTCATTTTTAGAGTCCTTCCTTCTTTCCTTTCCTCCCTTTCCTTCCCTCGCTCCCTCCCTCCCTCTTTCTTTCTTTCTTTGAATAAAAACAGTCCCACAGCATTTATTATCTGGTAATAACACAAGGGTAATCAAAACAATATGAATCAATGTTTAAGAACCATACTCCCAATAAAGGACACCTACAAACACAAGCTGGATTGCCTTCTTAACAATTTCTCACTTCATTAGTCATTTCTAGTTGGAGACACTTTGGAGTAGAGTAATATTATCTCCTTTTAGCATTATCTGACCCAGTTATTTTTTTGACTTTGAAATGATTCAATACAAAGCGTCTTCATGTAAACAACTTAGAATTTCTCCAATAACAGCAGCAGCTAGGGTCTCCTGAGTACCCACCATATCCCGGGCACTGTGCTCAAAGCTTCCTGTCTCATTTAGATCTCACAACTCTGGGGTGGGTGCTATCATCATTTTATAGCTGAGGGAAACTTGGGGTGTTAGAGTTTATGGAGCCTGCCCAAATCATAAAGCAAGTGGGGAGAGCCAGAGTCTGTTTTCGACAAAGTTCCTTCCGCCCATGGATCTGTTATATACCACAGGTGTCATGTGTGTGCAAATATGCCTGTGTCCTGGCTCTTCTGTCTCCTACTAGGCTGCAGCAGGGTGGGAAGACAGCTCTTGTAAAGATGAAAACAGAACCCAGGGAGCACCAGAGAGCAATCATCTCTGCCAAGGATTGGACTACTTTGATCACACATCACCTAATTTTAAAATCTTTGAGCTTTTCTGCATTCAGCTTGGCTGTTAAGAAATCTGGAAGTTTTCGTCCCAACTGGTGGAAGCTGTACAACAAACACTCCACATAACTGAATTGCAGCTTAGGTTCTTCATTGCCAGCATTTTCCCCATTTTCTGCTTCTTCAGGAGGGAGAGGCATGTATTCCTAAGAGATAAAAATATCGAGGTATTTGCAATCGCTCTAATTAATTATAAACATATACTCAACTAATTGTAGGGCATGCTTTTAAGGCATGAAAAACTACCAAGATCAGAAATTTAGGTCAGATAGCTCTTTTAGACCTACTGGATCAATGATCTAGGCTGTCAATTCTCCAAATTCACCTACGTTGTAGCTGCTACCACTATTAAGAAGGATAATGAAAGTAGCTAACATTTACTAGGTACTCAATATAGATGGAATTCTAAAAGCTTAGGTATCTTTCCTATAGTGAAAAAGTTAGTAAGCTGAAGAGTCAAGCTGGGTTTGACCTCAAGAGTCGATGCTCTTAACCCACTGGTAACTCCAAAACTCTCTGAATATTAGTCCATATTCTTTAAGCACTGACTCTCTCTTCATTCGAAGTAGTACCAAAGACATTCAACACCAGGACTGTAGCACTAGGAGGTACTAACGGTCTGAAAGAGAAACAGACACTGGATGACTCAAGTCATACTATGGGCCTAATGCTTATCACTGTGTCCTAACTGCTCACATCCAACGAGAAAATCATTTGGTGACTCTGATGATGATTTTATCAAATGGCCTATTTTCTCTACAATTATGACTTAAATGGACTGATTTTCTGGTTGCTAAAGCTACTTGGCCATTGGCAGCAACCTGAATGGTGAACTGCAGCAAATGTAAAATATTTTGACAAAGGAATAGCAGAAAAACCTACTATAAATCCTGTATTATACAAGGTTAAAACATTTTTTTAAAAAAAGTAGACAACATGTGGCCTGAGTAGCTAACAACACTTGCTAGAATTATTGGCCAATACTGTAACTTCAAAATTTGGTTCTCCGTGATCCAGACATTCGTACTACACTGTTAGATTTTGGGGGCTATGTATATTCCACAGGGAAAGAGAAAAGTTCTTACCAATAACTTATCAAACAGTTTTCTTAAATTTGTTTCTAGCTTTTCCATGTCACCACAAAATGAACTCATCTCTGCCAACAGTTTCAGTACCTAAAACACACAATTCACTGTTATTAGTATTACTTTCTTGAATGAGCAAGGCCTATAAAATAAGAAATGATTCTAGATAACTATCTAAGACTGCTTTTTTGTCCTGGCTGGTGTGGCTCAGTGGGCTGGGCACTGGCCTGAGAACCTGAAGGCTGGTTCGGTTCCCAGATAGGGCACGTGCCAGGGTTGGGGGCCAGGTCCCCACTTGGAGGTGAGCAACTGATCAATGTTTCTCTCCCTTTCCCCTCCCTTCCTCTCTCTCTAAAAAAAATAAATAAAATCTTAAAAAAAAAAAAAAAAAAAAAAAGGACTGCTCATTTTTTAATTGTATTTTTATGGAATCAGAACATGTAAACTGGAAAAAGAGATGCAGCCCTGTATTTTCCTGTTGAGGAAACTGAATGTCAGAGAGATGACGTGACTGGTAAAGTCACAATATGTGGCAGTCGTAGGGCAAGACCTTAAAACCACACTCCCACGACTTCCAATATATCTGTGAGAAGTAAGGAAAAGAATATACGAGGTCTGTCCTGAGAAAGTCCAGCCATTGTTAATATGATGTAATGTAACCTGGCAGCCAAGGAGGGTGGACTGGAATGCGCGTGCGTGAGCAGTGACGACCCACCGTACTAGTCAGTGGGGGTGGTAGATGCCGTCAAATGAACGTGTACACTGTGTGGCCATCACATTCAAAATGTGACGAGAGCAATGAATCTGCATCACATTTTGCATTAAGCGTGATCATTACTCCATGGAAACTATTCAGATGATTCTGAAGCCCACTATGGGCAACTGGTGATTGGCAGCTTCATCACCACAACGTGTCCGCTTATCCATCACGTCTCATGCAGAGTTTTTTGGTGAAACATCCAACCACCCAGGTGACTCAGCCTCACTATAGTCCAGATTTGGTGCCCTGTGACTTCTGGCTTTTCCCAAAACTAAAATCACCTTTGAAAGGGAAGAGATTTCAAAGATGGGGCAGCTGATGGCAACTGGGAGAACTGTGTGAGGTCCCAAAGGGCCTACTTTGAAGGGGACGGAAGTGACATTATATACAGTGTTTCCTGTATCTTCTTCAGTGAATGTCTCTGTCATATCACATGGCTGGATACCTTCTGGACAGACCATGTAGATGATACTTTCTGCCACAAGTTAATAATGATACTGCTAAATAAACACAAAAATGATAAATATATTAACTTGACAATTTGTACTATGAAGAAACTGAGGAATAACTCTTTAACAGCAAAGAATTATTTACTAACATTTAGAGTAGGCCTCACTTGCTATAAAATTTAGTATCTGGATACCAACTATAAGTATTGGTAATTGCCACTACTGAGGTTCATCTTTGCTTTATCCAATCCAGTCTAATAAGCCAAACCCCTAATATTTTAAACAAAAACAGTGCATGTACAGGGAGACATTTCTGTAACCCAAAGACCTATGAGGGAAATACGTTTTCATATTTCAGTTCGATTCAACTATCATCAAGTGCCTTTTAGAATCAGGCTCTGCACTAGATTCTGGGAGCAGAGAGGAATCTGGTTAAATGTGGGGAGATAAATAAAGGTAAAGCACCACACATGCAGTGAAAGAATGTACTATGAACACTACAGTTGAGACCCAAAGGAGAGAGGGGGTAGTCGATTCCATTGGAGAAGGGATAAAGGGTATTTTGTGTTAATCCAGCTTTAACCTGGCTCTATCAGTTGTGAGCAGAGATGGGAACTGTCATCAATTAAATACCTTATTTAAAAGTATCAAGGCCACAAAGGTAGAGAGACTGACTGTAATGAAGACCACAAGCAGCGCTTTCCCGCTGCAGCAACTTTTAACTGAGTCCATAGGACACTGCTATGCCACTCGTCCTGGGACAGGTCACCAGCGAGCCACCACCAGACCTCTACTGTCTTAGAACTCAGGTCTAAGTTAGTGGTTTACATTTTCATTAACAAATAAGAATAGCTTTCCAGTACTAAACACAGAAATTTTCTCTTACCTCCAACTGTATATCAAGACCCTCTACTGGGGTAGTCAAGGAACTGAGATTAGGGAGAACATGCTCACAGAAATAAGTCACAAATCTTGTGGAATGCACATTTTTCTGTAAAAATCCAAAAACATTGAGTTGTCAAAAAAATAAAGGAGACATACTCTCTCAAATATAACAGCAGAATGCCATTCCACAAATGCCAGCTGAGCGCCACAGCACCCCGCATACCCCACAGCAACCCAGAAACGCCCTCAACACACAATGCCTAGTCCGCCTGGGGCACGGGAACATCTACACATCTTTGACCTGTTCCGTTCCCAGGTCGAACTGTGGAGAAAATTTCAGTGCTGATTTCAGTGTATTTTTTGCAAAGGACAGATCGTTTAAACTGTTTTCCAAGCTGCGGTATGCACATCCCAGAACAAACACTCTTGGCTAGGGACAGCACAAAGCCAGAGATAAAGAGCGTATTTACCTAGAACAACAATCCGTTGGACAATTTAAGAAAAATGTTAAATTGCTAGAGAGTTGTTTAGAAACTTAGCCAAACTATAAAGTATGATGCAAAATTCTCAAGACTTAAAAACCAACCCCACTCGTGCCCCCACACTAAATCCCGATCCCACTGTGTCTGTACTTTCACACAGAGGTTTGAGGAGGGTGTTCAAGTCAACGTCTACAGAAACAGAAGCTAACAGAGCCACCGGACACCAGCTACGCAAACAAAGAGCTCACAGAGAAGAGGGGCACCGCCTGCCGGGTGCACTGTAAGAGCCTGTCCACACAGTCGGGGTCGGACGGGTTGAAGGTCTGCTCCAGGTCAGCCTGTTCAGCCACCAGCTCTACAAGTTGCTGTCTTCCACTCACTGTCTGTAGGCTCTTCAACCCAGACAGTATCTTCATGAACAGGACAAATTCTTCACCAGTCACATCTTCTAGGACCTGGAAAGAGGTAATTCAAAGTAAGTATCTTTATCAGTTGAATGGGAAAGATAGATCAATATTAAAATCATAAAAAATTTATTTCAGCTACTGAAGTCAGTTTGCTCTTAATGTTTCTGAAACACTGATAAGCATGTAACTTCTAGCTTCAGTCAATTTAACTTCAGAATAGATCATTACTCTCACTACGGGGCCCAATACTGTCTCCAAGGGGGCACAATCTGGTTCTTGGAAAATTTTAGTTTTTAATGGATAAGGCACAGATACACACACACATATAGTGTATATAAAAAGATATACAGTATATCTGTGGCATTAAAATTTCAAGGAAGGGTAGGTAAGGAAAAAAAAAAAAACTCTAAAAAGGCTCTTTTGGGGTTGCCAGCAAAATACTGAGAAATTCTGCAGTAAATCAGATGCAGTTTCCTGTATTTTAAAGCAGCCTCATTTGCACTAATGCGGTAATTGTACACAAAGCAGGAGACCACGCAGGTCTTGCTGCAAGTGCTCTGTACCAGTGGGTCTAAGTCTTTCTGCTCAGTGGCCAAAGGAGCAAGCGACCATGACATTTGCCACCAGATTACTTGTTGGGGCACAGGTAAGAAATGCTGACATTTCCAGCTGGACAACTGCTCCTTTCTCTCTCACTCAAGAGAGATCACTAGGTAAGTAAAGAGTGCTATCAGGGAAATTGTGAAATCTTCCTAAACATATAAAAAAAGGGGAATTATTCCCAAACTCTGGCACTTTATAAGTGAAAGTTAATTGTGACACGTCTTGAGAATCTCAGCAGCATCTCTAACTATGCTAGATCTGGGGGCACACTCTGGAAGAGCTTATAGTCTCATGGGGAAAGATGGAAAAAATTGGTCATTTCGATGTGATTTCATTTTTATTTCGAAACAATCCAGAATGCTGAGAGATTGCCCTAAGATGGAAGACAAGGGTACGAGTAACCAAAGTGCAAAATACAATGTAAGAAAAGCTGCATGTTCTATGGCAGTTCCAACTGCGTATGCCATTTTATACACATCGACGAACACTGCTCATTTCAAATATGCACTTTTGCTTTAGGCCAGTTCTATTAAATGATGACCAAAGCTTACCTTTTTGGATTCAGTTAGTATAAGTTCCTCTACTTCCTTTGTTAAGACTTCATCTGGTAAAGTCTTCAGTTTTGTAGAAAGGAATTTAATTGCTCGTTCTCTAACAATGTCCTCTCCTTGAAGGATTTGGCTGAATAAGCCACCTAAAGTCCCTGCAAAACAAAATAGTTTGTGTGTAGCAAGTCAATTCTATATCATAACAAAGTTTTTAAATTTAACTCAGTTACAGTATTTCTTCTCAAGTGAGTTACTAATAAACATCATGAATATTGATACTGTTTAAATTAGTTTGAAACTTCTACAGCTGCAGCTGTTAAGAGTGATCAGATGCTTTGTTCATGGATTCAGAGTCAGCTTGAGTGTGACTTACCTTTTTTATCATTACTAAGAATAAATAAAACTCAGCTATTTTGGAAGAATTTTTTCTTAGCAACAGAGGGAGTTTTACCAACAATTTTCTAATGGAAAAGTTTATCTGTTTTTGTAATTATTTCTGTTGAGTTTTTGAGTAACAAAGCTCGAGCTAAATAGTTAAAACGCCCCCCTCATTGTGTATTGAAATATAACCACTGTTAAAAAAAAAAACTCCCCCTTCCGACAAACTGTACTTGAACAGCAATAAAAAAGGAAAAGAAAAAAAACCCAATATTTTTAGGAAATAGATCTCTGGGTGAATTCCAGACTTTATCCTTCATGAGTAACGCCAAGCTCCTCAATTTTTTAAGACATCAGACACAATTCAGAACAAGAAGTAGCCTTACCTTTTGCATCCATCTTAAATATACTTAACAGGGCATTGTTCACTAAGTTAAATTCTGCAGAGTCATCTGGATAGAGAAAAAGTGATACAAAGTATAAAATAAATCAGAAATATCATCTGCTTCATTTTCAAATTTAAGATTCAACATAGATTCTCACAGATTACATTGAGACACATAACTAGGTATTTCTCTCAAATACTAAGAAAATACATTCCTTAAAAAGGTAGAGAACCTGATGTAGCAAACCTGGAAAAGTTTTGTATTAAGATGGTACAATTATGAAACTATAGGAAATTGCAGGGGGTAGGGATCACGATGCATCAAAATTCCCCCACAGAATCCAGTAATTTTGCCTTTATAAATAGAATTAAAGAACAAAACAATACTAGGAATTACATAATCACAAGTCATTAAGTTTCAAACTACTAAAAAAAGAATTTTATTTTTATTTTTCAAAAGCTAAAAACAGAGTCATTATTTCAGAAAGAAGTTCTATTTATATAAAAGGGTAATGTTAAAATTCTTTACCTGTTTGCAAAAGTTGGGTTAGAATATCTGCCACTCGGGGAAGATTTTCTCCAGTGGCAAACTGAGGAAGCTCTTTAATTGCTTGTCGTCGAATCTGCATATAATTTCAAACAAAAATTTGAACAAATACTATCATCAATAAAAACAACAAACCCAACCTTTAAAGAAAACTAAAACCACAGAAAAACCATAATTAGGGGCATATGAGTCACAAAAATATAAAACATGAGATTTCTAGCAGTTTTAGAAATAATTTGCTTCAATTTAACATTCAAGCTTCACAAAATTAACTAAAATAAAATGTGGTGCAGAGGGACATTAAATACAATTATCTAACTGGAGTAGACAGATTGGAGATTATAACCCATGGTTCATGTACTGATTATATGCAACTATTGGGTTTTTACAACTTCTGGGCATATAATATAGTATCCCTTAAGAAAGCCTATAGTGGCAATGTCGTATCTAGTAACTACTTTATAATTTCTATTGTTCTACTTAATACACATTTGCAACCACATTGTGTACTTAACTCCAAATATGTGGTCTTGGCTTATTTAGTTTAACATAAAAAGGCATAGGAGGTCTACCTAGCAAATTCTGAATGAAATGTTGGTAATTCTCTAATTTCATTTGAAAAGTCATGAATTAATTGTTGAAAATTCTCAGGAACCTATACCAGCAGCCAGAAATGCTAAAGGCTAATTCTTCTTATTCTATTAATCACACAGAATTATTACACAAACCAGTTATTTTCCTGCTATGCAAAATATTTAGGATTGCTGAAACTATGTTTTACAAAGTAATACTACTAGTATTTTAAATATCTAAGGCAAACATAATTTGACTGAAGACTAACATTAGTCTAATTCCATATACACAATGTACAAGAATTTATGAAAAAGATGTGAGCCACGAACTGTTTTTAACAGTGGACAACGAATAAAAAATCAAAGTATCTTGTAATTCTATGCATTTTTCACAGTTGAAAGGTGGTGAAAGAGCAAATTTTCTTGAATGTAGATTAAGCCTTGGTAAGACACTGTGCCAGGCCACACTGCGGTGTTTTATCGGGCACTGATACAATTGGTACTTCAATTACATTAGCTACACAAAGAAAATCAAGTGTCTGGAAAGAGCAAGAGAAACATCTGAAAGCTTGATGAAACGCGTCAACCATAAACTTACTGATACATCTTCATCCTCGCAGAGGTCTAACTGTGCATTGATAGCGGAATCGGCCAGTTCCGGAAAATGTTTAAAGAATTTTGGAATAAACTGAGCTGCTAATCTTTTTTCCTTGGTACCACCTTTCACACCATCCAATATCACTTGATAGGCATCTTTATGCTGAAGGAAGGAAGCAGAAAGAAACACAATTTTGAATGATGAAAAGCTAAACAAACTTGTTTGAATCTAAATTAGTACACTTTTACAAAGGCTAAGCTAAAAAACAGGGCTTATTTTTGGAGTGTTGCTGCTTCAATTGGACACCTACCTTCCTACCATCTGGTCCCCTGCCCCCCCACGAGTTATTTGTGAGTGGGGAAGAGAGAAGGATGCCTCTAATTTAAAAAAAATCCTCACCAGAGGACATGTTGACTGATTTTAGAGAGAGAAGAAGAGGGCGAAAGATTGATGTGAAACAGAAACATCAACCAGGTATCTCCCACACATGCCCGGACTGGGGATTGAACCTGCAAACAACTGAGCCCCCTGGCTGGGGTGGATGACTCAAACTTTAAGTGGAAGAAGCAAATAGGCTTGTTGATGTACCAACACTTCTCCATTCCAGTGATCACTGACCCTAGCCTTGTGACTGGATCATGCTTTAAAAACTGCAATGAGTATCATGGAATTCTCAAAGAATTGTGTTACATTTACTTAAATATGGTCATCTGTTTCCAATGAGTGCCTTAAAGCAGGTGAAGAGAATATATTCCTGAAATTAAGCAATACCAGAAAGGTTAGGAAGCTTTTCTTTGCCTCACATTTTAGACTATGAAAACAATAATTGATTCTGTATAGCCAGCCCATTTTGGAGTAAGATAGATTTTAATGTCACATATTTAACTTTTTTTAGAATAATACATTCAAAGCTCATTTGTCTCCTTTAAGAAAATCAGAAGTGCTCCCCCTCGGATCCCATAATATGATGAGTCAACTATCCATAGGTCCCAATCCCAATCCCCCATACACCTTCCTCCATGAGAGTCCTTTCATTGAATGACAGTGGTCAGTCTGGCAAACAACAGTAACAAATACCGAGACAGTAGCTACATCTCCTGTTTGGAATACGGGTAACTTTCAATTACAAAAAACTTTAACCCTAAATACCATAATGATGACACAAAACGTGCACACAGCACACTGTGTGCTCTGTATAAGGCGTCCCGCTCAGCGCTCCAGCATGCGGGCTTGCTGCCGGCCGCCAAGAGGGCAGTGACTGATAAACATCCCACGGACTACAAAGTCGCCAAAAATTTAGTTAAGTAGAGCAGGATGCAGTTATTGAGGTATAGTAGGATCTCAATTAAGAATATTCTTTTTTTATAACCAGAAATAAAGTGTTCCATGCAGCAAAAGGTTAGGTCATATATTGCCAACCTACCTAAAAACAGATTCTAAAAATTAGTTGTAAAAAACATAAATGTCATTAAAAAACCCAAAAGAATGGCATTTCATGAACTATAAGTCAGTGAAGTTTACACTCATTCACCCCGAAAAGCCAGTGTACTCCTGAGTAAAGAACATAGCAAAAATGAGAGTTTGGATATTACACTGATCTAATCTTAGACCAGCCTAACAGTCTGTCTCTTAACAGGTGTTTGATATTTTTTTTAATTTATAAAAAAAATTCTGCTTACATAGAATTAAGTATCTACGTTTAACATTAAATTCATAAAAATCTGAAACACAGTTTAAAATAATGGAGGGCCACAGCCTGCTCTATGGCTGGTCAGGGGCCCTGGGGGGGGGGGGCACAGTGAAAAAGGGGGTTAGGGAGCTAACCTGAAGGAGCAGCAGAGGCAGAGTGGGGGAAGGGGAGCTGAGTACTTGGGTGGAACCCACGAGCTGCAGGGGGAAGGTGACAGAGGGGCTGGAAGGTTGTGAGGTATTAAATAATGCTTCATTTAGAATTTATCAACTACAGTCTGTTTATCAGAAAATGCATGTTCATGGTCTAAATATATGTTGTGTGTGTGTAGAGAGGTCCCCTCCCTCTTCATTCATAAGATAACCCTTGTAAGCAGGTTTCTGCATATACATTTCTTTGACTGTATGGTTGACCCCTGAACAACATTGGGGTTAGGGATGCCAACCAACTGTGGTTCTAAAACGGTACAGATACTTATTGAAAAAATTCATGTACAAGTGGACAATCACAGTTCAAACCTGTGTTGCTCAAGGGTCAACTGTACAAGAATTTAATCCTTAACTCCAAGAGTTTATAACTTAGTAAGGGAAGAAAAGTCCTCACATGACATAAAATTCAAGCCTGAAGTTCTATAAATGAATCCACAGTACAAGGAGGTTCGAAAAAGAGAAAGATCTGATGTGCCCGAGGAAAGTTAGCTGGTAAAACCCTCGGAGGACTGCGTTTAGTGGCGACAGCAGTGGAAAGGCACTCCCCTCGGTGGCGGCGTGGAGAGCAACCGCAGTTGCACAACTCTCTGACAAAGGGTGAAAATCAAAATAAAAGAAGGAAGTTCTAGACTAAGGGCCTCAAATGTGGATTCAGAAGTGTCCAGACAGGTATCTCCTAGGAAACTTAAGTCTTCACTGTAAATGGCCTAAGTTAACGTGAAAATCGGGCTTTGCTACACCAAGAATGAAAACTTTTTTCTCTCCTAAAAAAAGTGAATGGTGTCCCTTCCATTAAGTTGGCTCTTGCTTTTGTCAGTTAAAATTCACAAGTAGTACCCTGAAACTATCTTTGTTTTGAAATTATTTTATTGTTGTTCAATTACAGTTGGCTGCATTTTCTCCCCCTCCTCCCCCCTTTTTGAGGAGCAGATTTAGAGACCTGTTCTGAAAGGGAACAGCACTATACAAGAGAGCAGAATCCGTAGGCATTAAGGGCCAGTCCAGCGTCAGCCCCTCAGAATTCACTGCGTGAGGCCGAGGACATCACTACATTTGATCACGCAGAGGTCTTTTTCTCATCGGTGGTTGCCTGACAGCTGCCAGCATCATGAAGGTACTCATCTCCCATCGGCCACAGGGAACTGGGCTAAAATTCTATCACCCAACACAGTGTCTGCTACATGGCAGGCACTCAACAAACGTACTGAATACATAAAATCATGGGCCCTCGTTGAAGTCTGCAGGAAAGGGTGTTTGTTTTTCTCAAACTTAAGGCTCCTAAATACGCTGCCTAAATTAAAAGCAGGTTTTTGCTTTGAGAAAGACATTTTTGACCCCTCGAGGGAGATGTCTCAATTTAATCTGGCTTTATAATTAAAGATGACAGAAGGGAGTGCAAGCAATTCTCAATCATTCACAGAATAAATTCTAGTTTGACTTTCGTTTGCCCTATCAGACTCTGTGAAGTAGGTGGCTGTCAACCTTTTTTCTACTCCAGCAAAACATGGGGGTGGGGATATGGGGCAGCACTTCGTCTACTGGTTTCAAGGTTTCCCTAGAAGATTCCTGATACGCCTCTTCCGGGAGACCAGCTGCAGACGGTCGGAGAAGCACTGGTCTGACTTCCACCCATTCCTTGTGCTGATGTACAGCAAGGTCAATTTTAGGTAGAACAACGTACTATAATTGTCCCCAACTCAGTTCACAATACATGAGAACACCGTCACTACTACTTCTTTGTAGGAACAACAACATCAAACCATGACTGACCGTATCTTTTCCAACCTTGTCTTAATGGGTAGCCAACTTCTCCTTCACACCCTATCTATCTTGCACCGTGTGCACAACAGACTCAGTGTATTTCTCACTGGTGATATCAAAATTGCCTCCTGAAACGGAAGTTCTGCAGGGAAGGAAAATCGTGATACTTGCAACTGTATATTTACAATTCTAGATTAGCTAAAATAAGGTTCATACACCGACATCCCCCCCCCCCTACAGCTCAAAAGTTTCTACCTACATGACAGATGTCCAGAAAAGGGAACGGGAGGGGACAGTACCCCAGCTTTGCTCATGTTATTAGACTCTAGGAGATGCACTTCCCACTCCACGGGATGGATATGCCGAGGCATCACGTGAAGTCCTAAGCCCTGAAAATATATATGGCATAGGATTTCTACCGAAAACAATCAACATTACACCCCCCATCCCTGGGAGAGCCTGGGTCTTTTCCCAATAAAACACATACAGAGTCATCAACTCCTGAAGTTCAAGGTACTCCAGGGCTTGAAAACTCACAAAGCAGCGACGGCTGCTACGGACAACGCCGCTGACACCGAGCTGCTGCCAGACCACTCTATTTAAAACTGCACGCTCACTCCTCCTCCCCCTGCGCGGCCGTGTTGTACATTTCACAACACTTTCCATTAAAAAAATAAGAAAACCAACCAACCTATCTTTCTTGTCTATTTACCGCTAGTCTTTCTCTCTAAAAACACATTCCGATAGATCGCCGCTCTTCCGTCTCGTAACTCCAGCGCCCGACACCGCGTCCCGGAGGGTGGTAGGGGCTCAAATCATGTCCTGAAGACATGAAATCGGGAGCTCTCGGTAAAGACTGGACGGAAGGCCCCTCTTCTTTTTTTTCTTCTCCCACAAACTTGTCTCCTAAAGCACTCTTCCTAAAGTTAGCAGCAGACTTTTGTAACTCGACAAAGACTATTTTTTGACCTCTTGAGAACTTTAGGTCTAATCTTCTGAGCGTCTGAACTCCACTGGAAAGGAGAAAGACTTCAGAGAAATTCAGAAGGCAAGACTCGGCAGAGAATGAACGGGAGGCTGAAGAAGCTGAGACAGAAAACGCCACGGGGAGGAAAGGCTGCCCCAGGGAGGCGGAGGCGCCTGGGACCCGGGGACCGCGCTCGCCCTGGGGACGCCGGAGTCTCCACTCCCAGAGAAGGGCCCAGCCCGACGAAGCAGCCGGCGCGCCCGGGAGCTCGCTGGCGAGCAAAGAGCAGTGCCCTCCTCCTTGCCCTGCCTGGCCTGGCCGGGGGAACGCTTCCGAAAGGCCGCGGAGGACCGGGCCCTGCAGGCCGCTGGGGGACTGACCTGGCCCACTTGCTCCGTGGCATCGGCTAGGATACCGTAGTTGCGGTAAAGCTCCTCCACGGTCGGCATGGTGAGCGACAAGCCGAGAGCTCGCTCCTGCTGCCGTCGCCGTCGTCGTCCCCGCCGGCGCCACCGCCGCCGCTTAAGTTCCCCAAGCCCGCGAGCCGCACTATTAAGCCTTTAGATGCCGCCAGCTCCGCCACCAGTCACCGCGCACAAGGGAGGCCCCGCCCCCAACGTGTACGTAAAGACGCGCGCGTCGGGAGGGGCCTTTAGCGACGGGCAATGCGCAACCTGGGGTTGCATTGCCCTCTAACGCTGGGAGGTGCAAAAGGCTGCAAGCGCGCCCGTGTTCTGAAGGGTTGTGGCTGTCTGGGAGCTTTTGGTTTAGAGTGGAGCAACGTACAAAGAGGACTGCGTTTCTGCCCTTGAAAGATCTCACGTTGGCCGGAAAAGTGATCTTAAAGACAGAAAAATAGAACGAGGGGCGGGAGTTCAAGCTGCATGAGAAGTCATAAACTCTATTTCCTCCTGACTCAAGAAACATAACAAATCTCTAGCAATAGGGGGCAGTAGGTCCAGTTTTTATTTATTTATTATTTTAAAGGAAATAAAAAAGATTCAAATGTTGTTTAAAAAAAATAAAAACTATGTCCACAAATCTAAACCAGTCTCGGAGTGAAGTTTCGGCTGCTGGAAAAGTTTGTTTATTTTTGCTTGCTGCCAGAGTAAAGTTAGGGCCACGTGATTGTCTCCAATTCCAAGGGAGTAATAAATAAAGGAAGCCATATGCAATTACTGGTAAATCTCTAAAATACAAGTTTAAATTAAAAAAAAGGAAGTTGTAAAACATGTGTAAAATAATCACATTTATGTAAAAAAATATTGACCTTAAAAATAAAACAGCCAGTTATTTATTTTTTTTTCAGTAAAATGGGTTTGTTTTGGAATAGCTGAGGAATTGCAGTTGTAGACAAGTTGTAGCAAAAACCATAGGCAAGTCCAACAAAGGGAGAGGAACAATATTTTGTACAGAAAAAGGAGGAAATTGGGAGGACTATCTTTTAACTAAGAGTGAGCAGAAAATTCACAGGTTGCCGGAGTCTCTCTCCAGGGCCAGAATGAAATTGCTCTACCTCAATAAATTTTAAAGAGATGGTGGAAGAGAATAACAAAGACCTATTTCAATCAGATCCCCCAAGTCAGGTATTCAATGTAGCACTGGGTATATGTGTAAAAATAGAAAGGAGGGCCTGAGGTGGGAAGTGAGGCTGTGTTTGTTCAGGGGATCTCCGCATTGGCTTAATGTTTTAATTAATTAAATGCGAGTATGTTTAATATATACATATAATATCTTTACATTTAAAAAGAGGAATAAGACTCAACTAGTGTTTCTCTGTTCTAAGCTGTAGCTATTCATACAGATTCCTTCAAACCTAATTCTTAACTAACTTGCCAGGCAGTTTCATTCAGCCCTGCTCCCTCCGTTTGCCGTCTATTGTTTAGCTACAATAATCAGGCTTGTGAACTCATTTTTGGTTTCTTTATTCTCCTCTGATTCTCAGTCCTGAAGAATGCTTGAAATCATTTCATATTTTTCTCTATTTCCAGCTGGTCATCTAAGCTAAGGGCCTAGAATTGCTCCTAATGATAATAATGTTAACGACAGTGATGATGAAGATGATGATGATGCATAGGAGTCATTCTAATGACAACCAACACATTGAGCAATGGCACACTTCTAAGCACTTTATGTGAATTTATTCATAAAAACACTATGGGCTAGGAAATAATAGTAGCATTTCCATTGACAAATGAGCAAACTGGGACAGAGAGATGCGAACTAACTTGCCCAGGGTTCCTTACTGGTGTATGGCTGAGTTGGGCTTTGGGTCTTGGCAGCTGAATTCCAAAGCCCATGCTCTTAACTATCAAAGTATTTCGCCTCTTGTCCCTGAACACTCTCTCCTCTTCGCCACCAGTCTCAACTCTACACTAACTCTATCACACATGCATCTCTTCCTCACCCCTTCTGCCCCAGCTCAGGTTGCCATCCACTCCCATTCGAGTGATGTTCACGACTTCATAAACAGTTTTATTGTCTCTGGCCTCAGGCAACTCTACTTCTTATTGAGTATCTTTTCATAGTTTGGATTTTCCCCCTTTAATTTAACAAGTTATATAAGAATACAGTATAATCATAATACATTCAAATACTACATAAATCTTTTACGCAAAAAGCAAAAGCTCCTCTTTACATCTCTCTTCCCCAGAAGTACGGTTTATATATATATTTTAAATATATTTATTGATTATGCTGTTACAATTGTCCCATTTCCCCCCATTCACTCCACTCCATCCTGCACACCCCCTCCCTCCCACATTCCCCCCCTATAGTTCATGTCCATGGGTCATACATATAAGTTCTTTGGCTTCTACATTTCCTATACTATTTTTACCCTCCTCCTGTCTATTTTCTACCTACCATTTATGCTATTTATTCTCTGTACCTTTCCCCCCTCTCTCCCCCTCCCACTCCCCTGTTGATAACCCTTCATGTGATCTGCATTTCTGTGATTCTGTTCCTGTTTTAGTTGTTTGCTTAGTTTGCTTTTGTTTTGGTTTTAGGTGTGTTTGTTAATAACTGTGAGTTTGCTGTCATTTTTACTGTTCATATTTTTTATCTTCTTTTTCTTAGGTAAGTCCCTTTAACATTTCATATAATAAGGGCTTGGTGATGATGAACTCCTTTAACTTGACCTTATCTGAGAAGCACTTTATCTGCCCTTCCATTCTAAATGATAGCTTTGCTGGATAGAGCAATCTTGGATGTAGGTCCTTGCCTTTCATGACTTGGAATACTTCTTGCCAGCCCTTTCTTGCCTGTAAGGTCTCTTTGGAGAAATCAGCTGACAATCTTCTGGGAACTCCTTTGTAGGTAACTGTGTTCTTTTCTCTTGCTGCTTCTGAGATTCTCTCCTTCTCTTTAATCTTGGCTAATGTAATTATGATGTGCCTTGGTGTGTTCCTCCTTGGGTCCAGCTTCTCTGGGACTCTCTGAGCTTCCTGGACTTCCTGGAAGTCTCTTTCCTTTGCCAGATTAGGGAAGTTCTCCTTCATTATTTGTTCAAATAAGTTTTCAATTTTTTGTTCTTCCTCTTCTCCTTCTGGCACCCCTATAATTCAGATGTTGGAACGTTTCAAGATGTCCTGGAGGTTCCTAAGCCTCTCGTCATTTTTCTGAATTTTTGTTTCTTCATTCTTTTCTGGTTGGATGTTTCTTTCTTCCTTCTGGTCCACACCGTTGATATGAGTCCCAGTTTCCTTCCCATCACTATTGGTTCCCTGTACATTTTCCTTTGTTTCTCTTAGCATAGCCTTCATTTTTTCATCTAATTTGAGACCAAATTCAACCAATTCTGTGAGCTTCCTGATTACCAGTGTTTTGAACTGTACATCTGATAGGTTGGCTATCTCTTCATTGCTCGGTGTATTTTTTCTGGGGCTTTGATCTCTTCTTTCATTTGGGCCATTTTTTTTTTTTTTTTTTTTGTCTTGGCTCGCCTGTTAAATAAAGGGGCGGAGCCTTAGGCGTTCATGAGGGCGAGGTAATGCTGGCCGCTGCGCTGTGATGCTGTATGTGGGGGAGGGGTCTGATAGGGAGAAATGTCGCTTGCTCCACTCTCTGACGGTTTTCAGTCACTCCCTCTGCTACCCATAATCAAATTGGGCTCTTCTGGTGCTGCTTCCCGAGTGGGTGGGTTTGTGCCCACTCTAGGCCCCTGTGGGTCTCTCCAATGAACTCTCCTGTGAGGCTGGGAGTTTCTCCTGCTGCCTCATCAACCCCCACAGGTTTTCAATCAGAGCTTTGAGGCTTTATTTCCCCCGAGCAGGAGCCCTGGGTTGCAGTCTGTCACCCGGTCCACCAGCTGCTGCCTCACAGGCCATTTGCAGCTTTGCCCACCCTGCTCCACAATCTGCCACCTCACTGGGTCCGCCAGCCGCTGCCTTGCCTCCTGTCCTCTCTGCCCAGCTGCCCGTCTCCACCCCTCCTACAGGTCTGGATGAATGTTTCTTTTTTATCTCCTTGGTTGTCGGACTTCCATACAGTTAGATTTTCTGGCAGTTCTGGTTGGTTTTTGTTTTTTAAATTGTTATTGTCCTTCTTTTGGTTGTGTGAAGAGGCACAGTGTGTCTACCTACGCCTCCATCTTGGCTGGAAGTCCTGGTTTATATTCTGAATAGACTTTTATATTGCATGTTTAAATAGCATATTGTACATTTTGTACTGTGTCTTGCTTTTCTTAATTTGTTTTGTGTTGCTTAGTATCAAGGTACCATAGTTTATCCATTTTTTTTTGGATATGTTGATTGTTTCCTATTTTTCATGATTACACTCTGATAAATGGGTGATTTTATCTCCTTTGTGCTTTTCTCAAGAGTCTAGCTTTTCCACAGTGACTTTTTGCAAGTTTATATATATTCTCTCTGTCATTGGATCTGTGAATGAGTTCAGAGGTCATTTTGACAAATTCCCTTTATTCTTACAAAGGCAAAAGTCAGTCCCAGAAAAGAATATGATGGATTGGCCCAGCTTAGGTCACATGTCTTCTGTGGTCCAGTTAAGACCAGGAAAGCAAGGTTGTACAAAGCAAACGTAGCTGTCGGGAGCCCATGTGTACAGACGGAGGAGGGTGGGACTGGTCCCAGGAAACGTTTCAGGGTCACCTGGATTCCTTTCCGTCAAGCTGCGTGCTTGCATAGAGGGTGCGTTTGGCTCCTCATTCAGCAAGTATTCACTCAACACCTCCCGTGAGCCTGGCACTATTTAGAATGCAGCCAAGCCAAGGAGGCATGGAGCTTACATTCTGGTAGGGGGAAAGAAACAATAAATAAAATGTATAAGTAAAATATATTTGGTTTACAAAAGTTAAGCAAGAATAGCAACAGACAGTACAACCAGCTGTAGAGAGTTTTCACATACCGACACTGCTGTCGTGGTTTGGAACCAGCCTTACAGGAGCTACAGTGGACTTACCGGGAAGTCCTCTGCTTTAGCACTTTCCCCAGAGGTCTGCAGTGAGCGTCACTTCCCTCTATCATCCTTCTATGACACTGTTTTTTGCTAGCCTGTATTGTAGTTGTTTTTGGACCCCACTACTAGCTAATAAAACCTGGTGATCAGGTACTACTTATTAATGGTCAACAATGTTAAATAAATGAAGGAATGAACTAAGGAATACACAAATGAGTCGAAACTTTCTGACCAGCTTATTTGAGTGTGGCAAAAGTGCCTACAGATTTCTTGGCAGGAGGAATTGATGACCTTGGTTTTATTTTTATTATTTTACTGTATTTTCAGGAAAACCATTCCTTCTTTCTCCTTACCTCCTCTTCCCCCACCTACCTAATAATCAGTAGCTTTTGCTACAGCAAATGGTGACATTTCAAGTGCTGTGACTACCTTTGGATCTGTTTATTTTGAAATTTTGAAATTGGGTTTAACTTTCTATTACATACATGGTGAGAGGCTTAATGGGCTGCGCCCTCCCCTGTTATTACTTTACACACCTTGCACTTGGATCAGTCTGAGAGCCTACCTTCTGAGAGCTTTTATTTTAACCCAACTTCCGTCTTCCAAGGAATACTTTTTAAAAAAGATTTTATTTTCTTTTAGAGAGAGGGGAAGGGAGGGAGAGAGAAAGGAGAGAAACATCGTTCAGTTGCCTCTTGCCCACCCCCAACTGGGGACCTGGCCCACAACCCAGGAATGTGCCCTAATTTGGACTCAAACCTGTGACTTTTTGGTTTGCATGCCGGCGCTCAGTTCACTGAGCCACACGACTCAGGGGCCAAAGAAGGCTTTTTAATCCTAGCAGAAAAAAAGATCATGACTCTCTAGAAAAAGCAGAGAAAGATTAGGGTCTAACAGAGCCTTAATTGGACTAATGATGATAATAATAGCAAATATCCATTGAGTGTTTACCGTATGCTTAAAACCACATGTATTAGAATAATAGTTAAACCTTATGGAATGGCTGCCATCTGCCAAGCTTTTTCCTAAATGCTTTACGTGCTTTAACTCACAACAACCTTATGCAAGGCAGGTTCCAGCACTATGCCCATTTAAGAGATAGAAAAACCAAGGCACAGAAAGGTTAAGTGCCTGCCCAGGGTCACACAGCTGGTGAGTAGAAGTTTTGGGGTTTATATCCAGGCAGTCTGGCTTGGATGGCTGCACCCATAACTACTGCACCTAACTGCCTCTTGGTGCAATGTGTTTATTTCTTAGATGTGTTAAATCATATCTGGAGTCTCACTGTTCCATATTCAGGCATATCCAACCTCCTAATTTAACATGGGCCTTGCAGACACAGATTTATGTACTTATTAGAGGAATCTACTTTATAAGATGATTGTGAAGATTAAACAAAATAATAGAGGTCAGTGCCTAGGCCAGTGACTGGCCCATAACAAGTGCCCAGTCAATGTTAGCTCCCTTCCCTTGTACCATCTTCAGATCTAGTGCATGTGTTTCAGAAATGAATGATCCTTCATCATTGCATGTTGCTTTCTGGAGGTTAGTTTGCTCCCTCTGAATGTATTCCCAATCGTGGAAACGGGTTTATTAGTTTCTTGTGGCAGTCATAACAAATTGCCACAGATTTGGAGGCTTCAAACAATAGACACGGCTTTCTGTTGTCTATCAAATCTCTCCAGTGTGTCTCCTATAAGGACAATTGTCATGGGACCTAATGTCTACACAGATAATCCAGGATGATCTCATCTGAAGACCCTAAACTTAATTGCACCTACACAGACCCTGTTTTCCAAATGAGGTTGCATTCACAGGTTCTGGAGATTTGAAGGTAGCTATATCATTTTGGGGAACACATTCAACCCACTACAATGGGTTAAGATGCTTGGGAGTCAGGCAGCCCTGGTTCTGGCTGTGCTACTTAATAACCATCATTCTCACAGTGATGGTCTGTAAACGTATTTTTCCCCCTCTGCAAATCAAGGGACGATGATTTCTCTTTTCTCTGCTCTAATATTGAGAACATGACAACTGAAGCCGACGCCCTTTCCCTAAAATCGCACTGGGCTTGTATTAGGGTTCTCCAGAGAAACAGACCCAATAGAACGTGAATACAAACAGAAAGAGATTTATTATAAGAAATGGACTCGTAATTATGAAGGCTGACAGGTTCAAATCTGAAGTGCTGGCCACCAGGAAGGGACCCAGGAGAGCCAAGGGTGCAGTACCAATCCAAAGGCAGACTGCTGGAGCCTTGGTGGCTCCCAAAGATCCACCCTTTCCAGCATTCTAACCCTAACTTTAACCCTAACCTTCCACGTTAACCTTGGGCTTGCTCGTGTGACTTGCTCCGGCAGAGGGAATATCAACAAGCATGATGAAAGAGCCTTGATAAGCACTTGTGTGTTGGGGCTTATGCCACAACCATGTGTGGAAGTGTGGTCCAGCCTCTACCATGATGAAAGACCACAGAGCCTCAGTTATCCCAGCTGTCTCTACTGAGCCCATCCCCCAGCTCACCCTCCAGCTGAAAGAGGTTGCCTGAGTGAGCCCAGAACAGACCAGCAGCAGAACCACATAGACAAACCGCAGAGCTGTGTGACGTAACCGGCAACCAGCAAACTTTTGCTGGAAAGGGCCCGAGAGAAAATATATCAGGCTTTGCAAGCCATACAATTTCTGTCACAGTGACTCAAGTCTGCCATGATAGTGTGACAGCAGCCATAGATGATATATAAACAAAATGGGTGTGGCTGTCTTCCAAGAAAACTTTATTTTCAAAAACAGGTGGTGAGCTGCGTTTGGCCCATGGACTGTGGTTTACTGGCCCTGTTACAGGCCACTACGTTTTGGACAGTTTGTTTTGCTGCAGTAAATAATGGAAAAACCCTGCCATGGACTTTTCATTATTCCAGGTGTCCTCATTCTTGAGAACATTCCTCTGCTATGACTTCATTCCTGATGACTCCCTGGGGTGGAATGCCCTCATTTCTCAGCCTGGCACTAGGAAAATGACAAAGTCAGCAGCGTGTTTTTAGCTGCCCTGTTGAGAGGTTCTAGGAGGGCCAAAAAGAAATGGCGGTGGAAGTGCTCCTTTCCCATGAAGTGGAAAGTGCCAGCAGCCAAGTTCCAAATGAGCGGAGGAGTCTCTCCTCCTGGCCCCGGACCCCACGGCTCCATGAAGTCTGAGCAGGAATAGCTGCAAGCTGCATAAGAGGCCGTTGAAGTTAGTGTAATGGAAATCGTGTAGCCTGACAGTCTTATTATGTCATTAGAAAGACTCAGCTGTCCCCATAAAGCGGTGGCTTCTGACCCACTAACCCACGCGTTGCCCAGAAGCCTCCGATTTCCCGGAATTTCTACTAGAATTCCTAAAACTCTAAGTCATGGTTTTCAAAAATCAGAATTATTACACAATGAAGGGTTAATCATCCAGGAAATAGAGAATCCCACCCTGGTGTTATTTCAGACCTAGCTGGCCGTTGACCTGGTGGACGACAGTGCCGACTCTGGGATCAAGCTGCCAGGAGCGAATCCTGCCTCCAGTCCACTTAATCACTACATGACTTTGGGCAAATCATGTAATATTTTAAGCCCAAGTTTCCTCAGGTATCAAATGGTGATAATAATGGTACTTACCTTTACAATTTTTGTAATGATTGAGTGACATCATCCGTGTGCCTGGCACATTCTAAACGTTCAGCTACTGTGGCTATTGCAGTTGTGAACTCACTGTCAGTCAAGCCGTGAGTTTCCTCATTTCTGAGATTTTTATGGCATATTTATTTTATTTCCCGGAGTGTTCCCACCTCTGCATCTCATTGATTTGCTTACAATAGTTTGGGAATAGGCAGCATGGTAGTCATTCCTCTCAATTTAAAGGGGAGGACATTGAGCTTGAGGTGCTGGGGTATTCTTTTTTGTCCCCATTATCTTAATTCCTGTCGGATGAAGATGGTAAGAGACCAGTATACTTGTTCCATATCCTCCATGTACATGTTTACAAAAAAGAGGAAGGGACTTGAGGGGGTGCAAGAAAGAACTAACCGACATTTAAGTGTTGCAGGACGATTCCTCAGGAAGCAGACTCACAAGATTGGCATGAAGCGGGTTCGTTGCGAAAAGCTCTCCGGATGGCCGCTGTGGGGAAGTGCAGGAAGCAGGCCTGGGCAGAGGGGAGGGCCGGGGTGTGACTCATCCTCAGTCCTTCCACAGGGGCTCTGAAGCTGGACTGGCCCTGCAGGATTGACCCAAACCAGGCAATCAGGTTGGGCCTTTAAATCCACACGTTGACCAGTCATTGGCAACTGACCTTGGGCAAGGCTGCTCTCTTTAGATGAGAACAATTCCTGGAGGGGACACTTAGCTGTGAGCCCTCAGCTATCACCATGGGAGGTTTTGGGGGGATCTGGGTAGTGTCCCACAGTGTCCACAACACACAGGTTCTACCGTGTGCCAGGCATTGCGTTATGAACTTTCGTGTACATCATGTTATTTCAACCTCACAACAAACCTGCAGAATAACTAATGAAGGGAGCTATAGTATTTTTAGTGCCTTCTGTAAGTCCAGTGGTTTACAGACTGTAGTTCATACAACTTTCTTAACAACCCATCAAGGTTGGAATTACTTGTAGCATCTGGTAGAAGAGAAATTGGAAGTTCAGAAAAGCCAAGTTGGCGCTCAGGGATATCGACCCAACTTTGTCTTATATCAGAGCGGAACACCTCCCACTGGGCGGTACCGATTTATTTTATAGATGAGGACCTTGAGGTTTAGTGAGCTGAAATGATGTTCCTGAGGTTCAGAGCGAGTCAGGTCAGAGTTGGGGCTTCGCTCAGGTCTGTGGGATGCCCTTTCCTGGGGACCATGCTGCTTTGCATATGTGATAAAGTTGTACGTTGGGAAACAGGAGTGAGACCACGATGCAGTGGACAAAAAAGGCAGCTAAGATGCAGCTCAACTTCTCCAAACTCTGTTAACTTCATCCCTGGCGCTTCAAGGGTCTTTAAGACTTTCCTGAAAGCCGCAGTTTATGGACTTTGAGTATCTCACTAGCACGGGCCCAGAAGGCTTTAGAAAACTACATCTCTTATTTGCTTTTTTTCTCCCCTTCCTCTACTCCTACATCAGCTGTTAGAACTTGCAAATGACTTTGAGGTGGGTAGGGGGAGGCTAGATCTTACTTTGGGTACACAAAGTCACAACTGAAGTCTGGCGCCTTTGGCTGTGCTGTTTGCTGCACTTGGCTTGCAGCTGGGGACCAGTAGATGGTGCTCACCCTCTATGCCCGAGGATGCTGTTTGCCTTGGGCTTGGTTGCCTGCCTCCCTTCTTTCCTCTGTCCTCGGTTAACATATTAAGAGCTAAAAGTTATTGAGAAGTTACTAGGTGCTTGGTAAGTTACTATGCTAAGTAACTTTAGCATAGTTTACATAAGTTATCTCTACATAAATTATCTCATTTAGTTCTTACCACAACCCTTTAAGGTAGGTATTACTATTCTGAATTTACAAATGATTATAAGTAATTTGCCAAGTAATAAAGCTAGTTCAGGCCAAACCAAACTAGATTTTAAGGCAGGTGATCTGATTTAGAACTTGGACCTCTATTGTCTCCCTGGCTATTATGTTATGCTGACAACTGGGCCCTGTGGCAGTTTGTAAAGTCATTTTCATTTTAAAACTCATTATGTTCTCACCAAAAAAAAAAAAAAAGTGATGGATGTGTTAATTAACTTAATGGTGAAATTCTTTCACTAAATATGTATATCATCACGTTTTACACTTTAAATATCTTACAATTTTGTCAATTATATCTAAATTTAAAAACCTCCTAATATTCTTATGAAATAAGTATTACTATTCTATGTCATTTTAAAAGTGAGAAGATGCAGGGATAGAAAGGCTAAATAATTGCCAAGATACTGCTACTTAGTGGGACCCTGACTGGAATCTAGATATTTTAGGCCGTGAATCCCAAAGAGGTTTCCCTTCTGAGGGAAAACAACAATGAGAATATTGGTTAAACTCACTGGGGTTCTAGGATTTGGGAGGTACCCTCAAATTCTCTCTTTAAGCATTTTCTGCCTCCTGGAAGAGAACTCTTCTCAGTGGGCTTACTATGCTGAGAGGCAGCCCAGGCTTTGAGTCAAAACCAGGTTCAAATCCTGACCCCTCTCTTTGTAGGATCTCTGTGACTTCAGCTCAACTCCCCTCCAGTTAAACCTCTCTCAGCTTCTGCTCCCTTGGCTGTAAATATGCTGACATCCCAGTTCCAGTACTGTAGTGATCTTCAGCCTTGCTGTGAGTCCAGGGTCTAGGCAGGGAAGGGACGTTTAAGAAAGGCGTCCCCTACCCGTCTGTCTCAGAGCCCACATGGCATGAGAAGGCCAAGGAGGAGCACTGGGCACAACTCTTCCTAAGGCATTGGAGTGAAATAGGACTTTATATTGCAAACTTGGGAGACGGAGTCTCCAGCAAAAAAATGAAAGTGTGCCCCACCAAGACAAAGGGGAGACCATTTTTTGAATACAAAAATTCCTGCCCCAGTTCCTAATTAGGTCTATTTTATGTAAATGAGGTATCCAAATTCATATGGTTCTGATTGGTTAGAATTAGCATTGTGATTGGTTGTTATGAAACAGTTCTGATTGGACAGGGTAGGTCTCAAGTCATTGGTTGAAAAGCTAATCCAGGAACTCCTTTATAATAAACAGTTGATGTCTCTAAAGTAAGCAAGCAGCACATAGTGTAGGAAGCTGGCAGGCAGTTCAGTCAGAGATTCCTCCCCAGTGTACGTGAGAACATGAGAGGACCTCGGGATTCTCATTATTTATAAAAGTTGGGCCTTTGATTGACCATGGAGAGTCCATATCAGCAGGTAAAGTCTTTCTCAGGGTCCACAGAGCCTTTAAAATGATGCCTCCCTTAGAGCGTCATTCGGATACACCAAAATTGTGGGTTTGGTCCCTGGTCAGTGCATGCGTGAGTGGATGGAACACAAATCTATGTATGTTCCCCTCCCTCCCTCCCTCCCTTCCTTCCTTCCTTCCTTCCTTTCTTCCTTCCTTCCTCTGTCTGTCTCTCTAAAAAATAATACATTAAAAAAATTGATGCCCCCCCTTTCTGGAGATGCTGAAAGCAGAAATTATGTAATGCATTTATTTGTGGATTTGTTTAATGCCTCTTTTCCCATCTAGACCAGCACCCTCCAATAGAACCTTTTCTGCAGTGATGGAAATATTCTAAATCTACAATGACCAATATGGTGGCCCAGAGTCACATGTGGCTTTTGAGAACAGCAGGTCCTTAAATAACTTTTGTTTTGGTAATAATATTGGAGAGATGCTTAGTAACTTAACTCTTGTTTATATCAATTAGCCTATGATAAAACTGGTTTTGTTACATGTCATCTGGTTTTAAAGTTGTAGAAACTATTGGTGACATTAAGTGAGGACTTAACTATCCTTGAAATACGGCTAGTAAAACTGCGGGTCTCAATTTTCAATTTTATTTGGCTTTCATTACTTCAAATAAACATAGCCACATGTAGCTAGTGGCCACCTTATTTATTGTACAGCAAAACTCTAGAGGTCCCAGTGATCACTGATGCGTCTTCAGAGTTGGCATAAGGTGTACCCTTGGAAAGGGCAGATAAGTATGTTTCAAATGAGTAAGTGCAAACTTGGTAGTTGTTATTTTCCTGGAGATTGGCAAAGTGGTTGAGGAAAGAGATGGTTTCTTCAGGTCTAGATGGTTTCTGTCCCAGGGCTGAACTTGGTAGTCAGAGAGGGCTGCACCTACACTTTCCACGATCTTTTAGAGTTCTAGAATCCACCCCCACCTCTCACCCCACTTTCTAGCCCTTCTCAAATTAAGAGCTGGAATCAATGTAATACAGCGTGGGGCAAAATACAGCGTGGGGCAATAGTTTTACAGTTTCTATGGAAAATAATACAATAATTAATAATAATACAAGAATAAACTTTCGCGTACTCAACTGTAAACCTACTTTTGCCCCACCCTGTATTTTACTATATTCTTACTTTTCTTTCTTTATCCAGTAGATGGCGATAAGTCTCCACCTTTTTTTTTCTCCCGCCCCAGTACAGGCTGTGTGTGGGAGGAGGGCTTTGGGAGTGGTTGAACCATTTCACACAGAGGAGCCTCCTTTGGGAGGCATTAAGCACCTCTCAGGGCACCAATAGGTGTTCATCTCCACCCAGAAGGGCTTCTCTGGAGCTCTGATAATGGTGTTTATCCCCAACACAGCAAGCACAGATATAAACCTTATATTTGTAACAAAAGACCTATTTTGTTCCCAGCACAAGGATATGGGGACCTAGTCTTCGTGGTTACGTGAACCCCATCTCACAGCACTTTGCAAGGCGTGGACACGAATTTTGGACCACACCTGTGAGCTTCTTAGCAAGGCAGACTGTGGAATGAGACCCGTGGAATCAGAACCTGCATTTTAACAAGTAACCCAGGTGACTCCTATACTCATTCAAGTTTGAGAAGTTCTGGCCAACGGGATCTCAGATAGAAATGATTCCTCCCACCAACCCATAAATAGTTCTTTAATTCAGTGAGAAGTAATACGCTAGCATTGCCATCCTGTGTCATATCTGCAGTGTTATCATTCCTAAGGGACATTTATGTATTGTCCTATTTGGTCGCTATACCTTTCTAATAATACTTTGGCTCAATCTCATTTACAGCTGAGGTAAGGGGACTTGGAGGTGTAGGAGTATCCGGTAGAAATGAGACATGATATTAGGTTTTCCAAGTTGATAGTGATTGGATTTAAAATTAGTAATAGAAATGATAGCTGACATTCAGTGCATGCTCTGGACTGTTAGGTCGGAGTCACTCAGAAACCGGACGGACGCAGTGAGCTAAGGAGAGCAGGGTTTATTAGCGGGGAATAAGAGGGAAAGTGGAGCCCACTGAGAGAGGTTAAGAGGAAAGTGGGGCCAACCAAGGGAGGTTGCTCTTAGATCAGGATTTTTAAGTGCAAAAACCTGCGTCTGGGGTACTGGAGCCTGATTGGCTAGAGCTGGTTGCTGGGTGTAAGCTGTGTCCTGTTATGCCGGATAAGCCAACCCCAGACCCTAATCTTCCTGGGTAGGGTCTGCAGGCAGCTTTCCACGGTGCCATTTTCTCGTCTGGTGATATTCATTCCTCCTAGGCCTGCCTAGACCTACCATGGACCAGGTCATATGCTAAATGCTAAATGTATCATTTCATATAATCTTTATAATTCTAAGGTGAGGGTACTATTATTGTCACCGTTTCACAAGTCAGAAAACTAAGACGTAGAGAGGTCAATACACTTGCCAAAGGCCATGCAGCTGCTAAATAAATAATTGATTTAGAATTATAACTCAAGCCAGTGTGACTCCAAGGCCCAGAACTTAAACATGACAGCTTCCACTCTCTCCTCTCCGAGGGCTGTATGAATTCCTTGTATGTATGTCATTTTGAAACCCTTGACTATGATTCTAATCTTTGAGTGAATCATTATTTCGAGCTTAAAGTTGATAATTATACCAGGACAGTTTCTTCTTCCCCACTGTTTAGGACATGCATTCGTTTCCTGGGGCAGCTGTAACAAAGTACCACAGACAGAATGGCTTAAAACAACAGAAATGTACTCTTCCCCGGTTCTGGAGCTAAGAACTAGGAGATCAAAGCATCAGCAGGGCCATGGTCCCTCTGAAATTTCTAGGAGGGAAACCTTCCTGCTTCTTCCCAGCTTCTGGTGGTTTGCTAGTAGCTCCGGGCGTTCCTCCACTTGGAGCTGCGTTCCTCTTCTCTCTGCCCTTGTTTTTACCTGGCATTCTTCCCTCCCGTTGGATTAAGGGCCCACCCCACCCGAGTAGGACCCCCGCTTACCCAATTACATCTGTCATGGCTATCTCTAAATAACCGCTCATTCTGTGGAACTGGGGATTAGGACTTCAGCATTTTGTTGTTGTTGGAGGGGGCACACAATTCAAACTATAACAACATCTCATAAGGTAGAAAATGTGTTCTAGAATCAGAGTGTCACGGTTCAAATCCTGACTCTGCCACATAAGCCGGGTGACTTAGAGCAAATTGCTTAGACTATCTGACCTTCACTTTTCTCTGTCAATTAGGAGAACCTCATAGGGTTGTCATGGATTAATACACCTAAAGCACCTACCCAGAACAAGGTTGTAGTAGCAACAGCTGGTGCCTCTCCCAGGTCTCTTTACCAGCTGGTGCACCTGTTCCAGGCCATGGCTACCAGCTCATACCAGTGACTTTCTGTGTATAATTGTCCTTGGCAGACAGGACCCACTTTGTTGGAGATGCCTGGGAGGTTGACCTCCCCCCTGCCCCCCCACCCCAGGTGTACTGACCAAGGCGAGACTTACCTGAGATCACATCCTTGCTCAGTTCTTTCCTACTGCCGCTCTCTCTTACAGTCCCTCCCAAAAGCATGGCCTCAATAAGTTACGTGCATCTGAATCCCTGCCTCAGGCTTTGCTTCTAGAGGACCCAACTCAAGACAAGTGCCAAGGATGAAAGCATGAGATTGATGTTATCATTTTCAGGGAGCCAGGAATTAACCTACCAATCTTTCTGCCTTTTTCATGATTTGCTACAGCAATTATGTCTTCTTTTTCCTGCTATTAATCTTCTAATACCAAGAATGGCAAAGTTTTCCCCGTACACATCCACTCTGGGCTGAGGCTGTCCAGTCCATACCCAGGGGAGGCTGCTCCTTCATGCTACTGGTCACTCGGGGGGTGTGTGCAGACCTGGAGCATTGCTCTTCACTATACGTACCCTGGCTCTGGACTGCTATGAGCGCTTCCTTGCTTCACCATGTCATCCTATTTCCTAGTGCCTGCTCCTCTGTCATTTGTATAGAGAGCTGTCTGTTTTGTAACAGAATCAGGGATTAGAAATTGTTGGCCTAGTCAGACACAGTTCCACCTGTCTGTCTTTGTGTTGGCTGGGTACACCTTAGCCCCGTCACTATTGTCATCTTCGTAATAGCATAATATTGTCATCATCATCATCATCCACTCTGTCAATGACTCGTGTATGATAGACAGCAGATAGTATCTGTAATAAGATGGATATTAGTTCCAACCTCCTAAGACTCTCTGAAATGGTGAGTGACATCCTCATTTTATTAACAAGGTGCAGAAGGTCAGAGAAGCTAGGTCACTTGTGGCCATGCAGCGGCTGAGTCAGCTTTTGAACCACAATCATCCGGTGGGGAGCCGAGTGTAACTCTCAAGTTCCTTAGGGAAACTGCATTTTCGAGAGCAATGGAGCCATGGACCACTGATTTTCTTCCTGTGACTAGCACTTTTAAGAGCTGGTGTTCTAGGCCCTTCCCAGCAGGGGGAATTGACAACTCCATGAACATTTCCTTTCCTTTTCTCTCAAGCCTGGGCTTAAAGTTTCCCCAAATCTTTCTACTTGTATCTGGCATCCGATGCTTCACTGAGCTTCTGCCCCACCATCCCTACCCCTGTCTCATTCCTCAAGCCCCAGCCAATTTCACACATATTATTACACACACTTTTCCTTTTGTCCCCAAGATTTCAGTTTCCCTAGCATTCCACTTATGTCACCTAAGTTCCCAAAATTCATGACATGTGCATTTTCAGGCCTGCATTTAAGTCAGGGCATATGAGACTCTTGCTTGTCATTGATATTGAGAAGGGGGTATAGCAGTTGTATAATTTCTCATAGTTTATTTTTAAGGATGCCTTGGGAAAACCTTACTAATTAAACTCCTGAACAATGCCTCCTTCTTTCTCCTTCCTCAAAGCCCAACCACTCATTAGGATTAGATTATTCTAAAATTACCATTTGGTAGCAACCTGTAGCAGATATCTGAATTACTTAACAAATTGCAGGGGTGCCATGAACTTGCATAGGGAAAGGCTTTGCAGATGAAAACATCCACTCATGAACTCATCACTCACAGCAGCTCCCAGTCAGGCACCTTCCCGATCAGCCCCAGCCTCTAGCCCCTTGGATCACCCAGTGTCTTGGTGGGTGGGGGTCAGGCTCTTGATGACTTCTCAAGGGTGAACAGCTGACCAATGCCATGTGAATTCGATGTAAGTCAACTGCAAAGTAAACCTAGAAATCCTGCAAGAGGTGTAGGATTTCATGAAGTCAATGGAATCGATATTAGGCTGGCTGAGTTACACGCATCCTGTTTGGCAAAACAGGATTGCAGAGAACCCGTAGTAGCAGTTGAAGCAGAGGACAAATGAGGGGGATGCCTGAGCTTCTTCAAGAGAAAAGGATTAGAACATAAGATGCGTAAGAGAGCCCCTCAGGAACATTGAGGAAGACTAAATGTTTTCCAAAATGACTCTGATTTCCTCCTGCCGTGAAAGTTAAATATGAAATCAAGACTGCCCCGTTGCGCAATCACAAAATTGTGTGGAAAATTATGCCAAAGGAATCAATACATGATTTCTTCTTTGTTCTGGAATAATAATAACCTAAATTAGGTTAAATATAAGCAAACTTAGATCAATTTCTGTAACCTTTCATTTCAGTTTTTAATAGACAGCCCCCCCCCCCCCCCCCCCCCCCCGCTTAACCTGTTTGTCACTATTTACTGTGACATTTTGCTTTCCTTTTCCTGGAGACCAAGGTCAATTACCCTTGGGGACCAGAGAACTTACGGTCTCATTGGTGAGGCTTTCCTAACACACTGGGGACAGGACAGCGATGAGAGAGAGAGAGGGGATCTCTTTGCCAGGCTGCAACTACAGTTTAGCTGGGGAAGGTGTGGGTGGGAAAAGGAATGTGAAAATGTCGCTTGCAGTCAAGACCTGCAGAATCCTTAGCCTTGTCCTGGCCTCGCTTTCTTTGGCTCCTGATACGACTCTCGCCTTCCACACAAATCTTCCTGCCTGTCAGTAACTTGTTGACAAGGCTCTTTTCATCGGCTTCCTGAGGGAGCTCATGAAAAGCACGTTGGGAATTCAGCAACACACTGGGACTTTAACTGCTCCTGAATGAGATGGAATTAGAAAATGGCTTCAAATTGGAAACTTAATTATCAATTAGTGTCCATTCAGGCAGGAGTGGGAGGGATTAAAGGATGGCAGCTTGTTTGGTTAACACGCATTTTAGAAGACATGTTTGTGAGCTATTGGCGTCCTCCTCCCCTCCCTTCGCACTGCTCTGAGTGCCCCTAGCTCTGTAAAACTGACTCAGACGCAGATGGCAGCAGCCACAGCCACAGGAAGTGGGATGCAGCCCGTCGCCTCTGAAACTGGCTTGTGTGTGTCACCCTTGCTGTGGACCCTGTGAGGCCACCGGTAAGCTTGTCACCTCTCAAGATGTGTGCCCTTCTGATGGCTTTAAAAAACATATCCAGAAAAAATTTCTTTTTTTCTCTCCAATATATTTGATCATAGTATGAGGCTCACTGTTGGACAAACATACTCAGTGTAGGGTCTAAATTTGGGGTTTGTGATGAGAGAGTGGGGTTGAAGGTGGCGAGGGTGAAGCTACAAGAGAGAGGTGTGAAGCGGGGTGTAGGAGATGGCAGAGGCTGCCGCTGGTCAGGGACGTGACAGCCTTGTGTGCCCTCCGCTGCCTGCCCTCCTGCTTCTACACAGCTCTCATCCCTTCGCCCCCCTTTCCCCTTTCCCAGTCAGAATACTTCACCGGGCTCAGAGTGCTCTGGCAATCACAGCCTGTTCCCTGTGGCCAGCCCTGTTTTCTCCCAACACTTTGGTCCCTGCAATGAGTTAACCGTGGTGATTCAGTGTCTCCAAGGTGCTGCCTCAAGTAACACGTGAGCGCATAACTGGTGTGTTTACAAGCACCGTAACGGAAAATCACTAATTCAGGTAGTAGAACAATAACTTCATGAGGAACTTCGTGCTGTCATTAGTAGGCTGGAGGAAGTGTGCTACAGTGATTGAACACGGCACTTCAGACGTCACAGCAAGGCCGCTCTCTTCTTGGCAGGTGCTTTTCATCTTTTCATCTTCCTTCCAACTCTTCTCTGATCCAGCAAAGCTGGCTGCGAATGTTGGAAGCAAGTGTTTCATTTTTATAACAGACAAGGCCACTGGCTCCGCAGATCTGGCACTAGGGTTTTCCTGACTTCATCCTTGACCTTGGCTTGCATCCCAGCCCCAAGCTCCTGGTGACATCTACTTACTACAGATTGGCCAGAACAAGCTCCAAGGGCCTTTCCTGAAGGTGCTCTCTCTCGGTGAGGCTAATGTTTGCAACCCTTTCTCAAAAGCTTGGGTGTCTTCAGTCACCCCTGAAGGAATCCTTCCCAAGGTCAGACTCCTCTCCAGAGAAGTGATCATCATGTACTGTTTCTTCGTTAGCCGAATCATGCCCATGAGCCACTCTTGTTAATCCTCTTTCTCTGCCAACCAAGCTGTAGGCAGTTTCCAAGAAGTGTTGGATTTAGCTGAAGAAAGGATGAGAATGAGAAAATTAGTGGCTTAAATGCTAACACAAGCTTCCAGACTAACAAAAAGAGAACGGAAGTTTTGAAAAACAACTTCTGTTTCACAAATACCAGTGAGTCCTGATAGGCCAGAGGCAACTGGCTTACAGAAATGCAGCTGAAAACTAGGATTTGGGGGTTTGGAGGGGGTCTTAGAAGTCTTGTAATCTTCTATGTAATCTTCTATGAAGGTGAAGAGGCCCAAAGTTATGATCAACTCTGACTGAAAGAGGCTAAAGAGTGTGCCCAGGTAACTCCCTAGGGAATGGTAGAGAAAGGTCTCCAGCCCAAAGCCTGACATTCTCCCTGTTCCTGCTCCATGAAACACCACACAGCCTGCCTCTTCCTTCCGTTTGTGAAAGCAGTTGAGAAGGTTTTTGGTGAAGATGTCAGAGTTCATCTACTTAGGATTTTTTTAAATGTCAGTAGGGTTCTTCCCAGGATTTAGCGGCATTGATCCTCATAACACTCCCAGGAGTATAATACGATTAAATATTATTTTTCCTTTGTAAGTGGAATGAGCAACTCAGGTTAAATCACTTGCTCAAGTCACACAGCTACAAAGTGGCAGAGTTGGGACTTGAACCTGTGCCATCAGGATTTGTGGTATGTGCACTAGACCATCATGCTATTTCACTTGTGACAAGTGGCCAGACACTATTATGGGACTTAGGTTTTGGAAAAGCCTGCTCAATTTCTTTAAATACTTCAACAAACTGTTGAATAATGACCTAGATTGATGTAATTCAAAGTATTGGTTTTACTGTTAAAAATGGAAATAATCCTGGGAACAACATTCTATCAATATTGATTAGTAAATTACCCTTAATTTCAACTAATATTTCTTAAGTGCCTACTATTTGCTCTAACTTATTTACTTGCTACATTAGTACCATGAAATGGGTGGCATAAACTCCATTTGACAGGTGAGGAAACTAAGACTCAGCTAGGCTATGTGATTGCCAAAGTCACAGGGAAATAAAATGGACAAGCCAGGACTTGAACCAGGCCTGCCTCATGATAACCCTAGTGCTCTCTGTAACACGTGCCAATGAAATGAACCAGTCAGGTGTTTGCTGGCTGGCGGAGCAGGTTTCAATAGGGAAGGGCGGCGGAAGGGCACAGCACTGTCCTTGCAAGAATAAAAGTGGGATCCCTCGAAGGAAAAAAGGGCAGATTGCGAAAGTTTCAGTTCTCTCATTTTCCTGCCCAGAGAGAAGGGAAACAATTACTGAGCTAACGTATTGGGAGGCTCCGGCAATTAAGGTGTTAATATTCTGTGTAGTTACAATTATGTTGTACCTACCAATTACGGGAAAACTCATCATTTTACGGTAATGTAATTACATTAAATAGCACCAGTCCTGTCAGCGCAAAGACTGGGGCAGCCTCTAATTATCCACAGTACCCAGACACCTCAGCCTGGTTCAGGAGAAACTGGTGTAATGCAGTTTTGCATTTCAGGGCTGGCCCCAGTTTTCCTCTGAAATGATGTTCTTGCTTTCTGATCCTCCCCGGTGTGCGTGATTCAGCTGTGTTTGTGATCTGGAGGCAGATGCGATGTCAACATGCCCAGTCGAGGTGTGATGGCATTTTCCCAAACAAGAAAGGATTCGGGAGGCCAGTTTCTCTTAGAGGTGGCGAACCCTTTGAAGGCCAGAACTATCTTCTTTTTTCTCACCATTGCATGAGGCAGAGAATGAGGATCGCTAACTTTTCCTGTGTGTCTCCCATGTACCAGGGCTGATGCTGGGTACTTTACATGTTTTGCTATGAATTCTTAAAACAACTTTATAAAGGAGATATTAAAAAGAACTAGGGGCTGCAGAGGTGAAGCAACTTGCCCAAAGCCATGTAATTAATAAGTAGTACAGAGAGATTCATTCTTTTTCCAAAGCCTGTGCTCTTTCCACTCCTTCCTAGTAGGTGGCTAATAAACATTTATTAAATGCAGATCGGAGGAGGCTACCCATATTTGCGTGTGAGGATGGTTGTCTACTTACTGGACTATTTCATCGACTTCTTCAAAATTAGACCTCTAGTTTGGTTAATGTCTAAAAACTCTCCTTCTTACCTGAAAATGCAAATTCAATTCCTTTCAGTGTTTGGAGGATGCCTCCCAGTGCTTGGTGTATGTATGTATGTATGCACTTTTTAAAAAAGTCAATCAATTGTTAAGTTAACCTGAATGAATAACCTCTGGGAAGACCCAGGTCTTAGGAGGGAAAACTGAGCTGCTGTGAGGTGACGCGGCCCGAAGCTACGATAAAGCTAAAAATGGCCTTATTTTTCTTTGCTCTTTGATGTCTGGATTTGGCAGTGATCTGATTTAAAAATTAGGGGAGCGCGGCAGATGGTGTGATTTATATTCACATGTAAAATGCTTTTCCCAAGTGATGTGGAGTCCCTGGTGGGGTTTTAAAGTCTGTATAATAGCAGTGATTACTTTGTTGTATTTCATAGATGGTGTTTGGTCATTCCTGATTGATCCCTTCTCACCCAAAAGCAGCCGAGGCAAGAACAGACACCCCCATTTAAGAGATGGGGAAACGGGAACGGGAACGGAGGTGATTAAACAACAGAGTTACCTTAGGGGAGGCATCGGCACAGCCACTGAGGCCCTGAGAGCCCGGCCTGATGGAATTCAGTTTACCCTCAACGGAAACAGCCACTGTTACAGGAGGCCAGGTAACTGACACTTAACCAGCAGTGGGATTTAGAGCTTCCTGCTGACTGATGGGCCTCACCTTTTCACATGAATTTTCTCTGCTTATAGAAAGTCTCCTCAGAGAGGCTTTTATTGGTCTCTGTGGAGTCAGAGAAGTTTGGCTTTTCTGTTCAGAACTTAGGATAGTCAGTCAACCTGCAACTGGGCTTCTTCATTAATATCTAGGAGAGAGAACTGTTACTCTGGGAAACCCTCGAGATATTTCTCGGAGAGGGTGAATTAGGTTGCTGTGAAGGGCCTACTCTTCCACCCAGGGAAGCTGGGGGCAGGGTGGGGAGCCGGAACCTGGAGGAGAGAGCATTTCTCTCTCAAATTCTCTAGAAACGGCTTCAATGGGAATGTTCCCGGCCCTGCTGTGGACCCTGGGATAACCAAATATCCAGATAAAGGCATACAAGTTTCAGCGTTAACCAAATGTCCTCTATAGTTTGATCTCAGCTGTTGACTATCTCATTCAAAAAATCTTATTGTCTCCTTTTTATCTTTCAAAGTAATCAATGCTTGTGATAGAATTCAAACAGCCACAGGGGATGTACAATAACAGTAAAAGACCCTCTCCCTGTCCCTTAATGCTGCCCCCTCACAGCCCTTAGGACTAACAACTATGGATAGTTTCTTGTGTTATCCATCTGAGATCATTTTAAATAAAAGCAAGCATGTATTTCTACATGTATGAATCTTACTCTTCATACATTTCCACACCTGTGGGGAAAAAAAAGTTTAACACTGTATCTCGGGCATGGTTCTGTATCATTAACCATAGATTTAGCTGTTCATTTAAAGTTTATTGCAAATCATTATAGTGCACAGATGTACCATTATTTACTTCCATTCCTATTGTCATACGTTTTGGGCGGTAGTCAGGGTTATTTTTGCTTATCGCTTTGAAAAGTGTTGTTGTCATGGTAAACAATGCTACCCTGCATACTTTTTTGTACCGGCCATTTCAGAAACCTGAAGACCAGAGCTGAAAGTATTGTTACAGGTCAGAAAGCTCAGGTTCCGTTGTTTGCAGGTGAGAGAATTGAGATCAGAAGGAGGAAGAGAAGTGACTTTCTCAGGATTATACATCCAATTGTGCTTTAGCCATCTTCATAAATTCTGATCTCTTTACTCTGGAATCTTCTGTGAAATTTCAACGAATGTAGAATGTTCCTGGAAATAGTTTGAAGGCTGCGTTTGCCATGCTAAGATCATGCAGTTTCCTCTTGGGGGTGCTGAATACAGACGTACAGGCTGTGCACTGCGCAAAATCTCCCAGGCTGGTAGGTGAGCAAAGGCTGAACTAGGAGGTGGGAGTGGCTGTACCAGCTAAGCCCTGAGCTGGGCCTTGGTGCTGCATCTTAATGGCTTTCCCAGACTGGACACGCTTCTCAGAATTGCCCAGGGGCACCTGCAGGCTGGCAGGTTAGTGCATGTTTTGCAATGATACAATAGCATTCATTTCAGTGGAAATCAAGTTTCAGTGTTGTTTACACTTTCTCTCCCAGTCTTCCCTAGGACTGACAAATCACATTTAATGGACAACTGGGTGGGATTAAAACTATTAATAGCATAAGGTCACGGGCAGGTTACATTTTCTAAAAAGTATATTTATTTATTTTTATTTTTCAACTACAGTTGACATACATTATTATATTAGTTGCAGGTGTACACCATGGTAATTAAACATTCTTATACTTCATGAAGTGATCACCCCGATAAGTCTGGTACCCACCTGACACCATAACTGTTATTACATTAATTAGTATTGGCTATGTTCCCTTTTCTGTACTTTACGTCCGCATGACTGTTTTACAACTACCACTTTGTACTTCTTAATCCCTTCACCTGTTTACCCAGCCCTCCAACCCTCCTCCCCTCTGGCAACCATCAGTTGGTTCTCTGTATCTATGAGTCTGTTTCTGTTTTGTTTGCTTATTTTGTTATCTACATTCTGCATGCAAGTGAAATCATATGATGTTAGTCTTTGTCTGACTTATTTCACTTAGCATACCATCCTCTAGGTCCATTCATATTGTTGCAGGTGATTTTGCTCTTTTTTATGGCTGAGCCATATTCCACTGTACACATGTACCACCTCTTCTTTGTCCATTCATCCACAGATGGACACTTAGGCTCCTCCCACAGCTTGGCTATTGTGAATAATGCTGTGGTAAACAGAGGGGTGCAAATATCTTCTCGAATTTGCGTCTTGGATTTCTTCAGAAAAATCCCCAGAAGTGAAATTGCTGGGTCATGTGGTTGTTTTATTTTCAATGTTTTGAAGGCCTCCATACTGTTTTCCTTAGTGGTTGCACCAATCCACATCTCACCAACAGTGTACAAGAGTTCCCTTTTCACTACACCCTCTCCACATTTGATGCTTTTTGATTTATTGATGATAGCCATTTGACAGGTATGAGGTAGTATCTCATTGTGGTTTTAATTTGCATTTTTCTGATTAGTGACATTGAGCGTCTTTTCATATGCCTGTTGGTCAGATGTCTGTCCTCTTTGGAGAAATGTCATTTCATGTCCTGTGCCCATTTTTCAGTTGGATTGTTTGTTTTTTTGGTGTTAAGTTGTACGAGTTCCTTATTCATTTTGGATATTAGATGTGCCACTGGTGAGTACCTTCTTCCATTCAGTAGCTTATCTTTTCATTTGGTTGATGGTATCCTTCACTGTGCAAAAACTTTTTAGCTTGATGTTATCCCATTTGTTTATTTTTCTTTTTTCCCTTACCTGAGGAGCCATCTACCAAAAAAATTATGCTAAGAACAATGTCAAAGACTTTCCTGCCTATGTTTTGTTCCAGGAGTTTTATGATTTCAGGCCTTACAATCGAGGCTTTAATCCATTTTGAATTTATTCTTATATATAGTGTAAGAAAGTGGTTCAGTATCATTTTTTACATGTATCTGGGCAGGTTAAACTTTATAGCTGAGTATGGCTGACAGAGAGGTCCCTTGTGGGCAGAAGGTATTCTTTATTTCATTGTGATTCGATACTCAGCTTTCTGGAGCTAATGACATTCCTGACTTTTGAAGCAACTGGTGCTATTTGGGATGAGCCTCCTTTTCAGACAGGGTGTGGCCTGGGCCTGCACACTCCTCACTGCCTGCTTCCCCTTCTGTCCCCCACGCTGCCTCTGAGGTACCAGTCCATAGGCTCATGACACGTGACAACCATTCAGCTAAAGACTCTTCACCCCATCAGCCCTTGAAAAGTTATTCTGCTTTTTGGATACGGATTCCTATTTTTGGTATAATGACCTAAAAAAAAAAACTTTAAAACACACACACTAAAAAAACTATAAGGAGTAATATTCCAGTATGACATTTGCAGACAGGTATACCAGTTTATTGGACCAGACAGTTTCTGGTCAGAGAATATATGGGACCCTATGACTCTTGTACCATGTTTGGTGACCCCAAAATGTTTTCTTGGCACAGATAGGCCCAGTGAGAGGCAGGAGGAATTCACATCCACTAGGATGCCTCAGTGTGTTAGATAAGAGCATTATTTCTCTGTGTTTAGAAGCCTTCTTGTGTTTGGGCTTTATTTCACTTGAAATACAGCATTCTGGGCTATAATTGTACTTTGAGTACACTTTGATGAAGCAAATGGTGTGTAGAAGGGAGAACGTGCCTCTCCCAGGGTAGGCTCCCACTCACCCTCCTCTGCCCTTCACCACCTGCTCTTTATCTCGTGTGGCTTGTAAGACACTTCGCCTTCACTGTATCTCATGAACCAATTGCGTTTATTTTCAACTGATTGTTTATTACTGGTACAAACTTGACCTCCCTGTTCAACTAATATATTATTCTATCTGCATAAATTGTTTGGTATCACTGGTCAGAATGAAGTACATTCAAAATTTTTTCCATTAAAATGAATGAAAATATTGTTTTATTTAATGGCAGGACTTTCAGGAGTAAATTAGAGTCATTAGTCAAGAGATAGGTGTCCTGGATCATGGCCCCTTGCAGTCAGGAATCACAGCTTTTTCACTTTTATGTCAATGGCACTGTATGCTGACATGTAGTAGGTGCTCAGTAAAAGTTTGTGGAATGAATAGATATATCCTCTTTACAAGGCTGCCGGGGAGATATTTGTAGGTAGACACTGCAGAGGTTGTGCAGTAAAATTTCTCCCTTTCAAAATTGGTTATGGTTTTGGGTGTGTGCTTGTTTGAATTGGCCAGAGCACTGAAGTAAAAAAAAAAAAAAATGGAATTTAGAAATGTGAATATTTGCTTTGCATGGGAATGATTTTATTTTTATTTTTAAGTATAGTCGTTATGCAATCTTATACTGGTTGTATTAGTTTCAGATGTATAGTATAGTGATTCAACATTTTTCACATGTGATCACCCTGCTGATTCTAGTCATCATCTGTCACTGTGCAAACTTATCACAATATTATCGACTATATTCCCCTCCATTTTTCACCCACCCCACCCTCTCTTTAGTATGTTTTTGTAAGTCTGTTTTTGTTTTGTTTTGTTTGTTTGTTGTTTTATTTTTTTAAAATTTCACATAATAAGTGGGACCATATGGTAATTTTCTCTGCCTGACTTATTTTACTTAGCAGAATACCCTCTAGATCCATTCACGTTGTCACAAATGGCAAGATTTTATTCTTTTTTTCTTGCTGTGTAATACTCCATTACATATATTTATACCACATCTTCTTTATCCAATGTCTGTTGATGGACCCTTAGGTTGCTTCTCTATTTTGGCTAAATAATACTGCAAAGAACATAGGAAGTGTATATATGTTTTTGAATTAATGTTTTGGATGTCTTTGGATAAATACTCAGAAGCGGAATTGCTGGAGGGTATGTATGGTGTATCCATTTTTAATTATTTGAGGAATCTCCATTCTGTTTTCTATAGTGGCTGCACCAATTTGCAGTCCCAGCAACAGTGAGTACACAAGGGTTCCCCCTTTCTACATCCCTGCCAATGCATGTTATTTGTTGACTTTCTGATAATGGCCATTGTGCTGGAATGATTTAATGTTGCTCTGTGGTTTGCTTATGATTCTTGGGAAAGAATAATTATTGGATGCTGAGGTGGGTTACTCCATGAGGAAGGTAAAATAAAGAAACAGTGGAGTGGTTGTAGAGCAAGAGAAGTGGAGGAAGCATGAGAAGCTGGATAACGGCTCTCAGGAGGGACTGATCGAGGCTAGGGAGCAACCATCTATGAAAGACTGGAAAGCTAAGGAGTTTGAGAAAGGGAGCAAAGGCATAGAGCAGGGGAAAGAGCTGGTTCTGGGAGATTTTCAGGCAGAAGGGAGAGTAGGGGATCAGAAAGCATTAACTTGTGGAGATGTTAGGGAGCTGGTGAAAGGTGCCTCAGCCTGAAGAGGCTGCAAGGTCTGGGCTTTGCTGTTTTTAATGAGAAAGAGAAGTGGGAAGAGAGGAAAATAGAGATGCATAGAGACATAGAGACACAGGGGGTTGGAGAGAGAGAGATACACAGATCAAAAGAGAGAAAGAGACAGAAGGAGAGGGGATGGAAAGAGAAGAGGAAGGAAGAAGAGAGGGAGGAAGAGAGAATGAAAATGGAAGCAAGACTAGAAGCAGCAGAAACATAACAAAGACCAAGACAAAGAGATATTGCTCTGATAAGGCAAGGTTGTGATGGAACCAGGATGTGAAGCTTATTAATAACTTGATTAAAGGGAGCCCACCTTTAATGTTATCTCCTAAGGAGGGGTGTGCTCTTGGCCTCAGGCTGCCTCTTGGCTTATGGTTCTCCATGCCTCGGTTACATACTCTTATTCTCCAACTGACTAACTGCATAGACCTCAGGCTAAAGAGACACAGGCTAACCAGAGGCACTTTTTAAAGATGTGAGAAGCCAGGGAATGAAGGCCTTGGTCATGAGAGGGAAACAGGCCAGCCAGCCAGCCAGCAAACACTCATTTTTCTGAAAGAGGTGGCAGGAGGGCCACTGCTTTGCAAATATCCCCAGAACCCTGTGTGATGTTTTCCTAGGTCTTTTGTTTTTGTTGTTAGTTTTTAAATTAAAACCCATTATTATGATAAGGAGGTTTCTCTTTTCTGGGTATAGGTGGGAATGAGGATCTTCCTGTTCGATGATGGGAGTCCAGGCCCTTTCTTATGCTTCAGCTACTAAGTGTCTGCCTTTGTGCTGCTCAAAGAAGTGATAAATCGAAAACAATGCAAATGGGGAAAATCCAGTGCTTTATCTAATTAAAATGTATCAGGGCCCTGGGGGATGGGAGACCCCCGCTGCTCCTAGGTTTGGTGAGTGGGTAGAATATCTTGCCTCAACTCTGCGGCTGGTGACTCCAGGAGACTAGCCTGCCGCTTCTTCTGTCTCATCTGGAAACACAACTGCTCTGAGTTTGGGGGCAGTGGCACCAATGCTGTCCAAAAAGCTACGGGGAAATGTATCTTTCATTGCCTCACTTCCTATATCAGAGGAAGAATGGTGAATGTTTGTAAAGTAACCTATTTGTGATTTTGTAAAAGTGAGCACTTTAGTTTGAAAGCTTATGTCATTTAGGTGTATTCCTAAGAGTGGGTACAAACTGTTCTGTCTAATCTTTCAAGGCCAGCAGATCCCCAAAAGACCACTAAACATGGGTAAACAGAAAATAAGTATTTATATTTTTTGGCCTGCAAGTGGTTGAAGGCTATATTGGTTTCCACGGACCAGAAATCAGCTAAAGAAAGAGGCCTCACAGCCATTCACATTTTTGTATCTTCAATTTCCATTATCAATTAAAAGACAGTAAACTCTTATCCTGAATAGAAGTGCAATTAGATCCAATAATGAAATCATCAAGTACTACTGAGGTGGAACTTGGCAATAATTAGTTTTTTGATACATAAATACAATTTCCAAATGCAATTTATCCCTAAACCCAGGCTGCTGATTCAATTCCCCATGTCTGCTATTACAAGGGTGTGTGCAGTGAGGTGTGTCCAATTCCTCAGGGCTGTGTCTCTCCGAGGAGAATGAAGTGAGATGGCTAACATCCGAAATTTCTAGCTGGACATGGAGAGGGGATGCTATGTAGCTCTCCTGGGGACTAGGAGTGAAGGCTGTCCCCCCCAGGATCTGAGTGACATGTGAATCACTCAAATCAACCTGTTTTCCAAATGGCTATGGAGAAATGTATCTGCCATTGCCTCACTTCTTACATCCATCAGGAGGCAAGCTGATCCTTCCTTCTTATCTTTTTGCTATGTCTGCCTGTTTCTCTTCCCTTTCTGTTTCTCCCCAACACCGCCTTTTCATGTATGTATGTATGTATGTATGTATGTATGTATGCCTGCATTCATTCATTCATTCATTCAATCCTTATTGAGGGTCTGCTCTGCCGTCTAGGTTCTGGGATGTAGAGGTAAAGAAAGTAGACACAGTTGCTGTCCTCAAAGAACTGTTAGTTTAGGGTTTGACATTAAAGAAACACTTGTGCCCTGGCTGGTGTGGCTCAGTGGATTGAGCGTGGGCCTGTGAATCAAAGGGTCGCCAGTTTGATTCCCAGTCAGGGCACATGCCGGGGCTGTGGGCCAGGTCCCCAGTGGGTGGCACTCGAGAGGCAACCGCACATTGATGTTTCTCTCCCTTTCTGTCTCCTTCCCTTCCCCTGGCTCTAAAAATAAATAAATAAAATCTTTTAAAAATAAAACAAAGAAACACTTGTCCATACCGTGGTTGTGGTGCTATGGAGGGTCCTATGAGAATGTGAAACAAGGGTTCTGTCTAAGTCTGGGGTTCAAGGAAGCTTTCCCCAAGGAACCGAGAGTGCAGCTTTGATCTGAAATAGGAACAGGACTTAGGCAAAGAACGTAGAGAAAACCATCCAGGCAGAGCGAACTCCAGAAGGACATTTAGTGCAGTGTGGAAATGGAGGAAATGCCAATGAGGCAGGAACAGAGTTAAAAACAAGCAAGGGGGCTGGTGGATGCGATGAGGCTGTGTTTAGAGAAGGGCCAGATTGCTCAGGGCCTTGCAGCCCTTGTTCAAGGGTTTAGGGTAGGAGTTCCGTGAAGATTATAAAAACTAGAGGAGCAATATGATCCTACCCTGTAGACACTAGGCTCCCCCTAAAGTTCCATAATGGTGTAACTCCTGATGTGGAATCTCGAGTTGGTTGTTTTTCAGGTGAGTTTCCACCACCTCTCAACATTTTCTGAGGTTCCAGCTGGGAGAGAGGTATAGCCAGTGGCAGATCCTCCACCTGTGTTTTGTGATGTCAGAATTTCAACGCTCCAGTGTTAGGAAGCCCTAGCAGTCATACTCAAAGGCACTTTAGACAAAGGTTAAAGATACATGATGTGGATTCATCAAATGAGAAAAAGTCTCAGCTTCTGTGTGAATGAATACATTTAAAAAGTGTTGGCAGAGAGATATTTACCCCTCGCTGTCTTCCTAACCCAAATCCAACTGAAAAAGGACTCAGGTCATTTTTATTTTCTCCTTTTAAACCATGGTCATTAGAGGGCCTTAAGGCTGCCTGTGGGGTTTTTGGACAAAATTCCAGAGTGAAGTATCTGTTGATCTAGTTTTCTAAATGAATGGAGACTATACCTTCAGTGCCCCAGTGTGTTGGTTACAAGAGGGTAGGTTGCTACAACAGAAAGATCCAACAACATAGCAGTTTAAAGAGCAAAAATAAAAAGGCTATTTCTTGTTCACATAACATTCCTGATGTGAGCAATTCAGCTCATGAGAAAGCTCTACTTATCTTGGTCTCTTGAGATCCCAAGTTCCTCACCAGTTGTCACTCCTCTGTCCTCTGGAACAGTGTCATCAGCTGCATAAGTGACGTGAGGTTGTTGCTACTTCGAGATTCCAGCCAATGAGAAGGTGGACTAGAGCTTTGCAGTACACAATCCCAGATGTCTTAAGTAACACACATCACTCTGTTCACATTCCATTGGTGGAAACTTTGCTCATAATGAGAACTTAGTCACCCACGATCATGGCCAATTGCAAAGGAGACTGTGAAATGTGATCTACATGGCTGGCTACAGTTCTGTTACTATGGAAAAAGGGAGAGTGGCTTTTGATGGACAGCTAAGATTCTCCACCATTCATGGCATGGTAGATTGATTGTAAAAGGGCCCCAATCCTTCACATCTCCCTGTGCCCACACTCTCTGCAGTGTAATATTGAAGCTCCTCCCATCAAGAGATGGAGTCTGTTTTCATCCCTTGAATTTGGGTTGGGCTCGTGTTTGCTTTCGTCAACAGAATATGGTAGAAGTGGCAGTTGGCCAGTCCAAGCCTGAGCCTCGAGACAGTTTGTGCACCCTCCAAGACCCTCATCTCCACAACTAGGGCTATCCTAGGCAAGCTCAGAAGGCTGGTTGTCTCCCAGAATTATGAAAAAGCCAAGCCAAGATCCACAGAGCTTCCTACCTAGTCCATAGCTAATCAGAGATACATCAGTGTGTCCATCTGAGACCAAAAGAGCAACTCAGCCCATAGACCCATGAATAGTAAAAAATGCTTGCTTTTTTAGGCCACTGGGTTTTGAATGGCTTGACTTTAGCTATTTTCTTAGTATCTTTATGTAGCCTGTGGATTGGTTAGAAAGGAAAGGTAGTGGATGTGGTACCAATATAAAAGGATGTTAAACTAGAAGTTTTGATTGAAGTAATGAGATAAGATAGCTCTATTACCAAGCTAGGTTGTGATATAGACCAACCAGTAAAGAGTGTGAAGTAGAAGTCCTAGAAATTTAGCTATTACCAGATTAAGGGCATAAAAGGATATTGAACAGAGATAGGGAAATAATTTTCAAAAATTATTTTCTTAGAGCTTGTTCTCCAAGGGAGAAGCTACAGTGGAGTATCTGCTTCTTCCCTCAGGTCTAATGCGAGAGACTTCAACTGGATGACTTGGGCAGCTTGACACATGTTCTCTACAGCTGGAGGGCACCATGGATTAGTGTCCGCCTCAACCTTCCCCAGGAAATCCTGAATGCAAGAGGTAAGTGGTGAACATTTTGATATGGTAGTCTGGAAACTTGCTGTATTTTGTGATTGGTACAAAATCCCAAAGTTTTTTTTTTTAAAGGAATCATATGTGGGAATGTTTTATATCCCCAATAGACTGGATGTGGACTTCGTATGCAAGAGAAACAGTATTTACATTTAGAACAGTATTAGATTTCATCAGAAGGGACCCTCGAGGGGGCGAATGCACCTCAACAGAAAGGAATCTGGATGTGTGGGATATAACGTAGGAAGGAAGTGACTCTGAGATACAACGTATTGGCCTATGTCAGTGGTTCTCAACCAGGGGTGATATTGCCCTGTAGCGGACATTTAGCAAAGTCTGGAGACACTTTTGGTTCCAGCCCGGGGAGATGCTACTGGCATCTAGTAGGTAGAGGACGAAGATGCTGCTAAACATGTGCCACGCATAGGAAAGTTCTTCACATCAGAGAATTACTCACGTCAAATGTCGATGGTGCTGAGGTTGAGAAGTCTGGCTTAGGTCAAAGTGATGTTGGGGGCGGGGTGTCTGAAGAATGAACAAAAAGTAGCTATGAGAGAAAGGCCAGCTTTAAATACCTGCTTGGCTCAAAAAGCGCAGAACCATGCGAGGTGTATGCCGGTCAGGCAAGAACATTCCTGACCCCTACCATCTCCTAGCTGCCCCGTTTCCACCTGCCACTTCCCAACCCCCAGCACCCCTGCAATGGAGTCAGAAACCTCAATTATCAAGAAGAGGAAGCAGAGGGAAGCCTTGTGCCGACACGGTGAGAAAGACCACAGCCCCCCCTTCACTGACAGTGGCTATTCTGCAGCAGGCCCCAGCTAGGCAAGGGCAGATTTATTGTTAAATTGGGTTTAGAGTTTGAAATATTGCACAGGATGGGACTTTAGAATTATTGAGTTGAGATTGTATTTACAGCTTAATGTAACCCTAGGACTCCCTGGAGTGAGCAGAAAAATCTTGGGATCTACTTGAAGTTTTATCCAGAGCATTCTAAAGGGATTCAGGGATGAAAAATATAATAAAGTTGCCGGTTACATTCCCTGGGTCCTTTTTATATACCCATTACCTTAACAGTTACTGAATAACCACTGTAAAGGCTGGGAGCAGTCATATATATGATCTCATTTGATCACCGGAATTGAGGAGAGGATACAGTTTTCTCTCAGTGATTGAAGCAGAAAGATTACTTTTGCTCCACAGGGGGGAAACCAGGGCGTAGGGGTGTGAACTCACTTGAGCAAATCGCACATCGAGGGAGGGTTGTTTGGTGGTCCTGGGTGGGGAGGGGGCGGGTATGCAGCAAGTGGTTCCTGTGACACCTCTCTCGTCAAAGCATTCACTTTCAGAATCCTGCTAGCTTAGGGGTAGAGGGCAGGGGTCCGCAAAGTTAGACTCGGGTGTGTAGCGATATATCACATTTTCATGTCCGTGTGGTCGGAGGGCAAGAGTTTTTAATGCATGACAACCGACTCCAAGAAGTCGTTCAGAGCCAGTATTTCTGAGGTGTGGGCTCATGGAGAGAGGGGTCCAGAGCGAGTCCCATCCTAAAAGAGTCTTTTTGTAGCTGGCTGGGTTAGTCAAAGGTGTGCCCTCTCCCTCTGCAGGTCCCTCTGAAAGGCCCCTTCATGGCACTTTACATAAACCTGTGCAGCAGCCTGTGTCACACTGTTTTATCATAATTATTTCTAATGTTTTTTTTTCTTGCCAGGTAGGTAAGCTCCTTTGGTCAGGCTTTTTTCCCTTTATTTGCTTTTATATCTGGTAGCACCTAATACATAGTAGATATTTAATAAGTATGGGATAAACAATTTATTGAGCTAAGATTCTTACCTCCAAGGAGTTTACAGTGTACACTGGGGAAACCTGAGTAAAAGGAAGTTATAACGTAGTATGAATGGTATAATTTGTTTCAACGTCCCTTTGTGTGAGTACATGGACCGAAAATAATACCTGAAGAACTCTGCATCAGTGGTTAACAGCGGTTACCTTTGCGAGGTCAAACTATTGGAGACTTTCTTTCTGTGTAATATATTTCTAGAAGTAAGCCGAAGAGTTTTAGTCATTTAGTATTTAGTCAGGGAAAATAACAAGTTATATAAATAAGAAATGAAATACTGTGTATAATGCAAAGTTTTACGTGTTTAGTTTAGTTTCTTTTTTTTTTTAAATACTCACCCAAGGACATGTTCATTGATTTTAGAGAGAAGGAAAGGGACGAAGAGAGAGGGAGGGAGGGAAACGTCGATGTGAGAGAGAAACACTGATTGGTGGCCACTTGTATGCACTCCCACTGGGGACTGAACCTGGGACTTTTTGGCTCACAGGACGACGCTCCAACCAACTGAGCACACTGGCTAGGGTGAATGTGATTAATCTGAAAATGAGTCCAGCATGCAGCCTGCATAACAGGAGCCCAGAGGGCACGTCAGATTGTGGACTGCAGTGGCTATGCAAGCCTCTAGGAGAAAGACTTTGAATCTTACTCGTTACTCAGGGCTCTGAAACAGACTTCCAGAAAGCACGCGGACCCCGATCTTTCCGTGAGAGCCCAGGGTCTGCTGTTGCTTTTGGACGAGCCAATGCCGTGTGTTTTTGGAAGGTGGCGCCCACACCTGCCTGCTAATTGGGACTTCTACACCACTTCAAAATTTAATGGCTTTATAAAAGGCCTGCAACTCCCTCTAAAGAGTTTAATATCATATTTATAAACTCAGTTTGTATCGCATTTCAGCATATTGCAAATAATTTACAGTGCCGTCCAGCTCAGAGCATAACTAATGTAGAGGCACAGCTGTGCAGACAACTCCTCCTGTCAGTGGATGATCAACTCTAAGTGGCCCCATTTGGACGTGGGGAAATCGTCCAGGTTTTAAAAACTGCTTTGGTGCAACTGGGAGGGAAATTCTTACAGCAGTGGCTTCTCTTCCCTGGAAATCATTGCCATAGTAATAAATACAGCCAGCCTCATTGCTACTAGTTATTATACCTAGAAAGAGTGAGCTGGGCATGAAGTTTATGGCCCTTTGGTCTGCTTGCATGAACACTTTCCTGAGCAGTTGCTAAATACTTTGGAAAGTGGCTCAGCCAGCCCCGGGGCCCTGAGGTCAAGAAGCAAGATCTGAAATGGCCCAATAGTTGGACTAAGGTTTTAGGTCTGGGTCAGTAACTCCATAAGGATGAAATGTGTAATGGGTATGTTTATGCCTTTTACTTGTGACTCAACCTCTCTTTAGTAATTTCTTCCTGTATCTCTGGATCCTGGAAATCAGCTCCGTTCCTCCCCAACAAATCAGGAGTGAGGTTCTTGCTTTCAAGGTCATGTTTCTTGTACAAGATTCAGTCTACCTGCAGCTGCAGAGTCCTAATTATATTGATTCCACTGGCATTTTGGGGGGGATGAAGCAGCAAGGCTGTTCTAAATTTAATTTAGAAACTCAGATGAGCATTTTACACAGTGCTCTATTCAGCTAGGTTGAATGTGTCTTCTCTATGATTTTTTATTCATTTTTGTCAAACATTAATTAATGAGTACCTACAATGTGCTAAGGATGGTACTTGGTGCTAGGCATAGAATGTTATAAAAACCCCAACCAACCAGCCAACCTATCTTTTGTTTATCTTGTTCCCTCAGTCTAGAATTCCCATCCCACTCATGAACTTGGTACTTTCCTATCATATCCAGGGAAAGTACACGCACTTGCTTTTATTTTAAGATTGTGTCCTGCAGGGTGCTAGTTTCTGACGAAGTGCCCCAGGAACTGCCATGGAAGGCACGAGAGAGAAACCAGGTTCTTAGAGAAGGTTCTGGGCTGGCCTGTCCCAACCATCAACATGGGCAGCTCCTATTTTGGGTTCAGAATTTCTGATAGGTTAGATTATATTGTCTGGGCAACTATTTATTCCTTTCCTCCTGGTGCCTCCATGGAAGAAGACGACTTACTTACACTTTGGTGGTGGGCTTGGCTATACAATTTGCTTTGGCCAATGGAATGTAGGTAGAAATGACAAGGTGCTTTTTCTGAGTCTAAACCTCAAAGAGACATTACTCATTCTCAGCCCCAGAAGAAAATGCCCTGGTAGCTTCTGCTCCTCCAGACTGATCTGCAGAGTGAGACACATGAGGCATGGTGCAATAAAATAAACACTTCTTATTGTATGACACCGGTATGTCTGTGCGTGTTTATAAGGCAGCAGCAAGTGACTGATACACACATCTAGCTAAGATCTCATTTGGAGGGAGGGTTTGTTCATTCGTCATTCACTCATTCAAAAAATATTGAGTGCCCTATATACATCAGCCAGGACACCACCGGAATAGGTAGTTTTTAATATCTATTGGCTTTGCTCATACCTCTGCTCTTTACATTTGATGTAAGAAGTTTATGGTCATTTATAATATATAGACTGTAAAATACACAATCAAGACCATGAAAAAATAGTACTAAAACATCAGTTTGAGAAGTGACACAAAAAACTTGACAACAAATTCATATCAATTATGTGCAAAAAATAAATAAGCAAACCATATGTAAATAAAGGTAACTGAAAACTACCTTTTGCAGAAGACGTGTCCTATGATGGGCAACTGGCTCCCAGCATTTACAGTTCCAGCTCCTGCTCTGGGAATTGTGTGCCAAAGAAACCCAACAGGAGTTTCTTTGTCTGTAAGACCCTGACAGTCTTAGAGACAGAGGGGGCTGAAGGACAAAGCCAGCTTTCCTCTGCCCTGTGTGACTGGAGTCTATGTTTCAGGCTGGGGGAAGGTGCCAGAGCTGATCTGAATGTATTTAGAATGAATCTTCTTAATGATCTGTCAGGTTCAGTGGAATTGCCAAACCTGGGCTTTAATAATTTCCTGGTTTTTAGTAGCTGAGCCTATAAAGATGATATACAGGCCACAGAGGACGGAGAATGCCCAGGGTACAGTGAAAAGGTGGGAGCAGGGATGGGAGCTGCCATCAAATAGGTGGCTCACGCAGACCCATCCATCTGTGCCTCTTGGTTGCACACCTGTGTTTGCAGCTGGAGACAAGGAGATGGAGAGGACCGAGGTGAAGTAGTGAGGGACGAAATGAAGAACTAGACAAAGCTGGTATGAGTAAGGGGGATCTTTTTAAGTGGGAGAGCCTCCAAATCTGCCTGCTGTGAAAGAGGGGCCATCCTGTAAGAAGTGCAGGTGAACACGCCAGCAATGAAGTACTCCAAAGGCTATAGGCCAGCACCATCCAATAAAAATACAATATGAGCCACAGGTGTGATTTTAAGTTTTCTAGCAGCCACTTAAAAAATGTGTAAAAAGAGAGAGGTGAATTCATTTTAATAACATATTTTTATTTAACCCAATATATCGAAAATATGAGATTAAGTTTTTACCACTAATTGTAATGGGGGAATTAAAATAGAAGTGAAGTTTAAAAATCACATTTCTAGCATACTGAAGTTTCTGGTTCTCAATTGATACCAGCTTTCCCTGCTCTTTAATTTATCCACAACTTCTATTTTCCGACTTAGTCACTTCTTTCGTAGACCTATTTCCAACATCAGCACTAGTAGTTGGCTTTCTTGTCACCGAGCAATATTTTTCTCTTATAACCCCATGAAAGTCACCGAATACAGAGACGTGGTGGCCTTGAAATGCGGAGGCTGGATGATTAATAAGCTCACCCACGAAATGGCTTGGTCCAGAACACCAGCTTTGTGGCCTGTGGGTCACATTCCTGCTGAACGGCCTCAAGAGTTATTCCACATTCTGGGCCTTCTATACGGTCCTCAAATATTAAATCTGGAAATGTTCGGAGTCTACTCTGCAATTTTTCTCATTTGAGCCATACCGTAAACTCCCTCCACAGTGAAGAAAGGCAAGGGTAGGTTCAGAAGATTTCAATGAATATTTAAACATCATTTCATTTTCCCCCCTTAAGGATACTCCCAGGGCGAACACCAACACAGTTATAAATGTTGTTAATGTATCCTAATAAAAGAATCAAAAAATAGAAAAACATTCCTTTGGACATCCTTCATTTTCAACTTTGTAGACAAACTATGCTGGAGTTTCATTTCTGGCATTACTAGGGTTGGCTTTTCTGTAACTCGAAATGAAAAAGGTATTGGTTAATGTATAGATGGCATCAATTAATGTTGGAAGGTAGGTGTGTTGAATTTAATAGTTTTCTTTGATGTGGCAACACCCAGGGTAAGTGATGAACAGATAAAAGAAGAAGATGTCCATTATCTTATATAAATCTTAAAAAGACCCTTTTAGGGTAAGGAGGCCTTATCATGTAACAGTGTTGTTTACTCACCATTCTCAGAACTCAGGCAAATTTCCTTTCTAAGCAGGGTGGCTGTGTTAGAATTGTGTAGGGGGCCACTGACCTGCACAGGGCATGTGTGGTACCAACAGAGTAAATTCTCTGGAAGTGGTCATCCACCATTCTTGTTTTGTGTTAGGTGGGACAGTTTCCTCCCCCTTAGAGACTGACTTTAACGTGCACACCGCACGCATACAATGCGTTCTCTACTGGGATAGAAGTGGGGCATCTGCCTGGCAAAGACTTCAGTCCAACTTGGCTCCCTGGCTCAGACCACGCCCCTTGTGTGTGTATTGGAATGGGTAGTGGGAATGGGGGAGGGGCTTTCTGAAATGCTCTCCAGGATCAGATGAAGCCACAGCAAACCGCCCCAGACTGAGCATGTTCACTCTCTCACCTCCCTCCAGGTCCTCACCATCTCCCCATTGGAAACACACACATACTCTCTCTTTTCCAACTTCCCACACAATCGTGAACATCCCAGATCATTCGCATCCGGGGCAAAAATCCTGAATGTTAAAACACAACAAAGCAAAAACCTAGAACCATTCTTGTCTCTCCTAGAAGAAAAATACTTATTTCCTTCGGGAGGGAGTAGGCAGGAGTTAGGGAGTGGACTGCTCTTTGCCCCTGACTGGGCTGTGACACTATTAATGAAATAAATTTAAAGGAGGAGAAATCCCCAGAGTTGGGTTTTCATAGTGAAACAGGTTGGGTGATCATATTCTGCTATGTTTTTTAAATTGTTTATATTTTTATGGAAGGAGAATTGAAGCTTGCTCAGGTTCATTGTTTACCCAAGACTCCATAGGGAATAACTGGCAAAATGCAAATTAAAACTGGGGTGTTTCTGATTCTCATAGTCATGATGTTTTTCTCTGTACCAGAGCAGGTAGCTTTTAGGTCACTGCTCACTAATAAACAGATATTGAGAGCAAAAAAAAAAAGGCCATTTAAATTAAATGCTGAGACTTGCAGGATGAAGCACATGGAATGCGCTGTGCAGGAAGAAATACCTCTGATTCCCCTCTTTGTTCCTTAGAGCTGCCCCTCTTCTCCCACTTGAATGAATGCTCGGCCTAGAGCTCAGGCAGCAGTTGGATTTGGGAGGGTTAAGGGGTGTTGACTAAAATGACCACAGCAGAGATGGATTCCAATTCCATTAGAGCTCATCCTAAAAGCACTTTCCTTTCTTTGAGGGAAGCAAAGACCAAGTGAAAGACAGTTGCCAGACCCTTCACTTGTTTCCTGGAAGCTAATGGACCATGAGAAGAAGGGCGTTCATGTAACTGTAGATGCAGCCAAAGAAGTTGCTCTTAAATAGCTGCCTGGAGATAGCAACTGTCTCTTCCTCTTAAAACACACTTTGTCCATGTGACCAACTCAGGAAGTTCACAAATCAGTTTCATCCTTTTCTTCCAGCTTGATCCAGATTTAGGAATGGAAATGATTGATGCATCAATTCATTTAACAAGCAGCGATTAATTAGCTCAAGAAAGAATTTCAGAAGTCAATCTGAGACCCTCCATCTCCCAGATGTGTTCTTATGAGAGTCAGGGGTGATGGACTGATTTATTCACTTATTTACCTGTTTTTCCAATTAGCAAGTTTGTGTGCTTAGCAACGTACTAGGTTATTATTTCCCAACACGTGGTTTTTGTAACGTTCTCTTTTAACATAGCACCAGGCTGAACATTGTTTAACAGGGTGTAAGCTGAGTTAGAATAATGTATAGCTATCATATCAAATACATATTTCATGATTATACTATATCAAATGTTGCTAAAATAGATAACTAAAAGAAGGTAAATTTAAAGAAAAGGACTAATAAACAATAGTAGAAATGAGACTGGGTGTCCGCCCATCAAATGGTGAGCCTTAGCCATATCTGTACCCTGCACAGCGCCTAGCACACACTAGCTGCCCAGTACATGTTTCTCGAGTGGACTGAGTTCCCATGCCTGGCAAACACGCCACTGAGCTGGAGGGTGTCTTTGTTTGGCAGATACGGCTTTTCTCTCTGGCTTACCACCAATCTCACATTGGGAGCTGGGAACATCAGCTTACATTTTCTGTAAGAAACATCAGAAACTTAAAAATAACAACAAAAGCATTGTTGATGATAATGATAACAGTAATGGCTATTTATTGAATGTTTCCTTTTTCCAGGCATCGTTGCAGGTGAGAACACACATCATTTCTAATTTCTAATCCTCACTATGACTCAGTGGCATAGGTTTCAATACTCTCGTTTTACAGATGAGAAAATACAGACTTAGGAGGGGTTAAGATCACTCAGCTACATGTGCCAGAGCAAGAAAAGGAATCCTTGTATATGACACCGTGTACAGGCTCCTATGTGTTACACTGTCCATTGACCCTTTATTCTCAAAAGTGGCTAACAAAGCCATCCAAATGCTAATTTGTGCAACACTTACCTACCTGATTGCCGATCAGGACTGACTGTTTCAGAATGGCATTTCAAAAGGGCGGAATTACCTCCCCCGGCAGTTGGGAAGACAAGAAATTGTGCCCGCACAGCCATCAAGCCTTCCAATTATATTTTTTCACTTCATTCCACAGAAGAGAAAAAAGACAAAAGAAAGCAAAAGGCCAGCCAGCCTCAAGCTCTTTAAAAAAAATCTTTGAACTGTGGATTTTCATTAAAGCTGCATCCACTATCTGTAGGATGGGGCACAGGGAAGCAGGAGTGAGAAAGGCCCACAGAGGTTTGGTGAAATAGGATCATGCGACCACCCACTTGATTGCAAGACAGAAAACAAAAGTAATTTAGAACTCCGTCCTCCAAACTGTAATGACGCTGTGCTTACCTTTCTTTGTTATCCCAAAGAGGGATAGTAAAGGTTCAGATCTTTTAATAGGACTCTGCAGGACATCCCTTGTGAATGCAGCCCTTGAAATCAGCTGAAACCTTATCGTCCAGCCACTGTGTGGCAACCAGTTCTCTGCAGGCTTGGACCAGCTCCACGCAGAGGCAACCTGAGAGCTCCCCTCCCTCACTCCTGGCCACGAACCTCTATGACAGCACGATGGTGGCCACCTGTGGGGAGAGATGCAGTCCTCAAGTGCAAAGCAGTCATTTTCCTATGGTGCATCATGAGCAACGGCAGGCAGGAAATGCTCAATAAAATGCTCCCTCTTTATTTTTCTGGTGGATGGTTCTCCGATGCACATGGGTTAGGTATCCAGGAAGGTTCTAGGGGATGCAGTAAGTAGTAGCTCACTGTGGTGGCCAAATCAGTAACACATCCTTGTGTTGGTCTTTCCTTTTATTCTGTTTCACTTCCCCTGTCCCTTACCTCTTTCTGCTCTCAGGGATGATGTTTGTAAATAAACTATGCACACATAATAAACCTTCACTTAAGGCTTTTTAGGGGGCAACTGGGCAAAGAAAGATTCTAAGAGTAGTAATAATGGATAACTCAAATTTGCACAGCATTTTACAATGTACTAAGCTTTTGCAACGGTACCCCTTTCATCTGCACAAGTGCCAGTTACACATACACATGCACACAGGTGTAGTTTATAGCACACGGACTATTATTATTCTCACATCCTGGATGAGACAGCTAAGATTCCAAGAGGTGAAGCAGTTTACACAAGGGCATGTGGAAGGTAATGACTGAGCTAGAAGAAGCATTGTTTTCTGAGCTCTTAGTTTAGTGTTTTTTCTCCTTTGATCACCTTCAGAGTCCTGGAACCACTTGCCTACAATTTCTCAAATTGCAGTAGTATTCTGGAATTTTGCCTTTGTCATCATATTAAAGAGCATGATGTGTATCGATAGAATTTACCATTCAGATGACTAGGTGTGCCGACTTAAGTGCAGTTATGTAGTTCCCATGGCTTTTCTTTTTTTAATATATATTTTTTATTGTTGTTCCAGTACAGTTGTCTCCATTTTCCTCTCCCCCGCCCAACCCGCCACCCCAGCCATCCCCATCTCCCACCCTTGATCCTACCCCCCTTTGGCTTTGTCCATGTGTCCTTTATACATGTTCCTTGACAAACCTTCCCCCTTTCCCCCCATTATCCTCTCCCACCTCACCTGTGGTTACTGTCCGTTTGTTCTTAATTTCAATGTCTCTGGTTCTATTTTGCTTGCTTGTTTGTTTTGTTGATTAGGTTCCACCTATAGGAGAGATCATGTGGTGTTTGTCTTTCATCACCTGGCTTATTTCACTTAGCATAATGCTCTCCAGATCCATCCATGCTGTTGCAAAGCATAGGAGCTCCTTCTTTCTTTCTGCTGCCTAGTATTCCATCGTGTAAATATAGCGTAGTTTTTTTTGATTTACTGATGGCCATTTAGGTTGCTTCCGGCACTTGGCTATTGTAAATTATGCTGTTATGAACATTGGGGTGCATAGGTTCTTTTGAATTGCTGTTTCAGGATTCTTAGGGTATAATCCCAGCAGTGAAATTGCCGGGTCAAAAGGAAGTACCATTTCTAGTTTTCTGAGGAGGCTTTTCTTAAGCAACTGTCCAGTTCTTTTATTTCTATGGGGTGTGACTTGGAGCCAATCTATTTCATAAGCAGCCACCTCCTCAGAAAAAGAGCAGGAGAAAGGTGTGATAGCAAATATAACTACCATTAATTGAGAGCCAGCTTTGGCCTATGTGTTTTCCATGATTATCCCGATTAATCCTTACAGGTCCTGTGAGGCAGTTACTGTTAATATCTACATTTTGAGATACCGAAGCCCAGGGAAGTTAAGTAATTTACCCAGGATCACACAGTCAGTCATCAGTGTGTCAGCAGCACTCCAGGGCAGGCTGACTCCAGAGCTCATTCTCTTAGCCATTGTTCTATATTGCCTAGGTGAAAAAGTGTATTTAATATTGCTCATTTGTCATTCTCTATCAGATGATAACGCTACTGGCCAGTCCCCCCAAGTCTTGGAGAAGGTGGTAAGAGAGAGACACTCTTCTTCCACCAGAATCCACTTCCTCAACTCTGACAAAACATAGCAAGCCATGACTATATTGAAGTTATCGTTCTGCCTATAATACTAACATTAAACGAAGACCCCAATAAGAGGTTCATTTTAGAACTTGCTCAAATGTCTAGAGTCTCTTACAGGCAATGGCATATGGTTTTATGAGAAAATATAGGCATTGTATTAAGAAATTAGTTCATCTATTTTGAATCCTCATTAATATGTATTAGAAGTTATTTCTAAAAGCCTAATCATTCTTAGATTTAAAAATTAAACATCAAACTTCAAATGAGCTTGAGGAATAGGGTGAAAAAATAAAATGGAGTCACTGTGGTCAAGCTGCTAAATGATTAGCTTTGAGTGGGCTGATGATTAAGGAAACCATTATTCTGGTTTTAACTGACTTTAGGAACTTCAGCTTTTGAACTTTGCAGTCCTGCATAAATACCTGGGGCCCATCGGTGTGTTGTGCACTAGGGCCTGGACATGCATTAGACCTTCAGTTAGCCATCGGAATGACCTCAAGAAGAGAATGTTCCAATATTTAGGCCAGTGGACATCTGATGATTACCATCTTGGGCCAATCTGGGGGGCTAACAATGCAGAATTGATTCTTTTAAAAAATGTACTCTTTACTATAAAACTCTCAAATTGTGTATGTGTCTATGTATAAATATATATGTATATATATGTATGTGTACGTACAATTATAGAGTAGCTCCAGGTACAATGTGAGTATTGAATATCAGGGTTCTGAAACAGGTGGGGAAGAGGTGGATTGGAATCATATGTTGGAGGGTTGCTCTTCAAGGTGATTATACCACTTTGTACTTTTTTTTAGTCATATATAAGGGAATTTCCATTTTTCCACATCTTCCATAATTCTGGGATTAGTTACTCAGACTTTGTAATTTTGCAAATCTGACAAACAGGAAATAAATCTCTTTTTTGTTTTCTGTGGAATTTCTTAAGTTTGTTTATGAAATACCTTTTGATCTTGATGGCCTTATTGATAAGTTCACTTGTCTCCCTACATGCTGTCTGCCATGTAGTCTAAGCCATAGAAATTGGTGTAACAAGAGAGAAGGGCAGGGGGGCCTGCCTGGAACAGCAACATCCACAAAGTTAGGATGAAGGAAGGTGGGCTGAACAGATAATTTCTACCCAACAGGAGGGGGAAGAGCAGAGGAGACAAAAACTCTTCTGTTCCACTGTCTCCTCAATGGCATGGTGTCACCTGAGATGAGGCTAACTAATATCTAGAAAAGAAAGCAAAGCTATGGTATTTTTCCTGCACGTCTAATTTGCTCTGCATAAAAATGTTGGCCCGTACCACCAATATCAACATACCTGATTTCCACCTACTAAGTACTTTATCTGTATTGTTTCCTTTAATCATCCAAATGATCCAGGGGGAGGTAAGGCAATGTAACTTCTCCCTTTACCTGTTAGGAACTGAGATTAGAGAGATACAGGAGCCTGCCTAAAACCCCATCACCAAATGGTGGCATTGCTATTCTAACCGGTGGTGACTGACTCCAGACTGGCACACCTGGGCACTGAGTGACCCAGACTTTATTGGAGCGCCCAGCTGAAGAGCATAGTGGGCATCAGGAAGACAGGACATGTTTGAATTCTGTTCCTAGACTTAATGGTCAGAATAGTTTATGGGACCTTGAGCAAGAACTAGTGCCTTCGGCAAGTGCTCCTGTCATGATATCCTGGGCTGACAATAGCCAGTCTTCACCTAGGCAGACAGTGGGCTTAGGAAGCCTTCAGGAATGTGGTGGATTCAATCAGCAGGTGGATGAATGAAAGGTTGATCGGACACAGTCATTAAGAGCTTGGCTCTGCAGCCAGTTAGATGAGGTTTTGAGTCCTGACCTCTGCTATGTCTTACTTTTCTAGCCTTAGGCAAGCCACCCCTGTTCTCTGAGCTCTTTTACGATTTGGGAAAATGATGTATGCTATTAGATTTGTGGATTAAGTGAGCTACTGTTAATAAAGCCTTAGTGCACTACCAGGTTCACAGTTCGTGCAGCAAAATGGGAGCTTTTAGAGGGATGGTGAGAAAGCAGCAAGGGAGATCTGGGAGTACACGACGACAGGGAAGTAACGCCTAAGAAATCTGCTCCTGACTTTGGCAATATGAAGTCACGGAGGGCATAGAGCATAGTTTAACAGAAGTAGCCAACGGACATACGTGGATTTTAAAAAAACAGATCTGTCTGCCCAAATATGGGCAAAATTTTGTCTCCAAAGGCACATCCACATCCACAGGCCTGGGCGCTTTGTGCTGCTGCCATGCTCCTGCAGCTTCCTTTGGAAGGAAGGGAACTGAGGCAGTTTGTTCAACTTCACTCTGGAGAGAATGTCCCCAAGGAGACTTGTTTCCATGAGCCTGAGGGGGATTCGTGGGATTTGGAAAGGCTTGCTAGTGAGGTCAGTACTGCTTTGGTCGTTTTGCAGTTTTGCTCTTCGGAGGGACATGGTCTCAAGGCTTCTCGGAGAAATTTTCAAGAAGTCGTGAACAGAAGGAAAACAGGGCTCCAATTGGGTAAAGTCTTACAATTTCCTTATGGGTGGAGAAGAGTATGATGTCTGAATGAGGCAAAGAAAGATAACGCTTTTTAACAAGGAGCTGTTCTTTGAGTGGTTGGCACTCCTGGCCAGTTGTTTCCGGGCCATGCTGGTTGATTCATTTCCTCCCTGTTGGGCTGGATCGGCACTGAATCTCCCGCACTAACACTGACCAGGTGGTCGTGGGCAGATGGCGTGTGACAAGACAGCCTGTCCGGGAAACCCCCCTCCATCTCTTGGCCTCATTTTTCCTGGGATCTAACCACTGAACTAAGCTAATCAACCCAATCAACTGGCCACGGTATACATATTGCATTGCTCCAGGGTTCTGTCTGAGTATTTTCATAAAATGGCAAGTTCTCTGTTCAGGACCTAAAAACGAAACCCTTAGCGTCCGAGGGAGCCGCAGGAGAGAGGACCCCATCAGAGGCACGCTGAGTTAAAGAGAGCGCTGTCAAGAAGAGATGACAGTTTCTGTGCTGTCTGTCTGAGCACGGAGCCCTTACGATGCATTAACTCGGAGAGAGCAGGTGAGCCCTGGTGCCCGCAGGAGAGATGAGCTGTGAGGCAGCTGCCCAAAAGGTCAAATGCTCATCATCTTTGTGTCTGGGCGAGCCTGATATTGACTACACAGCTCTCTTGTTTCTCCCTTTCTATCAAACTGCTGCTCTCCAAGAGTCATTAGCTCTAAGCTCTTTCTCTCCTGGGAGGTGGCAGGTACCCTTAAAAATGGTGGCTTTTGTCAATTTATTGCCCCTGTGGAGTGAGAGAGGGGAGCAAAGCCCTAACCACTGTCCTACGTGAGGGGAAAGGGATATGGCATCCTTGTTTTTAGGACAAAAGGACTAAGAGTTTTACCTCTTCTTTAGGTATCCATTTCTTTCTTTCTCCTCTTATTTTGTAGAGCAGAAATGACCAACCCAGGGCTTCTGTCTGCCTCGTCCTACATGTCCCTGTGTTCTCTTTGTCTTTGCTAAACTGATCCTCTGCAGGGGTGTCCAACCTGAGGCCCAGGGGCTACGTATGGTCCAGGATGGATATGAATGCAGCCCAATACAAAATTGTAAATTTACTTAAAACATTATGAGGTTTTTTTGTGTGTGTGATTACGTGTTGCAATGTGTTTAATGTGTGGCCCAAGACAACTCTTCTTCTCCCAGTGTGGCCCAGAGATGCCAAAAGGTTGGCCACCAAGGCAATTCTTGGCCCTTGGATATTTCCTAGCAGTTGTTGCCATTGAACCAGAGGAGTGAAGAAATTAGTCTCCATGTGAGAGAGACCCGGAGGCCTTCAGTCAGGTCCTTCTTTGGACAAGTCTCACAAGCCTGTGAAGCTTATTGAACTAGGAGAATCCACTTTGCTGAAGATTACAGAATTTGGACTTTATCTCTTAGTCAAAGCACAAGAGTTGTTCATGGTAACCCTTTGATGAATGCAGGAAAATCATAAAAATCTAGCCCCCCATGTTTTGAGGTGAAATGCTATGTGGAGGCTCATGAAGTGATGCCAGGCCTTGGTATTACTCACCCCACCTTCAAAAGTCCCTTGCTGTAATATCAATATCAGTCATACACCCAGAAATCCTCCTCTCAGAACTAGGGTTATTCATGTTGCATGTTGAAGCTTGTTTTTCAAACATCTCTACCTGGGATGGTGTATCAGTTAGCTTAAGCTGTGTAACAAATCATCCCAAAACATAGTGGCCTAAAACAGCAACCATTTATTTAACTGATAGTTCTGTTGGCTGGGAATTGGGGCTGGGACCAGCTAGGTGGCTTTTCTGTTTTCTACTGGGATCACTCATTTATTTTAATCAACTGCCAGACTGTCCTGTGGCTGATTAATTAGCATGGCCTCATTTGGGGTAGCTTATCTTTTCCCCTGTGGACTGGTGTCCTAGAGGAGGCTAGCTCAGGCTTGTTCAGATGGCCACTGAGCAAGGTTCTCAGAGAGTGTGGAAGCTGCAAGGCTCCTTAAGGTACAGAGGTGTCCAACCCCTGGCTTTTGGGCCACATGTGGCCCAGGATGGCTATGAATGTTGCCTAACACAAAACTGTAAATTTACTTAAAACATTACGAGATTTTTTTGTTTTCATTAGTATGTGTGTATTTAATGTGTGGCCCAAGATGACTCCTCTTCTTCCAATGTGGCCCAGATATGCCAAATGTTGGAAATCCCTGGTAGACTCTGGAACCTGCATGATCTCTTCCGCCACATTCTATTGGTGAAAGCAAGTCACAAGACCAGTTCTGACTGGAGGAGAAGGGAAATAAATCCCTCTTGATAGGAGGATCTCCAAAGTCACATTGTAAGAAATGTGGATAAAGGGAGGGGGATAATTGAGGCCATGTGTTATAAGCAGTATTCTACAGCCTGGAGAAGATTTGTGTTTCACTTGTGATAGTTTTTTAGGTTAATTGAGGCTTAGTTTCTGCAAGCCTGAGGAAACACTATACTGCTTGTTATAGGAATCTCAAAATACAGGTGTAGACTTTAGCAATCTCCATGGGACTGAATGAAGTGCCCTCTTTGTTTCTGATTACCAATGCAGTGCCCAGTGCAAATGATCAGTGGGGCTCTGTCTTCATGGATGTTCTCTTTGGTCCTTAGGCCATGCAAACATCATCTTTGTTGCTACAACTTCTCCTATTGGAAAACTAATACCATAAAGTATTGCCAAAGGGCAACACAACCAACTCTTTATTATCTGTATTTTGATTACATATGTTTTGATATATCTCAAGTCACTCAGTCACTTGCTCTATTGGTATTTCTTTATTCACTCTATTCCCACTTGCCATGCATATAGATTTTACCCAAGATAGTGAAACTATCTCTATTCGGGGGAAGTCTGAGCCAGGGAAGCTTGGCTTGCACTGCTCTTCTTGAATAGATCTCATTGAGGATCTGCTTAGTCTGTGTGCGGGAGGAGATGTAGGAAAGTGCCATGGTCAAGCTGGTTGTCCTGAGTCAGGATTTTATATGGAAAATACATTCTAAATCCCTTTCCTAGATATCACCTACAACTGAATTCAATGCAAACGTCAAGAGAAATCTGAGATTTTTTTAGATTACTCATTCTTCTGGACTGTCCCCCTCTGCTTTCCTCTCTTAGGTGAAGAACTTGAGATTTGACTACATAACAGTTACACGGTGGCTTATTTATGGTTTTTGATAGAGCCCGTTGCATACACCATTGTGCTTTATGAAACTCTAATATACTCAGATGATAAATCTCCCCTTCTCCTTTTTGGAGGCAGCTTCCTACAGGACCCAAACTGTAGTAAATATTTAAATGGTAATGTCTTAAAAGTATACCATGGGGCTTAAGAGTTAGTCTTCTAACAGTAAGGGCCTACGGTGAGACAGGCACTGCCACGGCATTTTAAATATATGAATACATAACTAATTTTCATTGCAACCTTCCTTGTCGGTTTGGTCATTCTCAAGTCATATGTGCGGACACTAAGGCTCATAGCAGTTAAGGGACTTACTTAGAAGAGCACAGAATCAGTACGTCACTAAACCAGAATGGAAACAAAGGTCAGTCTGGTTGCAGAGCCAGTTCTTTTTATACTATGAGGGGACTGTTTTTAAAATTTTATTTTTCAATTACAGTTGTCATGCAATATTTGTTTTATCTTAGTTTCAGGAGTTACACTGGGATTCTTAATGTGTCAGTGTCCTTTGGCTGCTGCATCACGGCTACTGTCACTTTGTAGGAATATTCTTACTTTCTCTTGGGAGAAGAAAGGAAATCGATGACCTCACTTTCCATCTTTATGATTTCAAGGCATAGCTACAAGGTCAAAATAATCTTTTAAAAACTCAGGGAAAGGCACTGACGAGTGGGGATATGAAGTGGGTGGGGAGTTGATAAAGCTGCTTCTCCATTAGTCTGGAAAGTGTGCATCTTAAACCTAAGATCCAAGTTGTAGGAATGCACATTACTATAAGTTTGCCCAGCAGCAGTGTCTGTTAAAGAACTTGGCAGAGAGTGGTGGTGAGACTGCCAGCCGCTTCTCTCTTGACCCAGAATTGGATCTTGACAGTCTCGTAAATCCTTGGTGATGTTCAAAAACGAAGGCATCAGGTCAGATTCCAACATTCTCTTCCTAATGCAAGTCATAATTGTTATTAATTATTATTGTACGTTGAAGTCAGTTCCCCCCAGCTCCTCCTGTAAATCAGGGTATCAGCGCTATGTAGGCAGGCCAGCCCCCTTCTGCCGCCTTAGGCTTCCAGGAATACTTTCACTCCAGGGCAGTGCATTTGGCTTCAACAGTTTGGTTCTAGCTGAAAGCTAGAGCTTGGCTATTGTAGGTAATGCTGACGTGAACATAGGGGTGCATATATTCTTTTGAATTAGTGTTTTGGGGTTCTTCTGATAAGTCCCCTGGAGTGGAATTGCTGGGTCATAAGACAGATCCACTTTTAATCTTCTGGGGAAATTCCATGCTGTTTTCCACATTGGCTGCGCCAGCCTGCATTCACAGCAGCCATGCACAAGAGTGTCCTTCCCTCTCCATTCTCACCAGTACCTGTCATTTGTGGATTTATCGATGGTAGCCATTCTGGTGGGTGTGAGGTGATACCTAACTGTCGTTTTAACTTGCATTCCTCTGACAATTAGTGAGGTTAAGCACCTTTTCGTATGTCTATTGGCCTTCTGTATGTTCTCTTTGGAGAAGTGCCTATTCAAGTCCTTTGCCCATTTTTAAAAATACAATACATTAATTGTTGTCTATAGGAACAATGTTGCACAGCAGATCTCTAAAGATTATTTATCTTATTCAAATGAAACTTTATGCCTGCTGATTGACAATAACTCCCATTTCCCCTTCCCCCTCAGCCCCCAGTAACCACCATTCCAGTCTGTGATTCTGTGATTTTCGCATACAGATATTTTCCAATGCACTGGGCCTCTCCCTATTGTAAAGAGAGAGGAGAATAGGGCAGAGTCTTGAACCTGGAGCACTTATGGGAAGCACATGGCTTCAAGGTGCAATAAAATCACATTAAATAACACAAAAAGCTTTAAAACCACAGATAAAGGGAATATATCAATTATGATTAAAAAACCTGAGAATTGACCTGGATAATAATTTAAATAAAATCAGGCAAAATATTGAGTGCTTTTAAATTATTTTTTTCGTTTCATTATTTTATTTTATTAACATTCTTTTTTAATGTTGTTCAAGTACAGTTTTCTGCCTCCCCGCCACCCCTCCCTGAAGGGTGAAGGGTTTGCAGGAACTATTAAACTAATTTTTGACCTAAGAGTTTCAAAACAGTGACAGTTTTGCTGAAAATAATGTTTTGGATTAAATGGTTTTTATGGTTCTAATAGACTCTGTTCTCAATAGTCCATAAGAGAGACTACCTGGGCCTCTTTTCATTTATGGGGTCTTCTGCTTGTGCTCTTTGAAAAACTCCAGAATTTTATTTTTTATATATTTTTTTATATTTTATTATTTATTTTATTTTTTAAATTAAACTTACTGGGTGACATTGGTTAATAAGATCATGTAGATGTCAGGTGTACATTTCTATGATGCATGATTTGTGTATTGCATTGTGTTGTGTGCCCAGCCTCCAGAATTTTAGATCTGAATAGGAGGCTTTGGCTTGGGGGGGGGGGGGCGGGTAAAGGGAAAATACAGGAAAGTAGAGGAAAAAAATTAAATAAGGCAAACTTAAATGAGCAAGGGGACACATAGTCACACCTACAAGTGTAGAGGAAGCAGTAGGAAGATGTAAGAATGCAGGCATCATTGAAGGAAGCAATGATAAAATAGATTTATTGGAACCTCCACTTGATAGGGGATGATTCAATTATGATGGGTCATATCTGTTGAGATAGTCGTATCATTTCCCTGACTTGTAAAAACTGTGAATTTCAGACAGTCCTATATAATGTTGGAAACAACTCACCAAAAAGTGTTGAGTAAAGCCTTTTAAGTTCTCTATTTTTCAGATATTTTTCAAATTATTTCTCCCAGGTTTCCAGACTCTTATTCTGCCTGGTCTTCTCCATTACAGAAAAAAAATTCTTAGGCCAATTTACACCAAATATATCACTTATTTGTTGATTGATTGATGATTAATTTATTCATTCAGCAAATGCTTATTGAACACTTACTACGTGCTAGGCACTGTTCTAGCTCTGAGAATACAGGCACACACAAAATAGATAAATATTTCTGCCTTCATGGAATTTATGTTTAACTTGGAAGGGAGAAGGCATTAGTAAATAATAGATATAATAAGGTACATATATGTCAGATGGTGGTTAGTCCTATGGAAACAAATAAAGGCCAAACGGGTGTGGTGGAATGGAATCGTAATTGGGTCATCAGGGAGCGTATCCTTTGAGCAAAGGTCAGGAGGTGAAGCAGAGAGCTGGGTGGCTGTCTGGGGGACTGTTCTGGTTATCCATGTGGGACTACTGGGCGGAAGGAAACGTATCACTCAGAGAAATGAAATGTTAATAATAGCATTTCCGATGACAATCAGGGAGATGGTGTTGGCACAAAGACCTTTCTGGAGTCCCGCAAATCATGCCGTGCCAGTCAGTGCTGACACTACCAAGGGGACAGGCCAGCCCAGAAGAGACATTTTGAGTGATTTCTTACAAAGGTGAAGGCTGTGCTGTGTGGCAGGTGACAGCCAATGAGTGGATCTGTTGTAAGAGTTGGAGGCTCCCAGGAATGTGATAGGATGCCAGAAGACGTTTAAACATCTTCAAGAAAAGGAATAAAACCCTGCAAGGGTTCATCCATTTTCTAACCCTTCACTGGTCTCTTTAGACCTTTGACTCTGTTCTGGGTCTGGGCATTATTTGGTTCTCTGTAGGTCTAGTAATGATCCTATGTCCCCATGAATCAGCTCTGATGATAGATGTTCGAAGAATAAGCAGCTGTATCTAGTTTGGTGGACAAAGTGCGAGGGAATCAGGAGTGGCTCCAATATTTCTGATGTGGGGATGTTCTTACTTATGGATCTTGAGCCTTTCCTTCCTAAACTCTGGGTACTTATGTCTTGGACACTAAGGTGAGGTGTTTAGCGCTGGCAGATTTCTCTGTCCTATGTGGTACTTGTATCTCATGCTGTGTCCGTAAACGTTCTTGGTCTAAATGCCCCCATTGGTTTTCCCAGAATGCCGTGCCATTTGCTTAGCTGAGTCTTCTAATCTAATCTGTGGGACAAGCAAATGTTCCAATCAGGGTCACCATCGGTGCTGTGCAGATTGTGCCACACACCAGGGCACCTAACCGAGGGTGCAAACGGGGGCTAAACTCCCCCCTATGGTTTTCTCGCCAGGCTATGGGCCCTGCCACGGAGTAGAATCCGATCTGGAGAAAAGGTGTCCTTTTCTAATTTGCCCAGAGGTAATCTATGTTAGTCAAAGGCCTTCTGTTGTGGCTGCCATCACCCAAAAGGTGCGCCTTTTCTAATTCACACAATGGAAACACGAGGCTAGCACTGGTCCAGTTCCAGTTTTCAATGGCATGTCCCCAAAGAAAACCTCTCCCCCTCTTTCTTGCTACGTGCACAAGCAGACACACCCATCAGATCTTGTGCATTTGTGTGGTTACATGTGCATTTGTGTGGTTACATGCACATGTACATCCCTTGTCTGTAGCTAAGAAAAACTCAATTTTGTTTCTCAAATTCTGTTTCATCAAAGCTGCGGGCTGTAGTTATACTAGGAACAAGTCAAGGCTATTGTCCACCTACTTGCTTTGGGATGGGTGATTGTCACTGAAGTAAAGTCAGACTTGATTTATATTCCTTTTTTAATGTTTGACTAAATCTTAGGCTTATAGGGACACAGAGGGCCTTGCCAGGCCACCCCACCTGTACACAGTGTGCTGTCTAAATCATCACAAGGAGGGTTGCTTATTTTGCACAGGGTCAGAAGAGGTGGTTTGCAGAGGGAGACAGTGGTTGAGCCTGGAAGCCACGCTCTGAGTGGCAGACATGTGGCAGGTTTGATACAGAAACAGCTGGACTTGCTCCCATGGCAGGGACGTGGGCTGCCCTTCCACTGTTGTGTGGGCTAGGAATTGTACTTACTTTATTGTTTTGGGGTTAAGGGCAAGGGCTTTGAAGCCAGATTTCTAAGATTCAAATTTAAATGGTACCTATTACATGCTGTATAAACTTGAGCAATTCCCTTAACTGCTCTGTGATTCAGTTTTCTCATCACCATTGTTGACACTTTTTTTATCATCATCATCATCAACACTGTTGTTGTCATCTTCATCTAATTCTGGTCCCTGTGTCTTTGGTGGCTTTCCCCCACTGCTGAACACTATGCTCTTTTTGTCTGCATGTTGCTCCCTGTGTGTCCCTGGGCCTGCCAAGTCCTGCCCAAGCACCAGATTGGGCTTTCCTCGTTGTCTGGGTTCCTCCCGAGTAGGCTTCCTGGCTATCACCTGCATACAGGCTGTTTCAGTTCAACGGGATCCAAAGTTAACAGACTATGTTCCCTACAGGGGGAACGAGAGACTTAGGGGCTTATGTGTTCAGAAAAATAAATTGGATAAAAAGAAAACATTATCCTAATACGCTTTGTATGGACTTACTTGGATTAGGGTTTAAAGAGAATGTGTAAGACTTAACATACACCATAAAAATGATAGCTCTCATTTTTGAAAATATGCTATGTACTGGGTGCAATGATAGTTTTTAAAAAATGTAAGTATCTTAGCAATCCTGCAAGGTAGATATTGTGATGAAAAAATATGAGGCAACTGAAGCACACAGTAATAACAGGTTTATGAAGGGAGTGCTTTCTCTGACACAATTTCCCCCCGTATATTGGTCTGATCATTTTTCCTGACCTCTGGATGCCCTAAATCTGATGTGAAGCATAATGTAGTCAGAGAGAGTAAAGATGGCATTTTCAGTTAACACATTTGATTATTTTCTTACTATGAAAGTAATACATAGTCAATATACAAAATTTTGAAACAATGCTTGAGTAACATGCCTAAGGCCAAGCCTACCTGGTAGGCGGCAGTCTAGGCTAAGCCTTCCCCCAGGAATCTAGGCTCTTGACCACTGTCTTGTGTGAAACCATTTCCCTGTGTTGATCTCCTTTGGCTGACTCACATACCAGGCCAAATTCATTGCTATTTAACATACTGGCACATCTCGGTTCGGGGCATTTGCTTGTTGCATGGTCCCATCTGTCTTCGGCATAGGTTAACAGTATGGAACTTCTCTTGGCCAGATAAGCAGCTAATTTTGGAAACAGTAGCATCCTCATGATAGCAAATGTAACTGGAAAAGCCAGTGATGGAAACGGAGTCAATGTCCATACATGATCTTTTAAAGAATTATCTACTGATCTGTTAAGTCACGCCTAGCTTGGTGACAATGCTGTCACTTTATATGCACATTGCTAAATTTTTTGCATACTGGCCGGGGTAGGTCCCAGGTCGCCTCCTCCTTTACTTGTAGTTCCCCAAACTTTAATTGGGGGGGGAGGGTGTTTTCTTTTGAGAATTATACGTTAAGATGATGTTGGATAAATACATCATTACGTTTAGTTTTCTTGGTAAATATTGGCTTACTTTTCATTTTAATTAGATTCAATGTAAGCCCTATAAGGTGATAGAGAAAATACATATTGGGGCTTTAGATCCTTCAACCATAATATGAAGAATTAGGCTAGATCAGCAATTTTCAACTGGTGTGCTGCAAGAATTTTTAAAGCATGCGATACCTATTTAGTCACAAACACTGACCTCTTGTCCTTTAGATTATCAAATAAATAAAATGACAACACCCAACACAACAATTGCTGTCCAGTGTGAATGAACCAAAATTATACCTATTTTTTGTCAGCTTGGTCGCAGAATATTTTAGTGATTAGCATACGTGTACCATGTGATGAAAAATATTGAAAATCACTGGGCTAGATGATAACTAAAGACTTTTCCATCTTTCAGGTTCCTTGAAACCTTCCATTTTTCACAACAGTGAGAGAAATTTCAGGACCTGAGATCACGTTAACAAAAATTTTCTTTTGGCAAAATTGGGCAGATTCCAGGAAACGCTGCTAATTTATTTATTTGTTGCCAGTTGCAGGAAGTGGAATTGTGTGATCTTCAACAACTGACGACCCTCAGATAATATTCACGACATACTCAGAATCATAAGGGGAGCTGACGTTTAGCAAAGACCTTCAAATGAGATGAGGTTGGGAACTGGATGCATTTCTCATGCTTGAGGTAGTAGAAAGTGGAGTAAAGTTCCCCGCCACAAACACATTTGGTGTTACCTCCAGTTGCAATCTGTGGCTTATGAAAAGAATATTGCATTTATTTCCTCTGCTCTCTAGGTCTGAACGGAATGGAGACAGGAGTAATGACTGTCCAGCTCCGTGTCATGGTGGCGCTTCTTTGAGGGGTGTGGCAGGCTCGGTATGACCAGCAGCGCATGGGTGGTAGGGCCGGGAAGACTCCCTTTGATTCCTGGTTACCCCTCTCACTGATGTGTGACCGTAATCATGTTATTTAATTTCTTTGAGCCTACATTTTCTCATGTATAAAATGGAAATAATAAAATGTTCCTAAGAGGTTTGCCATAAATATTAAGTTTTAATGCATCTGTAATACCTATAGCTCAATAAATCTAGGTCCCCAGTCTCATATCCAAAATTTTGAAATCCAAATTTGTGAAAATTGTTTTCTTGAAAGCTACTTGACAAACCTCAGCTGTTCAATCATATTTCACTTGGTAGAGAAGTTTTACCTGATCCTATGAAGCTATTTATAGTCTTTGTCCTGTTCCATGTGAATATTCATAGGTTTTGTTATATAAGTGTTTATTTGTGCTGTTTCAGGTCCTTCGGGGGGGGGGGTTATGTAATGTACAATGTTATATACTTCTACAATGTAAATATTTCTGATGTTCAAACATACATGTCCCCAAGCATTTCTTTTAAGGGATTTAGGCCTATATTTCTTTACTGGTTTTAGAATGAATGAATATTAAAAACTTTTTGAATTGGTTCATTCTAGCTAACATCACACTTGGTCATTAAAATAATTTTTAATGTTTTTCCATCTTTTTGCAACAGATAGTTTTATATTTTCTGAACTAAGATTAATGCTTATTAAGCTGGTAACTTCCTTAGAGTTCAGACTTGACAAAAACCTTGAGACATAGAACCCAGTGGGTCTTATGATAAGATAAAAAATATTCCAAACTGGTTCAGTTCGGCTGAGTTAAAAGAGGTCCTTTTACTCTCTTCATAAATATCTTTTAAGAAGAGTTACATCCCAAGAAGTAGGCACAAACGGTAGGATAAGTGACAGAAGGTGGAGGAATGAAAACTAATTGGTTCTCAGCTTCTATGAAGATTATTCAATGGGACATCTTTTCAAAAAAGTACAGTTTCTACAGGGTTTGAACATGCTTGGCTCAATTTTTGGTCTCTTTTCTGGAAAAGTTGCACTTGTTATTTAAAAAAGCAAGGCAGGTACTCTCTTGATTCTTAACTGCCTATTCACTCCTAAACATCATAATTCTTACACTTAGCACTGAGTTTTTCAATATATCGCTAGGAATTGTGGAGGCCTACGAAAGTTGTAAATGTGTAGGTACCGCACAAAGGCGAGAGCCGGGCTCCATTCATGGCACCAAAGCTGTCCTGTTCTGTTACCAAGAGCAGAAGCCACCTGCTGAGCTGCAACAAAACCAAATGGATCAGTTGCCTGAAGTGTCAGTAGCTCATTTAAAAGAAATTCCAGGTTGAATTGAGCCTGTATCAAATAGACCATCTTGTATAGAGAGAATGCTATTGTAGCTTAAGATTTGAAAAAGTGACTGTCAGTAATAACCCATATACAGTAAATGGCGGACAGACCAGCATAGTTCGTGAGCTACAAAAGAGAAATTATTTTGTCGGCTACATAGTCACTGGGTAAAAACTAAAGTAATTTATTTAATTGTCCTTTGGTGAGCTCTCTACATTATTTTTGTCAATGCAATGAAAACATTGAAAAGCTGAAGGAAAACAGGAAGTTATCTTACATGAAAGTTGGCTTATTAATTTTCATGTAAAAATGTGTTTTATGGTGTTTAGAACAATGTGATTTCAGAAGGGGTGAAAGTACCTTAAGTCATAAAAGGGAGTAAGCAGAGATGGGATCAGAGAAAACATATTCTGAACCTTTGAAGAGATGAGGGGTGGGGAAGGTAGAAGATGGTAAAGGGGGCGGGTAAATGGTGACGGAAGGAGACTTGACTTGGGGTAGTGAACACACAATACAATATGCAGATGATTTTATTATAGAATTGTACCCCTGCATCCTATATAACTTTATTAACCAATGTCACCTCAATAAATTCACTGTAAAAGAAAAATAAAAGGACTCATAGAAACAGAGAAGAATGGTGGTCACCAGGACTGGAGGGTGGGAGAAATGGGCAGTTGTTGGTCAGAAGGGACAAACTTTCAGGTTTGGGTGAGTAAATTCTGGGGCTCTAATGTACGACATGGTGACTGCAGTTAGTACTGTACTGTGTACTTGAAAGTTGTTAACTTTAGAACTTTATTGTTCTATAACAACAACCTCACTATAACAACAACAAAAAATGGTGATTTTGTGAGGTGAAGGATGTAGCTGACCTTACTGTGGTAAACATTTTGCAACACATACGCATGTCAAATCATCACATCGTATGCCTTAAGCTTACACAATGTTGTATGTCAATTATATGTCAATACAGCTGAAAAAAGAGAAAAAAACAGGTGAGGGATGTGGCATTCAAGGTGATTGATTTTGGTTCTCAGACCACAGTTGGTAAAATTATCTTCTGAGACAGAGACATATATACGGTTAAGGTACCAGGGTCTTAGGTAAAACAGGGAGGTCGAAGAGGTCTGTTTTAATGCCTTTTACACTATTCACCCCCTTTGCCACCTATGGAACACTGTTTGTTACCTTCCACAAGTCCCTTCACTGTCATTTATCAATCCAGCCTACAAGGCTCTCTAATACTGTGGTCTCTGTGTCCTTCTCCCTCATCTCTACAGTCCAGAAACATTGACTTTGTCTTGGTTCTTTGAAAACTCCAGGATGGTACAGCCTAGGTTTTATTCACGGCTCCAGGTCTAGTGCCTAGCACTGTGCCACGACCGACAACTATTTCTTAAATGAATGGATGACGCAGAAGCGAATGGCATGTTATTGTCATTCTAGCTAGTAGTTGCTACAAACTACCCTCATTTCTGGTACTGGCCTTCATTCTGCAAGTATATCTTTAGTACTTACAATGTGCCAGGGGCTGCTAAACAACAATTACACTGTGTAATGACTGAGCGCTTGAGAATTAGGGTGACCTCTCGGGGTAGGTTACAATTCAGGTGTGTTTGGAGATCTAGACAAGCAGAAATGGTGGAGGGGACAACTGTAAAACTCTACCTTTTTGCTGCTTTTATACCAGACACAAGAGTTAATCTCCAGGGAGGCAGAAGTACTTTTGAAACAGAATTGAAACACAATGTTCTTTCCAGGAGGAAGAAGTTAATGTCAGCCACTGGTTACGTTTGAAGAGTGACATTCGGAGATACATGTACCTTTGCTACCTTGAGGTTCATGAATGAAGACACCTGAGGCTTCACTGACTCATTTTCTGCCCCCAACTGTTTCATCCTGGGCATGACAGGAATGAGGCTGTGGGCTGTTCACCAAGCCTGTGCTAGGTCTAAAGGCATCAGGTGCTTTTCTGCGCCATTTTAGAAATGAAGTGCTTGAGTGTTCAAAACTTCTTTGGCAAACAGGGGCAGAATTACTATCTTTTCTTGAGAGAATTGGGTGTAGTAGACAGGAAGGGTGTTAGGAAGGAGCTAAATGAGAACAGATCAACTTCTATGGAGGAATTATCGTGGAAGAAATATTTAATGTTTCTTTTGGGTTAGTAGATGTGTATCCGTGGCATGACCCAGTACAAACTGACTTTTGGAGAGTTTTAAAAAGTTTTCTCTTTTTCAATTAACAGCATGTTTGTGTAACAGATAAATACGTAGAGGCATGGTATGCATCTATATGTTCTGTTTGGTTTACTTTTTAGTTTTTTTATCAAAGACATCTAATTTGAGTGTGACTATCCTGAATATGCAGTTTTGGGTTGGTTTTTTTTTGGCTGAAATGGTACTAAGTTGTCACAGGGTTTGTCATGGGCATGGGCACTGTGTTAAAGCAGGCATAACTTTATGACCCCGATTCAGAAGTCAAGTTTTGAAATTTCAGGGCAGAAAAGTAGGCCTTAGGGCATGATTGTTTTTCCAGAAGAGGATAATTTGCATGAAAGTAGCTCTATGATAAACCACCTCATTTGTTTAATTCCTGAGCTACACACAGCCGTACCTCCTCAAAGAGGCCTTCGTTCTAGTGAACTTTACAAAGAGAAGCCCAAGGTCCTCATTTGGATTAAGGCCTGCACCTGGTCGTCAGTCTCAGATAATTTCACATCACAGCCACAGTTTGAGGCTGTTCTCTCAGTTGAATTATCATCTGTTTAAATATTATACTGGCTCCACTTGACACATCAACAAACATTATCAGAGTCATCGAAGTCATAGGTATAAAAGGCATCATAGCCCTCCTTGCCTTTTTTTTTGGTCGTCTGGTTATTACATCTGTAGTTAAGTGCAAGCTTCAAGATTATATGTATATATATATATATATTTAAGGTTTTATTTATTTATTTTTAGAGAGGGGGAGAGGAAGGAGAAAGAGAGGGAGAGGAAGATCACTGTATCATTGCCTCTAGTGCGCCTCCCCTACTGGGAACCTGGCCCACAACCCAGGCATGTGCCCTGGTTGGGAATCGAACCAATGACCTTTTGGTTCATAGGCCCCGGGCACAATCCACTGAGCTACACCAGCCAGGGCAAGATAATATATTCTCTGGGTCATTTACAGTCATCTTCCAGTGTTTCCTCAGAACACTAATCTAGAAAGTTGTTCCACGTTAAATGAATTTCCAAAGAGAGCATTTTAATTTGGAAAATTCTGCATAATCTACCACCACTCTCAGAAACTCCCAACATAGATGAACAGGTTAAAGTCTGTAATAAATGTTTCCCACTGTGGGAAGTTGCTCTTTTAGTCCAAACTATTGATCAGCTTGGGATTTCATTCTGGGAATGAGGGTATATGTCAGCTCGTGATACATGTGACCCTGTGGGTAACTCCCACTGGGGTTGGTTTGGCTGATCTGACAGCATAGGCAGGTCTCCTGTTCTCTCTGCCATGCCTCAGGTACAACTTTTCTATTCCACCGAGGGGAACAGCTTTCTGAGACAGAAGACAACTTGTCTGTGGAAACCAGTTTAAACGTAGTTCCCCTTTCCTACTAACATTCAAACTTGCTCCTAGACTTTGGGGGAATGTGGAAGTTTGATTCTGACATTTGTTTATAAGCTCGTTAGGAATATGAAAGTTGTGGTACCCTTGCTCAATAAAGTTCAAAAATAGTCTAATACTATATATGGTGAAATAATACATATTATAATGGTATCATATAATAGTATCACATAATGAGAGTACAGTCCTCAGAGTACTGTGTGCCCAGGCCGGGTGACCTAATGAAGGTCATAGCGTGGGACCAGCCGGAGTGGGGTTGGGAGTCTGTCGGCAAGTGGACACTAGAGAAGCCCTTTAAACTGGTCTGAGTGTATTCTTATAAACTTTCAGCTTGGCTTCACAATGTGTTGAATGTATTTACAAATCACTCGGTGAATTCATATAATGTGTTATTCTATTGCAGCAATTTTCATCTTTGTCTTGATTTTTTAAAGATTTTATTGATTGATTTTAGAGAGAGGGGAAGGGAGGGAGGAAGAGAGGGAGAGAAACATCGATGTGTGAGAGATACATCAATTGGTTGCCTCTCACATGCCCCCAACTGGGGACCTGGCCCGCAACCCAGGCATGTGCCCTGACCAGGAATTGAACCTGTGACATTTTGGTTTGCAGGCCGGTGCTCAGTCCCCTGAGCCACACTGGCCAGAGTTTCCACTTTGTCTTTAATGTGAATTCCTGGATCACCTCCATCACTGCCTATCCTCACAGTATACCCCCACTTCACTCCATTTTTGTTCCCAACACCTCTTCCTTGGGCCTGCTGATCACCCCACCACTGTTTCTATGGTTGAGTGAAGAACGTGGAGTCACAGTCAGCTTTTTACCAGAATCTTCACTTCCAGAGGTTGAGTCCACTCCCTGTGGTGTTAGTAAAATGGAAACATGTTTTGCTTGCATAACTAATACAGACGAGTCTGGTGCCACATTCCCCCTTGTCCTAGGTACTGCTTGACCTGTACCAGAAGAGGAAGTGGTCAGCCCCCACTTAATGCTCCTCAAAATGCTTCTTAGGAAATGGGTTGGCACCTGAGCCAGTAAAGCCACTTAAGAACTTAAACTGGTTTGGGCCCCTTGCAGGAAGTAGTTTGCAGTGTCAGGTATGAGGGAGAATGGCTTTTCCGCAGGAAGGAGCTTGGATGGCATAAGCAAGATAAATAGCCCCGAATGAAAAGGTGAATAAAACCCTCGACAGTTTGAATTTCCATCGGAGGAACCTGGGAGTTAAGCATTTTCTTTCTTCTCCCTTTATCTCTTGTCTGTCTCATATTTCAGTTTTATTGCCCCTCTTTTGCTGGCCATGGTGCTGAATTATGATGAGCCCCATACTTGGTTTAACCTTAGCTATTTCCTGACTTGCACTTTTTTTTTAAAGGTAGAAAATAATGCAGATTACTTCTTTCTCTGCAGCCATGACTATTATTAAATCTTTTACAATAGTCATACCTAATTTTTCACTATGCTTCCCCCTCCCCAGTGCACTGGGCAATGTGCTGGGAAGAACACAGGCGCCGTCTGAGGCCAAAGTACCATCAAAGGCTGGAGCTGAGACCCAGTAAACGTCCTTATTTAGTCAGAGAAGTATGCCGGGGTGGTCCAGAGTATTCTCGCACAGCCTTCTCCTTGGCAGAGATCAGGCTCAGCTGGCATATGTTCCAACCCTGCCTCTACAGTTACCAGTTGTATCGCCTGAAGGCAGTTACTTAATGTTACTTTCATTTGCTCATTTGTCAATTGAGGGTCGAGGAATACCTGTCTCATAGGGTTATTCTGAGTGTAATATGAAATAATACGAAAAGTTTAACACAGAGTCTGACATGTATGTTCAATTAATTCTACTTTTCTTCCCTTCTTTGAATAGCAGCAGATGCTACTTAATGCTCCAGAAGGAGGTTGGTAATTCTTGATGACAAAGTTATGAACTTTGGTTCTTTTCTTATATTACTTTTCAAGACATTCTTTCAAGTGACAATGGCTCTAAAGATCTGATATTTCAGTTTTTTAAAGAAAACATATAGTAGTGGAAGAAAGCATTTTATTTGAGACAAAGCTCCAGATCATCTGGGCAGGTAGTGGCAGATACAATCCAAATGACACCTGCCTATTCTTTTTTTTTTTTTAATTTTTATTGTTATTCAATTACAGTTGTCTGCCTTTTCTCCCCATCCCTCCACCCCACCCCAGCTGAACCCACCTCCCTCCCCCACCTCCACCCTCCCCCTTGGTTTTGTCCATGTGTCCTTTATAGTAGTTCCTGTAATCCCCTCTTCCCACTGTCCCCCCTCCACCCCCCCGGCTATTGTTAGATAGTTCCTAACTTCAATGTCTCTGGTTATATTTTGTTTGCTTTTTTCTTCTATTGATTATGTTCCAGTTAAAGGAGACACCTGCCTATTCTAACAAACATAAGTACAGGTGAGACTGTAATGACCAGTCCTTGGTGCTGGTACTGGTGGTGGTGGGTTCTAAGAAGTAGCCAGCCATTGACTTGAGTGACTCAGAGAGTTAAGATGAGGCTTGTACCTTAAACTGGGCCTGGTTATCAAATGCTCGATACGTTTCTGTTTTCATCAAAAGGCTCGTTTCTGGATGAGCTCTGGTAGTTGGAAATACGAATGCTGGGTATTGGGGGTGGGAGGAAGTCAAAGGCTAAGTTTCACAGACTTGGAACAGTTGTGCATATGCGTATGGGGCTGTGTTGGCAGGAATGTGAGGAAATGCTATGTCTGTGCTTCAGACGTTACAGAGGCATTTAGTACTCACAAGAAATAGAGTGTGACGGTTAAGGGCTCCGGCATTGGAGATGGACAGACCAGTGTTCAAATCCCAGATCTGCTGCTTGTTTTGCCAAGTGTACTTCTTAGAAAATGCAACTCAGATTGGATTTAAGGATAAGACTATTTATAGTCTTGTACTTTAGGAGATACTGAAGCAAGGTAGGTTGCAAGCTTAGCATGTCACCTACCTCTCCACCTGTCTGTGATCTTCTCGGTTCTGTGCTTCTTAGGCAGTTGGTGTAATTTTGAAGTGGTGAGAAAGATCATAGCAGTGGTTCTGGGTACCACATTCAGGCATGAAAACCTTTAAAAGAAGAAGAGAGAATAGTTTATTTCTGTGTCTCTTCTGTAGGAATGAAAAAACCCTTTTTAATTTTTTGGTTATTTTTTTATTGTTGTTCAAGTACAGTTGTATCCATTTTCATCCCACCTCAGCCCCCTGCCCCACCCACCCTTTCCCCCACCCTCGAATATACCCCCTTTGGCTTTGTCCATGTGTCCTTTATACATGTTCCTTGGTAGACCTTCCCTTATTTTCCCCCATTATCCCTCTCCCTTTCCCCCTCTGATTACTGTCAGTTTGTTCTTTTCTTTTTCTTTTTTTTTCCGAAAAAAACCCTTTTCTATAAGCCCAACAGCAAACTTTTCCTCCCTTTTCATTGGCTAGGGAGACTTACGTGTTCATTTATAAACCAGTCAAGAAGGGAACAAGATTATTATAACCAATTTAAGCTAAAAAAGACCTACTCTGGGCGCTTGAGATGAGGATCGCACTGAATAACCTGAACAACATTGGTGTTCTGTTAGAAAAGAACGAGAGATGGAAAATCAACAGTGTATGGTGCTACTTGGTAACCCCTTTGTGCTTTAAGTTTTCCAACCGTATCACATGCATATGCCACTTACGGAGGTTCTATGAAATGAAATAACACATGTAAAGCCCTCAGCACAATACCTGTTGCAGAGTAAATGTGTAGCAAAGTGACAGATAGATTTGGCAATTGGGAAAAACATGTTTGTTGACTGCAAGACTGATTCAAAGCTCTTATTGCCTTGTGTGGGTCTATATTCCTGAGAAACTTTCTGAACTTGTCCTGACTGGCTGGGAAACCAAAATAAATCGTGAGATCTAGATAAAGTCACTTAATGACTCTTTTTTGGAAGTTCAGGTGAAAATGTCCCTGAAGATGGGCTTTGTTCCATTTTTTTATGCAGAGAGACTGAGTTCCCACTGATGAGTGGGAAGATTCTTAAACACAATCAATGTGCCACTGTGGTCATTGGAATGTGTGTGTGTGCATACACTGTGTATGAATAGCTTCAGCTATCTTTCAAGCCACTTGCGTGAGCACTTCCATTATTTTTAAAGTTTCAGTAAAGTATGAGGAACGTGGCGAGAAAGCAGGATTGAACGAGGGGACGTTAGCAGGGCTGCTGTACTCTCCAGCCCCAGGCAGTGCTAGTCACATAAGCCTCAGTGTGACTGGCGTCCCCGGGACTGTGTAGTGCACAGCGTGTATGGCTCTGTGTGATGGCCCTATCCTGTTCAGAACAGGATCCACACTTTGCAAAGGTGGCCTGGGAGAGCAGGGCACATGGCTTGTACGCATTTGATTAGTTCTCTTATGGTTAATTGCTCCGTGTGAAATGTGTGCAGTGTGGATTCTTTGCTGCTCAGTCAAAGACAGAACGATTCGCTCATTATTATTTTATCCAGGGCAATTGTACCGCACACTATGGGGACTACGATGCTCTGATATTAACTGCCAATTGAAGGATGTGGCTTTACTTACAACTATACTTTAATTTGTGTTCTTTTTAAAAAAATAAGTAGGACAAGTAATTTTTTAAAAACACAGCTTTGGGAATGGTGGTTAAGTGTGGGGGACCGTTCCAAGCATGGGAAATGTGGCCCAGCCCCGACTCGGAAAAGTCAGTGGGGAGCGAGGTTGGCGGGCAGGACCCATGCCCATGGATAGGTTCTCCCGTTGGAAATGAGGCCTGCATTGTACCTAGACTGCTATGAGACTTGCTCTTGCTAAAACTCCCTCACCCTGAGGCAGCAAATGTTTACTGAGTGTCTTTATCTTCCTAAAATCTGAGCTAGACCTTCCAGGTATGGAGCATAACCGGTTTCGACCATTTCTCCCTTTACATTGCAAATACCCTTCTTTGATGTATTCAGCGACATCCTCTCCTTTGTCTGCAAAAGATAACCACCCAAAACAAACCTATGCATAGTAAATGAGGACCATCTTTGATGTAAGGGGCCTAGAAAAGCAATAAAAGCCTGTCAAGGCAAGGGTCAGGGCACTCTCCTCTTGAGAGAGTGGCCGTGCTGTCCCTTTTCCTCCACAGGATTTCTGTAGTCCGGGTGTATTTGTCTATTGCCACCATAACACAGGATCCCGCAGGCCGGGATCTGCATCAGTTAAGCCCACCAAGTCTGCCATAAGACTGCTTTGGTTCAAATGCCAGCTACCTTACTATCTGTGCAATTTCTGCTGTCTGTGCATCACTTCCCTCCACTGTAAAATAGGGATAATCATACAGCTGATCTCAGAAGGTCGTTGGCAAATTAAATGAATTAATGTCTGTAGAGACCTTAGATCAGGACCCAGGCCAACGGAAGCACTTCAGAAGAGTTAGTTGTGATCAAGTGTTAGTGGAGATATGGAGAAACTGAAACCCTTGTACACTGTTGGTGGGAATGCAATATGGTACAGCCTCGATGAAAACCAATATGGAGATTCCTCAAAAAATCAAAAATAGAACTACCATTTGATCTGGCAATGCCCCTTCTGATGTATGTCCAAAAGAATAGAAATCAGAATTTCAAAGAGATACTAGAACACCGTGTTCGTAGCAGCACTAGTTACAATACCAAAGTTGTGGAAACAACCCAAATGTCCATCAGCAGATGAATGGGTAAAGGAAATGTGGTGTGTACGTGCAGTGGAGTACTATTCAGTCTTAGAAAGAGGAAGAAATTCCGGAATATGTGTCAGCATGGATGGACCTCGAGGACATTATGCTAAGTGCAATAAGCCAGCACAGAAAAACAAACACTATGAAATTCCACTTACATGCAGTATCTAAAATTGTAAACCTCATGAAATCAAAGACTGGAGTGATGGCTAGTAGGGGCCATGGGTTCTTACCACACACACACACACACACACACACACACTCGTAAAAGTTATCCCAAACTCTACTTTTAATTGTTATTCTATTACAGTTGTCCCATTTTTCCCCCTTTGCCCTCCTCTGCCCATTCCCACCCATCCTGCTCCCACAGTTAATTCCCACACTCTTGTCCGTGTCCATGGGTCATTCATACATACTCTTTGTCTAGTCCCTTCCCCTTCTTTCCATTATTATCCCCTGGAAAATAAATTCTATGAAGCATTTTCAAAAAGTCTGATCATTTAACTTCAACTCATTAGTGTTTTTGTTGTAACAAATACATAGAGATATTCTTTAATGAACAGAGTTAGCTGTGATCATCATTATTATCACACCTTTGTTTTGTAGAATGTGGGCATTCCTGGATATCTGATGCCTTTCATATTTTAACACTGATATGGCCTTTTACAATGAACTGCATGCTTTTTTCAGCAGCACTTTCATAGCTATTTTTTCTTTGTCCTCAGAGCAACCTGTCAGCTAGGTAAAATAGGAATAATTATCTATACTTCTATTATAGTAATTATTTAACTCTATAGCACTTTTCTAATGATTTCCTCTACCAGATGGAAAATTCTCATGAATGCAGTGTATCAGCTGGGAATGCAGTTACCTGTCAGTAACGAATACCCAATAACAGCAGCTTACATTGTAATGACATATATTATTTGTTTAGTAAAAGTTCTGAGGTAACATTCAGTGGCTCAATGATAGCATTAAAGATCCAAACTTTTTGCATCATCCTGAGTACATTGATTCCTCTTCCTTGTGTTTGTAACCTCATGGTCACAAGGTGGTTGCCACACTTGCAGGCACTGTGTCCCTAGCCTCCCAAGCAGGAAGGAGGGGAGTATTTAGGAAAATGTCTCCTTTTATTAGTGAAGAAAATTTATTCCAGAAATTCACTTGATGTTCTACTATGCCTTATTTACCAGAACTGAGCCACATAGCTGCTCCAGTTGCAAGGGAAGCTGGAAAGAGGAAATTTGGCAAAAGAAAAAAAATTATGGTTATCTCTTAGAACTGGGTACATTAAAGCCTGAAAAAAAGTAGAGTTTTTCCTTACTTCCCTCCCTTTCCTCCTTCTTCTCCTCCTGCTCCTCCCCTACCCCTTCCTTCTCTCTTCCTCCTCCTCCTCTCTTTTTTTCTTTCAAGTCTTGGAAGACTGTGGTACAGCAGGGCCAATAGCTACAGGAAAGAAAACTAACCGTCACAAGCAAGGCTTGTCCCTGATTCATTTTTTAAAAAATTCCTGAGCCTGACACACAGAAAATATCAAAAAATATTAGAGTAAATAAAACTCTTTCTGACAGAAAAACTGACACCTGAGTAGTAAAAAGTATATGATTTTCCTAAAGTTGCACAGCCAATTAGAAGAGTAAGTGGAATTGTAACTGATCTGTGCACTAACTTCTGGCCTGGGGTTCTTCCTAGTAGGAAAAACTTTTTTGTCTTATTACTTATAGAAAAGTTAATGCAACATATTTCTATTTGTGGGATGCTGGATAGAATGGGCTTAACTTACACAAGGTAAGTGTTTCTCCTGGATCTTACGTAAGGGTTAACCCAGTCAAATGTATTTCCCCTAATAAGATTTGATGAGCCACGCCCTCTTCGGATGACCTACGGCTATGGAGCAAGATCACTGGCATGCAGTAAACTGGAATTCAAGGCTGCACTAGCCTGTGTTTTATGTAATTGTTAAGATTATTAACTATGAAGTAGAAACACTTTACAACTTAAAGAACCAATGTTGTGACCCATTAAGTGCCAGACACAGTGCTAGTCATTTGAAATATAATGTATTCTTGTCTTTACTTTTCTGATGAGGAAACTGAGTCTCGTAGTAGTTGTGACTCGCTATAAGTCATAAAGCTATGAAGGGGCAGAGCTGGGATTCAAATGTGGCAAAGTCAGACTTCAAACCTTGTGCTTTTCCCACTGCCTCAAACTCCTGTGCAGTGGTCGGGCACTACAATAAAAAAATCATCGTTAATGAGCACCCACTGTATACCAACAAGTCCTTAGTAGTTAGATAGAGAATAGTATATTTCTGAATAATTTTTGGCTTCTAAGTTGTTTGAGAATTAGCATTTTAATGTTTTACATGTAAAAATGCTTTATAGGCTGAAAAGTTTTATGTAACTATCTATTATCATTATCCTTATGTCAAAATTCTGGTTGACATTCTTGGAATTTCAATGTAGGCACTTAAAAAATGTTGTATGGTAGTTTGATTTTTTTTGTATTCACATAAAGAAGCAAAACGTGCATTATGAGTTGTTTAAAGATTCCAGCAGCTATTATGCATCATAATGTGTACTGAAGTTAATTCTAAAGCATATCTGTAGCTCATTTTATTTTATGCCTTGGCACTTTGTTTATAGTATAGTATATTTATGGGTTAGAATATCTTTAAATATTCTGGTCTTATGTAGTTTTTTTCTTTCGTGATAAAAATTTAAAATGATATTTACTGTTTTTTTTAAAAAATAATTTTTTTAGATTTTATTTATTTTTAGAGAGAGGGGAAGGGAAGGAGAAAGAGGAGAGAAGAAGCATCAATGTGTGGCTGCCTCTCTCACGCCCCCTACTGGGGAGCCGGCTGGCAACCAAGGCATATTCCCTGACTGGGAATCAAACAGGCAACTTTTTGGTTTGCAGGCCCGTGCTCAATCTACTGAACTACACCAGCCAGGGCAAAATTAATTAATTTTTTTTGGTTTAATCTTTATTGCATATTTTCATTACCATTTAGTCCCCTTATACCCCCTCCCTCTAGCAGTCACCACACTTTGTCCATGTCCATGAGCCCTTTTTCTTTTTTGTTCAATCCCTTCCCCCTCCCTAACCTCCCCCTTGCACCCACTAGCTGTCATCTGCTCTCCATCCATGTGTGTTTACTGTTTTCAGAAACAGTGTATTTGAGGTGCAAAGCTGTTTTATTATTTTGTTACAGGTTAGCTTTAAAAAATAATCAGTATCTTACTGACCTGGCTTGTGTTAAAGAGTCTTCTGATTTTACAGTTTTTAGCTTGTCGAGTGTTGGTTTGCACACTGGCCCCCTGTACACATTGGGTGAGGAAAGGCCAAGAAAGGGGTACCTGTTATTTTAGTAAAGCAAGGAAACTTACTTACGCGCTTGTCTGGGGCAGCTGCAAGGCAAGCAGAACTCTGTCCTCACCTGCCAGAATCTTAAAAGTTTATACAGAGGCCTTAATGGGGGTTTGTCACGTATTCAGTGCAGCTGGTCTTAACAACACCTTACTGGCTCAAGGCTACACCCTCGAAATGGCCCCAGCTATGGGGATGGTGGAATGAACGTAGATTCCAAGAAAGCAGAGGGAGTGAGGAACCACCAATTGCCAGAGTCTAGCTCTCCAGTCAGCCAGGGGTCACATCCTCTTGATGACCTCCTATAATAAAGAGATTTGTAGTTAAAATAAGCAAAGTGTACTATGTGAAATTTAAAAACCTTAAGAATAGATTTTTATCTAACAGGTATAATCATTAGTCCTATAATATTGCTATTACGGTAGGGTACCTCTTCACATATGGAAAGTTTCCTGTTAGGAGACAATTCTCCATAGGACACTTGCATTTTTGAAGAATGTATGGGCAAAGGCATTGACTGATTTTGCCCTGAATTGACTTTCCCAAGATGCTTGTATAGCGAGCAACCTTGGAAGACAGTGGTGTGTCTTAGTGGAGCAAAGGGGAGAGTCTCCTGTAGCCCTGGAAGATGGAGATAGTGCCCAGATCATAGGCCAAGCAGCCTTACTTCCCATGACAAAAATTAGGGTTCTTCAAGCTCCGTGTTCCTCTCCTCTAAGACAACCCTCTTTGTATTGCCCTGTGGGAATTGGGGTTTGGGACCTGGCACAAGTGCTGAGGCTCCAGTCTACTGCTGTCACCATGAGTTAGAAAGTCTTTCCTTTCTGACCTAGGAGTCTCATACCTTCCGTTACACACAAACATGGTGGCAGGTTACATTATAGCAGGGGTGTCAAACTCATTTTCACTGGGTGCCACATCAGCCTCGCAGTTCCCTTCAAAGGGCCGAATATAATTTTAGGACTGTATACATGTAACTACTCCTTAACAGTTAAGCGAGAGCTTGGCTCTGCCACTGGGTAGAAACAGGGTGCCCAGCTGGATAAAACCAGGTGGAGGGCCGGATTTGGCCTTGGGCCTTGTGTTTGCCACCTGTGTGTTATAGGATAAAATCCCAGAGCCTTCATAGCTTTTGACAATTTCCAAACTAAACTATCTTGCTGACCCCCAACAATAGTAACAATCTTAAGACAAAGTAACTCTTTAAATTTTTAATTTTGAAGAGGATTTAAATTTCAGACTAATATAGTAAAAAGCCATCAATAAATGTTAAAATGTCATTATAGTCGAATCAGATTTAAAAAAAAAATTCTCACCCGAGAATGTTTTATTGATTTTATTTTCTTTAAAAAATTATATTGTATTTTTTCCATTACCATTTCATCCCCCTTATTCCCACCCTCTGCAATCACCACACTGTTGTCCATGTCCATGAGTCTTTTCTCCTTTCTGCTCAATCCCTCCACCCCTTAACCTCCCCCCAATAGCTGTCATCCTGTTCTTTATTCTTTCACTTATATGCAGAGTCTAATGAACAAACTTATTGATTTTAGAGAAACAGAAAAGGGTGGTGGTGGTGGAGAGAGAGAGAGAGAGAGAGAGAGAGAGAGAAGAACATTGATGTGAGAGAGAAACATCTATTGGTTGTCTCCTGTAGGCACCATGATGGGGGATTGGTGTAGCCTAGGTATGTGTCCTGGCTGGGGATTGAACCCTCAATCCCTGGTCAGGGTGTACCAATTTTGGTGTACGGGATGATGCTTCAACCAACTGAGCAACCTGGCCAGGGCTATAGTCATATCAGATTTAAGAAACAAAATAATTGAAACATTGCAAATAAAGTTGAATTCTATTTTCACTATATATATTTACATACGCACACACAAATATGTCATTTTGGTTTGTGTTTTTAAAAAAAAACTGTAATTTGTTTCATAGTGTATGATTTTTCAACCATCTCTTCTCACTCAAGTTTGGTTATCTACTCATGTTGATAAATAACGATCCAGTTCATTAACTTTCTTCAGCTTTATTATATTAATATAATGTTTTGCTCATCTAAACACTATTGGCTAGACATTTGGGTTGTTTCAGTGTTTTGATATTACAAACAAGGCTGTGATGAACATCTGTATGTCTTGGCACAAAGAGGGCACGTTTCTCTAGGATACCTAATAAAATGTGGCAGACTTGATGCTGTGCCAGTCTGGGCCTAGGGAAAGCAGACAAGCTCTCATTTGCTCTGTGAGAAAGCCAGCCACTGGGTGCAAGATCCAACTACTACTCTCAGGCCGCCATGCTGTCAGGAAGTCCCAGCTAGCGAGCTGAAGTGGCCATGAGCGGGGAGAGATAGAGAGAGAGAGGGAGAGAGAGACTCACTCCTTGCTCTTTAACCATCCTGAGTTGCCAGATGTAAGTGAAGAAATCACCTTGGAAATTCCAGCCACAGTAAATGTCACATGGAACATAACCAAGGTGACATGCTGTGTTCCCCCTGGGGCCCCACCCGAATTGCAGAATCAAAAGCAAAGAAATAATGATTGTTGTTTTGAGTCACTAAGTTTAGATATTCAAAACATCCATCTTTCTTCTAGGCATTTCTTTTTTGTATTAATTAGAAAAGGATTCTTTATACCGTATGGATACCTATTACTAGTGTTTAAATGAGGAATCTCAACTCATCAAGGTATAAACCCAAATGTGTTTCCTCGTTCTATTGACTGGCACCACTTGTAGTACGTTCAGGTCTCCTCTAAACTAGAACAATATCTTAACATCTTCATTACTTTTTAGCCACACTCTGTTAATAGAGCAGATTTGTAGCATTTTCTAAGATTTATCCCTGTTCATTTTAAACCTAAATCTCTTCTTTGATTTAAAAAGCCTCTGGACCTCACCACCTGATTGGGTGAGAGTTGCAGTGCTGGAATTTTGGAGTGCTGTGTGTGCGTATGAATGACATGTCTCATCTCATACGCCATGGAACGTTGGGCAGGCAGGAGCGGTGAGTGAGGCCGACTCTGCCCTGCTGCATAACTCCTGAGGTGTTGGGGCTTAGTTCTTTCCTTGGTTGGCTCTGACTGCTATTTGACCTTGATTCCTATGGGTTCTCTAGGGCAGGGTAATGGCTCCAACAGATTCAGCTGATAGTGGCCTCCCTTTCAAGCATCTGCTGAAGGCATTGGGGTTCCTTACACAATTGGCAGCTTTCAAAGTGCCTCTTTGCCTCATGATGTTGCTATCACCAGCAAGGCCATAACCCCAAATCTGAGTCCTCTTGGAAACCTGAATTCAAGATGGGAATGGGGGAGTCCAGGCCTTCCTCCTCTTTGAGCTGCTTTCTCCCACCATGCCAATCCTCTCTTTTACTCTATTAGTGCAGGGAAGATCATCAAGTTCAGTGACAAAGTAAATGTCCCCTCAGGAAGCAATATGACCTTCTTGCTAGTGTTGTCAAGGTTTACTAATCACTGCCCTGAGCATTCCCTTGGTTTACAGGAACGGAAACCCCTCCTTCCCTTCCCTCAGAGAGAGGGGAGAGGAAGGGAATAATCTTCATTTAGAGACAAAAGACAACTTAATTTTATTTTTTATAGTTTTAAGTTATTTTGATTTAATTGATTTTAGAGAGGGAGAGAGAGAAAACCCCATCGATTTGTTGTTCCACCCATTTATCCATTCATTGGTTGATTCTTGTATGTGCCCTGACTGGTGATGGAACCTGCAACCTTAGTGTATTGGGATGACATTCTAACCAACTGAGCTACTCAACTAGGGGTAGGAAAAAGACAGCTTATAACTTCCTTCCAACCACCTATAAATTAGGGTTTAGGGGTTACGATAATTACTGTCACTTCTGTTGAAACTGCATCTCTCTGCAAGCTCTGAAGGGAGTAACTAGTCCCAACAGCTGGAGGTTTCTGAGCTGGAACGTGCTGTTCTTGGATCAGGCAGGCCCTGGTGTTCCTAACAGCATTCTTTAATATAATTAATTGTTTGTTATACGTATTGCAAAAACTATTCCCAAACTGTTGGTTGGCTTTTAATTTTGTCTATGGTGGTTTGGTCTTGTAGAAGTTTTAACTTTGATGTGGTCAAGTTTATGTGTTATCTAAGAAATTCTTTCCTGTTCTAAAGACATTCTACCACATATTTTTCCTAACAGTTGTAAAAGTTTGCTTTTTACATTTAGGTGTCTTATCCATCTGGAACTTACACAAATTTGTATATGATGATATATGGATATAATTTATTTTATCATTATAGAGAAAGCCAGTGTTTCCAAAATAATTTATTGAATAGTCTGTCTCTTCCCCAGGAATCAGAAATGCCAGCTTTGCCTTACATCACGGTCCCACATGTGCACAGCCCTGCTTTTGGCATCTTTATTCTGTTTCCGTAGTATATTATGGCTGTTAGAAGCAAAACTTACTGTCTTAATTACTATGACTTTATCTTAATATCTAGTAAGACAAGTCTCTCATCCTTTTTCCCAGAATAATTTTGATTATTCTTGGCCTTTGCATATGAATTTTAGAATTAGCATATCAGTTCTGTTAAAAAATGTGTTGGGATTTTGACTAGCAATGCATTGGATTTATAGATTAATTAGGGTATGGACTAACTCTTTAATGTAAAGAATATATTAGCTATCTGCCCAGCAGTCTAAATCATCAATGTTTCCATTTAGTGTATAACTAATATATTCTCCTTACTTTGCAATATTTTGGGGTAAAGCTTTACCTGTTGTTAAGGTCAATGACTAACACAGAGCTTCTCTCAATAAACATTTGTGGAAATAATGAATGGATCATCTGTAGACATTTGTAGCAGCCACTTTGAAACTTAGAGAGAATGTGTTTGGGAACGCTACACTATTAGCTATACCTTTTCCAAATTATAAAATGTTCTTCATGATTTAGTATGAGACTCTGTTAACAAGGATGCCTAATTTGTAATTATTAAGGCTGCACTAGGGCAACATTTTGCATTTTGTGTGGTCCTATATTGGTGATCATTGTATCATTTCTACTTATTTGTTGAGGATGGTGGAATGAGTTATATATTTAGATTTTATTTTTTAAACCACTTTATTGAAGTATGATCAACATACAAAATCTGTGTATATTTAAAGTATGCAACTTGGTGAATGTGGAAATAAGTACACATTCATGAAACCATCACCACAATTTATGCCATATATGTCTCCATCACCTTTAAAAGTTTCCTCCAGCCTACTTTATTTATAATAACAATAATAATTATGTTGTGATAATAAGGCAGGTTAGTAAGAAGTTAGGCAAACTCCCTGGCAAGTGGAGTGAGGGAACTGAGACTAATAGTTTGACAAACAAGGGACAAATGGCCGAGCAATTAGCAGACAGCTAATAAATCACAAGATCTTATCTTCCTTAACCAAAGGCACTTAGGAGCAGGTGGTTGACATCTCTCCTCCCCAAGCAGAGAGTGAGTAGCTTAAATCACCCTAGCCAGGGAGACAGATAACAGGGACCCAATTAGTACCAGCCAAACCCAGGAACAGATGAAGTCAGGGAAGTAAATAACAAAAAGCCCAATTAGAGCCAGGCGAATCCAAAGTAGAGGTGAAGCTGACCTGAGAATGGCCTCAAACCCCACCATACACTATTTTGATGCATCAGGATATTGAGGAACACACCTGGAAAGCTATGAATATTCTGTTGAGACCTCCTCTAAAATTCCCGCCTGCAGAAAACAGATGAAAACCCTCAAGACAAAGGACCCAGTGAGCACTCTTCCTTGAGCACACAAGCACCCCTTCCCCTGTGCGTGTACTTTCACTTTCTTCATCCCAAGGTCTAAGGGCCCTCCTCTTTCCTCTGTGACTTTTCAGTGAGCCAAGCAGCCTAACCGTGGCTTGCTCCTATTGCTGTGATCTTGCTTTTTTCTATTCTAAGCCCTTTGTCTCACTGTCCCAAGCTTTAATAAACAGACTCTCAAAATCACCTGGACTCTCATCTTGAAATCTTTCCTGTACGAAGTAAGCAACCCACATATTCCGGACCCACATTGGCCTGGTGCCTTCCTGGTGACAATACAAATACAACGGAAGATCCACCCTCCCAGCAAATTTTCAAGTGTACAGTACAGCTCTGTTAACCATAGGCATCATGCTACACAGCAGATCCCTAGGACTCGCCTGCGTAACTGCAGGTCTGTACACTTTGACTAATACTTTGCCATTTCCCCTTCCCGCCAGCTCCTGGCAACCACCCTTCTACTCTCTGCTTCTAAGAGTTTGACTATTTTAAGTCCCTCACCTAAAGAGTAGGATGTGGTATCTGTACCTCTGTGTCTGGCTCAGGCATATTTTACTCAGCACGGTGTCCTCCCGGTTCATGCACGTCGTTGCAAATGGCAGGCTTTCTTTCTTTTCTTAATGCCAGATAATATTCTATCGTATGCTTCTACCACATTTTCTTCATTCGTTAATCCACCGATGGGCACTTACCTTGTTTTCCCCTCTTGTCTACCGCAAATTACGCTGCAGTGAATGTGGGAGTGCAGCTATCTCTTTGAGACCTTGTTTCCATTCCCTTTGAATGTGTACCTAGAAATGGGCTTGCTGAGCCATATGTGAGCTTAATTTTTAATTTTTGAGACACCGCTATTACTATTTTTCATAAAGGCTATACCAATTTACATTCCCACCAAAAAAAATCACTGCCAAGACCAGTTCAAAGGAGGCTTCCTGCCTAGTTTTCTTCTTAGAGTCCGATAGTTTCATTAGTGTACAGATTTTTCACAGTCTTGATTAAATCTATTCCTGAGTACAGTGGTACCTTGAGTCCTCGTCCTTAATTCATTCTGGGACTCATGATAAGTGCCCAAACCAACGAGGACCAAACAAGCGATGAGTGATGAAGCGTTTTCTCTTGAGGGGAGGGGTCATGACTCATAGACCAGTTCTAGCAGGTGCAACAAGTCCTGAGCGAGCGCCAAGCGCTGAAACTTTTTTTTTCCTTATCAAAATGTGGTGAGTACAGGGTTTGACAATTTCTGAAGGCACGTGCCCAGGTATGACTGTATTTTGTTTTTTGGGTGGTATTGTAAGTGATATTATTTTCTTAATTTCTCCTTCTAACAATTCATTGTCATGTATAGAAACAACTGATTTTTGTATATTAATTTCTCATCCTGCAACTTTACCGTTAGAGCTGCCATAACGAAGTACCAAAAACTGAGTGGTTTAGAACAATCGAAATGTATTGTCTTAGACTTCTGTAGCCTAGAAGGGTGCACTCAAGGCGTTGGCAGGGCTGTGCTCCCACTCCCAGCCTCTCTCCTACCGCCTGCAGTTGTCCGACTTGTGACAGCACGCCTCCAAACTTCACGTGGATTTCTCCCCGCGTGCTCACCTGTCTCTTCACGTGATGTTCCTTTTTTCCAGGGCAGTAGTCACATTGGATTAGGGGCCTGTATTATTCCAGTAGGCCCTCATCTCAAGTAATTATATCAGCAATGATTCTATTTCCAAATAAAGTCACGTTCTGAAGTACTGGGAATTAGGGCTTTAACCTATGAATTGTGGGGGGGACTCAATTCAACCCATAACACATCTGTGAGAGCACATGTCACATCTTACTATTACTGTGATTACTTTATTTACACAACTCTGTAGAATATAAGTTCCTTCAGGGATCCCTTGGAATCATTAAAAATGATCTCAGGGCTTAGCCCATTCCCAGATGCAGAAGAAGGCAAAACATTAGCTGCGTGGCTATTTTAAGTGGTAGACTTCGATAACCCAAGTCTGGCATTTCTATTCTCCCTTTATTATACTGACATCTAAAATTTACCACAAACTCTAGTTCTCTGGTTGCCCCAAATAAGGTATCTTTTATTTTTTGTCAGATAGTTGATGTGACTTGAATTTAATCTAGTGGGGCAATGTGATAGAAAAGAAAAACCAGGCATTTCTTTGTTGATCCTGTTATTTGGTGATCTGACCAAAGAAATCAGTTTTTAAAAATTCCTGCAGGCATTATTATTTAATGTAGGGACCAAGTTAGAGATCAAAGAGAACATACTTAACCTCAGTAGCTTCCCTATTCTGCTACCTTGCTTTAATTTGGATTTAGAAGCGATTGAACGCGGGAGATCACCAGATGCACGACTACATATCCTGATTTTGTGAGTTCATGTTGAAGTCAGATGCTTATAAATAAGTTCACTGTAAGGTTTGGATATAGGGTTATAGTACTTATTTATCTTTGCTTTATGATCATCCAACCCCTGAACCCCTTCTTCCTATGTTTGGGTAATGTCCCCTGCCCCCACGTCGAACCTTATTAGGGGGCTGAGCTGCCTGCTACTTATAGAAGGCGAAAATGCCAGGTGCCCTACTTGTCTAGCCTTGCTGCTGTTCAGGTCTCTCGAGAAACTTTCTGGCTATAGTGCTGCAGGGAGATCGAAGCTGATGAGATAGCGGTAGCAGCAGTGTTTAGCGCTGCTTTGCTTGAGATGCAACGGCGTGTTTGGTGACGGAGCCAATGGTGTCCTCCCCAGACCAATGGTATGGCATATTTTTTATGTGGTTTCTGTCTGCACAGTTTCAACAGGGCTGCCATGTTGCAATGCATGACTTACACGGCTGGCCCTGAACCTGATTCTTCAGTGAGTCTGATCCTGGTGAGTCTGAGACACACACTATCCTTTAAATAAATTTCTTTCCTTGATTAAATCGGCCAATGGTAACTCTTTTAATTTTCAACTAAGAATCTTGACATACCAGGGTGTTCAGTATTTAATGGATTCACCTACAACAAAATTTTAGATGTACAGACCAAAATAAGTTGCTCAGAGGTGTGTATGTGCGGAAGATTAGTCCTGTACTTCAGCTTCTCTGCTGGTTTTGATTTATACTCTTTTTGTCATTTTCTAAGTCTCACTTATTCAATAAATATTTCTCGAGTGCCTGCGTATTAGTTTCCTATGGCTGCTATAACAAATTACCGCAAACTTGGTGGCTTAAAGCAGTACAGACATATTCTCTTCTATTCCTGGAAGCCAGAAGTCCAGACAGTTTCATGAGGTAAAGCCAAGGTGTTGGCAGGGCCGGTCCTCCTAGAGGCTCTGGGGTAAAATGTGTTTCCTCGTCTTTCCTAGCTTCGAGAGCTGCCTGCAGTCCTTGGCTGTGAGCCCTTCCTTGCATCATTCCAGCCTCTTGCTTTTGATGTCACACTGCCTTCCCTCTCCAGTAGTCAAAGCTCCCTTTGCCTTTCTCTTATAAGGATACTGACATCACTTTTAGGGCCCACCTGGATAATCCAGGATAATCTTCCCATCACAAGATCCTAGCTTAATTACATTTTCCAAGTTGCTTTGATACATCAATTAGCATTCACCGGTTCCAGGGACTAGGACCTGGACATCTTTGAGGGCTATTATTCAGCCTATTACACTCTGCTATGCACTATGTATTGGGAATGCAAGGTGAAAAAATGAACATTTCTTCTGACCTCACAGGGTTAGTGGGATACACCCATTTAAGTGGAAATCACACCAGCATCATTACAGTGTTATTTACAATCACCACGATAGGGAGGCAGCCCAAGTGTCCCTTGGTAGATGAGTAGATGAAACAACTCTGGGACATTTACACAATGGAATATTACTTGGCCATAAAAAAGAAGAAAATTTTACCCTTCCTGATAGTGTGGATGGATCTGGAGGACATTATGCCAAGTGAAATAAGCCAATCAGAGAAAGACAAATACCACATGACTTTACTCATATGTGGAATCTAATGAACAAACAGAACTAACAAGCAAAATAGAGACAAACTCATAGATGGTGAGCCAATGACAGCTAAGGGGGAGGGGAGGGGGTGAAGGGCTTGAGCAAAAAGGAAAAAGGACTCGACATGGACAACAGTGTGGTGATTGGGAGGGGGAAGGGTTGTCAGGGGATAAATGGTAATGGGAAAAAATACAATGAAATTTTAAAAAATGAAATAAAAATTACAGGAGCAGTTCTGCAAGTTCACTTATGATAAGTGCTCACAAGATAAACACAAGAAGGGATGGGCGAATATAATCAACTGACCTGGCAGAGTCTAGAAAGTTCTGGAAGGGTCATGGAAAATTTTGCCAATAATAATATTAGCTAATACTTATGTGTAGGCGCTGTGCTGAGTGGGTTACATATGTTCATTAATTTAATCTTCATCATTAACCTAAGAGGTAGGTACTTTTACTCTCTTGGGATGAATAAACTGAGTCACAGATACTGTAAGTAACATGCTCAAGTGTCTGTGGCTACTCACTGGCAGAGAAGAAACACTTAAATTCATCCTTAACTGGAGTGAATTTTGATTGTTTTGTCCGTCTACCATCATTGTGTTAACTATGTCCTGAGTTTCTTTGGAGGAATTTCTGTTTTCTCCTTGTACCTGAATACTCTCCTCTAATCAAGGGTGGGGCCAGGCCCCAAGTTAGGACTGACTCTCCAGCAAAACAAAACAAAACAAGACAAAACAAATAGCTGGGGACGCTTCACTTTCCACAAGCTGAAGAACAGCTTGTCCTTCATTTTCTGTCATCTTAGCTGCTTAGGCTTCTTTGGCTTCTGTTCGTGCAAGCTGTGCTTTTAAGCTCATCATTGTTGCTTTGCAGTCTTTGTTTGTGTGAGCTGCTTCCTACCTTTCCAATATATTCATGTTTCTGCTGGTTTCTAATGTTTACACCCAGAGCACTCTAACAACAAGGAGGAATCAGCCAGGAGAGGATGAGAAGGAGGCAAGCAGTTCCAAGGCAGAGGGAAGAGTGTGTCCCTGATGTGACAAGCTGCTTGTGTTTCTGAGAAGCTTTGAGAAAGCTATGTGGTTGGAGGTAATGAGTGAGGCAGAGAGTGGCCTGAAATGAAGTTCAAAACTTGGTAGGAGCCGCATATACAAGCACATGCCATGTGCAGAGCTGGGGCTTTATCCTAGGAGTAATATTTTGTTGTTGTTTTTTTAAAGTGAGACACATATAACTAATATATTTTGCCAGCTGGAGTCAGCAGTATAAGCAGAAAGCATCTTTATTCTTTCGTACCGATTTCTGTTAAACTTGCTCCATTAAGTCATTTTTTTCCCCCTAGATTCTGGATGACACCTTGGCTAGGTAGCATTACTTTTCTGGTCCCTCTTAGATATAAATAAATTGTCTATCATCTTTAGGTTGTGAAATTCTGGCTCAATCTAATATCAAAACTCTGTATTTTCAGCCAATTATAAAATTCTCTCTTTGTCTCAGCCAAGGCAGCCTTCAAACTGGCTTTGGGGGATGGGTATGGTCGTTGGCTTCTCCACATCGCTCTTCTCCTCCCTGCTGCTCACTGGATGTGCGACCCCTGGCTTCTCCAGGGTGGGAGGCAGGGGAGGGATGAGGCTATCTCTTTCCTGGGAGATTCCTCTAAGTACCTGCACTTTCCTTAGAGCCAACAGTGTTTCTCTTGCTGGGCACTGATGATCTTCCCAAACCCCTATTTCCAAACCCTAACTGCTGCCAGCTGACATGCTGCCCTTTCCGCTGGGCTCACCTTCCACCCCAAGTGGTCATTTTGAATGAATCCCTTTTCAGGGCTGGGGGAGGCAGCAGGCAGCCTGCAGGAAGAGGCAGTCTCACTGCGTCACTGTCTTCCAGAGGTGTGGTTATTTCTCAAACAGCCTCACCTACTCTTTGCTCTGCCATTAATTAGGCTGACCAAATTTTTGTTTTTACATTTTTTCACTCATGCTTCCCTTAAGTCTGTGCTATCCAAAATTTCAGGGGCTAGTGCCAAGTTCTCCAAATGTTTCTTCTGAAGCTCCTCTGTACTTGGGAATCCCACCCGGGAATCCACCAGAGGGTTCCTAATCAATCCCGAATTGGCTGGTCCAGCCTGTGAGGCTGAGATTTGCAAGCCTCGATTTGGTCTATCTTCTTTGCAAACCTAGCACCTTGTTCCATTGTGTGGGTATAACTGGCGTCTGTTATTCTTAACTCCTGGGCTTCAGTCCAAACTGAGACAATAGGAAAAGTGCCATTTTAATATTCTCTTCCAAAGTGATATGGTCACTTATTGTAACTTTAATGAATACAGTATCCAGTCACATTACTTCCACAGCCCCATACAAAACAAACAGACTCTGACAATTCTTATGTAAAAAAGTGTGAGTGTTTCCTAAATTCGACCAGATTTAAGTTTCTTGGCTCTAGACAGTATTCAATTAGTCAAAGATTTTTTCCTAATGTTCTACAGAAAGGTGGGAAGGGGGCTTTATCTTCTTTTGTTTAAAAAATACCCTCAACCAGCTCTCATACACTTGAATGTGGACCAAACATTTAAATATTCTGTTGAAATTTGTACGTATTGTATAAAGCGCTCAGCAAGTGCAAAGCCCCTGACCACTTGCAAGATAACCCTAGCAAACAGCCATTAGGCAGGCACTGTACTGCTTTCCACTTGCTCAGTTTTCCAGGACAGGACCCGAGCCCCCGTGCATGTTGGGAGGAGCACAGACAGCTCTTAGATGGTTCCTTACTTTGCTTTGTGCCTGTCAGGGCTGCAAGTGATGTGCGGGCAGGAGAAAATTGCCTCCCGGTGCACCTGAAGACGGACTTTTAAAAAATGTTTCTTTCTCCTTCCTTTTCTCTTTGTGTTTACTCAGCGTTAGGAGACTCTGCTGTTAAACATCTACGGCGGAAAACAAATTGTTTATGGTGGCTCCGGTGGGATGAGTCTAACCAAGAGCAAGTAGGCGACATAGCAGAGAAGTGTTCCCAACGTTTATTTATTAAGCACCCATTGGGCCCAAAGAACATAAAACATGGCGACTGCCTGGTAGAAACTTTTCATCTGGTTGTGAGGCTGGCATGTACATGCCCTGTACGTTGAATTCAAAGTTAGTAATATCGAAGGCACAGTCATCCCATACTGTTAGCCTTCAAAAGGCAAAGCTGCAGCCGAGGAAGTGGTAGAAGCTGCAGCGAGAGAGCTCTGGGCTAAATGTAAGTTTCTTTTTTTTTCTTTTAACTCATTTTATTTTATTTTATTTTTTATTTATTGTTGTTCAAGTACAGTTTTCTGCCTTTCCCCCCTGCCCCTCCCCACCACCCCAGCCCTCCCCACTTTCCTCCCCTGTTTCCACCCCTCCTTGTTTTTGTCCATGTGTCCTTTATAATTGTTCCTGCAAACCCTTCACCCTTTCCCCCATCATCCCGTCCCCTCTCCCCTCTGGTCACTGTCAGCCTATTCTCAATTTCAGTGTCTTTGGCTACACTTTGCTTGCTTGTTTGTTTTGTTGATTAGGTTCCTGTTAATGTTAAGATCATATGGTATTTGTCTTTCATTGCCTGGCTTATTAAATGTAAGTTTCTAATAGAGGTGACCAAAGACGGTTGGACTTCTGGAGAAGTGAGTTTCTTGTCATCCGAGGTGTTTAAGGCAGTCTGAAAGAGTACTCAGCAGGAGTGTTTGTAGAGGGACTATTGCATCTAAAAAACTCCTATGACTTTACGATACCCTGATTCTGTGAGTCCTGAGGTCAGTGAGCACACATGGGCTCCTGGCATAACAGGGGAAGAATTCACTGAGGTTAGCTATGAAAGCAGGGGCAGGGGGGCGGTTAAGGGCGGGGAGGAGAAGGGAACGCAGGCTAAGGGAATACTGTGAGATAAATGAAAGGTCTGGTGCCTTTCCTTGTCCATATATTACAAGAAGAAATTACATTATTTCTAACCACATTTAGAGGAAGGCTACACAGGAGTTTAGAAACAATATCTTCATGTTGTTTTGCTGGCTGAGCATTTAGCAGAGCTGACCCATAAAGTCAGGCCTGAGGGATGGGCTTCGGGGTTTGTCCAGCTCACTTGAACAGAACTTTGCTGAGTGTGTGCTGGGTTGCATGCATCAGGCACGGGGAATGCGACAGAGAAAGAGACAATCTTTTCTCTTGAAAAGCTGAGTGCTGCATAGAGGCTTTTATCTATTTTAATGAATGAGTTAATTTTTTTACTGCTCCAGTCAATAAAAGGAAAACTTTGAGGCCCCACGGTCATGGGGTTCAGGCAGAAGGCTGCCCTGTGGGCCAAGAAGGTGGTGGAGAGACCTTATTTAATGTCCTTGGGGTGCAGGTTGTTGGTGTGGTCGCACTTTTCTTGCGGCAATTAGTCAATTGGATAGAATTGCCGGGGTGCAGCCTGCTGGGGTGCAGGCTGGCGTGACACTGGAGGCACATGTCTCGTCATCGTCGTACTTCGGCCATCCTCCAGCTATTTGCCTGCAAAAATCAGACGCTGCTGGCCAGGCAGGATGTCCTCCTTGCCTTGGATTTTAGCTTTGACATTCTCATGGCTTCACTGGGTTCAGCTGCAAGGGTGATGGTCCTGCCACAGGATTTTCGCAAAGATCTGCATCTCTGCGTGGGCTGGGGAGGCTGCTCTGACGCCTCATTGAAGAGTAAGAGCAGAACAGAGGCTTTCAAAAAGCTCATCCTAAAATGTTTCCAGATGCAGACCTGTATTTAATTTCCTCAGAGTTTTATGATCACTTCAATAATCGCTGTATTTATTGAGTACCTTTTAAGTACGAGATACGACGGTAGTCTCTTTCCAGGTCTCATGACAACCCTTCAGTGGAGACGCTTTATTATTTCTGTTTTCCAAGGAGGAAGGTGAAGCTTGGAGAGCCCAGGTATGTGGCCTAGCCGGTTGAAAATTCAAGCAGTCGCTATATTAATTGAATAGGTAACATATTCTAGGCACTGTATTAGGTGCTGGGCACACAGCACCTTGTGGAACCCTCACACGGCTACAGAAGAGATACTACTGTTAACCCCATTTTATGGGCAGGGAAACAGAGGCCCAGGAAAATTAAATAAATTAACCAGAGTCACACAGTCAGTGTTATGGACTGAACGTTTGTGTCCTCCCTAGATTCCAGTGTTGAAATCCTAAGCCCCCAATGAGATGTTGGTAAGAGGGGGGACCGTTCGGGTGTGATGAGGTCATGAGGGTGGAGCCCCAAGACTCCTTTATAGATGAGGTCCCAGCTTGCTCCCTGGTCTGTTTGTGCCGTGTGCAGATGCAGGTGAAAAGTCAGCCACCTATGAACCATCTTCCCAGCCTCTAGAACTACAGAAACACATTTCAGCTGTTTATGAGCCACCCGGTCTATGGTATTCTATCCTAGCAGCCTGGACGGACTAAGACAGTCCATTAGCATAGAGCAAGGATTCAGGTCCAGCCTGCTTGGTTCCAAAGCTGACAGTCTCTAACCATTATGCAACCCTCTCCCTTCTGTGCTTTGCAGTCAGCAGCTTCACTCTGGCTCTGCTTTCCTCCTCCCTTTGTCAAAAAGCAAAGTGAATGACAAAATCATTTTGAGCATTTTCTTGAAAGGCCAGTTGTGAACTTGGCTGGAGGAGAAATTCCCATTAGAATTCAGAGGCTCAGCCTATAGCAGCGGCACCCAGCACTGGGGAGGTAAATGTGCCATGCTAATTAAGCAATTACTGAAACTCATGATTAAAACATGAGGTTGCCTTTCTAAGAGAATCCCTGGAATAAGTAGTGTTCATTTTGCCTGGGAGCCTGGTTGATTAGTGTCTAAAAAATCCACCTTCTTCTCTTGGAGAAGTGATGGAGAAGCAGGGACTATTTCATCCATTATCTCTTTGGATCCCTACAAGAACCCTTTGGAGACAGACAGGGGAAAATGTGGTGTGGAGTTTTAGTGGTCAGTTAATCAGATCCCTCCTTCTTTTGAATCCTGGGTCATTTGCAAAATATACACAATATGCAGGGATTGGATCACATGTCTTGTATTCATGGCCAAATGCCTTCCTTGTATTCCCCTCACCCACTCATACTGCAGTTGGATCTTGGGATCTGCATTTGCCAAGAAGGGAAGGGTTGGGCTTGTAGCCAGTGGAGCAGAGAAATGTAGCTGCCTTCCACCAGGTAAATGCAGGTAGCCCAGGAGAGGAAGGTCTTCCATGCAAGGGACCTGTAGCACGTTCACCTTCCCCCAATACAAAAATGTGCATGACTGGATGCTTGTCTCCTACCACTTCATCTGTTAGATGAATCATTCCTACTCCTGGAGGAGAAGCCAATGAAGGTGTAGAGGACAACAGTTTCTACCAAATACCCCCAAGAGGTATTTTATGGGCTGACAATGTCATAGGGAGAGTGGGCATACGGTTTTCACTATACTTGCTGATCTTTTCTTCCATTCCATTGCCCTCTTCTGATTTGACAGGTGGAGAATTTGAGATTGATAAGGTAAAGATTTGAAAGTTACATTTTAATGACAAAACTGGGGCTGGACTCTTGAGATCTTATCTGACAGTGTGCCAGTGGAAGGGAGCTCAGAGCTGGAGGGTCAGCCCCTTCATGTTATAAATGTGACAAGTGCCTCGCAGAGGGGGTAGGTGACTTGCCCAAGATCAAACTTCCAGAATTAGAAGCTCAGGCCTTCGGATTCTTTCTGGTGCTCTTTCTAGTGCCTCCCAGAATTCTTAACCCCATGACATTTGTGCTGTTGGCTTGTGAGCCTGGTCTTTGGGAATGCTGTCCTGCCCGTGAGCCTCTTCTCCGCTGTGAAAGGTGATTTCTGCCTCTCAACATTCTCGTGAAAACCAAATGAAGCTGGTTCTGTGCCAATGCTTCATGATTGTAACACTCTACAGATACTGGAATATTACTTTTGAGACTGTAACTCTCATTTCTGTCTTCTCAGACAGTCCCTATTTGAGCCAGCGGGGACACAGGTGTGGCTCAGGAGACAACTGAGCTTCTGGAGAAAGCGTGTTTTAGTGTAGTGGCTCTCAACTCAGGCTGTAGGTTAAAATCTCCCGGAGAGCTAAAATAACAGCAACAGACAAAGGCCAACAAACTCATGCCTGGGAATTGTCCCCGAACCAATTAAATCAGAATCTCGGGGTGCGGTGGAGAGGAGCCCCTTACTTACTGATAGGTTTTCAAAGCTCCCCAGGTATTCTGATGTAGAGAAGGGTCAGAAGCCATAGCCTCGGTGATCTCACACTTGTTTGATGGCAGTGACACTCCCTTGGAATGCAGAGATGATGGGACATTGCGTGTCCAGGCAGATCATCTGTCTGTTAGAACTGGAAACCTAAATCCAAGTCTTGGAGGGGCCCTTGTGTGAGCCCCCTCACCCCACTGATGACACTTCTTACCCACGTGTAGGATTTCCCTTGTCTTGATGCCATTTGATTTTTGTGGTAGCCCCGTGAATTCAATGCTCTTGGCTCATTTCACAAAATGGGAAAACCAGCTTCCTACCCAATCTTTATCAGAAAGCTGATCTTTATTCTCCATTCTGACAATGGCACCTTCTCACTTGGGAATTCCTGGGGGAAAGTCCATTTTGATCAAGTAAACTTGTTGTTAACACCCAACCAGACCCGTAGGTTATAATTGTGCAGGTTGTGCACTATCCATCCCTAAAAAGTGCCAATTTCATTATAGATCATGGGACTGGTACCCCTACCTCTTGGGCAATACCCCAGCTGGGTGGCTGTCTGTGGCGAACCTCTCTAATAAGATGTAAAAGCTGCTGGATCCCCCGGGTGCTTTCCTGATAGGTGAAATGCTGAAATAACATGAAATCAGTGTGACATCTATTTTTTTGAACTGACATTATCTTCTCCAGGCTCTTCATTGAAAATGCACATACCCTTAGGAACAAGAGACTATTCTAGGCTCTTACACTGATTTCCTCTTACGAGTTATGGATTGTCGTTCACATGCAATAGGGATTCACAGCCTTCACGTTGTCTCCTGTGATGTCGGCCTTATTATTTCCAATTTTCACGGGAAAGCACTGAGGTTCAAAAAGGGTCATTGTTTTGACCGAATTTCCCAGCAATAAAGAGCTCGAACCCATTTTTTTCCCAGATGCCAGACTTTCCCCCACTATCCCCTACTAATGAGAAAAGTTTTGATTTTTATTCTCCTTGACTCCATGCTTCTGAGAAACGCGCGCTTCCCAGCCGTTTGTTAGAGAAGGCTCGGCGGCGCTGCAGCTTTGCCAGCGTTCGGCAGCAATGCTTTGGGGTGACTTTTCCCCCCTTCACTGGAACCATTTATGCTCTGTTTCCTAAATAACCTTTACATGATGGACAAGTTTCTTTTTTTTTTAATTAGTATGGATGCTGAGGCAATGGTATCTATTAAAAGTCTTAGTTTTCACTGAGAACTCATATATAGGAACGTGGCTAGACTATATAATTTCTTCTTTTTTGAAAATTATAGTCTCTGCTCAAAATATTCTTATTCATGGACTACAGGGAGGAAAGATGGAAAAAAGAGTATGGGCTTTAGAGTCAGACAAGCCAGAGTTCGAATACAGACTTTTCACTCGTGTGCTGCTGATTCAAAGTTTCTTAGTATCTCTTAGCCTCAGTTTTCTCATTTGTAAAATGGGCCGATGAGACTTACTTTGAAGGATAATAAATCTAGCAGGGTGTCCAACCTTTTGGTGACTCTGTGCCACACTGGAAGAAGAGTTGTCTTGGGCCACATGTTAAATACATTGTGACACGTAGTCTGACAAAAAGTAGCTCGGAATGTTCTAAGTAAGTTTATGATTATGTGTTGGGCCACATTCACAGCCGTCCTGGGCTGCAAGCTGCCTCCAGGCCACAGGGAGGGTGCCCCAATCTAAAGCATAAAGCACATAAAAATCTTTTTAAAATGTTCTATTTACATCCCTCTTGCATTAAACATCTATTATCCGTTAGGTAAAGTAATTGGTTAGTCTCATTATTTCAATGAGAGGATGGGGAAATACTTTCCCCTAGACTGCAGAAAAGCCTTGTTAGATGGGCTAGCAATGCTCATCCATTTGTTAATTCACTAATTCAGTCACTCAGGGTGATCTTTCTAAAACACAAAACCTCGTACCTGCTCCTCACCATAAAACTCGCCAAAGGTTCCCCATGCCCTACTAAATAAAGCCCACATTTCTTAGCCTGGCATTTGAGATCTTAGTTCCTCTTTCCACTGCCCCCATGGGTTTCCCGGAACAGGGTCATTCCTTGGGCGGGCTGTGCTGTTTCACACCCCAGTGCTCCCTTTGTCTGCAGGCCCTGGCCCGGACTTGTTTGCTGGGCAGAGGCAATCTTCCTCCCCTCCAGGCTTTCCTCTTTGGAGAAGCTTCTTCCCACCTGCTGTTTTCCCCCCAGACACAATTCATCACTGCTTCCTGTGTCTCAGTACATCCCTCAGTTACAGCAAATTCCACAACCTCTTCTAAAGGGCAGGGCCAGCATCTTTTCATGTCTGATATCCGGTGCCTGGGCAGTACCCAGCATAGAGTGGCTGCCGAGGGACTACCTGGCAGTAAGGATGCCATCCACTGTTTTACTAAAGGTGTGGACGAGGTGCCCTGGGAGCTCTGAGGAGAAAAACTCCCAGCTCCGGGACATACTAGTTATATGACCTGGGAAAGTGATTTACCATCTAGGAGTGTCAGTTTCCTTACCTGTAAAATGACAAATAATAGGATCTACTTAGTAGAGCTGTTGGGTTCTATTAATTAAATGTAATTCATTCATGTATGTGAAGTACTTAGAGCAGTGTCTTCTGTAAAATAAGTACTCAGAAAACTGTTGGCTGGTGTAGTTATTGGTTTTTATTAAGAAAATAAAACTTATTATACAATAAAGTCATTTTAAATTTTTTTACTGTTACTACAATAAAACCATTTTAATATATATTTGCTTCATTTATGCTACACAATAATCCTGTTATTTTTATTCTTATTTTACAAATGAGGCTATGATGGTTAAGAGAAGCGAGCTGACTGGAACAAGGTCACAAGGTTAGTAGGTCACCAGAATTCAAGTTGGGCACCCTCACTGCAGCTTCCTCCTTGGTTCATGGACCTCGCAATGACCTACCACTGGATCCCCGACATTTCCATCCCATGGGAAAACGCTTTCTATCCTGAAGTTTCCTGCTGAATTGTTCTCCGAGGAGGAGTTACCTGCTATGCACATCACCTATCAGCACATCACCTATTAACACGTCACAGCTGTGTTGTCAGATGGCTTGAGCTGGCTTGTGATATTAGCTGGCCAGTCCCTGACAAAGCAGAAGACGGCCAGTGAGTCCTGGTTGCAGGCGAGGAGATAAAAAGAGAAGGTCCAGGCACTTCAGTGCTCATCCATCAGAAGCAGGCTTGGGTGCGGTCTGCGGTGGGTGGCGAGGAGGGAGAGTTCCAGTCTGACCTGTAAAATCAGGAGAATGACGGCTGCGTTACAGGCTGTTGTGTGGAGAAAATGAGGTAACAATAATAACTAACCCTTATTAAGCCACTATCATCTACGTGTATTACCTTCATCTCCCCAAAACAACATGAACTAGTTACTAGTGGTAGCTCCATTTTACAGAGGAGGAAGCTGAGGCACAGAGAGGTAAAGTTACTTCTCTGCCAGCTAGTAGGTGGCAGAGTCGGGATTTGAGTCCAGCTGCTGTGCTCTATGATAGTACAAGGAACACAGCCAGCTAGAGAGAGATTTACTGTGAACTTTCCCTTTAAGGCACTGGGTCTACTTTGTATTCCCCTAATTTTGTAGCTTTTTTTATAAAAGGGCATCTGGAATGATATATGCTGCAAACCTGGGTCCACCCGTGAGCCTAACTGGAGTGGGTGCTCAGAAGAAGTGAGCTGCCTTCTCTCCTGGATGGTGGGGCCTCAGGAGCAGCAGGAGGAGGATGAGGAAACAGACAAAGTAAGAAAGTGGGGACCGGTGGTGGGGGTGGCATTTAACCCTCTTCCTGGCCAATCCCCATCTCAACACAGGTTGTCACTCCTTTCAAGGGACTCCGCTGAAGCATGGGCCGAAGTTTGTCATTCCTCTTCCCTCAGTGCCTTGTGGGCTGCCCAAAAGCTTGGCAAGCTTTCTTTGCTGACTTCCTGGAGCTTAATTTATAGCCAGCCAGTGAGTGGAGCTAAAGCTTCGTGAAACAGCTGCTTGTCCAGCACCTCTGCTTGGGAATTCCAGCTTGAATGCCTTCCCTCGGTGTTTGTCCAGGTCCCTTCTCACCTCGTGGAAACTGGCCCACTGAGGAGCTTATCCCAGCCCTGTGGCGGGAGGTCACGCTTCCTGACAGCCTCTTGTGTCACACCTCCCCACTCCTCTCCCACCCTGCTCTCCTTTCCACAGCCCTGGCCTCTGGCATTCTTGGGGTTAAATCCCTGTAGTATCTATCAGCAGGGTTTTATTAGACTTCCCTACCCTGGAGAGAAACGGGGCTGAAGAAATCCTTTCTCTTATCCTTTGGTGCAAAGAATGAGCACAAACAGGCATTTTAACTCCTTAAGCCCAACAGGTTGTTTAAAGCCAGCAGCTGCAAACTCAAATGCCCCACGGGGGCCAGGCAGGAAACATTCCTGGGAAAGGTGGGCTGGGTGAAGACAATGGGGACTGGTGGGGACTGTGGCAGACTGGAGAGCAGGCTGTGCTTTCTCAGAGTGGGGGCAGCAGCCACAGCTGGAGTCACTGAAGCCTGGTGGCAGTGCAGGCCCAGGGTTGCCTAATTCTCCGACAGTTCAGGAGAAAGTGTAGAGCTAGATTTTCTGTGAAATGTCCTAAGTTAAAAAACCACTTTCTGGGCCAAACAAAACACTTCTGTGTGCTGTGTAGTGTGTGAGCGGGCAGTTTGAGAACCCTGGTGTAAGCTGTGAGGACAAGTCTGGTTCTGGCTACTTTTCCTTCATGACTCCTGGCCACTCTGTCCTATTTGATTTCAGTGGAAGTGGCTGTTGATCAGGAGACCTTATAGTTGGTTTGAGGGAGAAGCTATTTGGGAAATATCTGGACCTTTTTCAGTGAAACCTGAGCACAGCATTTGCTTGTTCTTTTCTTTTCTTTTCTTTTCTTTTCTTTTCTTTTCTTTTCTTTTCTTTTCTTTTCTTTTCTTCTTTTCTCTTTTCTTTTCTTTTCTTTTCTTTTCTTTTCTTTTCTTTTCTTTTCTTTTCTTTTCTTTTCTTTTCTTTTCTTTTCTTTTCTTTTCTTTTCTTTTCTTTTCTTTTCTTTTCTTTTCTTTTCTTTTCTCCTTCCTTCCCTCCCTCCCTCCCTCCCTTCCTTCCTTCCTTCAAATATTGAGGCACTATTTTAGACACATACCACACCCTAGGGGGTACAGGAGTGAACATGGCACAGCTCTCAAGAAACTAGAAGTCTTATAAGAGAGGTGAGCAAAACCGGTGCTCTTAATTTTTCTGCAGGGTCAGGGGATTTAATGGCTGCCTAAATACATGCAGGAACACGGATGACAGAGTTCTCAGCTCCGCTCACGGGAATCAGGAAAGGATTCTCATACGAAATAGGGAGGCACGAAGGTGAAAGCAGGGGAGGAGGTGGGTGGTGGATTTGAAAGCTGAGTGAACAGATAAAATAGATAACGGGTTGGGAGGGCCTTCCAGGTAAGGTGAAACACGTGTGGGTTTCAGAAATGTCAGGTAATCCGTGGTGCAGGGAGCTGGTTTGGAGTGACCGCAGAAGAGGCTGGAGAGGTGGTCCAGAGCCAGGCTGGGGATGGCCGCACTCCGGACTCTCGTCTAGTGAACTCTGGGGAGCTACTGAGGTTGTGCAATCACGGGAGTCCCATGCTCATATCCGTTTTAGCAAGATCACGTGGCGGCAGTGAGAAGCGTGATTTGTAAAGGCAGGCTAGGGGTGTGTGTGAGTGTTGGGGGGAAGGGGAGTCATGGGACGGGGTGAGGAGTGGAGAAAGGGAAAGGTCAGAATAGTGGTTCTTAATCCTGTCTGTGATACGTATGGCGAAGCCCATGCCAGACTAGGTAATTCAGAATTTCTGGGTTCGAAGCCCCACTTTTGGGAGTAAAAGCTCTCTGAGTGGTTGACCATTGCTGAGCTAGGAGACCATTGCCTGGTGGGGGACCTGTCTCAGGGAGAGAGCTGAAGATGCTGGGGAATCCTCATGTCTTGGGGCTGTGGAGACAGTAGCCCTTACCGAATCCAACAGCTCTGTTTCATAGATGAGCAACTGAGGACCTAGAGGGACATTTTCTGTTACATTAGATAAGGGGACCTTAAGAAATTAAATAATTGATAAGCACCTTGTGTTGGAAAGGGCCTGGGATTTGAAGTTAAATGGCTCTGATTTAAATCTTGCCTGGGTTACTAGTACATCAGCTATGTTGGACAAGTCATTTGACCTTTCTCAATTTCATTTTCTCATCTTTAAAGTAGAATTAATAATGCATTTTTAAGTTGTGGTGAAGACTGGTTTGTGTGAAACCCTTAGCACAGTGCCTGGCACACAGTGGCACATGACTAATAAATTCTTCGACTGTTCTGATGATGGCAGTTCTAAGGGACCAACTCCTTGTGTCAGCTGTGGTTTCCGGACTATTATGCTAATAAGACTCAAGGAATTGGATGGTCAGCTGCGAGGAGAGGGGTTGTCAGAAAGGAATCTTTTGGGAGCTTTAATAAGAGCAGAGATTCAATGGAATAGTGGATGGGATTTAAAATCCCTTCCATAACGTATCCCCTATGCTTACTTTTTAAAAGCATGTGCTGTTAGCCACTATGTTATGCTGCCTCCTCACGCACAATTGTTTCTGCTGTTTTTAAAAGATAATTTTTATTTTACAATAGCCTCACAAGAAGTTGCAAAAACAATAGCGATTTTCTGTGTAACTTTCATCCAGCTTCACCCCATAATGACCATGTGTTACACAATCAGTTCTGTTGTTTATTTCCTACAAAGCTGTACTTATACTGCTGTTGTTGGCTACTCCTCTCACCTAATACAATAGCCTACAGACTTTTCCTTTGTCGTAAATTTATGGTAAACACGTATTCTAATGTCTTGATGCTTCATACTCTAAATAAATTCCTTGCTGTTGCCCTGGCAATAGTATTCCAACCAATTGTATAGGTCGTTTGCACTGTTTTGTTAGTATAGTGTTGCCGGAGAGCATCTTTGTGCATAAGGCTATTCCGTATTCAGGATTACTTCATTAGGATAGATTACGGACCATAAGGTTGCTGGGTCAGAGGACCTTCATGGGGAACAGGTTTTTGATACGTATTTATGGGTAGTTGCTGAAGGAGAGCTCTGCCTGAAATACACTGGAGGGGCCAGTGCACCAGAAATTGAGGGTGGGACTCCAGAAATGACTTTGAACTGAGAAAGCTCTAAGTGACTGCATCTGAAGCTTAGTAGAAACCAGAGCAGCGGATTCCCACTGAGACTCAATCATGCTGCGCCCCCTCAACTCCTGGCTGAGAGGCCCAGAGCCCAAGGGCTTTGCTGTTCCTGCCGGGACTGCCTGCTCAGTGCCACTGCTGAGACTCGCCTCTAATCTATGGTGCCCCAGCTCCGGGCTCTTTTTTCTCTTCCCAGTTTCAGACCCTTTCACTGAAATGTGAGCAAATGATTGATCACTTTAAAGCAAAGAACAAATGGACTTGCTGGGAAACCAGACCTCCGTCCAGCCAGCGTGCTTTGTGCACCCAGTGGTGGGCGCGAGGCCATCAGCATGTGATGGTTGGAATTTTCTGTGCTGTGACAGGCAGAACATTCCCAGTGGTTTGTCTGGGCTGCAGTTAAAGGCTGAGCAGGAGCACTCTCGGGGTAGGGACTGGATGTTTGGTCCCTTAGCAAAGGCACAGAGTTCCCATGCAGGTAGAGTGAGCCCATCAGGACAAGAGCTGAGGCGGGGGAAGAAAAGCGTGAACTGAACTGGTGGCCAATTCCCCCAAGTCAGGTTAGAGCCTGGCACGTACTTGTTTTCCATGTTGCAAAATGATCCTCTCTTACCCATGAATAGTGACTACCTGCAGATTCCCACCAGTACCACTGCGTTTGTTGAATACCTACTATGTGTGTGGCAGGCACTGTGGTAGGTGTTTTACACACATTAGTTTAGTCAGTCCTACCTCAGTGTTTATCTCTGGGGAATGAAGAACCTGAGGCTCAGAGAGGATTATAGGTAGGAGGAGTGCGAGGGCTTGAATTCAGGTCTACCTGTGCTGTTGCCCTTGTGGTCCTAAATTTGCTATTGTTGCATGAATACACTTAAAAAAAATCCAAGGTGTTTTTCATTAACAGCTGCTCCCTGCCAAAATCTGTGTTCCTGTCTTCTTGTGGAGCACTCTAGCTGGTGATTTTCTCAGCCTGCCGTGCAGATAGATGTGGCCATGTGACGGAGTTCTACCCACGGGAAGATGAGCAGAAGTGATGTGTATCACTTTCAGTGTTCTTGTGTTTGTAGCTGGTTGTAATGGAGACTTTCCATGGGGTGGCACAACCCACATGCAAAGGACGGCAGCCTCTGCGAGTGTAGTCCCTAAATGACTCTGTGGAGCAGGACCTCACCCCCATTCCCACTGACAATCCACTCACTGCCCATATGGATACATAAACAACATGTAAATTTTTTTTTTTTCATGTAAATCTTTTGTGTTTAGACATTTTTGGATCTATTTTTACAAATATTAGGGTACCCAAATAATATAAAATGCCAACTCTTTTATCTTAAAAATTCATGAAGACCCAGCAGGGCTATTCCAAATACAGGTCAAAAGGATTTGCAGATGGAGCAGGCCTGTATACACGGCAAGGGGTGAGTATCCTCCTTTGGGTGTGCTTAATGAGGTTCCAGCACAGTGCAAAGCCAAGTGAACTCAAAGTTACAGGGGAATTAGATAAAGGTCCTGCCCACTTGTTCAGAGATTGGCCTATGTCCTCCCCTCCCCTCCCCTCTCTTCCCTCCAATCCCTTCCCTCCCTTCTCTCCCTTCCTTCCCTTCCCTTCCCTCCCTTCCCTACCTTCCCTCTCCTTTCCTCCTTTCCCTCCCTTCCCTCCCTTCCTTCCCTTCCCTCCCCTCCTCTTTCTTCCTCTCTCTTTTCCTTTTTTCCTTCCTTCCTTCCTTCCTTCCTTCCTTCCTTCCTTCCTTCCTTCCTTCCTCTCTTCTCACATAAGACGCTTTTCCTAGAAATAGTAACAATTAGATTTCTATTCCCATTTAGTGAGTCATCAACTTTATTTTGTGGTGGCTTGAACTGAGGTTATATCAGATAATGATAATCACAGGATTCTACTTAATTTAGCGCTACAGGATCCCAGAAATTTTTTCAACCCTATGTCTTGAAAAACTTTCTAAGGTATTGAAATGGAGTCAGGAGGTAATTTGGTATCTCTCTGAATCCTATTGTTTTCTATAGTATCTCATAAATTAACAGTTCTATCTCGAAAAGGATGGTTTTAATAAATTTATGGATTGGACTCAGAGTTGGGATGGTGACTTTCCTACGAGGCAGCTCAGGCTCCAACCAGATGCCTGGCTGGAATTCTTTGTGTATACTTGAGCAGAAGGGCTAACAGTGAGAGGACTTTACACTATCTAAAGTATGTAGGCAATGAAAAAAAGAGTGTTCTTTCCTTTGTTTATGCTTGTCCTTTGGTGTTCAAGATGGCGTTAGCGGTTGGTGTGATGGCGGTGTGATGGATGGTACAGGAAGGAGAGGACTGGAGACCATGCAATGCTAAACACATACGAAAATATTTGAAGTACTTTTTTGAGAGTACAATGATAATTAAATCATTTCTGTTTTTAATGTTCAAAATTATACCCAGTTTTCCCAGGAATTGGCTTTTTTGTCATTATCACTTTTCGGTATTCCCTGATAGCATCCCTCTTTCTCACCGCCCCCCCCCCACACACACTGGCAGTTAGTTGTGTATGCTTGTATTACACCAAGTAAATATGTCAAATTAATTATGCAATTAATTTACTGACTCGGCAAAAGTTTATTGAACACCTACTCTGTGTCAGGCACTGCAGAGGACATCAGGGATAAAATGATGAGTTTGATGCAAACAACTGATAGGCTGCTAGGGGAGAGTCAGAAGTGAATAAACATTTGCAGAGCAGGGTGATGGGTGTTAGGACTGAAGTGTGCATGTAGGACAGGCATCTAAGTCACACTGCAGGTGGTACCCAGGCAAGCCTCCTGGAAGTGATCTTACCAGTATCAGTTGAAGCATATCCATAAGGAGAATTGGTAGATGGCTGTGCAGAGGGGAGCCGTTTAAGGCAGAGTAATAGGCAAAGACCTGGAATTGAGATGCATTTCAAAAGCTGTTGAGTAATTTTCTTGGAGATGAGTGTTGGGGAATGGTAGGCAACACTTTGTAATATTGGGATTTTGTGTCTGTCTTGCTAGATTTTTAGTTCAGCGATCATGCTTTGTATATATTTCTATCCCCATATCTGGAACACCACAGGTTTCAGCAAAATTTTCTCGAATGAATGAGAGTTGGTTAGTACTGTGTCACTGAGTCTGCTGGCCTCAATTCTAAAAGCTGCTGGTCTGATGTTCAGTTCTGTAGACTCTCAAGACATGATGGGCATAGATTCCTCCAGCTATGAAAGAGCTGGAAGCCTCTTTGCAAATGACAGAAAAGAGCACTAAATATTTAATGCTTAAAAGTTAAATACTATTATAAAAGTAATTTAATATAAATGGCTTTCAGAACATCCTTATCCATATTTCATGATTGCAATGGGTGTCTGGGTTCTAATGTTTGTGAGCAATTAATTTTAATGGTTATATACTCTCAATTTCCCTCTATTTTTCCCCTTAGCAGACCCAGAGGTCCATCAGGAAAGTGAACAGTTAGACATCAGATGTCACTGTGGACAGAAAGAGACACAGAGCTCTGAGCTGAGGTCTCCAAATGACAAGTTAATAGGCATTTGGGAGTTGCTGAGGGATACATAAGTAGTGATGCTGTAAAACCCTGAAGTATAGCATTGACTTGGTGACATGATGCCTTTATTCCCTCACTGAATAGTTCTCTGTGATTCCATAATGCTCATTACATTCCCTCATATCAGTGATAAATGAATGCGGTGATGCCTCTCTTCATTGAGTATCTTCTGTGGGCCAAAAACCACACTGAGACTATTATAATTTACTACACAAACTGTGGAAAATTCGCATATTATACTCCATTTTTCTGATAGAGAAACTGAGGCTCAAAGAATGAAGTCACTCAAGTTCATGTAGTGTTTGGCTGTTTCTTGTCCCTTTGGATTGTGAGTTGGTGTCAATAGAGATCTCATCATATGCTCTTCTGGAGCCCCAATAGCACAGCGAAGGGTACAAGAGTGCACAGGGGTGCTTAATCAATGTTTGGTGAATGAATAAATAAATGAACACAAGACTGAGAACTATAAAATTATTGTTATTTTAGTAAGCACTTGCCATCCCACAAAGGCCTTTTAATGAGAAATCTCTCCTGGGATTGAGGGAGTGGCTGGTTTCCTTTCCTGCAAAGGCCCCCAAACTGTAGTGATTCTCTCGGTGCTTCTCACGGGGTTTGGAGCACAGAAGTGAGCTCTGTGTCTTCCTCTTCTCTCCCCTTCAGGTTTCATAGTCGTAAAAGGGGAGGAGCAGCGACAAGAAATGCTGATTAAATTTCTTGATTTTTGGTCTAGGCTTATCCTCCTTGTATGCTGACAAGGGTTGCCCTTCGATCATATGGAAGCCCCAGCTTTGGTGGTAATGGGCTGTAGAATTGCATGATTTTCTAACACTTGCATTATATGGTGTGGGAAAATACTCTTATCTTTGGTATTCTATATCTATGACTGCTTTGTCTTGAATAAATGCATCGTAGATTGATGCATAATATATGCAAAGTCATGCAAATATAGTCAGTCCTCCTAAATGAGTCATGAGGTCACTGCCCTTTGCAGTTGTCCACTGAGTGCCCGTGGTCACCTGATAGGAGAGAGCAATGTGGCTCTTGTGGGAGGTTTTGGCCGAATGCCAGAGCACAGCCCAAGTTTCCAATTATGTGTCATATCCCAGTGGGGGTCGCATGGGTCAGTTTATGGACATTGACTGCTTACCTTGGCGCAAGCTCTGTACTAGGTGCTGGGAGTCCTTACTGAGATTTGAGGGGTGCTGCGGGGAGATGGCCATGGAAGACAGAGAGCGAGGCCAGCAGCAGGCCCACGCAATGCTTCTGAGAACTAATTACTTTGTGGAGAAAGTGTGGGGATGGGAGGGCCACTGTGGGCAAAAAACTTTCCAGAGAGGGACCTGGAATTCAGAGAGGCTAAATAACTCTCTCCATATCACACAGCCAGTGAGGGGCAGGACTGGGATTGAACCTTGGTTTCTCTAAGGGACAGTGTTACAATATCTTAGTGATGGAAGTCATGGGCTGTGGAATCATAGGACCTGGGTGTGGACCCTGAACTCTCTCTTACTAGCCAGTGACCTTGGTCATGTTATATTACTTCCTTGGGTCAGAGTTTTTTCAGCTTCTTGATCCCGCTACTTCAGAGGGTGGTTTTGAGAGTAAAATTATGTAATACTGGTAAAATGATGATCACCTTGCTGGGTGTCCGCTGAGCACCAAATAAACGGTAGCTGTTAGAGTCTGCTGGAATGTATTCCTCTGTGAAGCCCAGTGTAGCGGTGAGGATTGGGAAACAGGAGGTCCCACAGGCTCCTAACTATGGTAAGCTGTGATAGGGCAGTTGGGTGAGGACCTGTGGTTCTCAATCCATTAACATCACTTGGGGAGATTTAAAACCCTAATGATTTCTGAACCCAGAGATTCTTATCTCTGCAGCATTATCATTTTTAAAGCTACCAGTGATTCTGACTGTGCAACCAGGTTGACAATCAGTGGATTCGGCAACCCTAGGAGGCAGACGACTTTGATGGCGAAGCAAGCACTGTCTTTCCCTACTTGTGTCTCAGTGTGACTGGCTTCCAGCGGGTCACCAGTGACTCATCGATCACTCGAGAGTGCTGACAGTGGAGTCAGAGTGCTAACTAACCCAGCAGCCACTGACTCTGCCCTGAAGGAACATGAGCAAAGGGACTTTGCTGAGGTCAGGCCCAAGGTTAACCTGTGGTGGCGAGAGATGACAAAGCCAATACCAGGTCAGGAGGGGACGCCAAAGCAGTCGTACCTGCAGGACCAAAGTGCACACATATACCCGAGCTTCCTAGGCCTCCCATCATCCTGCTCTCCCCGGGTAGATTTCCCCAGAACAGCAGTTCCCAGCCGTTAGTTACATCATGGCATGCTTCTATGGCCTAATCAGTATGATCCATGTTTTGTTACTCTAACAAAAAACACAGATTTGCAAATGGTTTCTTAAAACATTTAATAAAAATATCACAGGCAGATGAGTTTATCACTACCGCTCTTTGCCTTTGCAAGCAGCCAAGGACAAGCACGAGCCGCCGTCTGCCTGCTGCGGCCTCCTTTCTGCTCTTTCATGTCTCGTCTTGCCCCTCTTTTCATTCTCCGCCCAGCAGTCAGAGTGACTTTCCTACCATGTAAATCACCTCGTGTCATTCTCCTGCCGAAGCCTGCTGGTGCCTTCCCACTGTACTGAAAATAACGTGCAAATCCCGTTCCGATCCTCAAGCCCCTGCATAAAATGAACACACCTTTCCACTCACGCCTCATTCTCCCCGCATGGGCCATTAACCCCGAGCTCTAGAAAGCACTGACTTCTTTGCCATTTCTGGGAATTTGTGTTTTCTATTCCTTCTGCCTAGAATTCCTTTATCCCAGCTCTTCATCCATGGGCCCTTGAATGTTACCTCATGGAAGAATATTACCTCATTCATTTATTCATTCAACAAACCTTTATTGAGTATCCCCTGACTACCCTTATGCCCTTCGCTGTGCTATTTGGGCTATAGGGGAGGATGTGATGAGATCTCTATTGACACAGAACTCACAATCCAAAGAGACAAAGACAACCAAAGAGTACGTGAAGGGACACGATCAAAGGGCCTTGCTGAGGTCAGGCCCAAGGTTGACCTGTGGTGACGAGAGATGACAAAGCCAATACCAGGTCAGGAGAGAACGCCAAAGCAGTCGTACCTGCGGGACCAAAGTGCACACATACTCCCGGGCTTCCTATGCCTCCTCTCAGTGACTTAATTCTTTGAGTTTCAATTTCTCTGTTTGGGCTGAAATAGCCTCCGCACTTGCCGCCCCGGTCACTCTCTATCACCGCCCCCCGACTGGTTTCCCCCATAGCAGTGAGCGCCATATTTAATGACTAAATCTTACTTTTGATTTGTACATCAGTGTACAGCAGCTACGGTCACTGGTATGCCAGAACAGCCTCAAGGCCAGGGCCTTGTCTAACTTATTTATTATTTTAGTGCCAGCACCTAGCACAATATCTGACATGTAATAAATATCCAGTGAATATTTGTTGAAAGAAAGAATGAATAGTCCAGTAATTCTGTCACTTTTACATATTCTGCAATACTTTTTCAAGAGGGAAAGAAAGGGGTAGAATGATAACTGATTTACTGCAAGTTGCGCATAAACTGAGTAAACCTGGAGGAACATTCATTTATTTATGCGCACTGAGTATCTGCTCTGTCTGGCCACTGTTTGAGGCACTGGAAGTAGAGTTAAAAGTAAGGCACCAAGTAGTTCTGCTCTTAGGAAGCTTATAGCAAATAATAGCAAACAAAAACCAAGATTATCCAGCAAGCAGTAAGTTCTGCAAAGGACTTATGCATAATAGGGTAAGGTGGTCAAGACTGATGGGAGGCTATTCTAGAGAGTGTGGTCAGAGAGGGCTTCACTGAGGAGGGGGCATTTATGAAGGACCCCAGGGGATGTTGCCTCCACTGCTGATGTCATATATCTTGTGTACATGAAAGAAGAAACTTTCAAAGTCACTGCTCTAGGAGATACCACTCGAGTTTTAATTAGAATCCACTTAAGTAAGATGCTGATTTGTTCCCTAATAGTGATTAGCACTGTCTTGGTTAATTAACAGCTTTTAGACTTGGAGGGGGAAATAACTTAATTATCTGCCTGACCTTGATTTTGTGAGTGCCGAGTCAAAAAGAACGAAAGGGGCCAGGATCTAGCTGGGTATTGGAGACAGTTGTGGACCAAGTTTGATCTGGCTATGAAGAAATCCAGTGGGCACATAGGGAATGGATTTCCTGGAGGGAGGTGATAATTCCAAGGCCTGGAATTACCTGCCTCTAGTGCCTTCACACCTTATGGCAAGGTCCAGGCAGCTATTCCCATGCTTTTGCTGGATGCCCTGGAGCAAGAAATCTGCATGCTACCCACTGGCTTTACTTGTTTGCCTCATCTTCACCCACTTTTCTAGAGACTAGACTAGAAAGCTCACTGGAGCTAACCTCTTCTCCTTTCTAGCTTCCATGGCTAAAGGAGCCTTGGTCACCACCTGAAGCTAAAAAGTCCCCTTCTAACAGAAAAAAACCAAACTTTTCCCACCCTCATTTATTCCTCCTCTTCATGTCAGTCTCTCTTAAGCTGCAGACAGTCAGACTCTGGGAAGTTGTGGGTGAAAGAGACGGGCTTTCTGCCCAAGTCAGGCGAAGTAGTGTGCGTTCTTCAATTTTGACTCCCCGAGTCCGTGTGCTCCTCGCCATCTCCTCCTTCCCTTCCACTTCCATTCAGGCCAGCTTTGAATTAGAGTTTCAGATCAACTTTCAATTCTCTTTTAGCAGATTTTTAATTATTCTGAAGCCACACTGGGAAGAGGCTGGTTCAGAGCCTTCAGGCGGCTCGGTTCATCTGCAGATCACGTAGGTATAATCTCTATGGCAACTGACCTATGATGGGTAGGAGCTAATAGAGCTTGGAACCAAAGGTTAATTGCTGTTTCATTTCTGTCCCCTCTCCCCACCCTTGCAATTCCAAGATTGTAGATGGAGATTCTAATTAGAATCAAATTATCAGCATATTGAACATCTTTTTTATTTTAGTGGCTGAAAAATTAAGATAGCTGGCTTGGAAAGGGAAAGTCATAGATGGTTTCCATTGGCCTCGACGGCTCCTTTTTCCACCTCCAAGGGGGGCAGACAGCGTTAGATGATCCAGCGAATGGCCTGGATCTTTGCAGCACCCAGGAGCAGTGTGTTCCTTCATTCTTGCTCTATCTTGATATTAAGAATATGAAGAAGATCAAAACTATGAACAGTAAAATTACAACAAACTCACAACTATCAACAACTGAACCTAAAAACACAAAATCAAAACCAAAAACGAACTAAACAAACTACTAGAACAGGAATAGAATCATAGAAATGGAGATCACATGGAGGGTTATCAGCAGGGAGAGGGAGGGGGGAGAATGGGGGAAAATATACAGGGAATAAGAAGCATAATTGGTAGGTACAAAATAGACAGGGGGAGGTTAAGAATAGTATGGGAAATAGAGAAACCAAAGAACTTATATGTGTGACCCATGGACATGAACTAAGGTAGGGGAGTGATGGTGGGAGGGTGGGGTACAGGGCAGAGGGGAATAAAGGGGAGAAAAAAATGGGACAACTGTAATAGCATAATCCATAAAATGTATTAAAATTAAGAAAGAAGAATATTACTGCAAGGGCCGGCCGTGTATTGGGGATCCACTTGTGTGAGACACTGTTCTACGCGCATATGTGAACGATCTCACTCAAACTGTAAAGCTGTGCCATGACTTAGAGGTTCTTAACCCTAGTCACAGATGAGGAGACAGCCTCAGAGATGTTACATAACCTGCTCACGGTCACATATCTAGTAAATTGCAGAGCTGTGTTTTTTAAAAATTATTTTACTGTTGTTCAAGTACAGTTGTCTGCATTTACCCCCCACTGCTATCCCCCACCCCAGCCATCCCCACCTCCCTCCCCTGCTTCCATCCCCCCTTGGTTTTGTCCGTGTGTCCTTTGCATTTTGAACCCCACTTACCTGATTCTGAAGCTCTTAACCATTACCCAGATACCAAAACACACTCTGCGAGGCCGCGATTTGTTTACAGAGGCCGGGAGATTCACAGAGAAGGGTACCTGGGCTTTCCTAGTTAGCTGCCCCAGTCTGAATGTGCTCAGGGATTTGGCTGAACTCATTCTCTTCCCATTAGTATTCTGAAATAATAATTATGGAATAAATGTACGAGAGTATACATTAAACCTTATATATAGTTTCTCTGCTTCCCTAGAACTAAAAAAAAATCAATATAAGGTCTTTATTCATCCTCCCCTGACACACTACTGTTGTGTTCATTTCTTCCCTTTGCTCAGCTCCTCTCCGTCCTAGAATTCTCCTTTCCTTCCTATATATATTATTTATGCTTTTCATCTGTTGAAACCCAGTTAAGAACACAATATCCTTTATAAAATGTATTTTCTTTGATAACTACAGCTCACAGTTTTTCCTTTTATCATGAATTCCTATAACCATTCATTTTCTAAATTGTGTAGCAGTGGTCAACAAGTTAGATTTCAACTCGGATTTCCTGGATTTGAGTCACAACTCTGCCATTGAACATTTCATCGTTCCCGAGCAAGTTGCTTCTCTGTACCATCCCACAGCCTGGACCGTAGATTGTTTTTGTGAAGATTGAGTTTTACAAGTAAAATGCTTAGAAAAATGCAGTGCCCGCAGTCAGTACTTCATAAGTGCTTGCTGTTACATTCTCTCTTGCTCATTAATTGTTTTATATTATTCAGGATGGAAATTCAACTCCAACACATCTAAGCATAACAGGGGGATTTATTGGCCCATTAACTGGGAAGTCTGGTGATGTGCCTAACATCAGCATCACTTGACCCCAGGACTTGGAGGTATCACTCAGCGATGCTTCTCTCTCTGTGCTGACTTGATTCCCACCCAGGCAGGTGCTCTACTTGTGGTGTCTCTCCAGCGTTAGGTTTCCATCCTCCCGCTACAGTGCTTCTGCAGCACCACTCCAGTTAGCCCCAGCAAAAATTCTGGAGCTCGCTTCAATTAGCCCAACTCAGATCACATGTGTACCAGGAACCAAAGACTGTAGCCAGGGGGATGCCCATTGGCTGGGCCTCAGAGACAGAATGCCCAGTTAATCAATGTCATGTAATGTGTCCAGGCGGTTCCCCAAAGTGAAATCAGGGCATATGTCTCCCTCAATGTCAGTCGTCCCATTTTTGTGGTAAGTTCTTATCGGGAGGATAATCTTAGTCCCTTCTTTCATGTTTCACATTGGGCAGAGGCTCAAAAACGATTTCCTGATTAATAGACTTAACGTGTGGTGTCTGCACAAGACTAGGAATTGGGCTGCCCTGAGTCATACCTTGGAAGCCTAGGCCCTTTCAGAGCTGCAGTGGGAAGTTAGCACTTGTAAAGGGAGTGGGGGAGGGAGGAGAGTGAGATGGATGCACATGAGAGGAGTCTTCACTTTCATTTGTAATGTTTTATTTTAATAAAAGGCTATCAAGCAAATATGGAAAAGGTTTATACTGGTTAAATCTTAGAGATGGAAATTTGGGTATTATAATAGTTTTGTCTTTTCTGCACGTTTGATATATTTCATTAAAAACAACAAATCAAAGCAAAAAGCAGTGGCTACTTATCCAGGCAGCTCCCCCCCCCCCCCCCCCCCCCCCCCCCCCCCGAGTTTCCTGGATACCAAAGGAGAGCTCAGCCTTCACAGAATCCCTGGTGGTTTTCTGGCTAATGTCATTCATGAAAGCCTTCCTTCCTGCTCTCTGATCTGATAAAACCCATAAAGTTCAGAGTCATCTTCAAGGAGAGTTCAACAGTCTCTGGATATGGTTTGGGGAAAGAACTTTACCTGAAACCTGTTATGAGAATTAACAATGTCAAAATTTATAATAATCATAGTAATAATGCCTTATTGAGAACTATTTCCCAGGCTGTGCCAAGCACTTAATTTTCCCCGCAGTCCTCTGGGGTAGGTATTACTATTGTTCCTACATTGTAGAGGAGGAAGCAGAGGCTGATTAAGTCACTCATCTAAGGTCACATGACTATAATTTATAAAACTTGGTTTCAAATCCAGAATTGTCTATTTCAAGGCTAGTCTTGTCACCCACCCGAAATTCTCCTCCTCTGTTTACCTAGGAGTAGGTCTGGGTACCGAGAGACATTGGCAGCTGGCATTTTCCCTCCTTAAGGAGTATCATTCAGAACGTGGGCCCTGAAGTCTGAATGCCTGGCTGGACTGTGCTACTCACTAGCTGTGGGGTCCTGAGAAGATCCCTCAAACTGTCTGAGCCTCAGCTGCACACGAGTGAAATGGAGGGAAAGCTAGTGCTTCTGTCATGGATTTTCCTGAGGAGTAAGTGAGAATGGGCGTGTAAAATGCTCAGGGGTGAGCAAATAGCAAGTGCTCAATAAACGTTAACAAATTTTTAAATTGGAAAATGGTGAGGTCTCACAAGTCCATTTTAGTTTAGTCTCTTTCCTCACAATAGTGTCTCTTAGCACTTTTAGAATTTAATTTTTTTTCAGTGGCTGAGGTGTTTCTACATGGCTTAATGAAAATGAGTAACCCCTTCCTCTATCCTTCTCCACCTTTGACGTCCACTTCTAAAAGCCAACCACTTTTGATCTTATTAGATATTTTCTGGGATGGTACCTCCTTATTTTTTAAGTTAAACTTTTTATTTTGAGACAGCTGTAGAGTCACACGCAGCCATACTGAGTAGTAGAGAGATTGTGTACCCTTTCCCCAGCGTCTGCCAACAGTAGCGTCTTGTGAAGCTGTGGCACTGTGCCACAGCTGGGATGGTGGCAGTGACACAGAGCTCTTCCACCTCCACAAGGTGGCTCTTGTTGCTCTTTTATAGCCACGCCCACCTCTCTCCTGCCTTCATCCTTTCTTTAACCTCTGGCAACCACTAATCTGTTGCCCACTTCTATAATTTTGTAATTTCAAGAAGTTTATATGAATGGAATAATACAATATGCAACCTTCTGAGTTTGGCTCTTTTCAATCAGCATGAGTCATTGAAGGCTGCTGTGTGTATCAGTAGCTCCTTTTTTATTGCTGAGCAATGTCTGTGGTTAGAGGTCCCGCCCAGTCTCAGCACTTTTTCCATTAACACTCAGTTAAGGGTTCACATATGGCCCCTGCATTTGTTTTTAGGGCCAATACCACTTTCCTTTATTCTCTCCCTCCTCTCTGTCAATGCCCGTCAGTCATCTTCAAAGGGATGCCTCCCAGAAGTCTTGCATGTTTGCCTCCTGCTGCTTTATCCCTTTATTTGTCGTGTCCCCCAGAGTTCAAATTACATTCTAAGGAAATTAAGAAGGAAATCTGTAAGTCTATCTTTCTATATAACTTCCCACTGGCAGTGTTTTCATTGTTGGGTGCAGAAGTTCTTTTGCATGTTCGCATGTAGCATTTGAAGAATCACAAATGACCCCAGTTAGTAAAAACACAAGGAAAAAGGCTTGATGGCTTTTAAGCTGTGACCAGCCATCAGAAGCTACCTCTGGGCAGGCAGAGCCACATCCTGGGGTGAACTGTGGACAGACACCCCTAGCTGGGTGACATTTTCAGTGATACCAGGAAATTACTTCCCTGTATAATTGCTCTTCCCATTCAATTTTAGTAGCAAAACATCTAGAAAATTGTGCGTGTGCATGTTTAGAGTAGAGGTAAGGAAGTGGGTTTCTAGATAATAGATTTTCTAAATTAGTTTTTTCCCCTCCTTTTCCATTTGGATTCTTATTGCCTGTTTCTTTGGAACCTCCTCTTACTTAGCCCCATCCAGAGTTCTTCTGAAGGCCAATGGTAACAGTATTAATCAATAAAAAGAACCTGTTTTCCCTATTAAAGGATGGAAACACTTCAAGGGAAAGAACTACTCTTTCCTATTTTTTAAAGATTTTATTTATTCATTTTTAGAGAGAGGGGAAAGGGAAGGAGAAAGACAGGGAGAGAAACATCAGTGTGAAAGTGAAACATTGATCAGTTGTATGCACCCCGACTGCCCAGGGAATCAAACTTGCACCCAGGCATGTGCCCCGACCCGGAATTGAACCAGTGACCCTTTGCATCGCTGAACAAAGCCCACCCAAATGAGCCACACCAGTCAGGGCCTGTTTCCTATTTTCAACTGTCACCAATACTGTCATGTAGTAAGAGCTCAATAAATTTTGTTTGATGTATTGTTGATTCATGAAAGTGTGAATTAAAATGATTCAACTATTTGAGTTTGGATGTTTATGGGGCTTGAGAAGACAGTTTTCAGATTTGCCCCTTTCTATATTTAAAGAAATCTCCGACGCTTTGTCAAAGGGGGCTCGGTTTGCACCCCTTCTTTCTATTCCTATAAAAGAGTGGCCTGGGAGTCAGAAAGACTGTTTTGAGTTGGGTCCACCATTTACTAACTGCAAGATTTTAAGCATGTCAATTAATCTGTGTAAAATGATAATAATAATGAATTCTCAGGTTTGCTAGGGTAATCTAGAGCTCAGTCTGCCAAGAACTTTTCTGATGCAAAGTATATTGCTATTGTCTATTGTGAGGGGTTAGAGGGAGAGAGAGGGGGTGGGGGGGGGAGAGAGAGAGAGAGAGAGAGATACATGTATATATAGAGGTGAATATTCTACAAATGTGGGCACCGACATTATTCTTCATTGCATAGGTTTTAGGACCCTTATTAACATAACGGCTCTTTGATGTCTTTCACTTTAATTATCCCCAAAAGTTTGTCATATATTTCCCCCTTTCATACGGCAGAATCTCTTCATGTAATTTGTTGCAATTAAAATTCTCTTGGCTTTCCTGTGGAGCTCTGGGTGTATCGCTTTTTCTTGGGGATCTCAGCGGAGTGCATTAATCTACATCCAAGAAAAATAGAGATTTAATTACATGATAACCTTTAAAAGGATAATTATGTTCTCAATGCTGTCAGCTTTGTTTTCAGAGCTGATTTCTGAACACTCCTTCCCAGGCAGGCTTCTAACTGTATGCGAGAGGTCAGTGGTGATTCCCCCTTGTGCTCTGTGGTTTTCATAATTTGTAAGGTACAGTTGCCACCTCCAGGAAGACACTGGGACACCGAGATGCCTGAAACATTGACCATTAACCTAGATACTTCAAGGTGATGGATTGAGGAAAAACAAGGATAAGGAACGATAACTAAGAAGTACCATTGTTGCTAAAATGTCAAACCAAGAGGGAGGCCAAACGGTCAACTATCACTTCTTTAAAATTAAGTTGGAGGGGAAAGAGCCTAGCACTTTTTTCAAAAGTTATCATGTGCTACACATTGGACAAAGTACTTTAAATATGTTATTTCATTTACTCTTAATAACTAGTACCTTTTTATAAATGGGGAATTGAGGCTCGGGAATACTGATTACATAGCAAGTATAAGAGTGCACTTGTAAGGGGCAGATTTGAACACAAATTTGATTCCAAAGCTGATGATCTTCGGTAGGAAGCCGTCCTGCCTTGTGGTGAAGGAAATAGGCTCACTGGGTGGGGTTAGGTGAAGATCCTGATTTCAGAGGGGGGTTCTGGAAAGATAGCAATATGAACCCGACTTTCTTTTTCATTCAACACCAATCAACTCCACTGTATCTTCCTCTTTTGAGTCAACTAGTTGGGGCTTGCAGGTTGCTATATGGAAACAGGGCCATGGGCACTGCGGGAGCCCTATTGGAGAGAGTGGGTATAGGGTTTTCTGCTCTGTGGGCGGGGCAAAGATCTAGCTGCTGGTAACAGAGAGGCCTGAAGCAGGAGTCATAAAATGGGAATGCTGAGAAGAGCTTGGTCCAAAGGGTTTTGGGAAGAAGTTTAATGGCCGCCTATGTGTGTGTGCTCGGTTTCCATGACACCCGAGATGCCAAGGAGTAGTCAAAAGTATGGGCTTAGTCATGTCTGCCCTTGAGGAACAGGGAGGCTCCTGCCGAGTACCATTTTTCCTTCCTCCACTTGTGGACTGCTACCTGGGAGGGTACTTCAACAACTCCTGAGTCCCACTTATCAAGAAAAATCACAGTATGTCCAATCCAGACATAGCAAGGCCCAGCAGAGCACACAGAAGATAGCCACAAAGACAGCTGCTGAAGCAGATGTGGCAATTGGGCTAGAAAAATCAGTGCACTTAAAAAGAAAGACTCAAGTGCAGTACGAAAGGACTTTTTGGAGCTAAAACCACTTCCTGCATCCTTAGATGACTTAGGGCAAAATGACTGCTATTAAGACAAAAGTACCTGTCTCGGAAGAGTAGCTGGAAGAAGTTTCTCTCCCAGTGCCGAACAAAAATGTAAGGAGGTGAAAAGTAGAGGAAAAATATAAAAGGTTTAGAGGATAGAGCCATGAAACCCAGCATGAGAATAATAGATGCTCTAGATAAGTAGAAAAGGGAAGTCAGGGAGCAAATAAATAATAAAATAAATATTTCCATAAGAGCGGGGAGACCTGAGTCTGCAGACTGAAAGGGCTTACAATGTGGTGGAAGCATTGGTCAGAAAAGAATTTAGGGGTGTGTGTGTGTGTGTGTGTGTGTGTGTCTTAGCCCGTTCAGGCTGCTGTAATAGAATACCATAGATTGGGTGGTTTATAACAACAGAAATTTATTTCTCACAGTTCTGCCAGCTGGGAAGTACAAGATCAAGGCATGGGCAGATTGGATGTCTGGTGAGAGCCTGCATCTGGGTTCGTAGGTGGCTGCCTTCTTGCTGTGCCTTCACGTGGTGAAAAGGGAAGAATTCTGGTCTCTTTAGATCCTTATAAAGACGTTAATCCCACTCATGAGGGCTCCATCCTCATGGCTTAATCACCTCACAAAGGCCACATGTCCCAATACCATCATATTTATAGCTGTCTACTTATGGCTGTGTTGTTATATTAAGAAAGCAAAGGAACTCTAAGGTTCAAGGTAGTGGCTTCCTGATGTGACTGAGGCCAGTGGACAGGCTGGAGGAGGAAAGCAATGATAGATACCTTCTTCTGGGTCACTACCCAAAAAAACTTGAAAACATTTATTCACAAAGATATATACACCCACATGTTCTCTACAGCATTATTCACAGTGGCCAAGACACAGAGACAACCCCAAAGTGTCCTTCAGTAGAAGATTGGATAAAGAGGATGTGGCACATACATGCAATGGGATACTACTTAGCCATGAGAAAAGATGAAATACTACCATCTGCGACAACATGGATAGATCTTGAGGATGTTATGCTAAGTGAAATAAGTCAGTCAGAAAAAGTTAAGAACCACATGACTTTACTCATTTGGGATATAAAAACGAAGCTCATAGACACAGACAGACAACAGAATGGTGGTTACCAGAGGGAAGGGGGTGGGGGTAGTAGAGGGGTAAGAGGACCAAATCTATGGTGATGGAAGATGATTTGACTTTGGGTGGTGGGCACACAGTGCAATATGCAGCTCGTGTATCACAGAAATGTACTCCTAAAACCTATATGACCCTAGGAACCAATGTCACCCCAATAAATACGATAAAAAGGAAAAGTGCAAAACACAACAAATAAAATATTAAAAATTTATAAGAAATGTAGGTGGTTACACATATACAATAGAGACAGTGAGATCTTAAGCTTTTTGACTACATACAAGTAGCTATAATAAATGGTGTAAACAAAGTTAAGGGAGAAAAGAAGGCTTTAGAAACAATTGTAATGCTGAGGAAAGACAAAGGATTAATATTCTAATATATCTAGAGCCCTTAAAAGTTGACAAGAATGGGGCACAAGACCCTCTCCACCCCAAAAGCAGAAAAAGATCATGAATGCATGCATGGGCACAGAGTACAAATTCAAATTCTGAACAAATACTTGACAAGGTCAAGTTCAGGTGGAGATTAGAAAATTGCAAACTAAAATAGCAATGAGATATCACTCCCAATATGCAAATATGGGGGGGGAAGATAACATTTATTGCTGGTTGGGATGCAAGAAATGGCATCCCAACTCCCATCCATGGTGCTGGAAATGGAAATGTTGTGGCCTTTCGGCAGAGCCATGTAACAAAATTAGAAATACAGAGAGCCTTTGAGCCCAATATTTCACATTCAGAATAAACTGGCCACTCTACAAATAAACTTGCCACTACACAAGCACATACGTACAAAGTTAGGTATTACTGTGGCACCTGAGGTGGTAAAAAATTTGAAACCTAATGAATTACCATTAGTCAGGGGCTGCTCATATAAATAATTGTAGGTTCACATTATGGGACTATTACAGAGTTTTAAGAAATATGGATGAGAGCTGTACTTTATCTCTTGTGGAAGAATTTACATGAAGTATGAGTAAAACAAGATATGTGTGTGAGAGTATGTGTATTTGTATTTGATGATATGACCATGGAGAAAAAATACTAGGTTATTAACATTCATTATTTAGATGGGAGTAGGGAAGAAGAAGGAAGGTAGAAATCAAGAAAAAAAAAGGGAAAGGAGGAATAAAATATGGAACTAGAAACACAGAGCATACATGAATCTATATTGTTTATGCATTTTTGAAAACATATGTTTATATGTTAAAAGAAATAACAAATGAAAAAAGCAGAAGCTGAATTTGAATAGTGAATGCTCCTCTGTTCTGTGCTGCCCTTTGCCTGTTTACAAGTTGCAGACTCCTTGGTTGCCACCTGATAGCTGTTCCAGCTCAGGGGAAGGTTGCAGGGAAAAGCTCGGAAGGCTGTATCAGAGACTGCACACCACGTCCGTGTCAGCCCAGCGAAGGGCTAGGTGATCAAAGGTTCTTAGTGGAAAAACTCCTAGATCTTTAAAAGAATATTACACAGGATTTATTTTTGCTCTTTTGCTTATATTTTTGGACTTGCCTTGTCTTCAGATGCATTTGTTCTTATAAGGTGCTTATCTCCAGCTCCATGGGACAACTGGAAAGGAGTCATAGACATGGGTTCAAGTCCTGCCTAAGCCACTTATTCTTTTTGCTGTGACTGAGGAAGCCAGTAGCTCTCACACTTGAACACGAGGGAGTACTTGGAGGGCTTGTTAAAGCACAGATTTCCGGGTCTTGCCTCCAGAGTTTCTGATTCTGTGGGTCTGCAGAAAGGCCTGATAATTTGCATTTCTCATAATTTCTGGGTGCCGCTGTGGCTGCTGCTGGTCCAAGGACCATACTTTGGAAACCATTGGATTGAATTATTTAACCTCTTGCAACTTTCTTTTCCTCTTCCATAGGTATAAATGAAAATACTGATAGGCTCAGGTCTGCTGGGATTTGAAGGACCTTATGAATTCAACCCTTTCCCTTTGTACAATGAGGAAACTGAGGCTCAGAGTAATGAGGAGACCAGTGCTTGTTGGCAAAGCCAGGACGGGAGCCCAGGCCCTTTGAGCTGCGGGGCAGCATCTGTAGCACCCTGCCGTTTAAGGCTGTCTGCGTCACAGCCTTACGTGGGGCACACGAGATACTGCTGATCACAGGGTCTCCATGGAACCTATACAAAAAAGGAAAGTTATCATTTATGGGTAACAATAGTATGGAGTCCTAACAGTCGAGAGGGGCAGTTTTGAGAGGACCCAATAAGCAGCATTCTTCTTCCATTGCTAAATTCTAATCCAATAGATGAACATAAAACATTTGGAGGGTGAAAACACCGTTTCATTATTGACAAAGATAGTTTGAAGGATAAAGTTTTTATTTATTGGTGAGGGATTTTTTTTTTTTAATGCTAAGCAAATGAATTAGAATGGGAAATAAAGATTTTTTTCTCCCTAACACTTTTAATGTCAGGCACTGTGTTTGCATGTTCTGTCTCATGTAACCATTTTCATAGGCTGATGAAATAGATCATATTACAGCTGAGTAAACTGAGCCTCAGAAGGATTAAGTGACTTGTCCAAGGAGGAGTTTGGGTTGGAATCAAAAGACAGTACTGTCAACAACTGCCCACACTTAAATTGTGCCAGTGTTTCCTTTGTGAACTTTTACCCTATGCCAGGAAGGATTTATCAGTTGAGATTTGCTTGGGAAGCAGAACCTCTGCGGATCATGTGCACTCAAGGGTTTATTCCTGGGATTAGGTTTTGCGTGGTTGCGGAGTCGAAGTGCTGGGAGGCTGTTGTGTTCGCTGCTGGCGGTGAGCTTGACGTCACTGTGAGTCGGCAGAGCAGGGGGCTAGAAAGACCAACCAGCACTAAAGTGGGGGAGAGAGGTGAGGACAAACTAGAATAATGTCTTTCACTTCCATCCCTTTGCGACGTGGGTGGGTGACCCAGGTGGCTGACACCCAGTCTGGCCTGGGACTCAAGGTAGCTGAAGATGGAGCCCAACCTCCAGCACCCAGGGAAATCCCGTAGGTGAGCGCAGAGGTGCCGGGCGCCCTGCACAGTCCCTCCCAGCAGCTTGCTGCCGTTTTGCTTCCACTTTCCCAGTCTCACCTGAGCTTCTCCGGGGGCCCACCCAAACCCAGGACCAGGCAGGGTGGGGAATAATGAAAACAGTGGTTCCACCTTGGTTGACTGAACATACGAAACCTCCTCCCTCGGTGAAATGATTTCACATAGATTATTTCCTATATCTTCAAAGCAACATGTTAAGGCAGGCGCTCAAGTTTGCAGATGGAGAAACCAAGGTTTAAGAAGCCACACAGCTTATCAAAGGTGCAAACTTGTTTAAGGTACAATCCCAGAAAGGGGCTTCGAACTGGGTCTGAGTGATGTTAAGCCTGGGCCCTCAGCTGCTGCGGGACATTCAACACTGATGCTTCTCCGAGCGCCCCTCTGTGCTGCTCTTACACACACTCAGGTCACTGACATGACCTGAGGCTTCACACCGGACTGCTCCAGGCAGAGTCGGACCGCAGATGCTTTCCTCACCTTTCCTCACTCCCCAGGTCAGAGCTTCCGAAACCCGGGCATTGCTGTCAGAGCACGGGCCTGCTTGGGATGGAACCCGGGCAGCAGGAGCCTCTGGGAAGGTCACCTCCAGCTCTTAGTGGCCACATTTGCTTACCCCATGTGTTCCAGGAAGGCTGTGGTCTCCTGGGACACAGCTCACCTCACAGGGATGGGATTTGTTGGCCTCTGCAAGCGAAGCCGAGGAGAAAGGGGGGAACTGATGTGTAGCCAGTTGGCATGAGAGGCACTAACTAGAGTCTGTGGAGGAGAAAGCCTTCATGTGACATCGTCAGACTCCCAAGTGGCAGCCAGGTATCTTAGTGTTGATTTTTGTTGTAGGAACATTTTCCCTGCCTGTCAGTTCTCCAAATGGAGCCGAAGTCATCTCTGTGGCAGCTGAACCATAGGCATCCCAGTGACTAGGTCAGGGCCGAGGAGAGATCTCCACTCCAAAGCTGGCATAAAAAGGAGAAAAGGAAGGTTTACTCTTATCTGAGAGTCTAGACAAGGAAAAAAAAATTCACATAATGGGATGTTAAATGGAAAATACCCTGCTCCTTTTAGGGCTCCAGCTGAGGCCCCGAAGGCGAGGACGTGGATTGATAAATGCTCGCACCCTCTGCCGAGAGAATTGCCGGTCACATCTATGCAAGTCTCGATAAGATATAGCCACCAGCTCCTGTCACTCTTAACAAGAGCATTTCATTATAGTCTAGAAATTCCTTAAAACCAACCAAACCCAAAACTCCTTTAGGTTAGGTTCTTCGAGAAGCAGAACCGAGGCAAAGATCCATGTACAAGCGATTTATTAAGGAAGTGCTCTGGGGAGAAATCAGCGAGGGAGTGGGCAGATGGACAGGGAAGAGGCAGACTGCGGGAGGGGGCTATTGTGGCTGAGGTCCTTGGGTCAGGCTGATACCTGCTGAGCTGTGGGATGTAAATTACACCTCAGCATTTGCTCTCTCTTGAGGCAGAAGAGCTGGGCTTTTGTTCTCCCACACAGGGCCTACTCTTAGTTGTCAGATGCCAGCATTGGAGGCCAGGCATTGCGGAGCTGAGGGATAAGCTGATAAAAACAGAGCTCAAGGGACTTAGATGCAGAAGCAGCATCAGTGTTTTTCTACAGAAGGTATTTGCAGAGTAGAAGGTGCTTGCTCTTCCCATCTGAGTCCTTCAAGCCAAAAGAGGGGGCCCTAAGAGAACCACTCATGGAAATCGGGGGTGTCTGCATGCAGAGGGGCTGGCTCCTTTCCCATCACTGCCCTAGTCTCATGGGATGCTTACTGAGCTGGAGGAGCTCCTTGGCTCACCTAATGATGCCCTGGGCCAGCGCAGAGTGTGGTGAGGGTTCTGTGAACAACGTGATTTGTGTCTCCTAGACTTGGGCGGGCATCAAGGCTGGAGAAGCCAGAAAACAGCAGCAGCTCATGAGGATATGGCGAAGAGTCAGGTCTGAAGTTGACCATCTCCATGGTGGAGGCTGGGTGTGATGGTTAAGGGTACAGATCCTGGAACTAGACCAGTCAAGTTCGGAATCTTGGCTCTGCCAGTTACTACTGTATAACCTTGGACGTGTCCTCACCTCTTGTGTCTTACTTACCTCTTCAGTAAAGTGAGGATAATGGTCCTGATGGGGTTGTTGTGAGTATTAACAACAGTGCTGGCATATGGTGATCGACTATAAATATGACATTATAACATACTCCATTATTATATTATAATATACACAATATATTACACATTACATGTGTTTACATAGGTATAATATACATACATGTAACACGTACTGTAACACAGCACATATATTCGTGTAATTATATATTTATATATAATATAGAATGCATTGATTATATTATATGCACATTACATCTATTCACACATGTTACATTATATAATTAATGTTATATACATATAATATACTGCTATGTATATCTCATATATCTTAGATATTACTAAGTGATTTCTCAAAGTCATTCTGTAATGGCGGACCTGGAGTTCACACCAGGCCTCTGACTCTGTAACCTACGGTCTCCGGCACTTTGCCATACCGACTTTGAATACACATTGTACTCTAAAGGATAAACTAGTGAGCTTTGAGGTCAGCCAGGCTAGATCTAAATCCCAACCCTGCTGTTACTATTAGCCACGTGACTTTGGAAAATTTTTGAATCTTTCCAAGAGTAGAATAATATTCCCTTTATTGAATTGTTGGGATTAGACTGAGGTAACATGTAAAGTACGTGGCAGAGTGCCCAGCGCAGAGTGCATACTCAATAAATTACGATTGTGTTGTTTCCCCAGGCCTGTTTCTGGCTCTGCGACCTGCCCCGCATTCATTCTGAGTTTTGGCTTTCTGTGCACGTAGAGGAGCTGCAGGCTTGTGGTGGGGAGAAGGGGTAAAAGAGAGGCGGCAAAGCACAGGCACACTGACTGTGCATTAGTGCCTTGGGACTTTAAATATTAGTTATTTGACTTTCCTTTTGTGTTTTATTTATTTTCTACACAATGTCATGAGGCCCTGAGTTAGGTTTTGAAATGAATGAATCATCCCATCATCCTTGAGGACTGCATCAGGGTCAGAAAGTATTATCCATGAGAAACTGACCAACAGAGAGGCTACATGATTGGTTCAAGGTCACAAAGTCAGAAGTAATATTTGTGATCAGTGTGCCGGGCCTCACCTATTGCTGCATCCCCAGGTTATAGGGCGCTGGTTACGTCAGGACATGGGTGATGGTATCTTTATAAACATGGAAGAAACAGGGAAAGAAACCTGGTTGGTTGCTCACCTACTATGTGCTATATGCTAGGCATTTTATATCAGGATGTTGTCAAATTCTCGCAACAACTGTATGAACCAACACGTGAATCATGTTGGAACTACAGTCCCAGTTTGTAGGTGAGTCGGCTGCGACCCATACTGGAGTTGGAACTAGTCTTTCTGATTCTGGAATTTGTGTTGTTTTCAGGTCAAGATGCTCCTGAATGTTTAGTTCTTGCTTCTATTTCACAACGATCCTGAAGGTCAGTGGGGATTCCTCTAGAGCAGCTCTCTCTATTTAAAATCAATGTTCCTCCCCTCCCCCACATCTATTCTGTAGCCGTAGGATGCCCCCACTTGATTGCTTCTTGCACTCCCTTTATCCTACCTTCAACCTGAGAACCAAAGAAGCCCGAGTGATGTTTTCCGGAAACGACCAACCCTATGCAACCTCAGAAGTCCTCAGAGGGTGGCTTTGGCTGTGCAGTGCAATTCATGTCTACAAATATTTACTGAATCCTTGCTTAGGCCAACACCTGTTAGATTCATCCATTCATTTCTGGAACCTGCCAAAACCAATAGCTCTGTTCTAGGACCATTCAAAGTCACACACATTTTAATAATAATTATAATAAAATAATTACCATGTAGCAAATACAGTGGTTCATACATATCTCATTTGACTCTTTAGAAAACCCCAGGAGATATAGCTCTATTTTCCTAATTTTAAAGATGAAGAAACTGGGAGTCAGAGAAATCAGATTAATTGTGTAGAACACGTGTCTAGTAAGAAGAAAAGCTAGGATTTGACTATAGGCATTTTGGTTCCAAAATCTTTCCCTTTAATAATTTACTTTCTTGTGTAATTAGCTTTTGCTGGGTAACAAACTATTCTACAGCTAAGAGGCTCCAAACAGTAACCATTTTATTTAGCTGAGGGTTTTGCGCATCAGCTGGGAAGTTTTTCTGGTTTTGGCCATGTCTGCAGATTTCCGCTGCTCCCTCTCATGTGTTTGTGGTCAGCTGGTGGTTTGCTGGGAACTGGATCATCTAGGAAGTTCTTAGTTACCTCTGAAGGTTACTGGCCTTTGGCTGAGCTCCCTGGTTCTCCTCTACCCAGCCTCTCATCACTCAGCAGCTGCCCTGGGCTTGTTTGCATGGTGGTGTTCGGGTTCTAAGCACAACAAAAGAGCAAGCCCCAATGCACCATCACTTGATGAGTCTCTGCTCACCCCCTCCCCCACTTCCTGTTAGTTAGCAGTATGCTGTTGGCCAAAGCAAGTCACATGGCCAATCAACCCACATTCAGGGATGGAGAATTAGACTCCACCCCTTGGTGGGAGAGGAGATATTCGCAGCCAGTTCTGCAGTCTACCACACTTATTTTCTACAAGGTCACTCAGTCTGGTGAGGTAGCAAGACATGCAAACAGATAAGTGAAAAGATATTTTGAGAAATGCTTATAGATATGGAGGCTGTCTGTTTCACTGGCTTCTAAAATGCTCTGGGCAACACGGAGCTTGGGAGCTTTCTTTGTGAAAAGAGCCAGTGCAGGTCTTGGACCGCCTGAACCCTAGGACAGTTTAGTTCGGAGAAGCTATTCGAGGGCTGCGGGGACCTAGCCCTAGAAACCCTTCAGGTTTTTCTGATAAGACCTTTTGTTACCTCTGTATCACTGCCCCACAGCCTCCCACCAAGGACCTGGCACAGCTGGAAGCTCGGCTGGGCGTCCGTTTCAGGAAACTCAAAATGAACTTTGTGTCCAGAAAGTGCCACACATGGCTCATGTCGTTGACAACTACTTTAGGTCCTTACAGTCCCAGATACAGCCTAGCTGTCTTTTGTCCTGTTTGGAAAAATGTCCTTCATATACTCATGGCTTCAAGAGGCAGTTTATTCCAGCTTATCTGGGCATGTTTTAGGGGCGGGTGAGTAAGGGTGGGTAGGTGAGTGGGGCACACAATGGGGAGCTCCTTGAAGCCTCAGGCGGGGATGGAGCCCTGACTGTTCCCCATTCGAATCCATTTCCACTTGTCACTTCCCTTCCACTATCAGTGGAGGCAGAATAGTGTGAGTAAGGGTGTGGACGCTGAGCAAGACTGGGCCCAAATCCTGGCTCCAGTCCTCAATCACTGTGTAATTGGCATAAATTACTCAAGTATTTTGTGTCTCAGTCTCTTAATTGCTAAAACGAAGATAATAAAAGTAACAACACATAGAGCTATTGTGAGGATTGAGCTAATGTGTAAGCACTTTAGTGGTTAGACGCCATTGATACATAGTAAACTCTGTACCTGGCATATAGGTCCACGCACTTTATACACATCCATTCAGTGGGGCTACAAATGATTTTAATAGAGTCATTGATTGCCACTGTGTAAAAGGTCATACTTGGCTAAACGTGGGAAAATATCAGCTGTAACTTAATTTGCTTAATAAACCCATTTAAGTTCTCAGAAGATGCAAAACATATGTCTAATCCACAAGAAAGAGGCAAGAGCCCTCAGAAGGGATACATTAGGAGAGTCGTGTGGAATTATATAAATGTGATAGACAATTATTAGAAAAAATGAAACTTAGACAGATGTGCCCTTAATTGAACAAAAATCAGTGGAAGGCATGATAGGAAACGATAGCCAAAAAAAAGAAAAAAATACACAAAAGGGACCATACCCAATGTTTTATATACAAAATGTGTTGCATCCTTTAAACACTGAGGATATATATATAAATATATATATTAATATATATATAAATATATATATATATGATATAAATGAGGAAACACCTCGGATAAATTGATAAAAGCTCCTTGAACAGTGCGGAAAAAAAAGAAACCTAAAAGAATATGACCTTTCTGAAAATGGGCTGAGCCTGTTATTTTAGTTTTGAAGTGCTAGTTTGTTATTAAGAATTTTAGGCCAATGTATCCTTATGACTGGGAATGCTTTCAGGTGAACCAGTCTTCTTATTTCTCAATCTCTCAAATATGTCCCCGCCTCTCTGTCCACATCACCATTCTCTGTGTTAAAAATGCTCATTATTCTTAGAGCAATAGTGTGCATGTGGCTTCCTCACCCATTTTCTGTTTTCGTCATTGTAAAAGGGTGATTTTTTTGATTGTTTGAAATATATTCTTTTTTAATTTTGATTTTGTATTGTTATTCAATTACAGTTGTGTGCCTTTTCTCCCCATCCCTCCACCCCACCTGAACCCCCCTCCCTCCCCCACCCTCCCCCTTGATTTTGTCCATGTGTCTAAAAGGGTGATTTTTTTAAAAGTGTAAGATTGATAGGTGACTACTTCTCTTAAACTCTTGTAGTGCTTTCCCATCACCTTCATACCATGTCTGCCTCCTGAGCTCAGCAAAACTTTCTGTGATTTGTCTTTGCCAATTTTCTGTTCTCTTGGCCTGTCTCTTTCCTACATGCAACATCAGTCCAACCACGATGAACTGTCATACTTCTACTTCCACTAAAGAAAGACAAACTGCATACTTCGAGGGGGAGTTTAAAATGCACCAGATCCTGGATAAATTACAAAAAATACATATTGTGTAAATGCATTGCTGGACTCCAAGGGTAAAGCAAAAGAAAAAAAAAAGTGGGTTAAAACCTGAAGAATGAATGGTTATCTTGACATAATTAATAACGGCAATTCTGTTTCATTCTCAAATGTGTTTTTGTCTGGACAATAAACTGTCTGATCCTTTATTAATAGGCTATAGTATAACCAGCTGTTTCATAATCAAAGCTCCGGTTTCAGATCAATGGGTTCTTACTGTACTTCTCTTTACCTTCTCTTCCCATCCAATTTCATATTTATAGGTTTCTTACTTCTATTACTCTACTTCTGGCACCAATTTCTGTATCAGTTAAGAAACAATGTTAAAACTCATGCTGCCTTAAATAGTAATGCAGATTTATTGATTTATACAATAGGAAAATCCAGACACTAGTCTGACTGATCTAGCAATTTAATGCTGCTATTGCAGATCCAATTTGCTTCTTTTTTTTCATTCTGACCTTTACTGTGTAAGCTTCATCCCAGACTGTGCATCCCTCCTGATGTTAAAAAGGCTGCAGCTGTTCCAGGCTTGGCATCTATACACCAGGCCCTACCAGCATTCCAAGCAAGAATCCTGAAACACATCTCAATAGACTTGTTTAGGTCACATGTACCCTCCCCCAATCCAATAATTTCCTCCAGGATAATGAAGTGTGCCGATTGGTTTAAATACATTGGTACTTCTTGGCTGGGATGGAGTCGAAATTTCCTGAAGTACCTGAGCTCCATAGAGGTCTAATTAGGTAGAGGGAAGAGGAAGGGATACTGAATCAACAATTAGCAAGCCTGCAGTCCATGATAGAAATCTTGGTGTGCCTAGTGAACAAACCCAGCCGAATTATTGGAGCCCCCAACTTGACATTCATCGTGGTCACACTGAAGAACTTTTGGGTTTGTAGCTATGTGGCCCAAGAGAGGAGTTCAAGAGCATTCATTCTGTTCCTGAAGCCAAACAGATCTGAGTCTCGAACCTGGGTATGAACCTCTAAACTGGCTTAGAATCTTGGCCAAAATAATTACTTTTTTGATCCCCATTTTTTCTTATCTGCAAGTTGGGGGTGATTTTCCTACCTTACTCAGTTTTGTGAGCAATAAATGAGATCATGCATATAAAGTACCCAGTATAGTTCATGGCAGAGAGTAGATAAGTTGCCTTTTAGTTTATAGTCACTACATTGATCCTGAAATTATCAGCATTAATGACTTTCCCTTGGGCCATTTAGCCTACCTGCCAAGCTGTGGCTGCACCTTTGCATCCTTACAGAGGAGGTGGATGTAGGCTGTGAAACAACTTTGTTTCTTATTCTCAGCATCTCTTTGAATAGCTGGGAAAACTTGATTTCTTAGAATTTCTAATAAATATAAATGTATTTTAATATTAGTAATCAACATGGAACAGCTCCCCGAATCTTGCTGACCTGGAGTAATTTTTCTCTCCTCCTGGGAATCTTCACCCATTGTGTTTGGCCTGAGTGTTGATCCCATCCTGATGTGTCAGGAAACTGTAGCTGTCTCTTCACTTCTCACCAAGTCCAAAAGCTATTTTGCTCCAGGGGATCCCATTAGCTCATTTGAATTAAGTTTCCAGACTGTAAGCCAAGCATCTCAAGGTCGTAAGGCCGTGGAGCCTCAGCAAACTATCAGACTCATTTTTTTCTCTTTGAAACATTTCAACATTTATTGAATTACTTCTGTATGCATACAAGGGTAATAAGTATAATTCTTTTTGTCATCTTCATAACTGGCAACAAAACTGTTCTTTTCTGACTTGAACTTTACTTTTTACTTATCCTTTAATTTTTTTTATGTAACTAATTTTTAAAATTACAATTTACATTCAATAGCATTTTGATTTAGTTGCTGTTGTGCAGCAGAGTGGTTAGCCAGTCATATGATTCATTTTCGATTCCTGCTTTCAACACCCGTCCCTGACAATGTGACAACGCTTCTGTTCAGTGCTACCCTTTTCCCCCAACCCGACATCAGCTGATTGGTCACCTCTGCCTTGCAGGAAGTAACAGCATCAACAATGCTACATAAACCCCTCCACACAGTCAAGACCATGAATAATTCATCAGCTTGCAGTGGCCCTCTCTACCCCTGGTGGTCTTACCATGGGTTACAAGTGACTCAATTCAGGGGAAGCCCTCAACCCAGGGTAATTAGTCTTCCTTCAGCTCCACTGAATTAGCACTCCTATTTTATCGTGCCCTTGGGTTACAGGGGCTATTCAGTTATAAAACAAGCAAATGATTGCTGAAGGCCTCCCGCAGGTTATTCTGAAGCCCCTGCCACTAAATGAATGAGGTTTAAGTCATCAGGGAAGTTTAGTCTGTGGCTTTATGATGGGGGGTGTTTGTTATTTTAGTTTTTAAAGGTGAAAATAGATTTATGTTTCTTTCTGATCATAAAGGTCATAAAAACGAGTGTTTGCATATCAAACAATACAGAACATTATAATGAAGACAGCAGAAGTAACCTTAAATCCCACACTCAGACGCTCATTTTGCATTTTTGTGCCATTTAATGCAATCATTAGCATTTTGCTGCATGTGGTCCAGACCTCTTTCTCCTTTTTTTCTTTCATTTTACATAAACTGAATCATATTATAAGAGTGATTTAATAATCACTGAGTATATCTTTTATGCTCCTATGTATAGCTCTATATCATTGTTTTTATGACTAAGTGGCACTGGGCAGCCTTCCTTTAGCCAATCCCTGCTGATGACCACAGAGTTGCTTCCCAATTGTTCCTGTTAGTAACGCACTGCAGTGGACAACCTTAAGCACACCTGCATACCTGTCAGCTTATCTCCTTAGGATATATTTCTAACAGTGGAATTGCTGCGCACATCAGAAGGCTTTGATTCATATGGCTAAGCTGCTCCTCAAAGGTATTGCAATTTACCTGTTGCCTAATCACACCTGAAAGCAGGCCAAAATGTCTGTCAAAAGAAACTCATTGAGGAGATGGGCGTCCAGGTCCTAAAAACAAGCAAACTAGCACGGGCTCCGGGCAACAGACTCCAGGTGTGAACCTTAGAGATCTGTCGAAGAAGGAACCCAGATGGTGGAATTCAGGAACAAACAAAGCAAAGTATGAGAAGTCCTGGGGGACTGAAGGCTACCTTGGGTGGTGAGAGTAGGAGGTGAGTGCCTGTGGCTAAGGGAAGCCAGAGGGAAATTATTAGGGATTAGTTCTCCCCTCTCTCCCCACTGCCTTAGGACAAATGGATGCCTAAGTCTTTAAGCATTAGGCTACCAGTACAAGTGACTGCTTTATTGGGATGATGGGGTTGATGGAAATTTGTGTGAACTAACCATCCTTGGGCATCAACTGCCACCCCCACTCCCAAGACCCCAGGGGCTACTATTTGGCAAACAGGGGATATGCTGCCTCCCGTGCTGCTTCTCCTTAAATAAGAGTTTAAATGTTGGAAACCTGGCCAGAGAAGTTAGCTGACGAAGTGGCAACAAGTAGGAGTGGTGGTTCCAGGGCAGTGTTCTCGGCAGTGAAACCTAGCTCCTCCCTCTCTTTAATCTTTGTGGTAGGGACAAAGACAGGGCCTGGCCTCCAGACCTTCTTCAGTGTGCAGGGCCACAAAGGCTGGCTATGACCCCTAGGGAACGTGAGCTCACAAGCCAGAATAACCAAACACCAGAGGAGTGCAATTTTCCCAGAAGAGAGATAATACAAAATTGGTTAGCATTTACCATCTGAAGCCAAAGTATTGGAACAGATGGGAAGATAATTTAACATGAGTAATATACCTAAGGAATAAGGAAGGTATTTGCAATCTTCTAAAACAGAACCAAGTAAAAATATTAGAGTTGAAAAATATAATAGTTGAGAAAAGGGAAGCTTTCACTTCCTTTTACAGCAGAACATGAGTATGTATGGTTATGTTCTAAAGAGTTTAAGGAGTGGGGAGAAGATGTGCCCTGGCGTAGAGCACCCAGGTGCCACAGTGGTTATGAATCCTTCTGCTGCTTTGTTGCTGGTCAGCTTAGACAAGGTGGGACCCAACAAACCTGGAATTGTCTTCTGGAGGGCAGGTCTCTTGTAGTACAGGCTTCCCCCATGAGGTGGGTGTTCTAGGAACCCAACTGTATCAGTGTACTGGCTGGTGTTGTTGTGAGAGGCTGTGTTCGGCTTCAGTGAATTTTCCTGAAGACTCTTTCAACACCTTTGCCCATTTCATGATGGGTGATTTATGAGCGCGCCTGCCCCCACCATGCTGAATGTTCAGCAGTTTTTGACCAAAAATGGCATGACCCTCGTGACCCACCCTCCCTATTCACTTGATCTTGCCCTGAGAGACTTCTTTTTGTTCCTCCAGATGAAAAAAGTCCTAAAAAAGAAGCGTTTGGCTGACATGGATGAGGTGAAACAAAAAGTGACAGAAGCACTAACAGGCATCACAATCAATGAGTGCACACACTGGAGCAGTGGAGAAAAGTCTCCATAGGTGTATGGCATCAAATGGAGAGTCCTTTGGAGCTGACTGAAGTTTAAACATGTAAGAATAACTACACAAGTTTTTATAAATAAATTCCGGTTTATTTGCATCCCTCCTTGTATACCCCTAAGTTAGAGGTATTCTTAAGTGAGTCAAATACAGTCTTGGCTGAGATTGGAGACAAATTGAATTGTCTTATTCTCTTTCCTCTATTGAATTTATTATTAATACCTCATAATTTTACCTTATTTAGATATGCTTTTCACCCGTAATTGTTTTATACATGTTTTGTTTCCATTAACTCACTGGAAAGCAGGATAACACCCATCTTATCTTTCCCTGGGCTTGTGTATTCCATGCAGTCAACTAACGTTTATTTGGTGAATGAGTGAGTGCCTACCTATCAAGATAGTAGCTGGTAAAGATTAAAAGAAAATAAAACATGGCCTTTGCCTTTATGAGATTATAATGTAGAGCTGGAGATAAACACACACATGAATATATCATGATGATGTGGTCAAGGTCACACAGCTGGCTACTGGCAAGGTTAGGACTCAAATGTGGGATATTTTGACCATTAGACTCTGCTCTTTCCCGGTGAACAGTGCATTGTATGTGTGACTGTTTCATAAAAGATGTATACATTTATTTATTTCCAGGAACGTGTAACTCAGGAGCAGAAGCCTAAACATGTTTATTGCTTATCTTACCAACTGCAGCTCTCCACGAGCTCATAAAGCCCTGTGTTAGCAGTCTTTCAAAGTTATGTGCACACAGAGAAAGAGTTATTTCACTGCAGGAGTTTCAGAACCAGTGGAGTGAACTTTGAATTCCTGGAACACAAAGTACTCGGAAAAGCCCCTGTACAGTAACGATAACTTGAGTCCAAGGTCATACACAACTCAGCTGCAAAGTTTTAATAAAGTCTTATTATATTCATCGGCTATTCATGGTAGGTGAATTTCTACAGATTGGCGATTGTTAATGTTTTGCAATTTGGGAGGGGTTACTTCTGATAGAAGAAGATACTCTCCTAGTTTGAGATTTGGGAAAAACTAGGGAATATTGGTCCCTGCTGTTTTCTTGTTGCTTCACTTTGATGTGAATTCCCTAAAGCAAGTAGCTTCGTAGGATATTGCTAGCCTCCCCCGACCCCAACTTTTCAGCATATCCCAAAATATTTGAAACACAAGACAGTCTTACTTCAATGTCATATTAAATGTAACACGTGGCACTGGTAACATAAAATTCATAGCATGTCTGGTTCTCTCTTTTCTCAGGCCTTTCATACATACTCTTCTCTGACTGGAGTTGTCTTTTTCCCATTAACTACCCCTTTGGCTAGCTGCTCATCTCATCCTTCAGGTCTCAGTTTAGATGCCACCTACCATCCCAACATTGTTCTCAAGCTTGATGCCCATTCATTCATTCATTCATTCATTCAACACATTTATGGGCATGTCACCTGTTATATGCCAGACACCCTTACTGCTAGAATACAATAACGAGCAAAAGCAGGAGATATTTTAGCGCTTTTAAAGCTTATAGTAAGGAGAAGGAACAAGATCTTATGCAGGCGATAACTACATGAAAACGTAAAAGTGCAACTGTAAAGGAACCATGAGGAGGAGGTGCCCCATGCTATTAGAAAGAATTAGACTCTAACTTAGATTGTATAGGCAGAACTTTCAGGAAGAGGTGAGACCAGTATCTTGTTTTTCACCTTCATGGCTATTATGGGCTGAATTGTATCCCCCCCCCCCAATTCATATGCTGGAATTCTAACCCCTACTACCTCATAATGTGACTGACTGTACTTGGAGATAGGGCCTTTAAAGAGGTGATTATGGTAAAATGAGGTCATATGAGTGAACCCTAATCCAGTGTGACTGGTGTCCTTATAAGAAGAGATTACGACACAGACAATTCATAAGGAAATGACCAAGTGACAACATAGTGAGAAGGTCAACAACAGAGGCCTCAAAGAGCTAAACCTGTTGACACCTTGATCTTGGACTTACATCCTCTATGAACTATGAGAAAATACATAAAATACACTTTTTGTTGTATTAGCTACCCAGTCTGTGATATTTTATAATGGCAGCCCAGATAACAAATACAGTGGCACTTAGAATTTTTTATTTTATTTATTTGTTGTTTGATTTGTCTGTTTCCTCACTGGCTTAAGAGAATTAAATCTGTCTTGCTCACTGTTGTATTTCAGCATATGGTGCAGTGCTGAGCATAATATTTGCTCAATAAATATTGTTGCATGCTGATGAAAACCGCTAAGTGTGTATCTATGATATTGTCCTTGAGAATTTGTGGTTGACATTAGACTTTGTTTTATTTTATGTATTTGTTTTTTGGGTTGACATTGGGTTCTTCCTTCCTCCACCCACATGGAGACTGCATTCCGCCTGAGGAATGACGCGGTATGTGCTTCACTTGGTTATGCTGTCTGAATTGCCTAAAACTCAAAGAAAAGTACTCACTTTATGTCTTCTTGGAGAAAAAACATCAGGATAAATCTCTATCAGGGTGAATTATTCATTTCTTTTCCAGTGTTTGTATATAGCACATTCTAAATGTTCTGATTCGACAAATTCTCTGAGTCATCTAAACATCTGATAGATCCCAATGCAAGTGTGGTTTGCTCACCTGTGCCAGCTCCTCCCTCAGGTAGGGCTATTGTCTGCTCTACTCGTTTCACTTTCTAGGAGGCCACAGGCCACGTAAGTGTCTCCAGCTGTCACATTACTTTCATCTTGGGGGTTTGCTTACAGTTTTCACGCAGAAGAAGGAAACATTTCTTTTCCCTGGAGAATACTATATTCCATCCCCAACTTTTCCTTCCAGATCTCTTGAGTAATTAATATTTTGGGTTCTGAAATCTGTCCCTTATTAGGGGCATGAATTTGATAAGTGGTGTGTAATCTCTTTAAGCTTAAATTTTCTTCTCTTCAAAAGGAAGCAATAATTTTATGAGTTAAGAGAGATGTTTTACCTAGCAAACTCTTAATACATTTAACAAATGCTGATGATGTTTTGGCTTATTTTATCAAAAAATTTTTGTCATGGAATAGTTCAAACATCTCCGTCCTATATAGAGAGAGTATAATAAAACCACAGGCACCTGTCATTCACATGGCTAGTCTTGGTCCACATTCACCTTCATATGCTGATGTATTTACTGTAGACAGAGAATTGTTTTGTCTTCTTTAGAAGCCCTTTTATCCTATAATTAATCCCAAAGAACCTTTTGCTATGGTTCTCCAACAATATTTGGATTTAAGATTTCTGTGTCTTGTTTATTTTACTCTTGAACTTAATATGTAAAGACAATAAATCTTCATTCATTGAGAGAAATTGGAGGAAAGATGTTGGAATCTAATTTAGTAAGTACTTAACAGCTATTTACAGACAATTGTAGCTTTATTATTTTTAAAGCCTTATAGTAACTCAAACTAAACTAACTGCTGAGAAGCCAAGGTTTTATGGGATCTATTTTGATGACTGTTAGATATGTAAAGAAATACCTTAATTGTTTATAAATAAAAGCTTGTGAATAGCTTGTTTTCCTTAAATGAGGAGGTTAAGTATTTTCCTTGGAAGTTATGTTGTAGGGAAATGTTGCCATCTCAAGTTGTCAGAACCAATGGTGGGTCAGGATAAAATTGTCTTTCATTCACCTAACAGTTATGGAAACAGTTAAAATAATTGCTATCATCTGTTGAGTATCTACCACATGTCAGGGCTTGACATAATCTTTCTTCATTTAAATTTTCACAACAGTTTTCTTTAGGAATTATCCTGATTTTGCAAATGCAGTAAATCAAACTCATAGAGGTTAAGTGACTTGCCCAAGTTTATACAGCTAAGAGGAAGAACTAGAATTTGAATGAGTTCTCACTAACTTCATGGCCTATGTCCTTTCCTCTATTCTTGCTTCAATCCAATAATATAGGCAAACTCACAGGTAGCTATCATCAAATGTAGTGAGAGTTCTGGGAGAGGTAAGTGTGGAGGGTTATTGGACCCTTGGGGAAGGCAGTGCAGGGTACCACTGAGAATGGGGATGCTGGCAAAGGCTTCCCAGAGGGAAGGCTGATGAGACTGGAGGGGTGATTAAAAACATTAATTTCAAGGCACGAGCAGATTTGGTTTCTGGTAAGAATGGGCCTCCTGGTTTGCTATGTCCTTATATGTTCGAAAGGTTGAGGGAAGTCTTCTGGGGCCTCTTGTATCAGGTCACTAATCCCATTTGTGAGGGCTCTCCTTCAGGATCTAACGGCCTCACAAAGGCCTCATCCAGATAGCATCACGCTTGTGATGAGTGTTCAACATATGAGCTTTCGGGGACTACAAACATTCTGTCTATAGCACCTAGACAGAATTGTGAGAATATTCTAACCAGAACTCGAATCAATGATGGTCCACAGTTTTCAATTTGAACGCTAACTTCAATCACTTGTTGTGGCTCAGTGTTAGAGTAATATGTTGAGAAGGATTCTGAGATCACATCTAGGACCTGTTACGAGGGGGATTACTATGATCAATTATTAAAGTCTCTTCTGGAATGGGAGGTGGGAGGATGGCAGGTGAGTCCCACGTGAACTATTTTGTTTTCCATAAAGAGGACTGTAATGGCAACTATATAACATTAGCTGTGCTCATTTGTTTGGCATGTTTATCTTGTTACACCAGAAGTGAGTCCTGGTGAGTACTTCTCTGGCCTGTTTGTCTTTTCTCCCCAGCAACAAGCACAACCTTTCATCATGTAGTAACCCTCTGCTTTTGCTGAATAAATGAAAAGAAAGATTTTGCTTTCTTTCCTCTCATTTTCTTAAGGTGAGTTACTCTTTCTCTACCTTTAGTTTGCACAACCCCAAATGTTGACTTCACCTAGAGAAATGGTTATCCAACATTTTTAGTGCAGAAACTTGAACCCTGATGAAGTGTCATTCTAATACTAGCTGTGCAGAAACAGAGAGTTCCTGTTTTTGGTAGAAGTGGGTGGGGGATGCTCCCAAGCCTGGCCATCCTGGGATCCCCAGCCTTGTTGCTTCCGGAACTGCCAGGAGTCAGAGTAGTGGTACTCAGAGTGTGATCTGTGAACTGGCAGCATCAGCATCACCTGGGAACTTAAGAAAGCAAAACCTCCTCCCTACGCTAGATCTACTGAATCGAACTCTTTGGGAACGGGAACAAGTGGCCTGTGTTTTAATAAGCCCTCAGATAATTCTCAGACCTGCAAAAGTTTGAGAAGCCCTGCACGACTTCATTCCGGGCACAGTTACAACCTCCCTGTGCAGGGAGGAAGGTCACTGGCTCCTTATGATGCTACTTTTCATTAGTTCATTGTAAAAACATTGTGTCGTCCGGTGCTATTAAACCACAGGGCTAGAACGCGCCCAGTGGCTACGAGATGCGTAATTAAATTTGGTCGCGGTGTAAGAATTGGCCAGAGCTGAAAGTGCAGGCGCGCAGGCGCGCAGGCGCAGCGCTGCACCAGGCGGGCTGCGGGCAGGCGCGCAAGCTCTGGAAGGAAACACGGAAGCGGAAGCAGAAGCGGAATGTCCTGTGCTCAGAGGCGGTCACTGCTTAGAGAGGTGACTTTGGGGACTGTGAGCCTCAGCGAGCTGAGCTGCAGCAGGTGAAGGATGCACTTGCGTGCGGAAAGGGAAGTTAACCTCACGGCATCTAATTCTTTTCCTGGGAGCCTTTCAGACGGGGCCGGGACTTCTTTCCAAAGTTCTTTGATACAAACATCGTCACTGTGAGGCCTCCTTAGAGGTCAGTCTAGCCATAAAAGTGACGAGCATTCAGTTTGAATTCAGAGAGCTCTGCTATCGCATTGGAGATGAGACGTTGCAGGAGGCAGTGAGGGAAGTGAGAAATGATGTATGTTCCCCGCCTGGGAAGAACGGTGGACTAGTGCTCATGTTTACATCCACAGTGGCTTCTTCATTCCAGTAGGTCTTCACTCTTGGAAGCCAGAGCTCTGCTGTAGCCGTGGATCCAAAGAGGAAAGGAAGACCTTCAGTTGCTACCAGACTATAGTAAAGCCATAGAAGGAATAAAAAGCACTTGCTTCAGCAATTGGAGCCCAGCGAGCTTTTGTGGGGGAAGTTGTGGATGGCAAATTCACAGCCAAGATGGGTCCTGAAGTGTGTTATTTGCTTGAGACCCCGGCTCTGGGTGCACACCGCTATCTGACTGACGGCCATATGGAGCTAGTGGAAGCTTTTATGGAGACCCCTCACCAGGTGTGTTACCAGTTTAAGATTGGGCTGAGCCCAGACCTTGCGTATTTCAGCATTAGCCCCAAAGCTAGCCGTAAGGATATGCAGATCTGACCTGAAGACAATTTCAATCTGCTATGACCAGAGACATTGGAGAGCCTGCCTTACCTATATTGGTTCAGTGGAGGTAAGAAAACCAGGATTGGGGATGGGCCAGGGATGCTGCAGTGCTTCAGCAAGTAAGCCAGCATTCATCCAGGTGGCTCTTCTTCCATCGATAGTATTCGGAATCCAATCCCAAGGGACCAGATGGAAAGTCGTTTTTCTGAGAGAAACTCTTAGTACATATATCTTATGTTTTCTGATAATGTGAACTTCCTCAGTCTTGACAAATAAGTATTTAACACAGAGGGTCACCCCCTGCCCATCTGGACTTCAGTTTAAAAGGCTCAGCACAGCTCTTAGTTACGACTTTTCGGATTGGACGTTGCGTATGGTATTTATTTTTTGAGGATTAGAGGCTGGCAAGGCAGTTGCTTATGAATAAAATTAGTCATCCTTTGGCTTTTAGCCACAGCATGTGCAGCCCAGCTGGCTACTGTGAGCCAGACAAGTTTCAGCTTTGGACTGAGGATGGCAAGTCCGACGGGACAGCTGGGGTCCAGGGCACCTTGGAGGGCCAGACACTGACGGGCTTCTCAGGGTAGGTGCTAGTTGGTTTGGAATTTGTCTTCATGCATTTCTTCAGGTGGTCATTCAGGTTGGCTCTGGGTTTGTTTCTGTGTCTGTGCTTTCTAAATCAGGACCACTGTGGGGAAGAAAAAAGAAAAAAGCCAGTTAATTTTTGGTTTATGGGAAAAACGAACAAAATTCTATCAATAACACAAAATCCTGCCAAATAGCTTGATTTGTGTGTTCAGGTAGCTCCTTTGAGAGGAAGCTGCACCGCTGTTGGGAGAGGTTTACCGTGAGTGGCAGAGTTACGGGACTGTGGTAATGGAGGCTAATGGGGAAGGCAGAGACAGACTACATGTGCCCCATGGAAGGACATGGCTCCTGTTGAGCTTGGTCAGCTTGTCATTTAACAAGATACTAAGGAAAAAATAATTGGGTCTAATTCTGGTGACACTTTCCAGTGTCATTCTCACTATTAATTGAGTTGTCATACTGTGCCCAGCAAAGTTTTAACAGAGCGAAGCATGGCGAATTTGTAGACGCAGCAGGTTGTTTATTGGGGCTGCACAGTCTGGCTTCTGCGACGCGCGTGGAATGATGGACTGTCAGCTTTACATCCACCCTCCCGCTGGGCTCGCTCAGCTGTGTAGAAGAGCCCAGGCAGGTGACTGACTATGGGCAGTAAGTAAAAGGAGCAGCCTAAAACCCCATGCAGATTAATAGAGAAAAAAGATGTTTCGGAATGATTTTTTTAGTTACAGAGATACTGTTTTAGAACAGAAGAGAGGCATTGTAGGGTAATGCGTAAGGGTTCAGATTCTGGAGTCGGTGACATCTGGTGTGCTAGCCTGAATTATTCTGAAGATATTCTTCCCCCATTGCCCTGCAGAGTGGTACACGTGCCTTCTGCACTGACATTGAGCTTAGTTAGCCATGTGACCTGCTATGGGATGTTAGCAAATGTGATGGGAGCAGAGGCTTGAAATGTGCAGGTGTGGTTGGGCCTGCCCCCTTGTGCACTGGTTGTCTGTCACAGGAAGGACACGGGCCTGGTAGCAGCTCTCCTTTCAGCCTGGGGTCCAGAGATACATGGAGCAGACCTGCAGTTTGCACACTGGAGTGAAGCCACCCAGCCGAGCAGAGCTTATCAGCTGAATCTCAGTTGACCTGCATATTCCTGAGCGTGAAGATAAATGTTGTTACTGAATATGGGAGTGGTTTGTTATGTAGCTGGCATAGACACTTTTACATCCCCAGTGCCTTCTGCTGGGTAAAAATCCTTCTGCTACCATCTAGTTATATAATTCTGGCAACATATCCCTTTCTTTAGGCTTAATTGCCTTGTCTGCAAAATGGGCAGTACAATAATTACCACACAGATAAGCATTAACTGAAGTATTACATATAAGTAGGTTTCTTTATACTTTGTACTCAATAAACATTAGCTATTAGTTTAGAGCTCTAAGGGTAATAATAATGAGAGCTACAATTTATTGAGCACTTACTACTCTGTGCCTGGAGTTAATGAAGATGTTTTGTCTGTTTGATTGATTGATACTTTGATTAATACTCTTTACAACTCCGAGAGATAGTTATTAATATTTTATTATTAATATAATATATCAATATTCTCAATATAACATCTCATGCTGATATTATTAATATAACTAATAACAGTAATGTAGTCTTCCCATTTTACAAATGAATGCTCAGAGAAGTTAAGTGACTTGCACAAAACTTCACGGATAGTAAGTGGCAGGGCTGGATTATTTTCCTCGTCTGCTTTGCCCTTTGGCTCATGTTCTTTGCACTGCTGGTCCGCTTCACCCATCTCTGTGACTACAGCTAATGTCAGTACAGAGCCCCACGGTTAATGAAGCAGTTTCCCATTACCACAGAGGACCCTTCCAATAACAAAATTGGACGTACAGAAATGTCACCCTGAAGACATTGTTTTTTCTTCTCTCTGGGTGCCAGAAAATCATGCTGGAATCAGCAGGCACATCCCTGCCGTGCAGTAGGGTAGGCGTGGTCACTTTAACATCATGTAGGGAGCATCCTTTCAGAAGGGTAAATGCATTTAGAACCACCGAGGCTAGCTTTGCTTAGAATGCCTTGTGAAGTCTCTGAGTCCCCACTCTTAAAAGTGTAGACAAGCAGCCCCATATTCTGAAGGCAGAGGCTATAACTATGCTTTTTTAGTTTTGCTGGCATCAAAAGAAAAGCAGAAACATCTGTACTCCGGAAGGAAGGTAGACGGGTGGTTCCAGAGTTGAGAGTCAGAGGATAAAGAGCCAGCAGTGATCCAGTCTGCACTCCTGGGGCCACATGGTTCCCTGGAAAGCAGCTGTATGTGGGAACTACAGGTTTTGGTCAGTAGATCTGGAACTGGCAGAAATCTAACTTTTGGGCTTTGTTGGCTGAGCCTATTTCTAGAGGGATGGAAACACACTCTCCACAAGAGTCCCTGCAGGCTGTGCTGGAATCTGGAGCAGTGAAATATTTCAGCTGTGGCTCCACATCAACTTTGGTGAAGAACCAGCTCCAGCACCAAAACTCTAGCAGGCCTGTTAGCCAATCACACTGTATTTTCCATATCCCTGGGTAAGAAAAACCTTTTTATGGGAATGAAGAGCTTCGAGAGAGAGATACTGGCTTTATTGCTAATAAAGCTAATAGAAACGATGTGACGGTACTTGCATCTCCAGAGTTTGTAGCTATTTGTACCCGGTACGTACAGTTGGGGAAACCAACTTGGAGACATGCCCAGGGACTTACAGTTAAGAAGTGATGGTGCCAGAACTCAGACTCTGGCCTTTCGATTGTGCTTCTATCATCTCTTGCCTGGTTCCTTCACTCTGTGCAGGTGGAGGAGTCCAGTACTTAGGGTTGTTGCTCTACATACATAAGACGTACATAAGGCATTGTGTAAGTTTAACAAGGTTTATGCACTGAGGAAATGGGAGACATTTAACAAACCAACTTCAAAGGGAATATTGGATACCTTTGTGCATAAATAGGGTCTGTTTTTCACTTTGCAGGATTCTTTTCTACTGGCCACTTCACCTCACTTGGTCTCACCATTGAGGATATAATGGTTATATCTCACCATTTCCATAGGTCCACCCTACTTTCTCTGTCCCTTCTTTTACCTCTTCATTTCTCTTAAGAACAAGGAACAAATTCCTTTTACTGTCTCATGATTTTTGCCCTTGTTCCCTTGCCTCTTACTTACACCCATGTCCCCAAGACTTCATCTTCTACCCTAAAGACTTATCAAGGTATTTTGCCAACAAAGTCAGCTTTGTTCCTATGAGAAATTGTTACCAATTGTTACTTTTCAACTGGTGCATGCGTTTTCCTCATCGAGGATTACCATGCACCAGGGAATGTTGTAGGTCCTGGGAATACACCAGTGAATGAAACAAAGTTTATGCTTTGATGAATAGAAATAAACAAGAGCACTGTGGCATGTCAGATGGTGAAACTACCACAAAGGAAAAAGGGAAACATGGTAGGGGAGTAGGAGTCCTGAGGGAGAGGAGTTGTTTTTTGTGGAGTGTCATATATAACTGACATATCAGAAGGAGGTAAGGAAGTGAGTCATACTGATAATTTAGAGAAGAGTGTTCCAGGAAGGGGAAACATCAAGTGCAGGGGCCACCAGAAAGAGCAGAGAGCCCCATGTGCCTGTAGTAAAGTGAATGAGTAGGAGTGGGATGGGGTGACTGGGATAGGGTAATAACAAATAGCCTTTATGGGACATCGGGAGGAATTTTGGTCTTTCTTTGAGTGGAATAGCAAGCCATTGGAAGGTTCAGAACAGAAAAGTGAGCTGATCTGATTTATGCTTCTAGAGGATGTCTTTGGTTGCTGTTTTCAGAATGGATGCTAAGGAGCCAAAGGCAGAACCAGGGAGATGCATTGGGAGACAGTTATGATAATCCAGGTGGGAGGTGAAGCGGTTTGGTCCAGGGATGTCACGGTGGTGGTAGTGGTAGGAAGTGGATGGGTTCTGTATACATTTTGAATGGAATGCTGGCAGAGTTTGCTAGCTGATTATTTTCATCATTAGAAAAGAAGGGATAAAGATGTCTCAAGCTTTTGGGATGAGCAGCTTGAAGGATGGGATTACCATCAGTTAAACAGGGAAGACTCTGGAATGTGCTTGCTTGCTGGAGGAAGATAAGAAGCTTAGTTCTGGGCCTGTTTAGCCTATAGACATCAGCAGATAAATCCCAGTCAGGGAAGGAAGAGTCTGGGATCAGGTTCAGTGGGGAGGTAGGTCTAAGCTAGATACTACATTTTGGAGGCATCTGAAACTGGTAACTTTCAAAACCATGGGTTTAAGTGACATCATCCAAGGAATGGGTATGTGTAGAGAAGAGTATGAGGCTTGTAGGTAAGGGAGGTAAGGAAGCCAGCAAAGGTGTAGCCTCTCATCGGCACTATTTACTTACTTTAAAAAAAATCGTCATTCATATAGATGCAAGATGACTATATTACTCAGCCTACAAATTCTTGGTGTGTATATGGATTAGTAGAACTTTTATAGTAACTGTAGGCACATAGTAGATACTAAAGAAGTTGAATAAAGAGCAGATAAAGGAATGAATGAACCAATTTATCATCTTTCCCATACTGAGGCCCACAGTTGGTCTGCATATGATTTTGGGGGTGTTTATTGCCCATTTGTTTGTGCACTGGAGTGCACCCCAAACTTTGTGAGGAAAATACTGTTCCGCCATGTGTGATTCCTTACCCCACCTCTCTGTGGACGTAGGGTAATCTGTTCAGGCAGATCTGTGCATCGAGAGCCTACTTAGAACTAGTTATATTGCCACTTTGGGCAAATGCTGAGATAAATCATTCAAACCATAAATAGAGAAGGGAGGATTTTGCAGGGGGTGCTTAGGGAACTGAGCCTTTTTGCTGAGAGTGCTGCAGCCTGCCCAAGGCAAGGGAAATAGGCAGAAGATCAGATTCACTCTTGACCTCCAAGAAATGGCTTTCAATCTGCCAGTCAGCAGGAGAGGCAACAACTCTAAACATCTCCCCTGTGCCTTTCCATCGGGAATGCACAATTGCCCATGCTGATTGCTTGCCTTTCTTCTGAGTAATGTCCTCTTGGTGTTGAAATCATTTGGATTCCAGATGCCTCATCTTACAGATTTCAATTTAGAAGCAAAAGGAAAGTACAATAGGATTCTTATGTTACAGAGTTTTAAATACCACCAAAAAGCCTTCTTCCTGCTCTGTGCCTGGCTCCACCTTGACTGTCTTTGGAAAGCAAGACTTTTATTTCTCTGTGGGTGCTGGAAGCTCCCCCCTGCTGATCCCTGGGGGATCCCTGGGGGATCAGCAGAGGGGAGCCTTCCCCTTTTCTCACACCACCTTTCTGACTCTTCTCGCAGGAGGAACACATGCCTCCTTGTCCGCTCCCTCTGAAGCACTGGAGAGGAATCTACTTTCATTTTCCTTCCTTACTTGGCTCTCAGGGAGGACAAATGACTGCTAAAAGTGTTCCACGTTACCAGTGGGTCCTCCAGGAATTTACTAGAACCAGACGCATTTCTTTTGCTCTTTCTCAGAGAGCTTGTGCTCCAGGGAGCAGGCTCGTTTTCCTTTCTGGTTTGCATTTGGTAATTGACCAAAGGGAGTCTGCTTGTCCATAGGCCTCTACCCTCTCCGTTCTAGGCGCTCTGTCTGTAATTGGGTGGACAAGGTCAGAGCAGAGGTGGTCGTGGGAAGCCCAGCTATGATTCCCAACCTCGGTATACCAGGAATAAAGCGGGTACCGATGTGATATAGATTGATTTTGCTCCTTGTGCTGGCCTCTGTTGGTTTGAATTTGGAAAGGGGAGTGATTTGATCTTCTGGAGTCTCAAAAAATGGGCAGTAAGCTTCAGAGCCTTACTTCGCAGCCACAGTGAATACAACCAGGAGCGGGAAATTCTGGGGCATGCAGGGAGATCTTCTGCATAGCCAATAACTCATGATATTTGTGGAACAGCTTTAAAATGATTTCCTCTGTGGGAATGTGAAAAAGGACTGGGGAAGATTTAACCAGTAGCATTTGTAGCTTTTTGGATGATGGTCCTACAAGATGGAGCAATTAGTTATACTTAGCGTAGCTGGTTTGATAATGTATTTTCAGTTGGCTTTTCCCCCTTTTCCTTGTTTCACTTCCCTTGTCCTTCTCTCCTGACGCATGTGTTTGAATTCCCAAATACAGTACATCACCTAAGCCTTTGCCTCTGGCTCCGCATTCCACGCCAAGGCTGGTTGCAGAAGGTCGTGAACTTCTCACCCCTGTTAATGGTGTAGGCTGCCAGCACTTGCACTTACCAGAAACAAAGTTTTAAACATGGCCTTCTTCTCGTAAAAAGAGAAGGGGTTTAATAGTTTGACCAGAAAGGATACGACATGATTTGTGCGGCAGAATTCAACATGGTTTTTCACGTGGCTGGGTTTGCCTTTCTCTGCCACTGGTGCCAGGCTGCTCACCTTTCTGGAGCCTCCTCCCACACGGCGGCTGGAGAAGGGATCAGAGGTCAGGGTCTACTGTTTGGTCACCATGGAATGCTCACCTGGGCAGCCCAAACATTTTCTTCTTTTGTTGTTTTTCTTAATATTTCTGCTGACTTGGAAGTTGGATGATGAAGGTGGTGCCTTAGCCTCTTATTGCCGGTTAGTGAAATCCTCTCTGGGTGACTTCAGGCAGCATAAAGATTCTTTCAAAAAATTGTTGGCATTGGAAGTCACAGAAGTGCAGCATAAATCTGGAATTGGTGACACAAGTAGGGAGAAATAATGAGTCGTTTGTGTCAGAGGTGGACTGGTGGTTTGCAAAACCATTTTTCTTCTCCTGAGTACAGGTAGGTCACATTCCCAGCCTTCCTTGCAGTCAGGTGGGGTCATTTGGCTGAGCTCTGACCCATGGAATGTGGCGGACTGTTGGCAATTCTAGGCTTGGCCCACCCCTCCTAGGAGAGATTCCCCATCCTTTGTCCCCACTCAGCAGCTGAACTGGGAGGGTTCTGAGGACTCACAGAACGGTGGAGCCCCAAACCAGAAGGAGCTTGAGTCGCCCCGAATGCCCTATTTCCCCATGGCTAACCCACACTGGACAGTGTTGAGAGAAATTGCCGGTGGCACTTGCGCTTCGGAGTCGTGACAGCGGGTACCCTCCTCTGACTGGCATTTAAGTGTTACAGGGGTGGTTGTTGTAAACACAGTATTTCCCTGCTGAGTGGCCTCAGACACACGTGGGAATGTCTCTGTGCAAGGCGGGTGCTGGCAGACAGGGTTACAGTCAATGGGCCTTTTTATGTCCTGCAGAAACCCCCTTTTCTCCCCCAGGGGGACCGTTGTTGAAAGCAGTTTCCTTGGGCACAGGGGAACGTTCTATGGTTCTAGCAAAGGGCAAGCGAGTATCGTTGTGTACGTGTGTGCGCGTGTATGTGCTTGTGTGGTAAGCACTGAAACAAATCTTTCCAACCATTTTACAACCTTAATCTTACCTTTCTTTCCCTCCTTCTCCTGCTCTCTGGTTCACCTGTTCTCCTTTTTCTTTCTTCCCCCATTTCCTTCTTTTCCCCTCCCTTCCTTTTCCTCTCTTCCCTTCCTTTCCTTCTCCTCCCTTCCTTGAACAGTTATTGATGCTTAATCTATGCTAGGTGGGAGGATCTATCGGCCTAGGTTCTAAGTGTTTTAAGCACCAGGAGCCCTTTGTGTTCTTACCAGTAATTATAGTACATTGGAGCCAGGAGATAACTAAGAGGCTTTTTGGCAGATAGAATCTGAGGAGAGCTTATTGGTACAATTTCCTAATCCCCGTTGCCTCAGAGAACAGGCTTTCACAAGATTATATAAGCTTTACAATGACAATAACTTCTCACTTTTTCATCACAACACCATCCCCATGTGCATCCATATGTCAGGACGTGGGTGCAGGGAATATTATTTCTATCTTGTGAGAACAGCATCGCCTCTGTTTTTTGATATCCAAAGAGGCTGGGATCAGACTCACACAGCTTTTTCACTCCCCCCAGCCCACTATATCATAGTGAGTGTAGTTTCTATAGTTTGAAGAGATAATAAATTTCTATAAGCAATGCTGAGTACTGTATTTGTATACATTGTATAGATATTTAAAAAGTAAAGACTTGCAGCCAGGGAGCGACAAGGCCCGATGCCTTCATTTTACAAGCGAGGGTGCGGACTCTCGATAGAACGAAGAGAGGTATCACAGGTCACAGAGGGAACAAGTTGCTATTCTGGGTCTAGAACCCTGATCCTCTGAACAAGATAGTAGTTGCTTTGTGTAACCCCTTTATGGCCTTTCCTTATTTGTAAAACAGATACAAGACCAAGTCATTTCATTTCCCTGCTCAAAAGGCCTTTGCTTTTCCAATATGTAGAAAGTACACACAAAGACCCTGAGTAACTGCATGGAGCCGAGCTCCCCTCTGCCAGTTAGGAACATCCATTCTGAACTCATGCCTGATGAAGGAATGAACTACTTTTATGTTCAGTGTCTCAGGATCCTGTCACTGGGTGTTACCTTTAATAATAAGCTGGGCAGGCTGGATTCGTTCTACCTGACTATAGCCATTGATTCAAGGTGTGGTCACATGTTTTAAGCATGATCCATCAGAACATTCCACGAAACCTGATATGATGCTTTCATTTTATAAATGAGGGTGGGGAGTCATCGATGAAATGAGAGATTTTCTATTTTAATTTGAGTGGGATAATAAGTTACAGAGGTAATATAGGTTGGGGTTGCTGTGGTAATTCTTACCTCCTTCTGAAAAGAAGACTCAGAGGAGAGCAGAGCTGAGTGACAGTGAATGTGGGCCATGGTACCATGTGAGCACCTGGAATCACCTATGTCTCTATTTCTAGACCTTGCAACTGTGTGAGTTAATTTTTTTCTGTTTACGCTAGTTTGAGTTGAGTTTCTGTCACTTGTAGCTGAAAGAGGCCTGGCCAACAAAACCAGAAGCTAAAATGAGGGTCATATATAATCGCAGTACTTTATGAAGTCTTAGAGTCCTTTGATTTTTACTCTATAAGAATTTTTATTTAATTAGATGCAATGTAAACAAGTGAGTTACTTTTCATGGGGGAATCTTGATTTGGTGACCTCTGGGTTGAATTCATGAATACCTTACAATTTCTAAATCCTTCAAGGTCCTGCTTCCATGGTAACTTTATTTTGTGTCTTGATAGTTTGAGAGAATGAAACATTTCTATAATTCCTTAAAATGATCTGAGCCATGGGACACCCTTGCAATTTTCCTACAAGCTTGTCACTTTTTAAAATATATTTTATTGATTATGCTATTACAGTTGTCCCATTCTTTTTTCCCCCTTTATTCCCCTCTGCCCTGCACCCCACCCCCATCAGCATTCCCCCACCTTAGTTCATGTCCGTGGGTCATACATATAAGTTCTTTGGCTTCTCCATTTCCTATAATATTCTTAACCATCCCCCCCCACCTACCATATTTTCTACCTACCATTTATGCTACTTATTCTCTGTACCTTTTCCCCCATTCACCCACCTCCCCCCACCCCCCACTGATAACCCTCCATGTGATCTCCATTTCTGTGAATCTGTTCTGTTCTAGTTGTTTGCTTACTTTGTTGTTTTTGTTTTTTAGGTTCAGTTGTTGATAGTTGTGAGTTTGTTGTTTTACTGTTCATATTTTTGATCTTCTTTTTCTTAGATAGCCTCTTTAACATTTCATATAATAATGGCTTGGTGATGATGAACTCCTTTAACTTGACATTATCTGGGAAGCACTTTATCTGCCCTTCCATTCTAAATGATAGCTTTGCTGGATAGAGCAATCTTGGATGTAGGTTCTTGCCTTTCATGACTTGGAATACTTCTTTCCAGCCCCTTCTTGTCTGCAAGGTTTCTTTTGAGAAATCATCTGAGTGTCTTATGGGCACTCCTTTGTAGGTAACTGTGTCGTTTTCTCTTGCTGCTTTTAAGATTCTCTCCTTATCTTTAATCTTGGCTAATGTAATTATGATGAGCCTTGCTGTGTGCTTCATAGAAGTTGTGCCTCGGGTCCAACTTCTTTGGGACTCTGTGTGCTTCCTGGATTTCCTGGAAATCTATTTCCTTTGACAGATTGGTGAAGTTTTCCTTCATTATGTTTTCAAATAAGTGTTCAATTTCTTGCCCTTCCTCTTCTCCTTCTGGTACCCCTATGATTTGGATGTTGGAATGTTTAAAGTTGTCCCGGAGGTTCCTAAGCCTCTCTTTATTTTTTTGTATTCTTGTTTCCTCATTCTGTTCTGGTTGAATGTTTATTTCTTCCTTCCGGCCCAAACTGTTGGTTTGAGTCCTGGTTTCCTTCCTGTCACTGTTGGTTCCCTGTACATTTTCCTTTATTTCACTTTGCATGGCCTTCATGTTTTCCTCTATTTTGCGATAATACTCAGCCATTTCTGTGAGCATCCTGGATACCAGTGTTTTGAACTCTGCATCTGATAGGTTGGCAATCTCTTCATCGCTTAGTTCTATTTTTGGAGCTTTGATCTGTTCTTTCATTTGGGCCATATTTATTTTGTCTCAGTGTACCTGTTATATAGTAAGGGGTGGGGCCTTAGGTATTTGCCAGGGTGGGGCAGCCCATGTTGCTGCATTGTGGTGCTATATGTTGGGGAGGGGTTCAGGAGGGAACAATGCCACTTGCCCAGCTCTTGGACTGCTTTCAGTTACTTCTGCTACCCACAATCAAATTGGGCCCTTCTGGTGCTACTTCCCAGGTGGATGGGTTTGTGTACATTCTAGGACCCTATGGGTCTCTCCAACAAACTCTCCTGTGAGGCTGGGAGTTTCTCCCACCACCACATCCCCCACAGGTTTTTGCAGCCAGAGGTTTTGAGGCTTTCTTTTCCCACTCTGGAACCCTGGGTTGCATAGTCTGTTTTACTCCCCAGTTGTCCCCCCTGGTTTATCCACATGCAAATGTGGGAATGTCCTGTCTGCTAGCCACTGCCTTGCTCGCCCTGGTCCTCCAGCTGCTACCTTACCATAAGTCCTCTCCACCCTGGCTACCCGTCTCCACCACTCTTACCAGTCTGGATGATTGTTTCTTCTTTAACTCCTTGGTTGTCGTACAGTTTGATTTTCTGGCAGCTCTGGTTGTTTTTTGTTTTTAAATTTGTTGTTTTTCTTTTGGTCGTGCGAGGAGGCACAGCCTATCTACCTACACCTCCATCTTGGCCAGAAGTCTCCAAGGTTGTCGTTTCTTTTTGTCAAGCCCTGGAAGCAGCAATAAAATAAACTAAGCATCAATAAACATAATTTCCCCCAACTTACATGTCTGGTTACCAGAAGTCATTTCCCTTTGGTCTGCTGACAGGTAGCAGGCATGATTCCAGCATGGAATACACGGTAGAGTTATTGATTTTTCTGGGATAATAGTAATAGAAATATATTAAACTATCACCTTGTATTGGAACCTGCGCCTTACTCACAAAGATTACTTTCCTTTAAGAAGGACTCCTAGGCTTCTTGTGAATGTCCATGCTAATTAAAGTCAAAATCTCTTAGCTTGTGTGAAGTTTAAAATTCATAATTTGACCTGCACCTCTCTTTCCAGTCTTATTTCTGTCTGTGTTCTTTAGGTTGAATAGTGTGTGTTTCCAGAATATAGGTCTTACATTCCCACTATTTGCCTTTTCTTTATGATGTTCCTTTTGCTGTCAATGCCCTCTTCCTGGTCTCCCTCCCTATGTCCCTAATTGCTCATCCTTCCAGACAAGCTGGAGTGCCACATTCTTCACAAGGCCTTTCCTGGTGACCTCAGTTGGAACGGTTCCCTCCTATCTGGGAACTTGGAAGCACTTTGTATGTGCTCCTCTTTCGTCAGCCACCTCAGTCACCACAGCGGCCACACGACCTTAGCCTCCACAACCCCCACAGTCAGCTGTCCCAGTCTAATGCTCCCTCACACAGTGACAACTGTCACCACTCTCCCTCCCTGTAATAAAGCTGTGAACGGCCAGAGCCAGAATTCAACTCTAAGTCAGAAGTTTGAAGTTTAGAAGTTTAAAGTTTCTAAAGTTTAAACCACTCTGCTTTACTATTTTTCCCTCTGGTATATTAATTTGATATGATGAATATCTTATTTTCAAGACTGGATTATAAATTCTCAAAAAGCAATATCTTCATTTCATTCATCTTTATAACCTTGTAAAAGCTTAGTGGAGAATCAAGCAAATGGTAGATGCTTAATAAAAATTTGGATGGATGAATGGAGATGTACATTTCAGCGATGATATATGTTATAGAAAATGGAAATTATTTGTCATTGGTTTTAGAATACTGGAGCCAGTAGAAGAGTCTCTTTTCTAATTATATGTGATATGGACATAATAATGAAATAATCTTTAACTGGAGGTTTGAGAAGAAAACTCGGAATTTCAGAGGGTATGAGAGGAAAGACGGTGTGACAATAATATTGGAAACAGAATTCATAGCCTGGATGTGCAGTTAATTGACTTATTTGGTGATAATTTAAGTTAAGATATTAGAAGAGCACATGGTGATATAACAGACTGTCACATATGTATTTATCTTCAGTATAAAAATCCTTTCACGTTTTTCCCTAAAGCTGCTGAGCCAACAGATCAGTTATTCTCAACGTGATTTCCTGGCATGATGTCTGCATTGGGTAATCCTCATGTGAACAGTTTCCAGTGGGCAGACCATAAGTCCACTGTTCTGTCACTCAGCAAAATATACCAGAAAAAGACTAGTCAAAGAACATGTATGAATGACCCGTGGGCATGGACAACAGTGTGGGGATGGACTGTGGGAGCGGGGGGTGGGGGGCAGTGGGCTGGGAGGAGGAGGGCAAAGGGGCAAAAATTAAGAAAACTATAACAGAATAACAATGAAAAATTAAAAACAATATACATATCCTTGGGTGGTATTTAAAAAGAAAACGTGACTATTGATATATGCAAAGATAAATATATTTAAAATATGTAAACATAATGCATAAAACGACAAGAATTTTGAGTCCTTATTTTTCTTTTTCTGTATTTTCTACGACAAATATATATTCTGCATGGTAGAAAAAAAAGTAAAATAAAATAATATGGAGAATAGTTAGAAAAAATAGAAAGCTAGCATAAGAGTGATAATATTTTAATTGTTTAATTATTAACAATTTTCTTAATATTCGGTTTTCATGAATTTTGTTCAGATTCATGAAAAAAGCATTTGATGATTTTGACATTTCAACCATTATTGATAACAAATGGGTTGGGAATCTCTCTTCACAACAGTTGGGCCATGTGGCATGTCAGAACTTCTATAAATGCTTTAAAGCCCAAGCAGGATCCACTTTGTTCCAGGAAGATGCCTGGCAGTTGATGCTGGTGCCAGGAGTTGGGTGCATTTTCATTGGCTGAGACTAAGTCCTTTTCCCCCCCAGAAGTAGGAAACCAATCATGGGAGGGTATTATATTAGCTAAAGACCTGAAGACAAGTGAAATGTTTCATTGGGTCAACTCAGTATTACATCATCTAGCTCAGAATTTTGTCCGAATGTGGGTGTCAAGGCATGGCCAGTAAGGTTGGACTCTTTGCTCCCCACTATGAATAGCATGAAATTGATTGTAAACATTTTAAGGTCAAGGGCGGGATTTTGCAATTCTTAACTTTTACATAACTACCCAGGGTAGTTACATACAATGGCAGCTAACACTTTTTAAAATCCTACCATGTGATAAGCCCTGTATTGGGCCACGATTTTATGTAATTCTATCAGCAGCCCAATGAGGCAAGTACTTTTACCTACAAGTTGAGGGTCCACAGCAATCCCCCAAATTCCCACATGCAGTGACTACATTGGGTCAGAGTTAGGGGATGTGGGAAGAGTACCAAGGAAGACGTCCAGCCTCTCTGAAAGTGCTAGGAGATCCCAGACACCTGTGAGAAGGTGACTCCGGCGTGAAGAACAGATGTAAAGTCAGACAGGCCTGGATTAGAATCACTTACTACCATGTGATCTTTTTGAGATCATAGTCAAATATTTATTACAGTGCTCAGTGCACACTAAGCAATTAATACTAGTAATTTATTATTATAATTTATTATTATTAATACTAGTAAATCATTATTATGACCAACTGGAAGTGCTAGGATGAGATCTTGGTCTGTTTGGTACCAAAGTCTACATTTTTTTGTATTATACTGTGTTGATTTCCACATATTTTTTAAATGAACATTCCCTCATTTCTTTTAATCACTTACCTTGGTTTTATTCTCTGTGTATTTATCAGCTTAACAATAACCCACAACCTTCGGACCAACTATTCTCCGTGTATTTATCAATAGCTGTAAGCCTGGTAGGAGCAGAGCCTCAACTGAGCCCTACTCCTCACTGCAGGTGGTCTCTATTTAGGTTTGTGTTGGGCGTAGTTTATTGATTCCTGTAAAGACTGCACTTTAGAAACTGGGTCCTTGGCCGTCAGTCAGGAACTCACAAGGTGTCTGTCTCCTTGCCTACCTTTCTGCCTCCATAAATGAGAGACTTGCCAGTTATCATTAAGCCATCTTAATGAGTTAGTTTGGAGGATCCATTATATACCTTGCCGCTGACTTTCACTTGGCGGTTTGCTTTTTTGTTCTGTCAGGAAATTAAAAACCCTGTGGTTATTTATCTGTGTGGGTAGTAAAACACTGGCACTCTCCCATATAATATTTTGGATTTTTAAAAACAAACAGCAATTTGATTTATAGGCTAGAAAGACTCCTCCTTCTATTCTAGCATAAAACAAAGCTACATTGATATTGGCTGGTTTAGACTTAGATTTGGTAGCATGGAGAATAATATTCTTGAGTTATATTCTAGAGTTGAGTCTATCAAAAACATTTTTCAAATTGGGAGGAAATGGAGGACTTTTAGCTCCTGTGTTTACTTCTTGATTTTTGGTGATTGTTTGGTAGAGAGTAAGCAAGAGAGAATTTGGTATAGTATAAAGAGGAGAGATTTTGGAGGAAGACAGACCTAAATTCTAATTCAGATTCTGCCACTTAGGAGCTGGGCCACCTTGAAAAAGTACAATCGCTTAACCCACGGAAACTTGAGTGTTCTCATTTGTAAATGGAAAATGAAAATAGTACTTATCTCATAGGACTAGCATAAAAATTTAGTGAGAAATTCTTGTAAAGTGCTTACATAATGCTTGGCAGAAGACAAGTGCTCAGTTAGAAGCTATTGTTGTTATTGATCAAGGCAGTCCACTATGTAACAGTTGCAATTCAGTACCAGTAACCCTTTCAAAGTGAACAGACTCACATTCAAGGAAGGAAGCTGGGCCTTCAAGCAAGTGCTAGATTAGCTTTGTTACAATCTATCTTCTGCCCCCTGTGTGAGCTTTTCACCTTGGGAGTGTTTCCATAAGTAGTGTGACCAACTGTACTGGTTTGTAGGGACGGAGGGGTTTCCTGGAATGTGGGAATTTTTGTGCTAAAACAGGGAGAGACCTAAGGTGCTCCCTCTATCACAGATTCTGTTCTCACCTTCGCTCGGTCATGTTGCTGTTTCTGTTCTCCAGTCTTTTCTCGAATCTTACCACTTCCCCTCAGACTTACACAGAAAAAGCAGGGCAACTGCCCAAGGTTTTGACTGCCTACCTTTTTCCAAAAGCTATCCACAATATTTTTGTGTATAATTATGACCAAATACATTTCAGTGTGTATGATGTGTTTAAAATAATCGGAATTATTCTCTTTGTTGATACTCAAATAGCCCCATGATTGGCCAATTGAAGCATATTTAATTTTGGTTTGTTCAACTTTTCAACATGATCCGTGACATTGGAAACAAGAGTTTACAATGAATGACAAGACAGAAATTTTATGCTCCACGTCTAGATCCAGCCGTTTCTCCAAGGACCCCTGTTTCCTTTTAGTGGGAAATGGTCTTGGTGACGATGGTGTGGACCCTAGGGGTACTTGTTACTACTGGTTGGGTTACTGCTTTGGGGCCTTTACAGAGGCCCAGGGAATAAATGTTGTTAGTTTTTTAGAGAAAATATTTTGTAGTCTCATATTGATGTTTTTAAGTTAAATTTAGGATGGCCAGGCTTTTCTTTAATCTCATCAATCTTACATGTGTATATTTTCATCCACAATGAAAATATTGGTTCTCAGGACAACAATGTAATAACTTGTTTACTTTATCCCACGTTACACAGAAATCAGTCTTAGAATAACAGTAACATCATTACCACCAATGATGCGATGACTCAAAATAGTTAAAATAATTTTGTGTTTTCACTATACTTCACAAGGAATGCATAGCCAAGTCATTATGATTTAAAGTCACTTCTTATTCTCTAATGGTTATAGTACTAACTGTATGTAGGCTCATTTATTTCCTCAAATTTTGAATTTTAGGAATGGCTGTTAGTTTAATTTTGTTTTACAATTATTTAAAATTTTTATACCATTCCAAAGTCTAATTTATAATACAGGATACTTTCCATGAATTCCAGCTTCAAATCTGTTTCTTTCAATCTATTCCTTCTCTACTTAATAGGTTATTTTTCTTGTTGTGGTAAAATTCATATGTAAGAATGTATATATTTCAGGAGTATAATAATTATATATTGCATATACATTATAATTTGATATTTATGTACACTACATAATGTTCACCCTGAATGTCATTACCATTCAGCACCATAGAGTTGATCCCCTTTACTATCATTTTGAGAGGCATGGAGAGATAATAAATGTATGTGGCTAATTCACCATCTTTAGTTGAAAGTCCTAAAGTTCTTTGGATTTATTTTAAAAGCCACAAGGAAGACAAACCGTTGATTGATGTTTACAGGTCAAAAATCATTTTAACTTACATAGTGTGGAAAAAGTACGTTTACAGTTGTCTATATGGAAAAATAATACAATAATTAATAAATAATCAAGAATAAACTCTGTGTTTTGCGTGCCCACAGCTATAAACGTACTTTTGCTCCACCCTGTATATTAGCTGTAATCTGGAAAAAAATAAACAGAATGCTACTTTTTATCATTTCTTGTGTGAGTTGGAGTCCAGGAGGAGGGTGAGTGAGGGTCAGGAGAGACTGCAAATATGACTGTGAAGTGCCAGTCATTGCGGTGACTGTCTCCCAGGGGAAATTAACTCTCCACTGTACCGGGGAGCAGTGAATTTCAAGCCAGTGTCTGAAAGCCGAGCCTCTTTCTTAATTTGGATTTAGTATGTTGGTTGTTTATCTCAGGCACACAGCAATTGATGGTTCCATTATAGAATATTGATTGCATTTAATGAGTATGAATGAATAGGCCGTGGCTCCACGGGGCAATGAATAAACTGTAATTCAGTTCAGTCTTGTTTTATTGTGTCCCTGCTAATTTCCACTCTCACAGCTGAGATCTGTTGGGACATAGATTTCCTAAAATGTAGTGTAACATTCTTTTTTGGGGGGGAGCACTTTCTTCTGTGCCTTTTTTTTTTTCCCCCTTCAGTAAACTTGTGTCAAGGTTTGGGGTTGAGGGAAGAGTAGGGAGGAGGGAAGTGAAGTAGTAATAGGACTTTGTCTGCCTTGCAGGAGAATTTTAATGTTTGAACTTTTGGCAGCTCTGAGCAACTCCACATAGGAGATCTGAGGCTTTCCAGTAAGTACAACCGGCAAGTCTTACACTCGCAGAGGTGTCCAGTCTGTGCCCCGTGGGCCACATGCGGGCCAGGATGGCTATGAATGCAGCCCAACACAAAATCACAAATTTACTTAAAACCTCTTTTTTGCTCATAAGTTTTTGTTAGTGTTTGTGTATTTAATGTGTGGCCCAAGACAACTCTTCCTCTTCCAGTGTGGCCCAGAGATGCCAGGAGGTTGGACGCTAACAGCATAAGAGTATGTTTACTTAGGAGGTAGGTGATAGAGGTTGGAATGCACGGTCACATGTAGGAGTGACTTCAGGTTGGTGAGACATGGAATAGGGTTTACTTTGTTCCTACATGAAAATTAACTTCAACCAGAGGGTTTTTGCTTATTGTTTTTAAATCGTTACCGGTCTAGGCTGATGGTGGGATGTGCTTGGTAGAGACAATCACTGCTTTGATGGAGACTGATTCTTCAATGGGTTAGCTTCTGATGGGAATTTTAAAGATAAATAACAGTTTTTAAAGACATATATAACAAGAAGTGTCCAAACCTTAAATGCATTAACTAATTTATTTATTAATTCTTTTTAAAAATTTTATTTATTTAATTTTAGAGAGAGGGGAAGGGAAGGAGAAAGAAAGGGAGAGGAACATTAATGTGTGGTTGCCTCTCACGCACCCCGTACTGGGGTCCTGGCCCACAACCCAGGCATGTGCTCTGACTGGGAATCGAACCCATGGCCCTTTGGTTCATAGTCTGGTACTCAATCTACTGAGCCACACCAGCCAGGGCTACATTAACTAATTTAATCCTTATAAAAGAGGTACCATCTTTTTATCAGCCCCATTTTACTGGTGAGGAACTTGAGATATTTAGAGTTTAAATAACTTGTCCAACATCTCATGGAGATAGATTAGAAATCAGGAGTTCTGCCTCCGGAGCCTGTGCTCCTAAGCATTTTGTTGTAGCACCTCTCTAGCATCTAGAGACGGTAATTATCTGAATAAGATGTTAGCAAAACAGCCAGACCTTCCATCCTGTCATATTTTTATTTGGGTCTGGTGATGTTTTGAACCTCAGAGGTTTTAACAAACCTCTCTTTGTCTATTTTAAATGGAGGAAGATGAAATAGCATGGCACACATATGCGTTAAAAGTAGTCCAGTATACACAAAGTATTTATATGTGTGCATATGTTACTATTATTGGAAGTAATAAGTACTTAGTACACTTTTTATATAAAAATGACTGCATGACACTAAGAAATGAGCAGACAATAACAGAGGGCCAGAAATGGTGCTACGGGGAGACGGCATGGTACAGAAGAAGGTATTGCCAAGGGGTGTTGATTAACTCCGTGACTTTGGGTAAATGAGTTTCTTATGGCTGTTGGGCTTCTCACTTACAGAATGAGGGAATTGGATTAGATGATGTACTACAACAGTTGACTTAAGACTGTTCTGTAGAACTCCAGGGTTCTGGGGTGTGCGTTAGTGGCCGGTGAGGTAGTCATAGGGAAGTTGAACTAAACTGTCTTCCCTTCTCCCAATCCAGGATTCACTTAGGACTGTTTCATTTTTGTAAATTTATAAATTGAGATTATGTGTAGGATTCTGTATGACAAAGGGGTCTGTTGTTAAAATAAGTTTAAAAACCACTATAGTCCCAGTGTATATGTTCTTCTAGCTCTAAAATGTTACAGATTTATGTTACCCATCCTGTGGCTGACAGAAGTTATGTGGGCCTCCAGCTGCCCCTTCTGCCAAAAATACACTTGTGTTTTGACTCTCCTTTGTCTACTGGCATGGTTGATTTTTACTTTTGTTCTGAATAGTGAAGTCAAATAGTTAAAATATTTATTATCCCTATAAATCCATCAGTTTACTTAGTACTTTTGTTTCATTATTCCCTCCTATGTCCCTACACATCAGTGAAGGAATTTGACCATATATGTTATGATTATTATTTCTATTTTCAGATGAAGTGACTAAAAATAGAGAAAACTACTTTCCCACATTTATATTTCCAATGAGTTGTGAAGCTTGACCAGCAACACCATGTTGCATTTACTTATAGTGGGCCTTTGAAATGCACGTGGTTTCTGGTCAACTGATCCTATGTTTCTGTACTGTTCTGGTGGTGCTGTCCCACTTTTCTGTATCATCACACATACTGTAGTTTCCTCTCTGAATTCCTTCCTCTCCCCAACTTCATTTGCCTGGGAAGCTCCTATTCATCATTTGGAGACCTGTGCTACCATCTTGACTTTAGTAGGACCACCATTGAACTTGTACACATCAAAATCTAGTTAACTGGTTATTTGTCTCTCTTTCCTGCTACACTGTGGCTGTTTTAAAAGGGTGGGACTATTTCCTCTATTTCTAGGAGTTGACATTCAATATGTGTTGAAAAATCTCTGTGAGTGTCTATGTTTTACTAAAGGTAAAATCCTACAATGATATCATAACATCTCATTGTTTTAAGTATCATATATATGCTGGCAACAACCAAATTTATTTCTTCTTGCTGTTAAACTCCAGATTCTTATATTTTTCTATTTACTTGACATCTATACCTGGGGAGTCAAATAAACATTCCAAACTTAACAGGTCCCAAACTTAACATGTCGCAAACTTAACATCCCCTGCTGGGATGACCAACTGTCTCCGTTTGCCCGGGAGTTTGTGGGCCACAGGACTTTAAGTGCTAAACCCGGGGGAGTCTCATGTAAATGAGGATGGTCGGTCACCCTAATCACCCTCGAACATAACTTCTGCTTGTGCCATATTGTCTCCCTGCAGCACCACTCGTGGCCCTCTGTCATAGTCCATTTATTTCTTATTGTCATGTGATCAATTAAGTGCATCGAGTACATATTACTTCCAATAACCAGTTAGTACACGTACACATATAAATACATGTGCATGTTTGACTATGTTTAATGCATATGCACGCCCTGCCATTTCACCTTCCTCCATTTGAAAGGGAGAAAGGGGGCATGACCAGAAGCAGTAGAGAAACAAACTGAAACATCTACCAATGTAATTCAATGAAGCTCATGAGAGCCGAATAAAAACATGAAAGATCTGGATGTTTCCTTAACATTTTATGGAGGCAGTTACCGTCTCTAGCTGCTAGGGAGGAGGCAGAGGTCACAGAGACACTCACCGTCCCATTGCCACCACTTTGAACCTTTCCCATCTCAACTGGTGGCGTCCCCATCCTTGCCGCTGCTCAGGCAACAACCTTGGAGTCATCCTTAACTCCCTTCCTTTATCATAGCCAATCCTTCAGTAAATCTTTTTGGTTCTATTTTCAAAATCTAGATTCCAGTCTGGTTGCCTTACTTAAAATTACTGTCAGCAAACTCTTCACCCAAGCCTTTTCTTACCTGACTATATTTTTATTTCCTTTTGGGGCACTTACTACATACCTGTTTATTGCATTTATATTTATTTTTATCTCCTCAGCATTTTTGGGGATCTCTTTTCTTTCCTGATATATCTCAAGTTTCTAGAAAACCGTCTAGTATAAACTGAGCGCTTGATGTATATTTATTGAATGAATAAATAATTCATTCACAGGTTTTAAATTCTTTTAATTCTCACCCAAGGTCATTTTTAAAAATTGCTTTTAGAGAGAGAGAAGAAGAGAGAGAGAAACATTGATTGGTTGCCTTCTTGTACATGCCCCGAATGGGGATCAAACCCACAACCTGGGTATGTGCCGGGAATCAAACCTGCGACCTTTGGGTTTATGGGCTGACACTCCAACCACCTGAGCCACACAGGCCAGGGCCACTCACAAGTTTTAAAGTCAGATTTGAGGTTACTTTTCTCTCTGTTTATTGAACACATTATTTTTAGCTGCTGTTCTAGGTGCTTTGCATGTATGTCATTTAACCCTCACCATAGTTCTCAGAAGTTGCCTTCATCTCCCTTCATGGAGATTAATTGACAGAGACAGGAAGTGGTAAAGTCAGGTTTTGAACCCAGTATGACTTCAGAACATGAATGTTCAATCACTGTCCTGCGACCTAACGCCTATGCCAGCTTGATCTGACTGGTCAGTACTGCATTCTACGTCAGCAAATTACAGTATCGTATGTGGGTGGTCAAATCAAGATTTTCTAATTAGAGAGGAGATGGTATCACCTATAAAACCTGTCTTTGTGAGGAGCTATGGTAGATGGGAACCAATTAAAATGCCATAGAGCAAACAATGTTTATTTGGAATAAGTTCCCAACTTACTAAATACTACTACTAATGAAAAATATCACATTTATCAATTTTCACAATAGTTTAAAACCCATTGAGTGCAACAAGACAAACATTTAGTTAGCGAGAGGAAGCTTGAGCAGTGTGGTGGAAAGGGAAACTATTTAAAAATATAACCATGAAAAAAATTTAGTTTGTCTCTCCTCTTTTCTCATCAAGTAATTAAAGTTCTTGACTTGTTTGAAAATGGCTCAGATTTAATTTCATTTTGTTAAGCACCTCAATTTCTCAGCTCAGGAGAAAAGGCTATTAGCAATTTGCGTTATCCATTACAACCTCCTTTATAATATGAAATTTATATGGGAAATGCTAATTGGACGTTCATCATTGTAAAGATAATGATTTCTGTACTTTTGGTGGTGATAATTAAGATGAAAGATGAAAATGATATGGGATGAAAGTCAGATTTTTTTTCATTTCCCACTGGTTGGAAACTGGGGCAGGCATTCTGTTCTTTGCTTCAGATGGGTGACAGTGGAGGGCAGAGCCAGGGATTCAAGGAAGGGTATGTAAATTACACCTGCCTTCTTGTCCCGGAACTCCTCAATTACCCAATCCCAGGCAGTTAATTCAGTTCCAGATGAAAAAGGTGGGAAATGCCATGTATCTCAGAGACAGATGTACCTGAAAAGATCTCTTCCATTCTAGCCTGTTGCTTTATGGGTAAGAGTTCCACTGAGGTGCTCTCACATCAATCCTTGTTCCTTCCTCTGTGATGGGAACAGATGGCTAACCTTGACTGCCATTATTAGCAGTATTAGGTATGGTTCCAGTAGGCTTTCCCATTGAGCGTTCTTGCATCTCTTGGCTTGCTGATGTACTCAAGATTAACCTTTTGGAATTGACTCCTATGAGCAAGGTGTGGTCAGGCTGGAAAAGGAACCTCGTTTTATTTGTCCATCATGTTCCTCAAGTGGTTTTAAGTGAAGCAGAGGCCACTTACCTTTCTATATGTAGGGAATTTGATGGGAATTTAATTTATTGGAACTCAAGGAAAAATGACACAAGCATCCTTTTATTCATATACTTTTCAACTAAATTGGCAAATATTTATTGGGCATCTACTATAATCTAGGCATTGAACTTTTTTGTAGGTATTATTACAAGTATTGTGGATATTTTTCCTGCTGGATAATTATCTCCACCTAAGAAGCTATGATTGATCAAAATTCACTTAAACAATGTTCATCCAAGTGCTGGTCTTACCCCTACTGGTGTCACTTTGATTTCCTGAGTTCTAGAAATAAACCATCAAAAAGAGATTCTGTACTTTCACTAATTATCAGATAAACATCCTTTAGGCTCCTTGCCTCCACAGTGCACTTTTTCTGGGGTCATTCATTCATTCGTTTATCCATTCTTCAGTGTATTTGCTGATGACCCACCCTGTATTTCAGGTACTGGGACATGAAGCTGATTTATGCTTAAAATTTGGTGAGAAACACAACTCTCAAATATTTCCTCAATATACTAGGTTCATTTTAAGTTGATATTATTCTACTGTACTGATTTTTATTTTTTAAGATGCCTCAGACTACCAGGCTATAAGTACTTTTTGCCACAGGCTTAGAAAAGTCTTGCTTTAAAAAGGGAGTTTGGGAAACAGGTAATGGGTAGAGTTTTAGAACTTATTGGCATTGAATAAAATGTTCCTCATTAGATACCACATGGTGAGACCAGGGGTTTTATTCGGCTCTGGATTCAGCCTTGACATGAGCACTAAGAAATGACAGGGCAGCATGATGGGAATTCTTCATGTTGTTTGCCATGAGGTGGAGTTTTAAACATCCTGTGTATTGAATATTTGTCGTGTTGGCTGCAACGTTAAGTGCTTTACCTACAACAGTAGCCTCCTAACTCCTCTTTCTTTTTTCCTTTCTGTCCCTGTATCCATTCTCCACACAGCAGCCAGCGACATCCTCCTAAAACGTAAATCAGATTGTGTTGTTTCCCTGTACGTATCCCTGGTCACACTTAAAATCCTGGCCCTTGGGTCACTTTCTGACTTCATCTCCTCCCACGCTCTCCCTTGTTCATTGTGCTCCAGCAGCACTGGCCTCAGAAGCACCTGAAGTTCCTATTTCAGCATGTTTGCATTTGGTGTCTTCTTTTCCTGGACACTATCTCCCCAGATATTTCCAGGGTTTATTCCTTCACTTCACTTCATGTCTGTGCTCAAATGTCACCTCCTCAAAGAGTCCTTCCCTAGAAACTCGAACAGCACTTGTCATTCTGTAACCTAAATCTAAATCTAAACCTAAATTTAATTCTTTAACCTAATCTAAAACCTATTCTGCTTTATATTTATTTTCAATTCTTATCACTCCCTGACGTTCTATGACATATTGAATAGGTTAATGTGCATTTTCTATCTACTCTATTAGAACGTAAGCTCCAAAAGGAGCGAGGCTGTTTCATTTACTGTTCTATTCCCAGCACCTCCTACCTGGCTCATAGCAGGCACTTGATAAATATTGTAGGTGTTAGTCCTGCTCAGCTTATAGAAGGAGGAGGACCTGAGGCTGGGTGAAGTTAAATGATTTGCTGACAGGTGGTGAATCCTGGGTTCAAACTTGCATCTGCCTGCAAAGCTGAATCTCCTGTCTTCTGTACTAGGCCACTTCTTTTTAATACTCCTTAAGTCCGGAGGTCTGGGTTTTATACTTTCTTGTACTGGTAAATGCACGTTATTTGTTGAATGGATTAATAACAATAGCATGTATTTATTGAGCATTTATTATGTGTCAGATACTCTTCTAGGCACTTTACATGTATTATCTCACTCAATCAGAGTACGCAGGAGATGGTACTGTTGTTAACTCCAATTTACAGATGACAAAACTGAGGCATAGAAAGGCTGAATAAGCTGGGGGTAAGGACACATGTGTAAGAAGTGAGCTGGAATTCAGAGTCTGAGATGAAGCCCTGTTCTCTTGTTCACTAAGCTCAGTGTTTCTCAAACCTTTCAGCATCTCTTTCTTAGAAGCCTTTTTAGATACCTCTTTCCTAATTGTCTTATTCCCCTTGAGATTTTAGTGGCACAGAACTGTATATCTGTTTATGATTGTATATCTCCCTATGCTTTATACATAAAAAGAGTAAGATTTCTTTGCTTCTTCCTCCTAAGAAAAAAATTTTACCCCCATGTTCTAGGCTGATCGATACCTCTTGTTCCTAGCAGAGGACTCAGCATGGAGTTCTGTGATTAATTTTATGTACTATATTATTATCATTGGTTTATTTTTGCCTCCTTTTAATATATTGTAACTATATTAAATACAGGGCAGGGGCCATATATATTTTAGTCTCACATTTTTAGAACCTAGGACAGAGTAGGCTCACTTAATGGTGTTTGAACAGTATTTTTCAGACTTCTTCAACAACCTCCCGTAGGTGTGTCCTGTAGGCATTAATCAGCGGCAGGAGCAGAGCTGGCTTCCTCACACAGCTCAGGTGAGTGCTGCTCACTCTGCTTTAGGTATAGATATCAGCATCAGCCCATTGTTTTCTCCTGGATCATCTGGGGACCACAGTGATACAAGTACTCAGGCACTAGAGTCTCTGCAGGAGGTTTCCTGGCAACAGAAGGGGGGGTCAGCCGCCCTTGGAACACAACAGGCTTTTAACTATCCCGGAGTGTCTCCTTTCCCCCATTGTACTGAGATGAGGGAAGAGGCTAAGGGTTGGAATGAAGAAATAAATTCTTTTGTCTGGTTGCTCCATCTCTAAGCAATCTTCAACCCAGGTGTTTTGTTTTTGTTTTTGTTTTTGCCAGCTGTTTGCAGATTGTCCCTGAAACAGAAGCAGTTTCCACTGTGGTTGTGGTTCTGATTTGGATGTGTTCTTCCTGTGTGTGCTGATGTCTTCTCTTAGCCTGCTTACACTGCCTCTCCCATTCTTCCTGAGGAAACTACAGTGAAAGCTCTTGCCCCTGTTTTTCTCCCTCTCTCTCTGCCTCCTGACTGACCCTGGGGTTCCTCATGTGACCCCTCCCGTGATGTGGCCCTCCCCTTTCTCTTGGGAAGAGAGACAAACCATCTTTTCAATGGCAATTATCCCGGTCTGTTGGTCTCACCATACTCAACTAAAAACAAAGTTGCAGGTACATTTTGGAACAGGGTGGGCTCCTTAGTTTCCCTACACACTGCCCTCCCATTTGCAAATTGGCCCTTTCAGAAAACCTCCTTTGATTTCCTTATTTGACGTGCTGCCTCTCCCTTGCTGTGACCCTGAATGGTGCCCTGTGCATGTTTTCTGGACTCGAAGGCAGAGGGAAGAGAGCCAGGTCGACATAGCCGGGGGCTTCTGTTTTGGTGTATTTGGACTCAACCCACTGTCCCTTTACTGACCATGTCAGTAGTGCCTAGCATAAGCCTGGCGTGCATTAGGGGCTTAGTAGATACTGGAATTAATGTTTTCCCCTTGATGCCCCACTCTGTGCAACACTGTGCTGGAATATATCGCACTTAGTACAACTCAAATTGGTCATAGTATTTTGGAGCTGGAAGAATTTTAAAGGTAACTCAGCTCTCCCTGTTTATTCCCCTAGTTTACAAGTGAATACGTTTGAGGAAACAGAAGGAAATGGCCTCAGATTGGAGGTAGAGTGGGGGCTAGAATTCCACTCTCCTAATCAGTATTTTTTACACTGTTCAGTGATAGTAATTTAGTGCAGGTAGATTTCTGGTAGGCCCTATGTTAAGCTATTCTCATCATTAACTCATTTAATCCTAACCCAACCTTCTCATATACCTTTTTGGTACTAGACTTGTTCTACATATGAGCATAGAGAAGTTAAAGTGGGTAATTCAAGGTCCTTCAGCTAGAAAGTGGTAGAGTAGGGTTCAAATCAGGCAGTCTGGCTCCAGAGCCTGTGTTACTAACCTTCCTGATTTGTGACTGTACATTTTTAAAAAAGATTTTATTATTTATTTTCAGAGAGGGGAAGGGAGGGAGAGAAACATCAATGTTTGGTTGCCTCTTGAGTGCCCCCTACTGGGGACCTGGCCCACAACCTAGGCATGTGTCCTGACTGGCGGATCGAACAGGCGACCCTTTGGTTCACAGGCGGGTGCTCAATCCACTGAGCCACACCAGCCAGGGCTGTAACTGTACATTATGTACCCTTTTCATTTGGCCTGTCTCTGTCTCTTAAGCAAGAATTGGATACAAGTGTTCTTTTTTCATGCACAGGGTCTTAACATATTACATAGTAGACACCAGCTGCTCAATCGTTACTGGCCAATTGTTTATACAAAACCCTCTGAGCTTCTCTGTTGAACTCATGGATCCAGTCAGTAACAATCTTTATTTGGTGGCCCTTCTTTGTCTTTCCTGTTGTCACCCATCAGCTCCAAGTCACCTTCACTGCCCGAGTGGAAGAAGCCTCCCTGGAGAAGAGGGGAAGCTAGCCCTCTGATCGCAGCGTACACTGTCTTCCTGGGCTGAGATCTGCCTTGGAGTCAAGCGTGAGTGTAACTAGAAGGGGTTGTTTCCTCTTGCTAAAGAGGGAGACTGGTATTTTCACTTGCCTTGTATTACAAAATTTGTTGCAATAAGGCAATTTAATTAGCACAGCAGTTTGAGGTTTTACTCGTTACTGTATTTAAGCAATTTTCTGGCACTCCTGCTGTTTTATGGGGCTATAATTTGGATCCCAAATGGAGAAACAATAAGGACAAATAAAGCAAAAAGATGGCAGTGTTATTCCAGGGGTTAAGCTCCTGCACAGCCCAAGGTAAGCAGGGCAACCGTTTCTGCTGGCTTCCTCCAAGGACACTCAGATTTTCCAGTGTGCTTCCTTGGGTCATTTGCTAAAAATTACCTTGTGTGCCTATTGTATCCAAAACTCAGAGAGCTTATGGGATTTGCTAGGACTTGAGTTCGGATTGGTTTGTCTCTTTGTAACCAAACAAGACACAAATGTTAGCAGTGGTGTAAATGTGGGAACCATATAGTATCCATGTTGGACAGACGGTGTCCAGTTTTCCTGGAGCAGAGGATATGGGACATGTGTGGTGTCCATGGAGGCAGGAGGGGACCCAGCTCTCTTGGTGTAGAGGATGTGGGACCATACAGTGTCCATGTGGGAAGAGGCGCGGTCCAGTGTCTTGGAGTACAGAGTGTGGAACCCTGTGATGCTCATGCAGGAAAAGGGTAGAGACCAGTTTTCCTGGTATAGAGGTTGTGGGAACCATGTGTTGTTAACATGCAAAGGGGTAGAGTCCAGTTCTTCTGATGTGGAAGATGAGGAGGAACCATACGGCATCTATGTGGGAATGGGTGGGGTTCAGTTTTTCTGGAGCAGGGAATGTGGGAACTGTTATGTCTATGCAGAATAGGTGGGGGGACAGGTTTTTTTTTTTTTTTTTGCGGCAGACAATGTCTGTTTTAATGAACTTGGAGTTAAGACTTGGTGGTGAGGGTCTCTCTTGGAAGACCAGACGAGGTGGATAGTGAGAAGCTGGAGGTTTATGGTATCATATAGGTAACATTGCATTTAGCCTGAATGAGGTGTTTCAGGTTAAGAGTAGAATCAGGGCAAGTGGCATAATAATAGAAACTACCATTTTTTTTGAGCTCCTACCAAGAGCTAGTCACTGTGCTTAGTGTTTGAATAATCTTATATAATCCTTGCAACAACCCTTGAAGTAGATGCCATCATTAAGCCCGTTTTACAGATAGAATGGAGATTGATTAATTAATTAATTGCAATACTAACTGAGCAGCTGCTGGGCAGTCAAGGTACAGTAGTAGACAATACAAACAAATTACTTTCAAATAGTCACGTGGAAAGTAAATGATAGGTTGTAGACTCTGATTCTAATGTCTGTATTAATTAGAACTGTCTTTCCTAGCTGTGTGACTTCAGAACAGAAATTTAACTTTGTCATCAGTTTGCTTATCTATAAACTAGGGATGGTAATATCCAGCTTGTAATCATGAAGTGAGCGTTAAATGAAGGCTTGAAGTATCTGCTGATTAATAAATAATGGAGGAATTCTGGTTGTCTCCTTCCTCTGCCAGTGTGACGTTCAGAATGCCTTTTCTCCCATATTCAGGATGAGATTGGGTGTGACAAAATGCAGCTTCCATGCCCCTACCAGTTTTCTGAGGTTCCACTTTATCCTCATTTTGCAGCCAAGACGCCCAATGGCCTCAAACTCCACTTCTTCAAACTCCACTGATTCCACTGAATCTGAGAAAAAGGTATTTTTTCCTTTAGTAATTGACTGTGCGGTAGGCAGATTTCTAAGATGCCCTCCAATGACCCCACCTCCTAGTACCTACTCCCTTCTGCAATCCCCTCTCCTTGAGAGTGGGCTGGATATAGTGACTTGTTTTAACCAATAGTTTATGGCAAAGGTGATGTGATGTCATCTCTGTGATTAGGTTACAAAAATAGTGACTTTCACCTTTTTAGTCTCTCTATTGCCTAGTCATCTTGCATGCTTTAGTGAAGCAAGCTGCCCTGTTGGAGAAGTCCACGTGGCTAGGAACTGAGGGTGGCCTCTGGCCAGCCTCCCTCGGGGATCTGACCCCTGCTAACTGTCACGTGAGTGATCTTGGAGGCTGATCCTTCCTTCGTTGAAACTGAGATTATACAGTTCAGTGGGCACATTGACTACAGCCTGTAAGAGACTCTGGAGTGGGCAGGACTGGGAGCCTTAGGCCTCTTGCATGTCTTGGTGTACCCTTGTAGGCGGTAGCAGACTTGCTCCTAGTAGGAGACTCAGGAGTAGCAGACTTAGTTAGCCTTCTTTACTTCACTCTAACATTCTCTGTGATACTACCTTGTGGTTCTTCTATGTGTTTTTTCACACTTGGTGGTAGCTAGTTATTCCCATATAAATGAGAGATCATTTAGGATGAAAGGGGTGTTTAAGCCCCAGTTATCGAAGGTGCTCTGTGGAGGTGTTAATATTTCCTGGTTGAAATTTGCTTTTAGAGGATTAGGGTATCACTGGATAAAGCAGGACATTTGAATGCCATTGTTTTGACACTTCATAACTCTTGATTTTGTGCAGTTTTCTCCTTGAGAAATGACTATTTATGACCTTTGTCATAATGTTTGATGAAGGCTAATGGTACTGATTTCCATTTCTAGTAAAAAAAAAAAAGTTGGAATCTTTTTGGCAATAGTCCATAATACCTACTTTATTATCCTAACAAAGAAACCTCCAAAGTTTCAGCTTTGACAGCTGCCGTGGGGCATTTGCTGCCATGAGCACCATAACCATACAGTGTTGCACTCATATCATGTAACAAAGATATGGATAGTGCTTGTTGTGTGCCATGCCCTTCTCTGTGTGTATGTTTACCATGACTGACTCCAGTAATCCTCTCCGTAATCCTCTCCAGTAAACCTTACGAGTTGTGTTGACTGGGCATGGCTGAAAGGGGAGCAAAAAATAAACTCATGGCAGAGTCTTTTGAACTGCCGTCAAAATGACAATAAAATGGTTGACTCAAGAAGGCGATGGGTAAAACGCCTTGAGTCTAAGATGGATAGGATGAGCCGACAGCGAGATTGGGTGGGACTGGAGTATAGGTTGTAGGTTATAGGAACAGAATGGCAAGAGAAGAGACTGAAGAGTAGGAGTGAGGGAGGATGAGTAAGGGTAGGTTTTAGCTTATGGGAAATGGGGAGCTGTGGAATGATGTTAAGGGGAAAGTGACACCATTAAATACGGGTTTTACAGCAACCCTTCGGAATCAGTGTGGGGGATTGATGACTGAGACAGAAAATCAGTTGTTCTTTTCTACCCTGGTTTATTTTGTGACTGTGTCTGGCTTGGTTTGCCCTTAAGGACATTCTGGATGAAGATGGTGGATCAGCCCTGTCTTCCAGAATATTCCAGGTAATGTTCTTTGGAGGAATTCTGTACCTGAACAGTGGTCAATTTTTATTGATGTGATAATTTTCTGCCATTATGAAGCGATGTCTATCGACCTTGGGGACTCACAGATGTGGTAAATTCAATTTGTTCGAAACCCCAAAATGCCAGGACTCTGCTGGGGAAATAATGAAGGGTCATTTATCCTGCTAAGAGTCTCTTTAAAGGGAATCAATAACCTCGTTGGAAAGAAAAATTACATCATTTTTATGGGGCCCCTTTCCAGGTGAGTAATGCTCAGTGGGTATTGTAACTGCCACTTACAGACTGCTTCCTCTGGACTGGCTCCGACCACAAGCCGATAGACGGGACCTCTTTTCTGTCACGATGGGCTTTATTGCTCCCGCTTTCAGATGAGGATACCGAGGGCCGCAAACGCAACTGGTTCGCCCGCCGTCACACAATCAGTGAATGGCAAGGGTTTTGAACCTGGGTTTATCAGACACCAAAGACCCTCCACTACACTGTTGTGTCTGTGTACAGGTGTGCACGCATAAGCGTCTCTGCATGCGTATGATTAGGAAGGTTTCAGAGAGCAAATGGTGAGTCACTGACAGACAACACTCCTCACAGCTGTCTTGTCCACCAGGAAGCAGTCATATTTCCCAAGGTGGTGGGTTTGGCAGAACAGCTTGCTTCAGAATGACTATTGGAATTGTGTTTTGGAAGTTATCATTTCAAGGGTCAAATCTAATTAATTCAATTGATTAAATTACAGCTCTTGAAGTAGGTTATAGTGACTGAGTCCCTCTATTAGCCCTCAGCCTTGACACACATGTCTCTAACACTTTAGTGGTGCTTATTATGTGCCAGGCATTATTCAAAGAACTTTTCATCTGTTAATAAATTATTTTAATCCTTACAACACCCTATGAGGTAGGCACTATTCTTAATCACCCCCATTTCACAGATTAGAAGACGGAGTCAAGAGAGATTATAAACTTGTCCAAGTTCAAATAATTACGTATCAGAGGTGGGGCTCAAACCAATGCTGCTTGGCCCTCAAGTCCAAGCTCTGTACTGCCTCTGTTTATCATTCCCCACCCAGAACCGACTCATCTAAGGGGTCCTCTTGTCCTCCCTAGTACAAGGCCCATAAAGACAGCTCACAAGTACTTATCTCTACGATGACTCTCCCGATGTTTTCTCTTTTAAGCGGTGAGAGATTTGCCCTGTGGCCCCTGAAGAGCAGGGCTGCCTAGGCACATAGTTGCTGCAGAGGCTGCCTGACACTAAGGGGGTGGACCTGTCTCTGCCTTTTTTATTCCTCTTCACAAACCTGCAAGAGCCTGGGTTTGAGATCTGGGATGATGGTAATACATTCTGAGTGGCCCACTGGCTATTCCTTTGCCATGACTAACGTGGTTAACGGGGAGTCGCGGGTTGGAGAAGAAACTGGCGGCGTACAATGGTAGGGTCAGGCTGCACTTTCTCCGCAGGTGGCAGGTGGAAGTTGAGGTGACCCTCGTGTGCCTCGTGCACGGTTGGAACATGAGTCACTTGAAGGCAGGGATGGCAGTGCCTTGCATTCGTGTGTTCCAGTTGGAAGCATAGTGCTCAGCTCATAGCAGATGTTGTGTAAGTTACATCTTTATCCACCAGACTTCTGCTGGTCCCTAAAACTCAGAGCATCATTATTTTCTATAGATTTTCCTGATCTCTCACACTTCCTTTTCATCTTTGCAGAACTAATTGTCCCTTCATCTGGATTCTGACTGGTGGTGAGAACTTTGGTGAATTGTTTTATCTTATCTTTTTTGGTGAATTTATTTATCTTTGCCTTAGTATCCTTAAGTTGGGGATAAAGGTATGATCCATCTCTAGAAGAACATTTTAATGAAATAATTATAAGAAAGGCATTCTGTTAACATTAGCAAGATATAGAACTAATAATAATAATTTTATCTATTATATAATGAGTTTCCTAAGGACCATTATTTTACATTTCTGTATCTATGTAACTTTGCCAGGAATAACTCTAAAAGAGATTTACAGTCGAAGGTATAAGTAATTTGATTATTTTAAGGAAATAGTGATGCAAAGACTGTGGTTCTAGGAACATTTTAATTTTCCTCAGTCGTCTTCCCATCAGCTGACATGTGAGTAGCCTAAGAGGACTCTGAAAGGTTAATCATAAGAGAAAATGCTTCTGTTCTCACATTGCTAAATCAGATTAATAAACGCTTTCTCTTGGCTAATTCTGAGGTCTGGTTAATTTAGTGACACTAATGGTTTTTTTGACAGTCCTGAACTTGAGGTTCTTAGATCCCCCTGCCACGCCCTACTGAGGAAGGCAGAGACCTAGGAGATTATTTACCACTCCAGGTGAGACCTGTAAAATTCTCAGCCCTGCAATTAGGGATTTTGCATATTCATCGTCAAACGGGTGGGGGAGGTGTTGTAGCCTGCAGAAATGATGTCTGATGGGAGGAGGGGGTCCGAAGCCAGAAGAAACTGTGAGTGTTTCCTTTGTTGGTGGAGTCCCTCAGAAATTGCCCTGAAGTAATTCTGAAAAAAGAAATCCAGTCTCATCCTTCATGTCTTGATCTCTTTGACCCACAGTTAAGCAGGACACACACACTGATTTGGTGAAATGGCCTTTATTAATAACACGGATAATGGCTACCATTATTTAGAACAACAACTGAAATCATCTGAAAAGGCTCGTGTTAACCCGTGGCCTTGCTCTCAGCATGGATGGCTGGTCTTTAGAGTTTTGGTCTGGCTCTTCTTGTCAGAGGAAATAGCAGGAGAAAGATTGAAGACAGGACATAAGCATATGCTAGCTTATTGCACAAGCCACATATCGACTCTGCAGACTTTCAACTTGGGGGAGTTTTGTAAGCAGTTTTATTTGGCAGTCCTTTAAACAAATCAGGCCCAGTTTAGCCAAGGGATCTGTTGGACAAAGGAGGAAATATTCCAACACTTTTGAGTGCACCTGAGGTTGTAGATCTTTGGGATTATCTCATCCCAGGACCACTATCAGTGAAGTAAGTTTTATTTTTCATTCACAAATGTAGAAATGGGGTGTTAGAGAGTTGAAGGGACTTGTTCAACGTCACACAGCTGATGAACCAGGCTTGAAACACAGAACCATCTCCGTTCTTTTCCACTGGGCTCTGTTGGGAGCTTGGAGTTCTAAGAGCTACTCCAGCTCATCCTCTCTCACTACTTACAACCTGGTGGATGTAGAAAGATGGAGAAATAGCAGAGCCGTGCTACCCAGAGTCTGAGGGCCTGTGACTAGTGGCGGAGGGTTGGGAGGAGGGGCTGCCTTACCTGTGGTAACTGTGCACCAGCATCAGTTCAGACGGTGTTGAAATAATACAGGGGCCAGTACAATTAGGAGTTTTTGCCTCCGCATCCCGTGCACTTCCAAGCATAGGTTTGCCTCTGGGTTCAGAGTTGCCTTTCTTTTATCATTCTCCTCCCCCGCCCCTCAATTACAGGGGAACTGGTGTGTGTAAACACTGCAAACATCTCTTCATAGGCATTAGCTGTTTGTTTGGAGAATTAATATATGTTCCTCTGAAGGAGTATTGATTCGAATTGGGTGATTAAAGGCACTCGGTAAAGAACCTGCTCAATCTATTCACCTGTGTCCCACTGATTATGGAAAGGGATATATCATATCAGTCTTTCCTCATCAAGCAACTCTTCCTTTGCCTCAGCCCCTCTTCTGTGCTGCTGCCTTAGGACTTTCAACTGGCTAAGAGACAGAATTCATTGTTTCCCGGGGAGGTGTGGAAAGGAGGAACAGGAGGGAGGAGTGCTCCGGAAAGCAGACAAAAGAACAGCCTCACCTTTTACCTAGTTGCATAAGCTTGGAAAACAGTAATTCCAGTCCCCTTCTTCATCTTCGTCTTCTCTCTCTCTCATCTAATTGTTCTCTGATTCCATATCCAAAATGTGTTTCAAATAGACTCTCTCTCTGTCCTTGCTCTGGGTGCTGTCCTGGCTCCTGTCCTCGGTGCCCTACCGGCAGTGCCGTCATAGCCTCTGGATGGATTTTCCCACCTCCAGCATCTCCTCCATCCCTCCGGTCTCTCCTCCACCCTGCCACTGAGCATCTTCTTTCAAATTAAGTTCCAATGATGTCGGTGATATCTCTTGCTCCCCTGTGTGAAATCCGCCAGCCTCCTCATTGCCAGTAGGATGAATTCTGAACTCAGTAATATTGTCCATGATGCTTTTCAGAACCCTAAGCTAGCTTATATTAATAGGACGGATTTTTGTTCCCAGCCACCCTCACATACACTGAGTTCTATCACACCGTATGACCTGTCATTTACTGAGGAGAGCATTTACTCTCACACTTCTGCATCCTTGCTTTATTTTTTTTCTTGGAAATTCATATTTATCTTCAAGTTGCATCTCAGCCTCTCAAATGTTAAAGCCTTTGCTGATTTCCTCAGCTCAAGAGCATAACGCTCCCTCATTTGTCCCCCTCCCTCGTGGTATTTTGGATGTAGTCTTACTGACTAGTTTCAACATGATCTTCTTAGTACTCTTCTCCCCTGAAATGGGAGTTCCTTGGGGACAGCAGTCATGACTTATTTCATCCTGGAATTTCCGGAGACCACTGGAGTATCTAATGTATATTAAATGACAGACGAGTATTTCTACTAAAAAACTGACCTTCATCCTCTCTTTTTTGGGGTGGAGTATACTTTTTTTTTTTGTCCCACTGACTTTGAGCTTGGCAATATGACTTCCTTAGTCAATGCAATGTGAACAGACACGATGTAAACAGAGGTTTAAAATATTCGTGGGTGGCTCTTAGAGCAGAGTTGAACCAAAGCAAAAGCCTTGACCTGAGTTTCACCCACTGAAGATCTATCTATAAGCAAGAAATAAATGCTGCTGCTTTAAGTCATTGGGCTTCAAGGTAGCTTGTTACTCAGTATTATTACGGGAACAGCTGACTAATACAGGTGTTCAAAATGTTTTAACCAATACATGGATGAGTAATACAGTGGTACCGTATTTTGCCATGTATAATGCGCACCCACGTTTTTGGCCCAAAGGAAAAAAATCTTTCACTTTAATTTTTTATTTCAATTATTTCTTTATTTATATTTAGAAACAAAATTTATATTGTATTCCTGGGTATTATTTTGCATCGGATATCGTTATTGCTTTTGAGTTAACACTTTTAACTCATAAGCATAAATAAAAGAATTAAAAATACATATAGATACAGAATTAGTACTAACCATGTATAATGAGCAGCCTTTTTCCCTCAAAAATTTGGGCAAAAAGTGCTCATTATACATGGCAAAATATAGGAGAAGTAGGATGATGCTATGATCCGAATGTTTGTGCCTTCTAAAAATTCATAATTTGCAACCCTAGTCCCCAGAGGTGATGGTATTAGGAGGTGGCGCCTTTGGGAGGGATGTGAGTCATGAGGGTGGAGCCCTCATGAATGGGATTGACTTTTACACAAGAAACAGCACAGGTGGTGTTAAACCCTTCCTCCAGGTGAGGACACAGCAAGAAGGTGGCTATGAACTAGAAAGAGTGCCCTCATCAAAATGTGACCTTGCTGATGCCTGGGTCTTGGACTTGACAGCCTCCAGAACTATGAGGAATAAATATTTGTTGTTGGTCAATATGTAATATTTTGCTGTAGCAGCTCAAGCAGACTGAGACAGAGGAGTTGCAAGGATGAGAGAGGAAGAGCTCAGAAGAGGCGAGCTGAATCCTTATGCACTCATTCTTGGGAAAGCATGGCATTAAGATCTGTTGATAACTCATCCACGGGAAGTTCAGGATGGGATCATAGAGGTTGTGGTAGTGTCATCAGCTTTAGTGAAAGACCTTGCATTTTAGGTCTGTGAGTTTGGGATGGAGGCTGAAGCTTATGAATATTAAAACTAGGAAAAATCAAGTTTCTCACTTTTATAGTCATCATAGAAAACATAATCAGGAGGTAAATCTTCTAGGAAGAAGCTCACATAATGAATTCCAAATTCTAATAGAAATTAATCTTGGATTATAAACTGTTTTGGATTAACCATGCTACTGTTCCCCTTCATTAGTGTGGATAATTAAAAGTTAACTGTGTATCATTTTCTTGATATTTATGGATATTGCTATACCAACTGGTCTATGACTAGTTTTTTTTTTAAAATTAGGGTACTCAATGAATTCAGCACTAGAAGGTTGAGATTTAAATGGGTTTATGAACTTTGTCTTCATAATCTCAAATGCATATCAGGAGGCCCTAGTGAGAATGTGTAACTGAACAAATACAACATTTGTTTTATCTATAGAAATCATGTATCATTTAACACCTAGCAGGAATTAAGTGTTTATGTGAATGAGAGATTCAAATTATGTACAATAAGAGAAATAGAAGATGGAGGAATAAGTCATCAGTTACATGTGGGACAGACAGCTCCGGAGTTCCCATGCCTTTGTTCTGGGAGTGAGTCTGGCAGGAGAAGTTAGGTTTGACCAGCAGAATCCATGATACAGTGAGGTGGCTCATGAATCTCACGCTATGTTGCATTGTGTTTTCTGTTCTTGAACTCTGCAGGGGTCAGTTTAAAGATTTTTGAACTCAGGATTGGAAATTTAAGTTGCTTGCTTAAATATTAATCTTTGAGATGCGAACAATGCCAAGTTGTTGGTTTGATTTGGATTAATAAGGTCATGTTTGTATTTTGAGTAGAGAAAATTACATGCTTGAAGGTGTAAATTTGTTCTTTCTGTTCTTAGCTCGTTGGGATATTGTGACATTTAGGGATTGTGCTAGTGTATCATTTGACCTGTTCACCTTCTCTTCTCAACATGAGGCTATTGCATCTCTAGATTGGCAATCTTGAGCCAGTTTCTGGTCTGCTGTTAATTTAGGGCACAAAAGATGCCATGTGCTACCACTGTGATATTTTCTCTGTAGTAGTTGCTCCTGTGGCTCTTTCATCTCTGTCCAGCTAGCACATCTCCCCAGTAACCTTGAGAAGGTTTGGGTTCTTGGGTCACTGGAAATGGCATTAGAAACTTAAAGAGAACTTGGTTGAAATCTGGGGAAGGTGGTACTTGTGGTAGAATAGGATTTCTTCCACCCAAGAGCCTGATACTTATCCTATTTCATCAAGATACTCCCCCAAAGCATTATCACTACCTGAGCATTTACATTTCCACTCTTTAACAGCATTAGACTATGTACAGCATTCGTGCAAGTGCTGGACAGAGCTGAGTTCACATATGACTTAGTAACTGTCTACGACATTGGCTATGATGCAGAATTTTGTGGCAGCACAGCTGGATCCTGTGGTGTGTCTCCGTTCCTCTCCTGCATTCCTGGGTTACTGTAAATCAGGATGGAGCTGGGAGTCAGAATAGATAACAAAATGATGCCAAACAGACATCATACAACACGCACGTTCAAATGCCGAGTTAAAGATGCTGAAGAGGCAGAGAGGCTCCTGGACAAAAGTTTACTCTCTGTCTTTGGGAAATGGGGAAAAATCCAGATAAACTCAGGTTGGTGAAAGAAGGAATTAGCCTCTTACATCTCATTGGAGAAATTCCTTGATTTCTTCTTCTTTTTGGTACTTTGGGGGACTGGATACCATTCTCCTACTATATATATACAGGACATCAGAAGGGAGTAAACAGCTTTTTCACTGGCTCAGTGTCTTTATAATAAAAAGTCTGGAGAAATGAAGTAAAATAGATACCTATACAATTGTTATTAGTGCACAAGGACCATAAATTTCTTTTCAAGTCTTTCATTGTTAGTTTCAGCATAAGTTACGGTTTCTCCAAAGCACTCTGAGGTCTGATTATACTAGTAATTGTTCTGTTGCTAAATGTGGTCTAGCTTTCATTATCTTCCTCCTACCATCAGGTTTCATAAATTGGAAAATCACTCCTGACTGGTTAAAGGAGGAGATGGACTGTTGTTTCCTTTGATCCTGAGTGATGGGAGTGAGGTTAATGCTGTCATTACCGTCTAATGATCATTTTGATGTAGAAATCTTGCACCAAGATTGTATTTAGGTTCTGTAGGTGGATAAATGTCTATTATACCTGTTTGTATAGTGTGATCATTAAGAGCATGGGATCTGAACAGGACTCCTTGAGTTTTAATCCTGCTTCTGACACTTATTGGCAACGTGATCTTGGGTCAGTTAATTCATTTCTGTGCCTTAATTGTTGCACCTGCAATAAGAATGCTGCTAGAACCCAGCTCATAGGGTTGTTTTCAAATTGAAGGAGTAAAGTGTCTGACATATGTGCTGTGTGTTCGTGATGATGATGATGATGAGCTGCACAATCCGAAGATAATGCTGGATGTATGTGCTTGATGATGGAAGAGAGAATGTGACCGTGAACCCCACCCACCTTCAGAGCTGTTGGTTTCCTGCTTTAACTTCTTCTAGGCCTGAGGTTGAAGAGTTTCACTTATTCCTAACGGCAATGGAATGTATGAAATGTGCTCACATGGGCCTTTGGATTTAGTAGTAGAGGCACTATTTTGGACTAACTAGTTTTCCAGTACCGTCTTCTCAAGCAAGGGATATATTATGCTTAAACAGATTTTAAGTTATGATGTCTTCCCTGAATTTCTGGCTGTCTTTTTTTTAATTTTTTCCTTTCTTTCAAGGCAGTTTCTAACACTGATGTCACCCATAAATGTTAGCTAAGATTTACAATGTGATTGCAAATTGAGAGAGGACAAGAAGACTTCCAGGTTTTTGGGCATAGTTGTTAAAGGACTAATTAGTACTTGGGGAAACATGTTGGGAACTTCAGAAGGAGCTAAAGAAATGCATTATTTGATGCAGAGGGTTTTAAAAATTTGTAACGGCCGTCTCCAATACCAATTTAAATCTCAGTAAAGACAGGTGAGCATGTCAATCTGGTATATTGTTCTACTTTATCTGAATCCAGAGTTTTACTCCATTTGTCCTGGAATCATCTTCCTTTTTCAGCATGTCTTCTGGAACTACCACTCCTTTGAGAACCAGTTTCTTTACATAAACTTTGTCCTTGAATTTTCTATTTTTTGCAATTTCAAAAAACCAGGCTCAATTTACATACCTGCATTCATGGCAATATTATTAATCATAGCCAAGAGGTGGAGCAACGCAAATGTCCATTGACAGATGGAGAAAGAAAATGTGGCACAAACATACAGTGGAATATTACACAGCCTAAAAAGAAGGAAATTCTGTCATGTGCTACAACATGAATGAACTTTGAGAACACTGTGGTAAGCGAAATAAGCCAACCACAAAAGAACAGATACTTATGATTCTACTCATATGCAGTATCTAAAGTTCTCAGAATCATAGAAACAGAAGGTAGAAAGGTGGTTGCCAGGGGTGGGTGGGTGAGGGGGGGAGTTAGTCTTTAATGGGTATAGAGTTTCAGTTTTGCAAGATGAAGAAATTTTAGAAATCTGTTACAAATAATCTATTATAATTTGGGAATTATACCAAACACTACTGAATTGTAGAATAAAGGGTTACGATGGTAAATTTAATGTTTTATATATTTTTAGCATTCAAGAAAGGACTTAACAAAAACCAACAAAAATGGTCTCTCCTCTGATGCTGCTATAACCCCTGAAATCTCCTTCATTTCTGTGCTGCACACGGCTGAGTCGGACCAGTCCTTGTTCATAACCTACTCTGGGCCTTCCCTTTTCCTCTCTCTCAAATCCCATGTCATTTAACTACACCGCCTTCTTCCAACCTCGTTGATGTCAGCTGTTCACCCCCAGGACAATTCTTCTTGTCCCCATGACGTGCTTTAGTGGCTGCCTCGGTCTCCCTTTCCCACAAATTGACTTCAGCCAGTTTCTGGACTATTTTATGTTTAGTATAATAATACAGTTATCATTTTCAGATACACAAAAGGAAGAAAAATAAAGACAATGTCTTTACAGTTGAGAGAGAACCCATTAGCATGTATGTTTATCTTACAAAAATGGGGTCACACTCATCTGCTGCCTTGTAAAGAATTCATTGTTATCTAACAACGTATCAGGACTGTCTTCCCACAAAGCCTTTCTGTTATGTCAGGTTTGACCTTCTCAGTTGCAGTGGGATCTCTTCACCTCCCTTTGGCCACCCTTGACCTCCTCCACTTCTTGTCACAGTCCCTCTTCTTTCCTCTAGTCACACCTTCTCTTTCTTCCCTTTGTCACGTCATCTCACCCTTGAATATTCCTTTAAATCTTACCCAAGAGAAAGTAGGCTGGGTTTGCTAACTGGTCAGGGTGTCCTTGGGCACAGGGTCTTCAAGATAGCGTCGGGATACAGATGTGACTTCCCTCTCTGCATTTCCAGCCATGGTTTTAGCTTAGACCCTTATACCAATAATATGGCTAGTGGTATGTATCAAATTCTGGATCAAATACCTTAGACTGAGTCCAGCTTTTCCACTTGACTGGCACTTCAGTGTCCTCATGTTGTCGCTGTTAGTGACAAACACAGTAATACCCGGAAAGCACTTGAAACGGGGCCCAGTGTATAACCACCACTTAGTAAATAGTGTTAACTATTATTTTTTATTTAAATAGAGATTTAGAGTTGATTTTGCTTTCTGGACACCACTCAAACCCATATGTTTCTTCCTCATTGACATCATTTTAGTTTAGATGCCTCGCCCTGGTAACAGTCTCATAACTGCTCCTGTTTGCACGATTTTATGCCTCTGATTTATTACTCAGACTGTAGCCAGAGTGAGTTTTCTAAAATATAATTGTAGTTAGGGGTCTCCTTTGACTGAGACCCTCCAGTGGACCCTCTGACTGGAGCACTCTTCTCTCTCTCCCAGGCCCGGTGGCTGACTCCCACCCAGCTTCACCATGTAGGGGAGGCTGTTACTCCTCCAGAAGACGAGTGCCTCTCTCTTGGCCACCAAGCCTGGGTTAAGTGCCCTCCCACGTGCTCCCTCGCATCTGCCACGGGGCTTGCCTCTGCCATGGTGATACTGCTTTGTGCTGTGATACACTTGCCTGCTTTCCCCACCAATCTGCAGACTTCTTGAGGGCAAAAGACAGTTGTCTTCCGCCCTTAGTTTCTGGTATAGCAGCTGGACGGTGGTTACTGTTAAGAATTAATTTCATTTTTCAGAATCTGTTTTCTTCTCAGATGGGTGATCTCAATTGTTACATGTTGACTTTTGATAGTTTCAGTGTCAAGGGTGGATTTTTGTTGACCTTGCCCCCATGTCCTCACTCCACTGTACCTCCTTTCTTTGCTGTCTCTTGTGTTCTCCACAATCTCTATGTTTAGAACTTTCCATCCTTTCATTTTTTCTCTTCTCCTACAACACTTCGTCTCCTTCTCTGTAATTATACTTGTTTCCCTTGGCTGAGATTTAGTGAATTATTCTAGTATCTTCTTTCCCCTGGGATTGTGAGCGATTTGTGGGTAGGGACGTTGACTTCTCAGCCTCCCTCCTTCTGTAGTGCCTTGGTTTAGAAGGATTTTGGTAAGTAGTAGTCAACTTAAATCCAAAGCTCTGAGTGGGGGAGGTCAAAGAAATACATTTTTAGGGCCACCCATTGGGAAGCCCATTATTAATGCAGTAGTAAAATTGGCAATTGTAGGAGAAATCTTATATAGATAAAGTGCCAAGAAGAGGTCCCTTTGGGTAAAACCAAGAGAGGAAACTTCCTTCCCATTTAGACACTTGTTTCACTTTGAAAGCTGGTAGGCATTCTATGTGACTTTTTGTAGAGGAAAGTAGAAACTGAACTGTTTCCAGGAACTAGGTAAAGCTCAAATAGGGAATGAATGCTTAATATGTATTTTGATTGTTAATGAGGATGACGAGGATTAGTTCTGGAAGACAGCTCCAGTTCTAGATTTTTCTTTTATAAAATGGACATCATAACAGTAGGTACCACATAAAGTTGTTGTGAGGATTAAATAAGTGAATTCTTACAAAGCACTTAGAGACATGCCTGGCATGTAGTTAGCATTAAGAAAGTGATAGCAATTATTACTCTGTGGCAGAGTGTTTTATATGCAATGAACATTTTAGATGTGATATCTTTTTTCATCCACGTACTAATTTAAGGCATTTTCCCTCAATTTTCTGAGACTCACGAATAACTTCTGTAATATCACACAGCTATACAGTTGGAGTTTGACCCCAATTTTGAGTCCAAAGTCCTTTCACTATGCTGCCTTTTTACAAGGACAAGCCGGCCAAGGCTGGCATTGTTTTGAACATGAATCGCTCAATATAGTTGCTCAAATTTGCCTTTGTGGATCCTAGTCTCTCCACATACATTGGATTTTATAATATGTGGAACCCGATACTATGTTAGGAATGTGATTCTTATTCACGTAGAGTGCAGTGTTGCACCCTTCCCAGTACTGGTATTTTGGGCTGGATAATTCTTTGCTGTGGGGGCCGTCCTGTGCGCTGTAGCATTCCTGGCATCTACTCACTAGCTGCCCATAGCATCTCTGTCTTCCAGGTGTAACAACAAAACTGTCTCTGTACATTGCCAACCAGCCTCTGGGGATCAGAATCGCCCTTGGTTGAGAATAACTGACCTGGAATATGTCTAATGCTCAGTCATCTGTCCCCAGGACCTTTATATTTAAGAGGGGACACACCTCCAATGAAGCAGTCATGAACAGCAACTCTTTCCAATTTTTACCAGTCATTTACAGATGGGCCCTCTGCCTCTCTTGACTGTTAGGTCACACTGTCTTCGAAGTCACTAAGAAACCCTGCCCTGCCCACCCTGTATTGTTAGCCAGTGCTGACATAACAAAATACCACGGACTGCGTGGCTTAGACGACAAAAACGAATTTTATTACAATTTGGGCTAGAGGTCCAAGGTCACGGTTTGGGCTTTGTCTGTTATAAACCCTCACCACTTCCCACTGTCCTCACTAAGGCAGTACCTTCCTTCATCTTTTGAAGATACTGATTATATCTTTTTAAAGCTTTACTGCATTGCCGCTTTTTCCTCCAGATCTCTTTAAAAAACATTGTTTAGACTCTGTTTTTCACATTAGGTGCTTTCCTCAAATGTGGGGTGATCACCGACTGCCCATTCCAGTTACAGAAAAGTGCTTGAAAGTGACTGGACACTTTCCAGTCTTGCAGACAGAGCTTCAGTGACGGCCGATAAGATAATGACTGGCCATTTTCAGTGGTGCATCTTCTGTTGTCAGTCTGTATAGTTCTTTTCTCCTATGTAGGCCAGTTTCCCACAGAGAAAGAGACTGTATCTCCTGCCTGAGATGTGTGTGTGTGTCATGGGGTAGGTATGTGGCGGGGGAGTATGGGGAGGGCTGCCAGCATTCTGAGAGCCAGGAAGAAGAAGATAGGGGTCTCAAAGTTAGTACCAGAATGCCACTGATTCGTCCTACTGTCAGCCAGACCTGTTGTTCTTCAGATCAGAAACTCTCTTGTTTAACTTCTCCAGATGCTCAAAGTTGAATCTTGGGTGGTGGTAGGGCAGGGAAGTCACTAGCTGTTGGGCAACAGTTTAATTCTGTATAACAACTTTCAAACTCTCCACTTTCAACACAGTTGTACTTGGAACTGCGAAGGTACCGGTACTTACTCTCCAGTTCCTGAGTGTGCTGTAGAAATAGATTTTTTTCCTGTATTTTTTGACCTCATCTCAAACCCATGTAAACGTGTTTTAGTTTCCTCTGGCCTCTGAAGTCAGGGATTCTTGCCCATCTCCTTAACAATCTCTGACACTTTGTTGACATGCCAGTCTGCTTGTATCTCCTAGTCTGTACTTTTTCGTGTGCATTTATAAATTAAAAACACTTTTATGGTCCTTATTTAGTTTTTTGAGGGAAAGGTGGTAAATATATGTGTTAAATTTGCTTTGTTTCTGCACACATCCATTCGTCTTCCCAAAACTCTCCATGTCCCTGGCTCCTGTTCTATCACTCTGCCCTGATTATCTTTCTCTTGCCCTGTCTGTTCCTCCTCTCTGCTTTTCATGGGCTGCTCTTATTTTGCTTTCCCCTGAACAGTGGTCTTTCCCAGACCTCCCCCACTGGTTTTACTTTTATTCTTGTGTTATATATTTTGATAAAGTGACCTCCATATCGTTCATGGTTTAATAACCCCTGTAGGGAAATAGCTCATATATCTCACTCTTCTGTCTTGATCTCACCCCCTAAGTCCATATTCCAGTAGCCAGTTACTGTCTGGACATATCCACGGAGTTGTCCTACAAGCATCTTCTAAAACTCAATGTGCCCCAAACCAAATGCGGTATCTTTTCTCCTCCTCACACCAACTCCTCCTTTTGTATTTGCATCCATAGTCACAGAAGTCTCAAATGTGGGAGTCATCTTAATCTCCCATCTATTTTTCACTCCATAGGTCCAGATAATCACCAAATTCTGCCAGTTTTTCCTCCCATGTATTTCTCGAATCTGTCCCCTCCTTTTGTCTCACGATGCCTACGCTCATAACCTCCGTTCTGCTCTGTGCCACAGCCTCCTAACTGCCCCTGGCTCCTGTCTTTTCTCTTCTAAATCCGTCCTCTGCTCAGGTACCAGAGTGACCCATCTAAAGCATAAATCTCATCATATAGCTCCCCTGCTAAAATCCCTTCAGTTACTCCCCAGTGTGGAATAAAATCTATGTTCCTTGACATGCTATACAAGGCCTTCTATGACCTGGCCCTGGCTCCTCTTTCTTGCTTCATCTCATTTCACTCCTGGCCTCACATGCTCACTCTTGTAGTACAGACTGTCTGTTTTCTCCCCGCTCTCCTTGGGTTTCTTGCTTCTCCACCTTTGTTCCTGTTAATTTCTGTGCCCTATACCTTTTTTTTTTTTTTTCACTTGACTGAAGAGGATCTTATACCTTCTTCTGGATAGAACTCATCGTGTATATTCTTCCCCAGGAAGGATCTTCTAATTTCTCTGGCTTTCTGAAGTGCCTCTTCTCTGTGTGTCTATACGTGCACACCACCATCCTAACATTTAACATAAACAGGGCCTAGCACAAATACCGTCTCTTTTTGTTACAAAAGCATAAGTATGTAATTCTGTAACATAACAATATCACACTCAAGCAGACCCTATGACATTTTAGGTGAAATGTTCAAATTAAAACTGTAAGTTATTACACCCATATTATTACAGTACCAACCACAGTCAGGCGGGTGTTACTTCTGCCGGACCCTGAATATGTGTGTGTGGTTTGTTTGTTTCAGTGAACCTGGTAGACCGTAAGTTTCCCCAGAGAAGGACTTCTTCCCAGTTTTTGATGCCTAGCACATGGTTGGTATTCAATAATTAGAGGTTGAATGGAAATGATCTTACTTATAAATTGCTGCTTAGTGGCTAGATTAGCAAGAACTCAGAGCTCAGGAAGTGTTGCAGGAAGTGTTGGCATTACGGTCACAATCATGTGACAAAGGTGATTATTTGGCCTCTGTTTCTCTTGCTACTTTGAATGTTTCAGGTGGGTGGTAAATATCTGGGAAGGGTGTTTCCTGATGGTAGGGAAGAGAGAAGGCCAGAGACCGTTTTCATTCTAAGTTGACGAATTGGGAGTGCAGAGAAAAGCCGGAGGTGATGTGGGTCGTCACCATCAGACTCTATACCATCAAATGATCTAGAAGAGAGCTGGGGAAGGGCGGATCCTGCAGGTGCCTGGCAAGTGGGACTAGGTTGGTAGAGGGGCCGGCAAGGGTGAGATAGACGAAGAGCGTTTTACCTTCACCTTTCTCACATGTCTGAGTTCTCCTGGTCTGCTCCCTATGTCTCTGGGCCACATCCAGTTTGCAGATGGCAGTGGACATTCTAATGTTGTACATAGTCTCTTCAAGACAAGCTCTCCTAAATACGTAGCTCCCATGCCCTGGGAGGTGTGCCAAAATACATTTTCTTGATGACTGCAGACATGCTTGCTAAAAAGCAAACAGCACATTAGTGGCCTTCTTGTGCAAATGGAGTGTGAAATTGTGGCTCGATGCTTCAAAGCTGTACCTTTTTGTCTCCCTGATGATGATTAAGAGAAGCCCAGCTTGATTTGATTGGGAGGGTGTGCGTGGGTGGAGGTGCAGGCTTCAGATGGGCGGTGAAAGAATGGTGAAAGGGAAGGACAGGAATGCACACGCCTCCTGCAACTGAGTGCTTCATTTGACCTTCAGGAAATTGGAACTGAGGTCACGTGACTTGACGTTTGCCTGGAAATTAACTGACTCTGTTTGTTCCAGACCCTGGGATTGATGAAAGAGCCAGGGGATTCTGACCACAGAATTATAATAAAGGGAAATGTCTTGAGCAATTACTAAATATTTAAAGAACCATCTCAAAACTAAGTTGTCAGATGGAATGAATGAAATTGAAATGATTTTTAAACATTATCTCTAATGGCATGGATAGACATTCAGGGCTGAAAATTGCTCTGTGTCATGAAGGAAATATTCTCAGTTTGTTTTTTGTGACACTGGTGTTTCTGTATCACCTTTCATCCCAAATGTTAATTAAGGAACAGTATGCCCAGGAGGTGGATCAAAGCAGGAATCCAAAAGAAAAGGACGTGGTCAAGGGTGTTTTTTTCTTTTGCAGTGTCATTAGACCAAGGTGTGCAGAGGACAAGGGGACATTAATTCCCAGTGCAGCTGAGGAATTCTGTATCAAAATAAAGGGAAGCAAGACCTTTGTTTACAGTTTCTTTTCTTGTCTAGACAGGACAATACGAGATGAATAAATGGTAAAATATAATTATTTATTAGAGATGCTCTAGAGGATTTTCTTCACTGGATATAGTAAATATTGTGGATTACCTGCCCAGTCCTCATTCCCTGTTTCTTTTGCTCAAAACCTGGGATTTGTTTAAGGATCCACCTCTGGCAGAGACATCTAGCTGCCTACCCAACATCAATTTTTACCCACAGAAATTTCATTTGATTATGAGAAATAAAAATCCCAGCTAAAGAACTGTATTGTCATCCTCTCTTTTAAAAAATGGAAATATGTTTGGCATATAACACTGGAAATTTAAAGTGTAAAACATGTTGATTTGATATATTTATGTATAGCCATATGATTTCCATTATAGCAATAATTAGCACCTCTATCAGTTCACATAACTGTCATTTTCTTTTTTGTGGTGGGAATAAATTATTGGATATTATACCTTTACACCTTTGAACCAGTCCCGGATCTTGTTTGGACTTCTTGTATCATGAAAGAACAATGGGTTCCACTTTAGGTTATTGTAATTGGGATACCGTGTTACACAAAATCAAGCCCAGCCCCTAACAGATACTTCACCTATCAGAGCACTTCTCTAGCTTGAGCTCATTAGGAAACTGATTAGTCTAAGCCATAAGAAATTCCAGTCTCTTGAGTGGTTTAGGAGTGATCGTGTGATATCAGCTGATGAAATTTGACCAATGAGATGTAAGATGGGATATGCTTTTCCCAGAGAGAAAAGCTTCCCTCCTTTTTAAAGATAGCGTACCTATCTTTGAAAAGAAAGATGGTGTCTTCTCTTGTTGGACACGGTGTCGGTCATAATATGATGCCTGAAACCACTGTAGCCGTTTTGCAAATAAGGGAAGCTGATCTGGGGATAGAGCTGGTACAATGAGGATAAATAGTGGATGTTTGGAAAGAACTAGATTCTCGGTGACATCATTGAACTGCTAAAACCTGGAGGTCCCCATCTTTAGGCTGTGGCTTTGTGAAGTAATCAAATCTTATGTAATTTAGACCAAGAATTGGCCAAGTTTTTCTTGAAAGGGCCACAGAGTAAATACTTTAGACTTTGTAGGGCACTCTGTCACCATAGATAGAAAGCAGCCATAGACAATATGTAAACAAATGAGCATGTTTGTGTTCCAATAAAACTTTATAGAAACAGGCAGCTGGCAGTATTTGTCACTTAGGTGATAGTTTGTTGAACCCTGGTTTTGACTGTTGAGTTGAACTTTTCCACTTCTTAACTGATCTGCATCTTACCTGTTACAGATTGGGAAGTTGGAATTCATAAAATCTAATGCCTCTTTCAACTCAGAGATTGAATGAGTTCGAGAATGATATGAGAAAAGGCCGGAAAAGAGAGAAACAAGTTAAAAGTAAGAATGATAAGAGATATTCATAGAAGAGCTAGAGGTAAAGAAGCTTTAAAAGTTATCCCTCAGATGAACAGGGAAGAGGGAAATAGCCCTTAGCAGAAGGCTGGTAGAAGAAAAATGTAGATGCATTTAATTTGTAGAATTTCCATAATTTTTAGCACAAGTAAAAGTTAGAAATATATTTAAGAAAAAGATGTGCTTATTATCCTAGTACCCAAGCATAGATCTTGTTACTAAGATATAAATATAGACTTTTCCTTTTTCAGAAAAGAATTGTATTACACATGCTGATTTTTAGTTGTTTTTTTCCTACCTTAACTGTGGATTCTAAACAACTTACAAGATTTATACAACCATTATTTTGAAGGTTGCTTAGTAGCCCATTGTATAAAAGTAGCAATTTATTTAACTGGTCCCTTATTCTTTCATTTTGGTTGTCCTTCCCTTCCTCACCCCCTCCCTCTTTTTGCTATTGTATAATAATTTTGAAATATTCTATTTGCTATTAGGAAGTTTTGTCTTATTCCCTCCCTAAATTCTTGTTTGAGAAGGCCTTTTCCTCTTCCCTGATAATGTCAAGCAGCCAGTAAAGGGCAATTTAAACGTTTCAGTTTAGCAATCAGAGACACATATTCTATTCCACTCTGAGTGAAATCCTGATGTCATTTGTCCAGATGTGAAACTCCCAAGTCTTTGGGGATTTCAGCAACGGTTTTCTGCTACTCCGTTTCATCTTCTGGACGTACTTCTCCATATTATACACAGTCCGTAAGTTGTAGTTGTAGGCTGTGATCAGAAGTAGTAATAGCAATGAGCTCCAGGTCTTCCTCCCTGCCTTCCTCCTGTACCCCTTACATCTGCATCTGAAGATTGAGCCATTCTCAAGGGCAATTTAGCTTATACTGTTTAAGTCTGGAATTTTATGATCAATCTGTGTCCATTAATTAGTGAGTGCTCATGTTCACTAGACCAGAGGGAATGGGAAAACTGTGTCCTTTATAGTTGGAAGATACATAATCTAATTTTGTGCAGTGTTAGGAAGGAATAGTGGTGTAAATAAGAAATACCGTTCATATTTAACTTCAGAATGTAACCTGCAGTCCAGAGAGGGAGAGGAACTTGCCCAATGGTACAGCTGGAGGTGGGGCTGAGGAGATCCCACTGCTTCCGGGGACTCCCCACTGTACCCCAGTGGGTCTGAACGTACCAAAAGGGAAGTCTCTTTTGGGACGTGCTTACTTGCCCATTGTCCAAGAGTTGTCCGTGGGGTGGGAAGTGGAGATAATGAGTATAGAGCAGCAGATAATGACACAAAGAAGGAAGGTTCTGGGAAAATAAGAGCAAATTAATATTAAAATATTTTATAGGTAAACATTTATTGATATAAAAATATTTTATATATAAAGTGAAAAATGTAGGTTTAAGGTAACCCGTGGAGCATGACTCCAATTTCCTTACCAAATGAACTTCATAAGATCGATCTATCAACCAATCTGTCTTTCTGCCAATCCTCTACGCATCTTTTCGTCTACCTAAAAAATTGTATTTCAAGGTGTTAACAGTGGTTATTTTGGGGTATTGGGAACTGGAGTGTTATTTCCCTCTTATTTGTCAACAGTATTTTCTAAGTGTTTTGTAATAAACACATGTTGCCTTTCCAGTGAGAAGAAAATTAATGATCGCAGAGAAAAGAAAATTATAGACAAAGTTGCAGGCCAGGTTTTGAAGGCACATCTGTGTGTCACTGGGGCACAGGGGGCACTTTCAAATGTTGTTTGGAGTGAAGGATATTCCTTTCACTGAGAACACCATTTCTGTGGGAACTTTTGCGTATCACACTTTCTTTTTATTTTTTTAAGATTTTATTTATTTTTAGATAGAGGGGAAGGGAAGGAGAAAGAGAGGGAGAGAAACATCAGTGTGTGGTTGCCTCTCATGTACCCCCCACTGGAGACCTAGCCTGCAACTCAGGCATGTGCCCTGCCTGGGAATCCAACCAGCGGTCCTCTGGTTCGTAGCCCGCGCTCACTCCACTGAGCCACACCAGCCAGGGCTCGTGCTTTCTTTATGATTTCTCATAGCTCAGAGGACAAGAATCTATGTCTCAACTACCTGGTGGTCAGGGGTCTGTTCATTTTTTATTTTTTTGTTTTTGTTTGAAAGAATGAACAAGAAACTTTAGTAACTTTATCTGAATGTCACCAAGGCTGAAATTAGTCAATGAAAGGACATCAACCCAAGGACAAGAAATGGGACAATAAGTGTAATTCTTAAATCTTGGATGTGGTTAAGGGGCGAGGGGGAAGCAAGAGGCAAAGGAAGCAATGTAACCCTTCCTCCCCATATCATATATGAAGAGTAAGTTATCACCAGTCTGGTAGTTACCCTTCAGATGCTTTGGGGTTTGTGCTGAGAATGGAGTTGGGAGTGTGGTTGTGAGCTTCGTGCTTTACAGAAGGGTTAGAGACTTTAGGTGATGAGAAGGAGAAGGGAGGGAGCTTCTAGAGAAATGGCAAAATGAAGAGACTGAGAAAATCATTCAAGGGAACTTAAAAAAAAATCCTTTGTCCTAGGCCATGTGTGAGAAAAAGGTTGGTAGAATTCAAGGAAGTTGCTGACTTGAGGCTGGGTTAGATGCAAAGGGACCATGGGAAATGAGAGAGAAAAGGCTTCTCCTGTCATCACAAGTGTGATGGGGGTTGGTAACTAAAGGACTGGAAGTGTGCTGTGTGGAAGAATATGGCCTTGAACCACTGGAGGGGAGGGGACACTCTTGCCTTCCTGCAGTGCTTTCTGCATGTAGCAATAGATTTATCATTCACCAACTTAAAAGCATCTGATAAGCCCCCATGATGTTAAAAAAGAATCCAAATTCCTTACCTTGGCCTACCGGTAAAGCTTTGCATGATATGTCTACCTTTTTTTTTGTTCCTTAAGGCACTTCTTTCTATTCCAGAAACAGACTAAGCTGGTCCCCACTTGAGACACTGCATTGGCTGTCTCTTCTGCCTGAAAACTGGAGCCCTGGATGTTGGCTCGCTTGCCTTGTTTTTTAAGTCACAACCCAATGCACTTCTTCAGGAAGGATTTTCTTCATCTCCCAACCTAAAATATGTCAGCAGCCACTTTCTATCATATCACCCTCTTTATTTTTAAAAAAGCCCATCTATCATTACCTGACATTTTCTTTTTTAAAAAAAATTTACTTTTAATCTCTATTCTTCTGTTGGAAGGCAAACTCCATGAAAAGAGACACGGTCTGTGTTGTTTAATGTCTAGGGTTGAGTATATAGTAGGACTCAATAATATTTGTAGAATGAGTGAGCAAATCTACCTCAAGGTCTCCGCATCCTTATTCTGGGAACATTTCCATGTCCCCTTTTGTGAAATAGGTACCATTGTTATGCTTCCAGGGCAGTCTGTGTCTTCGAGTGTAGAATCCAGCTAAGTTGTAAACACTGACAGGCCCAATGTTCCCGTTTTACGTGCTCAGCACTCTGATACGTGCTGGGAACCCTTCACTGAGTGAGAGGATGAGTGAACGGACAAAGGAATGAACGGACGAAGGAATGAACGGATGGGATGTTGTGCTGCAGACCTGGTAGATCCTTAGGCGGAGCCTCTGAGGTAGAAAATCTCACCTTGGTGGACAGGAAGGGGAAGGGGGAGAGACAGTCACAGTGACACGCAAAGTTTGTTTGAGGTGTGTCTCGAGTCACATTGAAAGAATAAATTACGTGAGGAAATAAATGGGTAACTTCTAGGCCTGGGGATCTGGAGTGTTGGTCGTAGAAAACTCTCAGCGTAGACTTACCCCAGTCTTCAACTTCTGTTACATATGGAGGCCACTATCTCTCTCTGGCTACCTTAGAAATCTGATTAAATACCGAATTTTTGACTAAGAGAGGAAGAAAGAAGATGGAACCTCAAGAGGTTTCAAAAGGGAGATATTTGAAATAGGAGAAGGGAGGAAAATGAGAAACTATTTCATTGAGTGAAATAGACCTCTTCTACCTTTGCACTCCAGTGTGTTTCTGGAGCTTTAAGATTTAGCTGCTACTGAGCATATTAATGGCCCAGGGAAGCAGGGGGGTTCACTTTTTTATGACAGTAACTTTTGAATTTTACTAGATAGTTTCTGCGGAATAAAATTCCAATTATTCATTGTTTTATGAAGAGTTAAGGGATTTGGGGGTAACGGCATGGTAGAGAGGGATAGCAGGTAATTTCATGTCAGCATGTGTTCACCAAGATATGGGCTCACAGAGCACACTGTTTATTAAAATCTGCTTTAGGGAACAACGGTCCCATTCGATGCTGCATGAACAAAGGATTCTGTAACATTAGTTTGGGGAAAGCCACTTAATCTCAAAGACTTTTTGGAGATGTACGCCTTTGTTAGCCTGGAGAAGGCTCTGGGAAGATCCGTAGTAGAGAAAACTTAACTTCTTGAACTAATTTGTGCTACCTGTGTGTGTGTGCATGGAGTTTTGAACACTCTTGGGGGAATACACGGCGCAGGAAATATTATGGACATTGGAGTCAGACTGACCTGGGTTCAAATTTAATTCTCACTGCCCATGGCTGTGTGACCTGGAAAAACTGGTTTAATGTTCCTGAGTTCCGTTAGCTCTTTGTAAATTGGATACAGTACTTTGCGCAAGAAGATTATTATGAATATTAAACGAGGTAATTCAAAGCATGGACTATTCAGTAGTATTGGTGACCAGACACGTGAATGATTATTGTACAAAAACCCCCATGGGAGGTGTGTACAGAACATAAACCTGAGTAAAGTAGTGTGCCTCTATTGGAGAGTCTCAGTGTATGTCTGGTATATACTAAATATTGTGGACCACGGGGCCAACACCATGCCAGGCAGGTACAGCACTCTGTGAGCTGGAGGGGACCCTCATCCTCATGGGGCTCACTGGCTGACTCTGGGTGGCATTTGTGTTCTCACAGCCTCGTTCATGCTAGAACTTGTCCCCCAGTCTTATGCCTAGTTGCCTTCATCTTGACATTAGGAAATAAACCCTCCCCCAACATCATCTCTTCAGGTATATGTTCTGGAGGGGGATATTTTGCTGCTGGAGTGGCTCTCCTGTACTCCTTACAGACCATAAAATCTGAAGACAGTTTCACAGGTGACAATCAGGTACTTAGGAAGTTGGTGGGAAGAGGAATTAATTGGCAGTGGGGACAGTACTTAGAGAGCATCTTGTAAACTACAAACTAGACATAAACTTTGGTTCCCCCTACTATCAGGTAAAGAGAGGATCATCATCCTTCCTGAGTTTTGGGGAAAGTGTTTATAATGGTAGGTTTTTAAAATTTCTTTTATTTTAATTCTCACCTAAGGATATGTTTATTGATTTTAGAGAGAGAGAGAAAATGGGATGGGGGAGGGAAGAGGGAGAGAGAGAGAAAGAGAGAGAAACATCGATCAGTTGTGTCTCTCAAGTGCCCTGACTTGGGATCGAACCCACAACTTAGGTATGTGCCCTGACTGGGGGAGACCAAACCTCCAATCTTTTTGGTGTATGGGATGATGCTCCAACTGAGCCACTTAGCCAGGGCTATAATGATTGTTTTTAAGGTTAATTTATAGGAATATTTAGTTTCTGCTGGAAAACTGATTTCTGGATATAAAGGTTCAAAGGCTTATGAAAATAATAATTAACTGTTCTTCTTTGTACCATTGTCCTAGATTTGTTTGAGGGCTAGCCTTTATATTTATGCGGAGAATAATGGCAAATACTCAAGATCATTGATAAAATATTTGAGAAGATTTTCAGGTTTTTTCAGAATGGTTTGAAAGAGGTAAAATGGTTGTTTATTCCTTATGACACCCCCTCAGTTCCTTTATGTATATGCCTTAAAAACGGGGATGTTTTGTGAGTCATTTGGAATAGACAGCCCCAGGCACGCAGCCTTCAGTAACTTCTACCGGCAGCACAATCTTTGAAGGCAAAAAGACTTTCCTCAGAAGGCTTTAGGGGTCTTGCAGCTAAAAGAAAAGAAATGTCAGCTATGTGACTGCTGAGGGACAACTTCCTATTCTAGGAAGTGACCTTGAAATAATGTTCAAAGTGCCTTTGAAGGATGTGTGGCTCATTTTGGTTGGAGGACATGTGGGATTGGAAATGAGCTGCCCTGTTGGGTTGAGCCTGCCTTCTAGTGAGGGGACACTAAGGTGTGATAATGGGATTGCCCACACTACAGTTAGTTGAAAAGATGACTAGCTGTTGCTTAACTATTCCCAATCTTTTTGTCTTATAAAATTATGTATCTTTCTGAGGCATGGGGAAAGGATGTGGTTAAAAAAAAAAGTGGGAGTGAGGTGAGGAATCAGATTGTTTCTATTTAGAAGTGGAGATTTATTGGGCTCCACTCTGAGATGCTTTCTATTAATTTTCTCGTTTAATCTACGTAGCAACTCTCTGACAGATACATGATTGTCTCCAATACTGAGGTTCAGAGAAGTAGACATGAGTTGCCCAAAGTCATAAAGCTACTAAGGAAAGGAACTGGAGTTTGAGTCTGGGTCTCTTTGTATTGAAAAGCTGTTTTCCTTTTAATATACATAATGTATATGTAACAGTTACTACTACCACTGACTACCACTGCCACCCAAACCAACAACTAATGTTGGTTGAGCTCTTACTATGTGTCAGCGACTGGGCTAGATTATCCCCTGAATCCTCGTGCTTGGACTTGAGGTGTTATTCTGTTACAGCCTCTTTGTGGAGGTACAAACATTGAGGGCCAGAGAGGGCAAGTAACACAACTCAAGTCACCCATCTTGCAAGGGGTGGAAGCGAGCTGAGAGCCCGGTCCGTCTTACTCTTGGGCTCTGTCCTCACCACATTACCTTCTGGTTAAGAGGTGTCAGTGTGCCCGTGGACCCTGGGCACATGGCCTGCAGAGGGAGAGCTGGGGGAATGCACTAGTTTCCTAGGGCTGCTGTAACACAGTACTACAAACTGGGTGGCTTAAACAAGAGAAAGTTACTGTGTCAGTTCTGGAGGCTAGAAGTCCAAAATGGGGTTGTTGGCAGAGCTGGTTCCTTCTGAGGATGGTGGGGGGAGGATCTGGTCCAGACCTCATTTTTCAGCTTGTAGATGGCTGTCTTCCTGTTCACGTGGTGTTCTTTCTGTACGTGTGTTGGTCTTGAAATTCCTCTTCTTTATAAGGACACCAGGCATCCTGGAGTAGGGCCCATTTTAATGGCCACATTTTAACTTGATTACCTCAAGGCCCAATCTTCAAATAAGGTCACGTTCTGAGGTACTGGGGTTTAAAACTTTAACACACGGATTTTGGGGGAATACAATTTAACCCATAACAGGCCAGGTCTAGAGTTGTAAGAAAGTTCTAAAATTTCTTAAAGTTCAAGTGATTAGAGAAGGGTAAGAGAGCTGGAGGGACCCCAGAGCCCTGATGATGGGCAGAGAGTGAGCTCAGGGAAAGGCAGTTGGGATTTCTATCTAGGAGAAAGCCCATCTCCTTGGAATATGTGCCCTGCCCAGGAATCCAAGGGAGCATGGCAGAAGGGGGTGCTTGTTCCCAATCTACAAACTTGTGTGCTGTCTCCTGGATTTCTCCCAGGTGGGTTAAGGTGAAATGTGCGAATACTTCCAACACAGAGTGTGGATTTTCTATGAGAAGTTAAAAGTAACTCTGAAATGTAGTAATATATAGTTATAAAAGACATGTGAGAAATACATGCTCCATAATTATATTGAGAGAGCAATAAAAAATTCAGGTATGAAAGAGACATTCACCAAGAGATGGATTGAGTTTAAAATTACTCCAGGGTATCTAACATTGGATTACTATAAATACCACTCACATATTCATTCATTTATCTATGCAGCATTTGAAGAGTATATATATATTATGGGTCCTCTGGTAACAGCTGGGAGGATAGTAAGACAATGTTATTATGTAACACATATGCTTGCGGGTCTTCAAGGCAAGCATATGTGTTAAACCATAGCAACCTCAAAGTAGAAAACTCACTACATGACAATTTCCCTGGATGTGCAGAAAAACTATTGGGAAGCTTGAATAAATAAAACAATTTCTGGGACTCAATTTATATTCATTACCCTGTGCCCATGGAGGCAATACTTGAGAAAAATTTGAGACCTACACCAAGACTTATTTTGAAATGAGAGGATGTTGGTTCTATTCTTTCCGTGGAGTGGGGCTCTCAGAGAGTTACAAGCTGTGTCTGTCCTCCTCTCCTCTTTGGCCTTGCCCCTGCTCCCATGCGACCTCCCCCAACCTGTCTCCGGATGGAGGAGGACGACATCCTAGAATTTTACACAAATGTACCACAGCTTTTCTTCCCAGATGCAGCAGCTCTTAAGGCTCCCAAAACATTCTTAAGAGGGTTAGCTATGGATCAGTTTAACTGTCACTAGAGGCTTAGAATGGACCCTGCCCGCCAGGAGCTGTTTGTTTTCTGGGTGTGCTGCCAACAGATAAATAAAGCTTAAGGATGGCAGAAGGACCCAGAGGCTGTTTGATGGCTTGGAAGGCCCTGAAATATTTTTGGAAACTGCTGGGAGAGGACACTGAGCAAAACTAGGGTCATAGAGATAGATCCTGTCTAGAGACATTCTGTTGGTGGAAAATTACCCTTCTCCCCAACATTGGAGGGTGATGTGCTTTTCTTAGACTCCCTAGGGATTAGGACTGGGGACCGGTAAGCTCCCAATACACACAGTTTCTCCTGAGTGTGTAGATTCGACCTTTTGAAAGAGGGATCTGGTTCTAAAGCAGATGCTTTCCCGAGCCACTTTTCCCCACCGCTTCACTTTCATTTATATTTAAGTTACTACCAGCTAGTGGAGCCAAAGATCCACATACAAATTCTTTAAAAAAAAGGTGACTGTTTTTTCCTTCCTGAGCCAGGACAGATAATGAGAACTAACAAGGGAGTCAAAGAGGATTTTTTGGTTTTGCATGCAAATATGCAGATTTTGGTTAACTCTATCCCTTTAATACAAAGAATATGCTATACCTGAAACATTGTTGTGTATTTTTATTTAATAAACTAACCCATCTATTTTGATCTTTTAAAAATAAACTTCCGTGGCAAAACCGAGTTTCATTTGTAATTTGTCTCGAAGGCAGCCGACAGGGAGGCATGATTTAAACTCCCTCTGCACAGGGTTGTTGGAATGGCGTTGGGCTCGGGAGCAGTGTGTGATGTGGGCTTTTAGGAAACAGTGACAGTTGTGTCTTCTCTTTGTCCACAGGCTGCTCTCTCCAGAGATGTGACTGACACTTTGTTTGCTATGGAGGAGTAATTGTCCACAGACATAGGTTGGTAGGGAAGAGCTCACACCTGTAATTTCTCACTGTTCTCGAAACCCGCATTCAGCAGGAGAGCTGAAGGTTTCTCCGTTCTGCCCCTTCCATGACTGAGTCTGGATGGCATTACTCTCAGTGGGGGAGCGGGACTCTTCTTCTGGCATTTGTCCCAGTGTGGCCTAGCTTGGGGTCAGGGAGGGTGGTTTGCAGAGTGGAGGAGCTGCCTTGCAGGGACACAGCTTGAATCAAGACACTTCTGAGCCTCCCATTGAGCTGATTGATTGATTGCCTGCTCAAATACTGGTTAAGTAGTCTGGCTTTTCTTTTCTTTCTTCTTCTTCTTCTTTTTTTTTTTTTGCTGCTTGTGTGCTTGTGATGTGTAACTGTTACCCTTCTTGATATCACTGTGTGCAATGGCGGGTCTTAATGAGCTTGGATCCTAGTTTCTTGGGAACCAGTTCTTGACACTCTCTCAGTCTGGGGTTGATGCCCCTTTTATGTGCCCCCAGAGTGTCCTGTTCTTCCTCTGTCACTATATTTATTACACTTAATGTGTGTTTTATAAGGTAAAATTTTATTCTTAAAGATTGAACTAATCCACTTGTCGATTTATTAAACAAACCCTTATTTGTGGCTGCATGTGCCAGGCACTGTGCAAGGGACGGAGGATTCAGTGATGGACAAAACACCATGGAAGTATGTGGGGTAAAAGTGAGAGTGCTCTTTTAAATCGTCCACCTCTCCCTCCAGTCTCACTCCTCTGAAGGAATCTACTTAATAATTTAGAGTTGGTGATGACAAACTGCAACCCAAGGACAAAATCTTGCTTGCCACCTGCTTTTGTAAGTAAAGTTTTATGCGAACACAGCTATGGCATTTGTTTAAGTATAAAAGCTCTATGGTTGCCTTTACGCTAACCACAGAGTTGGATAGTTGTGAGAACAACTGTATATCCCACAGAAATGAAAATGTTTGCTATCTGGCCCTTTACAAAAAATGTTTGCTCACCACTGATTTAGAGGATGTCTTACCAGAACTTTTTAGGTATATTTTTATGCATATATATGTTGATGTTTGGTTTATGTATTTTTTTTGAAACGAGACTATTTAACGTGCATTATTCATTAATTTACCCCCCTCCCCCACCCACACCAATGCGTGCATAATTGTCTGTCTCCCACACAGAGGACCTGTTCACTGTTTCCAGTTCAGCCCTTGGCACGTTCTCTGGCACATAGTGGGTGCCATACATATATATATGTATATATATACACATATGTATGTATATGTATATACACACACACATATATATGTTTAATGACTGAATGAAAAGTATGTTATTTATAACAAAGTTCCAAGTTTGTAAATGATTTACTTAAAAACTGATTCAGAGCACACTCAAGATTATCTATATTATAATATCCTTCTTCTTCACTTATACTGCATTGTGACTTATGGGTAAAAAAGAAAAAAGAAATAATACCCACTTGTCCCTGGAGAATCGTGCAAGGATGTAAGTCTTATAGGTGTGAGCCTCCTGTGAAATAGGTTGAAATGGAAGACAGGTTGACAGTTGACCACTGTAGGGAACACAGGGCACTCCCTGCAGCAAGGTCAGCTCTTTGCTGAAGCCCGAGTGAATACAGGAGGCCTTGTTAATTTGGTAAATTCGTATTTCATGGTTTGAGTACATGGACTGTATTGGTCCAACGCCCATGGCATTGGAACATGTAGATACATTTCTTATAAGGCATCTTATTAATGTTTTGGAGCTTGCCCTATTGTTGAGGGATATTCTCCACTAGATAGTACTAGATAGAATCATCTATTTACTTATTCATAAGGATCTTTATCTCCACCAAAGTGGGGAGGTCTGCTGTCTTATCAAGTATATCAGTCTTTGGCAAATCCCCTGTCTTGGATATCGAGGAGACAGTTTTAGGTGGCTTTCTGTTCTCTAGATGGCTTTCTTTCCTTTTCTTCTTGTGCCTTTCCCCCTCATGCCACAAGCCTTCCTCATCTAACCTTGGCAAAGCATGAGGTGCGGGTGGAGCAGGTGTGCTGTCAGGTAAGGTGAGGTGGTGCGGGCACGTGGAAGCCTCCTGCTGAAGCCTTTCCTGAATTTCTGAATGGGAGGAAAATGTGTGTGTTTTCCACCATCTGGCCTGTGCTTGCTGTTGATCTTTCCCTGTCCAGGCTTTTTTTTGGGGGGCGGGGGGAGTGTGTGTGGGGGGTGCAAAGTGGATCTCAGGAGGGATAGTGTGATTCCAGGCAGATTCTTCCTTAGCAAGTGGTACCTGGATGGGATTGTGTTGTGGCCACAACACAAAATGAATGCTCATAGTTACAAGGATAGAGATCCTAGCAAATCATCTCAAGAAAAGCTGTTTATTATGAGGATCCTGCAGAACCAGAACCCAAACTGGGAAGGTGGGGGACACTAAGGCAACTGAGAAGACCTCCGTAAGCAACTTATTACAATCCATTCATTTTAAAGATCAGGTTGCTGAAGCCCAGAGAATGAAGGGACAGTTTAGATGTCAAATTATGTTTATCCATCCATTGACTTAGTGATAAAATGGAACCAGCTGTGCAGTTACAGGGGACAAACACTTGCACATTTTGCTTCCTTTTTCACTTCCCACTGGGGAGCTCTGCTAGGCAGGATAGTCATGGTTTTTCACATGTGCCAGGCACTGTGCCAAGCACTTTATGTGAATCATCGTATTTTATTGTCACAGTAACCTTAGAGGTTGGTGCTTTCAGTAACCACAGTTCATGAAAAAATAAAGTGAGGCTAAGCGAAGCTATGACTAATCCAAGATCACATTGATAGTAAGTGTCAGAGCCCCAAATCTGATTGCAGAGTCTGTGTTCTTGACCACGCACCTTCTCTGATGCATCGAGTGGGACCATCAGAGTACTTCCTGCAGAAGAGGCTAGATGTGTGAAAAATGGGCAAAATCCCGTGTTCCGTTTCTAGTATGACTAGGCTTCTTCACTGTACCAGAGTGGGCGAGGACCATAAAATCCTAACAGCCGCAGGACAAGATGGGATTTGTGACTGCCTGGGTGGAAGAGTGAAAGGAACGAGCTCCTTGCGTGGGCTTTCTTCATCGCACACCCCTCTCTTTGGGTGTGGTTGGTCTTGGTGTTGTCTTTGGATGGTGGTAGAAGTGAAAAGAACCACTCGTGAGTTCACTGTAATTTCAGAGCTCATAAAATATTTATGGAAGCTTTTCTCAGCGTCAGACTTGAAACATTTCTTGACTCCTGTGGCCTGAATCTCACTCTGGGGCCAGTAATATTTCTTGAAAGAAATAATATTTCTGCCAACCCTACTTTCTCTGTCTTAATTTGTCTTAATCACTATTACCCCAGGGTCCTGAGGGGCACAAGTAAAGAGGGTCTGGCTGGCTGTTACATGATGTGATTCCAATTACTTATCAAAATCCTTGCCATTTCCTGTGGTCACTTAATAACAAATGAACTTTGTAGCATCTGTCTTCATAACAGTGCAAATTAAACTGGAATGTTGCTGGTGGGGAAAAAACCAGCTAGCAGAAGTCAGAAGGAACACAAAGAGAGGAGAAAGACTACAAATATTCTAACAAACATGGGTTAACTAGTCTTCCTTCTCCTTTGGATAAATTTGGGGGTTCAAATGGATTACCGACGGACTTAGCCTTCAAATTGGGCCAAGAGCCACACAACAGATTTACGCTTATTCCTTCTGAGTCAGAGGAGGGACAAGAAAATAGAGGCATTCACTCCTCTTGTGATTATCTGGCTGCCAGGTGAATGCACAGAAAGGATTTTCAGTCCCAGGAGCCCTGGGAAGCTGCTTTCAATAGCTTTTATAGTCTCAGTGCTTGAGACTTTAATTTATTTGACATTTGGTTGTTGAAGATGATTTATTTTCTCTGGCTTGTTTTCATTATCTCAGGCACTTGAGAGGGGAAATTTAGAGAGTAGGACATGGGAAAGCAGTCCTTTTAGGTCCTGGCAACTCAAAGTGTGGTGTCCAGGCTAGAGTATTACCTGGGAGTTTGTTAGAAATGTACACTCTCAGGTCCCCACTTTGACCTACTGAATCTGAATTTGCATTTTAACAAGATGCCCAGGTGTCTGTTTGCATGTTATGAATTTAAGAAGCACTGCTCTACAGTGTCCCCTGCTGGTCTTTGAGATGCTCAAGGCACGTTGTGGTCTGTCCTGGCCGAAGGTATGCTTTCTTCAGGCTGGTGTGACTTCTTAACAGGGTGCCTAGTACAGGGCCTGAGGTGTCTTCCTTCTCTTCATCACTGTTGCATCATCAATTAACAGCATGAGAACTGGGTATTTACTGTGAGCCCAAACATGGTTCTAAGTGCTTTACAAATACTATCTTGTTTAATCTTTAGAACAACCCTGAGAAGATACTACTGCTATCCCTATCTTATAGATGGGGAAATGGAGACAAAAGAGATTGAGTACATATTTTTTTTGTTCATTGGAATGGAAATCAAGGAGGTTAACTTAGAGAAGGCAGCATGAGGTTAATAGAAAGAGCTTGGGCTTTGAGTTGGATAATCTGACACCAGTTTAATTTTGATTTGTTTTGCATGCTAGTAAGATAACCTTGGGAATATCATTACATCCCTCATAGGTTATTATGAGGGTAAAATGTAATAACATATGCAGATTGTCTAGCAGAATCCCTGGAAAATAGTAAATACTTAGTAAGTGTGTGTCTTTTTCTTCTTTGCTATATCCTACCTCCTCCCTGTTCTTTCCCTTTTCTTCTATTCTGTTACTTTTCTTGTGGCACCCTACTGCTAGCTAACTTTGGTCCTTCACTTAACTCCTAAGCACCACTGCCTGGAATCTCCTAGCTATGTGGTACTAAGGTTTTGTAATGCATGTATCTTCTTAAATATACTACTTAGAAAGGACTCAATGTGAAGTCTTAACTCAGTTGTCAGTTGATTAATAAGCACCCATGATTTAAGCGCTTAGCTTAGATGGCTCTTAGAGTCCAGGTGGTTGCTGTGAAAGAGTTTGGATTCTGATCTGAATTGAAAGCAAGTGCCTTCAGGTGAAATGTGTGGAAACATACAGGTTCAGTACCCTACCTGGAGTCTGGATGAGTCTAAATCCATCTCCATTAACTGCTGTTTCCATGACCTTGGGCCATTCATGAGTGAAACAGAGTAGTGCTTAAGTGCACAGATTCGGGAACCAAATTGCCTGGGTCTGATTCTTGGCTGTGGTGCTGACTAGCTGCGTGAAACTGCAAAGCTGTGTAATGTCTCTGGGATTCAGCATGCCCATCCTAGTATGGGGGTAATTAAACCTCGTTCGTCAGTTCCTGTGAGGATGAAATGAGTTGATGCATGTTTGAAACTCCTAGAATAGGCCTGGCCCATAGTAAGTGCTTTTGTACGTGGTATTTTCCATCATACTTAACCATTTGAACCCCTGTTTCCTCACTTGTGTAATGGATAATCAGCCTTCCAAAGGGCCAGGGGCTTAAATGTGGTGGCATAATGGGTCTGGCATGAGCGGGTACTTAGTTCATGTTTGTGTGTCCTGCTGAACTAGCGAGACATGCGGAGTAGCCACTGTTTCGGAGAATTGACCATATACTTGTCCCCTGCACTAATGTGCATGAGTTGGGGGTGTTAAGTTGGAGATTTTTCCTAGGTCCCATTTAAATTACTCATTGGTCTTATTATATGAATATTTTAAAAAAAATATTTATTTTTATTTTCTTTAGATATTTTATTTATTTATTTTTAGAGAGAGGGGAAGGGAGGGAGAGAGGGAGTGAAACATCAGTGTGTGGTTGCCTCTCATGTGCCCCCTACTGGGGACCTGGCCCTCCACTCAGGCATGTGCCCTGAGTGGGAATCGAACTGGCAACCCTTTCAGTTGCAGGCCAGCACTCAATCCACTGAGCTACACCAGCCAGGGCTGATTCTTTAACAGGAGAGGTAGATGTTACATGAGCTAAAAACTACACGATAAAATAATTATAATGATGATGGTGATAATAATAATGAAGAAACAGGCTGAGATGTTTCCAGAGTTCTTCTTGGAAAACTCACACTCCTCTCTGCGGGTGGCGATGGGGCAGATAATTGACTAAAATATAATTTAGAAAAAGAGATGCATCCATGGCAACTCATAAGACTGGGAACAGCCCGGGAAGACTCGTCTGGCAGCAGAATGACAGAGATGGTGTTCTTTAATGCTCTTCACCGATCACCAGTTAAACCCGTCATTCAACCTGTCCTAGGCAAGAGGTGATCGTAGTGGATCGATGCAGCTAATTTCTTCATAGCACTGGGACATATCATGACAACATCAGCTGGAACCTTGCAAGCCTTCCAAGAAGTGGGAAGGCACAGCTTCATATTTTTTTTATTTTATGGACTGGCAGGGTTGTCGTCAGGAAATATTGTGAAGCGGAACTTGGTGCTTCTCTGGCCACTTAGCCTTCCATCATTCTATAATCTCTCTCTCTCATTCTGAGGCCTTTTTAAAAGAGTATTTGTCTTACCTGGTTATCAAGGTGAGGAGTTTAGATGATACATTATATACCTTAAGATGTTATTTCTTACCTTTGAAAGTCTTTTCATTTTACAATTCCTTAAAGACTAAGCCATATTTAAAGACTAAAATGTATTTAACCGGCAGAGCACAATTTGAGGACCTGCCGGTATGAGTTGCCTCAGCATCTGTAGGAGAAGCCTATGCTCTGATGCAGGGGAAAGACCCCTTTTCCTCAAAGAACATGTGGTTTGTCTTCAGAGCTTGCTGTGGCTTCCGGTGCTTGTCCTGGCCCTGGGAAAATCAGCCTCTGCTCTAGGTGAAGGGCTCTCTGTCCTGGCTCTCTTGCTCTAGTAGCTCCTGACGTTTAATTGGTCTTTCCTCTCTGTTCAGCTTAGCCTGCCCGTGGCTCACCCAGGCTCCATGTAGCTGCACCGTTGCGTCTGAAGACAAAGTGATTGCCAAACTCAGCTCAAGTAAACCGACCTTAACAAATGTGTGGAGTTACATCTTATCTCAGAACATCCAGATAAGCTGTAAGGTTAGTTAGTAAAAAAATATTCTTAGGTATTTGCCATTTTTAGTCAGATGCAAGTCTGTGCCTTGGGTTTCTCCTTGTGTGTGTGGACAAACCTGGTCCCTTGGGAACTTTGAAAAATTGATTCCTGAATACTCTCCCAGCCCCAGTGAACTGGACTCTTTGGTTGGTGGGTGAAGATGGGGGAACCCAGGAATCTGAATGAAAAGGAGCAACAACAGGTCTCTTTCTGTATGTGATACTTATACAGCCAGTGGGCCTCTAGTCCAAGGACCAGTGCTGGGGAAACAGTCCAACACTTTTTAGTTTATGACTGTTGAAACTGAGGCCCAAGAAACTTGCCCAGTCACAGGGCAAGGCTGTAAGCACATTGCCGCCACGACTGGCTTTATGAGTATCGTTAGCCTTTCCTTCCCAGTGACCACTTAGGAGGTGTCGATGGACTGGCTGTGCTTTAAGTGAGGATGTGCGGACACGTTTTTTCTTAACCAGCCGTGTAGCAACTTCCCCTATAGCTGGCACTCAAAGGCCTCGTCCTGTTCCATCAGTAAGGGCTGTTAGTTTTATAATGTTCCACTGGGCCTACTTTGAATGTAAAGGGCTCTCTATTATAGTTAAAGAATACTCCATTGTTGCTTAATTTCCAAATCAAGTGTGCATAAATAATTTATTGACGCAAAGTTGCACTCAGACAATTCTTTGAGATTACCCTGTGTAACTTTATTAAGTGCAGAACCCAGATTGCTAATTTGTCTGATTGGAAAGGGGGAAAAATGGATCTATATATTATTAAGCCATTCAGGTGGTAAACAGCATCGCCCCCCGAAAGTCCTAATCACTGTTTTCAGTCATCACATTTAAATAATAAACAGAGTTTGTGCATTAGAAAAACACGCCATGTTTTGTTAGCATAATCAGAAAAATGGAGTTGCTACAAACTCTTTCCCCATCTGCCAGTCATTGTATTAAATGCTTCTGCAATTTTATTAGAATTCTCTGTCTCTCTGCAGATGCCAGTCAGCTGTGAAATTGAAATTGCAAACAGAAATATTACATTTTCTTCCACAGTGGAAACTGAGAAAGTCCATTTTTTTGACAGGTAAAGAGATGGCCTGACCTTGTCAACAGGGTCATTCTCTGTTTGGTTTGAAGGCAGTTGGGGGCCCCTGTCTTGAAAGGGGGGAAAGAAGGCGGCGATTTGATCAAGTGTCCTCCACGATTCACAGAAGGAGAGCTTTTGAGCTTTCCTGAATGTAACTCATTTTTCTTTCTCTCTCTGAGTACATTGAGGTTGCACTGGCGAGGCTTTAGTGCTAGAGAGGTGCAGAAATTTCAATGAGATGTTAACTCTAACATTTTGAGGTTTTCTAGTGGGTAGGCAGGATTAATGGTGGTGATAAGTAGTTATTGCTGGGCTGTTGGAACCTGAGTCGAGCCTGAAATGGGAGTCAAGAATGATAGTTGGATTATCTTTGCTTGAAACACTCTTTACTTCTCCTTTCCCTGGGTAATTCCCACTCGTTCTTAAATGTCACTTTCACTCGGAAGATTTCTTCCATCAGCCTTCTCCGCTCACTCAAGACCAGGTTATTTGCACCTGCTTTGAGCTATCATTACTCTTAGCTATGTGCTGGTTTTGCTAATTTAAGTGCCTGCCTCCCTTCATAGATTGTAGACTTTCCGATAGGGCAAGGCCCTATCTGTCTTGCTCATCATTTTTTCTCCAGGCTTAGAATTGTGTAGGTCCATTAGACTTGGATGGGGTCAGTATTTGTTAGAGGAAGGAATGACTGAATAAAAAGTACCTCCAGAAATAGCTTAGGTGACACGTACTGGCAAAATAGGAAATTCAGAACTAGGGTAAGGAATTCGTAGTGGAATTGCATAGGATGGAATGTAGGATGGAAACCAGAGAAATCACAGCAATCACGTAACAGGAAGCCTTTATAACAGCAGTTATAAACTCTGACCAGCGTTCTGGGTTGGAGAGAAAAAGTCAAGGTGGATCTTTTATCTTCAGATCCTCTGTTTCGACTGTACATATTTTGTGGTTTGAAAGGAAACAATGAAGTATTTTTTTTACACAGGTATGTTGTAGTCAACTTGAGTCAAAGAGACCTGGCCCAGCACTTTAAAAATTCAGCGTCGAGTCCAGTGCAGCTTAGTCACTGTGCATTTATGCTGTCATATGCCAGGCCTTGTGTTAAGTGCTTCTCGCAAGTTATTTCATTTAATCCTCCAAACAATCCTGTGGTTGTAGGTCAAATTTTTATCCCCCTCTTGCAGCTATGGAAACTGAGGCATAGAGAAGCTATCTTGCATTGCTCAAGGTCTCATAGTTTAGTATTTAAATCTATGACTACTGAATTCTGAAGTTCAACAGGCTTCTAACCATGATAATACACTGCATCCATCTGCAGACCAGAAAAGGTGTTTGGTAAATGCGTGTTTAATTAGCTGAAGAAAGACTATGGGGATACAAACAGGATTGTTCACTGGAGGAGCCAGGTGGTTCTCACGAGACTGCCTGCAGATTAGGCATCTGGGAGGTGGGGGTACCCCCTCCATTGCAGGGAGTGGCTGTGCCCCTACTTTACGCAAGTTCTCCAGGTGCTGTCAGCTGGGGTGTTTTCAGCAATTCCCCTAAGCAGCTGGCGCCTGAACTCATATGGTTTTTATTTTAGACGTGGAAGCCTATTTCCTTGAAAATCCTGCATAAAGAGAGAGCAGCAGGTAAGGGGTTCATTTCCTGGAGTACAAATGGTGATGTGTCCCACCGTGCCCGATGCTCGCAGGTCTGTGGGATGCTGCGAGAACGGGGACCATGTGCACTGTCCTGCTGCTGAATTCCCGTTTGAGAGTTCCAGCTTGCACTGTGTGACAGTTATGTGGCCTTTGTCCGCCCTGCTTGCTTGCCGAGACCCAATGAAAGGAGTACGCATCCCTCAGACTTGAGGCAACAAAATAAAAGCCACAAAAGAGATGGCTTTGAGTGCTGCCACCCCTGTGTTCTTTTTCTGTGAGTTTGTTTGCGTGACAACCTTCTGTGTTTGCTCCTGGTAGCTACCTAAATCATCTGTTCATTTCATCATCATTATCTTGAAAGTGACTAACACTTTTATTGACACTTTTATTGTCACCTTTTATTGACACTTTATCATGTGCCTTGCTGTGAACTAATTGCCTTTTTAGTGTATCACTTATTCTTTACTATATTGCTCTGATATAAAAATACAACCTCTATTCACAGATGAAAAATCCCATAGCTTAGAGGGGCTTAGTAACTCCCCTAAGGTCACGTACTAGTCAGTTGTGGAGCTGGACAACCATCAAGGTCCATCTGACTCCAGAGTCCAGTTCTCAAATCAGTGCATCATGCTGCCACTGTACACATTGGCCGGGCCCCATTAATGACCTTCGTCTTTGAAGTCATCTGTCTGGTGCAGCTTTGAGATGCACAATAGCTGGGAGGTGTGTTGATTTAGGCAGGTGGGCAGTTATGTTTTGCTGCCAGAGCTGCTCCTGTATCTGTGACTACGCCCTCATCAACAAACTCCAAGTACTGCTGAAGGAGCCCAGAGGCAATTAAATCTACTTAGGAGCCAGCACTTCCCTGGGGGGATGTAAAAGCTGCAGCAGCTTGTTCTGGTCTCCTCTGTAGAGCTAGCTAGATATTTAGCTTCACCAGTGTTTTCATCCCCTAGGCTATAAGCCCAATGGATTACAAAAGCCTCTCTGGCAAAAGTCTCTGGGAGGCACCTGCTATTTTTGAATACCATCTTCCTTTGCTGCCATGGTTCCGGAATTTAATTATGGAGTCTGGATTAGTGTAAGGCCATGTTCCATCTGCTATTGTACTTAGTACCTTTTATCCTCAAGAGAAGATGCCATTTCCATCACGCTCTTCCAATTTCTGTTTGAAGTTGGGCTTCTCAAAGGGCCGCTGTCTGGTGGGTGCCTTTGGGCCGGTGTCACGCCTGCTATTTGCCTGAATGGCCACCACCAGCCTAGGGATTTGCTTTCTGTGTTTTGTCGGAGCCTCGTTCTACATGCTCTTGTTATAAAGTCCACAGAAGACTTGATTGTAAGAAAGGCTGAAGGAGGCTGGCTTTCGAACACTGCCATTTCTCCTGATCAAAGGCAACTAGCGATCAGCAAGCACGTTTGAAAAGCTGTGAATTGGCATCATGCTCACGCCCCTTAATCATTCTTGGAAGTCTGCAGGCACTGTGGCAGCTCATGCCTTAAAGTCTTAGTCTGTTCAGAAGGATGACCTGCCCGAAGTGCCAGGTCTGGGCCGAGCCCAGCAGAGGGGCGGGCCACTCACTGCAGTGTGCAAGCCTTCAAATCTATGTAACGAGGCCCCTTATTTACGAAGTTAGGGTTTTTCGAAACACTGTGGAACTTGGGTTTTGGGAAGTTGGGCTGTGTTAGTATCAGGAAAGGGTATTTATTTATTTAAAATAGGATCCTAGCACTAATGATTTCATCTAGAAACATCTTTTCATCTAAGTGTGATCAGTTAGGCTTCTTAAAGTGGGGTCCACCTGCAAGAGGGAGGCATTAGCGCCTGTGGTAGGTCAAAAACTGCTTCACCACCCGTCCCCTGCCCCCAATATCTGTGTCAAACTCCTGCAACCTGTGAATGTTACTTTATTTGGGAAGAGTTTTTGCAGAGGTGGTTAAATTAAGGACTACAAGGTTAGGAGATCATCCCGGATTACCAGGCAGGCCCTAAATGCCACCATACCATTCTTATAAGAGACAAGAGACGGTAGGGGAGGCGGCGGCAATGTGACCACAGTGGCAGAGATTGGAGTGATGTGACCGTAAGTCAGGGAATGCTGAGAGCCACCAGAAGCTGAAAGAAGGGACAGATTTTATCCCAGAGCTTCCAGCAGGAATGTGACCCTCTGGACATCTTGATTTCAGACTTCAGAGACAGTAAATTTCTGTTGTTTTAAGCCACCCAGTTTGTGGTAACTGGTGACAGTTAACTACAGAAAACTAATACACTGCCTTTATCAATGCCAAATAAGTTTTTATATTGTTCTCCTTTCAAGAGACTTTATGTCTTACTTGCCTGGATTACAAATTCTTCATGGTGTGCAGGTGTTTTAATAGCTGCTGACTGTAAGACACCTTATGGTTTTGAAAGTGCCTTGACAACTCCGTGAAGGTGAACGAGGCTTGTTTATTATGTTCATCGTTGGGGTTAATGCCTCATTCTGGAGTCCGCCTGGCCCTGGACTGGCAACCTAGTGTAGGACTTACGAAGTAGTATCCTTCTCTCTCTTCTCCAGACATTACCTTATTAGACTTTTTCCCCCCTAAAATGTTGTGAAGGAAGCATGGAGTAATTAAGAAGAAGTTTCTCAAATCATAATGGTTGGGTCTAAATTTTGACTTCCTTTCTTATTAGCTGAGGAAGTTACTTAACCTCTTTGATTCTCAGTTTCTTTATCTGTGGAATGGGGATAATAACACCTGTTTCATAGGGCTTTTGTGAAGTTTAAATGACTTAATTCATGTGACACACTTGTTCATATAGTAGGAGAAGACCCTTAAATAACAGCAAATCCTTCATAAATGTAAGTCTTTAACCTTTGTTTTAAAATCCATTTTGTCAGGCATAAGTATTGCTACTCTAGCTTTTTAAAAAAATTTCCATTTATATGACATATGTTTTTCCATGTCCTTATATATAATCTGTCTGTATCTTTCATTCTGGGGTGGGTCTCTTGTAGACAGCCTCTGCATGGCTCTTGTTTCCTTATCCATTCAGCTACCCAATGTCTTTTGATTGGAGCATTTAAGTCATTTGCACTTAAAGTGATTATTGATTACTATGTACTTACTGCCATTTTTTTCTTTTCTTCTTCTTCTCCCCATTCTTCCTCTGCTCCTTCTCCCTGTTCTTTCTCCCTGTCCCCACTTCTTCTACCTCTTCTTCAAAAAGACCCTTTAACATTTTTTGTAATACTGGTTTGGTGATAATGAACTCTTTTACCTTTTTCTTATCTGGGAAGCTCTTTATTTCCCTTTTAATTTTTTGGATTTAATCTTTGTTGTATTTTCTTCCCATTACCATTTAGTCCCTTATGCCCCTCTTCCCCCAGCAATCACCACACTGTTGTCCATGCCTATGAGTCCTTTTTCCTTTTGCCTTTATTCGTAAAGTCTTGGTTATAGGTACTTGCTTTTCATCACTTTGAATATTTCATGCCAGTCCTTTCTGGCCTCAAGTGTTTTTGTTGAGAAATCAGCTGACACTCTTATGGGAGCTCCCTTAATAATTGTCTTTCTCTTGCTACTTTTAAGATTCCCTCTTTGTCCTTAACTTTGCTGCTTTAATTCTGATGTGTCTTTGTTTGGGCCTCTTTGGGTTCATCTTGTTTAGAATTCTCTGTGCTTGGACTAGAATTCCTGGACTTGTGTGTCTTTCCTTCACCAGGTTATGGAAGTTTTCAGTCATCATGTTTTTAAATAGGTTCTCGATCCCTTGTTCTCTCTCTTCTTCTTCTGGTTACCCCTATGACGCGGGTGTTGTTACAGTTCACGTTGTCCCAAAGACCCCTTAAACTATCCTCATTTTTAAATTCTTTTTTCTTTTTTGCTGCTCTGATTGGGTGTTTTCTGCTAACTTGTCTTCCAGCTCACCGATTTGATCCTTTGGTTCATTCAACCTACTGCTTAGTCCTTCTAGTGTATTCTTCATTTCATACATGTATTCTTTGTATCTAACTGGTTCTTTTTTATGGTTTCTATGTCCTTTTGCTTGCTCTTAGAGTTCTCACTAAGCTCCTTGAGCATCCTTATAAACATTTCTTTGAACTCTATATCTGATAAATTGCTTGCCTCCATTTCATTTAGCTCTTTTTCTGGAGATTTCTCCTGTCCTTTCATTTGGAGCATGTTTCTTTGTCTCACCATTTTGGTTTCTTCTTTGTGTTTGTTTCTATGTATTAGATATATCTGCTGCTTCTTACTCAGTTTTTATAGGGTGGTCTCATATAGTAGGTATCCTGTGGGACCCAGTGACCCAGTGTTTTTGATAACCTGAGCTGGGTGCTCCAGGAATGTCCTTAGTGTGGGTTACATGGGCCCTCCTGTTGTAAGTGAGTCTTGATTGCTATTGGCCTGTTTGTGTGTGGGGTCGACCTTCAGGCTGGCTGACTGTGAGGATCAACCCCAGCCACAGTATACATGCTGCTGTGCAGGTGTTGATCATATGGAGTATAATTCACATCAGTAGGATCTGGTGCCTGCCAAGATCTCCCTTTGGATATGCCACGTGTAAAGCTAGTTGCAGCCTGCTCTGATGTTGTCTGAAGCTGGCCACTGGGTGTGTTGGTTCTGGGGCCTCTTGGGAGGGGCTCTAGTGTAGCCCAATGTCAGAATTTGCCTGTGACTGGCCCTGGGCAAGCTGTTTGGAGCTATAAAGTGATTACATTTGTGGCTGCCTTTGCTGGGCCTGGGTGTACATGGGAAGGATCAAGCTGTGCACCAATGCTGGCTTTTTACCAGCACCAGGCCTGGGGGTATTTCAGCAAAGTCCCTAGGGACCCCAAGGCCTGCCTTTACCTGCCTCTGCCTGCTGGCTGCCAGTTAGGCTCAGTCAATGAAAGAGCCTCTGGCAGTACTAGAATTGCACGAAGTTGGTTCTCATTGTGTCAGTAGGTAGGGGCATGTGGTGTTCACCAGATCGATACAGGTTCAAACCTGGTCCCAGTGCTGGGTCTGAAGCCACTCAGCGAGTATTCCAGGTTATACCCAGTCTAGCTGCCAGCTGCTGGGTACTCACACACCTTAGTGGTGGGATGGGTTCTCAGGATGTTGTCAGGGTGAGGCCAGCAGAGTTTACCAGGCCCCCAAAAGATCAAGATTTGGTCACATGAAGGGAGGGCTCTGCACTGGTCAGGTGTGTGAGGGAAAAATGGCCTCCATCCTACAGCCATACAACTCAGTCTGTCCTAGATTCTGCCAAGAGCCTGGTCTCAACAGGGACAGACTGCTTGGAATTAGGAGGATAGGGCTGGTTGAACTTTCATAAGAGGGAGGTGCTGGCCAGGCTTAAGGGAAGGTGGGAGGAGTTGCCCCCAACCCAGAGCCACACAACTCAGTCTGTCCAGGATTCTGTGCTGACGTTGGGAGGGCAGAGCCACCAGGTATCAGGAGGGTGGGACTGTAGGATCTCCAGCGATGGGGAGGCCTCAGTCAGGTTCACGAGAAAGTGAGGGGAATGGCCCCCTCTCCAAAGCCACACAACTTAGTCACTGAAACCACCGGAGTCTGTCTGGCACCTCTTGCCCTGGACCTTTTGACCCTGGCCCAGGCAGCTGACCCCTCGGCAGGGTCTAAGCTCTGCAGAGTAGGGCAACAGGAAGTTCAGAGAGTGGGACTATTGCATTTCCCCAGGCTGCTGTAGTATGGAGGGGATGGCTCCACCCAAGAAAGATGGTGTCTGCGGTGTGGGAGTGACCCAGTGCAGGTATCATGGTGGCTATCCCTTTAGCTCTCTCCCCAGAGCAACAAACCCCAGTGTCTCCTCATGTGACTCTAGTACACTCTGCCCTCCCTGTGCTAGAGCCCAGGGTGAGTGGCTGTGATCAAGATTTTGTGCATTGGCTCTTTAAGGGGATGCTTATGTCTCTGGCAGTCTCCTATCTCTCCCTGGCAGTCAGAATCCCCACCAATTTTCACAGCCAGATGTTATGTGGTTGCCTCTTCCTGACTCTGGTGCTCTAGGCTGGGGAGCTCAGCTTGGGGTTAGACCCCATTCTTCTCAGGGGGAACCTTTGCAGCTGAGATATCCCTCCAGGATCTTAGCTGCTGCCTGTGGGAGCAGGGCCAGCCCATTTGTGTCTCTGGCCTTCCTACCAGTCTCAATGTGGCTTCTTCTATAAATCCTTGGTTATAATGCTTCTCTTCAGCTAGTCTTCAGTTGGTGGTTCAGGCTGATTGCTCTGGATTTTAGTTGTAATTCCAGACTGGTCCTGGGAGGAGGTGAATGTAACATCCACCTACTCTGCTGCCATCTTGGATCCCCTTTAGATTTCTTGTTCCAGCTCTCTTCCCTATCCATTGAATTTAGCCTGGCTTGTGGCCCTTCTTCTTGGGCCCCATTTTTCTGCAGGGGCATCCCTCTGCTCTGAGACTAGACTCACTGGCACTAATGAGTAGGTGGGTGTTCATATGTTAATATTATTTCTTGCAGATAAAATGTTTGCATTTTGAAAAGAATGCTCACTTAATCATGCCTGAACAATTGTTGGGGATGGAGGAAAATGTATAAATGTCACCCCCTTTTTTAAAATCTCTGAGTGTGGATCCAAGTGAGTCAGACAAATGATCACCTTTATTTCTGATAAACTGCACCATGGCATTCACTTTTATATCTGCAGGTGCCTAAGCTTGCAAACACCTCACTTCACAATACAACAGACTTGCCCACCCAGTCACTGGCATTGCAGGGCTCTTATGCTGGGACAATGCTTTTAGCATTTCATGACAGAGAACAGACTAGAATACACATGCTTGGCAAGAGGCTGATTGCCCAAAGAGAACCGAGAAAGGGCTGGACCTTACTTTCTGTATCTGTCAATAGAGAAAGTGGAACTAGATAACTCGGAAATGTCTCACCTCTTCCCCTTAGTATTCATTGCAATTCAATTAAGAAGATGTTCCATGTAACTCGCCCATGTCCATGCCAAGTCATGGCAGATCTGGGACTAGAATCTAAAATTCTTGACCTCCAGTGCTGTTGGTTTTTACTCCACACTGACTTGTCCTTCCCACCCACACCCATTTTGATGGTAGAATGAAAGTCAGTGTCATTACCCTGAAGTGATATGATCAGAGATGCCATATAATATTTATCATGCTTATTGGAAATGCACAATGTTTTGCCCAGAGATAGACTTCTGATCATTAGACGGATGTAAACAACTGTCCACTTGGGAGAGGTTTAATTACCAACTCCAGATGTCAGGAGAAGCTGTCCAGGAATGCAGGCTGGCTCATTCTCTCTGCTAGCAGGTATCTTCCACCCCCCAGTCAGACTTGCACACTGGACATCTCACATCTTGGCAGTGAGAGCAGATGCTTCAAACACTTAGAAATAAAGAGGATATGACTGGTGGTAAAATATACGGGGGTTTCTAGGCTACACGATGCTTCACAGCTTTTTCTTTCCCTTTCTTTGATTTCTGGGGACGGTCTAAATGACTCCTTTTTGAAGTGTTGAAGAAATTGGAATGTTTGGGCACATTGTTCTATATAGCTCCATCTTTCGGTAATATACCTGTTTGTCTTATATTCTTTTTCAAAAGGAATAATTGTGTTAAAACCCAGTAAATCTTTCACTCAGCTGCCTGACATGTTATATGACTGTAGCATGGCATAAGTGTTGTTTTCTGTAAGGGTGGTTGGCAGAGGCAGAATCTATGATTTATATTTACAGAGGCAGTACAGGTATCAATCGTTTTATAAAATATGTTTATATAAGGTTTGTGCAGAAGGTATCTAGCCATGGAATATGAAAAAGAGACATTTATTGAAGAAGATGCAAGATATAAGAAACATTGTACATAGGACAATAGCACCCAGTCCCCTTCAAAGTAGTCATCTTGGGACCTCAAATAGTTTTCCCAGTCACTGTCAGCTGCCCCAGCATATTTTCCTGAATCTCATAGATAGTCTGAAATTTCTTCCCTTTTGAAGGTGATTTTAATTTTGGGAAAAGCCAGAAGTCTCAGGGCACCAAATCTGGGCTGTTGGGGGGCTGAGTTACCTGGGTAATTTGATGTTTTGCCAAAAAATGCTGCATGAGATGTGATACATGAGCAGGCACATTGTCCTGATGAAGCTGCCAATCACCCGTTTCCCATAGCTGAGGGCTTCTGAATCATCTGAATAGTTTCCACAGAGCAATGTTCAAGCTTAACGCAAAATCTGATGCAGATTCATTGCTCTACTCACTCAGTCATTTTGCATGTGACAGCCACACAGTACACATGCTCACTCAATGGCTTCTACTACCTCCACTGACTAGTACAGTGAAGTTGTCATTGTTCACACATGCGCACTGCAGTCCACTCTCCTTGGCTGCCAGGTTATATTAACAAAGGCTGGACTGTTTCCAGACAGACCTCTTATGTACAACATTTGCTACTACAGAATTATGCACCATCTACCTGTACGCTGGGTATTCCAGCTCCATGGCTTTAAACACCATCCCTATGCTGACAGTTTTCAAATTTATGTCTGTAGCCCAACCTCGTGATTAAACTTCAGACTGAGTATTCAGCTGCCTACAATTTGTGCTCTGCAACCTTAGACAGAGCGTTGGGTCAGGGACCCACCTTAGTCTACTGAGTACCAGTTCTAGGACATTAGTGGGAACTATTGGAGCTGCTGGCTCACCCTTGCTTAAGAAGAGTCTGCTTTATATTAAACTAACACAAGAGGAAGCAGTGCTGAAAGAATGATTCCTGCTGACACCGTGTAAGTCCCAGATCGAGGTGTGCCTGAAGCTAGAAATCTCTGGGCTTCTTTGTACAGGAGACTACAAATTTCCTCTTTTGCTTAAGCCAATCTGAGTTGAGTTTTTGTCATATTAAATGTTAAGGTCACTGCCCTTTGTTCATATGAGAGTTTAAGGAAATGGAATTGAAGCAGGCATGGACCTCTTTTAAACCACATCCTTAGGCAAACTTCCTGGCAAATGCAAGCCTTGTCTTCCATCTCAGCAAGGGTGACTGCTGTGCTTCTGGGGGGATGGTTGTAAGAGAGGGTGTTAAATGAAATTGGAGTCTTGTGGCTCTGTAATATCTGCTTTTTTTCTTTCTTTCTTTCTCTCTCTCTCTCTCTCTCTTTTTTTTTTTTACTGAGATCATAAAAATACTGTTTGGCAGGGAAATCACAAATGTAGAAACGGCAGGGATTTTCTTAAAGCACAGTACTGTTCAGTTTCCAATTAATTCACTGCCTACCCACCCACTGTCCATTTGGAAATGCTTTTATTAACATATTGCACCTCAGGACTTCTCGAAGGTATAAAGCTTCAAAGTAATTCATAAGAAAAGGAAGGAAAGGAAACCCTCCATTCTAAAAAAAAAAAAAAAAAAAGCTTAATTTAATAGTACCCACATAGTGGGTTAGCATGGGGCACCCAGGTTGCATTAATACATTTCAGAAAGCAGGCGGCTTTAAACTGAAATCTCAGAAGTTGGCTTTTTCATGGATGCCTGTAGTACACTCTAGGAAGTTTATAGTTCACAAAATATAAATTGAAGCCTTGATGTTGCTCCCAAGAATAATTAAGGCAGCTAATTCTAATGAAAAGGGCTTTTGTGGTAAGAGACCCCAAATACTTTAGAACTTCATTTACTTCTCTCACTCTTTATTGTTGTCCTTGGGCTACATGATGGTGTCTGTAAGTCAGACGTGTAGTGTTTTTCCAATGTGTGTGTGTGTGTGTGTGTGTGTGTGAGACAGAGAAAGAAATTTCCTGATCTCCCCCTGCCTCTCTCCTTGGATGGGTAAGAATCATGCCGTCTGTTTCTTACTGCTCCCACGTCGCATTGTAGCCATCTTTGACGTGCACCAGGTTTCAATTGCTTTTAAGCTAAATTTTCCCTGGACTGGGTGCTCCCTGAAGGTAGGGGCTGTGTTTGTTTTGTTTAACCCTGAGTGTTTAGACCTTGGTGCAATGAAGAGATAATTGTTGGCTGATGCCAAGTCTCATCTCAGTCCTTCTTTCTAAGTTCTCCCCGATATTAGAGGAATTAAGCTGGAAAACTGGACTTCCTTGTCTGCAGGATTCTAGTTAAGAGTACATCATTGCGAGGTCCTCATGTGAGATTTGGAAGGTGGAATAGAAGAGAAGTGATGTTTTCTCTGGTGGGCAGGTGTGTGGGCATTGGGGATGGCAGGGGTGATGTTTTGCCTACAACTTTTGAGCATCCTCTTGAGGATCACCTGCTTCGACTACTCCCCTGTGGGAGTAGCTCCCCTGTGATCTCTGCACCTCTGGCTTTCAAGAAAGCAGCCTCCCTGCCCTTTGTTCCTGCAGCCTTCTAATAGTTATGCAAGTCTCTATTTTCCTATAGTAAAGCTCTTTCTGTTCTAAATACCTATAGTGATTACTCTTTGCCTGATTAACTCTGATTGATAAATAAGTTGACTGCCTGATCTTAAACTTTGTGGCACGTAATTTTAAACTTCTTATACAGATAATTTATAATGGAACACGTGTATATTACTAAGTAGTGAGTGCACCTCGTATACAAGCCGGTGTTCACATCCTAAACTGACTTGTTTTGGTAAACTGATGGTGGTTGCGTGCACGGTAGCTCTCATAAAGAGATGAAACCTTGTTTCTTGTGAAGTATGGTCCCCATTTAAAAGCAATAGCTGCTGCCTAAAAATGGAAGTGAAAAGAATATAAAGAGTTCTAAGAAAACAAGAGTTATTTATTGTTCAGTTTTGACTGTGCAGCAAACAATCTCAAAACCCGAGTAGCCTACAACAACAAACACTTATTTTCTTGTTCATAGGTCTGCAGGTTGGCTGTAACTGTGCTGGGCTCAGCTGGGAATGGGCTGGGCTTGGCTCCAAGTGGTGAGTTGGGTTCAGGTCAGCTCCGCGTGTTTCTTCATGTTCCTTGGACCAGCAGCTCTCTAGGCAGGTGCTTCTCATGACTAATCATAGGCACACTGTAGGGCAAGGCAGACAGGACACCGAAAGCTGCTGTTCCTGTCACGTCTGCTAATGTTCCATTGGCTGAAAAGCAGGTAATATGACCAGCCACAGCATCAACAGAACAGGGCAGTCTGCTCTAAGCACAGTTGGAGGCATTCCACAGGTTCCTAGCCAGAACAGGGAGCTTTTTGGATAAATTATAGTAAAATGCTCAATTGGGCCATGGCTCCAATCTGTAATGTGGATGCAATCATCTACTGCTTTTTGAGGGAAAAAAAAAAAAGGAGAAGCCACTGTGAACCCGTTTCTGGCTAAAAGTGAGACATAACATTCCAGTGGAAGTGGGGTGTGAGGAGAATCAAAAAATTCTCAATAAAAATGTGATTTGGAAGAAATCCAGAAGCCAGTATCTTCCTCAACGCTGCATTCCTAGTGCTCAGACCATAATATATGTTAGATAAATATATGCTGGGACATGAGTTACTACACTAATGTAGCAGATGACCAACGGGCTGTGTAGAGAAGGTTCTAAAGCCTCGTACAGCCTTGTGATTGATTAGTGGTGTGTGCTTGGAGAGAGGCGCAGAGGAGGGGCATGTGTTTATTGCTTCTGTGGTACTCTACTTTGTCTTAGATCATATGTATCTCTTTCTGCTTTAATAGTCTGTACCTCAACGAGTGCGATTCCCTGAACGGGAAGACTCAAATTTACCTTCGAATACCCCACAGTATGTGATGTAAGGAGAGGGGCAGTTTCTCAATGTCACGAGTGGTTCAGCATATGCATTCTGAAGTCAGGTTGCTCAGGATTCAGCATCCAGCAGATATGTTAGGCCCCACCCATGTCCCCTCAGCACTTCCTATCTCCTTACACCTTACAGGATGCTGTATTAAGTGAGTTAATGAGTGCCAAGCTCTTAGCACAGTGTCTGACACATAAAAATTCTCACTATTATCATTAACTGTTTTATGGACTTGCTTGTGCTCATTTGTTGCTGGAAAGTTGAAAGGGATTTACAGGTCCACTGAAGAGTAGGAAGTAGGACGTGCTGCCCAGCAGCTTTGAAGACCTGCAAGAGCCGATGACAGTCATTGGCCTTTGCCTCGGAGTCTCTGGTAACAGTCCTCAGACTGCTGAAGCAAAAAATAAAACAACGTAAAAGCAGAACACTGTTTCTTATGAATGCTTGGTGTAGACCGGGGACTAAGAACAGGCTCACTTAATCACTAAGCGAAGCTCCTTCCAGTTATCCAGGGTTCGCACCTGCTGTACACTCTGCCTGGAGCGCTCTTGCTGTACACTTTCGCATGCCACTTTCTTTCTCTGCTTAGTTCAGCACCACCACCACCATCATCATTACCAGCCCCATTCCCATCATCACCGTTATTAACATTTATTAAGTACTTATCATGTGATCAGAATTATTCTTTAGCATTGTATGTATACTAACTTGTTTAATCTTCCTATTAACCTTATGAGGGGGGTTACATTATTGCCCCAATTTTACAAAATGAGGACACTAAGGCACTGGAAGTTTCAATGACTTGCCTAAGGTCACAATGAGGAAGTCACAGAGCTGGGATATGACTCTAAGCAAACACCAATGCTAGTATTCAGTCACTGTGCCTCTCTAGCAGCCTACTTTCCCTGCATCAGGACTGGGCCCCACGCCTCTCTGTCCTCAGCCTTGGAGTAGCCAGTTCTCTGGTTTGTTTTTCTGCACCGTCATTCTCAAGGGTTAATGGCTCGTAAACAAGGAGTGAGCTTTCAGTGTACATTTAAAGGAATCTATGGTGCGTAATCCTTTGTGTTGTAAATAATCACCCAATAATTTATCTCCTTGCAAGTATAGGTTTGGAGTTTTTATTAAAGGGTGTCCTTGTAGCAGAATTAAGCGGGAATGAGAGGAGTGCTTTTGGAAGCTGTGTGGTGGGGGAGAGAAATAAAAAGGGTATTCAAGGTGAGCGAAGTGAGATTATGGGATGTATACAATTATTTGTGTGTGTGGGAGTCTTTTTAATTGAATTTATTGGGGTTACATTAATAAAATTATATAGGTTTAAGGCGTACAATTCTATAATATTACACGTGGAATCTAATGAACAAAAGAGACTAACAAACAAAATAGAAACAGAAGAGGTGTGGATGTAGGGGGGCTGGGTGCATAAAGTGAAGAGATTCAGCAAAATGAACAAACAAAAACCCCACCTTACAGACACAGAGCAGTATGGTCATTACCAGAGGGAGGTGAAGGCGGAGGGAGGCAGGAGATGGTAAAGGGGGTTGGGGATAAATGGAGATGGAGGGAGACACGACTTGCAGCCGGGGGAGTCTTGTTAACCTAAAGGAATAAATATCTTGAGATTTTTTTTGAGGGAGAATACTGGGGGGGGGTGTAGATTTTTAATAGCAAAACTCACACCACACACCCCGTCTGCATGCGTGTGCAGCAGCCCGTGTTTGTGAAACAGAAAACCGTAGTTATGTGTAGGGCTGAGTGCTACCCGCCACAGTGTTTTGCATATGAGCAGAAATGGGACCAGCTCCGTGATTTGTGGGGCCTAGTGCAAAAGGAAAATGTAAGGCCTCTTGTCTATAGATTATTAAGAATTTTAAAACAGTGACAATAGAGCATTAAACCAAGCACGAGCCCTCTTATACATGGGGCCCTCCCTAGATCACGTGGTCACGAAGTTGGCCCTAAACACCGAGTTGCTTTTCCTTTTAATAGATGCAGTCTGTGTGGAGAGGTGTAAAGAATATGGACTTTGCAATGAGACAAACCTGAGTTTTAATCACAAGTGCCTGCAGCTTACAGAGGCAAGTCAGAAAACCTCTCTCCTTCCATTTCTGCATCTATAAAATGGAGATGTTTCTCTTTAGCTTCAGTATTCCTGAGCAGATTAGTAATACTTTACTTACCGTGCTGTGTGAGGAGCAAGTGTTAAATGTGTAGTAGCTACGATGACGGTTGAACAAGTGAGTTAAAAAACTGGAACGCCTCAATGACAATCATCTTTGTTTTCTGGAGCCTGTGCCTTCAACAGATCTTATGATATTTACAGACTTCAAGCTTCTTTAAGACTAACTCTAGGACATTAATAGAACCACTACTGCTTTCAGGGAGTGGGAGTAGAGGACTGAAGAGTTGTAGATGAAGCTTTCCTCTTCTTGAGATGCTTTTAATTTAGTTAATGAGATAAAGACAAGAATACAAGTAGCTGTATTGCAGCGTCGAGGAAAATAAGTGGTACAGGAGAGTTCTGTAATTGTACTGAAGAGATTTAAGGAAAAATGAAGCCAAATATGGTTAGAGATTAACTACAAAATCGAGACGGTCCCTTTATTGCTAAAGAGCATAACACTATTGAAGGCGAAGGAACAGGGCGTGCTACAAGTTGAAGTAGGCTCTGCTTTCTTTGTGAAGACAATACGTGAGATGCACTCTTAGTTTGGTGGCCCCAATGAACTATGCCTCATAGCATTCATGTACTTACCCCTCTCCTTGAATTTGGATGACCCTGTGACCTGCTTTACTTAATAATGTGTGGGAGAAGTAACGCCGTGCCAGTTCAAGCCCAAACCTTAAGAAGTCCAAGCAGCCTTTACCTTTGCACCCTTGGGAAACCTGAGCAACAGTTCTGCAGAGATCATATGGAACGGCCGTCAAGACAGCCTGAGAATTCATGGAGGAGAGCTAAGGAGCCCCGCTGACAGCCGGCAATGTGACTCAGATGTGTGACCCTAGTCGAGCTGTTGCGTGAAGTCCTCAGATGTTTGAGCCATCCCAGCCCAGGGACCAGACATGTGAGGCGAGAGGCCATCTAGAATATGCAGGCCCCGGCATATATCATGCAGGGCAGAGATGCGCGAGCCCTGCTGTGCCTTGTCTGACTTCCTGACTCACAGAATTGTGAAAAATAATATGATGGTTGTAAGTTACTAAGTTTTAAGGGATAGTTTTTTTTACAGTAATAGATAATTAAAACAAAAATTGATACGTATCAGTAGGCTGCTGCTGTAACAAAAACTATGAACTATGGAGCACTGGCTTTGGAAATGGGTGGTGGCAGAGGGACCCCAAGGCCCTATGTAGGAACTGGGGTGGAGACTGGGAGAGTGGCGGGTATTGCTGCTGGAGGCTGGAGACAGCGAGACTGATGTTGTATATTCTCAGAACAATTGGCCAAACTGTTGCCTGGGTCACATGGAAGACAGAATGAACAGCTAATAAATTCGTGGATTTGGTAAGGAGATATCCCGGCAGAATGTGGAAAGTGCCAAGTGCTTCCTTTTAGCTGCCTGTCATAAAGTAAAGGAGAGAGCAAGATGAGCTAAAGAAGGAACTTTTTAGTTTTCAAACAATTTAGAGAAAATATAGGGAAGTTGCCGGGTTTGGAGAAAACTGTTTCTCATTCTAGGCTTCTGCAACCAGCAAAAGATTAAAAAAATTACACACAATGCTTTATGCATTCACTTAAAATTTATGGCTACAAATCTTAAATGGACACTCAACACTACCACCTAATTTTACTGTACTTTCCCAGTCTTTTTTCCAGTTAGCAAGAATATTTTCTAACTCCTGTCTTCAAATCTCTAGCACCCCCCCTCCATCTTTGATGTCTTAAGACTTCATAGAGAAAAAAAACATGCAATCAAATAAAAGTTAATTCAGCTACCCAGCACCAACTCCATTAACCTTTTGCATCTGTGTCTACAAATTTTAGTTATTCTTGTAACACAAGAAAAGGAATATCCCTGCTCTTGTCTGATCCCTCCATTTGTGCTTCGATTCACCCTCCTCTCGTATACTTAAGGATTTTGCTCCTCTGATGATCTACATCTTCTCTTGCAACATAAAATTCCTCCGCTAGACTGGATTGTTGCATTGGCATTCAAGTGTGCCTGAATAGGGCTTTGAAGCATCTTCCCTTGACCCCTGATTTTTCACAGGTTTCACAAGCACTAGTTCAGTTGTCCTCTCTCACAGAAAGACTTCTTGAACTAGCTGTTAAAGTTCTCTCTACTTCTCCACTTTACATTCTCTCCCTTACTCTAAAGAACTTTTGATTTTACTCCATTGAAGTGGCTCTTATGGAGGTTCCCACTGACTGACCTCCTGCCCAAGTCAGTGATGACCTTTGTCCTTGTCTCACAGGACCTTTCAGCAGCCTCTGGAGCACCGAGGAGTTTTTCTTTGGCTGGACACTTCTTCTCCAGGCTGCAGTAGTGAAAGATTGACCTAACCGTGCTGTCGCCTGATCATCAGTCCTTGTCAGTCTGTTTTACTGACTCATCCTCTTTACTGGACCTCTGAACATGGAAGAAGCTCCTCTCTTCTTTTTTGACACCTTTACCTTGGCTCATGAATCTAAATACCATCCACCTACTGATGGCCCTTGAAGCCCAGACATTGTTTGATGGGGTGGGATGGTATTTTATATACATCTCTATCTTTATCTCTATATCATCTATCTATCTATCCATCCATCATCTATCTATCTATCTATCAACTGTCTGAAGTCTTCACTTGGATGTCTAGTAAGTACGACAAAACTATGCCCAAAATAAGGATATCGATTCTTACCTCCTCAGTCCACCCTCCCACCTCAGGAAATGACACTGCTCCCCAGGAATCAGACACTTGACACGTGGTAATGTACTCGCCCAGACATTTCTCCTGTTCTCTTCATCAGAGGACTTTAATTGATCTCGTCTCCTTTTACGAACATCTAGGATTATGATCAATACTAGTTGACTCATTACTCTCTCTCGTCTGGTGACTGTTCTGACTTTTATTGCCTTCCATTTTGTACTTGTCTAAAATAGGAAACCGAGATTAATTTATATCATTGCAATGACGTGAATACTCTTTTGGGGCGACAGAATGACAGTAGCCCTCTGCAGTCAGGTCAGTAAGTAACCCTCTTAGCTGAGTGCTGGCACCGTGAGCTCATTAATGACCGCATGAAGTCAGGACCTTTGTTTCCTCTTTTAGACGCCTGAGGATAGCCAGCCTCAATCATCGCAACATCAACAAGGACTCAGTGGGGAGGGAAGTCACAGTGATACGCTGTTAGTGTCCAAAGGAGAGCAACTTAGGGCCAATTGTCTTTTTACATTCCCAGAATCAGAGGGTTGAAGAGGTCTGTGTAGAATGACTACATGCCCTGTTTTTAAAATAGTCATGTTGGTAGTTAATTTGTTTGTCATCAACTAGGATTCAGATAACTGTGCTCTAACAAGGAAAAGCGGCCTATGCTGGCCAATCAGAAGGATGGGTTCTTTCCTGTTAAAGTAGCATTTATGTCGTAGTGTGGGAGAGCAGTTTACATGAAAGATGTCCCCTGCCTGCTCAGGCTGGCCTATGCTGAGGTCATTGACTGATGGTTTGAAATAGAAGGTTCCCATGTTTTAAATTCCACACTCTTGTTTCCTTGCACCCTAATCCCAACCACATTGTAGCTACATTGGACAGTCTATGATAAACAGATTGCTTTGGAGACAAATGAGGAAATGTCCGGCAGTGGGGAATTGGAAAGTTTTCTCACTGTTCACTGCCTATCAAAAACAGTGTTTTCTGATGATTAGTGCAATTGAGCATCTTTTTTATGTGCCTGTTAGTTATCTGTATGTCTTCTTTGGAAAAATGCCTATTCACATCTTCTTCCTATTTTTTGAGTTACGTGTTCTTTTGATAGGAAATTGTGCCAGTAGTTGATGAGTTTTTGATGTTCACCCCTTATCAGATGTATGATATGCAAATATCTTCTTCCATTTAGTAGGTTGCCTTTTTGTTTTGTTGATGGTTTCCTGGGCTGTGCAAAAGCCTTTTAATTTGATGAATTCCATTTGTTCCTTTTTGCTTTTGTTGCCCTTGCCTGAGGAGATTAGTCCAGGAAAATATTGCTAAGATTGATGTCAAAGAGCTTATTGCCTGTGTTTTCTTCTGGGAGTTTTATGAGTTTAGGTCTTACATTCAAGTCAAAACCACTATGAAATATCCCTTCACACCTGTCAGAATGGCTATTATCAGAAAGACAATAAATAACAAGTGTTGGCAAGGATGTGAAGAAAAGGAGCCCTTGTACACTGTTGATGAGAATGTAGACTGGTGCAGCCACTGTGGGAAACAGTGTGGAAGTTCCTTAAAAAATTAAAAACAGAACTACCTTATGACTCAGCTATTCCACTTCTGGCTGTTTATCTGAAGAAAATGAAACCACTGATTCAAGAAGATATATGCAACTCTATGCTTATTGCAGCAGCATTTGTAGTAGTCAAGCTATGGATGCAACCTAAGTGTCCGTCGACAGATGTACGGGTAGAGAAGATGCCGTGTGTGTGTGTGTACATACAGAGAATGGGATATCACTTAGCTATAAAAACAAATGAAATCTTGCCATTTGTGACAACATGTATAGACCTAGAGGGTATTGTGCTAAGTAAGATAAGTCAGGGAAAGACAAATGGCCATATGATTCAATTTATATATAGAATTTAAAAAATAAAACAAATGAACACTAAAACAAAACAGAATCAAACTCATGGATACAGGAAACAAACCAGTAGTTAACAGAATGGGTGGGCAAAATAAAGGAGATTAAGAAGTGTAAACTTCCCATTATGAAATTAATTGAGTCACAGTGATGTAAAGTACAACACAGGGAACATCATCAATAATATTTTAATAACTTTGGTGACTGGACGTTGTGGTGGTCATTTCATAATGTACAGAAATATCAAATCACTCTGATGTACACCTGACATGAATAAGATATTGTATGGCAATTACACTTCAGTAAAAATAATTGTGTTACCTTTTCGGTCTAGAGTCATCTGCAACGGCAACAAATTCCGTGCCATTCTTGAGTTACGGGAGCGTCTTGGAGTATGTGCAGCTTTAAGGTATGGAAGTGTCTAGCAGTGTTTGCCCTGATGATTGTTAAGGTATCCTGTATGGATACCTTACCTGATGTCGAGTTCTTGTTCTCATTAGCCTCATCTTTTGAGTCTTTGTGATCTATTATCCTTTCAGTTTCCTTACAGGGTGAGCTAACTCCCCAAGTAAACTCTGCTTTTTTTCCTTCTTTGTGTTCCTAGCGCCTTCCACAGAGTAGTAATTAATGAAGTTTAAACTAATTGAAAAAAAGAAAGCCATCTTATAAATGAGAAAAATGCGTAGATATTTTCTATCTCCCTTTTGGGAGATAGCTACTGTGATCCAGTGATGTCCTGGGAATACCACAGCTCTGTTTTAGTGCTATAAAATCATCTCTTTTAAACATTATCATGAGTTAGCTTATCTTATGCTAACCTTTGGATGAGGAAGTTAAGTCAATGAGATTACATACTTAATAACTGATGTTGCCAATACTCAAATATTGATTTCTCTCAGCTTATTTACTTGTTTGTTTCTTTTTAGAGACATGGGGTTTGTATGAAACGTGCTGGGTCAGTGTGGCCAGCTGCTGTTGGCATCCAGGGTTCTCCTGCACATAAACATGGACATGACAGCTTTCAGTTACTTAGGGCACAAAGTAACAACTTGGCAAGGGGGACAACCCACCTGGGTACCAGCCTGGAGGCTTCTAATTTATTGTAAAGAATTGGCAAGAAATTCTTATTCCTGTATTTCCAGCTCTTCTACACTTCACCATGATTGTGTTTAGCTGTTGGGAAAGCTTTCTTATTGGCTTACTAGGCTTTTCCATTTTGGGCTCTGGACTAATTAGGATTTGCTTTTGACTGCGTGTCAAAACCCCAAATAACAGTAGTTTCATCGTGTAAGGGTTTATTTCCCCTGCTTATCAAAAATGCTGGAGTCAATTCAGTCATTCCAGGAAGTTGTCAAGGGCTCAGGCTCCTCTCTGTCTTCACCCTGCCGGATCGGTGGTGTGGTTTTCATCCTTAAGATCACAAATAGCTCTTTATCCTAGCATCACACTCACAGTCCAGCCAGGGAAGAGGGGTTAGGGAAGAAGGAAAACAAAAACCAGTAGAAACAATCCAAATGATTTTGTCTTCTTTTTATGACCTTAGTATGTCAATGGTCAGGAGTCACATCTGTAAGCCATAGATGCCAATCTGCACATTGCTACTTGATACAAAATAGAGTTAATAACTAAGGAAGGAAGAACAGGAGCTTGGATACTGCATAGGTAACGATTGGTGATCGCTATAGTCTACCCTTGTTAAACAACACCCGTAAATACCCTTCTGTTGAAACAGAGGTCACCATCTCTGAAATTTCATTCAGGTATAACAGTCAACTCAGAGTCCCCAAGTCTTTCACAGTTCTTGAGTTCCAGCAGTGAGTACATTTAATGACAGTTGTTGTCTACCTCCTATATATGAGCACGCACAGTTGTTGAGAAGGAAGAGGGTAATGACAACAATAAAACTACAATTCAGAAAAGAGGAGAATTGGAGACACATGAGTCGAGAGCATTCGTCAGATCCTCGGGGCAGTGTGAGTGACGCCTTCCTGTCCTATTGCGTTTAGTGGACTAAGTGCCTTGGTAGTTGGTTGGAAGTCCCTGGCTGTACTTGCTGGGATGACAGTTCTTGTCTGTTGTCCTCCAAGGCCAAAACTGACAAGGGCATTGGGAAGGATGTCATTCATGGGGATTCACTGCCTCCACAGCCTGCTTCTTGTTAATAGAAGCCAAGAGCCTGGGTATTATTTTAGGGGTTAAATAGTGGAAGACCATTGGTGGCCATGTCTGGAGTTTCTTGGGCAAAAATTTCCCTCAAAATTTTTGGAAGGCATCTAGCCTACTCATTACCTTTGAGTAACAGTAGCACACATCTTGTTTAGCTGTTTTTAAGCCCGAAGAATTTTCCCTGCTACCTGGTAGTCTTTGTGGACTGACTACAGTGCTGCCTCTTAGCTTAAGGGCTTCTGTTTTGAGGCAATTCAGAACAGTAGGCTTCAATGGTGGGACAACCTCTTAATCCCTTCATTGCCAGCAGGTTAACCTCCTGTCTCTTGCAGAGAACTATTAATAAAAGGTGTTTGGGGAAGGCCTGCCTGCAGTTTTATGGCTCCCTTTGTATCAGCTTTATTTTAGGGTCGTTGAAGATCCTGACTTTTTCAACTGCAAGATTTCAAATTGTGGGACCACCAATTAACTTTCATCGTGAACTGACTCAAAAAGAGAGTGTTTTTCTTAGCAAATTGGTGTTTCCTTCCTTCTCTCCTTGTAGTCATACTAGCTCCAGACTAATTTCATCTGTGCCTTTCTGAATGTTGTTGGATGTGGCAAGAAGGACCATGCACACATTCACTCTATTGGACACATCTTCTGTGCCAGTTTGGGTGTTCGTGCCCTCTCCAACCTCTGAGACTCTCAGTTGTTAGCTTAGCCTCAGCCCCCTCCAAGACCAATCAGCCACATGCATAGAGTGTTAGGCTCCTCCTCACAACTGTGTATTGGCTTGAAATGCCCACACTGTAGGGTACGGGATGTGGCTTTTTTGGGCGCTGCTGAAGAGACCATATGATATATCCTGGAAATATGGGAGAATTACCTGTTCATTGGAGTGTATTTTACCCCATGGGAAACAGGAGGCAGGGGGAGAAAGGCATGTACGTTCCATCTCCTTCCTCTTTCCAATGGACACCTCTGAGCCACAGGTTCATTATACAGCCTGACTGGGGAAATCCCCACTCCTTAGTACGTACAAGTGCCTAGACACCAGCTGTGGGTTGTGCCTTTTTTACACTGTGGTCATTAGTATGGTAACTGAACACATTGCATTGCTTCCCGAGTCTCCCTCACTCACCTCTCTTTTCCTTCATTCTTGACAGGGATTCTACCTCTCAAATAAAGTAGCAGAACCTAATCCCTGCATGATCCTCTGTTTTCTAGGAAGACCGAGGTAATACTCTGACATCCTGACATTTTCTTTCCATTTCACAAAGAACTGAAGACTTGGTTGACAACTGGTCTGCAATGCAATGTGTAGCAGTCAAAAAGTTGGAACAAGTGGTTTTTCATTGTCATGCAGGGGTGTCAAACTCATTTTCGCTGGTGGTCACATCAGCCTCACTGTTGCATTCAAAGGTCCGAATGCAATTTTAAGACTGTATAAACGTAACTACTCCTTAACTAGGGCAAGGAGCTCAGTGCTGCCGCCTGGTAGAAACGAGGTGCCGGGCTGGATAGAACAAGGTGGAGGTCCAGATTCGGCCTGCGCGGGACTTGTGTTTGCCCCCTGTGGATAGCATGTCATCAGCTTTTCCACCAGCAAAATCTGGATTCCCACTTCCCAAAGACCCATTGAGCCTCTCCTCAGCTGGAAAAGGTGCTTTTAAAGTACAGTAGTCCCCCGAATCTGTGGCTTCACTTTTCATGGTTTCAGTTACCCATGGCCAACCACAGTCCAAAAATATGAAATAGAAAATTCCACTTTGAGCATCCTTTCATGTGTCTGTTGGCCATCTGTATGTCCTCTTTGGAGAAGTGTCTATTCAGGTCCTTCGCCCATATTTTAATCGGACTGTTTGGGTTTTTTGGTGTTGAATTTTATAAGTTCTTTATAAATTTTGGACATTATCACCTTGTCAGATGTATTGGCAAATATGTTCTCCCATTTTGTGGGTCGTCTTTTTATTTTGTTGATGGTCTCCCTTGATGTCCAAAAACTTTTTAGTTTGATAATAGTCCCATTTGTTTATTTTGTTTCCCTTGCCTGAGGAGATGTATCAGATAAAATATTGCCGAGAACAATGTCTGATATTTTATGCCTATGTTTTCTTGCAGGATTTTTATGGTTTCAGGTCTGACATTTAAATCTTTAACCCATTTTGAATTTATTCTTGTCTGTGGTGTAAGAAGGTGGTCTGGTTTCATATAGATGGCCAACAGACATATGAAATAATCATCAGAGAAATGCAAATTAAAGCCACAATGAGACATCACCTCTCAGCAGTCAGAATGGCTATAAATCAACAAACAAGTGCTGGTGAGGATGTGGAGAAAGGGGAGCCCTTTTGCACTGTTGGTGGGAATGCAGATTGGTGCAGGCACTGTGGAAAGCAGTGTGGAGGTACCTGAAAAAATTAAAAATATATCTGCCTTTTCACCCAGTGATCCCACTTCTGGGAATATATCCAAAGAAACCCCGAACACTAATTCAGAAGAATGTAAGTTACCCCTATGTTCACTGCAGCATTATTTACAGTCACCAAGATATGGAAGCAGCCCAAGTGCCCATCAGTAGATGGGTACTGATTTTCCAGCTCCACTATAATCTTATAGGACCACTCTAATAGTTGAGGTCTGTCATCAACCAAAATGTTGATATGTGGTGCATGACTATATATATATATTCTTTCTTCTTCTTACCAGAACAGTGGAAATACAGAATAATAGTAACTCAACTGTTTTTACTTTTATTTCTTGATTCATCTATATTCTACAAATGCTGTCCCTTTGCCTTTATATCCATCTCTCTATTTATCTATCTTAGTAAGAAATTAGCTCATGCTATTATGGAAACTGAGATGTTCTACAATCTACCATATGTAGGATGGAGACCCAGGAAAGCCAGTGGTGTAATTTAAAGGTCTGAGAGCTGGAGAGCTGTGAGGTAGATTCCAGTCTGTGTTTTAAAGCTGGGCAGCCAGGAGTGCTGAGGATAGGAGGTGGGCAGTGTCTCAGCGCTCAGTCTGGCAGAGCGAATTCAGCCTTCCTCCACCGTTTTGTTCTGTTTGGGTCCTCAGTGGTTTGATGGTACCTATCCACATTCCTTAGGGCCATCTGCTTTTATCAGTCCACCCGTTCAAATGCTAATTTCTTCTGGAGACACCAGAAATAATGTTTGACCAGGTATCAGCCATCTGCCACAGTCAGCGTTAGGGTTCAAGGATCAATGAGGTGGCTATAAGGGTACATTCCTGTGCTGGCTGTCATGTGATTTTGATCTCTGGAGGTAAAAGAAGAATAAGGATGGAAATGTGGGTTTTTACATGGTATTTCACCTGATCAGAAAAATAAACGCCCAGCATCTTAACTACTCACTAGACAACTTTTTGTTTGTTTTCTTAAGCTGTTAAGAATGACATCTAGTAATACTCATTGTTTTTGGTGTGTGCAGTTCTCTGAGTTTTAACACTTGGGTGAATTCTTGTTACCACTGCTACAAATACTATACAGAACAATTTCAAAACCACACGAATGCTTGTGCTGCCCCCTTGTCTTAGCCCCTCGCCCACTGCTCACCTCCACCAACCTCTCATCTCCAGGTAAAATTGCTTTGTTTAGTGGTCTTCAAAATATTCTGTACGTATCCTAGGGCGTGCATAAGAGGATCCAAAGTGGGGGTGGGGAGTAAATAACATAATTTACATTTCTATTGCTATCTCATCAGTTTACATTTCTTTGTTTATGTTTTAAAATGTACGTAATACATTAGTGCTGTGGTAACACATGTAGTTTATAAATACAGTGCTTTCCCCCATCTGTGGTTTTGCTTTCCATGGTTTCAATGACCTGACCTACAGGAGGCATGTACAGAGGTAAATTTGAAATGCAAATGATTGTTTTGGAGGTCAAGTGCAAAAAAATAAAAGAAGAGAGGGAATCGGAGTAGGCAGAGAAACTCTTCAGGTTGGGATAAATGGAGACGGGGAAGGAAGGAGGATTAGGCTGCAAGATCCTCAGACTTCAGTGTAATTCTGAGAAAGTCTCATTTAGCCCAATAATTGTTAGAGGAATCCTGTACTGGGCGGATATTGCCAGGTTCTGGAGCCCCCACTGTGTTCAGAGAGAACATGGTGTTGTCCCATATCCTCAGTACACTGACTGCGACTGGGGAATGCTAGCTAACTGCACTCCTCACAGCAGTTTCCTTCCTGGAGAACTGAGAGGTGCATCTCCATGGCTGCTGGGCCTTGTCCTTGGCAAGCATCTCCCTTGCCAGCATCTGTGGGTGTTTTTATACTGCTAATGCCCCCCCTAGGGCCCCGGCTCCTGCAAATTAATTTAATGAGCTCCTTAGAACAGCACTGTGGAGCAGTTTTGTTCCTATTGATACTCATCTCAAGGAATGTCATTAATTACCAAGACAAAATTCATGCCATTAACTTTTATTAATTAATTATGGGTTTTGTATGTGTGTATGTGTGTGTGTGGTATGGCATCCTGGAGCGGGGTGATTCTGAATATGAGCTCAAATCAGCAAGTGCTAACTTTGACTGATGTGAGTGGGTTGGAAACTTCTGTGATGGGTGCTTAGGGCCAAAGATGTTAAGGGACACAGACACACGTGCTGTGGGGAAAAGGGCAATGAAGTCACCTGGGATCACCTGGAAGTGTTGTAGTAGCACTTACAGGATGTTTAAGTTCTGAGGAGTAAAGCAAATGGGAAGAGGGTTAGGGTTGGGGTTGGTGTTGACTATTGCAGCTGGACTGAGCCTGTGCAATGGTGCAGACCAGCCTGGGTTGTGGGTCGGGAATAAATGGCATGCCCTTCACCTCTACCTAGAAGCTATCACCCACCCTGGAGTGCTGTCCTATGGGTCCAGGTAAACTCTCTCTGTTGGAAATGTTTCTTACAGTTGCTGCTTACTTGAGATGCACTTTTAGTGCCTGATTACTCTGATTTGACTTCCTTTTTTTCCTTGAAATCAATGGCCAAGTTATTACTTATTCTTTTCTCTTTTTCCAGATGCCATTACTGATTCTCTAAAGCAACACACACTTGACCCGCTGGTGACCAGGAGTCCCCCACCAGCTCTCTGACCTTGCTTGAGAAATATATGGATTTTTCAAATAGTGGGTGATAAGTCACCGGAGTGGCATTGGTAAAGGAAAGAGAAGGGTAGAAAACAAATGGGGTTTAAATGGCGGGCAAAACAAATGCCATGTTAACTCAAGTGTTCAATATATAGAAGTTATCTGATTCGGTGATAATTAAACTTTAAAGAGAGGCTTGTCTAGCCCCGAGTAAACATACGTAATGATCTTTTGTCCACAGTAAGACTGGTACATGTGATTTCTCTCTGAGACTTTCAGTTTTAAGCTTTCAAGTTTGGAGTAGGTAAATTTGCTTTCCTTTTAATCCATTTTCTTTGGCTGGAAGGGAGTGAGAATGATGTAGGGGAAAGGAATGTTCGTGTTTGCAGTGATAGAGGAGGAGTCTGGGCTGAGGGGGTATGCTGCCAGAAGGAAAAGATGCGTAGACAGCACCTACTGCAACTTCTCATTGAGCAGATGTGGAAACAGAAACTCTGCGAAGCCAAAAAGCAGAAAGATGGAGCAGGATGAAAACTGGAGTCCAAAGAACTGAGGGCCAGTGCCAGCTGTGACCTTGCTCTGACACTGGCATCCTTATCCTGTGACCTGTTCTTCCTAGGCTTCTGGGGGCAATGTGGAGAACTCAAAGCCACACTTGACTTTCAGAATCATCGGCAGGGTTCCTGATCCTTGTTGGCATTGTAAATACATGTAGGTTGTCTGTACATATATGTAGGAATATAAATATATGTAGGTTATACCCCTTTTGCATGTTGCTACATCCCTTGCAGTGTTGGTCTCTTTGATCCCCATAACAGCTGGTACTGGGTTCTAAGGAGAGCTTGGTAAATTCCATCATTATTCCTGTCCTGGAAGAGTATCTCTTGATGTTATCATTTGGCGATTCTTGGAGGTTGATATACATGGGCCAATGAACATTTGAAAGCATCCATCTGAATTCTTGGCTTTAGAATTATAAGAACTTCCCCCATACCTAGCGCCGATAGACAGGGCTATATAACAAATGTAGGGATGGCCAAAAATGAGATTACCTAACTCTAACATAAAAATTGGAGCTTAATGTGAATGAGCTGAGATGTACTAGATTGATAACAGTATGATGTGAAACGAAGAGAAAAGGGACACTTGGCCAGTACAGGGTGACCACAGACCTCTGCCTTGTAAGGTGGACAGTGATTGTTGTTCACCCCAATTACATTCCAGTCCCCAGAGGATTAAGCCTTTTCCGCATATGTGACTTTTCACAGCTGACATTTTTCCATTGAAATGGCAAGCATGTCCTTCATGGCTTTTAAGGTTGTTGAGAGGATGAAATCAAACAGTAGCTTTATAAAACTTAAAAGTGCTATTAAAATATTATATGGTTGACTAGCTAGTTAGTAGCACTGAACTAGAACTGGGGGTTCCTGACAACTGATATAGGTCCTTTTTTTCATAGCTCTTGGGAGAAAGTTGTGAATAAGGTTAAGTTGTAGAGAAGACAGCTAGTGTTTGGAGACAAAAGGAGGTCAGCCAGCACCATGGCATTCTTCTTTGGAAGACAATTGCAATTAAGTTTATTCAAGTGGTTAAGGGTTTAGAACCACACGAGTCTGTGTTTTGAAGGCGAAAGGCAATGAACAAGCTGAACTGTTCCTTTTGAGTGGAGATGTTTACCAAGTCCAGGCACAGAGCTGATGTGTTTCTTCTCTTTCTTCTAAGTGAAGGTGAGGAGGGGTGACTGTGGAACACCTTAAAGACTGGGGATATTAAAGCATGAATTATCGTCAATAAACCTCAGAGATTTCCTGGGACCAGAGAGCAGGATCAACCAGCAAGAGAAAAATAAGATTCTGGGAAATTGGTGTCTTTACTAATGCTTTTGTCATAAGTAATACTTTTCCAACTTTCTTTCAGATAGCATCATATTTCATTTCTCTGCTTCAACTTCTAATTTTTTAGAGAGAAACCTGGAAACCCATGTGCCATTCTTTGAGATGGAATGTAGGACGTGATGATGATCATTATTGTTACCACTGAAGATAAAGATATCTACCAATTTCACTATTTCCTGCTGTCTCCATAAAAACTTAAGCTCTGTCTTGGTCATCTGCTTTAAGGAACAATATAATGACATTGCTGGGAATTATCTATATCTACTTACTCCAAAGCCAACAGCTCTTGGTTCAGCTTTATACATCAAATTCATTTTAAAAAGTTATGAGAACAATGACTTATTATTTTTGAGAAGCAGGGAGTCTTATCTCTGCAAAAGTGGGTCTAAAGGGTTCATTGCTCAGTGAGTTCCAATTTGTTTCTGGGAAATGCCATGGGATTTCTGAACGCTATTCTATCTTATAAAACTTTAGCAAGATATTTCCAGGTATTCAGTAATTACCCAAGGCTTGTCAATAGTCAGTTTACTTTATATTTGCGTATTTGGGAAGGCAGAGCGAGTACAGTTTATAGGAATACCGTGATCCTTAACTTAATTTCCAGAAGCTCCTTTAGTCCACACTCATTGAACACTTTGTGTATTCAAAGCACAAGGTTCAGTGCTGAGTGTACAAAATGAATAAAACCTTATGCTCCTACTTGAGTATGTCTAACAGATGAACAAGTGTCGATTTTCCTCTTCTCTTCTGGGGGTGCACAGAGTTTCTATAAACGATGCTCAATTCCCAGAAGTCTTATGTAAATATTTGGCTGCTTTTTCAATGTCCTTTTCTATGAGGTTTTTAAGCTAAGTATCCAGATGTCCTTGATTCCGTGTGCCATCTGACTGTAGCTATTGAATCTAGAGGCTTGCAATGAGTAGTTAGGTCTATGCAATGATATATGGTGAATGCTGGGTTAAGTGTGGACAAAGGCATCCAGAGAGGAACAGACTGTGTAAAGGTAAGCAGGCATGAGAGAGTATGGGACAGTTGTGCGTTTTGATAGTAACTGTAGCATAGACATTGGTAGGAGCTGACGCTGGACCAGTTGGCTGGGTCAGTTTGTGAAGGGGATGCTGTTTCTCTATCAAAGATGGTAGGTCATCTTTGTCTTATTTAGTCTCTTTATATCTTCTTGGCTGATGGGCAAATTGAGGAATTACAAACTTGTTCAAACTCCTCTTCTGATTCTGAAATTCAAGATAAACATGGGGCTGTAAGTATCAGTGTATTTGATATTCGAGATGGAACTCAATTTCCCCATTCTCTTGCCCACCCTCTTCCTCACACCTTCTTCCATTCAACGTTGTTTTCACTTCCTCATGGGCACTGCTTTTATCAGGAATCACATATCCACTAAAACTGTACCCTGTGAACTGAAGTACCAAAGCAAAAAGAGAAAGTTAGTACATTTACCAAGTATTCACTAGCAGCTTTTTCTCATTAAAGATATGTTGAAATAAAGTCGTTAAAATGTTGACGAAAAGAAGTTTCAGGAAGCAAGTTAAAAAAGCAAGGCTGGTAAGATATTTAGAGAGGTTCTTAAAACAAAAGTGCTATTTCCCTACCAAATATGATAAAGCCCTACCCCAATGGTCACCTGTCCTGATACTGGCAATCCGTTGTGCCTCTGACGTGACTGTCGTTGAGTGTGTATGGGCGAGTGAAGTTAGTCCTTAACTTTAAGGACAACCGGATGTTCAAGAACTCTTCCGTCTTTCTCGGGAACACCTGCACTTTCTATGAAGGCTGCTACATCTCCAGCAGTCTCAAGATGGGATCTAGCTGCTTTCTCAGTGTTTTTCTCCATACATCTCCTCATGGAAAACTCACAGAATTATCCTTGATGGTGTTTATGTGCACGCGTGTGTATGTGCATGAGAGAGAGAGAGAGGAAGGGGGAGGGAGGGATCGTTGCCTGAGCACTTAACTCCCGTTAGTTCAGTTGGCCTCTGGCTCTTTTCTTCCCACAATTTCTTTTGTCCCCTCTCTCGTCTTGTCTGGAAATTCCTTTTGTGAAACACTATGTAGTGACTAGTCTACCAAGTCTGACTTTCCGTCCTGTTGTTTTATGAAAAATTGTGAGTATTTGCCTTCTCCTGCACTGGCAGGAGGAATCTCACGTGTGGCCTAGTCTTCAAGGTTGAAAGCTACAGTAGTCAATGTTTTGGGAGAAAATCTACAATTTAGTGGTGTAATGTTTATGAAATAGTATTCCTGGTAAACATAGGAGGGGGGACCAGCCCCCCCCCCCAGAATTTATTTATAAAAAATTGTGTATTTCTTCTTACATGTTTAAATTTCAGGCACCTTCCAGGTACTCTCCACTTGATGCAATACACCTGTGGAGGTGTTTTTTCCATTGCTCAAAACACTTTTCAAACTTGTCAGTTTTGATGCCTTTTAGTGCTTGTCATTTTTTGTTTCACCTCTTCCACATCAGCAAAATGTTTCCCTTCGAGGACTTTTTTCATCCAGGGAAACAAAAAAAAGTCCCTCGGGGTGAGATTGGGTGTATGGCGGGGGTGGAGCATGGGGGTCATGCCATTTTTAGTCAAAAACTGATGAACACTCAGCATGGTGTAGGCAGGTGTGCTCATAAATCACCCATCATGAAATGGGCAAATACATGGAGAGAGTCTTCAAAAAAAAATTCACTAAAGCTGAACACAGCCTCTCACAACACCACCAGCTGGTACACTGATACAGAGGGATTCCTAGAACACTCACCTAGTGGCGGAAGCCTGTACTACTAGGGGACTGACCTCTAGAAGATAATTCTGTTTTTTTTTTTGGAGTCCCCCCTCATCTGATCAAAAAAGACTCAAACAGGATTAATTGTGTATTATTTTCCTACTTATTTTCCCTATCCAACAATATATAAGAGATACATGCTCATATCAGAATAGAGAGCCACTTCATTCTTTTTAAGGTTACAAACTATTTTATGTAATGAGATAACCATAATTCACTGAACCATTTCCCTCGAGATTCAAACTTGGATTTCGAAGAGCATGTGCGTAGAAACAAGTAGGGACACAGATTAAGGATGATACCAAAGAGTGGAGAAAACTTGCAAGGATAACATTGGCAGACTAGAAGAATAGACGTAGTTCAGTGAAATGTGCTCTACAGAAAACAGAGGGTGTCACTTACCTGTATTTAAAGCAAGGAGAACAAGGAAGGGATGGAGTCAGTGCTCAGGCAGATGGTGGATACTTGAGTGATGAAAGGAGAGGGAATGATTCAGTGCTCTTTGGCCTCCTTCTGGTATCAAGAACATGATCTTCAGTGTGGGAAGGACTGCAAGTCCTGGTTATGAACCTGAACTCGTACTGATATAAATGAACATTTAGGACAGTAACTGCAGCAGGGTAAGTGCTCAGCAAATGTGTTAACATTTTCATCATAGTTTTTGTTGTTGTTTTCGGTAGAATTGCCAGGAATGAAAAAAGGTGTTGGATGATTGCAATGGGAAAATCATCAATTTCAAAAAGGGGAATAAAGTTAATTCTGAAAAGAACACCTCCATAAATGTGACATCTACTCCTGGTCAAATTCAGGAACAAAATAACAGTAATGTGCCACTTAATGACAAAAGTACATTCTGTGAAATATGTCATTAGGCGATTTCATTGCTGTGTGAGCTTAACAGAGTGCACTTACACAAAGCCAGATGGCGTAGCCTGCTACACACACAGGCTGTGTGCTAGAGCCTGATGCTCCTAGGCTACAAGCCTATACAGCGTGTTTCCTTAAAAAACAGCATGATACTAAGTCAAGCACAAGAGAAAATGATGCAATCGAGAGACACAATAAACATGAGATGTATGAGGCTGCAGCCGATGTAACACGGCATCCTGTTTACAGAAAACCTTTTTTATAGGTAAAAAGAGTAAACTCTATAATAATAAAAAAAGTATAGTATAATGGAATACATCAACTGATAATAGTTATTAATTATCATTATCAAAGTATTGTGTACTGTACACAATTGCATGCAGTACTTTTATATGACTGGCAGCGCAATAGGCTCGTGCACCAGTATCACCACAAACACACGAGGAATGCATTGCGTACCGCATCCTGAAGGCTATGACGTCACTATGAGTTTTGCATCTCCATTATAACCTTACGAGACCACCTGCCTGTAGGAGATCTGTCGTAGACGGGGATGTCGTCAGGCGGTGCATGACTGCATTATAGATGAACAGCGAGAGCTCAGGGAAAAGAGGAACTCACTGTTTTCAGTGAGTTCCAAAACACTAATCTGATTTCTTTTGTTCGGTTTTCTCATTGAATGATAATGATTAGAGGAATGCACTAGATAGAAAGTATCTACATTTTTAGCAAGATGTTGAAACTATTTCCCCTAAGCTGTGCTTTCTTCTACATTTGGCACATGCTGTACTTTCTGTCTAGAATGCTCTTCCTTTCCTCATCTGTTGATGATTGCTTAACTCATCTGAGGCAGGATGCTACTTTTGCAACATTAACCAACATTGCCTTCTTTCCTTTCCAACCTTGGTCCTCCTTGATCAGCCAGGCTGTCTGCAAACATCGCTCTAGGTAAGTGATGACACATCAAAAAGCAGCGAGAGAAATTCTGTTGTTTGCTCTGGATTCCAGAAGGTTTAGTCTTAAGGAAAACAGAGAACTCTTGGTTCGAAAAAAAAGTTTGGAAGAATCCTTTGATGTATAAAAAGGAAACCTCCTCTCGTGGAGACTAGATAATGAAGAGTAGAGAGCCTGGGTTGAGGAGGCTAGAGCATGATGTAGCACCTGGCACATGGCATTGCTACCTGACCTTCTTACTGTCCTTTATGATCTCCCTTAGGCAGCAATAGTGTCTATAGATAAGCCAGTATGAGAAGCCGGTGTGTGCCATGTAGGTCTCTCCCAATGTAGACCACTCTCCCTTCAATACCTATGACACGTATAAACCTCAGCTCTGGAGGACGGGAAACTGAGAATCTAGAAGGGAGGTAATTGTGTGGAATGGGCCTGTGTTTGAGTAAACATAAGTCCAATTGATCATTTCTCTTCTACACCACCCGTGCTGTTAGGACCACAGTCAACAGCCTCTACCTTTTCACATTCTTGCGACTCAATTTAAAAAAAAAAAAAAAAAAGGGAGAGAGGATAGAAAAAATATCTCAGATTATCTTTTTGAGGTTTCCTCAACAACCCCTGGTGGAGTATGGTATTCCTTCTTGAGCTCCTCCTGGACTCCAAGTCTCCTCATCAGAGGGAAATGCTGGACTGACTGCATGGTTATTTCCCCGTTAGACTGTGGGCCTCTTGAGGGCAGAGGACAGATTCTATTGTGTTCGTATTTCTTGGTACACAGTAGAGACTAATCAAGTATTTAATGGGTTGAAATGAATATTGCTAAATGTATCGAACTAGCTGGGTTCACAAGTAATTAAGTATATACTCCAAGAATATTGGCTAGTGTATTAGTGTCAACTTTGAGCTAGTTCTTTATGAGGTACGTCAAGGGTCATTGTTCTCTTCCTACTAATGACTGGAATAAGGATATAACTCATTGATTACATTTTGGGGCGATAGAAAGCTAGAAGGGAAAGTCAATACACTGGATGAGAGTCAAAATCCAAAGAGAGTAATAGTTGGAATAATGAACAAAATATAATGATATAAATATAAAATACTAAAATTAGGAGGAAAATCACGTGTGTTACAAACTAGGAGAAATATAGCTTAAAGTATTTGTTAACGATCTTGCCAGAGCTTTAATTGATAATCTTAATAGGTAGCAAAGTATGATGAAGCTTATACTATATTACATATTTAATGCAATTTTGGGGTATTATGGAAATAAAAGGTAGAAATGTACAAAGGCAAAGGTCCCACTGTATGCCTCACTGATGAGATCGTGGCTGAAATATTGGATACAGTTACCCATATAGTATTCAAAGAGAAAAATTCTGGAGAATTTAGAAGAACATGTTTGTGGAAACTGCATTTTTATGAGAATTGAAAAGGGAGTTGGGCAGACCACAGGAGAAATGTCCTCATGAGGGAGGTAGTGGTTGGACTTTCTACCTCTTGAATGCCTGTCATATGAAAGGATAATTCGCTTATGTTTGGTAGGCCAATGGGTGGAAGCTGTAAGGCAGCATATGGTGGAGCCCGATTCATAGGAAATTTGTAGCAATTAGATATTCCATCACTGCAGTCCCGGCGTTGGGATATCTTCACCTCATTTCACTGGGAGAGGTGAAACTCTGAAGAGGTTGACCGTCGTCACACGGATCCCTGCTATGCACAGATGATTGAATTCAGGGCTCTGAGGTGGCCTCTAGGTCAAAGACAGGCACTCTTTCCTTGTCTGCTTCACAGCTTAGAAGGAGCCATCTGTGGATGTGGATGGACAGGAAGGACTTTTTTACCAAGTGGCAGAAACGATAGAAGTGTTTACCTTAGAACTGAACTTCCTGGATTTCCGTCACCCTTCACATTGCATGGTGGGCCACATAAAGGCAAAGGCCTGGGCTATTGGAAAGCGATTCATGTGAAAGAGAAGGAAATGACTCTTGGGTGGATGTGACCTTTGGTTAAGAATGATGATGCTACTCTGTGTTCCATGACTCTGTACCCAGGAAAATAGCAGGACTTGATCAATGGGAATGTTCAGAGACGGGGGACGGGAAACCAACGATGAAGAGGTAAGTGTGAGTTTCATCTGAGAGAATGATGGTATTTTAGCCCCATGGTTCATGGCTCTGAGCCCGGCAGGTGAGTCTGGGACAATCAATGGCTTCTGACACGCAGGCACTTGCAGTAATTCTGAGCTATGTGCCATGGCCAAGCAGCTCTCATTGCTGCAGACAGCTTCATTACTGTGGGCTCATTTTTTCACTTAGTCCGAGACCTTCTTCTATCAGCCAAAGACAAATGAACAAATCACCCAGGCTCTACATGTTTTTAATATTACCCTCTCTCTCTGTCCAGACCAGCTTTATTTTAGGTATTCTGATGCCTCCCCTCTGAACCATAGTGCAGAAGGTCTTTGGCACCACGCAGCCTCGATGGATGTGTGAAGCATGGGTGAGAGGCTCTCCTCAGAGGGCTCGGCAGATAGGGAATCTGCAGCAATCAAAGAATGACAGAGTGAGCCCTGGCTTGCCGGAGAATAGGCACATGTTTATCGTCATTTTAATTTAGCAAAAAGAATTCCATTCCCCTTTCTGAGCTTGGAGTGACTAGAACATCTTCCAGAAGTCAGAATGGACAACTAGCAGAGTTTAATTTCCTGCCGGGAGAAGGTAAACTGTATGCTCATGTTGAAAGCACCATGAAGTGGTGTCCAGTTATATAAGCATGAAATCAAAGTCAAAGTCCTCTGTCTTCAAATTGCAGAGAGGTACAGCCTCTGAACATCTCTAAGTCACAAAATATAGCAAGTTGTTTTCTTCCTAGTGAATTCAAAGAGAGGAGGTAGTAAGTGCTTATTGTAAATGTAAACCTTGTACTTTTTACAGCTATCCGTTCTGAGGCTGCTGACTGCCTTCCAGGCGGTGCTGCAGCTCCAGTCTACCCTTGCATCCTTGCCGAGCACCCTGTGCAGGTGAGAGTCTGACCAGAAGCTTCAGCCTCCAAGGTGTACACTGACTGAGTTACCCCTTCACTTCTGGGCAGATAAAATGCCACATTATGGGGCATTAAACCCATTAAATCAAGGGTCAGATGCCAGAACCTAGAAGTGTGATAGAGCCAGCTCCTGTGGCATAAACTTTCACCAATGGGAATGGCAGCTGGGAAGATAAATTACCCCTCTTTCTTTTTTCTCTTAGATGCACTTTTCCAAGGTACACTTTCTCCTCACCAGTCTCCTGGAGAAGTCCTATTCGCAGAGGGAACATGCCTGCCAAGGGCCGTGCAGGGTCTCTTCCTGGCTGGCATGGTAGCACCTGCTTCTCACTGTGCCACATCTTTCCTTGCTACACTTCCCCTTATTTCCTGGGCTAAGACAGAGATAAAGAAATCAGCAAATTCATTCATTCATTCATTCATTCATTCACTCTGTCATGGTTTATTGAGAAGCTACTAAGTACTGAGGATTTGCTCATTTCTGAGACTCAATGATGGGTAAAACATGATTCCTGACTTTAAATGACTCATATCTCGTTTAGAGAGTCAGACAGAAGAGCAGGAAAAGCTCTTCAAAATTAGGAAAAGAAGTCTTCATGGTGAAATACTTGAGGTGAAATGTTCTTGTCTTGGAAATCTGGCTTCAAGAATGCTGCATATGACTTAGTATTGAGAACCCGAAGTAATTAGATCTTTAGTCACTTTCTTGCTGTGGTACTAGAATTGAACTAAGGCCAAAGTCGGTAACAGAAAGATTCAAGTACTCCACCTTCTAAGGAGAGCCCTAAGGAAGTGCGTTCATCGGGGCAGACATCTCCCTAAACGCTTTTTTTGAGAGTTGGAAGAAATGGTCCTCCTTCCACTGCCTCCACACAGCTCTGCTTGAATCTGAAAAAGAAGGGGACTGGAGTGAGGGGTAGAGCCATCGAATGGTTGGCCTTGAGCTGAGACAGTTGTGTTCTTGGACAGAAGCTTTGCCCCTGTCCTTCGGGAATGCAGAGGAGCCAAGTGAAGCAGTTCCCAGAGAATTATCCATAAGAATCAGGAGTGCTTAAAACAAGAGCCAGGTGATTCCTTGGTGAAATACTTGCTGAGATAGAACTTTAGCTGACCCACTCTGGTGCTGACTCCCAAACACAACGGATGAATTCTTGGGAGCATGGACATAGGCGACAGTAAACATAAGGACTGGTAACTGATTTTGCTGTGGGGACCTGGAGGTGGGAGGCCACTGGTGTGGCACAGATCTACAGGCTTGAAAGGACTATAATCGGATGTGAGAACATGGGGCAATCCCCACCACATTCCATTCATGTTTTCCATCAGAGTAGTCAGACTTCATAGTTCCTGGGGCTTCCCAGACTGGAGAAGAATCAGCAGCCGAGGACTGCCCTGTGTTGTTCTCGGCTCTGGGAAGCCAGGGCCACAGTAGCTCGCACTGGGGAAGGGGCTGTGGGAAGTTTTGATTGCTGAAATTTCAACCTGGATTGTTCTATGTTTTAACAATTAAAAATAACCATAAAGTGTAAAAGTCTATAATACATCTACGATACATATAATATATGTATTGTATACAGATGGTATATTGGATTTTGTGCCCACTGATGCAAAATACAGATGATGTATCAGAATTGTACACTGGAAACCTATATAACTTTACTAACCAATGTCACCCCGATAATTTAATAAAAATAAATAAATAATAAAAATAACCAGAAAGTTATAAAATTTGAAAATAATATTGTCGAGGGGTGGAAAAAGACTGTAACATGGCGGAGTGGGAAATCAGTGACTGAAAGATGTAAAACCACTTTGACAAGGGATTTGAAGGGCCGGCCTGGAAGTGGCACGCTCTTTCTGCCTGCACGTATCAGCCAGAACCCAGTGCCAGGGCCTCAACCTAATTGTGCCTGTGGCTTGGAAACCTCCACCTGTGTGTCCAGGGAGAATCATTTGAATATGTTAGCACTGTCGCTGTCACAGGCAGCCACTTTGAAATCCAGCACATTGCTCCACTTGAAGACACAGATCTAGTGGGGTACGGTAGTAATGACAGTGTTAACGAGGAAGCCCTGTGATGTGGCAGCACCGCTCGGGAGTTCTCTCTGTGTTTTCCCCAACAGTCTACAGTGTTTCACAGGTCGGAGCTCCGAGAAAGTGTGCGGTTACTTGTCCAGGATTAGAAGAATCTAATATTTAATCCCGGCGACTGTGTGACATGGGCGCTGTGACTGTCATTTTCCAGGAGAAATGAAAGAGCTAACAATTCAATGCCACAAGTAATAGAAGGTAGAGTTACTGTTAGTGTCTGGCTGGGTCCCACTCCAGTATCCCTGCTGCTTCTCTTGTACCCATATCACCTGGTAATTTTGACTTCTTAAAATCTGAGGCCTTTCCTCTTCTCTTTGTTCAGGATGAATTTCCTGAGCCTCATTTGGATGATTCAGTGATAGCCTCCTATTGAAAATGTGGCGCCCACGTCGCACAGTCGCCAGGATTAAATATTAGATTCTTCTAATCCTGGACAAGTCAGTGCACACTTTCTTGGAGCTCCGACCTGTGAAACACTGTAGACTGTTGGGGAAAACACAGTGAGAACTCCCGAGCGGTGTTGCCACATCACAGGGCTTCCTCGTTAACACTGTCATTACTACCGTACCCCACTAGATTCGTGTCTTCTAAGTGGAGCAATGTGCTGGATTTCAAAGTGGCTGCCTGTGACGGTGACAGTGCTAACTTATTCAAATGGTTCTCCCTGGACACACAGGTGGAGGTTTCCAAGCCGCAGGCACAATTAGGTTGAGGCCCTGGCACTGGGTTCTGGCTGATACGTGCAGGCAGCATGAGCAAGCCACTTCCAGGCCGGCCCTTCAAATCCCTTGTCAAAGTGGTTTTACATCTTTCAGTCACTGATGTCCCACTCTGCCATGTTACAGTCTTTTTCCACCCCTTGACAATATTATTTTCAACTTCCCACATGACGTATATTCACTGTGTCAAGGAGCATGCTGCCAAGCACCGGAGTATATTGTTCCATCTGGCTATTACTATTCCATTTGTACAAGATCCTGGTGTGTGTGGTGCTTTTTCGGTATAAGGTCACTGCTTTAATGGTTTAAGTAGTGCTTAGCTGCATTTGGTGTGTTGGGTCATTTGGCTCTGAGGTTTGTGGAGATTGAATACTCACCAGTTTATGCAATTTTGATTTTTGACATATAAAATTGGAGCAGATGGGCCTGGGGTTCAGTCATTTAGTTATTGCGGATTAGTTTCATGTCTTGTTCATTTATTGATGGGACTGTTACTAGTCAGCCTCTACAGTATTCTTGTAGTTACCTCCAACAACTGTTTGATATGAACATACTGTCCCTTTAACCTCAGATTATCCTTTCCAGGTTTTATGGAAGCTCAGTAAAAACACTTTAACTAATCTGTTTAGTTATGTTAAATAAATAAACAGTATCATAATTAGATGTTGGTGGCTTTGGAACCCAAAATATGATCTTTTCTGTAAGTTGAAACAGCAACAACACATTAAGTATCTTCCTGGCATGTTTGGAACTGCCAGTTGGATGGAGCCATCAGAAATAGCTTAAATGGGGAAGGACACAGGCAATCCTTGAGTGCGATTCTAGCTCCTGTGTTGAAATGGGGATGTTAGTAAAATCAATTTGCCTTTCCCTTGGTTGTCCTTAAATAGTGCCCATTGGCAAGGCCTTCTACAAAGTCGTATACCCAACAAATACTCATCTGTGACATGCTTTCAGCTGCTCTTTGTGATAAGAAATGATGAATTCCTGGACCTTTTGAAGTTCTCCTAGCCTTACTGGGATAGAGGGTGTAGATGAATATAAATGCAATAATATAGTATGTCCACTATACGGTGATTGTGCAGATGAGAGAGGATTAAATGGAACAGAAGTCGTGTTTCACAAATACTTAATTGATATTTAACCTCTCAGAGAACTGTTTATATCGCCATTCCCTGTACTTAAATAATGCGGTAGGACAATCAGTCACTGATTTTTTTTCTTTGATCCCCAAGTCTTTCTCATGAGGTTAGAGGCTGTATCTTTGGGCTTAGGTCAGGAGGGCTCATCATCAGCATTTGAAAAGCTGGACTTGACTGTGCTTTTACTATCATGCTTCTTCCCGCTCCCCCCCACCACTGGTGCTAACCATGCATAGAAAACACCTTCTCTCCCACATAGAGAAGAGTTCTCTAACTGAGTGTTGCTGCATGTAGCTCTTTGAATGGCCAGAAAATAGGAAATTGAGCTCCCTTCAGGGTAATTTGTCACTTTACAGGTTGTTTGTCAGAATGTGCAAATAGATCAGTCCTTGCAAAGAGTGGAGTGTTTTTACTTCTAATTCCTTTTTTTTGTAATTAGGATACATTTTTTATTAAGAGCTGCTAGAAACCAACATTTTTCCACCCATAAATTTTGCATCTTATGACACAGTGAGAATTACAATAGTAGGAAGAAAGGGGACTTTGCAAACAAAACAAAGACATAAAATGTAATGAGGGGAAAGCAGCCAGCTTGCAGCAACTGTAAAGAAGAAAAAAAACTTCAGGGAGGTTTGATTTATAAGGGATAATTATTATTGGCTTATTTAGAGAACTGGGGCAGCGACAGGAAGCCGCTGAAGTGGCTGTTTTTACAAACTGATTTGAAGAACCCTTCTCTTCTGTGCCATGGTAAAATAATGATCCTTGGTGAATGTGTCCCCTTTCACTTAAGGATTTGCAAGGAATTGAAACATACTGCTTAGATAGAATTATGATGCCTGGGAAAACACATTTAGGGCACTGTTTTCAATGTAAAAACAAAGACCAGGAGTAGAGCAAGGATTTGTACCAAGTTGCCTAAGGGATCAGAGCAAGGGAATGGACCCTATTCTCCACTTCTGATTTCCTAAATTCAGAAACGGTTGGTTCCCACCGTTTTTATATTAGGGGAGTTTAGGGGAGTTTAGGGGAGTTTAGGGCAGTTTTTATAATTAGGGGAGTTTAATCACAATAGCTTTCGATCTAAGAGAGATTGCTCATCCACTATTTAATTATTTAATTATCACCGGGCATTTATTGAGCACCTATACTGTGTGTCAGGCAGAGGTTGGTGGGCTATGAATACAGGATGGGTAATCATGATCTCTTCCCCCAAAGAATTTCTGTATTGAAACGGGTGAATTTAAATAGACATAATAAACTAAGATGTGCATTTTCCCACAGTATAATAACGATTAATAAAATGCTTAGATTCAAAAACCCAGATGTTATCTTTTTGTTGTTGATAATACATCTTTTCCAAACAGGGAAGATAGTTTGCACGGTTACTCATACAATGTTTTACAGTTATTATATCAGTAAGATATAATATTTCAACAGACCCTAAGATGGAAATAAATTAAAATCAAAACATCAGAGGTAGTCTTTTGTTGCTGGAAAGAGCACTGAATTGGGAGTCAGGATACCTGAATTATAATCTCTCTCTCTTTTATTAACCCGTTATATGAATCAAAACAAGAGATTACACCTCTTTAGGCCTTATATCCTTCATTTTCAAACACTGAGTTGGGGACTAGCTGAAGGGCTCTCTAAGATCATCAATAAATTAAAGAAGAATCAAACAAATGTGTATTGAGAACCAAACTTAAAATGTTTAGGAACTGGGAATACAGAGGTGAATAAAATACATAGTAAGGTGGGAGGAAAATCAAGAAAATGGGATGTTCTGGAAGCCATGTGAACAAAATGTGTCCAGGAATAGGGACAGAACAATCCCAAATGTGGTTGATAGATTAGGTGAAATGAAGGTAAGAATGAACTACTGGGTTTTAGCAAAATTTTAACCTTCATAAGAGCAGTTTCAAGGGAGCGGTGGCAATGAAGGCATGATTGGTAAGTTCTAGGTGAGAGACTAGACAACGCTGAGACATAAATAAAAATAGAATTCTGACCCACAGTCTGCAACAGCCAGTCCTTACCCAGCCCAGGAAATCAGCCTACTCTCTACCAGTCAGAGCTGTGGAAAGTCAGACCACTATCTCTAGTCCAGGAAACTAAAAAGTGGTCATACCCCTCACCAGTCATACAGGACACCTTGCTTCTGGTTGCCAACAGCCTCCTATCATGGCATTCCCAGAGATGTCCCCCCCCCTTTTTTTTTTTTCCTATAAAGCTTTCAGTTTCCTATGCCTGCCTTTGAATCTCTACTGAACACGAGTGATGGTGGCTGACTCCTTCGTTGCAGGAAGTTCTGAATAAATAGCCTTTGCTCATTCGCATTTGGGTGGTTTCATTTATTTCCACATAGAAAAAGTTGTGAGAAGAGGAGTTGGAAATGGAGAATATAAACAATTCTTTTAAAGGAGTTTTGCTATAAAGCTTAGCAGAAAAATGAGTCAGTAACTAGAGTGAGATTCATTTATTTTTATAGTATACTGGCAAGGACATCAAGTAGAATGATTAATAGAAGCATTCATAGCGGGCATCATGTTGTTGCTTGATGCTAAAAGGAAATCTAGAGTTTTACCATTAACATATTTTTCTGTGCATTTTTGGAAGGTGTCCTAATAAAGGACACCTTCAAATAATGAGAGAGGAAACTTCATTCTATTTCAAATTTTAGAAGAGATTTTATTTATTCCATTTTTTTTGTGTAACCATTAATGGGGGTTGATTTTTTGGCAAATGCCTTTGTGATGCATCTATTAAGACCATTTCAAGGCTTTTCATTTTTAACGTTTATAATCTACAGAATTATGTTGGTAGACTTTCTATCGCTTAGCGTCCTGGGTTAAATTCAGCTTAGACATGATTTTTAAACATGCATTGCTGATTTGGTTTGCTAATAGCATTTAGGATTGTATCAAGTGAAGTTATTTTCTCACTCATTTTTTAATAGTTAGCTTATCAGATTTTGATAGCAATATTTTAGACACTAAGCTCATAATGTGAGTTGAGGAATGTTCCCCCTCTTCCCTTACTCTCTGGAAAAGTTTATATGGATCAAAATTACCTGTTCCTTCAATTTTGGTAGAATTTGCTTCTGAGTGCACATAAGCCAAATGCGTGCTGTATGTGTGTGTGCATTTGTATAGGTACCGATTGCATATCTTTAATGCAGTCATTGAATCCATGTCTTTTAATTTTTGAATCGTTTTTAGAACATTTCTCTACATTTTCAAATTTGCTGGCATAATATTTTTTACAGTAGTTCTTTAAAAAATATTAGCTATATCATGATTGCATTAATATTCCTTTTTTATTCCTAATATGTTTTACTTGTGCCTTCTTTTTCACTTTACCTTAATTTTGTTTTTATGGCTTTGTTTTTCATTTAATTAGCTTATATTCTTCTTTATTATTTCATTTTTCAGTTTTCTTAGTGTATAAGTTCTAGTTCCTTTTTCTAATACCTTAAACTCATTAACTTTAATGAGTTAAGCTCATGAACTCATTGTTTTTTTCCCATACAAGGATTTAAAGCTATCAGTATCTTTCTAAATACCATTCTAACAGTATTCTTCAGGTTCTGATATAGAGTATTCTTATTACCATTTAGTTCTGAATATGTTCTAACGTTCATTTTTGACACAGGAGGCATTTCTAAAGTCTGTTGTTTTATATTAATAGTTTTACTATTGTATAAATTTATCATTCGACATTAGCTTTTCACTTAATTAAAATTAACTCATAAAGCTTAGACTGTGTTTTGTCCATTTTTTGGTAATAGTGTAGACGTGCTTTGTGGCCTGGTGCAGAGCCATCTAAGCAATCTTTGGATGTTCTGTGTAAAAATCTGCATTTCGTAACTGGATATACGTGTTCTCTCTTTCCCTCTACCGCCCCACCCCCATGACCTATGTTTGCTTCAGAACTTATTGAGAGTGGTTTGCAGTTTTCTCATATTGATGGTGGGTTTGTAAATTTCTTAAACCTTATATAAATTGTACTTTATATATTTTGCGCTTATACTATGAGGTGTATATAGAATTCCTCAGGATATTTTTGACTTAGAGCATAGTTTGATTGGTATGTTTCTTTTCATTCTTACTTTGTGCTTTTATTTTTATATGAGTCTTTTGTAGTTTGTCTTTGTATTTTTAATGGCAGATTTAGGCCTTTTGTATTTAGGTGATGACTATAAATATTTTATTGAAATAGTTGCATTTTATTTTTGTGTTTTCTGGTTTTCTCTTTACAGTGGGATTTTGACCAGAAATTCACATGAAGGCTGCTTTGGCTTAAATCATTTTCACAGGAGATATTTTAAAAAGTTTTATTGACAAATAACTGGCATACAGTAAACTGTACATATTTATATTTTATAAATTTTGACATAGGTATACACCCATAAAACCATTACTACAATCAAGATAATAAATATATCTGTGGCCCTGGCTGGTGTGGCTCAGTGAATTGAGCATGGGCTGTGAACCAAAGGGTCACCAGTTTGATTCCCAGTTAGGGCACATGCCTGGGTTGCAGGTCAGGTTCACAGTATGGGCACGTGAGAGGCAACCACACATTGATGTTTCTCTCCCTCTCTTTCTCCTTATCTTCTCCTCTCTCTAAAAATGAATCAATAAAATCTTAAAAAAGATAAATAATACATATATCCGTAATACTAAAAGATTATAGTAATCTTTCTATAGGATTCCAATGATGCTCGTAAAACCTCTCTTCTATCCTCCCTGCCCCTCCTTACATACCCAGGTAGCCGCTGATCTGCTTTCTGCCATAATAGATCAATTAGAATTTTCTGTAATTTTATATGAATATAGTAATACAGTTTGTATGCTTTTGTCTGGCTTATTTTGCTTAGCATAGTTGTTTTCAGATCGATCCAGTTATTGCATGTATTAATAGTTTATTCCTTTTTGTTGCTGAATAGTAGTTGATTTTACTAAGATATTGCCATTTGCTTTCCCATTCATCTGGTGGTGGGAATTTGAGTTGTTTCTAATTTTTGCCTTTTGTATGTAAAATTGCTCTGGACATCTGTTTGGAAGTCTGTGTGTGGACATGTGATTTCTGGTAACTCCTAAGGAGTGGATTAGTTGGGACATAATATAGGTATACATTTAACCTTTTAAGAAATTGCCAAAGTGTTTTTTTTTCAAGTTATACAACTTTATATTCTCACAAGTATGTGTGATACTTTAAGTTTTTCCATATCCTTACCAAAATTTGGTTGGGAGGGTTTTTAAATTGAATCATTATATGGCTTATTTGTAGTATATTTTTACTGCGGTTTTAATTTACATTTCCTAATGCCTGATGATGTTGAGTGTATTTTGCATGTTTATTTGCCTTCTATATATCTTTTTTGGTAAAGTACTTAAATCTTTTACCCATTAAAAAATTGGGTTCTTCTCATTATTGAGTTTTGAGAGTAATTTATATATTCTGAATACAAGTCTTTCATTAGGAAAATGATTTGCAAATATTTTATCCCAGTCTGTGGCTTGACTTTTCATTCACTCAACAGCTCTTGCAGAGAGCAGAAATTTTTGATTTTGATGAAGTTTAATTAACAAAAATTTAAAATAAATTGTACACAATCCCAGGATGCCTCCCCTAGAGTTTTTGATAAATTGTGTTGGGGGTGAGGTCTGTGTTTCAAAGGAGCTCTTTAAGATATTTTTTTACCATGTAATCTCACCTTTAACTGGAACCTAATCAACAAAACAAACAAGCAAGCAAAATATAACCAGAGACATTGAAATTAAGAACAATCTGACAGTAACCAGAGGGAAGGTGGGAGGGAATAATGAGGGGGAGGGGGAAACGGTTTTCAGGAACAACTATAAAGGACACATGGACAAAACCAAGGGGGATGGAAGCAAGGGAGGGAGATGGGGATGGCTGGGGTTGGGGGGAAGTGGTGGTGGGGTAAATGCAGACAACTGTACTTGAACAACAATAAAATAATTTTAAAAAATAAAAAAATAGTTTTATATGAAGTTGAGTTGAGAAACATTGATGTAAATGGTAGGCATCCTTTTGGGTTTGATGGAGTTTTGGATTTCAGTATGATAATAATTGTGGTAGTACTTATTGGACACTTACTACATACCAGATACTTGAAATGTCTGTGTGGTGCATATATGTAACTTTTAAGAAGATTCTTTTAACCCTATGAGATAAATACAATTATCACACTTAGATAAAGAGACTGAGGTCTTGCTCAAAATTACATAGCTAATGATTGGGGACCTAAGTCTGTGCATAAAGACACTCAATGGGGAATAGTGCATCACTTAAATAGTAAAAGGCGAAAGATTGATATGATCTGAAGAGAAACCAGAGTATGCATTACTTAAATAGTGTGCAAGCACTATTTCCAACCTCATCTCTATCAGGGTGATCTTGAAAAAGCCGTAGAAATATGCAGGAAGTCTACTTTTCATTTATTTGTAAAATGAGAGGGTATGGTTAGGTAATTTTCTAGTTCTTTTTAGCTCAAAAGTAATGCTTTTTTGCATGAAAATGCAATTATCTTTGAAGAAGCATAACAATGAACTAATGTCTAACAGACGATGCATTTGTACACAATTTAGAGCAATATTCCATGGAAATATAAAAATTTAAGTACAGTTTGTCACCTTTTACACGAATCTTTCATTTTACCAACACTTAATATGTACATTTTCTGCTCTAAACATTGAACTGTTATTGTGATGTCTTTTGTTACAGTGGGGGTGTCTAGCCATTGGGCTTATCCACAGGTCAGCTGTTCCTGGAATTTAAAAATACCTTTAGCTATTCTTTTGCCATTTCAAACTCTTCTAAAATAGGGGCATTCCCAGAATTATTGTTGTTTTAAAATATTTGAACTTCAGGAGAGGTCCTAATTAGTTTTGTGCTCTACTGCAGTCACTCTGTTCCCTGGGTCAGAAATGGGGTGAAATGATTGTGCCCTTATACTCACGCTTCCTAGCGTGGCTGTATTTTCTTATAATCAGCGGAATTGTTTTTAATATATGACCTTCTGTTTCTGCCAAGCTGCTACCCATGGAAGGTAGGACTCGACAAAATAAGGGTGTTTACTAACACTTCCTAAATTAACCTCAATGGGCACTGTTGAAATCTAGTTCTGACTTTTAAAAGTGGTCATCTCCTTTCCCAGGCCTTAGATGTCAAAGCATTTATTTAGAAAAGTATATAGTAGTTTATAGGCTTTGCTCATATAATGTTAAATTTTATAATATGTATCATGTAATAAGAAGTACATACAGCAGTATAATATAGAGTGCATTATAATATGGATATATTATATATATGAATACAATATGATCTAGTAGTATAATATGAAATAGAGCATATTACATAGTAGTGTAGGGGAGCACACTGAAATCATACATGCAGACACGGATTATATGTATGTGTACATATATGTGTATAAATTATATTCATAAATTATAAATTGTATTTAATTCACTGTGAACATTGAGTATTATATATTTTTTCTAATAAACTCAGGCACAAACTGTTCAGGAGTATGTCTACTACCACACAATGTTCATTGCTGCTTTCTTTTCTCTGTTCCAGGGGACATACTCGTTCTGTGGTTCCAGGTTCTGAACATCCTGAGCATCGCTTTCCATTCAGTGCCCATGAGAAGGAAGTACAAAGAATAAACAGAGTCAAGGTAACATTTAAAAATCTTTTATGACCTTTGGCCAATTTTCTTTAAAAAATTAAACCCCAAAACCTCAGTGTGCAAAAGTTAACTCTTACCTATCAAATAAGGAAAGTCTGATTATTTTGGTGATGAATGGCTTTACCATTCATTCCTTTTAAATACTACTCCACATTGTTATGGCTTTGGAGCTATATTTGAAATTATCATCAATTTAAAGGGTCACTGGGGTCCCACCAAAGTTTACCTAGATACAGCACCAGAGAAGCTTTGTGAAAATAAATTTCTCCTCCAACCCAGTTGGATAAACCTATCCATCTGTCCCACTTGCAAACGTTAGCTAGTGTACTGTTATTTTCAGATCATTGAGAGGACTTGAAGAGACACAATTGGCATTGGAAAGAATATCTGATTTAACTTTTAGTGTTAGGGTATTGCCGTTTACCTTATTCTTTTACTGTAAATAGAGCTTCATTCACATAAGTTTTCTGGATGTCTTGTGTTGAGTGTCATGGATAAGCTCAAAAAGGAACCCAGTCCCTATCCCCTAAGGGGCTGGTATTCATGTGTGTGCAGTGGCCTTGTGTTTCGAGTTTTTCATAGAGTTCTGATTTCAAAAAGTCTACGCCATGTTCCCCATAAAAGATAGAAAAAATGTAGAAACATCTGTTTTCCACTTCCAAACTACTTTCTCTGTGACTATTTGTACAATTGACATAGATTTGAAAATCCTTTGGAAAACCTATTGCATTTTGTGTTAAAAAACGTAATCAAGGGAATTGTTACTATACATAAGGCATAAAGTTGTAAATATCTTACAAGAGGCGCAAGTGAAATGCCATTACTTTTCAGAAATAACGTATCTTGCAGGATCAGGGAGGGCCTTATGGAAGCAATAGCATTAGAAGTAGGTGTTAAATAATAGTGGTAGTAACATTTGATGATTACTTAGCACCAGTTGTCTGCCTAACTCGTGAGTGTGTGTGTGTGTGTGTATCCATTTCTTCTTCAAATCCTGTGAAGTAGTTTTTCTTACTATCCCTGTTAATAAAGTGAGGAAAAGAAATATTAAAAAGATATGTCATATGCCTAATTGGGGCTGGAACTGGGACTTGAACTGAGATATGTTTGGCTCTAACCTCTGCATTTAAATTCACTATATTCTATTTTGTCTCGGTGGAATTAAATGTGCAGAGCTAAGAGGGGAGAAAGAGTATTTGAGAGAGTAGGAGCATCATGAGCAAAGACAGAGACTGAAAAGCACAGGCAAACAGTCAACAGAGGGCAGTTGATTTTGTTGGAGCTAATGGTGAAGGGGAAATGGAAAACAAACTTATCACCACCATTTGGGGCCAGATGGTGGAAAGCCCTGGATGCTAGGCTGAAGGTGCTGACTGTTCTCTAGTGATAGAGTTATTGCTGATTAGTGCTAGGGAAGAGTTGGGATAAGCACAGAAGATGCTGGGGAATGATCGATTAGTTCCAAGGTGAAGGCTGTAATCTCAGAAAGCCAATGAGGATCTGGGCTGCAGAGGAGACTGGAGAAGGCTGGGATGTGTGCACAAGTGGGGTCATGTGACCTGGCGAGTAGACATGGGCTCCACAGTAGGAGAAGCGATTTAAGATAGAGCATCATGACTTCGGACACCCTGACTGGGACACCGGGCTGGACATTTCTAGGAGGCGTTTGAAACATTTTTCCTGGCTGTTCATGAATCACCTATCTAGTTCAGAGAAGAATGCTGTATCAAGCATTTTGAGATAATGAAGATGAGGCAGAAATAAAATCAACATTTTCCCCCTAGGAAAGACACTGTTCCAGGTACTTTACTACAATAATCCTATGAGATAAATAATAGTAAGTCCATTTTAAAGGTAAAGAAATGGCTTAAAAGAAGTTATGATTTTCCCAAAGCTAATGTATTCACAAGTAGTAGAGCCGAGATTCAAACTGAAGTCTGCTTCACTGAGGGGCCTGAAGTCATTATTAATCTTTGAAATTATCACTTATTTTTTCATTTATTCATTATTTATTTGTTTATATGGCATTTATTTTGCACAAAGTATTGTTCAGTCTCCAAGAAAAATTTACTGTGTGGAAATAATCAGCATTTCAATATGCTGCTATTTATGTGTATTTCAACAGAAACCCACAGAATAATGCTGCATGTTTTCTATGAATACATATACAAAGAATCTGAAAAACACACACACAGTAAATTGTTAACAGTGGTTACATCTGAGGAAGGAATCAAGATAGGCACAGAGGTTAAAGAAAATTTATGTCTAATGTTTTAATAATTTATACAGAGAATATACTCATGTATTATTTGTATAATTAAGATTTAATTTTAAAATGGATATCTCTGCCACAAATGGCTTCCCATACAGACATGATTATTATATAAGGAGTTTGAATTAAGTAAATGAAGACATACATTGAGTTTATAGAAGTTATTTAGAACAACTTTTTGTTAAGTAAGAGACTTTTTTTTCTCATAACTGCTGGTCTCTTCTGAAGAAAGCCGGACAAGCTTCTATTAACAGCTCCGTGGGACACAGCCAGTTAGACAGACCTCATTTTTCTGAGGAATGTGTCAGACTGTAGGTCTAAGGGAGACTTCCCAGCAGGAGTTTGTATATAACTTGTTCATTCTTATGGTTGGAATCAATAAAAGCCAACTGCATTCTTTTGTAAGTGCGCTCAGGCGTAAGTGTGAGGGTCTCGTCTATTAAGCTTCCCACTGGGGACATCCTTTAGCCACCTTCAGCCCTGCTCATGTCCCACCGTGAATGAAAGCTGCAGCCGTAATTAGCTTTTCCCAGGTATTCCTATTTAGACCTTAAGGGTTTGTACTTACGTTGTCTTCTTTACTGTGTTTCCTTTTTGCTTCTTAACCCTCCTCCTTCACGTCTCAGCTTGAATTCCACTTTCACCAAAAAGTCATCTACATCCCACCTCCCAAAGCAGACTGGGTATTTCTTCATATGCTCCCATAGCCCTCTGGTTCCTAACCACTGCATTCCCTTCACTCTTCTAAGGCAATTCTCCAACCTGGCTGGATATCAGAATCACAATGAAGCTTTAAAAAAATGTGAACATATGGGCTTTGCCTATTGCATCTGAATCTTCAGGATTTTATCTGGGTATTATTTATTTTTATATATGATATCCATCATGTAATTGCAGCTAATGCTTCTTGATATTAAGTGCACGAAGAAGAGAGGCTCTCATTGTCTGCAGCTACTCATTTTACTGATACTAGAAACCTTGTTTCCAACCTCATCAGTAGTTCTGGCCTTATTGGAGTTTCCAGAATAATGTCATGAAGATGGATCGATTTGACTTGCTTAATTTAAGAAAAAACATTTTTGATATCATAAATGATGTCTTCTGGATTCTGGCAGTAGATAATGAGACATGTCAAATGAGGCTCAAAAAAGTAAATATTCACAATAGCTTATGCAAAGTGGTCTCATTGCAACATCTTTCATGGGCCAGTCTAGGTCAGCCCTTCCCATCACCATACCAACTCATATCTGATAACAGCAGCAGAATGAGGCATGGCCCGGGCAGGGAAAGGCATAATCTATTCACTTCTGTTCTTTGGAGACTCATTCTTGATCTCATGAGATCTCAGGCGGCATCTCTCGATCGACATTTCAGTAGGTGTTCTTGGAGCCAGACGCTCCTGATACTTGGGTGCCTAGGATGCTGCTCAGAATCCTGTGTGTCTTCCCAACACTCAGTACCCATAAATTAAAGAGAAGCAGAAGAGTGTAATGGAGCCTGATGGTGGGTCTGGAGGCAAGGTCTGCTGTGTCAGTGAGCTGTGTGCTTCTAGGTGCTTCAGTGTGGAAAAATAGTATCGCATCTACTTCTTAAAGTGTTAGCAGGATGAAATGAGTTAATATACATGAAGAATTTAGAAGATTATCCAGTACATTGGAAATGCTTTAAAAATATTGGCTATTTTACTCTTAAAGATTAGACATTCACCAGGGTTACAAAGATGTTACAGGAAAATATGGAGAAGATGAAGAATAAACTAATCACAGATAATATAAAATCACTGAAGATAAAATGGAGTACAAAATGTCATTGTATACATCGAAAAAGATTTGAAAAATGCAGTTTGTTAGAGAGGATATTAACAAGAACAGATGTACCAGCTTCATTGTCCCCTTACTAGGCCTGGGAAGGTCTTAGTAATTTTGTATTGTAATTTTGCATTCTTCTTTTCAAAGAGTCTATGTTAAATTATATGAACTTGAAGGCTGGTAAAACTTGGATCTTCTAAATCAAAATGAAAGAACACTATTCAGAAAGACAAACCAAAAGAGGAATTCAGGCCAAATTGGTGAGGTAGACATACAAAATATTGACTACTGACTTTTGCCTTTTAAGCTGGAGCTCATTATAACTTACCCAAATTCCATTTTATATGCCCTTCGGAAGCTCTTCTAACAACTTCCTAAAGGAATCTGTTTGCCCCATGTTTGGACACATTAACTCTTATTTTTCCCCTTTAATTGCCTTAATGTTGAAATATGAGGAAGATTTAATTAACTATCCTGTAGGGGGAAGAAAAGTTAATAGCAATTTTAATGAGTGTAACCTTAGCAGGATTTGTAATAACCCTGAAAAGATGGTGAAGTCACTTCTTTCTCCACTTGACTCTCTCACCTTCTGTGAATGGCTGTAAGCGCTGATTACAGTGATTAATTACCTACTGGAAGGCTTGTCTCCAGCTCATCTTCTTATCCTGAAACCGCTGCAGTCAGAAGAATATAATGAGAATTCTCAATGTACAAAGAATAAAGTGGCATTTTTTTTTTTACAATATAAAGACAGAATTTGATAAAGAACATCTGCCTAGAGCTTTTACAAAGCACAGTGGAAGGCAAATGAGCTGCATTAGTCTGGCCTTAGAAATTTCATCTAAAATGACAGAGAATGTGGTCGCCATGCCATTCATTAGAGAACCTACAAAGGGCATGCTGCAGAAGTAGGACCAATTCAGCCCTAGAGTAAATGATATTCTAGGACCACTCCAAATGCCACGGATGGGACATTTGTATTACTACAAGGCAGTGAATTTTTTTTTTTTTTTTTTGCCTGGAATCAGTCTCTACACTGCAGTGCAGGAAGAACCTAGTGTTATCATTGAACTGAGTATTTAGAGCTCAGAGTTTGGTGCTAATGAGGAAATTGCAATTTATGTGGGATGGAAGGGGAACTGGAGAGACAAGAGTTATATTGGGAAGGAAGATTCCATGTGGCCCAGCAAGGAACAACTGTGGAAGAAAAAGCTGCTACTGGGGAGTTGTTTGCTGGCCTGAGCTTTGCAGTGCTGGCAGACATCACGTTCCATCCAGAGAAGGACGACCTTGTTGAACACCTGGGGACTCAGTAGAGAACCTGGAAAGGTCGTGCTCCAGAAGTAGGACCAAACTAGCCCTGGGGTGAATGATATTCCAGAGCCTCTCTGACAAAACAAAGACTTAAAAGGATCAAGCAGGCTACAAGTATATGTACTGTCTTCTGGAATGAAATCCAGTATTCTACTCAGGGAGACAACAAAATCCAGATGTACGTGAATACAGCATCTATTAGGTTTGTGATATAACAAAAATATATCAGAGATGTGAAGCAGAAAAAAATGTCCCATTAAATTATTTAATGGAAACATGTACCCAATTGTAGATATGATAGAATTTTCAGATAAGAACTTTTAAACAATTATTATAAATATGTTCAAAGTTATAAAGGAAAATATATGTACCTATAATTAGGGAAATAATTATAGTAGAGAAATGAAAATACAAAAAGGATCCTAATGGGCTATATACATGAAAAACATAATATTAGAAATAAAAAATACCAAATAGGATTCACAACAGATTTTTAACCAGAGAACAAATTACTAGTAAATTAGTAGAAAAGGGCCAAATATACAAACTGAAGCCAAAAGAAGAAGAACTGAAATAAATGAACAGGGCTTGGGTGATTTGTCATACTATACTTGTATAGGGAAAGATTTGGGGCCAGAAAAAGAACTTTAATAATAGCAAGGTTGAAAAAATTTTGAATTTGAAAAAGTATACAAAGCACATACTTATGAATATCAAAAGAGCAAAAAAGATGAACTCAAATAAAACCGTATCCACGCACACTGTGGTCAAACTGCTAAAAGTTGACAGAGAAAACACTGAGAACAACCAGCAAAACAGCACATTACTACTACACAGAGCCGCGGTCATAAGAACGATTCTCTCTACTCCTTAGGAACAAATGCAAGCAGGAGACAAGCTGAAAGTACTGAAATGACAATCTTAAAGTACTAGGAGAAAAATTATAACTTAGAATTTCATGTAGAATGAAAATATTCCTCAATTATGAAGGCTAATGAAAGCTAATAAAAGACATTTTTAGAAAAAAACAAAAGTTAATAGAATTTGCCAACAGCAGATCAGCGGTATGTGAGATGTTACAGGATGTTCTTCTGAAGGTAAGTGATACCAGATGGAAATTGAGATCTGTATAAAGGAAAAAAGAGCAATGGAAATTGTAGTGGATAAATTAATTTTTCTCCTAAAACGTATTTAAATGATAGTTTATAAAAGAGAATGATAAAAGTACTTATACATGCTTATAACAAGAAGTAAAATACAAGATAAAAGAATGGGAGGGTTGAAAATAGAAATATACTTTGTATATTTATTATAACTGAAGTGGCATAATATTAACAGAAGTGACATAGTGTTATTTGAAGGTAGAATGTAATACATTAAAAACCTATATTTTAGACCTTAGAGAAACCTCCAAATAACAATGGATTATGACTCATAAAACATTCCTAGATAAGGTATATTGCTAAATATTGCTTAGTTGATACAGAAAAAAACCAAGAAAGGAGAGAATTAAAGAATAAGAAACAGGACCAAAAATCTCCAGGATATTAGACTTAAAATAAATCAAAGAAAAAATCATTTTAAATATAAATAAATCATGACATCTTTAAAAAGATACTCAGACTGGATTAAAAAACAAGACCTACCAACGTGCTCTAGGATAAGGATTATTATAATAGATACAGAGAAATTTCCTGTAATTATAAAATGGTTAATTTGTTAAGATACAACAATCCAAAAATAGGTACAAACCTAATAACAGTGTTTGAAAATGCATGAAGCGAAACTGATGGGAAGGAAAAGAGAAATAGATAATTCCACAGCGGTAGTTGTAGATAACGTGTTATTTGAACACTGGCGGTTTGGGGCACCTGTGTGCTGAGCAAGCCTTGCAGCGCCATTGTTCCAGCAGCGTGTGCTCACATACTTTCTCTGTGTCCTGCTTTAGTGACTATCACAGCATTGCAAACGTTTTCACTCCTGTGTGACGGTGACCTGTGATCGGTGATCTTTGATGTTACTGTTGTAATTTTGGAGCACCACAGAACACCACAGAACATGCCCATGTTGACAATGAACTTAATTGACAAATGTGTGTCTTTGGACGGCTCCACCAACTGCCCAATCCCTCGTCTCTTTCCCTCTCCTTGGGCCTCCTCATTCCCCGAGACACAACTATATCGAAGTCTGGCTGTCTAATAACCTCACGATGGCCTCTAAGTGTTTAAGTGAAAGGAAGACTTACACATCTCTTGCTTTAAGTGAAAAAGTAAAAATAATTAAGCTTCGTGAGGAAAGTGTGTTGAAATCCAAGACAGGCTGAAAGGTAGGCCTCTTGTGCCAAATAATTAGCCAAGTTGTGAATGAAAAGGAAATGTATAGAATGCTTGAAGGAAATTAAAAATGCTCCTCCAGTGAAGACATGAATAATAAGAAAGCAAAACAGCCTTACTGCTGATACAGAGAAAGTTTCAGTGGTCTGACTGGGAGATCAAACCAGCCACAGCATTTCCTTAAACCAGAGACTTACCTAGAATAAGGTCAGAACTCTCTTCATTTCCATGCAGACTGAGAGAGGTGAGGAAGCTGCAGAAGAAGAATTCAAAGCTAGCAGAGGTCAATTCATGAGGTTTACAGAAAGGAGCTGTCCCTGTAACATAAATGTGTAAAGTGAAGCAGCAAGTGCTGATGTAGCAGCTGCAGCAAAGTTGTCCAAAGATAATTATTTTAAGATAATTAACGAAAACAACAGATTTTCAATGTAGATGAAACAGCCTTATGTTGGAATAAAATGCTATGTAAGACTTCCATAGCCAGAGAGGAGAAGTCAGTGCCTGGCTTCAAAGCTTCAAGGGACTCTCCTGTTAGGGGCTAATGCAGCGGGTGACTTTAAGTTGAAGCCAGTGCTCATTTACCATTCCAAGAATCCTAGGGCCCTTAGGAATTATGCTAAATCTGCTCTGCTTGTGCTCTGTAAATGGAAAAACAAAGCCTGGATGACAGCACATCTGTCTACAACATGGTTTACTGAATATTTTAAGCCCACTGTCGAGACCTACCACTCGGAAAAAAACTTCCTTTCAAAATATTATTGCTCATTGACAATGCACCAGGTCACACAAGAGTTCTGATGGAGATGGACAAGATTAATGCTGTTTTCATGCCTGCCAACATAACATCCATTCTGCAGCCCATTGATCAAGGAGTAATTTTGACTTTCAAGCCTTATTATTTAAGAAATACATTTCATAAGGATATGGCTACCATAGATAGCAATTCCTTTGATGGACCTGGGCAAAGTAAATTGAAAACCTCTGCAAAGTATTCACCATTCTAGATGCCATTAAGAACATTCATCATTCATTGAAAGAGGTCAGAATATCAACATTAACTGGAGATTGGAAGAAGCTGATTTTACCTTCATGGGTGACTTTGAGGGGTTCAAGATTTCAGTGGGAGAAGTAACTGCGGCTGTGGTGGAAATAGCAACAGAACTAGAATTAGAAGTGGAGCCTTAAGATGTGACTGAATTGCTCCAATCTCATGATAAAACTTGAACAGATAAAGAATTGCCTCTTACGGGTCCAAGGAAAGTGGTTTTCTTCATGTGGAATCTGCTCCTGCTGAAGATGCTGTGAAGATTGTTGAAATAACAACTGAGGATTTAGTATATACAAATTAAGTTGATAAAGCAGGATTTGATAGGACTAACTATCAGATTTTGAAAAAGGTGGGTAAAATACTAGCAAACAGCATTACATGCTGCACAGAAATTGTTTGTGAAAGGAAGAGTCATTTGATGCAGCAAACTTCATTGTTGTCTTATTTTAAAACATTGCCATCACAACCATCGGCCACCACCACCCTCATCAGTCAGCCGCCATCAATATTGAGGCAAGAATGTCTACTAACCAAAAAAAAAAAAAAAGACTTGCCAAAGGCTCATGTGATGATTAGTACTTTTTAGCAATACAGTATTTTTAAATTAAGATTATGCAATTTTTAGACATAATGCTATTGTGCAGTTAATAGACTACAGTGTAATGTAAACACAACTTTCATGAGCACTGAAAAACCAAAAAGTTTCTCCCCAGTACTGAGGATCTCCTACAACTACTGCGATACTTCTACCCCTGTCTCCCTGTGGCTCCATTCTAATGAGGGGAATGTGAAGGCCTGTGAGTGTGGAGTCTTCACCCTCCCTCTGCATGTCTTCCTGTATGCCCCTTCATTATATGTGCATATATATAAATGATCTACTTCTGCCTCTTTTCCTAGTTCCTCAGTGGCAAAGGGATTCTGGAGGAGATGCTGCTTCCTGAAAAAGGAAGACCCTAAACTAATATGTTTGTTACTCATGAAATGGCTTAGGAGTAGGAAAAATCTGGATCGGGAGGCCTTTCTGAAAGAAGTGAGAGAATAAGTAAGTAAATATCCACCTAATACAAGAATCTTTCCTACAATACACCTGACAGGTGTCATTCAGCTTTTCCTCGTATCTTTCTAGTGACTAACTGTTCCTTCCTCCAAGGCACAGTCCACTTCAGAGTTGAACAGTTGTATTTATTCCAATGCATTATGTGACCATAATGGGTTATCAAAGACTGAGAGCAGGGAATTTGATCAATTCTTCTTTGCATCCTCTAAAATAATGGTCCAAAATAATGCTTCATATTTAGAAGTCTCCCAATGAACTGCTTGCTGAAATAATGAATGAGTTTTACTGAGGTGCATTCTGCCACTATAAATCATATCTCTTGGTCCTGGTTCTGCTCCTCAAGGTTGGACAGTCCTTCATATATCTGTAGGCAGATACTATGTTTTTAGCTAAGCTTTTTTTTTTTGTGGATAGGCCAAATATTCTATTTCCCTCAGTTGACCTCAAGATGATTTCTACAGCATCGGTCATTTTTACTTGAATTGTTTAAAGAGAAAAGCAGAATACAGCTCTGTGGTCATATCCAATGGCACGATCTGTTACCTTCAGAAAGCAGCTGGGAGGTTACAAGAGAAAAGGAAATATTTTACATATATATTAACAAAAGGCTCGGAAAAATATGTTTTCTAGTGCATAAAAAAGGCCACGAAATTACTGGAGAGTCTAGAGTGTATATTTGGTAATTCATAAAGCATGTGATACAGCTCTCATGAAATTTTACTTGCATGTTTCAGTGAAATTAGGTTGGCTAAAAACAGAATCCCATTGTCTCAAAAAATAAAAATCACTTGGAAAGCTGTTAACAAAGGGTAATGAGAAATAGCAGGGATTCTGGATTGGGGCAGTGTCCAGAAGCCACTGGGTAGGGTCTGAGAGGATAGAGAAGGTGCTATGCACGGTTCCGACTGTTTGGAAGAATGGAGTATAGCACAAGAAAATGCACAGGGTCACCACTCTCCAAAGGGCCAGGGCTGCAGGCCTGAACGAAGACTGAAGTGGAACAGAAAGGAAGCTAATAAGATATAATTAAAGTAGATAGTCCTAAATTCAAATGCACAAAATGACAGTTCACATTGCTTCGAGATTTTACCAAATGCCAGGATTCAGTACTTTCCACTCAGACTGGCATGGAGTTTAATGGAATAGCTGTTCAATGAGGGGTATAAGTGTGAATGCTAAGAGGCTGGTTCAGGCCAATCAGAACCTACAAAACAGTTAAAGCCAGATACATTGGTTTCAACCCACAATGTCTGATCCAGTGCCTCTGGTAATCTCAAGACTTTTCCGAAGAACTCATGTCTTGGAGAATTGTTTCTTTGCAACAATAGTTATATTTTCAAGCTGGCTAAAAATTTAGAAAAAAAAATTAGGCATTTATCTGGTTAGAAGATTTGGGATGCTCTTTGCCCGAGATGATCAAATATTTTATTGTTCAAAGTCAGACATGATTGAGAGTGAAAGGAGACACTGTCTTCGGAACATTAGGATACCCGGACAATGGGCATGAACTGATGTCGTCCTGGGAAAACTAAGGTTTCAGCCACCATGCTACGTGTGGTCAACTGCTTTTGACTAATTGAATGGGTACCTCCAGATGCTCCGGGGGTTGTACCAGCAGCTACAGGCCCTTATGTTCTGTGGGAAACTAAATAATTTTTCTCAGTCATTTGTCTCTGCTTTTCAACCAAAATATATACAATAAAATTATCTTATGATTTGGAAAATTCTCATTTGGTTTTCAATTTACAATATGTTTTTGCTTACAACAGAGCTTAAATTGCATATGAACCTGTGTATTACGGCAGACTAGCGTTCCAGCAAATTTTCACAGGTGAGTTGCGCATAGTGTTACAATGATTTCTGGGAGCTGGATTCCTGAGATGAAGGACTGCAGGGTAGGGTACATTTTGTCAGGTAGGATCTAAAAAGTACAGCTTAATACCAGGCCAGAGCTGAACCGCCTGTGTACTGACGCATGAAAGAATCTTGCCATAGGAGGGTAGATAACATGAACTTGATCAGTGTAAAAAAAAATGTTTACTTTAAGTCCTAATGCAAAGCCTACGGGATAACCACCTGAATAGAATAGTGACTATACATTTTTATTTGATTTCCAAATATATATATATTTTTAAAGTGGCATTTGTATTTTAATTCCTCTGCGTGTGACAACAAAAATCCTGTATTTTTGGCCATGAAAGTCATGAAGACACAAAGGCCAAGACACATGCATCTAGGGAGTTAAACCTGTTAACAGAGAGGCTGAAGGCCAAAGAGCATTTGGAGATAGGGCTTATCATGATTTGGGGGCGACGTTAAGAGTGTGTGATTTGTGCCTTTGGACTGTAAGGGAAACAAGCAGGATCTTGGGGGAGACGTAAGTCTACCAGATGCCTTAGAGTTCCATAGGGGCACAGTGATATTTGCTAATGTGTAAAGTGTATTGAGCATTAATTAAAGGGCCTGCTGTATGTACTGAGGCTAGCACGGATATTCTCACTCTGCAGAAGAGAACATATGCCGTGTGGGACCCTGGGGAGAGCGCCTGGGCCCACGGTCTCTGAAGACACAAAAGGACAGTCAGTCTGCTCTGACAGCTGCTTGGAGCATAGTCCGTGTAGACGTGACTCTTACTATTATTTGGATTTTGAGAGGCCTAGGAATTGATGGGAAAATAATTGAATCTCACGTTGAGAAGTACATGATGCTTGAGATCTTTTTACAACACTGACCCCATCAGCCCTCTCTTCTTACCTTATAGCAAAGCTTATTGAAAGGGTTCACTTTCACTGTCTTCACTTTCTTTTACTCCTTTAAATCTGGTTTCTGGACCATCCACTGATTCTTTGAAAGGTCTCCTGGTGGACTTCTTCAATTACTTGTTTATATCTGAATTATTTCCTAGACAGTAAGTCCCAGGCTGGTAGAACCTGGTTTTTCTTGCTCATCATCATATCCTCACCTAGCATCAAACCTAGCTTACAGTAAATGCAATATAAATGCTAGCTGAATAAATGAATGAATAAGTGATCTAATGTCATACCCAATGAATACTGAGTAGTCCTTAATCCTTTTCATTGAAACATTTTCTTTCTGTGTATTTTATTGGGTTTTTTTAACTTTGCCTTTAAACATTGGTATTTACAGTGCCTTATCCTGTGACTTTTTGTCTAATTTTATGTACTTTTCTTGGGTGACCTATCCTTGGATAGATACTGGTAAATGGCTTCAAAATGCTATGTGTAGCTAAGAGCTAAGACCTTTCTCTTCTGTGTGTTGAATCAATCTATTCAACTATCTGCTGAATATTTCAACCTGAATAATAGGTCGTTCAATTTGTATTTGGAAATATCCAGTAGAGAGAACTCCTCTAGATTCTTCAGGCTTCTATATATTTTTGTGAACTATATATATATATTTTTTGTATTATCTGTTGTTCATCCTACGACTATTCTGGATAAACCTAATCTTTTGTTACTTTTTTCCAGTACAGTTTTATATGCTTCTAGTTCTTAAATAAACATTTAAGATTTATATTTATGAAAATACTAAAGATAAAGTTGGAGCATCTTAGAGAACATGAAAGCTGCAGGCCTGGGGCTTTGGCTAAATAATACCTTTAATTGAGCTCTTGGTATGTGTCAAACGGTGTGCTAAGCACTTTTCACAAAAGCTCTGTGAAATAAATATTATTTATTATCTGTATTTTGCAAATGAAGAAACTAAGGCTTAGGAAAATTGTATAATTTGACCCAGGTCATATAACTAGAATGTGCTGGTGTTATACTACATCAGATCGGTACAAGGCAAAGCTCTTAATCCAGCACGTACACATTTACTGGGCCCCTCTGTGTTTAATGAATTCTTGGCATACTTGCTAGCAGTATTTTTTCTTTGGTGAAGCCTCTGTCTTCCTCCCATACTCTACCATACCCACTTGTACATTATTTCTGAATCTCTCTTGCTTTCTCTGACTCTTGCTCTTGAGATCCTGGAATAACTAATAGAATAACCTTCATTCAGAGCCAGAAAACTTGTCCATTTCAAGGGCTCTTGGCTCATCACCGAGATGGTGAATGGGAAGCCTTGAACAAGAATATGAGCTCTTGGGGTGGGGAGTGAATGGATCTGTTTTGATAAAATCAGGTTGCGCTTTGCTGTTATGTTGGATTGGCAGGGACTGGAGAGGATAAGCAGAAAGAGAGCTGAGCAGTGTCATCTAAGACACACATACAGGGGTAAAAGAAAATGTTTTTGACTTCGTGGAAAGACACATTGCTATCCCAGTTTTTGGTTAGTGGGCTGGGCCATTCTTATCTTTGAAGAGCACAACTTCAGTGAGAAAAGGGAGTCGGGAAAAGAGAACTTCAGTGCTGAGTTTGAGTTGAGAGGTCACAGGAAGTGATTTAGATGCTTCCACATTACAGTTTCTTTGATGCTTTCTCTTAAAATTGAATCAGGCCAATTAGGAAGTGGAATTAGAAAAATACCACTGCTAACAATAGCTAATTATTTCCTACTTTCAAAGTAGGCATTTCACTTTATGTATTTATTTTTTATTAAAGTATAGTTGACATGCAATATTATATTAGTTTCAGGTGTCCAAAATAGTGATCCAACATTTATATACCTTATGATTGTTATAAGTCTAATAACAATCTGTCACTGGACAAAGGTATTACAGCTTTACTGACTGTATTCCCTGTGCTGTATATTACGTCCCCATGACATTTATTTTATACCTGGGAGCTTGTACCTCTTATTCCCCTTCACCTTTTTCACCCATTGCCACATCCTCCTTCCCTCTGGCAACCGTAAGTTTATTCTCTGTGTTTATGAGTCTGTTTCTGTTTTGTTTTTAGATTCCACATATAAGTATATCAAATGTCATTTGTCTTTTTTGATCTGACTTATTTCACTTAGCATAATACACTTTGCATGTCCAATCACGTTGGAAATGGCAAAGATTTCATTTTTATGGCTAATATTCTATTTTGCATATACCACATCTTTCTCCATTTATCTATTGATGGATACCTAGGTGGCTCCCATATTTTGGCTGTTGTCAGTAATGCTGCAATGAACATAGAGGTGCGTATATCTTTTTGCATTAGTGCTGTTGATTGCTTCAAATAGCCAGAATTAAAATTGATGGGTCATATGGTATTCTTGTTTTAATTTTTGAGGAACTTTTACACAGTTGTTCATAATGGCTGCACGAATTCACAGGCCCACCAACCCTGCACAAGTGTTTGTTCTCTGTTCTGAACATCCTCACCAGCACTTGTTCTTTGCTGTCTTTTTGATAATTGATATTCTGACACGTGTGAGGTAATATCTTGTAGTTTTGATTTTCATTTCCCTAATGATTAGTGGTGTTGAGCATCTTTTCATGTTTCTGTTGACCGTCTGTATATCTTCTTTGGAAAAATGTATATTCAGGCCCCCTGCTCATTTTCTTTTTTTTAAAATCCTAACCTGAGGATATGTTTGTTGATTTCAGAGAGAGAGGAAGGGAGAGGGAAGGAGGGAGAGAGGGAAAGTGAGAGAGAGAAAAAGAAAGAGAGAGAGAAACAGACAGACAGACAGACATTGATGTGGGAGGGAAACATCGGCTACCTTCCATATATACCCTGAGTGGCATTGAACCTACAACCTAGGCATGTGTCATGACTGGGGACCGAACCCACCACCTTTTGATGTACAGGATGATGCTCCAACCAACTGAGCCACCTGGCGCGGGCCATCGTGTTTCCATTTTTATTTGTTTCATGGTGTTTTTTAAACTTTCTCCTTTGATTTCCCCCCTGACCCACTGGTTGTTTAGTAGCACGCTGTTTATCCTCCGTTGGTATGTTTCCAGTTTTCTTCTCGTGGTTTCTAGTTTCATACTGTTTTGGTCAAAAATGATGCTTGATATGATTTCAGTCTCCTTAAATTTATTGAGACTTGTTTTGTGGCCTAACAGATTTCTTTGTCCTGGAGCATGTACTATGTGGACTTGAAAGAATCTGTATTTTGCTGGTTTGGTTTTGCATGATATATATAAAGTTCATCTGCTGTGATATGGTATTTGAGGCCAATGTTTCCTTGTAGATTTGCTATCTGGATGATGTCTCCATCGATGGACGCAGGGTGTTAAATTCCCCTACCTTATTTTAGTGTTTTCAGTATCTCCCTGTTTGATAATTAATATTTGTTTTATGTAGTTAGGTGCTCCTTTGTTTGGTGCATAGATGTTTACAAGCATTATATACTCTCACTGGTTTAACCTCTTTGTCATTATCTAATGCTTTTCTTTGTCTCTTGTTATAATTGTTGTTTTAAAGTCTATTTTGTCTAAGTATTGCTACTCCAGTTTTTGTTTCCACTTGCATCGAATATCTTTGTTCATTCCTCCACTTTCAGTCTCTGTGTGTCTTTAGATCTAAAAATGAGTCTCTTGTAGGCAGAAAATGCATAGGTCTTGTTTTTTTAATCCAGTAAGTCACCTGTATCTTTTAATTGGAGCATTTAGTCCACTTACGTTTAATTATTGCAAGGTATGTGCTCATTGCCAAAGAAATTCATTCTCTCTTTCTGTACAATGGATCTAGTAAAGCATAGTCGTCTTTAACTTCATTCAAAATAGTTTTGTTAGATTATATCATGGCAGCTGTCATTTCTGTGGTGCACTTAAAAATCATCAAAATTGGTGAATTTTTGTGTAGCTATTTTAATATCGAAGATGGAAGAAAGTAGGTAGCATTTTTGGCATGTTATACTTTATTATTTCAAGAAAGGTAAAAATTTAACCAAGATGCAAAAAAAAAAAAAGATTTGTGCAGTGTATGTAGAAGATGCTGTGACTGACAAGTGGTTTGCAAAGTTTCATGCTGGAGATTTGCTGGATGATGCTCCATGGTCAGGTGGACCAGTTAAAGTTGATAGCAATAAAATTGAGACATTAACTGAGAATGACCAACATTATACTACACAGGAAATAGCTGACACACTCAAAATATCCAAACCAAGCAATGAAAATCATTTGCACCAGCTTGGTTATGTTACTTGCTTTGATGTTTGGGTTCCACATAAGTTAAACAAACAAAGAAAAAACCATTTTTGACCATATTTCCACATGTGGTTGTTTTTTTCTGTTATAGTTGTCCCAGTTTTTCTGCCTTTGCCTTCCTCTGCCCAGCCTAACCTGCACTCCCACAGTCAATCCCTACTCGGTTGCCCATGTCCATGGGTCACTCATAAATGTTCTTTAACTACACAGCAGAAAGAAAGAAGGAATTCTTACCTTTTGTGACAGCATGGATGGAACTAGAGACTATTATGCGAAGAGAAATAAGCCACTTGGTGAAAGACAAATACCATATGATCTCACTTACAAGAGGAATGTAATGAACAAAATAAACTAACGAGCAAAACAGATCCACATAGGATTCTCTACTTAAATGTAATGAAAACATTCTGTTTTTAAAACAAATTGTGATGGGTGATGAAAAAAGTGGATACTTTTCAATAATGTAGAATGCATGAGATCTTGGGGCAAGTGAAATGAATCACCACCAACCACACCAAAGGCTGGTCTTCATCCAAAGAAGGTGATGTTGTGTATATGGTGGGATTGGAAGGGAGTTCTCTATTATGAACTTCTTCCAGAAAACCAAACTATAAATTCCAATTAAGTACTGCTTCCACTTAGATCAACTGAAAGCAGCACTTGACAAAAAGTGATGTGGACCCCGGCCCGTGAGATCCATGTGTTGTGGCTGCAATGGACAAATTCACAGGGACTACAGAAATCCTGTGGAGAAAAGGGATGGCTCTGTTGCTCTCTCAGTGAGAGAGAGGGCCCCAACCCCCGCCTTGACAGGCTCTTACTATTTTTCTAGGTACATTACATCAAGGATGGTCCTCATTTACTATGCACAGGTTCACTTTGGGTGGTTACCTTTTACAGAAAACAAAGGAGAGGATGTTGCTAATTACATCAAAGAAGAAGGATATTTGTAAATGTAAAGGGAAAAGTGGTTGAACTGGTTACATTCTGTACTTGGGAGTTTTAGCTCAGATTTTAGGAAGTTACTTTAAAGATATGCAGTAAGCATTGGCTGCCTTAATTCAGGGTGGGGGAGTTTTAGCAAAAGCAAGCCTCATAGCGGCCTAGGTACAATGCAGGCCTGATTCCTCACTGGAGAACCTATCCATGGGTGTGGGTCCTGTGGGCCAGACCTCGCTCCCCACCGGCTCTTCTGAGTGGGGGCTGGACTACATTTCCCACATGTGGAATGGTTCCCTATAAAAAAGCATCCAGAATTAGTCAACAGAAAATGCAGAGTCTTGCATCAGGATAATGCAAGACCGCACGTTTCTTTGATGACCAGGCAAAACTGTTACACCTTGGCTGGGAAGTTCTGATTCATCCTTTGTATTCACCAGATATCGCACCTTTGGATTTCCATTTATTTTGGTCTTTACAACATTCTCTTAATGGAACAAATCTCAATTCCCTGGAAGACTACAAAAGGCACCTTGAATAGTTCTTTGCTCAAAAAAATAAAAAGTTTTGGGAAGATGGAATCATGAAGTTGCCTAAAAGGTGGCAGAAGGTAGTGGAACAAAATGGTTGAATATGTTGGTCAATAAAGTTATTGATGAAAGTGAAAAGTGTGTCTTTCGTTTTTGTAGTTCTCTGTTCTTTCTCTCGCTCTCTTCTCATGTGATTTGATGTTATGTTTGGATTCTTTTCTCTTCATTTCTTTTTGTGTATCTATTATAGGTTTTTGGTTATTTTATATATATATATAATCTGTCTATTTTGAGTTGATGGCTGCTTAGTTCAAATGCATTCTACAAGCACTGTACTTTTATCGCTCATCACATTTTATGCTTTTGACATTGTATTCCCATATTCTTTGTGTGTGTGAGGGAGTTTGTATCATGTACTTATGTAGATATAAATGTCTTTGCTACTTTTGTCTTTTAACCTTTGTACTACTACCTTCATAAGTGATTATTCCATTACCTTTATTATATGTTTGCTTTTACCAGTGAGATTTTTTCTGTCATATATTTCCTTATTTCTAGTTTGGGCCTTTTCTTTTTCCATTCAAAGAAGTTCTTTACCATTTTTTGAAATGCCAGTATTGTGTTGATGAACTCCTTTAGCTTTTGCTTGTCTGGGAAACTCTTTTATCTTTTAATTCTAAATGATAACCTTGCTTGCTTAAGTATTCTTGGTTGTACACTTTTCCCTTTTTATCACTTTGAATATACCACATCACTTTTTTTCTGGTCTGAAAAGTTTTTGCTTAAAAATAAGCCAATAGTCTTATGGAGGTTCCCTTAAATATAACTAGTTGTTTTTTCCTGCTGCTTTTAAGATTTTTTCAATCCTTAACTTTTGAAATTTTAGGTGTGATATGTCTTGGTTTGGTTTCTCTGGGTTCATGTTCTTAGAGACTTTCTGTGCTTCTTGGAGTTGGATGTCTGTTTTCTTTTCACCAGGTTGGGGAAGTTTTCAGCCATTATTTCTTCCAGCAGGCTTTCTGTCCCTTTCTCTATGTCTTCTGTTTCTGGGACCCCTATAACACAAATGTTACTGCGCTTGATGTTGTCCTAGAATTCCCTGAAATTAAAATTAATCTTTTTTTCTTTTCACTCTTCCAATATGGTCATTCCCACTACCTTGTGTCCCAGATCACTAATTCATCTTTCTACATAACTAAGTTGCTATTCATTTTTTTGTATTTATTTTATTTTTAATTGAATTTTTTTGGGTGACATTGGTTAATACAATTATACAGGTTTCAGGTATACAGTTCTACAACTCATCATCTGTATATTGTACTGTGTGTTTACTACTTCAAGTCAAGTCTCCTTCCATCACCATTTATCCCTCCTGTAACTTCTGTTTCTCCCACCCCCCCCCTTCCTTCTGGCAATCACCATACTGTTGTCTGTGTCCATGATTCCTCCTCTTACTTTTTTTGCTTAATCCCTTCTCACTTCTCACTTAGCCCCCAACCCTCTCCCCTCTGCCATCTGTCAGTGTATTTTCTGTATTCATGAGTCTGTCTCTACTTTGTTATTTTGTTCATTAGATTCCACGTAAGTGAAAGCTTATGGTGCTTGCCTTTCTCTGACTGGCTTATTTCACTTAGCACAATACTCTCCAAGTCCATCCATGCTGTAGCAAAAGGTGAGATTTCCTTCTTTTTTATATATGAGTAGTATTCCATTGTGTAAATGTCTACAGCTTTTTTTATCCACTCATCTACTGGTGGACACTTGGGCTGCTTTAAAATCTTGGCTATTGTAAATAATGCTGCAGTGACCATAGGGGTGCATATGTTCATTCAAATTAGTGCGTTGGGTTTGTTTGGATATATTCCCTGAAGTGGAATTGCTGAGGCAGTTCCTCAGCAATCCACTTCAGGGATTGGAACTAGTTCCTCAGCAAATGGAACTATAAGGCAGTTCCATTTTTAATGTTTGGAGGTAACGCCATAGTGCTTTCCACAATGGCTGCACCAATCTGCATTCCCACCAACAGTGTTTGTACTGTATTTTTCATTTGAGTTACTGTATTCTTCAGTTCTCATTGGGTCATTTTTATATTTTCAGTCTCTTAATGAGATCCTCACTGTCTTCATCAATTCTTCTTTTGAGTTTCGCGAGCATCTTTATGGCCATTACTTTTAACTCTTTATCTGTTAGGCCGTTTATCTACATTTTTTTCAGTTTTTTTCTGTGATTTCGTCTCATTATTTTGTTTGGAATATGTTTCTTTTTCCTCTCATACTGCCTAACTCTTTATGTATTAGGTAGATCAGCTACTCCTTAAAAGACTGGCTTTATGTAGAAGGTGTCCTGTGGAGCCCAGTGCTGTAATAATCGCTGTCACCAGAGCTGGTTGCTTCAGGAGTGTTCCCTTTTGTTGTTGTTGGGCTGCAATTCCTGCTGGCATGCAAGTGGGTGGGACTTCTCCCTGGCCTGCTTTTGTGTGAGGTGTGGGTTAGATTGCTGCAAGTACCTTGGTAGCCAGGCCTGGCCCCAGCCTTTCTGGTTGCATGGCGTGGCTATGATTATTGCAGGTGTGCTGGTATTGGGGAGACCCCTGATGTGCCTGGCTGTGACACTCGACCTTGATAGTTGTGGGTGCGCTGATGTGCAAGAGTGGGAGCGACTTTGGAGTGGTGCCAGTGCCAGTCAAAGCTGCTAGCTGGGTTTGGTAGGGTAGGGCAAGAACTGCTTTGGAGGTGAGCAGGTTGGGTGGGGCAGGACCTCTGGGAAACTCCAGGGCAGGGTGAACAGTGTTAGCAAGGTCAATGGTAAGTATTGTAAATGGCATCTGTCAGTGCCAGGCCATTTAGGTGGAAGGAGAGTTTTTAAAAAATGGCTTCTACCAACACCTATGTCCTTGTAGAAAGTTCCAGCTTATTCCTATCCCTTAGGCACTTGTCCTAAAATTAGTTAATGTCTTCTCTTTGCACATGGCCTAGGTGATTTTGTGGTTGCTGCCTCTGCACTGGGGCTAATGCAAGTGAGTCTGTGTGCTAGCCCTTAGGAGCAGGTTGTCCGTTTCCTACAGGCCTTTGGCTCTTGGATGTGGTGAGCCCCTGCTGGTGCTCAAAGCCTGATGTCATAGGGCTCCTCTTCCCAGTGCAGGTCCCCCACTGGGGAGCCTGATGTGTTGCTCAAACCCCTTGTTTCGCAGGGGGGACCCCTACAGTTGTGATGCCCCTCCCACTTGTGGGTTGCTGCTACAGGGATGCAAATCCTGACCAGACTGCATCTGCCCTTCCTCCCTGTCTCAAAGCGGCTCTTCCTTTGTATCCTTAGTTGTAGAGAATCTGTTCTGCCAGTCTTCGTGTCGTTCTCAGTGGAATTTGTTCTACAAGAAGTTGTGGTTTTGGTGTGTTGGTTGGAGGAGGTGAGCTCTGAATCTTCCTACTTTGCATCCTGGCCCCCTCCCAAAGCTAATTATTATTGTTCAGTGCTTTTTCTGCAACAAGCATTGCACCAAGACCATGGTATCCCCACCTCCCTGATCATCACAACTCCTAGGCAGAGTATGTAATGTCTTGTCTTTTAAAGTTGAAGGAACTGAGGCCTAGGGAGGTTACATGCCTTGTGCAAATAACAGCAAGACAGTGACAGAGCTGTCCAGAACTTCCACTGCATTGGACTGACTTAGGATTTTCCTTGGGGTATCCACTGACTTGGTCAACACTGTGCTTCATGCAGCCTGGGAGGACCAGTTAGATGTTCTCTGGCTCCTTCAGGGTTTCTGGCTGCAAAGCCGGTGCTCTCTGCACTGAGGCACTGAAGGCCATCGAGCTTGTGTCTACATTCACACCCGCAGACATTACCTTGCTCTCTCTGGCAGTTTAATAGTGAGGATACATTATCAGAGCTAATAGGACTCAAATAAAAAAAACTGGTCAAGTGAAACCCCTTAAATTGGTTTGTGTGCTTCCTCTGTCTCTTTTAATATCTGATGTTGGGGATTTTCATCCTTGTCCAGCCAGGCTTCAAGGGAAAAGATTAGCATAAATAACTCTCATGGCACTTATACGAATGTAGCCAGCAGCTTTGAGGGCCCATTTATTAGCATGACAGGAATTGAAACCTACGATGGGAACATTTTTTTATGAAATTACCCCCCACCTCTGGTCTCATCGTTCTCTTCATTTTGTTCTTTTCTTGCTGTTTCCTTCTGTCACGGCAAGTTTGCCATCCATTTGTCTCTCAAGCGCGAGCACCAGCATGGTGCAGTGTGAACTGCAAGCCCTGGGTTCTCATCCTGGCTTCTGCACTTACTACCTGTGTGATCTTGGCTCTGTTACTTAACTTCCCTGTGCATAATTCCTCCCCACCCCACTTGGTAAATGGGGATCACAGCACATGCCTCGTAGGTAAATACAAAGGGTTGAGAGCAATGACTCATGCAGATTTAAGTGGTCGATTCATGTTAACTATTATTATTGTTGGAGAGGGGGCGTTGTGTATAGGAAGGAAGGGTGGTATGTGTGCTTTCTCTGTATCGTTCATCTATTCTGTGCAGGTTCACTCTGGCTGTGGGACATGATTTTGTGCAGGAGCTGCCCTAGTACAGGGTCACTGAGTGGCCTGAATCAGCCTTTGTCTTCCCTTCAGGCTGTTCATATGTGGGGCAGGCACCACAGATAAGTACTGCATGTGTGTGTGTGTGTGTGTGTGTGTGTGTGTGTGTATGATACAGATATAGTACATTGGGAGAGGGAGCCCTCCAAGGGGCAGCTAAAAGGACACTCAAGCTCAAGGGCTGCTTTACAAAAGCCGTATTTCATCTCTTCCTGGGGTTTCTAAAATAATATATACATGTTATAGTTGACCAGGGGTCCAGTGTCTTGGACACCGGAATCCTGCCCCGCCTTACTTATGCTCTGAAGAGGTCCTCAAGAAAGCTGAGTAAATGCACATTTCTCTTCCTGTCGCTCTTCCTCTATCTCAGTGTCTCTTTCTCTCTTTTTTGCCAGAAGTTTGAATAAGATTGCTACTGCTATTATGAACTGGAAGAGTGCTAATTAATATATCTACCTTAATAAACTCAGGTAAACCAATGATTTTTTTCCCTTTAAGCTGTGGACATTACTGAACTGCTAAATAATAGAGGATGTGTAAGTAAGTGCATCCTCGTAAAGACTGGGGAATTTCCCCGGTGCTAACAGAACTCTGTTTCACAACATACCCTCATTTTCCACTGCTGTGGTCCTGGTAGCTAGCTGTTTCTGGCTGTGACGAGCAATATTCAAGGAATATCTGTTAACTGATTTAATGAACACATGCAGCTTCGTCTTCCAGGACAGATCAACCCCTTTTCTTTCTTTAAGTAGTAATCACTGTGTACCAGGGACGTGGGTTTATGAAAGAAGTCTATCTTCAAGGAGCTTAGAAACTCAAATGGGGCAGACATTGAGAAACATATATAAAAATATCATCAAAATAAACAAAACATGTCATCTAGGAGGGCAAAGAAGTTCAGACTTCTGGCAGGTGTGAGAGCTCAGAATATATCCACTGAGTTAAAACAACGAGAACTTGCAAGCTAGATTCAGCTTGACGATATATTTGAAAATACGGAAAAGCTTCAGTAAAATTACATATTTACGTGTCTTTTTTAAACACTAGAAAATCTGGCAACACGGGCTCGTGTGTTCCTGTGGGGACAGTGGGCAAGAACTAAGTAACAGTCCACCCCTTATGTGATATGGAACGTGGGCACATCAATGTGGCATATCTTTTACTTCACCTTATTGTCTTGCACCCAGTTCACACCACTCATCTGCGTCACTTGCCTGTCTTATAAAGAAAAACATTTGTATTTGTTACTGTGATGTCCACTGTCATACTAGTGGCCAGTAATGAACAGCACAGGGGTTCAAGAATCTCACGATCCACCTGCTGATCTAAATACCTTTGAAGGGTGCTAAGCGTAGAAACAGAAAGTGGAACAATGGGTACTCTGGGATTACGATGGCTAACCTGACGATCCACTCAGAGGAGGCACGCTCTTCTTGCGTTTTCATCCATCAGCTGCATTCGAGGTCATGGAAACGTGATTGTGAAACGCTATGCAAATCATGTGCTTTGGCAAGGCCGGGAATCTACTGGGGGTGGAAACTTGAGTAACTGTTCTAATCAGGCCTATTTAATGTGCTTCCTTCAGGACAGACTTCAGTAACCAGACAGGGACCCCGTGTTGCAGAATTGTAGAGCCTTGCCCTGAGGTCAGGGAGTCCAAGTTTGAATTCTGGATCTGCTATTAAACAGTTGGGTGTTACTAGACAGACTACCTTGCATTCCTTGGTCTTTTTACTCCTTCATATCATGAGGAAGCTGGAATAGATAATACCTAAATTTCTGCCAGTTCCAAAAATGTGGATATCCTACAGTATCTTGCTGCATAAGGTGTAGCAGACCTAGCTCAGCCTCTGGAGTCAGTTCGGGTATACCAGTTTGGGTATATTCCCAAACTCTCTAGGTCTGTCTTCCCCTCATTCTCAGAAATGGGGATCATCGTAGTGCCCTTGTCATAGGGTGAAAGGGAAGATTTAGTGTCTGGTGCTCAGCATGGTGCCTGGCATACACTGAACACTCAATAAGTGATAACTTCTTTAAACTTATAAATTCCTGATATCTGAAAATGAGTATGTGCTCCTCCCTCTCATTTTAATTGTTCTCTGCTTCTCAAATTTTTATTCACCTGCTTTACTCACTAAGCAAATTGGTGTTGTAGTCTGGTATAGGAAATGGACGTCCTTCCTTGTAAGTACATTAATTCATTACCAGTGAGAATTTAGAATTTAATAGAGTTCATGGTTGGTCCTAGCAGCAGCAATTCAAAAAATGGAAAAACTAGAAGGTTAGTTTACCTAGCTCTGTGGTTGCCCAGCCCTGGTCTAGCACTGTGCTTGGTGAGTACTGAGTGGTCAAGAGATGCTACTTTGATTAAGCCCTTTAGAGTCTACTGGCTGGTTAATTTTAGTAATAACTAATATTTATTAAGTGCTTAAGTGTGTTCAACAGTCTGTGCTAAAATTTTATATGTGCTATCTTATTTAATCCTCACAAAGAGTACTGCTGTGTCTACCATGTTACATGGAAGGAAATGAAGGCTTAGAGAAGATGAGTAATTTGCCTGAGCTCAGACCGCTGGTAAAGAGACAGGGATAGAACTCAGCCCCAGGGCTATCTTCTTTTAGAACTGAAGTTCTTTACCCCTGTACCAGTTCATGTGGACACACTCAGCTTTACTTTGGTCTCATGCATAGGTGAAACGATGTGACCAGGAATGGAGCCTCTCCCCAGTTACTAGGCTAGCAGGCATTGTAGCTGTTAGGGTTTCGGCCCCTGGAAATTCAGTGTTGTTCTTGTAATTGTCAGCGCTGCCATTTATTTTGAATTGTCATTCAGGTAGTCCATCAGATGTTGATGTAAATTCTGTGAACTTGAGCAGTTCTTGTGAAACTGTCATTGTCACATTGATGTTCCTGGTAGCGAGGTGGCAGATGATGATGCTTTGCTTTGAGAGTAGGCTGTCAGGCATATATTTGAAAGTAAACAAATTTCCCTCAAAACTCTGGTGTCAGCTGAGCTGTCTGAGAGAGCCACGGCTCTCCCTCTGTTTTTCAGTTTTTACTTTATTCAGTCATTGTTGGCTCTGAGGACAGCTAGTGACTCATCTAGTAGTGATGATCAAACACATGTGACGTTTGGAACGAGAGGAAATAAAAACTCCTCATGTGCCATGATCTAACCTTTTTTAAATAAAATCTGGCTGGAGCCTGACACAATTTTCCTCCCATTTGCATTAGCCAATGCCACGAAGATTCTCAATATGTCTGGCCTGATTAAGGACGCCCATTAGCTTTAGAGATCACTACCCTTTCCCTCGCTTCAACTATGTTTAATGAACAAGTATATCTTGTTTGTGTGACATTTAATTTTATACAATGTTAATTTAAGAAATGGATTAGTACAGAGGATGTATTAATGGCTGTGTCTCTTCAATCTATTACTGAACTGTCAGTTTATCCCTGAGAATATATTACTGGACCAGGACCATTGCTCAGTACGAGTAATTTTGCATTGCCGGTGTTTGTGCCCTTGTTTTGTCAAGGCTACGTTACATACATTTTTTGTTTTCTAGAAGTCCATTGGGTATTATTTGGGGGCTGCGGCTGATTCAGACTGGATGAAACTCTACCCTTACTACAGGGGTCTCTTTATCATTATCATTTTTGTTGTTTGGTTCTCCTTTGGATTGAAGATAGTTGTTTTTTTGTTTGTTTGTTTATTTTCCATTCCTCAGACTTCAGTTTCAGTGGATTGAATAATGACACATCTCAGTTGGTGGTGCATGATCCTTATTACTCCTTGCAAGACCCCCACTATTTTCTTTCTTCACTTGTATCCCTATTTTATACCTACTTCCATTTCCCTCTCTTCACTATAGCAACCATCCTCATTGTTTAATTCATACCTCTTTGTTGTACATACATCTTCCAAAATGTGCATTGCTGTTTTACATGCATATACTTTCAAATTATAAGGTGGTACGATGTCAAATATTTCACCTTGTCACTCTTTAAAAAATCAACACTGTGCTTTTAAGATCTACCTGTGTTGCTATGTGGACATTTAATTTTTTGCTTCTAGCTGCTCTCTTTCTTCTACCTAAGACCTTGAAAAGGACGTCAGTGTCTGGCACGCTGACCCACTCAGATCCTTCAGCTCAGATGATGCTTGGTTGACATCAGATCCAAGTGATGGTGTGATGGTCCCAGAGGAACTCCTATGCTGTTTATGCAGGGCTCTGCTCTGTGACAGAGGCATAGACGTTTAAAAAGTTGTCAGTTCCTGATTGTGCACTGATTTTTCTTGCAGGGAGGTGACAGCAAACCCTACATTGTCCTGGAGGCAATGGAAAAAAAAAACTTATTCTGAAGGCCAGCCCCAGTTTCTTCATTAGTAATATGGAGATGATAATAGTACTTACATTATGAAGTTTCTGAGGTTAATATGAGATAATTTATGCAGTCTGTTTAGTACTGTGTCTGACACATTGATAAGAGGCTTGCAATTAGTATTCTAAGTCTAGTGTTCCATTCACATTAACAGTGTGTTGCCTTATAGCAAGATTTGTTCTTTTATTAGTGTGGACAATATATGGATTGTCTGGAAATGTTAGAGAAAACTAGGGATGGGTACTGATACTCTGTATCAAGATATTTAATTGTGAACAGACACACTCATGCTTCAATGTGCAGCAGACTGTGAAAGCCGAAAACATGAATTCAGCTCATTGTTGTAATCAGACAAAGTTCTTATCTCCCGATCAATATTCATAATTGTTACAGTGTTGTATGATCATTACGCATAAATGGTAGCCGGTGTATAGACACATATCTATTATTATTACTTTTACCAGCAAAGCATGTTTTAATTTTTTCACTTGTTCTTCCAATTTTGTTTTGCATTCCTAGTGTCACTTACCTTCATCCACATGAGGGACAGGTGTACTGGGTGAAGGGAAGCCTGGCACAGGTCATGTGGTAAAAGTCACAGCATGTATTTTAGAAGAGGAATCATGAAAGCTATGCTTGAGGCACTTTGCTACAGCACAGAGGACTGATGGTCAGAGAAACTGGTGTGTCTATATTCTCCCTTCTCAGTGAAGAAGACACATGAGGCTGTCAGTGGGCTCACATTAATCACGCCTGCTCAGGAGGGCAGGAACTTGGGGTTGGGTGGTAGTGGCTGCAAAAGAGAGACATAAATGTGTCCTCTGGGGCTTTTCCCACAAGAGTCCCAAACAACTGGGACAAGCTCCCCTTTACGCTGAGCCTGACAGCCTTCATCCCACTGCCAGTTTCTATAATAAAGTTTTGTGGAAACACGGCCACCACACCCACGTTTCCCTATTGACTCTGGCTCCTTTCATGCTGCAACAGCTCAGTAGTCACAACAGAGACCTCATAGTGGGCAAAGTCTACAATATATGCTGTTGACCTGTACAGGAAAGATTTGCTGACAACTGGTCTAACTCAGTGTAACACTTTCCCTTTCACAGATAAATGTTAGGAGGCAGTACAGTAGAATGGTGAGGGGCACGCACTCTGAAGTCAGATGGAGCCAAGGCTGCAGCTTGCTTGCTGTATGACTTTAGGTGCCTGTCTTTTCCTTTGTAAAACAATAAAAATATGCATCTCATAATGTTCTTGTGAAGAATCAGTATGCTAATGTATGCAAGGTGCTTTTCAGTGCCTAGAATTTAGTAAGCACTCAATGCACTTTAAATATTTGTAAAAGTCCAAAGGTTGATATGTAACTGAATATGAAAAGTGGAACAGCCCTGGCTGGTGTGGCTCAGTGGTTTGAGTGCCGGCCTGTGGACTAAGAGGTCCTCGGTTGGATTCCTGTTCAGGGCACGTGGCTGGGTTGCGGGCTGGGTCCCCATTTGGGAATGAGAGAGAGGCTGCCAATCTTTGTATCTGTTGCACGTTGATGTTTGTCTCTTTCTTTTTCTCCCGCCCTTCCTCTTTCTCTAAAAAAAGGTAAATAAATGAAATCTAAAAAAAGAGAAGAGTGGAATATTGTAGGTAAGATTTCAAATCACTCTGTGTATTGAGAAAGCAGCTTCCAGCATATTGCAAGGGAGTCACTGAAGGGAGGCCTGGATTGTTAGAGGTGAATTATGCCCAAGTACTGCCCAGGATCTGGCCTGGTCATTTCAAGTGCATGAAGATGCAAACAGGGGCTCTTCACCATCAACCTTGGGGTCTGCCCAGCCATGCAGGGATCTGAGGAGGGCATAAGGGTTTCTGTCAATCAACCGTGGTGTCTTTTGTCCTTGGGCATCTGTTGTCCAGGAGCAAAAGCCTGTTGTTACCAAGTGCAGCAGCCATTCATTCAGAGAACCAGAAAGGGTGTGAACTGCTTTTTCCCTTCATGTTAATGGGTGTCCAGGGTCTTTCCCGCAGGTACTAGAAGTTTCATCTGGGAAGCATTTCACAAGATAGAGAATGAGAAATTAATATTCCAAATTAAAAAGTCTCCCGACCACTATTGCCACTCAGTAGCAATAAGGTCATCTTCTGTCAGTCCTGGTGCAAGAGCCACACTGCCTGCACAGCTGTTACTGAACAGCGTAGGACCTGATAGCTTAGCTCGAAGGTAAGCACTTAACTACTTCCTCCCATCACACTTTTATTCCGTTGATCTACTAGGCTTCTGCTATTAGTATGTGCTTACCCTTTATCATTTGCTAATGTACATGCTGTTTACAATAGGCACTTAAAAGTGAGCCACTGAGCTTAGCTGATGATGAGGTTGAACAAAATTTTGTGAGCATTGACTGTTCCAAGCATGGGGCTAACCACTATATCCTCATTTGGAGCCTGAAATATATTAAGTGCTTAATAATTATTTGTTGAACAGAGGTTGAATGATGATAAACCAATAAATATTTTAGATAGAGTTTCTATCTTTATGGATTTAAAAGTGTAAGTGGGGAAAATAGACATTAATCCTATTATATGTATGATAATCAACTCTGAGAGGTAGGTATTTATAAATGAGTAAGTTGAAGCTTAGATAGGTTAATGACCTGCTTAATGTCATATACCAGCCAATGGCAAAGCCAGGATTTGGTCCCAGGTTCAACCCTTCCCTCTTTATCTTTAAACTCCAGTGCACCTCACAGATAAGCAGCAGGAAGAGAGACTGATGAGTCCCCCAGGAAGGACTGGCTGTCCTTGCCCCCAGTTGTGGTCTGTAGGATGACACTCTAACCTTAAAGTAATTCTGTCTTTCCATAAGCTATTTTTTAAAAAGTGGGCTTCTTTCTGTCTCATAATTAGACAATCCATGACTGAGATGTCATAGAGAAGTTCATGCCCAGCGGGGAATGTGAACATGTAAACAGAGACAATTACAGTGGTGCATGATTTGTGCTACAAAGAAGATTATGTACAAAGTCCTGTGGGAGACCACAGAGCAAGTAGATTTGTATTCACCTTCCAGTCATTTCTGAGCTGGGGACCAGTCTCATTCAAATATTTTACAAATGATGCTCATTAAGACGCACGGAGTGGCAGAAGCGAAATGAAGTTCCACTGTAGAATTCTAAGCAGGCAGTCACCTAAGGCATATGCTATACTGGTCAGTCATTGCTGTTTTGGGAGCTCAGCCCAGGCTCCCTTTTAATGATTATACTGCTGATTTTCAAGGTCCTTCGTTTTTCTGGCCACACTCAGTCTCTCTGTAGTGTTTCTTTCTCCTGCTCCAGCTCACCCCCCAGCCTGCCGAAATCTGTCTTCACTGTGTTAGATAAAGCTGCGTACTTTCCATTCTTCTGTCTCTTCTGCTACTTTCCATCTAGTCTTTCTCTATGGTGTTCCAAATTACCCTTTAAGGCCCAATTCACTCCTCACTCTTTCAAGAAGCCTCTCCTAGTCCAACATACAGTTTCCTTCTATGAAAAATTATTGTGTGCAGAAAGAAAGAAGGAGCTCCTATGCTTTGCAACAGAAAAGCATTATGCTAAGTGAAATAAACCAGGTGGTAAGGGACAAATACCATATGATCTCACCAATAAGTGGAACCTAATCAACATAACAAGCAAGCAAGCAAAATATAACCAGAGACCTTGAAATTAAGAACAAACTGATAGTAACCAGAGGGGGGTGGGGAGAGGATAATGGGGGGAAAGGGAACAGTTTTCAGGAACATCTATAAAGGACACATGGACAAAAGCAAAGAGGGGTAGGATCAAGGGTGGGAAGTGGGGATGGCTGGGAAGGGGAGGGGTAGTGGTGGGCGGAAAATGGAGATAACTATACTTGAACAACAATTAAAAAAAGTTTAAAAAAACCCAATTATTGTATCAAAACCATACTTGATTATTTGTATGTGGCTGGTACTATTTTTTCCCAACTAGGCTGAACATTCTTGGAGGGTGGGGGGCCATATCGTAATACTTTTATTTAGCTAGATACTGAACTCAGTAATGTGGTGAAATAAAGATTGTTAGGTGAGAAATATGTTGTATAAAAATTCGTACATATAAAAAATGGTAGACAATGGAGAAGGTAATGAAAAACCTAGGATCAGGATACATGGGGTTTAGAAGAGGAAGAGCTGACTCCCAGTTGGGAGTAAAAGACAAAGCTTCCCTGACACCATGGCAACTGTACTGGCCCTGAAGGGTGGTTAGGATGTGGACAAAGAGTGGAGTTGGGGCAGGGATCTCACTGTGCCTCACGGTCAGTGCATTCAGTGGCTCTTTGTCAAGGGCTGGGATTGATGAGCATTTTTTTGCAAAGCTCTGGATTTTAGGCTTTTCAGACCATACAGTCTTTGTTTCAGTCACTCAATTCTGCCATTGTAGTGTGGAAGCAACCACAGATAACACATAAATGAATAGGCATGGCTGTGTTCTAATAAAGTTTTATTTATAAGAAAAGGCAGCGATCCAGGTTTGGTCTGCAGGCTGTAGTTTGACACCCCGGGTTTAGGATGTTACATAGTTGACTAAGTAATGGAATATAGAGTCACATCTTCACCAATGCTCAAAATCAGTAAAAACTAGAAAGAACTTAGTGAAATGTTGACACTAGTTGTCTTTGACTACTGAGACTACAAAAAACCTGTCTACTTTTGGTTTTTTCCTGTCTACACTTTGATTTTTCTGAACATTTCATAAGGACCATGAATTGATTTTATAGTCAGAAAAAACAAACTTTATTTACAGAATTAAAGTATATATAGCAGGCAGTGTACATAACCCAGAGCTTGGCACACAGGTGCTCAGGACACACCTGAGCTTGGCTGATTGGAATCACTTCTGCGAGCATTACCCCTAGCACTAAGGAAACGACTGTCCTTGGAATGCCAGCTTAGACGCGGCAGACAAGCTTGCATCAAAAGGGGCTGTGTCTGCTCTTGCCCTCTGTCATCAGCTTCACAGAGCCATTATGTTGTTTGAGAAACATTATAGCAAAAAGGCGGCCTAGACAGAAACTAAATCGATTTTCTGATTCCACCCTTAACCCCCTTTCTTGTGGTCTCTAAAGGGAGCCCAGAGTTCTAAAGCGTTCCGTGTGACATGCTGCCAAGGCAGATAGGAGATGGAGAAATTGTGGGCTTAGCCTTCACCCCAGATCACAGCGATGTCAATGGATATGGTCAAATGACAAGAGATGTCTGATTAAAAGTGAGCTTAGAAAACAGGCATTAAGCTTTCAATTCTAAGGTCAAAGTGCTGCTAATGATAAGAGCTATAATTTCTTGAATAATTATGCTTTGTGTGTGTTTCTCTGACTTTCAAAACAATGCTTCAAGATAGGTATGGCTACTTCCACTTTACAGGTAGGAAAAGTGAGGTTCAGAAACTTACAGCACTTTGCTCGAGGTTATAAAGCGAGTCTGCGGTAAAGTCAGGATTTGAACCCAGATCTGTCTGATTTCAAAGGCTGCTTTCTACTCCGCTACCATACTTCCTGCTAGCCCTACTCCTCCTCTCACCGAAAGAGACATGTACCCACAATGGAATCTCAGAGTGGCCTTGAAATGCCAGAGCAGTCTTTCTTAGAGTTTCCCTGCATAGGAAAGAGGGTATATGACAAGCTAAATCACTACAGACTGCACAGTTTACCACCAATTCACGACAAAACACAGGTGTGGGGGCAAGCCGTTTGACTGTGCTTTATGAAATTTAGACTGTGAGCAAGAGGACTAAAGTCCATAAAAGAGAGTGATAGAATGCCTCTTACCTTTTTATTTTTTTAAATCAAACCAGCGGTACTGCTGGTTTTCAGAGACACCAGTCATGGCCCCGTAAAGAATGAGAATAGAATGCCTGAAGAAAATTTCATGAGTTGTAAAAAGCTTGGGGCTGACTTTGTAATGAGATTGTCTTAATTTAAGTCCAAGCTTTCCTAGTTACTATGTGTATATGTATATTAGGGTTCTCCAGAGAATGGAATCAATAGGATTCCACAATCACATACACACACACACACATATGCATGGCAGACAGAGATTTTAAGAAATTGACTAATATGATTGTGGGGCCTGGCTAGTCTGAGTTCTGCCGGGAGGGCCAGCAGGCTGGAGACCCAGTGAGGAGCTGATGTTGTAGCTCAAGTCCGCAGGCAGTCTGGAGGTAGATAGAATTCATTCTTCCTCAGGGACTCCCAGTAATTTTTCTCTTACAGGTTAGATGAAGCCCTCCTTGTTATGGATGGTAATCGGCTTTACTCAAAGTCTAACAATTTAAATATTAATTTCATCTAAAAACACTTCTTAGCAACATCTAGAGTGATATTTGAGGAAACACCTGGGCATCATAGCCTAGCCTGACACATAAAATTAATCACCTCGCTATGTAAATATCCACAAGTAATTTAACCACCCAAATCTTTTTTCCTCACCTGTTGAATGGGAATAGCAGTATTTGCAATATAAGGTTGCTGCTGGGGGGCTTCGGTGAGCTAATGTATGCACACTGTGGAGTGCCGACACCTGGTAAGAAAGTAATAGGTTTTAGGTAATACTATTGCAGTGAGATTTCAAACTTCTTTTAAATTTGTCTAGCTAGTATCTTCTAAGAGACATGGAGAAATTTATGCATTGCTATAATTTGCCTTAAAAATAGCCTTTTCCTGTTTTGAGGGGACATTGAAAATTACCACTTATTAAATCAGGAAAAAAAAATAGAAACCAGAGAGGTCAAGGGTGGAGTGATAGGCTGGAGGTCAAACCACGAGTCAAGTTGAAATAGACCGGGGTCACTTCCCATTAGACTGTCCTCATTTACCACATTCCCTTTACTGAGAGCTGGAGATGTTCCCTCAGGGTATTTTCTAAGAAGTTCATGTGGAAATGCTGGTGGTGAGGTGGGGCTCCTTTCACTAAGATCTGAAAGGTCAGAGCAGCTGGAATGGTCAGAAGGTCAGACGTGCGCACAGGTGAGGGTAATGTTGATCTCTGTGCTTCAATTTAGAGGATACGTTGGTAACTGTCCTGTTAGCCATGTTGTCATGATGAGGAAGAATGTTATGCTGGGTTAGAGTGTGGGGCTCTGGAGCTCGGGTGCATCTACTGCCCCCACTGACTAGTACAGTGAAGTCGTCCTTGTTCACGCATTTGCGTTCCAGTCCACTCTCCTCGGCTGCCAGGTTACATCGATGTCATGCAAACTGTTCTTGTTATATTAACACTGGCTGGACTTTTTCCAGACAGGCCTAGTACATCATCATAAGTATTGTGGTGGCACTAAAGCAGTGCCTGGGATGTAGCTGGTGGTCACTACAGTTTGGTTGTTATCATCATCATCCTCAGCATGCCTCTGTGAGCACTACTATTCAGGCAGTATGTTCCATGTATAATGTCTATCAAGCCTGGTGTGTACACCCTCCTAGAGTTTGCAGTTTAAATCAGAAAGGAATTAGCAAGATCCTCTTGTTTGGAAGTAGCAAAATTCCAACTTAATACAATTCAGAAGTAGATTAGGCTCAAAGGGGAGTTCATAAACTTGCCTGTAATCAGGACTCATTTTCTTCCTTAATGTCCATTTTTCCTCTGTGCACCTGCTTTATTTTCTTAGCCTGGCTTATCCCTGGAGGGGAGGGCAAGTTCTCTAGAAGCTTCGCTCTCGTATACTTATACTTCCATGACCAATGTGGAAAACGCACTTTCATGCTGGCTTCACTGTGCAAAGTCCCAGGGAAGCACTCTGACTCGGCCAGAGGGTGATTGGCACAAACAGGGTCCTGTGCCAGTTCCCGTGGAAGGGGCCAGGCACTATTTCTACTAAATAATTACAAAAGTTATTAAATAGAAAAGGACCTAAGAAGTCATGTTTCCCCAGCATTGTCCAAAACTCAAGTTTTCTGGAACCAATCAGTTGGTCAAATGTCTATATTGTGTAGTGATGTGGTTTTGACTTTATTTCCTGTTCCACCCCATGTACATGCCCATTGCATCTTTTAAGGATGTGCTGGGATTTTCACCTAGGAGACAGTTGAGAGGTCTTCAGAGGTTTTGGAGGCAGGGCTGTGTATGTTTAATTTAAGAAGACCTCCTTGGGTTCCTGATTCACATTTGGTTGGGTTCGAGGAAGCAGTTTGGGTGGACATGGGACACCTCGTTCCTCAGCATTCCCAGACTGAGAACTGCTACAGTAGACTCTCCTAATACAGTGACTAATGCAAACCAACTGGGAGAAGGCAAATGAGGTTCAGTGAAGAGTGTAATCTATGGACTGTATTCTAAGAAATGCCATTTTGCAACTCACAAAGATAATTAAAAAATTAATATCAAGTATAGTGCTTCCAGATAGACCTTCTAAAGAGTCAACACTCATAAAGCTATAAACCTTCACAAAGATTACAAAACTGGTTTGTAAAGCATGCTTCTAATTGATTAAAACATTTTTATTTATTTTTTGTAGATGAGAGTTTTTTAGTTTTTTATTGTTGTTCTATTACAGTTGTCCCAATTTTCCCCTGTTGCTCTCCCCTACCCTGCCCACACCCCTGCCACAGTCAGTCCCCACCCTGTTGTCCGTGTCCATGTGTCCTTTATACATGTTCCTTGACTAGACCCTTCACTTCTTTCTCCCCTTCTCCCCCTATCCCCTCCCCTCTGATTGCCATCAGTCTGTTCCTTGTTTCCATGCCTCTGGTTCTATTTTGCTCATTTGTTTGTTTTGTTCATTAGGTTCCTCTTACAGGTGAGATCATACAGTATTTGTCTTTCACTACCTGGCTTACTTCACTTGGCATAATGCTCTCCAGGTCCATCCATGCTGTCACAGAAGGCAAAAGCTCCTTCTTTCTTTCTGCTGCGTAGTATTCCATTGTGTAAATGTATTATGCTTTTTTTTATCCACTCATTTACTGATGGGCACTTGGGCTGGTTCCAGCACTTGGCTACTGTGAATAACACTGCTGTGAACATTGGGGTGCATGGATTCTTTGGAATTGGTGTTTTAGGAGATAATCCCAGCAGTGGAATTGCCAGGTAAAAAGGCAGTTCCATTTTTAGTTTTTTGAGGAAATTCCATACTGTTTTCCACAGTGGCTGCACCAAGTCTGCATTCCCACCAACAGTGCACTACGGTTCCCTTTTCTCTACAACCTCGCCAGCACTTATTGTTCGTTGATTTGTTAATGACGGCCGTTCTGACCACTGTGAGGTGGTATCTCATTGCGGTAAAACACTTAGTTTCTTTAGCAGATTAAATATCCCCTCTGAGATCTTGTTTAAACTTGAATTTTGCCAAGCAAAGGAATTTTAAATGAACTAATGTGGAGTGCAGCCCTAAGTCCAAGCTGGAAAGAACTTGATCCTTTAACAATTTTGAAGGTAATTGGAGGAGGCAGCCAGGGGCTTTATGACGCAATATTTAAAATTTCACTTAGTCCATGTGTGTTAAGTGACCCCGATTCCACAGGCTTTTGAATCAACCTCCTTGGAGAGTAAGTCCCTAGTGTTCTGTGGGAATGGGAGTGGGTGTGAGAGCGATCCTGGATTTAAATTCTTTGTTGTAAGAGTCTGCAAAGCATTTTGCTTTCTGAACTATATGTACCCCCTCTTACAGAGTGAGCTAGTGTTTCTTATTCTTGGGCATTTCTGGGATTTTGTGGCATGCAGCGTCTACTTCTAGGGCTCCCCAGGGCCAGCTTAAATTTAAGATTCATTTGAATTACATGAAAGCTACCACATTTTCATTTGCTTTTTATCTTGTACAAATCTGTATGCTCTCCTATTATCTTTGCCTCTATGGGTGGTTTACTTAAAAATCACTTTATTGTCAGGTTAATGATAATAACTAGAAGTAACCAGATTCTTTCATTTAACAATGTATTTTGCAAATATTTTTATGTATTTTGATATTCTTGGTTAATATACTTTTTAGTAGCCACATAGAATTTTATAATTGGGATAAACTATAATTCATTTAGTTACTGTATTTTTATGGACATTTAGATGATTCTCATTTTCACAAATATGAAAACCCATATGATTGTATCTTTGTGCATTTGATTGTGTTCTTAGGATACACTATGACCCTGAAAAAATTGGTACCTGTGTGAGAGGGAGTGTGTTCATCTGTGCTCTTGGATCCCCCAGGGACACTCAGTCACTCTCTTCTTCCAATTGAAGAATTTAGATGAGAGTTTGAGAAAAATGGCTCTATCAGACCATCATGAAATCATTTTAGATTTGCCTGTACTTATATTTTAATAATAAACTCTTTTGGGGGTGGTGGGAGAATTCACAAATTTTCAGGAAAGAAATCGTGCTGTTGATGTTTGGAGATGTAGCCCCTAAGTGGTTTTGTTATGCGGTGTAATTGAGATAAAATTGACATACAAAAGAACTGCACTTGTTTAATGTATCCAATTTGATGTGTTTGGACATATGCATACACCCCTGGCACTACTACCACATTGGGTAATAACCATAGCCATGACCTCTAAAAGTTTCCATGTGCTTTCCCCCTCTTTTAAGGTAAGAAAGCTTTACATGCAATCTGCCTTCTTCACAACTTTTTAAGTGTACAATACTGTGTTGTTTACTATACCTACTACCTTGTATGTTGCTGAATTCTGATACACTTTAGATAACGGGAGAGATTTCATTAAGGAATCAGAGGTGGCAGTCGTGTTAATAAAGTAGGTAGGATCAATGACCAGCTGCCCTTAATCTTATTCAGTCTTTATTGGCATAAACTCAAAGAAGTGTACCTTCATTCATTTATCCTCCATTTTATCACCAGTGTCTTACTGAGTGTTTATGATGTGACAGACACTCTTCTAGGAGCAAGATCTATAAAATTGAATGAAACAGGCTTGGTCCATATTTGCATGGAGCGTACTATTTAATCAGAGAGGTGTCAGGAAGTGGGAGAAATTTCAGCAGATACAAAGACTTCATCATGTATGGGTAAGAGCCCAGCAGGAATTACATAATTATGTTACAGCATTTATTTGGGGAATGCTGCTATGAGCCAAAGGTTTAAGTGCTCCACATCTAGTGTGAGCTTTGAAAGGAAGCTGTGAACAGAGTATTCTTATCATAAACTTTTTTTTTTTAGGAGGAAAAACACACTTTGAGAGTTTAAGAAAAATTTCTGAGGCCCGTAATTAGTAAGTATATAGTCAGGTTCACCATGATTGACTCCAAGAGTATTCTTGGAGCCTGTACTGCTATCCTCCCACCCCAGGGTGTAAGAAATGAGAGAGTCCAAACATCTGAAATCCACTGATAAAGACAGTCATGCCTCTCGGAAACTTACCACGCAGGTGCCTGCAGTGGCCTTTTGACTGCAGCGAGACTTTATAATGTAGCCACCACCTTCCAAATGACACAAAAAAGGAAGGTCAGCTTGTAACTGAATTTCTACTCTGGCAAAGGCATGTTGCTAGTCCTTGAAACAGTGTTAAAAGCTGAGATTATGCCCATTTTACAGATGAGGGAATGGGCTCGGGGTTTAAAAAAAGAGAAAAAAAAGAAAGAAAAGCTTACTCCTCCTCCCCGCTACCCGCCCAAGTCCCACAAAGTGGCAAAGATTAGACTTTGCCTCAAGATTAGAGTTTGCCTCCAAATTTATACTGCTTCCCACATATGAGGATTGGTGTCTCAGGAAGCACTTAAATACTCAAGGACCAAACATTCTGAAAGATTAGGTTTACTACCTGATAGAGTTGCTATTTTTTATTGTGTCAGAGAATGGCAAATGGACCTGTTTCAACCCTTTATTATGCTTCCAAAAGCTTTTAAAATCCTGTCCCACATGTCGTATTCATCAATAAACTGAGAAAATAGAGTTTAGCTCATTTTACTGTTAAGTACACAGCTGGCTCAAATTGAAAGTATTTGTCAATGGGGCATTATGACGAGAGAAGATACTTTCAGAAGTTCTATTGTAGTATTTAGAAATTTCATTAACATCTTGGATAGTGGAGTGAGCGTGCTTATTAATTTTCCCATTGACAGCAAGTTGGATATGTTGTCTAATGCCTTGGAAACAAAATTGAAATTGAAAATGACCTTAACAATTGGGAGAAGCGGGAAGATAGAAAAAGGATGAAATTCAATAGCTAGAAAAATTGCTGGTGGAAAGAAACATCAATATGCTTCACTGTTTCATTAAATTTATCAAATGGAAGAAGATCAAGGCTGTTGGCTCAAGGTGGTACTGCCAATGATTTTTATTAAAAGTTACATCCCGAGTTTTTTAGGTGATAACTATAGAAATCAATGGAGGAATAATTGATCTTCATGCCTGTGTGAAAGATTAGGTGACTTAAACACTGGTATAAATTTGTCTTGAATGGCAACATGAGACTGAGTCATGTTTAACCAAATCCTTCCAGTTACGATGCTTAAGTTGAATCCTCTGTTCTTTCTTCCCCAGAAAGATCCATGTTTCCAAAAACCTAGTAGTGGGAAAATCCATTTGAAGTTTGAACCTAAGGGGAAATGTAAGGTTGGGGATCCAGGGTTAGGAGTTAGCCTCTTTTAAACATTGGGTGACACATAATCTTAGTGGTAATCAAGCAAGAAATGGCAGTTCATACAGCACGAACACAGGCAATGACGTGTCCCAGGGGCTTCTGACAGGCTCAGTGATAATCCTCACTCACGACTCTCTTTCCCATGTATTTGTTTCTGTCTGTTGAGGAGTATAGCAGGTTCTGTTTGGAAACTGGCCAGGAAGGAAGAATTTTTGTTCTGAGGAAGCGGTCAGACAGGTAACGGAACAGGGCAGAATGATGTTCTAGTGTCTGCTTTGGGCCAGGACAGCTGGGTTGGTTTTGAAATTTTATGGTTAGGAAAATTAGGACCAGAGTGTGGTCTTTTGGAAGACCCTAAGCATATGCTGAGCTTTATCAAGGCTTAATGACTAAGTTGGGCATAGAATTTAGAAGGGAACTCCTCTTCCTCCCTTCTGTGTGAAGCCCAGACAGGCTCTGGCGCTCCAACAATTAGAGGCAGTGTTATTCATAATGTTTTCAATGTCAGATACCGATAAATCCAACCCAAACTGCTTAGAACAAAAAGGACGTCAGGTAGCTCTCTTAATGCAGGTATTCCGGGCTGGGTCTTCTAGATCCACGAACAGGTGGGTTGCAGAGGCTCACATGTGGCCATGAGCACCTGGTATCTCTCTGTCCTCTAATCTGGCTTTCTTCTATATTGATTTCCTGCTCGGCTGTCTTAGTTGGATTCCTTTGTGATGGAAAGCTGTCTGCAAACAATTCCAGGCTTCTTCGTCATCTCTTACTTTCATGGACAGTTCTTACACACATTCTGGGCCTGATTCTTACAAGTCTGAATGGGATCACATGCTGGTGTTAGAGTCGGGGCCTCCCCGACCCCTCACACTGACAGTGATGGAGGCATCGTTCTCCATGGGGATCATGACAACAATCATGTCGGCAAACAAGTGTGCACCAGGAAGCTGGCTTTGGAGGCATGTAGGGACATGGCCCTTTGCATGCGTGTGTGACTTCAGACGATGGGTATGGGCTCCAGAGAACCATGGCTTCTCCACATGGTTCTAGAGGAAAGCAAGGAGGAAGGGTTGCCGTGCTGAGTGTGCTTCACGGACTAGGGTGTTGTCTCTTTAAGGTGTCCAGAAAAGAAAGGGGGATGCTTTGAGGGGAAATTAATTTTTGGCGGTTAGGCTAAGGGCAGCTGGCACTACAAGAAATTGATCACTGAGAAACAAAATGTGGCCTTAATTTGCAATTCCTGATGAGATGCATGGAATTTGTATTACAACATCTTTTTCGTGGGATTCGGTGTGAGATAAATTGATCATATATGGATTAACCACTGGAAAAGGCGGGTATGAGTCAGCGACCCAGAAAGCTATTTCCTCTCAAGAATTATTGGTGACACAATTTGATGCCGTATGAAATCATGCTAATGGTGACGCTCGGAGCTGGGGGTGATTTGCAATTTCCTCAGACTTGATCTGAAATTATTACAGTACTAATAGCTCAAAGTTTATTGCTATGTGCTAGGCACTTTCCACGAATTATCTCAATCTGATTCTCATGGTAACTCTAAGAGTAGGTAGTATTGTCATTGATATGTTATGATGAAGAAACTGACATACAGACAGTTTTGGTCCCGTCTAGGACCGAGATCCCCACGGCTGGTAAGTAGCAGGGCCAGGACATAAACTCCAGGTGGTCTAACTTGAGACCCCACGCACTTAACCAAACCGTGTATTTTCTCCAAGAGAACAAAAGCAGTTTGGGGACCTAGATCTGCTTAGGCTAGAATGGGGCAGAGGTATGTTCCCTTCCCTTCTCTTTTCCTTCGCTTCCCTTACCTCCCTTCCCCTCCCTTTTTTTCCTTTCCCCCCTCCCTCTCTCCCTTTCTCCCTCTTCCTCCTTTCTGTTCTCTCTCTTTTAACATTTGTTGGCCTAAAAACTCTGGACAAGTTCCTAAACTACAGGTGTGACCCCCCTCCCACTCCCCATTTATGAAATAGATTTACTTGCTTGGATACCTCCATATTTCAGAATTCTGGATGGGAAGTCTGAAGGCTCATTCCTATATAAAATTAGAGTGACGTATTAATGTACCATGAAATGGGATCATCTTGTTCAACTCCTGCCTTTTGAACTCTTGATGCATTTTGCTATTTTTCATTTGAGGTGGTACGTGTTTTTCACTGTAACTCATTTTGGGGGGCATTTCAGGTTTGAAGACTAATGGGCACCTCTAGCAACCTGTCTGTGTGTGTTCTAAACGCAGATGCCTTTGGGAAATTGCTTGTGGAGGGAGGGGTCAGTGTACTTAAAGGCTTTCAACTAGCACAGTATGACAAGTTGAACGGAAACTCAAACTTCTTCAAAGCGTCAGAACTTCTTGTAAGGCGCGGACAGAAGTCCTTTTACAGCTGCTTGGTCGTCTGATGTCCAGAGGTTTATCTCCTCAGTTTCAGAAGCTCACGAAACCTGTGTCTGCATTTGGGAGCAGAGGGAGCCTTATGAGAAGAAAAGCAAACTAGGGGTGTTTTTGTGTTTGAAAGCATGAGTGGGATGGTGGTAAGAGCAAAGCTGTGGCCACAGAAAATCTTTAAGAATAGTCCATCTGTGTGCCCTTCACCTGGATTCACCAGTTGTTGCTAATCTCTGCTTTTCCTTTCTCCCTCTCTCCTCCTTCCTTCCTCGTTGCTTCTGGCTCTCTCTTCACATCCAACACACACGTACCCGATGCACACTTGATTATGTGTGTGTGCGTGTGTACGCGCTGAACTGTTGGAGAGAAAGTTACAAACATCATGACTCTTTTTCAGTCAATGCTTTAGTAACTGTGTCCTAAGGACAAAGACATTCTCCTACGTAATCACAGTACAATGATCACACCCAGGAAACTCCACAGTGACATAATACTGTTTGTAGTTCACGAGCCACATTCAGATTTCTCCAATTCTCTCAATATCGTCTTTTATATTTTTGCTTTTATCCAGGATCCAGTCAAGAGTCATATATGATATATATGCATCATGCCTCTTCAATTTCCTTCAATTTAGAACCGTTCTCTAGTCTTTTATTATCTTTCATAATTATGATATTTTTGAAGAGCCACGGCTGGTTGTTGGCAGTGTGATTTTTGATTTGATCATGTCCAGTTGTTTCCTTATGAGTTCGTTGTGGTTAAATAGTTTTGACTAGAGTCTTCTATGGGTGACACTATTCCCTGAGTCTGACGTCAGAAGGCTTACAAGGTTCGTTTGCCCTGTTATGGGAGATACTAAGTTTGACGACTGGTGAAGGTGGCAACTGTCGTCTCTCTCCATTGCAAATGTACCTCCTTCTAGGGGCTCATGCTTTGAAGTCCGAGACATCTTATTTTGCATTTTAGCTCTGCCTCTTACTAGTCATATAGAATTTGTCAAGTTATGGCATAACTCATCTCTCAGTTCTTTAACTGTGCATTGGGGGTGGTCACAACCTCTTATAGGGCTATTGTACGGAATTATGTGCAGGCATTATGACGCAAGTAGGAGCTCAACAGATAGAAGTTATTGTCATTTTGCTGGAAGTACAGTGTGCGTTTTGGAGTTATGCAGATCTGAGTTCAAAGTCTGTCTCTAAGCAAATGTTCTGTAAAGGGCTAGATCAAGAATATTTTAGGCTTTACTGGCCATTTGGTCTGTGTTGGGACTCCTCAGTTCTGCCATTGCAGTGTGGAAGCAGGCAGAGATAATATGCAAACAAGCAGGCATGATAGTGTTTCAGTCAAACTTTATCAATGGACACTGGAATTTGAATTTCATATAATTTTCATGTCATTAATTATTATTTTTTACTTTTTCCATTTATCATTAAAAAATGTAAAGGAAAGCCCTGGCTGGTGTGGCTCAGTGGATTGAGTGCTGGCCTGTGAACCAAAGGGTCACGAGTTTGATTCCTGGTTAGGGCACAAGCCTGGGTTCGGGCCAGGTCCCTGGTTGGGGGTGCATGAGAGGCAACCACACATTGGTGTTTCTCTCTCTCTTTTTCTCCCTCCAATTCTCTAAAAACAAATAAATAAAATCTTTTTAAAAATGTAGAAAACATTCTTAGCTTGTGGGCTGTCACAAAAACAGGTGTAGGTAGCAGGCTGGATTTGGTCCACAGGCCATAATTTGTCAACCCCTTACTGATTTCATTGGGTAAGAATGAAATACTATGTCTTATGGAATGTCTTTAATGTCTGGCACTGGCATTCAAGAAATTATAACAATTATTTGCTAAATTTTTTACTATTTTCAATTGTGCTTAAAGCTTTTGAAAATTAAAATGTGTAATAAACTGCAGAAAATAGCAATCAATTATTGGTTGGCCAAGAAGTCCACATAGTTTTTTCCATAAAATAAAAGACACATTTTTCATTTTCACCAATAACTTTATTGATTTGGATATTTTGAGTATGTTGGCTATTTCCTGTGTGGTATAACATTGATTGTTCTTAATTAATGTCTTGATTTGATTGCTATTGACTTCAAGTAGTCTAACTAACCGTGGAGCATCGTCCAGCGAGAAATTACCAGCACAAAACTTTGCAAATCACTTTTGACACATTTAATCAATCACAGCAACTTCTCTATACACTGCACAAATGCTTTTTTATTTTTTGCATTTCAGTTGCGTTTTTACCTTCTTGAAATAATAAAGCATAATACGCCAAAAATGTTGCTTATTTTCTCCCATATTCAATATTAAAATGGCTACACAAAAATTCACCAATTTTGATAAGTTTTTTAAAATGCACGTTGATATGACAGCTGTCACAATACAATCTAGCAAAATTGTTTCAAGTGAAGTTAAAGACAACTAAGTGCTTCTAGAGCCATCTTATGGAAAAAATGAGTGCAACTTTTGGCCAACCCTAAATTTGTATTGAGTCTGTTGTTTTTACCCCATGAATCTGGACTATCCTGGTAACTTCTTTTAACCAATTAATTGTAGCTGAAGGGATGTTGAGCAATTTTCAAGTCTAGGCCTTGGAGGTTTTATGAGACTGACTTTTGTCAGAAAATCCAGTGATCCTGTGTCCAAGCTGGGGCTCCCCAGATGGACAATGAGGCTGTGTGGAGAGAGGCCCTAGATGGCCTGGCCTTCTCAGCTCCCCCATCTGAGGTTATTAGATGCTTGAGTGAGCCTATCCGGCATCCTAAGGAGTGGAGGTAAGTTGTCCAGTTGATCCCTACTCAAATTGCCAACCCACAAAATCGTAAGCAATGAAATAATTATCATTTTAAACCATTAGCTTTTGGAGTGATCCTTTATGCAGCAAAAGCTAACTGATACAAGATGCTAGAACATATTATAAAGGAAGGTATTGAAGTTGCAATGTGATCAGACACTTGAGCTAAGTCTTTTCCTACTTCGTGTAGTTCAAAGGAAGTATGTTGACAAGCAGAATAGGAATAAGAGGAATGTGTGTTGTAGGGGGAAAAGACCATCCAGAGCATGAGAAGCAGACAGAGGTACATGTTGACTAAAGTGAGCCAGATAAATAGAGTTTGTCTCAAGTGTTTGCAATATGACAAATTGTGTAGATGACTAGTAAGAAAAATATAGGTAAGGGGAGTAGATTTAAATTCGAGTTAGCATTGGTCATATATTTCAAGCTGTGAAAAGCATTGGTAACCTGAATAGCTATATCTGACTTAAATTATGAGTATCCTGTACATATGAATCTTTTCCCCATTTCATTATAATTTTTTAAAAATCAATCTGGGCATATAAGGGGAGTGCAGTTGACAGTGAGGAGATGAGAATTTGGTGAAAGCAGAGGCATCAGAGGTACAGACTGGGATGTGAGAACGTATACCTTTGGAAGACAAGAAGGCATTGCAGCGTGTCCAGACGGAGCCCAATTCAAAGAACTGCAGCTCCAGGCAGAGCGATTAAGGAACAGGGTCACGGTCCAGCATCACTGACTCCTGTTTCCATGCCATGGCTCCAGGCTGGAAATGGGAGTCCGTGACTCTTCTCCTGAAGCTGAAGCCAACTCCTCATGGCCACCCTGCTCTTAACTATGCCTGCTGCCATCTTGTTTATTCATACTGTGGAATCCCAGGGTTTCTCTTTCTCTCCATTTGATGATTGATTATTTGGAATCATCCAGGTCAATTCACTTATTTTTACCTTGAGCTCTTTAATTGCAAAATGTCCAGATGTCAATAAAATATTGTCACTGTTCAGGATCAGACCCAAGGCTGGATTGGAGTCCATATAGTGAATAATAAGACATACTGCTACTTACATCATTCATTCACGAAACAATCATCTCATGCTTACTAGGTAGTAGGCACCCTTCTGGGCGCAAGAAACAGAGTGGTGATCACAAACTTAAGGGACGTTATAGTTCGTGACTCAACGCATTTGAGAAATGTTTATTAAACTACTTAGTTCCAGGTTTCAAACAGGTTCCAGTTCACTAACTGGAATTTCAAAATAGAGCTTAGCAAAAGGGCATAATATGTTAATTTTTACTGGAGATGTTTTTTTTCCTTTCTTTAGTGAGACAAGGAGGGGTTTTTTACAACCAGAGCCTGCACTAAAATCATCCGCAATAGCAGAGATTCCTCCAAATCATTCTTTCCCGTTATTTGTGCCCTCTGTCATTGTTCACAAGTGCCTCTGAACAGCTCACCTCCTGCCATGTCAGAAACGTAAGACAGACAGCCAGTCTAATCCTGTCTGTGAAGCCACTTCCCTGCACTCCCCTCAGACTTTATTCGGCAATATAAATCTCAGATAATGTGTCCAGGTGAGTGGAGTTACTTAAAAGAGCAGACAGTCAGTGTGGCACATTTATTAACATCATCTGTGACGGGGCTGTGATGTACAGTAACTTCTGTTTAGTCAAAAAGGTGGGGAAAGTGCTGCAGAGGTTTATGGGGCTGGCTCTGGCCTGACGAGTGAGTTATGTACACAAACAGCTCTTGCGTATCGTACGCTGGAAGCTAATAAACCATCTTTAAGCTGTACGCTGTCTCCATGTTAGACGGAATGGGTCTGTTATTTCCTTTCTTTGGGATGACACAATAATGACTCTACACACACAATATCACACACTCCTGATTGGCTTCTGGCTGCTCTCAGGAAAGCTTTTCTGTTCACACATGATGTGAGGTGGTCATTTAGGGAAAAGGAAATGCTTTTTAGGCTGGACAGGAGCTGGGGGGATGTCAGCAACCAAGAAATTGTAGATCACAAGCTGTCGTTTCCATTCTACATCGGTAAGAGTCCTTGGCTGGGTGACTTAGTTAATTGAAGCTGTGGGTGGCAATGAGGCAGTTAAGCTCTTCATACAACACAGTGCTGTACTGTATTACCTATATGCCTGTCTGCCTCCCTCCCTGGCCTGTGAAGCTTTGAAGGCACGCATCGTGTCTCATGTATTTTTGTGCTTCCACTGACTCAAAGGGTCTGCATATTAAAGAAAAAAAAGTTTGTAACTTACCCTAAGTATGCTTTTTGTTTTCCTCCTTTTTCCCACCTGTGGTGACAAGTTCTCTGTCTGTCCAGTGCACTGAAGAATCCTAATTTCAATGTGGAATGTCCTGCCTGTAGGAGAGGAAATACAAACATGTATTGACTCCAATAACAGGTACACTTACCAGTAATACCTTTACAAAGAGAAGTGCCAGTATCCTTTCCTTTGAGGGTGCCAAGAAAGGGGGGCAACTGGCCTTTCTGTCTATAACAACATTAAGTCCTGGTAATAAAAGCATTACTGAGAAGGTGACTTCTAAATGCCCTTGGTGAATGGTATTAGTACAGGAAACTCAGGGGTGCTCTGAGTGTCTAAGCTCTCAGACGCACAGACCTGTCCCTGGGTCCCTGCCTTCCTCTCCCTGGTCACAGGTTGTAGACAACCTGTCTTCTTCATGAGCGCCATGTCGTGAAGTTCTGACACGTGAAGCAGCAGAGCATACAGCATAATAAAGGAGGGAGGGTTATCCACATCAAAGGTAGATTTTTTGTACTATAAAAAATATCTCCAAGAAATGTCTATACATAATTCCCATAGTATGTTTATAAATTGCTTAATTTATCACAGTTAAATTTGTATAAGATTATATCAAACTTAGCAAATGACTTTTAATATTATCTATTATATGATCCTAAAATAACAGAACCATTTTCTCAAATAAAGAAAAATAACCTGTAGCTCAGAATCTATTCCACCAAACCTACTGGGCCCGTTACATGGCCTGTGGCCTCTCGTGGCAGACTCAACCGCCCTTCGGAGCTCAGTCTCACCCTGTGACCATGTCCTTCTTCTCTTTTTGCTCATGCCCGTGCCTGTCTGCAAGGTAATCTCGTGTGTGAGGTTGTGCATTCCTTAAGGTGCTCCCAAATTAGCAAAAAGGTGACCAGTGCTTCTGCAGAAATACACTGAAGCAGAGTGACATCTTTGGAAATGAGTCCCCAATGTCGGAAGGAAGAGAGAGCGAGCACCAGCCAGGGAGAGAGAGCTTCTGTTTTCATCATCACCTCAGGGAGCTACTCAGAATGCATTTTAAGATTAGACTTTGCTAAAGAAAAAAGTGATTTAGTAATTTTACTCAGAATGTCTTGGACTGAAATTGTTTTTTTTTTTCCCTTGACATGCTTTGCCTTATGCTCGGTTTTCCTCTTTTTCTTTCTTAGATTGGATAACAAGTGTTGGGTTGGCCAAAAAGTTCATTTGGATTTTTTTCTGAATGATGGTTTCTTGTAGCTTAGTTGTCTTAACTTCATTTGAAACAATTTTGTTAGATTGTATTGTGACAGCTGTCATATCAGTGTGCATTTAAAAAAACTTATCCAAATTGGTGAATTTTTGTATAACCATTCTAATATTAAAGATGGGAGAAAATAAGCAACATTTCCGGCATATTATTCTTTATTATTTCAAGAAGGGTAAAAACACAACTGAAACGTGAAGAACGATTTTGTGCAGTGTATGGAGGAGGTGCTGTGACTGATCGAATGTATCAGAAGTGGTTTGTGAAGTTCTGTGCTGGAGATCTCTGGCTGGACGATGCTCCATGGTTGAGTAGTTGAAGTTGATAGCGATCAAATTGAGATATTAATTGTGAAAATCAACATTATACCATGCAGGAGGTAGCCGACAAACTAACAACATCCAAGTCAATAAAGTTATTGGTGAAAATGAAACATTGTGTCTTTTATTTTACAGAAAAAAACAAATATTTTTGGCTAACCCACACTAAGTAGCTGATATGTCGGTGTGTTTATTTTCTAGGAACATAGCAAAGGTACACAGTGAGGTTCTCAGAGGTATTATAGCAGAGTTTTTATATCCTGAATGCAGAAAGGAGGCTTCCAGAATACTAACTGATTCATTAAGCCTTATCTAAAAAACCCTTTATAGGGGGCGCTGAGGATGTGTTTGGATTGGCATGTCATAAGATGGTTCATGCTTTTAGGAGAAGGTTATGGTCGGTCCATTCTCAAGCCTTTCACTCAGACTTCGATGCTAGAGGACAGTTCAGCCCCTCAAACAGGTGTTTGGGTGGTTCCTTCTTAACTGCTGCATGCAGTCAGAGCTGGCTCTTACAGGTTAGGAGGACCTCTGTTTTCTCTAAGCGGAGAAATCAAGAGTCAGTGTTAACAGCAGATAGAAACAGAGCAGAGTTCGTTTGGGAAGCTTTTACTGAGACCAGGAAAAGGCTGCAAAGAGGCAGGCTGTGTGGGAAGGGCAGGTGGGGAATGATAACCCGCATGCTTGCAGTGCCCAGGGTGGCACCTGTGTTCATCCAGGGAGCGTTGTGGTGTAACTAGAAGGAGGGCATCCTGGCTCTCGCTGCTTTGACAATGACTTTTGTGTGCAGGTTGGAGAGTAGGCGTCACCCATGTTCAAAGAGCCCAGCATTGTGGACAAATAAGCACGACGGCAGTGGCCACTGTGGGTTGAAGACCACAGGACCTTCTTCATAGAGTCCGTACCTCTGGTTCTCATATGTCACTAGGGAGCTTCCCCTACCTTCCCTTTCTTCCTCAGTGGAAATTGGATTTTCCTCTAGTGAAGCATGAGCATTTCTGACCCTACTGTTACAAAGTGAAATTCATGCCTACGATAAATACACATGTAAAGCAGGCGGTAGAATACCTGAAGGACAAGTAATCAGTAGATTAATTTATTATTCTTAATAAACTATAGTAAGCTCAAGTCCTTTGTAAAGTTAAGATCGAAATACTCCTTTACAAAGTTGTTCTAAGAATGCAAAGAAAATTAGGAATGCCTACCGAGGTGATTAATACGCTGCTGACATATAAAAGGTACTTGATAAAATGGAACTACCCTTAACATATTTATGTGTATTTCTTTTATTATATTTGTTATTTAGGAGCCGATATACAAAGTCCTGGGAGAAAACCCCACAGCAGACTGTGCTGTTAGCTTAGTTTGCTTACTGAATTGTTAGAATGAACATCCAATGAACAAGGTTATGCGAGTTTTCTTTTTCAGCGGGATGGTTAAGATGCGCTTTCTTGTCAAGCTCTCTTTACCTTCTCTTAGTTAGGGTTTCTTGCTTTATCTGTGGGGGAAATGGGTTCTGGGCTCTTTGCTTTTTCTTAATGGCCTTCACGAATATGTCACTAGTATTATACTAATGCCTCACGAAAACACCAAGTCCTTTTTCGTAGTCCAACACCCTGGGCTTCTGTTCCTGTAGGCTGGGTTGATCAGACTCAGATTTGGGTCCTGCCGAGATGAAAGGTTTTTAAATATGTATATGTTTAAATTTTTTTGGTTATAATTGACATACAATATTATATTAGTTTCAGGTAACACAGTTAGATTTTTATGGCTGTTGTGATCACGGGAGGGAAATATCATGGCCCACGTGGTTCCCACTTCCGACCCTTAATTGAACCAATGTTTTTAAGTAGCCAGTACAGAAGTGACATGATAGAATTGAAAAGTCCTGACTTTGGCCATTGATTTGGGATACCCCTTGTGGGTTTCAACTCCTGCTTTTCCAGTTTGGACAGATGGACAGACATCTCTGAGATGGAGATGGTTTTGAGTTGAGGAGGCATGGCCTGGATGGGTGCTCGGCCCTTTTACTATCCTGGTGGGATTTCTTGGCCCACTCCTTCAGTAAACCATATCTCCTCACTTCTCTTCCTTAGCATTTTAATACTGGTTCTAAAGCAAGACAATATGGACATTTTTATTCTTAGAATGTATGGCTGACACATGTCTGCAATTTCCTCTGGATCTATTTCAGTAAGGGCTTCGGTTCCTGAAAAGAGAAATTGAAGATTCAAACAGATCAATTAGCCATTGTTTCAAACATTTATTTTTGGACCCCAAAATGTTTGGCTAATTGTACAGTTGGTTATAGCTGGAGTCACTATTGAATGTATCCTGCATAAATTATGCCATATTCAAAATGTGAAAATTCCCATTTTGGTTGCAGCAATTCAAATGGAAAACTGAAAATCACCAAACAGAAAATTAGCAAATGTTTGTTCTGTCTCAGCTCAAGCAGGTGGTGGTCTTTTCTCCCCCTGAACAAAATTATTCTGGCCTCTTAGCCAGTGCATGGAGCTCTGTTTTACTGCATCCCAGGGGGAAACACGTCATGGCTACCCATGACTTGATCATTTATTTAATCATGAAAGACAGGTGTTTAAATAAGAAAGATAACCACGTCTTCAGACGAGTCACGGGAGACACCAGGGCTTAGGGGGCTCGGCACAGAACCTCAGCCCCACTCAACATTCTGACCATCAGCGACTCTGGGGTGGTGTAGCAGGGGGTGCACGGATACCCGCACCTGCGACTCTGCATGGGGCAGCTGCCCTCCCACCTCAGTGTCACAGTGTGTTCAGCCAGAGGGTATCATGCGAGCTGAGCTAGGGTTACGGACCAAAGGAAACGTCTACATATCAGATCATTGTTGTTTTTTCCTCTTTTACGATGCTTGGTTTTCATCGCATAATAGATACTATTTCAATATAACAGTAACCCCTCCACCCCTTTTTATCCAGAACAGACTGAGCACACCGGAAAATACTAAATTTCTGTTATTGTATTAGGTAGAAAAATAGATAGTTGAGACAAAAAAATAAGAAAATTGAATATTTAGATTTTTATTTGTGTTTTTTTGAAATTCATATTCATTTCAATGAGTTGAATATCCAGACTGTATTTTTCCATGGAAAACTCCGGCCTTATTTGTGGCTGAAATCATCATATCTGTCCAAAGCCTTCCTCAGGTCCTCCTTTACCCCAGGGTAGAAGTACAATTTCTTATACTGAGGTCTCTCAGGATTCAGTTCATTTTTTATGGTGCCTATCACTTCTCACATCTTACTGTAGTTATTTATATATACTGTAAATACATTATTTATATGCTATACGACAGGATGCTTACTCAGAGAGGCTAACTTGTTGATAAATAGTGAGCCCAAACTCACATCTTCAAGTTTTCTTGGTTTCTAATGCTCTACTTTTGTTGTTTTCTTTTGGTGGTTCTGCATCCTGGTGTTATATTAGAACCACCCTAAATTCTTATCCAAATTACCAACCTGTTGACCCAATGTGGAACCAAGTATGTCAGTAGCCCAGGAAATTAATTCTTCCCCCTTCTCTCCCTCCCTCTTTTTCTTTGTCTTCCTCCCTTTTTCAATGCTCAAGGCCTCCTCCCTCTGTCTCCTGTGCAGCCGGAGTGAGAACAGCTGTCTTACACCATACTGTCTCCTACTTCAGCTCTTTCCCTTCTTTGTTCTTTGACTGACGTTCAGCCTTGCACCTTTTCCATCAGCTTTTTAGATCAACCGAGGATGATAGCCAGCAAATAATCCAATTGAAGCCACTAGCAATATTGGGTCCCATCTGATAGAAGGTCTTCTGAGTAAATAATTTTCAAGTCTTTTGTTCCCTTATTACTTGTAGAAACCAAAAGTAGAGTAACAAACCATATTTCTGTATAGTGGAAAAAAAATATTGGATGGAGAATTAATTAGGCTGCACACTCATAACAATTGTCAGTGGTCTATACTGACCCTGGTAGACGCACCTGAGGGCTCTATTCCCTCAGCATCCTGTCTGGTGGTTGACAATTAATAAAACTAATCATAACAATCATTGCTATTACAGAGATTGTCTTATCTGCTGACTGTATTTCTAATAAAAGGGTTAAGAACTATGTCACTGAGCAGCAACATCAACAAAATTGTTTATCTCTGAGTAGGTGGAAAGTGGGTATTGGACTAGGTTCTCTCTCAGCATCCTAAGCCTTTTGTGTTTTTAATATATCCTGTTTCTAACTTCTAGAATCGATATATTGTAGAAATGCCTTTGGGATGAGCGGTGCTAAGCGACAAAATTATTACTTTATCCTGTGCCCAAGCCATGTTATCTCTGGATATCCCAAGCATGGTCATTTTGTGAACACAATAACATATTTTATATATTGTATTAGTATAAATTTAATATAAGTTATAATTTTTATACTTTTATGAGAACATTTTATATTTTATGTCTATCCTAGCAAAGTAATCCTAAATTCATAAGGGGTGTAAGAAGCAGTACATATATTTACATTTACCCAAACCTTCATATAAAAGACTACCTTCTTTTCCATCTCTTAAAAATTTTCAGAAATTCCTTCTCTTAAAGTGTGGCTTCCTCAGCTATATGTGTAATTCAAATCAATCCATGTTAACTGAAAATACCAGAATTCCAGGTAGAGTGGTGTGGTGTGCTTGAGTCCTCAGACGTGGTGACGATGGAAATAGAAGGAACTGTAGAAGAAGCATATGGTTGAAAACACAGGTCTTGGAATCACAAGTGAGAATTAAATCCTGGTCCATTAGTAAACTGTCATGTGATCTCAGACAATTGGCTTGGTTTCTTTGAATGTCAAACGTTTAAAATAGGGGCAATAATGCTCAAACAAAAGGGTCATCATAAATATGAAATATGTGGAAAACATTTAGTACAATGCTCAGCATGTAGGAAGTGCCCAACAAATGTTAACTTTTTCATTTTATGGATGACATTATGGAAAATAAGAGGGTAATTACCTGCTTGAGATCACACAACAAGCCAGTGGCATGGGGTCAAAGCTTCTTCCATTCTGTACTGATACACGCTGAGGCAGTTTCACTGTCTTAAGTCAGGCACTGCCCCGAACTCCCGAGGCTATGCAGAGAGTCCTGCCTTGAAATGAGACAGAGCTTTCCTCCTGCTTGTGTATTGGGGTTTATGGGTGTGCGTGAATGTGTTTAGGTACCCATGACTCTTCACCCCTCCTCGGAGGAGGCAGGGGCCTTTGTTTTTCATGGAATTAAAGTCCCGTTTAAAGAAAAGAACACATAGTCAGACAACTTTAGACTTGGCCCTTTCTTATCATTCGAATTCGGAGGCTTGATAAATGCTTTTGGTGTGGATCTTGCAGAAGCCTGTGTCAGGGTCTGAGAGACTTATGGGAAGACTTATGGGACTTCTTCCTGTAGAGCAGGTCAGCAGTTCTTGAACTTGACTATGGCATGCAGTCACAAAGTGCTCGTTAAATCACACGTCACTGGGCCCCACCCCAGATTTTCTTCTGATTTGACAGCTCTACAGCAAAACCGTGGACTTTGCTTTTCTGGTAAGTCCCCAAGTGTGCTGATACTGTGTGGTTGGTGACCAGCCTTTCAGAACTGCTGCTTGGATCTTCACCCAGGAGTGCCCTCCAGACTGACATTGGGCAAGATTGAGTGTCTTCAGAATGAGTTCAACTGTCCAGAGAGTGCCAGCACAGTAGGAGAAATACTTCTTTACAGATGGGTCCTCTACTAGGATAAATCATGTGATGATTTACTCTCTGTCACTAGTGACGCCTTCGTTGAAGACAGAAGAGTTATTTATCAGATGTAGGAAATTCAAATCCCATTTTCAAAGGATAGATTTTCTTTAGACAGATGGGAAGAATATACACTGAGCTTTCTGGGCTCAAATTGTGGTCTACAATTTATTTGCTTCAAAACCTTGAGCAAAGTTAGTTTATTCCTCTAAGCTCAACTACAATATGGAGATATTCATACCTGACTTGAAAGGCTGTTGTGAGGGCTTAACGTAGTGCTTGGCTGAGATTAGGAAATGAGTAAAAAATAGATGTTTATGTTATTGTTGAAAAAGCGGTCACTTTCCTGTTGTTTGACTAGAATGCTGAATCTGAGAATACGATTTCATAAATGTCTCTAGGCTAAACCTCCAAAATATCATTTCCCTTCAGTCTACCATTGCAAATAAAATTTGTGACTCAACATAAAAATCTTGACTGATCTAATGTCAAGTTAAATAAGATGAACGGTCCTACCCTTCATTCAGGTCGATGCGCACACACTGTAGGCCAGTGGGTCTGAGGGTTAATTCCATGGAAAAGGGTTTTTTTATCATTCAAAGATATGAAAACCACATGTTGACCAATTGTTGACATTTTTACAAAATTAAACAAATTTTTAAATGGCATAGAATTTGATGAACATAATTTATAGGATCATATACAAAACATTTTCTATAGTTTATGGACAATTTATGGAATTTTCAAGAACACCTTTGCCTGTGTAATGTTGTTTTCTGCTATGGTGATTTCAGTGCCTAGTGACCATGTAAAAGGTGAGTCTGCCCAACTTTACTGACTCGATATTTTGCCATTTAAAACTGTTTTTCATGAGTTGATGGCAAATTTGTGTAGGTAACTTTCTTGATTGGATGAATGCTCAAGTGACTTAAATGGTCAGTCTCGTCTTTGATTTCTAAGACTTTATGATTCTTGGAGTAGTGTCAGGGTCAGTGCCAAGGAACAACTTTGAACTTAATTTTTTATTCTTAATTAGGTAGCCCCTTGTGAATGATTATAACTCCATTGATTCATGGATTCTCTTTGACAGCCAGAAACGTGACTCTACTCTCAAGGAAAGTTATCTTTGGACTGAATGGGTTGCAGTAATAGTCATGGCATTAAGGTTGGAAAAGGTAACCATAGTAAGTGACCACCCTGATTAACCTCTAGAGGGAGTTGAAAAGGTCACTTCTCTCTTCACTCCCTTCATTCAAAGATGAGCAAGCATTGAAGTTAAGAACAATCTAACAATAGCCAGAGGGGAGTGGGGAGGGGACAGTGGGGAGAGGGGATTACAGGAACTACTATAAAGGACACAGGGACAAAATCAAGGGGGGAGGGTGGAGGTGGGGGAGGGAGGTATTTTCGGGTTGGGTGGAGGGATGGGGAGAAAATGCAGACAACTGTAATTGAATAAGAATAAAAATTAAAAATGATCAAGTTGTGAGTTAAGGAATAAAAAAGCATTCTCGGGGTCACATGATTGAATTTGAGGTTCAAGAGAATAGCCTAAGTGGAGGAACAAAAGGATTTTATCTAAAACATGAATGTGGCTTTTTCTTCTCTTTCACAAGTTTTCTGTAGTTGGTGGTTTCGTATTTCTCCAGTAGGACAGAACAGACAATGAGTCTCTTCAGATCTGGTTCAGGCCTTCTCTGATTTTTTATTTAGGTTAGTGTGTGCACTCCTTCAAATATCTTAGTGCTGAGAGCCGGGAAGGCCAAACCAGTGTGTGATTCTAGAGGAAAGAGGCCAAGGAGAAGACTGCCTGACTTAGCTAGAATATCCAACATGGGGCACAACATGCGATCAGCTGAACAGAAGGCCAACTTGTGATTTGGGGCCAAGGCTCATCTGATGATCATGGACATCTGTTTGGGTATGTACCACTATAGAAGCTGCTGTAGTTGAACTGGGGATTTCACGGCCCAATAATGTCCTCCAGTCTCTCTGTCTTAGAAGTAGGGCCCGTCAATAAAAGTGTCACCTCACTGTTACACGGTGCATTGGGCAACATAAAAAAGTGTTTTAAAATATGTTTAAATGACTTGTAAAATATTTGAATTTATGTATAATGCTTATAACTGCATAGTAAAATTTTGGAAGGCTAAATAAGAAACTGCTGATAATTGTCACTCAGTCACTTTTGTTCTGATTACTCCTGGGCCCTGGAACAGAGGAAAGGCTTGTTGCTCATTACATCCTTGTGTGTGTGTCTGTGTGTGTGCATATATGGTTCTTCTATTTCCAGTAAATGTTGTACACTGATATGGTCATGGGGGTTATTTCTAGGTTGTAGGATTAGAAGTGATTTATTTCTCCCTCACTCCTTTTATTTTTTCTCTATTTCCTGATTTTTTGCAATGATTATCTATTACTTTAAAACCAAGCAAAAATAATTGAGATTCATCTTTTGATCCCCCAAACAACCCTATATTGTGAATGATATTAACCTGTGTTTCAGTTTCTATTAGGATTAAATAATTTGTCTAAGATCTTATCCAGCAAAACTGGGACTGAAACCTGGTTATATGACTTATTGCATCGTGCCCCAACTCCTAATTTGTGATAAGGAGAGCAAAAATTAAGTCTTTTAAATGTGCACTCTTCCCAGGGACCCCCTCAGTCACTGTAGCATTCCATGATGTTTTCTTCTAATGCCTCCTCAAGATGAGTCTGTTTGAACTTTGTGACGCCTATGAGTAAAAAGTTTTGTGGAAAGAGCCTGAAAGAAGGGGGATCATGCACCACAGGTACTACCAAAGGTGTGACCTTCTCTTATCTATCTTATTCAAGGAATTACATTCTTTATCTTTTAAAGCTGTGTTTCTCTGGGTATATTCATAGGGATAAGGATGAGTGATTAGAATTCAGCCCCTACTCTCTGCAGAAAGGCAATGTACCTGTGGCACTAGCTCAGACATAACTTCTTCTAACTCATTCGAAGGGCACTGAGAGAAAGCAAAGCAGTTTACTATTCCCCTGCGGCCTCCCTGCTGCTAGTCAAGGTGGCTTTATAGTCTCATATTGACTGAGCTGCTTCCCACAAGGATTTACCAGAGTTTTCTAGAGAGGCCACTGTGAGGCTGAGGTGAAGGTAAAGCTCAAGACCCAGAATTAAATTTCTTTCTTAAAATATATATATATATTATATATATATATATTTATATAAATAAATATATAAAATATATTTATATATTTTATATATTTATTTATATAAATATATAAATATATTTATTTATTTATTTATTTTATTTTTTTTTAATTTTTTTTTTCTGAAAGAGGGGAAGGGAGGGAGGAAGAGAGGGAGAAAAACAATGATCAGTTGCCTCTTGTTCATGCCCCGACTGGGGACCAAACCCACAACCTAGGCATGTGCTCTGACCAGGAATCGAACCGGTGACATCTTTCTTTGCAGGAGTAAGCCACACTCGTCAGGACCCAGAATTGAATTTCTGCTGGTGGATGGATGTAGCTAATCAGACAGGAATGGCTAAAACTTAGGATAAGTGCCACCACTGCTGTCCACGTGGCTGGGACAGTCACTGCTAATTGATTTCTTGGCTGAGCTTGCATATAGTCTCAGCACCCTTGTCACATCACTGCAGGAAGTTACAAGCAATTGACCAGTCTTGTTAAGCAGCGAGTTGAAACCTGTGTGCCGCCCCTGAGAATAAATCGGGCACGGGAGAGGAAAGCGCTGGGCTCAGCAGTCGGTGTGCGCGTGGTGGGAGTGCTCCTGCCCACCCCCGACTTCTTTAAAGTTTCAAGTGTGCGACAATTCTAGTCACTTTTCATGGATTATGCTCCCGTTTCTTCCGATGCCACTCACTCGTCTCAGAAGGAACCGAGCAGAACACATCATTCCACAAGTGACCTGGCTGGGGCAGAGGTGAGAGAGCAGGGCTCTTGTCCATCATTCCCAGAAGTGTCTGTATCTACTGATGCAGAGAGGGTTACCACCTCCTGTTACCGGGGTCTTTGTCTACTTCCTGCTATGGAAGAGTGGTTAGAATTGGGAGAAAATATTTTGAATCCACATGGAGGGTTGTACACTTATCCATATTAAATTTTAGTGTAAGATTTGATCCATTGCTCAACATTTGGTAGTCACTTGAAAGAATTCTGGTAAAAACATGGTTTCTCTTCCTCAAAGCTTTTCTCGCCCACAGGTTTGAGAACAGTGTCCTCTGTCTTCATGTATAAGAAACCCCTGCTACTTAGTGTCTCTGCGTGTCTGCACGAGAGTAGAGTGCGGTGGACCCTCTCCTTCTCTGAGTGATTGTCATCTGTTCTTCAGGTTCAGCTGCTGTCTCTTCCCTGGAAAGACTTTTTAACCCCCAACTTAGTTGTTTTTCCCAGAGATGGGGCCTTAATAACTCAGGTAAATCATATGTGAATTGAAGGATTAAGCCTGAGATTCTATCTAAAGTCTCATGATGCTACACTGGGTAATTTGCAAACATATTCGATACATTTATTACTCTCTCCATTTGGTTCAAGGTGTCATTTCGGCTTGTCAAAAACTTTTCCTTCCAAATCACTGTGAAAAGCATAGAACTGGTCTTATTTAAAAAACAAAACAAAATTTTTAAAGAGACCCTGTCGTGAGTACTAGGACACTTTATTAAGTCCAAAGCAGGTTATATCATAACTGAAAGCAGAGAGTTGTTTGTGGAAATTATTTGCCACTTATAGCAAATTGAACCCCATTTATTCTTTACCACCCTCCTTCCTTTTTGCCTTCATTGACCTTGGTGGCTGTTAAATAATTTGATATATATAAATTCAGCTCAGCTCCTAAATCAAGATCGAGATCAGTACTTGTCTACCCAGGGGATGTGTGAACCATCATTGAGGATGCAGACAGCAAAACAGCAATCTGAGCTGCAGAGAGTAGGTTGGGAAAGAATAACGTACAGTTGTGTTTTTGCTGCTGGCTTTACACTAAATCACACTGGGTCCCTTCATTTGTTAGACACGCTTTCAGACTGGGATCAGAACAAGTTAGCCAGGGTAGTTTTTTCCTGAAAATAACATTTAATTTGTATACATGTAGGGCCAAGAAAAAGAGTCACCTGCTTAGATTTAAATGCCTTATCTGTATTTGGACTGCATTTGGACCACAGAGGAAAGCAGGCAGGGTCAGGTGTGAAAGTGTGACTTGTGGCAGTTGGGGAGGAGAATAAAAGTCTCTTTTTTCTCTTTCATTTTCAGCCTCAATCAATACCCTGCTTGTAACTGCACCAAGGGACTCAGGAGCAGAAAATCCAATACAAATGCATTAAAACCTTTTAAATTTGACACAGTGCAAAGGTGGAAGTGTTCTGGACATTGAATTTTTTTGAATTATTACAATCATTCCAAATCACCTGGAGTGGAAGAGTTTGTGTCAATCTAGCATTGCCCATTGTCTCCTCAAAATTTTAGTGTTTTTTTAAAAAAAGTTGGTATCTTATGATTTGATTGAAATTATCAACAATAATAATGTTGCTTTAGAAGTTCTATGGGCCTTTAAGATAGATGGCATAGAACTTGAAAATCAACTAGATAAATATTACCTATTTTAAAAATGAGGAGTTTGAGGTTTAGGCAGATAATGGCCGAGCTGGGACCAGCAAAAGCTCTATTGGACCTCAGTGCACATCAAGCCTCAGGGTAAATCATTTTCAGTCTCCTTTTCAATGGGACCATGCTTGTGTGAGGTCATCAGCTGTATGTCATTGTTGCCATGGATATTTCACAATTAGAGAAGTGGGAGCTCGGGAAGCCTGGGTAACCTGTCCTAAGCAGGAAATGGTTGCTCTCACAGGTTCAGACTTTCTTGATTCATGGGTCTATTTGAATTGCATTTTTTTTAGACAAAAAGCCTCATAGGTTAAGAAAGCTTAAAAAAAAAAAAGAAAGAAAAAATAGGCTTGCAAAGATGAAACAGAGTGACCATTTCGCTTTTGTGATATCAAGGTTACTTTTAAATGTTTAGACAAAATTCATTAATTGTGAACAATCAGATGTGTTTTTCCTTTGACATATATGTTGGTGTCATTTCTTCCCCTTTGGTAATGTTGGTTGTTAGTCTCCGACCCAGTGTAAATGTGAGTAAAGGAGATCACTTGCCACCCATAGGATTAACAGGACATTTTTCAATCATCAATTCTTTTTAATATTTCCTCTCTCTCTCCCTGACTTTTACTCTGCCAGATCCTGTGATATATAATACCAACTTCCCTATATGTTAAGATATTGTTTTTCTTTGGCCTAATTCGAGAATCAAGTCCATAATCTGAGCATTAGCAGCACTACCTACCGACAGGCTAAGCCATCTTCCTGGTCTTCCTTCTCCATTTTCAACCTTGAGTGAGCATTCCTGGTCTGAGGTTGCCGATCAGAAAGAATGGTTGAAGTGTCGGGACAGACAGAACAAGCCAAAGGAGATGCACAGCCACATACTCTGTTAGTCCTGGCTTCGGAGATTAAAGGGGAGGCTGCTAAGAGCAGACCCACTGCTCCGTTGGCTGCTCCAGTCGTGGGCAGAGCACGTGGCAGATCAGGGAACTTGTTCCTCTGTGGTGGCAGTCTCCACCTCCCCTACTTTGCTCTCCTGTAGACTTTAGTGCCACGAAACAGTTTTCCTAACCCTGGGGAACTGCCTTAGTCCCCGCTGAAGCTAGAATCCCAAGGAAGGAAAGGCTCAAACTGAGCTGTGTAGGACCCCTCACAGCGTGGCATCCGCACCTCTGTGCTGTCCTCTTTATTATTGAAAGTAAGAGTGCTTCTGTGTTGAAGTAAGTGCAGGGAGCTGTTGAGAAGTAGGCTTCTGTCGAACTCGCATTGTAGCATTCTGTCGATTCCAGGCCAGTGGCTCAGTGGAGCTTTCTAAGGACACAGCCACATCTTCCACCTGGATTTGGAAAATCATGCTGCCTTCTTTCTAATTCTTTTATCAGCCATCCACACTTTTGTAATTGAAATTGTAACTGAAGATTATTTTGTTGACGTGAAAAGCAAAGTGGAGAGCTCTGCCATCCCGGAGTCGGTTTGAGAGCTCCACGGACGGACTAGACACAGTGAAAACGGTCTCCCTTTAGAAGATGACAACCTTCTGTGGTGTGTATGTGTACGCATGTGTGGAAAATTACCCTGTAAATTCTTCGCTGGCAATTTTCAGGACAAGAAAGAGTCATTTTGTAGGAAAATGAGTGAAGTTCTTGTGCAAAGTTATCTTTTAAATGTCAGGGTTTAAAAAATATTGGAGATAAAGATACAGATTGAGGGAAGGAGAAACTTAGGAAATTTATAAAGCATGCAGGATGTTGAAATAGTTTTATCACACGTCAGGATTTTGTTTCCCAAAGTTTTGATGTTGGTGGTCTGCCTGTGGATGTAAGGACTACTGTCATTCCCTAACAGACTGGGACACATGCTATTTACTGAAATTCATCTTAAGGATGCCCTTAGGGTCACAAGCAGCAGTTCTTTTAGATTATATTTGGAAATAGATCAACTAATCCCTACTTATTCTCCAGGTGGGCATGGGCTCACACACACACATGCATGTTTTGCCCATCTCAAGCAAACATTTGAAGGACAATATGACCTTGCAAATGAATAAAAAGAAAATTATAGAACTTGCAAATGTGTTATTTATTTATTTATTTTTAACTTTTTAAAATTGTTGTTCAAGTACAGTTTCTGCCTTTCCCTCCCACCCCTCCCCACCACCCCAACCCTCCTCACCTCCCTCCCCTGTTTCCACCCCCCTCGTTATTGTCCATGTGTCCTTTATAATTGCTTATTGATTCTATCAAGAAACAAGACTGAGCAATAGATAGTGTTCCTCAGAATATGTTGTCACTTAATTCTTTTCTGTAATTATTCATTTCACAACTAAAAAACCCAACAAACTCCAGCGGTGTCACCTCAGCATTGAACAAATACAATGAAATCTTTTCATAGAGAAGATCTGTGATCCATAGTAGTAGCTATTGCCCATATTTAGTGATAAGTGTATTATTTAGTATTTATTAACACCATAATAGCAGAGTGCTATAAAATGAATTCTTTTATCCAGATCTACCTGCCTTAAAGTAGGCAGAGAAAAAAGGCAAATACCTTCTTCGGAAAATGCTGAGGTAGTTTTGCAAAGTTCAGTGGCACAGTTGATTCTGTCCATGTTGGAAGTATCTTGAGAACGAAGTACCTTGAAGGGAAGGATGCATTTTTAGGAAATAATGAATCTTAGGTTTGTATGATGAGGTAAAAACAGGCATCAGAGTCAGACAGCAGGGGTTTGAATGTATTGACGTATAACTTCTGGGGATCCGTAGGTGCAGAGTAAGCAGAATTCTTGATATTGCAAAGCTTCTGAGTAACTCTTATTCACTACTTAGTTTGACACGTGCATCCAGGGGGTGTTTCTCAGCTCCTGCCTCGATGCACAGGGTGATACAGCCTCCGCCCCGCCCACAAATACTTCATACCTTGGCCCAGCACAATATAGGAAGAACTGATTTTATATTATCAGAGACTCCTAAATACATCTCAGATTCCTTTTCTGGTCCCAGCTCAGAATCACATTTCCAATCTTGATAAGACTAACTTTTTCTCTTCTAAGGCTCTGTGGTAGAGATATCCCGTAGTCCTGATTTACCATCTTCTCTAACTCTCGCTACTCTTTCCAGCTAGCAAATACACACACACACACACACACACGAATATTATTCAGCCTTAGAAAGAAAGGAAATTTTGACACATGCTATAACATGGGTGAACCTTGAAGACATTATGTTAAGTGAAGTAAGCCAGTCACAAAGGACAAATATTACGATATGATTCCACCGACATGAGGCATTTAGAGTAGTGAAATTTATAGAGACAGAGAGAGACAGGCATTTTCCAGGGGCTGGGGGGAAGTGGGAAATGTCAAGTAATTATTTAAGGGTACAGGATTTTGGTTTGGGATGATGAGAAGGTCCTGGAGATGGTTGTGACGGTTGCCCAACAGTGTGGATGTACTTAGTCCCACTGCGCTGTACACTTAAAATGGGAATTTTTTGTTTTTTATATTTTACCGCATTTCAAAAGTGATAAAGTGCTAAAAAGTGCAATAAAGAGATAAAGTGCTGTGGGGACAAATGAGACACTAATTTTGACTAAGGGTGTGAACCATAGTTACTAGAGGAGGCATTGTTCGAAGAGAATTTTGAAAGATTGCTGGTGTTTTTGATCAGTATAACTGGAGTCCAGAGCTCACAAACCTGAATGTAATTGTTCAATGGCTTGATCAGTATAAGGTGAAAGTAGGCCACATTCGTTTGTGTTCAACTAATATTTACTGAGCACCTACAAAGTACCTGGCACGGTGCTAGACATTGCAGGTTCTGTAGAGAACAAAACAGCCCCAAATCTCCACCATATATATGAATTGCATTCTGTTGTGTGGTGTGAGGGATTTAGTGGGAAGTAAGCTTGGTATAAAGGGGACATGTGGGAGATGACTTTGAATGCAAGCTTCAATAATTTGAACTTCAGGGAAACACTATGACCTTATATGTGGCTATAGTATAAAATATGAGTTGGCCAGATGAGCCAAGATCAGAGGAAGACCAGTTAGAAATGACCAAATTATACCTAGTGAGAAAGCAATAAAGGCTTGGAGTATGGAAATGGCAGTGGAGGGTGGAATGAAGAGACTTGAAAGATGGAATCAAACAGATATGTCAAGTGGATAGAAAGGGTGGAGTCAAGTGAAAATGACTGATTTTTTTTTTTAGCTTGAATACCTGGGAAGAATTAAGAATCTAACCTTTAAGTATAACTTTTTTAATTTTAGAAGACCAAAAAGATCCTGAAAGAAGTCATTTATAACAATTGACAAAGAGAAAGCACTGTGAAATTCTTTCTGTAAAGTTTAGCATAAGCTATAAATGAAGATGCCTTCCAGAACTTGGTTATGGGGTTCTATCATTAAACTAAAAGGTTATTTCTTTGACCACATATCTTATTAATTCTCTCATTACACATTATATTTGAAGTGTCTTGAGAGTTTAAGTAGAAGGTTGTATTTGATGAAGATAATTTTATGTCATTTGTGGTATTTGGTGACTGATTCAACCAGTATAGTAAGATCTTATTCTCCCCAAGATGACAGATCAATCCAGGAATTATGTCTGAGTCTTGTGTGATAATTAGGTAATTTCTTTAATTCAGCTCTGGGAAGATGCTTTAGATAAGTGAATAGTAAACTCAGATCAGCTCTGTTTATGATATCACACAGGGTACTTGCTTAATGAGTTAACAGCTATGCTGAACAATTAAGTCCTTTTAAAGAAGTCATGTACGATGAATTTTAATATACTTTTATAATTGCTTTTCAACTATTAGGGAAAATGCTGATTAAAGTTTACATTATGGTTTCTGGTAGAGAGGGGTAGAAATTAAACATATACTTATAAGTATTTTAATTTTATAAACCACATATCAGCAATCAGTTTGAGCAATAGAATAACTATGGCCTCTACTACTTATTCCAAGGACATTTTATTTATTAGCTTTATGACCTTGAGCTTGTTTCTTAATGAGCCTGAGCTTTATTTTTCTCATTATAAAAGTCAAGGCAAAAAAGTGTGCCAAGTTTATAGGGTTGTTGAACAGATTAAATATGACAGTGGAGTTAGGCACTCAAGACTGTGCATGGCCCTTAAAGGGGGTCAGCAACTGTAAGTTATTATTAATAACAACACTGAGATCCAAACAGTATGAATCTTGTTGATCCTTACAGTCTCATGCCAGAGTTCTTTTCTAGAAAACAGATCCCAGTCTACAAACTAAAGAAGGGCTTATTCCTTTCCCTTTCTGTAAATTTTGTGTTTCTCTTTGACCCCTCCTCATCCTCACCCGCAGCCATGCGATATGCATATTTCAGCCCCACGTTCTTCCCTTTGACCTTTTCTCAATAAGATAATTATATTCTTTGACATTAGCCTTGGGTGTATGCTGAAACTTTGTCTGAAATGAAAGCTTGATTGCAACCATTATCAATATCAGGCTGTAAGTCACTTTTGAACAATTATACACCCAGGAGCCCAATTGATTACTTTTCAGGATTGCTGAGGCTTATCAAAAAGCCATGACTGAGTGGAAACCACTCTTGATTTACCCAAATGTCAGGTGGGAGGGAATGAGTGGCACCTCAGGTTGAAGGTATTTTTGTTCCCATGCTCCAGATTCAAGTCTGTCTTTCCTGCATCAGGCAAGGGTATGTTTCTCTGAGGCATCAGGATAGAATTCTGTCTTGTGGTGGATGTCAAAGAATCATTCATCGTGAGAGCAGGGAAGAGGAATCTTTGGGATCATTCATTGTCCCTGACATTCGACTTTTCTGTGAACGTTCCATGAGGCAAGGGGTGGCTGAGGAGCTGGGCTCTCACTTCTTGCTTTTACTCTCCACTTTTTCTGTTTTCTATATTGAAACTCTGCATAAGGGTTTTTTAAAAACCAAAAAGGCTAGCAGCTAAATGAAATGTTACAAAATCATTAGTTACTCAGTGTTTTTCAGTTAAGACAATTGAGGCCAGAGAGATAGTTAGCTGTTTTTTAAAAAATTATGTGACAAATATTAATTGAGCATCTTCTGAATGCCAGACCTTGGTCTAGCTCCTGGGAATACAGTGACACTCAGAATAGAACAGTTGGCTCTTGGAGATATTGGTGACCTTGCCTGCCCACCTTGGAAAGCACGATGTTTTAAAACCATACATATTTTGTAAAATATAAAACATGTCTTTCTGGTCACACTATTGTCACCTTTCTTAGGAATATAAATTAAGGGAGGGACTTCTGGTCAAGATGGCAACATAGGTAAACATGGATCACTTCCTCGCACAACCACATCAAAATTACAGCTAAAATATAGAACAGCCATCACTCAGAGCCATCAGAAATCAAGTTGAATGGAAGTCTGACAACTACAGAATTAAAGAAATGAATCCATGCAGACTGGTAGGAGGAGCAGAGATGCTGACCCATATCTATGTGTGGTGGATAAAAATTTAGGAGTTATATATTGGGAGCGAGGAGTCCCAGCTCAGGGTTCCAGACAGGAAATAAGTCTCCGTAACTTCTGGCTGCAAAAATCAGTGGTGACAGAATTGATGGAAGAAATTTCTGGAATCACAAGTTGTTCCTCTTAAAAAACCCACACACAGACTTACTCAAACTCACTCCCTGTGAGATCCAGCACTGGGGTAGCAGCTTGAAAGATACCACTGTCACACAGGGAGGAACTGAAGTGTCTGGCATCAAGGCAAGAGGATAGCTTTCTACCAGATAGAGAGGTGAGCAGAGGCCACTGTCCTTTTTCTGAAACCTCCTCCCACAGAGCCACAGAGCCAGAAGGGGGTGCCAAATCTGAGACTCCATCGACCTGGCTACACTCTTTGCCCTGCCCTGGAGATTCACTGAGGCTCCATCTCACTCAACTTACAGGCCCAACCAAGCTGTTAACAGAGAGTTTTCTAGCCCAAGCTGTTAACAGTGGCTTTTCCATATGAATGGCTTTTCTTGGCTCATGCTTCACATTTCCCAAATCCTCTCAAATAAGAAATAGCTGGCCTTAGTGAGCTCCTAGCCTCTGTACCTCTTGCTAAGTGGCTCCAGGCCCAGAACTAGCAGCAGCCAGCCTAGGTTCACAGCTTGGCTTTGCCTGGGGATCTCCAAGCCCAGCACAAGTAGCAGCTATCTCAGATTACTTTATAGCCTGGGCAGGGTAGCCACAGGCAAAACACAGATGGGGACCGACCTTGGCCTGTACCACCCAGGAAACCCCAGGACCAGTGCATCCAGTGGACACCTACAGACCATGTTGGAGCACCACCACCCTGCCCCTGCACAGCTGATCAACTACGGAAGGTGGAGGTTGGTGGTCAGTGGTCACAGCCAATCCTCGCAGCTCACTGGCCTGGGTAAATCCCACCCATTGACCTGCCAACAGCAATCACGACTCAACTACAAGAGGAGGGTGTACTTACCCTACACAAAGGATGCATCTCAAGTACCCAGCTTGGGTGATAGGGGAGGTTGTGCCACTGGACCCTCAGGACACCTACTACATTAGGCTACACTACCTTAGACACAGAGCCAAAGCAGCTGTACCTAATACATAGAAACAAACACAGGGAGGCTGCCACAATGATGAGACAAAGAAACATGGCCTAAATGAAAGAACAGGCCAAAACTCCATAAAAAGAGCTAAATGAAATAGAGATAAGCAATCTGTGTGATGCAGAGTTCAATGCACTGATTATAAGGATGTTCAAGGAACTTAGTGAGGACCTCAATAGCATAAAAAAGATCCAGTCAGCAATGAAGTGTTCACTAATTGAAATAAAGAGCAATTTACAGCAAAACAGTAGAGTGGATGTAGCTGAGAATCAAATCAATAATTTGGAACATAAGGAAGAAAAAAACCTAACAGAAGAAAAAAGAACCCTCCAAAATGAGGATAGTGTACGCTGCCTCTGGGACAACTTCAAGCTTTCCAACATTTGCATCATAGGGGTGCCAGAAGGAGAAGAGAAAGAGCAAGAAATTGGAAATCTATTTGAAAAAATAATGAAAGAAAACATCCCTAATTTGGTGAAGGAAATAAACATGTAAGTCCAGGAAGCACAGAGGATCCCAAATGAGATGGATGCAAAGAGGCCCACTCTAAGATACATCATAATTAAAATGCCAAAGGTTAAAGGTACAGAAACAATCTTAAAAGCAGCAAGAGAAAAGCAGTTAGTTATTTACAGGGAAGTTCCCATAAGACTGTCAGCTGACTTCTCAGAAGAAACTTTTCAGGCTAGAAGGGATTGGCAAGAAATATTCAAAGTCATGAAAAGCAGGGACCTACAGCCAAAATTGCTCTTCCCAGCAAAGCTATCATTTAGAATCAAAGGGCAGATAAGAGCTTCCTAGATAAAAAACTAAAGGAGTTCATGATCACCAAACCATTATTATATGAAATTTTAAAAGGGATTTATTTAAAGAAAAAGAGGATCAAAACTATGAACAATAAATGACAATAAATACATGCCTATTAACAATTGAATCTAAAATACAAACTAAACAAACAAAAGAAAAGAGACAGAATCATGGATACGGAGAGGGTTTCGATGGTTGCCAAATAGAAGGGGGTTGTGGGGGAATGGGTGAAGAGGTGAGGGAGTTAAGAAGTACAAATAGGTAGTTACAGAATAGCCATGGGGATGTAAAGTGCAATATAGGAAATAGAGTAACCAAAGAACTTATACACATGACCCATGGACATGAACAATGGTGGGGGAATTGCCTGAGGGAGTGGGCAGTGCAGGGTGGAGGCGGGCAAAGGGGAAAAATTAGGGAAACTTTAATAGCATAATCACTAAAATATTTTAATAACATAAATTAAAAATTAATTTGATCAAGGCTTACCAGATTTTCTGGTTTTTGTTTGCTTTGCCCTACTCCTTTAGCTTCTCAGGGAAGGGGTTGGCAAGGAGAGGTAGTGCTAAATAATTGTAAAGGTTTTGGTGGGTGTGGGTAATTTGAATTTTATTATTATTATTTTAGATAATTAGGATTTACTTTTTTACTTAGATATGTTTATTTTTTAATTAAAAGTTCATGAGCTGTTACTCAAAGCCAATATAGCATACTTCATTTTTAATTGAGTAAAGCAGGTCCCTATAAGAGTCCCGTTTCATTTTTTAACATTTATTTGGATGTAATTTTTATTAAAGTATAGTTGACATGCAATATTATATTAGTTTCAGGTATACAATATAGTGATTTGACATTTATATTCCTTATGATGTGATCGCCACAATAAATCTAGTAACCATCTGTCACCATACAAAGTTATTACAATAATATTGACCATTTTCCCTATGCTGTATATTACATGCCTGTGACATTTAAAAAAATATTGGCAGGAGGATTTGATTTAGTAGAGCTTGAGGCAGCCTTGTGGGGAAGAGATTAAGGTTATGATGGACCTAACCCTAGGGAGGATTCTCAATGCCAAACTAATCTTGATGATACTACATAATTTAAAGTTCATTATTGAAAGTTAACAGGCACAGATAGGGACACCTCTTTAATTACTCCATAACCACTAATGTGATTGAGCACTGCGCTGCAAGGTTTTGATGAAATCCTCGGGTAGGTGTGGATACGGGGCATTCCTGTGCCCCTTGCATGCTGTTGCTTTTCTTTTATCATCGCGGTCCCAGGAGCTCTCTTCTTTGTCCTTGTTCCGTACCTTCCCCAGATTAGTGCGATCTTCTCGGGCCTGGTCATTTTATTTTTGATGGAGCAGTTCATCTGGTTGCAGAAGGTTCTCAGTATCTCTTTGTAATTATTCAGATTTGGATTTAAAAATATGACATGTTTGTTAACTGACCCCATTTGCTTTCTGCTCCCGTTCTACGTGATGTCAGGTCTCTAAGGATGCAGCCTTCAGTTAAGTTAGTGCTCTTTCTGCAGCGGACTCGGAAGGTCTGGGACCAGAAGGGCAAGAGGTGAGTAGAGAGAAGAAGGGAAGAGGGAAATGAACAGATAATCATTCTAGACCGTCTTGGCTTTGGGGAAGCAGAAAGAAAGCTGAGGTCTGCAGACCATCACAATGTTTTGCTGTCTTATTACTAAAAACACACAACAACCCTCTGTGATTACGTCTTATATTTCACTCCTAAATGTCATCTCTGTGAGAAGCCACCTGGGAATTTGTGGTTGGCTTGACAACTATGCACACACTATGTGTGGACTACAGAAAGAGAACTTAGACTTTAAATAAAAAAAGAGAGATGAAGGTCTAAATACGTATCGCCTCACTCACAGTCTGAAAACTCCCTATTCCTTACATTAGGTCTCAGATAAACGTCAGAGTGGCTAGAAGAAGGCTCATCACATAATCCAGGCAGGTGGGTGCTACACGCTATTATAATCTTGTCTATTTCAGATACGTTTGACCTTCACGCATCCGAAAGAAAAAGTCACACTGACAGCTGAACATTAAAACAATTTCAAGACATTGTGATGTGGAGAGTCAGAAGGCAAGACACTGGAGGCAGAATTTGGACTGATTTAATAGTACCCAGGTCCCAGGGACTGAGTCTGCAAGGCAACTCCGCAGTTACAGGGTTCTCACGTCTGCATAGCAGAGCAGTGACGGTGCTGCCTGGAGTCAGCCAGGCAGAAGTCCGTCACGCATTGACTGGCCAGGTTCGGAGGGACAGGAGATTATGTCCACACTCCGCGTCTTTGTCAAAGGGAGCATGTGTTTCCCCCGTTATTCTTTTTCAAGCTATCGGTAAATATTATGTCATGTCTGCTTTTATCCACTATATCGAAGACAAATAAATTCTGTTCAAAAAGGAAGAATGCCAAAGGAGCTGGAATTTAATATCTTTTATTACTTTTTATGGTTTTATATCTGTATCTATAGCTCCTATATACCATCTAAAAACTATATGTACCAGGGAGATTCCCCCCCAAACTGGAACTTATTTATAAAAAATTGTATATTCTTACATGTTTAAACTTCAATCACCTACAAGTACTCTGCATTTGATGCCATACACCTATCAAGACATTTTGTCCACTGATCAAAACAGTTTTTGAACTTACTGATTTTGATGCCTTTTAATGCTTCTGCCATTTTGGTTTCACCTCTTCCACATCAGTAAAATGATTCCCTTTGGTGACTTATTTATTTATTTATTTATTTATTTATAACCTGGGGAAGCAAAAGAAAGTTGCTCAGGGTGATATTGGGTAAATAGGGAGGGGAGGGCATGGGGATCATGCTGTTTTTGGTCAAAAACTGCTTACCACTTAGCACGGTATGGGAAGATATGCTTGTAAATCACCCATCTTGAAATGGGCAAATGTATTGAAAGAATCTTCAAAAAAAAAATCACTAAAGCCGAATGCAGCCTCTCACAACAACGCCAGCTGGTACACTGATACAGATGGGTTCCTAGAACACTCACCTAGTGGGGAAGCCTGTGCTACAAGCGGCCTGCCCTCCAGAAGATAATTCCAGTTATTTTTGGGTTCCCTGTCATATGGCTATACCTATACTATATCTAAACCTCTGTCTGTACCTGTATCTATTTCTGTGTCTCTATCCATCACAAGGCAAAGAAGGAATGAGATATGCCAGATTTAGTATTTCATCTGGGACTTTCAATTTTGCCAGTTTAGTAGTTGTGCAGAAATGAAGTTACCTTTTACCACAAAAAGTCATGATCATCTGAGTTGAATGTTTTCCACTGCTTAAGAAATATTGGATTTTTCACTTTATTTTGGGTGGCAGTGAGGTAGAGTCAAATAGGACAGCCTCTTTAGGGTCATCTATACCTGGCTTCAAATCCTACATTATCCCCCTCACTGGATGTACAGCCTGGGGAAAACCACTTTCCTGAGCTTCAGATTTCTCATGTATGAAATGAGGCTATTGCTGACATTGTACAGTTGCTGTAAACTTTAGAAGGACATCAGAATGTACCAGAAGAGAAAGAGGAAACTGACAGAACGGGGTTAAACAGCCACTAGGGAACTAATGCCCAGAGTCTGGTGTTCAGTAAGAGGCTCAGGTGTTAGCTGTTGCTTTCTCTTATTTTATTCAAATTGGTTTTTCTGTTCTTTGTTATTGCCGGCCTACTCAGTCATCTGCCCACCACTGCATTACTCTTTGCTGTGGCTCTTTGCATTTCAGAACATGCTGTCTCTTTTTTCATATGGTTGTAGTTAATTTAAGACAAAATAGGTTCAACAGCTCAGCAAATAACAGGCTACTGAAGAAGACAATATAGTTAGAAAACAAACATTCAAAGGCAAAAAAAAAAAGACCACCAGAAATCCTTAGTCTGAATCAAGCTGAAGCAGGAAGGGCAACTGTGAAAATACAGCAATGGAGCCGAATGCAAAGATGCTCTAGCTGCTGGTCAGAATATTTTAAGTATTTATTTAGAAGTTTAATTAAATGGAAGGCAAGAGCATTCTTTGTGTCAACATTTGAAAACTTAAATTTGTTTCCTCATTCACTTTTGGAACAATGCCTGCTCATACTATAGTAATTAATTCAATCATTATTAAAGTGTTGTCCCTCTGAGACAAATCCATTTCTCTAATAGACCCAGAGTGAGAGAATAACCAGGAATGTGGTCTCGATTTGAAAGAAAGAAGTGATGTGTTCTTATTCATGGAGAGAGGAGACCTGGTTCCCGTTAACCTGTGAAAGCAACTTCACTGATAAGGAGAACCTAATCAACAAAACAAACAAGGAGTAAACTACAACCAGAGACATGGAAATAAAGAACAAAATGATAGTAACCAGAGGAGAGCGGGGAGGGGGAGAGAGGAGGAGAGAAGGGAACAGGCCAAGTGAAGGAACATGCGTAAAGGACCCATGAACAATGGGTGGGGATTGACTGTGGGAGTGGGGGGTGGGTGAGGCAGGGGAGAGCAACCGGGGAAAAATTGGGACAACTACAATTGAACATATAAAAAATGATTAAAAAATGTTAAATGTATCTTTAGTAATAAAAAAGAGGGTAAATTAAGCAAGAAACCCAGTCTTTTCATTCTTCCCAAATATATGAAAACTCTACTCTTATACATAAACATCTTTCACACAGGACCTGTTGGTGATTCCACATGTTTTCCCAAGTTTCACTGTGGGAAACATGGGGATTCTGTATCTTTAAGAGTAGACCACGCCGTTCCAGAACACCTGTGCCTGCCACACTTTCTTCAGTGAGAATGAGAAAGCTCTATAGCCGCTTCTGTTCCCGTCGTCGTCTTGTCATAAGAGTGTTACAGTAATTTAGTGCCACTGTCTATTTCCATTACAGCCCTTGTCCAGTGAACAGATTAATTAGGCCACTTTTGGTCTCTTTTTTCTGTTTGTCAGAATCTGGAGATTGCACAATGAGGATAATAATGAAACTTATTAGGAGTCTGAAAACTTCTCAGCTTTCATGACAACCATGGTAACGACCTATTGTAAGGAGGGGTCAGGGCTCAGCCCTTGTGCACAAGTTCACATGAGAGGTCTCATAGTGGGGGGGGGCTCCGCCCGCAGGCCTCCCCCCCCAACCCCCCGCCACCTCCCCAGGCCACCATGGATGAGAATAAGTCTACCGAGACGTGATCTGCTTGGGGAGGAGAGGTGGCCCATCTCTCAAAGGAGAGGGCCCAGGAGCCTTTTCCTCAATGGGCTTTTATTGGGTTTAATTTGCACAAGAATTCAGGTAAAGCTCATCAATCATTGTCAGGCAGTAAGGATCAAATAATAGATAACAAACAAAGAACTCTGAGGGCTTATTCTGAGTCAGGGTCAGTTAGCTAAAGGGCTATAAGACTTTGGGAAACAAACTCATTTCAGGCTTGGACCCTTATTTAAATTGAGGATATTAGCAAAGCAGGTTTCACAGGGTTTTATGTATTCTTTCTTAGGCCTGATGGCCCAGGGGAATCTGCCCTTTCCAGCACAGGACTGCACCACCCTCTGGCATTGTTTCAGGCTTAAGTCAGGCAGGGGAAGTAAGGCAGCCAAGAGATTAGGAGACTTCTTGCAGACAGAAAGAGGACTCAGGCTATGTCAAAGCCGAGGGGCGAGGGTCCATCACCCCCTTTTTCTATAGTCCCCCAAGTCCTTCCCTATGGGCCTCTTCATGACCATGCTTGTCTTAGGTCGTCCCTCCCTTGAGGAATCTTACCCATCATTGGCTAACTGGTCAGGCTCAGGGCCAACCAGGGTGAAGTAAAGTTGGCAGAGGCAGTGCCCCTGCCAGGGAAATAAGCTTTGTCTCCTTAGTGGCTTAGGGTCCCAAGGTCTCTGACTCAGCCTTAGCCATGGGGGTTTACAGCTTCTGAAACCAGGCAGGGCAGTTCCCAATAATGTAGGGGGGGCCCTGGGGGCTATAGGAAGCACTGTGGGGAGAAGGGAGGAGATACAGCAGTGTGCAGGGGGTGCCTGCAAGCTTTCTCATGGATGGAACGCACCAACTGTGTTCCAGATCCTAGAACTAGCACCTGCTTCTCCTCATGAAGATTAACATTAATTGGTTTTCTTCCCGAGGCAGTATTCCATAGGGAAAAAGATGCAGGCTGACTTTATTTCAAATATCAATTCTGACTTAACCTCTTTGGACCTCAGTCTTCTTTATCTGTAGAATGAAGATCATAACAGAACTCCTTTATTGGCTTATTGTGAGAAGAGATGAACTACGAGGGTAAAAAACATTTGGGAAACTACCAGGCACACAGGATGCAATCATTCCGTGCAAGCTGGTTTGCATCTTTGATCCTCAATTTTTCCCACCTGTAAATTGGATAATAATTGCTTTCCAGGATCCTTGTAGGGATTAGCGACAGTGAATGTAGAAGATTCATCCTGGCTCATAATGGGTGTAGTGAGTGTAGGTATTAGCATATCAACTGCATACAAAGCAGGTGTGGAACCATGAAAGAAGGGTAGTGTTTATGCGCAGCCCCCACCATTAGTCTGTCCACCGTCTTCAGCCGTCCAGCAGTGGGGGGATAACCGAGGCTCTCCGCTATTGCATTCCCTTGGCCATTTCTCAGTTCCGGGCTGGCTTCTCTGTTTTTCTCTTTTTTATCTTTGTCACAGGCCCTTCATAAGGATTTCGAATCTCCTACTACCGACTGTGTCTCTTGGCTGGTCTTTTCTTCTGTAAGCTTGGCTGTGGATAGATTTAATCTTCATAGGTTCCTCAAAGATAATCACACAAGTCCTTCCTTTTAAGTGCTTTCCCTCCGATCCTTGGGAGGAGCCACAAGAAGCACAAGTGGCAAAGTATCGTGGGTTTAGGAATGTTACACAGTAGCATATAGAGTCCTGAGTTCTGGTTGATAGACCCCCTCCAAAGCTTTTATTGCCTGACCACCCTTGTTGGCCTTTTGCTCTTTTGTTTTATTTCTGCTGCTGAAGTTTAGCCAATGCGACCTCTTGATGCTGAGGCCTGGAGATGTGGCCCAGGCACCTATGTAAGTGAATGCATGACCTCTCGGGCTGTTGTGCCCAGCCGGCCATTTGCATTTTTGAGAGCTGGGTAATTTTCAACATCTGTTGTTCCTTAAGTTCTTCACCTTATAGATCATCAAATAATTCTCCTTTTGGCTCTTGATGTTTTCCCATTTGGGGAACTTCTTTCCTCTTCTCCTTTGTATCTCTTTGGAGGCCAAGCATCCTTCAAGGTTCAGCTCAACACACCTATGTCATAATGCTGCTCCTTAATATTTCAGCCTTATCAATAAGTGTGGTGTACCTTACGCATTGTGCCTGCCCTGATTACCCCTTTTACCAAATCCTAGCCAAATGCCAGCTCCAAAATCCTATAGGATTTAGCATTTGTCCATAATCATTACTTTTGAATAATTACATTGTGTAGAACTTTCATTTTTCTCAAAACTCTCTTATATTAATGAGTTCATTTTATCATACTGGTAACCTCATCAAACAGCTAGGGAATTATTTTTATTCTTGTTTGACATATAAAGAAGCCAGCCCCCAAGGAACATGTGTGTTTATGTGTTCGGGGAGAGCGAGTACATGACTTGGGTAAAATCTCATAGCTACTCTGTGGTCAAGCCCGGACCAGATGCAAGGCTTCTTTCCTTCAAACCTGCACCTTACCCCTGAGGTCATCCTCCCTGCTTATACTCTATTGTGCTTTTTACATTTTAATCTGTGAATTTGATTACCGGCAGTTTCAAGTTTCACCACCCAACACTCACACACACCTGGAAGTAAAAGCTCTTATCAGTGATCTTTTAACTCGAATTATAATTAATATAAAAAACTATTGTGTTCAAATGAAAGGTACGTTCAATATTAAACGGATGGTGTCACTAATGTGCACACATAATTACATACAGTAGATAAAAGCAAGATTTGTCACACTCACACAGTGCAAACTTCTCTGAAGTAGACAGAGCTTGTCAGAGACGCAGTCACGGCTCTTGTTTTCCCATCAGTTGATTAGAGACTGCAAATCGGGACACACGGACTGAAGCATCTTGACAGTATAGGAACTGCATCCCCACATTTTTTTTTGAGATGAAAACACTGAATTTTTTTGCTGAAACACAGTATTTCAGTGTGCAAGCATGAATATGGTGAGTAGCAGAACCACACACTGAGACTGAGAACATGAGCCTGATGGAGAACTTGACATTACCTGCCTTTGTGAGAGCTTCACCAGCCTCCTCTCTTATGTTGCTCAAACGGCAGGACTGCGCATATGCATTGTAAGGGCAAATCTGAAATTCTCCCTGTTGATTCAGGTGAATACTTCACAATTTATACTTCTATTAAATCATCAAGGTGTCCATCTTACACATATGCAACTTTTTAAAAAAGATTTTAGTTATTTATTTTTAGAGAGGGGAACTGAGGGAGAAAGAAGGAGCAAAACATCAACGTGTAGTTGCCTCTTGTGCGCCCCCTACTGGGGACCTGGCTCACAACCCAGGCATGTGCCCTGACTGGGAATTGAACCAATGACATTTTGGTTTGCAGGCTGGCACTCAATCCCCTGAGCCACACCAGCCAGGGCCATATACAAATTTTTAATTGTCAATTATAACAATAAAATTTGAACAAAAAGAAAAAATTATCCCTGTTGAAGTTAGGGAAGAGACTCACCCTCCCCCCTTTTCTTAGAGCATCTACTTTAGGAAATTTGTGATTGTAAGTTCTATCCCTGTCTCTTTGATATTTAAGTAAATCATTTTAAAAGTTTGAAAGACTTTGATTTTGGTTTAAAAAAATAAATAAAAGTGAAATAAGCCAGCTTCACAACCCAGATATGTCTTTCTCCAGGACCTGGGATCTGCCTCTTTGAAACGTAATTATCAAGGCAGATAGTGTCTCTAATTGTTGGTTTCTGGCAGAGGGTAGAGACCTAACTTAAGCAGGTGCCTTGTTCGAAGTTGCAAAACTACACTTGTCATAAACATATGAGAAGTTTATTTTCTTTTTGATAAAGCTGGTTAGCTAACACAGATGGCTACCCCATTACCAAGTGAATTTAGGATAAACTGTGTGACAAATGGCGCTGTCAAGTTCTCTTACTTGAGGACTAATTATTGTTTATCTCGAGAGCATGGATGTAATGGGTTCCATCCTCTTGGCTACATGGAAGGGTGAGATTCTTTCCGTTTTTGCGGTCTCTTAGAGGATTGCCTGTGATCATGTTCTGGTTTAAATTCATATGATAGTAGCTTGTTTTGTTTCCCCTAACTTTGTTGGAGAGGTTTTCTGGATTAAGAAGAGATTAAAAAAATATTTTCCAACTACAGGTATACCTCAAATGAGCAAAAACGTGTAAGGAAAATGCTTGCACTGCATGGCTTCAACCAGAGTATTCGTTCCTTAAGAGCTGCTTTTGTGTCTTCTGTCCGTATTGCTGTATGCCACAAAGCACTGAAAATATGATGTGTGGGGCCCTTAGTTGGATCTTACATGGTCACCTCTGCAGTGTGACCGCCAGAAGGCCCTGGATAAATACTTCATCTAATTTGTTATATAGCCAAGTTGGTATATAAAAATTGATGCTATGAGGATTTTGATAGTGAGTAGGACATAGCAGCATTGAGCTAGTTGCTAGAATTTAAAGTGGATGCTGGCATGTACTTGAGAGCTGGACAGTTGAGGCATAAGAGTCAAACTTTACCACTTCACCTTGTGTTGCTACAACCTGAACAAGAATCATCTGATTTCTTAAGTATTTTGAGACTTGGGTTACCATCTCTGACACATCATATTGTCAGTTACACTTGATTTCTCTCACGGGAAGAGGGTAAACCGACATCCAACTCTAGTTTTCCTTTCTCCTGTATTCCACAGATATCACTGCTTCTTCTGTGGACTTTTTTCTTGGAAGATAGGTACCTCTGGTCTTCCCTGAGGCTTCCATTCCTTAGCAGACCCACTGGCTCACCCTCTGTTCCTTAATACCAAAAGGGGTAGCAGAGAAGGCTTGAGGCTGTGCACATTTTAATTTGTTGGCCAGTTTTTTTTGAGGGTATCAGAAAAACATATCCAGACAAGGCTACAGCCACATCCAGACCTGAGGGTCAAGGGTAATGTCTGGTGTTAATGATTTGGGACTTGCACAGCCTGAATTGGGGAAGCGATTTCTCTGTAGGATGGGAAAGCATGAAAAGATTGTCCATGGTGGTGGCTCTGACTGACTGAGCAGGAATAGTAAGCTAGAAGATTTCAAAAATGCCTTAAACATCTACTATGTAATTCATTCAGAGCATAAAATGTTTCATTGAATTTCACAGCCAAGGAAAAAATGAACTCAAACATAATAGAACACATGCAGGTCAACACATTGCCTTCAGGACAACTGGGCTAATAGGGGGTCAAGGCCATGGGGAGAATTTACATATGAGATGACACTGGTGAAATTTGGGCACAATAACACCCTGATTAGTGAGCACAGCTGCTCAGCATCCAGAATTATTCTGTGTCAGTCTCCATTTCAAGCTTATTGTTGTCTTCCTAAAATTTGGTGTTTCATCACTGAGCTCCTGAGTCCTGTTCAAGAGTAGCAAAGGGCAAATCTAACATCAATACATTCCCAAGTGATTAACTTGAATATGAGGGGCTTTTTTTTTTTTTTTTTGAAAGGCTTTAACAACATCTCATCAGTTTTCTGATTGTGCTGATTTCTCCCTTCCGCTTCTGCTGCTCTCCTGATGATATGGTGAGTGTTGAAATGAGTTCTTCTCAGCAGAAGTAGCTCTACCCATGTTCTCTTCTCAGCAACAGAGAGAAAGCAGGAATACCTGAGAGTCCATTGGGCTTATACTGGCAGGTACAGTTCTAAATCCCAGTTCCAACCTGAACAGCTGCTTGAACTTGGGCAGTACTGAAGCTTTCTGTGCCAGTTTCTCACTAGTGATGCAGAGTTAATGGGTATAATGTGGGGATAAAGCCAAACATTTTCCAGATGGGCTAGAATTCGAACATTGCACAGCAGTGGTCCTCAAGTGTGGAAATGCTCCTTGTGGATATATCAGAGTATAGGAGAAGGGGTATTTGTGTTACTTTAAACATTTTTAAAATTTGTTTTTTTTTTTAATAAAAATATCAGGGAAAATGTTCCATAACATCTTCTTAACTTTTGGAGAATATCCAGAAGATATATTTTAAAAAGACAAAGTTGGAAAGAAGGGAAGGAAGAGAGAAAATAAGCATAGGGAAAGCAAACCAAATCAAAAATACAAAAAAGATGATAGGAGTAAGTCAAAATATAAAGTATGTAATTGTAAATGGTGTGGATTTCTCAGTTAAAGACAGAGTCTGTTATGTTGAATTAAAACAGGAATGCATCAATTGGCTGCTTATAAGACACAGACTAAAAAATTAGTCTTAAAAGGGGAAAGAATTGAGAGCAGAAGAATGGGAAAAGATACACCAAATATTAACCTAAAGAAAACTTTGATATGTATATTCCAAACATAGGTTTGAAAACTTAAGAAGATTGTAAACAATTCACGGATGAGAGAATAGAATATAATGGACATCAGAAAATTACATAGTTTGACTATAAAGAAAAACCCCCCGCACATCAAACAACTAAATCAATATAGTGAGTCCTCAATAGTTATGCTGGATAAGAAGAAAGACTTGACATTAGTGAAATATGTTTGCAACTCAAAGTTAGTAAAAGAAAAGCAGAGTAAACTTAAGGAATGTGGAAGGCTCTAATTAATATATGTGACAGATATTGGTAAGAAAAAAGTGTAATAGAGTAACTCTAGGTTATTTGAAAAGTATTATAAAATATGTATATTTTTGGCAAGATTGATCAAGAGTAAAAGGAAAGAGGTTGTCAATAAAAAGTAGTAGAAATGAAAAAAATGGAACATATACAAGTAGAGCAGACATTTAAAAAGAATACACTCTTTTAAGAACTCTATAACAATAAATTTGAATGTAGACAAATGGACAATTTCCTGGAAAGCTATAAATTACTAACACTCAAAACCAAATAGAAAACTTGGATAGGTTAAGGAAATTAAATGAGCAGTTAAAGAAAATCCAAAAAATAAAAAAGGCACTATAATATTGCTCAGACGACTTTTTATTTGTAGGTAAGTTCTAATGAACATTTGAAAAGCGCTGATTGCAAGTTTCTGAAAACTGTTCTAGGGGACAGAAAAAGGCAGAATACTTCCCAGCTCATTTTAGGAATCAAGTATACTTTTGATATTGAAATCAGATGTGAGAAAAACACTAAAGACCAGTCTTACTAATAAATCAAGATTAAATAGAGCTAAAACTTAAAAAAGCAAGCTGAATCCAGGTATGTTTAAAAAAGAATACAGTATAGGGAACTTGAGTTTATTTTAAGAAGGTATTAGAATAATTTTTAATGCCATTTACATATTAACAGATGAAAGAAGGCACATATTAAAGACAGAAAAATGAATCAAATAATGACAATGACCCCAAATCTTTTAGCAAACTAGTAATAGCAATAAAACTTCCTTAACCATGGGATGGTATATAACAGAAACAAAGAACCAATATGATGCCAGATGGAAAACTATTAGACATATTTCTTTTAAAGAGAAAGACAAACCAACGATGCATATAACACAGCTTCTACTTTATGTTGTAGAAGAGCTCTAACTTGTGTAATAAGACGTAAAAAATGAAGTAAAATGTATAAAAATTTAAAAGGAAGAAATAAAACTCTTGTTTTCAGATTCTATTATTGCCTACATAAAAAATCCAAGAGAAATTGGGAACTAATAAAATTAGTAAGAGTTTAATACAATATCTTGATACAAAACCAATACAAAAACATCATTCATTTTTTTGTACATCAACCACAAACAGCAGATGTAATATAAGAAAGATACTGTTTACAACATCAAAATAAAAACTATAATACTTTTGTGGAGAAAATTTAAAATCTTTGTTGAAAGGTGTTCAATTCCCCAGTGAGTGGTTGAGAAGTCTATAATCATAAAAATCTTCATTCTCTAAAAATTAATCTATGCACTTATACCATTTGCATTGAAAGCCCTAGTAGGATTTTTCATGGACCATGACAAGCTCATTCTACAGTTTATATGGAGAAGCAAGGAATCGGGAATGGTCTGGAGAATTTTGAACAGAAAGATCAAAAGATGAGGACTCAACTTACCAGATATCAAAAACACTTATATTTCAGTAACTAGAACCATGCACTACTAACACTGAGACAGAAGTATGGAGCACAGCAGTGAGCCTGCGCAGAGGTGATGTTGCCGACCAAGGAGAAAGGAGAGAGGGTTTAAGGGACCGCTATACGGTACATGTGAAATGGATGTAAAATATTGACTGCAGCTGTAATTGAATAATTTAACTTTTTAAAATTTAAAATAAAAAAATAAAAAATAACTGTAAAAGAAATAATTCTGGGACAATTAGTTACTCTTAAGGAAAAGTGAAATTGGATCCATTCCTTACAACATATCTAAGCTCAATTCTATTTGGATTTAACATCTGCATGAAAACAAAATTTAACAGTTTTTAGAACACAGTACTGAAAAATACAGAAGCAGCCCAAGTGCCCTTCAATAGCCAAGTGGGTTAAAAAAGTGCCCTACATATATACAATGGATATTACTCATCCATACAAACCAATGAAATCTTACACTTGTGACCACATGGACGGGCCTAGAGGGTATTACACTAAGTGAAACAAGTCAGACAGAGAAAGACAAATACCATATGGTTTCACTTATATGTGGAGTCTAAAGAGCAAAATAAATGAACAAACAAAACAGAAACAGTCTCATAGATGCAGAGAACAGACTGATGGGTGCCAGAGGGCAGGAGGTTTGGGGGTGCTGGGTGAAGGGATTAAGAAGTACAAATTGGGAGTCACAAAACAGTTACGGAATATAAATTACAGCATAGAGAATACGGTCAATAATATTGTCGTAACTACGTATGGGTACTTGAAACATGAACTTGTAAGTATATGTTTTGGCTAACCACTCTCCCATAATCCCATTCATAATATTGAGTGTAAACAGTAATTGGGAAATAAAATTAAAAGCATAAGGGGGAGAAGAAGGATGAAAGGGAGAGAATTTTTCAAGTCATTTCTTATCACATATTCTGTAGGAAAAGCAACAGGACTCTCAAATAGTTTGAAATAAGAATTAATATCTATTTTAAATTTGAATACATAACTCAATGATATGCTGTGAAATGGTACTTTATTAAATAGACATGAATTTTGACACTCCTCTCAGATTTTCCCCTGTGCATTGTGCTATTTTTATGTTTTTATATCAGTAGGACACGATCTCCAGGGTCTCTCCCATTCCTATATATCTTGCTGGATGTGTCAAGGACCAGTGAGGATCAGACCAGTCTTTCCGTGGACCATTTCTCAGGGCTGTGTGCGCAGTGAGCAGCCTTGAAGGCTGAGGTGGCACCTCCCTCTGCAGCAAAGAGCATCTGGGCTTATGGATCTCCAGCTGTAGCACGCAGGCCTACTGTGTGCTCAGCATTCATCTGGGCCCACTGGGTTCTGCTCCTTGGACTCGGGGATGAGAGGAACTCAGTGGGCTGATACTGAAAAATGAATCAGCAGGACTTTGGCGTGGAGAAGGATTTCTTTAGAAAATGAGAAGCAAAACTATACAGGCAAACAATGATAAAATGAACTATGTTAAATATTTAGATCTCTCTGCCTCATATCAAAACCAGAGTGAGAAGGTATTTGTCATAGAATGAGAGAAGATTTTTGAAACAAAAATAACGGCTCTAGGATCATTGCGCAGTGTCCTGAGAGAACTCCTAGACAACAAGAAGATAAATGCCAACAGTTCAATTTCATAATAGGTAGACTATAACCAGATAAATCACCAACTAAAAAACCACAAAGGTCAACAAATGTGTAAATGCATAATATCAGTAGTATTCAGGAAAATTCAAATTAGAGCTATAATGGGGTGTCAGTACCAATGAAACTGACAAAATTAAAACGATTAAAGGAAGTGGAACCGTGGACACTCTCACACAGTGCTGGGAGGAGTGGAAATGGATCCAGTGACTTGGGAGAGCAATTGACAAGAGCTGGTACAGCAGCCTCTACGCTATGATCTATGCATTAGAATGTTTACTGAAGCATTGCTTGTAATGCTGAAAAAATCGGAGACAACATAAATGCCCATTAAAAGGAGAAAGGATAAATTAATTCTATGATAATTATACAACAGAATCCTTTGCAGTGGTTAAAATTAATGAACTGGAGATAAATGTATCCATATAAATAAATCACAAAAACATAAGGCTAAGTGAGGAAAGCAAATTGAAAAAGAATCCTGTGTTAGTGCAGTTCCTCTAAAATGTAGGCACCAAGACAGAATTAGACATGCAAGACATTTATTAGTGGAAACACCAGTGAAGGAGGAGGGGGGAGGGGCTGGAGAAGTTGGGGCGAGCTTTCAGATGGTGATGCAGGCGTAAGTCTTGTGGAGTAGCCAGGTTCACAGAGAGTTTAGGAACCAAAGCTGCCCAGTAAAGTAGTCCTGCATTTTCCAAGAAAGGGCCTGCATTAGTAACCCTCTTGTCCTCAGTTCTTGGCTGGAAATAGCCTGTGGGAAGTACAGCGCTTCAAGGCAGGGTGGCCCCGTGGGCCGATACTGTGGCAGTCAGGCAGTTGCTCTCCGCTAGAGCAGGGAGATCGGAGTGGCACGTTTTCATGGCTACCACAAAGACATACAGTACAATTCCTATTATATGAAGTGAAAATCTGCAACGCAATCCTGCATGTTGTTTGTGGATGCCTAGACATACAGGAAACATTTCGGAACATGCCTGGGAATAGGGGCCAAATTCAGGTTCATGGTTGACTTCAGGAGCCAGGGAAAGAGGAAAATGGGAACAGGCAGGGGACTTCATTTTGTACATTTTTGTAAAAAATCTAGATGATGATTACACTGCTATTTGCCGTATTAAACTCCCTATATTGTTTTCATTTCCTAATATGTTTTGTTATAATAACACACTACAGACAGTTACTTAAGGAACAACGTAGTGGGTATGGGTTACAAAAATAGTTGGGAAATCTTGTTTTAATGGAGGTTAATTGTATAGATGATTTTGCATCTGAGTGAAAAATCTTTTGACTTTTCCAAGTCTGCAAAAGAACTTAATGGGATAAGTCAAACTGGCCTCTCTAGGCAGTGACTCCAATCTGATTGGTCATGATGGGGACAGAAATTTGCATTTAGGGAAATGAGATCTCTATTAGGAATTCTACTTGCATGTGGATTTGAGAGGGTTTATAGGTATCCTGAGAAGACTGCATGGGTCATCTCTGGGGTAAAGAACAAGAGTAGCATCGTGGTTAAACAAGGGAATCCTTGATTAAGACTGCCTGGGTGTGAAATCTGCCTCTAAAACCTACTAGTCAGGCTTGCAAGGGCAGGTGGTTTAACTTTTCTCCGCCTAGCTTTTCTCATCCATGAAATGGAATTAATATTAGCTGCCTCATAGGGCCATTGTGAGAATTAAATGAGGTAATACAGGTAAAATACTTGTAACAGTGCTATTAATATCCTAGGCACTCAATAAATATTAGCAGTTATCCTTAGCGCTTGAGAGACACGACTGGGGACATGGAGAGTGAGTGCAGAGTGTTTGGAATGTGTTCTCAGACTTGTGTTGATTTTTACACTCATTTATTTCCAAAGATATCCCGAAGGAGAGCTGAGGGTGCACAGACTGCTAGAGGAGAGGGCATAATGGCATCAAGAGAACATAGCTGAAAGCTTTCCAGGTTGTGGGGATGGGCATGGGGAAGCCATGTTAGTTTTTTGGGCCTCAGTTTCCTTTCTTTTTCTCACAAAAATATTCAACTTTGTTCTTTCTACCTCACTGGGTTATCATAAGATGGAATGCTTTATAAATTATAAAGTGCTGTAGCTATGTAACATTCTTTTTGGGAGAAGCTGTGTATAAATTATGGATAAAAGTACTATGCAAATGTAAGGAATTATTACTGTTGTATATTCTGGACGTGCCATTCTGATATATATATCCACTTAATATTAGCATGTGTGCGTGTTTGCTGGTTTCGGAAGGTGCCCAGTTGTAAATGACTGTGTGTGTTTATATGTGCGTTTGGTGGAATGAAATGCATGTGAATTAACAATGCAATGACTTATTACAAGTTGATTATTTCCCAGAGGAAAAGAAAAGGAAAATTGTTAACTTCTGTCCTGAAGATCAAATCACTGGACAGTGACATTCCCTCAGCATGCCTGAGCGCTGCTGCCTGAGAGAGGGCCAGCAGCCATTCATCGGTCAGCCTCGGGGACAGTGACAGGGGAATGGGCAGTTCTTTGAACACAGCATTCTCAGGAAAATCCTTTCAGGTTTCTGTATAATTATCCTTTAAACTGAAATTCTCTTCTTGGGTAAGCTAGGAGCAACCTTGTCTTGGGGCACCAATCTTGATTGGGGACTCTATTCTAGTTGTCCTCTATTTTGGTTTGGGTTTAAGAGATAAAGATTTGATTAGGTTTGATAAGAGATGGTCTTGTGAGGTCTCCTCATTTTCATAATGAAGCCCACATTCTTAGACTTGAAACAAAAGTCTCAGCAACCTAAGTGCCCATCAGTAAATGAATGGATCAAAAAACTGTGGTACATTTACATGATGGAATACTATGCAGCAGAAAGAAAGAAGGAGCTCCTACCCTTTGTGACAGCATGGATGGAACTGGAGAGCGCTAATGTAAGTGAAATAAGCCAGGCAGTGAAAGACAAATATCATATGATCTCACCTTTAAGTGGAACCTAATCAACAAAACAAACAAGCAAGCAAAATATAACCAGAGACATTGAAATTAAAAACAATCTGACAGTAACCAGAGGGGAAGGGGGGAAGGGATTTCAGGAACAGCTATACAGGACACATGGACATAACCAAGGGGTGGTTGAATCGGGAGGGAGGTGGGGATGGCTGGGGTGGGGGAGAGTGGTGGGGGGAAAATGCAGACAACTCTACTTGAACAAAAAGTTATTTCTTGTTCTTTTTGTTCTTTGAATATATGCGACTAGGGTATATACCTAAAATACTGGGTCAAAATACTGTGTTTTAAAGTCACTTAAATAAATAATGTAATAACTAAAAAAAAAAAGTATGTCTTGTTTGGTCCTTGCTCCTTTCTTCCGGCTCATCTGTTCTGGCTCAATGTCAGCAATTTGCACACCACCCGTTTTGAACTATTGCCATTTCCTGAAAAAAACACATTCTCTCTTACTCTGAACGCCTTCTGAGTGCAACATTCATGTCTTACAAGTCATCTCTTCACTCTCCTCAAGCAAGTCTCCTCCAGCACCCCAAGAGTGTATCATGGGTGGCTCCTATGTGGTCTTCCAAGGCGGTCATTGTGGTGTCTGTCATCTGGGTCCTAACTTCCCCTGTACTTGTCTGTTTCTCCTTGTAGGCTACCAGCAACTTAGGGCAAGGAAGTGGATAAATCAAGTTCTGTTTTAGCTGTGCTATGGTCTGAGGATCTTCATTGAGACAGCCTCTCCAGTTTGTTCCTTCTGGGGAGCGCTATTTTAAAGGGTTGTTTATTCATCAGCCTTACTTGAGTGATCAGCTTACTAGGCAGCTCCATGGTGGTAACATCACCTGTCTCAGACTTCAAGACTGTGAAAAGGAAGGACTGCCTGATATTATAGGAATGAGGAAGCCTCTTGCTGCTGCCTCTAGGCTCACCTTTTTAGAAAACTAAGCTCCCAATTGTTACGGTTATTTTACGATTGGTAACACTACACGCTAACTTTGTGTGTATGAATTTTGCATACCTCACAACAACCCAGGGATCGTTGGTATTATTTCCCTTTTTTGAGTGTAAGAACCAAGGATGAGAGAGGTAAAGTAACTTGCTCAAATCGTAAAGACAGTAAGTGGGCCCCAAAGTCAGAGTGGCTTAAATCTAAAGTTCACTCTATTTCCTCTTTATTTTGAAAATGCAGCAATATATGCCAAATGGGTATGGATAATATGATTCCATATTGAGTTTGGGTGCTTGTTAAAGTTTTACTTGTTGGTTCTGTTTTGGTTTTCTGGAAATGTGTTGGTTTCTTCATCAGTCTTTATGAGGTGAATAATTGTCTGGGCATTTGGATCAAAGTGATGATGGGTTAGAGTGAAAAATTGTTGGCAGCCAGAAGAATTGTTTTATAGCTGTAATTAGGCTACTCTTGGCTTCTCAAATAATAATAAATGAAATTCATTTTTTAGAGGAGACGAGAAAGAACTCCAACCCAGTTGGAGAGATCACTTAGAAAATTCATCTCTGTATTCTGAACTTGCAGCAAGATGAATTTGAGTAACTGCGAAGAAGCATCCAGGGTACATTTGGAAATTAAAGTATAAACAGCAGGTCTGTAGTTCACTCTGGGGCCACCGTATATCCTGAACTAAATGGCGTCTCCTCTCCCACGATGCTGGCTGTATCCAGCTGTAAAAGAAAACTCTACTGTTCTGTGCATTTCTCCTTTACTTTTTACACTACGAACACACTCACAATACTTCATTTCTGGCTCCTCTGGTCACCAAATATGTGAAGGTTTCTCCCCACAGTAGTAATTCTCTATGACACCGGCTGGTGTCCTATGATTTGACTTAATTCTAATTATCTATCTGGAGATAGTGTGAGATCCCACAGTTAAAGGGCTGTGTCCCCACAGGGCTGCTCCCACTCCACTCCAGATGTCAGCCATAAGTAGTAGGTCCCAGGTAACTCACACTTTGTCTGATTTGGTTATAAATCAGTGGTTCCCATACCACTCCTCGTTCCCCCCTCAGCTTCTATTAATTTGCTAGACCAGTTGACAGAAGTGAGGGAAACACTTAGGTTTACCAGTTAATGAAAGGATGTGATGAAGGATGCAGATGAACAGCCAGATGAAGAGATACAGGGAGTGAGGCGTGGGAAGATCCTGAGCATAGGTGCTCTGCGCCACGGAGATGGCTATATGACCTTCCTGGTGTGGTTGTGTTTATCAACTTGGAAGCAATAGAGGCATACAGGTGGCACCCTTAAAACAGAAAAATTGGGGGATTTGGAGTTGAATCTACATATGAAACATGGCTTTCTACTTACTGGCTGAGTAATTTTGAAAGGCTCAGTTTTCTTCTTTGTGAAGTGAGAATTCTCACATTTACTGTTGGCTATATCCCTGGAGTATCAGCAAGTCCGATGTAACCACAGGGCAGTGATATTTATTGAGCTACCATCTCTGTGGGTACTTTGAAGGAGAGCACTTAATATTCACAACAAGGCAGCTAGAGATTGGCTGCATACACTAAAATGAAACTAGTGCACAGGGTTTCTCTTTCCTCTCTCTCTACCCGAAAAGGTGAAGAAGAGTTCCAGGATGGGTCAAGGGGGAAATGCATTCCTAGAAGAGCCAGCATTCACAAATGTATAATCAACTTCATCATCTATCATGATTGTTGTCATCTCTCAGTGCTATTGTCTCTCACCTCTTCAGAGAGATGAGCAGGGAAGGAATTCCAAGGACATAACTAATAATTCTTAGCTAGAAATTTGGCTCCAAATCGCCCATGCTGTTGAATATAAATATAAATATAAACCAATACAGGACACCAAGACTCCTTTTGCCTTTGTGATGCAAGATCCAGAGTTCCAATGATGGGAAGAGAGCCTATTCAAGAAGGAAGCCAACAGAGGAAAGCATAGCTTGAGAGGGTAACAGAGAGGAGAGAAAAACTTAATCCTGATGAAATGATCTTACTCCTGAATCCAGCCATGGCTGAAGATATAATTTCTCTGGAGTTTTCAGTTAATGAGCCAATAAGTTCTTTTTATTGCTGAAACCATTTCTAGCTGGTTTCTACACTTGTAATAAAAAAGATTCCCAACTAATACTGGTGTGAACAAAGACAATGGATATGGATATCCAGATGTGATTGAAATGGAAAAGAGAAACTTGACGTGATTTCATCGCTGAGTTGCAATGGAGCTTTGCAGAGGAAAAGTAAAATATGCCTTTGGGGTTGATATTCTGAGTGGTAGAATAACGATAGCAAAGATTGTTTCCCACTGGGCTGGATTTCTGCTTTTTTCCTTCCAGATACACTCTCCTCCTCTTTGTACCTTGCTTTTTGCCCTAGAATCCTGACCTATGTGAACTACATACACAAAAGCTCCCGTGTCTCCTGGCTGCTGGCAGGGTGGAGTGAATGGGGAGAAACCAGAATACATCCCTCTGGTTCCTTTACTGTGAGGTCACCTGGGGTTGGTTGACTGTATCTGTGAAAGAAGATCTTTGCTCTTCTCAAGGTTGCCTAGTCTTCATGGTTGGGTCATTCTGGATTCTTTAGGTTGCATCTTCCCCCTGACATTTTTTCAGTCTTACAGTAATGCCCTGTAATGCCTCAAATTCACTCAGTATCCCTTGTGGTTCCTCTACTCCTACCCGCACCTTTGTAATTGGTCTCCTGATAAATCAGCCCCCCTGGACTTATCCCAATTTGAGTGAGTCATTTGTTTCTGCTGGCTATATCAAACTGATACACCTATATCCTTGATCATTAATTTATAAAAAGACATGTTTATGTTAAAACAGTTTCTTCATCTAGCCAGAATCTTTGACCATTTTCAAATTTTCATTATTCTTAATAATAATCTCATAAGGTAGGCAGGTCAGGTGATGTTTTTCCCATTTGGAGAAGGAAACCAAGACTTAAATAAGAAAAAATGTCCTAGTTAGCCAATAGGCTACCCTTAAATCAGTGTCTTCTGATTCCAATTGCTGTATATTTATTCTGTCGTACCTTTATTTATCTGAAATGAATTAATTTGATTGGATTTGACTCTTTCTCTTTTATCATTAAACCAATAGCAATATAATTGTTCCTATAATTCTTATAGGAATAAGCATTAACAAATGTAATTCTTCACCAGATAGATGTGACATATGGTAACTTTAGACAGAGAAAGAGAAAAATTGTGTAAGTGGGCAAATACCAAATCTAGATTTTGCACATGAAGACCCACCTTATATAGATTGCAAAAATGGGGGTCAAAATGATTATAGATATGTTTGTTCATCTTAAAACAACAAACACTTCAGTATGACTTATGTATCTGAGATTGGCTAAAACCTCGCTAGTATAATGGCTGAATCATTTGTCTTAGCAAGTATCTTGCTATTGGCAATCAATAATACAGCTGAGATGACTGATGGCTTTGTTTTCTTATGATGCCTCAGCTGGTCTAAATTATTTGTTTGACATATTGCCTCTTGGCAGATGTAAGGAAACCAATCAAAATATGTTTGCATTGCTTGGATGTACATCTGAGAGGGAAAAAATGGGTATTTTCTCTCTGTTTCTGACCTTTGGCACATGATTGAGGTTGAGATATGTTTGTAGAATTGTTATGTCATGTGCTGCAGGTACTGGGAAGAACGAGGCTGTGAGGTTTTTAAAGTGGTATTCCTGGTTGTCCTAAAACAGAATGAAGTTCATTACTGTCAAGAGCACGATTCATTGGCAGATATCTGACTTCTTCCCAGGGCCCAGGGCTCTACATACCACACTGTCGTGATGTATTTGTTGAGATGTCTTTCTTTCTCAATAGACAGGCAGGTCCTTGAGGACAGGGACTGTGTCTTATTCATCTTTGTAATCCCAGTGCCTGGCACCGAGTCTGACACACGGTAGTTACATAATAAATTTTTGCTGATGCATGAAAGACAGGAATGAATGAGTCGGGCAAAGCATTTATAGCTTTTTCCTTAGGTTTAGAAGTAATTAACCTTATTCAATAAACTACTGCTTTCAAAGGAAGCATAACTAGAAGTTAGGTTCTTCTTTTTGAATCTCAGTAACAATGGACAAGTTATTTAACCAGTTTGAGCTTCAGTTTTCATTATGCAAATGAGAAAACCAGTACTTTCTTAATAGTTTTATTATGGGAATTCAAATGTAATGATGGACTTGAAAAACTTTGTAAACTCTAAATGCCTATATTAAGAAGACTTTTACGTGAACGTAGTGGTTTACTGGTAAACTAGCTTTATGAAAAAAAAAAAAAAGCTCTGATTTGTAGCATTTACCAGTTTCTATGGTATGAATATTTCCATCGTGGCTGATTTCAAATTAACAAAAGTTTTGAAAACAGCTCGTAAAAAACTGGCTCTTTTAAGCTGGCTTCTAGGCATCACTGGGTGAGAGGAAGGGAGCTGTCTGGATGAGTAAGAAATGTGATGCCCTTAGCACTTGGTTGGCATGTGGAGGAGTGTTGTGTATTTCCAGAGCGGAAGGACACAACACAGTTTCTGGCGGGGATAGACTGAGACTTCAGCTCTGTAATACGTTGAGCACTATAGCACTGTTCCAGTGATTATCTTAATGGCAGAGTGGTGGCCAGGCATTTTTTCACCCTTAACCGAGAATTCACTCAGCACATATTCATTTGTCTTGAGGGGCAGGGGGTCACTGCTGGAAAAGTACTAAAAATGGAGAATGTATTCATTAGGTGATTGGTGATTTAAGGAATAGATTCACATTAGCCTTGGTTTGGGGGTGGGAGAGGGGAGAGGGTTAAGGGAAGACACCCTGGACCTGTCCAGGAGATATCAGAACCTGGGACGGCTCTGTTGATCTCTTCTCTGTTGGTCTTCATGGTCTCTCATGGTGTCCTATTTCTGTCTACTAGTCTGCTTCATCTTTTCTAAACTTTTAGTAATGCAGCAGATGTGTGGTTATGGGCTATAGACCATCAATCCATCTAATGCACTTAACTCACCATAATCTGTATTTGTAGGGACACATCAAAAGTTCAGTGAGACTAAGTTAATGTGTACAAGTCAGGAAACGGTTCTCAACTTTCTGTGTGCATTAGAGTCTCCTGGACAGTTGCTGAAAATCAGATTCTGGGAAAATCAGAGTCACTATAATTCAATATCCTGGGTAGAGCCCAGAAATCTAAGCAACACTGATGACTCTGGTACAAGTTGGTTGGAAAAAGATATTTGGAAAGAACTTGCCAACTTTTTAAGTACCTTATCTTTTATAGTTGGACTGGATCTTCCAGGTCAGTGATTCTCAACCTTGGCTGCGTACTGGAATCACTTGAGAGCTTAAAAACACGCCAAAGCTTGACACCCCCAAATTCTGATTTCATTGATCTAGGAGGATGTGGTCTGGCATCAGGATTTTATAATCGCTCTTTCAGTGACTCTATTGTGCAGCCAGGTTTGAAGATCATTGTGCTGTGGGGAGCCTCTGAGGGGTTTTAAGCGTGGAAACTGTTTAAGAGTGAGATAAGTCAATTTTGCATTTGAATTGTTCTAACCGATGAGCAAAAAAGGAACGGAGAGCAATACAGGTAGGAATGAAAAGACAGGAGGTTGGGACACTATTGTAGTTTTCTCTTCTTCAGGGCACAAGGCACGGTTGCACTTTGTGTCCCCTTATAATTAACGGTGGCCGTTATGGCTTGCTTGGACTAATGTGACAAGTGAGCAGAAGTGATGTGTGCTACTTCTAGATGGAAGCTCTAAGAGCAAGTTCAGGACTTACTGTATCCACTTCCCTCCGCCTTGGCAACCATTGACATTTTAAATCTGAGGTCTGTCTCAGCCTGGGATCCTGGCCCAGGGCCTTCCTGCTGATCTTTGATAGACGTGAAGCAGGAACTGGGACTGAACCTTTGGGTTTTTTTAAGCTCTTGAAATTTGGCATTTTTTTTCCTTACCTTAACATAACCTAGCTTGTTCTGACTGATACAGAAACCCGTGTCTCAAGATGGTGCCACCATAAAAAATTTAAATATATTGCATTTGCTTGGGCCCTGAGTAGTAAACAATACAAGGAACTGCTTCCAAGGTTGGGAAAGTAGCCATCTGAGTATTTTGTGCTAAATCATTTTGTAAAACTGTCACTTGAGGTGACTTGGGAGGCGGACCATGGACCAATGAATGTGTAAGTCCAGGGCAAAATTTTAGAGAACAAAGCTTTAGTATCGTGTGTTGGTTGTAGATGGCTATATTTGGGGAGAAAAGACAGATTTGTAATCAGGAATGAAAGGAAATAAAATATATACACAAAACATGCTTCACAGTTAGAATAGTGAACTACTCCCAATTTCAACAGAAAAAGATGTAATTGAGAAAGCTTTGGAACTGAAAGGAATAATTAAAACAGCTTTGGAGCGAGCATCAATGGAGAGTATGGATGTCACACTCATTGCAGACTGGGTTGCCTCAAAATAAAAGTCCAGCTAAGAATATGTTGCCCAGTTATGTGGTACAATATGGCACAGAGCTCGTGTGGATGTGATTGTTACTGCCAGTATTTAGCTAGAAAAGGGGAGCAAAGAGAAGTAGAAATTGAATTTAATAGACTGAGAAGCATGAACTTATTTGCTTCACCAGGAAGCTCCAGCTTTTCTTACCCTAGGGGATCACAGCATTGCTCTGCGGAGGGGATTAACACTCCACCCTTCCCCCCTTTGATACTGAATTGCTGGGGGGCGTAGGGGGGCATGCTGGACCATAAAGGCCTGCCAGTCTAGCTAGGGGGTGTAAACCCATCCAAAGCCTGTGAAAGCTTGGGAAGTTGGTTATTTTGAGGAAGCTTCTGATCTGTCCCAAGCCCAAGCTAATATAATCCCAGAAGAACAAAGAAGGTCTCTCTCTGTCTCTCTCTTTCTCTTTCTTGTCTGGGTGACCTGCATTCATCCCATGTACTCATCCCATGCACTTATGAGTCCTCTCTCCATAGCCATGTGGCCTTAGCAGCCATGTACCCATGGCCTTGGGGACTCTGCATGCAGGCTCCAGGAGGGAGCCTGAATACTGCAGCACAGCAATGAACTGCAGCTGGAAACACACGCTAAGCTAGCAGGATGCTGGACTGCGCTGTACTTTAGGATGGAGCAGAAAGTGAACACTGGTTTTCGTGTTGGCCTTACTGAAGACAAGATGGGACTTTTTCTATGGTGGGACAGTTGGAGGTGGGACATTGGAAAGTCAGGAGGGGGTACCCCCTTAATTTTACATCATCCATAAACCATACCATAGAGCCACATCCTCCTGTGCGGGTCTCAGGAAAATTCTTTTTCTCAAGATATCTCAAGAACTTGTTTCCACTGATAACATGATGGTAAGCTGTTCAGGCGCCTGTTTTGACTGCTATAGGAGGAGAGGAATCACAGTATGGGAAGAGGAATAGGTGTGCGAAGCTGACCAGAATACTCTATTTTGATTCCTTATGAAGTATAAGATAGCAAGGCCAATGGGATTAGCTACCTCAGAGTTCTAGTCGGTACCTGGTAGAGTCTTGCCATTGACACTGGATGCTGGAAGCATGGGAAGGCAGAGGGCATATTTACTTTGGCAGTTTTTTGTTTGTTTGTTTGTTTTTTAAGTGAACTCCTTAAGGGCCCTTAAGATAATTCAATCCACTCCTCAAACTCACATGCAAACTTTTTTTTTTGTAATCCTCACCCCAGGATATGTTCATTGGTTTTAGAGAGAGAGAAGGGGAGAGGGGAGGGAGGAGGAGCATGGATGTGAGAAACGCTGATCTATTGCCTCCTGTATGCTTCCCTACTGAGGGGCAAACCTGCAGCCGCCTTGGTGTACAGAGGATGCTCCAGCCAACCAAATCACCCGGCTCACACGCAAACTTTTTGATGCCCATCTGTTGCATGGCATGTGGTATTCTTTCCTTGTGAATTGTTTTGGGTCTCAGGTTTGCATGTGGGTGGGCAGGGGTTTCCAGACCAGTTTGAACTGATCTGGAAAGTGTTAGCTGGTGCATCAGTACCTTCCCTTAGGAGGATAGCCTTAGGCTCAGAATTACAGTGATTGAATGTGAATGGGATCTGGGACATTTTATTTTTATTTACTTTTCTTGTTCAAATGAAATGAATATGCATTGTACTGGGAAGGCAGACAGGGCTATTACCAGTGCAGCTGAGAACAATTAGTTCTTATTTGCTTAACACCGTTCTTAATGTGCAATTGTAAAACTTTTCACAGGATGTTTTAAATGTAATCAATTTTTCATTGCTGTTCGTAATAATTCAAAGAGCCTGACATTTGCAATCGAGCCAACTGTGGTCGATACCCATTTTCTCTTAGTTAAATAGGAATTTAACTCAGTGACACAAGTGGTGGCTTCTGGAATTGATTCTGCGTATTTATTCTTTTGCGAGCGCTACACCCAGATTCAAGAGTTTGCAGAAGAGACAGTCAAGTGTCACAGGCCCACATGGGCTCACTGAAGAGTGGAGGACATCAGCTCGATCAGAGCTCACAACCTGGCCATTCCACTCCTAGAAGTGTCCGCTTTGGCAAATCGCTTCTCTGCACCTCAGTTTCCTCAGTTACAAAATGAAAAAAGAATTTACTTCAAGACTGTAATTAAAGGAAATAATGCATTATTAGTCAGAGTGTGGTACTCACTCTTAGCTGCAAGGAACAAAAATCCAACCCAAAGTAACAAAAGTTGAAAGAGAACTTAGAGGCTTGACAGATTTCAGGACATGTTACACCAAAATTCGGCGCCTTGATATGTTCAGTATTTTAATGAGAAGGAATCTGAGAAACAGCAGGCTCGGGAAGGACTTTCAGATGTTCTACTGAAGCAGGTCATGTGGCCCTTCTATGAGGGGTGCCCTCCTGCTACCTAAAGGAGCAGGGCACCCTTATCTCCAAAGACGGAGGGTTGTCAAGAGGAATTTGAATGAAGAGGTTTTACCAAGTTTACTACTTTCAGCACATACTCCCTTGTCATATGGCTTTCCACCAAGCCTAATACTCTCCGGTTTAATTATTTCTTCAGGTTTTCATTTCCTTGTGAGTGCTCCCAGGTCACGTAAAACTTACACTACGGAAATTTGTGTGCTTTTCTCTTGTTAATCCGTCTTTTGTTACAGAGACCCAGTCGAGAACCTAAGACGGGTAGAGGAAACCTACTCTCCTCCCCTACAGGCTCCTGTAGGAAGCATGTCTGTGGTTTTGCTAATGCCAGGGACAGCTAGCTGTACGCAGGCGCTCGCTCAGCTGATGTCAGGGTTCTCTTTCTGCTGTTTGTATGATGTGTGTTGATCTTATTCTCTTTTTAGATCCAGGTCCTAAACCAGGGGCAACAGTGCTGGGGTGATGGGGAAGAAAGGAATTTTGGGGGGAGTAAATACAGAAAAAAAATGACAGCTTTAATGACTTTTTCAACAGTTCTCATTGGCTTGCCTTCACACTACTTACTTTAACATATTTTCATTGTATTTTAAGTCAGAGATTGGCAACCTCTGGCCAGCCAGTGGAGCCACATCTGGCCTGCTGCTGGAGTTGTAAGTAGAGTGTCCCTGGCAGACGACCCCGCACTTGCTCATTTACGTATTGTCTGTGGCTGCTTTCCTGCTACAGTGGCATTGCTGATTGGCTGTTAATAAACATTGTAATCAATCTGGCCATTGACAGAAAAAGTTTGCTGGTTCTCTACAGAAGAAGGTTTAAACTAATGTTTTTTAAGGGGGCTTATTTACTAGGTGGTATGCAAGACAATAAATTGGAAAAACAAAAATATATTTCAGCTCATATTTTTTCTCAATTTCTTTTTTAAAAAAATGTCAGCTTCATTGAGGTATAATTGACATAAAATTGTAAGATATTTCAAGTACACATTGTGATGATTTGATATATGTATATATTAGGAAAGGATTCCTCTCTTCTAGTTAGCTAAAACATCTGTCACCTCACAAAATTATCTCTCACTCTCTTTTTAAAAAAAAATTTTTATTGTTACTCAATTACAGTTGTCTGCATTTTCTCCCCACCCCTCCACCCTACCCCAGCCAAACCCACCTCCCTCCCCTGCCTCCCTCCTCCCCCCTGATTTTGTCCATGTGTCCTTTATAGTAGCTCCTGTAGACCCCTCTCCTCACTATCCCCTCCCCACTCCCCTCTGGCTATTGTTAGATTGTTCTTAACTTCAATGTCTCTGGTTATATTTTGTTTGCATTTTTTCTTTTGTTGATTATGTTCCAGATAAAGGTGAGATCATATGGTATTTGTCCCTCACCACCTGGCTTATTTCACTTAGCATAATGCTCTCCAGTTCCATCCATGCTGTTGCAAAGGGTATAAGCTCCTTCTTTCTCTCTGCTGCAAGCAACCTGAGTGCCCATCAACAAATGAGTGGATCAAAAAACTATGGTACATTTCCACAATGGAATTCTCTCCCTCTCTTTTTTTGTTGGTGTGATAAGTCCTACTCTCGTAGCAAAAGTCAATTATACAGCACAATGTTATCAACTATAGTCACCATGTTTTAGATTAAATCCTCAGACCTATTCTTCCTCTAACTGAAAGTCTGTATTCTTTTCCTCCATCCCCTAGCCCCTGGCAACCACTTTTTTATTCTCTGTTTCTATGAGTTTGACTTTCTTTTTTGAGCCCACATAAATGATGCCATGCAGTGTTTGTCTTACTCTGCCTGGCTTCTTTCACTTAGCGTCATGCCCTCCAGGTTCATCCATGTTATCACAAAGGGCAGGATCTCTTCTTTCTCATGGCTGAATAATATTGCATTGTGTGTGTATCATATCTTTATATCATTTTTCCTAAAATATTTACAGAGTAAACTTTTCTAGTATTTACTAGACATCTTGACAGTATTTAGTGACTGTATGTAACTAATATATATGTTTAATATACATTTTTTGTTTTAGAATGTATTAAAAATGTATTTGTATTAAGTGGATTTATATATTTAAAGTCGTATGTAAAATATAAATACATTTCTGTATCTATGCATATATGTATATCTATATTTATCTATTTACCTATTTACTGAGAGAGAGAGAGAGAGAACTTCAACATTTTGTTCTGCTGGCGCCTCATTTTAGGACAATGTGCATATATTGACTCCACTTTCCTTGCCATCCCAGCTCGCCGTATGTATCTGCTCCTGATCTACCCCTGTGGCTCCCGCCCCTGCATCATGAGGATGATGTGCTGTATCTAAATGTTCATTTAGACATAGATGTGAAATAATAAAAATATCGCGGAAGGAAGGGTAAGGGAGGCAGGCTGGGCCCCCGAGGATTGAAACCAGGCACATTGTAGGAGCATCAGAGGAATAAACAATTAGATCTGTCTTATTTCTGAATTTTAAAAGAGAATGATATTTCTATTCATCATTCATATCACCTGGAATTTGAACAAATACAGGATTTCTGGCAGCAATTGTTGATTTTTCAATATTTATGGAAAACAACATATGTTCTGTCAAATGTGGTATTTAGGGAGTGAGGTGAGTTCTGTCAATCCAGAGGACTGGCAAACATGCACGACAACAATTTGTAAAATATGTTAAAGCTGATTAATGAGAAATAGAAACGTCAGTGAGTCATTAAGTGAAACAGTGCAGAGGTGTTGGAACACTTGGGAACCTCTGAGGCTTGGTTCCCTGAGGACTGGCTGGGCTTGGAACAGGGAAGCCTGGGCCAAGCCTTCACCCTCCTGGAAAGAGTTGGTGATGGGGCAAAAAGTCTTTCCCAGGGGAGCAATAGGTGTGTGTGTGGGGGAGGGTATTTACCGATATTCTTTCTGTCAGTCTGGCCCTCTTATTCTGTAGGATTTGATGTTTGAATCTGTTGGATTTCTCCATCACTTAAAACATGTAGATGTGAGTGAGAAAAAATGGATGTTATGTGGAAAGTTTGTGTAAGAAATGTGGACTCATTTGCATAGGGGGTTGGGAGAAGGGATGGAGATCCTAAATCTAAGGTGAAAGGTTTCTGGGGCCTCTTGGGGTGAGTGGACCAGTAAATTCAGACCAAATCCCCAGGGCAGGTATCGGTCCCACGACTTTTGCTATAAAGTCTCCACTAGAGAGCAGAGATGGGGCAAGCAAAGGCTCCTGAGCTGAATTCATTGAAAGGGGGTGGGGCATGAGTAAGTCTGTGTCTGACAAAAGGACAGTCCAGGTCCTTCCCTGTCCCTGCACACCTTCCTGTGGCAAATTGATGCCCGGAGGGAATGAAGAGAGAAACCTGTTTATGAGTCGTGATACCTGGAAACCAGGGTCGATTTGGGGGTGGATCAGAAGGGAGTGAATCTTACAAGTGAGGAAACTATTTTCTTACACTTTGAAGAACATTTGAATTCTTGGCAAAGAGTTGTGTGAATATCAAGGAATAGAACAGGGGTTCTGGCCTTAACTTCTTCATTCCTACAGATGAGAGAGGCAGCCAGAGCAATTAGCTGATGGTTCTTTCCCAAGCAACCAATTTCCTATCGTTGTCATGGGATATGCTAGCCACAAGGGGGCAACACTGAGCGATGGCTTCCGTACTTGGGCAAAAGAAATTAACCAGCTTTGCTGAGATTGGGGATTCTTGGACAAGCAGGGGAAGAAGGTGCTACATAGGACAAGACTACATTTCTTGCTTATGTGAGTAGGTGGGAGACATGAGTTGAAGCCATATTTGTGAGCCATTGTTTCCACCCCATTTGTAAACAGGGACAGACTAACTATATTAAGCCATTACTCTGTGCCATTCTGTGCTATGCTAGCCTTTGAGGACATCGAGATGAATTAGACATGGAATGTGAGTCATGATAGGCTTACTCTAAGGTGCCACGAAAATAGATAAGATAAGCCCATGATTTTGGGACAAGGTCAGGAAGGGCTTCCTGGAATAGAAATGTTAGAACTGAGTCCTAGCAGGAGGTAAGGGGCCTGGGGTTGTCTGGGCAGAAAGTCCAGTGGTGAGAAAGAATAGCAGTGTGACCTGGGGAGCTGCAAGCAATTTGGTACCACTGGGGAGAGAGTCTCAGTGAGGTAGAACAAGATCAGATCAACAGATGAAAGGCCTTGAATGCCAAGCTGAGAAGTTTGTATATAGACAAAATGCAGTGAGTTACAACTGAAAGATTTTATAAAAGGGTAATATCACAGCGTTCTTTTTCAGAAATCTAATTTTGTTACAAGTTAAGTTGTAAAGAAGGAGGGTAGCTCTAGAGCTGAGGTAACCATGTGAATGAAAATTGTAGTAATCAGAATTTGTTATCAAACTGTCATGCACACTCTCTTTATCCATTATCATGTAACCTGGCAAATAATTTGCTTGTCCTTGAAGATAATGTCCTGTGCACCAATCTCAGGCCAGATCATTGAGATAATTTAGATGTGAAATTTAATATTTTTAACTCCTTTCTTCATAATTACTCTTTTGTCCCCTCACTCATTATAAGTGATGAGTGGGTCCCAGAGTTCAGGGTAAGTCCCAAGTGTTCAGCGAATGATCTTTTCTTCTCTGCAATGATATAACATGGTCCCTCCCCTTATGCTGGATGAGACTGTACTTGCAAGTCTTATTTATAACCCAACGTGTCCATTTCTTTCTGGTCAGTCTATGAAAAGCTATTTTCTGTAGGTCTAGGAAACTCACAGTATATATTAAAACATGGTAGAAGCTCACTCTGGAAAGTTCTGCAGGAAAGAATCTGGCTTTGCTTTTTAACTCAGGATTTCTCAAACGTATCAGATCAAAGGATTTCTTATGTATCTGTCATATTTATGAAATTCTGAACATCCAATGTGTCAAATAATGTTCTTTGGGACTTTCTGTCTTGCATGACTAAATTTATAATTAAAATATTAACATAAGTGCCAGATACTCAAGGGTCAAGTCGATCTTTTTTGTATTGAATCTCTTGTTTATTCATTAATTCTTCTAAGTTCTTGGGTAACATGGAGCTCTCTGGCACCTAGGAAAAGACATAAGTAGGGTATTCTGAATAATCGAAGCCCGTTCCGCTCTTACAGAAATGCAAGTGGTAACATCAAGCATTCATGACAAAAGCCTGAGAGCTGACGACAGAAAAGAATGCTGCTTTGTTGTTGGAGATGGGGAAGAGGCACAGACTCTGAGGCTTGGGTTTTGTTTTCTTGCCTGCACACTCCGAACCAACTGTGCCTGGTTGTAGGTACCCAGGACAGGGCACCTGCTTTCTGAAAGCACGGCTGTGAGACGCTGCTGAGCTGAAAAGTTAAAAATGCAACCCACAGACACTCATTGATATCCAAGTTTGAGTAATACAGGGTTCCAAATCATAGACTCTGCACCTAAGACTCCCCAGGGCCCCCAATTATTAACTGTGTGACCCTGGACTTGTTGATTACCTTTTGTGTGTCTTAATTTCCTTCTCCATAAAATGGGGCAAATTATAGTGCTTACATGACAGAGTTGTTAGAAGGACTGAGGGAATTGATCTAAGGAAATTTCTGGAAATAGAAATAGCACATAAGTACTCTGTACATGTTCACTACTATTTCTGCTTGGCACCGTGTAAAGTGGGAGGGATGCAAAAATGAGTAAAACATCATCCTTGCCCTCAAGATCAAAGACTAATACAAGTGAGTTACAATGATTTAGGGTGAGAAGTAGGTTTCTCAAAGCATGCAGGGGAGAGGTAGTATCATGTTTGTTAAGAGTGATTTCCAGGGTCAGAGATGTGAGTTTGAATCCTGGCTCTGCTACTAGCAACAGCTTAGACAAGTGACATGCTTTCTGGGCCTGATTTAATCAGGTGGAAAATGAGAAAATGCTACAGTTGCTAGTTGTTAGTATTATCACTGAGCTAGCACAGAGCAGGGGAGATGGAGATTTGTGGAGGAGATAACCATTGGATTTAGCCCACCTGCCTGTTCTGAGGAATTCCTTCCAGCAGGGTCTGAGTCTACCTGCCTCTCTCCTCACACAGTGAAGAACATGAGTTTGGTGGTGTGGAGCGTCTGCTGGAAGGGTGTCCCCATAGCTCTCCTCTGGGACAGGAGAGCTCAAGGCCATTTCCTCCAGGTCCTGCATTTTTCAGGCCCTCGGGGCCCGTTCACCCCAGGAATCCACCTGTGAATGAGCTAATGGCTTCCTGTCCATCTCTCCCAGTCCTGTAACTCCCTTCCTGTTGCAAGCAGGGCACATGTGGTCTTAGGTCTGATGCAAGCTCAGGTTGGCAATTTCACGTGAGGTGTTGGGCAGATTTGAACATCTGGACCCCCTGACTTGGCATTTGGAAGTCTTGCCAGGTGGGTGACATCTGGCTGAGCTGTTGCAAGGGCACTGATGGAAGGGCACGCCTAGCCTGCAGCTTCGAAGGGTGTTAGGCAGTAAGCGGGGTTTTTTTTTTTTCAGCCTCTCCGTATGGAGCCTGAATAAACAGAGCGTGGGCTGTGTGGCTTCTACCCTTCCCTTTCCTCACTTTGTGAGAGCAACTTGACCTTGCTTTCAGAGCTATAGACTGGGCTCTGCCTTGGTGGAGGAAGCTTCTGCAATTAAGCAGTATCCCAAGTTGCTGATGTGAACAGAAGTGTCACCTGAGGGGAAGAGAGGACCAGCGTGGACAGAGCTGTCTCCTGGAGTTTCTCACCTCTCACTCGTCCCTCCCACCCTGGGCCTTGCAGCCCAAGAATCTTCTGCCTTCCGCTCCTCACAGATGAAGAAGGGGGTAAAGGCAGAAACTATAAATGTAAGCATCTTTTTTATTAAACGATTTTAAGTTCTCTTTGTGGATGTTTTTCCTTGCTTGCTTGTTTTGTCACTGACTCTTTTGGGGAGAATAGGCTTTCATCTAAGGAGAGAAACCTCAGCTTCAGGGATACAACTGGTTCTGCTGGGTGTAGAGAAGACTCAGTTGCTACCTCTGCTCTTGCAGGGCTGAGCCATTTACTTGTTGGACCCACCTCTCTCCTGTGGAGGTGTGGGAACCCTGATCCATTCCTGATGGTGCAGATACGTATTCAGGGTAGCAATTGGGCAGCATTTCATCAAATATGTATACTTGTGCCTTATGACTCAGCGCATCATCCTCTGAGTATATATTCCGAACTGTAAAGGGACGTGTCTGGGGATATTCTTGTAGCGTTGTTTGTAAAGATTTGGGAGAAGTCTGAATGATCTGGATATTCGTCATTGGAGAAGTAAATGGGTACATTGTAGTAGGTTCCATTAAGGAGCTCTATGCAGCATTTAGAAGCAGTCAAATAGATGTACAAATAGCAACATGTGTAAGTCTTAAAAGTGCAATACTAGATTTTTTAAGAGTAAGACACAAATTGAGATTTATAGTAAAACACTACGTACAGAAATACAAGGAGAGACAACAATATCACACATTTCCATTAGAACCCATACTGATAAAAGGGTAGACATCAAATATATCAGAATCTTTGGGATAAGTGAGAATAAATAAGACAGGAAAGAAAATGTATGCAAACCAATGATGAAAGTGTAGAATGAAGAAAGTACTAACCCTCTGAAAATGAGATTAAAAATATCTGATCAAAATCAACTAATAGGTACTTGACACCATGTCCCGTTAAATGAGTGAGAGACAAGATGGCCTTCCCACCTACCGCTTTACATCTGGCGTTGGGAGCGCTGACTCACAGCCGAACTCTCTCAAGTCAAAACCGCTCGCCTCCTGAAAACCCCTGGGACAAGTAGATTTCACTCATAACATTTCTTAATTCTTTCTGAGATCATTCCGGATTCATTCTAACCTCCTCTGGCGGCAAGTTTATGGTCATTTTTATCTCTTTTTTCTATTATGCTTTTCCAGAAAAATAGTCATTCTCTCTGCACCGTGACCGACCCCACCAGCCCATGTGAGCTTTCCTCTCAGGTCTGGCCAGGATCCCTTATGGTATTATTCATACTTCTCTCACTCCCATCTTTGGTGTCCAATGTCCATACTGCTGGACGCAGTTTCTTCTTCTATATAATAATTGTGTTAATTGAATATGTATTTTATGTAAGCCTTGGATTAAGAGTTTGGTGGAAAAAAGGACAATAGAGTCTGTGTTAGTTTCCTATTGCTGCTGCAAAAAAATTACCATAAACTTGGTGGGTTAAAACAACACCAAATTTATTACTTTACAGTCTAGGAAGCCAGAAGTCCCAAATCACTTTCACCAGGCTAACCTCAACCCATCAGTGGGCTTCCGGAGCCTCTAGGGGAGAGTCTGTTTTCTTGCTTTCTCCATCTTCTAGAGGCCGCCTGCATTCCTTGGCCCATGGCTTCTTTCTCCATCTCTAAAGCCAACAGCTTAGCATATTCTCTCCTCTTTGACTTCTGCTTCCATCATTACATCTCCTGTCTGACTCTGACCCTCCCATCACTCGCTTACAACTACTCCTGTGATTACTTTGGGCCCATCCGCCTATACCAGAATCATCTCCCAATTGCAAGGCCCTTGATTTAACCACATCTACAAAGTCCCTTTTGCTATACAACATATAGCAAACCGGTTGTGGGGGTAATTATTCAACCTAGTACAGAGTCCCTGCTCCTAGGCCATCCATAGCCTAGTGATGGCCACCAACCAACAGGTTGATAGGCAGTTTATTGCGGAGAGTGGTGAAGAATGTCAAGCCCAGGGAAGTACAGGACAAAAGAAGGACACTTAATCTGGTCTAGGTTTAGGGCTGGCTCCCCAGAGCTAAGTTCAAGACTGGTATGAAGTACCAGGGCGTGGCTGTGCAAAGAGAAGTGGGGCTGAGCGCCATGTGCAAAGGCCTGGAAGTGAGAATGAGCAGAGTTGGAGCCGGCCTACTTCCTGTTCTCTCTACTCGTTCTCTTGTTCCACCTCACTGCCTTTGCTTATCTTCTTTCTTTTATTTGTCATGCTGCTCTCGCCACTCGCTACTTATCCACTCAACTTTTCCTTTGGAAAGTCTTCATCCATACTCCACAATTAGCAGTTAACCACAGTGAATTCCTATAGCTTTTTATCTGGATTCAGTTTACACTTGTTTGTATTTTAGTATATAGGTTATAGGCTCTGAAACACTTGCTGAAAGTGGTTTTTTTAATTTATGTCTTTTTTTTCCCTTGTGAACTTGAGACAAGAATCAGTAGAAGACTATGAATTCTACTTTCCCAGAACCCTTTCCCCTTCCAAACTGTTAACTCCAGCAACAAAACAGATGGTCAGCAAGTACTGAATGATGAAATGACCAACAGCATGTCTTAATCCAACCATACAGTATTCGTTTCTCTAATTCCAGCCAGGCTGGGCAAGCCCTGAGGAGCAAGTGGCTGCTCACTTTGAAGAGGTTTTTAATTTCATTTTTAAAGATACAGTTAAGGTACATTGAGTCAAAGCATCCACTTATTCCTTTAAAGTAACCATTGTGATAGGTACATAGACAGAGATAAACAATGCCCTTTATGATAATGATCAGTTGGATTAAAGTTGACCCAATACTAGCCTGAGATGGTATATGTAAATTCACTGTTTTGGTACGGAGATAAACAGGAGCTACATGGTGGACAGCTGGTTGGGGGGAAGAGGACAAATTTATATTTATCATTATTTCTCATTGTGTAACTACGATTCTGATGTAAAATTTAAGTATCAGGTGAGATTCATTGAAAGTATTTTGTGTGAAAAGAATTCAGAATCTCAGTTACACCACAACGTAATTTCCACCTAAATGCGATCATACTTTTATCTTCTAGAGAACAAAACATACCTGTTTGGGTCCTCCAAACACATCCTTTTTGGGTAAATATGCTAGTGTGGACAAAATAAAATTTACATCTCATCCAAAAAGTAAGAGAGATGTAGTATTTGGGAAGTTTTTTCATCAAATAATTTTTGAGATAACTTTTTACCACACTTTCCCCAAGCTTTTCTTTGTTTTCAGTGGGTATAATCAGCGTGCTCCCCGCAGTTTCGTACAGTCTTTGAGACTAGACCCTACAGTGGGATCTTCGCATCTCTGCTTCTCCTCCTCCGAGGGAGTCCCCAGCCTGTACGCCCTCCACCTTCGGAATCTGTCTTCTAGGCACTTATCTGGGGGAACTAGCTGAACCCCTACACTCCATTAACTACTTAAGTTCACTCTCACCTGAGGTGGCTCTTGTCTATTCTTTACTCACTCTGACAGTTTGGGGATTTAAGATTTTGCCACTGGTCCGATACTTTCCATTCAAATACTTGGGCTGTAATTATTTTCCTGTGTGAGACTATCATGCAAATCCAATCACGATAGTCTTCCCTTTTCCCTTAGGCGTCTTCGGATGATCTTGGCTTGGTCCATTGGAATTGAGGCTGAGAGTGTGATGAGACAAGCCGTAGGAAATGTAAAAACAGTTGAGAGTATCACTGATTTGCAGAGTGTGCAGTGTTGACCTCATGACACAGATACCCAGTTGTTTACTTGACCTGCCTTGGATATCTCAAATGTACTTCACACTTGAAATGTCCACAGTCAACCCATGTCTACCCTCAAAGCTTGATCCTATACCATGGTTCTTATTTAGCAAATAGCCCCACCATTCATCCAGTTGCACAAGCCAGAGATCTCGGGTGAGTCCTTGTCCCCTCCTCTCCCTTTCTCCCCACAACCAGTACAGCACCACCTCATTGTTGATCTGACCTCCTAAGTGTATCTTGAATTAATCATCTTTTTATCTTATCCACTACCGCTCCAGCTACCCATCATCTCTGAGCCTTCCTATGTGAATGATTATTTCCCTCTCCCCAGCTATTGCAATAGTTTCCTCAAGTCCCATCCTTTACCTTTCCCCGTCTTTAATTCATTCATTAATATTTAGTCAAAGTGTCTTTAAAAGATGTAAGTCTGATTATGCAAGTATCCTTCCTAAAAATTATTGTGACTTTCCGCTGCTTTGAGGATTCAATAAAATGCTGACATGGCTTATGATGGCCTGGTTACCTCCTACCCCACGCCTTTCAGCACTCCCGCTCTGCCGACCATTGCCACCTTGCTCTAGCCACACTTTCTGTTTACCATTGACCCCTCCTGGCCCTCCGCTGGAGTCCCTGACTATATGTGCTCTGTAGGCAATGCCCTCACCTCCCTTTTGACTAGCTTCATTATCCTTCCATTTTCCATCACTCTCTAAGTGAAATAAATTCCGGACCTCTCTGAGTGGGTCCGACCTTCCTCCATGGGCTGGGAGAGTACAGTGAAAATCTTCCTAGCATTTCTTGGAGTTGAAATTTTACATTTTTTGCCTAGATATTTAACGCATCAATTTTTCTTACTAAATTGTAAGTTCCATGAAGGTAGGTCAATGTCTCATTTTTTCTCCTAGAGTTTGGTACAGAGTAGGAGCCTAATAAATGTTTGTTGAGTGAATGAATTAAAGTCTTACTCCCAGCCAACTCTGGATGACTGCCGTCTGAAATAAAATAGGACTGACTTCTGAAAGTGCTGAACAGAGTTCCTGCATGTTTTCAAATGCAGAGTGACATGTAACTAACTATAGATAAGGGGAGAGAAAGAAAAGTTAAAGTGGATTAGTTCACAATGAACTTCTTTTTTTTTCAGTTTAAAAAATTTTTTAACAATGCATTTTTATTATTGTTTATTCTATTACAGTTATTACAATTTCCCCCCATTTTCCCTCCTCCTCCAAGTCCACCTCTGCTCCCACAGTCAGTCCCCACACCATTAGCTTTTTTGTCTACTCATCTGCTGATGCACAGTTGCGCTGCTTCCAAATCTTGGCTCTTGTAAACAATGCTGCAATGAACATAAGGGTGCATATAGTCTTTCGAATTAGTGTTTTGAGCACCTTCTGAAATTATATATATATATATGGACCTATGCACTATGTATTCTTAATTTTTGCATGGCTCCTTTAAAATAGCAAATTCTATATTTTATTTTTATTTCATTATTTATTTATTTAAAAACAGTTTCTGTTTAATTGTCCTTGATATATTTATATATATTTTTAATTATTTTGTTGTTCAATTACAGTCGTCTGCATTTACCCCCCACCACTCCCCTCCAACCCCAGCTAAATCCACCTCCCTCCCTTGCTTCCACCCTCCCCCTTGGTTTTGTCCATGTGTCCTTTATAGTAGTTCCTGCAAACCCTTCTCCCCACTTTCCCCTCCCACCTCCCCTCTGGTCACTGTCAGATTGTTCTTAATTTCAATGTCTCTGGTTATATTTTGCTTGCTTTTTTCTTTTGTTGATTAGGTTCCAGTTAAAGGTGAGATTTGTACGGTGGCGGTGAGGGACAAACACCACAGTGAATTTCTAAAGGTAGCCTGAAACAGTCTGGTTTGGTCCAGGAAAACAGAGAGACTGCCCAAAACATAGAAGTAAAATTTGAATACAGAAATTAGCATGCGTGTGAATGTGGGGGGAGCTGGGAAGTGAAGGCTGCAGAGGACTGCAAGAGGACTGTGAAAGCAGTCACTAACTACTTAAATCGAAGCCTTGGCATGCGTAAAAGCATGGGAGCTTTCGAGGGAGTTTGAGACATCACCTGAGTCAGTGCTACAAAGGGGGAGCCCATGGCAGGTCCTGCTGAGCTGCTGTGCTTGCAGAGTGGGGAGCTTCTGGGCAATTGAGGAAAACTTTGTGACCTCGTAAGATTAGTGAACTCAGCTTCATTTGTACTTTCCAAATCTCCCATGAGTTCCTTTCATTGGCAAACCCTGGCTTAAAACCATATAGTAAAGGGATTCCGGGAAGCATCCGAAAGTGATGGAGGTGCAGATAATTTGGCAACAAACCGCATAACCCAGGAAGACAGTTGCTTGATTCCATTCCAGGGCTTTCTGTGGGCACATCATTTTTAACTGGAGCTACTAAAGGAAAATTCAGTCCTGAGGCTCACTCCAGAATTTGACTTTTTTGGGGGGAGTGTCTCATGGTGGTAGATAAAAATAAATATAAGTTTTAACACGTGCCAATTAATCTTCAGGTGGAATCTAGATTTTCTGATCTTTGGGATGGTTTTCAAAAGAACAAATAATAAATGTATACTCTTCATCTAAAGGGTCATTAGACAGTCTATGAGCCTGACTGGTCTTGTAACTATATGTAGCCGTTTATCCTCTTCGGTCTGGAGCTCTCCCATCTGTGAAAGAAATGGAATCCCCTCCCGCATGGCACCATAACAGCAATACTTCCAGTGCCTGTTCTCGGAGTGCTTATCATGCATCAAGTTCAGTGAGTCATGTACATTAGCTTTTATCCAGACAATCACCCAGGAAGGGTGAAGATACAGAGTCAGTAATGCATTTTGGGTTGTTAGGAGGTTTAAATGAGATATGTGTTACGCACCTCCAATATCGCCTAATAGAGAATTGGCATGCAGGTGACATGCTGTATGGTCCTGTTGTCAGTAAGTGAGAGTGTAGAGATTCCGCACATTGCTTATCACACAGATTTTTTAAAAGATAGACGTTATTTTATAATCCTCATAAATAAAAGTGATTAACTATAAAAAGAAAATTACAAATGCTTTTTTAGTGTTTCTCGGTTCTCATCTCGTTTTGATATATCATCTATCACTGACATCTTCATACACAAGTCAATAATGAATAATAGGATAGCATACTACCCTTTGTAGTTAATGTTCACTTTTCAAGGTATTTTCATGTATGTAATCTTATTTTATCCCCTCAAACACCCTGTAAGATATGTTGGTCAGTAATTATCATCTTTATTTTATAGATATGGGAACTAAAACCCTTGGCTTGTTCATGAAGAAAGAAGAAATTATATTTATTGGGTTCTTACAATGTACAGGGAAATTTTAGTCTCTATTACAGTTTCCCCTTTCAAAGATATAACATGGAGACTCATAATTTAAATAACTTAATAAAGTTACACAACTGGTGAAGACATGCCAATCTGAGCATTTAACCCGGGGTTGTCTGGCTTCAAAGCTGTTATTTTTTCCATTACCTCTTGGTACTTGACTCGTAACCACTTAAGGGCACAGCCTAAACTAGCACCTTGAACTCTTGACCCTTTTCCAAACTGGCACTCTAGTGAATGAGATATTTTTCCACCAAGAACTCTAGGTATAGTAACTATGATGAAACTAACCATTAGAAAAAGAGAACTGTACTTTACTGGTGTTTCATGAAAACACGGTTAGAGAAAGGATGCTACTCAAATGATCTGACGTAGTTCTTTTTCTTCAAAGAAAAGATTAGATAATATAATCTTAGTTATTTCATGTTTGCTTATTTTACTTACCTTTCTGTTCCTTAACAAGGTTCTGTTGTGTGTGTTTGTGTACGTGCAGAAACATGTATACAGCACACACACATATGCATCTAATTGGGCTCTATCTAAACACAGAGTGTCTGTGTTGTGTGCTGAGTTCTAGCCACAATGGACTATGGGATAGAGATGCATCTGGGAACAGAGACCATTAAAAAAAACCCAGCCTCTGGAATGGACTGAGCAATTTCTCCTGATCTGAAAGGTTGAGCAGTTTACCTCAGAAGTACCCCTTGTTTCAGAGCTCCCTGGATTAATTCTGCATTATGTAAAGATCACTTTCCTTTGATCTAAACACTGTCATAGTCTTGTATTATGGGACAAGGTTAATCGGATCACACCATTATTTTTATATCATGCTCATTATTTTGTATATCTTTATCTCATTTCCTCTTAGTATTCTCCTTTGCCTAGTCTCTTAAATCATATGCCACATGCAGATGCATTTTCAAAGCTCTTTGAAAAGCTAAATTGCTCTGAGTTTAAAAATTGGCATAAATACTAGTGATCACAGCTTTCCATGTTATAAAGAAGTCTACCTTGACTGTGGGCCTATGTACAATGAAGAGCTTAAAGTCACAGAAGTTTAGTTAGAAACAATCTTAGAAGGATGTTTTCCATGGGAGCTGGTTCAAAAAATGCTTTTGGACTTGGAAATAGGAGTGTCATTGGTGTCTCCTGAGAGAACAATTTGTGCAGGATGACGGAGCTGAAGGCAGGTCCCCATATACTGAAGAGGACCAGTGGAAGTAAACGGAGAGGTGGATGCTAGGCTATATTTTCAAAGTATTTAATAGAGAAGATATTGCAGCTTGCAGGAAAATTAAGGTTGACAGAAGGAACTTGAAAGAATTAGAAGATGCATCTGCCCATTCTTAAACACACTGGCATTATTTCATGAGTGAAATATTTTCAGTATGGTTATTTGGTCATTTATTGATTCACCTAAACAAGCTACTGAATGTTTTTTAAAATCTCATGACAACACGTTTCTTTCCTCCCTTGCTGCCATCCTCTTTCCCTCTCTCCCTTCCCTCCCTCTCTGCCTGTTTTCCTCTTCTTCTCTCATCATCGTATTTGTTGATTCCCACTATATTCCTGCAGAGTATTATTCTCCCACAGTACATGACGGGGAAGACATAATTCATGTCCTCAATGAGTGGAAACACGGCTACAATACCATGATTTATCAATCTAAAGCCACCTGTCTACAGAGGAAAAGAAGAAAGGGAACCATGACTTTTAGTTTTTAGTTAGTTCAATTGCTGCGAATGATCACTAGTCATTTTAAAATGCTTCAAGCCATATTCTTAATTACCTGTTCTACAACGACGCTTCGGATAATGATCAGGCTTGCAGGTTTGCAATTTTAAAATCCACCGTGGTGCGGGAGAGCAATTTCCCTACCTGTAATCTTCTGGCATCTCTCCAATTCACTATGAATGTTAAGAGATTCCAGACCATGACACTGTGCATATATCTGGGTTTCAGCATTCTGTTGTCTGATTCATTCTGGCCCAGAGACACTTACTATCTTTTATCTACCTTAGCCTCTACTTCTCAATTCAGTGTAAACACATTTAAAAAAAAAACAAGAACAAGAACAAAGCAAAATAAAAATGACAATAGTATAATAATGTAATTATTTTTTCTACTTCTTTAAAAATGCTTTTAAACTTTCAGAAAGGTTGCAAAAATAATTCAAAGAATTTTTTTCCTGAACCGTTGGGGAGGAAGTTGCACTTACGATGTCTCAACACCCTTGAATACCTTAGTGTCTCATTCCTGCAAGGAACTCCCTTCTCTTACATCTATGAACTTCAGTGCAGCTCCCCAAATCAGGAAATTAACGTGGAGGGTTGCTACCAGCCAATCCACAGAACTCATTCAAGTCTTGCCAGTTATCCCAGTCATGGTCTTTAGGATCTAATCAAAATCATGTTTCATTTACTTGTCATTGTTCTTTTAATAGTCTCTGTTAATTGGAAAAACTTCTTTAGTTTATCCTTGGCTTTTGTAACTTTAATAGTTTTAAAGATTACAAGCCAGGTATTTTATATGTTTCTCAGTCTGGGTTTTTCTGATGCTTCCTCATGGTTAGACTGAAGTTATGCAGTCTGGGATAGCAGAACCATCTTTTCATTGCATCCTATCAGGGTGCATGCAGTTTCAATTAGTCTAGTTATTAGTAATAGTAACATGATTCTAAAGTGACTCTTGTTTGTTTTTAGTTATATTTTATTGATTATGCTATTACAGTTCTGATTTTTCCCCCTTTGCCCCCCACCCCCAGAATTCCCCACTCCCTCACGTAATCCCCATACCATCGTTTCTGTCCATGGGTCATGCATATAAGTTCTTTGGCTACTCCATTTCCTGTACTGAACTTTACATCCCCATGGCTATTCTGTAATGATGAATTCCTTTAGTTTTTCCTTGTCTCAGAAGCTTTTTATCTGCCCTTTGTTCTAAGTGATAGCTTTGCTGGATAGAGCAATCTTGGCTGTAAGTCCCTGCTTTTCATGTCTGAATGTTTCTGGCCAATCCCTTCTAGCCTGCGAAGTTTCTTTTGAGAGATCAGCTGACAGTCTTATGGAAATTCTTTGTAGGTAACTCACTTCTTTTCTCCTGCTGCTTTTAAGATTCTCTCTTTACTTTTAACCTTTGGCATTTTAATTATGTTGTGTCTTGGAGTTGGCCTCTTTGCATCCATGTTTGGGAATCTCTGTTTCCTGGGCTAAATAAGTAGTTTTGGAAGGCACTGTGAGATTATGTAAATAACCCCATCTGCATCCAAATTTCACCCATTAGTTATAGGATCTATTTTTTTAAAATTATGACTTTGATGTTTGCCAAATGATGATTTTCTACAATAATATCATTCCTTCAAATTTATTGGTTGATATTCCACTATCAATAAATAATTTCTCTTCTCATTGTTTAATTTGCTTATTTATATCAGTTTTGACTCATGGATTTCCACTTTATTTATATAGTTATAATCTGCTTATTGTTACCAAAACAACCGTGGCATCGTTCTTTAGTTTTTTTTTTTTCCCCCCTTACACACCATACTCTAAGCCATTATTAAGACCTGGTAGAAGTAGCTTCAAATCACGTTTAGAATCTGTTGACATCTTTCATTTTTACTACTACCAAGACGTCCAAGCTATCTTTATCTTTCTTATTTATTTAGTGACTTTTTTGACTGGCCTCTTTGCCCAGCCCTTCTTGCCTCTCTAAATCAATTTTCATACAGCAGCTGAATGATTATTCCACAGAGCAAATCGTCATGTGACTCACTTCTTTGCTTAAAATCACCCAGTGACTTCCTGTTGCCCTTGGAATAAAATCTAAATATTTCACCATGGTCAGTTCTACAGAGGCTAACCCTGCCTACCTCTCTGACTTCAGTCCATTTATTTCTACCCTTTACTTGTCATGCTCCAGCTATCAGTGGTATTACACTCTCTGTGATACATGTCCCGTTTAACACTTCACCAGGCTTTGAACTTGCTGATCACATTTCTTCATTTGATTCGCTTCTCTTACCTTTTAGGCAGCAGATTCAGCCTCATTTGAAAGGTCTGCCTTGGCCACCCAAGTTAAAGCAGCTCCTGGTGCTGGATTGCGATGCACTGCAGTTGTTTCTGTGTCCCCTGTTGCTGTGTCCCCAGCACCTAGCAAAGTGCCTGGCATGAAGCAGGTGTACACTGAGCATGTGTTGGATGTTTTATTGATATTGTCTGTGACTGTGACACCACCTTCCTCATGTAGATGAGTAGTTCTTTCTTATTTTGTTTATATAAATATAAAGGAAAATAAATAATAATTATAAATTAAAAGTATTATCTGTTGTCTTTAGCATTTTTAATAGGCTCAGATTTTTGGAAGCTATGCACAAAGATGGCAGAATGGGCCCGTTGTCAATGATATAAGAAAGATTGGTATAAAGCTATGAGAATATGTGGAAGACGGAAGCACATTATACACTATAGTGAGGAGAATGAAAAAATTCAAGGGGAATTTTTGGTTTTTGACTTGAACAAGCGACACTTAGTTTGACCATCACCAGAATCACTGTTTGTCTAGTTCTGAGCCTGTCAGAGAATTCCCCGTGTACTCATAACTGTTGCATAGCTGAATGTTCACTGTACGCCTTCTCTTATCTCTTATGAGGAATTTTCTCTTCTGAGAAACTCTCGGGAGTTTCGGACCCTAGGATCATATTTTTTTTGAAATTTAAAAACATATGCCTCCTTAAATTCTAGGTTAAGTATCTGTTAATCTCATATTTTTCACTTGTTGGTTGGTTGGATAACTTAACTTACAAAATTCCACAGCTCCTGAATTCCCACGATTTAAATATCAACAATGGGTTACCCTCCATTCGGTCGCCTCTGATTTCCAGAAGATGGGATGGCTGACAAGGAAGGGAATTGTGGAGGGTTATAGAGATGTAGATTGTAGCAGGGCGACCACCCTGTAAAACACATGGCGTTCTAACCGTGTTGCTGTGGATCTGAAACTAATATAGAACAATACTGAATGTAAACTGCAATTGAAAAATTAAAAAAATTAAAAATTAAAAATTAAGTTAAAAAGTAAAGGGAAACATCAATCAGGGCTGTGCTTGTAGGAGAATTAGGGTTGCAGATGTTAGAAGATTGATTTTTTTTATTGCAGTTTGTCCATTTCCAGATTGTACCCATTGATAAAGCCTCTGTTATCAGAAATTCACACAAATATGCTGTACAGATCCTTTTCTATTTCTTTCATAGTAAATAAACTTTGCAAATTTTTTGAGAACCCCACATGTGTGCAATGTCTTTGTAGGTTTGAGTTTTCTCAACTAGCAAACATTAGTAGCTTTGCCCAATTAATATTGGGTTGTACCTGTATTTTATAAATTATTTGGAATTTCCCCTTGATTTGTAATATATTAAAGTATTTTGGCACATGCACACAAGCAGATTCATAAACCATTCTGCTTACGACCCTGTAACATTCTTTACTAACTAAATTTCTTATTTATTTTTGTATATTATATAGGCACAGAAATGAATAGGTGGATAACCTATTTTAAAAACATTATGCCTTTTTTCTACAGTACATGCTGGGCAGAATATATCTTCATATTTTAACTGAGTTTTAAAGTTATTTCTTGACATTAGTACATTCTGCCCTTTGAATTAGAATAACAAAATATTGCTGAGGGAAGTTTTTGAAGAGAACTCTGGTTGCTGGGTGCAGAATGGATTATAGAGGGGCAGGAGAAGAGGCATGAAGGCTGGTTAGGAGGTTATTGCGGTCTTCCTGGGGAGGCATGATGGTGGCTGGAAGTAGGATGGTAGCATTGAAGGTGGAGAACAGTATGCTTTTGAAGGGCTGCCGATAAAACTTATTTATGGATTGAATGTGGGTGCTGAGGGAGAAAGAGAACATGCTTACAGAAATTGTTGAAAATCTTTTGCAAAACAAAACAGATACATTTTACCCTCTGAATATTTTTCTAAGTTGAACTAGCATTTTCCTCAGATGTGTCATTTAGACATAAAATAAAGCAAATATTTTTTCATAACCAGATCTTCTTGCACAATTTAAGTCAACGAATCCTCTGAAACTGTTTTAAACTTATAGTAGTTTTACTAGGAAAAAGGTCCACAGCTTTCATCATAGTTCTAAAGGAAGTCTTTGAGTAAACCCAGGTTAAAAGCTTCTACTAGTCCATTACCCCTGAAAATGTAACTAACCACTCCTAAACGTAGTGGCTTAGACCACCATCATCTGTTATCACTGACGTGCTTCTGTGCCCATCTCAGTGGGCTGGGCTGGCCTCCGCTGCAGGTCGTGTGTTCAGGCCAGATCTCTCCTAGTGCCACTCACCCTTCTGAATATACTGAACCACTTGGGGCACGTTGTTTTCATGGCAGTGGCAGAAGTAATAGAGTGAAAATCCAGCCCTGCAAGCACATTTCAAGCCTCTCCTTGCATAGCTTCTACTGACATTCAATTGGTCAAACCAAATCACATGACAGATCCCAAAGACAAGGAATTGGGAAGTTCTTGGCACCTCTAAGGGGGAAGCCCTGCAAAGTCACATGGCAAAGGAACATGCAAAGGTCACAAGGAAAACTAATATCTTGTTTGTTTTTGAATTTTTATTTCCTTTTCCAAACTTGTATTACCAGAAAAGTCCGTTGATATTATTATGTAGAATGAATATGCCAGTTCCTCTCATTCCTGCAGCATCTCCTACCTGGGCTTTGTACTTGAGATCTTCCTCAGCTAATGCCTTGATCTTTGGATGGGGCTTGATGGGGACCGATGTGAGATACTGAAGGTTTATCTTTCTAAATGACCTTAACTCAGTCTGTAACCCTAGGACTTGCCAAGATGAAAGGTTTTTGCCCTAATGACTTTGTGCTTCATTCTGACAACTTGTAGTTTGACCTCAAAGAAACAAAAATTCAGTAAAACCAACACACACACATGTGCACATGCACACAACCCACAAAGAGACATTTCTCCTCCTTGCAATACCGTGTCAGTTTTCCAGATGTTAGGTATCCCCTGGAGCTATTAATAAAGGGTCTCAAAGCTCAGAATGTCTTTTCTTTTCCTCCAACTTCAACTCATTCCAAAAAGGAAATGTCTTACCCTGCATCTTTTAAATGAAAATGCAAGCAGTGAGATGCTTTACACCCACAGTCAGCCAGCGACTCCCTGTTCTCCCTCGGCCAGCAGTTAAAACTCTTCTGTGGAATGAGGAATTCCCTGTAATTACATCCAGCCAGACTTCAATCAGAGCTAAGGCATATGAAAGCCCCTTGGTTTCAGATGTATTTAAAAAACATTTCCTTTCATTCTCTTGAACTTTCCTGAAGAATAAACTTTGCATTTTCTTGAAAGCATCTCCTCTGGTGTACACATGCAGTTTTTAATCTTTTCCTCTCACCGGGGCAAAGATTGAAGCGATCTGTAGTTACTGACTTGAAAAATATTTAGCTGGATTTAAAGAAAGAGAGCCAAACAGTAAAAAGCTCCACAGAACTACACATCTCCTTTAATTGAAGAAATGCTAGAGAATCTGTACAAAGTGCTAAGACACAGAGGCAGTCCCACATTGACTCATATAAGCGATATGGATGGATGCCTGCTTATTGGTGTTTTAGTGGCTCCCTTGACACCGGTTGCAGAATCAAGATGACCTAAAGATGATCAATAATTAATCTTGGATGTTTAAGGCATGTTTTTATTTGGTGGCAGGGGACTCACCTAGATGACCTCTTTGTATCTCTTCCAATTTCCTCCAAACCAAGTTGACTTCATTAAATAGGATTCTCTCTCTCCTTCAGAGTTACCTGTATTTGGGGAGAAAGGATGTACGTCTATCTCGGCCTATTGATTTTTTCCCTTGTAGAATGGTGAAGGAGAACCATCTTGCAAAATCTGTCTTTGGCATAGGAATAAGCAGACAATCTATTTTAAAGGCACCAAAACATAATGGGATGACTGCAGGGCTATGGAGTTAGAACAGTTTGCGCTGAGGTTCTAACTCAATGACGTATTTACTCTGTGGCCTTGAGGTGGTGGGTAACTGGATGAATAATAGTTTCCTTCATAGATTTTGGGGGGGATCATTAGCAGTAGTGCATGTATAGTTCATTCTCAGGCTAATTCCTGCCACAAAGCAAGCATTTTAAAACTTTGTTTAATAATAAATTGCTTTATTTATTGTCTTTGTTTAAATCTTCAGAAATACGTGGTAGTAAGGGCTATGAAAGTGAGTGAAGTATTAGTTTAATTTGTTGATCAAAAATAACATTTGAGGGTACTGTGCAAAAAGGCTCATTCTACCTCCTGGGTGACATAGAATTTTCCAATAATGTCTTTCTAATGAAATGCCACCCTCAAAGCAACTTGTCAATAAGTACGTGTCAACAACATCTAAGCGAGGAATGAGAATGAGGGTCACATAGTGAAAAGGTGATCAGTTAGGTGAATTAGCCTTTAGATGAGTTCCTGGAAGGGGAAAATTTAGAAATAGATTTTAAATAGGTAGAAAGGACCAAGGAAACATTTCTTCTTTATATTACTTATCTTTTATTATTCTTTTATAGGCCAGGCTATGTGCCCTATTCTGCTGCAATGGGGGGGGGTCAAAGGTGAAAAGACCAGGTCTGAGAGCAAGTGGGGCTTGGGCCTACTATGTGCTCATGTCAAAACTTTGTGCTCTGCAGAGAATGTCTGACAATTTGTTCTCTCCTGGCCGTGGGGGAGGGGAAGGGGTTGGATGGGGGAATAAAAATTGATGCTGGTGATCTGGGTGGAAACATTACAAGAAAAATTTTACAAGTTATCTTGAGAAATTTGAGGAAAATTTAATAGGAAAAATAGGTGATTTTTTTTAATAAAAATGGTGGAGTGATCAAAATGGTAGTGAAGAATGCTTATTTCAGCAGCTCTAAGTTCAATTGATTAAATAAGGGAGAGAATGGTGTTAACTGGATCAGGAGGTTGTTACAACAGTTGGTTCTGATAATCTTGTTCACATTTTCCAACATCTGAATTTATCACTGGTTATTTCTCTGTGCCTCGATTTTTGCTTCAGTGGAAGGATATTAGAAAAGGAAGTGATTAGGGTCCCAGCTGCGGAAGGAGGATGTCAGGTCAGCTTACCTATTGCTAGAGCGCCTCAGAATCAGGGCCCATCAGAGAAGCGGATATTCAAGTGTATTAAAAACTAAGTGACGTTTACTTTGCAGAAATGGAGATAGGGTGAGGCATAAAAAGTTTACTGTTATTCAGAGACAAACGAGTTAATGTTTCATGTTTTCTGATGGATTTCTCAGAAAGGCAAATAGAGTTTTTAAAATTTTGAAGTGGTATTTATAATATCATTATATCAGATATTATCTATAATACCTCTTTTATGTCTGTATTGTGTCTCTCAAAGTGCATATGTCAAAGGCCTAACCTCATAGTTAATTGAAGTTGTAAGACTAGGGCCCTAATTCAATAAGACTGGTGTCTTTATAAGAGGAGCAGAGACACCGGGGCTGCCCATGCAGTGCGGAAAGGCCATGTGAGGACACCTCATGCAGGCAGCCATCTGCAAGTCAAGGAAAGAGGCCTCAGGAGGAACTAACCTGCTGGCGGGCTGATCTTGAACTTCCAGCCTCTATACTGTGAGAAAATAGGTTTCTGTTGTTTAAGACTCCCAGTCTGTGGGAGCCATTTCGTTATGGGAGCCCTAGCAGACTAACCTTTATATGGAAAACATAAATATGATATTTGAACATACTATTATAATGTCTATTTCACATTGTTCTTCAGCAAGAAGCCTCTATTGAGCAGCTACTGGGCAGCATTTTGTATGCATTATTTTATTTAAGTATCACAGTTTTGTTATGTGATATTCTTCCTTCCTACAGCCCAATAGCTAGGAAGGAGCAAAGTTGGGATTCACGTTTAAATCTCTATTTAAAAGTATAAGTATTTTCCCACAATTCTATGCTAGATTCTACTGAATGGAATCTAAAAGTCACTGCATTTAAATTCATCACCATTATTGCACGATCCCTGGAGGATGAATTATCACACTGTCCCTTTAATTCTTTTTCTTCAGTTCAGACATTGAACTACTACCCCATAGCCACATTGATCAGCTGAAATCAGAGAGCATCTGGTTTTGCTGCAGGCAACAAGCATATCACTTTCCAGGAGCACACGTATTATGAACTCATGATTAGAAAAACCTTGCATCGTGTTTCAATTTAACGGCAGTTACTTTTTGTTCAAAGGTCTTGCTGTGTGTTCCATTTTCCCTCCAAATGTCAGAGGCGAATGGGAAATTGAAATGCCACAAAACACTTGGAGCCTTCACTTATTGCAGATTAATTAGGGAATCAAAGGGGAGGAAGGAGCAGGATTCCAAACCCTGGGGAACTAGTGTGTAGCAGAATGGACTAAATAGACACTAGGGATCGAGATTTTTGTGTGTATGTGCAGAAAAATAAGGTTTATGGGAGCCATAGTGATGAGTGTGAAACTTAAGAGTGTCAAGAATAATACAGATTAGGATAATGTAAAAACAGGAATATGTTCACTAAATCCTGAACCTCTAGAATGAGGACTTTTATGCCACTTTCCAGGTAGCATGGAGAACCAGTTGGGGAGTGTTATCTCAAAGATATGTCTAATTTCCAGACACTCAACATTCCAGTTGACCCAGTCTTTGACTACAAGGTTGTGACCTTTGCCTTAATGCTGTTCCACTCCCTCTCTCCAACACAACAGTGAGACAAACGAGTTAATGTTTGTGTAAACGAGTTAATGGTGTGTGTGTAACAGAGGTATGCACAGACAGTAACAGGAGACCTGTTTTCTCACACTGTTTCACAACTAAAAGCTCGAGGCCTCATTTCTAAAGGAACAGTCCACATGCATTGCTTCTGAACCACTGAACTTTTCACACAGTCAAGAACACACTGATGACTTCCTAATGAACTTGGAACTTCTTAATTTCTTGTTTATTTTGAAGGCTCAGCGTATGGTGCATGAGGAATTGGAATTGGAGACTCCCAGACACTGTTTCTTTGGCAGCATTGAGGAAACATTGGAGAGATGGCAGGAGGGGTGGAGGAATGTGCCAGAAAAGGTTGATTACAAAATCCTCTAGGTCTGTCATCTTTTGCCTTTGTGTCGGGACTGCTGTGAGATTAAGTGGACATACCAGTGGCTCATTTTCAGTCGACACAGTGTCTTTTTAATTTTTTCTCTCTCATGCTCTCATCTCCACAGGTGTAATAGTTGGGAGTTTAACATATAGTTGCCTTTGGATTCATGAAAGAAAATTTTATCCAAGGAAGGGCCAAAATGTAGCCTATAAAGGATGCTAGATTAGCATTTTGGGATAATTCGTTGGAAAGGTAGATAGCATTTTTATTTCTGAAGACATGGATCTCTCACAGCTCCAGGAAATGTTTGTGTGTGTGTGTAAGAGAGAGAGAATCTATTCTTTCAAAAGGCTTCTGACCAATGTATTATTCGTATAGGAATAGAAGTTCACAGCTTATACAGTGCTTTCCATGTAGATGATGTCATTTGGTTCCCATAACATTCCCATGACATACATATTACCCTAGACTGATAAATGAGGAGGCCAAAAGGTTAACTGGCTCGGCCCAGCTGGTGGTAGGTGGCAGAAATACAGCTTGAATCTATTTTCATGCAAGCATCATGCTCTACCAATGGTGCCACACAGAACACTTATATACAGGTGGGGCAGAAGTAGGTTTACAGTTGTTTGTATGGGAAATAATACAGTAATTAAGAGAATAATACAAGCATAAACTCTGTTTCACTTACGACTGTAAACCTACTTTTGCCACACCCTGTGTGGGCTGACCACGGTAACTGCGTAAGCCACAGAAGACAGTACCCTTACTTGCAGGTATTTACTTTGCAAGATAAAACAGTTAAATTCTGTCTCTGAAGAGTCCTTGTGATGGGACCCATTGGTTGAAACAGTAGGTTAAACCATTGTAATAGTAGTAACAGCGGGATGGGTGACTGTGGTCTGTGGGTGAGCGCAATAGATGACAGCAATGTCGTGAGCAATGAGAGGGAGGAGTTAGGAATACTGTTTGAAGATGCTCACACTACACAGGAAGTGGTATAGTGTTACTTCAAAGCTTAATTAGATTAGTTAAAATGTATATTGGAACTCTATAGCAACCACTGAAAATTATGAGAAGTATATTTGAAATGCAAAGAGAACAGATAACATGGAATCACATAAAGTACAGTATTAAAGTCACAGAGGGGAGAAGAAAAGGGTTTGGGGAAAGAAAGAAAATATACAAACGTGGAGAATATAAAACCAGCTATATCAATAATAATTTACATATGAATGGCCTAAATATACTACTTGAAAGACAGAGACTGTTAGAATGGATGAAATGGCCGATGCTAGCACTGGGGCAGGAAGTTGTGAGTCTGGAGCATCTTTCAGTACCAGAAAGCAGAGAACCGCTCTGTGAACAAAATACCCATGACGACGTGATGTGCCAGAGGGACAGAGCCACCAACCGAAGAGCTCCCAATGGCCAAAGCTAGAAAAATTTCAGCCACAAAATAGTGTTTGATTAGATCCCAAAGTATGAACTAAATATCCACAAATGCATGCTCTTATAAATAAATGATTAAATCAACCAACCAACAAATATATGGTGGAAATGAAACAAATTTCTGATGCAGAATTCCATATCTTTCATGTACACACTCCTCTTCAAGGAGGTGGATCATCACTTCCCACTCTTTCCATGCAGGCTGATCATAACGACTTCCTTCTGAAGAACACTGTACAGGAAGGGGACAAAGAGTATCAATATAGTGGAGAAATGGGATAAACTCTTCCTCCGATAAACACTGATACGTTTGTTGATAGTTTATAGTCTTGATATGATGTGATAAAAATGACACTTTTCCTCAATGGTCTTTCTTTCCAAAACACATAACCCCAGTCTAATCTAGAGAAAACTTCTGACAAATCTCCACTGGGAGATGTTCTACAAAATACTTGAGCAATATTCTAAACAATTAAGCTCATCAAAAACCTGTAAAGTCTGGGAAACTGTCTCAGTGAAGAGGAACCCAAGGACACATGATCATTAAATATAATGTGATATCTTGGATGGGATTCAAGAACAGAAAAAAGACACTAGATTAAAATAGAAGAAATCTAATAATGTATGAATTTCAGTGAATAAAAAAGACAATACATAATTATTTAAAATTATAGGAAACACTGAAAATATGAAGAAGAAAATTTCCCTACAAAATAAACATTTCTGTAATTTCCTTCTAGCCTTTTATATCTATGAATATTTACATATCTGAGTACATACCAAAGGTCTATCTTTCCTCTGAAATAATAGCAAATGAATGTCAGACACACACATACTTACAAATTGAATCAACTTTTTAATAGTTGTGTACGCTACTTTTCACTTATCATAATATTTTTTGCATGTCATGAGGTATCCCCAGAAGAGATTGTTTTAAGTTCTTCCTGGTACTTTATTGGATCAGACCACTCTCTTTTGCTTGCTAGTTCTGTGTGTGTTTCAGGTGAGCAGGTTCACTGTGCCAGGCTGAGTGTCCTCTGCGTTTCAGCCTACCTCGGAGGGGCCACGTGGGTCAATCTGGATGGCTCTGCAGTCCCCAGGTCTGGGTTCTCAACTACATTGCTTAATCATGTTCTAAGGCAAGACCCTTAACTTGTCTAGTTAGCAGCTATCTCCTTCACAAAGGTGTTGTTAAGAATGAGACAGGGAGCATGAAGGTTCTTAGTATAGTAACTGGCATACAGAAAGTGCTTATAGAATGAGGCTCCCCCCTGCCCCCCAGCTACTTCTTAATTAGATAGAAAAGGCCTCTGCTATTTCCCAGGGGACAGTAAGCTTCAGTACCTGGTGACTTTGGTTTAGGCAGACTAGAGCTTATGCATCTTCTACCCAGTCCCTTTGCTTGGAATGTCATTGGGAAAGTGCTTAGAGATGCCAATTACTGTGTGTCAGCCACCATGCTAGGTTCTCAATATTCAATATTGAATATGCCCTCAGACTGTCTAAGATGTCATTATACCTTGTCTAAGCTAACACTGTTAACGGCAGTGTGAGTCTGCTCAGGATGCCATAACAGGATACCACCAGCTCGGCAGCTTAAATAATGAACATTTATTTTCTCACAGGTCTGGAGGCTGGAAGTCCAAGATCTAGGTTCCAGCAGGGTTGATTTCTGGAGAGGCTCTCTTCCTGGCTTGCAATTGGCTATCTCCTTTCTGTGCCCTCACATGGCCTTTCCTCTGTGCACATGTGGAGGGAGGGATCTCCAGTGCATCTTTCTTGGCTCATAATAACACCAGCCCTGTCAGATTAGTGCCTAACTCTTAGAACCTCATTAGACCTTAAATACCTCCTAAAAGGCCTCATCTCTGATTGCAGTCATATTAGGGGTTGGGCCTTCAAAATATGGATTTTGGGGGAACACAATTTCACCTATGACAGCTCCTAAGGGGTAGAGTCCAGATTGAAACACAGTTTCGTGTACAGTTTTAAAGCTGCATCTATCAAGTGGCATTGCTTGTATGGGAATAAAAACATGCCATTGGTCAGCATCACAGGTTGTCGTTACCATCCTCATCTTTATTCAAAACTGACAAGCTGTTCTGTATCACCAGTCATCATTTTTTTTCAGTCTCTTTCTTTTCTTTGGGCTCTTTTTAGATCCCTTTCCTGAAATGATGTCAAATGAATGTCACAAGGAGCTAATGAATTGTGACAACAGACTGAAGGGAGCTGCTGGGTAGTGGGAGGGTTTTGTGGTTTCCAGCTGTGCACATCTCTGCTAATGACAACAGACGTCTGATCCCCGGAACTTCCACATAGTCAGTTAGGGTCTTTAAATTCTGTCCTCTGAATGGTTGGGGTCATTTGGGAGCTGTTCTGAAGGCGAATGTTTTATTTCTTCTTTTCCTGGCATGGCCTTGGGTCAGTCTAGGTCCCTGTCTGCTCTTCACTTGGTTTTACATCATAATCCCCACCATGTCTTTTTTTTTTTTTTTTTTTTTTTGGTATCAGGTGCAATTTGTAGTCTCGTCTGAAGCCACCAGCTCACTTCACAGATGGTGAATTGCAGTTGAGAGTAATGGGCCTATTCGGTTCAGCCCAGAGAGTATATTAGTGTCTGATAGCCTATAACTGCTGAACATTAGACATCATTTACACTGCTCCAAGGTCATCTGTAGGGCTGCCTCTCCCTCCCTTTCTTCACTTTGCTCCAGTCCCCTCTGTATGTCTATCAGATAAGAATTACATGGAAAGTCATGAGGCCATTAGGAGTTAGTTCTGGGACTGTGGAACAATGAGTCTTTGTTACCAGCCTGCTGTTTTGTTTCAAGTAACTGAGAAGACTGGCCAAGCACTTGAAAGAGAACTCAAACAGTAAAGCCAAGTTTAACTGCTAAGAATATGTGGGTGTTCTCTTGGAGAAAGTACCAGCCCCATGCTCTAAAAGACATCATTTCAAATAGAAAACAAGAGATCAAGCAGCTGGTGGAGTATATCAATATGGTGCTGGAAATTTTAATGCTACATTTTGGGCTTAGTCTTCATTAAACAAAGTATGTGAATGTGCCCAGCCTAATGCTTGGCACCTAATAATGTAAACCTCCCTCCCTCCCTCCCTCCCTTCCTCCCTCCCTCCTTCCCTTCCTTCCTTCCATCATTGTTTCCCCTTTCTTTCCTTTTTCAATTCCCCCCTTTCTCACTCTTCCTGCTTCAGTAGCCATCATATTTACTAGGGAGCACTGAGTAGCTGGGGAAGACTTCTTCATAGTCTGAGCCATATTTGAGAGGTGGCTGTACATTCAACTGTATGTCTCTAAGTTTCACAGCTTTGACATGCCTTCCCAAGAAACATTGAGAATCTTTTAATATAGTTTGAAATTTTGCTTATTAAGATGGCTGTAGTATGAGAGCTTTCAAATCATAGGAAGGCCTAGGTTCAGCTCCAGCCTGGAGGGTTGGGTTGCATTTTCTCTCACGTCTCAGACTGAGAGGATTTTGTAAGTACGAAGAGAAAGGGTGAGGCCAGAATAAGGGGAAGGGTAGGACTTACCAAGAGAAAGCAAGAGATCTCTCTCAGTGACAAGCATGGGATCCCTGGTGGTAAAACGTGTCTACCTAGATTTTGAGAACTATTAGAAAAAGAAAGGAAGGAGAATTCAGCAATTATCAAACTCAATAGGCAGGCCCAGTGGCAGCCAGCTTGAGACCATGGAATATTGAAGCTGAAGAGATCATGGAAATCATCTACTTCAGGGACTGAAATAACTTTTACTTGCTTTGTTCTCATTTACTCTGAGAAGAGGCAAAGTTGACAAAGGCAATACTGAGATTTGAACCCAGGTTTTCTGGACCCTCATCTGGTGATTTTTTTTTTTAAAGAAATACTCCATACGGACTTTGTTGAAACATCACTCTCTGGCTACAGTTCCAAACTGTTTAAAACTTTCCCTCACTTCCCCACTTATCCAGAGACAGTATTTCATATTCAATGGTAGAGTTCGAGGTGGTTGGATAAGTACTTTTGTTTCTTTCTTGAATTTTGAGCCAATTGAGATATGAGACAAAAGAATAGGTAAAGGGAGACCACCTATACATGGTATCATCTATTAGTAACACTGATACAGAGGAATGAGGATGAGGTATGAGGCAACAGTGACCTTTGCAATAATGAGTTTCTCCTCTAGAAATTTCACCAAGCGTATCTCTCTCTCTAGCTCTAAGGAAGGTGTAAGTTGACTGCAAAAGAAGCCAAGAGCATTTAGGAAAAATTATTTTTATGGAAACCAGAGGATTGAAGATTAAGTATCCTCTTGCATACCTTCCTGTCTCTTTCTAAGCACTAAAACAACAACCAAAGCCGATGTCAGAATATATTGTTTGATAATAGAATGTAATTAAAACCTGGCTGAACCTTAGAAATTCAAAGTAATCACTATGTTTTTATTCTGAAAGTTCTCAATCTTTATCCAATTTCCAGAGCAGAATCTGAGTTCTTTTTAAAATGACAATAAATCAATATGATACATTTATTGTGTGCTAATGGTCAAATCGGAGATGACCATGAGTGAAATACATGGTTTTCAAGGGTTTACACTCCTTTTAAGTAACCTTAAAAAATAATAGCTTTCTGGAAACAATGCCTGTGCCTTTAGTTGTCTAACTCAGAGAGTCATCATAATGCATTAGGGATGGCTTTTGTTGGAATTCATGAGCTGCTTGGACTCTTAGATAACTGTGACCTGGATTGAGAGTTTAAAATTTCTGCTTCATGTTCTTTAGACATTTACATTTCCCAGTTAAGTAGTCACTGATGGAAAACTCTAGGGCCTTTTGTTATGGAATACTTTGTCTTTACTTTTCCTCTGGTTGATTTGTAGCATCTGCTTTTTCGTTCTCAGTTTTTTGATGCTAAAACCATTGGGGAAGTTTCCAAGCACCAAGATGGCAAAATGAATATCCCAGGATGCTCTCCCAGCAAACCTGGGAGAAGACCTCCCCATACGAACATCTCCACGTTAGGGTGAAGGCCAAAGGGGCAAGATGTGGGAAGCAAGTTTTTATTCCTAAACCAAGATTTGTTCAGGATGCTTATTTAAGAGGTGAATGGGGGGGTGTGCCGTCAGTACCACATTCTGCGGTTCTGCCCATCACATTTATATTAGTATCTATCACTTTATTAACTTAATAAACTATTAAGTATATATTATTTCATAATATCAAAAAGCCACATAAAAGGAGTTATAGAAAAGGAAGACTTTACACCAATAACAAATGATTATAATTTTAAAGTTGGTCATGGGAAAGAACAGTAACATGATAAGGAATTTGATAAGATTTTATTTGAACAAAGGAGGGAGTGGTCCCAGAAAGGACCATATCACTTTACTTAATAGGGACATCAGTCCTCAGAAATGTTAGGTCCTATAGTAGTTTAAAACCCAGTTGCTGCCATCAATTCCTTTTTATTCAATGTATTCATTTAGTTTTTAAATTTTTATTGAATTTCTTGGAGTGACATTGTTTAATAAAATTATATAGGTTTCCAGTATAAAATTCTATAATGCATCCTCTGTACATTGTAATGTATGTTCACCACCCAAAGTCAAGTCTCCTTCCACCATGATTTATCCTTCCTGTACACTCCTCTACCTCCCCACCCCGCACCCCTTTCCCTCTGGTAATCACCTTACTGTTGTCTGTGTCTGTGAGGTGTTTTTTTTTTCTTTTGCTTAATTCCTTCACCTTTTTAAACAAGCCCTCTAGCCCCCTCCCCTCTGACAGCTGTCAGTCTGTTCTCTGCATCTGTGAGTCTGTTACTATTTTGTTTATTTTGTTCATTATAAGTGATTCCATGTAAGTGAAATCATATGATACTATGGTACTTGTCTTTCTCTGACTGGCTTACTTCACTCCAGGTCCATTCACATTATTGCAAAAAAGTAAGATTTCCTTCTTTTTTATGGCCAAATAGTATTCCATTGTGTAAATGTATTATGGCTTTTTTATCCGCTCATCTACTGAGAGACACTTGGGCTGCTTCCAAATCTTGGCTATTGTGAACAGCACTGCAATCAGCACAGGGGTGCATGTATTCTTTTGAATTAGTGTTTCAGGTTTCTTCAGTTATATTCCCAGAAGTGGTATCAGTGGGCATAAGACAGTTCCTTTTTTTAAATTTTTTGAGGTAACTTCATACTGTTTTCCACAGTGGCTGCACCAACCTGCATTCCCACCAGCAGTGCACAAGTGTTCCCTTTTCTCCACATCCTCACCGGCACTCGTTTGTTGATTTATTGGTGACAGCCATTCTGACTAATATGAAGTGAGATCTCATTGTGGTTTTAATTTGCATCTCTGTGAATATTAGTGACATTGAGCATCTTTTTATATGTCTATTGGCCCTCTGTGTGTCCTCTTTGGAGTGTCTATTCAGGTCTTTTGCCCATTTTTAAATTGTGTTGTTGTTGTTGTTTTTGGTGTTGAGTTGTATAAGTGTTTTATCTTGGATATTAACCCCTTATCAGATGTATCATTGGTGAATATGATCTCTCATTCAGTGGGTTGTCTTTTCATTTTGTTGATGGGTTACTACTACTTTTGCTGTGCAGAACCTTTTTATTCTGATGTAATTCCTTTTGTTTATTTTTTCTTTTTTTCCAATTCTTTAGTCTGGAGTCTCATGATCAACTCAGCTCCTTGTTCCTAAATTTCCATAGTCCTGCTGTGGGGCTGTCCCAGCCATGGATTCCCATTGCAGGGTGGGTGGTAGATCCAGAGCTCAGGGCTTAGCTTCTTTAGCCATTTTGCTCACTCCACTCCATCTTGCTTTTAAAGTTCCCCAAAATAAGCCTTCTTCACGAGACAAGCTGCCTCCTGATATAGCAGCTTGTTTTCTTTCTGGTCCTGCACTGGAGTCACTGGTCTTTTGACTAGGTTTCCAGATAATTCATGCCTGTACCAATTGCCCCTTCGTTTCTCTTAAGGATTGGAATCTCACCCTTGGAAGATAGTTCTTACTTCTACCCCTCTATTATCTGCTGTCTCTAAGGCCTCTCATCTCATGAGCCCACATTTACTTGTCATCCTCCCTTCTCTCCCTCCCCCCTTCCCTGTGCGATTCTCCAACCACTTTCTTAGGAATGTGACTCAACATATGTTGGCTTTATGTGGCTCGAGAGGTACTATAGTCACAGACCAGGTTTTCCAGAGCAAACTCTAAGCTGGGGATTGTGTGCAGGAAGTTTGTTAAGAAGTCTTTGGGGGAGCATGGAGGAAACAGGATTGGACGGAGTTGAATTGTGCTCCATTCTCAGCAAAACTCTTAGCCAATTTTGCAGAAGCTTTGGTGGTGGGAATTATTCTTAGAGTTGGGATGAAAGGAGGCAATGGAACCAGCCTTTTATGTGTTTGCAGCTGCCGGTCATTGGGAGGAGGGACTCTCCTGATCGTTGTCAGGTGCCAACAGTCTGAGCAGCTACAGAATGAGTCCTAAAAGGGGACCCCACAGTACATACAGCACTCATCATACAGGGTAACATGAAGGTTGGAGATGAGATGAGGGAAACCCGTCAAGCGCACTTGAAACACTTTTCTTAGGTTACCTCATTCAGTCAGTACTCACAATGATCCTGTCGAATAGGTATCATTATTATCATTTCAATTTTATTTCGTGGTAAGAACACTTAACCCTCTTAACACATTTTTAAGTGTACTATACGTTATTTTTGCCTATGGGTTCAATGTTGTACCGCAGATCTCTAGAGCTTATTCACCCCACCTAACTGAAACTGCACCCCCACCTGTTAATAACTCCCCATTTCCCACTGCCCTAAGCCCCTGATAACCATCCTTCCACTCTGATTCCATGAATCTGAGTATTTGAGATAATTCATATAAGTAGTATCAGGCAGTCCTTTTCTTTCTGTGCCTGGCTTATTTCAGATAGCATAGTATCCTCAAGGTTTATCCATGTCGTACCATTATTATCTCTACTTGGCTAATAAGAATACTTAGGGAGGTTATACGACACGAGGGAATTCTGTAGCCCTTGACTTGTGAGGGTGTTTGAGGACTCAAGGGTTTTTGTAGACTCCATAAACTCTTAGGAACTCTGCAAAATAGTATGTGCATCATTAATGATGCCCCCCCCACCGGCCCTGGCCACGCTTCCCACCAAGGATTAACCTCATATGAGAGGACCTCAAAGATCTGGTCTAGCCTGGAAATACAACATCTGGTGGCCTGTTTTTATTAGTATTATTATTATTGTTATTATTATTATTATTTCAAGAGTTTAGTCTATAATATATTCTGGACCACACTTTTAATAAAACTGCTCAGATCTAAATACAAATTCAAAGCATGGGGTCTTAGTGTTTGTCTCTTTCTTGCCTTTATCCAGAGAGAACAAAACTATGCATCATTAATTGATGTCACATATTCTCTGGTACCGTCAAGTTGGAAGGATCTAGGAGTGTCTAGCGTTTTGACACCCACGTGGTGAAAGTCAGGATTCCCTCCTGTGTAGTTAGGACATGAATCTCTGAGGAACACCAGCTTGTGTTTTGGTGAGGCTTATGGCTGTCTGCCTCCTCCTTGCCTTTATTCTTCTCTGTATCTCTCTCTTTCTTTCATTTTTTTTAACAACAGAGACCTCAAATTGCTCTAGTTATAAGCTACCTGGAATTGATAGAGACATTTAAACAGTAGCAAGGCCTGCAAAGAATTTGCCTCCTGATGCTGTCAGCTATGAATAGGGCCTAGGAGGTAACCATGTAAAACTCCCTCTATCTGCAAGAGTGTAGGAAGGGTCATTATCTCTTTAGGTTTTGCCTGATCAGCTTCAATTAAGTTGAAGCTGGACAAGTTTATTTCATTTGTCTGTGTAGCTTTTGCTGGCATAGGAGAGTAGAAACAGGAGGCAGGATCCAGACACAGAGTTCAGACCTCTGTGAAGCGCCAACTCCACAGGGCCTGGCACTAGGTAGGGCTGTGTGATTGGTCTAACACTGCTGTTGATACCTTGTAATTCTTAATGATATTTGAACAAAGGGCCCAGTAGCCAGTCCTTTTTAGGGACCCTGAATCATTCATTCACCCTGAATTTAGAGCTTTTTGCATGTAGTTTCAAATCCCAAGAACATCACTCTCTTCTTGAAGATATGATAGTTTTTTTTACTTCCAGCTTTATTGAGATATGATTGACCTATATCATTGTGTAAATTTAAAGTGTGCAACATGATGATTTGATAAATGTGTACATTGTGAAATGTTTACAACAATGATATCGGTTAACACATCCTTCACCTCACGTAATTAGCATGGTTTGTTGTCTTCATAACACTTCAAATCTCCTTTCGTAGCAACTTCATACAGCACATTGTTGTGAGCTGTAGTCATCGTGCTGTACATTAGACACCCAGAACTTATTCATTCCTTTTATAACTGGAAGTTTCTACCCTTTGACCAACATCTCCTCATTTCCCCTGCTTCTCAGCCCTTGGCAACCACTGTTTCACTCTCTGCTTCTATGAGTTCGACATTTTTAGCTATCGCATGTAACTGAGATCATGTAGTATCTGTCTTTCTCTGTCTGAACTGTTTCACTTAGCGCAATGCTCTCAAGGTCCATCCATGTTTTCACATGGCAGAATTTCTTTTTTTATGGCGGAGTAATTTTTCCTTGTATATATACAACATTTTCTTTATACCTGCTTCCCTTCATAGATCCTTGGGTTGTTTCTATGTCTAGGCTATTGTGAACAATGCTGAAATGAGCAAGAGAGAGCAGATACTTCGTTGAGGTAGTAATTTCATCTTCTTTGCATCTGTACCCAGAAGTGGGATTGCTGGATCGTGTGGGGGTTCTACTGTTAATTTTTTAAGGAACCTCCACACTGTTTTCCATAGTGGTTGTGTCCATTTATATTCCCACCAACAGTGCACAAGGATTCCCTCTTTGCCATATTCATGCCAGCATTTGTCATCTTTTGTCTTTTTCGTAAGAGCCATTCCAGTGTGTGATGTGACATCTCATTGCTGTTTTAATTTGTATTTCCTTTATGACTAGTGATGTTGAGTACTTTTTTATGCACTTATTGGCCATTCATATGACTTCATGGGTGAATGTTTATTCAGGTCGTTTGCTCATTTTAAAAATCAGATTATTTGTTTTTTGTGCTGTTGAGTTATATGAGGTCCTTATATATTTTGGATATGAACCTTTTATCAGATATATGGTTTTCAAATATTGTCTCCCATTCCATAGGTTGTCTTTTCATTTTGTTGACTATTTTACAATGTAGAAGCTTTTTAATTTGATGTAGTTCCATGTGTTTATTTTCATTTGTTACTTATGCTTTTGGTATTATATCCAAAAATGATCGCTGAGGTTGATATCAAGGAGTTTTCCCCTTTGTTTTCTTTTAGGATATTTACAGTTTGGAGTTTTATGTTTACTCTTTAGTCTATTTAAATGAATTTTTGTGAGTGGTGTAAGATAGCGTTCAATTTCTTTCTTTCTTTTCTTTTTTCTTTTTTTGCTATGAATATGTAGTTTTCCCAGCATCATTTATTGAAGTGACTATTTTTTCCCCCTTGAGTGATTTTGGCTTCTGTGTCAAAAATTAGTTGACCACATATGTATGGGCTTATTTCTGGGCCATTTATTCAATTCCACTTTCTATATGTTTGTTTTTATGTCATTATTATACTGTTTTAATTATTATAGCTTGTAATATCATTTGAAATCAGGAAGTGTGATGCCTTCAGCTTTGTTCTTTTCAAAGATTGCTTTGGGAAAATCCCATTTGATCATAGCGAATGATTCTTTTAATGTGATGTTGAATTTCATTTGCTGTTTTGTTGAGGAATTTTGCATCTGTATTGACCAGTGCATTTTCTTTATACCTGCTTCCCTTCATAGATCCTTGGTTGTTTCTATGTGTAGGCTATCGTGAACAATGCTGGAATGAGCAAGAGAGAGCAGATACTTTTTTTTTTTTGTATCCTTATCTGACCTTTGTTATCAGTGTAATTTTAACCAAATAACATTTGAAAGTGTTCCCTCCTCTTCTTTAATTTTTTGGAAGAGTTTGAGAAGCATTGGCATTATTCTTTTTAAGAGTTTGGTAGAATTTATCGGTGAAGCCATATGACCCTGGGCTTTCCTTTGTTGGGAGGTTTTTGATTACTGATTCAGTCTCCTTATTTGCTATTGGTCTTCATATTTTCTATTTCTTCATTACTCAGTCTTGATAGGTTGTATGTTTTCAGTAATTTATTCATATTTTCTAGGTTGTCCAATTTGTTGGTATATAATTCTTCTTAGTCTTTTATGAACTTTTTATTTCCTTGATATCAGTTATTTCTCATCTTTTATTTGTAATTTTATTTATTTGGGTCTTTTCTCTTTTTTTCTTGGTGGGTTACTGGGAGCTGCTATTCTTCCCACTGTGTGGCTGATACTAGTTGCTCTTGCCCTTCTTCTTTGCTCCTAGTGATTTCCATTCATCTCAGTTTTGCTGGTCTCTGAGTGGGGTGAAACCAAAGTGGGTCTTTCCTGCTGTGTCCCCCAAAGGCTGGGGAAACTGACTGCTTACCCTTCTCTCTCTCTCCTGGGGAGGGCAAGTCTTTGTAGCAGGGGAGCTCCCTCTTGGTACTGAGGGCGTGCCAGCCTGTAGGATGGGATGATGCAGACAAAGCAAAGCTGTTTTCTTTTCACTTTTTGCTCACTGTGTTGCTGAGACCTCTTAAATGGACTCCTCAGATCTCCTAGAGCTGGTTTTGTTCATGGATAGCTGTTAGATGGTTGATTTTTATGGAAGGATGGAAGCTTGGCTTCCCACTTTCCATCTCGGTGATGTTAATCTCAAAAATAGGATGTTGATTTTCAATTGTTCAGTGAAAGATAGTAAGAAAAATGATGCTGAGAGTTGTCTGGATTCTATGTGACAAAACTCTCAACAACCTGAAAAAAATGTGGGTAAATGTAAGACACCTAATTTTTGTTGAACCTCTGCTATGTACCTGACATTATATAACTGTTATATCATTTAATCATTACTGTAATTTTCCAAGTCAGGTATTTTACAGGTAAAGGTTAGTGAGGCGAATAAATTTATTTAAGACCACACAGTCAATAATTGACAGAGCCTGGAATTGATCTTATATCATTCTGGCTCTAAATGTGGGCAGATCCATTATCTTCTGAAGGTAGCTGAATAATGGGATTGGGCTTAAGATAAGTGAAATGATTGATTGGAAAAGTCCTGTTGAGAACTGGGAAAGGGTGTGATTTAGAATCTCAGCTTTGAGAGAGAGCTGAAGAGGTCCTACCTGTAACTAAAAACCAGATGTGACAATATGTTAAAGTGGAAATGTTACAGGAGCGCTAAGATACTGTCGGCAGCATATGCAAAGTGAAGTGCAAGAAGCAGATGTAATTTTAAAAGACCTGGCCAAAAAGCTGATTATAAAACTCTTGGAACCCCTTCCCATATTAGAATTTATAAAACAAGTCAAAAAAAGTGAAAATGAGAAGATTTTAAAGAGGAATTCTGGAACATGCTTGTCAGAGTGTAGTGAATCTTGTCAATCACACCAAGCAAGATGGGGAAGGTCCCTGCCTTGTAACTCAAACTTGATGACTGGCTTCAGTGGTTAAGGTTTAATAGGTGTCCTCTTTGGTTTGGAGGACACTATGGCCCGTTTCTAAAAACTGCTTGAGAAATGTAAAGGGACCTGATGAGCCACCTGCTTTGGGGTGAAGCAGAGGAGTGTTACTGCAGCATAAGGGACATTCCCAAGGTTTGAGGGAAAGAATGAGTTGTTTCCCACGGGCCAGGTGCAGAAGAGCAGCTGGAATTCAGTTCCTGTTAGGGCTGCACAGTGAGCTGAACATTCTTCATCCAACAGGAACTGACATTGCCACCAGATTCCTAGGGACTGACAAAGGGTTACGTGACTACCGGAAGTGAATTTATTTGCCACAGTCAAGGAAATTATAGATAAGAAAATTTCAGTGGTGAATGGCATGGTTTTGAAAAACTTTTGCAGGTGTCTTCCAGAGAGTCGGATCTCATATATGTTGAGCCCAGAGAGAACAAAGAAACCTACAAGAGTACTGGCTGAATACGAGCAGAAGAGAAACCAGTCACACTTCCGTTCTCTAAATTTAGGGATCCAAGCTGAGAAAGGGGAGAGTAGAGTCCTGAACTTTATAGAAAATGTGTAATTTTGACTGCTGGGTAAGATATTTTAATTTTTAGTCTGCCTAAAGAGGGAGAGAAAAGTCATAGGGTCTACCTAAGCTTGCAATTGAAAAGATCTCCCCACTGAGCACATTTAAGTGGGAGAGAGTTACAAAAGAAATCTTCTTTCTGGTTACCTCCCATGACTCATACTGGTGCACCATGCTGGCTGAAGAGGCATGTTCTCTGACTCTGGTAGGTGCTGAAGATGTTGAATACCAAGCAGTGAACTTTTATTATCTGACATGAGCCTCTTTATATAGAAATAGTTGGGGGATTATGCCCATGTTCTTGGAGTGGTTCACAGCCAGTGCCTGACAAATGTAGGGATTCAAAAGTCTGACCACTTTGCCTCAAAATGGGACAACTTTGTAGGTCTATATATGTTTTAGAGCTGTCCAAGAGATTGCTCTAATGCTAGATTTCAGCAAAATTACATATTTACTTAGCTCCTTCCCCTGCTCTATCTTGACTTCCTATCTTTCTTACAATTTTCTTTTGAGAACATTCTCTCAATAAATCACAAAAATCCCATCTTACACTCTGCTTCTAGGGAATCTGACATACGATCAGAGTGATCCTAGAAAGTCGGCTTTGAAGAATGAGATTCTAGAGTTGGATCATTCACTGGCTGACTGGTAATGAGGTCCCTGTCACTGGTAGCTGGCAGAGTACTGGTGATCCCTGCATGGTACTGCAGCAGTGAAATTGCTTTGGTTTTCACCTGGGATGGTGTACAAGTAGAAGGGGATACATTGGCTAGTGCAACCTCGCTGGAATTTTATTGCAATAATACTTAGAGGGATTACAGAATTGGATGGCGGTGCAAAGCACCACTGACACATTGAAGAGAGAAAATTACAGCTTAGCATCTATTAATCACTAACTTGAAGAAAAATGTGAAATTCAAAGGACTTCCTTGGCAATTTTTCAAGAGATAGAATCTCCTGAATCTGGGGGGCCATCTGAGCTGATGACCAGGATTCTTAATGTTTTAGAAGTAGCATGTTCTTTAACTGTGAATACCACTTACATCCATTTATTGCATAATGTTGAAGGCTACATACTTTGAGTGAGGCTTAGAGCAAGAAAATCCTCTGCAGCAGATCCAGGCTGTTGTTTTGTCCCTTGAGCCATGTGGCTCAGCTGATCCCATGTTCCTAGAGGTATCTGCACTGAGCAAAGATGCAGGCAGTATCTCTGGCAAGCCCCAATCGGAGTTACAGTAAACACCCCTCAGATGCTGGAGCAGGGCCATGCCATCTGCAGAATGCAGCTACTAGAATCATACTGGGTCCTGGTAGAAACGAGTTGTCTGACTGTGGGGTATCAAGGAAATTTGTAGACAGCAGTGTTTATCATGAACTGCATGTTCTTAGCCCCACTGACGCTAAGGTTCAGAGGACCTGGCAGCAGTCCACTGCAAGATTTTATAGTACTTCTGAAGTTATGTTTAGAGGTCAAGCTGCATGAACAGGTGGCCTTGTCACTCATTGTCGTTGCCCAGATGGCCCTCTGAAAGTTTGTACCTGTGGTCTCGTGGGGAGTTCCTTGTGATCAGCTGATAGAGGAGGAAACAAACAAATAAACTGCTTCGTTTATGCAGAAGTCAGTTCTGATACATTGGTCCAAACCAAAAGTAGAGTGGGGTTTCAGGACAGCCCCATTCCTGGGTGGTCCTCTAAAATAGTGGTGAGTGAAAATCCTCCCAATGGGAAGAGTGAAAGGGCTTTAGTTGCTTTGCTTGGTCATCTACTTTGAATGAACAGAGAAGAGGCCTGAATTACACAGACACATGTGCATTTATGGATGGCTTTACTGGTTGGGTAGGAACCTGAAAGGAGCAAGCTTAGAATTTGCCAAGGAGGTCTGGGGAAGAGTCACATGTATGGACCTATGGGAGTAGATACAAAGTGTACGGATCTTTGTATCACGCATTAATGGTCTCCATGGAGTATCCATTGAATAAGATTTAAAAAAAACACAGTGATATGAATGGAGACTATACCTGCAGTTCCAGGCATTTTCACTTTCAGAAATGGAGGGTGGCAGCTTGGGTGAAATACTTTATAGTTTTAATTTGAACATTTCACCTAGAGTGTCATAGGATGTGCTTGAGTGTGATATTCCTATGTTACAGAATTACATGCTTATGACTTTGTAATAAAATATTTTGTAATAAAAAGGCATTATCTGTGCCAGAAGATTATATATATATTCATGCCAAGGCAGAGTGTGTAGAATAAGAGCAGAGGCTGCGGACAGAGCCTTTCGGAACCTTTAGGAACATTGACAGTTAAGCAGAGGAAGAGGACACGTAGCAAGATGCCGTGGAAACCAAAAATAAAGAGGTTGTCCACAAGGTGGCGTGTCGTCAGCTGTCAGGAAATGGGGCAGACTTTGCGTAGCTTCTCAAATAGTCTATCCCATTTAAGTGATACTCTGTCTGCCCCTATACTCTTCCCATTTCGTCTGTTGTAAACTCCGGGCTCTCTTCCAAGTCAGCTCAAGGGCCACTCTTTTGGGAAGTTCTCCCTCAGTCCCACAGGTGGTCCTTGGAGCACACTTCTTATGGTTCCATTTGTTTTCATTCCACTGATCACATTGCACTTTTTGGTACTTTTTCTTTTTTTAAAATTTTTTAAAATTGTTGTTCAAGTATGGTAGTCTGCCTTTCCCCCGCAACCCCATTGCATTTTAATTATCAGTCTACAGACCCATCTCCTTTCCCAACTGACTTTTGGTTTTATTTTTATCTGATCACTACTGAGTGCCTGGATCCCTGGTGCCTAGTGTGGTTACATTATGGAAAACACTCAAAACTTATCTGTTGAATGAGTAAAACTATTAAAAATGATGAAATCTGAATTGTTAATGATGGAAAAGGCAATATTTCAGACCACATCTTCCTTAGGGATTATGTCACAAACTGGCTTAGGCAGGTCATCGCATTGTCTAGGGAATGAACCTCCTCATTAGTAAAAATCAAGATATTGGTTAATGGTGATATTCTGTGTTCTTCGACCAGTTTTATCCAGCTCTTAACTTCATTTCTGGACTTAAATAAATGTTTTGGCTGAAAAATAATCGTCTTTCTGTTTTAGTTTTTCTGCTAGATTTTAAATAGGTGTTGTCTGTGTGTAGAATACACTGGGTCTCAGTTTCTTGTGTGCATTTGTTACTTTTATTTTCCATGAGAATTTCTGAGCATAGTGTGGTTAAGACTTACAGACCCAGCAGCGTCTAAATACATGTCAGCAGGTGTTGAAAGGCTGTGGGTGAGAACATTCCTTCCCTTCCTGGGTGATTGGAACAAGGAAGGAGACACTGTGCACAGGAATCTGACAAAGGATTGACCTCTCTCCTCTACTGTAAAGCAGAAATGGGCTCCTTTGTTACCCATGACACTGCTAGTTACCGTGTTGTAGGGCTCAGTCATACGGTTTCTAGCACCCTTGCCCAGGGGCTCCGATGAAATAGCTGAAAACGGACATGCGAAGATGGGACCTAGACATTGGTCCCATTGCTAGGTACCAGCCCCTGTGCCTCATGGCTCATTAAACTCTGAGTACATAAAGGAGAGTAGGTGACAGGACTAGAAGTCATGCTTCTCATTTTATGTTCCTTTCTTGTATGATTTTCATGGTAACTCATGGTGAGGGAAACCCTGAGGATAGTTGCTATAGACTATTGGTGAAATAGGGAGGGCTGTTCATGTAACCAAATGGGATATATGCTCTAGTTCCTAGAATAGCACCTGACATTATGGAAATAGAATCGGGACCCTATAATAATAGGTATTAAAACATAAATACTAGCTGATTAGAAAAGACTTTTTATATATGGGTGAGAACATGAATAAGTTGTAGACTATATATTCATTTTTGTATCACAAGGAGTTGAAAATGTTTAGCATGATGACCACAAAATCAGAAATATATGTATTTTTAACTTATTATTTTTTTCCCTTTTTTATTGAATTTATTGGAGTGACACTGGTTAAGAAAATTATGTAGGTTTCAGGTGCACAGTTCTACACAACACATCATCTGTAAACTGTATTGTGTGTTCGTTACCCCAAGTCAAGTGTCTTTCCATCACCGTTTATACCCCCATATCCTCCTCCACCTCTCTCCAACCCCCTTCCCCCAGAAATTACCACACTGTTTTCTCTGTCCATAGAGTTTTTTCTCTAATTTTTCTTTTTTTGCTCAATTCCTCCAATCCCCAGAACTCCAACCTTCCTCCCCGCAACAGCTGTCAGCCTGCTCTCTATGAACCTGTCTCTATTTTGCTTGTTAGTTCATTTTGTTCATTAGGTTCCACATATGAGTGAAATCACATGGTACTTGTCTTTCTCTGACTGGCTTATTTCGCTTAGTATAATGCTCTTCAGGTACATCCATGCTGTTACAAAAGGCCCGTCCATGCTGTTGCAAAAGGTGAGGTTTTCTTCTTTTTTTTTTACGTCTGAGTAGTATCCCACTATGTGAAAATACCACAGCTTTTTTATTCATTCATCCACTGAATGGATACTTGGGTTGCTCCCAAATCTTGGCTATTGTAAATAACACTACAATGAACAGAGGGGTGAGTATATCCTTTCAAATCAGCATTTTGGGTTTCCTTGCATAAGTTCTCAGAAGTGGAATCACTAGGTCATAAGGCAGTTCCATTTTTAATTTTTTGAGGCAATTCCATACTACTTTCCACAGTGGCTACACCAGTCTGCATTCCCACCAACAGTGCACAGGGGTTCCCCTTTATCCACATCCTCGCCAACATTTGATTTGCTGTTGGTTGATGTATTGACGATAGGCATTCTTGAGGTGTGAGGTGATAGCTCCTTGTGGTTTTGATTGCATTTATCTCATAGTGAGTGATGTTGACCCCCTTTTCACATGTCTGTTGTCCATCTGTATGTACTCTTTGGAGAAGTGTCTATTTAGGACTTTTGCTTATTTTTTAATTGCATTGTTTCTGTTTTGGGTGTTGAGTTGTTTAAGTTCTCTATAAATTTTGCATATTAACCTCTAATCAGATATATCATTGGAAAATATGTTCTCTCATTTCCATTTTTGATGGTTTTCTTTGCTGTGCAAAAGCTTTTAGTTCGATGTAGTCTCATTTGTTTTCTCTTGTTTTCATTGCCCAAGGAGACATACCAGAAAAAGTATTGCTATGAGAAATGTCTGTGATTTTACTTCCTATATTTTCTTTTAGGATTCTTATGGTTTTAAGTCTAACACTGAAGTCTTTAATCTATTTTGAGTTTATTCTTGTGTATGGTGTAGGGAGATGGTCCAGTTTCATTTTTTTGTATGTATCTGTCCGATTTTCCCAACACTATTTATTGAATAGATTATCTTTACCCCAATGTTCTCGCCTCCTATGTCAAATATTAACTAAACTCATTTACCAGTTCTAGCAGTTTTTAGGTGGAAACTTTAGGATTCTCTACATACAGTATCATGTTATCTGCAAATAATGACAGTTTTACTTCTCCCTTGCCATTTAGATGCCTTTTATTTCTTCTTCTTGTCTGATCCTGTGGCTAAGACTTCCAGTGCTATGTTGAATCGTCAATAAATCACAAACAACAAGTGTTCATGAGGATGTTGAGAAAAAGAAACCCTCACGCACTGTTGGTGGGAATGCAGATTGATGCAGCCACTGGGGAGTTACCTCCAAAAAAGTAAAGAGATTAAGTAAAGAAAAAGAACCTCTCATAGAACGGACAACAGCATTGTGATCACCAGGAGGAAAGGGGGTGGGAGAGGTAGAAGAGGGTAAACAGGACATAAATGGTGGAGGAAGGAGAAATGACTCGGGGTGATGAACACACAATACACTATACAGATGATGTGTTATAAAATTTTACACCTCAAATTTATATATTTTTAACCTATACCACCCCAATAAATTCAATTAAAAATTTAAAATTGGAACTGCCTTATGATTCAGCTATTCTAATTCTGAGAATATGTCTGAAGAAATCAAGACACTAATTTGAAAGAATATGTGAACGTTTATGTTCATTGCAACGTTATTTACCATAATCAAGGTTTGGAAGCAGCCCAAGTGTCCATCCCAAGTGTCCATCAGTAGATGAATGAATTAAAAAGCTGTGGTACATTTACACAGTGAAATACCACTTGGCCATTAAAAAGAAGGAAATCCTACCCTTTGCAATAGCATGGATAGACCTGGAGGGTGTTATGCTAAGTGATGTAAGCCAGTCAGGGAAAGACAAATACCATATGATTTCACTCATATGTGGAGTCTATTGAGCAAAATAAACCAACAAGCAATGTAGAAACAGACTCATAGAAACAGAGAACAGACTGACAGCTGTCAGAGGGGAGGGGTTGGAGGGCTGGATGAAAAGGTGAAGGGATTAAGCAAAAAAACTCCAAAACAACTCATAGACATAGACAACAGTATGGTGATTACCAGAGGAAAATGGAGGTGGGGGGAGATAGAAGAAGATAAAGGGAAAATAAATGATGATGGAAGGAGACTTGACTTTGGGTGGTGAACACACAATATACAGATAACGTATTATAGAATTATACGCCCTAAACCTATATAATTTTCTTAACCAATGTCACCTCAATAAACTCAATTAAAAATAAATAAAAATTAAAAAACAAAACTACTAAAAATGAGATCAGAAAGAGAATAATTTCAGTAGTGAGATTACTGAGGAGTCAAGGAAGAAGAGGTCCCAAGGCTTCTGATAGGAGTTTGGGGGCTCCTATCAGAAGAAAGGTGAAGGTGATGACATATTTGTAGATTCCGTAGTGATATGTGTGGTAGTTCATGGTTAATAGCTTGTCCTTTCTCATGAAATGTGAGGTAAGGCCATCAGTGTGAAAGAGAGGATTGAAGGAGGTAGGAAATGTAGAGAATGGAGAAGGCATGAAATCATAATTGCCAGCAATAAGAGGGCATGAGAAATACCAAACACAAGATCTGGATTTGGTGACCTTTAGGATTCGTTTGAGTTCTAGACCCTTGTAATTCTTTCACTGAATCACTGAACTTGTGTTTTTCTGATCTACAAAATTTGAAGCAAAATTATCCTCAGAATTTCCCTTACCCCATAATGACATCTCAGCACGTTTGCAAATTCTGAAGTCTGGTTATTAGAAGCTGTGGGACTCTCAGCCTCTGCTTTCCCTGACTCAGTGTGCAGAGGACATGGGCTGCTCTCTCAGATTCCGTCAGTACACAATTCACTGTTCCGTTCTTCTGTTCTTATTCCTCTGTCCTCTTTAATTTGCCTGTTCCCCTGACATGTGCGAACAGAAGATGGAGGAAAATGAGTTTGTTTGTTAACAGAATCATTGCCTGTTAAAACCTGCTGTGGTTCAATGCTGGGGGAGGTCCTGGAGTCACGACATGTGGGTCTCTGCCCTATCCCCCCAAGCTGTCTCCGTGATACTTAAGGCTTTGAAGGACACACTCTGTACAACACTGCTTCAACTTTTTCTGGCTTTGGTGTAGACATTGGATTTTGGTTCTTAAATTATTTAAGAAATTTAAATAACAATTTCTTAGAGCTTTAAGACTTCCTGTGAACTAACCCCCTATTTCACACATGAGACTGTGGAGACCCAGAGAAGTGATGTGATTTGCCTTCGGTCACTTAGCTGGTGTCAGCCCGAACTGGAGCTCTAGTCTCCTCATTTCTAACCTGGTGCATTTGCCGCCACAGTGACCTCTTCTTAAGCTCCGGGGGCACTTGCAGAAGATCTAGTCTTTGTGAAGATACAGAGGAAGCTATGTTTATACTCTAGAAGAGGCATATTTGTGCCAGCTTGTTTCTTCCCCAGTACTGACACATTGTTCATTTAATTTGTTCAGTCTAATACTTCATTAGCCTTATCCTATAGTGGGGCTGGCCCATTTATCCCTGCTTAAAATTTAATCAGACATTTCACTGCTCATCAACACTTTAACGGGACCATTTAGAGCACAGAAACTCCACGCATCCCTGCTTAATTGCTGCTAGCTGACAGATGTCACTTTCACTGCCCTCTCTTCCTTGTCTCCTCCAGTTGCACAAACCTGAAAGGAAGGCTGATTTTTTAAAGAAACCTTAAAGCAGAAAAACAAATCTGAGATTCAGGGGGGAACACCAACCTCATGTTTCTACCTGTTTGGAATCTAGTCATTTGGGGGAAGTTAAAGATCGTAACTGGTACCCACCTCATCAGGAACTGCAGCCCACTTTTAATTTTTGTTGTTCTTATTGTACAAAGTGGAAGGATCATGGAAAGTAGGAAGGGTGCAGAGTAAATGACAAGGCTCCCCCATCTGCCATGCTTGTCTTGCCTTTCTTAGGGTACTCTCTGCTCATGCTTGTTCCTCATTCAACTGTGAAATTGGAACTGCAAGAGGAATGTTGCATTTTCGTTGCCAAGACTTTTCTCATGATGGAGCACATGGAAGGGGGACTGCTTTTGGAGCTGGAGAAAGAAATGTGGCAGGTGACAAGCACTCTTGGCATGTAACAGTAGGTCCAATTTATTTGGTATTATGAAACTGTGGTTCTCTCCAACCACACACTCCCTCTCCCCACATGCATATAAATGCTGTTGTCAAGGGCACTGTAAATATTGTTGCAGGAAGCCTCTGAATATGAAAAATTCATTTAAGCTGAGCTGTTACCAGCCCATGCCCCTCTTCCTTTGAAACAGTTGCTGACTAGGGCCATATTGGATGCTTTGAGAGTGTGGAAGAATTTCAGATGACTAATTGCTATTCTTGGATTGAGCAAAATAGGATTTCCACAGGCTGAGTCTAATCTGCTGTATCAGTTATCTAGTGCCCCGATAATGCTGCATAATAAACAGTCATAAAATTTCAGTGGCATGGAGCAGTGAATGTGTTTGCAAGCTTCAGCTGCTCTGACCTGGCTCAGGCAGTCTCATATGGGCTTGCTCATGAACCTGCAGTCAGCTGCAGCTTGACTGCGTGGTGTGGCTGTCTTGGGCTAGGCTTGCCCATATGTCTGGAAGTCACTGGATAACGGAGTTGGTCTGTGATGGACTCGGCATGGATGACTGGGTCGACTTGGCTCTGCTCCATGTGTTTTTATTTCCACAAGGCCAGATCAGGCATGTTTTTATTGAAATGAGGGAGGGCAAGAGAGCAAGTACAAATGCACATCCACTTTTTCCAACCTCTTTTGGAATCATACTATTTAAACCCCATTGGCCAAAGTAAGGCGCATAGGTAGATCCAGAGTGTGGGTGGCAGAGTACCATAAGTTTTTGCAGGCAAGGCTGTAGATACTTTCCTGTAGAAAGGGTGAAGGACCAAGAATACAATAAATCTACTGTGGCTGAAAGATGAAAGACTGAATGCTTTCTCCCTGATATAAGGAACAAGAAGATATTTCTACTCTCATCACTTTTATTTAGCACTGACCTGGAAAACTATGCCAGAGCAATAAGGTTAGGAAACAAAAGGCATACATATTAGAAAGAAAGAAGTAATTTTTGTCTTTATTCACGAGGACAGGGTCAAATGTATAGAAAACTCTAAGGAGTATACTAAAAATATTAGAACTGATAAGTGGATTTAGCAAGGTCACAGGATACCAGATTAATATACAAAAATATATTGTATTTGTAATGCTGGCAAATAAAAACTTGAATGTGAAATTAGACAAAAAATACTTAGTAATAACTTTCAGTGTGTAAGTTCTTATCACCCCAATGGACAAGATATTGCTGAGATAACTCAAAGAACACGTAAATAGAGAGTTTCATGATGTCCTCGGATTGGAAAACCTGAATATTATTAAGAGAGTAATTTCCCCCAAATTTGTCTCTAGGTTTAATGCAATCCAAATCAAAATCTCAGTAAATTATTTAATAATTTGTCAAACTTACCCTAAAGATGTATATGGAATTGCAAAACACTTAGAATGCACAAAACAACTTTGAAAAAAGAGAGTAAAGTTGAGAGAGTTAGACTGCTTGATTTTAAAATTAGTTATAAAGCTACAATAATCAAGATTATATGGTTTCGACAGATCTATCTTATTTTAAAACAAATTTATTTCTTTTTATCTGACTTTAAAACTAATGGACCTATCCGATTTTAAAAGTAAAACTATAAGGCCACAGTGATCAAGACCCTATCGTTTTGACAGAAAAGAAGACATACAGGTTGATCTATCTGAGAACTCAGAAAGCGAGCTATACCCATATGGTGAATTGATTTCTGACAAAGATTTCTGTGGTCACAAAGCCAAGGGCAGAAGGATCACCTTCCAATGAACAGGTGGGATGATGGTACTCCACGCACCAAGGGGATCTGAGAGGAGACATGAGTCCCACAAGAGACTCCTGAGGAGTGGAGATCATCAAGCACAAGCAAGCCCAGGCTGGCTTGAGTGAGGCAGAGAGACTGCGTTGGGACTTCGTAGGAGTCGGGGTTAGCACTGGGGAAAAGTGTCCAGATGCTGCCTGGGGCTTTGGAAAGTCTGAATTTCCTGTTGGTACTTGTCCAAACGTGGGGCAGAATGGGAGGAGGAAAGTGTAGCGTGAAAGCTGTCAGCACTTAAATATCAAAAATGAAGTCAATCCCTTGACTGCAAGTGCAGAAATAACTTAGTGTCAAAAAGATCATGTTTTCAATGTATAAAAAAGAGTTTTTGGCATAGCCATACTATCGAATTTTATGTAGCAATAAAATAGATCGTAATATTAATACTTATAATATAAATTTCAAAAACTTGATTCTACATGAAATATTATTGATGTAAAGTTAAATACTGTATGGTGATTCCATTGATATGAAATTCTAGAAAGGGCAAAACCATGGTGAAGTGGATCATTGGTTTTCTTGGGATGGAGGATGGGGGTTTTCTGCAAAGTGAGATAAGACAGCTTTTGGGGGTGATGGAGGTGTTCCAGTCTTGGTTGAGGTGGTAGTTGCATCACTGTTTACATTTGTCAGTACCCGTCAAACTCTGTACTTATAATTGGCCAGTTTTATGGCTTAGAGTTCAATAAAGCTAAATAATGTATTTATGTTGATAAAATTATTTTCTGCCATGGGAACAGAGAGAGGATCCGAAGTCCTTTATATGCCTTCTTACAGGTCTCAGCCTACCAGGACCTATTGCTGCCACGATATTCTTGTTCTTAAAGGTACAGAGGGGGGACGTAGGAGGTTCATGCACACCCCCATGGCCGTGTGGGCGCACAAGCCGCTGCTTCCCCAAAGAGATCTGTGTTCATCAGGACACTCCCCTTGCGCAGGGTGTGTGGGGGGTCACATATGTTTTATTGTAGGAACATTCAATTAAAAAGGGCTTCAGCCCTGACCAGTGTGGCTCGGTTGGTTGGAGTGTCATTCTGTAAGCCAAAAGGTCACTGGTTTGATTCCCAGTCTGAGCATGTGCCTGGGTTGTGGGTTTGGTCCCAGGTTGGGGCGTGTACGAGAGGCAACTGATATTTTTCTGTCACATCGATGTTTCTCTCCCTCTCCCTCCCTTTTTCTTCCTCTAAAATCAATACTCATATCCTCAAGTGAGGATTTTTTTAAATGGACTATAATCCTCTGGTTTTCTAGTGCCAAAGAACATTATCGAGTGCCCGCAGGTGGACCTGTCCAGTGACCGAAAAGGCCGAGTATTAGCTGGCCAGAGCAACAGGAAAAGCATCTGCTGTCTTTCCTTGCTTCGCCTAATTTTGCCATCCCTTACATTTTCTTTTCTTTCTGAGTTAACTATAAACAATTTATCTATTGATAATACTGTCTCTTTCATTTCTTGGCACAATATCTACTTGTGACTTCAGCCTGCTTACCTGGGGTTTGGTGGCGTTGCCCACATTAGAATCTGTATTTTGAGATACAGCGAAGTTACTACATCATAACATTTACTCTGTGGATGGAAAGGAGAAATCTGTTGATTTTTGCCAAAGTTCTGGTTATTTTATTCAATAATTGGAGAATTACCCCTTACTAATTGCTTGTTTGACTGAATTTAAATGCTATTTGTAAAGTCACGATTTGTCAGTGTTAAAACCTTGTGTTCTCAAATAGATTTTGTTCAGTTGATGTATCTGGCTTTGGAGGATGCTCACTGAAGTGCTGTGCAGGCAATACCTAAAATGTGCCACTTGATAGTGGGAGAGATGTTGAGAAGCCAGGCTCCTGCCTACAATTGGTTCGTAAATACAGACTCAAATAACGTAGAACCTAAACTGAAAGTACCCTAGAAGTTACTTAGCCTAGACTCCCATTGTATACGTTGGGAAAATGAGGCACAGAAAACTTCATTGACTTGTCTGAAGTAACAGTTTATGCTAGTGATACATGTGGGACGAAACCGATGTTTTCTGACTTGTATTCTAATATTCTTGCCACTGTACCATGCCATGTACTTCAAGGCTAGTAAGAATTCAAATATCATATTCAGTAGCGAGGACTTTCCCTTAGTGAAGGGGGTGCCAGGGCGCTACATTCTAATGCTGTGTGTGGATTTAGCCAATACCTGCGGTGGTGAGAAAGACTCCTGCGTGTAGGCTCACAGCATTGTTTTAGTTGGTAAAAGGCAGAAAGTAATAACTGGGTGGAGATTTTAATAGCTCCTGGTAGTAAAACAGAGTGACAGCCTCATAGAATTTGATTCTGTTTTCAATATTTTATAACAAGTTCACTTTATTCGAAATGAATGGTGGTTCATGTGGTTCCAGGATGAATTTCTTTTATAAAGGTTCTTATTCTTTAAGAAATATAGACATGACCATAAAAACAATTCAGTCTTTTACCTCATTGCCTCCTTCTTCAACTGGTAATAAATTGTTGGCTGAGGCTAGATAGGCATATAATAGGCAGTGGGAAAACCCTCCATCAATGAAGAAATTTATCTCCGAATAGTCTGAGAAACATTCCTTTATACAATAAATATCAGAGGTGGGAGTATGGGCCAGCAAGGAAAGAACAGACTATAAAGAGGCATTTATCAGGACGATGGTAAATATCAACCTTCAGAAAAAGGAGAGTTCTATAAACCACTGTCAGTACCTACGTTTTTTATGTGCTGTTTTTTATAGGATCTGCCTTAAACATCTCCTTAAACAAATTTATTCTAAACTTCCATAGAGATTTTGTCCACAATACCCCTCTGTGTCTTATGTTGAAACCTTATTTCTTGGTTACATTAACTACATTTTGGGGTAATCTGATTTATTTTATTAGTTCAGCAGAATTCATTTCATTTTATTTCTTATACCCAATACCAGTTCATGTGCTTACCCACATGGACAGAGAATTTCCAATTCTTTTCTCGGGAAAATCCCGAATGCTTAACAGATACTTAATAATGAACTACCGATTGCTCTTGGGAACTGACTGTTCTCCTTCCTCAAAAACTCTTGACTTATTTTTTCAAATGATTATTTTCAAGATCTGACTAATTTCTTGGGAAGTGTTCATTACAGATTTATATGATACTCTCTTCTCCATGCTATTTTATGGTTCCTTACAGCTTGGAGGAGACCCCTGGTGGGCGAGCACCCTGCGTATTTTGTGTTATATTTCTAAAGATCTGCTCATTTTACCGTAAGTACAAGGACCCAAGTGGGGCCTAAATAATGGAAGATGCAATCTGATTCACTAAGAACTATCTTCTGCTCCATCATTCATGTGGTGGATACTGTATTTTCTCTGATCAGAAATTGAAATTGTGGAACATTGTAGATTTGCAGACATAACTGCTCACCGATCACCTTAACTTTATATAAATACAAATAATTGGAAGTTTGTGTTAATGTGAGAGATTTGGACTGCAATGCACAAGTTTTGCACTCTCGCTGCCCCCCCCCCCCCCCCCCGAGCCCCAGCCCTTACACACTTATTCCCAAAATTAGACTTTTAACTTACCCAACTTAACTTGGAAACCCTCAATTTAAATAGACAGATATTTCTCCAGAAAAGTGGATTTGTTTCAGAACAACACAAAATTGCAATTCGGGACAGGCAGTCTAAGGGTTAACCACGTGCAAGTCCCAAGAAACAAAGGAGAGAAAACTCTTTTACAGAGAAGAGGAAACGGGGGAGGCTACTCCAAAGGGGTCTTCCTGTTGATTTCTGAGATCAACACAGGGTGTGAGACCTCCCCCATCTGGCCTCCTGACTTAATTTTAAATGAGGCTTCTGTGTATTAACTTTTATACTTCTGTTTTTAATTTAGTCGGTTAATGTAAATGAGGCAGGATGAGTATATATGTAGAGCTAAAATTTATCATCTACTTACTATGTTCCTGATACTCTGATTAGCATTTACCTGCAGTATTTCATTTAACAGTCACAGAAATCTTGAGGCAGGCTCTTCTGCAATAGTACCCACGTTTGGTAGCTAGGAGAATTGAAATTCAAATAGCTCATGTCATTTGCCTGAGGTCACCCACTTTGCAGCAGAACTGGGACCTGATGAATTTACATTTGTGTAACTGGTCTGTGCCTAAGGGCTGTGCAGCATCACAGCTGGCGGCTCTGAGGGGCCTCGTTCCCCTCTGTGTGCTCACCCAGCTTTAGTGTCAGGAAATCTGGATTTCGTTCTCTTTATGTCCGGGAATCGACAACCTAACTGGCGTTTTGTTTGTGCTCAGTAAGTGTTTGCTGAATGAACACTTGCATGAGAAGGGATGTTCCTCCTCCGGGTTTCTGCGCTGACCTTGGATGGTTTCTCGTTTCACTTGTTAAAATACAGATGATTGTGCAGAGGCACTAAGAAGGACAAGGAGGACCAAATAACCAATTGAAAACGTTTTATTCCGAACACTACTAACACAACTTTGGAGTGAAATTGCTGAACGTAACAGATTATTTGTCCTCCTCCAAAGCGTACAGTTATTCATGAAGTGAAGGACAAAGCCATTTTGTAGTGTTTTTATGAAAGAGAAACATATGTCAGAGGGCATAATGAAATTTTTGATAATAGAGTTTTGCCTCTCTTCACCAAGCCTATCTTGCAACATAAATTCTTAATGAAGGAAAAGATCAACAAGCCCCAAACAGATCTTTTTCGGTGAAAGATAAGGCAATTAGGAATACAAAAGAAAGGAAAGAAAAAAGCTCCAACAAACTGGAACATTTACAAGCATGATAAGAAAATCAATAAAATCAAACCTACTCCTCTTAAGGCAACAAGTCTATTCAGGCATTGTTACAGAATCTGATCAGTACAAAGAAATCTCAGCTTGGAAGATTGCAGGGGAATTAAACAAGACTGAAAAATGTTAGGAGCAAGCAAAGCATGCAAGAGGCAGCTTTAATGCTTAGCAAGGATGACACTTTATGAAATATTCCCTCATGCAAAAGCAGATCCGTGGGTCCTCAAATTAACTGGATCAGTAGGCTAGACAAGAGTTGGGATTCACTTCCTTTCAACAAAGTTACTGGTTAGTCAGTTCAGTCTTATTCAACAGTCAATGCTATTGAGTTACAATTCAAAGCATAGAGCTGTACTAGGGAATGTAGGAAGAAACTGCTTTTTGAGAGCTCTGTCCTCCCCTTTGGTTTCCAAAACTGTCACTCCTTCCTCAAGAATCATTTGAAATGCTGCCTCCTCTGGGACACTGTCCCTGACTTCTTTAGATAGAGTGAATCACTTCCTTTTCTGGGCTGGGCAGCGGTTTATTTGGTCCTAAACTCTGCCCTGCCTGTCTCCTACAGCCCTTAATCATTGCATTGTTATGGTTTGCTTACAGCTGTCCCTTCAGATCAAGAACCATGTTTCTGACAGTCTGCAAAGAGCAGATGGTCATAATTTTTTTTGAGGGGTGAACAAGGGAATGAATCTAGAAAACAACGGTTTTCTTAATCTGCGCCTGTTAACCCACCTCCAGTGATTTATGTTACCCATTCATTCAACAAGTATTTACCAAGAGCCCGTCATATTCCAGGCACCCTGCCAGTCCTACAGAAATAAGATGACACCTTGAATCAAGGAGATTTCAGTTTAGAAAACTGATAAACTCGTTAAAACTACTTTCCCCTATGGTAAATGGGATGTTAGGATTTTTATCACAACAAAATGTTTAACTTGCATTTTGTCTTCAAAAGTGTGACAGAAAAGGAAAGGCTGAGGAACTGTTTCGAATGGAAGGAGATGAAAAAGGCGTGATGACAAAATGATTCTGTACCTGCATCCTGTCAAGGAGTGTTTTGGGAGAACTTGTTTGAATGGGGTCTGAGGATTAGATGGTAGTAACATGCCAGTGGTAGTATCCTGATTTTGATGGTGGCGTTGTGGTTCTATAGGAGTGTTCTCAGAGGAAATTCTCTGGGCAGACGGCAGACATTACCAGATGGAAATATATAGCTACATAAAGAAATAAAGAGCCCTGGAAATTATATGCACATTAAAACACACACACACACCCACAGCACATGTTATGGTCCCACAGACTCTCAGAGACGTTTCTAAGTCGGTGACTTCGGTGACTGGATGTCACCAGGGGAGGGAAGAGTTGTTTGTTTTTGCCGGGAGAATTATTCTGTATTCTTTGCAACATCAGCAAAATCATTATGTGTGCTGGAACAGACCACTCTGGTTCTTTAAGAACCGGAGTATTTCTCTGAACATCATAGTGTCTTTAGTTTCTTGAGGCGAGAACAAGGCACAAAGTTTGACTTTGTTCCGGAGAAGGGCAGGGGCCATTGTTTCCAGGAAAAGTCATTGCATCATCACCTGCAGAGCCATAGGGAGAAAGGCGGGTGTTTCTACTTTCATTTACGAAAATAACTGTATGTATGTATGTACATGAAACTACAAGAAAAATGGAATGTTATTTACAATAGCACCGCACCAAGATAACTGCTTTAATGCTTCAGTGTAATCCTATCTTTTATTACACATGTGTACGAATTTAGCCCTACAACTATATGAGCTGAAACATGATATGTTTTCATTTCTCCAAATCAAACTAAATGAGTCTTTGCATTCTTTTTGAGTCTAAATGAGTCTCCGTCATAGGTTCCCACAGGAATTCTGGGCATTCCCATGGTACCCTGCAAAAGAAAAGGCCACTCGTCTTTAATCCATCGCAATCCAAATTGAGATGTTCACTGACCACGCCCTCTTCATCCCCCTTCTCTAGGGCACTCTTCCGGGCAACTCAGGCCTCAAAAGCTACAGTGCTCACCATCACCACGATCGCTCTTAGTGTTGAGGTTTCCAACATCGATAAGCCACCTGGGCGAAGGCCTTGTCTCCTGGGCATCCTCCACTCATAAATCTCCCCCAAATCCAGAATTCCCTTCTGCCTTAGGCCATTTCCTTTTTGCTGCTTCTTCCATTCACATGTCTCAGGGCAATGTCCTCCAGCCTGCGCATAGACTTCAGCTTTGCTTCCCTCTATAAGCCTTGGCTTTTAACAACAAGTCAGCGTGGTCGTCTTGTCGACGTCTCTGGACTTAATGACACAAAGACTCGCATCTTCTCCCTAGGGATGAATGTTATATATGTATGGCTTTGTGATTCATCTGCAGTAGGAAAGAAGCATCGTAATTAAATTATCCTGCTACACATTTTATAATTTTGTCTTTTATACGAATTAACTCTTTGAAATACTATTGGGTAAATATTTGTTGAGCATCTGCTATGTGAGACGCAACAATGAGGAAGACATTTTCTGCCGTTGAAAAACTCATATTTTGGTGAGGAGCATAGGTCCCCAAGTGGCTATTTATTCCACAGCCGTGAGTGATAATCTAAGTGACTACTTCTGAGAATGGGTGTCTCTTTTCCCTGTGATGGTCCTGTCTCTCTCCCTTCTCCCCTCTTTTCCCCTCTTCTCTGTCACACCTAAGCACAGGTGCAAGTTACTAGCATCTGTGTTGCTGCATAGGAAAGCAATTCAGCCGTTCTCTAGGCTTGGTAATGCCAAGAACCACGGGTGTGTCTGATACCTTCCTTTTCAGTTGATTTCAACTTTTTACTCCTCTGTCTTTTAGTAGGAATGGGAGTCATTGGTGCCCATAGAAGCCTGCTGGGTGCAGACATTAGCTTCAGATGCTGTTGTAATGTGTAGTTCACCCAGGCAGAAATACTCCTCATTAAGGCAAAATTCTTCCAGCAGAGATGCTTACCTGGCTTCCCCTACTGTGTGGTACCCGAATATAGACTGTGATTCTTCTATTGAGCTCACCCAATCCTAACACTGTACCATCCTGGGAGCGGTTGTTTAACTGGATCTTATGAAAACAACACAATACTTACTTTAAGGTGCCAACATTTGCAATGAAAGTTTTATCAATATGGGAATATAAATACAGTACACATAGATGACATTTATCGAACTTATGCAGGTACTGTGCTAAGTGTTTTATGTTGAATTAACCCATTTAATTCTCATCACTCCATAAGGTGGATGTGACTTTCTTTCACTTTATGTATAAGAAAATGCAAGCTTTGAGTGTTTGTACCCAAGGTCAACAGAATGAACAACTGACAGAATTAAATATTCTAGTCTCAGCACCCACACTCTTAACCCTGAGATCTTACTGCCTCAGAGGGTGTGCAAAACCTGTAGGTGATATTCAAGGCAGCTCTGACTTTAAATGATTAGTTACTTTTCATGTACAGAAAAAAACCCGCCCATGTTCTTGTTTTTATGTGGTCTGCATCAAAATCATGGGCATATATTTTAGGGTACGTTTTTATAGTTTCCAAAACATGTTAGTTGTTGCACATACTTTTGTTCTTCTACCTATCAGGGAATCCTTATCAGCTAATTTCCATGAAAATTTGCTCCTGCCTCTGCTAAATGTCTGTGGCTCATTACTCATTGTGGAGTGTGTTAGTTTCCTACTCCTGCTGTAACAAGTTACCGCATAGTTACTGACTCAAAACAACACATTTGTTGTCTTACATGTCTGGAAGTCAGAAGTCAGAAATGGGTCTCACTGGACCAACATCAGGGTGTTCACAGGGCTGTTTTCCTTCCAGAGGCTTTAGAGAAGATTCCACTTTCTTGTCTTTTCCAGGTACTAGAGGCCCCCACACTCCTTGGCTCTTGACCCCTCCCATCAGCAATGACTGGCCAAAGCTTTCTTCTACTTTAAGATTAAGAGATTACCCTGGACTATTCAGATGAGCCCAGGGTAATTACAAAAGTCCTTTAAAGTGAGCTGATTAGGAACCCTAATTCCATCTGCAACCTTAAATCTCCCTTGCCCTGTACTGTAACATTCCCATAGGTTCTGGGATTACGACGTGGGTATCTTGGAGGCTGGTCGTTTTTCTGCTACTATAAGGAGAGATAGTTTTATCTCTGGTTGTCTGGAGCTGCTACCTGCTCATCCCTATACCATGATTTAAAGCTCTCTCGCTCTTCCCATTCTCTGCTGTCCTCTGATAATGTTACAGGTTATATATCATATATTAGGGGAAAAATACACTTTTTGATTGGGAGTGGGCTAAAATTAAAGTCCATGTTGGGGAAAATTAAGAACACTTACAACCTTTTCTTTGTAACCCTAATTAATACATTATCTCCCTTGCTGGGGCAACTAGGAGTCATTTTTGCTTTACTGTTACCCATCCAGTGTGGCATGAGTTAAGTTTTTCAGGGTCCTGGGGGGCTTAAGTAGATAGAAGCTAAGACCTGGGGCTATAGGATTGGCTAGGTAATTGAAAACTCCAAGTTTCAATGGATATAGGTCCATTCGCACAAAAGCATTAGTTGTAATCATTGATACTCATAGCTTGTGGAGTTTAGGTAATCTAAAACTGTACCTACTCATTTTATAGGTAAGGAAGCCAAAATCCAGGAAGATGAAATGACTTGTCCAAGGTTCTACTGCCAGTAAATCACAGCCTTGGAACTGGAATTCAGATCACTACTTTTCCAGTTCATCACATTTCCTTCCATTAAGCAGTGGCCCCTGTTACACTGCTTCTGTTTCCTTCAGAGACTCGCCAAGGGCCAGTTTCCTGTCCTGTAGTTCCCAAAGACGGATCCTTAAATGTGGCATCCTTTGGGATGTATTCCAGCTCCGGGTGAGGTGTTTCACATGTATTAGGGGAATCGTGAGCTCTGAGTAACTGCGTAACAATAAGGCTATTTTTGAACACTTCCACTGGCCAAGCCAGGCACTTCACTCACCATGTAACTGACACTTTGTCCCTTAACCCTCACAACTGCCTGATGCCTCCCTTTGGTAAATGCTGTTAAGGTTTGTCAACATCCTATTATCTATTTCCCTCCAGGCATAAAGAAGACTGTACTTTTCAGCCTGTGGGGGAAGAGGTTGTGAGGTCACAAGCTGGTCCACATGAGTAGAAGGGACCCATTTGACTTCCATGCTGGAGACCGTGTGACTCCCTGTGCAGTCCTTCAGGCTCTCTCTCCCTCTTCTCCACCCCCATGGTGGTGAGGAGGCCCTGGCTTCCTGGCTGCTGGAATGGGGCATGAGTGCAGGTAGTAGAGCCCCTTGCTGACTGGTGTGGGACATACAGCTTAGTGGCTTTACACTTTTGGGAGGAACGTCCCCTGAGCCTGTGGGATGATTGCTGGACCTAGCCCATGCTAATATAAATAGGCATTATTTTGTCCAGTTTTAGCTGATGAAACTGAAGGGTAGACTAGACTAGGTAAGTGATTGCTAGTAATTGACACAGCAGGGAGGCAACACGTCCCTGACCACCTGACTTCAGAGCCGGTACCGCGAATCCATAGCAGTGCATTCAGGGCCTCCTAGTAGAAGCCAAGGAAAAGGGGGAGGTGTCAGCTTGAAGGATAAGCTGCTTTTGAGGAAGGGTCTGCGTGTTTGTATAACCAAGTCTCCTTTGGAGTCCTTTTCACTTTATCTTCAGAGCTTCCTGTTTCCCTTTACTCCCATGGTCCCTTCTTTATTCTGAGCCTGTGCCCTCAAAACACTTCAAACCCTTAAAAAAATTAAGGATGGTTTTAGCTTTCCCTCCACACTTCAGGCATTTTGCACATGCCCTTGAATGATTTTCAACTTTAAATAAGTCCTCCGTCTCTCCTTCTCTGTAGTCCCTGAGAAGTGTGTCTGCTTCCGTCCCTTTCATGGAAGAAAACACTTTGTTCTGAACAAAACAAACAGAAAGAGAAAGAGAAGTGAGAAAGCAGGGAACAAAGGAGGCTGCTTAGCTGAGACAGGGAGCCAGGTAGACCTGTCAGTTAAGCTGGAGTGGAGAGAAGAGGCCGGAACGACAGGGCACCTGGCGACTTGAACATTTCAGACTAGTTTCCCCCGGGGTATCCATTTGTGCTGCATTGTCACCCTTCAGGCTGGGGAAGCTGTGGGGAGGAAGTCACTCTGTCTTTGACTGTATTCCAGGGAATGACTGTGGTGGAGAAAAGTTAATTATTGGAAAACAGGCTTGGCCCTGTTCCTGTGTAGCCGGGCCTTTCTAGTTTAAAACCGGATCCAGCTGTTTTGCATAAGCCTTATGGCCATGTGCATTAAGACAGCAAGAAGCTGCTTCAGTCAGTGATTTTAAATTTTATTTATTTATTTATTTATTTAGTGGGAGAAAGGTTTTGGCTAAAAGTGAGAGAAGTCACAAAGTGGTAAGAGTGAGAAATGAACGGAAAGAATTTTCTATCTCCATTCTCTCCTAGAAAGAAGAGTCTTGGCAAGATTATAAATGCTTAAGAGGCTAAGGTACTGGTTTGGGAACCAAACTTTTGTATGGTTCAGGAATGCAGAATTCAGTCCTGTGGGGGAGAATTTTTAGGGCAGCTTTCTAGGAAAAAAAATATGAGAGACTATTCCTAATAGACCTACAACAAATGCAAGGTATTCTAATGGTAGTAAGCTTCTCCTAATTGGAATGAGTTTAAACAAAAGTGAAGAAATGTCATAAGAGGAAATGAAACAATTTACAGGCAGAATTTTCTAAGAGATACCCTGTGGTTGACCTTCAGGATCAGCTCAGGGGCTTGTTAAAGATGCATTTAAATTCAGACTCAGCATTTGAGAATGCCTTCGGTTCGGTTCTGTAACCTGAGTTCTCAGAAAATTTTAATACTCTAAGAATCACTCTTGGATAGTTGTGCTAATGTTGTCAATGGGAATTAAGCTCTTTAACAGGATTGCCAGGGAAGCATTCCAAGGACCCATGCATGGGACACTGTGGTCTGGCAAGGTGGTTTATTCAGGTGGCAACCTGCCCCAGGAATTCCAATTTCCCATCTCCCTCTGTCCATCCATGGAAAAAGTACAACCATGCCCTCAGCAAGGCCAAAACGAGAGCAGTGTTCTGAGTTTCTGCTTCATGTTAAAGCTTGTTCTTTTGGAGCCCATGCCTTGTGCTGTGGGTCCCAGTAGCTGCTAGACCCACATGGTCACATATTCCTGGGTGAGAGAGCACATAAACAAATGGGGCTAGTGTATTATCAGGTTTGAGGGAGGGAGGGAGGAGGTAGAGAGAGAGAGAGAGAGAGAGAGAGAGAGAGAGAGAGAGAGAGAGAGAGACTGAGCTTCTTTGTTCGCTTGAGATTATGTTAGCTTGGGTTTGGAATGGACCAGGTGCTTTTTCAAAAGAACCAATCATCTTCCCAAGTTTTCATGGGCTTTTGATAGGCCCATCCCCTAGTTAGACTGACAGGCCTCTTTGGTCCAGCACCGTCCCCTGCACCCCACAACAGTCTGGTACTGCAGGGGGGAAGGAAGGAGTGTTGATCCCCTTGGTGGAGCAGTGCTATGATCCCCTGGAGTGTGAAGCTATAGCTTCCTGGTGAAGGAAACAGGCTTATGCTTCCCAGTTTATTAAACTCAATGTCTAATTCCCTTTGTTCTTTTTTTAAAAAATTAATAATTAGCTAACTACCTACTGTACAGTGGGATGACTTTCCAAGGTACTTTCAAATCTGAGAATTCATGACAGGTTCTAGAACTGCTTTTGCTATTGACAAGATAGGTAACTTTCAACAAATCATTTAATCCCTCAATTTCCTCATCTGTGCAGGTGATCTCAGATACATTTGGGGGCTTAATATGTATTTTTGGCTCCTGTTCTTGAAAATTCTGATTCAGTAAGTCTAGGGTAATTTGTTTGGTCAGCCAGTTTGAAAACTAGCGAACTAGGTTATCTCGGGATTTTCTAGCATCCAAATTTCATGAGTCTGCATTATTTAAAGTTATCAAAAATGTGTTATAATCTATCTTATTCATATCGTCTCCAGTGAGGATGTTTTAGGAGCTGGCTTTTCTTGCTGGACCAAACAAGTTTCAATCATTTATTTGTTTTTCTAAATCACAGCGCGGTAGACATTATTCAGAAATATGCTTCTTCCCCCGCCTCTTGCCCCTCCTCCCCGCCCCCGCTGCCCTTAGCAAGTGTGGAAAAATCATCTGACTCTTACACATGTGAACCTAGAGAAGGGATTTTGAGAAGGTTGCTTGAGTTTCAAAGAGATTCAGACAAAGAACAAATTTGTTATATATGTGTTACTTTGGAGACCTAAATTTTTTTAAGAGATTAATTTGAATAAGGGTGATTTTGAATAAGGACAAGGAAGGGAAAAGCAGAACCTAGCATACAGATGATAAGTTGGATTTGATAAAGTCCTATTTGCACAGTGACTTTACTTAATAATTATATGGTGTTTGTTCTTTCTTTTGATGTTTTATCCCTCCATTTATTTACTATTTATTGAGACTATACTATGTGTGAAGTTCTGTGCAAGGCACTATCAGGAATTTTAAACATCACACATGCTAATATCTTTAGTTGTTAAAAATGTAGTAGGATATTCAGGAAAGGTTCACATAAAGAGTTAAATATTGAATAACAACAGTGTCACTAAGCAGCATATGATTAAGTGCCAAGTGAGCAGGACAGGTGTGTGTCAGGATGTACCTGTCCCTTGTCCACCTGATGCCTCCTACCAGCCAGGTGGAAGCTGTTCCTCTGTTCTATTTGCCCTTTGGTATTAGGCCCAACCCTAACAAAAACATCTTCAGAAAACATCTGTTTAGTAGAAGCTGGCTTAACATCAAGGTTCCTCCTGGCCCCTCAAGCCTGTGTATGTGGCCCTTTGTTTGATATTTCTGAAGCTTGTGCATCAATCCGTGTTGGCAACATGCTTGGTGTTTTGTTCCATGGGGTTACCTTGCATGTTTTTCAGGGATAGTTTTATTGCCACACAGGAACCTAATCTGACTCAGGTGTGGATGGATCCAAAGATTATACTGTATCAGTCATTCTCACCCATTTCTCAGCTCTGCTCTCCCTTCATTGGCCTGAAACAGTAATCAGCGCTTGCCACGTGGTAGTAAAGAAGTTCGTGACAGCACCAAGCTTACCCGTCTTCAGTGCCGTCATTTCCAAAGGAGAGTGCTTGTTCTCCCCACATTTCCAGCAAATAGGGTGGGAGGTAACCCAAACTCAACCAAAAATTATGATCTCGGTTGTTGGTTTTGTTTTCACTCCTGGAACTGGTGGGTGATGAGACCCAGAAACCTGCTGGGCAGGTAAAAACAGTGACATGGCCCCTACACCTTGCCTTTCAGATTATGACAAAGAAGTATAATTTCATAAATATACTAGTAGCTTTTATTACTGTATACCTTCAGCCGACTTGAAAATACAAATGTATTTTAATAAATACATGTCTACCTACATAGAAACCTCCCCAAATAAAACACAACAGTTCTCTAATGTAGCGGTCCCCAATCTTTTTGGCATCAGGGACCAGTTTCATGGAAGACAGTTTTCCCATGGACCAGTGTGAGGGGATGGCTTTATAGCATGCCGCCAGATGCAGCTTAATCGTCACTTTATTTGAATACTCTAAATTCCTATGATTATTAGCGCAAGTGTCTGCCTTCCTTATTTTTTTACCTTAGTACAACCACCTTAATTCTATTATATATGTAAAAACTGCCATGTGTTATCTTTTTATTATTATTTACTGCTAACAATGATTACTTACTACATAGGAAATAAAATGTTGTCAAGAAAATCCTGTAATCATTAGTTTCAAAAGTACACGTGCACGTGAATAGGGGAGGAAGTAATTATAAGTAAATTCACAGGTAGTCATCCAATAAATTTGCTTTAGGGTAAATATGCTTATTTTTAAAATCCATTAGAAATGTATCAAAGCTATATTTTTTTCCCTGTAATTGAGTTACTGACACATGTCCCTGGGGATATTCAGAGGATCTTCTCACAATACAGTGACTTTCAGGCTATAGTATTATTTGAAACTTAGCTCAATGATCAAACTTGTGATGGGCAATTTAGAAAAAGATAAAGAAAACTGAAAGAGTTTGAAAGAGATTCAGTCACCTGGTAGGTCAAGATTAACTGAAAATATTTTCCATTTATTTTTCTGGTCCCTTAATGGGATGTCCTTCAGATGTCTTCTGTGAATGATCACCTGAAATATTAGAGAGAACTGTGGTTTGGATATGGGCAGACATTGATTCAAATCTTGCTTCTACCACCAACTGGGCAAGTGACTGTGGCAGTCTCAGTTTTCTCATCCATTTAATGAAATTCAAATAGATACTTCATAGTATCAATAAAAGCATTAATGGACATAACACTCTTAAAGCATTTATGCAAAACATGACCACCCAGGCAATTTTCATTTCCTCTGCTTAACATGGAAACACCAAGGTTTGCACCAGAGAGGGTCTGAGGTATGGACAGAGATGTTGATTTCTGCAGTCATCATATAGCTTCTCTGAAATGCTCCCTTTCCTAGATGAAGTGCTTAATGGTCATCAGGAACCACTGAGGAAGGGGGCGGGATTACAAAATGGTTTTGGCTTTGTAGAGGGTCCATGTAGACCCTTTCGTATAAAGCACCCAGAGTGAGAAACAGAGAATATGAGTCTGCCTCAGGCCTTAGCCTTCTTATCTGCAGAGGGCGAGGCAATAAATGGGATGCTTTTGAAGATGATGGCATGCTATATTTGTTTGATCTTCCATCATTAAGTAAATATTTCATATTATTAAATATGAAGTAGATCAGTGTGGAAGGAATTCATTCATTCAAAATATATTTGGTGCCTATTCTGGATCTGACACACATTATTTTAGGAATTGGACCACAGCCTGACTTAGAAAGATAAACATTTCTGACTTTATAGAATTTGCATACATGGGAGGAGACAGACAGTATATCAAGAAGGGTAAAATATGTGGTATGTCAGATAGTGATAAATGTTAGGGAGAAAAATGAAAAACAAAGCATAGAAGGTTGGTAGTTAATTCTGAAAGGGTGTTGCAATTTAAAATGGATAGTCAGGGAAGGTCTCACGAGGAAGGTGGCATTTTAATCAAAGAAGTGAAGGAAGTGAGGGATGGAGGAAGAAACATTCTGGGCAGAGGAAAGAGCAAGTTAAATGCTTTAAATGGGGCCTGACTGTGGTGTTCAGCGAACAGTAAGAAGGCACTGTTGTGCTCCAGTGGGCTGAGCCAGTGAGAGAGCACAGGGGATGAGATTAGAGAGGTGAAGCCTTCTAAGCCCTTGTAAGGACTTTGACTTTTACTCTGAGTGAAATATTAGCAGGTTTTGGGTAGTAACATGATTTGACTTACTTTAAAAAGATCACCTTAGTTGTACTGAGAATACAATATAAGGGAACGAAGCTAAAAATTGGTAGATGTGTTAAGCTAATCCAGCTAAGTGTGTTAGTTGCTTAGCTCAGGGCAATTACGGTGAATGTGGTAAAAAGTGATAGGCTTCTGGATAGACTTGAAAGGGCAATCCATGAAGATTTGTTACTGGGCTGGATCTGGAGTGTAAGGGAAAGGGATGAAACCGGGGGGATACGAAGGTATTTGTTGTGAGCTATCGAGTGACGATGGGTTGCCATTGGCTGTTGGGATATGAGGAGGAACATATTAGAAGTGGAATATCGCATTTTGTCAATATAGATAGAAATGGATACATATTAAATTTCCAGATGCCATCCAATGAACATGTTGAGTAGTCTCACTGACTTTGGAGTTCAGGAGCTAGGAGCTCAAGACTGGAGAATGCATCTGTGAATGTGTGCGAATGACTGAGAAAACCACAAGATTACATGCGGTTATCCAGGGAGCGGATACAGATAGAAGACATTAAGAAGCCCACCAGGTGAGGCCTAAAATCCTGCCAAATTCAAAGGGAAGTTTGTTGAGGAAGAATCAGTAAGGAATCCTGAGAGCCAAAGAGGTAGGAGGAAAACCAAAGGAGTGTGAGATCCTGGATGTCAAGTGAAGAATCAGTTGTATGGGCCAGAAACTGGCCGCTGGATTTAAAAGCAGGAAAGCCATCGGTGATCTTGACATTACCTGAATGGAAATCTGATAAGATTTGGAAATTAAGCTGAGCTTGCCCCTGTTCAGTAATAGAACTCCAGGTGGACACATTGAACTAAATGCGTGGACACAGAGAGAAATAGGACATGGCATAAAAGCAGTACCCAGCCATACTGGGCAAAGTAATGAGCAGTGTGCCCAGGGGAGCTCCCTGATGAGCAGAGGCTAAGAGAATCACCACGCTCCTGTTGCGCTCCGTAGCACATCCTGGAGAGGCCGTGACCGCTAAAAGTAAGCTCACTTCTCATTTGGTTGATACTGAGGGATTTTAAAAAAATTAACTATTTATATTCTCTTATTTAAAGGTATGGCCTATATGTATAATTCTGTAAAGGATTCTTCTGAGCCTCATTTAAGGTCTTAAGATACCTCCCTTATGTCTTCTCAAAGCAGTTCCTTTTAGGACTCAGCATCCAACCACCATCTTGGTAATTAGTTTTATTAAATGAATTAGTGAGTGGAGAAAACTGTAGTCATTTGTTTTTTCTCTGGGGCAATCTTAAAGTTTGGTGCATTCTGCATATTCAACTTTATTCATCATTAGAACATGGGATTTTTTTTTTTTCTGACAAAGCTGATATGATCCTGTAATGCTTCCTGTGATACTATCTAAATTGCTGGGAGGTACCTGTAGAAAAGAAGGGTCAGCTCTCTAACTGCCTGGATTATACCTGAGATGTATCTCCTTCCACTTCCAATTATAGTAAATGTTTGTGCTTAGTAATTACCTAAGGCCATTAAAATGTCTCCCCTCAGCCTGTCCCAGGATCCCTGGCAATTTGCAGCTATGATGTATAACTTTCATTATTAGAGAAACTAGGCATAGAATTTCACCTTCGGTGTTCTCTGGAATTGGGTTATCTGTTGGGGTGTTGCTGGGATCAGACACCAAGGAAGAAAGGGGTTATCATATTATTGGCAAAGAGATGAGGATTCTATACTATTAGTGGAGCTACACAAAAAGGAGGGGGTTGGGAGCTTGGTGAAAAAGGAGAAGAGATCAAGCAAAGAAAAAAAAAACTCATGGTCACAGCAGACAATAGTATGGTGATTACAAGAGGGAAAGGAAGGTGGGGGGTAGAGGGTAAAGGGGAGGTGAATGGTGTTGGAAGGAGACTTGAGCTGGGGCGGTGAACACACTATACGATATGCAGATGAGGGACTATAGAATTGTACACCTGAAACCTGTGTGATGTTATTAACCAATGTCACCCCAATGAATTCAGTTAAAACTTTTTTTAACAAAACCAAAATACTTTGATTATAATATTCAGGTGATCAGTTTCCTAAACAGCTGTGTCCTTTTTTTCTCTTCTTTCAATCAATCTCATTAAAAATTTTATTAAAAACCACACATTTTGCACCTACAGTGAACAATATTACCTTGGTCTCTACAAAAATGTCACCATGCACTTTTTCCTAATGGTGCCTCTACTGCTCATTCACTCTTCAGAGGCAATGTGTCGATCAAGTAAGAATAATATCACAATATGTTTCACAAATCCAGTCTTATACGCTTGAAGATAGAAGTGAGATTTTTCTCTGCCATTTCTGGCAGTGTGACTCTGAGCTAGACGTTTGTTCTTTCAGAGGCTTAGCTTATTCCAAATTGGAAACAACAGGTTACCTCCCATGATGTGGACTAACAGTGCTGTGCGTGGAGGAGACGTTTTAAACGAATGGTAGGATTACCCCCTAAAATATTTTATGTATTCTTAATCCTCCCCCCAGCACCGAACTCAACTGTAAATCGTAATCAGTGTTTTCTACAACATAAAATCCTCTTTCAAGGGATTTGTCTTACAAGCAATCCATTTAAAAAATATGTGCCATGAATACCTTCTGTTTAACACTCTCATTTATATAACCGCTGAGTGGACAAGGTTGTGGACTGTAGTCCTTTCAAATATGGCTGTTGAAGCGTCTACCTTGGATCCCACCTTGCCCCATAACCCCTCTTTCAGAATACTCTTTGCTCTTACTGTTCTCGGAGCACTGCAGACAGACATTTCCAAGGGGCATCCAGATAGTGGCAAGGCTATCTCCTGTGTTGCTCTTGCTCGTGGCGAGGGCTTGGTGTGGACAGAAGGAAGTTCTTGTCCACGTGATGTCCAGACACAGGCGCAGTCCTATTGGGTTGGGCATCAATGACATGAAGTAGTGCCAGAGCACTGCTGACGTGTGTGCTGTATGTACAAGCATATGCTGGCCCCCAATGACACACACTTACTAGATTGATCCTCCTAGAGCACTTTTCCAGCTCTGATCTCCCAAAGTTTTCCTCTGCTCCCTGCTTCCTTCAGACTCCCAGCTCCCCATCTATACTTCCACTATCCTTCTGACCAAAAGCTCTCCCCCGCTTTCTCTCAATCTCTTATACAAAAACACTCTTTCTCTCACGGTAGCTTTTGAAGACCAACAAAGAAGTGTCTGAGCTCAAATCATTACTGAGCTCAACTTATCAACCACCGAATACTCATAAATGGTTCCCCTTTATTCCAGGGTCAGCTTTGAAATAAAAACAAGGACTGCCTGACTACCTACCTATTTGCTGGTAGGTGGGAGTATTTTCATCCTACCCTGGAGAAGGTGGCCTTCTTCAAACGAATGTATCTAATGACTTACTGTAATGTATCATAGACAAGCATAACCTTGGAGTTTTCATGTCAGAATGTAGGTGGAACTTTCATATCCTGCTGCATTTACTGTGATTTAGTGTCCACAAAGGAAAAAGAAACAAAAAAATTTCTACAGAATAAAATTGCTCTTGTTTATTATTGCTGCCTCCTCCATCTTCTACAGCAAAGCTTTGGATTCAGCATCGTCTTTGGCCTCAGTCTTCTCTAAAGAATAAGACAATGAAGGACATGGTTTCTATATTAGGTAAATAATTTTACCAAATATATTCTAGAAGGAATATATTTGCCCACAGGGAAACATCCCTTGTGTCTTGAGATGTCTGACAGAAATGTGGGAAAATGATGTAGGAGGGAACATGGCACATTGTCTTATCCTGGAGGTTCATGAGAGACTCATGCCTGAATTCCGTTATTCCCCCACAGATTTCTTCAAAGATAATCCAAATACTGTACAATTTAATGGTTTTTAGTATATTTACAGAATTATGTAACTATCACTATAATTAATTTTAGAATATTTTCATTACGCCCCCCAAAAAGAAACCCTTTCCCATTAGTCTCACTTCTCATTTCCTCCCTGTCCCAAGCCCTAGGTTCACTTTCCCAAACCCTAATCTACGTTCTGTCTTCGTAGATTTGCCTGTTTTGGACATTTCATATAAGTGGAACCATGAAATATGTGGTCTTTTATGTCTGTCTTCTTTTACTTTATGTACTGTTTTAAGGGTTTATCTACATTGTAGCATGTACTAATGGTTCATTTTTCATTTCTGAATAATATATTATTGTATGGATATACCATATTTCATTTATCCATTCATCGGTTTATCAACATTGGCTTGTTTCTAATTTTTGGCTATTGTGAACAATGCTACTATGAACACTGATGTACAAGTTTTATTAGTGTCAACTGTGTTCTCATTTATATTAGATATATCCCTAGGAGTTGAATTGATGGATCATATGGTAACTCTTATGTATTGAATATAAATTTTTGAGGAACTGCTAGACTGTTTTCCATAGTGGCTGCACCATTTTACAACACCACCAGTGAATGAGCATTCAAATTTCCCTACATCCTCATCAACATGTTACTATTTATCTTGTGAACTATAGCCATCCTAGTAGGTATGAACTGATGTGTCCTTGGGGTTTTTACTTACACTAATCTGCTAATTAATGATGCTGAGCATCTTTTCCTTTGTTTATTGGTAATTGATGTATCTTCTTTGGATAAATATCCATTCAGATAGTTTGCCCATTTTTAAATTAGGTTATTTGTCTTTTATCGTTGAGTTGTCAGAGTGCCTTATGTATTCTAGATACAAGCTCCTTAGCAGGTATGTGAGTTGCGATTATTTTTTCCCATTAAAATATCCTCCTAATTTAAGAAATTGGCTATGCACTTATATTTATACATAACAAAATGTAAAAATAGCAAACAGTATTTTCTAAATATTGTTTATAACATAGTCTCATAGAAAGTCTACCATTTATAGTTGATTTATACCTTTAGCTTTAGTTTTATCTAAATTACTGTTTTTTAAAATGTATAAAAGTAAGGGATTTACAATTAGTTATATGTGGCCAGTAGGGTTATGGGTCTTAAAAACCCATTTTTTTTCCATTTGCTAGATTTCTGCAAATTAAAAAAAAACCTGCTGCATTTAGTTGTCTCATAATCTGGCATACTACGTATCTTTTCACTGCTATGCCTTCAGCGCCTGGTGCGGGGAACAGAGACTGACAAAATGAATGGATGAAAACAATGAAGAAACTGTGCTAGCTTTTTCTTACATAAATTGTTTCTTCAATCATCCTTTAACATGGAGAAACTTTATTATTATAATTATTTAACAGGAAGAAACTGCAGCTCAGAATAGTTCAGTAAGTAAAGAACTGACATTTAAAACCATTCTGCCCCATTATTATGATAATGGATGTATTTAATTTTATATTAGAAACTCAATATTTCTGAAAGTTTACCATGAACTCTTCAGGAAGGTGGGCGGTATTGATTTTTGCTGGTGGCTGCCCAGAGCCAGGCCTCCCTCCCACTCTGTCACGGGAACAACACATCAGATGGTAGGAGATTGTTCTGGAAACTTCGCTTGTGAAACCTGGAAATTTGTACCTAGATGACTTTTAATTTCTATGCCTAGTTTTTTCACTATCAAAACATGTCTGCTTGTTTTTGAAAACTAAAACAAGGGAGAAGAAAGTAACTGGTGAGTTTTTCCTTCTCCCAATCAGCACTTTTCTGTAGCAGCGCGAGGCTGACGACACCAGCCGGCCTCTCACTGCCGCCTCCCAGACCGACTGTGCTGGGTGCTGGGCTCTCACTGGCTTTTCCACTAAGGCATAAATACAAGCCCCAGATGGTTCTTCTAAAACTAACATTTGTGCTCCAGGCCTTGGCCAGTCCATCTGGCCTTTCATGCCTATTAATAGATTTTTCACCTGAGCCCTGGAAGTCAAGAATAGAAATGTGCTTGTTTCATTGGTTCCTGTGTTGCCAAGAGATAAATCATTGAAGACCATTGGAAAGATTTAAAATGAGCAGTGTCTTTCCCCAAAGATAGCGATTCCTGGCTTCTTAGGATTATGCTAATTCCCTTACTTTATATTGCTAAGCAGGACTCTGAAAGAGATTCATTAGACCATATCTTAAATTCCTTCATTTTCATTCTTTGTTCAAGCTTCTCTTATTTTTCCCTACTACTTCTTCCTTTCCCACCCTTTTTTCTCCATGATAGCATTAAATCTTTTGAGTCACTTGCTGTTCAGTGGACAGATGTTACAGAAAATAAACATCTCCATTTTATAGGTCATAATATTATGTCTAAGAGAGAGCAACTGACTTGGCCACTTAATGCACGGCTCTCTCTCTCTCTCTCTCTCTCTCTATATATATATATATGGCAGATGCAGAATATGAACTGTTTCATTATCAAACCCATGCTTTTAAAAAATATGCCAAATCCTGTTATTAAAATTCATTATTATAGCTATTGCTGTAGCCGTGGACATGAATCTTAGTATTTTATTAATCTTTTGAACCTGATTTGGCTTGCAGCAAGGAGAATCATTGGCATACTGGAAAGAGCAGGATAAGGGGACGTTGTAGACATATGCATTTTAACTCTCCCAGATACCCATTAAAATGCCAATGGAATAAAAATTATAAGAAAAAACACACTTGTATCAACATGCGAGTCACAGAAGGATTACAGTCGAAGCAAGAACAAACAAACAAAAGCCAGCCAGCCAAACACAGAACACATGTTCCAGCCAAATAAAATGACTTGGAAATTTGCCATATTTTTTCATGCTCTAGAACATATTATATAAGAATTATCTATTTATTGATTATGTGGGTTTCTTCTTATATTTAAGTAAAAGCCTTTGTGTTATCAACTCAGCAATCTCTAAACTTTTTTTTTAATTAAACATTTTTTTATTGTTGTTCAATTACAGGTGTCTGCATTTTCTCCCCACCCCTCCACCCTACCCCAGCCAAACCCACCTCCCTCCCCGCCCTTGATTTTGCCCATGTGTCCATTATAGTAGTTCCTGAAAACCCCTCTCCCCACTGTCCCCTCCCCACTCCCCTCTAGTTATTGTTAGATTGTTTTTAACTTCAATGTCTCTGGTTATATTTTGTTTACTTTTTTCTTTTGTTGATTATGTTCCAGTTAAAGATGAGATCATATGGTATTTGTCCCTCACCGCCTGGCTTATTTCACTATTTCACTTAGCATAATGCTCTCCAGTTCCATCCATGCTGTTGCAAAGGGTATAAGCTCCTTTTTTCCCTCTGCTGTGTAGAATTCCATTGTGTAAATATACCATAGTTTTTTGATCCACTCATTTGCTGATGGGCACTTAACTACAGCAATTTTGGGAAAGAAGAACAAAGCAGGAGGGATCACAATACTTGATATCAAACTGTATTACAAGGCCACTGTAAGCAATCTCTAAACTTTTTGATCACACATTTACAGTAAGGCATTTTAGAACATTTATTCCCATATATGAATATACAGTATGTAAGTTTTGGATTGCGTCCTCAGCTGCATTTACCTGCTAGTGATAGGGGCACTCCCATTGAGCATATGTTAAATATTATTAAAGCATACCCTCTTCTCCATTATTTTACATACCAGTAATTATAATAGTAGTGTTAAGATTTTATTCCCACATCCTATTGATTACCTTGTGCACCCATATATATTTGTGTACTAATACCACCCTTAGACATGGGTAATCTGATTTTCTTCTGTGTATTATCATCTCTCCACTTGACCCTGACTAAGTTGCAGCAAAACCCATGCCAGATCAGGGAAGTTGAATAGCTATCCTCTGAGGGTCCTGATGCATCCAAGGGGTGTGACGTAGGGAAATGGTTTATGTAGAGTGACATTAACCTCTTCCTATACCCAAGGCTTTCCCCAGTGCCTTCTGAGGACCAATTATTAAAGGCTTTTCCTTTCTCTCTGAGTTTCTTAAGGCTAAACAGAGACTACTGATTTGAAAACTAATCATCTGGGCTCCTAGTTTGTCTCAGAAATTTGTTATAAATGGTGAAATGAATAAACACACTAAAAAAAGTATTCTATAGGTTCATATAGGAGACCATTATATATATATATATAAAATTTGGCTAGCTGTAAAATCTATCAAAGTTTCTCAACAGCCCCATATTTTTTACATGCCTTCACTGCCACCAGCAGCTGCCTGTACATATGTTCCTTGATTTTATGGGTGCATTACAACAGCATCAAAGCTGTTGTAACATTGCAGGCACATTTTTATGGGGAACAATTTCAGCACTATGCCATGTGTCTGGCCCACCCCAGCCTTCTGTTGCTGGAATGGAATAGCCAAGCCATTTAATAAAGAAGATAAGGAGTAAGATAGAGAGTGGGTGGCCCAAGGTGTATATTGCCTTTCCTTTATCCTGGGAGAAGGGGCTCGAAAATGCCTCCTTTAGCAGCTCATCAGGGCAACTGGCTTCCTTAGAGATGGCCAGGAAGACAAAGCATTGGAACATTTTCATTGTGGGAGAAAAGCGACCGTGGAAGACCAGTTTATAACCTCCATAATGACAGCATGATGAGTGTCTGTGCTACATGAGGGTGCTTGCATTCCAGTAGGGTGGTCGGAATAATTACCTTATAATTAGCATTGCATTTAATGGTTACATAATTATGTCATTGATACTGAACACTGAGTCTTTATCTATAGGAGAGATGTACCTCTAAGCATATTGCATCTGGGGGTCCTGATTTTCTTTTTCCTTAGATCGAGATAGCAAGTGAGCAGACGGTGTGTGGGTGGTCTTATATTCATGTCCTTAGGGCCTCCAGACACCATCCTTCCCCTCAGACTCACCTCTGCGTTCTCCACAGGACAGACTTGAATGTATCTAGGCTGTGCCTGGTGATCAAGAGGTGCCAGGCATTGAGACCAGGGAGGAAAGATACAGGGATGTGTGTGGGAAAGACGAGCTGGAGACTTGTCTTGTGGCTTAGAAGATAGTAGCTCCTGATATCACCTTTATGACTCTGAACAAGGACTCTTTTTAAAAGAATTGAGGGTGACTCTTATGTTCCTGGGAAAGTGCAAGAGTTTCTGAGTCTGAGTTTCAGTGTATACTGGTTCCAATGTAGTTAAAGCCAATGTCCTCAAAATGATCTTAGGTTTCAATTAATGGGATGTTAACTAAGCATTTTGAGCATTGACTAGACATTCATTGATTGATGTTAATTTTGAAGGATTTCACTTCCAGACATATTTTCTTACTCAACTTCTACTGGTCCCGGCTCTATGCTAGGAGCTGCCTGGCAATTTACTGACTTCCCGATGCTAATCAGTCTTGAATACCTTTGACAGAAAAGACACACAGCATGCGTTGGTGCGAAAGGGACCTCACAAATCATCCAGTGCACCCTCACTCCATCTTCCATCCTGGGCTGGGCATAGAGAGGGAAGTGATTCATTCTGGGAAAAAGGCAGAGCAGAGAACAGGTCAGAAGTGAGATCTTCTGATACCTTTTCCACTGTATGTTTTCAGAGTTGCTTTTAACTTCAGGCTTGGACATCAGTGTCCTTATCCTGTAGGTTGTCACTTTTGATTTGCCTTTTGTGCACTTAGTCCTTTTGCAAAGGATGTGTGTTTGGGGCATATTTTCCCAGGGGCAGTGATGGGTCAGCACTGAGCTCACTGTAATTTTTTCATTATATCTGTTGAGCAGGACCCTGCCTTTTGAAAGGTGTATCCCTAGAGAGAGAGCCGTGTGATCTTTCTGTCTCTTCTGTGCACCTTCAGAATACTTGACATTCTTCCCAAATGGTCCAAATGCTGACTATCTGGCTTCATTCCTGTGAATTCCTCTCCTGGTATTTTAAGCTCAAAATTTACTGAATCCCTAGTATCCTGGTTTATTTGCGTTATGGCTCTCTTGGTCTCTTTCTGAACATTAGTATGTAAAAAAATCAGAATGCATATTGTATGGGTATTGTTTTAATTATTTTTGCAAATTCTTTACTGCATAAGGGAAAACTTCTGGATTTTTCTTTGTATTTCGTCAATTCACATGAGACACCTTCTTTTTATAACAGTCATTTCTCTCACTACCATCTTGTTATAAAAATCAAGAATTAGCAGATTAGACTGGTTTGCACTTTCCAATGAGAGTCCTGGAAGTGAAGAGAAAAAGACACTTTTTGGAGTTTGTAAAAATAAAGATAAGAAACAGGCTCCGTGCTAGGCACTTTACAAACAATACTTCTGATCTTTACTATCAAGTTTCAAATTCAGTGTTACTTGGCATGTGAGGCTCAGGACGCCTGAGTTACTTGCACAAATTTTCACAGGTAGGCAGTGCCGTAGCCAGGGTTCTTCCTCACCTGTCTAGCTTCAAAACTCATGTTCTTCTGCTGATGTGTGGCTGGGCTGCCTGCTGAGCTCATTCACATCATTTCTTTCATTTAATCTTCATAGCGACCCTCTGGGACAGGTGTTTTAAGTCCATTTTACAAATAAGGAAACTGAGGCTAAGAGAGGTTCAGTAATCTGTTCAAGGTCACTCGGCAAATAAGCGGAGGAGCCAAGGTTCAAATTCAAGTTGGCCTGACTCCAAAGTTTATGTTCTTTCTATAATACATAACCATCTACCTTTTAAGTGACATGTATTTATAGCCTCCATTTGCTCATACTGCCAGCTCTCAATTATTTGTTTAGGAATTAAACTGCACCATATATATTTTTTATTTCAAAGGCAGTTATTTAGATACTTTCAAGTTATTTCTCTGATCTCTGTGAGTCGTGGTAAATAACTGCAGAACTGGGAAGGCTATGGAGGTGTCTAACCAGAAAAGTGGCAACCAAGAAAAGATGTGAATGAGGTTTACAGTTTTTTTCAAGGGTTGCCATATGGAGAAAGGATTAACTTTTGTTCTAAATGACTTACTAGATTAGAATTATGACAAGTGATGAATGTAAGCTACAGGGAAAATACTTCAGATGGGTATAAAGACAAGCTTTCTAAAAGTCAAAGCTGTCTGAATATGAACCGGCTGTCTCGGAATGTAGCGACGTTCAGGGGAAGCAGGGCAACCACTTGGCAAGGTTGGTGTCGTCGGGATCTGATGACATTTAAGGTCCTTGAGATTGGATGATTTTCTGACACGGCTTTGCATTCCTGCATATTCATCACTGGATGCTTGCCTGCTAATTCTGCAGAATCTGGGATGTGTCCCAGCTAACAGTTGGCACAAGTGGCTGGGAAATATGGGGAGCCAGGAAGGGCGGATCTCTCCCTCAGCCTTCATCAAGCCCGGGAGTGTCAGCCCACAACCCGAAGGAGGGAAGTACATCAGTGCCAGGCATCGTCAGTGGGCCTCCGTCAAAGTCCTAGATGGAGGGAGAAAGGGGTGCCGTTTGCAGTGCCCCTTTTCCTGTCTTCATGTCACAAGAATCAGAAAAGAAGAAACGATACCCCTGGGCGGTGTTTTTAAAGGCACAGAGTAGTTAACACATCAAGTGTTGAGTAAGGTTACCATTTGCAACATTGATAATTTTTTTTTTTTAGTTTGAATGGCAATCACACAATTATCCTATATAATGATAAGATTATAAAGACAATAAATGGGGGGGTTACTGTATTTTAGATATTATTATTCCTGATGTTTTACAGATGAGCAAAGTAAGGTGTATAAAGCCAATGCAACAAGGTCACACAGTTATAAAATGGCAAAACTAGGGTTCAAATCCAGGTCCATATGATATCGGAGCATGTTCTCTTATTTTTGTCACTAATAATTTTTATCCCCTATGGTGTTTCCTACCCTTTATATGAGGGAGTTTTTTTAATGTTTCTCTATAACTGGATTGTGTCTTTTTGGATGAGATGCTAAGAAAGAACCACAGCTGGTCTCTTCTGGGTGTTTTACAGTCAGGTGGCCCATCCATCTATAAATAGGGCAGTGAACAGAACATTGTCCTTGGTCCAGTTACATTGTTTTCTTCTCACCTTGATTTCTTTGTCTTTAAACTGAAGGGGTGAACTAGATTATGTTCCCTGGAAGCAGAGCCTGAGATAAGCAGTGTTTTAGGAAGTGAACATAAGAAGCAAGAAAAGCCTGCGTGAGGGAACATCCCCGAGGCCACTGCAGTCAGGTGCAGGCTTCAGTTCTGCGGGGACCTCCAAGTGGCAGACCGGATGTGGCCCGGAATTGAATACCTGAAACGTGAGAGCAACTAGAGCACTTACCTGCCTACTCCTGTCGCCGTTTTGTTGAGGGTTAAACCCAAGGGCTGTACTTGAATGATGCTCACTGAGCTAACCCAGGAGCAGAATGTAGAAAGGTGGGACCTTGCTTGAGGCGGGGAGTCGGCAATGTGAAGGAAGCATGACCATTCATGGAACTGTCCGTGTGGCAGCTGAAATCAGAGGTGGGCTTAGGGGTTCTGATGTCTGCCACAGAGCATTAGAAAAGATGATCTTTAAAATGTCTTTCAATATAAAATTTACACATCAATACAATTTTTGTATCTGGAATGATATGCAGTCGTTTAATCTAACTCCATTTTCAGTGATGGAAGCCAAGGTCCAAAAAGAGGAATGATTTGTCCAAATCCCACAGTGAATTAGTGGATGCACTGAGTCCCAAGTTCACAACCCCCTGAACTCTGGCCACTGTACCTCTTGGCCCACTTCCTAGCTGATGCTAATTAATTCTTAATTAATGACTGCTTCCTTTTTTGTAGCCTGGGAGTCCTGAAGATTATTATCACCTTTGGCTTAGCTGAGCCTTTTACAGAAGTTACCCGGCAGGGTTGCCTCATCCATGTTGCCTAATTCCTCTTGAGACTCCAGGATAAGAGGGATCAGGATGATAATTAGGGAGAGGCAGGCAGCTCCTTCTCCAGGACTGTGCATCTCTCCCATTGCTCATCTCTGCCCCGTATAATCCTCTCACGCTGCCTGCCAGTTGCATTTGCATACTTCTATTATGCGCAGCAAAGGCTCAGAGAGTGAGGAGGAGGGATTGCCAGAATATGAAATCCAATAAGGATACTGAGTTCCATCTTCTGAACTCAGGAGCGTGGTAATTAAAGCGGTATTTACAATGCAATAAAGGCCCAGCTAATTACTAGCAAATGAGATTGAGGCGATGCTCTTTCCCAGTGAAATTAGACTAGGATCAGCCTTCATTATAAATCCTCCAACTGTCTCCCTTGTTAATTATGATCTTCATAATTCCCTTCTTGGCAATATTTCCCTAATTTATTGTTACTCAATAGCAAAGAATCAATGGAAACGGAGGTAGAAGTGATAGAGCTCTGGACGACTGTTTGGGTCCTTGGACCATTAACAGAGAAATAAAAATCTGGAGGAGAAGGGGGTTACTGGTGGCGACTTTAAGGCAAAATGAAGGCATTCTCTTGAATAAGCATTAAGACTTAATTTTGCTAAGGTGCACAGGGCTTCCCATTTGGTAACTATTTCCAGACCACAGACAGGTGAGGCACGTAAGGAGCTGTTAGTCATCTCCATCACATACCCTAGGTTGGGGCCTTTTGGAATGGTGCTGTGACTAATCAATGCTTTCTAAGGGGAGTTGCATCCGTGATCTCAAAATGCTTGAAGCACAGACTATTAATACAGATGTCAGCCAGCTTTTTCTGTAAAGACCCAGATAGTAGAGGTTTTAGGCTTTGTGAGGCTGCATATGAGCTTTGTCACATACTTTCCTCCTCTCTCTCCTCTACCTCTTCTTCCTTTTCCTGTTTCTTCTTTTTAACAGCACTTTGTAAAACAAAGGACAACAAAAACTTCTTAGCTTCCGGGTCATACAGAAACAGGGCGTGGCTGAATGTGGCCGGCAGGCCCGAGTGTGCTGACTGTTGCAGTACACCGTGTACTCGTGCAGTCGGCCGAAACGTACCCCTGTTGGTGCAGAACCGGCTCGTCCAACGGTGATACCTTGTCCCTCTAAACCTGTCGAGGATTAAGTTTGGAGTTGAAGCAAGATGTGGAATTAAGGAAGGCACAAGAGAGACAACGCTAGGACAATGATGAACAATAGTTTTGGCATGATGTTTATTTATTTATTGTATTGTTCTTTTGCTTTTAATTGTAGTAAAATTGCACAATATAAAATCCACCATTTAAGTTGTGTTTAAAAATCAAGAAATATATATTTGTAATGTTGATAAAACATTTTTGTTTTATTCCCCCCATTTACTCTTTTCTCCTCATTATTTATTGTTTATGGCTAAAATTTTAGAAAATATCTAACTAATATTAATTTCAGCCTCTGAGGCAGTGCTGACTTTTAGTGACACCGTTTTGTGTGGCGGGAGTGTGACGATCTGAGGGACTGTGGGGCAAGGTGGTCCTTTGTCACCAGAGATCAACCACAGGCTTGGGACCGAATGCCAATTCTATGGCAGTATTTCCAACAAAGAAATTGGTGTCTTGATACTGTGTGAGGCAGTTTCACGTACCACTCTTGGATTCCTGGCTCCCTCCCACTAAATAACAGGCCAAATCTCCAGTCCATGTGACCATAGCAACGCTTCCCACACCCCAACACATTTCTACATCCTATCACCAAACACCACTACCTGGGGGATGGGAGGTAGACAGGATCTTCCATGATTGAGAACCACTGAATTATCCATTTCTTGGGGGCTGGGGATGCAATATGAAGGGGTATCTCACAGATCATTGAGAATATGGCTTCAGGGAGAAGCGTAGAAGTGGTGGATACAGAGCACTGTGCTCATAACTTGCTCCCCTTCCTCAACCCCACTCTGTGTGGCCTGTCCATCGCAGCTCAATCCAGGGTGGCCCAGTGGTACACAGGTGGGAGAACCACCTGGGATCAGCAGGCAACTTTCTCAGTGCATGTGAAGTGTGAATGAACTACATGTTGACTGAAACATGCTTGGTTTCGTATTGCGGAAAGGAGAGCACATTCTCAGCTAGATGAGTCACTGGTGGCTGTTCTAGGGCATTGCAAATTCCATGTGTGCTTTTGCGTCTTCCGTTCACTGGGAGAGGACAAATGTGGCAGTGCAGTGGACCTTCCATTCTTTTTCAGTAATGCCTCAAGAGTAAGTGCTGTGAGTAGGGGATGGCCCTTATGATTCAACACCAGCCATAGCTTTGTATTTGAAAGGGTTGCAGCAGGATATGTTGAAAGAATGTGTGTTTTAGAGTTAAATAATTGTGTATTTTAAATCCCTTATCTACCACTGGCTAGCAGAGGAACCCTAAGCCACTTCTCTGAATCTCAGGGATTATAATGCCTGTCTTGCAGGGTACAGGAAACCATGATTCACTATAAATGAAGTGCTTAACACAAGGCCTAGGCTATAGAAGTTGCTCAGTTTTCCATTGCTATTGATAATGATGATAATAAATCGGTGACCTTATGCACAAAACATGGTCTATTGACTATTCACTGTTGACTGCTGCTAATTAGTGAAAGCTAAGATAGGTGTTCTGCATGCGTGGAAGAGTGCTGGCCTTCTTTATGGCCTTTTGCATGTGACTAAGCTCAGGCGGTGTAGCATATAGTATGTGGGGAAATCTAAGTCTGTCCTAGGTCTGCCTCTTCCCAATTCTATATCATTGAGGGAAGTTTTTCAGTGTTACTATACTTTTCCTCCTTATTTGTAAAATACAGATATCTGAACAGATCACTCTGGGTAATTGTGAGGATTAAACGTGACAACCCTTCACTGGCTGCAGCCTCTAATACATATGAGTTGCTCAGAACAAGTAGATATTCTTTACCTTCCTGTTTGGTGTTTGTCCTTGGCAAGGTTTGCAGTAGACAACATTTGTCTTGGACTTGATTTCCTTGCTTCTCTGCACTTTTCTCTTTCACCGTGTTGAATTCTCTGGTCTCTGAGGTACCCAGCAACAGCCCATTCACATTAAGGTGAAGGTAATTTCTTACTTTGCTGTTGCTTTTCATTTGCATATAGTGGGTGAACTATTACTATTAAGGAGGCTTTATGCAGTTTATGATCACCAAAACAGTGACACAGCATCAGGGCCAGGTACAGGAGGCAGCTTTGACTATTTGGAGCCAATATGGGGCCCCTGGGTAGGTCAGCCCCAAGTGGGGATGGACTGGAGGTGATCACATACATGCGGCACCCGTAATCCAGGGCCACAGCACAACCAACTGCAACAAGTTTAGCATAAGACAGACTCTGAACAGTGAGCCAGCAGGCGGTACAGAAACAAAAGGTGATAGCATTCAGGAATGTCAGCGGGGTTCCTGTACTGTCTTACAGGTCTACAGTATTTCATCTAAAACTCTTGGGGACAGATCTGTTTTGGAACTCAGAATTTTTCAGATTTTAACAAGGTGACTGCAGTACAAATAGAGCATATTATACAACAGCCCCACCAAGGTCCAGGGCAGCACCCCATCATCCAACACAGTATGTGTTACTTTCTTAGCAGGGTGGGTATGTATTCATACTACCTAGAGTACATAAAGACTAAAAAAAGCCTTCCATGAATAAAGTCAAGTCAGGAAACATTTTGACACTGAAAGAGTTAGGAGGGTACTTTTGGATTTTAGAAGTTTTTGTATTTTGGCATTGCTAATAATGAACTGTGACCCTGAAGCAGAAAGTAGATAGATAGAAAAACTGTGGTCAACTATGTGTCAAGATAACAAATTCACATTTCGTTATCCATGTGCCAGAGTTCATCTCCCTGCCTCATCAATAAATATTTATTGAGTGGCAGCACCAACATGCCAGGCAGTGGCTATGCCAGAGAACAAGAGAGAAAAATCTCTGCTTATGTCCACTTACCAGAGGCTCAAGTTCCTCTCCTGTATACTCCCCTTCCTCTTTCTTCTTTCTTTTTAGATAAAGGAACTGTTGGTTTTCTGTTACCTGCTTTCTTCTGTTTCTGTGAGATTCCCTGGCTTTATCCAGGAAGAAAAAGTAGTTTCTTCATCTGTGAGCCTTGGGTACTTGGTACGTGTCCCTGCTGTAGCATGTGGAATGTGGTTACTCTTTTCCATCTGACCCCCCAATTAAACTCTGAGCTCTGAGAAGAGGGAGTTTTACAGCCTGGAAGTCTAATTCCCTCCCCATAGTTGGTGCCCATCAAATGTTTAGTGAATAAACACCTGCTCCTCTGGATGACTGAAATACCTTCAACTCTCAATTTCATTGAATTAGATAGGAAGAAAGAGTGAATTTAGACACTCCCCCTTTCCTTGCTGTCTGATCGATTGGCTACTTTTTTCTTCTGAATGGTTAAGGTAGGACCAAGTAGTAAGGCATATTTTTAGCATTACCTACCAGCAGTGAATCACTAATAGTGATGATAATTTTACCCTTCCCTGCTGTCTTAGCTCTACAACATTATTACATTTTTGTATTATTGGATCTTAAAATCATATTAATAATCAGGAACTGATTAAACTGTCTAAAGGTTAAGTAATATAGTGGCACATTTGAAGGTTAGTGGCACCCGTTAGGTGTAATTCACCAGGAACACACTTAGCTCCTTCTCTGGAGATAAAACAGACCATATTGTTTTCTAGGAGATTCATTATCATTATGATATCTTGGAAAATGCAATAAAACCAAAGTCAGTTGGCTGACTAGACTTTTTAAGTTATAAATTAGAAGTTAAGATGATGGAATCATTCACCAGAGATAGGGTATAAGAATTGGTTACTTAGAAGGAAAGTAAAATATAAGTAAAATATAATTTGCTTAGCAGCTTATATTGTGAAATATAAGTTGCTAAGCAAATTTTATATGTTATATATAGTGTATATATATATATATATATATATATATATATATATATATATATTGCTAATCATTATAAGGGAGGGTTATTCAAATCCCTACTCTTTATGACTCAGAGTCATGGGACCCGGATCCAGATCTGTGTTCACTGGGAGAAGTTGACTCTTTCACACAGGAGGTGATTCTCTGGGGGACCTTGAGACCTGAAGACCACCTACAAGAGTTCACATGGCCCCTACAAGAATTCACATGGGCTTTAAGGGTCTGACGTATGAATCATGTCATCAAGGATGTTAATCACTCACTGATGTTAATAAAGATCTAGTTAGCATACTCTCTGGGACTTCTTCCAGCAGCGTGGTTGTAATAGAAGACACTAGGAACTGATGATCTAATGTGGTTTCCCATTAGGAGTCATGGGCAGGATTGCCTGTGTATCTGAGAAAGGAACTAATCCAAAGATCTGAGAATTTGAAGCTAGACTAACAGATTGACTCAATGCAAAAAATAAGTAACTGAATTTTTTTGTATTAAAGCAAAAAGGAATAAATAAAAGGGAGGAAAAAAGATTTGGGGGAGGATTGAGAGAAATAGTCTTTCCAGAGATTTAATATTATGAATACTTACAATCATCTTGAATCTGTCTCTAAAACCCTGAATTATAGAATTTGATAAATTGATATGCAGTACGACAGAGAGAGAAGCCTCTTTGTCAAGAAGGTGCATTGGCTAATGTCTCCTGTGGTCTTTAGGAGCCCAATGCTCTTGTAGTTGTTGGTGAACCTTAGGGATTTTCAGATTTTCTCTGCCAGTTGCACGCACACCATTCTGTGCTATCTCATTTCACTGAAAGAAACTGTTTGTGAACCTGGATTATTATGGAATATGTGGAGTTTCTTTTGCATGTATGTCTTTCAGGCCCTACTGGAATGTGTTATGTCAGTCTGGCCAAAACTGGGAATTCCAAACTCTAGCCATGATTGGTTCCATGGGAAACAAACAAAACAATTGAAAAATTCCACCTTTTGGGAGATATGTATCACTGTAACTTCTGGTTAGGTGATGCAGACATGAGTCAAAAAATGCCAGCACACGACAATCACAAAGCAAAAACTTACAGTAAACTCATAAAAGATAAAGATCAAGGAGTATAAGCATACCGCTAACGAAAGACATCAAACCACCAAGGAAGACAGCAGGAGAAGAAGTGAGGAACTGCAAGAACAGCCAGAAAGTGAACAAAATGACAGTAAACACACACCTGCCGATAATTACCTTACATGTAAATGTACTGAAGTTTCCAATCAAAAGATGAAGGGTAGCTGAGTGAATAAAGAATCATGACCCATTTATATGCTGCCTTCAGAAACTCATTTTAGATCTACGGACACACTGACTGGAGATGAGAGGATGGAAAAAGACATTTCATGCAAATGGAAACCCAAAGAAAGCCGAAGTAGCTATACTTACATCAGACAAAAATAGACTTTAAAATAAAGAGTGTCATAAGAGGGAAAGAAGGGAATTACACAATGATAAGGAGGTTAATCTAACAAGAAGTTATAACATTTGTAAATATTTTTGCACCCAACCTGGGAGCACATTGATATATAAAACAAATATTAAAGGGAGAAATAGACAGCATACAATAAAAACAGGGGACTTTAATACCTGGATAATAAATTATCCAGACAGAAAATCAATAAGAAAATATCAACTTTAAATGACACTTAGATCAGATGGACTTAATACATAAGATAGAACATTCCATTGAAAACCAACAGAATACACATTCTTCTCAAGGGCACATGGAGCATTTTTCAAAATGCTGTATTTTGTTGTATTAATGTGTTCCTGTGTATAGTGCACACCCACATTTTGTGTGCATTATACATGGGATTATTACACTCATTATTATACCCATGTATAATGCACAACCTTATTTTCCCCTTAAAAATTTTGGGGAAAAAGTGTGCATTACATACGGCAACTACAGGTAATCATATGTTAGGTCACAAAACAAGTTTCAATAAACTGAAAAGGATTGAAATTGGATCAAGCATCTTTTCTGACCACAGTGGTATGAAACTAAAAATAATTATCTGAAGAAAACTAGAAAACTCACAAATATGTGGAAATTAAACAACATGCTACTGGACAATAAGTGGGTCAAAGAAGAATAAAGAGAGAAATAAAAAATATTTTGAGACAAATGAAAATGGAACATATCAAAATGTATGGGTGCAGCAATAGCAGTTCTAAGAGGGAAGTTCATAGTGGTAAATATCTACTTCAAGAAACAAGAAAAGTTTCAAATAAGCAACCTATCTTTATACCTCAAGGATCTACAAAAAGAAGAATAAAGCCCAAAGTTAGTAAAAGAAAGGAAATAAAGATTAGAACAAAAATAAATGAGATGGATTCTAAAAAGGCAATAGAAAAGATCAGTGGAGCTAAGAGTTTATTCTTTGAAAAGATAAAATTGATCAACATTAACCTATACTCACCAAGAAAAAAAGAGAGGACTCAAATAAATCAGAAATAAAAGACATGTTACAACTGATACCACAGAAATACAACTGAAAAAATACTATGAAATACCTACAAATAGAAACATCTATGAATAGAAATTTCTACAAATAAAAATACTATGAAAAATTATATGCCAACCAATTGGACAACATACAAGAAATGAATGCATTTCTAGAAATATATGACATACCAAGAGTGAATTATGAACAAAAATATGAATAGATCAATTACTAACAAGGAGATTAAATCAGTAATCAAACACCTGCCAACAAATAAAAGTCCAGGATTGGAAGTTTCACTCGTGAATTCTACCAAATATTCAAAGAAGAATTAATACCATTTTTCTCAATCTTTCCCAAAAAGTAGAAATGGGGGGAACTCACAGCCTAATTTTAAAAGGTAGCATTACCCTGATTCCAAAACCAGACAAGGATGTCACAATAAAAAAATTATAGGCCAATATACCTGATGATCATAGATGCAAAATTCTCAACAAAATATTAACAAATCAAATTCAATAATATATTAAAGTGATCAGATACCATGATCAAGTGGGATTTATTCCAGGGATGCAAAGATGGTTCAACAAATATGAATCAGTCAGTGTGATGCACTACCTTAGCAAAATGAAGGATAAAAATAATATCATCTCAAGAGAAGCAGAAAAAGCATTTCACAAAATTCAATATTCATTTATGATCAAAAGTCTCACCAAAGCAGTTATAGAGGGAATAGAACTCAACATAATAAAGGCCATTTCTCTAATATCAGGAGCAAGACAAGGCTGCCCACTCTCACCACTTTCATTCAACATAGTGTTGAAAGTTCTAGCCAGAACAATGAGGCCATAAAAAGATATAATAGACATCCACATTGGAAAGGGAAAGGGAAAACTCAGTATTCGCAGATGACATTATATATAGACAACCATAAGAATTTCATAAAAAACCCTGTTAGCATTAATAAATTCAGTGAAGTTGCATGATACAAAATCAATACACAAAAATCTGTTGCATTTCTATATAATAATAACTATCAGAAAGAGAAATTAAGAAAATAATCCCATTTAAAACTATCAAAAAGAAGTAAAATACCTGAGAACAAATTTAACCGCAGAGATGAAAGACCTGTATGTTGAAAACTACAAGACATTTGTGGAAGAAACTGAAATAAAGGGAAAGATGTTCTCTGCTCGTGGATAAGAGCCCTGGGTATCACTTGATTTATACATTATCGTTTAGGTCCTCTAGTCCTTCTGTACCAGTGCTAGATTTTTGCAGGTGCATTGCCTCCTTTCCCGCATTCATCTTACAGCCTCTTTTTGAATGATGCTTACATTTTCAAAACCCAGCTCCCACCTATGTTGTGACAATCAGCAGAGAAAGAAAAGCTAAAAGCACGGGGTGACTAAATTGCTTAGGAAAAGGAGTCAATACGTTCTGTTTATTGCGTGCTAGCTCTCGCAAAATGGAAGTGGCACTTTGCAGTACTAGGTTGAGAAGTATTTCTGTAGTCAGTGGAAAAGAGGACCGTAATTGACTAGCAATGTGTTCCTTGCATACAGGAACACAGAGAGATTACATTTCTACAGAAATACCATTTTTATCCGAGAGAGCTGAGGGTAGAAATACGATAATCAGAAACTTGGGAGGTTCTTTTGTTAATAGATGTGATGGTTAAATTTTATGTGATGGTGAGGCTGTGGTGCCCAGCTGTTTAGTTGAAGATTTGTCTAGTATTGCTGTGGAAGTATTTTTCAGATGCCATTAACATCTATAGTATGTTGATTTTAAGTAATGGAAATTAACCTCCATAATGTGAGTAAGTCTCATCTAATCAGTTGAAGGCTTCAAGAGCAAAAACTTGGGTTTCTAAGGGAAACTTAACACAGAAATCTTGCCTGAATTTTCAGTCCGCTGGCCTGACCTGCAAATTTTAGACTCAAGACTTCTTACGTCCATCTGAGTTTTTAGCCTGGCAGTAGGTTTCAAACCTGCCAATCCCCAAAATTGTATGAGCCATTTTTCATTGTTGTTCAATTACAATTGTTTTTATTTTCTCCCCATTACTCTCTGCATGAGCCATTTTTTTAAATTAAAAATTGGGGGGGTCCATCCTTAAAGAGTAGATCAAACTAGTGTATGGTTAAGTCTAATTCAGGTTATTCCTTTAATCAAAGACATAGTTACGACTGCTAGTTTGAACAACACAAGAGGTTTAACATTTACTATTCAAGAAGCAGCTACCTTCAGGGATCAAAGGTTTCCATTCCATGAAGCTAAGGTGATACCATGTTTTGGGAAAATACATTGAGCCAGAGTGGTTTTGCAGGTACTTCTTGCTGTTGCCTGTGCATCCTGGACCAGTAACATTAGTGATGAAGTTCAAAGGGGTTGTTTAGATGAAATACGACAGATGGTAGACTTCCTTTCCCTGTACATAATGAATTTCAAAAGACTTAACTGCCACTTGGTTTTTCCAGCAAAGTTCACCATTTTCTGTTACTCAGCCATATTCTTTCCATGTGACCTGCAACAGCTGTTCTTTCACCAATTACACCATTTCTTCCTGATAAATTAAGAGCAGCTCTAATTAAATGGTATAATGAAACCATCAATCTATGTTACTGAGGCAGAGCTGTAGTGTAATTAGTTATTGATACCACCAGGCAGGGCATTGTTAGGATGAGAGGAGAGTGGGTGGCTGGCTCCAGCATTCTCACAAGGCACACGATCACTGTTGGAGAGACGTAAGTGATTCATCTGGTGGTTTTCCCAAAGGACATTTATTATGTAAATATGGCCCACGGGAGCATTATAATCAGTTGTTGTTGAAACATAACACAGCAGTTCTCAAGAGGACCCAAGAGGCCTACAAGGACAGAATAGATTATTTTCCATGAATAGTCAGTAATAAATAATTTCCTAGGAAAGAACAATTGATTTGAGACATGAATGAAAATTATGGAAGTATAATGAGACCTTCTCTATTCCGGATACAATTCTTATTCCAAGGAAAATGTGTTAGTGAGAGCTACTTGATAACGTGTGTTGTGTCCTATTATTAATTTGGTGCATTTCATCTCCGCTACTTGCTGTGCATAGAAAGGAGTCAGTAAGTGCTCCCTGAATGAGTGCTCCGTGTTTAGAGTAGTTGTGTTAGGCAGCCCAGTTTCACCTTCCACAGATGAATCATCAACAATAAAGACTATACCTGTAAACACCCCTTCTTTTAATAACTTAAAAATACATGCACCAAAAATATAAATATGAAAAAAAGGAGTGAAAAATATGTTCACATACTGAGATTAGATCATCATATCTCTCAGGCTATATAACAAATGCCTAGTGTTTTAAATATTTGGATTTTTTCCCCCGAGAAGGTCAGTAACAGTGTTAACATGTCAACATGAATAATTTTTTTAAAAAACATGTAAACATAGTACTATATGATTAATTATTGATTTGGTCAGGAACTATAAAAGTATTTTGCATGGCATCTAGTTTAACCAGAAAAAGAATTTATAAAAGATTACACTGGGTCCTCTAAATAATGTCTTTCCATTCAGTGCCATTTTGTTGTACCATTGGTAGGACGCCAAGGAACTTAACTCTTGCTTATACCAGTTAGGCTATTGTAAAATTGGTTTCCTTACAGGTTGGTCCTTTTGCTACAGTTCCAAGAACCTATCGATGACATTAAGTGAGGACTTACTGTATTCTCCAGGCAGACATGAGAACCAGATTCCTGAGCCACAAATTCAGGGACAATAATTAGTCCTACTAAAGGGCCTTCTGTAGAAAAGTGCCACCCCATCATTGTCTGGCCTGTGATACTATATGATATATGGATCTGAATGCCAGAAGCTTCACCACTGCTACTCACAAGAAACCAGGTGCCTCTTGCACCACAGTTGCCAGAATATCCATCCCAAATGCACACAAGTGTGTGTCTGTTACCTCCTTTAAGACCTAAATGTGCTCAGATCCATGTGAGTGGCCAAATCCATGTCACATTCCTGTACCCCACTAGCAGGGATGCCAGGTGATGAAAGTTCTCCAGCTCTGCATTGGAGCGGTAAGAATCCTAAAAGTAGAAAGTGACCAAAGTATAAGGAGAATGTTCAGGCATGCTGTGGAGCCACGGATGGTGCATGTTCACTGCACAGAGGTAGGCGGACAATTTGTCCACAGTATTAGAGGCCTATGAGCTTTTGAAATGTTTGAACTGTTTTCAAATAAAAGGGAACATTCACTAATCTATAAATTACAGCTTTGTCAAGCTATTTATAGTTCTCCCAGACTAGTGGAAGTTTGGATTTTTATCGTAATAAAGGTAGGACAAAATGACCTAGTCAATAGGAAATTTCTAGAATTCCTGAGGTCAGAGGCACCCACAGACATTGTCTGACTTTAAAAAAAAAATTTTTATTGTTATTTGATCACAGTTGTCTGCATTTTCTCCCCATCCCTCCACCCCACTCCAGCTGAACCCACCTCCCTCCCCCGCCTCCACCCTCCCCCTTAATTTTGTCCTTGTGTCCTTCATAGTAGTTCCTGTAAACTCCTCTCCCCACTGTCCCCTCCCCACACCCCTCTGGCTATTGTTAGATTGTTCTTAACTTCAATGTCTCTGGTTATACATTGTCTGACTTTTAGTGGCACTTCTTTGTGAAGGCATTTATCAGCTCTAGAGGAAAATAGCTAAATAGATTACATTGGTTTGGAAAGGATTAATTTATTAAGAATTTTGGAAAGAACTTTATCTGCATGAATTAGACACACATTCAAGGTCAAGGTCTGGATGACCAGTTATTGGGGTTGGATATATTTTCATAGAGGGAAATGTTCAACTTTTAATAATGAGGTCTACTGAAGAAAACAAAGCTTTATCTGCAGAGATGTTTCAGAGTGTATTACAAAGTCTATAGAAGACTATGTAATAGGAAAGGTTACCTTTGTTCCAAATTTTTCTATTTGAAAGAGATTCAAAGTTCATTTCTATAGGATTGCTTGGAGGCAAATATATCAGCAAAATCAGAGTACTTTATTCTAATTTATGCTAATTTCTTCACCTAACCTCAGCTTTATGCTAATTTTCTTCTATATAACCTCAGACATTTTTCCTATTTTCTGGGAAAAGTTTGAAATATTAAACAATGTTTTCTTCATCCCTTCTGATAATTCCATCCTTCTGAACTTTCTTCTTATTCAAACAGGGAGGGCATTCTGGGCCATTGCCTCAGGAGAGGGATGTGGCAAGCCAGAAAGAAGAAAAAACAGCCTGCCAATCCCTTTCTGGCTTTGCTTTACAACCTACAGCACTTAAAGAGAATTGAGAGGGCTCCAAGCCCAGACACAACGTTTGGAGAAACATAATGAGACTGAGGAAAAGTGTTCCACACACTCCCCCACCCACTGACTCTACACATTCCACAGTCCCATCTCTTTTGATTACAGTGACCATCTTTTCTAGAACAGAGTCACCTAAGCTGAACTCTAGGAAGCAGCCGTGTTCCGAGAAATGGCTGCTTGTCAAGTCCAACCCTGGTGGGTCTTTCCAAAGCCTCAGAGACTGTCCTAGAGTGACCTAGAAGCTGATTGGCTCCTGCAACATCAAGCATTTCACAAAAGCAGCAAAGGCTTTGAACCTGTAGGGTTCGCGTGAAGGGGAATCTGGTGTATCTCTGTAGCTACCTGTGCAGATCTGTGACCATAAACAAAACAGGATGGTGGACTTACCGGTTGATGCCTACATGGAGAAGAGAATTACCGCCTTGGTTCCTCCGCCTGTACAGACCCAATATGGAATTCGGAAGCTTCCCCAAGAGGAAGGAAGGGGAAACTTCAAACTGGCTGAGATTTCAGGACATTATTCAGATCTTGAAAGATAAATTATGCTTTTATAGGAAAAATACAGAGTTGTCATTGTATGCCTGACCTGGAGAGAGAATTGGAAGAAATAACTTTGTTGAATTTCAAAACACAGTTATTTTGTTGAACACAAATGTATTTACCTGCCATTTATAAAATTAGGATTCTACTTAGATAATAATAAATATATTTCTTTTTTCTTTATACTTTACTGGGGGCAATGTGATTTTTATACTATTTATTTATATGAATGGAAGCAAACTCAAAGGAAGGTGTTTTTTTTTATTTTTTACAAGGTAATTATAATAGGAAAACTCCTAAAAGTTTTACATGAAGTTGTTTTTTCACCATAATTGACAGGATATTTTACTTTATGACTAATATTTTAGAATCTATTATTTGCTTATCACTGTTACTGTCCTCTTGCTTTATGCTTTATTTTATATGTGAATCTGGTTGCTTTATGTTTTATTTTATATGTGAATCTGGTTGCTTTTTGAAAGAAGGTAAAATAATAAATAATACTACCACATTTTTTACTATAAATGTATAGATTTTGAAGATCCCAACATACTAAACTATTCATATATTTTAGAACTAGGTTTGAATAAAACCGATGAACAAGATACAACTTGCTACGCATATCTCACTAATACTGACTTTTCTTAGTTCAGGTTCTCTTGTATTTAGGATAAGCTACTAGGCTTGATAGGAATACTTAATCAACATGGTATCTTTACATCTCAGCTCAGAGGCCTTTCCAGGACTCACTCATAATTCTGTCTCTTGTCTTTTGGGATTTTAGAGAAGTTTTACATCATCAATCTCTCTCTCTGTCTCTCTCTCTCTAGCTTTTTCTTCTCTATATTTCAATTTCCCTACCACAAAAACAAACCATCAAGAAACTCCTTAATTTTCTATTTATAACTTGCTATGAGAAAAGTGATTTTTTAATTTGAAAATACTCTTATCATCTTACCTTTCTCTTATACCTTAATTAAGCAAGTAGAGTGTTAAAATAAATTTCATGATGCCACCAACTGCATAAAATACTGAGATCTGGAAAAATGGAGCAATTTTTTACCTCTCCATAGAACTAACTTGCTCCGATTTTCCTTCTATTCTTAATGTTACCAATAGCTTTTAAGGATATTAATTCAGTTAATGAGTATGTTTGTATGAGTGAATGATTGAGTTTCCATGGAGAACCAATGTCCTCACCTAAGTTTGAGCTACAAGTCTTCATCAACTTTTACAACTTTCTTCTAACCCAATCTCCTTTAATTAATAAGAGAAAAAAGCTTTCTGGTTCCATTCAGGTTCACCCTGCTTTTGAAAAACACACTTAAACATTTTGTCATTTTTTAAATGTTTACGGAAGCCCCAATATCTACAAGCTACAAGTTATGTCGTGTTTGAGATACCAGATAAACAAGATCCATCCCCTCAAGGAGTCCACGTTCTTGTAGAAAAGATAAGACATACGCATATAATCATAATAAAAGTAGCAAGTAATAAATTCCACAGCAGAGGTAGAGAAATTGCTATGGGTGTGAGAAGCTAGGGAGATTACAGAACATAACAAGGTTTTAAAATAGGTATAAAATGTTCCCTTCACAGTGTAAATACTGTAAAACAGTGTGTATATTTGCTCAGCATACCTCTTGAGTTTATGCAACTACATTAATATTCTCTTTAGTTTGCAAAGATGGTCTTCTGATGCCTTTCTTTGACACAAAGTTTGTGTTTTCATTTGGGAAAGCCTCAGCCACATGGGCCCATGGCCGTGATGGCTGGAGGTATTGTTGCACTCTGCCGGGGGCGGGTCTTCATTTTGATGTGCTGGGGGAGCGTGATCCCTCCCAGAACATACATGGCAGTAACGGAAGGGGTGGTTTTCTGTCTAAGGTATTCTTTACGCTTGATGAGGACGGGCAGGAAAATGATTTTTTGTTATGTTGAAGCACAAATCTCTTTTCCAGCCTGTGAGGGACCTTTTGTAATCTGGTTTAAGACTTTCTTTCCTGGTTGATGATCATCAAAATTCTATCGTTTCTTTTGCTTGTTCAGCTTGAGGAATTAGAACAACTTCAGGAACTGAGAGACTCATGGCACAGAAGGGTATTTGAAACGCACAGAAAAAAAGGCCTTTCCAACAGGAGACGGATGGGGTGACTTGTTCTAATGGGCTGTGTATTCTTGGCTGGCTTAAGTCCGAGTGTGCTGACTCCCTTTGCCCATTAGTTTATACTGAAAAGAAATTTCTTTTCAAGCACAAGAGTCAGAGGGGAGTCACTGGGGCTAAAACTCCAGTTTGGCATCTGTCATTTGTGCTTGCAACAGTGAAGATTATTTCTTTTGCACAGAAGCAAAACTTTGCTCAAATCAGCTAAGTTAAGAACAGGAATTTATTTGCTTATGTATTTGGGGAGGACAGAGTTCAAACTTATTCGCATATTGATCTAGGGGTTCAAAAATTACCACCAATTCTTGGTAGTTTTACTGTCTCCCATCAAAACTGGTCCTTGTGTTGGTTAAATTCGCAGACTCCACACGGTGGCCTAGGGTCTAACAGGAAAGAGGGAATTCTTACCCTAGCCTTGAGACGCGTTCCGGTTGCTCCACTGATCCTAAACCACTTACGGTGGCAAGGGAATTCCTTCTACTGCGTGACTGGGATGAAGTGATGTGACCCTTATCTGGAAATAGGAGTGATACCCTGCCTGAAGTTCACGAACTAAGAATGGGGAAATGTTAGGAGGTAGTCAGAAAAATCAGTGTCTACCCCAGTGCTCTGCAGGCTTTGCTACTTTTTGTTCTGGATTAGATGCTTGCCATCGCAAGGAGGTCTGAAGACCTATTTATACAAAGAAGCAGAGTTTTTAAGAACCACAAAAACAAGCAACCCTAGAAACAGAGTATGTAGATATGTTTGTGTGTGCATGTATATGTGTACAAAAGGGGAAGAGAAAAACATGCATATATATTTGGTAGGGAAATTCTGAAAGAATATATTTGGAAGACATGTATATTCTTTCAGAATTTTCCTCCAGAAAGAATATATATAGGAATATATACACATATATATCTCCCAAATGATTTAAATAATAGTTTAGTAATACTAAACAGTAACTAAATATTAAATAATTTAGTAATACTAGATACTAAGTAGTAATACTACACTATACATATGTATATATGAAAGATTATTATTCATGTGTAATTCATTAAATGATATAATATTAAATAATTTTAATTTTGCTTTTTATTTTATTTATCTTAATTTTGTGAACTTTCTATAATCATCTATCATAATTAAAATAATAAGTATTTTAGAATTATATAGTTGAAATAAAGTACTAGTGTTACTAAAGAATTAGTTAAAGTAAATCATTTTTTGTCAATCTGTTTTCATGTAGAAAAGCAACCCAAATCTGGTAATCAACCCGGATCATACCTAGAGGTGGCGAATGGAAGATGTGCCACCCCGAGTTGCAGTCATCCCTCTGAAGTCTCTACTGGCTACTTTATTAAAGGGAGGAAAATAATCCGCCCTTTGTTCCTCTATGACTTCTTTCCAATAACCAGGCTGATATTTTGGGTTTACTATGTACTTATATATATATATTTTCCTCGCCTTTAATAAATAGCAATAAAAGTAACAGTGATAAAAACAAGAATAATAACGAAGCAGCTGCCATTTGTCCGGCAGTCACAATGTTGCAGGTGCAGAACTAAGAGCTTTGTGGGCGTGGTCTAATTTGACCCATTCAGTAACCCCAGCATTCATATATTTACTTAATCAAGAGATATTTATTGAGCACATACTACCCTCTAAAAAATGACCTGAGAGGTGGATATTGTATTATGAAGCTGAATTTTTTAAAACGGGAAGCCACTAAGAAATGGAGAGTGGCCTGTTCCAAGACTGGGATGGGTTCCCTGGAAGTAGAGCAGGGTATCAAGGGCTGAGAGTGACGGGGACATATACCCAGGTCCAGGTAGCTCCTCAGAGATAGCTAGCAGGGATTCTGATGAAGGAGAAGAAGGTGAGCGTGCTTGGGGACTGAAAATCCGTACCATGCTGGACTTTGTCCAAAGGGGAAATAAAGAGGAACTGGCATTTGCCTGTGAGAGCAAAGGCCGTGCTGCCTTTTAGCTAAAGCCGTGATCACAGTGCTGTGCCTCTTTCTGCCATTAATTTAGACACTGATGATGAGAAAATCGTCTCTTCTGTTGTACCTTTGAATTCTCTCCCTATACCTTGTAGATTGTGGTACTTGCTTAATATTTAAGAGTGAGGATACCGCTTTTGAGAGAACTGAGTTTAAAACACAAATCTGCTACTCACTATCCAAGTGATCTTGGTGTAATAACCTAACCCTTGCAAGGCTCAGTTTCCTCATTTGTAAAATTGCCTTAATGTAATTGTTAATAGCACTTGGAAAGTGACCATAGCAGAGTGCTGTACAGAAGTGATAGAGTTCAATGGATATTTCACACACTGGAGTTAGATTGCTAGGTTCAAACCCTGGGTCCACCTCTTACTAAAACTTACAATGTTATTGCCTTGGTTTTCTCATCTGTAAAATGAGGATAATATGAGCAGTTCCTATCTCATAGTATTAGTGTGAGGATTACATGAGTTAAATTAGGTAAAGTGCGTAGCACAGAGGTGAACTCAGTAAGCACTGTGCCCACACTTAATATGTTAGTACTTACAAACTAGTTGAAAAGACTGAAAGAGTGACTGTTGAATAAAATCACTTAGCATGATGCTTCTATACCCTAAGTCCTCTGTTAACTTGTATTAAGGTTAAGGACCATAATATTGAACAGACTGACCAAATTTTGCAGGCTGACAAGCACGCTCCAGGGTTCACTCTGATTTCTGTTCTCAAACTAGGGATTTGATAGTTCTCTTAAAGCAGAATTGTTTCAATGATGAGATAACTGCACGAACAGCTCCTTTTGTAACTTCCTTAAATGTGGCAGTTTGTTGCAGGGTGCTCCTGATCATCCTATAAAGGATTTGTTTCAGGCAGCTTGCAGTACTTTTTCTCAGTACTCATGGATGGTTACTTCTCACTATCTTCCTTATTTGTTCTACATTTTAGACTCCAACTATAAATGTTGGGCAGTCTTGCTGTTCTATCCCAAGATATTTTGTCTTTCAATTGAGTCTGCATAGATGCATTAATCAAGGCCTACGACTTAAATGCCATTTAATAACTAAGCTCATACTCCTAAACTCTGTCTCTAACTTTGACATCTGCCTAGAACTTCAAGTGCATACATGATATCTTAACTTGAACGCCTGATGGGCATCTCAGATCAAGTCAAAACAAAACTCTCAGCTCTGAGCCCCTTCTGCCCACTCTATTCTCAGGCTTTCATCCAAATGTGCATTTCGTCATTCTTGAGCAGAAATGAAAGGAGGGAGGACAGATGATCTTTTATGTCTCTCTCTTCCTCACCACATTTACTCTATCAGTAAGTTCTCTCAAACACACCATTTATTTATTCACTAAAGCAATTCGTTTCTCTGCATCCCCACTGATAACCATTTTTGCCCAAACCATCATTATTTTTCTACTGGAATACTCCAAACTAGCTAGTTTTTTTGCTTTTACTATTAGGCCTTTCTACAATTCACCCTTAGTAAACCACCTTCATGTAAACCTCCAATTTATAGTTTGCTCCCCAGAGAAGGGGACCTAGGAAACCTTCGCAAAGCCCTCCCTCTCTCATTCCCGGTAGACGTGGGTTTTCCTTTGTCTGAAATCGTCTGCCAGGGGTGTCCAACCTTTTGGCATCTTTGGGCCACACTGGAAGTTGTTTTGGGCCACACATTAAATACACAAACACGAAAAATGGTGAGAAAAATAAAGGTTTTAAGGAATTCATGGTTTTGTGTTGGCTCGCATTTGTAGCCATCCTGGGCCACATGCAGCCTGCAGGCTGTGGGATGGACACCCCTGCCCCTTTCAGATATTGTGGTCTTGATACATGTCTACTTTGAACTTTCTATTCATGTTTTGTCTTCCTTATTAGACCAGCAGCTTTCCAGGGACAGGATCTATGTGTGATCCCTCTCTGCACATTCTCCAGTTCTCAGCCCTTTGCCTTGCATACATGGCAAATGCTTGCTGCAGCAATTAAGTCCAGCCTGCAATATGAACTGTCATCTCAGAGTTATTTCAGCAACTAAATTTTAAAGTGTGATAATGAAGCACCTGGAGAAAAAGCAACCTACTTTAGGATGATAGTATGTCTGCACAGATTAAAGCGAGGGTTTCAAGCTTAATTACCCCTAGGATGTCCCGCAAAAACAAATAGGGCGAGTGTAGTAAATGTGGGAAAATGGGTAATCGGTGAACTGTGTATACCGTGCACAGTGAAGAAGAGGAAGCCAGTAATACTCAGATGTGGCCAATTACTGCCAAGAGGGATAAGGGCTCCGTGTTGCCAAATTCTTGCATTTTTTCAAGAGAACATGGAAACCCAGGCCTTATGTGAATTTTTCTAATCTTTCAAACGCATTGCAGGCCAAGCAGACAACATCTGTGAATTGGATTCAGTCCTGGGGGGCTGCAAACCTGGAGTTCCTGGGAGCTCTTAGGTTTTATCACCTTTGGTTTTCTGAATTGTATGCTATCTGTCTAACAGAGTTGTATTTCATGAGAGGATGATGAACTGTGGTTACTTGGAAGGTCACTTTTAGCCACTGTGATGTACTTGTATTTGTCACTGAGAGAACCAGAGGCTGATGGTTATGGGCTGAGCAAAGGACTTGGACCATCATTTCCAGAATGTTTTAAGAGCCTCAGAAGAAAGGTGCAGTACAGCTCTAAGATAATTATTGTTGTATATTTTCCAGGCATCTTCCTCTACCTGTAAGATAAGCTTGTGGAATGGACTACCAGTCTTGCTATTTATTGAAAAAGGCAGCCAGGTCCTTTTGTGCCAGCACAATTGCATGTGTATTTCAAAGATACATAAATAGAAAATCCAGACCCAGTCCAAATCCTTTCTTCTACAATACAGAGAAACATCCCTTCTTTTTCTCCTCAGATCTATGCATTAAATATGGCTTAGATAAGGGTGCAAACATTAAATTTCTTTTGCTCCTTTTAACTCATAAAATAAGGGTATTAGTGTGGGCAAGAAAAAAGCCTTGTTTGTGAACACACAACTACTTAAGGGTGATATTGTAAATGAAGGAGGCACGTGTGTGTGTGTGTGTGTGTGTGTGTAGAGAGAGAGAGAGAGAGAGAGAGAGAGAGAGAGAGAGAGAGAAGAGAGAGAGACAATGAGGACGAGATAGAGAAGTATTCAAGCTCAGAATATGGGTTGTCTGGGCCAGGGAGGGTGGTGCAGCATTCTTTGGTGCAAATGATGAGAAATTCAATGACCTACTATGCAAAATGCTAGGAAATCCTAGTCTGTTGCTAGTGGGGAATTCAACTCAAATAGGATTATGTTTCATTTGCTAAGGAGAGAATTATTAAGTTAGAATCTAACTTACTTAACTGGGGATATTAGAGTGGGGCTAAGGAAAGGGAAATAAAAAGCAAATAAATATCAAGATTTATGATACCACGTTAAAATTGTCTGTGGGGCCCTGACTGGTGTGGCTCAGTGGGTTGGGCGTTGTCCTGCAAAGCAAGGTTGCTGGTTCTATTCTGGCTCAAGGCACATGCCTAGGTTGCAGGCCAGGTCTCTGGTTGGGGGTATACAGGAGGCAACCAACTGATGTTTCTCTCCCTCTTTTTCTCCCTCCCTTCCTCTCTCTCTAAAATAAATAAATAAATAAATAAATAAATAAATAAATAAATAAATACATCTTTTAAAAATTGTCTGTGGAAAATGCACAGAAAAGTCCCAATTTAAGGCATGCTCTTATTTTGTACAAAGGAAGAAAAATCACACATTATATCAGCTGTTACCATTTCCCTGGAGTTAGATTATGGCTTGTGAACATCAGCTTTAGGGAGATGTAAGAAATCAGAGGTGAAGGACAGGGACGTCTTTTAAATCAACTGTAATCATATGTCCATGTGGATTAAGATGTCTTACTTGCAATAGAGACAAAACTCAATAAACAAAGTTAAATTTAACATATTATTATCCAAAGGTGTTCTTAAACTTTACCTATTGCCTTACAACATGGGGATTAGGTCGCAGTCAATATCCTTTAAAAATCATTCTTTATAAATAGTTTAAAGGTATTAATTTAATGAACAGAACTTTAACGTGTGTGACAAAGCTATTGACTTGACTCTGACTAGTGACCATATAAATGTCCTCACTTGTTTCATATACACTTTCATTGATTTTGAAGGGAGGCAATATAAATATCTGTGAAAAAAATCTATAAATGTTATTTTTAATTGTCTTTTGAAAAGCACCAAACATTTTACCTCCTTGGGGTTTTATGGAGTCGTGTTCTCCAGTTTAGTAAGTAGGGGACAGACACAAAGAAGGGCGGAAAGCAAGCATTTGGAGTTGATGATGACTAGGACCCCTCAGATCTTAGTGGCCTCCCATTCATCTGGCCAACGTCCCTTTGTGCTGCATGGTGTTTCCAAGCAGCTTTGCCGACTGAATAGTGTTCTCATGGAATGAAAGCCTGTCTTGCCCATGAGTGTTTTTCAGTGATCAGGAGCTGAAGACTGGGCTGAACTATGTCAGATTATCTCTGACCAGAGTCCTTGGCTAGACCTCCGAGTCTTATAGCCATTATAAAGGGGGAAGTTGAGGCATTTGGTTTTGTTCTCCATGCCCCTTGTTTTATTCTAGACTAGCCTGTGGTCTTAAAGATGTGTCTCTGTCTGAAGACACTGACAATAAGGTCACCCCAGCTAGAGACCAACAGAAGCCTTTCAACTTCTGAAGGGTTTGTCCACTTATGTCCAGGCCGTCTGTATTAGATATTGATAGAAACACATTGGCAGCAATTACCGCCTTGGATCAGGCCAGAGGTTCTTGAATTCAGGGATCTTTGAAACGTTCCTACTTACTTAGTCCCATCCTCATGGTGCCCTTAACTAATCTGGACATTTGTTCGGACCTTCCCATGAGGAACTACAGCTCTTAGCTCTCCGGAACTTACCCGGCTCCTTCTTGATAACCATGATCTGTTCTGATCACAACGCTGAATCATCATGACCAGCTTTCCCCAGGACCAGCACCCCTAGCGTGATCCTGATCAGATTTTCTCACCAAAGTGCTCTTAACTAAAGAGGGGAGTGAACATATATTTCTAAAGAGGATGGGGAAAGAAAAACAGAGGAAATTGAGCACCCAACATGAAAGGTGATGCTAATGATATCCGAAGATATTTCCCAAACCCTGGTTTTTGGTAATCGTTGCAATTTATTTTATAAATTCCCATCACAATTTAACATTCTATCCTACCTAGGATATATAACGCCAAACTATATAATGCATTAAGTAATTTTAATATTTGACACTTTAATAATATATTAATATTGAATATATTAGCATTTTAAAAATATGATTCTTATTTGGTTCTATATGAATTATTTCCTATAAATAGTTGAGTTAAAATTATTGGCCATGACATTGTGATAACTTCCTTCAGTGGTTTCTTCTACTTTTCTTGCAGATTCCTCCCCAGACTCAAGTCCGTCACTGCCCAGAGGTGTAAGGAGTACGTAAAGGGAAACATTTTACCAGGTATGCTGACTATAGCTCAGTATTGCCCTAAATGTTTATTCAGAAGCCTGGGATTTTACATTTTTATGAAGTTTTTACTTTTAATGTAGCACATACATTTCATCCTTTCCCTCTTAAAACTTTCTATTAAGAACAACAAAGTAAGTCACAATTAGGAGTGCTGTTGAATGTCATTACCCAGAATTGGTGAGCAGGAAAAAGCAAAGATGGACCTCAGAAAGGGGTTTTAGAAGTGAGCCACTTTATCTATTCATAAACTGTCTGGAGGGTAGAATTTCATGAAAAACAAGAAAATAAATCTAAAAGATAATAGGATATAGCTAAATCAATATTGATTATTTAGACTGAGAATGCTTTATGGGAAGCAGTAAAATCTTTTAGGATCCTGGGGGGAAAATATGGCTATAAAAGTAGAATAAATTACTACAGTTTAATCACTTAGTAAGTAACTAAAATACTGTTGCTGGATTTATAGAGTCAGAGAGCAACCTCCTATTAAATATAGAACCTGTTGGTGATTCAGTTGTGATGGATTTTAGAGAAACGGTGCAAAAGCCATTGCTGTCTTTACGACTTACCTTTCGTATTTCTCTTCATTATTCTTCCCTGCATGTGAGTCCATTTTAAAATGTCCTGTATTTGTAAAACCATAAATTTTTGTTTGAAGGGAGCCTTTCAGATTCTGAACATCCACTTAAAAACCTTACTTACCTGTGCTGCTAACTGCTTATCATTTTCATCGAAATCGTTTATGACTCTAGTTTACTTCCTTCATCACAGCCAGGGTCAGCCTTTTGGCTTCAACCCCAGAGCTGTATTTGACTCCAGAGTGTTTTCAGGTGATGGCTATAGTTATAATTTTGTGCAAGGTGACAAAATTAATGGATCTTTGGAGATTTAGCATTTTCTGGCTGCCACCAGCATTACAATGGTAAGGCATGGATATGAAGGAGTAGAGACACCGGGTTAGTAATAGGGCCACTGGTCAAAACCATGCATCTAGCCCTGACTGGCGTGGCTCGGTTGGGCATTGTCACCAAGTGAAGGGTTGCCAGTGTGACTGTTGGTCAGGACACATGCCTGGGTTGAGGGTTTGGGGCCTCAGACAGGGCATGTCCGAGAGGCAACTAATCAATGTTTCTTTCTCACATTGATGTTTCGCTCCCTCTCTTTCTCCCTTCTTTATCCTCTCTCTAAAAGTAAATTAAAATAAAAAAAACACATGTGTTTGATAAAGTTAGACTTCAACTCCATGAGCAAAAAAGATGACACATTTCCATTATCCATTTCCCCAAAATACTTTGACAAGGTCTCTCTTTCCTGAGCAATTCTGAAGTTTGAAAACTTTCTGTTAGCCTTCTTATCAAAATGTGTCACCTTTGTCCCATTTTTTATTCATTGGGTAGAAAATAGTGGCATAGAGTAAGTCTCACTAAATAATAATTACCATCATACTGTTTTTGTGATGTTTTTATTCATTTTACATATCCAGGTATTTGTATTAAAATAACATATAAGGAAGTGCAAAATGTTAAGAACACAATGTACAGAGAAAGAAATATTCAGTTATACTGTAACCACTTCTACTCATTTTACAATTTTTTTCTCATTTTTGGTTAATTTACATTTTTCTCATATATGGTATTTCCTTTGCCAAATGACCTTCTATCAGCTTGAACCATGTGAGATGGCCAATATCTGAGTGCACCATTGGGGTTCAGCCCAGAAAAAGAGAACCTCTAAAAGGTATAAATTAAGATATTTACTGGCCCTAATCAGCACGTGAGATCGCGGGGGCTAGCCAGGGGGGTTCCACGTCACAGAGCAGGCGGCCTGGAAAGGCAGGCGGAAACTGTCCGCAGGGCCTGAAGCTGCTGTCGGTAGGAAGATCTCTTCCTTAGGGAAGCCTCAGCTCACCCACCCGAATGATGTAGAATAATCTCTCGTACTTACATTAACTGATTATGGACTTCATTCACATATACCGAATATCTTCACAGCAAAACCTGCATTACTGTTGGGCAGAATTTTGTAGGGGTCAAGGTGGGGAGATAGCCTTGCTAAGTTAGAAAACACAAGTAAACATGGTTTGACTGAACAGTAAACAGCATCCCACATTCTTCCTGTATCTATGTGACTTACTTCAGGACCTCAGAAAATCACTCTGAAATTACCTTGAACTCATAACTGGGAAAACATTTGATACCTTTGTAGATTTTTCCAAGACTCCTGAATAATATTAGAATGTTACTATTATTCCACGGGAAATCCCTCTTATTGTTCGAAGGCCTGCCTTTTGTTACTCTTTTCTTCCAGAAGTGGCCAGCTTCATGAATTGGGCTCGCCTTTTTTTTTTTTTTCCTATTTTATTCACAATAAGATAATAAAAGTATTTGCTGAACGCCTTACAGATAGTCCAGGGCACTTTTGCTACAGAATTTCTCTGCCCGTCAGCCTAGGAGCATAACAATAAAAAAAGCAACAGTTTCAATTATTTTCTAATCTTTAACCAACCAGATATCATACTCTTCTCACAGACACAGAAGGACTCACGATTTTTTTCCTTTTAAATAAACAATGTGCTGTCTTGGCAGTTCTTATAAAAAGAAATCATAAACCAAATCTTTGACTCACGTTCCCAGAGTCCGTCTCCCCACAACAGGGGGAGGGGCCTGCTGCTTCTTGAGTGAGGGCGAGAGGCACGGTGTTCTGCGCCCTGTGCTCCGCCCTGTGCTCAGAAACTTTGAAGGCCTGACTGTGCTCTTCTGGATTAAACAAGCAGAGGTACCAGTTTAGCTAAGCAGAGCTTGGCGAAAATGTCAGTATGGTCGATGGAAAACAGCAGTTCTAAGCTTCAAAATCTTGAAACAGGTGTTGTAAATACGTCAGCCCCGTAAACTATGGATTGCCAGGATCGTTTGGCCCCATGCACTTGAGTCAGTATGTTTCCAGCAGCACTGACGTTATCAAATTTGCAGGGAGTAAATCTGCGTTATTTACAGCCGAGGTCACACCTGTATTATTTTTTTTCCTGCCATGCTCCAGAATAAATCAAGTCCCTCTGTGCTCTGAGTCGGTGGAATGGCTTTCAGTCATTGATTCTCATTGCAGCATCTGCGGGGGAAAGTGGTATCTGTGTCTAGAAAAACAGAGAGGAGTCACTTTTGCTCTGCTTTCTTTCCTGAGGAGTTGGGGCACTTAAACACCACCATGTCACAATGGAACCAGGGTGGACCTAGCTGGGGACCTTGAGCTGGGATACTGAGGTGACAGAGGAATCCTCAGAATTTGCAGATCCAAGGAGCTACTTCTGAACCAGGGGTTACTCAAGGGGGGAGTAGACAGACAGAATGCTTGACCATCTTCGGACTCACGACGATGTGGCACTGTCTGCCAACCTTCTGTCTCTGTGACAGTCTGCAGCACACTCCGCTTTCTCTAAAATGTGGCCAGTTTCTTTCCGGACATGAACAGAGGCAGCAGGCTAAAGGGAAACAATTTTTCTTTAAGGGACGAACCAAGAATCATGGATTAATGGGTTCCAATAATAGTAATAATGTTGAATACTATCTGCTATCAAAATTATTGATTTTCTCGAATCTACTATTTTTTGAAGCTACCATTATCTGCTTTCTCCACATAAAGAAATTAAGGTTCATAGAACTTAAGGAATTTGCCCAAAGTTGTGAGCTAGTAGGTGATGTATTGAAGACATGGACTCAGGTGTGACTGTGGCCCTGTTTTCTATACTGTTTTGGCTTCTCCAAACCACCCCATCAGCTCAAAAGCTCCCTTTACTCCAGCTATGAGAATTACTGGAGTCTCCTCAATGACGTCACCCTGTCTTGTGTATTCTGCCATCTGTGCTCACTTCCTGCCTTGTTTAAATGACCATATTCCCCTGGTTCTCAAAGGGTCAGTTAAGTGCCACCTGTGCCTAAATGCCTTGTCTCTGGGTCAGGAGCCCTTTCTGTGGGCACCTACAGAATCCCAGGCTTATCTCCAGTGTAAGACTGATTTCTTGTTGGTGTTCTCCATGAAACGCTGAGCTTCTCAAAGACACAGGCCTTCATGTTTTCTGTTAAATCTCCAGGACTTAGCAGAATTCCTAGCATCTAGAAGATACTCAGGAATGTTAGTTAAATGACATGAATTACCAGAACCATGACCATAGCCTTCATTTGGTATGGGTTCCTTTCCTTTCCTACCCTGGGAATATTATATATATATTTATATGTAACATATAATTTATTTATATATTTATATGTAATATGATACATATATTACATATAACTTTTTAGTTAGCCAAAAAGTTTGTTTGGTTTTTTCCATGTGATGGCTCTAGTAGTGGTTAGTTGTCTTTAACTTCATTCAAAAACAATTTCGTTAGATTGTATTGTGACGGGTGTCATATTAGCATGCATTTTTTAAAAAAAAATCTTATCAAATTTGGTGAATTTTTGTGTAGCCATTTTAATATTGAAGATGGAAGAAAATAGACAACGTGTTTAGCATATTATGCTTTATTATTTCAAGAAAGGTAAAAATGCAACTGAAGTGCAAAAAAATTAAGATCTGTGCGGTGTATGGAGCAGGCGCCGTGACTGCTCAAAAACGTCCCAAGTGGTTTGCGAAGTGCCCGCTGCAGTTCTCTCACTGGACGCTGCTTCCCAGTCAGACAGATCAGCTGAACTGATAGCGATCGAATCGAGTCATTAATTGAGAACAGTCAATGTCATACCACATGGAAGAGAGCCGACATACTCAAAATATTGAAATCAGTAAAGTTGTTGGTGAAATGAAAAAACGTGTCTTGTATTTTACGGGAAAATCTAAATGGATTTTTTTGCAAACTCAATATTATATATTATGTATCAATATCTACATAGAGATATATCTTCTCAGGGTTTTACTCTTTGTTTCAGTTTTGCTAACTGCATGAAAAGGAGTTAGATGAACGTGCAAATTCGTTTTTTCATGATGCCGAACCACAGAGAAAAGTATTTGCCAAGGAGTTCTCTTTCCTTTTCCATTTCAATTCCAAGGAAAGGCTTTTGTGCTCTCCTCTTGGCTGCTACGTATCCTTCTTACCCCTGACCGCTCCCCTTTCTTGAGGCTGCCATTGCTAATCCAGCATGAAGATAAAACCCTGATGAATTGGTGTGTCCAATCAGTTTTCGTCACACTGTATAAACTTGGTTATCATTTATTAATCCATTCATCACTCTGATCAAAGGTGCCGATGTTGCCGCTCTTGCCGCCATTCCTGGTGAACCAGCGAGGTCCTGGCAAGCATGCCTGGGGACCTTGGAAGATTTGTTAACAAAGGTCTTTGTCCAGAAAGTCAGTGGATTAATGATGTGCCAGGAAACATCAGATAGCAACCGCTATTTTATATTCTCCCCTCCTCTTAACAAAATGCCTTGCTTCACATTTGTATTGCCATTGACCTGATTGGGAATTGTTCTTTAAGCATGTTCTCTGCATGACATTTCTTGGTAACTATGAGGAAAAGTATTTAGTTTAAAAATATATAGATGAAGAAATAAATAAATATACACCATACATGAAACAAGTTGACTTGAAACCACCCTTGATTTAATGGTATTTGTGAACTGCACCTAAGATTTTATTCCTGTTGATCGACAAGACACTTGCATGTATTTTGCTGTGGGTTTTTGTTTGTTTTGTTCTGTTTTTGCATCATTCAAGGAGTGTTTGGGTTTTAAATGTGCAGTCACAGTGCCGAAAAGTGAGAAGGGAGGAAGGGTCCACATTGAACAGAAAGAGCAGCTCATTGATTTCTGGGCTGGAAGGTGGTCAGAGGAAAGTGCCACATTCCTACCTGGGTGTACAAGTCAGTATCTATTGCATTCCACTCAGAACGCTGGCATCTCTACTACAAGACTGGGGTGAGCGTGTGGGATACCAACAGATGCTCTATAGGCTTTGGGTGGTATCGTGACAGCTGTTTGACAGGGCACCCAGTGCCAGGGCAGGGAAACCTTGGGAACAATGAGACACTATTCACAGGGCTTTATATGTTTTGTGTGAACCAATAACTAATGACAGTTTATGTCATCCAATCATTATTTCTGCTGATGACAGAATAACATCTGTCTTGGGAAACATGTTACTAGAAACCACCGCTGGTTTTGTGTGCAGGGACCAGTGATTGAATACAGGTAATTTTAATTTACAGGTAACTAGATAAGCGTCAGTAATGATATTCACTTGGGACATGGATTGCTAAGGTTGGGGCCCTCTGCTAGGAGAAGGAACTGCCAAGCTGCTTGTCTGGTTTTATTAAAAAGTAGTTGTCAAACCCCAAAGGACACCTTACCTTCCTTTTGTCAAAAAGAGGTTGGATTCTTTCATGATCGACACGCTACTTGTGTCTCTAGAGCTGTCTGTTTTTTAATTATGTATTACTTAAATATTATCTTGACAGAGTAAGTAATATGTGGGCAAATTAGTTTGGGGTATGTTAATGTCTGGAAAGGTGATATTGATCACTGCTTCCTGGACATGATTGAATCTACGTGGCCCAGAGCTGGGAAAGCAGCACCAGTTTTATTACTTGATGCATTCCGGAATTCCAGAAGAGAAATATCTTCCTTCTCCCTGCTTTCTTTTCAGACTCTAGCCTCTCTCCCTCCAGTATATCCTCATTGTAAAAAAATATTTGAATATGTTTATTGAAGAAACTTGGAAAATATAGGAAGTCACATGAAATTAAAACCACCCATAACATACTATCCACATACCTGTACCTATAACTTAACTTTCATTGATTCATCAGATATTTACTAAGTCTTCCAGATACTGGGAACACACTGGTGGCCCAAACAGGCAACCATCCCCATGCTTTTAGAAAGTCCATTTTAGTGGGTTGAGTCGATATACGAAGTTATAAGTAAACATCGTTGTTGTTGGATAGTCTCCACTTAGATATTTCCACGCTGCTCTGCTGCAGAATGACCTTTAAGGACCACATCAATCAACTCCCTTGTCTCCTGATTCTGGTCGGCTTCAGAAAGTGGGAGGCCAGAGAGGCCAGCAGATTTATTCCTTTGGGACAGTGGGTCTATAGTGACTTTGTTCCTTCACAAGGCTGTGGCTCCTGTCCACTTCTCTCCCTTTGCCCTTCATTCCCAGGGATGGCATTGGCTGCTCCTAGTGTTCCTCTTCCTCTTCTTCCTCCTCCTCCCACTCAGGAGAAGAAGGATGTTTTCTTGGACAGCCCATCATTGCTCATCCTGGGATGCATTGCAGTGTCTTGCTGACTTTCCTTAATTCTGCTTACACCCTTGTAAATAGTCCCTGCATTGAATTCTTTTTAATTACTAGACTCTGAGGCCCATCTGTTTCTTTTCAGGACCTTGACAGATAGATTTAGTATGCTACAGAGTTATAAATGCTAAGGAGGAACAATAAGCAGGGTATGGGAATGGAAGCGTTTGCGAAGAGCTTGGGCTTTTAGACAGAGTGTGCGGGGAAGGCTGTGACAAGAAAGTGAGTTTTGGGTGAAATCTGAAAGATGAGAGTGAGTACATTCTATATACAGGGGGAGGGGGGAGGAGAGAGAACATTCCAGGCATGCACACATTAATATATTGCAAGAATAGAATCACATTGTTGCATGTTGTGTCTGCAGCTTAACTCTGCAGGAGCAGTTCCTGGTGCCTTGAAATATGCTTTTATTTTTCGATGGTAATGACTGTACGGAAATTTGTTTTAAGGTTATAGCTTACTTTACTTAATTGATCTGCTGCTTTTAGACAATTAGGTTGATTTTACAACTCCATTCTTATAAATGAACCCTGTTGACAGCCCTTACTTTCTGAAAGCATTTTAACTGATTTCCAGGGCCTATTGGGTCATCTTGCAGGAATCGCTGTTTTTGCTGTTTTATAAAATGGCAGAATGGCTTCAGTGCTGAAAGTTGTTAGTGTCAGTCTTGGGGACAGATTCATCTTTGGTGTGCAAGAGAGCAATTTTGCAAATGTGTGTGGGATGTCTAATTACCATATTGAACAATGAGAAACAACATCTGCAACAAGGGCCAAGATAACAAAGGAATGAGAGTTCTTTTTCTCCTAAACGGGAAGCTCCCATGGTAAAAAGGAAGTACAGTATTTATCATTGCAGTCCTCATAAACCCGAAGAGTCCTTCCTCACCCACAAGGTCCCTCTTCCTCATATGATCAAAGAATGAAGAAGCCCCTAAAAGTGGTAAACAACTTACATGGTTGGCTTCTCTCTTTGGATAAGTTCAAGGTACATGAAGATGGTGTTGGCACCCGTGCGTGCTCATTTGGTTGCATCTGAAGACTGAAGGGTTTTGTTACCAGCCGTGTTTGGAGTCTTCCGTGAAAGATGAGAACGGTGCTTTGTCTTGCTTTCTCACGCTAGCCTTGGCATGCTAGCCTCCTGTTTCCAGTTAGCCTCTGGGGACATAGGTCCTGCTCAGAATCAGGTTCTCAGAGAAGCGTAGCTTTGCCAAGACCCTGGATCTCCTGCCTCTGATTTTGTTCTTGGACAGATTTTACTCTGTACTGATCTGTTGCTGAAAAATAAGAAATTAAAAAACATTCACATAGATATTTAATAAATATTAGTTGAAATTATATGTGAACATATTTTACATCCTTTAGATGTTTTCTCTCTCTCTTTCCGTCTTTCGTCTCAGCCGTGATCCCCCTCCTTAGTGAGATTATGCAGAGACACCTCCAAAGTTATTTAGAAGTCAACCCAAAGTGAAGAGAGAGACTCTGGCACTTGCTCTGGCTTTTAAGAGTTCAGTTTTCTCTGGTCTTTTTTCATATCTCAATCATACGTCCTGAGATTCCAAATGCCACCCAAAATACCAGCACAACTCATTAAAATTCTCAGACATTGCACAAAGTGAATCAACAGTCGCAGCCCTTAACTACGCAGACCGGAGGAACCTTCATTGTGAAGCCAAGTTTGGATCAGAGGTTTCCACACCCCGCCCCCCCCCCCCCCCCCGAGGATATTTGCTCTCTTTTGTCCAACTTTGGAATGGATTCTCATGACAGCTCTTGGGTAAGGAGCACAGGAAGAGTTCACGGAATTGAAGAAATCCCATATTCTCCTAAGTGTTATTTTTGCAAATATTGTTATTGCCTATTCATGAATAAAGAAAGTGGGGCTCAGAGAAATCCAAAACTACACAGCTCTTAAGTGCTGGACATACAGAACACTCACCACAGCAACCAGAAATGTAGGTGTCCCACGCTACACTGTGATGACTCCAGAAAAAAACTGGAGAATTAAACCCCTTTGAAAAGTCGCACAGGTGATCCAGTAGACATGCGTTAGGGCTACCCCATTAATACAGAAAACATTGCAGAAAACAACGCTCTCTGCTTTTGTCTTATCTTAGAGCAGCTCCGTAGAGACTGAAATAGCAGACACATCCTGTCATTACACTAAGTTATTGAAGTCCTTTTAGTTCCCTGAATATTTGAATGCTTTCCTTGCTGCTGGACCTCTTCCCATGCTCTCTGTCTTTTTGGATGATTCCCTATGTCGCCTGTTGCTCTGTCATGACACCCCCCATATTTATGCTCCCACATTTTTCTTGACTAGTTCCTGTTTATGTTTTAATTCTCAGTTCAGTAAGTGGAGCAGATGTTTCTCCCCGGCTCCCACCACAAAGTTGACCTATTGTCACCCTTGTCAGTTAATGATGTCATTGTCTATTTAGTTCTCTGTATTTTCCATTGCGTGGGAATTATATGAAGGTAGGAGTATCGTATGCCTTGTGTAGGGCTGTATCTGTAGCATCTAACATGGGGTTGGTATACAATGGAGGCTCAATAAATCCATTTAGAATGAATAGATGGATGAAGCCATGAATGAGTGAACAGAGTAAGTAGATTAATTCTTTCAGCAGTTGAAGAGTTCATTTCTAACCCTTTGCATATAGAACCACTAAGTTCAATTCGGGTCCCTCAAGTGCTTGAAATATTTGACTGATACAGTTGTAGCATCATAATTCCAAAGCTTCAGATCCCTCTTCGTATTACCCACAGCCATGCTTCGGTTCTGACTTTAGGTGCCTGCCATGCTTCCTCCTTAGGATAACTGCACAACATACCACCACACAGACTGGAATGGCCCCCACTCAGAATTTGGTTCAGATGTCAAGACTGATGACACCCCGCCACACACCCAAGAAAGAAAGTATGAAAATATTTCTTAGTCAAATAGTAAATTTTTCTGGGGAGGCAAAGGTGTTCCCCCAAGAATGTTTCTAATGGCTTGAATTTTTTTTCAGCATTTAGGGGGTGGGGCTGGCGTGAGGGCTCCTGTGCATGGCTGAAGTAGGTGACCAGGTTGGAGAAGTCCACATGGCAAAAAAACCCTGTTGGCAGCCTTTAGGAACTCCAGTGGCCTCCACAACCTGATGGTGGCCTCCATCCCACAGCACAGCCAACAAGAAGGCAGGTCCTGAATTCTCTGGCCGCAAGGAAGTGAATTCTGCCAACACCCCATATTAGTGTGGTGATAGATTCTTCCTCATTTAAGCCTTCAGATGAGAACATAGCCAAAACAGTGCCTTGATTAGAGTCTTGGGACATTGAGCAGTGGGCTCAGCTAACCCATCTCCAGACTCCTGAGCTACAAAAGCTGTGAGGTAATAAATACGTGTGTTGTTCTAAGCCGCTACATTTGTGGTAATTTATTATGCAGCGATAGAAGATTAAAATACATTCCAACCAAATAATCTGTCACACAATTTGACCAGTATTGCCTTTTCTGCAGATGTCATGCCACCATCGTGAATCTCTGCCACTAGTTTACTTCCAGAATCACCCAGGTATTCCACTGCTATGGTGGTCTGGTATATCGCGTGAATTCCTAGGCTTCTCCAAGTCTTCAGGGCTGAGCCAGGATCATACAACAAGGTAACTGACACCTTAATAATGCCTCATAATTATTAGGAGCTTTTCATGGCCAATGCTTCCCAGAATATCTTTCATCAATTATCCCATTACATTCTCACAATAAAACTATGAGACGCCTAACATAATTTTCCCCATTGCACAGATAAGGAAATGGAGAGTCATGGACTTTGAGGAACTTGTAAGAAATAATATAGCTAGTTAACCTCAGACCTGGAATTGAAGGCTAGGTCTGCGCTGAGTACACACATTCTTTCCTGTGAGAAGCGTTAGGCAACTGATATACCCTGGTGATGTTACAAGTTTAAAATGTACCTTTTGAAATATTTTTCCCCAAAACCACTTTTATTTAGAATACATCTAAGGCTTCCAACATTCAGACAAATCCACTGCCATGATTAAAGTCCCAAAATCAAGAACATGGCCTCTCATTTCCTTAAACCAAGGGCAGGGTTGTTTTCATCGCGCTACCCTAGGACTTCCAAGCTGTTGCTCTGGACAAATCTGCACGTGTCCACTTGCTTTTGGCCCAGTGACCTGTTCTCGTGACTTTAGGATGTAACATGTCTTGCTTAAAGAAAAATGTGAAGCAGAAGCAAGCAGAAAAATTTTTTTTAGCAAGAATTATTCAAGGAGACTAGCTAGAACCAGAAAATTTGGGGCAGATTCATTTGTTTCAAGCATGTCTAATGCTAATTTACGCCTGGGCTGGATGTTTATCTGTTAAGTAGCATTAGCACAGGACGATAATCTAGAGCTCCTCTTGAGCCCCTAGGAAGTAATACATCTCTTTGTTTACCCATTATATAATTAATTCAGGCCTTAACTGTATTAGGTAAGGGGTGGAGAATTTAAAAATAAAAAGGGTTCAGTAATTCTGGGAACACGCATTTATTACTGTGATAAAAAAAAGCCGCCTCTCCCAGTCTGCACTGCCGGTGTTTCAGTGCCTCTCATCTCCAATAAATCAGAGGCTGGGATCTGGTCCCTCGACTGAGGGCAGTGCCGGAGATGAAATGGATGCTGCAGGCTGCCTAATAAGGCTTCCCGCTCGGCTTCCATTTTTTGACCAGCATCTAGAATGTGTATCGTCCTGTGAAGGGCTATCCTTTCACCGGCCTTAGCCTGACTTCTACCTTAGACTCAAGTAGAATATATGGGTTTTCCCAGTATTCCTGGAAATGAGGCTTGTGAAAGAATTGTGTCATTGCCATCCTAATAAAAGGGGATACTATAAAAATAATAATATTACTATTATCAACTTTCCTTCTGCGCCCCATCTTGTCCTGTTACTCTGCCCTTAGGGTGCTCCAGGTGCTTGGCCTGCAGGTATAAAAACCCCACATGGTCCTAGATTTTGCATCCCGTCCTTTCTCCCCACCCACCACAACTTTTATTCCATGACCGAGTGGGGCAGGAGTAAGAAAACTCTCTCTCTTTGCAAAGGAAAGTGGAGAACATGGCAGACTGCGAGGTGTAATGTGTACTCTAGTCTTCTCCTGCAGGATTAGGCTGAAATTGGGACTCGTCCTGAAAGGACACCTGTGCTTGACTCCTTTTCCTTCCCTGTCCTGCCTCTCCACCTTCCTTCTGATTTTCTCTTGGGAGCACACACCTTCGGTTTATGGCCCGCTTCTTACGCCCACCCCCTACAACCACCACAGATTTTACGTGGAGCATTTACTGTTGTCCAGTCACATTAAATTATTTGATTCTCACAAAAACCCTTTGCAGTAAATCTTTTCCCTGGACCACAGAAGAACACATTAGCCAATTTTCCCAAATAGCTAATAAATGTTGCAGCTCATATTTGAACACAGATTCATGCAACTCTCGGACCTGTTCTCTGAATGTGCAACATATGCCTCTCCATCAAAAACGTCTGTTATTAAGGGTCAATAGTTTATCATAAAATAGTACCCAAGGAACCGATTTACCTGCCAGAGCCTCTGGATTCTCACGGCCCTTTTACTTAGTATGTGCATCTAGGAAAGTTGCTTCTTTTTCCTAAACATTAGTGTCTTCCTTTATAAAAACAGAGAATCTAATATCGGCTCTCCTATTCTCACATTTAAAAAAATTACACAGAATTATATTGATAAAGGTATAAATTGCTTTGGAATTTTAAACTATTAGAGGAAAGGATGTAATCTTTGGATCTGGACTTGATGCTGGATTTAGTAACTAACTTGGAGTGTAGTCTTGGGTTAACAATCATCTCTGGGAGCAACGTCTGCTTCTGTAAAGTGGGGATAATTACGACTGCTTCATGTAGGTGCTAAGATAAGATGGGGTAGACGTTCTGTGCTTTCTACTGTGAAAGTCAGCCCCACCCAGTCTGGCACAGGGTAGTTCCTTGATAAATGGTCCACTGTCCTTTTACACTGTCTATTCTTCAAGTAAGAATATTCTTCAAATACTGCGAAACTGAAGATCCGCGGTATTTTCCATAAGAAGCCAGACAATAAACATATATGGCTTTGCAGGCCACACACTCAGCTCTGCGATTGTGTGCAAGCCACCCTCAACAACGTGTAAATGAATGGGTGTGTCCATGTTGCGATACAACTTGATTTTCAAAAACAGGCGGTAGGATGGATTTGGTCCATAGAACTGTGTCAAACTCTGCCCTGCAGTGATTTGGAAGGATAACCAGGATATGAATTGAGTTTTTTCTGCCTTCAGAGCCTATATATTTTGCACTAATCTCTCACTCTCTTCCTAACGGGTTTTGAGATTAGACAGAAACTCACTATACCCTGCTAGATGGTAGCTTTAAGTTCCCAAGCTGTAAGGAGAGTCCATGGCTTATCAGCTTGCACAATGGCTTCCTTGGGGGCATATCCTTGAATTAGAGGCTTTTATGTGTGGGAAGGAAAACAAGTGCTGCCTCTCTCGGACAGGCCTTGGGTGTCTGAGCCTATTGAATGAGCACATGACGCCAGTAGGCAGATGCCCTCTGATTGCTCCTTGACCTCCCTAGTCTGGGCTACGAACCGTATCGATGTACGGATTTACTCTAAGGGTCTAGAAGGGCTTGTCTCTAAATCACTCTGTGTTTCCCTCCAAGCAGGCAGGAAGCCTGGCTCTACCCAAATGTGAAGAAATGACCTAAAGCAGGACCCAGAGCAAGTAAAGAAGAATCTAGATGTGGCCGATGCCGTCAGTAAAGCCACACTCCACTGGCCTTGAAAAATAGCCCAATTATCTTCCGTTTCAGCATGCAGAAAAATGATGCAGCAATGTGACTTCATACTGCAGACCGCACACCCATCAACACTCCCTATGCGGTCAGCTGTGGCTCTGAATTGGTCTCATCTAAGGGGAAGGAATAGTCAGTTCTATCTGTCACCTGGGGGAAACACAAAGCAGTGGCAGAATAAGACCATTCCCTGCTGTCTCGGCTCTCAGAGGAGAGACAGGTTGGGTTTCCAGTTTAGTGAACATGCTAGCTATCGGAACACTTGAAATAAAGGATAACATAGTGAAGGAAAGAACCCAGCCGTTGATAGTTCATGGGCAGGATTTTGTTAGCTACAAAGGGTGAGAGACAAGGTCCTGGAATTCAAGATCTGGACACCTGGTTTCTGTTTTCATGTTGGACCTTGGGCAATTGTGCAGGGAAGAAGAGTTCTGGACCCAGAGTCAGATGACTTGGTTGAAAGTTCTAGTTCTCACACTTACCAGCTGGGTGGTCCTGGCCAAAGTCACTTCCTGTGGCAGAGAAGGCTCTATTTTTATGTAAGGCCATTCTCTGTTCTTCCTAAGTACACCATTGGGCTATACCGGGCTCCTTGAATTGTTTTGGCCATGTGGCTGAGTCATGATTAATGGGTTGTGGGTGGGAGGAATAAAGGCCACTTGCAGGCACGAATTATCCAAAAAACCCCCAACAAAACCAAACCCCCAAAACAAACCCCCCCTCATTCTCTCTCCCTTTCCTTATTTATAGGCTACATATGTGGGATCCTTCCAGGGACCTGAAAGCCCTTAGGGCTGATAGAGAAGCTGAGTTTCCCTGAGTATAGCAGAGCTACTTTCTACCTCCCTACTCCCCCTACCAGCCTCAGCTTGCCAACTGGTCTTTACATAGGTGGTTTAAACAACTGGGACCTCAGGATTTATCTGTTGCGTAGTGTTAACATCTTAATAAGAACAGCGATGATAGTAACACCCCTTACATTAAGGTAGGCATCAGGCCCCTGTGAACTATCGCTATGACCTCCCAACAGTAACATTACAAGTTCTATTAACGTTCTTACTTCTGAGTAGAAGCTGAGACACACCGAGGTGAGACACCTTGTCTAATCTCACCCAGCCATTGAGGTGGAACTGGGATTTGCATGAAGCCCCGGTCTCCTCTGCCTAGTAAAGGTGGTCTGCCCCATCCCCCGAAATGCTGTCACATGTGTGACACCAGTTCAGATACACAAAGGCACCTAGAGGACTGAAAGCATCATATAAATGCTATTATTTCTGATAGCATTATTATTGATCTTTCGGAGCCTCAATCTCTATAGCTATAACATTTTTTCCAGTTAATCACTATTTTTAACACAGTAACATGAAGCATTTATATGTCCCATGGAGGCAGGTGGTGACAACCTAACAGCCTTGCTGTGTGAGCAGTATTTAGTGCCAATAAATGGAAGAGAGAGCAAGGAGCATGAGAGGTGAGTCTAAGTGGAACGATGCAGCAGAAGAGAAGGCACTTAAGAAGTTTTCTCTTACCATCTTTTCCTCTACTCCCTCCAACTAAGTATTTCCTCTGTCTGTTGTTAAGCATGCAAACACTAGTTACTAGGTGGCATCCTAAGTGGCCCCATCATTTCTCAAGTGGCTGATATAATATCCAGGGTAGGACAGAACTCAGGACCTAAGGAAATGGGCAAAATCAGCTTTTATGGGTTTTTCTTTAGAGAAAAGATAGAAAAATGTTATAGCACAAGCTAATTGATACTCCTTTGCAATTCTGATGTAATTCGCAGTGTAGGCCAGATCTTAAGCCATAAAGAAATTGGAAAAAACTGGTTTTATGGCTTTTCCTTTGGAAAAAGAAAACCTAAGTTATTATACCATATACCAAGAAGTTTAATGCACACTTAGAAGGGAAACATGTATGACAGATTTTTGAGCTACATTTTAGCATGTCTGCTGTCTAAGTTTTAACTCAAACATCACACGCTGTAGGGTTCTGAGCTGTTTCTGACTTGCGTAAATGTTCTGTTTACCTGAAAGAGGGACATCCCATGTAGTGTGGTATTGGAATCACATAACTTCTTATGCACGCGCGATGGGGATCTGCTTGGCACTATAAAAGATCTAGAAACTTTGAGGCTGTGTTCTGCATGACAATAGTTGCTTGGAACTGAAGGGTGCCACACACCTAGACAGGCCGCACACTCTCCGCTTGGCCACAGTCACTGCTGTCTGTCCCTTCTCAGCACGGTAGTGTCGGTTCCCATGTAACCTCTTCCATCTTGATCATTTACCTCCTTCACACTGATGTTCTGCTCCCTGGACTGAATCTGCTGCCTCTGCTTTTAGAGTGCAGCTTTTCTTGGAAAACAGTATTTAGCACAATGAATAAAACTGGACCCTTCTCCTCCCTGTTGTTCTGGAGCACAGAGAAAGAATGTACCACTCACTCTGCCATTAAGGTAAGCTTTCCAGTGTCTGTTCAGGTACTTGTTGTTTAGCATAAAAGTCCTCCCTTACCATTCCTTCTCTATTTGAATATCCTCTGTCATTCCAACTCATCTCTAGTGTCACCTCCTCCTGGAAGTCTTCCATAATCTCAACCACCTCAACAGACTGGGTTGGATTTTCTTGATCTGTTTGCACATAGCACCATCTGCTCATTTCTGTCACAGAAGTTGTCATTGCAATTGTTGATTGACTTGTTTACCTATTCCACTAAAACGTAAACTTGGAAGAATCATCACCCCCTGGGTATGTCACGCTCTGTCCAGTTGCCATGCCTTTGCATGTGCTGTTTCCTCTTCCTACAGTGCCACTGCCTGTCTTCAGCACTCTTCTTGGCCCAAGGAGATACCATGGGTCTTTTAGGGTTTCTCAAGCATTGCTTCGTTTCCCTAACCTGTACCCCCATAGTGCATTTTCAGACATGGTACTTAGCACAGTATGCTCTGCCTCTCACACCATTATGCCAGAAACTCTTGAAGTAAAGAGAAAGTCTTTAGTCTCAATAACTTTAGCATTAAGTGGTATGCCTGGGGCATAATAGAATACCACATATATATATATATACACATATACACACACACATATGGATAAAAGGAAGGGGGGGAGGGAGAGAGGGAGGAATTTCTTTGTGACATAGTAGACGTATCTAAGTTTCTAGTGTTTCCTCTACTTTCTTCTCTTCTGCTCTAAATCCAATTGGGCTGCTGCTCAGTTGCTCATTGAATACCACTGATATGACTTGGCCTGCTTTTCTTCCTCAATTGTCCAGTAATTTATGAAACTATTATGCAGTATTTTATTTGGTCAACCTCTCAATGGATTTTGTTATTGTCTGAGTTTCTCTATCTTGCCTTTGGAAAGGTACTAGGTAAATGTCTATATGTCTATAGTTCTGTGTGTATATATATATCAACCATTACTATATTCTGTTGAGATATATATATATATTCTGTGTATATATATATTCTGTATATATATATACTGTGTATATATATATATATATATAAATATATAAATGGTCTCAGTTCTCACAAAGCTTACAAACTAAATGGGAAATAGGATGTTTGCACAAGTAATGTTACACAGAACCGGTCGGTCTGTTCATTTCAGCAGACATTCACTGCGTATATGGCACATGCTACTGTGTTAGATTAGACTCTACGGGTATAAAGATGAATGAGAAACTGCTGTGATTGGAAACTGCAAAGGAGTCTGACATATAAGTAGTTAATTTCAACCTGTAATAATTCAATATTTTCTGACAAATCTCTGTAGAAGTGAAAATACCTATATGAAACAAACTGTTTTAGAAGAATCCAGGAAAGAGAGAGAGCATATTTGCCCCCCCCCCCCAAAAAAAAAGCCTAAATAGAAAGAAGAAATGTCATCCCAGTAGATGTAGCTGGAACAAAGATGTGTAAGCAGGAGGATACAGGATAGGTTTAGAAAGTGGTGACGACCAGTCTGGAATTTTAAGAGGTGTGGAAATGTAGGTGGGACTAGATTATGGCATGTTAATAAGTTAAGAGTTTTTTGCTTTACAATGAGAAGCAATTTAATGTTTTTGTAGGCAATACCTTGATCAAAATACATTTTAAGTGGTTAATTAAGAGATGGACTACTTCTTGGTATTCCTGCTGGAGGGGTTGGGTACAATTTGGGGGTGGAAAGAGACAAGGGTCTGCTTAAAACCTCCTGTGGTGGAAACTGTTTTCTCCCTTCCTCTCTATTACATTTCATAGCTCTTGAGGGACTGAACTTATATTTCTGCTCTCTGTGTTATCATGTTTCCAATTAAATTGCAAGTCTTTGAAAATAGGGATGTTCTGTTGCATTCCCTACAGCCCTGTTTAAACTGTGTTCTAAATAAATACTGAGTGGATGCAAAAAATTGATAGATGAATAAATGAGTGAAAAAAATGAATCGTTCCGAGAGAGGAATTAGATACCCTATACCATGAGTGAGTGTCCTTAGCAGCTGTTCAGATCTCGAGTCTCCTGAAGAGAGCTCACACCGCCATGCAAATCTTGACTGTTACTTTCTAAATGTGCCAACTTGTGTCCGTTGTTCTATTTCCCAAGCCTCTAATTATTTTTCCTGCTGAAATGGGGCTAATAATAATTCTTACTATCTCTCAGTGGTAGTGTGAAGATGAAAAGGAACACTGTATATAAAGCACTTAGCTTGTTAACCTGCACAAAGTGAAAACTCATTCAAAGGTGTGGCTTAATATGTTTTCAATAGCCTGCTGGTGATAGGGCTAGAAATGGACTCTTCCTCTTCTCCACCCTTTATTTAGTCTCTCATGCATTTCGTATTAAGCCCGTTATTGGGCACTGAAGGCCCAGAGTGAAAGAGGTCCAGTCCATCACTCTCATAGGACTCACCACATAATGGAGAACCTTGGAAAGTATATGGGCATTTACAGTATAATGGGGCAGGTGCTGATAAAGGGGGATGCACTTTTTGGAGGATGCATTTGGAGGATGCACTTTTTGAGCAGGTAGGGCGAATTCAGGAACTATGAGAAATTCAGTTTCCTGGAGCTTCAAGGGCAAGGAGGCTGGAGAAGTGAGTTAAGTCAAGCCATGATAGACTCGTCAGCTTTGCAAACTTTGAGAAGGGCATCCTAAATTCTCTGCTGCGCACCACTTCAACCCCAGATATTACTTAGGGCTAGCTCTTTGTTCCCTTTCTGCCTCTGCCAAGTAAGCCATGCCTTAGGAAGTACAGGGGGTTCTCCGAGAACCATGGCTGCATGGCAGCCTGTCCTTTGCTGGAATCCAGGCTGCCTCTTTGGGCTTGCCATTCAGCCAGAGAAAGGATCCCGCTGGGGCTGACTTGAGTCAGCTTGCAAAACGCATTCCGCACACCTGTGTTCTCTGAGAGCCGACTAAGAAGTCCTTCGCTGGTGGTGTTAAAAATCAATATCTGTCAGTCCGTTTGAATATGGGAGGGCTGGGGCTGGATGTGCAACGGCAAGTTGGACGGAGCACAAGAATCAGAGGCACCCCCAGGATTCCCTGAGCATAGAGAGTCTTTAAAAATTAAAGTTCTGTCTTTCTTTTCTCTTCAAGGTTTCATTTTTGTTCCCTGAACAAAACCTTGCTCTCTGTTATTAAGGACAGGAAAGACAGCGTTGCATTGCTGTGTTTCGTGGTCCACCCTTTTACCCCCTAAGGTGTCACGGTGTAACCAGTTTGGCACTACAGGGCCCTTCACTTCATGCTTTCCTCCTTTGGAGTACTTCCTGGGGGGAAATTTTTTTTCAGAGCAAGAGAAGTAAGCAGAACATGATTTTTCGGGGATGGGGCGGGAGAGAATAAGAAGTTACTTCACCAGACTCGCCTTCTCAGCCTGCTGGAAAGAGATGAAAAATGAAGTCCAAATTGGGATATAGACACTCCAATGCTTTTCTTGAGAAATGGCCATTGTCTTCTGGTTGGTCACACTGAGTCAGCTCTGGCCACATTAGTTGTATTTGCCAAGTGACATTTATTTTCAGATGGATATTGTCATTAGCCACCCAGCTTCAGTATTTTAAGACGTGACTGAAATAAGGTTGGGCGAACAAAGGCTAAGGTTTTTCATCCTGGATTATCTAAAACCATGAGTACAACCTGTGCTGGGAGCCCATCTGGCTGAAACGCACCAAAAGTAAAGTGTGTCTTCCAAGATGGTAGCTAGTCAATCTGATAAGGGTGACTGATGTATTTATTTGGTACTTGACCTGTGCCAGGGACTTTACCTACGCAAGGTTATTTAGTTCTCACTACCATCCATGTGGCTGTATTCCTCTTTTATGGGATGAAAAAGATGGCTCAGAGAGGCCAGTCATCTGTCAGTAATCACAAGCCAGTATGTGGGAGCTGGACTTAAATCTGGATTTATTGGTTCCTCTATCTTTTTTGCAGGGCATGCCCATGTCCTTTCTTCCCTCTTTCATCTCTCAAGGTGCGTCTCTCTCTCTCCCCCTCCCTCTCTCCCTCCCTCCCTCCCTTCCTCTGTGTCTCTGTCTTCTTAGCATCAAGGGCCTTTCTTTTGATTCTGTAACTCATTTCCTGAGCCTATTTTGTCTATGGATCACTTCTTTACCTCTGTGACTTTTTAAACAAACTTTCTCTCTTATAGTTCGAGTCTTGACTCTGAATTCTTTCTTAGCCGGAACTCAAGTACTGAGGTTGCTGAATCAAGGTCTAACAACTGGTACCATTTTGCCGCCAACACATGAGCAACAGGTGGAGAATTCAGTTTGCATTCTCATCAGTACCTTCCTGGGACTGATGACCTTCTCCGTCATGTATCTATAGGAGAGGAAATTTTGGAATCTGTAGAGAAGTGGCGACACATGGGTAGCCTGCTAAGGGGATCATTGCCATGCAGAGACATCAGGCTGATCTCTGCTTACATTGTTCTAGTTCTGACAGACATTTCTGGAATGAGTCCAGGTTCAGATAAATAAACTAGTAATTTCTCCTCAGTGCTAAGATGCTAGAGGAAGATCCTGGAATCCAACAGCAACTTGAGACAGTTGAAACTTAGATTTTGATTATAAGAATGGGTTTTGGGGCATAGTCAGATTTAGACTCCATCTCCACATAAGTATTTTCTTTTTAAAAAATTTTGTTTTGTATTTTTCCCATTGCCATTTATCCCACTTATATCCCCCTTCAATCACCACACTGTTGTCCATGTCCATGAGTCCTTTTTCCTTTTTGCTCAGTCTCTCCACCCCCTAACGCCCCTACCCATAGCTGTCATCCTGCTCTCTAGCTATGAGTTTTGCTAGTTCAGTTTGCTTATTAGATTCCACATATGAGTGAAATCATATGGTATTTGCCTTTCCCTGACTGGCTTATTTCACTTAGCATAATGTTCTCCAGGTCCACCCATGCTGTTCCAAAGGGTAAAAATTTCTCCTTTTTTTATGGCTGAGTAGTATTGCATTGTGTAAATGTCCCATAGTTGTTTTTTCCACTCAGCTACGGATGGACACTTGGGCTGCTTCCCTATCTTGGTGATTGTAAATAATGCTGCAGTGAACATATGGGTGCTTATGTTCTTTCGAATTAGTGTTTTGGGTTCCTTCAGATATATTCCCAGAAGAGGGATCACCGGGTCAAAACGCAGTTCCATTTTTAATTTTTGAGGTGTTTCCATACTGCTTTCCGTGGTGGCTTCACCAGTCTGCATTCCCACCAACAGTGCAAAAGGCATCCAAAATTTATGAAGAACTTATAAGACCCAACAACAACAAAAAACTAAACAATCAATTAAAAAAAAATGGATAAAGGACCTGAATAGACACTTCTCCAAAAAGGACATCCAGATGGCCAACAGACATATGAAAAAAATACTCAATGTCACTTATCGTCAGAGAAATGCAAATTAAAACCACAATAAAGTAATTCCTCATGCTGGTCAGAATGGCTATCACCAACAAATCAGCAAACAACAAGTACTGGCGAGGGACCCTTTTCTGTAAGCATTTTCTTGATCTGTTTTCCTGGGTAAGTTACTGCATATCTCTCTGAGTCTCAGATTTCTTGTTTATAAAATACTGATACAAGGTTACTTCCCTCTCAGTTATTTTGAAAATTTAATGTGATAATTAATGTAGGAGCTTGGCACACAATCGGCTATTTGTATAGTAACTACTACTATGAACTTGAAATCAGAACATTTGAGCTCTGTTTTATTTGCTTAGTTCCATAATTTTTATAGGCCTAATCTAATGTAAAACCAATGCAAAAAAACCCTCAAAGGACAAAACAAAACAATAAATAAAAACAACTTCATAAAAGGAGTTTGAATTAGTTCCCAACCTTTTCACTACCAAGAATTCCTTATTTTAATTGTCACCTACTACTTGAACTGCATTTATTAATACTTAATTTGTTTTCTTATTATTAATTAATCAGACATTATATATGTATGTGTGTATATGTGTGTGTATATATGTGTATATATGTATACACACACACACACATATACATATGCATGCAGCCCAAATGATAAGTATTAAGCCCACTACAGGAAGACAGAAGAGAGACAAAGCAGTAGTAAATCTTATTAATGTGTCCATGTTTTCATTACCAAATTAGGCCTTGTTTTGTGGAAATATTCAATTTTCAATGGCTTTTTTTGTATATCTACAATAACTTTGAATACCCAATGATTCATCCTTGGATCCCAGGAGATCTCAGCAGTCCGGGTTTGGCATTAATAGCCTTGTGGGTGGTCCCTTCAGCTATATGAGGTCTTCAAAACCCTGGGCCTGTCCTTAAATATTAAGGTGGTTTCCCCGATTTTCTACTTTCTAATTTCTGCTTAACTGATTCATCATCGGTAGCATTTGCCACCCCGCCCCTTTTTGATAATAGGACTTTTTAGCACAAGGGTGTCACTCTGGAACCTCGCCCCTCAAGGTAAGGCCTGCGGGCCAGCACCATCAGTTCTGCCGGTCGCTTGTTAGACCTGCGAACTGTTAGGCCCCCCACCAGGCTGACTAAACTTGAACCTGTACTTTAACAAGGTCTCCGAGTGGTTTGCATATATGTTGAGTTTGAGAAGCCCTGGATTAGAATCCAGATTAGAACTGAGCGGGGAACAATTCCCTCACAAATCCAGATTCCTAATCTCTTGCCTCGCACAAGCCATTTGACTTCTGTGAGCCTCAGTAAACTAAGGGTAAAAGTGCTGCGCGTCTTACCTAGAAGTTCTGCTGTTAGTTTCAAGAAAACGATCAGTTATAAAATATTTCATAAGCTTGTTAACTGAGTGACATATTGCTTCATAATTATCAAGTAACATTTTCTTCCTAAGAATCAGAGTGAAAAACAGGCCTTAAAAATTGTTTTTAAAATGCCGAAAATACATCAAAATCATGTCACCATGCCCCTGCCTTTCCCTTGGGTTTTGTAAATATCTCCCTGTCAGTTGTATCCAGATTGAATTAGAGCTGTCTGTTTACCTGTCTGCCTCCTCTTGAGATTTGTCGATTCCTTGACATCGTTGGTATGGAGACCTCACCCCTGCTCTCCCTCCTTCCTTCTCTGTGCTCCTCCCCCTCTTCCCAGTGCCTAGAGCAGTGCTGGCTGGCCCTCTATATGGGCTCAGTGAATGAGCAAATAGATACAATACTACTTGACAGCCTCTCTCTGAAAAACAAAATGCAGCCAGTGCATGGGTACCTGCACCACCTGTTTAATAGGGTTGTTAAGAGAATCAAATGAGACTGGGCATGCGGTGGCCCTATGTGAGCTGTAAAACACTGGATAAAATGAGAGAGTGTTATTAGGCATATGTAGTCTGGCAGGGTCTTACAGATGGCAGTCACCTGTCGTTAGGAAAACTGTCTCCAGCCAAAGCCAAACGGTAGTGACTTCAGAGGCCCTTGAGGCGATGAATTATTAGCTGTTGCCTCTGCTCCATCCTTAGCCAATTTTCATTTGCCACCTGGGTTGTGTTTGTACTGTTGTACCTGGGGAGCTCGGCCACCTTGTTATACTTGTTTTCAGGAGCTGTGGGTGTCCTTCGGGGGTGCTGCATTTGGTTGGCAAGGGCTCGTCCTGTGCCATGTGCTTGCTGTGTTTACAGGCTATGTTGCTTCATTAGGGAGACCCACTCAGACTGTTTTCCTAGAAAACAATGAGGGCCACACTGGGATAACATAGTTGAATAGACATTTATCTTCTTACAGAGCAAATCAATGAGTAATTTTCTGGTTTGAATGCTATATTTTACACCATCTGGGGAAATGCTGTCAAGCATGTCCTGTTCCAAGGTAGCTTTATAAAAGAGATTGTAAAAATATATATTATTTAAGATTTCTAGAATATTCTTTTTTTTTTTTTTTGCTTAAACATTTCCAGGGAGTAGGTGCTCCCCACACCCTGATCCTGATGGGCAGCCCTCTTAGAAGTGGGCCATGTGCTGATGGCAGGCGTGCGTGCCACTCTCTGGATGCCGTGAAATAGAACGGCAGGCAGGCTTTTTCCTACTCAGATCCCAAACCCAAGCTCTCTCCTGTACTGCATATCAAAGGCAAGGTGGGGAAGACATTTCGGCCATCCGTCACTGTCCTGCTGCCCAAAGCAAGGCAGAACAGTGGGTCAGGGGCCACGCGTGCCCAGTGCCTTGTGTCGTGGAGTAGTCCAGGGGGCCTGATGGCCTTTCGGCAGCCGAGTCACTTCAGTTTGTGAGCTGAGAGGTCTTACGCTTCAGTGTCTTTTTACATTTTCAACTTTGATTCCAGCATCCTAAAGCTGGATTATTTCAGTCAACTTCATCAGTGTACAGACAAAAAAAAAAAGAAAGAAAAAAAAGGCTCAGAGAAGTCACACAGCTAGTATGGACAGAAGTGGGATGACATCTTCTACTGGTGAATTGGCCCCGTTGTCTTCATTCAGAAATAGCAGGGTTGATGGAGGCTGGAGGGCACATTTATTTTTGTTGATAGAACCAAAGTTTGAGGCTAATTTGTAGCTGTGGGTCCTTGGAAGAGCTTAGATATTTTTGAAGACCTCTAATCTGAATTATTCGCATCCATTAGATGATGGTACCAGTGGTATCTATTACAGGAATCTGTATTAAACTGGTATTTGTCAACTCTTGGTAAAGTGCAGGAACATTGTAGAGTTGTAGAGACTCCGGACAGACCCTTCCTTCCATTCTGATGTGTTAGAATTTTCAGATGTACAAGTAATGCCTGGTTGTTCATTATGTATTACAAAGCACCCAGATGTTATGCAAAATGCAAGCTTGGAGATACGACCACCTCACATTAAAACTGAGGTTTTCTTACGTTGAGTATAGCTATTAACACTGATTTTAGAAAATTTTTGAGACTGTTTTCAAAGAAAGGTTCAGTTGAAGAACAGCAGCCCCTTCTGACTGGGTCAACTGTGAATAATATTGGGACAGGCCCTCGTTTATTCCCCAGGGACAAAAGGATCATTCATAGAATTCCACAGGAATGTCTTCTTTGTGACATATTCACGTTGACAGTAGCTTGACCTTGTGGCTACGGGTCTAAACACCAAGGAAGGCAGTCCTGTGCTAAGAAAACCAGTGTCATCCTACCTCCGTGGCCCGTGGACAGAACTTGCTAAAGCCATTGGATTTGTAAGTGATCTGATGATTTCTGGATACTTCCTGGAGTTTAAAGACTCTCTCAGAGCAGTTTTCACATTCAGCTGTAGGTGGCGATGTTGCACCAAGAACCTCCTCCGCAGAGGCTGGGGCAACCGGAGGAGCATCCAGCTGTGGCCTGCTGAGGCTCAACTCTGTGAATCCTTTTTAAGTACCTCCGGTTGGTCATAACCCAGCAGTTCTCCTCCTGGGCCCCCTGCCTACCCATCATTCTCCACCTCTGCAAGCCGGGAAGGAGGCTCTGTCTCCCCTACCTCCTCCCTCCTCTTTACAGTAGTCTGTGATTAATGGCAGCGCCAGTGAACAAGTGAGAGGGAGAAGGTGCTTGTGTAATGGAACAGCAGACAGATTAAATGCAAGCGGGTGCCAAACCTCTTTAGCGAGAGAGAGCATCCTTGCAAATTTGTTTTCCCTTTCCTTCCACAGCGGCCCCCTCCTCAGAGCGCAGGCAGGCGCAGCGACTTCATTAATCAAGGCGCTTTTCAGGGGTTGATGAATTTTAACAGCAAATTGTCACTTACAATCCTTTGCTGTCTCATGTATCCCAGAGCACTGGTTATTTCTTCCTCACCAATTAGTCAAGGCAGCCACAAAAGCCACCCTGGAGTTTATTAGCAGAAAACAGGTCTTCTTTTTCCCAGGGACAAGCTTTCTCTGTTATTTCGAATGTGAAGAATACCTTTGCTTTAGTTTTTTGGTTTTGAGACACACCTGTGTTGCTTCTTATCTCCCTCTCTTTCTAAGAAGATAATGCAACAGACTTTTCCCAAATCTTTCTACATTTCGTGGCCATAAGGATTGGAGCACCTTGAAATTTATCAACAATGTTTCTGAAACCTGTCTGCATATTAATATTATTTAGAGCACTTTTCAGAAAACACATCAACAGCAAACTATCGTGGAATTTGTGGAGGGGTGGCCCTGGCATGGAGTTTTAAAAATGTCCTCATGTAATTCATACACTCGATTGACAATTGCTTTAAAAGTTCCTTGCTCACCTGGAGTTGGTATGTTCATTTATAAAACGAGGGACTTAGGTCAATGATTTTTATATTGAGAGCATAATCCTCTTTAATTTCCAAATGAAGTATCTTGAGGAGCCACCCTGGCTGAACCAATAATGTGTTTGTGGAGTTTCAAAGCTGCCTGTGTGTCCCTTTCCCCAAGACAGAACAGCTTTTGTGGCCAAATATTTGCATAACGCATTTCTTTTGTTCTTCTGTTCATTCATTCATTCATTCCGAAAAACCTCTATAGAACATATTCCTCTGAGCCAGATTAAATCTCTGTCGTCATGGATTTCAAAAATCAACAAACACACGAATTACATTTCATTACAGTTATGGTAAGCACTGAAGGAAAACATGCAGGGTGCCCCAAGAGCATCTGATGGGGAGACTGGATCTAGCTTGTGGGTCCCAGAGGGCTTCCCCAGGAAGTGACATTTAGAAGGAGGCCTGAGAGTTGACAGGAATTAGCCTGGTGGAAGGTGGGATGGGGAGAGGAAGTGGGTTACAGGGGAGGAATAATTTGTGCAAAAAGGCCAGCAGGGAGGGAGTTATTGTAGGTATTGCAAGGAAGCCTAGGGGGAGAAGGTGGAGCTTGAGGCCAAGAGGGAGAAAGGTACCAGATTTATGTGGGGCTTTGTAGGTCATTTTGGGGACTTTATTTGAAAGTTAACAGAGGCTATTGTATAATTTTAAGAAGAAGAGTTAAATGCTTAAACTAGTGCTTTTATAAAGGTTATTTTCAGCAGGGTTGTCCAAGCTTTTGGTGTCTCTGGGCCACAGTGAAATAAGAAGAGTTGTCTTGGGCCGTATATTAAATACACAAACACTAACAAAAACTGATAAGCAAAAAAAAAATGGTTTTAAGTAAGTTTGCCATTTTGTATTGGGCTGCATTCATAGCTATCCTGGCCCGCATGTGGCCTTCAGGCCAAGGGGTGTACACCCCTGCTTTAGGGGAATTCCAGAACGGCAAAGTAAGAGCGTCAAAACCCCATTCCTTCATAAAAGCAACAGTGGCAAGGATTGACAAAATCAACTTTTTCAGAAACAAAGGCTTAAAACATTTGAGAACTGTCTATTTAAGAAAAACGGTTGAAGCTCAGTAGAAGAATGAGCTTGTGGTGTTTTGACATGCCCTATTCCAGTCTGCCACTCTCCAGCTCTCCAATACTTGTGAGCACTAGCAGCCTTGAAAGTACGGTAGCTATGAAATTCAGATGCCCGACAGCCACTGGAGGGGGCAGAAGGGTTTGGAGCCTTTCAAAGCCCTCTCCCCAGAGCATTGTCACTGTTTGACCTACATGGCAGCTTCCTGGAAAAACCCCATTAACAGGGCTTGTTTTCATTTGATCTGACTCAGAGATCACTCAGTAGGAAAAGCCCTTTTCCCAGGGCATTGGCTGACAATCATTGGCAATTGTTTAACATCACAAATATCTAAGGCAGTGCTGCCAGGTAAGGCAAACAAGAGACTGGCCAAAATATTTAAAGGAGAGTCTGGGGACTGAAATATTTACAGGGGCCTTTGAAAAGCTCTGCTGTGTTCTGGGGATTTATAAGGCCATGCACATATGCAGGGCTATTTATGTACAAAAACAAACAAAACAAAACAAAACAAAAAAACCCTAAGAAGGCCCTAATTTTTCACCTCTGGCTGACCTTGAAGGAATGTGCAAACAGACAGTAAAGGCTAAGGCGCTTGCAAACTTTGGGAGTCTTGAAGATGTGCCTTGGCACATACACAGAACCCTAGAGCTAAGGGTGGGGGACTTGTTATCTCAAGGAATTTAATAAAATCTGTGTCTAATCATTAGCTAACCACTGAGCTAACCAAGCAGATACTTGAATCCGCGGTCAGACATAACAAGGAATGCAGAATTTGCAGAATTAGATCAAGAAATTCATTAAACAAAACAATGGCGGCAGCAGCAGCAACAACATAAGGCAATGACCTAAAAACCCTGCAGGGGCTTGGGGTGCTGGTTTCCAGAGCTGCCACAGTATATTACTTACAATGACCAGTTTTAAACAAAAAAATTTAGAACACATGCAAAGAAACAGAAAAGTGTGGTCTGCACATGGAGAAAAAGCAGTCAAATAGAAACTGCCGCTGAAAAAGTCCAGAAGTTAGCATTACCACAGACTTTAAATGAATTATTATGAATATATGTTCAATGAACCAAAGGAAGCCATGTTTAAAAAAAGTGTGAGGACAATGTCTCTCCAAGTCAGGACTCACTAAACTGAGAAACAATGAAAAAGAACCAAATGGAAATTCTGGAGTTGAAAGTATAATGAAGTAAAAAAAAAAAAAATCACTAAAGGGTTTCGATAGCAGATTTGACCTGGTAGAAGAAAAAAATCAATGAACCTAAAGATAGGTCAATTGAGAGTACACATCCTAAAGCTCAAAGAGAAATGTGAATATGAACGAACCAAGCAGAACCCTAGCGACCTGCAGAACATACCATCACACACACGAACGTGTGTATAATAGTAACCTAAGAGGGGGAGAAGGAAGACGTAGAGGTGGGCAGGAAAAATATTTGAATAATGCACAGAAATTTCCTAAGTTTGATGGAAAAAAACAATTTACACATTCAAGAAATTCACGATCTCCAAGTAGGCTACACTCAAAGAGTTCCACTCCTAGACACATCATATTCAAATTGCTAAAAGCCAAAGACAAGGAAAGAATCTGAAGCAGCAAGAGAAAAATTTATCACAATTGAAGGATCTTTGATAAGATTAACAGCTGGCCCCTCATCAGTAGAATGATATATTCAAGGTGCTAAAAGAAAAAAATCCTACCATAAATTTATATCCAGGAAAACTATCCTCTAGAAATCAATGTGAAATGAAAAGTGAAGGCATTCCCAGGTAAACAAAAAATGAGAGAATCTCATGTCAGCAGATCTATTCTGTAAGAAATACAAAAGAGAATACTTTAGGCTAAAATGAAAAGACATTAAGGAGTGATTCAAATCCACATAAAGAATTACAGTATACTGATAATGGTGAGTACAGTGGTAAATATAAATGACAATATAACAGTGTTTTCTGTTTTAAAATCTTTTACATTTAATTTAAAAATAACTTAATAAAGCAATAACTGATATAGCAGCAATATTTATTAAAACACAAAAAAGGCAATAATGAAGGAATGAGGAATAAAAAGCACATAAGACATATAGAGAATAATTAGTAAAATACCAGAAATAAATACTAAATGATCAGTAATTACATGAAATAAAAATAGAGTAGACACACCAACAAAAAAGGCAAAGATTAAAAGATGAATTTAAAATAAATTATTCAGCTGTATGTTTTCTACAGGAGACACGTTTTAAATTCAAAGACACAAATAGGTTGAACATAAAATGATGGAAAAAGATATGTCATCACAGTAACCAAAAGAAATTGAATGGCAATAATCACACAAGACAAAATAAATATATGACAAAAGCTGTAATTAGAGACAAAGAAGGATATTTCATAATAGCAAAAGGGTCACTCCATTAGAAAAAAAACATACATATTATAAACATATATGTGCCTATCAACAGAGCCCCAAAATACATAAGGCCAAATTTGACAGACTTGAAAAGAAAAACAAAAGTTGGCTTTTTGAAAAGATCAACAAAGCTGACAAAAACATTAGCTAAACTAACCAAGAAAAATGAGGAAATAATAACTAGAGAGGAATGTTTATAATCAGTGAAAATGCATACAAGGGTTGCTACAAAAAAAATGGAGCAACTATGGGCTGATGTCATCAATTTGAAGAGTTTTGAGTGGTTACTATTGAACTAGTATCAGGTAAAGTTGAATTTTAGAAGGAAAAGGGGACACAGGGTTATTTACCCCAGTGATTACTATACTAGAGTGTTTGGACCCTTCGGAACCTGGAAATGCAGAGAGGGTCTATTGTGATCTATTTTCTTTTGTTTAAACAATTTTGTTGTATTAAGTTTCTCTTCCACAATATAAAACAGCCACAACATCAACAAGCCTGTATTTGTTGAAACCACTGATATAGCATAAAGCTATAAATAAATGAAATGCATGCCCATTTTCATTTCCTCCCCGATCATAGAAAAATATATAAATATATAGAGATACGTGGGAGTTCATTCTTTTCAAAGAATAGCATCATGTTTTACATGTTGCTTTGCAACTTGATTTTCCATGTCCTGAACATCCTTCCACATGAATGACTAGAACTCTAAAGCATTATTTCAAGTAGCCGCATACTTTTTATGGTACCACAATTTACTGAACCATTTATTTATTCATGTTCAGCTTCTTCTCAGTTTTTCACTTTTCAAACAATGATAAAAACTTAATACTTGACTTGACAACTCTACTTTTATATCAATAAGGTAGAGTCTTAAACTGGTATTTCTATATCTATTTAAATTTAAGTGGACATTGACACCTACTTTACAAAGAGGTTGTAGGAATTCATTTACATATCAGCAATATTTATAAGAATAGCTATTTCTCTGTGTCCTCAAATGTGGTATTCTGTTTCACTTTAAGTGTGAAAATCTAATTTTATTATTGCTTTGTTTTATTCTGATGACTCATAGTTTAATGTATTCTTACATGTTTATTTTCAATTGAAGCTTTTTTCTTTTTGAATTTCAAATTTATATTTCATTTTCATTTCTCCATTGATTTGTCTGACTTCTGATTAATTTGGAGGACTTCATCACATATTATGGAATGATAATTATTTCTCTGTTATATAAGTTGCAGATTTTTCTCTAGCCTAATGTACGAGTATGTGAATATAACTTTTTCTTATTTTTATACACACACTCAGTTATTTTGCTATTATATCTATACTTTTCCTTTATAACATTTGAATTTTTGTGTTCTGAAAAATTTAGCAAGAAATAAAACCCTGTAGCTTATCAGAATCTCTCATTTTGAGAGTTACACACCTAATTTTGATGAATAAAGACTTATAAAGTGAGATAATTGCTTAATAAATGGAGTTTTCATCTTTCAAAATATGGATATTATGGTGTCTTCCACAAAAGCTGTTCTTAGCTGTAAAGTGTTTAAAAATTTCTGGTCTAAAGCAAATGATTTGTTTTATTGGAGAAGCAAAAATGCAGAATAGTGCAATGGCTTGTCTCTGCTGTTGAAATGAGCAAATTTAATGAATCTGTGAAAATATCTGAAAATACATTTAATGAGAACTAGATGAAACTGGCTATAAATACCTTCCCAATGACTTCTGCCTGGCTACCTGCTTCTCTCCACATTCCACTTTCCACCTTACAAAGGAGAGCTGGCCCAAAAACTGGCAGTGGGGAGGGCTGACCCTCATAGGTCTCCAAGGGCATGCCTGATAAGATTTCTCTTAATCTACACTGATTCTTTACTGTTATCACTATGATAGCGTAGTCCCGGGATTACACAATGGTATCACAATGAAGAGGGAGAGAATAAAATGGATTAATAAAATACCTTGAAAGCACCTGCAAGATTTCTGGCAACAGAGACGAGAGTGTTATTGGGATGGTCCAGAAAGAGGAGAGACACTTACGAATAGTAGATGTCAAGCGGCAGTGACAACCTGCACATCCGAGTCCTTAAGGAACCTGGCACTCAGCTATGAAGGTATGCATTAGCAGCACAGCAGTAATGATAAACAGAACGTATTGGAAACTTTATTGCTCACATTTGACAGGGTACATTACTATGAGAGAATCAATAGGTCCTAGCCCCCTTGCCTGATACCTGAAGGTTTAAATCAAGCTTCTTAGATCCCTCACCTACAAATTACAAGTGTACAGACAGCTCTGCACGTCCCAGTGGAACAGTCTAAACTTGAGCATAATGAAAAAATCAGTAGGTACTTTTTTAAAACATTTTTTATTGATGTTCAAGTACAGTTGTTTCCATTTTCTCCCCTGCCCCCACCCCCAAGTCCAACCATCCCCACTTCCTACCCTTGATCCTACCCACCTTTTTGGTTTTGTCCATGTATCCTTTAGAGATGTTCCTCAAAACACTCCCCTCTTTTCCCCAGTTATCCCCCTCTCATCTCCCCTCTGGTTACTGTCAGTTTGTTCTTAATTTCAATGTCTCTGGTTATATTTTTCTTGCTTGATTGTTTTGTTGATTAGGTTCCATTTATAGGTGAGATCATATGATTTGTCTGTGGGAAGACATCAGAGGGTTTTGAGAAGAAAATGACCTGATTTATATTTTATTTTTTCAAATTATAAGAGCAAGTTTACTTAAAAAGTGATAGTAGAAGTGAGCCAGCTGATCTGTGTTGGCTCAGGAATCAAGCTGCAGGATCTAAGCACCTCAAATATCAGTCCAACACCAATGACTGGTCTCAGAAGTACCTGGAGCCTTCACAAAATATCACCCAGTTATGAGTTACTTCCCTGTAGCACATCTGTCCCTTGACATGATCTACTGGATGCACTCATATAATCGTCATGGACTCCACTTCCAAAAGTGGTCCATGGTGTTCAGTGTTTTTCATGATGAGAGTGGTCCATTTCATTTACTCTACTTAATTGAAGTTGCTGTGGTTGTTTTGTCAAAATCCAAATCAGTTATGATGAGGAGGAAATATAATCTGGTGATACAGTTTTTTCCCCCACTAAACATTACATGTCTCTCAAATCTGTCCTGACCTCACCTCACTCTCTCTTCAAAGCCTCCAAGAATCTCTGTTTTGGAGTTTCCAGTCCCTGTCTCCCATAGGTCACTACAATAGCCTCCAAGGGTGTGCTCCTGATCTTCTGTTCCATCCCCTTGTTACTTTGTCCTAAGTGCTGCCAGGTCAACATTTCTAAAATGTAAAGCTCATCATGCTTAAAATATTTCAAGAATTTCCCAGGCACCCCTTTTTATACAGTTTGAGCTCTTTGGGGTGGCATTCTGTAATAGGGAGTCTGACACCATTTTTTGATGTTTGTCTACTAACACCTTTTAAGCCTTATGCCTTCCTTTTGCCTTCTGCTCACATGTGGGCAAATTTATAAGAAAGCTTGGGTGCTCCTGTAACTGAACAGCAAATGGTGTCCTGCTGCCTGCTACCACTCTGGAGGCAAAATTCTGAAGGCAAAGTTTTAGTGATAGAGGAAAGGAGTCTTTATTCAAAAGCTACACAACTTTGGAATAATAGCTTTCCACAGGCGTTAGTCACTTACAGTTTTAAGCACTTAATTAAGCCTATCAATTAAGGCTAAAATCTTTAACACCTGAGTTCTCCTATCTTTCCCTCTGTTAGTTTTTAATTATCTTATTTCTACAGGATCAGTTAATAAACAAACAACATAAGATACGAAAGCTACACAATTTTAGAAGAACAGCAGGCTTCAGCCTCAGAGCTCGTCCCCTGTAGAACATCCAAAGAAGAGCAACCCTGCCACCCTCTGCCAGGCCAGCCCCATCCTAGGCTGCACCTGGAGATTCTTTTCCTATCCAAAATCCATCCAAAATACCATCCTTTGGGAAATGCAGGCTGCTGCCGCAGGATTATCCAGGCATCCTTGAGGAAGAGAGCCCAAGAGCCAGTCTCTGCCCTCTTTTTATTTAAAATCTTCTGGCCCATAATTCCACACACTCTGTAGGCATTCAGCTTCTCAGCCAATCGCATCTTAGACTGTTTACCATGGCCTCAGGCAACCTCCTCCCACGTCCCCTCCCTTCTCCTCCCCAGTGATCTGATCAGATCTCTGTATCACTCCCTCCTTCAGTGCTGTGCGATTCAATCCATCTAAGTCTCTGTATCTTAACTAAAATAAAAACCCCAAGCCCGTCTCCTTTCCATAGTCTCTCCAGTCAGTTTTGGACCAGCTCAGGAAGTCTTTCTGGTTCTTCCCCAAAGTTTTATTATGTAAACAATAAACATTTTCAATATCCACTTGGTGTGGGTGTGGCGTCATCAGTCTTGATATCTGAACCAGATTTTGGTTGGAGGTGCACCCTCTTTATCAGTGTGGCCACAACATGGATCAGGCTTTCTACCTGTTGCTTACCTACTTCTCATTCTCTTTCTCAAGACCGACTTCTGTGTTCTCATCAACCAGCAAAAACTTACTGAGGACCTACTTTAATCCATGTACTTTCTAGGCTTTTGGGAAATGGTAGAAAACAACACAAATAAGGTCCTTGTTCTTAGACATTATATTCTAGTGCAGTGAAACAAACAATAAGTAAACAAATTAATGAGTGAATTTATTTGGTGATAATGGCTAAAAAGAAAGAAAAAAACGGATAATATGACAGTCTGGGTGAAGAGGAATACACTGGATTGTTAGAGAAGGTTTCATTGAGAAGGTGGTATGTGACTTAGCGAGAAGTTCTCAGCCATGCAAATATTTGGGATAAAGTCATTCCAGGCAAGGAGAGTGACAAGTATAAAGTCCTTGTGTTGGGGGAGAAAGACCTTGTGTTTTAGAAATGGAATAAAGGTTATTGATACTGAGCATAGTGAAAAGGGGGAAGAAAAGCAAGAGGTAAGGGCTGGAGAGATAGGCAAGGGCTAGATCACAGGGCTATGATCTTGTAGGTCATATCAAGGAAGATAAGTTTTGTTCTAAGTTCAGTGAAGAGCCAATGAAGGGTTAAGCGTGATCTGATATGCTTCCCCCAAAATAATCTTGGCTGCCAGGAGGAGAATGAATTGCACTGGGCAAGAGTGGAAACAGAATGATTAGCGTGCTAAGGAAAATAATTCAGATGGAGTGGTTATGGTGATGGAGCCTTGGACAACAGTGGTAGCACTCATGGGGGAAGATCTTGAAGTGGATGGACTTGAGTATATGTATTCAGGAAGGAGAATAAAGGTTTACTGTTTAATTTACTCAGGGTGGCAAGCACTCATTCTTTGGGCATATGGAACATTATACAGTTCATGAACACCATATAGTTCATGAACACTCTATGATTCACCCTTGACGGTGCCCTGTAAATGTCACACTCCCTGCTGAGAAACCGTTTACGTTGGGCTCACGCAGAATCCTGTGAATACCATTATCAGATCTCTTATCAGAACATACTGTAATTGTTGTTTCTCTCCCAAAGTAGGAAGTTAAGTCAGTGTGGAACACCGTGCTTGACAGTGTCAGCGTGTCATAAGTCTGTCGAAGGAGTAGGTGAGAGCCTGCCTTGTGAGACACCGAGGTGAAGGGGGATGAGTGTCCCCTTGAGCCTTGCGACAGTCCTAGCATTTGAGGAGCACTGCCACAGGTCAGGGACTCATCTGAGGATTTCTTTTAGTTCCTTCAGGAACTCTCAAGAAGAATGATCAGGACATCTTAAATGGTAATGATCTGGAAAATGGAAAGGGGCTCACAAATTGGAAAATGAAAATAGTAACCTCAGATGTTACAAAATTAGCTTAAAAGGCAAGCTAACTGGAGGGAGGAAAGCAAGTCATCCCAAGAGAAAAGATTAAATTCACCTGAGTAAGGTCAAGTCCTATTATCTAATACATTCGTCTTACAGGCTTTTTTTTTTTTTTTTAATTTCCAAAAATTACTTTTTAAGGCCTGATTGATGTCCTATTATTTCAAGGTATATTTCATACTGTAAGAGCCCCACAAGAAAAATAATACAGTAGTGGAAATTTTTTATAAAAATGGGATTTCTGATTCAGGTCTTGTCTCTATCTTGCTCTGTTGAGAAAGTAGGTCTTGGGGACTCAATCTCATCACCATACATTAAAGAGAAATGACAGTATAATAGGGGCCTCTGCACTCTTCCCAATTCTACTATTTCATAAGTTCTATGGCATTTATCGGTTTAGGATTTGTCTTGCTGGTTTGGTGATACTGTGATAGGGAGCAGAGAACCAGAATTCCACTTAAAAATACATAAGATGTTGGTGGAGGTTTGCTAAGTAGAGAGAAATGAAGTGGGAATCCAGGTGAGAACACAGGCACTGTGAGATGTGCCTGCTGGACCGCCTCTGTGCTTTGCATGGATGTGCTACCTTGAGTTTCTGGTTGACACTTCCACCTGTACAAAGTGCTTCCACGTCTAGTATTTAGTGTATTTTTAAAACATTTGGCTCCTGTGCAAAGCTGGTGCTGTCAGTCCTATTTTAGAGGTGAGTACACTGAGTCTAAATCCATATATTTTATGAAGCTAGATAACTTCCATGGAACAGAACCAAGGCTTGGACCTAGCTCTTCTGGCTCCTAGTCTAGAGTGCTTTCCCTAGCTCCAGAAAATCTCTATGGCTAAGATTTCACATGTAATATGGTATAAGATTCCTGAACAGTCCTATGATGTAGGTATTAATAGCTCCCATTGTCAAAAGAGAAAAGTAAAAATCTGAGAAGTCAGGTAACTTGCCCAAGATCTTAGAAATATGAAGCAATTGAATTGAGGTTACAGTCAAGATCTAATTCTCAAGACCACCATAAAGGACTGTCTTTCCAACTACTGAGAGAAGAAATAAGTGCCAGATTCAATTAGGGAATCATAAATAACACTAAGTAGATGGTCAGGAGGGAGAGCAGAGTGGAAATTGTGAGGTAAATTATAAACTCATGGTTCTTCACGAGATGGTTGGGATGAGGCCATGGGGGCATACGTTTGATGTGGAATCCCATGAACTTAACTCTGCATGTCTATAGAACAGAGATATCTAAGTCTAATGTAGTACTGCATAAAAGTCATGGCTGAGACATGGGATCCACAGTATTTTATCTTTAGAGAATGCATCATTCCTCCCAGGAAAAGTCTGCAGGTATGTATGGTTATGAAATGTGATATTGTTCCCCAGTCTAAGGTTTTTATATCCTGCTGTCTTATCGTTAATCATCTATCACATTCTCATGAATAACCTAGGAACTCTATTCCTTAATTATGTAGATTTTGGGGTTATGTCTCATTTCCCCCTTTTGCTATGTACCAAGGTACCATTTTGAAATTAATTGCAAGTGATTTACTAAGTTCATTCATTAAGTTCTGTAAGACTCAGGATCATCGGCAGACACGTGGCTTCTAAATTCTGTGCAACTTAGCCTTTACATACCCAAGGCTACCTATTCTTTATGAGCACTAGCACCTTTGTTTAGAAGGTTTATTATTCCAAAATGTCTGAACTGCTATTCTTTTCCTGTTGAGAATGCGCCTTTAAATAAAATGGTTTGGAGACAGCTTTTAAGTGTTAGTAACCATTCCTTTCTGGAGGATGGCAAGGCACTCCTTTACCTTTTTATGCTTTTATTCCTTCTTTAGCCTCACCGGTCATGTAGTCTTTTTTTGTTGCCTTCCTAGACCATTTGCCTTCCCTTTAGTTTCTAAAGGATTCAGGTTATGGAGTCATTTTTCTTGTATACTTACTAACCTCTCTTACTGCATCTCAGAATATCATAGAACAAAAACAACAACGAAAAAGCATTGCACAGAGGGGAAAATAATTCTCTAGTTTTGCTTTTGGGTTAGATTTATGCATATATTTTTTTACCTGAAGAGGTGTAAATGATATTGATTAAGCAAATGGTATATACTGTGAATGAACTGTAGATAAACTGAAGAGTACTTATAGTAGCTTTTTTTCTTCCTTGAAATGAAAAATCTAAAGGAAAATATGAGTCACATGTATGCAGCTTAAACATTCCTTACCTAGTGGACTTTGGGGAGAATTATAGGCTGTGGAGTCACAGTTACCTGGATTTAAATCATGGATTGCTCAAAAATCTCTATTACCTTGAACAAATTTCTTCTGTACATCTCAGTTTCTTCCTTATCATGTTGACCGCAAAGACTTGCAGTGAGGATAAATGAAATACGTATGTGAAAACGTCAACTAGCATAGTCTTTATAAAGGACTTTTGATGTTTCCTGTTTGACTGTTAAGCATCTAACCCTTGCCTATTAGCTACCTGATTTCTCTTCATGGGGACATTCTCTTAATGTGCTTTCTTAGTGGGAGGGGACATCCTTGTCCCTGCCTCCTCCTGAAGACTTACTCTGCGGAAATGGTGGGAAGTTTTATCTTTCTTCTACATATTCTGTCAGGCAATGAGTGAGGGATGTAGGCTTGGTCAAACAGTCTCTTGTCTAGAGGACATTAAACATTAAGTTAGTGAAGTGGATGGGGAAAATGTTTGGGGTTTAGATTAATCACAGAGGTGGCAGTGCTCTATCAAACTCTTTCTGTGTTGACTACAGTAGAGTATCTTAATCTAGAAAAAATCAGCATTACAGAGATTTCCCATGGAATTTAAGTGTCTTCCAATAGCTTGGATTAGATGGAGTGTAGCATGACAGCTAAGAGAGGGGAAAGGAGAGGTGGAGGGATTGAGTAAAAAGGAAAAAGGACTCATGGACATGGACAAGAGTGTGGTGATTGCTGGGGGGAGGGGAGTATAAGGGGATTAAATAGTAATGGGAAAAATACAATACAGATTTTTAAAAAAAGTCAAGTTTAGAATTGGTACAACGGACTTGTATAGGAAGCAGTGCCTCCAATACCTTGGTAAGTTACTTAACTTCTATTTATCTTTGGAAGGGAAATAATAATATAGGCCATGTTGATGTTGTGAAATTCAAGTCAGAAAACAGGGCTGAGTGTCTCTGCAGGAACAGAACGTGACCTAACACTTCTTTTGGTATAAACGTGAGGATCTGAGAGCTGAGAGGAGCAATAGTTTTCCTTGTGCAGTTTAAGAGGCTTATCGAACATGGCAAACCTAAAACTAAGGAGTTTACCTGAAATAAAGGAAATAAGTAGTTGCTTTTTGACCTTGCATGTGAGGAATATAAGGGCTGTCCAGAAAGCATCCAGCCACGTACTCTGAAAAATAGAGACATTAGCTGGAGAAGATAGAAGATACAAGAAACGTTGTAGAAGGAGTAAGAGAATGATGATATATTTCCCCAGACAAGTATGAATGACAGATGCAGCTAAATAAAAGCTAGCTTTTGGATTTTGATGACGCCAATTAATACTATACGGTTAGCTTGTGTAATTTTAATATTTCTTTTTCTGCCTGGATGAAGGAACTCCATAGCTTTTTCCCAGTGCCTTAGCCTCCCCCTCCAAGCCTACCTCGGTGCTTTATTTCTACTGGGAATTCCTCACTAGATGTATTTTGCATACTAATTATTGCCATGGTCTGTTCCCTTTCATCACTAAATCTGTTTATCAGTGAAATACCACATTTACACCAAATTAGAACAAAACAACAACTAAAGGATTCCCACCTGGTTTTCTTCCCTGGAATGAAGAATGACACTAATGAGATATTTTTCAAAGGTAACAATGAACTGAAAAAAAATCTGCTCTGGGTCTCTCCAGGCACAATGTAGCTCTCCATCCTGAGAAGAGTGACACTCCGTGTTGTGTAGACGGTGGAGTCTGAGATTGTAACTGTTGAACAGTTTAGGGATATTAAAAGCTTCTGAGAAGATTCCATTTTGCAGCTCCCAAATGTAAGTTAGTGGGAGATGGTAAATGAAATCTTTCAGGGTGGCAGAGTTGTGCCATGGACTATGGTGACTTTAGCAGTATGCATCTGTTTAGGAAGAGTCACTTTCATCTTCAATCTCATACACACGTGCAAAAGTAAATGTGTATTCCTGTGGTTGTCAGCAATCACGAATACAGCCTATACCTGTGGACAGCCCCCAGGAGTTAGCTGCAGGTGTGTGATGCACACACACACACTGATTATGTAGGTAGGGGAATATGTGCTTTTGTGTGTGTGTGTGAGAAGATTTGTAGCTTCTATTAGATGCTCAAAGAGCTGTCACCCATATTCTTCCTTGTTCTTCCACGTAATAAGATATGGAAATTCAAGTCAATGGTAGTTGATATAATGAATGGGATAACCTTGAATAAACTCTAAATATTTTACTCATGTGATGCTTGAACTATTCTTGATGGTATACTTCACAGTTGATTGGCAGCCACCATGTCTGCGCACCATGTATGAGAATTGCTGCTCTAGGGAGCTACACAGATTCAGAGAAGCACAGACTTTCAGAGTTGGGTCTCAGAGTTTATTTAGAACAAATAGTTTTCAAATTTATTTTCTGTAAAAAATGCAGTGCAACCCCATTCTCAAAAGAGTACTCTGCAGAAATCCCAACACATAAAATGCATACACACACAAAAGAAACTGCTTTGATCGAAGTTGTCTTTGACCTTGAATTGTTGCAGTTCAGCCTCCTTCTCACTTTACTCTCAGCACAAGGATAGACACACCCAAAGTTTTATTTCCTTCATAATCAGTTATTTTTTATTCTCTGTTGTGATTATTTCAAAGTACTGTTAGACTTTTCAAAGGATGCATTATGTCATGTAGCTTCTTATGAGTTAGAAAATCAAGGTCTTCGTTGACTCCCTGTTAAGTTTGCTCACATTAATCCGAATGCTTTCAGTGTTGATCTTGGAGTTGGATTTGACATGGAATCTTGGCTCTGCCATTTATTAGCTATGTGATCTTAGGCAAGTCTCAGAACTGCTTTATGCTTCAGTTTCTTTATCTGGGAATTAGTGGATAAAAATCAAAGTAGATACATTGATAATGCTAATAATTCCAATAATAATAATAATAATAATAATAACAACAACAATAAATAGTAATGTAAATACATACCTGCAGTCTTGCTGTTAGGTTTAAATGAAAGAGTGTTTATTTTGGTCATTTTCTTAATGATCAAAATTCATTTTTGATCATTTTGCCTCTGACTGAAAAGACATTAAATATAAATATAGTTTTTAAATTTTAATGGAAAATTATTATAATTTTGATCCAAATCCAAGGCAATTTTCAAAGATAGAAAAACCATATGAATTGCATCGTGTAAAGATGTTTATGTAAGTAGTAAATGAGTACTTGAAATTAAAATAATATGATTTATATGTAAATTTTAATGTAACAATAGTTTAATTACTCACTGAAGGATTAAGGGAAAGGTAGATAATGGCTATAAAAGAAGATTCAAAGCATTGTTCCTTAGAAATATGTTGTCTTTATTTTTATTTAGTTACAGTTCATGTTTATTGAGAGATAATTGACATCTAGCAGTGTAAGATATTAAAGTATACATTGTGGTGATTTATATGTGTGTGCATGTGTATATACATGCATGTGTATATATATACATGTGTGTCTCCCAGACATGAGCCCACTTCAGACATCAGTTCTGAAGTAGGCTCCTGCCTGGGAGACATGCCTTCTCTGATGGCATATATATACATACATGTATACACACATGTATGCATGCATGTGCTTATATACACACATACACATACATAGTGAAAGGATTCCCCCATCTAGTTAATTAACACATCCATCACTTTACACAGTATTTCTCTTTTTTTTGTGGGGGTGAGAACATGTAAGTTCTCTTAGTTATACAAGTCAGTATTATCAACTATAGTCACCATGTTTTATGTTATATCCTCAGATGTTATTCGTCTTATAGATGAAAGTTTATATCCTTTACCAACCTCTCTCTACATTCCCCTACCCCCAGGCCCTCACAACCATTTTTCTCCTCTGTTTCTATGAGTTTGACTTTTAAAAGTTTACATTCCACATATAAGTGATTCTATACGTTATTTGTCTTTCTCTGTCTGGCTTATTTCACTTAGTAAAATGTCCTTTAAGTTCCATCTATGTTGTCAGAAATTGCAGGATTTCCTTTTTTCTTGCAGCAGGGTAATATTCCATTGTACATATATGCCACATATTCTTTATCCATTCATCCGTTCACAGACACCTAAGTTGTTGCCGTATTTTGGCTGTTGTGAATAATGCTTCAGTGAACACGTGGGTGTAGATGTATTTATGATGCTCTGTTCCTTATGTCCTATTTGGAAACACACACACACAGGATGGGGGAAAAGGAGGTTTACAGTCGTGAGTACGTGAAACAGTTTTTTCTTGTATTATTATTTAATTAATGTATTATTTTTCACAGGAACCACTGTAAACCTACTTTTGCCACACCCTGTATATCCAAGTTCATTATTTTAAAACAATTTTCTTCAAAAAAATTTTAGCTGTTTTTGGCTTATGGTTGTCTTGTCCTCAAACTACACTTAATACATTTATAGCAAAGGAAAGAACTCCTTCATTCCTAAATAAAAGTGACAGACATGGTGCTTTGGAACACTTGGGAACAAAACATGCAAAGCAAATGGAAAAACCCCAGACAGTACTGCCTTGTCATCACGCTTGCTTGGCATCTATACACAAAACAAAACCATTTAAGTTCATTGAAAGTGTAACTCATTCAGATTTATTCTTTACGATATTCTCTAGCTGGAAACTTTGGTGTCAAGTAAATTGGTGAATATGTCTTTGCCTGAAGCCATAATGTTGAAATATTACCTTCCATACTGTATTTATTTAATGTGTTTGGGAAGAAAAAATTATCATACTGAAAACAAGAGAGTTAGTGTCCAAAAAGCACTATTACTTTTCGAGATGGTGCTTATTCTTTAACCGAAAAGTCATTATGTGTGGTTAAGTCTGTACTTTGCATAGTTCTAGACACCAGGGCAGGAAATTAACAAATCTCATTGTCTCTGTTCTTTCAGCAGTGAACATATCCTCTTTCATTTTGTGTATGTCTTCATCTCTAAATACTACATTTAAAACTTCAACTTCATAGAAAACTCTAAAAGGGCCTACAATTTCTATGAATCACAAAACAATATTAATATCTCAAAACCATGCAAAATGATGTCTCTCCTTCATCTCTGCAAAAACTCAAGCTGACTTCAAATTTGCATCTAGGCTTTTTCCCCCTAAGAATATTGAAATAGTTTGTTGGCACGTCGTGTTGTTTTCCAGCATTCCTGTGAGATATAGTGATAAATATGTACTCTTTCAGATGAAGCAAACTAGCAATACAAAATGAGCTGTCCGTATTTACGAAAGCTGGGTTCCAACAACGTCTGTATTCCTTGGTTTCCTCACTTATGCTTCTCTGAGAGTGAGCACACTGAACCCAGACAGTAGACATTCAAATGGTATTTTCCCCACTGGTATTCCCAGCCTCAGAAGTTAAAATTGCTAGAAGCATCTGTTTGATAAGCTCCCATTAGAAACTTACAATTTATTGCTCATTCTACAGTCTAGTCTTAGTGTGTTCACAGATTCACGTAAGCTAATATCCACACTTAAGGGCCCCTCATTTTTACCAACGCTATACAGTTGCGGGTACAATTATCTGTAGTACTGGCTCATTCCTGTTGTTGTATTGGAGATGATGGATGAAGAAGTCCAAATGAGCCGGGGAATTATCATTTGAAACACACTGTAGCAGCAATAAACATATGCTTTGTAGACTTCACCTTTGGGGAGCATAGTTGACTCATAAGGCCCCCAGCTATGCACTCTGAAATCCACTAATGGGTTTTGACATGAATTCTATGGGCTTCCTCCAGCCAGTGACTGAGGACATCGGTTCTGAAGCAGGCTCGTGCCTGGGAGACATGCCTTCCCTGATGGCAAACTTTTCTTGGACTGTAGGCAAGACTAGAATGCTTCTACCCATTGTTCCTTTTCTCTCTTCTTCACTTTGAGGCAGATTTCTCTCCCGGTGTGATGACTCTCCCAGTCTAGTGTCAAAGAAAAAATAAATACAGACTTAGGTAAGAAGAGCCTTATTGAAAAAGACTTTTATTTAGGGGAGGGAACCATTGAAAATTTCTAATCACAAGAGTTCCATGCTCAGGCAGAAAAGGGCTTTTCTTTCATAGGGATGATTAAGTACATCTAGAAACAACCAGGTGTGGGCAAGTGGGATGAGTGAGTGGCGTGATTAGAAAATTAATCAGGGAATATTTTCCTCTGAGGTCATTTGATTCTTGAAGGGCTTTCTAGATAGGTGTTTTTCTGTGTTCCAATTCTCAAGGGCAAGCCAAAGTTCAAGGACATGGAGAGTGTAAAGAGGCCTGACTCAAGTTTGGTTAAATTAAGTTAATGGGCATTTTATCCAGTTGGACGGTGGTTTCTGAGACACAAAGTGGGAATTTCTAGTCTGTGTCATAAATAAACAAGCATTTTATCTGTCATGCTTCTCTAAGTCAAGGGTGGTTCTTTGCAGTAAGCTATTTCGTGGAACACAAAATAGGGGGAGAGGTTCTTAACCATCACTTTTTTTCCAAGAGCATGGGGCCCAGGTGAAGTTCAGCATTGTCTTTTGGCTTCCTCCCCATTCTGTCTCACAGACTTTTCCCCAAATAAAACTTCTTGCACCCTTAATCCTTTCTTGTTGTCTGCTTCTTGGAGAACCTTTACTAACATATGTTTCTTATATGTCTTTCTTTGCCTTTCCCACTAGCTTAATGCTCTTTATGCCAGAGGTTCTCAAATTTTATTATGCATAGAAATGATATATAGAGCTTGCTACAGTGCAGACTCCTTAGGTCCAGTACCAAAAGATTTCATAGATCTTGGGGGGAGCTAGAAATTAAGCATTTGGGTGAGTTAATTATGAGAGGTCTTCCTAATTGACTCTCATGGCTGTGAGAGGTCAAACCACACATTGAATAGCACTGATTAAGTCAGTCTGTGCAATATAGGAGAGATTTATATTACTGTAGGAATAGATACTTGTATGTTAATAAAACTTTACAGTAATTTTTGTGTCTCATAGGAACGTCTGTCTGATACATTTCCTTGACTGTGGCTATTTGAGCTTTGCTGCTACTAGTAGAATAGCATCATATTTTGGAACCTGGGCTCTGGACTTTGATTGCCTGGGTTTTAATTTTAGTCCATGCTTTCTAACTTTGTAACTGTGGGAAAAATTGCTTAACCTGTCTGTAAAACACCTACCTCAAGGAATTTTTATGAGGATGTTCCAGAACAAAAGGAGGTTCATTTGCCCATGCAGATCAAAGCCCAGTAAGCCCTGGCTGGTGTGGTTCAGTGGATTGAGCATTGGCCTGTGAACCAAAGGGTCACAGGTTCTATTCCCAGTCAGGATATGTCCCTGGGTTGCGGGGCAGGTCCCTGGTTGGGGACATGTGAGAGACATCAACCACACATTGATGTTTCTTTCTTTCTTTTTGCCTCCCTTCCCGTCTCTCTAAAAATAAATAAATAAAGGCTTTAAATAAATTTTTAAAAACCCCAATAAAACATGAACAGGAGTTTGCAGCAAAGAAAGTAAAGGTTTGTTTAAGGAAATGGCGCAAAATCCAGAGTCGCCTTATTGGTCTAAGACTGGGCACCCTGGATGGCTTCTAGAGAATTGGTTATATAGGGGGGAAATCATTAATTATGGTGCCTAACAGCATTAGAGTCATGGTCAGGGTAATGGTCTCTACTGATTAGTCAGTGCTAGGGTAGGGGGTCATTGGTCATTGCATTTGGTCCTGATGTCAGCTATGGCATCACTTTGCCTGGTTTCACTAATTTTCTGAACCTGGAGCTGAAACACAACTGAGGCCTAGATGTTATCTCTAGTTTGACCAAAACTCTGTCTCTGGGGTCGACAAAGCCTTTGTTCTCTGAGGCTTTGTTCTTAAGAGTATTTGATGCTACCAGAACCTCATTATGCTGAGGGCTTAGTGATTAAGGGAGTGGTCAGACGAGGGAGAGGGAGATGAGTAAGTCAGGGCATTGGATGAGGCCAGTTTGAATCAAAAGGAAGGAAAGGAGAAAAGGTCATATTCAAGAAAGAAAGGTTCTGCCCGGTCACAACTGTAGACATTTTATCTTAGACATCAAAGAGCCGAGGACTTAGTTTGCCTTATTTTTTTTTAAGAAAATTAATAGTGTTTTAGCATTATGCTCCAGCTTACATCTGAAAGGGCAGAAAAAAATTTTTGTTTCTACCCTTCTAGGTTCTTGGCTGATCTAATAATCAAATTGACATAAGACAAAAAAACAGGAGGAAAATCAGGTTCAATTTTGTACATATGGAAGCCCCATAAAAATATGAGACTCAAAAGACAGCTAGGTAATTGAGGTTTCTATAACTTTCTGAGCTTAAGAAAAGGATAGGAGTCTGGGGATTCAGGGGACAGGAAGGCCATTCATGGGAAGACACAGGAGTTGTTTCAGAAACAAAGGTCACCCTGCAATGCAGATAAGTTCCTAGGTAAAAAGTTATCTCTGGTAATAGCTCTATTCCTGGTACAGGCCCCCCTTCCAATGTAATTTTCGGCAATTAAGGGGGAGGCAAAGAGCTTTCCTTGAATCTGCTGGTTTTTGATTGTCTTTAGCTCAAAATAATCTGTATGTCAAATGCATATTTTAGGGTGATGAATTCCATTCCCTTTCACATTAACGCATAAAACTGACAAAAAATAGCACTTAATTTTTGTTTCTTTGCTGTAAGAATGTTATTGAAAATAGAGGCCATTATTCAACACAAAAACATGAGACTCCAAGGGAGAAATCTGACTCAGGAAATCTCAGGAGAGCTAAAAAGAGGAAACAAGTAAGCAGACCATCTGCTTTGTTTGAAGGGTAGATTTGTTTTTGACCTATGGATTTTGTAATTAGCCATGTCTTATTCATTTTTTTTTGCTATAAGCCTTAAAATTAAATTTATAAATCTTTTCTACTTACAAATGCACTTTCTTTCCTTTGTTTTTCAGGACTTTCTATTTCAGGAGGCTCTTACCTATAAAAGGTGTTCTTGTGTGTTTCTTCCATGAAAATTCCTTTCGATGCAGCTCTGTCAGTACTGTGGCTAAAATACGACACTCTATAAGTGGGTTTGAGTTTGCTGTGTTCTAATATGGGAGGAGTTTTATCACTGAAATGTTTCTTAGACCTATGTTAATCCTAAGATAAACTGTACAGATAATTCCCTGACCTCGGAGGATATTTTGGTACTGTAATGCTGTAAATGAAGAATCACTCATTCTATACTCTAAAAATTTGTATTATGATTAGATTAGTTCATGATGGTGTGGAATTTAATAGTTATATGCCAAATTTAATGAGTTTATTGTGTAAAAATATTTCACTTTTTGGGGGGTTAGGTAAATCCATTAGATGCTAATTCAAGAAATCCAAGTATTCAGATTAAGATATAAGTCCCAGCAGGAAGATGCAATGAGCCATCCACTTAGCACAGAATCGGGAAGGCTATTAACTAAGAGACAAAAACATTAAATCTAGAAGAGGCAGTCCTAGGATGACTCAGCCATTCCAGAAGTAATGACCTGCGTCCGGAAGTTCTACACTCACCCCATTTTATTTAGATGGCTCCTCGACAAAAGGCCACAACTTCAAGGTGACAGATCTAAAATAATAGACCTATCAAGGAGTTTATTTTCATGTCTTGTTTGGTCCTTCTGCTTCTGCATTCCTGTATTTTATTCTCTGCACAACAACAGCCAGCGAGTTTACATCCACTGTCTGCTCAAAATATCCATTACATCCTTACATCACTTAAAATAAAATTCAAATCCCTACTATGGGCAGCCTCTTGTTTCCTTGATACTTATTTCTCCTCTCTCAATTGTGATCTCTCAGAGGAAAGCATATAAATCTACAAACTTCCATAAAATGTTAGGTAATTGACATCTGATAATTTTATGTTAACTAAAGTTTTAATTTTGTAAAAAGGATAATGGGTAATGTTTACTCCTAGAAAGTCCTCCTCTATTAGAATCATCTTTCTTGAAGTATAAATTCACCCCAGAGGTGACCATACAACCCAGTGTGACTGTATTGTTTTAGCTTTGCCTTTACTGATATTCTTAAGCATTAAGGGAGTGCCCCATGACTACTGTACATCATTCCATTTAAATTTCATTAGATAAATGGGTAATATTTTACTCTGAGGATGACTTCCTGATTAAGCTGATATCTTGTGAGATCCTTGCTCATTATAGGAGTGACCATCAGTAACTTCCAAAGGTCATTCTATTTTAATCTCATTGAAGGAAGAGTTGTGAGAAGTTGTAATCATTTTTTCACCTGATTTACTAATTTGGAAAGTATTAAAGAGGCTTATAAAATAGAGTGGTCACAGCTACATGCTTAATTAGCATTCTAAATGACAAGGATGAACTCCTTGAAAGTCAAATTGAAGGGGAGAAGTGAACATACACAATGTAAAAAAATAGCGCTTCTCTCTTTTTAATCTTGATGTGATTTTTATCTTACAGACATTATGTTTTTCCCCAGCATTAAGATTTTGACAAGGTCAGTTCCCCCAGTTTCCCACTATCCCCTCTCATAGGTTTCAACAATTTGAATTCAAAGAGAGATAGGCTGATGTCTCTATTCCTTCATTTGCATGCATGCCCTGGACACCACATGCAAACTCGAGTATGCCTTCTTCTCTATACTTCTAGTGCTGCATTTTCACCATTTCTTTTCTCACCCCTGCCAAAAAAAGTTTTCTATATTATGGGGCACTCCCTTACTTTGGATTTATATTATCATCTTTCTCAAAAGAATATCAGGACTTCTGTAGGGGACATTATAGCTACATTCTTCAGGAGGAAGAAGGAGCCTGAAATTAAAACCAACTGTATTTAGGAGTTTTCAGCTTTTCTATTTTTATCAGTCACATTATATAAAAGGGAATAAATGACACTTTAATTATGCTCTCAGATGATACTAGTGTTGCAAACTACAGGAAAGAGAGGAATGACACCATAGGGACTCACAAGGTTTAGCCACCTGGATGGGTAGAACAAGGAGAACAAAAATCACACCAGAAAACGCTCCAAGTAATTTAAATCTACCCTGTGCTTATGTGCGTATGTATATATGTGGTTTTCTGTGTGTACCTGTTCTGTTACACTATTTAAATTTGAACACATAGAATTTCATGGAGAAAAAGCAAGCCAGGACTTGCCATAATAATCTAGGGTACTTACTCCTTCCTTTCTGCAGTGGTTTGCCTTGGGATTGGCCTGTATCCAATAAGAAGTTCCATTTTCTTATTTATAAAATGAGGAGATCACATAAAATTTATGAGCTCTCTGGTCTTTAAAATGACATTAATAAATACTTGAGTCATAGTTTTTATGGCAAGTAGGGTATAGAACATGCAGCCATTTGAGAATAACTCAAGAATTAGCTGAATTTGCTCTGCTGATACTCTTATCCTTCAAATGAGTACCCTTATGACTTCCACATAACAACCAACTTTTTATCGGAAACTGTACTTCTTCAGGCTCACTCCACACAGGTGACTTCAGCCAAAAGGCTCACATATATTTGGCCTCAAGATACCTATGGGGTAGAGGGCATTCTTGTGCATTATTTGGGGGAAAGAATGAGCACCAAAGTCAATGTCCACAAACTGACCTAAGGATGATCTACCTAGTTGTAGAAAGTTGAGCCGAACCCTGGGGAAATTTGACCATTATACATGTAGGAAGTAGGAAGTACCAAGATGCTAATTACTTGAAACTGATGAGAGTCAAGTGTTTAGGAAAAGTAAGCGGAGTTTCTAGGACAGTAAGTTCACTGATAGACTGATTCACCTGCCCCAGGAGAATCAGTATTTGCATCTCCCTTTTAGTCAGAGCCTGATGAGGTTAGGACAGACCAGACCACAAACAAGTGGCTAGGGTTGCAGTCCCAAGCCTGCAGGTCCAAACAGCAACGTCATGGGCAGTCATTCCTTCCCCTCACTCTCCTTCCCCTGAGTTTCAGCTTCCACGTCTATAAAAAGGAAGAAGTTAGTCTACCTTCGTAGTGAGCTCTGGTCTCCTGGGGCCTGTGTTGTTATAGGAAGGGACCCTTGAATCCTTATGTGAATGAAGATGTTTGAGGTTTTGCCATTGGGTGGATAGGAGAATTACAGTGCCTTTAATGGATGTAGGACAGTTAAGGAGAGTAATGAGTTTCAGGGTTCAGAGTGGTAGAGAAAGTAGTACTACTCAGTTGGGAAAAATACTTGAGTTTTTATACTTCGTCATTTACCAGTTATTTGCATAGTGTTGTATTTGAACCACTATTTTCTCAACTGCTACATGAGAATTTTACTATTAGGATCGTTATAAAGATGGGATTGAAAAGTAGCCATAGACATTTAGGGGTTACATCCCAGGCATGTAGTGTCTGGCTAGTAGTGTCTACTAGTGCAGGAGTAAAGGAAGAAGATGCATAAGGAAAGGCCATTACAGTGGATGCTGGAAAGATCGCTGGTGACTTTCAGGTATTCATTTGTGTTGGTTGTTTCATGCTTCCAAATCTTAGCTGACTTCAATTCAAGGTTATGCATGAAGGCATTCCCTTTTCTTTAAATTAATAGACTTTATTTTTTGAGCAAATAGTTTCCCTATAACCCTTCAACCCTCCTCCCAATTTCTCCTATTACTAACATCTTGCCTTACACAGTGTTAATTTATTAAAATAATTTAGATCTCAAGAAAGTGAACAGTGAGAATAGGTAGGAAGAATAGACTGCTCTTTAAGGTTATCGGTAGTAATTAGAAGAACCAAGAGGAAATGGTAACCAAATATATAGAATAGCAGGCCAAACTGATTTTTTGTTACTGGTAGTGTATGTTTTGACTTTTCCACCTTTTAAACGTTTTGGTTATGGGTTAGGGGATTTATAAGTCTGTTTGAAATCTGAAGAGAAGTAGGCAGGGAATGGGGCCAGGAGAAAGAAGGAAGAGAAAACAAGAAAATGAGAAAAAAAAGTTGAAAGAGTAAGAGAAGTTGATACTAGATTTATGGGGGAAGAATATTCCTTGAAACTGAACAGAAATGTTTGGAATACTTTCTCTGAGATTGGCGGGAAGGAGGAGGGTTATAGTAAAAATGAAGAGTTGTATAGGTGGGGGGTGAGTAGGAGAGTGGAAAGTGTTTAATTTGGTGGGCCTTGATTTTTGGTGCAGTGTGGCCGAGGAGGGGAGGCTGTGGAGAGCTGGGTGTGGTTAGACGGGAAGTGCTTGGCTTCTGAGGAAGCACTTGATGGAGATACGCTGGCTGGGTTATATTGCATTAGAAGGCAGGGGGGTGAGTGGTTCTGATCTACCAGAAAATAAAATCCAGCTGAGCTGTGCATGCAGATAGGGACTTGCCTGCCAATGGGTACACAGGGCTTTTCAAGAGAAATAGTTTGAGTTTTTCCATTTTGTTCCTACATGACATGTAGGAAAGCCTACTCAGAAAGGGCTACCCATTTCCGCTAGTGCAGGGACTGACAGGTGATTACGGCTGCCTCCTAGGAGCTGGAGGAGCCTCGGCATCTGTCCGTCAGGGCTGGGAGGGATCATCAGGATTGCGGACTGGGCAGGTCTCCAGGTCTGTTGCTCTCCTTAGGTACTATTTTGTATCTTTCACAGGCTGAGAGGATCCAGAAAGGAATCCGACATATTCAAGCTTCTCTTTTCATGTTTTTTGCCTTTTCCTACAAGTAGACTCTTGTTAACTCTCTGTGGGTTGAGTCCATCATCTCAGGAATTACTGCTTCATTCAATCCCTTCACATAATATCACCTGAGTAGCCCATACGGAGGTTGCCTGACTCTTAAGAGACCAACCCAGGAACTAAACCTAAGACTATTGCCCCAGTTTACAAAGGGTTTTGGAATAGCAATCTCTCTGTTCCCATTTTCTTCCCATACCTCTGAATATTGCTATAGAATCCCCTGTCTGTGAACAATAGAAAGAGTGGTGGAGAAATATGTTCTGATTGTCTTATTAGTCTGTGATATTTTCCAAAGCATATATAAAATAGGGAGCTGTGGTGATGGTGATAATGATCACGATGATGATACATAACTGCTATTGGCTACATATTATGTGCGAGGCACATCTTCATTTAATACCCATAACAGCAACACGCTTAAATATTCTGGGGTGCCTCTGTTCTCCTTTCCATTTTACACATTAGAAAACTAATTTGATTCAAAGAAGTTAGTCAAATTTTCCAATATCACACCTTCTTATTTTCTCAATCTGGGGTGATTCTCATCTGAGATTGGCAAAGGGGAGTTTATTGGTTCACATTTCTGAAATACCTATCAGTCCTGTCTACAGCCCAGGATGGATTCGGAAGCTTAACTAATGCAATCAGAAAATACTTTCTCTGTGTATCTTGGTTTAATGTCCTCTGTGTTAGCTTCATTTTAATGCTGACTTTCCCAGTGTGTGGTCAGTAATGGCCAGTTTGGCTCTAAGGTAACATTGTACTTCCAGCACGTGATCATGGGAAAATACAACACCCTAATCTTTGTAGCTTCAGAAAAAGCCTTGGGAAGGGCCTTGATTGGCCAGTTTTAGTCATGTGCCCATCCATGATCTGATCGCTGTGACACAAGTAGTGTAGTACTTTGATTTAGTGGGTTGTGGGTACCTACCCTCTCTGAAGGAGGCTGACCTTCCACTTACACTCAGTGAAGTATGTTCCTCACAAAAAAAAAAAAAAAAAAAAAGGACTGTCCAGAGGACGGGATAAAAGGAGGGAATGCATGGGGCAGTCAAAATTTATATGTTTCAAAGTCCTTAACTCCCAGTCAGATGGTATGAGATCCAGGATTTGGATTCAGGTGATCTGAACCTGGACCCAGCACTATTCTGAGAGGCTCTGTGCTAGTTGATTTGCAGAACTTATCTCATTTAATACCCACCAAAACCACTGGGAGCAAATATTATTAGCCACATGGCATAGGCCAGGAGCCAAGGTAAAACAGCTTGCCTGACTCTTTCTAAGAGACCAACCCAGGAACTAAACTTAAGACTAAACTATTTTGCTTTGCTTTTAGATTTCATTCACCCATCCATGGACATCATGACAAGCATCTGAATGATTTTGAGTGTCAAGAAGAGACTGGGGATGTGGCCCATATTAATCAATTTTGCTGTTTATCAAACAACCACCATAGGCCAGTGGTTTACAACACAAATATTTATTTTCATGACTCGTGGTCTGCTGGGTAGCCGGGCAGCCCTGCTTCGGGCTGAGGATGTAGTTGAAGATGGCTCCATCTGCTGCATTCTGGAGCCTAGGCTGGAGTAGCCTTAGCTGACCAGGGGAAGCTCTTTTCGTAGCGGATTACTGAAATGTCAGAAGGCAAGTCCACTCATGCAGGCTCATTCCAAGTCTCTGCTTGCATCCTGCCCACTCACACCGCATTGGATGAAGTGAGATGTGTGGTCCAGCTCTGTAGCAATGGGCTAGAGAAGTGCGTTCTGCCTGCAGTGGGAAGAGGGGAGTGAATAGCTGCTTATAACCCCAACTATAATAAGGTACTTTGGAGAAACTATAGGAAGGTCCTTAATTCAGACTTGCACTATTTTTTTTTTCTTCAAAACACAACTTCTTAAAAAAGTATTGTCAATCAGTAGAACATACAGGTTACAGTCAAATTTAGGAGATTTTGTTATAATGCTAAACTTATGAAATAGTATTATTTCTACCACCCTTTGAAACCTGGGTGAAATATTTTTACATATTACTATCTGGCATGAATGTTATAATCACAGTACTTTTTATGTATTCGGGGGACAATATATTAAACCTTGGTGCAATAACTTAGTCTCAAATTGGAGGAGATATGGAATTCTGGAGTGAAAAATGGCTGTGACCGTTGACAGCTTTGGGAGCTAAATGCAACTGTTTGTCCAGGTGTGAAGTAATAGCTATTAAAATTTTTTATTCTAGCATCGGTTCAAGGCATCGGAGCTTCATGGATACATTATGTTCTACTGATTTTATTCCTAACAGTTAAAATTCATTCCATGCAAAAGTTACCTCTACTCATGAAGAACTACAGCCTGATGTCCCTGTCAGCAGTACTTTCCCATCCTACCCTGAAGTCAGGAAAAGCCAGTAGGGGTGATTCCGACATTATCTGTGCAGTATTGTTTGTACAATTGAAAGTGCAGACACTGTTATTAAGAGAAAAAGGGTCAGAAGTTCAGGTGAAACTGGTATTGAAGAGTTGGTTTTGTGATTGTGGGTGAGAGATATTGAATACGTTAATTGTTTGTTCAATGAAAGTAAACACTTCAGTGTACCAGTGTACGTAGTATCATTATAGGTCCTGTGGAGAGAGGGCCCAGATAGAAAAGCTTGAAGGCATGATTTCCAACCACGGCAGAACGAGTATACCCAAAAGGAAAGAGGCTTTTGATCAGAATCAGCAATCCTGGAATGTTACTATTAGTTAGCTTTTGGGCTGTGAAGGAATAATAACAGCTTTCTAGTTTGTTACTTCTTTACTTGAAAATAAGACAGTTTGTCTCCGTTGACTTTAGTGCGAGCCATGGTTCACACATGGTAGAATGCTGAGGAGCTAGCTTCCTGCCTAATCTGAAAGACACCAAGCGTGAACAGGTCACGTGTTCGGTCCTGTGTTGAGTGTCTACCACTTTGTGGTGAGCTTCGTTCTCAGTTGTTTGGATAGAGTCATGGAGAGGAAAAGCCCCTAGTCCTGGAGAGCTTACATCTGGCGGGAGATAGTCAATGAACAAGTAAAAAATAATTATATAACTTAATTTCAAGTATTAATAAATGCAGGGGAAAAGTTAGGCTGAAGGGAGAGTGACTAGGAAGAAGAATTTATTTTCGATAATAAGGAGAGTTCTATCTGAGGAGGTAGCACTGGAGACTTGAGTTAAATTATGGTATTAGTTTCGCATTATTGGGGGAAAAATCATCTCTCCAGCACGTGCAATGAGCCTGAGGTTGGGAGGTGTTTGGTATGTGTAAGGAACAGCAAAAACAATAGCTTAGTTATGCAGCACAGTCTGTGGGACAAGACGAAATAATATACACTGCATTCTGCGCCCTGATGAAAAGGTACATTGAATTAATAAGAGGAGGGGTGAGCTGAATGAGTCCTGTGGTCAGGTCTTTGCTTCATTCTCTTGTTTTATTGATCACCACGTTCCAGGTATTTCACCTTAACTTGTATTTGCCCCTCGTTTCCATTCCCATATCCAGTGTTGGACTTAGGTGGGCAGTTGCCAAGGCTGTTTTGAGCCATCCTCTTATCAAAAAAGTAAAGCTGATCTCAGAACTATGTATGTCTCTGCTTCCCCTCGATGCTTCCCCGTAAGATCGAGAACAAAGTAAATTCAAAGTGCTTAGCATAGAGGTCTTTTGTGACTTGTCCCTGACTGTGTAGCCTCTTCTATGTCCCAACTTCCCTCCTTCCCTTAATTCTACAACCACATCATAATACTTGCTGTTTTCCAGAATGCCCTGTTCCCCATATCTTCATCTATGACTCCTACCCTCTGCTTAACTTCCTTCGGGTGTTTTAGGAACCAGTTAGGGAGTATCTCTGCCCGTAGTTTTGTTTTAACCTCACAGTCTGTTTCTCTAGCGCTGAGCATGCAGTGGTGGCATTGTCTTCTTCATTACCTCTTTGCCCCTCTGGGCTGTGAGTTCCCTGAGGGCCTGGACAACCTTATTGTGTTAATCTCTGTGTTTCTGACATCCAGTTTAATTCCTGGCACCAGGTTCAATACATGTTTCTAAAAATAATGAATGTGGGGCATAGCATATGGATTATTTAATTTTAGTATATTTAAACCAGCCAATTATTTCATCCAACTTGTTTCTCTTTCCTCTTTTCTGCCTTCCATATCTAACTGACTTCATGTTTATACATCAGTGCAAGTGAGCACAGCCAAAACTGGTGTCTCATGTGAGAGGGAGGGAATGACACAGCATGTGAAAGAGTGGTCTTTGCTAAGGACATAGTGAAAAAGAATAATTTTTAGTTTAAAGGGTACTGATAGATATCTCATGTGGTCATTATAATTGTGTTACAAGATTTTTTAGTCATTCCCACCCCATTTCCTTCTAAGAACAATGGATTATTTTTCTCACTGAGGTAAACAGTCTTAGATTAAGTTAGAGTAAGACAAACCTCATCATTTATTGGAAAGCTTTTTAGATTTGTTTCCCTTCTCCTTTGAGCAGTGGGCATTGTTTTTCCTTTTCCAAGAAGTGAGAGTGAAGCCGCTGAGAGGCAGACGGGAGGCCTTTCCTTCTGCTCTTCAGTCTAGTGCAGTGAGGGGCACTACCTCCATTTTTCCAGTTGACGAAGATAAGTGATTTGTCTGGGCAGCTAATTGATGGAAGAGGTAGAATTGAATCCAAGTCTTATAGACACAAAAGCAAATCTCTTTTCACGCCACCACATCCCATCATTAAGGAATGATCTAACCAAAGGGTGTGTTTGTTCTAACATGCAAGTACCATGTAAAAATGGAAACACACAAAGATTAATTGCGTTTCCTAAACGGCAGAAATAGCTTATTGGGAGAGTTTGGAAAACAACTTTGTGATGTTAGAATATAGGCAAAGGCTCTGCCAACTTCTCCATAGACACCATTAATTCCTGCGACCCAAGTGTGAACTAATATTGACAACAGAAACCAGATTTCCAAGCATGCTGTAAGCTGGAAGAATGAAATTAATGACTTGCTTTAAAATGACCTTTCCGATTCATTATTTATAATAAGAAAACACAAGGCAATCCTTGTTTCCGGCTGAGTCACTGCTCGGTGGCATCATCTTTGTCGAGATTTCATTCTTGAATAGGAGGTTGCTAATGAATATTCTAATATTTAACATTGATCGGTGACATTGGATGTCCCAGGCAATGCATCAGTGTTTATTTATATTTATTATGAACCAATTCCTTAAAATGGGTTGCCATTAACTAACAAAATAACTGAGGATTAAAAGGTTAACTAACTAGCCCAAGGGCGTACCTGCTGGAAAATGGCAAAGCAAGATTTAAATCCAGTTATCTGATCAGGACAGCTGTAGTCTAATTTGTCCATTCTTTTGAGTTCCTGAGGATGCACTGGGCCCTGAGTCTGGAAACCAGCTTTTGTCCCAGGTGTGGTACTGACAAGCTGTGTGAGTTCGGTCATGTGGCTTTCCTTCTCTGAACCTGTTTTCTCATTTTTTGAGAGTGGATGACCAGAACAAGGACTTCTGTTGTTTCCTGCAACTGAGAAATTCAATGATTGAAATGCCAGAAATGGGAGCTCATGTACTCACAGCAGGACATAATTTCCCAAGATCATCCTGGCATAAATATCACTACTTGCTGCACCACAATACTTTTTAAATTAATTTAATTTTGCTTAATATTTAGACTCTGCTCCTTATTATTATTTTGTGTAGAATTCCGTCAGAGAGCTGAAACTCCAAATTCCATAGAGTGTGGAAATATATTGATTTTTTTAAATGTCAGAATCTCTAGATAGAGTTCCAGTTTCCTCAACATTATTTTTCTTCAACTCTGCATAGATATATTTATACTGGACTGCATATTTTTACCTATGTAATTATCCTATCTTTCCAACTTGAACCAAAATTAATGAAAAACTAAAAAGGAGTTTCTGAGAGTGTGGGGACAGATAGTAGGTTTTGGTTTTTCTTTTTAAGAAACAAAAGAGTTCACCTGATCGTATTTTAAGATGAACTGAAATGCTCTCGCCAACTTTACTTTCCTTGTCTTCGTCCGTATCATCTTAGCAACAATGTGGAGAAGGATTGCTCACATAAATCATTAACTTGTACCAGTCTCCCTAGAGACTCCTCTACTGATACCGTTTCGTTAATTCTTCACCATAACACTGTTAGGTAAACATAATTTTCCCCATTTTACAGATGAGGACACAGATTCTGCAAGAGATAAAAGAATGTGCCTAAGAACACATAGTTAACTAGCCCATAAAAGAGCAGACTGAGATCCTTTTGACTTACAACTTTGTGGTCCTTCTGTGGGGCTCCATTTTCTGGGGATTGAAACACTTCCCATCAGCATAATACACTTGCTCTCTTAGGAACATCCTTCTCTACAGGCACCCTCCCAGTTGTATTCTATAACAAACTTTATACATTTTTATCGAAGTAATTCTCTCTCTCTATCTTATGTTGTAATGTGCACAAGGACATTATATCTACAGCTCCATAAAATTTTGTAAAGTCAACCATACATGTAATAAACATGCACATCAATATATAGAAACTGACCAGCGTCCCTCACGGCCATTACCTCCCCACAGGTGGCTGTGAGTCTCACTTCTATCATCAAAGACGAGTGTTACCTGTTTTCAAACTTGTAGAGCATGGAAACATGAGTGTGTACCCTTCTGTGCATGATTTCTTCATTTATTTCCTTACATCTAAGTTTCCTTCTGGCAACATATTTCACTTGCCTGCTATATAGTAGCAGAGGTATTTGAGAGGCCCCTAAAATCAATAATTTGCTAGAAAAGCTCACAGGAGTCAGAAAAATGGTTAGAAAATACTTGTGGTTATAGCTAATCACAGTGAAAGGACATAGATTAAAATCAACAAAGGTAAAGGTCACATAGCACCAAGTGTAGGAGAGGACAGATGCCAGCTTGCAATTGTTTGCTCCCAGTGGAGTCCTATGAACAGTGTTTAATTCTGCCAGCTGTGATGTGTGGCAGAATCTGAGGAATACTGACAACCAGAGAAGCTCCCCGAGCCTCAGTGGTCTGGGGTCTTTTCTGGGGGTGAGTCAGGAGGCTGGAAGCAGCCACGGGACTGACCTCAGTTACTCAATCTCCAGCCCCTACAGAGGTCAAACTGATATAGTGGGGTTCAAAGCCCCGCCATAAATCACAGTGTTGGCGTAACTATTCGGGCTGGCTCAGGACTGCGGGTGTACAAAGACACGCTAACCCAGGAGCGTATTCCAGTCTCCCGGAAGCCAAACCTTTCTTTGGGATGTGCAGAGTTTGAACCTGCCCACGCCTGCTGAATTAACTGTTTACTGCACAACGAGCGCCCCATGCTTGCTGAGTTAACCCTGCATACAGGCCTCATAACAATGAATTTCTTTAGTTTTTGTTTACCTGAGAAAGTCCTGCTTTCCCCATATTTTTGAAAGATATTGGCTCTGGATATTGAATTCTGGGCTGACAGTGTTTTGTTTTCTATACTCTAAACATGTCATTCCTTTCTCTTGCCTAGTTTCTAATGAGAAAGCTACTATAATTCTTCTTATTTTTCTTGTGTAGTTAATTTTTCTGTGTGTCTTTAAGATTTAAAAAAAGGCCTGCAGTGTGGTGATGATGCTCCTAGATGTGTGTGTGCGTGCACACTATTTACCTTGCTTGGAATTTTCTGAAATTGTTGGCGTATTATTCCCACCTTCAACCTCCCCAGCTCATGGGTTGCTCTTTGTTTTCATTTTCAGCAACTTACTGTAATATGTGTGGATTTCCTTTGTTGTGTGTATATATACAGTTGTTGGTTTATAATGTGTCTTGCATGTGTGGTTTTACCACTATTTTATAGCAACTTCATCATGCTATGGTTTTATTATCTTTTCAGTGTTTATTCAGATTGGGGTTTGCTGAGCTTTTTGAAACAGTAGCTCTATAAATTTTATCAAAGATTGAAAATTTAAATACATTAGTAGCAAATGTTATTTGACCTTTACTCCCCTTTCTCTTCTTAAGTTCTTGGACTCATATTTCCAACCACCAATAAGACCCATAATTTATTTCCACGTTTTATCTCTTGTCTGTCATTTCAAATACAATGTCTAATGCCTTGTTTTCAAGGTTACTGATCTTTTCTTCTGCAGAGCCTAACCTGCTGCTAAGCCCATTTGATGAATTTTCCATTTTATGTACCACGACATTTGGCTTTGCGTGTTCCTTTCGGTTCTTTCTCATGGTTAGCATTTTTCTGTCAGGTTTCGTGGCTTTACTTTACACCTTTGAACATACTTACAATAGCTGTTTGAAAGTCCTGGCTGGTCTGCTCCTTCCATTGTCTGTGTCATTTGGGACCTGTTTCTACTGACTGACTTCTCTTTGTTTATTGGTCACATTTTCCTGATTCTTTTCCTATTATTTTTTTTATTGAGTACTTGACATTGAGCATATGTTGACGGGGTATTCTGGCTTCCCTTATACATTGTGTGAGTTTGTTTTGATAAGCAGCTTAATTTAATTGCAGTTCAACTTCATACTCGCAAATGCTCCTTTTTGAGCTCTGTTCATTTATTTATAAAGTAGGTCTACCCGTGTCCTGTAAGAACTTTCATGATCTGGTTTATAACTGTCTTTTTCTTCATATCCCATACTCACTTTCTTTTGCTCCATGTGTTTCATTTGCCTTTTTGCTCTTACTAAAACATGCCAAGTTCGCTTCTGGCTTGGCTCTTTGTTATTGTCTTCTCTGCCTGGAATATCCTTGTTCAACGTGGAATACCAAACCCTCGCTTCGAGAATGATTGTCATCTCTTCAGAGAGAGCTTTCCTGACTGCCATTTAAAAAATAGCTTTTATCTCCCCACCTGATCACAATTTCCTTACCCTACTTATGTTTTCTTCATAACAAATGTTACTATCTGATATAATAAATTCATTTACCTGAAGTACTCTGCCTATAATATGCACTCCTAAATTTTGCCTTTTGCATAAGCATCCCGAGTGACTAACAGAATGCCTGACACACTCAAAAAATATGTTTAATGAGTTATTAAATGATTCCCAGTTCCTTGTGCATCAGATATTTATGATAATACCTGCCATGGAAACCTCATGTTTATTTTTCCTGAGTTAAATGATATAATGTCTGTGTTATACACAGTTGTCATTCTTAAAATGCTCTTACTATATTTGGGGAAATCTTTGGTTTACATGTCTTGGGAGGGGATATAAGGACCTGCTTATTGCTGTTGAAACAAAAAGAATCTGGTGTTCATGTTCCTAGCTCCCTTAGATGGGGCTATCACAGCTCTGGTTTGATTGGGACTTAAGAGTCCCTGAGTTTGGGACTCGTAGTGCATGTTTCCTATATGTGGCCCATTCTAGGCCATTACCCCCGACTTTGATGATGTGGTGAGTGATGTAATGAGGTCAGTGGAGAGTTTATTCCATCTACAGCAGGGACCCCATGTCCCTGTGCTGTGGTGGCAGCAGCAGAGGGGTCTGGTGTGCAGTGAGCGTTCAGACCAGTCTCGCCCAACAGCACACTCATGAATTAGCCATCTAGTTCCCTAAATTCCTCCCCAAACTCTCACTTTTGGTTAATTTGGTAAAGGGAAATGTTTATTGCTTGTGGGCAAGAACCCTGGATGATATACTCTTCAAGCAATTTAGAAGATGGAAAATGGTTAAAAGATATTAAAGCATACATTATCATTTTTTATTAGTGCTGAGCAGATCTCAGCTAAACATCTAGTTAACTAGTGAGAAACACCTGCAAATATGAAAGTTTTTGCTGAAATGGTTATCGTATGCATTTTTAAAAGTTTGAATATAGCAAATCTTGGGCTTTGTAGGCAAATCACTTTGTTTCCTAGTTGTTATACCTGTTGTGTTCTATACAAATGTGTTTCCATAGTGTAATAGGTGCAGATGAGTTTAGTCCCCTTAAAACATGAAGGCTATTTAGTTCTCTTAAAACATACGTACACGAGCCAGTTGAGGAGAGCAAATATATTTTAAATGGCAAGGGAACATTAGTGTTGACTAATAACATTAATTATCTATAGGGGCAAGAAAAAAGCTCATCATAGAATTTCCTGTACTGGGGGGAGGGTCTTGTTACTATGCAATTTTATTTGTTCTGCTTTGTCATAAAGAAGAGCTTGAAGGACTTTTTAGAGGCAATTTAAAATAATGTGCTAATTTGTTAGCTTTTGATATACGATGGACAATCATATAAACTCGGTGATTTATAATAGAAAGTGCTTATTGCACATGTATAGGTGTCCAGCCTGGACTGAAGAGATGGCCCTGCTGATCTTGGCTGGTCTCTGCTGGAATGACTAGGGTGACTCAGTTCTGTTCCTTGTGTCTCTCACCCTCCAACATGCTAGCCCAGGGACTCTCTCATGGTGATGGCAGAAATGCAGGAGAGCACACAGAAACAGGCATGTCTTCTTGAAGCCCAACTTTGGAACTGGCACAGGTTCAATCCCACCTCATTCTCTAGGCTTAAGCAAACCACATAGTCAGGATCCAAATCCAGAGGCAAGGCAGGTCGCCCTGTGCACAGGCAGAAGGCATCGAAAAGTTCGTGGCAAAGGGGTGGATCCAGAGAAAGTTGAAGGATTTGGGTTATCACTGCAATCCACCACAAGGTGTTTCATACCCTTTTGGATAAATAAAAGTGACTTATTCTAGGCAGTGATTTAAAGAGAAGGTAAGTACTATCACATTGCCTAATGTCGCCATGACTCTGCCGATTTGTGTATCCTACATAAGTTACGTTGAGTTCTTTGTCTTGACGTCCTCTGGACGGAGAGCCCTGATCAGAGCATCCGTGCTCAGCCATCCTCTGCTGTCTCTTATTTATTTCTCCTTCCTAGCTTCATTTGGCCATAGAATAAAACTTACCTCATTAATGCAAATTCTGTGTAAACCCTCTTGTTAGCCCCTGGGGCTTAAGTGGTACAAAAGATCAACATGGTGCCTACCCTCATAGTCTTTAAATTGTAGTAGTGAATAAGGACACTAATATGGAATGTATACAATTAGAGTTCCGTTAGAATTCCTTCCATTTTCCCCTCACTCACCTCACTCTGCTGTTGCTTCACGACAATGTGTACACTTTCTCTGCAGGGCCTTTGCACTTACTGCCTCTGTTTGGGACAGTTGTCCTACAGATTTCCATATGGGCCACTTCCAAGTGCTGCAGCCCCGTGCAAAGTCAGAGAGGCCTTCCCTACCCACCTGTTTAAAATGACACACCCCTAATCATTCACTTTCCCTAATCCCTGCTTTAGGGGTCTCTTTATAGAGACTGTGTGTGTGTGTGTTTATCATGTTTCTCCTCACCCCTGCCCAGGTGATATACTCAGTGACAGGAAGGATTTAAGCTGTTTTGTTCACTGATCTTTTCGACAATGTACTTTCAACAGTGTCCTTTCAACAATGAATAGCATTTGTAGCCTTCCATATTTTTAAGATGGCTTATGCCCATTTGATATCATCGCTAAACCTATAAAACAACACATTTTTATTCTTATCCTTATTCACTGGTCAGGGCTACTAAGTCTGTGAGGTGCCTACCACCAGGTTCCTTCTTTACTAAGTTTTCTGAGTATACAAGCCATCGTCAAGAAGTGATTCCCCAGCCTTGGTTGCAGGGTCCTTGGACTTTCTAGCTTGCACACTCAATTTGATGAGCTATCTATGTTAGAAATCCTGGCGTATGAATATTAAGCCACTGAGTTGAGCTACATTAGAACTTTATCCTCTGATTCATTTGGAACCAGGCCTTCTAGCTAATAGTGAGTAGAAAAAGAGTTTTGTGAAGACTCTTCAGGCTTCTAAACACTTCAGTGAGCCACGTACTCTGCTCAGTACTTCACTGAAATAATTTAATCCTTGCAACATCTGTGTAGCTCAGGAACTACCGTGATTCTACTTACAGGTGAGGAAAGAAAGTTCAGAGGGTTAGCCAGTTAGTCAAGGTCAAGTGGCTCTTAGGTGGTGGAGATGGTGTCCAAATGCAGACAGTGAAACTCTGCCAGGGCCAGTGGTCTAGTCACAATGCTAACTACCCTCTTTGTGTCCAAGGAAAGAACACCAGCCTACTTTCACATGGTCAAAGCTCACTGTATGAGTCCCTGAAGACTGGAATTAACCAATCAGCCCTTCTGAGGAAAGAGAAGTACACTGAGCAATAAAACACTGTAATTGATAAAGCATTGGTGCAATGTGACCAAAGGCATGGCAGCAAAGAAAAAGGAGAAAAATTGTATTTTATAAAAATTAAAAACTGTTACGCATCAGAGAACATTATCAATAATAAAAAGGCAATACACAGAATGGGAAAAATATTTATAAATCTGATATGAAGTTGACATCCAGAATAAATAGAAAACTCCCCAAACACAACAAGTCTGATTTAAAAAGATGAAAGACTTGAATAGACATGTCTCCAAAGAAGACATGCAGATGGCCAATAAGCACATGAAAAGATGCTCAACATCACTAGTCACTAGGCAAATGAAAATCAAAACCGCCTCACACTCATTAGGATGGCCATGCTCAGTTTTTTTCCAAATTTATAAACAACAAACGAACTCAGAAAATAACAAGTATTGACAAGGATGTGGATACAACATTAACTGGGCTTCTTGTGCGCTGTGGATGGGAATGTTGTAGGGAACCATTTTGTTTCAGTCTGGCGAATGTGACTCAGCCCTGTATGGAAAACCTACAGGAGCTAAGTGGTGGGCAGGAGCCACACCCTCAAACCGGGTTTTCCCGTGGGAATCAGGCCTAGAAAATGCATTCAGACTGCTAGGGCTTGCTCTTGCTAAAACTCCCTCACCCTGGTCTGAAACAGCAGATGTTTATTGCCTGTCTTCAAGGTAATTTCCAAAGCCTGGGTGAATTTTTTCCAAGGATGGAGCTAATCAGCTCACCACCTTTCCCGTCTGCATGTTATTTTCATTTCTTTGATTGTACCTAAACTGTAGACAACAATATTCTATGTAATAGATAATAAGTCCTTCGATGTTAGACCCGAGAAAAATAATAAAAGCCTGTCCAGGCAAGGGTCGGTGCGCTGTCCCCATGAGAGAGTGGCCAAGGCGCTCTCCCCTTGAAGAAGTGGCCGCAGGACTCTCATCTTAGGAGAGTACCGTCCCGTCCCTTTGTCTCCACAGGGCGGCTGTAGTCTGTGCATTGTTCTCGTCTTCAGCCACAACACAGGGACTCTCTGCAGGCCGGAGTCTGCCACAAACGTAAAATGGTGCAGCAAACAGTATGCCAGGAGCCACAATCTCTGTGCGAATTATCTTGTTTAAACCCAAAACCCTGTGAGGTGGGTGCGATTATTACTTGAGAGAATATGAAGTGTAGATGCAAAATAATTAAGCCACTTCCCCAAATTCACACCGCCTTTAAAAGTGAGGATCTATACCCAGGCGTCTGGGCTCCTTGTCTTGCCCTAACACAGTCCTGTGGTCCCCGTGGCCCTGCCCACGAGGCAGGGTGGAGTAGAGCCCGTTATTATCATTCAGGGTGTGTCAAAGGGAAACCCAAAGCGGATTCCAGGGACGCTCTGGCCTAGCATGCTATCTAAAGTCCAGCCGACCTTGGCCTCCCACTGTGAATCTATTACTAGCTCATTTTGTTGCATTCATCATTTAATTCCTCTGGAATGGGCTTAATAATCCCTACCGAGTGGTATATGTGGGAGGGTTTAACAAGACATTGAACAAGATCACGTACTTGAACGTGGATTATGCAATGTAAAGAAGAACGCGTGTTTTGTTTTCACTATTCTTCCTATTGTAGGGTTAATACATAGCCAGTTGCAGAGACTACAGAGGTATCGATGCTACCACTACTCCACCTAGAATCTTGGTTTCCTTGGTTTGTTTTCAGTTTCCATCTTTCCAGGGGACTCACTAAATACAAGGCTGACAATCTAGTTTGGTTTCTCTGGCGCTTCAGCCTCCATCCATGTTTTACACTGTTTTCTGTTCTTTGTAGAATCTCTACCTCCTGGTTCATGTTATCTTTCATTGTCTTATTATCATCTGGAGGCAAAAGGTGGGCAAGTAGAGGTGCCTAGAGATGAGAAAATTAAGTTTTTACTTACAGCAGTTTGAGTCAGCAACATGGAAGTAGGGCTTGGCTTGAGGTCAAAGGGTAGGCTTGAGAGATGCCAAGTGGAAAGCACAGGAAGTCAGGGAATGTGGGAGCTAAGGAGGCAGGAGGGTGGGCAGCGGGATATAAGGTCACACTTACAAGGCACCAGGGTTCTAGGCGAGAACGGGGAAGGCTACAGGTACGGTAGCCTCAGTCCCCTTTTCAGTGAGTGCGTGGTGTCTGCTCTGAGGGGGGAAGGTATGTTTAGTGTGGTTTAACATGAACTTCACTGGGCTGGCCTGGTTCCTAATAGAGGCTTAAAAAGGGACCATTTGAATTTTAAGGGAAAACAAGCCTCAAGTTAAAGCAATGAAGGGTGAGGTTTCACTTTAACACCAGGAAGCACATGTCACTAGATGCCAGCTTTCCCACAGTCCCCCAAATTCTGCCTGTGGTTGCCGGGCGGCCCTGCCAGTGGGTGTCAGCTGTCAGAAAGCAAGGGCCTGGATACTCAAGCAGAAAATTGAAATACCTTCGGGTCCAGTTAGAACCGTTCCTGCTTTTCTGTTGCCTTACTTTTTTTTTTTTTTTTCTTTTTCAGTTAGCAAGTTTTAATTTCAGACCATCCCATGTGGTTACTTCAGGTCTCTGAGTTTGTAAGGTGCACCATGCAGGCCTCCCCTGGGCTTGTCAGGGTTAGTGCGTGACTCATTTCTTGTCCATACCTTGCTGGTGCCTCTTCTCAACTGAATCCAATGAAAGCTGCTGCCTTACTTTTGTGGAAACAAACTCAGGATCTTAGAGTTTTCCCATCTGCTCAGCTATATTCAAGCTAATGACCTTTTGAGTCTGATTCCTAATAATCTTAACTCATCCTTCCAAATAAGCTGCAGTGTGAGAGCTGAGAGCATCTTGGAATGCGGATGCCTTCTTCACTTTTGTTATGTTCGTTAGAAGGTTCTGTAAGTCACTGGGGCATCCAAATTGTCTTTTAATGATGAACTGCAGTAACAACACCAAAAAACAGTGGGTGGAAAGGGAATGGGATGAAACCATGGGGCTACTGTCTGACATCTCCCCAGTCAGTCATTTGTCGAAGGAAGAGAACTGTGTGGGAACGAAACAGAGGGGGGCTGGCTGTGTGTGCCTGCGAGTGCAGATGCTGAAGTAGGAGAGGTTTGATTTGCAGCCACGTGCACCATCGGTGTGACCCAGGGCAAGTCCTTCCCTGTCTTTGACTCTGTTTTTGAGGTATAAAATGGGAATTATAACATGATAGTACTTTTGAAACTGTTAATTTTGCTAAATGTGTCTAAAGTGTTTAGTATATTTTCTGTACTTTAATACATACTTAATACATACCACTGATTATTGTTGCTCCTGACTTCTGGTTTCTCTTTTTTCAAATTTGTACTGTTCATCAACCTGATTCCTCCTCTCGTCTCCCCACCCCCTTCCTCTATCACCACATCATATCAAATTATGTTGCATGAAAACTGGATCCTTCTCCACCATGAGATGCATTTTGGTACTGAGGAACAAGTCAGCACATTTCAGGATATGATATAAATCTTACCTAAGTCTTCAATCTGATTAAGACACATATTTTGAGGCTATTCTTAGGACTGGAAGTCTGACCTGTATCTGAAATGTGGATTAGGGCTTTCAAGAGCAGAAGGAATTTGTGTAAACCAGGCCAAATAACAGGCTCTGCATCACCACATGGCAGGGTGACACACCTATTTCTTCTTTCTACACATGCTCTTCTCTGGGAGATTAAGGCAGAATTGTTTTTATTTGAATCTATTTTTTGGTAATAAATCCTGGCTGCTAGGGATGCCGTAAGGAATAAATGAGATTATAGAGGTAATGCAGAAAATACATAGATTTTCCTTTTCGATACCAGCTGTATTTTCTGGTTGTCATTATTTTAGTTCTGCCTGTCAGTTACCAGGAGGGTACCCTGTCGTATGGAAGTCATTTTAACAGTTCCCAAGGTGGCTCACAGAGGTTCCGAGAGGCAGCAGCCACTCTGATATATCTGCCTTCGCGTCTTTGTCTGTGGCGCGTCACTGCAGGGCTGGCCAGGGAGCGAACTGGTGTTTGAAGTCAGAGAGAACCAGGTTCCGCCCTGGCCTTGAGCAAATCACGTCACCTTTTGTTTAGTGCCCTCTCTGTGAGTGCTGAACAGTAAGCCTGCGCCAAGAGTTGAGCTGAGGAGAGCCCCGCACAGAGTAATCCAGCGATCAGTGGTGCAAAAATCCTCTTTGATTTATGATTTGTTTTTACAACTTTTTTTTTTGACACGTGGTCTTCCAACTTTTCCTTAAATGGCTTCAGTGATTAGAAATGTACTGTTCTGTTAGAGTTACTTTTATTGTTTTCCATTTTGTAATTTTATCAGAGCTCCATTTTCAGCCACTCAGAAAAAGTTTAATCACATTTCTGCAGGTAATTTTGCATGTCTTGAATATGGCCATAAGGTCCCTCTAAGTCATTTCTTGTTCATGGTTAGTACCCCCCACCCCCAAAAGCGATTTCCAAATTGACTGATCTTTAGACCTCTAAGGAACTTAAAGAGTATACAGCTTTCTGTTGCTGTTGAATTAGGATTACCACAGTGGATCTCCGGAGTCAATTATTTTGAAACAAGTTTGTTAGGTGATTCTGTGAATATAGGAATCTTCGCTTTCTAGGGATTTCAACTGGGGGCAATGTTATACCCCAGGGGACATTTGACAATAGCTGAAGATATTTGTTTTTGTTGTTACAACTGGGGAAGGGGTGCTCCTGGCATCCAGTGCGTAGAGGCCAGGGACCCTGCTAAACATCCCCAGACTCGCAGGGCAGCCCCCCCAATGCAGAATTATCCAGTCAAAGTGGCAGTGCTGCTGACATTAAACACTCACTCCACTCTAACCTGGCTCAGCCTTTAGGCTCCTCACTGTCATTCTCTTACCCACTATGAAATGTCTCCAAAATGTAATACGTTGAACACAATGAAGACCTGGCATTTTTGTTTTTAAAGAGGTGAAGAAGTGGTATGTCCCATTAGAGGATGATTCATTCATAGAATGTCAGTACAATAGTAGGAGCTGAGATTCCTCTAGGTGCCATTGAATATCATATGATTCGACTTCAGCAAAAATGTCCATGACCCTAGGATATCTGTGCAAACTGGAAGAGCTCAGCAAATCGTATTGGCACAAAACATTTATTATATATATATATAAAAACACACACACACATATATATATGTATATACTATACATATATATATGTATATACTATATATATATTAGCTCTCCCAGGAGGACCCTGCAAAATGACTTTTCATGCCAGGAATTTAGAGATCTTTTTTCTACCTTTGTGAACATTGACATTCTAGGGACTATTGTCTCTGTGTGGACTTCCAAAAATTAATTTAAAAGCTTGAGCAATAGCTTCACTGTTCCAGTCTATATATACACCCTTTTACTGAAACATTTCAATGTTGTGAGATTTGGTGGAGGAGTTCCAAGTATCATTTACTTAAGAGAAATGAAAACTACAGAAGTGAGAGACTCAATATATGAGACCTGGAAAAAAGTCCAGCCATTGATAATATAATGAACGGTTTGTGTGACATTGATGTAACCTGGCAGCCAAGGAGAGTGGACCGGAATGTGCATATGTGAACAATGATGACTTCACTGTACTAGTTTGACTGTGCAAGTAGAGCAACAAATCTGCCTCAAATTTTGCATTAAGCTTTAAAATTCCTCTGCAGAAACTACCTGGATGATTTAGAAGGCTTTCAGGGACGATGCACTCTGAGTGCATCTCAAATAAAAGTGTGACACAAATGTGTCCAAGATGGTCAAGAATCTGTTGAAAGTGATCCATGTTCTGGAAGGCCTGCAACAAGCAGAACACCCGAGAATGTTGAACATGTATGGGCTGCAATCGACAAAGATGGGCGACTGACTGTGTGAGAACTAGAAGCTGGTCTGGGGGTTCCAAAAACTGCCGTGTCTGAGATTTTCATACAGGATCTTGGCATGAAACATGTCATGGCAAAATTCGTTCTACAGCTTTTGCTACCAGAGCAGAAGGAACATCGTGCTGCACTTGCTAATGACTGGATTCAAACTGCTACCAATGAACCAGATTTCCTCAAGAAGGTCATAACTGGAGATGAATCATGGGTCTATGTCTATGATCTAGAAATGAAGGTCCAGTTGTCCCAATTGAAGCCACATGGTTCTCTATGCCTGAAGAAGGTACAGCAAAGTCGCAACAAGATCAAGATCATGTTAACTGTGTTTTTTGATTGGGAAGGTGTTGTCCATCACAAGTATGCCTCTCCAGGGCAAACAATTAATAAGGAGTACTACCTCACTGTTCTTTGTCAGTTGAGACATGCAATACAATGAAAATGGCCACAGCTATGGGCAACTGGTGATTGGCAGCTTAATTAGGACAATGTGCCCACTCATGCATCACGTCTTGGGCAGAGATTTTTGGTGAAACATCAAATCACCCAGGTGACTCAGCCCTGCTACAGCCCACATTTGGCACCCTGCAAATTCTGGCTCTTCCCAAAACTGAAATCACTTTAGAAAATAAGTAGATTTCAAACCATCGATGAGATTCAGGAAAATATGACAGGCAGCTTATGGTGATTCCAACAAAGAATTTTTTGGAGTGTTTTGAACAGTGGAAGAGATGCTGGGAGAACTGTGTGAAATCCCCAGGTGCCTACTTTGAAGAGGACCGAGGTGTCATTGTCCTGTGTACAATGTTTCTTATATCTTGTATCTTCTTCATGAAGAATGTCTCTATTTTTCATAGTACATGGCTGGATACTTTCTTGACAGACCTCACATGAACAGATAAAGGCCAGGCCATATATAAAAGTAGAACTCTGAGAAGTCAGACCACTATCTCTAGCAACAAAACCAGAAAACCAAACAATAATCCCTGGAATAATTGGCTTAAAGTGCCCTGAACTTGACTGATAACTGACAGGTTCCGTATCTTTGCTTCCAATTTAGGAGCAACCAGAAATAACCAAATGTGCTCCCATAATTAATCATGTAGGATACTCACTTCTGGTTAGCCTGCCTTCAGCTTCCTCGTGACAGCAGCCTCCAATCAGGGACACACCTGAGTCCCCCTGCCTTTTTTTTTTCTTTTTCTTTCTTTTTTTTTCTTTTTACTATAAAGCTTTTCCATTCTTTGCCTGCCTTTGAGTCTCTGCAGACCCAGCCTGACCCCCTTGAGAGAGCAAGCTCCTAATAAACAGCTTTTGCTTATTCTCATTTGGTTTGTCTTCATTTATTTCCATAATAATTTAATATTTTAAATAATATTCTTCCCCCAAAGTACCCATTATTTTACTTAATCCTCATGACGACATTAGAGGAAGGTTACATTGAATGCAGCTGGGTGATGAAGAAACGGAGGCTTATAACTGTAGTAAAATTACCCAAAGTCTTATTGTTAGGTAATCGTTGTGCTGGGATTTGAACCCAGAACATATGACTACCTCTCTTCCTCCAATACCTGCCTCACACACTCGATTCCCCAGCTTCTAAGTCTGGTTTTGTATCATGTTTGTGGCTCCATTCTGTCCTCTACATTTGAAGCATGGCCTTGCTTTCTCTCTAATGATCTTGTATTATTTGCCCCAACCTAACTCCCACCAGTCCAGAGTTATGCTACAGCTCAAGCTAGCTTCTTGTAACCCTAGATAACATGGCATGTCCCCTAGGGTGGGTGGGGCAGGTGTTCTTCACAGGTTTGCCTTCACCCCGTGGGAGAGATGGGACCTCTTAAATATAAACAACCTGGCAGGGGTGTCCAACATGCAGCCCAATACAAAATCATAAATTTACTTAAAACATTATGAGATTCTTTTTGTGATCACATGTCCTAGGGTATTTAATGCGTGGCCCGAGGCAACTCTTCTTTTTCCAGTGTGGCCCAGAGACACCAAAAGTTTGGACACCCTTGTTTAGAATAGTGTGGACAACACACACACGCATGCAAGCACACACATGTACACATGTGTGTACACATTCCTTCTTCACTGGAGGCCATCTGCGAAGAGGTGGCTTATTAAGTGAAAGTGTCAGCCTGTTGCCTGAAGTTGTGGGATAAGCTGTACAGAGCACGTGTCTCACAATTGCACTTTAATCACTCTCCACCCCAAACGGTTTTGCTCAGCGATGTTTCCTGTCACAATAAAATTCGTCAATGAAATGTCACTTGGGAAGCTTGATCCGGGACAGAGACGGAATGAACCGAACTGTGTTTCCGAAAGGAAAGACAAAAGGCGGCGGCAGTCAGCAGTGGGAGTGAGTCAAAGTGGAAATCAAAATAGAGACATGTCCTGGAATGTCAAAGAAACAGACACTGGGGTCCAAGGACACGGACTAGACTAGCAAAGGGACTCCGCTCTGTGGCTCTTGAGAGGAAATTTTCTTTCCGCGCTCTATAATGATATGGAAATAGATCTACATAGCGGGGCTCCTGCTAGGGAAGAGGAAGGAAATGGGGAACTTTCGGAAAGAGCACAAGTTTTTCAGTTTATAGTCAGCCCCAAGGTGCCTCTCAAACTCATTACAATGCAGCAGTCTTGCCCTTTAAGATATTTCTCAGTGCTGATGGCTAAACTTGACCTTTCATGTAAGCGTGTGTGCAACTGCCAGGACTATGCTGCTGTTGACTAAAGGAATGACAGAGATGGGAAAAAAAATAGATGTGCCTTTAATCATTTTGCGTTTTACAAGCTCCCACAATAAAAACTGAGATCAGTCTTCAGAGAAAGCACACTCTGGAAAGAGGGACTGCATTAAGGAGTAAATATCACTGGTTTTATTGGGCTCCAACTCTTGTTACCGTGTGGTTCCAGAATCAGCCTCAAAGACAAGACTTTGAAAACCTGTAGCGTCTGCCAAAGACACTCAGTGGCTGTGAAGGAATTCGGAGGTGCTGGGCGGCTGTCCAGAGGAATCTTCTTTTCTTTCAGATCAGATCGGCAGAAATGGGACGGGAGAGGCAGACTTATGGCATTTAAAAGAGAAGTTCAAAGACACAAAAACTGCCCTGCTGTCAAAGGTTTACCTTCTCTGTTTCGATCCCAGATCCATGTCCCTTACCATTTAATAAATGAATATGTCAAGGGGTTACTGCCATGTAGAAAGATTATAAAGTTGAGATCTCATCCAGAAGACTATTTTGAGACCACAGAGTGCTTTGATTACTGCAAATGATCATTTTAAAACACCAGATAAAGGAAAAATCAACTCAAAAATAAGATAACATTTCACGCGGTATTCAGAAATAGTAGTAACGGTGGTTTATTGAATGCTGACTATGGGCCAGGAACTAGGCCAGACGCCTTCTATGCATTATACAGACTGATGTCTTTGTGAGTTCATGTCATAGATCATCACTCAGGAGCACATGTCTACTGCTCTGAAATTTCAGGTCGTGGGCAGAGAGATTAGTGAGCTGGCTGGCATAACCAAGACAATAAGTTGTATAACCAGAAGTAGAGAAAAAAAAACAACACAATTTGAAACCTGGAGATTGGAGTTCGAAACAGTTCCAACTCATCCACAACTCACATTTTTCCTTACTCACCTGGTTTACTTTAGAGAGGTAAGGAGAGGATTGTATGAGTGAACACATGAAAAATGCTTTGAAAGCTGGAAAGACTAAAGAAATATAAGGTATATAGTTAACTCAATAGATATTAATTTCACCTACACGCTGACTTATTCTTTTCTCTTTGTGTACTGATTGTTGCTGAGTTATGTATCTCTACCTATGGATTACTTATTTTCTTGTTGAGGTTCCGCAAGTGAGCACTTCACGCAGGCACACATACCCCAGAGATGTTGCAGGTTGGTTTCCAGACCTGCGATAAAGCAAGTATCACAGAAGAGTGAGTCATTAGCTTTTCTGCTGCTGGAAAAATCTTGCCTGCACTTTGTAAAAACCAGTGTCTGTGAAGTGCAATAAGGCAGGCTCAGTAAGACAAGGCATGCCTGTGCATTTGAACTTATGTTATTAGTGCCGAATGGTTCCTGATTACCGCATCCTTGTATTCACTGACCTTTCATTTTAATGTTTATGGGTAACCCCACTCCTTGTACCAATTTCTACATGTACTAGAGTTTTGGGTTTCGTTTCAAAAAGAAAAGAAAAGAAAACTGTCGCTATTTTGAGCAGGAAGAACAACAACAACAACAACAAAAATGGAAGACCAGAAAGTAGCTGACAGCATCGAAGGAAAAGCTCTAAAGGACCGTGTTTGGAAAAGCTTAGGATCAAGGCGCTTGAGAGAATTCAAGTGTTAGAAATAGCAGGGCACCGACATCAGGAGATACGAAAACCAAACGATTTTCATCCTCATGTCACTCTTCTCGTGATTTAAATTCTAGGGGGAAAGCAATTTATTGGCCCCGATCAAGTAAAATATTCACCTCTAGGCCAATTGCAAATGGGTCTTTGTTGACAGTCCCGGAATACTGCATCCAAAGCAAGACAGGTGAAATCTTAAAGGAAAGTCAGTTTGCTATTAACAGAAGGAGAAATGTATATAGACGAGGCTAAAATCAACACAACTCTGTAACCACTAAACATAACTTACCTACCAAAAATTACAATGGCACCGTGCACATGATCCAAAATCCCAAACGTGATTATTGGTCAGCTTGGGTGCTAGACAGACTGGACGGCTGGAAAGGTAGCAATTTCTTGTCTCACAGTCTGCAGTCCAAGATCAAGGTGCTGTCTGATTTGCTTCTTGGGAAGGTCTCCTTCTTGGCTCAGAGAGGGTCGCCTTGTCCTCACGTGGTCTTTCCTCTGAGCACGGCCTTCTTCCTATAAGGCCGCTGGTCCTATTGGATTAGGACCCCATTCTTACTACCTTTAACTTGATCCCCTGAAGACCCTGTTTCCAAACACAGCCCCATCGTGGGTTAGGGCTTCATCATATGATTTCTGGGGGCACAGAATTCAGTCCACAGCACATAAATTTTAGCTTTTGGAGGGAAAGACAGCAGGCAACAGTAAGAAGCAAGGATGTCACTAAGATTTTCCATGAGTACATTTGCATTTTAAATCATGCATGCTATTGTTAGCTTGCATATAAGCTGTATGTACCGCAGTAGATTATAGATGGATGCAAATTCTTAGCTACTCCTCCCTTTATGAGAGAGTAGTATCATTCCTCTTTCCTTGAATCAGACCGACCTTAGTAACTTGTTTCAACAATAGATTTGGGAGGAAGGACATCCTGGAACTTCTGAAATGCAGCTTCCTAGGAGCCTTTTGGAACACTGCTCCTAGAGCTTCTTTGAAAGAAGTCATAGACGTGGAAGCCAGCACGCCATGGCAAGCCCAAGCCACACAAATGGACTCTGAAGGATGAGTCCCTGTGTGGAGTAAGGTAGGCCAAGTAAAACAAAGTTGCCAGACAGGTGCATGGAGAGGACCTCACGGAAGAGAAGCCAGCCAAGCCCTCCCCAAAATCATGAGTGAAAACAGTGTTTTGTTTTTTTAAACTGAATAAGTTTTGGGGTAGTTTGTTTTGTGACAATAAGTAAACAAACCAGTCTCCAAAGCCTTATGAAAGATACCTGTGTGAGAAAAACTTAAAATTGTTATTATTCAATTTCTAAACATTTTTTTTTAAAATGAGGTTAAGTCTAGAAGAGCTCCAAAACAATGGTGTGAAGTTAGACTCCCATTTGAGAATTATTGGATCTTGATGATTTTCAAGGTTCCCTGTGTTTATGACTTAGCACAATGGGGGAAGTTATATGCCAAGGATATTCACTGGTGCAGATCAGTGAAGAACCAATAGCCAGTGGTTGATGAGAAAATGGCCTTAAGGGAGAGGTTTTACTTTCACAGGACTCGAACAATGGAAAGAAGATGGAGGGGAAAATCAAGAACAATTGTATATTCTCTTGATGAAAGGCTGTTTCCTTCCTTTTCTAAAGATGGATTTCTGCAAAGAGCTGGCACATAGGTGATGCCTCCTGGATGTCAATACTGAGAGCTGTACCTGGCACTCAGATAGAAAAGACTCTTCTGTGCAACTGTAGCTGCTCACAAGTTCACATTGGGCAGGACAACCCAGTTCAAAGTTAGACGTTTCATTTTATTGAAAAGAAAGTAGGAACTAGAGCTACCCTTCAAATAGAATAATAACAAACATGAATTTGCCTCGTACTGCAGAAAACACAGAGGCTGTAAATGTTCTCTTTATTAGGCCTTTCAAATGGAATATTTTGAAGAAAACAAACAGTGATTGTAAGATTGTAAAGAGAAATTAGCATTTTACTTGAAATAAATGGCAATTAACAATGACAACAATGTGATTTATACTAATTGAGATTAAGTCAGACGGCGTGGCAACATCAGTAGTCATTTGAAGTGCTGTATTACTCATTATTCTGTGCTTTGTAAACATCTCTCTTGAAATTAAAAAGTAATTAGTAGCATTTTAGTCATTTAATTCAGTCTAATTAGGGTTTTAGAAAATCTACAGACCTGCTGTTGAAAGCCTTTCCCATTTTGAATCGAGAAAACACATTACTTTAAAAAATCTTCCAGTGCTAACTCTTTCTTGATCTCTAGTCTCCATTAAAAAAATAAATAAATAAAAGAGGAAAATGGTATAATTCAAAGCACTAGGTAGGAATTTACTTGAATTGGGCTAAATTAAAAATTTTAATACATCATAATTAGTGGAAGATGTGTTTCAATCCAAATTCTTTTTTTATTCTTGGTGTGAGTGAAAAGCATGTTTTGTCTTGCCTAAAGGAAGAAAATACTAATTTTTTTTTTTGGTCTAGTCCAGTGGCACCTTCAGCGTATGTCAAAAGAAAAAGAAAGCTTTAGCCAGAGTTGTTATTTGGATGGCATTTGAAATATAGAAAATTAGTTTATCACCAGGACATTATGACTGGTGATAATATTTGCTCTTTGTACTTGATGAAAGGAGAGACTGAAGCCTCACCCTTTGGGGCATCGTAAGTGAATGGCAGGGCCTAGAAAGATTGCCTTTCTCTCTGTTAAATGCTGTGGCAAAAGTGAGCACTTTCAGGATGGATTTTCTTTTGTACTTCTGATGTTAGTCGTAATGATGGCAGTGTTTGTTAGGAATTATGGGAGGTGTGTTCATTTCTTATTGCTCTTATAACCCATTACCACCAAATTGGTGGCATTAAACAACACAAGTTTATTATCCTACATGTCTGGAGGTCAGAAGTGCAAAATGGGTCTCACCGGGCTAACATCAAAATATGAGCAGGGTTGTGTTTCTTCTGGAGACAGAGAATTTGTTGTCTTTTCTGATTTGTATAGTCCACTCACAGTCTTGGCTCATGGCCCTGTTCTTTCTTGAAAGCCAGCAACTGCATTGCTCTGACCTCTACTTTTGTTGTTTGTCTCTTTCTCTATTAGTCTCCTCCTTTCCTCTTTCACTGAAAGCCTCTTATAATAATATTGAGCCTGCCTCAATAATCCAGGGTAATTTCTTGCATCCCAAGTTAATTAGGAAACTTAATTGCATCTGTAACCTTAACTTCCCCTTGCATGTCAACATATTCCTAGGTTTCAAGGACTAGGATGTGGATGTCACTGGAGACTGTTATTCTGCCCATTCCAGAAGGATCAGAGAACTATTGGACAGGACTGAGGCCAGGGAAAGCAGGTATTCCTAGATTCTGCCCAGATCGAATCTATGCCTGTGAATCTCAAAGTTTTCCAAGGATGCTGTATACAACCCTTTAAAAACAGTGATAAATGGGAAAAAAGAACCATTTTGATAGGTGGAAAGGGGCCCCAACAACCAGTGTTGGAGTAAAGTGGGCCGAGTGATAGGGAAACATCCCATTTTCCTTAATGTGGGGAAGGAAAAAAAAAATTCCTGTACCGTTCTCAATTTTTCTGGCTAGCCTAATAAACTGATGGGAGACAGATTAACTGGAGAAAATGACCAACTTAAACCAACTTAATCATGGAAGTACATACCGGGCTGCCAGAAGACTGTGAGACAACTCCAGAAGTTGAGCTAAGGAAAAGGGGTTGGGGGAGGGTTGTGGTTTTGACTCCCAAGTGCAGGAGGGCAGTTCACATGGAGACGGAAAACCAAGTGTTTGGTAACTAAATGATCGCAAGGGCATCTTTAACAAGACTTTGATCAAACAGGCCTTGCCGGTTCCTCCCTGTCGATCACACCTACTTCATATTAAATTACAGTGATCTGTGATCATCTTCTCCCTCCTGGAGCAGGTCCTCCATCTGAATTCCTTTTAGGCAGTTAGGGGTGAGGTCGGACATTTTTTTCTGAGTCTTTCTTTTCTAAAAAATAACTAGCTTAAAATAATATGCCAAAGAGGCATATTTGGGGATGGCAAACTCTGCTCCTCTCACTAACTAGTCCAAAATCGCTCTATGTCAAAGAATGCCTCTGTCTCTTCAGTTACCTACCGCCTAACCTATGCCTAGATCTGCATCCAGTAGGGCCACTCTCATGTGCTTGTCCACTCCCTCTATACATACTCGTTGGGCACTTGCTGTGTGTTGGGCACTGCTCTGGATTCTGGAAATAAAGCAGTAAGTGAAACAGACAAAAAAAAAAATCGTGTTCTCAAAAGCTCACATTCTAGTCTGTGTCTGGGGCAGCAGGAGATGCATAATAAACCAACAGAGAATATAAAACGACTTTGGTAGGATGGTAGTAAATGAAGCAGGGATAGAAACTGCAGAGAGAGGGTATTCCCATTTTCTATGATCGGTGCAGGAAAGCTCTCATTGAGAAGATGACTAATGAGCAAAGACCATAAGGCCGTGTCAGTCGGTCCCGTGGATACACAGGGCAAGAGCAGTCTGGCAGAAAGAGAAGCAAATCTGAAGGCTCTGGCGATGAGTCTATTAAATGGCACATTTAACAGAGAATTCAGCATGGGTAGAGGAAGAGTTAAAATGAGGTCAAAGAGGTATCTGCATCAGGTCAGACATTGTAAGGCCTGTGGTTTTTCCAAGGGATATGGGAATTAGAAGGTAGCAGTGATGACATCATCTGACATAGCATTCAAAAGGATCATTCAGGGGCTGCGTTCAAGAAAGACCGTGAATACAAGAACTACAACAACAACAACAACAAAAGAAAGGCTGTGAGATATGAGAACAAACGAGAGAGATGAGTTCAGAGCTATTGTCTAATCCAGGACAGAGATGCGGTGGCTTGAGTCAGTTTTGTAGGAGAGGAGGTGATGAGAAGTGGTCACAAGAATGGACCAAACAGAAGAGAGCCAGCCACATGGGCTGACGAGAAAGCACCAAGCTGGAGCTATACCAAATAGTTATTTGCCCACCTGTGAAAAGACCTTACTCGATGCTCAGAAATCTGATTGATTTTGATTAATGTTTTTCCTTCTTGAGGGTTGATGAAAAGAAGCAACAGCATGAAAGGCATGGCGGCGGAAGAAGACTAATACACAGTAAATTCCTATTCCAAGTTCGTAGGATTTATTTGGATGCTTTTCCGGTTGCATCCCTGCAGGGCCGAGCCTTTGGATGTATCTACTTGCCAGTGAATGAGCAAGATTAATTGAGATTACTTACAAATGTGAGAGAGGTGTGAGATGCCCGTGAGAGAACAGAAACTTACAGATCCAAAATTGCATTTCCACTCTGGTGTATTCACTAAATTAAAAAAAATATTTTGCAAAATATCTTGTGTGTGTAGCATCTTGTATTTTCCAAAGATGGCTGCACCATATCTTCCATCCCCCACGGTTTTCCTAGATTTCCAAGAGGTGGTATCTAATTTCCCTCTCTTTGAATCTGGACTGTTATAATTCAATGCAACCAACAGGATGTGCCTCAAATGACACTATGTGACTCTCAATAATATGTTATAAAAGGTGATGCAGCTACCGCTTTGATCCCTGGAGCTGTGAGCCAGCACATACGTCCTGCTGTTCTGCAGCTCCCCTGCTGTGGAGGAAGCCCTGGCCCCACAGAGGGCAAATGTAGGCCTTCTAGCCGACAGCCAGCTCTAACCCCCAGACTCGTGAGTGAAGGTGCCACTGGATTCTATTCTCCAACTGTCACTCCTGGTCCTTGAGTCTTCCCAAGTGAGGTTCTGAACTATGGAGCACAAACAGGACTTCTCTGCCATGCCTGTCCAAAATCCTGACCCAGAAAATCTGTGAATATAATAAAATAAAATGACTGTTGTATCTCACTACTCTTTGGGGTGATTAATGCAGAATTAACTGACATCTCAGTTCTCTTATACATAAAATAAGGATAATTTCGCTCCCTTCCTTGTAAGCATTAAAGCTTGCATGAGTATGTTAAATTACTTTATACTAGTAAAGCTTAAAAAAAGAAAACGTAAGGCTTACTGAGTGTTCGTAATGAACATATTAGAAATGCTTTAAAGCATGTTGCATGTATTAACGCTTAACCCTCATAGCCAACCCACCTTAGTTCCAATTAATAAACCGAAACTCAAAGAAAATAAGTAACTTGCCTGAGGTCTGATCCCTAGTAAGTGGGTGTGCTGGGATTTGAACTCTGGCAATGTAACTCCAGAGTCTGAATCCTTAACACATAGCATATGTAGTTTCTCAGGTAGGAATCAGAAGGTGGGGATAGTTTTTAAAAGCCATAAGTTGAGTTAAAAATTCTTCCTACCCACGCCTTGAGCATGTGATGTGGAATCGCTACACTCAGCCTCGGTTTCCACATTATTTGAATCGGGAATTGATTGTTTGAACCTCTGACCTCGCGGGGTTTTGGTAAGGATCAAACGGGACAGTGCAGGTGGCAGTTCTCTGGAGTCCGTGTAAGCTATACGGTGTTACTGTCTTCACCCCTATTAGAGACCCTGGCATGTGATGTCCTTGGAAACAGAACTTGAACTTAATCTCAAGCAATGCTACCCTTCCTATTCTTCTGATGAATACACTATGTGTTGTTGAAAATCCAGGATCTTACAATTTTATTTAGGGCTTTTCTTTTCATCAGAGATGGCCTTAGCAGTATGCCCTCCTACATGTCAAGAGAAGAGGTGGGCCTTATTTTACTTTCTCTAGCACATGGGGTCTCTGTTTCTCAACTCTGACCCTATGCTCTTCACATAAACCAAGACACCCATTCTGCACTTAGATTCTGAGAAAAGGGGCTGCGCACCACACACACACCTGACGGCAGCAGAAGTCCTGATTTTCCCCACCGGATCTCAAAGCTTGCCTTGCGCATTCTTCTTGGTTCTTGCATTTCTCTGCCTCTGACTCTCCAATGCTGCCTCCTTTACAGGGTTTCCTCCCCCAGTTTAGATACTGACAATAGACAGCATCTTTGGTTTAATTCTAAGTACATTTTAGGATTGCCACTCAGTTTGAACCATTTGGTGAAGTTCCCAGTTTCTTTCCATCCTTGGAACCCACCTGCCAACTGGCCAGTTTGCCTGGCTCTACTCATCAGCTCAGATGAGGATCTTCACGTGGGGGCAATGAAGGACAGTCTGGGTCGTTCGTCCTTCTTGTGAGGGAGAGAAGAGGATGGACAATGCGAGCTTCACTGCTTGCTTTGTTGTTTTAGTTTTAATAAGACTGTGCTTGTTAGTTGTAATTAGATGTCAATTTTATTAACTTCAATGTTGTAACAGGATAGCAAAAAGTGAATATATTCTATTAATGCTAACTTTTATGGTGTGTTATTTAGATCTCCTAAATAAATTAAGGCTAATATATTGACTTTAGTTAGTGAGTAGTAGAAATGAGAGAAGAAACAGTCAGAGAGAACTAGAGGGACTTACAGTTACAGAGGAGTGGAGGAGTGTAAAGGCAATTTAACCCAGTTAAATTGGATTTTAAAGACCATGAAGAGACGGGCTGGGTCCTCAGAGAGGGAAGGAATATAGTCCTTGCAACAGTGAAGAACACGAACACTTTAGATACAGCAGGAAAAAGGCTTGGAGGTGCTGTGGCAGCGGAGTGATGTAATTTGAATGGTGAGCACAAGGCATGCAAATAAAGAGCATTGTAGTGGTTGAGGAGAGGGTGGGAAGATTTCCAAGGAAATCTGTGAGTGTGTCTGTTTGACTGTATGTGCTCTCAGGATGTTCTCTTTAAGCCCTGGCTGCTGTGGCTCAGTGGTTAAAGCATTGTCTGGAAACCCGAGGGGTTGCTGCTTGATTTCCGGTTACGGCACATGCCTAGATTGTGGGTTCATCCCCATCCAGGCATGTATAATCTGCAGTCCCAGCAAGGATCCCCGGTCTGGGTGCATAAGAAGGGAAACCAGTCAATGCTTTTGCATCAATGTTTCTCTCTCTCCCTTCCTCTTTCTCTCCAAAAAAAAGCACATGAAAATGTCTTCAGGTAAGGATAAAAAAATAAAAAGAATGTTCCTCTGAACTGTGGCAGACCATGAGTCACTGGATTTCAGAAACTAGCAAATACAGCAGGGTTCTTCAGTCTTGGCACTGTTGATGTTTTGGGCCAGATGACTCTTGGTTGTGGGGACTGCTCTGGGCACTGGGATGCTTAGCAGCATCCCTGGCCTTTGCCCGTGAGATGCCAGCATTAAGTATTCTCCCAACTGTGATAGCCAAAAATGTCTCCAGACAGTAGCCAGTATCCCTGAAGGATAAAATTGTTTTGGGTTGAGAACCACTGGGTTAAAGAAATAAACATCTGTGTCACCCATCGTCTGGTGAGCCTACTTCGTGTCAGCCCTGCTCCAGGCACTCCCCTTATCTTCTCAGTCAGATACTGGTGTCAGGGTGGCTTTAGAAGAGGCTACAAGAATCAAAGATGCTGTGTGAAGGACATACCCCTGCAAATTTGGGAGGGGAAAGTTCCCGTGAACAAATACCATGCCAGTTTGTGTCCCCACCAGCTTTATATGAACACCCTTTATCCCAAATGCGCATTAACTCTCTTTAAAATGGCACCTCATTGTTGTTTTAACCTACATACAGTTTGTTTATTGATGATGTTAAGATTTTGTCTTTGTTTTATATTTCATCTTCTGCAAATTTATTCTACCTTTTGGGGGGTTCATTTTCTTTAGAATTCCATGATTTTTCTTTTTCACTTCTAACAATGCTAACCTTTTGTTTTCATTGAAATTTCAAATTTTTTCCCTATTTTTTCATTTTACCCTGACATTTTCATGGCCTCTGGTTTTCATTATTTTCTGTGATAAGATTACAATTTTTTTCTATGTAGTCCCTAGACTTAATGTCATACTAAAATTAAGCAGACTCACCTTGAGATCATAAAATTATTCTCCAATATTTTCTTCTAAGATTTTTAAGGCTTACTATATATATTTTTTGTTTTTAAACCTAACATCTCCATGGACTTAAGGCTAATACCAGGCTAATTTTTTCCTCAAATATTGTCACACCCAAATGTAATCTACTCTAACCTCCTTTGTTATTTTTTTATTCCATTATGTTTTATTTCCAAACTTTTAAAATTACTCTACTAATAGATCATTCTTAACACTGGTAGAGATGGTGCTAATTCATTATGCTTATTTTTTAACATGTCGAGTATATTTCTGAAACATCTTTGTAATATACATATGAGATGACAGGAAGGTTTAATAAGGCAGATGGAATTAGGAGACTAAAGTTAAAAGTTAATGATTTTCTAAAAAACGACTGTCGATTGTACAGGGTGGGATACACGTGGCTGCGAACATTTGGCTTTCTCCCACTCTGTACGTGTGGAGTGACTTGAGTCACAGCATATGGGGGCATTTCTGTATGGTGCTTCACAGTTGCAGCTGCTGCTGCAGGTCACAGGGCAAAGGGGCCAGCAAGTCAGCAGTGCAACATTGTATCTGAACTTAAAGCTGCTGTCTTTGTGGTTGACTTACAGTGGCTGAATATCAGTTAGCAGCTCCAAAGAGTCATGTGACAAAGTATCTCATTCCAGAATCATGCTAGCAGGCGGGAATGAAGATGGGAAATGTGACCAAGGTTTGGTTACCATGACAGCTTCAATGGGATTCTTTGCATTATAAGGCGGAAGTAGTGGGCACAGTCAGGAGTTCAAGAGAACTAAGTGAACAGTCCAGGTGGGAAAGCTTGGGTTCAAAGTTAGTGTGTTTTCGATTGACTTCTGAAATAATGCTGTGCTAGGGTAGCCTGCTGTTTGAAGGACTTCACTTTGAATGATAAGGGACATGTTTGCATATTTACAAGGCTTTTCTTTCTTTTTACAAAAAATGTGGTCTCTCTTAAAGGAACAACTTGTTTTACCAAAGGTAGACTTTCAATGTATGACGGCAAGAACATGCCCCAGGAAAGTACAGGGGAATTCCATGTTGAGCCAGGCCTCACCCTTGTTCTGTTGGGGAAATGACCTGCTGATTTTCCTTATTGACTTGTGATTTTCTACGTAATTTTGAGTGTCTGAACCAGTCTGTGCCTCCTATTGTGCTCAGTACCCTGACCTCTAGGTACTTTATATCTCAAAGTACCCTTTGAATCAATTTTAGTGCTTTTATGCCCCTGATGGAACCAGTGGGTTTGGATCACTGAGGGCCCAGAAGAATCAGTGGCTGTATATACGGCGATTGCTTCATCTCAGCTGTTGTTGAATGATTCCTGCTTGTGCTTCAAGTTTTGCAAACCACTTCAGGATCCCTCTGGGCTGAGAAGGGCTAGAGTAATATAAAGATATCACCGGCAATGGTAATAACCTTTTAGTTATCAAACACCTTCCAGGGAGCTCGCTCTTGTACTTATCTCATGAATCCTCCTGACATCCCTCTGAGGCAGGGAGCAAATGCTCTGTGATCATGGAAAGAAAACAGTAGGAGGAAGGGTAGTATGTACAGCAACCTTCAGTGAGAGATGAGGGCAACTCTTAATCGAGCACCAATGTTGTATTTTTTGACAGACAATGCAAAAACTCTCTTCCTGGCAATATAATTTCCATTGATGACGATGATGATGGTGGTGTTGATGATGATAGCTAATATTGATCAAATGCTTACTCTGTGCCAAGCACTTCCTTAAGCGCTTTGCCTATATTAACAAATTAAATCCTCTCAACACTCCATTGAGACTATTGCCATTAGTGTGCCCATTTTAAGATGGGAAAAGTACTGTAAAGAGGAGTTCAGTGACGTGCTCAGAACTAGGAAGTTTGAACCCACAGTCAAACGAAGGTAGTTCAGCTCCATATCTCAAACTCTTAACTGCTCGTTATACTGTGGAAGTTGTGCTATCTTAAGATCTGAGGTAAGTACAGTAGGCAATATATTCCTTTGTGTTATGTATGCTCTCACCCAGAAGTCTCCTTTCAAAACACAAGTAGTCTCAGGATAGTGGGATTTTCAGGAAATGCCGACATTACTATTGAAACATGTTCCCTTTTGAAAAACTATAATACTGTAGTTATTATGTAGCTGATTTTTAACATCTTTCACATCAGATGATGGAATCTGTAGATTTTTGATGCAGGTACGGTCAGAGGAGGGAAACAAAATGCATCACATGCTTGATACGCTCTAAGCACAGTGCGTGTTGCTTCCCTCATTTAACATTTCCAACACCTCCGTGAGGTAGGTAGTAGTGTCTTGATTTTGTTAGTGAAGAAAGGGTGACTTAGGTCATACAGGAGTAAGTATCAAACATCAGATAAAGACCCGGGACTCCCTGGCTCTGAAATCTTTTCCCTTACCAACTGCACCTGTCTGACAAGGGAAAGGAGGAAATAGAAGAAAGCCCAGGTTGGAACCGTAGGCAAAGCCAGCACTGAGTGCATGAGAAGGAGAGAGAAGAGGAGTTCAAAAAAGAGCAGTTAATGAGGTGGAAGGCACAGCATCATAAGCCTTGGAGGGAAAGGAAGGAACTTCAGCCTGAGAGCGGTCAGTGATGGTAACTGTAAGTCAGGAAGGCAAAAGATTAAGTAGTGACCTTTAGGGCAGATAAGTGATCACAGTGACCTTGAACAAAGAGATGGAATGGTGGCAAAAAGTCATATTGTAATGGATATCTAGACTTGGAACAGAGGAAATAGATTAAGTAATTCAAGATAAAACCTAAAATGGATTGGGGCTAAATGCATTCATACATTTTCTGATTTTGCTATGCTCCTTTGAGACACTATTACTATTGTGTTTCTGGTGAGGGAACAGAGGGCCAAACATTGTAAATAATTAGGTGAAATAACATAGTTATTATGTAGCAAAGGCAGGATCCAGACCTAGTTGTCACTGATTCCAAAGTCCATGACGTTTTTCATCCTCTCCCTCTAATAACTATGGACTGCTCATTGGTGAAGCCTGCCTATTTCATCATCTCTTATTGTGCACTGATATTTACTACCCCTCCTTCTATGAGGTTACACTTCCCTGCTCCAGTGATGTCAGGCCTGCCCATGTAATGTGCTTTGGCAGGTTAATGTGAGTTAGAGCTGAGCAGCACCTTTAGGAGCCAAGCCATAGATCGCTGTGTTCTTCTTCCTTCTGCCAAAAGACCAGCCATATTACAGATGAAGTCTGCTTAGTCAACTTAGATTCCAAAGTGAAGATAATGAGAAGCAGCACAGTCAGCCTGTGATGGAGCTGTGAGTGAGAAATAAACTACTCACGGAAGCCACTTGTATTTGGGGCTCACTTGTTACTGCAGCATAACCTTGTCTATTCTGACCAATATACTGTCTGTGGCTGGGAAGAGGGGAAAAGTGGTAGCCAGTGGTGAAGGCAATTAAAATGCAAAGGATGTACACCTGTCACCTAGTCACTGTTAAATTAACTGGGCAGTATATCATGGGATCAAACCCAGCATCTCAAAAAAAAAAAAAAATCACCAGCTTGATAAAATACCTAACTGTGCAAGAATGTGTCTGAGAATACTCCCAGGATAATTTCAGACTTTTAAAAAAATTATTAGTCTGATGAGTAGGACAGATACCCTCATTCATATTAAATATGCTGTTGAAAGTGATTCATTCTGAGACGAGATAGACCCTAAGCAATCTCAGAAACTCAACAGCAAATGTATATTTAATGTGACCATTTTTAAAACAGAACGCTTGGCAGAGAAGGCATCTGCAGAGGTTGGGGATAGGGAGGAAGTGTTTTATCCTGATTATAAAGCAAAAGAAAACAAAATGAAAAAAAATTCTGGCCTGCACAGGTGTGTGTAGGTCTGTGTGAGTGTGTGTGAGAGAGAGAGAGAAAGACAGAAGGCGAGATTTGTGAGATGTTAACTTGCGCATTATAACCTCTACTCTCTCCCAATATTTGTTGTCGTTGTGATTGTTTGTAAGCGGCTACCTTTAACTAGAAAGGTCACTAATGTCTTACATGAAATTCAATTCTCTAGAGATATTATCAAGCCACGATTCTCTCTGAATAGAGACCAAGTCACCTCCTCAGAGGACTGTGCCAATTCCAATAATTTATCTCTTTAATGTCTTCTTGGGATGACCGGTGAAGAGCTCACTGTGGCTGTAATAGCGTCAATGTTCAAACACCCCTCGTGTGCCAGCCCCCTCCTTGAGGTGCTGTCACACACATTTTCTCAGTTGACTCTCATAGTATCCTCAGCGGGCAGGTCACAAAGTTCTCACGTGTCCTTGACTGTCTCTCCAAACTCATGTTATGCCACACTCATGCTCACAATGTGGCCGTGTTCGTGCATCTCACTGAAATACTTTTCTAGACTCAGAGCGTTTGCCTATATTGTTTCCTGTGCTTAGAATTCTTCCACCCATAAAATCTCAATGTTAAGGTCTCGGTTTCAAGGTTCATTCACCGGAGGTGTCTTCCCTCACTGCCCTGTGTGATGTAGGTGTCCCTTGGCTGGACTCCGGCTCAGCCTCTTTTATACATGCTTTACAGTAGTGTTGTGTTTGTCTGTTCACTTGTATCGCATCTGCCTCCCAATCAGAAAACAGGTTCAGTGAGTGTAAGAGTTATTTCTAACATTCAGCCACTGGATTCCCAGCTCCAAACACAGGAATGGGGATATTGAAATATTTCATTATTACTTACTGTGTAATAGATTATTGTTATCCCTTCTTTCATGGATGAAGAACCTGAGATTCAGAAGAAAAGTGAGCTGTCCAAGGAGACTTAGCTAATAACTATCAGAGAAAGAACACAAACTTAGGTCTGTCCAACCTTGCACCCCATGCCCTTGATGCTGCCCTGTACATCTATTCACTCACCACTCACCAAATGTTTGTTCATGGCCAGACATTACTGTTGTGCATTAAGAGTATAATGGTCAGCGAAAACAAACAAACAAATAAACAGAAATAACAAAGTTTCTACCTTCAGGGAGTTTATATTCTATTGCTTCAGACAGACATCACTCAATGAATCAAGGAAATAAATATGAAAAATAATACAATGGTGATAAATACTTTGTAAGGGGGTAGAGTAAGGTAGGGCAGTTGAAAGATTTGAGCTGGTTTAGAGGGAAGGGGCAGGAAACTGTACCCTGAGAAATGACAAGTAAATGAAGATTTGAAGAAGTAGATATTTAACATATGAAGGGAAGGAAGAACATACAGGGTAGAAGGAAGAGAGGTTGCTAAAGCCCCACGATGAGAAGCAGCCTCTATCCAAAGAATTAAGAGACAACTAACAACGCGGGGTAAAGCTAGAGAGTTAACTCAGACCAGTTATGCCCAGCCATGTAAGCCTTATTAAGAATTACAGTCATCTCCTGGAAGGCTTTAAGGAGAGAAGGTATCCCAGCCAGATTTCCTAAAAGAAAATGATGTTCTGCTAGTTAGGTGGGAAAATGGATTGAGAGGAGGCAAGAGTGTTTACAGGTAGAGCAGCCGGGGGCTAGCATAATATAGATGGTGGTGCTTCGGCTGAGGAATGGGTCTTTCTCTGTTTTTCCATTGAAGCTGGCGAGCTGCTTGCTGCGTTGTTGTACTTCGGTAGTACAACAACTGGCGTGCTACTTCTGCTACCATTGTCATGACTCAGTAAACAGAAACTTTCAGTGATGGCAGCCTCGTGTAGAGTGTGACCCGTACGCTGCAAATGGAAATAGTCCTAATCTTTCTGGGTTTAATGTCTAAAGTGTGTGTTCTCAAAGTGTGTTCCATGAGTCCCTGGAGTCCCCCTGAGCTTTTTGCAGGGGGAAGAGAAGAACCACACGATCAAAAATTTTCATCATAATATGAGGCATTATTTGCCATTCACTGTCATTCTCTTACAAGTACACAGATGAGTTCTCCAGGGGCAATATGACCTGTGCTGTAACAACAGAATGAATGTGTTGGGTTGGCCAAAAAGTCCATGTAGTATTTTCCGTAAAATAGAAGACATATTTTATATTTTCACCAACAGCTGTATTGATTTGGAGATTTGAGTATGTCAGCTATCTCCCACATGGTATAATGTTGGTTGTTCTCAATTAATGTCTCGATTTGATTGCTATCAATACCAACTGGTCTACCCGACCACGGAGCATCGTCCGGTGAGGAATTGCCAACATGGAACTTTGCAAAGCACTTTGACACATGTTCAATCCCTCACAGCACCTTCTCCACACCCTGCATAAATCTCTTCTTGCATTTCAGTTGTGCTTTTACCTTTCTTGAAATAGTAAAGCATAATATGCAGAAAATGTTGCTTATTTTCTTCCATCTTCAATATTAAAATGGCTATACAAAAATTCACCAATTTTGATGTTTTTTAAATGCACGCTGACATGATAGCTGTTACATTACAATCTAACAAAATTGTTTTGAATGAAGTTAAAGACAACTGAGCACTACTAGAGCCATCGTACAGAAAAATAACTGAATGATCTTTTACAGCTCATTCTGTAAACAGAGAAGAGAATATAGGTGTCTTCTATTATTCTAGAAACTAAAAAAGATATACATAACAAACAATAAAAATGCCAATAATCTTACTAATTATTTTTTTTGGAAATTTAGTTATTTTAATTAATATATTATTTATAGTTATAAAGTAATATAGACATTAATATTATATATGAGGAGGGACCCAGAAACCTCAGAATTATCTTCTGGAAGGTGGGCCCCTTGTGATACAATATCCCCCCGCTAGGTGAGTCTTCTAGGAACCCATATGCATCAGTGTACCGACTGGTGTTGTTGTGAGAGGCTGCATTCAGCTTCAGTGAACTTTTGTGAAGACTTTTTCGTGTTTCCCTATTTTATGATGGGTGATTTACGAGTGCACCTGCCCACATTGTGATGAGTGTTTAGCAGTTTTTGACCAAAAATGGCATGACCCCCATAACCGACCCTCCTTATTCCCCCATCTCACCCTGAGTGACTTTTATTTTGTTTTCTTGGATAAAAAAAATCCTTAAAGAGGATTGTTTTGCCAGATGTGGAAGAGGTGAAACAAAAATGCAGAAACACTAAAAGGCATCAAAATTGACGAGCTCAGAAACTGTTTTCAGCAGTGGAAAGACGTCTTGACAGGTGTGTTCCATCAAATGGAGAGTACTTTGAAGGTGACAAGTTCAAACGCATAAGAATATATACACAGTTTTTTTATAAATAAATTCTGAGGTTTTTTGGGTCCCCCCTCATATATGTCATTATTTTATTATTATCTTAAATGAGTGTATAAATAAATATTAACATTTTCCAGGTTTAATTTTAATAGAGTAAATATGTGTATAGATTTATACCAATAAAAGTCTTGGGGGTTCCTTAATAACTTTTAAAAATATAAAAGGGTCCTGAAGCCAAAAGTTTGAGAACCCTGGTACATAAAAAACTCCTACACTGACATAAGAGACCATATATAATATCTAACTTGGCAGAAAAACTTCACTACTTTGAAAGAGTATTGAATATTTAATAGTCTGTCTGTAAGGGCCAGTCAGGGGTGCTTGATTAATCCAGGGCCTTTCTTTAGCCAGAGTGAATAATGTACGGTAGTGACTAAGCGAATGTATCTGTTTGGACCATGCGTTGTTATCCAGCAGGTGAGCTGGAGATACAGAATGCATTTTTGCTGCATGAAGTTGCACCATTGCAGTGCCTAAATTAATAACTTATACATAAAATGTTCTCAAGACATATTTCTTGAAAGAATAATAAAACGTCATGAATACTATAAAAGATATGGTTTGGAAATCTATTTGGGTCAGTCTGAGCGAGTTCATTTAGCATGGTGATGGGAGGCCTTATATAAAGTTGTCAGAATGGTATCAAATCCTCCTATTTCTACGTAGTATAAGTAAGAATTAATGTAGGCAACACTCAGTCTTCAAAATCGAAATGGACGTAGTGATCTTTCTGATATTTATAATCAAGATTTATCTTGATTTTAGTTTTCTGGTGGTATTTTTTTAGAAAATAAAATAATACTTATATTTGTGCACAAATTTGCACAAACATAGGCTCTTCAGGGGTATTTATTTTTCTTCTCAAGTGTTTTTGGGATACTATTAAGTTTTAACAAGAAGTTTAGGAATTATTGGGATATGTTATTTTGAGTTTGAGCAAGCAGTTTAGGTAGGACTTTTGGGGTGGAGTTTTTGTACTCTTTACACCAGAGTAAAGTAAAGAAAAATAAAAATTAGAAGAGGTATAGGAAGAATTGATATATAAAGACCAAAGTCCTCTGAAGTTAATTTTAAAAAGTGATAACATGTCCTTGAAAAGAATTGCTTGTCTTTAATTCATGATATATTCTCGTAGATGTTCTATAAATATCTGATAGTATCATGTGTGACTCCCTGTGTCTCTCCTCAAATTCTTCCCTCTTACCGTTAGGGTCCATCATTTTACACACCCCCTTCTACCCAGAGTTCAAGACCTGGTTCCTATAGCTCATCTGTGCTGGGGAGGATCTTTCCACTTTTAATTCTCTAACTTCTACAAGGTAGAGCTGATCATTTGTCCCCTAGGATTTCTGCCATTCCCCATAGAACACTTGTGTATGTGTCCATTGTTCCAGTATCCTTTCATTCTGTTACATGTTAATGTAACATGTTAATTATAATGCTACCCTTCCTTTTTCTACTCAAGAAATGGAGACAGCTTGGGGACTTGGGCCAGGGACTGCAAAGTACGGGTGGCCAGGAATCCAAGTTAAAATGATCAGAAGGAACTCTGGATAAGCTGACTGCAAAAATGTTACCACCCCTCCACTCCTACTCAAAAAGACAGAGGTAGCTGATTTCTCTCCCTTCTAAGCAAGTGCCTGCTTAAACTGCTGACTCATATGCATATTTGACCAAGGTCACAGTGGTGGAATAAGCAGTGTGCCCTCTTGCCCACACAGCGCAGGTGCAACACTGCAACTTCATTACCAGGCAGTGCAGCTGGAAAAGGAAGTTGCGGACCCTGGAAGGGAGAAGTCTGGCAGCTAGCCTTTTCCAAAATGCCCACTTTTTCCCCAGCAGAGCCCAGGGCCAGTTCCAAGGACCGTCCTTTCCTCTGTGCTGCCTCCCAATGGTTTGAGCACAAGCTTAATCAAACCTGCTTGGAAATATATCTGAGGTCTCCCCTAAATTTGTATTTTGGGGAACCCAGGAACCCCAATGCTGATAACAAAATTACATCAGAATATAAATTGGTATAAGTGATGTAATTTTAGATGTAAACTCGTATCTCCATCACCCAAGCAGTAGCAAGCACTTCAGAGGTGGTTCGTTGTGGTTTATGAATAAAGGAACACAGGAGTTCGTTCTGATGTCCCCCTGAATCCTGGCCTTCTAACTTAGTTGTTATAGGACTTGAGCAAGTAAAGTACACCTGTCTGTGTATCAGTTTCTGTACCCATAAAATTGATACAATATCTTTCTTCCCATTTACGTCTGATGGCTGATTTGAAGTTTAACATGCCTAAAGGTTCTTTTTAAATGTGAAAGTACAATGTGATTGTTGGATTTTTTTCCTTTTTCTTTTTTTAAAATTTATTGTTGTTCAGTTACAGTTGTCCTGCCCCTTTCCCCATTGCTCACCTGGCCTTCCCCCGCCCGGACTCCACTCCGGCAGCCAATCCCTGCCCCCTTGTCCTTGCCTGTGGGTCCTCTATTCACGCCCTCATTTTCATACAAACCTTGACTAACCAGGTACTTATTTCCCTTTTAAAAACTGAGTATTGCTTGAACACTTTCTCCACTCCAGGGACTCTGTTGGAAGAACTGATTTTCTGAGCCCCATGTGGGGATATGGAAATAGTTGTTTTCCACAAACTTTTATAATAAGGGTTTTTGTCTCTAACGTTTTGTATCTCTCCTCTCCCCGAAGTAGCAAGTTTTTCAGATGAAATGTTTTCTGCTGCCCGGTCAGTGACCAAGAGAGACTTTGTTGACTTGATTTTCATAAATTGCCTCAGGGTAGCTTTCAGGACACCAGACTGGTGAGGGGTGTGCTGGGATCCTTGCTTCTTTCCTCATGTAACAATTATTAACACAGCAGGAGTCGAGCCTGGCGCCCCCCCCAGACAGTGCCTAAGCCTCATAATAACTTGTGCCGTCCAGTAAGAAAAACGCTGAGGACAAATGGGGGGAAATTGCATCTAAGTATTTTATGGGAAGCAGGTTTCTCTCTAATCCCTTTGCTGTCATTTCCTTGGAATTGCCAGGCTTTGGAGGATCCTGATTAACAAGTTCCAAAAATTTTCACTGTTACCCATGAATACAAGGCACATTAAGCTCGCTTGTTCCTTCTTGCCTAAATTAATTGTTTCTTACTGAATGTGGCAGTGTTGTCAGACATTGTGTTTTTCTGTATCTTATGCATTTTACGTTTGCTTCACATCTTTCTATGAGACATTTCTTGCATCTCCAAGCCCTCATACTTTTCCTGTGTAACCTTTTCAGAGGCTTGGCTGAGAGTGCTTTTCCTTGAGATGTGTCTTGAGCTTGTAACTTCAGGGAGAGATACAGTCAGTTCTTGATCAAGCAGCTTAAGGCATACAGGAATAATGGAGTGGTTACCCATACCCTAAAGCTGGGATATATCTGTTAGAACTCACTTGGTGTATGAGATGGCACCACAGTTGAAACCAACATTAGGCATGAGCAGGGATGTGTGGGCTCACATATCTAGAAAGCTCACTGAAACATATGCTTCAGCCAGGACTCTATCCAGGGAGACACGTGATATTATCAGGGGGCTACCTTTCCTCCCAGCTTTCATAAAAGTTTTCTTGTACGTAATAGGTAAGGTGGCTCCAGATGCCTCAAAGTCGTATCTTACCAGGCTAGTAAGCCAGGGGAAAAAGGTGAGCTTCCTCAGTAAATAGAGCAGAGTCCTCCGGTTAGGTCATGTGTCTGCTTTTCAATCAATTAGGCACATGGGATGTTTTGGTCAGCCAAGCCTGGGCTTTGTGCTTCCTCTAATGGGTTTTTTCTGTCCTCCAATATTAGAGAATGAATTCCCTGCTTGGAGTAGAGGTATCAGAAAAGAGGACTAATCTTAAATTAATGAAAATAACAGGTGTCTTTAACATATGGTCAAAACAAAATATGCTTGAAGCATATGTGGTAGTTACACCCAATATTTAAAAAACACATTTATAGGTTTTCAGTCAGGCATCTTCCAAGAATGTCATAATGTCAGAATAACATTTTAAGAAATCAAGAAATTAGATAAACTTATTACAAAAAAGTATGGCAAAAGAGTCTATCTTTGAAGTAGTCTTTTCCTGAGTTGGGTGAGGTTTAATGTCCTTATTCTGGAATGGAATCGGAGGAAGGCAGAAATTCTGGCACTGCTGTACCAGCATTCTCCCTCGCAATTCTCTTTCCCCAATGCCTTCGCGCTGGAAGCCATTTCTCCCAGGTATCATTGTCTATAGCTACGTAATTTCCCCCACTGTTGTCCCTCTGAAAAGACTGTTAACAGAGAACTGACTGGTCAAGGATGGTTTGGCTGAGGTGACTTTCCTGACCTCCACGTTTTCGCCATTTTCCAGCAAGCTAGCGGGGGGGGGGGGGGGGGGGCGGCGTGTAAAGGAGAAAGCAGACTGTGAAGTGCATCTTCAGGCCTCCTCTCAGAGCTGCCTCATCTTCGCTTCGTCATTGTCTTACTGGCTAAAGCAAGCCACGAGCCCAACCCAGATATAGTGGACAAAGAGATACAATCAAATTCTTTTACAGGAGAAAACTGAAGGTCTTATTGAAAGGGTGAGGATACATAGAAGGGTAGAGAATTACTACAAGTTTACCCAAATAGATGCCTTTACTATGTGGTTTCTTCATCATGGCTTCTGCCAATAAGCCAGTTTATTATTTATTAAAATTGCATTATTGAAGGGACTTTGGGTTTCTGGTTCCACATGTTAGGAGCTTGGGAGTCACCACTCTGTCTTAAGAAGAGGTAAAAAGCTGAACAGACTTAAAAACCAATGTCTCTTTTGGATCCATAAGAGAGGGGAGGACAGAGGGCAGAGCACTGCCCCCAAGGTTGGCAAGGTCACGGCCCACCAGAGCATAGACTCACGAGCAGAAATCACCATGAGACCCAGGGCCAGCGTGGGAAAACCAGAACGGTGGTTGATGAATAGCTGCGAGCCCTGTGAGGGGGACACAGTCATAGGACAGCCCCCCGCCCCATGCTAGTGTGTGCTACCCTAGGAGCTCAACCACAGTCCCACAGTAAATATCTGAGGAGAAATGTTCCTTCATGCTTTGGGCAGGTGCAGGTGGAAAAGACCCATTTTGAAATAAGCTGGAACCCTCTGTTCTTCTTGACAAGGCCTGCTTTCAGGGAAACTAGTCAATCAGAGCTTGACCTGCTGGAATATTATCAGACTGTAACTGACCTGGAGAAGTGGGATACCCAGCTTCAGCCCACTCTGGCCTTCTTTTTCCACAGAAGGGGGAGAAAAAAACCTGAGGAACACTTGTGAGGTTTACAGTCCAGGCGCGTAGGCTCACTGAAAGACCAAGGCCTTCCCACCATAAGACAGAACACTTTTCCTCTCCCCCTACCTTATTATCACATCCCGGAAGGCAAATTTATAGCAGTTTCTTTTATAAGAAAGACTTACAGGGCATACCAAAAAGGAAACACAAAACAAAACAACACAAACAAACAACAGCAACAAAACGGTTTGAAGAGACAGAGCGAGCGTCAGACCCAGCCGTGCAGGGCTGTTAGAATTATCGGACGGAACTGAAAACAACTGTGAGTCATACGCTCAGGGCTCTGATAGCTAATACAGCAGCATGGAGGGATAGGTGGACAGTTCAAGCCGAGAGGTGTAAGTCCTAAGGAAAAAAATCAAAAAGAAATACTAGAAAAAATGACTGTTACAAAAATGGAGACTGCCTCTGATGGGCTTGTTAGTAATCTGGACGTGACTGAGGCAAGAAACGGAACTAGAGGATATATTAATAGACTTGCCAACAACAAAAAAGCAAAGAGAAAAAGACAGAAAACCCAGAACGAGTAGGGGACAACTACAAAAGGTACAACATATGCATAATGGGAACATCACAAGAAAGAGAAAAAGAAATAGAAGAAATATTTGAAACAATAATGGCTGAGGATTCCCCCCCCCGTAAGTGTCAGACATCAAACCACAGATTCAGGAAACTCAGAGAACGCCAAGCAGGAAAAATGGTAAACCAAACCAAACCAAACCAAACCAAACCAAACCAACTGTGCCTAGGCATATCATTTGCAAAATACAGAAAATCAAAGATTAAAACAATTTCTGACAGAAGCCAGAGGGCAAAAAATCTTACCTATAGAAGAACAAAGCCAAGAACTGTGTTTAACACCTCCTTTTCAGAAACAGTGGAAACAAGAGGACAATGGAGTGAAATAATTAAATGTTGGGAGAAAACGTCACTAATCCAGAATTCTGTACCCTGCGAAATTATCCTGCAAAAGTGGAGAAGAAATAAAAACTTTCTAAGGCAAACAAAAATTTAGTGAATTTGGTTTTTGTAGACTTGCCTTAAGAGAAATGTTAAAAAAAAAAGTTCTTTAAAGAGAAAGAAAATATTACAGGTCAGAAACTCAGGTCTCTATAAAGAAAGAAAGAGCATTAAAGGAAGAATAAGTAAAGGTTAAAAAATACCCTCTATTGTTTTATTCTTAATTGACCTAACAGATAACAGATTTTTCAAAATAATAATAGTAATCTGTATAATGTATTATGTATTCTTAGGTATATGTCATATATTTATTTATATATACATACATATATAATTATACATGCTTATATAAATGAAATGAGTGGCAGCAACAGTACAAGAGCCAAGAGGAAGAAATTAGTATTATTTTATTATAAGGTTCTCGCACTACCCATGAGTGGTATAGTGTTATTTGACAGTGAACTTGTATGAGTTGTGAATGTATATTGCAAACTTTAAGTCAACTACTAAAAAAGCTTTAAAAATAAGTATAACTGATATATTCAGAGAGGGCAGAAAATGCATTCATATAAAGTGCTCAGTTAAAATTAGAAGAGGCAGAAAGGTGGTGGAAAGCAAAGACAGAAACAAGGAGAGACGGCCACAAAAACAAAGTAGTAATGGATATGGTAGATATTAATCCAACTATATCAGTCATCTCTTTAAATGCCAGTGATCTAAATGCATGAATGAAAAGAGATTGTCAGAGTGGATTCCAAAAACATGACCCAACTAGGTGTTGTGTAAAAGAAACCCACTTTAAATTTAAAGACACATGTGGATTAAAAGTAAATGGGCATAGAAAAATACACCATACTAACACTAATCAAAAGAAAGCAGGAGTGACTGTATCAGACAGAACAGGCATCCCAGTAAGAATAGTTATTAAGATAAAGAAGTGCATTACATAACAGTAAAGGGGTCGATTCTCAAGAAGACATAATTTTTAACATGTATATATTACAAGTGAAGCAGGCATCAGATTACATGAGGCAAACACTAATAGAACTGCAAGGGGAAATAGATGAATCTCCTATTATATTTGGGAACTTCAACACCCTTCACAACAATAAACGGATTTAGTAGGCAGAAAATCAGTAAGGACATAGTTGAACTCAAAAACACTATCAATCAACTGGATATAATTGACATCTATTGACTATTTCATCCAACAACCACGGAATACACATTTTTATTAGGTTTACATGGAATATTCCCCAAGATAGATCACATTTGAAACTATAAAATGTGCCTTAACAAATTTAAAAGAATAGAAATCATACTGCTCTCAGATCACAATGAAATTAAACTAAAAATTAGTATCAGAAAGATAATTGTAACATCCCAACCAATGTGGAAATTACACAATGCTACATAACACATTTGGTCAAAGAAAAAAATCTCAAGTGAAATTAAAAATCTTTTGAAAAAAATGAAAATATACCTTATCAAAATTTGTGGGATGTAGCAACAGCAATACTTAAATGATAATTTACAGCACTGAATGCATATATTAGAGAAGAGGAAAGATCTAAGATCGATAACTAAATTTCCACCTTAGGAAACTAGAAAAAGAAGAACAAATTAAATCCAAAGAAGAAAAGTAATAATAAGCAACAGAGGAAAATACAATGAAACTGAAAACAGGAAATCAATAGAGAAAATCAATAAAACCAATAGCTACATTATTGAACAAAAGCAACACAATTGATAAGCCTCTAGCTACACTATAAAAAACAGACATAACACAAATTAGCAATATCAGAAAAAAAGGGGTGATATCACCATAGATCCTCTGCACATTTAAGTGATAATAAAGGAGTCCTATGAATATCTCTAGGTCCACAAATTGGATAACCTAGAGAAAATGAACCAATTCCTTGAAAGACACAAGCCTCCAAAACTCACACAAGAAGAAATATAGAAAATGAATCAGACTAGATCTATTAAATAAATTGAAACAATTATTAATAACCTTTCAATACAGAAAGCACCAGGCTTAAATAAGTTCACTGGGGAATTCTACCAAATATATAAGGAAGAAATTATGCCCATTTTGTACAATTTCTTTTAGAGGAGAGAAGCAGAGAGAATATTTAACTTCCTAACTCATTCTGTGAGGCCAGCATTACCTTAATATTAAAACCAAACAAAGACATTACAAGAAAAAAAAACTATACACCAATATCTTATGAGTAAACAATGTAAAAATCCTCAACAAAATATTATTAAATTGGATTAAAAATGTATAAAAAGAATTACACACCACAGCCAAGTTGCATTTATCCCAGGAATGCAAGTCTGGGTCAACATTGAAAAGTCAACTAATGTAACCATCATACAAATAGGATTTTAAAAATCACATGATCATATCAATGCAGAAAAATCACTGGACAAAATCCAATTTCCATTCATGATAAACACACACAGCAAACTACAAATAGAGTGGAACTTATTCATCGTCTTTAAAAATATACAAAAACACCTACAGCTGATTTTATATTTAATTTTCATTCCTTATTGAAAATTAAATGTACAAAGCAATGGTATCCTCTCTCACCACTTCTTTACAACATTGTACTAGAAGTTGTAGCTTATGAAATAAGACAAGAAAGTAAAATAAAATGTATACAGATTGGGAAGGAAGAAATAAAACTGTCTTTATTCACAGATGGCATGATTGTACCTGTAGAAAACCTAAAAGAAGTGAAAAGAAATAAAAACCTAATCTCCTGGAACTAATAAGTGATTATAGCAACATGGTTGGATACAAAGTTAAATAAAAGTCCATTGCTTTCCTACATACCAGCAATGAATATATTGAAGTTGAATTAGATACAATACCATTTACATTAGCACTCAAAAATACTTAGGTATAAGTCTCACAAAATATGTATAAGATCTATTTGAGGAAAACTATAAAATTATAATGAAGGAAATCAAGAAGTTAGAAATGGAGATATTCTATGTTTATGAACACGTGATTCAATATTGTCAGGATATCAGTTCTTTTTATCTTGACCAATAGATTCAATCTAAAGCAAAATTCTAGCGAGTTACTTTATAGATATCAACAAACTATTCTAAAGGCTTTATGGAGAGGCAAAAGACCCAGAATAAGCAATGCGATATTGAGGAGAGGAACAAATTTGGAGGATTGATACTACACAACTTCAAGACTTACTGTAACGCTATAGTAATCAGGATAGTGTGGTATGGGCAAAAGAACAGACAAATTAGTCATCGTAACAGAATAGAGAACAATGAAATAGACACATAAGTACAGTAAGCTGATCTTTGGCAAAGGAACAAAGGCAGTGGAATGGAGCAAAGATAGTCTTTTTCACAAATGATGCTGAAACAATTAGACATCTTCATGCAAAACAGTATATAGACACAGATATTAAATCTTTAACAAGAATTAACTGAAACAGATTACAGACCTTAACACAAAATGCAAAACTATATACCTCTTAGAAGGTAGGATGAAACCCAAATGACCTTGGATGTGGAGATGACTTTTTAGATGCAAAACCAAAGGCAAGATCCATGAAAGAAATAATTGATAAGTTAGACTTATTAAAAAGTTGTGCTCAGCAAAAGATAATATGAAGAGAATGAGAAGATAAGCCACAGACTGGAAGAAAATATTTGCAGAAGACACATTTGATAAAGAACTATTATCAAAAATGTACAAATAATTCTTAAAAATAAACAAACCAGATTATAAAATAGACCTAAATTTTAACAGACACCTCATTAAAGAAGCTATATAGGTGGCAATAATCATATGAAAAGATGTTTTGCATCATATGTCAGGGAAATGCCAACTAGAACAACAACAAGAAGCTTCTACACACCTATTAGAATGACCAGCGATCAGAATACGATCCATGACAGCACCAAGTGCTCTTGAGGGTGTGGAGCAACAGGAACTCCCAGACGTTACCGGGAGAATGCAAATGGCACAGCTATTCTGAAAGATAATTTGGAGATCTCTTACAAAACTAAACATATTCACCTTTCTATCCAGCAATGATACTCCTTGGTTTCAACCCACAAGAGTTGAAAAGTTATGTCCAATTATGTCCACCTAAAAACCCACATGGAGATGTTTATAGCAGCTTTGTTCATAATTGCCAAAACTTGGCAACATCCACGATGCCCTTCAGTAGGTGACGGGATAAATGAACTATGGTGCATCCAGACAATGAAATATTATTTAACACCAAAAAGAAATGAGCTGTCAAGCCATGAGAAACACGGAGGAATCTTATATGCCTATTAGCAAGTGAAAGAAGCCAATCTGAGAAGGCTACGTACTGATGATTCCAACTACACGAGGTTCTGGAAGAGGAAAACTATGGAGACGTAAAAAGATCAGAGTTGGGGGGTGGGGTGATAAAGAGGCAGAGCGCAGAGGATTTTTAGGGCAGTAGCAATACACGGCGTGATACTATAGCGATGGGTACGTGTCATTACATATTTCACAAACACAGAGAATGTGCCACACTGAGAGTGAAGCCTAAGGAAAATTATGAACTCTGGGTGATTACGATGTGTCACTATAGGTTTATCCTTGGTAAAAAATATGTCATTCTGGTGAGTGATGTTGATAATGGGGGAGATGGTCCATGTATGGGGGCCGGGAGTATATGGGAAACCTCTGCTTCTTCCTCTCGACTTTGTTGTAAACCTAAAACTGCCCTAAAAAAATAAAGTCTCTATTTTTCAAAAAAAGTGCATTATTGCATCTGAGGTTTTAACACAGTTACAATGAAAACAAGGTTTGGAAAAACACATACATTCAAGATTGAAGTCTTAATTTTCCATAATATAATGCCTTAAGGGAAGGAATCAATTGTTCAAAATTCAATTATTCATTTGTAAGCCATTGATTTTCAATGACTTGTTTTATTGAATCATTTCAAGTATTTATAAAATTATTGTAGTTGTTAAAGTTTAATCCTTTCTTCAATTTGATTGCTTTGTGAAAACATATTTGTAATCTATCACAAGTCCATGTCTTTGCCCAATATTCTTTCACCGCACTATGATGGGGCAACAATAACTAATTCAATGAAGCTATTTATCATTTCAATGCTCGTACACTTCTGGCTGATAAAATACTGCTGGAAAAAATAACAAAATCATGCAGACAAGTACCCCTGAGAAATCATGGCCTCCTGCCTCTTCTGCGCCATCAGTGTTGTGAGCTGACCCTTCTACGTTTTCTTAATGTGGTGATTCCTGTGGGGAGCAGGGAAAGGGGGACCAAAAAGTGATGTAAAAGAATACAAGAAAGATTAAGTTTAAAAGATCACTCATTCATTAGTGTTTCCAGAGTACCTATTCTCTGACAAGCACTCTGCTGGAATGCTATTAGGAACACAAAAGTTCACAACAATAAAATAGTCTTTCATTTCATAGAGGCTGTCACCTAGTGTATCAGAGGAGAGAGATGTAAAACAAATAATCACACAGACGTATGCAATATAACCAAAGTGACACATATTATGAAGGAATGGCAGAAGACAATATGATAACTTGTAAACAGAGGATTTATCCTATGCTTGGAAATCGGGGAAGATTACTCCAGAGCAACATTGTTTCCATTTCCATAGTGGTTATCTCAAGTTTCTTCCTGTGATTTTCATTATTTCCTTCAGACTTAACACTTGATAGAGAAAATGTAGAGCACTAGGGGGACACTGTTAACTATCTAATACAGAACTACAAACGTGTTTAGTATACTCATATTCTCTCTTCTTCCTGTCATACTGAAAAAAATGTCCTTTTTAAATCTAATCTTGGCCAATTCCCCCACCCATCTCACATTTTTCTCACAATCCTTTTCTCCCACTTTTTAAAATTCAGTTTAACTAACACATGCTACATCGAACATTTAAAGAGTGCAATCTGATGTCTGATCTGTAAAGTCTTCACCACAGTCAAGATTGAAAACGTAGCCATCACCTTCAATAGCTTCCTTGACCTCCTTTGCAAGCTCTGTTTTCCTCCTCTGCTGGGATTACTCTTACTCTACGTTGGCATTTCGAGGCAACCATTGATGTGCTTTCTACCACTGTAAATTAGTTTACATTTTCTTGCATTTTGTGTAAATTGAATCACATGATACTACCTCTTAGTTAACTTTTTTCATCAAACATAATTAATTCAAGTTTCACGAACATTGCTAGGAACATTCATGCAGAAGTTTTTGTGTGACTGCAGGCGTTGGCTCCAGACCGCCCCAATAAAGCAACATTTACTGATTAAGCTTGCCATTTATGTAGTCACAGTTCCTGGTGTCGCAACACTATGACAGTAGGGACATCAAAGATCAGTGATTACAGGTCTCCATAACAAGCATAACAACAATGAAAAAGTTTGAAGTGATGCAGGAATGACCAAAACGTGACACAAAGACGTGAAATGAGCAAATGCTATTGGAAAGTGGTGCTGATAGGCTTGCTTGGTGCTGAATTGCCACAATCCTTCACTTTGTAAAAAAACACAGTATCTGTGAAGCACGGTATAGTGAAGTGCAAGTGGCCCTTCCTGGCTCAAAAATAGCTTCTACTGAGCCCACAAGTTTACATCATTCTCGATTTCTCTTCAAGAGGAAAGAGTAGAGGGCTTCATCCTATGAGGGGAAAATAACATTGAATTTCATCTTATTGCTTGAGGCATGTGCTAATCCCTGGACAAACCCAATAGCCTGGGAGTACAAGAAGCCTCGGCTTCATCACTATATTTGGGGACAGCATTGAAATTGGGAAGAAGGACTGTTGAATTGTAAGAAGAGACTGTTGAGTAAAAACTGAAATTTTCATAGGCACTGTGATAAAGCAATACCAAATGGGGATTATTTCAACTGACACTTCAGTCCACTTAAACTGGGCCCCTTAAATGCTGCCAGAGGAGATGATGGGCTGAGTTTCATCCTCCCAAATTCAGGATGTTGGAGTCCCACCCCCAGTACCTCAGGATATGACTGCCTTTGGACCTCGAATCTTTACAAAGATAACTAAGGTGAAATGAAGTCACATGCAGGGCCCTTAATCCTCCATGACTGGTGCCCTTGGAAGAAGAGGACAAACACATGCAGAGAAAACACCGCGTGAACACGCAGGGAGAACACGCAGTCATCATCATCTACAAACCAAGGGGAAAAGACAGGAGAAACCAAACCTGCTAACACCTTGATCTCAGACATCGAACCTCTAGTATTGTGAGAAAATAATACAATTCTGTTGGTTAAGCCACTCTGCCTGGTGTCCCTCGTCCTTCGTTATGTCAGCCCAGCAAACGAATACAGCTGAGGACTGTCAGAGGCAGACAGCATGCTCGCTCATGGCAGAATTAACTTTGCTCTTCAGAATCTGTGAAAGGAAGAGACATTAACCGGGGTTCTGAGGAGCTCTTGGCTAAGGGAGGTTATTGTACTGGGACATGCTCTCAATTTCTGCTCTGAGGTACTCTCACTGCGAAGATAAATTGACATTTAAGGCCTTTTTTGAGGTGAATTGTTATGATGAATTTTGACACCTCAATCCACTTAAATTGGGTCCCTAAAATGCTGCCAGAGTGGAGATTATTTTTGGTCGGCTTTTCCTTTAGAATCCCCCAAGGGTCAAACGTGGTGCTTTGAAGAGCAGGTACAACTGCCAAGGTTAAGGGAAAGGCCAATAGTCCAATGGCTGAGAAGGGATGAAGGGATTCTGTCTGCCTTCGAACTGAGTAGAGGGAGAACATGAGAGCTTCTCCCAACATGCTGGAAATTGTCTTTTATGCAGGCTTTCCTTTGTGTGTCTTGAGCTGAAATCTGCATTTGTAATCTTTTTTGAATGCGGTTTTCTCTAGGCAGTATGTCTGGTGGTTGAAGGCTCTGCCTTTTGCGTGAAATAGACCTTGGTTTATGATCTCATTTGACACCAGTCACCAGTGCAGTGAGTACAGGAACTTCCTTGAATTCTACATTCCTCTGTATTTATTTCTAAAATTGAGATCCTAGCAGGACTCACCTCACAGAGCTTCTCTAAAGACTAAATGTGATAATGCTCCCAAGGTATCCAGCATAATACTGGGTTTGTATGAAGGTGTCCGTGATGCTTGTGAACCGGGCTAGTCTTAAGTGATAATTGATAAAAGTAGCACAGAATATCGCCGACCATTTTGGTCATAGTGGTGAAAGAAAGTGACTTTGTTCGGTGCAGGAAGTGCCATTTAAGAAGGAGCGCAGAGAAGGGCTCTCATCAAGCTTGTGTTTACAGCCAGGAGCACGCCAAACTCTGTTTAGTGTAAAACAACTGTTGTTATTTCAATGATGCTCAGTGATGCTGAAACAGGCCCGTGACTGACATACCTTTTGTTGGTTTGGATTTGTTGCTCTCTCTAGTAGTAGTTGGTGATGTTTTTCCTGAATACCAGTTTTTAAATTAATTTCTCTGAAATTCAGGGAGGATTCTCGCTGGATTCTCTGACTTGCTCGACCACCTCCTCTCCGTTCTCCTGTGCTGGAGTCTTGAGAGCAATGAAGGTTTTAGCCTTCTTTCCACCAGTTTCCAGGTCTGAAGCAACATGCTGCTGTGCTTTCTAGATATTTTTTTTTCTAAAGCTCACAGGGAAACCCAATTTCATTTCATTTTCTTTTCATCTGCAATAATAAATAGAAGCAAGATAAGAAATGGACTCCACTAACTGTACTCTAATAAGCAAAACTTTGGAGGATATATAAAAGGTCATTTACTTAGATGAATGTCTAATGTTGCTCATTGTCATGAATATTTTATGTCAGCAATTTCAAATTAAGGCTTTTTATGTATTTATTTTGTGAACCAATTTTAAATAAAGGGCTGTGGCATGATGTGGACATGTAGAAAGATATATTTGTATTTCTTAAATGTTATATATCTTTACATGTGTGTATACACACGTGTATATATGGACATATGTACACACATGTATATACATACACACATGTGTGCATATGTGTATACATGCACACACATATATTTATGTGTGCGCGCATACAGAAATATATGCCCTGACTTAGAAAAATGAGCATAATGTGTTTTTCATGAGTCCCTTTGAAAATTCATTGTGAAAATTCAAGGTGGGCGATGATCAAGTTGTGGTCCAATGCATGCCATTGCTGTTAAGCAGTTTCTTACATGTGAAAGTGAATATCTCAGATTGTTGTGTTATACAAGAGGGAAACTGAAGTAGGAAGTAGAAGAAATTAATTCCCCGTATGTAAATGAGCTTATGACAAATCTTTTGCTTTTCTAGGCCTCAGTCTTCTCAGTGTTCTACATAAAACAAGTCTACAGACTGAAGGGTGTTCAAGGGCACATGTGAGACTATTTCTCTGGGAACTTTCAAAGATTCTGTCTTTGGCTTGTAGTGAGCGTGTTGATGTGTGAGGACAGGTCCTGGGGCTGGTAGGTAGTGGGAGGGTGGAGGCCGTGAAGAAGGCCTTGGACTTCGGTGCACAAGTTAGTGTGGCTGCGTAGGAAGCACAGAGGTCTCAGAGTTTAGTGCATCTAGGTGGTTTTTCCAGTATGCAACTTAGGAGGAATCACTTGATTTCTCCAGCTTTCCTTATCTATATTTGGGCCCTTTCTAGTGACGGGATTCTATCTTATTCAGACCTCAGCAGTCAGGGAATCCCTCAGTAGGTGAGGTAACCAGATCATGTGGTGATGGCAGAGACCAAAGTGGCTCACAGGTGCGCTGGAGATGCTTGTTGTCCCACTTGATCCTCTTGTCTATGATCAGTAGCATTATTGCCCTGGGCAGCGCAGCCTGGTGGTCCCGAGTGAGGCTCTGGAGCCAGTCTGCCTGGGTTTCAATTTCAGCTTCATTGCTTACAAGCATATGATGTGACTGGACATTTTACTGAAGCAATCTTTGCCCCATTTCCCTCACCTTTAAAGTGGCCATGATTCTAGTATCACCTCCCAGGACTGCCATGTGGAGTAAATGAGTTAAAACGTGTAGAGCTTGGAATGATGCCTGAACATCATAAGTGCTTAATAAATGTGTGCTATTCCTATCCATTTCCACTGTCCGAACTATGTCCATTTTTAACTCGAGAGCCTAACAGTTAAACTGAGATGGCTCTATATTTCCCTTTTCAACCTGAGAATGAACACCATGCAATGTTGCCTTTTTCCTCTCTTTCTTCTCCTTCCCTCCCTTTTCCCTCCCCCCACCTCCCTTCTCTCCTCTTTCTTCCTTTTTTTTTTTTTGGCTTGAGCCTGCTGTATCTTTTTCTTCATGGTGAAAAGGGGATGGGGATGTTTCAGTGTCTCTGCTGGGAAGAAGCTTCTCCTGTGTAGGATCTGAAACCCATAGCCAGCTCATTCGGTCATTGCCCTGGCGTTGCCTTGGACTCACAAAACATTTCTTCCCAGTGTTGTAGAGAATACAGAACACTTCGTGCCCCTATTACCCAAAGAGAGACTAAAATATTTGGATAGGGCACATGTGCCATTGTCCTTGGTCTTAAGCCAGCACACAATTATTCCACATCCTTCTGGGTGTCTCCTCTTTAATCTTGCCCAAGAACTCTGATCCAGGTAAAGAAAGGGAGGGAAGAAACACAATGAGATGGAGACAGAGTGAAAGGGAGACATGGCTAAAGGATTATGATGGACAGGTTCTAAGACTGCCTGGAGGAAAACGAAAAATAATAGTAACTACACTGATCACATAGCTAATTTCTTGTTAATTTGGCAATTTCATTATGTTTCTGGCAATCACTAATTTTCCCTGAGGAGGATAAAGGGACTTGGGCTTGGTCCTCCCATCATTCCTTCTCTTGATGCTATGATTCTTTAATTTATTACATCATCCTTTGCAGTGTGGGCATGTAGGATGCCTATCAGGTCATATTATCTACTCTACTCTTATGTTACAGGTCAAATGTATGTCTTATCCATTCCATATGCACAATATCCCTAACATACTGACATATTTATAAAGATGCTTAATGCATATTTACTGAATAATCCACTGGATAAAAATTATATAAAGGGCTCATATATTTTTAAACTACATTAAGTACTGATTGTTTTTCATTTTTATTTCCTTATTGTCTAACATTCAGAAATCCATGTTTTAAGTGATTTTATTTTTTGCATTTATACAACAGACATAACAGTTTTCCTACTTTTGTTTTCTACATAGAAGTTTTCAAAGCATTCTGATAATAAATCCTGTGACAGGTTTTGACCATAATGGCTTTTCAAAGCTTCCAAACAATGAAATTCAGTTAAGACCAGGCCATCAATAAGACCTCAGTGCTGAAGCAGGAGAAGGTCCTGTATATCTAAACCCATTAAATGAATCATTTATTTTGCTACTCATCTGTCATGTTTTGAAGGTCACATAACAATGCTTATTTCTTATGGCCCATCGGCAAGCTGTAGAACCAGAGGCTGAACCAAGTCCTTGAGTCAAAAATACTTGAGATGGGTAATTGTATTTCCAGGACTAATACCTGCAGTTATGTTACTAGGTGAAATCAAATCTCATGCCCGGGGAGGGCACAGCATGCCTGCAAGGGCAGCAAAGAATTTCTCTGCCCTGCATTTAGCTTCTGAATAGTTAGGTGATATTGAAATATTTTTTGGACTGTGGTCAGCTTTTTTTGTTGCCCCGGGACCATGGGATTTTTACAAGTTGAGTGGCATAATGGTGTGGAAAGGAGGTATGTGTGAAGCAGGCACTTCTGGGTTTGAAACTCCATGTGGCCACTGACACACTGTCTATCATTAGACAAGCCGCTTGACCTCTCCAAACCCCCTCTTCTTTAAGGATAAATTGAGGCCAATGCTATCTATCTTACAAGGTTGCTGTGAAGGTGTGATGATTTGGCACCTGTGAAGTGATTTCTGTGGTGCCCGATGCACAGTAGAGACTCCGTGTATGTTAATATTCATCACTCCCCTGTTATTTCTCACAGCCGGAGTCACCTAGGGTTAGCATCCTCCCCAGAGCTCTGCAGGAGAGCGCTGCCAATTCTGGCAAGATTGCCCTTTACATCGCTCGATGTTCTAGCTATTCTTTCACAGTTTTGTTAAACTTCATTTATTAGGTAATAACTTACATGCCGTACACAAAGCTTATGTGTGTAGCCCAGTGGGATAACAGATACATATACCCATGTAACTTCCACCTTGATCAAGATGTAGAACATTTCCAACACCCAGCAGATTCCCTTGTACCATTTTCTAATTGATCACACCAAGGGTCAGCTGCATAATTTGCAGGTCATGGTCCAAAATGAAAACATGGGGACCTGTGTTCTAAAAGGATTAAGACTTTCAAGGTGGGGAGAGCAGAACATTAAACAAAGCACAGGCCCTGGCTGGTGTGGCTCAGTGGATTGAGTGCTGGCCTGCAAACCAAAGAGTCGCTGGTTTGATTCCCAGTCAGGGCACATGCCTAGGTTGCGGGCCAGGTTCCCAGTAGGGGACGCATGAGAGACAACCACACATTGATGTTTTTTTCCCTCTCTTTCTCCCTCCCTTCCTTCCCTTCTATCTAAAAATAAATAAATAAAATCTTTAAAAAAAATAAGAAAGCTAAGCACAGGACCTTTCTTAGCGTGGAGACCTATCAGGCATGCGCCCCTGAAACCTGTCCTTATTATATCCTCCACCACCAGAGCTGACTATGACCCCACCTTCTACTGCTGTCCATTATGTTCATGAACTTACATGAATTGAATCACACTCTACATACTCATTTGTGTCTCGTGTTTTTATTCTCGACATAATAGTTATGAGCTTCATCCATGCTATTGCATGTTTTAGGAGTTTTTATTTTTCTTGCTATACATATTTTATTGTAAAAATATGTATCCCTGTTGATGGATATTTAGATTGTGTCTAATTTAAAGCTGTTATAAATAAATAAAGCTCCTTACATTGTCTTTTGTAGATATATATACTAATTTTTTCTTGGGCATATACTTGAGACTGAAATTGATGAGTTATGGGTAAAGCACTCTAATAGGAACTTCAAGTGACAGGATTACTCATCAGGGAAATGCACATTAAAAGCACAGTGAGATCCCACTGAACACTCACCAGAATGGCTGGAATGAAAATCTGGAAAGTCCGTATCTTGGTGAGAATTTTGGAGGAATTGTAAATTGGTTCAGTTGCTTTGAAAAACTTTTGGGCAGGATTTGCCTAAGCTAAACCTGTAGCTGACTTGTGACCCAGCAGGTCCATTCCTGATGTATTTATTTTCTCCCTTCTGAAGGCACTTTGAGAAAAAAAAATGTCTAAAATAAATTTCAAACTGATTCTGGCTTTATAGATATGCCGCGGTGGCCATTTGCAGTGAGGTCAAACAACAGTCCTGCCTGAGTTGTGCCCACGTTCACTAGGCGTTTTACACGTCTGCTTCAAAGCTCTTGCTGCATTAATTCTGCTCCCTACTTGTAGGCAAGAGATAGATCAAGGCAAAGGAGGCCTGATGGTATGGCAAAAGGTCATCATTAAAAACGGTCTTTTATTTTCTATTTTCTTATAGCTTATTAGTGGAGGAAAAGAGGAATAAGGCACATAGGCACTTGGTGTTTTGTCGAGTGTGTATCAGTGGGCCTCAGATGCATCCCCACGCGACAGGCGTTAAAGCTGACCTGCAGAATGTTTTCAGAGAGGTCCCGATCATGCAGGGACATTTTAGTGTAGCCGGCTCGAGTCTCACCCACTTCTTAGCGCATTGGTTTCCAAACACTGGCCCACAGACTGTGTCCTGGTGTCCCGAGGAAATTTAAGAAAAGTCACATTCCCTGGCATTATCCCTTGGAGATTCTGATTCAGATTATCTGGACGAGGTCCTGGAATCCACATTTTTCAGAAACTCTTCCGCATTCAGCAACCCATCCTGGCCAAGACATACAGCAACAACTGTTAGAACTGCACTGAACCTCTGCCTATTCAGCTGGAGCACAGATACTCAGCTGAGCTTTTGCCAACCCCCTCCCCAGATGGCTCTATTATTTTCTTCATCTTATGAAAGTGAAAAATTAAAGTTCTGAGAATAGGCTGTCACCACTCACCTAACAAGTATATAGTCCATCTCTCTTGGTGGGACCTGCTCTTTGGATGGATCCTTCTTGAATAATAAATGCCTCAACTCTTAAGCTAACCACCTTGTCCTTGGCCCTTTCAGGTGTCTTTGACAAAGCCAGGCTCTGTGGCTGAGCCAGGTAACCATTCCAACCATCTATCGAATGTTTGCTATTAAACATTTGCTATAGCCTACTCTCTGTGCACATATATTTTCTCATTTAATCCTTACAACAACTTCCGTGAGCTTGATATTCTGATTATGCTTACTTCCTAAGTGAGAAAACAAAGACATAGAACAGCGAGATACCTTGCCTGGTTAATGTTCTAATAAATAGTGGGAGAGCCATGGCACTATGAAACTCTTGCAGGGTCTACTTGGGGTTGCTAAGGAGAAAGCAGGATTTGACCACAGGTCTTTTTGATTTTCTAGATGACCTTGGTGTCCAGTCCCAGCTTCCTTTGCCTCTTTGCTCAGACATTTGCTTGGGTAGCAACATGTATTGCATTCGGACATAGCCCTTTACTGTTCACGTTGTAGATGTTCGACTTGGAGTTCTGGCCCTCCAAGGTCAGGGGTGTTTACTCTCGGTGTAGAGCAGATCTGTCTCCTACCAGGCAAGCAGATGGACAGGGATCCGGAGTTGTTCCCAAAAGAAGCCCTGTTGCACGCTGCGCATAAACTGGATTGCTCTTCCTAGTTATATTTTCCTGATTCCCACAGTAGTTTGACCTAAATGAATAGATAATTACTCAGGCTGTTACAAATATCCCGATCCACTTGGTGATCCCTTTATTAAGTGAAACAGGCCCTTTTTTCCTTTTCTGATACTGCTTGTTAATAGAATAATCTCAAAGCTATTAGCATTTTAAAAGGAATTAGACAAAGATGTCCTGAATTGTCCCTTCTCCTGGCTTTTGGTGCTCATGGGACCCTTGCTTTAGCTAATTAGCTTGGAATGAATATTAAGTGCATTGCTTTCTATCAAGCACATCCTGGAAGGAAGGCTTTCGTGAAAGTTGTTTCAGTTGCAGATTTAGGTTGCCCATACAAAGTATCCAACCCCAAACAATAGACACTAGGAACATTCCAGAATTCAAACAAAAGAAAACAAAAACCCACAAGAAGAAGGAGAAGGTTCTTACATTTCTTGAAATGCCCTTGCTTAATCCGCAAACCCCCATGGCTTAGCTTCATTCCATGGGAACCAAGAGAAAAAAAAGTATAACATCTCTCTCCCACCCCACCCCCAGAGACCTTATAAGAATTGTGCCTCATGGTATAATTTATAGCGTAGGGACTAAGTGCTCCGCTCTGGAAACAGACCTGGGTTCAGATCCGGATTCAGTCCTAACTCATGGGACCTTGTGCAAACAGTCTTCTTCAGCCTAAATTTATATACCTTTAATATCAATAAAATTCTTTAACATATTCCCTATGCCATGGAGGTATGAATTGGATGTAGTAAAATCACTGAACCAATATTGGTTATTATAGAGTCTTTGGACATGGCATCAAAAAATAGCAAGATTCTGTCTTGCTGGTTAAATGTCAAAATTACCAGAAGTGAAAGGAGAGTATTTTGTTTGTTTCTTTTTTGTTTTTTTTTTAAGGGACAGTGTGATGTAGCAGGGTAGTAGGAATAAAAATTGAAGTTTGGTGACTACAAAGACCTATATAGATCCATGTTCTATCTCTGATGTAATATATTTATCTGTAAATTGGATGTAGTTACACTCACCTCCAAGTGCCATACTGTCTGGATTCATGAAGAAGTGTTCATCAAACACCTACATTACCGGACTAAAGGGGTCTGCTTACATGTGCACATCAAAACCCAATAGGATGCAAACAGGAGCTTGCGGCATAGACAGTGAGGGTTTATTAGTTGAGGGAGGGGCCCACATTCGGAGACAGCTGAGCTAATGCTCAAAGACCTGGATCACCCATGGCTTCCAGGGAATGGGTTATATAGGTGAAAAAAAAATCATTCATCATGGTGGCTAAGGGAGTTAGGGTTGTGTCAGGGTCATGGCCTCTACTGATTGGTCAGCACTAGGATAGGGGGTCTTGGCCTTGCATCTGGTCCTGATGTCAGCCATGGCGTCACTTCCCCTGGTTTCACAGCTTTGCTGGGCCTGGAGCTAAAACACAACTGCGGCCTAGATGTTATCTCTAGTTTGACCGAAACACTGTCTCTGTAGTCAATAGATCCAAGGCTTTAGTTCTCAGATTATTTGATGTGACCAGAACCTCATTGTCTTGAGGGCTTAATGCTTCAGGGAGTGATTGTGCAAGGGAGAAGGAGGCCGGTGAGTCAGGGTGTTGGATGAGCCCAGCTTGAATTAAAAGGAAAGAAAGGAGAAAAGGTCATATTAAAGAAACGAAGTTTCTGTGCAGTTGCGCCTAGCACACTGTTCATGCTCAGGATGTTACGGTTCTGTTTTCCTTTCCCTTTTCTGGGGCCAAGTATTACTGTTTCTCCTGTTGACAATAGATGGACAATGGATTGGTGAGGGGTGGGCAATGGGCCTGGGTGCGGAGGGCTGCAGGGAAGCAAACAGTGGTAGCAGACAACAGTAAGGTGACTTTGAACTTTACAACTCTGGTTTCTTCCACTCTTGCAAATCATCCTGAAATCCAATTGAGCTAACTACCCGATACTTAAGAAGTAGTCAACTGTTTTTCAAGGAAAACCACCCAACACATACACACTCAAAAACATACTCACTCTTTAGAGTCATTTCCCTATTTCTTGCCACTTCACTTCAATCCACAGAGCAAGACTGTGAATTCTCTTCTTCGTTCCAGCTGGCTCCTGTGCCTTTCCTGCAAATGCAAGAGTTGCTAGGAGAGCAAAGGAGGGAGAGCATAACCTCCTGCTTCTCCTGAGGTTGGGAAAGCACCTTTGCTAATCGACAATGGCAGGTCCAGGGCCTGCACCTCCAGACCGTGTCTCTTGAAGCTTCCAGCCAGGTGAAGCCATGTGGGGTTGGGGAGAGGATTTCTCTCCGAATGACCCGACTTGGAGACTTAGATATCTGTACTGCCTCAGCCTTCCCAACTCTCTGACCACTGCTTAGAGCCACAAAGGATGTGGAGTCCTCCTGCTGGGCCGCAGGGCTGGCTGCAGATCCTCTTTAATTTCCCTCATCATTGGAGTCACACGTGCCTCAGACACAATAAGGCACCTGCACAAGCAGTGCCCTTGTCACCATGACAACAGCACAAGATGGGGATAAGACAGCTGGCACCGAAGGAGGTCCATGTTCCTGGTCTCCTGCTGGGGTGCTGCTGACATACGATCCTTCCACAATTGCTGGTGCACACTGTTACCCCTACCCTGGGGTGAGGTGTAGGGTCGGGATGGGGCTGAAGGCTGAATTCCAGAAGCAACACTGGTGTTGGAAGAAGTTCCCAGGCTCCAGAGAAGCAGAGGATCACCTTCCCCTTCCCCCCCCCCACCATTAGTGCTGTCTGAGCGGTTGTCTTTTTAACAGATAAGGCACTTTCCTCATGAGCAGGAAGAAAAGAAATTCAATCAATTCTTTATTGAGGCCTCTTACAGGCCTCCAGCTCCCAACCACTACCACCAAATGAGCAGGTCTCTGCACTAAAGCAGAGGGACAAATCCAGCATCTTTGGAATAATAGGGACAAGTACGAATGCCAGCTCACACCTGGCTAGCTGTGTGTGCTTTGTCAGCTCCTGACCTCTCTGAGACTCTCACCTCAGGCACTAACTACTGATCAACAAATCCATCACCGACTGGTCGTGAGGGTAAGAGGATGGCGATCACTGTAATATACCCGGTGCATCTACAGCCCAGAGAGACAAATAATTTGGATTTTATTATAATGCCATTCACATCAATCTACCTATAAGTTAAGATTTTGAACCTCTTTTTTTTTTCTGGAAGTAGTAGGAATTGGCAAAAAGTGTATTTGCAGGATCCTGAAGCAGCTAGTGTTTGGATACTTTAACCTGGTCATTCTCTGAGTGTGCCCCTGAGACCTGTAGTGAGAGCATCCCCGGGGGCTCGTTAGAGATGCAGGTTCTTGGGCACCGCACAGATCTAGTGAGTCAGGATTCTGGTGGGAGGATCCACAAGCTGTGTTTTCACAAGCCTTGGTGTCAGTGTGAGAACTGACTGCCCTCGTGGAAGTTGATAACCCTGGACTCAGAGCTTCTTGAGGACAGAGAGGGTGTCGTGCCTAGTTGTATGTTTCTGGTGTTGAGCAGAATGGCTGAGGCACTGTGCGCTCCCGAACATTTGCTGAATAAAATGAATCTCCTGCTGTCCTGTTGAAGTCGGTCCAGCATTGACTCGCCGTCACTTTGCGTTCTTTGTTTTCGTCCCTCATGTAGCCATGAGCAGGAGAACCTTGCCCGTGTCCCAGACGCTAAGACGTTTCTCAGGGACACTGTTAAACATAGTTATAAACAGGAGTACCTCTCACCTGACTTCGCAGAGCCTTCCTTGTCGACAGGCTTTCCTGCTGTGACTCTCCGAAGGGTGTCAGCACGAGCTCAGGCATCTGCTGCCTCCAGCTCTCCTAAGCCATGAGACCTTGGGAGAATGGAACACTTCTCAGCCTCAGTGTTTGTAAAATAATTATTTAAACAGTTTTCATATTCAAAGTATTACATGCTTTGGGATACAGATTTCAACAAATTTAGTAAAAAATATACTAACTAATAACCTCCAACAAGTGGATTATTTTTGTTCTTGTGATTATTTCAAGTAAATATTGATAGGGGGAAATTGAGCTTTTATATTTTTTTAAAAAATATGCCTAAATTTCTTGAGAGGCATTATCACTGAGCCTAGTATGAGAAGGGAGGTTCTTCCTTGATCAATTTATTTTTCAGCAGAGGAAAGTGTGATGAGGCAGTGTTTGGGGCATGGGTAGGCCTGGGCAGAGAGGAGACTCTCAGTTAAGTCTGAGCCTTTGTTGTTTTAATAGTATCTGTACAATACCGTTCTTGAAAACCTTAAGTTTTCCTGGTTGCCCTAAAGCTGCTGCTTTAGCTACTGCAGTGAAGGTACTGATTATTTTGGGAGGGTAAGAACCCAGCCTGAGCTTCCAAACCAAGTTTCTAAGTCCACAAGGAGACTTAGCAAGTGGTTTTGATGGGAGAAAACAAAAACAAAAACTGGCTTTGGTGAAAGAGAAAGGGGTGTTCTAAGAACTCCTAGAGCTGGGTTTACATGTTAATATTCAGGCCTAAAAATGAAGAGCCAAAGAAAGATGTTATAGAAAAGAGGAGAGAGGGAGAGAAAGAGAAGGAGGGAAGGAGGGAGGGGGAGAGAGAGAGAAGAAGAAGAAGAAGAAGAGAGGAGGAAGCGGGGTGGGAAGAGGAGGAGAGGAGGGGGAGGAGAAATTAAGAGAAGAGAGGAGAGAGAAAAGAGAGAAACAATAAAAGAATTACGCTGGCAATTCTGAATACATGGGGTAAACACTGTGTTCGCTGAGCTTAGGCAAAAAATTGTAAGACTCAGATACTCTGCAAATGACAGCATAGGAAATAGAATAGCAAATTCTAAGGAGGTCCTTATGTGGATCAATTTGAGATTAGCCACATATTGTCCCACACATTGTAGCCAGCTTTGGAGAGAGCAGGCAAGAGTCTCCCCTTGTTGCCCTTGGGGAGAGAAGTGCTCAGGATACTAAAATCAGGACAGACATACAGACTGTGTGTTGACCTAAAGCCTGAGACAGTGGCAGAGTGCATCGTCCTCATCATATCATCATCATCATGAAGTTCACAAGACCAAAAGGAACTTGCCGCCCTTCAGCAAATACCACTGCAGAACGCCTGGTGACCAAGGACGTCTGACGATGACACCAGACAGAGGCCGACACCTAGGAAAACGAACTCTGCAAGTCACCCTGAATGAAGGCTATTTTCCTTCATTTGCCCAAATGAAGGCAATGTGAAAAGTATTTGGGAACATAAGTCTCTTTCTCTCAGTTTACCCTTGACTTATTTTAGTAAGAGTTGAAGGAAGGGGAGGAAGAGAAGAAAGAAATGCTGAAAACCAGAAGATTTATCCGAAGTGATCAGAGAGTAAATGAAATAATAACACTTGAGTTTGGTAAAAACAAAAATAAAACAAGCAACTGGTAAGCACATAAGTTGAAGTAAGGTGGAATGGTTTGTTTTCTCTAAGCAGATGCGTTTGGTCAGAGTTCCATTTAGAAATCTTTAGTAAAGATTTTTTCTTCACATGTGAGTTCTAGAAGAGAAGGGTCACCTTCTCTCCCATTACCTAAGCATGGCATGTTTGACTGACCCTTCCTTTGCTAGAGGAACAGAGAGGCCCTGTGTCGCATCAAAAGGCTCATATCAAGGGGGTTTTCCCGAGTAGGAGGGCATTCGGGAACCGGGGGAGTCCGAGGAGGAGGAGATGGTGCTGCAGCAGCGCGGATGTTTGGTACACATGGCTCGATGAGCATAAATGTGTTAGAAGGGGCTCCTTTGACTTGGTGACGGCAGGGGGGGCTTCCTAGGAGATGCAGCACTCGGCACTGTTTCATTCCTGCACCCAGAATTTTGACATGAAATTCAGACAACACTGCTCTTCTGCCCCAAACTCTTCCTTGGCGCCCCACTTTCTTGGTGTGAAAACCGAAGTCCTAAGTGACCTGATGACACCTCTGAGCTTTCTGTATTGCTGTCCTCTTATGGCCTTTGTACTGGTTGTCTTCTCTGTTCCAACATTCTTCTGCCAAATATCTGTATTTTAACATGCTATATAATTTATGTGGTTTTATGTTTGCTTATTTTCTGTCTCTTTCTTTTGGAATAGATGCTTCACCAAGGGAGGGATTTTTTTTTTACCCATTTTGTTTAACATGTTTTTGATTCACTACAATAGTACCTGGCATAGGGTAAACACTCAGGAGATACATGCTGAAGGAGTGGATGGACGAATGAATGAATGGCGGATAGGATAACCACTCTTAGCCACGTTTTGAAATGGAGGTGGCAGTTGGTTCATACAAGACTGTGCATGTTAAAATAAATTCTTCCTTTATAGGTAACTCAAAGAGTGGATATTTTGATCTATTCTCCCTAAAAAAAAAAAAAAAAGGATGAAATTCCTTTCACAAAAGTTTTCTATTTATCAGCCATAGTACTTGACCGGAGGCAATCTGTTTGTGAGCTCCCATTCAATTCTCAAAGTTGTTGCAGATTCTCATTGGGATTCGGGGAAAGACTTACCTATAAAAGCCATATAGTAAAGAAGTTTCCCTACGAAATGCTCACGGGAGACCAAAGTCTCCAAGATCTCATTAAACTGTTATGCATACAGTATTCTTCCTCATTGTCTGGGTCACTTTGCTGCCAAGGTGCATCATGAAAGGAAGGTGATAAACCTCCCCAAGTTTTCTCGTCACCCCAAGTCTCAAGTTAGGAAGACTGTCCGCCACCCAACGTGGATCCAGGTGGGCTGAGCGACAAGGATGAAAGGTTCAGCACAAGGCAAAGCGCCTCTTCTCCCAGGGAGTCTTTTGGACGTGTGAACACAGAGGACCTTGGATCCTCGGGATACTTTTGTTGCCAAAGAAACTGAATTCCTTTCAAGTGTGGTTCTATAGAAAAGAGGAACAATGTTGAGGAGCCATTGTCATGTCCTCCTAGAGCAAATGTGCACGGCTTTTAAGTTAAAATTGGATATTTGAAAATCTAAAAGCTGTCTCTATGGACTTTTGTATTAGAAGCTGTCTATAGTATGTGGACCAGTGGGATACTTGGGGACCTGCATCCATTGTGCCGCATGAAATAGGCCAGACCCCACTAGGAATCAAAAAAAAAAAAAAAAAAAAAAAGAGTAAACTGCTCATTCATTTGGTGGAGCTGGGTGGGAGTGGGAAGGGGGAGGATGAACTCTTTCAGGAGACTGAGTACGGATGTAGACATGGGTGTATTAGGTGTGGGATGGAGAAGAGCAAAGGAGTTCTCTACATGCGGTATGTCAGCCACTCAGATTTGTATTTGTATAGGAAAATCAGTACATTTGATGTGAGTTTTCAGTGTCCCTGTTCAAACGTAGATACGGACTTGTTTAATTTTATAAAAACATTTCTGTTGCAATAATCTTGTGTCCAAAATTCAAAGTACCTGAAAGAAAATAGAAAAAAAATTGCATTCACAAAAACATATTGTGTTATACGGAATAGTTTTATGAGCTGTGTTCTTGTCAGGCCTTGGTTTGTTTTTTACTGTATTAAGACATTCTGGCATTAAGAAGACTTACTGGGTAGTATTTTTGTGATCTAAAATTGGTTGCTCTAAAAATATGAAAAAAACAAAACTATTGTTTCTTGAACACTTATAGGCTAGAAACTTTGCCAAGTGATAAACTCTATTTCCCTGAATCTCCCTGGCTATGAGGAATAATTATCTTCATCTTACGTAACAGAAAGCTGACAGTCAGAGAGTATAAACTATTTTTTCAAGGTCCATCTACCAAGGGAGGGAGCAGCGAGCTACGAAGTCAACAGTCCCACTGGCGGGGAACTACTCGAGTACACAAGAAATCCCTTCACTTCTGTATGCACACCCTCTACAGTGTGAAAGCAATGTTATTTGAGGCCAATAAAGTCTGGCTCAGCCTTTTTTCCCCATTTTAACTGGGAAAATTACATAATATTAAAAATTTAAAAAGCACTCCTGATGCCAACAATTTAAAATAATTAAAGGATATTATGTTTATACAAAAATGTAGGCAAATATATTTTTGCATAATTGTAATCAGTATGACCAGAGCATTTTATACTTTGTTTTTTTTTTTAATTTTATGTCATATATATTTTATATGATGTTGCAGTTTTTTTTAAATGTTTTAAAATCTATTTGTATAACATTTCAATGAGTGGTCATACCATAATGGGCATTTTAATTATTTCTCAGTTTTAGGTGTTATAATTTATGTTAGAGTCAACATCTTAATTGAAAGATAAAAGCTTAAATGACTGGTTTTTCCAGAATGATTTCTGGGACTTGGATTACTGAGATACCTTTATTCCTATTGATATGCATTGATATATTGCTTTTCAAAATGCTAGGTCCACATTGCAAGTGCACCCCAAATTTTTTGAGCGTATAAATTTTTAATACATCTTCAATATCATTGGCAATTGTAATTTATTTTAATAAGTTCTGTGTAATAGCAATGAAGTGTAACCTCATTGTTTTAATTTATATTAATTTGATTATTGTAAACATTTACCAAACACTTCCCCCATATATGTAGAATGTTCATTTTCTCTTTTTTCATGCAAATCATTGACATTACTTAAATACATTATTTTATCATTTCTGGTACTCACAAAGGTTATGGACATATGTCTAAACTTTTCTAACTATATATATTTATACATAAATACCTATAGATATTTAAGAATGTATGCCTATTTCACTTTCACGTTAGATAGAAATCATTGCAGAGCACATATACTATCAAATGATTCTTTTCTCTGAGAGGATATTAAAAAGTCTAGCATCTTTATCATATGCTACTGAGAACTAAATTATTTACTTTAATGATACAATCCATATTACCTTCCCCAGACTCTTTCAGCTTCCCGTAACTCAATGAAATAGTCACCCCAGTCTAGTTAAGGAGTCGTCATTAGAATCCTCTTTTTCTGCAGGCTGGTGACCTGCCTGCACATGAGGGCTACACGGCAGGAAGGTAGCTGATAGATGCAAGAAGACGTTATGCATCAGGACAGCCTGCGCCCCGTGCAGTGTTTTGGCCTCCGAGAGGGGGCGCTAGGATTAAGTCCAAGTTGTTCGTGCTGTATTTCAGCCCAAAGCACAACACATAGAATAAGTTCTCGGTGTCATTCCCAGCAGCTGCCACCTACAGACCCACTATTTAGTTATAGGCATTTTTTGGTCTCATAAATTTCTATGGAACTGTGGCCAACGGAAGGATTTAAAGCTGTAAAACGTATCCTTCAGTTAAAAAGAATAGAATCTGTCTACTTGGTTGAAGTGTTTCAGTCACAGAAGCAGGTTTGCATGACTCCAGAGGGGGTTAGAGGGCTTGCATCCAGAGAGACCGATCGCGTTCTCTCATATTGTTTGGGCAGCAGAACTGGGCACGGGGCAGTTTTCAGAAGCTCTTTGACCTGCAAATGGACAATAAAGAGCCAGGGTGTCTGGGGAAAACTAATTCTCATTCTTTTGTTCTCTCATTCTTTCTTTTCATTTCATGGTTAATACCCTCTTTGATGGAAATCAGGAATAGAAAACCTACCCAGTCCTATGCACATCAAAAGGTTAGATGGTCTGAGACCTGACATCACCCATTTAAAAAATAAGTGCAGCTTTCTTATCATTCGTTTACTAGTGAGGCAAGGGGCGTGCAACAAGTTACAACAGGAAATTTAAACCCCAGGGTTTTAAGTCATCAGCTCTCTCCACTAATTCAGTGGTGTCCTTGAGCTAGACGACAGCACGTCTGAGACTAAGTTTCCTATTTATGAATAAGAAACCTGACCAGATGACCAGGTTTTTCTCCTGCTGTCACATTTTGGGATGCTTTATTAACATATACATCAAGCACCTACTTCCGGTGCTACGCTCTTCAAGTTTATGAAGCAAGTAGGAAAGAAATGTAAAGTGTATTCCCTTCTAGGCCAAAACTGTCAATCTCTTGACTGCCCACAGGCATAACAGGCGCGTGACAATGCCGACAGCTGGAGGAGAGGTGCATACAGTACTGATGCTCTGAGGGTGTCTCGACAGTGGATGAGACGATACGGGGGTCGGAGGTCGGAGAGAATATAATGGAGTGGCAGCTGTGCAGCCCTGGGTTCCAGATTCCACTATAGCACCTGCTCTCTGGGCTGCTTGGTTTAAATGATTAGGTTGCTCACCCATCAGATGGAAAAGTAATCATTCTCTTGAACTGTTTATTGTGGTAAGACTTAGACAGGGTATGTATAGGGAGTCACTAGTTCCCCGATATGTTGTAGACGCTGGAAAAAATATAAAGACAGGATATGGAGAAGGAGGAAGATGCAGGAAGAGGAGAAATGTGGCAGCATAAACCAGGGCTCAAATTGTATATTAGAAACCATTTTGGGGTGCAATTTCAATTGAGTAAAGGAATTTATAAAGTGTTGCGTTCGTTTATATCACTTACATCATAGGGCTTAATGTTCTAGGGGGACAATAAAAGGAGAATGAAATTAATATCATTGCTGTGGTGAGTGCTTTTCATGCCTGGTGTGCATTTGAGAACTTACAGCAAGATGACCTGATTTAATCTGATGTGTTAGAAGATAATTCTCTAAGGGAGCGACCTCTGCATTGAAATCTAAAAAATGCTAAATAGGAACTGATTAATTGATGGAACTACACACATAAAGCCCTGAAGGGGGGAGAAGGATGGCACATCTGAGCAGCTAAAAGGTTAATAGAACTGGAGCAAGGAAGGAAGACAGAGTGGTCCCAAGGGTCCAGTGGATGGGAAATTAGAGGAAGCATCTAGGGTAAGGGGGGAACTCTTGCTGAAGACAGTTCAGGTTGATTAGATATCAGCTGGAGGCGCTGAAGGATGAGGAATTTGATCAGATATTGGGGAGGGTTTGGGGTAGGGGGATTCTTGCTAAACTAACTTAGTAAGGTTCTTGGTACAATACACACCAAGGTCTCAGCTTAGAGGGCTTACAGAAGCCTGACTAGACTCTGGAAAAGGAGAGAGTCTTTTCCAGATGCAATTACAATTTATTTTCAATTCATATATCTGATTAGATAAGAAATAACTGAGTAAGTTCTTTCTAAAATTATATATTCCTTTTGTACATCATCATAACATCTTCTAAAATGATTTTTTTCTATTATTCACATACTATGCTAAGTTCAAAATGATCAACATCTATAAAGAAGTTTTTTAAGTGTTGATGTTTTTTAAGTGTGCTAACCCTTCAGGGTTAATGACGCCACCACCTTTACAGGGCTTAGTCTTGAGAAAGGTGTTTGTCAAATGCATTCCCTCCTTTGGTAGGTGTTGGCCTATGTGCCATTCTTTCAACAGATACATACGGTAAACCAGTGTTATGCATTGTGGAGCTAAATAGAGCAGTAAAGAAATGTCTTTTGTACTCTAATGGAGCTCTTTCTTTTTTTCTTCAAATTACTACCAAAAGCCTTTAGTGCTGAGTATAAAGCCCTGGATCTACCTGGGCAGACTCTAAATTGCCCTTCATATTTTTATTCTTGCATTTATACGTGATCTTTGTGACAATTCTCTAGGAAAGTAGATGCAATAGATTCAGTCCTTGGGTTTTGTAGTCAGGCCAGCTGGGGTTCAAATCCTGACTCTGCTATTTATTAGCTCTTTTCTTTTTCTTTTTTTGCTAAGTGCATTACATGTGTTATTTTAAACTCCAAAATACCTCTCTGTGAGAAGTGTTGTTACTTTCATTTGTAGAGGAGAAATTGCAGCTCAGAGAGGTGAAGATGTTTTTCCAAGGTCACTCACCAAGCTTACCTAAGGTTAGTGACTTTCTCTTTTATAATTAAAAATATTGCATATTTTCCTGACTCTGAAATTCCACAAACCTCCTGAGGTAGACCAGTATCTAGGCCTCAAAACACTTTGCCTTATTAAAAACCAACAAATCCTCCCCATTGAAAGAGTTGCCTGATCAGGGAAAACATTTTTCTCTTGTTTCTTAATGGAAAAATCAAGTCTGCTGATTAAAACAGAGCAATAGTTTCGAAAGCTGCCTCTTGACAGAACATTTGCTTTCTCATTTCCTAATGAATTGCTCCCCAAAGAAACTCATTATATTTCAAGACCCAAGGCTCCCTGGAGACTGCTTCACCTCCACCATTTACTTACTAAAATGTTCATCATTTAGAAACCCGTAAGCCTTGCCAAACTCACTGAGTCCTTTGAATTCTTTGCTTATCAATAACTGTTTGTTCTGTTATGATCAAAACAAGCTTGGCTCTCACATAATCAGGAAAGGAAGCCATTTCTTACATACAAGGAACATTTTGCTCATGAGATAAAAAGATAGTAATATCAACAATATTATACTGTTTTACTGTTTTAAGATTATTATAATTGCAGTTTAAACAGGAGTCTTGGCTCATGGGCGTACAAACATAAAAAATTCTGTTGTTTCCAATAAGAAGTCCAACAATATCCACTTGATCCCTCTTTCCCACAGGGGAGCAGGCGCCTTTCCTAGTGTCGAATTTCATAATGTTTTAGTCTTTTAAAAAGTTTATTAAAATAGCTTACTTTTAGTTCTTAAGGTTCAGATCTTTTAATTTTAAGACTTCAGATTCATATGAGAATCCTTCCCTGCCTCACCCTGGCTTCTGAAGGTGGTCCTTGCTCCCTGACCTTCCTTGGCTGCTGCCACTCTCGTCTCTGCCTCCACCGTCACGTGATGTTCCCTGTCTACCTCCATCGTATCTTCTTAGAAGGACAGATTGGAGTGAGGGCCCTTACTGCCACAGTCTGTCCTCACCTAACTTAACTCATTACACCTACCATCGCTAAAGATGATCACACAGACTGAGGTACTCGGGTAATGACTTCAAGATATCTTTTGGGAATACAGGATTCAACCCACAACACCCCTCCTTCTGGGCTCCCATATTTGATGAGTGATTTCCTTGGCTTTGAAAACCAGAGCTAGTCACATGATCCCCTCCTTCCCCAAATGGGGTGTGAAAAGACGAGGTAGAATTTCTTCATGAATTTTTCATTATTTCACCTGCTCCTTTTGCAAATTTATTTTCTAATGTACCAGTTTATTTATCTATTTTTCTACTGGAAGAATAGATAAATTCTTTCAGTTCATTTGGGTAAATACCAGTGAGTGCAATCGATAGATCATATGGTAGGAGTGTATTTAGTTTTTGAGAAATTGCCAAACTGCCTTCCAAAGTAGCTATAGCATTTTGCATGCCACCAGCAATTGAATGAGAGTTCCTGTTTCTCCACATCCTCACCAGCATTTGGTGTTAGTATATTTTCGATTTAAGGTTTTGGCCTCACATTTTCAAATGTTTGTTGAAAGATTTTTAATTCATTTTTGAGTGTAGTATTATAGTTTTCTCAGCATCAAGGTTGTATTTGTGGAATAAAGGAAGAAATTTCATGAGCTGAAATGATTTGCTTCATCTTTTCTATTTTTTATTTTGTATAAATATCATCAGATTTTTTTTGTTGCTATTTCTGTTTGTTTTGTAAACATTGTTTCTAGTACAAGAATTCTCTCTACTCTGTATACTCTTTGCAGTTTGTTTTATGGGTGGAGTTGGTGGTGGTTGTGGGAAGGAGGGATTGATGGGCCTTATTTCTCTTTTGTTTGTGTGATCATTAATTTCCCTCCACTCTGTTCCTTATTTCCCTTTTCGGTGTCATTGCTAAGGAGAACCTCCCATCCCCTAAAAGCAATATATTATGTGATGATTACCTGCCAAGCTCCTTCTCCGTAGCCAGTGCTGTAAGCCAGCAAGTTCTGACCTGTATTCACTATGTGGTGTTTAATATTGGACTTTCATTTTCTCAGGTGACTTTGTACTTTTTCTGTTTCCTATGTACTTTTTCCTCATCATGAAGTCCCTTAAGCCTCCTCTATCCCCTCCTCCACATCGATGGATTTGCAGTCATGGTGGGAGCCCTGTTGAAAGTTTTTAATCTACTTACAATTAATTTAAAAGTGGCATTGTTTTTTTCTTCTAGTAATGGTAAAGACCTATTATTTTTGTTGATGTTATGAGTTTCATGGGGAGGATATTGGGAAGATTTGAAATGGGAAAGTTCCCTATCTTCAAACCACTAACTTTGAATTAAAAGCAGAAATTTCAAAACTAGAAATGATATGACCTGAATGCAATTTTGTAAGGAGATAAGGTCCTCAGCTTTCAAAGACTGAGGCTGTGAGCCTGTCCTTCAATACGACACATGGAAGTGAAATATTTGAAATGAGGAAAAGATAGCTGGTTAGATGAATGGGTGGGAGACAAAAACATACGGATGAATAGACAGATACGTTGGCAGGAGATATGTGTATTAGAGGCAGAGGGATGATGGAGAATTTTTCCCATTTTGTGAAGGTCCGCTGACTCAATGAAGGGGATTAAGAAGGAGGGAATTTCCTGTTTGAGAGGCTGATTCATGGTGTCTTTTTGTACATTCCAATGAGGCCAAATTAAATGGGCAATTACTGCTAACAAAACAGTGAAAACAATGAGCAGAAAGTCAAAGAAAGAAGTATTTTCTTAGGGAAAGCAATATTTTTGAAGGAGTCATCCTCTGTCTGGGTGGTATGTGATGAATAAGGGGTTCAGGTGTTAGAGCTGACCTTTGCCTGCAGTTCCGGAGGAGACTCATACCTTGTCCACGAGCTTCCGAGCAACTAAATTGGTAGATGTTCCTGGCGTTGCCAGTGACTGGCAACAAACACGGAGGGGGGAAAAAACCTGCAGTAGCCTGCATTCCCACTACTTGGCAAATGCACAGGAGTTTTCCCTGGGGAGAAAGGACATTGTGAAAGACAGTAGAACTTAGGCACCTTGCAAAATCCCTAAATGAACCCCCACACCAGAGCAAAGGAATTCAGGTAGATTATGGAGCAGAACAACTGTGGCATGGAGAGAAAGAAGATTTGCTTTGCAGGGTTACTAATGTTGGAGATCTACTCAAAAAGAAGCTTCCATGAACCCCTTAATAACCCAATTTTTTTTTGCCAGCAGCTTAGAAGGAGTAAGGAGCCAGATAATGCTATATGAGGAAGTAGGGGGGGTGGCGGGGGGAGCTAGAGAAGCAGATGTAACAAGGGTGTCAACAGTCTGTACTTTCAACCAGCAGGCATTGCCTTCTTCAGGGATGGGGAAAGTGTTCAGCACTATTTCCTCCATTTGTCATCTCTTTGACACACACACACACACACACACACATTTCTGTGGGCAGTCTCCCTAGATATGCTGGTAGTGGAGGATTACAGTGTGAAAGATACTACCGATCCCTAGAGCTAACCAAATAACTACCCCCAATGAGACCATTTTAAGAGAAGAAGAAAAGAGTTTGGGATCAATATTTATCAGACGAGACTGATATCTAATCGATTGCTTTTCTTTTCCACCCTCTTCCTAGGTAGTTTGCAGAGAGTGGAAACAAAAGGTAACAGCTATTATTAATAAAGCAATAACTGAACTCTCTCTTGAGTATTACATTTCCATCGATCTGGCAGGAAACAACTCCTATGTTCCCTCTCTGATACCTGTGGCTCCTGCTGAAGCCAGCCGCCCACCTGTGCTGGGTGTCTGTGAGGGGTCCGCAGACTCCTCCTTTGCACTACGTGTTTGTTTTTTGAGTGCTTATTTTGTGGCAGCTACTATTTTAAGAAATTTACATGTGTTGCATTGTTTTAATACCTACAATGAGTAGGTGCAATTATTTTTCCACCTTTATGGAGGAGAAATGGAGGCACAGAGGAATTAAGTAACTTTCCTGTCACACAGCTATAAATGGTAGAGCTAAGATTCAAATTCACGTAGCCTGGCTCCAGGCAATGCTCCTGATTACTAACTTAAACTGGTAACTTTTGTGGTCCACTCTCCTGTTTTGGGTCAAAGGTGTTTGTAAATTATACTATTTATGTAATAATCTTATGACTTCTAAAATGAAAATTTATTTCTGCTCTTACTTACCTGTGTATACATACACACACACACACACACACACAGTACCGACTTCTTTTCATTTGGGGAAAGGACTTGGTCTTTGGATGTTTAATCTTTCTGCGCTCAATGAATTATGTCTTTTACCCCTGGATTTATTTTATCTTTAAAAATGGCACAGCTTAAAGATTTTCATTGCCATCCATTTGAGAGCAGTGAAGTGAGAATTATTCCACCCGAGGCCACCATTTATTAGCGCTGTGTGTCCTTGGCCTTATGTAAACTTTCTGATCCTCCATACCTTTTTCCATGAGGAAGGTAATTCTGTCCATCTCTCAGGGGGGCATGAAGATTGTATAAGATGCTGTACATAATCTCTAAAGACCTTTGTAAATGAATGGGGCTACTAATAACTAATTTCTCTTATTTTATATATAGTTTCTTTGTCATTCTTGAAAAATGAGATTTCCCTTGGTCTTCCATCCCCTACCGATCCTCTAGAGCTTAAGTACAATAGATAACCTAAGTTTTTCATGTAGTAACTTCATCAGAGAAGTAATAAATAATGTATTTGAAAGTGGAGAAAAATGAGGCCAAGGAGTCACACAGGGGAATTGAAACCAGAAGTAGTTCTAACTCATAGACTAAATCCATTTTCTTTAGATTATAGTGTTCACTTTTTCATGCCTGTGGTTTTCTTTTCATTTCATCATAGAGCATTTGCACCTCTATTCAGAGCTAAATAAGGAAAAAATGAAAACAAAAATTAATTCAAATCTCAATTCAATGGGGTCTTTTTCATCAATTTTCAGGTTCCTCGTTCTATTGTTTATATATAAATAACACATTGGTAAGAATTTAAATTTCTCTAGGACTTCATTATTCTGCAGCACTCAGGGTCAGTATTCAATATGATTTCTCTCAATAATTTGTTTTAAGATGTATCAAGTAGATGGAATCATTCTTTTACCTATAAAGACTAGAAGCTCAAGAAACTGGACAGGATAAACTGCTGGTTAAAGAGACAGAGTGGAAGGAAAAGATTCTCAAGGATAAATCAGAATGCTACTCCCTTTTCACCTGGAGTGTTACCATTTACTGCTTGATCAGAGTTACTCAATTAAGAGTTTCCAGGCTTTCACCAGAGAATTTATAGTGTGAGACCCAACTGCTAGTTTGTTGTGCTGAAATACCCAGCACTCCAAAAGCCAATCATTTTTAACCCTGGCTTGGATTTTAATGTGCAATTTAAGATGGTATTGTATTTGTAAATGGTAGGTGTGGGCCCCAGGCATCGGCTGGAGATACCCTGGGGAGATGAGAATTCTGTAGAAAGGAATCAGACTTTGAGTATGTGACACATAATTCACCCCACTCACATGTATTTGAGCATTTGCATACATTATTTGGCAATTAGCCTATCTAATTCCTTTCTGACATTAGAAATTAGTTTGCCTCTTTGCTCTGCTTTCCTGCTCAGTGCCATTATCAATATGTCCCTGGAATCCACTGATGTCTGCAGAGCTGTGTGTGTGGCTTAACTCGCAAAGGTCTCATCATATTAAAGGGATGATTTCAGGATTTTACAATCATCTTTGACCTGTGAAATCCTGGAAGAGAGAGCACACTCATTTTGGTATTTTTTGTAGAGCTTATAAATCATGATGATTATAGTATATGATAATAGTCAGAAAATAGAGTTTACAGTTAATGAATATGCATGCATGTTGGTATTACATACTCCTAAACATCATCATCATCACTTTACCTGGCAACAAATCACCATATGTACTGTTCTGCTTGTTTACACAAACAGTTCCGTAGCACAAAATGCTGACAAGCCACAAAAGAAGGTGCATGCCGTATGGGCCAGGGTCAGTCACAAAGAACTCCATGGGAATGATGGATTTCATGTAATTCCCAAAGAAGTAAAAGGTAGATAATGAGATGTCGGAGTATTTCCAGGGAAAGTTGCCTGATTTGCCTTCAAGAAATCTAATAGGCAAATATTGCCATAGAAACAAAAGTTTCACCAAGTAGAAGTCTCTCCAAGTGTGATGGCTAATTTATATGTCAACCTGATCAGGCCATGGGATGCCCAGATACCTGGTTAAACATCGTTTCTGGGTGTGTCTGTGAAGGTATTTCCAGAAGAAATTAGTATTTCAATTGGCAGGCCGAGTAAAGCAGGCTGCCCTCCCCAGTGTGGGTGGGCAATCATCCAGTCCATCGAGGGCCTGAATAGAACAGAAAGGGAGAAAAGCTTGAATTCTCTCTCTGTCTGAATGATTGAGCTGGACCATCCATTTTCTGCCCTCAGGGGTCCTGGACCCCAGGCCTTTAGATCCAGACTGGAATCTACAACACTGGCTCTCGGGTCTTTAAACTACACCACTGTCTTTTCTAGGCCTCCATCCTGCGGACGGCAGACTGTGGGACTTCTCAGCCTCCGTGATCACGTGAGTCAATATCTCACAATAAATATTTTTAAAGATATATCTGTATTTATATAGAGAGACATAGATACATGGATATATATATATATATATATATATATATATATGTAGATATACGTATATAGAAATATAGAAGAGAATATAGAAATATATATATTTCTTAGACATGTTATATATCTCTATTTCTATATACTCTTCTACTGTTTCTCTTTCTCTGGAAAGCCTGACTAATAATCTAAGGTTTCAGATACTTGAATTTCTCAGTTCAGATGAGTTGGATTGATTCAGAAGACTTATTCATGCTGGAAAGTCTCACAAAAGACTAAAGTATGTGTGCCCAAATGAAGGTGTCTGGCTGAATTTTTGGATAAAGTAAGACTTTGTTTCATCCCTTTCTTAGAAAGTCATAATCAGAGGATTGCTTGATTAATATGACTGCTAATAAAAATTAGTTATAAAACTGGACAATCTAACAGTATAATTGTTTTCTGTGATAAACTTCCCCCCAGGACTAGGATATTAGTTAATTAATGTAGAACCTTTCTTTTGGATCAGACTTTGAGTCATTATTTGTAAAATGTGTCTAAGAAATTTCTTCTTTTTTTTTTTAATTTTTATTGTTATTTAATTACAGTTGTATGCCTTTTCTCCCCATCCCTCCACCCCACCCCAGCTGAACCCCCCTCCCTCCCCCACCTCCACCCTCCCCCTTGATTTTGTCCATGTGTCCTTTATAGTAGTTCCTGTAATCCCCTCTTCCCACTGTCCCCACCCCACTCCCCCCTGGCTATTGTTAGATTGTTCTTAACTTCAATGTCTCTGGTTATATTTTGTTTGCTTTTTTCTTCTATTGATTATGTTCCAGTTAAAGGTGAGATCATATGGTATTTGTCCCTCACCGTCTGGCTTATTTCACTTAGCATAATGCTCTCCAGTTCCATCCATGCTGTTGCAAAGGGTATAAGCTCCTTCTTTCTCTCTGCTGCGTAGAATTCCATTGTGTAAATATACCATAGTTTTGGGATCCACTCGTTTGCTGATGGGCACTTCGGTTGCTTCCAGTACTTGGCTATTGTAAATTGTGCTGCTATGAACATTGGGGTGCACAGGTTCTTTTGGATTGGTGTTTCAGGGTTCTTAGGGTATAATCCCAGCAGCGGTATTGCTGGGTCAAAGGGCCGTTCCATTTTTAGTTTTCTGAGGAAATTCCATACTGTTTTCCACAGTGGCCGCACCAGACTGCATTCCCACCAACAGTGCACTAGGGTTCCCTTTTCTCCGCATCCTCTCCAACATTTGTTTGTGGATTTGTTTATGTTGACCACTCTGGCCGGTGTAAGATGGTACCTCATTGTGGTTTTAATTTGCATCTCTCTGATGGCTAGTGATGCTGAGCATCTTTTCATATGTCTCTGGGCCCTCTGTATGTCTTCCTTGGAGAAGTGTCTGTTCACGTCCTTTGCCCATTTTTTAATTGGGTTGTTTGTCTTCCTGGAGTGGAGTCGTGTGAGTACTTTACATATTTTGGAGATCAGGCCCTTGTCTGAGGTATCATTGGCAAATATGTTTTCCCATACTGTTGGTTCTCTTTGTAATTTGGTGCTGTTTTCTTTAGCAAGAAATTTCTTCTAAACGTGATACTGTATGTGTTCAACTGCTCTAGTTTGATTAGCATCAAGTCTTAATTTGGTCTAGGAATTTTTATTTCCATTTAAGGTAATGGTATATCACTTTTATGATGCATATTGGTTTGATTTTATACTTTATCTCTGAGAAGTTATATTTCTTGTCTCTTAAAAATATTTTAGAAGCATCTCATTATTGTTTGATTGCAATGCTCAGGAACATTGGGAACATTTGGAAAAGCTGGGGACATTCCTGTTGTAATGTAAGCCTAATACTAAGCCTAATGGCGTGAAGTGAGGACTTACAGCTGTGGTAAACTATGTGGGTGAAGAGTTTAAGAGTGGCTTGGTTTGAACCAATAAAAATATTGTCAAGAGTTTTGAGATCCTGGATGGATGCTAGAGAAAGACGAATTGGAGGTAGGTAGTTGCAGATTCTAGAACAAAATACTAGGATAAAATTCAATCTGAAACGTGAAACCACTGTGAGCCCTTGCATGGGAGGACTGAGGCGCTCTCGGTCTATCATGGAGCTTCACTGACTGAGGGTCTTCATCTGTCTTCAGGGTCCTGGCGAACACAGAACTGAATGGTGAAAGGAAGTGTACTGCCATGTGTTCTACAGAGGAAGTCAAACATTACACAGTTATTTAAAATTTATGAAATAATCCATTAAGTGGCAACCTACTATAAAATAGAAGTTTAGCATCCCACGGGAGGAAATCCAGTGGTATTAAACAGAATCTGCAGGGGGGCTGGACTCTGAAACACCTTTCTGGAATAATAGAAAAATAGATTCATTTGCTTCTAAGTATGAATCTGCAATTACCAGCAAGGGATTATCATCCATAAAAAGAAAAGAAAGATATTATTAGTAGTTGCGTGTGGGCTCAGGGGACCTAAGAATCTACCTTCCATTTATATTTTTTAATATCAGCAACATAAGCTGGTGACTTTGGGCAGGTGTTTCTGAGAGTCAGTGACTGTCCCGAGGTGTCTGGGTAACAACTAGTCTTGCTGGGATTCCAAGCTGTGTCTAACTCAAGTGCACTTACTCCGTGACCCTGTGCATATGACAAACTCCAAATGCCTATTTTGAGATTTATCCACTTTTATAAGCATAGATGTGTGTCCTAGACAGGAATATGGAAGACAGAACATTAATAAGCTATACCCCAAAACTGAGGAAAGTTGAGGAGCAAACACACAGTAGGTGGGACCCAGGTCCTTGGTCCTCATTTATTCATTCTGCAAATTGTCACCTGTGCCAAAAAGTGCAGCCGGGTTTCAGTGGGATTCTAGAGAAGGTGAGGTTAACAAATCATGTTCTCTTTCTTCTCCTGGGGTTTGAATGTCACCAGAGCCCTCAGATGCAATAGAAGATTTTAGTGTACATTTGGGTGTATGATTCTTTGTGTTAGCATTCTGATTATTATTATCATTTTTCACATCCTCTTAGTGTTTCACCATGAGCTAATGTGACATTTCAGTGCTATGGAAAATCAACGAGGCAAAAATTTCTCATGTTACCACAAACAGTTACTGTTGATTTAAGTACAAAAACTAAATACCACATGGACAATACAGAAAAGAGATTAAAATGCAGCATATACATATGATCCGTTATCGAGAATCTTTTAAGTGGTCTTCAACATCAGTGTTTTCTGCTGGGAAGAACAGACTCCCTCACTGAATGACCATAACCTGAGCTGAAACCCGCTTCCAGCATAGGTAGCTACGTCCTCGCTTCTGATAATGATACCAAACCTCGGATTAAATAGACTTTAATTGCTGTTTTAAATTGTCTCCTGCCTCAGACTTTGCTCTTTTTTTTGCCATCTCATTTTGTTGTCATTGTTTTCCATCCTCTACTTTTGTTCCTGTACGGACACCGCAACAACTGACAAGTTAGTCAGGGAGCTTAGCGCACAGGGTGGTCCTCTCAAGAACACACGATGTTCACCAAGGAGCGTCTCTGACTGAGATTTTGTGTGACGAGGGTGCTGGTTTGCCAAGCATGTTTCTAGTTTCTCCTGGGAAACAACAGGCCCATGTTTCCTTGCAGCTGGCTTTGGTCATGTGACCAAGTGCTGGCCAATGGAAGGTACACAGAAGTGATCTTGGCTCATAAAACCTTTCCCAGGGTGCTCTATTCTGTTTGTTCCCCTGTCTCCTCGGTCACTGTTGATACCCAGGTGGCCTTGGAGGTTATGGAGTTTCCAAGCCTCTGCTATTCTGGATCCCTTTCTTCCACCTATTCCTTGAATTTTCATTATGTGAGTGAGAAAGTCTTCTAATGTGTTAAGTGGCAGAGATTCACTAATCCACCTATTCTAGCAGCTAGCATTACCTTATCTAAAACATTTGGCATTGTTTTACATGGTCCACTGGCTGATGTTTTATATATCCCTGCAACAGTCTGGGATTTCCAGAGAAATAGACCCCTAAGATCTCTCTCTCTCTGTCTCTACCTGTATCTTTATCTCTATCACTGTCTCTATCTCTATTTCTATCTCCCCATCTCTCTGTTACCTACCTATCTATCATCTATCTATCTATCTATCTATCTATCTATCTATCTATCTACCTATCTATCATCTATCTATTTATCTACCTATCTATCTATCTATCTATCTATCTATCTATCATCTATCTATCATCTCTCTACTTACCTATGGAGAGATTTGTTTCCAGGAATTGGCTTCCACAGTTGTGGGGCTGGCAGGACTTAACCCCGTTGGGCAGTCCCACAGGCCGGGAATTCTCAGGCAGGGGCTGATGCTTCAGTCTTGAGGCAGAATGTCTTTTCCTCAGGAAAACCTTGGTTTTGCTTTTAAGGTCTTTCCACCGGATACATGAGGCCCTCCCACATAATCGACATAACCTCCTTATTAAAGTCAAATGATTGCAGATGTTAACCACATCTACCACACACTTTCACACAACACCTAAATTAGTGTTTTAGCTCTGGCTAGGATGACACGCTGAACTATCACGCTCTGGGGAAGCAAACCCTCTTTGCTTAAATACAGAAATTTAAACTCTTAGAAATTATATAAGAGCTTCTTATCAATGTGATGGAAATGTCTAAATAGAAAATTTTATTGGAAATACACACATATATTTTTCTATTAGAAAAAAGCATGTGCATACCAGGAGTCGCTAAATAGAATCTACGGTGGCCAACCAGACACAAGAAATGTATGAATAAAGCTGAGCCCAGGAATGTGAATAGTGGAGCCTGTGAAAACCTGGAGTAGGTGGTGGAATCAAAAGGTTTATGACTTTGTGTAGGGAAGAAACAAACCTGTCTGTTGGTTGGCTACAGTACTTTGCAACCTCTAAATGATGACATTATTTTTCTCCGAAAAATATCGAAATTATTGGGATGGGATGACCCCACTGGGATTGGTGACTCAGGAAACCCATAGCAGTCTTTGACCTGGAGTCAGGAGAAAGCGAAGGAATGGAAGACAGGTAGCATCTGCTCTCTGTGTAGAAGTGTGGGGTGGGTGGGCATAAAATGCAATGTGAGGGAATATGTATATAAATTCCACGGGCTCAGTCTTATGTGTCACAGAAGGCAATGGTTTTAAATCACGGACACAAAACCAACACTGATTGACTAGACAGCACAGACTTCACGTGCCTGCCTCGTCCCTTACTGGCTTTGTAACCTTGACCAAATGACAACACATTCTGAGCCTCAGCTTTCTTACCTGTCAATTAAGGGGATTGGATTCGGTGATCCACAGAGTATCTTTCAGCTCTAACGTTTGTTGATTCTATGTGCCTTCTCTCAGAAGAGGCGTGTATTGCTACTTGCTTCCTGGTTTATAGCAAAGTATCTAAAAGTTATTTAGAACTTAACCACCCTTTAAGAAAATACATATTGAAATGGTCATAGCACCTGCTAATATTTACTGAGTGCACTTGAGTGCCTGGAACTTTATATGCAATATGTTTTCATCACAGTACTTCAATCAGGTGAAGAAGACTAAAGCTAAAAGCTGAGAGGTTACATTAATTGTTGAGGTTGCACAGCTCAAAGTGGCAGCGAAGGCATTTGCACTCAGGCTTCACCACGCCTCGGAACCGCTGTGCTGCTCCCTGTCCACTAGCCCTGTCCACCTTTACCCCGATTCCCGCTGGCCGATGTGAAGTTTGACGTCAGTAAAATCGGGAAAGGGGCAGCACACAGGGTGGAAGCCAAGAGCCCACCCAGGCATCCATTCTCCCCTTTTCCTGAGACATGTTTGCAATTGATTACACAATTTACCAGAAAAAATTAGAAAAGTTGAAAGGCAATAAAATAGAAAAGCAGAGATTGTTTCTCAAAGATGCTAAAATTGCCTGGGTCAGTGTCCCCTATAAAAAAGCCAACCACATCTTGCAACGGCGTCTTGTCCCCTCTTCTTGCAATAAGAAAAGCTCTTTCAAGACTATAAACAGCCTTCTTCTGCTCGCCCAGGGTCACACCTCCTCTCTCCATTCTTTATTTATTGTCAGATGCTCCTCCCTGGATCTTATCTGGGATCTTATAGCTACAGTGGTAACATTATGCAGCGATGCCTTCACCCATTTCCTTCTGTCAAATGCTTTTACAAATAGACTGTGCAGGCTGGTTCCTTATTGCTAAGATCTCTGCTCTAGGCTAACTTTTCTGAGAGGCTCTGTGTGACTCCCAGATGGAGAGGGCTACTAACAAACCCCACATGTTTGGATCTCACAAGTTTACGTGGTAATTCTTCCCCTTTTCCCTTCAATTCATAATAGTCTAAACTTGTGCCTCAATTGATTGTGTGGCATTAGATATCTCTGCTGAGCTTTCTTCTTCAAGCATATCTGAGAATTCTGGAGGGTGTTTACATATTGCAAAAAGCTGTCCTGACTGTCACTATTCACTTCAGCCACCCTCGGCCTTCCGCATTGCTGTATCTACAGTCCAGGTGTAGGCACCTCTTGTCTTCTCCTGTGTGTTCATTTTCTGTTGTTGTCATAATCAATTACGCCAAATTTCAGGGCAGAAAACAGCACACGTTTATTATCTTACAGTTCTTTGATCCCAAGTCAAGTACAAATCTTACAGAACTTAACTCAGCTTGTCAGCAGGGCGGCATTCCTTTCTGCAGGCTGTAGGAGAGAATCCATGTCCTGCTCGTTAGCTTGTTGGCAGAATTCAGTTCCTTGTGGCTGTAGGGCCAATGTTCCTGTTTTCGGCCTGGGCATCAGCTGAGAGCCATTCCCAAACATCGAGAAGCTGCCACACTCCTTGGCTTGCTACCTCATTCCTCCAAGTTCAAAGCCAACAGCAGGGGGTTCAGTCCTTCTTATGCCACGTCTGTCTGCCTCCATTCTGCCCTCCACTTGCACATTTAGACTCAGTGATTAGACTGTGTCCACAGGGGTTATCTAGGACATCCTCCCCACATCAAGGTCCATGTAAGGAGCAGTCACAGCTTTGGGGATGAGTGTGTGGACATCTTTCTTGGAAACATTATTCTGCCTTTTTAGATTATTCAGACATCAGCTCAAATGTCACTGTTTGTGAGGGATCTTCCTTGATCATAGAAAATATTGTTTTCACAATAATGGTCATTACCTGTATTTATTTTGCTCACTTATTATCTTTACTTGTTTATTGTCAATATCTCCAACCACAGTGAAAGCTCCTTAAGAGGGGTCTTGTTCATTGCTGTATTCCAAACAACAGAATAGCAATTGCTACATAATAGAGACTCAATAAATGTTCATTGAGTGGAGAAAAGCATAAACAAATGGAAAAACTCTTGCATGTGATGTAAAGGATTCAAGTTTGAGTCTTGGCACTCTCCCTAAATATTCCTGCTGCCCGTTCTGGTTGACAGAACGTTCACTCTCCTACACAGAAGAACATGTCATTGGGCAGGATATCTCTGCTCTTCAGTCTGGGGAAGTAGCTCACAGAAGATGCAGTGGGTCACATGGGTTGGGCTTCAGGCTCCCCTACTGGAGACTCTATATCATGAGATGAGTCTGTGCCTCTGGTTGCCTGCCATTAGCCGGTGTCCGTGCCAGGCCCCAGGGGCTGACACTCGCTAGCCCATGTACAGAATCTCAGGAATTAAGTTGTTTTGATGGGGAGAGAATAATTTAACCAATATTTATGAAAGAGGCATTTTCCTTCCTAAAAAAAAGGAAACATACTATGCAGCATAGTTCAACAATCCATTATCTCAAACTTCTTCACTTTTTTTGATTTGCTTTATGATTACACAAACAAATAAAGTCTCTATTTTTATAAAAGAGAAGGCGAGTGTGGCCCCAAAGTTGAAATCAAGGCTTTATCTGCAAAAAAAAAAAAAAGAAAAAAGGAAGAAAAATACCTCTGGCTCTACAAAGGAAGTCTACCCCTAAACACACACACACACACACACACACACACACATTCTAGCCAGAATTTTCAAATCTCAGGCCAAGTCTTGTGAGAACATGTCTCCCCAGTAACATTTATGGAGCAGCGGCCATGAAGCCTTGCCTGTGCTCTGTACCCCTTGCATATTAAACCACTTAATCACTTTTTAACCTTTATGTAGGTATTATTCCCTCTGCATTATTCGTGAGGATGTTGTCTTGAAGAGATAACATCCAAGAGATATTTTGGATTCCAAACTGCTTGTTTCTGAAATTGGTGCTCTTTTCATATTTGCTGCTATAAATCTGGGTACGTTCTGCGTACTCTCAGGTCACTCCTATTGTCTCCTTCATGCCGACACGTATCACCCTCATGCTGCTCGTGGAAGCATCTTTTTCTGGGTCTAACCCTTCCAGAGAATATTCTACTGCACAAAAAATACTTCTCTCCTTGTCTCAAAAACACCGTTTCCTTCAAAATCTTGATCTTACCAAAGAATCTCTGGGTCAAATCCTAACTATAAACCATCCCGTCATAGTGGGAAGAATAGAAAACTTGAATTTGACTCCAAATGTGCAAATTTGGGGCAGTAAGGTTTTGGGATAGGCGTGTTGTGGCGAGGCCCTTGGGAACTGGAGTGTCTTTTTGAGACTCACAGTTATCAAACCTTTACTATAAGGACTGGACTGGGTCTAACGCAAATCCCATTCATTATCTCATATTATTTTATTAACGTATCTGGGCCTCGGCTTCTTTATCTCTAAAGTAGCAACGAGCATCATAGTTTCTTTCTCACTGGTAGTAGACAGATGAGGTGGCATCATTGTTATATATTATGAATATGAAAATAATTTTCTAAACTCAAATGCCTGTACAAGTGATCGTAAAATTCAAAAATTAAACAATAAAAAGAATCTTAACCTATTATAAGTAAGAAAAATGCTTAAATCTTGCATAAACGGAAATCCAGCAGGGCAGGCTGGGGGAGAGACTATAGAATGTCACCAAAGTGGTTCTTGTCGGCTTTCCAATCTTCTGTCTTCACCATTAGCTACATCTAAGGCCAATTTCCTTTATGATGTTAAAATACTTTGCTGAAAAAGCACAACCAAGGGGATTCTTTTTTGTGGCCATCTGGGTGAAAGAAAGACCTCTCTGCCAATAATCACATATATGCACTTTCCTTTCATGAGATTGGGCCAATTTATGTCTCAAAGCATCACTGGAGGAGAGTTACCACAGGAAGGCCATTCACTGACTAATCTGAATAACTAGAGATGGGGTCACTTCCCCGAATGCATGGGGATAGGGGGTCATTTGCACAAAATTGGACCTGTATTTGGAAGAACACAACTGAATTCCTGGTCAGGCAGCAAACAGACTCCCTCTTGGGGGGCACCTCTGCCCTGTTTTAGACATCTGTCTGTTTCCTTTCTAGAAAGGCGGGGTAATGGCTAACACCACTGAGTAGAGCCCAGGGTATTTATTGCTCCCTGTTTCTAATGAGTTGCTTCACTGAAACTTTTTTAGACAGAGGTAGGGAATCGGATCTTAAAAACAGATCCAGTTGTCACAATTTCCCCCCATCTTTGTACTCTTATACAATGTGCTTTGCTGTGACTCCCATCAAAGGCAGAATTTGTTTTCCCACCTCATGAATCTAGATTTGCTTTAGAAGTTGTGTAAGCCAATAAATTTCAGTAGCCTTGTGCAGTTGTTAGCCTAAGTCTCAAAAGGTATTATAGTTTCTAAATTTGTTTGCTACCCTGAGATTGCCACGACAAAACACCTGAGCCAACTTTCTTAAGGCTGAGACAACACATGGAAAGAAGGTCAATCTGGCAACCAGCAGGAAAAAAACGATGGCTTCTTCAAACCACTGAATTTGGATGGTTTGTTATAAAGAAATAGATAACTGTTATGGGTCTGATTATTTAAGAAAAAGGATATAGTGTATAATATGTTTTTGGGGGGGGGTACATGTACATCCCCCTCAAAAATCAGGATTATCTTCTGCAGGGTGGGCCCCTTGTATTATATGCTTCCCCCACTAGGGGAGTGTTCTAGGAACCCATCTGGATCAGTGTGCCAGCTGGTGGTGTTGTGAGAGACTGCGTTTGGCTTCAGTGAATTTTTCTTAAAGGCCCTTGCAATGTGTTTGCCCATTTCATGATGGGTGATTTATGAGCACACCTTCCCACACCGTGCTGACTGTTCAGCAGTTTTTGACCAAATACAGCATGACCCCCACACATCACCCTCCCTTTGCACCCGATCTTGCCCAAGCAACATTTTCTTTTGTTTCCCTGGATGAAAAATCTCATCAAAGGGAGATGTTTTGCCAATGTGGAAGAAGTGAAACAAAAAATGGCAGAAGCACTAAAGAGCATCAAAATCAGGAAGTTCAAACACTGTTTTGGGCAGTGGAAAAAAGTCTCAATAGGTGTATTGCATCAAATGGAGAGTACTTTGAAGGTGACTAAAGTTTAAACATGTAAGAATAAATACACAATTTTTATAAATAAATTCCATTTTTGGGGTCTCCCCTCATATACATATATTTATATCAGATATAAAGTATATTATTCTTAATAAGTGTGCTTATATTTAAAAAAAGATAAACCATAATATGTTTTAAAATATTTATTTTTAGGGGAAAGGAAGGGAATAGAGTGAAGGGGGAGGGTATAGAATTTTAGACTTCTTTGTTGACTTAAATTTGGAATAATGTAAATATCAGACAACAAAATAAAATTTTAAAAGAAATGCTAAAAAATCAAAACTAAAAGAAAATTAACTTAAATCTCCATCTAGTGATAGAACTATTCAAAGTAAATTACAGACCCAGTGATTGACTGCTTATCACTGCAGGACGAAAATAATTGCAGGAAAACAAAATCGACACATAAGAAACACCTTAAACCTTGGTATTCCAGGAAAAGTATTCATCTCTATTTACCATTTGTGCCACTATGCTTTTTATTATTCAAAATTTGAAGTTATTTTATAAATAAAACTATTCAATGGACTCATAAGGTAGTTACAAGATAAATGAGTTTTATTCTATTTTTTAAAGTAAAATTTCTCTTTTTTTTCTATTAGACTATTCCAGGAAACCTGTTGATTAAAAGAATTCCTAGATGAGCAATAAAAATCTGGGTTTTTATTTCCAAATTTAATGCCTATTTTCTCTTTAGTTTAAAATGAACTATGTCTTATGACGGGGGAGTTTGACAATGAGAGAAATAAAATAGGGATCCAACTGTCCAGCAAATGATTGTTGTTTAGACTGTCGTCTGCCTTTAATGAGAATGGCTGGTGGGAAGCAATTCAGAACCCTAACTATTAAAGATTCTACTTGAAATACTCCCATTAGTTGCCTTTCAAAAAATGTAACCTTCATCCTTATGCAGAAAGTGAATTAGAAACTCAGAATCCCCTTCCTTTTATTCAGGAACTGAGACAGTACCGCAGCGACAATTTCAGCTACATGGGACTACAGACTTCCCACACCAGCTGAAGTAGAATGTTCCTATAAAACTTTTCTAAGCCGCAATGGCATAAAGTGAAGAAGCAATTATCATCAATTTGTATGGAAAAACTTGGGGGCATTCTCAGACCCCCAAATAACTACCGAATTATACCAAATAACACATAAAGCCGAAAATACCGCTAACGTGTAGTAAAAGCAGTGCTGCGCTCGCTGCTTGGGGCGCAGCCTGCCTTTGTCACGGCTGCGCTGGCTGCAAAACAAACGCTGGATGTTATTTTTCCTCTTTGACTTTTTTTTTTAAAGTAAAAAGTCCTCTTCAGATTTCTTTCTGTTATTAAAAGTAGGTACCAATGTAGTTTTTAGTAAATGCAAAATGGCATACCTTGAACTTTTGAAAAGAGGAAAATACCTATAATTAGGAGAACCAATTATATATTTTACTTCATTAAAAATGATATATATTCGTGAATAGCCTACCTAAAGACTGGTTTTTTTTTTTAACGAGAAGAAGTAGAGTTTAATTTCTTAGAGCAGCCATTCCAGATTGATTTTGTGTTTAATGGGATGGGCTGATTGAGTGCACGTGGAGAGCTGAATATCCCTAGCCCAAGAATCATTATGTATATAGTGGAGAAGAGGCCTTGGTAAATTCGATATCAAGCTAAAAGCAAACTCAAAATGAATTCTAACCCCACATTCATGTTTGGCCAGGCACTGATGCACAGGAAACCATAAAATCTCTTTCCTAAAGAGATGATTTCCAAGTGAGGGAAAAAACCTTTTCATAAAAGTCATATTGACATGATGTGACAATGATTGATGTGTACACAGAGGTCCAAGTCTGGAATGAGTCAGCTTGCATTTGGCAAATAGAGTATGGCTTCTGAGAACAGTTGTGTTTGCACTGGGACTTTAAGTACAAGAAGGAGTTGACCAGGTACGGTGAACACCGAGACGGAGGGAATAGAAACACTGGAGAATCCAGCACGCGTGCACTTGGGTAAAGGAAGGGGTTATGCGAGACCAATGTGACCAGTCAGTAGGGCAAGGGTTATCTGGGTTAGCGTTTTTGGATCTGCACCTCGTATCCCTTTCACATCCATTCCTTGCAAGTATTCTGAGTCAGTGAATTTGGGGGGAAGCCAGAGGACCAAATTGGCAGATACCATTGTGAGCTGGGGGACAGAGAAGAACAGGGAGCCTGGGTGGTAGAGATCGATCATTAATAGCATCCAATTAGCACTCCATTTGGATGAGAACCCAGTTACTTCCTGTTTTGCTTATTTTTTCACATACAAAATGATGATTAGGTATCACTCTAAAAAGTCTGCAGTTACTAAAAGGATGTCTAGGGGAGTAATGGCACAAGGATTCTGGATAAGCTCGCCGCTCTGGAAAATCCTCACAAGAAGAGTAGGCACAGGGGGGCATGGCCCCTGCTGATGGGGCCGGTGTGCCCACATAAACCTGTGGAACTGGAACAGGAGTTCCAGGGAGGGCACAGAAGCATGGTCCCAATGTAAACTTGCCAGATAACCAGAAGTGTGGGGTGATGACGTTGTTTTTTCACTGAAGGGGGTGGCAGTAGCATTAACAACAACAGAAATGAAGGGAGATAGGGTCACTGTCACTATCCAGTGTATAGCTTGTCAGAGCTGAAGTGTGGGCCTTTGGAAGCTACAAGGACTTTTCTTCCTGACTAATGATTTCTGACGACAACTGGAGATAAAGCAGCAGGTTGGTAATGAGTACTTTTAGTTATTTTGTATTGTGATTAACTACCGTAGTTTGGTGTATCCCAAGCACCCAGAGCCTTGCGCTCAATGCATCTTTGTTGAAGGAATACATCGTGTCCCTTGTATCAGACAGGAGTTTTTCATGCCAGACCATATGTGCCATGGCATCAAGAACCTTGTGCAGTAGTAGATTGCAAAAAAAAAAAAAAAAAAGCTGAAAATTCCTCCCAACCCAGGATGAAATAGGGTTTTGCTCTTCCTTCCAAGAAAAGGTGGAGTCTTTATCTTTAACTCCTTGGATTTAGGTTGGCCTTCTGATTTTCTCTAATGGAATGCAGTAGATGTAAAGTTTGAACAGTTCTGAGTCTAGGCCTCATGGGCCTTGTAGTTTCCGTGCTCCCTCTTGAAAATAAGGTCACTATATAAAGAAGCCCAAGGTATCTTCCTTGAGGGTGAGGAACCACATGGAGAGAGAGGTCAGTGCCAGTACCCAGCAGGTGAATCAGAGCCTCTTACGCTAGCCGACTGCCACCGCAACGGATAATTCCAGGTTGGGATCAGGTGAAAAACCACCCAAGTGTATCAAGCCCAAATTATTGACCCACAGATGAATGAGTAAATAAAATTCTTGGTTCAAGCTGTGGAATTTGGAGGATGGTGGGTTACGTAGTAATACCGTATTTTGCCATGCATAATGCACACCCACATTTTTGTGGGCATTATACATGGGATTATTATACCCTATTATTATACCTGTGTTATGTATTCATTATACCCATGTATCATGTGCATCCCTATTTTTCTCTCAAAAATTTGGGCAAAAAAGTGCGTATCATGCATGGCAAAATATGGTATATAACCATTGTACCTTGTCTGTATTATTCACTGCTGGATTTCTGCTCATTGGCTGAGACATACTTAGACCTGGGTAATTTTTTGTTCACTGACTAGAAATTTTGATTTGTATAAGAATCATACAAGGTAAATATTCTCATTTTGTAGATGGGGGGAAAAACTTCAGAGAGATAAAGTAACTGGTCTTTATTAGTCAGCCTGGCCACTGAAAACAGGTAACACAAAGTAGGTTAATTTAAGAAGAATATAGTAAAAGGGTTATTTATGAAGACATGAGTAGGGAGGTCACTTATCTGGGGCTGTAGCATGGAACCTCATTGCAGCCACCCCAGGGCTGAGGAGCAGAGAAGAAGGGGCAGTTACCAGAACCCAGAGAAAGAGGCAGCGTGGAAAGGCTGCTTGGTCAGAACTAGTAACTTTGGTGGAGTGATGCCCGTGGGTAGGAAGATGTAGAGAGATGTAGGACAGTGTCACGATCTCATTGTTCTCCTGCTCTCTGATTTTTTTTTTGCTGATTCTTCTCATGGGACAACTCTAAAGGGAAGTAGCAATCTGAAGAACCTACTCAGGAATCCATGTGGGCACCCTTCCAGGCATGGAGTAAGGTTAAGCACAGGTTGCTGATCTAGAGGGGCAAGTGGCAGATCTCCAGGATGGTGTCCAAGGATATTGTCTAACAGGAATTCAAGTCTGATATCTTCCAAGACTCTATGCAGCCTGTATTTTATCATTTGAGTTCAGGTATCAGGTTCTTGGAATGTGAGAACTGATCTCCAACACTTGTCTCCTAAATATTTTGCAAGAATAATTCCCTGAAACCTGTCTGCTTGGCACAGAGGTCATTTCTTGCTCATTAGCAATTTAATTAGTCCCAGAGTGGGGCAGATGGGTGGATGATGCTTGTCAAGAAGAGGAAGCCATCCCATTCATACACACATTTTTAATGGTATTCGCACGCCTGCTGCCCTTGGGAGGCTGTTTCTCATGGTCAGAGATTATTTTCCTTGATGATCTGATCCTATTTTGAGTTTTGTGAAAGATGAAAGGGTAGTTGTTGCAAAGTTGCAGAGAGAGGCAAGGGAAGAGACGCAATTCTGACACTTTTGACTTCCTTTTTGATTGTCAATTTCATGAAATGGAATGACAGCAGATGCAGAGTGGGTTTCAGCCAAGAAGAGAATTTAGTCATACACAGAGAATTTCCACATTTCTGGTGGACAATGTGGAGAGCAGGGTGCAGAGACAATGTGGAGAGAAGAGCTCAGGGCTGAGCTCCTGCTCCTAGCCTCCCACCTGAGAGGTGTGACACCGTGGCCCAATTATTTAAACTCTCACTGATTCTATTTTCCCATCTATCAAGTATCAGAATTATGCCAGAGTTATCTATAGCACACTGAAGAATACAGAACTCTTTTGTGTTTGTAAGATACTCTTCTTCACAAATGCAAATATTCTGCACCCCGTGGAAAAATCCAGCAAACATACATGGGGCTTTGTTCCTTTGAACACATTCTTGTTGCCCTTGATGGCCTCCCTGTTGAACTCTGCCTTTGAAAGCTGTGCTTTGTGGGGAAAGGCCATGATGAGTGGGCCACAAAGAGCCTTGACCTGTGTGCAATTCTTTTGTGTTTGCCATTGGGAAGCAAAGGGCTTAGCCATGAGTAGCCCCTCAGGGATTCCCCCAGGGGAAGGGATGTTTGATTCACAGAATTCCACTGCTTTAGTAATCAGAGAAGCAATGGAAAGCTGGCATGGATTACAAGATCTATGGAATACAAATCTCACCAGTGGCCTCTCTTTCCTCTTTCCTCTTTGGTGATAGAAAGCGAAGAGAGCTGTAGGCAAGTGAGGCAGTGATGTGTCACTCACTCCTCTGGCCTGGATCCAGATGGGTATGTGTACACAACTCAAAGTTTGCAGAGAGAAAAGAAGCCACATGGGAAGACGGAGACATGTTAAAAGGAGGGCCAGTCAGCGTGGTGGAGCTACATGACCGAGATGCTTGTGAGGGGCGACTGGAGAAAAGACGGTGACTCTGTTGTCTATTCTCTCTTAGTGATTCTAAGACAATTCAGGTAAACGGATAGAGGCAGAGCTGACCCAGTATCACAAAAGAGGGTCACAGGAGAAAGATCGTTTTTGTAGGGGGTTGATGTTAGGCATATTTAGGAAGTCTTTTGAATGTTGCTTTTATTCTGATGAGCTATCTCAACTTAGTACATAAACTGCAAACCTGAAATAGGTTTAGAACTTATATTCCAGGCATACAGTGTACCTTCTTTTTCCAAATATCTTGTCTCATCCCAGTTCTATATACTTGACCGTGTATAGAGATAGACATGGAAGTATATGTACATATTTACATGCACATATATGTAATGTGTATGGATATGCATGTACCTAGGTGAATATATGGTGTTGGAGTATGGTTTACTTGCGTTAGGTGGCTGGTGTCCTCATAGGGACAGGAAGTTATTTCATCCTCCCACCCTTGGATTCCTGTGCACCCTCAGAGTACATCCCCCCTCTTAAACTTTGGTTCTGTGGATGCCCATCTCAGATCAAAGCTAATTCAATGGCCTCACACAATTCTGACTCTGTTGAAGCAAGAGGAATAAGACATCCAACTACTGAAACTATGATGGCTTATATCTTTATGGGTGGTTTTATACTTTTTAAATCTTATTGGGGAAAACAATTCAGAGCACATAACCATCACTTGCATAAGAGAAAAAATGCAGCTGTGATATAGTCGCTTGAGATATCGCTATAATATGGTTCCAAAAATTGACCTTCTGGCTATTTTGCTTAAGACATCAGAGACCTCAGCCTTAGGAAAATGCTAGCTGGTTCTTCAGTGAATGAACTACAGAGGAATAAAAAAAGGACAACAAACCAGTTGTCCTCACTCAACCAGCGTCTTCTGGTAGGTCAGGCATATACATGTGGGTGTGTACATACACACACATACAACCAGGACAATTCCATGGGTCAACTAGGCCCTCTGTGATGTAGACCTGACCCAGGATTTTATTTGTCACCTGAGATCTATACACCTTCGCTCTACCAAGGAGTCCTCCTAGCATTTCAGATCTCCTGGTTATCAGAGAAACCACCGTGTCTGACAACCCTAACATGGTAGAAGTATTTCCTTTACCCCAGTGTACATTCACACTGAAGAATGGCCATAGGACCCTTTGGTGAAGATCTTGGAAAATATTTAATGTGTATACTTGTGTCTGTAAGATCCTGCCTCGAGAAAGCCCAGCCTCTCCTTTAGTAGAAGGGCTCTGAGCTTCAAAATGGCACAGTCTGGGTACTACTAGCTCAGAGATCATGATTCCCCATCTCTGTGCCTGAATTCAAAGCTCTCAATATGAATAAAGCAGGCAGTTCTTCGTTGGTTGTCCGACTATTTCATCTCTAGGAATATCATAACTTGCTAGCCATTGCAACAGTTCCCTGAGTGCCGAGGCTCTCTTGTTTCCATTCCAGCTTTATTGCCTGTCTCAGTAATCTATCCACCTTTTCTCAGAAGGTTAAGTGCCAGCATCTTGCCTCTGCTCTACCAGAGTCCTACCATTCCCATCGATAATAATGAACATGAATCTAGAGTAGACTTTCTGTTATTAATCCTGATCTTTGGAGGACAGTGGGCACTCCACTTCTCAATGAAGCCATTGCCCCTCTCCCTTACTAGTGTGTTCTTATTGCTTTAATAAATGGAGTTATCTCTGGACATTCCCAGAGAGCAATCAGCTGGTGAGCTCTCTGGTTTCACATAATAAGTCTATTCTGACACTCACCTCTCTGTGGAACTCAGCAAACCACAGAAAGGGCACTTGTTTACATTGTGAGAACTGAAACAAGGTAACAGAACCTTGCCTTGTTGGACCTGAGCTGAGAATGTGTACATTGGGCTACTTCGTGCCTTTCACCATATTGTGGGTGTTCTTAAAGGACTATTAAAATATCACAAGTATTGCTTTGCAGGTGCTAATACGTTTTACCAAGTAGACAAATTTGCAAATACAGAATCTGCAAATAATGATCAACTCTATTATTAGATACTTGACCATATGTGGTCGTATTTAGAAGGACTTGACTATAAAGATCAATACTCATTGATACTTTTTCATTGCTTACTATACAGTAGTCAGTGTTCTAATTGCTTTAGTTGTATTTTATTCTTGAAACAACTTAGTGAAGAAGGTACCATTATTACCCTCATTTTCAGATGTGGTGATTGAGACAGAGGGCAGCTAAGAAGTTTGAACTGAGTCACACAGACAATGAATGGGAAGCTGGACTTTCAATACACACAGTGAAGCGTTACATTGATGTCGTGAATGCTGGAATGTGCAACCCTGTTTTGCCAACAATTGCCCATAGCTGAATGGCGTGCCTTTTCCACGGGTTGTTTGCATCCAATGGATGTTCAAACTGAGGATACAAAGGCCCAGCACCTTGCGCCGCAGCTGAATAAAGTCCATCGCTGACATTTCCAGAGCTCCCCACAGAATCCACCGAGGCCTTTGCTGCCACCACATCAAAGTTCAATTTCTCCCGCAGCCCAGTTCTGCTTCTCTCATTTCCCCACAGACGTTTTCCTGAGAGCTGGCCCTAAGGAGTGGTGTGTACACACACATCTCCTTTTCAGTCTGTTCCCTAGAAAACCAACCTGTGAGAGTTCAAATGGCTGACAGCCTTTTCCATTTACCACACAAATGGGTAGATTATTTGCTAATTTTACAACAATAAAGTTGAAATCCTTAGCATGTCCATTTCTGTCCAGACACGTTCAAATGGCGTAGCATATCTGCAGAACTCAGTTCTCTGGGATGCTTCCTCTGGTCCAGCCATGAGTACAGTCCCATGTGCCAGGTCTGCCAAGCCTAGCCAATTATCAACGCCCAGTCAGGCATTTGAAGTTGCACCAATGGGAGGTGTTTAGCTGTTCAGCCTGCGACATTGTGTCTTCATATTTTCTTAACCTAGTCAAGAGGGAGTCAGTTTCTGTAGTTTAACCTGTTTCTGATTATTCAGCAGGTATGTCCTTTGGTCTAGCAACCTCATACTTTCCCTTGGGAGAGAGTTCTTTAGTGGACTTCACTATGGTTTCAGCAGTGAAAAATCAAGCTCGAAATCCCAAGCAAAAGCCTTTTGAATAGAAAAGCTTTCCTTCCTAGCTCTGCCACTGATGGGACCTGACCCACCACTTAGAGAATTTGGGGAATGGCCTATATGATGCACACATTTCCCAGAGAAGTCCACAGCTACCGTTGTGTTCACTTTGGTAACTTCCAGCAGGATGACATCCAAGAAAGAGCTGTACTCTCCTCTTGGAGGACCAACTGAGGATAATTTCCTCAGCTCCCGAAACGAGGGCCTTAGACTTGTCTACTGGCACCTAAATAACAAAGACTTCTGTATTTACCACACTAGAGAATGAGGATTGTTCTTGCCTTGAGGAAAATGGAAGCTCCAGCCTGTGGGCCTCCGCCACAGGAGGGTTCCTGCTCTCCGTTCCTTTGCCTTTTTGGTCATTAAAGAACAGTGGCTCTCTTTAGCAAATCTTACCCTTTTCTCACACCCGAATGTACCTTTATTAGTTTCAGCAAGGGCTGCTTTATTATTCCATGTTTTATGACACACGAAAGTATTTCTTTTTAACGACCTCGCCCTATTAGCAGCGACCGCTTTAGGGAAGCTCTCTGTTCAACCTAGGCTGCTATTTTTAGAGATAAACTCTTCCTAAGCTGTATGAACAATTTTATCTTCCATCTATATTTCATTTTACTGCCCTTCTCAACTTTTTGTGCTTCATTGTTCTGGGGTAATATCCAGACCCACCCGAGGGAGAACAAATCAGTACAAGTTATATTTTCATGCCACCCATATGCATGCCAGGTATTGTAGGGAAATAACTGCAAACTCAATGGGAAAATCGGTAGTATATTCATATTAATTTTTATAAGAACATAATACTTGGATAAAGTATGTCTTTTTAAGTAACAGAACTAAGGAGCCATTAGTGTTTTATTTATTTGTGTGCATGTACGTTTTCTCATTGTTCTGGAGTTCATATTTTACCCTGCAGTATTTGTTGAAGTCACCCTGTTTCCAGATGAATTTCCAAATTGCCCATCATGATAATTACTGAAACATCATAGAGATGCTGATTAAGAGTCTTAGAATCTTACATGTGGAAGGGATTTTATAAATTCACCTTCACATTTTAAAAGGGTACCAAGCTGAGTTTCAGAAAATTTAAGCAATATATAAATGTCATACTTTGGTCAAGCCAAGTCTGAAAACATGTTTTTAACGTCCAATCAAGGATGTTATCCTGCCTTATCGTGATTTTGTGTAAATAGAGTCCCAACCTTTCAATTTTACGACCTCCCAGAAATTCACACTGCGAAGACATTGTTCCAGGAGCAAGTACCCTAGCATAATCATGAATGCTCTTAATCCGGAGTTCCTGAAATATAGTACTGGTCTCACTCGGAGTTTTCTCCGGAGGGTTATCTGATAGTATAAACTGTTTTTGCATGACTATGTCTATATTTAGCTTTCTGGCATGTGTACTATATTAATTAACCCCAAGCCTGGGAGGATCTGTATTAAAATGGTAACACAGGATACTTTCTTGTTATTTTTCAAGGGAAATAATCTTGAACTATTTATCCCCTATTATTTAACAAAAAAATGAAATTGAGAGAAATATTATAGCAGAATTGAATAATGCAGAACACGTATGAACGTCATCTCCTCTTTGGTAGTTCATCTCTGAATAAGGGGACTGCATACCTGGACATAGTGTTTTTCTTTGTATCTCACCATCATGGAATTAATTAATATATTTTATTCAGCAATATTTACGAAGCACCCTCTATATCCCTGTGCTGTGCTGGGTGTTGGAAATATGTATCTGAGAGTTAAGCATAGTCTTGACACTTGTGGGGGTTTTGGGAAGAGGGTGAGATAGACTCCAATGACATAATAATACAAATTTAAATCATATGCATAAATATAAAATCATAAATCTTATGAAGGAGATGAATAATGTGCAATGTTGGCATGAAAAGGGTGTTTGACCTCATCTGACATGTCAGGGAAGGCTCTCCTGAGAAAATAGCATTTTACGTGAGGATTAAAGTGGTGAGAAAGAATTGGTGCAGAGTGGTTATAAGGGGTGGCGTTCAGTGATAGAGCAGCATGTGTAAAGCCCTGTGGTGAGAGATAGCATGTTTTGCTTGGAAATTAAAAAGAAGGTCAAGGTAGCTGGAGCTTTGAAAGTGGAGAGGGTCATGGTGTGAGGTGAGATGAAGCAGTATTTAGGGCCTAGACCATGCCGAGCTACATTAGTTATTTTAATTGTACTCCAAGAGCAAAGAGCAAAAATAATCCATTGAAGGATTTTACTCAGACATGTGATGTATCACCAGATTTGCAGGGAAAATAATTGATTAATGGGGTTAAGTGTGAATTGAAAAAACATGACAGAGGAAGGAGAGTCTTTCTATATTCTAGAAAGATGTGAGGTTATTTGAACCAGTGGTGGTGAGGGAAATAGAAACAATTTATTAAGGTGTAGTTAGATGTGGCATTCGGGACTTGTTAATGGAGGTAGGAAAGGAGAGGGAGTTAGTTGTCAAGGATGTTTCCCAGGTACTCGAAATGCAGAGAAGGATTAACAATAGTGTTATTCATTGAAAGAGGGAGACATAGAAAACAATTTCAGAGTATGGAATAGCCAGTGATTCCAGTTTGGGATGTGTTCAGTTCTACCTGGTTGTGCTTTGTCAAAAGGGTACCTGGAGATATGTATATTGAAGCTCAGAGGAGAAGTAACAGTCATCAACATAAAGATAGAGATTGAAGCTATGGGTATAAGTAAGAATGTTTCAATTTATTTGCTGTGTTTTCAGATGAGCCAGACTTAAGAAGAATTAAATGCTATTGAGGAAAGGGTGGTATTAAGGGTGAGACAAATGATATATGGAGAAGAATAGGTGAATTTCCTGTGAGGTCAGCTGAGAATGGAGACTGAGGCATAGGTGAAGCGTATACTGGAGAAAGCAGACCTCTTCCAGTGTAATATGAGGGAGGTAAAGGGCTCAGGGAGAGAAGAAAGTGAGCTCGCGAGCATCGTGTGCGACAGTGAAGGATCCCTGTTTTATGGTTTACATTTCCTCTTGCATTAGACAGTGAGAGTGAGCCGAGGAGCTGGATAGTCAGGGTTTTGTGGGGAGCGCAGAAGTTTAGAATAATTATGGGAAGTGGACAAGCCTTGATGACCAGAAAACTGTCTGATTTCAAGCTAGTGTTAGGGCCTCTTTTAACACAAAGATCACGAATACATTGTAGCATCAATTTGGTTTTGTGCGTGTGTCATTTTTCTCAAGCAGAACTCAGGTGCTTGGCTGAATGCAAAAGGAAAAATATTTGGCTTCATTCAAATTAGTATTTTTCAAAATGGGCTTAGTGAAAAATGCAAAGGACAAGAAGTGATTAGCAAGACTCTTTTTGAAATGGTTTACCAAAGAACCTAAACTGGATAATGAGAGGGTTAGTGAAAAGGGAAGATTATTGGATTGGGAAAAATTATAGGCATTTATTAGTCGAGGTAGTATAAGGAGTTCGATTGACTAAGCAGTCTGGATTAACAGGAGACTGTGAACATAAAGACTGATTTAAAAGGGTTAAGAATGGATTGTAAATGATGAAGTAGGAGGCAGCTATTGTAGTAGGAAAGAAAAAGATGGCGCTAGTTGGACCACAGGGCTGGGTGGGGTGTAGGAGATGGGGAGAAGTGGGATTACAATCTTGGAAACAGAGCTATTTCAGGTGGTAGCAAGTTCTTACATGTGGTTGTGGGAGTGGGTGTCTGAGGCATCTCTGAGGAGCGGGTGTTGGAGAAGATTATCGTTAAGGAGCTCAAGAAAGTTGAGGCCAGCATTCTGGATGGGTTAATCATATGAATGACAATTAAAGTAGAGAGTTTTCAGAATGTGAAGGTCTTTGATGTGGGAGGGAAAAGAGCAGGACTACTGAGAACGATAGCTTTATCAGAGGGGAAGATGTCAGACACAAATGTCCGTAGCTCCGAAGGTGCAGTGTTTTGTGAGGGAGGGGGAAGAGTTTCAGAGACTGAATGCCAGTCCTGTTTGTTCTTCTCAGTCACACAGGAAAACGACAGTTCTCATCCTCCCTGGCAGTGAGACCAGGGCCATGTGACTGAGTGCTGGCCATGGGTGCACAAAAAGAAGTGATGCTGTCAGTCTTTTAACAAGATGAATAAATAGCCAGTAGGTCTTCCCTCCATCTGCCAGGATATTGTCCGAATTAACTTAAAATTGCCAGATGTAAAGAGCCAAAGATGGAAGCAGACTAGTTTTTGAGTCACTTCTCAAGAAATATTCTAACTGCATTTATTAGACAAAGGCAGTGGTGCGATTAAGAATAAAGAGCCTCCCAAAGGGACGGTCCCATGGCCTGGGTAGGCTCGTGGACAAGAGATTTCTTCCAGAGAGCCAGACCATAAACCTTGGGATGAAGACTTTCACTGAGTCTGCTCAAGCCCATTGCAGAATTGTTCAGACCAGTGAGAGTGATGAGTTTTTCATTTTTCATCTTTCCAGATGGGAGCATTTACTGCTGATGTCTCATTCCTGTTTCACTAGCATATATGGTATGTGCATTTGTGTGTGTGGGAAGAAGGTAACTTATCATTTTAGTTCAATGTTTCCAGTATCAGGATTAACCATATGCAAAAATGACAGAGATGGCCAGGCCTCATCCATTAATTCCAGAAGTTTAGACAGAGGTAGTAACTGAATGGAGGGCTTGGGGTGTTCTGTTTTCCTGAGGCAGGGAGCATTTCATATGTGTGGAAGAAAAATTGAGGCAGATATTAATTTTATGTCCTTTTCCTAGGATAAGAAAAGACTAAATTTTCCAACCTTCTTTGCAATTGGGTAAGAAGAGTTGTGGTCAAGAAAATGTGGGAAGAAGTGAGGTAGGCTATTTCCAGGTCTGAATTTTCAAACCAGTTGAAAACTCCTTGGCCCATTCGTTATCTCTCTTCCAGTTTTTATGGATTAAAAAAAAGGATTCTGAGGTGGCACGCATGTGACAGAAGGAAACAGGCTCTAGGAGTCACCACTGAGAGGAAAGCTGCCAGGAAATCCTAACTTTCACGGCTGAATATGGCGGGAGTGAGCACTAAACTTCTGTACGTTACCGAGCATTTGAAGACTTATTCAGCAAGAAGACGTGAATTAATATCACACGAAAAATTTTCCACAAACATATGGCACTGGCTTAGTAGTAAGAAAGTAAGCAGAGAGGAGATGATATTGGAAGCTTGGATGAAGGCAATTCATATTTTGTTGAGGTAAAACATTTGGAAAATTGTCACTTCTGGTAACACTTTGGAGCAGATGATTTGCCTAACCGACCTGGAATATCTAGTGTAAGATATTTGAAAAAGTCAAATAATTAGTGTCTTTTGGCTGTTACTGCATTTGGCAAAATGTTACAAGGAAGGGTTGTCATAAAGAAAAGTTGACTGGTTTTCTAGCAAAAGTGAAAAAGAATAGATAGGGTGCAAACATGTTGGGCCTTTTGGGGTCAGAAAAGCCTCTTTCTACACCCCAAGTAGTAATAAATGGGATTTAAAAAATTTTTGAGTGTCGAAATCCAGTTCAGCTTTTCATTTTACAGAAATGGTTCAGGCTGAAGAAGAAACAGAGTGTGTGGTCTGTATTCATATTTAATTCAAGAGAACATCAAGGTACTAGTCATTAAACATAGAGAAAGTCACAGCTCAAGGATTGTGTCTACAAAGAACTTTGGATGTGGTTATTGGGCTGTGAATTGACCAGAAAAAGACAAAGCCCAAGCCTAATAAGTTTTGAAAAATAAATGTATTGCTAGGGAAACCTGAGGACCAGACTAAAAAATCTCTCTTACTGTTGTAGGTGTTAAAACAACTTCCAGCCCCTTAGTGTCCCACAGTCAAGAGGCAGCCTTCAAGGCTGCATTGCCTCAAGGAGGTCACACTAATCCTCATTTAAGACGTGTCCATGTAGGATAATGGGAAGGAAGGCAATTTCCTAAAACTGAACTGAGGTCATGGAGAGCTATGACCAAAAATAGATCCTTCCAAAGACTAGACCTAGCTCATGGAATCTCTGCTACCTCCCAGATAAGGATAATTCCCAGTGCCAGGCCCCTGAATTTCAGAATTGCTATGGACCTGTGTATCTCCCATTCTGCCTCTAACCATCCCCCCCCTTCTTTTTGAATGGAACTGTCTGATGTGGATATCCTTTCTGTTCCCCAGCGTTGTATACTGAAGTGAGGCACATGTTTTATCTATGTGAAAAAAGCCATATGTGGACTTGATGTAGAGGACTGCAGGTCACCTGGAGAATCAGATTCTGAACAGGAATAGTGACCAGATGGCAATTTGGCTTGCACCCCTTAGAAATAAAGAGTATTCTATGTATTGGAGAAAGGATAAAATTACTGTTTATTGACCAGAATATTGAGTTATGGCAGATGCTCCCCAGTCTATTTCCTCTTCCTGGGACTCCTAGACGTTTATATTTTGAAGCCACTATTTCAGTTGGGTTAGTAGGGCGTAACTGAGTTTTGGCTAAAGGGATGTAAGCAGAAGTAACATGTCAGGTTCCAACTTAAGTGAGTAAGTACGTAGGGTGTATTCACCTTAATTTTTTTCTCGCCTTGCTGCCTGAACGATGCCAAGCTGACCGTAATGTCAAAAGATGGTGGAACAATCCCAAAAGCCGCTGATTTGAGGAAAGTTACTTGACCTCAGGAGACTGTCCTCTGAGAAATAAATGTTTGTGTCACACCAGGAATCTCAGAATTTCTTTGGCACTGTGGGTAGTGCTACCTTATTCTGACAACTACAGGGGCTTAGTGAAAAGACAAACAGTTCCTTCCTCAAACTTATACAATGTAAACTTTGAGAGAAGACATCATCATTGGAAACACTACCTTAAGGAGAAAGTAGTATTTTTGTTAAAGTAAGGAGATAGTTGTGAGACTTCTCTCCAGCTAGTGTTCAGTTGGTTATTCAAGACGATTTCTCTACAATTGAGTGGTAATTCCAGACTGGTCCTGGGGGGAGGTTAGTGTAGCTTCCACTTATTCCTCCACCATCTTGGATCCTCCGTAAAGTAAGGAAGTAGAGAAAAAGGTAAGGAAGGAGATTAAAGGTAAAAGTGAGCTTGCTTACTGTAGAGTAGAATTTTGGGATAGGAGAGTGAATGAATAGTTTAGAAAGGTAAACATAAAGTATAAATAGGTAGAATCAAGGAAATATAAAGCATCTTAATGATTGCAACTCTAAAAACTGGAGGGCCAGGGTACAGGGAGGACTTACACAATAGGGATGAAAGGCGTAATTAGCCCAGTTTTTATTGTCGGCCTCATTAAACAGCGTGGCTGTACGTCTCATTGCTGGAGGACCGGGGTTACTCCACCGTCACACCAGGCCCCTGGCTTTCTTTCTCAATGCCCCTGAAGCCCAGAGTAGTGGCGGTCCCTGCAGCAGTCACGCTTGGACAGTGTGATGACGGCAGCAGTGATTTGAATACTGGTGTTTTGTTTCCTCCGTTCGTACACTGATCGCCCTAACCCTTCTTTGGAGGCTATTCAAAGGGCAGCGTGTCATTGACATGGTCACTGGTTTCTTGAAGTATCTTCAGGCCAGTTATCAACTTCTTTGCAATGCTAGTAGAGATTCCTGCTTGTGACAGCGGTTCACTGAGGGTATTGCTATTTTTTGATTTTGAACCTGGAGAATAGTTTTCAAGGGGGAGATGATTCCTTCCAGGCTTATTTTTCTCTGAAGGCCTTAAACTTTATTTTTCTTCAGGCTTATACATCTGTTTCTCTAGAAAGTTTGAGAGTGATGTTGTTTACCCCTTTGCACAGTGCTCTCTTTATGAGGGCCTCATGTAGAAAGTCTCCATGATGTTAAAATCAGTAGAAAGTGCTTTTCCTGGGAACTGGATGGTTTCATTCTTCCATAGATAATATAAATGAGATTATGTTCACCTAAGGATTGATGGCTAGGGAACTTTCATGCAAATCTGTGGCTCATCCTGGCATGACAATTATTTTGGGTGCTAATCCCACCTTGGGTTTATCTTTTTTATGTAACTTTTACTTTCCTGTTATCTAGATATTTTCAGTTTTAAATAATTTTTAATAAAATGTTCTACGGATATATAAAGGAGAATTTGAAACCTTTTTTTGGTGGCTGTGGTGTTAGAAAGAATGAAAGAGACAAAGAGAAAGTAAGAAGTATAGTAAGAAAGAAAGAATACGTCCTGTGAGCATTCTGTCCACATTCCCTCAGACCCTCCTATTTTAGTGGGGCCTGGCTGGCACCTGCTATATGCAGAGGTCACTTTCTGGAACCGCAAAAGGCTGTGGTGCACATGTGTCCAGGAATTAGCTTCCCTGGGGAAAATGTCTTTATCAGTGACTCCTAGGTTATGTAAATACCCCACCTCCCACATCTCTTGGTTGGGATGGTTCTGATTTGTTTTACATCATTTCCTGTTTGCATCATCTCCTAGTTTACCCACTACATTGAGCTCAGTTCATTTACTGTTATTGAGCTGCCATTTCTTCCACGTATCCCTTCTAGTTCTATCACTGTCCTCTTCAGTTTTCAAAGATGTCCTTGCATGCAAATTTTTCTATCAGGTCAACTTCTAGGGAGACCCAACTAACAGCTAGAAAGGGAAGGAGGGAGGGACTGGGGAGGGGAAGAGAGAGAACAGAGAAACAGAGAAACAGAGATAGAGACAGAAAGGTAAAGAGGGAAGAAGGAAGGCAGAGGGAGAAAGACAGATAAATGCATATTAATGGTATAAGTTTATTTTTGCTACTTGAAGGATCCTCATTCTTAGATGAGGTGTTTTTATACCTATCAGTATGCACATTTCTCTGTTGATGAATGAATAAATTAAAACAATTTGAATCACTTTCTTAGAGGTTTGAGAGAGTGAATAAATACATACCAAACCTTTCTCTAGCTTTTTAACTAATATGCAACTTTAAATCTTATCTGATTTTGAACACTGATTTTGTTGTTTTTGTTCAGAATCTGTCAGAGCCTTACCAAGAACTAACTTCACACCTACTCCCTTTCCTGTTTACTCTGATGAAGGATATGCCTGTTTCTGCTGCTCACTGAAAATCCCATTCATCCTTAGCTCTGTGTAAAGTACAGGTACAATTAAACCATATTCCTTCTGCATTTCACAAACTCTAAGTGATAAAAGGTCTTAGCCTGTAATGTTTACCTTCAAAAGATCAGGAAAAAATACTCTATAATCCAGTTTTTGTTATACACCTATTCTGAACAGAACATTGGTGCCTGAGACACAAGAATGCATAGTACACAGACAATTTACAATTAGTTTAAGAAAAGAGGTTGTACTACATATATTTATTCATTTATTCATTTTGCAAATAGCAGATCACTGAAATGAATACAATGAGGAACTAAAAAATATATCGGACACTACAGAAATGCATTCTATGTGTTCACCTGAAGACTGACCCCAGACAGCAGCATTGTTTATAGCCTCCCACGACTGGAAACAAGCCAAACGTGCATTTACAGAAGAGTGGAGAAACGAAGTGGAGGTCTGTGCAGTGAAGCATGATGTAGTAATGAGAGTGATTGAACTACAAGTACATGAAACAAGACGGGTGAATCTCACAAATGTCCATTAGAGCCAAAGACGTCAGATACAAAATAGCATATTCATTTTATCTCATTTATATAAAGCTTCAAAACAGACTGTGTTGTCAAAATTCAGGACTGTAGATTTACTTGAGAGTGAGGATAGTGACTGAAAGGGAACAAGAGGTGGCTTCTGCTATTTCCTTAATTTTGATCTGAATGTTATTTAGCTCCATGGATATGCTAGCTTTGTGAATATTTATCCAGCTGTACACTTGTGATTTATGCAGTTTTCGTACTATGATATTGAGATACATGTATGTATATAGATGCATATATAAATCAGACATTTTTTCTTTGAGTTCGCATCTGCTAGAAGAGATGTGGCATTTAAACCCATAACTTTAATTGTATGTTGGAAGTATTAAGAATCATGAATGTGATATAATTAAAAGGTCCTAGAATTAAAGGTGAGATAGAGCACTTCTTCTACCTGGGAAGAATCAGAAATGCTTAATGGTGTCATGAAGGATAGGAGTTCCTTCTTTCTTTCTGCTGTGTAGTATTCCATTGTGTAAATGTACCACAGTTTTTTGATCCACTCATTTACAGATGGGTATGTAGGTTGCTTCCAACAGTAGGCTATTATAAATTGTACTGCTATGAACATTGGGGTGCGTAGGTAGGTTCTTTTGAATTGGTCTTTCAGGGTTCTTAGGGTATAGTCCCAGCAGTGGAAGAAAGAGAGAGAGAGAGAGAGAGAGAGAGAGAGAGAGAGAGAGAGAGAGAGAAAGGACATGCTTAGTGGAAGTAATGAGTACATTTTGAGGTTATCCAGGAAGGATGAGTAGAGGCTGCCATGTGCTTCACGAGAGGAAGGGCCTCAGTGGAGGAACAGTGAGAAGAAATGTGCTGGCATGTTCTATAAACACATGTCCTATGTGGTCTGGACATGGGAACTTAAGGAAGATGAGCCAGGTGAGAAGCCGGTGCTGGATGATGGAAGACTGTCAATAGTAGACTGAAGAATTTGAGTGCATTTTGTTGAGTGCCAATGTTTGTGAGCATAGTCCATGTGATCAGATCTATACCTAAAAAGAATGTGCAGGCACTGAGAAATATAAAAGGTCAGTGTGAGGGAACCCTGGAAGACCTGAAAGGGCACATGGAAAGGATACGACTGGTTAGACTTGACACCTGGTTTAAGTGACCACAAGAACCCCAAACTGAACCTATATTTTTATGGTTGAATGTCTCGGTTTTGGAAAGAAGGAAATCATGTGATTTCATTTGAAGCAGATTGAGTTTGAACAGTCAGCAGTTTCTTTGTAAGAACAAGAATGGAACTCATGAGAAAGGTTGAGGTTTAAATTTGCATTTAACTGGGATGGAGGTAGGTGATTAAGGGCCTAAGTGAAGAAAAAGAAGATGAGCACTGTGCTGCACCTTTGTAACTTCACAATGCCATAAAGGATTCGAGTCAATTGTGGAAATATAACCAATAGTACATACAGCAGTGTCAACAAAATGACTCTGTGTAAGTTTTTTGAGTATAGGGAATGTGTCTTGTTCACCATCCTATCTCCTCCAGTCTCTCTCTGCACAGTTCCTGGAACATAGTAGGCATTTGGTAAATGTGTTCTTTAAGTTAATAAGTTAATTGCATTTGCATAGTGCTTTACCCACGTTAAGTTCCATTATTAGGATCCTAACATCTCACATCCTACTTTGTCACTTATACTGTAAAAATACTATGTAACAATGACAATTTTATACTTATAAAGAATGCATTTCTTACCCTATACATCAAAAAGGAATCATATTTTCATCACACATGTTTCCTGTGGTCAAGGAGCAACCCTTTCCCATTTGTCTGAGCTCTAGTGCAAGTCGGGGACATTTCACGGTGGTCATCACAGGGGAAACTCGGAGAGAGAAGGAGAAGCATAACTGGGCTCACTTCAAACAATGTGTGTTTTGCCATATTGCAGCCCAACACGTGTTAAAAATTAGTGCTGGAATGTAGTTTGCACCTCTGTGGTTGTACTAGAGAGGTTCACCCTTGGTATCACAGTACAATATCTCCAGAAAAATAGCTGTAATTATATGTACTTCACAGGCACATTGAGGGGTCAAGAAGGTAAATCATATAAACAAAATGCAAAGTCTTGAGCATCCAAGAAAGGTGACATAAGTGTCAGTTCCTCATCCCCATTAGCAAGTACATTATCCGCCTGGGTAACAGTAGTAAAGCTCCCCCAAGAACATCCAAGGAAAATTCTCCTAATGGAGGAACGTAAAGTTACTTGCAGCCCAAGGTTGTAGCTCTAGTGGTAAAAGTTCTTGACCTTGCTTGCATTTGAAATACGTAGGGTATCCATCCTTATACCTGCTCTCCTAATGATAGACATGCTTTCTGAGCAGAAGTCTCTTCTTCACTTAAATGCCAAACCCACAACGTGAGTGATAATAGCATGCATCTGATGATCTGATGACAAAAATATCCACCATAAACAGTGATCGTATTCTCATCCTTTAATGGAAATATTATAGCAATCTTGTTCTATTCTATATTTTAAACCATTGAAATGAGTTTTAAATACTTAGCCTTAAAATCTCTTTGCATTATAACATATCCACCAGAGTCAATATTTTGACACTCTAAGTTATTAAGGGAGCCTAGCACAAAAGCACGGTAAACGACGCTATGGTTGTTACTCGGTTGAAGTCCATGTTTTCTACAAGGATAAGAGTTTCTAGAGATTTGCTCATTCTTCTTTTCCCCTTATTTCTCTTATAAATGTAAATATCTCTTACCACAGGGTACCTTTGACTAGGTTTGCAGAGTTCCTTCTGTGTCTGCAGTTTCTTAAGTTAAGGAGCTCAGATAATCAATATGACAAAGAGGTGTATTTTGGAGTGGCATGTTCTGTTCCCTTCACCAGTCAACAAGTTTTCTAAAGGTAAATGCATATCTCTGAAGCTATGGTTCATTTTACTTATTAAATTCATCAAATAACAGGTTTATTTGTTCCCAAGATTGGTGGTAAGAAAACATACACTAAATTTTTTTTATTGAGGACCCAAAACAGGGCATATCAAAATGTGCTTCAATAGATAAATTAATTAACAAACCATGATATATCCATACCATGGGATATTATTTGACAATAAAAAGAAATGAGCTGTCAAACCTAAAAGACATGTAGGAACATTAAGTACACATTTCTACATGAAAGAAGCCAGTCTGAAAAGACTATGTATTATACTATTCCAATTATATGACATTCTGGAAAAGGGAAAACTATGAAGACAGTAAAAATATTAGAGGTTGCATAGGCTTCAGTGTTCAGGGGAGGGATGAAGAGGTGAAATGGGAATTTTATGGTGGCAGAATTATTTTTTATGATACTGGGAATATATCAGATGTGGCAATGTGCATTGAAAAATGCATAGAACTTTGAAGCATAAATAATGTGTCTTAATGTATTAAAATATAAAAAAAACCATTTAGATGCTGAGGTTATCACAGGCTAGAATGCAGGCTGTGTTGGGAATGTCCATCTGTGTTTTAAATGTATAAAACAATTTTACTGAAGATGGTGAAAGGGTAGTAAGTGCTTCCTAAGTAACTTCGGAAATAAGTAGAGCCTATAATAATAAAGACAAAACGCCCTTGGACTGTGGTTGGTAAAGTTGTTTCCTAAGGGGTAGGAGTTAACAATTTTGATACTTCTATACATGTGTATTGGAATTGGACCATTAAGTAAATGAATGGTGCGTGGTGGGAGCCAGATTTCTCACTGTTGGATTGGAAATTTGCAGCTAAGCAAGAAAAGGAGGCGAGAGTAATCCACGTGGTAATGGGTTAGAGTTGGAGACATTGGCAATAACTCATGTTTAACTTACTATAGCTATGCATGGCTGCCTGGACAAATATGTATAGGTATGTATCTATATCTGAGTTAAGATATGTATGTATTTCTTTTTTCTCTTTGCTGAGAGGGGCCGGAAGAAATGACACTACAGTAGCCATGACCACACCTAGCATCCAGATCTGGTTTCTAATACCATTTTTTAGTCGGAAAAAAACCAAAAAAAATTAGTGCTCCCTGCAGAAATGACTGGTTCTAGGCAATATGTGAGATGAGCCTGCAGCACCTCATAGTGCCAGAAATTATCCACGTGCTCAAACAAACAGACAAAACCCTCACATTGATTGGGGTGTGTCAAAGCGACACGGGCCAACTGAAGCACCCCAAAGGCCAAAGCTGGGACATTTCAACAACAAGATGTGCGAAATGATGTTGGGTTATAATCTGGAGGAGAAAATAAACATCTATGCATTCAGACCGATAAATAAATACTTGATAAAATTAATAATTAAGGGAGAGGAGACAAATCTGTGCAAAGGAATTCAAAATAAATTTTGTAGGTTCTCTGTCCTCAACAAGAGAGATCATCAACACTCCTTCTTGAAATGCGGGCTATGTCCAGCGACTTCCTTCCAAAGAGTATAATATGGAAAAGGGGGATGCTAGAGTAACTTTATAGGGCAGAAACTGGACAGATCACTACTCTAGCCAGATGATCAAGGTCAACATCCACAGTCATAAAACGTGTTGATAGTATGTAATCCTGATGTGATAAAAATGGACGAAGGGAAATGTACACAGCATTTAAGTCCCTGATAGTCCAGGAGAGACAGCCGATTTGCTTTCATCTCTGCACCATGGAATTTTCTTCTTACACGAGAAAAAACCCACTACTTTGAATTACATCACTTTTTATTAAATTTTCTTTTAGTTGCATCTTAACATTAAAACGGTCCAACATTTTTCATGACCGTGAAAGTGTCCACTACAAATGGTCAATTCTGAAGAGTTTTCAGAAGCACAATTTTAATACCTGTCTTCATCTACCATAAAAAATTAATCTTTCTTACCCTACTTTTTTTTGTTTTGCTCTTTACTAGAAGAACTATTTTTGCACATGAAGAGCAACATCATTCTTCTCTCATCACTAGAAACAAGATTCTTTAAGGACATGGATTTCTGTCCTTGTTTTTGCTATGGTATTGCCACCACTGAGAGGTGTACCTGCCAAAGAGAAGGTGCTCAATAGATACCTGACAAATCAGAGCATCATTGCCTTGTCTGCATTTGACTTTTAAGTACTTCTCTCTACCTGGTGAGATGCTAATTGAAGTCATGGAAGTGGCTGGGCTTGTTGTGCTAAAACACATTCTTGGCATATCTCTACATTTAGGGCTAAACGAGGAATAAATATTGACAAAACAGGCAGAGATAGTACCAAAGAGATGGGGAACTCAGATGGTGTCTTGTCATGGAATCCCAGCAAGGCCAAAATTTCAAAAAGAGGTCTTCAGTAATGAATATTTCAGGGAATAACGAGGAACAAGGATGAATTTTGAGAGAGCACTAGAATGATAAGACTAATCACACAGATCTTATAATGTGTAAGTAATAGTAATTGAAAATTGAGATGGCAAGTAGAGAGTTTTTTTATCCATGGCTGTCTGCATATGTGTTAGGTCACATGTGCTATGTATGCTTCGAGTATTTCTTGGCACCCAATAAATGGTGTTGCTATTCTTTAAATATTCTTATAATTACTATTTTAAAATGCCTCGCTTATAGTTTAAGCATAAAAGTGAGACAATACATATTATACATTGTTCAAGTATTCTTTGTGATCCTTCACAGCGTTAAGCATAATGCTGGACACACAACAAACTTTTAATAAATACTGTAGATTTCACTTGTCATAGTGATGATTCTGTATTCTGATGCCCCTCTTGTTGACATTTATGATAATCCTACTTCTGTCACAAAGTAATGGATAAATTATACTTAAAATGCATAGAGATAACAAGTTGATACCTATAGCTAGTAATAGATAAAAATGTTCCAATAGTTTGGTAATAGTACACAATAAAACAATGTTTATTTGTGAATAATTTGTGGAGCACCTTAACTTTTCACAGCAACCCCATGAGGATGAATGGTATGATGATATCATTATTTTTGGGAAAAGTAATAGAACTTATGATTGGGCCTGAGTTTAGATAAAGGCCAGCACCATTTCTTATTTCTGTAACTTTCATCAACTCACTCTCTCTAGCTTCAGTTTCTTCACCTATAAAATAATGTCGACTTCACAGACTTATTAAAACAATTAAATGACATAATCAAATGCTCAAAAATATTACCTTTCCACATTTCTTTCTATTGCCATGCCATGCACAAGCAGATGTAGCTATGAACCAAGTAGGAATTGGTTTATGATGCTTAGAATCTTTTCCTTGTGCCTTCCATCAGGTTGACATTTGAAAGTGCTAGCGTTTGGTGTTTCCTTTATTTATTCCATACTGCATTTGATTTTTAGGTTCCTAAATTTATTCAGGAATATTTAAGTACTTATTCTGTTAAAAATCTAATGAAAAATTTAAGTCCCTTTGAAGGTAGATTTCAACTCTCTTAATAATAGCATACAGAAATTACTCAGAAGTTCCTTTCATTCCACAATATTTCAGAAATTGAGAGCAGATAATGAGAATGTATTTGCAGTCTTAATGTACTAATTTCCAGTGGAGATCTTCACATTTTTAATTATTTAATGATGTCATTTAAATATTATCTGTCTCTATGAATATTTCATGTTCATCAAAAAGTCCCTGAAAAAAATAAAAATAACCTGTACATTTGTTACAGAAGACACTCTCAATAATAGCATGCAAATGGTATTTCGCTGGCTTTGGCATGGGAAATCAGTTTTCATCCAATGGTTCCAATCAATCATCTACAATTTTTGTAAGAGTACACAGACTAAGGGCATGTTAACAAAGAGAATCTTGATAATAGGACTTGAATAATAAAATAGAACGGGAAATAGGCTCTGTCTCAAAATCAGATGCTCTTCAGGAACATGTGGAAGGGTGTTTTAAAGTCAAAACTGAGCCAGCTCCACTGATACTATCAGTTTGAACAGCATGGGTTATAGACTGAATTGTGTTCACCTAAAATGCATATGTTGAAGCCCTAACTCAAAACGTGACTGTATTTGTTGACTGAGACTTTAAAGAGACAATTAAGTTTAAATGAGCTTGACTGGCATCCTTATAAGAAAAGGAGGAGACACCACTGATGTATACACACAGAGAAGTGGGCACAGAGAAGTGTCCACGTAAGGACACAGCAATAAGGTGGCCATCTGCAAATCAGGGAGAGAAGCCTCAGAAGAAACCAACACTGCTGGCACCTTAGTCTTGGACTTCTAGCCTCTAAAATTGTGAGAAAATAAATTTCTGTTGTTTAAGCCACTGGTCGGTGGTATTTTGTTATGGCATCCCAAGAAAACTAATATGTTTCCATGAGGAGGCATCATGACCTGCGGAATATCAAGAGCAGGGGTGTAAAGTTAGACGATTACAGGAAATATAGTTAAATATGAGTTACCATAGATAGAACATCTAGTATGTGCTGAGTGATTGGGACAGATACCTTTTATTTCCAAATCAAATATATAATGCTGACACTGTCAGCCTCGGTATACGGGTGGGAAAACTGAGGATCGGTAGAATTCAGTAACTTCACTTAATCAGAGATGAAAAGTAATTAACGGAAGATTGTAACCGTGGTTATTTCTTAAAGTGATGACCTGTGCCTTTATGCCATAATGTCCCAGTCTCTGCATCTTTCTGTGACCCCTATCTCTCTCTTTCTTCCCCCCCCTCTCTCTCCTCACCTCTTTTTCTCTCCTTCTCTCTCTCGTGTCTCCTACTCTGGTACAGCACTTGGTCATGCATTATCTGTACTTAGGTAACATAGTGTCCTACACAAAATGTTTCCTTCCAGTTTAAAGAGAATGAGAGACCAAGAGGTAAAGGATTGAGTCACAAAGGACTTTGTTGTGCTTCTTTTGATTATTTACTGAGGACAACTTGGCATCAGCTCAACCTATAACCTACTTTGCCTGCTTCTAACCGTTTTGCTTTCAATTACTTGTTTTATCTTGGCAACAAAGTAAGAAACTTTAAATTCATTAGCCTCGTTGTTAACTTAATTAAAATCCAGCTTCTAATTACATCTGAAGACAATCAACAGTTTCTCCTGTCTTTGAGGAACTTAAGAGACAAGTTGGAAATTATTGACAAGTGGACTATTGGGGGAGCTTCTGAAGGTTATCAAAATAGTTCAGGGGTTAGGGAGCTCTGTGCTGTGAATAGAAAACAGAATGATAATGGGCACGTTGGCCTTCTCTTTCCCTACTCTCTTCTCTTTTCCATTGACCTTTATCCCCTTTCATTTGCACTCCTCTCCCCTCTCCTTCTCTTCCTTTTCCATGATGACATTCTTTCTTCAGAAACCCATTTAGTTTGTTTCTAAAGAGGCTTTTAGGAATGCATGACATTGGTAAGTTACAGGTGTGCAACCTTGGGAATTGTTTCAGAATTTTATGTTGCTTTTAAACTAGAGAAATTTCAATGTGAATGTTTCAAAATCCTCCCACTCATTGATACAGTATTAAAAAAAGTATTGTCTCTTTTACTGTATGTAACAGCCAAAAAGAATGGTTGCATGGCTCATTCCCACTTGTCAGGTGTAGAAACTGTGTCATGAAAAGGTACATTTCAGAGACTGTGCAATTTGTAAAGGTGGAACAATACCGTAAATCTATCGATTGTACTTGCCACCATTTCTTTATACTACATATGGAGTGTCTGCATCGTATACAGTTTACAATGCCCATTTTAGCAAATGAGAAGGTAAAATCTCCCCCGTAAGTGTGCAGTAAGCCATATGTTTTTATGTGTTAAACTATTCAAAATGGAATTTATCTGTTTGCTTTTGAAGTCTGGTATTAATAACTTCTCATGTATGGGTGAAATTTGGATATGTAAGAAGCAATATCAATATTAGATGATCAGATCTAAGAAAAGAGAATATGGTAAATTTTCTTCTCTTATTAGTACCTGATCCATATTTTATAGTCAGGTGTGTATGTGGGTATTGTGTTCTCTTTTGATGGTTGGGCTAGGGAGACATTCCAGCTAATGGTAAGACAATAGGCTTTGATATAAAAATGCCTGAGTTAAGCCAGTATAAGCATTTTATCTTGAACAGGCTACTTATTTATTTAGGTCTCAAAAGACTAATTTGAAAATGAGGAGAATAATAGTACTCGCCATATTGGGTTCTTGTGACATTAAATGGTAGACTGCATGTAAAAATATTTAATACTTGTCACATCATAATTACTCATTAATAGCTGGCTATTTTTCTTCCCATACCCCTTTAATGCCGGATTATTTATTTCATGAGAAGGATGGATAACGAAGTAAGTTTTTATGACAATAAAAGATGGTCATATTTAAGGTGCACCAAATGTATCCTTCAGACGCACTGAAAATAATTTTAGCCATGTCTTCTGATGGTCAGCAATCTGTTGTCAGACATCAGCAGTTCTTAGCAAAGGGCATTTCAAACCCTAGATGTCAAGAGTTAGAAAATAATCAGAATTCTGATCATTTGTTCTTTAGCTAGAAAGAAAGCTACAAAGCATCATATTGCAGCACTTCAAGGTGGTTTCCACTAAGAAAAGGTAATATTCCAATTGAAGATCCATAATATACAGTCTAGCCAAGTCTCTCCCCCAGATGGCTCCTGAGCTGCTACCCTGTCTACGCACACCCATATTCAAAGTATGTGGTCATGGTGGATAAAGGGTATATTTCCTCTATTAGTAAGTAGCATTTACATTTTCTGATTATGAAAGTTTATTAACTCATTAGAATAGAGGAAATCTATGGAAAAAATGTAAAAAAAATCTCTATAAACTCACTTTTCACAATTTTCCATTGTGGATATAAAGAACACCCAAAGGAGAACAAACACAGACTATTTATTCAGAACTTGCTATAGCAAGGGAGATGGCCGCTGTTGTGTTTAGTAGAGACTCAAAGGCAGGCAGAGGAATGAGAAAGCGTACAGTGACAAATGGGGACGGCTTCAGGTATGCTGTGATGGAGGCTGCAGGTGGACTAACTACAAGTGGGACATCCTACAGGATTAGTTAGAGGTGTATATTTTGTTTATTTTTCTGGTGGGTCCTAAGTCAGAAGTGGGAACAACTTTTAGGAAAGCTGTCAGTTATTAATCTAGTTTTAGCCACTTGGGGCTGACTGATGCAGGTGTTACAGTCTGGCTTCCTGGATTTTTGCTGGAGATGGTCCGACCTGACAAGTCTGACATGTAGATAGTTGTCTGTGTCCCTGGGATCGTTGCTGCCAGTTGTGCACCAGAGTTCTGTCTGTGTTCGTGATCTGGCCATTGTCCACTCACAGATTCTGTCTCTTACCATATTTAATAAGGTGTGTTGTTTCCCAGTCTCCCCATTTTACTTCCAAGACACATGTTTTATTGTGGAGTGGCTAATTTAATTTTTATAGGTAGAAAAATGTGTAAAAACCCCTAAGTATCCAATTCCCCAAAGAATAATGTTAGTAGTTCCATGTTTTGCATATACAGAACACCTATAATTCGGGCAGGTTCTGATGGGCTCTTTACGTTAACGACATGGCTGCCTACCTCAGGGAATCTAGCATTTTTCAGAAGTAGACGTGATTATCTGTCTAGATGACCTGTTTGCTTAACCATGTCCCAAGGATGATGTCAAGTACTTATGGCTGAAGTTATCACATGGTAACTCATGGTCTTTGACCCATAAAATCATCGAGGGTCATTACACTGATGGAGAAATATCCATGTTTAAAACATATAATACTAAAGTGTTTTACAAATGTAAGTAATTCTGTATTTCCAACTGAAGTAATTAACTGTCTGTAAAGATTATGATTAGCATATCATTTGAGTTTAAAATTAATATTGCAGATGTTTAATTACTGTTTATTTCAGATGAATTTCAGTGGCTAAAGTAAAATGCAATTGAATGCAGTTGCGTGTTGTCAATGCACTACATTGTTTTTATTAATGAAAATTAATTTAAATTTGGATTGCATAATTAGCCCGTGTATACCAAGTTAAATTTATAATTGCTATTAAATACCAACTCAAGAAACATCATGAATGTGAAATTTTGAATGAATTTCATTTAAACAGTCCCAAAATACAACTCTAATATATGGTAAATATGTACAAATATTTCTAGCATTTATTATCTTTATATGTGGAGGTCATTCACATTTATTTGGAGTGATTAATGATATTAGTTTTCTGAGAATTGTTTATTCAAGCTTAAAAGTTTTTAGACTGAGAAATTAGTGAATCCTGAATTGACTTCTTCATTTTGTTGGTTCTGTAATGTGAGTTTTTCTCCCATAAGGTACAATGTTGAAAGTAACTTGTGAGCAGGTGTGTATGTGCACGATTAATCAAGTGGTTGTATATATTTATAATATGTGCTGATATAATCTTTTATTACATGCAGAAGAGAAAGGATAGTTTAGGGATGTACTAATAGAGGTTATTTCAATTTTTTAGAGAGATTTCATTTATTTACTTTTAGAGAGAGGGGAAGGGAGGGAGAAAGAGATGGAGAGAAACATCAGTGTGTGGTTGCCTCTCACATGTCCCCTACAGGGGACCTGGCCTGCAACCCAAGCACATGTCCTGACTGGGAATCAAACCAGCAACCCTTTGGTTCACAGGCCAGCACTCAATCCACTGAGACCCACCAGCCAGGGCTAGAGGTTTTTTCTTAACGTTGAATTCAAATCATTCTGGAAACAAAGACTGATTGTAAACTGTGGTGGATTTTCTGTTGTTAACAAACTAAATGGATTTTAAATCATGACATTCTGAAAAGATTAAAAAATATATAAAATTTGGTCCTGGCTGGAATGACTCAGTGGATTGAGTGCTGGCCTGCGAACCAAAGGATCACCAGTTCAATTCCCAGTCAGGGCACATGCTTGGGTTGCGGGCTACGTCCCCAGTGGAGGGCATGGAAGAGGCAACCACACATTGATGTTTCTCTCCCTCTCTTTCTCTTTCCCTTCCCCTTTCTCTAAAGATAAGTAAATAAAATCTTTCAAAAATTAAATATATATATATATTAAATTTGTTGGGAAGACTCTAAATCTGTAGAATAAAAATTTACTAAGTAGATTAGTTATAAATATATGATTAATTCCCTAAACAAATATTAATGTTTACCTAAAAGCATGATGTATTTTTCCTGTTACTGCCAAAACGTTTTTATTAGGGTAATGTAGTGAATGAACCTCTTAGCCCGGAATGGCTTATATTATGAGTTTGTCCTAGTCCTGATTTCTCATTCTTTTCTGAACTCTGGCCTGGTTTGCAATCATCCTTTGATTTCTCTTTGGCAAACCTGCCCAGTCCCAAATGGAATACTCACTAATATCAATGTTAGTATGTTAATCTCACACTCTTCTTTGTCTCCCCCTATAATCTTTCAAAACCGAGACATTCTGGTACAGAACTCATTACATACATTGTTACATTAGTTGACTGCTTCTCTCCTTACTTGCTATTACACTGATCATGCAATTTAAAATTTTCTCCAATTGTTAACATTTGCTTTCCATAGCTTTTGCTGCTGCATAGGGCTTCCTTGTCTTCCTGAGCTGCTGCAATAAATGGCCACCACGTTGCAATGACTCATTTTCTAAAAAGGAACTATTTCTGATCTGAAGGCTCACTTAGAACTGTTATAAGGTATGGGTGTGTGTGTGTGTGTGTGTGTGTGTGTGTGTGATAACAGTTCATTGCCAACTCTATGGTTAACATCTGGAGTTGACTTATCTTCCAGTTACCTTATTGAGCTTTGTGGTCTAACTATTTCATATATTATTTATACTTAGTCACAAACTCATACATGTTAAATGGCTATTTTCTATGGAAATAAAACAACTAATGGAATGATTAGATTTTATTAAGGGTTAAGTTACAAGAAAGGAAAGGGGACTAATATTTGTTGAGTGTTTATCGTTCTCCAGATGCCGCATTAACTTCCACATTTCTACATTTTGTTGGGCTCACCCTGTAAGGTACTGTTATCAAACTCATTTTGTGAGTGGATAAACAGGCTTAAGGATGTAAAAATTGATGAAGATTACCCAACTATTACATTATAAAGCATCAATTAATATCCCAAACTGTCTCCAAATATTATAATTTTTTAAATATTGCATTTTGCATTAGGTCACAATTTTCCAGTCTTCTTATGCCACAGATCCCTTGAAAGGAAAGGATGTGGAGGTTTGGGAAGACAGATCACAGAGATATCAAGTCACAGGCTCAGAAGGCATTTTGAGAGATCATTCCTTTCACTTCAATAGGACCATAGTAAATCACCTGAAAGGGCTGAGATTGAATCCTATTTATAAATATCTTTGAAAGGGGATTTGATAGCATCTACTTGGCAACATATTCCATGGTGGGAAAATCCCCACTTTATCAGTTTGCAATTAATATGTCAACAGGACTTTTCTGTTAAGTCTCCATAATGTGCAGCACTGCTAAGATGCAGTGTCTTCTTTCAGAGACAATTTAGTGTAGTTGGGTGAGAAGGCAAATAGATGAAGTGAGAACTGGGGATTCAATATGCAGACAAAGTCCCAAATAAACAATAAAGGATTTCAGAGGATGAAGAGAGCCTTCATAAAGAGGTAGAATAGATGGATCCCAGAGGGATTTGGAAATAAGAATTTAAAATGGCATTTAAAAGAGGGAGATGAGTCCCTTTCTCCAAATTTAAAGATAATTCCTTGGATATAGGACACAGCCATCCATAGCACTACCTTAGTTAGTTGTATAGTAACCACTGGCTACTGGAGTGTATTTTCCTAGAGTGGAGGCTCTGGTACCCTGTTGGGGTTTGACTCCTGGCTCTCCCATTACTATACTGAAAACATGGGCAAATTATATAAGTCCTCTTTAACTTTAGTTGCCTCATCTGTAAAATGGGGGCTTTATAAAACCTTTCTCATATGGTGGTACTGAAAATTAAGTGAGTGATTTGTTCAAGTTATTTACAATAGTGCCAGGTACATGGTAAGATCTCAGTAAAGGCTGCTGCTGCTGATCAAGATGGAGAAGGAGGAGGAGGAAGGATTGGAGGAGGAAGAAAGCAGTGGGGGAGGGAGAGAAAATGGTAATGGCGATTACCCTAATACCCATTAAAATGATGAGAGTTGGGCACTACCACTCCCCTCCTCATGAGTGGTAGGGTCTATAAATACTTGAAGACTCTCCATCCCTAACACCTCTCATCTGGATGAAAGCAGAGAGAACTTTACTATACCAACCGCTAACCCAGGGTGAGTACTGTATTGCATTCTCTTTGCTAACTTCACTGTGTGCCAACTTTGTCACTATCCATGGGTCTCTTTTGCCTTATTTTTTATGCAACAAACTGGAAGCTAGTTCTGAATCTGAACCCCTTACATGGTCCAGCTTTTTTTTCCAGGGCCTTAGATACTGATTACCGCTACCTGTCAATAGAAAATATTTATTCTAATTCAATACCAAGAATTGCTGCTTAAAATCCCAGTGGGGCACTCTACAAAGCATCCAGATTCCACTTAAACTGGACTCTTTTGAATGGTTTCCCACATTGAATGGGGTTTTATAAGCATGCTCTGCAGATTGTAGTATGTGATTTGGATTTTATTATATTCTTGCATGAGCTGGATCGGGGCAACCCAGTTGTCCAGTTGATCTTTCTCTGCCCCTACCAATGTTTGCTACCGTAGTCCCTTGCTCAGAGAATCAGAAATGTCTGCCATATAATAGAAATGAGACTTTTTTCTATAGTCTAATATGTTATATATACATGTATATATGTACACATATATAATTTGCACAACTATAATGCACACATCTATATAATTTAACATTTCTGAACACTTGAACTATTATCTTATACCTAAGGTGACAGTGACCATTATGGAGTCCCCATCTTCACATATTTTTAAAGATTTTATTTATCTATAGACAGAGGGGAAGGGAGGGAGAAAGAGAGGGAGAGAGACATCTAATTATGAGAGAAACATCGATTGGTTGCCTCTTGCACACCCCCAACTGAGGACATGGCCTGCCACCCAGGCATGTGCCCTGACTGTGAATCAAACCAGCAACCTTTTGGTTTGCAGGACGATGCTCAACCCACGAAGTCACACCAGTGAGGGCTATCTTCACATTTTTCATGTGCCCAATGAGCTCCTTTTGTGTGTGTGTGTGTGTGTGTGTGTGTGTGTGTGTTGTTACAGTGCCCTGGGGGAAAGTAGAATACAGTTAAGAAATTAATAATAGCTTGGGAAGTTGAAAGAGTCCCCTGCCTTCTGTCAAGATGCTTATTTCTCTTCAGCAAAGCTGTTAATACCCTTTGCCTTGAGGTTAGTTCTCTAGAAGCAGATCATGAGACGAGGATTGTATACAGTTAAGTCATTAAAGATGTGCACTCAGAAAAATCTTTAAGATAGCGGGGGGGGGGGGGGGGGGGTTGGCGCGTACTGGGCAGGGAGGAAGATCGCAAGTCCTGGCCTCAGATGGCTCCTGAAGGGCAGCCTGGGATATAAATTACACTTAAGAATCTGTCCCACCTCCAAGAGATCTGATCTTTCATAGATTTATCCCATCAGCCATTGGCTATGGTTCATCCTAAGGGACATAATCTCCCAGACACTTTTGATACATGGCTCCAGTAATGAAGGGCAGACTTCTGCAGAGCATCACAGGGGAAGGCCTGCAGGCTCTAAGTACAGGGAGATGCCAGGAAAGGGAGGCACATGGACAGAACAGGGAATTGAGGGAATCTCTGTGGGCTTACATGTATTTCTCCGCTATCTGTACATGGAACCAAGGAGCCAGCCACAGTATCTGAGAGGGCACTAAGTAACAGTAAATACAAGTTTTAAGATAAAGATTCTGGTCCCTGGGCTCTTTCATTACTAGGTAGTGGTGCCCTCTATGGGCTTCAGAGACTGCCATTGATAAACATAATATTAGGGAAAAATAGCATTCTTTGTCTCAGTAGTTGGGAAAAAGGTACTTTGGCTCGACAATCTTCCTACAAAAATAACTCTTAAATTACTTCCAGATTGTAATTCACCTTCTTTATGTAATTTTCACAGCCCTCATTCTTTGTAATAAATGAGCAATTTAAGTTTGCTTGCCTAGGTGAGCACTGACTGTTCTCAGGGGGGACTGGAGAAAGAGAGGAAAAGCAAGCTTAGGAGAATGGCTCTCTGCTCTCCATCTCTGGTTCCCATTACCTCTTCATTGAGTAAACACACACTGCCCTATATTAGTGCCAGAACCAGTGCTTAGAGCACAAAAATGTAATGACCAATAAGATACGGTCTCATCAGAGGAAACAGACATTTTAATAATTGCAACAGCATTTCCTCATTGGTCTTGTGGGAATGTTAGTTGCCCACTTTATTGATGTTGTAGTTGTCTACTTCTGCCTAATTAGTTACACTAAAACTCTTTCCCAGTGCCTATGGGTCAGGAATTCAGACAGAGCACAGCTGGGATACTTGTCTTTGCCCCCTGGTTTCTTGATGCTGACTCCGACCAGCGGTGTCCGAGGTGTTGTGGATGCAGCAAACAAATTCACACGGACTGCAGAAGTCCTGTGGAGAAAAAGGGACGGCATGGCCATGCTCTGAGTGAGAGAGCACGTGGACCCTTGCCTGGACAGGCTTTTATTGCTTTTCTGGGCACATTACGTCAAGGAAGGTCTTCATTCATCATTGTCAGGCAGTAATGATCAAACAGTAGATAACATACAAAGAACTATAAGGGCTTATTCTAAGTCAGGGTCAGTTAGCTAAAGGGTCATAAAACTTTGGGAAACAAACTCATTTCATGCTTGGACCCTTATCAGAAAATTGAGGACATTCTTAGCAAAGCAGGTTTCACAGGATTTTATGTATTCTTTCTTAGGCCTGATTGCCCCAGGGAACCACCTGTTCCTGCCCAGGGCTGCACTGCTCTCCGGCATTGTTTCAGGCTTCCGTCAGGCAGGGGAAGAAAGGCAGCCAAGAGATTAGGAAACTTCTTGCAGACAGAATGAGGACTCAGGCTACGTCAAAGCTGTGGGGTGAGGGTCCATCACCCCCTTTTTCTATTGCCCCTTAAGTCCTTCCCTGAGGGCCCCTTCGAGACCATGCCTTCCTTAGGCTGCCCTTCCCTTGAGGAACCTTACCATCATTGGCTATCTAGTCATCTGCCCAGAGCCAAGCAGGTTGAAGTAAAAGTGGGCAGAGGTGGTGCCCCTGCCAGGGAGATAAGCTTTGTCTCCTTGGTGGCTTAGGGTCCCAAGGTCTCTCACTCAGCCTTAGCCATGGGGGGTTACAGCTTCTGAAACCAAGCAGGGCGGTTCCCAACAGTTTCTAATACCGCAGCTGGAAGATTCAAAGCGTAAAGCTAATATTATCTGAAGTCCCATTTTATACACATGCCTGGCAGTGGAGGCTGGTTGCTTGCTGTAGGCTTAGCTGAAATATTCACATGTAACCTTTGCATGTAGCCTGGGCTTTCTTACAACATGGTGGCTGTGTTCCAAAAGCAAGCATCCCAAGTGAAAGAGAACTATTCATGGTACTACTATGAGGATTAAGCTAATTAATTAATGTAAAATGCTAAGATCATTATCTGGCACATAATACTTAAGAGTTAGCTATAATTATTAATAATATTATAAGCAGTAAATATGCATATAAAGCATGTTAGTAATATTTTACATAGACCCAGGGTAATTTAATACCAATGCATGGGTGTCAGCATTGATCACTTTTTTGGTTGCTATGCAACCAGTCAATTGTGTTTTTGGAAGCTGCACTTCTATTCTTTGCTAGTAACTTATGGGCTTCAGGGAGAGACTTTGGCTGACATTGTAAGAGCTCAGTACTTTCAATGAGCACTGATAAATTTGAATTCCAGTGAAAGAAAGCTGCCAGGAGGGATGATAGAGATTACTATCATAATCATAGAAATAAACAATTTGGGAATTCCTGGGACTGTGTCTCCAAGTCTCAATGTGGTGATTGGGTCACAGGCACATTCGAGCGGCTTCACTTGTTAGCGATTTCAGTTTCATTTGTGATGGTCATTTCATTCCGCTTTGAAATGAAACTTATTTCTGCATGGCACAGAAACAGGGAAGGGAAATTAGCAAGAATATCATTTGACCATAGTTTTTTTTTTAATCTAATAAATTTCAGGTACATATTATGAATTCACTTCAATAACATTTCTCTCAAAGAACTCTTACAATGACTACCTGCATCTCCATTATTGATTGCTAAGGAAGACAGCGTAACCTATAGTGATGCTGATTGAGTTAGTACTTTCCTTATTCTCCTGAAAATTTCTGAAGCCACTAGGATGGTCTTCTTGATCTTTGGTTAAGGTATTATGCTGACAGTCAGTTTAGTAATGGTCTTTTTTCCACCTACAGAGTAGTCCGAACTCCTTTAAAGTGTCAGGCACCCTCATCCTCCACTGCCGGTCACCCCTACTGAGACTCGAGCTACTCCTGACTTCCAAAAGACCATGGAAGGCATGCAAACTGACACTTCTGTACTTTTATACGCGTTGTTTCTTTTTACTGGGAACTTTTCCTCATTTTCCATTTTTCAAAACACATTTACTCTTTTATCTTGAAAATCTCTTCCTTTCCTTGTTTCTTTGCAAAATTTCTCGTTCCCTCCTCTGTGCTCCCGTTACTCTGATTCCGCGTCACTTTTGTAGGGCATGTGCCATTTTATCATTGCTTGCTGTAGATGATGTTTCTCCATCTCCTCAGGCAGTGACTTCCTCTGGAGCAGAAACTGTTTTGTCTACGACCTGGACTTGCACTTGTTAGATAAAATGCCTAGTGAATGTATTACTTGAACTTATAAACAACAATACCTTGGTCTGGCCTGACATCTACTCCTTTTTCCATCATGCAGCCTTCCTTCTGGACTGTGCTTACGTGTTTCTAGTTTTAGTAAAAACTAGATAAAGTTTACGTATGCATTTTTTAAACATTTTGTTTATTTGTTTTTTTTAGAGAGAGGGAAAGGGAGGGAGAAAGAGAAGGAGAAACCATCAATGTGTGGTTGCTTCTCACATGCCCCTGACTGGGGACCTGGCCCACAACCCAGGCATGTGCCCTGACTGGGAATTGAACCAGCGACCCTTTGGTTTGCAGGCCGACACTCAATCCACTGAGCCATACTAGCCAGGACTACCTGTTCATTCTTAAATTATGCTTACATTTGTCTATAAGGGTTTGATTATGTTTCTCCCTCTATATCTAATACACATTTCCAATTTTCTTCTGCTTTTCTAAATGTAAATTCATCCATCCTTTAATTTGAGCTTTCCTGGTCAACCCCTTGGTGTCTCTAATTGCTCGTGACTCTTTTAATCTACCCCTTCCATTCTACTCAAAATCTTATTTATGAAAAAATAGCATTTGAGAAAATCCAGCACACTTTCCTCATAAAAACACTCAACAAAGTAGTAAATTAATTAGTTCTGTATCATCAGTATAGCTGGAGTGGAAGGCAGCTCAGTGTAGTGAAAGGGACTGGATTTTGGACTCAAAAGGACTTGAGTTCAGATTCTGATTCCAATACTCCTACCTCGACAGGTCACTTCACCTCTCTGAAACTTTGTCCCCACATTGATAAAATGGAGGCAGTAGTAGACCCACCTAAGGAGGCTGTTCTGGGGAATGTATGAAACTAATTATACTATAAATTTCAAGAGTTGGAATGAATCATGTTTACTACTGACCCCCATTTCTCACCCCAAACACTATGGCAGGCACATAAAAGAGCTTGAAAATACTAACTTTCATTAACATGATCATTATACTTAGAATATTACACTCAGCTGTCACAACAGTACCAATTTCACTCGATTAAATGCTTTCCTCTTCTCTGGTTTTAATGCACCATGGGATTTTTTTTCCAAATCCTATATCTACTCTGTTAACCACTCACTCATTCATCCATGGAGCTATAAACACAGACAAGTAAATGTTAAACTGTGAACCCCTGTAGCACTAATGAGAATCCTGTCACTTATTTTCTCAGCTCAATGTGAGCATTTACCACTAAAGAGTCAAAAGGGAGTTGGAATGAGAATCATCAAAAAAAAAATCAATGTCTCACCTCTTCTTTCCCTCCTTTCCCACTCCCTATAAACTGCCCTTCAATTAAAAATATGGAGAGAGCAGCTGACATCCCTGGGTGGGGGCAGGCATTAGGGGGTGGAGAAATTGAGCAAGAAAGAGAAAGGACTCATGGGCATGGGTAACAGTGTGGTGACTGCAGGGGGGAGGACAGTGTAAGGGGAATAAATGGTATGAAAAAATAAATATATGTATATACATATGAATAAAGAAATATTTCATGGTAATACCAAGCTTTAGAAATTGGGATCAGAAAACCAATGAGGAAAAAAAGGCACTGCTTTCCTTGCCTTTCCCCAGACATGGGTATGGACACATTAGAATGATAACCTTGGGGAAATCTCAGAGTATGAAGAGGGGACTAGTAAAATAGTCTTTAATGATAATACCTAATATACATACTTAGTACTGAATAATATTAAGGATACTTGCAAGCCTAGAAAAGTCTATGTAAATTAGTATGTATATGTGTGTGTAAATGGGATAGTAATATTAAAACATAAGGTTTTCCTAGATTCTTTAACCTTTACTTAATTTAGAGCATTATGGGTGTTTAATATTTACCTTCCCTCCAACCACTGACACATAGTTAATGCTCTGAAACCAAAATTTTAAAATATGGAGGAAAGGAAAGTTAATTGCTATGTTTCATTTGCAATGGGTCTCAGGAAAATTGTTCAACGTGGACCAGTAAAAGCACAGAGGGTGTTAGAAATGGTGCCAGTTTTAGGATGAGTTACAAAATGGAAAGCGCAGAGAAGATTCTTTTCCTTTGATCCTGGTACCATGAAACTGTCTCTCTCTTTCACACACACACACACACACACACACACACACACACACACACAATATCTGGTGTGTAGAGAATTTCTGAGTCACATATTTGTCTCCCATAGTTTAATGCTTGACACCTTTAAATATAAATAGATAAAGGGGGAAAGAATGGGTAGGGTCAAGTCAAGGAACTTGTATGAAGGACCCATGGGCGAGGACAATTTGGAGGAGGATTGAAAGTGAAAGGTAGGGAGTTGGTAGGGTAGAGGAGAGTAATGGGGGAAAAATGGGGACAACTATAATTGAACAACAATAAAAATAAATAGATAGATAAGGGAGCTAAATCCCAAAGAGATTATGTAACTAAACAGTTTTCCCAAAATAACGTGGAGAGAGGTGATGGTGTGGAATCCACATGTCCATGTAGAATAGCCTTTACCTGGAATGTGCTGGAAGGGAGGAAACAGGCATAGCCTCTCTCCACTTCCCACCTCTCATCTAGTGTTAAGTATATAGGCCCAAGAAGAAGACTTCAATGATCCCGTACATAGCAGACCAATGTGGGAATCCTCTTGAGGTATCTTTTATTCTTATCTGGTTTTCAAATAATAATATAATAGCTGGTAAAAAAAAAACTCCTTGCCAGCAAAAATCTAGTGAGGTACTACAGAGTGAAAAATACATACACCTAAAGGTTACAATAGGGTTATATAGGAGAGCTCATTTTCCAAAGCATTGTCCCTTCCTGAGTGATTGGGTATCTTACCTAATGTAAAATAAACACAGTGTATGTTTTAACATAATCTCTTTTTCTAAATACTTCACATAAATTCATAGGCAGCATGCATCTGCACATGGTACTGTGTATGGAGCTATGGCCAGCTATCACTGATGGAATGTTTTTATGTGCCAAAAAATGTGCAAAGGGCTTTATGTCAGTTCATTCTTAATAACTACAAAGCAGTTAGTTATTATTAACCTTCTTTTGGTGATGAAGCTATTAAATTTAAACAACCCTTCCAAGGTCATGTGACCACTAAATAGCAAGAATCATCTGAGATTCTCAAGCTGAACCTCCAAGGCCTATGGGGTGACCACTGAGGGGGCTTTCTATCAGAAATAAAGACGTAGCTTATAGAGCAAAGAGCTTGGGCTTTAGAGCCAATTAAAACTGGGTCCCGGGCCCAACTGCAGCACGTACTACCTGTAGAATATGGGTAAGTATCTTAGCCAATTTGATCCCTACCTTCTCCAACTGGAAAATGGGGATAACAACACCTTACAGGTTTGTCAGACAGGATTTAATGACTTAATGTAGGTATATTACTATTTTCCTAGGACATAGTTGCCGGTGTGAAAGCAAAAAGCATTTTCACTGTAAAGTTTTGTAGACTTAACTAAACCATACCACTTACTAACACATTGCTCCAATTGGGCTTATCGAGAATATAAGCTAGAAGCGCTAGAAGATAAGCTGGAGTGTCACAGACCATCTACCCTGAAACAGAAAAGTGTCCTCCCCCTCCCTAAGGCTAGGAAATTCCTTATTCCCGAGGTCTGTCTGATTGCCCATCTCTCCCAGAAAGAGACTCTGGGGGTCTGAGCTGACCTCGTCCCCTCTATTTTTGCTGCTGCTCATGCCCCCATTGCCAAACTGTGCGCTGACTGGAACTGGAGTGCTACACCAAACTCGCAGGCATGCGTGGAGATATTCTGAACTGTTAGGAAAACAGCAATATTTGACTCTTATCAATCGCTGTGTGAATTACTGGATGAAAGTAGTTCACATTTTCCACAGTCACTTTTTATACTCTGTCCAATGGTGCCATATCCTTGGGAAGCTCGCTTTTCAGCAGTTGCTGTGATAAAAAGCAAGCCCTATATGAAAGTCAAAGTAAACAGGAAATGAGGGTGGCCCTGTGTGATTGACACTTAACCCAGGTTGTGCTGCCTGCTGCAATGAAAGCCAAACTCACAAGACAGGTGCTGGTGAGAAGGGAAGCGGTTTATTCAAGTGACGGTGACCTGAGAATATAGCAAACTCCTGTCCTGAAAAAGTGTCCTAACAGCTCAGTGCAGGCAAGGGTTTTCATCAGGAAGGAGAGGAAAGAAGAGCAAAGAAATCAGGGGAAGGGGCTGTGGACATAGAGACAGTGTTCCTGCTGGTCCCGATATAGATCTTTAATGTCAGCTGAAGTCTTGGGGTCAAGCCACCCCAGGCCCATGCAGGATCCAGAATATCTGGTTTCTGCAATATGCTTGCAAAAAGGCTGTTAGCCTTTTATGGCAGGCATAGCGAACCCGGCCTTTGGTTTAAGGCATACATCATGTTTCCTGATCCAGGCAGAAGTATTATTCATTATATATTATTAAATCGAGAAGGCTGTTTTGTTGGTTAGCATAAGATTTCATGTAAGATATACAGGACCTCTTCCCGTAAGCCTTGATGGGGATTTTCACGGTCAGCATCCTTGTGTTGACCACCTGTTCCTTTTGTCAGCTGAATTACTGGGGGACCTTGAGGTCAGGCGGCTCCTTCGATTCACATAGGAACTGGAACTACAGACCCTGTGTAGTTTTGAGAGGAAAAATCGGGTTAGAGTAACGAGCTTAGTTTAACATTTCCTAAGATTAATGAGGGTTGATTTATATAGATTTTTAAATAAGTTTGCTTTGTTAGTACATTCTTATTTTAGTTCTATTCTATGGTTAGTCAGAGTAGGATAATGTTTTCATTCCCCGTTACATGATCCGATTCCAAGCTTTGACAAGTTGCGCCGTGCCCAACGGGTGTGCACGTCCCATCATCCAGCACCACTTGTTGTCAGTTAAGAAGGAAGTTAATATTTCTTCAATTCATAGACATCCCTTTTTCAAAGAGCTACCTGGTTGTTAGGACCTAAATATTTCTTAAGTTGTGTGGCTCTAACTACCTAATAAATGAAACTGTTAGGTATTTAACAGTGATTCTCCAAGTATGATTTATCACCCACCTGCACCAGTATGATCTGGGGAAACCAAATGAATACTCCTGAAACAGAATTTCTGGAATCTGTATTTCTAACCAGTTCTCTCGTTAATTCTTAATCACCCACCCAAATTCACAGTTTTTGTCCAACATCTTAGATTATACTTTATTTACTTTTTCTGCCAAGCCTCTTCTCCTTGAAAGATCTGTTTGTATCTTCAGGCCTCCCTACCACCTACAGCTAAAGGAAAACCATCCATACCGCTGTCATCTCCATCTTTAAAGCAATAGCAACCACGGAAAAATAACCAGGAGGGTCGGAATCCTCCATTCTCCCAGTTATCATTGTTTATGGGTACAGCCAGGTAGTATTGATTTGTCACCTGGTGATGTTAATTACCAGCCAAGCATTCAGATTGTTTCTTTTTTCTCAGCTCTCAGCTTGATCCCTAAAGTTTCAGCATGGAGCCTGGAAACGTTTAATGGAAAGTTAATCAGCCAAATCCTCCCAGTTCAGAAGTCACTACTCCCTGGCCCCAGCACATGCTTGGAACACCAGGGTATCCGTGTAATGGGGGGAAGCAGTTACTTACTGAATGGTTCCCAGAGGGCTTGGAAGAGGTAATGACCATCAACAGGGGCCTTCTGGAGTCCTTTGGAGTCAACTTATATGCCACAGAGACAATGGCCTGACTCACTATGTTTTTTAAGATTTGCTTATTCTTGTCAAAGAAAGAAGCAGATAAGCAAAGGAGTGCGTGCTTCTGAGATGCCAACAAGGAGATTTTGGGGTTTTTTTTAAACAGCAGCATCTTATCTATGTCACTGGTGGATGATGTTATGTGTGCTAGAGACATAGGTAATCTAGATTTGATCTGCATGTTAACTTTTCTGTTTTCAATCAATAAATGCTTAACCAAGTCTCTGGCTAAGCAGTCTGAAATCGATTTTTCAAAGAGAATTTACATCTGATGATTTAGGAGGGAAGTCCAACCTTTTAGCGTGTCTGGGCCATACTGGAAGAAGAAGAATTATCTTGGGCCACGCATTAAATACACTGTGACATTTTAGGTGACATAATCACACAAAAGACCTCATAATGTTTTAAGTAAATTTATGATTTTGGGTTGGGCTGCATTTGTGGCCATCCTGGGCTGCGTGCGGCCCGCAGGCCATGGGTCGGACACCCTTGGAGTGTTTTGCACAACAGCTGATACTCGGGGGAAGAAACCGAAGGTGGTAGGAATGCCATACAAAGAGGATGTGAGTTGCTGTGGAGATGGGCTGTCTCTGTTAGGGACCACAGCTTTAACTGTCTGGTCCATTGAGCTTTGGGAGATGGCATCATGTGGTGGGAAGCGTGAAGCTGTGGGGCCCATCGGCTCCTGAGTTCCTTTCCGGCTTTTGGGGAAATCACTTTCTCTCTATTAACCTTAGATTCTTTTATCTGTAAATTAGATATAAGGATGCTTACCACACATGATGTTCATTCTTTCTCAAATATCCCACGACATAGTCATATTCCCCATTCACACTGTCACTTACCCTCTTTAGTACAGGCCAGCTTCATGCCTTACTGAGGAACGCATTCTTCCTGGGCTTCAAACAGTTTTTCTAGGTGTGCCCTGGCCTGATCCATTTTCTAGATGATAAGTGAATATAAACCTGTAAAGATTGAAAAAATAAATCTTTATACCTCTCGTGATTTAAAAGTATATAATGGTTCCTCTGGGTCTTAGGTTTAGGGGACTGTTGCTGGCCTAGCCCCATAAACCTAATCCTCAATCTGAGTTGTCACAGCTCCTTACTTACACCTATCTTATAGCCACACCAGAATTCTGTGGCTTCCTCAGGTGTGATAAGCACACGTTTAACATCAGCCTTCACATTAGGTGTTTCCTCATCCTGGAACTTCATTCACTGCTCATTGTCTGGAGATTTGTTGCTCATTCTTTCAATGTCAGACTCAAGTCATTTGTTTTCTAAAATTTTCTCTTATCTATGGAGATTTTGCATGTCCCTCTATGTGCTCCTATATAACCATATATATTGTATATGTAGATATATCTATGTATATATAATTTTCAGATATAACTTATACTTTCAGATGTACCATGCAGCCTTGTAACCCTGTAATTGTCTTTCTTACATTCTGGACTCAGCTCCACAAAGTTGGAGCTCTGTGCTCTATTCAATAAAAGTTAGATGATGATGATGATGATGATTATCATCTGTATACAGAGGGTAATTCTCCATAGATTGTTGTATAGACTAAGTAAGGTATTAAATAAAAGATATCTGACACTCAGCCAGTCTGTTTCCATATATACTAGAAACAGGGTAGCAGCTTACCTTTGCATCACTCGTGTATGCATTCACTCCCAGTAAGTGTAAAGTGCCACTGTGTACCTGATACTCTTTGAGGCACCAAAGACATGGAAACAAGGAAACATAGCCCTCTTTTAAGGAAGGTTCATATAATAATGGAAATGTATGCACCAGGGGTATAACCCTTCATGGCTAATTTTGTCAAGTTCTGGGAAGTATCTTCCGGCTTTTCTAGGGGTACAATGACCCCTTGTCTGGACCCAGATAGTGCTTCCCATTTGCTTTACACACACTGTGTTTCCAGCTGGGTAAAGCTCACCAATTTTCTTCCCATGAACCCCCGCACAGGGAACAGAACTATAATCTGCAGATGTATTGCGTAACTCCGGGGTGCACTCACTGTGGCGGGGGCTGGAGGTAACTGGTGAGAAAGACAGTACGTTTTTTCCTTCACAAGGCTTTCATTTCAGTGCAGGAGACTAACATGTAAAAAGATAGTTTATAAAATATGTATTTAACCACAGCTGTAATAAGCTCAGTGGCAGATAACTGCACAGTGCTAAGAAAAACAAAACAAAACATGTGGAAATCTCGCCTGTTCTGTGGTAAAGATAGACTAATGTGCTTACTTGAGGAATCTAATCGAAAAAGCGAAACCAAAATGTTGGGAAACATTACCCAGGCAGAAGAAGAGTTGGAGACTGAGAGAGCCTTCTAGGCAGTGGGAACATGACAAGCCAAGTCTCTGGAACTAGATAAAGCCTGAAGGACTTGAGAAACTAAAGTAAGGCCAGGGTCTCAGAGGTGTAGAGACAGACTAGGAAACTGGCCCAAAATGAGGTTGTCAAAAAAGGCAGTAATCAGCCGACACTGGGCTGGATCATGTTAATTTTAAGTACTGTGCTAAGTGCTACACAGATCCTACCCAATTTACTTGCCATAACACCTGTATACATTAACACTGTTTTTTGACAGTTGAAGAAACCAAAATTCAGATAGCTAATGTAACTTTTTCAAAGTCTTTTAGCTAGAAAGCAAGGGGCCGACTGGGATTCAATTCAAAATCTATCCGATATAAAAATATATCAATGTTTATTATTTTTTAACCATATTACACTGTCTCTGTGCACATAAGATATTAATGATTTTTGTTTGTTCTCAATTTTAACTCCCAGAAACCAAGGAAGGAAATTATTTCCCTTTTTACTTACCTCCCAGGGCATCCGATTTCTTGTTCTTTACTTTATGTGGCTTATCAGAAGGGGGCGGCTCTGGAATCATGCAGAGGGGTATGTGTTCTCTGCCATGCAGGGAAGCATCTGTTGCTTCTGGACCCAGGTGTCCAGGGGCAGGATAGACACTCTGCAGGGACAGCAGCCCATCCCAGCCCCAAAGACCTTGTCACCATCTTGGGCTTGTGAATTCCTGTTATGTTTCCCCGAAGTGAAACGACTTTGTTATAATACTCAGGACACTTCCTCTGCAGTCCTTTTATATATTCACATACAGTCTTCTTTTTCAGAGTCCAAGGCTCCAGCCAAAAAAAATCATCTCATTAAAGAAGAAGTATGCCTTATCCCCACCACTTGTGACACAGCCGTCTCCTCACTCACAGTCACTTTTTTCTCTTCTTTTGTAAGTGCAGGATCCAACATTTTCACAAATTAAAAAAACCGTGCAGAGAATGATTTCTGTAGGTTCAGCGAGACTACTCTTCGCTGCATTTGTATTTGAAACTGCGGTTGAACTGCGTGAACTTCCTCCTCTCTGATACAGCTGCTGCAGATTTTGAATTATGGCTAAACACCCAAGTGTTATTTAATGCAGCCAGGGAGGAATGGCGTGAATGATAGCCCATTACCACTTTACACCCAGAGATCAGTCTCCAAGTTCAAGGCTATTGTCTTAGCCATGCCAGAAAAATTACACAGGCTGCTACAACTTTTTATAACCCCCTTAGGCGATGCTGGAGTGATAAACATGATGGGAATGAAGTCTTGCCATGTGTATCTAATAGCACCAAAGAGAGTGGCTAGCTCAGTGCTGACACAGCACTCGGCAGATGTTAAAGGTTTAATGCATTACCTAGCTTCCTCCGTTTGGGTGTCTCATTCTGGGCAGGAGCAGACTGTGTGTGTGTGTGTGGTTGCCATTCTCCAGATATACCTTGTTATATAACTGAGCTTCTGCTGTTCCTCTAAGAGCGAAGGAAAGCTTTGTACTAAGTTTAACCCGAAGCAATGCAGGGCTGATTTCCATGGTCTCTGAACCAGAAAGAAGGTGCACTGGATAGGCTAAGACATCTGCTATGCTCAAATCCATGTTCTTGATGTTCCCACTCCAACTCCTTACTGATGGTTTTTAAGCATGTATGATGGCCAGCCAGTTCTGTGTGACCCTATCAGTCATAGCTGACTGGTCCATAAGTACAATGGATATTTGTACTTATCTATTATTTATCCCAAAGGAAGTCAATCTGCAAGTCCATGGGGTGAACTGCAATAAAAACTCTGCCAACAGGCCCACACTGGGCCAATCCGATCCTCTTCCTGGAGGAATTACAAAGATAACTGACAAGATATACAGCGGATGGCTCACCCAGGATAATGACAAAACACCAGACGGGGATAAGCCACCTCTTGCCATGGAGATGTGGCAGATCAGTGTGGTCAGAGGATGTAGAGTGAATGTAGCCCAACCCTTCGGTTGCTAAACCAGGTTTCCATCTCTGTGAGGTGTGACTATACGGCCTTCCCTTTTTTTTTTGTACTTCCTGTTATGCATGTTTTCTTGTGATCTTATAAGCTTATAGCTGTATGGTTGTCCTCAGTTTTTATGAGGCCTAGAGGTACAGATAAACTCCTATCTTAATTCTTTTTACTGGATGCCAATAGTCATTTTGATGTTAAGTTTCTGTTACCATTCAATAACTGTCCATTGCATGAGGAGCTCTCAGGTTATTGCAACCAAAACCACTTAATTAACCTCAGGAAAAAAATATATATCTGAGAAAATATAGCTGAGCACCCCCTGCTCCAGAGGGTCTTTCGTATGGAGTTTCAAAGTGATATATCATTACCCAGGATCCATTTTTTCCCTTGTAATGTCAATTCCCTTCAGGGGCAGGGGCAAAGGGAAGTATCAATCTCACTATGACATGGTAAATAACCCTATTGACAAGTGGGACTTCTCTACTTTCATGTACTTCTAATGGATTGGCACAGTGAACAAGGCCTGCCGCCGAGAAAGACAAATACTCATGTATTAGGATTCCCCAGAGAAGCAGATCCGAAAGGATATAGTAGATAGGGTCTGGCACAAATAATGCCATTTTTTATTACAAAATCAAACGTATGTAATTCTGTAACATAACATCACACTCAAACACACCATATGGCATTTTAGGTGAAGTGTTCAAATTAAAACCATAAATTATTACACCCATATTGTTACCCTACCAACTTCTCTCAAGCAGGCGTTACTTGTGCTGGACCCTGCATATGAGGAAATTCATAATAGAAATTAATTCAAACATTTATGGAGGCTGAGAAGGTCCACAATCTCTCATCTGCAAGCTGGCAAAGGAGGAAGGAGGGTGGGAGTCCAAAGATCTGAAAACTAGGAGGTATAAGCCTGGAGTCTGGAGACCTGAAACCCAGGAACTCTGATGTCCAGCAGCAGGAAAAGATGGATGCTCAGGAAGACAGGCAGGAAATTCACCCTTCCTTTGACTTTTTGTTCTATCTGTGTCTCCTTCAGATTGGATGATGCTCACCCAAATCGGTAAAGGCAGATTTTTTTTTTTCCCTTCAGTCTACTGAATCAAATGCTATTCTCTTGTAGAAACTCCTTTGCAGATACACCAAGAAATAATGTTTTACCAGTTAGCTGGGCATGCCTTAGCTCACACAAGTTGACACCTAAAATTAACCGTCACAATGCACCTGTAAGAAAATGATTATGTGGACGTAAAGACTACAGCAGAATGAGCCGTGGCTCAGAAGGAGGACGTGGTGGTGGAGGGATTAGTGTTCAGTACAGCGTGACTCCCATCCTAACTGTGCAGCTCGCCTCATAGAGTACATGGGTGGGACTCTGATGTAAAACAAACAAACACACAAACACACAGAAAACCTCTCTAGTGCCCAGTATCTCTTTTGCGGAACTCCTTGTAAGAAAGATGAAAGTGAGAAGCCTGTGGATGGGGAAGGAGAAGCGCTTCAGAGGCCTGGAAGAGACATGTAGTGGCCTGGGAAGGTCAGAGACCTAGAGATTTTTGCACTGTATAGTTATGAACTTATACTTCTGAGCACCAGAGCAGTAGATCACTGTGGGTGGAGGGTGTTGAGCCAGGAAAATGCCCCCCAAGGATATCAGATCTCAACTGCTGAAGACTCTACATGCTACTTGATATGTAAAAAAGACCTTTGCAGAAGTGATTAAATTAGGGATTTTGAGATGGGGATGTTATGCTGGATCATCCGAGTGACCATTTATGAGTCACAAGTGCACTTATCAGTGAGAGGCAGAGAGAGATGTGACACAGAGGCAGAGGCTGGAAGGAGGCAGCCGCAGCCACAGACTGACGGCAGCAATGAGAAGGTGGGAGAGGCAAAGAATAGATTCTGTCCTATGCTGACATCCTGATTTGTCCTAGTGAAACTGATCTTTGTCTTCTGGTCTCCAGAACTGTGAGGGAATAAATTTCTATTGTTTTTGGCCACCAAGTTTGTGGTAATTTGTCACAGCAGCCCTAGGAAACTAAAGCAGAGGAGACCTGCCAGAAAGATGGATTGAAAATATACTAAACACTGAAATGGAGAGATGTCACAAGGGACCTTACCTCTGATGAACAGAATGGTACACGTCTCCTAGTCTTTGGTAGTATTTGGGGAAAAATATGAGGAAAGTGAGGACATTTTGTTAATGAAGCAAATAGAGCTTTGAGCATAAATATTTGGGAAATTTATGTATGAGTTAGCACATAAAGCCATTTGAATAATAGTGAAACTTTGGGCTCATATTACTATAATATTATGTTTCTTTCCCTCATAGATTTGCTATGTCAGTGATTTTTGTTTTCTTTTTTTAATCATACAAAAGTATATGTTTACTTATTCTTTTTAAAATATATTTTATTGATTAATCTATTACAGTTGTCCCAATTTTCCTCCTTTGCCCCCCTTCACCTGGTTCCCCCTTCCCCCCAGCAATCTCTCCTTAGTTCATGCCCATGGGTTGTGCATATAAGTTCTTTGGCTTCCCCATTTCCTATACTACTCTGAACATCCTCCTGTCTATTTTTGTACCTACCAATTATGCTTCTTAACCCCTGCAAATTTTTACCCATTCTCTCCCTTCTCTCTCCCAACTGATAACACTCCAAATGATCTCCATATCTATGATTCTGTTCCTGTTCTGGTTGTTTGCTTAGTTTGTTTTTTTAGATTCAGTTGTTGATAGTTGTGAATTTGTTGCTATTTTAATATTCATAGTTTTGATCTTTTTCTTAAATAAGTCCCTTTAACATTTCATGTAATAATAGTTTGGTGATGATGAACTCCTTTAGCTTTACCTTGTATCTGCCCTTCCATTCTAAATGATAGCTTTTCTGGATAGAGTCATCTAGGTTGTAGGTCCTTGCCTTTTATCACTTTGAATACTTCTTGCTTGCAAAGTTTCTTTTGAGAAATCAGCTGATAGTCTCATAGGAACTGCTTTGTAGGTAACTCTCTGCTTTTCTCTTGCTGTTTTTAAGATTCTCTCTTTATCTTTAACCTTTGGCATTTTAATTATGATGTGTTTTGGTGTGGGCCTTTTGGGTCCAACTTGTTTGGGACTTTCTGTGCTTCCTGGACTTGTATGTCTATCTTCTTCACCAAATAAGGGAAGTTTTCTTTCATTTTTTTTCAAATAAGTTTTCAATTTCCTGCTCTTCCTCTTCTCCTTCTGGCATCCCTACAATTTGGATGTTGGTATGTTTGGAGGGGTCCCAGAGGGTCCTTATACTGTCCTCATTTTTTTTGAATTATTTTTTTCTTGCTGTTCTGGTTGTACGCTTATTTCTTCCTTATGTTCCAAATCATTGATTTCAACCCTGGTTTCCTCCCCTCCACTGATGGTTCCCGGTATATTTTAAAACATTTTACTTCATGTAACCTTCACATCTTCCTGCAGTACTCAGTGAGCTCTTTGAGCATACTGATCACCAGTGTTTCGAACTCTACATCTGATAGGTTGGTTATCTGCATTTCGTTTAGTTCTTTTTCTGGGTTTTGTTCTGTTCTTTCATTGGGGCCATATTTCTTTGTATCCTCAATTTGGCAGCCTCTCTATGTTTATATCTGTGTATTAGGTAAAGCTGCTTTGACTCCTTGTCTTAGTAGTGTGGCTTAGTAGAAAAGGCATCTGTAGACTGTGTGAGGCGGAGACTTAGGTAATTGCCAGGGTGGGGCAACTGGCTTCACTACTTTGTGGCTCTGTGTGGGGGGAGGGCTCAGAGAGGGGACACTGCTACTGACTGGCTTCTGGAGGTTTGCCCAGCTCTTGCCCCATTTCCAGTGACTTCACATACTTCTTGTATGTGACTGGCACCCTTCTAGCTGTTGTTTTGGTGGTGAATCTCAGAGTGGGTGGGTTTGTGTATGTTCTAAGTCCATGTGGGCCCTTTAAGGGCAGTCTCCTGAAACTCCAGCAGTTTCTTCTGCTGCCCCAACCCCCACTAGCTTTTGCAGCCAACAGTTATGGGGAATTATCTTCCCAGTGCTGGAACCTTGGGCTGTCTGGTCTGGCCTAAGGCTGGGATTGCTCACTCCCAAAATATCCCTCCCAATTTTTATCTACCATATGTGAATGTGGGACTGTCTGTTCTGCCACCACTGCTACTTCTCCATGACACACCATGCCTCCCCACCTCTCCACTCATCCCCGTGACTCCACCCCTCCTACCCATCTGGATAAATGTGGCTTTAAATTCTTGCTTGTCAGACTTCCATACAGCTTAATTGTCTGATGGTTCTGGGTGTTATTTGTTTTTAGATTTATTTGTAATTCTCTCTATGATTGCACAGGAGGGGAAGGGTGTCTACCTATTCCTCCATCTTGACCAGTTCTGTCTTTTCTTTTCTTTTCTTTTTTTTCTGTAATGAGTTCATGGATACACAAAAGCTTCAGAAATTTGGAAGTGGTGGAAGAAAAAGTAATTTTAGTAAGGCTTCCTTGGTGGTGCCTGGCATTTCCTAAGTCAGGTGTGTAGGATTCTGGAGATGGAGTCATCACAAATGTGCCAAATTCTCTCATGTCTTGGCTTCCTTCACCCATGTCACTCTCAGGCCTGCTAGTCTCTTCTCCCAACTCTGAAGCCAACTCCTTCTACTCACTTTTCCTGACCCAGCTTGAAATTGCTTTGTCAGACCAACCACCCAATCTAAATTTTGTTTCCCTAATTCAACTCTCTTTTTGCACCATGCTCTACTCCTTCAAAACATTAGAACAGTTGGATCTCACGCATTTGTAGAAGAGGATATTTGCTTGCTAAGATCCTTCCTTTATTCTCTACGTTTCATGATGCCATTCATGATGAAGAGAATTAAAATATATGGATCTATGTTGAGAAATGCCTTTCAATTTACAAAATGAATGGTGCTTCCTTGCCCTTTTAAAGGTGTAACCTATTATATATGCCTGAACCACGGCATTCTGAGCTGGAAACCACTGAGAAAAATTAGTAGGGGTTGCATGAGCCTGGAGAGGAATAAATAGATCAGTTATTAAGTATAAGGAAGTCTACCTGAGCATAGCCGAGGTAAACCATATCAACACTTCTTTTTTTTAATGACTTTTTATTGTATCTTTTTCCCATTACCATCTAGTCCCGTTATATCTTCTTTCCTCATATAGGCCTTCTTAAATCCCCTTTGCTGGAACATTACAGGGGGATCAGGTAGGGAGAAACATATAAATGCCTCAATATTGCTTATGAAAGTATATTCACCACTTCTTTATGCAAAAAGACTGGGTTCAAAATAAGAAATAAAACAAAATCCTAACATTTGTTGTCCCTTTGAACTTATCAATTTATTTGACCTATGTGTCTCATTTTCTTTATCTGCAAAATGGACCTAGTCATATTTATCTTGGAGAGCTGCTGTGAGGATTAAATGAATTGAATAAAAATATTATAGCAGGAAGTATTGAATATAATGAATGATTAAGAAAAGTTAGTCACCTTCCCTTCCCCCCTTCTCATGTGTTTCCTTTGCTTTCCCCTCTCTTCCTTTTGTGATTTTATTCAAATGGTCTAGAAAACAGGCATGTATCTGCTAGAGGAGGACCCAGTAGGACTGCTGGGATACAGAGAGAATCCAAATCAAGAAACCACTGCCCTGGCTGGAGTGGCTCAGTGGACTAAGCGCTGGCCTGTGAACCACAAGGTTGGTGGTTTGATTCCCAGTGTGGGGTGCATGCTTGCGGGCCAGGTCCCCAGTGGGGGGGGTGCATGAAGGCAACCGCAAATAGATGTTTCTCTCCCTCTCTTTCTCCCTCCCTTCCCTTCTCTGAAAATAAATAAATAAAATCTTAAAAAAAAAAAAAAGAAACCACACACTCAGAGCAGAGGGAGGAAAGGCTGGGGGGAAAGGCCAGGGGGGAAGTTGATGTAGGCTTTTTGATTCTGGTTAAGGTTGCAAATACATCTACTCCCCCCAGGGAGCCCTGGAGCCAGGAAATTAGGTGAGTTCCTCCCTGAGCCCACCCTAATTTACTGACAGCTTCTTAATACCTAGAATATACGCTCTCAGCAAGTAAACAAAAATTTTCCTTTATTTTAAGAACAGAAATGAATGGGCTTCCAAAACTCACTTAAAACTGAAAAAGACCACCAAGAAAAGAAACACAACAACCAGAAAAAGTAAAGTCCAATGAAACAGTTTATAGAGTAAACAATGGAAACTTTACATTTAATTAAATTATTTATTTTTAGAAACATTGTAAGGCATATAAGATCAGACTTTTATGAATAAGAAATAGTAGAAATACTGTAAATTTAAAATAACATTGCCATATCTAAATAAGTGCTATTATACAAAATATGCAAAGAACTTAAAACTCAACAATAAGACCACAAGACAACTTGATTAAAAAATGGACCAAAGGCTTTAACAGGTATGTCACCAAAGAAGACATAACAGATGAAAAGAAAGCACATGAAAATGTTCCACATCTTATGTTATCAGGAAAATTCAAATTAAAACAATGTGACATCATCACACACCTAGTAGAATGACCAAAGTTTGGAATCCTGACAATGCCAAGTGCTGACAAGGATGCAGAGCAGCAGGAACACTCATTCGTTCTTGGTAAAATACAGGTTGGTACCACCACTTTGGAAGACAGTTTCTTCACGTGCTTCAGCCTTATGAATCCTTGGTATTTACACAGAGGAGCTGAAAACTTATGTCCATGCAAAAACCTGCACATGGATATTTATTGCAGCTTTACTGATAATTGCCAAAACTCAGAAGCAACCAAGATGTCCCTCAGGATATGAATGGATACACTAACTACAGAACTTCTGGACACTGAAATAGGACTCAGCACTAAATAAATAATGAGGTGTCAAACCATGAAAAGACATGGAGGGTATAAACGTGCATGTTGCTAAGTAAAATAAGTCCATCTGAAAAGGCTACATACTGCATGTCCAAATACGTGTTATTCTGGAAAAGGCAAAATTACGGAGACAGCCAATAATTACAGTCTCATGGTTTGTTTTTATTACTTACAAGGTCATTTCAAATGAAGGAGATTGTGCCTCCCAGGCGACATTTGTCACTATCTGGAGGAATTTTTAATTTTTGTAACTGTGGGAAAGAGTTTCTACTGGAATCTAGTGGGAACAGATCATCGATAATGCTAAATATCTCATAATGCACAGAACCAGCCCCTAAACAAAGAATTATCTGCCTCCAATGTCGATAGGGCTACAGTTGAGAAATTCTACTCCAGAGTCAATTCCACCTGCCACCTTTGCTCTCCAGGTCTGTGTGGGATAAAAAACAACCTCTAGCCCTGCACTCAGGCTTGGCCCATGAAGAGACTGCTTGTGTAACAGAGTTCTTGATAGAAACGTTAATTGGGATCAATGAAATAAAGTCCATCCGCCAATCTGAGAGTGTTTCAAATTAATGTGACTTTAAGTCTCCATTAGGGCTGACTGAATGCACTTTGCATATCCATGTCCAGATTATATGTTTCTTTCTAGTACTCGGTGTACTTTGTGAAATAACATAGGATTGATGTGACTGAGGGCTGTAGTCTCCGACTAGGTTCTCCTTTCTTCCCAATATTTCCTGCTTGAATATCTTTATTTTACTTAAGCAATGGAGCACAGAAAATCTTAATTCTGTTCTAGGACATTAATTCCACCATATTCATTGTGATTGATTATTTTATGACTAGGCTCTGTTGTAAACTCTTCAAGAATATTAAATAATTGGTTATTATAAAATCCTAGAGATCCTACCATAATCTCTACTTTAACTATGAGAAACCCGAGACAAAGAGATGTTAGTGGCTTGCCTAAGGTCCGATAGCTAGTAAACCATCAAGGAGGTCTTACTCAAGACTCCATATTTCTCACCAGTGTGCTCTTTGGCCTTTCCTACAAAAAATTAATTAAATTACAATGAAAAATTAAACTTATTAATGTGGGTGTTTAAGAGGAGAAATTATTATGATTTCTTCACCAATGTATTTTATTTCATATTCTGGCATTCACTTGCAGAAAAAGGTAGCAGGTACATAGTGTTTCAGGGAAATAAAATAATAGTGTAGGAAATGTAGAAGCCAAAGAACTTACAAGTATGACCCATGGACATGAACTATAGGGGGGGAATGTGGGGTGGGCAGGATGGAGTTGAGTGAAGGGCGGGAAATGGGACAACTGTAATAGCATAATCAATAAATATATTTTTAAAAAATCATCATGGATAAAAAGCTTAAAAATTTAGAAAATCTATCCACTTGTTTAATTTTAAAATGTGAAATATAATAAACACTATTGTTCTCTTTCAGCCACAAAACAGTACAGAGCCAAGACTAGGGAATATGAATAAAAATAATAACTACTGTTTTACCATGTTAAAGATTGAACTGTGTGTCAGCTGATCTGCCAGCCACATTATGCGCATTTATTTACGCGGCACATTCAATCCTAAACATATGAAATAGAGACCATCATTTCCTCTATTTTAGTGACGAAGAATCTAGGATTATGGGATTGTCAGAGCCTAAGTGGTGGAGGAAGACTTGGCATAAGGGCTCCCTCTCTGCTACAAAGCCCCTGAGGCTCGTCACACAGCAGCCTTCCTGGAAACTCTGCCTTCTGAACATGGCTTGTGATAACTAAAATTAACTTTGCTGTGGTAAGATATTTTTTTTCCTGGAATCTTTAATTAACCAGACGAGATACTTAGAAAGAAGGCAGTTCTAATGAGGCTCATCACCAACAATAATGTAAAGGGACTTCAGTAGGTGATGGATTCTGTTCAAGCAAGGCCATATTCTGCAGGCATCCTCTCCTGGAGTTATTGCAAGGCCTTTGTTCATTTCCATACCCACTCCTGGGATTTAATGGAGCCTGAATAAAATCTTAATTTTATATAATTGCTGTCAGTGTTTATTAAGCATCCTGGTGGGAGAAAACCAAATTCATTGTTGAGTACCCACACATCTGTTTAAAAAAAGCAAGCAAGGGCTAGCATCTATTTCTAATGTTTGGTGTCAGTTTTACAAGCCTTGTTTTGATTTCAGATGTGCTAATTTTTGATAATGATTGTTGGTAGAAAAATAAAAAAGAGATAAGCATTCATAGACTTGAATGCTGAAGTTCTGGGGCTTTGGGTCTTAATGTAAAATTAGATGAGATTAAATAATAAGAACAACTTCGATCAAACCTTCGATAATTTTGCTAGTTTATCTCTGGTCCCCATCTGTCGAAATGTGAAGAAAGTCGTAGAGGAGATGCTGAGATGCAGATTGATGCCCAGAGGGAGGCCCTGGGAGTTCTGATTGATTGGGTTAGAAGGCCAAGTTTAAAGGGCAAGTTAATCTGAGATGAAGAAATGAAAGAGATGGCAAGAAAAAAAGAGGGCTTTGAAATAAAAGGAACCAGGATTTTTGCCAAGAACCTAGGTGGGATATGCAAATGCCCTTTCTTTGGACACTTTGGGCAGGTGAATGGCTTGCCTGCACAGCCATAAAGAACTGAGGCAGGCACTCTTTAAAGTTTAGTTGAAGAATAAGATTATCAAATGCCACTCCCAGTAAAGGACACCAACTTTAAACCCCACTCATCTACCACTCCCGTCAGAAAAAGAAGAAAAAAGAACTTCCGTGAGGAGGCATTAGCCTGGGAAGGAACATGATCTTGAGAGTGAAAACAACCAAGTTGTTAAGTGTAGACAGATGCTAAGCTGCTTACAACAATATTTCCTCTCATTACACACATATGAGACGTTAACTTTCTCATTGTTTATTATGCACTCCGTGCTCTTGCAAGAAGCTTAGCTTTGGATTTTGTCTTAAATCTGGTTCCTTACATTTGTGAATGTAATTTTGCATTAAAGGAGGTTTTTCAATTAATTAAAGAATGCATGCTAGAGCTTAACTACTAATTAAAATCCCACACTTGCTTAACGTGGATGGGTTAATAATTATAGGGAAATCATATATTTTTAAAAAGATATTATTTATTTTTTTAGAGAGTGGGAAAGGGAAGGAGAAAGAGAGGGAGAGAAACATCAATGTGTGGTTGCCTCTCGTGCGCCCCCTACTGGGGACCTGGCCTGCAACCCAGGCATGTGCCCTGACTAGGAATCAAACCCAGTGACCCTTTGGTTCGCAGGCTTGTGCTTAATCCACTGAGTTGCACCAGCCAGGGCAAGGGAAATCTTATATATTTTTTGTCCTTCATGACTTAGTTGCTACTTAATTTTTTCCTCCTAATATTATAATTAATGTATGGTGCTCTGTTTAATTTTTTGCTTTAGTTTTGAAAGAAAGCAGGTAAAAAAGCATTCTATTGCTTATAAGGAAATTTGCTTAGCATAACTGTTACTCTGCTTGCTCATCGAACAACCACATCTGCGTTTTCTACCAAACTGGTGTTGGTGCCCAACGCGTCAGCTGCTTACTTTCCGGAGCTCACTGTCTGCTGTGCTGGTGCCAGTAAATGTTAAGTTTATTTGATAGGCCTGAATTTAACAAGTGTCTTTTTGACCCTTGAGCTCAGTTGTGCAGGTAGAGAAATAAAAGAATATGTACAATTATTGTATTCTCAAGGAGCTCACTGTCTGCTGGGGGAAATAGACAAGTAAAATAGGCCTTCAGAGAACCATGCAACCTGTTACAATAAAAGCATGAGTTTTATGTATCTGAGGAGCAGAGGACTGATGGGTTTAGAAATTCCCTGAAAACTCATGTCACCACCAAGCTTCCTCAGTTTGCATCCTGCCCCTTCGTGTGACGGATTGGCCTCCTACCTTAGATTTATAACACAATCGTTACTCCATTTCTTATAACTTTGCTTTGACATACCAGTCAATTGTACTATGAAAGTAAAATCACTTAACAATTTATGTACCTGTCATTTTAACTAACAAGAATGAAATACCAAGGCATGTGGCTTATAACTAATCCAATATATTTAAACCTTGCGCCTGATCTGGGGTTCAGGTGTGAAGCCTGTGTTTGGATGAAGATCAATTAGTTAGAGCATCAGGTGCTGCCCAGGACACCTGTGTGACCATTTCATCAAGCAGGAGGTCTCTCCACAAAGGAGAGTGTATGCCTCCCAAAAATGTGGGATGAGTAAAAATAACTTTTTCAAACATTTGTTGGGGAGGGTGAACTTCTGAAACACTAGTTGGGGGAGGAGAGTATTCAAAATGTATCCCTTCCTTGGCCAATGAGCCTGCTTATGCACGTGTGCGATGTGACGACCAGAATAAACCTGCCTCGTACCCAGTGTCTCACCTGTCAGACAGTGTTCTCTCTGGAAGTCAGCCAGGCACATGGGAGCGCCGTCTGCCTAAACTTCTACCTTCCAGCAGCTTAGAGCCAGAGCAGGTAAATGGCCTTTGAACGCTTTGATGTCATACGATGTGAAACATGATCCTTGGAGCAAAATTGGGGCCTTCACTCTGTTTCCACAGAAAGAAAACTTTGAAGAGTGTAGGAAAACGTGTTTGCACGTGGAGTGTCAGAAATGTATTTGAGGGGAGAAATATGTTCCTATATTACTATGCCACATATCGTAATGTTTGTGGTCACGAATACAAAATAACATTCATAATGCTACTTATAAGAAATAATGGAAAGCATCCTTAAGGCCTAAAGAGAGAATACTGGTGAGTTAAGCTAACCAATCACTCAATAGAATATTACATAGCTATTTAAACTTGTGTTTTATGGGACTACACTACTACATATGAATTTATTCTCTTGCTGATAAGTGTGAAAGGAATGAAGTAATAGTATATACATAATATATTTTCAACTACATGAAATAACAAAAAGATAAAAGGAAAATCAATATGGCACAGACAATGTAGCGTAGAACAAAATATACTAAACTATTAACCCCCTCACTTATCATTAATTCATCATTTTATTCATTTCTCCACTCATTTATACGTTTATATTTATAAAGGGACGTTATTCAATGGCAAATAGATACTGAGAATATTATAAAGGGAATAAGACAAACTTTGCAACTATCGAGCACACTGTTAGCTGATTCTGACTGTGGATTATAGGTGAGGTTTTAATACTCTTTCCTCCGAGTTTGCTATCCTTTTTATAAAACAAGCAAGTTCATCTTCTAATGGACATCACCAAGGTAAACACAAAAAGAGAATTATTAGCTCTCTGTTGTGGGTCTCCCTGAACCTGGACTGTGAGCGTGGCTGAATGATGCTCTGAGGTGGCAGCTGAGTCCCACCAGCATTGGAAGGGACAATAAATTTTGTTGTTGAAATCCCGAAGGGATCTCCATGGCAGCACCTGATAACCTAACCTAAAATGGGTCCCAGGTGATTGTAAATCTATAGCTTAGCTCTTGTGGAAAACATTCTAGAAACTCTAAAATTCCAAAGTGGTATTAGCTATTTAGCCACACAAATCACTCTGACTGACGGACACATATTTTGTCTCAATGATATCAAATCTTTAAAAAAAAAAAAGTCTCAGTCAGCATCCAAATAAGTTTCACCAGTTTGCTCTTCTGACCCCACATGTTTTCTACCATTTAGTGAATGACATTCACCAGTTCTTTGATCACATCATCATCCTTTGTGTCAGCCCCGCTCTCTCTCCATTGTAATCACTTACCAGGGAGGTCCAGGGAGGTCCAGGCAGCTGCTAACTTGAATAGCTGCCCTTTAACCTTTCCCAAGAACACCCCCCGCCAAGGACCACCTAATCCCTCCTACAGAAAATCCATGGCCTTTCCCCTGTTTACCAGAGAGGTTTGAAAATTGTCTTTCTCCGTTTCGTAGGCCAAAGTGACAGATACTACAGAGCATCATTAGGCTCTCCCAATGCCTCCCTGCTGGCCCCCTCCTTTCTTCATGCCTGGGAATCTCCCATTTCTTCCCTCTTAGCCCCATGTTTCCAAAGTTCAAAACCCCATAGTTTTCTAGACACTATGATTCTCAAGTTACAGCCTGAAGTCCCAAATCATAACACCCATACCTCAGAAATTATGGGATGGGGGTGGGGGTCCTATCTTCATCCAGGAGTTCTCTATGCGTTCCTTCTCCCTTGTTCTGGAACCTCTTGCCTGCTTGAATTTCCGTCTCGGTGTACTCTTCTGAAGTTTATGTTGCAGGGATTAAGCCAGCTGCTGCTATTCAGCTTAAATCCAATAAATGTTTAAAAAGCCTTAGGTTTCTATTCCTTTCCACTAGGAATTGCCTTTTGCTCCACATTCGGCAATATGGCTGGGAGGTAGGACTTCTTGTTTCCCACTGAGTTCGCTTTGAGTCGGGTGAAATAATGGCAATACCCCATGAGCAGGGCTCTCCCAGGAGGCTGTGAGTGGCGCCACATGGTAACAATGCTCCGTCAAAGAGATGAAGCCTCTTGGAGGGATCCAGACCCAGTGTACCCCTTCCTCCTGTGGATGCACCTGGGCCACGTTAAAAGGTCCCAAACCTTCACTGTTCTTGCTGAGGGTCAGCAGTTTTTCTTGGATAAATGCTCCTCAGATTATGGACATCTTTTGGTTAATTTCTAGAGTTCTGAAAAAGTTTATTTGGACAATTGTGTCAGTATTTTTGTTGCTTCTGTAGAGGAACAGGTAGATCTACAGAGGTTCTCACTCTCCCACTCTCAAGGCACCTACCCCCCAGTAAATAAGCTTTCAGATTCCTGACAAGAAACGAAGACACCTGAGCTGGACCCTGGAACCTGCTCCAGCACACGTATGAGTGACCAAGCAGATTCGTGGGTTGTATACGTGTTTATTTATACTGAATTGTTTTAAGTTCTCGCAAAGCCTTGTCTTTTAGAGACATTTGATTCCAGACAGCTATATGTGCATAATTGATTACTTTGCCATTTTGCCATGAACTGCCAACACTCTTTTTACTGTCAGCACCCACCTTATTAGCTCCTGTCAGTCTAGCCCATCACAGAACCAACTGTGGATTCCCATTGTTAAGGTTCTGTTCTTTTGACTCTGCTTCTAGGATCAAATGAGTATCTAGCAGAGAAGTAGAGACAATGTAAGTGTTAAAAAAACTTTTTTTCTTTAGTTTGTTGTCTATCTTCCCAATAGAAATATAAGTTCCTCAGAGCAAATAATGTCATCAATTTTATTTATTATTGCATCCCCGGTATTTTAAACAACACATGACACTTAATGAGGACATTGTAAATATGTTACACAAAATAAATAAAATATGACTTAACCATGGCAAGAAAATAAAACCTTTAATATAATTTTCGAACACTAGTTATTAATGAAAAAGCTACAGCTGACCATGTAGTTGATTTCCTACAAATCTCTTAATAAATACATATCGAGGTAATGAACGAATAGTGAATGTATGTTTTCACTGCTTTGTGAACTTTTTAAATTGAGGTTCTGACTGCACGCTTGGTACAAATAGCGAAGTATGCTCTCGCAACAGAGTGGCAGCAGCGTGAATTCGGGGGTGGGTGGTGGTCTGGAAATGTTAGAAACCAAACGGTTCCTGGACGGATGGCGCTGGAGGGCAAGTGCTGTTCCCTCCATCCAGAAGAGAGGTGACGTGGGGCAAAAACTCAAACCTCACTCCACCCACCCCCATGTATCAGATTTTGCAGAATCTAGATGAATGGAAGACTGGTTCTGATATTATGCCCACAGAGCTACCTAACCGGGGTACATTGGGTCATGTACTTCCATTCAAATATGCTCTCCTGGAGGTTGTTAGGGGTGATGTCCTGTTGAGTTTTATTATAGGCTGAATTGAGCATAGAGGCATTTTCCAATAGACATTTACCAGATAATTACTGCCCCTGTATGGTACACTGCTCACTTCTCCCAAAGTCAGGGAAGATCTGTCCACCTGCACAGCAGCGCCCCTTCACAGAGCCTTGTGTTCTGGCTCCAGTATCTCGAGACTTTCTCAGCCTCAGCCACACATTGCGATGCTGGGAGTGAGGCCTGTTCCCCTCCGGCATCGCGTCAATTCCACTTGATGCATCACTCCAGGGCTAACCCATCTTGCTTGGACTTTAATTAAATAACCTTCAAGGATGAAGTACCACAGGGGGCAAGGTCGCAGGGATAGCTGCAATTATTTCCTGCAGCTATTGATTTTGCACTAATGATCTTAAATGATGCATGGCTCTGGATCTAGCAATCTTACTCAGAGTGGCAGGTGGGGACTTATGCTTTGGTTCCCACAAGGGACTAGCCCAATTTGAATAGATTTAAACTTGTTGATGCTGTTTTCTAAGTGTGAAGGAGGATCAAAATCTGGAATCTGGAGGTTATATGAATGTGAGAGAGGGTATAATATCAAGATGAGAGGCTTTGTAGCCAGAAAGAACTGAGTTCAAAGTACTGTTTTCCCATAATATCTTGTGGACCTTCAGCAAGGAGTTCAATGGCTCTGAGTTCTGATTTTCTCATCTGTAAAATAGAAATAACAGTGTGTATTCCATATTTTTCTTAAGCATAGGAGATGGCAATTTTAACTCATTAACCATTATGCTTCAATAATTGGTGCTTCCTTTTCTGCTTTTATTTAAGGCATTAGACACATATTTCCCTCTTAGGGGTATTTACCTTTTAATTCTTGAGGCACTACAAGCCCTTAAGTACCGAATAAATATATCTTAAGTTGAGGGAAAGCAAAGTTTTGCCACCCTACAACACGACTTTTTGATATTATTTTAAGCTGGCTACTTTTAACACATGAAAAACTCAAGAAGAGCCTTTGCCTCCTGATATGGTCACTGGCCTGCAGTGTCCACGGCGTTGTGGCTGAGACCAGACAAATTCACACGGACTACCGAGTCCTGTGGAGGAAAAGGGATGGCATGGCCACTCTCTCAAGAGAAGAGTGCCCTGACCTTGCCTTCACAGGCTTTTATTGCTTTTCTGGGCACATTACATTGAGGATGGTCCTCAGTTACTATGCACAAGTTCGCTTTAGGTGGTTACCTTTCACAGAAAACAAAGGAGAGGGTGTTGCTAATTACATCAAAAAGGAAGGATATTTGCAAATGCAAAGGGAAAAGTGGTTGAAGTTGTTACTCCTGTCTTTGGAAGGTTTAGCATAGATTTTAGGAAGTTATTTTAAAGTTACTGGGGGGGATGGTGGGGGTGGGGGAGGGAGGTGGGTTCAGCTGGGGTGGTGGGGAGGGAAGGGGAGAAAAGGCATACAACTGTAATTGAATAACAATAAAAATTGGGGGAAAAATGATTTAAAAACAAAACAAACAAACAAAAAAAGATACGCAGTAAATGTTTGCTGCCTCAATTCAGGGTGAGGGAGTTTTAGCAAAAGCAAGTCCTAGGTACAATGCAGGCCTGATTCCCCACGGGAGAACCTATCTGTGGGTGTGGGTCCTGTGTGCTGGACCTTACTTTCCACTGGCCTTTCCGAGTGGGACCTGGGCCCACGCCATGCAGAACGGTCTCCTATAGCCTCCCCCTGACCAGTCTAGAGAAATTCAGATAGAAAAAACAGCTTAAAGGAAGGGAGCCATCAGTTTAGCATAATGTAAACTAAATGTGGCAGAGAGGGAGGATCCTAGCAAAGCCTGTTTGTTGGACTCCCTCTATTCCCCACTGTTCCGGGGTGTCTGGCAAAAAGTTGTTAACCTTATTTGCTCTTTCTCATCTACCTGTGAATTACCTACCTTTCCTTTGAGTTCCCAGACCCCTGCCTCTTCCTCCTTAGCTCCAGAATGGCACATAAACCTCAACTGCCCAATTGTCCTTGGGTCTCATAATCTTTATTGCATAAGCAAAATTTATCTTTTTGGTTTTTTTCCATCTGGCAGTGATGTTGTTTTTTGGCACCCTTCTTAGAGTTTTTATTTTCTTTTGCCAAAAAACAAGCCCTAGCATGCAGACTTCTTTTCATTTAGGAGGATATTACTTGCAATCACTTTAGGGAGCTGGTAGGACACAAACAACAGAGTTGACGCAGTTATGGCTCAAGATACCTGACTAGATTTTTACGGTCTCCGAATCTGATCCATGATGCCTGGTTCCATTTGTAAGATGGTAATGGGAATTTTGTGGTTGTTGTTTTCTTGCTGGGGTTACTTGTTTTTGATAGGGAGCAAGCATCTAACATCATCCTCTTTTGCTCTGATCAATAACTTAATAAAAGCACACTCCTGTACTTCGTTCCAACAGATTTCTGTCAACTATTAATTCTTCCAGCCGTTGTCCTGAATGCTTTATATATGCCAGGTAGTGTTGTAGGGACCATGGTAGGAATTAAGCAGGTTCCACTTGTGCCCTGTGCCCTCAGTGAGCCAGTAAGTCCGGTGGGGAAGAGACAGATTAATAGGAAATGTTCGGGTGGTTGGTGACATGGGCTGTGAAAGAATCACAGAGAGAAGAAAGTGCAGAGAGTAAAGGTTTTATTTTTACTTTCCCAAGGGAGGGAAAGGGCTCGTTCGGAGGAATGCACCAGCACCAGCCCTGAGGGGTTGGGGCTGTGAGCTTTTATTAGGTGACGGGGGTGGTTGTAGAGCAGGATGTTTCAGCTGGTCTTGTGTGGGCCACAGTGTGTTTCGATGTCATCTTTGGGTGCTGGGTGCAGTAGTTGGCTGTGGCCTGGGGTGTCCTGTTTCCTGAGTTCCCCAGTCTCTGTGCCTTCAGGGCGCTTCCAGTAATTTTCTAGTCCTGAGGATAAAGGCTTATAAAAAAAATCAGGGTCAGTCATGCTTGATGGGGTCCAGCCAGCTCTGGGAAAGAGGGCCTGAAAACGTGACTTTTGAATGTGGACTGGAGAAGAACCACCTAAACCAGGATGGGATGGAGATGGGGGAGGTCAGGGAAAGCTTTCTTGAGAATTTGGTGCCTTTTTTTTTTAAGTAAAGGACCCTATAACTTTGAGGACAAGAATAGAAGACGTTCTGTGAACTTGGTATTTGATAGCCACCCTTTGCCAAAACACTGGAAAACCAGCTCAGGTAAGATGTGTTTTCCTTTTGAAATCTCTTTAGACCAAAATTACCCTTTCAAATTTAAGGTTGGATTATGGGTCCCTGCATAATGCAAAGGGTACCCCAAAGACATACCTGTACTCCCCAAATTTCACTAAATCATTGATTGCCCCTCCAGCATCAGAATGCTCTGGAAGGGATGGGAGGTTAAATTATTTCATAATTATTAGTCAATTTTCCTGGGGCGGGGGAGGGGCGAGGTGAAAAAAGGCTTTGATTTCTACTTTCAAATCTGTTCAAATCTTAGATCACTAAGGGGAAACAGGAGTGGGCTTCTTACTCAAGTCCTCGCCCCGGGCCACTGTAGGGCAAGTTGAAGATCCAAATGTCCCTGATAGGACGAAAACTTATCGGTGCCAGCTCTAGAAAGCAAAACGATGGAAAAATTATTTTTTCAAGCAGTGGAGGGACTCAAAATACACAGTGTTCTGCACAGTTATTATACAATATAAAACAATAACTAATATTTTGTACGCTGGTTTGCAATGTATGCAGAACTTTCACCTAAGTGACCATGTGCTAGTCACAGCTAACCTAGGAGCAAGCGTTTGCTGCGCCATTTCCAGACAAGGACACTGGAGTTTGTAGAAAATAATCAAGGAGCTCAATGCCACATGACGACTTTGTGGTTCGCATCCTGAATCTTGAACCCAGGTCCCTTTAAGTCCGTATTTCTCCACAGCCACTTATCCCTTTGGAGTAATCCATAAAAGAGCTCAACCCTAATGAAGATTTGATTACATGATTTTAATTTATCCCTGAAAGATACTCAAATACATTTTGGAAGATGAATGATTCTCTTTTTCTCAGGATTTCCATTGTGCACACATGGTCGCTGAGCTCATCTTCAGTATTTCTAAACAGCCCTTTGGAAGGCATAAGCTGTTTTCCTCTGTTACTTTAGCATATCTTGTCCCGGCACCAAGGCTCCTGCGCAGTTTGTGTATGTACATGTGGACACCGATGCTATTGTCTGGGCAGCAATAGGATTCTCAATGAGAGAGGAAATTAAAAAGCAACAGGTGATGAAAACAGAACGATTACATCTTCTCTGGGCATAAACACCAGCAACACTTGATAATCTTGCAAGACATTTAGTTCTGTCCAATAAATATTTGTGTCTGCTCAATGGAACCATTTTTCATTATTTCTGAAGTAGTCATGACCAGATTTTGCATGTAAGTAAATTTAATGCTTGTTAAGAAAATGAATTCAAACGCTCTGGGAGGGTTACACAAAACTCTCCTGACTGACTTTGTTTAGGCTTTTCTTAAAGCTATAGGACACTCTTTTGCCACTATCCTTTGAAAATATGGCCACTGCAATTCTTGAATCTGCCCGTTTCTTCCCTAAAGGAAATAACCACCTGGCTTCATGCAAAGGAGCCTTTAGACCCAGATTATGACTTGGTGTATTTATTTAAACACTGCAGAAACCACACTTATGGGAAGTCACCAGACTAATACCCGCACTCTCTAGTTCTCAAAAACAGTTCAGGTTCCGATGAAGCAACCTCCCTAGACTGGCAGGGAGTCTGGTCTCAGCACCAAACGTTGTCATAAAATTCAGATTTTTTTTTTCGTGCATGTCTTCTTATATCATATTTCTCCAATGGTTGTAATGAAGTCACATCTGTCTTTCTGTGGTGGAAGTTCACGAAACAGAAGCTCGCTGTAAGAGACCTACTGTGTTCCAAGTTCTTTCTGCATCCCATTTCATTTACTAGTCATAGCAATGTTGAAATGGAAGTTTAATTACTCCCATTTTAGAGATAAGGACACTGACATTCAGAGAGATTAGGTTATGTGACGAATGTCACCCAGCTAGAAATGGGGTTGGATTTGAGACTTCAGTCTTTCGGATACTTAAATCCTTGGCTCTTCCTAAAGTAGGAAGCAAATGTATAAAACCTGTGCTTGTGTTGGGCCTTATTCGGTGAATCATTCTGGCACATGTGTAATTCAGTGCAGTTAAGATGGGTAAGATTTGTGTGCTTATATCAGTTATGGTGTTAAACATAATCAGTTTAACTGGAATTGATTAGTTCGTTTAAGCAGCCAGGGAATTCAAGCCTTTTTCAGTAGAGAAAAAGAAAGAGGGGCATGAAAATCATTGATATGTGTAACTACAGTGTCAGTGTATTTCACTTATGTTTATTTTGAAAGACTTTCTGGACTTCCCTCTAAACTTAGAATAAAATCTGCCCTGGCTGGTGTGGCTGAGTGGATTGAGTGCCAGCCTGCGAACCAAAGGGTCGACAGTTTGATTCCCAGTCAGGGCACATGCCTGTGTTGTGGGTCAGGTCCCCAAAAGGGGCCATGTGAGAGGCAACCACACATTGATGTTTCTCCCCCTCTCTTTGTCTCCCTTCCCCTCTCTAAAAATAAATAAATAAAATCTTTAAAAAAAAGAATAAAATCTGAACTTCTTACTGATGCCCAGAAGATACCATGAGGCTTGGCTTCTGTACTCAGTTTCATTCTTGCTGCCTCATACTATCCTTCCTTGTACCCCAAGCTCACAGGCTGCTGGGCGTTTCTAGAAACATATGAGTAAGGAGCCTTCTTGACTGTCTGTATTTCTTCCTTTCTTCTTTGCATCTTCTGTTTTCCTCCCTCTTTCCCTCCCTCCCTCCTTCCCTTTTCCTTCCTCATCTACTTCAACAAATAAATACTTACTAAGAAATTTGTGTCTTATATAGAAATGCTAAAGATTGCAGCATGGACACAATGACAAATAGTGTGCTCATATATCTCACAATGCAGTGCAAAGAACAAGAATAGTTTTAGTATGTTTAGGAAACATCAAGAGGTCAGAGTTAGGAGCAAAGTGTGTGTGGTGTGTGTGTGTGAGAGAGAGAGAGAGAGAGAGAGAGAGAGAGGGAGAGAGAGAGAGAGGGAGAGGGGGAGAGAGAGAGAGAGAGGAAATGAAGTATCAAGGGAGCAAGGGGCCACCAGTGGTAAGGATTTTGAATTTTATTTTAAGTGACATGACATAGGGACTCAATGGATATTTTGAGCAGAAAGTGGACGTAAACTCTCTGGCTGTTGTGCAGGGAATAAAATGTAGGAATGTAAGAGCGGGTGCAAAAAGGCCAAATAAGACATTTACTGTTGTCCAGGCGGGAGGAGATAGTAGTGTGGTTTGATAGAGATGAAGGTGATGAGAAGTACTTCAATTTAGGAAATATTTTGAAGGTAGAACCGACAAGAAATTTCTTTGTTCTACCTTAAAAAATGATTCAAAGTGTTGGTACAGCAAGTGGGTGAACTGTAGAACTGTTTACCAGTACTGGAGAAGAAAAATACATGAGGAAGGGAATCAAGAATTTTTTTAAGTTGAAATTTTTATTAGATATCCAATTGCTAATGTCAGTATGCCATCTGAAGTTCAGGAGGGAATTGAGGGCTTCATTTATACATAGGAGTTGTCATAATAGATTTGAATTCCCGTCTTGAGGTCTTTTGCTCTGCCTAAAATGCTCCTATTCTGGATCTTGTCTATTTGACTTTTTTTATAAACCTTCAGGTCCTAGCTTAAATGCTACCTGTTAGTGAGGTCTTCCCTGACTACACCATCTAATGTGGCCACCTCTCTCTCGCACATAACCCTGTTTAGGTTTGTCTGTCTGTCTATCTGTCTATCATATTAATATGTTGTTGCAGCTCAATTATTATTGATTTCTTTTCAAAGAACCTACCGCACTTTCACTCCAAACCTACCACAACTTTTGATTGTTTTCATAATTTGCCTCTTGGTTTCTTATCTCTCCTCTCACTGTGATATAAGTTCTATAAAGTCACAGACCATGTCTGTCTTGCCTATTGGTGCATCCCCAGTGCCTGTATTAGTGGGTAAAATGCATGTGCAACAAACAAACATTTCTCATGCCAGTTGTGCTCACGTCCTGAGTCTATCCAGAAAGTCAAGTACTGCATGAGCGGCCGGAAACGTACCTGCTGCCAAGGTCAGGGGTGGCCCATTTACCCTAGGCTGGTGGTCTGGGGCAAGGACACCTTGGTGCAAATCCTCCCACTTCTCTTTAAAGCCAACCATAGCTACTCGTTTTCCTAGGCTTACTTCATGAACCTATAGTCTTGCCTGTGAGAGGGTTATATAAATACACAGTTACATATAATGTGGTAACACTAAAATGATAGCTTCTACTCAGTACTCTTTGAGGATGGAGGAGGGAACACACTTACCTCTGAGCAGGGGTGTCCACAGTGCTTCATAAGACAAGCGATCCTTTGGCTGAGCCTAGGATGTTGAGAAGCAGTAAATTAATGTGGTATTATACCATCCAAAGTGTGAGTTCTGTGCTGAAAAGATCTAAGTTCAAAGTCCAGATCTTCCTGTTATAATTTGTAGCCTCTTTCAGGATACTTGAATTTTTAAAGTCTCAGTTTTCTCATCTGTAACATAGGGGTAAATATATATACTGTTCAGGGATTGTATAAATATTAATATAACAGATATACAGGCTCTAACACTTTGTCTGGAGTACATGCTGTACATACAGTACCAATGTGTTTATAATCAATAGAAAAATGTGATGAAAATGGAAGAAATCGCAAAGGTGCAGAGGGAGAGGAAATCATACGATGTTTAGTAAGTGATCTGTGTTACTCATGTTTTATTTCTAGGTATAGAATTCTGAGAAAATATATTTAAGTTACTCTTTCATATGTCTTAATTATTTAGAAAATACTAAGTCTCTTCAGAGAGAGAGATGATTTGTACTTCTGCTTAATACATGGAAGTTTTATCTAATTTACTTTGGACTGGAAATAATATAACTTACTTCAAAGAGTTGTTTTATGGAGGTAGATGTTATATAAAAGTTGTGACATATGCTCAGCACATAGTACATGCTCACTGATGTAGTAACAATATAGCAGGAGTAGTAGTACTAGCACTGCATTGGAAATTTAATATCATTATTTGTACAGCAGGAAGTCTGTACAGATTCACTGTGGCAGAGGCTTCCAGTGCTTACCCAAATTTTGCTCCTGTTTCTTCTGTGCTCCTGGAGTTGTAGTACACATGTCCAACCCCTTGCAATTCAGCAGGACAAAGTGCTAGTTTTGGCCAGTAAACGATGCACAGGATCTATGTGTTTTACATTTACGCAAAAGTACAAAGAGCCAGCTGGTGACCCTTCAATTCTCTTTTCCTTTACTTTAGTGATTACTAAGTCCTTATTCTAGACAGAGTAAGTACACGATAATGGAATCTCCATCACCTTAGGTCTTGTGTGGAACATAACTGTGAGAAATGAATACATTCGTAATGTGATAAGCTAGTAAAAAATGTGGTGATGTTTGTCACTGCAGCATTATGTTATGCTGACTAATACACTTGTGTAATAGTTATTGCTAATCTTCATACAGGAACAGTTTTAATAATTTATTCTCCTAGAAGGCCTTTATGGTCAGTAATTCCCTGGTGAATAATATAAAAGTAAGTTAATAATTTTCTTCAAAAACATTAAAAATGTGTTTTGTTCTGTTAAGCCTAGAAGCATAAGACAGACCATATAATTTTAAAACCTGATAAGGAATTCAGGCCTTTTTAATAGATTATTTTAGATAAAATTCAACTTGGATTGTCTCTTCTCTTGTTTAAAAAGCCTGGGACTTTGAATTTAAAGGAATTTAATTTTTATTTGGGGCTTAGTCATTAGTGCAGAGATTTAGTTGGCATTTCTGAATGATCTCAAAAGAAAATGAACAACCTAGTAGAGATTGAATCAAAGTTACTTTTCCCCTTCACGTGCACTGATATATCCTGGGTAGCTATGATGTAGTGACTACCTGCTGCCCTGCCTCTGACACACTTGCTTCTGGCCCCTCATTTGTCACTACTGCTCTTAATGGGTGTCTTTAGATAAAAAGACAGAATTGCCTAGAGGTTGAAGCCTGGATCTTAGAGACAGACTGTCTAATTCAAACTCTATCTCTGCTGCTTATTAGCTGTCTGACCTTAGGCCATTGATTTAAAATCTCTGTTTTTCAGCTTCTTATTGGTAAATGGGTATAGTAATAGTCAGTATGCTGTAGACTTGTGTGAATTAAATGAGTTAAAACCTGGAAAGCACTTAGAAAATAACCAGGTATATGCATAGTAGCATTTCAGTAACTGTTACCTTTCTGTATTATTTATATCTCTCTGGGACCCAGTTTTATTATCTATAAAATAAAATGATTGGGCTAAATGATCCATTAAAGTCCTGTTATTTGAATTTTTTTCTTCCAAGAATGAAAGTTCCATGAGTTCAAGGCCTATGACTATATTTTGTCCAATTATATTTCAATAACCCATTGAATTGCAACACAAAAGATACTCCATAAATTTTATTAAATACATGTATCAATGGCTATAATAGCACTTACAGTGTAGTGAACATTTAAATGTGCCCCATACAGTTCTAGGTTCTATTATCTTAAATTCTCATAATGAACCAATGAAATAAGTACTATTATTAACCTCTTAATACTAGTGAAGAAATGATATAAAAAGATGTTAGATAACACTTTCAAGGTCATACAATTTAATGAGGGCAGAGTAGTGGAAAAATAGTACTTAGATTTAGACCTCTTTGACTTCTAAGTTCTTAAATAAAACTCTTTTTTTTCTTACATATTTTCATAAAGGTAATTGTAATGAAAAGTAGGTAAAGGAGTCAACTCTTGGAATAGCAATAGCATTGTCGTTATCCATAGCTCCACAAAACGGCAGTCATCTTTGTACTTGTCTGTGCCGCTCATTAAAGGAATTAATTTTTTTGAAAACTAGGACTGTGTTTTTTTTTAAGATTTTATTTCTTTGTTTTTAGAGAGCGGGAGGGAGAAAGAGAGGAAGAGAAACATCAATGTGTCGTTGCCTCTCGTGTGCCCCCTACTGGGGACCTGACTCACAGCCCAGGCATATGCCCTGACTGGGAATCAAACCAGCAACCCTTTGGTTCGCAGGCTGATGCTCAATCCACTGAGACACACCAGCTAGGGATAGGACTGTGTTTATCTCGTCTTACACAATGCCTGACACATAACAGGTACTTGGTATATGTTGATGGATACAGTAATGAGCAGTAATTAGAAACTTGGTAGTTGCTGAGAGAGGCTTTGATGGGCTATATTTCAAATGTTTTTTTAATATCAAATCACCAATGTCATGATTAGATTGGACTCTATACAAGTTGTCTTATATATTTTACTTTCTCAATCATCAGAAAAATATGTAAGGTGGAAGCTATTAACTTAATTTTAGAGAGGAGTGTCAACTCATCGAGAGAACAACTCACCCAAGAGCTCAACCATAATGCTCAAGTTTTGAATCCTAACTCCTAGTTTTTCTTACACATCAAGTTAGTATTCAGAGATTTTTTTAAAGGGAATATTCGGTGTAGCTTTGTGTTTTCTCCATAGTAACAACTCTCGTGAGGGTTGTATACTTCTCAGGGGAGGGAGGGTACAAAGAGTTGTGTTCCTGAGTATAAACATATTATTTTCATTTCCTCCATCTGTTGTTGAAAAAGTCTTAGATTAATCATTTTTGAAAGAAAAATAATCTTTGATTTGAAATGAGTACTCAGTTCAGTGCTTTAATTTACGAGCATCTTGGAGCCATTAGCTTTTCGTGGGAGGCAGAGTGTTTGTAGGTGTGTGGAGAGTTTTGGATGCCTTACAGAAAGCATCCAGGGTTACCTATGAGGTGGGGGAGGTGACAACCATGGACCATGTATCTGTGGCACTTTCCATATTTTTGCCCCAGCAGTTCAGCTCAGCATGGTGAGAGTTGACAGGAAGGAGTTTAATGTCTCTCTGTTATAGACAGGTTGTTCTAAATAGAATGGTTTGATCGTCTGATTAAAGGCAGGAGATGCAAGCCAGTCAAGGTGGTCAAAATGTTTGGTCCTATGGACATTCTCCTGTGAACTGCTGAACCATTTGGTAATAGAACAGAGTTCAGGATTAGAGAATAATAATGATGTCTGGTCAGTGGTAATGGAATCTCTCAACCATCTTCCAGGGAACTTGTTGTGATATATTAAAGCAGCACAATTGGAAGGTTCTACTTCAATGCTTCAGAAAATCATTATTGGAGTGTGAGCAATTTGACTTAACATCAAACAGAAGTGGCACATTAATGTGGAACCATTTTGCTGGCATTGAATGCATTTTGCCGGAAAAATTGGCAAACTGGTTTTGAAAAAAGATTCACAGACCTATGGATGAGTGATAAGAACAGACTTGCCTTTGTTTTTCTTTTCAAACAAAAAATTGAGTAATTAAGGGAGACTATAAATACCAGGTTGCATCTGAAAATAGGTTTGTTGTCCTGTTCTTTTCCTTACAATCTATGGAGAGGAGGTAACATTTCTACTCCTTGAGATGCTATGTTTTTAAACAAATCATAAGGCCAAGACTTAGTTTATATATAAAGTTGACAGATGCCAGCACCAAGTTCCATTGACTAGAAATCCGTGTAATGTATATTTCTGCAGGGATTTTTAGTTTCTTTAATCTTTCCATCCTCCCTGTAAAAGCATCAAACACTTTCCGAAAGCCGGTTACAAGTTCTTTAATGTGGTTTGAGCTACTTCAGACACAAGCATAAAGGGCCCCTCTTCACTCCCTATCTGGCTATTTAGGAGTAGAAATCTGTTACTCAGATTCTAGAAGTATGCATTTTGTTATATCAACCTCCTTGCGAATAGAGTTTGAGGCAGGATAGAAAGACATGAAATAAATCACAATAAAATATGAAAAAATCAGGGTGCAGAAATAGCAAAGGGAGATGCAAGAAAGGTTGGGAATTTTAGTTCTGTGCTATCAGCTTTTGAAAGATCATCAGAAATACAACTCAGCTGAAATTTTGCTGTGAGCTGCCTACACCCAAAGCAAAGTTAAATCTCCAACATGTATAAGACAAAAACAGAGCTCAGCTGAAGCAAAGAATGTTAAAATTACATCACCATTTCCAACGGTCAATGTAATAATTTATTGAGACAAGCATTATCACAGAATTCTATACCTATTAGCTAAAACACATTTTGGGAGCAGGGTATTCACATCCCAAAGCATCCCCCACAGTTCACCTAATGTTTCCAAAGAATAAATGTACCTCTATATGGGATGGTTCACTAGGCACCTGAACCAAGTCATCAATTTTCATTGTTCATAGTGGGAAGACCTCACCATATATGTCTCCCTGTGTGATGGGAAAAGGAGTAAAAAACATCTCTCCGTAGTACTCTTGTCATAACCATCTAACTTGACTCTTGTGATGAGGACACAAACAAATTGAGAATGTGAAAAGATCTGCTTTCCTAGCTGTAAGTATCCCTCTGCCACAGAGAAGACTTCCTATTTTGTTTTTATCCCACCCACAACAAATGCCCATGATTCCAAGGCTGTCTTCAGCAATAGTGTAATTCTCACTTGCTTTTTCCTTCCTTAGACTACGCACATCCCCTCTCTGTATGGCCAGTCCGTTGATGAAGCACACAGACTTATTCCATAAGGTAGCAGATTAGGTTGCAACATTTTTTTTTCTTAAACAATTATTTCAAGTGGGTCCAGCGGGATTTTTGGAACTGACATGGGAATGATCAGCGCCCAGGTAGCATTACTCAAGAAAGGTAGATACGTCTCAGAGCTTGGCGGGAGGGTGTTCTTGGGTTATAACCTAACAGCATGGCTGCTGTAGAAAATGGTGTCTGATGAGAATGGGTGATGTCAATTCTGAATGCTCCTTGAGCTTAGTCATGTTTCTTGGAGGTTATGTTAGTGATCTGACCTTATTTTCCCCAAATGGGCAATTACTTGCAGTCTGAAATTATGTAACTTTTTTCATGCTTCCATTCCCATAAAAAAGGCAGCAAATCGTCTTGTCGAGTTAATGGATCGAGGGGAGGGGGGGATGAGAAAATGAATGTAGCTAGGGGCACGCTTCATAGTTTTCCTGTCACTGTTGAAAAGTTCTCATGACTTTAATCAGATTTTTTTTTTTTTCATTTGGTAGGGATCATTTACAAGAGACACCAAATAAAATACATCCCCATTAGACGTCCCCTGGGGAGACGATTTTGGAAGTTGTAATTTTCCACTCTAAGTATGAACAGCTTCACCATGAAAAGACTTCCCATGGATAATGACAATAATGCCGTTTAATTTTTTAAGGCACCCAGCCCGAAGGTCTCCTGAATGGGAAACAGATGTGCCGTGCATCTTTACTTTTTCTCCAGCAGTACAGCCAATTTAGAGAGAGCTGGGGCATCGAACGGGCTGGAGAAAGACCCCTGTCTAACCTGAGCCACAATATCCCGCAGAGGAAGAATCGTGGCAGTAATGTTTACTGAACACTTTAGGAGACAAAAAGCATCTCCGTTGGCGCTTTTACTCAAAGCTCACATCGACAGTACGAATTTAGTGCTGTTGTTGCCTTCATTCTATAGTTGAGAAAAGTGGAATGTAGAGAGTTTAAGAGAATTGTTCAATGCTACATTAAGTACATATCAGAGAGTCCCATCCAGAGACCAAAGAACAGAGGGTATTAGTGGTTATGTCTTATTTACTCTTGGAAACTCTATGCCTGTTATAGGCTCTGACATCTAGTAGGTTCTCAGCATATGTTGGTTGAGTGAATAAAGATGAGTACTATTTGTATTTGTTACGTAGGGTATATAGCAAGTATGTTCAAAGATCCATTCACAGTAAGAGATAGAGAGGACAGGATTGAAATGGATTTGGGTATGACCATGAGTTAAGATGCCCTGCTACAATTCTGAGGGTGAGGAGGAAATTAAAATATTTCCTCACTCATTTCCAACTGTCTTTTTCAAAAGGAAATGTTAGCACCAAGACACTTTCTGAAACCTGGGCTTTATTCCAGCTTTTTTTTATAATAAAAACCAGGTGGCCCTTATCTGTATATTTCTCATATGTCCTTCTAGCCTTTTCTAGCTGTAAAGGCTGTGATCATGCAGCTAAATATTGTCTGCAATGATCCCAGCACCTGTGGCATCTCAATAAGCAAAGCTTGGTGCAGCACTTGGGGGAATAACGCGTCAAAGTCAACAAATTGTGCTGAAGGACAGATTCACTGCCTTTAATGGGAAGAAACCAGTCTTCCAGCAATCTGCCCAAGTCACATATTAGACTGAATTGTTTGGCTCTGAAGCACGAATTCTTATAATAACACCGAATATAACTCATTAACCGTCATGATGCAGCAGGGATTCAATCGGTAACTAATGTGCGCCGGGCACTGTGTTAGGCACTGTAGGTTTGATGATAAATGAGACGCACTCTTTGCTTTAAGAGGAACCTTGACACAGGAAGGTGAAACCAATAGTTAAAAATATACTATTTTTGCAAAACCATGAGGGTTGTGTTTGATTTGTTTACTCTGTAAGAACTTGGGATAGTTCCCGAGACAGAAGGATTCTTACATTTTGTTAAGCAGATTAAAACAATATTGAATGGTACATATAAAAGTAGAATATATTCAAGGCACGAAACTGCTAAACTGTTGTGAAAGGGAGAGCGAGACTGGGGGAGAACGTCATAGAGGCAGGAGGAGTCAGGATTGTGAACAGTAGGCCATGGGCTGGGGGAGCAATGGGATACAGGGACAGGGACTGGGAGAATGGAACTTTCCAGGCACAGGGAATAATGTGTGCAAATGCATGGAGCTGTGAAACAGGGTGATAGGTGCTGACAAGTGACTTACAGAAAATGAAGAAAAAAGATCTGAAAGCAATCGACATTGAAATGGGAGGAAAGGTGCCGTAAACAGAGCGCAGGAGACTAACTTACGCTGCCAAGTACTAGTGAACATGGCAGCTCCTTCGGCGTCAAAGGATCAGCTCCAGCTAATGTAAAACATGACCGTATGTCAAGGACTTCCAGAAGTGGCTGCCACCACCCCTTGAATTAGGAATTCAGAGACCTGGTATATCCATGGGGCAGAGGGAATCATGTTTTCCTGGTCTCAGGACCTGAAACATTTGCTTTCAGAAGTGGGAAGTGGACAAAGGACCACTGCTTAGAAGTTTCCTTTCCTCTTGGCTTTTGCAGAATTTTTCTCATCTGAGTACGTTTAGACTGAACAGGTTTGTAGCTCAGGGAACTTATATGAGTTATATTAGTGCTGCTTGTAGACTTTCTCCTTTCCTTGGGCCCTCTAGTGAAGCCCTAGACAAGTAATAGGTTCGTCTTCTTTGCTATGCAGAGACGTGAATGAAAACCACAAATCAGAAGTGACTTGGGTGTGTTGGAAAGAGTAAGGGCACTGACATAAGAAAACCTGCGGCCACATTCCTGTTTTCTAGTTTTTACCTAAGTGAATCTTTAATTTCTGAGTCTCCGTTTCCTCATGCATATCATAGATCTAACCAAATTTGTCAAAACTATTAAAAAGTTATTAATATGTAAACCAAAAGGTAAAAGTCAACATATAATACTACTACTAATAATGACCGTTTACTGAGCGCTCATTATGTCTCCACTCTGCTAGGTTTCCTTTATAGTCACAATTTCATTTAATCATTTTAATAACCCAGATAGACTGGTATTTCTTATTTTCTAATTTGAAAATAATGAAACTAAATTTCAAAGAGATAAACTCATAATATACACAGCTATAAATGCTAGCAATATTTGTACTTATTACTAAATCTTCATTTTTTAATTTTCTAATTTGTTTTTGCAGGGAAGGAATAACACACTTAGGAAAAAAATCCTAAAGTTGGAGGAATTTTGACTTGATTTACATTAGGCTCTGAAAATAGACATTGATAACTTCCTTAAATTCCTAGAGAAAGGCATGTAGTTGTGATGACAGTATTAGTAGAAGCCAACAGAGACTGAGAGCTTACTGTCTATATCATACAACGTGTTAAGTCATTTACATGGGTTATAACAGTAATTCCTCCTAATCATACTAAAATGTATATTTTATGCTTGGTATCATGCTGCTATATGAATAATATCTCCACCATTTTCACCACGAGAAAACTGAGGCTCAGAACAACAACAAAAAAGGTTCCCAATTTACCCAGCAGGAAGTGAAGGCACCAGAATTCCACACATCCTAACTCAGCCTAGTCAGTGTCATGTTGACCTGTGATTTTCAGTTGTGCGTTAATTACCACATGTTGTTGATGCAGCAACGTGGCATTTATTAAAATATCATATTTATCCTAGCCCGCTGTTCTTATGTATACTGCCATTCACTCCACAGGCATTATCAATCTCGGTTAAACCTTTGATGGTACTCTTCCTCACTGCTGCATGTGGGGGCGCTGGGGGCGGGTGGAGGAGAAGTAGAAACATGGGAATCTGGAAACAGGTGGTCTGCAACAGTCATTTCATAGCTCATTTCTGAACCACTTCATTCACCGAACGCTACGTCTATTACCAACAACAGTGGTGCCCTGCCTGCTGTGGCTTGGTTGGTTGGAGCACTGACCCATGCACCAAAATGTCACAGGTTTGATTCCTGGTCAGGGCACTACTTAGGTTGCAGGTTTGGTCTCCGGTTGAGGTGCGTAGGGGAGGCAACTGTTTGATGTTTCTTTCTCATGCTGATGTTTCTCTCCTCTCTTTCTCTCTCTCTCCCTAGCTCTCTCTCTCCTTCTTCCTTTCTTCCTAAAATCAATAAATGTACCCTCAGGCGAGGACTAATTAAAAAAAATAGGACAGTGCTCTCCAATATTGGCTTCAGCAATTATGTTTCTGCCCTATTCACATGTTTTATACTTCCATTATTCTCTTTCCTTACCTGATCCAAAAAAAGAAAACACCTTAACAAACCTGTCTTATGCTCCAATAAATATATTTCTATTTCCATTTCTAAAATTTTATTTACTTGCCTATTTCAACAACATATCTATAAACATGTAGATTTGTAGGACATGAAGAGATCTTCCCCTAATGTTCTTCCCTCTTGAACCTGAAATTCTATCATTCCTTTTTAGTAAAAAGGGGCTATTACCTTTTGGTTACTTTATTACCATGGTTATTTATTCAATTGATATTTACTGAGTGCCTACCATGTGTCAGACAGAGTAGTAGACAATAAGGTGAGAGGCTGAAAAATAAATTAATAAAATAATTTTGAATAAAGATAAATTCTATGAGGACCATAAAATGAAGTAAAGGGAGCAGAAGATGGTCTCAGGTAAGAGATGACATTTGGGCTGAGACCTGAATGGTAAAAAGCAATCAGCCTATAAAGATGGGGGATAGGATATTCCAAGTAGAAGTAGCAACAAATGCAAGACCCCCGAGGAGAAAACAACCTTAGGATGTCCCGAAAACTTAAGCAGATTAATGGAGCTTCAGTGTGGAGAGATGAGGACATCCTAATAGAATGGGAACCATCGAGGGAGGGGGGAACCAGGTTTAGTGGTGTTCCCTGAGCCGTGCTAAGTTCCTTGGACATTTTTCTGAGAGTATGCTAACTTTAATAAACATTACATACAAAAATGCAAACTGGAAACTGACAGAATTTTACTAACATCGTATAAAAATGGGGTTATCAAAATGTTTCTTAAATGGAAGTGGTGATCCAGTGACGGCATCCCAGTTGTATGGAGGCCCCAGAGATAGAAGGAAAAGTGAGGATGGAGTGGGAAAGGGGAGTGGGGTAGGCTACAAGGGGGGAAATACAACTTTTTTCCAGGCTCAGCCTTCATGGTCCCAACTAAGTGGATTCATTTTGTGGGAGCACTCATGAGTTGTGGCCATTAGTGCATACTTTTCCTCCTTTTGCAAATACTACACAGAAATTACTCTGGAGAACTATTTCGCTCTCACTCTCAGTCCAAGGACTATGGCTGGGGTTGACTCCACTCCATGTACCTGGGCACGTGGGGCGGGTGGAATTTGGGATTTTTGCCTGCCTAGTTATGATGTTCCATTGCTCTGGCCACAAAGTTTGGTTGAGGTTTGGGCATGTGCCTCGACTTGGGCTAATGAGTGCTATTTCAAGATTTCTGTTCAACTTTCTGAGAAAGAAACAAAGATAGACCCCAAAACAGGAGGCTCTAAGTCTGGAGTTACTGGTAACCATCTTGCTACCACATGCAGCCTAACAATGAGTTGAGAGGGTGGCGCGTAAAGCTGAGAGAGAGAAAAGGAGTCAGTTTTGATAACATGGCTTGAACTCTTAGGTCAAAGAGCCTTTAGTTCGGTCAGCCAGGTCCCAGGAGGAAGCAGAATTCCCTCTGGATGGTTCATGTGAAAATTTTTTGATGGAATAATTCTTTACAGAAGAGTGATTTAAAAAATAAGGGGATCAATAAAGAAGGGCGAGGCACTGAAAAATTAGGAACAATAAAAAGTTGTCACCATGTCTGGAGGTGAAGGGACAGAGGGAAGGAATAGTGTTATTCCAGCTCAGGAAAAGCTGAAAGACTGGAGAGTGCTTTGTGGGGGTATTTGTAGCAGAGAGACAGACTTCAGCCCTAAATGATAACGTGAGCAGAACAGAAATGCTCTGATGTTTTTCTCGCCCAGCCCTCCAGTCTCTGGCTAGTAACTCCTTTGCCATCACTGAACTGGAAGCAAGCTAGAAAGAGAATCGGTGAGGCAATTAACAGAAATAGCTTCCAGTATCAGGGAGAAAGCTGAAGAACGGAGGCTAATGCATAGAAAGCTGGACAAAAAGAATAATTTGCACAAAGTCAATCGAATATCAGGTAACTCTTCATATCTATGAGCTAAAACATCTATGCACACTCCCTTTTGAGGCAATTGGAAGTTGGTTCTCCATCTCTTGCAATTAAAATGATTCAAACTAGTACATTTTTTGGATCTTGAGAAATCGCACTAGCCTCTCCCACACAGAAATCTTTTATTGTACTGCAACTTGCTCTGCAGAGGGTCAGAGCGATCTTGGAACATCGAGTTATGCAATTAGTAAGTGAAACGTATGTACACACTGTTCCAGTTCTTTATGTGGAGACCAGCTGGGAAAGAGACCGCGAGTCAGTGATTCCTCCATGTCCATTAGACTGAAATATTAATAGAGTGGAGTAGTTTGAATATTTTCATGTCTAGTTTAATGTGGACGGGTAAATATTCATATGATGGCAATTTCTTTTCACACAGAGCTCAGTGGGAACACTCCTTCAAATTAAATGAGTCCAATGGGGCATTTAAAGTTGGAAAAAGAGGAATAGGAGTGTTTCTGCAAGACTTAGATGACTGATTGCATAAGCCTTAGGCCTCTGGACCCCAAAAACGTCTGTTCTGATTACTCAAAATGGAATTCTACACTACGATGTAGAGGTAATGAAAGATAGCAAGTTAATTTTAAACTTTATCAGTGGAAGGGAAGTCACAAAGTTCATCTTCTTCATTTTACAGGTAAGAAAAATGTGAGCCAGAGAGGTGAAGCGACCCACCGAATGTCAAGCCACTAGTTAGTGGCAAAGCTAGAAGTAGAGGCTGAACTTCCTAAACCTCAGTCTCATGCATTTCTTTCTACCTTGTGGTATGATATAGCTTAGAATACAAAAATAGCAGGTGGGTTTGAATTCTAGCTCCATAGCTTTGTTGCTGGATCTGTAAGCAAGGGGTTTACCTTCTCCAAATTGAAATATGTCTAGCACAGTATGTGCTTCCTACTGGTTTTCAATCAGTGTCACTTCTCTGGAGTGCAAGCCGTGATTCTATTGACAAATATTCACTTTCCTTTCCAAAAACTCTGTATAATCTCGCCGAACCTTGTCAGGCCTTTTTGTAATCACAGAATGATGTTCATCGGGGCGTTGTTGATACATCAAAGTATCGGATCTCAGAAGTCCCTCTCCCATGTAAATTGTCATCATGACTAGTATAGCACCTCTCTCTGCTGTCTGAAAAACCTCAGCACATGCAGGGTTCAGAAGCATGACACTGGCCACATCTGCTCATGGTGGAACTGTTGTGGTTAAGCTAACCAGACTCAGAGTGTTATGGCAACACTTAAAATGTTGTCCAGAGTTAACAAGCAGGCACTGATTTTTCTCTTTGATAATTAACTACAAACTGTCTTGGGTAATCCAGTCAAAAAGCTAACAGTTATCGAGGGCCTCCACTTAAAAAAATTTTTTTTATTTATTTGTTTTTAGAGAATAGGGAAGGGAGGGAGAAAGAGAGAGAGAGAGAAACAACGATGTGTGAGTAAATCGTCGAACGAGAACAACCTGGGACCTGGCCTGCAACCTGGGCATGTGGCCTGACCGGGAATCAAACTGGCAACCTTTCCATTTGCAGGATGATGCCCAATCCACTGAGCCACACCAGTCAGGGCTAGGGCCTCCACTTTTAAAAAGAGCTTGCAAAATGATTTGGTCTGGCCTTTCCCCCCTCTCCCCCTGTTTTACTCCAAAGAAACAATAAGGGCTTGACTGAATTGCCATTTTTAGTGGTTTGGTCTCTCCTGATGTGACAGTAACATTGGGCCAGCAGCTCAGGTTTGATTTACTCTGTAATGAGGCTTTAAGGGAGTGTTTTCTCCACTAATCTCTCTCTTACTCCCCTTGACTAGCAGCCACTGTGGCTTATAAATGTTGCCACTCTGTACCTCCCTGCAAGACGTGCTGATCAGTGTGAAATGTCAATGTCACTGTTATTTCTTTGAACTTGAGTTATTTTAGTCTTGTACCTCAAGCCCTAAATGAAGTTCCCAAACCATAAATAAATGTGGTAATTGGCTCAAACCACAGCGACACTGGCAAGTCTTTGATATATTGCAAAACAGTCACACGCTCCTCTGAGAATCAAAGTATTTCAGAGTTGGATGAGGCCTTAGAGGTCATTTGCTCCTACTTTTTATTCTACCCCCTGGTTATATTGTGACTAAGGTATCAAGGGTCATGCAGGCCTTTGATATTTAAAGAAAATTGGTTTGAACTGCCTTACCCCGGGTTCAGTGAAAGGAAAGCACTCTCCAAAATAGTTCTGCAAAGTCTCCACATCCTCCTATTCGCTCATTGCCCTTCTTCTCTGTGAACGGCCTGTCTTAATTACAATTTGTTTCTTTTCTCTCAGTCATTCACCAAGACATAGTATTCCGCTCTTTTCCTTTGATTTTCTCCAAACATTACTCGAAAAGGACGTTTGTGAATATACGAATCTTTACGGAAGACCACATGCAGCTTGTGTGACAACACAGCAAATGATATACAATCGAAGGGGCCGCCCCAACTTTAAAATTCCTTGTGCAAAGATGCCACTAGAAATTTGTCCTCAGCATTCCTGCTCAGCCTCTCATCCTTCTTCTTATTTTTTTAATCCTCACTCCAGAATATATTTATTGTTATTATTATTTTAAAGCATTTTATTGTATTTTTTCCATTATCGTTTATTCCCCTTATCCCCCGCTGCCCCCCCCCACACCTGCAATCACCACACTGTTGTCCACACTACTTTTTATTATTGATTTTTGGGAGGGAGGAAGGGAAAAAGAGAACATTGAGGTGAAAGTGAAACATCAATCAGTTGCTTCCTGTGTGCACCCCGACCAGGGATCAAACCTGCAACCTAGGTGTGTGCCCTGACCGGGAATCGAACCCACACCTTTTGGTGGACAGGACAGCATTTCAACCAAATGAGCCACCCTGCCAGGGCCTCTCATCCTACTTTAGAATACCTTAACTGTGCTTTGTATTTTATTGTACTCCATCATAAAAGTTTTTAACTTCTTTTTAATTAAAAGGATTTTTTTTTTATTGTTTTCAATTACCGTTGCCATCAGTATTATTTTGTATTAGTTTCAGGTGTGCAGCACAGTGGTTAGACAGCCATGTAGTTTACAAAGTGTTGCCCCTGATATTTCCAGCACCTACATGGTATCACACATCGTTACTACAATTTTATTGACTATACTTCCTGTGCTGTACTTTACATCCCCACGACTATTTTGTAGCTACCAATGTGCATTTCTCAATCCCTTCACCTTCTTCACTCAGCCTTCCAATCCCCCTTCCCCTCTGGCAGCCATCAGTCTGTTGTCAGTATCCATGAGTCTGTTTCTGTCTTGTTTGCTTGTTGATATTGTTCTTTCAGGGCGGCTAAATCTCCTCCAGCCTATCTCACGAAGGAAATCCACAAGGGAAACTTCATCTTCCGCTGATGACAAAATGTGTTGGGGTGTCTGGAGCCCGGGCAATGGGAGGTTACCAGGAAAAGCACAGTAACAAGTAACAGGAGTGTAGTTGCTCCACAATTCTAGGTCCTTGACTTCTCCGTTGATAAGAGTTTCTGGAGAAACAGTCATCCTCATCCTTAGGGACAGAGAGGGAGACACCCTTACAAAAGGAGATTGCCTTATTAATGTAAATTTATCTTACAGAAGGGTAACAAGTTCTACTGGGCTGTCAGAGCCTCTCCCATGTCTGCTAGTTCTTAAAAATAACCAGCTCGAGACCATCCTTCTGCCAAAGAGACGTATTTTGGAATTCAAATTCTGCTCACCTTCAACTATAAAACTGTTTAAGTTAGGCAGTGCAACGGAAAAACTTTGTAGGCTTCTCCTTAAGTTTTAATGAGGTGAGATATTAACCATTATAAGTTTGAAGATATTACTCAAGGACATACAAATTATTTTATTATTAAATACACACAACTGTTACTATGTTGGGACTCAAAGTTGGTTTAAGAGCAGTTGTAGGTTCACAGCAACATTAAGAGGAAGATGCAGAGACTGCCCATTTATCCCTGCCCCACACATGCGTAGCCTCCCTGGTTATCCATATCAACGTAAGAAACGTCCAAACCTGTGTACTTTTTATGAGGGTTTTCTGAGCCAAAATGACTACCATTGCCAGGAAGCAAAATCTCAAAGGATTGAGAAAATGATCCTGAAAAATGACAGTTTTGCTACTTAATGTACACATCAGAATCAAAGGGGAAGACACAAGGAGGCTACGTGAAGTCCGTTGGTGATAGATTAGGGTGATGGCAGAAAGCGAGGCGGGAAAATCTCTGATACTGCATGAAAAGTGAAACAGACAGACACACACTTCGTTTACCTTGGTGGGTAAAGCGTAGTTAACAATTAACATCCACAGCACATAGAGATGGTGTTCGGGGAACAAAAACAATCAGGGGTTCTGTGTTCTCTTGATCTGATGGGAGATTTTGCCCTGAGGGGTCTGGAGAAAGGGATTACTCTGACATTTCAAAGGTATGTTATTGTAGATGCGAAAAGACAGTACATAGGTTCAGTTAAGGTAAATATTGACCTCTGTCAATAATGATACTGGCCAAGAACGTGACTCGCTTTCAGCTGGGAAGTTTTTTCATTTCAAGACCATCCTGTGTGGTTACTTTCGGTCTCTGAGTTTATAAGGCCCACCATGCACACCTCTCCTGAGCTTCTCAAACTTAGTATGTGGCTCCTTTTTCATCCACATCCACGTGACCCACCAGAGTGGTACCTTTGTTACAGTCGATAACCCTACACTGACCCATCGTATTCAGCCAGAGTCCACACTTTCCCTGAGATCTCACTCTTAGTATAGTACATTCATTGTCCCAAAAGCTCTCTGTGCTCTGCCTATTCATCGCTCCCCCTAGCTCCTGGCAGCCACTGACCCTTTTACCATCCCCTTAGTTTTTCTTTTTCTGGAATGTTATGTAGTTGGAATCGTCATACAATATATAACCTTTTCTGATTGGCCTCTTTCAATTTGTAATATGCATGTAAACTTACTCCATGTCTTTTTATGGCTTAATAGTATCAAGGAGGAAGAAATCTTCCTCTACCCTCTAGGTTCTTCTGGCTGGTCTAAGAATTGAACTAACATGGGGCAGATCAACCGTGGAAAATAACCACATTTAATTACATGTGTACACATGGGGGTTCCATAAAAATAAGGGACCCAAGGGCGAGATGGGAATTGTAAATCAAGTTGCTATATCCATGTACAGATTTTTGTGTGGACATGAGTTTCAGCTCTGTTGGGTAAACACCAGGGAACGTGATTGCTGGTTTGCATAGTAAAAGTACGTTTAGTTTTATAAGAAGGCGCCAAACTGTCCTCCAATATGGGCGTGCCATTTTGCAGTGAATAGGATTTCCCACCAGCAATGAATTAGATTTCCTGTTGCTCCACATCTGTCTTTAGGTACGATTCTGGCCAGTCTTTTTTTTTTTTTTACTGGTATAAATGGATGTTTTTCCAGTTAGAACAGGATCCAAGACTGTGGCTTGATTAGAGAGAAATAAAAAAAAAATTAAAAGACACTCATTCTCTAAAATAAGCCAACGTGTTCTCAACCACTGGAGGAAAACGTGAGAAAGAATCATAGATCAGTCTGTTCATTATGACTATTGGGCTGAAGAGAGGATAGAAGTGTCTAAAACTTTGGACAGAATATTCACTTAATATTTGCTGTTAGAAAAAGGACAAATGATGTAACCCACTTTTGCTCCAGGGAATTAGGTATTATTTCTGAACATGTTTTCATAAAGAATAGCATACATATAGAAAAATGCACCGTTCAAATTTCAATGGATTTTATATAAACTTGAGGACTGGGTAGCCAGCACCTGATCAAGAAGCAGAATATTCCCAGTATCCCAGAAGCCCATAACACTTCTTTCCAGTACCTCTTCTCTCTGAGACTCACAGTATCCTGACTTCCGATACCCTGAGTTTGCCTGGGTACCAGCGTGTTCAACAGTCAGATAGGAGCAGTGTGTTTCAGTCCAGTTCTTCTCACTCAATATCATTATGCTTTAATTCATTTATAGTCCTTGCTTTTTAATATTCCTTGTGAGAATTTCTGCTAACCAGTATTGTTAGATAATAGTTTTTCAGTCACTTATTCACTCCATGTTTAGTTATTGAGAGGCATGTGTGTTAGAAGAGAATATGGCAAAGAAAGAAATCATGGTGTTTCCCTCTGGAAGGTTTCAGGTTACAAGATGGATAAATAGTTGTAAGTTAAAAAATCTAAAAATAATTTTAATATATTCAGTGTTAAAAAAGAAATGAATGGAGTAAAACATTTTTTGAAGTAGATTTTTACTTAAATATTGTGTTAAAGATTGAAAGCCTTATCTCAGGCAATACTTGCATAAATATCTTTATGCTTTCAAGGGATGAAAGCCAGATATATATTTTTTAAATTTTTATTGTTATTCAATTACAGTTGTATGCCTTTTCTCCCCATCCCTCCACCCCACCCCAGCCAAACCCACCTCCCTCCCCCACCTCCACCCTCCCCCTTGATTTTGTCCATGTGTCCTTTATAGTAGTTCCTGTAATCCCCTCTCCCCACTATCCCCTCCCTACTCCCCTCTGGCTATTGTTACGATGTTCTTAAGTTCAATGTCTCTGGTTATATTTTGTTTGCTTTTTTCTTTTGTTGATTATGTTCCACTTAAAGGCGAGATCATATGGTATTTGTCCCTCACCGTCTGGCTTATTTCACTTAGCATAATGCTCTCCAGTTCCATCCATACAGATATGTTTTCCATGTTTACTTTTTGAATGGCTCACAGAACGAAAGCTAATTATACTCCATGAGGCTTCCACTGAGTGACAGAATCTTCAGTGCTGGCCAGTAGATCAAGCCAGGGGCTCGACAGCCTCTCTGACTGAACTACAAAACGTTTGATAGAATTCCACATGACAAACTCTTCCATTTGTTTTATGTTACCAATAAATTTGGAGTTTTAAGAAATCAGATTTAAACCACCTTTTGTTTATTTATTTTTGTCCGTAAAGAGATTTCTTTACTTTCTTTAATTCCTTCTAAACTTTTTCTCCACATTCATATTGTCCCCACTTTGGCAATGGAAATTATCTTTTGACTAGAGCATTGAAGAGTAGTAATGACTCAATTAATCATTCAGGCCCACCCACATAGCAAGCACGTCTGTATATTAATTCTTCCAGATTTCATTTTACTATCTGGCCCTAATCCTTTCTTGAATCTGATTGCTAGCTTTATTTTTTAATATTTGAAAACAATTTCATTGTAAGACTATCTGACATAATTTTGCAAACAAGGCCATACATATGCACATACAACCATATGTATCATATGTATATTCTGCACATGTATAATAATTATATACATATAAAAATATCCTCACGTGCATAGTATTTTAATATCCAAAAAGCCACTGCCAACAAATAAGCGCTTATTAATTACACCTTGCATTTTTCATCCCATTAACTGTGAGGAAGCCAAGGTTAACTTGACCAGTTACGTGGCCAGTCGGTATCTGATCTTCTGTTTGAATTCAGGTTTTAAGGGAAATCGAGTGTCCATTCCAATACCGAAGAGACAAATTAGTGTAGATTTATCGTCTGCATCTTCCCTCCGGGGAGATTAGGCCTCGTGAGAGCGTGGCGCGCTGAGAGAACCAGCAGGAGCACAGAGGACATTGGGGGAAGGGAAAAAAGTAAGCGATTCCGCGTTTTCACTTCACCTAGATGCCACCTGTGCCGAAGGCCTGCCTGAGTCTAGGGCAACATCTCCCAAAATGTGTCATAGGGATGTGGAATTTTAATTGACCTGGAAAATAAAAGTGACACTAATACAAATGGAGATAGATGGCCAAAATATAATTTGACCGTCACTGAAATAATCAAAGTTAAGCAGACTCCTTTGCTCTAAAACCTTTCTGTCTTTAATACGATAGAACAGAGGGAGCATAACTGAATTGACCATAAAAACCTTTAGAAATTTTCCCGTGAAACATGTCACATAGTGTTTCACAGAACACACCTAAGACAACAATGCGTTAACAAATTATCCATGTATATTAGAAAAGTCAGCCTACATGAGTATTTACACCAGAAAAATTAAGGAAAATTCATTTATAATCTTATCCCAATGACAGAATTATACCACGTGACCAGGAAATTTTATTACTTAGTGTTCTAATTATAAAGACTCTGCTCGTATTCCCAGACAGAAAATCCACTCTGTAACCTTGACCTCCATCAGAACTGGGCACAGACTTTAACAAAGGGAAGCTATGCGGTGGACTGTTTTTCAGAGTCCCGGTCTCTCTGTGATTAATGCTCAACCAGAAATTGTTATTAGACTACATGCGTACATATTTAGGAAAGTAGAATAAAATCTATTATGAATAAAAACCAAAGATTTATTTTTGAAAAGTCTTTCAAGGTGGTCTTCTTCTTTATGAGCAAGTTCTAAAAATGGGCAACAGGGGTCTTGATCCATGAAGACACTTGACACTTTAGTTTAACCCAAGTCAGACCAAATGGGCCACTGGTCAGATTCTTTTTGACCCCCAATGATAAAATAGATAAAGTCACTCAGTAAAACCTATGCCCTGGGACCTACGCCCTGATCTCTCTCTTTGCTCACCAACTGCTGTTGAAGACACCTCACTCTTTGCGTTTCTGTGTGCGATGCAATAATTATGTTTCCATTATTCTTTTTTCCATCATGTTAGTTTCCCCGCAGGGAGGTAGAGACAACTTGTGTCTTAGGTAATTAATTTTTAGTATGCCAGCCTTTTAACAGCTTTTCTACAGTGAAGGTTATTTCTGTTTCTGGATCATTCCCTGGAGGACTTAATGTAGAAGCAATATGTAATTTGAGATTACAAACACTAGCAGAATGCTGTTTGTTCTCCACCCAGTACCCTGGTATTCCCTTTACCAGCTCTGTTACGGCGTCCATCTCCCAGAGCCTAGGGGGTTTTGACTGATGACTCATACCTGCACTCTTTCCCCCAAAAGTATCCTTTAGAGACTAAAGCTGCCTTTACCTATAGAGGCTTGGGGGTTTATGTATCACTCTATTCCTTTGCTTCAAGGACAGAAAACTTCTGATGCAAATCAGACGTCAGATCCCTGAGGGGTCATGTTGCATTTAAACCTCCTGTGAACCTTCATTCCTGCTCAGCCCCTTCAGCATTCCTCTCATGTTCCTCTGTCACTCTACCTGGTTTCTCCTTAGAACTTTCTCATCATAAATTATGTGCCCATACATGTCAACAACAGGCTCTGCTTATGGAGAACCTATCCTAGGAAGGATGCCAGATAGAAAACAGTCAGGAAAGGAGGAACAAAGACATGAAACCAGGAATAGTGGAAATCCAAAGCTCTGGTTTTTCAGCATGTCAGTTCTACAAACCTACAGGCATGTGTGGGATCAGTCAGATGCTTTAATGCCACTAGGAAACGCATCAGGTTGGAGACTAGACCAAACCATTAACTTTCAGCCTATGAGGGCAGTTGAGAGAACAATGTAGGAGTGGATAAAGAGAGTTTCATTTTAAATTAGGATGTTAGGGAATATTAACACTAAAAAATAATCATTGATAAAAATCACTCCTGTATTTGAGACTGACAAAGAATGGTGGATTCAAGAAAGTCTAGAAGAACTCATTTCAGAAAAGAGGAACGCTTCCTGGAAGAGAAAGGGGCCAGGGTTCTTTCCCGAGGGGAAGTACAAGGTGTAGGTGTGGGCAAGAGCATTTATCTTCTAGGGCATTTGCAGGGTTGAGGAAAGACAAATAACAAGGTCAAACTATCGGTCATGGTGGGGAAGGAAAGGGGATTTGAAGTTGCAAGTTTGGTAAAAGTCCAAGTAATACTTTTACCTTGGTAATTCACAACTCCACCAGACTCGTCTCAGTAAATAACAGCGAGGGCAAGGCCACGAAGGAGTCTCCACGGCCTCGAGCACTCTCGCTGCACTTGGAGCACAGCGGCCCCGCGGTTGGTTCTGAAGAGCAAAACAGGAAGCAACTGCCTCTTGGACCAAAGCAATAGCAATAAAAGAGCGTAGGCCCTCCTAAGAGGGAGCGCGGTCACACGCTGGTTGAAGGTTGGGCTGACCAAAATGCACTCAACCTCATTAAAGCTGGAGCTGAGCTGCAGCTCAACTTGACATTTCATCTCAGTTGCCAGACACAGAGCAGAGCTCACTGTATCCAGGAAAAAACAGGAGAACACGGTAGTATGCTTCAAATTCTACTATTTCTCTACATAAAAGACCTTATGTACAATTAAAATGTAAAATGTACAACAAATAATGGAAGTAGCGGGCAAACACTTTCAAATAATTACTTAAAACTGTTAAGGGTTTACAGCAAAGATTAAATGAGTAGGTGAGTGGCTGTGTACTCTCAACAAAGAAACTGGAATCTATTAAAAAAATAGGTCAATTAAAAGAATAAAAAATAAAAAAATATGCAGATAGTGAATATTTTACAAAAGAAGAAAAACTCAAAATTCTCTAAGTGGAACATTCAATATCTGAAATGAAAAAAGAAAGAAAAGCAAAGCAACAATGAAAACAATAAACAGTAACTGGACATAATGGAAAAATGCTTGCTGCAGAAGAAGGATCAATGGACTTGAGAACAAGTCAATAAGCATTAACTAAACAGAAGTTCATAGAGCAAAAAAAAATTAAAACACTGGCTAGATTATAAATGATAGTGGAACGATGTCAAGCAGTCTCATATATGGGTAATTAAAGTCTAAGATTATCACAAAGGTATGTGATAACCTTGCTGACAGGTTCAGATAAATGAATCTGTAAGACAGTCTAAGGAGGCTCTGTTTTAAAAGATCACCCATGAAGTGGGCAACCGGAAAGAATTAAAACCCTAGCTCCCCCTTGAGGAAAGAGGTTTGGAGTTTGTTTTAATACCTACATTGAAGTACCAAACCACATTTTTCAGTCTTCATCTGAGTAGTCTAGAAAATATTGATCCCTTTAGGGAAAGACAGAGATTTGAACATTCAGAGTTGGCATAAAGGAGATGTAGAAAAAGAAAATAAGTCAACTTTTTTAAAAAAGAAAATCAGAACAGTGTAGATTCATCACAACGTAGTGGCAACTCACTAGTATATGCTTCGGGAGATCTGTCTTCCTGTTCAGAGTTATGTCTTGACTGGCAGTGTGAGCTTAGGTTAGAGTGATTTTCCCTCCTTCAGGCCGTTTCCTCTTCTACAAGAGGAAGTGTTTGGGGATGACACTTGAGGGTACATGTATCACTAAGAGTCTATGAAATTAATGGCTTAATTCAAGGTCTATAAACTACAGCTGAAGGCAAATCTGGCCCACTCCCTACGTTTATAGATAAAATTTTGTCAGAACACAGGTGTGCTCGTTCATAAACATACTGTCTGTGACTGTTTTTGAGCTTCAATGTCAGAACTACAGACTTGCAACAAAGACAATATGGCCTGCAAAGTCTGAACTATTTACCATCTGCACCCTCACAGATCAAGTTTGTCAGCTCTCGGCATATCTGAATGGAAAGTGAACCTCTGAGAACCATCCCCAGTGTCCTCAGTCTGCATCTACTTGAATGGCTTTAGGGAGTCTCAGCTCTGCTTCAGTGATTCCCCTGCTGCTAAGAAGTACTGACTGCCCTTTCCAAGAATTTGATCACCAAATTCTCCCAAGAGAGGGTCGTGACACCAAATTGTAATTCGGAGCAACAAAAAGGGTTTTCAAGGGGAAAGTAATGCTTAACCCAGAAAAAATGAATTTCAAAATGGAGAAAGTGTATGCACAGTGCCATTTAGGGAAAGTATTTTATATAAAGAGATTTGATTATCATTAATATTATTGAAAAATATTCTGGTTCTCCTATTTCTAAACATACGGGAAGATTGAAAGTCCTATGGAAAATCCCCTGCAAGACTTCACACCAACTTGGAGGATCAGTTGGTGATGGATCCACTGTCAAGCTCCCTCGGATTTTTAGCAACATTTATTCCTTCACGACTATATGATTGAGAGCTCTGGCTTCTTTCATGTTGCTGGCCAGAGGATGCTCTCAGTTTTTAGAGGCCACCTTCAGTTCCTAGAACTCACGTGGCCCTCTATCTAGATCTTCTCACAATATGGAAGCTTCCTTCTTCACAGTAATCAAGGGAGAAAGAAAGCGAGTCTGCTACTCCAGGGGTGCCCAACCACAGGGCTACAGACGGGTACCAGTCGGTGGCCCGTTAGGAACCCTGCCACACAGCAGGAGGTGAGTGCTCAGCAGGGGAGTGGGCGAAGCTTTGCTGGCATTACTGCCTGAGCTCTGCCCCCTCTTTCCCTCCCCCACTCACCACCGTGCTCCCTTGGAAAAACTGTCTTTCTCAAAACTGGTCCTTGGGGAGAAAAAGACTGGGGACCACTATGCTACCGCATTTATGGTCTAATCCAGGGAGGAGGAGAAGAAGCCACTCACTCAGGGGACCCATGAATCTCAATATTCACAGAAGTCCTCATATAGGGTTAAGCAATAATGTCCTGAATGCAGAAAAACTTCAAGAGCATCCTTATTTGCTTGAGTCAACTTATTTTCTTTCAATTATTAAAATAATTTTGGTCACTCTAGATAACATCATAGTTACCGAGTGTCTTCATTTAACAAAGCTGCTGTTCACCAGTCAGCTGTCTTCTGTTCATTAGAAACATGACTAACAATTCTAGCCGCACTATTTAAAAAAAAATACAGCTTTAAATGCCCTAAATAAACTGAAATGCAAACAATGGGGGCAATGTAGTTATAAGGACATCTTCTTTACCCCTGAAGTCAGCAGCTGGCTAGGATTGGCAACAATAATGACCAAAGAATCAACACAGGTTTAACAATATCAAAATGAACTCTTTCCCCAACCCCACCTCACCCAGGGGAAGTTAGGCTCTTTCATGTGATCAAGGAAAGCATCCCAAGGAAACATAGGGGTGGTAAAATGGTTTGTTCACGTGGAAGGCTGCCCCTGAGTTTCCTACGTCCCATCTCCCTGCATCCTGCCATGGAAAATAGGGCCAGAAATAGAGTCGAAGTCCAGAGATCCTGTGTCATATTAAACCTCAGTTCAGTCCAGCATCTGGCTAGGTTAGCATGTGTTCTCACCTGTAACCTGTGGCTGTGCTCAGGTGTTTAGGCTCCTACTGGAGCCTGTGCATGGAGTCTGCACAGCCATTGGCCACACAGCTGCTGAAGCCACGTGGCTATGGAGAGACCATGTGTGAATGCAAGAGGCAGGTGCGGGTCATGAGCAAGAGAGAGAGCTTGTTTGTTCCCCTAGGATTATATTAGCTTGTGTTTGGGGTGGACCAGGTGCTTTTCTAGAAGAACCAAACAATTTCCTAGGTTTTCTTGGGCTTTTTGGTGAGTCTACCCTCTAGTTAGACTGACAAGCCTCTGTGGGCCAGCCCCTCCCCCTGCACTCCCCACCCCCAACAATGCAGTACTGGAGTGGGGGGTAGAGGAGTGTTAACCCCCGTGGGGGAGTAATGCTGTAATCCACTGGGTTGTGAAGCTGTAGCTTCCTGGTGAAGCCAAAAGGATCATGCTCCCAAGTTTATTAAGCTCAATGTCTAATTTCCTTTGCTCCCCTTTCCTTTATTAATAATTATCCAAGTACAGATAGTAACAATAACAACCCAGTTCTGATTAGCCATGTGTTTCTAAAGCGCCTTGAGATCTGGGTTTTGTAGTCTGGAAGGCATCCTTTATTAATTTTTCCCGTTCCATTTTGTTAATATAAACATAATCTGCCAGCTGTTGTTTTTAAATAGGAAACGTCAGATATTTCCATTATTGCAGATATTTATTTTGGACCATTTTATTCATGGCAAATAAACATTAAGGCTAACAGATAACCTTTATTGCTAATTATTTACTACTTAGTTTGTGCCTGCTGAGATATTTTTAGTGTTTTCTCTGAATGAGCTGATAGTGATGAGTTTTATAATACTTCCCCCTGCCATTGAAGTCATTTGCACTTATACATGTAAAATTATCAGTTTGTTATTAGATGTGCTTTAGAACTCCATCATATTGGTACTAGCTTTTCAGTAGTAATGAGACCCAGATTCCTTAACGCTAAAATCAATCTAAGCACAGCATACCTTCTTTTAAATGTATCTTATTTGTTTCTCATTTCTGAGGGAAAAAAAAGTAAACTTTTGGGAGAAAAAAATGTTCTTTGATTATTTTCATTAAATGAACCAGAAGTAGTATTCTTTCAAAGTTTGTAAAGATTTTACATGTACTGCTGGAATCTACCACAATATCCATTACTAAAGGATTGCTCAAGTCAGTTACAGTATGGCCGTATAATAAAATGTAACATTACACAAGTCCAATTTGCCATTTTGTAAACCAGAAGGGGTTGAATACCAGCAATTTCATGGGGTTCACCTAATATGACACTGCAGTTTAAAAGAAAAAGGATGCATATGTTTATGAAAAAGACAACCCCCAAATATGTTTAATTAAATACAAAAGCAAATTATAAGAGAATATGCAAGATATGATTCTGTTTATATTTTTATTTAGAAATAATATGCTTGCAAATATGTGGAAAGTTCTGGAATGATGGACAAACACTCGAAAGTGATTGAAAGTAGGAAACGGGGAACTAAATCCTGTAATTTTCTACTTACGTGTTCTTCTACTTTTTGATTCCTCAGTGTAAGCACAAATGAATGGCACAACATATTTTTAGAATTATACAACAATCAGTCTCTTTTTCCTCAGTGCCAATCAAATTGAGAACCATGGATGCCACCAGTTCGCAGTATTTACCAGTTTGTAACTAGATAGGTAGAGAAATTGAGAGAAGCATTTAGAAACTTCTGTAGCAATTTGGTGAGTAATTCTACTTTTATAGAATCTAATAGTACAAAGATGGGGCTTGCATTTCATGTGTCCTTTTTCATCTATTTTGCCTAATAATTGATTTTTATTGCACTTTACAAAAAGAAATCTCTGTCTGACTGTTTAAAAATTTTAAAAGAAAAAAAAAATGGTCCTTTATCACATGAGTTTGAGATAGTTTGAGAAACATGGGCTTATCTTTATTTTTCCAGAATCTAGGACAGGTTCTGGAACAAAAAGTTACTGAATAAATAAATGAATGCAGTTTTCGAGGCTGCAAGGTAACAGAAAGGATAATTTGGTGCTGCCTTTGATGAATGCTGGGGAAGGGGAGGGGTCATGGAAAACGCCCAGATTTACAAGGCGTTTCCATGAGCTTGTGGATTCCATTCCTTCAAAGGAAGCATGTTTACAGATGGTGACTTTGTTTTCGGACAGTTTGATGTTGAGGTTGTTTATGAGGCATCCAAATGGGGATGTCCAGGAAGCAGTTAAGTGTGTGGGTGCAGGGCGTGAAGTCCGGGCTGGAGGAGTAGATTTCAGAGTTGTAGTCATTAGAGTGAATTAGAACACTGGAGATGTAGCAGGGGGGAAGAAGAGGCTAAGGACAAACATTTAGGTGCCCACCACAGAGTGTGACACGTGGTTGACTATTAGTAGCTGTTTGTCAAATGAAGAGGTAGAGAGATATGAACCTCAGTCTATTTCATTCCACACCCACACTTTCCTTAATAACCCACCTTTGAAACTGCACAGCACTCTGAACAGACTGCTTGGGGCTGGGGTGGGGGGTGGGAATAAAAAACACAAAGGAAGACAGAAGGGGTCCAACTGTTTTGAACGCTGCTAAAAATCAAGTAAGATGGCAAGAGAAAAATGTCTACTGGATTTAGCAACATTAAGGTCATCGATGACCTTAGCAAATATTCTTTTGGGGGAGTAAAGGGAGTAGGAGCTGTTTCAGATTCATTGAAAAGTAAATGGATAGCATAAAAATGTAGACAGTATGTCCATCCTTTATCAAGAAGCTTAGCTGTAAAGATAAACAGAAATCTTGGAGTTATTGAGTTATTGTTGGTAAAGGCAATAGAGACTGATCCTCAAAATTAAAAAAAAAAACTTTATTATAATCTGACTTGTACTCTTTGTTTATTGTTTCATGAATAATACTAATAAAAATGATGCTAGTGAGAAATATCATGTAGTAAGTGATCATTATGTGCTAGATTTAGTACCTAAGTAAGTAGTTATTACACATTATTCCATGTGGTCTTTAATAACAAATTAATGAAATAGGTTTTATTCTCACTTTATGGAAGAGAAAATTTGCATTCAAGAAGATTAAATGATTTGTGTGGTATTATTAAGTATTTAATAGTGGAACCCAAAAGTAAACCCAGGATTGTCTTATTCCAGAACAAAACCCACGTTCTTAATTGATGTTATGTACCTTAATTTCCTAAATTTAAGAAAAAGATAAACACATTATTACAAAAATATATCCACTTTCAGTAGTACACATATATTTCACTTATTGGTTCCTCGAAGGCAGGAAACATAAATTCTAAAGAGTCATGGGTCCCAGAAAACCAACATTTTTCAGAAATAGGGGTCCAGGATCCCTAGTCTAACATTTTCAAATGTTGGCTGCACTTCCTGGAATAAGCCAACTTTCCACAGTAGACCTGAGTTACATCACTGTAACATTCGGATTTTAGGATAAATAGCTCTTGTTATCTTTTTCACCTCTGCTATTCTATCATTTCTTTTTATATACTTTTATTTCCATTTTAACATCAATATAGTAGAAGAATCTGAGAAGCCCCACCAAGAAGAAGCCTGTTCATGTGTATTTGACTAAGAGTTTACCAAATCAATTTGAGAATGAGACACTTTTCTGATATCACTCATTAACATCACAAAAAGAAATTGTTCCAAGGTCTGATGATGATAATCTAGTTGTCGTCCTTGGAACTCTCATTATTAACATCTTTTTAATTGTACTTACTAAGGCCAGTTTCTTGGGGACAAACTCTGAATGGGTAAAGTCGGATGGAGAGCAAGCTCAGGAAGACTCAGCTCACTTACGTGCAGCCTGGAACAGGATGGCCTGAGTAGCAGAGCAGTAGAGAGTACAATAGATGTCCCTTCTCCCCCTTCACCACCTTTGCCTGCTCAGGTTTTGAAATCTTAGCTGTTTAAAGCTTCTGTTGGTTCAATCTGAGACACACCTGTTTCAAGACCATCCTGATTTATTTTCTGTGAACTCCAGCAACTAAGGGTCAAGAGTACACTTAGGGCAGTTTGATGCCTGGGAAGGGAACTTTATTTCTGGAATGAGTGACAGAAATAAGCAGGGGACATTTCTACTTCACACAGCGATTGGGGACACTGATGTTTACAGTCTGAACCCTACTGGATAGCAGGAAGCTATAACCCACAGGACAAAAATAAAAGAAGACAGGAATAATGCCTGGTGATTAGCAAGTGATTTAGCAGGCCAAATAACAAACCAAAACCAGTGAGGGGGGAGTCCCAAAGCAAGGGGATTATCATCACAGGACTACACAATGTGTAAGGAATTAAAGATGGAAAATACCTCTGAAAACAGGCCAGATGTGTGCTGAAAACCGTAAGATTGGTTAGAAGCCTACAGAAGAATTATTTTGACACCTATATCTTCTTTTTCTCCCCAGAAAGAAACAGGAGACTGATTTCTTGGAGAGGGTGAGCCGAGAGGCTCTGATCTTGGAGATGTGGCAGCATAAATCCAAGTGATCCAGTGAAACAGGAGCCTGCTACCACCCTCCCCCTGCTAGGCTTCCCGGAAGCTGGCAGCCAGGCCTCATCCTTACAAGCAGACGGACAGATGCTTCATCTCCAGGTAAACTGACTAGCTCAAAAAAAATGTCTATAGAAATAGACAGTTAGGTGTCCTTTCCATGAAACAGTTCAACAAAAACCACCCTGTAGTGAAGGTCACTGTTTGTCAAGCACAGGCTACACACAAAAACATCACTAGTCGACTTTTTCAGTTTCGATCTTGAATAGGAACAAAGTGCTAAAGACCACCAGACATTTGAGAGTACCCTGTAGTGTTAAGGACAAAAAAACAAACAAATACCCCCCTCCAAAAAAATAACTCATAGGAAAGAGACAATGCCAAGATCAAGCACGGGAATGTGGAAAATTAACCCATTAGAAGCCCGTTTCTCTTTCCAAGTTCCTGAAGATGTGGTTGGTGCAGACTCAGTGCCTAGTGGAGTCCCTGCAGAGATGCCACAGTCCACGGAGTGGGAATTGTTATGGCAGGGAGGGACAAAGAAGACAAATCCCCTTCTACCAAAATAGTGTCTTTGGACCAATATCTCACTTCTGAAAAGCATGACAGTTTGTGCCACCAAACAATTTAAAAGTGAAGAGAGGATAACTTCTATTAAAAAAAAATCTTTAAGTCCCCAGCTTGGGTGCAAAAGATGGGTAGTTTCTAGAAAAATAACAGGAAACTATTGCATACTTCCTGCTACAGGTTAGATTCTTTAGGAAGCAGAGGTAGAGATGAAATTTAAAGTGCAAAGATTTATTGCTCTATAACATCTATGAAAAGAAAGGAGGAGGGAGCAGGATTGTGCAAAAGAAGACCTGATACAAGTCTCACAAAAATCTCTGCCAACCCATCAGGGAGCTCCAGGGCAAAGCTTTCTCAGTAGTGGGGTTTCTCTTGGGCAAAAATGGTTAGGTTATCTTTCCACCCATCGCCTTGCTAAGTCACTGACTGAGGCTACCCTGAGAAGAGTAGAATATAATCTCAGCTCAGTGAAAATAAACCTGAAGGTGCTACCAGTTGGAAGCTCTCCCCTAACCACACCCCTGGCAGGACAGGGACAAATCCTTCCTTGAAGGGGGACCTACATGGAGCATCTCCATAGCTGCCTCACTTTCTCAGAGGGTGACTGATTGAAGCTACTATTCCAGATAGAGTGTCTTCATTTGAGAAATTCAAAATAGCCATTGGTGTCTTGATATAGCTATTGACCTGATATTTTTCCTTTATCCTAATAAACTGAAAACCATGGCGTTATTCTGTGGTCATTGGACTACAAGGGCAGTATACCTTTGCTATAATGTGCCAGAATTATGTCACCTTTTTAGCTCTGTATCTCAGTGTAGTCTGCCGATGTGCTGAGTATCTCTCCAGCCCATAGGACATTATACAGATTGAATCCAATGATGACCTCATGTGGATAGGACCTAGAAAACAGAAAATGGCTGGTATTCTAGATATTTGGGGTGACATGTGATCATAATAAGGTTAGAGATAAAGCTCACTATAAATATGTGATACCTAAGGGACATGTTGGGACATCACCTGCAAAGTAGAGAATATTAGCTTGCCCTATACTAAGAAATATACTCAATAATTGGTGTGCTTTTGTGAATTTCGAGAGCGAAATGAACCACATTCTGGTATGCTGCTCTGATGACCTGAAATACTTCTGATCTGGGGATGGGAAACTAGAAGATAAAAAGATGTTCCTGTAGGAGAATGAGCAACCAGCACTACCACTTGGCTCTTAGGATGGAGAGACCCAGGAGTACTTAGAATTTGCAGGGGTGGTTGGAGATGTTATATGGTACCTGTGATGTGCTCTAGTAATGGATCCCCAGTGGAGGCCTTTGTGATTTTGGAGAAAACTACACTATCCTCTAAGTTTAATTCCCATCATTTAACAAAATAGCTTTTCTCTCCTATAAGAAACTAAGAGTAAACACTTAATTATGAAATACCAATGATCATAAAGCACAAGCTACTCATCATAAAACGTTTCCTATTTTATCCATTGATTCTTCAGATTTGTTTTGTCTAGCAACCTTTAATAATCATGTTAAAGTATGAATCCAAATCAAGACAGTATTGAAGACACAGGATTGCACATCTTTTCAATGGGCTACTTTTGGTTTGATGTATAATTAGAGTGTCATGAGGAGTTACCTGTGACCAGTTGTCTAAGGAGGAAAAAGTAATCAAGAGTTGTTTAGACAAATCTGTATAATAAATTGGCATCCAATGGAAGTTGACTGCTAATACACTTCAAGCTCAGTCTGGTACTGAAAAATGGTGCGGGGTGAAGATCTTCCCAGTGAGATAATGATTTGGATGGGATGGTCGAGGACTTGGAAGGAGCTGGAGTTCATAGCAAGGATAGCTGTGGAAGACTTATGTGGATGGATCTCTTGATGTGGGCCCAGCACTTGATAGTAGAGGGATGGGCAAAAGAGGTTAAATTTCCAGCCATCACTACCTAAAAGATAAATCCTAAGTAAGGCTATAAAGTATTAACAATAATGATAATAAGACAAATACTACAATAATTAATAAGTAATAATACAAGAGTAAACTATTCTGTGTACTCTACATGCAAACCTGCTTTTTCCCACCCCGTATTTGTTTCCCAAATGAATTTTTACTAAATGCCCTTCCTGTGACGAAAGCGATTAAAAAGAGGTAGACCATGGAACAGTGAATTTCCTCTTTCATCTCTCCAGAATTTTTGCTCAGTAGGCTTGTGAATTAAGTAGCCATGAAAACTACGTGTGGGCTTAATAATATGCACTTCCATTTACAAGGTTGATTTCTTTCTTGCTACTGTTCAACCGCAAGCAATAGCAACCAAACGTTGGCCCCCAAATGACATGACTTAATAGGAGAAAGAGGCCACACAGTGACGAGTTGATTGTGGCCAATCACCATTTATCAGGTAGGAAACAGTAATTTATCCTAACTTGAAAAGCATCTGAGTTGGTATTTGCTTCTTCTAGCCCATTATTCTTTTCTGCCTGAATGTCACCTAAAACTTATTGGATGCCTTATCATGTTATCTCATGCAAAGTGAGCTCGGTTTTCAGAGAAAGAATGAATCAAGGATATCTATGGGAATCATTCTTTTTTTTCCCTATCTGCATCCAGGGAGACAAAGTTGCAGAATGGTAGAATGTCAAGGGAAACTCATGTAAGCTCTAACTTGGAGGTCACGCCTTATAATGCTGGGATGCTCTGGTGTAGAAAATGCAGCACAGAGCCTGGTATGTGAACACGGATCATGGAACTGAAGAACAGAAATAGAGGTCATTTCATTAGTTATTATCCCTCATTAGCTACTAGTGACATATTAGCTTTTGGACTCTATGGCTCTGAGTCCCGTAAGTATGGACGTCTTGATGCTCAGAATAGGAATGCTTCCACCAGAGAGCCCAACACTGATCCAGAACACAGTTTTTATTCAAGTTGGAAGATTACCAAGCTTCTCTTGTCAGTGGGTGAATGGGGAATGCCAGAAGTTCTGAGGATTGACGTACCTACCCTATCAAGGGAGAATAAGATTGCTAGTACTCAATGGAAAATGGAGTAGTCTGGGGAAAAAAATCCAGTTGGCCCTTATTGGTGTTCCCTTATATTACCCCTTTCTGTATTAAAAGTTAATGTAAGACTGTAGCAAGTATATATAGGAAACACAAACAGACTCAGTTAGATTCCTCAAAAATAAAGTTGTGGTCCTTCAACCAGTTAATAGAATCTCCATGACTGCATTGTCTAAATAACAGTAAACTACATAAGGTGACCTGACTATTTCTACTCTACCAGCTGGTCTGATGAAATGGCATGTGTGGCTTTGCACATTAACAGGCCAAGCAGGCACTATCCATCTGTGGAATACACTTGTTCAAGGCAAATAGCTCTGTTAGAAAGCCTTGGCCATTCTTACTTAGTTCTTGGAAGCACTAATAGGGTCATTTCTCACCTGCCTATGTGACATGGTGTGCTCCAGAAAGAGAGAGAGGGGGGCAGGCTTTGACACCAGAGACATTCTCTCGCCCTTTCTTTTATATGGCTTGTCAAAAGGCTAAGTTGAAGTGAAAAATAGACCAGCCAGCAATGGGGTGAAAAATGAGCTCGGGGGTTACGAGTTTCAATCAACTCTGATGATGTCTGAGAGACATTTTCATTATGCGATAGTTGAATGGGAAAAAGTGGGCACCTTTTCCTTTAAAAAAAAAATAAATGGCTTGGAATTGTTTTTGCTTTTTTTTTTTTTTTCTATTCCTTGGCTACAGATGCAAGACTTTTTCGGTATTGGGCTTTACCTGTGAAACTCTTGGGATTATGGTACTCCAGGGAAATGGATCAGAGAGAAGTTCATTTCTTAGGCAGAGAGCTTCTGTACCGTGATATCTCCAGCAGAGCAGAGTCTTGGGTCTCCATAACGTCCTGTGTTAAGTATAGTGAGTACCCAGTTATAAATCAATCTGTAATTTCTACTGGATGCCAAGAAGGAATGAATTCCTCTCAAATAGCTCATACAAATACCTTTTCATTATTTCATTTTATCCACCTATCCATCCATTCATCTAGATAGCTATCTAGTCAGCCATTTATCTAGCCAGCCAGGAAGCCACCAAAATGAAATTCACTTGTTTATGGAGGAATTACAATGCATCCAGCATTATATAAACTTCTGTTGGAAATATGATAAACAGAATCAAAATAAAAAATATGAACTGTAAAAGAAAATAAATCCATCCACTTCAGCATTATCTTTGTGAAGGTGCTCAATGAGGAATTTAAGTAATAGAAAAAGAGTTTCTTATATAATTGCATGAAATTATATAAACTTTTTATGTAACTTTGTGGCAGTTTTGACCAAGTCTCAAAGAAAGTTAGCATTAGATCCAGGGCACCTGACCCTTGGAGAAGGCATCTGCTCTTTCTGAAATTATAATCCAACTGCGAAGGGAGAGCCAACATATGTGAGATGATTCAAAACAATGAAGTGACACAGTGTATATATATGTAATCAGGGTCACACACTGTATTACTTGTTTTGAAATATCTCATATATATGTAAGATAAATGAGAAATGGATGTGGTATGGTTTTGGAATAGTCCAGAAAGCTCCTAAGGAGGTATGAGTATGGACATATATAGTTTGAGCCACAGTGGTGAGTGGAATTTAGGTATCTGAGAGACAGAAGGAAGGTTGCTAGGCACAGCGTCCTGGTTACAATGAGTGTGGTGTTATATTCATGAACTATGGAAGGGTGGGGTTGGATGATTTGTCCTTTCTTGATGCATCAGAAGGTGAGAACTGGCAACAATGATAAAGTATTCAATCTATGATGAGAAAGTTCACAGCTCTAAGTCTTGGTTAATTATTTGGTGGGTTTGGGGAGACTTTTGGTGGGAGTATGGGGGCGCGAATTGATTTCTTTTGGTTTGAACCTCTTTACTTTTGTCCAGTTGCTTTCTTTTGGTTTGAAGCTTCCTGTTATTTCCCTGAGCTGTAGAAAATCAAGGCGTTTGCACTAATTCTCCTCCTGAGATCTTCCATGAAGAGAGCATGGTGGTGTCTCAGGGACGGGCAGGAAGAGACCACACTCTCCAACTGCAAAGCAGACTCAGTCCTCCAGGTCTTAGTGTACTGTTTCCTCCAGTGCAATTGGCTTGCTCTTTGCCACTCAGCTTTCTTCACTAGGTGTTGGCAAATCTTAACAGCCTTTACCCCTGTTGATCTGCATGGCAAACCTCTGCTAATTCCTAAACTGCAAATTAAATGCTTGAGGCTGAACAGAAATCAGATTAAAAACTTCACACTTCACAGAGACTAGCTCAGCAGGAGTAGTCAGTCTCTTTCAGCCATCCTGAAGGGGAGGAAATGGGCTGCTCTTTTCTGGAAGCCCATTAAAGGGGAAACTAGAAGAGCTGTGATATGATATTAAAGCTAATTTCCTGCACGCTGAGAGGTGCCTTGGACCCAATTAATAATAATAATAATAATAATATTATAATAATAATATCATATTGTCTTGTCGAAACATGCTTTATATCCACATTAATGATTATTTAACAAGAAGTGTTGGCAATAATCTCATTGACATCCATCAGAGCTTTATGAAATGGAATTAATATTACCATAGAATCATTTCCTAAGGGGGTTTAAGGCAGAAAGAGACTGTTTACGCCAGAGTGTAAATTGTGTTGAGATATAATTACTCATGATAAATTTCTGAGCTGTTCTTGTGATACAACTTGTTAGTAAAATCATCTCTCTTGGAAAATACAAAATAGGTTAGAATTGGCAACTGGAGAATCCAAAAAAATAACTTTTTTGAAATTTATTAATTCATTTGTTAAATTAAAAGGAGGCCCAAATGAATGTAGCTGTTTTTAATGAACTGTATATGGGGTCAGGAGCTCCTGTTCTCTATGTTCCCTGGACCAACCTAGCTGGAATGGCAATGATAAGACAAGATGTGGTGGCTAGCTAGAATGGGGTAATGTCGAGGAGGAAAAAGATAAGTGAAAAGAGCTGAGTAGTATTTTAGTAGGGACAATCAACAGGACTTGGTACATGTTGGTCAAAGGTTGTCAATGAAAGACAAGTAACACAAATTAATAATATAACTCAAGGAAATAAAAACAGAAAACAAGATTTTGTAAATAACCCTGAGTAATTCCAATTTAAGTTTCAGGCAGAGAAGGAGGGAATCGTCAAGGTATGGATAAATCTTTAGAGAAGTCACAGTAAATTGTGAAGTATGTATTGGCACAAAAATTAATGGGAAGAGATTGTTTTCAGTCGATGAGAATTCTCAACACTAATGCCTGTTGAGAAGAGGTCAAGATATGCCATTTTTAAGACTGTTCAGGAGATTCAGTAATGGAAAGGCTCCTGTTTCCTTGTTATGAACGGTTTCTTTGGGTTCTGGTCCTAAGAGTTACCAGAAACTTTGAGGAACAAATCCCTTCTGTGCAGAGGTCCAAGGTGTCCACTGATCTTCCACAGCTGGTCATCCTGGTAGGAGGTTCTGTTGAAAATACTGGATACCAGCCCTGATGTAATGGTTTGTCCTAGGCGCCTGGGGACTGCATAGGAAGTAGGAGAGATAAAGGTTCGTGGTAGTGAATAGGCGTTAGAATAGACCATGTTTGAGGAGTCCAGAGGACACGGGCTGAGGAGGAGCCACGGGCTTGGAATTTAATGGCAATTCAGAACAGAAGTTTAGTTTAGAATCAAAACTACCAGTAGGGCTTGAGGAATCACGCAGATGTCTAAAACATTGGTTTTTCATTTTATTTTACATCCTTTCCTTGGATCATCTCTCATCATCATCCATGGTTTTAATTACTGTTCATGGTTAAGGCCCCCAGACTTATTCTTCTCACCTGTATTTTGCCTTTGAGCTTCAAACTCATGTATTTAATTGCCTAGAGGACATATTTTCTTAAATGTCTCATAACTTCCAAAAATTCAACCTACAAAATTGAAGTTATATCTCTTCTTTTAAACCTACTTCTCATTCCTTGTATCTCCATTGATAGTATTTTAATTTGCCTATTTGGCCAGACAGGTAAACTAAAGGGTATGTGTCTTTCGCTTGTGTTACCTGCTTCTAGTTAGGGATGAAGCCTTGTTGATTTCGTTTGCTAAATTCTGCTCAACTCCATTCAGTTATTTTTAACTTCCTTGATGTTATTCCATTCTAGGCCACCATTACCTCTTGTGTGATATTTGTAACACCTGTTTACTTGTCTGCCTCTCACCAGACCTTTGACAATTCATATTGCCTAATATAGATGGGACGGTTAATTTAGCATGCCTAATTATTTTTGTCATTCTCCTTATGAAAGCTCTTCAAAGTCTTGCCAGTGTTCTTAAAATAAGGTCTGGCTTTATTAATCTAATTTTAAGACTTACGGTCTGGATTTTGCTCATCTCTACAGTATTTTCCACATTGTTCCTTTCCTTGCTTCTAACTCCAGCTTCATCAGTCTACTTTTATTTCCTCGGACAGACCATGTTCCTTCTAGGGTTGGGGCATTTGAATATAGTCTTCTCTTTGCCTGGTATTCATATCTATTCGTATATGAATAGTACTATTCATAGATATGAATAGTATTCATATCTATTTAAACCATACTTCTATCTTTTTTGTTGTTGCTGTCGTTAACTTCTATTTGTTCTTTATTTTGTAGCTCAGAAGTTACCGTATTTTGTCATGTATAATGTGCACTTTCTTGCCCACGTTTTTGAGGAAAAATAAGGATGCAATTTATACATGGGTAGTACTAATTCCATATCCATATAAATGTTTTTAATTCTTTTATTTATGCTCATCCATTAAAAGTGTAACTCTAGAAAGCAATAATGATATCTGTATGCAAAATAATACCCTGGAATATGATAATTGGTCTTGTTTTTAAATATAAATAAATACAAAGTTGAATTAAAAAATTAAAATGAAAGATTTTTTTTCCTGAAAGTGTGGGCCAAAAATATGGATGTGCATTATACACAGCAAAATATGGTAACTTCTTTTGATATGCTTTGTATTTTTTTTTTGATAGCCAGACTGCTGGCATACTGGGTGAAAGGAACTGCTACGAAAGTCCCTCCCTGATGTGGCAGAGAGGTGTGAGGGGAGGGAAGCATTCTTTAGGCTTATGGTTAGGTCTCAGTCTTTTAGTGAGTCTGTGCCTGTGGACTGTGAACTTCACACAAGTTTCTCAGTGATTTTCTCCTCACTTAGGTGGAACAGGGTGGCTAGAGCAGGCTGGGGTTGAGTCTCCTCTCCCCCACCCCCAGTAAATGAGGCTTGATCATAGTCCAGCCACTTCAGCTCTGGAGGACTAGTTTTTCCTCAGGATAGGTCTTATTAAAAATCGGTGCTCTGGTGTATGGCAAAATAGTTCCTTTTCTTCTTCTGGCAGAAGCACGGGGGTTTTTCTTACATATTTACTGTGAGAACCTGGTTGAGCTCCTGCAGGTAAATCTCAAAATATTGTGCAGGCCTCCCTGTGACTGAGTCCCTTGGAGTTTTAGTTGTCCTAGTTGCCCACATCGAGCTTCCCCCAATTTGTCAATCATAGGTCTAGTTTCCCATCCTGGCACTGCTTCCTGTCCCTGTTTTTCTTCTGAGTCTCTGCACTGGTAAGCCATGATTCTTTGTATTCACCTATCTCTCTCTCCAATCTTGGGGACAGTGATTTACCCTGTGTCCTCTTCTCTCTTACGGATCCAAAAGGAGTTGCTGATTTTCCAGTCTGTTCAACTATTTCTTGTTGTTGGGACAGAGTGGCAACTTCCAAGCTCTGTATATGCAGAATAGGAAATCAGAAGTTACTTATTCAGACAAGTATTCTTTGTTTCCCCCCAATTTTGATTTAGGTCCCTCATTATTTGTATTTCCACTGCACCCTAAACTTCCCTAAGAAGTTCCCCTCATATTGTATTATAAATAAACTTTAGTTCTCTTCCATAGGCTCTAAGAAAACATGAAGAATCCATATTCATTCATTGATGTAGTCTCAGTGTGTATCACAATAAGCAGAGTTCTCAATAAATAGTATGGAATAACTGAGTGACTGAAAGAGAGCAAACATTTTGTTGGACTTAGCAAAAGTTGGACAATAGTTTTATCCATATTTGGCATTCTATTGCAGGCATGCCATGCTTCATCAATACCACACTGAAGGTAGGCATTCTGGACTGAAGATGCCACCCTTCCATTCTGAATGCGGATAGATCCCTTGGATCCCTTTCAACATGCTGCTGCTAACAATTGCCAGGAGTTTGTGTGTGGATAACACTTATTTTTCTTCCATGCCCTGGACTGTACAGACTAAATAATGGATGATGTAATGTTCCAAAGCCTCCCCTAGGTTCATGCTTTTGGTGCTGCATTAACAACTAAATGCAACTTTATTTTTTTGGAAGTCTAAAAATGCTGCTTGAAAGCTATGTAATTCTAGATTCTAAAAAAAAAATAGAGCCAGAGACATGGAAATAAAGAACAAACTGACAGTGAGCAGAGGGGAGGGGGCAGAGATCACTGGAGAAAGAAGGGGAAGGGTCAAGTCAAGGAGCAAGTTGTAGAGGACCCATGGACCAGGACAGTGGGGTGGGGGAAGATTGAATGTGGGAGCGGGGTTTGGGCAGGGCAGGGGAGAATAATTGGGGGAAATGGGGATAATTGAACAACAATAAAAAAAATTAAAAACAGCAAAACAAAACAATTCTAAAAATGTCCAAAATTTTTCTAGTGAGGCTGGATGATAAACCTTGGTATCCATGCTTCATCTTAGTTGCTGAGACCGTATTGCACACACACACACACACAATAAATAAAAACAGCAGACAGGTCATTAAGAATATGCATTCATCAAATACATTCACGCCACAAGATTTAATGGTTATTTACTGTGTGCTCAGAACTGTGCTGTGGTTACTCTGGGGAAGGAAGCATTAGCGGAAAGTGCTGTGGGACCAAATGGGAAGAACAAACAAATGGTGACAGGGACAAGAAGAAAAGTGACACTGAAGATGTGATAGGGAGTTGCAGCTCCAAGAATATCTTAGTCCTTTTCTGCAGTCCTTCAAAGAATAGTTTCCTCCTGCTTCTTTCCTCCCACTTTTAAATGATGACTTCAAGTCTGATTTTACTGAGAAAAATAAAAGTATCTAGGGAAGAACTGCAGGAGTTCCCACTACTCTTGTATCTACCTACTGTTCCAACACACTATGATCCCCTTAGACCTGTCCAGTCTCCTTCCCTCCCATCGCCCCCAGCCATGCTCACTCCACTCCCATGACATTGGCCTCCTCCTTATCCCGCCAACCAGCAAGGCATATATATATATATTCCTGCTTCAGTGCCTTTGCACTTGCTCCTGAACTCTCTTTCCAGACACCTGAAGGACTTGCTCTCTCCCAGCGTAAGGTCACATCTCTAAAGACTGTCCTGGCCACCCTAGATAAAGCTGCATCCTCTCCCCACAGTTTTAATTCCCCTAACCCTGCTCTATTTTAGTCCGTAGCTCTTAACTTCATACAGTCTGCTTTCTCTATCCTGTTTGTTTTCTCTCTCCCTGCAACTGCACACCAAACTCTATGAGAACAGAAGCATTAACAGTCCTGCTTGCTGACATCTTCCCATTGCTTAGAATAAAGTTTTTCATGTATTAGATACTCAATAAACACTTTTCATAAAAGAATGGGTTGAAGAAGTGTGTATTACCAGATAAGTTGTTAAAAAATAATATTTACTGGAAAAATTAATACTAAGCAAAGAAATAAATTAATGTAGGATAATTTAATATAGTGGAGAAAAATATCAAAAGGTCGTAACACAACCTTTAAATGTAGGTTCTAAGCCTAATAGTCTTCATAGCTCTGCTGTCTGCCGTAGTGCCTGGTAAACAGTTGATAAGTACTGAACAAATGAATGAAAAATACTACCATTAAGTCCTTAAGTCTGTTCAAGTCCCTTAAGTCATATATGAATCAATTTAATGGTATGGGCGATATTTTCAATAATTTTTTTGTGAAAGAGGCATGCTACAGGACTTTCTGCAGAGTATGGTTCCCACTCTAAAGGAATACGTTTAAATAACTGTTGGCATAGACGACGAGAAGGGTACAGCTCTGAAATGTAGCAGCGTTTATCTCTAATTATGGCACAAAGATGAGACAGCTTCTATTTTGTGCATTTCATATTTTCTATCATTCTTATTTTTAAATCAGAGTAAAAAGTGTTATAAAATTACATTATGTAACAAAAAGAGGGATGGAAAGCACAGGAAAAAAGGCAACAACTAGTGGTCTGGTGTCTGAGCTGGTCTCTCCGCAGTAGTGCGGCTTTATGAACCGTTGGCTTGTTGGTGTTTATTTACCGTATTTTTTGGACTATATGACACACCAGACCATAAGATGCACCTAGGTTTTAGAGGAAGAAAATAGGAAAAAAATTCTGAAGCAAAAAATGGGGTCCTTCTCCTGCCTCCTGTGTCCCCACTCCACTGCTACCCCCTCCCGCACAGCAAGCCAGGTAAACTACATTTGTTCTATAAGACGCACCCCCATTTTCCTCCAAAATTTGGGGAGGAGTGCATCTTACCGTCTGAAAAATATGTGTATGTGGGGCCCAGAGGCCGAGCTGCCATCGGCAGTTTTCAGAATGTCACTGAAACTCCTGTCAAGTGATGGGATATTCGTTCATCTTCATCAGCTCTAAATTTGGAATCCCCATTCAGTTTAAAAATATTTATTGAGCTCTTAATATGTGCCAGGCACTCTGCCAGGCATTGGAGCCACAAAGGCAAACAAGACACAGTCTGTGACCTTGAGGCTTTCCATTCAGACAGGAGAGAGACATGTTAAGAAACTGAAAGCAAGACAAACACAAGCAAACAAACACATGCCACCAAGTTCAGTGCGATTATAATAATGAAATCTGTAGGAGGGCTGGTGTCGTGTCTGTCTTATCCACTTTGCATCCTTTGCGCCAAACACAGCGCCCAAAATGCAGAAGACAATCAACAGCCATTTGTTCCATTTTCAGTAATGAATGCAGGAGAAACTCTGGAAGTATCCTCAAGGTATTCGGTATCATGAACCAGAATGTCTTCTTCAAAGGAAACATGAGGTTCGAGCCTTTCTTATGGGCAAGTCCATGAATGTTAATACTCAGGTCTGGCTCCAATGGGCTGTTTTTTTACTTGAAAAAGAAAATCTTACCAAACACATGCCTCATTCAGGAGGAATGGGGGTTCTGTGAAGACTTGCACAGAGCCAGACACGGCCTTCCTTCCCGTCGTGTTCTGTTACTACATCATTGTACCAAGGGGATGGATGGATAAATGTACAGAAAACACAGCATGTAAGGGGAAAAGAGCATGGATTTCGAGTCAGAAGAACCTGAATTTTAACCCTAGCTCTTTAACATCCATCTGGACAATCCAGAGTAACTATAATAGCTTAATCTCTCTGAGCCTCAGTTTATTCATCATTTTTAAAAATTAAGGTGGTAGGTACATGTGTTAGGATTATTGTGGACATCAAATGAAATAATGTGTGGAAATTTCCATGAAAATTAGATATAATAAATATGGTGTATTAATTTGCTAGAGCTGCCATAAAAAAGAACCATAGTTTGAGTGGCTTAAATAACAGAAATTTATTTTCTCACAATTCTGGAGGCGAGAAGTCCAAGATCAAGGTACCGAGGGGTTGGTTTCTACTGAATCTTCCCTTCTGGGCTCTCAGACAGCCGTCTTCTCCTCCCTGGGTTTTCACATGGTCTTTCTTCTCTGTGTATCTGTGTTCTAATCATCTCTTCCTAATAGGACAACAGTCATATTGGATTAGGGCCCAAGCCAATGATCTGATCTTAACTTCATCATCTCTCTGAAGGCCCTAACTCCAATACAGTTTCTTTCTGAGGTACTGGAGGTTCGAGCTTCAACATGAACTTTGGGAGGGACACAATGCAGCCTGTAACACATGAATTTCCTTTCTTATTTTCTCCTCCCTGTTTTTCGGTAGACTTTTTTATATTCTTATTCATTGAAAGCTACTAGTAAATGAAAGATGGACCCCACTGCCATCACACAAATATAAAGGAAATGGGCATGGCTTAGCAGGATGAAGCTTCTTCTACAGGATTCATGTTCATTCCCAGATGTAACCTGGGTTTAATGTAGATACATTGTGACATTTTACACCTGGTAGGAAATGGGAAGCTTTATCAGCTCCTTAAAAATATTTCGTATGTTTATACACAGACTTTTAAGTGGAAAGAAGTTAGAGTTCATGGGCTAGTTTCAGCCCATTTGACTACTATTAAAATCTGATTCCCAATAACTTGCTATATAAACCAGAAACAGATGTAATAAAACTAAGTATATAAATGTTCCATGTTGTGGGACTCACTGATTTCCCTGGCGGAGCTCAGACAGGTGCGATATTACCAGCGTCGTTTTCTGTGCATCGTAGTAAAATTGATGTAAAGAGCAGCTCAATAGAAGAGGAGCAGTCTGCAGTGAAGAGTTTATAACACTTGTCATAATGGATCTTTCGGAAGAAAAAAATGTTTACAGTTCATTGCAGAATATAAAATGTCTGCTAAATCAGCAGTAAAAGTCGAAACTCAGATAAATTTGCAGCAACGGTAGCAACACAACACAGCATAACATAAATACACCCAGCAGGAGAGTTGGAGGGGGAAGAAAAAAGCAGCGACAACTTAGTTCTGAGCAGGATTTGATTTATGTCATAAATAAATATAAGGGTATTAGGAAGATTAGTGCATTAGAATGTTAACACAAATCAAGATGTCCTGTGGCAAGCGAGATTGCTTGCACAACAATAAACTCTTCCAATGCCAGGTAAGTTGCCGCAGCTTCTTACTGGACTTATTTCAAGCTGGGCTGCTTCTGTGTGCGGGGCAGCGATGTAATTATGGGTAGTGGTGCTAGGATGTCCAGCTGGAGCTCAACAGTGTGAACCATTGCCTGCCCGTTGACTCAGCTCTTTTTCGATAAGCACAGAATTGCTGGTTCTGAATTTTCAAAAGGAAAATAAAAAGGGGGCTATAAAACAAAAAAAGGTTAATGCTATTTTAGGAAGCAACTCTTCTTGGGTGGGAAGAAGGTAGGATGTGTATTAAAGAGCCCTGTTCCTGTCTAGAAGGTAACAGAAGAAGGCACTCCAACCATGTTTGTGCTCTGTGACTTATCTCCCTGTGATAGCTACATGGACCAGGAGCAACTGACACACCCACGTTGGACAAATAAGACTCTTTCTGCCAGAATTTGGAATTGCTTGCAAATGGGATAGTCTCTGTGACATTGAATCTATAACAGACACGCTCGCCTGTTACACTGTGCAGCCTGCAGCCCACCACTGGCCTGGAACAAGGGTGCATACTCTCCCTGCTTCCGACTGCAGCTCCCGACGATTCTTCCTCCTACTTCCTTACAAATTCCCACTGTCAGCCTAACGGTCCTCACCTTGTGTCGCTCCTTAATTCCTTGAAGATTTTAGCTCTTGGTTCGCTATTTCATTCGCCAATATTACCCCCACCATGACTGTTAGTCATCTTACTGCCCATTTAGATGAGAGTTCCATTATCTTGGACTTTCATTATTTTTCCCCCTGTCCTCCTCCCCTCTGTCAACTGTCAATTTGTTTTCTGTACATATGATTTTCTGTTTCATTTTGTTTGTTTTGCTTTTTAGATTCCACATACAAGGGAAATCCTATTGTTGTCACAAATGACAGGATTTTATTATTTGTTTTGGTGAGTAATATTTCATTGTGTGTGTATGTATTTGGCATTTGGTGTTATAAACCAGAATGTCTTCTTCAAAGTAAATATTAGGTTCTAGCCTTTCTTATGGACAATTCCACAAAGGTTAATATGTATGTACACACAGAATGGGTTTTTTATGTTAGGCTGTATAAATTCTTTATGTATTTTGGATACTTATGCCATTCAGATATATCATTTGCAAGTATCTTCGCTCATTCAGTAAGTTGTCTTTTCAACTTTTTGATGGTTTCCTTTGCTGTGCAAAATCTTTGTAGTTTGATGCAGTCCCATTTGTTTGTTTCTGCGTGCATTGCCTTTATTCAAGGAGACATCTGAAATAAATATTGCTAAGGCTGATGTCAGAGATTTTACCGCCTATGTTTACTTCTAGGAATTGTATGGTTTCAGGTCTTCCACTTGTCTAATCCATTTTTAATTTATTTTTGTATAACATGTAAGAAAATGATCTAGTTTCCTTTATTTGCATGTATCTGCCCAGTTTTCTAAATACTATTTACTGAGGAGACTGTCTTTTCTACAGCATATTCTTGCCTTCTTTGTAATAGATTAATTGCCCATGTAAATGTGGGTTTATTTCTGGGCTTTATTTTCTGTTTCACTGATTTTTGTGTTTGTTTTTACCATACTGTTCTTATTACTATGGCTTTACAGTATAGTTTTAAATTAGAGCATATAATACTTCCAACTTTGTTCTTTTCAAGATTTTTTTTTTTGGCTATTTAAGTTCATTTGTGGTTCCATATAAATTTTAGGATTGTTGTTCTAGTTCTGTGAATATATGACAAACACACAGTTATCTTGGACTTTTAATCCTTCTACTACATTAACCACTTATTAACAAAGTCATATTCCAGGTCTCAGTATGACCTCTAAATGCAGTCTTTGTGTATTTTAACTTTTAGGTATTGCACATTTAGACTGTCACGTGTCTCCTGAGTTGCTCCTTGGAGCACCTGAGCTAACATATTTTCCACTTTGTCAGGACCTTCAATCTTTTGATTTTATCTCCTTTTTAAATGGCCTTCATCTCCCTACCTTCTGTGTCCTCACTTTGATTCTTGAACAGTTTGGATCTCATAACCCATCACTGTAATAACTCCTTTGCATAGACTTTCAATTACCTTGCTCCTTTCTCACTTTGCTTGCTTACTTGCCAAAGTTCTAACTTTGATTATCTCTATCTCTCTTCTACATGTTGATTAACCTTCACAGCTGAACATGGCTGGAGAAAAACATACAACCACCCTGCTTTGTCTGTCTCTAAAACCTTGGCCACTACTCTCTGGTAGACTAACAATGCTAATGCTGTTCTATCCACTCATTCTGCCACACAGCTAGGTCATACCTTCTTTTCTTTCCTTAAATGTCCAGCATCTCCTCTTCTCTCTTCATTCCAAGATGTTTGCCTTGTGTTCTATTTCACTGGGAAAATAGAAACTAAAACAAATAAACAAAAAAACCCAACTTCCCCAAATTTCCACCCACCGACCTGCCTCTTTGCGCATGTATTCTTCCTTTCCTCCTGAAAATAATGGAGGAACTTTTTGCAAAACTCTCTGGAGTCAGTCAATTCAACTGATGCTTTAGTTCCATCCTTTCTTACCCATATAAGAACATTATTCCAGTTCTTCTTCTTCTCTCTTTCATTATTAGTTTTCCTTATCTACCAGATCATATCTCTCATCTTAAACAACAAAAACCTCTCTTTTGATGATGATCTCTCCAGTGAGAAGTTTATCTATTCCCTGCTGTCTCCAGTTTTTTCTCTTATTTCTCTTGATCCATCTGAAATCAGTCTTTCCACACCTCTCTCCAAAATGGCTATTGCAAACAGCATTGACCTTCTTGTAGCTACCCCGCAGTTCTTGTTCTGGTCATCTGGTTATCAGAATTTGATGCAGTTGATTGCTACATTCTTAATTTTTAAATCTCTTCCATGGGCTTACACAGCTTCGGAGATGTTTGATTCTCTCTTATTCCACTGGCATCTTGATCTCAGTGTCCTTTGCTAGTTCTCTTTTACCTTCCCAACAACTAATATTCTCAATTCATAGACATCTTCATCTATACTCACTGTCTCTGGATTTCGTTATTCTCCGTTATCTTTTGTTATCCCTCAGATCTATATTTCTATCTCAACCTTCTCTCCTGAAATTCAGATTCCTGTATCAAATTTTCTATTCATTTTCCCCACTTAGGTGCATAGAATGTGTCTCAAATTTAATATGCCCAACATCGAATTCCTGATATTTTCTGCCTATGCCCTCCAAAGCCATTGCTCCCATAGGAGGGTAACTCCATTCTTGCACTTGGTTGAAACCAAAACATTTATGGAATGAAAGCACCAATGGCTGATTAGTGGCCTCTTTGTAATTCTCAGGAACAACTGATGATTCAGAACTTGATAAACTCTTCCCCCACTACACTAACTAATGAATTTTGCAGGATATGACAGATTCAAGTTGAGTGGGATTCTGGCCAATGCTATTATGTACGGGACCAAGCACCTGTACCTCATTGTTGAAACTGTTTATCGAGTAGTGGCTAACCAATATTTATGTGACACAGCTGCACCATAAAATGGACACTAAGTGTCCAAACTGAAGGGACAACAGAGCTGATGCTTTCCCTGAACTGATACCAACATTTCTCACTCAGCTTCTTCTCTTATGAACTTGTGCCTGCCAAATGCAAAGTGGTTTGAGGATTTCAGAAACTGCTCACGTGAGCCACAAGATCTCTGCTATATCATTGTCATGAATTCTACATTGATTCCTATTCTGCATCCTTTCTTAACACTAAGCAAACATGTTGCTTTAGTGAACCATTGCATCCAATGAATTTGACTGTCAGTCTGAAACCAAGGCCAATGCCGCTGGTCAATTTTTATGAGTGTTGCAGTTTAGAATCACATTTGACTCATTTTTCTTTTCTCAGTCCACATTTTCAATCAGTCATTAAATTCTGGTGGTTCTATCTTCAAAATATATTTAGAATCTGAAAAATATCCACTCACCCACACTGTTCTAATCCTGATTCTAGAACAGGGTACTCACTCATAGATACCATAAGTCTTCTAACTGCTGTCTCTGTTCTTTCCTTGCCCATCATCTCCTCTCAAAACTGCAGGTAAAGTGTTCCATACAAGATGTGAGTCAGATCATGCTACTCCTCTGAGAAGCCTCCCAGTGATTTCCTATCTCTCTCGAAGCAAAAGTCAAGTACTTACAGTGACCAGTAAGGTCCTACTTGGCCTTGCAGTGGCTCTCTCAGATCTCTTTTCCTCTGCCTATAGATCTCTCTTTTCCAGTCATGCTGGCATCCTTATTGTTTCATGTAAATGTCCAGCATTCCTGCCTTAAAATCTTTGCACTCTCTGTAGTTCTTTCTGCTAGAAGGTTCTTTCTCAGAGTATCTGCTTGACTTGTCCACTCACCTCCTCTAGGTCCTTGCTCTCACATCATCTTCTCAATGAAGCGTTCTTTGACCATCCTATTTTAAATCAGAATCCCTCCCATTCTCTCCTTTATTTTCCTTTGTTCACCTAAATAACCTCTGGTATATTAAATAATTTATTTGTTTACTATCTGGCTCATTCTACTAAAATGTAAGCTCCAACAGAACATGGGTTTTTTTTTTTTTTGTCTGTTTTATTCTCTTCTGTATTTCAAGTACCTAGAATAAGCTTAAGACTTGTTAGGTGCTCAATAAATATTAATTGAATAAAGTAGGTCACGGGCTATTAAAAATACCTGATGTAGTGGATACTCTGGCATCCTTTTCTGGGCCAGTGTCCTCATCCCCCAGCTGCTGTGAGTACAACACACAGGTGATTCCTCCTCTGAAGAATTAATCTCTGCCTTCCAGATGGCATCGGGTTGACTATACCTGCCTCGGAGAGTCAGCCCAAAGTTAATATCTGGTCACACAGCAGTAAAAAGGGATGTCCCCTTGCCTCAAGGCAGGACTTTGTGGTTTGCTAATTGTCCAGACACTGAGATATGACTGAAAGTAGTCTTCAGATGAAAACATAACCTGGCTTAATATATTCTTCTTCTAATCTTGGTTTCTTCACTTTCTCCTCCGTTTCCTCGTTTAATCAAGTGCTTGAATAAGGAGCTCTGTGTCTAGGGAAGCCAACCTAAGATCTGTGAAAAGAGGATGAGGATTTATTTAAAAAACAAATTTATACACTTTCTCTTTGTTCTATTATTCTTCAAAAAAAACAGAGAAAGCAGTGAAATGGAGAAGGTTACTTCTATAGAACATTTCAATGATTGCCTATAGAAAGTGAGATATTATCACATTTTACACAAGCCCATGGTCTCTTGGCATGCCTGAAGGATAAAGTCTATTAAACTTCCAATGTAGTTCTCGCCTTTATTATTTGGGGATCAAGGGAAATTTAACTACTAGCTTCAGATGAGTTGTAAGATCTTGGACAATTTTGTTTTGTTTTGTTTGTTTTAGGATCTTTGAGCCACATATATGAAGTTTGGAATTAAAACAAAAATCCTTAGTTTGGGGGACTACAGTAAAAATCATGTAAGACTATGCAGGTAAAACTACATATAAGATAGTTCCTGAGATGTGATCTGTAAATCAGCATAGATTCCCACTGTAGGAGTAAGGGTGGAAGGAAGTAAGACCCTAAAGCAGATTGTTACAACTTTTGTTTTAATGTGTTTCTTTAAACTGGTGGCAGGTCGAGTTCCTCGGGAAGTAGACTATATATAAGACAGAGGTTAGCTTGTAATACGTTTATTAAGGAGTGTCTTTGGGATCAACACTCATGGAAGGGAAGAAAAAAGGATTGGGCAGAGGTAAAACTACACTGATATGTTGGAACAATGGCAGCCTTCACCAACCCAAAGGGAACTCTATTTGGCCAAGGTGGCCATACCTTTGTAGTCCCATATTGATGAGTCATTGGCATGACCCACCATGGGAATGGGTGTGACCTTGAACTAAGTAGCTCTTTGCAGGTGAGGCGTACCCTGGAGGTGCTGATGGTTGAGGGCTGGCTACTGACAACATTCCCAGGAGTTGGAGTAAAAAGTTGAAGGGGAATCCAGATAGTGCATAACATTGATCCCCATAAATCATAATATATTGGAGGAAAATGGAGACCTCTATTCTTCCATTCAATCACTCACTCAGTAAATATCTATTGAGCTCTTACTACATATATGGCACCGTGCTAGGTACTAGAGATAAAATGAGGAATAAGACTTGGTCTTTGGCCTTGAAGAGTTAATGATCAAACGTAGCAGAAGGCTTGTATGTGAACAAGGAACCCCTGGGAGTGCTAGTTCAGGAGAAAAGAGTGCCGTGGGGGCACAGAGGACAGAGCTGACAAGTCAGCATAGGGATCTGGGCAGCACTGCACCTTGGTTTCCACACTGGTTTATGTCTAAGTAGCTGAACTGTTTCTACAGGAATTGCATGCATAATATGTCACTCTCAGTAGGTGCCCACTGAAACATTTTAAGCTGTTGTTTAGAGCAAGACTTTGTCTCTAGACAAATGTGTGCCCCAAACTATTCATATAGCCTATGGCATATAGCAAATCAAATTTTTGTTCTAACATTACAAAGATTTAGGTGCATGTGTCAAGGGATGTGAAGATTTGAGCTGGGGAATTTTTAAATGACTGAATATAAGTACCCTTAGGGGGAAAAGGATTTATTTGGAGGAGAGGGGAGGAACCAGCACAAATTACTGTCAAACTGACTCAGTACGGTGACCACTACTCAACAAATGATGGTTATTCGGTAATAAAAATTACTGAGTTACTCAAAAATCAAATGTGTATTGAGGGCCTACAGTGATCAGGACTTACTGAAATTTTATATTTTCATGCTCATTAAAACATAAGTCAGGCTGCAGTGATGTGAGTTGTGAGACTCTGATTTGATTACTGTCTGAATAACATATTTTTAATCACTAATATCAGTGTATATTTCTGAACTTGTGGAGCTTCCCTAAAAATATAATGTGAAGAATATACCAGATGAAAATTTAAGTAAACATCAAAGCTAGAGTCTGATTTGGAAAGCAGCCACAGAAAGCAGATAGGGTTTCATAAAACAGGGGGTTTTGAACCACAGGGACCTCTCTGAGCCTTAATTTCCTCATCTCTTAGAAGGGAAAAATTCACCCCTGAAGCCCAATATTGTTTCAATAACACACGCATTAAGTGCTTGGCTCAGAGTAAGTAAAGTTTTTCCCCTGATCTCTGGGGGGATTCATTCCAAGACACCCCCCACCATGGATACCTGAAAGCGCAGGTAGTACTGAACCCTAAACCATGGATGTTGCCGAACCCTATAATACTGTATTTCTCCTATTCATGTGTGCCTATTATAAAGTTTAATTTATAAATGAAACACAGTGAGAGACTACCAATAATTAATAATAAAGTAGAACAATTATAGCAATATACTATAATGAAGGTTACGTAACTGTGGTCTTTCTCTCTGTCCCTGTCTCTCTCTCTCTCTGATAAGCAGTCTGATAACCGAGGTAGCTTAAGTGACTCCCTGGAGGGTAGTGTGTACATTGTGGATACGCTGGACAAGGGATGATTCACGTCCTGGGCAGGACAGAGCTGCACCGTCTGAGGTTTCATTATGCTACTCGGAACACAATTTAAAACTCCTCAGTTGCTTACTTCTGGAATTTTCAATTTAATATTTTTGGACCATGGTTGACCGTAAGAAACTGAAACCATGAAAATACAACCACAGATAAGGGGGCACTACTGGACGTGCAGATGTCAGTCTTTTTGCCTTTGCATCTCCTGGAAATACTTTCTAAGAAAATTATAATGAGAGGTTATAATATTTAATAGGGCCAGCTTCATCAGTGAATGAAAATAGCACTTTTATATCAGTGTTTGGAAAGGTTAACATCAATACTTACTGTAAATAATGACTGCACCACTAATGACCCATACTGTCGTTACATAAATGCATGAGGGTCAAAGTCCCGTGTGTACGCGGAAACCTTAGAGAGGCTTCGTAAAACATGAGAAAGACAATGAGCATTGCTGTGTGTAGACTTAAATTTTCATTCCAACGTCCCTGCCAACTAGCTGTGTGACGTTGTAGCAGGAATTACGTAACTCTCTGAGGCTCCATCATTCACATAAGTTGGCATTGAATATGCCAACTCCTCAGGGCTTTTTAAGGATTAAGTAAGATACTGTGCATGAAGTGCTGGATGTCGTCATAATGTTTGTGTCAGTCAGTAAATGGGCGTAGGATCTTGTGGAACCTCCAAGAGTTTCACAACTGTCCTCCCCTTTTGCTCCCCCTAGTCCATCCCTAAACTTTGTAGCTGTCTGGGTCCTTCTTACTTTATGTTATAAAAAATTTGAAAGTATTTTCTCCAATGGCACCAATCTCCTTCACCATTGGCTATAGTATTGGAAACTGCGGCAATGTAAATAGATCACCAGCATGTGACCACTGTGTAAAGTTCAAAGGACAGTTCTTGCGCCAAACTAGCTCGATCCCATAACATTTCACTCAGAGTCCTGCCTGCCCTTGTCAGCAGCAGAATCAGCAGCTGTAGGCGGCACTGTCGGTAAAGAGGCTTGATTAAATATAAATATGTCCATGGAGTCATATTTAAGGCAAACTTTTTAGGTCACTGCAGTTGGGAATAGACAACAATTTTGGATTTTGAGTATGAGATTGATTTCTGAATAAATGACGCTGAAAAATAGAGTACATGGCACCTATAGGTACCCTGAATCTAGCAACTAAGAAAAAAGATTGAGAACAGTTTTTAAAAACTTACCAAGTAAAATGTGCTGTAATATCTTTTGTTATCTTCTGTCATTAAAGAGAAATTCCAGCTAGGAAGATTATAAGTGAAATATGTATAATAACTTATACTAGTCGCACCGCTTGAAATAGAAGGTTTTTTTTTTTTAATTCTCTAACCATAGAGGAAAATTAATAATATAAATATAAGGCATGTTAAACTCATTGGAACTTATACTTGATATTTTCCATAGCATTTGGGCTTTAAAGATAATTTGAGGGGATTTCTGATTCTGGCCAAAACAAAGTATCCCATTCCCTCCAGATCCTCCCCCTTACAACTATAAAACCCTGGAAATAACACAACAAACAAGCACAGGAAGGTGGGAAGGTGGAAGAAGGTGTGTTGCCTAGAGATCTTAGGACTTGAGGAAAGGTAGTGTTGAGTTCTCTGTTTCCTCATTGGTCCCCACACATTCCAGACAGGGCACTATAGAAGCCTTCAACATAGAATAGCCAAGAGATCCTAGAAACCTCCTAGAAAGTCTATTATCCCTATTAAATGACTGGGGAAGCAATGGCCTAAAAGAACAAAAAATCTTGATGGCAATACCCACCCTACTTAAGACAAACACACACACCCCAAAAACTTCAGGACCACCCACCCAGCCAACCCTCAGAAGTAGACACTGGTGCTGTGATTCCCCTACCTCGTCTGGAGAGTACTGAGCAATGAGCTAATCGTCCACCCCAGCTCAATGCAAGCAGATGGCACTCAGATTGTCCAGGCAGCCAAGGCAGTGTATGTGGGTCTGAGCCTGGAGTTGGTCTTCTATCCCCGCCCAGACGGTGGGTGAAGTGTCCACAAGATCCACTGGCTAGCTGAGTCTCCACCCTACCTAGCAACAATGAGACTCCACCAAATGGGGAAAATCAGAGAAAACCAGCACCCCACTTTCCTTCATTTTGGTGTTAGTGGGACCCGGTGGGGAACTGAATCCCCTCAAACCCACATGGCATCAACAAGAACAGTCAAGGCAGTGTGAGGCAGGGCCTCTACTCCTGGCCACATGCAACTCCCCACCTATGTCGGCGGTGCAGTATGGAGCGGAGCCTCCACCCCTGTCTGCCCTCAATGAAACAAAATGAAGTGGTACCCAACAATTCAGACTCTTGATATCACATCCTTTATCACCTGCCTTTCTTTCCTGTTTCAATTCCTTACTCCTTTACAGATGTTTCCTTCAACTCCCAAATAAGATATTTGTGTTTAAATCTTTGCCTCAGGGTAAACTTCAAGATAAGACATCATTCAACCAATATTTACTGAGCAATTTCTGGTTCAGAGTATTGTCATAGGAGCTGCTGCATTCCTGAAAAACTGTATAAAGTAAATGGTCTCCACTGTCATTTTGGTGAAGGAAACAGATTCATCATGTTGACATAAATTAAAATTGTTTAAGTGTTATGAGAAGAAATGCAATGTCATAGGGACACATATTGCTAGTGAAATGTATCAAGCTCCTTGGATTCATCACAATGCCATTTCAGAATCCAGGTTTGAATCCAGCCTTATAAACAGTCCTTCTTCTTCATTACGTCTCTTTCTAAAAGGCCTGCCAAATAGTAGGTTAAAACAACACACATTTATTTATTTGCCAAATAAAACTTCATTAAGAATCGAATACAGGTCAGGCACTGTATTACACAATTGACATTAGACTGGTACCATGAAGTATTGAATTAAATAGAACATAACATTGGACAGAGAATGAAATGACTTAACTAGAAGGGAATGACAAGGGGGAAAACTCCTTGGCAGCTAGAGGAATAAGAGGTTTTCGAATCACATGCCCTTTCCCTGCCCACCTATCCTCATAAGAAGAAAAATATCAGGATGCAAAGATAGACTCTTCTTCCCTCAATTTTCAATAACACATTTACAAACTTTCACGTTTCATAGGGAAAAAATATGAAAGCTGTAAAAATGTACTTGGCAAGTACATTTCAATTTGTTTCTGTTCATTTTTCTTTATTTCATGTAAATAGTTCTTTTAAGTTAACAGGAGGGAAGTGTGACATATTCAATGGGGACTGCAGAAGCAGGGGCTGTACCTGGTTCAACGATTGAATCAAACCTCTATCCCATCGAGTCTTCACATATGCCCTGTTCCAACCTTCAAGCCTCAGCATCCTGATACTTCTGCAAGTGCTAAGTTAATTTAAGAATCATTGCACTGATCACCAAGGAGTTAAATCATTCCTTGAAGACTGAATTAGAATAGATCCCGATACTGGTTTTATTGAGACACTTAATTCTATTTAAAGGTAAAGAGAGACATAAGTGTGAGAGATGTATAGAAGACAGTAGTACCATTCAAAAGAGGCCTCCCTTTCTTAGTTTTGTCGTCTGTGAAAGGTCACCTTTGGTTTATTCCAGCATCAAATGAAGTCTTTGTTTAATATCTGACATTCTGTATTTTTCAGATACATCATCACAATGCCTAGATATATCAAAAGATATCATTGGTTTCCCCATACGATATTTCCAAATGCCTCGATATTTTCCTGTGTTTAACACATTTACCTCAATTACAATAAAGTCATTAATGGAAGAAAAGATAGTTTAAAGATAATTTTTCTTCACTGCTAAAAGTTGCTCGGTGCTGTAAGAGCAGGACCCCGTCTGTCTGGCTCGTCACTGAACGTCCACTTTTCAAAAAAGTGCTTTGCACAGAGTAAATACTGGTTGAACACAGTGGAATGCTGAGGAAGCTGCTTTTACACAATGCATTTCAAACTCCAGCATACTGAAAACTTTTGATTTCTCTCCATTCCCCTAGCCATTCTGATGCATTAAATTGGGGTGGGGGTCATAATTTTTATTTCTAACGGCTCCGAAGTGGTGGTCACTCTGCTGGTTTGGGCACTGCTCCTTGCATAACACTGTCCCCGTGATGTGGTCACTTATGGCCCAGCCAAAGAAACCAGTGGTAAGATTCCAGATCTGCACCTAAATTCTGTGGCCTCCACAGCCCGTTTGAGAGATTGCGTGTAGTAAATAGGAATTTCTGGTGTTCCCATGTAGAGATGAAATTATGTATGTGATCACTATCTGTTATGGTTCTACTTGGGCCAAGAAGAGTCTCAGGCAGCCTAAGGGATTTTGAAATTGCCTGGATACTGTTGCTCTGAATCTTACCTACCTACAGTGCACATTTCATCGTATATTCCTAATGGTAGAGTGGATTTCATCATGATTTTACGTTTCTTTGCACCAGTTGCTGTCTGTTTTGGTCGCAATCAAGCTATTGATGAACACTGTCTTCCTCCTAGGGCTTCCTAGCCACTAATTTGGTTTTGAGTTTGGAAGACAGTTGTTAAAGAACAGGTAGTTCATATTCAACTGCTTTTTTCCTTGACTCACTGATTGATTTCCAAAACCACATGTCAGTTCCAATCTACGAGTATGTCCAGTGTCTTACTGACACAACTATTGCTTCGTCTGCTGACTGTGACCTCGTATTGTAACTCTCAACTCCTAAGTCAAGGTCACAGAAATTTAAATTCAACTCCCTAATTTACTGAAATACTTCTGTGGTAACTGACATATTAGTAACTCTTTGGAACTGAATGAACTGTGAGTTATTTCTGCCCACCATCATGTTGAAAAGGAGGGTCTGCCTTAAGTTTTGAGGGAGATTAAACAGTTAGCAAGTGAAGGAAGTTGGGGAAAATAAGATAATACATTGTATGGCATATACAGAGAATAGTTGCCATTGCTATGGTTGTTGTTTCCATTCTTAGGAGGCAAAGATGGGCCACAGTTCTTGCACTTTGATTATTATAGAATCTCTTTGGTTCCTTACCATAAGTCTCCTTCTTCTGGAACTGGACTGTGAATGGTTGCCTGTTTCAGAAATCAGGGAGGCCAAAGGAATAAACCTTTGACTTCATGCTGACTTGGAGCTTTAGAGTTTGCCAGTCCTGCACACGGGTCCCATGATCATTGCCGTTCTTTCTGGTCATTGAGTGATTTTCCTGCCTTCACAGAGCATATTCCCTTCAAAACCTCTCCAAGATTCCAACTTTTTGTAGAAAAAAAGAAAATAAGAAAGGAAGGAAGGAGGGAAGGAAAAGAGGCAGGAAGGAAGGAAGGAAGGAAAGAAAGCAGGAAGGAAGGAAAGAAACGTCTTTAGCCTCTATCATATTTGGCAAATAGACAATTGAGGGAAGGAAAAGAGGCAGGAAGGAAGGAAGGAAGGAAAGAAAGCAGGAAGGAAGGAAAGAAACGTCTTTAGCCTCTATCATATTTGGCAAATAGACAATGGAGGGAAGGTAGATTTGGCATTTTTTCTCCAGGGTTGTAGTTTGCTTCTTGGTATCACACTGTGTTCTGGGAAACTACAACTTTCTTAACCCTTTGATGGGACTGAAGAAGTCCATTAGAAGTCTGTGCATTAGATTGCCATGAATCGCAAGTCCACCCCATTGAGAATTTACCATCACCCAGAGCTCTGAACTGAGAGGGTACCTCCTTACTCTCATTTGTACCTCATACTGGAAGTAATTGTCCATTTTCGTTATTTCCTCTCGTTCAGTTTGCTCCAAATTTTGAGATTCCTGGCTATCATAAATCGTTGGCTCTTTAAACAGTCTTCAAAATGTGGGATTTCCCTACATCAGTCTTCTCTTTACCTCCTACATTAATCTTCCCTATTTCTTTTTTGGACATTGATGAATTGTTGCCCCCTCTACCCCAGTTTCTTTAAATACACTTCTCTACCTTCTTATGCTAAATAGATCACCAGCTCCAACCATAGAACTTGAAACAAGTGACCCTGACTTCCTGGCAGTTTTGTATGAATAAACAGATTATATTTGTATTTCCCCATGTAATTCACTTTCTCTGAGAAAGGCTGTAGAAAGTAATGAAGCAGAAGGAGAGCAGTAACAACCATACTTGGTATCTGTAAAGAGTTAACCGGCATCATCACCAGTAAAAAGCCTTTAAACGTATTTTTCAGTATTTTAGCTCAGATGCATAAGTGTTCTCATTAAGCAAAAAATAGCCTGTGATGCAGAAGAACAAAAGGCCTGGTTTAAAAAGCACTAGAGAATGCTACATGTCACACAGACACTCAAAACGCATTTATTCAATTGCATAACACAGCAAGTGATTCAAAACCCCTAGAAAAGTATCTGAAGATCCAGCTCAATGTTTCTCTTCAAACGTTGCCACCCATCTGTGCACAGAGGATAGAGGGGGGCTCAGATATCTTCATTTCTTCACCCGCTGCACAGAGCAAGAACAGAGACACCTTTGACAATCCAGTACGGAGTCACTGTCAGCCACGGCAGTTATGTCAAGTGCTGTGTCAAGACTGAGACAAGGGGGTGTCACGAGAATGCCCTTGGGAGTGGCCTGAACTCCCAAAACCACAAGTCTGGACACTTGGATAAGGAGGTAAGGACTCCATCTGGACACCAATGTGAGTGGGACCTCCACCCCTTGTGGACTGTAAGAAGCCAGAGCTCCGACCACCCAACCCTTGAGCCTGGCTGTACCAAAGGTCGCATGCAAAGCCCTGTGGACTTCCGCTCCACTGCACATGTGCTGCCACTGCAGCTGCCTGGCTTGAGACCAACCCCACCGCTCCACCTGCAGACGCAACCAGTGACCATGACTTTCCCGCAGACGTTGTCTCTGCTCACTTCTATCACATAAGCCCCTGCTCTCTGTGTGTAGCCTGTGTGTGCCTCTGTTGGCTTCTTGGGAAGGTCTCCCCTAATAACTCTGGCACTGTGGAAAGCCACAAACGTGTGTGAGTGATTCTTTTCAAGGATGCTCCCTTGCTTGTGACACACTTGCTCTCTATAAGCAAGGGCTTGCAACACACTTGCTCTCTACACTCAAATGCCTAAGTGTTCTCCTTTGTCTAATATAGTTGTGTGGTAATTGGGGGAATAATACAAAGGAAATTGCTCCCTGAGGCAAGGGGATGTGCTGTATTAAACTCTATGGCCCCAGCTCCCAGCACTGTGTCTGCTTTGTAGTGGGTACGTGATTGGGTTCTCACTAGGCAAGAGGGATACTGGAGGAGAAACAAAGCAAAGCTGCGGAGGAACTCTGCCAATCACACCCTCTCCATTCAAATATTCATGAACTGATGAGGTGGAGAAATTGTTCTGTTCCATTACTAAGTCTATCCTTGTTCCCTCTTCACACATGTAAGCAGCAAGCACTTACTGTCAGATTGTGACCCTGGGGAAGTCATTCATTTCCACTTGAACCAGCTGTTTCAAATAACGTGTGCATGTTGCATTTACCAAAGGAAAATTATACCTTTTTTCTCTTGGATTTACAGAGGGAGTCTTATTTGGAAAATATCTGATACTTGTATCTTTTAGCTGCTGTGATAGATTTCACAGCAAGCTTCTCAGTATGAAAGAGGAACCCCTGCACACTCTTAACCTTTTTCCAGGTTTCATGCGGTTCAGTTGAAGGGGAGCATGAAGGGAGGAGGAAGGAGAGCAGCGTTGTCCCAGAACCAGAACTCGGGAGGAACCACTTCTGAGCACATCGGTTGGAGAGCAGCCTGTAGGAGGAAAAGCAGCACAGGGAGGGAGCAGTCAGAGCAGGGTTCAAATGTCAGATTCCAAATTTTAAGTTATTGGTCCTTTCCAGTCATCCTCCGTGAGAATAAATGGGAATAAGATACACCTCTACAGGGTGAGTGTCATAGAAAGTTTCTAATATGTAAGAAGGGCTGAAGAATTATAGCCACGGCTTTAATCACCCAGAAAAGAAAATCCTGTCCTTGTTAAGAGGAGACAGTAAAACTTGCACATCACAAGGGACATCATTAGGGAGGGAACACTCCAGACTGGTTTTCCAGTGGAGGTGACAGCAGTGCTCCACACTCCATATTCTCTTGCCAGATCCAGCTTGAAATAAATAATTCACATTTCTAGGGAGAAGTTCTCTATTGTACCTAGAAATATTCCAGCGTATAGGAGATGGTTCAATAAGCATGTGTTCGGTAATGAAATGCGTAGATTAGGAATAAAGACTGAGATGATAATAAGCACCAGGGCAATACTCATTCAGTAAGAGCTGCCTAGATGCAGAGCTGCCGGCACTGTAGAATACAAGAATGCACAAAGAAGACGCTGCCTTTGCCCTCCAGTGGGACTCGGTACTCGGGGCGTATAGGACATGTTCCAGAAGGAGTGAGTCATCTTGTGACCGGAGCATCAGCCTGGCGAGACTTGAGGTTTCATGTTAAATATGTTTGGAAATGGGGAATGATACGATATAATAAATGACTTTGAATTCTCAGAAACCACCAAGAATGTTTGAGACAAAGGCAGGGCTGATCAGATGGCAACACTAGAAGGATGTTAAAATAGTCTGGTTTGCTAGTTTTCTAACTGCAGCCTATGGGATACAAAGAAATGAGTGGCAGGGCTCTGATCCATATCCGTGCTTTGGCCAGAGTCAGTCTACTTTAAAATGGGTTATATATTTAAAAAGAAGGTGTCTTGGAAGGAAGAGGGAAGATGACAAGCCTCGGACCTGACATGTCAGGGGGGAAAAATCAGTTCAAATTTATTAAAAAGTTTGAGCTCTGATTTGGTGAGTAACTTCAGGGTGGAAAAGATGGAGCGTCAAAAGATGTTCATAAAGTGTCCGTGCTGGAACAGAACAGAATTAACCCAGGTCAGACGTTCCAGAGGAAGGACACACTTAGGTAAAAAGATGGACAATTCTAGATATGGAAGAAGGTGGAACTTATTAGTCTACAAGGAAGGAAACAAGTGACTTCCTGAGTGGGATCCTCTCAGATTCCCCAAAAGTGGTCTACAGACTTCTGCCAAGTGGGATAGAACAGAATTGACTTGGGAGTTTTAAAAAAAAAGTACAGATTTCTTGCCTTTGAGATTCTCATTCAGTGGATCTGGGGTGAGGCTGGGAAAGCTATCGTTTTCCCAAAGATGCTGATGTTTTCTGATGGTCAGCCATTGGACAGAGTCCCTGATCTACCCCCGGGTCCTGGGATGTCACCGAAATGTGGGTCTAACTTGGGGCCTGGGAATGAACAGTATACAAATGAAGGAATGATAAAAATGATATCTATCAGTTTTTCCCTAACACAGGTGTTTTTTTTTTTTCTTATTCACTCTCAATTATTTTCTTAAAAAAAATTCTAGCCCTGAGAAGATAAAATTTGTTTTGATTATTCTAGTCCTTTTAGGAAGGGAGGAGATACCTTATTTCCTCATGCAAACATTCTTCTTCTTTATGCCCAATCCTGCTAAAGACATCAAGATAACAAATTTCTTCTTGTAAAGGAAATTTAAATGTAAAAATTAAGTACAGTCTCACCATTTGAGCTCTTCGTGTATCTTTATGTATCACATGGCCCACCTATCTCACTTAAGGAAACAAAAAGTGTCAAAGGAACCCTTGGCTTGTCTTCTAGGTAAAAAGCTGCTTATAGACCAGGATGCTTTCTTATTTACTTTTGTATTCTCTGTACCTGCTATGTTTCAGGTTCACAGTAAATTCGTGCCATTTTAAAAGCTAAGCAAGGGAAATAAAGGAAAGAATAAACAAATGGGACTATATCAAACTAAAAAAGTTTCTGCATGGCTAAAGAAAATGTCATCAAAATGATAAGGGAAACAACCATATGGGAAAATATATTTGCCAATGATACCAGATTAGGGTTTGATCTCCAAAACATATAAAGATCTCATACAGCTCAACACCAGGAAGACAAACAATCCAGTTAAAAAATGGTCAAAGGACCTGAACAAACACCTCTCCAAGGAGGACATAGAGATGGCCCATAGGCATATGAACAAATGCTCAGTATCTCTAGCCATCAGAGACATGCAAATTAAAACCACAATGAGATACCACCTCACATGGGTCAGAATGGCCATCATAAACAAATCAACAAACAACAAGTGCTGGCAAGGATATGGAGAAAATGGAACCCTTGTGCACTCTTGGTGGGAATGTAGACTGCTGCAGCCACTGTGGAAAACAGTATGGAATCTACTAAAAAAACCCCTAAAAATGTAACTGCCTTTTGATCCAACAATTCCACTGTGGGGATTATCCCCTAAGTATCCCCAATCACCAATTCAAAAGAACCTATGCACCCCTCTGTTTATAGCAGCACAATTTATAACAGCTGAGTGCTGGAAACAGCCTAACTGCCCACCAGTAAATGAGTGGATCAAAAAACTGTGGTACACGTACACAATGGAACACTATGCAGGAAAGAAAGATGGAGCTCCTACCTTCACGACAGCGTGGATGGAACTGGAGAGTATTACACTAAGTGAAATAAGCCAGGTGGCAAAAGACAAATACCATATGATCTTACCTACAACAGAAACCTAATCAACAAAACAAACATGAGCAAAATAGAAACAGAGACATGGAAACAAGGAACAGCCTGACAATGACCAGAGTGGAGGGGGGAGAGGGAGAAGGGAGAATAGAAGGGGAAGGGTCTAGTCCAGGAACATATATGGACAACCCATGGACAACAGGGTGGGGATTGACTGTGGCAGGGCAGGGGAGAGCAACAGGGGAAAATTGGGACAACTGTAATAGAACAACAGTAAAGTAAAATAAATAAAAGCTGTACAGAATTACCCAAGGTGTTTTATTTTTCCTTGTCTCTGTCTCTTACACGTGCACATCTACATAAACATGCACACGTGCACACACACTTATATTGATCATGCTCTATGGTTTGGTTCTTCCGTCAGCAAAATGCCAAGATTCATCACCTGCCAAAAGATGACTTAGCTGGGCAGAGTCACCATTTATATTTTCAACAGATTACTTCTTAAAATTTATAACATAGAAAGTTGATGAATTCTTCACTAATTTATCATTTTTAGAGAATGGTTTTATATTTTCAGGTCTTGCTTAATCTAGGATGGGATGAAAATTTTAAGGTGATAGAATTTCACACAAGGCTGTCTATACTCTTTTGCTAATGGCTATGTTGAAATTACTACTTAAATAGCTATGAGGACAGTGGTTTAGCAATTTCATACCCCAAGTCATCTTTACAGGGCAAGAAGATACAAGGGATTTAAAAAGAGTAAGAAATGTTTCAAACTTTCCTTCAAACTTTAAAGATGTTTTAAGAGTTGGATAGAATGACAGTGAATGATATAACAATTTCTTCCTTCCTCTAATTTGCAAAGCAAACTCACAAGCATTATCTCATGTGATTCTCACAATACCATATGGTGGTTCCAACAGGTATCAATTTCTTCCACTTGTAGATGAGAAAATTGAGCCACCAAGGATTAATCAAAGGCATTTGGGCTGTTACTTTTCTTAAACCTAGGAAGCTTTTATATTCTTCTTGGTTACACGTAAAAGTCAACCTGGAGGAAAAGTAGAAGAGATGCTTTGCCACCTTTTTTTTTTAGTGGCCAGGAAAGATGACCTTTGAGAAGAAACCATGTGATGGTGTTACCTGCAACACACTGAGCCCTGCCATTGACAGGGAATCTGGGTGGACTAACTCTACAAGCAATTCTCTTTTGCTTTTGAACTGCATTTTTATCTTGGCAAAGACAAAGAACACAGCATTGGTTCTCAGTCCGCTGTGGCAACTATCGGATCCGTATCAGCCCAACCTAATTAAAGGGCTGTTGACTTCCACCGTTGTCGTTACATTAGTTGCTCTGCAAAGACAGAAGTAACTTAAGCAAGGCAACCCTGAAGATGAACAATTCTGCTTGTTTATTGACATCATCACTGTCTTTTGTGGATTGGCTGGGAGTTCATTTCCTGGGGGTTTTGGGAGTGATTGTTTGCTAAGTGAATGGAAGAAAAATTGAAAGCATCAGTATTTACCTGACCTAAGACTTTCAGGGCAAAAGCTAAGACCAAAGAGAAGATTAATGGAAATATTGGTCTCAAACCATATAGGCAAATGTTTAGAATGTCTGGAAGTTTAACATATTGTTATGCTCCATTGGGAACACTTGAAAGCTTGACCTTAGTCTGTAACACTCTGGGGGGAAAAAGAAAGGGAAATAAAGTCTGAGCTGCACATCCAACAAACTGAACTTCTGTTGCTAAGGCAAAATGTTCATGTAAGCCAGCACAGCAGAGGGCCAGAGGGGAATTCTGGATGTTAGAAGTAGTTATCGGTATGCTCATCCTAAATCATTTAAGTCTATGGGTTTGATATAAAAGACCAAGGCACAAGGATTGTTCTTCTGTCAGAAAAAACTAGGATAAGATTCTAAAATCTATGAGGAACCCTCACCCTGCTGAATGTAACTAAATTATGCACAGCCCAAAAATATTGATACTATGTCTCTGACCTAAAGCTTAAACCACATAGTTTACTATTAGCCCTTTCTCCTGAGACCCCCCAGACCAAGTCAATCCCTAATTGAGAGGTAAGCTTAAATCTCCTTTATTACAGAGATTCTAGCAACATGTGAAACCTGGGCTCTCAGGGAGGCCAGGAAATGTGCAAATTCCAAGAGGTAAAACTCCTAATCATGGTAGTCCTAGCGCCGGTACCTCCCCTTGTTCTTAATCTTAACCCACTGTGTGGAGACAATGAGGAAGGAGTGGAGCAGAGTGTGTATAATAATGATTGTGGAAAGTTTATGAAAATGCCTGGTAAAGTATCAGACATAAAAATGTTAATACATTTTAGTAGTTATAACTGTTATTATTATCATTATTATCACCAGCAGCAGCAACAGCCGCAGCATATCATCTTAAGTGGTGGGTACTTTTATTAAAGAGTCCCTGAGTTAGTAAGTTGGACTGTGGTCTCTATTCTTAAGTCACCCAATTCAAGGTGAACTTTGAATCTTTAAGGACATAAATTAAAGGCACAATGTCCTCAACTAGATAATCCATTGCATATGGTCCCATCAAACAGGATCCATACTTTCTCCATACAAAATACCTATTTTGAAAACTCCAGCTGTCTGCCCATCCCTGTTTCTGGAATTGACACCCAGTCTTCCTGTGGAGCACAGATGACTGCCAGCCAGGCGTTGGTGTGAACAAACAGAACAGGTTAAACAGACTGTTCTCAAGAAATCCCCCAGAGATAAAAATGGGATTCAACTATTGACACTGCAGTGGGTGCCCTACAACCACCAGTCAGCTGGGAGTCCACACTGGAGGCACGGGAACCTGTGCTAAGTCGGGCAGGTCCCACTTGGGGGCAGGGCAACAGGTCGCAAACTCTTTCTTCCTAGGCGCACCACGTATGGCCTTGAGAAAGTAATGTGTGTGTGCAAGTCAGACAGGAACTCCCTCCTGCAAACATGGCGAGTGCGCTTTAGAGTGTACTCGTAGGGACCGTCAGGTGCTTGACAGCACCAGGAGGTCAGGTAGCCCTCGGCTGACTGCAGAGACCTCCTTGAAGGAAGACTACCCTTAGTGACCGGGGAGCTTTGTGCACAGAAATAGTCACATAACCCCTCCAGACTGAGGGAACTGAGAAATGTAATCTTTCAGGTATTAAAGATAGTGCTTTCTAATATTCTATACATTTATTAGGAAAAAGTTACCTTTGCGTCCCATTAGCAAAAGAAAGTCATGAATGGGTCGTTCTTTAGTTCCCAGTATCTGCATAGGGCAAATAAACAAGCAGGCTCCAAGAACACCTCGCCCTCAGCTAGAATGACCCCCTGGCTGCTCTTAAAGGGCATGAGCTGCGAGCATTGTGTAAATTTACAATTTTCTGTAAGGAAAACTTACATTTTTCTATGAGATAATCAAATTAACAATGACAACGCTGAGCCTCAGAAATATTTCAATAAATATGTTAGAAATGGTTTTAAGTATATTTCAAATATATGTTATCTCATTTAATGCTCATAAAGCCCTACAAGTAAGATTTCATTATTATGTCCATTTTAAAGATGAGGGGAGGTAGTTAAGGAGAGGTATAGTAACTGGTTAATGATTCAAAGTCAGGGGGTCGAGGAGTCTTAGCAGTTTAACTCTTGAGTCCGGACTCTTCACCATTTCGATATACACTGCCTCCCTCTAATATCCACGTATTACTAAGGAATGCACTTGACAATTAGTATCAAATATTCAACATCTCTTAAAATCCTCAAGGTCATTGTCACTTAAAAAAATGAACTAACGTATGGTCTGGTTTCAACTTATAGAAAGATCAAAGTCTAGCAAAACCTAGAACATGAGAGTAATTTTGAGAGTGAAGGGAATTGAAGAATTTTTGGTCAATCTTGAAGATTATATTTTATGTATTGCTCCATTGTTCTTCATAATTTGCATCAGGAGGACTGATGAGAGACTTTGGAGTCTTGGTTTCTGGCTGATATTTGCCTCATTTCTAAGATACAAAGGAATCCTGTCCATATTTTTACACCGTTCTTTCAGAACATAATTGGGTCAGGAATAATTATAGTTAGGATAGTAATCATAAATGGTAAATTGTACTGGCAACAATGCTTAAATTTTACTAATACTAAAAACACATAATGTATTGGTTCTATGTTAAATAGTAATGATTTTTCATAGCATAATATACTTTCAGAGCAGTTTTATGTCTATAATCTGAAGTAGGATTTCAAACATCTGGTTAGTTAGGTAAAATATGTATTGTTACTACCGTAACATAGAGATGAAGAAATTGCGACAGAAATTAAATGCCTTTATTTATTTTATATGCCTTATAAGCCAGGTCGGGTAATAAAGAGCGAAATAAGATATTTCTTAGATATCAAAGAGTATGCAATCTTCACAAGGTGGAAAAGAGAGTCGGTGATGGAACTAAGCTGAATCAAATAGAATTTGATTAAGGTCCCAGTAGAATAACATTTTGATGCTCTGGTTCTGACTTAGTTTAATTAAATATGAACACGAAAAGAAATTATAATTCAAACTGGTCTGGTTCATGGTTCAATTAATAGTTCATATTTTGAGACAATTAAGTATACTCATGATTTTTTTCCAGTTTAGATTCATGGTTAGTTGTAAGCAAGTTGCTAATTAAATTGGAGCACATTTGGGAAGAAAAGGGAAAGAAATAGTACTGTGGTTTTTTGCAAAATTATTAGGTGCATGACTCCAATATCCCTTATTTTTATTACTCTGTGAAATACCTGTCATTACCCCCACTTTACAGACAAGAAAAGGTAAAACATAATGTTGGTTAAGGACCTTTCGCACAGTCAGTTAGTTAGACTGGGTGAAAACTAGGATTGTTCTAATATGTCCACTGGCCCTGTGACTTGGATGTTCATATGACTTTGCTGCACAGTGTGCTCCTTCAGGGTGTATGAGAGTGTGGCCGTTCCATATGGGCGACTATTTCTGATTAACTTTCTGTTTGTTTTCACCTAATGAGAATATTCGGCGAGCAAAACTTTGTCACGTTTCATCTACCCAAATAAGACAGCAGGAAGGCTCTGTCAAGAAACTTCTTCAAAAATATCTAGTTTAGTTTACAATTTTAATAGCACACAACTGTTTTCTGTGTCACTGTTCACATCTGTATACTCTGGTAAGCGCTTTCCAATCACATCTGTTTACTCTCCTACAAATGAGGCTTTGATATTATGGAAGATGCTCACTGTCCCTAGGGAAAATCAATTGAAATTCATGGGAAAGTGATTTACAATAAGAAAAAGTGTAGAATTCATAATTCCACATCTGTTTTGGGAAGAATTACCATTTTGATTCAGTGCTGACCCTGACTCAGGAGATTTGTCTCAATATTAAGAAAGCTTTTTTTTTATTGTGCATTTCAAAAAATTGCAAAGTAATACAGTCTAGGGGAATTCATCAGGTTTCTAGAGGGTTTGAATTCCACGTGTGCGAAGTGTCAGGTTTAAGTAAGTCATGCAAAACTCTATTTAAGTGATTCAGCCTTTCCCTGAATACGGGAAATGGGAAATGCTATTCTGTAGTTAGAAAGAAATGGTTTGAATGGTGAGGATGGTTAGGAATAGATTAAACCTACTCACAGTGACTGAGCAGTGATAATAAGAGATTATTTGAAAAACGGAAATAGTCATTTGTGATGGGCTTCGCTGTTAACACACTCGCGTGTGTGCAGACATTGAAGAGAATGGGGGAAGCCAGTGAGCATTCTTCCATCTCTGCAAATCCAGTAATCAAATCGGGTTCCTTCCTGCTGGAGTTTAGCACACAGGCCCTGACTTGCATTCCCCAACCAGCCCGTAAGGAACACAGAATAGAAGAATAGAAATACACCAATTATTGCAAATTAGGAAGCCCCCATGGGGTTTTAAAGATATTTTAAATAGTAAATTAAGAAAGTATCTTTAATACTATTAGGACTGCCATTCATTAACTGACTCATATTCCCAGACACTATTTCATTTAGTAATTAGCACAACCTTGTAGCCTTAGGTCCATAACCCTCATTCTGCACATGAGGAAATTTTGGTTACAAGAGAGAAAATAACTTGGCTAAGTGGATGTGCCTTGTAAGAGGGTGAGCTGAGATTTGACTTCTCACAGTCAAATTGTATCACTGTCACACCACCCTCAGCCACTACCAGTTTCAGTAAATTTAACATAAGAAAGATGTTACTGTCTCAAATAATAATCACAGACATTGTTTACTGCATGCCAGTGAGCTTTATATGATTAACTCATTGAAGACATGCCTCAAAAGAGTATGTCTGTTTCATTGGACTGGTGGGCGGGGGCAGGTGGCGAGGTGTGTTATTTACTAAGGTCTGTGTGTGTATATATATGTATATATATGCACACACACACCACAGTGAATGATGCTTTCTCTAATGCTCTGGAAACATTGTGTGTATAATTTCTCTTTCTCTCATTCTCCTTTCTTTACTTTCTCTTCCTCTTTCTTTTCTATCTTGATTTATTCTTTTTTTTCCCAATTACAGTTTGCACTTAATATTATTTTGTATCAGTCTCAGGTGTACAGCATAGTGGTTAGAGAAAGTGGACCCCTGATATTTCAGGTACCCACCTGGCACTGTACATAGTTAGTAGAATATCATCAACTATGGTTCTTGATTTATTTTTGATACATTTGCATTGGACACTGCATTTATGCAAAAACATTGTAGTGGTAATGAGTTAGAAAAGATCAATTAAATATGAAACCTGCCCTCTATGAACTTATAGCCTATTACTAAACAAATCAGAAGATTGCATTAGTGCCGACAACACAAGTTTGAAAGAGAGGGGGCTCAGTGAAACTACTCTGTAGACATTCAGAGAGAGAAGTTGAGTTTATTTGAAAGCTTTGACAGGTAAACTAGACTTTGAGGGATAAACGGGATTTAGATTTATTGCGATGGAAGGACAAACCACCATAGGTGGAAGGAAGAGTAGGAATAAATTCGTGGATGTAGGAAGGAGCAGCTTTTCTGGTACCCAGGTGGTTCAGCCGGGTTGTCACAAAGGAAAGGTTGGGGGAGCGGCACGTAGGTCAGGGCCAGGTTGTGTACTCAGTGCCCAGTTAAGAAGTGTCAGCTTTACTTTTTGCTCAAAGTCCGCATGTCTGAAACCCAGTTGGATGAGAAAACTATCAGATTTTGAACAATGCATAAATGTATATTTTTCCTTAAGATAATTGCCCATCCCCTGATGCAAAACCAAGGGAGTATATTAAGAGTTTGTTTACTTTGCTGTTCACTTGATACCAGGGAAGAGGATAATGTGAATTGAAGCTCCTCTAAAATATTTTCTGTGGACCCACAAACACCTGCCGTGAGATTGTGCTTGTTTTTGATGTCTTTTTAATCTGCTTATCAATTTGCAGTGAGAAAACAAAGCAACTGGAGCTCCATTAGGTCTGGAAGCACAGTAATCCTCACATCCTTCTTAGAGCAGCATCGCTTCTATTGCACATGCTTGTTTGTTTTTGCGTCTCGACTCAAGGAGGAGAAAAACCTTATTTATAAAAATTCCATTAAAGACCTGAAATGCCACCACAGAGACGGTGGGTTATTTCTGTTTGTATTTCGGCAGCCGACTTATTCATTTGCGATGCAGTTATGTGGAATTGAGCACAGAAACAAATGAACAAGTACTATTAACAGTTTCACTGTAAGCCAGCAGATACAAAAATCTCAAACCGAACCTCACCGTATCAAACTATTGCACAGAGCACCCCAAAAGAATGGATTTTCGATCACCTTCCAGGACTTCAATTAAATAACCCAAAGTAAATTTCCTTCTTTGAGAAGTTTCAGCACTAGAAACTGTTTACCCACTGTGCTTGAGTGCTTATATACAGGGTGAACATATAATTTATTACTCAAAGAGGGATGATTCAGACAGGAAAAGAAGGGATATTAATAATTATGGCAGGACGACCAGTATACATGTGAATTCTCCCGGACAAACTGGGAAATACTGTCACCTGATTCATATGGAAACCCAAACAAGCAAGGGGATCAAGCATATATTCCTACATTATTGCCAGGTTTAGCAGTTGGTGCTGCTTCTAACTTCTACCAAATTCCTAGACTCTGAAGAAGATGCTGGGTAGGGCTTGGTGGTGGAAGGGAACTTTGTGAGCTTCCAAATTCTTGTTCTGGTCATGACATGCTGCCTAATGAGTGGTTTGAGTTTCATGGAGAGATAACTTTTCCTTAGAACTCGAACTCAAGGGTTGTATGATATTATTGTTCCAGGCAATGAAATAACTATGAAAAAGAGAGATATTTCATGAATTCCCTACCATGAACACTTTAACAAATACATTGATTCTGACACCAAATATGGAAGCGACTCATCTCAGCTCCCTTTTTATGATTAATGAGAAATGAGTTTTTAATAATGGTAGAGGAAAAAAAATACTTTCCAGGAAATGCAATAGAATCAGCATCTCTCTTACTCTTAGCATTTAGCATCTCAAGAAGGAAGCATAGACTAATGGGAAAATGGTGTGGGTCACTACGTTATATTTCAATTTTAGTTCTGCACCTATTGGCTGAGCGACTCCGGGTTAGACACTTGTCCTGTCTGGACCATAATTGCTTCATTACCTCATAACCGTCCTTACGAACCAAGCAGTCTGATAAGCACCTCCTCTCATTCTGTCGCAAGCCTTTGAGGGAGGTATTATTAGTACCATATTTTCAGATGATAAAACTGGTTACTCTCTAACCCCTTTCCATGCTTTGTGTTCTGTTCATAGCATTTCCATTTATATATTTAATTTTTCAACCAGTGTGTAGTTTACAAGGGACAGAATTGTGCTATTTTTCATCACAGCAAACACGCAACATGATGCTCAATAACTGTGTTTTAAAAATGAATAAAATAAAAAATAGACAAAAAAAAGGAAGGAAGGAAGGAAGGAAGTTGCTAAAGGAGATGTAGCTTTAGGTTTTGAATTAGGAGTTGAACCCAAACCCAACTAATCTGAACCCACAGTCCAGGTGCTTCACTACTTGTCTCCATGGTCTCTTATAGCGTCACTGTACAAACTAAATGAGAAACTTCCTAAAGCAGGAACTCGGTGGATATGAATTTACTCCCCTTTCTCGCTCTCAGTTCTATGACTCTCGATGTACTGGGGATTCACGTCCTAGAAAATAAAGATACATTGCCTTGCCCAACTCTCAAGGGACTCATTCATTCTAGACAGCCCATTTAATGATTTATAATGGATGAATATCTCTTTCCTTGGCAGGTAATCTATTTGAAAAGAAAATTAAGATCAGTTCTTTGATGCATTTATGGGACCCAATCCAGGAAAATCCATAAAGGAATTACTTTGTTGGAGTCAGTCCCTTTCAACAATCTAAGCTACTTCTCCAATGTTTCTGATTAGAGCAGATCTTTTATGTATATTGATGTCATTGTCATTATCATTACTATTAATGAAAATAACATTATCACCTTCAAAGATGCACTGATGAGTGAAGGTATATAATTCATAACATTTCCAAAGAGTGCATTTAAGTCCTGCACGGCAGGAGAGTGGTATTCATGAGTTTTAGCTATTAAAAAATAAGCAACATGAGGATGTGGAGAAATCGGAGCCCTGTACATTGCTGGTAGAAATTAAAATGGGAAGCAGCTGTGAAAGTAATGTGACAATGCCTTAAAAAGCCAAGCACAGAATTATCATATCACCCAACAACTCTAGAGACGCAAACAGATAATTGCATGTCAGTGTTCATTGAAGTGTTATTTACAATAGCTGAAAGCTAAAAAGAAACCAGTATCTCTCCATAAATGAATGGATAGATAAAATGTAATGCATACATATTATGGAATATTATTTAGCCATAAAGAGGAATGAATTTCTGATACATGCTATAACATAGATTTCAACTAAATGAAATGAGGCACACAAGTTTTGTATTATATAATAATACCACTTATGTGAAATATATAGAATTGGCAAATTTTTGTAGAGAGAACATCAGTTAGAGGCTTACACGGCCTAGCGGAGTGGGAGTTACCAGTTAATAGTTACTGAGTTTCTGTTGGGGGCGATGAGAAAGTTTGAAAAGGATCATGGTAATGTTGCACAACACTGTGAATATAATTATTGTCACTGAACTGTACACTGAAAAATGATAAAACTGGCAAATGTTATGTGATATATATTTTTTTACCACAGTGAAAAATTAGAAAAAAAAACCCTGTGGCTTTTTATTCTCTTCTCATGTCAAATGTACTAACAATCATAATGTAATATAAAGTATTTTTTGTAAGCAAAGAAAGGGACATTTTCTGAAAAACTGGAATTCTAGATGAATTTGAAGGAGTGCTGACCTGTGGCGAAGGAAATACATGAATATCCACAGGAAAATAACAAAGGAGAAACTCGGTGGGAAATGCCTTACCACCAAATGTAAAGATTTGCAGACTTCTCAGGAAATATTTCTGGTCAATGCTGTAGGTCTACTGTGTCACAGAAGTGTCCAGTGTTAAACTAATCTCTCTAGAGTGGTATTTCCCAGCGTGTGTAAAGAGGTCTCAAACTCAATAATTTGGAAAATTTAGGGTTAGAGTATAGAAACCTTTTTTACTACAGTGCCACTCATAGCATTTAATATGCTCATGTACGTAGCAAATTGCCAAGAAAAAGATTCTGTCTTCCGCAGCTCCTCAAGTCAACTTGCCGTAGAATTTATTCACACACATCATCAGTAAGATGAGTATTTATCACAAACCGCCACACAGAGTATCTAACTTTCCCACCCAATGGGAAACCATGTGTGATAAGTTAAGTTTTTAATTTAAAAAAATAGTTCAAATCCCTCCCTATATGAGGATTTCTCTTCCCCATTCTATTAATGTCAAGCTTGCTCCTATGACTTGCTTCCGCCAATGAAATGTGAACAGATTTCCCTGAGAGGCCTTTTAAAAAAGGGCCTTCTTTTACGAAGGCCTTGGACACTTCCCTCTTTCAAGAGTCGAGAAATGTTCCACGTAGAAACTGCTCTGTCTGCCCTGTGGGCGATAGACATGCTCTGAATGTGCAGGAGGAAGAACGGTGCCTACAAAGGTGAGCAAGAGAAGGTTTACAGTTGTGAGTACTTAAAATACTAAACCTTATTTCTTGTATTACTATTTGTTCTTGTATTAAATCATTTTCCATATAAACAACTGCAAACCTACTTTTGTTAATCCCTGTATTTATGATCAGAAAAGTCCACTGGGGTAGCCTGCATTATTGCTTGAAAGTGTCTTTTATTTTTCCCTGTGGAAGGTAACGCTTCCCTGTTCTAGTATCAGATTCGGCCAAGGGCTCATCTGGCCAATGATGTACGGGCGGCGGTAATAAGTGTCCTGTCTAGTCAGTCCATGCACGGTGCTCTGTGAGTCCCTTCCCTTCATGACACTGCGAAGATGCCACATAGAGGCCATTCAGTCAGTCCGGGTCTGGGATCGAAGACGGCATAGACTATTGCCAGAGTTAATTCAGTGACAGACTAGTTTACGAGTGAGAAATAAACCATTATTTTTAAACCACTGAAATTTTGGAGCTGTTTCCTACCTCAGGATAGCCCAGCCCAGACAAGATATGCCACCTAATTAGCCCATCTCCCTAGATACTGTGAATTGTCCAGGAATGAGCCCACAGGTCAAACCAGGCTGATTAACATCCTCTCCCTGTATTTTTTCAATTTGAAGAGAGTTGCTTTCAAGGCAGTAAGTATTTAATACCATTCTTTTGGAGAAAGTTACCCTTAGAGAATTAAGCATGGAGAAGTAGAGACTATGATGGAGAGAGAGAGGGAGGGAGAGAGACAGAAATTCAATGTCATTAATGTCAGATCATTAATAGATATAGTTGTTTCTGAAGTCATTGTTCTTTCCAAATTTGGTTCTTAAACCAATAAAATATCCACCGTTCCACCCACCATTTTTCTTTTTCTGTATATTTGCATTAGTTTTCCATTACTGAAAAGGAAAGCGTGTTAGACATTGTAGGTTAGAAAATATTCGTAGGTTCCTCAGGTACAGGGCTCGTCAGAGCTTTGCAGATACTAACATGCCCTCTGATTCTTCAGGTGGGGGATATACCATACATAGTAACTTCCTGAGTTATTGTATACAGAATCCATCTCCAGAGATTGATGTTTTCTAAAGCATATTTGGGGAGACTCTGCTGTGTAAGTAGTGTGTGGCTTCAGGATGTCTTTTGTCATGGAGGGAGGAGCTCCAGTTTCATGTAACCCAAGTAAATATTGTGGCAAGGATTCTTTCTGGAATTTACCCCTGGTCTTCTCAGCTTTATATTTAGAGTGCTCTCGAAATTGTTGGATATATTGTTACAGCTGTTTTGACATCCTCGGTCTACCAATTCCATCGTCTCTTAACATTTCTAGGTCTGTTTGTATTCACTATTTTTTCTTCCAGATTGGGCCACATTTTCCCGTTTTTTGTAATGTCTAGTAAATTTTTTAAAACCATACATAACATACCCTGACTGGGGATCGAGCCAGCAACCTAGCTATGTGCCCTGACCAGGAATCAAACCCTCAACCCTTTGGAGTATGGGATGATGCTCCAGCTAACTGGGCCACACTGGCCATGGGTTTAGTAATATTTTATTGAATGCTGGAATCATCATACAGGGTCTGGCACAAATAATGCCCTTTTTATTACAAAATCTATTATTACAAAATCATAAGCACATAATTCTGTGATATAACAGTATCACACTCAAACACACCATATGACACACCATATGATTTAGGTGAAATGTTCAAATTAAAACTATAAATTATTATGCCCATACTATTACCCTACCAACCACAAGCAGGCAGGCCTTGCTTCTGCTGGACCCTGCATATTACATTGCTGGATGTCCGGTTTCATTCTGCTGTTCTAAAGAATGCTGAACTTTGTTTCATCGGTAGTTCATTTACTTGCCTGTTGACTCAGCTCTTTCTAGGCTTGTTTTTAACTTTTTAAAGGCATTCTAGTGAAGTCTTTACTTAAGAGATAGTTTACGCATAGCATTACAGCTTGACACTTCTGGGTTTTCTCCTGAATGCTCTTGGTATTCAACAGGACTGAGCGTTTTGACATGTTGCAAGTCGGATATCATCAAGCTCAGTGCAAGCTCTCAAAACTGTTGGGTTTGCTTTTCATTGAGGGTCCTTCCCCCAGCCTCATGGAGCTTCACAGTCAAAGCTCAGGAGGACTCCTGTACAGTTTGTTTCCTGCATAGCTCTCTCTGCCTTTTCTGGAAAGTTTTTCTATAAATTCCAGCTACCTCACTTTTTTTTTTTTTTCAATCTTAAGTCTCTCTTCTTACCTCAGTCAGACTGTCGTTTTCTACTTACGACCTCCTTCTATGGGTCACTGTCCAAAATTGCTTCGGGCAAAAATTGGTGGCAAATTTAAGGACCATCTTGTTTGCTTCTTACTCTTAGGTGTCAAAATCTCGTGTTGTCATCCGCTGTTGGAAAACAGTCTTTTTAAAAACATATACTACTACATTTTCTGTTTTTAAAATATTTCTATAGAAGAGGGGTAGGTCGATCCGACCTATTCTATCATTCCTGAGAATGAAACTCTCATCAGAATTACTGCAGCTTTTGTAAGTTACAAGAGGGGGAATGCACTGTGTTCTGGTAGCTTGAACAGGTACTGCCACTCAAACTGCTTCTGGTGTCGTCCTGCTGCTGCTGCTGCTGCCACTCTCGGAGGACTAAGTACTTTAGCGCCTCCATTATCTCTTCTGGGGAAAGCTGTGTTGATTAGTAAATTGTCTTTGCCATATATGAAATCGGAGATATACAAGGTCTGTCCAACAAGTATCCAGTCGTGTAATATGAAAAAGAGACACATTTATTGAAGAAGATATAAGATATAAGAAACATTTTGCATAGGATAATGATACCTCAGTCCCCTTCAAAGTAGGCACCTTGGGACCTCACACAGTTCTCCCAGTCACCATCAACTGCCCCGCTTGCTGTATTTTCCTGAATCTCATTGATGTTCAGAAATCTCTTCCCTTTCAAAGGTGATTTTAGTTTGGGGAAAAGCCAGAAGTCTCAGGGTACCAAATCTGGGCTGTAAGGGGTCTGAGTCATGGGTGATTTGATGTTTTGCAAAAAAACTCTGCACAAGACATGATGCATGACTGGGCACATTGTAGTGATGAAGCTGCCAATTACCAGTTGCCTGTAGCTGCAGCCTTCTGAGTCATCCATAAAATTTCCATGGAGGAATGTTCAAGCCTAATGCAAAATTTGATGCAGATTTGTTGCTCTACTCAGTCATTTTGAATATCATGGCCACACAGTGCACATGCTCACTCAATGATGTCTACCACCCCACTGACTAGTACAGTGAAGTCATCATTGTTCACGCATGTGCATTCCAGTCCACTCTCCTTGGCTGCCAGGTTACCGTGTAAATCGTTCTTGTTATATTAACAATGGCTGGACAATTTCCAGACAGACCTCATATGTGCTCTAATAAAATTTTCCTCCATAGGATGTACATATTATTATTTACTTATTTGGTACCTACTATATGTCACATTTTATATAAATGATCTCCAATTTACCTGATAGGCCATATGTAAAGTATGTGTTATTTATTTACTGCAGAGATGGAAACTTTTTATTCAAAACATGTAATTAATTTACATGGCTTACATAGCTAATAAGGTAAAAGGCAGTCATTTGAACTCAAGGAACTCGAGCCATTCTGCCTCTTTATCTAGTACAGGAAAAGAGAAGCTGAGTTAGGGGCTGAAGGTCCCAGCTATGTGTCTTCCAGTAATACTCAAAGCTGGTTCTGCAGAGTACTTCCTGTTTGAGGTGGTTCATTCCCCACAAGGAGATAAGAATCTTATTCTGAATGTAAATGAAGCCACTAAGCAGAGTGTTATAGTTCTACTGACAATTTTCATAGCAAAACTTTCTCAGTGAAGGAAGCAGTGAATTATTACTATTTTTTTTAACATTCTGTTGCCAGCTGCGTACAATAGTAATAAACAGATCACGTACTGGCAATGGAGTAACAGTGTCTTATACGCACACACGGGCTCCATAGCCCCGGATGATGCCAATAACTTCTGGACTTCAATTTCCTCAACTGAAAATAAGAGATCTGAACAAGAATAACTTACACATCTTTTTCAGCTCTTAGCATCATTTCATGATACATTACTTAAGAATAGACAAACATAAGAAGGACAGAATGAAGTAAGCAAATTAGCAAATGCCTTTCATTTTTTACATTAAGTCTCTGAGTAGCAACTTTTAAAATACTAAACTTTTCTTATGGGTATTTGAAATACTTGAAGACTGAATCTGTAGAAAGCGTGGTATTCAAACATACAGGCTCTGTTTCCAGACTAACTTCAGCTCACATTCCCTTTGCCATTTATTATCTGTGTGGTCCTGAGCAATTTCTTTAACCTCTGAGTTTTCGTTTAAGTTATTTGAGAAATGGCAATAGTAATGCCCAGGTCACAGCATTCTTGTCACCATTAAATGAGTCCATGAATAGCTCAGTGCCTGTTAAGATATAACTGATTAAGAAATAATATTATCAAATAAATTGTATGTGTATTCTTCTTACTTTACCTACCTTATATTGCTTATATGTCCTCAGCTTATATATCATTTATTTGGTTAGTTTATCCACAGAGTTACACTATACACTCCAATAAAGCAGATAACCTGGCTTAGAAAAAACTGTGCAGGGGTATGGAGGGAGGTAGAGAAGGGCATGGGGGATCAATGGCGAAAGACAGAGACTTCACTTGGGGTGGTGAACACACAATACAGTGTACAGATGGTGTGTTGTAGAATTGGGCACCTGAAAACTGTGTAATTTTGTTAAACAATGCCACCCCAATTGATTCAATAAAAAGGAAAAGATGTACAAATAGTTCATGGACAGTAATTATGATTTAATAAACAGATAAATTAACACTGCAAATTTATAACAATATACTGTTATGCCAAGCTACACAATAATTTCACTTTCAAAGGTAATTGCTTCTCACCTGAACACAGCACAGTGCCTTAGAGAATAATTTGAATGCTTGATACAAAAACCTTCTATTTTTCTTTTTCTTTTTTTTTCCTTTTGCCAGTATCAGTTTGCCAGAGCTTCCATAACAAAATAGTCTGGGGAGCTTAAACAACAGAAATGTATTTTCTAATAGTTCGGGAGGCTAGAAGGCTAAGAACAAGGTACTGGAAGATTTGGCTTCTTCTAAGGCCCCTCTCTTTAGTTTGCAGGCGGCCTTTCCACTGTGAGCGCTCCTGGTGTATCTCTGTGTCCAAATTTCCTTTTCTCGTAAGGGCAACAGTCTGATTGGGTCAGGGCTCACCCCAACAGCCTCAATTTAACTTGATCATCACTTTAAAGACCTTATCTCCAAATACAGTTACATTCTGAGGCATTGGGATTTAAGAGTCCCACATACGAACTTGGGAGAGAGGGGAGACATAATTCAGCCCATAACACTGCCCTTTGCATCTTTGACCTGAATAAACTTGTTAATTAACTGCAGAAACTTAAGAGTAACTTGCTGGCCGTGTAGAAGAGTGAAATGCTCTGTCTCTCTGACTTCTTCTTGTGCAAGCCTGTGATGTTTCCCTGGCCTTCAGGCTCACAGCTCCTGCTTCGTCTTGCGTGCCCATCATTAGAGGAATTCTGCTTGCCTCTGGTGTTACAAAAAGAGCACCTCCCACTTCCCTTCCCTTGACATAAAAGAAGCCTGGACTCTTTACTTTGTTAAGATGAGTTGGAGGAGCCCCTAGGTCCCTATCTTCTCAGGTGGCACTTTCTTGATCAATAAACCTTTCCTTACTCCAAACTCTGATGTTTTGAGTTCTTGGCCTTTGGAAGCATAGGGCCCATGGACTTTGGACCGGGACAGCCGTGCCTCTCTTTGCTGTGTGCTTGTGTGTGCGAGCGTGTGAGTGAGCACGTTTGGAAGAGACAACTAAGGAGACGTGACTTTCCAAGGGGAAAAGTGGAGAAAACATTGTAACATTTGTGTTTGCATCAAGTCACTAGTGTGTTTCTTTAGGCTTCTGATAAGCTACAAACACATGCCTTGGGGAGGGGCATTAAAATTAGTATTTTATGGAGGTCATTTTGAAACTTCAGAATGGTATCCACTTTACACCTGAAAATTTTCTATTAAGAAATTTTGCTTCTCTTTGAAGAGGAAATCCCAAGTGATCATTTTGGTACCTTCATTTTTTTGTTGTTGTTGCTGTTTTGTTTGGTTGGGGGTGCACTGTGTTTCCAGCTGACAGAACTATGTCTCTTTTTTGGAATTGTATTTCAGACAACCCCCTGAATCACCATGGAGAACCACAATGATTAACCAATGGGAGCCAGAGAAATGAGAGAGTGGTACTTTTCAGTGCTCAGTTTCCTTTGATGTAGTACATATACAGTGAGCCTGAGTTTTATGAGTTTGATTATAAACTGAAGTTTTTAAATATAAGGAGCTGTTTCATCCCAGCATTCAGAGCCATACTATGCAGAAATTTGTTAAAAGTATATGGCAAGAACTACTTAGAATTAATAACAGCTATAAAAATATTTAGAGAGACATCGAATATTAGCATAGATACATTCTTTTAGGGCATTTTTATTGCGTGTAAGTATTGACTGACATTTTGAAGAGTTCCAGAGTGCACCACCCACAAATACGCCTGTTTGGAATAGGGATTCTTTTGAGTTAAAGGCCACTGAGTACCAACAGATGCAGGAAAAATCTCTAAAAACAGGGCACATGTTTTTCTTCTGTAAAGAAAATTTATATTTATAAAGGATCTTGTCCCTTGTGAAGATGTATCCCTCTCTCATATGAGGATGAAGAGGGCCATTAATAACTCATCAGTGGAGAAGGCACTGACTTAAGTCTGCATAAGAACCCTTATTAAACTATCATCATTCCCTTTTTTGTCCAGTCGCCTTCCCATAACTTGCCTCCCCTGCCCAGAAGCCCTCACCCTTTCGTTGTTGTTGTTTAGCCTAAGATGTTACAGAAACCCAAGTTCAAGCCACCCCTTTTGGTTACTTATTTCTGGGTGCTCCTACCTATACATGCACATGTTAATACCTTTATGCCTGTCTTTCTCATGTTAACTTGTACTTTGCCAGTCTAAGTTTTGTAATCCTAGCTGAAGAACCTAAGATTGGTTGAGGCAAAATACTTTTTTTCTTCATTTATATCTTAAGACCCTCTCAGTGACAGAAGTTCAACTACCGGTGAGTTGGGATTTTAGCGATGAAAAGAAAATGCCTGCTCACTTCTGAAGTCTTCCAATGTATTTCTCAACCCAGTACACAGAGTCTTCGTGACAGAGTCCTACTTCGAATACCGTTTCTGAATTTCCCAGAACAACTAGGAGAGCTATAAGCCATCCTAGGAGATGGGCGTGGAGGACACAGGGTGGGAGGGAGTTGGAGAGAAGGAAAAGAAGAGGGTGGGGACAGAGAGTTCACCCATATCATTTTAAATAGATTACCATTGCATTCTTTACCTATCTGTGATACACTCTTACAATGGCTATTACCCATTTTTATTTTATGATTTAAAATTTTTTTTGCTGTTACTCATTTTTAAATGCCAGTTGGATCCCTCTGGGTATGTGAGAGTTGTCACTTTTATGGAGCAGTTACCAAAGTTTTATTGATAGATTTTAATGAGCTGCAAGAGAGATTTTTTACTTTATCATTTTATCAGAGGTGTCCTCACATTACCAAATTTAGATACAGCTTGTACTTCAATTTGACCCTTTGTGTCACTCAAAAGTTCTCCCACACTTATGTGTCAAGATGGTGTCCTCCATTAACTTCTCAAATTGTGACAAAATGCAACTGTGTAAAAACATTGAAAGGGGAATTCTTCACTTTTCATTGACTGAGAAAGCATTTGGACAGTCTTAAAAAGCTATAAAACTCCTCTCCAGGGAATTTCCTGTTGGGACTTACATGTGTAATTTGGCACAAAAGTGTGAGTAATGGATTGTCTGATATGTTTTCACTGATGTCAAGTTTTTAAAAATTGCTTCATAATACATGAATTTATCTATGAGAATTTTGGGGAATCACTACTTAGTCTTGGTTTATGTAATTCCAAAACATTGATATTTCTGGGTAAATTTTTGTTAAAAAGTAATTATACTTACCCATAAGAGTAGACACACTGTTACCATAGGTAGTTCACTGGTTATTAACCAGAAAGAGGGAACAAGGAGTTAGATGTTGAGTTTAATAACCTGGGAAACACGAGCCTATTTGCTTCACCAGAAAGCTACCGCTTCATGCTCCAGGAGATCCTAGCCTTGCTCCACCAAGGGGATTCACACTCCTCCCTCCCTTCCTTCCTCGTGTGCCCCACTGTTGGGAGGTGCAGGGGGAGGCACTTGACCATAGAGGCCTGTCAGACATACTGCGAGATGCACCCCAATTACTTCCCCATGAAAATAGCCCATGAAAACTTTGGAAGTTCATTGGCTATTTGGAAAAAGCACCTGGTTCACCCCAATCTCTAACTAGTATAACCCAAGGTGAGCAAAGGGAACAAAGAATCTATCTCTTTCTCTGTCTCTCTTTCTTTCTGTGCCCCACGCTTGCCCCTTGTGTTAGTGCCTTCTCTCTCGCCCAGTAGCATGTGACCATGTGGGTCTAGCTGCTCCCAGGCCCCGCAGCACGCTGTGTGGGCTCCAAGAGACTGAGCCTTAATGTAAAATGGAAACTCTGGACACTGGACTTTGCTGGCCTGCTTGTTGAGGACAAGGTTGGACTTTTTTCCATGGTTGGATGGAGGGAGATGGGAAATTGGGAACCCAGGGGTGGATTTCCACCCAAATAAACCTTGCCATATCATAATCTCCCATGCGTGGGTCCTTGGGTTGCTTTCCTCGCGGTCCCATGGAAGAGCCTCATTTCCAAGGGCAACAGAACTAATCTATGTTGTAAGACTAGTGCGAACTATCTTTGTTTGAAATCATTGATCTAAAATCCTTAGACTCAGATCATCGAGTCTAGTGTAATTAAGAATATTTATTGTAAAAATACTGTGAAAACTAAATATTGTCAATATGTATCTCAAAATAAAAGTATATAATTTTCCACTTATATTCTTATATTCTGGTAAATTGTGATCCATACATTAATATACTTTATAGTATAGCATTAGTGGTAATCAGACTACTGTATAGTGTCCGATGTTAAATGCCTGTCATATGATGAAGATTGATTAATTTACTGGGAAAAATAGATAGGTATTTGGAATGATCTAAAGATTTATGGGTATTAGATTAAGACAAAATAAACACAAAAACCAATTAGACAATAATTACACATATCAAGTTGTGGAGTACTTAGAACAATCTTTTTGAAAATGGAAGTCCTAGAAAGATTATTTGATGTAGATAAAATTTCAATAGGTCGAGCCATGACTGGTGTGGCTCAGTTGGTTGGATGATGTCCCACAAAGTGAAAGGTCGCCAGTTCAATTCCTGATCAGGGCACATGCCTGGGTTGCAGGTTCAGTCCCCGGTCAATGAACTTGCAAGAGGCAACTGATCAATGTTTCTCTCTCACATCAATGTTTCTCTCCCTCTCTCCCTCCTTTGCCCTATCTATAATAAATAAAAACTTAAAACATTGAGTGGGTGGAGAAAAGAAGAGAGCATTTTTCTTCTGGATTTTCAGGCTGGATTATCATAATATCCCACTGAAACAGATAAGGGTACAAATTAAATGTGTGTATCTTTCCAAACGATCTTGCCTGCACCACAGTCTTCTGCTACCATCGTTGTACTCTGCCTACTGTAGGGTATAGTACATTAGATTATAAGGTATATTTTTTCCAACATATAATTTACTCACCTCAGTATTTTCAGTCACAACAAAATGCGGGTTAAAAATAATCATTTACTTGTATTATTCTGCTCTCGCCGCCATAACAAGGTACCACAGACTGGGTAGCTTAAAAACCAGAAATTTATTTTCTCCCATCTGGAGACTGGAAGTGTAAGATCAAGCTGTCGGCAGGGTTGGTTTTAGTAACATTCTTCCACTTGGGGTGTGGTGCTACCTTCTTCCTGTGCACTCACTCCTTTGTACACAGGTGGAGACAGAGCTTTGGTGTGCTCTCTTAAAAGGACACTAATCATATCAGATCAGGGTCCCACCCTTAGCTACCTCATTTAATTACTTCCTTTTAAAAGTCCGTTACCAAACATAGTCACCCTGGAGATTAGGGCTTCAACACCTGGGTGTTGGTGGTGGAGGTACAAGCATTCTGTCGATAACATTGTTTTAAAGCAAATACAGTCAAAAGAGATAAGGGAGTGATAAAGAGATAGAAAATGTACAAAAATATTCAAGATGTTCAAAATGTAGAGAATAGTAGATACATCAAACTTTTGTTTCTCCAAAAGCAAAAAACCAGAATGCAAATTGAAGAGGTGCTATTTAAAGAAGTAATGCTTAAGAATATTCCTGAATTTAAAAAAGGAAAACTACATATTTGAACAGTTTCAAAAAGTATCATAAATTTTAAATACACCGTCAAATGAGAATATAACTAAATAAATTAAAGTGAAAATTAAAAACATCAAAAAGAAAGGAATATTTTCAAAAACTCCAGGAAAAGGAAGCAGATTACATACCCAGAACCAAGAATTAGATTAACATATTTATCATTAGCTACACAGTTGCAAGAAGACAATGAAGTAAAAATTTCAAACTACTAAAGGAAACACACTAAGAAATGTGAACATTGAGTTACATAGTCACCTAAATTATCATTTAAATGTGACAGTAAAATAAAGATACTATGAAACATACAAAGCCTAGGGCATCTTGGCATTGTTTTTGATGGTAGGACCTTATGTTTTTTTCGTGAAGGAAATAGTTAAGTAAAGTGGGATGGATACATGCTATCAAGTACTACATAACAACCGTGAGCCTCAAATTAGGTGTGCATTAACCAAAATGCATATATCTTTAGAACATGAAATGTATAACACATTTTATGCAAATCAAAAACATGTACATGTATAAACTAATAATTTATATTTTAAAATTACATGTATTGAGCACATTATAATAAATGTTTGTGGGTAGGGGGAGGAATACATATCAAGAAAACAGATAAAACAGAACAGAACAAACCAAGAAGGCAATTTTGCAAGGAGTAAAGATGATATTTTGCTATAAATGGACAAATATAATTAATTCAGGTCTCTGAACCTTAGATCCAATAATTAAAATAAAATTAAAAGCTGAAACTTAATTTTAGAATGTAAACTTGTTTTCTAAAGTAAATAAAAATGATAAGGTAAAAGAATAATGAACTGAACTCTAGAGGTAAAAAACCACACATCTGGGAAAATGCACATTAACTACATGGTAGTTTGGCCTTAGAATTATGTCTGAGAGTCAATTTTGGTAAATAAGGAAAAACTGGGGTTTTTAGAACAGAAAGGTAAGTGAATTCAAAATCTGTCCAACTCTATAGTTTGAAGGCATCAAATGTGTAACTAGGGAGGTATAGAAGATGTTATGACTTTCTCCAGTCGAGCCAACCCTACAGCCCTATGACAAGGACAAAACAAGCAGATCGGTGACATAATTTAGAGACATGTAAGGTTTGTACAATACTGAGAGGGCAAGCATTTCTTGGTTCTGTAGACGGAAGGCATGGCTGAGGAAGAAGTCCACTTATTGCAGAGAGTGGATTAAAAGCTGTAAAGTAATAGGAGGGAAAGAAATGATTCAAAGATCCAGTAATAACTTCAATGAAAGTTTTAAAATATCTTTCAGCAATGTTATTTAAAAACTATTAAATGTTTTAAGGGTGATTTGTGATTATATTAGTCAGGTTTTCCTCAGTTATGCAACAGTAACAATTTCCGAGTCTCATTGGCTTACAAAAGCAATAGTCTCTTTCTCATCGGTGTTACGTGTCGGTGGCTCCAGGCCAGCTGCAGCTGTTTCTACTGCACGACTCGCCTTTATTTCTAAGATTCAGGCTGACGAAGCAGCCCCTAGTTGGGACATGAAGTTTTTGTGGCAGAGGGAAAATACAAGATGGCTGGCTTGTATTCAGTTACATCTATGTTACATCCAATCACATCCCACTGCCAAAATAAGTCACATAGATCAAGTCCAACATCAGTATGGTGGGGTATGTGTGTCCCTCCCACTGGAGGCCCAATAAATCGTCCAACAGTCAGGGGAAATTCTACAAGCCCAGAGTCACATCTTACAAAGAAAGGACGGGAGGGGAAATCAAGACTCTTGATTCAACCTTTATTAAAAGTAGGCTCTCTCCTCAGTGTCTGTGGTGATGTGCACCTGTCAATTACAAGCCATTGCTTCTTTACTCTCCAGGAACCTATCAGAAACTGCATATGACAACTGAGTATGTAGCAGCATACTGTAAATTCACAAATTATTTATGAATGAATAAAGCCAAACAATGGAAGCAGAGACATGGGAAGTAACAGGGGTCGAATGGTTATTGCAAAGGTACAGAAATAAAAGGAATCAGGTATGCTTTTTCCTGGTGGCTGCATCAGCCCTGTCAAGCAGGACATCGACCTCTCTGAATCATGGGACTCCGACTCACTCTGGCAGTTGATACAACCTGACATTTTTTTCAATTTATAGTTGGCGTATAAAACATTATGGGTTACTAAGACTTTTTACTTTGATTTATTGCTATAATGATAATAATACTGTTAACAACAATAAAGTAACTAGTATTGGTATAGCATCTCACTATTTATAAACACTGTCCTATAGTCCAATTTTGTTTTCAAACCAGTCCTCCCACCCACTCATTCTTCCCCTTTCTATGCTCTGTTTTGTGCCCCAGGCAGGGTGAGAGCACCTGATCCACAAACACTGTCTTACCTGCACTCCACACTCTCTGTCTTGCAGTTGAGTTCGGCCAAGGAGAGGCAGTAGCTGGGAGGGCAGATGGAGACAGAGACCTCACAGTCATGGAGAGAAGTCTGAACTTTATCAAGAATTGTTCTTCTGTTTGCTGCTTATAAGGTATGAGCAGAGCACTTTTCTGTACATCAAAGGGACTCCTTGTAAAAGAGGAATCATAATCCTACTCCCTCCTTCAGCAAAACAGGGAAAATATTCAATATATTGGGATAAAAAGAAAAGAATGTTTTTGTCTCTGCCCTTCAGGGATTATGCATTGTCTACTGGGAAAGGAAAACACCTAAGCAAGTGTTTTATGATAGGGTTCCCATGATAAAATCTCTATTCTCACTTGGTTTTGGGAAAGTTTTCCTCCCGTGCCCTTGCTATGCTGTCACCCTCACTGTCATCATTAATGCCATTGATAAACGTGCTATAAAGGCGTGTTGTGAATTGTTCCAGGTTATTGCAATGTGAAAATAATATGCAGAAAGCTTCAACATATAGGTGGTGCTCACAGTGGTTATCCATGACCCTTGGGATACAGAAAACATTGGCACAGCCACTAGAACCCTCTCCCATACCTCCAGCTGCCATCTAGCCAACATAGAGGCTTGTGTCATAGTTGCCAGGACAGACTTGTTCAGGTCAGCCAAGGTCTATCCCAGATCATTGCGTGACTTTATCTTCAGTTAATATCCTAATGGAACCCTGGCTGTGGAATTTGCAACAGCGAATTTGGGAAAGGGGAGAGAAATGTTCCTTCTGACAGCCTTCTTCTCTTTTATGCCAACCAAAGCATTGCAATATAAATTAATCCCTCCAAACTGCTTACTCCCCGTAATTAACTCTGCTCGAGGAATAGCTGTTTTACAAGTGTTGCAAATCAAAGTCCTATGCCACTGAAGTATTCACTTGCCAGGAGACCGTGACATCTCATCCGTTAAACGGATGATGTTTTTAAAACATCCGCTTCTCCTTTTCTTCCTGGAAGATTGTTTCACTGAACAGACATTGCCTTGAGTTGTGTCAAGGGAAATGGGAGTTGAATCAGCAGAACTTATACAATGTACAACTCCTATTACCCTGCTCCCAGGAGCATGGAATTTGTGTGGTTTAGCAAACTGGAGGCTCTAATGATAAAACTCAGAATGCGTTGACAGCATCGAAATATCTAAAGATGTACGAGGCTCATAGTCTCCATTTCTCAGAATTCACCTCTTAAGAGGCAGACAGTGCTTTGGAGAACAAGGCTAATAGTCCCTAATTCCTTGGGTGTTCATTGTAAAATGCTATTATCCATGCTAAGGGAATTTGCTGTTAATATGGTGGTAATACACAATGCTATCAAAATTTCCACTGTAATGCAGCCTTCCTAAATGTCTATTACCTTTTCATCAGCTCCTCATTCCATAGTTTGAATTAATGTCTTTGAATGGGAGTGAACATTAATCTGCGCAGCACGGCAGTGCCTGGCTGTAAATGGAGTAGGAGCTGAGAAACCATTGGTTACTCGCATAGACCATGCCTTCATCAGTGGGCATGTGGCACATGCCCAGACACTATGAGTCACACTGAGTATGCCTCCTAACTATCAGAATCTGAATAGCAGAATAAAACGTATACACCTAAAATCTTGCTCATTACTGACTTCAATTTACTGATATCAGTTTAATATGTTGAGTGTATCGGGTTAGCTCTTCCTGGTTTCTGTGCCTCTGGTGAAGTAGCATTATTTTGTCCTAGCACTTACTACAATCAGGGGTTAAGAAATATCCTGGGCTTGCAGTGCAAAATCAAGAATTAATCTTTGCATAAAAGCAATTCAGAATGCAGGTAATTAAAATGTTATCTTTGATTTTGCAAATAATTTGAAGAGGCAGGAGGCCCATGAATAAAGCAGTATAAATCTGGGCCAATGGCTTTCAAAACATTTTTACTTGTTTAAATCCCATTCTTCACATTCGTCTGCACAGTTTACTTTGCTTCTACACTTGATCTTAGCCAAAAGGCTGAGAAGCAATGACTTTGGTTCTTATACAAAAGTCCCTGTCCCATCTCCCTTATTGGGCTATAAGCCCAAGGTAACAAAGTAAGCTGTATTTGCCTCTACTCCTCCTTCAGTACCTAGCATGTTATTTTGCACAGAGTAAGTTTATAGTCTGTTTGTTGAGTGAAAGTGTGATTTTGGTAGTGATTTGTATTGGCTCAATGTGATCCACAGTCTTAAAAAGAAATAAGTGAACACATGTGAATTTCTTAAACAGATCTCCTGCTCTATTTACATTTGATCTCTCCTAACTCCCTTGAGGTGTGTTTTCACCAATATTAGGATTAGTGCTTATTTTAGGCGGTTCTGATTACTATTGGCCTGATGCTTATCATTTAAAAAAGGTTGCATAAAATTTCTTGTGCCAAGCCTGAAATAGTTGGTACATAAGTAAGATGTTGGTCTGTACAGATAAATTCAATGTAGTAACATTTTCTAGTTTTCAATATGCAAAATATGCTCACATGCTATTTTTTTGGAAAAGAATAATTCTTGGCCTGAAAAATCAATGCAAATAGATGTCCTATATTTGCAAATATGTGCTTGGCACTGACACTGGGTTTATTTAGTGCCATAACTTAAACATATTTTAATAGATTCCCAACATAAAAAAAGACAGTGAAAGAGTTTGGCCTGTTCGAATAAAATGATAAATAAATAAATATAACAACTAATAATAGAAAGAAATATGACATAAATAATGCTAAGCTGGAAAGTAATTGTAGAAGTTTATGGTTATTGGGCTGAATCTAATATGGCATTAAATTTCTACTGGCATTTGAAGAGCTGTCCTAATTAATCAATTGGTAATTGCTGCTAGGATTAGTGGCTGTGATTATGATTAATTGCCAATTGTGATTGATCCTCCAATAATTCTGGCACGTTCTTCAATATAGAATCTCTGCTGCATTAAGTAGGATTTGGGAGGCAGAGTGATTAAAAGCAAATAATTAAACCCTTCACTCTCATTATGGACCTTCCCTCAAGGGAGGAGGTTTGTGATGGCGGAATTGTGGGTGGATTTGCGGTGGGAGAAAGCCAAGAGAGGACAACTCTATGCCAGAGATTGTTTTAGTCAAATAAACTCGTCGTGGAGATGGAGGGTACGTTTTATAATTGTTCACTGAATTGAGGCTTACACTCAGTACACCCTTTACTAGTCGAGCCTGCTTTCACTATAACAGTATGATGTCCTCCGCCAGCCCAGTCACTACCTTTGCAGTCCTGTGGGGAGTGACATGAAATATCTCTGTGCTTCTCCAACTGTCCCATTAAAAACGGCTCATTATCCAGTGTTTTAGGCCAGTGCCGTGAACCCCAGCTCACAAGCAGAGGAAATGTTTTTGTGGTTCCATCAGGCCTGAGAAAGTCTCCAAAGTCATCTTCTCTAAATAGTGTGTCGTTAACCCGCTGCCAGGTGGAGGTGCACAGCCATACTAACGGGGAGTGGTGGCCCTTCTGCAGCCTAAGAGGGTGGCTTGTTATCGTGCGACTGCCCCCAAATGACAGTTAGAATTTTTCTTAGAAAACCTTCACACTTCAGGCTGAGGCAGTGACTTCACTGGAGAGTGAGCTCTTTGAGAAATACTGCAAATTCAATTCATTTTCAATGAAGGAAAGGGAACCAGAAAATACACTCTACAAGGGCAGAGTGCTTGTCTTTTATGTTCTGCTGAAGGCTGAATACTTTCCAAGTGTTCTGCTCCAGGGTAGAAATCCACTAAATAACAAATGAATGAATGAATGAATGAATGAACACTTCTGCACTCTCCTAAGGGGGGTGACTTGGCATATATTAAGAAGCAACTCAATATACATATTTATATATTGCTTTGTATACATTGTATTGCACTATAAACATTTAATCTTATTGACCCTACAAGGGAGGCATTATTACTAACCCAATCTTGGAGACATGGAAATAACATTACAAAGGTAGGTAACATAGTTAAATCCATATAATCAGTAATTGACAGTTAAACAAAGGACTTGAGTTTAGCACACAACAGTGCCAGAGCTCATGCTTTTAATCATTATGATAATCTGCCTAATTTTCAGAGAAGCCCAGAAAGCTAGTTGCATTTTTCCTATTTTACAAAATGACAGAGAAAGTTCCTCGAGTTTACAGCATGTGTTGCACTTAAACCCAGCAGGCTGTTGCCAAAGCCCTTTCCTCTACCTCCTGCCCCCGCCGCATCTTTACTTGCTGTGTGTTCACTTCCCCAAAGTGAATGCATTGCTCAGAGAGGCTGCGCTGCTTTTAGCTCTGCGTCATGCCACCCTCATTCCTAACCCTGTGTCTGCATGTTGCCTTGTATTCTGCATGTTGCAGTTTCCTGTTGCTGCTAAGACAAATTACCACAAACTAGGTGGCTTGAAACAACACAAATTTATTTTAAACTTCTAAAGGCCTTAAATCCAAAACCAGTCAGTCTCTCTGGGTTAAAGGTGTCAGCAGGGTTGGTTCTTTCTGAGGCTCTCAGGCAGAATCAGTTCCGTTGCCTTTGCCAGCTTCTGGAGGCCACGCACATTCCAAGGCTTATGGTGCTTTATTCCATCTTGAAAGCCAGGGGCTTAGTATTGTCACATCTTCACAGCCTGCTTCCGTCTCCACACCCCTTTCTCTGACTCCCGCCTACCTTTTCCCAGAAGACTTGCGATTGTTCTGGCTCCACCCAGATAATCCAGGCCCATCTTTCCATCTCAAGATCCTTAACTTAATCACATCTGCAGAGTTTCTTATGCCACATAAGGTAACATTTGTAGGATTTGGGATTAATTAGGACAAGGACATATTTAGTGGGCTCTTAATCAGCTGTGATCGAACCTGCATTTGGTCTCACCTGCAATGTCTTTGCCTTCTCCTGGCTCTTGCCCTTCATTTTACCTTAAGTGCATTCACCTTCCCACTCCTAGGACTGAATTAATAATGTATCCATGATCTAAAATAGAAAAAGAACCATAGTTCAGATGTTTTCTGACAGTATTGTTTATGCTTGGCACATTTTGGAAGTCATATCAATATTTTTTTCTTATAATACTTGTGAAAATAATGATGGCAGGTGAAAACTTGCTTGTATTTTAAGTAAAAGAAGTAGGGTGCAAAATAATGTCAGTCTTGCAATATTAATATAGGTGAATAAGTGTATAAGAAATTTAATTCACAGAAAATTTTGAGCATTTGTATTTAACTTTCTGTAGTATGATTATCTTATTTTCAGGCTCCCATCACCTCCACATGATCTCCACTGAACAGCAGCTTTCACTGATATTCTATCTACTCTAAATTATGCTTTATACGGTATATCTGAAAATTTAGCTCACGGTATTGCATGCAGAAATCACTCCTACCCAACTTGACTGTATGGTTTGGATTTCCAAACCACTCAGCCTATACCTGAACATTCAAAGAAATGTCTATAAAGTATCTATAAAATGTCCCATTGAGCAAATTTGTGGAATATGTACTCGGGAGTGTCACCAGGTGTCTTACTCTGCCTGGTTTATAACAATTGTGTCTGTTTTCTCATAGGAATTACTAACAGTGCCGCTTTCACTCACAAAAGAAGTCCTGATTTGAATAATAAATTATGTAATTCTTCCAAAAACATGGCATGTGTTCTGGGTTGGTCTTGATAATTACAGTAAAACATGGTTCCTAATCTTAACAAACAAGCACTAGACAATTTGAACAGTGTGAAAAGCAAAATAATGGGCCCCCCAAAATGTCCACATCCTAACTGGTGAGTCTGTGAATGTTTTACTGCATAGCATAGAAGAATTGAGCTTGCAGATGGGATCAAGGTGGGAATCACTTGACTTTATCCTGGATTGTACGGGTGTGTCCCATGTAATCATAATGTTCTTAGAGGGGGAAGTAAGAGGTAGAAGAGACTAAGGTAGAGATGCAACCATGGGAGAGAGACACAACATTGCTGGCCTTGAAGATGCAGGAAGGGCGCCTTGAGCCAGGCAATACAGAAGACCTCTACAGGCTGGAGAGGCAAGGACAGTATTTCACATTCATTTGCACAAGTGTTCTTTGGTTAAAATATAATGGAAACCATCATTTTCATCCAAACAAATATGTTGCAAATGAGGAAACAAAGTCGCAGAGAAAGAAATGGTGGTCCCAGGTCACACAGTAGATTACAACTTAAGGCTCTTGACCACACCTCATTTCCTTCCTACATGAATCTATAGTCGCCTTAAGAATACTTGAAAATGTGGTTCTTTTGTAAGAAGATCTTGTCCGATGTCTAAATAATAAAACGCATACCAACTGCCTAATGATGCAGAAGGTTGGAAGTCCCCAAATGTTTATTTTATAAAATCATAACATCGTTAAATGTTAGAGCCAGAGGGATCATTTTCTAATTCTCTCATGTTACAATTAGAATCCATGGAGGTTAAGCAGGGTTTTCCACATTCTTTTCTTTTCTTTGGTTTCAGTTGTTGTTATTACTGTTGCTCTTTGTTTTCCAGAGTGAACATCTATATAATTATTCAAGTCCAGCCTTTTCTTTGGACAATAAATAACTGTAACATTCAAGTAGTAAAGCTTTAGTTTTTAAATACACATAATTAAGGGCTAACAAAGGGAAAATGAGGAGTAAATTTGTTTACCAAGTTGAGTCAACCTACAAGAGTCCTTAAGACATGTAGCTCTTCAGAAAGATCTAGAAACAGCACTGAGTTTAGTTCTCTTTGTATGTGAGAGCTCTGCCTGTCAGAATTCTGGGAGAAAATATGTTTTATGGACCCTGTGCCTGATTAAAGTGCTTTTTCAAGAGTGATTGTGGCTGGAGAGAAAACCTGAGACTGTTACCTTCTTGAGGTAAGAGGAGTCACAGTGGAAGAAGGAACCCCCGCTCATTGAGTAGGCTCTTCCTCGTGAAGCCTTCCCAGATGTGCTGACAGTCTGCTCATGAGCAAAGGGTTCTGGACTCTACAAGACAAGTTACCCACTTTCTTAATGGGCTTGATCAGTAGTTCAAAGGAATGAGTGCTTCAAACAAGAAAAAGGAAGAGCCTAACATTTAGAAGGTCTTGCCGGGCACTTTATATACTAAACCTCAGCCAAGACACACAACCCCCTGAGGGACAGATTTGTGTATTAGGACTCTCTGTTGCCATGACACAGTCATAATGCAAACCATGTTAAGCATATATGGTTGGTTCTCATGTAGCCGAAACATGAGGTTCTCATGTAGCTGAGAATTCCAGGATCATTACAGTCCTTAAGGAAGGTGAATTTTAAACACTTTCGGTCTCCCTCTACCTTTCTCCTCTCTCGCTCTCAAGTTGTAGCATTATTCCATGCACTATAAAATGGGATAGGCAACTTGGCTTAAATCATTTGAGTAACTCATAGGATTCTGGTTAGACTGGCTTGGTCACATGACCATCCTTGAACTGATCTTTGTTACTTAGAATGTGGCATATTAAGATTAATCAAAACTGTATCCCATGAGCAATTCTATAACAAGGGGCTAGAAGAGGGCTGAAATGGACTGACCAATGGAGGTATGTTAGGTGGGGGAGGAGCATTTCCCCAAAGAAACAGGCATTCGGCTAACAAGAGAGAGGAGCAATGGGACTTGTGAATGGGAATGTGAAGACAAGTTCATTACAGTGTTATCTTCCCCGTGCAGAAACGAGTAAGTGAAGTATCAAGAGGTTCAGTTGTGCTTTTAGAGCAAGTGCCGCCGATACACACGTGGCAGATGAGAACCCGAGCCCTGTTTCCTCTGATTCTAAAGTCCGTGCTCGCTCTGATGTAGGCCCTGTGCCGCCACGGCGTTCACAGACCCTTAAACGAGAAAACGTTTCTTAAACATTAACGTTGTTATATTCGATTTAATAATAGAACTAAAAATGGCCTGATCAAGTTGTAGGAATGATTGTTGGGGGGAATATAAAATGCCTATTTCTCTGAAGATTGTTAGCAAGGAGTATGACTTTCATTGTTTTCAATTGTTTTAAAAGGCACATTACAATTTTTTTAAGGCAATTTCAGGCGACTTAGTGGCTTAGAACAGTTTTTCGCATGGTTTGAAGATTTTCCTCAGCCACACAGCTAAAGATAAAATTACTATCTCAACTGTTCAAGTGGGATACAACAATCCTTGCATTTCTACACCTTGCTGGTAAGACTTCAGATTGGCACACCTTTTTGGTATGGTGTAATTTGGCCAGAGAAGTCAAAATTGTAAAAAACAGACAAACCCTGTACCTTTGAAATTTACTTAAAGGGATTTATCCTACAGAAATAATCAAGAAGGTACCTACATTTGGTTTCACAGGATTTTTCAAAGTGTTAGAGATAATGGAGGATATAGAAGACAATCCAAACATTAAGCTGTAGAAGATCGGCTAAGTCAGTTTTGGCAATGGTAGGACCTAACATTCACTGAACCCGCACAGAGTGCTGAATTGTGCTTACTATTGATATTCAAGGCACTTGTTGATGCCATTTCCTTCTCACAGTCAATAACCTACATATTAGACATTATCTCCACTCTCTCTCTCTCCAGTTAAAAAATTAGAAGCAACTATGATGTGGAAGGGATAAACTACATGTCAAGACTACTTATCAAATCCAGGTTTATCTGACTCCAAAACTCATGCTCTTCATCACTGTGCAATATTCTGTTTATCTATTAAATGAAAAAAAATCCTCTGATTTAAAAAGGAAACACTATATAGATCTACATAAATATAAAAAGGTATTTGTGAAAGTTATTTGGTTAAAAAGGCAGGTAACAACCAAGAATGCATATCAGGACCCTTGTTTTATTTTTTTTTAATTAATATTTTCTTGTGTGTATTTACACACACTAACTTGTTAAGCATGACCATTTTTGTGTAATGAATATGTGCCATTTTCATATTTCTGATTTTACTGTTTTGTAATGAATTATTTATAATAAGTTTAAAATTCTTTCCTAATTATAAAAGTAAATTAATTGTTTCTCTTTTGGAAAAGAAATCAGCATTTTGCCTATCATTTTTTCATCTTATTCTGTCTACCTTGAATATTCACCTTTTGCATACTCTTTTCATTTGGATTTAGATAATTTGCCTTTGTACCCAAACCTTTTCAACAAGAAATATTTGATGGGTAGAATAGTAGGTACTTGATTAAAAGGATAAACAAAATAGAATTCCTCAGAAGGTTTCAGCTTACAACTGAATGTTAATGCTTCTACATGGGAAACATCAGCAAAGACTAAAAATAATTTTAAAAAAAATGAGCTAATCAAATAGTTTTTAACCTCCAGAAAGATTCAGGATTTATTCAACTCTGGCAAATGATTGCTTTCTGCTTAATCCTCTGCTGAATTCATATCTTGCTAATCCTGTGCCGTTCGCTGAATGATTACAAAGCTCTGACTCACTAATGCTCCAATATAAAAAAATATATATATTATTCCCTTGATCAAGAGTACTTTGGAAAAAAACCACAAAATATGTATTCCTCTACGTTTTAAAAATAGAGGGAAAAAAACTGTAAAACTAAAATCATGAAAAAAAGAAATGGCTTTAATTTTATCATTGATTAACTTATAAGACAATATTGAAAGATTTTTCTGTCTTTCATGGTCCTGAAACTATAAAAAGCAGTTCTGAGTTTATCTGGCCTCTTTTTTTCAATTGTAGTAGTAATTGGAATACCAAACAAGAATTAGAATCACATCCAAAGTCAACACTTTCTATTGACAGACAACTGAAGGATAGGAAACGGAGTTTTTTTATCATGTAAGAAAACTTTCAAATAGGATGTCTAAATAAAGTATGGGCCTTAGATTTTACAGTGACATTCCACAGCATCCGGCCACTATGGCTTCAGTCCATTTTTCTTCTTCCTGATATTGTTAAGTCCACAGGGATTCTTGCCCCAAATTCTTGAATAACAAAATAGCCTTTAAAATGCTCTTGAAATGTTTGGCCTAGTTGTCAAATCTGCTGCCATCATTTGGTGACAAGTGAAGAGGAGAAAAAGGTCATTCATTGCTCTTAAACCTCGGGTCTTAATTATATTTATAAAGGGACAGAAAAATCCCCTTTTCTCTCTCTCTACCACTGGTGCAATCCCCCAATGCCAATACGCATAACACATTTCTTTTACAAAAATGTAAGTTCCCCCACCAGAAAACTGACAGTGAATCTTGTTTGACTGTGAGACTCATGGTCAAATTTGAGGTATGTCGATACAACAAAAGGAGCGCACAGGAGGCCACATGGACAATGGATGAGAACAGAGGAAAAAGTAGGGCCCATAGATTACAGCTTTTAAAACTGAAGATCTTGCTAGCACTCTCTCCACTTTATTATGTTCTTTCCACCAAAGTCTGAACTCTGAATTCTGGACTTTCCTACCATGGACATTTCTTTACTACCTAGAAATTTCCACCACAGCCCTCTTTTTATCCCCTCCTTATTCAACGGTTGCTAACAGTCAATAATATAACAGTGCATGTTACATATCAACTAACCAATTTGGAAATCCAGACTAAATACAGCTGGTACCCAGTCAAGTCCAGTGTTAGTGTAGAGTTGATCCAGAGAAAGAACCACCCATAGAAAACTGTAGGTGTTCCTCCTTGGGTCCAGCTTCTTTGGGACTCTCTGAGCTTCCTGGACTCCCTGGAAGTCTATTTCCTTTGCCAGACTGGGGAAGTTCTCCTTCATTATTTGTTCAAATAAGTTTTTAATATTTTGTTCTTCCTCTTCTCCTTCTGGTACCCCTATAATTTGGATGTTGGAATGTTTAAAGATGTCCTGGAGGTTCCTAAGCCTCTCCTCATTTTATCTAAGAAAAAGAAGATTAAAAAATATGAACAGTAAAAATGACAGCAAACTCACAGTTATTAACAACCACACCTAAAACAAAAACAAAAGCAAACTAAGCAAACAACTAGAACAGGAACAGAACCACAGAAATGGAGACCACATGGAGGGTTATCAACAGGGGAGTTGGGGGGGAGAGGGAGGAACAGTACAGAGAATAAGTAGCATAAATGGTAGGTAGAAAGTAGACAGGGGGAGGGTAAGAACAGTATAGGAAATGTAGAAGCCAAAGAACATATATGTATGACCCATGAACATGAACTATAGGGAAGGAGTGTAGGAGGGAGGGAGTGTGCAGGATGGAGTGGAGTGAAGGGGGGAAATGGGACAACTGTAATAGCATAATCAATAAATATATCAAAAAAAAAGAAAACTGTAGGTGAAACGAATCTACTGTTTACTTCGTCTCTGGGGAAAATGGCGAAAGGCGGATGGCTGGGTGGGGTGGGATAATGAGTCGGGAGAAGGGGAGGACAATTTTTAAGCAGTGTTTCTGAGCTGGGAAACATTTGGCTCTTCAGAGAATACTTGGCAATGACCGTAGACAGTTTTGTTTGTCACAACTGAAGGGCAGCTGCTGGCATCTTTTAGGAAGAGGCCCCGACTTCTTCTGAGCTTCAGTGCACACGATAGCTCCTACAACAAAGTATTATCTAGTCCAAAATGTCAACAATGCTGAATTTGAAAAATCCTGGTTTTTAAGTATATTCTCAAACATTTTCTCTCTCCATTTCTAGCCATGTCAATTGTTAGGCTCCCACAGATTTTCTTCTCTTCACTTTTAATTACCATCACTAATTCTCTTAATGCTAAAAAGGACTCTATTCTTTTATATCTCTTTCCTTCAGCTGTCTATATATTTAGATTTGAATCTTTATCTTCATATTTTGCTTCTATTATTTTCCCCCTTTCACATTATAAAACCGTGTAAACCATGGTACCAAAAACAAAACAAAACAAAACTGGAAATCTTCTTAGAAAGACAAAAGCAGAGTTATCTTCAGTTGGCAAAAGGAAAGGGAGAAAAAGTTATAGACATTTACATTGCTATTATGTTTATCACTATATTATATCTGTACGTTTATATGCATCGCACACATTAAATGACCACAGAAAAATGAATAATATCTACATTTTTATTTCTCAACTTCTGAGCATGGTACTGAATTGCAGACTAACTCCAGAATATTCTAGCTGATGGAGGAAAGGAATTTTCCTTGTGTATGTGTCAGAAACCGAATGTGAAAAGAAAGGAAGTGAGGGGAGGTAGGAATTTACAGGGGAATTTTAGAGGTGTAAGGATGAGACTTTCAAGACTATAAACTGTGGGAACATTTTGTTGGTTCCTATAGTGACCCTGCACTGAGCTAGCTCCACTCCCAGCTCCACTGGGATTAGGATCCAAAGTTACCATCTTTAGGAATAATAAACTCCTTGATCCTATATTCTTACATAACATGAAAATAGATAAAGAAGGGACTTTTATTCATTGATGCAAATGGACAGTTGTGGGGAGAAATAAAACTTTACTTTTACAAGATAGATATGTGTTCTTTGCTGTCATCAGTTGCAATACAAAAAGCCTATAAAACACAGAACTGAATGTTTATGAAGCATATATGGGCCTACCAATAGGTAATCATCTCATGGAAGATGTGCTATAGACAGTGTGCTTTACCCAGCAAAACGATAGGCCAGGGTGAAGGATATGAATGAGTCCACTATCTTTACATTTTTGATATATAACACATTCCAGTGTGTACATTTATATTACCAGTATACTGATATAATCCTAAAAGTCAGGAATTCTGTTTTTTTCTCTTATTATTCTTAATAGAAATTTTGAAACAAAAATTCTAGAATAAACAATACATAAACTCACTTTTGAAAAGTAAACATCCTAAATATTAAATTATAATACAATGATTGATAAGGGCCTATATATGTATCTGATTATTTTGCAAACATTAAAAGTAATATTTTTAAAGTATTTTAAAGGACATGGAAAAACATACAAAATCTGATTCTAATTTTATTAAAACTACCTAAGTATATACATAGAAAAAGAACTTTATAAAAACTGTAAAAGGATTATGTTTAACATTATGTAGTGTGATTTTGAATAATTTTTACTTTCTCTTAATTTCTATGTTCCTAAAATTTCTCTGAGAAAAAGATCTTACTGTTAAATAGGAAAAGAATTGAATGCCATTTTTAGAAGGCCCCTACAGAGAAAATTGTCCTTACCTAATGCATTTCTAAAACCATTTCCACATCAGTTGCATCCACTCTATCTTGAAAAACAGGGAGGAACATGTATCTGTCATAAATGAAAGCACCAAACAACAAAATATGGCCAAATCCATAAATCCCTTTGCTTAGCAAAGCTTTTTTTGCTGTTATAACAATTGCAATCAATTACTGTAGATTGTCATATTGTAATATTGGCAGCGCCTCAACTTCTTGAGTTGAAGCTCGGGAAGAAGTTTTCCTTGCACGGGGTGGAGGTGGGGGAGGGGCTGCTAAGGAAGAAAACCCAGTTTGATCAGAAGTGGCTTCATTTCACAAATCATTATGCTATTACTCTGTGTCTGAAGACAAGCAGTTTAGGCGGGATCATGATGTAGCCAGTCTCTTCGGACCCTGCTGTCTGATTAGCATGGCTCTCAAAACACTGAGCTCAGCTCATTCCTCATTGGGCCTATAGAAAAGGAAGGCATGTTGTTCTCATGATGTCAGCATTATTCTAGTTTTATGAGTCCTTTTGTATCCATGTTACAAACAGGAATTTATTTTTGGCTCAGAGAACTCAATGGGTAGACATTTGGCCAAGATAATGATACCTTCTCAAGGGTTAAGAACAGCACAACTTTCTAATGCTTAGAATCCACCGACAGCCCACCTCCGTGTTTTACTTTTGCAAAACTTGATCTGTCCTGCTTTTGTAAAGCAGCATCAGCAGCTTAACAGAGAGCTCTTATGGAAATCCTTTCATTTCAGACGTCACGTGGGCATTTGAACTTCGAGCACTGTTGCTCTAACATAAATGGCCTTAGCATTCTTCGGATCTAGGGAAACAGTGACATGTAGAAACCTTCAAAGACCTGTTTTGTAATAGCCCAACCCACCTATGTGACTAGGACTGCAGTGCGAGGCCTCTTCCAATCTGCAAACTCTTACACCTAATGGCCTATTAGAAATCTCCACCTGAATGGCTCATGGGCAAGTCAAATTAACATGTTAAACCTTAACCTTTTTCTCTCTACCTTTCTTTCTTCCTTGTTGTTAAATTTTATTGTGATAAGAACACTTGACAGGAGATTTACCCTCTTAACAAAATTTTAAGCACGCAGCACAGCAATGTTACCCATGGGCACACGGCTGTGGACCAGATATCTAGATTCTAGAACTTACTCATCTTGCATAACTGAAACTCTATGCCTGTTGGTTAGCAACGCCCCACTGAACTATTGATCTCCTCTTCTGGTATTTTATCCATTCCAGTAAAAATTCTTTATTATCACTCATGCCAGGAACTTTGAAATTCTTGATGACTTCCCTTTTGTAAGCACCTGTGCCTCATTTATCAGCAAAACATTTTTGACTCCACCTCCAAAAATGATCTGTGCCTGTCCACTTTTCTCCATCTCCACTTTCATCGCCATGGTTCATGGCACCACCATAACCTGCCTAGCTACATAGTGGGCCACACGTTCTTCCCTCATCCTGATCACTCCCCATGTAGAAGCCAAAGTGCTTCTTACAAATCATGGTACAGATTCAATCGCTCCTTTGGCCACAGCCAATCAATGTCTTCTCATTGCATGTACAGTACAACCCAGACTCTTTAACCTATGGCTCATTGTGACTTTATCTCCACCTCCTTTTGAAATGGCCTTGTTACCCCTGTCCCTTCCACATGCCACACTCCAGTCCCCCTTAAACGCAGCAGCATTTTCCCGGCATTAAGATTCTTCTCCATGTAAGTTCATGCCACTTAGTTTTTCCTGGCTAACCATCTGCCTGTTCTATAAATCACAGCCAAAATGTGACTCTCTAGACACAGCCCCAAGTGAATAAATGAATACATCTCCAAGTTGCAGAGTGGAGGGCTAACTTGGCATAGAGCTGTCAAGGAGGTGTCTCGTAGATCTTCACAACTAAAATCAGGAGCTGAAACTTGGACTTGAAGGCTCTCTTGAGTTCCTGCCTTAGGTAACTCGGTTTCCATCACTACAACACCAGAGTATACCTCAGATAAGTTTCTGGACTCCTTACCGTACTAGGATAGTTCAAATGTAACTCCTCTTGGTATTGGTAATAATATAAGTTTCTTATTACACCATAAATCCAATCTGGTGGCTCGAGAAAAGGATAAGCTCTTGATACAAAGTCTGAGTTACTTTTATAGGGTCTTTATTTTTTTCAAAGCGGGCCAGAGTGTTGTTTTAATGGCTCAGCTACTACATTTTAGCATGGGAATAAATATAAATTATGTTTTAGCACCCACTGAAAACCAGCCCTTGATGTTATCTACTATTTGATTCACCGTCATAAGTCGCCCTCATCGAAGAAACTGCTTTGAGTTATACAACCTGCAGAGACGGATGCCAGCAGTGCCTATAGACACAAACACAATTTTATAGTGCTTCCCTTCTGTATTATTTCAACTTCTACACAACTTACATATTTATAGAAGCCTCAGGTGATTCTTAATGATGTTGTTCTGTTTCTTAATAATTTCCTTGATTTTATATTAGCATTCCTGCTGTTGATTGTTCTCTTCTTTTAATTATGCCGCATCCTAAGCATTGCTCCTGGGAGAGGGTTGAGGTTTTCACTGCAGTACATTACAGGTGAGGATAATTTGTAAAATTCCATTAGAGCACAGTTCCTACTAGCCTTGGCACTTTGGCAGGATAAGTAGGTAGGAACCATCGATACTGGAAAAGTTTTATTACTTGACGGTAAGAGCTGATGGCCATCAGTAGTGAGCTAGCAAATAAAAATTATGGTAGCTAACACGTATTGAACATGTATCAGTGGGTTGGTGCTTTATGTTAATTCTTCCATTTAATTCTCACCCTAACCCTATGAGGCATATGTTACTCAGATGCTCATTTGACACACGTGAAAACAGAACCCTTGAGAATGTCAGTACTGTGTCCAAAGACACACATAACCAAGCGATGGTAAGAAAGTGGCTTCATGTGATTCCACAGCCCATGCTTTCAATGAGTGTGCTATGCTTTCTTTCAAGTAAATCTTAACCCACCACAGAAGCAGAAAGAGAAAACATACCTATTATTCCAATCTTTGCCTTGCTTAAAGCATCAGGGTTTCTAAAAATTATTTTGTTGTTTAGGACCTAATAATTTAAGAAAGATAGAGTCAATGATTAAGGCTGAAGAGAAGTGAAATCATTTTTACTGAAACTTGGATAAAATATCATGCTCAAACAAATACAACTTTGAAATCAGAGTACTGATTTTGAATGCTTTATTACTATGTACTGTAGATAACTTTTGGCAACAAATTAAACTCTTTAAACCCCATCCCTACCTCTTTAGGTGAAAATAATAGATAGGTAGATAGCATGAAATAAGGTAATGCAGAGAGGATGCTCTTGATGAACAGAATAAAGTAGAAGTGGCAGTATACAACTACAGAGACTAGGTCATAAAAGGAATTGGGGAAAAATAATTGTTCTTAAGTGAATCTTCTTAAAAATTATCCCACTTTTTATATGTTTATGCTTTTTTCTTCTCCTAGCGTTACCATAGGTAGTTGACCAGTTATTAACATGAAAGGAAGCAAAGGGAATTAGACATTGAGTTTAATAACTGGGGAGTATGAGCCTGTCTATTTAACCAAGAAGCTACAGCTTTACCCCCACCCCACCAGGGAACCACTGGTCTGTTACCTGCAGATCACTGGGGAAAGGAATAGGACAAAGAAAGGAGAGGTGAGGACATGCACAAGAGGAGTAAAAATGGTGCAGGCAGAGGTGCTAGACCATCGTGGCTTGTCAATTTGACTAGGGGGTGGACCCATCAGAAGCCTGCAAAAGCTTTGGAAGTTGATTGGTTATTTTGAAAAAAGCTTCTGGTCTGTCCCAAGCCTGAAATACATAATACCAGGGAAACAAGTGCGCTTGCTCTGTCTCTTTCTCTCCCCCGCCCCCACCCACTCTCTGTGACCTACACTCACCCCATTCGTTCATGCCTTCTCTCTCTTGCCTGGGAACACACAACTATGTGGGTCTAGTAGCACTGTGGTCCTGCAGCAGACTGTGTGGGCTTCAAAGGACTACGCTTTAGTATGAAACAGAAACTCTGGAAACTAGCCTCTGTTTTGGTCTTGCTGAAGACATGGTTGGAATTTTTCCACGGCAGGACAGAGGGAGATGGGAAATTGGAAACCCAGGGACAGTCTTCCCACGTAAACTTTGCCACACCACAGTCTCCTGTGCATGGGTCCTTGGAATACTTTCCTTGCAATCCTGTGGAAGAACCCAATTTCCATAAGCAACACTAGCTATAAAGGAATAGGCTTTGCCCATTTCTTCTGTCTGTGACTTAGCATCTAGCACATGACCTGACAGATAATAAGACCCAATCATATTACATTTGATTTGTCATCATCTCCATGTTTTTATGAAGCTCTTCTTGATTAGGAAAATGACTTCATAATTTAAAGTAATGTGTTCTTTGTCATTTTGCTGAATTTTATCGGGTGAAAAATAGACGAAGAAAAATGCTTTATTTCTAGACATTGCCATGTTTTTCCTCCAGTTTAATTGAGATATACTTGACATATATCATTCTATGATGTTCAAATGTACAGCATAAAGATTTGACTTACACATATTTTGAAATAATTACTATAATAAGTTTAGTTAACATTCATAATCTCATACAGGTACAGTAAAAGAAATGGAAAAGAAAAAATTCCTTGTAATGAGAACTTTTGTGACAACTTTCATGTATCCCATACAGTAGTGGTCACTAGAGTCATCGCGTTTAACATTACATACTAGTGCTTATTTCCTACACCTGGAGGTCAAGCTTTTGACCACCTTCCTTCAGTTCCCTTCCAACCATCCCCTCTTTACCCCCCACCAGTGGTCACCACAGATCTGAACTCTTTTTCTATGAGTTTCATTTGTTTCTCTTCAAAACTGCATAGATGGAGAGCAGGTGACAGCTAAGGAGCAGAGGGGGCAGAGGTGTGGTGGGCAGGGGTGGAGGGAATTGACCAAAAAGGAAAAAGGACTCATGGACATGGACACCAGTGTGGTGATTGCTGGGGGAAGGGGGGCATAAGGGGACTACATGGTAACGGAAAAAATACAATAAATTAAATTTTAAAAAAAGAAAAAAATTATTTTTTGATTCCACATGCATTTTAAATTATACAAGTATTTTTCTTTCTCTGTCTGGCTTACTTCACTTAGCACAGTGCACTCAAGGTCCATCCATGTTGTCGTAAATGGCAGGATTTCCTCAATTTCTATGACTGAAAATATCCCATTGTATATATTTCTTTCTTGGTCCTTCATTCATTCATGGGCACTTAGCTTGTTTCCATGTCTTGCCTACTGTAGATAATGCTGCAGTGAAAACCATTTTTGTAAATAATGTTGCAGGTATCTTTTCAAGTATTTTCATTTCCTTTAAATATATTCCCAGAAATGGAAATACTGGATCATATGGTTGTTTTATATTTAATTTTTTGAGGCTCCTCCATACTATTTTTCATAGTACCTGCCCCAATTTGCAATTTCAACAACAGTGCACCAAGATTCCCTTTCCCCCACATCCTCTCTAGCATTTGCTATCTTGTCTTTTTGATGATGACCATTGTAACAGACGTGAGGTGGTATCTCACTGAGGCTTTGATTTGCATTTCCCTAATGACTGGCGACGTTGAGTACCATTTCCTGAACCCATTGGCCATCCATATATCTTCTCTGGAAAAGTGTGTATTCAGCACACCTGGCCATTGTGGTTGACTCGACAATGAAAGGATGATCCAGCCGATCAGCCAAGCGTGGTGGCCCAGAGCATAAGATCTGAATCTCCGTTGCTTCTGCTATGGATGGATGGTAAAAATAGAGTTATCTTGAGGAAAAAACAAGATAATCTCAATGGAGTGTTTAATAAATGTCAGCATCTGTGACTTTTATTTTAACCTTTTTCTTTTAGCCTCTATTTTCTCCATGAAGAGACATGTATTGACCTAGACATTAGCCTAGACCTCTCTTGCACTGTGGTTTCTAGCCACTAAAGGCCTTCTGAGTACTGGGAGAGGTCCTTAAGTATGTGCTGCATACATCTTCACGGCAGCCTAACGTGGAGTCCCTGAAACAATACAGCCAGGAAGGGGACATTTAATATGCTTCCAGAGCGGTGACCAGTGTCGGGAACTCGCCAAGATGAGACAAACAGAGATGAGTAGACATGGAGAAAAATTTGAGAAAAAATGATTTTTGCCCAGAGGCTTCTATTCATGCAAAGTTTTAATCCTTCAGTCTTCAACATCACAGAGGGATTCAAGGAAACATGCAGCAGACTGGAGAGATATTTGCATTTTTATATGAACAATTTTTAATGATGTCACAGAGAAACATTAACTAATTTCATCTTTAATTAGTTTCAGGGTATAGAAGAATTAAAAGTGGTTATATTTAGAACTTACTTAATTAAAATGGATAAACTATATTTCAAATGCATAATATAGATAATCTCACTAAGTTCTACTCCTGGCTATACTACTGGCTTAATTAATAGGAAGAGTCACAGCATATTAATGAGAAGAAAATAGAAGCCCTTGTTTTCTACCTTTATCATGATTGTAAGCCATTCCAGGTGCTTGGTAAGTGGCTAGTTGCTATTGAAAGCAGGAGATGTTTATTATTCAGTGCAGTAGGCTGCAGTGACATTTCTTATCATTTCAGCATAACTGTGCCTGAGGGTCTGTAAATAGTATTTGCCAAAGGCAATTTTACACACTCATAACGTTCTTTGAAGTCTGGGCTGCACCCAGCTGGCAGAGCCCCCGGGGCTATCTTTCTGCTTCCCCTGCAGGCCGATAAACCAGTGTGGGCGGTTGCAGAGAAACAAAATGAACTCAAGGAATTCCATTTAGTAATTTCTGAGTTATAGGCCCTTTAAGGAAGCTAATGCCTAGCAGATAGTGGCTGTTTAATACGTAGTCAGTGATTAAGGGAGAGGCCGACTTTGCATCCCAGTTATGAAGAATAATCTCAAGAGGGAAACTTTACCTTTAGGGACTTTTCTTCATCATTGTTAGGAATATTAATAGTATTTAATAATGAATTAACATTTATTGCCCTGGCGGGGTAGCTCAGTTGGTTGGAGCGTCATCCTGATACGCGCCAAGGTTGCAGGTTCAATCCCCATTCAGGGCACATACAAGAATTAATGATTGAAGTATAAATAAGTGGAACAACAAATTGATATTTCTCACTTTTCCTCTCTCTCTAAAATCAATTAAACAAAGTGTTCAAAAAACCTTTATTGAGTTCTTCTCTGTACACTTTTGAATTTTTAGGTATTTACTCATTGAAAGACACCAACAGATCTATATATTAGATGAGTAAACTGAGTCACAGACAGATTAAGATTACACAGATAGTAAGCAGTAGAGCATTTTAAAAAATAAATCACTACATATACTTTTTGTTATTTATCAATCTACTATCAATGTTCAGGCCCCAAATTACCTTATCACTGCATACTCTGACCCAGTAACTATGAATAAAATTACCCTGTACACTTTTTCCTAAAATCCATAATATCTGAAATTATTATATTTATGTGTTTATTTTTTTATTGGTTTTTGTATTTACAATTATTACTTGTCTTTGTCAAGGAGAATACAAGTGTCATAACAATAGGACCATCTTATTTTCTGCTTCCTCTGCTACACTAAGAATAGTTCCTGGCAAAGAATAGGCGGTCATTAAATATTTATTGAATCCATTAATTAATGACATAAAAATGTTTCAGAAAGTGTTCTTAGAGGAAAGATGAGTGTTCTATCTTTTTTTAACGATAAAAATGTGTCACAGATATAAAATTTAATTCCCCAAATGGTGTTAAAAACTAAAAATGATATTGTGCTCCAAAACAGTGCTAATTTTCATTTTCGTCCTTTCTGAGCACCGTTGGGGGAGAAAACCACCCTGCAGGTAGGTTTTCTAATATCCTGACAGTGTGGCCTTGTGGTGAGAGGCAGCTCGGAGAGACATGTGGGTTTGATCCCCAGCTCCATTGCTTCTTTGCTCTGTGACTTTAGAAAAGTTACATTTCATTACTTCGTTGAGTCCTAGTTTCTTTTTATGTGGCACAGAATTTCAGAAATTCCACCTTTCCCGTCTTGGCAACTTAGTCAAGAAGGTGGTGATTTACAGTCACATCTTCCACAATTTATTCCCCATCCCTCCACCAGGTTAATTTTTAAAAGCCCCACTTTTATTGCATGACATCCGCACCAAGGCATATAGCTCTGCATTTTATTCTGAATGATTCCCAGGCTCTGCCATTCAAGTCATTCTATCATCTGACTCCCCTTTGTCTATTCTAATTTGCCTTCCTTTGCTGGGAGGCCGACACCCTTCCTATCTGCCCCCTGCAGAGTACTCTGTCTCTGCTTGCTTTGCCCATGGTGTGCACAGCCTTCTCTTTTCGGTACCAATAGTCCTATGCCCACCTGCCTGTTTAATCCTAACTCTGCTTTCCAAGATGCACTCCTGGCCCTCATTCCTGACGATTTCATTATTTGTCAGCATCTCCTCCATATCCCTGAGGCACCAAGTCTCTTTCCCTCTGTTGCCACTTTGAAGTATTCTGCCTTGTACCTTGATGGTGCCCCCTGAATACATTTATGTCTTAAACAAAATGTCCTCTACTGGTTGGACTTCCTTTGCACCGTATCTCTTGCAGTGTTCAACATAGAGTATGTTATGAGCAAATAACAGGCTACCTATACTGCTTCATGCCATCCATTGCTTTCATGAAAAATGAGTATTGTGTGTTAGTGCGAAGGGTGTTTTATTGTATTGTGCTGCTCAGGACTCCCTCCAGGAATGATGAACTCCTTCTTCCAGTGGTGGAGAGTCCTGTGGACAGAAGACCGTGGCTCTTGTCCCATCTCTGAGATGACGTCCACTAAAGAAAGTCACTTTGCCAAGGTTATGCCCCGGCTGGGCTGCCAGTGTCCATGACCGGCTTACCGCAGAGTATAAAAGCCTGACTCCATTGCCCCACTGAGAACCACTCTGAGAGGCTGTCCACACTTCCAAGCTCTACGTGCAGTTGCCTGCGGCCTTGATGGAGGTGGTGTGGTAGCCCCAGTTTCCTCTGTCCAGGCCTGCTGTCTTCCCTGCTCTCCCCAGGTAATCCCAATACTAGAGAGACTTCTACATTGTAACTTCTCAGAGTCTGGCTCCCAGACAGCCCAGCTGGGCTGTCTAATCACTAATCAGGTATGTCATAATCATACCTTTTTTTCTGATCATAAGGGAAATGGGATGGGAATCAATGAACCGTATTTCTGCTTATCGTGGAAAGCTTTTGTTTGTTTTGTTTTGCTTATTAGTTGGATCCTCTATGTAGATGGTTTTGCTCTGCTTTTTAAATTATTATTATCCCTATAAATGTAGGTGGTGATCATTGTTGTTAAAATGATAGCTAGGAATATGTGAGAAGACAATTAAAATGCGATTGTATTGCACAGTTACAACGAATGACATGAGGACACACCACTAGATTTTTCTCATTTCAGAAACCAATCTCCAGCCTCAAGGAGAGTTGATCCTGGCATTTATTTTATCCCCCTCCCCCAAAGTAGGAAATGCATCAAAATTGCTTAAAAATGCTCTCCGAGGTGTTTTTCTAACCCCCATCTCGAACCCTCAAAGTGTCCTGAAGTGGGGAAGCAGCCACCTTTATCTGAGACTTAACCATCTGTAGTTTAAAAATCCCTGGCAGCACGCGACATTATACGTTTGCCCCTCCGTGAAATCCACCGCGTGCAGTCACTGCAGCAGGGCGGCTAATTGGCTCCGTTCTGCCGATAGTGCATTGCCAATGATGCCGCTCTTTAGTTTTATAAACATTCCAAAATATTCGCTGAAATTGGCTAGCTCCCTAGCAACCATCTTAGGAAAGATGAATTCCTTCCGTGGTGAGAACAAGTATTTCAACCCCTTGAAAATAACAGCCGAGGTGTTTTTCTTCTACTCTCCCTCCCCAATGAATATTAAGCCTCTTTTCCTTGAAAAACAAGAACAACTCAAGCCCAGAGTTTTCATTTCTCAACTTCATGTGAGTGGCAGTGGCAGGTCGGGATGTTTCTTTGGGAGTAGCCTTGATGCTTGTTTTTCTTTCCGAGAAAAACTGCATTCGACCAAAAAAAATGCCCCTGAGATTTAATTAGCTTTCTGTATTTTTTTCACTACAAAGACACTTACTCTTTTTTTACATTGCTCTGTTGAAAAAACTCTTTAGAAGATGATTTTTTTTTTCTGAATGGTAAAGGCAGTATCACTTCAAAGATGGAAGCGCTCTGCCTTTCTTGTCTTTGACAAAAGTCGTGGCGTGCTTTAATAATTTCAAGGTGACATGAAGGTTTGTGGTCAAGAGGGGGATAGAAAAGTTCTGGAATAAGGAATTTGGGGTATTGTCCCCTCATTTTAAGTCTGTTGTGATGGCTGGCAACACAAGCTATGTATTTGGGTAATTTTAAAGAGATCTTTTCCACAAAAGCTCAAGTTCTTTTCATGGACCTATAGGGACAAAAATGGACATGGGAATACACTGAAGCCAAGGCCTATAAAATGACAGGGATATGAAGAAGTTCTTTTCTTCATCTCTCGTCTCTGCTTCTCTTTGCACATCTGTTGTTATTTTAAATTTTCCTTCTCTCACCACGTTTCCCAGTGCACCTGGTGGTATAAGATACCATTGAACTTGACTAGGGTTATGACTTCACCACTCAGATTGCAGTTTTCATAGGCCCTCAATTTTAAAGTTTCAGGGAAGACTTTCCATTGATCCGGTCTAAAATGTCTATTGTCTATTTTGTCATCTATAAATTGTGCCTAAGGGTCAGAGTCAAGCTAGAAACTCTTGGTTGCTCCCTCTTCAATCACGTCAATAAGAAGAAGGGAAAGCGGAGAAAAACAATCAGGGAAGTCACCTGAAAGGAGGGACTGGGCAAGAAGGGAGGCAGAGATGAAACAGTGTCCATACTATTACCTGTGCCACAAATGTCAACTATTAACATGAAAGAGAGGAAACATATAAAGAAATATTTTAGGCATAAGTCTAAATAGTTCAATTTCTAAATTTTGAGCACATATGTTTAGATCTGTCATTAGCCTATCAGGGGAAGCATCTGGATACTTAATGTATTGTTAATCATTTCATTCCCCCATTCCCCCATTTCTCCCCTGCTTTCCTTCCTTCTTTCCTCCCTTCCTTCCTTCCTTCCTTCCTTCCTTCCTTCCTTCCTTCCTTCCTTCCTTCCTTTTTTCCTCCTTCTTTTTCCTTCATTCACTCAGTTATGCTGAAAGTCCTTTTGTTTGTTTATTGAAGGGATAAAGAATGAGAAGCAGAAAGGAGCATTTAAGCAAGAAATACATCCAGAAAAAAAATCTCAAGAATAGTGGATGTGTTACAGGTCAGGGTACACTAACTCTAACACACACACACACACACACACAGGCGCATGTGTGCACACAGATGCAGACACACTTACAATGGTTCAACACAAGAACTCCTAATCTGTGATAGGAAGAGGTCTGCTTCATGTCTATATTGAGGGACTCAGGCTCTTTCCACCTAATGACTCTCCCATTCCCTAGACCCCAGCATGTTCTGAATCCTCTGCATGTGGACAGCTGATGAATGAATAGAGAGAATGGGAAAATTTCATGAAAAGTTTTAAAGACCAGGCCTGGAAATGGCATGCTTAATCTCCTCCTGCACCTAAGTCCTAGAGAGCTACTATGGAACCTACGAATCTACACGTGCACTGAGGAAGATGAAAGACTAGTACCACTCTTAGACCCTGGGCAAGAGAGGCCCCTGTTCTGAGGCTGGCCTCTTAGCCTTTTAAACAGATACTATCGGGATTTCCTCCTGCTGCACCACTCCCTACAGGAAATGAGACCATGAGGCCAAGGTCCCAGGTTGCCTGGGATGCTGGGATTCTCTGGGAAAAGTCCTTGTAATTATCCTCAGGGGCAGCTTCTTGCTCTTCCTAGGTTTATTTTCCCAAAGATTGATGGTATCTCCTATGTGCATATCCTTAGGTCTCAGGGTAGCCAAGGGCTGGCTCTTTGTGAAGAATCTGGACTACACCTGCATAGGCAGAGTGGGTATTCATGATGCCCCTCACAGTGCAGGATGGAGCTCAGGTGGGCTGAAAAGGGGGAGGCGAAGGGGGAGGGAGAGGGGCCGGGGCCCGAGTCTTCCCAAGCAGACATTTTAGAGCACAGAACTCCAAGGAGTTCAAAAATTCTAAATTCAAACCTAGTTTTCCATTTTGTCATGAATGTATTTGATAACGTAGGAAGTTGGAATATATTTTATTCAGCAGGTTGTCAGCTTGGCTTTTAACATAGAGATGTATTGTAGGTCGGCCTCCACCTGTACTTTTTCTCTGAGCCCCAAAATTATTAGGGATGCTCCTTGTGGTGAGCTCTGGCAGGCTCTGACACAATGCACAACCAGTGTGATTTTATATTCTACCTTGTATGCTTCAAAAAGGAATGCAAAACTTAAAATAGCTAGCTGTTACTGGATTAAAAAAATCAAAATTTATTTGCTGTGTTTCACCATGCTTTAGTCACTGGACCATTTATACTTCTATCACTCTAAGTACTAATAAACTCTAAAAGGCAACTAATACACACTCTGGTTTCATTTCATAACAACTACCTTTTCTTTTTAACTCTTAGTATGTGCTAGACACCATGCTAACAAATTACATGCATTATCCCATCTAAGTATAACAACTATGTTAAGTATTATCCTTATTTGACAGATGAAGAAATATAAGTGGAGGAAGAACGTAGCAGATTTAGAATGTGAATACAGGTTTAACTTAAAGGTTTGCAGTCTTTCTAGCAATGGTACACCCCTGGGTTGGATTAGAATGGGTCTTCGATATCCGGAAGTCCAACACTGTTTCTGCCTGTTTCGATTCCTGAATTATCTGTTTCGAGGTCCAGATAAGTAGTTGATCTGTCTATTTGTAGATATTTCCATTCACGTTCCTTTATGTATTAAGACATTAGGAACGTTAGCCTATTAAAGCAACAATTTTTAATGTATGAATCATGTTGCATTTTTGTGTTATTGATGGTAGGAAATAAAAGGCTGACATTGCAGCCAAGGGACTAAGGACTTGTACAAAAATCACAGTCATCTTATCTATAGTATGTCCTAAAAATTTGAATATTCCAATGCACATGAATATCAATTTGCGGACATAACCATATTCAAAACTCAATGATCCGAACTTGTTGAGTTGGGTTTGTGTTTATTTTGTTTTTCTTTTCATCATGTGGATGGATGGATGAGGGGGCCTCTTGAGCAGAGCACAGAAATGTGTTTCTCACACGTGTCTTCAGACCAGTCCTCCCCAGCGAGGGATGTGTGCGTGTTACTGTAAGGAGCATAATCCTCCAGTTTATCACCGAGTCAGAGGCACTTTCAAGGATGAAAAGGGTGCTGTTGATAATTATGCGTAACTGAAACAGTCCCAGGACAAACAGGCCAGGACACACTTATCTGACACACTCAAAAAGGAAAGACGCAGGGACAGCCACACTAGTAGTTGCCAGATGCCGAAGGTGAGGTGAGGCGGTTGACACCAAAGGGCAGGAGGGAGTTTTCAGAGACGATGAGCGGTCTGTACCTCAGTTGTACTGGTGGCTGCCTAACTCTGTGCTCCTGTCAGGACACGCACAGTTATGCACCAGAAAGTAGACTCGACTTTATGTAAATTACACCTCAGCTTTTTAAAGTAGCTGAGTTAAGAGGTTCCATAACAAAAGTGTCAGAAACCTGAGCTAAGAAGGATCCATTCCTTTTAACTTTTGACTGCAAAGGAAAAATAAAAGGAGCATATACCCTCTCACAAACAAAACAAAACAACAGTCCAATCAACGTCATGATAAAGTTCAAGAATCAGCACCGCTCTAGAGTCATTCTAAAGGAGTAAAGTCAGAAGAAAGAGATTTCCCCTGTAGCCACATACCACGTGGCAGCTGAGGGACCTCATGGACTACAGAATCGCTGTTGGCCTGTTGGCCTGTTCGGTGGGAGGCAGAGTGAGGAACTAGCTATGACTGAGGTGTCTGACCAGGGTGATAGGCCCTGGCAATCTTACCCCGGATATGGTAAGACTCAGGAATAAACAGGGAGGAGCTGTTGCTCAGTGAAGTAGGCTGACAATGCACATTTATTTGTTCGTGAGACCTTTTGAGACATCCCTGAGAAATAGCGTGACTATTTGGGAGGGTCATTTTTACAAATGACTAAATGGGAACAAAGAGGTAGTTAAACATGGGCTCTTCCTATTCATGTGATTTCCTTCATCTCCAAAGCTTGGTGAGGTCAGCAAAGCTTGTGTTATTAAGACGTACCGTATTTTTTGGACTATATGATGCGCTTTTCTCCCCCAAATTTGGGAGGAAAAGGGGGGGGTGTCTTATAGTCTGAATGTAGCTCACCTGGCTCGTTTGGGGCGGGGGGAAGGGAGGCAGTGGTGGAGCAAGGTTTTTTCCCCTATTTTCCTCCTCTAAAACCTAGGTGCATCTTATAGTCCGAAAAATACGGTAGTAAGTGCTTAGGTAGGAGCGTCTGCATTGTGGGATGTCTTCCTAATAGTTCACATCATTTTCATATTAGCAATATCGCTACTGTTCAATTTAAATAAGGATAAGTTCCCCGGATCCTTAGAAAAATTCTTGTGTATAATTAACATTATATTATTATAGTTCAGTTTTGGTCCGCAATTACTTTATCTTATGTCTTGTCCTGTTTTTCCACTTCAAAAGAACTATGTCATTAATTTTCCCAGGGTACGCTGAGATCTCTCAGACCCATTAACACTTCAAAACTCAAGGATTCTACCATAAATTTGCCTTTAAAAGCCTACACCAATTTGATGCCATTATTACCATTAACTGAAGGCAATATCCACAGTAATAAGATCTTCAAATTTCAGCCCTATCCCTTACTATGGACACTTCAGTGGCATTTCCAGATGTGAGTAAAGAAGAAATTCATAATACTTTCTTGTAGGTATAGGGTTATAGCAGAGATGAAGAGAAGTCCATCTTGAGCACTTGTACCAGCCCTAAGCACGTAGTAAGCATTCGGTGCTGCCTGTGTAGTGTAGGACCTGAAGCAAAGATTCAGTATTATAGCTCGCTTTGGCATCTGAAACCAGGAGGGCTTCCAATGCCCTAACCTCAAGCTCCCCTTCCCATTCTCCTTCCACAGAAGGGTCCCCTAGTCAAACAAGTCTCCTAATCTCAGCGACCAGGCTTAAGACTGCTTATCCTGGGTTAGCAGGAGTCTGTTTTCAGCCACTCTGTAGAATTATGCAAACACATCAATTCCATCCTCTTGCAGGAACCAGGGGTGGCCACACCCTACTTTTTTACTCTGCTCCCGAGTGCACCTCCCTGAGGGTGGCCCTGCGTGGTGTGAGGTATCCTCCTCTCCGGGCTGTGAGTTTCAACGACCGATACACTGCCGATACACTGCCCTTGCTCTCGTCTTTCCAGCTTCAGGTGGTGGGTGTTCAGCCTTTCCTGCATCAGCGTGAAGAGAAGATCAAACGAGCGCTTACTAAAAATGACTATGAGTAACCCTAGGCACCACTGCTGCCGCTGTCAGTGTGAAAACTCCAAATCCTTACACAAGACAAATATGTCACGACTCAGACTGCAGCCCGAGACGGATGAGAGTACCTCCCTGTGGACGCTTGCTCTGCAGCTTCCCAGTGCCCCGATTCCGATTTCCACCCAAAGATGAACAGTGCGTTGTAGTTTGCACAGGACTGTCTACAACACGGGGACAAATTAGCAGATGCGTGGTGGGGGTTTTTTATAGCTCATCATTTCCAATGACAGTTTTCGGGGAGCCTGGCATAGAACTGCCGCTCCTCCCTAAGTCTTGAGAACTTAGGGAACGTGTCTGAGGATTTCGGTAAGCGGATGTAACCCACCTAGGAATTTTGCACACTGACTACCTAAAGTAAGCTCAAGATCAGCTGAGTAGAGATTAGAATGACACTAAATGCAGAAGTGTAGACAGACAGAGGAAATGGTTGTACACGTAATGACTGTATCTACAACCCAAATATTCCCAGGTGCCATCAGCTATGAATGATAACGATGTCAAGTGCTAACATGTACAACTCACGTCACACTCCCATGGCCCCATTTGATGAACTCAGTCCACCACAAATCCCCAGTGATGTGGCTTAGGATTTTCTGGGGTTACTTTACATTTATATTCTTCTCTGTTATCATTTCACAACCTTGCTTGACCACTGAAGATCATTGCCTTACGGCCCTGCTGTCTCTGTCATCTTCTACCTCTTTGATGTGCATCTCAAGGCTACTAACTTCCGATATTTCCTTAATTGTATGATGTTGAAACAGCCCTACCTCTCAGTGGTCTTCTTCTGGTGAAGCCATGCTAACTTCTGCAGAAGATCACGATTTTCTTCTTCCTCACTTTCTGCTTGTGTGCTTCAGGCAGATGGGGCCTCAGCTGCTGTCCGAGGCGTCTGTGCCCGTAGGCCTGGGCATCACATGCTCTGCCCTTCCCGGTTTCCTTTTCTCAACAAGAATTGACAGACTTTATTCTCGCGCTGACAAAATTGTCCTAAGCAAACCAAACCCTAATTGTCTGATGTCTATTCATTCATTTTACTAGATATCCACGGACATGCATAAAATTTACACTAGTCAGGGTATGATTGTGTGTGTGTGTGGGGGGGGGGGGTTGGGACAGAGAGTTCTGCAGCCAGTGTGTTCATTGAAGGATTCATTCACTCATTTGGTCAACCATTCAACCATTCGTTCATTCATTCATTCACTCAATCACTCATTCTGTCAGTAAACATATTTTGAGCCCATTCTTTGTAAGGGCTCTTTGTTAGGCTACTGGAAAATAGTGGTAAACAAACAGACCTGATACTTCTCTGTATGTAATTTACAGCCTAGGGAAGCAGTTCTGTGAATGGCTACATCAGGATGAGGTAAAGGAGACCCACACACACCTGATTTACTGAATCAAAATCTCTCTAGTAGGCGCAGGACGTGATCTGGGAAGTTGGGTTCCTTATTGAAGAAAAAAGGTTCATTGGAAAGTATCAAAATTAGAATAGTTATGGAACGCTTCGCCTGAAAAGCCAAACGTGAGTAAATACAGAAAGGAGGAGCTGTTTAAAGAGGTTTGCGTCAGCCAAGCATGAGGGACACAAGAAGCTAAGGAATGAGGCAGTTCAGAAACTTCCCAATAACCTTATCTCAAGGAGAACAAGCCTTGCGGAGGCTTGGCAATTTTACTCCAATTATCTGGTGCCTGCATCCTAAGAAGAGGACATGGCGAAGAAGACCCGAGATCGAATTCGTCAAAGCGCAGAGCACCAGCGCATTGCCCACTGCAGTAGCTTCATCGATCTTCTGGCTGGGTAGCCTGTGACTGGCCTGCTCAGGCCACAGGCAGGGACGAAGCCCTGACATACTCCAGTAGCTATCACACAGTGTCACCAGTGCTTCTCCCTTCACTAGCTTCAAGCCCTGGCGGCCTCTCCAGCAAGCCACCTGACAGATTTGTCTGTCATTTTTTAACAGTTAATCCCCATCTTGTTAGTTAAAATATTTCAGCAACGCCCTTAGGCCAGATAAATCCAAGTAAGTTTAAATTAGATGCCTCCCGCAACATCAGTCACTGAAAAAGCTTCCAGAGAGAGCAAGCCACACCATCCCCCTCATTAGTGACACAGGGTCTTGAATGAAACCTCTTAATGGGCCTTCTTCATGGCTCTGGGGCAATGAGATACATTTGTATTACACCTTAGTCAGATTTTTTTTTTTTTTACAATCCTTAGGAAGGATACATTTTACATTAACAGGATGCTTTGGCATTTCTCAACAGAGCTGTAAGATTCTACTTTTAGCAGAATGCTGTGAGCAAAGCAGAAGTCTGATCCCGTCAGTCCTCTGCTACAACGCTGTCAAGGTCTGCCCCCACCTCCTGCATTGTGCCCTACCTCCTCCTGCCAATCTGCTCTCTTAGATGCTCCTTGGTGAGGGTCCCCAGCTCCTCGCACTTTCACCGCCAGCCAGAGAGCTGCACGCTGCTTCCCAGAATGTGCTTTCCTGGATCATCATCTACGCAGGGGCTCAAGTCTGCCTTTCTGTCAAGAATGCCTTCTGTGCCTCTAGTCCTTTTACCTATTTTTCAGCACCTTTCTCAAACACCACCTTGGCCATTACGACTTTCTGTGCCGTGGGTGAAGAAAAAGGAGGGGTTCTGTGGAAAGTAACCTTACAGGGTGATCTGAGGTTCAGTTACTAATTGGTCAGTTCCTGATGGGTAGTCATGCCCCAGGCATATATCCTCTTTACTAAAAGGCTTATCTTTGCCTTCAGCAAGCGCTGTCCATTGTTTCTTTGCATCTAGCTTAACACATCTTTGAAGTGCCCCCTTTCAGGACCCCTTCTAAGATTTAAACAACCTAAAGAGAGCACACTCTTAACTATCCTGTAATCTGACTCCTGCCTTGCTTTCTTCCACCTTCAGTCGTATTCCTTACAATCCCTCCTTAATCTCCAATGCATGAAAGAAACCGAAAACTGTTTATTCTCCAAAGCACTTTTCTCAGTCTGTTGAGATCTTGCTTCCAGGCATGTATCCTCTCTTTGACTCAGATACATTTTTATAAAAATTCTCCATAGGTTCTTACGGACAATACCTGCATGTGGATAGAGTGTCTCCAGCCTGTGAGTGTTCATCATACCCATAATCTAACCACAATCGCAATGCCTCAGAGCCTTCTTGTCTTGGTCCTGGTCCCATTCGTCTTGGCTGCAGTCCGCGATGTGTGGAGCAACGCCTTATGTACAGTAGTAGCTTCTCAGCAGTACACATCTCATGCCTTTGGACATGATTTACTTCTCTCTTTTTGTGATTCTAAACCCCCTTCTTGTCTTTTTTGTCTCGTTCATATGCTGACTATCAAATCCATTCTCCGTCCGAAGGGAAAGGTGATCTTCAAACAAGTGCCAACCCTTCCTATAAACTTCAAGGGACTAAAGTTTGCGTTTAGCTGGCAGGACTAGAGAAGGTCTGTGAAGCACTTTGGAAGGGAACATCTCCCTGCATGTGTTCACTGCTATTATTAGTACTGGTACCCATCCATGCCGGAGGTCTTGCAGGGGTTCCAACCTGCAGCGCGTGGGCCGCATGTGGTCCAGGATGGCTGAGAATGCGGCCCGACACAAAATTGTAAATTTACTTAAAACATTATGAGGTTTTTTGTTTTTGTTTTTGTTAGTGTTTGTGTATTTAATGTGTGGCCCAAGACAATTCTTCTCCTTCCAGTGTGGCCCAGAGACGCCAGAAGATTGGACACCCTTGTTTAGAGTATCAGCTGACACAGGAGTCTGCAATGCACACTCAGACACTTAGCTAGTGGAAACTGGAGATGAAATGCTAACTGGCCAAGTCTCCTTCAGCTCTGAGTTGGGCTCTAAGGAAAGTGAGTTTGGATGTAGAGCTCTGGCAAAAGTGGCAGTGGCGTTTTGAGGAAGAGGAAAATGTGTATCACTGATTCATATCTGAGCTCAATTTTTGCTTGTTTTCACAAAAATTAAAGCAATTAATTAAGTTTTCATGCTACTGGGTTTTCTTTGTCTGAGTTTACCATCTTTTAATGATGAATGAACAGTTTTTCCTTTCTGAGCCAATTTTTAAAAAACACATGGTGATAAATGCATGGTGCTAAGGTTCCACCTCTATCTTGAGATCTATTTGGAACTTGCCCAGGAGGTTATTTTCTGAAATTGTGCGGTGAGTGCCGATTTGCAAACTGCATAGTTTCCTGTGTGTTTCCAAGGGGGTCGGCGCTGAAATGGGGTTGGAGGCTCTTACTTACCTTCCACAAAGACAGTTACACAGTAGGCATCAGGATGAAGGAAATGTGACTGAAGTAAACCATGAAAATGTGCTTTCAGCCCCTTCAATCTCTCCAACTCAAGAGATTTAGACAGTTAAAAGCATAGCAACAATCTTTCTCAAAATATGATAATTCCTGTCAGCATCTATTTTTGCAGAAACTGAGGAGCATAAACAATGAAATACAGTACTTTAGGGAACAACCAGAATCCAGGCCATAGAAGAATTATAAAGAAATTTAGTTTTATCATTTTTCTAAGTACACACAGTTGGATGAATTGCCTGTATACAAAATATTTCCAGTTCCAGATGAAACAGGGCCTAACAACTTAAATGGACAGGCTTCATTTATGTTTAGGACTTTTGTTTTGATAGTAAGTGTTTCTAAAACACTAGGTGATGTTTATACTTTTAAGCAAAATTTTCCCCTCCCTAATTTTTAAAACAACATTATTATTATGGACTACCTTGCATTATACATGAAGTGAAAGAATAAATTTTAGACCAGAGACAATTCCATCAAAGGCATTTTACATTTAAGCAGTTCAATCTCAATTAGTTTATATATTAACTCATATATTTAATTACATTACTTTATTGATTTATTTAGCAAACATACTGTAAGCAATGTGCTAGTTGCTCAGACTGTCAAAAGGAAAAAACAATTACTATATCTTGCCTTCAAGAGACTCTAACCATAAACTTAATCTTCACCCTGTGCATTATCTCATCACACACGAACTCTAAATCACCTGTCACCATGTTAAGGCGGAGGGTAGAATAAAGGACAGGATACAGAATGACCCCAAAGAATGAATGACTCATGGAAAAGAGTTTGTGGTTTATCCACAAGAACAATGGACTCCGAAGTGGGGTGAGCCATCTTCGAAGATGCTCAAAACAATCCACTGGGATGTTGCAAGAAAATAGAGAACATCTACTTGCATTTATTTTTATCTTATTTATCTTGTGTGTGGTTTTCAATGTGCACGTTATCTGCAATACAGAGATATACAATTTGTAAATCAATAATAAACATTCTGAAAGCGCTTGTTTCTTTTTTTATTTTTTGACTTACGGTATATACAATGTAAAAATTGCAGACTATTTATCTTGCAATTGTCAAGCCACTGGATTATTTTAAGATGGCAAGAATATAGCCTTGTTTATATTTGAGGAAGATTCCTTGGTGACAATTGAATGGTAGTGAAGAGTGACAAAGATGCATGTCAAAGATGCTGCGTTTCTGAACTAAAGTAGTAAAGTGCAGTGAAGAGGTGAAGACTAGCTTAAAATATATTTGAGTAAATAGGACTTACCCTAATGTGCGGAGGGAGGAAAAGGTGTTTAGACTCTAAAGACTCTACCTCCCAAGTCGCAGGCTTGGTGATAGAATAAATGGTACGTCGTAACTGAGTTACTTAATGGAACTGAGTTAAGTTAATATAATAAGTAAGTAAGTTAATATAAGAAAGATGTGGGGTTGATTTGGGAGTGTGTCTTGGTGCGTGTTGTATGTATGTGCCAATAATTGGATTTGTGCAAGTCAAACCCATGGATGCACATGTAATATGGTGGCTAATTCTTATCTCCCCAGGGCTATCAGTTGGGTGGAATATAAGTAAAAGTTGTCTGAATAATACCCAAACTCAAGAAACTCCAGTTTGAAAACATTTTGTATTTTTTCAGACACTTTCTTTGTTGCCATCGACAATAAATTATCTTAAACTACAAATATAAGCTATAAACTTTAGCAATGGCCTTTAGTAATAACAGGATTATGATTTTCAAACAATGTTCGCAGGCTCTGATTTGTTCAATTTTCTTCTCAGGGAGACTTTTGTACTAGATACAGCCTGGCACATAATAGGCACTTCGCAATTATTCTTTGAAAGAGTGAGTGATGGTGAGCTGCAAAATAAAAGAGAGGTGCTTTTGCTAGCAATTCTAACAAAAAAAGTCCCATAATTAAGCCCCATTGACCCCGGGTGGGCCACTTTATTGTTGTACCAGCTTTGTGACCAGGGGTGTGAAATGCACAGATGGGCGCCGTATCAGTCCCTGAGATGTAATACACAGACTACAATTTGGTAGCACGAATGTTAGGCCTGATAGTCTGCTCATTATTCTGAAAGATCTGGAGGTGTATCTTCCCTGCTTTGAAGGAATTCACCACCAGATAGAGAAATGAACCACACAGATATGGGCTGGTAAAGTCGACTGGTAAATTGGATTATATCTTTCCCTTTATGGCTGGGATTTCAAGAATCTGTTAAGGCGAAGGGTTTGCAGGAACAATTATAAAGGACACGTGGATGATTAACGGGGGAAGGGGTAGAGTGTTGGGCTGGGTCAGGGGGAAAAGGCAGAAAACTGTACTTGAACAACAATTAAAAAAAAAAAGAACCCATTAGTACACATCATATCATCTGCGAAAGAAAGTTTATAATGCTGTCAAAATCCTGTGTCAGATTGTTATTAAAATAAAACATGTTTGGTACTTAATAGTATAAAAAATGCTTTTTATGCAATATTTATGTGGTTTGCCTTCTAGATTAATCATGACCACATTTCTGTAAACAAACTTCTCCAAAGGAAAGTTCTTTGAAAAGTCAAATATCGTTGCCCTGACCAGTGCGGCTCCCTTGGTTGGTCATTGTCCTGCAAAGTGAGAGGTCACTGCCTCCACTCCCAGCCAGGGCACGTGCCTGGGCTGCAGGTTTGGTCCCCGGTTGGGAGCACGTATGAGAGGCAACTGATCGATGTTCCTCTCCCTCTGTTTCTCCCCCCTTCCCTCTCTCTTAAAAATAAATATATAATTTTTTTAAGCCTACTATTGTTTATTGTGCCCAGAAGAAAATACAAATTTTGAAAAGTCTGCTCTTTGGAGGATATAAAAATAACATTGCAATGAGATATTTGATCAAATCTGTGCTTGTGCCCAGAGAGCCACATTTAGTTTATTCTTCATGGTGAAGCCGTATATTCTGACCGCACGAAGAGCTATAAGTTACAGCATTGACTGTTGAGACCAAATTCATGCAGTTGTGTGGAAAGCCAAGTGGAACTTGTTGCTTATCCTATCAACTTTGCCATCAGCTAAGGTCTTGGCTTAGGGTGTTTTAGTGATAATGCAAAAAAAATGTATCAAGAATGTAACACCGTTTGTCACCAACTGGAAAGAATTGACAGAAATGATGTTTTGTCTATCATCAGAGCTTTTGTACTGGAAGGATTAAAGCTTGTAAGTTGGCCTATATGAAATTGCCATTTCTGAGGTCAAAACCATCAAATATCAACATATGATTCAACCTAATATGTAGCAAATACTAGCTATAGAGAGACAACACAGTAAAAATAGATTTAACTTTTTTCCTCCCGTGTTGTTTATGCTCCTGGATAGCTTAGCCAACCCTGTCTTCACTGATGGTGCTAGGTTAACTTTAGCTCCAGCACAGCTGAAGTATCACAGATCTTTAATTAATGCGGCTCAAATGAATGAGGTTGAGGTTCTGGTACATTGCCTTGTGAAACTCACAAAGTGACTTCTTATGGGAGGAAAGCCTCATGTGAGGACTTCCTTTGAATCTGAAGTCACACCCAGTTACTCCAGCTTCAAATAGCATGGACTTTAGCATCTCATCGGGGGAAATTGACATAATTAAGCACTCTTCAAAGTAAAATAAACTCTGATGTTTCTAATGCTATTAAATATTTACTGTGCACATCATTACAGCAAATTCCCTGGCAGAAAACGATTCTACCAAAGCAGATCAAATGAGAACATCACACTGCCTTGTAGCAAATGTATCCAGCTGTATGAATTATTAAACATATATCTATATGCATAAACTATAAATATTGTATCTGTACAATGTGAAGACTGAAGACTCTATGAAAGTATGTCTAGAATATGTTTCCTAACAAGCCCAGTTCTTAGCTCACACATGAAGCTTGCTATGCTTATCTCTGCAGGCAGGGGCCCCCTTATACTGAACGTCCACCCCAAGATGCAATTAGAATTAAGAAGAAAAGAATAGTGATTAAATTATAGTATTGAGTGTGTTTTTTTATGTGACTCAATCAATCAATAGAATCAAGTAAGGATACTGAGTTAGAAAACCAACCCAAAGGAGGTCAGGCCCCAAAATGACCTTTTCTGACATGAAACTCAACTTGATCAGGCAGAGGAGAGAGAAATAACTGGCATCATTACATCTGTTGGTATCTTATGTGCTCACCGTCCAGCAAAACTAGGGTAGTCAGGAAGACTGAGCCAACTGGAATGCAAAGCTTTCGTTTGTTGAAATAACTTTAAATGATAACTTTTGAGTGTCTCTGGGTTCCAGATGGGAGAGCAGAGGTACTAGCCATTTTTCAAAATGACTTGATTTAAAAAAAATAATAATATTTTGAAAAACCTAAGACATTGACAAATAATAATAAGAGAATTTGAATTCCTCCAAACTCTACGTTCCAATTGCTCAGCTGGATAAATATTACCCTAACCATTCTAAAACAGAGCCTGTCTGGTTACCGGGTTAACTAGCATTGGAATGGTAATTCAAAAAGAATTTCTTCAGGGACCAGAAAATAAAAAAAATATGTGCATGGGAGAATTGAAGTATGAATATTGTCCAAACATCTACGAGAAACTATTATTGGTGTTTTACCTGACCTATTATTTAATTATCAAGAGGAATTTGAGGTGAGTGATATTATCATCGCTTTGTAAATGAGGAAATTGAGGTTTATGCAAGAAAAAAGTTCCAGGACTTGAATTCAAATCCAGATTTGATTCAAAAACGCATGCTCTATTCCCTACATAATATTGCTTTTCTAAAAATAAGTTGAAACAATACATGATTAACTGGCAAAATGAATAGTATACTTAAGAGTTCAGGTTGGAGGATGAAAAAATAAAACTGAAATAAGCAGGAGTTTGCTGGATATATTTCCGAGAAGTTTTGCTAGGATATTGTATTACACCTTTTTTGACCATACTATCAGCGTTGACAATGAAAGCAGGTACAGTGAGGGGTAAAAATAAGAGGCAATTAAGTTAAGAGACTCCTGTGGTTTTTGTTTGTTTTTGTTTCATTTGCTTTGTGTTGTAGCCTTAGCATTCTAATCCCAGAACGGGCAGGGCATTTTCTATTTATCGCACCAAGGTTGGTTCCATTGTAACTTTCTCAGTGTAATCAAGGTCTGACTGGTCCTATACACTTCCGTTTCAATAAACATACAGCATTTACTAATAATGATGCTGAAACACTGAAGGGTGTCTCCAAGGATGTGAAGAGCTTTATGAAATTCTTTGGTAGATAGTTAAATTTTGGCTTTAGCTTACTCTTTAACTTTTATGATAATCATTTTTAAAAACAAAGGGTTTACAAAGTAAAGATAAGATGAATTCCCTAAAACAATTAGAAATCATTTACATAGATACTGTTTATTTCTTTTGCCATTTGTCAGATAAATTCATGTGTGCCTATAGAGATTTTATTAGTTTAGCAAAGAGTATAACAAAGCAGTATAAAAAAAATCACCCATGAAGAAAATAACTGTTGGCACTTTTCACACTAATTTTTATGTTTCTATGTTTATTTTTGTGCACTTCATATTATACATTTACATGCACATATACATGTGATTTCAATTATATAACATTTCCATTAAATATTGTAAGAATTTTGAACATGTCACTGTAAGTTTTTCATAAGCATAATAATCCAAGGCTCACTAAGGTTTAATTTTCTAGATATGAATTATCACCCTAAAGTCAGAATTTTTCCCAATGTAAATAATGCTTTCACTAAAATCAATTTTGCAGAATTATTTGTTCATATTTCTAATGATTGCCATAGCTTTGCTTCCCAGAAGTTAACTAGTTACTTAAATTAAATATGAGTTTGAAAAAGAAGTTTAGCATTTTATTCTGAAAATTTTCAAGCATGTATGAGAGTAACAAGAATAGCATAATAAACCCTCAATAGATCCTAATTCATGTACCACAGTTATCAATATTTTAATCCCCTTACATTTGTCTGTTCTTTTTCTCTTTTGTTATTTTTAAAATCAGTTTTGTAGAAGCATTTTAGAGGCAATCCAAATATTTTTCATCACTAAATGTTTCAGTATGCATTTCTCAAAAAATGAGAATAAGAAAGAACAAGAACATTTTACATGACTAAGTCATTATGGAATCTAAAATTAACTTTTAAATTCTAAAAACACTGATTGCCTCCGTCATCAAATACCCAGTCCACATTCAAGCACACAGCCCATATTCAAATTTTTTAAAAAATGACTTGTTATCTACTTGGTCATTTGGAATCAGGGTCCATCAACTTTTGTCCACTGCATTTGGCTGTGCCCTGTTGTGCTTCCTAAATCTCTCAATTTGTGAGTTCCCATCTTATTTCCCGTGCCGTTGACTGGTTAAAGAAACACGTCAGTTTCTCAGTAGAACTTCCCATGTGTAGATTCATTTAATTGCGTAGTAGTGGTGCCATTACGTTCTTATATCTGGTGTTCTTCTTACAAATGGAAGTTGAACCTAAAATCTTGGCAAGATTACTTTCTGGGTGCGTTGTCCTTCGTATCACATCACGTCAAGCATCATCACGTCCTGCTTTTGAGAGGGGTATTGGCTAGGGTCCTCCCAGCTCTTTTGATGTGAAGTGGCGCGTTTTCCTGTATGACCAGCAAGTCATCCATGGAGTAATACTTTATTTTAGCAATCAGTTCTCTGTTTACTTTTCCTCTAGATGTGTTAGCAACCATCAGTGAACATTGCTTAAAATAATTATTACAGCAGGGATTGACAAGTGAAAATATAAGTCTTTTTATCCATGTCGCTTAATAATTTTCCTCAATTTTTATCAAATTAAACACTAATATCAATACATACATGTATCTTCATAACATGCCCTTGCTGAAATATTATTTTAGAAAAACTCTATTTTATATATATATATATAAAATGGATTTTTAAAAACGACTTCAGTATTTTTTTCTTTTCCTGTCACAAATTAATTAATTTAAACTGGGGCAATAGACAAAGCTTTTGAGGGAATTTCATTTTCACATTATATGTCAAACATCTTTCCTGAATTGTGATTGTTTTTGCTTTTAATCTTCTAACCATAGTTACCTAGGTTATTTATAATAAATTGTGTATTCATTACCATGTTTTATTGTTCTCATAAGGTTTTTGTTATCATTTATGACTTTAAAATATTACTGTTTTGTCATTCCTTGTTCTCAATAATAATAGCCGACAGTGTACTTTGTACCACACATGATTCTGAGGACCTCATATGAATTATCTAGTTCAGTAGTCCTGCCATCCTTATCACCAGCCCCACTGAGGAACGAGGACCTGAAGGCAGTAGAGAGCTGACCGCAATCTGCCCATCGGAGCCAGCCTGTCTCTCTCTGAGCCCGGTACGTGCAACCAAGATACTGTACTGTTTCTTAGCCAAGACACATCTTCAGGTTGCTTTTCTCAGGGGCTATTTAAATGATCACAGACACAGAGTATCAAATGATGACTTTTTATTACCTTCACAAATAGGTGATAACTTATTGGGTATAAATTTCTTGAATCACAATTTTTCTTCCCTCAAAGCTCTGCCAAAAAGTATTTTTAAATAACGTGCTTCTTGGAAAAACAAGTGTTAACATAAAAGAATGCATTTTATGATAAAATACGGTAAGAAGTTAAACGGATAGTTTCTGTTTTGCTTTTGGTTTATTCAGAGATCAGCAAACTTTTTCTGTAAAATGCCAGATATTAAGTATTTTCAGCTCTTCGGGCTATCCACTTCCTATTGAAACTGCTAAACTCCGTTGTAGTGCGAAAAAGCATTCATATATAATACACGAAGGAGCAAATCTGGCTGTGTTTCAACAAAGCCTGGTTTTCCAAAACAGGCAGTGGGCCATACCTAGATTGTGGTTATAGTTTTCAGATCCCTACTTTGTTTAACTCCTAGGTTTTCCGAATATTTGATCTGTTATTATAGATGATTATTCTTCAAATGGCTCATAGAGAGGTCATGTTTTACAATTTTCTTGGTTATAGGTCCCCCCCTTCTTTTTAAAAACAGAGTATACTATCTCATGAAACCAATGTATGCTTTTACTTTGGTTTATAATTGAAGAGAAATTTAAAGTTGATCCTAATTCTTTAGGATTACGCTCTCTTTTTTTTTCTGCTTTTAGTAAAAAAAAAAAGTCATCTGCCTAGATACTTGGCAAGTACTTAAAAATTTATAATGCTTTTAATATGTACATTAGGTACGGTACTCTCATGTGTCGTAAAAAGTAAACTGATATCCATGGATTAACCCAGTAGGAGTCTAACTCTCCTCACCATTGTGCTGCAAACCACGTCGGGGAAAACAGGTAAACAGGCCCTGTTTCCACCGTTGAAAAAAGACAGAACCACCAGTGAGTAGCAGGCACTGATGAGGGGTCCTGCTCTGTGCAGTCCTTCAGAGACTCAGGATTTGCCACCAACAACACTTGTCATCCAAGTTCACTCAGCCAAAATGGGAAAAGAGGGGCATCCTAGGGGAGACTCCAGAGGCCAAGCCTGGAAGTGGTGCAGTTACTTCCTCTGAAATCCCATGCACTGAAAGGCAATAGCATGGCCGTGCCTAACCACAGAAGAGGCAGGGAGACACTGCGTTTCCATGTGGAAGAGTTTGGATGAAAAGATAGCTGGTTTAAATGACGTCGCATCCAGAGCATGAGCCTGTTTCCAAACATTATACTTGTTCTACTCTGAGTCTTTTTTTTGTCCATACGGATCTTTTCCAAGATCAGTAATATTTTTTTTTAATTTTGTGTCTTCTTTTTACTGTGTTAGTTTGCTACTTCTGCCCAACAAATAACTGCAAACTTAGTGATTTAAAATGGAGCACATTTATTATCTCATATTTTCTGTGGGTCAGACATCCAGGCACAGCTAAACTGGTTCTCTGCTTAGAGTCTCACAAGTCTGCAATCAAGGCATCAGGCTTGGCTTTCTTATCGTCTGGAGGCTGAGCCTGGACAGGACTCTGCTTCAAAGCTTAGACTGCTGGTCGAGTCCATTCCCTAAGTCTTCAGTACTGAGTGTCACAGGTTCTTGCTGACATTGGCTGGAAGCTTCCCCTTGACAGTGAGAAGCCAGCCCAGTTCCTAGAGGCAGCCGCAGTGCCCGGACGCACCAGCTTCTCAACCCAGCTGCTTAATTAGTCATGCCAAGAAGAAGAATCTCTAGACGGCGTCTGCAAGTGAGAAGCCGTGCAATTAAGTCACGTAATGTAATTGCAATAGTAACATTCTGTTACTTCGTCATGTTCCATCATTTAGAAACAAGTCACAGTCCTGCCTGGAATCAAGGGAAGGCGATGACACAAGGGTGTGAATATCAGGGCCTGGGAAGCATGGGGCCACCCCAGGTTTGGATGTGTGCTTACTCTCTAGACTGAATTGCAAGTACCCTGAACTTCTCAGACTTCTGTGAGACTATATCTTTAGTCTTTTTTTTTTTCCTGAGTCATTTTGCCTATAGGAGATTTCCTGGGAGCCACCTTAATCTGTTTAGAAAATTTAACCAAGTCCTTTATGGACATGACCTTGATTTGGTTTTTATCATGAGGATGCTACTTCAGTGCTCATTGTTTCCCCATTTTTTCAATTGTATCTTTTATTCATTGGTGATGAGAATTGTTGCGTCTTTCCATCCAAGTGCAAGAATTTTTGTATCACCTCTTTCATCAATAATAGATTGAAAACCTGCTGGCTCTTGGCTCTTTTCTGAGTTCGTTTTTTTCTTAGTACCCTGTCAAACTGGCAAAACTCAGTTGTGCTATTATTCCTTTGCCTAAAACCATAAGATTTTTTTGCCTGACAAATTATCTCAGGCAAGGGTGTCATGAAATACAATACTTTGCCACTGCATAACACTTAGTTGGAAAGAGGAAGGAATGGAAACCAACAGAAATCACTTCATGGTCTCCATTAACAGCCTCCTCACTTCTCAACACCTGACCTCAAAGCCAATGTTACACATTTTAAGTGTCTTTTTTTCCCACCGTTTCTCATATCTAGGTACAGACTTCTATTTAGTCACTCTTACTTTATTGAAAAAAGACCTCAAAATTTGAGGCTCTTAGAAGAAATAAAAGAATGTAATCCTTATAATTTGTCACTTGAAGGTCATTTCTGAATCTACTCCTACTCAACTCTATGACCCTACGCCAAAGAATCTCATCTTTCCTATTGCTGCTGCTTTTTCAGCACAATCTTAATAAAAATTGTGAAACACAGCTGAATCGAAAAGAGCTGTAGCTGAGCCATCATCAGCTTACAGTTGACATGTAACATGTGCGAGAAATAAATCTTTGTTGTTTTAAGCCACTGGGATTTTGTGGCCATTTGTTACTATAGCAAAGCTTACCAATACATAATTTTTTAATAGATGTACAAAGTAAAAACAGGGCCTATGAAAAATGGGAAAGGCAGTCTGGGCAAGTAGCAGGTAGGGATACCTCTGGCTGTTCACAGGTGAGTTTCCACGCAGTAGAAAAATAGATATATGTGGGTTTATGTGTGTCTGTCTAAATATGTGCATATATATGTGTGTGTAGATGGAAAGATGGATAAATGGACAGTTAGATGGATGGAGATAGATGATAGATAGATTTGTTTCAGCAAAGTCCCTTTGCTTCAGTCTTAGGAGCAGTGTTGTGGGGAAGCAGGGAAGCGGGGAAGTCAGCGAATCAAACTCTTTCTACAACTTCTTGTGACCACACGGGCTATTCTGGCTTAGAAAAAAAAGTATTTCATGTGTAGTTTTAAAGTATTCTTCTCAACCGATCTTCGTTGCTTGTGTTCTTAGAGATTTTCTTCACATCTTGCTTTATGGTGTTATTTTTCATTTATATTCCAGCTGTTAGCTTTTGCCCTTTTTAGTATCTTTGAGGATATTTTAAAAGACACTTACTGGAGGGCATATTGAGAATTAATGGTGCTCTTGCTTATTAAGCTACATTTATTTTTTCAGTATTTGGGGGCTGGTGTTTTGTCTTTTTTAAAAAAAATAGTATAAACAGGGCATTGCATATTTTCCCCAATGTGCTTTGTATACTTAGAAATAAAATGAACCTTTTGGAAACAAGGAGACACTTGTTCAGTGAGATGGTGGGTGGCCCTAACCTTCTCTCTCAATTGCTGGCACATTTTGGAACTGTGAGGGGAAAGTCTCATTTGGGGAGGACAGATCCGAGCTTCCGGTATTGTGACACTCCCTTTCTCCCCCAACGCCTGTTCCATTCCTTGTGGGGAGGTGCTGTGTTCCCTCAGCCTTCTGTTCAGCAGGAGAAGTGTCGCACTGTATGTCAGAGAAGAGTTACAGCCGGTTGGTCGAATTCACCTGTTTTTTTTTTTCCTCCAAGAGCTAATGTGAGCAATAAAGAACACACGTTCGTGCAAAGACATAACTCTTTGTGTCATCTGTGCCACTATGATTCAGTACGTTCATGTACAAAGGGACAGCAGTGCCTGTGGCTGCAGGACATCTTCACAGACTCTCCTCCTTCCCCCACTTCTCACCAGTCCAGAGCAGTCGCAGGGAACCCAGCCACTCGGTCATGCAACATTCCACCACAGCAGAGGACACATGAGCCGAGACGCTAAATCTCCCACGACATCCAACACTGTCATTAGTTGATTTACATTCTTATTTCAGTATCGATATTTTTTTTTTCCTGCAGGTTGGGGATAAAAGTTGAACTAGCCTTTTACTAATTCACTCTGTCCTTTTAACTTGTTAACATTTATCATTCAGAACAAATGGTGATTTAAATGGAAGATGAAAAACACAAAGTGTTATCTTTTTCGCCAGCAGGTATATAGAAAAATTACTTATTCATTGGGGAGAGGTTGTATTTATTGTTGTCTCCTCCTCCTCCTCTTGGTAAACAGAACTCTTTCTAAAACAGACTCTAACTATTTCTCTAATAGCTGTTAGCATTGTTTGGTTAACCATACCCACCTCCATAGGTAGTTCAAGAAACATGTCAGAAAGAATCTGACATATATGGGGGGAGAGAGCATGTTTCCTCAAAGTTGAAGGAATTTTTTTCTCTGCAGTAATTATTAGATTTCTGTGGATAAGGCAATAGAGGAACATGTTTAAAATTATGTAAAAATTATGATAAAAATAAATATATTTTAAAATAAAATTTCCTTAATGTTTTCTAGAGTAAGAACAAAGGATCGACTATTACTTAATAGCAAATTAGGAAATTCACAGAAATATTACATACTGATGATAAAGAAGAGAAAGAAGAAAAAGAAGGTGAAACAATTGTACAAAGAAGCTGACCAAGAATTTTTTTTTTAGACATGGAAAATTTATTGGATATAATTAAGATAAATCAGAGTACAAAATATATAGTCATTATTATTTTAACTATATAAAGGTGGGGGTGATACCTGAATATATCCGAAAGAATTATGCTGGAGTAGTGGGATAACAGGTAGCCTTTTTTTCACTTCTGCCACTGGATAACTTTCTTTTTTAATTAAATTTATCGGGGTGACATTGGTTAATAGGATCATGCAGGTTTCACATGTACATTTCTATGATGTATGATCTGTATGTTGCATTTAGTGCCCACCACCCAGGATTTCTGATATTTAAAAAAGTGATATATATGTGAAGTTTATAGTGCTGAGTAGGACACATAGTAAGTGATGTGTACGTTTGTGCTAGATAAATATATAAACACTCTCTTCCTGAGTGGTTAACACAATTAAATCAAGTAGCAAAATCTACTTGATATTGGAGCCGTCTTCTCCCCTCAGCCTTGGACAGCACGTTAGCACATTGGAAGGAGTCTCTGATTTTTTTCTGTCCTCACTTCATCGCGACAGGGCCGTTGATGATGATGAATCATCTGTGCATCTGTTTTCCTTTCGGACCTTCATTGCACGCTGACACTCGCACATTTTTCGCTGCCTTCTTTATTTGGTGGCAATGAGTGATGCCCTTGGTGTTAGTGCAATTGCTTCAGTTTTGAAATACCAAATAAGGTAATGAGACCCCAAGGGTTGCCGACGGGGAGGAGAAGGGAAGGAGTGGGGCTTTGTCTCCAGGGATTCTCAGGAGTTGAAAAAGCTGCTAAAATGTTCGTTTGATGACGGGTCTGATTTTCCTGGGTTTACACTGTGAACCAAGAGTAAGTTTGGCACTCGGTAAGGTTCATTAAAAGGCAGGGTATAAGTTTAAGTTTATCAAGGGAGAAACTAACTTAATCTGTACAGATGAATATTGGTCAGCCGTGGGTATGGGGGGCAGTGAAAAACACCGGAAAGAAAGAAATACACAGTTTTGCCGAAGTGAAATGAACAGTTACAGTATAAGCATGTAATGAAGTGTCTTGCCGGCCACTAAATTCAGAGGCCTTTTAGAAACTCTAGACCACTGCATAGGTGGATCGATAATGCGAGTAGCTGTCAATCTGTCAAATCAGAGTCCTCATGGAATTCCTCCTGGGTTCAGACGAATTCTTGTTCCAGCACATTAGAGACGGAAAGTGTGCATTGCTAATGTCTGAAAATTCACCGCGGCCCTTGTTCCATACTTTTGTTTTCGGACCCCTAGACAATGTTGTCAGCATGCGCTGACCTTCAGCCGGCACCTGTGTGTGAGACACGGCGAGTTTCTAACTGGGAGTGGTCCTGGGTTGTACTCACAGATTTACAGAGGTAAAGATTAGCTCAGGAGGTAAAAATGTGGCGGAGGATCTTAGCGAGAGATAATGTTATTTTCTGCGTCTGCCTGTTAATTGTCACTTAATTGCCTCATAATTATGAGGCTTTGGGCTGTTGCTTAACCTCTCTTTCCCTCAATGATGCCATCCTTAAAGTGGGGCTATACGATGTCATAGCCCCACTCTGAGGATTATCCTCAGGATCAAATAAGATCGTACATGTGAAAGCATTTGAGATGCCAACTGTGAAATAGTATGTATACAAATATTAGTCTTTATGATTCATTAATTTAATCATCGGTTATTGAACTTGTGGTAAAAGCTGGAAATACAAAACTAAGACTCAGTGTCTTCCCTCAAGGATAAACACATAGTTATTAGTGAAATTCTCCAAAATTCAAAGCTAGTCCTAGAAACTTCATTTCAAGATATCATAAGCAATGAGAAGGATGGCACAATCTTTTACATCATTCCTTTAAGATATTTATAGTTTTGATAGAGTAAGTACTTAAAAAGAGTGACTACTTCTTCCTATGGTATTAATTCCCCCCACCTTTTTCATTTTTATGTGCAGACCCTCCTAGTGCAGACGTCATCCCATCATTGTTGTAAATGGGGCCGAGGCCAAAAAGACATTGGCCACTGACTTCTTCTAAAACATCAAACAAGACTAATTTTGAGAGTCGTGGAGTCATGTGTTTCCACTGCTCTCAGCCCCCCTCACTGCCCACTGAACTTAGAACAAAAGCCACTCCATTTCCTGGGACCACATCTCAGGTTTCATCTCCAGCATCTCTACCCTGCCCACCTTGCCCCGGTCACGCGGTCCCTCCCTGTTACCTGTCCAAGCCTGCTCCTTCTGACACAAATACCATCCTCTCGGTAATCAGTAGGCTCTCTTCTCCACTTTCCCCACATCTCTTTGGAAGGCCCAGCCTCAGAGAGGTCTTCTCTGTGCTGATACTCTCTCCCCTTTTGTATGTGAATTCACATCTCAATTTCAGATATTTTATTATATTATTATTTTTGAATTATTTCTCCTCCATGCAGTGCCCTTATGCTGCACTTGGGGCCTGATGCGCATAAAAGACAGTTACCTACCCGCTCTGGATAAGTAGTACTGGACAATATGTCTGAAAAAATAATTTTATCTCATTATATTGGCTATGATTTTGTAATTGATGGAAAAAGGAAAGTGGGTTTGAAAGGGCTTGGCCGTTTTCTAGATTGTTAAAGGGCTATGTATAGAATTTGTGGTCATGGAGCGTAAGCAGACTTTCCTCCACTGTGATCTCCTGCCTCGTAGTCCACAGCAAGTATTTCCTCCCATTGCCAACAGCACGCCAACTAACCATCAAATGGTTACTTCGCATATGCGTTTAAACTTTGCAACTGTCCGCGGCTGTTGCTAAGACCATCTTTGATTTCCAGACCAGGAAATTGAGATGCAGAGATGTCCAGTGACTTGTATAAGGCAAAGGGTGGGTCAAAGCTTGGAATCCACCCCGTAAGATTCCAAAGCTGCTACTCTTTACGTTGTGCCGTCCTTCTCCTCCCTTCCCCATACTTCAAAATGATCACATAGTTATGGCAAACATCGAATAAATTATTAAGATGACTAGGCCAGATGCCAGCATTGCAGGGTCTCCTACTGGAACACTGGAACGGAGCAATTTTGAACAGTAATGGGAGCAAAGCCATCACACTTCACATAACCCTGCACCGGAGAGTCCTGGTGAGAAGAGAGAGATCATGCTTTATTTCCCAGGGTAGGATTAGGTTTAGATTTAATGTTGATGCATCAGTTAAGTGCTCACTTTGAAAATCAATACGGCACTGTGTGTGCTTGGCTGGCTCGATACCCCTCAGTCAACATTAATAAAAACACCAACAAGACAATCCACTGTCTTTTTATTGCTTGTTGTCCTTAGCTCTCCAGGCCTTTTATAAAAATTAATCAATCCTTCTTACTCCTTGTGCACAGTAACAAGTATTTAGTTGACGTAATAAGTTGGTAAACTGAGGCAACTTGGCAAATGAGAAGATTCACCCACGCACCTCTGTGCCCCCGAAAGGAAAATCAATACCTCTCCGCGAATGCTGACATGGCTCACACAGTGTGAGCAGGCTTCAGCCCCCGCAGGAGAACGCTTTTTTCTTCTTCCCTCTAAGACCGTGATTGTAGAGGAGATAAACATGAAGAAAGATCATAGGTCAGTAAGCACTTACTTTAATTAACAGCTATTTGCTATCCCAACAGAAAACAAACTTCAGCTACCAACGTCACAACAACAGAAGGCTGTACACAGAGCTTCCCTGATGAACGCAAACCAGAATTGTGTTTCTTTCCAAGACAAGCGGAGGTCAGCGCAAGTAATTAGTAAGATTACGACAACTGCTTTCTTCCGCAGATCTGAGTTAGAGATAAAGGCTGGGAGAATGCGAGACTGAGGGTCCCTCACACCACGTGTTGTGGCTGGGTGGTCCTCACTCCTGTTAGTTACCCTTCTCTCTAATGGAGGACCCCAAGGATTGTAAGCTGCATCAGCAAGTCAGTAGGGACTTGGAAGAGAGAAAATAAAAAAGGGCCAGAGGAACATTAACTCATTAAATAAAAAGATTAACTATCCAGTGATTCCCAGTTTAGGAAATGTTTGTTGTTCTTTTTTAAAGATCTGTGTATCTTAAAATCAAGGAAATATTGTGTGAGTACCTGATTAACACTCTTGCAAAGGTCCTTAGTAGAAACCCTTATTCAATTGGCCATTTTATCTTTAATTATTCCTTGGTTTCAGTACATTTATGAAAAATCATTTTACTTTTAGTATACATATTAGCCATTTATTGAAGATTTACTAAATGCCTGATAATACACAAACACCATTTAATTTAATCCTTATATCAGCTCTACTTGGGAAATTCTTTTGTCTCCATTTTGTAGGTGGGGAAACTGGGGCTCGGTAGAGCGGAGAATGAACTGAATATCATGTGGGCAGTCAGTGACTGTGTGTGAATCTAGGAAGGAGGATGTTAAAGTCCTTACCTTAGCTTTGCATCAGTTAAAATTTCTCGAGTGTAAACAACAGAAGCTGGCTATGGCTGATATAAGCAGAAAATGAATTACTGGAAAAATATGGGGCTTAATAGAATGGAAGGCATGAGAAGGAGAGAAGCCCTGGGCATCTAAGTTGCAGAACTTCTTGGACAGTGTCTTTGGTTTCTCCCGTTGCTATGAATCCACTCTGAACATTTGTAGTCTTGGTTGCTGTAAACAAGTTTCAGAGGAGGAGCAAAGAGCACACAATTGTCAAACCTTGGGTCACCCTCCCACATCTCAGCTATCAGTGAGCATGTACCGTACTTGACAGGGGAATCCACTGGTGGCAGGCAAGTGACACCCAAGGCAAACAGTGGGTTGTTCCTGTAACAAGAGAGAACAGGTAGTGGGCAGTAAAGATCGAATGACCATTAAAAAGTCATGGGTTTTTTTTTTTAAGAAATCTCTTTTAAAGATAACAAAATTATATTTTGTCAAGATAGGTGGAACAGATTTAAATTTTTTGAAAAAGGGATATGGTATATTGTGACCCTGAGTCTTTAAAGCATGTCAACCTAACGGAGCAGAAAGCCAGCCCTCCTGCCACAGGACGACTTTCTTCCCACCTAATGCTCCGGTTCTGCCTTCGTGTTTGAGCTTGGATCTCACGGCCGGAATGACTATCTTACTAAGATATCTGAGTTGTCCTTTACTTTCTCCTTTTATTCATTTTTTTGTCCATTAATTATTGATGTAGGTGCTGAGCATTGTACTTGGTTGTGAATACACTTAATCCCTATGCTTATAGAGTTTGTATTCTAAATATATTAGATAAGAAAACCCCAATTGACTAAATAGTTTTAAATTTAATTATTGAATTGAATATATTAGGCAATAGCTAAATTAATATCACCAGAATATATTATTTTTATCTTTGTGTAGTTTGAATACTGGAAATGTTTTTCCTTTTCTGAAATCATAAATTATCACTTCTTTAATAGATTATCGACCTTAATTCTAACCTCTGGAGCAGATTATGTGCATGTATATAAAGAGCTGTAGGTAGTAAAGACAATTAGCAAGCTATAGGTACCTGCAGAGTCTTATTTCATAAACACACATAATTTTATTTTTATTGTGTTGTTCTCCCTTACCATTTAGTCCCCATACACCCGCCTCCCCCGAGGAATCACCACATTGTTGCCCATGTCCATGAGTCCTTTGTCCTTTTTGCTCAATCCCACCACCCCCTAAACTCCCCTACTCCCTTAGCTGTCATCCTGTTCTCTATGAGTCTATCTTTGTTTTCCTTGTTCATTCAGTTTGTTCATTAGATTCCACATATGAGTGAAATCATATGGTATTTGTCTTTCTCTAGCTGGCTTATTTCACTTAGCATAATGTTCTCCAGATCCATCCATACTGTCGCAAAGGGTAAAATCTTAATTTTTATGGCCAAGTAGAATTCCATTGTGCAAATGTCCCATAATTGCTCTATCCACTCATGTACTGATGGGCACTTGGGCTGCTTCCCTATCTTGGCGACTGTAAATAATGCTGCAATGAACATAGGGGTGCTTATGTTCTTTCAAATTAGAACACACATAATTTTAAAGCAAGTGAAATGTAACATCAAACCATTTCCCAGACTAAAACATTGGCATTTAATTCAGGCTCAGAACATAAAGTGTATTTACCATTTTCATGAAGCGTTTTGTCAGATTTTGACTAGACAACCTATTGAGGGCCCCTGAAATGCTAAAGTCATTCTAAAAATTGGGAAACCAGAATATTGAATTCATTGACCTTTCAGATGCCCTCAGGTTTCAGAATTCCAAGTTTCCTTACCGTTATTTATGTGGTAGAGTCACTTGGCAAACTAAATTCCAACGAGACCACCTCTGCCCGAAAATTCCCTACTTTTACAAGCCACATCAATAGAGTGGAAGAGCACTGGGAGTAAATTAATTAATCCATCTGTTCATCCAGCAACTATTTATTGAGTCCTGACCGCTTGCATAGTTTCTCAGAACAGAACATGGGTGAACTCGCACACCATTCCACGAGAGGACAATTCTGAAGGAGTAAAAGCTATCCATTAGCCAATGTCCAAATGGAGGTATCAGAAGAGATTTATATTTTAATTAGATGTGAATGTTGGGTCAGGAGGTGCTCATTCTCTATTTGTTCAAGTGATTTTGATGAATGTTGATAATTGTTTTATGGCGCTTATCTGGTGGAGGTTGCCCAATTAATTTTCATAAATGCCTTAGGGATGACATGCTCCTTTTTTTCTTAAAAAGTATACTATAAAATGGAAAAATTAGACTATATATTTTTCATGTTCTTGACTTAAGACTGATACCTATTGAGGTAAAAACATAAACAGAGTACTGTACTTTACTATATAAAAAGAATTTGAATTCCTAGTAAAGAAGGCAGCATGTCTTCAGAAAAAAAAATAGTAAGAGAGTAGGGAAACTTTTCTTCTGTATGAATGAGATCTTTAGCCAGAGCATCCAACATTTTTGCAGTTTCTCCAGTACAATCTACAGTAAGATAGAATAGAACCTTGCCCTATGTGCATTATTATTTTCTCCTTGAAAAAATTATTACATATCTCATTTTTAACTTCTTAGATTTAATAATTATATATTATCCAGGGCAGCAATTTTCAGCCTTTTTCATCTCATGATACACATAAGCTAATTACTAAAATTCTGTGGCCCACCAAAAATATATATTTTTGCTGATTTGACAAGAAAGAGTAGGTATAATTGGTTTATTCATACTGGACAGCTATTGCTCTGTTGGCTGCTGTCATTTTTCAATTTGACAATCTAAAGGAAAAGAGGTCAGTGCCCCTCACTAAATAGCCAGGTATTGCATGCTGTAAAAATTCTTGTGGCACACCAGTTGAAAATCACTAGGTTTTCAGATGTTCACCCAAAAACCAGTCGAAGATCTAGGGCAATAGTAAACAAGCTGCCCATAAAACAAGAAGCTGTATTTATCACTGGATATCGACTGAAGCAATGTTAGTTGTTCATGTCAGAATCAGGAATGGAATCCTGAGGTCCTGGATTCCATCCAGTCTCTCCTTGTTAAGTCATACTTGGCTCTGGTGTGAGTGGAAGATGTTGGGCAGATGTTATCAAATATGCTTCAATGAGAGGGCATCAGAAAGCTCTTAAGTCATTTATCCTTCTAAATGTCAAGTAACTAAACTGATATTCCCATCTGCTTAAAACCTTACTGGGGAGAATGGAAAATGAGGAATCAAAATTCTAATTTTCTTTCAAAATGACTTCAGTGTGTTATCATGCCAGGGACATCTATTTTTAACGTTGCAAGTTTGGAAAAGAAGGATGGATAACTTGAGCGGCTCTTTCAAATTTTATTTCTTTGCAATGCCAAGTAATTATGTGCATTCTCTACACCCATGATTGAAAGCAACGAGGTTATTCTTTAAAGGAAAAAGTAATAAAATGTTAGGTTAAAAATGGCAACTGGTCTGCCATTACTGTGGATTTTTTACATACTTGCCTTTCTTTCTTTTTCAGTATCACAGATGAGGGCCCTCTTTTCCCTTGCCTCTGCCCTCCCCACCAGCAAGAGCTCAATTTGTATCCCTGGGTGTGAGTTCTACACGCTAGTAACCATTCTCCAAGTGTATGCAGCAGGTAGTTTAGAAACATGGATGTGTTCAGCGTTTTATGCTTACATATTGTACCTTTGTAAATAAGATGCAATATATATGTGTTTACATATCTACATACTGCATTTCATTAAAAATTATATATTGCATATTTATAGCACTAAAGAGACAGACACAAAATCACTGAGACCATTATTCTGGAACTCTAAGAAAGTGCTCATAGCTAATATGTATTAAGTAATTGCCATGAGCCCACCAGTACTCTAAGTGATTAAGCTATATGTTAACTCTCTTTAGTCCCCTAAGAGCACGAGGTAGCTAGCTAGTATTCCCATTCTCACTTCACAGATGGGGACAATGGGATGTGGAGTGGTGGAGAAAGCTCTCCAAGATAACAGGACTAGTCAGCAGCTGAGCAGGAATTGGAAGTTGGACCTCCTGGCTCTTACCTTGTGGCTCTCAGCTTCCTGTTGCCACTATAACAAATGACTGCAATTTAGTGGATTCAACAGTACAAATGTAATGTTTTACAGTTTGGGAAGTCAGAGATCTGAAATGGATCTCACTGGGCTAAGATTAAGGTGTTGTCAGGGCTATGCTCTTCCTCAGGACTCGAACAGACAATCCATTTCCTCATTTGCTCTCCTCCACGTTCATAGCTGGCAGTGTCAAGCTGAGTCCTTTGCATGTTGCCATCTCCCTGGCTTTCTCTTCTTATTACCTCTTCCACTTTTAAGGATCCTTTTGATTATACATATTGTGTCCACACTTATAATCTAGGATAGCCTGCCTATTTCAAAGTCAGCTCATTGGAACCTTAATTCTGTCTTCAACATTAATTCCCCTTTGTCATGTAACATAAAATACTCCCAGGTCCCAGAGATCAAGAGACATCTTTGGAGGTGTCATTATTTTGCCTACCACAGTGCTAGGGATGGAAGATTTGTGTCCCCTCAAAATTCACACATTGAAACCTAATTCCCAATGTGAGGGCATTTGGAGGTGAGGCCCTTGGGAGATGATAAAGTCCTGAGGCCTCCAGATTGGTGCCCGTGTGAAAGAGACCCTTGAGTGCTCCCTTGCTCCGTCTGCCCTAGAAGGACTGATGGAAAGATGGCTGTCCATGAAGCAGCAAGAGGGTCCTTGCCAGACACTGAATCTGCTGGCACCTTGACTTTGGACTTCCCAGCCCCCAGAGCTGTGATAAATAAATGTTTATTGTTTATAATGCAGGTGAATTATAATTCAGGTGAATCTATCACATTCTGTTGTAACAGCCACAATGGACGAAGACACCCAGCTTTTATCATTAAACCACACTGCTCCACTAGAAATTGCCTTAATAATCTTAGCTACCTTTTATGGACCAGGTTAGAGTCTATTACATACATTTACACTTGGTCCTTTCTGAAAGCAGGCAGCCTTCTCTCCTGTCAACAGATGGAAAAACAGGCTCAGAGAGTTGAGTCCCTTATGTATAGTAAATGTAAGGTGTGATGTGGGGTTTGACTCTAGATCTGTCTGCTCCAAAGCTCTTGTTTTTTGCTGTACTGTGAAATTTCAACGACTGTAACTTGTCTGTTCTTGTAGTAGGATTTTTAGATGATAAAGTTATTAACAAAACCCAGTCCCTCCCTTTCAAAAATATAATTGTTCCTAGTCTTTCTAAAATGTAAGAGCCAATTTTTTGCTTTTGTAAGTATAGTTTGCTGATATCGCTATGAAATATTTTAGTGTAATGCCTAGCATTTTAAGATGTTTTAGGTAATACTGGACTTTTTCCTTGATAATGCAGGAAACTACACCGCATCAGAACACTGTCGTGGTCCATAATGATATAGCAAAATGGAAGTAGTTCTGAAGGCTTGAATGCATTATTCCATACTTGTCCTTGTGTATCTTTGCCTTTCCTCATCTGTAAAACGAGTATGATAACAGCTACCTTGAACAGTTGTGAGAATTGCATAAGTAACAAATTAAACTGCCTGATGAACAGTTGACTCTTAATAAGTGGTAGCAACAGTGTGATTTCAAAAAGCATATGTCTGGTGTCTTGGCTTCATGTGATCAGATATGTTTCCTAATAGTGTAATAATAATAATGCAAATGTTTGGAAAGACTGAATTAATCAAGTTGTGGTTGAATTCTTTATGAATAATTACCATGCAGAAAACTCCAAGGAGGGGTCCAGGCAAACCATGGCAGAGACCATCTTGTTCAAGGGTTTGTGCGAATACCAGAGCCCGGCATTCCAGGAGACTTTTGGCTCAGGGCCATGCAGATTTCAGTTCAAAACTTCAACCCTCAGAATTATGACACCGTATGAAATATCCATGCCCTACTAAAGTGTAACAGGTCCTTTGATCTATCCCTTCAAGCATGGAAACACCATATTGTACCAATAAAACCCTTTATCAAATCAATTCTTCTTCGTCATCTTATTATCTCAGGAAGGAATCTTTTGGAAATGAATACCTTTGGGTACTGAAGCATGTCTGTAGGAATGCTATGCTCACTCATATGAAAAACATTGGCATCATCCTTGACCAATTCCCAACGTCAACCTTGTCTCATTATTCCCTCCATTCTATAGGCAAATCTTGAAAAGTCTACCTTCAAAACACACCAGAATTCAACTTCTTCCACAGCCATCCCACTGCTTTGATCTACGCCCTTTGACAGAGTCGATTTCACTCTGAAGTCAAGCTGAAGTCCCTGTGGTCATTTGTAAGTCTACACAGGATATGGCCTCCAGTCACTGCCCTGGGACCTCACCTCACATTCTTTCCACTCCCTCACTCTGCTCCAGCCACACACACACATCCTTGCTGCTCCTCCAATGCACAGGCCATACTGCCTCAGGCCTATGGGTTTTGCCGTTCCGTCTCCCTATAATGGTCTACCAATAAAGGCCAAGTCCTTCACCTCCTTCTGGTTGCTCAAATACAGCATTTCCAGGGAATCCTCACCCTATTTAAATATTTCCTTTCCAGAACTATACTCCTTTCCTTCTTTTACCCCCACAGTACACCATATAGTGTCCAGTCTCAGACACAATGGTTGAGATGCAACATTCGTGTATGTACTAGAGGAAAACAACCAATTGAGATAACACGTTCTTGCCTGTAAGATGCATCCTGTTTTCAGAGATATTAAAAGTCTGCAAAAATAATGTGCATCTTAGCATTAATAAAATACAATTGCACATATTTTATTTATCTTGCTTGTGTTGTGTATATTTCTTTTATGAGGTAAGCACTCTTTGGGTAGGGATATCTTTTTATATTTTTATACTCTTATTTCCTGAACATCTAAAACAGTGCCTGGAAGACAGTTAAAGCTTAATAACTCTATGTTGAATAAAGGGATAAAAGTGATTCCTAGGGATACCTTCCCCTCTAAGTGTTCTCTGGATGGTATTAAATGATAAAATAGGGTCTATGTAATAATAAAACTTCCTTGCATATAACATCATTTTCTTAAAGAAATGCAACATACATTTGTCTCCTTTGCTTATTACCTACATGTATAGCACAGTACAGAGAAGGAAAGGGCCTTCCTTATCCAAGATGTGGCTATGTTCATACAAACACTGCCTTCTTACTTTGAGACAATCTTTTTTCTTTTTTTGTACACTATACAGTGTTTCAAATTCCTATGGAAAAGCATAGGAATAAACTGAATGAATTATGTTGGTGAATTGATTGCTGCATTTAATTAGCTGGGGCAGGCTGCTAGAGTGGGCCGGTGCTGGTGGGTTCGGGGTATTGTTGACTGGGGTCAGTTGTTATAAAAGCATTGACCTTTATCTTAGGGTGTCACGTAAAACCAACCAGAGAATGATGAGATCTAGTGGTCATAGAAATCATCGCGTGGCCTTCAGAAAAGCCAAGGCAAGCCCATGGGAAACATGTTGGAAGCACATTAGAAATTAGAAGACTCCAAAAAAATTAGGTAGCTAGCTAGATAATATGTCAGTATATAGATATAATTAAGGGGAAAATATTAAGAAATACATATTATGGTATAGTATATATAAAGTACATATAAGAAAACAATATTTTTATACATAAACATTTAAGAAAAGATCTTGTCAAAAATGAGGTGCATAAATTTTTTGAAATAGTTAAGGTCCTTAGGACATTTTCCACTCACCCACCTCTCCAGCAGTAACAATGGTCATAAACAATTGGTTGTTTTGTTTTTATACACATACTCTAAATCCACTCATATATATATATATATATATATATATATATATATGCACACAACAGTTATACAGTGGCTTTGTGTTTAACAAAATGGTGCCCTACTATACATACATTTTCATACATTTATAAATTATTCACTCAAATGGTTTTCTTCCGTGAGAATGTATACAAATGACACTTCTTTGTTAAAAGCTGTACCTTATTAAATAGTATAGGTATATAATGACTAATTTAACCAGCCTACATTATTTCTCATGTGTGTGTGTGTTTCCCTCACGGTGTGTAATAGACAGCTGTGGCACATTTATTGTTAAATATGTGCTCATTGTTTCCCTGTTTTCATATGAAGATCTCCTTCACACAAGTGTCTTCTTAGTTGTGCATCGTATATGTTCAAATCCTGAGATGGAGGACTAGATGTGATTAGCATGGTAAATGTATATTTGACCCAAGAGCCAGTTTATTTGTTTTTTAAAAACTGTCTTTCATATACTTATAAAGCTCGTTAAAAAAATCGAGTAACAAAATCTTAGATTTGGGAAACTCAGACATGTTCTCCAGTCTGACCTCCCATTTCATGGAGAGCCCTTCCCTGTAGAGCTTCACAGCTTCCCGTACGCTCCATTCTCTACCTGATGCCCTTCGGCTCCTTCATCTAGACCTCCCTACCCTTTAAAACTCAGTGTGTGGTGATGACTCCAAGAACACTCCTCTGATTATCTCAAGGAATCCAGCTGTCCTCTAGTGCTTCGAGAGCACTGACTAGCACATTTGGCACTCACTATTGTAATTGCATATATATTTTTCTATTTCCTATGCTACATTGCAAGCATTTCCATTAGAAAGAAATCTGCCTTTTCCCTTCATTTCTGTGTTTCTAGTATATAACATGATACTTAGAGAACTAACAACACTTCTTTTGGTAGAATGACTGACTGAATGAACATATACACTAGCTACTTATTTTTCCCTTCTTTTTAGCTACTGTGTGTGCCTGATATTTTAATAGATGTGTGTGGTGCATCCTTCTGAGGATCGAAATGCTGGTTGGAAGGATGGTAATTCAATTTAGATCAGCTTAACCAATAAGAAAGGGTCTGGGAAGTGAAAGAAGTAAGACAGTGGTGGTTATTTTTTCGAGGAGGACTTGTTTGCTTCAACTTGTTGCTGGAGAGAGGTAACCTGGATCTTATTCTCTTTGCTGCCTTTATGTGAAAACAGGTAGTTTATATTCGCAGGATCTCTCTTTCATTAAGGAGTTGTCTTAAGGAAGCCAGTCGGGAACTGTCAGGAGAGTGCTTAAATGAGTCATTGATTTGCAATCAGAATGGCCAATGCTAATGAATTCACCAATTCTTTAGGGCTTCTTAAAGTTCACCTTCTTGTCACACAGCCTAGTGCTTCAGTTGCCAGTTTTGAAGTGAGGAATATCCCTTCGATGTGACCCAAGCTGTCTGACCTTCTGTCACCAGGTTTTAGCTTCTAGGATAAGTTTGTACCTTTCACTCAAATGAGTTCCACTTGAGCTAAGGGTTGAAGAATTCACACTGATGTTTTCTCCTGTGATGGTTAAGACATTCTCATATAAGCAGCTGAGCTCCCATTTCTGTGGAAAAACGTAAACCCATTCTACCAAATTCCAGACAGTTTAACATAATCCACAATGATAATTATTTCTTAGTTATGCAATAGCCAAAGAACCTGAAAAAGCATCTAATCCTACTTCAGTGGAAACGGAAGCCCAAGGGGCTGAGCATTGCTGAGTGCCAGAAGCGGCTGGAGAGTCTCAAATCCAAGACCGAAGTCCTTCCCACTTATAAGAAGCACATCCTTTCTTCATGATAAGCTGGTAGTGAAGGTTTATCTGCTTGGCTGGTGGACATGATGATGAGAGGTGAGGAGAGTTCTTTAAAAACCTGTCCTGGGTCTCCTCCCACCCCACCCTTTCCTGTTTTCAGAAGCAGTGTAATACAGGATTTAAGTGCAGAGGCTCTGAAGCCAGAGGACACAGGTTAGAATTCAGGATTCATCTCTCACTACCTAGAGGAATTGAGCAAGCAGCTTAATCTCTTTGTGCCCCGGTGTCCTCAATAAGGAAATTATATACAGTCATAGCACCTACTTGTATGATCATTGAGAAGTTTAAAAGAATCAAAGCCAAGTACGTAGAACAGTGCCAGACATGTATTAAGCTTTCAATAAATACTGCCTGTGCTTATTCATGGGCATTTGTGGGAAAGGAATGGGAACTGCTAGTCTCCCTTCCTATTTTCAGTTGTACAGAGCTTCTCATTTTGCTGTATAATTCTCAGGGTCTCAGCTCAATCTTCTTTGTTTCAGCATAATCTTAGGCCCTCTGCTCATGTATGGGTTGTAAAGGAATAAAGATAGAATGGTAGAGAGGCTAAGGCTTTGGGCGTTAGTCATACTTTATTTTAGAATGACTGACATCAACCCATTTGTCTTCCAGAACCGCTACCCAGGGCCTTGCCGAATATTTTGTGTATCACATGACATCTAACACGTGTCACAGAGGACCAAGAGACCTGCTTTAGCAAAGGCAGTGTGAAATTACACACACACACACACACACACCCACACACACACGGAGGCCACATGCCCTTTCTTTACCACACCACTCAGAAAATGCTGGCTTCATGGAGCAATTGACTGAGCCATAGAAAGCACAGCTGAAGCACCAACCTGGACATAATACCCTGTGAGGAGGGGGCACCATCCTCTAGCACATCCCATACACCTTATATCAACATCCATTATAAGATGCTATCTCTTCAACGGGTAGAATATCTGAAACAACGGGTGAGGAGGTGGGGCCTGGAAGAACTACACTTCCCAGTAAGCCCAGTGATTCCCTTGAGGAAATTGTGATCCACACCCCCTTGACTCTGGGCTCTTCCTGGACTGGAAGTGATGCTTCCCAAAGAGGGAAATGCTCCCACCAGGCAAACAGCTGAAGATCCACTGAACTTGGCACTACGACTGCCACTCAAATGTTATGGGCTCCTCCTGTCAAGGCACCAACAGGGAAGAAGAAAATTCACAGTCCTTGCAGGGCAATCGACCTGGGTCACGAAGAGGATGTAGGACCGCTGTGACACAATAGCTTCCAAGTTATCCTAAATAAATATCTCTTACTTTCTCCCTGGCCCAGTTTTGATGATACACGGATAACTTTAGTGGCCAGAGCTTTAAAGTGACACGGGCAACAGGGTCCAAACTATTCAGGGATGAGGGTCTTGCTCACCCTGCACAGAGAGCCACCAAGACCAGCAGGCTGAAAGGGAGGGGAATCTAAGATGCATAGTAAGGGATGAACAGGATGATAATCAGTTGCAGATTCAAGGTCACATACAGTAGTGGGGGGAGCTACAGTTCATTCTACTTAATGTCCCTCTTGTGAGCTTTTTCCACCCAGAAGAGGCCCACCAGAGCCAATTAATGTAATGCAAGTGGATTCAAGTGACATAAGGTTATAAATTGTGACAGATTCTATGCCATGTGATTGGTCTCTATTTTAGGTCTGATATAGTCACCCTTGATTTAGTTGCTGGCTGAAAAGTTTCAATTATCAGGTGGTAAAGGTTGGCTACCCCCAAATCACACCCCCTTTGCAGGGTATCCAAGATCCAATTACTGAATGTCACAGTGGCATGAAGCTTGGACCTCTCACCCTAACTTGTGACAACTCTGAAGGGCTATTCTGGCTCCAGAGCCCTCTGTATGGGTAGCTGAGGCCTTAATTGATACTACAGGGCAGCTTGACTGCCTCTCCTCCTGTTCCGTCCTGCTCCACCCCCTCCTTCAGGTATTGATACCGAGAGCAGTCCTTAATAACCTGGAAGTTGATCTTTATCTCAGATTTCCTGGGGGCTTCTCCAAGTGATGGCCTGAATTTACACGTACATACATAGAAAATGAACTTGGCGCAAGTTATGCATTTCATCAGAATTTGCAGTGTATTTCAAAGAACTGTGGAACACAAGGCTCTATTACCCCTAATAGAATATATGCTAAAGGGAAAGAAGTTAGCCTTTACTTAGTGGGGGTATTGTTAGTAACAATTTTGATATTGCAGTTTGAGACTGCTCTGTGTATGTTGTAGAAAGAGGAAATAATTAAATGTTTTGGTATCATTAGGCACAATTAGAAAGAACATACAAACATAAAATAATAAAAGATACTTTGAAAAGCCCTATATTGTTAATTTTGAAATGGGAATATGTATGAGTTTCAGAATTCAAATATGTATATTCAAACATATATACTATATGTTATATATACATCTATATAATATGTATTTTAAATCTGTATGTTAAAATAATATATACTATATAATAATATGCTATACATATATCACATTTATATAAATAACATAAATGTATTCTTTCGACAACATTGCTATAAAACTTAAATATTTCCAATTTGAAATACTACAAAATTATATTTTGACATTAATACATTAAATCATTCACATGGTATCACAGCATGACTCCGCAGAGTGCTTATTCATTGCTGATTGGAACGTGTACCTTTCCACTGGAGAGACATGGCTGCTGCCTTGTGGTGGGCAGATTTTAAGGTGATCCCCGTGATCCAGGACTTCCGGTGTTCACGACCTTGTATCATCCTCTCCCCCTGCGTGTGGGCAGTAGTTGTGACTTGCTTCCTAGCCAACAGAATACAGCAAAGGTAAGAGAATATATGTGATGTATGCGATTATATTACAAAATACCATCGTATCTGTCTTGCTGGCTTTGAAGCTGCAGGTTGCCATGTTATGAGCTGGGATACAGAGAAAGCCACAGGCAAATAACCGAGGGCTGCCTCCAGCCCAGAGACCCCCAAGTCACTGAGGCCCTTAATCTAACAGCCTGGAAGAAGCTGACTGTGGCCAATAATTGTATGAGCTGGAAGTTACTCCTTCCCCAGTTGAGCCTCAGATGAGACTATATTCTTGCCTTATGTCTTGGTGGCCCTGTAGGGGACTCTGAAAGAGAGGACCAAACTAAGCCATCACCAGACTCCTGACCCAGAGAAAATAAGTATGTGTTGTTTTAATCCATTGTACTTGTGGTGACATTGTTAAGTAGCATGATATAACTCATCAGTGTATTCCTTGACCAGGTGATAAAAACATAACCTCATTAATAATGGCAGATTGTAACAATAGTGCTCCCCTGTTATAGCATGTGAGGTTCCAATATTACTATGAAGCAAGTACTCTTGCCAAGTATATTTAACTCAAAACTCATCAAGTCCTAATTCTAACTTCCAGATTATAGAAAGTACGGAAGATGGAAAGACAAGGTAAATGAAACCAACAGGAAACAGACGAGCCCAGAATGACATACTCTCTTTATGTCAACTGGCCCGGACTCTTGAGAAAGGAAGGTGAGAAGGTGGCAGAAAGACAGTCTAGATTAAAGAGATGACGATAGAAGCAAAGGGGTCAAGATATAATATGAGAGCTTTGTTGTGTTCTTGGTTCAATACGACAAAAATTAAAAATGAATCTTGTTAACAATTGGAGAAATCTAGACATCAGTTAGAGATCAGATGATGCAAAGAAATTCCTGTAAATTTTCTTATTTATGATAACATTATTTTGATTCTGTGATAAATGTCTTCATATAAAGAAAAAAAACGCCTCCTGTGTGTCTCTCTAGCCTCAGTATTTCACTTTACTTCTGGTCACCAAATGTGTGGGTTTCTCCTGCACCAAGCAGTTCTGCAGTAAATCCTACAATTCAACTCAATCCTGGCCCTATCTACCTGGAAAAAGTCGGCTCCCACAGGCTAAGGGCTCCATCCCACAAAATTGCTCTCCCCCGTCCCCCTACTCCAGATGCCAGTCACAAGTTCTGGTTGTTACTTGTGCTTCTGTGTGACTGGCTATCGATCAGCGATTCCTGCAACCCCTCTTTAGGTTTGATTAACTTACCAGGGAGGCTCACAGAACTTGGAAAAATAGTCTACTTACTAGGTTACCAGTGTATTATAAAACTTAGGAAAACTTAGGGACTTAGGAATAGTCTGACAGAAGAGATGCATAGGGCAAGGTATGTGGGATGGGGCGCAGAGCTTTCATGCTCTCTCTGGGCACGCCACTCTCTCAGCATCTTTGAATGTTCACAACCGCAGAAGTGCTCAGACCCCGTTTCTCTAGGTTTCTACAGGGGCTCCATGACATAGGCCTGAATAATCAAGTCATTGGTCATTGGTGATTAATGCAAGTTTTCTAGGCCTTCTCCTGTCTCTGGAGGTTACAGGGGTCACTGAAAATGCCAACTGTTTAATCACATGGTTGACAACTCTGGCGACAAGCGCTGATCCTTAGTGGCTTCCTGAAAGTCCTCTCATTGATACAAACGGAGGTGTGTTTGAAAAAGCTGTTTTGAATAACAAGACACACCCTTTTCCTTTATCACGATGGATGGAACTATTTCTGGAACTGGAACTGTTTGAAGAAAAAAACTAATAAAAGATTCTCATATTGCTCTTACCACTTAGGAAATTACAAGAGTTTTAGGAGCTATGTGCCAGGAAGGGGAACAAAGACCAAATATATATTATTTATTGTAAATCATTATGGCACACCTTATTATTAGAAATTTGAAGTTTTTAGGCATGAGGTATTGTGATGATTGAGCTTTTTTTGGCCAAAGATTTATCAAAATATGTTTATGTGTTTATGTGTGGATGTGATAAGAGAAAGACAGACACAAAGAGTGAATATAGGGGTGGGTAAAAATAGGTTTACACTTGCATTGTGACATTTTTTGAGTTAATAACGCTATTGAAATAATCAAAACCTGCACATCTTCTCCCATATGAACAACTGTAAACCTACTTTTGCCCACCTCTGCATTAGTAATTGTTGAATGTAGATGGAGAGTATATGAGTACATACGCTGTACTTTCAACTTTTCTGCATGTTAGCAGTGTTTAAAACAAAACAGTTTGGAAAATGCGTGAATTGTTGATGTTTAAACAGGATGTCAGTAGTTCATTTCGGCACAACACCGTATTGTTAACTACAGGCAATTAATAAAATATTTTTTTTAAAAAGTCCAGCTTGGCTAGGTGATAACAAGAGATTTGAACTAGCTTCTGCTTTAATGTAATTTATCCCCTGGGATCGGTTTGCAGACTTTGGAAAGTTATTTTTCTAACTCTTCCAGATCAGTTTTTATTGTTGTTTTTAATGCTGAGAAATCATTTTGATGACCTGATTGAGTAATTATCAGCGTCCATCTTGTCTTGAAGGGTGCAGTGCTTAAGTCTGCTTTTTTTAAGTTTCAAAATTGCAGCTGAATGGAGCAGTATTATTCATTTTACTTTGCACATTTGTGGATGAAGAAACAAAGTTGATGGGAAATCTGAAAGCACTTGTCAGAGGGTTTGCTTTGTTGAGGTGGGATGATCGTACAGCACACCTGAAGAGGTTACCTGCCAGTTCTTTCTGAGAATACATTCATGGAAATCCGCAGAAGGGAAATGGCTATAATCTGTTAATAAAGTGCGGAAAGTTTAGGGGGGCCTGAAAATGGGGCCTGGTGATTTGGTAATGACTGTAGAGGGGTGAGCACTGTGGAAATGATAAAGGTGCTGTGTGCCACGAAAAGATGTGGTTTATTACCCTCACCCATGAAGTAAAAGCACATCCTTTCTGTCTCTCTCTCCCCCTGCTTCTCTCTCTTTCCTCTTTCGTCTTCCCTCCTGAAAGCAGCCTCCAGTTGATATTCTTACCTTAACCCTTAACACCTTTCCCAGAATAAAGAAAACAAAGTAGATCATTTTGTTCTATTTTTTTGGGGGGAAGAAACCTGACCTCCTCTATTTCTTAGTTGTACTTTGCAGGTTGAGAACTGGTTATTAATTTAAAGAAGGTATCATTTAAAATTGGGCCCATATAAATTTTATAAACAAAAAAGTATTTGTTAATGACAAATAAAATCAGAGTTTTAAATAGAATAATTTTTCCAAAACTTGACCTTTAAAAATGGATTTTGAAAATCTGGATGGCCCAGAAGGAAGATATAAATACCCCGTTCTGGCTTTCTCATCTTGAAATGGAAATTGTTGAGATAGAGTTTTGTGATATACTTGGAATGGTGGTTAAGTCTATTTGAGAAATGGGAAATAGAAATAGCAATGAATTTCTTTAATCACTCTAAAAGAGAATTAATGCAGCATTAACTTGGTGGGGTTCTAGCCCCAGGATAGTACCTGTTCTGCTCTGTCTAGGCTTGTTCTTCAGTCCCCAGCTGTGACACCCTCTGACTTGTAAAAATGTAGGTGTCTGTGCCTTAAAGAGGCGTGCATCTGTGCAGGCAGGAAGGCCTCAGACACATTGATTAAAGTGCCTGGCATCTATTAATAGAATTGCAGATGGGGACAGAAGTGTTTTAACTCAATTATGCCTCAAGACCTAAGTAAGTGGCTTGTATTGATTTTTTCAACTGGCACTTTAGGCTTTAGTAAATAGGGGAAAATATCCACCTTTATTTCTCCACTGCTGGATCCTTTCATGACTACTATTGATTGAATGAACACCTACTGTATGTCAGGTTCTTCACATTTATTCTAATAATAATAGGATAGGCCATATTCTAGTAATAATATAGATAATATACGAGGTCTGTCCAGAAGGTATCCAGCCATGTAATAGGAAAAATAGAGACATTTATTGAAGAAAGTACAAGATACAAGAAACATTGTACAACGGACAATGATGCCTCAGTCCTCTTCAAAGTAGGCACCTTGGGACCTCACACAGTTCTCCCAATCACTATCGGCTGCCCCATCGTATTTTCCTGAATCTCTTTGATAGTCTGAAATCTCTTCCCTTTCAAAGGAGATTTTAGTTTTGAGAAAAGCCAAAAGTCACAGGGCACGAAATCTGGGCTGTAGTGGGGCTGAGTCACCTGGGTGATTTGATGTTTTGCAAAAAAAAAAACTGTGCATGAGATGTGATGCAGGAGCAGGAGTGTTGTCTGATGAAGCTGCCCATCATCAGTTTCCCATAGCTGAGCGACCTTCTGAATCATCCAAATAGTGTCCACGGAGGAATCTTCAAGCTTAACACATAATTTGAGGCAGATTCGTTGCTCTACTCACTCAGTCGTTTTGAATTTGATGACCACACAGTACACATGCTCACTCAACAGCGTCTACTGCCCCCACTGACCCAGTGAAGTCATCATTGTTCACACATGCACATTCCAGTCCACTCTCCTTGGCTGCCAGGTTACCTCAATGTCATGCTAACAATTCTCGTTATATTAACAATGGTTGGACTTTTTCCAGACAGACCTTGTATTTTCCAGTAATATAGGTAATATTTTTTGACCATTTTACAAATAATAAGGGAAATGGAAGATGTAATCAATGAATTAACTTCCTCTGGGCTTCAGGACAGCAAAATGGGAGGTATATATGAATGTAAGCCCCAACCCAGGTTCCCGGACTACTTCAAAAGAATGCCCTGAGAAAGTGGGAGCTGTTAAATCTCGCTCAACTGCATCTGTTCCCTATGGCCCAGGGTCGGTAGATGAAGCTTCACAGGTGACAGATGGCATTATTGCTCTGAAACGTGGTAGTCACGACTAGAAAAAAACAAGTAAATGTTGCAAATGATACTTGCACTAGAGGAGATAAGTTAAGGAATTACAGTAATCTTTTTGGAATTTGGCATCTTGCCTTGTACGGCTCTCACAGAATTCAAGTAAAAGTAATTCAATTTATGAAGTCATAGCATTTAGAACTACACAAACTTTGGAAAGACTGGTGAAGGGCTTCAAAACGTAGCACAGTATGAGGGTTGTTTCCGAACATCAATCCCTGGCTTAATAGGATTTGTACTTTCATGGCACGGTCCTGGGAAAGTGCAAAATAAGGAGAACTGAGCTACTCGAAGAAGTCACGGAAGACTTCTGGAGGAAGAGTAATTGAGCTGACACCGTAAGAATGGTAAGAGCCAACCTGCCAAAGGAAGGGCGAGGTGAGGAAGAAAATTCCAGGCAGATGAACAGAAGTGCCCCACACAGTAAGGCACATCCAAAAGACAGAACGTACCTAAAAGCTAATGCGAAGAGCTGTCAACGTGAAGTGAAAGAGGTTGACAGGGGCCTGGATACACAGGGCTGATGGCCCAGGTAAAGGATTTATGTTTAATCCTAAATGCAAGGAGAAGCCTTTGAAATGTTACAGGTTTGGATGGGGAAAAGGTCTAATTTGCATTACCAAATTAGCACTGTAGTTAAAATGCTGAGAATTGATTGAAGGAGGTCAATAATGAATGGACGGCAGGTGCGTGTGTGGCAATTGCAAGAAGCAAAATATACCAATCATACCGAAGAAAATAACTGAAAATTATAACAATTTTGAGACACAATTTACAGAAACTAAAATGGACCCACTTTGAAAGCTGTGGCAATGAAGCCACTACTAAATCAATACATAGACCATGTCCATCACTCCAAAATTTTTCTTATAATCTTGGTAGTCGATTTTCCACACCCGGGCCTATACTCGCCGATTATCTGTTTTCTGCCAACATGGACTAGCATTGCCTATTCTAGGACTTCATATGTGGAATTACGCTGTATGCAGTCTTTTGTATTTTCCTCTTCGTAGAATAATGTTTTTTGAGTAACATTCACATTTTTGCATATATCCATGGGTTTTTTGTTGTTTCAAAACTCTCATTACTCTCATGACTAATTATGTTCATCATTTTTACATTTGTTCACTAGACTTTTTTTATATCTTCTCTTGTGCAGTTTGCCAATTTCTTTCTTTCATTTGTGTGGGAAGAACACTTAAAATACGATCTACCTTTTTAGTAAATTTTCAAGTGTGCACTATATTATTGTTGACTATAGATACAATGTTCTACAGCGTATCTCTAGAGCTCATTCACCATGCCGGACTGAAGGGTTATGCCCGACGACTACTAACTGCAAACTCTCCCTCCCCCAGACCTTGGCAACTACGAGTCCACTCTTTGATTTTATGAACCTGATTATTCTGAAACCTCATATAAATGGAATCATGCGGTATTTGTCTTCCTGTAACTGGCGTATTTCACTTACCACAACGTCTTTAAGGTCCATCCATGTTGTGGCATATTGCAGAATTTCCTTCTTTTTAAGACTAACTAGCATTCCACTGAATGTTATGAACCGCAGTTTCTTTCTCCCCTCCTCTGCAGATGAACATTTAGGCTGTTTCTACATCTTGGCCATTGTGAGTAGCACTGCCGTGAGCATAGGGTGCCTATATCTCTCTGAGCTACTGAGTTTGGTTATTTTGGGTAATACTCAGAAGTGGAACTGCTGGATGGGATGGCGATTCTATCTCTAATTTTGTGAAGGACTTCCGTGTTGTTTCCCGTAGCAGCTGAACCTCTGCATTCCAGCCAGCAGTGTGCGAGTGTTCCAGTTTGCTTGTACCCTCACTGATGCTTTTTGTATATCCGTCATCCTGACATGTGCTAGGTGATGTCTCATTGTAGTTTTGATTTGCATTTTCCTAGTAACTGGTGATTTTAAGCATTTTTCATGTACCTGTTAGCCATGTTTATGTATTCCTTAGAGAAATATCTATTCAAATCCTTATTCTATGTTTTAAATTGAGTCACTAATTTATTTTTTGTTTTGGTTTTCCTTTTGTTGTTGTTTTACTATAAAGATGTAGGTGTTTGGCGTATATTGAAAATAAACCCGTAACAGATACAAGGTTTCCAAATATTTCCTTGTTTTCCATTGGTTGCTTTTTCACTCCATTGAATATTTCCTTTGTTGTGCAAAAGACTTTTAGTTGAAGGTAGTACCACCTGTGTATTTTGTTCTTGTTTACTGTGCTTTTGGCATCATATTTACGAAATCACTGACAAGACCAATGTCATAAAGATTTTCCTCTATATTTTCTTTAGGAGTTTTATAAGTTCGGGTCTTATGTTTAAGTCTATAATCCATTTGGAGTTGTCTTTTGTGTATGGTGTAAGATAAGGATCCAACTTCATTTTTTTGAATTTTACAAAAGCATTTTTTTTTAGTTTTTGGTTTGTTTGCTATTTTATTTTTAAATACAAATTGTATATGTTTAAGGTGTAAAACATAATGATTTGATATACATAGTGAAATAATTACTATAGTCAAGCTAATTAGCATACCATCTCACATAGTTACAATTTTTAGTGTGTGATAAGAACACCTGAACTCTATTCTCTTAGCAAATTTTCAGTATTCATTATGGTACTAGTAACTATAACCATCATGCTGTACATTAGATTTCTTAAAGGCATTTAAAAAACCCCAAAACCTCAGCGATTTTTACCCTTTGATCAACATCTCTCCATTTCCCCCAACTTCCCAGATCTGGTAACTATGGTTTTATTCTCCGCTTCTCTGTATTTGCTTTTTCTAGATTCCACATGCAGGGTCTGGCAGAAGTAAGGCTTGCTTGAGTGTGGTGGGCAGGGTATGTGAATGTCTCCCTCCAGACAGATAGCATTTCGATCATTTCACCTAAAATGTCATACGGTACGCTTGAGGGTGATATTGTTATGTCACCAAATTATATGTTATGCTTTTGTGATAAGAATGGGGGGTTGGTTATCTGTGCCGGACCCTGTACAGGGAGAATTTGCAGGGGTGTGCATGTGTGTGCGTGTGGCTTATTTTACATAGCACGGTGCCCTTCAGGTTGATCCCTGTTGCTGCAAGTGGCAGGATTCCTTTCTTTTTTAAGGACGAATAGTATCCATTGGATGTGTACACCGCAATTTCTGTCCTCTTGGGTGTCAGCCGCCACTGAGGTTGTCTGCATGTCTGGCCATTGTGAATGATGCTGCATCGAACACGGGAGCACAGATATCTCTTCAACGTACTGATTGCATTTCCTTTGGGTGTATGCCCAAAGGTGTGTATCTTCTTCTCAGAGGGTGTGCACCTCTTAGAAAAGAGCTTTCTGGATGATACGGTAGTGCTCATTTTATTTTTAAAAAGAACTTTCATGCTGTTTTCCATAATGGCTGCACAAATTTAAAGTTCTGCTGACAATTTATGAGGTTTCCCTTTTCTCCATATCCTCACCAACAGTTTTATTATTATATATTTTTTGATAACAGCCATTCTAACAGGTATGAGGTGATATCTCATTGCGGTTTTGGTTTTTATTCTTCTTCTGATGACTGATATTGATTACTTTTTCATGTACCTGTTTGCCATTTACATGTCTTCTTTCAAAAATGTTTTTTGGGGGGCCCTTTGCCCATTTCTTAATTGGGTTGGTGGTATTTTTGGTTACTGAGTTGTATGAGTTCCTTACACATCTTGGCTATTAGCCAAAATTGATTTTGTAACCTGCAACTTTACTGAATTTGTTTTTTAGTTCTAATAGTTTTTTAAAGGAGTCTTTACAGGTTTTTTAAATCTGTAAGATCATATCATCTGCAAACAGGAAAAAACTTATTTCTTTTCCAATTTAGATGGTTTTTACTTTTTGTTCTAGCTTAGTTCTGACTAGGATTTCAAGTACTATATTGAGTAGAGGTGGCAAAAGTGGGCATCCTCATCCTCATATGGATGAATCACACAAAGGTAACACTGACGAAAACTCCAAACATGCAATAATTCCTATTGGACCGTGTATTTAATATAAAGTTCTGTGAGGATACATACCCATGTGATAAAACAATTAAAAAAGCAAGAGATAGATTAGTTTACATGTCAAGATAGTAGTTACGGTGAGCCGGGTACAAAGGACCTGTGATTGAGAAGGGCGGAGGGGAATGCTGTTTGTGGAGTACTGGATGTTTCCAGGTTCCTTGACCTGAGTGTTTGCTATTTGTGTATCTCATTTGTAATAACATCGTATGGTATGGACACTTTTCTCACATTTTTCTCTATGTGATAGTTACAATTTAATCTTTTACTTTATATTAAAAACCAAATTAAATGCAGGGGGCCAGTTAGGAGGCAACAGTAATTTTCTAAGGGAGAAAAGATGGAAAACTGAAGTAGATTAGAAATAAACGTTTCAAGAGATATTGTGAGATATTTAGAAGGGGTAAGGAATGGGAAAAGTAAATTAAATTGTTCTGTTTCACAGTCTAAGTAACTGATACTTGCAGAGTGCTTACTGTGTGTATATGGGCTGATATATTGGTCATTTTACTTTTTCCTATTAGCCTAGCAACATTTTTAAAAAGTGTTTAAACTTCATATTGACTCCATGTGGTAAGATTTAATATAGTCATGGTCTAACAGGTGAAGAAACTGAGGCAAAGAATGGTTAAGAAATGTTCTAAAGAGCAAGATAACAAAATAGCAGCTTCTACTTTTAATTACAGCTAAGGACTAACAGTAACGATGGGCAGCACTGGTTGAATAGCATGTTTTGGTGCACAAGAGAGCGTCCTGCAATTATCTCCATTTCCAAGAGAGGAATCTGAGTCTTAAAGAGATGAATAGCCAACTACTTGTAAGGGGTGAATCCAAGCTTGAACACAGATTTATTACTCCCCAAAACTCAGCTTTAAATGATTAACCTCTACTGAAATAACAATTTTTACTTTTCTATTACAAAGTGTTCACGGTTTTTTCCTTGAGGGAAAAGATAGGTCAAAAAATTCTAAAATCCACCAATTTATAATATTTATTTTCCTACATCAGCTTTTCATGTGCTGTGTGTAACTCTGACAGCTATGCAGATATATATCTGAATCTTCAATGATAATTTACATAAATTAATACTTATCTAAATCTTTTCCTTCTGATTTTTCTCTTTGCTGCAGAATTCTCTATCATGGCTCAGGACAAAAATTCAGATTTAACAGTTACGAAGAACTCACTCGATGAGTCAGCTACAAAAACATTGCTCTGTATAACTAGACTACACTGGTTTCTATCCCCTATTTCACTGGTCTCGTTGTGTAACTCTGCCTCTTTGGGAATTTTTCTTATGGAATAAATCCCTGGCATTCTAATAAGTTGCTGATCTTAATTCTTTGTCATTAACTGTGTTTTAGTCCCCAAGTGATGATTTTCCTCCTGAAACTCTGATCTCTGAGACCCCTCTGAGCTCGTTATTATCACCAGGAGCAGACACCAAGCCTCATCAGAATGCTCTGACAGACACTTCCTCTTTGCTTGACATCAGACATCTCACTTCCTGACATCTACAATTTGGTGAGACTTTCAGTGGCTGCCTCCAGCCTGCATTTCATCCCTACTGATGGCATCTATAGGAAGCATTCAAGAATGTCTCTCTCTGTGTCACCAATGCATTAATCTGTCTGTGAGACGTATTTTTGTCGGTGATTAATATTAATTAGTCTAACATAAATACTTAAGCTACCAAACCTGCAATGTTAGATTATTTTTCCAAGATATCTGTTTATATACAATTTTTGTATTGCCTAGGTCTCCTCAATTTTTATTGATTGATTGATTGATTGATTCTTTCAGCAAATACTTAATGAGCATACTTTCTTATGATATATCATAAAAAGTACAAAAGTGGAATAATCAACAGAGTAAAGAAGAGTGCTTGATACATAGTAAGTGCTCTAGAAACATTTGTTGAGTGAATAAATTAATTAGTGAATGAACACAATAGTAACCTTATCAACAGTTTGCTTGACTTTCTCATGGGAAAAATCCAGAAATCTGTCAGGTCGGGGACATTGGTTACTGGCACTCTAAAGGGACTGTGCAAGTCTAACTTCTTTCTGGATGGAGGCTAAGAAGCAAAGGGAATTGTATCTGAACCCCTATTGAGAGTGAACTTCAATGTGTAAGACTGAAGAAGTGGTAAGAGAATAAGACAATGGTCTACTTGAAGAATTAACAAAATAGAACAGAACAACAGGAAAAACCCTGAAACTGTCTCACGATGCTATGGTGTGCAGAGAGTGCTGGTGGCTGAGTGTGAAACTAGTTTAGGCAAGAGCAGGAAGTTCCGCAGCCCTTGTAGTGTCTCAGGCTCCTTCTGTTCTGTGTTATCGCAGAGAGAATGTGCCATTATCTATCAAGAAGGAAGAAGCTGTAAAGATTGAAATGTAACTGGAAGCAAATAAAGGCACACTGAGGTGGTAGGCATAATGCATATTAAAAAGCTGTGAGGTCCGTTTCTGTCCCTGATTCTTTCCTCGTGCGAGCCGAGCACAGCAATCACCTCTGGGCAGTAGGACCAACTGCCTGTGAGTTGATGAAAATAAAATATGGAATCTGCCCACTTTAGAGTTTAATCAATAGTCTGGGAGACTTTGTTTTGATGATTTATGACAACTCTTCTGGTTACATTCACTTCTAAACTTACAACACCTGGCTTCTGATTCTAACACTGCTGAAGTCGCTCATAAAAGTTTTCAATAACTTTGTATCAATATTTACAAAATTCAAAAGCATCACCGCATATTGTATTTCCTTTGGCCTCTTTGCTGCATTGGACACCACTGATTGTTTCATTTTCCTTAAAACATTTGCTTTGTGTGGCTCTCGTAGCTGCGATGATATTCCTTTTTTTTTTTTTTTGGTCTGCTTAGCATCTGAATCCCTGTCTTCTATTTGGAGAAGCCTCACATTTTTCAGGTAGTGCCCCTCCTCCATTTAGAAACTGAAAATGCCAGACACTCATTTTGCCAGCCTCTTTGGCAGCTAAGAAACAAGAGCACATTCAATTCCTATGCTCATACATAGCAGCTCTAGCCTTTGAATCAGAATCAATGATGCAAACCAGCAAAGAATACACAGAATTGGTTCAGGGGACAGAGGACAGCAGAGGTGGCCTGTTTATGGAACTTTCAGACACTGTAAATGCAGGATTTCTCCTGGTGGCATCCCGGGTCCCACGCTGAGATTTTCTGGTGCTCAGCAGGATTTTCATTACACCATCACTAGAAATTCGGTAAAATTGTAATAGTTCTTTATGGCTGTGCTTGCCAAGTTACACACCATGCCTTGCACATGTTCCTTAATTGACTCTGGGTCAAGAATGCCAAGGTATCATAACACTTTAAAATAATTTTATCTAAAAATGCATAAAAGAGAGCAAAACTTCTCTTTGTTACTTTTCTCTTCCTCCCCCCTCCTCTCTCTCATTAAACATTTCCACTATACTTTTTGTTAAGATTGATGATAAATGTGAAACAGTCCATTATGCCCAAGTTAATATCTCATTCAAGAAAGGGTTAATAACCTAGGTTGGAATTAAATCAATTGAATCCTAGAGTGAGAAACAAATCTAAAGTAAATTTAGTTCATCTTATATTTTATGGATAAGTCTCTTATGACACCTTCAAGTTACAGTGGTCCACCCTCTATGGAAGCACCTCAAGTATTGTTACAAATAAAATTAAAATTTTACATCTGCCAGTAACCCTAAAAAGCTATTCCAACACCACAGTTTTACAGAAGGAGAAAAAAAATGAAGGCCAAGAGAGAATAAATGACCAGCTGTGGCTGCATCTTCATTAATACGTGATCTGTGTCTCTGGGCTCATGGGTTTCTTCTCCGTAGCTCTGTGCTCATTTTTTTTAAAGATTTTATTTATTTATTTTTAGACAGAGGGGAAGGATGGGGGAAAGAGAGGGAGAGAAACATCAATGTGTGGCTGCCTCAGGGCATGTGCCCTGACTGGGAATCGAACCAGCGACCCTTTGGTTCTTAGGCCAGCACTCAGACCACTGAGCCACACCAGCCAGGGCTCTATGCTCATTCTTGAAGCACCTATAGCTGACCATAGTTATTAGAACATTTTTTTTCTTATAATAAGCCCAAATTTATCTCTCTAAAAACCTCTTGCTCCACTGATCCATAAAAATACAGAGACATAAAAGAGTGAGGTTAATCTCTCTTTGAGAGATCACTATTATTTACTGCGCTAAGAGTTTCTGATAACTTTGCTCCAGCATAAGGGTTTCCCTAATTCCTAAAACTTGGTCCTCATATATCGTCACTTTGTAAGGTACTCTCATTATTCCTGGCCATCTTCTGGACACACACCAGTCTATTTTATCGAGCAGTAGCTGGAATTGTACAAGATATTTCTGTTGCACTGTCAACTTAGAATTCATCTCATTAGCTCTTATGAGTAGTGTAACATCTGAGTCTGAAGTGACTAATAAAGTCTTGGAAAGAATTTGGGTATGTTGGAGATAGTTTGGTAAACACAGTGTTTGGAGAGCTCTCTCTGAAGGAAGATAGTGAATGCAGGCCTGGAAAACACCAGCTGCCTGACACACACCAGAAATCCTTTTCTAACAACTTGCAAACTTCAGGGAAGTCATTTAAACCCTGTGGGTCTGTGTTTGAACATGTATAAAATAAGCCATATGACTTAAGTGATCACTAAGGAGTTAGCAAACTTGCTGTAGTGGAAAAATCAAGAGGGCTCTGATTCTGAGGCCCTGATCCATCCTTGTCTTAGCTCTATTACTCACTAGTTGTATAAAGTTGGGCTGGTAACTCATGTAGCTGGCCTGATTTTTTCCCTATAAAACCATATGTAGATAAGGGAGCGGAAGAGAAGAACATTACTGGAATTTTATAGTGCTTAAAATTATATTTCAACCAGCAAACAAACAGAAACATATCTTTTCTGTTTTTCTACAATCCATAGCCCCTACTCAGCTATGGTGCTTTGAAAGTCAGAGCCTCTACCTTGTATAGAATAGCTGAGGTCCTGGTTTTATGAGGAGATATTTATTTCCCTTTTATTCTGCTCTTCCTTAGTTTAATTAGTCCTTCATCAAAACTGATGGAACTATATATTATGTAGCCTTTCAGCTGCTATCATGAAAACCAGCGACCGGCACTTCTCAACACCACCTTTTCCAGTAATGAGCTGTTTCTAACTTTATCCACATCACAGGTCCTCAGACAGTTAGCTGGTTTTGAAGAGCTGATTGGGATACCAAAGACCCTATGTGTGATTATTGATTTTTCTAGAAGCTGCACCTGGGGATTATCAACCCACAAAGTACCAATCAGACAACACTGGATGTCTTCCTCCAGGTGAACATCGAGACGACCTAGCTTGTGGCAGGTTTAGTCAGCTAAAAGAGGGTGTTTCTGTATTTTTTTAAAAACCCAAAGCGACCTTCTCCCAACCATGTCAAATTAACTGCGGCACAGGGGAGCGGTTCATAAATTATTTACAAAAAAGCACATGCTCCCCACGGTTCTTTTTCTTCTGCTGAGACTCGCCATGCTCATTCCTAGAAGTCAGAGGGTAAACAGGTCGAACGATTGTGTGCAATAATGTTCTCCAGGGACAGATTTATTATGACTTTTCCTGAGGAAATTAACCAGATAGCTCAAGTTTGACCCAATATTACCTTACTGACTTGTAGTTGCAAAAAAAAAAAAACTTTAACAAGACAGTAGTTTGATGGCTAGTGCAATTATATGTGTCTTGGAGACAAAAAGAAAAATTTAAAAATTAAAAGAGTCACTGAACTAACCAGCAAAATACAGACAGACTCATAGAGATAGGGTAGGCTGACAGTTCTGGGGAGCGAGATTTGGGAGTGAAGGATCGTGCAAAAAAAGAAAAAAGAAAATGAACTCAAGGACGTGGACAGCAGTGCGGTGATTGTGGCGGGGAGGGAGCTGGCTGGAGGAAGAAGAGGGTAGAGGGGAATAAACGGTAATGGGGAAAATACAATAGGAAATAAAGTATTACAGAATTAAAAGAGAAAGCTCTGATGGAGATTGAGGTACGGTGCACATGTGATTCTTCAGTAAGCACAATCGATTCTGAATAAGAACTGGCATTAATTCAGTGCAGACTGTGTGCCTGGCGCCGTGTGAGCTGCTAGATGCCTGACATGTTCCTTCTCTGATCTTCGTGACCCGCACCTCACAGCCAAGCACGTTTTACTCCTACTTTTTTAAAAAACAATGGGCTAGTATTAAGGAGATTATCCAATATTTCAGTGGGGACTGATATTTTAGAAAGTACCTTACTTAATATATATGCTCAATTACAATTCTTTTCATAACCCTTAATGCGGGCTTCCGTGGCCTCATTAGAAAAATGAGCAAATGGACGGAGAGCAGTTTAGCCGTAGACACCAAGACTGTGCCCAGGCATCTCTGATACAACAGCTTTAATGCCCCTCTGTTGAGAAACTGTTATGTATGATAAATGATTCTAAGTACACTATCTGTCTTATCCCATTGACCATCCAAGCAGTCATGCAACACAGTTAGTGTTATCTCCATTTTACAGATGAGAAAACTGCGTCTTAGAGAGGTTAAATATTTTGCTTAAGGTGATGAGGTGGAAGCAGGGCTCCAGTTCAGGTTAGCAGGACTCGGTGCCTGTGGTCTAACTCTACAGACACCCAGAACCACAGTGTAGGTAATAATACACTTCTTGACTTTACCCATAGCTTAACACTCCTAAAGTCACTGGCATTTTCATTTTAGTGGTATGCCACATTCACACGCTTCTGGAGTATAGAAGGGGGTAGTAATCATATCTACAGCCTAGGGCTGTTGTAAGGATTGAATGAAGTCATATGCTTAAAACACTTACAACAGAGCATGGCAGAAAAAAATATGGAACGGATGCTAGCTATGGTTTTTGCCATTGCTGTCGTTATTTGGACTTCTCTCTGAGGCAATCTAAGCTATGGTGAAGGTCTCATTTTCTAAAACCGTCCTTCACTCTGGCAAGAATTGTTTTCGGTATACATGTTTCCTCTGTGGATTCAAAACTTACTACATTCTGTGGACAAATGCTAGAAATGTGAGCCGCATCCTCCCGCTTTCCTTCCTGGCCTTATTCCCCAAAGCACAGGCTTCTCCTGGAGGCCTGGTTATCTGCTCTTCTTTTCCACAGCTCCTTCCTGAGTGTCCAGATGTCACAGTGACACCGACAAGCACTGACAGACTTGTAGGCTTCCCCTGGGAGCCTCTGTAGCCAGCTGGGCTCTGCCATTAACAATCACAGTGCAAGCACCCCGTGTTGGCTTTCGCCCACTGGTAACAAGTCAGACAGGCCCTTGCCTTGCAGCCAGACATCCCCTGGAGTTTGCACAGTGACACAACAGAACAGAATGCCTCTCTCTTGGCACAGCCTAATCACGCCAAAGGTCCTAACTAGCAAATTAGGATTCCTCGGGCCTTGAGCCAGTACAACCTATTTTTCCCTGCTCACCCAGGGCATTAACCTGCCTGTCACATTCATATGCATATGATATTTCCACTTAAGTGTCAGGAAGATTCTTCAGGGACAGCTGAGTCAAACTGAGGGGAAAGATGTCGAGTAGTTAATAGTTGAAATAGATTCTTGTTTACCCAGAGAGGTAGCAGATTTTGCTCTTAAAATCATGGAGAATCCTGTTGACACTGGGAATTGTTGATGCCATTGAGAACTTGATGTATTATGACCCAGGTAATGTGAGGTGTCGAATTATGGAGGCCTTAAAAGAAAATCTAACATCTTCACTCAAGATAATTGGAAAAACCTTCTTTGACACATTAATCTATGCCAGGAAATTTCTCTTTTTACCTGCATGTCACATGGAAGCACTTTAAGGTTCAGCATAGACCCACCTGAGCTTGAATCTCTTTTTTTTTTCTCCTTTATGTGCCGCTTTATTTTTTCCCTTTTTGCTCAATCCTTCCACTGCGCCCCCTACTCCCCCGGTCCCTGTCATCTTGCTCTCCATCTATGAATCTCCTTTCTGCCACTCCTAACAATGTATCCTTGGCTCAGATAGTTTAGCCCTTAAGCCTCTGGGAAATATGGGTTATGCTTATCTTCAAAAGCTGTTTTGAGAATGAAAATTGATGGTGGTTGCCAAGAAGTTAGCAAACGCTTTGTCATCAAGATTGGCTCAAATATTACCCCTTCAGCGGTCCTGCCAGACCACCTCATACTGCCCCTTCTCTGCCATCAAGTACTTTCTGGTTTCTGTTTATGTATTTCCCTGACTCCATCATTAACAAAAATCATCTTGTTTTATGTCTGTGTTTGTTTGAGCCTGCTTGCTGTTCTCTCTCCATTTGGCACCTTTTTTGGTTCCTGGTGTTCAGTGCAGCACCTGGTACTAAGAGGCAATAGATAAAAACTATGACTGGCTAAATATGATTGTATTAGTTTCTCATGGCTGCTGTAACAAATTACCACGAATTTGGTGGCTTACAACAACACAAATGTGTTCTGTTCAAGTTCTTCCAGCCAGAAGACCGAAATCAGTATCACTAAGCCAAAATCAAGGTAGAGGCAGGGCCACACTTAATCCAAGCCTGTAGGGAAAATTTTATTCTTTGTCTCTTTCAGCTTCTTGGGGCAGCTGGCCTTCCTTAGCTTGTAGCCACATCATCCCAACCTCTGCCTCCACGCTCACACTGTCTTCTCCTCTTATATCTACTCCAATCTCCCTCCGTCTCCCTCTTTTAAGGATACATGTGATGGCATTTAAGGGCCCATGGATGCTCTAGAATAACCTGCCCATCTCAAGACCTGCACCATCATCCTTTCTGCAAGGCCTTTTGTTTGTAGCCATATAAGGCAACGTGTACAGGTGGCAAGGATTAGGATGTGGATACCCTTCGGGGAAGGGGTATGTTCCGTTTACCGCAATGACTATTTTTTAGCTGTGTTTAGCAACCCTTTCTTTTATCCTGCAAACCGTATCTTCTGACTTTCTCTATGGCTGTTCATCAGTGCTGACCACTTTCTCCTTCCCAACCCTTCTTTTTTCTTCCCTTTGTGCCTCCTTTCTTCTTTCTCTGCTTTCTTCCTTTCTTCTTTACTACTCATAGGAACCACTGAAATTTAAATGGTCACCTAATTTCCTATTTGCTCTCAGTGTATTCCCACATGCGGTGTAAAATAAGGTAAGGTACAGTATGTCCAAGACAAAGCCCTCATTACATTTTCAGGGGAGTTGTGTGGACTTCCTTTTATTTCTCTTGACTTTAGGGCTATGATTGCTGTTTGTTTTCAGCCTTTCCTAGGCCTCCTCTTAATAATGCTCAGTGAATCCATAAGTACTTAACAAGGGCAACTGTGTTTTGGTGAAGAGTGCCAACATAATTATAACACTAATCTAACAAGCCAATTGCTAGGTAATTATTCAGCTACCACCTGATAATTAACCCATATTGCCTGTATGATCAACCAACTAACATTTCAATTAGGACCTCATGTAGGATACTTAATGTCCTTGAAAACTGGAGCAAAATGCAAAAACCCACCTACCCCAAAGAGTCTTTACTACTACTTAACTTATTCATGATATTTGATTTGATGCATAGGACTTCAGGTCATTTGGATGAGAGGTATCTCAGTTGATTTCAATTAATTTAGCACTTTTTAAATCGAGTAAGTAAACACAACACGGAAGTAGGATGCAATCAGCATTGTAATATGGCAAAGTCTGTCTTTTCCACTTAGAGTGTGAAGCACTTTCTTCTTCTGGAATGATGGCAAGGAACTCCTACGTAGTAATCTGATTTGTCCCAATGTAAATGTTTTCCATACTTCATGTGTCCTCTGGCCAGGATTTCTGGGAAGGTGCAATCCTTTGGTGACAGCTAATTAAGTCTGCAAAAGTTTCTGAAAGGCAGCTTAGTGTCACTCAACAGGACTAAGCTGAATTGGATTTGTCTGTCTAAACACAGGGCTTAAAATGAAAGTGCTAATCAAGCATCTTTTAGGCAAGCACCTCTTTCTCCTGTTTATTTTTGTCTGTGGGAAGCTCAAACTGCGAAAAGCAAAACTGAAGAATTGTTTGTTCCCTGATGAAATGTCAGAGGCCCTGAAGCTGCTCTCTTATTAATCCAGTGGACTTCTTTCCATTATAATGGACTTACTTGGGACAGTAGACAGTGAAAATGGGCAGCACAAAAAACAAACCTTAGTCCAAGGCAGTTTTATTGAACATGGAAGAAATGGAGGCTTTAGTTTGCTGGAACAGAGTCTGAGAAGGATGGGGAGATCTTTAGCCAGTTCCTGACTAGGGCCTTTGATCAAAGGGATGAAAGTGCTTTGTTAAGGTCACAGATACTTTTAAGGAAAATGTGAACTAAAGGTTATTATCCAGGTATATGTAGCTTGGCAAGCAGAAAATAATAGTATACAGCATCGCAAGCCAAACAGTAAGTGACATCAAAAACAAATTACAGAAGACTATCGTTAAACACATCTGGAACAGATACAGAATTTTAGGCCAAGAAAGGTGATTTTGTGCATTTTGCACAACTTCTCTGAGCCCCAGTTTCCCTGGCATGGATTCTAGAACTATCAGGTTCTGGACTATCAGGTTCAAATCCCAGCTCTGCCTCATACTAACTGAACAAATAGTTCAACCTTAGAGTTCCCACATTGATAAAATGTAGATACAATAAGTACCTATCTCACCAGTTACTATGAGAAATAAATTAATGTGTGAAAGGTTAATACATATGACCCAGTTAGAAAAGAGTTTCAATAAAAGTACTCAATAAACGTTAGCTGTCATTGTCCTTGTTATAATTCCCTCACCTGTCAAAGAGGGAAAAATTTCTACCTCCCTAAACTGTGACGTATCTGAAATATTGATCCAACTGTCTGTCATAGAGTAAGAGCTTAATTCAGGACTTGTTCTTCATGTACTGACACCTGGGTACATTTGTCCCTCTTCATATATGCAACTTGCTCCTAATTTTGCATCATCAAAGAAGTCAATTCCCAGAGAGAGTATGAATAATTCTACAGGTGGAAACATATGTACAGCTGTACTGTTTTGTTGTTATTGTTTTCAGTTCTCTATCTGCCTTTCCGAAAGGGCTTTTCCTTATAAGCTTCCCAGAAAAGTCAACTGAAACAGTGATCTAGCATTACCTTAAAATACCTAAAGCCCTAAGACTCTGCATTATAACATAGGTAGACAGATAAAATATATGTCTATAGTTTAAGTTAAGGTTGAAGAGAGAAGATTTCTCCAGTTGCTATAACTCAAAATCTACACTGAAACTCCCATTTGCATCCCCCAAAGAGTTGCTGATGGGCTGGAAAAGCAGATTGGCGAGCAAAGCAAGACAGAGGTAGACAGAGCTGATTTATCCCTCTCTGTTTGCTATAGTCTGAAAAGCATCATGACTTCTCCAGCCCTCAGGATTGGTTCCAAAAGAGGCACCAGATAGCTGTGGAGGTCCGAAAGAGACTCTAACTAAGCTCCCCTGGAAGAGTCAGAAGAGAAATGTTTGAATAGTCTTGAATGACTCCAAGTTCAGAAGAGAGAGGATATAAGCGTTTAGCAATGAGAACAACAAATTCAAAGCATGGAGGGTACAGCGATGTCTTCCTTTATTCCACCTTGACCTAGGAGAACTTATTGTTATCATATTTCTAAATGAAGTGGGAGGGAAGGACATACACAGGTGGTCCAGGAAAGACACAGACAGCCATTCCTGAAAGGAAGTCCCAATGGATTATACAGATGTCAGTGAATTAGATGGATGCCTCGAGAAACAGTTTCTACACAGCCCACTCCCAGGCACTTATATTCTAACCTCGCGTACAGACAAATGAGAACAATTATGGGTGATAGGTATTAAGAAGAAAAAATACAGCATAACAAGAACCTAACCTAGTCTATAAGTCAGGCAAAGCCTATCTGAAATAATTCACTTAAATTGAGAGGCTTGAATGGAGAGAAAAGTTAAAGAAAATTTTGTTTTCCCATTAATTCACTTGGATGATATTTCTGTACACATGGTCACAACTTAGGCATTATATGTGTGCATCTGAATGTCACACGGGTGTACATACATGTACTTTTTTAATTTGAGAAATAAATTTCACATTGTAAATCTAGTTTTGGTAGGAAAACCTCTCAAAAGTTGGCATCCATGGAGAGCTATAAAACTGAACGTAGACTTTCCTGAAATGTTGATTATAAATTTCTAGAAGAGGACTCTGAAGTTTCATTCAACACTAAAATTTTATAATTCCTTATTTAGTATAAAAAAGTGATAATCACTTATGTGCATTTATATATCATTTTATAGGAAATGTGTGTATTCCTTAGCTCAATTATTTCTTGAAATCCTCACACCATTAATACACATACAGATTTCTGCTAAGTTTTCAGGAATGGCCAATAGCTCTTCACTTAAACAATTGGAGACAACAGAGCAGAATTATTTGGCATATAAATGACTCTAGGGTTGGACTGCATGGGGTGAACCCAGGCTCAGACACATTGTCATAAAATTCGTGCACCATAGTTTCCTCATTGTATAAAGGAAACAAACGGGTAGTGAACTGTAAGAGAATCCAGGTAGAGCTGTTCATCCATTACCTGTGCCAGGTAATATGTTCAATCCCCATTCCCACTCTGAGCCAAGCATCTCTCTTTCCTCCACAGATGAGGAAATTGAAGGTCATAAGTTGTTCAACTTTGGAAACTTGTTCAAGGTCACAGGGTACAAGAAAAGGGATGCAAAATGAAGTCCTTTGAGTCCACGGGCATGGCTTCTTCTTTAGAAGAACAGCTTTGCCCATCACAGACGTATGATGGTGTCTGAGAAGATCAGGCATGCACATGGCAAGTCCCCAGCATGGGTGTCACTGCACGCTCTTTGTACTCTGTGGTGCTTTGCTGGATTAGATGGAAAAGAAAACCTGTCTTCTTGTCCTGAAACTTTAAAATCCCCCAAGTTCTCAGCTACAACATTATGCTACAATAGTATGCCTTGATCTACTTATACAGTGTGCCCAGTAATTTGTTACTGATAATAGAGCAGTAAAGTTTGTGGATATCCTACATTGTTTTAAAGGAAGCAGATTCAACGTTATCCACATAATAACCTTTCTCTCTCTCATCTGCATTCAGATATACTTTCTTGAGTGGTTGCAGAAGGGTGGTGTTAGAGCTAATTCGGGAAATTGCAAATGAGTGCCACATACACAGATGACAGCTGTCAGGTGTGTCTGATAGAGGGGGGAAAGCACAGAGGCTTGAAGGTGGTGAAAAGGGAGCTAACCTATTAGTGGCTCGGGCTACCACCCAAGGAGTACTTTTCAGTACTTTTCTTTGCTCTTAGGGATTAGTGCCTCTCCTGCCCCCCACCTTTCCTGTTGCTGGGTTAATGGGAACCCTCAGAAAAGCCATGGCCGGGGGCTGCTTACTCTGATCAGGCTGTTACCAAAGTCTCCCAGAATGATGTCCTTGTCAAAGCTCAGCAAGAGGGGCACTCCCTGAGGACTCCTACATCTGCACCCCCTGCCCCCCACTGGCCCCCATTGACTCCCTGCAACCTGACCTGCAATGGCAAAAGCCTCTGGAAAAACAGCGGGGGTGAGGGGAGGAAAACAGAGTGTTATGCAATGTGTACCAGCTCAGCTCCTTGAAATCCTGCTCACAGGTTTCCAGAAGGAGATTGAAGTGACAAGGAGGAGGCTGCTCTGACAGGTATCCAGGAGGTGCTTTGATGGTGACTGACAACTTGTTATGCAGAGGCTTAATTGAACCCGATGGCCTCATAAATGAAAGCCAAGTGCTCCAAGCCAAAGGGAGAGGAAGTGGCTGTTGGGCTTACTGTCTTCATTTCCCCAACAGTGGTCGACAAATTGCCATTTTAAAGGGGCACCTCCTGCCAAGGACGTTCCTGGGCTTTGCTGTTCCCATAATTAATTTGTGAACTTAGAGCCTCTGGCATTTACTTTCCAAGGTTCTCTGCAAGAAGCAAGTTATGTTAAATAAGACAGTAAGGCTAAGGGCATTGACTGTAGCTGCTTTAAGGGGCTGTGTACAAAGAATAACCCAGATCAACAAGGCATCCCAGCTTCCTGAGCCACAGCCTTCCTGCAGAGGCAGCTCCCAGGAATTAGGGGCTGCAGGGAGATCTGGGAGTAATCCTTTCCTCTCTGACAGGAATAGCTGCCCTGGATTTATTAAACAACTGCTAGAATTGTGTCCGGTAAATGATCTTTACTCCCCATCACAAAACTGGAACCTGATCATTCTTATCCCCATTTTAGAGGTGAGGAAACTCACCCATAGCTTAGACACCCAAGGATATTGAACAGTGGGAGGGGGACTTGAACCCTCACCTGTTTGAGTTCCAAAGCTGTGGTACCTGTGCTGCAGAAGCCTGACAACATTTCTAAAGTATTTGGCTGAGGATTCTGAGAAAAGGTGTTAATGGGGACCCAGAGACTCCAGTGATCACCTCAATATCAGTAACTATAAGGATGACGGTGAGGAGGAAGATGAGCTGAGCAATGACAGTGAAGTAGCATGTTTTGAGATAGCAGCTCAAGTTTGTTTGCTTTATTCTTCCTGAATTTCTCTTTCCTTCACCCCTGTTCTAGCAGAGAGTATCTCCTGTGTTTTTTCCTCAATCAGGAGAAGCTGCTGTGCTGAAAGCAGACGTTTTTGTACCTATGAGTGGGTACAGGGGTAAACAGGGTAGTTGGCTCTTAAACCTGTAAGTACAAAATTAAGACACAGAAAAAAATGTCTTAGTGTACACGAAAAAGGGACCACACACCGAATCTGCCAAGCTCAGGGGAACCTGATGGCAGGCCCTATAAACTCAGAGACTGAAAGAAACCACACTGATGGTCAGAATGTGCACATTCCTGACTGAAAGCAAATCATGGTGGGAGCCACATCCTAGGCCTGTAGCTTCCTTGGCAAAGGTCAGTCTTTACGTTAACTGAGCCCGTCTATTGCCTTTTTGCATCTGAGATAGCAGACCTTTTTAACGTCAGAGTAACTCCCTTTTCCTGACCCACTCAGAGCATAGCCACCACAGCAGAGCATGAGACTACAGAACCCTCGCTTGTATTTTTTCCCTGAATACCATCACTATGTGCTATAAATGTTAATTATTAACCATCCTGTACCTACCAATGTAAAAAGTATGTCTCTACATTTTACTCTTTATCCAATCCCAGAGGTTTCCCCATTTTACTTTTCCTGCCCCCTTAACCTACCACCAATGGATTTAATGTGACCCTCCTTATGCCTTCTCCTTTGATTTTAGTGTATAAAATAAACAGCAAAACTGCCATTGAAAGGAGCATTTTTTCAATCCATTGAGATTTTGCTTCCTGGCAGTTGTGGTTAGTTTGGCTCAAATAAAGTCATAAAAATTTTCTACAGGTTTGGACATTTGTTACGTCAGCAATAGAAATGGAGGGTGGGAGAAACCACTCCAACGAAGTAAGGAAATGAGAGAAGAGAGAAAGCAGAGGGTCACTGCCTCAGGACGGTGTGATGGTGGGGGTGGTGCGGTAAGGTGGCGTGGCGGTGAGGGGACAGTGAGACTCCAGGGAAGAAATGGCCCCTAGGTAGTAGTAAATGAGGCAGCCTGAAGTCGTATTGAAAGCTGTATCTTCTTAAGTAACGTCCCCTAAATACAAAGCAAAGATGTCTTCACTGAGCAACAATTAGGAGCATTAACTTCATTTACTAGATGGACTTGCAGAGTAGGAAGAATTTGGAGAGAAGTGATAGTGCAAACATTTTTGGGAAGAAAGTTTCAGATATTCTGTAGGCTCCAGCTTCTTCATTAAAAATGGAAAAATAATTCTGCTTTATGGATCAGTACTTCATTGATTTCACAAATATTTATTAAACATCAATATTTGTTGATTCACTAGTTACTGTGATGTGATGGGTAGAAATAAAACAGAGAAAGAAAAATCGCTCATCTCATGGAGTGTATTGACTGGTGAGCCAGACAATATTCATAACACAAAATATTCACAATAATTAAATAAATGTATAATTAAAAACTTGATTTGTTATAAAATATTAAAAGAAATAGTGCATGCAATATATTTAGCCTATATTTAGCTAAATTATTAATACTTTTTACATATTAATGCTCAACAAATGGTGATGGTAGACAGGACAGTATACAGTTATGATTCTCAGGATGAAATTCTTGCACAAGTCCAAGTTTGCCTCTGGCTTAGGATTTTTTCACCTCTCTCTTTCTCCCTCTTTCATACACACGTACACTTTCAATTTGCTTCAGGTGAGCATAACCACACAACTGGTGGTGAGTTAATTAATCATGAACTACATGTTCTTAGTAATCTGTGGTTGTCTCTCCAGTTGCCTCACCGAGAGCACCTGTACCAAACAGGATGATGGTCCTCAGGGAAGAAGGCGTCTATGTAAAGACATCATTCTGCTTTTTCATTCTGAGCTGAGGGATCAGTAAGGAAGAGAGTCGCTATAGGAGCAGTGTATTGTCTATCAGGTCTCTCAAATTTTTTAGCATTTGTGTTTAATGGAACCCATTGGGCTCGTAGGTTCCCAGTGACTAGTCTCGTGGAATATAGATTATACCAGAGGTCCCCATCCTTTCTGGCACCAGGGACCAGTTTTATGGAAGACAATTTTTCCACGAACCAGGTGGAGAGGGGGGATGGTTTGGGGATGATTCAAGTGCGTTACATTTATTGTGTACTTTATTTCTTTTATTATTACATCATAATATATAATTAAATAATTATACAACTTTCCATAATGCAGAATTAGTAGGAGCCCTGAACTTGTTTACCTGTAACTAGAGGATCCCACCTGGGGGAGATGAGAGACAGTGACACCCGAAGTGTGTTGCTTATGTCCAGTCTACTCCATAATCTCATTTTGGTTGCTGTAACTGCTAAAAACCTTGCTTCAGAAAGATAGGATGCTGGAAATGCAAGCAGACTTTTCAGTGCGTTTGTAGCAACCTCAGGATATTCTACCTTGACTTTAATCCAGAACGCATAGAGATTTGAAGTTGTCTCAAACATACTTTTGAGGACACCGTCATTTGTGATCTCAGGTAGTTGATCGTCTTCTAGCATGGGCAAAGTCGATTCACTGGGCTTACTAACAAATAGGCCGAGAATCCATTCCTTCCTTGTTTGGGGGTCTTTTGTGGTTGGGAGGTAATGCTCGAACTCTTCTGAAAGCTGAGATAGGCGATCGTGCACCAGCTGGGAGAGAGAAGGCCCTGGCCGAGTCTCTTTCAGAATCTCTGCTAATGTTTGAAAGAAGTCAACAATCCCAATGTTCACTCATCCCCGCGCCCCCATCATTCCAGTTTGGCTTTGAATGAAGCCACTTTATCTGCCGACTTGAACACAATTGTCATTTTCCCCTGAAGTGACAGACTGAGTTCATTGAGCAGGTTGAATATATCGGACAAGTAAGCAAGTTTTGTGACCCATTCTGTATCACTGAAATGTGCTGCCAGTGGTGACTATTTTTCTAAAAGAAATCTCTGGAGCAGTTCTCATAAGTCAAAAACTCATGCTAGTGATCTACCTTTAGGAAGCCACCTCCCTTCTGTGCGTAAGAGACGATGTGTGTGCTCTGCGTCCATCTCCTCACGGAGCTGCGTGAACAGATGTAAGTTAAGGGCATGTACTTTAATGTGGTTGATATTTTAATCACATCCTGCAAAACGTTAAGTTCCGGTGACATTTTTTGGCTAGCCAACATTTCACTGTGGATAATACAGTGTGTAGACTCACATTCAGAAGTGACCTCTTTGACCCAAGCAGTGAAACCAGAAAGCCATCCAGTCATGGCAGCTGCTCTGTCCATGCATATATGGCAAAAAATGACCAATTCAGTTTTCCTGGTATGTAATCGTTCAAAGATGTGAATAATTCTGCAGCCGTGGTGTTATTTAGCAACAGAAGTGCACATAACATATCCTCATGCACATCCTCCTGAAAAATATATCACACAAAAACAAGCATTGTTGCTCTGTTGTCAACATCGGTCAACTCCTCAACTTGGATTGAGTACCATGGTGACTCATTAATCCTCTCTAACGATTGTGCCTCAACATCCTCTGCTATTTCATCAACTCATCTAGTTATGGTGCTGGCCGAAAGAGGAACACGTGCTCCCTTTTGAACTGCAGCCTCTCCTAAAATTTCGCGACAAATATCCTTAGCAGCAGGCAGGATCAAGTCTTCACCAATAGTAAAGGGCTTCTTAGCTTTAGCAATGTGGTTGGCCACTAAGAATGATGCTTTCTGTGCAGACACATTTGACGAAGTGGTGGCCCTCAATAATTGCTTCTGTTCTTCATGTTCACAGTTTTTCTTTTGAAAAACTCCAAAGACTTGTCTTTTAATGAAGGGTGCTTGGTCTCCATGAAGTGAAGCAGTTTCGAAGGCTTCATTTCTTCCTTGGATCGCCAGGTGCCACATGTTATACAACGTGGGCTTGGAGAATGTGAATCACCTGTTGCAATGAACATGTAATTTAAGTGAGACTCTTGGTGTTTTCTTTTAAACACAGCTTTCTTTTGGTTGGCAGTCATAGAGTGTTCTGCTGTCTCATCATTGGGTCCTTCCCCATTTTCAGAGAAGCTCGCCCACGACGTTTGTCTCTTACTCATTTTGGCTAGGGTTAGCATCTAGGCTTACCAAAACTGTGACGGAGGCAAGGGGGCAGTGTAGGAAAGAGGTACAGATGGAAGTAGTAAATAAAATAGTGGGTGGGCCATATGTGGACTAAAATAAATGTTGGATTCTGACTTAAAGCCTGCTACCACATGCAGCTGTACAATTGAAGCACATCAACTCACCTGCCACTATAAAGCCTGCCACTAGATAAAGCTTAATTGTCACTTGCCACTCACTGATAGGGTTTTGATACGAGTCTGCAAGCAATGGATTTATTATGGTCTCTGTGCAATCAATCCTCTCTGCTAATGATACCCGTATTTGCAGCTGCTCCCCAGCTCTAGCGTCACCACCTCAGCTCCACCTCAGATCATCAGACATTAGATTCTCATAAGGAGTGCAAAACCTAGACCCCTTGCATGCACAGTTGAGAGTAGGGTTCGTGCTCCTATGAGAATCTAATGTCCCTGCTAATCTGACGGAAGGTGGAGCTCAGGCAGTAACACGAGAGATAGAGAGAGGCTGTAAATACAGATGAAGCTTCGCTCACTCCCCCACTGTTCACCTCCTGCTGTGTGGCCCAGTTCCTAACAGGCCATGAACCAACAGCGGTCCATGGCCCAGGGGTTGGGGACCCCTGGATTATATTGAACTCTCTTGGGTCTGGTAAATTTAGGTACTATAGTACAGGGGCATTGAAAAGTAGCAGTGGAATGCCTAGATTTGAAGGTTGTGCTTCTGTTCCCACTTTTTATACATAGGTCACTACCTCTGTTAAACTCACTTACTATTGGCCAGATTTTAATTTTCTCATCCATGAAATAATGAGGTTTAGGGCTAGATTAGGGAAAAAAAAGAGGCCCCATTCATCTCAAACCACTATGATTGTGTGGCTCATTTCAATAACCTCTAAAATGGCCATATATACCAGAAATACCCATTGAAGATAGGAAGAAGCCTGAAGGTTCACAAGCTTTATCTTCCCAACGTATCATTGCCGTAAAAACCTTGGTTTACACAATGACATTGATATTGAAATTTCCCAAGGGGGAAAACGTTGAGTTTAACATGCTATATTAAATCAAAGATAACAAATACATACACCTAGAAAGTACAGTTCTGTGGCAGCAGGTCTTCTAATCTCAATGAGGTAAACCTGCTTCAGTGAGTTATTCCAATAATACCTGTTTGCTTTTAAAGGGGCCTTTGTCTAATGATAGAATTGCACAGCTGTGAAGAGTTATAGATTCTATTAGATTTAAACCGTTATTTCACAAAGGGGTACATTCTTACCTCCTTCTATCCTGTGCCAGCTCAGATTTGGTTTAACCTGAGATGGTCTCACTGTATTGCTGTCGCTATAATTACAGGGTGAAGGGGACAAGCACTTATTGACCACATACTATGCTAAATACTGTGACAGAAAACTGCATGTCATTACATTTCTGCCTCACAATTTCAAAGGAAAGTAGGTATTAAGTCACCTTTTACAGATGAGAGAACTGAGGTTCAGAGTTCATGTAAGTTGAACAAGTCTGCCTAATGTGTTAGTGGCAGAACCGGGGTTTGAAACAACCCTTATTTATTTTGTTTGTGTGTTTGACATACATGTAATATGTGTGCTATACATATTACAGATGTAATATAGTATGTATGTGTGTAATACCTGCTATATACATATTATATATTAAATATATGTATATTTTATATATATGTGATTATTTTCCCTCTGGAAAGAAAAGCTTTTAGCTTCCACAAATTTTCAAAGGGGTATGTAACTCCTAAAATATTTAAGAGCCCTGAATGCTTATTCATATGATTATAACTGCTAATATTACTATTTATAATTTTGCAAAAATAATTTTGCAGAAATTATGAAAATAATTTTGGGGAAATTTACTACATGTATCAGGTCAGGCTGGCTGGTGGGCCCTGTACCCCAGTAACTTCAAATAACAGAGGTTTATTTCACACTCAGTTTCCATGGCCGTTCGAGGAAGGTGGGAGCTTCAGCAGCATAACCTGCACTCAGTGAGGCAGAATAAGAGAGTCCCTACTACCTGGAATAAAACAGGTCGTGAAGACAGAGAGAATGGAGAATCACTTATTAGCTCTTACATGGACCTGTCATCTTCGTTCACATTCGGTTAGCCAGTTAGCAACGTGGCCACACCTAACTATGGGGGTGTGTGATTTTGCTGGATGCTGAAGGTACATCAGTGGCAATGTAAGCCATTAGATTCCCTACACTAAAATGAAATAAAATAGAAAGAAGGCAAGGAAGACGTGTGAAAGAAATTGAAGATGGAAGAGAGGAATATGCATGATGACGTTCTGCACAGTTATGAACATTGACAAGAATATCCAACTCAGACTTTGTAACTAAAGCAAAAGGGATATACAATCATTTTGAGACTCACATTGTCTTCAGGGATTGGCAGACTTTGTTTGTGAAAGGCTAGAGGATAGATCTTCTCAGCTTTATGGGCCATTCTCTCTGTAACAACTCGCTCTGCCGTTGCAGTGTGAAAGCAGCTATAGACAAGAGACAAGCAAATGGGCATGACTGGGCTCCCTGTGGTTTGTGACTTCTCACCTGTATGATCAACATGTGTTGGTTGCTTAGTACCAGCAAAGCCATTTCTAGGGTAATGTCAAACACAAATTTCTCCATTGGCTACTCAAAAGGGAACTTCAGTCATGAACTGGACATCTTCCCCCAAATTCCTCCATCCAACATATTATTGCATCCTAAAAAACCATATGGTTGTTTCCAAGTGAGAGCCAGGGCATATCATAATGCCATGGTTTGAAAAAAGTGCTTAAATTCGGATCTTTCCAGTAGTCTGGTTTAGTCTAGGAAAAATATCTGGAATAAAAGACGAATAGAATATTCTTAAGGTACGTTAATATTAATATTACATTAATATTATTTCTCGCAATTTAGCTCTTGATTAAAATATAAAAGTGGACAGCTGGTATCTGGCATGAATGTGGAGGACAGACATTCTGGGTGTAATGGTATCACAAATTAAAAAATAATAATTACAATCCCCTGGGAAGAGTGAGCTGACCTACCTTGAAGAAAATTAAAGAAACTAACAAAGATCGTCTCCTGAGCTTAAGGTAATAAAAATGACAAATATTTAATTAGAAGAAAGTTTGAGGTCACAATTTAGGTCTTCTTCTTCCAGGTTAGGCCTCTTTCCACTCAGCACTTGAGCCTCTCTGTAATTCTGCATGTAAGAGAGTAAAACAGTCTTGTTTCCAAGCTGGACCCCTGCATTGCTTTTTATCTTAGCTCCCCACTTACCTACCTTGTGACCTTGGGCAAGAGATTATACTCGGACAAGTCCCAGACCCCTCGTCTGAACTGTTAGCATAATAATACAACCTAAACACTACACTGAGTTGTTGTCAGTATGCAGTGTGACACAAGGCGTGGAAAATGCTTAGCACAATTCCTGGCACTTAGTAACTGCTCAATAAGCTATAGCTCTTATTTTTACTATAATTATTAGTCTTATATTCACCCCTATATAATAGCATGTGTTTGGATATGTGTATTTGTAAAATCTTTGCACCTCACTCATGAGAACTGACTGTCTTTTACATAAACACACACTCTTTACTGCTTGCATTTTGAATTAACACACTTCATTGAGAGAATAAAAAGTTAGCTTTCAAGATACTTTCTCTCTGGACAGAGACAGAAGAACAACCCAGAGCATTTGCTGCAGCACTTTCTGTGGATAAGTAAGCAACATGAACATGAATGGTAAGTTTCTCCATTTAGCTCTATGGCCAGGTCTGATCTCCCTCTCAGAAAACACCTTTGCACCCACATGCTCACGAGCACAGACATGCAGAACACTGAGGTCAGAGAAGAGATTTTGAACCCCTCAGTCTACTCAGCTGCACAGTGGGACAACCTGCTATATTTTTAACATCTGCAGAGCAGTTAATGGACATTGCCAATTTTTGCAGCTACCCAGGAGGTTAGAAGAACTTTCCATTTATCATGCCTTTTTCTTGGCCTTTTTTTGTGTGTCAGTGTGTATAAATGTTAAATGAAGCCTGTTCTGGAAAGAAAACAAAGTGCCCCTGTGATCCCCGATGGTCACATTTTTTCTGCCCTAACCATGGTTTTGCTTCTCCAGTGCAAAATATAATTGGAGACACTAAACAAATTCTAACAGGTGTCTTTGTCAAATATCATTAGGTATGAACAAAACTAAGAGTCTTTTCTTCCCTCCCTTTCTTCCTTCCTCCCAGGAAAATAAGACAGATGATTTAGGCTGGCCTTCCCCAACACCTTTAAGCTCTCCATAATACGGGTTCTACCTGCTTTCAGAAACTATTATCCATTTCTCCTTGCGAAGTCACCCCCTCGCCGCATGAACTGTTTCTCGTCCCTGTGATTTGTTGCTAATGTGCCCTCTTCGTGTATTACTCCTTTCCTGACCGAATAGATCCTATGCATTTTAACAAGTTTATTAAAACTGTACAAATAGTCACTAAGCAATTGTAAATCTGGATATGTAGAGATAAGTGAGATGTTTTCTCTTCTCCAGAATATACCCTGTCACTCAGTGCTTAATAATGGGGATACATTCTGAGAAATGTGCCCTTAAGTGATTCCCCTTATGCGAACATTTCAGAGCGCACTTAAACACCTCTACATGGCACAGCCCACTACACACCCAGGCTATGTGATGTAGCCTATTGCTAGTGGGCTACACGGCTGTATAGCATGCTACTGTACAAAATAACACAGGATTAAATTAGCGCAAGAGGAAAATGATACAATTAAGAGATGCAATTAGCATGACATGTATGAGGCTGCTGTTGGCGGAACATGGCATACTGTCTTAGAGCAAACTTTCTTTATAAGAAGAAAAAGTGGAGTATAGTAAATGCATCATAAGCCAGTAACATAGTCATCTATCATCATCATCAAGTATTACACACTGTGTGTAATTGTGTGAGTGCTGTACTTTTATACGACTGGCTGTGTTATAGGTTTGTTCACACCAGCAGCACCACCGACATGTGAGTAATGCATTGAGCTCTGATGTTACGACAGCTGCGAAGTCACTGGGCAATAAGAATCTTTCAGCTGCATTACAGTTTCATGGGATCAGAATTGTCTATGCCGTCTGTCATTGACTGAAACATTTTTATGAGGCACATGACTGTACTTGAAGAAAAGAACTGTATCTTTTTACTGAAAACTCCACACTTATTAATATCAAGTGCTTAATGATTGATGGAGGATTTAAAGTAACTGCCCCAAAGAGTTCAACAGTTACATTCAGAAAGTGGGGCCTCTGATTTGTGTCTAAACTTCGGGAGCCCCGTTCTGGCACTTTCTTTAGGGAGAGAGGGAGGGATCAATTGGGCCAAGGGGAAATACCCACCTAAGTCACACTCCAAACTGCCCTAAACCCACTGCCTCAATGGCCCCTTTCCTAAATCTGTCCTCCTCAGGGTGAGCTTCACTGCCAGTGGGTATACCCTGGACTCAAGGGGGGCCACGAGGCTGTTGCTTGCAGGAGGTGTGGATGGAGCTGGGATGTGCAGGCTGCAGTATCTACTTGCTCATACGCAAGGCTGCTTGAGCTGCAAGTTAGAACTGGGGGTAAGGAGAAAAGGAGCCTGAAGCTCTAGGAGTCAGTCATTGCAAATTCTCACTGTCCCTGCTGTGGCAAACGTGTATTTGTCAAGGCAGATACAATATAAGTTGTTTAAACTTGTTAGCTTGATTTGGACCTATGTGGCTCTCCTTTTGTACTCTGCACCAGGCCTGCCATGGCTGGGCTGGGCAGCGGTCAGATGCCCTCTTCCCAAAGGGACTTTCTTGATCCTCTCAGCCACCTCTGAACTCCCATGTCACCAGGATAGGCCTTGGCCGCTCTGTATGTCACTTCTAGTTGTGGGTTGGAGACGTTTGTGAACTGTCATCTCCGTTACCAGGCTACAAGGTTTCTGGAAGCTGGATCCCTATGGTAGAGTCATCTTTGTGGCTTTATTGTGCCTATTAGAGTGTATCTTACAAATTATAGATAATAAATATTTATTGAGTAAATACAAAAATGTCTCAAAAAAGTATCAATTTTGCCTTATTATAGAATACAACAGGTACATGATAATTGCTCTTGTCAGGGCTGTTTGGTTACAACAAATACATTCAAATTAACATGATAAAAAGTTAAAGGAGACACCTAAGCTCTCATGGGGATGAAAGAGGCCTGGGACTGTTAGGCACCAACTGAAGGTGTGAGAATATGACTGTGTTTTCTCTCGGGCTACGTGACTGCTCCTTGCTGCTTTCTCTAAGAAGACTGTTGGGTTTTGTTTTGTTTTTTTCCTACTCTTCATGTTTCTGCTCCATTTACTGTGACTCAACTCCTGGTCCTTGGTTTCCTAGAACACCGCATGTATCGCTAGTGTTGAACCAGAGAAACAGACCAGTAGGAGATACATACTAAGAGATGTATTGTATTATAAAGAACTGGCTTATGTGGTTCAGAAAGTCAGAAATCTGTAGGGCAGACCAACAGAAAGGGTCGGTTGAAATTCTTGGGGAGAACTGAAGCTCTGATCTACTGGGGAATGACTTCTTCCTTAGGGAAGTCAGGGTTGTGCTCCTAAGACCTTCCAACTGATTGAATGAAGCCCACCCACGTTATCTGGGATAATCTCCCCTATTTAAAGTCAATTGATATGGACGTTAATTCCATCTACTAAATACCTTCACAGCACAACTAGACAGTTCAGTGTTTGATTGAGTGATTGGGCGGGTAGCCTGGCTAAGTTGATAACCTAATAAAGGTCAGGACACTGCTTCTGGCCCTTTGCTTAGCTTCCCACATTTAGATAGTCCCATTCTCTTTCTTTCTTTCTTTTTTACTTTTTAATCACAGTTTACAGTCAATATTATTTTGTCTTAGTTTCAGGTATATGGCATAGTGGTTTGACAATCATATGCTTTATAAAGTGCTCACTCTGATATTTCTAGTACCCATCTAGTACTCCATATGGTTATTACAATATTGTTGACTTTATTTCCTAGGCTGTTATTGACATTCTCATGACTGTTCTGTAACTACCAATCTGTATCGTTCAACCCCTTCACCTTTTTTACCCAGTCCCCCAAGTACCCTTTTCTCTTTGGGTTAAAATAATCAAAAGGAAGAGTTTTATTAGTTTCTGGCAATCAATGGTATCATCCCTCATGAGATACAATAAAAGAGGCCAAGAGAACAGAGTACATAAGTCTGGTCCTTCCAGACTCCATCACAGAAACGGTCTCTAGAAGAAGCCGTGAGTGTGGCTAGCCAGAATGCCATCTCGTAGAATGTCTACATTATGGAATGTCTACCTTTCTTAGGCTCTTTTCCTTAATACCATGAAAGTCAGCAGCAGAATTTGAGAGACAAGGCATACTCACTTCTACAGGGAACATTCTCATGTGAAGGGAAGACTTGAATGGATGACGTAAGTTTGAACCATACACCAAGAAGCTGTCCATCAGCATTTTGCTTATTTACAAGTGTGTTAAATATGAAGGCCGAGCAATAAAATGTTGCATGACTATAAAACTCATCCTTTGTTTCAGATGCAATAACAATATAATACAAAATTACCTAAGTGAATTTTCAACTGTATTTCCCCATGTGTCACTAAAATAGTTTAATTTTATCTTTTTTTTTTGTCATTCAGGACTGTTAATTTTTAGAGTAAATATCAACTTGGTTTCATAATTCTGCAAGTATGTAACGTTGATGGAGATAAAAGTTTACTCACTCACTAATAGCAGCTTTTTCCTGCAGTATATCCGATTAAGTTTTCTTCCTAAAGCAAAACCTTACAGCTCTCAGTGGAAACAAACAGTTGTCGAGGGCTGTGGCTGAACTGAATGCTGACCGTGGCTGGCTTCTTTCTGCCCCATAGAATGTGTATTTTACGGTGACTTTCAGAGTAGTATAAATGAGCTGTAAATTGTATTTTCTTTCTCCAGGCTCCTTTTCGTAAGTTCTGTGAGTCGTGCATCTTCTGGAGTTTGCTTTTGACGCCGCGGGTTGGTGCGCCCTGTGGCTGCATGTACCCAAGCCCTCTGGCTGACAAGCCTCTTTGTCCTAAGTGAAAGAGAGGGAAAGGCCACAGGTGCAGAGGAGTAAACATCTGAAAGCATTAAAAGGGGATCCATCAGAGGGGATGTTTAAGGTGGGAATTCAATGTCACTCATGGACTAACTTGTAAGGGACAGTAATAAAAGACACTGTGTGAGGTACTCTGAGGAATACTATATCATATATAAAACATAGCTTTAGTGTAAAAAATGTTCACAAATTAGTCTTAGAATAAGACAAGTATTGAAAGTATTGTTTAAAGTAAATAGAGCTAGAGAGAAAGCACGCACTGTCTTCTGGGTGTCCCATGGAGGACCAGATTGCATCTGGTGGAGAGGGAACATGACCTCATGGAGGAGTTTTGAAGGGCTCTAAGGATGTATTTACCAAGCAGTACAGAAGTAGGGAATCGCATGAGCAAAGGCAAAATGTAGGAAAACATTTGGGAACAGGAGGTCATCCTGTGTGGATGCAGAGAGAGCACTCCCTAAACAACGTGCCTAGACTCAGATTATAAAAGACTTTGGATGCTAGGTAACGTGCATCTTTATTTCCGAGGAATGCAACAGAGACTCCAGTGAGCCAGTGTGCTCAGGGCTTGAGGGCAGAAACGTACCCAGTCTGACCTGCCTTCTTACACATCACTTACCATCCTCGGGGTGTCGTCCGTGGGTCTCTGCTGGTCGTCACCTGTTTGCTGCTGGTTCATGCTGAGATAAGTGCAGAAAATGAAGTTAAACATTTAGGATTTTTAAAAACCATTGGCCATTGAAGTGCATGATTTTGTATCTTTTCAATCCATAATGGATTGAAAAAAAAAATTGGTTCTTACCCACAGACAATCTGAGAGGTACCCTGTTGTGTCCCTGGCAGGGCGCTTAGCCTACAGACATACTCACTTTCCAACTGGAGTCAGAACTCATGTCTTTTTCATGGTCCTTATTTTCCTCATCTCACTGCCCGTTTTCCTCATCTCACTGGTCAATACTGCATTTTGACTTTGATAGTCTAATATCGTATCTTACCTTGACCTGTTGAAAGGGAATAACATTCAAAAAACATAGAAGTTAGCCCCATGGAGTCTATAGCAGGAGTTGGCAAACATGGCCCATGATCTCTACCTATTTGGTAAATGAAGTTTATTAGAACCACGGCCATCCTCATTTGTGTCTGTTTCATCCAAGCCTCTTTTGTGTAGCCTCAGCAGAGATGAGTAGATCCCACAGAGACTGTGTGGCCTTCAAATCCTGAACTATTGACTAACTTGCCGTTTACAAAACAAGATTATACAGAAAAGGATTGAGTGTTGGAATGAATATTATTTTCCAGGTACCCAAAATTCTTCTTTTCCTGAAAGTCTAGCCAGAAAGACATTTGGGTCAATGCTGGGTTTCAGGAAACCATTGAGGCTCACAAATCACATATGTGTACACATACTTTGGGTGGGTATGAAAGAAAGCACAGAGAATAGGCTGCACTGAATAATCTCTTATACCAATATTTTAGTTTAGCACAGATATGGACACAGGCTAAGGAAATTTGGGACAGACTTCATCCTTGTTACTGATTTTAAAAGATCCTATTAGGTTTCTATCCTAGAGATGGTAACACCCAGATAAACATGGAGAAGAAGTTACAGTTATTTCAGTTAACAATTTCTTTAAAATGTTTGTCACTTAGGCCTCTAAAAGCATCAGAACAACCAAAAAAAAAAAAAAAAAGAAAGAGAAAAAACAAGATCTTAGCCTGAAAGTGGTAGGTTCTTGGACTGGCATATCTGGGGTTATACAAAAAGGTAAAGGTGTTAAGTAAAGCTATGTTTCCTTTTTTTCTCTATTATTTCTTGCTACATATTTGCATAGAGATAACCCTTTGGAGTACATATACCACAACCTGATGTGCTACACTCAGCTATAGTCTCCATACTCAGCTGTATTCTCAGAATCAAAGTAACTCAGGAACTGAGAATGAAAGGAAGGGGAATTAACTGTTTAAATCCTTTGTGAAACAAGGAAGAATGTATTATTTATCTATAAAATAAATGTATGTGGTAAGTAGTATTGCCCCTACTTTACTAATAAAGAAACTAAGATTTGGAGACGTTATCTAACTTGTTTGCCGATGTCACGAGGCCAGGAGTGAAGGACACTGATTTTCAGTCCAGATTTGTTCTTCCCATTCTTCTAACTAAAGTTTGATAAAAATGAAATACCATGTCAGAATACAGATTTAGGTAGAAGAACGGGGAAATGAGCAAGATTGGGGTCCACAGGGTTAAAAAATTCTCAGCTCAATAATATAGACAAGGTCAGGTGGGAAAAGAATGCAAGTAAGCTCACTGGAGAGATGTATGAAAAAGAGAAGAGGGATGCTGAGTAGAGCCAAGGGTTAGAAGCATAGTGAATATATTTTGAATAATAAAACAGGTTCCAAATTTTCAGGTCTCTGCATACATAGATATTTACGAATATACATTATCAATAATGAACAAAACATCTGCAATCCACACCCAGAAGGATGGAAGGAGTTGTAAATAGTCCCAGGTTTCACTATGATCTGCTGGTATTCAGAAATAAATGTGTGTATAAATGTTTTGTTGTTCATAAATCCAGCTGCAGGTGAAAAATGTTTGCAAAGCATTAATAACTTGGAAATGGATACTTATTACACCAGAACCTAGGCTATTCAAAGTCATTGCAAGGATACATTTTATTTAACTATCTCTGAAGAAAAGGAATTTTTCTCTATTCAGTTGTCATTTAGGAAAAAGGTTCTCTCTCTTTCTCTCTCTTTCTCCCTCTCTCTCTCTCTTTTCCCTCCTCCTTTTTACAAAAGTCTTAATCTAACCTTGATGCCCAATTATGTATGTGATTAAAAGACCAGAAATTTGTGTAATAATCTTACAGCTCACCATTTTTAGAGAAGCCTTTTTTTTTTTTTTTTTGACTCAGAACACAGTCATTTTAAAAGATGAATTTTATTGGCTTATTTGTTTCTAACAACTTTTTGTTGATCACCCTAAGGCCAATTTTAAGACTAAAAGAAACAGACTGCCACGCTTAGATAGGAGTCATCTGGGAGCTAATCTTCCCTTGACCGCCTTCTACGTACAACAGAATTTAGACACTCTCAGAATTTAGACCCTGTCAGAGTGCCCCATAGGAATGTGTGGTTGTAAAAACTCACAGAGCCACGAAAGCCTGCAAATCACTTTCCTGACATTCCAGTCCACTCAGGTATTTCCAGACCTGCAGGACATTGGGTCTGTGCCAAAATGTCCTTGAATTTGGTCCTTGAAATTTGTCCCGTCCCGAACGTCCATGGAGACACTTTGTTCATAGTTGATATAAACCCTGCCCTTCTGCAAGGTTCAAACGCTGGCCTGTCTGCTAAACCCCAGGCGCCATTACCAGCTACGCTGCTGGGGCAAGAAGGGTTACTACTGTCAACACAGACACAATTTTGGGACCAATGGAACATGATAGTAGTTTTTCTGTATTAGTCCTGTAAACCCAAAGTGTAAATAAACGTTATAGGCTGTGTGAGCCCAGCAACATTTTCTAGTGTGGATGTTTTTGACAGAACCGAATATCAAGGACCATATTGTAGACATTTTGAAGAGCAGCAACTTTCAAGAACCTTTTGGTGTGGACCAAATATCTCCGAGAACATTTTGGTCAGGGCCGAATGCTAGTCTTCCTCAGCCCATGCACCGTGGACATGTTTAAACCCAATTTTTTTTTTTTCTGAGTGAAACCCCAGCCCCCACTGGTCATGTTTCTCTGTTCTAGAGAAAGGCTGGCTCACCCAGCTTCCTAAGGTAGACACCTGGGTTTCATCTTTGCCTCCCCGCCTCTTTATAGTTAATGCCTAGTTGTCTGTCTGTACGTTTTAACCCATTTCTTTCTGTTGATTCTCCCTCCTTAACCCATCCATTTCTATCAAGTTCCCGTGCCCTGGCCTTGTGTGGGTGACTATTGTCGCAGAGATGGCAGCAACTGCCTCAAATTGGTCTCCCTGCTTCCACGTTTGCGTCTCTCCAGTGCATTCTTTATGCAGCAACCAGAGTGTTTTCCTCCTAAAATTAAACCACGTGATTCCTTTACTGAGAAGTCATTAGTGACTGTTTTTCTTAGAATTCAATCCAGACTCAGTACACTAGGTATACAATGCTCAGTCAGGCGACTTTTGTTTACTCCTCTGGCTTTATCTCTCATCATTTGCATTTCTCTCACTCTGTTATCTGGGCAACTAACTATAGTTCCCTAGAAGCACAATCTTATTCAGTCCAAGCCTTTACATCTATTCTACCTGGGGCACTATTCTACTTTTCCTCAAAAGAATAACACATATGTCTCCTTCAGGATTCAGCTTAGAATCCAGTTAGTCTGGAACCTTTTTCCTGACAGGTGCTGCACCCCCAGCTCCCGCCACACACATGAACACACACACACACACACACACATCGCATATCTCTGCCTTCAGAACACTTGGCATTTCTATTAGGTTCCTATAGCTACAGTAATAAATCACTACACACGCACTGGCTTAAAAGAACAGAAATTTATTAGTCTATAGTTCTGGAGGTCAGAATTACAACACGGGTCTCAGTGAGCTGCAATCAAGCTGTCAACAAGGTCGCGTTCCTTATGGCGGCTCTAGGGCATAATCCATAGCCTGGCCCTTTCCAGCTTCCACAGGTCACCTGCATTCCTCGGATGACGGCCCCTTCCTCCATCTTCAAAGCCAGCAACAGCAAGTCAAGTCCTTCTCAATTCTTATCACTCTTACCTCTTCCTCTTTTGCCTGCCTTATCTCTTCTCCTGCCTTTTCTTCTACTCTTCAGGATCCTATTGATTCTATCTAGGCCCATCTGGACAATCTAATCCCTATCGTGAGGTCAGCTGATTAACAATCTTAGTTCTATCTACCATGTAAATTGTCCTTTGCCAGGTAAGAGAACATGTTCACAGACTCTAGGGACTTCAGTAAGTAGAGGGGAGAGCAGTCCTCCCACCACAATAATTATATGTTTACTCATTTGTGAACACCGTTTCCCCCTTTTCTCCTAATCCCAGCAACACACACACCATGTGAGTGCAAGTTTTGGAGGGAGAGAATAATATTTGTCCTCTTATCAATGTTCCCGTGGCCTAGCAAAAGGCCTGGTATATGGTAGGGGAGGCAGAGAAAAGAGATTCTGAACCTCAAGTCTAAAAGTTAATTGAAAGAAACCAAACTTGTATATGCAATATTTGAAGGCACTAATTATGCTCTGTGTCAACAAATTCACAGTAATATAGTATCTACTGATACCACTTGTATATGCCACATGTGCATACATAGAATACATAAGAATTTCAATTTATTTGGCAGAAAGTACATGGGCTTAGTATCAGAGAGACATTGGTTGAATTCTAACTCTGGGTGGGCCAAGAGACTTAACTGTGTCTCATTTTCTCATGAGTAGAGTAGTTGCATTGAAATCCACAATCACATGACTTGGGCAGTTTGTTTCGGTGAGGATTAGAGAGCATAATCTAAAATATTTAGCACAGAGCCTTCCATTTATGTAGTGCTCATAATGAGTTTCTGCTATTACTATGTAAAGGGAGTTTGATTGTTAAAATCTTTATTGAGAATGTCTGTAAAATTTCTCCTGCATGTTTTAAAGCTTCTACCTGTGATAGTAAGATTCTCTGATTTATCTGATGTTGAATCATTTAACAGAAGACATGCATTAGAGTCATAAATTTTGAAGTTGTAAATGTTCCAAGGGGGGAAAAAAGTGCAGTTATTTCTACTTTTATCCATGAGGCATTTGAGATGCAAAGAAGTCGGCAGAATTTCAAGTCAGCAAATTACAGAGGAAAGTCTCAAACTCTAATCAGTTTGTCCTCTAGTGTAGTGCTCTTTCTGTAGTATTTATTGTTATTATTTGGGGGTTTGTTTAGGTATTTTTCTTCATCTGTTCTATGCAAGGCACCATAGGTGCATCAGCGTTAAACAAAGTCTCCTCCCGCACGCAGTTGGCATGTTAACAATCTAGAAGGACTAAAATGAGCATACAAATAACCCTAAAATAGTGCAGATTTTGGTAAATGCCATAGCAGAGGGTTATAAGTACAGAGCTGCATATAGACTCAATTGTCCCTGAAAGGACTAGTGGAAGAGTAAATATAGGATGGGGAAAAGTATGCGTACAATTGTGAGTATGCAAACCACTGAGTTTATTCTTGTATTATTAGTTATTAATTATTGTATTAGTTTCATACAAACAACTGTACACCTAGTTTTCCCCCACTCTGTATATCAGAATAAGGGCTACTTACGGTGTTCATAGAAAATGAAAGGAACAGACCGTTCTGGGTGGAGAAAATACCTCAGAGGTCAAAAAGAATGAAAAATAATTAGAGTATGATAAATAGTCTGGTTGAGCTTAAGAAGCATATTTTAGACACTAATAAATGTTTTATTAAAACAGGGAAGGAAAGAAGAGAGGAGGAAGCCAGAGGAAGGAGGAAAGAATGGTGGGTGGGAGGGAAGCAATAAACAAGTGAAAGGCAACACCGTAGAAGGCCTTACATATCAGGCCGAGGGTCTGAAATTAATTCAACAGACAAATGGATTTCATTACTGCTGTTTTATACCAGCTTTTTTCTAGCATATTCAGTTCAAAATTGGTGGTCATAGGTAGATCGAGCTTTGGTTTTAGTCACATGAATATAGAATTCTTCCTTGGGATGATAATCTGAAAGAGCAAAAGCAAAAAAATAAAAAATAAATAAAAGGCAGTGTGTGCAGAGGGCTTGACGAATTATAAATCCAGTCAAAACCCAAGCAAAATAAACAATGTGTTTGAAACACAAGTCGTGACCACAAAGAATGGATAAATTATTGCTCTGGCATTTCCTTTGTTATTTATGTCCAGAAATCAATCAACAGCTGAAGAAACAGAATAATTTATAAGTCAGGTACTGTCAAATACTTGTCGGTCTCAACCGGTATAACCTGCCCATGAATTTCTATGAAAATTGATGACAATAGAAAATAATCTTATTACCAGCCTGACATTCATAATCTGGTGCATATTATTCTAACATAATATATAAGCACAAATTAAAAATAAAATAGCTGCTGAAAACAGAACTGCCTACTGGCTGTGCCAAACCTTTCCTCCTTCCTCACCACACCTTCTTTAATAAAAATAGATGTAAGTGATGGAACATTTATTATGAAAACAAGTTAACCAAAAAGACCTGTCAATTTGATGGAGGAGGTTATTTGTTCAACAAAATATCCAAGCACATGGGGCAATCTGGAAATCCAATAGGGAAAACAGAGACGGCCCTGCTTTCGCTTTTCCCACCTGCCTTCTTGACCAGAAATAAATGTCTCAAGAGCACTGATGAAAAGTATAGACATAGTTTGATGAACATATTTTGCTTCATCAGATTCGGAAGGACTAAGGGGTGATTGGTCATCTCATGAGAGCAGAATTTAAAGAAGGATCTTGTTAGAAATAGCCAGGCAATTTCACTCTCTCCGTGCCTCTTATTCCCCTTTTCCCTCTCTAGCTCTAACCCTATCTCCATCTCAGAAACAGATGTGTGACTCCAAAAACCCATTTTAGCCAACGGACCCACATTCGTGTGGTCAGTCTCTCAGAGCCAGAGCTTCATTAACCAAACTAATAGAAACCTGATGAGTAATTTAAGATGCCAAGGAATCAGTTTAGTAATGAAGAAATACATAATTGACAGGCAGAGAGAGGTTTCATATTAGGTACCATCTTTCTGCAGGCTACATGGTGAGAAAAGTTCTTACTGGAAGGTATTTTGGTAAGTAGTATTCAGATGAAGAGAGGTTAATTAGGCCAAGTCAATGGCTTGTGGCATTAAGATGATTACTAATGAAATCATTTCCATTTCTCAGGTGGACCTAAATTGGTCACACTCAAAGGGAGGACTCTCCTCCCTAAATAGTTACAGACAGGGCTCTCCCCCGGACTCCCACCCCCTCAGGATGAGCTGTTTACACTGTGGTTCAAGCCATGCCCAAATCTCAGGAACTGGAAACAGCACAGGTTTACTTCTCACCTGTACCACAGGTCCATGGGGAGTTGATCCTCGGGGTTACCAGCAGGGACCCAGGCTGATGAGATCTTTCCCCGTCAGGAACCTCCCCGGCCGCTGTGCTGGAGAAAAGGAAATGAGGCAATTGTTCACTAGCTTCTACCTGATGGGCCCTGGGAAGTGAAACGCAAAGCTTTCTCTCACTTTCCACTGACTAAAGAAAGACAAATAGTCATGCTTGACTTCAAAACACAGGTCATGCCAAATATATTCTATACCTTAGAGAATGAGAATTGGAATATTGGAAGTAGCCTTAATGTCTCCCAAAACACGTTAATATATTCTTACTCTCTGAGTTCAGCTTTGCTAGACATCTTTTTTCTCCTACATATTAAGTGTTACTTATTATCTTTAATGTATTTTTATATTTGTTAATAATATACAAGCGAGTTCTCTCAAGTTTTGTCACCTTAACTGAAATGTGTTTGATCTTTAAACCCAGAAATGTATTCATTGATTACTGGAGGTTACCTCTATAGAGGACTGAACTCGATCATTATTGGTTGACTTTTTCAAGTTCCCATTCTTTGAGGGTCATCAGTCTGCATACTGCTGTAACTCTCATGTACGCACGCCGGGAATTATCCCCTAAATGATTCTGGATTATTATTCACGTGGGCCTGAGCATCAGTGCTATCTATGGAAATTAAAATCCAGTAAGATTATATGAGAACTATTTGTTTATTGTCATCTATGCCAAGTTTGGGCTACTTTCTCAGGAAAAATATTTACCTAGCCATAGATGACATCTCAATTTAATAAGAGGCAAAATGATGTGGTAGGTAAGGGCAGAGACAGAAAGCTGGGTAGGAGTATGAGCTCTTACACCTTTCGGTTAGGCTACTTTGGGTGTCGAGCTCTCCTAGCTTCTTTTTCCTCATCTGCAAAACAGAACAGTGATACCCACCTTGAAGTTTTGTTATTAGGAATGTTACATGTGAAATGTGCCCAGGACAGAGCCTGGCGCAGTAAACACTACTTCAGTGTTCTGTAATGTTTGCTGCTGGAACTTTCTGGATATAGTGCCAGAGGACAGAATCTGAAATCGGAACTTCTCTTTTAAGCATGCGTTTGTACACCTGTGCTTAGTACAATACCCAGCACACTGCCTGGCACGGAGTGAATGCTCAACAAGCGTTCGTCCAGAGAACAGACATGCTCCTCTGACCCACTTGGCCCCTACATATTGAGTTGAGGTAAAAGCAAAACATCTGCTCGGATTTATTTTTTTCTATGTTCACAACTGGGAGGAAACCATCTACAAAGCAAAGGAAAGGTGTTTGTTGTGTTTTTTTTTTTCACTAGATGAGCAGATGAGGCAAATGAGCAATTTCTATAAGAGGGGTTCTGTAGTAAGTTCTCACCTAACAGCCGGCACGAGTCCTGATCCGTGGAAGATGCGTGTTCGTTAGTGTAATTGATCACAAATGACAAGGTTTGATTCACAGCTGGTGCTAATTGAACAATCTCAGTTCTGTTTTTGTTTGTTTGTTCATATTTTTATAGTTTTGTTTGTAAACTGTTAATCAACTGAAATAAAACACAATCAAATTAGCAACCCCTAGAATCTCTTTTCCTCTCGATTCTCAATTAGCACACAGCCACCCCTACCACACATATTTGCCTCTTTCAGGGCGGGAAGGTAGGTTCGTTTGTCTGAAGTTTTTCAGGAATTAGGGTTTTACCTGCACTCTCTTGGTATGCTAATGACCTTCACTCCATCCTGTTGAGTAATAAATTATAAAAGGAGATATTGCTTAATTGCTTAGTTTGTATTTTTTTTTTAAGTTAAGGTCCATCTTCTTTCTTCTTTCCCTTCCTCCCTTCCTTGGTCCCTTTCTCCCTCTCTCCCTCCCTTTTTTCCTCTTTTTTTCCTTGATCAAATATTTATTGAATATCTTGCATGCATCAGAAAGTGTTCCAACCACCAGAGAAGCAGCACTAATATTCTTCCCTCCAAATGGTGGGAAATAAGTTCATAAACTGAAGGCAAAGAGTGGTAGCTGTGGAGAAAAATCAAGCAAGTGGCAAGCTGGGTATCTCTACTGCAGATCTGCTGGTCTGAAAATGCGGCATCTGAGAAGAGACCTGAGTTAATTAAGCCCCAGGGCAAGTACAGGCAGTGTCTGAGAAAAAGTATCCTAGGAATAGGCAAAAACAAGCATCATTAGTCTGAGCAGGGACTTGCTTGAAAGGCAGAAGCCCAGTTTAACTGATTATAGTGAGTGAAGTAACAGGAGGTTAAAAATAATATCAGAGATGTAACTTAGAGCACAGAGCCAGGTTGGGTAGGATCTTGTGGACTGTGACAAAAGCATAGATTTTATTGTGAATGTGAAGTCGGTGAAGGGATTTGAACAAGCGAGTGGTATGATCTGGTTTACTCTTTAAAAGGACCACATTCGCTGCTATATAGAAAGGAGGGAGGAAAGCAATAAGACATGACCACTTCAGTCCTAGGAAGCAGGGGTGATGGCCTGGACTGGAGTGACGTGCATGGAGGGAGTGAGGGGGCATCAGATCCTGGGGTCTCTTTTCCTAGTGAAAGATAAGTTGTAAGATTTGGGACAGGGGAGCAGTGTTGTTCTTACAGTGATTTTGTCACATGACGTCCCTTGACAGATCGAGCTGTGCAAGACCTCCACTGGTTGAGCAAATATGGTCAACTCAACAGGGATACTTTAACCTTTCTTCTGCATTTCTCTCTGCCTATTGAGAATACATGTTCAGCGGGATTTGGATTTCTTAAGATCCGAAAGTCTAATTCTCATTTCCTCAGCCGTCACAGGAGTTGGCATTCTCTAGCATAAAAGGTAGTATCATCTCTAAATGAGCAAGGGTGGTACCTTCAACATGTTTCATTTACAGTAAAGAACTAACAATAAGCACCGGTTATGAGGATACCCATTGCTGCAGATCCAGGAGCGTGGCCTGTACAGCATTGTCTAGAGGCTTTGAAATTATTGACCATTGGTAGCTGTGGTTCTACTTAATGTCAATCTTCCCATCGCTGATTTTCCAGAGGGAAAAACTCATGCTCTTCAGGGAGGTAGAAATTCTTGTCATGAATTATATGCTCTCTGAGACAGTATTCTGCTATGATCCCACCCAGGCTACCAATAAATAAAAGGAGTTACAAAACACACCCTCTGTTAGACACTCAGAGTTCTATTGCCTCTATCTCCTCTCTATTCCCTCCTTTCCATTTTATTTTTCTCTCAAGTTCTTTAAAAGAGAATGATCCCTACTGAGTTATTTTTGTCCTCATCCATTTCTTTTGAGAAGTTAACGATTTATGCAAAGTAGGCTCCAATATTTTTTCTAAGTATGTAGCAGGACTAATCAATTAATCTTGATTTCAAAAAGCTGTCTAAAGGGCTTTCCCCTTTTCTCGTAGACTGGATAGACTTCATCAGCAGCCATAACACAACCCTGCCAGCTATCCCTGGCCTCTAGATTCTGTGCATCTGGAAAGCATTTCCCAGGCCTTGTAACCACCTCGGAATCACGGGGAATGAGTGGTCTCTTGATTGATACATAAGGGGATTAAACTTCAGGTATTTCTTCAATAAACACCACTAAGACCCTCTTCATTCCTCTTTGAGGCCACCTGTTCACTTTCCTCTCACTCCTGCTCCTTCTCACTACTTCAGGCAATGACGGCTGCCTCAGCCCTCCTCATGACTCTTGTCAACAGCTTGGGTGGCTTTGCCATCTACACGTTGAATACTTCCAGCATCTGAACTCTTATATCTTTAAACTTCCAATGCCCACGTTGAAAAACAAGTATTCAGGTACTGCATACTTTATTCCTGTGCAAATTGGCAAATATATTAGTCCCCCTCTTATTCACAGGGGATACACACATTCCAAGGCCCCCCGGGGATGCCTGAAACTGAGGATAGTACTAAACTGTGTATATATACTATGTTTTCTTTTATACAGTTCCATGATAAAGTTCAATTTATACCTTAGGCACTATAAAACATAACAACAGTAACTAGTAATAAAATAGAACATAACAAAAGTTACGTGAAATGTGGTCTCTCTTTTTCCTCTCAGACTATCTTACCGTACTGTACCCACCCTTCTTGTGCTGACATGAGATGATGCAATGTCGGCCTGATGAGATGGATGGCGTAGGCACTGCGATGCAGCGTTAGGCTGTTACAGAGGGTACTTGCACACAATACAGTGACAATCCTTTTGATAACCCAGACAGATACTATGTGACTAATGAGCCAGTAGCATATAGAGCATGGATACCCCAAACAAAGAGGTGACTCATATCTCCAGTGTGATGAAGTGGGATGGCATGAAATTTCATCAAGCTACTCCGAATGGCGCACGATTTAGAACTTATGAATTATTTCTGGAATTTTCCATTTAATAGTTTCAGAATCTTGGTTGACTGCAGGTAACTGAAACCATAGAAAGTGAAGCCATGGATAAAGGGTGACTACTGTAGGAATACAATTATAATTGCATGCCATGTCTGACACCTCCTTTTCTAACAACTCCTGTTAATGTAGGTGGAAAGGCCCCAATTTCAAAAATTAGTAAGAGAATAAAAGGACAGAATTTCGATGCCTACTATCAGTAGTATGCTATGAAAGTCACATAAAATGCCAATTTTAGAGTAGAAAAATTCAAGGCAATTTGAAAAGTTACATGCATCTCCCCATAAAAGAATGATAGCCATCGTAATTGAATATGGACAAGACAGATGGGCGAAGCAACCAACTTCCTGATGAAATATTTAATGGAATGATTACTTAATAGGAGGAATTGCTGATCTGAAGATGCAAACTCCACTGAGGAAGAACAATGTGTATGCCAAGCCGGAGCTAAAAGAACTGAGAAGCTTTTCTCACCTGCATATTAAGAAGGAAAAAAATGTAATAATTTAGGAGAACAAAATTTTAACTGCTCTCTGTTCCTCCCTAGGATTCTTTTCCTCTTCTCCTTTTCTGTCTTATATTCAATAAAAATGTTTAAATCATGACAAACATAAAGTAGAAATGTGTGTTTAGTTATTCAGGACAATTTTAAATATGCTTTTGACTTTTTAATGCAAAGTTATTTTTAACATTAATTCATAGAGAAACTAACAACTGGGTTTCACTCCACAAGGGAAGAAATAGCAGAAGGTGAGGGTCATTGTGAATTAACCAGATAAGCAGGGTTCAGGATATTTTGTGTTTAGGAGGGGAGTGTATTTTTGTAGCTAAAATGATAGACTGCTAGATTGTATTATTGTTTACCTAAAGCTACTCTCTTCCTGCATCTTTATTCATCAGCTTTGTTGGCAACAATTTCCAAAGCAGCGGAACAACACATTTCTTTCTTATATTCCTTTCAGTTGCTATGGGTCAGGCTTCCTTCTTCACTTTGTTCTGTTCTGCTGTGCCCCATGCATTTCCTCACATTTCATTTGCCAGCCAAGTCACATGCCCAGGCCTGATAATGGGGTATGAACATGTATTTTTGCAGACAGGTCATGGAAAGGGAAAGGAAAACGATTTTCCATACTACCTGTAGTAGAAGGCAAAACCATGTCTTTGCAAAGGTACCCATGCCCTAATCCCTTCTAAGATGTCTTAAGTTTTGGCTGGAATGAGGGATGGGAGGCATGGGAAGAGGAGAGGAAGACAGTAAGAAGGTACAGTCACAAGGAAGGGCTATAGGGACCACAACTTGGTGAAAAAATAGTCCACTCTCATTTATTTTTCTCAGTCTTGCTTCACCCAGCCATGTAGTCATGCCTCTGTGTGTGTACACATATATTTAATGTAGTGTGTGAATACCTGCATGTTCACATGCATGTCTATGTATATTCACATGTGCACACATGTGTGTATTTCATCTGGTTCTGTGAATGTTTTAGCGGTGCTTAGTTTTTCTTTGTAGCTGAATATAAATAAAATCTCATCATACTCCTGGTGACGCCTACCACTTGCCAAAGTTGGACGTCTGACTCTGGGGCCTTATTGATTAGTTTACACTGATGGATGCATGCGGTCTCTCACACAGAAAGGCAGTGCTATGGACACACCACAACTAGGGCATAGATTCAGAACTGCTATTCTAGACACTTTTGCAAGTTGATATATGTAGCTTACCGGTTAAGGTTAAGGTCAATTCCAAGGTAATATTAACAAAATCCACATAATAACTGATGTTTTTCAGACATTACAAAATGCCATGTACTATGCTGAATACTTTAATTTGATTATTTTATTTGATCCTCCCAAAACTCAGTGGAAGAACTACTATCATTATTACCATTTGATAGATGAGGAAACTGAGACTTAGAGAACTTGAGCAGCTCCCTGTGATGACCCACATGGAAGGAGAGTGACAGGGGTGTATGGAAATCTGTCATCCTAACCCAGAGCCAGTTATTAACCACTACACTCCATTCAAGATGACCTTGGGCCAGGCAGTCACTGTGATTAACCTCCATTAAAAAACCCTGGTACAGGCTTTAACCTGATTCAGATCAGGATAAATAGTCCACAAATGTATTATTTAAACAATGGGGAGGAAAGGAGAGATACATATGTGCTTGCAGCGTTCATGGCAATGCAATGATATTGGCCGGGGAAAGAAAATGGAAAAATCTTATCAGCACTTACGATCTTTAAAAATATAATGTAATAATACATTCCTTGTTATAGTGACTATCTGCTGCCACTTGGGTTGACTGGAGCTTCATTTGCAGCTTTTTTGTCGTTTAAGACTGCTCTTTCTCACTTTCAGTCAAGATGGCAGCATAGGCAGACATGGCCCGCCTCTTCACACAACCACATCAAAATTACAACTAAAATAGAACAACCATCACTCAGAACCCTCAGAAATCAAGTTAAATGAAAGTCTGACAACTATGCAATTAAAGAAATCACATCCATCCAGACCGGTAGGAGGGATGCAGAAGCAGAATGGGCTGGTCCCTTGTCCACATGTGGTGGATAAAAATTCGGGAGGGATGTCTTGGGAGCCAGAAGTCCCAGTCCCATACCAGGACCCCCAGCCCAGGGCACCAGTGCCAGGAAGATAAGTCCCACAACTTCTGGCTGCAAAAACCAGCAGGGAATGAATCAGTAAAAGAAAACTACTGGAGCCCCAAGCAGTTTCTTTTTAAAAACCCACCCATGGACTCAACTGCTCAGACTCACTCCCTCTGAGCTCCAGCATAGGAGGTAGCTACTTGGTATACGGGGAGAAACTGAAGTGTCTAGCATCAGGGGGAGAAGAGGCCACTGTCCCTTTTCTAAAAATCCCCCCACAGAGCTGGCAAACTGGTGCAATATCTGAGACTCCATCAACCTGGCTAACACTGTTTGACCTGCCTTGGAGATCCCTAGAGACTCTGCCTCACCCAACTTACCAGCCCACCCAAGCTGCTTTTCCACATGAATGGCTGGTCTTGGTTCATGCTTCACAGCTTCCTAAAGTCTCTCAAACCAGCAACAGCTGGCCTCAGTGAGCCCTAGGTCTGTACACTAGCAGTAGCCAGCCTAGATTCACAGCTTGGCCTGCCTGGGAATCTTCAAGCCCAGCACAAGTAGCAGCTATCTCAGATTGCTTTATAACACAGGCAGGGTGGCCCCAGGCAAAACACAGGTGGGGGTTGACCTTGGCCTATACCATCCAGGAAACCCCAGGGCCAGCACACTCAGTGGATAGCTACAGACCATGTTGAGCACCACCACACTGCCCCAGCACAGCTGATGCTTCACAGAGGGTGGAGGTGGGTGGTAAGTGGTCACAGTCCGATCTTGCAGCTGACTGGCCTGGGTAAATCCCTCCCATTGATCTGCCAGTGGCAATCAAAGCTCAACTACAAGAGGAGGGTATACTCAGCTCACATGAAGAGCGCACTTCAAGTACCCAGCTTGTGTGCCACTGAACCCTACAGGACACCTACTACATTAGGCCGCACTGTAAAGGCACAGTGTCAAAACAGCTCTACCTAACACATAGAAACAAACTCAGGGAGGCTGCCAAAATGAGGAGACAAAGAAACATGGCCCAAATGAAAGGACAGATTAAAACTCCAGAAAAAAGCTAAACAAAATGGAGATAAGCAATCTCTCAGATGCAGAGTTCAAAACACTTGTTATAAGGATGCTCAAGGAACTTAGCAAAGACCTTAAGAGCATAAAAAAGATCCAGTCAGAAACAGCAGACACACTAATTGAAATAAAGAACAATTTACAAGGAAACAACAGTAGAGTGGAAGAAGTCAAGGATCAACTCAATGATTTGGAACATAAGGAGGCAAAAAATAACCAATCAGAACAACAAGAAGAAAAGAGACTCCAAAAAACCAAGGATAGTATAAGAACCCTGTGGGACAACTTTAAGCAATTCAACATTCACTTCCATAGGGATGCCGGAAGAAGAGAAAGAACAAGAAATTGGAAATCTATATGAAAAAATAATGAAAGAATACTTCTGTAATTTGGTGAAGGAGATAGTCATATAAGTCCAGGAGGCACAGAGAGTCTCAAACAAGATGGACTCAAAGAGGCCCATCCCAAGATATGCCATAATTGAATGGCAAGAAATGCCAACTCTTAAAGAGTTGGGAGAGGAAATGTGGGAGAATGGGTGAGAGGTGAGGGTATTAAGAAGTACCAGTAGGTATTTACAGAATAGCCATGGGGATGTAAAGTAGAGTATAGGAAAGGGAGTAGCCAAAGCACTTATAGGCATGACCCATGGACATGAACAAGGGTTGGGGGATTGCCCGAGGGAGTTGGGAGTGCTGAGTGGAGGTGAGCAAAGGGGAAAAATTTTGGACAACTATAATAGCATAATCAATAAAATATAATTTAAAATATAATGAAAGAAAACTTCCCTAATTTGATGAAGGAGATAGGCAAGTCCAGAAAGCACAGAGTCCCAAACAAGATGGATGCAAAGAGGCCCACTCTAAGACACATCGTAATAAAAATGCCAAAGTTTAAAGATAAAGATACAATCTGAAGAACATCAAGAGAAAAGCAGTTAGTTACCTACAGGGAAGTTCCCATAATGCTGTCAGCAGATTTCTCAAAACAAACTTTGCAGGCTAGAAGTGACTGGCAAAAAATATTAAAAGTCATGAAAATCAGGGACCCACAGCCAAGATTGCTCTATCCAGCAAAGCTATCATTTAGAATCAGAAGGCAGATAAAGAGCTTCCCAGACAAGAAAAAACCAAAGGAGTTCATCATCAGCACACTATTATTATATGAAATGTTAAAGGGACTTAAGAAAACGAAGATCAAAACTATGAACAATAAAATGATAATAAATGCATATCTATCAACAATTGAATCTAAGAAACAAACTAAGCAAACAAGAACAGAGATGAATCATAGATACAGAGAGCATTTTGCTAATTGCCAGGTGGGGGACATGTGCGGGAATAGTTGAGAGGTGAGGGGATTAAGAAGTATAAAATAGGCAGTTACAGAATAGCCATGGGGATATAAAGTACAGTATAGAAAATATAGTAGTCAAAGAACTTACACATATGACCATGGACATAAACAATAGTGTGGGAATGGCCTGAGGGAGTAGGGGTGCTGGGTGGAGGGAGGGCAAAGGGGGAAAATCGGGAAAACTGTAATAGCATAATCAATAAAATAAAAAGACTGCTCTTTCTCTCTTTTTGCCCCATCAAACCCAGCAGAATCCACAAATAGCTCTAGTTCCAAAGCCCTAGCATGGAGCCAAAATACTACTGCATAGCAGCAGCAGCAAAGAGAAGAGGCAAAGACCCAACCACAACTGAAATCGCAGATATGCACACACTGGAAAGCAGACATTTGCCCATAAGACATAGATTTTCAAAAACCAGGCCACTCTTCTAGGACTTAAAGCAATTTTATATGTATGAATGTCAATGTCCTCTAAGTCAGTATTTATAAATACAGCGACCCTTGAGCAATGTGGGGATTAGGGGTATCAACATCCCCTGTGGTTGAAAATCCACGGACAGCTTTCGACTTCCCAAAACCTTAACTTGTCTCTCAGTGTCCATCCGGGTTTGGTTCCAGGACAGTTCTCTCTGCGGCAAACAAAATCCACGGTTGCCCGAGTCCCCTCGATGAAATGGTGCAGATCAATGCGTACCATCAGTTCTCCACACCTGCAGACAGACTCCCTACCATGGGTTGAAAAGTACAGGTATTTATTTTTAAAATCCACATAAAAGTAGGCCTGTACAGTTGAAACCCATTTTGTTTAAGGGTCAACTGTATATTATAAAATGTGGGCACATTTTGAGTGCAATGACTTTTTCTAACCCTGCATCTGAAAGCCTGGTTTTGTGACCACTGCAATATAGACTGTGAGTTTATCCTTTTCCTAAATCCAATTGAGTGTTCTTCAGGCCCCATCTGCAACAGGCATTGTTTGCTTCATTGCTATGCTTGTTTGCAAAGATCACAAACTGGTAGCCCAAGAGCTAAATCATCCAACTTACATTACTTTTTTTCCCTGCCCAGTATATGCTGGTATGTGTGTGTGTGTGTCTAGCTATTTAGCTGCCATCATCATCATCTATCACGTATCAATGAACATCAGTGCTTTAGAATAATGGAGATGCATTGACGCTTTGCCATTGTCCTTTTACACATTGACATTACTTGCCTGGAAGCCCTGTGGTCATGTTTGAATTTGTAACTGTAACTTTATATATTTCTTAAGTCATTTCAGTTGTACATAAACGAGCTCAGGACATGTTTATCTCTTTTATTTTCTTCATGGCACAGGTACATCCGCTCTTGAATATGACAACAAAATTCTGTGTGCTTTTCTTTTTTAGAGAACTTAATCAGATTCTCAAAGGAGTCCATTACCCGAAGAAATGTTAAAGGCTCCATAAAGATTTCTGAGTTCACATTCATTATTTTATACCCGCCATTATTTTATAGCTAGGAGAGAAGTAAAATGTTGTAGCCAAGGTCCGCACTATAGTTTATGCTACGCTAATTAATGCCAGACTAAGGCTAGAAGGAGGTCATGTGGCTGGCAGGCAAGTACAACTTCCACTACATCGATCTGTGTTCAGATTTTTAATCAATATTTGCTTCTGTCTTGTGCACCCTACAGTTTTTGGCAACGGCTCAATAACAGAGTGATTAACCCAGTCCCAACTTCAAAAAGAAGCAAATTTAAATCATTTCTTCTCACCTCCATCAAAGTATCCATATTGCCTGATTCTGTTCTAGATTTGTTGATCTGGGCTCATAGAATATTTTCCAATGCCAATGATCACAAACATCTTAAACACACTCTTCTAATTTTTAGGACAAATGGTGCTAGAGTGCACTAACTGCTGGTGTCTCGCTTAGGAATGCTTTTCTTCTTCCAAGTTACTGGGGTCAGCCTAACTTTTCCATAAGTAAAAAATACATTTTAGAAAAGTGAGAGTGGGAGGAAAAAGGATGAGGACCGCTGTCCATTTTAGGGACCATCTGGTGCAAAACCAGATGCCATCAAATCTGTTGACGGAGAATTTTTGCTTCAAGTATAATTTTTTTTTGTCTGTAACTCTTTTCCCAAGTCCCACCTCCTTCACCTTAGATTGCATGTACATTGGATCGTTCCATGTTTCATGGTATATATTCAGGAATTGGTTCCTTTTCAACACTTTCCAATCCCCAAATGAAATAAATACTACTTCATTAAGCTGCAGTCTTTAAGGCACTGGATAATTTTATGAGTGAGGAACTTCTTTTTAAAGCTCATCCTTCCACTTAAGAAAGTACATTCTGTTTCACAAGTCCCTCCCTTTTATTGTGTTTTCTTGAAAAGCACAGAGAATACAAAGAAGGAGATGATTTCTTGGGAAAACATAAGTTTGTCATCTATTTCCTGCTAAAATGACTTCAAAAGCCAATTGAGTCGATTTTGAAAAGCAAAGAAATATTCCTCTGTGTCTTCTCAGTCAATATTACTGGTGACTTACTACCTCTTATATTAACATTTTTTATACTTTTCTTTCTTCTCCTACCACCTGCCCTCCTGGAGGTCAAAGTCCAATCAGGCAAAAGCTATTAAGGTGGGATCCTTGACAATTCCAAAAGAATGGTGTGATTCAAGCTAATTTCATACAATAGAAATCAGATAGACTCTAGAGTATGAAAGTAGATTGCTCCAAACTCAACCAAATAGCACCTCTTACTGCAGCGTCTTGGGCAAACGGAACGTTAACAAATTAACATGGCCTCAAACACATGCAGTCATTGATTGGCAGCTACTTTCTTTCCGTCTCTATCAGGAAGGAGACAAAAGGCAGTTTTTCATCACAGAATTAGACAACAATATACATTTACATTCTTACTCAAAGGTGTGCTTGATACCCTCATTCTTTGTAATACTCTAGTAAAAAGGGACTCTGATTATTTCACATAACCTCACCTTCACCCAGTATATCAACAACACAGTGTTAATCAGATCATGTGAGCAAGAAGTGTCAAGTACACTGTGGGCCTTGGGACATGTTGGATCCAGAAGGTGAGAGACAAGGGCTCTGAAGATTTGGGAGTGATGTCAGGAAATCTCATCTAAAATAAATGACAAATTATTGCTTCTCTTACCCCACGATTAGTAGGAAACATACTGTCTGGTAGTCCCTTTGGCTTCTAGAAGCAGTGTGTTTCACACCTAGAAATGTTGCTGTGGCCCTTGCAGCATGCCAAGAAGGCTTCAGTACAACCACATACCCGTTGCGTTGGACGTGCAGCTGAGACAACTTTATAGTACAAAAACCCTCAGTGGTAGCAAAATGTACTATAAATTTGTAAAAGCCCCCAAATGAGAATTATAATATAAGCTGGAGAAAATTCATGCCATCTCCAGTGGTGAATTATGCACCTTAAAAAATCAGCTCTCTGTGGAGATCCTGTTTTTCCTCCAGCATCTCATACAAATGTATGAGAGACCATCATTTCTACATTGTGCATTTTTGGCAACCTGTAGATCAGTTGACCACTTATGCATGGTTTTATTTCTGGACTTTCTATTCTGTTCCATCAGTCTGTGGACCTGTGTTTATGCCAGTACCACACTGTTATAATTACTGTTACTTTGTAGCGTATTTTGAAGGCAGGAAGTATGATACCTTTGGATTTATTCTTCTTTTTCAAGATTGTGTAGGCTATTTGGGTCCCTCTGTGGTTTTATATAAATTTTTGGATTGTTTTTATATTTTTATTTAAAATATGCCATTGAAAGTTTAATAGGAATTGATTGAATTTGTCAATCACTTTACACAGTATGAACATTGTAACAATATTAAGTCTTCTAATCTATTTACATGGATATCTGTTCAAATAGTTGTGTTTTTTTAAATTTATTTGTAAATGTTTTGTAGTTTTTAATTCTACCAGCTAAGTGAGCCCACCAACAATGGATGACAAGATGGAACTGGGCAGAGTGAGGATCAAGCAGGAGCTGAGTCAGACACAGGGAAGCTGCACACACAGTTGGCCCAGGAGCCGATGACATCCCCATTGTTCGGCTGCTGCTTCTTCAACTAAAACCCATGGCCACGTGGGGTTCCCTTTTGACCATGTGAGAGGTGGAAGAAAAATGCTGAGCCTGGCTCTCTAAAGGTAGGACTGGAATATTGTAGGAGCCAAATTTGATGGTGGTTGTGTCACGGTCCCACTTAGGAGTGGTCCTTAAAGACAGCAGAGTCAGGAACTGCTCCCAACACTCAGAGCTTCCTGAAGTGTCTCTGCCCTCTGATCTAGTTTATATAGGGAGAGAAGTGACAAAAGAAAGGATAAATATGGATACAGGAGCAGGGGCAAATGCCTTGGTTGACTGGTCAGTTGTCTGAAGGAGTAAGTTTGGAAGATCGGGGACAAGAAAAATTGGGAAAAGGCATGTGAGTATCAAGTGTGGAGACCTGTGTGTTGCGTAGTAATACTCACCAGCAAGCATCCACCATAGGAGAAGTTTTACATAGAAGTTGAGAAGTCAGAATCATTCAGCAAGTTGAATGCAGCCTATCTGGATCATTGCCCATCCCATTGCTGGCACAATGTGCATATTAATGGGGTAAACATGGGTCCAGGAATGGAAATAATGTGGACCCCCAGTGACCAAAGCTGATGAAGCCACCTCTACACTGAATGTCTCCCCTGCCAGAAACAGAAATCGATACTGCACCCCTGATAGGGCATCTGACTTTAAGTCACTCCTTCTGCCATAATGAGCAGTGATTTATCATTATTGGAGTAGATACATACCCTGACTGTGGGCTTACCTTGCCTCCTACCTGCTTTGCAGAGGCAAAGATTGAGAATGAAGTATCAGATAAACCCTAAGACTGTAGAAGTACCATAGGCACAAATTGGAGTCCCTTCTTTATTAATATGTGTAAGTTTCCATTACCACCAATGCATTTTGGATCAATGAATAGATAAACTGTTTAGATTAATTTTGCTTCTGGAAAAACCGTAGAAGGAAAAATTTTCCCCTTTTCATCCATCTATCCCTTCTTACATGCATTTCTTCACTGACTCCTTTACTGCTGTCGCCCTGGTATAGCAAATTATCATCTTCCCTGGATCAGCAGACTGGTTCTCCAGGCAACACCACCTCCTTTGTCATTTTCTTTCCCCTCTCTGTGACATCCATGAATTCTCTCAGCAGCTCATCACTCGTTATAGAACATCTCTCTTCACTTCATCGCCATGACAATGTAAACTTTATGAGCTTTGTCTATTGCGTGCCTATGTCTCCAGTTTCTGGAACATGGCAGGCGCATAACACGTACCTGCTCAAGGAACTAATGAATCCCATACTCAAATACCTTCTGTGGCTCCCTGTTACTTTTAAAATTGAAGTTGCCATTTAAATCTTTGATAATATTTATGATTACATCCTGGCAATAGATGGACATGATAATTATAGTGAAAATGAGGATTTAATAACACTTTAAATAACTTACTACCAAAAATAAAGAAACCAATGGTAAGTGAGACACTAAGAAAATACTTTTGTATCTTTTCATTAAGTTCCATAGTTTAATTTCATGCTATCATGTAGAGTGCTTTACATTTTTTAATAAAAATATTAAATAAATTGTGTTGAACTGCTTACATATGTACAATTTCATGAAATAAGGTTTATTGTACATATAATGCAGATAAAACAAGTTTTGATGAGCAATAAAAGTTTTAATAATGAGTTTTTAAATAATAAAAAATTACTTAATGTTCCCATAGTCACCCAGATAGTAAAAGATAGAGCTAGGGCTCAAAACGTTTTTAGTGGATCATGACTTTATTGCATGGGTCCTCATTTTCTTTATTTAGAAGATGATCAGTATGCTGAGACCTAAAGAATTAACATTTCATAGAATCTCTTGATAAAACAGAGTACTTGCTTTGGGGATGAAGGTTTCCCTCTCCCTCAAAAGATCTGAGGCAGCCTGAGAGACCCAGAGCCCCGTCTTCTCTGCAGGTATGAATGGAAGCCTGCTGTAAAAGGCTGTGCCTGTAAACTCCAGAACAAACAACACACAGTCCTCTGTCCCTCAAGCCATAGAAATGGGGAAGTGTTTGATGGAGTTCAGAAATACCCAGGAATAGTTCCGTTTTCACAAAATCCCTGCGGGTACTCAGGGACCCTTTCTTAAACCAAATTGGAGCGCCGGTTAGGAAGGAGCTGTCTCCGACCCTGGTATTTCATCTCTTCCTTACCTTTCACCTCTTCCTGCTTCTTTAATAGATCAGCTAAGAAACCTGCTGGAGCTCGAGGGGCCTGAAGAAGCCACTTCATCCTCAAACCCTACTTTGTGCCCTGCTTGATTTCTTGGAAATTGCTAATCCCAGAGAGAAGCATTTTTGACTTCCCTTTTGGCCTGGACACACCACAGGAGGCAAGAAATATTTTAATGTGTTTTCCTCCTTTCTTCCTTCCTTTCAGCCTCTGTGACTGTCACCTGGTCCACAGATGGAGGGCTGACGCATGGCAAGGGGAGAGGAACCATCTCCGCATGTGTGCTCCTCTGACATACGGATCAGAGCAGAGAGGGGAAGGCCGCACGTCCCCTAAACTACATGTTCAAGGACACCCCTTTGCAGTGCATCTCAGAAAGCTGAGCCACCCTCCTTCAGTCTTCTGGGAGGTTGACAAAGGATTCTAAGAATAACCAGACCCCAAAAAATCAGACCACCTGTGTCAGACATGACCATAATATCTCTATAATTTACTATATTCTTACACTTTACTTTAAAATATTTCTGTTCATTTCTATTGAAAGAAAATAGTATTTTTGCTTTAAAGTCTTGCTAGAGGATATTTATGTTGGTTTATTCACCTGTGTATAGAGTTAGAATGTGTTTTAGACTTGAGAAGGACTTTAAAGATGATTAATATCATTACTTTGTAGTCACTATTATGTTAATAACATTATTAATATTTGTAACAGAAGGTTTTATTTAAGTAAACTCTTATTTGAATTTCAACATGAAGAAATAAACTATTGGGACCACTTTAGTTGGACGCATAGCCAGAGTGCTCTGGCTCCTTCATTTCCCCCATCCTGCGAGGCCCCAGAAGGTGCTTTCCAAAGCTCACTTTGAGTGCTGGAGAATTTATCATAGATGAATGACACAGTTCACAAGGACATGCCACCAGCTGGTGGCACAGCTAACTCTAAAGAGAAGACTCTTGATTCTCATTTCTCTTTTGGAGGTTTCATCAATCCTTTTGGTCTAGGGGAAAGAAAAAATTGCTTAAAATGGACAATGTTGAAGAGAAAAGCAAATAAATAATTTTCCCAGTGGCTGGGCTATAAGCAATTATCTTGTGATAGAAAAGGTTTTTCCCTCATAAATAAGGATATATTAGATCACAGTGGATGTATCGTGCGGATGACAGACACTTCTCTTGCTTCAGTAACTTTGTTTCTGACTGTATGTTCCCCCTGACCCAACACGCCTTGCACCTGTCCCACAAGTCCTCTGAAATGCACTGAGATGCTTGAGCTGGGGAAGACTTCTTTGCAGCTGCCCCAACCCATGTTTCTCACACTTGTCATTTTGTGGAACAGCCAAAGGCCAAGGCACATGTAGGGGAAAGTTGGCAAATACACAGGGAGACAGAGAAACCAGACCTTCAGGAGACAGACAAGACCTTGCTGCTGTAATTTACAATATGCCCTTCAGCACTGAGTTGGGCATCATAACCAGATACAAGGAAATGGTCCTTTGCCTTGTGGAAGAGAAGCATAACACTAATTTCAGTTTATTTAGAAAAATATTTTTACAGCATCCTCTTTGTCTCCCTGCCATCAGCATTTCTAAGTCCATATTTCTTCTGCTCAAAATCACTACACTTTTTCCTTTTTTAAAAAAACCTAAATTCCTTCCTCTTTCTTTTCTTGTTTGCTTTCTAGTCTTTTCCTCCTTATTTTGTTATTTCTTTTCAATCATTATTTTTCAATTCTTCTTTTCCTTTCCACTTTATCCTTCCCTCTAGCTTTCAATTTCTCTCTCATCTTTCTTTGATTCTTCTATTTTCTCCAACCTTTCTTGCCTTCCCACCCTCCCTTCTTCTTTTACTCCATTTCTCCCTTTTCCTTATTTTTTCTATTTTTTTACTTTTTCCCTCCCTTCCCCTCTTTCTTATTTTCTTCCTCCCTTCCTTTTCCTATGTTTTCCTCTTGTATTTTTCCCTTTGCTCTTTCTCGTTTTATCTCCCTTCCCTTCCTATTTTTCCTTCCCACTTTTACACTTTTCCTCCACTCACCTTCACATATTCCGTCTTTACTTCCTGTCTCAGTTTGGGTCCTCCAAAAAAAGACCCTGAGCAAGGAATTTGAATGCAAGCAGTCCATTTGGGTGGTAGTCCTAGAGAGCAGGGTGAGGGAATGGGGAAGTGAAAGTGGGCAGAACGAAATGTTCGTTGAAAGCAAGTTTCCATCATGGATGATGAGGGTTGTTCCCTCTGAGAAATGGTGCAAAAAAGCACTCAGAACCGTCCACTGAGGAGCAAAGAAATTGAGTTATCTATCCTCATCCTTGCCTTTCTCATTCATTGAGAGTCCTTCTGGACTTTAACTCTCTGGTGCTTCTGAACTGCCCATGTTTGGAGGAAAAGCACTCCCGTGCCCAAAGAGTCCCCTCAGCCTGAGAGGTACAGGAAAGCCATCAGCATGGATGGGAGCTGCCTGTGCTGACCTGCTGCACGTACCCAATTGATCAGAAATGGTATGATCAACATTTGCTCTGCCTCTCTCCTTCCATCATTCTTTTTCATTCTTCCCTCCCCCCCCTCATTAAACAACTATTAAATTCACACAACATGCCAAGGACTGTGCTAGCACCAGGCACAGGTCAGTGGGCATAACCCCAGCTCTCTCATAGATTCCACTCTAGTCTATTCCAATATAAGGAAATAATAATTCACCAAATAGTCACAAAATATCAGTGTTTCTTAACCTTCCCACTTACATTTCCCTTAAAAGTAGAAGACAAGGCAGAGGTATTCTTGCTTATCTGAGGGACTACACTTGGGGATTCCTTTGACATTTCTTTTCATGGTTTATTTTTAAATCCATACAAACTTAATTAACTATATATTTAAAAACACTATATCAACTTTTATAATAACTTGAATACTAGATTGCATTTACTTTTGAAATGTTACACCAGGTAAAATCCCAAGCAACATAGCTGGTAGCTCTTTTAATAGTACACATAATGGTTAAAATCTCAATCTTGAAAAACATAGGAAAGTTAAGATCAAGTACAAGCTTTCTGCTTACCAGTTTGATGGTCTTGGTCAGCTTTATCTAACTTTCTATAACTTGTTATATCTTCACCAACATTACCTAACTCAGAGATGCTGCTAGACTTTAATCGGAGAGGGTAGAATTTGGCACAGAGCCAGCACAGTTAACACTCCATACATGAAATTGATGTTATTATAGTGTATCATTTTTATTAGTATTGTATTAACCATCATTACTATGATTTTTAGTGTTACAATTAATTTGAGTCATATCCATGGGAGGGAGCATCAACTTTCAAATATTAGACACTGTACAAGAGCATGCTAGCAGGCTCAACTCTCCTAGAACTCAACATTCATACACAAGAAAATATCCTAATATTCTTCCAATCCAGTGTCTAATGGGCCTGGGCATACACGTTGCCTTAGGGTCCAACAGTGCTGAAACCCAACAAAGCTGGTGCTGAGCAGACAGCAGGATGAATTGCTTCTGGCACAGCGTGCACTAATAGAGAGCACTGGTAGGCTGAGCAGAGCAGGGGAGCAGAGCCAGGATGTATTAATGATGAGCCTCCTGCAAGAAGGGTAGAGATCAGGGAGAGATTAGCTGAACTGCTGATTGTGCAGAGGGAGGCCAGCTGTGAGAGGTTAATGGAACATTAGGAGGAGAGAGAAATCCAAAGACAGCTGGCTGCTACCTGGGATGGTCGCTTTGAGTCATCAGATTCAAAACCACCACACAACAGACAGCCACAGCTGGAAATGGAGTTATGGCCTCCGCCCTGCAGGGTTTGCTGAGAGGGCAGCTAACACAGGCATGCGGGGGACTAGGCTCCAAGAGACAATGTGCCGATTCATCAGGTACTGAGATGCCTCAGCTCCACTCCTTTTCTGAACGATAGGCGTCCCACAGGATGGAAAATGGCCCAGAGGACTTACATCAAAGAGTTTTCAGGTGTTCTGCCCAATCTAGTCACATTTCCCTACGCAAGACCTAAACTCTTCAATTCTGATCCAGAGAAAAAAAATGAACAAGACTCTTCCAGAAATGGATTTATCATAGGTTTTTTCAATAATTGAAAGAAGCAATTCTCAAAATTTACCTGTCCCTTTGCAACTGACTTGACACATGCCTTCCCCTAGGTGTGACAGTCTTCATCAGACAGAGTCAGTGGACCTCGATTGCTTAGTGGCTGCCAGCATCCAGTCTTCCTACACGTGGGGTCATGGACACCTTCTGAAGAAATAACTAGTTCCTACTGGACCTGGTTCATAAAGCCCATATCCAGTTGCCTGGCATATCTAGCATGTGTTCCAAGGTAGGCTATTTCAGTAGCTCACTGTCTGGAAATTAAAACTAATAGTTCATTGTTGTGTTTTCTGCTTGATACTCTCAGTAGTTGTCTTGTTTTCTACACGTTTTGAAGCCTTGTTCTTCAGTCTCTCAAGAAATTGTGAGTTGTCAGTATCATTCCAAGAATATTTTGACCTTCGATGTAGGAGAATAATTCTCAAGATACTAGTATAGTTCCACATTCCTTTTTCACCTCTAGGAAACTATATCTAAATTCAAGTGAGTGGGAAACAATTTCAGGAACAACTTTGAATCCACTGTAATTTATTTTAAAAAGTAAGACTTTCCTAAGTTTAATTTTTGGATTATCAGGACAAAAATAGATTTTGAAAAACAGTGCACAACTGATCACAATCAATCTGTGGTAGATTGTTTTCAAAGAGGGCTTCCGTAGATTCTCCCATCCTTGTACACACACACCTTTGCAATTTGGCTTTGGCACGCTTCCTATCAAAGGAAATGTATTTCTCCAACCTTTGAATCTGTGCTTAATCAGGTGACATTTTGTTTGCTGTGATATGAGCAAATGTTACACAAGCAGAAGTTTGAAAGGTGTTTTTACCCATTGAGGCTTAGCTTCCGTTGTTTGCAGTGAGAATACTAAGACTAAGAGGGCAATGAGCCTGATGTAGCCAGATGGAAAAGAAGAGAACATAGATGCTTAGCTGCCAGCTTGAGAAAACCTGGGCATATGGGTGTAGCTATTGTAGATCTTCCATTCAAAATTGAGTTAGCATATAAGTACAGCTTCATGAATTATCCCAAGTGAAACCAGCCAAAAACCACCTGGTGGAACACAGCCCAAACTCCCAATCCAGAGAACCAAAAGCAAACAGAGTAGTGTTACATTTTGTTTCCAGGTGGTTTTTTCTATAGCAGTAAGCAATTGATACAAAAATGAATATCAGAACTTGTGCGGTGAGTAACCAAAACTTAAAATGGCTTTGAGATGGGCAAAAAAAGAGGCTGGCAAGGAAACTATTAGTCAATGCTAGAAAAAATTGTAAAAGTTATTGGAGGCTGCAAAAATGACAGTCCATGTTCTCAGCCTGTGAACCAGCTGGTAAAACGGTTGCCTATGGCAGTCTCAGCTTTGTCGGTGATAGATGCCCGCAAAGATGGCCACCATCAATTCCACCCACCTTCTACACCCGTGGTCCTCCTTACAGCAGTGCTGGAGCCTAACTCTCTTTCCCTCTAATTTTCTATCTCTGTGTCTTAAGCTCTAGAAAGAGAGAAGCTAAAGAAATTACTGTTCACTTCACAAGCAGAGTTTAGAGAAAATGTTAGAAGCCAGAATTTGTTAAGTTGGGAAATTAAACTATTCACCAATCTATTCTCCCTAGCTAATGAAGGGAACCAAAGTTTTGCCATCCTAAGTATATGTTTTTTGGATATTGAGTTTAAGCTGGTCATCAAGAAACAAAGGAATCAGAAAGAACCTGTGACCCTCACCCTTTCCTCCCTAAGAGGTTAAGATGTAAAAGCCTGCTCCAGGAAGGGAATCTTTGCGTATTCACCTTACCCTGAGACAGGAGGTATCCAAGCAGGGGCCTGGATTCTCTCCCTGCGTCTCATTGTTTCTGGATTGCCTAACAGGACTTTGTTTACCATGAGTTCAGCTCTTTCTTAGCTACCTGTAATTCGTCCATTTCCCCTTCAAAATCCCAGGCCCTGTCCCCCTTTTTCTTTTGTCCATAATGGCAGATAAACCTCAACTGCCCAGTGCATTTGGTATCTCATTCACATGGTATAATAACCTTTGCACATTTTCTCCTGTTAATCTCTCTCTGTTAATTTGATTGTTAGCCCATCTAGAAGAACTAGGAATTTAGGAGGAGAAATTTTATTTTTAGCATCTACACTAAAAAGGGTTCTAAGAAAAAGATATAATCTTAAGATTAAAGAACAACGCAGTGCTGTGGCTGTGAAGCCTTTTCGGGTTAAACACACTTGATTCAGGTATTATCCTTCCCAATTGGGAGATGATGTAACTCAAATTCTGAAAGATGAAGTCAATGGTCTTCAAACTCTGTTCCAGAGCTTTGCTTCCTGGGCCCAGTGGGATACTGAGTGGTGGGTTAGACATGATGAAAAGAAAGAATCATAATCCACAAAAGAAAAAAGCAAACACAATATAACCAGAGACATTGGAGTTAAGAACAATCTGACAATAGCCAGAGGGGAGTGGGGAGGGGACAGTGAGGAGAAGGGATTACAGGAACTACTATAAAGGACACAAGGACAAAATCAAGGGGTAGGGTGGAGGCAGGGGAGGGAGGTGGGTTTGGCTGGCAGGGGTGAAGGGATGGGGAGAAAATGCAGACAATTGTAATTGAATAACAATAAAAATTAAAAAAAGAAAATAATCAAGTGAACTCTGGGTCCTTTATCCCACCTCAAGAAGAAAGTTCTGTCTTTATCTAACATAACCACTTGGTTTTCATGTAAGATTCTGATAGAGTAGTAACAAATAGAATGTGGATTTGAACCCTTAGATTCTTAAGATCATACTCTTTGCTTTATATCACTTTGCTTAAAGCACTAGAGGTGAGTGTCAGGTCTTGAATTTACAGTTTTCTGTACCAGTTGTATGAGGTTTATCCAGTGTGTTTATGTTTCTCAAACCAGAAACTTTTCTGACATTTGGTGTAACAGCAATATAGAGTATTCAAAATCTGGACTATTCCAGAAGATATTCATTGTATAGTCATTGTATTATCTAAGCCTTAGTAAATACTAATAAAAGATAATATAATCTAAATGGGGCTCTTCAGTTGAGATTTTCGAACTTCTTGAATTGATTTATTGGTTGATTTGTTAAAATTAAGACCTATGCTATTAACTAGAGAAAGGGAGTAAAACAAACAGCCAAACCTCGTTTTTGGCTTCCAGGAACTCAGTTTAAGAGGGGAAACAGAGCAAGTTCACTCCCAGAAAAATGAGGTCTGAAAGGCAAAGGCTGGAACAGAAAACTTGGTCTCCTAAAAGGCAGAGCCTGTGCTTCTCTGAACAATATCTCTCAACTGAGATCCCTAATGGCAGGAAGTATAAGCTAAATAATGCTGTATAAATCTGATTTTTCTTTTCATGAAAAACAGATGTCTCTTCTCTCAGCTCCAGGAGGAAAAAAAGAAAGAAAACTACATTGTTTGTGGGCTTATAAGGTCTCAAATGATTTTTATCACTATTATACTTCCAAGTGTGAGAGACACCATGGGTACTTCTTCTGGCCCAGGTATTTTGACTCATGATTCAATCACTGTTTTAACTTGGTAAAGAATCTATAAGCTAAACTAGTTTAAATGTGCAAAAGCCATGCCATACAAGTATATATGTTTTTATAAAAAAGTAGATGATAAATATGTACTCTCTCTCCAGTTTGTTTCTTGGAACTGGTTCTCCCTTACATCATATTTCAGAAATTTATTATAATTGTTAGATGTCTCATACAAAGCAATCTAATAGGACCCATGCCATCAGTTATCAGCTGATGATGATGACAATATGTTGGCACACATTGATGGGTAGTTACAAACATTGGTGGATAGTTAATACATATGAGCACTGTCACAAACTCTATATGTACCCATGTAAACCTTCTCATCATCCCACAAGCTAGGGCTAGCATCAGTCCTATTTTACGATTGGAAGACCAAATTTTAAAAAGATTAAATAATTTGATTGAGATCACACAGTGAAAAAGGGTTTTTAAACCCAGGATGCCTGGAAATGTTGTACTGGTGTGCTCTTTAGGGAAGTCATTTTTAATTTATCTTATTTCTACTAACCTTGAGGGAAAACAAAGAAAAACCTTAAAAAAAAATTCTTTCTCATTTATGAGAGTAACATCTGTGGCAAAAGTTCTCATTTATCTTGAAATCTTCATTTGAAAGAGCAGAAACACTTTTAGTAGATGATACTATAATATGGTTTAGGAAACTCATTATATGAAGGAACGCACAATAGGTGAATTTGCGCTACAATCTGCTAGTCTGTTAAATAAATATATAAAATGGGGCTTAAAATATGAGCTTAAAGTCAAATACCTTATGTTGCAAACAAACTTGTCGCATCAGTGAAAATGCCCAGCTGTTCTCCCTTTTTCACTCCTGACATCACCCATCTGTCCCTTCCAGCCAGGGGTGCTTCCTCTCGCTGGCTTGCGGAGTGTTTCCTCAAGACCCTAAGCTCCCAATATCCAAAACTCTGGCCCATGAATAAAGAAAGATGTATTTTGACCTTTAAAAATATATTTTGTGTTTTTATTATCCATTCTCTTACCCCTCATCCCTCACACCTTATTCCATATTGAGTGATTTCCTTTTACCATGGTTGGGTGGGCAAAATATATTTAATAATAGCTAAAATCATATTTAATATTATTTTGTTTTAAATATTTTTAAATTTATTAACTCATTTAATTCTCACAAACTTTGGGAGATATATGGTATTATTATCATGATCCTTTCACAAATGATAAAATGGACGTAAAGAGAGGTTACGTTTACACCAGTGAAAAGCTGATGGAGGGGATCTGAGCGTGGGAAGTCAGACTCTGGCTCCAATAGTCCCACCCACTCTGCGACACTGCTTCAACGGCAGACAGAACTCTCATCTAAAGAGAAAAAGTTGCCTGTTGAGTCAATTTTCAAGTTTGTAAAGAACGAGCATGTTTTAATGCTATGGAAATGAGCTCTCAGGATTTTTGTTTCTTACCAAAAAAAGTGATTTGGGAAGCTATCTTCTGCTTACTTGTTGGTGCAGAGGGAGAGCTTTATTTGAATCTGAATTCTGTTGTATTATAGCAATTTTGTTTCTTGCGAAATGTGATTCTCAGGGAAGTCTTGTTCTGATCAGTCAGCAGCCCTGTCCGAAGTGCAGCACCCCGTGTTCAGATTCTTCGGTAAGCCTTGACTTCAAACATTGTATCCAGTACGCCAGAAGGGCACTTAGGCTAGTCAGTGGTTGGCACATAAAACAGAATCATGACATACACACTTCTCATATTTTTTAATGCTTATTACATTGGTCTTCAACTTTTTTCTTTAGAAGTGATTATTTAAGACAAAAGTTGCATGTATGACATGCATTTTCATTTGTAATAAATTATTTCAGGAAAAATTAACATTATGGTCACTCCATCAACAGGTAATGTATTCTACCAAGTTAGCCTTGGGCAGCAAGTCTGGATCACATTCTGGAGCTGTTGGATAAGCAGTCATATTTGCTTATTAATTGACCACGTTAAGTAATATTGTTTTGCATTTGATGGTACAAAACAACAAATATACACCTATTGCCTATTTCATAAAACATAGGACAAAACGTATTCCTACTTTATCACTCAGCAATAGGGGTTGAGTAATGGAGGGTGTTCGAGAACACTAGTGACATACATTAGAGTAATTACGACCAGGGGCTCTAATTAAGCAGGTAGCATGTGGTACTGGATTCCTTGGAGTGATTGAGTGGCCTCTTTATCAAAGCCCCGATGCCTGGGGAGGCGAGAAAAGAAAAAGGCAAGAATGAGGGACATAGACGAGAAGGATAGAAAAGTTCCCTGCCCATGTATTCCTTCCTATGAACTGTTTGCTTGTTTCATTTTCCTTTCCTCCCTTTCTTCTTTCCTTCTACTTAAAAAAAAAAAAAAAATTGAAATTGAGGCAAAGACAGGAAGGAGAAAAAATACTTTAAAAGCTCTTTTGTTTTGCTTTTTAAAATTTTTAGCTGTTTTTGCTTGGGGTTTGGTTGGTTGGTTGGTTGAACAAGTCTCTCATTACTCCAGTCCCCTTTCGTTGTTACCATTCCCTGTTTTTTGAAGATTTTTCAAGCATTAAATGCTTGTTTTATGTACAAAAAGGGCCAGAAAATACACACTTCATTATTAAAAATTAATTTAATAGTTTATCTTTTCTCTTCCTTTTTAAGATAGAGAACAAGGATTTGACAAGATGGACAATAAAAAAAGAGGGTTAATTTAGAGTGAAGGTGAGGAAAAGAGAGAGAAATTATTTGAAGCATAAAAGAAAGATGAGGGACAGCCCAGTCATGTTCCCTCCAGGAAGACACTTGGCTGTTTTCTAAATTTGAAAAAATAAATAAGCTATTAGTAAAATTAATTACACTGAATTGAAAAATTAAATCAATAGCAAAATCAGTAATTATTGTTTTGGAACTATTTTGTGTTTGCTCTTTCACTCAGCTGCACGTGTAAAAGTAAATATTCTTAATATTTTAATGGTTTTTAGTTTCTGTGTTTTTTTGTCCCAAACTTTTGTACTCAGATGTTTGGACCATTTTGCAATGAACTTTAAAAGTGGACTTCACTAAAACCACAGCAAAAACTTTTTAATCAGTTTTATAATTTTCCCATTTATCCATCACGTTCATTCAGAAAATGGACTGTCTGCATACTGCTTGTAATATTGATAGTTTCTTTGAGGAAAAAAAATGAAGGCATAGTTTGAATTATGTGATTTTGTATTTCTAAGCTACGTTACATGGGTGTGCTAGTGTTGGAAAAAGGCACAGGGGAAAAATAAGGAGGTAACCATTATATTTGGCCCTGCCATGCAATCAGTGGAGACTAGGCCTAGGAGGTAGATTATCTGGGTTCCAATCGAGGCCGTGATATTTACTAGTAAAGAAAAAGTGAGAAAGTTGCTTCAATTCTTTGGGCCCACATCATCTCTAAAATGAAATTTATTGCAATAACAATACCTATTCAAATAGGCTTGTTGTAAAGTCTAAATTAATTGATATAGTGAATCAATGACAACAGTTTCTGGCACAAGAAAGCACTCAAAAAAAGCTAGCTATTACTATTATTATTTTGTATCTGTGTTGTAGTTAATAGTGATTAGATTTTGTAAACAGTGGTATGAATTATAGCAGATTAAAAAAACTCTTTTTTTTATATTCAGTATAATTTTGTATTTGTTTCAGGTGTACAGCATAGTGGTTGGACAATCACATACTTCCCTAAGTAATCCCTCTGATATTTCCAGTACCCACCTGGCACCATTCATAGTTATTACGCTTTTATTGACTATAAGATTAGAAACAGCTCTGAATCAATGGCTTATTCTGATAGTAGTTTGATCTTTTTGAATAAACAAACCAAATTGATTCTTCTTAAAATTCCTGTTGTTAAATAGCAGAGAATGAGGCTGGCATTTTACAGGGTGGCAAAAGGAATGTATACCTGGTCAGGACTGGTGAGTGTTTTATTGCCCAGATGAGGAGGCTCAAGTATTTGATGCTAGTAGGAGCTGTTCTGATACCAATATTTTGTGATTTCCTTTGACAGTGTTTTGCAGTAAATGAAGGGAATTCTGTGTCTCTTTAAGTAGTTAGTATTCTAGTTTGGTGAAGAAGAAGAAGGAAGAGGAGGAGGATAAAGTTTAATAATCAAAGTGATTGGTTATGGATCAGAAAACTGCACTTTTGGATTAAACAGATAATAAGTTCATGCTGTTTTGAAATATATTTTCATAATTTCAGGTCTAGCTGGGCAACCTTACGATCTGCCCATCCACCATCTTTAAAACAAGTTGTTTTCACTAGCATTTTTCTCTTAATTTAACAACCTCCTTGTGCTGTGGTGGGCAGCAGAGTACCCCACTGGCCTTGTGCATCACACCATGAAACTGAGGAGTCACCCATCAAATCATCCCCGCGGCAGTCAGTAAGCCTACTATGCGGTTTCATTTACATCTAAACCTCATACCAAGTTTTACTCTATGCATTTTAGAGATGGAGAAATTTATGCATTTGAAGACTAAATAACTTATACAAGGCCAAGCAGCTAAAAAGATACATGTCCAATATTTATTTCCAATATTTCCAGTTCCAAAGGCAGATCTTTTCAAATATATCACGTACAACATAATTTCCACTGGTCCCTGCCAATTGGAATTGACAACCTTCTATCTTCAGAGTTGCAAATAGCAATTTTCCTAGCCCCGGGGTCCAGTCATGACAACAGCAATGTCCTTGGGTACCAAAAGGAGAATGGAAGCATGTGATTGGAGAAAGTCACAGTCTGCCTCCACTCTGTCCTAAACTTTCATTCCACAGCCCTTAACTCCTTTTTTGGCCTAACGTTTCATGAACGCAGCAATGGTTATAAGCAATAGGAAGGCAAATAAAAGCATGTTTATTTTATTGACATCTGTGGGGATTGTCTTCTTGGCTCCACACACTGACATTTTCTGAAGGCCGACTCCACCATCATCCCCTTGTGGTAGGGGTCGGTTTGAGAAGTTCTGAACTGCTTCACACTGCTCGTGCTCCAGTGTCACGGTGCGAATTATTTGGTGACTCTTTACATTTAAAAAGAAAAACATATGTCACAAAGTGTTTGTGAGAAAGCCCAGGGCTTCTGTGTGTATGTGTGTATGTATATATATATATATTTTTTTTTGCAAATATATGCTGAATCTGGCTTGGTGATACCTAGTATATACAGTAGATGTAACTCAAATATAACTTTTTACACCTTTCTAAATGTTAAAAATTGAGGTTTTAGGAATCCGAAGATAGCTAGGCCACAACAGTAGAAAAATTTCACAACAATGTGGAATATTTATTTCTCTTTTTAGCAATTCAGATAGTTTCTCTCAATTTAGTCTAGTGTTATGCTGTCGATCACACACTCAAATCTAGGGACTTACCCTTTCCACCTGAGGCTAGTTTATAATGTCACTGTACCACCGGGGTGCAGTTTAGCAACACGATGCCATAAATTCACAAGGGAACCTCAGGAGAGGCCAGTTGTTTCAGCAGACTCTCTGGTGCAGGGAAGGAAGCTGCGGTATGACTCTCTGCTGTGGCTTTTGTGTCCTAACACCCCACGTGGAAGATAGTCTCCCTGCAGCTACCCATGGTGATGTTACTATAAAAAGTAGATCCATCATTTGCAGTGGGAACTAAGAAGGCTTTTGAGACTCTCTCGGTGAGTTTCTTATTCTGTGAGAGATGTTGCATTTCTAATTTGTTTGGTAGTAGATTGATTTCTCCATGGAACCATTAGGATTTTAGGAGTTGCTGGACTAGGTAGGCACTTCCCTGCTGACCCGTATTATAGCCGAGATCTCTCTACAGCTTAAGTAACAGAAAACCCAATCGAAATCATCAGCAGCAATAAGCGGAGTTTATTGGCTCACAAAACTGAAACAGTTTACAGATAAGGCTGGTCCTTACTGAGACTTGTAGTCGCAGCTCAGTGGCACCGTCACCAAGGCTTGACAGAGTCCCTTTCATTTTCAGGCTCTAGAACGTATCCCTCACCCATACGGCAGCAAGAGAAAAGAGAGAAGAACCCAGCTGGCTTCTGCTCAGGTGTTTAGACTCAGTCTTCTTCATCGGCCCACATTTGATTATGCATCCATTGCTCAACCAATTACTGAGGGAAGCAAGAGAAACAGAACATAAGGAGTAGCTTAAGCCAATCAGGCCCCACCTGTGAAGCTAGGCATGGGGTCGGTCCCACCCAGTTGTGAGGCTGGAACATGATGGCAGAGAAATAACTTACCAAAAGGAAATTAGAGTGCTGCTGGGAGAAAATAAGGGCGGGAAGGAAGCTAATGAGGCAGCCAATAAATGCCTATGATAGAGGCAATCGCAGATTTCTTGCGCGAAGTTAAGGTGTTTATCCAGAAACGGGGCATAGATAGCATCCCTTTCGGAGCAACTACCGTGAAAATCTTGAGACTGCAGACGCTGGGCACCAGAATGTCCAAGAGTCCCAGGTTGAGAGCTGAGAAGAGGAGAGGGTATCCATGTTTTTTGCCCAATGGAATGTCTTGGCATTATCAAGGGACTTTGAAGATAGGAATTATTGTATTAATTTTGTCATGCACCAATATGGGTTTCTATTTTTCTGGAAAGGGTTCTTTTGAGCAAAAAAGGTCAGTGATGATCTAACTAGTTCACTTTGTGTCACCTCCTGACTACCCATTTTTGGTTTTCCTTAGAGACTGAGACTGGCAGGGAAACCAAGGCATGGGAATGTCTTCTGACAGTTATTCTGAGTACAGGACAAACTTAGATCTGGGAATAGTGACTATGCCAGAGGCAAACTGAGCATCATTCAATTGTTTTGCAAATATATGCTGAATCTGGCTTGGTGATACCTAGTATATACAGTAGATGTTACTCAAATATAATTTTTTACACCTCTCTAAATGTTAAAAATTGGAAGTTTTAGGAATCCAAAACCATACTGAAGATAGCTAGGCCACAACAATATGTGGAATATTTGTTTCTCTTTTTAGCAATTCAGTTAGCTTCTCTCATTTTAGTCTAGTGTTATGCTGTCGATCACACACTCAAATCTAGGGACTTACCCTTTCCACCTGAGGCTAGTTTATAATGTCACTGTACCACCGGGGTGCAGTTTAGCAACACGATGCCATAAATTCACAACGGAACCTCAGGAGAGGCCAGTTGTTTCAGCAGACTCTCTGGTGCAGGGAAGGAAGCTGCGATATGACTCTCTGCTGTGGCTTTTGTGTCCTAACACCCCATGTGGAAGGTAGTCTCCCCTGCAGCTACCCATGGTGATGTTACTATAAAAAGTAGATTCATCATTTGCAGTGGGAACTAAGAAGGCTTTTGAGACTCTCTTGGCGAGTTTCTTATTCTGTGAGAGATGTTGCATTTCTAATTTGTTTGGTAGTAGATTGATTTCTCAGGGCAAATATAAATATATTGGAGCAACACTTTGTAGTAGAAAGATCCAGACTTTGATGTTAGACACATTTGAATTCCAAGGTTAGCTGAATCCATAATTAAGGCACAACTTTCCTCAGACTCAGTTTCCTCATCTGTAGTGGGAATCATATTCCATGCATCATGGAGCAGAAAAACTAAATGTGATATATGTCTATATATAGTTGACCCTGGAACAATGCAGGGGTTAGGGACACTGAACCCCCACATAATCAAAACTCCACATGCAACTTTTGACCCCCTCAAAAATTTAACTACTAATAGCTTGGTGTTGATCAGAAGCCTTACCAGTCACATAAGTAGTTGGTTAACACATATTTTGTGTGTTATATATATTATATACTGTATTCTTATAATAAAGTAATCTAGAGAAAAGAAAATGTTATTTAAAAAACCGTAAAGAGGAGAAAATACATTTCCAGTATTTATTGAAAAAAGATCCTGGTATAAATGGGCCCAAGGAGTTACTATAGCATTGTTCAAGGGTCTTTGTATATAGACTGAAGCAATATCATTTATGCAAGAAATGAACAGTACTCATTTTTTAATCTTCCTTTGTTCTTTCTTTCTTAGTTCCTAGAACATGTTTTGAGGTCATCCTCATTTGTCACCTCTGACTTAACTAATAACAATGAAAATAATACCTCATATGTATTGAACACAGTGAGTACCATGGGAAAGAATGCAAACTATGAGGCCAGAGCCTGGATTTGAATGCAAATCTCCCATTGACTCATTGGTAGTGTTGGACAAGTTGTTTAACTTCTCTGTCCTTCAGTTTTCTTATCTATAAAATGGTGATTAAAAAATATCTTACTTGAACGAAATATGAGGCATTCCCCCAAACCTTAGTGTGTATGAACTCAGTTATCTTCACAATAACCCCACGTAGTGGTACGATCAGCATCACTATTTGGTAGATGAGGAAATGGAAGCACTGACAGGTCAAGGAACTTACCCAAGTGATGGAGCTGTGAGAAGAACCAAGTCAGTGAGGTGACTTTGTTAACCACTAACTTCTATTTTGTATCTTCACTTTAAAATCCTTCCCATGTATTATCTCATTTACTCTACTGAAAATTCAGACAACCTAAAACATTGTTTCTATAATAGTTTTAATTTTTAGAGAAAGGCTAAGACACAGTGAGCAGAAATAAACAATTCGGGTTAACAAGGTCTATAAGTGTTGCTGCCTGATTTTGAAATTCATATTCTTTTTAAATTTATTTTAATTTTATTGTTCTTCTTAAAAACCTAAAACACACAGCTTTCATTTTAATGATAACGGGAGACTGAGAATTTTGTACAAATACACACAGTCCCCTGTTCTAAGTGGAGAATTTGGAGTTCAGTGGAATTCTCTTCTCTCCCACACAAGGCCCACAACATGTCTCATTTCCTAATACGCATTTGGGGCTTTTGTTACTGGGTTCTCCCTTCACTCCCCCACATCTCCACTGCCACTGGCCTGTGGCCTCACAAGGCTTCTTGTGAGCATAATAGCAGTGATTGGCAGGGTGTGGACTATCGTTGGTGACTCCCAAAGTTTTTCTGTGCCAAGACTTGCCTGGAAGCAAGAAGTTTTAAGTCATTGCAAGAAGAAAAATATATATAGTTTTTTTTCTCGTTTTAACTTATCCATGAACTGTACTTTTTGTAGTCAGCCACTCACATTTTTTTATAACACTTTTTTTCACTGTCTTTAAAATCAATACATGTACATCATGGAATATTGGAGCATACCGAAAACTGCATGGAAGATATTAAACAGATTTATGTGTCTTATCACCTAAAGAGAACTGTGACTAACATTTGGTATTGGTGGTAGTTTATCCAGCCTCTTTGATATATGTATTCATGTAGGATGTATATAGTGGTGTTTTCTGTGGTCAGAATCAGTTTAGGTATAAACATGATTTTTATCAAGTGTTTAATCCAACTGAGTTATGTCAACTCTTTTTTCACCCTGGTAGGTAGCACACTTCTTAACAGCTCTTTGGAGAGCCTTCATATCTGAAATAGTTAGTGAAAGGTCCGTTTAGTTTAAAAACTTCAATCTCACATTCAATGACTTTCCCCTCCCTGGTGAGGACCAGGAAGGGGAGAAGGAAGGACTTGGCTACTCTTGTAATTTTCCCTTAATCAGTTGCTGACAGTTTTTTGTTGATGAAGAATATTAATCATTTGTTAGATAAAGTATGCAAATTTTTTCAGTGTGTCATTTGCTTTTTAAAATTGGCATAATTATTTTATAATATTTGAAATAATTTTAAAATGTTATATGTAACAAAGTCTGAAGTCACATTTTTAATCTCTAATTCCATCGTCATGTGTCACTCCTTATGCATCCTTTCCATATATCATCTCACTTAATCCACTCAAAATTGAAACAGTCTAAGTAAGACCTTGTTTCTGTTAGTACTTCTAAAAACTTCTAGGTTTTTATTTTATTTTGCTTTAAGAAAAAACATGGTGTGTATGACAAGAGAGGTGGATCTCAATTTTTGTTTTGTTTTGTTTCTCTAGTAATTAATCAATTCTCCCAATAATTAAGATTGAAAAGGCCTTTCTTTCCCCATGGGATTAAAGTGTCCAATTTAACTTTAGTAGGCTTTTATGAGTTTTGTGTGTTCTTTCTTTTATCTGCTCCTTTGTTTCTGAGCAAATATCACAAGTTTAAGTTATTATAGAGTATACATATGTAGCTATTAAATACATAAATAATTCTAAATTATAGTAATAAACAGTTAATTTAGAACTATTTGTTTCCTCACATTAGTCATTTACTTTCCAAAAATTGCATAGTGAGCATTACCTTTTTATTCTCTGACATGTTCTTTAAAACAACTTTGCAATTTTTTAAATTACATGAGATTTTGATTTCAGTTGGAATCATTTTATATATTTATCCACAGGTGATTGAACACCTGTAAATTCATTAACAGGTAATTAAAAGTTAAGTTTTCCCCTAATTTATTTAAATTGGAAGTTATATTCTTCAATAAAATGTGTTTTAATAATATATTTCATTTCTATTATGTTGATGGTGGAAATCTTTGTCTAATATCTGACTTTCAAAGAATAAATAACATTTATGTTCTCCCTTCTGTATACTATTTGTCAAGTGAGACCATCTTGCTTATTCTTCTTCCTATACTTCTCATTTACAAATAGCTATTTAATTATGTCAAAGGATTTTACTTGTAAGAAATATATTTATTTTAACATTTATTATAAATATATAAACTTTGGATATTAATTTCTGTGTTTGTTGCATTGTAGGTCACTTACTGAAATTTTTGTGGGAGACTTAGCATATGGCCCATTTCTTAAAATTAAATGGCTTGTAGGGTGAATTATCAATACATAATAAGAATAGTGATGATAATAACAATTAAAATGCATTGCACTGCTTCTTTATATCAAGCAGTGCTTCACTTTTATTTGCATTAGGTCACTTAATGTCACAATAACCAGAAATTTATTTTTTCAACTGTTGTATACATGAGCCACTGAATCCTTCAGAGACAGATTAATCTATCCAAGTTTTTTCTATTAGCATTATATCTAGGAAGCTGAAAATGAGGATTTAAGTGTATTTTTGTCTATTTCCAAAGCCCAAATGTCTTAGCTAATATATTATTGATTCAAGCTTTATGACATTTTAACATTTCATTATCCAAAAGAGAAGTGAATTTCTTATAATAATTTATTGTACCTGTAACCCCTTTTTAATTTATGTTGATACTATGCTACTAGATAAGTTATGATTCATGACTTTATAACTTAATTTATTTTCATTTAATTCTTTTATTTCTTTCTGATATTTTACATCATATGCATTTAATATTGCTTCAGTTGTATGTATTTGCTTTTCTTTTAAAAACCTCTCCAAAATTTTACTTGTTGCACTTTGAGCCTTATTTTGTTTTAGTTTTTATAAGCAACATTTGTATGATTTATGTTTTATTAATTGATAAAGAGAATCCATATTTAAAAATATTTTTATTCATTTATGCTTTTATCACAGGTGGTAGAGTTATATGTTTTATATGTATATACATTTTTTCTTTAAGTTTCCACATTTGATTCCATGGGTTGACCATTTTCTTTATTTCCAATTTTACAATATATCCTACTTAAATATTTTGCTAATAACAACATTTAATTTAAAAATTATCTAATCACATCCTATACTTTTGGATTAGGAGCAATGTAATAATTGTGGCTTTCTTTTATTACATGTGAAGATTTTAATATGCTATTATTTTTCTTCCTACCATGTCAAAAAATCTACTCATAGTTTGGAATTAAAATCCAAGATGATGGTGAATTTTTATTTTGTTGTGTTTTCTTTTGACGTGTTTTCTAACAAAAAAGTTTGGTTTTTGTACGTATCTAGAATGTATATATTTTCCTGATTAGCCTTCATCATGGTCCTTTGCCTTGCTACCCAATGCACAAGTTCTTACTTATTTTCTCTGATTAACTCATGTAACTCTTGGAATCAATGTTTCCAGAAGTGGATATGAGCAGGAAGTTTCTGGGCTCTTATACAACTGAGAATGCCTTTATAAATGAGCTTCCCCTTAATGCTGAATCTGCATTGAAAGCAATGTCTCTTAAAACCAAGCAAAATCTCTTAAAACGATGTACACACCCTATCTGCCCCCCCTGGAGTTGTCTGTTGGCCTGCCGAGGAGAAATATGAGACCAGCTTGATTTTGTTCTTCTGTTAATAAACTTGTCTCTCTTCTTTCACACTAACAAAACATTTGTTCAGCCTTAGGTCTGGGTTAGTTGGTATCTGACAGGAGACACTCACTGGGTGGAATGATCCAATTCAGTCAGGTGAGCATAGATGCCTTTAACAGATCGAGAACTCAATTTTATATCACCATTAAATTTCACTAAATCTTACTATAAGGCAAATTGTAAGGAAGTATGTTATTAAAACAAATGTCAGAGCTGGAAAGCAAAGGAGAAGTAACAAAAATTAATGTGCTCATATCCAACAAACAGCCCTAGCCAGATATAAAATAAAGGTAAAAAGAGACCACACAAAAAAGCAGGTTTAACTCTTAGAAAGTCAGGTGGGTAGACTTTCTGAAATCACAAAGTGATAGGAAAAGAAAGTGGAATACTAGAGGCGCTACTTAAGGAAAAGATGCAGTAAAAGTAAATGCTCCTCTGTGTCTGGAGCATTCAGAAGTTGAAGAGTGATGTGTCTGAAGGGCACAAGCAACAGTGTTGGTCCTCAGGACGCCTCCAGCTTGCAAAGCATCCCCAGCAGCTTGAGAATTTCCTGGGAAGCATTTCTCAGGCTTTAGCAGTTGCAGCAAAGGCAAAACCCGCTGACAGGTGTAAAATGCCCACTCACAAGACAATCTGTGATTGGTTTTATGTGATGGCTCCCTCCGTTCACCAAGAAGGAGCCAGAATTATGGGGGCCAAAGTAAAAATAAAAGCCAAGAGATGATATTCTGTAAGAAAATAAATAACAACTTGACACATGACTGCCACTTCTGCTAACTTGAAGGGTTAATAAAGTAAATTATCTTGAAGATCATTCTATATGAAGAGACAGTATATACAGTTGCAATTTCTCCCCAGACAATTGGTAAAATAAATAAAAATAACCTCCTCATGGAAGATTTCTCCCAACTGAAAATAAACTCATAGGCGGTGGTCTCCAGGGAGAGACCTAAGTTAGACGCATTCTGTCAAAGCTAACACAAGGAAGGATTTCTCAACCTGCAACCTCTCAGGCATCACAGAGTCACTGCAGTAAACTTTGGAAACATTTAATACTTGATTTCAGAAATAATGATTGCTGGATAAACTACTACAGATGCTAAGAAGTGACTTTTTGTTATTGCTGTTTTCTGGGAGTTGGAGTAGTGCTTTGATAAATGTGTTTGTCCTAGGATCACTTCGGACCCATAAGAGAGTTGGCATGGAATTAATTAAACTCCTGAGATCCTGAAGGATTATATTATCATGTGCTGCATTGCATTCCTTTAAAATTGGATTGTTGAAGTCCTAACCTCCAGTCCCTCAGAATGCATGCATTTGGAGATAAGGTCTTAATGAGGAGATTAAAGTAGAATAAGCTCTTTTATGGGAGCCCTGATCCAATATGACTGCTATCCTCAAAAGAATAGTAAATGTGGACACACAGAGAGACACCAGACATGGGCCCCATGAAAGGATGACCACGTGAGTGTACAATAAGAGGGAGAACAGCCTCAGAAGAAACCAATGCTGATGAAACCTTCATCTTGGACTTCCAGTCTCCAGAATTGTGAGAAAGTAAATTCCTGTAGTTTAAACCACCCAGTCTGTAGTACTCTGTTATGACAGCCCTGGTACACTAATACACACTGCTGTTCCAGTGGAAGACAGCGAGAGGACCAATGATGTCCCAACTTCAACTTCACCAGGGATAAGGAAGCCATACAGCTAAGAGAAAGCAGAATAAAAAACTGGCAAGGACTTTAGTTTCTTAGAACAATGTAAAATTGTTGAATTGTTTTTGTATTTGAATTCACAAGAACAAGGTAACTTCCTTTGGCCTTGAATTTAGAACAGCAAAGGGACTTCATATTGAATTTATCTATTTCCAGTCATTTAACTTGGGGGAGAAAGTTAATTTTTACTTTGGGACATGTCTATGTTGATGGACTATTATAATAAGAGTATCTTCTTTTGTCAATTAATCTTAGTATAGAACCTCGCAACGCCTTTGAGATAAATGAGGCTGAATTTAATTTGGGATAGAAAGTAAATAGGGTATGAATTTTCATCTTTGACTTCAGTGTGAGTTTGCGGGTGATTGAATTATGCATACCATAGCTTTCTGGAGGCAAAATGTCCTCCACCCGCTAGTAGTCCCAGAAGGATATCCAAAAAGACAGTTACCAGATATATACACACACACATAAACACACGCACACATAAATATATATTTAAAAAAAAAGGATGGACCTCTTAGGAATACTCTCAAATATTGGGAGGACTATTTTGGTGAGCTACTTATTTGGGAGGGGCATTGGTGACATCCCAGGCTGTATATTGAGAATAAAGATGGTTAAACTTTTTCCTGAGCAGACTAGCTATGGTTAGCTGTAGGGGTTTTGGTGGGTTAGTGAGTTTGCACCTTTGAGAACTGAGCTGAATTTCTCAGTATGATCAGAGAGACCCTGAGGCTATAAATAGTGATCTTTCTTAGTTATCCTCTGGCTTTACTCCACCTGGTTATTATCTTTCTCTATAAATGTGTTAAAATATTAATGGCATACAAATTTAGAGGGGCACCAGACTACTAGCATGCCTGGGGTACCAATGTGGGTAGACTTTCCCTGATACCGAGACCCCATCAAATGAAGAACCCTGGTAGAATTGAAAGAGTTTTTTTCTTAAACATGTTGCACTGTCATGAAACCTGAACACAACTCATGTGGACTATTCGATTCCACAGAGTAAGGTCGGGCTGGGTCGCTAACATTTATTGAATTCGAGTGAGTGTAAAAAATTTTCTTTATTAATTGTCAGGCAGGAAATCCAATACAGTACAAAGTCTAAGACTCTGAGGGAAGATATACGGAGATTAAAAAATGGGATAAGTTATGTAAAGCGATAAATAACCCAAGAAACCCAAACCATCTCTGACATACTAGAAAAGCTAAGACTGTCAATGAATGACTGGCCGTTTCTAGTCTCTCAAAGAGGTAAGCCCTGGGCTGCGTGGGGGCAGTCTCTCTGGTAAACTTTAGCAGAAGAGCCCATCTCAGCCTTTTGAGATTTATGATGACCAGCTCTCATTAGGGCATATTTGAAGATCTCCATTCAGGATTACTGCATTAAAATCCGATCTACACTGGGCCAGGGTTCAGATAACTGCCCTGTTGAAACTCTGCCTTGTTAGACTTCATCTCACGTATGAGATGGGCTAATTCAGTACACCATACAGATAAGGGCCTTGTGTTTAAGGAAGTTAAATAACATATCTAAATTCATACAATTAATAAGTGGCATAGTTTGCAACGAAAACTTGCTCACACTAAAGTGTATCATTTACCAAGATACTACTGAATCTTCCAGTAAAAGAATTTAGAGACATCACGTTTTCATTAAGTATTAGCCAATGTCGAAGGCTAGCCTCACAAATGACTTTTTTTAAGTTTATTAAAATAATGTACCAGAAACTTAATAATGCTTTAAGAACAAAAGAGAACTCAGAGAGGTAAAGGAAATATATAACACACAAACATGGGCATAGTCTTATTCTCCACTTGGGAAAGAACTGAATTGATTCATGATTTATGCCGAGAAAGTCTTAGTTAAAGTTTGAGGGCACAACCTTAAGCTGCTCGCTTGAGCGGTATTTATTTAGCATATCCTTTGAGTTTCTTGCTTTTCTTATGAAAAGCCCAAGGTATGGTTCAAAGATCCTTTTACTTTTTCTTAAACGAAAAATATGCCTCAAATATTATAATGAAGAAGAAAAACCAGAAGAATAGCAAATTAAAGAACATTGGAAAATGGCAGAGGAGGGTAGGAAGAGGTCATTTTGATTGAGAATAATGCATTCCAATGGAATTATGTAATCTAATTTATCTCTTGTACATAGTCTAACATTGTGGCCCCCACATTAATTGGGGATTTTAATTTCAACTTGTACTGTGTCCTAATGCTATTTAATAACTCCTCCCATTTCCATTTCCCTTTCTTTTTCCTTCCTTCTCTTCTTCTTCTTTAATTCTCTCTTCCTAGGCCACCCAATGTTATCTGTTAGAAGAGCGTGTGGGTGCCTTGTGATATATATTGGATTCTAATATCTCCAACATAACCTCTTAACTTAATGCTGGAACCTGCAAACTGAGGGTTATACCCTTAAAGCCTATAATCCTTTTTCTAGCGCTCTAAATGCCCTTGAGTTATTTATTATAGCATGAATAAATCTCAGATTCACTTATGAGAGCAAATTTTACAAAGAAAGGCTAGTCACATGCTGGGAATCATCCCGAATTTTTGGACTGCTCTCTACTCTGGGAGAAAAGAAACCAGTTGTAAAAGGAAATGTTGGTCATTCCCAAAGTCAGGACTCAGTTCTTTTCCTGAAAGACTGCCTTTGATACATCTGAAATAAACTAATTCCACCTGGACATCCTGGGGATCTTGCTGTTGAAAGCTGATATAATACAATTTTGTTTCACAAACATATAAATACCCACCATCTGTATCAAGTACAGCATGGCACAGTGAGAGCTTATAATCTCCTACCCTGAGAGAGAATGAGAGTCAGAGCAAGAAGAGAATAAGAGAGGAAAGAAGGATAAGTGAAAGAAAGGAAGAAATAAAGGGGGTAGAGAGAGAGAGAGAGAGAGAGGGAGAAAGAGGGAGAGAGGGAGAGAGATAGCGGGTGGTGATATATATTAGCAGAGGAGGGAACAAGTGAATCAAATGATCTGGTTTTCCTTTTTTCAAAATGCTTTTGAATTCACACCCTGCATTTCTGTCCCCTTCTTTGTAAAAATATTCTGCAACACCTATTCTACTTATGCATCATTAATAACACTGAATGGTCAGAGGGGCCAATCTCAGTTGCATATAATACCATAGAAGCTCTTTTTAGAAAAAAGGCTTATCTATTTTTATGCTTTAAAGGAAGAGAGCAAAAACCTCTGAGTGTTTTCCCTTCTTTTCTCTTCTGTATCTTATAACACAAGTTATATTATTGACACAATAATGGGTGGCAAGCTATTACGATTTGAAAAATGTCAAAATGCAATCTGAAATAATAGCTTTAAATGATAGAAAATCTTTCTGTGACATCGTTACTGCTTCAGATGACACAAAGCAAGATCCTTTGCATTTAGATATTTTGTTGTCCTGGTACCATATTTTGTACTAAGTTCTATTTAAATATCAACCAACAAATTATTTTGGGGGAGAAAAACAAACTGTAGACAGAGAGGGAGAAGAGAGTTATTAAGAGAGATAAACAGGGGAACAAGAAAGAAAAAATTGTGAAAAGCAGGAACTCGATAATTATCTATGGTCAGTGATAGCTGTTGATGTCATCTGTTTTGAAACAAGCATATCTTCTATTTTTGCCAAGGCTAAAAGTCCATACATAATTTCCCTGGGCCTCAAATGTCTCATTTAAAACACTATGAGTCAGATTAGATTATGTCAAACCCTGAAATCTTGCTTAAATGAGCTTTGTAGCTGATTGCCAGACTTCAGCCCTAATGGATTTTGTGTAGCAGCTATCATTGGGGAGAAAGAATTGTTAGTATCGCAAATGGTATGGTTGAGCTCGACCACAAGATAAATTAGGCTTCTGGTTTCGTGTTCTTATGGCTGTTTGTCGATATGTGTTTAAATTGCTATTGAAACGTAGAACAGCAAAATAGTGTAATGTTACTATTTGTCACTTAGATTTCACTGTGTTGTTTCTATATAAACTTAATTTTAGAAAAATAAATGCAGTATTTTCCCTTATGTTTCTGTCAATACCACTGCTAAGGTGAAGAGATCTCTACCCATGACAATCAATTAGTCTCCCAGGACATTACCCAAACCCCATGAGGTGTCATTGATGCCCTTGGCCTGTGCAAGTCATCTTGCAGCAATAGTACTTAATGACAGTTTAGAATTTTTTGCCATTTGCCTCCTGAGAAATGTAAACCTAGTAGGAAATACCGTATTTTTCAGACCATAAGATGCACCTAGGTTTTAGAGGAGGAAAATAGGGAAAAAAATTTGAAGCAAAAAATGTGGTACAATATTTAATAACATAAGTAACATAATATTTCACCAATGTGAATGTAAGCTACATTGGACTATAAGACGCACGCACCCCCATTTTCCTCCCATATTTGGGGGTGCGTCTTATAGTCTGACAAATATGGTAGTTCCCACATCCCAGGAACGCACACACACAAATTCAGCTACAGTTCTCTGTGGCCCACATATAGTTGATGATGGTAGAATATAGCTAAGTGCCCGGCATGTAATAGGCACTTAGTAAACATTTGTTGACAAGTGAATAGATGACCTTTTCACATCCTCCCTGAATTAGTTTTGAGTGTACATACACTTTTAAAAATAATAAAATAACAACAACACATAGGTAATTCCTATTCTAGAGAACTAAAAAACTACAATCAGAACTTCGATCAATTCAATAAGGAATTGATCTTGGGCCCTACTCAATATCATGTTGTCCTGTCTGGAAGTAATTGCTGGAAGAAACAGATGTCTTGCTGTACCACTTGATAAAAATTCACTTTTTCGGAAGAAACTGCAGATTCATGAGAAAACTTGAGCACTTTTGTGGGCTTTTCTCCCACGATGCCATCCATCACCGGGGCTGAAATGGAGCTGTTTTGCTGGAGTGCATCATTAGCAGCCTCATCCAGCGCTCCTATCTTACACCTCCACAGCGCTCAGCTGTTGTTCCCACCTGGCACCAGAAATGCAGCTCATGGAAAGAAACAGCAGAAGGAAATAAAACAAGAACAAGACACTGGGATTGAAGCCAGATGAGGTGGAATAAGCAGAGGGGCTGGGGGAAATGGGATCTGAATTCTAATTTACGCATTGCCACAATCCATCTTTGAGAATGTTGGTCCCATCTCTTTCATCATTCTCCTGCCTCTCAAAAGTTTATAAGATGGAGGAAAATAGAGAAAAGGAGAGACTATGTGAGTGGTATAGAAATGCCAATTAAGCCAACTTTTGAGTTACGGGGAAACCGAATTAGCACCAAGAAGAGGTACTGAAGAGGTGAGAGCGATTCCTATGCTGGAGTAGACCATGACAACGACGCTGCTGTTTTCTGCCTGTAAGTAGGGGAATCTTTGATTGAGAGGTACAATTTCAGTTTGAAATGGATGAGAAAATTCAGGAGCTTTCTGATCTCAACCTTGTTGTTCCAAAGCTGTGGGTGTCTAACGTTCTCTAAGGTTTCTGTGATTCTGGGACTTACGCATTGAATTATTTAGAGCTAGATGGACTAGCGTGAGCCAAGCAAAGCAAAAGCTAGAGCCAGTTAGCACGAGATTTTCTCCTGATACATGAAGGAGAAAAAGTATTGAATGTCATTGACATAGACCAGTACAGGAAAAAAAAGAGCAAAAAAGATGAAGATTTAAGACAGACTCATGATGTGACTACCATGGGGTAGTAGAAATGATTATTATCCAGATTTGTGGTAATAGATCCATGGGGATAGTTCTATCTATATTTTTCTCTATGTATAATATAGAGAGAATATATCTTCAGTAAAACTGTATAGATAATATTTATATGTATGCACTCTATATACTTGTCAAAAGTGTTCAAAATTGTACACTTTAACTTAAGTGTATCTTAATAAAATGGGTATGTGTGTGTATATATATACCAGAAAAAATACATCTGTACATCATAATGAAACATCTAGAAACTATTTTCTATCAACTATATTAAGACATAATCTGCATAATATATAATTCACACAATGTGAGTATATGTTTAAGGTCAAAGACTTTTGAAAATGTAGATATTGCATTAGACAAAAAGTTCATTGGGTTTTTTCTGTAAGATGGATCTAGTAGTGCTTAGTTGCCTTTAACTTCATTTGAACCAATTTTGTTAGATTGTACTGTGACAGTTATATCAGTGTGAATTTAAAAAAAAAGCTTATCAAAATTGGTGGATTTTTGTGTAGCCATTTTAATATTGAACATGGAAGAAAATACTCAACATTTCTTCATATTATGCTTTATTATTTCAAGAAAGGTAAAAATGCAACTGAAATGCAAAAAAAAGATTCATGCAGTGTATGGAGAAGGCGCTGTGACAGATTGATGTGTTGAAAGTGGTTTGCAAAATTTCATGCTGGAGATTTCTTGCTGGACGATGCTTTATGGTTGGGTACACAGTTGAAGTTGATAGCAATCGAATCAACACATTAATTGAGAATAATCAACCTTATACCACACAGGAGATAGCTGACATACTCAAAATATCCAAATCAAAATAGTTATTGGTGAAAATGAAAAATGTGTCTTTCATTTTACATCAAAAACCATACGAAATTTTTGGACAACCGTACCTTTGTAACCAGCATGCCAATTAAAAGAGAAAACTTTCATCTCCCAGAAAGTTATCTTTCACCCCTTTGCAATCAGTTTTCTCCATGGCACTCCCTGAAAACAGAAAACCACTGAAAGAATTTTTCTTTAGGATAATTTTTTTTCTGGTTTTGAATTTGTTTTAATTGGAATCTCTTGTGATCAGCTTCTTTTTTTCAACAAAGTATCTGAGATGTATCTCTGTTGATTAGTTTATAATATTTTATTTATTTTTCTTTCTGCATAATTTTTCACTAGAGACCTGAAAATGTCAAGAAAAAAGTATCTATCTACAGAAAAAGAGGTGAAAAAATATTATTTTAGTTTAATTTTTTTCTTTTGATCTGCATCATTTTAATTGTTTTGCCTTATACATAATTAGTGTTTTTTTCCCACTGCATATAAGCATTTCTCTTTGTCTGTGGGTTTTGAAGGTTTACTTGCACTAAATCTGTTGTGTGTTATTTTTATTTTTCATGCTTTAGATTTAATTACGCTTCCTGAATTAAATGACATTCATGGATTCTGAAAATTTTTCTTTCCTTTTTCCTTTCTTTAATATTACCTCTCCCACAGTCACTTATTTTATTCAATGCGTATCTACATCTGACACCTGTTAAACCTCATTGTATCCTTCTTGGTTCATATGCGTTCTTTCATATTTTCAGTTTCTTTGCCTTGAAGTCGCTAATAGAGTTTAAGTATTTTATTATAAATGTTTGGAACTTTTGAGCTAGAATGGGAAGAAATTGGGGACTGAGGAAAATGTCAAGATTCATATATACAAACCAAGAACTGTGCCTTCAGATATCTCACAGCACAGCCAAGGAGAGGAGAGGAGGAACTTACCGTAATGACAATGCACGGTAATTACCAGATGTGTATGTCACACTTGGCAGTGAGTGTGCAGAGAAAGGAGTATTTATGAGAAAGGGAGTGCATTTACGTGCATTATTTAATATTTCCACGCTGGAACTTTTCTTATCTATGAAAACAGACAAAATAATAACAACTATGTGGTGCTTTGTGATCACTAAGATGTTTTTAAATCAGTGAGCTTTGTAACCGGCATACTGAGAACAGCAATAGGTGAGATTAAATTGGGGGTTATAATAATACAAAATAATAGTGGAAAATCTGCCTGGAGATCCAGAGGAGAGTGCTAGTATGAGAAGAATAGAGGTTCGCTGGAGGAATGGGAGAGAGGGAGGGGAGAATACCATTCTAAAAGGAGGAAACTGATAGTGATGTGGGCATTCTGGGGTCTGGGGACCCGAAGGTTTGTGACCCACTGTGGGTTCTTGGCTTTGCACAGGAAAGAATTCAAACACAAGCCAAAATGGAGTTTAAAATAAAAGTGAATCTATTAGTGAAACAGAAAATTGGCTACTCCACAGACACAGCAGTCCCCTGTTAGAGGAATTTGCTTCTTTTATTGAGGTTTATATGATCAGAGAGGTAGGGTATTCAAAAAGAGGAAGGAATATTCAGGATCTTCCCAGGAAAGTGATGGATGGAGATTTTTCAGAGGAGCTCCATCAGTCGCTTTGCATCTTTATACGGGCTTTCTATTTCCATAATGGCAGTGTGGAGTGTGTCACTTAGCATGCTCATGTATTACAATGAATACATAATGAGGCTGGGGTTACCATTTTGTGAAACTAGTCACTATGTTGGATTGAGTGGGTCTCTGCTGGTTTTAAGCCATAAGTCTGGTGGGGTTGGTCTCCCTTCTGATTGATAGCTCCTGAAGCTTTATCCATTACAGTTGTTCTGCCACATACCCTATCTCAGCAGCTTAAGAGTTTACCTTTACTGAACACTTATTATGTGCCAGACACTGTACCAGGGACACTAAACTATAGCAGCTGGTCCAAACCTGGCCTGCTGGATATGAGCTTTTGTAAACAATGCTTTATTGGAACACAGCCACGATCATTTGTTTACATACTGTCTGTGGCTGCTTACGTACTACAATGGCCAAGTTCAGTGCTTCCAACAGAGACTGGATAGGCCTTATGATACGTACAATGTTTACTGTCTGACTTTAACAGCAAAAGTTTGCTGACGTCTGAGCTATACTAAGGACCAAGGACTAAAGAGTAAATTGCCTCATTTAATCATCACAGTATCTAACATCAAGGGAAAATAAAGTGTGGTCAGTTAAGGAATAACAATTACTCAAAAGTGCCTTAAGTATAATAATGAGTTGGGTGGGGAGTGTGTGGGTGAAGGATGGGCACTGAGGTAAGAAAGGCAAATTACAGCCAGTTTTAAAATATTTTATTTGCAAATATTTCAAAATAATGGCAAGGAAAGTGGGAGACTAGCTGGGTCACATAAAGCATACATTTCCACAAAAATGTGCACAGCTACCTGCATCGGAGGCAAAGAACAGACCCTCATCTACCTATGTCTTCTGCCCGTTACAAATTAGTGTCTCCTCACCTACTTGCTGTTTGTGTGCCACACTCTCTACCCTTCCCTTAGCGTCTGTCAGTCACTTCGTCTGCCATTCCCAAGATTCTAGCTGTGAAGAGACGTCCTTGTCTTTCCCATGCTTTCCTCAGCACCCCTTTCTTACTCCCCACCTATCTTCAAGATCTCTCTGTGTGGATGGTTTTTCAACCTCCAATTACATTTTATTGGAGATTCTTAATTTTTGAACAGCCACAGCCTACACCAGCTCTGACTCACATGCTGATCTGTCTTGCCAAGATTTTTCCAAGCTTATGAGTCAATGTTTGAAATAATCTGCAGGAACTGAGCTGTCATGATCATAGACTGTCTCACTCTCAGGAGACAGCTGCTATTTCCTAAGGTGGCAGACGTACGTAAGTCTTGAACACCAGCTCTCATTCCCCAAAGCAAATGTTTGCATTGCCGTTCATTTTCAAGAATGTTGCGATGAACTTACCTTAAGGAGCTCCTGGAACACAATGCTTAGCATAACTGTTGAATTCTCATGACTGAAATGAAACCAGTAATTGAGATATATGGATTATGCAGATTTACAGAAAGGGGGGCGGGGAAGATACTCTGACCTGGTCAGGGAAAGCTTTTTGAACGGGAGAAGTGAACATGTAAACTGGAATTTAAAAAAATGCTTTATAGTCAAGTACAGCTGTAAGGATAACAGCACAGAAGAGGGAAGATAGCCTCCAGGACTAACCAAGAATGGTGAGGGCGTTGCCTTCTGTCAGAGTGATGCAATTAATGTGTAGCCCTTCTACTTCACTCATTCATTCGTTCATTGTTTCATTTATCCAATTTCCATTTAACCATCATTCCAAGTGCTGGGCAAGTCCACAAGGATTTAGAGATAAAGAATTTGTGGAGTTCAAAATGCCCTGTGGCCAACAGATATGTATATATATCATATACATGTAATTACACAGTATATATAGCATATGTATATGCCTGTATGGTAATTGCATAATCGTTTGTGCAGAATTGTTGTGTTAGTTACCACTCTAACATCATCCATAATTTTGTAATACCTAGCAAATTCGGTGTTCATGTAGCTGCAGAGGTTCATAGAGGTTAACCAAATTGCTCTGGGTCATACAGCTTCTAAGCGGCAGAGATGGAAATTTAACCCAAGGTTCTGTGTCTAGAACTGAGTGTATATTCTTTCTTCTATGTCATGTTGCCTCTCTGGGAGATGTGACAATTGCAACAACAGAAACTCATGCAAGGAAGTTGAGTGAGTCAAATTTGGTTATTCCATCTTCACCCTGATCTTAGATACCTATATCTCTCTATATATCTGCATATCTATGTCTGCATATCTATATATCATCTACATCTATGTCTCTACCTTTATGTCTCTATCTATGCTTATCTGGATATTTATCATGGAGAATTGGCTTATGTGATAACAGAGGCTGAAAAGTCCCGCAATGTACTGTCTGCAAGCTGGAGACCCAGGAAGCCTGGCGGTACAGCCCCTGTTTCCGTCTGAAAGCCCAAGAAACAGGGGAGCCAATGTTATAAATCACAATCCAAGGGCAAAAGAAGTCTGATGCCCCAGTTCCAACAGGCAGAGAGGAAGTGAATCCTCTCTTGCTCTGACTTTTTTTCTATTCAGGTCCTCAGTGGATTAATGTTGCCTCCCACGTGGGGAAAGGAGGATCTCTACTTTAGAGCACCCACCAATTCAAACGCTAATCTTATCTGGAAACACCCTTATTTTCTACACCCAGAAATAATATTTAATCTGGGCATCCTAAGGCCCAGGCAGTTTGACATGTAAAATTGACCATCACAGGACATATAGGAGATAAAGTAAAAATTATATAACACATGGAATCAAGTAAAGGTGGCACGTGGTAGGTTCTCAGAAACGGATGTCATCATATTTCCCACGCAGTGAGGGATACAAACTGATTAGGAAATGCTCCGTAATTTGGGCCATGCTCCCCCACTATCTGTTGTGAGAGCCAGCTTCTCTCCCATTGTGTCTCACACCAGCAGTTATAAAATACAACAAAAATGAATCACTAGAAAAAAGACACAAGAAAAAAGTTAAAATATAAACTTAAAAAATTAGATTTAAGTGACATAAAATTTCTGTTATATTCATATAAAAGTTTCCAGTGTTAATTCCCAATTTCTGTACCGATCTCCTCATGGACTGCTCCCATACAAAGACCCCGCTTTGAGCAGCATGGCTGTGGTGATTGGCAGCTCAGTAGGTACACAAGTAAACACACTGAACGCAGGCTTGCATGTGATGGAGCACAATGCCAGGCATGCCGTGAACACTAACAGCCTGTTAACTCTTCACTGGTGACTCTGGGTCCTCCTCAAATGATAATAGTGAAATGTTTTTATATTCTATATTTCCTTCCTGCTTAGGTTCTTCCGGTTGGCTTTCTCTGGCCTATTGCTTCAAAAATGCATCTAAACAGCCTCACCGTTACTGAATTCGGAAAGAAACATAAGGTGAAATGGTTTTTCTTATGTGAGGCAGCGACAGCAAAAAGGACCATTAATTTAATAGGATTTGACAGCTCCAGAGGACAATTGTTTGAAGGTGCCTGAGTTAGAAAGCTTTTTGTGCGTGTGTGTGTGTGTGTGTGTGTGTGAGAGAGAGAGAGAATTGAGGTAAATAGATTTAAGTGATTATTGAATGAGAAGCAGACTTACCCAGATTTGTGGAACTTTTTATTTTGTCAATGTCAGGACGATCTCTCTCTCCATTTATGGTTAGTCTCCCTCTTTAGATTTTCAATCCTTAGACTTTCGAAGCGTGAAAGCCTCATTTAGGAATATGATAAAAACAAAGACTATAGCACATATGCGGAAATGTAACACAAAGTAAGTCCGTCTGAGAACAAGGCCAACACCCAGGTATGAATGAGGCCTGGCGATATTTTTGTATAGGCCTGTGATGAAAGTCAGCTCAATCCTCAGATGTTCAGATAAATAAACCAACGTCTTCTAATTTGAACAAGTTTGAGCTAAGTTTCTGAGACTTCAAATAGCTACCTTGTGTATCTAATAGGAGATAAAGAAGAAGAGGTGGGTAATATGGTTAAGTAGATGTAGATTAGGCGGCAGAAACTTGAAACAGTACCTGGTGACAGAATCGTTGTCTATTAAAAGAAGGTTATTTCTGAATGAAGAGGATGATGGAGTTGGGGGCATCAGACAAGTATAGAGGATTCGGAAGGGGGGTGAGAGAGAGTTGAATTATATTCAGAGACACAATGAAATGTCCTGTTTCAATTAATTTCTCAAACTCTAATATCAGCAAGTACATTATTTTTAAAATTTTATTAAAAGATATATAAAAGTCTAACATCTAATAACAGTTTGAAAGGAAAGTTTATACATACTCCAAGTCCTGCAACCTTAAGACAGTTCTCAATGGGGTGCTATTTCCAGGCCCTTCCCATGTGCAAACTTACTCTGTGTTGCAGAGAACGGTGTGGATCTTCCCTTCGGTCATTAACTAGAACCCGTGCTTCACATTTACTTACTGTTCTTATAAGTAGATAAATTGGAAAATAAAATAAAAATCTATGACTTTTTTGTTTTAATGGCTACACAAAGATAAAAATATTTTCTGGGATATATTATCATAATTCCCTAAATAATCTATGACATATTTTACTTTTTTCATAGGAGCTTATGTAACAATAAGCATTTGCATACACAATGGTAAATAAAGAAGAAATTTCACTTATTTTATTATGCTCATAGGTACTTCAAACATATTTTCAATATATTTAGACAAGTTCTTCCTAAACCACTTCTTTAAAAGATGCCACTGACAGCTTGGATTCTGTTTCCTAGTTATGTGAGTCATTCCATTTGCATCATCAGAGTATGATGATGAAGAGACATTTGACAAGAAGGAAATCAAGTATGCTTTTTGAACCAGGTTCTAAAACTTTATGAAATGACAGTTACCTTGAAAGACATATGGTATTTTCATAAATATTTCCTAGATTATTATTAAAATAATATAAAAATATTTATCAGTAATCGATGCAGCGCAATTGGGGGAGCAATTCTTTCTGACATTGGGTCCATTCATAAATACTGCTGCGCACATTGCTACATGCTGAGACATCTTACCCGTAAGCTCTAAATATGGCCTAACGTATTGGTCTTGTCTTTTATGAGGAAGATGAGAACCAGCATTAGTATAGCCATTTCCAATACACTTTAAACTTCCATTTTCTGTGTTCTTCCTTACAACCAACCTGGGAAGCAAACATGACAATTAACTTACTTCTTCAAATGTGAAAACCAAGGCTCAAAGAGTTTAGTTAATATATCCAAGATCACACAGCTAGGAAATGGCTGCCTCCAAACCCTACTCTATGTACTATATTGCAGAGAGTTAGCAAGACAGACAATTCATATCCTTTCTCCAACATACAAGGAAGGCCACGTCATCTTTTCCTTGGGTTTTTGCAATGTCTTCTGTTTTAGTTGGGGTTCTCTAGGAAAAGGAACCAATAGAAGGTAGATTGCTAACTAAATAGGCAGAGAGAAAGAGATTTATTATGAGGTATCAGCTTACGTGGTTATGGAGTCTGAGAATCCTCACAGTGCTAACGGCAGCTGGAGACCCAGGAAAGCTGGTGGTGCAGTTTGGAGGCCTGGGAGCAGGAGAGCCAATGGTATAGACTTCAGTCCAGGTCTGAAAGCCTAAGAACCAGCAGCACTGACTGCAGGACAATGGTGATAGGCAGAAAGACTCCAACCTCCCTCCACATTTATATTCTGTTCTGGCCCTCAACAGGTTGGAGGATGCCTACCCATATGGAAGAGGGTGATCTACTTTATACTTTACTCAGTCCACCAGTTCAAATACAAATCTCTTCTAGAAACATTCTCACAGACATAATCAGGAAGAATGTTTAACCAGCTCTCTGGGCATTCTGTGGCCCACTCAAGGAGGCACATAAAATTAACCATCACAGTCTCATATCTGGTAAACTACAAGTACTTTTTCTTTCAACCCCAAATCCAAACGAAAACTAGATGGTCTTTTTTACTACAGTAGTGATCACCTCTCTCACCCACACAATATACCCCTACTATTTGAAATACCTGAAAACAGACTCAAACTCTGCTGAATCTGACTGCATCTTTAGCCCTATCACACACTGCTATTCTCTGCCCACAAGAAACACCTACCTTTATTTGTGTGGTTATGGGATTAATTAGCTAATCGTCTAGAACATGGAAATGTGCTTGGGTTCTCTATTTTATACTCGGTGTGTAGCATCAAGGCTGGCGCAAAAAGAAGTAGGAGAAGAAGAGGAAGAAGAGAAAGAAGGAGAAGAAAAGAAGAAAGAAGAAGGAGAAGAAGGAGGAGGAGGAGAAGGAGAAGGAGAGGAAGAGGAAGAGGATGAAAAAGAAGGAGAAGGAGAAAGAAGAAGAGTTTTCAATAAATGCTGTTGAGTGACAGTATTCCACACGTCCTGTCTGTTGTGTGCATGTAACCGTGAATACTTCAATCACTATCTCTGCAATCATAGAGCTTTGGTCTGCAGGCATTCTTGCAAACACAAACTTCTGTTGCAGAGTTGGACACTGGAAAGGTGATTCAGACAAGACAGTGTAGAGGCTAGCAGAATGAGGCAAGCAACCAAGGCTCCAGTGAATGGTCAGTTATTGAACTGCAATCTGCTTTACTGCATTGGACAGTGCTGGAAAACCAAGTCTCTCCATGGCAGCACTACTGATTTACAGAAATGTTCGAGACCCAGCACTGCTTGTGTATTTCTACCAGAGAGGTATTACCTAACAGTGGTGAAGGGAAATGCATTAAAACCAATTCTTCAAAAACCAATTTCCCTGGTCAGTTCTGTTACATGCTGCTGATACTATCACAGATATTTGTGTTTTAAGAGCTTTTTTAACTCTGCATTTTATGCTGCTGCTTCAGGATTTCAAAGCTGAGAAAAATCATGGTTACCTGGCTATATGGATGAAGAGGTCCAACATGTTCTCTTAGGAGGTTTCATTTTCTGTCTGTTAGAGTGCCGCTGCTTTATGAAGCAAAGTTTCATACTTTCATCGATGGTACATTCTCTTTCAGAAGAAAAAGGCCTCACTTAATTTTGAGCAGAAGGTAGAGTTAGACATCTGGTTAAAATAGCCAATAAAATGTACCATCTAGAGAAGGAATTTTGTCATAAATCAGGCCTAAAAATCAGTTTTCTTGTATTACCATGGTGAGCGGGATTCAAATCCTGACCCTAAGTTTTAGCTCTGACACTTTTTAGCTATCAAGTCTTGCCTAGTTTAACTTTTGGGGAAGCTCTTTGCTCTTGGGCTTTTCATAGTGAAAATTAATTTTAAGCCTATTTTTCTCTCAAGGGAGTTAGACATCTTTAATCGGATAATAAAAATGATCTAACAGTATACATGTCAGTCTCATTACTCTTATGAAGTCAATGTAAAACTCATGCTTTTCACCTTTTTATCTGCCTAATTCCGTGCATGCATTACATCTCCCTTAAATATTATATTTTTTTGAAAGTTTCTTGTCTCTGATCTATCTTTTACCATGTCCAAGGTATCCTATTTTTCTGACATAGAATCATAAGTCTCATGGTAATTGTTTAATTTCCTGTCTTGTCCTCTAGACAGAAAATATCTTAAAGGCAAAGACCTGTCCTATCTTATACACCACTCTACCACCAGTGTCTAGCAGAGTATCTAGTATATATCAAGCACTAAATACACAGTTTTGTGAATGCAAATAAGTGGAATGATAGCAAATGTGTCTCTAAACATCGTGTCTAAATAGAATAACATGAAATACCAGAGCCAGGAGAGTTATTTTATTTCTTGTGCTCAGTGTATAAAAGAGGGTTTTAATTTGGCAAATCATTAGCACAAATTAATGGGTCTCACTCTTAGATAGCTAAGCATATAGAGTGATTCACTTGCCAGTATCAAATCAGCCCTATTTCCTTATCCATATTAACTAATACAATTATTTTCACCAAGGGACTGAAGGAACAGTTGTCACTGTTCACTGGTGACATGGTTAATTCGTAATCTCATTTAAATGGCCTTGGGGAGCACTCTCTCACATATTTCAGATTCTACTCCAACTTGTAGCCTTTTAAGTGGATGTATTGGTATTGCTTCTTCACTTTCGTCACCCAAACTTAAAGTGTGGATAAGCATGCCTTTTCCACAGTGCCCTTCTGAGAACTAATTAGTTGATGTTTGCAGAGTACCATTGAGATGCTAAGTGTCATTACTGGTGAAGCAATGGCTGTGGGTTCCTCTGGGATGGAAATCTCTTGGGAGACAGTGTTAGGGGGGCAATGCTCAGTGGACTGGAGAAGCAGTTCACCCCAGAATGCACCAGGGAGGCAGAGCTTTACAAAAATAGCCTTAAAATCACTTTCAATGAAACTGGTAAAACTTTGGAAGTGGCCATGGCTAAATTAAAAGTAAGCTGCCACTCTAAGTCAAGAGTGAAATTCCCTTCTACTGTCTGCTTTCCTAGGACACACGGAGAAAATAAGCACAGTCTCTGTGGAGCTCTGGACTTTTTAAGACCAAGGAGATTTTGTTTCTTCTCTGTGTGCAGACTTCTCATTGGCTGATGTAAGTACTCCCTGCCCTGACCCCAACCTAGTCTTCAGTTGGCATAACCAGGATGGATATTCCAGGGGCTCGGATAAAATGACAGAGCAGGCCTGCGTGTCTAACCTGTAACCTTTCCTCCTTCTTCCTGTATTCTCTTCTTCCTCCAAAAGTACAACTGACTTCCTCCTCCTTGTCAGGCACTGTTCTAGGAAGAGTCTTGACAGAAAAATGTGTAGAGAAAGGGGGCTCTTATTTTTCTGGGTACCCATGCACTCATCTCAGTGTCCAGTTCTCTCCTAAGTGTACGGGCCTCTTTAGGTTGAATCGTAGATTTATGAAAGCATAGTATACTTTAGAGAAGCTTACAGATAAGGAAGCTGACATGTGCATATTGAGGTATTATTTCCAGTACCAACACTACTGCTACTAGGAATACTGATGATAGCATTGACAACGGTGTTGGTGATGACGATGATGATGATAATGATGACCGATACTAAACACTCTTTACCACGGGGCCTAGATTTGGGGTAGGCATCCTTGTTTCATGGGTCTATATTGAGAGAGCTTTCTTTTTCCTTCTTCGAAGGGAAAACACAGTACTCCTGAAGTACACACCAGGGATCATACCATCTGGCAGTTCTTTCAAGTGAAGTCACCTATAGACCTCTCGAACCTTTTTTAATCACTGAAGGTTTTGGCACTTGTTCACTTTTATTCTTCATGCTTTCGACATCTTTGGAGATGATCCATCTGGCAAGTTGATGTCTCAGTGTTGATTGCCTCAATTCAAATTGGAGGAAAACACATAACCATGTCCTCTAGCCTTTGAATTTATGACCATAAGCTGCAAGTACAATCTCGGTACTTCCTGCAAATCCTCAATTCACCTTCTCATTTTCTTCTCTTGGGTGACTGAAAGTCTTACCTCTAATTTTCCTGAGAAAATAGAAGCACACATAAGTTAACTATTTGTCTGTCCACCATCACATCTATCAATGATCCTGCATTTATACCAACATGTCTGTCTTTTTTTCTGGTTACAGTGATCTCTATAATTTTATCAAGGATATTTCCTCCCTTGTTCACTGTATTGTCCATTGTCACCTATGCAAAAACTTTGCTTCTGAAATCAATTATCCCCTTTCCCGTGTCATTAGTTTATCTTTTTCTACTAGATGCTGTCTGTCAGAATACAAGCCCACCATAATACGTTCCATCAGAAATAAAACAAACAAAATGATGTCTAGAACCATTGTTTCATGAAGCATTGACAAGTATCTGTCATTTTTCTTCTTCATCTTATAGCAAATTTTTTCCAAAGTGTAACCAGAGCTAATTGTCTTCTCTTCATCTCATATTTCCTTGTGATTCCACTCTCTGCAGGCTTTCTTTCCCACAACTTCACTGAAATTGGATTTGTCGGAAGAGACGACAATCTCTTTGAACTCAAAAAATCATCTTAGTCCTTATTGACCTCTCAATCACAGTTTACACAATAAATGTCCTTCTTGAAACATTTTTTTCAGTTGGCTTCTGTTACACAGAATTCTCCTGATTTTCTTCTGAAATTATACAGTTTATCCTCAATATTATTAACTAACCCCACTTCCTTTTTCTGAATGATAAATGTTAGATGTTCCAAAATCTAGTCTTAAAGTCACCTCTTTTATCTTCGCTGCTCCTTGAAATGACTTTATCTAATTTCATGGCTTTAAATATTGAGGGGAGGGCCCTGGCTGGTGTGGCTCAATGGATTGAGTGCCTGCCTGTGAACCAAAGGGTTGTCAGTTCAATTCCCAGTCAGGGCACATGCCTGGGTTGTGGGCTAGGTCTCCAGCAGGGGGTGTGAAAGAGGCAACCACACATTGATGTTTCTCTACTTCTCTTTTTCCCTCCTTTCCCCTTTCTAAAAAGAAATACACACAATCTTAAAAAAAAATAAACAAACATTGAGGAGGAGAAGAGCTTGCCACCCCAAAATATGCCTCTTTGGGATATTATTTTTAGCTGATTATTTTCAAGAAAAATAAAGACAAAAACCTTTGACCTTTCCACTAACTAACTAAAATAATTTAAGAACCTTCTCCTGGAAGAAATATATTAGGAAGGAACCTAGCAAGACCCATTTGGTCAAAGTCCTCTAGGTGTTCCATTGTTAAATATGGCAAACAAACTTTATTTACCAAACATATGTATCCATCTGCATGTGAATTGCCTTCCTGGCCTTTGAAGTCTCAACCTGTCCCCCTCCTTTCCCTGGTTCAAGATGGCATATGATAAGCCGTAACTGCCCAATCCATCCTCTGGTCTCATATTCGTATGGAATCTATATATATGTAATCAATTTGGTTATTTATGTCATGTTAATTTTATTATTAGTCCAATCAGAACTTTATAGAGTTAGGAGGAAATTTTATTTCTCCACCTCCACAATATCACCTATATGCTGAACATACGAGGTCTGTCTGGAAAAAGTCAAACCATTGTTAGTATAATGAGAACAGTTTGTGCAATGTCTATGTAACCTGGCAGCCAAGGAGAGTGGACTGAAATGCACATGTGTGAACAATGATGACTTCACTGTACTAGTCAGTTGGGGCCATAGGCATCGTTGAGTGAGCATGTGTACTGGGTGGCCATTGCATTCAAAATGACTGAGTGAGTAGAGCAATGAATCTGCAACAAATTTTGCATTAAGCTTAAACATTCTTCCGCGGAAGCTATTCAGATGATTCAGAAGGCCACAGCCATGGATAACTGGTGATCAGCAGCTTCATCCTGGCAACGTACTCGCTCTGCTCATGCGTCACATCTCATGCAGTTTTTCGGTGAAACATCAAATCACCCAGGTGACTCAGCCCCACTACAGCCCAGATTTGGCGCCCTGCAACTCTTGGCTTTTCCCAAAACTAAAATCACTTTTGAAAGGGAAGAAATTTCAGACCATCATGAGATTTAGGAAAAGGGGATGGGGCGGCTGATGGTGATTGGGAGAACTGTGTAAGGTCCCAAGTTGCCTACTTCGAAGTGTCATTATCCTCTGTACAATGTTTCTTATATCTTCTTCAATAAATGTCTGTTGTTCATGTTGCATGGCTGGATACCTTCTGGACAGACCTACAACTCTGGCTGAGTACTCTCTCTCAAGCTTCAGGCTTTCATACACAAATGCCCAGTCCCAGCTCCATGCAAGTGTAATGGGCTTCTCAAATATATCATTTCCAAAGCAATTCTCTATCTTGATATCCACTCCAATTTTTTTCCTTCTCTATGTTCGTCATTTTAATAATGGGCATTACCATGCACTCATCTGCTTGGGCCATAACCTTGATGCCATTTTAAATTTTTCTCATTTCTTAACCATACTCCTAGTCCAGGCACTCTAAAAATCCTGCCAGTTTTTACCTTCAGAATATATCCTACTGTATGGAGGATGTTGAATCATTTCTCTGCCTTCATGTTCCCCTGCTACAATTATCCTCAAAGAAACCAGTGAACTGTTAACATTTGAGTTCAGCTACTCCTTTCCTCAACATCGTGTAATGGCTTTCCATACTGTTCTGAAAAATGTTTGTATATATAAAAGCTTGAAAGGTTCTACATGTGTACGTGTCCAATGCCATCTCCTACCGCTTCAGACCCTTGGCTTGTCTTTGTGCTTCCATCCCACCAAGCTCATTCTTGCCTCCAAGATTTTGCCTTGTTTCCCTGCCTTCAACATTCTTTAATAGACTTACCTTCTTGTACCTCTTCCCCTGGCTTTTTTCAGGTCTTTTCTCAAAAGTCACTTCCTCTTGAAACCTTGCTGTGACTTCCCTATCTAAAAACATGCCTCTACCAGCCAGTCTCCGTGATCTCAGGAGGCTATATCCTTTTTTCATAACACTTATTATGACTTCTTATTATACAGGATGAAGCAAAAGTAAGTTTACCTTGTGCATATGTGAAACACAGTTTATTCTTGTATTATTTTTTATTAATTATTGTGTTATTTTCCATATAAACAACTGTAAACTTACTTTTACCCCACCCTGTATGATAGGCTTATTTGTTAATGACAACTTCCTTACTGGTAGTCCATGATGAAGAGATATATTTATGTAAAATTTTATGCTCATGTCTACAATCATTTAGAACAATACCTGAAAAGTAGTATGCTGTGAAGTCCTTCATGAATCTTAACATTTAGTCCATCAGTTACACTAATATGAGAACAACTTCTATGGATATGCGTCGATCAACCTGAGTTAATAAACTAATGCATTCTTCTTAGGTCTTTTAATATTGTAAGTTTTTCAAAGCAGCTTTCAGTATCTTAAGTTTTTATATTGTGGGTTATACCCATTTAGAGAGTCATAAAATCAATTTGGTGACTATGACTAGTATTTTTAAAAATGAAATGGGATAGCAAATACCGAGACATCACACATTGCAATGTTTATGAAGTATGTTTTGGTTAATGGGGTGGGGCAAAAGTTGGTTTACAGCTATTCATATGGAAAATAATACAATAATTAATAAATAACAATATAAAAGTAAACTTTCACATACTCATGACTGCAAACCTACTTTTGCCCCACACTGTATATATGAGCATACGTTGATAAAGTAATAATGTAAAATTATTTTTATTGCAGGTTGCAGTTGAAAAATTTGAGGGTCATTCCAGTGAAATTCTGTTATAGCAGGAAAGAAAGTCTTTTCCCTTCCCAAGATCACAATGAACCCCACCAGCAGGGACTCAGTTTTTATGAATGCAGTGTGGTAGTCAACAGGAGGGATGCTGATGTTGAGTGACTTTAAATTCTGCCCTTTTTGTTGTTGTTGTTGTTCAAAGACAAAAATGCTTCAAGTCCCATTAAACTTGTTTTGAGATTCCTATGTATCATCTTTAGTACTTCCCCTACTTCACCTTTCAAATTTGTTACATACACAGAAGGGAATAAGAATTTCTCAGTCACCTTACCCATCACTGAGCCTCGGTTTTGTAAAACTGATAAGTAGGTGCTCACTCTTACCCATTTGTATCTTTCTGATAAGTGTCCAACGAGGTCTTGAGAAAAAGGCCAAACAACCTAATGCAACCACCACCTCCATGCTGGAGCTTTTCAGAAATTGTTCTACCTGACAAAAATTTACTCCTTTTTTTTTTTTTTTTTGGTGCCTTTTTTTGTCTCTCAGAGATCTGCAGGAATTGACTCCCTTTCCACATTTGTCAATCTCAACCCTCTTAAGAGTGTCTTTTAGTATCAGCTTCAAACTGAAAAGACAGGAAAGGAAGATAACAAAACAAGTCTAAGCTGCTTCTATTCCCCAACCTCCAGGGAAACTCTTCAGGATAAATGGCTACATTTCCAACAGTGCAACAAAATTTTACTTTTGCCTGAATAGGAAAGGAACACTAACATTTGTTAAACAGTCATTTGTGCTAGAATCTCCACATAGAAAATGTAAATTAACCCTATTTTATTTTCCCAACAGAGTTCTGTCCTGCAGTGTTTTAAATAAATTTGAGGTCAAAATTTGAAAATCAGAAGATCTTACATAACATCCAGACTTCTGACTTCTCTGAAATAATCTGAAGATGCAGTAAAACAACACCCAAAAGTCCCTGTTAGGGCTGCTTTGAGAAGATACCACAGACCAGGTGGCTTAAACAAAAATTTATTTTCTCTCATTTCTGGAGATCAAGGTCTGGTTTCTTCCGAGGCCTCACTCGCTGGCTGGCACAGGACTTCCTCTCATTTTGTTCTTAACAAGGTCCTCTCTCCATCTGCGTGTGTTTCCTAATCTCTCTTCCTATGAAGACACCAGGAATTTTGGATTAAGTGCTACCACATAACCTCTAACCCTAATTACCCTAATTACCTCTTCAACAATCCTATCACCAAATTAAATCACATTCTGAGGTACAGGGTTTTAAGCTTTTAACATATCAGTTTGGGGTTAAAAGATAAATTGAGGCATATTAAAAATGTCAGAGTTTATTAGAATAAAAATTGATTCGAACCAAGAAGCACCAAAGTAGATGTGGCTAAGAGCACTTCACTGACAGGAACCAGAGGAAAGACATACAGAGAAAGTGCACAAGGAAAAGAAAGGAAATTATTGGATTGGTGATAGTTTAAAGCCTAGTTGGCTATTTGTGACTGGTTATCCTTAGTGTTTTGATTTCATAATTTGGAGGCATTTACAGGTTTAGAGTTTGGTTTGCTTGTGTAAGCTGCCACTGCATTAAAACCACCTCAACCTAATGGCCTTAGTTAACTAATGTAACAAGGTGGATATAAGTCCATCTATAAGGATCCCTGTAGTGATAATTGACTGATCTGAGCCATAGAGACTTGCTTTCAAGGTTGTCATAATCCCCACTGCTCCCTATTGTCACCCTGAACCTGGGACTGAGTATCAGCAGCCATTTATCATAAAAAGGGCTTCTTTCAAGTACATTAAATATATTTCCCTAGAACATATTTGAATTTTCCAACCCAGTTTTATTTATTTATTTATATATTTTTTATCGGTAAATTTCTTTTTTTAATTCTTTTTTAAAAAATTTTTTATTGTTATTCAATTACAGCCAACCCAGTTTTAGAATCCCACTGGCCTCCCTTTGAAGTCCAGCTTAATCCCTTCCTAGGTAGACTTGAGAATGTTTCTTCACACACTGATCCTGAATTTACACACCTCCAAAAACAGCACAGAAACATCTATTATTGTGAGAACAAAGGGATTCAGAGCAAAATTTCAACAAATAGCCTCCCTTCCTTTTCCTTGCTCATGTTACCTTAATATGTTTACTGGGATGGTTTAAAATAATTGTTTTCAATGTGAGATCCCTGAAGCAACAACATTAGCATCACCTGGGAATTTTCTAGAAATGCAAAGTCTAAGGTTTCATACCAGACCTACTAAATCAGGTAGATATTGGACATGAGGCCCAGAAATCTATGTTTAAACAAGACTGCAGGTAATTCTGAGGCATGTCAGATTTTGAAAACTACTAATCTGGAGTGAATTCCCATAATGAAGTCCCTGTGACTTCTCATTTGGTTTTCACATTTATTTGTTAATCAAAAAACAACAACAAAAGAAACCCCAGGAATTCTATTTTTACATCTGCAAAATGGTTGCATCGTTAACAATGCACATCATAAATATTTTTTAAATAGCAAACATAGAGTTTATGTTGTTGGCATTAATAAACATCAACTGAAATTAGTGATGGAAGACAACACAAATGAACCCTGTAATGAAAATAATAATACATATTTTTTTCAGATTGAAAGGAAAAGACATTTATTCACTGTATTTGGTTTTCTTATTAAATTATTCATGAAGTCTCCAAACGGTGACCATACCTTAAAGAGAATGAGATTTCACATCTAAGTGACTTCAACATTGACAGCAAATGGCGTTTTCATTTATATTTGAAAACAGACCAGTTTCAGAAGCCAACCAATGTAACCTCTGTCCAATATTAGAACAGAGGGGAGAAAATTTTTACAAGATGTAATGAAATGCTCTTAGTGATTTGGAACTTTCAGCAGATGGAGACACATCCTTGTTCTGAGGGGTTCAAACTAGTGCCAAGTTCAGAGAATGCTCCTCTGAGCTCACTTCTAGTTACAAAAAAAAAAAAAAAAAAAAAAAAGGATGAACCTGACTAAGGATGGAGGCCAGAATCCTGTCGCCTCGTGCAATCCCAGCAATGCAGCCAAGAACAAGGGCTTGAAGCCCCTACTCCCCAACTACAAATGCCGTGTGGCTCCACGTGGAAGGTACTAAGAATTCACTGCTTACTAGTTCAGAGGATATGTTCTGGATGACCCCTTCTCTGTGTTCTAAGAATTTTTTTACTTTAAAAGAAGATAAAAAAGAGACAAGTGGATGATATGAAATTTGAAAGCAACTAAAAGGTTAATTTACTTTCAAAACAAATTCAAATTCATTGAACATTTACCTGCAGAAAGGCTACAAATGATTTCTGTGTATTACTTTATTTTTTAAAATATCCTCTGATGAACTTTTATAAATACTGAAACTGAAATTTAGGGAGTATAGGGGACTGTTCCGCTTGACAGTGGGGAATGTAGCCCAGCCCCTGACTCAGAAAACCTGTGGGTAGCAAGTCGGCACACAGGACCCAAGCCTACAGATCGGTTCTCCCATGGGGAATCAGGCCTGCATTGTACCTAGGCTGCTATGAGGCTTGCTTTTGCTAAAACTCCCTCACCCTCAATTGAGGCAGCAAATGTTTACTGCCTGTCTTCAAAGTTACTTCCTAAAATCTATGCTAAACTTCCCAAGTATGGAGTGTAACCAGTTCAACCACTTTTCGCTTGCATCTGCAACATCCTTCCCTTTGAAGTAATTAGCAACATTCTTTTCTTGGTTATCTGTAAAGGTAATCACCTACAGTGAACCTGTGCATAGTAAATGAGGACCATCCTCGATGTAATATAGCCAGAGAAGCAATAAAAGCCTGTCCAGGCAGGGGTCAGGGCCCTCTCTCTCACTGAGAGAGCAGCCATGCCCTCCCTTTTTCTCCACAGGATTTCTGTAGTCCACATGAATTAGTTCATCGCAGCCACAACACACAAACCCCGCGGGCGGGCAGGAGTCCGCATCAAGGGAGGTTACATTTGAGGTCACTCAACTAATACATGATAAACTCAGAATTCAACCCAGGATCTTCTGTTTCCACATCCTGTGAGATTTCCAACATTTCTGCTGCTATCTGTATTCTTAGAGTTTTACAGTTGATAAGGTAACTTCCCACATTAAATCCTCTAAGCTTATAAGATATCTTATAAGATATCTATGGATATCGTATAGAGGATAAATGTATCTACACCTATCTGTTATGAGATACAGTGTTTTAGTAAAACAGTCTCTCTCTTACCTGTTTTACTGCACAAACTGTTTCACAGGAGAAAGGAAGATTTCACAGGGTCATCTGCTAGTAAACAGTGAAACTAAGACTTGAACATAAACTTGACTAACTGCAGGAAATATACCTATGGCCTCACCATCCCATTTCAATAAGAAAAAAATAAAGTACACTAGATTTTTAAAATTCTTACTAGACTGGCTCTTACAAACAAATATGCTCACCCCCTTTTATTTTTTTTCTCCATTGCCCTTACTCTTGGTTTTGAGATTCCACTAAAATTCTCCTCTCTCTCATGTATAGTTTTACACCTCCCAGTACATATCCAGTAGAAAGTTCCTCTTGAGGAATATTGATTAATCATTGGCTTCCCCCACTCCATTTCCATACCTGGAGCAGTAATCCATTCTTTCTTCCACATTCATTGTCTTTAGGAAGGGATTTGACAACAAACAGGAGCGATGAAAAGAGGCTCTTTCTAGCTTTTGAGTTGTAAAACAACCACCTCCCTAAACTATTCAGGAAGGTGCGTAATGCACAGTAATCAATTTTTCATATAAAGCACACTAGAGAAGCACTCTCCAGGCTGTGAAGTGACAGTGGGCATCATAATTGAGAGTCAGGAGAAGACAGTGATCAGAGAGTCCCTGAGAAAGTGGCCTAACCTCTGCAGAACAGGTCCCAAAGGGGCAATTAAATATTCACATACATGTGTGGGATGTGCGACCAAGAAGATTGTGTCCCATTACTAAGGCTAAGGGATGCAACCAGAGAGATGTTTTGGGGGTATGGAGGCAGGCAGACCTGACATTGGAATTGGAAATGGTGACACCTTTGTGTAACCAATGAGACCTAATCACCAAGGACTTGAATATCTCAGGGGATTTCTACGTGGTCAGATGACATTGAAACCAAATTGACCCCTTCCCGGCCGCAGTGCCCTGCTTCCTCACACAACACAGACACCTAAGCCACAGTTGCAAAAAAACAAAACAAATAAACAAACAAAAACAAGAGGTAAAGAGGCTCAAATAGAAATGACAGAATTTCAGAAAATAATATAACACTCTTTGTACACCCAAACCTCTGAATTAAGGTTTAAATTCCTACAAATAGCTACATTAGATTAAATAATTTTGTGCCATGAACCACAGGATGTTTTATTAGAGAACTTTAAAGCAGGAAATCTTGATTGTTTTGATTAATGGTTGTACCAAATTCCCTTTTGAGCAAGTAAAATGATGTTTCCTGAAAATGACCCCCCATCCCCCATGGGCCTGAACTCTTGCTTTTTTATGTCACGGTGAGATTTATATTCAAGGAAGAAAATGCTTCACTGGTGAGGAAGACAGAATACAGTAAATTAGTAAAAGTCCCAATCAGGCACCTGAGTTTTAGCCAGCTGTATCTCTACCTGTGTGGTCTCAGGTAAGTTACTGTAACATCACTGAAGTTTTCTTCTTGTCCTAGAAGCAATGCAAGCCGGTTACTATGACTAGATGAAATAATAAGTATCTAAACACTGAACACTGTACACTGTTATGCCAGTTCCAGCTATTGTTATTGTTCTAATGATGATGAGGAGGAGGATTGGCGCACTATATCTTTAGGACCTTTACTTCCAAAGTGAGCAAAATTTCATCACTAGTTTTAATTGGGACTTACCCACCTATTTCTTTGATAATGAGAAACTCAATGAGCCTTCACCTACAAAGGGCAAATTATTTTCTCTGAAATGAAGACAGTTCAAAATGTGAAGGAAGGTAGGAGGTGATTAGTATTAAAACCCAAGAGGGGGATGGATGCATAACCGGGACAGGTGGGTCTAGCAGTGGCAGCACACTCATGTATGACCAGCAGTCTGGCTTATTGAACAGATGCCATCTGACCAGATGGAACCTTGGCCAATCATCCTAGTCAAACACCGACATTTATAGAGCTGTCAGATATCAGCCTTAGGAATGTGAATATTTGAAATTGCCTGAATTTTATATACATTTATAGATATATATTTTTGCTGTGGACCACAGGAAAATTATAACTGCCTTGAGGGATAACCTACATCTGGCTTTCAAGGGACCTAAATTCAAGTTCTGATACTACCAAACTTTGGCCAAGTAAGTTCCCTTTTCTGTGACTTCATTTGGGTATCTATAAAACAATGTTTAAAATAACTACCACATATTTTTGTTTTTTTTAAAATTTTTATTGTTTTTCTATTTCAGTTATCCCAGTTTTTCCTCCTTTGCCCTCTTCTGCCCAGCCCACCCCCACTCCCACACTCAATCCCCACACTGTTGTCCATGTCTGTGGGTCATTCATACATGTTCTTTGACATGTTCTCATCCCTTCCCCTTCTTTCCATCATTATCCCCCTCGCTACTCCCCTCAGGCTGCTGTCAGTCTGTTCTATGTTTCCATGTCTCTGGTTCTATTTTGCTGCTTAGTTTATTTTGTTCATTAGATTCCTCTTATAGGTGAGATCATACGGTATTTGTATTTCACCAACTGGCTTATTTCACTTAGCATAATATTCTCCAGTTCCATCCATGCTGTCGCAAAAGATTCTCTCAACTGCATAGTATTCCATTGTGTAAATATACCACAATTTTTGATCCACTCATTTACTGATGGGCACTTAAGCTGTTTCCAGCTCTTGGCTACTGTGAATAACACTGCTATGAACAAAGGGGTGCATAAGTTCTTTTGAATTGGTGTTTCAGAATTCTTAGGGTATTATCCCAGCAACAGAATCACTGGGTCAAAAGGCAGTTCCATTTTTAGTTTTTTCAGGAAATTCCATACTGTTTTCCACAGTGGCTGTGCCAGTCTGCATTCCCACCAACAGTGCACTAGGGTTCCCTTTTCTTCACATCCTCACCAGCACTTGTTGTTTGTTGATTTACTAATGTTGGCCATTCTGACCAGTGTGAGGTAATATCTCATTGTGGTTTTAACTTGCATCTCTGTGATGGCTAGTGATATTGAGCATCCTTTCATATGACTCTGGGCCGTCAGTATGTCCTCCTTGGAGAAGTGTCTTTTCAGGCCCTTTGCCCATTTTTTTAGTTAGATTGTTTGTCTTCCTGGTGTTGAGTTGTATGAGATCTTCATCTATTTTGAATGAGGGGATGGCTCTATCGCGTCTTTGAAATCAGATGGCTCTTGGCTAAAGTCCCTATTCTGCTATTTGTCAGTTAACCTATCTGTGCCTCAGTTTCCTCTTCTATAAAGTGGGCACACACACAGCACTACTGATATAAGGTCTTTGAGAGATTGAGGTAGTTTATGTATCTTCTTCAGCACAGAAATACTATTGTTGTTGTTGTTTGTTGTCATCACTGCTAACAAGTTCCTGTCCAGCACTCAGAATCTATGATATGGAGAAGAAAGTGCAGTTTACAGAAATGAGCCCAAAGAGTGTGCTTTTGACAATGTCCTGGATTATGTCAAAAGAGATGAAATTGCAGAAATCTTTGTAGTAGATTCCTAGCTACCAAGATGGGAATTAAATCCATGAGGTCAGAGAGTCTGACTTAACTATCTCTATAACCACAGAAACTTGTAGAGATTCTACTTTACAGTTGGTACTTTAAAAAAAGTTACGTAAATGGTATTGATTTCAGTCCTTTCATTGCAAAGAAATGGTTGGCTTTTACAAAAAGTTTAAACATGCATTTTGGATTAAAAATGCAACCGCAAATATAAGAGTGTTTGGCCTACATTAAAGAAGAAGAAGAAGGAAGAACAGGAGGGGCAGGGGGCGGGGAGGAGGAGAAAAGAAAGAAAGGGGAGAAACAAACAAATATACTTCTAGACAAAGTGATACTTGAGTAGAGATCACTCAGTATGGGAATTTTTTCTTTCTTTTCTGAAATACCATCTGCCTGTATTAGTATTCAAATGTAGATAGAGTATTTTGCATAGACTCCTTGAAATTTCAACTATCAATAACTATTTCAGCAAAGAGATCAAAAACAAATTCTCTGGTTTTGAAGTGTTGGTTTTCTAAATGTTTTATGTAAGTGTTTTCAGCGGATTCCGTCTAACATGATTAAATGCTGTTAAAAGTCGATGGTTTTCCAGCTGATGCCAAGTTTTGCTTGTCTTTGAATACCCACCCCGCTTATACAAAATACTCTTCTAGTGTCTAAGCCATCTTCCACTGTCATTAAAGGAATGCAAATTACTTAAAATATGAGTCTTCCCCCCTCATTTTCTAACCTAAAAGCAAACCTTTTAAGAAGAAGCAAAGTTCAGCAACATTAGTTCACAAGAAAAAGATAATCACAACTTTTAGATCTGGGCCTATCCTAAATGTCCTCTGTATTTTGGATATCCAATTACATTTCTTGTAAATAAAGAAAAATCATTTTATTTTATAATTACAAAACAATAAATATATTAAAAAATAAAATCTACAAATGTAAAGTTTAGGAAGTTCTAAATAGTTCTACTTCCATAGATGCTAATTGTTCAAAATATATTCCTAAAAATCTTGAACTGCCTGAACATTTATGTGTTTTTCTTTATAAATTTTACACATATAGTTATATTTTAATTGTGTGTATATATTCATTTACATGGTCAAATGTAACTACCTTTTTAAATATAATTTATTTTATTTCAAAATTATTCAAAAATATTCTCCCTTTTATATTGAAGTTTTTATGATTTGATCAACTTAATTATTTTATTCATTCTAATTTTATTTAGATATGTTTACATTTTTCTTAATTGCTACCTCTTTATATTGTCTTGAATTATTAAATGATTCTTTAAAATGACTCTTTCAAAACCTGATATTATAACACATCCACACTTTATCAAAGGACATGACATTCTGAACAAAGAAAAGAAAAAAAATTATGAATAATTCTTTCTAGATGATACTCTGGCGTAAATGTCAAAAAAATAGGATCTCAATAAGATGAAATATTATTTCTGTTAACAGCATCACAAGTCATTATTTTTTTTCAAACAACACGGAAGCAAATATTAATTGAACTAGAGCAGGCGATTTGGCTGTAGTTAGGAGGTGCAGGTCAGTTTTCTGATGGGGCTCATCTAACTTAGGGAGGCAAATGCACCAACTTCATGTGCAACCTGGTGTCTCTGTATTACAGTCATCACCGCACAGCATGCATTCACTTTTCAGAAGAACAATGAAAAGAAATGGGATGCAAGTGATGAAATCTAGGCAATAATTCCAACAGAAACTGTCCAGGCAAAATGTGAAAAACAGAAAGACTGCAAAAGATCTTATACTGAAAAGTCATTTTAAATAGGCAATTTAACCATTTTAAGTGAGTTCTGAATCCCTTTGCCCTAACGAACTTTGAAGTCTTGGAGTTCTGACGATGTAGAATTTGCGGCCTGATGTTGCCCGTAGGTGTTACTGGCCTCTGCTTTTAGAAGGATCTCAGTTTTCAGTCTACATATACTGGTTTTCTATGGTCAAAGTGTTGGCAAGATGATAGCTACTAGTCTCTTTTCCTCTGAATTTTGAGATTTGACACCAAGGAGCAGGTATGAAGAGAAGGAAGCAGTCTCATTGGAAAAAAACCAGAAATACAACTAATAAACTTCCTCTATGTTCTGAATAAGCTAGTTCTCTTGGGAGATCCTCAGTCTTCCTGAAAGGTACAAAGTGACCACTACTTATTGATTTTACAAATGCTTTTACAGGTAATGACCCCGATTATTCCTCACCCATGATTGCCGTTTCAACCATATTGCTGACTTGAACCAAGCAACCAAGCAAGCACACTTTATGTGCCCATGTGTTTATTTGACTGTTTATTTGGAATTCTAGGCACACAAGGATGCTTGTGGATAAACTTTTTAAATTTAAGGAAAAAAAATTGAGTATTGTTTCTCTGACTTTCTTAGAAGAATGTCTCCAATTTTAATGCATTTGATTGTCTTTAAAAGAAAACACTTTATCAAGCTATGATTAACCTAAAAAACCCCTACCTACATTTTTAATGTATCCGACTTGATAACTTTGAAGATAAGACTGTATCCACAAAACCATTGTCCAGTGGGGATACACATAGTGTATGGAGGAGGTGAAAACAGTTCGAATCACGTCTTTTTTCAACCGAGGCACTAATGTTGTTTCCAGTTTTACAGGTTTTCTATGTTTCATGTGTGAATCAAAACAGGAGAGTGTTCTTGTTTATCTTGAAATCTGTTCCTAATTCCTATTTCGCCAAGACCGCAGAGATGTTTTCAAACTGGGAGTCCCTTTGCATATGTTGTTTTCAGATAAACAACAATAATTAAACCTGGTCTATAGTAAATTAACATTGATCATAGTAATCACAGATGTGCGGTTAGCAGTTGGTCTCTACCTTTGTCCAAGAATGCAAAGAATTTTAAATTACCAAGGGATTCACACTTTTTTTTTTTTTGCATGTTCATTTGTTTGGGGGAATAGGTTGCTAATACAAATTTAAAATCAAAGTTTGGCCTCTCCATAAATAGCAATGTTTTGGTTTCCTAGTCATCACTTTTTAAGTCTGTGACTAATACATAATTTCATAATCTCAGCCATTTGGAAAGAAATCTTGTGTCAAGAAATGCCAGGAGGGCTTTCTGGGTCTATTACAGATACTTCTCTACTTATGACAGGGTTACGTCCTGATAAATGCATCTTAGGTTGAAAATATCTTAAGTCAAATATGTGTTTAATACACTGAACATCTCAAACATTGTAGTTTAGCTTAGCCTACTTTACCGTCCTCAAACATTTACATTAGCCTACAGCTTGGCAAAGTCATCTACCACAGGAATACACTGTAGCAAATTGGTTATTTTCAACACCTCCCCCGCCCCGCCCCCCCCGCCCCGCCCCCTCCGCCATTGTGTGGTTGACTGAGAGCTGGGGCACGCTGCTTCTGCCCAGCATCATGAAAGAGTATCAGACTGCATATTGGTAGCCTGGGAAAAGGTGAAAATTCAAAATTCAGAGTACTAAATGCTTATTGCTTTGGTATTGTCATAAGGTAAAAAAAAGAAAAGAAAGAAAGAACAAGTGGGCTATCATTAAATCTGGCACCTTCTGTACTGTTTTCTCTTCAAGGCGAATGTAAGCCATAGGATAAGACCCTATGGAGAAACATGTAGTCACATGGTTTTACTCCATCTTTAACAATTCTGCAAAGTTTGTTGTTTTATTTATAACTGAGGAAATAGGAGTCCAGAACAATTAAATATAAGTTGTCTGAGGTGACTAGCAAATAGCAGTCAAGATCTGAGCATCGAAGCCCATAAATGACTCATTGTGTCTAGGAACACTGCCTTTCCCACGTCTCTGTGGAGGAATTGAGAAGTTGGCTGGGATTTGGGTCATGAGCTCTCCTCCTACCTAAATATGCCTAAGTGTACTGTTAGGGTTGGAGCCTACCTACACTGGCTTCAGGTGAGGTAACCTGTCTCATATTTTCCTGTTGAAACCTCACTGTATATTTCATGTTGTCTATTCTCCACCATAAACCAAATGTGAGTCTAATACTTTCTCCCTCTGTGTAAAAGCACTTAACAGTTTTAAGTTGCAAACAGAATGTCTTAAGACCTGAAAGGTAACTATGTAATCAGTACATATCTGTCTCTCCTGCCTTCCCCACCCCCGCCCCACCCCCCAACCCCTCCTGTAATTAGTGGTTTCCTGTCACATTCCTTTCCTTTCTCTCCTACAAACTTGCCAGTACCATTCACATTCCAGAGCCTTGGTATTTGCTACCCCCTCTGCTTGGAACCACCTTTCCTCCAAACTGTTAAGAGGCCTCTTTCATCTTATCAGGCAGTTTTCAGCTTATATGTCACCACCTCCAAGAAGCCTTCCCTGACCACCTTCACTAAACTTCTCCTTCTCTATTAGATTCCAAACCCATATATTCTTTATTGTTTTTATGTCCTTTCATCACTAAAATTATTATTTTGTTTATGTATTTATTGTTGATTTCTTCCCATGCTAGAATGTAGGCAGGGAAATTGACCTATTCCTCAGTCTATTCCTAGCTTTTCAACACTACCACGACCACAGCAGGTAATCAATAAATCGTTGTTGAATGAATGTATGCATGAGTTAATGAATGAAGCATCTGGCATATAGTAAGTGCTCAATAAACACTGTTTATATTTTAAAACATTCACCTTTCTAAAAAGGCAGTTTGTTAGTTTCTTGGAAAACTAAACACCCTATTGCCATCCAACCTAGCAGTTGCACTTTGAGGAATTTATCCCAGAGAAATAAAAATTTAGGTTCACACAAATCCTGTACACAAATGTTCATAGCAGCTTTATTCATCATAGTTTCCAAACTGGAAACCAGCCAGGTGTCCTTCAGTGGGTTAATAGTAAGACTGCAGCACATCCATAGCATGGAACACCACTCAGGAAAAAGGAACAAACCGTTTGTTACACACAGCCACTTGAATGAATCTCCAGGAAATTAGGCTGAGTGAAAAGAGCCGCACTGACTGAATGATTTTATTTACATAACATCCTTGAAAGGGCAAAATTATAGAGCTAGGGAACATGTCAGTGGTTGCAGGGACGAGGAATGGGAAGGAAAATAGGGGGAGAGGGGTGTGATTATAAAAGGGTCCAAAGCGGGGTCCTTGTGGTGATGGAACTTCTGTGTGTTTGCTGTGGTCATGGGTACACAAACCTCTCTCTATGTGCGGTTAACGTGCATCGCACTAAATGCACACACATACGCACACACACAAATGAGTACTGGAGGAATCCGTGTAAGATCAGCGAATTGTATACGTGTCAATATTCTAGTCGTAATATTGTACTACAGTGTTGCAAGATATACCTTAGGAAGAAACTGGGTAAAGTGTACATGGGATCTCTATATTCTTCCTTAGAACTGCATGGGAATCTACAATCATTCCTACACTGTTCTGCTCAATTGATCTGCTTATCTTTTTTTTCCCAATACCACATCATTTTAATCACTGTAGCTTTATTGAAGCTGTACCATAGCTTAATTTACTATATGAGTTTTTACACAAAGTCTTATAAGAAATAGCTTTATAATAATCCAGGACAGCCTATCTTTCTTACTCAGCAATGTTATATTCAAAAGTACAATATATCCACCTAGTAATTCAAGACTTTGCTCCCTCTGGACCCCTTTCAGCATTGTCAAAGTGTAGTGTTTGTGACTACAAATCAGACACAAATAAAAATATTTTTTCTGCTAGCTTGGAGCAACTTCATGATACAGTTTAAAGTATTTTTTGGCAGACATATTTTCTCAAGGATCTTCCATTGAGACATCGTACAAATATATACAGGGTGAGGCAAAATACAGTTTATTCTTATACTATTTATTAATTATTGCATTATTTTCCATATGAACAACTGTAAACCTACTCTTGTCCAACCCTGTAATATTGCTATCAGAGGTCACTTAAATGTAATTTAATGCTTCACAGAATTGTATAAAAGTTGTTTTAAAATTTTGTATTTTAACTTCTCATTTTTAAATGTGCTACTTTGAACAACGTAAGTTTCAAACTACTTTCTGACGTCATCACTCACACCAAGCAGAACTCGGCTCCATGAATTGCATCCTTTTACCAAAGCGCAAACTCAGAGACGCAAAAGCCCAGGTTTACCTTTATTAATCATCCACTTTGTTCTCTGAGATCGCAAGAGTCACTGTGTAGCTAGCAGTTTCAATGCCATTAACTGTCTACCAGACGAGTTTTATTTCAATCCTGCTGCTGGCATCAGCAGTCTCAGAGCGCGAAGTTAGAGAGAAGAGTTGGGAAGATTGCTGTTCTGCCGGTGGAAGCAGGCGGTCTTAGAATAATTACACAGGCGGAGGAACCGACTAAACCTCTTGCCACACTTTAAGCGGGAAAAGGGGTTTTCACCTGTGTGGATACGCATGTGCTCTATCAAGGTCCGGAAACTCTTGCAGCAGCGTTTGCAGGCACTCTCGTGAGCTCCCTCCGCGGCTGAGACCTTGCGCTCGGCTAAGGCCTTCTTGCACTGGGACAGGGCTTCTGCAGACGCCCTCCTCTGAGGTGTAAGGCCAGGCTGGCAAGACTGGCGTGTTGTCATGAGGACGTGACTCCCTCTTCATTATTGCCAGGAAGCAGCAGAGTTCCCAGGCTGCACCAGCTTTGACAGACGTTACAACTAGCATTCAGATGATAACGTGGAAAGTGACCAGCTCTCCCTCTTGGGGAATCCATCGTTACACCCAGGAAAGAAAAGCAGAGGCCAAACTCAGACCTGGAAAAAAAAAATCAGGTCCCAAAGTGTTCATGGCAGCCAGCCATTTCCTTTCCAGGCAGAGCAAAATGGAACCCATCAGCTCCTTGAATAGGTTCTCCACGTGAGACGACATGTAAGGACCCAGCCCGCAGACCCAGCCTCTGGATTCAACACACAAAATGCCTCATCCTCTGGTCTGCGGTAACTACTGATGTTTGACACATTATCATCACTGTTATTATTAAGATTCATTTCAAAATGTATATTCTTGCCCCCCTTTTCAGAGAGAGGGTGATGACAAATGACGGAGGGATGCAGAAGATTGAGACAATATGAAAACAAGCATGGAGGTTTTCTTACCTTTCTCTTAACAGGAGTTTGGATACACAGCAGAAAAATAGGAAACCTCTGGACCAGCCTTGACTTACTCAGACTTAAGAAATGGAAGCCAAAGCTTTTAGAAACCAAGGGTACCACACTAAAAAGTTACTAGTCCCCTGAGTCACCAATTCCAACCTCCACCACGTAGTCTAACAAAAATGCAAATATATTAACAGTGAAAAAGCATTTCTTTCCGGGTTCCACAACATTGTACAAGTGGTGGTCAGCAGCCACAGCATAAGCCGTGACGAATTGTAAAACCTGTTTCTTACCCATTTGCTGCTGCATAATGTCTCTCAGGTTGAGAAACAGGGCAGAATTTGTCATCTCTTGTCAGAATTATCTCTGGTAGGGGTGGTTTTTCTCACCAGACTTCACGTAGGTTGGCCAGTTATCATCTGGGTCACTATTTTCTTGGCTTCGAGACAAAGCCTCCATCAGGCTGAGGTTGGGAGGCATCAAATGTTGTCTGGTCTCTGCTAATGTTACTCCTTCTTTCTGGTTCTCTTTAAGAAAATTTGAAATGCTGAAAGTAGATTTAAGTTAGTTTATTATTTGTGACTTCTAAAATATGAATGAGATCTACCCTGCCAGGGCTAAACTACAGAACCGAAAACCTGGGGTCTGGCTTCTGAGCTCTGACCACTACCCCTTCTACTTCCCCAGACTCACTGCCTTCAGCTTGTGGGGTCGCCTCACCCACTTCCTCCTGAGGTTCAGGGACCCCAGACTTTCTGACTTAGCTACCATTCTCATGTGCTTCGTCAAGACATCAACTTCAGGATTTTAACTATGAATATCACTTTTCTCTGCTGCAGTTTCCTGCTCAAAACTTGCTTCAACCCCTGATGCCATGAGCAGCTGGGCCACATTAGCAGTGCTGGCACTTCATGAGCTAAGCACCTGGAGATGTTCTTGAGCACTAAAGGACAGGTCAAACATGGTGGCATTGCCTTCTTGTTTGTTGGTCATATCATCTCACTTAAGGTTGTCCACATTGTTCAGATAAGCTCAAAAATCAACTTCCATGGCTCACTCTCTGGCTTAACATGTAAAATGGCAGATATCCCCATGGTGAATTAGAGGTGTTAGCTGGCTTCCTGTTCCACAGACTGAGTGTTCCTATGAAGGCATCTAATGGGAAGGGTGTACACTTGTCCAAGTCTCTGCACATGATGAGCTCATGTAAATTGGCTGCTGATTGCCATTCTGGATGGAGTTGATGGCTGAGGTGTTGTGCTTTTTCCTGGTTGTTGTATCCTGGACCTACTCACTTGGAAAGACACGGACTGAGTTCTTGTTATTAGGTAATGCTTACGTGTCTTATCAACAGGGTTCAAATGCAACTGAGAGAATGCCAGAATACATCCATAGTATCTCTGTCCCCCAGCAGGACACTAGAGCTTACATCATACGACTGAGTGGGGCAAAGGCCTTCATGATTGAAACCTAGCTACCGGCTAGATGTTCGTGATCTTATCTTCCTCTGCTACAGAGCATAAGGCTCAGGACTGTGTTCTGCATGTCTCAGCATAGAGCAGAGTCTACATTGGTAGAATCACAGGGCTGACCATGAGATCTTTGGTGGTTCAGTTGCTCGGTGACCTGTGTAAAGTGTCCAAGGGAATCACACTCTCTACTTTCTGTACTTCAGGAGGCATTGATCCCTCCACCTCCAGATACAACAGTGTGGAAAGGAAGTGAGTATATCTTGATGGATTTTTCTCCTCTTCTCCAGCTGACACTGCCAACCCTTATTCTCCACTCCCCAATCTGGAATCTCACCTTCACTTTTGAAAGATATTTACAATGGATATATCATTCTATTTATGTAATAATATAAAGACGTCTCCTTCCTTTGTCTTTTGGCATGAATAGTTTCTGATGAGATGTTTGCTGTCCTTCTTGGCTCTTCTGTTCTCCTTCCTTTGGTCTGCTTTTGTTTGTTTATTTATTTTGTCACTGGTCTTCCGTGATTTCATTAGTTTGTGGTCTGGGTTGTTTTCATCATGTTTATTCAGCTTGTGTTTCATTGACCTTTTTTTGTGGCTGCATAGTTTTCATGGAATTTGGAAAGATTTTGGACCATTATTTCTTCAAAAAATTCTTTTGTCCTTTTATTCTGGGACTCCAATTCCAAGATATATTTAAGCATTTGATTCTATGCCACATGCAATTTTTAATTTTTTTGAGACCTTCATTTTTATCTCTGCTTCATTTTCTAATAGTTTTGATTGCTATGTCTTTAAGTTAATTTATCTTTCTTTCTATAGCATTCAAATTTGTTGTTACATCTTTGGTGTTTTTTATTTCATATATTTTTCAATTTTTTTAATTTCATGTAGACATTTCATGAAATCTTTCATTTCATGTTTTGTGTCATTTTTATATTTTCTCTATGTGCGTGAATAAATGCAGATATTTGTAATTGTTGTTTTAACGTACTTGTCTGCACATTCAATAGCTATCTCTTCTAGGTTTGTTTCTATTGGTTTTCTCCTGATTAAATTTCAATTTTTTTTTTTTGCTTATTTAGATGCCTAATTATTTTTGTGTGCCAAACATTGCAAATTATATATTATTGGGTGCTAGATTTTGCAGTATTTCTTTAAATAGACTATTTTTGGCACACAAGTTATTTAAAATTGGTTCTGTGTTTTTGAGTTTTGCTTTTAAGTTTTGTTAAAGCAGGCTCAGAGCAAGCTTTATTCTAGGATTTACTTCATTTCATTATGACAGTGATACCCTTCTGAGTTCTCTCCTCCCTGCCTCCTGAACTACAAAGTCTCTGCACTCAGCTAGAATAAATATGAACTATTCATAACTATGTCAGCTTTTGGAATTGTTGGGTCTACTGCTCTCTGTTTATTCTTCCACTGTCCAGAGTAGTTTGTCTCAGACTAATACAAATCAGTACTCAGCTAAAGACTTGAGGGGACCCCATGTAGCTCTTCAAGCTTCTCTCTCTGTGTGTCTTTTCTTCATTTGAATGCCCTGCCTCACAAATACAGCCATCTTATCTACCAAGTACTCCACCCTCTGAATCCTCAACGCAGCAAAGCACCCAGTCTATTTGAATTCTTTCCCTCTGCACTCTGATCTTGAAACTGCTCCCATACATTAGTTGGGGCAACAATAGAGCTAACCATTTTTTAACTTTCTTACAGTTTTCTGCTGCCTGTTGTCTAATGTCTAAAAACCCTGTGTCATATATTTTGCCTGGTTTTCTGTGTTGTTGTTGTTGTTGTTTAGGTCTTTAAGCAGGAAATTAAAGTTAGTCTCTGTTAATCCATCATAGCCTGAAGTGCAATTAATTTACTTATTTATTTTCTGTATTGTCTATCTTACCTATAGTAAAATGTAAGCCTTATAAGGAAACGGATGTCTTTGATCGGTTTATTTACTGACGTGTACCACCCACCTACAGTTGTTTCTGGCACGTGGTAAATGTTAAAGAGTGTTTGCTGAATGAATAAGTCAATATCATTTCATAGTCTGAGTTCTCATTTTTCGTAGTGCTTTACGCTTGTTTTACAGAGGAAACACTGATCCAACAGGAAGTTTTTTGGCTGCTTGACCAGTTTCTCTATTATAGCCTATAGTTTGTCATTGTTTAGGAAAATCATATAAATTATACCCTGGAGGTCCTAAAACTTGTTTGAACCTGATGATGGTTTTTATGATGGAGAGGAAAGGAAATAACCCCAAAACTTTGAGTGTTGCATAATATTCTACATACAGTTAGCCAGTTTTCTAGTAGGAAGTGATAGAGTTGAATATTTTTGCTCAGATGATTTTGTAAGCTTCCCTCCCTCTACTCTCTGCTCCCCCCATCCACTTACAGTAGGTATTTTGCATTTAAAAATCTCTATAATATGAGAGCTCAGCTGGAGGAAACTTAATCAAATAGTCAAATCAATTTTTAAATTAAAAAAAATGATAAAACATCTCTAGCCTTAAGAATTACTGTTCATTAATCAGTACCAGGAACAGCATCAAATAATAAATGAACCCAGGACACCAAGTGCAAATACAAAAGTTTATGATCCTGTTCAGGAAGATGTGTCCTAAAAAGGCCTCAACAGAGGCAGAAGATGCCATTTGCCTCGGGACTTGAGGAGAAGAAGAAGAAAAGATCAATGGAGAGCATCGGGGGGAAAATTACCATCTTAAATACATTCCTACACATGTCAGAAATGAACTGACTTTCAAAAGCTATTACCTGTTAATTGGAAAATCACAGAGCAGATGGAACCAATTAATCTACAATTACAGAATCACCATAATCCAAACAAAAATAATTAACTCATTTGCAAGATATAATTTTTTTAAGGAAACTCTTCCAAATAGCTCTAAAATTGGGTAAGAGGCAGAGCTTTTCATTGTCAAAGGGGAGTTTAAACCATTCTTGGGGCTAAATTCCCCTTCAGGATAAAAGGGGAGTTGGTCTCATTGTGAAATGTGTGGTGCCAACTTCCAGGGAAAGAAAACAGAGGTAACGTTTGTTAAGACCAGTTACTTAAGAATGTCTATTTTATATCTACTGCACAAGAGAGAGTGTGTCAGTTGCTGCTTATAGAATAGTGACCTAGAACAGATAAGGATTCTGTTGTCATGGAGCTTAGATTCCAGTGTGTGAGAAATACCAAACCACCACCCAAATAAACGCCAAATTGCAACTGATGCTGTGAAGAAGGGATACATAATATCACATGCTGTATAGACATGTGTCTCCCCCAGATTCATGTGTTGGAACCTAGTTCCCAAGGCAATGGTGTTTGGAGGTGAAGCCTTTGGGAGGTGATTAGCTCATGAGGGTGCTCATCGTGTGGTAGTAGTATTTTGAATTTTTTTGAGAAGCATTCGAACTATTTTCTGTAGCAGCTGCACTACTTTGCATTCCCGCCAACAGTATACAAAGGTTTGAACAGACACTTCATTAAAAATATATCCAAATGACCAATAAACTTAGAAAAATGTGCTTTGCTTTGCATGCCATCATGGAAAGGCAAATTAAAACCACTGGGATGACAGCAATGAATTAAATAGTTTGATGATTCCGAATGTTAAGTGAGGATGTGGAGCAAATAGAATCTTCATACTTTCCTTGTCACAGTATAAATTGAAGTAGCTGGGTTAGAAAATGCTTTGTCAGTATATACTCAAAGCTTAGGACCCAACAATCATATCCCTTAGTACAGGGGTCCCCAACCCCGAGGCCGCAGACTGGTGCCCTGGGCCTCGAGTGAAGCTTGCCTGAGCGTTTCCTCACCCCCGCCCCCTCCCCTGTCTTTCACAAAACTGGTCCCTGGTGCCACAGATGTTGGGGACCGCTGCCCTAGTGTGCACCCAACAGAGATCTACGCTTATGTACACCACAAGTATTATACAAGTATATTCGCACAAGTACTATTTGTAATGGATTGATCATCCGTTACCATCAGTAACTGGAGGTATAAACCCAATGAAATATCAGACAATAACGAGAGTAAATGAACTGCAAATTCATGCAGCAACTTGGAGGAATCTCATAAATAGTTTGGTGAGTAAAAAGGCTAGACACCAAAGTAGTGCAAACTACATGATTCCATTTGTATAAAATAGAAAGATAGGACACCTTACTCTACAGTGTTGACATGGGATGGAAGCTACCCTTTCCTGGCTAGTAACAGAGATGCAGCATAAGGGGTGCAGATGATGCTCTCTTCCTTGATTCAGGTTCTGATATACAAATGTGTTGACTCTGTGAAAAAAAATATTGCAGTGCACATTTAGAATACATACCCTTAGAATATAGTATGTTATACTTGGATAAAAAGGGGTCCCTGAGGTCCTTCGGTCATGTTCTGCTGCTTAGAGAAAACAAAATTAAATTTCTTTAACATGTCTTAAAAATATCTAGTCCTTATTTATAACCGTGTCTCCTGCTTTCAGTGTTTCACTCACACTGGCTTTTAGGAGCCTCACACAACAGTATGTACTTTCACCACAAGATTGCACAGGCTGCTCTTTGTCTAGAATGCTCTTCACATCAAGGCCTTCTTTCCTTCTCATCGAGTTCCAGGCATTTCAACTCAAGACACATGCCCTGGAAAGCTTTCATTGTCTCCCTCACTCGTGTAAATCCCGATTATTCAGTTTTACTCTGTATTAGTCAGGCTTCTCCAGAGGAAAAGAACCAAGAGGAGATGATTAGCTATAGATAGAAATAAAGCTATAGACATACATATACATGCTACAGATATACATATACATAATCATATATAAAAAGAGATTTAGTATGAGGGATTGGCTCACATGATAACGGAGGCTGAGAAGACCTATGATCTGCCTTTTGCCAGCTGGAGGCCAAGGAGAATCAGTGGTGTAATTCAAGTCCAAACTTGAAGGTCTGAGAACCCAAAGCACCTGTGTCTGAGGGCAGGAAGGATGTTTGTCCTTCCTCAGCTTTTTGTTCTATGTAGTCCATCGGTGGATTAGATGATGCCCACCACACTGGTGAGAGCAATCTTCTTTATCCAGTCTCTCAATGCAAATTCTAATCTTTTCTGAAAAGACCCCTGGACACACCCAGAATAATGTTTTACCGGCTATCTGTGTGTCTCTTAGCCCATTGAAGTTGACTCATGAAATTAATCATCACAGTGGAGTTTACCTCGTTTGTTCCACCTCTCAAGGATGAATGTCCTTTAGCTATTCATCTCCCTTCTCCTACACCATCCGTTTCTTTTTTTCTTGAGCATTTTCAAGTTCACGGGAAGAAAGTGCATTTTCTCAATTAAAAAACAAACCTCTCTTGACCACGTATTATTACCTTCCAATTACATGGCAATTTTTTCTACTTTCCTTCACAGAAAAATCCTTCAGAAGAATTTCCTACTCATCGTCTCTAAATTTTCTCTTCTCATTTTTTATTGAATCCGGTTCAGCCAGGCTGTAGCCCAGAACACTCTCCTGAAATGGCTCACGTGAAGGCGACCATGCCAGACCCACTGCTAAAGGCATGGACAAAAATTCCGTCCTCATCTATACCTGACTCCGTACCACCAGTGGTGTGTCGTGGGCATATATAATAGGACATGGTAGCCGTGCTTACCTCCCTGATAGTTCCTTCACTTGTTTTTCAGGGCACTGCCCTTGAATGGTTTCTTCTTGCTTTATTGGAGGTAGTCTCCTCAATCTTGTTTCCTGGCTCCTCTTCATCCTCTGTTCTAAAGTGCACCGTACTGAGTAGCGGGATGAAATCTCCTGCCCTCCTGCTCACCCCGCTAGGGACAGGAATCATTCCTTTATCCAGCATCTCCACACTGTGTAGCACTTTGTACTCCAGTCTGTTAGTGACACGGTAGCCATCCTGGTTATCAGATCCGCTGTCATGGTATCATAGTACTTGTGGTCAAGTGACCATTCTTTTACTTAATAATGACTCCAAAGTGCAAGAACAGTGGTGCTGGGAATTCAGACATGCCAAAGTGAAGCATAAAGTGATTCCTTTAAGTTAAAAAGTGAAAATTCTTGATTTAATGAGGAAAGAAAAAAAATCTTGTGCTGAGGTTGCTAAACTGTACGGTAAGAATGAACCTATTCATGAATTTGGGCAGAAAGAAAAAGAAATTCACACTAGTTTTACTGTTGTACTGCAAACTGCAAGTCAGGGCCACAGTGCTTGATACGTGCTTAGTTAAGTTGGAAAGGACACAAAATTTGAGGCTGGGAGACATGCACAGTAAACATGCTCTCATTGACGGTATGGTGGTGTGACATTGCGCGCCGACACTGTAAGAGGACTTCAGCAAGGGGTTCCTGCAATGAGTGACAATGAGCCATTTACTTCGAGTAAGGGTCAGTTCCACAGATTCAGGAATAAGTTGGGCACTTTATCATCTCCATCATCACAAGAAGAAGGGTGAGTACCATACAATAAGATATTTTGACAGAGAGAAAGAGAGATTTACGTAACTTTTATTATAGTACATTGTTATGTGTTCTATTTTATTATTAGTTATTGCCGTTAGTTACCTACTGTTCCTAATTCATGAATTAAACTTTATCATAGGTATGCATGCCTATAAAAATATAGTGTATATAAGGTTTAGTACTATTTGTGGTTTCAGGCATCTGTTGTGGGTCTTGGAATGTGTCCCCTGAGGATAAGGGGGGGGTCTACTGTATATGGTATGTTTTTGGAGAATCCCAATTCTCTGCCTTACCCCAATCCTACCTAATAAGAATGTCTAGGTGATAAAACTATCGAATCAATGTTTTAAATAAACTATTGTGTAATTTTCACGCTTATCAAGGTACAATCATAGCTGCAAAAAGAAAAATGTATTCCCTGGTGATCTTTAAAAAATGCTAATAGCCATGCTTAACCCTGAGAATATGATTAAAAAAGCAGCGGGATTGGAATCTATAGTTAAAGTTAGAGACCAGCATTTGTTGAATGAATAAAATTAGTGAGTGGCTGATTAAAATGTGAATTGTTATATACTTTTACCCTTTGACAATTTAGTTCTCATTCTTTTACAATCTTTAAATCCTCCCCATGAAGGAAAAATTAAAAATAAGTTTCTCACTTCTATGTTCTGGGGGGTAAAGTCTTCATTATCTCTTGACTATAATCTCTGCCCCTGTTTTGCCTTTTTCTCCTTACAAAATCCAGAGTTATATTTCTAAAATCCAACTGACCATATTATGTGCATATTTAAAAACTTGTTTATGTTTCCCTTTTTGGTTGCAAGTGCCAGACATCGAACTCAAACTAGCTTAAATAGAAAAAAAAATGTTGGCTAACATAACTAAACACATCAGAGCTGAACTTAGGATTCCATACGACTATGTTCGTTTCCAGTTTTCAGCCTTATTGTTTGGCTTAATTCTTAGTCATACTTTCCCTGCAACTCCAGACTCACTTGTTGGCAGTTTAGCATACAAAATGTCCAAGATTAACCCAGATGTTCAACTGGAATCATGGGTTCATCCTCAGCCAAACTGTAACTGGCAGGGTGAAATGAACTGATTGGTCAAGCATGTACCTCTCATGAGTGTGCGTTTTCCTGTTTTTGAGTTAGAGTGGTTACGTAGGTGTGCCCTAAGACGTGTAGAAGGAGAGTGACACAAGATGGTTCGCCAAAGGAAAAATGGACTTTCAAGAAGGAAAAAATCTAGAGCAGACAAAATAACACAATACATTCAAGACAACTGTTCAGAGTTGTATGCTAGTCCAAAAATTGTTACTACATATTCCTGGTTCACCTCTACAGCCCTGAAGGCCATCACACCTCCTCTTTTACCCGATATTTCAGTCACACCACGCATGCAACTTGTTTCCCGAACGTGCGATACTCATTTATATCCCTGCTTTTGCACGTGATACTTCTTAAATCAGGAATACTTGTCGAATTTCTATTCCTCTTTCAAAATGTGTCTTTCGATTGTCTACTGCTGCTCTGAAATGGACTAATTTACAAAAGTCACTTTATCATTTACTCATAAACTTGCAATTTGGGCAACACTTGGCAGGAATAGCCCATCTCTGCTTAACATAGTGTCGGCCCGGGCAGCTCAAAGGGCTGGGGGCTGGCCAGGAGAGGTCGCAGTCTGGGTCGTGTGTCTGAGGGCTCAGTGACGGCAGTGTTCAGCTGGAGCCATTAACAGGCATCTAGTTCCCCTCCAGGTAGTTTGGGCTTCTCATAGCGTGGCAGCTATGCTCCAAGGGGGAGAAGTGGAGGATGTCCTTCTTCTTAAGGCTCCAGACATCACTCCTTCATTCTCTTGGTCAAAGACACATACTAGATCAACTCAGATTCAAGGGAGGGGAGTGAGTCCTCTTGTTCATATGAGGTGTGTGCGAAGAGTGGCAGGCGCATTTAGGTGGTGGTGATGCAGAAATGCGGGGGGCAGGTGTATGGCTCTTCTTTGGAGATCACCTCAGACAGCGTAATTCCTAGTTTGTTGCTGCCAAAGTGGTTACCTGCAAAATTAAAATGCTACTGTACACTAAATTAGGTAAATGTCTGTAGATTTACAACACTGAAAAAATATCAACAATGTTCGGACTACTCAACATGTTTTGATAGCACTATACAGCTTTGTTTCTTGTGCATTTTTCAAGTACATGTCAGCCTATAATTTCACCTTGACCTGATTAACTGGAGGTCATATGGATAGGGGGCATCAAAAGCAAAAGTCACAGCACAAATCCTAACATCAGCGGCAGGCAGCTGGGGCAACGACTTCTTTTGCCAATCTAGAAATGAAAAAAGTAGCTCTTGCCTAGTTGTCCTATCATAATCATTTTATTTTATTGGGAAACGTTCTGATTTCTGCTCTTGAAAGGGGGTTGTTATGTTATATATGGAAAAGGCGAGTGTTTAAAAAAGACTGGTATTCTTCCAGGTAGCAAAGTCTGAGATTTTTTTTTTTTTCCATGTTTGGGTTTGAGAACTTAGGAGACTAATGAAGAAATGAACATATTGTGTGTTTGAATACCAGGGAGATCCTTAGAAGAAACCAGCCAGCAAGAAATAGCAAAGTAACAGTTCTTTCTGACTTTCCAGAAATGGACATTTGTTGAATCTAAATGACCTTATAATATATATAAAAAATTAATTGCCAAATACATAAATATCACATAACGTTGTTAAATAACAGAACTTGAATGAAAAAACAAGGGCTATGAATAAGTCATTCACGGCAGAGGAACTTTGAAATGCGATTAAACGTGTGAAAAAGTCAAACTCACTGATCTAGGAATTGTAAACGTGAGGCAAACAAAACTGAAATACACACACATGACAAACACTTTACATCCCTCAGATTAGTAAAAATAAAGTTCAGTAGTCCAAAGTGTGGACAAGATGTGAGAAAAATGAAACCGCAAAGTGATGGTAACAATTCGGAAAGCAATTTGATAATGTATAGTAAAATTGTCAATGAGAAAACCCTATGAAAAAAATACTGTATTTCTGGGCTTATACCCTATGGAAATTCTCTATCATGTACAACAGGGGACCTGTGCAAGGATATTTGGGGCAACATTGTTGATAATAGCAATATACTAAAAATGGCAAAAGCCTAATACTGAAAGAAGGAAAAAAAGGAATGTAATACATTTGCACAATTTAATTCTCAACATTAAGTAAAAGGAATAAATTAGACTTCCTTATAACACATATTCTCTCAAAAACAAGTTTTGAGAGAAATAGGCAATTTAAAGAATTATACATAGAATAAATATGTATGCAAATTAAATACCATAGATAATGATAAATGTACCTATATAAACATGTGCTATATATTTTTCTACTTGTCTGTACCTATAAGAAATCTTTATGCATTCATGTATTTTTCCATTTTTATCAATTCATTCATATATCCATCTATATTATAAAATAGATTGGAATAATACATGTCAAATTTATAAACATTTATCTGTGGATGGGAAGGAAGTTTGCTGGCATGGAACTGTAGTTATCCCAGCAAAATGCATTTTAACTTCACTCATAATGTATCTCTTTTTATAATTAAAAAAATAGATGAAGCAAATTTCATAAAATATACATAGTGTCTACTTTAGGTGATACATAGTTATAGGTTATACCATTTTTACTTTTAAAAAATATATTTTATTGATTATGCTATTACAGTTATCCCAATCCCCCCCCTTATTCCCCTCCACTCTGCATCCCTCCCCCTTAGTTCATGTCCATGGGTTGTACATATAAGTTCTTTGGCATCTACATTTATTTTAATCTTCTTTTCTGCCCAAAAATAATGTTCTGAATGAAAGAATTAAGTATATGTAATGCAGGATTTTGGCTCTTGAAATCTAAATATATTTTTATTGACTAGAGGAGGCAAATATGGTTATCCATGTGCAACATCTATAATGTGCTCAGAATAATTCATAAGGGAATGGAATTTGACATTTCTTCAGAGGACCCAGATCTGCACAAATCTTGTCCTCCTAATGATGTCTGTATGAGAGAAGTGGCTCGGAGAAATAAAGTAATTATAGCATGTCAGCGTATACGAGAACTCCTGAAACCAGCCAGGAAGGTCCTGTCATCTGAGTGGTGGAGACACTGAAGTCCATGCAGGGGAAGCAACTTGGCAAAAATTACGTGTTCTCATCACTGAGTTGAGTGTACCGCACAGAATTACAGGTGCTCCTTCTGGGAACTCAAATTACTTTTCCTGGTCCAATGACTTCTGCTTCTGGGCAAAAGCAATGAAGTCAGGAGAAATAGCAATTAGCCATTCCTGTATTCTGCCCTGAGCCAACTGGCAGGGGCAAGGACATTCTGTAGGGCTCTATCGCAAGGTCTAGGCTTCCATCTATCTATCAGCTGCCAGGTCAGCCCAAGGGGCCTCCCACCCCTTGTCCTTGTACCCCGTGCCAGCTGTGCTTCCTGTGGCTTTGGCTTCCCTCTCATTGATTTCAGGAAATTCAGAGGGAAAAGTTCCTTCTCAAGAGAAGCAATTTTACAGGTCTATGCAGGCTTGCGAGGGGTTTATTAATAAAGGCTGGAATTAATTAAAGAGAAGGTCAAGAGGGACTAACCGCCCACTGCTTTGAAAGGACAGCGCGGCACCGAATGAGTAACTGATATCGATGCAGCATTTTGATTGCCCACTTGGATAGTCCATCGATGCTAAAGAGCTGGATTCTCCAAAATACTGAATAAAATGAAGATAAAGATTTTAGCTTGGAGCCTGAATCCCTGATGTTGTGGTAAAAGTTAGACGGAACCTCTTTGCATCCAAGTGAATTGCGGGAGAGTGAGTGAAGGTGGAGTGATGGATTATCGAGCTGCCTGAAAAGCAATAGTTGCTGCCTGTGGCTCTTGTAATTCACTCCGGAAACATGTGTCCTGAGGCTTGTGGAACGAGGAGATTACATGTAATGGGTATGTTTTCAATATCAGAATGTAAGGGATACTTTTCTTTCAATTAAGGACAGAAAAGCAACTTCTTACTGACGAATCCATTTCAAGCATTAAAGGAAGGTAGTGACAATTGTTCTCGTTTTATAATTGAAGATAGTCGAACAGTTCTAAAAACAGGGCTTCTAAGGTCTAAACGACAGGCCGTGTCAGACCTGAAGGATCATGCCATTTCTTCCCCTAGAGGCGAGAGCTGGCAATTATGTGGTACTTAGTAGGAAACAGGCAATGTCTGCCTCATTTAATTCTCACAACAACCCTCTGAGACAGGTACTGATATTATCTTTATGTTGTAATGCAGAAACAATCAGATTATTTTGCCTAATGTCAATCAGCTGTTACGAGCAGAACTGTGGTTTGAGTAGAGGAAGTCTGTGTTCCCAATCGCTAAGTTAGTCGTTTCCAAGTCTTCACGCAGTCAGAATCACCCGGAGGGCCTGTTAAAACTCAGACTGCTTGCCTTCACCCAGCGTTTCTGACTTATTAGGTCTTGGGTCGGACCCAAGAATCTGAAATTTTAACAAAATGCAAAGGGATAGATACCACTCCGCTAATCTAAGGCTCAGGCTTTCTGAACCACTGCCCTAGGCCGTGTCACTTGATATGTCCCTGTGATTTCCCTCCCTGGGACTCCACAACACTCAGACTGCAGATGCGTAACTTCTAGACGGTCGGCTCCTTTCACGGGTGGGGTCATACTTAATCACCCACACGTAATTCCATGGGTAATTAACACTTTTGGTCCGTAGGTCACCAGAGAAACACAAAAACACCAATCAAAGGTTCAGCATACTATGTATCTTATTATATTTGCGATCTAGACATGACGTGCTTTATGACTAAGGAATATCGTCTGTGACTTGAGTCATGAATGTAGCTGAGTTCCACTTTCTATCCTTCAGTGGTCCTTCCCCTGTGAAAAATGACACAGTGGAGCCACTTCAGAACAGAGCCATGCAGTCATTCCAGAGGAACTGCCCTGTGCATCTTGCTCCTTGAATCTGGCATGTTTGAATGGGGCAAATTAGCCTATGACGGGCCAGAGCAGTACTGCGTGCCAAACAGTGATTTGTAAAGCTAATGGGAAAGTTGGCATCTTGACCACAAGAACTGACAGTTATGGACACTCTTTAAAACAGTGAACAGGATGGGGCACAAGTAGGTTTACAGTTGTGAGTATGCAAAACCGTTTATTCTTGTATTTAATATATAATAATAACAGTTTATTATATATTAAACTGTTTTAATATATAATAAAAACAGTTTATTATATATTAATTATTATTACTTTCCACGTGAACAACTGTAAAGCCTCTTGTGCCCCACCTGTGTGGCTAAAAAGTAACTCAATAGTTAACACCAATAAAAATTTCCTTTTTCTATTTATGTAATTATTTTTCTTTCTCTCTTTCTTAATAGCCTTTCCCCTAAAATCAGGACACAATGTGGGCTTCTGCCTAAATCCGTACCCCTAGTTTGAAATTCTCTGATCTCAGATAAATGCTTATTGCCTCTCACTTTCACTCTTTATTTTTAGGTTAATAGCCCTATCCCTAACAATATGGTGATGGTCCGCAATGTATATTTCCATACCCTGAGGCCGTTTCCTTTGAGTGGGATGCTCCCTCACCGCTTACTGATGAATGGAAATTATATCAGCTTTCAAGGTACCACTCAACCTCCATTGTGAAGTGTGAAGTTTCCTATGGTTGAAAAGGACCTGAAATAATAGTTGTTCTCCAGACTTGCTTCAGTAGCTTTGGACCACAATCTCATTCTCTTCCTCTTGGGTGCCACATCAAAGTGCCCTAATTTCTATCCTTGCCCTTTTCCTATGTTTGCTCACTTTGGTTTGGAGCTGAGACATTAAGTGCCTCAAACTAAAGATACCAGAAGAATGCAAAGAATGCATGATTGAGGTCTTGACTTTAACTTTGTCCATTTTAATATTCCAGAAAATAGATAGGCTACATCAATCCATTGTACAACTTTAACTTTTCCAGACCTTCTCCAGAAAGTTTAACTAATAATGGGAGGTCTCACTTAACTTTGAGGTTCAAAAGACTGAATGTCTGGCAAAATCCACGCCATTGGAATGCATAGAACCTCTAATAGAGTTTGCTTTATATGTGAATCCTCCCTGGTCCTGTTGTGTGTGGAAGTGGGGCTTGGGACAGGTGGGTGCTTCTTTAGAATAACCAATCAACTTCCCAAGCTTCTGTGGGCTTCTGTATGGGTCCGCCCCTTAGCCAATCGATCCCTTTCCTAAGTCAGATTGACAGGACTCTATGGTCAAGCACCTCCCCCGTGCCATTTGACTTTAATTGCACATGTGCTTCTCTCCCCTTGCTTTCCCGACACATCCAGTACTACAGGGGGAAAGGCAGGGGTGTTAATCTCCGGCAGAGCAATGCCATGATCCCCTGGAGTGTGTGAATCTATCGGTTTCTTGCTAAACAAGCAGGCTTATGCTCACTAATTGATTATGCTCAACAATGTATGACTTCCTTTGCTTTCCTTTATTAATAGCTAGCTAACTACCTATAATAACAGCCCCATTTCTAAAGGAATACCATGTGGCTCTGAAAGTTTGTATAAAGTAAAAATTTAAAAAAATAATGACAATTCAAATCTTTTGCAAAAAGAGTGAAGGATGACAATGTTGTTGCTTAACTCTGATTCAGGCAATCAGCAAGGAGAGGTGAATTTCTTGAGATCTACCACCTTCCTTTTTTTCTAAGGTACCTATATTGTTTTGGAATTGCTAGAATTTAGGGTAAAAATCAGAAAGAAATTAGCCACACCCACATTCTCAGGATAGAAGCCTGGCTTCCTTGTGTTTTGTGGATAGTTAGGAAATTAGTAATAGATTACTCTGGAATCCAGAGGCAGGAGGCGCCACAGAAGAAGGACTTGTCATGATAAGCATTAATCATGGCAAAACCAAACCATAAATCTTTACAGATAAGAACACCCGAACCTTCAAGTGGTTGAGAAATCAGAGAAGTGGCAGACCCAGGATTCGAAGCTAGGCACTTGAGGTTCCAGATTCTGTACAGGTAGACTCCATTTGAAAAGAAAACAAAGCAAAGAGAACCATCCAGCTCTGACATTGAAGATTGACCTGGAGCACTGGCTTAACCTGAGAGCCCCACATACACTTTTAGAGATGACCCTTGTACTTAGATGATTGTATGGAAAAGTTTTATAACCCCCGGGGCCTTCTCTCTCAAGCCCTTGTTCATTCCTTTAAGAAATGCCCCATCTCGGATTTCCTCTTTCACTTTGACATTTATTGTGGGACTTCTGCCTGTCCTGCACTGTGGCACATTTAGAAAGAGGTGTGGTCCTGAAAATAATGGGGTTATGGGGCCACACTGCCCTGCATTCCAATCCTCCACGGGCCCCTTTGAGGAAGGAGCCTTGTGCAAGTTAGTGTCGATCACTGATCTTGTGAGGTGGAATGGAGATAAAGTATATGAAAAGTGTTTCATAAATTCTAAAACCAAACCAGAACAATGGATTCTACTTTGTAGGGGCACCTGCTCTTACTCTTTGTAATGGAAAGAGTGCATGCAACCTCTTTCCACTAGGCATTTTGTTTGAGGATCTAAACAGAGTATTAATAGAGGAGGAAATGATCAAGTTCTTTAGGCCAGCTCCCTGGAGGCAGCGATTACCAAGAACGATTAAGCAGAGGTTTTACCCCAGTGGTCAGGAAGTTCTGACTCACAGCCGCTCACTCTCTCTGACGTGGATTCTGCTGACGGCTTGGGAGGGAGGAGGATTACCTGGCAGTCTCCGTCAGGGACTGGGATATCAAAAGCTGCAGCTTTTAAAACCTTGAGCCACAACTCCCGCTGGCCCATGCTGAGCTCAGGCAGGTGGCTTTATTTGCATCTCATGAATCATGAAACTCTGCAGGGAGTGAGCTTGAATACTTTAATACCCCCAGCCAGGGGTAGATAGCCAGGGGAGCCCAGTTTCTAAATGTAGTTCCCAGAAACTGAATATTTACCATGTTCCAGCCATGATATACCATATTTGACTTCTGGAATTATTATCCTTTTAAAGTTACAGTGCAAAGGTAAGGTATTGTTTGGGGGGGTCCCCATTGAGAGAGACTTCATGAAAACATAGCCCATCACTAAAGAAATGGAGAGGTCCAGAGACTCCTTTTTCTTCTGAAGCATCTTAACTGCTTCAAGGTGTTTTGCAATGTTAGTAAGTGTTCTGTGGTATTAAAACAGGGAGTTTTCCTGTGGGACTCACCTAAGACTTAGGGCACACATGAGTGTCACTGCTGCTGAAAAAGCCATGATGTCTTTCAGGAGGCCGTATGGTGAAGACAAAGCATGCTGGAGACCTGACAAGACAACTTGTGTTCACATGACTTATAGTGACTTGTAGCCATCGTATTAGGGTTCTCTGCAGAAACAGAACCAATAGGATATAGAGAGAGATTTATCAGAAGGAACTGGCTCATGAAATTTAGAGACTGAGAAGTCCCACAATCTGACAGCTGCAAGCTTGAGACTCAGGGCACCTGGTGTTGTAATTCTGTCTGAGTCTTAAGGTGTGAGAACCAGGGGAGCCGAGGATGTGGGTTCCAGTCCAGGTCGAGGGCCTGAGATCCAGGAGTGTGAAGGGCAGGAGATGGAGGTCCCAGCTCAAAGCAATCAGGCAGGAAGGAACAAATGCCTCGTTCCTCTGCCTTTGTTCTATTCAGGCCCTCCGTGGGTTGGACGGTGCCCACCTACAGTGGAGAGGGAAACTTACTGAATCTACAGTTCAAATGCCAGTCTCATCCAGAAACATCCCCATAGACACAGTCAGAAATAATTTTGTGTCAAAAAACCTATCATTGCCATTTGTAAGCAACCCTGCCACTTTCTGGTCATGGTGGTGACAACATCTGCCTGTCTCTCAATCCTTTTTTGTGGCCCCCTCCCACCTACAGGTCCCCTCTCATTGTCTTAGGTATCCAAGATCATGCCTCTTTAGATTCTAGTCTTGGGCTCCTTCCCAGCCTGGTTGATCCTCATTTAGTTTCCCCTTGATATAATTCATTATTTTTCCAATCCATTTTTAAGGCATCTATTCTCTATATACCTTATTATCTATATCTTGCTTCCTGTAGGGATTTTTTTGTTGGTTGGTTTTTCAATAGACTTTCCTCAGAAACTCCTGCCTCATGCAAATCAAATCCTTTGATTTAAAAGCTATTGTTTCTGATAGGGCCATTGAGAGCTTATATTAGAAATCAAAAACTGAATGTATTTCCTTTGCATTACTGACATAGTAATTTAATTCCACTAGAGTTTTGTCACAGTATCTAGTACATAAGAAAACACCGAATGTGTTTGCTATTATAAACTGATATTATTATTACTGAGGAAAGATCTGACAAGTACTTAAGACTAGTGGCAAATCATAGAAATGGGAATGGTATACATATTTTAGACTAGTATAAGAGAAAAAGCAAAGTTCAGTTTTAGATAATCACAGACACACACACCGACCCACACAAACACAAGAACAATGGCTTCATTACAGAACATCAGTTCTTACTGTCATAAACATGTAAATAAAAACAGAAAAAAGATAAAAAGTGAAGGAAAGATAAAGGGAAAAAACAGAATAAGGAAGAACAAAGAAAGAGAAAAGTGAAAGTAAGGAAATGGAAAAAATAATGAAATTGAAGAATTGCTTAGGAAAGTCTAGAAAAACAAAATATTAGAATTGTGCTGATTAAAGTATTTCTAAATTGTACACATTATCTATTTATATGAGTGCCTCCTCTTCTCTTCTAGACGACAAACTCCTTAAAGGCAGGCAGTAGCTTTCCTAGGTTGATCTTTATAGCTTCCTTAATGTGTTATATAGACTATATACTTAAACTGAAAGGGAGAATAAATAAAGGGATATAGAAATAATTGATTAAGTAATGAATACATTAAAAGTGACAGATTAGAAAATATAAAGAATCAATTTTCCCAATTTAAAAATAATCTATTACCAAGCTGGGATAGCCACATAAGGAAGGCTGGGCACCTTTTGGATATGTTCTGAATGCCTTCTGTGAAGTTCTCCATCTCAAAAAATATATACTTTACTGCCTATCAAAAAGCCTGAAGTTCCATATTATAATTTATTGCATTGGTCCCAAGGGCTCTTCTGCCTTTAAGGGTTGTCTTTTAAATATTAGATATCTGTGGGATGTATAAAATGTGAAGCTATAATCAGCTGGAACCTCATCGAGAATTAGTTGCTGGCTGTTTGTTGGAAAGGTATGTGCCTAGAAAGAAAAGGAAAGGACCTAAATTAGCTGAACGTTTCATATGTCAGGTGTTTTACATATACCATCTCCATTAATCCTAAAACAAAACAAAACAAAAAGACTGCATTGTGGTTATTGCAACTGTTTTTACAGAGAGGAATCAAGATTGTAGAGGTTACATCACCAGCCTGAGGCCACTCTACCAGGAAGGAGCAGAGATGGAATTTGACTGGAATTTTGTCAGGCTCCTTCCTTTCACTAGGCAGCACCCTCTGCCAAAGGCCAGGAGGAAGTTTCAGGTCCTGAAGAACAATAATTTTATTGAGTGCTGGACATATTGTGACATTTCCCAGCTTCCTTTCCTGAAAGGCAACTAACAATTTGTATTAGTTTTCTAGAGCTGCTGTGTAAACAAATTACCACAAATGGGGTAGCTTAAAACAAAATAAATTTATGGGTTCAAATTTTTGGAGATTAGAAGTTCAAAATCAAGGTGTTGGCCAGGTCATGCTCCCTCTGGAGCTTCTAGGAAATAATTCCTTTCTTGCATCTTCTAGCGTTTAATAGCCCCAGGCTTTCTTGATTTGTGATTTGTGGCAACATAACTCCAATCTCCGTCTCCATCTTCACATGGCCATAGCCTCCTGTCTCTCTTTGTCTTCACATGGTGTTCTCTTTCCTGTATCTCTGTTTTTTTTTTCTTGCAAGAATATCAGTCATATCAGATTAAAATTCACCCTATTAATATGTCATCATTTCAGCCAGATTGCATATGCAAAGAACCTATTTCCAAATACGGTCACTTTCACAGGTATGGAGATTAGGTCCTCAGCCTATCTTTTGGGAGTTGATGGGGTTCAGAGCAGGCCATACCAAAATGTGTCACTTTGACATATTGATTATTTTTGTTAGTGGCAATGTTGGCTCTCAGTTCTTGACTTCAGGCAGGAAAAGATTCACAAAATGAGTCTAGATCATTTTGAGAGTATGTTTATTAAAACTGGGGACGATGGAACAAAGGAAGGGCTCGGGAATAGAAGAGGCAAGATCATAGCAACAGGAGTGAGCATAGGCAGAGGTGCCTTGGCCCTTTGGAAGGAAAGTCACCAAGACAGAAGAAGTGAGACAGCTGGGTTGCGTGGACCCAGGAAACAACTTTCAGAAATAAAAGAAGGGCCCTTGGAGACAGGTCCAGGAGGTTAGGCTGAGAAGAGCTGCTACCCTGATTATAAGTCTCCTGGAAACTTTAGAGCTTAGGAGAAAGAAAAGCAAACATATACACCTGAAGAAAGAAGGAAGGGAAAGGCTCAGGCATGATCTAGAGAGAGTGCACGTGTACTGGGCCCTTTATCTTAAGGGTTTTTATGTTTTCTAAAAGGAAGACTTTTAGGAGTGTTCTCAGGGGAGGGGGATTTCAATAGAATATTCATCAGCTTTCCAGGTGTGTCCTTTCAGGGTCCTGGTCTCCACTGATGATTGGTCAGTGCTGAGGCTGGGGGTTATTAGTCTTTGCATCTGGTCCTGATGTCAGCCATGGCATCACTTTGTCTAGTTTTGCCACTTTTCTGGGCCTGGAACACAATGCAACTGATACCTCAATGTTATCTCGTTTGACCAAAACTCTTTCTCTGTGGTCAACCAACCTGATGCTTGAGGCTTTGTTCCTAAGATTATTTGATGCTGATCAGAACCCCATTGTCTTATCACTTAAGGGAGCAGTCCTTAAGGGATAAGAAGGCAGGGGAGTCGGGCTGCTGGATGAGGCCAATTTGAATCAGCTATCTGTTTCAGTTTCCCTATTCCTCTTGCCAAAGAATTTTCCTAGTTTCTTAATATTCCTAGCTTATTTTGACTTAAAGTTACTTAAGAAACTGCAGAGAGAGAGAGAGAGAGAGAGAGAGAGAGAGAGAGAGAAACCCTGATCTTCCTTTGTCATCCCGAAAGCAGGAATGAATTTTCATGTGAAAAGTACCTTCCCTATATCAAGAGGCAAGGAGACACCTTATCAGCAGAGATAGGGAATTCAAGGCCCAGAGGGTTCTGTGAACAAATTTCATACTTTTTTTTTTTACTAATTTACTACCTCAAGCCCAAACTTCTTTGTCTTGTGAATTCTTCAAAAATTTATTGTTTCTTCATTTAAAATATAAAAGCTGCCTGCTTTGATCACTTCTTTTGCTTTCAGAATTCTATGAGCTCCTATATGTAAGTACAAAACTAGGTTTTCTTCTTGTTAATTTTGTTACAATTTAATAATAGTCCAGCCAAATAAACTGGAATGAAAGAAAGGAAAATTTCTTCTCCCCTGCAAGAGATACACAATTCAACCCAAAACACATTTACTTCATTTGATTTACACTGTGATTTAAATATATCTCCTTTCACAGAGTGAATCTGTTTCAATGGAAGGCAGAGAAAGAAGGAAGCAAAGTGAAAAGAAGGGTTAAGGTTTGTTTCTTTAAAGAACTTGATTTTATTGTCATGCCGGAGGCCAGGGTCACATGCATTTGCATTCACTCTAAGCAAAGAGTTCCAGAGGGATTATTGCCTCTGAAAAGCTTGGCTGTCTTTACAGTATGAATAAAATGTTGAGCAAAGCCTTCCCAGTCATATTTCCAAGCAAAGCAACTCAATATATTGCCATTTTGGAGATGAGAATGTTTCAAATAAGATTACCTCTGTACTGAATTTGGGTTGCAATTGGAGACGAGTTATCCTTTCAAATGACCAGTGTGTTTGCAAGACCTTCTAAAATAACTGACTCTGTTGCACATTTGCTATATTTGTTTGTTTGTTTGTTTGTTTTACGGTAAGCAGAGTTGGAGCAAAGGTACTTTTAGTCGGCATTGAAAAGATAGTCTTAAGGAGACCAAGGATTCATTTTTTAAAATTTGTTTAGATTCTTTGTGTGTGTGTGTGTGTGATGTAGAGATTGTAGAGTCTCTGACTGAATCCTGGTTTTAGTATTTTATGTGCAAATTATTTACAGCCAATAACTTTGGGGTATGAACTTGGGGGATAAGCAGTGTAGGAGTTATTTGCCAGGTGGTCCTTTGGATAAATTATTAGTCACAACGCACAGTGGAGCAGGTTCTGAGGATTCTGTCTCCACCCTGCCACACCTTGTCACACTGGTCTGATTTCCGAGCTGACATTTGTGAAGAAGGTGGAAGATCTGTCTCCTGATCAAAATGTGCTCTTGGTATTTCCATGGAGACTTCCCTGCCTTACCTCTTCTTTTGACAGAGCATTTCTGTGAGAAAATGATACTACTTCCAGAGAAATGTCAGCAAAATAGGCAATTAATATGAGTTGTCAGCACATCTCCGGGTTAGAAGATTAGAGTGAATTCTTCAAGCATTATTAGAATTCCATCTCTAACTCTACGCACAATAGAGGGCAAATGAGCTCCTCAACAGGGACAGTGATAGGGCGAATTCAGAAATAACCCTTGTACCAAAACACTCACACACAATTATCATCGTCTAGTATTTACTTTTATTTAATACATACTTCATTATTATCTTTTGATGACAGTGCCCCGTGCACGAGGTACACAAAGCAGATTTCAGGCCCCCACAAGGCTCACAGTTCAATACAGGGAACATGATAGACACATTAATGGCTCTAAAGGTGATAGAGCACTAATCAAGATGCCTTCAATATTTCCTCAGCTGGACTGAACTTTATGTATTTTTATTGATGTATTTTTGGACTAAACTTTAGGTTTCTTTGGGCATTTACCCTGACTTCTTTCACCCTGCCCCTTACAAATCCAGATAACTTAAATACAGAGGTCTTCCCCCCTCCTTTCTTAGAGCATTTATTTTAGAAAATTCGTAATTAATATTTTTTTATCCCTTGGAGATGTAAATCTTTTTAAAAGTCTCTTACCAGTTTTATAACCCACAACTGTCTCAAGGGCTTGGGAGCCATCCCTTTGAAATACAGTTATCAAAGATGATAATGCCCCAATTTTCCATTTTCTGTGGGAGGATAAGAGTTCTTATCCTGCTTCGGTTTGCAAAGTCCCTACTGTCAGGAAGATGAAAGTTTACTTTTCCTTTGGGAAGACCATTTGACATACACAGAGAGCCTTTGATCTGCCCTCCTTCATGCCAGCTCTTAAACAGCACTTCCATCTTTTGTCAGTGGAATCACATTCAGATTGTATCCTGGTTTATTTCTCCTGTTGCAATAGCCTTCCATTATGTTTTCCTCCCTGTTGAATTCTGTCTATTGACATTTTTGCTTTAATAGCACTAGGGTACATGCCTTAGAATGTTCAATGTTAGAAGAATGTACCTTTTGTTGGGGGAAATCATAAAAAGTTTCAGAACATTGAAGGAACTCAAGACAAATCCTTGAATTTTAGTAAGTAGTGTTTTCATAAGGAAAACAAGGGGAAGGATAAGAAGAAGCAAAATAAGCAAACATTAAAAAATCCATCAATTGGTGAAATATTAATTCAATACATGATTTTTTAACCAAATGAAAAAAGTATATGAAAGCTAAGTTTTGAGTTTCTAGCCATGGACAGTGGGCAGGTGCATGAGGAGGCTGTGGCTACAAGAACTTGAATCATGTGATGGAGAACCTGGAGTGCGATAATGTGTGAAGGGTACAAGTTTGTGGCTCCCAAGAACATCCTCACTTCTGACACCTACTGCCAGTTCAGGGCTCCCTGAGACCATCCTCGGGTTTGCTAATTTGCTAGAACTCACAGAACTCGCTGAAAGTTTATTTTTGTGTTTACAGTTTACCATGTTGAAAAACATACAGATTAAAATGAGTAAAAGCAGGAACATAGGGCAGGGACCTAAAAAGTTCCAAACATGGAGTTTGCAATTGTCCTCTCTGAGCTGGGTGGTATAGATGGTGCTTAGTTCTCCTTGCAGTGATGAGTGCCGATATGCGTGGAGTATTGCCAGTCCTTGGTGTTGGCACTGTTTATTGGGGCTTGGTCACACAGACATTGGTGGTTGCACACAAGACTGTCCTATCCTTCAGCACCTACAGATGTTGACCTAACAAGCATGGTTCAACATCCACCCTCTCCCCTTCCCCCCAGCCACCACCCCAACCCTCCACCACTCACACCTCAACACCACCATAAGTCATATTGCTAGCACAGACTATCTGGTATGGCCCAAGGCCCTCAGGTAAACAAAGACCCTCTTGGCAGGCGGGGCATACCAAGGGTTTAGAGATTACCTTTTAGGATCCAAACCAAATGGCCAAATATTTCTGTGGGAGACGTTAATCTGCAACTGCAGAGAAGACATTCAGTGCAATGACAGGTTTCTGTAGTTACTGGAAAAGTAGTGGGGGAGCCACTGAATAAATGATTTTTTTCTTCAGTGATAATATTGATATGGGAGGAAAAGAATGTATTTAATCTGCTGTGCTTTCTTTTGTGTATTTTGTTTTCCCTTCTACGTTATTCCTAATTTAATTGCTCCTTTCTTATCCCTATTTCCTTTTTGTCAATATTGCATCTCCTCAATAACCTTGAACTCTTTGTGGTGACCAAGTAATTTATGCAAAACAGAGACCAGAGACCAATCTTTGTCTTCCTTACAGAATCTTAGAATCTTAGAAATGCTTTTATCTTTTTTTGTCTTTTTCCTTGACTGATATTATAGGGAGAGGGAATGCAGCCCTTCAAATGCAGCTCAAAAACTGCATTTTTTTATTTATATTATGTCAACGTGTAATGGGGTACAGAGAGAGGGTCCCCTGAAAATAGGAGAAAACCTCACAGTCCTTGATAGGGGGAAGTGGATGATACAGCATTTAAGATACTTTGCATAACAATGGACAGTTAATATCTGTGCCTTTCTTGTAGGGGGGAGGACTGCTGCCCAGGGCTAATGGTGTATGTGGCTCTGAGAGCATTCGGGGATTGGTGACATAGCCAGGGGAGTTTATACAGTGCCTGCTCAAGAGGTAGGGAGCAGATGCCCACCCTGGAAGTCACTGGGAACTCTTGCCCTGACTAAAGATGGCAGCTGAAAGAAGGTAAAGGATATGGAGGAATTTTCAAGAGTGGCTGACATTAACACATCATAGGAGGGGCTGGATATGAGGTCCATTATGAAGTTTCAGGCCGAGCATTTAAAATAAGGGTGTGCTGAGAGAGAAGGAAGAAGATGCCACACAGTCCGACAGGGTATAGAAGGAAGTTGACCATGAGGTCTGGTGTGTAAGGGAGAAAGTCCACCACGAAGAGAAGCCATGCAGTCTGTAGTGAGAGAGGAACTACTTCTGCTTCTCTGAAGGATGTACAGAGAAGCCACACTCTTGGGATGTGTGCCTTCCTGGACTCCACCATGATCCAATGTGACACACAAGTATTTTCCTGAACATGGAGGCTGAGACCAACGCACCTCAGAGCCTGAAGAAGAGAGCTGGTGCAAGAGGATGGTGATGCTGAAACCCACAAGTGCACCTTCCAGAGAGGAAGGAGATCTGTGTGCAATGCTGGCTTAAGAACAGATATGGGGAATTGTGAGCAGGGTTTTAGCTTATAGCTTTTTGGGGAGCCAGGGAAGTGCTGGGTCTCATGGGAAAGGAGGGCTCTGAGCAGGAGTGCCCTCAGTGCCCCTGAGGTTGGAACCCTGTTAATAAAAATCTGTTTCCTTCAACATTAATTGTTGGGTCATGTGTCAAGGCACCACGTGGCCAAACCCCGGTTTGCTTGGTTACAAACTTAAGAAATTTCCAAACCTGTAAGAATTTTTATGAGTTTATTTGAGCCAAACTGATAACAATTGCCAGGAAGCAAAACCTCAACAGATGGAGAAAATGCTCCAGAAAATGGCAGTTTTGCACCTTATTTTATACATTACAATCAAAAGAGGAGACATAAGGGGATTACATGAAGTATATTGTTGATATATTAGGGAGGCAGGTGAAAGCAAAGGGGGGACCTTTACGACTGAATAAGAAGGTAAAATGGTAGATACTACTTCTTTTAGACAGGTGGGTACAGGATAGTTCACAGTCAACAATTAATGGGAGAACAATAACAATCAGGGAATTTGAGGTCTTTTCTATGGTGGTTGTGCCCCAGGGGTTTGGAAAAAAAGGAAGTTACCTGACTTTCCACAGGTAATTTATCATAGATGCAAAAAGACAATAGACAAGCTTAACTGAGGTAAACATTGACTTTTTTCCATGGAAGATTCTAGCCTAGGGCAATGACTGCCCCCATGACCTGCTTTTAGTTAGAAAGTTTTAATTTCAGGCCGCCCTTTGAGGTTACTTTAGGTCTCTGAGTTTGTAAGGCTGCCACGCAGGCCTCCGCTGAACTTGTCCAATTTAATATGTGGCCCCTTTTCATCCACAATTGGTTGATTCCTTTTGCAATGACAGATATTTCTCTCCCCAAAAGCTTCATGATATCTGAAGAGATAAAGATGTACTTCTTTTCATTTTAATAATATTTTATCAAGGAAATTGTCCAATATATGGAGCTTTGATATATGACAGTTAATCAACATAAGATAATCTTTTAATCAGAATGTTACCAGACTAAAGGGGTCCATTTGCCTACATACATCAAAGCCCAAACGTGAAAAGGAGTTTGCTGCCAAGAAAGTAAGGGTGTATTAGCTGAGGAAATGGAGCCAAACCCAGAGTTACAGGTAAAGTAGTGCTCAACTTGGCTTTCTGATGGCTTCCAGGGCAAGGATGATAGAGGGAAAAATCATTAATCGTGGTGGCTAAAGGAGTTGGGGTAGGTAGGCTCTGTTGATTGGTTGGGGCCAGAGTAGGGGTAGTAGATCATTGCATTTGGTCCTGATGACAGCCATGGTGTCACTCTGGTTTCACAAGGGTGTGGTCAGGGGGTCCTTCCCCTTTCCTGAGTCTGGAGCTGAAACACAACTGAAGCCTAGATGTTATCCCTAATTGGACTGATACTCTCTGAGGTCAACAGACCCTGAGGGTTTTCCCTAAGATTAGCAGAACCTCATTGTCCTGAGGGCTTCATGATTAGGGGAGTGGATGCTGGATGGACGGGGTGGTGGGCGAGTCATGGTGCTGGGTGAGACCAGTTTGAATCCACATGAAAGAAAGGAGATCAGGTAATATTAAAGAAAAAGAATTTCTGTGCAGTTACATAGAATCCTTTTGAGTTTTAAACCCCAAATATTTTGCTTTGAATCAGAGGTATCCTTCCACCCAAAATATCAGAGGCAACCGAGAAGATGAGTACCAAAGGAGTTTCCTATATCCTACATAGCGAGCAAACAAACAAACAAAAAACCAGTCAGCTATATCCTATCACCCATGGAGCATGTAAGATATTCTAAGATAAATGGTAATGTAGAATGTCACTGGGAATGTTCAATAATAAAAAAGGAAGTCAAGCAAAAAACAAAAGGGTCTAGAATAACGGGAGCCCTACAGTAAGGCAGACTGAAATAAACTCCGCACTGCTAAGCCTTATTCCATTGGGGGATCTCCTTTCTGAGGTCTCCTTACCAGTTTATCTTCCTTCTTAAAGTCATAAATCTCGTGCAATGTGGTGGTTCTGAATGCTGCTTATTAATCATTTCTCCTCAGTTACTTTCCAGCCACTGGATATGATTACATTTCTTGGACTCCCTTGTTTCAATGAGGCAAGTGATAGTCCTGGCCAATGAGAAATGCGCAAAAGTAACACGTATTACTTCCAGTATGAGAATTTCATTGCTTATACAAAGGTTCTCTACAGCTTTCTTTCCTTCTTTTGACAACTTTTGATTTCTACACAGTGATTCCTCCATCAGCATGAAATGAGCAGAGTGAGTGCCCAACCAACCAGAGATTGACAGAAAGTGTAAGTGAGGTGTACATCATTGTTGTTTTAAGCCAATGATACTTGGTACTTTTATAGCAGCATAATCTAGTCCATCCAGACACACAGATATGAAAAATGATAAAGTGAAATTAGTGACCATTAAAATAACATTCACTCTTTTTCCTAAACTTTAACCTTACGAATAGTAATATAGAGCTGGATCCTGTCTGCATTACAGATATAGACCTCTGGAAATAGTTATTCAAATTGTGTTGATTCTACTTTATACCAACAACAAAAAAATGTGAATTCCACTTTGTTCAAATGGATTCAAAAAAGTAACCATGGTTCTAAAATGACATTATTCTGTACATTGCTAAAAACTTTTGAAAGATGTGGAGGTATAATCAATATATCTATTTGAAGTATTTCGACATCAAGGAGAGAGGGTTATTTAAAGTGAATAAAGGTATTACTGGATTTTCATATTTTATATGGGTGTGAATGCGTTCCTAGCAATGTCCATCTTCCGTCAGCACTAGTCCTGAGTGTGAGCAGGCTCCAGCACGGCTTTGCACAGGACTTTATAACGTTTCCACTTACTTCCTTGAACCATAATTTTAAAATACATTTTAAACTAATCTGGTGTTTGACTTGTTTATACCTTTAATCTGTTACCAGTAAGGGGTTAAAGAGCAGAAATGCAACTTGGCAAGGAGCCATTCTTTTACTTAGTCAGCGGCTGGTCTTTGATGGGAGGGTTCATCCCAGGAGAGATAGCCCTGGAAACCGAGGGATAAACTTGGCGAGAGAGACTACGAGAAGAGTGGTAATATGACCAGGAAGGGTACACCTTTTTTATTCCAGATATGTTCAGAGCATCATCGCAGCTTTGTGCAAGAAAGAGTCTGTGTGCACAAAGTGATGTATAGTTAGATCCAAGGGCTTCGGTGTAGACTGATGAAGCTCCTGTGCTGTTCGACCTCAGATAATGGGAGTCCCCTTCTAACCTCTGTGGTCATCTAATACAATATTTAAATAGCAATATATATATTTTTAGCTGTCAAACTTAGCAAGCATCTGGTACCACAGTTATTCTGTTTGTAGCTGCCAAGGGGAAAATCTGCATGTGCATTATTGCTAAAGCAGGTCTCTTTTAAGGCTCCCAGAGTTCCAATATTATGACCCAAATCAGGCATTTAATGAGTAATAGTGGCAAACTGTAGGTATAGCAGGTGAGCTTTGGAATATGCCGCATGATTAATGACAGGATTTCTGGGATTGGTGGAGAAGGTCATCACTCAGTGCCTGTCCAATGGCCCAGAGATGAGACCATGTGAACATTATCATGTCTATTTACAACACTATCTAGAAACCCATGTAGTAGAGTTGAAGCGATTGTCAGAAGTAAATGAGCAAGACAACCAGAGAATAATGATCACGGCGAGCTTTCCCATCAGAGGCAGAGGTCCTGGCCTCAGCACCGTCATTTTTTAATACTAAGGAATGAAGCCAGTTCATTCATTTAACAAATATACATTACATATGATTTTTGTTTTAAACAGGCACTGGGAGTACTTTGTGAAACCAAACGTAAAAATAGGCAAGACTCATGATTGCTGCTACCACTAAGATTAATAATACAGAGGAGACAATATCAATCAAAGGATCTACAAATAGACAGTCTCACATTACTGAGGAGCGTATATCGTGGGAGGCGCCGACCTAGTTAGGCTCTTTTCTGTAAAAGGGGGCGACATTGGTGCCTATCTCCCAGGATTACGATGCGGTTACAGGAAGTAGTATGTACGAATAGCTGACATAAAATAAAGACAGCATACATTTTCCCCTTCTTTCTGCTCTCTTGGATCTAAATGCAATTAAATTCAAGATGTTAATTTCCAGATACATTTTTCTACTTACTTTTATATTCTAAAGTATTCTGAACAATTTTTATAGTCAGAAATGTCAATGGTCTGGTTTGATCCATATACTGTACTCTTCACTGGTCACAGTCCTGGCAGTGGTGTTCTCCCCTCTGGTGCTGTCCCCAAAGCAGTATCTTTTTTAAAAGACTGCCATTTGGCAAACTCATTTTCCCATCCACCCATGCAACAGTATTGAGATCTTGCCTGAAAACACAGGTATATTAAAAAAAAGAAAAACCTTCAATCAAAATAGTCACAAATAATCCATTTTACAAATACAGTACCTAAAACAAGACAGAAACTTTATAATAAAGTTTAGAGAGAGGAAAATTGCAACCTTGTAGAAAATATAAGAAAGGAAGTTATGGAAGGTGAACTGGAACTCAGTGGTAGAAACAGAATTCTCAGTCAGACCATACCTAGTTAGTTCTCTTGGAGGTGAATGAATTATGAAACACAAGCAAAGGAAAAACTTTAATAACTCACTTCTTAAGAATTCATAGCTGTTTCTTGGGAAGAGTTCCAGGATAAAAATTGTGCCTTTTAAAAGAGATCTCTTTTACACGTTTCACTTTGGAATAGCACAGGACACATACCATGTCGGTGTGACAGTCACAATGTGAAAAGGCAGCTAAGGTGCGGACAGGGTGAGTGGGGAGCAACGTGTGGGAAATATAGTGCCAGTGGGTGTTCTCTGGTCTGCAAGAACTGAGGATTAAATCACATACGTTGTTATGGGATTTATGTTGACCCTGAATGTCTAGGAACTGTGCTGTGCCCGATAGCCTCTGTTTTCAATGGAGGCACGCCGTGTGAGGGTACATGCATTTAGAAGACAGTTGACTGGTGAGGTGGAGGCTACATGGAGTTTCTGTATACACAACCTCCTGCCCCATGCATGGTGATTACCATGGATACAGGAATTGAACCTGCATCCTAGATGGCATCCATATCCATACCTTTCCCAGGCTAACTGAACTTAGCAGATGCTGAAGCTGGAGGCCTAAGGAAAAATAATCTTCTGGTCAAATGAGGCACTCGGAAAATAAGTAAGCCTTAAGGGAATGTCTCTGCTTCTGTTGGTGGGGAAACAGTAACTAACCCAAAAAAGCAGTGTGCGTTTTCTACAGCAGTGTTTTCAAAGTGTGGTATGCCTTAGGGGAACGATATGAAACGAAAAGCAGGAAAGCCAGAGACTTTTTACGATGATGTGGTTTAAAGGGCCAAGGCTCCTAGGGGAGTCTCACTGTTGGCATGTGGGAAGCACTCGGGGAGCAGACCGATGAGACATTGAAGTTTCACTTGCTCCCATCTCCACATTGCTCTCTGTTTTTCTCACTAGGAAAGGATTCTGTAGGGTGAGAGAAAAATAAGATTCAGGAAACAAAATGAGACAGATCTAGAGGTGAATTCCACAGGAAGGAGCCCTGTGCCCACCCTCCTGTCCAAGTCCCAGGAGCTGGTGAACCAACAGCAACATTTATGGGAATCAAAGTAGAGGGTCTCGTGCCCTGTGAGGACAGCAAAGGTAACTGGGGAGAATGTAGGGTGCATGGTCTGGCAAGGGTTCAACAACAGCAATAAAACGAACTAGAAGGCTGCTTTTCATTATCACCATGTGCAGGTTATTCTGAACAATGTCAGTAATGAAGTGCTTCTCCCCAATAAAGATACTTTTTTAGTGTAAGTTCTGAATAATTATTGCCGTTAATGTCCAGGTTTAATAACATAGGTGAGCTTACAATTAGTATGAATGAATTGTTCATGCCATTGTACTCTATATAGAAGTCACTCAGGGAACTCCCAGTTATTGAATTAGCCTCTGCAGTGGACTAATGGTGGCTCCTCGTTCTGTAATTCTCAGCACCTGTGTGAGATAAATGGTCTCTGAGGATGTCATTAAGTTCCTTGACATGAGATCACCCTGGATTATTGAGCAAAGGGGCCCCAAATCCAATGCAAATACTCTTATAAAAGACACATTGGAGAGACACACAGAAAACAGGAGAGGCCATTTGAAGACAGAGGCAGAGATCAGAGTGAGGCAGCCACAAGCACAGGGATGCTGGTGTCCACCAGAAGCTGGCAGACACAGGGGGAAAATCTCCCCGAGGGTCTGTGGGGGGAGGGTGGCCCTGCCGACAGCTTGATTTTGGATTATTCTATGGTTTTCAAGCACCAAGTAAGTTGATGCAGCAACCCTAGGAAACTAATAGAGCCCCCAACCCACATGATCAACTATAAGCAAATTCATTTGTAGAGTAACTTTGTGAAGGTTCAGTCTCTCCATCTCCCTTTTACAGCTGCCAGTGGCTCCATACACTGCATTGAAGCACAATATTCAAGATAAACAATAATAACACAATGATTATAAAAATGACAACATGAACTTGAATTATTTCACTTTCTGTTATAATGTGTGACTAATGAAATTTTTATTTGTGCTTAAATGTTAAAAGAGTTAAATAGAGCGTGAACTGTGAAATATGTTTTTGTTAGCTGAGTATATATTTTAGTTCATGCATGAAATATTTTATTGAATTGAAATAATATCTTTAACAAAAATTTTCATTGTCTTATTGTAATTATTATTAAATCATAATAGTTTTATCACAACAATACAGCATTATTTATTTTAAATTTCCTCCCAAGAAACATTAGTATAATTAGAAAGTATGAATTCAATACTTTAGTATTGTTATATTTATTATTTATTTATTTTTTACTAGTATGATTATATATACAAGGTTTAGTAAAAGACAATTTCCACTGCATTCCTTTTCTGACCATTATTGTTATTACTCATATGTAATATGACTGTATTATTCATGATCACGACTGACAATGAGTTTGATGCATAACAGAGGAGTTTACACACAAGGTCTCGGCCACAGCTATGCTGTGTGGGTAGGCATGTCCACTGCTGGCCTGTCCTGTGGTCAGAGCCCACAGGTAGGTCAGGACCCTAAAGTAGAATGGTAATTGCTCCACTTGGCAGAGGAGGTTTAGTGTCATAGAGAGTCTCTTGTCCCAGCATGTTTTGGAACCAGAAGAAGGATTTCTACATGCCCCATAAGGGAAGTGATGTAGCTAAGAAAGTCACAAGACCGATAGATGGCTCAATAGTGGCTTTCCTGAGTCAGTCTGAAGACAACGTAAACCGATGCTGGCCTTAGTGGCTGCCGTCCAGAGCAACTCCTCTTTACTGTTCACCACTGACTTCTTTGTAAGCCTTCTCAAGTTCCGTGGGGAAAGGAGTAGGACGGGGCACCCAACTGACTGAGGATATAGTTCTATCCCCTTTACATAATGAAAGCTACAAATAGAAATTTAGTTAAATTGAAAAAAAAATTTTTCTTCTCACCCTCACTGTGGACTAGAATTCATATCTGTAATATAGGTTTTCCAGAGAATAAACTAAGATTTAGGATATGTGACTTGTCTAAGTTCTCACAAGCAATTACAGAGAGAACTGACATTCTTACCCAGGTCTCTCTCATCCCAAGAACCTTACCCTCTCTATCAAGTTAGGCTATTGTTCCAGGAGCTACTGAGACTTCTGATCCATGGAGAGGGATCAGCTGGGTGTGACAAAGTGTTGGCCCCTAAGTTTTAGAATTATTTCCTCCTAAATTTTTGGTTACTTTTTCCCTTGGTTTACTTTGTAGGAGGAGGGTGGCTCAGTGGCAAGCTGGATTCACACAAACGATTTGTAATCACAGCTTAACCCCTCATCTCCAGTGACCTTGGGGAACTTTCTCTATTTCTCACTATCTTTTATTCTTAGCTCTTCTACGAGGAGAGAAGTAACTCACAGAGAAATCCAGAAATTAAAAATTGTAAATATAAGGCATCATAAACCAGAACTGTTTTATATAATCTCTGTGAAGACATAACATTCCAGAATTGTTGAAAATGCCACTATCATACCTCATACAGCCTCTCATAACTAGTATTTGAAAAGTTGTCTAATAAATGAGGACTACTGTTTTTATTTATCTATTGATTACTTGTTTATTTTTGTTGACAATGCTCAGTGTCCAGGCCTGCCTGGAGGATGTAGAAAAAGGTTCAAACTACACAGGGTATTAATTCCCTTAACATTCTCTTTCTGTTATAACTCGCTGATCCTCTCAGCATGAAATTGATTAAGAAATTTACATCACTTAATTCTTCTCATAATCACCTAGCACAAAACTTGCAAGGAAGAATTTTTTTTTTAATGGGTAATGAGCCAAGTGAGGCATGGAGGGTGGGGTGGAGATAGAATTGGCTACTGAAATGCACGTTTCTCCCTTCTTATGAAATGCCCGGATAAGCAGTATTCCCTGCTGAGCTTCACAGATCCGAATTCTGGAAGTCTGGTGAAGTGGTCTACAGAATATAAGGGGAAGACAGGTTGTAGAAAAAGGGAAAATAAACAAAACTAAAATAAGTCATGCTAGCTGTTTCTGGAAGGAACGAGTGGAAAGGGAGTAAAGAGTGTATGTGGGGAAAGGCGAAGTATTAAAAAGTGGTCCTTTAAAATATTTCTGCAGGAAACTATAGGAGAAAGGAAGATGCTAGCGAACAGCTCTCTCTCCAAGAACCTTCCTACCTCCAGAGATAGTTTCTGAGAAGTAAAAAAAACCCAAAAAACCATGGGGTTTTAGAGACATATAGACCTGGGGCTGAATCTCTTCTAGTTAATATAAGTGTGATTTTGGCTAGCTCCCTCTCTGAATCCTCAGTGTCTCCTCATCCATTGTCAGGTATGTTATTTCTTCACTTACTGATAATTTAGGGGTTAACTTTCTACAGTTACTATTTTTTGCCTTTGAGCATTGTATTAAATTTGCTTGGCATTCATGTTCCTATGTTTATCTGTTCTGGTTGCTGTGTTCGTTGAGGGTCATGGCGACATTTTAAATCTGTGCTCAATGTCCTCACTACTCCACTTTTGCTCTAAACTGAAATTAGTTCCTTGATGACTTTCAAGGTGGGAAGCTAATGGATTTTTTTGTTGTTGTTTGCTTAGAATATGTGTCTAGAGGAGACAGTACTTCTCTTAGACCTTGACAAGAGGGCCCTGAGTGTTGCATCCTGCTCTTTAATGGGTCTGTTCTGACTCTCCTCTAGTCTTACCCTTTCCTACTAGGCAGTAATTACGTGGGGCTCCAGAAATGTGCCCATGTTTAGCTCATGCCCTCTTATAGATCATGCTGTGGATATCAGAACATAAGAACTCCTGCTTTTCTTGACCCTGCCAATGAACATACACTTTGCACTTGTACATCTAATTTGTACTTGAGCCTCCAAGGCTGGATCTGTCCTCGAGGGTGGACTTTGCTACAAATATGCTGACCTCTAGGCCTCAATGAAGGTCTTTGGGGGAGGGGCCTGTGGGTAGAGCTTGAGACTGCAGGCTGTGAGGTCCCCCAAACGTCATAGGGAAAGGTATAAATAAGAAGGTTGCTGAGCTACGCTGAACCTCCTATGCAGCCACTTCCTGGCACAGAACTCTGAAGGGTCTGAAACTCTAAATTCAAATCTGATCTTCTAGGCCATTGTGAAGGTCAGAATTAGAACATTTTTATAACAGTGAGCTTGATTTATATCTCTTAACTATTTAGACATATGGCAAATCAGTCTCCATTTGTACTCTTGCCAAAGTCAGGAATGTGCCTAGAGAAATCCATCTCGACCATCCTCCTTTTAGTGACAAATGTAGGAAGCTGCTTTATCCAGCACAGGTGTTAATTTCCAAACCACTCTGATATTCTTTTTGGAGGGTCTTTCCTCATTTCAAAGAGATGGTTCTCCTGTGTTTGGATTGCATGTATTTACTTTGGGCCTTATCTTTAGATTGGCTTTTATCTTTATCAAGAAACATTCAGCAACACTTTGAAAGATAACCCATGAAACATCATGGTCCTTTCCTGTCAAAGTGCTGTAGCCAGCAGGGTGGCAATGAAGTAAAGAAATGTCACTGAGAGAAAGAGCCACAGGGCATCTCCACATAACCTCCAGGTCAACAAGATATAGTATCATTGAAGTTCTTTCACAAAATTGCTCGTGTGTTCCCCAGCTTTCATCTAGCCTTGCAATTTTTATGTGACATTCACATAGTAAATGTTTATGAAATTTAATTTAATCATTGTAATACAGAGAAGTTACCCAAGGAAATATTGTGTTATCCTCACGACCACATCAGCCTGGAAAGTATGAGTCAGATGTTAAACGTGTTGAATATTCTCCTCATAAAGCTTCATTTATGATCATTAATGCCAAAGGAAGAAATCTTACTAAATACTGAAGAACGTAATTTTAAAAACACGTGTTAACATTTGGATTTATCACGCTTTACTGTTAAACCCCTCACTCCTTATTCTTTCTTGCTGTCTGCAATTAGGACATTTCTGTTATCCTCTAGGATTCTTGACACATTATCTGGGCAAATTTTCAATACCATTCACTGTTCATTTAAAAGTAAATTCTTTCTAGAAAGAGAACTATAAGATAGGACACATTTTCTATGTATTCTTTTAGTAGGTTTATTATTCTCAAGCATTTATACAAATGGGCTTCAAAGTATTATTTCTTATCATGTTGCATTTCCTAAAATGGAGAATTATTTTTAAATTTTCTGTCTCATCACCTAATTTAAGATTACCAGTCTCTCAAATTAAAAGTCTGTTAAATTTTGTATTTCTGCCCAGTGCTCTCTTCTTATCTTAACACTGCCCTCAGTGCAAAGACTTAATCCATAACCTTTGGCTACTGATGTTCTTTGTAGAGTCCTTTTGGGCTGAAGGAGCTCGGCTGCCAACAAAACGTCAGAAAAGAGAGGAAAAGTTGCTCTGAGGGAGGTGGTCTTTCTCCAGGAAGTGTATATTACGACTTGATACTCCATTGTTCATTTTTATGTGTATAAATTGCCCTAATAGTCACAACATCCCTATTTTATATGATAGATATCATAATTATCAATTTAAAGAAAAGAAAAATAGTCTCATAGAGGTAAGTAAGATGACTTTCACAGAGTAACACAGCTGGTGAGAGAATTGGGGTTAGAAATCCCAGAAATGCCTACTCCTGAAACTCGGACCTTTCTAGCTTCCACACACCTTGGGTTCTCCGCTTATATGTCTTCATCGATCTCCAGGTCTAAGATAGATCTACACTCTTACCACGTATTCATTATTTGTGCCGCTACAAGCAAATCTAGGGTTCTCTTTCCAGCTACCTGTTACCCAATTATCACATTTTGATCATTGCCACAGGGTCACTTTGTCAACTTTCTGTTTGATTTAATGTACGTAATCTTTGTACTTGTACATCTAATTTGTACTTGAGTTAAAGCAGATGCTCAGGAATGTTAGTGAAAAGTTAAAAAAATTATCTTGTGGAAAGCTCTGGGATAATTGAAGTATATTGACTTATTTATATATAAGCTGCAAACATATGGGGTATTTGTTGAAATAAAGTCATATTTCTGGGATGTCACTTCATGGAAAATGGTTGTATACTTTACACATATACAATATCAATGATAGTACTGCCAGATGTTAAAATTAGAGTGCAGATTTTTAAAAAATGAATAAAGGTAGATTTTTAAAAAAATTTTATTGTTATTCAATTACTGTTATATGCCTATAAATGTAGATTTTAAAATTTGGGAATAAATTCTGCCCTCTGATTATCAGTTAATGTTTCTTATTATATACATTTGAAGCATGGAGAATATATGCAGCAAGTAAGTGAAGAAATATTTCCTTTATTCACTTGTTTTACAAATACATCTGCCCAGAAAATCTCTCCTGTGACGAGTTAAGAAGTACAGAAGAATTAAAGATCTAGCTGTCACCACAGCCTCATAATTCATCTTCATGACTCCAGATACTGACTCCTATAATTCATTCTCCACGTGATTTCCAGAGTGTGCTTTGAAATCCCAAGTCTGATGATGTTTCTCCCACGTTAAAACCCTTCACTGGCTTTGCATTGTATCTATCACACAAAGTCTTTAATTTGGCACACAGTGATCTTCATCATCTAACTTCCCTGTATCTCTTCAACTTCACTTCATTCCTCCCCTCATCATGCTATATCCTCCATCTTTCTTGATAAACTACTTATAATTTATAGTCAACAGGACCTCTCTTGCTGGTGGCTATTCCCCTTAGCCTGGGTATAAGAGAGAACTAGCTGGCCAACAATATCTATTCTGCTCTCCTTATTGGACACATTGCTGCTTAGCTAGATAGTATTTCCCACTGTCTTTGCAACAAGGTGAAGTCACATGGCCTTGTTCTTGCTCATGAAAGGCAATTAGAAGTAATTATGTGTTCCTTCCAGGCCTGAGTCTGAATATATTGGGTAGGTCTCTTTCACATTCTCTTCACATTTTCTACTGGCTGGAACCCAGATATTTTGTAACCAACTTTGACAATGGTGTCAGACAACAGCTCTATGCCTTAGAAAGTTGAGAAGCGAAGACTTGAAAAAAATCTCAAGTCCATAGCTGACAATGAAAACAAGAGCTGTGTGGCTGGCCCAGGCATTCACATTTGGATGGTATGAAAGAGAGGAAAAGCTTCCCTGTTTTTTAAGTTATTGTACTGTTGGGCCTCTTTGTTAGAGCATTGCAGACTTTGCTTAGTGAAGAAACAATCTTCCTTTTACTTGTTCTGTGCTTTGCTTAGGCAATTCTTACTTATCTTTCGTATCCAAGTTTAGATATTTTGCTTGATTGACCTCTTACACCAAGTTTAGGGACCTCAATTATATTCTTTTAATGGTATCTGATTCTTTAAGATTTTATTTATTTTTAGAGAGAAAGGAAGGGAGGGAGGAAGAGTGGGAGAAAAACATCAATGTGTGGTTGCTTCTCATATGCCTCCAAATGGAGAACCAGCCCACAACCCAGGCATGGGCCCTGACTCGAAATCAAACCTGTGACCCTTTGGTTCGCAGGCTGGCACTCAATCCACTAAGCTACACCAGCCAGGGCTGGTTCTTTAAAATATTGATTTATTGAACATATGCTATATATGAGGGACAATTTAAAATAGCTACATGTATTTTTTATTTAATATAATAATCTCACTAAGTAGGTGTTAATATAATTTTATTTTTATAGATGAGAAAATGGAGTTACAGAAAGTTTAAGTATGTCTGTATTTTTCAAAAAATACCTGCAGCCATGTTTCTTATCTTATGTATTCTCTTATAATGTGACTTCAGTACTTCTGAGAGATTCAGTATTTCAGGGTACTCCTGCCCCTGAATCTGGGTGGATTTGTGACTACAGAATCAAAGATCCTCTCTGAATTCCAAGGCTAGATTGGGAGGGGTATCAATGACTCTCAACTGGTTCTCCTGGGAGGCTCACTCTTGAACCCTCAGGAACCATATAAAAGACCTGAGGCTGCCATGCTGGAAGAAAGCCCAGGTAACAAGGTTGGGCCAGTGTTCTGGCCAACAGCCAGCCAAATTCTCAGCCAGCATCTGTTGCTAGACATGTGAATAAAGTCGCCTCCTGATGACTCCAGCCCTGAGCAATCCTCACCTCGAGCTTGCTTCTGAGGCTTCCTAGATGAAACTCCAAGCATATGGAGTAAAAATAAGTTATTATGCACTTTCTAAATCCATGACCACAGAATCAGTGAGTGTAATAAAATGATTGTTTTAAGCTGTTTTGGTGTAACTGGAGCATTGCCCAAAGTTAAAAAATTTAGTGAGTAGATGATCTCATTCCTTGTGCTTAGTTTCCTGTATAGAAACTGCCTGTGTATTTGTTTGCACCCCCAGGCAATTTATAAACTATACTAGGGCAGGGATCTTTTTTCTTATATAAGACAGCAAGGATTTTTCACCTGTTTTGTTCATTTCTATACCCCACAGTATAGCAGAGTGGCTGATACATACATAGTAGGCACTCAGAAATGTGTGCCTATTATTTATTTGATGAACAAATAAATGATAGGGTCTATGATTGGAAGTAGTAAGAGTCCTGACTTTATCTTAAAGAATTCCAAAGGCACCTAGTATTAGCTAATGTTTGTTAAACATCTACCAGTTACTGGACACTGTGCTTTACAAATATTTAATCCTTTCACCTTCACAATGGACATGTTATTAAAAGACCCATTTTACAGAGAAGGAAATGGAGATTGTAGATTAATAAATGGCATACTTAAGGCCATTAGTTATAGAGGGAAAGAATTTAGATCTGAATTCTGACTCCAGCATGTGCTGAATACTCTTCACGGGCCTCTTTCTTCCCTCTAGCCTTCTCCATTGTGCACTACCATCTGGAAGGCTGTGCTCTATGGACTGTATCGACTAGGCTCTCTTTCTGTCTGGCTCCTGACCCCAAAAGACGGTACCACCAGGAGTGAGAGGGGTGGAAAAAGAGAGAAGTTTGTGGTAGTCATGTACCTATGTGCCTCTGCCAAGCCGTGGGTTGTCAATGACTGCATTTCTCTTATTAAAAGCTACGACTTCTGGAGGAAATTCTTCTCCTTAGCTGATTTCTCTCCAAGTTCACTTAACAAATCCCCTTCTTGACCTGAGGCTTAGGAATGGTAGTAGATTCCTGCTCTTGCTAGCGTCGGATTTCTCTCAATCCTTCTAACACATCTATAAACATTACTTCATTAAGCTCTCTTTACCCATTCCTTTCTGTGTGCCCTCTGCAGATCTTCCCTAACACATATGGGGAGGGCCAGGGCAAATGGAGACACACATATCATATATGTCAATATATGAGACACCTGCTCTCTACCACATATCAAATATTTATGAGATTTAAATCGTTTTACCAAACTTCTTAAAGGATGTTCCACTTTTCTACCTTGACAAATGTTTTATTACAAATGACCTGAAAGACCAGGCAGGGTTAAATATAAGATGACTGGACTTCTTAGAGTTCCATGCTGGAAAGAGGAGGTGTGTTGCTTGTCTCTCTCTTCTCTTCCATATGGACACCATCTTGCAATTTGAGGGGCCTCATGCACATATGTGTAGACACCTCATCCCATATATTTAAGATCCATCTACAGGCAACAGCCATCTCTTGGCCACCTATTGAGCTAATGGGTTTGCATACTGGTGATGTAGTTTGCCTTTGGCAAGCTGAATTTGCTAAGGGGGCTCTAACAGAACTTCCAAGTAGGTACAGACCATTTGGGCAGGAAATACTAAGGGTACCAGGTACCTAAAACATGATCTAGAAAAAGGGACATGGCTCCCGGAGGGCACAATTCCTTAGACCATAGACTTTTTGTCCTATGGGGAAGGACATGGCAGGAAGAGAAGTAGAGCAGGGTCCTCTAAAATATGGGACCTCCATGGCAGTCTGTGGCAGAATATCTCACCTCTTTCCTTTCAGGACCCTGGCTAATGTATCACCTCTCACTCAGGAGGGTTTCTTAGCTCAAGAATGTAATGAATAATGAATATTTATTACTGAAAGCAGTGATTGATGTGATAGCCAGATCTTCTAGGAAGAAATCTTAGTTTACTTTAAGATTTAAAAATCTTTGGTATAGATCAGTGATTTTCAACTGCTGTGCCTCAAGAATTTTTAAAACATTCAATAACTGTCTATTTACTTAGAGACACTGCTCTCTTTTCCCTTAGATCGTCAAATAAAAAAATGAAAACAGCCAACGCATCAATAGCCCCTCTGGTGTGAATGCCCTGACTTGAACCATAAATGTATAGATCAATCGTATAATAAAGTTGCTTCTTATAGGTCACGTTCATAATAAGGTTGCATCTTATTGGTTAGTTCTTGGTTCCAGAAATCCTTATATACAAATATAGGCACCTGGTTATTTAAAAAGTCATGTGAGAGCAAAAAGCATAAGTAACTACTATTATTTTTTTGTAAAATCAAAATTATACCTATTTTTCACCAGATCAGCAAAAAAATATATATCTCTGTGTGTGCCACAGAATTTTAGTAATTAATTTATGTTTGCCATGGGATAAAAAATGATTGAAAATCTCTGGGATAGACAAAGAAAATTTTTTCTTTGCGTTGGGAAGTTTAGTTAAAACTATCACCATAAATGCCCTAGATAATGCACCATTGCTGCAAAAGTAATTTTACGCCCGACAGATAATTCTAGTCTGTTTCGAATGAGTAGGCCTCCCTGAGATAGAAAAGCTCTGTCAGAAACATGGCCAGAACTCCCGGTGACAAAGAGAGAACACCTACTCAGCTTGATGGAAACTCTCTGATTTCAGAGAAACCAAAACTAAAGCAAAACAAGGTTTTAAAACACATGTACAACTATTCCTAAGATACAGAGTTTGAAATACTGTGTTTTATACTCATTATTAATAATTCTGAGTCTTGGCTGGTAAAGTCTTCTCTGTCTAAAGAGTTTGGTCTATATATCCAGTTAGACTTCCCATCTCTTTCTGGTGGAAATGATACAACCAGCAGTTACTCTTAAGATTAGCAATCAGTACTTTCGACAACCTGGGAGACAGGCCATCTATCAAGACCGCTTTCAGATGGAGAGTTCTCACCTATGTAATCACTCTAACTCATGGTAGCTGACCAAATATTAACAGGCTAAGTTGATCAAAGTGGCAAATAGCTATGCTGAGCTCACTTCATAGTTGAGCATCCCCCTTACAAAAGCCATAGAGGGGGTGGAAAGAGTGAGCAACCAGCAGTTACCTTTGATTGAACCCTGTCCAGCCATCAGGCTGCAGGTTTCTGGGAACATGAATGATTTAAATGGCAATGCTTTATTGTATAGATTTTAATTTTTTAAAAATTGATTATATAAGTTTCTTTTCCTGTAGAGAGAGCAGTTTAGCTCCAAATTCTTAGAATAACAGAATCACTGATCTAGGGAAAACATAGAGATCAGGGCTACTCGACATGTAGTCTATGACTATTGGCCCACGGTGACCTAAGCGTAGTTTTATTTTTCACAAAAGATAGAGAAAAGTCAGTTAGTCTGTCACCATAAAGAGGCTGAGGAAATAGGCATATACATATGATTCATTTAATCATTTATTCTTGATATCAAAAAATATATTGAACACCCATGATGTGACAGTTACACTAGAAATTGGAGCTAGATTGATGAGCAGAGCCAGCTATAATTAAGCCCTCAATGAATCTCAGAGTCTAATTGAAGGGATAGATATTAATCACATTTTTTACAGAGATACAAAATCTTAATTCTGGAAAGGAGACAATCTGGGGATGTATATGGGTAAACTAGGTAAAAATAAAAGAGAGAAAAGAAAAATGAAAGAACATTCTAGACAAGAATAAATATTAACTCAGAATGTGACTTTACTTGAAAGTAAGGCTTTACAGAGGTAATCCATTTCAACTGAGGTCGTTATTGTGGTGTCATATTGTATTATGAAAGAGGGAAATTTGAACACAGACTCGGGCATATACAGAGGTAATGTAATATGAAGACACAAGGAGAGGACAACCACACGAATGGAGTGAAGCATCTAAAGACAAGAAATGCCAAGGATGATCAGAAACACCAAATCGAGGAAGATTTGAACATCGAGGAAGGCTTCTTCCCCAGAGCCATCAGAGAGATCATGGCCCTACCATCACCAGATACCAGACTTCTATCCTCCAGAACGATGAGCAAAACATTTCTGTGGTTTTAGGCTACCCAGTTTTTGATCGTTTGTTACAGCAGCCTTAGGGAATTATACAGGTGCTCTTGCAGAAGACCAGGTCAAAGGTGAAGCTAGTTTTGACCAGAATGAAAATAACAATGGAGTGGAGAATTGGTTTTTAATTTCCAGAATTCTCATAGAAAGTTAAAATGGACAAGTATGGATGACTACATGTGATATGGAGTGTTGGGAACCATTCTGCCTGGTTTCAGAAACTAACCCCTCGTGGCTAAGGCTGAATAAAAAGACCTTGGGACCAGAAGCCACTTAGAAGACAAAGCTTATCTTCCTGGTAGGGGCACCGCCTCTTCCCCCTTTCACGTCACCCTGCTTGGCCCCAGGCAGATGACTAGTTAGCCAATGACGAGTAAGATTCCTCAAAGGAGGAATGGGCCCTCAGGGAAGGACTTGGGGGGTATAAAAAAAGGGGGTGATAGACCCTCACCCCTCGGCTTTGACATAGCCTGAGTCCTCATTCTGTCTGCAAGAAGTCTCCTAATCTCTTGGCTGCCTTACTTCCCCTCCCTGATTTAACCTTGAAACTAGGCCTTAAGCCTGAAACAATGCCAGAGATGGGTGCAGCCCTGTGCGGGAAAGGGCAGGTTCCCTAGGGCATCAGGCCTAAGAAAGAATGCATAAAATCCTATGAAACCTACTTTGCTAATACCCTCAATTTAAATGATAAGGGTCCAAGCATGAAATGAGTTTGTTCCCCAAAGTTTTATGGCCCTTTAACTATCTGACCCTGACTCAGAATAAGTCCTCAGAGTTCTTTGAATGTTATCTACTATTTGATCATTTCTGCCTGACAATGATTGATGAGCTTTACTATACGCCCTGTATTCCTATGCAAATTAAACCCAGTAAAAGCCTGTCCGGGCAAGGGACAGGGCCCAGGGATGGCCCTCTCTGTCACTGAGAGGGCTTCCTTGTCATCCCTTTTCCTCTACAGCATTTCTGTAGTCCATGTGAATTTGTCTTGTCTCATCCATAACGCCGTGGACACTGCAGGCTGGTGTCCGCATCTATGAAGGGCAAGAGAAGAAGGCATCAGTGAAGACACCTAGGGTTCTTGCTTGCTCAACCAGGTGAAAGGCTGTGCCATTCACTGACACTGGAAATATTGGAATGGTACCAGGTTTGTGGAGGCAGGTCACTTGCCTATATTTAGTTGGTGGTCTTTTTATGAAATCCAAGAGGTAGTGGGATATAAGGTCTGAAGCTGAAATGAAAAGTATGGGCAAGACATAGCAGTTAAAAAATGATCGATATAGAAATATATACTGGAGGAAGGAAATATAGAGAGGGAAAGGGAAAAGAGCTTAGAACTGAGCCCTTGAGGAATACAAACTATTAATAGTTGTGTGTAAAAGAATATATTTGTCATCCAGACTCAGCAAAATTTTAAGGAATAAGCTTGATTATATGATACACGCTGATATTTCCAACTTCAACCACATATACAAATACATACATGTATGAATTTAGGGGTAATCTATTTCTTTTTTTTTAATTGTTGTTCAAGTAGAGTTGTCTCCATTTTCCCACCACCACTTTCCACTCTCAATCCTTCCCTCCTTTGGCTTTGTCCAGAGGTCCTTTATACATGTTCCTTGGTGACCCTTCTATTTCTATGGAGGTGAAAGGTTGAAGATATTGTCACTACTTCAGAAAGGTGTGTGGAAGTAAACAAAGAGCATCCAAATGAAAAAAGCAAAGACTATTAAGAGCTTGCTATAGCAAGAGATCAGATACTGCCGCTTGTGTTTTGGCAGAGTCTCAAGGCAGTGGTCAGAGTTCATTCTTGTCTATTGCTAACGTATGAGCTCTTTTCTAATGTGCTATATTGCCTTTATACTCTTTTGGGGCTATCACAATAGCAGAGGCAGGAATTCAGTCCTGTATTATGTCAAGTAGGAGTTAGGTGGAGAGTCATCTGATACAGGTATTTTACTTGTTTGTACCAGCACTGGGACTTTTTAGGCCAGTCTAGTTTAATCACACACAAGCTCTCCTGTAAAGATCAGATTTCGATGGCAGATGCTGTTTGATGTTATGACATAAGACCACTCCTCGCTCTTTGTCCATCTTAAGATGTACTTGTGTGAACTCTCTATAGTATGGACAACTTTATCATCTAAATTTTATTTTGGCTTGTAATGATTGGCTCTGGCAATTCTACGTAGGAAGAACAGAATGATATCATTAAAGTCACAGGGCGTGTAGGAGGGGATAGGGATTAGAGGTGCTCTCTAGAATCTGCACTTGCACAATGTACACTGTTTCAGAATGAAAGTAATTTTAGAGTTTTGTAAATGCACACTTTGCACAAGATTTCAAAAATACTAATCGTCCACCTCAAAGATGATTATCATTAACCTCTCATGGTAGCTCACAATGGAGAAGGCTGATGAATTCACAGTTATGAATTGTCACCAACACTGACCCTGTCTTTTGACTCCCAACATCCCCTCTTCTCAGAGATGATTACCCATAGCCCGCCTGCAATAACTCGGAATTTAACATGCCATATTTTCCCATGTATAATGCGCACTTTTTTTGTCCAAATTTTTGAGGGAAAAATAAAGATGCACGTTATACACAGGGTAGCACTAATTCCATATCTACCTTCTGTGATGCACAAATATTGTAAATTTGTTACTGGCACATAAAATTTTTTACACCTTGTATGTGTTCTTATGTTTTATAATTATTTGTTACATAAAATTTCTTGTACCATAATATGTTAAAAAATAAATGCTAAAATTCCTTTATAATACAAAAAAATCTCAATATAAATAAATAAAATATTGAATTAAAAATTATAATTAAATATTTTTTCCCTGAATGTTTGGGCCTAAAATATGGATGTTCATTATACATGGGAACACATTATACACAGCAAAATATGGTAATCCTGGGCCAGGTCTCTTATCAATAAAAATACATTTTATTAACATAAAGTGATATAAGCCTCAGCAACTGAAAACGCACTATATAGGAGGCACTAGTACACTGAAAAAAATTATTAAGACTATTTGCTTAGGAAAAAATATTAATAAATTTATGAATTCTGCACTTGTATTGAAATATCTATATCTAAAAATATTATTTGTTAATAGTACTTTCTACTGTCCCTACTAAGGCAGACTTTGCTGAACTGTGATCTTTGGTATGGAATGTAACATTTGTGGAGGTGCAAATACACTTTCATTTGCTGGTGGCCCATTGGTGACAGAAGTGCCAACACATCACCCATTCCTAGCTTCATTATATGCTCAGGTGTGAACAGAAAACCATCCTTGGCCACATTAAAACCATGTTCTATAACTACTTTTTTTGCTATTATTAACTAAATGTCAAAAGTACTTTGAAATTATATCAAGATGCATTGGTCAAATAAATCTTATATTTTAAAAAAAAGTGAATTAAAATGTAAAGCTCTGCCAATATGTCTGTCCTCACTTGAAGAATAGGATGAAGTCAATGGGCAGATAGGTGGATGGAAGATGATACGTGGAGAGAACCAGATGGGTAGGTAGGTAGGAAGGTAGGTAGATAGACAGACAGGCAAATATATTCAAGCTTAAATAAAGCAATTTTCCATAATTTTTTACATTTGATGTCTTTATAAAACCTCTAAAAGTATTAATTTCTCATTTCAAAAGTAAAGAAACAGCAGTTCAAATTATTTAATCATATTATCCAATTCATAGAACTGAAGTGTTACCTCCAGAAATCAAGCCCATTTCTTCTCTCAAACTATTGACCCTCCTGTCCACCCTAATACTAGATACTGTGTCAGGATGGGAAGAGACAAACTTGACGATGGGACCAGTGAGACAAGGTGTCAACGTACAAGGCAAGGTAGGAAAAGGTGAAAGATATCAGGACTATGATTTCACAACCCTGACAGGAGACACTGACATATGGGGAAAGTACATCTAAGTAGCATCAAATTTTCTAGAAAAATCAAGGATGAACGCTTATCTGTAATAATACTTAAAATATGAAATGTATATTATATGACAACAAAATACAATGTATTCCAATATGTCACATTACATTGTGCCATGCATGTTATGGTATTGCAATCCAGCTCTATAGATCCACTGCGTATGATACGTTCGCTTCCTTCCTTCCACTTTGCCTTCCACCCACCCCTAAAATTGCTTCTCCTAAGAACCAGTTCCCTTTAGTGAGGATTTATGATTATTGCTCTGAAGTGGTCCAGAGGGGAGCCCTGCAAGCTCATTTTCCTCGACACATCGAATATGTACACACCACAAAATCTGCTACCTAGTGAGTTAAAACCCCATAATTGCAATAGTGAAAGGAAAATTACTCAAGCAGATTTGGTTAGCCACAGTAACAAGACTTATAACCTTTATGAAGGCCTTTGGGCCCTAATTACTCAGCAGCTGCTGCCAGGGCTAAAACATACCCTGGTCTACAGTAGTTAATTTGCATCTCCCTTCCCCTTAAGCAGGCTGTCTAGTTTTGTTGTTGTACTTGACCTATTTTTGAAGCCCTGAGCCCCTGTAAATAGCAAAAGTCCCACTCTTATTCTCTGACTTGAAGAAGAAAGATTTTGCTTAATAAGTTTTAACAAATCCAAGGGCCTTTAAGAAATAAAATTAAAGGATTATGTAGAAGAATAAGCTCTGGCAACTTTCTGGCTGAGTAGTAGATACATATATGTCAACAAGCAATTCTTGCACGTGCCAGGTATTTAGGGGACTCTAAGAAAGTCACTGCCACCTGTGAGAGGAGCTTCTACGATAAATTCAAAGACGATTATCCAAACATTTTGGTTCCAATCATGACCATCTGTTAGTTATTTCTTATCATGGGAATGTCAGAGCTGGGAGTCGTTCTCTGCCTTTTGTTGCCACCTTGATTAGGCATCAGAGAATGGAGATTCTCATTGAGCTCTTCTGTAACCATTTCTTTTTATTTTCTTGTGGGGGGTGCAGTGTGATTCGTAGGCTAGATCATTATTCAAATCATTACACAGATGTTTTTGTGAATGATATAAACTCCTGCCCAAGGTTAAAAACATTAACTTCCATTGTCACTAAAACAATGATCTGTATATTTTGAACCACAGACAAATATCCGTAGTCAGGAGACAGACAATTGGAGTACAAGTATAGCACTTTTCTGCCTTCTCAGATGTTTTCTCAATAGCACCACTTCCTTTTTTTAATTGACCAGGGAAACGAAGGGGAACAAATGAAAGCTTGCTTGATGTTTTTGTTTCCTTTCGGGGAAGATTCTGCAGCGAGTATGCTTGGGGACACATTTGCTGCAATGTAGTTGAGTGTGGACACACACACGCACACACACAGATTATATTACTCTTTTTTACATCTATTTATGTGGCCGGGGACAAAATTAAAACGTGGGGCTTATTGTCAAAAAAGTTATTAGGAATTTTAAGATGGTGCAAGAGAGCGTGAAACCCCAGCTCTGTGTGACCACACTGGCCTCATGCCCAGAGGGCCAGCTTTGCTGGTTGGGTTCTCAGTACAGAGCAGTCAGACTGGACCAGGTCAAACCCTATCCCTTCTTCCGCTTGTTGAGATAAATGATAGAAAGTTAAACAAAAGTGAGATCCGTCATTAGCAATCCAGCTCATTACTAATGGTAAATGAATGCACTTGGAGATAGGAAAAAAAGTAAAAAACAAAACAAAACTTTTCTAATTTTCAGTGAGCATCTTTTTGTTTGGTAACTGTGTGCTGAATGCAAGAAGAGGGGAAACAAAGCTGGTGCCGCCTTGTCAGTGGTTTCATTATTTTCCCATCTACACTTGTTTTTGAAGCTTATCAGAACAAAGTACTGTGGGCGACCCAGCTGTCACTGTTCTCCTTGTGGCTCGGAGTGTTGCAGGCCTGATTCCCATTGTAATGCAATTAATCTTTTGCTTTGCACTAATGGATGAACAAGCATATTTACCACAGCATAAAATCCTAATTATTTTTTGAACAGATGCATAAAAGGAATGTAAATTAATAGCAAGTGACAATTGTGATAAATGTGTCCTATATCTTTAAATGTCAGGGTTCCTGTGGTGTAGACTGAGCCTTTTCTTGGATACAAAAGCTGTCCCACTTGCATTTACCTATGTGAGCAGGCACAGACATCATGCTGAAAATCTATTCTTAGAGGGTGGCTTGTGCGTTTAGACCACACCGAGTAGAAATTATAGCACATATGTTGGTGGGGTTGTCCATAAGAGAGTGACATTCATCATGAGCTCTTGCTATTATTACTGCTTTAAAAATTACTTTTTATTATTCCTTGTCATAACCTAATTTCTGTAACAATAGCAATAAATATTAATTCTTTTTTCTATATAAAGCAGTGCCCTATTTTCACAAAAATTCTCATTAAAAACCTTCACAATGGCACAATATGGAGAAATTTGACAAAAATAATTTGAGCAAAAGAAGCCAAGTAAAAAATAGCACCTAATGTATGATTCCATTTATATAAAGTTCAATTACAGTAAAAACTAATATCCTGTAAGAGATTAATAAAATGGTTTTTTCTTGGACCGAGGAATGCTTGGGAAGGTGGCTTCTGGGGTCCTGGTAGTGGCCGATGTCTTGATCTGGATGCCGGCCACACGGATGGTTTCAGTTTGTGAGCATCGAGTTACACAATTGAATAGGTGCACTTCTTCCTGTGAATGTTGTACTTCAATAACAACTTCAAAGAAAACCCTTTGCGTGCTGTATCAATGGTATTGATTTTAAAACTGAGATGCAAAGTGGTTAAGCAACAGACCAAGATGAAAAAGATAATAGCAGGTAGAACAATGCTTTGAGTCAATGTCTCCTTCGATTTCAGGGTGTGTGGGTTACACTGTAAAACTGACCTCTGAGCTTTTCCGTCTCCGTCTTCAGTGATCTGCAATACAAACAGAGTTGAATGCAGCACTGTGTGCTTTGCCAGGGAGAAAAGTGATGACGCGGCTGTGGGAAAGTTAAGTCTGCAAACTGCCCCCACCCTCAAAGTTTACCTTTTAAATTCTACTTACAGTATTATTTCCAACACGGGAAAAACAAATGGACTTGTGAAGGGGAAACCACTACTGTTTGCAAGATCGCATTGCTGGTTCATCATTTCACTGAAGTGAAATGCTTTCCATCCGTTATCACTCTGTCTTGTGTAGATGGTACTTTGTGCCTAAATAGTCACGATGCTACTGCCTTTGTGATGTACCGGTAGAGTCATAAAAGATTTTGTTGGAAACAGCCCAATTAAATTGTTATTCCCTTATGTGTGTTTTCACTACATCAAGTTTTTGTAACATAACTCAAGTTCTATTTCATACTGATGTGTTGAGGTTTCTGCGGTAGCTAGTCAACTTACGTCTGTCTTATATTTTTTACCTTTCTAAATGCCTCCATTGTCTTTTGATGACTTTTCTCAGTTCAGATTTAACCTAGGAGTCATAATAGGATTAACCTAGAGATTGTCTGAAGTCTGTTCTCATTCACACCAAAGCCCTGAGGAATTGTGAACAAACCTGCCTCGGTTAACTCTTTTAGGAATGGAGAAATTCCTTCGGGCTCACTTTTCTTGTGCGTACCCACATCCTCCTGCACTTTCTACCCTCAGTCCTTGGCACTGAGGAATCCTGTTTTTCCCTTCTTCCTTTTAATTTTGTTCTATTTTGAATTTACGTATTCAGATTGCACACTGCCCCCTGCATACGAACGTGACTGCCTCTATGCTGCCTCACTTCAAAATAGTATGAAAAGCCACCCTCTCTTCCCCACAACAGACATAAAAGCAAGTGAGAGTGTGTGACATGCCTGAAATGCTCAGTTTCTGAGAGAAGAAAATAAATACTAGAAAGTTCATTAAGAAAGACTCATCGAATGGACATTGTTAGATTATTCTGTTCCTGGTTTTCTTGTGCAGAATGAGTATTTTTTGCTATGATAAGAGTTTCATATTGGTGGCTCACAGATCTGGTTAATTTGGAGGACTTAATGCTTCTTTTTGTGCAGTACATAAACTGTGTATTAGGCAATAAAAGGTATTTTTGTTCCAAGCACTACATGTAAAATAATGACTGAGAAGACACAGTGTGGACGGTGGCCTTCCTGAGACATTTTCTTGCAGGAGTAGGTATGTCAAAATGATTTTCCTGCATAAATAGTGCTTACATTAGAGACTGTGCTTAATCATGATAGTCTAATCATTTGGAAATCAAGAGAAAGCTGATTAAGAGGTGATGAGCCATCGGTATTTTAAAAAAAAATAGAAAATAAGACTTCTCATATAATCTGAAAGAAGTTATGATTTAGACTTGAGAAGCGTATAGTAAGTGGGGAAAACAATGTAGCTTCAGTAGCTTTTATGGCTGATGGGAAAAGCCTAAGATTCTTTTCCTAGTCATTGCCTGTTACTTGACTTGAAATCGCTAGTGTGCTTGGTATGCCTACTAGAGAGAGCATCCCTCTTATCAGCTGTGCAGTGACTACTCATTTTATACATATAGGCTGAGTTACAGGTTTTCAAATGCATCAAACTTTATTATACAAATACCTCTTTTCAAGTCTCAAATGAGAGGGTAACATATTTGTTCACCACTGTGATGATGAATCAAATGAGACAGAGAGTTTTGTCCAGAAACACAGAAGAGGAAGTAGAGGCATTTTCTATGAATTGAGTAAAAAGGTAGTTTAGCATATTACACATATTTCTTTAATTTTGTATGTGGCCACATGGGCCCAGGACAAAGTCCGAGAGCCATATGTGACAATTTGGTTAAACAAAACAGATCACTTTCATTGAGCATCAGTTTTTGCCTGATTTTAAGTCAGATGCCAGGGATTCCATTAATGAGTAAAGCAGCACTCGTGGTTTCGAGGGCCGTACGGCTTGGTGTAGTGCCAACAATTTTAGGAGAGGCCTGAGAATAATATGTGTGCCTCATGGTTTCTGAATTGATCTAAGCTACATTTTCAAGGAAGGGAAAGAGTGGGGCTGGATGGAGGTAGGGAAAGGGAGGAAAAGTGGGAAGAACTGTAATAGCACAGACAATAAAAATAAATATAAAGAATGGTAAGACACAATGAATATATTGTAAGCCACTTGTGAATACTCAGCACACTCATGTGCAGAAAGGCACAGTTATCTTCCGATGAGCAGGTATCAATAGATAAGGCCATGTTATAACATGAGGGATACAAAGACTATTTGTTATAATGTTAGGGCCTTCTACTCACCATTCATACTTGCAAGTATATTTAGTTATAATCCACTTAGTAAAAAAAGACAAGCAGCACCCAGTGGTTTCATTTCTGGGTAAATGTCCAAAGAACAACCCAAAGCACTAATTCAAAAAAATACATGCACCCCTATGTTTATTGCAGCGCTATTTCCAATAGCTAAGATATGAAAGCAACCCAAGTGCTCATCAAAAGATGAGCAGATACAAAAGCCGTGGGGCATATATACAATGGAATATTACTTGACCATTAAAAAGAACGAAATTTTGCCATTTGTGACAGCATGAACGGACCTAGATGGTATTATGCTAAGTGAAATAAGTCAACCAAAGAAAAACAAACACCATATGATTTCACTTATATGTGGAATCTAAAGAACACAATCAAAGAACAAATAAAAATTAAAACAGACTTATAGACACAGAGAACAGACTAATGGTTCCCGGAAGGGTGGGGAGTTAAGGGACTGGGCAAAAAAGGTGAAGGAATTAAGAAGTAAAATTTGGGTGTTACAAAATAGTCACAGGGGTGTAAAGTACAGTATAGGGAATATAGTCAATAATATTGTAATAACTATGTTTGGTGCCAGGCGGGTACTGGAAATATTGAGGGAACACTTTGTAAAGTATATGTTTATCTAACCACTATGCTGTACGTTTTAAATGAATTCAAAATAATACTGAATGCAAACTAATTGAAATATATGAAAATGGATATGCAGCATGAAATTTTTGCCTGAGAACAGGTGGTTACTATTGGATTGCATTTTTTTTTGATTACATAATACAAGCTATGTCCATAGCTTCTGATTGTTAAATGCTGGCTAACAGTCTTCTTTAATTCTTTTACAAATAAGCCTTCATAAAATACACATTTCAGAATAATTCCTCTTTCTTTCTCCTTTTGCCTACATTTTAAAAAAATAATTAGGTATAGAGTGGAACACCCACATAGATGAGTTTTGGGGGGAATGTCATCACTATTTTATCACAGGTGATTCATGAGTTCCAACTCCACGGAACCCCTTAGGATTCTACTTCATAAAGATTCCAGCAATATCAGAACATTTATATTTTACCAACTTTATGACTTCAAGATTGAGCTTCTAAAATATAACCTCCAGAGCAGATGTCAAACACCAAGGCCTAACCTCAATTTCACATAATGGACTGACTGTCAATGGCTTATGTGAAGGGAATAGAATCTGTGTCTATTTTTGTGACATTGTGATTTCAGAGGAATCTTTCTCCTCTCCTTCAGTAACATTTTGTCATTCACTGTCTCTCCTCGGAGCTGTGTGCAAAGAAGAAATATTTTTGCCTAAAAGCTCATTTTGTTTGCCTCGCTCTCAACAATACTTACAAAGAAGAGGTTAAATAATTTAGCTATGTATAAGATGAGGGCTCATATGGGAATCTTCCAACACTTAGCTCTTCTAGAAGATTTTTATACTATGTGGGTTTTGGAGCTTTAGATATGAATTTCAGACTTGGAAATAAAGTACTAAGAAATCATTTATGAAATGTTATTGAGTTACTTAGGGAACAATAATAATTTGGACATTTATGAGACTAGTAAGTAAAGCCATATATCCAGATTGGCCTCTGATAGAGTCCTTCAGGTGTAGTTTACTAACACATATTACATGAGAAAGCTATTTCCCTTTCTATTTATTTGTGTCTCATAAACTATTACAGATACACAATAAAGTTCTTGCAGGCATTTGAAAAGAAACTTATGTATGTAACTCACAAATAAGTCCACCATTTAGTTTCTGAACTGGTTCAAGAAAAAAGGAGTTTACATAGCAAAACTTATGTTCATATAATCTAAAAATGGGTCATTCATAAATTTTGATATCCAAAGAGACAAATTTGACATTTTTGGAGAGGCAACTTGGTTATTTTTCATGTAACATATGTAACAGACACAGAGAGTCATTCATGATATGTTGAGCTCCTGTTAGGTCTTCATCCATTTTTTATTATTTCACTCTTTTATATAACAAATACTTTTTGTACCTCTACTGTGTCCTCAAGGTCAGTGCTCATGTCTGGAATACCCGTGAGTCATGAGCCAAGACCAACACGGTCCCTGACTTCATTCCACTTATAATCTATGACCAGAAGTCTCCATGTAAGACTCAAGAGAGAAAGTCAAATATATGTCCCTTGCTGCGTGGTAAGAGAATGAAACACAGTAATGATGGTGGGATCAAATGTTAGAGGAACCTAGGAGGTAGTGTGAGAGGGCACCGTAGGGAACTTTCTCACTTTGGAGGTTTCATAAGAGGCTCTCTGGAAGAGGTGTTCTGTATCTTAAAAATATTTGAGGAACTATACCATATATTACGCCTTTTAATTAATTTAATAAACATTGGCTGTTACATTCAAATTATTGTACTAACAATGGGAGAAAATAGAAAGAACAAGGCAAAGCGTGTATCCGGAGGAGTTTCGTCGTCTAATATGCCCAGTTTATGGAGACAGTCATGAGAGGAAAGTAAATTACAATAAAAGTGCTTGGGAGCCCACAGAGGAAGAAGTATCGCCACCCAGGGAAACGGAGTGGTTGGGAAGATTTACAAGGAAGGGCTCTTATGTTAAGTCTTAAAAGATAAAGAAAACAGAGACTTTTCATTCTAGAAAGATGGGGAGATGGAATAAATGTCTTTTCATTTTAAAATATTCCTATAAGAGATGAAAAACCAGACTGTAGCTTCAGAGAAAATGCTTGCAAACTGCATATCTAACAAAAAGCTAGTATATAGAATATATTAAGAACTCCAAACATTTAAGAGTAAAAAATAAACAGTCCAATCAGAAAATGTAGAAATGACACAGACATATAGTTCACCAATTCACCAGACGGTGTAGAGATAACACAAATCTCATTCATAGAAGTTCAACATCATTAGCTGTTAGGAAAATGTAATCTGAAACCACAATAGATATTATTGTCTTCCTATCTGAATGGCTAAAACAGGAAATACTGGCATCACCAAACGCTAGCCAGGGCACAAAGAACCTGGATACTGTACATTGTTGACAGGAATGTAAAACAGGTACATGCCCCGTTAGTCAGCTTGGGCTGCCGTAATAAAATCCCAGGGCGGGCAGCTGAAATAGCAGACATTTGCTTCTTATGGTTCTTCAGCCTGGGAAGGCCAGATCAAGGGACTGACCAATTCAGTTCCTGATGAGAGAGCTCTCTTCTCGGCTTGCAGACAGCTGCCATCTCCGTGTGTCCTCACATCGTGGAGAGGGAGCTCTGGTGTCCCTTCCTCTTCTTAAAAGGACACCAGCCCTATAGAATGGGGGTTCCAGCCTTAGGACCTCATTTCACTTTTACCACCTCTGGACAGGTCCTATCCCAAACGAGTAGTCACTTTGGGGATTAGTACTTCAACATATGAATTTTGAGGGGACACAGTTCTGTCCATAGCAGACACTTTGCAAAACAATTCAGCAGTTTCTTTAAAAACTAAACGTGCAACTGCCATACGATCGAGCAATTATGCTCACTGGCATATATTCCATAGACATAAAAGCTTACATTCACAACGAAACCTACACATAAATGTTTACAGTAGCTTTATTCATAATAACCTCAAACTGGAAACAACTGAGAAGTGTTTTCATGGGTGGGAGACTCAGTGCCCTGCACTGATTCACCAGGGGTATTACTCAGCAAGGTAACAATATATAGGAACAAACTATTGATACACACAACAACTTGCATGAGTCTCTGAATTATTTTGAGTGAAAAATGCCAACCCCCACAGGTTACAAACTGTATCATTCCACTTCTATAACATTCTGGAAATGACATGATTGTAGGCATAGATGACAGATGAATGGTTGCCCTTTAACAAGGAAGAAAGGGAGCGATGTGACTGTGGCTATAAATGGCAACAGGAAGGACCTTGTGGTGATGGAAATTCTCTGTGTCTTGACTGTACCCATGTCAGCTGTCCCCCGAGATACTGTACTACAGTTTTGCAAGATATTATCTCTGGCAGGAGCTGGTAATGGGCACATGGGAACTTTATGTAGTATTTCATACAATTGCATCTGATTCTACCATTACGCCAAAATAAAAAGGTTAATTATTAAAAGTAAAAAAAAAAAAGATAAGGAAAGCATGTCTAACAGAGAGGGACATTCCACACAGAAGTAAAACAGAATTTAATAACATTTTAGAAAAAATTTGAAAGGAATGGTGGAATAAATAGTGAGATATGTATTACATATTAGATGATATATAGTATAATTTAATATAATATATGATATTATATTATATACACTATAATATGGCATGAGGGGTGATTCCAGACTTAAATTGGCAGAATGTGGCATGGCCTCGTCTCTGAAATAGTACACCGTCTAGCAGTGAGCACAGAGTAGCAGAACTAGGTAAAATAAGGTTGATATCCAAGTGAGCTTTATTTAGAAAATATAAATCTGAAAACTAGAATAAAGGTCAGAAAGTGTTCTGGCTTTATCTTGACAGCTTTCAAATTGATTAATCTTTGAACACTGATAAACTTGGGGTGCTAAAATCAATGATCAGTCCTCTTACCTTATTATACGAAGCTCTACGAAGTACATAACACTTTGGTAACATTTTGTATCGTTCTGAACCATGAGATAGAGCATGAACCAATTATCTAGCCTTCTTGTAGCAGTAACAGTTAAATAAATGGTGCATAAGAAGGATATACTAATTTGTTTACACTAAATTGTGGTAAACTAAGATTGTGACTGATGACTTTTTAAAATGTGCTTTAAAGAGTACTTTCTGGCTTTTAAAAAGTCCAAATAAAAACGATGACATTGCCTCTGTGTCTAAACTGAAGCATCCATCCATCCTTAAGAAGCTGAGTTTGCAATCCGAAAATTAGTCTTCCCGAGCTACCAGGCTTCCCACTTGACAGTGAGGCTGGCCAACAAGGTACCTTTGGTCAAGCTGAAGAGATTCGGCCATCAGAACTGTGCTGACAATTCTAATGCAGGATGGAATTCAGTGTAACCAGCCCATTGCTCTTTAGAATTTGCAGCGCTAGCAGGAGCACCATGTAGTTTTGTAGGTAAAGTCAGCAATTGCAGCACTAAAGTGCACTTTGGAACGAACGAGAGAGTGGCACTTTTGAGACCATAACGGCATTTTAATGACATACCTTTCTGCTCTCTAAGCAGAGGTCAAATCTGAGAATCAAAACCAGAGGGAAATATTAGGAGAAGAGCAGGTAGCATCTATAAATCTCATGCTTGCCCAGGAAGAAACTTTAAATCTTATCTATGAAAGGGGAACCTAAGAATTGTATCTCATATATATCACAAGCTCTGATATTATAATATATATTATATACCTATTTATATGTATTCTAGCATAAGTTCATATATTATCATAAGCTCTAATATGTAAAAGACATGTTCTGCTTATGCTTTTATGCTCAGTTATACTTAATATAAATATATAAAAGAATCTTACAACAAGAGTAGAGAATTACTATTGTAATGAAAAGTTGTGGTATATATAAATAAGTGAAATGAGCTGTGATTTGCTGTGGGGAACATGTGATACATGTTGTCAGAATACCTGAGAGTACTTTGTGAATTCTTCTCTTAATGCAGATTACGTCCAAAGTATAGTCCCTGGGCCAGCAGCCCCAGTGTCGGGGAAAGAGCATGAGAGACGCAGTTCTCAGATGGACTGCACCCTTAGATGGACTGAACCAGAATCTGCACAGTAACAAGATCTCCAGGGGTTGCAGGGGGCGGGGTGTACATTTCCAGGCTCTGGATCGCAGATTCTTGATCCATATACTGGAGATAATATCTTTATTGCAGGCTGTTTATGAATGACAATATGGTAAAAATACGTGGAAGTGCCTTTTCAGTTCAAGGAGGGAAAAAGCCAGGATTAAAATTAGCAGTAGAGAGCACAGTAAAAGTAAGCTGTTTGTTTAAAAAAAAAAAAAGAAAAGAAAAGAAAGAAAGAAAGAAAGAACGAAAGCAAGAAAAAAAGAGTAGAGTAGGTGTAAGGTTTAGTCAGGTTTTGAACTACTGCCTTCAGCCCCAAACCTCTGTGGTGCCGGCCATTCCTTCTCTGTGGTCTGGTTCTGCGATTCTGCCCTGAGGGAGCTGGCAGGAGGTTGGAAGGCAAGAGGAGGGCAGAAAGGACTGGTTCTTTCTGTTGCTTTGGTTCCTGTCAACATCATCTCAGCACCCCAGAAACATTCTTCACCTCAGCAGCAGCTGTGGTTTGCAGCCTCCACCTTCTTCTCCTTTGGAGTTTTTAAATTGTCTTTTTCAAGTTTTCATAACTTCAGCTGCTGCACTTTATTCCTCCGTTAGCTGCACCCCACAGGCACAGCTCTGGTTAATTCAGGCTTTGTTTTGCTCTTCAGCCCTCTGATACAACATGAGGAACTGCCTAGATTAAATCACACCCATTGAAATGCTTAGTGTGGCTTTGGTTTTCATGAATACATGCTAACTGATATAAAGGTCAACAAGCTAGAATAACTCATTATAATACCTGGTGTGTAAACTTATTTTTTCAGAATGCCTTTAAATGCATTAAGATTCTTTTGTAGGATTCATTAGTTGTTTTTTTTTTTTAAGATTGTACATTTTCTCAATTGTATCACATAATATTTAAAAAGAAATTGATATCCCTTAATAGACTCTTTGCTTTTAACTCACTAATACAAAAGTGATAACAACAAGGATAAAAAGAATAATGACTGACATTTATTAAGGACTAATCTTATCCTACTCACTTTAAATGGATTTCACATTTAATCCCTATAACAGTCCTGTAAAGTAGATTCTATTATAATTCCAATTGGACAGATGAGGAAATTTAGGTTTTTGTAGATTAAGTAACTTGCCCCATATCACACAGCAAGAAAGCTGTGCAAGAGATTCAATCCCCATTTGTCTGACTACAAAGCCATAAGATCCTACAGCCTGTTTTCCAGCCTTGTAATCTTGTTTTGTGTCACCCAAATTTATTCTTTCTGCATGTCGACAACCACCCAGCCAGTGTTAAAGCCGTGTGTATCATGACTCAGGCATTGGGGATACAGAAGTCAATGTAACGTGGCCTCCTCCTTTCGGAATTTACTTATTTTTATGAAGAGGTTTATTTTACACAAAGGAGTGTAAAGGAGCAATAAAATTGCTTACGTACATTTCCTCTGGGTGTGTAGTGGGGACAGACAGAACTTTGTGAGCCATTTTTTTTTGTGAGAAGGCCAAACAATCTTACCAGGGGAGTGGGCTTTCATGAGAACACAAAGGCAGTGGCAAAACACTCTGCAGGAATTCCGGTGTTTGGACGCCGTCCATCCAGACAAGGATCTGGCCTTGCGAACATGGTTTTTTGGGTTTGTGAACCAAGCGAGCCCAATGTTAGTAAATCTTTCCTTAGATGGAAACTCATGGATTTTTGGTGTAATTATAATATAAATATTAATAGCATACTTATATTTTAGGCCTTATTGTAGACATTGTGTGTACTCATTTATATTTAAAATTATTATTAGATTAAAAATGATGTTTTCCTTATTCCCTGGATGAAGAAGTGGAGGCACATGCAGATGAACAAGCATGCATAATCACACAGCTAATAGGGGCTGTAGGGCTCCTGCTCTTAATCGCTACTTATTTTCCAGAACAGCGATACCTCCCCTAGGTATAAAAGGAAGGGCCACAGTAAGATGAAACGTTTTAGATGTGGCCAGATCTAACCTTTCCTGGACAAGGTCACTGCCAGCTCCACGTCTCCTTCTGGAAGTTTGGGAAACCAGGGAAGCTTTCCTGAGATATTGCTTCATCTACTTCTCACCTGCGTTTGTAGTCTCTTTGCTTCCAACAATTTTGTATGCTTGGTTAATTAAATTCGGAACTAAATCAGACCTTGAAAGGTACTGCTGTGGATTTGTGTGTGTGCGTGAGTGTGTCTTGGAGTAGCCCACACGTGCTGGAAATACTGCATTTTTACCCACGGCTTAGGCTGAGCTGCATGCTTATCCTTTCTCTCTTAGCTTGGTAGTACTGTTCTCCTCTATGAGTTACGTTGTCTCTTTCCTCTTATAAAAAGCAGCAACGTATTTCAGCCATCTTTCTTTGGATGGATTCAGTTCAACTCATGCTAAGATGCAAACGCCCTCAGGAATTAAGCTGCTTTCTCCATCTCTGCCTGTCCTCTGTTTTCTGGATCCACCACCGTGCCATCTCACTGCCAATGGTGCATTCTGTGTGCTTTTGCTAAACCAGCTCTCAGGGGAGCCAGAGAGAGATACACATCTCATTTCTACCATACCAAACTGGTAGACCCTTTTTAGGCAGCCTCCTCGTGGGTCACGTAGCTGGCTATTGATGTGCTTTCAAATAAGGGGCCCAGCACTCATTAACTGGTTGGATCTGCAAGCCTCAGACAGACCCCTTAATGGCGCTCCCAGTTTCCTAACCAGATTCCAGGGGGATACTCAAGGAACCTAGAGCAAATTCAAACCCTCAACTATGTACAGTCTTTTTTCCCCAGTTTCTACTACTGGCCAGATCTTCTCACTTAGTTCTTAGCCTTTCATCTCTTTGCTATGGAAGGCAAACACCAAGATTGATGTGGGTAGTGCTCCCAGCTCCATGTAAGGGAATCTCAGCACTTGCTGATGACTCCACCCACATGCCACTTCTTCCGTGAAGATGCTTGATGAAGGAAACGATGTGAAATTTTTCTGTTCCACAGAACAGGCCTGCACGCCATGAAAGGCAGTATTCTCAGAGTCTTAGGACAGAGACCAGCATAGCTTAGGTGTTCAAAAAATGTTTATTGATTAAAAAAAATGAGTGAGTACAAATTTTTGATTGGGTTTATTTCTCTTAATGTGTTTTGGTTAGGATATAGAGAACATTGTCTCATCTTGACTTTTATTACCTTATCAGAGAATCTAATTTTGGTATTCTTATTTAAATGTTCAAACAAAAGGAAAACCGCATTTCTTTGGGAGTTTGTGTCTCATGAATACATGCTGCCCTATAATGATCATTCTTCTATTTTCCAGTTGTTTGCAAACGAGGTAATTAGTAATCCATTTGGAAGTTTCCTTCACAGAGCATGTTAGTAGTGATATGTATAGGGTACACTGGGGGAAACAGAACAGGCTGGTGGAGGTAACAACCCCTTGGCTGTCCCAGGAGAGGGAGCAACCCATGGAATAGTACACTCATCACCCATTGCACCAGCATGCTGGGCATCCAATTCAGGAGATCGGATTATGCTATGGACAATTTAGAAAACTGCCTCCTCAATATTTTTTAAACCGTGGACTATTATTCAGACACCTTTAAATAATATTGTCTCAAAATTTAGATACATCTTTCCTATGTACAGTGAATGAGTTTCAGGAAATCAAGAAAAGTAGAGGACTCAAAATCCTGGAGGAAGGCAAAGTTCTGAATGGTGTCCTATTCCTAGCAAAAATCTTTACAGGTAATAGGGGCCCACGGAATACTTGTTGACTTATATCATCTGCCGCAGTGACTTCCTGCCCTGTTCTTTTCTTATTTTGTATAGACAGAGTTGGAAATACCCTTCACATTGGCCCTGGCACATTGCAGACGTGGACCACTTACCTATTGTAGGGTGCTCCGCCCTTGTCATCTACGCCTGCCTTCCTCAGTTTGTTTTTCAGACAAAGCTGCATTTGCTCTTGTCCTCAGCAACTTTTCCTTTTACTAAGGATCTGTGTGGCAGACACTGATTTTTTTCACATCCACAAAAATCTCCCGTCTTCTTCCTTTAAATAATATGATATTTTTCTCAGAACAGGGGAGCTAGATTATTGGTCTAAAGATAGACACATCACCATCATGGGGGAAGAAAGGATTCTTAGGAAAAGAGTTTTTGCCCAAAGGAGGTGAGAAGAAGGAAGTGACTCTGTCATTGGAACCAGCCCCTGATTCCCGCCTTTGAATACAGTGTGAGGATGAGACGTGCAGATGCTGCCACTGCAATCGTTTTGCAATAATGAGAGGCAGGCCAAGGAAACTGCAGATGTGCCACTGGAGGCCCCAAACCTTCACGAGTGAGAGGATAAAGTCAGCGCCCTTTGCTATCACGGCTCCATTTGCTGACCAGGTCTATGACCTTGTTAAACATGGCTGCCATTTTACTCTTCTGAGCTTATGTCCCCAGGACTGGAAATTACTGGAAAGCAAGAGCAGAAGTTGACTAACCCCTCCCTACAGCCACAGGCAGAAGATAACATTGGAACAAACTGCAGCCTGGTGTTACAATGCCGCCAAGAGCACAGGGGCCACACAACAGCAACCCCCAGCCTGCACGCCCACCCATTTTTAATCCAATTATAATGCAATAAAAGCCCAAAGCTCCTACTCCTCAGTGCTGGTGTATCCCTGCACACCATGACCCTCTCCTGTTTTGGAGAGTGAATAAAAAACTTTGCTCTCTACACTTTCTTCTCTTTGTGGATTCCTTTGTAGCCCGTGTCACTGACCACCCTAACGACAAGCAATTGTCAATTTCCAAATGTTTTGTTACATGAGCAGAAGAAGCTGCTATACTTTAGGCCCCTGTTAGTCAGGTTTTATGTTATTTGCATTGAAACTACATGATGTGCAGTTTGTATAGTCAGTATCCCATTTCCCTACAATCTCTTAGGATTGTTGTAATGTTTTCTAGTGTAGAATTCTTCAGATGGAGACATCTTGATAGGCATTGACCATAAATTTTTAAATTTAATTTCACAGATGTTTACTAAAAGTTTTAAATTTAATTCAACAAATGTTTACCATCTCACTCCTCAGACTGTGAGTTGATCAAAGACAATGTTTTATTAATCTTTGCATGTTCAGCATTTTGATGAGACAATATTAAATACTCAGTAAATTCTTCTTACTGAATGAATTAACATAAGTTTTTTCTTACTGCGTGCCAGGCATTGTGTTAGATGCCAGAATACAAACATAAATATAATATGATGATTTCACTTAAAAAAGATGTATTTCCTAACTTAGATGATACTTGCATTTTTTTTCCAAAACACTTTTCAAAACATTGAGGACAGAGTCTGTGTCTTTTCCACTGTTATAGGATTATACGATTGCTGGCATGAGGTCTCCCATCTCCAATGTCCTAAAAATGCAGTGGACCTTAATAAATATCCCCATAACTTCCCGCCCATGATTATATCTGAAGTCCGGCAGTTACCTCAAGAAATTATTGTTTCTATGTTCAGTGGGACTGGCTTACTTTTATCATACTTCTATAGTGTTTTATTTTCAGATATTCTTTCCTCTTACATTCATTTAAAAGCTTACCACTCTATTCCATACATAGTTTCAATCTCTCCCTTTCTCTCTCTCTCCCTCCTTTCTCTTTCTCTGACAAAGGTAACTTCTATGTATAGTAGAAGCCTACTCTTTAAAGACTTGGCAATGTTATGTATTTGCTTCATAATATTTCACAAGTAACTTCTTGTTTCCAACCTTTTTACTTGGGTTTTCACATGAACTAAGCACCTCTTTCATATTTTGCCAACCCCGTTGCCCTTGACATGTGGTAAGAAGTGAAGCTAGAAATTGTGAGTCCTATGTGGGAGAATGACCAGAGTGGCTTGAAATGACACTTGATTGCACTTGTCTATGATAATAAAAAAGAAAATAAGTTGTTTTTACCAATAGATGATTGTACCTGACAAGTAAAGCTTGTGGCTTATTAATAATTAAAAATATTTCTGTGTTCTGCTACTGATGGAATATTTAATTGCTTGTTCTGTCAATACCAATGTACCATTTATTATTTATTAAAGATAAATGTACTGTAATAGCCTTGAATTGCAATGTGTTACAATGAGATTATAAAGGGCATCAAAAGTTGATTTATTATTTAGGAATTGATTAAACTTCTCTACTGATCTCAGTGACTAGACTAACCCACCGGATCTCCACAGTGACTCAGAAATTTAATTTTTAAAAAATGCTACTTAACTAGCTGGGGAGTAGTTCTAACTAATCTTTAGTGAGGGGCAGGACCTCAAGGTGGTGACTAAGGTGAAGGCTCTGCTTCAAAGGTTCATATGAGTTTCTCAGAGGAGATGGGACACCCAGCGATGACTCATATATTCCAGGCAGACTCCCTTCATTTCTAGTGTGAGACCGTGGTGGGCTCTTGCTTTTAGCACATGCTGTGCTGGGCCATTATAACCCAGCCAATGCTCACTCAAGAGCTTTATGTTCAGATGACTTATTACACATCTCAGGTAGAGCTTGTTGAGATTTTTAAGGGCTCTATGAATGATTCATTCTCCTTTCTCTCTGTTCTTTTGAATCTTTATACTCAGATTAAGGCCAAGCATCAAGAATGAGTGGTCTATTCTTCAATTCTAAGTTTTTTTCCTGCCCTTAATACTACCAGAAGTGGAAACTATCAGCTGAGAAATCATCTCTCCCCTCTTTTCAGGACCTAAACAGTTTTTTCATCACAGAGTATGCTACCTGAATACTTTAAAAGCCTTTTTCTTCTTTATGTTTAAGTAAGGTGAGAAGACACAGGGATAAAGAGGAAGAATAGCGGCCTATTCTAAGTAAGGAGGGTCTCTGTGATTTTTCCAGGGGGATTCATGTCCTATATATGACTGATCTAATAAGACTGGGTTTTGATATAAGAAGTTGCTATTGTCTTTGAGAACAGATGGACTTGAACTTCAGTATGCAATAAAGAGGACTTCTCAGTATCCTAGGACATTGAAAATTCATAGTAACAGCTACAGTCAAGAGGCATATGTTTTGGTTGCAGAATATGCAAAATAATCATATGCTTGTTCCTTGCTGTAGAGAATTCTTTGTGTGTCTTTGAAAAGGACCTCAAATAGCATCCTGGTACATAAGGATGGTATAAAGGGGTGGGGACTAGCATGCCAATCCCCAAACTTCTCTTGGTAACAGTTACACATCAAATCAAAGGCTGGGAAAAAAAATTCTCGATTTTAAAAACATTTATTGAGTGGCTACTCTCTATACCAGACTTTATGTTAGATTTGAAGCCAATTAGGTGATAATGGAAATAAGATTTGATGAAAAAAAAAGGAAACAAGAAAAATAAAGAAATCGATAATTGGACAGACTTTTTGTGTCAAGTCTCTAGTGTTAGAATATAAACTATTTACAAATGAGACAGTATTTAAAGACTTTGACATTTGCTGGATAAATATTTTGTTAGATTTAGCATGTTGTAGCTAATATGTGCTCTTTCTCAAGCTTTGGATAAAATATAGGGTCCTGCAGCAGCTGTGGGAGGAAGTTTCTTTTTGCCATTCTGGGTTGCAATTAATTATCCTCATTTTTCTAAAACTTTGCTTCTCAAAGCAATGGCAGGCACATGCCTGTAGTTCAGGTCTCATCAATGTAAGAGGAAAACGCACTTTGCAACACTAAGTTCTTGCAACAGTTCCCTGAAACAGATCAAATGCTGGGTTTGTTTCACAACTACGTATCTAATAGTCCCAGGTATGAATCAGGGTGCATTTAATCAATTCAGAATACATTACATTTTAAGCTGCCTCTCTTTCCTCCTGTATTCATTTATTCATTCCAGTCCAAAAGAGTTAACACAGTTGGTTAGCCTTCTATTGTAAAGATTACTAATTAGATACTTTAATTGATGACTCAGGTTCTTTTAAATTCATTTTTTAAAACATTTTTTGCATTATTTAAGGTTTCACATATTCTCTGGATGTTGTGGGAGACTTGGTGTAGGACTAGCTACTCAGAGAAAAGGAATCTGTCTTCCAAAGATGAGCTTTACTTTCTTTCTATTTTACATTCTTTCTTTGGCCATGAATCTAATAATATCTAGTGCAGTGGGATTTCAAGTCACAGCCCTTCCTTGTAGTTTGGATTTATACTTACTCATTACACAATATGGACTCTATTCGTTCTAGGTCCCAGATACTGTTCTAAATACAGTGATGCAGTAGTAAGCAATGAGGAAAAGGGTTCTATTCTTAAGCAGATAATATACGGGGAGTTTGCCAGACCAGTGGGGAAGACAATCAAGTGCAGCATGTAGCGTTTTCATAGGTTCATAAGTATGAAAATGGTTACAGCAGAAAGCGTAGTGCAGAGTAGCAAGGTGTTTGTCTAGGTTTAGCAGTGAGAGGAAGTTTTGTGAGGTGCTAATATTTGAGAAAAAGTCTGAATGGCAGGAAGTCTGGGAGCAGGCAGAACAGCAGGTACAAATGTCCTGGGACAGGAGCAAGCAGGTTCCAATGACAAACAAAGGGGCAGCATGAGCGAGATGGAGTGTCTCATCTTTGCTCCCAAACACCAGACTCTAAAGCAAAGGCTCTGCGCATCGATGAGAAAGTGAAACACCCAGGGAGCAGAGGTAAGGAACAAGAGGAGAGGAACATAGAAGGCAGGAGAGGCAATGTGAGGATTCTTATCAAGCTGACTGCTAAGAGTGACTGTTTGCTTGAGAGGGAACATCCTCTGAGAAATCTCATGAAAAATGAACTGAAAGAGAGAAAAGAAAAGAATTAATCACTGTCTCCCCTTATCAGTTGGTCCAAGCTTTGCACCTCGGGGAATTAACCTCCTGCACTTCAGGGAGGCACATGCTTCGACACCGAGAGGAAGTCTTGTTTTCTCTTGCTTCAGCCTCAGTAGAGAATCCTTGAGGCAGGAAAGGTGAGGCACACCTTGGAGGGTGGGGTGGGCGTGAAGAAAATTACCATCAAGTTGCACGTGTGAGGATTCAGTCAGAGCCCACCAACAGCAGATGTCCACAATGGCAGCTAGAACAGACCCAAAGAACTGAAATGCCATACAAGCCATTTACTGCAGAGAGTGACATTTAGATGACTTAGCAAAATTAATCAAGGGCCAGAACCTAGGGTCACAGTACAAAGTCTCAGAGGTCTACGATGTGATGGTACAAAGCATAGATTTTATCCTAAGTATGTTGGAAAGACACTGGAGGTTATTAATCAGGGTACTGACATGATCTGTTCTCTATTTTAAATCGCTCGCTCTGGCTTTCATGTGCAGAATTGCTTGTCAAAGGGCAGGAATGGAACAGTTTCAGCCAGCAGTAGTCAGCAAGTTATGACCCTTGGGTCAAATCTTGCCCATCTCCTGTTTTCGAAAATAAACAGTTGTGGCAAAACAGCCACACTTGCTTATTTCCATATTGTCTATAAGTTTTTTCATACTACTCCAACAGAATTGAGTAATTGCAACAGAGACCATATGTCCTGGAAAGCCTAAAATATTTATTCTTTGAACACTAAAAAAATATTCTGCACACTGTGTTAGTCTTCCTACAGCATAGTATGCTTGCGCCGCTCACCTTCCTAGGATCCTTCAATAGTTGGCAGCTCCCATCAAGATGTATTATTACAATGACATCTCCTCTTTTGATGTTTTTCTAATAATGGGGAAAGATACCAACATTGTTTACTTTTCTGTTTTTTTTAAATGTAAAATGGACCAGATTATAATTGAACTGGCAGGGGTTATGTATGCACAAGAGGTTATGACCCCATAGTTAACTCAGAGTCTGATACAGGGATTGAATTTTACTAATTTGAGTCATAAGTCTCTCAAACTCCTTTTCACCAGGGGCCACATCAGCCTCACAGTTGCCTTCAAAGGGCCGAATGTAATTTCAGCTCCCTAACAGTTAAGGAGTAGTTACATTTATGGAGTCCTAAAATTACATTCGGCCCTTTGAAGGCAGCCGCCAGGCCGATGTGGCCCCTGGTGAAGAGGAGTTTGACATCCCTGCTCTACACCTGTGCTATTGTAAGTGTGCTCCATAAACCCGCAGCATTAGCATCACCTGGGACTTGGTCCAAAACACAGAACCTCAAGCCTCACTCCCAATTTACTGAATATAAGTTCCCATTTTATCAATATCTTTAGATGACAATGTATACATTCATATTCACAATTCTGAACCCCAGATAACATTATTGTCTAACAGGCAGAAAAAGAAAAAGAGAACTCTTAGAATTTACCTTTCTTTTTGTTCTGGGAGACTCCTGAAGTGGCATTTGGATAGCTTGTTGGAATGTTTAGCAGGTCACAAGTACATCTGTTTGATACACAGCGGGTTTGAAATCAATTCCCTGAGGGTGAAATGCCTCTCAAAACTCAATAATGTCATAATTGCTCTTAATTGTTTCACTGTCACTTTCTCCTGCCCACTTGTTGTACTTGGGTCTTAATAAATGAGCTCTCAGAACTAAGGAGAGCTTTTCGCTTTCCCATTGCCAGATGCAAGAAGACATATGTGACAAAATTAGCTTCTAGCTATTATTTATAAATATTTGGACACTATCAATAAATAAATGATATCAAGTAAAAATGAGGCAATAGAAAAGAAAACGAAGGACTTCTGGCTCCGTTAATATGCTTTTGTCACCCTGAAGTTCATTTGCACTAATCTCATTCCCAGGCAGAATAATCACAAAGCGAAAGACGTATGTATATGCTAGAAGTGAAATTTTGAATTAATCGGGCCTTTATTTTAGATTACCTTTATTCTAATGTAAGAGGAAGCTCACTTTCTTTCTGTCGCTGGAAGTGTGTGTTTCGGTTGGAATTGGGCACATGGGAGCATTGCCCTTTATCTTCTGGTTGAGAAACACATTCACAAAAAGAGTTAAAACCTCACCATTTTTGCCTATTGGATTTAGAGTCACAAAATATTTGGAAGAAGACTTTCTCATTCTTTACTACTTGGAAGGTAAATTTGTAAGAGAAAAATCAATCTGGCAATATTAACTCAATGTATGTAGTTACTAATTGTAGTATCTTTGGACACTACAATTAAACTTCAAAATGTATTCGAGAGATGTACTTTCATAGGGTCAAAATTATGTGCCAGCAATCATTGCTGTATTATTTGTACAGACAAACAGTTAGAAAGTCCCAAATGACTATAAATGAGAACCGGTTAAATAAATTTTAGTACGCTAAAGAATGAAATACTATACAGCTACACAAAATGACAGAGTTCAGAATGTATTTTTTACTGGCTATATCCATTTTTAAAATATATTTTATTGATTATGCTATTACAGTTGTCCCATTTTTTTCTCCCCTTTATTCCCCCTTTCCCTGCACCCCCCTCCCACCAGCATTCCCCCACCAATATCCATTTTTTGAGTAAACACTTCATAAAGTGTGTTTTGTACACCACTGTTTTTACACAGAGGAGAAAAGTGTGCCGTTTTAGTTGCTCATATGTGCATAAGGCATGTCTGGAACGACATATGAGAAACAAAAATGGGTAGGAGAAGACATATGCTCCACTTTACTACTCGGTTTTTAAAAACATTCAAGGGGAAATTAAATTTAAAAATAACAACAACAACAACAACAACAACAAAGATTACATCCCGCAGCAATAGAAACAAAACTAATTGCAACATTCTATGATATTGGATTAGTATTGGAAGGCTGTAAAATAATAACCTAGTTGCTACTATATAGTTTGCTAAAGTCAATGCCAAAATTCCTCTAACCTAAGTTGATATTGAAACAAAGGAAGGTATTTATTTTACTCTTTTGCACGGAGTAGGTACACATTGCAAAATGTTCTGGGATGACTACCCTTCTTCTGAATTGTAATGCACATGGCCTTCTTAATCTATTCCGCATGTTTGGTTCCTACGGTGCTCAACGTTTGCACGACCAAGCTGTGCCGGGCAAATTCTGGTGGAATAAATTGCATGAATAATGAGAGATTCCCACTGTCCCCAAACACTTAAACTTGGCTCTATTTTACGCCTCAGAGCCTTTTGGCCACTTCTTACCCTCCAGTAATTAAATTCCCAACATGCTTCCTTTTCAGGATGGCGAGCTGCAGGTGTCAGCCAGCCTCGGAACACCCTCCTGCTAGTGATTAGCCAGCACTAGCTTCCTGCAAGAATATCCTCCTTAGATAATGCAGGTTGTAAATCCAGACAGAACTATTAGATTCTCACTTGAAAAATAATGCTTTGTAATCATTTATGCATATTTGGAGAAGCAAATCAAAACAGAGTAGATGTAACGTAGTAAACGAGCTTTCGTGAAGGTGCTGCATGCTATCTTGGGGTCATTCACTTACAGAACTATATACAAATCCCTTTCTTCTGTCCTCACATTTATCAAGACATCAGTTCATACAAACCATTTTCTCTTGCTCTAACCTACCAGGCTGTTCTGCCTTTCTAAGTCTTTGAGCATTTTGTCTCTTCTGACAGGAAAGCCCTCCTCTCCCACCTGTCTTCCAATCTCCTACTTAACCTGCAAAATAGATAGAGATCTCTCGGGGACACCTTTGGCTATTGGCTTGTTTGTGTCTGCCACGCAACCAACCACTCCTCGCTCTGTGCAGCTGCTAGTTGAACATGCTCCTGTTCCCACAATGATGGCAGAGTGTTGGAATTATTCTATCCTGTCCTTAGAGAACCCATTTTTCTTAAGTCTGTATACGTTTTCTAGAGAGAGAGATAATTTTCAGATTTGCACATTTGACTTGCTGAAAAAAAACCAATAAGCTGCAAATAGCAAATCACATTCATGTACATTTGATGATTCACTCTTATTAAAAAGAATACTTATATGATATTGGGACTGTCCCATAAAAATGAATTTTATCTTATTGTAGTGTAAAGAGTCCATGAAGTGGTGGTCATATCTGGGAATGGGTGGGCTTTCTTTCTTTTTTAGGGACTGTGAAAGGACTTTCAAGACCTCCCATATGTGCTTCGGTCTTCACTTCTCTCCGAGGGGAAGGAACTCTGTTTTTACTGGGCAGACTCCAGGCCACAGATTGGGCCTGACTGTGAAAGGGTGGATTGCTGGCCACAAGGAGTCAGCACATAGCAGTGGATTTCTGTTTCTACCTCTTTCTCTGTTGGGACTGACATGTGGTGTATACCTAGATTCTAATTTAGATTTAGTCCCTAGGCTCTCTACCTTACTCTAATCTGACTCACCAGAGATTTCCATTGATTTGTGGGGCTGAAAAACAACTTGGGGATTCACATTAAATTGCTCTAATTTCTTGCTTTATATTCTTTGAGAACGTGGGTAAGCTCAGCAATGAAACCAGCCGAAGGCATGAATCTGAATCTTGTGGTTTCCTTACCATTATGTCCTCCAACGGTAACCCAATCTCAACCTTCCTTCTGAAATAGGCATAATCCTTTCATCCTTTAAACAAGTATAACAAGAAAGTCATAGTATGTTTATTTCTCCTTTAAATATATTCATGCCATCAACTTAGAGATGTATCTGGAAACTTTTTTTTAATAATTTTAATTTTTTATTGTTATTCAATTACAGTTGTGTGCCTTTTCTCCCCATCCCTCCACCCCACCCCAGCTGAACCCACCTCCCTCCCCCACCTCCACCCTCCCCCTTGATTTTGTCCATGTGTCCTTTATAGTAGTTCCTGTAATCCCCTCTCCTCACTGTCCCCTCCCCACTCCCACCTGACCATTGCTAGATTGTTCTTAACTTCAATGTCTCTGGTTATATTTTGTTTGCTTTTTTCTTCTATTTATTATGTTCCAGTTACAGGTGAGATCATATGGTATTTGTCCCTCTCCATCTGGCTTATTTCACTTAGCATAATGCTCTCCAGTTTCATCCATGCTGTTGCAAAGGGTATAAGCTCTTTCTTTCTCTCTGCTGCGTAGAATTCCATTGTGTAAATATACCATAGTTTCTGGATCCACTCGTTTGCTGATGGGCACTTAGGTTGCTTCCAGTACTTGGCTATTGTAAATTGTGCTGCTATGAACATTGGGGTGTACAGATTCTTTTGGATTGGTGTTTCAGGGTTCTTGGGGTATAATCCCAGCAGTGGAATTGCTGGGTCAAAGGGCAGTTCCAATTTTAGTTTTCTGAGGAAATTCCATACTGTTTTCCACAGTGACCTCACCAGTCTGCATTCCCACCAACAGTGCACGAGGGTTCCCTTTTCTCCGCATCCTCTCCAACATTCGTTTGTGGATTTGTTTATGTTGGCCACTCTGACTGGTGTCAGATGGTACCTCGTTGTGGTTTTAATTTGCATCTCTCTGATGGCTAGTGATGCTGAGCATCTTTTCATATGTCTCTGGGCCCTCTGTATGTCTTCCTTGGAGAAGTGTCTGTTCAAGTCCTTTGCCCATTTTTTAATTGGGTTGTTTGTCTTCCTGGAGTGGAGTCATGTGAGTTCTTTATATATTTTGGAGATCAGGCCCTTGTCTGAGGTATCATTAGCAAATATGTTTTCCCATACTGTTGGTTCTCTTTGTAATTTAGTGCTGTTTTCTTTAGCCATGCAAAAGCCTTTTATTTTGATGAGGTCCCATTTGTTTACTCTTTCCTTTATGTCCCTTGCTTTAGGGGATGTGTCTGTGAGGATGTTGCTGTGTGGAATGTCTGAAATTTTCCTGCCAATGTTTTCCTCAAGGACTTTTATGGTGTTACGACTTATATTTAAGTCTTTTATCCATCTTGAATTTATTTTTGTGTATGGCGTAAATTGGTGATCGAGTTTCTTTTTTTCACATGTAGCTGTCCAGATGTCCCAACACTATCTGTTGAAGAAGCTGTTTTTGCTCCATTTTATGCTCCTGCCTCCTTTGTCAAATATTAATTGATCGTATAGACTTGAGTTTATTTCTGGGCTCTCTGTTCTGTTCCATTGGTCTATGTGCCTGTTTTTATGCCAGTACCAGGCTGTTTTGATGACAGTGGCCTTGTAATACAGTTTGATATCAGGTATTGTGATCCCTCCTGCTTTGTTCTTCTTTCTCAAAATTGCTGCAGCTATTCGGGGTCGTTTATGGTTCCATAAGAATTTCTGAAATGTTTGTTCTATATCTGTGAAATATGTCATGGGTACTCAAATAGGGATTGCATTGAAACTATAAATTGCTTTGGGTAGTATGGCCATTTTGATGATGTTAATTCTTCCAATCCATGAGCATGGTACATGCTTCCATTTGTTTGTGTCTTCCTTAATTTCTTTCTTCAGTGTTGTGTAGTTTTCTGAGTACAGGTCTTTTACATCCTCGGTTAGGTTTATTCCTAGGTACTTTATTTTTCTCTTTGCTATATCAAATGGGATTTTTTTTCCTGATTTCTGTTTCTGCAGTTTCATTATTGGTATACAGGAATGTCTTTGATTTCTGAGTATTGACTTTGTATCCAGCTGTTTTGCCAAATTCATTTATTAGGTCAAGTAGGTTTTTGGCGGAGTCTATAGGATATTCCATGTACACTATCATGTCATCTGCAAACAGTGACAGTTTCATTTCCTCCTTTCCAATTTGGATTCCTTTTATTTCTTTTTCTTGTCTGATTGCTGTGGCTAGGACTTCCAATATTATGTTGAATAGGAGTGGTGAGAGAGGGCATCCTTGTCTTGTTCCTGATCTTAGTGAGAAAGCTCTAAGTTTTTGTCCATTGAGTATGATGTTGGCTGTAGGTCTCTCATATATGGCCTTTATTATGTTGAGGAATGCTCCCTCTATTCCCACTTTGCTGAGTGCTTTTATCAGAAATGGGTACTGTATCTTATCAAATGCTTTTTCAGCATCTATTGATATGATCATGTGATTTTGGAAACTTTTTTAAATTTTGAGTTGACCTGGGCACCTTCAGGCTATGTCATTGGAACCTATCACTTGTCTTTGGTGGATGAGTAGAAATTCTAGGATTTACAAGTACAGGAATTCTGAGTTAGGGTATTACTGGGGGTCAGCTTGGTGATACCTGTGGTAGAGGTAAGAAAGGATGGATATAGAGACCCCTGAGGTATATATTATCCTCTAGGGAAATTCTACAATTTTTCTCAAGCATTCAAGGCCTGAGGGTTGACAACATAAACAATGGTTAAAATTCTAGAACAAAGCTGAGCACACAGATGAATCATTCTGTAAAAACCTTGTTTATTGGTGAATTGCAGAGTTGAATGCTTTGTCTCCTTAATACCTGACACAAGTGGAAGAGGGTACCCTAATTTATAAAGTTTGAAGAGTATTTTTTCTTTACTTCCTCAAGGATCTTTATCAAGGAATAGAGGAAATTGTATTCCAAGACCTCAAAGACATTTGTACACTCAAAATTCAGGCTAACTAATATTCAAAGAAAAGTATATCATTAGTGAGACCCTGAATAGAATATGGAACTTGGCACAGCGTAAAGGGAAGATGTGTTTAAAACTTAATGTTATATTTATTGCCAGATGCTTTGACAATAGTGTCATCTTAGCAACCAAATATATAACGTATAAAAAAAAGACCCTCAAAGTGACTTTACACCCAGGCTGATCTATGTAGCTCATTTTAATATCAAATTGCAGGTGTAAAAGAAAAGTCTTAAGCAGCCATCAAGCAAGAAGACACGTATAAACGAGTCAACATGCAAGATCAAATAACAAAAGTATTCCTTTGGCAAGAAATAGCCTTTTTATGCAGAATTCAGAAGCTTTGCAAGTGGCAGATTTCCTTAAAAATAGCAATGTCTTTGTCTCCTTGACATGTGTGTGCCTGGCCTAATAATTTAGAATTGTGATGTTTTTCCAGAAATAAAGAAAGTCTGTCCAGAAGGTATCCAGCCATGTAATATGAAAAATAGACATTTATGGAAGAAGACACAAGATACAAGAAACATTGTACATAGGACAATAATGCCTCAGTCCCCTTCAAAGTAAGCACCTTGGGACCTCATGCAGTTTTCCCAGTTTCCATCAGCTGCCCTGTCGTATTTTCCTGAATCTCTTTGATGTTCTGAAATCTATTCCCTTTCAAAGGTGATTTTAGTTTTGGGAAAAGCCAGAAGTCACAGGGTGCTAAATCTGGACTGTAGGGGGACTGAGTCACCTGGGTGATTTGATGTTTCACCAAAACACTGTGCAGATGTGATATGAGCGAGTGTGTTTTTGTGATGAAGCTGCCAATCACCAGTTGCCCATAGCTGCAACCTTCTGAATCATCTGAATAGCTTCCATGGATGAATATTCAAACTTAGTTGAAAATCTGATGCAGATTTGTTGTTCTACTCACTCAGTCATTTTGAATGTAATGGCCACACAGTACACATGCTCACTTAACAGCATCTACCACCCCCACTGACTAGGACAGTGAAGTCATCATTCACATATGCACACTCCAGTCCACTCTCCTTGGCTGCCAGGTTACCTCAATGTGGTACAAACTGTTCTTGCTATATTAACAATGGCTGGACTTTTTCCGGACAGACCTCATATACCTTGCATGAAAAATAGCAGCTTTTGTTTTAGAAAACCAGGATGTTGTAATTTACCAGGAATGGACCAGGGATTTGCAGTGGTCTGATCAACATGTATTGGTGCTGTTGTCACAGATAAGAAACCATGCAGAAAAGGATGCCTTCTTACTCATAACCCCTGCTTTCCCAAAAGGATCACATGTTTGCCTGATTTTTTTTTCTCGAAGGGAAGCCAAGAGACCAACCTAAATTTCATTGTCAGTATAACCTTCCGAGTCCTCTGATATATCACTGGCAACTAGCTTTCCATTTGTAATTGGAGTGAGATCTAGCTGTCATTGCTCTATAGGCAGGCTCCATGGAGAATTGCTGTTCAAATTGGAAAGGAGTTTCTGCTCATTAAAAGCAAAAGAAACCAACTGTAAATAGCACGGCTGTTAGGAAGAACCACACGTATTGGTTATGCTGGTCCCAAGGGCTATTCTCTAATTCCAAGGGGAGCAAAGGGTGAAGCAGGAAGAACATCTCTCTCCTTTGGCTATTAATATTCAGCTCATAGGAGGCCCTAAAGATGCAATGCTCAAAACAGAGGTCTTTTAATGATCAGAAAATAATGTACTGGTATAAAAAAATGTGGGTAACAGTGGAAATAAATCAGTAGTTGCTTTTCCTTTAAAATATCTTTCTATATTTTCCTGTTTTTAATATTATTATTCTGATTCATGAGTACAACTATTAATTGAGAACCTTTTATGTTCCTGTTACTTCTAAGCATTACTACATTTAATTACAGTCATAACAAGTGAAGAATATGTGAAAATATTTAAGTTTTTAGTCTTTACAAGCAAATTTAAGGTTTAAATAATGTGAGACCTTGGCAACTACTTATTTATCTAACTTATTCTTCATTTATCTCATTAGCATTGTTGGTGAAATGATGGTAGTATTTACCTTATAAGGCTATGATGAGATTTAAATGAAATTATCTGTTTAAAATTTATATAAGACTGCCTGGAGTATATTAATCACTTATGTGTTATTATTATTATCTTTATTTTATAGATGAGAAAATTGTACATAAAAGTATAGGAGAGACTCAATATTTTCCCAAGATCAGTGAGTGTGCTGAAGGGGGATTTAAGCAAAGTCAATCTTATTTAGCTATTTTAAGTTCTATTTTAAATGTTCATAGGATTGTTGTGAGTTTTAAAAGATGCAGAATATACTCTAAGTGCTCAACGGGGTGGGATTTAATTACTTGTCTAGCTGAATTCAGACAGACTCTCTAACTTCCTATAATGTCTCATTACAAAACTTTCTATATTTTTGTATTTATCTCTATTGCACTAGTAAATACAGCATCTCCTGTGGTTTTAGCAGATAGATACACCAAAGCTCAGTAAAGCTATAGGTACTGAAGTTCCCCACATTGCACAGTGATACGCTAGAACTTCCATTGCGACGCTGAAAGAAGATGGGCCCAAACCAGATGTACCAGCATTAAATCTTTATACATTTCCAGTAAAAGTGAAGTACAATTGCCCATGTAAAGTGAAAGGCAATTTATTTATTAGTGGAACACCAGAAAGGCTTTGGTACCACTCAAATATTTTACCCACTAGAACAATTTAATTAGTCCCCAGTGAAAGGAAGAATGATTCTCTTTTCTGTTTAAATTCTTCTCAGGTCAGCCCATGTGATAAACCAGTAATACACTCACAGTTGTTTTTCATATATTCATTGTTTCTGTTAAAGTATAAACTTTCTGGAGTCAAGAAAATGCCTTCTTTCTTTATTGATCCTCAAAGTTTATGTCAGAGTCTGCGCTCCATCCAAATTGCTAACAGATTGGAGATGTAATTAGTCATTCAAAGTAGTCTAGATGATGATCAACTCATTAAACTAGACTATCTTGGATATCATTGAAAAAATAAGACTTTGATATGAATTATAAACTACCATGTACATGTCAGGATTTCTGCTTCAGCAGCTCATTGGACCAAGTACATACATTCACACACATCTCCCACTGACTTTGCAAGTATGTGCATGAAAAACTAATTGAGGGCAGAGTGTTGTGCTTAGTATCACTGACTCAATATTATGCATCCTGTGTATTTCATCCTCAGATATTCATTCTATCACTTAATTATAAAAGCTTGGAGGAAAATTAAGTTGATGGATGATTATATCATAATTGCCTTTCACATGGGTAGAAAGGAAATGACATTGGTAACTTCAATATTCAATAATGGGTCAAATGGTGAACTCTATAGAGAAAGCACATCGGTACCAGCTTGTGGTTCCACAATAATGCAGCTAACATGATGAGAAATTAAAATAATAGTTGTGCATAGAAATTAGTCAATGTTTAAAACATGAGAAATTTCACATACAAATCGAGATATTCAGCTGCAATGTAAAACACTGTTAAACCTGGAGACACTGGACCAGTATATTCCATAGCCCCCATTTCTTTAGTCTGCAAACAGCTGAGTCCTTTATACTGGAACTTAGCCCTTCAGACTGTGATGGTTTGCTGCGGTCACAACCCTTCGCACGATTTATGCATAAGCACTTACTTGTGTCCTATTCCAGCCATGTTTCTTTCCTGACCATGCACTGTACAGCCTTTTGCCTAAAGCATTGATTTTAAGTCAAGAGTTGATGTGTGGAAACATTTCACTTGTTCTTTCTGATTTCATGGAGTGTAAATTAGAACAGGATGAATTACGAATGTTAGGGGTACTACTACTCATAAATATACTCACTAAAAACATCACTAACACATTATAGCTCTTATTCACGTTGAGTCCAAAGATAGCTGCAGAATCCTTCTTAACCTTAGGGATCCAGGAAATTAAGCCAGAGGCTCAGAGTTGGCATATGCTATGCAATGCATGAATTATCTATTGGTGTGTAACCATATTACCACAATCTTAGTGACTTAAAACAACATACATTTATCATCTCACAGTTTCTGTAAAGTCAGGTGCCTGGATACGACTTAGCCGGGTCTTCTGCTTCAGGATCTTATTAGGTTTCAAGCCAGATGTCACCTGGGGGTGGATTCTTATCAGAAGATTGATGAAAAAAGAACTTGTTTCCAAACTCAAGTGGTTTTGGCAGCAGTCTAATGCAATATTCTGTGTTGACAGCCAGCTAAACCTAGGAGTACATGGTATACTGCTGAAGAAAATTCATGGGGATGATTTTTGTTGTCACTTTTTGAGAGGATGCAAAATTGCATAATATACTAACATACTTAAGTACTTAAAAACCTTCTTATTTTTAGGAAATATTGCTAAGGAAATTACTAACAAGCCTACAGAACTTAGCTACCCAGTCGCTTAGCACCATGTTCTTTTGTGGTAGTGAACAATGATAAATGATTGACATGTATGGAAATATCACATTTAAAAAATGGTCTAGCATGCAGCTATTGAAAAATGGGTCTGTCCAATTGCCATTTTTGAACTGTGCTTTGAGAAGGATCGAGGAGTCTTGAAGGCATTTCGGTGGCTGTTTAAGGAGGTGAGGGCAAGTTAGGATTGTGCTTGTCCTCCACCCTCACTTAACCACACCTCAATTTTATCTGTTTGAAAGAGTGAGTTTCTGAGTAAGACGTCATTTGCTGGAGGTGCAGGGGGGGAACCCAACAGTTCTTGTTATGGGTTGAATCTCCTAAAAGTTGTTTAAGTCCTAATCCCAGTGCCTGAGAGTGGGACCTTATTTGAAAATATGGTCTTCGTAGATTATCAAGTTAAGATAAGAGCATTAGGGTAAGCCATACTACAATATGACCATGTCCTTTTAAAAATAAGAACTTTGGACACAGAGGCAAATAGGTAGAACATTGTATGAAGTCAAAGGCTGAGATATGAGTGATACCTCTATCAGCCAAAGAGTGCCAAACATTGCCAACAGGCCACCAGAAGCTAGGAGAGGCAAAGAACAGACACTCCTTTCCAGCCTGAGGAAGGGATCAACCCTGCTAAGATTGGTTTTGGAATTCCAGCTTCCAGAACTGTGAGAGAATACATTTCTGTTGTTGAAGCTACTTATTTGCTGATACTTTGCCATGGCAGCCCCAGGAAATTAATATAGTTCTGCTGCTAAAAGAAAGTTTGACACTCACTTATTAAAAAGTGATACACACAGTTAACATACCCTTCCTTAGGATAACTTTACAAGGTTCTCCCTGGAACCTAAGACTCAAGGATATGCTATTTGGGTAAGCCAAGTCCTACCTACCCATGAAGTTCAGAAAAAAACTGAACTTGGGTAATCTGTAGCCTTCTTTGACAGCACCCTGAAAAGGGATTTTAACCCTGTTCCTATAATACAGGCCTGACTATCCCTGAGACAAGCACTCCCACAGAAGGCATGACAATAACCAAAAGTCTACCCCAAATGAGCCGATAATAAGAGATGATGATGTGTCATTAGGGTAGCAGACAAAGCAGAGGAGTAAAAAAAAAGCAAAAAAAAAAAAAAAGTAAGAAGAGTAAAATAAAACTGTCGAACAAGAGAAATGACTAACGAAACTGCAAAGGTGCAGAGATATTCATGTGCTGCACAGAAACAGAACATCTGTAAAGAAAACTTGATTGCCCACGACACACTCATGGCCTGGAAGACGAAATGCAAGAAACACCTTACTATGTAAAGCACAATCGAATAAAGGTGTAAAAAGTGAGAGAAAAGGTAGGAGACTTGAAGGATTTAGCTAGGAGACCCAGCAGACCAACTATGTGAGTTCAAGGGCATCCAGAAGGAGAGGGCTCCCAGAAAGGAAGAGATGAGAAGAGGCAGCCTTGAAACATATAAAAACTACCCTAATCTAAAATTATTATCATATTATTAAAAATTCCCCTAAGTTAAAACACTATTAAATATAATTCATCAGAATAGAAGAACTCATATGGTAGCTTGAGTTTATAAGAAAGATACATCTAATCATAGCTTTATACATTTCTTGAATTATAAAAATAAAAACTTTTGAAAATGCCAAGAATACTAGTAAAGGCCAGATCCTATTAGGCATATAGGTAGATGTTGAAATTAAAAATAATGTAGCTAAAAGGAGCGAACAGGAAAAGACTTTTGAGAATAATTCTAATTATTTATTCTTTTTTTTTTTGTAATCTACAGGCTCCCTTCCACACCTCACCAAAACACACACACATACAGTTACACACACACACACTCATACTCACACAAATACTCTGTTATGGGGGCCGAGGTATTTCTAAAATGCTGCATGTGAAAGGTATTTCTGCTCATGTAAGTTCAGGACAAAAATATTCTGCTCTGTAATAAGCCTGGGATATCATATTGTGCTGTCATGTGGCACATTAATTTCATGAGGATAATAAAGTTGTTTAAGTTCTACCTCCCAGTGGCTATAGTTATCACGATACCTGTTGACTGCAGGGTCAGAGCTACCAAATGAGAGTCCTGCTATAAATAAAATGTATCTCAGCCATTCTGAGATTTTTAATATTTTTAAAAGTTCAAATTCATGATATTTACATGTATTCATGTTGAATTTGATGTCTTTGGTGGGTTGTTTTGTTAATTTAAATCTTGAGTCTTTTTCTAACTCTAATGTCATTTATAGCATTATTTATTAGTCTGTATGTAGTTTCTAATTCATTCTGGAATATTTTAAACAGAATGAGCCAAGTCGCATGTAGGGTAAGTCACATGAGACCTTCCTTTGATGGATATTTACTAAGCTCTGAGATAGTAATTCAAAAGTTGCTTTATTATTCAAAAGTTGCATACAGGACCTTGCTGACACTGCAGATTCCCTGTTCAAAGTTAGACTATCTTGTTTTGAGCAAGACTTGGGGACATGCATTTTTTAAGCAACTAAGGGATTCCTTGTAGGAAGTCCTTGTGCCTAACTTAGTGATTTATTCCTGAAAGAGAAATGCTCTCAACCTAATGTATAAATTGAACGAGGCAGACAGCCTTTTCCTTTACATCATCACTTTCCACTACCCAATTTTTTGACAAAGTTTTTCTATTTTCTTTGCCCCTCTGGGATTTATTGTCAGTCTTGTTCTTAAGTGTGCCTTCTTTCTTTCTTTGGAGTCTCTAGAGCTTGTGTATCTATAGGAATAAGCTGGTGGTCAAGAAGCATTTCTTAGTGTCTTGTATTTCTTTATGCTTGGGCTGCCTTAACAAGGTATCACAGACTGCGTGGCTTAAACAACAGAAATTCATTTCCTCACAGTTCTGCAGGCTGGAAGTGTGAGATCAAGCTCCAGGGCAGGGTCAGCTCTGGTGAGGGCTTTTCTCCTGCTGCCTCCCCTGCTCTGTCATCACATGGCCTTTCCTCAGTGTGTGTGAACAGGAGAGCAAGATCTCTAGTGTCGCTTCTTGTATGCAGCCCCCCTCAATGACCTCATTTCCCATTAACTACTTGCTTAGAGGCCCCACCTCCCAATATAACCACATTGGGAATTAGGGCTTCAACACAGGAATTTTAGGGGACACAAACATTTAGTCCGTAACCCTGCCATTCCCCTTTTCCTCTATCTTCCTCTAGCATGAGCCCCCTCACATCCATGGAACCCACAAAGGAGGCAGGAAGTAAGCATGTGCAGGTCCTCAGCTCTCCCCTTCCTATAGGACATACTCTCCTGGTCTTGCAATCCTTCTGGGCATTCAAAATCCTTTCGGATATTTATTATTCACGGAATCTCTTGAGAAAATTTGACATCTGCCACTAGTATAACAATTACTTTGACTTGCTTCTAGACACTTGAAAACTATTTTAATTTCAGGAAACACATTTGATCTCTAATGTTTCTATCCCTTTTCAGCAGCTTGCGAACCCCTGGAGATCCCCAGCAATTATATTTATTCCACCAGGTGTGAGTTTTAATAAGAGAGGCCCTAATTAACTAATTATTAAATTGACTAAATAGATATCTCAGTGGCTCCATGTGCCTGAACGTGACATTTGTTTGCATATGTGTACGGGTATTTATAGACACCTATGCTTTCTTTTCATTTTTTTACAAATTGTCATGCAAGATCTTTAAAAAGTACAAGGCAAGAAAATTAATGTCATATATAGATGAGGTAATGTAAAACCTACATTCTCCTTCCTAGTCACTGGGAGAGTGATCCAGGACAAGTGAAAAATTCCATTCTTGACTTTCCTCGTCTGTAAAATACGCATGTTGGATTAGATAGTCTGTAAGTCCTTTTAAGCTTTTAATTCTATGCTTCTGTGATTTTATGAACTATCTATCTATTCTAACTGACCAGACAGAAACCCACAGGTGGATTTCTATGTACCCAGCAGAACCTCCAAGCTGCTTACATCAAAAGAAAAGTAAAAAGGCAATATTAATCTCTCCAGAAATTGCCATGCATCATAGGAAGGATATAGGTGAAATGCTAGAACAACTTTAAGCTTCATTTTGAGGGATTTTATTCCTGCGGGTCATATCCACAGGCTTTTCTGACCCACGGTCCTAAAGGTGGGACAAGCACTTCATGGTAAAGTGAACTCTATTATAAGTGCAGAGTCGAACCTGCGGAGAGTAAGAGGAGCAGGGTTCAGAGAGCAGGTATTTTTTGTCTCCATGTGGAAGCTCTGGTCTGTCTGGTCATTATATTATAATACAACACGATGGCCACTCTGCTACGTGAAGAGGGACTTTAGTTCTTGTTTTTATTTTCCCCTGAATTATTAGTAAAGTTTGTTCCTACGAAGGGGTGCAGCTGTCTAGATGCTTGCATTGTGTGGCTTTAGAAGTGTTGCCAAAGGAACTACTATAAAAATGACCTTCCACAGACCAAGTTTAGACTTTAATTATTTCTTGCCTTGAAAATCTACAAGAAGCTTTCCAACTGGTTTGTGTGACTCAGGTCTCTACTCCAGCAGAGTAAAGTTTTGATCAGCTTAAAAACTGCAGAAAAAATCCCACTGTATGATTGAGAAAGTAGGAAGCCCCACTGGGCCAAACGACATTTTTGATATTTATCAACTACATACTCATTTAGCTATTCATAAAATTTCTCTTAAGTGCCTGAAGTATTTAGGTGGGCCTAACCTAAGCTTCTAGCAGCAACAAAACAACTCAAGTGTATTTAATGTTATTTATATTTTGTATTTTTTTACATCTTTTCTAACATTGCCCCTGTTCTGAAAAAATTTCTTTTCACTTCTCTTTCACCATCTCCACACAAAGATACATACCTACTTATCTACAGAGTTCAATATAAATGTAATTTATGTGTATTTGAATCAATTCCTTTGTTTCACCAAACAGTAATAAATTGGTCTTTCTAATTAATTTTGTTTTTAAATTATAAGGCAATAATACATTTTTTATGACAAAAAGAGAGGTAACATGTGAAAGAAAAATAGAATGTCCTTCTTCATTAATCTTCTCACAGTACTTTTAATGTACACTTTGTTTATGAATAGAATACATAGAGGAAAGACATAAATCATGAGTCTGAAAGTTGGTGAATTTTCACAAAATGAACACACCCAAAAATCAGGTCCCAGATCAAGAGACTATATTAGCAGCAAAGCAATAGTCCCTGTTTCTCCTGCTGTTACTTCCCCACAAGGGTAATGACTACTCTGATTTCTATTATCTTAGGTTAGTTTTCCGTTTTTTGAGCTTTTGGAATCAGACATTGCTAATTGTCTTGTGATTGACTTCTTTTGTTCAACATTATGCTTGTGAGATTCATCAATGTCTTGTACACAGTTTTGCAGGTATATATACATATACATGCACGCATATATATAATACATTCACATACATACAAACACATATACATACACACACACACACATAATATATACATATGCATTTTGTTGGGGTCCAGACCAAGAAATAGAAATGCTAGGTATACAAATGGTGAATTTTAGTGGTTACTACCACTCAACAGTGGTTGAACAATTTACATTCACAATATCAGTTTTGAGTTTCCAGATGCTGAAGGTTGGTTGGATCCAGGCCTGTTATACACGGGCTGCCTAGAACATTTTCTTCATATGTCAGTGGAAGAAGTGCAGGAGGAACGAGCGGAAACAGACATTGCTCTTCAGGCCTTGGGTGAGAACCAACGTACTGACTTCTGTCCATATTTCAGTAGCCAAACAGAGTCATATGTGCAAGCCCAACATTAATAGGCTCCATCTTTAGTGGAAAGAGCTAAAAATTCACATACCAAATATGCGGATACAAAGAAAATTGGACATTGGGAACAGCAATGACCAGTCTTCCACAGTTCTCTCTTGATGAGATGTATTTATATTCCTCCAACACACGAAGTACTCACTCTCCAAGACACTCCAAAAGTCTTATCTGATCCTGGTAATGGGTCCAAAGAACAAATTTTATGTTTTATGTCTGGTCAGAATTTTCCTCCTCCTATTTGAAATCTTTTTATGGGGGAAAAAAAAGTCAGCCCTATACAGGACTAACACAGGGACAAAATAAACTAAATCAATAAACACTATTATTTAGAAGAGTGCTATATAGGGAACACGTTACAATCACTGGTTCTTAGAAATTCTGGAATCTGAATGGGCAAATGCTGCTCTAGCTGGCTATTCTTGGGATGTGGAATGTTCCTTGACTGGGTGATGGATATGCTCTCTCAAGTGCAAGTTCAACCATTCCTACACAAGGCAGACAGGGTGGTGATTGATTATGTTAATCAAATCTTGTTTTGCTTTTTTAGCTAATCATCATGTATTGGGTGGGTATTGAAAATAAATCTTTTTAAAAAGAGAATTAACAAGTGGGAGAAGTAAATATGTGATAACCTTAACTATTGATGTGGGGTAGGAACTACCTCTTTTAAACTATGGAATCATTAACACAGTAACTAGGAATATGATTCAAGGTATCCTGTCCCAAAATGTTCATCAGGCATATTATGTGATATGTAATGAACTTGGAAATGGCACAGAAAGCTCTAAAACATGCCTCATTTTCACTAACCTCCTTTGATTCACAGGCATGTTAATAATATTTTGTTAAAGGTGCTCCACCTTTAGCGTGTTCACAGTATTTTATTCCTATACGGTTTTGTCTGCTAACAGATGAGGCAGAATGTACCACTGAAAACCCTGCCACCTTCACTGCCTTCCAGCAGTTCCTCTCCAGTATATACTGACACCTATTCATCAAAGCTTAAGTGGTGCTGGATTAAATCTAGGTTGCAGCCCAGGTAAGACTGTGTCAGCTTTGTTTTTGCCCCTGTCTTTATAGGGTTTTTGTCTAAGAACCTGCTATATTCTGTTGAACTCAGTCGTTTGATAGCTTGCAAACTCTAACCTTTCATTGTTCTGCTTTTTAGTTCATTTCTGCTTAGGTTGTGCTCTTCCCCTACAAGCAAAACTAGGGTTCAACAAATAAACTGGTGGGATAATGACTCATGCACTTCTGGTCCCTTTGATATCTGCCAAGGCTTCATTATTTCTCCGTGGTTCAGCAAAGGCCTTCGGGGTGCTAACTCTTAGATTCTTGGTCTCCTGCTTGTAGCCAGAATAATTAAATGTCTCTAGGGTAAAAGTAGTTTTTTGAGATTAGTTTATCTCAATAAAGTTTTTTCTGTACTGAATCTTAGTCATTCTTTTTTATGTTGCTGCCGCATTAAAACAGAAAATTTCTGTATTATGTTCAATGTTCCTTTTTTGTTATGGGTGGGGCACTGGTCTGATACCAGTTACCCTATTCTATACACAAGTAGAACGCTTTTATAGCATTTATCAAAAAAATCTATTTTATTATACCATGTGGTAATCCTTCTATATGTATCTATTTCCTTGAAGTCTATGAGGCCAGGAATTTCTTGAGGGCAAAAATTGTTGTTAAATGAATACTTTATGGTATACATGACTCACAATAAATTACGTACTTTACACTTTCAGGGTTGAATTATAGCACAGATTCCTTTGGGAATACAATCAATCATGTGATCTCCAACCAGAAAAAAATTCATATGCACACATGTTACAGAACTCCGCCAGTGCTGTTCTGGAACAGCTGTGGGGTTCAATTGCCTGCCTCTGAGAAGCATGACGGAAGAGCTTGGTGAAAAAGGAAAGGGGTTGTTTGTTTAAAGGTTATGCAGATTTAGAATAAGGACAAATTTCTTCCATTAAGCCCCCCTCCCTTTTAAAACCACCCCAAAACACATAATCCTGCCTCCCCTTGCCAAATCAGGCCAGTTTCAGAACACACCAGTCAGAGGAACTGTCTTTCAGAAAACCAGAAGTCTGCCGCTCAGTATTCCTGGTTGCAGTTCAGTTCCATGCATCTCCTATGAATCCCAGAGGCGAGGCAGGTTCCCTGCAGCACCGTCAGATTTTCTGCGGTCTTCTCTAAGCAGACTCGAATCTGGGTGGCTGGAAAACCCCCACCCCCCACCTCCCAACCCATGGCACAACACCGCTAGCTCCGGTGACTCACTGGACTTCTAAATTTCAGATGTTCTCTCTCTTATTCCAGACTGCGTGTTTTTCCCTTCCCTTCCCTTCCCTTCCCTTCCCTTCCCTTCCCTTCCCTTCCCTTCCCTTCCCTTCCCTTCCCTTCCCTTCCCTTCCCTTCCCTTCCCTTCCCTTCCCTTCCCTTCCCTTCCCTTCCCTTCCCTTCCCTTCCCTTCCCTTCCCTTCCCTTCCCTTTCTTTTTCTTTCTTTCAACTCCAGGCTCCATGGCTTCTCCCTGACTCCCACCAGACCTCCTCTTTTACACTCCACACCTCATGGTGGACCCCCTTCTCTTTCAACCTGCCCTCATTTGAATGCTCAGCCCAGAACTTCCTGTGTGTTTTCATATATGGCCCCTTCTATAATGTGTTAGCGTCCACTGTTTCTGCCTGTCACCCGTACCTTTTACCTTCTTTCGGCTGCCATCTTTAGTCAGGGCATGAGTCCCCAGTGACTTTGGGTGGGCATCTGCCCTCTCCCTCTCACACAGGCACTATATACCCGCTATGTCACCTGTCCCTGAATGTTCTCACAGTTACATACACAATTTGCCCTGGGAGGCAGCCCTCTTCCCCTAAGGAAGGCCCAGCTATGAACTTGCTATTTTTATGCAATGTATCTTAAATGCCGTACCATCTACTTCCCCCATCCCCCAGTCAAGGGTTGTGAGGGATACCCTCTGCACCCCATTGTAAACATATACTCAAATATTTGAACACAATTTTTGTAGGTTCAGTAACCACTCAGTCCCATCCATGGGATAACTAGGCTTTGGAGATCACAGGGTAAAACCCCCTACAAATGAAGTTACCAACCAACCAGTGTTTCAACAGCTATTATTTATGTTTTAAAGCTTTATGTTTCAACAGCTATTATTTTAAAATGAAAACCAAGTGACTAGTAACACAATACCTTAATAGACATTTATGGAATTTGAGTGGCTAACATTTAATTTTTCCATGCTGAAGTCAGCGTGACATGCTTTGGAGAATTTTATCTTCATTTACTTTATAGTAAGGCAAGATGCCTATGCTACCATTGCAAAAGTCAGTAGGTGTTCTTTTGCTATAGTGGTCCTGTCTTCAGCTAGTACTTTCAAGAAGTTGGACCCTAACCTTAGTTTCATCAGTTGGATGCTTTCCTTCAGGACTCTGATACTTCACCTGAACAAGAGAAGAGTAGAACTAATGATTAACCTTTGTTCACTTTGGTGTTATTGGTGCTTGGAAGAGGTATAAGAACAGTTCCATTACTAAGACTTTCTAGAATTTCCCACTGAAATTTCCTCCACTGTTTCTCCTCTACATTGGAAAATCCCTCAATATTATCTTTTCAATAAATTCTCTCTCTTTTTTATATGTTTGTTACACAGTTAAGTAATATGACCAGAAAGACACAAGAGCACATTACCAGTCATTGAACTCCATTCAATCATAATCGTGACTCCTCATTACCTACTTCCTTCCACAGCAGACAGGGAGAATCATAGAACACAGGTTACTGGAAAGGAATATTTTAACTGGGGAGGGGCAAACAAGCCCTGAGGAGAGGATAATCATATAACACACCACATGGGGGCAGCAGATATTGCTATAAATTGAAGAGATTGCCAAATTTGGTAAACTAGTCCCTTTTTTAAAAAAAACTTTGATTCCCAAATTTCATTTATTTTTATAGTTCCCAAAAGGCTATTGCTCTTATTTTTCTGTGTAATTAACTTTGTAACTTATTTCTATCCTACTCACTAACATTTTTTTTTTCTACCCCTGGCACTGAGACACTATTTATTTATTTTTTGATTGCATTTTTCAATTGACCATTTACAGTTGACACTCAATATTATTTTAAATTAGTTTCAGGTGTACTGCATAGTGGTTAGATAATTATGTCGTTTACGAAGTGATCTCCCTGATAATTCAAGTACCCACATGGCACTCTGCATAGATATTACAAAATTGTTGACTGTATTCCCTAGGCTGTACTTTATATCCATGACTATTTTATAGTTATCAATTTGTACTACTTAATCCCTTCAACTTATGATTTTTATCTATAGGGTTAATTCTGACTATGGCAACTTCATTAGCATCATTTTTATTATCTTTATCTTTATCATCTCCATCCTTCATATCTGAGTAAGGCATAATTTTAAAACAATGTATGGTAATTAGCATGTTGCTTCTAATTTGTGAGAATAGGAATCAGTTCATATTACTGATGTTGAGATAAGACATGAATCTAACAGTGATTAAAGATTGAGTTTCTCTGACTTGGAGCTTTCCTTCTTTCCAAAACGTTAGATTCTTTATCTTTGTAGAGAAGATACTTACGTAGTAGTTTTATGAAGACTAAAAGAAATGGTATGTATAAGGTGCTTGTTTGAGAGCTTGATGTGTGGTAAGAACTCAAAAATGCTTAGTATTACCTTTTAAAAAGTTTTTTCCATTTGAAAGTTAGATAAACCAAAGCTTTTAAACATAAAAAACCTACCCAAATTCACACATGAGTTCTGTAAAAGAATGAGACTATTTATTTTGATTCTGAGTTCAGAATTCTACCACTATTCTTTTTAAATATGTATATCAATTAATTGGCTATCTTTAGTTCATGACAGAAGCTGCAAAATTACATTAAACAATGGAATATTTTCCCATGACAATTATGCTCCATGTGGGAAATAATCTGAGAGAAATAAATCTTTATGAGAAATATTGGTCTTTACATCTCTAAATATTCTCCAAGGAAAAGACATTATTGAGTTTTGCTGAATAGCTCTGGAAACCCCTGCAAATGAAATCAAGCCTTCTAGAACAAGTGTATATTCTGAAATATGAGACAATCCAGAACAGACCCACTTTTAAATGAATTGTTTTTAAAATGCTTGAGAAACCACACAAGATAAAAGGATTTCTAAATACTAGGGAAATGTGTGTAGTGCATGAAAACCAAACATTCAATTTATTGTAGAGATGAAAATTTTAAAGTTGCTAACCTTGTGATTTGAACTGACTTTATTCATTTCAAAAAATTCAAAAGTAATAAAGCCCTTATAATGGAAATAGAAGAACAGCATAAATAGGTGAGGCACGGGATGTGGGTAAGAAAAAAAGACGGTAAATTCTGAGTTTGTGGAAAAGAAGAAATAATTTCATGAAAACTTAGAAGTAGAAAGAACTGGCCCTGGATGGTGTGGCTCAGTGGTTTGAGTGCCAGCCTGTGAACCAAAGGGTCCCTGGTTCGATTCCCAGCCTAAGGCATATGCATGGGTTGCAGGCCAGGCCCCCAGTAAGGGGCACACAAGAGTCAACCACACATTGATGTTTCTTTCCCTCTCTTCTCCCTCCCTTCCCCTCTCTAAAAATAAATAAATAACATCATTTTTTAAAAAAGAAGTAGAAAGAATTAGAAAGGTGTTGGTCTATTATTTTCCTTTAAGAGATGAGGAGATAGATAGTCAGGTTCAATGACATTTTCAACTTAGGGGCAAAATCAGGTCCAGACCTTATTCCCATACTATTAGTTTTCCTCGTTTACAGTACTAATCTGTTAACTTTGAGTACCAGCAGTAAAGTCCCAATAGCATTTTAATGCCTTCTTCATGACTTTGAGAAGTTTAGTTAAGATTTGTTTAGGTCTGGTCCCAAATATGATAGGATGTGCATTACATATCCAGATATTGTATGTTTTCAGCAAATAAAAACAGTTGTAATAGGAGATTCAAGTGTATTTGAATACTCATAGACAACAGTTAGAAGACCACAAGGTTTTCTAACAAAGTACAAAAATAATAAAATAAAATTCCAAGGCAGTAAAGAATGAGACTCTTACTGGTAACAGTTGATGTCCAATGCTACTTGAATCCATCGAAAGGTCTAGATATAAAATTTGTGTGCACCTTCCCAGAGGTGAGCCCAGCAAATAGGATCTAGGTGATCTGGGGAATGAAGGCTGATCTCTCACAACACCTCTGGGTCCAAGCCACCACGACACTTCATCTGGCCTTCTGCTTACTTTTCCCCCCTTCCCCTGTCATTTCCCTGTAACTAGTTGTCATTTAATTATCCACACTTGACCATATCTTCTCTTGGTGGAAAATACTCCTCTTGTTTGCATCAGTTATGCATTTGCTGCTCTTACTGCCTAGAACATTGTATCATGTGATCAACACTTGGCTAGATCTTCCCATTTATTTCAGAATCTCAACTCAGATGTCTCTCCCACCATCTGACTGCACCCGGCATTTCTATTCCATAGCCTGTTTGATTTTCTGTATCACTTGCTACTATCTGGGCTTATCTCATTTATTTCTAAATTTATGTGTATTTTACCTTTCCCCCTCAGGGAAGTATAAGGCTTCATGGAGCAAGAAACTTTCTACGATATTTTTTATTGCTATATTCTTTGTACCAAAATATGTCACTCACATAGTGGGAGGCTCAATAATATTTGTTTCATGAATAAATTAATTGCTACATATTTGAGATACCTTGAGCTGCCTTATCCCTCCAGTTCCTTATTTGGAGAGTTAATTTATAATCATTTTATGTTTTCAGAGCATTGACTGACTGCCTTAAAGAATTGGTAGGAGTCTGATTAATAGATGCCTATGGAGAACTTCCTGCCCGTAGGCACCAGATATTTTGAGAGGAAACTGAGAAAATAACCTGGTTTAACTACCTCCTGTAATCTCTCTGATTACATATTACCAATTCTTTGGGTTTTTCATTTTGTTAAATTTATTTTCTTTGAACATCTGGCAATTGGACTAAAGGACATTTTAATTAAGATAATATTTATGAGGAAATACATAAAATGGAAGAAAATAAATGGGATTTGATCGCCATGGCTCAACCGTTAGTTAGATAAACCATATCTATGTTTGTTTCCCAAAATTCTGGAATCAGAGAATATTAGTTTCCTAGGAAAGCTATCTCAAATTATCACCAACTGGGTAGCTTAAAACAACATACATTTTTTCTCTCTCACACTGTTCTTAAGTCCATAAATCCAAAAGCAAGGTGTAGGCAGAGCTCCTCAATCTCTGGAGAGAATCCATTCCCAGCTTCTTCCAGCTTCTGGTGGCTGTTGGCATTCTCTGATTTGAGACTTCAATTGTCTCTGTGTGTGTGTGTATGTGTGTGTGTAACACCCCTGTGTTTCTTATAGGAATGCATGTGATAGCATTTAGGGCCTATTCAGATAACATAAGATAATTTCCTCATCACAAGACCTTTGACTTAACAGTCCACGACACAGACACAGAAGGTATAATGTCTACTAGAACCCCTTCCTGAAGTGCGTGTGTTCCCAATTTCCTCCTCAGTAAGTGGTCTGCTGAGAGTTTAGCTCAGCTCCGCCGTGGTATTGCTTCCTTGACATCCATTTTGTTTGGCCGAGTGGCCTGTGGGGGCCTTAAGCTGACACTGCCCCCCTCATGCAAGTACACACCCTAGATAACAGCCTGTAGAGTCACAAGCAAACTCTTGTGAGCCCCTTAGGTAAGACCCCTGCAAGCTTACCAAAATGTACTCCTTTTGGTTTGAATTGACCAATCTGGCCTTAACCCAAGAACCCCAAAGCACTCCACGCACAGCCCCTAATAAAGTCAGGTGACTCAGGTCCTATCACTCTATCTATACTCTGCCTTGTACCTCCCTGTGTGGCCCCTTGATGTGTTCTGTGTACTCCCTCCAGGACCCGTGTGCAATAAACTTCTCAGTTTCAATTTCTCTTATGGCCATTTGTTCAACTGAGGCCCATCATCCCACACCCTGTTCTCCTCTTAACAAATATTAATTTAACAAAGTTACAACATGACCTTCCTTCCTTCCTTCCTCCCTTCCTTCCTTCCTTCCTTCTTTCCTTTCTTCTTTCCTTCCTTCCTTCCTTCCTTCCTTCCTTCCTTCCTTCCTTCCTTCCTTCCTTCCTTCCTTCCTTCCTTCCTTCCTTCAGCAGTAGGGTGCTCACGACCTCTCTGAAAACTTACTCTTTTCCTTCTTACTGTTAAAAAAATAAATTCTCAGCGATAAGGCAGGATTACCCTGGTCTTCCTACCAGTTCAGCCAGTATCACAAATAACCTTCATTGTGTACTTTCAACTACCTGATTCCAGCAGTCAGTTTAGTCAGGGCTGGCAGAACAGGATCCTCAGGACCCCATGAAGATGAAGTCTAGAAACTCTTTGAAAACTGTCTGAAAGCCAATATGGCAAGTGAGTCTGCACTGACTACTGTGCGTTGGGCCAAGCCATGCAGCTGGATTTTTGCCTTGGTTTCTCCAGCTACGACTAAAGTCCACCTGAATCCTTGCTTACCTTGAAAAAGTCTTGACCCCTTTCTAACTTTTTATCTTTAATTTTTGTCCAAGGAATTGAATTTTGTTCCCCACAGGTGCTTTCTGACATGCTTCTTGGCTGCTGACTTGAATCTTGTTCTGAATAGACACATCAGCTGAAAATACTTCTGTTATGTTGCATGTTGAAACTATTAGATCAACCACTTTCAGTATCAGACTTATCCTGGAACCGGTATGAATTAGCATTCTATCTTTTTTTCAGACTAGGAGCCAGCCCCATACCAGAGTTAATTTCACCAAGGTTTGGGCCATCCATTAATATCATCCAAGTGTTCTTAGTCAATTCTTAACAATACATCGAAGTAGGTGCTATTATTATTCCCATTTTATAGAAGACACACCGAAGGCACAGTGAGGTACAGAAAGGTATTCTCGTTGACACAGCTAGCAAGAAGAGGCCAGATGTCTTGAATCTGAGGTTAGGCACATGTGGCTTCTGCCCTCTGGAATTATAAAGCAGTCTGCTCTTTATCCTACATGGAAGTCTATCCCTGAAATTTATGTCTTCTCTTCTCTAGGCTTGAAAACAATGTCTAGCATTTTTCATCTTGCAATATATTTTCTATTTTCTTCCTTCCTTCCTTCATTCCATTTTTTGTTACCTGCAACACAAATTATTATTCTCTGTTTCTCTTTTTCTCTCTCCCTCTCTCCTCTCCTCTCTCCTCATTGTCACCCTGAAAGAGGCTTGTCTCTGATATGATGTCTCTGATCTGTTTGAACACAAAACCAAATCCTATCCTAGATTTTCTTATTCAGAGCCTGTCAAGGCCACTTTTCTTCCCTTTGGAGTGGCATTAAATTTAATTACTGTTCTTTTTTCCTGCTATTTAAATTCACTGATGGAATGTTCTGCTCTCTTTCTAGAAGTATAAGCTCGTCCTAGCACAGCAATCACATCAAGCTGAACATCTTTGAAGGTGAATGAATTCTGCGGGAGAATTCGGGATGAGTTGTTCTCCTCTTGCATAACAGTGTTTCTCATTTCTGATAGAAGCCCACACGTCCCTCTTCATAGCTCTTCCTGTATCTTTTCTAACATAATTTTATTTCAATTATTCCAACTAGACTAGCAAGTTAGATATTTGTATATCTATTTCTATGATTTAAAATCCTCTTTGCTTGATTTTTGATGGAGGGCTCTTCTTAAAATCCAATGGCAACACTTCTTCCACAGCTCTGCAAAGAAACCCAACGTGATCACATATATGAAAGTAGTTCCGATACAAGAGGGATTGAGAAGAAAAGGAAGGTTAGAGAAAGATGGAGTGAGCATATAAGTAAATTTGTCTGCATTCATTTTTGTGTCTCCAGTCTACCTCTATTTAGGGTCTAGACCATTATGTGCAACATAATTGAGACGTTTAATAGGCATCTCAAACATAACTGAACCCTTGATTCTCCCCCACGGAAGTACTATTACGGTTTCCCCCTCTCAGTCATGGAGAACCAATTTTTCTGGCCTAAGTTAACTTGACTCCCTTCTTTCTCTTATACCACACATACGATTTGGCCGTAAATTCTGTATATGCTATTTGTCAATACATCCTGGTTTTAAGCACTTCTCATTACCTCAACTGCTATAGTTCTGGTGCTTTCTACCACAGTCTCTCACCTGGATTATTTCAGATGTCTCCCAATTGATGTGTCTGTCCTTGCCCTCCCCGTAGTTTATTCTCTCGACAGTAGCAGTAAGCATAAGTCACACTGTGTCACTTCTCTGTTCAAAATCAGCAACCGCCGATCACACTGCAAGTAATTTCCAACTCATGGCTTACAAGGTCTACTTTACTTGACCCCAGATATCTCTTTGTCATAAATTTTACTGCCTCTCTCACTTTCACTGCGCTTCAGGTTCAGCCTCCCCATTGCTCTTGTAATGGAGCAAACTCAAACACTTGAAATACACACCTGCTTAGGATTCACTTGCTTGCTGCACCTTGTGCATATAATGCTCCTGTGGAGCTCACGTCAGCACGGTTCATGTGTGTTTCTAGAAGTGCATCCCTCCACTCTCTCTCTGTTCAGCGCCCCCCACCCCAATCAGAGGCCTTCCCTGACAGCCTTATTGAAAATAGAATGTCCCATCGTTCTCCACGCACCAGACTTTGCTTTATTTTTCTTTATGGCAACTGCCACTACCTGACTGACTACATGTCAATTTTTTTTCCTATCCTCCCCCTGAGGATAAGGACTATGTCTGTGTCATATTGTGCTGGATCCCCAGTTCCTAGAACAGTGCTGTAACCTATGAGGTACACAATCGTTTCTGTCCAAAGAATGAATGAAAATATAATATGCCTTTATGAAGGCCATTGTTGGAGATTAGACTCTCATAAAAAGAAAACAAGTTGTAGAATCAAGGAGAACTTGAGTCTGAATGCTTTTATGATTCTGCCCACCTTATCTTTGGCAAGTCCGTTACCTGTCATAAGCCTCATTTTTGCAAGAGTAAAACAGGAACACACTCTTTACTTATTTATTCATTCATTTATTCATTTACTTATTTATTTGAAACAAAATTGCAGGCAAGCTTGTGGGGGTGGTGTGCTCCTGGGCATTTCTGCAGTTGCAGCTGCCTGGGGGCCTGTGGCTTGTGCTCCTCAGGGCCTGCCGGTCACAGTTCCCACGAGGTCTCCTCCCTCTCAAGTTGTCAGTTCGTTTTCCTTGGAATAGTGGGAAAATTATAATGTTTTATATAGAAAAATGTCTTGCTCTAATGACTGAATATATTCAAAGGTTATTTGCAGGTTTGCTCTTTTGGCCCTTTCTTCTCTCTGCACCCCACCACCCCACTCCCCTTGTCTAGATGATGTCGGCAGAAGAGCCTTCTCCCTATCATGAAAAGCCCAGTTGAGGCGCCTAAGGCTCCCGCCACCAAGGTAATTGGGGTGTCTGTGCCTGTGCTTGTTTGTAAGCTTGGCTTGTTACAGTCTGTAGACATGTTTTTCAGCAGATGTTTGACATCGTTTGTCTCCCAGCACAGATGATACCCACCTTGATTTGTGGTGAGTTGTAGATTTGGGCCGGGAGCTGCCATCAGATTAGTGCTGCGTGGGGCCGTTCACCCGCCGCCTCAGGCTGCTGCTCCTGATGGATGGCGCGAATCCTCATGCTGTGTTTGGGAGCCAGCACGACAATTTAATTTAAATACCTTTGCTGATGCACTGCGTTCTGAAAGACACGTTCCCTGCCATAGACTCACGTTGCTATGCTGTCACGCTGCCTGTGAGGTCTCAGCTGCAGTCTGACAGAGAGGAGAAGAGGTGGCCTGTGTTCTAAATCTACTTGCTGTGATCTCCCGAACGGTGGCGAGGAGTTTGTATTCAGGAGCAGCCTGCCTGTGTGCGAACGCTGATTCCGCAACTGTTTGGCTGTGTGGCTGTGAGCAGTGGACTTAACCTCAATTTCCGCATCTGCAAAATTGTGATGACCTGCAGTAGCATGCATCTCCTGGAGTCCTGTGAGCATTAAATGATATCTTTCCAGTGAAACACTTCCTATATAGAACATTTCCTATATTCTAAGAGTGCTTAGAATGTAGTGAGTTTTAATAATAAGCATGATGATTGGTATCAGGCACAGAATTAGGTTTAAGAGGGACAAGCATTCAAAGAGTGACTTGGAAAGGCCATGTAAGGGACTTGGGGTGCCCTGATACCTCTAGTTCAGAGCAAGTTGGAATCAGAACCCAAATGTCCATAAGCAAAATCATGAACTGCAGAAGGATTACTTCCTGGAGGATGAGGACAGAAGTAAGAAATATTCCATAGAAGAGTTGATTTAATTCAGATCTAGAAACGGAGTTATATTTACATAGAAGGAAGCCACCGTTGACATTCTAAGCAAAGACAGAGGCATTGTTAAAACTCCTTTTCTTAAATCAAACTCTATAGCTGCTTCTGCCCCATCACTTCCTTTCAGTTTCACTCAACTGCAGGAGAAACGATGGCACAAGGAGATCAATGGCAGAAAGAGCCCCCCACCACAGTCCTGCTTAGGAGCCACAGCAACGCCCTTTGCCTCATGAGTGACAGCTCTATGCAGGATGCATTTCAGAAAACGAGCATTCTCCACAATGCCATTCCACATCTTGACTGTGGCATGAAACACCATATGTATTTACTTCACACCAAAACCTTTTAAGTCAGTCTTTACATTATTGCAAATGATAAAATAAAACTATCATTTTTTTTCTCTCTTAGAACTAAGAAGGCAGAATTGTTATTCCTCACCAGTCATCCAAAACACCTGGTATTGCCACACCTGTGACAAGTGTCCTAAAGGACGTGCAGTGTCTGGAGCGCAGCTGGTTAGATCAGCAATCCTCATGTGACGAGACTCAAACGGTGCGGCTCTCTCTTTCCTGGCTGGACAAACTTAGCATCCCTCCCACCTTTCATTTGAGTATATTTGTAATTCTGTAACCAGTTGCTTCTGGGCAATTGTTCCATGATCTGCTCCCCGAACCTGTTTATATCATCAACTCTATTCTGTAGGGTCAGTTCTTTTCTTTGAATCCAATTAATAGTGTTTGACACTTATCTGTACTTCAGACTGGCTCGTATATTCTGGGCATTCTTTCATTCCAAACTTGAAGTCTTGCTCTGTTCTAGAACCTCCAGACATAGGCAGACACATGCTAATATACAGGCATTCATGCCCAGCTGGGTGCCTTGAAATCCAGCCTGAGCAACAGAGTTTCAGCTTCCCTGTTTACCTGGTGAGGGGCACTGTAAATCACAGGGAGAATTTAACTCTCTCTCCCGAGTGTGTTTATGTATAATCATGTTGTTTTATATGTAAACATACTGTGTTTATATATAATCAATTATACTGTTGAGAAAAATGAGGCTCAGGGAAGTTAACAAAGTTGCTAAAGGTAGGGACAGAGAGAACAAGATCTGTTTCAATATTGGCAGCTGGGTAGAAATTGTGGGAGGTAAGTGGGCTGATTCCCTATATATCACAGCGTCTGACTCAAAAAGGAAAGTTAATTTAACTTGTGCAGCATGTTAAAATTTGTACAGTGCTTCTTATATCCTACTGTCTCTTTCTTTTAGACATGAACAAGTGGGTTTTATATCCATATTTTGGATATTCAAGAAGAGTACTTTTTCCAGTGTACTGAGTCTGTGAATTGTTAAGCACCCAACACTGGCTACAGTCTTTTAAGAGGCCAGAATTCTAGAATCACAAGCGTTGTCTCATGCATTATCATAAACTTCCAGAAAGGGGTTATTGTCTAAGCTGAGAGCATGCAGACAATTTCTGAGATTGCTGTGTGGCAAATTTAAGTTACAGATGAAGTGAAAAGGATGTTCTGGTGGTAGATGAGGGATGGAAAGGGACTGAGCATCCAAGGGGTTATGAAGGAGGGTAAAAGTGCTATTAAGGTAGACACTGAATGTGGAAAGTGGAGAAAGTCCTTTGTTGTTCTTGTCAAGAAATTTGACAATGACTTAAATGCAATATACTTTAGTAAAAGATATCTAAAGGGATTAAATATGTGTGATTATAATATCTAACATACTAGGGTATGAAATGAAAAATAACATTTTCATATTTAGAATTGACTAATGATTTGATTAAGTGGTAGAACTCTAGCACAGAGAAAAGAAATACTAACCATGCTTGAAGGCCATTCTCCCGTACCCAGGACACAAGCCATTGCTGTCTGCCTTCTATGCCTCCCAGAGGCTCTTTGGAGTATCGAAGGCAGGTGTTGGGGAGGGAGAAGATTCATTATGATCCGCTATTTTGGGCTAGAATGCCAAAGTCTTGTTAGAAGAAAGCCTCTCCTCATCATCTGGGGAATAGAGTAGTAGTCTTTAGGGAGTATATTTTCTGGTGTTCTATTTTAGTGAACCCACACACAAGTGCAGTACACACGCACACCCTTCTTGTTCACACAGACATCAGTAGGTTCCCTCGTATTTTTAGAGGGAGAATTCCTATCCTTAGACCTTTTAACCTCTCAGTAATTTGAATTCAGGATAAAAGAAAAAGGGACTTCTATACTCCCAGAATCTTAGACGTGTTAAAACCAGAAGGATGTGTAAGAGGTAAATGTTCTTTAGAATTACAAGGCCTACGTAGTTCTAGGCATCATAAATGTACTCCCATGACCGAAGCCCAAATATCAGGAGGCAAGAGGAGTTCTGAGCTCTGAAAGTAACTAGAAAGAAGCTCCTTTCTGTCTTTTTCTCTCACACTTGAAATCGCCATAAAGTTCACACATTCCTTGTTATCCTATGACTTCATTGTTAAACATTTTTATTGTGTCCTCTGGAATTAATAGTCTATCATCAGCCAAACTTCCTACATTTGCAGATCGTTTGCTGAAAGTTCTTTTATCTTCTCACTCGGAAGGAAACCTGAATGTACCCTGAGAACACTGTTCTCCTGCCATCCTCTCCGGTGTGGTTATGTCTTCCACAATTCTCAAACCACCCGTCCTGGCGGGGGGGAACAGGGGCAGCTAGCTCCCTCTCCCCACATAAACTTCCGGATCTTTTCTCTAAAATCCCTGGCTTGAAATCTCATGTCATCACATTATATCGCTTCTTACTGCTCAGTAGTGTTCTTGCTTACCAATCTTTGAGCCACCTTCCTTGACATGTGAATGATTTTAGCTCTTGGTTGAATGTTCATATAGATACAGGCTGGGGCAAAAGTAGTTTACAGTTGGTCATATGGAAAATGATACAATAATTAATAAATAATAATATAAGGATAAACTAAACTCGGTTACACATGCTGACAACTGGAAACCTTCCAATCATTCCTGCTCTCAGTTCCTCGAGCTCCTCTTCTCCAGTCATCTGTGTCTCTGTGCTACTTACCTTAGCTCACATGCTACTTGTTTAACTGCAACTCTCTTTTAATTTCAACTATATGTGAACCACCCCAGAAGTATTATCGTCTTTCCTTTTTCAGATTAATCCCTCCTATTACCGTAATTCCAATGATCATTAAATACTACTGGTACTTTTACTTTTTGATCCTACCAATTAGTCACTGTCCCTTACCCTTCTGGTGTTCTCTCCCAGCTGAAATTTCATGGTCAGCCATTATCGTCACTGTGTTTTTTGCATTCATCTTCAATTCCCTTGCTTTTCTCTCATTATTAATATTATTTGACAAAACAAACACTTTGGTTAAATCCAACGCCCCACCTACCTGGTGCGGTATGCCCATGCAGTCGACTGTGTGTGGAACAAAACCTCCTGACCATACTGGCTAACCTCTTCCTAAATTCATAACCACGCACTTTAAGGGAGCCCTGAAAAGTCCTCAGCAATCCTCCTATATGGTGTTAGTGACTTTCTGACCTCCATATTCTGCTAATGACCTTGCTTCTTACTACACTGAGAAAACAAGCAATCAGCAGATGATTTTCCACCCACATCTACCACACCAGTGGAGTCAACCAAAGTATGGATCTTGCTGCTCCAGATGAGCTACCCATCTCTATCTAAAAATCAATTCTTCTGCTTGCTCACTGGATCCTATATCTTTTGCCTACTCAAAAAATATCATTCAAGCAATCATCCCCTCTCTCCACTGTAACTGATTTTTCTCTCCCTAGTGAAGCATTTCCATCAGTATTCAAACAGGCTACTATTTTTCCCCATTTAAAGAAAAAAAAATCGTTCTAGGCCATTTCCTCCTCCAGCTTTTACACCATTTCTCTTCTTCCCTTTGCAGACTGTAACCTTAAAAGAGTTGTCTATCAAGTCTGCTTCTGATTCTTTCTTTCTTTTAAAGTCACTGCCTCAGGCCTTTATCCCCTTTAATGACAATGCTTTTGTCAGACTCATTATGATGCTGAAGTCAATAAACTCTTCACAGTCTTTGTCATATTTGACATATGTAACACTTGTCCAAGGCGATCACTTCCTGCTGCTCTTGACACACTCATCATTTGGCTTTCAGGACATTATTTTCTTGGCTTTCCTTCTCCTCATTTTTTATCCCTTCTCAACTTTCTTTTGCTGGCTCCTCCTTTTTTCCTGAACCTCTTGTAAAGTCTGTCTTAAGAATCAGTCTTTAGTCCTTTTGTTTTCTCCATTTGTATTCAATCCCTTGGTGATCTCTTTCTGGTCTCCATGCTGGTGCCATAGTCTACCAGATTTATGCCTCCAGAAAAGACCAAGATCCTGAATTCCAGGCTGGCAAGTACAGCTGCCTGTTCAATATCACCAGTTGGAAGTGTGGTGGACTTCTTAAACTCAATGTGTCCAAAACTGAAATTCTGATTGTCCTTTCAAATTCTCTTCCACCCTCAGGCTTTATCAACCAAGTTATGAAAGTACTGGCCTTCTAGTTTCTGAGACCAAAAATCTTGTACAATTCTGGATTTTACCTTTTCTTTCTCAAACTCTACATCTGATCTCAGTGGAAATTCTATTTGCTCTACCTTCGCAATACATCAAAAATTTTATACTTGTTATTACCCTGTGTGAGCCTTTTCACAGGTCTTCCTGTTTCCTTTCAGCTCCCATACACTTTATCCTCAACATAGCAGCCAGAGTGATTAAGTAAATCAGATAACGTTATTTCTTTACCCCAACTTTCCAATGGCTACCACCTTATGCAGAGGTGGTAGCCACCTTAAAAGTCAAATGTCTTCTTTGAGCCTACATTACTTTTCCAAGCTCAATACCAACTTTCACCACTTCCCTCATTCTTTTCCAGACCTACGTGCCTCTTTTCTTTTTCTTCATATAACACACCCTCCTGTCCTCCTGTCTTTGCATAAGTTGTTCCCCTTGCATGTACTCTTCCACCTATCAAACTCTCTTGCCTTCTTCAAGTATTTGCATAAATGTTACCTTTACAATTTGGCCTTCCCTGACCATTCAATTTAAAACTGGGTCCTGTTCTCACCCACTGTTCATGTACCCCCACACCCTATCCCCCTTACTCTGCTCTTTTTTCTCCTCTCTGAGCACTTATCACTTTCTAACAAGCCACACATTTCATTTTTAAAAATTATATTGATGTGGATTATTTACTCTTTATCTCTCTTTTCTATAATGTAGGCATCATCATAGCATATTTTTTCTTTCTCATTAATATATCCCAATTTCTCAGAATAATATTTGGCACATATTATGTTCTCAAAATATTTATAGAATAAATGACTAATTGAATGGATGAATGGGCTGGCTACTTTTAGCTGTTCTAAGTCATCTTATATGTAGAGAGAGGATATAGTTTTTGTCATTTGCAAGGACTAGATTTGAATCCATCTGTTGACCTTTTTTAATAGTGTGAGCTTGTATAAGTTATTTAACTTTATCAAGAATATTGGCATAATAGTATGTGCTTCTTGGCCTCTTGGGTTTGTTCTAAGGTGGAACAAAAAGGAGTAAGTTAAGCACCTACCAGAGTACAAAGTAAGTGTTCAATGATTTGGCAATTACTGTGTGTTTTGTAAACAGCAGCTGCTTTCATTTTGCATGTCTCTCTTGCTTCAGAGAGAAATAGATATTTACTGTGTCCCTTTGTGACACAGGCAGTGTTTCTGAGGCATCTGGGGCTAAGAATGGCTTCTGATCAGAGTGTGTCGATAGTGTGCCTGAATTTAATGGATGAACACATTGTTTGCCCATGAAAAAAGCAATTATCTCTGTGTGATATTTATTTCTGATTAGCAACAACAATTGCCTCTCCATTTTCAGGCTCTGGTTCATATCAGAGTAATGTTTCTGCAGTGTGTATTAAATGAAAATGAGAATGGGTTTCCTTTGTCTCTGACAGGCTCAGTACAAACCTTTCAAAGGCAAGAGCAAAATACTCTTACACAGGACATGGGTTCCAAATCTTGAACTAGATTGTCACAATACAAAAGGCATAAAGTAGCTCCAGAAAACAAAGAACATTCTGTCAGGGATGGACAGAAGTGAAGAAAAGTGTTCCAGGTGGCTGGATAAGAGCTTCAAAATGGAAAATGGGTCAAATTGAGGGATGCTTGGTAGGGTTTCAAAGAATAGAAATGACATTGCTTCTAAGGTATCTATTTTTTTATGTTAATTCAGGGAGATCAGTTGAATAATAAATAAAAGAATTGGTAAGAAACTTTTTTTAAAGAAAATTTCAAACAAAAGAACCTCATTCAAGTCCTAATTTTGGTCATGCTAATGTGTAAAAACAAATTACAAATATGATGAGAATTAAAGACTCATATATATTTACTTCTCTGCGTTTGGCAAAGATACTTTGGTGGAAAATGATCGGCTACAAAGAACAAAAAATAATGACAAAAAATACGTCCCGAGAGCAAACACAAACAAGGGAAAAATTTGAAAAGGAAAACAAACAATGATTAAATAAAAAGAAATAATGTTCTTTCAGGGAACCAAAATATATTTAAATGGAAAGGGAGCTACTGAATCATCGTATCATTTTTTTCACCATTTTTAGGTGAGGAGATTGAACATCAGCAGCTCTGAATGTCCTATCCAATGTCACATGAGAGGTGGGTAAATGCCAGCACCCCAGGACACGTAGTCCAGCACATGGCGCTCCACGCATGCTTCCTTTGCTGGTGCATCAGAAGAGACGTGACAACAACTAATTGATTTCTGAAATAGACAAAAACATGACAACAAGGGAGGAGTGCCCCGACTTAGGATAAAGTCCTTATGTGTTGATCATGAAGCATCAGTGTGAAAGCTTACAGGGAGGAGGAAATTATACTCAGAAGGATTTTTTGGTATTAGCCTAGAATCCAGGCCTTTGGATATATTGCAGTGTGATGGCAGAAACTTATCATAAAATGGAGAGAAAGATCCCTAGCTCAGATGAGTGATGATGGCATGATTCACGCAAAATCATTTACCTTTACCTGACACATGGGAGGTACTTAAAGGATGCATCCTGACCTTCACTTTTATGCTCTTTCCACTATAACATGGCTTCTCTTTTACTAAGGGCATCACCTGAGAGCTCAAGGCCAAGCCAGTTGAAAAGCATATTTACACTTATGTCATTCAGAGTTTTGGTAGGAAGCAGATGGAGAAATGCTTTAAAAAGTGTATTGTTAACAAAGGTGGGGGCAGGGTCAAAGGAGAGCAACAAGGAGTGCTACAGAGTGTTCAAGATTAACGGCAGCATGGAATTGTTACCAGCTATTGCTCTGAAGGAAAGGGAAGGAGCAGTGATTATAATCCAGAGAAAGAGGAGCTATAATGATGGAGAGCTGGCTAAGAGGAGATGTACTTTGTAAATTTTAATTAAAGTTTTTATTTTGAGATGATTGCAGATTTACATGCAGTTGTAAGAAATAATGCATAGAAAGCCCATGTACCCTTTACCTCCAGTTTTTCCTAATGGTTACGTCTTGCAGAACTACTACGCTGTCACAAACAGCATATTGATATTGATGCCATCCAGATACAGAATGTTTCCGTCATTATAAGGAGCCCCCATGTTGAACTTTAATAGCTATACTAACTTCCTTCTCTCTCTTCTTGCCATACTTAACCATGGGCAACCACTATTCCCTTCTCCATTTCTATAATTTTGTCATTTGAAGAAAGTTATCTAAATGGAATTTTTCAGCACGTAACTTCTGGGATTGACATTTTTCACTCAATGATTCTCTGGAGATTTATCTAGATAGTTGGGTATATCAATAATTTGTTCTATTTTATGGCCGAGGAATATTCCAGGTACCAAAGTTTAACTATTCACCTGTAGAAAGAAAGACATTTCTGTCTTTCTAGTTTGGGGCTATTATGAATCAAGCTGCTATGAACATGCATGCGTAAGTTTTTTGTGAGAACATAATTTATTGTGCCTCTGGGGTAAATGTCCAAGAGTGCAATTGCTGGATCATAAGGCAGTTGCACGTGTAGTGTTTAAAGAAAGTGTCAGTCTGTTTGCCCACATGCTCCACCCTGTCACTTTCCCACCAGCAATATATAGGCAGTGCAGTTCACTCACATCCTCGTCAGCATTTGGTGTTATCACAATTTTTTTTGAATTTTAGCCATTCTTATAGGTGTGTTTTGATACATCACTGTGGTTTTAATATACATGCCTGTAATGGCTAATGATGTTGAACATCTTCTCATGTGTTTATTTGTCATCTCTAATTCCTTTTCATAAACTCTTCATATACATTTGCCTATTTGGTAATTAGATTATTTATTTTTTAAAATGGAATCTACATATGAAGGGGGACCTCAAAAGAAACTGGAGTATATTTATAAAAAATTGTGTATTTATTCTGACATGTTTAAACTTCAGTCACCTCTAAAGTACTCTCCATCTGATGCCATACCCTTATTGAGATTTTATTTCTACTGCTCAAAACAGTTTCTGAACTCGTCGATTCTGATGGCTTTTAGTGCTTCTGCCATTTTTTGTTTCACTTCTTCCACATTGGCAAACCATTTCCCTTTGGGGACTTTTTTCATCCAGGGAAACAAAAAAAGAGTCACTTGGGGCGAGATTGGATAAATAGGGAGGGTGAGGCACAGGGGTTATGCCATTTTTGGTCAAAAACTGCTCAACACTCAGCACAGTGTGGGCAGGTGTGCTCACAAATCATCCATCATGAAATGGGAAAAGGAGTAGAAAGAGTCTTCAAAAATTGTTCACTGAAGCTGAATGTAGCCTCTCACAACAACCACCCGCTGGAACACTGATACAGATTGGTTCCTAAAACACTCACCCAGCAGTGGAAGCCCATACTACAAAGGGCCAGCCCTCCAAAAGATAATTGTGTTTTGTTTTGGTTTTGGTTCCCCCATCGTATGTTTGCACAAATCCTCAAGTAACTGGAGCCAGATTCATTTGATTTCATAGCTCTGTCAGACAGCAACCTGAAAATGTGAGTTGGCCTCTCTTGGAGTTCTGATACTCTTATTTCCTGGAATACTCAACTTTGCATTCTTGATCGTTAGAGCTCGCATTGAGCTCTGTTCAGTGCCAAGGGAGCACTAGCACCACTCGCAGAAAGGGAGGTGCTCCCAGATAGGAAGCACCTGGGAAATTAGAGCTTCTTTTTAATTTAATACTTCAGTGAGAGCCTTGCAAATGAAATAAAAATTTCAAAATGTCCCTACTGAGAAAAAGAACCTTCCTTGCTATTGTTTAAGTCTACTTCAAAAGTTGCTTACTCTTAACTGATTGAGAAAGATGGGAAGAGCCTGACATATCTTTCAATTAGTTTCCATTTTATTTTACTTCACATTAAAGAAAGACACAGAGTAACACAGCCAGTGAAATGTATGCTTCATCATGCAGGGCCATTGCCCTACTCCTGCGATTCTTTAGGAAAAAAGCTGTTTGGGGACTCAATTATATATTAAAAGTGTTTTAGGAGGTGCCACAGAGAATACTGGACATTTGAAAGGAGGTCATGTCCCCCTCTCTCTCTCTCTCTCTCATCTCCAAAGAAGCTTAGGGTAATTTTCTTTCTTACTGAAAAGAAAACTAATACTGAAAGAGATTTTGTGATTTGCCTGTACAATCCATCTTTACTACACGTGATTCACTTCTTGTTCTAAATTATGAAAATAGGGGAAAAATGAGGAAATTGCCCTGATCAAAGACTTCTGTGATTGTAATTTGCCTAGGGGGTAAGATCAATGCTTCCTTCTGGGACATTCAGAAACTGCAATTTGAGCCCATCCTGCCAGCTAAGTGTCTGCTCAAAGTGAACCTCTGTGCTGTCTGTGTCTGAGCCTAACACTTCTCATCCACACCCCTGGGCAGCTGGCCTCAGCCCTCTGTGTTCCCAAAGGTGTTCCCAGGCCCCAGGCGTCCACAAGGGCAGATCAAGCTGTTCTTAAAATTTTTCTGTTCCATTATTGAGTAAGATGGACTTTGGACATTTAGGTTTTATTATATTTTGATCTGAAGCTTGCAAATGCCTAAACTAAATCCTAAATGGAATAGAATTACAGTCAGGGCCAGAGAGGAACAATGCCCCACCCCCACCCCCTTGCTTGTCACTGCCTAAGTTCCCACGGCTGTAAAAGATCAAGGGGCTATTGCTTCCACCCTGGCATATTTATCCACAGGAAAGTTAGCATAGACCGTAAAGAAACACTCCAAAATGGTTTTTTTTCCTTCTTCGTCAGCTAATACCTTTCTTGAATAAGCTGATACATCTGAATTCTCATTTGAGTTTTCATCTAGAGATAAACGCTGTAATGGAAAGGCAGAAAAACTATCTAGCAGGGATGCTTTGTAATTGAGGATTTATAGGCAAAGTCATTTTCCTCCTTAATTAGTTATTTTCTCGAATTTCTTTGAGGGAAAAAAGGTTATGCATTAGAGCATGTTGTTAATAGTTGAAGGTGTGTTAAAAAAGCATATAGATAGAATATAAGATATCCAGGAATATAATTGCTCAATAAATGAACACTATTGAAATATACACCATGCAGATATAAAATACAAATATCTATTTAGATGGAACATAAGTTAAGAAAAAATAAAAATAAATAAATCTGAAGCAATGTTCCATAATTAATGTTAGAATTTTAGCAATGAGAAAAATCTTTTCTTGGTCCCAAAATCAGTTCCTGGGTTCAAAATCACAAGTTAACTACTCTGTGTCTCTGTTTTCTCATTTGCAAGGTGGGATCAATAATCGGACCCACTAGAGTGATTGTGAATATTGAATGAATTAATACACAACCAGGCCTATTTCATTATTATTAGTTTTTAATATTATTAGCATCACTGAGTGTCTTTTTTTTTTTTAAATCTTTTTAGGCAATTCACAGTAATTTATCAGCCCCAGAAACTACAGATTAGCTACACTTTTTTTTTTATTATAAGTATCCCAAATGTTGCATGGAATATACTTATCTGCTCTTCAAATTTAACCAGGAATCCTGTATTATTATTTGAGTTAACTAAACTCAGCTTCCGCATCTTCAAAATGGGGAAATAACACTGACTTCACAGTTTTATTTTGCATTTAAAGTGCATGGTACAAAAGAGCTACTCATTTTCCTTAGGTCTTTTCTCAAATGCTACCTTCTTCTTGAGGTCACCTTTGGCTAACTTACCAAAATTTTAACAATCCTCCCATGACCTCCTGTCTCCGTTTTCTACTTTGCTTTTTGTTTCTTCTTAATTATTTCCCTATCCAACAAGCTATGCACTTTACTTCTTTCTCAGTATAGTATCGTCTACCCCACTAGAGGCTCCACGAGGATAAAGACTGTTGCCTCTTCTGTTCTCTGTTTGATCCCTGGTGCTGCCCAGGAGGTACCTGCCATTTCAGTAAACAGTTCTTACTTGAATCTTGAATGAATGAACCAACAGATGAATTAATGTCCACTTTGCTGCCATAACCTTTCTATGCCACACAGCCAAGAACACAAAGTACTTTCAATGAAGGTTTTGGTTCTGTGAGCCACTGAAGGTTTGTGGGCCGGAATGCAATGAGCTACTAGCCATATTTCATGTAGATAGATCTCCCTGACAGAGCAGGCACAGCAGCTTGGAGGAGGGAACTGACGTGAACCAGAGTGGCAGGTCAGGGGGTGAGGGATATGGATACAATGCATCAAATGTAGAACTCAAATTACCAAGACTGGATACTGTTTGAGATACGGTCAGTCAATCACACGGCTTTTCTTTTGTCGGTGGTGAAGCATTCTCTAGAAGACATGATGAAAACACAAACCATTTTTCTTGAAGACACTGAGGGTAAGACTGACGTAAGAGATCTGACGAAATTCACGACCTAAGCAGGCTCCAAGCCTACCCTTTTTTCTCGGCGAGCACTGCTGCAGAAGCCTGGCGTGGAGCTCCGGAACAAATTCTCCTCTAGCCTTGGGCAGAGTCACAGCCTACATTTTACTGCGTCCTTATCCATAAAATGGGATAATGCCCCAATCTGCCTCCCAGGGACTATTAAAGAGATTTATTGGTCCAGCTGGCTGAGTACTTTGGTAAGGAAAAGCACAGTGCTGCTTCGTCATAAGTCATCATTTTGCATAACCTATCACCCGAATCATCAGGTGCCATTTATTTTATGCTCGTTTGACCATTGAGCACTGAGCTCCATCCTTGCTCTCTGTCTTCTGGCAAAAGCATGTCTGAGAAATGCAGAATTATTTATATCTGAAACTTAGCTTTCTCCCTCTCTCAATGGTATGAATCATTGTTGTGTATATATGCTTATATATTTATATTCCAACATACAGTAATTTCTTTGGGCTCTCACTTTGATTTATAACCTTCAGACAGTTTTACGAATGTCTCTGTCAATTTTCTGAAATGGATCTCCTCCTTGGGACCATTCCTTGTTGCTGAGGTTTCCACTAACTCAGGCCTCCCTTGTTTGCATGTAAGCCTGATCATCTTGATGTTCAATATTTAATCAGAATAAAGTTTCTTTTCTATGTAGGACTACTTCAAAATGGGCTATTTGTAATTGAATGAAGAGGCATGAAGGGAACGAGAGGCTGGGACAGCGTGGTCAGGCAAAGGGAAAGCAAGGCCACCTGTGTGTACTGATGAATGTTACAATTAAAGAGAAAGAAAAATTATTTCGGGTCAATATGCTCGGGTTATTTCCTTTTCTTCTCTTTCTTTCTGCCAGGAATGAAATTTGGCTTCTTCTTTGAGAACAAAAGAAATATTAGGTCTGCCTCCAAGTATAAATGTTCTTATTCATGTGAAATAAATGTCAGGAAACTTAACCTTTTACACATAATAATCCATTGAGTAAATCCATTATTAGGGATCCATACGGCATTAACTCTATGGCAAGGAAGGGGATGTGTTTTTGCTGAATGAAACTCATGTGCATTAGATGAACAAGTTTGGTAGACACACTAGTAGCTAACTTGTGTGTGGTGTTAACTGTATCAGACAATGACCTAAATACTTTCGTTCATTAAATCATTTAATTCTCTGAACAATTCCATGAGGTAGAAACTTAGAATTCCTTCCATTTTATAGCTGATTAACCTATAGCACAAAGAAGTTAAACTTTTCCAAACTTGCTCATCTAGTAAGGAGTGGAGCTGGGGTGTGAACTTAGGTGGTCTGGCTCCCATTCCGTGTGCGGTACTGTTAGGTCACACCAGCAAATGAACTCCTGGTAGCCCGACCGAAAGCCAGTCCAAAGATATCAGGGTGTCTTTAATGACACCTTAACTCCCAGTGGCTGTCACCAGATGAAATTCTGAGTTTTGGGCAACAAATCACTGATTTGATTACTCCTAGTTTTCTTTTTAAGGGAAATAAACTACAAATAAAATTAAATTACTCTATTTGATCTAGGTTTATTTTTTTTTTATATGACAGTAGAGATGATTTGCTAAATCACTGTAGGTCAGCAAATTCACGAAGGGTTTTCATAAGAGTATACATAGAATTGTCATAAAGACTTCAAAGTAACATATATAAAGCTTAAATAAATGGCCCAAAGTCATATACCCAATAAATGACAGAATTGGGGATCAAAACCATTGCAGTCTTTCTGACTCCAAACCCCTGTATTACGTATATAATGCTACTAGTAAAAAGCTATGAATAAATTATCTAATATCTTTCTTTCTATCTATCTACCTACCTACCTACCTACCTACCTATCTATCTATCCTCATCCACTTACCTGTCTATCTATGATGTGTTTGAGTACGTATTTTTGTTAGGAAAACTAAAACAGAGTAAATGTACCTCAAATGTCGTTAGTCTCAGGGCTCTTTCTCTAAACTACACCATGACTGGGTATCAAGTATTTTTCTCCTTTCGGCGTTTGTTCATAGGTGTTTCAACTCTGAAAGGACAGGAAATCTGACCATTTCATGGGCCTCCTTGACTCACGTATTCCCTATTTAAAAATCTCTAAGTTTATGTGTTCTAATTACTTTACTAGGACCTCTGTAGTCCTCTGGCTTGTAGTCACAGGAACTCATCAAGAATGAGAGATACGAGCTATCTTGTGATTACTATTTTGCTATATCATGTCCTGAACTCTATTTTATTAGTTTATGATTATTTTTAAAAAAGTATAAAAATGGAGAGCCATGAAATGTAACCATTTCAATACTCTCGAGCAGTATCTATCCAAATGAGAGCACCCCTCATAATGAAGTTGGTAGGCTTTATATTGCCTCTGTTAAGTTTTCCTAAGTTCATGCTCAGTCTTCGCCTTGATATCAGTGGTCGGTAGATGTCTGCTTGAAATGACCTCTCACCTTGTTGTTGGTTTGCATTTTTCTCTAAAACCTCTTTATAAAAGGTTGTACTTCTTTTCCACTAAATATGTAAGGGAACAACAGATGAAACTATTTTAATATACTATGTGCTGACTATTTTTCCCATATGCTGAAGGTATTTTTCTTTAAATATCCCTGTTCCTTTCCCCACCCCCTACCCCAAGGTATAATGTGTGGCGGGATTAGGCTAGAGATCCTTCAATTCACCATCTTCAGAAACTCTATTATTGGTAGTTCAGTTTTCTTGAAATGTGTTGTACTAAAAGGGTAATGGAATTTCACAAGTGTGCTCTGTTTTATCACAGAAAAGCACATTTAATAATAAAATATTGAATGCTAGTATCTATATATGAGACTTCAAAGACCTTTTTGCAGGCTTAAAAGAGTTATGGCAAAGTTTTTGTCTCATATGCCTACTCCAGTCTATTGGTAATATCCTATTAAAGCACAACACGGAGAGTAATTCTGTGGCTGGGTCTGGATCTCAAGACCAATTAGTGATGTCTGTCACAATTAGGGAGCTGGGGAATGGTGGCACTTCAGCCAGATAGCTACCCTACCCAGGCCAAAAGCTTTCTACCCAGTGATTTTCTGTCCATTTATTTCTAAGGATGACATGGATAATCCTATACTGTCATAACCTTTACCCATGTTCAACAAGAGTTTTATTATTTGAGAGTTCTTACTTATGTCCAACCTGCATACACTTGGTGCAATTGAAAGCTATTTCCTCTTGTTCAGCCCTGTTCAGAAGTAGACTTGGCACACAATGACTTTTCTTATATGTGAAGGCAGTCATTAAAGAATGGCCCTGGGGATTGTCCAGAAAGGCCCGGAGGCTGCAAATTGGGACAACGTAATTGGAATGTGCATTGTGTTCCATCTCAGGGCTGAGAAACCCATCTGTTTTCAGGGAAAACAGGCATTCCTCTTGCATCACAGCAGGAAGGAGGGGAGCTTTCCGAACAGAATAGAGAACTACAATAGCACTGACTTACACAATGCAGACCCATAATGGAAAACAAATTTGACCCATTTTATAACAAAGAACCCACCCTTGTGCTGCTTTCTGGTCCCATTAGCTGTCTTTGGGTTCACAGAAATTAACTACACCATATTGCCTGATTATTCCTCACCCCCTCTTTCACTGAAGCCTGTTTATAGTGTGGCAAGAGTAGACAAAAAGCTGATTGTCATCTGGGCCCAGATTTTGTAGATGGACAAAGAAATATTTCAAAAAACACTCAAGGAGTTTGCCGGAAGATAATTAACGTATTATGTTAGCCTGATCAAATGAAATATGATAGCAGGAATGGAGATGAGCTTGATTTTTATCCAGTTAAATAGTCTTTAAATCATGCAAGGTGAGATATATGGAAAAGAAATGGTCTTTGAATCTGCGTGATAGTTGCTTCAGCTTAAGATGGAGGAGAACTTAGATATTTATTAATGGCCTGGCCCATGCCAGGCACTATGGCATATTTCCTCCATATTACATTTGGGGCTGAAGGGGGCCTGTACAACACCCCCTTTTTTGTCTACTTGAGTTCAGAAGCAATTGAGAGTCAGACACAGGTGTTTGAGAGATGGAGATGATACCATCAGCTTTATGACTGATGAGGCTGTTGGAGACTGTGCTTTAAGGCAGCCAAGTTTACCTGCAAATACATCCCACCTAAATGGCACTTATTATCCTCCCCCTCAAAAAACAGGAATTATCTTCTGGAGGGTGGGCTCCTTGTGGTACAGGCTTCCCCTGCCAGGTGAGTGTTCTAGGAACCCGTGTGTATCAGTGCACCAGCTGGTGGTGTTGTGAGGGGCTGTGTTTGGCTTCAGTGAATTTTTTTTTGAGGACTGTTTCAACCCATTTGCCCATTTTATGACGAGTGACTAACAAGCACACCTGTCCACACTTCGCTGAGTGTTCAGCAGTTTTTGACCAAAAAATGGCATGACCTCCCCGTCCCACCCCTCCATTCACCTGATCTTGCCCTGAGCGACTTTTTTTTTGGTTTGTTTCCCCAGAAGAAAAACATCCTCAGTGGGAAATGTTTTGCCAATGTGGAAGAGGTGAAACAGAAAATGGCAGAAGCACTAAAAGCCATCAAAATCAACAAATTTAGAAACTGTTTTGAGCAGTGGAAAAAATGTCTTGATAGGTGTATTGTATCAAATGGAGAGTACTTTGAAGGTGACTGAAGTTTAAACATTAAGAATAAATACACAATTTTTAAAAAATAAATTCCAGCTTTTTTAGGGTTCCCCCTCCTATACCAAACAACCCTTGCACCTTTGCATATACCTGGTATTCTCAGCACAATCAAGGTCATAAACATATCCATCGCCTCCAAAAGTTTCTTGTGTTCCACCTTTTTTTAGGGGGTGATAGCAACACTTGGCATCAGATTTATCCTTTTAACAAAATTTTAAGTTCACAATACTGCGTTGTTAACTACAGGCACAGTATTGTACAGCTGATCTCCAGAACTGGCTCATCTTGTGTAACTGAAACTTCGAACCCACCTAGCAACAGCTCCCCTTTTCCCCCCACACCCCCATCCCTGTCCCTGGCAAACACCATTCTCTTCTCCACTTCTGTAAGTCTGACTATTTTGCATTCCTCCCATCAGCGGAATCATACAATATTTGTCCTTCTGAGACTGGGTTATTTTACCTGGCACACTGTCCTCCAGGTACATTCTCCTGCAGGCGCATTCTATCTTTCCATCCTGAACTTTGGATGGGAAAGAAGAGAATGCTACCTCTTGTTTTTCCTCTTCTGAGATTCTAAACAGTATCTGTAGATGAAGTAAGAGCCACGCAGCGAATATCTTTCCCCGGGTTACATTTGTAGAAAACCTTAAACCCAGATTTACATCCTGGTTTATCCTATTCTGTTGTTCATAGATTTCTCATCTCTCTGACCACAGTTAAGAATATAATGACATTATTTAATATTTATATAATGATTACAACATTCAAGTTCAGGTTCATGTAATAACTTTATAGGCAGCATCAGTATCATTTTGTTTTCCTGCACTACATGTTCTCTCTTTATTCAGTACGCATCGGTCTACATTCATGTGCAATATTTCACGGGGAATTATAATGAAATACTAAGTGTTTAATAGTTCATGAACAGCTATTGTCTTATTTTACTAGTAGAGTGGAGGCTGTTTATTTTAAATAATTATAGTTTACCTCAACTTTTCCAATTAGCAACATAAAAGCCTCAATTTTTTCCTCCATCTCCCAATTCATTCAATTCTTCTAAGCCAAGTTTTTCTAAGGCTTTCCCTCAAATTATGTACTAGGGGGCAAACTTCCTATTTGTTACCAAATCACTGTACTTTCTGTGCTAGATAAGAGGGTATCATTCAGCACAAACTCACCTATGGTCTGAGACAAAGCCATCCCAACAAACTCAGTCCTTTTGAGAGAAAATTAAATGCTTGTGGTGAGCCACCGAGGCTGTTGTGGTGATTTGTTATGCAGCGTTATTGTCCTGGCTCTTACCAATTACTCCCAATCTTGTCTGAGGGGCCACCAGGGAAACTGCCTTCTGTAGGGAGCCTGCGTTAACACGTTCTCTCCATTGCTCTAACGTTTCTAACCGCTGTGTGCTGCAGAAAGAATGAACACTGGTATACTATGTGGTAGAGCAGGGGGTGGTTCCCAACTGCCTTCCATGGAGAAATGCGTGGTGGGTGGTGTTTACATGAATGGCACATTCCCATGAGGGTCCCTGGGGACTCTTGGCAAGCTAGCTGTAGCTGGCCAAGGGCTCAACCACCCTTTCTCTCTAATGTATAAGTGAGAGTGTTTTTGTTTTTTTTTACAGAGATACTATTAAATTTACTTTGAATTGTATTTAAAAATAATTGTTTACAAACGTTAGTATTTTAATATTGACCTGCTTAACTGCCAATCTTGACTTGAACTCTGTGTCATTATAATGGACAATTGTTTATTTATTCCAAATATCATTCCTCTCTGCTGCTATGCAAGCCTGTTATGTTCTACCTCAAGGGTGAAAATTATGCATTGGACATTATATTACATGTATATGGTATAAAGTATATGCACAGTAATGTCCCATCCCTTCCTTTTTCCTCTCCTCTTGTCCTCATCTTCAATGGTCTTCTAAAGAAAAAGACATTATAACTTTCACCCATCCACATTCAAATGCAAAACACTGATTTTAAGCTGAAGACAATTGAGGCCCATTTTTATCATGTGAGCTCATAATCTGTTGGGTTTCTGTGAAGGAACAAATGTGGAACTGCCACCTACTGTTCTGCCAGGCACCCTTTCCTGTGGTACATTGTACTTCTTGTTGATATTCCAGTGTCATAGAATTGCAGGCACTTGCAGTTAGTAAAACTGACTCAATTTCAACCATCATGACCTAATTTTTCTCTTCGTTTGCAACTGAAGTTTAGAGTTGTGGTTCTAGTCCAGGACTTGGAATTGGTGAAGGATTACGTACTTCCCGTTTTCTCTTCCTAGCATTCATGACTTCACCTTCATTTCTGTGTTTACTTCTCTAATGTCAAAACAAGGAAGAGAGAGAGGGAAAGATGGCCTTAGCTAAGGGCAGTTAGCTGTGTCCATCTTTCTCAGTATGGATTGCGATTCACTTTTGTGGCCGTTATTTGCTCTTTGAGGCCCACTGATGCCACACCACTACTGCGTGTCTAGCTTCTTTTTTTGTGCAGAAAGTGCTCAGCTTTTGGGTTTTCATTGGGGATATGTCTGCTGGTTCTTTGCATAACTCTTGTGGCGGCCTCCTCCTTAGTACCTCAGCATGAAATACCTGAGACTCAGCTTCATCCCAAATTCTCCTTATGCTTGATTCCCATGGATGTTTCTTCAAATTTTTGTTGTGATTTTCTAATCCAGAAGTGCTCACCCAGGCTACCTGCAGCTATCGGTAAGTTTTCGTGCCAAATGATGGAACTACAGGCTGCTTCCTGAATATTGCCTCTTAACTCCTCCATATCCATCTCATAGTCTTCTGTCTGCTTTAATCAAATGTAGGTAAATCCACACAAAGTCTGTGTCCAAATGGACATTGTGTCCATGAATGAAATCTTAGGCTTTCCTTCTTGTAAGATTTACCACACTTTAATTGTTTGTATTTAAGGCCCTCCTTTTCTCATCTTCAGATGGGAAAACAAGTTGTATGTCCTAGGGTTGCACTCTCCCTCTCAACCCTATTTTCTTCTCATTCTTAGTCCCTCTCTTTTAACTGTCCTTAGAATATACAGGGTAACCAATATGATTTCATTAGCACTTAGGACAAATCTGGGATCCCAACAGAAGAACTAAACCTTCTCTCTATACACACACATACACATAGAGCATTAGCTTTGCTGGCATGATGATTTTTAATGATGTGATTTAGTAACTGGAATCCTGAAAAAGTTGCTTAAATTCTAATAAAGTTGATTTAGTTGTAAAATGGGTTGTGGAGCAATACTTATATTGTGGTCTTCAACTGAAACAAAGCGGTTGGAGATGATTGACAGGTGGATACAGCTGAGTCAAGAAACAGAAGGCCACGTTCTGCAATGAGAGTAAAACGATTGGAGGGGGACAAAAGTGCATTAACGTCTGCTACTCAAGTGATGCAAAAAGTGCCCACAGTTTTTACATACAAAGTAACTGTCTAGGTGTCTTTGGGGGATTAATCTACTTAGACATCAGGATATTAAGTATTATTATTATTATTATTATTATTATTATCAGTGTGGTTTCTAGATTTTTTATGTCTATTTTTCTCAGGCATTTGAATTATCACACTCCATGGATAAGGAATGCTTTATGTTAAAGTAGCTCAGGAAAAAATGCCCAAGATTCAGGCTAGCAGCAATGTCTTTATATGATCAAATAGACCGATGCTTTTTAAAGTAGGGTGAATAAAAGGATAATATTTAAACTTTTGCATTTTCTAAATATTGAATTATAGTCAACAAAATGGACTAAAATATACTTTAAATGTTTTCAAAAGAATTATTCCTGCAACATTTTAACGTATTTAAATGATAATCTATGTAAGAACATAGGATTAAAATTTACCCTGATTCCTTGTGTAAGAAGAATGTTAATTTTATTTTTTTTAAGATGAATGTTTTTGGCAAGCAACAGATTCAGGCTGAAGCATCCAAGTTTTACCCAAGATTGGGAAAAGTGTGTGCACCTAAATGCCTTTGCTTGTCCCAGTATTTACTTAAGCCATTTAGTTTATTTTAGAGCTCAGATTATTGAGAAGGACAGAGCCATTTTATGTTATTTCTACTGCAAGTGTCATTAAAGATTGCTGGGAGGTTGTGAGCCTGTGAAAAACTTACTTAGAGCTCCATTCACCTTACAATTACCTCCCCAAAGACATGGACACCAATTGGGGAAAATGGAGTGCAAGAGTGAAGGGTGGGCACTGGCTGAGAGAGACAAAGATAAGGGTCCCTAAAGCATCCTGTTCAGGTACATATACCACCTTTAGGGGAACTTCGGTTCTCTCTTGTGGGTTTTCTTAATCTACAAATATTTTCTAATTGGCAAGCCCTGTGCTGAACACCAAGGATATATGGTGAGCAAAACAGGGCCCCCGCTTTAGGGAACTTAATCGAGAAGCTAATTTGGAAAGGAGGAGTAGAGCAATGCTTAGCCTGGAATGGGTGAGGAAAACATCTCTCAGCTTTCAGCTAATGAAAAAAAAATTTACTGAGCTCTTGCTATAATAATAAATAAATAGTTTGAAACAGTCTGGTTCACATTTTACAGTGAATATTATATACATTCGACTGTGATCTTTCGTGAATCTCTTTTAAACTTTGAGAGATGAGAAAATTGAGGCTAGGTGTTCAATAAATAAAGAGATGTTATTTGGTAGGAAGATTTAAATTTATCCTGCAGGGCACAAGAATCAAAGTGAAGGGTGGAAGCCAGCCAACAAATAAAAGTTGTGTGAGAATGTTGTGAGTGGTCTCATTTCAGGATAGTGTCTAAGCAGAGGGTGTATATTCAAACATCAGGGGAGCAGACACAGTTTCTGATTCCTCCCACTCAGTGATGCTACTCATACGTGTGTCTTTTTCACTATCCGTCCCCCCCCCCCCCCAACCCGGTTTTCAAACTAATGCCTGTGTCACAGAAATAGAGTTGCTTGGGCTCAACCTCAGCCTAAGAAAGCAGAATCTACAGCAATGGCGTCTGGGGACCCGACTCTTCATCAAACCTCTCAGGTCTTTCTGATGTGAACCACAGTTTGGAACAATTATACTCCACCAGAATTGTTTTTTAACCCGTGCTTAAAGAAACACTTTAAAGTAATGGATTTCAACCTTTTTTTTTTCCACTCACTTTTTAAAAATTATTTTGATTGTGGTAAGAATACAATATGAGATTCTACCCTGTTAAAATTGATAAAGTGCAGTACAGTGTTGTTAACTATAGGCACCACGTTGTACAGCAGACCTCTAAAGCTTATGTTCTGATTGGGAAACACAATAAAATGTAAAATCCATGTATAAAAATAATATTATAATAGAATAATTCCCGTAACAGTACTTATCCTTGTTATAAATGGTTAAAACCTCATCTCTTTTTTTGCATTTTGCAAATACACATGACTCAATACATTAATGTTACTCTCCACTGATAGACTTCGATCCACAATTTCAAAAATATACTTTTAGACATTTGAGGCTGTCCGGAAAAAGTCCAGCCATTACTAATATAATGAGAATGGTTTGTGTGACATCGATGTAACCTGGCAGCCAAAGAAAGTGGACTGGAATGCACATGTGTGAACAATGATGACATCACTGTACAAGTCAGTGGGGGCAGTAAACGTCATTGAGTGAGCATGTGTACTGTGTGGCCGTTGCATTCAAAATGACTGAACAAGTAGAGAGCAATGAATCTGTATCAGATTTTACGTTAAGCTTAACATTCCTCTGTGGAATCTACTCAGATGATTCAGGGATGATGCAATGAATGCAGTGAAAATAAAAGTGTGGCACAAATGTTTCAAGGATGGTCGAGAATCTGTCAAAAAGTGATCCACATTCTGGAAGGCCTGCAACAGGCCGAACACCTAAAAATATTGAACGTGTATGGGCTGCAATCAACAAAGATCATCAGCTGACAGCGCGAAAACTAGAAGCTGATCGGGGATTCCAAAAACTACCGTGTCCAAGATTTTGAGGCAAGATCTTGGCATGAAATGTGTCATGGCAAAATTTTGTTCCCTGACTTCTGCTGCCAGAACAGAAGGAACATCGTGTTGTAGTTGCTGATGATTTGATTCAAACTTCTACCAATGAACCAGATTACCTCAAGGTCATACCTTTGAAGGGGACTGAAGTGTCATTGTCCTATACACAGTGTTTCTAGTATCTTGTATCTTCTTCAATAAATGTCTCTGTTTTACATATTACATGGCTGGGTACCTTCTTGGGCACTTGGGTTTGGGGATGGGAATCCACAGGCACTATTTATACCAGAGCAGTTTCTCTCTCTTTCTCTCTCTCTCTGTTTTTCTCTCTCTCTCTCCATCTCTCTCTCACATATAATCTTTATTATAATTCAAAAATACATTAGAAGTGAATATCTTTAATAAATGACATCAAGGTTCTCAAGGGATTCTGCTTTCCGTTCATTCAGTTACATAGTTAGAAAACCCAGTTTACTTGAGAATGGTCAAGAGACCAGCGTCATCTGTTTTATTGTGACAAGTTTTTGCCTCCTAGGCATTCCGAAAGGGTTTATGGGCCTCCCAGGTCCAAGGACCATACTGTCTGAGCAGACCTGCCCACACTCAGGGCCTTGTGCAGTTCCTCACAAATGTCAATGGGCACCTGGCCAACAACACACCCTATCACTCCACTGGTTCCTAAGGTGCGGTTCTGGGGTTATGCCTAAGAATTAGCATTTCTATCTCCCCATTCCCCTTCAACTTACTCTAAAGGTCAGTTTTTTAAAAAGTCACACGTGCTCCCACTTTTAAACCATTCATGCTTGTCTTTGTAAAATAGTGCGTCATTCACTTTACTGACTGTCCTTACCAAACAAAAGGCCCAAACCATTGTCAACTGCCAAAAAGTTAGGTGAAGCATCTCTTCTTTTCCCAAATCAAGATATCTGGAATCCCGAGAGAACACAAACAATGTGAATGCAGAGCCATTGTCTTCCCCACAGAAACACTATTTTTATTTCAATTTTGTATTGTATTCTACCTAAAATTTGATATAAATAAAGTGTCTCGAATTTAAAAAAAAAAAACATTTAAAAAACTGCGTTAGCAATAACATACTGCCTGTTATAGGCTTGGCCCTCAAGGAGGTAGTGATGATGAATAAATCACTACCTCCACCCTTAAGTTGCTTACATGATTGATGACCTGTGACTAATCCATGAGAAGCAAATAGGGGATAACTAAGTGCTAGGGAGGTATGGTAGAATACCAGAAAGATGTCAGGCCTGGGAGTTAAGGCTCTTGATTAAAACTAGTTGGACACAGACAACAGTATGGTGGTTACCAGAGGAGAGGGGGTGGGGGTGGGGCTGAAAGGGAGCCAAATACAGGGTCTGTCCGGCAGGAGTAATGACTGCTTGACTGTGGTTAGTAGGGTAATAACATGGGTGAATAATTTGTAGTTTTAATTGGAACATTTCACCTGAAATGGCATGTGGTGTGCCTAAGTGTGATATTGGTATGTTACAGAATTAGATGCTTATGATTTTGTAATAAAAGATTTTGTGATTAAAAACAGGGGCGTTATTTGTGCTGGACACTTTATCGGGAGACAGAAGGTGGTTTGACTTTGGGTGGTGGGCGCTCGGTGCACTGTGCAGGTCATTTACCCTAGAAATGTACACTTGAAACCTACATGACCCTATTAGCCAATGTCACCCTGATTAATTTAATTTTTTAATAGAGGTAGAAAGAATAGTTATTGAACTCCCACTGTGTGACAGGCTTTGTTCTAGGCATTGGGAATATAACAATAAATACTCCATGGTTTTTACCTTCAATAAGCTGACAACCTAGAGGGAAAAAGAAAGAGTCAGTCTTCTGATTCTTTCCGATGTGATCAAGACTCTAAAAGAAATACAAGGGAACACCAAGGAAGGACACTAAGGCAGTCACAAGGTGAGGAGGAAGGAACTTCTGACCTTGGAGATGTAAACTTGAGCCACTGGGGAGAAGGCACCCAGGCAGAAAGAGGGAAGGACTGGGTGTAGAGGTTCAGGAGCAGGTGGTCTGGCTCCTGGGGACACTGCATGTAGTCCAAGAAGGCTGGATGGTAGGGGAATGGGAGAATGCTGGCAGGGGAAAGATGGCAGGGTCCATAATAATACCTAGGGCCTTGAATAATATGTCAAATTATGTCCACTGTCTCCTGAGAACTTCAGGAGAGTCATTACAGAGTGTTGAGATTAGCTATGTACTTGAGGGACAGCACTGGGACCTCCTGGAGGAGGGGTAGCGAGTGTCAGGGAGTTGACCCAGGATTGTGTGGCAGTGTTTCAGCAAGAGGAAGTGAAAACATAAACTGGGCCCTGGGCAGCGTGACTGGAGCCAATGAGTGAAAAGAAACGAAACTAGAATTACTACAGGATCTTGGGATTAACGTAAGTCTTAATTCTAATTTTGCTATCAACTAGAAGTAATATCTTCGCTAAGTCATTTAACTTCAGGTTTTCCCATGATTAAAGTGTGAATATTAGAAAATATGTTCTCTAAGTGTTATTTTCCCAGTCAAAAATTTCATAAATTATAAGATGTTCTCATAAATAGTTTACCCTGGCTCTGGGGACAGATGGGTATTGGTAACCAAGACAAGGGCAGCCGATTGTTTGGTCCTGAAAAATGTTGGCTCGTATTTTAGATTTTTATTAAGATGGGTGTGAGACCTGAAAAAATGTCAAACAAAATACATTAAATTTATTAAACAATCTTTAATGCAGCATTTTACATACCATTACAGATAGGAAGAAAAATGTATTCATATCTATTTCCCAGGTTTTCTCCCAGAGCTCTCTTCATTCAGTCTTTTCCTGATTCCTCACAGGAAGCTCATTGTATCTTGAGCCTTGATACACTAACATCTGATTTTCTGTACTCTGATGTTGTCCTCTAAAAACATGTGTTGTGGTTGTTGGGTAATTTGTAGCTCACTATAGATATTAACACTGCTTGTCTCTGTTAGCTGACTAATGTGCTTATTTTAGGTAGCTCATTCCTTTGACGGTAAAGATTATGTGCTGAGAGATATTGAATGCCAATTTTGCAGAGAAATATTGCTTATGCTGATTCATATGCCTGGGCATTTAATTTGGTGCATTTACAGTTCAGCAAAAGTACTTGGTTTTTCTTTTGTGGTTCAAGGGGAAATAGATTTATAGAGAGTTTTGACTATTATTAAAGGTTATAGGAACTAGAAGCTAATAATAATAATAATCACCAGCATTCATCAAGTGCTTACTGTGTGCCAGAAGTTATTTCAACTTTTTTTGGATAATATTTTTGCACACATTTCTTATACAATCCTTTCAGCCACTCAGGAGGGTAAGTACATTATTATTCCTGTTTTAGAGATGAGGAAACTCAAGCCCACAAACTGACCTTCCAATCTAGGTTGTTCTATTTCACGATTTCGAAGTACTGGCTTTCCTTTATGCTCCTCCTCCTTCTGTTATTCTTCACCCTTTTCTTTCTGCCCCTCCTGCATGCTTCCATCTTGTTATCTGTGGAAGTGGAGTTCTTGTGGTATCGTGAGGAAAAGAATTTCCTGAGACCGCATGAGAGGATGGGGTTTGGTGGTAAACTTTATTGATCACATAAAATTAAGGGGGTTCCCCTCCTAACTTTCCATCTCCATCCATCTCACCATGAACAAAATCCAACCATGTCCTCAACAGGTCAAAACAAAAGCCAGTCCCTAGGGTATCTGCTCCATACTACAATAGAGTCCGGTCCGGCACCCGGCTAGCTTAGTGTATGTTCCCAACTGAAGTCCATTGCTGTGCTGTGGTACTTAGGCTCCCTCCTGGTGCCTAAGTGTGGAGTCTGCACAACCATGGGCCGAGTGGCCGCTAGAGCTAAATAGCTATGGAGAGAATAGGCATGTGCACCATGCAAGTGCAGGTCACTTGGCAAAAAGAGGGAGAGAGAGAGAGAGAGAGAGAGAGAGAGAGAGAGAGAGAGAGAGAGAGAGAGAGAACGCACTTCTTTGTTCCCTGGGATTATATCAGCTTGGGTTTGGAAAGATCAGGAGCTATTTCAAATTGGCCAATGAACTTCCCAAGTTTTCACAGTCTTTTTATAGGTCTACCCCCTAGTTACACTGTCAGGCCTCTAAGGCCCAGTACCTCCTCATACCTGTCCCCCCCACCCCCAATAATCCAGTACAGGAATGGGGAAGGGAAAAGTGTTAATCACCTTAGGGGACCAATGAGTAATCCCTTGGGGTGTGAAGCTGTAGCTTCCTGGTTAAGCAAACAGGTTTATGCTCCCCATTTTATTAAGTTCAATATCTAAGTCCCATTGTTCCCATTTCTTTTATTTATATCCTGCTAAATACTTACGGTACAATTTCTCCCTCTCTCCTTCCAGCCTTTCTTCTTTCGCTCCCTCCTTCTTTATTAAGATAAACTAGAGCAACATGCAATGGCGTAGAATAGATATAATAAAATAGCTGTGGTGAAATAACTAAAAGTCACAATTGAAAATGAAAGGACTATACTAGCCCATTTAAGTGCCTTTGGCTTTTGGTGTATGTAGTACAGATGAGATCCTACAAGTGTTTTTGTGTTGTTCTCTCTCCCTCTTTCTGTCTCCCTCTCACTGGCTGTGTCTTTAGTAGTGGCCACATTGCTTTATCCATCACCCAGCAGGTGTATAATACCTACCACATGGAACATTAGATCAATTAACTATGATGCTGGGAATCAGGTACTGACTGAAGATAAGTGGAAGTATTTTGGATGGAGATCACAAAGACAGTCCAACTTGGCAGAGTTTCACCAACCACTTTGACTTCCAGTTTCCAACCTCTTGTATATCCTTCATGCACATGATAGAAAATATAAGGTTTTCTCATCTAGATCTCACACCCAGATACTGTAGCAAAGATCTTCATCTCTGTTCTAAGGTACTAAGAGCAAAGGCTCTGATTTCAATGTGTTGTTTCCTTAGGACCAGACTGACAATGGTCAGAATATTTGCCCCGGTCCCTAGCCCCACCACCCCCAACTAAAATTCTACCCTCAGATAACTTTGTTTGCCCTTAACTGTAAAGGGGGTGGCCTTTCTTTGAATGCTGGTGTGCTGGAGATGAATGACATCAAAAGCTGAGAATTAATATATCATTAATATATACTGGGGAAAAAAACCAGAATCAATTCATTTGTAGGAACAAGCCCCTGGAAAGTAGGTAATTTTACCTGGCGGTGTTGGGATGATCAGATGGTCGTTATTACGCGGAAAGAAATACTTGCAGTGGATGAGGGTGTAGACTCTGGAGTCTGCCTTAGTCTGTCTGGGCTGCTGCAACAAAATACCACAGACTAGGTATTTTATAAACAACAGAAAGAAGTGTATTTCTCCCAGTTCTGGAAGCTGGAAGTCTGCGATTAGGAAGCTAGTTTTGTCATCAGGTGAGAGCCCTCTTCCTGTTTCAAAGCAGGGAGCTCTCTGGGGTCTCTTTTATAAAAGCACCTCTTATTCACCTCTACTCTTACATCCTAATAATCTAGCAAAGTTCCTACCTACTAATACCTTTGGGGGTTAGCATTTCAACATGCAAATTTCAGGAGGACACAAACATTCGGATCACAGCAGAATCCAACTGCTTCAGTTTAAAATCTAGCCCTGTGATTAGGAGCTGTCTCACAGCTTGTCCACGACTTACCCTCTCCTACCTTGGGTTTCTCCATCTGCACAATGGGAGCAATAATAGAATCTTACCAGTGTAGATTTAAACAATGCAAAGGAGCTGATATGATGACTAAATACTGTTGAATCTTACTGTTTTCATCAAACTACTGGGTTCAGAAGGAAAGAATTCAGAAAGGTTGACTGAAGTAGAAATAAAACACAATTGCCCCATTGTGTAACGTGCCTCCCACTGACTAAGCCATGTTCTCTTAAAACTGGTTATCCTGAAGTGTCTTCACATGCTTCTGAAATAGGATTTTGGATCTAAATTTAAAGGACATTTTTATATGCAAATACAGTCCTACATACAGCATCTTCTGCCCTCTTCTGGCTTCTCCAAGAATTTCGAGTATATGTATAAACCAAATAGGAAATGCATTGTTTTAATTTTATTTTTAGTGAACATCCACAGTTTGCCATTTCTTTAGTTCTAGATGAGAAAGACACATATCTATAATATTTTGTATATAGATGGGAGTTACCAGAAATCTTTTAGATTTTTCAACAATTTGCTTTGGAAATGGACATTTCATTGTTATTTTATTCAGTCCTATTCGTCCAGCACCAGCTCTATGTACAATAATTGCTTTAAAAAATGTAATTAAACTGTACCAAGAATTATTGCAGAAACTACAATCTGAGGTCTTTATAATTCCTGAGAAAAATTCATCAACTGTTTAAAATAGAACCAGCATGTGAGAACCTTTGATTACAGAAAAAGCCTAGGGCCAAAAACCTCACTTCTATTAGAGGTTGTATTGGATTTTAACTCATTTCCTCCCAGTTCTCAAAAAATAAATGAAAGCATAGTTTTGAAAGGTAGGGCAATTCAGGCCAACTGAGCACCGAGGGCCCCTCGTCTTCCTTTTTAGACGCTGTGTGGCTGGAGCACCAGTTTGCTGCACCTTGGAAGGGCAGTGTCTGTGTTTCTCTGCACCGTCTCGCGCCCAGTCTGAGAAGTCATGGCATGGTGGCACAGGATTTCCTGTTCGCGTGCAACACCAAAACAAGAGGTAGTGCTGGTTAGTCCAAGGGAACCAGCGGACAGCTCACTTTGATGGGGTTAGGGTCACGGTCACTGGAGATCCACTTGTTCAAAGATCAGTTGCTAAGGAGGTTGAAGAGGATTAGCCAAACTGTATGGAAGGGGCATTGAATCAGAAGTCCAGCTGTCATCAGGAGAAAGGAGGAATAAATAACTTGAGATGGGAGCAGCAAAGCATTTGTGGTGTCCGCTGTAGTATTTCCTTAGATTGTTTAATTCAGGCGTCATGAAAGTTAAAAAGTCATAATCCAGTCTATCTCTTTCACCCAATTGTAAATTATTAATGTCTAGAATTTACATCTTTCCTAGGTCATACCACCCACAAAGAACTAAAAGCTTTTATAGCAAGAAACTTTCCTTAGTCATTAAAATACATTATTTATTACTATTATTATTATACATAAGAATAAACAGGTTCAAATAGGCATTATAATTTGGACAAAGGAGGATCATAGGAGAATTTTTTTAACTGGATTTGAAACATATCAGAAGGATACAATGATTAAAAGTGTTGTACTGACTCCAACAGCGACAAGCAGAAAAATGAACCAAGACCAAAGAGTAAGGGACAAATGCTAGCTTCTGACAAATAAGACGCATGTTCCAGAGGAAGAAGCAATTTTCAATGAATGTGACTGAGATCATTGCTTAAATATTTGGGAGAAAATATTAAAACTAGAAATAACATCGCATACCAAAATTACTCCAGAAAGATCACAGAGTTAAATGTATTTTTAAAATGGAATAATGAGAAAATAGTTAAATATGCAGTATGTATAGTTATGCATATATTATTGGCATTTTACTGAAAATTAATTGTCAAAGGTATATAGTTGTGTCACTCATAGTTTTTTTGTTCTAGAAAACAACCCTCTCTAGCTATTTAAAGTACAAAGGGAATTTTATAAGGGATAACTGCTCATAATATCTCCAGGACAATCAGATAATTATGACTGGAAACCCTGCTGCCAGGAAAAATGCCCAACCCACTCTGCGTCATTGGAGCAGACAGAATCCCACCCCCCTTGACAGGATACCAGAAGGTTTCGTGGGATTCTGAGAGTGGGGCCAACTCTTGAACCTCCACCACAGCTGCTCCTGAGAGCTCCATGCCTCTTGGCCCTGCTGTGCCAAGAAATAGATGGATTCCACGTGGAGTCTCTTTCCTTACGTCTCCCTCTGCCAAATGGAAAACTGAAGTGTCCCATGGAGCCTGGATCACCTGGGCAATGTTCTCATTGCTAAAGAGGCCAGAAAACTGAGTCAGTTTAAAATCCTGAGACCTTTCTAATCTGTATATCATACTTCATTCAGAGTCATTTGTTCTTTTATCATGCATTTATGGAGGTCATTTTAAGCCTCTGGCACTATGTTTCTATGGTTTCACCAGGGTTGCCAAGCAGTCGTAGGTATCTGCAGTGTTGCACCCATGTGAGTTTGTGTAGACTGCCAAAGGCAGGCTGCTCAGCTCAAGGGTAAGGAATGATTTCTGAGACTCCTTATCCAGACACTATACATTCAGTAAATATTAAATTACGGGAAGATCAGCTTTCAAACATCATCAAAGGTGTCACATGCTTTTGATATTACTAAAATCCTTTTATATTAAGCACTTACTGAGCTACTGTGTATATTTTAACTGGATCCAATGCCACCTGGTGTGGTTTTTGTGCCTGGTCTTCAGACAGAAGTGACTGGGATTGTCAGTGGGCTGGTAATGAGCACCTCTTTTTAGGTTTTTGAAAACTGGTGTCTGAAGGAGATTTGATGAAGTGATAGTCCAATAATGTCTCAAACTTCGTGTTCAGCCCAGAGAAGGCAGGTTACTTTGTCAAGGTTGCAGAGCTAGTCGGTTGCAGAGATGGGCCTTCCCAGCTAAGGATACACTGCCAACAGAAATAATTTAAAATAATTTACAATATTTTTCTTTATTTCTCCAAATAACAACACATGTCACTTAGATTCATGTCAGACCTATTATTTATTCTATCCCCCACAATCTGTCTTTCTCTGAATTATTGAAATGTAAAAACAGAAAAATTACAGGTTTTTTAGTTAGAATCTATAATGCTTAGGGTACAGTATAAAAAGCCCTATATTAATCACATTCATTCTGGCTCACTATATAATTCTGCCTTTTTGTATTAGGACTTAAAATTTCCCTAAATGCTGAGAATTAAAATAAAAATTTAATCGTTAATGCCGATCTTAGATGTAGTTCTATTTTTTAAAAATGACATGAGTCATGTCCTAGCACCCCAGTTTTTATGACTTATACCTTCTATCTTCTATAACATATAAAATAGGCAATTAAAATAAGAAACAATATGGTTATTTACTCTGAAAATGGAAATTACTCAAGTTGCTAATGCCTAAGTAGAGCTTCTGGGCACAATAATAATAACAAAAGAATGGTTTGCACAGCATCAATGTAAGAAGAAAGTGGACTGGAATGCGCATGCGTGAACAATGATGACTTCACTGTACTAGTCAGTGAGGGTGGTAGACATCATTGAGTGAGCCTGTGTATGGTGTGGCTGTCATATTCAAAATGACTGAGTGAGTACAACGAATCTGCATCAAATTTTGGGTTAGGCTTAAACATTCCTCTGCAGAAACTATTTGGATGATTCAGAAGGCCGCAGCTATGGGCAACTGGTGATTGGCAGCTTCATCAGGACAACACACCCACTCATGCATCATGTCTTATGCAGAGTTTTTGGCAAACCATCAAGTCACCCAGGTGACTCAGTCCTCCTACAGCCCAGATTCAGTGCCCTGCTACCACTGGCTTTTCCCAAACTTAAAATCACCTTTGAAAGGGGAAAGATTTCAGACTGTAGATGAGATTCAGGAAAATACGATGGGACAGCTGATGGCAATTGGAAGAACTGTGTGATTGGGAGAACTGTGTGCCTACTTTGAAGGGGACTGAGGCGTCATTGAACCATGTACAATGTTTTCTGTATCTTGAAGCTTCTTCAATAAACGTCTCTATTTTTCATATTACATGGCTGGATACCTTCTGTACCCCAGGCAGCTTCCTGAGTGCTTCACATGCATTGGCTCAACCTTCACAATGATCTGTGAGGAAGGAGCTATTATTGTCCCATTTTACAGATGAGGAAAATGGGCACGGAGATTACCGCTTTGTTTGATCCCGGCATTCTTAATCTACGGTCTGCGTAGGGAGATAGGCCTGTCACATCTTTGATCTTTAAATGAAGCGTGCATATACACAACACCTAAATCGTTAAGCAATTTCTTCTACCTTGGCTGCAACTATACTTATCTTAGATTTTTTTCTCCCTCTTCTTTCCAAGTGAACGCCTACTGACACATCAAGGCTCATAAGAAATATACCCCCTTTTAACTTTTTATTTATTTATTTTTCAATTGCAGTCACATTCAGTAATTTTTTGTATGAGTTTCAGGTATACAACATAGTGTTTATACAACCATATACTTTAGAGCGTGGTCCCCTGATATTTTCAGTATCCACCTGGTACCATATGTAGTTATTGCAGTGTTATTGACTCTATTACCCATGCTGTACGTTGCATCCCCATGACTATTTTGTGACTGCCCAATTTTACTTGTGACCCCCTTCACCTTTCTCACCCAGCCCCTAGCCCCCATACTGTCTGGCAACAATCAGTCTGATCTTTATATCTGTAAGTCTGTTTCTATTTCCTGTGTTCATTTATCCTTCTCTTTAGATTCCACATATAAGTAAAATCATTTGCTATTTGTCTTTGTCTGACTTAATTCACTTTGTATAATACTCTTTAGGCCCATTCATGCTCTCATCACAAATGGTAATATCTCATTCTTTTTTATGGCCAAGTATTATTTCATTGAAATATAACCCAAGTCAAGGAACATGTATAAAGGGCCCATGAACAAAGATAATGGGGGGCAGGATTGTATGTGGAAGGTGGGGGTGGGTAGGACAAGGGCAAGTAATGGGAGGAAAATGGGGACAACTGTAATTGAATAACAATAAAACATTTTAAAAAATCAATTAAAAAACAAATTAAAAAAAAGTGTTATCCCCTAACAAACTTCTGTTTTTTCTTAAACCATGTTTCCCTGACCTTTTTTCATAACCTGACCCTCTAATTTGAAGGATCATTGACCCCCTGAGCAATCCAAAGAGCAAGTTTTATTTACTAAGTCATGCTTTTGTGGTAATTGATGCTTTTAATGACCCCTCCTTCTTGAAACTCTTCTTTCCCGGACTTTCAAAGCACCATCCTCCACAGCTCTTTCCATTGGTTCTTTGGTCATTCTAGCTCAATCTTCATTACGTTCTCTTCTTTGTATGCTTGCTACTAAGTGATGAAAATCCCTGACCCAGACCCTCAAACGGATCCAGCATCCAGACTGGTATTTGGCATATCGGAGGCACTCAGTGAATATTACCTGAATAATGAAATCCAGCCCATGGTTTCAACTATGACGTGTTAAGTAGTAAATGTGAAATCCAGAGCTGTTAAATTTAGGGGTTTCTAACCCAGATCTATGTGATGCTTTCGGTAATACACTATTTTTTCTTTTTTTTCTCTTATTCTTTCCTATCTGGATGATGCGTTCTTTTACTGACTATCACACACACACACACACACACACACACACACACTCTGAGGCCAGTGGGATGTTGAGCATTGGGCTAGGTGCTGGGTCTACGGTGGTGCCTTCATGATATTATGTAGGTGAGGGTACCAGCTTGTTACGCTGATTTCTCTGTCTTCTGTCCTTCACCTACCTTTTTATTTTGCACACTCATGCCAATGTGTTCTTTAGAAAATATTTAACTATCCCTATTTAATTTTTTTAATGGCTCTACACTGCATATACAATAGAGTTCCAACACCTTTGGTATCACAGAACGCCTCTTACAATTTGATCCCTCCCTGTATTCCTGACTTCGATTCTTCTTCTCTTCCATTTGAATCTTGTGTTTCAGGCACACTGAGCTCTTTAGTGACCCCTAATCACGCAATGGCTTTGCTCATTTAAATGTCTTTATACATACCGTCTTGTGATTTGGTGGGGAGCAATAGATGGCACTTCTCTTACCTGCCCGGGTCCAGGTTCAATTAGGGATAGATTTTACCCAGCGAAGTAAGCTGGGTGAAAAGTGAAATGTCACCATCATCCTTACCGTGTTTATGTTAGAGTATGCAGTTTATACTGTTAGGCAATCATGGCCCCCTAAATTTTAGAATAGACAGCCTTATACTGTCTTCTGATGGAAGACAGCATGTGAACATTTTAAACTCACCATCCGGGAAGAGGGTGTTCCTGCTAAGCTTATTACATGGTCCAGGGAGAGAACACCAGCTCTCTGAGTGCAGCCTCACCCTCGAGTGAGAGAAGATAGTGCACGGCCCAGTGCTCCTCAAAATCAGCAACAGATGACACAGCTCTTTCTCTCCTGTGGGAGTTAGCAGAGAAAGACCCAGAGTGACGTAAAAGTGGAGCTCCCCCAAACTCTAAGCAGTTTTAAGTGAATAACAAACATATAGCAGATATAAACTAAATTCATCAGGAGTTTTTCAATTTTAAATGGAAAAGCATAAAAAGCCCCTCACATTGCTTTGAGTCAAAGCATGGAACTGATTAGCTCCCATAACTGAAAAAAGCACAGGCAGGGAATTGTCTTTGAGCATGGTTGCGTCCAGGTGCTTGTTGTCAAGGAATTTGGTCTGTGTCCATCTCTGCTGTCACTCTCTCTCGATTCCAATTCAGGCAGCCTCTTTCCTTACTGTGCTAAGATATTAAGATGGCCGTCAGCCTCTGCAACTATCTCACAAGCTCAGCTCTCCCAATGAAATGAGAGCTTTGCTCGCCCAGTTATTCTAATCAAAAGCCTGAAATGAATGTCGTTGGATAACTTAGATCTGTACAATAAATAATATACATTTTAGGGGAGCTAGGTATAATCATGTGTCCCCTTGAAACTGTGGGTGAAGTCAGAGTTACCTAAGGACTGAGAAGAGGGAGGGATGTTTCACCAAAGGGATAACAGAGTGTTGTTTCAAGATGAGAGAGGATCTATTGGGGGCCCGCAAAGCCAATGAATGTCGGCACACGCAGGGGTCCTTGGGTGAACAGAGTGAAGAACTGAGGCAGATAGGCCGTTCAGCATCAGGGACACTAAGTCTGGGTAAAATAGTCTTTTCTAGAGTATGCTTAGTGTTAAATTATCCTTGCCCATGATTCTATTGCAGCCAGCTAGGAGGTTGCACTCATTTTTTGTTAGCCTAGAAATCAGACTTTCTTGAAATAGGTGAATTGGGAAATCTCTTTTCTATACAGAAAATATTGTTGCTGTGACAATTGTTGCAATAGAGGCCTGCTGGAAACAAGTCAGGCAGCAGAGAGGAGAAACAGTAACCCCAGTCTTTGCTGTCCAATAAAAGGAGGGTGAATACAGCTATGAATTTTTCTATTCTAGTTTTTCCTAGAATCACACACACACTCACACACACGTGGAAGCACACTCAAATCGGCCAAATCATCATTTCATCCAAAAATAATGAAACAAAAAATAAATATGCTCAGTTTCATCCAACAGAAACAAAACATACCCCCCAAATTTTCAGTTAATGGTATGTGTCAGATTGTATTGACTCCCTTGTGAAAGAAAAATTGCAGTATTACGCATTCTGATTCAAAATATCATATTTAGAGGTCCCCACAATACGTGAGGATCAGCAAAAATGGACTCTGTGCTCAGCTGCACTCTGGCAGGGGGTCTGTCAGCTTTGCCAAGGGCCCGGTTGTGTTGGGTTCATTCCAGTACGCCCTAATTTTGTTTTCCTGTCTCTCTCTCTCTCTCTCTCCGCCCCTCCCCTTTCTCTGTGTGTTTGTCTTTCTCAATGTTTGAAAAATACAATAGAATTATCTCCTCAGCAGGGGCATATCTGCTTGCGTTAAAAGTACATTCTCTATTTTAAACTCATACCTCACTCTCTTTTTAATTTAAAAAGAACATGTTAAAACATGCAGTTTTGTTTTGTTTCTGCTCCCCCCTCCTAAAAAAGTGGGGAATATACACACCTGAGGTTTTGAAAGAGGCAAAAAACAACTCGCGACAACAACAGCAAGCACGAGCCCTGCTGATTCTCTGCGAGTTGAAGCCTCTCCTGAGGTTTGATGGGAAGAGCTGCACCACAAGGGCAGAGTGAGAACACGCGCTTCGGAAATGCGATATTCTTCTGTCTAGAAATTATTAGGAAAGGCATTAAATCCCCTTCACCTCAGCTTCCTGGAAGATATTAAAATAAAGTTTCTCAATTATGCACACCTATATATAGGTATACTAAGTAAAAAAAAGATATATATATATAGCTAACATTTCTTGAGAAATTACTTTTGTGGGAGGCAATATGATTCAAGTATGAATATGAATATATCTCTCAACCCAACTCATAGAGTGGTTTATTTAGGGGGTGCTGCTCCCTCAGAAATAGACCATTCTACCCTCTATGGGTAGAGTTGGGTTGTTATTTCCATTTTGCAGATAAGAAAACTCAGATGGATTTAGGCTCTTCGACGAATGCTCCAGTACACCCCACACAGCCTCCTTGGCACTCTGCGTCCACTTTCCTAGCTGGTGGAAATGTTGGCTGCTTAAGCTCACAGCTGAGTCCCACTTGGGAATTTTCTCTGCCAGAGAAAGCTTCCTTGCCACAGGTTACATTAAGTTCCCAGAGGGCAATTCTTTTTCTCTGACTACTCAGTGAGGACATGCAAAGGTCTACTCCTTGCCTGAATTTGTGGCATCTCTGAAAGGCTGCCGCAACCCCAGAATTTACTGAAAAAAATTCACAGGGTTGTTGTTGAAATCAGATTCCTATTTAGTTTCTTCCTCCAACAAGTCTTGTTTTCCATCACTTGTCATGGGTGTTGATCAAGAGTACCTCTTAGTAAACTTCATAGAAATCTTTGTCTCATGGTCTGTTTCTAGAAATCTCAGCCCAAGGCAGGCTCCCGGAGTAGGGGTCAATAAAATGTCTGTTCTTCCAGGTATTTACCAGAGACACCTATAGTAACAACACGAATTGTTCTACAGAGTCACTTAAGCGAAAGAGAGAATGTAAAGACTTTGCCTTTTTATGCTAATACTCAATGCATTGCTTGGTATACATAGCTATCCATACAGAATGCCTCATCAGTTCATCTATAGCCAACGTATCCATGAGATATGTGTGTACATGTGGCATAAAGTCGGCGTTGCCCCAAATGCCATTGGTTCATGATAAGTAGGGCCAGTGTCTTTATGGGTCTTTTTCCTTGTGTTATGCAATATATAATAAAAGAATGTGTGGTCGTCAGTGCCTGAATGCCACTTTCTGTAATAGAAACGCCTTCTGGGAAAATAAGGTTGGTGCCAAGTCTAGAATTGGGAGCAAGCTTGAAATTATTTCACTTCTATTTCAGAAAGGCTTTACAAAGAAAGGACGAGGAAGGCAGCAAGACCATTTTCAAGGGCTGCCAATCACATCGAGGCATTTGAATGAAAATACCTCTGTAGCTTTCTATAACTTACCAAATAGAAATTGAGAGTTCTTAGATAGTCACGTCACCCTGCGTTCAATCCAGTACCAAATTAACTTTGCGTATTATAACCCGCAACGCCCCTTCACGAGCACTCCATATTTTTTTCCCCAAAGTGGCCTTAGTGTGCCCTGAAGATAAATGAAAAGAATTAAGTAAAATAAAAAAAAAATTAAATGGGACCAAGATAAATGAAGCCCACTCCAGCCATTCTTTCTTGCTGATCACCGCCCAAAATTCTAGGTAAAACAAAATTAAAGTTAAAAAAAGAGAAAAACCTAACTGAACTCTTTGAAAATTAAACAAAAGCAGGCAGATTAGTGAGCATAATTAAAAACTGAAGAAACACCTGGAAAAGGGATATGATTTCTCTTTAATATCCTACTTTTTCATTAATTGGAGCTGTGGCAGTAGTTGAAAAAGCAGGAAGACATTGAAAGAACCCCTTCTGTTTGACCAGAGGCACAAGAAAAGGAGCCCCTAACCCCTGAAGAATGTAGATGGATATAAGAGAGAAGGCATCTGGAGAATGGGATTCCCTACCATTCTGTCCGAACCTGGACAAGCCCAGGGCTCCACATGGAACTTCATGTGCAGGGACCGTGCAGAATAGTGAGAGCTCTTAACTCACCAAACTCACTGCCTGTGGAAGAAAATTAAGATAATTCAAGTGTAGTAAAATTTAAATTTATGCTCTGTGAAAGACACTATTAAGAAAATGAAAATACAAGCCACAAACTAAATGAAAATGTTTTTAAATTATGTATATGAAATAGAAATTGTATCTAAAACATGTACAAAATGAACAAAATCCAATAGTAAGAAAACATCCAACCTAATTTAAAAAAAATAGAGGATCTATACAGGCATTTTACCAAAGAAGACAGTCTTTGGCAAACAAGCATATTCAAAGATGTTCAATATCATCAGTAGATGTTTTAGTTTCTCAGGGCTGCCTTGGGAAACTGCCACACACTGGGTGGCTTCAACAACAGAAATTTATCCTCTCACAGTTTGGAAGGCTAGAAGTACGAAATCAAAGTCAGTAGGACCACACTCCTACTGAAGGCTCTGGGAAAGAGTCTTTCCTTGACTCTTTCTAGTTTCTTAGGATTGCTAGAAATCTTTGGCGGCATCATCATCATCATCATCATCATCATCATCTTTTTAAAAACTGACGGTACCATGTTTTGGTGAGGATGCAGAGATACTCAAACTTCTGCAAATTGCTGGTGGTAATACAAGATGGTGCAGCCATTTGGAAAACAATGTGATGGTATTTTATGTGGAGGCACATATACTTCCCCATCTACTTCAATCCTACACCTTTACCCAAGGGTGGGGGGAAATTATGTTCACAGAAACCTCTACTTAAATGTTTATAGTGACATTATTCATAATTGCTCCAAAGTGGAAATAACTCAAATGCTCTTTCTCGTGTTTAGTGGATAAACAAAGTATGATGTATCCATACAATGGAATATTATTCAGCAGTAAAAAGAAATAAACTATACACACACACACACACACACCAGTATGGATAAAATTCAAATAAATTATACCAAGTGAAAGATTCCCTATTCAAAGACAGCATACTCTGTAATCCGGTTCTTATGACATTCTGAAGAGATGAAATTCTAAGAAACGACAACAGAAGTCAGAGCTGCGGTGTGGACTGTGGGGGGTCAGACTGCAAAAGGCGTAGCAGAATATCGGTGTGATCGAGCAGGTGTACACCTTGATCACGGTGTGGTTAATCTGTGCGTTTATTGAAATTTAGAAACGTACATAAAACAGAGAATGTTATAGTCCATAAATAAACATAATTCAACAAGGGAAATCAAAAGCTGATGCCTGATATTTTGCATGGCATGGACTTAGGACTTAATAACTTAGTCTTATCTTCATCCCTCATGCTTAAAGAACATCTACTCTTATTGCTATGTTTGTGCTAATTTAAAATATTTATGGTTTTCTTTTTTTTTTCTTTAACATGCTTTTCTCCGTTCTCTACCTCTACCCATGGTACCTTGATAAACCCATCACATTAGGCCTTTTCCGTGTCACCATTACATCGCTTGTGCTGTGTGTCATGCTGCTGCATCGTAGGCCTAAATCTGCTCTCCTTTGGCCTTCCTCACTGGCTGCCATAGCTGAACATGTCTTGGAGCCTGAAAAAAGAAAACCCCTCCTGTAACCTGAAGACAAACCTGGTGCCTTCTAACCCTTGACGTTTATTCAAGAGGCTCTTTTCCGTCCTAATTTCAAGCCCCGTGAAAATCCAAAGCCTTGTCATTTTCCAAGAGCTTATATCCTTATGTTCATCGAGGTTCTTCTTTAACTAGGGCTGTTCTGTCCTGAGATAAGGAGCTGAGCCTCATCCTCACATGACCTCTTTTTTTGTTTGCTTGTTTTTATTTTACTCCCGTGAAGCATCTCTAAGTCAAGGACCCTTAGCTAAAGGTTTGTGAGAAGGAGCGCTTGAAATTATGAAGCGGACATGATTCATCTGTGTACTGAAATACTTCACTGGCCCGTATCTGGAGAAACGTGCAGCCACCCACAAATAGCCCGATCCCTTTCTCTTCTGCGTGTTTGGAGCCCACTGTCTCTTCTCTCCTCCTATTCCTCTCTCAGGGGCATAACCAGTGTCTTTTCTGGCCTCGTAAAAAACCAGTTTCTCCACTAACTTTCATTTTCTTGGTTTCTGCTGGTACCCAAATCTTCAGCATCTTCTCTTCTACCTTGAGCAGCTTATCAAGACAACTTCCCAAAGTCAGGTTCTCCCCAGGAGGGAATTCTGTTTAAGCTCTTTTGATAGTAAAATGCATACTTGTTACAATCCATTACAGCCCATCACTAAATTGTAAACATTTATATTTTTGTTTGTTGCTCCCACTATTCCATGAAATTTTCAAGGGTAGATATCATCCTCTTCCCTACTATCCCCAAAATTTAGCAGAGTGGAAGGTATGTAGTAACTATTCAATAAGCAAATAGAAGTGTCCTAGCCTTTTTGGGACTGCTGTAATAAGGTACCATAGACTGAGTGGCTTGTTGTGAAATAATAGAAATGTTCATATTGGTCTCTTGGCACAGAGTCCCTAAAGTCCTTGTAATTTCCTGGGTGATAGCAGTGTCTTTGTTCTAATGAGCTGACTCTTGGTAGGCTCTTGGGTGAAGGCTAGTCACCAGAAAGACCAAGCCATGATTAGAAGCTTGGAGCTTTCAGCCCCACCCCTCCCATTCTCTGGGAAGGGAAGAGGAACTGTAAATGGGATAATAATCAGCCATGCCTATGTGTTGAAACTTCCATAGAAATGCCAGGGGTACATGGTTCGGAGAGCTTCCAGGCTGGTGAACATGTAGAGGTACTGAGAGAGTGTACACACCCAAAGAGGGTGCGGAAGGTCTGTGCCCCTTCCCACATACCTTGGCCTATGCACCAATGCCACCCATCTGTTCCTGAGTTACATCCTTTTATAATAAACTGGTCATGTGGGATGCAAAATGTTTTCCTGAATTCTGTGAACTGCTCTAGCAAATTAATTAAACTCAGGAAGGAGGTCATGGGCACCTGCAATCTATAGCCAGTTTGTCAGAAGCACAGGTAAGCACAATTGTCAAAGCCAAGAAGACTGGCCTCCATTAGAGCGAATCCGGGCAAGGTCAAGACGGAATGGCTCTCCTGAGTTCTCAATCTAAAGAAATATCTTTCCATTACTGTCACATTACCCCCGTCTTCTTGTCTCAAAGAGTCTTAAGTGCAAAAAACATCCTTTAGGATTTGATTTTTAGAAGGGGGAACTATCAAAAGTTGGTAGGACACTTGATTAAGGTGGGATCTTGGGTTGCTGAGAAATAATACTTAACTGTCTACCTAATCGAAATGACAACAGAAACCTTTAAAAGTAGATATAGGAGGTAAGATGATTGTAAAGTACCTTAGTTCTATCAAAATTGAGAAGCCTTCATTATCCTACATAATCAAGAAAATGGATTTTGGCTTCCAAGGCAGATTACTCAGAAAAAACAAAACAAAACAAAACAAACAAACAAAACCATTTCACAACCTCTTAGCGAAACCAATGCCCTAAGAAAAATGGAGTCATAAACTTTTAAAAATCTTATAAATAAATTTATTATATAAACCTTAGCCAGAACTGACCAATACAAATAAAATTTCTTTTTCATGAACTTTCTACAACTTTCTATATCCATTCAGGTTGTTTCTTAAACTTCCCTCATTATCTCTCAGAAACAATTGGTTATTTTACTTTGAGACAAAGCTAATCTATTTTTTAACTTAACCAAACTAATCTCTTAAACTACAGTTTCTCAAAATGGCAAAACTGAACAAATTCATTAACAGACACAAATAGAGAGAGCCTCTCTGTACCATATAAACATAAGAGACAAAAAGCATATAAACTTAAAACTATGCTTTGTAACTATTGTAGCATATTCTATGTTACTTAAAAATTACCTAGTTATCTGATGAATACCCATTAATTAGCTCAATGTAGTAGCAGTCCAAGATTTTAAATTGTCGAAAGAAGTTGGAACTCATCTTCAGTCTTACGTACCATAACATACAATTACTGGTGAAATAAAATTTTTCAGAATAATGATTCAATTTGGTTCAAACCAAATTTAAATTTTTACAATCTTAAATAGTAAGTAAAAAGAAAGCTAGCTGATTTGATGAGTAAATCTACGTTTAGAAAGAACATTCTCGAGTACAATAAAAACATGTAGTTGCATTATATCAATATGCTGATTGCTCAGATAAAACACTGTCCTTTGTAGTAAACCCAAATTATTAAACTATTTTTGTTTGCTGAAATTTTACCAAACTATATAAATATGCATTTTAAAATATTTGATGTAGTTTCTATAAGAATCTTTTTATATTCAAATTATTTGAGATTCAATTTTTTTAATTCCTGAAATATTAGGAGTGGCTAGTTATATAAATATTTATTTATCTCTAAGCTAATCACAATAGAGCTTTAATGTAAGGGATTTAAAATCTAATTGATTAGTACTATCCAGAGGTAAGAGAATATTACATATTCACACAATTAGAAGGGAAGAATTTTCTGAATTACAAACATATAAACATACAGAGTGCTTATTGTTTTAATTCCAAAATTCAGTCATGAGTTAAGCATAAGCAAACAAATACAAAATTTACAAGTCTGTTTCAAAGACCTACAGACACACACAGAAAAAAAAAAGAACAATAAAGTAGATTCTCTGCCTTCTTTCACCCATCGGAGATAATATCTCTGTAAATCACCACGAACATCTGTATAGAGATCAACACAGGATCAGATCAATCAGACAGGGGGTCCTCCTGGAGCCCGATGGGGGTCAGGAGAAAAGACAGAGTCTTATCTCAGAGTCTGAGGGGTAGGGTGGGCCTTTGAAATTAGCCATTTCCTAGAACATGAAAGGATGGGGAGACTTCTTAACCATTATTGCTTTCCAGAAGCCCAGCACTCAGGTGAAGTTCAACATTGTTCCAGCTCTTTGAGGTAGATACTATTATAGCCCCCATATTCTGGACGAGTAAATGGAGGTATAAAGAAGTGAAGTAAGGTACCCAAATTCACAAAGCTGCTAAGTGGCAGAGGTGGGAATCAGGCTGCCGGCCAACGTATGCTCCTCCATACGCTCTAAGAGATTATCACAAGATTAAAGACCTTTTCTCCCCGGCCCTTTGGTGGTTCCCTATAGAATAGTGCCCAATATTTATATGGTGGATGCATAAATGAAAGAGGAGTGAGTGAACCATAAATAGTAAAGGACAAAAGAAAGTGTGAGGAAAAAAACAAACACAGAAAGAAATGGAGAGCAAAAAATGAGACAAAGTAACTGTTTCCTTTTTTCCTACTCTTAGAAATATACATAGTCCCTGCCTTCCTGAGAACCCAAGGGAAGAAGTCTTCAGTTAGGCCATTTTTTCCCCCAACCGTCAATTCACTCCCAGGAAAATTTTTAGTAGTTTGGGACATTCATTAATTACCCCCAAGGATGGTGAATGTGCATAATTTGACATTGCTGCTAATAAAAACTAGAAAGCATTGACTAGTTTGGGAGCTTAATCACCTATCTTCTTGTCAATAATTATTTGACATAGCTGGCTACTACTCGATTTGGGGCCAATTAAAGGCAGGCATTCTAACATAGTCTTCTCTGCATCTTCGTCAGTTAACATAGCACCTGAGACATAATAAATGTCCAGTATGATGTTTAATTGAATAGGAAATATAAAACTACATCTCCCATTGAAATAAGAAGAAATGAGAATTAATTCCAGTTCATGTGATCTAGGTACAAACAAAACAGACTGATAAAATAATATATTTGCTATAACTTCCCAGATAAAGTATGCAATGATTTGCAGTTTGGAATCAAAATTCATAGTTTACATTACACTGTAACACACAAATACACACACACATATGCAGAAGTCAAACTGAATGGAACTGATGAAATATATTGATACTATTGACCTCAGCTAATCTCACAAAGACAAATTATTGCACATTGAATCAAAACAAAATCCAGAGAAAAGATTCAGCTAAGTTTTGGGGGCTAATAGACCTAGTAAAATAATGGTTGTATTTTTATTTTTACTAATGTTAGCTGAAAAAAGTGTTCACCTAACTGTTCAAGTAATTATTCTTAGTTATTCTTGATATAGTGGGATAACTTAGTTGTTTCTAACTCTTTTCCTGGCTATACATCATCTTATCGGCTATTTCGTTCAGATTCTCAGTGAGTTGGAAGTACTTTAGGTTTATTCTTATAGTTTACTTCAATGGGAATGTGAAAATAATTTGCATTTATCCCTTGCCATAATTTTAATAGTAATATTAATAATGGCACTTAGAAGTGTTTATAATTGTATTAGAAAGCTTTTATATGCATCATAATAGTGTATTCCTACTATGGCTTGATACAAATGGTTCATTACAACCACTTGGCTTTTCATAAGGAAATGAGAGAGAGAGAGAGAGAGAGACATAAAGAAAGTAATGTCTCACAACTCCTCAGCCTTAGACACTTGACCCGTACTTCAATGACCACATTGCGATAACCACTAGCTGGCTTATACTCATACTTTTATAAAAGCTAAAATAACAAATCAGCTAGGGATTATTCTGGCATAAAAATATATTATGGCTTTGATAGACGATGTCTTTATAACAAACAGAAGCTAAGCTCTCTATACCCGTTGGGGACAGGAAATCTAAAATTTAAAACCAAAACTATATGAAAATCTCCTATTGTAACCTGTGTCTTCTTTCCTTGTTCCTTTTTGGTACGAACTGTTCCTCAGCAACTATTGTCCTTAGAACATCTTAGTTTACAGTGTGAGGGACGATTCTAAATGCCTAACAGTCTTCTAGGAATTATTGACCAAAGTTCTGATGAGAAAATTGTATCCTACTGGCTCGTAAGAACAATGGCAAAGTGGCGACCACAGCACCAAAGATTGACATGGGTAGAGAAGATTTTGGCAGTAATCAGCTTTGGGGATTTAGGATTTAGATGTATCTTTCAGAGTAAATTGAACACAAATAGTTGCCTACCTCATTATCTGGGCAAAAGCAAGGCAGAGAAAAGGTGTTTCAAATTCCACTCCACAGCCACACCGCAGGTTGAACAAGCAAGTCCCACAGAGGAGGCCTGTTCTCCCTCTCAGGACCAAAGTGCGCTTCAATTGTGGCGATTAAGCGCAGACCTTGAGTCATTCAAGCTATCACAAAGTCTTTTCACAAGCACTAGTTTGGAAGCTGAAAGAGGTCGACAAAAGAATATAATATACCTATTCTTCTGGACACGGCTTTGAAGGAGGGTGACTGGAAGCGTGAACAAAGAAATGGGGACCATTCCCTGTGGGTGGTCACAGTTACTTACAAGGAGAACGAGTCTGTACTTACATAAGTGGGCACAAGAGTGTGTGTGTGGGCACAGACACAGTTCAACCTTCTTCAGTTAGAGGAGACGTTTTCTTCCTAACGACTTTTCCTAACTCTTAAAGTTAAGTACTAGCATCTGTATTTTCATCTGCCAACATGACAATGCTATTGATATTATTAGGGAAAGAGCCAGAAACATAATTCATTGTAGGCACCATCTTTTGTGGAAATATATTGAAATAGTCATGATACTAAAAAATAAAAGTTTGCCCCTCCCACCCCTGTTACCACATGTCAACCTATGCAGCATGGTTGAGTTAGAAGTTAAGGAGAATCTCTGAGAAAATCGGACTCCCTGCGTATAATCATTATCCTCTGATGCCAACCCCCTGTGAAAAATCCCCCTAAAACTTGATGAGTGCCACTGGAATTGTTAGACCTCACATGAGGTTTATTGCCTACTTCCGTTCTTTTGGCTAAAGGTGTAAATGTTGTCACATTACATGATTCACCTGCCCTGTTTCTTTTGGCGAGGAGAAACTACAGAAAGAGATCTTACTGCAAGAAGTTCCAAGAAAAAGCATGCATTACTCCTTAGGGCCTTGAAAGAGCTTGCTTAAGACAACCACCAAAGGCCTGGAGTGCGTCAGAAAGAAACATCCTCCCCAGAAGCTAAAGAAGGGAAGGAATCCATGGACTAGAACATTTTAGAAGTTATTCTGCACATATATAAAAGTTTCAACTGCTAGTGTCACAGCTAGTTTCCTGGATTCAAGTACATATAATTTTTTTTTCCCTTGGTGAGAAGTAAAAGTAAAGACACCTGGACTCCAGTAGTGGAAGGCACTACAAAAAGAAAAAACAAATTAAGGCATTTTGCCTACTTCGATGTTTATTCTCCATATTCAGTGTGTAGTTTAAAGAAACTAAGAGGTGTGTATTTTCATAGGCAGTTTAATGTACAATAGAATCCCCAAATATTTTAATACTGTTTTCTTGTAAATGTTGCCTATCGAAGAAATGTTTTACATCTTAGAAGTCAGAAATTGCTTTTTTAAATGTAGAAATTTCTTCTCAAAGCTTCTGGAACTTTTCTTAGAGTAAGTCCTCACATTTACACTCTTTCTACTCTTTCTTTCTTATGGAGAAAACTAGGAGACCACTTAGCAACTGAAATCTGAAGGAATTGAAGGAAATTCAGACCAGACGTGACTACGTGTGGAAGCCCTGGCCTTTTACACAGTGGGTGCTGCTTTCAAGCTGAGTTTGTGAAGTGAGGGTAGATCTCTAGTTGCATTAGAAGCATGAGCAGACAGATTCCTTGGTATAGGGTACGGTCATCATTAGCAATGCACCCAAATATTCTGGCTCTCTGCTTTCCATGGACATGATAGAATAGGGCTTGTCCACACTCCAAATTTAGGTGTGGAAATATACTCTGTTTACACACACAGAATATGAGTAGATGTAATACTTGCCGCTTCTTGGTAGACACTTTTGAAGACAGTGTTACCTGCCATATTTTCTTGCCCATTCAAGGGTGGTTATAAAATCACCTGCCAAGGTGAAGTTTTTGTCAGGTAAGACCATGAGTGACTACAGTGAATTGCGCCCTTTTGGCAACCAGCAAAGTACACACAGTGTGAGTCAGATGTTGTTTTGGTTGAACAGTTGTGTGAACTACGGACCTTGGGTGATCTCGATGTGACAGTGTGTAGGGTCATCAGTTGTAATAGCTATACGGCTCTGCTGAGGGATGTTAATGTGGGAGGCTGTGCATGTGTGTGGGCAGAGAGTACACAGGACATCTCTGTGCTTTTCCCTCAACTTTGCTATGAGTCTGAAGTTGCTCTAAACAAATGAAGCCTAAAACAAAACAAAACAAACCCAAGCCCCTGCTTTGCCAGTATCTAGCATCATGTGAAGCTGATGAGTTTATTGAAACAATCTCCATAGGATAAAATATGAGTAGTTTCTTTGGGCTCCTATCCATGATCAATAATAATCCATATTAGTGGTGACCTTTCAGGTTTTGACACTCCTTATTACATAGTAGAGGCAGAATTGTGTAGAAGAGTGAAAGACACACTATCTAATAGTGAGTCCTCCTTGTTACATGACCAGCCTTGCTCCTCACTTAGGCCTTTGTACTTGTACTTTCCTGTGCTTGGAATGCACTTCCCCCAAATCTATGCATAGATGGTTCTTCATCATTCATGTATGAGTTCACATGTCACTCCTTGAGAATAGACTCTTTGACTACCCTATCCAAAATAGTCCCCTATACCATTGCTGTCTATCACACAGCAAATTTTATTTTCTTCACAGCCCTGAAACTATCTAAGGTGTTTCTATGTGTGTTTGGCCACTAGTTTATTGGCTATAAGATGTCTGCCAATATAACAAAGTCTCCACGATTGCAAACACTCTCTCTGGTTCATTACTGTATTCATAGCTCGAAGAATAGTGTCTGGTTGGTATAATAGGTTGTCTTCTAACTTTTTGTTTGAATGAGCAGTTAGAAACTTCCAGACAAACCACAGAAAGAAAAAATTTCCATCACCCTAAGGTAAAGATGTCCAACCTTTTGGTGTCTCTGGGCCACACTGGAAGAAGAGTTGTCTTGGACCACACATTACATGCAAAAACACTAACAAAAACCGATGAGCAAAAAAACAGGTTTCAAGTAAGCCTATGATTGTGTGTTGGGCCACATTCACAGCCACCCTGGGCTGTATGTGGCCGGCCCAGGTTGGACACCCCTGCAACAATTAAATCAATCTGAATAAATATCTGAAAGAATAGTTTCATTAACTATCACCAGACAGTTACCCCAGAGCAGGTAAATAAATGAGGAAAGCCTTATCGGTTTCCCAGCTTACTGCTCTTACTGCTTGGAGAGAGTTTCTAGGCCCTACAGTATGGAAGGAAACCCAGGTATGGCCCAGCAGTCTTCTTGGGTTAAAGAAATAGAGGTTGTAGTCCAATGAAGCCATTCCATCTCAAGTTCATGGGGCAGAGAACCAAGAGAGGGGAGCTACAAAGTGAGAAAGCTCTGAAGGTCTGAGGAAGGTCCGTACTAGTCTTCGTCTGAGGACTAATCAGACTGTGTCGATGAGGAAACTACCAGTGCCAAGGAAAAGACAACCAAAAGAGCAAGGGGAATAATCCCCAATGTTCATATCGGGCCAGGAGCATAAAATGTCCCTGCTAGTCAGAGTGGGGGGAAAAAAACAATAAATGTAGGGCACCAGGTAGAGGAAGCAGAGGGGCATTGCTTTAGTAGTGAGAAAAAGGTATCCCTAGACTAAAAAGCCTTAATAAATTTATGCTTCAACCATCTCTAGTTCAAAGTCAGATATTATCAAATTAGGTAAAAAAGCAAGACACATCTATATCTTATTTAAAAGACACCTGCATAAAATATAAACACCCAAATAGATTAAATGTAAAAGGATATAGTAATCTAAAGAAAGCTGAAGTGGTTATATTAATGCTGGATATAATACTTTTCATAAAAAAGAGTAATACCAGGGACAAAGAGGGACATGTCAAAATGATAAAGGGTTAATTCATTAGAGGACACTAAATTTTCCATGCTTACATACTCAGTAGCAGAGCTTCAAAGTGCACTATGTAAAAACATGAAACTAATACATAAATCCACAGAGCAAAGAATTAAAATAATAGTGTAAGTAGACAGAAAGTCTGTAAGAGTATAGACAAACGGAATGACATTGCCCAACACCTTATTCCTACTGGGCACTTATAGAACACTCCACCCAACGGTAGTAAACATGCAATATCTTTAGGAGCACCAAAGATCACTTACCAAATTAGGTCATAAAACCAGTCTACACATTTAACAGGATTCAAATCAAACCAATAATATTCTCTGATCACAATGGAATTAATTACTATTAGAAATCAATAATTGAAAGATATCTGGTAAATCCCCAAGTATTTGTAAACTAAATTACACACTTATTAATATACCATGGATTACCAAAGAAACCAAAAGCAAAAATAAAAACAATTTTGAACAAAATGAAAATAAAACACAAATGTCAAAATTTGTGAAATGCAGCCTAAGAATATTTTAGAGGCAAATTTATTGCAGTAAAAGCTTGCATTCAAAATAAATTATTTAAAATCAATGGCCTAGCCTTCCATTTTAAGAAAGTAGAAAAACAAAAGCAAATAAAAACCAAGGAAAATAAAATAAAATAAATAATAAAGGTAAGAGCAGAAATCAATGAAATAAAAAAAAAAACTGACAGGGAGAAAAAATCAATCGAATAAAGAGCTTACTTTTTGAGAGGATCAATAAAATTGATAAACTTCTATCCAGGCTGATTTAAAAAAAATGAATGTGCACATTTCCAATATCAGAAATGAGAGAAAGGGCAATCACTATAGATCATACTGTTATTAAGGAAATGATAAGGAATTATTTTAAATTAGTAAAAAACTAATAAGATAGAAGTAATTACACCACAATTAGCAGGCAATCTATGCACAAGCTATTGTTATTTTATTTCAGGCTGAATTTGAAAGGAGAAGCAATGACCAGTGCCGTGATACATACGTTAAGTCCCTGAGTTGTTATATCTGGCATGCTTTCCTTAATAACAACAGCAAAAAATGATCTAGGACCTGAGGTATGAAGGGACCTGTGTTAGACTGTCTTTACACAACAAAAAGGGGCCCTTTGAAGATACATTTGTGCATATAAAATAACAAAGAAATAGGTGTTAAGTGAAATGGGTTAAATGAGTACTCTTTGGATTGATGAGAGAGAGTAATTATAAAGGTCCTGGGGACCTCTTGCAGAAATTGATCCAAATAGCTCAACTCTTACACTAGTTATTTAAACTTGCGATTGCTGGATATATCAGAAGGTCAAATAATTTGAGAAGATCCAAACTAATTTCAAGATATAATTAATAAAGATTTCTGGAGATGGAAAAATAGAAAGTAATCTTTTAGACAAATAAACTAATTCAGAACACTTGTGTGGGAGAGCCTCATCCAGCAAAGCTCCCCCCCAGCTGTCGAGGAGAAGAATAAGTCTACCAAGACATGATCACATGGGGAGAAAAAGCTGACCAGTCTCTCAGAGGAGAAAGGCCTTGAGCCTCTTTCTCAATGGGCTTTTATTGGGTGTAGTTTGCATAGGAATACGGGTGTATATGTAAAGCTCATCAATCATTGTCAGGCAGTAATGATCAAGGAATAGATAACATTCAAAGAACTCTAAGGGCTTATTCTGAGTCAGGGTCAGATAGATAGAGTGACACCAAAGGGCCATAAAACTTTGGGAAACAAACTCATTTTATGCTTAGACCTTTAACATTTAAATTGAGGGCATTCTTAGCAAAGCAGGTTTCAGGGGATTTTATGTATTCTTTCTCAGGCCTGATCACCCCGGGGAACCGCCCTTTCCAGCACAGGGCTGCACCCACCTCCGGCATTGTTTCAGGCCTGAATCAGGTGGGGGATGTGGGAAGCCAAGAGATTAGGAGACTTTTTACAGATAGAATGAGGACTCAGGGTGTGACAAAGCTGAAGGATGAGGGTTCATCCCCCCTTTTCTATAGTCCCTTAAGTCCTTCCCTGATGGTCCATTTGTAACTGTGCCTGTCTTAGGTTGCTCCTCCCTTGAGGAATCTTACTCATCATTGACTATCCAGACACCCTCTAGGGGCCAAGCAGGGTGAAGTAAAGAGGGCAGAGGCTGTGCCCCTGCGGGGAGGATAAGTTTTATCTCTTTAGTGGCTTATGCTCCCAAGGTCTTTTTACTCAGCCTTAGCCATAGGGGGTTACAGCTTCTGAAACCAGGCAGTGCGGTTCCCAACACACTTGGATTGCAGACAAACCAATTTTACAACAAGCTGAGAAGGGAACAAACACTAAACCAAGCTCCTATTGTTGGTCTATGTCATAGCATGCGATGTAGGAGCAAACAAAGGCAGGGTGACATGCTGTAAATAGACTGTGTTTATAGTAAACACGGACATGTAAATTTTCACATAAGCATTTTAAGAGGAATTTACTCGCAGTGATGCTGGTGGGATCCTTTTATATGCAGTATTAACTTCCAAGAAATAAAACATGACCATATTAAAGTCATACATTTATCACCTGTTAATGGTAGCTGTTGACTCACTCTTGTGGACCAAATTTGGGAATTTAGTAATATGGATTTAGTTGCAACTCTTCCCCTAATCCAAACATGTTGTTCAAAAACCCCATATTTCCTGGACACTTTTAAAAGTTGAGTAGTTTTCAGACTGCGTAACCCAGGGTTTCAGCTCAGGGAAATACAGCCTCAAAACCTCTGACTGAAAAAACCTGTGGGGGTTGCAGCAGCAGGAGAAAATCCCAGCCTCACAGGAAAGTTGGTTGGAGAGACCCACTGGGTCCCAGAAGGCACACAAACCCACCCTCCTGGGAATCAGCACCAGAAGGGCCCAATTTACTCATGGGCAAAGGAAGAAGTAACTGAAAGCCGAGTGAGAGCTGAGTAAGTGGCACTGTTCCCTTTTAGACACCTCCCCCACATATAACACCACAATGAAACGACAGGGGTTGCCCCACCCTGGCAAATATCCAAGGCCCCACCCCTTCCTACGTAACAGGTTTGCTGAGACAAAACAAATATGGCCGAAATGAAAGAACAGATCAAAGCTCCAGACAACTAAGTGATGAAGAGATAGCCAACCCATCAGATGCAAAGTTCAAAACACTGGTAATCAGGATGCTCACAGAAATAGTTGAGTATGGTCACAAAAGAGGAAAAAATGAAGGCTCTGAAAAGTGGCATAAAGGAAAATGTATATGGAACCAAGTGTGAAGGGAAGGACACCAGGACTCAAATCAACAGTTTGGAGCAGAAGGATGAAATAAACATTCAACCAGAACAGAATGAAGAAACAAGAATTAAAAAAAACAACAAAAACCCCACGAAAAATGAGGAGAGGCTTAGGAACCTCCAGGACAACTTTAAACATTCCAACATCTGAATTGTAGGGGTACCAGAAGGAGAATAGGAAGACCAAGAAATTGAACACTTATTTGAAAACATAATGAAGGAGAACTTCCCTAATCTGGCAATGGAAATAGACTTCCAGGAAGTCCAGGAAGCTCAGAAAGTCCCAAAAGGGTTGGACTCAAGGAAGCACACACCAAGGCACATCATAATTACATTACCCAAGATTAAAGGTAAGGAGAGAATCTTAGAAGCAGCAAGAGAAAATGAGATAGTTGCCTACAAAGGACTTCCCAAAACAGTATCAGCTGATTTCTCAAAAGAAACCTTCCAGGCAAGAAGGGGCTGGAAAGAAGTATTCCAAGTCATGAAAGGCAAGGACCTACATCCAAGGTTATTCTATCCAGCAAAGCTATCATTTAGAATGGAAGGGCAGATAAAGTGCTTGTCAGATAAAGTAAAGTTAAAGGAGTTCGTTATCACCAAGCCCTTATTATATGAAATGTTAAAGGGACTTATTTAAGAAAAAGAAGATCAAAACTATGAACAGTAAATGACAACAAACTCACAACTATCAACAACTGAACCTAAAAAAACAAAAAACAAAAATGAACTAAGCAAACAACTAGAACAGGAACAATTCAAAGAAATAGAGATCACATGGAAGGTTATCAGTTGGGAGGGGGAGGAGGAAGAATGAGGGAAAAGGTACAGAGAATAAGCATAAATGGTAGGTACAAAATAGAGAGGGGGCGGTTAAGAATAGTGTGGGAAGTGGAGAAGCCAAAGAACTTATATATACAACCCATGGATATGAAGTAATGGGGGGAATGCTCATGGGAAGGGGGCGCAGGGCAGAGGAGAATAAAGGGGAGAAAAAATAGGATGATTATAATAGCATAATCAATAAAATATAGTTTTAAAAACATTGAGGAGATCTGATTCTAACATCGTGGGGAGGCTCATAGGTACCCTGCTCTCCTGGGATGCTTATACATCATTGTCAGCTCTCTATAACACACCACCTTTCGGGGAGAACTAGGGACTATTGCAGATACTGAGCTTTCTGAGTGAGGGAGGAGACATTGAATTTTAAGCACAAATCAGGTTTTCAAGAAACTGTTCTTCAACCTTAGTATAAATATTGTTCAAGCTACTCTAGATTCTGAGGATGATGGATGAAGAACAATGGACATGCTGATGAGCGGTTTAATTTTATATCTCACTTATTCTTTATGAAACATTTCTTCAAGAGACTCTGAAGGAACTTGTATATAATATCTGTGGTTGTTGGGGGAGGTCATGCAGAGCACGTGAATTCTGGTTGCCCCTGGAGATGAACCTGGGCAATTAGAGGCTCCTTGCCTCTCCCTGTGCAGGAACAGGGACACACATTCCACCCACCATTCCCACAGCCGAGCTATTTCATGGATGCAGCCAGGAGAGAGTGAGGCGTTGTTGAGACCAGCTGTGCAGAATAAGTGAACTAAACCCACTTAAAACCTCTATATAAGCAGTTAAGTTTCTAGCATGCAGGGGCAGAGGTCTACTGTCTTGTGGCGTCCGACTAACCTCGTAAGTAAATTCCCTTGCTTAGGGAAACGGCCACCTACCAGTGTGGACTGGCCCACTTTTCTCAGGTCTCTGTGCTTAATATATGGGCGGGGAGGGGTGGGCAGTTCCAAATTTCAACTGGGTAACTCCCTAGATTTTGAAACAACGGTGGCCATATTTTTGGTATCCCCTTTCCTCGGCAAAGTATTTATTAAATGCATCATAATTGTTCAATGAATTTCAATGTCCAGACACTCTTGTTCAAATGATAATCTGAGTTGTGATGATAAACTGCTGTAACCTGCCTTGGAACTGCTACATGCCAAAATTCCACAGATAAAATTTTGCATTGTTAGCATCTGCATTTTAGTGCTTGGGGGTACTGTTGGCTCCAAAGCAAGTCTTGGTGGAGGAGCAGTCAGCTGCATTCAGGGTTTTTATCTAAATATTTTGTTTGAGTCAACATGATCTCAGACCATTATTAATCAAGAAAGTGATTTCTTGGTTTTAATGAATCTTGCAATAGATTATTCCATGCATGTATCTGTGTATAATAAACTTTACATGGGGGTCTAATATTACTCAACTATGGGTTTACAAAAATAAGATCAAAGCAACTATTTATATAAATAAATTAAAAACCCATATCTTTTAGTGTCAAAGGGATTGATTGATTCTCTTTGGGGTCAACTAAGACAGAGCTAACATAGCAAGAGAACAAATCTATTAATGACACATATGTAGGTAGTACCTATAGATCACACGTTATATGTCAGAAATATGCTGAATGTGTAATAAATGTTATTTCATCCCCGTACTCACAATAATTCTGTTAGGCATACATTAATGCTCTGCTCTCAAGTGAAATTTAAAAAAAGAGGAAGGGGGTATGGGGAGGAGAGAAAGACTTGCAGAGACTGACCACCTGGTATGAGGCAGAATTGAAATCTGAACCCAGGTCTCTCTGAACTCTAAGGCCCAAGTTTTTGGCACTATCTTTTATTAGCGTTTGGGCCAGTTAGGGCTGGGATTTGGTGGGTAATAATTAATTGCATTTAGATCAGTAACAGCTAAAATAACTTGCTAGTTTTTAAAAACATTTTGCATATTAACATAACTGGAATTAATGAAAACTTGTCAGAATTCTTTATATTTGTTGTCTATGTGCCACTTTTTATTAATAACGTTCAACTCCTAAATATGAATGATGCCTTTAAACCAATTTTTATGGATATGATCAAGACAAAAGAGAATTATTGCTTTAAACTAGAAACCGTAAACATTATACATATGAATTTTAATCACTTAATTTACTTATTTCCACTTATCTGTTTTACAGTTTAACCTAGTAGCTGCTGTAGTCACCAGTTACAAATAAAAAGATATTTTAAGTGCTAGATTTTATAGAATAAAAAATTCTTAATCCCTAGAAATAATATTAGAGGCAGATCTAATGTTAGTCAGTGGTATAGTTTTTTTCTTTCCAATATTAACAGATAATCTACTGGGCGTAATGTAAAATAGTGATTTGAAAGGGACATTTGAAAAAAAAAAAAAAGGCAAGTTGTCCTCCAACTTCTTATTTGCACCTTTAAATTTTATAAAAACTCAGTGTCTCAGCTTGATGTTATAAATTTTATTAAATTCTGTGTTTACTAAATTAGGTTAAATGCTTGTAGTTAGTAGAATTCTTTTACCTGTATCATCTTGTGTGACATCTGCTGGCAATACCTGATATTACATTGCTCTGTAATTCATGCTTATCTGCCTTTTCTAACTGTCCAGTACTCATTTATTCAGATAAGACCAATGTAATTCACCTAAGGAACTCAGTGAATATCCTTGACTAAAGAAGAGGTAGTGTAATATGAGATCGAATCATAGAGAAGAAGAAAATTAGGTCTTCAGGAGCTGAAGAATTATACAGTTAGCATAATATGAATATATTTTCTTACATGGCTTGGTACTAAAAAAGATACAATACATATATTTTTAAACTCCCAACTCATTCTATGTGAGTGGTATGTATAGTAATACTTATTGACAAGTATCAACCAATCTCCCACGTGATATTTTCTTACAATTGATAGTTATGTGATAAAACCTGTGCATTAGAGTAAAACTGTGGAGGGTTCGTCTAAGTCCATATTAAAAATGAATGTACTGCACCTGGACCCCTGCACACATTGGGGGCATGGCTACAAGGCAGAATGCAGGAGCAAACTTTTTATATTACCAGGAACCCATTTATCCACAGTCCCATCAGTCAAATTCAGATACTTGTTGCCAGCTCCGAGATTTATAGGCTGAAGCTCGTTTTTGAAATTGCTTTGTATTTCCATTTAACAGCCAGGGCAGCAGCATGTTAAAAATTTGCCTTGGTCTCTTTGGAGCCTATTTATAAAGCTAATTTGTCTCCTTGGACATTTTTTCTCATTCAAACGCCAGCCCTAGGCTTCTAACCCATTACTCCCGCCCCCCCTTTTGTAACCCAAACAAAATACTGTCAGAGACAATGCCTTTGCAGGACAGTGATGATTCCAATGATAGAGTCCTCCCAGGCAGGATGCGAGCCATCTCGCCTTCTGGCCGGAGATGGATGCATTGCCCTCCCTGCAGACACGCAGGCACACACACACAGAGCGCTGGAAGTACACATTTACTGGACTGCATGCCGACTGCCTTGAAGAAACTGTAGCTAACCACCTTATTAGTATTCTTGCCTCCACCGTGTCTCACTTGCAGCATCAGAGGGCTGAGCGAAATGCAGTTGAACAGGGACAGACACAGCTCTGGCAGTCATCTCTCTGCAGCCTGCCGAATGTTGGGGGTGGGGGATGCAGCACATCAAGATTAATAACCTTGCCATAATCCGGGGCACCCTGCAAGCAGACACCTATGCTGATTGACCCACTCTTGGCTTGATGCGTCTCCTTGGGGGAGAGGGAACCGGAATTTACCTAGTCCTAGCGGGGGGTCCCCTGATTTGGGATGTTCTTTTGATCCTACACCGATCTGGGAAGGTAACAGTGAGCCGAACCATCTGCAGCACACAGCAGCTATTGGAGGTTACTACTGACAGTTTTCATCGCACTGGCTTGTGTGAGCGTGAGTGTTTGAGTGTGGGGTGCCTGCTTTTGCATGAAAGAGAATGTGTGAGTGTCCGCGAGTGCATGCGTCTGGGTGACAACCATAGCAGGTATATCGTACAGTAGATTTCAACGCGTGGAGTATTCCCTGGGTACTTGGGCTCACAGTCTGTAGCCCCTCCAGCGCGCACCACCCCCTTTTCTTTTCCACTCCCCCCTTCTTCTTTTTGCCTTTGATGAGTTTTTGGCTTACTTTTTGGCGAAGTCTCTTGGACACGTTTTGCTCGTGCTGGATGATCAGATAAATGGAACCTTTGAAAGCTGAATATTTTTCTCCTCGGTGACTTAAAAAAAAAAGAAGAAGAAGAAAAGAGAGTAGTGCAAGACACGCTAGAGGATTTTAAATTTTCCTTGGTGAAATTTGAGGATCCCTGCGGAAGGTAAGTCACGGGACTACTTAGATCTGAGTCCCGGTTTCTTTGCAATGTTTGTGCTTTCCTGCTTGTTTTCAGAAATCCATATGCAGGTCATAAGCGCATCTTCAGAGACTGTAATGCTCAGAGGAGCTCAGTGTGTGGCATTTGGGGGCTATTTTCATGCCAAGGAGATTATTTCCATTTGTGTAACCAACCCCCCATCTCTTCTCCCATTTTTATAACTCTTCTTGATCTAATAATTTCACAGTAAATTCTGCATATTTGAAATCTGGAGAGCAAATAATTCCAGCCTTCTCCTTCCTTGAAATACTCTCTAAATTTGAGAGGATAAAAAAAAAAATTCAGAAAAGCTACTGACGGACAGAGGCTGTGAGGTAGAGGCAAAAGTGGGGGAAGGTGGGGGCCGGGGACTAATCTGGACACTTATGATAACTTAATAGTAGACTTTTTTTTCCATAGCACTTATTTATTTATTTTTCTTGACTAGTTAAATCTGCTCTGGAGAGTAGTGAATGCATGCATACAGAAAAGCTGCTTCAACAGCTCTTAATTGGAGCAAATGAGAACCAAGTGGAAATTGTTTAGTATTTGAACCTCTCTTTTTGTACTGATTTTCTTGCTATTACATCTCATTAACCTTTCTGAATGTAGCGTCCCCTGATTAAGACTTCGGTCTCTTATTTTGAAACCTTCCCTTGCCCTACATGGTCTCTAGAGACCACATTGCTCTTAATTGTCTCCTCTTGGCTGTAAAAGCAAGCAATCAGCATCAGGAATTCAGGTGACTTGAGTCAAACATGTTGCCTGACTCAGTCTCTTCAGTGCTTCCTGGTGGTTAGCTTTGTGTGGTGGTGGTTTTTTTTTTTTTTGTATTTTTTATTTCCCTTTCTTTCAAAGTTAAATGTAGATAATATTTTACCTGTTTCCATCTGGAGGTCATTTAATTATTTCACTGGGATAGCAGTGTGTCTGCATTTTTCTCTCTCTGCATTGGCATCATTTACCTTCTCCCAAGAGGTGAGAACACTTGTGAATATATTTCTGAAATGCTGAGACCCCAAGTGGAAGTAGTGCTTCCCTCAGTCAATGCCTATGGCATGCGGGGACTATTTTCTAATGCGTATGGATGGTTTCTCCTGAAGGAAGGGTGCTATTTTGTGGGATGTTAGCCATCTCAGAACTGTTACTGTGAACATATTCATGGAGGAGATGACAGGTATGTGAGTCAAGTAGGCAGAGGAGAGCACACAGAGGTGTTTCTCTCCAAGTGTTGATGTCTGTGTATGGATACAGAAACGGAAACAATTGTAACAGAAGAGATTGACTGAGTCAGAGATGTTGGACTGAGTTAAAGCTTTATGAGAGCATCCAAGTTGAGAGCTATTAAACATCCTCCTTAAAACATTAATACTATTTCTTGTTTCTGGAAAAAAAAACAACCCTTAAAGGTGAGTTTATACTCTGGCATTCCCATGGGCTATCCCTTTCATCTGTCTAATGTTTTCTTTGCCTGGTGGTATTAGAGACACAGGAAAAGGTGGACAGAGGTTAAAAGATGCCCTCTTACCATCCTGTGACTGATCCTTTGCGAAGTGCCCTTGGTAAAAATGCCAGGGGAAAGCTCTCTCCTGCCAGTATAATTTGTGATATATCTTTCTCGTCCACTATTTCTGCTCGGGATATTTTCACCTGCTACTGATAGATTCCAGTCACATTTCCCCTGTCAAAAAAGAGGCTTTTTTCATTTTTAAGTGGCTCGAACATAGGTGAAACCCCAAATAAACTTTTATTTTCTTTGTGGAGATAACCACCTGGAACTCATCAGACCTGAAGGTGAATGTCACATATAAACAAAAAACACAAGGTAGGCTGTTCTAAGGAGAAAGCAGAGCCCGACGCTCCAGGTGCTGTTGGGTTATGTCAGGGTGTGGAAGTTCCCAGGTTCTGCCAGGACCATCACCATTCCTTAGGTTCTTCATTAACCATCAGCTTGTGATAGCCAGTACCAGGCACAGAGGACAGCAATTTACATCATCTATTTTGTGTTAGGATGGTTCTGAAGAAAGAGAAGCCCTCTGAAAATGTTGTTCTGGAAGTTGACAAATGAGTACCTTTTTTTTTTTTTTTTTTTTAAATCAAGGCTATTTAATTTTGACTGTTCCTCCTCCCATCCATATTCTCACCCAGTGTGGGTATATTTAGACTTGTGGTATTGGTAAAATTTAATTGCATAGATTGTTCTCGACATCATCTTAAAAAAATAATAAGGATAGCATCTTGGCTTTTGTGCATTTGAGATTTAATAATTGTAATGAGTGAATCTACTAGCAAGCACAACACTTTCATTACCACTCATTTTAGGCTAATAATAGAAATGGGGTACAAGCCAACTCAGGATTTTCTGATTGCAGCTCAAGCCATGTGCAAAGCATCTCCCTGGTATCTCGAGGGTTCCTGATGGTGTTTGAGTTGACTTTTACTTTGCATCTTTATTATCAGCTCAAGTCAGAGAATGGTAAACAGCTTTCCACCAGAGCTGGCTCCAGACCCAGGGCTTTCTTTTCTCTTCTCTGGCTTTGTTTTGTGCTAGATAGTGTTTTGGAGTTTAATCGGGCTTATTGTCCTGCTTAATGAGTTCAGAAAAGAAAGGAGAAGGGAGGGAAGTGGCTTTCCATTTTAGTAGAGCTAGTTAAGTCATAGTTGCCAAAGAAGAGGCTGAAGTTCCCAGAAAAAATAAGTGCAGAGGTATATTTTCAAAAGGATGAATTGGGAAAGGGTTGCTTTGAATTTATGTGGGGAGAATAAGGGAAATCCCGATTCCTTCTCTGTGTAGTGGCAGTCAATTGGCCAGCCTTTCTGTGAGTCTTGGCTCAAGTGAGCCAACAAGGCCTAACATTCTCCAGTGTGTTTCTATGTTATTAAGACCCAGGACACTTAACAAATGAAGGGCTCTTTCCTTCTGTGACAAACAGTGCTGACAGCTGCAAAGTCAGCTAGTGAAAAGTTTTGAAAGAAGCCCAAAGATCCCACAGTAAGTTGAGCAGGAAGGAGCTCTTGGAGCTCTGGCCCTGGGGGTGAGTGAGGACCTGGTGGACTGAACTTGAAGTTTTGATTGCTGAGTCATTACAACAGCCTGGAGCTCTGTGCTAGATCCAGGAACTGATGCTGACATTGGGGCTAATGTTAACAGGCTAGAGCATCAGCCCACAGCAGAAAATGCAGACTCTTGGAATGAGGGAGACATACTCTCTGAGGGCAGATTATATATGCAGATATACTCAGTGTATTCTTGCTATTGTTCTTGTCACTTAAAAACAACACCTCACACACAGTGCCTCAAAAAATTATAAAAGGAAAGATAAATTAATTGATGTGCAAATGGGACAGGGGCTTTGCAATTGACTAAATCAATTAACCCAATTATCTGTATTGCCTTTTGGGACCACTCAGTAAGTAGTTACAGCTAAGATGGGGGGAGGGTTAGAACCCTGAGAAGAAAAACCCTGGACTGAGGGTCAGAAGGCATCAGTCAAGCATTGATAGCATTGTTGAAAGGTCAGCAAGTCACTCAAATTCTCAAAACCCCAATTTTCTCATAGTGTTGTTATAAGAACTACGATGACGTACTGCGGAGTAAAATGATCTGTAATTATACATTGCTGTAGAAATGTAAGGTGTTATGGTAATGGCGACTTCCCATGTAGTTCAAGGCTCCACAGATGATTTCTCCAATATGATTTCAAATTAAATTGATGAAACAGGACTGGTCTTTTCTTCGTGATGAGTGATCAAACTTTACAATGTTATAATTCCAGTGTTTTCCCACCTGTGATGACTGTACCTCTTCTCAGTAATTGCTGTGGTGCACTCTTAGTTACCTGCATGTGTGTGTGAGCCCGTGCATGCACACACATGCATATGCATGTGCATATGAGCATGGATGCATGTGCCAGTAACTGACCAATCTACAGGAGGTATGATTTTAGATTCATAAAACAGAGAAAAATGTGTGAGGACCTGAATCCATTGGCATTGGGTATCCAGAAAGGACAAGAAAGACTTGGCCACTAGCCTTTTCCTGTGGGAATACACACATTTTTACAGTTTGTAGGCTTCAGAAAACTCCAGTGCACAATGAAGCCATTGACTGGAATTGAGTTAGATTTGGAAATTGTATCCATAAGCTATTTATAAGAGAATGGGTCATGCTGATTGTCACTCGGAGTTGCACTTTGGGGTCAGGTAGACCAGGACGAGAAAGCTGGGGTGAGGATCATGGTGGTAAGAGAGTGTGGTGTTGGTGAGCACTGGCTTTGGAGTTGGGCGGACTTGGGGTCAGATATCTATTCTCTTGCACACTCCGTGTATCTAGTCTGTAAGCTAGGGACAATCCATTATTCAGGGGGCCTTTGTCATAAATAAATAAATGATAACATATACAGTACTTGGTAAAACCCTTGACACAAAATTGGAACTCCACAGATAATTCACATATTTTTTTTTCTCTCCTCTTCACCTAGCTTAAGAATTAGGAGGACCACCCTAATTCAGTCAATGTATTTATGTAACTTATGCAGAGCTAAATAAAACTGGAGAGAGAGAAAGCTATATTTCTGTAAATGAGCTCATTTCATGCACTATGGTCTCATCAGGTCTTTTCTCAGAGCAACCAAGTGCCCTTCCAGATGTCACTCCACTTATGCTCACAACTTCCAAAATGATACTGAATGTAAGTAGTGAGAATCATGTGCATGCATCCATATGTGGTTGCAGAAAAACGATTCAGGTGTCAGCACATGGCATTAGCATTGTTCTTTATCTAACCTCTCGTTTTGTTTACAGGCAAAGAAAGGGTGCATATTTATTAAGCATCTACCAGGTACAGGCACTGTGATCATTTCTGTGGGGGGTATAGAAAGACTCTCTCTGCTCATATCTCTTTGCTGAAATTCCTGCATTTCCAAAGGTGCCCCTTGAAATTTGAACTTGATAGTTAAACTCAATTAAGATTCCTCTGCAAGAGTCTGACCTATGTGGGGGCTGTGCCATTGAATCTGACCTTTATTTAGTTCAAGAACATATTGCAAAAGATGTAAAAAATCCTTGTTCCTATTAATGTAGCTGAGCTGAGCTGTCAGTGATGAGTTCAATTCTGCTTTGCTAAGTCTGCATGGCTGGTACCACTTGATCCAGGTATTTCTGTTCTGCAAAGTCAGCCTTTCCCTGTGTACAAAAGGAGCAAAGTTTTGTCCTTCAGGTTGTGGGTTCCTGCTATCCTTATAACGAATGGATAAAGTGTATTTTATGGCTCGCTAAGAAAGAAGACAATATACCTGTTCTATGCATTTAAAGGCCCCATTTCTTGAAATACAAATCCAGTAGAGTAAGAAAGAGAAGAGGAATGTCAATTGCTTAAAATAATAACCCCAGATTCACTGGCCTCTACACAGCCTCAAGCACCAGGATTTGTGGCTAGAGCACTGAACTGAACTGAAGAAATTACTGCAGAGGATGGCCAGCACAGAGCAAGGCGGTTACAAATTATTATTAATTCTCCCCTATGGTCAATAAATGTGTTCTATGCGTCAGGCATTGTGCTAGGTAGGTTAGATTATTTACTTACACTTCTCAAACAGAAAAGGATAAGATAATATTATTTCCCTATTACAGGTGAGGCAAAAAGTGCTTCATTCCTTTGCCTAAAATTCTGACATACTTCAGAGCTCACGTCCTTCTGCACTGTGGTTCTTGATTTATTTATTTTCAGGTTGCAAACCCAGTGCCTCCGCACATAATTCCTTGACTATAGATAAGCCAGAGTAAGTCTTCCCTAAATGCAAATCAAGTAGTCTTGTTCTAATCACATGACTCACTCCATCAGTGGGAAGGTATGGTCTCAGTGTCTCCAGGGGATCTCTGAAGGGTTACCTCTCTGAACCAATGGGTTCCTGATACAGCACATCATCAGTGTCACATTTCTGTGCTCTTTGGCGGCATCCACTAGAGCTTGAGGTAGAGCTCTAATTAATGTTGACAATTACCTGTCTTATTGGAATATTTGTTGTCATGTGGAATATTGGCAATGGTATAAGAGTACTGCAGTTACAGGACTTGGAATAAAGTAAAAACAAGAAATAAATGTCTTCTCTGTATCATTAAATAGTAAGTAATATTGGGCAGTGTTTGTGGTGGGGACCTTATGGATAGTCTCCCCTAATAGGTTTATCTACTCATTAGTTTTGTAGCTCTGGGCGGGTTGCTTTTGTATCTCCTTATCTTACCTTGTGAGGTGGTCGTAAAAAGATGAAGAAAAATAATGATACTTGTAAGGGACTTAGGACAGAGATTGGAATTTATCTGATGCTCAAAAGATATGTCATTATAATGATTACATTTATTTACTTATAATAATAATTAGTAGTAGTATTAATTATGATAACATAGCAATCTCAGTTTGCCTATAAACCTGGTACTCCACAGTGCCAGATGTTATGAATTATCACTTCATATGAATAAACAGAAAAGTGAATATCCATGTCTGTCTGGCCATAAAAAATATGAAAGAGAGGAGGAAAATTATCTTCTAGCAATATTGATGCCAGCGGGGAACATGTTAATGCATAAAGAGTGATTTTGTGCAGAGCATTCAAGGAGACTAAAGAGACAAAGAGAACCAAGTGAGAATTTCATGAGCTGAGGAATATTTTCTGAAGTCAGATCCTCAAATGCTGTGAGCTTGGGGATACAGCTCACTGCTTAACTCTAAGCAGGAAAAGAAAACGGCCACATTTTGAAGGCATACTGGATAAAGAGAAGAGGTAAAAATCTTCCTTTGACTTTATTGTCAAAGAAGAAAAATGTAACTACCTTTTCTTTCATCTCTGTAAAGTTTCTCTGCTTTTGTATATAATATGGATATTTCAGTGATATATTTTTATCAGTTGTTGGTGTCCTAGCTGTTTCTTTATATATATGCAAATAACTCAGCATTTTAAATGTTTGGTGGTAAGACATTCTGTGATGGGAGATTTAAATCCTTTATGTAGAATCTTTTGATTTTAATATTTGTGTTGTAGGTTAAAAGTTACAGGAGCAAGGACCAAGTGAACACACAGTGATCGGGGTCTACATTTTTGGAAAAGTATGATTGGAGTTAAAACTTGTGACCATATATAACTGGAAATAAGAAATAAGCTTTTCTGTAAGGAAAAGTTTTCCATACAAATCGAGACAAATGTTTGAATAGCAGAGTCAAGGTAATTGTGAAATGCAAGTATTTTAAACGATCACTTTAACAAAGGCAAACTCTTTCCTTAAAACATGTAAATATTTAGCAACACAAACTGCATGAATTTGTTATTTTTTTTTCTTTTGTTATTTTTTTTTCTTTTGGAGACATTCACTATACGTAGTGACAATAAACTCTATACTGAATAAAGATCCACACAGGAAAAAACTCCACTCATCCTTCTTCACAAAGAAAGGGATGTGTGTGTGTGACTTCTGCACAGACCAATGAACCTGGATTGCTATGAAATAGTAAACTTTTATTAATTAACCTGTTCTGGTTACAGTGCCCATAGTAACAGCATATATACGCATAGTTGTAAACTTTTTTCTGAGTGTCTCCTGACTGAAAATACTTTCAGGAACTGGAGGCTGTCCTGCTCAGACATGGCTGAGCTCTTCCTGTGTTTATCTGGTCCATGCTTCCTCCGTTATCTCTTTCCTCTTACCTGACCTGTCTTGCCTTTTGGCGGCGATTCTACTGGATGTGTCCTTGCCACTGCAAGTTTCATTTTTATCTTTCCCATCACTATAGGAAAGCTGCATTTTCCCCCTAAGCGTTCACTAAATGGAATTTGATTCCACCTACTGGTACATGTTTATTTTTGTTTTCTCTAAAACTCATTTGACTGGATCTAGGTCAAGATTGCTTTTGCATGAGTAAATCAGTCCTTAATGAATCCTCTTGTGAATATCAGTATGTTCTTTTGCTTCTGTGGTCATTTTAATGGTGTCACTTATTCTACATGTGTTTATTGAACACCTATTGTGCTCACTATTATCAGTTTAGCATGAAACAGAAAGTTGTAAGCACCGTGATTTATTCCCCTAAAATATGGTAATATATTGCTGCTGATGTTACATTGGCAAAGGAGAAATTGACTTGGTAGACAGCATAGTGTTCAGAACCAAAACATGATGAAGTCAGTACATGATTTAGAGAATGGAGTTATCACTGGGGAGTGTGTGGTTGGGGAATTTTAAGGAAGAACATGAAACTTGGCTTTGGTCCTAAATATAATATGAAGCAACAGTAATATTTCTGAGAGGAAATGGAAGAGATTAGGTTTTTGCTTGTCAGTGTGAAGAGGTGAACAAATGCATGAACAACTGCATCAACAAGTAGTTGGTGGGGAAGGATAAAGGTATAGGGTGGGCCCTGTAGAAGGCCTTGGAAAAAAATCACAAATTTAACACGATAGCTGCCATGTATTTAACACCATGATATTCCAGGGGGTATGCTAGAAACTTCACAGCTGTGAAAAGGAAGCATTTACCTCGGGATACACAGGAGGAAATTGAACCTGAGAGAACTTGTGATTTGCTCAGAGTGATGAGTCATTTCATTCTGCACATGGTGTCTGCCTAGGCACATCTGTCTACAGAGCCCAGTGCCTCGATTTCTCCTGTCTGAGCTTCAGCCTTCCAAACACAAACCCGTACACAGTGTTCTCTATTTGTCCTATTGCCTTTTACGTTTTTCTATGCTCTTCTGGGTGGAAATTGTGTTCTGTTTTGCTATAACATTTTTTACCTCAAACAGTTTTCCTCGAATTCTTTCTTCCAAGGGTCTCCAAAAAGGGAGTTTGAGGAAAATGACAGATGCAAAGACACATCTGTTTAGTATCCTCACTCTCTGTTCCTCGACAAGCTCCGAGCAGGTCCCTCTTCTCTTTGGTTTTCTGGAAGGGGAGCTAATACTGATACAGATGGTGTGTCGGACAGGCAGATGACTCCAAACTCTCTAACGGTATGTTCTAGAGGGAAACAAGTCTATGAACTGCCAGCTCGGAATGCAGTGGCACTTAAAACAACCAAAAGGAGTTGCTAGAAAGCCTGTTCTCTGACCTTCCAGTCTTCAGCCCAGTTATTCAGTTTGTAGTTCTTAGAGATATGAGAGAGACCTTTTCCGCTGTGAGCAGATGACAGTTTCTCTTTCTCTCAAGCCAGAGGGATGATAGTTCCAAACAATAAATTTAGAAATTTGCCAGGGAGCTTCATAGGATGCAGTTTTTCTTGGCTTAGGGTCTGGATCCAAGGTAAAGATCCAAGAAAAGCAAAAGGCAGATTATTTTCAGTTAGTCAGCCCTCATTCTGACCATGGCATCTACTTGATCAAGAAGCAGAGAGGGTTTTGCCCACGGAGAGGAAGCCGCTCTGACTCTTTGGTCATTACTGTCTGCCTCTCTGGGGCAGTACCGTCAGCTGACAGACTTCTGTTTAAAACACCTGACTCACTCCCCTAATGAGAACAGAGCTAGAAGATTCAGACACAGAAAAAGAACTCATTTCCTTTCCTTGTCTTGGCCTGAGTATGGTTCCAGAGAAACCTGTCCTCCTCAATATCTATTTTATTCACCCAACCCTCCCCCCCCAGTGGTTAGTGATTTTGAGGGTCTAGCACACAAAGGACACCTTCCCCAGCTCCTGTCCTCTTTTTCCTTAGTCTTCTAACGAAGGGAAGACCACAGGAGATGCAAAAAAGTCAGGGTCAGGCCCCAGCTCCAATACTGACGTTCACTGAGAATCTCATCTCACCTGCTAGCTTGCTAAGACTTCCTGACTTCTTGCTTTCCAGAACTTTACACCTCTACCTGCATACTGCAGTCCCGAGTTTTCCAACATCTACATCAGGCCTGCCTTCTTGTTTTTGGTGACATCTTTGACTGTGTTCACATCTGAACCTTTGTTCTAGGCTCAGGTGTGCACACTGTCACAGTTGTAAGCCACATAGGGATTCAGAGTACAGGTGTGGTTTCTGCTAGCCCCGGCTGGCAATGCTGAGCTGAAATATTCGATTCTCCAGCTGGAGTGAGGAGCAGACACTGCCCGTGCCTGCATGGGTCCAGGTCTTCTCTGTCTGCAAACCCTAGTTACAGATTTGACAACTACCTCATTGTCAGTTGATGTAAGCATCTTTTAAAAAGGATGATGATCTTATCTGCCAAACTGGGATCATGTTAAAGCTAACATTTATCCAGCATCGACTATGTGTCTAGAACTTTACACTCATTATCAAAAATTTGTTCCTTCCCCTTGAAAAAAACTATGAGGTCGAGATTATACAGCTTTAAATATAGGAACATTTAAGCTCGAAGAGGTTAAATAAATGGCCAACATCACTTAGTAGAGGTCTGGATCAATCATACGTGTGTTTGGAGATATACTCTGAGGCCTCCTAAGTCATTTTTAAAAATGCCTTTCATCACAGGGAATATGTAGGATTTTGTGTTCGGGTACGTGAACATAAAAAGCTTTGTAAACTTGAAAACTCTATGCAAATGTTAATTGTTGCTATGTTCTATCGTAAAATTATTTATGGATGATACTGAATATATTTATGTAGCTCAGTACAACAAATAGCTGATTAAGGGGCAATCATTTTACAATTTTAAAGCAGAAATATCGTGGCTGCTCATGAACTAGAGCTCCAGAAACAGATGCTGGCAGCAGCCTGGGTGGTGTGTCTGGTGAAATACAGTATAACCTGACTAAATTGCACTAATGAGTTGGAGACCCATTACAAATGGTCACATTTGCCCCGTTATGGGAGGGAACAGCACAGAGAAAACACTAAGGAAGCAAAGCTGATATAAAGGGAGAACAAAACTTCCAGTAAGCCTAAAAGATGTTTACACCACACACCACGCACCACGCACACGTGCGTGCGCACAGACACTTTACAACGGTGAGGTTGTTAACTTCATCGTGAAATATGCAAATATGTGTACACGGTGAATTTGTATGTGGATGGGGATTGCTGAGTTCCTTCTCCCCACCCCCACCACCCTCCCTTTCTCTCTCTCATCGGGGAAATAACGAATGGAAGTTAATTGTCCTGAGCTTCCACAAAAACTGTGTTGTATTTCTACTGAACTCAAATTTTGTGTGGTGGTGGGAACATGATGATAGAGTAGATTGTAGTGCTGTATTCAACTTTTATTACGTGCGCTGGAAGTTGTCTTACTGTCCTCAGCACGTTGATCGGTATTATCACCGTGGAATCTTGTCAGTTACAGTACTTTTAGCTACTAAGTTTGTCTTAGAAGTCATTCTTCACATATTCTCAGGGGGCAGGAAACCTTATTTCCAAATTCTCTCCACAAACTTATCTTGGGGACAAAAATAAAAGGCAAGTTATGTAGCAACCTCCTTGGGATGCTAGAAACTTGATGTTTTAGAGCTCAAAGCACAATATACATTTTAAATAATTAAATATAGACACATTTTCACAGGATTGTAAATGTTTCAAAACAGGGTTTAGTAAAATTTGTATGGAAACCAAGTAATTGTTGAGTTACATATTTTATTTTTTTCCTACTATTTATTGAAAATTCTTTGCCAGAGAGAGGAATGCATATAGATCTTGTTTAATTCTTAAGTATCAACAAATGCAGTTAATATTGCTACGATGTGTAACTGACACATGAGGAAACCGAGGCTTAGTGAGCTTAAGTAACTTGCAAATGAGAATATGTATATCTGATAGTGGTCAGAGGTAGGATTTGAGGAAATACAGGTTCTTTTTTAAAGGAACTTATAGTCTACCAAACATATTGTCACATTCATAGCATGCTTTGTGCTGAAATGATGACTTCCAAGCCCAGATCTGCATAATTAAAGCAATGGCCTACTCTAATTGCCTGCATTCTCTTTTCTATTTCTAAACTTTTCTCCATTCTTGGGCTTTTATCAGACCCTCACCATGGTGCAATTTTTGCCTTAGTTTTAATTTTGTCTCCTCTGGATTCCTTTGCACTTCCCCTTGCACCTAGAATTTTACTTATTAAATTTCAGAGTCTTTTGGTGCATACTTAGTCTAGCAGGAATGCATTTGCCTTACCTCTTAGTGAGGAAAGTGGCCACACTTGTTCTCATTTCTTGGTAAAGACAAAGAGGTGGCCACAAATTCCATGCATCCAGGGCTGTACATTCTTTTGCCATGTGATTTCCATGAAGAAGTGGAGTCTGTTTTCTTGCCTCTGGACTGGCCTTGTGACCTGCTTCGATAGAGTGTGGGAGAAATGATGTGACATACCTACAAGGATAGGCCTGAGGAACCCTGTAGCTGCCACTCTCCTCCCTCGGGGTGCTCCCCGAGAGCACCATGAAAGGAAGCCCATCTGGCTTATTGGACTTCACCTGGAGAAAATCTGACCCACCACTTCCTCCATTCTCCCTGTATCATGTCATGGAAGGCCAGATGCCACACCTGGGACTTAAGTCCACCTGAGATGATTCTCTAGCTAAAGGTAGCTGAATAAGTGAACAGAGCTAAAGGAACAGAGTAGCTGCCCATCCAATGAAGAGAATGGTTAGATACAAGACGGAAGGGGGTTGGGAGTCTGGGTGAAAAAGGTGAAGGAACTGAGAAGTACAGACTGGTGGTTACAACATAGTCCTGAGGATGTAAAGTACAGCATAGGGAGTACAGTCAATAATATAGTAATAACTATGTATGGTGTCAGGTGGGCCCTGGAAAATTCAGGGGGGACGCTTTATAAGGTATATGATTGTGTAACCACTACGCTGTACACCAGAAACTAATACAAAATAATATTGAATGCAAACTATAATTTAAATTAAAAAAAACCCCTTTGAGTCTCAATGTATTAGGATGCTTTATTACACAGCAATAGTCAACTGGAACAGGGTTACCCATTATGCAAGCATTATTCATTTCGAAGCTTTAAATTGGGGTGGGAGTGGATTTCTGAGTTTCCTAAGTTGCTGTCTTTCTGCATTTTATTGAAAAAGAGCAACTTGGTTTGGTGCATATAGAGCTGTGAACTGAAGGGTTGCTTATGTAAAAATTCTAGACTTTGCTAATTGGCAGCTTGACATTCATTCAGCTTCGTTTTTTAATGTTTTTGAGTAAAACATTCATTTATTCAACCAATACATATTTAGAGCCTACCGAGTGCTGGTCACTGAACTCAGTCTAGATAATGTCTTTTTCTGTTATGAACAGTTTTAACTTAGACAGGAAATGAATTTCCCCCAAGTATCCAAGGTATTGAGTTTTGCACACGCCTACACACTGTGCACTTCCTGCTGAGGTCTTTATGTGAAGAAAGAAAGAAATTAAACTCTTTGAACCAATTATAAAATAATAATTAGTATGTTTTACTCACATGTGGTAATGTTTAATTCTCCCAGTGACTCTTTGAGAAAGGTATTATTTTTCCGTTTTACAGATGGGGATGGTGAGGATTAAAAGACTAAGTGGAAGGTTTAACATTATGTAACTAATAGGTGGAGAACTCAAAATAACTCATACAGGGCTGTCTCACTTCACCCCCACTCATCCTGCATCCAGCCTCCAAACAGGACTATGATGCCAGCGGTAGAATTTCTATTCATCTTTTGTTTGTCTTTCCACTTTCTTCATTTGTCCCTCTGTCAGTCCCTTGTAAATTTAAACCCTTCCCTTAATTGATGGAGAGTTGGAATTCTCTTGTGCTATGTATGTCTTTGGACCCTTTTTGCAAAGAAAGAATTTTGTGTGCTGGATACCAAAACCACTTGCTGTGTCTTGAGGCGCATACAGCTTGTCTTAGAATGTCCTTCATTTGGTGACATGGGTCTTGATTTGCTTTTCTGGTCCAGAATTAAAGTGTCAGGAGAGTAAACTCTGGGTAGAAGGGATTTTTTCTCATTAATATTTCATGAGTTATTTCTTGAGGGATATACAGTGTTTTCTTTGCGCAGTATCTTCTTAGAACATGTAAAAACCAAGACGGTAAATAGAAGGTTGCAGGTTAAATCTTACTTTCTGCTGGTCCTGAGCTGTAGCTTTCTGCCAGGTCTACAAAGAAAGGGGTAAAAACTAAAAATTAAGTTAAATTATGTTCCCCATATCAGCCATATATCTCAGTATTTTTTTTCTTCTCACTACTAGAATTAATTTTTTCCCCTTCTAAAGTCTCAGTGCCTTCCTGGAGCTTACATGGCCAGTGTTTTTGTCCACAGACCAGTTGGTTAATTCAGACCGACTGGTAAACACGCACTGATACCTGTACCCTGGAAGATCACAGGGCTTGCGCTCAACTTTACAGAAGTCCTGGTTCAATGACTACTCTGCAGGGTCATCGGGGAGCTGCTGTAGAAAGGCTTTACTCATTATTACTACTTTTTTTCTCTTCAAAGCCACCTTGCACTGTAGCTACTGGCCTATTTTTATAAATATTCCATAGCATTAGGGTTTACAAAATCCTCTCTCATCTGTGGAATTTACTCTTGCCCTGCTCCTACCAGACTCTGCTCTGAGGTTCCCCTTAACAAGTCTATGCTGTATTTCATACTGCAGTCACAAGTGCCCATAGTATCTACTCAGAGAACAAAGGAAAATGCAGACTCACTCTTTTAAATGTTGTATCTTTTTGCTAATTGGTTTCTTCTAGGCCTTAGTCAATTCTTTTTAGGATCTGTCATCCAAGTCAGGATTGATATTGTAAGGTTGATGTAGCACCTATGTGGAAGCATAAGTAATATGTTGAACTAGACAGAGCTCTGACCTGAAATCAGAAATTTAAGTTCTACCATTTCCTAGCTCTACCACCTAGGGCAAGTCACCTGCACTTTCTGAAATCATCTTTAGTCTTTTGTAGAATAGGCATCATACCTGCCTCAATAGCATTTGCTAAAATGCTCTTATTTATTTGAAATTAGCAATATTTTGACAACAGTCAGTGTAAAAGTTGCAAATAAACTGATACATTTAGACATTATTGGTGCAGCCTATATTGATGAACATTTTAAGAAACCAATTTGACCTGATGTACAGTAGGCCATAGACTTTTTCATTTGCTCTGATCCTATTCTAGAAATCTAACCCAAGGAAATATGAAAAATGCAAATTGCACAAATATGCTAAAAATTGTTAACAACTGTTAAGAAAAATCATCTACACCTACATGTGAAACAGAAGGATATGGGTAAAATAATTATGCATAAATATAAGGCAGCTAATAAAATTTATAACCTGGAAGACTTTGTATAATAACTGTATATAAAGAAAATATACATCCATATGTAACTTTGAAAGAAAGTAAGAGTACAATGAGATACTACTAATCGTGGTTGTATTATGAGGAGATTATTTTTTTAACTTCTAGGAGTGGTTTTACTTAAGGCAGAAGATGTCTGGACTAGTTACTATAACTCTTGGCTGCAAACAATAACACTCTGACTCTAGAAGCCTAATTGAATTGCAGTTCATTTTTCCCACTTAACAGGAAGTCCCAATATTATAGGGCATGGTTCCATGACTTAATAGTATCAGGACCAGAGATTCTATTGGTCTTTATTTCTTGATTGCCAGATGATTGTTGAAGTCCTCACCATTTTGTCTGCATTCAAGGCTGAAAGAATGAAGAAGTGGGAAGACATAAGGTAGTTAATGTCTCTCTCTAACTTTATTGAAAGAAGAAGAAGCTTCCCACTTCCCACCTGATAAAGTACAGGTGGCCACCCCAACTGGAATGGAAGCTGGGAAAAGTATGTGAGAGATGGAAAGGAAAAAAGAGAGTCAGGAAATAACTTTGGGGTAGTGGACAAGCCTTATTTCTCACAATGGTCGATTATGGCACAGGGTGCTGGGTGGTCCCGGTATGAAGATTTGCATAGGCCTTGTCTCTAGAGGAAGTCTCCAGTTTCCCATTCATGTTTCTATCTTAGTCACTTTTTCTAGTGGTCACTGCTTTGCCCCCACTTTGCGTCTACCTTCCACCGAGGTCTGTGAGACTGACACAAAGAACATATTAGGGTTGGAAAGAGAAGCAAGTTTGAGTCTCCATCCTTCATCAAGCATGCTTGAGTCTGATCAAAACACTTGTTAGTACATTGTCACAGTCATCAGTAGTCCTGGCAAAAGTTATCAAATACAGTTGACATGGGTCTGAATTCCCATGCAGCTCCAAGGTTGAGTATCTCCAGTCTTACGTATCAAGTAGTCTTAAAAACAGAAGAGAGAGAGCTCTTCCTTCCCCTTCTGCCCCTGAGAAGACTGACTCTTTATGACTCATGTATTATCTCAGCATTATCATACAAATCAGTTAACTAGCCTCCATCCATTAGATACATCTTCGGAGTACATAGTCTCTTAGACTGTACTTTTTCATGTGTAGTGAGTTACTGTCCTGATAGCTGTCATTTGATTTCCAGTGGAAATAGTTCTTTCAATGCTGAGGGAAGAAAAAAATAAAAAAATGAGGAGGAAGCTGTAGATAAAAATGTCTCAAATATATCTGGAATCTGTTTCTTATTCAATTGCCATGGGTCCTCAGTCACATAATGATTAGCTTACTGTATCAATAATGTTTCTTCTCTCTTTTGCTCTTGTTCCCATTGAATTCCTTCTCTGTAGAATGAGCAGGAAGAGTTTTTCAAAAATATCAATCATGAAACATCAAATTAACAAAAAGAATAAAAAATATGTGATAATCTTAATAGATACAGAAAAAGCATTTGAGAAAATTTAACATTTTTGATGATACAAACTCACAACCAAATGGGTATAGAAGGAAGGTACCTGAACAAAGTAAGGGCCATATATGGCAAGTCCACAGCTAACTCATACTCAATGGTGAAAAGCTGAAAGTTCCTCCTCTAGCATGAGGAACAAGACAAGGAAGCCCACTCTCGCCCCTTTTATTCAACATGGTATTGGAAGTCCTAGCCAGAGCAACAAGGCAAGAAAAAGAAATAAGCCATCTAAGTTGGAAGGAAGAAGTAGAACTGTCATTATCTGCAGGTGACATAATTTTATATGTAGAAAACCCTAAAGACTCTACCCCCAAACACTGTTAGAACTAATAAACAAATTCAGTGTGAGTTGCAGGGTACAAAATCAACATATAAAAATTTATTGCATTTCTATACACTAACAATGAACTACAATGTAAGATCTATAAAATCTGGAATCTTCTTCACCTAATATCTAGAAAGTGCTGAAATATAATGGGTTTACTATAAATAATCTGTTTAATTATTTAATAAATGAATCATGTTGATATGAAGACAAAACAATAAAATGAATCTAAGCAGCTGGTACAGTTTCTGCTACTTGTTATTTGCTTGAGCATTAATTTTTTTTACATCAAGTTCTCCTACTTTATCTCACAAGGCTTGAGTTCCCCTAAGACAGGTATATATTGAAATTATCTTTTATTCTCTGTGTCTGACATACTGCCTGGCACAAGGAAGTCAGAGGATTTTGTTAAAAAAAGAAAAAATGATGAAATGAATGATGAGACTCTTAAGTAAATGGACATTGGATTAAGGCGAAAGACACTCTAGAGAGCAAGGGTTAAGTTCATCAACAAAGTCTTAAAAGTCTTGGAGGTGAATTTACAAAAGGTTTGAAGGATCTGTGAGGTTATAAACTCTAAGTATCTTTTTCTTTGTTTTTGGAATCCCTATTAAATACTCAGTGCAGAGTTCCTGGACTGTGTGTTTGTTTGTTTGCGTGTGGGTATTTGGAAAAGAAGGCAACAACAGTATGGGAATTATATTGTCAAAGGACCTAGATGGAACAACTAATCACTTTGAAACCTACCTTGTCAGCGGTGGGTGACCAGGGAACATTTTTTACTTTACTGATATCAGTAAAGTTAACTCAGGCGAGTTAACTCAGGATGCTGGAGCAGAGTTGGACGTAAGAGTTTGTTGTCAGGTCTCATAAAATCCAATCTGTCACGATGCCTACTTCGCTAGTGCTTGCATTTGTCCAATTATGCTGCATTTGGGAAAAGTATCTTTTCTGTCAAAACATTGAAAAGAATTGACTGTTGTATATCAGAAAGGAGAAACTAACCTAAAATATTTACAGATGGTATGGTGCCTTTCATTTGGTCATTTGTCATAGTTTTAGCTTTTTCAGATTTATTGGATTATAAAACTGAAACCCATTATAGGGAAAACACTGGTACTGGTGATGTGTCTCTCTTCCCAATTCTTAAATGCTGGAAATTGGAACTTAATATCAGAAGGTAAAAGTATTAGTCATAGGGACTCTTAAAGGATGAGTGAGGTTATCCGTTCAGCTCACGGGAAACATCAAAATAGGTCATTTGGAGATATGTTGTTGTCTGCAAGGGAAGATGATTTGGAGAAGTAGAATTTAAAACCTGAATTTAACTGGTTTTGCTTTTGAAACTAGACGTTAGTGTTGCAAAGTAGGCTCTCCATGATGATTATGGCCACATATAAGATTTCTGCACATCAAACAGTTGAAGCTGGTGACTCATTTCTATAAAAGATTCTCTGCTTTTCCTAGCCAAATTATAGACTTTATTGCCACTGTGGGACTTAGATATGGCAAGGATTTCTCTATTCAAGGTAGTTTCTCTGTGGTTGGTTCTACTTTCCGTAAGCGAGATCTGGCCATATGATATTGGGATTCATTGCATAAGAAACAAAAAGAATGTGTGTATTGTCAGTCTGGGGGTGGAAATGACAGCTTACGAAAACGGATAGTGCTGCTTCATATTTGTTATAGAATTTAGTTAGCCTTCAGGGGCAGATGCCTGGGGCTGGTAGGCAGACATAGATTCCCAAGGGTTCAAACTAAACTCTGGGCTTCTAGCTTCTTCAACATCAGGTGTTCCCCTGGTCCTTCTGAGACTTGCCAGAAATTCCAGTTTTGTCCTGAATGCATATGAAAACAACAGAAAAAACAGGGAGGTTAAATACATTGTAAAAAATATTGGGATAAATCACATAGTCCTGCTGCTTTTGGCATCTTTTAATGGGGGTGTGTCCACCTTAAGGGTTGGCATAAAATACACCTACTTATATTTTCAAAAAGGAAGATATTACTATGTATTTGTAGAAGAAACTGTTCCCAGGTCTGTCTTATTTTTGGCAAACATTTTGTGCTTTCTTTTTCTTTTACAGAGATTAGTAAAAATGAATGTTTGAAGAATTCAAGAAGTCTTGTATTAAACAACCATGTTTATTTAATTTTATTTAATTCAGCCCTTTCCAAAGCTATTTGACTCTGGAACACTATTTTCTTTTTCTGAAACATCTGTTAACATTTAGCCAATTACTAATGCTCCACGAAACCCATATGGGAAATGATGACCTACATAATAATTATATTGTGAATGGAAATATGTTTATTGACAAACACCCTTGTGGCTATGATGTGAGAATAAAACATTTCTTATGGCTTAGCTTTGGGGGGAACATAAGACTTAGGTACCCACTCATTTTAAATGATGTGCGGAGAGTACCTGGTTGAGTGCTTTACTCTTAGTAGTTACCTCATAAATGTTAACACTGTCAAATCAGTAAATTTGCATTAAGAAATCACTACCTTCTGATGCTGGTATAGACAAACACCTCTCTTTTGTAATGGAATACAAGGCCTGCCGGGGTCTGATATTTTTGTCAAAACACGAGAGGCCTGCACTCTTGAATCTGTATCTATCAATTCTCCTTAACAGAAGCGAATGTTTTCCATAGTACCAGTAGTATCTCCATAAAATATTATTGGAATCACACCGGTAACATTCTCATTAATGTTCTCTTGCACGTACGGCCTCCTGTATGCAATAATGTTATCTTAGAATTATAGGGTTCTCTTTAGTCCTGCAACACTGTGAGAACTTTTGGTGACTGTGATCGCAGTAAGAGGCGGCACTGGTATCTTGTCCAAGTGAACATCCAGGAGCAGAGACCTCGTGGACTTCTCATTTCCACTTAGCCTCTTCGAAGTGGGCAGCCTCCCTGGCAGTGGGAGCTAGCCTCTTCCCTGCAGAGGACTGGAAAGAGTCACTGGTTTGTAAAATGCAGGATAACGAGGAACTGCACTCAGTTACTGCTTCTCTCCCTGACACCTCAGCCTGAAAACAAAACAAAACAAAACAAAAAGCAGGCAAGAATAGAAGCAGTATTCTTAGCTGAGCCAGCAGGATATGAGTGCGGTATTACCAGCTGCTCCCTGAGCCACAGTCGAGCAGATCTGCCGACGCCAAGCTGCCCCACATCCTCAAAGGAGAAAAATCCCTGAGTACTTCCCCAGGAGGAACTACTCACTCACCCAAGCTGACTCTTCTAGCAGAAGGAGATGCTCTTTCCTAGTCTTCGAAGAGTGGAGGCCACTAAGACACGGATGGCAAAAATATCCTTGGGTATATCAGAATAGTAATGGATTCTTCTATTTGTAGCATCCTTTTGTGCATAGACTATTTCGCTGTACATGACCTGGGTCTTTGACAGCCCTGTGAAGATTATTTGGCAGATACAGAAGTCAGACTCTGCGAAGCAAAGTGACTTGACTGAGGAGTCTGACCTTGCGTCATTAGCCTCAAAGTCCCAGATAAGAAACAGGAGTCAATAAATGAGGTTGTCAAACTTTGTTGTTTTTTTTCAGAAATTACCTGTTCATCAGATTTTCAGGCCTTTGCCTTCCTTTCTCTACCCCCAAAGATGGGGATTCTGCAAGTTTGGGGGGTAAGGGAAATTAAATAATGTGGAGGCTTGTAAAGTATCTTATGGCGGTGCTTTCTAAATGTTAACATGCTTACAAATAACTCGGGGGTCCAGGGAGCAGCCTAAGAATGTGCATTTCTAGAAAGATCCCAGGTGGTGGTTGACAATGCTGCAGGTCTGTGGTCCACTATTTGAGTCACGAGATCCTAAATGCTTCTGATGCAGTGAACCAGGCAGGAAAACTATGCCAAGAATTTGCCAACCTGCCAATTATTTAGTAAGTTCAGTAACTGCAATAACACTTGTACCTAGTATGCTTTTTTAGGCTGAGAAGAATATTAAGCATGTAGAATTATAGGTAAGCAGAGACAACTTTCAGAGAAGAAAATAACCACGGAAGCTTAATTTGGAATTTGTGTTCATTTTCTTCTTTCAGGATTACTGGTTTGGATTTAAACATATCATGAAAATGGCATAGAAATCAAGAGTGGCAGGGAATGACTAAAATTATTGACAGTGATAGTTTTTTTTCTTTTTTCTTAAAAAGCAAAAGCAAATGTGCACACTGTTGATGAGCAGATAATACAAGAATATAGGTTTCACAACACGTTATTTCATACACTTTCATGATTCCTGTTCGAGTGTTTTCTGAAGGTTTACACTAGTCCCCTCCTCTAAGATGCTGGGATATTATTCGGGGACGTTGGGATGTTTTATTGGTGCCCCAAGAGGAGAGGACACAATGTGACCTTCTGTAGAATCCCCATCACCCCTACACCCACCCCCTTCCTCTCAGTGCAATTTCTTATCTTTGAAGGCAATTGAGATATAGGCTTGACAACCCATTATGTTTCTAATTTGAAATCTCAGGGGGAGTTTTGGGTAAAGGTGGGCAGCTTGCCACAGGTTAGAAAGTGCTTGAGGAATATTTATGAAGATGGTTAGGCTTTATTATAATACTTCCCTCTCTACTGCCATAGGAAAAAAATGGTGCCAGCCCTGGTTTTGGTCTCATTACAGTGTGTTTAGATGTTGAGGAAGCAGAAGTATTGAATTTTAAAACTCTTCCAGAGTATTGATAATATAGATTGTGAGAATGGTAGTATAGGGAGGCTGTGTGTTTGTGTGTGTGTGCATGTGCTTGCTTCATTGTACTTTTTAAAATATTTCCATCATTTCTCTACTGTCAGAATTATACTATAGCTACTAAACCACTTAGTTTTTAAAAACATTGATACCTACAACATTCTTTTTGTAACTAAAATTAGGTGATTTTTTCCCGTTATTGTAGCCTGACAGCAGCATCCCTTCTCCTACCAGGAAACCATTGCTTTAATCCTTATCTCCTAAACTTGTCATCTTCTCCTCCCGCTCATTTCTACAATTTGTCCCCCTGATTCACACTACAGTGTCATTGACTGATATAGGTCATTGGGTCATCTCTCCCAGGGAAACTTGTATTTTGATGTATGAATAAAATCTTTGGCTAATGTTTCTCTGCCTGATACGGCATTTCAGACTTCAGGAAAGATGCGGCCAGGGAGGTAGTTTTTCTTTTTTTGAGTAAAGTAGGAATCCTGAAATCATACCATAAATACAGGTTTATTGAATCAACCTTGCTTTAAAAAAATTCATATTATTACTTACTGTTTTCATTATTTTATCTCAAAGTTATCTCAAATATTTCATTATTTTTTCTAAGCTCCCAAATCACCAGATAGAACCATTTATGTGTAATGAAGTAATTAGGCCTAACTTGTCCTGCTGATTACTACCGTTTTGGCCAATTGTCCCTCTGGGAGAAGTGAGTCACTTTTGCATTGTTCTTCTAGATTTCATGCTCCTGGACCCAACCACTAGATGTCCCTACAATTACATTTGGATGAAATCAGAGAACATGGACCGCCACAGAAACAAATGTGGGCATAAAAGACTCATTCCTAGACTCCAAATACCTATTTTTAGTAAAGTGGCGTGCTCTTAAATAAGCATAAGGTAGTGCAACTAAACATTGAGTTATTCAGTTTTCTTCATGTGTTTATGTGACCTAATATAAACAAAACTTGGTCCTTCAGTTCTCAAGAGAAGAAGTAGGAAAATCCTGGGTTTCAGCTGGGCATGTGTGTATGTGAGTGTTCACGTGCCTGCACACGACACACACACATTCGGAAGCCTTGCCGATACATGGAGAGGCAAAGTAAACAGTCTTAAAGCTTTACCATCCTGCGGTTATACAACAACGTGTGGATTACCAGTTTCTCTTTCAAAATGGAACAGACAATGACCGAGGGTGAATTTGGCCTGAGATCTCTCAATACAGCTGCCCTCACATCATACTTCTTTCGTGGACTAGTCAGACTCTGAGAGCCCCTTTCCCCCTCCCTCCCTCCCTCCCTCCCTCCCTCCCTCCCTCCTTTCCTTCCTTCCTTCCTTCCTTCCTTCCTTCCTCCCTCCCTCCCTCCCTCCCTCCCTCCCTCCCTCCCTCCCTTCCTTCCTTCCTTCCTTCCTTCCTTCCTTCCTTCCTTCCTTCCTTCCTTCCTCTTTCTTCTCTCCAATTCTCCTTCCCTCTTCTCTCTCTCTCTTTCAAAATTGACTTTAATTCAGAAAGTATCTGAAATTATGTGACTATTAACACTTTTCCCCTTGCACATGATGTTGGAGACTATAAATGAATGCAAGATTCTATCTTGGTCGTCTTTTTCACCCTAGTGCTTAAATAGTGCCTCACATAGTAGATCCACAATAAATGCTCAATGTTGAATGGATGTAGAGGACACTGTGTTTCTGCAGTAGAAATGCGAAAATTCAGATGAGCTGTACAATCCTATAAATCAGTAATTAAATATATAACACATAGGTATGTGTTAATAAGTATTTTAATTTTTGAAAAATGATTTTAAGTTTTTAAAGTAATTCAGATTTATCTGAAATGCATTCTCTGATTAATTAAATATGTGCTACAACCATTCATTAAACTTTAAAAAATATTGTGTATGAATCGACCAATGGGTATGTGCTTCTCAAATGAATCCCATATGTGATTTCTAAAGTGGTGAGGGAAAGGAAATATGGTGAGAACAACTAGCCAGTAAGTGCCCTTAGTGACCTATACAAATATAGGTACACTGAAAGTGTTTGAAAAAAATGTCTTTGTCAATTGGGTTAATATTTTTGTCTGGAAATTTATGAGCAAGTCCTTTTCTCAAAAAAAAAAAAATGTGGAAGACAAATCGAGCCTGTTTTTGTCCAGCATAAATGCTGACAGATTCCACATGAACAGAGAGAGAGAAAACCTCTCCTGTTCATCCACAGAGTCTTTTTTATATTGGCCATCCCCTGTGGATTGGGTCAGTAGCTCAGTATGTCACCATGGTCTCCTCTGAGTTCCTGAAATATAGACATGGCCTGAGGGCAAGTACAATAGTCTAAGAACTGGCACACAGCAGTCTGAATTCACTCTTAAGCTGCAGTTTCCTTTGACCAAACAAATGCAGTAGAAGTGATGTTCTGGGATTTTCAAGTTCAGCCTTGAAGAAGACTGGGAGATTCTACTCTCTTGGGCTGGACAATCAAATGGCTAGATACTGTGCGTCACTCAGGAAGGTGTCAGATAGGCCATCATGGGCACTTCAGCCCCAGCAGAGCTCCCAGCTCACTCTAGTCATATGAATAACTGCAGTCAGTGTGAGAAGCAAAGAACTTCCCAGATGAGCTCTGCCAGAAATCCTGACCCAGAGAATCCTGGGAGATGATTGTTTTTGAAGCCACCACATTTCAGTGTGGTTTGTTATATAACAATTGATAACTGAACTGTATAGCTCATATAAAAACAGAGCAGGAAGAGGTTAGGAACATATACAGCCAGCCTGCTTGTTTTGCTAGGAATATAACTCTTGCTTAGTCACAGCATCTTTGCAAGCACAGTGTGGGCTCCGCAAACAGCCAAAGGAAACATGAGCATCTAACTGTCAGTTTGCTGCCATGGCCCTAAAATATAAGGCTACTTTGGGGATCATATGCATGATGATGTTTTAGCACAGAACTGAGCTGGCAGAATGAATTCCAGGTGTAGACGCTGTCAGCTCCAGAAAACAGCAGGCAAGTAATAGCTTTAGTTCTCGGTTTGAGTTCAGGATGCCAATTTATGGAAGCAGCCTGGGAAGTCACAAGGGGACGTAAGGCATCAAATTCTATGGTCTGTGTCCAGGCACTGAAGAACAAGAAGTAGAAAAAGAAGACTAGGTAGGTAAGAGGCAGAGATCTGGGAAGAAGTCAGCTAGTGCGTTCTGACTCCATTCTGCATAATGCTGTCTTCTTTGCATGGCTCCCGTGGCTGCCCTGAAGGAACCATTTGTAGCTTAGCCCTTGCTACGTGAGGTACACATTTCCTCCAAAGTAGCCCCAGTTTCCCAAATTATGGAGCCATAAATCTATTAAGATATAATTTAAAACCATGTTCAGTTTTAGACTAGTATTTTCAATTCAGAAGCTCTTTTAAAAATGTGATTGCCTTCTGAAGGCTTGAAAAGCTAAAAAATGGAAGGAGATTGGGCTCCCACTGAAGGACAGTCTCTTCCTTGTTCCCCTCCCTGTTGGCCCCTCTGATGGAACAGCTGCTTGCAGTCCACTTACCATTCTTTTTAGATGGACCTTCCTGACCTGAGTACATCATCCCTCCTGAGAGCTCAGCTCCCCCATTTGTAAAACTGGAGTAGAAATCCCTTCCTCATAATGCTGGCATGTAAATTAAATCATTAGTAATTTGTTAAACACTTTAAAAATGCTAAGGATTGTTATTATTTCAAGGGTAATTTCCTTCTTCTGATTCATTTTTAATTATTTCATTAAGACATCATTGAGTAAGGGTTGTTTGACATGTAAAATGCCTTATGGGCCTTCCCTACAAGACCTTTGTTATCAAAATGTGATGGAGGCCTTGCCAACTGGAACTCATTTGCACCCAGATGGTTTGCAGTAGTGTAAGTCTCCAATCATTCCCTTGCTGGGCCAGAGACTATTGGAAAATGAAACCCAGAGCAGTGATTCATTCCTGTACCTGTCTACAGTAGTCCCTTATCAGGAAATAAAACATGGACCAAGGCCAGGCCCAGGTAACAACTGGGAACATGATCCAGTTTGGTGTTGGCCCTTTTCCCTGACCTTTGCATTGTGCCGAGAACTCCCGCTTCCTCAGATTCAGGTGACCTATTCAATCTTTCTGTCGTTTACATACAGCTATATGCCATATTGGAAAATTGGTCTGATACACTGATTTCCTTAATAAAATTAATCACAATGACTCCTGAACAATATATTTTCCAGAGTTTTCAAAGGACATCTTAAAGCAGAGGGGCTTGAATAGTTAATCCTTAAAAGGCACAGATCATCACCTGAAGAATGATAAGTGTGCAACATCCCTGAGGCCTAGCCTTCTATCTTTAATAAGTCACATAAATGTTGATTTTTCTCAACTCTATATTTTTATTTATTTCAGTCTAAAATTAGTATTTAGCCCTGGCTGGTGTGCTCAGTGGATTGAGTGCCAGCCTGCAAAACAAAGGGTCACTGGTTCGATTCCTAGTCAGGACACATGCCTGGGTTGCAGTCCAGGTCCTCAGTAGGGGGTACGCAGGAGGCAACTACACATTGATGTTTCTCTCCCTCTCTTTCTCCTTCCATTCCCCTTTCTCTAAAAACAAATTTAAAATATCTTTAAAAATATTATTCACAATTCTACCATAAAGGAATGAATACTTTAACTTTTAAAAAATAATAAAATAAATATTTTCAATGATGTGTTCATTAGAGTATATGTTTTCTTATTTCTATCCTTAATGACTGGTTTTAGGATATTTGTCATATTTAGCTACTGTCTTTATAAATCTCCAAACATACTCCCAAGAATATCAACCACCCCATATGGGGATGTGTGATGTTAAAGTGTCACCAGCCTGAAAGGCCCCTTTAAGATCAATGATCAGCTTTCTTTGTGGCTGTAGGTCAATTATGAAGAATGCCTGTGGTGGTACTACCTGGCTGTTGTGTAAGCAACTAAAACAAACACATCCCCAACCCAAATTGATAACTTTACCCAACCCCCCATTTGGTTTTGCTTCTGTAGCCCCACTTGGTATACGGTCTTTACCCCAAGTAAGCTGCACACTGACTGGGAGTCTTCCTGCACTCTGTCTACCCTTACCCTCGTGTCAGATTTAGACGGTGCCGTGGATCTACGGATTTTTACCTTATTTTAAATCCATTCGTTAAAAAAACATTCCTTACCATCCTGTATTACTTTCATTCAGTTGTAAGAAAGAGAAAGCTCAACCCAGAGTGCACTTAATATTAATGGAAACTTAGTGTTTCCAATAAATGAAAAAAATCTGGAGGTGGTAAGGGTTTCAAATGAGGTACGTTACACTCTCTTAGTGATATTGTCAAAACCCAGCTTATTTATATCTCTACTTTCCCCTTCCGTGATGCTATTTTCTGCCTGTCTTCCTTTGTGTCCTGCCATTTTCAGCACTTAGTCCTTTGAACTAAACTGTGAGCTTTCAGGGACACACAATGGCTTCAGCAAACTTTGGGCCTCACCTCCCCACACAGGGACTTTCTCACATGCATCTCTTTTGAAGACCTTCGGTAGACGTGGCCCTGGCAGCTCTCCCCACCAGTCTCATGGGCAACAACTGGGGCACAAGGCCTTTCCTCAACCATCACTGGAAAAAGGTCTGGATTATCACAGTTGGTTTAGGTGAGTCATGATTTGCCCATGGAGCTTGGAAGACCTTAGTCTCCTCTGAAGACAAAGGCCATCAGCTTCTGAACAAAATCAGAATCCAATGAGTGCGGGTGAGATAGGGCAATGGCTACAGGGTAGATGGATAACCTCAGCCTCTTCTCCAACTTTTTAGTTATTTCTCTCATCTAGGGAACAGAATAAATACCTGCCTTCTCCTGGAGGGTGTTCTCTTCTTCACTGTCTCACTACATTTAATTACTGTTGGTTTCATTATCTTCACTTAAATATCTTTTTTGAGGTTGCAGATTTTGGAATATTTATTTAATGAAAAACATGAAACTTAGATGCAAAGAAGGATAAGAATCTTTTGCATAGTGGGCCAGGTATCAGTCTCACTCCACTTGTCCTACACCCTGGAACTACGCCCTGCTTAGTTAAAACTTGCAGGAGGATCAACCATGATGCTCGGTCCAACTTTGCGATTCACTCTCCCTGATGTGAAGAATGAAGACTTGGCTGATTACAGATTCTTGGTGGATTCCTGAAAGTGTCTGAATTGCTAGAACAATGGCAGCCATGCAGTACCTGTTTGATCTACATAAATGTGGGATGTGGAAGAAGAAAAGAAACATTTTTCTTTCGCTTCCAGAAATCTCACTTGACATTGAGCAAGAGACATTTATTAGAAAGTCAGTTTGATAAAACTGATTGCAGGAGTCACCCAGCATTTGCTACTGAGCTGTAACAATGGTTAAGAGCCAAAATTACTCTGGGCAGGTTGAAGGAAAAAAAAAATGATATCAGAACATTTGGGCAGAATGCCTCCAAGCAAGTTGCCATGCTTCTTCTAGCTCCCTGTTCAATTACAGCTTCCCTGATACACTCCCACTGAATCTGAACTTGGATTAGTGGCAAGGTTTCCAACAGTTGTCAAAGCAGATGGGAGTGTGGTAATGAGCATCAGAGAGACAAGGGGCACGGGTGTGCGGAACCACCTTCAACTATAGAAGTCATAAAGCCTAAGAGTGGGGCTTTATATCTGGATATCATTATAATAAGCATTAATGACAATGATTAAAATAGCAGACACTTGTACTGAACTTACTATAAACTACTGGCTGTTCTAGGAGCTTTACATATAGGAGCTCATTTTATAATTCTAATCCTACAGAACAGGGATATTATCCTGTCTTGTTTACACATGAAGGAATTGTGGCACAGGGGGGAAGAAACTTGCCCAAAGTCATAATGGAATTTGGACAGAAATATATTCTAGAACCTTTCTCCTAGCTATTATATTATCTCCTGATAGCTCTTATATATTTATGTACTTTATAGTGTCACTGTAACAAAAAGGCTAATATTGACTGAGAGCTTATTATGTTTTGATACTATTTGGGGATCTTGTTATTTTCTCAGTGACCCTATGGGGTGGGTATAATTATTAAGTTTTTAGAGTCTCTTGAACTAAGAAACTGAGGAAGAGAAATGTTAATTTGCTCATAATTAGGAGGCCAAGATTAACAGCCATGAAATCTGACTCTAGAGCCTGCATTTGAATTATAATTTCAAATATAATATGTCACATATATGTATATATATACATATGCATTTTTGATAAGATGAAATAATAACCAACCACATTTAAAAATTTATATTTTTGTTTTGGGGAAGGTGAATACCATTAACCATAACTTTGTTTTTCCATGTGTTTGTTCCCTCATTGATTGAAAGCCATTTTTAACATAACATTTGTTATGTACAGCAACTTTCCTGGGCGCTGTTTATAGAAGGGTGAAAAGTCACATAGTCCTTCCTCTCTAAAAGCCTTACAGTTGGGAGGGGAAGAAGCACTCCATAGAGTCACACAACTTACAACACCACGGCTGCTGAGTGCAACAACCCCCGGCTGTCTTCTCAGAGGCCTTCAGCAAACCGCCTGGGGGCACGTTTTCCCTGTTTGGGGAACGCGGAGGAGGAATGAAGTAGACTTTCAAAGGAGGATTCCCTTGGAGCACTTGGGAGGTCTTAAGACATATTGTTTTACTACTATTTGAAGGGTCTAGTATCTCAAAATGCCTCCTCAAAAACTGTCTAAAGCTGATCTTCAGAAACTCGGTCCTGTAGATGGAGAGGGATGTTTCCTGAGAGGACAGAGCGTTCTGTACCCTTGGAGGCCCATAGAATGCCGGACTTCCCATGCCTTTTGTTGAAAGCTGAGTCCCTGTCAGGTCCAAAGTTTCTGTGTTTAGTTTCTTTCTTGTGGAGTGAGGCAAAAACTCATTTAGGCCACTTTAAGGTGGAGGGGTTTTCATAAGGACACAAAAGGATTGGGGCAACAGGAGAGTATGCTGGGAAAGTAGACTCAGAAGCCAGAAAGCTTGGGTTTGAATCCTGGCGCCTTGAAGCTAGCAAAAATTACTTTTCCTCTTCGGGTCTCAATTTTCTCACATGTTAAATGAGAAAAATAACAGTGTTGATATCATGGGGAGCTTTCTTGTGATGATTACATGAAAGTGTTGGAAGAGTAACTAGCACTGGGTGAGTCTTCTGGAGGAGGGAGCTTTTATTATTGTCATCAGGAATTTGAAGCTCTGGCCCTAGTTACACCCTCTGGCTGTCGTCCTTATGGCATTTCCGATTTTCCATGTGTATTGCTGCTCAGTGAGTTGTCTCATGTTTCACAATTTCAGTACAGACATGGCTGCCCACAGGCTCAACCCCGTCTTGTGCATCTTCCCATTTCCAGGTCTCATTGCCAATTGCTCCAATCTCTCCTTGTTTCTTGGTCTAAATTCCCAAGGCAGAGAATCACCTGGTTCGGATCACTTTCTTAAGAAAGGGTGTTTATATCCGGCGTCTATGCTTGGTCCAGTGGCCATGTCATGGGTTGGTATCTTAGTCTGTTTGGGCTGCTCTGATGAAATACCACAGGCTGCAAGGCTTCATAAACAACAGAAATCTATTTCTCACAGTTCTGAAGGTTGTAAGTCTAAGACCAGGGTGCCAGCATGGTCAGATTTTAGTGAAGATCCTCTTCTAGGTTGGAGACTACAAACTTCTTGCTATATCCTCAGAGGGTTGAAGGGGCGAGGGAACTCTGTAGATTCTCTTTTATGAAAACACACTGCTCCCATTCATGAGGGCTTTGTTCTTGTGACCTATGCCTCTCCCAAAGGCCCACCTTCTAGCACCATCACATTGAGGGGTAGGATTTGAACATATGCATTTGCCTGGATATAACATTCAGACCACAGCAGTTGGAATTATTTAGGCCTGCTTGTTTGTTCATCAGGGCTTCAATGGGTCACTGTCCCTTAGAAGGCATCATTTTGAGGCACGACTTGACTGATTTAAATATAGTGAAATGACAGAGTATGAGGCCAGGAAGTATGTGCCTAGTAACTTTATACAGTGAACTATCATTCCATTTATATATGCCTCACTTCTTTATTACAACTCCTTAATTCTTTGTTTATGCTAAGTCTGCTTCATCTTTGTAACTCCTGAAACAAGTATAACACTGAATGTATTGGGTATTTAAGCACTTATTATTTGTTTAATAAATATTCGGTAAATGAATGAAAGAATAAATATCAGGTATCCCCTCTATTTTCATTTATAAAATAATATTTAAAATTAATAAACTACTTACAACTAAATCACTTCAGTCATGTATCTCTATATTATTATCTTAATTTATGCTGTATAATTTAATGTTGTCAGTGATCCTGTTAGCTAGAATTTACTGTCCCCATTTAACATATGAGAAAACTGAGCCCTAAAAAGTAATTTAGCTGGATCAAGATGACTATTAAGCAGTAAATTGGGCATTTAAATCCCTGCTTGTTGTATTTAAGAGCTTACGTCTTTCAAGCTCTGTTATTTTGTGATGGAGATAGTTTATGTTGTTGGTTTCTGACCCACTCCTCTAGCTGTCAAGATCTCTTGGAATATTTATTCTAGCATCCATCATGTTATCTCTCTACCTGTTTGTCATGGACACATTCACAGGATGCACATTCTGTCTGATGTTACAAGGTCAAATATGGAACCCAATGACTCGTATAGAGCCCTTCTTAAAGACTGGTGCCAAAATAACTAATCAATTTTCTCTGGGTACAGTGTTCAGATAGTTACCGGTCCACTTAATGGTACTGTCAATCAGCTCAGTTCTTCATCTTCACCTGAAGAAGGTCGAGAGAGATTCTGTTAATGCCACAGGGAAATGAATTCACACTCGCACGTCTATTTCCTTATAACTGTCTTCCAGCCACTACTTGCCTGTATAATACAGCTGTTCCTCATCACCTTGTTTTAAGTGATGGCCCAATATTTCCTACCAATGGCTGGTTTCACAAGGAGGACAATAATAAACCTTCACAAGGAGGTTTTTGTAAAAACCTCTGTTTTAACAAAGTTCTCATCATTGGAAATTTTGCATCCTCTCACTGTCTTTCAGCATAGTGTTTATTCACTGAAAGCTCCGGCTCTGTTGCAGAAAGAGCAGAAGGAAGGGCCTACCTGCAAATTTATGTCCAGCTCTGAGGGCATACACATTTGTTTCTTCTGTTTTACTATTTGAAAAGCACTGGACTCATTGGATCCAGACTCTAATCACACATACTAGCAAGACAAGACTAAGGGAACAATGTTCTGACTTTGATTTTAGAGAGACTTCTAATTTAATACAGAGATGGGGAACACAAATGCCAGGCTTCTAAAAAATATTGTTTATCATGTAGTATTTGGAGGATGGCATTTTCTTTTATTTAAGTATTTCTTACCTTTATGAAGAAGATTATGGGTTAGGCTAACATGTGGAGACAGAATAATGGCATGTTCTTTTATAGACTACAAAGACTGAAGGATCAACGGTTAAATTATACACGGTTTATCAGTGGTCAGTAACCTTTTAAGAAGTCAGGATGAAATCATGAAAACCTTGAGAATACAGGCAGTAACACTCTCCCTAGAAATTTCCATGAATAAAACACATGCACACATGCATGGGTAATACATGTAATTTCAAGTTTTCCAAAAGCCAATGAAGCCTACCATTGGAATCCAGGTCAAAGACCCTTAGGTAAATAGTATTTAAGAAAAGATATAAGTTGAATTTCTTTTCGAAGTTGTTGGGATTAAGTAAATTATAAAACTGTGTGATAAATGTAGACGTTATAGGACTCTTCGTTGATTGGATTGTCTCTGGGAATGACTTTATTTGCAAAACAGTTATAAAATGTGTGTGTGTGTTTTCAGATTTTGTTGCTGAAAAATAGACCTGAAAGGTTGGCCCGCTTCCCCACATTTCTGAAGAATACAGTATATATGTCTCGGGGGAGAACAGATCAGCTTTCAGATATGTCTATAATTCTTGGGAAAGATGCCTTCTCTAACATGGTAGCATTAGATTTTCTATCGAGGTTCGGACAGGAACAAGGGTGAGATTAATTAGGGTAGAAGTTTTGAACTAGCCAGATAATTTTTTGATAGAATATGAGAAATACCTGTGACATAGGAAGATATTAGATAGAGCAACCACAGCAATGGAAAAGAAAAGGCAGGGATTAAGCCATATTAATGTATACAATGTGCAAAAATGAACATTGAGGCACTTTCTTATAGACAAATAAAATGTTTATTTTATTTGGAGGTGGTGAAGGGGAAGAGAAATTGGTAAAGGTAGCCAAAGGGTAAAACCATTCAGGTATAACACACTGAATAAGTGCTGGGGGTGTAAGGTAGAGCATGGTGACAATAGTTAACAGTATGGTATTGTATAATTGAAAGTTGCTAAGAAAGTAGTTGTTGAAAGTGCCCATCACAAAATAATTGCAGCTATGTGAGGTAATTAATGTTAATTATTGTGATGATCATTTTGCAAATATGTACATATATCAAATCACTATTTATGTGGGTTCCTACAATGTTAATTGTCAATTATATCTCAATAAAACAAACAAAAAACAATGTAGAAATCTAGTACTGATTTGCTTAAAAATAGTTGGTATTTGATAGTAAAGCTAGATAACTGGAGAATAAAGAAGCTGGATATTTGTAAAACCCAAACTATGAATTCCATTTGAAAACATTTGGAAGCCTTTCAGGGCTGGGAATATAAATTTCAAATCCTCATCTATTGGGCCTGTGCTGATTGGCTGGTCTGCATTATTGCGAGGGACAACTGAGAAAGTAAGCTTAGGGATAGGCCAAAGTCTTGTGTGGTGTTCCTAGTAAGAAACTTGCTCTTTCAAGGGTTACTAAATGTACTCAGAAGCATAGAAGGGAGACACTGCCGTAGCCCGCTCTGGCACCTCTCTGCTTTTCAGTCTAGGCTCCTAGAAGAAAGGGAGCTGTTCCTGTACAGTCAGCAGTTGACCTTTTTCTTAGGTCAACCAGTTTTAAACTCACGCTCTTAGTTGTCCTTCAAGGCCCTATGACTGATTGGTAGACCACGATTTTTTCTTAGCCATTACTGGAACTTTGCCTAGTATTCTGAAGCCATAACTTAACTTAGTGTTTTCCTTTTATATCCTGTATGTGGCGTTAAGGCTTGTCACTGAGTGGTTCCTGTGATTGCTGGCTTTGCAAAAACAGTCAATAGTATTGGCGGCTTTTCCTCACAATTTCCCAGATAATTGTGCTATTTTAATTAGAGTGTGGATAGGCCTATAAATGAGTTGCTAGACTTTTACTCAGTAAGGAGCATCTATTTCTATTTTAATCCACTACTGATATTCTCTAAGGAAATGCCAAAATGCTTTCCATCTGGAATTAGGAATCCTTTATTTTTGTTGGGGAAATCTGTGCTCTTGGAAAACTCTTTAATTTGGCTTGTTACTCATTCGCCATGGTCTGAAAGATGGAAAACTGAAACTGAAACACCTTAAATGATAGCAGGGGTAGGAGGTAGATCAGTTTAGAGTAATTTTAATATATTCCCACAAAGAGTATGTTTAAATCAGATGATAGTGCTATTATGTAGTTGGGTATGTATTAATATTCATACTCTTATAAATAAGAGAGAACTTTTAGACACATCATGGTTTTGACTGTGACTGTAGTGAAGTCACTTGACATGTTGGTTTGAGAGCGAGGTGCTCTGACTTCAAACCCACCCTCCTTCCATTGGTCACACTGTCCCCCAACCATGAGTTTCTGAAGAGAAAGAGGAAGTGACAGCAAGTACAGAAAGCAAAACTTACGTTGCTTTGTATGGACTGGGTGTTATTGGTTTATGCTACTTAAATCAAAAAGCGGTTTGGGATGGAGAAAGTTGGGGAGTTGAATTTAGAAAGTCTGATCTCTCTTATTTGCCTTTGCCACCCAAACTTTGGGATTTTGTGCATTTACCCTTTGTTCTCAGTTTCCTCATTCACAATTCAGATTAATAATACAGTTTTTGGAGATAAATTATATATTCTACTAACAGACCAATTTTCTGGAGTACACTGTCTGAGAGGGTCTCTAAAAGCAGCCTAGTTTCCTAAAATGGGACACTGTTAGTAGTGGGGGGATTATCTGCCCAGATCCTTCCATTTATTCCTCTTCTCCTCCAGGGATCTAGATCAGAGTAGACAAACTCATAGATCCGAGAAATGACACTAACAGCTTTACATAAGGATCTTGGAAAATGGAAAGACTGGAGAATATAATGGAGCTCGCTGTCCTTCCCCAATCCTAAATTTTTAGGCTCAGATGATCAGAATCAGCCAGCTTGGGGGAGAGCAGACGCCTGGCTGGGGTTTTTGCTAGCTCCTACTATGCCTAGATTCAGACAAATCAAAGAAAAATAGCCTTCTTTACCCATCATTTACAGTGCGCAAGAGAGAACTCATGAACACTGTTTTTATCTTTTGCTCTTCCTCTGATCTTAGCAGGTTAAACTAATGTAATGATAGTTTTTACTGAAAACAAATTCTATATGTTACAGGGTTTGGAAACATTCATGAAATCCCAGAATATCAGAGTTGTGAGATAATTTAGAGATCATCCATTCCAGTGATTTTCTTACTTAATTAGGCACGGAATTGTTCACATCTCATAAAAGTCTAGCATCTAAAATGAATTAAAATACTGCTGTTCTCCATGAACCAGAGAAGTTCAGAGCTCTTACCTGTCCCCATGAGGACCCACAGTACCTTCAGAACATACTTTGAAAACCATGGATCTATCCAAACAGTTCATTTCACATTTAGAGACCAAGACCATAAACAGAGTAAATGATTTTTCCAGGTCACATAGAGAATTAGTGGTTAAACTTGAATAAAGGCTTAAATCTTCTCACTCCCAATTTAAAATGCTTTCCAACTCAACCCAGTGTGCTCCTTTGTTCAGTTATTCTGGGCTTCCTCCTTGGACATCACGTTACTATGAAGAAGCAAACCTAAGGGCTTCTGCCCTTTTGTTCCCAGACTCTTCATCTTTACTGTCTCCTGATCTTATGCATCGACAACTACAGGAGGGTCAACCATCACAGGCTTTGGGGTAGGGAATCTCAGGGAAGAATCAGGGTGTGGAATATGTACTTTTGATTCACATGCCTTAAATGCTGCTAGACCCAGACCCTTCTGCAATTAAGTCCTGCTGGTTATTTATGGGTATCTTGTTTTCCTGTGAGCATCTTTTGCATTGAAAACAAGGCAAGAGTCATTTCCAGCAGATGCACTCTATATGAAAAGAAGATTGCATCTAAATAGGCTACTTTTTCAAATTTTAATTGGCCTAATTACTTCATGTTTGTAAAGTGCTTTAAAGAAGAAAGGTGCTATATTAGTGTTGCTTGTTATTATTTAGTTTCCCCAGTGGCATTTGCTCGTTGCTCGTTTCTAAAATTGCCTCTCTTGAAGTGACCTAATAATCAAATTGCCAGGGAAGATTTCTTCTTTTTAGCTTTTCTTTTTCCTTTTTTTTTTAAAGCACTGTTAGTCAAACATAAGGAAAGTTGGGAAACTCATGACGGATGGTACAACCTTCTATTTTGACTACCTTGGCTTTCCTAGTATCTTTCTGGAGTCAAGGATGAACTGGATCTTCACTCCCTGCCTTTCTCAAGAGGCCACATCTGCCCGCAGCATGTTCGGCTGGGAACCTCTCAAGAGACCAGGGATCCTGGGAGACTTGAAAGCACAGTAGTCCTCAGCAGCAGAGACCAGAAGGAAGTGAGCCGCTCTTATTTTCAGTCCCCACTTGCAGCAGCTCTAGAGGCTGCATGAAGGTGTCAGAACTTGTTGATGCTGTTTGTGAAGACGAATACTGAAGGGGTATTTCCTCCCCTCGACCTTAGACTCTTTTTCTCTACCCCTAAAATAGAGGTTTCTTTTCCTCACCTCGGATGTGATAAAGAAATGACTCAATTTTTGAGAAAACACTTTTTATTTTTAAATTGGATGAAAGAACAGCTAGTTTGTATAGTGGGAAGAGTCTTGCCTATTTTTCCTCCAAATGTGATACAGTCAGTCCCACTTTAGAGACATAGGAAGTAACACACTTATCAATAGCTGTCATGCATTGAGAGCTTTCTCTGGTTCAAGCGCTGTGAGAGGCATTGTTCCTACTTTCACAACCAACTTGGGCTGATTATACAAGTGAATGTAGCAAGTCAGAGAAGATGGGCACTTGCTTGAATCACATAGAGAGGAAGAGAAAGAGCCAGACATGGAATCCAGATGTGTCTGACTGCCCAGCAGTAAAACAAGCTTCTTCAGACATAAGACCTGAACATGTTGCAGGCATTGCTAGGAGGTCTCAAGTCAGACATCTCATTTAATTATCACCCTGACTTCAATATGATCTTTGTAAGTTTCTCACAAATGTTGGTCTGGGAAACAAGCTCAGAGATATCAGGTAGCATTATTCAAGTCACATATCTATTAAGTGGAAGCACCTCAAATTTAATGCAAATGCTATGCATTTTTTGCCTTTTAACTTAATCACAGTCTTCAGGGGCAACCCTGCACTTTACTTTTATGCCATAGATGTGTTTATTTTTGGACCAATGTTAGTTATGAAGATCCAAGGGTCGTATTACCAACCAGACCAAGCTGTCCAAGAAAGGCTAAGGAACTGAAACATGGGTACACACGTTACCTGTCTTGTTGATTAAATAACCAACCTTTCTAAACTCAGATTCTGCTGAGGTTAATATCAAAGAGTTATCTGTCATCACATTGTTTTGTTGAGATTATCTCTACTTTTTTATTTTTTATGCATTTTATTTTAGTCTTTCATTTCTTTTGGTATTGAGTTTATTGGCATGACTTTGGTCAACAAAATTATATAGGTTTCAGGTGTACAATTCTACAACACATCATCTGTGTATTGTGTGGTGTGTCCACCACCCCAAATCAGGTCTGCTTTCATCACCATTTGTGATAATAATAATAACCACATCAACAATAAATAGCAATAACCACATCAACAAAAAATAGCAACAGTTAACAAGGTTTATGATATATTCCAAGCACTTTTCATACTTTTCATGAATTGCCTAATTTAATCCTCAGAATAACTCCTGTAGTTAGTATCATCATTACCCTATTTTACCAAGAGGAAGCATAGTCAAGTTTCAATGAATGGAAGAAAACTGAGTCTAAAGGTAAAATGGATTCCGGAGCAGTGGCCTTTGTGGAAGAAAACATCCTATTGAGGATGCCCAACGCATCCTGTCCAGAATCCTGTGTAAACCACTGTATTGGGTTGGCTAAAAAAGTTTTATTTTTTCCCCATAAGATGGCTCTAGTAGCTCTTAGTTGTTTTTAACTTCATTTGAAACAATTCTGTTAGATTGTATTGTGACAGCTGTCACATCAGTGTGCATTTAAAAAAAAATCAAAATCACTGAAATTTTGTGTAGCCATTTTAATATTGAAGATGGAAAAAAGAAGCAACATTTTTGGCATATTATCCTTTATTATTTCAAGAATGGTAAAAACACAACTGAAATGCACAAAAAGATTTGTGCAATAATTGGAGAAGGTGCTGTGACTGCTCAAACATGTCAAAAGTGGTTTGCGAAGTTTCATGCTAGAGATTACTCACTGGACAATGCTTCACGGTTGGGTACACCAGTTGAAGTTGAGAGCAATCAGTGTTATACTATGAAGGAGATAACTGACATACTCAGAATATCCAAATCAATAAAGTTATTGGTGAAAATGAAAAATGTCTTTTATTTTATGGAAAAAACTAAATGGACTTTTTGACCAACCCAATATGTTATGATTTAAGGTCTAGAAGTGAATCAAACAACCCCTGTTCCCTTCACCCTGTACTGCTTTTGCTTTTTACTCAATCAATTGAGTAAAACTGAATATCAATGGCAGTAATAAAAATAAAAGAAAAATAGAAGAAAATTAGCATAGTGTCACTGGACCAGTTCTTTGGTCAAGGTTGGTCTTGTTCCAGCACAGTCCTTGACCTCTAGGCTTTTGCTTCTTGCAGCAAGGAATTCAAGAGTGAGCCAGATGACCACAAAAGCAAGCTTGTTTTTAGGCAGAGGGAGAGACTCTGACGTGCTGCTCTGAAAGAAGCAAAAGTGCACATCCTAGTGGACGCAGGTGAACTCATGAGTGAGTGGTGCCATTGTCAGTCAGTTCTTGGGATTTTATGTGTTTCCAAATGCGGGTTGTTTTAAGCTTGTGGCACCACATTCTGACTCCATCTTCTGTTTGTGAGGGGGTCTTGTTCCTAACATGGTCCATTATGGAAGTTTCATGATGTTAGTCTTCCTTGGCCCCTTCCACTTGTGATGTCAGTTTTCATAATGATGGTATAGTGAGCTTTGGGTTCATTCTCTGGTCAGTTTTCTCCCCATTTTGGATTGGTGTGGTTTTAGCCAGTTCTTTCTGATCATGATGGAAAGAGACCTGGCAGCTCATTGGCCTGTGATGTTGGCACCTACGTCCTCATTCTTCTTGTTGGGATTTGTCCCTAACATTTTTCTGTCCTTCCTCAATAGATTAGAACAACAACAAAATCTGAAGGATGAGATTAACAAGGTGGAAAAGGCTGGAGGAAAAGGAGGAAGAGGGCTGTTGGAGGTAATTTTGTAGATCTGTAAAGAATCTCCACTCTCTTTGAAAATCAGTTCCTTTTTGAGAGTTAGTTGCCTAACCACCTTACCATCTCCAGTCCTTCTCTCTCTGAGTCTCTGTTTAATTTTCCTGTCACTGTGGAACTTCAGGGCTCCTAGTAAAAGACTGAGTTTACAAAACTAAACAGATCAATCTTTTAGTCTCTCAGGCAGACTCAGGAATGCCAGGTAGCCTTAGGTTGTTTTCCAATATAAGTAATTGCTCATATGTCTTTTGTTGATTTGTGAGCAAGTCACAAGGTATGTTTAACAGTTTAATAAAAGAGAAAACTGTGATGCTTTTATTTTACTTAACGTTTTCCTGTTAACTACCATCTATTTTAGGATGGCAGATAATTCTAATAAAACATTGTACTTAAATTTACATGTAATATTTGATTTAAAAAATTCATGCAAATTACGTTATAAAAATAGAATATTGTTTTCATATGAATTTAACTTTAAGTCCAGTTTTTCTCTTTTTAATTAATAAAATTATGTTCTTTATTTCAAGCCCATTGGTTTTGTCTCCCAACTCTTTCGCCAAATAGGGTACTGATCAAGTGTGATCTATGAACATGTACGGAGGTGTTTTCAATGGGGAAACCGTCTTGTTAAAGGTCTCTGGTCTTTTGGCACACATGACTGATAGTTGGTGCTCTGTGCTTTTCTACAGGATGTTTCTCCTTTGAGGACATTAACATTGATTGATGGGTTTTCATGGTCCTCACGCAGGACCATCTGTTAAAGAATTCCCATCAGCCATTCACCTAATAGATTTTAGATGATGATTATTGCTTTAGAAGTTAAAAAATGGTGATTTTCCAGTTCTATCAATCATTTAGCATTGATTAGCTGGTATTATTCTATAGACAGAAACTTTCCCAGTAAAGTGACTGAGAAATATATACTTCACTCACTATACTGATAAGAAAAACTGAGTGTTTTCCATATATATATATTTTTTTACCATTCTGGAGTGCCTCTTTTTCTTGGTTTAGAATTCCTCAACCTTAGCCTTCTATTCTCACACACGTTAGTGCTTCATAGTCAAAAATGTACACTCTGAGATTACAAACAGGCCTGCTACCTTGAAAAGTTAATTTGTTGCCTCTAAATCTCTACTTATTCAGTTGTAAAATTATGAATCCCAATAGTAAATGCCTCATAATAGTATTTTACAGATTAAAAGAGATAATTTTATAAAGATTAAATAATATAATGCATGTAAAATCCTTAGCATATTGCCCATCCCAAAGCAGGCATGCATCATACACTTCCTATTTTATGTATCACTTATCCCAAATCTTGGAAAGAACTTTTCCAAGAGTTGAGTAGTTTGTTACTTGGTCCACTTGATTTTTTATCTCAGGTGTAAACCACCCTCTTACAGAGATGGTTTGCGGACTTCGAACAAACAAATGTGACTGGAAATGCAGTGTGAATCCTCATGGTGCATACGGTTCTCCCCTCAATGTATCCAAGGATGGGAGTAAATGCAGGGGAAAAGCAGGGATCTGGGGCCCAAAGAGAGGGTAGGAGTGCCTGCTGGACTCACTGTGTGACCCAGGACCCTGCACCAGCAGCTCACCCTGCTGTTCTGCTGGTTGCCCAGAGGATGCTGCTCTGCCTTTAGTTATATTCAACTTACCTGTGATCATAAGGTGGTTGGGCTATTGAAGAAAGCTTCCCAGACCTTTGAAATTCAGTCCCGCACGTGTACACACATACACACACACCTAGTATTTGCTGATTGATTGATTTTAGGGAAGCACTGCTTTCTAAAAATACCTTAATCACATCGTGATTGTAGGCTTCCTCTCTTCCCTTTTATAAACCTTTTTTTCTTACAATTTTTTACATGTTACCAACAATTTAATAGATACAACTCTACTAAATGCCTGAGTTACTTTCTTTAATGAAGTGTGCAGGTGTGTGTGTAGTGAATGTGGGGAAGTGAGGAAAGACTAGTGCTTTTTTTAGTGTGGTTGAAGGTATGCTTGATTTGGTCCTGGCAACACCAAGTAGTCTGAGACCCCTGGGTTGTTCCAGCCTCAGAGGAGCATCAGTAGGAGGTGGAACACATGTGGAGTCAGAGGAAGGACATGGAATTCCTTCAGAGTGTAAATTCCTTAAGTACAAGGCTGGGTCTTAGTTGTCCAGGCTGGTATATGAAAATACCATAGACTGGATGATGTATAAACAACAGAAACTCATTTCCCATAGTTCTGGTGGCTGGAAGTGAAAAATGAAGGCACCTGCAGATTCTGGGTCTGGTGAGGCCCTCCTTCCTGGAAGAGGAACATGGAACAAGAAGAGGACACTCTCTGTGGCCCATCTTATAAGGGCATGATCCCATCAGGCCTCCACCCTTCTGGCCGAAGCACCTCTTGAAGACCCCACCTCCTAACACCTTCAAGTAGGGCATCAGGTTTCAACACAAGAATTTTGGAAGGACACAGATCTTCAGTCTGCAGCAAGAACCCATCTTATTCCTCTGTAACATTAGTGCTTAGCACACACATGACCCTAAAGCAATGTTTGGGGAGCTGTATTGAAAACAAACTGTGTGTATTTTCTAGAGTCAAGCCAGTAAAGACCTAAATCAAATGACCCAAGAGAGGGGATTCTACTCTTTCCAGAGAAGCAATTTTTACATGTTATAGTTTATATCTGTCATTATATTTTTACCCTTGATTTATACCAATTTTTTACTTTTTCATTTTTTTTAACTTTTTTTTATTGTTGTTCAAGTACGATTGTCTCCATTTTCCCCATTATTCCCCCCCCCACCTCAGCCATCCCCACTTCCCACCCTTGATTCCTACCCTTTTCAAATTCCACTTAACTCTCCTACAGTATTCCTTTGATATTTATAGCATAAAAATATTTAGAGTATGTCTTCACTTAGACAAACAATACTTAGGCTTCTTTAATCTTACTTTATAAGTCTGTCTCTCTGCCTCCATCACTTTTGCTGCTTTTTTCTGGACCCTGTCCAGCTTGACTGCGTTAAGACATTGTAAAAGCTGCCAAAATGAAGTTCAGGATTCCTGAGCTGGGGACAGCTGCCCTGTGAGCGAGATACAGTGTCTCTGTTTGTATCCGTAATGCAGCAATTAGAGCATTGTATCCTTAGTTTTCCTTGGATGTTTACATATTTATTTCCCTTGATATTTATATTTTCATATTTATCTTACTAGACTGAACACTTTTTCAGGGCAGGACCAAGATTCATTTTTATATTCTCAATCTTGTGGTTGAAGCATAATAGATGCTAAGTAATAAGTATTAACTAAGTAAGTACAGTGATAACTCCCCCGCCTTCTGCCAATGTCATTTTAATTAGAATGATTTGAATTGGTCCTAAATGACATGGATTCTGCCTTTTCCTTTTTTCTGGCCTTGTCTATGATTAAAAACAGGTCAAGGTCAAGTTCAGGTAAGGTAAACTGTTCTTTTACATTCTTTAATTTCTTCTCCTTTACTATCAAATATTTAAATTATTTAGATGGTGCTTGGTTTGTATATGGTTCTTCTTTACTTTTACTTTTTCAAAAGTCTGACGAGCCTGAAGAAATTGATATAGTAAACTAGAAAAACACACTAGTAATAATCCATTTATACTTTTGTTGCAATTTTTATTTTATATTTTTGGATTTTTCCTGCTATTACAAGACAGAAAACTTTCCGGACAATTTTGAAACAAGACCATTAGATGGTATTTAATCTTGTAACTTTTGCATTTTATTGTCATTGTTTTATAAGTATAAATAATAGATGAAATATAAATTGTGAGATTTATAACAAGACTTCCAAGGGCAACAATAGAATCTTTTAAGTTACCCCTTCCTGGATTTCAGCTCCTGACACTATCTATTATGTGTTTATTCAATTATGAACTTATTTTGTCAGAAAACATCATCAGTTGTCCAGAGAGCTCCAATCACATATTTTCTCACTTCCATTGAATACTTTAGGTGCCAGTAAAGCAGATATTGCTGGACCACATTATTGCTGGAGCTATTGAGACACTGGAGATTTACTTATCACAATAGAATGGTGGCATGTTCTGAATTAAGAAGTATCTTCTATATTTTCTGACTGTGTATTCATTAGTGACAACCAGAACATCCTCCACATATTTCACATAATAATGAACTGGACAGTTTTATATTTGTTTTCTTAAATCCTGGTTACTCACATGTTACATTGCTTGTGTGTATATTGCCTTTAGTTGGTGGCCTGAAATGTCCTAAGAATCCATGTTTAACTTAAGTGTGAAAAGCACATGAATTCTTTCTCTAGTATAAGTCCCCAGCTGGTGTCTGAATTAAGAAAATCTCTGTCATCACTGCTCTTAAAACCACACCCCTGTCACTGTGCTGACATGAGTCCTGATTTAGTTTTAAATGAATCATGGGAAGGAATATATATCTAGCAATTATCACAATTATAGCAAGTTCCCCTGAGCTCCTTATGCACACCCCTTATGTTATCAGAGACATCTCCCGTGCTACCTAGACTGACTCCAGAGAGAGTCAGGCCATCTCTACCAATTTGATAATTAGTCATACTTAAAAGGCCTTGGTTTGGGAGACAGCTTGTTAGAAAGCAACCATGACCTTTATTGGTCTCCACTCCACTTAGTACAATTAATAAGAAGCTCTTGCCTTAGGCATGCGTTCTTTCCTTGGGGAAATTTGGGGATCTTGTCAGAAAGGGGTAGAAGATGATGGGATGGCAGGGAAAGAGAGAAAAGTTGACATCAATCAATCAACAGCCGAAGTGAGTGACAAGGGTGGGTTCCCTTTAACTTTCTACTTGTCAGATATTGAAATAAATGACTGTGCCACTGTTGGCATCACCAAAACATAGCTGCTGCTACTTCTGGCAGTTTACCTCTTAACTGTGTTCCATTTATCATTTTCAGTCTCCACCGGGGCTCTCACATTCCTGTTGCAGGTTATTTCCAGTGTATGAATGTGTATGGAGTGCTCGTCTCCAAGTGCATGCGTATGTGTATGTGGTTCTTGCTCTTTTTAAGACAAGTTCCACAATCAGAACAGAGAACACATGCTTCTAATTTCTCTCTTGGACATCTCAGTTGAATGTGAACTAAATAGATGACGAAGAGGGTAAAAATGCCATCAACAATGAGTGACACTGATAATATCCTCCAAGGAGGGGAGCAGGGAGAAGACAAAAACGCATCAATCCTCGTACTTGGTGTTTCTTTCCTTGTTGTAGAAATACAACGATGTGTCTTGACACCTGCATCCCCGGAACAGGACCAAGTTGTGACCAGCATCCCAAGTGGGCCAATTTGGTCTCAATCAGTTGCTTGCCACTGTCTGTCACGGCAGCTTGAACAGACATTTCATATTTATTTCCTTTTGTTGGGACCCCTAGTGGCACTTGAATTTCATAAAAGGAGGTTCTTTGTCCTAGGCTTTAAGTCTGTGAGTTTAGTACAGAACTAGAACATGACACTTCCATTTAAACATAAAATGCATATGGACCTGACATTATTTGAATTCAGTAGCTGATTTTTTTGTTTCTTCATCTATCTTCTTTGTTAGGAATTTGCTACAGGCTCAAACAATCGAAAACTCTAAGCCTGCACATTGTGCTTTATTATTCCAAACCTCCTGACTTTAACTTGTGAAACATAGCTGAATTAATTTTAAGATGCACTTAAGTAATTTTTCATGTATTTAATTTCTTTGGAAAGATTTTTTTTGCAATATTTAAGTAGATCAAGCTTTTTTATCCCAGCTTTCAAGACCCTCAATTATCTGGGAAAGTAGATTTTCTAATCACATATTGTAGTACCCCCTAGGGTGACCAGCTAGGTTATTTATATTACTAATACCTAAGGGAAAAGACTTTGATGTCCCAGTGTTTTGAGTTTGAATCGTGGCTTAAACATGAACTTTGTGACCTCAGGTAAGTTATCTATTTAAAATTTTCTGATCCTGGAATCTTTATCTTTAAAATGATTTGATAATACATCAGCATATTATTGTACAAATGAAATACAGCATTATGCTGAAGATACATTGCTTAGTATCAGGCTCACGGGACCTAGGCAATGAAACGCCAGCCAGATCCTGTATGTCTCTCTTGTGCTTTTATTCCTGTTATTTATTTTTTCTAGAGACATTCTTCTCCATTTTTCAAGTCTACATCTATTGTCATATTCCACCAGAAATTCTACCTGCTGTAGGAAGCGTATTGATTCTTCTCCTATGATTTCTTAAAACATTTTGGCAACTCTCTCTTTAGCCAGAAATAGAATTTGTCAAATGCATTTTCTTAGATTAGAAGTTCAGTGAGGGCCGAGAGCATGCCACACACATTGCTGTCTCCTTTCTAGCCCTTAGTGTAGGGCTCTTCCTGAGTAGCTGTTCCACAGAGGTTTGCTGAAGGGAAGCATTTGTGGATGGACAGTCAGCGCTGACTTACAGACAGCCTGCTGCATGTGGGTCATGGTCCCCTGTGCAGACTGAACGCCTTAGTGCACAGGTGGCTCTGAGTTCTCATCTTCTCTCCCCAAAAGCGTCCAACTTTTTTTTGGTAAGGAATTAATTTTCATTTGTTAAATTATAATTCAGCGTGGCTTTATACATAATGTGCAAGGCTTTCACCACTGTTTGAAGACACATAATCAATGAAATACGTCATTTTATGGATGAATAAGGGGCAAACTCTCTTCTTTAAATGTTGGTTAGATCTTCTATTTTTTTTAATTCCATAAACCCTGTTGTCCACACTATCATGTTGCATTATGTTTTTGTATTCTTTTCTATATTACTAGAATTTTCAAGACAAAGGCCATGACATTCTCATTCATATGTCTTTGGTTTGTCTATTACATAGCAAGTGTTCAGTAACGTCTGTTGAATGATTGGATGAATAAATCAATGAGAGGGTTCTGATAACAGAGAAAGCCTTTTGGATATAATCAGCATTAAATAAGTTAGAGAAAACAATGACATTTCTTTAAGTGAACAGTGAGTTGGATCAAATGGGTTATATTTTAACCAGACATTCCCAACATTCCCAATCCTGCAGAACACACACGAAAAACACTCAAAAGTGTTTGTTGAAAAACCAAGGCAAAAAGGAAGTGAGAAATAAATGACCAACTGAGTGAATGAACCGAGGTCCAGAGAACTGAGGTAGCCTGTCCAAAACTGCACAGCTAATAGAAGGCTAAGCGGTCTTTCAGAACCAGGTTCCTTCCCAGTAAAACCCTGTTACTCCCACCTCATTCTTTCCCTGCTCCTCTGTATATCTGATGATTGACTTATTGCATTCCCACTGTTTGCTTCCTTTTGTCCATTTATCCAACTAGACCGAAAACTCCCTGAGAGCCAGAACTGTGCTGTAGTGATCCCTGTAAACCTAACATTCAAAATAGTAAATGGCACTAATGGGTCACTAGAAAAAAAAAGTAGAAAATTCCTCCTTTTTTTCTTGTCAAAGAACTGTCCAACAGAACCTTCTGCATTGATGGTTACAGTCTATAATAAACAGTAGCCACTAGCCACCTGTGGTTACTGAGCTCTGGAAATGTCACTGGTGTAAATAAGGAACTAAATTTTAAATGCTGTTACATTTTAATTTAAAAAGCCATTGGGGCTACTGGCTACCTATTACATAACACAATCTGATACAATATTTGGTTTTTGATGCCTCAGATTGTCTTCACAAAAACACACTGAATTCCCCTTCCTTCTGCTACCACATCATCAACACACAATGGAAATTGCTTCACTTCTTCTAGAACCATTTCTGTCTGCATCATATCACATTATTTGGCTTTTTCTCCTTTTTTCCCAGCATGAAGCTCAATTGTTTCAAACTCCAAAGTACTTTGTTCTGATTTTTACCCCACTGTAGGCCATGCTTTCCATAGCTACCTCCTGTTTCATTTCTTTCCCTTCAGGTTTTCCTAAAGTCTTTTCTCCCTCTTACTATCCATAGGATTCCCAATATTCCTGTGACTGAAATTGAGAGTAGGGGCCCAGGAAGATGAGCAAAAAGGATGGTCCTCAAAAACTGAGTTACCAATTAGACAGAGAAAAATGAAGGGAATACAAATGGTTTAGATTTGTCAGAGGGTAGGAGAAAAGGAACTGCCAAGGAGAAGAGTAAGTACCTGGTGAGCACTGACATCAAATGTTTAATAAATGAGCGTCTACTAAATATCAGGCCCTGAACTCAACACAATTTGCACTTCTAAATTTAATGCTTATAATAGCACCTTTTCACAAGATTTATTATTACTGCCATTTTACTTTCACTGAAACTAATACCCAAATGACAATCTCAAGTGACCCAGAGGGCAAAGGGCTGTCCAAAGCTTAGAACCAAGGTGTACCTGCCTCATCCCTTAAACTGTGGGCATTTGGCAATTCTCGCATGAGATTTTATTCAAAATGACAGTGAGTCATGAGTGCTGGGTTCTTAATAGCCTCCTTCTTCTCCAGAATTTTACTTTCATGATTAAATTCTAGTGCTTTATTATCCTTCCAGACCTGTCTGGATCTAATTTCTATTATTTTCAACATATTTGCTTTTTCCTTTCAGTAACACAACCAAACTCCACTAAAAAGGAACATTGTTGTTCTTACAGTTTGCATCAAATAACAAATATTTGGTTGATGCAAAAAATTTGTCATTAGAAATTGGCCATCTGCTTCTCTAATCTTCTTAAAGTGCTATTTCAAATTGGTAGACCCTATTGAAATGTTAAGGAAAGAATTCTTATTGTGAAAAAGTGATATTAAAGGTTTATGTCCTCCTCTTGTGGCCTAATAAACAATATTAATGGCAAAGCATGCAAAGGATTAATAGTCCTTCCTGCAGAGGCTCAGTTAATAGCAATCCTGAGGAATTCCACAGGCTAAAATATGAGACCTACAGTACCTTAATAGGCATAAATAATTTGGTTTTTATTCTCCTTAAAGGAAAGCCTGTCACTCTAAGGGCAATTTTTCTCTGTGATCCTTTGTACTGTACTTTCATGAACTCACAGCAATGCACTCTCCTACATAGGGTGTGCTCTTTCCTCTACCCTTGCAAACAATCGCTCCCCACCAGCCAGTCCACAAAAATGAATATACTTCTAAGAGAGCTAGCATTTATTTCCTCTTGTGTGTTCAAGATACGTTTGGAAGCATTATATCAAAATATGGGACAGAATCGAGGCAATATTTAAATGAAGAAGTTTCTTAAGTAAGTGCCTTCAAACCTTAAACTCAATCTCTTGGAGGAATATTAGCAGTTGATTAGCCATTGATCCAGTTTTCCTGCTTTATAAATAGACTGAGCCCGACCTCATAAGGAATTGTAACTAGTGTAGACTGTTTGAATTTGCAAATTTCAGGTGCTTTGGTCATTTTTTTTTCTAGAATGTTCTAGGTTGTCTATTGAATATCTTGTTTTCTAATAATGCAACCTTATTCCAGAGATCTCTAGCCAGCATTTTCCCCTGGCTAGATAAGAATAGATTTGATTATAGTCATCAAGTCATTTATGACAGAAACTCTCATCAAAGTGGGAAATGAGGGAACATACCTTAACATGATAAAGTCTGCATATGACATACCCAGTGCCAGCATCATACTCAATGGGCAGAAACTAAAAGCGTTCCCCTTAAGATTGGGAACAAGACAGGGACGTCCACTTTCACCTTATTCAACATAGTGCTGGAAGCCTAGCCACAGCAATCAGACCAGAAGAAGAAAGAAAAAGCATTCAAATGGGAAAGGAAGAAGTAAAACTATATTTATTTGCAGATGACACGATACTGTACATACAGAATCCCAGAGATTCCACCAAGAAATTACTAGGACTGATAAATGGATTCAGCAAAGTAGCAGCAAACAAAATTAATATCCAGAAATCAGTTGCAATTATATATGCCAATAATGAACCAACAGGAGGGAAGATTTTTAAAAATCCCATTTACATTTGCTTCAAAAGGAATAAACCTAACCAAGGCGGTAAAAGACCTGTACTCAGAAAATTATAAGACACTGAAGAAAATTGAAGAAGATACAATAAGTGGAAGTGGAATAAAGGCTTATTCAATATTAGCAAAAGCTTGCTCTGATCCTATAAAACTAGAAAACACAAAACTTGAAATGACTATAGAGGGACTATTTAAAAAATTTAGACATATATATATATATATACATATATATATATATATATATATATATATATATATCACCATTTAGTTTTTGTTCACATTTCTACATGTTCCAAAACAACTTAGCAGAGTGGTTGATTCTGGGCTCTGGAATGAGACAGACTCAGTTTGTATTCAGTATCACTATTTGTTTTTATGAGTCTGCATACTGCTTACCTTTCATACGCTTATTTTTTCTTTTTCAAAAGGATATTTTATCTCTCTCTCTCTCTATATATATATCTATATATATATACATATATATATAGATATATATATCTTCAAAAAGTTTCTGAGACAATTAAATACATTGGCACATATGAAGTGTTTATAACAGTTCCTAGCATAAAGTCAAGTGTTTAATACATGTTACTATTATAATTGTTAGTGAGCGTTCTAAGTGAGGCAAACTGTTAAGAAAATTTGAGGAACATCTGCCAGATTTTATTGTAAAAATAAGAATATAGATGCAATACCCCAAAGAGAAAAGCAAAAGACTGACATTTAAGTCACGGATTTGGATATCATGTTTAATCAGCATTGAAAATTAGTCAGGCTAAAGTCAAGAATCTATTCTAGTATCTATCTTAATTTCTTCTGCTACAATGTAGAACTTGGCTATACCAGGTTCTAAAAGGGGCTTCATAACTTTCTTCTTGGAATGTGCTTTGACCTTCACTGTTCTCTCATTTTTTTCTCCCCTACTTTTTCCTGTCACTATTACTTTGCTTCCGTCATTACTATCTCTTTACAATCTTACTTTCATTATAAACTGGGATCTAGACAAGACTGTTTCTGAAAGTGCAGAAACAAATTAAAATGTAACTAACTTTATCTATTCCCTGAAGCTCAAAAAAACTGTGCAGTGTTTTTGGTTAGAAGTTTGGTATTTACTGTGTGTGTTTGTATTGGAGGGTACAGGGAGTGAAAGACAGGAGAAGGACTGATTGTAATGAAATGAAAACATTTAGTTTCTGCAGAACCAGAGGCCAGTTTTGTGGTCAGAGGAAGTTAGCTTCATTAAGACAGCACTGAGAGATACAGACCTCCAGTGAAGCCCCAATGGCACTATGTTGCCCTCAGTCGCCCTTAGAGCCCAGCTGCTCTCTATTCTCAGCAAAAACAGTGGGGAAACCTCCAAAGAGGTCAGTATGAGTATGAAAGGCTTCCCCGCCTGGGTGCCATAGGCTGTGATATCACCCGCACTTTTCTCTCTTTCCTTTCCCCTAAGCAACTGAACACAAACTTTTCATTTGAAGTTTTCCTTACTCTTGTGCTAACCATTTATGTATACGAGAAGTCACAGGTCTCTCTGGCTGGTGCCAATCCCAAAGCAATAAGAATAAAACAGCAGCAGCAGCAGCAGTAACAATGTTAGTGGTAGTAATATTAAAAGAAAAATAATTGCCCTGATAATAACCAATAGTCCCTTGATAAGCATGTACTGAGCATTCTCCTAATGTTTGTATTTATTATCGTTCAGTTCTCACAGCCTACCTTTGATGCTGGGGTTTTTGTTTGTCTTTTTTTTTTTTTTATAGGAATCAAATAATGCTTCTCCCTAACTTTTTATCTGACAAGCTGATTAGAGAACATAGCTTAGCTCCTCAGTGAGCTTCTTTAGATAACCCATATAAACTCCAAAGATGTGTGCACCCAGGCTAGCAAGCGTCAAGCCTTCCCCATAGAGATGACCAGGGCACAGACTACCTTGAGAGCCCTGTTTGCTGGGAGGCAGATCTGAAAAGGGGGAGAGGAAGGAGTTGATGGGGCATACTCAGTTCCTGCTCCCAAATTCACCAGTTAGATAAATCCTCTCTTTTCCAAGGAGTGGAAGGAACGAAGGTGTGGAGACCAACTGGAAGAGTCTCTTCCATAAATTTCCACCCTGAATGTGGACCACAAATTTTCTTTCTCACTATGGAAACATGAGGAAAGTGGAATCAGTGCCCGTCTCCCCACCCCATAGTTGCCACTAGTACAATACCCATTTTACAGACATAGAAACAGACTTCCAGAGTGAATCCAACCTCTAAGGTCCAAAGATAAAAAGTGAAAGATTGAGGCTTTGAACCCAGGTCACACTGATTCCAGTATCTGTACTCTCAATACCCCCTGTCCTATCTCAACTCATATTTGAAGGGGGCAGATAAATGAAGGAATTTTGGCTGATTTTCAGAGCTCCAAGAACTACATTTTTTGAAATTATCACCTGGTGAAAGATAATATAATTAATGAACATGTAGACTAATTAAATATATTCAGGGAAAGGGACGTTATGGAATTCATTGCATATGCTTGAAACACTAATATGATTGAAAACATGCCCTGTTGCTGTTATAAATGTGTGATACTGTATTTCTTGAATACAAAATGTGATAGGATACTCTGTTGGAGAATGGAATATAAATGCAGCAGTCTCATTCGCAGAGACTTTGGCAAGTCCTCAATATTCCCTTTCAACTTCATTGCCTGTAACTGCAAAGTGTAACAATCCGTAAGGTAGGTGTAGACTGTACTGCAACTCTTCTTGGGCCCTTTTATGTTTGTAAATTTAGCTTGGCCAGAGGCTGCAAAATTGTGATCTCCCCGGAAACAGTGGTGGTCCGTTGCTGGAAAGAGAGGAAATCTGAAAAAGAGGGACAGGTTGCTGCTTCTCAACACATACGCACAGACATACACACCCCTCTTTCTGCACTGAGACAACACGTATGGATCATTCCGTCTCCAGTGTCACCCAGCTTTGGGAACCTTCTGTAAAGGTAATTTTGCAAAACTCATTCTTAGCAGTATCCAGAGTATTCTTTTATTCCTAACTTGAATGTCAAAGGTCATCTCTCTTGTCGTGAATCCCTGGAGTGATCCTAGCAATCAAGGAGATATACTTTGGCAACTATTTTTTATCTCTTTGCACACCATAAACCATATAGGTTTGGCTAATGGAAAATTTTATCTGGAAAACATTAGAAGTTTCTGCAGTTCTTCTTTGTAAACTCCTAAATATCACAATGAGGTTGCTTCTCTGGTAAGGAGTCCCTCCCTTAATGGGCTTTGCTGTTAGGAGCCTCCAGTACTGAAAATCATGCCAGGAGAAGTGGAGTTGGGGCGGTGAAAAACAGCATCGTGAGAACACAGGTACATTATCGTCATGATTTATGCCTGAGGTTTAGCTGATAAAATCCTGTTTTAGACTCCCAGGACTGTCACAGTAAGTTACTACAAACTGAGGAGTTTAAAATAACAGAAGTGTATTCTCTCACAGCTTTGAAGCTGGCGGTCTAAAATGAAGGTGTCAGTAGAGCCTTCGTCCCCTCTACCCCAAAGACTCCCAGAAAGAATCCTTCTTTGCCTCTCTCAGGCTCCTGGTGACTCTGGCTATCCTCGACGGGTTTTTTTTTTTTTTTTTTTGGCTTGTAGCTGCATCATTCCAGTCTTTGCATCCATCATCACGTGGCCTTTCCCCCCATGTGCATCTTCACATAGCCTTCTTATAAGGACACTCCTCGCCAGGTCTGGGCTCACTGTAATCCTCTGTACCCTCAGTTTAAGGGATTGCATCTGCAAAGACTCTGTTTCCAAATAAGGTCACAATCTGCAGTTCCAGATGAACAGGAGTTTTGGGGAGGACACTCTTCAACCCAGTACAAATCCTAAACGAAGTAATTGTTGAACGAGACTTGCTGATAACTACCCATCTGCTCCCCAGTGGTGCTGCTCTGCTGGGCAAAACTGCTCCATCATCAGACTCTGTAGAGCCCTGTGGAAGGTGGTCTCTGCCTTCCACTGTGAGAATAAGCCCAGGTTGAACACTTACTTGCACAAGAATAGGTGAGGTAGGTTGGTACTTAAGACACAAAAGGAGGGGGAACATCTTAATAAGAAAATTCACTACATGGCTTACACTATACAAGGGAAACAGAAGTGTAAGTGGCTGAAGTTCCTTTGCAAGTCTTTTACTGAAGATCTTGGCTCTCCCTGTCGGAATTGTACGTACTCTGTATCATCTTTGTTGTGGTAGTCCAGTTGCCTAGTAACTTTGTTAATACGCTGTGAAAGATTGAAAATTCGATTATGTAGTATATACGATAGTAAATTGTGAATTAGTTGGACTTTGATGTAACAGCGTATCAACATTTGCAGATACTGGTACAGGATACTCTATTGAAAAAATTAGTCCCCAATTTTTAAGCTGGAACGTCACTGGAATAACTTCAGAAAAGAATCACAACTACATAACTTTACAGTTTCAGTATGTATGTTAAGAATTGTGTACAAATTGAAATGTCTGTGTACTTATCCTCAGAACAACCCCTAAAATCTCACTTAAAAAAAAAACAACAACCAGGGTCATAGATGAAACAACTTCATCTTCAATTCCATGATAAATGTATTGTAACACACACTTCTGTTTGTAGTTTTCCCTTTCAAATGGTTTTGTCCTAATTTTTCTTGTTGTATAGTTCCTTCTATTGGGTACTTATCACTGACTGCTTCATGTCGAAGCTATTTACATACCTTTATTTTTCCCTTTTATCTTACTAGGCAGGTGACCTACAGCGAGTAATTTCTAAATAATGAAGGTACTTGTTTCATAGGTTTCCTATGTAGTTTAACAATCAATAAAAATATTATCTTGGTGCTTATTAAAATAATTTCTATGCTTAAAAGTGCAATGCATATAACAATATTAAAAATAGTAAGCACAAAATAGTGAATATTATATTATACTTGAGAGACCTGGAGAACTGTTCATAAACAAGCTTATTTGAGAGCATGTAAAAATGTTTATCAGTGCTTGATGTTTGGCAGCTAGCCAGTAAATGCAAATATGTTTTCTCATATATCTCTGAAATATCTCAGAAAAAGATATGGGAGGGAAAGAGAACATCTGTCACTTTCGGACTTGTATGGTGCCTTCGGCTTTAGGGGTCATCGATAAATATCTACTGAACACACAAATAAGTGAGAATTATAGCATTGGAAGGGATGCAGAAAACCACCAGGTCACCATTTATTGCAGTGGCTCTCAAACGTGGGTACCAGCCATGTCTTCATCACCTCGTGCTGTGTCTGTCACCTATCAGGTTCTCAATACATATTTGGAGAATTAGTTATTTTATTAAAATTTTTTGAAGTGCTTGTTTACTGCAAATTCCCAGCATCCACCTTAGACTTGCTGACTCTGAAACAATGAAGGGAGGGGTGGGCTAAAGAGAAATGCTGTGTTAAACAAATTTAGGTTGTATTTATAACCCCCAAAGTTGAGAGTCACTAATTTGTGGCATTTTCCAAATCTCTTGGGAAAGTTTATGGAACAAATGATGATTTCTTATTATATCTTTAAATCTTTCACATAACGGATGCTATTATTTAGGGGCCCAAGTTAACCTTTTGCTTTTGTCTTTAAAGTAAATATCAGCCCTTCATGCTGCAGTGCTAACACATGCTAATGTATTTACTTAAAAAAAGTTATGTTCATTTATTCACTCATTCAATTGATAATTATTAAATAGCTACTATATGTCAGGTTTATTGCTAGGAACCAATAGTAATAAAGACAAGCTTAAACATTGCCCACATGTAGCTATGGTGCAATGGTGGGGGGCATTTCTGAAACAAATATTTACACTGATTTATATATTTATATATATATTTTTATAGTGATAAATGCTAGGAAGAAAAATATATACAAGCCCTGGAATTCATAGACAAGAGACTTAATTTAAAGTGGAGATGATCAGAGAAAGATCATATTCCAAGGATTTGACGATGATTTGGATGCCTAAGGAATGAGTAGGAGTTAGCCATAGGAAGAAAGGGAGAAATGAGTTCCAGGTCAAGGATTAGCAAACACAAAGGTCCTAAAACAGGAAGCATTTTAGGAATATTCAAGAAATGTAAAGAAAGCCCATATGACTTCAGTAAAGTTTTCCAGAGAGGGACTGGAGGGGGGTCGATGCTGGAAGGTGTGTGGGTGCCAGGTGGTGCAGGAGTTTGCAGACCTCGTGATGTGAAGGATTCGGGGCGATGTCTCTCTTCTCACAATGGCACACTGAAAATGTCCCCAGGACTCCGAGCCAGCCATTTGAAAGCCGAGGTCTAATTACCTCTCCAAAGTGAGTCATCCCTCTTAGTGTCCCGCATTGTTCTTTTTGTTTAAAGGGCCCACTTACTCTGTGCATGAAGCAGATGGAGCAGATGAGCTTATCTCAAACCACCAGGACATTTGTTCCACATTTCCCAAACTATATGACAAACAAAATAACTCTTCAAGAATGTTCTTAGGCAGTTTTAAAATATAACAATTTTATCAAATGAAAGTTTTGGATGAACATACATAGTACAGGACAAAAACAGGACAGAAAATGCCCTCATTTTTTAGGTAAATAGTATGCATTGTGCATCCACAGTATAATTTCTTCCTGGGAGAGGTTTCTCTCATTAAGGTAGTAGAAGCACATTAGAGTTTCGTAAGTATGTTAATTTGGGGTATGGCCCAAATGAATGAAATGTTCATGCCCAGGGTTAGCACACTCAAAGGTCATTCGGGAAGGGTGGAAAAGCAGACTTTTTTTTTTCTCTCCTAAATTTTTTTATTGTTATTCATTACAGTTGTCCCAATTTTCCCCCCTTTGCCCTCCTCGCCCCATCCCATCCCCCACTCCCACAGTCAGTTCCCACCCTGTTGTCCGTGTTCATGGGTTAGTCCTACATACTCTTAACTAGTCCCTTCTTCTTTCCACCATATTCCCCCTTCCCTCTGGTCGCTGTCAGTCTGTTCCATGTTTCCATGCCTGTGGTTCTATTTCCTTCGTTAGTTGATTTTCCCATTAGATTCCTCTTATAGGTGCGAGCATATGGTATTCTAATTAGTGGAGAGCTGGTTATGTATTTGCTGCACATCTATCACAGGTCAGCAGCCTGGCTCATTTGTTACTTCATCATAGGCAGTTATAGACAAGGTAGGAGCACCTCTGGTTAAAATTTTCCTTTGTGACTGTTTGCTGCTGGCTGTCACTGTAGATTAGCTACTCGCAGTCAAACTTGCAAGGTCTTTTATCTTTGGTGTTTTCATAATTCTTTTAAAGAGTTCTCTTGACCCTTGTTCCCCGCATTCGTGCTGTCTCTTGCCTACCTTTTCAACCACAGCCTTCCCCAGGCACTGCATCTCTGCATGCTTTGCATTTTCCTTCTTTCAGGCCCTTCTTTCCTAATGAGCCAGCCAATGATTAAGTCTTGGAACCAGAATCAGAGGCTTTGGGTGCAGGTCTAGACACTGATCTTTAACTCTAGGAATAAGACGTTTTTTTATTTGTGAATTAGGGTTGTAAGTGTATCTACATCGTAGGATTTCGTAGAACCTCCCTACATGTGAGTGTTTTTTTAACTTTTATTGTTGACACTATTACAGATGTTCCCATTTTCCCCACTTTGCCCACTTACCCCCAGCCCCTGCACCATTTCCCCACCTGCATATATTTTGAATGTATTTTGTAAGCTGCAAAGTTCTGCAAAGATGTTTTATATCCCCAGAAACTTGAGCCAACCATTTGAAATCTGAGGTCTAATTGTCTCTTCTAAATTGTTTATCCCTCTTAACTGAGTGTACGTTGGTTTGGATTAAGCCAGTCTTTGCTCACAAATTAACAAATGGATAATCCCCTTGTGAATGTATTGTATTAATACTTGTATTTCTTTTTCCTAAAGAGTCCAACACACCCTTGCTTCAGAATTTAAGTAGTACTGGATTAGACACAAATACTGAAACATGAATTTCTAGGGGTTAGGCCTACCGATCTGCACTGTAAGGAAGTATCTAGTGACATTTGGGAACTGTTGCCATTTGGGTTAGTTTTTCAGGAGCAGCAGCAGTCTTGTGGGCCAGTATTGGTAGTAAAGGGAGCTTTTAGCATTAGAGAGGTCCTGCTGTGAGGACCTCTTGATATGAGTCATTTGAATTTGAAGTCTGTGCTAGTTCTCAGATGTGGTCCTGTGTGATGGGTTCAGTGTTTATCCCTTAACAGGGTATTCTGCTTTGAAGATGATAGTAAGTCTGAGCTGGAAGTGCAGTATGTCTGCGGAGTCATGGAGGAGTATTACTATTTTTTAGCTTCTTGGAGACGTATCTTGGAGAAAAGTAAGCAGCACAGGGCTACAGGGGCAGTTCTTTGAACATCAGGAGCTATAATATGCTATATTATTTTTTAGGTTGCCACACCATTTTCAACATATGGTTTCCACCTCATGGTCCAAGATGGTTGTTTGAACCCTAGCAATCAATGTTTTATTCTGTCCTGTAGCAAGAGAGAAAAGCAACAAAATGCATACCCAGTAATACTTGCTAGTTTGCATACTGCCTCTTCTTACAGAGCATTGCCTGAATCTTATTCATTGAATATACTTAACTGCAAGGGAGGCTGGGAAATGCAGAATTTATTGTGAGAAGCCATGTGCCCAGCTAAGAAAGAAGGGGAAATGGCTATTGAGGGACAACCAGCAGTCACTGACTCGGACTGTCTCTGTTATCACAAAGAATATATGCCTAATCCAATCTTGGATCTAATAAGATAGTTTTCCGCAGCATTTGACTAGACATGCATACACGCACGTGCATAGTCATATTTCTAGAGGCAAAATAAAAAGCACTCACTTTCTTGTTTCCCTCGATAAGAAGTCATTTGTGTCACTTAAATGATATGATTATAAATGCATAGCCCTATACTCATATTTCTAATGGGCCTTTTAAAATAACTTTGATTTTCTTGGGCTATAAATATAACTCATTTTGAATACTTCTAATTGCTATTGATTTCTGCCTTAGATAATTGCTTTTCAGTAGCAAGAAACAAAGAGTCACTTAGGATACCCAAAGTAGTGATGGACTTATTTTGATAACTTAGATAGAAAAATGTCAGGAATTACCATTGCTGGGTCCCAGATTCAGCCCTAGAGTTGGGTACCTGGAGTTGGAGATGTGGTTGGAGAATCAGAAGAGTGTTCAAAATTGAGGGCAACACTAAGGAATCCATAATCCTTACTGGCAAAAGTGCCCCTGGGTCATTATGTTGATTTATATTCTCCTCTGATTTTTGCTTTATGTTATATTTGATCATTTGCTTTTAGTCTGTGTGGTCTCACAGCCCACATTAGTGGTCTTTCTCTGTGATTCTTTTCTACTTTCATACATACTACTAAACCAGTTAATGTTATTTCATCTAATGGTTATATGTATTTACTAGAGTGGGAGAGAATCCAGTTTCTTTAGCTAGTTGTTAGTATCCCTTTTAGAGAGGACATTTTCTTTTCTTTTTAAAACATCATACTTTATAGTAGTTCCTGTAATCCCCTCTTCCCACTGTCCCCCCCCCCCACCCCCCCGGCCCTGGCTATTGTTAGATTGTTCTTAACTTCAATGTCTCTGGTTATATTTTGTTTGCTTTTTTCTTCTATTGATTATGTTCCAGTTAAAGGTGAGATCATATGGTATTTGTCCCTCACCTCCTGGCTTATTTCACTTAGCATAATGCTCTCCAGTTTCATCCATGCTGTTGCAAAGGGTATAAGCTCCTTCTTTCTCTCCGCTGCATAGAATTCCATTGTGTAAATATACCATAGTTTTTGGATCCACTCGTTTGCTGATGGGCACTTCGGTTGCTTCCAGTACTTGGCTATTGTAAATTGTGCTGCTATGAACACCTGGGGTGGGGTGGAGGGATGGGGAGAAAAGGCATACAACTGTAATTGAATAACAATAAAAATTTAAAAAACAAAACAAAACAAAAAACACATCATACTGCTTTATCCATTCTGGCGAGATTATAGATTAGCTATGTAAGTCATTGTGGTCCAAATTCCCTCTGAAAAGAGAGACAGAATGTCATATTTAGAGCTATGCTTTCCAAGCCTAGCCGCACATCAGAAATTACTTGTTGAGTTTACTACTAAGTATATCACTTTGGAAGCACAGCTCGATTTGGGAAATACGATACGGTTATTAATATTTGAGCAACCACTTAGGCCCACTTTCCTCATCAAGAGTCTCCTGGCAATGACTGTGTTCCTGGGTCTTCATGCATCGCGTGGTTACTAGGGCTTAGGGTCTCTGCGTGATAGGTTGTACTGGTTCGTCGCCTTGTCTCTGATGAACCCAGACAAAATATTTTCTAATTCACTCATGTCCTTCCTTGTCCAGCAACCATCTTCCTATCCATTTTCCTAAATCAACTTAATCGTTAAGACACCGTTCAAGCACGACTTCCTCTCACTTCCTTAGCGACATGGGTGTAGCTGCCCCCTTCTGCTTTCCCAGAGAGCTCTGTGCCATACTTGTAGTTCGGTACTTGTCACATTCTGCCATTATTGTTTGCATATATGTATCCCCAGTACCTTGTGAACAGCTCAAAGATAGGTTATCTAAAGGGTCTCTAAACTGGAGTACGTTAGTATGTATGTGTTTGCTTATAGAACCAAATGATCTAGTTCTAGCAGCTATAGCATCCTTGGGGTCAGGCCAGTAACTCAATTTTTCAATATGTTTTCACTGGGACTCATTACTTTGCTCCCAAACTATCACCACTCCTACCAGAAACAACCAAAACTCTTGACCATCCTACCATTTATTTGACTATTGTCCTTTTCCCTCCTCTCAGTGTATGGTAAAAACCAAAGACACAGGACTAACAAAATATTTGCTGAATGGGTGTGAAAGCATATATCTTTTCAAATAACAGACAAAACCTTAAAGCAGTGTTTAAAGTAAATGTTGTACAATTCTATAAAAATAAATCTATTTCAATTCACTCTCTACTCCCTTAACCTGGTATCTTTTGATGCCTTTCAGAGCAAAGTTGATGAATTTCTGTGTTGGATTATAGAACAAGAAGCTTTTAAAAAAGATATCAAGGTGAAAAAGGTGGTGAGAATGGAACAGATGTGTCAAATCTTGCACTATCATTGGAAAAATGATCTACTGAGATCAACCTGGCATATCTCATCCAAGAAGATTGATTGGTAACTCCTGAAATATACTGATCCTGGCTAACAAAGAGGTTTTAGATCTTCAGCATTGCCACTGCCTCTGTAACTGGGGGTGAAGTTGTATCTAGGAAACTGCCTAGAACATTTTGAAGGTTTTTTTTAAACCAGGGAATTACCTGTGATACTTTTTCTGGTGATTAGGGTGACATATGACTATAGTCAGCTGCTTTTTGGGAATCTTTGTTCTGAATCTTATCAAGCACCTACATTCAGTAAATACAAATCAGAAATTAATTGCCACCTCTTCTCTATAAATACTCTGTATTTTTATTTTTTTGAATGATATAAACAGCCGTCTCCCACAATTGAAGTTTCATCTTTATTATTTTCTGCCTTGACTTCTCTATCCCTGCTCCATACCCCTTAAACTGACATCAAATTCTGTTGTTTCATCTCAGAAAAATCTGTTTCAAAAACTTCTCTCTAAACCCACTGCCACTGATCTAGTCCAGGACCTACCTCCTCCTGTCCCATCACCTTCCTCCTCACTGAGTCCTGGCCCTCTAATCTTTCCCCATTCTGGTCTTCCTGCCTCGACCTGTGCTCAGAAGTACCTTCTTGAAGTATTATAATGATTATATTATCCACCTGCCTTAAAATCATGTTATCCCATTGCTTACAAGATAATGTATGGTGTTCTTCAGGGAAAAAAATCCTTTTATCAGTCAGTGAAGACACTGTAGCCCCAGGAGCCTGTTTTGCATGTAGCCATAAAATCTTTCTATACTTGAAGAAAAACAACACGATTAGCCTAAAGCTACTGTAAATTAGTACAATGTGGATGCATATACCAACTGAGGATTTACAAGAAATGAAACAATTCTCTACAGAATTGAATGCTGTAATATTGGATCGTTAATTTCAAAGCAAGTATTAGTTCACGAAGCTTTGTTGTACTGGTCATTTTCCTGGTCCACAAAAGAATACAGATAAAGAGAAAAGAAACAGAGTGTTTCATTTTATTTATTTTTTCTTTACTATTTTTTCTTGAGGTATAATTGACTAATTAATAGACATATGGCATTGTACTAGTTTCAAGTGTACAATATCATGATTTGTATTTGTATGCATTGTGAAATTATCAACCATAATAATAGACATTCATCACCATACATCATTATATATTTTTCTTTTTTTTTAAATAAGGACTTTAAAGATTTACTCTTAGCAACTTTCAAATATGCAATACAGTATTGTACAATGTACAGAGGATGTATTATAGAAATGTATACCTGAACTCTATACAATTTCATTAACTAATGTCACTCCAATAAATTAACAATAAAAAAAGAAAGTATGCCTGGGGTGGAGGATGCAAAATGGGTAAAGAACATAAAAAAAAAACAGTGTTTTTATATACTAGGGTGATTTCTTTTGCACCCATAGAAACTTTGGGTGCTAAAATTCATTCTCATGGTCTGCACAGTAGGTGTTCACACCTTGATTAACGGGGTGGAGAAGTTGCTCAGTTTGTGAGGGAACAGCATGCTGTAGGTGGAAAAGGAGGCACACATTCAATAAAAGTAATAACTACTTACCCTAAACTTAAGACTGGATAAATACTTCCAACACATTGTAGAGACCATAATTATATCTTTGACTGAAGGAATAAAACTGATGATCAAGTTACAAAGGTACCTCTGTGAACATTTTAACAAATTTGTCTTTTTAAATAATAAGAATACATTCTAAAGAGAAAAAGGGATGCAAAGTCTGTAATTGAGATGAAACAATTGTATCTATGTTGATGTCTTAGTTTTGATAATTATACAGGTTCTTAACATGAGGGGAGGCTGTGCGATGGGTCTTATGGGAACACTCGATACTGTATTTGCAATTCCTTTGTAAATCTGGACTTATTCTTTTAAATTTTTTTATTGTTCAATTACAGTAGTCCCCATTTTCCCCCATTACTCTCCCCTGCCACTCCTACCTCCCACCTAACCCCACCTTCCACTTTCAATCCCCACCATTGTCTTTGTCCATGGGCCCTTTATACATGTTCCTTAACTTGATCCTCCTCCCTTTTTCCCCCATTATCCTCCTCCCCCTGACCCTCTCTGGTCACTGTCAGTTTGTTCTTTATTTCAATGTCTCTGGTTCTATTTTGCTTGCTTGTTTGTTTTGTTGATTAGGTTCCACTTATAGGTGAAATCATATGGTATTTGTCCTTAACCACCTGGCTTACTTCAGTTAGTGTAATACTCTCCAGTTCCACCCATGCTGCTGTGAAGGGTAGGAGCTCCTTCTTTCTTTCTGCTGTGTAGTATTCCATTGTATAAATGTACCACAGTTTTTTGATCCACTCATTTACTGTTGGGCACTTAGGCTGTTTAAATAAAAAGTTAGAAAGTAAATAAATCGTGGAAAAGTGCCCATGACATCATCTCTTCTTCCTTGAATCTCTGAGTATAACCTTGAGGTTGGCACTTCTCTCTAGGCTTGAGTGCCACCTGTATTGTCCCATCGCCTTCTTCTTTTTCCCTTGAAGTATTTAATTAATTACAAAATAATTGGCTTCTAACTTTAATGAAGACTAAAAACTTGACCATTTCTCTTTTTAGTTCTCTAAAAATACATGTATATAATCCATACATATTAATTCACATGCACATATGTATATATGTATATGTGTGTATTTGTGTTGTTATTTTAAACTAACATTTATTAAATTTATTGGGGTGACAAGGGTTATTAGGGTCATACAGGATTCAAGTGTATATTTCTATGATACTCAATCTGCATATTGCACGGCGTGCCCACCACCCCAAACCATCTTCTGTCACCATATATCAGGCCTCCTCCCCCTGCCCCCTTCCTTCCAGCAAGCAGCACATTGCTGTTGTGTCCACCAGATTCAATTTTACATCCCACATATGAGTGAAATCATATGGTTCTTAGCTTTTTCTGACTGGTTTATTTCACTTAGCAGGGTAGTCTCAGGTTTGTGTTTGTGTTATTAGATTCATACAAGTTTATAGTTGTTACTTCTTTCTGGACAGTTCTACACTGACTCTTGTCAGCCACTGAGTTTATTTTATATGTAGCCACAGCTCTGACTGTAGAAAAGTTTCTGTCTGCAGGTCCTAGTCCCAACAAATGTTGGAAGAAATAACAAATGAGACATAGATTTTTTTCTATAATTAACAAACAAAACATAAACAAATTTATAGTCCAAAAAAAGAGATTCACCTCTCTCAGGTAACTGAACCATATGAATGTAATTTTCCTCTCTCTCTTAAAGATTAATAAGATCTACTATGTTGTTGTAACTATAAAGTAAAATATCTAGCCTGTTTTATTAAAGGGGACATCATTGAAAATCTTCCTCTGTTTACACTGAAGGGTCCCATTTAAAATAAAGTTTCTATTTTTTAAATTGTCTCCTCTAAGGCTATACTTTCTCAGCCCTCAATTACCTTTTTTTGTCAGCCTTGCCCTTCAATTAACATCATTCAAATTTCTTAATGCACAATTTCTTATCATCTTACTTCTGGGTTAAATGTCACTCGAGAGCAATAGTTTTGTGTGTATGTGTGTGGATCTCAACCAGGGGTGTCCAACCTTTTGGCATCTCTGGGCCACACTGGAAGAAGAAGAGTTGTCTTGGGCCACACATTAAATACATTGTGACATATAATAACACACACAACACACAAAACCTCATAATATTTTAAGTAAATTTATGATTTTGTGTTAGGCTTCATTCATAGCTATCCTGAGCCACTTGCAGCCCGCAGGCCATGGGGTGGACACCCCAATAAGATGAAACATGAAGCATGATTGTTTTTACCTTGCACTTCACTGTTGGAAGGAAGGAGACCCAGCTGGTTTTAGACAGCAAGACTAAGGAGAGAACTAAGTTTCATACTGAGACTAATTAAGAGGACATGCATCTTATTTAATTATTTTAACGGAGTATTCATATTTATGCACGGCATTTACTCTGCCTCTTGGATTCCTTATCCATTAGGCTTATTTTTATATAAGCCTCCACTGGTACATACTAGGGCTGGGGACTCTGAGGCAGGAACATCAGGAAACAATTCCAGAGGAAAATAACCATGCATCTTTTCAATTTTGAAAATAGAAAAGAAAGTTATTGAGGCCTTAGGTGAGTTTAAGTCTAGTGAAAGGACCTTTGAGCACTGTCCACTGAGACAGCTATTTTATCTAACTTAACTTTATTCTGTATTATTTACAGAAAATGCTTACCTTATGCCCAAAACAGAAGTCTTTCTAAGGAAAGCCAAATCAATTTTAAATTGCTAACTTTTTGCTAATTACCAACCACCAAACATCATCTCCTGGCTTATGAAACTGTTTCTCTAAATTTTATTCCTACCACTCACCCTGTGATTGTACTAACAGTAAATGTGAATACAGAGCTCTACAGGAAGGATTGGTAACCATGGTGATGGGAGGGTGCTTTCTGCACTAACTCCACTGTACAAAATAATTTATGCATGAATGTAAAATCACAGATGTTTTGAACCATATGCAGGCTATATTTAACCACAGAGCAAGTAACAAGTTACTTGGGAGTTAGTAATCCAAAAAAGGTGAGTCCCAGTCAGAAAATAATTTCTTCTTTCTTGTCCTCATTGTCACAGAAAAGCCTCCTGGGTGCAGGATCCCACCACTTTCGGAATGAAGCTGTAGCGTATGTGTTAATGGGAGTGCGTGTACACACGCGTGCATGAGATAGGAGGGTATACAGAAAGAAATGTACAGAGAGGGATGCACTGATAATAAGATAATGAAGGAAGAGAAAGCAAAGGAAATATTTAAAACCCAACTCCCTGTTATCTATCTTTTTTTGTTTTTAGTCCTCACCCTAGGATATATTTATTCATTTTAGAGAGAGAGGAAGGGAGGGAGAGAGAGAGACAAAAATCGATGTGAGAAACAGATCAGTTGACTCTTGTATGTGCCCTAACTGAGGATAGAACCTGCAACCTAGGTTTGAGCCCTGACTGGGAATCAAATCCTCGACTTTTTGGTGTACGGAATGACACTCCAGCAACTGAGCATCCTGGCCAGAACGTAATCCTCTTTTTTAATGTTGTCTCTACTTCTAAGATTCTTGGTTACAGAAATGTTGATTCTTAGGCATATTATTGATTCAAGTTTAATTAAAAAAATAAAGACTTCTATTTTAATTTTTAAGTTGAAAATTAGTGCCTTTGGTTATTGAGAATAACTCTTAGGCTAGTTGTATTTTCTACTCAGTGAAACCATTTATCTTCACAGGAATCATTTCAAAACTTAAATTGCGTTTAGTATAATCTGAAATCCAAGAAAATCTTTAACATATATTTGATATATTTATATCCAAAATTTCTATCCTTTTTGTCTAAATTCTTAAAGGGATAAATCCTTAGTGATGGCAAATCTTTCACTTAGTTCCCCCACATGCACTTTTAGGGAGTTAACTGTTCCACAAGTTAGGTAGTCTTAAGAAATAAATAACTGTAAATTCTTCTCTCCATCTGTGAAAAATAAATGCTGTTTTTACAACAGGTTTTCTAAAAGCGAGGTCCTTAGGAATCACAAACCTAACGTGACACTTTGTGGGATAGGGCTATTTTCCATACCACTGGCCTTTTGGTCTCCAGAAGCAAAAGAAAGGAATGTGAAATGGACAGAAAACAATTTGCATTGTAGCATTTCTCATTCCCCATGGCGTTTTGTGCCCGTGGTAGTTTTGTTTCCTTCATTTTCAGGTTCTTTATCTCTTAGAATGTTACATCCACCTCTCTTAGATTAAAGTTTTCCTGGACTTTTGCCCCTTCCACCCCCACCTCTTTTGCTTACTGCTTATTTTTCTTTTCCATTCTCATTTTAATATAAATTGCCTAGCTAGTAATTAAGTACAATTCTTCAGCTAGCAGAGACTCACCTTAAACAATTGTTTTCCTCCTATCTAAAGTACTAATGTGCAATTGAACATTAACAGGGAGTCTCAGTTTTAACCAACTTAAACTTAATAGAAGGGATTGCTCCACAGTTCAAAAGGGCAATTGCCTCTAGGCAATCCAGTTTTGCTTGACTGTGGGTAGGGTGCTCTCAAATGCAAAAAAGCTAAAAAGCTGATATTATAGCGAAGTCACGGAGTGGCATTAGAAATAATAGACCTCTATTATAATAGATGGATGGTTCCCAGAAGGCCACACCAAGGCATATGACACCACAATTGGTAAAACATCAGGGTTTTCCAGCTAGCCCTGACAACTGCCAATTTCAATATTGTGTATTTGAAGAAATCACCTACCATATTTTTTTGGCTATAAGATGCGCTGGACCATAAGATGCACCTGGGTTTTAGAGGAGGAAAATAGGAAAAAAAATTCGAAGCAAAAAATGTGGTAAAATATTTAATTACACCCTTAAAAGCAGAAATCCTTTTCTGCTTTGACATCTTTCCACAATTACGGGAGATTCAGCAGGAGACTACGGTATGCTATCGTATCTTTCTGCAACAAAATACAGTAATGACAGAACTATCAGCACTGTGTCCTTCATAGTTATGGGGCACTGCACCTGAGAACATCAGTGGATGACGCACTGTTATGGGGGAATCTGCTGCTGGAGGGCCATAGGTTGTGCAACACTGTTGTATGGGGACAGCAGTTTTGCACAACCTGTGTGGCTCTGCAGCTGTTGCCAAATTACAGCTCCCATTACCCCAACCTGTCCAAGCATGATGGGAGTTGTAGTTTTGCAACAGCTGCAGGGCCATATTGACAGGTGACCCTGCAGTGGAATTTGCCTATGTTAATATTAATGGGGGGACACACCAGTCACGTGACGGAGGCACGTAGGGCGCCGCAGGCTTTCTTCTCCTAACGTGCTTGCACCTCCTATACTCTCCTCCCTAGCAGTATAGTATGCCGCAGCCGGGACTCAGCTCCTGTCTCCCTTGCTTCACACTGCCGGGACACCCCCTCCTCCCAGCTCAGGGCCCGCAGCATCACCCCACTCCTGCCGCTGCTGGCTTCCTGCGGCGGCAACCCCGCTCCTGCCTCCTGTGACCCCGCTCCACCGCCATCCCCCTCTCCCCCCACCAGCGAGCCAGGTAAGCTACATTCGGACTATAAGACGCACCCCCATTTTCCTCCCAAATCTAGGGGTGGGGAGTGCGTCTTATAGTCAGAGAAATACGGTAACTTTTCCCACTCTAAGTCGAGAAATTCTGCCTGATGACACTTTTCTATGAAATTCAGTTCTCTCCTCTTGAATGATGATATGCCATGCCATAAAACTAAAGGGAATTAAAAATATTTAGCAATAAGCTCATCTACTTCCCTTTTCTGTCACTTGAGAAATATGGTAAGGTGCTGTCCATGGTATTGCTAATTTAACACACACATTCTCTCTTCACTGTAGCCCAGGCTAGTTAATAGATAATTGAAATACATAGTCTTCTGGTCTTGCGAACATTATTCTTTTGTTAGTAGTCAAGGGGACTGGAAACTCCTTTTGTTGGGGTGAGGATGGCTTTGCATCTCTTACTATCAATTTTACTATGAACATTAGCCTAGTGCCTGACATACAGCAATTATTGATAAATATTAGAAGAAGGAAGGAAGGAAGGAAGGGAGGGAGGGAGGGAGGGAGGGAGGAAGTAGAACTTAATGGGAGGTTAATTGAAGAGAAATATCATTTTGCATATACTTCTTCTGAACCATTATGACACATAATTCATGTGAAGCGTGTGCTCTACCACTGAGCTACATCCCCCAGCCTATGACATATAATTCAAAGAGCTAAGCAACATGTTGAGTCCCTGAGTGACTGCAGATATCACATCAGCATATTTTCAACTGTTGGCCTCCCAAACACATTATCGAAATAAGAATTTAGAATTCAGAGAATTGGAATAGTCAATTTATCCCATTTTAGTATTGCAAGTTGAATTTCTCCTCCCTCCCATAATTTTACCACTGAAAATTAATTGCTTCTGGTCTTCCCTTTATCTCTGTAATTCCCTTAAGACTAGTGATTATATCTGTCTGTTTATCTATCTATCTGTCTATCCGTTGTATATATCTCTTAGAAAAATATAATTAAAATACTTTTTAATTAAAAGTGTGGAAAATATTTAAATCACTCATAATTCCACTGCTCAGAACTAACCAATATTTGTATCAATGCATTTATAATATATGTATACCATTCAGCATACATGTATATCATATATTATATCTATGTGTATATATTTAAAAAATACAATTAAAAATCTTACATCACTAATAATACTTTGAAAACATATTGGAATATAGGTAATATGCTCCTTTCTGGATACAGTAATTTATTTTACCATTATCTTCTTGTTGGTCATTTTAAGTATTCCAAATTTTTAACCATTATCATAGTTACATCATCATTATTTCTGTTGGAGGTAAGACAATTATTTCCTGCGGGCCCAGCATTTTTGTTTGCTCATTAGTTCGAGAGACTCTGCCCCTGCAGAGCTGAGACTCGTGGGCCACCTACTTTGGTTAGCCTGTCAGCCCCGTTCGTAGATATTTAAACCATCTGTCGGGCTGCGAGGCACTGCAGACTCCTTATTTCTCCTACTGGCAAGCTCCGGTTTGTGCAGAGAAGGGAGGCCAGCAGAGCGACACATTCTCAGTAAACCCATTCCCCTGTGTCTAGGCAAAGGAGGAAGAAGTAACAGAATGGTGCTGTGGGTGTTTACATTGTAATTCTCCTGGGAATTCAGTCTATTTTTAGAGTGTTAAATTTTTATTTGCTTTCTCTTCAGAACAAATTTCTTCAGGGGGGAGGAAATTTTACACAAATTAAATGAGTGTTAATCTTGTTATATCTCCATGATATCTAAAATAATTTTGCATATTGTGTTGAAATAAAATATCAAAATGTAGATGAATTCCTCAGTCTGACATCTAGCATCTTCTGTTAAGTCTATTCAAACCCCAAACTAAATTTCTTAATATTCTTGGAATATCCTTGCTCACCTCTAGGTATTTTTGTATATTATTCCCTCTGCCTATGATGTGTTCCTTCCTTCTCAATTGATAAATTTGTGAGTTACTGTAGATATGCAGGCAAAACTAGTTACACCTTCTTCTCTGCCATTAGAGCTCTTTATTTGTATTTTGAGTATTGTGGTCAAATATAATAAGTTTGATGGTCTTTCTGCCCTCCTGGTCTGGTTTCAGGCAGTAACTGTGTCCTACTAACATCTATATCTATATCTATATCATCTATATCTATATAATGTATATAGATATAATTACATGTACATATATACATATATACATTATATATATAATTAGAGGACACTATAAGAAAATATCACTCATAAAAAAATAAATTACTCATAATTCCACTACTCTGAACTCACCAATATTTTTATTAATGCTTTTATAATATATACATATCTTTCTGTATGTATGTATATTATATATTAGATGCTATGCTTATATATTAGTATATACTTTATATGTCTATCATGTCTATCTATCTACATATCTATAGATAGATACAGATACATATCCATATATGATGACAGATATATGTAAAGCATGGCACTCAGATGTATCTTTGGATTAATAGATAGATGAATGACAGCCACACTGAATATTGTCCCTAGCGATCCAGCATAGTATATGATTCTCCTCATGCTGTGTACACTGTAAAGTTGTATCTTAGCCTTAAACTGCAATTGTCTGCATGCCAAGAACCCTATTGCAGGTCTAGTCACACAGTTCAGTCCACATGCAATGATACTTCTATCAAATGTGGATTTCCTCCATCTCCCAACACAAACATTATTGGTGATAGGGATATATGTATGTCACAATTCCTAATTTCCTGTTAGTAACTGGCATTAGAATTCCTCTTTTTTTTTTGATTGTAAAAATGTTCTAACATAGAAATAATAATAGGTGTAAATTTGTAATCTCATTACTTAGGTTAGCAATTTTTGATATATTGCCAAATTTGCTTCGCTTTTTCTGAAATACTTTTACCCTTTCCCATGCATGAAAAAAAAAAGTTCAGCTCAGCACCAGTACTAAAAACAGAATGCTATAAATGAAATGATGTCATTTGTTTCCAAAGACTATTGATATACTGTAGCAATGCGAAAATAATAAAAGCGAGATACTTCGTGGGTAAGGTTAGGTCTGTAATCCACCAGTCATCTCAGGGTAAACACTGCAACTGAATCCGCTGCCCGCAAGTGTTCTCAGGGCAAATGGGAAGTGAGTGAAAATAAACAGTACATATCCAACTGTTTTGACTCTAAACATTTCCAAATGAATTTCTTTAAAAAGACGTTTTTCTATTATAATATTAGACCACAACAATATTAACAATAATGTCTCCAAATCATATTTAGTTTCCTTCAGGTATCCCCACAATGTATTTTACTGTTGGTTTGTTTGAACCAGGAGCTGATAAATGTCTACAATTACATTTAGTTTTATCTTGCCTTTATCAATCTAAAACAGTCTTCTCTTTTCTTAATTTTTTTTTAATTTTTGACACTGGTACCTTAAGGAAATCATATTAGTTGGCTCCTATGTTCTCAGTTTATATGGTTAAATGTTTAATTGGGGTCACTGTTTAGCATGGATATAAACCCAAGAGATTATAATATTGGTCAAATAGACTTCACCAACTATAAATGTCTAAAGTATGCCCCTTCTGCCGTGGTTGGCCCAGGAAAAAGAACTTAAAGTTTTCGAAGTACTTGCTATAGGAATCATGAGTTAGCATTATCTTAACTCTACAAAAAAACATTTTTTCTCTAGATTTTTAAATAGAAAACAGAATAAGTTTTTATTACTAAATAGCAACATTTATTTACTGATTGAACTAATTTGAGATATAGACCATTAACTTAAAGTTAATTTGTCAGAGAATGAAAAGTTTACTCAGAGTGATTGATGAGCCTTTCTGGAATATATGGGAGTTGTAAATGTAGGACTCCATGATTTCTTTCCAGGTGCAAAAACACTACACATAATTTTCACCCCAGTTCTTCTGACTGCCTATTCATTCCTAAACGCTACACTAGCCCCAATCCACCCCAAGGCTGGATGCCAGCAGTACAATGGGTATCAGAGATGAGGTTAGGCTCAGAAATGGGTAAGAATATGTGTTTTCCCCACTTCCCAGTAATTGTTTTTGTTTATTTAATTTTTCCTTACAAACAAAATAGAAACAGACTCATATGTACATAAAACAGATTGGCAGCTATTGAGGGGCAGGGGTTGGGGTTTGGGTGAAAATGGTGAAGGGATTAAGCAAAAACAAAGAAACAAACTCATAGACACAGAGAACAGTATAGGGATTGCCTGGAGGAAGGGGGAGGTGAAGGGAGGTAGAAGAGGGTAAAGTGGGTGATAGAAGGAGACTTGGAGTGGTAAACACACAGTGTAATAAACAGATGATGTAATATAGAATTTTATACCTGAAACCTATATAAGTGTATCAACCAATGTCACTCCCAATTAATTCAATTAAAAACAAATAAAATACAAAAATCTTTTTAACTTGAAACTTTAATAGTTTGCAGTTTGTGTAATGTTAAAAGGCCTACTTGTCAAAATTAGTCCTGCTAAACAGGACATGCCAAACATTCCTGTTTCTGAAATGGCCTACTGAATCACCAAGGCTGAGTCAAAATGCGTGTACCATTGATATGTGGCATGGGGTATGTTACAAAATTTCACCGTCAGTTTTCTGAAGTAAAATTATACTCCAATGACAGTTATCTCCGATGTTTATGGGGGTGATTAAATACCACAGTATTCACAGTAGGAGCTCAATAAATATTACCCTTTTTTTCTGTTCCACGGTTACCTCTTCCTGTGTATTGTACAGTCCAGATACAGTGCTTTTGACCTGTCCTAGTCAGGTGTGGAGACCCGTGTTAACTTCTGTCTCTGTTTTTGTGGGAATTAGTGTGGCATGAGTTAAATATATTGATATGTCGTAGGGATCTCTGGTTTGCCCAGCAAAGTCTTTGAAAGGTTTTGTACAGGAGTTCTGCGAAGTGCTGATTTGTTCTTGGTGTATTCTTCCCCATAAATGTTTATAACTATTTATGCCTCATTTGTTTATAAAATGGTCTTTGAAGAGATTTTGGTTTTAGCAATCCACAATCCAGGAACTATCCACTTTTGATAATCTAGATGACTCAGAAGGCAAGGGATAGTATGTTTTCTTTTTTCTAGTTGTCTTCTCCCACGTTACTTTAAGGTTAATACTCCACAACTCAGATGTAGGGTGTGTTCCACATATTAAGCAATATAGATTTTACCCCCAACACACAAAGCCCACCTTTTACTCACCATATTTCTAGAAGAATCAAAACCAGAGTTTTTCTGTGTCTTTAGACATTGAAATCTGGCTTCCTAATGTAAGTAAAATCAGAATTCAAATACTTGGAGATTTTGAAAAGTGTTTTTTTTTTGTGCCTAAATTTATCTTCTGTGGGTCTATACGGAGTTTCCAAAATAGCACAGCTGCTGAATCAAATGTAATAAATTGTTTTGGACATTTTATTAGCAATCATTCTCAGGATTTACTGTTAATATGACATGATCCCTGCCCAGGTTTCAGGGCTTGAAGTAAGATGATGGTGGCAGGTAAAATGAATTGAATATGTCAAAGAGGCTGAGAACCTTTTGAGAAATGATACATATTTTAGTGGAAATTGATTTTACTTTTAATTTCACTTCTTTTTAAGCCAGCAGGGAAATATTCATGTTTCTCAGCAAGAATAGTTCAATCAGGGTCAAAAATAAGCACAAACATTTTAGTAAATGAGCAGTAAAGCTGACGTTATTCTTTCTCTCTAATGGAAGCGAACAAAGGGTCAGCAGCAGGAAAGTTGCCCAAATAAAAGTTGTGCTGTTCATTGTATGTTTAACAATGTGGAATGATCTAGGTAGTCTTACTTGAAAAAATTATATCAGATGAGGTTTAAAAAGTGTGAATTCAAAGAAATCTGTCGTATTTTAGTGCATGTAAAATCTATAGAGATGCTTTTCCTTCTTAGTGACTTGTATTGAGAAATGACTTTGGAAAAAATGAAACTATTTGTTGAATAATGCAAAACATGTTTTCTATATATTTACATCTCTATTGAGAGTTGAAGTCTTTATCAGCTCTCATCTAAAGTATTAGAAGAGCCTACTAATTAGTCTCCTAGCACCTACTTCTCCCTTTGCAAATTTATCCTCCGCAATATTTGCAGTGTAGACCGTCCAACATGCAAATAGGAATATGTCACTCCCATTTTGAATGTTTTCTCTGAGTGTTTGTCATTTCTAGGAAGAAGTCTGTCCTTATAACAAGATCCTTTCACTTCATGGTTCAGATATTGCCTTCCCCCTTACCCTCATTATCCACCATGCTCTTCTTGGGTCAGTGGTATTTCTACAATAATCATGAGCTTATAAATTCAGTCCTACACCTACACCCATCCTGTTATCTCCAGCTCATGTTCCCCATCCCCTGTCCCCACTCCATTTTTTATGTTGATAAACTAACTCTGATCTCAGTTGTTACTTCTAATATTTTTCCATACCCACTCACTTGCACCACCAGCTTGGGTTTAACGTTCTGTTATAATCCCATAATACTCTGTGTAAAATTCTAAAATTCTAAAAGTGCTACATATACTATTCTTTTCTTCCCCTGAAAGTTCTATAAAGAATACTTTTATTGAGCACTTAGATTATTGTTTAGCATATGACTGGTTCTCAACGAATGCGTATTTCTTGGACAAAAATGATCTAAAGTTCTGTAAGAGGGGGTGTTTTATATTTAAGTGACTTCTTTGGGGAAATATGTATGTGCAACTAGGGAATAAGAAGGCATTCTTCAAAAAGTAGTCAACTTCCTCTGCTTCTTAAAGGTGAGAACTCAGGCTTAACAGATCTGCCTTCCTATGGTTTCTCACAATAGATATTCAGAATACAGGGAGGAAAAATGTCTCCAGCAACAAATGAAAGAGGATGGCTTCAATGACCCAGAGGCCACATGTAAAAAAGAAAAACAAAAAAAAAACCCAGTTCCTTCTTCCTTTCCCTTTGTTGGCCCCCACAAGAAATATTGGATGAACTATCTCTGCCCTTAGGTAGGGAGGATTTTTCCAAATGTTTTCCTGGAACAGCCATTGATGATTGTTGGCACACCGACATGATGTGATAATTCATCTCAACTGAAAATGTTCAGAAGTTCAGCTGAAACTAGCATTCCTAAGGGGTTATTTAGAATCTTGGGTTCATTCAGTGTAGAGAAAACACCATTACCTAATTTAGTTTGGTTGATAAGGACTCAAGTTATTCTGTTTATTGATCCCTTTCCCCTTAGTAAGGATTTGTTAGGAGGAGATGCTGGATGTCTGGACATTTAATGGGATTTTCTTCAAACAAGTGTTTTATTCAGCTCTTAGGAGAGTGAGAAGGGTGTTGAAAAAGAGAGCTGAGGGGAAAGGAGGGTTTGAGAAAGAGCTTAAAGGCAAACAGATTGGGTTTTGATTGTTTAGGATAGAATGACAGAAAGAATAATGGGTGCATCTCATTCTGTTTGGTTGGCAATTTATTGGAGAGTTAGATTGTCAGGCTGATTCTAGCTTTCAACTATAGAAACAGAGAAGAAAGTTGCCACGATTGGGGCTTAGATATCTGCCATGATTTAAGGCCTGGGATCTGAGTACCCCGGGAAAGTTCTACCAGAAATAGATGAAATGCTAACTCAATAGGAGGTTTTGACTCATTGCATTGAAAATAATTTCCCAAGCACTTTGTAAAATTACTTGGCACATTTTGGCTACACACTAAGGGGAAAGAATTGCTATTGGTCCAGATTTCTGGTTCACATAAGAGTCTGAATGTCCTATGGGAATAATTTTCCTCTTGGGCTGATAACCTTTGAAAGGGGGATCATGAATCATTAAGGCAACTATGAACCTAAAACCTTGGCTAACTAAATCCATATCGCAGAGAGGCCTTTAGTTTCTTTTTATAGCTAGTATCATCAAGGTACAGGGATCAAATATAAGTCAGGTTGCTGGTATTAGATGCCTCAGTCAGATTTCCAAAGAGCCTATCCATTGTTTAAAAGAAAACAGGCTAAAAAAGGTTTTATATGTACAGTAAATGCATACCGGTGCAAACATACATACATATGCAATTGTCTGCAGGGGCTATTGTTCTTTTTACATGTGTAGAATCCCAAACTCAGAATTGTTAAGAAATTATATTGCAGAATTAAGATTTAAATTGATGTATGTCTGTTTCAAAACTCATAGCCCTTCCACTGTGTATCGTTGGGGTTCCCAAATGTTGCTTGGCTGACTGTATCAGAATTACCTGGGAACTTCCTTACAAAACACAGCTGATTGAACACAATCCTCTGTCTTGGTCAAGATTCTAATTGAGTACATGTTAGATGAATGCCTATTGATATTTTTTAACCATATCCCAGGATATACGATGGATTTGCATCCAAGTTTGGGTACTCCAGTGTCTCATCACGTGATAAAGACAAGGGACATGGTATAGGGAGGGAGATGTGTAAAGTCATAATTCTATCACTACAATCCAGTTGGTTGACTCTGTGCTAAGCTAAATAGGGACTTTTTTTAATAGTCAGCAAAAGCCTCGACACCTAGGGCATCACTCCAAAAAAGGTGCCAACCCCATATCATTTGATTGTTCAAGAAGCACTGTAGTGAGCTTGAAAGAATACAGACTGTCATTAGAAACACTGAATCAAATCCTGACTCTGCTCTTACAAATTATTAAATTAAAAAAAAAAACTCACACAAGTTTCTCAGTCTCTATTAGCCTCATCTTTAAAAAGGGAATAACCCATTGTATTGATTTTCTAGGGCTGTCATAACAGAATACCACAGTCCAGGTGGTTAAATCAACATAATTAATTTTTTTCTTTTTTTTCTTTTTTACAAATCTGAAGTCTAGAAGTCCAAGATCAAAGAGTCAACATCATTGGTTTCTTCTGAAGCTTTTCTCCTTGGCTTTTGGGTGGCTCTTCTTCCAGTGTCTTCACATGGTCTTTCTCTGTGCATGTCTATGTCCTTATCTCTTTTTTATAAGATCACTGGTTATATTGGATTAGGTTCTATCCTATGACCTAATTTTAATTTAAATACCTCTCTAAAAACCCTATGTCCAAATATAGTCACATTCTGGAATATGGGGGTTAGAACTTCAAAATATAAAGTTTGGAGGGACACTTTTCAGACCCGAACACCCATACATCCATGTTCAACTTAATTAAAGTGGTTCTTATTTTTTTTAAAAAGAACTAATTAAATTGCACACATTAACATGACTTGTAAGCCAAAGGCATTATGCAGAAGTTAAATTTTATTTAAAAAGTAAAATTCTCTGTTGGGTTACTATATTATTTCAAATCACACAAGTAGAGCACAATTATCAAGTCAATGCTGTCTTTGCTTCACATTAAACTATTATCCTCTATTATCAAAACAGATTATATTTATGCTAGAACTAAGATTAGTTAGCAACCAAACATAGTGGAGCAGAGTGGACTAGCAGAAATAGGTAATTTGATGTGGTAGCCTAAATTAGAATATACATTCTAATATATAACATAATAGCCTAAATTAGAATACATATACACACACATATAAAATATATATATATAATGGTATGTCCAGAAAGTATCCATCCATGTACTATGAAATACAGAGTAATTTATTGAAGAAGACACAAGATATAAGAAACACTGTATATAGGATAATGACACTTCAGTCCTCTTCAAAGTAGGCACCTTGGGACCTTACAATTCTCCTAATCTGCATCAGCTGCCCCATCTCATTTTCCTGAATCTCACTGGTAGTCTGAAATCTCTTCCCTTTCAAAGGTAATTTTAGTTTTGGGAAAAGAAAGAAGTCTCAGGGTGCCAAATCTGGACTGTAGGGGGACTGAGTCACCTGGGTGACTTGATGCTTTGCCAAAAATCTCTGCACTAGCTGTGATACATGGGTGGGTGTGTTGTCGTGATTAAGCTGCCGGTCATCAGTTGCCCATAGCTGTGGCCTTCTGAATCATCTGAAGAGTTTCTGCAGAGGAATGTTCAAGCTTAACACAAAATGTGGTGCAGATTCATTGCTCTACTCACTCAGTCATTTTAAATGTGAAGGCCACACAGTACATATGCTCACTCAATGGTGTCTACCGCCCCCACTGACTAGTGCTGTGAGGTCATCATTGTTCACACGTGTGCATTCCAGTCCACTCTCCTGGGCTGCCAGGTTTCATCGATGTTGTAGAAACCGTTCTTGTTATATTAATAATTGTTGGACTTTTTCTGGACAGACCTCATGTTTGTGTGTGTATATGTATATACAAACAAGCACACATGTACAAGCTCATGCATGCATACAAATATCTTCATGTAATTTATCTCATATAGTTTACTAAGCAAATAAAGCACCCTGGCTGGTGTGGCTCAGTGGATTGAGTGCCTCCATGTGAGCTAAAGGGTCGCTAGTTTGATTCCCAGTCAGGGCACATGCCTGGGTTGCAGGCCAGGTCCCCAGTGGGATGCACGAGAGGCAATCACACATTGATGTTTCTCTCCTTCTCTCCTGCCCTTCCCCTATCTCTAAAAATAAATAAATAAAATCTTTTAAACATTTTATTAAAAAAATAAATAAGGAGACAAACATTTCCAGCAGTTATTTTAAATGCACAAATGTGAAACAGGCAGAAAAAAATAATAAAATATTTATTGAGTGCTTATTTTATACCAGATATTATAACGATTTAACACACATATGCAGTATCTCAATGAATCCTGTCCCAACTCTATGGGTACTATTTTTATACCAATTTTAAACTGAAAAAAAGAAGTCAGAGAAATTGTTTCCTGTCACACGATTAGTAAGTGGTAGAGCTTGAGTTCAAATTTAGTTTTGCCTGATTCCTGAGACTAATTTTTATCAACTCGATGTCGCATCCTACAGCTATATTGGAAGTTAAATCAGTCATTGTTCTATGTGAAATTAGCTCCAGTGTGCACGCTGGCTCTGCAGTAGCTAAGGTAATGAATGCAGTTGTGCGGTAGCAGGTTTTTCTCCATTTCTGCTCCAGAATGGAACATACAGGGCTGAAGTCTGTGATGAAAACTCAGAGTTGAGGCTCTGCTTTTTGGAACATGATTATAAAAAGAGCTTATCAAATTCTACTGGACATTTATCTGCTCTTCAGAACAGAAAATTATACACTTGTGGAACATAAATATGACATGTATGCACACACACCATGCCATTCTAGCTTTAAATAATATTGAAAAAATAGTATTAAAACTTTTTGAGGAGGCCAAGTTAGTCAATAGCAGCCATGTCCAAAGTTTTGAATTTAAACTCTTAATAAGTTTTCATGTGGGGATTTTATTTCACCAGGTAATTTTTTCTCATGTTGAGACGAGAGACACTAAAGGCAAGGAAAGGCAGCTTCATTTTGACTCGGACATATTATTCAGAGGATTTCTTAAAAACAAAGCCTAATTCATTGTTTTGAACAATTTCAAAAAAATAAAGCATTATTTCATCTGAATGTTCTATTGCATTTGATGATCAATCATAGCCTCGGGTGTATTCTTTCTGTTATACATACTTTTCTTGCTGCTCTCTTTTTAAACGATGTATTTCTAATTCAGCTTTTCTCTCTTTTTGGTTTTTTCCTTAAGAGTCTTAAACTAAATTTAATTCCAGTTAATAATAACTAAATGTTTGAGTGTCCACTCTGTGGCAGACAAGGAACAGGAGAATAGCATTCCACACATGGGCTTATCCACAGAGTGATAAGCCTCTCAGGGAACCCCATGGAATTTTAGTGTGTCAAGCTATATGAAAGTGCAAACTCTATTCTTTGAACTTCCTGATCACTGTTTAAAAAGGCATCTCCTGGAATAGAACTCCTATTTTTGAGGTGGATGTGCCTGTATGTAAGTTATAGAACTCCTTATGGGATTTCGAATAAGATTTCTTGATAAATTTTTGTTTCTGTGTTTCCCCTCATTACTAAGGCTAATGTTGAGTGATCACAGCTTGTTAATTAAAACTGTGTCAGTCAGAAGCTAGACAATCAATCTGGTTAACTGTGCAGCCAAAGGAAACTCTCTGTGTTGTTCTGGGGTTGGAGAGTGGAAAGAAAGTCAAACTAAATCTTGACATTAGAAAGTTATTTCTTGGAAAACACCAATCAAGAGATACCAAACAAAAAACAGTCAAGTTTATTTTCCTTCATTCACGATATCTTTTAACTGGGAATGGTTTTGGAGATGTTGAAGTATTTAAGCAAGGAAGCCATTAGACCCAGGTGGCTCTAATGCCTTGGTGGCCACACGAGCAAACCAAAACCTGAGCCAGAGCCAACTCCCATAAATGCACTTTTATCCGAGAAAAAGAAATTTAAGAACAACCAGTTACAATCCCCCAACTAGACTTTTTCAAATAAGGCAGCAGCTTAAACCATAATCAGTCAAATATTTTCCTTGCTTTGCCTCAGACTACTCAACAAAAGCCTTTACCCTAGCTTTCATCAGAAGAGCACTCCACCCACTTTTGGTTGGGTGATGCCTCGTACGAATCCATGTTTGCTCAGATAAACTCTTGAAAATTTTAATGTACCTTTCAGAGCACCTTTCAACAGAGAGAAGCACCTACTTGATTTAATCCATGCTACTATATGACAACCAGCAACCTAGGTCTTGAGTCCTAGGAAAGCAAATTCATTCAATGGAAGTTTTCACACACACACTCTCTCTCTCTCTCTCTCTCTCTCTCTCTCTAACTAGGCTGGATTTGAGGATTAGTTACATAGAGATTCAGAGGACATTTGGCACCAGCTTCCTTTAAGATGTGTTAAATGGTGGTATCTATCTATCTGAAAGTCTCGGACTGAATATTTTGCTTTCAAGAACTTTTTGATAGATATTTTGAAGAGAAATCTAACCAACATTAAAGAAATGAACTACCTGACCCTTAGAACCTCCACCACACCCTCTGGCTCTAAGAGTAAATATTATTGCTGCACTTGAAGGTGACCCAGGATTGAGGTTATGACCAGATGGAATGAGAAAACTGTCTACACCTGTTGTGGACACCACATGACCCAGATAAGGAGGGGGCCCATTTAAACGCGGACCCTCTGCAGCAGTGAGAGGTTTTTAAAGAGCCCAATTGACCCAAAGAAAAGGGAAATGATATGGGGCAGACAGCTAGGGAAACTGAGGGGGTCCTTTCTGTTTACTTTTGTCACCAGTGGGCTACCAAGGAGAGAAGTTAAATCGTGACAGACAGAACCCAGAGGGGTGAAAGTGAGTACCCCCTCCTCTGCCTGTGACAGACATCGAGATCCTAACCCCTGAAACCTGTAAATGTTACCTTCTGTGCAAAAGAGGTTTTGTAGGTGTAATCTTGACATAGGGAGACTGAGCTGTGGAAGAGAAGACCGACCATGTGCTGGAAGACCAGAGAAGCAGTCAGGGAAAACAGAGACACCTCATAGCTGGCTGCGAATATGTAAAAGGGGCCAGGAGCCAAGGAGTTTTAAAAATGCAGTTCTAAGGCTGGAAAAAGCAAGAAAATGGGTTCTCCCCTAGAGCCCACCCTCAAAGCAAGCAACACCACTGGCACCTTGGCTTTAGCTCAGTGAAACTGATTTCAGACTTCCGACTCTCCTGAATTGCAAGAGAATAAACTTGTTTTAAGTTACAAAGTTTGTAGAAATGTGTTATAGCAGCAACAGAAAACTGATACATTGCCTATGAAGAGGCTTAAGTAGGAGTCCCCCACCCCCTGCCTTTAGCGATGCTGAATGGTTTTGCAATACTAACTAATCCTGACTATATAGGTGGTCAAGGACTTCTGTCAGGTAACTGCAGAGAGGGAGACAGAGACAGACAGGGACAGAGAGAGATAGGGCGGGAGAGGTTTTCAGTGAATTTTAGTTCCTCTGATGTGCTGTCAAAATCAATCTGCGCTGAAGCTGTTTATATGCTTAGCATTCAGTTTGTTGTATTTTTCTTTCTCTTCCCTTAAATTTGTTTTTACTTTTTTTTACCTCCATAAGTCAAGAAAATATTCTTTTAGCTGTATATGAAGCACAAAGCTTTAGAAATCTATTGTTCCTTAGCAAAAATATTGGATTTGTGAGCAAAATACAGGATTCATTCCTGGTCTCTCACACACTTAGGATTTAAAGTGTGTGAGAGACCAGGAATGAACATGTGGTGAGATGTTGAGCTTGCAAGAAATGGGTTGCCTCCTGGCCCTTCCCCAGTGGGTTTGGCATTCCGATCTAAGTGAAGGATCCTGTTGTCCACGTGTTAGTCATTTTAAGTAAAAGTAAAGTTTTTTTTAAATTAAAAAATATTTTATTGATTATGCTTATTATAGTTTTCCCAACCTTTTCCCCTTCATCCCCCCTTCTCCCTGCCCCCCCAACCCTCTAGTGTTCCCCCCATTTAGTTCACATCCATGGGTTGTACATATAAGTTCTTCGAGTTCTCTGTTTCCCATACCATTTTTTAATCTCTCCGCGTCTTACTGTATGCCTACTAACCATGTTGCTTCTTCCCTGTACCTTTTCCCCACTTGATGCGGACTCTGGCCAGCCGGGTCCATGTGTTGTGGCTGCTATGAACAAATTCACACGGACTACAGAAGTCCTGTGGAGAAAAGGGACTGCATGGCCACTGTCTAAGCGAGAGATAGGGCGCCGACCCCTGCCTGGACAGGCTTTTATTGTTTTTCTGTGCACATTACATGGAGGATGGTCCTCATTTACTATGTACAGAGTGACTTTAGGTAATTACCTTTTACACATATCAAAGGAAAGGATGTTGCTAATCACTACAAAGAAAAGGATGTTTGCAAAAGCAGGAGGGAAAGTGGTTGAACTGGTTATACTCTATCCTTGAGAGGTTTAGCACACAGACTTTAGGAAGTTACTTTAAAGATATGCAGTAAACATCTGCTGCCTCAATTCAGGGTGAGCGAGGTTTAGCAAAAAGCAAGCCTCAAAGCAGCCGAGGTACAATGCAGGCCTGTTCCCCACAGGAAAACTGGTCTGTGGGCCTGGTACCTGTGTGCCAACTCACTCCTGCTGGTTTTCCGAATCAGGGGCTGGGCTACACTTGCCATTGCCATGAGGATTGGTTCTCCATACCCCCTATTCCTCCCTTCCCCCTCCCCACTGAAATCCCTCCACGTGATATCCATTTCTCTGATTCTGTTCCTGTTCTGGTTATTTGCCTAGTTTTTGTTTTTGTTGTTTTTCTGTTCTTTTAGGTTCATTTGTTGATAGTTGTGGGTTTGTTGTCATTTTACTGTTCATATTTTTGATCTTCTTTTTCTTAGATAAGTCCCTTTAACATTTCATATAATAATGGCTTGGTGATAAATAACTCCTTTAACTTGACCTTATCTGGGAAGCACTTTATCTGCCCTTCCATTCTAAATGATAGCTTTGCTGGATAGAGTAATTTTGGATGTAGGTCCTTGCCTTTCATGACTTCAAATACTCCTTTCTAGCCCCTTCTTGCCTGCAAGGTTTGTTTTGAGAAATCAGCTGATAGTCTAATGGGAACTCCTTTGTAGGTAAGTCTCTTCTTTCCTCTTGCTTCTTTTAGGATTCTCTCTTTATATTGAATCTTGGGTAACTTAATGATGATGTGTCTTGGTGTATTCCTCTTTGGGTCCAACTTCTTTGGGGCTCTCTGGGCTTCCTGGACTTCCTGGAAGTCTATTTCCTTTGCCAGATTGGGGAAGTTTTCCTTCATTATTTGTTCAAATAAGTTTTCAATTTCTTGGTCTTCCTCTTCTCCTTCTGGCACCCCTATAATTCAGATATTGGAATGTTTCAGGTTGTTCCAGAGGTTTGTAAGAGTCTCTTCATTTTTTTGAATTCTTGTTTCTTCATTTTGTTCTGGATGGATGTTTATTTTTTCCTTTTGTTCCAAATGATTGCTTTGAGTCCTGGTTTCCTTCCTGTCACTGTTGGTTCCCTGAACATTCTGCTTTATTTCACTTTGGGTATCCTTCCTTTGTTTTTCATTTTTCGACCAAGCTCATTCAGATCTGTGAGCAATTTGATTACCGGGGCTTTAAATTCTCCAACAGATAGGTTGTTGATCTCCTCCTCACTTAGCTCTCTTTCTGAGGCTCTACTCTGTTCTTTCATTTGGGCCATATTTCTTTGTCTTGGCACAGCTGATAGGTTGTAAGGGGGCGGGACCTTGGGTGTTCACCTTGGCAGGGCAACCCTCTTTGCTGCGCTGCCTGGGGGAGGGGCCAGAAAGGGAATAGTTCTGCTCACTGGCTCCTCTCTAGCACACTTTTCAATGGACTTGGACTCTCCTGTGAGACTGGGAGCTTCTCCTACCACTAGAACCCCAGCCATAGCCCACAGCCACCTCTGATTCCCCTTCAGTCAGCTCTTCCCTCTCAGCCCACCTTGGTTGGCAACCAACCCTGTCTCCAAGGTCCTCTGAGACACCTTGGTTTTTCTGTGTTGGCCCTCATGGTCCTCCGCCTTACCGGTCTGATTGTTCTGGTTGATTTTTTAATTCCTTTGTTGTTAGAGTTTCATGCAGTTTGATTTTCTGGAGCTTTTGGTTGTTTATTGATTTCAGATTGGTTGTTATCCTCCTTTTGGTTGTGCGAGGAAGTGAAGGGTCTCTACCTATGCCTCCATCTTGGCTGGAACCCCAAAGTAAAGTTTTCTTTTAGTTTAAAGTGCATCTTCTTGCTTTTGGAAGAAACTGGCATGCTGAAAAGTACAAAGAAAAGTTTACATATGTAGATGTATGTATACATCTTAACAGACTATTATTATGTATTTGAATGATTTTTCAATGAAAGATATTTTACATAATATTTTTTTCTGATGATAATTATAGTATCTCCCTCCAGGAATACATAATGGATATGAACTAGAACATACAAATTACATAATAATCAGTTGGCATTAAAATAAAATTATTCATATAGAACTGTATTCAAGAATCACTAGTTATATCATTATTACTAATGATACTTCAAATACGTTTATTCAGTAACTTTAGATACATACTCAAGAATTCAAGTAGAATTCAGACATAGAATGTAAATGACATTAACCATATATTGTAGCTACACCTTGTAATATACAATTTTTACTTATGAAATCATCAATAGGACTTGAAATCAATCTTTTTTTATAGTTTATACATAAACATAATTTGGATCATTGTGGAATTAGTCTTCTTTTTAGAAGACTAAAGAATCAGTACATGATAATCTGGATAGTGATTTAGAAGAAAATATTACACAAAATGCTCAAATTTAAGACACTAGTGTGCATGGGCAAATAATGTGAGGATCCCTACATTCTATTAATTGTGGTAATGGGCTTGGAATCAAGGCTGATGACAGAAGCTTATGTACTCACAGAAAAGAGGGTACGGAAAGTTACTATGTATTTTCTCTAGCACCTGCCAGATAGAAGGTTGATGGACTGGTTGTAGCTTGGATTTGACATATTTTTCTGCTGTAACATTAATGAAATGGGAACAGCAAGCAAGATGAAGCCAAGAAGCTTCTTTTCCAACTATGATCCAGTAACTCGGAGAAACACTCCTCTGTGGCAATGCCCCCACGTTGATGAAATGAATATCCTCTCACTCCTGGTAGATGTGATAATAGTCAAGTGGTCTTCCTGTCTTAAGCCCAGGGTTGTGTTTCCTGGAAAACTGCTTGGTAAAAACACTGTCCAAAATTTTAATGCAGACTCTTTTGGTTTATACTGAAGCCATTTATATCACGTAGTAGTATTGTAATTGATTTTTATTATCAACTTGTTGAATGTCGCCAATGCCTACCATTGCGGTAGTCCCCATGGAGGAGATCTTTTTAGGCAGCTTGTCATTAGGAGTAAATAAGATTTATGTATATGAAGTAGAAAATAATGATGCAAAACAAAAATGCCTCCATATGAGTTACGCTTACTTCTCTTCTCATGAACCATCCTCTAACCCCCTGTGCTTCAGCAACATGGGCCTTATTTGTTTTGTTTAAATCCCCTTTGCTTTTTCCACTTACAGGTTCTTTGTATGTGTTTTTTTTCTACGGTTGAATACTTTTCTCCACTCCTTGCCAGTTCATTTAATTAATACCTTCTGTTCGTTCAGTCTCAGTTTCAGTATCACTTGTTTAGTTAATTATTTCATGATCTCCCTGCCTGCTCATCTAGTTCATCTTAAAACTACGTAACTCTCTATTGTAGCTCATATTTCAATTTTCTGTTTGTGGGATTAAAAAATATATATACCTGTTTCTTTCACAAGATTATAAAGTCCATGAAAGTAGAGACTGACTGTAGTTCATTCCCATTTGATCGTAAGCCCCTTGTGAATTCCTGGCTAGTGGTAGATAAATCGCACAGATAGGTGGAATGACCCAAGCACAGCAGTGTTATGGGAATTCTGAAAGTGGAGGTCAGTACACACCATGCAAATGGGCCTTGAAGAGGTCCAAGAGGAATGAGAGGAGATGCCTAAATAAAGCAAGATTTTGTTTTTTCAGGCGTCAGAAAAGGCATCCTTGAGGAGATTCTCAAAGTGGTGAGGCAGCATGTGAAGTGCTGTTTAAACACACAGGCTTTGGAGTCAGAAAGCCTGAGTTCAAATTTTAGCTGAGCCTGTTACTGGCAAACCTCGGGCACTTTGTTTTCTTTCTCCAAGATTCGGCTTCTTTGCCTCTGAAGCAGATATAAGGATCTGCTCTATGAGTTGCTATAGAGCAATATTTTCCAAGTTTTAATCATTTGCATTCAATCTGTATGGTTTTTGAATATGTGTTTTTCTAGTATTCATTACATTTTTCTTTAATTTTGCCTTTTCTCTTCTTTTTTAAATTAGTCTCATTCTGAATTAGAATATCTATAAAATTATGGTTTCGCTCTGTTACAGTTTATAGTTCTATGGTTTTGCTCTGCTCTAGCTATAGTTTTTTATGATACATCTTAAACAAACATTTAGCTATTCGCAGTGTTCATAATGTGCCTGTGAACCACCCATAAAGATCTCGTGTGCCAACAGCAATATAGAAAAGGGACACCAGAAAAGGAGGCTAGAAAAGGAGACAATCCCGAGAAAATAGGCAAATCCAATCATTCTATCCTCCCAGAATCCAGTCTCCTATAAGACCTTGTCCTTCTCTGAGCATAGGTCAAAGGTGAAACTCTGAGACAAAAAAAAAAAAATAACCCCACAAATATTGGTTGCTTGACTTAAAGTATTTTCAAAGAAAATATCATACATCAGTTATAATTTTAAAAAAGGACCTGTTCATAATGCTCCGTTTCACAGTTAGCACGATCTTGCATTTCCTCCTTGGTCATTACCTACGACCATTCTCACCGCTCCTAGGTAACCAACCTGTAGGAAAGAATGAAGAACTTTATCGACATAAACATTTGATAGGTAGCCGTTTTGCTACTAATTTATATGGAGAAATTTAGCTCAGAAAGGTTAACATAACTTCCACTGATTTGTTAGTCTTGGGTGGATGACAACTAACTTAATGCTATTTCATGGTTCTTTTCTTTAATTGGCCTAAAGCCCAGTTCTTATAATGCACATATGTGGGGTGTGTGTGTGTGTGCGTGTGTGTGTGGGAAGAATTAGCGCTGTTGTCAAATGCCTTTCGGAAATTCTGGGTTGAACACAGTAAATGCATTTCGTTAATCAGGGCCTCTCCGAGATATTAATATGCTACCTCTTACCTACGTATGGAATCACTTTGGCAGAGCTTTTATTGTGTAGTGATTTGCAAAATACAATTAAGGAAAATGCTGACCTGATGACTTCTGTTTTTATCATCTAATATTTAAGTATGTTATTCTAGTAGTGTACCTCCCCCAAAAGAAGACAAGGAAACATTGGCATGCTTTTGAGTTTGCTTGGTGTAGATTGTGGAAAACCCGGCAGTAGCAAATTGGCTGTTGCGAACGCAGTATCGCAACAAGACGAGGATAGTTTTCTTCAATGATATTACATCACGTAGTTGAGAAATGCAAACTATCGTTAATTCAAGATGTCCAACATGTCCTCCTTCTGATCCTATCTCCAGAGGGTCCAGTTTGGAGGATGGAGGATTAAAGTCACACCAGAAGTCATACTGAAAGTTTATGATCTAAAACGTGGAAGGAGAATGTATGTAAACTTAAGATTTCAGAGCAGCTAGTCAGAGTCGCCTGCCTGCCCACCCATTATGCAGCCTATGCCCTACACAATGGTGTTTATCTAAAATGGCAAATGAGGCTTCCAGCTGAAGAGTCCTAGCTCTAGATTACAGTCAGTCTGGACTCTGGAGGAAGGCATGCTGTCTATAATTCCCTTGCCCCCGCCAAATCTCCTTTCTGTAATTTTTCACAAAGCCGCAGTATGAGCTACCAGTAGACATGAAATCAAGGGTTTGGAGCTAAGAGGGTAAACAATTTGAGATCACTTGTGATGGCTGCAACATCATTCATAGGGTTCAGCATGCTTTTGTGTGCTCTTTGATGCATGTTACGGGATGAGTGAGCTTCAGTGACTGGAAAAGGAGTGGTGTGCAATAGGGTATAACACCAGTTGCATCTACTACATAGTATGCGGGCTATTAGTTCTTTGGATACCTTTTCAGAAATAAAGCTCTATTTTGCAAAGTAACAGACTGAATGGTATAAATTGATAGTAAACCCTGAAAGTTTATTTGCATCATTTTAGTATATGGATGCCAGCTTGGTTTTTACATTATTCCTAGCTATTTAAATACCTAAATGTAAATAATGTAGGTCCTCCAACTTGATTTGTATTAATTAGGATACATTTTCAAGTTCTGCATTACAACAGTTGTTTTGTAAAAGTTTATTTTTTTTAATTTAAGAGGTTTGAAAATGTATTCTGAGATTTTTTTCAAAGCACGTGTCACTTACAGGTTGAAACATGAAATTACCAATATTTAACTATATTTATCCTAAAAAAAAGTCAATGTCATATGGCTCAACTTAATGGAAAGCATTTTAAAGGACCGTATGTGATATTTCTGTCTTCATGTAACACCATTCACCTGAATAAAAATCAACAACCATGCCTGGCTGGTGTGGCTCAATTGGTTGGGCATCATCCCACACACTGAAAGGTTGCAGGTTTGATTCCCAGTCAGGACACACCCTAGGTTGTAGGTTTGACCCCTTGTCAGAGTGCCTATGAAAGGCGATAAATAAATATTTCTCTCTCACATCAGTGTTTCTCTCTCTCTCTTTTTCCCTCCCTTCCCTTCTTGCCCTCCTTTCTCTAAAAACAATGAAAAAAAAATATCTTCAGGTGAGGCTAAAATAAATAAATAAAGGTCAACAACCACATTGCTTTGAAGAACACAAATATGTCATTAGTGTAAATGAGTCATGCCATATCTAACTACCTCAAGAATGTCCTTTGCATGTATATGTATATGTATGTGCATGTGTGTGTGTGTATAAAAACTTTGGAAGAATTAATAATATGAACAATGTCTTGATTCATTATTAACATATATTATGATTTCTTTTAGGATAAAATTTTTTAAATGTATCAGGTGGGAAATTCTGAAGTTTGTATCTTGCAAAGCAACCCAACTATACTCAGGTTTTTCAGTTTTGTTATACAGAGTACATTCCTGGGTATGTAATATAGACCCACATTTCTGCTCATAATAGCTCTGTGATAATAAATAAGGTCCATTTATTTTCTGTCTTCTTTTTTTTAAGATTGTATTTATTTTTAGAGAGAGGGGAAGGGAGGGAGAAAGAGAGGGAGAGAAGCATCAATGTGTGGTTGCCTCTCATGTGCCCCCAACTGGAGACCTGGCCCACAACCCAGGCATGTGCCCTGACTGGGAATCAAACTGGCAACACCTTGGTTTGCAGGCCAGGACTCAATCCACTGAGGTACACCAGCCGGGGCTGTCTTCTTCTTGTTCCCATATTGTAAGTCAGAAAGACAGGTGAACAACCTACTCCCCATCTCTGAATCCCCTTCCTCCTCTTCCTTTTTGGGTTTTTTTTTCCTCTCCTCTCTTTATCTCTGCATTATTTATGTTTCTTGAATAAGGTCAGACAACACAGAACAAATAGTAATGCTATGGCACTTACTCTGTCTGCTACCATACTTTGCACAGGAGTTTCTTCTAAGTGGGCATCTTTCTCCTGCCCCCTAATGAAAGGACATTGAAGCTAAAAGTAACAGCTTTAAAATTTCATATGCCCTTTCTGCATTCATGTCTAACCTGAAAAGAATGTAATAAATGGGAGTCAATAGGGAAAAAAAGGTTAAGCTTGCAGAGCTCTAAGGACTCAGAAGAGAGAAATTTACTGTTGTTCTTTTGAGAGTAACACTCTATCATTTTTTTTTCTTGTTCAGTTCATGTCATCTTAATCTTCAAAGTTCTGTGCTTTTCTTTGATGGAGTGAGTTGGTAGAGCAGTAACATATTAACTCTCTGGTAGATGGCATGGTTCAGAATATATATATAAAATATACATACATACATTATATGTATATGAGCACCTGTAACTGGCTTCCAGGAAGAAAGACCCACTTTCTATTTCAGTGTCTGAGATCTCTGATCACAGTGAATTGAATTTTGGCTATCTTTTATGGGATGAAGTTATTTTAAAAGTGCATTGTGATGGGAGAATAAAGGCATTTACCCAGAAGCAATAAGGGCAAATGATGTGCCTTCTCCAATCCCCGATGGGCTTTCTATGTCACTTCTGAAGAATCTCTCAGTAACTTAGGTAGGAAGTAGTAGGGAACACTCATAGCCTTGTAATTCAAGAGAGATGTCAGTTATAGTCTTGGTTCTGCCATTCGGGAAGCTACTCTAAAGGTTCATATAAAATGACGACGGTGTGTGTACATTGACAGACAGTGATGAACTGGATGACAGATGTCATGGCCCAGTCACCCTACAATTTAGTAAGCTATGCCTTACCCTTGGGCAAAGCTCTTTATTTCTTGTGGCTTCATTTTCTTCATCTGTAAACAATTGGAACCAGTGGTTTGAAAATATTATGCATGATAAACTTTTTTTAACTGCATATAAAATCTATATGAAACTCCTAATATGGAAAAAAAAAAAAGACCCCAAACAAACTGAGAGACATTTTCTGAAATGAGGCGAGGAAACCCCAACTCTCAGTATTCACCACTTCCTCTTCCTCTTCTAAAGCAGGATCTGCCTGGGGCAACTTCAGGCAGAACATTTCAATACCACCTTCTCAAAATCTTTATGTGACCCCTTGCATTTCCATAATCCTGTTAGCTCATTTGTTAAATAAGACAATCTACACTTCCTATACTAAGCACCTTTACAATAATCCATTGGCATGGATCAGTTTCATCCATGAAGAAAAATCTACAAAGCAGTGTGAGTACTTAGAAATTTTGTATTTTTAAAAAATAGACCCTTGAAATACAAAAATTTAACATTTGTAGACTTCCCTATTTTTGAAGCACTTGCTCAAGTGGCATTTGTACCACCAGGACTCAGGAATGCCATAGATGTACTGTGTGTGAGCCCGAGTGTGGCTTCCAGACACTCTGCTGATACAACTTGTAAAAACTAAAACTTTAAATCCCTCCTAAAATGGCCGTATTTATTAAATGGTTGGCTACTGTTCAGTAAGTAAACTGGAGGTGGCGTGTTGAGGTGGGAAGAATGAAACGGAAATAATCGGGATGCCAATGACCCTCTGCTACAACTCAAGCCTTTCCGTCCGTTTGCTCAGACAGGCCTGCAATGCCGTCTGTATGACAATAGTACGTGGAAGGTGAGCTGTAAGTGATCCTTCCTTGTAGGTACATAGGGCATCCTTTCCATGAATTATGGGCATGTATACTTTTCAAAGTCATTGATAGCAAACTTTTTTTTTTTAGTCTTCTGATGTTATCACTGGACCAATTCTGGGGGTAGGGGAGCTGGCCCTGCCCCAGGAAAGAATTCAAGAGTGAGCCAGAGTGAGAGCAATTAGGAAGCTTTATTCAGGTGGAGAAAAAGAGGCTGAGGTGCCTCTGTGAAAGAAGCGAAACAACACGTCCAAGTAGACACAAGCAACTCACCTGTAAATTGCACACATGGTCAGTCAGTTCTTGGAATTTTATGTGTTTCCAAAGGTGGGTTTTTTTCTGAACTTTGTGGTGCCAAATTCTGACTCTGCCTTCTGGTTGGGAGGGGTGTTTCTGTTCCTAATATGCTTCGTTCCCCTTGAGCTCCCTTTTACTTGTGGTGTCAGTTTTCATTATAATGAAAATATAATAAGCTTTGGGGACATTCTCGGGTCAATTTTTCCTCCATCACGGATTGATCTGGTGTTAGCCAGTCCTTGTTGTTGACTTCTAGGGCCACCATCGCCGGGATTTCCAGCCATACACTGTTTCCCTCTGATCGTGTGCGGATGTGGGGGCTGCGATAGAGAACCTTGCAGCTTACCAGCCGGTGAAGTCTGCTCCTACTTTCTCATTCTGCTTGTCCAGAGTTTTCCCTAATTTCTTTCTTTCCTCCCTCAAGGTGATAATTTTACAATTCTGGAGGCAAGGACAGAATCGTCTACATTTTGGATATCTGCACATGTGACGGCATGAATGTGTGCTAGTAGTTATGAATTCAGTATTCTATGTTGGGCAGCGGATGGTTAAGAACGTGGCATACACTTATTTGATTGTTATTCCATGTTGTCCTTTCTCAGATTCTTTAGTCAGGTTGCCTAGCCTTTACTTCAGTTGTCAAACAGTATAACCTGAAAAGTGTGTCGTATTCAGCCAAGTTTAGGATGCTATGTTAAACAAAGTTTAATAAGATTTTTTTACTGTAGAATGTTTCAGAGACTTTAAAAAATTACATTGTGAAATTCTAAGAGAGGTGTGTACTTACAGTGTTTTGCAAACTTTTTTTAATTTCAGAGTACCATTTTTCTTCTAGGATTTCTTATGGAATTAGTATTCTGATAAACATACTTAAACAACATATTGGCTTAATCATTTTCAAGGAAGATTCATTTTAGAACATCACCATTTCCTCATTTATCTCAATCTAACTTCACTGAGTAGAAACAGAAAATGGAATCAGGCAGAGGTCTGTTTTGCCATTTTTCTGCTGGAGGAACAAAAGATAGGAGGGATCATCCTAGCAGAAATTCACAGTGAAAAACTTCTTTCCATGTTTGTTTGATCATCTTTTCTTGGTGGAGGTTTGGGCTCTACGCAGGGCTTCTCATTGCAGTTGTAAATCGACTAGACTTAATTTTTCATTGGAAGGGTGAGTAGTCTCTGTTTTAAGGAACACCAACTCCTACCCACATTAAATATCAATGTCAAACTGCAATTCTCTGTAATGTGCTTTGCTTTGGTGATTGCCCAGACTGGGAAGAAGAAATGCCCTTTGGGGCCTGGTGTAGAATATAATTTTCTTGACAATTTTGGTGGTAAATATGGTAATAAATTACAAGGTGTAATGAATGTGGGTGAAAATACCCAGAATCCTATCCTCCTTCTACCCCATGTTTCTCAGAACACTAAGTTTGTCACCTCTACAAATTCCCTAAGAAAATGGGTATGGACTATGTCCATCACAGTGACTGTAAGCTTGGCAAGATTTCTTCTTCATTAAATGTTTTTATTTAAATATTTTTTCCTTTTTATTCAATTTATTGGGTTGACAATGGTTAACAAATTGTACAGATTTCAGGTGCACAATTCCACACCATATTATCTGTACGCAGTATCGTGAGTTCGCCGCCCCAAGTGAAGTCTCCTTCCATCACCATTTATCCCGTCTGTACTCTCTTGCACCTCCCCCTACCCCGAGGGTTCATGTTACAGATGCCTTTTGGAAATACTGAGCTATGCTAGAATCCATCAAGCACCTCTTTTTACTTTATAATCTGGAGTTCAGAATCCTCTGTGGTTTTGCTTCTCTCATTTCTAGCGCAGAGATTCTGAATGAGGTCAGAGATTCTGAATGAGGTCATATATTGTGTAGCGACTCCTAAGCAGTTGTATCTCATTTGATTCTTAAAGCATCATTCTATCTTCTGTATGGAAAACGGACTATGGGAAAGCCAAAGGGAAACCAGGAGACCAGGTAAACGGTAACTGCAGTAACCTGCCTAGTAACGATGGTAGTTTTAATTGGACCTCACCAAACTGTGGTCAGCATAATGCCATAATGGCATTTCTATTTTATTAATTTCTGTATATTCAGCACCCAGAATATAATAGAGACTAGAACACAAGGAGATGATTTTTAATCTTTTTTTAAATATGGTAAAAGATGCATATAGACCAAGATAATTATTCTCTATCCTTACTATGTATCTTTTTCCCTTTTCATCTGCCCGAGTCAGAGTTTGTGCCACACACTGTCTTAAGCCAAAGGATATCACAATAAATAAAACAGGCAGAAAAAAGGAAGAGATAGAACACAATACAACTGTCAGTTCAGTCCTCTTTCCATGAAAACATAGCTCCTTTTATTAGCATCTTCACCATAACTGTTGCCCAACAGTCTCTGTTTTGTTGGAGAAATTCTATTTCTGGCTAAAGAGGAAGACTTAAACCATCTGAGGTTAATAATCATTAGTGATTCTTAGTTTAAGTTTCCGTACATTTTTAATGTAACATTTGTCAGAAGCAGCAGTTCATTGTGTTTAAATTACCCCTCCAACTCCACTTGCTCTTGATTGTGAACTTGATTTTAATACACAACTGAACGCATTTCAATAACCTCATATTCATTTTGGATTAAATAGCCACGATTTACTGAACACTTTTTATTCAGTGTTGTTTAAGGTAGAAACACAGAAGTTTAAAGCATGCTTCTAGCATTTAACTGAGGAGAGGAAAATAAAATTCTGAGAAAATTGTGTTCATATTTGTGCTACAGACTTCCTTGAATACAGCCACTGGTCAATATGCTTATTTTTGTATTATTTTTCTGTTTTGGTCAAAAAATATCAATGGAACAATATAGGAGTTGAGAAGAAAGGAAACTCACTAATGGGGTGGGGGTGTGAATTGGTCCTGGAGGACTCATTGGGATTTGGAAGGGCTGAAAATACATAGTGGTACCCTCTAGGCCCGGGGGAAAGAAGCAAGCTAAGGCTGTTGGGGGATGTGGGAGAGGATGCTAAAATGAATTATGAGATTATTAAAGCTAGAACCAAAGGCATTTGTTACACATCAGAAGAACATGTTTTGTTTGCTCAGTTAATGGAAATCTTTAGAATCAGAGGAATATCTGTGAAATGTGCTAGAAATTTAAAAGTCACTTATGTGCTCTAACTGACGGAAAGATATACATTATGTTTCAGTAAGATTGAAAGTGACCATGATTCTCTAATTGGAATGAAGTCCAAGCATCTCAAAACTTATTATCTAATTGGTTTTTGGATAATAGTTGACTCTTATTTCTCTTAGATACAATATTGTAAATATTTCCTGGAACATTAGTTCACACTATAAAATACCACAATCAACAAAAATGAATATGCAATTTTATTAATCTATTATGTAAGTAAAAAATAAGACAGTATTCAAGCATCATTGTAAATATTTCCTTTGGAAGGGTTTATTTACTTATTTAGGCTGGACTAGCAAAGCTTTTAAAACATAAGAGTAAGCACATTTGCTGAAGACTCTATTTTCCTGAGTAACTTATCTATAGGAAATAAAGGTGTTCATTACTGTAAGTATATTTGAATTGTATTCAAAATTAATCTCATTTTTCTTGAGAATTTTTTATTCCAGCATGTATGTATGGCCCAGAAAATATTGGAACAGTAAATTTTGCTGAAGGATAGTTTTCAATGTCTTATTTTTTTTCTCTTTAATTATCCCATGAACTTCCATTCCAGTAAAATCAGTTGAAGTACAACTCCCCCCTCAGCTATCAGGTAATTTGATGCAGAGATGTTTGCAGTTAGTAGGCACATGTACCTGCCTGTGGTTCATCAGTGGTGTCAGGGGTTGAATTGTGGATCCCAAATGATAAGCCCAAGTCCTAACCTCTGGTATTTGTGATTGTGACCTTATTAGAAAAGGGTCTTTACATAGATAATTAAGTGAAGGATTTTGTGATGAGATCATCCTGGATTAACAGGGTGGGCCCTCAATACATTGGTCAATGTCAGGAGAAATGGAGAAATACATAGAGAAATGGGCCATGTATACACACACAGAGAGATTAGAGTTACTCCGCTGTACATCAGGGAATGCCTGGAGCCACCAGAAGCTGGGAGAATCGAGGAAGGGTCCTCTCCTACTAGCTTCAGAGGAACTACACCCTGCTGACGCTTGATTTGGACTTCTGCTCTCCAGGACTACGAGAGAAGTTTATTTTATTTTCAGCTACTAAATCTATGGTAATTTGTTATGGCAGCCTAGGAAACTAATACAAATGGAAAGAGACTTCTTATTTATAGTGAAATAAACTGCAAATAAGTTTTAGAGCCAAGCTTTTAAGTGGAAGTCATTTGTAATTAGTCCCAGGAAGAGACTAGAAAGCCTTTGTGTAGGGTGCAGAGTCCAGAATCTAGGAAGAACACCTTTAAATACTGTGTCTAAATTTGGCATGTTTAGTGCTTCCACATGGCTAATGACCCAATAGCGTAATAGACCTCATCTGAACTAAAATACTCTATGAAAATAGTAACAATGTATAGACATGAAATAAAACCTATTAATATTTAAAGTAGTATTGTCAATGATATAGCCCAGGGTCAGTAATAAGAGGTAGCCATGCTGGTATTAATAAGTCGTCATAATGGTGGTTTTGAAGTGGTTGTGGAAGCAGTGATAATGGGTATTATTCACTGAAATTCAGTAGTTATTTAATCTTACTAGTTTCAATTTTATGCTCTAAGATGTAAAGGAGAGATGCAAAACTTCAATGTCTAGTCTATTTAAAATCTTGGGAATGTGACTCTTGGGAAAACCAGGCATTGGTGTACATAAAAAAGTCAGATCGAGATAACTTTCAGCCTAACATACTAAAAATATAATACCCAATCATTTCTGAACCATCAACAACCAGGCTATCAATGTGTCTTTTATTCTGGGAAATTTCAAATCAAAACTTGAATCATATGGTCAAAGCCACAGACAGTGGGGCTATAATTTTCTGAAAATCATCTATGATAAGAAAAAAAGATTATGGACAGAACCTTCATCTGAGGTGTTTTATCTAGAAAATGTGTAGCAAAGGAAATTCCTATGGAGTATATTATATTTTTCCACTGGAACAATATTGCAGTTGAGACTCGTATTCTAGCAAGTGGAGTGAAATATAACAGGTATGTCCAGTGTTTGCCGTATGAAGTTATAAGGATTTGAATGTGCGATTTTGAGAAGTAGGATATTTTCATCCTTGTTCCTTCATCTGATTCCTTGAAGTTGAAATGTTTTATCTCCCTTTTTATTTTGACTTCTCTTCACCTCTCACCATATATATAAAGGGCAGCCAATGAGTAAACTATATCAGAAAAATGGAAATAGTTGATTTCTATGTGGGAGAGAAAAATTCTAGTCACGGTACTTGCTTCCGTAATGGTTCAGGTTCACACCATGAAGATAAAGGGCTTTGTTGCGGGTGGTGGTGTTTTAAACACAGCATGAAAAGTCTCTTTACGTTTATCTTTATCTATGGATTTCCTTTTATCTACAGTTCTTAGTAGCACATAGTTTGTAGTAAAGATGGCAGTGATGGTAATGGCGGTGATAATAGTTGTGAAATAATAATAAAAGTGAAATGAAGGTACTCCAGTTCTTGGGGTAAGCAGGAAATTCTGTGAGGTGGATGTTATTGTTATCCCTGTGTTACAAATGGAGCTGCTTGCTCAAGGTCCTATAACTAGCCAATGTTGGATCTGAGGATAGAAACTTAATTTTATTATTTAAAAGTCTAACTCACAAGAGTTCAGAAATAGTCATATATGTAAAACATATACAGATATTAATTTTAATGATTATAGATCTAAACAAGAAGTTAAACCACAAAACTTCTAGAAGACAACAAAGGAGGTAATCTGTATAAACTATCAGAAAGGCCAAGTTTTTATAGTCAGGATATAAAAAGCATAATCAAAAAAGAAAAAAATTGATGTTTGACTTTACCAAAATTAAAATTTCCTGCTTATCAAAATGCAGCATTAAGAAAATAAATAGGCAAGTCACAGATTAGAAAAAAAATTTTTAATACACATTTCTATAACAGATTATATCCAGAATATATTTTTAAAAATTATATGTAAGTCAACAATTAAAAAATACAACAAAATTTTAAAAATAACTAGATAACACTTGAATAAACATTTCCTGAAATATGATATACAGATAGTCATTAAGCTCATGAAAATATGTTCTGCATCATTAGTCATTAGAGAAATACCAATTAAAAACACAATGAAATATGACATGCTCATAATAAGAGGTAAAAATAAAAAATAAAACCAAACAAGCAATAAACACTGGCCATGTCAAATTCTGGCAAGAATGAAGAAAACGTGCAATGCTCATAAATCGCAAGTGGAAATGAAAACAATATATACCAACTTTGGTGGCCATTTGGCAACATCTTATACAGATAATCACACATCTAGCCCAGCAGTTCTCAAAGTGTGATCTGAAGACCCTGAGTACCTATTATGATATTATTATGTGAAGTCCAATGTCAGGCAAAACTAATCTATGATGATAGAAATCAGAGAGTGGTGGCCTCTGTATTAGGGGAGATTTGGTTGCCAAGGGATAAGAGGTGACTTTCTGGCATTTATCTAAAACAAAAGGGCTATTAAAACAGTTATATATTATGGGCTTTTGTCAATTCTACATGTGTTGTTTTTTTGTAAGGTAGATAACTAAGAACTGATGCTATATTTTTAACCGTAGGATAATTTTAGGAAAAGTGCTTAATAATGAAAATATCTTTAATTCAGGCTAATGGAATGAAAGCAAGCATGATCCTTGACCTCAAGGAATTTACATTATTCTGGAAAAAAATAGCGATCATTAAAGAACTATTTTGGAGAAAGGATTATGAAGAAAAAGATACAGGTCCTGGGAGAGTGCAGAACCTTACCCAGAAGATGGACATAGAAAAGATGTCCTTCTATCCTTCATAACTCAGATGAGTCTCCAATGACCAGATCTCATCCATGCTGTGGTTGAGAGCCAGCCGGTCTCTCATTTTTTGAACTATTTTTCACATTCCAAACTATTTACCACATATTTGATTTATTATTTTTCCAAAGAGCTATGTCATTGAAAGTTCACCAAAGAAAGCTGTCAGTATTTGTGCTAATTCTTTAGTAACACCTTCACCTAACACACTACTATCAGTTTCACACCAGCCTGCCCTTGATTTCTGCAAGACAACATAGCACCTACACACGTAGGTAAAGCTGCGCTGTTCCTCTTTTACAAATGGTTTGCCCGTCTTCCTTGCCTTTTGTTTCTTCTTCCTGAATGCTCTTGCTGAGACATCCAGGTGAAAACTGAGTAATTAATGGGGAGGTAGACACAATCACAGCTCCAGAGTTAGTGGCTTGCTTTTGTTTTTTCTGGATTCCCCTACCATAAATGAGTAAGTGCACCAAATGCAAATTCACAGAAATCCCAGAACTGAAATAAGTGGTAGATTCTGTCTAATAATATTAGGTAGCATGGATTGAATGTATACTATATGTGTACAAATTACAAACCTTAAAAATGTCTATAAAGGTTCTCATTTAATCCCCAGAACAATGCTATCAACTATGTGGTTACTATCATCTTTACTTTCTAAAGGAGGAAACTGAGACTTGTGGGCTGGTAGTAACTTCTCCTAGGCCTCATTTCTAATAAGCAGTGGAGTGAGATTTGGTCCTGAGTCTCTGAGTTTGTTTGGATAAAGGCTCTGAGGACATAAAATATTATAGCCACTGCTTCCTTGTCTAACTTAATCTGTCTCTTACAAATTGACTAGTTGAATCAAGAGGTTTAAAAATTAAGTTTCCTGACAAGATCACTGCAGACTTAAAATTAGTACCCAAATCTGATTTTCAGTTGAGATCGTCTTAATTGTGACTAAGGTCTTCTTAGAGGTTTAGATTGGGTCTTATCCCCATATATTCTCTTGTGAATCATTTTCCCAATTTCTGCAAAAATGCTACAGAAAGGACAACTGAATATATAGGATTTAGTTTGTGAATTTCTTTTATCTCATTATTTAATCAAGAATAGGGCTATTCATAAATGATAGGTGGAAAATAGACAGGGGGAGGGTAAGAATAGTGTAGGAAATGTAGAAGCCAAAGAATTTATAAGTATGACCCCTGGACATGAACTATAGGGGGGAAATGTGGGGGGGGGTGGGCAGGATGGAGTTGAGTGAAGGGGCGGAAATGGGACAACTGTAATAGCATAATCAATAAATATATTAAAAAAAGAATAGGGCTATTTATTTTGCTTAGCATAATGCTCTCGAGGTCCATCTATTCTGTTGAGAACAGTAGGAGGTCCTTCTTTCTCTCTGTTGTGTAGTATTCCATTGCGTACCATAGTTTTTTGATCCATTCATTTACTGATGGGCACTTAGGTTGCTTCCAACACTTAGCTCTTATGCTAAGTGAAGTAAGCCTGGAAGTGAAAGACAAATACCATACGATCTCACCTATAAGTGGAACCTAATCAACAAAACAAATAAGCAAAGAAAATATAACCAGAGACATTGAAATGAAGAACAAACTGACAGTAACCAGTGGGGAGGGGGGAAAGGGATTATGGGGGAAAAAAGAGGAAGGGTCATCAAGGAACAGGTATAAAGGACGCATGGACAAAGCCAAAGGCTGGTAAGATTGAGGGTGGGAGGTGGGGATGGGTGCAGCGGGGGAGAGTGGTAGGGGGAAAATGGAGACAACCATACTTAAAAAACAATAAAAAAATGAATACAGAAAAAAGAATAGGGCTATTTATATAGAATCTTTATAAAAGCAAACATGTAGAAAAGTCAGAATCCCTATTTTGTCTCTAATATTTTCTGTGTACTGTTGAAAAAACCAGTCAATTCTTTTGTCCTCAGTTTTTTCTTTCTGTAAAAATGAGCAAAATCCACTTTTTGAGGTATTACGGGAATAAAGTAGGAACATGTAGCCCATTGTACGAGTTACTTACATTTAAATAATCTTTCCCTTCTAAACTTTTTCTTTCTACTTAACACATATTTAGGGAATGTCTCATATGGTTCTGGAGCCATTCTCATAAATATTTAGTCTTCCATCAGACCTTTTTTTAAAACCTAAGTTTCAGGTCTTTTCTCAGTTAAAAGCCATTTGTTTGAACTTCACTGAGATCGGAGACCAGCAGGTTACCTTTTTTGTAATATTACTCAATAAATAGGAAGTGTGCTGCATTGTCCGACATCTTCGGATGCTGTCTACAAAACTATGAGTTATGTATCTTGTGCTCAGCCTGTCTGCAGGGAAGAGAGTTGAACTCTGGTGAAAGCACTTACGTGGACACCACTCCAGGTGCAAAGCGCACTTGCGTAGCTCAAACTGTTAGGCACATGTGTTGTTAAAAAATAAACTTGCATGTGATTGTTTCATTTCGAATAGTGGAAGGATAGAGAGAGTGCTTTAACAGAAGTTTGGGTCGTGACAGCATTTTCCTGTCTCAACCTCTAATGTCTTTGATATTAAACGAAGCAAAAGGAGCGGAAGAGAGAAATGTGGTTGGACAGAGGAAACTGCTTTTCACTGTTTAGTTTCTAGCTTCTAAATGATTCTGGTGCATTGATGCAAAATACTGTAAAACAATCTTTACATTTCATTTGGCCTCTTTGCTGTTATGGACATGACATGGATGTCTTCAGGGAAAGTACCTATCTCTAAGGAAAGGGATTTATTAAACAATGATCTCTGCTCTCTTGTGAATTTTCCTAATCTCGTGATTTATTTCACAACATGGCTATTTCTTATGTAGAACCTTGGTAAAAGACTAATAAAATTCCAGTAACAGTTTGTGTTCTGCCTCTAATATTTTATCTGTTAAGATTAAGCAAGATAATTGAAGTAGAGACCAATGAAGTGATTCTGATTCTTTTCCCTTAATAACTTTGTGAATCAAATATTTACATAAAGTATCTAGATGCATTACCATTTTAAAACATTATGCTTCATTTCAAACATGCTAGTCTATTAGAATTTTGATAAGCCAACAGAATTTTTTCAACCTTTGCTATGTGTTACACAGTCCTTTAAGGGTTTTATTTATTTGTAGGTTATACGAATTTATTCTAAGTAATCAGCTTTGCAAGAAATACTGCTTTCTCAATTTTACAGATAGAGAGTCTAAATATTCTAATATTAAGCAATGTGCCTGAGGTCATTAGCTAGTTTATAGGAGAGTTGGAATTCAAATCAAGAGCCACCTCACTCCATACATTTTACATGTTTGCTTTTCCTACTTTGTGCTCAGTACAATGCCAAGCACTTAGATGGTGCTCAGTTAAGTTTGATTTGCCCTTAAGTCTTAATTGTAATATTGTATGAGTCTTGCTTCTATTATTACATTCTTCCTTTCACACAACATATACCTCCATTCTCCCCCCTTTTTGTATCTTAATTTCCTTTCTTCATCATATATCTCTGCACCTCTGTATATCATATGGCTATGGAATTGGATTATTTCAAAGGTTAGACAAAATGATATTTGTTAAAGGCCTATCGAAATAAAGGTTATGGTCGATAAATACTATAAACCACCTTCTTCTTCTCTTTCTCCTCCTTCTCCTTCCCCAACCCCTCTCCCTCTTCCTCCCCCTCCTCCTCACATCCACCTCTTCCCCCCCCTCCTCCTCCTCTTCCTTGTGTGGCTCTGAATACCTGACTCAACTATGGCAATGCCACAGGAAAGGAGACAGAAAATGAGTAATTCCCGCCCCCCCTTAAATATATAGGACACTCACATTTCTTTCCACTGTGGATGGACTCTTTGTATCTGTTTTCTGTACAACAAGGAGAGTGAATAAAAACTGAAAGATTTAGAACCAGTGCAGAAATTCCCAAACAATGCCAAACACACTTGCTGGTTGATTCATTGGCAAAAATAACATTTATTCTACTATGCTTAGCATTTGGTGATAGCTCCTGGCCCCACCAGGGGTAGATATTTTTTTTATTCACTGGAAATGCTTGAGGAGACTGAGCTTGGGGGGAAAGATTTTGCATGTAAACTCATTTGAGACTGTTTATGCACCATTGAAAGCCTGTGCAAGAAATAATATTTTTATTTTGTTAAATTGATTACATATTTTGATTACATTAGAAGACCACATTTATTCACAAGAAAGAAAGCTACAATGTACAAATGAAGAATCTTTGACAATAATTTTTAAATTATAATAACCAAGGGCTGGAATAAGCTTAAGAGCCCATCAGTCAATGAGTGGATCAAAAAACTGAGATACATTTACACAATGGAATACTACACAGCAGAAAGAAGGAAATCCTATCCTTCACGACAGCATGGATGGAACTGGAGAGAATTATGGTAAGTGAAATAAACCAGGTGGTGAAAGACAAATACCATAGGATCTCACCTGTAAGTGGAACCTAATCAATAAAACAAACAAGTGAGCAAAATAGAAACAGAGACGTGGAAATAAAGAGCAAATTGATAGTAACCAGTGGGGAGAGAGAGGGGGAAAGAAGGGTAAGGGTCATCAGCAAACATGTATAAAGAGCCCATGGACAAAGACAATGAGGTGGGGGAGGATAGAATGTAGGAAGTGGGGCTGGGTAGGGCAGGGGACAGGGGAGAGTAATGGGGAGCAGGAATGGGGGCAACTGTAATTGAACAACAACAACAAAAAGATGAATTTCTCTCCTTTTTATTAATTTGGAGTTTTTGCTTCAGGTTTCCTTCAGGAAAGGCTATACATCTAGACTGAGAAGTCCTCTTGCACAAGGCATGAAGGGCTCAGTTACAAAGCCTGTGGAATGCCAGACAGGGGGATATAGCCACCAGGTATAAGAAGTAGCCTACATTCACTCCATAAAGAAATGGATGTAAGTTTCTTCCTGGTATGCCTGGCCATTGATTTCTACAGTCGGAGTGTCCACAGTGAGCGAGGCACTGCGTGGAAGTGCAAATACGAATGCCATACTCCCTCTCCTCCAGGGCTCCTGGTTCAGTCCGTGACACGCACTCGTGCAACAGTGCATAACATGCACTACCGAAAAGAAGTTCAGAGAAGAGAAGTTCAAAAGGAAAAGAGAGGAGAAAGGTTACAATGCACAAAGGGGAAGGTTCACTCCCTAGTATAGTGCTTCATTTGTTAAATAATGAAAACCTTATCTAAGACCTATTATGAATCAAAGGCTGTCATAAACACAGGTTCTGGGGAATGAAATGGGGAACACACAATAGGTACCCAATGTGTACTTGTTGGATACGTGAGTTAACACATAAACAAGTAAGTACAGAATCCCTGCTTTTCGTGAATGTTGCATCTTTGGAGGAATCGTGCAACAAATAAGGATATTTTCACAAAATAATTTCAGGCAGAGATAAGTGTTATGATGAAACATAAAGCTCGGTAAGAAATTAGAGAATGAAGATGGAGGGTATTATTTTAATATCTTGACATGATTCATGAAGTCTTAAGCTTTCAACCCGGACTTAAAAGTTAGGTAAAATTTTGGCAGATAGAAAGGCCAGTCACATTTCTCTCTGAATTCTACTTATGTAACCTCTACACTTCTACTGCTCTGGGATTTTTTAGTTTATTGATCTACGTTTACCCATGAGAGGGAGTCAATTAGGGTAGAGAGCGTGTCTTATTTATCTTTACATTCCAGGCACTATGCTGAACAGGTATGAGGTTCTAATAAACGTGTGTAGAATCAATCCGTTCATATGTAAGTAATGGGATAAAATAAACAGAAATGCTGAGATGGCCGAGGATGAACTTGGGGATTTTGAATAGAATGACATGATTGGATTTTATAGGTATTTGGAGTATTGAATATAGTGTTGTTTTGGTCCATCAGAAGACTGATGGCCTAACAGTGAGGCTGAAGTGTTTGGATTTGAATGGGAAATCATTGCTTAATATGTTTGAAGAAAGAAACTTTTAGTTTTATAGTTACATTCAGTGAGTATGAGAGCATCTACCACCTGTTAGGCACTGACAAATCAAGTGCTGAGCCAGTCACGTAGTCATCAGCATTATAGAATTTGCCAATCGCTTGACTATGGAGAGTAAAAGAGAAGCAAAGGTCTAAAATAGCTCAGACTTTCCAGGTGGAAGAATGGGAAGAATGATAAAGCCTTAACTGGGATAGAGAACCACGCAGAAGCCAATGGCTGTTGGGAGGCTGTCATGAAACCTCCCTGACACTAGTAGTTCTTTGCATAGTAGTTTGAAAACTCTACGCAAAGCCCACAGACTATACACATTGCAACACAGAGACATTTGCTCTGTGCTAACAGAGTGGGTTAAAACACTGGGAGTTTGAAGCACTTGTCAGGATTTCTACAGGCTTCCTTTTAATTCTTATCACACCACCCTCTATATGGTAACTTCCTGGTCCCACCTCTAAGCTCTGTGTCTTCACTTTTTAGATAATTTGTTAATAAAATCCCCCAAAGAGTAAATTTCAGATGAGGAGAGAGGGGTGATTAAATGTGAAGTGCTCTAGAAAACAGCCCTCTGAAACAATTAGAGTTGGAATGTAAAAATGGGGGTGTCCAATTAATAATGAACTTCATTTTTCAGAGATTTTTTTCCCTCTCGCTTTCTGTAATAGATTGACAAATGAAGCCAACATGCCTAATTAGCATTTGCAACCAACTGCATGATGCCAACCAAAGAAAAACAGATTAATGTCGATCTGTACCAACAAATTAGACTGCGGCATACAATGGGTAAATAGCTGCCTTTTATTTCTCATGTAGTGAAGGGAGGCTTTAATTAGTCTGCAAAAGTATTGTCAAATAAAATGCCTTTTAGTTTGCTTCCTTGAATGCCACTAACAGACAAGGTAAGGCTATTAAGAACAGTCAGCTAGTATACAGACACTTAGAGAGAAGGGGGTCTTTTGCATACGTCTCTACTCATGATTTCTAGTTAGAACATCTTTTATTGCTGGTCAGGTACATCTGTATTAAAACTTGAGCCAAATAAAATTTACCTGAATAATAATTCTTAGGAGATGCAAACATGTAAAGGAGAATACCCATGTAACTCATAAAGCTTTATTTTTGATCCTTTAATTATTTCGCTGATGTTCTAATTCACTCTAGAACAAAGCAATATAACATTGAGTATATATACTATGTGTATAAGGGGGAAAAAGATCTAGGCCTCTTAAGGATCCCGCTCAAAATTTTATTTTGACCAATTCTTTAAAATGTGGTAGAAGTCATGCCTGGAATAGTCATTTACAAAGTATTTAGAGAAAATATGTTTCTTTTAATAGAAACATTCTCCTTTTTACCTAAGCTTAGCTTTTTTCTATTTAAATGGTGTATCTTAATTTGCAATTCTTAGTAATAGTTTGTCCATTCAAATATGATTTCCCCTTCAGAAATGAAATATGATGTCTACATTGTTTCATTAAGCAAACCTAAGCTTACCTTCATTTTTCTTTCTCCAGAATTCATAAACTTTTACAAAAGAAACTCTTGCTTTGTGGAAATCAAATACAGTTTCACAAATTGTTGCCATGGAAATGATTCTGTAATTCTCTGGGTTCACACCAAAGTTCATTTTTCCTTCTTTCTTTCCCTAGTCATGCTGCTGTTGGTCCTTCCATCACAATACTCCCCTCAATCCAGCCCCCCAATAAATGCACAGACATACACAAATCTAGTTATTTATTAGCAAGAAATAAGAAAACTCTCTTTCTCTTTTATGTTTCTGCTTTATGTTTGAACAAAAAGGAGTATCTCAAAGTTCCATTCTCTTGAATTTATCCAGAAAATGGAACAAATTGTAAGAATACTCTTTATGATGTTTGCAATGGGACACTGACATTTTAATATATCTCTAGAGTAAGTCAGTGTAAGGCAGAGTGGTCTGCATGATTAAGTGTTCATGTAGATGATGGTGCCCATGGACCAGCACTCTGCCCCACCTGACCCTTTGCTGGGATCACCTGGTTGATCTAACAGTGAAGAAGCTGAGATCTAGACTCAACCATGTTTTGTAACTGTCCTCATCTATTCCCTTCAGTTCCCAGACAATGCTGGGAGGCTCATAGGAAGAACTTAACTCTGAGTTATTCAACTGCTAGGAAGCAGAGTTGGGATTTTTATTTATGCTGCCATACATATTAGAAGAATCAAGATTTCTACTCTTACTGGGCTTGACAAAATATCTTGAGGGTCATTGCTAAGTATGCAACAATGGGCAAACCTAAATTTGCTAACAGTATTTTGGATTAAAACCAACCATTAGGCATTGGAAGAATTGACAAAAATTATAGTATTATTTTCAAAAGGAAGGCTAACTTTAATCCTTGTGGGATAAAACAACCAAGATGATTTCTAACAGAGGCCTTTTTAAAAGCTGATTTTATAGAGGGAGAGAGGAGAGAGACAGAGAGAGAGACGGAGAGAGATGTTCCACTTATTTGTGAACTCATTGGTTGATTTCTGCATTTGCCTGACCAGAGATTGGACCTGCAACCTTAGAGATTAGACAATGCTCTAACCAATGAAGCTACCAGTCCAGGGCTTCTAATAGAGTATTAATACCAGTGTTATACATTTTCTATACTTAAAAATGTCATAAGTAAAAAGCCAGTTTAGTATATTGTAGTCTGAAACATAAAAACACTCCAGGCTGCGGTCGAGATGAAGCTCATAAGCATTTATATACTCGTGGAAGTTTCCTGTACAATGTTGTGCTTTGGTCAGCTGATAGCACACCACGTAGACAGTTAGAGAAGCAGAGGTACGCAGCCTGGACTGTTGACAGAATGCCTGGTGCATTGCAGTTTTGGCTTCAGTCATGCTGTTTGCTGGGCATTTACAGAGAAAGTCATTCCAAAAAGAACCCCGTAATGCTAAAGTATTTACATTTGCAGTGCTGGGAGGAAATGGTCTCATAACAGAAAAGCTTTATTCAGAGCCTGAGTCTGAAATGGATAAAATCCAATTATTTTCGTATTTTTTTGTTTGTTTATTTGCTCTTCTTCCTTCAGCTCAGGATTTGAAGGCAGTTATTTTCTGCCGACTCAGGTTGGGTCCCGGGCATTTTCCTTCAGCTAGTGCAGTGCCAAACTCCTGCTACGATCCCAACAGACTTTATCCAAGGAGGAATCATGATGTTGTCAGAAAGAGAATGGATGTTGCCTAGCCAAGTACCAGAAACAGGTACTGTAATGTGCCAAACCGAACACTAAGCATGTAAGATGCATACATGTATAATTCACTTGCTGTCAAGAAAAGGCTTTTGATAAATTCGGGGACAGAAAAAAATTCACAGTAATGTCACTGTAAGCAAAAAATTAGCATGAACGAAAAAATCTATATTGGAACAGAAACTAAGGGTGTTTTCAGAAGGAAAGAAATAAATAGAGACCAAACGTTGATGGCCTGTGATTCCACACCACATTAGAATCAACTTTAGGTACATAGTTGGGTTTTTTTTTTTTCCATTACCGTTTAGTTCTCTTACCCACCTACCCCAGCAATCACCACACAGTTGTCCATGTCCATGGGTCCCTTTTCATTTTTGCTCAATCACTGCCCCCTCTACCCTCTTCTCTTTGCCATCATCAGGTTCTCTATCCATGAATCTGTCTCCATTTTTCTTTTTCTTTTTTGAAAAGATTTTATTTATTTAATTTTAGAGAGGGGAAGGGAAGGAGATAGAGAGGGAGGGAAACATCAATGTATGGTTGCCTCTCATGTGCCCCCTGCTGGGGACATGGCCTGCAATCCAGGCATGTGCCCTGAATGGGAATCAAACCAGTGACCTTTTGGTTCACAGGTTGGCACTCAATCTCCTGAGCTGTACCAGCCAGTGCTGTCCCCATTTTTCTTATTTGTTCAGTTTGTTCATTAGATTCCACATATGAATGAAATCATATAGGATTTGTCTTTCTCTGACTGGCTTATTTCACTGACCATAATGTTCTCCAGGTCCATTCATACTGTTGCAAAGAGTCAAACCTTCTTCTTTTTTATGGCTGAGTAGTATTCCATTGTGTAAATGTCCCATAAGTGTTTTATCCATTCATCTATTGATGGACACTTGGGCTCCTTCCATATCTTGGTGATTATAAATAATGCTGCAATGAACATAGGGATGCTTATGTTCTTTAGAATTCATGTTTTGGGTTAATTGGGATATATTTCCAGAAGTGGGATAGCTGGATCAACAGACAGGCTCATGTTTAATTTTTTGAGGTATCTCATGCTGCTTTCCACAGTGGCTGCACCAATCTGCATTCCTACCAACAGTGCAAATAGAAATGCCCAGAAATAAACCCACACCTTTATCTTCAACTAATATTTGACAGAGGAAGAAGCAAGGGCATACAATGGACTAACGATAGTTTATTCAATACATGGTGTTGGGAAAATTGGACAGATACATGCAGAAAAATGAAACTAGACCACCTTCGTATACCACACACAACAATAAATTCAAAATGGATCAAAAACTTAAATGTTACACCCCAAACCATAAAAATCATAGAAGAAAACATAGGCAGCAAAGTTTTGGACATTGCTCATAGCAATATTCTATCACATGTATCTCCTCAGGCAAGGGAAACAAAAGAAAAAATAAATGGGACTACATCAAGCTAAAAAGTTTTTGCACAGCAAAGGAAATAGTCAACAAAATAGAAAGAGAATTCACAGAATGGGAGAACGTATTGGCTGATACATCTGATAAGGGGTTAATATCCAAAAATTATAAGAACTTATAAAACTCAAGACCAAAAAATAGACAACCCAATTATAAAATGGGCAAAGGACCTGAATAGACACCTCTCCAAAGAACACATACAGATGACCAATAGACATATGAAAAAATGCTTAACCTCAACATCACTAATCATCAGAGAAATGCAAATTAAAACCACAATAAGATACCATCTCACACCTATCAGAATGGCTATCATCAATAAATCAACTAACAACAAATGCTGGTGAGGGTGTGCAGAGAGGGGAACCCTTTAGGTAGTTTTCAACCAAAGCAGACTAAACAACACTCTTTTTATTAAGAAAATGTAACACTGTCTTTAATAACCTGAAGTTAAATTCATAGATAGTATATTCTATCTACACAGATAATTAAAACAAAAAAATCAAAATAGTGCCCAATGGCAGTGCAAAATAAAGGACAATACTTTAACATAAAAATATGTTTTACAGTATATAGATCTTTAGCCACAATTACAGAGAGAATTAAATAGTCAGAAGCTCTCACCTGTGCTCATGAGTGCCACAGCTACCAATGTAATGGATACGGGTGTGTTGCATTGGTGATTCTGTCGCTAGTGCCAACATAGCTGCATTGATGAAGTTTTCCAAAGTGGGGAAGTGTTCTTGGTAAGTTCTGAACAAATTATGCTTAATGTTCCCTCGACTTCCCTCAGCTACTATCATTTCTGGAAACTCCAGAAAACAATAGGCAATTGAATGGTTTTTGTTCAATGGAATTAAGTCTGCTGTTATTTTTACCCGCCCAGTGCCCAGCGGGGCATTCTAAGGCCATGTAGGCTCAGCAGAATGCTTCTTGTGTGGGGCTGTCTGTGCATTGCAAGACTTCTCCCAGCCCTGCCCATTAAATGTCACTGCAGTCTCCCATCACTTGAATAACAAAAAAGCCCGCATCTCCAAAGCTCATGTTAATGGGTGGGGTTGCGCCCTTCGGGAATTTTAAGAGGACATAATGACAGAATGGGCTTAATTAACTATGCTTTATGATTAATGTCAATTTGGAAAAGAGATTGCAAGAAATGGGGGCTCAGGGAAACTGGAATTGGGACAGTAAAAATAAACATGAAAAAAGAAGATGTATTTTAAATATTTACAATCTGAGGACTGACTGAAAATTAATGATACGGATGAAACAGAGTTGGAAATGTTTGGGTCATGGATACATTTGGTGACTGGGTGACTGGCTGACATGAACCCAAACTGGTACTATGAGAGGCAGCGTACTGTGAGAAGAGATAGTGAGTGGTACCCTCCATATATAAAATGTGGCATGTGTCTGAGTTTCCACATGGATATGCTAATTAGGTAATGAGAAAGTTTGGTTTAGAGCTCAGGAGGGAGATCTTAGCTGAGGATGTAGATGTAAGGGTCTTCAGAGTATGAACAGAGCAGAAGGAAGTACAGCTGATATGGGAGAGGGCAGGGACACAGAGCTTGTTAGAGAGAATAGCAAGTGTAATTCAGAAAGTTAACATATGATTTTCTATCATAAGTTACCAGTGTGCAGTCTGGAGAAAGTATTTCCCTAAGCACCCAGAAGGTAAATAGGCCAATGACATTTAAAGAGTCAAGAAAGTAATGCTTGTTTGCTTTTGTCATGTATGATACACATACTATCCTTCCGTCATATAAGAATGCAAAACACATTCAAGCTTGGATGCAAACCTCAGTTCACCTCTTAGTTACACATTTATATTTGGATAAATCACTTGAAACTTCCAGGACTAAGTTTTCCCAGCCTTAAAATGAGGATAACATATCTAAATCACAGGATAGTTCAGAAGATTACAAGTGAAAATACCCATGAAATGAAGACCCATCTTGAGGATGAGAGGTACTTAGAAACATCTGACAGCCAGGGGAAGGCGGCTGGCAGAAGCGTGTATATGTCACAATGGAAGTCCCTTGTGCTGGCGGTTGAGAGCTGTCCCCAATCGGAAGGTTGTTGGGAGCAGTGCTACAGACGGCTACAAGCAGGGGAGTCAAGGGGCCACCCCCACAAAGCGAACTAGCTCAAGCCACCCACCAAGAGGGGATGGGAAAGATGAGCGGGACTCTGATAGAGCTGTTGTCTGCAGAAGGGATCTCTGGCCTGGGTGAAGTAGTATGGTGGCTTTACTTTGATTAGTTATATCCTTAACCTAATCCATTCTGGGTATGTGCACACCCACACACATACACACAACATAAGGAGAAACAAGGCTGGATATAAAACTCAGAACGATTTACTGATTATTTAAACAGTGGGGCACAAAGAGCACTGCTTTGAGACACATGGGAAGGGAAGATCTCCCCCTGGCGTGCAGGGGCTGAAGTGACTCCTGCTATTCTTTCAAGGACAGGGGCTACCTTGGTGCCTGCCTACAGGCATTGCAATATCTGGAGGGGCAAGAAGGACCCAGGTAACCTGGGGGAGAGGTATGGTGGCATGCACAGCAGAGGTGGTACCAGTAGAAATCAATTCACTTCTGGTTACACAGGCGATACCCCTTGGGGCCCCCAGAAGTACTCACAGAGAACCACCTGCCAGAGGTGAGGACAAAGACCCACAAGTGGTGAAACATGAAAAATGAGACCTTATGGATACGAATACTCCCACTGAATGAATTTTTATGCACATAAAACACTTAGCTTAGATCCTGATGTATAGTAAGTAGTTTGGAGAAATAGAAGCCAATTTATTATTAAACATCTACATTTCCCATATTTGAAAGGTTTATTTGTATGCTTGGGTTTCCACCAAATTTAATTTAGGGATGAAAAGAACAACCAATGGTAATGAAACAAATAAACAAAATACCATGTATTGTGACAGTAATATGTCAAAGAGAGGTAGAATTTGTGTTTCATCATTTGGCCTCGGGGCTGTGGCAGCCCCACGAGGAAGCTTCTGGCTGCTCCTCCAAGGCTAAGGCAACTTACACTCTAATAGAGTGGCACACCAATGACACTGTAGTTGAAAAATCAAGGACGATTAGCCTTGACTTTTCTTAATTAAAAATTTTATTATGATACCCACCATGAAGAATGCAGGTTGCCTTTTGTCCAGAATATGTTAACATATGAGGAAAAAGAATGGGATTTAATAAGGTCTATGGCATTTGACCCAATGAAATTCTCAGTCTCCTGTATCTCAGCCATTATGTGGCCTCTGAAGCTCATACATAGTTACTGGGATCTGCTCATTGACAAGGCCACTGTGGAAAATGTGTTCCTTGCCCTTGCTGCATGTGATGCTTGACAGCATATTCTGCAAGAACATTGTGGGGTCCACGATGCTACGATGGGATGATGCTACGATGTATGTGAGATTCCTGTAATGCCTACAGAGTTGTTTGAATTGTGATACAGTACCAGGAGTGTAGTTACTGAGATACAGAACTGTACAGGATAGAACTACTTTTTCACTTAATATTTATAATGGTAATTTATCAGAGTGCATTGCAACTTGAAAGGGTTAGATTGTTTTCCGAAACTTCTATTTCAGTTGTGTGTGTGCATACGTGTGCATTCATATCTTAGGCCGCGATGCAAAATCTGTATCTTACTGTATCTTATTGTGGCCAAAAAAAGAAAAATAATCACTGCTGCATTTGACCTACATCACTCATTCTTTTTCATTCTTTTTTTTTTATCCTCACCTAAGGACATTTTTTCTATTGCTTTTAGAAAGAGAGGAAAGGAGAGAGAGAGAAAGAGAGAGAGAGAGAGAGAGAGAGAGAGAGAGAGATCGATTGGTTGCCTTCTTGTGTGCACCCTGACTGGGGATCGAGCTTGCAACGTGGGTATGTGCCCTGACCAGGAATCAAACCTGCAACCTTTCAGTGCATGGAACGACGCTCCACCAACTGAGCCACATCCGCCAGAGCACATAACTCATTCTTAATTTTTATGTGTCACAAAGCTTTAAAAAAGTCTAAGTAAAATCATGCAACTGCTTCTGAGAAAATTCACATGCTGAGAATTTTCATACAGCCTTTTAGTTGTCTGAACCCCTCAATGAACATTCATTACACAGGCTAACTCTTTCTCTTTTGCAATGGAGACCAAGAAAGCTGATCCCCTGTGCATTCCCTTGGGGAGATAAGTGCAACATCTCTTTAATAGATATACATTTACAGTTTCCTACATGCATACACACAAACTATAAGGAATGCCATAAGTAGCCCTGGCTGGTGTAGCTCAGTGGATTGAGTGCTGGCCTATGAACCAAAGGGTCATTTGTTCAATTCCCAGTCAGGGCACATGCCTGGGTTGCAGGTCAGGTCCCCAGTAGGGAGCTCATGAGAGGCAACCACACATTGATGTTTTTTCTCCCTCTCTTTCTCCTTCCCTTCCCCTCTTTCTAAAAATAAATAAAATCTTAAAAAAAAAGAATCCCATAAGTAAAACATAATTTGGAAGGACACTGGTTATCACCTCTATTTTATAGGAGAGTAAATTAATAACTTTATAATGTCTAGAACATAGTAATTCTTCAATAAATACTGTGAATTAAATAAAATCCAAAAGCTATTTACTTCAGACACAGACATCAGAATTCTTTAGCAACTTCCGGTGAAGTTAGCCGTAGTCATGGCGAGAAGTGTAATTTAACACAAGAGAGTTTTCAGTGAAGCAGGGAATAGAGTGTTTTGTAAAGAACCCATTCACGAATGTTACTGGTGTTTTGCATGAAGCATATTGTTTCGTTTTCCTCCATTTCTTCCCTCATGTTTTATTTCTTCCCACTGGTTTTATTTTGTAAAGATTTTATTTGTTTATTTTTAGAGAGATGGGAAGGGAGGGAAACATCCTCACACAAGCCCAGTGATGGGAACCTGGTCTGCAACCCAAGCACGTGCCCTGACTGAGAATCGAACCAGCAACCCTTTGGTTTGCAGGCCAGCACTCAATCCACTGAGCCACACCAGCCAGGGCTGTTTTCCAATTGTCTTTAAAGGGAATGTAAAACAATCTTCTTAGGCAAAAATTATTGCTTTTGAGAAGTATTGGGACATAGTATACATAGGGTTTTTCAATTTTTATAACCAGGCATGACAGAATCTTGGCTTTACTTACATAACATGTTGTGATATACATACTTTTATATGTTTTTCACTCAAAACTAAGACATCAACATAAACAATTCCACCTGCACTCCAAAATCAATCTTGGCAAAGTCTTTCAAATGATGCACTTTGCATGTGCTTTCAAATAGAGAAGTCAAGCTTCTGGGTTAAATTTATGATACAGGTGCAAAATTCCAAGATATTACTAAAATACATTTCTAAGAAAAAAAGCACGGCAAGATGAAGAAAAAATTGAGAAAGGGGGGATTGACATGCATAAAAAGCTTGCTTCCTTCTGAATCTAGTCTTCCAACTTTATTTTTCCCACATCCCTGATGAAACAAACATCTGCTCACTGAATCTCTTCACGTCATCGACATTTGGCTTTCAGAAAACTCTGGGTCATGGGGCAGAACACCTGTCCTTACTGTCGGAAGAACAAGAGAAGACAGACTCAACATTTATTGAGTCTGCATGGTGCTGTTGTAAATGCTTTGCTGATAGCATGTGATTTAATTCTTACGGAAATTCTCTGAAGTATTATCCTTCTGATGCTCATGTCTCTAAAAGTGGTTTTACTGTGGTTTCAACTCACCTTCCTCCTAAAATAGTATGTCTAACATTAGCATAAAAACATCTTCCCTGGGGAAGTTGAAATTTGAAAGTAGCATCTTGTTTTCTGCATTTTAAACAAACTCTCCAGGTAATTCTGGTTAAAAGCAATCTATAGGCTACATTTTAAGAAACTCGATTTTAATGTTTATAAATATTTCTTAAGTGCTTTCATATCTATCAAACTAAAGTCCGTGTTTGGTTTGCTATTTACATTGTGGCTGGTTCGGAGCATTAAAATAAAAAGTAAAGTGGTCCCCTCATACGAAATATAATTTAAAAATAGAACACTTGCTTTAAAATTTGCCTCTAAGTATAGATTCCAAAATGTTTATTTCTATATGTTCACCAGAAAGCCAAACTTCCTTTTACATCTTTTATTTTTTTCTGAGTCATTCACCAAGCTCCAGACATAGTAACCCTCCCAGATGTACGGTGGGAGCGCTTTAGTTACACCAGTGGAAGTAGGGCTGTAGGAAAAGCTCACTGAGTTTTTACATTTCAGTTAGGTGTATTGCTGGCAGACTGCACAGGGGATGGGTGAGTAACATTCAGCACGACCGTTTTCCTGTAAGTGGACATTATAATACACCTCAGGTTTGCAAGAGGTGACCGGGCATTCCCAGTAAAAGTGTGATTTTCCCCTTTATTTGGTGGTGACCACGGTGCACACGGGCATGCACCGTGAGGTGGCACCCTTCGGTGTTTTCATCTCAAGGTTTTCCCATAACCCTCCTGTATTCTTTAGGTTACAAACCTTCTCTAGGTCTGTTTTATCTCATGACATCTCCTTGGCAAAGGTGGGAGAACAGCAGTCTGCTCGGCATCACGGTTTGTAGACTGCTCAGCCTGGTGACTGAGAGCAACCTGGAGATGTGATTGTCATCAGCACTGACAGTCTCGGGCTGTGTTGACAGAAGGGAGGTGTTCACGTCACAGGAGGCAATGGGTTGACAAAAGTAAGAGTGGATGTAGATATTTTTTAATAGAGGAACACTGTATGATCTTGGGCAAATTATTTAACCTTTCTGTGCCTCACTTGGTTCACACGGAAAATGGTGTTGGCGATAAGAGGGGTATTACCTTAGTCTCATTGTGAGTATTATATGAGCAAAATCAAGGGAAACCCTGAGAATGGTGCCTGGCACCCAGTAAACAATGAAGAGCTGTTAGTGGCTGTTACTACAATATGTCAGAGGGAATTTACAGATTCTGGATTGGTGAAGGGATAGCATTAGATAATTTCTACAGTTTGTTTGAACTCGAGAAACTATTTTTTGGTCCTTGAATAAATGTATCTTATAGTGGCTGTAGAACTAAAGTCTCCCATAGATTTATAATGTTGGACAATCATTTTCAAAAAAAGTTACCATGTGCCTTAAAATTGTTTAAAATTGGAAGGATTATTTTCAATACAATAATATTCTTTTCTTACTGTATAGGCAGAATTCTTAGATAACTCCTAAAGATTCTCCGCCCTAATCCTAGAGATTGTGAACATGCTCTCTTTCCCCTGTTGTTACTCTGAAATTGTATTGTTAAATGTGGCAACAGGGATTTTGCAGATGTAATTAAGGTTACTAATTAGTTGACTTAAGATACGAAGATTATCAGAGTGGGTCTACCTAATTATAGGAGCCCTTTTAAAGCAGAGCATTTTCTCTGGCTAATTGCAGAAGGGGAAGGCACAGTTTCAAAGTGTGAGGAAGATTCTCTGCGAGGGATCGTGTTGGTTGTGGAGTTGTGCCCTTGCCGGAGAGAAGTCCCACAGCAAGGAACTGAGTGCAGCCTCTGGGGGATGACAGTTGCTTAGCGACCAGAAAGAGAGGACCTCATTCCTACAAAGAAGTGAATTTTGCCAATAACCTGAATGCGTTTGGAAGTGACTTTTTTGTATTCCCTGAAGCCTCAGATTCAAACACAGTCAGGTGACATTTTCAGTGTGAGATTCTGAGCTGGAAACCAAGTTTGGCCATCCACGCTGGACTTCTGACCTAAGGAAAATGAAGGGTAGTAAATGAGAATTGTTTTAAGACATTAAATGTGTCTTGATTTGTTTTACAGCCATAGAAATGAATAGTTACTAAAAAGAGATGTGAAGGTCAAAATGGCTTGGGAAAGAGTCAGTTTTATACAAAAAAGTTAACTGGACCCAGTGTTGTAGCAAACGTATGGGTAGAGCTCATCTAATTGGACAGAAATGGAAATCACCATTCTATTGAAACCCTTGAAAAGACATTGACCTTTTGACTGTGAGCTTTCACAGTCAAAACCATTTTCCATAGAACTTGTTTCCTAATTGAAGCCGTGCTTTCTTCTGTGTTTTTAATATGTGGGCTACCATTCCCTAAATGGTAATTAAAGTCCTTGTGAACCTAGAGTTTGAGGAAGCTTGCATCTGAAACACTTCTATTTAAAACAAAACCACTATTGAAAGCTATAGAGATCCACACACACACATACATATTTTTTGGGATAAAGCCAAAACTAACAATGTAAATTGAGTTTTGTTTGTATTTTCAATTTATTTCTATAGTAGTGTGATAAACAAAAAATATTTAATACTATAGTGAAAATTATAAACTTTTAACATACTTATACATCTTAGAACATTAAAATCCCAAGTCAAAATGTAGTTGACGATGAGGTTGTGTAGGGTGCATTTGAATTCATTTGGTTTGTGGTAAAATATGGATCAGGCCAGTGAAATGTGGTTGTCTCATTCTGGGAAGACAAGTTTCTTTCAGCTGAGAAGACTTCTTAAATTTTAACTACATATATGTCTAATTTGACAGATATGGGAGTAAACACAAGTGTAAGTTAATTTGTCAAAAGTTACTGCATAGCAGATTTAAAACTAGAAATCTGATTTCTTTTAAACCCAGTGTTATTTCTATTAAATAGCATTTTATGTCTTCTTGTCATAAATGTTCTGGTGACACAACTTAGTTAAGTTTGTTCCTTACTCAGTGTCAATAATTAACCTGGTTCATAAATGAAGTCCTTTGGTATTATGTGACATTGGGTACTTACAGAAGTCCTTTATGTGCTCCTAGCCAATCAGCTTCGAGACTGTCAGAGGCACCTGACATCTAAAACAGGTGCCCAAGCACATCTTCTCGCTTCCTGTGACTCTAGGTATCTCCATAAGAAAAGGGAACACTTGTGAAGTGGGATCTTGAGAGAATACTGAAATCACTGCTAATTAAGTCCAAGACAACAGAATTTGTTGAATTTCTAACAGTGTGAGTCATTTGCAGGAGCCAGTGAGGCTAAGGAGATATTGTGGCATGACATAAAAGCTAAATTTTATTGTTTCTAGAAAAAAATCCCAGAAATGTAGGTAAACCAAGAAAATAAAACCTTTACATCAAACCTATACCTAAAAATATCTATCGTTAGCACATTAGTTTATAATCTTTATTACTAAATGCCTTTTATTAGTGATCATCTTTCATTGGTAAATATCCAAAGTGAGATTATGCTGTATACATCGCTTCATTACTTGGTTTTTACAATGGTACAAAATGGGCCTCTTTCCATGTTGCTAAATGTAATACTTCGATAGCACTGCTTTAATATTTGCATTGCATTCTATTGAGTACAAGTCCCACTCTTCATTGAATTAATCCCTGATTATTAAACATACACCTTTCCCCCTATTTTAAAGATGCTATGAACTACTCTATGCCACATGTCTTTAGAGCCAAATCTTTAAATACATATTTAATTAGTTGTTTGAGATAAATTCCTAGAAATATTCTAACCATTCTGAAATACTAACATTTCATTAAAGGATTTTGATAGGTGAATATCTAATTTGTCCTCCAGCAAGATTATATCAATTTACAATGTATGAGAGTTCTATCCACTTAAAATTTAGCAAAGTGACTTCTTCTTAATTTTTTTCTATTGTGTTTTGCCTATTGTGTTGCTTCATCTGACTTTGCCCCTCTAGGTTCTATGCTTGACAACTGACACACCCTTAATAATATTTGCAGAATGGTGATGCACTATTATAAGTGTAAGAGAAGTTTGGAAAGAATGTGCACAAAACCACTAATATGGAGCGTGAATAGAGGGTAGGTAGGTGAATGTGGGGTAGGTAGAAGTAGTGCGATATTTTAAATTTCTTCTTAAACCATTTTCATATCGGTTGCATTTTTTTTCAATAAGCTTATTTGAAAAGCTATCCTTAGGAATATAGTCTGATGATAAAAAAGAAGGAAAAACTACCATACACTATTTGTAAGACTTGACACTACAAGTTAACATACATAGTCTTATTTTAATTTTAACTAGCCACTTGAAATAGATAATATTCTTCCTCATTTTGAAGATGAGAAAGCAGTGGCCTACCAAAGTTAAATGACTTGTCCCACGTCCAATAGCTATTCAGCAAGGAAACTGGAGTGAACTCAGGTTCACCTGATCTAGACTAATTTGAAGTGGATCTGGGAGTTTGGTACAAAAATCTATGTTCTTTCCCCTGTGCTAAGCTACCAGGGGGCGGTTAGCAGACTTCTGAGATCAAGATACCTGTGTGCAGAAAAGGGAACTGTTGGCTCCTTTGCAGAATCCCAGTTCTGAAGCTAATGAGTTGAGTGTCTGGGAGAACTGGCTTCCCACAAGGTCACAAAACAGGAGTCGGTGATTTCTGACTGCATATCCAACCTAGTTCCTTGCCAGTTCTCTTGGAGCCAGCCTTGTGATTTTATTTTATACCAACAAGGACAAATTCCAGAATCTGATTTCAAGCACATGAATGGAAACAAAAAAAGAGTGGTGGCGAATTCTAATATAGAGTGGCTGCTGCCTTTTAAGAATTAAAGCAACTGTCTGCTTTCTTTTATGAGTAGCAATAGCTTTTCTTGTTTAATAATGGCAGAAATATACTGATGGAGATTTAGCAAAGTGTAATTATGATGAGAAGGCAAGGGAGTAGAAAACCCTAACTCTAAGCATAAAGAATAAAACAGTGTTTAAATCTGTAATTCACAATCCAATACAACTGAAGTTCCAAGAAATAAGACTTGCAATCTTTAACATAAACTTTTTATTCTTGTAGATAGTATATCAAAATAGAGGTAATCAAAAGATAGAAATTGCACAAAGTATCCTAAGATACTGCTTTTTAACAAAATATTTGAATCGGTTACTGTTGCATTAGACAATAAAAAGGAATGCCCTGCCTCTCATAATTGGAAAGCCCGCAGGTAGTGTAGGCTTTGTGTCAACTGATTCAGTCACCCAAGTCCCACAATTTCTTTCTGCCCATTTTCTCTGCCACCCAGAAATCTTTCCTTGTTTTATAACTGTCTGTCCCCATAAATGAAGAATTACTATTAGCCACCGTATATGATAGAGGTTTCTGCATTCAGTTATGGAGAAAGACCACAGCATTACCAACATTCCAAACAAGACTGGACTGCCTTAGGTCACTTATACACTCCCGAGGTGATCGCTTCTACCAGGAACACTCCCCTGGAGCTGGACACTAGGTCTATTGCCCCTGAACAACCTGGGCTCTGGCATGTAAAGAGATTCTGTAGAGAAATCCCAGCACATTCTTTAAAATAAAAGAAATACATGTTTTCTGGGTAGCCATTAGAAAATATAGATCCTAATGTAACATGGGGCCAAAGTCAGTTTGCAGTTGTTAGTACGGAGAATATACTCTTTTTTGTGTGCACTTACAACTGTAAACCTACTTTTGCCCACCCTATAAATTAAAATAAATGCTATTCTTAGTGGTACGGCTTACAGTGAAGGTCCAACTCCATAAAATACTTATTAATTGAGCTCTTACTCTGTGTAAATGTATATAGAGACTTTTTTCCCTAAATCTCACAGTAACTCTCTACAGGTAGGTTTGCTTCCCCATGTCAGCTATCTGTTTCTGCTTAACAAATTAACTTAAAACTTAATGGTTTACAGCAACAATGAACATTCATTATCTTTCAGTGTCTGTGGGTAATGAATTAAGGGCATCATAGATGTGTCGTTCTGGCTGAGAGTCCCTCATGAACTTGAAGTCAAAAGGTTGGCTAGGGTTGTATCCATCTGAAGTCTTGACTAGAATCATAGGATTTACTTCTAAGGTGACTTCCCCACATGACTGGCAAGTTGTTGGTGATGGTCGACAGGATACCTCCGTTCCTGCCCTCTAAAGTTATCCGGTAGGTCTGCTTAAGTGTCCTCATGGAAACTGGCTTCCCTCGGAGAAAGCAGTTCAACCAAGCAACACGGAAGCTGCAATGTCTTTTATGACCTAAATTCTGAAATCACCCACAATCACTTCTGCAATATTCTATTGGTTACACTGGTCAGCCCTGTTTAATATGGGAGTGATCTACTTAACGCTATAAACAGGGAGATGAGGATTTCTGGGGACCATCCTGGACATCGGCTACTGAATGTAAATCTTGCTCTCTCTCTATTAGACATAAAAATAACAGGCGCAGGTGGTCCAAGATTGCCAGTGATCCCCATGCACAAAGCTTTCGCCCCTGAACTAGAGGAGCTAGGACCATTTCACTTCCAAGATTATTTTTCTCCTATTGTTTATTATCATTTCACCTTCCACAAATTTGATAAAATATGTACATCAACTATAATTGGTCTTATTTTGTAGATGATAAAATATTTTAGGTGAAATTTTAATTGGTTAATTGGTTAAATGACTTGCCTAAGATCATATACATTTTGACAAACTGATGACACAGTTCACCACTACACTAAGTAGTTTAAAAAATGTTTGCAGAAGAGTTTTCCAGGAAAGTTAAAATTCAGCTAGCCTTATGCTACATCTGGGGTCTTTTTTTAAATTATTGTTTTTATACAAATAGCTCAAGAGTCTCTCAAGCTTAATTGAAGTCTTGAGTCTCTTTAACAGTACCAAAGAGCATCATATGATACAATTAATCTTCTGTAAAGCTGACATAATCTCAATCTAGAGGCGCGATTATAAACTTTATATGTATAACCTTTTTCCTCTCTTGATTGATATAAAGTTACAGATATAGAAAACATCTAGTACTGTGCCTAGAACATATTAGGTGTTCAATAAATATAATTATTTTACTAATACTCAATTGGCTAAATTTAAGTGTATATTTACTGTATGCAATGAAACTAAACTTTAGTCATTCGAGGGAGGTTTAGAAGTCTCGATCTAAAGTTGATGGGATAAGTTGAGCATTAATTTCCTACCTTTTTATTGTATGTTTTAAACATGTCTCCATTTCTGCTCCCTACCCTCAACCAATTACCAAGGATCTTGGGCTTCAAAGTAGAAAACGGTATCTATTGAGGAATGAGTGTCTCTATGGGCCAATCTCCTTAAAAAATAATCGTATAGGTGAAAAATGATTAAGAAGAGAAAATTTTTTGTATAAAGACATGAATAGATAATGTGATGATTTCTTGCTAATGATGGCATTGTAAGAGAAAAAAAATAAGGGCAGCTATGTAGGGGTGGGAGAATCCTCTTATATTTTCAGACCACTGAACAATGAATCAAATTTTTAGGCACATGGCAAGAACTGTTGGGATTATAGAATGGATCACAAATAACCATGTTCTAAACCAGATGATTTGTATTCTTTAACTGTATTAGAGTTCTAAAGTTCATCTATGAATAATAGTAATCAAATTAACAATACTATTAATGGCACCAAGTAAATCTTCTTAAAAATACTTTATATTTGAGTGTATCCTAGGCACTGTCACCGAATGGCTGGCTGAGGGAGTGCCGTGCTGGGAGTGGCAGATCGAACACACCTAACGCTTTTCAACATAAACTCTGGTTTTCTTGCTGACCATGTCCTGATTTGGTTCAGGTGTCCATCCTCCACTGTGCCCATTTCCCACCACAGAGTTAAACCAAATACTGTTGTTTAATTCCCTTGCCTGTGTCATGATCCAATTCTGCACAAAGTAGCAGTAGAAGCCAAATAGTGGGAAGCCTTTTGTCATGGTTTTCTTCGTTAATTCAAATTAACACACTGAAAGCACTGTTATTTGCTGGATGTTGCTGGTTCACCTTGCGCTCGTTTCAGCCATGGGAAGAAACAACACTGATATGCTGGGGAGGGCAACGGAGGAAGATGGAAAACTCCCATGTTCCTGAATGCATTGTAGAAATTCTAAATTTAATCAATCCCGGAATTGGCCTCCCGCCAATTAGATGAGTGACAGGTCTACCTATTTGTGATTCCTGAGATATATTTATCAAGAACCCCCAAGGTATGCGCTTGCTTCACTGCTAAAGCTCTATGAGATCAGAAAGATAGGTAAAGCTAATTGCTGCCTTTATCATGGTGTATTGATTCAGGAACATTATAAAATGGCTCCAAAATGGGCCTGGCACGAGGAAGGCCAGACAACTTGTGGTGTGTCATGCGGACTTGAATTCCTGGGGGTGTTTTATATACACTGTAAAAAACAAATCTTACACAAAGGCACTCCTTTTCTTTGACAAATATAAAGGTGGGACTCAAGGCTGCTATGTCTAAGGAAACCAAGTGTTTTCCTTCCTTATGACTTGTGAAACTGCTTCCCGTACCAAATTTGGGAGGACCAGGGCCCAGGGTGACTGTGCAGTCACAAGGTAATGCCCCATTCTAGTTTATGTCTCCAGGGGCCTATGCCTCTGTTGCTTCCTTGTGATTCTCAGGGGGATGGTAGCACGATACAGAAAACCTATCTGGATGTCATAATTATGGGTAACATTATTGCACAAAGGTTACATTATGCCAGGAACAGGTCTCATCAGTTCCTATGTACTTAACTCAGAAAACCTTCACAGAGAGACATGGGGACACAGATGTTATGCAGATTTCTCAAGATCACTACGACAGACTTAACATTTGTGCTGTTAATTCATGTGTTGAGACAATCCCCGTTGTGATGGTTTTAGGAAGTGAGGCTTCTGCGTGGCACTTTGGCCACCAGGGTAGAGCCGTCATGCATGGGATTAGTGTCCTTATATTGGAGACCCCAGAGAATTCCCTTGCTCCTCCCACCATACAAGGAAATGGTGGAAAGACAGTCATCTATCAACCAGAAAGTGGGCTCTCACCAGGCACTAAGTCTACTGATTACTTGAGCTTAGATTTCCCAGCATCCATCCACATGTGTGAGAAATAAATTTCTGTTGCTTAGAAGCCACCTAGTCTATAGTATTGTGCTACAGCAGCTCCAATCTATTAACACACCAAGTGGCACGTCTGTGATTTGAAGGCAGGTTGCTCCATAATTTGAATTCCCAAGTATCACTCTCAGCTGTTACATATTGCATAGCACGGCTTGCTGCATTGATATAAAACTGTTGCATTGGCAGAGCCTGTACCATTGGTTCAGCCCTTTTCATTCCTAGAATTTCTCACGGGAAGGTATTTTTGAAGTTTCCGAAGTGAAAGCCAGCTCCCCAACGGGGTGCATGGTGGAGTTTTAAAGGGCTTAGATAGACACCGAGCCATTTAAGAGATCACAGCATCTGAACACTTAGGCAGAGGACATGAGAAATATAAAAATCCCAAGAAAGATACATACACAGATTTAGGGTAGGTCTTGTTGTTCTTGTTTGTTTGTTTTGTTTTGTTTGTGTTTGGCACCCAGCACACAGGTCTTCTGTATCAGTAGAGAGGCATGAGGATTCATATGCTAAGTAGTGTTTAACCTTCAGTTAATTTACAAAGTGTGCCTGTTAATCTCTGAGTTCCACCTTTAAGAGATAGCTGTCTCTTAATTCCAAAATAGGAGGTCTGTTCAGAAAGTATCCAGCCATGTGCTATGAAAAATAGAGACATTTATGAAAGAAGATAAAAGATACAAGAAACATTGTACATAGGGCAATGGCATCTCAATCGTCTTCCAAGTAGGTATCTTGTGACCTGACACAGTTCTCCGAGTGTCTCTGACCTGCTCAAAACACTCTGCAAAGTCCTGTGTTGGAATTGCCATCAGCTGCCCTGTCAATCTCATTGGTGGTCTGAAATCTCTCCCCTTTCAAGGGTGATTGTAGTTTTGGGAAAAGCAAGAAGTCACAAGGTGCAAAATCGGGAGGAGAGCTGAATCCACTGGGTGATTTGATGTTTTGCCAAAAAACTCTGCACGAGATGTGATGCATGAGCAGATGCATTGTCGTGATAAAGCTGCCAATAACCAGTTGCCATAACTGTGGCCTTCTGAATCATCTCAATAGTTTCCATGGGCGAATGTTCAATGCACAAAATTTGGTGCAGATTTGTTGCTCTACTCACTCAGTCATTTTGAATGCAATGGTCACACAATACACATGCTCACTCAGTGGCATCTACTGCCCCCACTGACTAGTACAGTGAAGTTGTCATTGTTCACACACGCACATCGCAGTCCACTCTCCTTGGCTGCCAGGTTACATCAATGTGGTGCAAACTGTTCTCGTTATATTAATAGGGATGGATTTTTTCTGGACAGACCTTGTATATCTGCCTGAGATAATAATAAAGATGATGTGTGATAATATCCACAGATATGTCATAATTAAGACATGGAAACCCCTACTTCCATTGACTGCCACGAGACGGAGAACTATAGGAGCCAGGTAACATGGGAAGTCTGACATGTGACAGAGAAAAGAGAAAGCTGAAAGGCCCGTTTAAGATAACGCTAATAGCCTGCCTTCTATGTTCTATGTTCGCTAATACAATTTTACATCATTTAGTAAATGATTTATTCTAGTTGATAAAATAATGAGAAAGAATTGGATCACTTCCTCCATGAAGAATTTGTCTGAGTTTAGACAGATGATTTAACTCCTAAATGCCAAAACATATTTTCTGGCTAAGTAAGTCACCACAAAACATCTGACTTTATGCATGAGGTATTAATAATGTTTAAAAAGAAAATGGAACATATATTTTATGCCCCAGTTGAAAAATACAGTAAAAAAGGGAGATTTATTTTTATAAAAAGTTTGTGTGATCTGACTAAAACACTTACGTTTACTACCAAAAGATCATAAAACAGTGTTTTGGCTTTTTGTCCCTTTTTAATCTGTCCTCATTTGTTTCAATAAAATGATGGAGAAGATTGAGTAGCACTTCCTTCTTTTGGTTTTGGCAAGAAGTGTGACATATTTTAAAAAATGTAAAATGCAAAATTAGCAAGCAACACTTGGCCCCATCAGCACCGCATGGAGAACTGATTCCTGAATCGATTGTGACTCCGTGAGCCTTCCGAATCACCGTCCAAACTGCATACAAACGTGGGGTTCTAAGACACGGCACGGCTGTGCTGACCGGGGTCATAAACAGACCCACAAGTTGAACTGGAGAAAGTTGCTAGTTCTGAGTTAGTTTAAGCATGGGTTTGTCAAAAACATTTCAGGACTGAGTTCCCTTGTTTTCTTACTGAGAGACTGAATGTGAATCAAATGCCTTGTTACTTGGCTGCTGTTAGAGATACTACTCCTGGAGTCTGTTACATTGCCATTTAAAATGTATCTACAGCCTATCTCCAAAGTCAAACATACATTAGAACCTGCCTGCTAAATGTTTCACAGGGCAAGGCAGGCGCAAAATTGATTAAGTAGTATACAGAGTTATAGTTCACCTTTTATCTGTACCTTAAATATTTTAGGAGAACATTTTAGGTCCATGTCAACATATAAAAACATACATACAATGTTCATTGTTTTTGATAGTCATTGCTTTCTACTTCCTACTCTTTTTTTCTAAATGGTTGCTATGAATATTTTAAAGTTAGAATTTATAAACGAAGACCAGATAAATATTCCATAATAATAACTAGTATTTATTGGTTACTTTTTAAGATCCAGCATGTGTTCCTTTAAGCACTGAAATGAGTTCAATTAATTTAAACTTCACATTAACCCTAGGAGATGTATGCTATAATTTACTTGTTTGATGGTTGAGTAACTGAGCCAAAGAGCTTGTTTAGCATTTACGAAGCTGGATCTAGATTCTGTAACAAATCAGTGGTGTAGGTGAGATTTAACCCAGACAGTCTGGCTCCTAAATCCATCCTTACTCACACAACTTCTAAGCAGAAAGAGGAAAGTGGGAAGTCTGAGGCTTTTATTAAATATGTCTCACATGTCACACTGACCCAGACATAAGCGATGTAATTAATAGCTATAATTCTTCTCAATGCACTCATTATCTGGTTGTTGCCTCTTTAACATGGGATGTGACCTGAACACAGTATTTAAGATCAGATGTAGTCCGGCCAGTGCAGGGTGGAGCCAAATGATCTCCCTTAGTTTAGACACCATGCCTCTCCAATGCAGCTCAGGCGTTGCAAAAGTCTGTGCTTCAGACTTTTTGCTTATACTGGTGTTTCAAATTAAGACGTTGGTCATCTAAAATCCTAAAGCCTCCCTATTTGGAAGAAATTAGAGAGGAAACTCACTGAGAAGGAGGGATGAAAGATGCTGTGGACGCAAAGCAGTGAGTAAGATTTGAGGGTAGGTAAGAGATCAATCCATCAAAGCACAGTTGAAAATAGAAGAAAGCTGACATGGCAAGAAAAGTCTGGGGCGATGATCAAAAACGGGCAACGGCTGGGTTTGCTAAGCCTGGGTTTTCCTACATTTATTCATGTGCTAAAATAAGGAAGCTCTGACTAGAGTGGGGCTTACAGTATGTAGGGTTTTTTTTAATAACTGCTCTGGAAAATCATAATAGGGCATTAACATACTGGTCTTTATTCATCATTTCTGCATGTTTCAGTGTAGTTGCCACAGAACCCCTGTCATCTTGTACCACACCTCAGTTCAGATTTGACCTTAGGGGTGTGGGGAGAAGTATGCCATATGCGTGATGGATGTAAAGGGGACCTATTTTATGTGTAGGCATGTTTCTCTGATTCTCATTCTCCGAAGTACCAGCTAGGTATTCCTTTTCTTTTAGAATTTTTAAATTGAATTTATTGGGGTGACACTGGTTAATAAAATTATATAGGTTTCAGGTGTACAATTCTATAATATGGAGCTACCTCAAAAAATTAAAAAAGGAACTTTATGACCCAGTGATTCCACTTCTGGGAATATGGCCGAAGGACCCTGAAACACTGATTCGAAAGAACACACGCATCCTTATGTTCACTGCAGCGTTGTTTACAAAAGCCAAGACTTGGAAGCAGCCCAGCTAGGTACTTCTGAAAATGCCCAGGAAGTGTCTCCTGTGTGCTCAAAATAAATCTGTCAGACAACACAGAGCATCTGCTGTCTCCTTTTCCCCTTCCAGCCTTCTTTGTGAATGAGCCTTGTTGCTTCCTTTGCTGAATGAGCCCTTGCCCTCAATGGACACCGGTCTCCATTCCAATCCACTGAACTGTGCAGCTCATGTGGCTTCTAGGAATGCCACCCCCACTGGTGCCATTGTCAGTGCAGCCTTCCTTTGTCTGCAGGCTGCCTTTCTCTCCCACTGCACTTTAGCCACAGCCAAGTCTAGGAGGCTCCCTTGTCCATAAGGGTCCATGACACCCACCAGCCCAGCTGGGCCCCACAGAAACCTGGTTTGTACTATAAATTAAGGATGTTGTATCTCTGAGATTTCTGTGGGTTTCCTGCACTCTTTGCATTCACCTCAGCGTCTTCTGTGAAACAACTTTTATAAGGTTTTGTTTATTTTTAACAGCTGTTATTCCCTTAGAAAAATGAAGCCTGAAGGCCAGGGATGAGGTAAACACAAGTAACTGGAAGATCAACACACGTAACTGTCATGTTCTCAGAATATATCTTTCTACCTATGACTTTAATATTGGTCCAAGCTTGCAGTACCTGCTTCTGCTTCCTTTAAGACCTGTTTTGTTTCGTTCTGTTTTCTAAGGATACTTTTCAGTCTTCAGTGTGAGTAGGCTTCTTCTAGGTCCACTCACCAGGTAGGCGGGCTGGTCATAACTCCCTGAGCAGTGCACAGGGCGTGGTGGCGGCCTGGGGCCTCTGCTACGTGAGGTCACGTTACACTGTTTGCTCTGTGCTGCTTAGGAAAAGGTATGCAAGAACTTCTGTTCCACGAGTGCCGTGTTGTTACAAACAACAGGTGTCTGCCAGCTTGTCCCAGGTATTTATAAGCTCCCCAAATGTATCTGCATGACTGCAGAGAGAATAAAATACTTCCCAGAGATTTGGCCTTTGGAAATTTCTTCTTCCGTAAGCTGGCAGTTATAGAAAGTCCGCCAACTGCCTCTGGTGACATAGGGGGAAGATGACAGCATTACTTCTCTCTCCCAGGGATGGTCCCCATCAATACTGTTTATTCAAAGTCAATGTGGTGGGCAGTTCCTTTTGCCTATTTGCCTTTTTTTTCTGGGAATTATAACTGAACACTCCTGGTGGTCTTCTGCAGGCCGTAAGGATCACGCAACTCATACATAAGGACAGAGTCTTGCATGAGTCCTTCTCTTAGGCACAGGACCCTCTTAGGCTTGTCCATTAGCACTGAGGTCCCGCAGATCACTAAAGGAGCGCCTGGCAATATTCTCCCAATAAGACAATCTTCATACTTTCATTTCACCTTTTCCATTTCCATGAGAAAGGTGGAGGGGCTGTACTCCTAAATTGGAATGGTGTTTTAAATAAAGGGAAGAAGAGGGTGGGGAGGCATTTACATTCTGAAGAATTTCAAATCATGCCTCTAATTGTTGTTCGTCTTTAAGATGCACACGGGGAAAGACAGCCTCTGCGGAAGGGCGGCTACTGTCCCAGACACAGGGGCATGCACTAAGTCAGTTGGCAATGAGATTCCCCGCGGCAGTAAACTGCACTGTCTATTCATATTTCTTTTCCACCTGTCCCCACAGTGGTGTCTGTTTGCTTAGCCCACATGCAACAAGGCTGTGTTTGTGAGTGAGGGCCCATTCATTGGCTGTCTATTTAGAAGTCTTGACAGAAAATCCCGTGAAAAGCTCCTCAATTCAAATTCCTCTTTAATGACTTGCTGCATTCACCAGAGAGGCCGGGGAGGGTGCTCTGGGCTTGACTTCTTCCACTATGGGAGACAAGAAAGCATTTTTTAAAAATAAAGCTTCTGACGTGCCATGATTATTAAACAATAGTCGTGATCAATGATGGAATCTGAGGAAGAAATCATCTCCTTTTTTAGACAAAACCTCTATCTAGCTCACAGAATATGTTATCTCCAACTACGCATGGTGTTTTCAATTAGAAATAACCAGTTGATCTTTATGAGTTCCGTTTGCCACCTCCCCCCAACCCTCCACCCCCAGAGCATTAGTTAGTTGCTTGATCATTTCTCCCAGGATGTGTTTAAATATCATACTAGGAGAGATTTGCCATTTGTAGTTTGTTACTCTTGTTAACAAAGCCAAGGGCAATTATAATCATCCAGATTCTACTGCTTGGGTTGTGGTGAGTAGTTAGTTGCAACATGCAGAGCATGGTGATACATCTCTGGGTGTGTGATTCTCTCTCTCTCTCTCTCTCTGTATATCTTCTTAATTTATAGAAGAAATCCATTAGGAACGAGATAATAACTACTCATATTTTCTAATAAGTACATGATATATGAGGATGTCACAGGAAAGCAAAACATGAGGGTTCTGAGCTTGGGCCTTTTTTGAGAAATTTTGTTCAGAATTACTCGGGGTTGAAGGATTTTCCCATAGACTTCCTTAATATCTTGTACTTTCTCTTTCATATCATACAACACAATGAGGAAGCACATTCTAAATTTTCATCCTGCAGAATGCAGCTTCCGTGAGCTCGGGGATGGTGTCGGGCACATTCACCGCTGGACACTCCCCACCAAACAGCCCAGGGCATGCAGTATATGCCCCGTGAGTATTGCTTTAGTGAATGAATGACTGATTCACAGTCTGCCACTCTTTGTATTTCTAAAGAGCCCCTTCAAGAATTTTCCTAAGTAGAGAATATTTCATTAAAAAATTTTTTTTTACTTTTTATTTTTTCCTAATTTTATTGTAGTTCAAGTACAGTTCTCTGCCTCCCCCCCATCCTAACCCCCAGCCCTCCCCACCTCCCTCCCATTCCCTGCCCCCCCGTTATTGTCCATGTGTCCTTTATAATTGTTCCTACAAACCCTTCACCCTTTTCCCTGAAATTCCCTCCCCTCTCCCCTCTGGTCACTGTTGCCCTGTTCTCAATTTCAGTGTCTTTGGTTATATTTTGCTTGTTTGTTTGTTTTATTGATTAGGTTCCTGTTAAAGGTGAGATCATATAGAAAAACTATGTCTATCCGGCAGAAAGAAAGAAGGAGCTCCTACCCTATGCAACAGCATGGATGGAACTGGAAAGCATTATGCTAAGCGAAATAAGCCAGGCAGTGAATAAAAGACAAACATTTCATTTTTTATTGCTGAGCGGCATTCCATTGTATACATACATGGCATGTTTCTTATCCAATTATCTGCTAAGGGGCACTTAGGTTCTTTCCATGTCTGAGCTATTGCGAATAGCTTGGGATGAACATAGGGATACATGTATCTCCACCAACAGGTTGATGGTTACCAGAAGTGGAGCCAGGTGTGGGGGTGATGGAGATTAGACTTTGGGTGATGAGTGCATTATAGAATATACAGATGCTGTACTATAAAATTGCATACCTGACACATATAGTATTATTAACCAACGTTACACCATTAAATTGCACTTTTAAAAGGAGAAGGAAGAGGAAAATAAACCCTAAGTGTTAAAAATGGTACTGTAATGACTCCTTAATTCTAAATGTTGAATTCCAATTTATCACGTGACCCCTTACTCCCACTGTGGTTTCATTTATCTGTGTTACCCAGTTCTGTTCATGGTCCCATCAGATTTGACACAAAATTGTTATTTTTTCCCCAACTAACAGAAAGTCTGCTTCAGTGACTCACAGTGAGTGTACTAATTATGACTTTGGAAAACTTATTACATTAAAAAAAAATTCAAGCAAAAACACTGTTCTTACTTAAGTGAACCAGAATCTGCTTTCCTGTATTTATCAACCATCAGTTATGCTTCTCTTGGTCCCAAAGTTAGTTTACTTCCCTTTTATATTTGGTAGTCTCTCAAATATATGAAGAGTTTTCAGGTTCCCATGTATATATATTTGTGTTATTTTTGAAAGAAAAAATATATTTATTCTTTCTGTAAAACTTTAGTCCCTTAACAAAGAGTGTTAGGTTATTTGAAAAATGCAATGTTTATTGTTTGAAATAGGGATTTATTTTCCATTCAGCATATCTTTACATATTTTAAAAATACTTCTATATTTTCCATATTTTGATGGTCCAAGAACTGACTGCATTTTTCCAGCTGCATTTTCTCCTAATCTTGGTTATCTTATTTGATCTTTAACATACATATAAAAGATCAGAGAAACTGAGGAGGGCCTGTTGATGGTCGACAATGGAATAATAATATAGGAACTACTAGAAAGTCTCTAAGATGCCATGACATTTTGAGGTAGTTCAGGTGGTTGAGAAAATTAAGAATAATGAGGTAAATTTCAGTGCAATTTTGGCAAAAAGGATACAAAAAGTTGTGCAAGTTTTGATGCAATGTAAAATAATTACATTATTATTAATGGAAATAATTCTGTATTTGCTAAGCATTATACAAAAGACCAATAATCTTATTTTTATGTTTTTTTAAAATCATTTTATGGTGTTTTTAATTCATTTCACTGGTTTTAAGTGATTCCAAGAGGGAATAAAAATTAATCCAGTAAGAAAAATATTCATATTCTATTTGTTTTATTTTAAAATTTTATTTTGGCCTGGTGAGTAATATATTTAAAAAAGAGACTGGATCACTCAGACTGACGTGGAGTAGGACAGATACTGACTATCTCTTCAACTTGTCTGTATAATACTTATTCCCTTTTCTTTTTCATCACACACTGATGATTTTGTTTACATCACAGCTGGCAAGGATCTGTCTTGAAACACACATGCACGCAAACACGCTGTCAAATCAAAGTTCACTTCTCAGACTCCCGTGCATCTAGGCACAATCCTGTGGCTCGTTGGCTGGTGCTGTAGAGCGACAAGTCTGGAGAGCGTGTCTTCTGCAATGTAAAGAAAAACCTCACCAGGAGAAAGACCTTCTTTCTTTCATTTATTCCTTCTATCTATAGTTAGTAGTTGAAACCCAAAGCCCCCCAAGATCATTTGGTGACCAGGCGAGGAGGTGATAAAGACAAAAACCAAAAGACAATGAGTTGCATACTAAAAATAAATGAGCAGAGAGTTAGGACCCTGGATTCCTGATGACATTGATGAGCTGCTGTACCAGCTCTGGAACATGTTTTCCCAGAATTATTGCTGCAGAAGACAAATGCATTTCTCACTTTTGGTATACTTATTAGTGAATTTGTTCTTATTTACTGCTAATTGCATATCTGACTCATAAAGGGTGTGGCTTTCTCAATAAAAAATATCTCCGGGTTGTTACAAACATAGCTAATTTAAACTAATATTAGATGATTAAGGTGTTATCATTTCTGTCGATCATCTTTTAACTTTAAATGCTAGATTCTGAGGAGTAATATACTTTCTGATGTATATGTATACCTATAATTAATGCCATTATTTAAAAAGTATATTCATAATGTTTTTAAAAATTGTTTAGTTGCAAAATTCTACCATTTTTTAGATATCAAAAGACAATGGAACTTTTGATGCTTATTCATGTTATAAAATATTATGAATATGGAGGATTATCACGCCGTGTAAATTTGGTTAATATATTTCAGCAAGGATAAGGGCATCATTTTATGTTTTCTGATAAATACTTTTTTACTTGTTTAAAAAAAATCTAAGTCTTTATTCAATAGCAAGCTCAATCCCTCTTGTTTCACACTTCTCAATAAACTTGTTTTTTTATCCTTGGCAGATGAATCAGGAATTTAATTAAGGCATCATTGACATATTCAACATATACTACTTACTGAAAGAGTAAGGAAAAAACTGAAATACCATGAGCTGCATTACTTTGATGTTTTAAGTCATTCTTCCAGAGGTAGGCTCAGAGTTTGGGAGGGTGGTTGCATTTTTGTAAGGGTTTAAGAAGTAAGAGAGAAAAAAAAACCCCTAAAACTATTTTCTTTAATTTCTTGGCATATGTACCAAACTGAAAGAAGTTGTTTTGGATTTAATCCTAGTTCTCATTTGTATGCCTCAAAAAAAAAAAAAAAAAGCACAGTATAATTTGTTGCCAGGGATAACACATGTATAAGAAGCAAGAACACAAAACAACCACCAGGACCTCTTTTGAAGGCAGAGAAGATCTCAGCTGTAGTATAACTGCCTCTGTAATGCATATCAGTCAAGGAAACCTGAGCAGTTTCTCTCTATTTTTAAAACCTTTGAAAAATATCTCCTGCTTCATATAAGTATGTGAGAAACTTTTGTCATTATTTAATTTTTACCTTCTTTTAGGTTTTTTAATTAATTAATTAAGTTAGTTACTTTGCCAGGCTCTGAAATAGAGGGATCCACAGTCTTTGGGAACATAGGAGTTTGAACTGTTCACTGATTTTGCTTTGGGGTGTATGTAGCACACATTAGATTCAGGTCTGGGAGGTACAGTTAAACCTGACTTAGGTGTTCTTATCATGTGTCACCTTTCCGACAGCCCACTAGAATGGGGCTTAGAGAAAATGACATTCTAACTTTTTTTAAAGCATATTTTATTGATTATGCTATTACAGTTGTCCCATTTTGCTCTCCCCTTTATTTCCCTCCACCCTCCACCCTGCCTCCTACCAGCATTCCCCCCCTTAGTTCATATCCATGGGTCATGAAGATGAGTACCATGGCTTCTCCATTTCCTATACTATTCTTAACCTCCCCCTGTCTATTTTTTACCTCCCATTAATGCTTGTTATTCCCTGTACCTTTTTCCACATCCTCCCTCCTCTCCCTCCTCACTGATAACCCTCCATGTGATCTCCATTTCTGTGATTGTGCTCTTGTTTTAATTGCTTGCTTAGTTTGTTTTGTTTTTGTTTTTGTTTTTTAGGTTCAGTTGTTGATATTTTGATGTCATTTTACTGTTCATAGTTTTGATCATCTTTTTCTTAGATAAATCCCTTTAACTTTTCATATAATAAGGGCTTGGTGATAATGAACTCCTTTAACTTTACCTTATCTGGCAAGCACTTTATCTGCCCTTCCATTCTAAATGATAGCTTTGCTGGATAGAGTCATCTTGGATGTAGGTTCTTGCCTTTCATGACTTTGAATACTCCTTTCTAGCCCCTTCTTGCCTGTAAGGTTTCTCTGGGGAAATCAGCTGATAGTCTTATGGGATCTCCTTTGTTGGTAACTGTGTCCTTTCTCTTGCTGCTTTTAAGATTCTCTTCCTATCTTTAATCTTGTCTAATGTAATTATGATGTACCTTGATGTGTGCTTCCTTGGTTCCCACTTCCTTGGTTCCCAAGACTCTCTGGGCTTCCTGGACTTCCTGGAAGTGTATTTCCTTTGCCAGACTGGGGAAGTTCTCCTTTATTATTTTTTTTGAAATAAGTTTTCAATTTCTTGGTCTTCCTCTTCTCCTTCTGGCACCCCTATGGTTTGGATGTTGGAACCTTTAAAGTTGTCCCTGAGATTCCTAAGGCTCTCCTCATTTTTTTGAAATCTTGTTTCTTTGTTCTGTTCTGGGTGAATGTTTATTTCTTCCTTCTGCTCCAGATTCTTGATTTGAGTCCTGGTTTCCTTCCTTTCACTGTTGGTTCCCTGTACATTTTTCTTTACTTCACTTTGCATGGCCTTCACTTTTTCCTCTATTTTGCAACCATACTCAACCATTTCTGTGAGCATCCTGATTACCAGTGTTTTGACCTGTGCATCTGATCTGTTGGCTATCTCTCCATTGTTTAGCTCTATTTTTGGAGCTTTGATCTGTTCTTTCATTTGGGCCATATTTCTTTGTTTCAATGCTCCTGTTAAGTTGTAAGGGCCAGAGCCTTAAGTATTTGTTGGGGTATGGAAACCCATATCACTGTGTTGTGGCATTGTATGTTGGGGAGGGGTCTGAGAGGGAACAGTGCTACTTGCTTGGCTCTCAACTGGCTTTCTGTGACTTCCCCCACTCCTCACAAGGAAATTGGGGCCTTCTGGTGCTGACTCCCAGGTGGGTGGTTTTGTGTATATTCTAGGACCCTGAGGGTCTCTCCAATGAATTCTCCTGTGAGGATGGGAGTCTCTGCTACCACCACAACCCCCACAGGTTTTTACAGCCAGAGGTTTTGAGGCTTTAGTTTCCCCTGGTTGAAACCCTGGGTTGCTCGGTCTGTCTCACTCACTGGTTGTTCCTCCAGGTTTATCCACATGCAATTGTGGGACCACCCAGTCTGCCAGCCACTGCCACCTCGCTCACTGGTCCTCTAGCCGCCACCTTGCTGCATGTTCTCTCCACCTCTCCTACTAGCCTGAATGAATGTTTCTTCTTTAACTCCTTGGTAGTCAGACTTCCATATAGTTCGATTTTCCAAAAGCTCTGGTTATTTTTTGTTTTTAAATTTGTTGTTGCCTTCTTTTGATTGTGCAAGGAGGCAAAGCGTATCTACCTATGCCTCCATCTTGGCTGGAAGTCTGGCATTCTAACTTGACACTAGATGTTTAATTGAAATCACTCAACACAGTCAATCATAAACTCTTCCCTCCCAGAGTCACTTGATTTCAATAGAGAAATTGGTTAAACACTAATGGACATAATAAAATGGCAGGTTGAAGCTGGTAATAGTTGATGTAATGTGATCTGTGATATTGTGTCACCCTACAGAAAGTGTTGACTTAAAAATCATGGAGAATGAAGTTCTCAGGGTCCAGTCCTCAGATCATTTTTTTTTAAATGTTTCTTTTCCTGAACATATAAACTTGAAAATAGCCCCGAGTTTTCTTTTCTGTCCATATTTTTATAATTAAAAAAAATAAAAATAAAAACAAAGCAATTTTCACAGAAAAATAAACCATCTAAAACCCCACCAAATGGGTTCCCATCAAGCTTCTTTCTTTCTCATTGTTGCCTGTAAGCAAAGGTGTTCTACATCGCCAAATCACACAACAAACTTATGTTCTTTTGTATTCTCGTTTGTTTCATTTCACATTGCATGATATATTGGGTCGTTGGTAAACTGGGTTAGACACAAAAATGCAGGGATGGATACATGTTCCCCAGGGCCATTGGTATGTGTAACTATATTGCAGATGCTCACAGACTGTATATAAAATGTGATAGTTACCACATAAGTTTTAACAGTGACCCCTAGTTTTTGGATACTTAACTTTGCTCTAATTTTCTATTATTTTAGATAACACTACAATGTTTTTCACTCTTTAAATTAGTTCTTTATGATAAATTGCAAGATGAAAGAGTGGGAACATATTATGACTTTGAATACATGTGACTCATGCCAATTTAAAATGTTGACAGTGTTGGTAAGTATAAGTGTACAATCAGCAACTAGAAGTTATATTTTTGCTTTTGCTTTTGTAGTCACTGACATATGGGATATATTCAGTGTGACGAGAGGGATTGTTATACTCAGACCTTAGCTTACTCAGAGCCTCTAAGCATTATATTCCTTTAAGTCATTGCTACATCAATGATTAAAAACATTTTTAACTTCATACACTGTGCATTATGACTCAATTACCCTTATCCTTGTTAATTCCCTTTCTCTGCTATAATAGTTTTATTGGGATACATTATGAAACTTGTAGAACCATAAATAGCCATGGATCATATTGCATTCAGAAAGAGCGAGTTCCATTAGAATATAAATCCAAATGAAAAACAAAACATTAGGCACAATTTAACATTAAGGAAAGGGAAAAATATCATGTCATTTTTTTTTTCTTCTGAAACTTCTGCTCAGTATACTCTTACAAATGAAATATGCTCTAAATGTACATACATTTTTCTTTAGGATAAAGCATTTGATTATTAATTTACTCACATATTCCCCAAACAACCCGTACTTTCCTCAGGTTGGAGAAAGTATACCTTGCACAGAGGAGAGTGAAAGTGAAGGTCAAAATTGGCCAATCAATATCACGGGCAGAATGAACAAGTGAGAGCCCTAAGTCCCCCCTCATTCTCTGTGTGAAGAGATTTTTTTCTCACACTGTGTCACCTGGATTCTTGAGACATGGTCCTTAGTTTTTTTCTGAAGTCATTTGCAAACACTGGACCAAAGCATGGGAAAGGTAGGTGTAGTATCTTCTCTTTTCGGAAATAAATGAGTAGATACTTTAGAATAATCCTAGAGCTAAGAATAACTCCAAACTGCAAATAATTGGCCTGGATTTTAGTTTTTTACTCTGCCTTGAAGGGTTTTAAAACTCAGTAACTCTATTCCTGTTGTATTTAAGGAAAGCATGAGGATGTAACAGTGAGGCCAAGTTCAACTGCCTCTCATTTGACAAGGCTCAAAATGTGTGTGTGTGTTTTCGGTTTTTGTATGTTTAATAGTATTAGCAAAGTTTTTAAAGTAAAAATTAAAAATGTGCTTATTGTAAAAGGAATATGACATTAAGCTATAAAAGGGATGAAGTAAAAGTGGTTTTCTCATTTGCTTCCCATCAACATGTTAAAAGTTAATTAATATTAATGACTCCATACACCTTTTCTAAGAGTACTATGTGTGCATATAAATATAATTGTATGGTCTCAAACCATTCATGTTCTTTTTTGATACAATAACATACAAATTAATAATATCACCTCATCATAATACAAAGTCACAGCAGATAATGAAAATATAGATAAGTGTAAAGAATAAAATTAAAATACCGGTCTTTATAATATCAAACTTGTATTCATTTATATTTTGAATAACATTTGAATCACACCATATATTGTGTTATAATATGATTTTTTTCTCCTAATATATTTTGAGCATTTCTCATAGGGTTAAATGTTCCTATTGATATAATGTATTCTAGCTGCTTATTATAAAAACATTCCAGAATTTATTTAGCTCAGCTTCTGTTACTGGATGTTCAGGCTGCTTTCATAATTTTTTCAATGTTATAAGTAATGTTTGTGCATAAAGCTTGCGTATGTTTACTCATCACATTGTTTTCTAAAGTTGAAATTGCTGACTGAGAGAATTTAAAATGTGTTGAAATACTACTAAATTCTGCTTCTGAAAAAAATTTTAAATTTATTCTCTGAAGAAATAATTCACAAGAACATTTTACATGCAGAGATTACTGTTGGACTCTGTTATGGTCTAAAGGATAAGTTGAGATGTACATAGATTGTGGAATGAGCTGAACCACTAATTTTAGATTAAATAGTTACAAGTTATCTAGGGTATAACTGGTCTTGTGGCAGAGAGGATAGGGACATGGTGGACCTATAAATAGGCTTATACTTATAACCAGAAGAGACACATATTACTTCTTCACAATTCATCAGCCAAACAGAGTCAAATAGCCATTTGTCACTTCCGTATAGTAGAGGCATGTAATTGTCTCATATGAGAGGCAGAGCAAGCTACACGGCCAAACCTGCTATCAACACGGCAGGAAAGTTCCACCTTTCCCATGGAGTAGCAGCAACTAGTTTAGATTAGAATAGAATCTACCGTATTCCTGATTCTGGAAGGGGTTTAAGATTCGGAAAGGCCTTTGACATGATCCAATGCTCAGGCTTCCCAGCTTTTGCTCTAGAGGTAATATACAAAATGAGTGATTTTGTAGTTTGAAATCTCTACTGTAGTCAGTAAAGTACGTAAGCCTTTGTCTTGCTCAGATTTTGTAAAGTATAATCCCCTCATTTTTTACTGATTGCTACTGTATAAATCTTTTCGCTTTAAGAAAGGTTTGCAGGGTAACTCTGCTCAAATGTAAGTTCTGTGAAAAGTTCCCCCTCTCTACGTGTATCTAGAAATACTCTTTGCAGTTTAAGGAAGAGTAGGAAAAAAATTTTATAGGCCTCTGCAAATTTATATGAAAAAATTCTCCCAGTATTTGTTGATTACAAAACCATCCCTTTCGACAAAATCCATTTGCTTTGTGGATGTTTCCTCCTCTCTCACTATCAGAAGCAGCTCCAAATAAGATTGTTCTCTTTGACAAAATGTTACAGCACTGCATTTTAAAGTTTAAATGTTTAGTTGCATAGAAGGATTCCGTATAACCCAATGATAAATGGACAGAGATCCCTGGCATAGCTTAGCAGGTAAAATGGCTTGTGACATGAGCACAACAGTAGAATATTTAATGTCATATGCGTATAGGGTATTATTGCTGACTTCCAATTTTTATTCATCAGTCTTGTGTGTCTCAGATAAAACACTAGTCCACCCAATTCTATGTTCATACTAGGTGGTGAAGCTAATCCCTTGAGTCACTGCATAGTTTGAGTACTGAAAAATCTCAGAGTTTTTAAATCATGTTTTTAATATGCTCACATTTTGCCATTGCTATCTGTAGAATTTTCCCCTTCTTTTTTATATTCACATGTTTTCATGGAGGTAAATTTATTCTAATTTTAGCTTTGATTCACACTGAGATAATGGAGAATAGCTTCGTATCTTACTCTCTTTTCTGTTTCTGTGAGTTTTCACAAAGTTGGTGTTTTGGACTTTTTCCCTGTCACTTGCCACTTAAGGCAGCAGAGATACTTTGTTTCTTGGTAGTGTTGGCTCATGTTTTTCCCAGGGTCTCAGGAAAACTAAGTTCAGGAACTTCAGTGGCAGAGTCTCCCTGTCATCTAGATCTGAGGTTAATGATACTTTTCATTGAATTATACTAAGGCCTTTGTAAATTTTAAGGTCTCTCCATAAACCTACATCCATGTTCATTGTAGGTTGAATATATTGACGGTAATATAGTTTCCTCCAGAGAAGGAACCTAATGGGGTAAAATGAGATAAGAAATAAAGAAAATCATGTTAGGCCAATACGGTAGACTAACAGTCATACCAGACTTCATTCCTGATGTTGGAATGTGTCCCAGAGATTTTTAAGCTCTCTGGCCCAGAAATGTGAATGGACCTGGAGCACATGACTGTGAGCTTGCCTACCTGTGAATAGTATATGTTCCGGAACAAGCACTATGGTAGTCAGTACTATACAGTGGAGAAATTTTGTTATAGTTCCAAAATAAAGATGCCTTATATCATCTACTTTTCCTGTAGTCTATCCATTGCTAACTCTCAGTAACTTGCTTAATGTATTGCTCTGTTGCTCCTTACATTTCTTATTCTTGTACCCCACCAGTACCACAGTTTTATATAGAAGGGTTAGAGGCGGCTGTGCTTTTCTCCATTTGTATTTTTAAAGCATTACTATTCTATGATTACATTAAATATAAAACTCCTTTGAAATTTATACTATGCTGTCAAATTAATCTATTCTTATTAAGAATCTCTTTATTTACTTATTTACTGAAGACACTTGTTCATTGTCTGCTTCTCTACATAGACATCTTCAGTTATCTTGAGCAAATTTATAGACTGTGTGTAGAAAAAAATTACAACATCTAACACTAGAGCTATGTTTCTAGATACCCACTAACTGGTACAGGAATGGACAAAATATTTCCGTGACCAACTCTTATGAAACATGATGAAATACCTGAAATAGCTTCACTTATGAAATCTAAATATATGTACACAAGTTTGTATCCTTACAGTTGTTAAGAGACTACACATAAATCTCTCAGAGATAAAAAGCAATTTGCTTCCTTATTGCTTCACTCCAAATATACCTATTTTTAACTGACATTTATATTTGCTTGTCTTGACTTTTGTCGTAAATGTAATTCCGTTGTCTACACTTTCCTTTAGAAAATATCTACTTCCTTGGTTTCTATGATGCCATTTACAGTAGTCCCTTCAGGCTGCCATAACAAAATACCACTGACTGGGTGGCATAAACAAGGGATATTTATTTTCTCACTACTCTGGAGGCTAGAAGTCCAAAATTAATGTACTGCAGGGCCAGTTTCTTGGGGGAGGCTCTCTTCCTGGCTTGTAGATGGCCACTTTCTCGCACGATCTGTTCTGTTTGTGCACGGAGAGAAAGAGATCTCTGTTGTCTCTCTTTATAAGGACACCAATCCTATCAAATCAAGGTCCCACCCTTCATGACCTCATTTAACCTTAATTACCTGCTTGAAAGCCCTACCTTCAAGTACAGTCACATTGAAGGTGAATGCTTAAACATATGGCATTCTGGGAGGGAGGGGGTCATAATTCAGTCCAAAGAACCATTGTTTACAAGTTGTAATACAAATTGCTTGACCTCCTGTGAAAGGTATACTTCATTATGCTTCTTTTAAAGATAAGAAAATGGATTAACACAAAAACTATGACTTATGGATTGCTTTCGATTTTGTTTTCTTTTAAATACTTTTATTTTCCATTTTTTAATTTAACATACAAAGTATGGACATCTTAATTATATTTACCGAAAACAATTAAAATTCTACGAGGCTTGACAGTTTTAAAATAATGATAAAGTTGACACTCGTTTGGATGTGGTCTGAATGAGAGATGTTTAAGGGTATACATTTTTATCAGAACTGAATACAAGTATCTAGATACTATTTAAACACGCTGAATCCAGAAATAGCACTTAAGAAATTTAAAAGTCATCAAAGTAACCACTAGACAAAATGAAAGTAATAATGGTGTAGCTCACAACAGTTGGATGATGGGACAGTGAGTGAAGCCAGGTTGTGGTGTGTAAGTTAGATAAATCTTTGACTTTTATGAAATTACAAACCCAGAAGAACGTTTAATGTATTATTTAAGAGATTTTATATACTTTAAAGTATAATTTTATTCAAAATCTTATAAGATCCATAGAACATGACATATATCTTGTGACTATGTCCTTCTTAGGGAAACTATCTTTTTTATGGTGGTTCTATTTTTTATTGAGTTTATTGGGGTGATATTGGTTAACAAAACCATACAGGTTTCAAGCGTACAACTCAACAAAACATCAAAGGACTGCTTTTCATCTATAAGAGATGATATGTACAGTCTCAACCACATGAGGAGTTTATGTTTCTCAAGTAATGGGAATTCCAAAAAAACATGCAATTTTTATCATCAGTATCTTGATTATAATCAGTCTAAATAGTATATATTTAAAAATAAATTGTGCTTGTTGAAAGGTGACACTACTGATCTATTTCTTACAGGCTTTGAATTTAAGTTTTTGTTTTATACATTTTTATGCATGAAGATCAATGGATGGATGCATGGATGGATGGATGGAAGGATGGAGGGAAGGATGGATGGATGGAAGGATGGAGGGAAGGATGGATAGATGAAAAAATAGGTTGAATGATGATGAGGCTAGTTGTGTGATGTGTATGTTCGATGATGTGCTTGGTATGAGAGTTACACCAAACAGTTCAATTATTTTTCCTGGGTCCTCTTGCATTCATTCGACATGAGCTCTGAGATATAACCTGCCATTTGGGAAAAGAATATTTCCCAATTACGTGGAACTAAATATTTTATTAGAGTCGAATTCTCCTGCCTTGGCCATGAACTCACACTGGCAAAATTTACCTGCACAGATATTCACAACTTTGCATTTTAGTGCTATGTTTAAGTGTAGCAGAAAATAATGAAATAGGTAAATTGATGTTTCAAAAAACGTAGTGTTAGAGGAAAGTGGATGGTTTTAATAAATTGTGAGTAAGGGTTGATGTTCAACTTAACGCACCTTCAAACTTCTTCCCCCGGGGATCTAGTCACATACCCTAAGCTGACCTGAAAGTCTGAGGCAGATCCTGGCCAGCGGGATCCTGTGTGGTGGCAGCAACAGCAAATACACACGGACGACAGAAATCCTGTGGAGAAAAAGGGACTGCACGGCCACTCTCTAAGTCAGAGAGAGGGCAGAGAGGGCTAGAGAGAGCCCAAGACAGAGAGCTGACCCCTGCCTGGACAGCCTTTTATTGGTTTTCTGGGCACATTATGTCAAGGATGGTCCTCATTTACTATGCACAGGTTTGTTTTGGGTGGTTACCTTTCACAGAAAACAAAGGAGAGGATGTTGCTAATTACATCAAAGAAGAAGGATGTTTACAAATGTAAAGGGAAAAGTGGTTGAACTGGTTACACTCCATACTTGGGAGGTTTAGCTCAGATGTTAGGAAGTTAAAGATACTCAGTAAACATTTGCTGCCTCAATTCAGGGTGAGAGAGTTTTAGCAAGAGCAAGCCTCACAGCAGCCTAGTTACAATGCAGGCCTGATTCCCCACCAGAGAACCTGTCCGTGGGCGTGGGTCCTGCCTGCCAAACCTCACACCCACTGGCTTTTCCAAGTGGAAGCTGGGCCACATTTCCCACACGTGGAACAGTCCCCCCCCTTTTTTTTTTCATTCTTATTGACAGAGAAATTGTAAGGATGAAGAGAATTTAATGCAGAATAAAAATGCGACTGTCTATGGGGAGGGCTGCTGGAGACAAGTGCCCGGAGCAGAGAGGCTAGAGAGTGAAATTTTCAATGTGGTTAATGAAGTGTGTTATCAGCAGAAGTCACTGGTAATTAGCAATGTGGGTAATGGGATGGGCTTGGGTAAGCATGTCCTCTCTCACTTCCAAGTGCCCGGCAGCACAGGTGACAGGTGAAGTGCATAAGTGTCACTCTTACCTTTTGGTAGAAAAAATATTATTGTAAAACATGAATGGGGAGCCTTTGGATCACAGAATATTCATTTCTGTCATTCGTGTATTCCTTCCTACGTACCATGCACTTTCAAAGAACTGTTTCCATAAGTATAACAATCTCTACCTTTTTTATATTTATGATTGTTTTACCATTGTATGGGCAATTTCAGTACATGTAGTAACCTGTGAAGAACATGAAAGAACAATCCCTCTAGTTAAAGATAATCATTGTTAATATTTTGATATGTTCTACCAAACGGCTTTTCTGTGAATGTTTATGATTAACAGTTATAACTGCAATACATATACAATTCTGTCTGATTTTCCATGTAACATTTGAGCAGTTTTCATGTTAGGAATGTAGAAATATAGCTATTTTTCACTGTGCTTACTCGGGACAGAACACACCCTAAGTACTTTATGTATTATGAAGCAATTATTTCAGTAACCCTTAGAGGCAGGTACTACTTTTATCTTCGTTTTATAAGTGAGGAAATTGAGGCACAGTGAGGATAAGTATCTTTCCTAGTGTTATGGAAGCAATCCTTGCCAGATGTGGCCCTTAAAAACGACCAGCCTAATATCAGTACTCTCTTCCCCGGACATTAGACCAGGGGTCAGCTGGTGTTTCAGTAAATATTTGAAGTGTGTGGTTTTTATGATCTCAACCACCTCACTATGCTATTGTAGCAAGATGGCTATAAGTGAGATATAAATTAATATATGATAGATATATGAGTGAGCGTTTCTGTGTTCCAAGAAAACTTTATGGGCACTAAAATTTAAATTTGCTGTAATTTTCATGGGTCTCAAAATAGTATTCTCTTAATTTTTTAACCATTTAAAAGTATAAAAAGCTCTTCTTTAACCGAAGGCCAAACACAAATGGACTGGCAGTAGATTTCAAATACTTTCATTTGCTTAATTGATGCATTATTCATTACTTTGTAACGTTCTGGGTATGTAGGTTGTTTCAAACTAAAAATGCTTGTTTGAAACAAAACTTGACAATGATTAATGATACTATAATGAATATCTTTGTATATAAAACTTAACTAATTTTTATAATATTTACTTACAGTATATTTGCAGATTTGATCTGCTAAAAGGGCATGAATTTATTGTGTAACAGCTAAGGTATCCGGTATGTACTAATATATACACATAACACTGGTCTAAAAGGATAGCATATTTTGTGTTCCCTGTTGCTGAGCAGACACTGAAATCAATGCATTTGAAATCATGGGCAACAAAATAATTACAACTATTTAAAACTATAAGATAGTCACATTTAAAGATGAATTAAGGGTAGGAGCTCCTTCCTTCTTTCTGCTGCATAGAATTCCATTGTGTAAATGTACCACAGTTTTTGATCCACTCATTCATTGATGGTCACTTAGGCTGCTTCCAGCACTTGGCTATTGTAAATTGTGCTGCTATGAACATTGGGGTGCATAGGTTCTTTTGAACGGTGTTTCAGGGTTCTTAGGGTATAATACCAGCAGTGGTATTGCTGGGTCAAAGGCAGTTCCACTTTTAGTTTTCTGAGAAAATTCCATACTGTTTTCCACAGTGGCTGCACCAGTCTGCATTCCCAATGGTGCACTAGGGTTCCCTTCTTTTTTACAACCTCTCTAGCACTCGTTGTTTGTTGATTTGGTTATGATGGCCATTCTGACTGGTGTGAGGTTGTATCTCATTGTGGTTTTTGCATCTTTGATGGCTAGTGATGCCGAGCATCTTTTCATATGTCTCTGGGCCCTCTGATTGTCCTCCTTGGAGAAGTGTCTGTTCAGGCCCCTTGCCCAGTTTTTAATTGGGTTGTTTGTCTTCCTGGTGTGGAGTCATGTGAATTCTTTGTATATTTTGGAAATCAAACCCTTGTCCGAGGTGTCATTTGCAAATATATTTTCCCATATGGTTGGTTCCCTTTTCATTTTGCTGATGTTTTCATTAGCCATGCAGAAGCATCGCGACAGCATGGATGGACCTGGAAAGCATTATGCTACGAGAAATAAGCCAGACAGTGAAAGGCAAATACCATATGATCTCACCTATAAGTGGAACATAATCAACAAAACAAACAAGCAAGCAAAATATAACCAGAGACATTAAAATAAAGAACAATCTGACAGTAACCAGATGGGAAGGGGGAAAGGGGTAGTGGGGAGAAAAGGGGAAGGATTGTTAAGGAACATGTATAAAGGACACGTGGACAAAGTCAAAGGGGGTAGGATCGAGGGTGGGAGGCAGCAATGGGTGGGGCAGGGGGGAGTGTTGGGGGGAGAATGGAGGCAACTGTACTTGAACAACAATAAAAAAAATTGATGTGACCTTTGACAAAAAAAAGATGAGCGAAGGGAGTCCAGTGTTTTCCTTAAAATATTTGAGAAATTTTCTAAAATTTCTACCTGTCTTCTCAGAGTGCTGTATCAGTTGTGCATCTGAAGATGATAAAACATTGGAGAGTGAGGGGAAAGTTTTTAAAATGGTAAATTTGATAGAGTGTTCTCTAATTTTATCCATGTTCAACAAGCTCCCCATTAGCTTTAATTTGATAGTTCTTAAAAAATGGCTGGATGGAAGGATGTCAGTTTTCTCGGGTTTTGCTTTGTTAGAGAAAACATTAAGTGCTATCTTATCGCTTTAGTTGTAAAGGGGTAGGCTTGAGGTTAGAGATACAACTCCTCTTATAGTCCTGGGAGTGGAGCAGTTTTTTAGGTGGCAGTTGAGGTGTGTGCCAATAAACGGCAATGTGGCCAGTAGTCTCATTGCCCCCCTCCCCTTTTAAATTAAGATATAATTGACATATGACATTATATTAGTTAATATTGCTTTTAAAACCCAGTGAAAATAGAAAGTCAGGCTGAGTGTAGCCCAGCTGCAAAGTGGTGGTCACTGTTTGAAAGGGCAGAACTGTGCTTGATTGGCTACGGTGGAGACTTGGAATTCAGAGGCCCATGAATCTGCCCCCTTAGAGGCCACGTGGTGTGTTTGCTCAGCATCACGCACTAAGTGGTTTGCCCTAGCCTAGCCTCCTGGTCACTGCTGTTAAATGTAAGAAGAAATCGGGAACCAAGTGTGGAAAAACCTAGGCAAATTGTCCACATGTGTATGGGGCAAACATCCCAAAGTTCCATGCACTTGTTAGAAGCATTGTTTTCACATAAAGATTCAGATTTCTCAGGTAATGAGGATATGTTAGTTGGTAGGGATCCAGGAGTTGGTCCTTTGACTGTTGGAATTGATGGGTGCAGACACCATATGAAGTAATGAAAGGTTTTAATTCATAAGTGCACTTCTAATATTTGTAGGAGGCATTGTGAGCTCAACAGGCATTTCCTTCTACCGACTCTGAAGTCTATACCTCAGTGGTCAACTTAGTACGTTGGTGTCCTTTGAACTGTCTTCACCCTTTATCACCGTCTGATTCCAGGTAGAAAATTAATCTCTTTTGTACCTCAAACTAACTCTGGTTTTCTACTTTTCATAGCACACTTACAATCGCAGAACGGTAGCTAGATTGTATACTTTCCAAAACTGCCAGGAGCAGGAGAGGGCCAGTTCCCTCTGCTCTGACCATCTCAGTGTAGTTACACTTCACAGATGCTCCGGTCTCTTTAAGGTCCACACATCTTATTGAACATGAGATACCCTGGCTGGAAATTTCCTCTTGGACGAGCTCTTTACCTCCTCTCTACCCATCTGTTAAACAAATATCCAACAAGGCCTCTGAAAAATTTTCGAGAAATCCACTCGATCTTTATAAAATAATTTAGCCATCCTTTCTTCTAGTGCTCTACTATGCTCTGAAAAAATAGGATAACTTTTATACGATATTGATCACAGTGTTGTTTGTTTTGTCTTACTTTTATATTTTCAGCCCAAGCATGATGCCTAAGAGTGAAATTAAAGATTGTGAGAGGGACTTAGTGTTTCTTGCCGTTGACTAAGCCAGTGGTTCTTGACTGAGACTGAAAATGAGACTCATTTACAAAAATTTTTTAACATACAGATACCCAGGTTTTATCCCCAGATGGATTAAATCAAAAACTCTGGGCACTGGACTTAGGTGTGGATGGTTTTAAAACCTCCTCCATGTGATTCTGATGTTCTGTGTAGCAGGTTTGAGAACCATGGTCAGGAGGGCCATTCACAGATCCGGTTGTGAAATTCTTCTCAGACGTAATCCTGCCATTGAAGCCAAGTGTCTCGTTTCTGAGACCCATCTTCAGCCCTATTTCTAACGTTCTCCCCATTTCTAACGGACGAGTGAGTGAAACGCTGTCTATTTCCAGAGCTGTCATGAATATTTGTACGTTGCCGGCATCTTTACAAATTAGGGAGTAGCAAGATGAATGAGAGTAGTGAATCAGAGAAGACACACACTGTGATGCGGGCAGAAATTTACTATCTCCTTTCTATTTAAAACCTGATGACTCAGAGAAACAAGCAGTCCACATCCATTTCAGTGACGTCCTTGATGCTCTCCAGCATGGCCCTTCGAATTTTAGCACTACTGGGCGTGGGTCCGTTTATTCCCGAGAAGAATGCGCCTGTGTGTGTGTGTGTGTGTGTGTGTGTAAGTTGGAGTATTTTAAAATACAATGGAAAAAATAAATTACTAGGCTAATTGTTAATTATCTTTGTTAAGCCTCATTTTCTATGTTGTCTTCATGATGGCAGTGTACCTTCAACCCCTAATGAATAATTCTTAAGTCTGACAAAATGCTATTTGTTTCTAAATTGATTTTTAATGTCTTTAGTTTGCATTTTCTTCACTTAGTTAAGTTTCCAAGAATTACTCATTAGATTTCCTTGCCTTTTCATCTTTCTCATGCTCAAGTTCAAAATAGATTTTACATGAGACAGGTGTCAAGATTTATTGTGGTAATGTTACAACTTGACACTTCTGTACTGGAAGGGCACAGAGCGAGCTATAATATGCATCCTTTTATCTCAGTCTTTGATATCTGGCAAGTGTGAAACTATTTAAAAACTGCACATTATAGCATAAAATAAGGAAAATTTCCCATAGTAATAGCCACAAGCCTGTATCAAAAACACAGTGGTGAATGCAGTCCAATTTCATCGGGCCCGAGGCACAAAGTAAGTTGAGCATGACCAGTGGAATAAAGTCAGAGTTTGATATTATTAATTTCAGACTTTTACTTGTAAACATATATATGAATCATAAGTACAGGGTTTGAAATTAGCCGTCTGAGTAAATAGATATTAAAACTCACGGTTTCTCCCCTTATTTTTTTTACTACTTGACCTGTTAGTAGATTATTCTGTGTAATCCAAGGACTGAGGGTACCCTACTCACATTTGTTCAGGGTGTGCATTTTTGCCACATCACTAGGTGAAGATGTCTCACTTTCATGGTGAGAACTTGAAAGTCTTTCATTCTTTCAAATATAGCTATTCCATCGGGCATTTATTCATCCAATAAGTAAGTAAATACTTACTGTCCTTACTTTTATTAAACATTATAGTAGGCGTTGCAGTTAGGTTATTTCTTACTTTTCTGAAGCTCACAGTCTAGCAGGGATACAGATATTAAATTAAAAGACATTATCAAATATTTACTGAAACCATGATATGTACTATGTTATTGAGGTACATGGAATTATAAAAACCTTAAACAGAGAAACCAGTTTTAACCTGAGGGTCAGACCAAAATGAATCTTCACTGAGGAAGTAATGTTTAAGTTCAGATATGAAGAAATTTAATAAATGTGTTTTTGTCAGAGTGGACGAGGGGGTTAAGAAATAATTATGGCCAGCCACGTTTTATATATCAAGGTCTAGGTGTTCTAGGAGATATATTGTGTTCATTTTATGTTCAAAATTAAAAATATTTATTCTGATTCTGGTGTCCAGCAGGACAGCTGGTCATCAGTGTAGTGAGCCAACCAGCCTTATGACCAAAAGGGAAATGACGTAGGTCAATTCCCTAGACACAGAGGCTGAGCTGCAAATTCTTGTTTAAGTGACTTATCGAGAACCTCCTCTCAGAGGAGGGAGGAGTGATGGGAGCAGGAGTAAACGGGAGTTAAACAAGAGGGTGAGCTCAACCAGAGTCTAGCTTTGACCATAAGAAGGCTTGAGCTTGAATTGTAGCCCCGTCCCCCACCCCCCCCACACACAGAAAAACAAAAACAAAAACTAAAAAGCTGCCTTCTTATACTTATCTTAGTCATTGCCAAATACGAGGCAGGTGGGATTCCTGTAGCTTCTTTTGGCTAGGGAATCCTTTGAGAAAAACAAACACACAAGCAAACAAAAAATAAACGACAGTTGCAGTGAACTGACAACACCGACAGTGGATAAAGGAGATTGGGGGGCGGGGCGCACCAGCCTCTACTTCCCCAGTGATTTCCCTGGACCAGTAGCAGCGAGACCTGGGGACTCAATAGAAATGCAAATGGTCAGATCCCACCTGAAACTCACTGAATTAGAAACTTGGAGTTGGGACCCAGCCACGCCTGTTCTAACAAGCCTTCAGGGTCATTCTGATGGATGGATGCTCAAGCTCGAGAACCACTGCCCTGCAGGGAGCTTCTGAAGAGCTGGTAGAAAGTTCCTGGTCCTCCTTAAACCTGAACAAAATCAACGAAGGGAGACAACAGTAGCCACATGTCCAGTTCCCTAGAGAAGATTATCATGATTTGCAGGCAGTGTCTTAAACTTCACTTGCATCATTCATCGATGTGTAATTTTCCTCTACAGTCTGGCTCAGTCATCGGCGTGGGGCTTGCACCGTGGGTGTGGGCCTGGCTTTACCTCTTTGCTCTTTGGGAGGAGCTGACGGGGCGGCGGGGCACAGCAGTAGGGGGAAGGTTACTGGTACAGGATAAAACGGGCAAAGTGAGGGGTAATTCATTGCATATCTTTGCTTTTGACAGTTAGTATGAAACTCTATTTTCCAATATTCCTTCTAGAAGTTATAGAAGATTTTTACAAAGAAATAATACCAGACATGCTTTTCTTAAAGTCATGTGAGAATTTTGGGCTGGACTTAAAAGTTGAGTGTAACCGCAAGTAATGTTCCATTTATAAAAGATCAGTTATGTATTGAAAATTCATATTTATGATTTAAGGACCGTGTCGAGGGTTATGTTTTTTTAAATACATTATTTGCCCCTTTGGTATTTATCTTGTGTCTTCTTCAGTTCGCAAAGATTTATAAATTGCTTACTACGTGCACACCTCCTTGCTAGATGCTATCAGTAGAGTAAGGAACAAAATGGATAAGGTTGCTGCTATCAAGATGCTTATCGTCTGTATTAGTTTTCTGTTGCTGCAACTACCACGAGCTTAGTGGGGAAAATCCTTGAGCAGCTGAGTCTAAGAGACAGACCTTATTAATTACAAACTTACCATGTCCAGGAATAAAAGTGAATTATATTGGTATGAGAAGTATGTCCAGGCTCACACAACTGTCTTTTTAGAGTTAAACTTGAGCACCACCTATAGCAGGCGAGTAGAATATTATGTTGCTTTATATTTTTAGGTTTACTCCCAATTTACCTTTATACACAAATTTTCTCCCCTTTGTTCTTTCATCTCTCTGCTTTTAAAATATCATTTTGTCATGGGGCTAACACATTTTTTTTATAATTTGACCATAAATTTTTACCAAAGTGATCCATCATTTCTCATGCCAAGAATACAGTTGCCTTTAAGACTTGGTGTGTAGACGTACAGATATTTTTCCTGTGCGCAAATGTGTTCATAGAGCTTTAAATGCTCTTTGGTAACCTGAAGTTTTCTTCTTCAAAGGATATGATGACATCTTTGTACATCAACTGCATGCAATGGTCATATTTTTTATTCCAGAGTAGTGATTCTAACAATGCACAAGACTAATTTGAGCATGTTAGTGCCAGTATTTCTCTATAACAAACAATGTAGCAGTGAGCATCCTCGTATTATCCTTACACAACACATAGTGTCTCCCCTGGGGATAAAGTCCAAACAGTGGAGCTGTAGGGCCAAAGGGCATGTTTGTTCTTTCTCTAATTTATGCTATCTTGACATATTGTATCCCTCAGAGAGCCTTAAGGTCATTTTTAGGAAAGCAATATAATTAAACAAACAAATAAAAACAACAACAACAAAAAAGAAGAAATCATGTCCCTCTGTTGAGGTTCTATATATGAAAGGACCATAATATTTGCAAGGAAACAATCGTTTACTGAGTATTCTATTTTTTGCTTTATGGTTTAACAGAGTGGCAGATATATCGCCATTTAGATAAATGGCATCACCCGCCACTCAGGTATTCAGACCCCAAATCTGGACATTATCCTGTTGTCTCTCTCTCTCTCTCTCTCTCTCTCTCTTTCTCTCTCTCTCTCTCTCTCTCGTTCCTACATGGGTCCATTAGCAGGCCCTATTCAATCTGACTGCTTTTCCCCCAAGCCTCTGTCACTGGACCTAATAATGGCCTTTCTGATCTTTTGCCTTTGGCTCTTGATCCTATTCAATTTATTTTCCAAACAGAAGCTATAGCTGTGCTTTACAACTATTAGTCAGATCCTGTCACTCCACTATTCCAAACCACCCACTGAATTGCCTTAGGAGATGGAAAGAAACCCTAGGCCCTTGTTCTGCCCACCCAATACATTGTTTCTAAGCCAGGCTACCTCTCCAATCTCTCTTCTAACTGCTCATCCCCTCTCACTTCTAGTCCGCCACCCAGGCCTCCCTGCTGTTCCCTGGCACGGCCACACCATGGACTTACATTCTCTATTTCCATCTCTACGTCCCTTTTCCAACCATCCACGGGCCTTGCTCCCTCACTTTTCCAGATCTCTGTTCAAATCTCCATTGGCACCTTACCATCACTCTCCTTCTCTTTAACTGCTTCTCTCCATCTCAATGGCACTAAACGCAGCCTGGAATCCTGTGTTCTGCTTACTTACGTGTGTATTTACTGTCTGTTTCCTTCACTAGAATGTGAGCTCTAGGAGGGCCAACATTTGTTTACATTGTTTGGCTAGTCACCGGTTCATAGAAAGTCTTAATGACTTGTGGGATATATACAGCATGCATGAAGCAAGGTTTGGCGCTGGCCGGGTCTGACGCTTAATTCCTTTATGCAGCTGGTCATGGATATGCTTGGGAATTGAATGACATGTCATGCTACTGATTTTCAAATAATGATTTAAGAAACAAATGCCTTGTACATTATTAACATTTCTGATTTCTTGTGGCGTAAGTGTTCAAAAATCAGGTAAAATGAGAGGAGGAAAACTGGAAATAAGCATACTTTCTTTAATGATAGAGATTGAGGAAAACATCTATTTTCTCAAGAGAGCAGTTTTAATTCTTTAAAGCATTGTTTTAGCATTTTTTTCTTTTTATAAGTGCTATGAAGTGTGTGTGTGTGTGTGTGTGTTTCATTAACAAACCAAAGCAGCTAACATGCTTTGAAAAGGCTGCTTCAGCACACTGTAATCCTATGTACTGACAGATAACAGTTTTGTAACTGCTGATGACAGAGTTGAGAAAATACGTTGTTCGATTGATTTTAAATTTAATTTTATTTCTGTACTGGTTCAAAATTCTCCTGACGGAGCCACCTGAGATTGTGTTACCCTACAAGTTTGATAGAGATCAGAGGCATGTTTTGAGAAATGCTAAATGCATCCCTGGATAATTGCAGACATCAGCCAGAGGAGGTCTGCATCAGTTCTTAGCCACCCACGAAGCTAATTAAATTTACCCATGTGAAAAGCAAACACCCACCCTTGTTATTTTGAGCTCCCTTGTTGAAACACTGGTTAGATCTCGAGCACCCGGCACTCCCCCCACCCCAAATCCACGGGGTCCATCAACAGGTCAGTGGAGACCATTGTTCCTTTTGGAAACACCTGAGAGAAATGCTGTTAAAAAACCACGACGTTCCTATCACCAGTCTACTTCTACGGTATGTTCCAATGCTGCCTTAACACTGCCTTTCCTTGTATCTTCCCTCTGCAGACCAGTTAGTTGAAAGAACATGGGTCTTGGGATCCAGTAGGTCTGGGTTGGATGAGAGCTTTACTTTTATACTTATGCGACTTTGGGAAAGTCATTTAGCTTGTCTGCCTTACATGCAAGAGAAATAATAGAACCTGCATCCCAGGATCGGTGTGAAAATGAAAAGAGCTAGCATCTGTAAAGAAAACAGTTAAGCATATGGTAGTTGCTTAACAATTATCATTACTTTCTTTCTCTCTGTCCCCTTGTTTTTCCTTTGAGATATGATGATGTTACTCTTTTATTCATCACTGTCTTTTTTTTTTTTTTTTTAAATCTATAGTGTTTCAAACACTGGTGTTACAATGGAGAAACAGAGGTAAATGTCATGGAACTAACATTCCAGTTGGGGTGAGGACAGTGGACACAGAAACTAACATGGTGTCACTTTAGATTGTGCTCTATCTGTGGAGAGCATAAATCAGGTTCTTAAAAACAGAGCAGCTACGAAGAGTGGGAGCTGGTTCAGGGAGTTTGGCCAAGGACATTTTCTCTATGGAGGTGACATCTGAACTGAAACATGAAGGGTACCAGCCATCGAGAAGTGAAGCAAGAACCAGCAGTTAACAGTGTGGGGGAAGAGAAATCTAAGAACAGAAAGTATAAAAATCTTTTGACGTATTTATGGAATGGAGAGAATGTGAAAGAGGAAGTTGGGGAAGAAAATGTGGAGTTTAGTTCCCATAGATCCTAACCTACAAAACAGGACTGTTGGCTTTATTTTGATCTGCTTTTGGGGTGGTTTGACCAAGGGGGTGATAGGATCAAATTTACATTTTTAAAGATCCTTAGTTTAGATTTTCCAGATAATGGCCTGTGGACGTTCAAGACTTAAGGAGCCCAGTGTGACATTTATTGCTCATATATGAAGCACCGGTAGTGTGGGGAGGAGTGCCCCCCACAGGGTGTGTCCTAGTCCTAATCCCAGGGACCAGTGAAAGTGACCACACCGGGCAATAGGGTCTTTTTCAGATGTAATTAACAGAAGGATCTCAGAGTTAAATCCTCTTGGATTAAATTCGGTAATTGGATTTCTAGGAGAAAGGAGCGGGAGGTTGATAGCACAGAGACACGTTGAGGGGAAGGCCATGTGATGATAGTGGCAGAGGTAAAGTTATACATCTACAGGCCAGAGCACACCAAACATTTCTAGCAGCCACCTGAAGTTAGGAGAGAGCCATGGAGTGACGCCTCTAAGAAGAGCCCACCCTGCCAACACCTTGATTTTGAACTTCTGGCCTCCAAAATTGTGATAAAATAAATCTATGGTGTTTTTAAGCACCAAATGTATTCAAGCAGCCCTACAAAACTAGTAAAACAATCAAGAGATCATTTATAGATAGGAAAATGCAAAATGCCTATTTGATAGCCACAGTAAAGTGGTATACTTTAGGACTGAAGAAGAAAAAGAAACTTTCTTCTGAAAGTCACACTGGAAAGGTGTGCTTTTATTTGTCAGGAATGTCGATTCATCAGTGTTTGACTGAAAATCTCTTCTGTGGGGTGGGTGGAGGGGTATCTGAGGAGCAGACCCCAAGAACAGGTTCTGTTACTTGAGTGGACCTGCCCCATTCCCAAAGGAACCCCCCACCCCCCTGCATTCTGTGAGGGCTGACTAGAAGCCAAAGCCAGTGCTTTCATTTCTGCGCCCTTGTTATTCTAATGCTACTTTATCACTGGTCTGTAGTGTAATGTTACTCTCATAGCAATAACGAGTCCAGCAGGTCCTTGAGTCACACTGCTTTGTTCAGTATCATTTTGCTATAACGGGGATGAGATGCCGTAGGAACTCCACTCTTGTTTATGTCAATTAGCCTCCGGTAAATTGGTTTCGTTATACCTCGTTTCACTTAAAGTCACAGAACCCATTAAGAACGGTTAGTGAGGACTTTCTGTACCTCGAACCAGGACCCTTTCTTTAGTACAAACACGTTTTTTTAGTTATCTGCAAAACTGCTGAAGACAAATGTACTTACCAATGGGATATGTACAGAGTGCTATTTGGAGCCTGAGCGGAGTGATAGAAATTTGAGGATGTGGCATATTTGCCTTTGACATTTCTCAAATCTGATAGAGTTCACATTCACCGAGTTTCTAACATGTGCTATGGCCTATACTATCACTTTTTCATCTAATTCTTACAGTATTTCCCAAAGCCAGACATTAGTTCCGTTTTAATGATGAAATAGCTGAGGCTTAGAGAGACCCAGCCAATCACCTACCAAATGTTTGTTATTCCATAAAAACAGGGTTATGTATTTAGCCAACCAGTTACTTGCTGGTAAAGCTAGGATTTTAACTCAGTTCTGCCTGAATCAAAGCTTTTTTTACACGCAGGGCTTATCTCAACTTTGCCAAAATGACTCTGCCATAGTCCTCCTTAATGAACACAGAGCTGTTGTTTTAAATGTGGGTGCTGATGGTCATAGAGACAGATGCTGAAGATACCTGAGTGCCCACGGGCATTTGGGCCGCAGTCACTGTGAGGCAGGATGGGAGAGGAGTGGAGCAGAAGTCACTTTTTTCATTCCTCCTTGGTTTCCTCAGTAAAATCAGCATGTGTTGGGAGCTCCCACAGTTGGCACGAGAGAGAGACAGACAGAGAAAATCGACTGTGTCATCGTCCCTCCTCATGTTCTCTCTCCAAGCCAGCCAGCCTTCTCCCAGGCGGTCCCGAGCTGACATTCTGACTTGAGCCCAGTCATTAAACACTAATTAGATTGGTGCTCTGCTCTCCTTCTAGTTCACATTGTAATAAACCGGTGCCTTATCCCTCACTGTCTTTTTCTTGAAATCCCAGACAGGGTCATCCCCTTCTCCGCCCTGTGGCTCGAACTCTCAGTCCGGGTGTTTTGGTTGTGGGCCAGGCAACTTAGACAAAGGGTGAAAAGGGCCAAAGCACCTGGAGTGATGAACACATTTCTTTAGAGAAAATACGTATATTGAAAATAAAAAGAGCCAGATCCACTTCCCTGCCACTGCCCACTTGTTTCCCCAAGAGCACGTTGGGTCTTTCACATTCTAATTTGCCTGTTAAGAAATCAGCAGCATGGTGTCTGGGCTCAATTAGTTTGCAAGCACTTCTGGACGAATCTCTCAGATATTATTTCATCTTTTGCCTCTAAGATACCGACAGGTTCCAGTCTCTACCACCTGCCAGTGCCTGCTACCTTACTCATTTGATCCCAATGGTTGTTCCCTTTAAATTAAAAGCGAACAAATTTACGATCCACCCCTTGGCCATGATTAACCCTGCCCAGACCATAGTAAATAGATAGAAGATAATGATTTTCTCTATAGGAGTAGGTATTTTTTTTTGCATGAGTGGCTGTGACTATTTTACCTTTCTTTCTATGTTTATATTTTTAGATATCTGTGACTATATCAAAACAAATGTCAGAACATGAGCGGTATAATATTCTGTCAAGGTACAAATACATATTATTTTTATTATTATCAGTATCAAGCACTGAGGAATTAGGAATACTCAAGTTCCAGTTGTATATTAGTAATTGCACCAATAACCTAAATTCTGAATTAATTATTATTAACCAGGTATAATTTGTTTCTGATGTATAGGAGAAGTGGTATTTGTACAGCAGAATTATGTATTTGGATAAAGGGTTTTGAGAGTCAAAGACCATTTTTTAGTCCAGAAAAGAAAATACTATTATGTCTTAAATGCTATAGAAAGTGATGTATGAATTTTAAAATAAAGGAATTATTTCCTATGCATAGAGACTGATTGTTCTAAACAAGCATGCAAGTATTATTGCAAGTGCATTCTGCAACATTTGCAATCATATTGCAAGTATTATAATGCAAATGCATTATTGTAGCAGTTTAATATTTAATGCTGCATGCTTTACCTCCATTGATGGTATTTGCAACAAGCCTGAAATGAAGATATTATTGGGATTCCTTTTTTAAAATTATTAGCAGTGGGAGAAAGAAAGTCTCCACAACCTTGTGGGCACATGGTCTTCTAGGAACAGGTCCCTTTCTAGGTTCACATGCAAAACAGATGTTGTCATTTGAAAGAGACTGTCAATATATGTACTGCTAAATCACAGTGATTTTAGTGCAAGTCACTCTTTGCTCCTTTCTTATACAGTTTGATGAAAGGTCCTATCTGCTAACAGCTAGCCGCTGCCATTTTGTGTGCTAAAGGAAATGCAGAATAAAAGCTGGAAACAAGTGGAGTTTTAGGCCCAGCTCAGCTCAGGCTGAGTGGATTAGCCTTTTTGAATTGTTTACTGCATTAGTTTATATATTGCTTGGTACGGTCCTGACAGCGGAGAGCAGAAATGGTAATCCACTTTCTTTCCCAAGAGGTGAAATTCTCCTTGAACCAACACAACATGCATATATTTCATATCAATCATTTTTCATTTGGTCATGCATTTGCCTAAATTAGATGATTATCAAGTACAGGGAGAACAAGAGAAAGGAGACTTGTTCCTACAAGCCACTGATAGAGTAATTTTGGCACCAAAAGAAGTCAATTATTTGCATTTTGCTGTGCTGGGGAATGGAAGGGCGGTTAGGGCAAGAGATACATATTACATAAAGAGGACTTAAAAATCAAGATAAAACTTTTGCTTATACACCTCTTTCTCTAGCAATAACTTGGGAGACGACCAGTCGAGTTTTTAAAGGACACCTATTCACATTTCATTTCTAATTTTACCTCTTTTTCTTCCATTCCAAATGTTCTGTTACATTTATTTTTTGTGAATAATTAAAATAATAGAAGTTTCAAAATTTTGTATTCCTTTACTTCCTTTGAACAATTTCTTTTCCCCCCAAGAGTGAGTGGGAAGTTCAGAATTACATACTTTGCTGGGTTTATGTTTAGCTGCAGTCATCAAATTCTACCAAATTGAAAGGGAGAAAGGCATTAAAAAAAGCCTTTTTCTGCTCTCAAGAATTGCAGATATTGATAAGCTTTGTAATGGGGTCTTACAAAATATCATATCTCAGCAAAGTTACCATGTATCAGGCACTCAAACACTGTGTCAGAGGTTGTTTCTTGTTTACTAGTTAGAATAAGTATTATATTTGAGAGTTATCACATACATATGTTAGTCTATATAATTTCACTTTTCATTGTTGATGATGGTGGTAAATTCATGATAATATGGGAGAAAATTGCTTCAAGAAAATCTGAACAAACTCTGTCCCAATGAAATAGTATTACTTGCTTATGTTATAGGTCATGAATAATGTTTTCTTTTTTTCCCCTTAACTCTTTCTCCCATCCACTCCACTATATAACTAAGCAAGCAAGAGTCCAGGACATCACTGAGAGATTGAACGCCCTAACATAGTCCATTACGCTGATGAAAAAGTAGAAGGCTGCTATTTATTTGCTGACAGCTAGGTTTTTCCTCTTTCTTCTCTTTTTCTGTCCTTTTCTAGCTACTTCTCTGAATAAAGCTAGTTAGTAGGGTTTAGACTGAACTAGGAAATTGGAAAGAAAAAAAAAATGACTTTATGCATTTGGCCCATGAATTAAGATGGACTACCTGCTTTATTGTGTTTTGAGGGCAAAATTCTTGACTTGATTTGAAGATTCTCTTTTATTAATCTTATAGCCTTTCTGTGCATGCTTCAAACCACCAATCCGCCACTGCTTTAATCAGCCCAGTATCCTTTGCTGCAGAGGTGGTTCTACGTATTGGTTATGTGGTTCATAGAGACATGTCTTTAATTTTCTTAAACACTGGTTTTCTCATTTGTAAAATGGGCAGGATAATATTCTGGAACTCAGAGTGTTTTTATGGGGACTGGATGAATTATAGAAAGAGATATTATGTACTCCGAAGTATCAAACACTAGTCATTGAAACAATGTTATATTCATTCTTGCTTATGAGGTATTTGCTCATATTTTGACTGTTCTGTCCCTTTATTCGGCAAAATCACGGAACTTTACATTGTGTCAGTTCCTGTTTTAGATGCAGGAAAATAGTGAACTAAAAACAGAGTTATGTCATTACCCTCACAATACTTACCTGCTATTTTACCTGGTAGCGTGACGAAAACTGACTACTCATGGAGACAGAACACTTACATTCTAGTTCCTGTAATACTACATCTCTGTGACTTTGAACTTTCCTCATCTGGGAAGTTCAATGTCGTATTACACCACCACAGTGCTCTCTTTCATAGCAAACATTTATAAATTTATGCCTGATACATGGTAGCATACAAGTGTACCGTAATTTAAGTTTGTCACTAATTCTAAAAATATACCTGTCTTCTCTGTATAATTACATTACAAGCTCTCTGGGGGCAGAAGCCAAGTTTTGAAATAAAATAAAACTCTCACTTTCTACCCAAACACTACTGCGATATCTACCCCAACATCTGATACAGAGTGAATATTTTTGCTTGATTTTTTCTCATCTCCACACTCAATTAACAAACCGTTCTCTCAAACGGTGATATCTTTCCAAGGGTTTTCATTCACCTGTTAGCACAATGAGTTGAACACTCGGATGCGCATCTGCTTGTACACGGGCATGTGTGTGACTCTTGTTCTGTCTGGAGCAGGATTCCTTGCCATTGACACCCATGTACCAATAGTTTGAGCCATCTGACACCGTTCTAGCCTCCCGCTTATTACATTGCAGCCAGTCTTTAAAGGGCAATTCATACCCAAAGTCATTTAAAAGTAATCATTTGCTATTTCTGCGTTCTTCTTCTTCTTCATAAAAAATGACTATCACACAGATTCTGGATGATAGACAAAGAAAACTGTGTGTGGGAGGGTCATGGGAATCACATCTTTCTAGTCCCTAGGCTCATTCCACACAAGCTTTCACTCCCTTAACCTTAAGTCTGACCTCCCCAGTTTGCTTTATTTTTTTATCTGTTCGGTTATTGTTGCATACATGGGTAGATATAGTCATTCATTGATTCATGCAGTCAATATTTATTGCATTCCTACTATGTGTTAGACACTGGTTGGTCTATGTCAACGAGTATCTGTGAGCAGACAGTTGACTGTTGCCTACATGGCCCATCTCACATCCATTCACCTAACCCCAAGCTTCAGAAAATAATAATTTCATAAGACCCACAGGAATAAAAAGACCAAATCAAGAGGTATTTCTTGTTGTTTTGGAAGGGTTTTTTTGATACAACTTTATCTAAAATATTCCCTTACCATACTTCTATAGATGAGTTTTATAAAATCTGCGGTAGCAAGTACAACCTGTAAGCTCTCCCTAATAATAATAAATTTCCTTTTATGATCTCAGAAAAGGAAAATTTCACTTTTAGCCTGTTTTTATTGAGAGACTACTTACTTGTTCACAATTCTGAAACTATTGCTTTTGTTTTATGGTGATGATATCAATTCTTTTTCAAGTTATTTTTGAGCCAAAGACTCAATAAAAAATGTTGACGTGGAAGGGTTTATTTACTTCCAAGAGTATAGGTTTGTCAGCTGCTCTGAAAAAATTATTTTCCAGCCCAACAGTTTTGATTAGTAAATTTCATTTCTAGCACAACTGATGTTTAGAACTCTAGGTAGAGGCGACGAATGGAAATCTACTGACATCTCAAGGTGTTACTCTCTGTGTGACCAAAAAGTAGGAAAGTTTTTGGTTTTTGTTTTTTTAACTAGGCAGTTCATTAGAAGGCATACCAAGAAACGTGACACTAAGAGACAGCACAATATGTTAAGATACATGCTCTGAAAGTGACTGAACGGGAAAGATACTGATGAAACACCGCAGGATTTTCCCCACAGGAAACACGTGAATTCTCAGGTTCAGAAGTACGCGTTGGGCTCTATCATTGAGCAACTCTGAGTACCACACTTGCTAATGGACCTTGTGGATGCACATCTATTGTTACTTACGTAACATTTTAAGAAAACGTGTATTGTATATATCGAACCACATAGACAACTGAGCAAAAACTGTTGAATATTCCAAGTAATAATGATGAATTTTTTTGGCATAATATGAAGAATAGACTAGCCACTCTGTTGGATATACCGACTGTTTCATCATCCTGGCTTCAAATAGGATCATCCATAATGATTAGAAGAGGCAAATGTTTGCCAGTTTGCCAGGAAGAACGCCAAGAAAGAGACTCCCTCAATTTTGTTCAACTCATCATTCTAGTGCATAGAAGCATTCATTGTTTAGGATATATTCAGCATCATTATGTGTCTAATTTTTTAATCAACTATGCACGTTCATAGTTTAGAGGAGCTGTTAGCAAACCTTTTTCTCTAAAGTGCCAGATATTTTAGGCTGTGCAGGCATTATGGTTTCTATTGCAACTATTCAGTTCTGCAGTTGTACTGTGTAAGCAGCTATAAAATTACGTAAGTTAATGAGTGTAGCTGTGTCCTTAGAAAACGTTTTTTTTTTTTTAAGTAAAACAAGTCACCAGACAGATTTGGCCTGCATGCTGTAGTTTGCTGGCCCCCTTTCCTGACCACTTCTCATTCACTAGAACCAGTGTTTTTCACTTATTTCGGTACATTGTCCCAAAACGTATCTCCATGTTTTTATATAGTGTACCATATTTTGAGGTTTTAATCTTTAATTTTTATGCATTATCTATTGACTTCCCCCTATAGAAGATGATGATTTATCTCTCTTTTTTAACTTTCCCAAATTCTGATATGTACAATTCCACTTCTCCAAATATCTTTTTATTATAGTTTTAACAAGATTATTATCTAGGCTTGACATTCTTTTGCTTTGTGAGTGCTATTCATAGCTGAGTTGTGTTGACTGTGTTCTTCATTGCAGAGCTAGCTGACCTTGTTGTTTCCTTAGGGAATCTTGGATGTCAGCCATTCTATGTCTTTTTTCTCGTGCTCTTCAGAGTTTTGTCAGAAAGGACTCATCTAATTTCTTTCTGAGGGCTTATTTCTGGCTTCTAGAGTTCTAGTTCTTGCCCATGACCCTACAAACTCCAGTTTTTCTGGGAGACTACACTTTGTACTATGTTCCAAAATAAATAGTTAGGAATGGCACTCATTTTCATTCTCCAAAGTGCCCCAGTTTAGGTGGTAAATTATAAGATGACCCTATCTGGGAATCTAGTGGGAGAAGAGAGTTGGAGGGGTCTCAATATACAGTTGATTCAACTTTTAACTTCCTTCACGCACTCTATTTCCCAAGCCATTGACACTCGGTTAACTGAATCCCTGTTTCTAGTTTGGGAGTCCACTTTCAACTGCGTCTGATGCCTCCCAGCAGAGAGACTCTGTGTTTGTGCTCGTCACATAATGAAGGCCCCATCTTCTGCCCAGGAAGAGAAAGAGCAGTTGTCGGGCTGTGATGACTAAGGGAGAATCTAACAGGTTTTTACAAAGACTTTCAACCCATTTTTCTGGTTTTAGTCCCTGCAGTAAAACTTAGGTCCTGGTGTGAATCAGGTTATCAGTGTTCCCTACTGTCGGGTTAGGGCCCAGCCATTTCGCTCTGCTTGTCAGCTACCATATGTCTGTCTGTCTGCTTTGTAGCTCTCTAAATTTTGTTTTTGTTACCTCTCATTCCCTTTTTCTTTACGGGTTATTGAATTTAACAAAATAAATATATACATACCTATATTTATATTTATCATATTGTCCTTACAGCACTTATAGTGGGTTTGGGGAGGAAGCAGAAGAGTAAACCCGTACTCTGCCCAGCATCCTTAACTGGAAAATCATGCAATTGATACAGTTGTAGTCACTCTTGTCTTTCGTCTTCACAAGTGGGAGGAAATGATCATTATTTCATGTCCTTATTTTTATTTCTGAAAAGGCAATTTCAATCTCCCCCACCTTAGTTTTCTGCTCAATTTCAAATGATCCAGTTCCTTTACACTTCCTTCACACATCTTGTTTTCCAGGTGATTAAGTTCCCCTGTGAATCCTGTGACTTTTTGTGAGTTCTCTTTCATTTCTAAGTTGTAATATTTAGAAAATGCAAGGGATCTTGCCTTATGCATTTTGGGGGAGGAGAGCAATCGGAGAAAGAGGAAAATCGTTAATGGTAGTTGAATGACTCCTAAGTGAAAGTCATTATATTCCAATGAAAAAGTCCTATTTTCCCCACTTAATAAAGCATAAAAATGATCTCCAGAGGGGTTAAGAAATTTTCCCAAAGTTACAAAGCCGTGGAGTAGTAAACCTCAAATTTGAACCAAAGGGTATTAATAATAGATACCGAAGCTCAGTCTTTTCATCACACTGTTGAATTCACTAGACTGTATATTAATAGAATGCAGAATATGAGACTCTTAAGACCTGTAGCCTTATTACTGAATAACACCTAATTATTTAAAAAGCACCTCTATTCTTTACTGTATTTGAATTTTTCAAAAACACCATGAGATAGAGGAGTTTTATCACACTTTGCAAAGAGAAAAGTGAAGTTTTGAGATGGCTAAGTGAACAGTTCAAGGTTACACAGCCAGTAAGTCTTAGAGATGGTCTGGAACCCAGGCTGTTTGACCAGTGTCTTGTGAACATCCTGCTAACCTCATAAATCAGATATGGCTATGTCTAGTGTGGCACACAATGGAATGATTTATCTTAAGACGTCCAGACTGCACTCGGGTGTACGTGGTCAAGCAGTGTTTTTCTCTTGTACATCCCAGACTGTCAGCCTAAGGTACAACATTTGAAGAAAAAAACCCAGGCATTTATTAAAGTTAAGGATCTAGGTAAAATCATTAGCAAAAGGCACCAGGAGATACGAATAAATCAATCTGGCCACGTGCATATTTTCAAAATCTATAGGGAATGCAAACACTATGAGAATCACGCAGTTGCGAGGTAAACAGCACAACTATGTCCATCAGGAAATAACAGAAGTCACGTGTGCTAGAGGTTTCTAAGAGAAAAATATAATACTAATTACTAGGATAGAGGCCTGGAATTGTTCTTTATATTGGAAAGACAAACTGAATTTGTGACCAATTCTCTGAATTACTTCTACTCGAGAAATGAGAATGCCACAGACTTTTAAAGATTCTTTTTCCACAAACTCTCACTACCCTCAACATAATCAGCTGTTTGCCACTGATCAATCTTTTGCTCAGTGTACGATAGGGAGATTAGAGAGCTTACATCCCACTCCGTCGGGCACTTCTTGGCAAGGACATTACTTTAGTATCACTTATTTTCTACAAATGATGAACTTGCAACTTACATGTCATATTATAGTACTTTATGCACAACCCCCAGCAAAAATAGAAGATATGTTGGTTTTTGGATTACTTACATTAAAAGGAGTGAGGGTATTTTTAATACAGCCAGTCCCAGTACAACTCAATTTTATGAGCCAAAGACAGACTTGGTCTAGCAATAGGGCATTCTAATTTTAAATCTAACATATGACATATTTTGTTATGTTGACAGGCAAACTCTAAAGTTGCTGTTAATTAGTTAAAACCTGCTTGTTTTATTTAAATCACAGAGAAAGTAGATCATTTTTATGTCAATTATATTTTTACTTAATTCAATTCATCCAACATTTGCTGAGCTCCCTTCTAGAAAGAACTCTTTATAGCTGGGAATATAAATATGTTCTTTTCCTCAATGGTTATGTATTCTATCAAGATAGGTATTACAAATGATTATAATTTTTTTAAAAAACTTAAAATTATATAAATTCAAAAGATACTTTAATATATAGCAGGATGTTCTCTTTAGTAGTTTTCCTCATGTTCTTGGAAATATAGATATTAAAACCTTTTGAAAGTATATCAAGCCTAGTTTATGCACCAGTTAGCCCAGTCTATCCAAGAGAGAAGGTTGTGTAACAAGAAATAGGTTGCCAAGTTCTTAAGGATCTTGTGAAAGTGAACATATCTCAGTGTCTCCTTTCCTTGCAGATATCAAGCCTTCTGCAGCCTCATTCCCATAACTAAAATACTAACTTAGTATCCGTGCCTAGGAGAGCAGACATATGTACACACAGGTTAAAACTACCACCAAAACTCAGACATCATATTTAAGTAACATGTGCTCAAATCTACATTCTGTTGTTCATTTTTTTAATGTTTTCTTATCTTTTTTAAAAGTATATTTTACTGATTATACTATTATAGTTGTCCCCATTTTTTTCTCTCCTTTATTCCTCTCCGCCCTGTACCCACCTCCCACCAGCATTCCCCCCATTAGTTCATGTCCATGGCTTGTTTATATAAGTTCTTAGGCTTCTCCAGTTTCTATACTATTCTTAACCTCTTCCTGTCTACTTTGTACCTACCATTTTTGCTTCTTATTCCCTGTACCTTTTCCTACATTCCACTCCCTTCTCCCTCCCCACTGATAACACTCCATGCGATCTCCATTTCTGCAATTCTGTTCCTGTTCTAGTTATTTGCTTAGTTTGTTTTATTTTTTGGTTAAGTTGTTGATATTTGTGAGTTTGTTGTCATTTTATTGTTCATATTTTTGATCATCTTTTTCTTAGATAAGTCCCTTTAACATTTCATATAATAAGGGCTTGGTGATGATGAACTCCTTTAACTTTACCTTATCTGGCAAGCACTTTATCTGCCCTTCCATTCTAAATGATAGCTTTGCTGGATAGAATAATCTTGGATGTAGGTCCTTGCCTTTCATGACTTGGAATACTTCTTTCCAGCCCCTTCATGCCTGAAAGGTTTCTTTTGAGAAATCAGCTGGCAGTCTTATGGGAACTCCTTTGTAGGTAACTCTCTCCTTTTCTGTTGCTCCTTTTAAGATTCTTTCCTTATCTTTAATCTTGGCTAATGTAATTATGATGTGCCTTGGCGTGTGCTTCCTTAGGTCCAACTTCTTTAGGACTCTCTGAGCTTCCTGGACTTCCTAGAAGTTTATTTATTTCCTTTGCCAGATTGGGGAAGTTTTCCTTCATTGTTTTTTCAAATATGTTTTCAATTTCTTGCTCTTCCTCTTCTCCTTCTGGTACCCTTATGATGCAGATGTTGGAATGTTTAAAGTTGTCCCGGAGGTTCCTAAGCCTTTCCTCATTTTTCTGAATTCTTGTTTCTTCATTCTGTTCTGGTTGAATGTTTATTTCTTCCTTCTGCTCCAAATAGTTGATATGAGTCCCAGTTTCCTTCCATTCACTGTTGGTTCCCTGTATACTTTTCTTTATTTCACTTTTCATAGCCTTCACTTTTTCCTCTACTTTGTGACCATACTCAACCATTTCTGTGAGCATCCTGATTACCAGTGTTTTGACCTGTGCATCTGATCTGTTGGCTATGTCTTCTTTGCTTAGTTCCATTTCTGGAGTTTTGACCTGTTCTTTCATTTGGGCCATATTTCTTTGTCTCTGTGTTCCTGTTAAGTTGTAAGGGGCCTTAGGCATTCACCAGGGTAAGGCAACTCACATCTCTGTGTTGTGGTGCTATATGTGGGGGAGGGTCTGAGAGAGAACACTGTCCTTGCTGGGCTCTTCACCGGCTTTCAGTCACTTCCCCCATTCCCCATAAGCAAATCGGACCCTTCTGGTGCTAATTCCCAGGTAGGTGGTTTTGTGTACATTATAGGACACTGTGGGTCTCTCCAATGAACTCTGCTGTGAGGCTGGGAGTTTGTCCCACTGCCGCAGCCCCCACACATTTTAAAGCCAGAGGTTTTGAGGCTTTATTTCCTCACACTGGAACCATGGGTTGCTCGGTCTGTCTCACTCCCCGGTTGTTCCCACTGGTTTATCCTCATGCAAATGTGGGAGCGTCAGCTGCTGCCTCACCCTCCCCCTCCCCATCCTGAACTCTGGCTGCCACCTTGCTATGTATCCTCTCTGCCCCAGCTTCCAGTCTCTGCCTTTCCTACCAGTCTGGATGAGTGTTTCTTCTTTAACTCTGGCTGTCAGACTTCCACACAGTTTAATTTTCTGGCAGTTCTGGTTATTTTTTGTTTTTAAATTTGTTTTTGTATTCTTTTGGTTGTGTGAGGAGGCAAAGTGTGTCTACCTATGCCTCCATCTTAGCCGAAATTCTCTGTTGTTCATTTTTGGATAATAGCTGAGGTTTCGTTTGGTCCCTCATTCAGTTTTTCCTTACTAATTTTGAAGTTTTGTTTTGAAACTTTCTATTTTAACCTAGCCTGAAATTCTTTTTCTACATAACACATGCTTTTAACATCACAAACCAATCTTTGATAAATCGGTTAACAGATAGATGGAAAGAAAAGAGACTCATATTTACTGCACCCTTCCTGCAAGGCAGGTCTTGACTTGCTAAGAATATATGAAGAGGAATTAGTGTTCATGGAGATGCAGGAGCTAAAATGAGTGCAGGAGGTGATCAGCAAATATGCTGGCCTAAGTAAAGTCATGGATGCAGTAGCAGAAAGACATTGGGAAATGTTTGTACATGGGCTCAGTGTCTTCTGCTTCTCTCCCCAGATTCATTCTCTACCTTTTGGCTCCTTCCCCCTTGCCCTTTCTCATTATTGGAGCCCCAATCAACAGGATATGGAAAGAAAGGAGGAGAGCAAGATGGGGACAAATCAAGTCACCAAATCTCAGGATTCTTTTTGTGTACAGCAAACCACTACCAACTAAGTAAAAATAACTAGTGTTCTCTTGTTACTAGCCTGGGTACTTAATTGTACCTGTCGCTTTCTTATACCTGACTACACTTTTATAAATCGGTCCTTCATTAAATGCTCTTCAAATTTGCCAAGTTGGCTGTGCCACCTATTTCCTTTGAAGAATGTGATAAAATCTCAACCTGAAGATGAGTCTGCATTTTGGAACTTGTTTTCTTGTGTCTATCACTCTAACTTATTAAGAATACATTTATCTTCTTTTAAATTCTTCCTGTTTCTCATTTCTTTTCTATTTATTTTACTACTAAATGATTGGAACTTATCATACACTATTTTGTTCTTTGTTTTTTCTGGGTTGGTTGGTTGAGCCGAGTTGGAAACTCCATGTGCAATAGCACTGTTTTCTCCACAACAATACCAAGACAAGAACAAGCCCTGAACATAACATGGGTATTCATGGTTGCCTGGCTGGTTTATATTTAGTGAGGAGTATCCCTTGTAGACTGGTCTCCACCTCTAACTCAATTTGTGAGTTCTCTCAGTTTATTTAGCTTCTTAATGAAAAGCTTAGAATACCGATAACCCATGATGATCCTGAGATTCTGGTTAATCAAGAATGGTTTGTTACAGGGGATCTCTAGAAGATATATACTCTTCCACTAACTATTTATTCACTAACTAACATGAATAAATATTAGAAGTCACTCTTTGTCTTCCGTTTCTTGATTTATTATATAAATGAGTTTTCTGTTGGATTTCTAACGCAGTGCAACAGAACAGATGGGGTGTTGTGTAACATGGTGGATCTTGATGCCACTTGATAGTTGGAATGGTTGACTAAACAATGCAATTATCATTCAATCTACCCACACTGGTAGTAGAATGGAGTAACTGATTGGTTTATGGGTTTGGATAGAGTTTGACAGAGTAAAAACCATCATGTGTTACTTTCCCTAGGGCGAGAGCCTGCTGGGTGAGACATGCTCATTTTTCTGGCTTGCTTGATTGATTGATTACTCTGTGCACAGTGCTTAGGTATGTTATTGCCCAGGGTGACTGAGGCATGCAGGAGTGTTGGCGCTGATACTCTGTTCCTGTAGAAGGTGAGAATGCTCTGGATAAAGAAACACACATGCAGAGCCAGCCTTTTAAAAGTCAAGCTGCTTTCTATAAAAACTACCATTTGGAATTTTGTTAAAGATATATTTTGTCATATTCAGAGTCTTAGGTGCTTGCATTTCTCTTCTGCTTCTTGTTACACGTGCTTCATTTAGTTCTTTTTTCCTATAACATGCTTTCAATTTGGTATCTTTGAGTTTATCAAGCTACTCTACTTCTTGAAGTAGGAAAAGAAATTGTATTGGCTGTCTGAAGTCAGGTTCCTAATGTGGAACTGTTCTAGAAAATGAAGGCATTCTTTTCTCACCCAGATACCTAATGAAGAACACATCAGGGGTGAACAGAGCTGTTGAATCTGTGTTCTAGCCTTCCCTTCCAACCTACCATGGGCTTTCCAGGGCATCAGGAGTGAAGAAATACCAATGGAGGAAAAATAGCTGTAGTCCCCCAGCATTCTTTTTTACTACCTCACCTTTGGCTGGCACGGCCATTTTACCTGGCATGTAACATGATGCCTGGCACAAAAAGATGAATACAAAGAAAGATCCAAAGGGTTTAAAGGTCAATGGATTATCCATTAATCAATCAAGTCTCAGTATGCCTCAATTTGTCCAGGTCATGATTTATTGCCCGGGATAAATGGATCAAGATCTGTGAGTATTCCTCTAGGACCATTCTCTATCAAATCTCTACTACAGTCATTTTTCAAAGCTCTGGTCACTATTGTGTACATTTTTACTAGTTGACAATATTTTTAAATTACTTTTAAGGGTCACACAGCTCAGATTATTTTAGCTGATAAGGGCACATGGCTTTCTGAAGGTCAAAGGCAAATAACTTGGGATTATAATTTGGTAAACAAGGAAGAAGATCCATCTGAATTATGTGCCATCCAAGAGGCAGGCATCCAGCTAGACTGTTCATTGCAATGCTGTTTGGGGGTGGGGGTGGGGTGCCAAGCTTTGTTGTGCTTTCAGGGAATTGTACTATATTTTATCTTGTCGTACCTATTTAGTTTCTATTGTCTTATTTATACCCTGGCACCAAATTTAGGAAAATAAGCAGTTTCCTGTGCATATTAAACACAAGTAGCTTTACTCCAACTGTTTTAACATTCTGAAATGTTCCCAAGCTCCGATGTCATACAACCTTTGCTTTCCACTTGGGAAATGAGGAATCTGGTGCAATCAGTTGCTTTGTTTCTTTTATTTGGCAGCTTTGGATGATAAAAGCTTTGCCAATAAGTAGTAGTCCACCACAGCAAAGCCCAATGGTTAAAAGCGATTGTAGAGAAAGAAGCTATACCTTTCCCAAAGAGTATGCATTGAGGAAAACTCTATGCTACTTAAATGTTCTCTCTAACAGTTTTAAATATGGGCTATTCCAGAATTGCTCACCAGAATTCTTAGACACAGTTTCTTAGGAGTAGTTGGTCTTAGAGTAAAGGGAGTATTTTAAAACGATAAATTACACATATCATTCCATGCATACTCCTCACTATCAGTTCCTTCCTTTATCTCAAGAGGTGGTAAGTGGTTAGTTACATAGATTTTTGAAAAAAACACATTATGATCCCCTTGGGTAACCAGCTAAACACAATGCATGAACTAAGGCTTTTGTCATTTAAGGAATTCTGACCCTCAAGTATATCATGGAAAATATATTTCTTTTTAGATAAACAATTCATTTTCTTCATGTTTGGCTCTTGCATTTATATTTACCCAGATTTTAAGTGTGACCTGGGCTACATAGTATTTCAGGGCTATGAAAACATTTGTTTCCCCCAGAAAGTCAATATAAGTCAGACTCTGCTTCTCACAGACAATAGAGGGCAGAGAGACTAACGCAGCCACTGCTTGCAGGTTTGGCAGTGAAGGGTCTGTAATAAACCAGTCGTACTGATTTGAATTGTATTAATTTATTTAAAAAAAACCCTCCAACCTTCCCAATAATGTTCTTCAATACTTTTCCACTAGTTCCCCAAGTGCATAAAAATTCTCCTGCCTTTTGTTTCCATAGAAGTGAGTTCAGTCTCTCCCCTCTATTGCAACAGGTCCTCTTCCCTGTTCCAATAGTCTTGAATAAAGTCTTCCTTACAGTTTAACTCCATTTAGAGCAGTTGTTTTTTTCATACCCTATAACCTGAAGAAACATTGTTTTTATTTCTTTATGTTCCTGTTCAGTCTCTTTTCTATAAATATATTGCATGTATGTACTCAGAGCATGTATATATCTTTTTTTCATTTATCCTAAGCATTTCTCTGTGTTACTCTACAATGGTCATAATTATTATGTGATATGCTATAAATAGAACTTATAATATTACCATTTTTCCTACTTGAGACAAAATGTTAGCTAAACAGCATACCAATGCACAATCACGACATTTTTTTTTCAAATACTCAGTCTTTATTATCACCTGGTAGAATCGCAAGAGTGTATTCATTTTTGTGCTCATTTGGTAATATTAAGGCCCTGAAATTAAACTCAGCTGTAGTAAGGAGGCAGGGCATGGTAATTAATACTCATTTTTGTCAGTCAGTTCTGGTGAGTTGGCTCTAAATTAGTCCAGGCTGTTTCACAACCTTTAATTGCTCCCTACAAAATGTGATCATGCACATTTGGCTATATATTATTGAAGATTGTTTCTAAAAATACTTATATTAGCCGTGTCTGCTAAATGATTTGGAATAATACAAAAGGAGAAATAGGTGATAAGCAAGAAGCAAAAGGACAGATATTTCAATGTTAATGGAAACAACATTTTTTATACAGGGACATATTTGGACCACAAAAGTAGGAACACAAAGGTTGTCAACTTTGGGGAGAAAGAAATAGTCTTCATTTGTAGGCACAGGCAGTGAGCTGTACAAAAAGAATTAGATATTGATGATGAGGTTTAGGAGAGAGTTCATGTTGTGACATATTTTGCTTGTTTTCTTATTTGTTGCATTTCATGAAATGAAACCTCCTTTTTAATGGTGAGGCTGAAATACTCCCCTAAGATATTTTGAATTCAGAGGTGGTGATATATCAAGCTGCTCTTCAAAGGGTAACCAAATGCTTTTGTGAAACGAATACTAAATAATCTTGATTCTTTAAAAAAATGTTTTGTGTTTTTCTTTTCTTTCTTTTTTTTTTTGAAGGGGAAATGTTAGGTCTAAAGTAAAGATAAGGATTAATAATTCTAGTGGAGCTTAATAGAAAATAATATTGATGTAAAGTGTAATCGAAAAAATTAAATTAAAAAGTTGGTATAGTAGAGGTGAATAAAGTTTGGCACATTATTTTCCACTGTACTGTTAAGAAAAAGGAAATTCTCTATAAATGTACAGGTGAAATAGGAAATGCTGTAGAATTTTTAAAAGAACTTGCTGAACTGTGAAGACTGATGTTTGAATCATAAAATCAGATTCTATTTAACAAAGTTAATACATTTCAAGCTTCTTCTGTCTCTAGAATTAATAAAATGAGAATGATGAGTGATTGCAGAATTGAAAACAAATTGGCTTGCATTTTGAACCACGTCAAGTTTAATTTAGCAGAGATGTTAATTTGAGGTGATTTTATGTCAATAGTTATGGGGAAATGTTATTGGGACCAGAACACTCAGCCAGACGAACTGAACATGTGCCCTTTGGATTCACATGAGCCAAAGACGGATTGAAGCAAGCTGAAAAGGTGCTAAGTCGTCACACGCCTGTGATTCTTGGCTCTCTGCCCCAGTGTCTCAGAAAGCCTGAGACATCAGATTTCCTAAATCAATACTTCCTAATTATTATACCAAACTCACTTTCTATTAGGTCAAGGGAAATTTTTATTTCAAATATGTATGACCTTTACAAAGTGTCACAAGGTAATGTTACAACTTGTGATTGGTGTGACCCTGTTCTCTCTACTGAAATTGCCCCACAATTTTTATATATTTGAGTCAAAAGACTCCCATACTTTGTTATTCTTAATGCCGTTTTGGATATTCTTCTAAATCAGGTGAGGACAATTCCATTTTGTTAGTTCTACTCATTGTTGTGAAGTAACTATTCAAGAAATTCTGGAAATTCTTAAAAAGCTTCCATGCACTTGGTACACATCTATAAACTCAAGATACAGGTGTGAACAGCAGAAAGTAAACATTATGTTCCAGTTTAATGAGGAAAGATATCTAGTGACTAGTAAGTGTAAAATATAATTGAAAGACAATAAAGCAGGATAAAGGGAAGTGTAGTGATTGGGCTGGGTCTGCTATTTTGTGTGGATCATGGAAAGCTTTCTTCATGAAGAAACATTTGAACAGAGGCCTAATGGAAGCATGTGAGTGTTCTGAGGACAGAGCATTCTATGCAGTATAAGCAGCAAGTACATTCCGGGGCTGTTTAAGGAACAGCAGGAGCTGGGTATGGGTCTAATATGTACACTTGGGAGTGAGAAGTGGGAGCAGTGTGAGAGGTAGAAGGGAGCCCTAAGTGCTGATGAGTTAACTGGATTTCACTATGAAGAAGATAGGAAGGCACAGATGTGTTGTGAAGAGAGGAATGATCTGATCTGAGTTAGGTTTTAAAAAATTACTCTGACATCTATATTTGGAATAAAACCTAGGTGAAAGTAAGGAGAAGGCTTAGACGTCTCTTGCAAAAATCCAAGCATGAGGGCATAGTACCTTGGTTGGAAGGTAGCAGTGACAGTGTGAAAGGTGGGCATTTTCAGAATATATTTTGAATGCAAACCCCACAGTATTTGCTAATGGATTGAAAGTGGGGTGTGAGAAAGAAGAGTAAAGGCTAAAAACAAGGTTTGGGCCTGGTGGGATAGAATTGCCCATTAATTGGAGAGAAGACTGCAATTTGGACTGAAAAAAGGTAGGCATTGTGTGTTTGAGAAGCTTTAATTTCAAGATACTTATTAGTATTTCCATTGCTGTTATTGAATAAAATTCTGGAGTTCAGGGAACACATTGAAACTAGAGGTTCAAATTTGGTCATTAACATGTGGATGGAACTTAAGGCCGTGATATGGGATGACAACCCCAGGGAGTAAGTGTAAGACAAAGAAGCTCTCTGCAGGTGGATCCTGAGGTATTCCATCAAAACAGATTAGATCAACAGGGGAGACCCACCTACTGAGAAGGAATGGCATTTGTGGTTGAGGATAATCAATAGAAGGAACTAACTCTCTTAGAAGCTAAGTAAAGAAACCTTCTTCAAAATGGAGATGAATGGTTATTTGTTAGAAATTATTTGTGTATAATCAGAGGGCAAAGACCTGTCAGGGGTGGGTCCAAGGGAGCAGAGAGCAGTGACATGTGAGCTGTTGGGATAAACAGTTCTTTGCAGGATTTTTCAGTAAGGAGGGAAAATAAATGCTATCAAATGCTATGATAAGAAAGGTGAGAGGAGAGAATTGGTTTATGTATTTAAGATAATGGTATGAAAACAGAGAGATTTTTATTTTTTTTGTATGGAAGGTAAGTTCAAATACTTGAAGAAAATCCAGTTTTTACCCCAGTTATTTCTGTCACAACTCTCTTTCCCTTTGCCTTTGGGTAGGTTTTCACTGCAGTATATCTGGCTTGAATAGATTATATCCTAGTTTCTCACCTCCCTAGGAGTCTCCAATATCTTTTGACATTGAATTGGGCAACAAGAATCCAAAGAGCTTTCTGCCAAACAGAAAAATATGTCTCATGCATTGTGATGTGATCTCTCTCAGCTTCAAAATGGGCCAGCTCAGAACTTCAAGTTGATTAAATTGGAATCAAATGGACTCATAATTCTGCACAGCAGCTTTCTGCACAATGGAGTTAAATTTACTACAACTCAGCCAAGGGTAGCACATGCCATATAATTTCGTCGCCCATACCTCTTTGGGTTTTGATTTACTGGGATGTGGTTTGCTGTTGAGTGAAATACAAACAAATGTTCCCTTCTAAAAAGTGAGCATAATGATGGCACTTTTCCCTCCTTCTCACACATGCACCCTCTCTTTGTCAAACTTTAGTACCACTTCTGAGACAATTAAGATAATTTGGCCGTTTAAGTACTAACAGCCACAGCGGTCTTGGAACCACTTACTTTTTTAGTACTAAAATGCAGTATAAAAGAACATTATTGCTTATTGGAATTTTAATGTCTTTTTATTGGGCTTGAACTATAAAGAGAATTGGAGTTGACTTTGTGTTTGTTCTTAAGTAGATATTGAAAAGCAGGAAGAAAGGGAAAAAGTTTTTTTAAAAAGAATTCACTTCAAATCACTCTAATTTTGAAGCCACCTTTGGGGGGTCTTTTGAAAGCAGCATTTTGACTTGGACTCAGAGGCTTGTGGACAGCCCACCAGGGAGTTTTTAGGAAGGAGGGAGTTGCTAAAGCAAAGAAAAAGGAGTAGCCTCTGGTCCTTTCAAATTAAGAGTCTTAACCAGAGGGGAGGTGGGAGGGGATAACGGGGGAACAGGGGGAAGTGTTGTCAAGGAACATGTATAAAGGACATAAGGACAAGGCCAAAAGGGAGTAGGATGGGGGGAGGGAGGTGGGGATGGTTGGGGGTGGGGGAAGTGCTGGGGGGGAAAATGAAAACAACTGTACTTGAACAACAATAAAAAGAGGAGCTTTCTTTCCAGAGATGAAAAACTGATTGTATTCATTTTGTGATTGTTGTGAAGTAATTAATAACACCTATTCATGACACATAGCCTTTCACACTGTGGTTAGCTCATTGGAAGCCAGGTGTGTCCTGCATTTTAGTTGTAATGAGGCTGTAATGGGGTGAGGAAGGTCAGCCTCCCTTCACCTTACAGGGTGGGCACATGTCCATGTTTGGGATTTGGGGGGATGAGATTATTTTGGGAATGAACACTCTGAAAAGTTGCTTTGGAACATTCAATATTACCACTTTATTAGCATAAGACATGAAAGAGCGTCTTAGAGTGATGGCAGAGTAGAGGTCTCCATCCTAGAGTTTAATATCAGCTCTGTGTCACTTACTAATTGGGCAAACTCTCTGAGCTTCAGGTTTTTTCTCAGGAAAATGGGGATAATGATCCCAACCAAGACAACAACAAAGATAGCAAACACATGTAAGGCTAGAGTCAAGCACTATTCTAAATTCTTTGTATTTACTCCCTAACCTCATTCTCAACAACTCAGATAAGGAGATATTAACTTATCCCCATTTTGTGGATGAGAAAACTGAGTAAGATCTCAGAATAGTAGGGGTCAGAGCCTGGGTTTTAAACCAGGCAGTGTGATTCTTTTACCCGCTCTGTGATTCAACGGAGGGTGGAGGGAGCTAGGAGGAATAAATGAGACTATGCAGGCAAACTCCCGCCATGTTTTAGTGCTAATAAATGTTAAATATTATTGTTGATGGAGTTCAGTGATCCCCTTAGCTTTTCTTTCCTATCAAAATTTAGCAGGCCGATATAATAATAAACAGACTGTTACAATCTAGGAAACAAAACGAAGAAACATAAGACCATTACCTAAGAATTTTAGCTATAAAAAATCTAATCCAAACTGGGAAGAAAAAATTGTAATGAAAACAGCATCAGACCATCTCCTCTGCTGTTTTCTTGCGCTGGATGAAATTGCTAGCTTCATTCTTTACCATTGCGCCTTTAAGTTCAAAACTGCATTCAAAGTCTTCGCTGTCATTTAGCATCGGTAGCTGGATTGGCCTCTCAGGTGGCTTAACTCTACTCATTATTTCACTTTCCTTGACTTCATCAGAAGTAGCTGTTACTTGCTCAACTTTGGGAAAGATGTTTCCAAAACCAGTAAGAGGGGACTCTACTTCTGGTACTCCTGACACAAAGGATATTGCACGTTTGTCTCTCCATTTACATCCATGTTTGCAAGGTTCCAGGAAAGTAAGGACGTCAGCTGCTTCACGCTTTGTGTTTTTTCCTTTTATTTGCTTTCTTTTAAAAAATAATATGCTAGAAAGAAGGATTTCTTGAAAATATCATGCTGATGTGAAATAAGAAGCACTGAAGTCAAAATCACCCAATTTGGCCTATTAGTGGAACTATCCATTATCTTCTCGTAACCTGACTGTAACTCAGGGTGCCTCATTAAATGGGGCCCCTTCAGCTTGGTGGACAGACAAATTTATAGGAGCTGTTATGTGATAGAAAGCCACCTGGAGGTATATTAGGAAATGCAATTTTAAACCTTAGATTTTGTTATGTCTTTTTGTCCATCCCTGGAACTTTATAGCCTTCATTATAAAACAGAGGCACTAATGCCTACCTTACAGTGTTGTTATGAGGCATTAGATATGTAAATCATCAAAATTTGAGTCCAAATGTCAGTGGTCCAGCACTGACAAAGCAGTTCTCCAAATTTTTTCAAAAACCCTGTCTGTTTCTGGCTCACTGCTCCATCATCTCTAGGCTGTGCTTCTAATACTTTGTGACCCAAAAGGGTTGCTAGAACTCCAGCCATCACATTCACCATCATGCAGCATGGTGTAGAAAGGTTAAGAAAAACACGCTCCCAGTGACGTTCAAGATAATGTCACAGAAGCTACATACAACTAGTAATGTAGTCTTATGGCCACACATCACTGCAAGAAGGAGTGAGGGGAGAATACCATTCACTTGGGCAGCAACGATCCTAGCTAAAAATTAGACTCCTTACTATGAAGACAGGAGAAACGTTGACAGGCAGCAAGAGTGTCTGCTGCAGATGGCAATTATACCTGTGATTTTATCTTTCAACTTGAACTGAAAATAAAAAAAAAGTGAAAATCTTTACTGAAATGTGTTTCTATTCCAATGCGTTCTCTTTTAGCGTAAACAGGATAATGGATGTGGAAACTCTTAAAAGGAGTAAAATGACTAAATAATTGTAAAGAAGGATGTTTTTATTTCCTTCTTTTATACTGAGTGGCTTTGTAAGTGCCTGTGTATCAGGATATTAAAGAATCACTGAATCATGAGCTAAGGGGTAATTTTACATAACAGGGCCACAGATATTTAGGAAACACAGCTAAGCAGAATATCAAAGGGAGCTGACATAAACACCGATGGTTGAAGTAGGCACTCTTTGAGGCTAGCATAGAGTTATAAATTTATAGAATATGCTTTTATTTTCAGCAGACATGGACAGATCTATTTTGTTCTTTCCCAAGACCAATCATTAAACTCATTTAGTATTGTATGTAAGAAAAAACAAGATGGTTAGCTGAGTATATAATGAAAAATAGCATTAAATAAGTACAATATATTGATATTTTAAAAATATGTACTTGAAGATCTACAGAACAGAATGTGATATACCAGGTATAGCTTGTTCCCATACTTGGAATTGGCATGCTATGTAAAAGCAGTTTGTCTCAATACTTCAGCTATAAAATACAACTAATCATAAATTGCTACCTCCCAAGGTGATTTTATGGTCAAGGAGAAAGTAGTAAATATTGGATAAATAGATGATGATAGATAGATAGATAGATAGATATGACAGATAATAAAAGATAGATGATAAATTGGTAGATATAGCATTAACAATTTATATATGATTTGAAAATATTTATATAATGCTTAATAACTGAATATTCCTATAATTTTACTTTGTTCTTCACTCTATGCCTGACCAATGAGTATATAGGATATCTGAGTTTTTAACAAATGAAGTGTCTGAGCCTTTGGATTTTTCTGAATTTTATAGGTGGTGTATGTCTCTTGCAATCTTTGGACTTTCCTCCACAGATTGCTCAGCTGCCCCAGTGCATGCCTCTAGAATAAATATATGGGGGTGATTCTCTCAAAAACATTTTCAAAGGGAAGAGGAAAATATATATAGAAAAAACTCGAATATGTTAGAAAGTGCATGAAAAATTTTGACTTGGCCTAAAATAGTGGTTGTACCTTAGAGATAGTAACTTAGTGGCTAAGGTTATCGGTGTGGGTAAGGAAAAGAGTAATCAAAATGGGAAAATCAAAGTGACGTCCTTATTTTTATTCTAGTACTGTATCAACCTAAAAGTGCCATGATTGTAAATGGAGTGGCTTGAAAAAGGCAAAATACTGCATTTTAGAGAGTTAAGTCAGAATGGCTTCTAAGAATGATTCTGAAAGGGAGAAAGGATTATTCATGAGAAATTTAGCCAAAGCAAATAATAAAGATGAGGCGCATTTAAACAACTCTTTCCTTATTAGCCAAATGTAGGCATTCATGAAGCAGAACCAAAATGAAAGTTAGATAGGGATGTTAATTTGGAATATTTGGGAAATTCCTACTCACTCTCTCTTTCACTGACTGGCCACAGTGGGCACAACTGAGCACCAGGGGCCACGTTTTCCATGTTTTCCTTCCTCCCCACAGACTAGGGAGAAGGAAGGAAGTAGAGAGAAACCAGGTTGGATTAAACTCATCTGCGTTCTTCCAAAAGAAAAGTGATACTTTTCTGAAAAGTCTAACCAACCATCAGCAGCATCACCACGACCATCCTCTAGAGTGATAAATCAGGTGATGGCCGTATTTTTCAGACTATAAGATGCACCAGACCATAAGATGTACCTAGGTTTTAGAGGAGGAAAATAGGAAAAAAAAACCCGCTCCACTGCGGGCCCCTGCCCCCCGCCAGCGAGCCAGGTAAGCTACATTCAGACTATAAGATGCAGCCCTGTTTTTCTCCCAAATTGGGGGCGGTGCGTCCTATAGTCCAAAAAATATGGTAACTTTTAGGTCCTATCCCTCATCAACTGTGATCCAGCCGTCATTTCTTGTCCTTAAAGTCCTGCCACCCCAGTGCTTTGTTGGTAACCTTGTTACAGGGTTGGGAAAAAGTAGGTTTACAGTTGTGAGTACACAAAATAGTTTATTCTTATAACATTATTCATTCTTTTATTATTTTCCATACGAACAACTGTAAATCTACTTTTGCCCAATGCCTCTATTATACCTCTCTTGCTTTTTACTGCTCTCTCATATACCTCTACTTCTAACCTGGCCTCACCCCTAGACCCAATCTTTGTTTATTCACATTCCCCACACTCAGCATGTTACATGGTCATATTTGACAACAACCCTTCCTGGAAAGTGCTGTTGCTTCTATGATGGATTGATTGTTATGAGGAACATCTCTTGGAAGATTTGAACGCAGGGATACAATGAGTCCTTGAGAAGTATCTACTTCTGCTGGGTTGCTGCACAAATCTACTAAAATTAAATAGGTATTTGAATAATGTTTTACTTTGGGAAAAACTGATTCTCCCACATACTTTCTCATTTTAAGGAAACACCATTCAACACTACAAGGTACTTGGGAGAACCACTAACCCCATTTAGCAGCTTGAAAAGTAAGTTGTACCTTTTGTAACTTGCCAACCTTGAAAAACAAGGTAATTATACACCTGGGCAAAAAGACCCAGGTCTCTGACTTCTTCTAGTCCGTGGCTCTCCACAGAAACACAGTGGGTCCTTTCTTCCCTGCCAGTAGTTATGAAGTAATGCATATATTTTTGAGACTATTTCCAACCTAAAGAGAATCAAGTTCCACGTTTTACTATGGTATCTGAAAGACTTAAACATTTTTTGGTGTGTTTTCTCTCCCGGTTCAATGGAAGTGCTCCCCTGTGGCAATCACACCACATACGTCCTATAAAATTTCTTACACTCTCTCATAAAAGCAACGTAGTATGCATCCCAATTACTTACCAAGGAGATCATCTCTGTGCAGGGTCCTTCATGACCCCTACTGGTCTCAGTCAGGAATCCACCTACCCAAAACGGTGGCCTAACGAAACTCATTTTGGCTTCAAATGCTAGTTTTCCCCAGAAGTGAAAAGGCAGTCTTGCTTCATGCAAATTCTCACATACATAAATCAGAGGGCTTTTAAAAGCAGTATTTTATTACACAATTAGAATAATAACCTCTTTCTCTTTTTTGTCCTTCTTTAATAATTACAGAAAAGAAACCATTCCCTCAGTAATCAGTGTGTTTTAGGCTGTATGTTTCTGAGTTGATTGATCTTTCCTACAGTCTGGTCTCCTCATGCATTTTATCATTGTGATAGGGCTTTTTGCATTTCTCTGATTTCTTTCTGTTTTCCCCAAACCATGGCATCAAGAATTAGATGCAGTAATGCTTGGGGATAGCTGCCATAGCCTAAGACATCCTTCAGGCAGCAGAAGCTGGTACGGCCTAATAACCTGCAAATCTCGTGATATGCGAAAACCTAGTTTTCCATTTTTCTCTTTTGATTGTCCTGACAAAGGACTGATTTCAAGGACATTCCTTTGAAGCTGGAATAAATGTTTATAGTCTAAGCTTTGACACTTGATTTTTTAAAGCAAAAACTTCCCCTTTAGTAACTTAACAGAGTAATAATTTTTATATGGACAGAGTAAATTATAATGGCCAGAATGGGTAAAATTGTGTGAGGTACTGAGGTTTCAAAAAACATTAAGACAATTTCAGCAACTAGAATTGTGCCTAATAGTCATAAAGCAATAAAAGTTTTAGGTGAATTGGGTGAAAGAAGAATGGATAAAGAATTTTTTTCCTGGAAAGATTTATTTATTTATTTATTTACTTACTTACTTATTTTTACTAGTGTTCAAGTATAGTTGTCTCCATTTTCACCCCACTATGGTCCCCCACCCCACTTTTCCCCACCTCCCACCCTCAAACCTACCCCCCTTTGGCTTTGTCCATGTGTTCTTTCTACATGTTCCTTGATGGACCTTCCCCTGTTTTCCATTATCCCTCTCCTCCCCTCTGGTTACTGTCAGTTTGTTCTTTATTTCAATGTTTCTGGTTATATTTCACTTGATTGTTTGTTTTGTTGATTAGGTTACACTTATAGGTGAGATCATATGGTATTTGTCTTTCACTGCCTGGCTTATTTCACTTAGCATAATTCTCTCCAGTTCCAACCATGCTGTCACGAAGGGTAGGAGTTCTTTCTTTCTGCTGTGTAGTATTCCATTGTGTAAATGTACCATAGTTTTTAAAAAATTTTTATTGTTATTCAATTACAGTTGTCTGCATTTTCTCCCCATCCCTCCACTCCACCCCAGCTGAACCCACCTCCACCCTCCCCCTTGATTTTGTCCATGTGTCCTTTATAGTAGTTCCTGTAAACCCCTCTTCCCACTGCCCCCTCCCCACTCCCCTCTGGCTATTGTTAGATTGTTCTTAACTTCAATGTCTCTGGTTATATTCTGTTTGCTTTTTTCCTTTGTTGATTATGTTCCAGTTAAAGGTGAGATCATATGGTATTTATCCCTACTGCCTGGCTTATTTCACTTAACATAATTCTCTTCAGTTCCATCCATGCTGTTGCAAAGGGTATAAGCTCCTTCTTTTTCTCTGCTGCATAGAATTCCATTGTGTAAATGTACCATAGTTTTTTGATCCACTCATTTGCTGGTGGGCAATTAGGTTGCTTCGAGCACTTGGCTATTGTAAATTGTGCTGCTATGAACATCAGGGTGCATAGGTTCTTTTGAATTGGTGTTTTGGGGTTCTTAGAGCATAATCCCAGCAGCGGAATTGCTGGATCCAAAGGCAGTTCCATTTTTAGTTTTCTGAGGAAATTCTATACTGTTTTCCTTAGTGGGTGCACCAGTCTGCATTCCTGCCAACAATGTACTAGGGTACCCTTTTCTCCACAACCTCTCCAGCACTTATTGTTTGTTGATTTGGTTATAATGGCCATTCTGACTGGTGTGAAGTCAATCACCAACTTACTCCATAGACAAAAGTAAATTCAAGGTGGATAAAAGACTTAAATATAAGTTGTAATACCATAAAAGTCCTAGAGAAGAAGGTAGGCAGGAAAATCTCAGATATTCCATGCAGCAGTGTTTTTACCAATATGTCCCCTTGGGCAAGGGACATAAAGGAAAGAATAAACAAATGGGACCTCATCAAAATAAAAAGCTTCTGTGCAGCTAAAGAAAACAGCAATGAAATGAAAAGGAAACCAACTGTATGGGGAAATACATTTGCAAATGATACCTTGGACAAGGGTTTGATCTCCAAAATATATATAGAATGCACATGAATGCACTCCAGGAAGACAAGCAACCCAATTAAAAAATGGGCAAAAGACTTGAACAGACACTTCTCCAAGGAGGACATACAGAAGGCCCAGAAACATATGAAAGGATGCTCAGCATCACTAGTCATCAAAGAGATGCAAATTAAAACCACAATGAGATAGTTGAATAATTTTTCATTCATTCACTCAATCAACAAATATATAGAGTCCTTTATATACAAGATACTGTTCTAGGTGCTGGGGATACATCAAAGTAAAAAACACTAAGATTGTCTGGACAATTGGAGCTCATATTTTAGTGGGAAGGAAAGAAAAACAAATAATATAAATTAATTATAATTAATATGATGAGAACAACTAAAATAGAGTCAACAAGATAGAGTATAGAGTTTGTATATGAACTTTTAAATAGGATGTCCAAGTCAGATGGTGAGATTTGAGGAAGCCCTATTTCTGCTTGGGAGGAGAGATTCCATACTTAGGTGATAGCTAGTTCAAAGGCATAGCAACAAAGCCACTGTGTTTGGAATGGAGTGAGAATGAGAGAAGAGGAGAAAGGTGGGATGAATGGGTGAATCTTTGTAGACTATTAATATTGTAGCAAGTGTTCTAAGTAAAATAGGAAAAGCTTGAAGTATTTTGATGGACAAAGTATCCTTCTCTAGGATGGGCTGCCAGGTTGAGAAGACATGACATCTCTAAGCTATATATATATTAGAAAAGACGCATTATGAACAGTGGGGTTTTATCCCTGTAAGCAACATTATAGGTTAAGATCATACAGTTCAAGTCTTCTATTTTATAGGTAAGAAAGTGACTTAGAGAAAAGATGTGATTTGTTCAAGACCAGGTAGTTGAGTGCTATTGTTTTGTTTGTTTTTATGCTGAATATTGGATCATTATATGATGTGTAAAGAGTCATGGGGAGAAATTAAGTTCTGGGTACTAATTATTTTTAAAGCTGAACATCTGTGGCATGACATCTCATTCCATATCTGTATTTTAACTTGTCTAAAAGAGAGAAGTTAAAATAAAGAATATTAGTTCATGGGCCCGTAAGTGAAGGAGACCCTATACCTAGTGGCTGAAGTCTGGGTTTCTATTGGGGCTCAATTTTTAAGCCACGATGTATAACCTATAAGTTGTAGCTAAGGCAGGTGGCTTGACCTCTCCAAAGTCGAATCTCCTGATCTGTGAAATGTAGGTATTAATGGTAACATTCTTGTGAATGCAGAATGAATTAGTGCTCAGCAATCTAATCTAAATTGTTATGTTATCTTAATTATCATTGGATATAGGCCAATCAAATAAACATTTGCTGACACCTATATGTTTCAGGCACTTGGGCACAGACACAAAGAGATAGATGTTGTCTTTATCCTCAGAGGGGCCTAGCCAGCCAAAGGGATGCCCTATCCCCAGTATTGCAGTGCACTCACTGAGTTGTAATAAAAAGCTGCAGGGCCATCAGTGGCAGTGCAAAGAGACAGGAGGACCATAATATGTATATTAACACAGCTTATACATTGTTTAAAGCAAAGTAGGAATTAGAAAATTTAGAGAGGCAGAAAAGTAGTGGAGTTTATAATTTCCTAGTGGGAAATAATCTTTTGTTGAGAGAAAGAGTGACAGATGAACACCATGAGCGATATTTATACACGTGGAGTTGAGGAGGAATAGTCAAGATGAGAAAGTGCATTAGCAAGAAAACAAGGGTAAGAAAATAAAAGTCTTATAAAAATCACACCAATAGTTTAAATGAACAGAAATGCAGATTCCCACATCTCACCCCAAATATACTTACTCAGTGGGTATGGATTGGGACCAAAGAACTTCAGATTTTTAACAAAGCATCATAATGATTGACACTGGTGATCCATGAAATGCCATTTAGGAAAATCTAAACTAGAATATAGAATCCTTGAAGGGATTTCTTTTGAAAATCAAATTGTAAAGGTAGGTTGAATTTGATTTGCGAGAAGCTTTCTAGCAGCTTTAACCAAAAGCTAATATTTAGGTAATTAACATTTTTTCAAAAAGACAGTGAAGTGATAATTAGGAGAGAAAAAAATATTGAAAGCTCTGTCGACACTTTGCTAGACTGTAGAAATTAAAAAGAAAAATCACAGTGACTCAGGGCTAACACCTTTCCTTCACACCATCAGCCTTCAAAATTGTAATGTTCCTCTGAGACATTGATGGTGCTTTTGTTTCTTGCAGGAAGATGTTCTGTGTCTTGGAGCCTGAGTGTCATGTGGCAGTTGCTACGGTAACTAGTTTAAGGACTATCATGGAGTTACCAAGTAAATCGTCCTGTAAGGCAGATATCATAGCTGGCATGTAAATTAAGGCAGCCCTGTCCCTGTCAGTTTTTCTATTCTGAATTCCACTGATTTCCATATTTAATAGAGGACTCATTTTCCCTTGCAAAAATCTCACTTCCTTAACTAGCAGAGCATCATTTGAATGCACAGTGTACAGTCCCATTTCTTGCTTTAGGTCTCCGTACCTGGGAATTGATTCCACAAAGCCACTCTGGGCTAACGATGGTAGATAATTAAGTTGGTGTATATGAGCCAAATAAAAATTATTTTTGGTGGCTGAGATGAGCAAATTGTAGTTCCTGCTCTTGAAATCCTATAGACCAAAGTCTTCTTGATGCTTTATGGCACTGACAGCTATGACTTCCATTTAGGTATTTATTCAGGCATTTGAGTAAACTATAAACTGCTGATTAATAAGTGTTTTGGTCTGACCTCAGGAAGCTCTTTGGGTTCACCTTGGGGTGTACATGAGTGACCCTCTTTCTGGGCAAGCACTTTAATTTTTAGAACTGAATAGCCACAGCTGCCACTTTACTCCCCAAAGAGAAACCATGTGGGCCACCTTTTATTTACTGAAATTGTGTTTGTGTCTCAGGTACTTGACAACAATGTTAATATCAAAATTATTGATGTTTAGCTTCAGTGAGCAGCTAGGCTGCAATGATTTTTTTTGAAAGAGTATAAGCTTCATGGAAACTGCTTTTTCTTCTACATTCTTTAACTTCTACTTCTAAATCAGGCCACAGATTTAGAAAACAATGTATGTTTGCCTTTTCTATGGAAGTATTTTTACAGTCTTACTATAAGATTCTACATTTTTTTCCTTGTCAAAGATCACTATAAGAAATAAAAGGGCATATGAAGATTTGCCCTGCCCAGTGTGGCTCAGTGGTTTGAGCACCATCCTGTGAACCAAAGGTTCGATTCCCAGTCAAGGCACATGTCTGGGTTGTGGGCCAGGTCCCCTGTAGGGGGTGCATTAGAGGTAACCACACATAGATGTTTCGGTCCCTCTCTTTCTCCCTCCCTTCCCCTCTCTAAAAATAAATAAATAAATAAAATCTTTAAAAAAATAAACACATGAAGATCAATTTACATCTTTAAAAAACTATCAAAAAAATACCAATCACGATACATATTTATTTCCCCTACATAAAAAACCCATGAAATGGTTCTTTTGGGTTCTAATGACTAGAATAAATTTAACAGTATATAGAATTGGAGTTCATTTTTTTTATTAATTCATGAGAATTCTGTAACTTTTCACAGTTCCTTTTTCACTGTATTCTTTTTTCATGGTTACTGAAAAGTTAGGAGTTTAGTTATGTGTAAGTGCAATAGATTTTCTTACTCTTTTTTCATTATTTGGTGGAATTAGCTCACTTCCATTAGTTAAATTCTGTTTGGCTATGAGAAGCAAAGATCCAAGAAATGTTAAAACAAAAAGTAACCAAATTCCCTTATATGGAAACCGGGAGGTGGCAGTTCAGGCTGATGTGACAGTTTCTCCGTATCACCAGAGACCCAGGCTCTTCCATCTTTCTGCTCTGACACTCTTAGTTCAAGACTTCCACACTTAAAGTCACTGTGTGGTTGGTAAAATGAATGGTAAAGCTCAAGCTGGACTGTGTTCCAGAAGGAAGGGAGTAGAAGGGTGGAAAGTAAAAGACATGTTTAAGCTAAGCCAATTCCCATTTTTCATAGTGCTTTCCCAGAAATTTTATCAAGAAATTTCACTCCTATTCCATTGGCTAGATCTTAAAGAAATAAATGCAGGGGAGCCTGGGAAGTATAGTCCAATACATCTCCACACTAATGCTAGAATCCATTAGGAAGATACAAGAGGAGAAGGATTGTGGGAACAGGCAGCTGGAATACCTACCTTGTCACCCTTCAGTCCTTGACTCATATTCTTTATCCTGACTCTACTGGGTTTACATTTGTACTTTCTTTTTATTTTCTTCCTGCTTTTGAAGCAGGTAGCATTTAAATAAAACAATTTACTAAATAATATTACTAATAGCTCAGATGTGATGAACTGTGCTAAATATATATTACCTAAATGTTTTCATCATTGCAGAAGCATGATGAGGTGGGTTCTATCTTTATCTTCATTTCGCCAATGAATGTGTTGATATATGAGCATTTAAATAACTTGCCAAGGTCACCCAGCTAATGCATGAGAAATATGGGTTTCTAACTCATATTTTTGGCCAATGGGCTCACCTGTTTATTAGTTTATATATTCTTCTGTCTTACATACAGATGAGTTGATCTGTATTCCCTTATATCCTTAACTGGGAGAGATTTATTTTTTCTCCCATGATTGCTGAGCCAGAGCAAAAGTTTTCAACATTTCTTCCACTTTTCTTTTACATTTTTCCACACTTGTATCTTCATTTCATGTAAAAAAAATAGCTCTGGATATTTGGGGGTGAGACAGCCTGAATTGGACATACTGTAATGTCATTTAACGTATTTGGATCAATGCCTGTGAACCCCTCATCTTATAATTAGTGTTCAATATCCAACCTCTCAGCATATTGGAAACTCTCTAAGAGAAGTGATGACACGTGTATTTGTTACAGTTTGGGTTCCAGTTATAAGTACAAGCTAACATTTATTTCATCCCTTCATTCATTTAATACAATTTCATTTCACACCTCTTAGGTTCCCAGCACTGCCCTGCATGCTGGTGTCATGGCAGTGAGCAAAGTCCCTGTCCTCATGGAGCTTATTGTCTGCTGCGAGGATGGGCAACAGGTGGGCCAAAGGAAAACCCCCCAGAAAGATGTGTAGTATTTCACAGGGGTATAATAATGAGAAAGGGAAGGGAAGATAAAGAGAGGACGTGCTGGGTTGGAAGATGGAAGAGATGGCTAAGGTTCCTCATTGTGGAGGTGGTATTGATGAAGACCACAAGGACATGAAGGGGCAAGCCATGTGGATATCTGAGCAGAACGTTTCCTGAAAAGGGAGCACTAAGTGCAGAGGCCCCGTGGGGACAGTATGCAAGGGTATATGTGCAATAGCACATACAAAGGCTATTGTCAGGGACGCACTGATACACCTGGGTTACAAGTATAGACCTTTGAAGGATGAAGAAGAAATCCAGTTGTAAGCTTATGTTTTCTGACCCAAGTATTCACATAGACTCCAAATCTTATCTTAGAAATAATGTAAAGGGTGCAAAAGTTAAGAAGCAAATGGAAAGCAACTGAAGCCTGTGAATCTACCTTTTTCAGTCTCATGTCCTCAGACCATTGCCTTCCTCACTAGGAGAATCCTCTTTGGCAATGAAGGGCAATGTGTCCTACTAATTTTGGCACAATGCCAAAATTGAGATGAGAATCACCACGTTGGGGACTTTACATAAAGTCATTATCTTAATAAATACTTTTTAAAAAACCTTTCAAGTAAGGTAGTTTCTGCTCTCTTTTACAGATGGCTACAGGGAGATTGTTGTTCCAGGTGCCAAGAAAATACTAGCCAGCAACATATTAAAATTTCAGAGGTCTGACAGCTTGAAAAGTATATGTCCTCAAAATTAAAACAGTGTTATATAGAATAATTTTTGGAAAAAAATAATTTAAGATGTAAAATACAGAGATTGCTTTTGTTGTCATATATTTGGAGTTATTGGTAGCCAAAATAAGAGGAAATGAAAAAAGAAGGAAAAATATAAATAGTATGAAAATATGGAATAGACTAAAAAAACACAAAAAATTAAAATTATAAAGAACATCAAGGTGGGGTTTATAATGCACTTATCGAAATCTATGCCTAGAGTTGAATATGAAATGATGATGTTACCATTGTATTAAATTACACATTGATTTATTTACCTGTCATTCAGTACATCTCTTTGGAGCACCTGCTATGTATTAGGCAGGATTCTAAGAGGTAGAGATGCACAGTGCATAAAAACAAGCAAGGGTCCTGCTTTCGTGGAGCATGAATTTTAGGAACATAACTAAGTCACAATATTGTTAGGCATCCGTTTTCTATTGAAAGAAAGAACAAAGTAAGTGCATAAAAATTGATGATAGTATTGCTTGTCCTCCTCCTCCCCCTCCCCTCCCCTGCCCTCCCCCTCCCCCTCCTCTCCCTCCCCCTCCTCCTCCTCCTCCTCCCCCTTCCCCTCCTTCTTCTTCTTCTTCTTCTTCTTCTTCTTCTCCTTCCTTCTTCCTTCTTCCTTCTTTCCTTCTTCCTTCTTCCCTCTTCCTTCTTCTTCTGCCAGAGTACACTTTTTTGAAGACATAATGTTTGGACAGGGACCTGAGTAGATGTAAGGGTAAACTGTGATAATCAGAAAAATACTTGCCATGCAGAGCGAACAGCAAATTACAAGGTGTCAAGGCAGGGCCATGGTAGGCATAGTATGTATGTTTGGAAAGGTTGAAATCCAACTAATCAACTCTTTTTTATTAACATCAAAATTCTCTGGGGAAAAATTAGGGGGGAGTTCTAATTCATGAGGGAATAAATCAGTTCAGGCCCATAATATTCTGCTGTAGTTGTAACTCCAGATTATGGTGTGACCTCAAAGTTTATTTTACTGCCATTTGTAAAGGTTTGTTTCTCTGTAAATATATTTTTCAAATTTTTATTAAATACGTACTGTTTCCCAGGCAGTTTTGTTAATTTGCAAATTTATTAATTCTGTACTTAGATAGTACAACACTTAAACACACATTCAGCTATCAAGGGGGTTCAGTCAAAAGAGTGGGAGATTCCATTTGAATAGTTAGGAAACTCCGCTGGGAGTGTTGGACTGCCATAGAAAAGAACGATGATGTGAATCATCCGAATAAGGATGGTATCAGTATAAACCCCAGTGATAACACAGTCTTCCTGGAAAAGGAATGATTTAGGCTTTTGTGTATTGGGTCTACTTTCCAAACTTTGTTTCAGTAATTATAACACAGTTTGTAATAAATTTTCCAAGTGTGTTTGTTGGTACGTAGATGAGTGAGAACTTTTTTAGAAATGAATTTTAATGGGGAGGACTATAGCGGTTTCTACATGGCAAATATCAAATTTACAATTTCTTAATTTTCCTTGCTTACTAAGTCACAATGTCCAATCTTCCAGCAAAATATAGAAATAAAATTTCACACAATTGTTTTGTTTTCTTTGTGGTGTCTGAAACTTCTAAAGCATAGCTTGTAATAACGGATGTCAAAGTATAGTGTGAATGCATATAGTAAATAAAATAAATGAAAGCCTTTCTGTGTTTTCAAGTCAGAGTCAGAGAACAAAACCTTCGTTTATCACTTTTGCATAAAATAACACACAGCCATTGAAGATAAATTTAAAATACTCAGATATCTAAAGAAATAGCATTACCCCTTCGTCCTGCCATCTAGAAACAATTGTTAACATTGTTGAGTTAATGATCCTACTTACTTCTTTAGGTTATTTGCACGCATGGCATCTTTTCTAGTAGGAGTGACAAGGACTTCTGAAGACGTGTTAAATAGACGTCTAGAGGAAGAACAGGTTAGACATAATGATTTTTCTTTTATTTAGCTTTAATTTCCAAGGTTCATTGTAAACAGAGACACGTGTTTTGACAATTGCCCAGGAGATTATATTTCCTTCAGGTTAAATGCAGAGTTGTTGAAATTCAAACATAAGCTCATTCAATGAAGCCTCGTATAATTGGCAGACATACTGACTTAACTAAACATTAGCCCTGACAAAATAAATTTGAACAGGCAGCCAAGTCACAAAATTGCTAATTGTTCTTACTTGACTGTGTGTCTTGTTTGGCATTTGGTCTTTCACTATGCCATATACATATATGGTCAATCTCATGTTCTTCTAATATTATTTAAACTTTAGCTCTCTGAATTATTCAAAACTGTAATTCACAAGTAAAATAGTCAATGTTTCAGTTATTTAAAGTATAAATTGTAATGAAAGATATCAAAGAACAAGGATATATGTGTGTATACACATATACATATATAAGTCTGTTGATGCCTAAAATATGTTACTTGTTATGCATTCAATCAACTAATATTTCTGGAATGCAGGTGATAGCCTTAAACACAGGACTTTTGAGATATGGTTCCTATCTTAAAGAAATGGTTCTCATCCAGGTATGACTATTTCCCACCACCATCCAAACATTTGACAATATCTGGATACATATGTAGTTGTCATGTCTGGTGGGGGTTGGGTGCTACTAATATCTAGGGGTTAGGAGTCAGGGGTGCTGCTCAATATCCTGGAATGCACAGGACAGGCTGCTCCACAATTACCTACTTCAATATATCAATTTCCCTGAGGTTGAGAAACCTTGTCTTAAAATATTTCCCAATGTTAGTGTGGGAGGAAGGCATACTATTTTATCTATGGAATTAAGATAATAGGAAGTACCAAGTATGACTATGTATGGTAGGTGTACAAAGGATGTCTACTTTCCCTGAAAAAAAGTCTGAGAGATCTGAGGAAGTGAGGTTGAGCTGGAAAGGGCAAGAGAGGGCAAGAAGAAAACATTTCAGAGATTGGCAACAGCTTGAGCAAAGACACAGAAACGTCACACTTCAATGGCTTTATAAGCTTAGCTAAGCTGGAGTTCAAAGTGAGTGGTGTGGAGCCCTGTGAGGAATCAATCTGGAACAGTAGTCGAAGACTCAGTTATTAAGATTCAGTTCTGTAAGTTTGGACTCTATGCTGTAGTCAGAAGAAATCCATTGGAAAGATCCATGGGAGCATAGCATGTGAAATAGTTATTATTTTTTAATGAAATACTCTGGCAGCCAAAGAAAACTAGAAGACAACAAAAATGGTCAGGCATGGATGTCAATGTGGCCAGTAATTATATGGTGCAAATTCAAAATCCTGAAAGACTTATCTGTCTCACTGAGACTGGGGTTTGATGGTAGCAACTGGGTAATGGTGATCCCAAAGAGGCCGAATAGATGGAATTTGCCTCTCTCCTGAATGTTGGGGTGAGATACTAAACAGAAATTTTTGAAAATTAGTTACATGAAACATTGGAAGTAAATTGGTCTGTTCAAGGAAAACATTAGAAGACAGATACTCTGAAAATACTAATTTTTAATTGTCAAGCAGAGAAAAAGAGATTTGCTTCTAGGTGCCAGACTATGTCGTCAGAGACATAATGGGGAAAGGGTGAGATGAAGAGATGGAAAGAGGGTAAGGTGCATTCTGGTTGGTATTTGAAATGAAGGTGGTACAAAAGAAATTTCATTTTTACTTAAAATCAATTAAATTGTGAAAGAATTACTTTTAAAACACAGTGATTCCTGGGTACTTGTCAGCTGTAGAACTTGTCAAACCTGGTACTCGTCACATTTCGACGAGGGAAAAAATGTCTCAGCACTGGGTGCTTGCGCGCCAGTTGTCACACTTGCTAGAACTTGCATGAGTCACGGTGCCACCCTGAAAGAGAAAATGCTCCATCGATCATCACTTGCTCACCACTCATTGGAACAAATTAATGATGAGTACTGGGATACCATTGTACTTACCTAGAGTAATCAATAACCAAGGAAGGGGACTCAGATTCCAGAATGAAGAAAACAATTTCAGGTAAGATCAATAACCAGAGGCTCCAAATCTCACAGAGTTACCAGAACTGGGAAACAGACGTTCAGTGCTGAGTCTGACATTTTAGTGCCTTCAGAGGGGAGACCACGCACCGACTCCATGCACAAGGGGAAGAACGCTGTCCTACTGTGTGCTAGAAAGTAGGACTAGGAAAACTCTGCCCACTAGCTTTTAGGGGAAATGAGTCATTTTTGAGAAACTGGCAATATAAAACAACTGTAAGCAAATTTGTGCATTCCAAATGTGTATTACTTAGGTGGTGAGGGAACGGCAGGTCAAGAAATTAATGAAAACTCTAATATAAACTCAGTGAAGCCGGTGACAGCAATGAAGATGCAGACATGATATGACACTCCATGGGTATGGCTGTAAATTGGGAATTTCAAATTACTCCTGTGTTAGTCAGCTCCAGCTGCCATATCAGAATACACAGACTGAGTGGCTTAAACAACAAATTTGTTTTCTTACAGTCCTGGAGGTTGGAGGTTAAAGACCTATGTGCTATCATAGTTGCTTTACTGCTGAGGCATCACTTTCTAGCTCGCAGATGGTCACTTTCTTGCTGTGTCCTCACACGGTCTGTCCTCTGTGCACAGAAACACTCCTTGTGTCTCCCCCTCTTCTTTTACATAACACCCATCCCATTGGATTAGGGATTTAACTTTATATCATTTAAATTAATTACCTCTCTGAAAACCTGTGTCCAAATACAGTCACATTGGGAGTTAGAGCTTCAACGTATGCATTTTGGGGAGATAACTGTCCATTCACAGCCTCTATGATGATGACTTGAGTAACACATTAAAATCACCTATGGAAACTCATCATAAGGGAGAATCAGAAAATGCAACAAATAGGAGAATTCACACCCCATAATCAGAGAAAATGGAACCATCCCGAGGAGACATGAAAATATATGTGCTTAAAAGTTTTTACTGAAAAAATAGTTTAAAAGATAAACAACAACTGCAGACACCAGATTCCAAGAAGGATCTTAAATCTTAAGCTGTGGGGCCTGTGAGCTGTATGATTTGGAGACTGTGAAAGAATACATTGGTAAAGATGTAGATAAGTTTCTGTACATATCAGTAACTTGGACATAAATTCGATGAGTTCAATCAGATACATAGCATTTGTGTAAAGATCTGAAGGAATTAAATTGTACTACAGAAAACATACAAGAAAAATTTTAGAAAAAGGAGGATAGAAAGAAACAAAAGCTGCAATGGCTCAGAATTTTCCTGGAATGAAAAAAAGATACCTATCTTCAGAATGATTGAGTACACACCACATCTTTGACAGGACGATTAAAACCAAGTCTACACCTAGATATCTTGCAGTGACACTTTAGAACTCACACAAACAGAAAAAAATCTTAAACACAATCAAAGATTAAATATTTATTACAATCCAAGGAATACAAATGGGAATTATAGATGTCTGTCACGGTGGAGACACAAAGCCCAATGGAAATATACTTTTAAAGATTGCATGAAAAATAATTTTACCCTAGAATCCTACACTTAGCCAAGTGAGAATTAATAAGTAAATCGAAATTTTAAAAGTGCCCATAAAATATACTGTGAGAATTAGCAATTTACAAACTCTCACAAAAAAAGACTTAGTGAAACCAGTTAAGAAGAAACCAAACTCGTCCCACAAAAGAAAGATGATATGGTGAATAAATACCTTAATATACATATCAGTAAATATAAGTGAATTTTGACTATAAAAAATAACACAGATGATAGGTAGATATGTAGATAGATAACATACTGTACTAATTCATCGGTAATGTAAGACAAGGTATTTTACAAGGGAAAGAAATAAGACACATTAATGTGGTATCGCGGAGGAAGAAGTTCAGTGTGAATGTACTCTAAAGCCCTGTTTTATTTGGGAGGAGTTAGACATATTGATGCCTTATCAACCCTTAATCATATGTAGACATACATACACACATGTGAATACATATATATGTACGTATGCTTAAAAATTATGAGTGAACACCAACAGCAGAGCAGATGACTATGCAATATCCAGACGGAGAAAAGGGAAGGAGGGAGGAATAAACAAGACTGTTGATCTAGTGGTGGAATAAACATTTGGATGTAAAGGATAGAGACCTGCAAGAGGATAATGGTTTTCTCTGGGAGGGAAAGGGAGTAAACGCAGGGGGAATTACAGAGTGGGCTTCACCTCTTTTTTTTTATATTTAGTTCTGAAAAAATAAATTAGTCCAAAAAAGTAAAATGTTAACATTTGTTAAATCTCTGGACAGGTGAGATTTATTTATTGTAACCATTTGGTATATTTCCACCTGAAAAAATTAATTATATTAACAAGTTAAAAAATGTGCATTGGTGTCTACTAAAACTGCTTTTTTATCCAGTCCCTCTTACTTCTATGTAACATGAGTAAAGTTATTCATTTCTTTAAGTTTTACTTGCTTAAATTTTAAACATGGACAATATTACAAATTCTCTACCTTCTATTTTTTTTTTAAAACATTGTAAAGTGTATGGCTCAGTACTTGGAGAAAATATGTGGCCAATTTGTGGTAACTGGTGGAAATAAATAGGCAACAGCAGCACAAAATTAAAGGGGAGGAGAGTTTTTAAAAAGGTAAAGGTCTCATATTTTTCACATGCAGCAAAATGTTCAAATTACTGATATTGACCATTAGATTTAAATCTGTTTGCAATTTTCCTGAGCAGTTTGGGGAGACTGGTGAGAGCAGACGAATGTGGGCTTGAGTTGAAGGGGGAAGAAGACAGATACGAAAATGTTTGCAGTATATTATTGGAAACAAGGAGGCAAGGGAAAAAATCACCTGTTTATTTATAGAAGCCAGAGAGAAAACAGGAGTTTTAAAAATGGGAGACGACAAATGTGAACTATTTTAAGTAGTGTAGTTGTGGAGGAAAATAGGTCAGTGACTACAGCCAGCTGGTGTGTGTGTGTGTGAAGATTCTGTCATGTTAACAGACTGAAAGGAGAGGTCCAGTAGCAAGGCGGGAGGTGAGGATATAGAAACAAAGGTAGAAGTCTGGTGGATCAAGGTCCTGGAACAGACAGGTGGGGTTGGAATCAAGAACACAGATGAAGAGTTGGCCTTAAGCAAGAGAATCACTTGTTCTGAGACTAGAAGGAAGTAGAACCTGTTGTCAGTGATAACTGTCTGCCTGTGAGGGCGGGACATTGAGGAAGTTTATGCCTCTTAGCTACAAATTTGTCTGTGCAAGAGCTGCGGCAATGTCCTCCAGGGAGAAAGCATGTGTAATTTTGTGCTGCTGGTGGTGGTGGTGTGTTTCTCCCCGATCAAGAGCAACGGCTCAGATGTTGACCTCGTCCGTGAGAGGTGTTTCCTTGGATGGAAAAAACGAATTCGAGCCCAACTCTCCGTCTCTAAAGAAGGGCTTATTGTACGTGAACAATCAGTGCTGAGACTTCACATCACCGTGCCTTTTCAGAAAGTCATGAAAGGTCCACAGAGGGGAATAATGTGGGAGAGTGACTGGCTAAGCCTTTCGGGAAAGAAACAGGAACCCAGACTCCACATTTCCATGTCCTCTACAAAAACAGCTTTCCAAAAATAGGTTCCTCCAGTCCCAGTTGAATGTCATGTTTCTAGTATTGTGATGACATGAAATCATTAAACCACTGCCAGTAGTAAAAGCAGTCCTGTCTGGTAATGGGACTGCTCTGTGGCATTCAAAGAGAATTGCATTTTAAATGACAGAGACCAGTGTCCTCCTGAGGGGCATGGCACAGACTAAGGTTGGGCTCCCACAGTAATTTATTCAGTGTCCTCCTTTGATATTGCTTCCGTATTCAAGTTCATAGTTCTGAACAGTTGTGTCTCACAGGCTGGAGTGCATGAACCCAGGTCATAGAAGGGTTCACAGTTTTTTGGAGTCATCTCCTAGATTTTTATATTTCCTATATTTAAAGTAACTGAAAAAAATATTAAAGGATTTAATGTCAAAGCTCAATTCCCCCTCTAAATCTCTCAAGGTTTCTTGTCTAGACTTGTTTTTACATCACATATATCATGTAACGAAGATGATGATGTCCTACTGTGCATTGGGCATGTTAGTTAGTTAGTGAATCCTCACAGAGCCGAATGAGGTAGATATTATGGCCATCGACCAATGAGTACACTGACATTGCCAGAATGAACTCAATCTTTCCACAATCAATTGAGATTCAAATTCATGTCTGAATAAAAAGGAAATTGAGATTTAATTAATTTCATTTAAGTTAGATTGAATATCTCTTGTAAGTTGTGAACCTATTTAAAAATGTACAAGAAAGTTTTGGCTTCCTCAGGCATTCAAATGTCATCAGTGCCCTGGACATGGCACATACCTTTTCCATGGCATCTCAATCTATTAATTTAATTAGTTTAATATATTTGAGTCCCCATTCTCTTTTATATAATGAGCTTCTTAAGAGTAATAAGAATGTTGAGCAAACCAGGACAAAAATGCCAGGAAGGTTCTACAGTAGGACTGATGAAAGGCCATTATATCGGAGGCAGTCACAGTGGTAGACATTTGTGTTCTCCACTTTCCCATTGTATTTTGGGGCAGTGCACAGCAATGGTTACGTTAGGTTCCTGGAGGATTTTAAGGAACACATTAGGAAAGCAATTGCTCCTTCCCTGGCATCATTAACAGCTGGAATCCATCAACAATGTGTATGACATAGTCTCAGCTCCAAGTCCTGTTCTGCCAACGTGGACATCCATAGTTGAGAGAACGCACAAGCCTCTTTTCTGACAGGATCTGTGTGCTGGTCCCTAAGCCTTAGAGTTACAGCTCTTAGACATACTTGAATGTGGCTGAATCTGCTACCTCAGCATCGTACCAGAATTGATTGGTTAAACATTTTGCAGTAGCTGACTTCCACATGATGGGAGGAGTAGCTCCTTCTTTGGGGGACTGGCATGAAGGGGATAAGTCTGGGATAAGCCAAATATTACTTCTCATCCTGGCCTGATGTGTGTTTTTATGTCATCATGGTGCTTAGTATAGTGTATTACAATATTTAACTGAAGGAAACAATGCAGAGATGAATGAATGAATGAATGAATGAATGATTGTGTAGAAAAACAGTGTAGTCAGTTAAACTAATTTTTTTCTCATAGCGCCTCTCCATTCTGACCCTTCTTCATAAGGACAAAGAGATAGCACTAATTAGAAGTCGGCTTCCCAGCCGAAGTCTAACTCTCTTCTCCATGATAAATCCTTCTTCTCTTTGATCTGAAACTCAGACTTACTCAGTCATCGAATAATCCCTACCACATCAACAATGGAGTCACAGACTATAGAATAAGGACTCTCTATGTCTCTTGATAAAAGCCGTCAAGTTTATTTTTTAGTTCCTTTTGAGATGTGATAAAATCTTCCTTATTAGAATTAAAAATCCCCTGGAATTAAATCTTAAATTTTAATAATAGCTAGCATTTTTAAATGTTCACAATGTACAGGTACTGGGACAAACACTTAACACAGATTATGTCTTTAATCTTCACAGAAACCAATGAAGTGTTTACTGCCATTATCCCTATTTGATGAAGAGGATACTGAGGCTCACAGAAAATTAAGAACTTGTCCAAGATCATCTAATGTCAAGTAACCAAGAGTGAATGACCTGAAAGCGCACACACCAGCTGGGACCAGCCTTTTATCGAGGGGAAGACTTAAAGAGACAGAGCAATAGCAGGTAAGCAATTTTCTTAATCCCAGGAGCACGGAAAATTGGCGAGTCAGATATCAGACTTGGGAGGAGCCCCAGTCTTGAGCTGTGGGGCTAATAAGCTACATGGATAGGGGAACATCAGGCCTTTCTCTAGGGTGGCTTGGAGATGAGGTCCAAACTTTGTGGTTACAGTCCTGTAATGTAGCCAAATTATAGCTTCCAGTCCCATCTTCAACCCCAGCATTTACAGCTGAGACCTCACCAGCCCGTGCCTAGATGCGATCAGAGTCTGGGACCCAGGCTTTATTTTTATAGTGATATGTTGTTGGAGATTCTTGGCCTCTAGCTCTATTCTGTCTCATCAGCATCCTGTCAAGATGTCTGCCTTGAGAACTCAGTTGTGGCCAGTTTCATATCTCTGGGTTTTCTTTTCAAATAATCCTGTTCTTTGAGGGGTGGGGAAGTGGCATCTGTCTCTGAGGATCTAGCCTACTGGATATCGAGGTTAGGCAAATTAATCCTTGCCTATTACCTAGCCATTAAGTGGCCAAACCTTTATGTACTGTAGTCTCATGCCAGAGTCTTCACAGTCTTAAATTATTTGCAGTAATAACCTGATATGACTATCTATATGTGCATTTTAAGTAGCATTTATAGTTTCTAGTATGTACTTTTTCTGTCATGTAATATTGTCTATGTTCCTAGTTGACCATTTGAAACATTTATGTACTATTCACCTATTTCTAGCCCATATAACTCACCATTTTGATACTCTGCTTCATTAACCACTTAAAGAAGATATGTTGTTAACCTTGGAATTGATAGGCTCATTCACTGGGTGTGTGTTTGGGAACAGACAGGGCAGAAACTCAAAGAGGTAGGGTTCCTTAGAAGAAATAGTAAGTCCAAATTAGGAGTTTGTGACTTCTGCACTGTGCACACATGTATTTAGGAAATCAAGACTCTCTAGTTGTCTCAATGAAAATCTGTGTCACATCATACAAAAACCATATGTATGTGGGCCACACAATGCTTATTATGTCTTATTGAAATTGGATTTCCTGGAACCCCCCAATCCTTCTTGATATGTCCTCAACTCTTTGAATGTCCTGGTTTCCTGTATTGTGTTTTTGGTTTTGTTTTTGAACTGGGACTACCTCAATTCTGGCAATTGTGAGTGAGGAGACATTCTCTGAGTACACCTCTAAAACCTCAAGTAGCCCCGGCAATCCCAATGCAGCAGAGTTTGGAAGGAGCAGAATGAGGAAAACATCTGACGTTTTCCTCTGTCAACATTTCCAGTCTAATGTTGTAGGCAGAATATTAAGCCCCAGCACGTGATAGTTCTGCTAGGCAACCGTACTATGGCAAATAAATAGAAACTCCTTTAGACCATGAAAACTGTAGCAGCTCTAAAGACACCTGCACCTTTATGTCAAAGCACACCTAAACGCTTAGCTGAATTGAAAGATTCCTTGAGTATTAGTTGAAGGCAGCCTTCTGATTTTGACTCCGTAAACTTGCTTTGGTGCTCTTTTTTTCTCTTTTCCTGGCCCTTCGTCCATTTGACTTCCTTCCCACTGACCCACTCTCTGACTTCCTTTAGATAATTTGAAAATACTGACCTTACAGATGCCAAGAGTGAAAGGGATCTTCATCTTCTCTGAACTCCAAATAGCAACTCTCTTTTCTCATTCCCAGAGGGAGTTTTGCAATCTTGTTATAAGTGTTTCTGCTGTACTATAATGTCTACAGACAAAAAAATAATGAGCAAAGCTTCTCATTAACTACATTTTAATGGGCTTTGTTAAAGTCAGCTCACCCCAGTCTCAAAGTGAAAACAATAACAAAATCCTTGACTCAATAAATGAAATAAGCATATAAAAGTTAAGATGATATTTGGTCAAAATAATATAATAAAAACAATGTAGAATCTATCATTGAAGTTTAAACTTTTCAAATCTAATGGCTCTTGAATAAAAAGCTAAAGGACTCTATCTTTATAAAAGAAACAAATACCCAAAATAAAACGTGTAAGAAAAGTTTGAAGATAATTTCAGAACGTGTGTGTAATGTATACAGATATGTATCTAGACCTCCCATTCAAACCCCTGAATTAACTCCGTTTATTACTTGCAGTTAGGGTATCACAAGACTGTACTATCGAGTGACTGGGTTACAGGTGTGTGCAGACCATTATCCATTTTCATCTTTGTGGCAGCAAGGTAGGGTCAAAGGGAGCCAAAACTTTGGAGTTTTTCTTGTCCTATTGTAAGAAAACACGACAATTTTCCCCATAAGCCGTAGAAATAGGATTTTCTATGTTATCCTTAACGTGAAATAATTTGAACACATTGCTGAAGAATTGTTCATTTACTCTTTCTGTAGATATTTATAGAATACCTCCTCTTAAGTCTGAACTAGTGTGTTATTGGATATGGGCGTGGAATAAAGGTGACTAAAGCTTGTTGGCCGACCTTGAGGAGGTCATAGCCTGCAAGGGGAGAAAGAGGCCCAGATGACTAAGTACACTGCCATATGCCATCTATGGCAGCCTAAACGTGGGAGTCACCCTAATTTTATTTGGAATGAGAAACAGGGGAAGACCACACACCACGGCGGTGATGTTTAACTGACTGAAGTTTAAGCGGAGCTCACTAGGGTGAATACAGGTTGCAGCATTGTTTTTCCGGTAACAGTTTTTCTGTTACCACATCTTTAATGGTTACATACTATTCCATGGTGTGCATGTAACAAAAGATAATTTAACTGAGTTCTTATTTTTGGTCATTACACTGGTTCCATTTTTGTTTTGGCAACTAGAAACAGCATTGACATATTCTTGTAGCTCAATCACAGTATTCTTAGAATACGGCCCTAGATGTGAAATTACTGGTTCAGAGAGTCGGCGCAGTTTTAAAGATTAAATATATTTTTCAAGCTAGCATTTTTAAAGAGTAGGCCTTTGAGGTCAAACTTGAATTCAAAATGTAAACATTCCTTTTGCTGGTTATTTGACCTTAGGCAAGATGCCTAACCTTCATTAGTCTTCGTTTCTTCCTTTTTTAAAAAGTAAGGGTCATAATACATACCTTAAAATGCTGCTTTAAAACCTGTAGTTGAGGTTAATAAACACCTATTAGAGCTCCCTTGTACTTTTGACAATGGGTACTAGTTAGTTGCTGAACCCTGGCATTAAAATTGAAGCGTTCTAAATATTTTAGTTGTCATTAATTAATTTCTACCAGGAAATATGGACTGCCTAAATAACTGTGTGGTATATACAGACTTGGTTTATCAAATGGCTCAAATTTCAAAAATTTTGACTCATTATTGATACAAATAACCTCAAATTGCTGGACCGTAGTGAAAAATGTGGTCTGATAAAAGGAATGTTCTAGTATTTAATGAAGAGACAGAAACCTGGAATAAAAATCTTATTCTTCCACTTACTACCAGCGTCATTCAGTCTCTCAGACCTCAGTCATATCATCTGAAAAGGGAGCATAAGGTTGTATTTTCTTTCTGCTTCAAACAATCGAATGAATGATATAAATTTAAAAAGATAGATAGATAATAGATGTCCAAATCATTATTTTGATATAAACTATTATTATTGGTCTTTAAATCTACCATGAATCTTTTTACTTATTGAAAAAGATGAGGCATCATGCCAAATTTACACTTCTTTCACGCTATTCAGTGAATTACGAGTTTTTCATAGTATATTTATGTATAGGGCGTTGACTTGAAAGATCTGGATTTATTTTTGAACTCCTGTCAGCGCTCCATAATTACCATTGCCCAGAAGAGAAATGCTATTTTGCCTTCTGCGTCATCAACACAACTGTCAGCAAATAAGGAAGGCATCGTCTTTCCCATGATCACTGCTAATGCATGAAGCAGAAGAGAACAGCTGGGTGTTTACACACTGAGGTATTAGAACCGGCATTTACTAAAAATCAGTTTTCAGTTTCTACGTACCACTTTTCTGCTTTAAGAATATATTTAAAGAAAAAAGTCATTTTTATCCCAAAGCTTATATTGAAACTTCTAATTTAGTACTTTTATTGACCTCAAAGTCATTTATCTCAATGTCATTTTTCCTCCTTCACATAAAAATGCAAAGTTAATGTTGATTATTTAGTGGTGATTTTACTTATCTGCCTTTACTATTCTATTGCTCTGTGCTTGTATTCTCTCAGGTGCATCATTTCCAGTCTGGCCTCCAGTTTCACTTAATATTACAGTGGCAATCGGTAGAAATAATCTTTTAAAATGAAGAGTTGCAAGGGCTCAATCTTGCTGCAATAAAAGGGCCATGCTATAGCTTACACATTTGCTCTTTAAGAAAGTAAAAAATCTGTAGTCTATCCCTGGCTACAGTGTGGCTCAATGGATTGAGAGACTGCCTGCGATCAAAAGGTTGCAGGTTTCACTCCCAGTTAGGGCACATGCCTGGGTTGTGGTCCAGGTCCCTGGTTGGGGGTGTGTGAGAGGCAACGGATCAAAGTATGTCCTGCAAATCAATGTTTCTTTCCCTCTCTTTTCCATCCTGTCCCCTGTTTCTAAAAATAAATAAATAAAATCATTTTTTAAAAAAAGCTGTAGTCTACATAGTTACGGTGTGCCAAAATTAGAATATAAGGTAATGTTGTTATGTAGGGTGTTTTTTTTTTACACACATGGTGGGCTTGTGAAATAGGGCAGCCACCTCATAAAGCAGCTTGACAGTTTCTCAAAATATTAATGTAGAGTTACCATGTGATCCTGAAATTCTGCGAGTAGGTATATACCCAAGAAAACTGGACATATATCTACACAAAAAAAACTTGTGCATGAATATTTACAGCAGCGTTATTCTTAATAGCCCCGAAGCGAAAACAGTGTGTGCACATCTTTTCACTGGCAGCCTGGCGATGCTAAAGGTTGTTGTCCTCTCCCCTGGGTCCCTGCAGCCTTTGTAACTCCTTGCAGTACACTCCTACCGTAACAGATCCAGCTATGATTGAAGATGTCGTTCATCTACTCCTCATTTGGAGGAAAGTGCGGATGCCCGGTTTTTCTCATTGCAAACAAGTTTCAAGGCTTCTCCTAGCTAACTGTGGCAGGCAGGTAATTCACAGACCTGTAGACCACTAACTCTGAGAGCCCAGGATGGTGAATTGGAAAACAGGTTATAGTCGGAAAGCTTCACGTGTCTTTTTCCTAATGCAAGGTTTAGTACGCTTAAGGATATTATAATGAGACCATATCAAATTTATAGCAGAATGAACAAACGAGAATAACAAATGGAGGTCAAAATGTGCTTTCACAATTCTATATTGCACCAGTTTGATCTACAGCGAAGGGACTTAATGAAAGTTGATGTGTGATTGCTCCAGTTTTAAAAGAATGCAATTCAATTTGTGTCTGGTTTCATTAAGGCTGTTGGGATAGCACTTGAGTGATTCAAAGAGAAGAGACATGTAAAGGGTACCAAGAGTGTGTACAGAAGTGTATATTTATCCTGCACTTTACCGTTATAATATGCATGGGTCTATTAACTATCCAACACGCTAAATCTGTTCGGATTTCATCTTGTGTAACTGAGATCTAGCAACTTCTCCGCTCAACGAAGTACTGTGATCACTCCGAATGTGAGGCACTGAAACTATTTGCTGTGTGACACATTCCCTGTGTGGAGGAAGATGCAGGGGTAGACTTAGACCTGCAGTCCTGTGACCTGCTGGTTAGTGATGGATGCTTAAACGAAGGTAAAATGTGTGCACTGGCACTTCCTCTGTCCGAGTTTTTCTCTTCAGCCTCACAGCTGTTTATGAAAGGAATACGTTTTTATGAGAAAAGGTCCTGGTTGGGGTTTAATGCCCAAGTCCCTACATGATTTTACATAAAATAACAGCCATGATCAATGGACTTGACATGCTACCAAGTCATTTTATGGAGTAATTGACACACATCCTGTCAGAAGTCTATGGAATGTTTATATTATATAGTTTACAATATATGGAAATTGAGAATCAGAGTGATTTTAACTTTAATAAGCAATGTGTAGAAGCAAGATTTGAAAAAGAAAGAATACCAAAAAACATTTAGGAAGCCTCTAGTTTAGAACTATTCGAGAAGATTCTACAGTGTTAATACTTTCAATTCTCCAGAAATCATATGAAGTAAACTTTGTTATTCTCACTTCAAAGAGAAGACAGTTAAAGGTCCCAGGTCGTAAGTGTAGTTGTTAGCTGATTTTCATTTCAGTACAGTAGGTTTTAGAGCTTACATTTTTACTTTAGACCACATATTTTAAACACAATCATGATATCGAGATGATATGAGGCTTAGCTTTTGTTATGAAAATCGAATCACCATGGTCTTGCAGCCCTTGATTAACTTCTTAATACCGTAGTCAACCTCACATTTTATTTGATCCATGTATACATTCAAAAGGCTACAATTCACCCTTTGGTCGGGGCACTGGGAAAGCCCAAGATCAAAGGTAATCTTGATTAGAAAAGACTGCGGAAAGAAAGGCTGTGCTGTCTTCAAATGTTCCATGTTGTTCCTGGGTAGGGCCAGTCGTAACCCTCCCTGACTTTCCCCAGACACACTTTGGTCACGCCTTAACTTAGAGTAAAGAAACAGAAAGATAGAGATGAGTTGGCTTCCTAGTAACTAGAAAGATATATGGACTCCACAACATCCACTAGAGGATTACAGGGAGGTAAGCACACAGTCTGGTTTTTATTTATTATGGAGAAATAAATGATGTTGTAAGCCTCATTATTACAGTTCTATCCCCAGTCTTTTCAAAATGCTGTTCCTTCTTATCGTTTACCAGTGTATATAAATGATAGGCTGTGAGACTCAGTTTCCTTCCAGAGTCTTGGAAGCTCTTTCTCTTTTTTACTGACTTCATTCTGAGGCTGCCTTCCCTAAGGGCAGAGAAACAAATGCCAACAGCTCCTAGACCTAGAGCCTTTCTACTCACCTTCAGGTACCACACATTTTTACCAGGCAGCAGCCCACACAACCACAGGGAGCAAAAGATGTATTAGTTTGTTAGGGCTGCCATAAGAAATTGTCACAGACTGGGATGCTTAAACAACAGAAACATTTTCTCAGTTTTGCAAAGCCAAAAGTATCTAAATTTTACATGTCAAAGTGGTGGGACTTGGGACCATCAGAGGACATAGGGAAGTAGCAGTGGTATCTAAAACTGGTGGTCAAGGTCTCAGTACAGACACTGGGAAAGCTGTGAGCAATGTTCCAGGAAGTCAAGGTGATACTGAGCTTTAAAAGGATGCTGCTAGGGCCCTACCAGACCATGAAGGAAACCCCCTTTGTGCCCACTTCAGTTCTGCTGGAATATTAGATTTTTTGTGATTAATTTTAAGACTCTACAAGCCCCACTTGCTGGAGACTTTCAGAACACCAAACAAATGTGTTTTGGGTTGAGGCTGCCTGTGAGAAACAGCCTTCTCTAAAACACTGAGCAGTTCATTTGGGCATTTCAGGCCGTCTTCTACATGTGTATTAGAAAAAAGCAGACCTGTAGAAATGTTGACTCTGAGAGTTGAGAACGGTTAAAAGATACATCTTTTGTTCCTCCTCTTTTAGAGATGTTCCTTTATTCTCTTTTCAAGTGTGTGGGAAGCCCTGGCACTCTAATCTTTAGCGTTTTGATGAAAGTGCCATAAAAAGCTTTTCTATGTTTTGTGTAAATTCTTCTCTTAATTGGAGGTTTGAAGGGGGTTAATGATGGCTATTTTCCTGGGTTTGTTTAAAATATGCCTCTTGGTGTAGAATTGCTGGCTAGCTAAGTAGGTTTATTCTTAAATTGCTTAGTGGTTAAGCCCATGGGTTCAGAGCTAACCTGCCTGGTTTGAAATTTTACCTTTGACATTTACTAGTTTAGCTTCTCTAACATTCTGATTACTCATCTGCAAAATGAGGATAATAATAGAATGTGCTTCATAGAATCACTGTGAAAATTCAGTTGGCTAATACCTAAAAACACTTAGAACCCATAGCAAGCATCACTAAGTGTTAGGGTTCCTGAAGCTTATCTTAAGGCTCCTTTGCCAAATCCACTGGAGAGGCACCCTTCTGAAGTCCACAAGAAAGGAAACTCACCTCTAAGTCACCGGTCTGGGTTTGAGTCCTGATTCTCAATTGGAAGATGAGTAGTAATTTTAGACAATGATCACTAGTAGCCTTTGTTAACTCATGTCTGCCGTAGTGAAGACATAAAGTCTCCTCTGTGCTTTTGGTGTAATTAAATGAGATAAACTCCCACTCATCTGCTGCCATCTGTGTTTAAGCCACTGTTACCCCTTGCCTTTAGGATGAAGGTAGCTTCACAATTGGTCTCACGGCTTCCATCCTGACCCATTTACAACTCAGTCACCATGCAACCGTCTACATCATTTAAAATATAAATCGAATGATGACACTTTCTTGTTTAATATGTTTATTGATTTTTATAATTTTTGGAATAAATGTCAATTTTACAACCTTGGTCTATCTGGCCCTGCACAATCAATTTATATTTTGATATATATCAATTTATATATATACAATTTATAAGCTAAGTCCCCAAGCTTATCTCAAACACTACCTGCTCCCTTGTTCACCATGGACCAGTCACACTTGTTATTTTCATGTTTCTGGAAGCTCTTCCCTACCTCAGGGCCTCTGCATGTTTATCCTGAAAGAAAATCTTGTGATCTATAAAGTATTGGTGATCCTTTTCAAGCACTACATCTCCACTCAGAGTTGCCTCCTCACAAAGGCCTTTTCTCGCCATCTGAAGTAGGCAGCCCTGCAGGGTGATCTGCATTATATCTCATCTCCTTTGTGTGTATCATCATACTTTATAATTACCTTGTTATTTATTTGTGTACTTGTAATACAGTCTTTCTCTTCCCTGACGCTTGCAGACCGACTTGTCTGAATCGGTCTGTCTCCTATTCCACAGCACCTGGCACATGCTAAGTTCAGTGAATACCATTGGAAGGAAGAAAAAAAGGATAAAAATCAAGAATGATAGCACATTAAAGTGTTCAATATATTTAGCACTATTAAAGAAAAATCATGTTGTACACCTTAAATATATGTTTGTCAATCATATTGTATTAAAGCTGGAAAACCACAAGAAAACGAAAAAAAGTAGAGACAAAATTTCAATACTGAACAGGAAAGTTTTACTGACAATTAGATAATGCCACTCAGCACAGTCTTGACTCTGGGAGCAAGGTTTTGGGATGGAAAAACAGTATTTCATGTAAAGCTATGAGTCAGAGAGCTCTCTCTTTCCCAGGAACAAATCAGTGTCTCTTTCCGAAGGGTGTTGCTGGGCAGGACATCTCTAGACTTGTCCCTTAGGTAAATGCTGGGCTGGCTGGAGGTTGTCCACTGGTAAGGATGTGGGCACCACCCTGCTTCTGCCACAATCATGCTCCACCCAGAAATTAAACATTCCCAGCAGGGTACGGTGCCCAGTCAGGTCTTCCCTGGTCGCAGCTGGCTTGCTGGCCTGGTAGGATTTAGCCGGGCCGTCTTTGCCTTATACCATCTATCATTCGCTCTATTACCGAGCAGCAACATATCTATGTGAACCATCTTCATCTCGTGTGCTCTGCATTGTGGCACTTCTATTTCTAGAAGGCCAGGGTAGTACTTTCGCTCCAAATCTGTTCTTGAAGACTCTTGTCTCACTGAAATTGCTTTTCCTGTCTCTCCCAGCTGGACACTAAAAAACATTATCACAAGAGGACCTATTTTAGTTTTGCCATCCATCATCTGGAACAAAAATATGCATGTGGCTGTTTCAAAGAGAGAGAGAAAGAGAAAAAGGGAAGGGGAAAGAAAATGTATCTGGAGAAGTGCCTCCTATTTCTCGTAAACATCACCTGTCAGTGACCTCTCCAAAAGACGTCCTCCCACAGGCTGTCTTGAAGGACAGGCGTTTTGGGCTCTCAAGGTTGTGTGTACAGATATCTTCTCAGCATCACTGATACTGATATTCAACTTTGATTGCTTACCTAATTCCAGGTGTCACTCTAAGAGCTTCTTATATATTAGTCTATCATGGTGTTGAAAGTGACCCATGAAATTGTAGGGATGAGATGTTAACCTGATAATCTGGCTTCAGATGACTTACCTTTAACCATTATAATCAATTCCCATTTACGGCTGTAGTTTTGCTGTTTGCCTGTTTCTGTGAGCATGTAAGATGCAGGGATTCTCACACATACCAAAATAAATTTGTAATTTTATTGTAAAAATATTCATTATATAAAACCAATGGCTTCCCCCCAAAATGCTTCCTGTTTGCTTCAAAGCAAAATTTCAGGCTTATAATTATAATTCTACATCTAAGGCTATCCAGTGTTTGAATTCTGGTTACCAAAGCAACTGCCTTTTCCTCAGCATCTTACGTGGGATTTGCAAAACGAAACGGTTTATACTGAAAATGTTCTAGATTTTTTTTATGGGGCTCTCAAGTATATGTGCATCTCAGAATGAAGTCTGTGTAGAGTAGTCACCCCCTTTGTCTGCCCAAGTTTCTATCTGTATCCCGTTCTTAGGAATGCAGGAAGAAAGGAGGATAAAACAGTGCCCATTGGCTGAGTTTAAGGACTCCCTGAAGAAATAAAGACTTCCATGAAGTGCTCAGTTATAAGGCGCTGATAAAAGAGATCAGTTTCCAAAGCGAGTTTCCAAAGACTTTAGATGAAAATATTATAACATCATACTCCTTTGATACATTGTCTATGTATGCATATATGTATGTATTATGAGCCTCTGAGAGGTATAGATAAGTAGTTGTTTTGGGGAAAATTGCCGTTATAACAAAGAGTCTCTATTTCAAAGCCAAGGATTTAAATAGAAGCTTCAGAAAATAACACTGGGACGAAAGTGTTTCTATCTCAACTCTGCTATTTACAAGTTGAAGGACATTAAGTGAGTCACTAGACCTCATTTGAAGATTATTAAGAAAGTGCAAAGAAAGTGATTTTAGTGTCATGCCTGATAGAGGACATTTAGTAAGTGAAAGTTAATGCAAGGCAATTGTTATACAAAAAAATACAGCAATCCTTAGTTTCAGGCTCAGGGTGAAACTTGGGACAGAGCAGCAGAATTAACCCCCCAATTAACTGGTGTGCCGGTACTAATACCGCACGGATGGACCACACAGAGATGGTGGCCCCTGTAATCATTCCCCGTAATCCTCCCCACTGCCACCCTGTGCACCAAACAGAAAACAGTTGAGTCAGTGCCACGAGAAGGCCAGTTTGGACAAGCCAATCCCGTCTTTAAATTTAGCATTTGGAGCCTTTTCATCAGCCTGTTTGTGCTGACTTGATCAGATTAGTTAGGGTGGGAAGGCCATGAAGTATTGGACACTGTCCCTTCAGGGAAGAGTTGGTGTGTCCAAAAGGTGAACATACATAAACACATTCTAGAGGTAGCCCAAGATGCTAGGATGCCAAGAATGGGGCAAGGAGGTTCTCATGAGGCTAGGGTATCAAAGGTCATTTTTCCCTACTTTGGTCTGAAAACATTACATCTCACATTTTGCTAGAATTTGGGGTGGGGGTGGGGGTTGTGTATGTGTAGGTGGAGCAGCCAAAAGCATCCTGGGTGCTTGAAGAAACTGAATTTAAAACCAAAACAGCAAATGCACAAAGGCAAACAAACCCAACATGGTTCATTTTTGCATAAAACACTTTTGAATAATTAACAATTTTCAAGTAAACTTGCCAGTGCTAAAATCTTTCAAAAAAACCCCACAGCCAAAAAAACATCCTGATATCTGTTTTATGAGATACTTATCAATTTTTAAAGTGGAAAAATTATTAGTTAGGATACCAAGGAAAAGGCTTCAGGTCTTTGAATTTATAAATAGGCAAATGTTTGGTGGGGGTGGGAAGATTCTTCACGGATTCTTAGGAAGAGACAATTTCTACATCAGGGAAAAAAAAAAACCAGCTTAGATACCATGTTCAAAACTATGGGTTAGCATTTTATTCTAAAAGTCTGTTATAAAAGATGATTTTCCCCATGGAAAAAATACATCTTTTCCTCCCAGAGAAGTAAAATTAGAACCAAGAGGAACAAAGGTTTTGAAAAACTGGTGGAATGGGTATTTCCATCACGACCCGAAGGGTTAAGCCTGGAGCTGCCACTAGGTGTCACGTTGGGACCACTTTTGGGAAAACAGGCTCCCTAACTGGTTCTAAACAAGAGGCACCTTCTTGGTTAATTTCCACTACTGTTCAGTTTCTTTAAATAGAGACTTTTACTCTGTACTTGTCAAATTTTGGGAGTCTTTTGATTTGTCTTACAGGTATTTACAACCATTTAAACTTTTCACCCCACAACACAGGCCTAGCAGAAGGTAGGTGTGGAAAAAGGGAAGTTTGATTTAAGGGCACCACATTGTAGGGTGAGAGAGGTCTCTCTTAGTCTTGCACCCCCATAATCTCCCCTGGTTTCCCCATTCTAGGACAGCCGAAATTAACATGCAGCCTGCCAAATAAGAACTCTGACAAGAATGCAGTTGATTGCCACCCAAGATGAGTTCCATATATGGGAATTCTGGAGCTTGCCCTGATTTCCCTCATCCCAGCACCTCCTCCTCCTCCAATCCCTAGCCCCTTCCCTGTGTGACCTTCCTAACTCAGGTCCCCAGAATTCTTCTCCCTGGGTCAGTTGGCTAATTCAGAATTTTTTTTTAAGTAAAATGGTCCAAATTGGAGTGCTAATCATTGCTGACTCCAGAAAGACTGTGATTTGAAAGAAGACACTTTAAGAGGGTGATGTTTTGACCGTAAAGAATGACACTTCAGCACAGTTGAAACAGATGGTGGTGAAGGAAAAGGGATGGTGTGAAATCAAGGGGATGGCAATTCCTCGTTTCTCGGAATATTTCACAAGGCTACCTCTCCTGCAGTAGGTGCAGCAGGCCCTGTCTCTGGGAAGGCAGAGATGTTAATCATTATCGTAACTTTTATTTTTTCAGGATTAGATAGGTTAAACCTCCCCGAATAAAATAGAATAAGACGAGAAAGTGTGCAACAAACAGACACATAAAAAACCTGTTCCTGGAAGAGAAATAATCTCTGACAGAACAAATGAAGGCAAAGTCCTAAGAAAAATGCAAAACCCGATAAAATTCCAGACACTCAGGGATTTTATCAAGTGACAAGTTGCTAGGATTTGGAAATTTGTAGAAAGCTTCATCATACTATAAATGGAATGTCTTTTCACTCCCTGGGAATTTTCTGACTTTTAACACATTTCAGAATAATTCATTCATACCTTCCTTCCTTCAACATTATTTAGAGTACCTATGAATTGTCACCATTATTCTAGGAATTAAAGATGTAACAACCAACAAGATCAGGATTCACAATGGCCCTACCTCCGTGAAGCTTACATTCAAACAGGCAAAGCAAACATCATAGATTTGAAAAAATAACATTTTAAAAGTGATTTAAAATGATTCTTTTAAAAATGAAGAGAGGGAAGGATTAAATACTGGAGACTCACAGGAGACCACATGGCTTTTATATAACTTTTGTAGAAGTGAATAGGACAACGAAACAAGCAAGAAATTTCAGGCTCGCTGGCTGTATAATCTTGAGCAGCTCACAGACACTTGGCTGACTCATCTTTAAAATGGGAATGATGCTGAGGGTTGAGGGATGCATGTCTTTTATCTGAGCACTCCGGGAAGGACTGCTGAGGAAGTGACTCGGTAGCCAAGATCTGAATTCTGAGGAGCCAAGCCCAAGATCTGTGAAATTGCTTTGCAGACTGAAGACCCAATGAGCATAAAATGTTTGCCCCTGGAATTATCTTGGTGGGTTCTAGGAATCACAGAGAAGTCTCCTGTCTGTTTCATAAGCAAATAGTGGAGAGGGGGAAAGATGAGTTCTCTGGAGTTCTCTAATTTATATAATAAATTATATAAAATGCTGCAACTGAAAATTTCTAGCGTAGACTGCAGCCAGAACAAATGTTAAACGAACCTACCTAGAAACCTACAGAAGACATAATTTAAGACACAAAGATTCTACCTAGTGGTACAGCAGAAACCCACTCTACCTGACATAAAATTCAAACTTCTGACATTAGCCTACAAAATCCTATTAATTTTTACATCTTAAGATAAAGTCTTGCCTGTGGAAGTACCCAGAAATGTTTTGTTCAAATAGTTTGCAAACCTATTCAGGAGAAGAGTCATGTTATGTAAACTTTGCTAGTTGCCATAAATCCTTTCCCAGACTCCTCCATTCCTGTTGGTAGAACCTACCTCCCACTATGATGGTTGAAATAACCAGCTCTTTAGTCAGCTACCTGACTCTCTTGCTGCTAAACCTTGGCAGATAACCCAGTTCTGGCCAATGAGGAAAGCAAGAATATAGAAGAAAGTTTTTATTTCCTATTAAGGAGACACACCACAGGCCTGCCCATCCCTGCCCATTTTTGAACATGGTAGTGTAAGGACGAGCTGCTTTGAGCTGCTGTAGTCATTTTTTTATTATTAAGGGAGAAACCAACAAAAGCTGAGGACAGAGAACATATGGAAAAGGTCTAGATCTATGAAGACATAATTTAACCATCGAATAAACTTGGGAATAACTATCTCTTGACTTACTGTTTTGAAAATTACTAAGTGCCTTACTGTTCAAACTGGGTTGTTCAAACTGGGGTTTTTTTTTTTTTTGAGAATTTTTGTACTTTTACAGAATATATGATATCTGATACAGATGTATTTTATTTTGCTATGTACTTAGTGTAATGCAAAGATAAAAAAGCCCTATACTCAGTAAACATTGGTTGAGAAAACTTATCAAGACTTAGTTCTTCAATAAGTAAAGGATCTTAGAATGATGGGTACATCTTATGTCCAGGAATCAGGTAGCAGCTAAGGCACATACAGTGGAAGAATATAAATTTAATAATTCAAACATTCAGTACCAAAACTGTTTACTATCATTTCATTATTTTCAATGTAGATTCTCATAAACAGATTATATGTTTTGAGTTAGTGTGTATTTTAAATACCCTTCAACATTTTTCCCCCCACAGAAAGTTTTGATTCCTTTCTTCTCAATTGGAAACAAGAAAGAATGGCCTTGAGCTGAAGATGGTGGTGATGATAAGGAACGCAGAGGTGGTGGTGGAGTCAGTGGTGAATTTTACTGTTGTTGACATCCACTCTCATTTTTGAGCACTTACAATATGCCAGGCATTGCGACGAGGCCTTCACTTGTCATACGTCACTGTTATTCTGTGAAGTAGGTATTGTTATCCCGATCCTATCCAAAACTGAGACCTAGTATGACTACATGAATTTCTTATTTTGGTTGTTTGATGGGAAGAAATCTTGGGAGAAGTCATTTGATAAGGCCAGGAGGAAAGGGAATATCTGAGATGACTGAGAAGGATTCTCCACCTACTGGGTCAAATGGTACAGCAGAAAGTGTCTATTGCCGATAAAAAGAAGTTCCATCTCCATCTGGAGAAAAAATTCTATGTATACATCTTGCTAGTAAGGAGTTTAGGGGGCGCCCTACATAGTTCCCTTAAAACAGGTCCTGGTCAATGTTTTTTTAATATTTCTGAGAATAACGTCATACCTGCAAATTCTTTAGAGAACTGAACACAATGTGTAGGACAAACAAATAGATTTTCCTTTCTTATTATTTTCCAGAAGTTATTATTTTTTTTTTAGAATGGTACCAGCTGTGTTTCACAGACCAATAAAATGATAAGCCTATCTCTCCAAATGTCAGGATCTACCTCAGGCATTTCTTAGAAATAGAAAGATCTGAATCTGGGCTTTATCTGCTAAAGGTATTATTTTCTAAAATAGCATTGTCTTTTATTGTATCCGTGAAGAATACTTGTGTGTACAGAGTTCTGTAGATGAATCCACTGCCAAACAACAACAAAAATCTTGCTTTCTTGTAGTTATATTCCTTGAAGTTGAGTCTGACTGTAACTTGTTTGCTCTGTCAGCAAAATGGTGCTTCTCTGCATAGAACCTCCTTGATTAAGACAAGTAGTTCATGTTCTTATTCTGGAAGTTTAGGCCAGAGAAATAGCAGAAGGAATTTTAAGCCGAGGAATAAAAGACTTTAATGTGCATCTTCCTTTTAATCCCTTGAATTGACTCAGGAAAATAAAGTGTTTTTTTCTTTTCATCAGACATTTAAATTCCTACCTGCAGGAAACTAGGGATAGAAGTAAATAAAAGCTGTTACCATCGAATGACTAATTTTATCTTGTCATTCAATGGATTGTCATTCCCTGGTGCGGCTGAGTTACAGTTTCGAAGGAAATCTTCAGATATGTTGGGCAATCATGAGAAGACAACATGCAGTCCCATGGATCTGTGCGTCCATCCATTCACCCAGCCAGCCATCCGTCTGTTCACCCTTACATGTATTTATGCGTTCATTCCCTCACTGTAGAACCAGCCAAAACGGAGACCTTCCAGTAAGTGCTGCGTAATTACTGGTGAACACATATTGACTTCCCCTCTATTTAACAACTTGGTCTTAATCTTCCTATGTCCCTCACTATGGCCTTACAATGGAGTTTGACGAACTCAACTTGAACATGCAAACTGACCCCGTGTAAATGTATGATATAGGTGCTTATCATCACACTACTGTTCTGTTGGTGAGTAACTTTGGATGAGACATTCAACGTGTTTATTTCTCATCTAGAAAATGAAAGAGCTAGTCTAGTTGAGTTAGTTTCTAACAAATGTTTTTTTTGTTTTGTTTTGTTTGTATGTTTGTTTTTTTAATGCTGTTCTTTCTGTCTTTTCTTCAAAAGTTAGATGGTAGCTAAAGGTGTGTGTATTTCTTTGAATAAAATATCCCAGGTCATCAAGGGACATGTACAATACATGTCACCTGAGGGAGACATGCATTAAAACCTTCATATGGGCTTCAGGTTGATGTGCTCGTACACTGTGTAGTACATTTTGAAAGCATTCAAATTGGCATTTGCAATATCATAGAGTTCATATAGAGCAAATGCAACAGATGTTACTTCGAAAGCTCAGGAGCAAAAGCCTGGTTTAAATGAGAAAATCAGGACACCTCGGATAACTCAAATAAAAAAATTGAGTAAATCTGTGACAGAAAAGTATTCCTTTGGTGCATTTTATGGATAAGTCATAGAGAAGAGGTTGGTGGCATGAGCTTGAGAAGAAAGAATAATTTCCCTCAACTTTATGTCCTCAAATTCCATCTAAATTCTGATGTTTACCTGAAATTCTTATTACCACAAAAATATCTTGGAACTACTTACCCTAAAGAAAGTGTTTGTGTCTGACATTAATTTGTTAGAGTTTTAGTTTATATTGGTGTTATTTTACTCCTTCAATGAGATATTTTACCCACTTAATAGAAAAAGTGTTTGTATTTCTACCGCTGTACCCAGGGTAATGCTTTGAATATAGTAGATAATTAGTAAAAAAATTGATTAGCCATCCTAGGTAGACTGTTGCCAGAATTATAGCCTCCGCAAGATATTACTTATGATAATTACTATAAATTATCAATAATCTCTCCATGTATATCATTTGATCGCCGTGGATACATTATTCAAATAACATTTTTAGTGGACAGCTTGAGGTGTATCTTTCATATCTGTATTTAAATGGGATTTCATGGGAACTTTATTTTCTTAAATGTGCCTTTCTTTCTGTGCTTCTTCTGTTACCCTTTTACATTTTTTATACTTTAACCCAGGGTAGAACCATTACATAATAAAAGCTTATTATTAGGTAGCTGGAAGAAGCATCTGAGATCATCCCTCTGGAATAGCTGATTAATTGCTTATCAAAGATATGCATTTCTTTTCCATAGTACAGATTGTTGGTAGAAATGGCTGCTCTGCTTAGAACTATTTTTCAGCCCTTCTTGAATCTTGTTGGCCACGCACCTCATTCCCACTAACAGAATTTGAGCAGAACTGATGGGTATCACACTTTGATTGAAATGATTAAGAAGTGTGAGGGCTTCCACTTCCTCTTTTCTCTTCTGAAGCCCTGAGAGTTGGCAGAAATACAGAATAATAGGAATTTTATACCTGAGCCACATGTGAAACTTTAACCACCAGATACCCTAACCATCAATTAGGTGAACAAGATATAAACTACTTATTTTGGTAAGCTGCTAAGAGTCTTGGGAATCTTCTGTTACAGAGGCAAGCTTTATTTTATCTTTATCTAGTTTAAGGACTTAAGAAAAGGCTAGGAAACTGAGCCTTGGAGAGTTAGCGGGTTTAAGTAAGTCACAAGATGCTGGAAAAACTGGGATTAGAATTTAGAACTGCTGAGATGGCTAGTTCTAAGGGACTCCAGTAAGCAAAGAAAGAAACAGAGGAGGAAAAACTTTGAAAAGAGGTCAAAGATTGAAAGAAGGGTCAAAATTTATCTCACCAATGAATTTTTATTTAGAGGGAGTCCTTGAACAAAGTGAAGGTGGGGCTCTTTCCCCCTCTCTTCTGCCTCAGAGGGAATAAATCCTCTGTTGGTTAAGGTAGGTTGGATGAAGAGGACTAGCTTGGTACCTACTGTATGTGATACATTACCTACGCTGATTCTGCATGTGCTCTAAAGAAAGACACAAGAAAGGAAGCTTAAAGAGATTTACTGATTTTTAAAAAGGCTTGCTTTTCTCACATTTTTAGCTTGCTTACCTCGTGGCCCGTCCAAGACCTCCTTCCATCCAATATATGTAATCTTTCTTATGTTTTCTGATAATTCTGCATCTGACTTCATGGACATATTAAATAGGCATGTGTCTCTTAGCCTATGCATATCTCTATCAACTTGCTATTGGTAAGACTTATGTGCTTAATTATGTGGGTGAAATATTTCCAACCAGAGAAGTTTCCTGTTTCAGGGACAGAAAGGCATCTATGTATCTTCTGACTGGACTTTTTCCCAATGTATTGGGAGTTTCTGAAACATGCTCTGTGTGACAGCCATAGAGAGAATCAGCATTCTGTACAGTTACTAGTTCTGATGTTTTGAATGGCTCCATCTATGTAGACTAATTCAGGGTGACTTTTTCAGTGGCTAGATTGTTACTGCTTATTGGTTTATGTTTTGTCAAGCCAGCATTTGTGAAAAGACCATGCCAAGTTCTGACAAGATCGGTTTAGACAGTATTTACAATGGCGAGCAGTTTGCAAAGGACGTGTTCACACAATATGATCTGTTTTGTTAAACTAAAGAGAAAATAAATTGATGGAGGACTGATACCTGGGGAAGTAAGGTTGGGAGAGGAGAGATAGAAGGGCCTGAAAGTAAAAACAGAAGAGCAAAAGAAAATAGAGGTCTGAAATACATCTTTGCTCACTTCACAGTAGTGAAGTAGCGATGAGGAAAATATCTAACCAAGTGAAGCATCGGTTATTGTTTTGTGTGTTTGTCTTAATGTACTCCTTTAGTGATCTCTGAAAAATCAGAATCCGTGATTGCAGAGATGTGATTAGCCCCTTGTCCTCCACAGACTTTAGCCTCAGCACATTTGATGAACCTGCCATTACAGCAAAAGGCATATTTCACCTTTGTATTGCTTCTCTGTTGTTGCATAGCAACGTTACTGAAAATGTAGTGACTCAAAACTACATACATTTGTTATGTATATTTTTTGTGAGTTAGGAGTTCAGAATGTTTTAACTGGATGCTCTGCTTCAGATCTGTCTTAAGAGGCTGCAGTAAAGGTCTTCGTTGGGGTTGGGGTCTCATATGTGACTTGACTGAAGAAGGTCCAGGTTCAAACCCACATGGTTGTGTCAGTACCACTCAGGACACTGTGGGCTGTGGGAGAGGGGGCTTCAGGTTTTTGCTGGCTGTGGATCTGAAAGCAGCCCTTAATCTGTGCCACGTGAGTCTCCTTAGAGCCAGCGAGGGAGGGCGCCTCCAGGTTAGATTGCCATGGTTAGATCTCATGTCAAATCGTTATATATACTCTGTCACCTTTGCTGTATTCTCTGGGCTGGAAACAAGTCACAGGTTTTGCCCACATTTGAGAGGATTACACAGGACCTGAAAACAAGAAGACAAAGATAATGGAATTTACTTCATTATAATCGTAATCATCTAATCTCAACACTTCCTTGATGAAAGTATGTCCCAACAGGTCCAGAGCGATAAACTAATTAACCAAATGCCATCCATTGGACTAACAATAACGCCAGTACAAGAATCCAGGACTTCTTAGGAGGTTTTAAGCCACTTTTTCTCTTTTTAACATTTATTTGGTAATAACCACTTCAAAAAAGTGTTTGGAATAAGAGGTGCTCATGTACTCATTCAATAAATATGTATTGAATGTCTAGTATGGGCCAGACACTATTCCAGCCTGCGGATACAGTGAGAAAAAAGACAAGTCCCTGATCTCCTAGCGCTTACGTGAAAGTGGGAGAACAATGAACCAATAAAAAATATTAGCGTGCAGAAAGTCAGGTGCTGTGAAGGAAAGCAAATCAAAGTAAAGGGCTAGAGGGTCACAGGGTCATGTTATTTCAGATGGATGTCCATGGAAGTCTACTGATAACTTGATTTTGAAGTAAAAACGTGAGTGACGTGAATGGAGCCCCACGTCTCTATCTGGGGCCCAAGGGGAAAATCACTGAAAAGCATCTGAGTTAAATATGGATACAGTTATAGACAGCAAGCAGATTTTACCTCTCTTAGCGTTGGATATGCCATTGGGGTTAACATCTTCCTCTGATGTGGAAGTTAGATGTAGTTTCCAAGGTCAGATAGCAAGAAGATGCTACAGTATGTCTGGACTTGTGACCGAAATCAAGTTCTGAGCCCCAGACAAGGGATTATTCCTTTTAAGCTGCAAAACCTTTTTTTTCCCCAAATATATGTTATGGATCAGTAAATAAAATGGATAAAAGTGGAGCTTCTGTGCTTGATGCAGAGGCAGGTGGGAGTCGTCCAGGGCTCACCTTGTCCACTGCCCACTCCAAATCTCCCTGGCTTGGATGCAGGAGCCCCTTCAGGTTCAAACTACAAAGCTCCGTTTATAAAAACCGCCCTGCCAGACCTCCTTTGCGTGAACCCACTTGTGTGCATGATTAAATGACTTTGCTGTGAGTTCTTTATAAGGCTCAATTATTCACAATTTGACAGGGTCACTACAATGTTTGGCTGTCATGATAGGAATTGGTGTGCTCTTTTCTTTTCTCTCCCATTTCGGGATGGTCGATTGGCTGAAAGACAGTTGGATTTAGCGAAATTGGCAGTAGGGTGGAAAGGACTGTGTTCCCTCAGACAAAGAGACTTCTGCAGCAATTGTTCAAGTCTCAGGCCAGTAAAAGAGCAGGGAAAGTTCCTTTTGGCGTAAATAAAGTAGGAAATCCACAAGAGACTCTTGGCACTCAATGTAGATTATCTTCCACTCAATGCAAATTATAGAAAATTTCAGTAAACTGTGGATCTGGGGAACTTTGATTTAGCTATGTCTACCCTAATTTTACATAAAAATAATGTGTGGGACCAAGTGCGAACTAATATGCTTGAAATGAATAAAGCACTATTAAGATAAATTTCTACAGACTGCAGAAGAAAAATACTTTGCCCTTAAGGAAAAAAAATGCTGGAAAAAAAAAAAAGAATCCAGGGAGGGGTGAAGACAGATTACCACAGTCAATTATTAATATGGATGAGCCAAGGCCAGCTGATGCTATCACACTTCATCATTCACGTTCTCATTATTGGAATACACAACAGTGTGTTACTGCAGCAGTACTTTCCTTACTGTGGTAGAGGTGTTAATTTCGAAGGAGCTGAACAAGTGACAGTGAGCTTCCGAAGGGGCTCGGGGCTCAATGATTGGATTGTAATTATTCTGAAAGGGCTTTCATCATCATTACCCAACATTCTGCAGATGCAGCATGTTTGAAAATAAACCATGGCCCAGCTAGCACCGCATCGTTTCAGATTTAAACACTGAGCCTCTGGCAGGCTGATGTATTTTTGTGTGTGCCAGTACAGACGAACACCCATGGACTCATTCAAGCATACATCATTTTAAAGTTGTTTAGCCGAGGCATCTGCATTCCTGCAGACTAGGGAATCTTTGTGAATGGTTCTCAGGCCACGATGAATGCAAGGGTGGAGAACATTCATTCATTCCTTGTTTCATTCATTCCTGCAATCTTCGTATGTTAAACATCTGGCATTGTTCTCTTACAACAATAAACAGGATAAGTAAAACCCTACCCAGAAGGCGGTCTCTATACCACGAGCTTTTCCAGGAGATGTTTCAATTCTCCTTCTGTTTATACCCAAAAAGGACAAGCTAATTGTTTATTTACTTTGCCACTTTGCTTTAATTACAAGGCTTTCAAGGCCATTAGCAGATGAAACTGTTTACATTTCACAAGTAGGTTTAAATTTCACCTCCCTGGCCCTTCACCCTTCTTCCCCTCCACATGGGGCAACAGGGTAAAAAAAAAAAATCTCTCTCCACTTTTAGGAAAGAAAAATAAATCAAGTGCTCTAGATAAATTTTCAGTAGTATATCACATCACCCAGATAGTTCTTAAATGTCAGTTTTTGCAAGTATATGCAACACATGTTTATGTATGGTTGTTTAACTATTTCCTGCTTTTCTGTTGCTTGTAATCTAATTATAGGACACTGAATACAAGAACTGGTTAACTGCAGTACTAGGTAAATTGCCAAGAAGTATTCAGGTGGGTGAGGCAATCATTAAATACTGGAGCCATTCTGAGAAGGGGCACATCAGGGAGCAGAGCTGCTTTGTGAAAATAGAGAAGTGACATGGGAGCTAGCCAGGTAGAATTGAACTCCACTGAGGTTTGGGGGCAAGTGTTCTCCTAGGAGTTTATTTTCTAGTTACCCATTTCACCTTGACCACCACTCCCTTCTTTTATCTTCTTCTCATTCTAATTTCAGAAGATACCCGTGTGCCTATACATTCTTCTTTATCTACCACCAGCATGGCCTAGCTGTTGTCTTAATTAAAATAGCTTCTTAATGGACTTCTTTCCCTTTAACCTTTCTTTCTTTAACGTGTCTGCTGCAATCCTAATGTTGCAGCCAATTTTTAAAATGTAAATAAGATCACATTGTTCTTTCATTTTAACCTTCCCATGACACAGGAATCCAATCTACTTCTGGGGGCTGGAGGTCATTGACCTGGGGCTGCACCCGGCTCTCCAAACACGGTTCCTGTCACCTCTCCTCCATCCATTCCAGGTTCCCTGGACTTTTCTGGTTCCCATAACCCAGAAGGTCTTTCCCAAATCAGAGTCATTGTCATTGCTGGATAATGTTAAATTTAAAATGCATGTATAATGATACCTGAGTACACCATGGGATCGGAATTGCTAAGCACATTTTGAAATTATTAGACAGTAGAAAATTATATCTACATTGTACACAGCGAGGAGTTTTGGAAGATGTGACAAATGACTCAGCTAACTTACGCAGCTTCTAATGAAAAATTTTAGAGACCCTCACAGTGTACTGTCACTCTCATAATATTTTCAACCGTAAAATCTGTTGTTATGGGTAATGTACAGATGGTGACACTATGGTCCAGAAAGATGAGGGTGCTCATCCAAGATCGTGAACTTGAGGTAGCGGCAGGCTCAGCGTTTGATCCACGGACTTCTGACTTGAGGATTTGGGAATTTCTCACTTAAGTCCACATTACATATTGTAGAGAAAAATGTTAGTTTTTATGTGACATGAAATTACAAAGATACTCAACTTTCTATGTCTCTAGTAAGATTTCACCTCCTAATCTCATGATTTGAGGTTTTCTTTAGTCTAAGATAAGATTGGATGAGTGAGAAATTCCTTTAGCAGCCCCTTTTACATAATAATAGTGATGGTGGTGAGTTGGTGGGGGGATATGCATGGAGCGGTTGGCCCCTTACTCTCTATGAGATGCTGTTCCCATCTCCTTGGTCTTTGAGTATCATTGCTTTAAACATCAATTGACATTGATTTTCAACATGACTCATCAAGTGGTCCTTTTATTCTGAACTACCTAAAGGAAGTATACATCAGAGGTTAGTGTTAAACAGTTGGAGCTGTGAACTGAGCTTCCAAATGATTACACCTATACCAAAATTATCATTGAAAACTCTTGACAAGTTTTAATAGCCACTGGAATGTTTTTTTTCAGGCAATAGCTCAAAAGGGAAAGAACATTTAAATAAAAGGCTTTTCTTTTTAAGATTTTATGTATTTATTTTTAGAGAGAGGGGGAGGGAGGGAGAAAGACAAGGAGAAAAACATCAAAGTTTGGTTGCCTTTTGCGCTTCTCCTACTGGGGACCTGGCCTACCAACCAGGCCTGTGTCCTGTCTGGGAACTGAACAAGTGACCCTTTGGTTCACAGGCTGGTGCTTAATCCACTGAGCCACACTAGCCAGGGCTATTTTTCTTTAAAAGAAATTCATTAATGTATGCTAGATGATCTAGTCTATAGACTAAATAAAAATCCAATAGAACTAAACTTGCTGTTGGACATTAGCAAAGTATCAAAGTGATAGTGATTGGTTAGTGTTATGTATTTACCTCATTAGTGGAAGATGTTCTTGGAGGATTAGGGAAGAGGATCAGAGTAGGCTAGCTCATTTGTGAGTCACGGCTCAAGCAGAACTGCTATGGGTATTAAGAATTGACTGTTTTGTTCTACTACTAATTTCCTGTAATACTCTGAGGGTATTCACGAATACTGGGAATTGATTCTCAGCATTGAATTGATAAGCTCAGTGTCTTCTTTTCTAACTCATTAGGTTAATAACAAGAATGCTTTCCTAAAACAGCCCAGCAGAGCTCAGAGACACTGTATGTCAGCAGTTGGTTCCTTAGTGGAGGGGATTTCTTCTCTGAGGTCTAGTTAGTGAGACCAGTGGTAGTTGAAGGAAACAGGGGAGCATTAAGAATGTAATTCTGTGTGCATTTGGCTCTTATTTTCTGGGAGATCTGGTTTTTTCAGAGATCACTCTTTTCAATATGCATCAGATTTCCCTTCCTCCAAATTGAGTGTTTATAAAACGAATCCCTGAAAAATCTTCTAATGCTCATGTTTACAAGGTTGTGTGTATGTGGCTGTGGGAGAGAAGGTGAGAATGGAAATCTGAAGATTTAACACCAGTGGGCAATAAATAAGAAGATATAATACCTCGCTTTCACATAGCCAAGCCAAAGAGGAAACCATTTTTAATGAAAGGGGTTAAGTCATTCGATTCCCTGTAGCTGTTGGTATTTTGTAATTCATTAACAACCAACATATTTAAAAGCTCTTTCCCTCAAAAAGGAGGACTAATAATCTGAAAGAGAACATGTATTGTTGGTGGTTACCAGCTTATGAGGATGTTGAGCAGAGGTCTAACCATTATTTTTTTTCTCATCATCCTAAGTTTATCAAACCAGAAGTATAAAATAATACTAAATCTCTCTACAGCATTGTCGCATGCTTCCTCTCTGCCCGGGGGTTCTTACTCAACCCTTAGGTCTCCGTGTCAGTGTCACTTCCTTGAGGAAGCCTTTCCTGACGCTGCCAACTAGGTTGTGTGTGTCTTTCCTACACAGATATGCTTGTGCCACAGCGGCTTTCCTTTTCCTAGATGGCTCTTAGCACAGTGTCTCAATTTAAAAATTGTTTGACGTTCATCTTTTTCATTGACTGTGATGTCCAGAAGGAAGGAAAACATGGCTGTGTTGCTACAACCACCTAGCAATGCCGAAGATATAGTAGCTGATCTATAAATAATTATTCAGCAAATGAATGGATGGTGCTTGGGCGGTCAACATAATGCCACAGTTGTGGCTGGAGCTCAGGTCTCTAGATTTTGGAAGTCACGTTCTTTGCGTTGCAGGCCCCTATTGCATCCTTGCTGCCTGGCAAGACTTCCTACCTTGATGAGAATTCAAAATGGTTTGTAGTTGTTACCAAAAGGGATGTTAAGTGAAGCAGGAGCTAGGTATATCAGTTTTAAGTGAATTTGAGAGAAAATACAGATGGGAAAGGAATCAAAATGTTAGGAAAGAGGTGTAAAACTGTTGTTAGGGGTGAACTAGATAGTTAATGAGAAGAAAAGCACAAAATTACTGAAAGCAACCAAAGTCCATTTGGCATTTCCAGATCAGGCCCTCAGCTTAGAAGTGTATTGTTTTGGTGGAAAGGTGATTATAAAGTGTACAAAGTGCCCAGTATAGCCTTAGCCAAGTCACATGACCTCTTTTTGCCCTCAGTTTTCAATGTTGTAATTTGAGTGTAAGGTTACAACAACTCTGAAATCTCCATCTGCAAACCCTGAATTTATACCTTGAATGGTTTTGCAGCTCACAAAGGCCTAGATGTCAGGGCCCTAACCACAGGTAAGAAGAAAGAGCCTTGGGGAATTCTTATTTTCCTAAATGTTCACGTTTTCATGATCTCTCCGACTCCTCATTCCTCATGTCCCATGATCACAAATTCACTTCTTAATTCCAGCTGGGCCAGTGGTGTCCCAATTTGTCAGTACAGATCTGTGGATTACTTAGGAAGCCTGCTAAACTGCAGATCTCTGGCCCTTACTTTTAAATAATCCAATTTGGAAAGTCTGATATGGGGACCCATGAATCTGAACATTATGAAACTCCCTGGTGAATCTAGAACCATTATCTTATGGGTCAGCATTTAAGAAATACTGACCTTTGTCTTTATATCAAAGAACGTTTGAATCAGTTTAAGTCTACTCTTACGAGGGGTTAGCAGTCAAAGTGTGTTGGATTATATCCAGGAAATATTCCAGTTTAATTGACCAATATATTGGTTGCTACTTTTATGCATCAGTGGTACAATGGGTCTGGTTGACACTGGAAGAGTTAATATAAGACCATCTAATGCACTAAATATGAGAAAGCGTGTTTTACAGAAATGCATATTTTACACAAGGTCCCTTGGCTTATTCCCAACCTGAGGTACATATGGCTTCTTAAGCTACTCTCATTCCCACCCCTCACATTTGGCTGAGGCAGTCATCAAAGTGTTTTTCTTTATTTCTTGTTATGTTACTGTTTGTTATTAAACAGTGACTGCATTTTCCCCCAGACATGACTGTGTTTTAGTGGTGGGCAATGTAACTGCTTATATATAATTGTTAAAGCATTTTGCAATACTTCTGGAGAAATGTGACTATAGAAATGGAAGTCATTATCGTTGAGCTTAAATTAGAATTTCTGGTTTGAGTTTGAGGGCTTCGGATGGAACCCAGTTCTGATTGCAGGGAAATCAACATTTCATATCATTAGTGAATTGACTCATCTAAATTGAGGCCCTGATTCTGAATATTGTTCACTTATGAGTTAAAGTATCCATCCAGGGGTGGAGTCAGGGAGGGCGGCACACATGTTCAGAGAGATGAGGAAATGGAACACTGAGTTTCATTATGTTGGCTTATGATGCCAAGTATGATCATACAAACCCCTCAGCAGGCCAGTTGGGGTTATATTATTGTCCTCTCTAAGGTACTAAAACAAACACCAAACTGGACTGCTCAGGAGTCATAAATAAGGAAAGCAAGATCTCCGTTCTTTTTCAAAAGGAGCACATTTTGAACTTGTCTTTGGTTGGTCAACAAAAACACTTCCCCACAACGACAGTTTACATGTTGCTACCAGGTTAGCACCTACGATAAACACAAGCTACTCTTTTACTACTACTCTCTTATACAGCCACACTATCCCCCTTGTTATAAGACAAATATTCCAGGCAGTGCTCCTCCCCAGGGGACTTGTTGTCTTCTCTGCCTAAAATCTCCTCCCTAGGATAAGGATGGCTCGCTTCAGCTCCTCCTTCAGTCCTGGACCAGTTGCCATTGGGGCCTACCCTTGACGATAGTACTTAAAAGGCACTTTGATCGCCCACCTCTGGCATCTCCCAGCTCCTTTCTTCACTTGTTTAATCTTCATAGCATTTATTACAGTGAGACCCTAACTTTACTCATTTATTGATTTATTATCAGTTTCACCCCTAAAGCATAAGAGCAGGTATTTTGGCTTGAATTCATTCAAATGCTGGTGAGTGAATTCAGTATCTATATCCACTTCTGAGCCCTGGCTGGGTGTCTGAGTTGGCTGGAACATCCTCCTGTACACCAAAAGGTTGCAGGTTCAATTCTCGGTCAGGGCACATACCCAGGTTTTGGGTCCATCCTTGGTAGGGGCTGTAACAGGAGGCAGTAAATCAATGCTTCTCTCTCACAGTGATATTTCTCTCTCTCTCTCTCCCCCTTCCACTCTTTCTAAAATCAATAAACATATTCTCAAGTGAAAATTTATAAATAAATAAATACATAAATAAATAAATCCTTTCCTGAGACTTAGTAGTCACTCCACAAATTTGCCGAACGAATGGATGTATGACTGATGAATCAAACTGTGTGATAAACCAAAGTGAATGCAAAATAATCAACGGGGATTTATCATCAAAAATAAGGGGAAAGCGCCTCCTTAACGGACCTTAAATTTCATTTACATTTTAATTTAAGGATATTTATCTTTAGATGGTTCTCCTTTTTAGCTTCTTATAAAGACCTAGAAAAAAGCTTCTTTTTTGTCTAACTATTATCTTGACATCAAGGTATCTCCTGGCTTTTCCACAAGTCTACTTCTGAAATTACCCAGATTTAAAAAATAAAAATTAACTGGGTAGGAAATGGTATGTAATCATTTCAAAAATATTTTTTAAATGCCCACTTTGTGTGAGATTTTCATGCAGGCTATGAGAATGGGAGGGAATCTAGTTATGAACAATACATCTGCTCTTGTTTCTTGAACATTTAGTTGGGTAAGATTCACAATCAGTAAGTGGGAAAAGAAAATTCCAGCATATTCTAGGAGTGCATAGAATGAGCATTTAGCTTTAAAATATGGAAGCATCTCATACTGAAACTGGAGTGGGGAGTAAGAGCTGGACGGGCTGAGAGGAATAAAGAGGATCCCAATGGAAGGGGCACATGTGGGCTGGAGATTGCTGTGTATTCAGAGACCAAGAGAAGAACAGAATTGTGAGGGCCCCCGGTAAAAAGACAAGAAGTCAAGGTAAAAAGCTGCAGAGGTCTGGGCTTTTAGAATTGTGCTGAAGTGTTTGGATTTTATTCCACCAGCAATAAAAAGCTGTAATAGTCCTTAATGCATTCACCAATATTCTGCTTCTATTTTTTTCAGCATTTGGAAAGATTGCACTTCTCCATTCCCTTTGAAGCCAGGGGTGGCCACTGAATTGCTTTGGTCAATTAAATGTGCTTTACACCCAGGCAGATCCGTACTTATAATTCTCTCTACTGCTCAAAGGATCCAGTGATCCCTGAGGCCCCACCAAGCCTGGATCCTTGAGTGCCAACAACAAGCAGAGCACCCCTGCTGACCCACATTAGACTTGCCATTTGCATGCAAAATAATGTTGTATTTGATTAAGCCACTGACATTTGGGAATTGTTTGTTTCTACAAAATCATTAGACACTTGGAAATGACAAAAAATTAACAGATGTAGAGTATAGTGAAATGGGTGTTTCAACGATTATTTTGGCTGTAGTGAGAAAAATGTGATGGAATAAAAAAATAATAACAGAGGCCTACAGACCAGTTTCGAGGCTGCTGCAGTAATCCAAGTGAGAGAAGTTATAGGAATCACATATATTTTATATGTATCAGCTAAAAGAATAGTAGCTAGAAACATGACCTCAGGCATCCGTAGTGGGAATAGAGAAAGATGGGCAGATGCAGAGTACGTACGGGCAGTAAAACCAATAAAATTTGGTGACTGATAGTTTATAAGGATGTGAAAGATGAGAAAAACATTAATGAGATTTTCAAGTTTCTGGTTTGCATAAATGCAAGACCTCAGCAGTATACAGGCCATTAAAGAAAGAATACAGTCTTTGGGATGATGAGACATAATTAGTTCAGTTTCAGACACGTTGTCTTTGAGATCCAAGATCAAAATCCAAGTCTAGGTATAGATGGACAATTGCTTAACATTGGAGCTCCAGAGATAGGTCTGTACCAGAGACACAGAACTGTGAAGCATTAGGCTATAGATATAGAATGTAGATGATAATTTCAGCTGCAATTATAGATGAGATCACTCTGGGAGTGGGTATTCTATGACAAAAATACAGTTGAACATAGCACAGAATGACCCTGTTTATTTGGTAAGAAAAGGCATTATGAAAGAAAACCACTTGATCACGTAATCCTGAAAAGCAAAGCAGATTAAAAAAAAAATACCCCAAACAGATTTGATTCCAGAGAACCAAGACAAGATTTGGGAGTCCAGAACAAAACCTACACTTTGATTTCTTCTTCTTCTTACACCAGTGCCAATCACTTAAAGAGAAATTGTATATTCAATCTCTAGTGATAGAAAACTTAATGATCTACTGTTTTGAGGCTGTGACTTCTACAAAGGCATGTATTTGCATCTTTATTTCATTCTGTCATTTGAACCAGTAGCCTGGAAATAAAGTCTAGAATTTTAGCTGGAGGTAGACTCTTTGTCTCACTTAATTATTTTTAAAGACCTTGAGCAATAAGCTTATCCATAGTGCATAGCTCATATATAAGTAACTTGATAAATTCAGCCCACAAAATTAGTTCAATTATGAGTTGCAGTTATTATAAGTTCATCTGCCTGTTCATTCAGAACCATTGTTGTGTGTCTGTGTGTGCCCACCATAAGCACAGAAAAATATTCAATGTGCTTTTCTCATTGTGGAGGAGTAAGTTATATTGATGTGATGATCAAGCATCCTGCAGTTTATAAAGTAATGGCCAACTTTCATGACAACCAGTTATTTATATGTACTTGGGCATGCAAACATTTTGATGTCAAAGAAATGTTTATCTAAAAGTATGAACTTTAAAATTTGGACATTTTCTGAGAATAAATTTTTTTCATGTTATTTGTTTATATTGATTTGGGCTCATTTCATGAAACCATGGAAAGGTTCTTTGGCATGATAATGAAGTAAAATGCAAGCATTCAACATTAGGTCATGTGCTGAAATTAGAAAGATGCAGTGTATCTTGAGAAAGCAGGAAGTCCTGTGCTACAAGGTGGTTCTCAACTTTAATTCTGAAGGATGAGTGTGAGTTGCCTAGACACACAAAGGAACACAATTATTTCAGGTAGAAATTTCACAAAGAAGTTCAGCAGATCTAAAATACAGTAGGGTCAGTCCATAAAGCTGATGGGTAAAGTGAACATGGAAGAGTACTCAGTGATGAGACTGGAAATGTTAATGTTTGACAAAATTTCAGGTTAGCTTTAATTTGAACTTAAATTGATCCCTTTCCTCAAGAGTATGAATTGTGGAATTGATAGCTGTGAAATCCATAACTTTTACATTTCAAGTTAATCATGTCCCATAGTCCAGAAAGAGCTGTGGGTTAGTCTTATACAATCATCACATAGTAAAAAGAAGCCTTTATGATTCTACGTTAATCTGCATTTTCAACATTTCTTTTAGAATGAGCTGATTTTTCCAATTGTCCCCCTAGATCATTTAAAATTATTTCAAAGGGTGCCCAGGAGACTGTTCCACTCTGGAGAAGTTGTAGGAACTGCATGTATCTCATACATGTAAGATAGTAGAATGCTTTTTTAGAAAACCCATAGGAACAGCACCCCAAGTATCTGTCGTTAACTAGGTGGGAGAACTTGGGTTTCTAGGCCCATGTTGTCATTTCCATCTCGGTCTCTTTCTAAAATGCAGAAGATGAAATAAACGATATTTAGGGCCCCTTCTGCTTCTGTGCTACATAATCTTATGATTTTACTATTTGTATATTGAATCCCTTTATCAGTCTATATTTTGTGTTAGATTCAAGGAAGGTTATATCGAAGAAAAAATACAGCAGAATTAGTCCTCATGGACATGAAGCTTACAGCCTGGTTGTAGGAGAAAGATTTTAATGAGATAAACACTGAAATAACCTCGTAAGGGAAAATAAGTGAGATAAGAGCTGGGAAGGGATAAAGGCAACCACAGGGGCTGTGAGAGCCCACAGCAGGATGAACCGGAGGCTGTCAGTGTAGGGACTGAGGGACTGACATTCTGGGCACTGAGCCTTGTCAGGGAGGCCCTCTCTGGAGAAGTGACCTTTGCAGGAAGGGGATGGGCACGAACCTTCTCCGAATGGCATTGTGACTGTGGCTGTTCCTGGGGAGTCAGCAACTTCCTCCGAAGCATATGGTCTTGTGGTTTCTAAAGGTCAGGAAAGCAAATTACAGGGCAATATTTTATGACTTTGCTAGAGTTATACAATGTAAGATGTGGCAGAGATTTTATTTCATGTCATGGAAATTGATGTGACGGCCTTCGGGCTTTGTTGATTAAGAACATGAATGCAAAATTGCTTTTTTTGTAGCTGGGCACGTGGAATACTTCTTTAAATTATTTTTTCCAGATAATGGGTAAGGCTGTGTACCAGGTCCACCCCTCCTGTATTAACACCAAGCTAATTTGAGCCACCTCAGAATAACTGCACTTATTCATGTCTTATATCTATTGTGGCTGGTTTGTCATCTGCCTTTTGCCTCTGCGGGGCAGGCCTGGACAAGATTTCGGCAGTAAGATGGCAGTTGTTGGTCCCTCAGGAGGGTGTCAGTCAGAATTGGACAATGAGGTGAAATGTCCTAACTGCTTTTCCCACTAGCTGGCCTGGTGGTCATTCAATGGCTTTCAGAATGCCATAAATGAGAACAAGAATTCAGCACACAGGTGGCCTTCCTGTGATAATCAAGACCAGAAACATTTAGATTCATTCATTTACTAATTTTAGTTAAGTAAACCCACCAGCTTAAATCTTAACCAGAAATATTTCCTGTCAGTTTTGTTTAGAACTTTTTGCTGTGTGGATTTCCATATACTAACAGATCATGCAAATAAATATATCTAGTATATAAATGAATTTGGAAATTAAACCTAAAAGCTGAGACTTGCTATCAACTTAAGGAGTCAGGACTGTATATTGTATTTGAAATTATAAGGGTGGTTGAGATCACCCATGTAATGTGAATTCTTCATCATATTTGTTTCAGAAATGATCCCACTTTTGAGTTAAGTGTACCTGTTTTTCAACAGGAAGAGTAACCTTATTAAATTAAAAGAAAAATGTCTTCTTTCTGTTTAATCATTTACGAATGAACTGAAAAAAATTCTCAAGTATTTTCTGGTGATTCATTTTCCATTAAAACGGAATCGTGACTTTCCTATATCCATTTTAGGATGAAATTGAAATGAGGACACTGATGTCTGTAGTGTTTACTTATTTTTGTTACATAAAAAATAATAAAACTTACTTTTCGGTTGCTATCTGAGATCTCTTTGAAGACAACTGTCTTGTCTCATTTATTGTTATATTTTCAGTCTATTCAGTGTTGAAGGTAATTTGCTTTTAATGAAAAATAATGCCAAATGATTTTTTTCACCATGCTACTTAATGGACCAGACTGAATCTTGGTAAATAAAATATTATGCAGCCAAACATGCTAACTGGAAAATCTACCTTAATTCCCTTATTACCTTATCTTCTGTGTTCCTGCCTGGCATATGTAGTAGCTTTGCCGTGTGGGGCAGATCTGTAATTGTGTGACCGGATACAGCATAAGCCCCTGGTGTTTAAGATTCCTAAATACCTAATTCCTGTAGGTTCAGGTGCAATTACATGTGGAAGAGCTAAGTGAAACTGCTGTAGTCATGAAATAGAACTCTGAAGAAAAGGCCAATTCTAGCAATTTTCTAGGCTATGTTATAATTTGAGACATTTTTTAATTGTTTGCTCTCAATGCTTGAAGGATGTTAAAGAATTAAGAAGACATGTCATAAGGAATATATTGAAAATTTATATTCTCTTAATCTGTTGGAAACTGTTGGAGAATATTTATAAGTAAGGCTTGGAAGTGTTTTGAGGTAGCTTTAAGAACTTTCAAGACAGTCTAAATTTAAGTTGTAGCTTTGATTGTTATACTCTGTGTAACTAACTCTGAGCAAGTTAACATTTCAGAGTTCATTATCTTGTTTGTAAAACAGAGATAATAATACTACTTCATAATGTTCGTGTGAGGATTGGTGCTTATGTAGGTAAAGTACCAGGATAGAGCTGTGTTATATGTCTTAGCTTTGACTCAAGGATGGCCGGGGAACTGGAATGATGAACCAAGTGTTTTAACTTCTATTACAGACATTGGCTTTTGTCCTAAACTAAGATTTCCCTGCTTTGGACAACTATTAGAGGGTATTTCTGCCAATGGTTTTACTATGGACTACCCCACTGAACCGTAGCTAATTAAAAATAGATCTTAGTGATTTTCTGAGTCATTTCAGTTCTGAACCTAAACAGCGTAGAGGTCTAATTGAACATTCAGTCTTTCAAGCACTTTACATTTGGATTTCTGTATTTCCTGGATCCAATGGCAGCCAATTGCAAGAGCCTATCCTACCTTCAGCTTACATTTAGTTGATGATAGTTCCCAAAGTTAAAGTTATTAATCTGAGGTTGGAGATTAGAAACAATTCATAGATGACAAGTTTCCTCTTACAACAAATTGGGAGCTCCTACTACATAAATACAGCCATAAATACTTAAAGATGGAGAAAGATAATGGTAGAGAGCCTAGATTTTGAAACCAGGCATCTTGGTGAAGTCTGCCCTTTACTGCTCATCAGATGTAAACTATTAGCGGAGTTACTTAAACTAACTGTGATTTTTGCTATGGCATCTTTTTTTTTTAAATAGAGTTGTATAGATTATTTTCCCTAACCTTTGTGGAGAACTTAGAGCAGCACCCTGCATATATGTGGTCAATAAGTGCTAAGGTGCCATTAAATATGAGCACGTTATCCACAGACTCAAATAATCATCAATATGTGTTGGGGCCACTGTTCCAACCACCGGATACTTGATTTGCATCTTTAACAGGTAGTAAATTTCTGGTATGTAGAGTAATAGCTGAGAAATTATCTCCTGCTGATTAGACAGTCAAATTACTTGAATCACCTCTCCAGATCCCACTCAGGACATAATTAGTATTTATTTCTATTTTGCTCTCTAGTATGCAAATTCACTGTGGGAGACCATTACAACTGGGGAGTGTGTGGCTCATGGTATTTTATCGGTGGTTGCTGGGATGAAAGACGGGCCGGTAGTTGGAAGCTCTTGCTTAGTTTAATTTGGTGACAGTAGTCTGTATTTTGGCCAAATTATCAGCACAGTTACATTAGTTTTATCATTACTGTTAATTAGTGGTGGTTGTCCACAAAGCGTTTCCATTTGTGGAGTTGATTAGGTGATGAAGTGGTTCCCACAGTCTAATTCATTTAAGCCACACTGGACAAAGGTTTAGAGTCAACAGGCTCCAGGGAGGAGTGGTGTGAATAGGTGATAGGTTAAGTGTTTTTGATTTGCTGCTACATTAATTGATCAGGAAATGTGCTGACCTGCTGGTGCCTGGAGGCAGCCCATGTTCTCTCTCCGATGAATGAGATGTTCAAGTGCATCATCACAGTCATTGTCCAAATGGGAAAGCACCAGTCACAGGTACCCCGGCTCAAAGAATTAGCAGGATGATTGGCCTTCTGTGTTGCATTGTTATGCTGGGAAAGGGTTTTGTCTTCAACCCAAACATTACAACTTTGTACACATGTCTATTTAAAAGATCCAGTAAAGTGTTGGGTGACACAAAATGACATTGCTATTGAAGTGTTTTTGCTACATATTTTTTTCTAAAAAAATGATGGCATCTATCTATCTATCTATCTATCTATCTATCTATCAATCATCTATCCATCCATCCATCCATTTAAGCACAATGTACCACCTTGGTTTTGCCGCATCTATTGTATAGCGGTAAAAGTCATGGCATTGCATTAAAATATATCAATTAAGTATTTGTTGTTAATAAACAATTGATTAATGCTGGATGTGACACTTAGCCATTCTAAACTACAGATCCCTTGGGGGCGGAGGGTGGGTAGCATCGGACATCATATGGCATTAAGGATGAGTTGCAATCATGTCTGTAAAATGCCTAGCCTAAGGGAAGCATCCTGCAATATTGGTTTGCCCTTATTTTTCTGACATGATGTGGCCAATATTTAATCAACTCAATCACACTAATATTGATTACCTCCCTCATGCTGTGCTTGCAGCTGGGAAAACTGTGCCCAATAAGACAGACATGACTCCAAACCTGTAGGGTTAGCAAATTACTGTGAAGACACAGGGATGAAAGAAAAACAGGCTGGGTAAGCATGTTGCAAGGAGACTTAGGGCCCATGTTCAGGGATAGCTTTCTTGAAGTATTTTCAACCTGGGCTATAAAACCAGAGTAGGGGAGTTAGCTAAGAAAGAGATAGGCCAGGTGCAGGAAAGAGCATTTCTAGTGGAAGGCCCAAATTATAGGCACCTCTGAGTAGGTGAATTTATCAAAAATAAAAATCTCATTTTAGTTTATGGCGGCATAACCATGTACCAATAACAATTCCATGTGCCTTGGGCTGGACACTAAAACATGAAGTTTGAATGTATGATTACAAGTGGTTCTGGGGCCAAGAAAGGCACATTAAGCAGAAACATTGGCATGCTAAATAAACTAAGTATCTTCACGATGCATTTGCTCAAACAGAAGAATAGCAATGCAACCTACTCCAGGGACTAGGGGAAATACAGTTAAACATGTGTGACTTTATCATCAGGCTTTGGGGACCAAACAGATTTTTTAAATGTTTTCTATGTGCAAGCATCTGTGCTAAACACTTTATATGTGTCAACTCATTCTATTCTACGAGGCAAGAACTGTCATTTTGCTTATTTTTGGGATTCCTAAGTGTAGACTCAAAGTCCATTTATTATTTGTCCTTTCTAACAATCTAGAACTGGATACAAACCCAGAGAGACTTTGGAAACTTCATCATGAACCATAAGCTAGCTCAAACTACTAGATGTCCAGTGTCCTACAGGTCCGAGCTGAGCTGAACTGGGTTAAGCATCACAGGGAGAGAAGGCCCATTTTTTTAGTTTCCATAGAAATGCCTGGTGATGAATGGGAAATAGCCTGGGCAGTAAAGCCAGGATTTCAGGAGCTCCGTGACATGGTGCGAGTTATTGAAGCTCTCTGAGTAGCCTCAGGTTCTTTTGAAGTGGTAATATTAATAATTTTTACCCCCATCTGTGGGTTATGAGGATGAAATAAGCTACTTCATGAAACACGCTGAGTACATAACCAGCCACAAAGGGAGTATCTCTTCCCGTATCTACCCAATCGTTTGAGTTTTCTGAGGGGAAACTCTGTGAGGTCCTTCTGAGAGCAATATCCCTGAATCACTATTAAAACTATGGGGATCATGGAGTGGCCTCAGTATATAACACTCCTCTTTTCTGAGCAGGTTCTGAAGTAATTGAGCAATAAGTCAAAAATAAGTTGAAGTGCAGGCATTTGGAAGACTAAAATAATGCCTTTATTGGTGATTAAAGACAGGATTGGGGGACATATCTTAGTTGGGGAATGCTAAATGAACCCTGTTTTGGCAGACTTCCTGTCCAGTCAAAGGCAAGGCTGGGTGGGTGGGACTTAACCCGCGGAGGAGCTATTCTACCGTGAAGAGAAGTGTCTACAGACGTACGAACAGTACGCACTTTAGAGAATCTTATATAACATGTGAAAATAAATATCACAACATTTTTCCAAGTTCTACTAATAACCTCTTTCACAGGATGTAACAGTACTCTGGCAAACAATCAAAAATAAGCAGGAAGCTGTCGCTGTGATTAGATCATTTTCACAAATTTCTTTGCTACAAGATTTCTCACATCTTTGCTATATTAATATTTTAATTTCATGTTTAATGTGAAACTTACGAAACACATGCTATACTATTGCTTTACAGCACCGCTGCTTCGTTTAGATGATCTATAGCATGTGAAAACGATATGCGTAAAGCTGAAACCGTGAGTTCTTCCTACTCCTTGCAAACCAATACTGCCTTTATTTCCTCCATCGCAATCAATGGAAGCAGCAGTCGGTGTTGTGCAAGGATAATACCTGCCTCACCTTCCCCTCAACTTTCTGCCTTTCCCTCTCCCCAGTCCACATGGTTGGCCACCATACTGTGTTGACTCTACCTGACAAGGAAACTGAACTTTCCTTTGTAAAGACTATAATCCTTCCTGCAGTCCAGACCCTTCAAATGTCTCTCCACTACTAGAATTTCCTCCTCTCTGTTCCCATAGCAATCGGTACAAACTTTTATTAGAGCACTTAGCAAATTGTATGATACTCATTTGAGTGTCTCTATCCTTTGCTACACAGTGAATTCTGAAGAGGGAAAATACCGTGTATCATTATTTTTTTATTCTATATTCAGTAACGTTAAATAAGTGAATAAAGATACAAACGCCATTCACATCTTTTCAAGCCTTTTAAGGCTGATTGGAGATAAATGAGTGAATCTCTGTTTGGACATGTGGTCATTATTCCTCAGATTGGCAACTCCTATTCAGAATTTTCCAGTTTAAATTGCTAAAGATTGTGAATAAATTGGTGGAAATCTGTATTGAAAAAATATATTCCTTTACCATAATATGTTCTATATCTTAACTTTATATTTGGAAGAATGCTATAATAAAAGTCTCACAAGATAAGTACATAAGGAAATATCTGAAATGTGAAAATTCTAGTTGTATATGAATGAAAAGAGAAAATTCCAGAAAATATACTTATGTAAAACAAAAGCATGGGTGCACACACAAATAAGGAGGAAAAGGACTAGGAAAGTATCATGAAACATGGGTGCACCTGAGTAGAAGGCGATGGAGAAGGTGGGACAGGCTTCTGAGTCTGTCTTCTATTTCTTTAAATTTTGCTGTGATCCTGAGCAGCCTGGAACAATGGATTTGTTCCCTTCTTCAGTTCCCTAATTTGCTCATCAGCCTTGTCCATTCTGCCATCCACACAGCTATTGAGCTTTTAATTGTAGCTGCAACCCTGCTTCCAATTCTAATATTTCCCTTTTTAAAATTTTTAATAAAAGCCACTTCTTATCTTAAGAATATGAGCAACCTCTTCAGTATCTGAGAGTATAATTTTAGCCCCTTCAAAATCTTCTGTTTGCTCTATTAACTGTGTGGTCTTGCATATTATATTTGTTCCTGCACATTGAGTTTGATAACTTTCATGGCGGTGTTTTTTTCAAATATTTGGTAATTCTAGATTGCCTACTCATCTTTAGACTGGAAAAGAGCTGCTCTCCGATGCTGATGAACTGATTGTCCTCTAATAGTGTTGTAATAGCCTGAATGTGGGAGGGAAGAGTGAATGACAGCTTTTGTTCTGTGTGAGAAGGTCCTTTTCCATTCAAGGTCCCTTCTCTCCCCCACTCACTGCTTTAGGTGGAGGGAAAGATGTCAGTCATCCCTTCTTTGCATACTTTTCAAAAATACATCAAAATTCTTTCTTTTTAAATTTTTTAATAGATATTTTTTGTTTGAGAGGGGAAGGGAGGGAGAAAGAGAAGGAGAGAAATATCGATGTATGGTTGCTTTCCATGTGCCCCCAACTGGGGACCTGGCTCAGAGCCTGCAACCCAGGCATGTGTCCTAGACTGGGAATTGAACCAGCAACTCCTTGGTTTGCAGGCCAGCACTCAATCCACTGGGCCACACCAGCCAGGGCCCAGAACTCTTCCTAAATGATATAGCACAGCATGATAACTAAGAACAGAGGCTCTGGATTCAGGGAGAGAAGAATAGAATCCTGGATCTGCTTCTCACTGACTATGTCAACTTGAGCAAGTTGCTTATTTTATCAGTGCCTCTACTTCCTTACCTGTATAACGGGGTAAAAATAATGGTATCCTTCTCATTGGCTTGTTGTGGGAATAAATGTGTTAACTCTTGTCAAAGGTACCTGGCACACAGCAACCACTTAAAGAAGACTAGGTATTGTTATTCAAATCCTCTTAAGAAAAAAAAAATGTTTTCTTTCATTTGAAGAGATTTTAGAGTTGGGCCTAGTTCTCTGGGTAAAGTCTACCCACTTGAGGCAATTTTCTTTTAATTGAATGTTTTAATTCTCATTAGCTGCATGTAGAACAAAGAATGCATATATTTCAACAGTATATCAAAGCCCAGTTAGAAAATGAATAAAGCAGTGTGCTCGGTTTCCCTTCTGCTGGGATGATGATTATGCCTGCCCTGTGATTACATAAACACAAAGCTTTGCAAGATAAGTGGACTCTTTTGATGCAAGATTATGGGAGGCCAAACACAATTTTTTGTTACCTCTGCCAATAATAGCTTTAAGGACAGCCTATCCTGCTTAGGAAAACAGCACACAGTTTGGTACAGATATTAACATACAAATATTGGGTTGGCCACAACGTTTGTTTAGTTTTTCCCATACAATGGCTCTAGTAGTGCTTAGTTGTCTTTAACTTCATTCAAAACAATTTTGTTTGATTGAATTGTGATGCTGTCATATCAGCGTGGGTTAAAAAAAAACATCAAAATTGGTGAATTTTTGTGTAGCATTTTAATACTGAAAACAGAAGAAGATACACAACGTTTTCGGGGTATTATACTTTATTATTTCAAGAAAAGTAAAAATGCAACAGAAATGCAAGTAAAAAACCTTGTGCAGTGTATGGAGAAGGTGCTGTGACTGATCAAACATGTCAAACGTGGTTTGCAAAGTTTCTTGGCCCTATTGACATTTTGAACAAATGCTTCTTTGCCATGGGGCTGTCTTATGCATTGGCAGATAGTAAGCAGCACCACTGGCCTCGACCCACTAGAAGCCAATAAATAGCAGGAGATAGCCAGCATACCCAAAATATCCAAATCAATAAAGTTATTAGTGAAAATGAAAAATGTGTCTTTTATTTGATGGGGAAAAAAACCATTCAGACTTTTTGGCTAACCTAGTATTCATGTTTAATCAATTTGATATGGCTGCTTTTTTTTGCTGTATCCACATAACCTTTTTGATCTGCCTTCCTCTGTTTCTCTAATATCCGTTTATTCCGCAATCCTCCTCCGCTCTTCCTGCAGCTCACGCTGACCTCCTAGCTGATCTGTGAACTTGCTGGCTTCCTTCCTGTTTAAGGTCTTTGATTTTGTCCTTTCCTGCCTGGAGTATGCACCCCAGATGTCTGCCTTGCTAATTACCTCAGCTCTTCAAGCCTTGACTCAAATCTCACCTTCTCCATAAAGCCCAGTCTGATGACATTATTGATACTGCAGCTGTTGCCCTGACTCCTCCTTCCTTTTCTTGCCATACTTTTGTTTTTTTCAAAAGCCTGTCACCTCATAACACCCTAGATAATTCAGTTATTCACTGGGTTTTTTGTAACATAAGCTGTACAGAGGAAGGGCGTCTGCTTGTTAGCTTGTTTATGTACTCTTAGGGCCTGAAACAGTGGCCGGCCCGTGGTGAAGTCTTCACTAAATGATTTGTAAATGACAGAATAAACATATTGCATAATAATCTACTCAGTAATACCGGGGTAAACTTATTAACGTACTTGTGGAAGAGGACCATGAAAATGTTGGCAATGGTGCCCACCCTACCATCACATTGTGAGATAATAAAGGGAATGAACCATTGTTTGCTTCTAATAAGAAAAATATTTATTCTCTGTTCAAACTTATTGGCAAAAGAATTAGGGACACATTACAATTAAGGTGACAGTATTGTCCTTCTGTGGTCAATTTCATGGGGTCGTGTTGGGTAATTGTGTCCTCTCCCAACTTAAAAAAACATCAGGAGATCTTCCATCCCACAATCCCAGCGATGCTGGGCAGACATGCCTGGGCTTTCTTCCTCCTATTGCTGTGATCTTTTCTAACACGTCTGTTTATTTTTGCTTTGCGTAGATGGATCCGTGGGTTTTACAAAGAGTCAAATCTCAATTATCATTCAGATAATTAAATCCTACACAAGGCTGAATAACAAAACAGAAAAATCTGTCCACAAAATGCTAAAATCCTTCCTCTGACTCAGAATCTTGCTCTTCTCAGTCTTTGAGTCATCATGTGGAAGACAGCTTTGTTTGTTTAATTCCAAATTTATGGTGCCTTTTTCTGAAATGGGTATGTACAAGAAGGAGGAATTTATTGGGTGAGAAAGATCAGGTTTTAATTGGGAAAGCCATAAAAAGCTTAAATGGGTTTCTCAATTTAGGATGAGAGAGAGAAAGAGAGTTAACTAGTCACTTATATTGGGTATTATGTCTTAAAAGATTTCATTAGTTTTTATTAAAAAGATCGGTAAGTAATGGCTAGTGTAAGAAGAGCAAGAACAGGGAGAGGGATACAGAGTTCTGCAGTGGTTTACTTTAGCTTATGAAGAAGGGATACGTCTCATGTTATACTACTCCAAAAGATCTAAAGTGATTAAAAAACAAAACATCGTTTGAGGAGTAAGGGCAAGAAAACTGCTTTTAGGAATTTCATGGAGTGAGGGGAAAAGTTAAGAGTCCCCTATGTCTGAGTCAGGCAACCCCATAAACCTTCATCAGCCTCCTTTCATTCCCTACAAGTGAACTAAGTTGAAGACAGCACACTTACTGTGCAATGAAGTTTCCAGAATGGCATTCCAGGAACCATGTAATTTGTGCAAAATATGTTATTGATAAGGGGACTTCAAGTGGAGTCTCCCAGCCCCATTTGCAGTATGGTTGCAACTTCTAGGTTCATAGGGAGTAGAAATTCTGGGGCTGTGACCGCCCAGAAGGTGTACTTCAAGGTATATCTTACAAAGATCTTGGTAGGAACCAAGCGAAGAATTCCATCCAGGTGTGGTTGCCATGGGTGTAGGAACTAAGTTTCTAGAGCTTGTACTGGCCCACAATTAAAGTTTAGGAAAATAAAAATATTTGCACCTCAGATTCACCACACTGGAATTGACTTTCTGGACTTTTGAATACAGTTTTTAACACAAATAAAAATGATTATTGTCACTCTTTCTTAACCCCACTTCATTATATTCTTTTCAAACTATAGTACCACTCGTCTTACCTGCTTTTGGTCCAGGATGAGATTCTCAGTAGACCAGCCATTAAATAGATAATCATGCCATTCTACCTAGTTGTCTTCTAATTGAAAATTCTAGAACATTCTTCATGCCAAACATTTATAGTCTGTTTTTTCCTGAACCTTTGGGATGTTTCTTCCACAGAGAAGCTGGTCCCAGTGAACAACTAAAAGCATGTCATTCAATTATATGTTTCAGTTCATCTTAAGATGATAATGGCCTGCTTCTTTTTCATCAATAATATCAATTTGCTCTATAATGTATTCAGTTTTGAATGTCTGAATGTTTACCATAACATCATTAGCATTGCCTCTTCCAGAAAGAAGTATGATTTTAAATTTGTTTTATATGGAGCTACACACATACACAAAATTATTCTTTTGAAAAGACTTTTTGGAAACTTTATGATTCAATTTAGTTTAATTCACCAACAATATTCTGAACACATACCCTCAACCACCCACCGTGCAATGTCCTAGGGAAAGAAAAATGAGTAAAAATTGGTCTTTCCAAGGAATGATAAATTTATAAATAAAGTATATTATAAAGTGATAAGAACCATAAATAAATTAAGTGTAAAAATCAGAGATAGTACAGAGGAAGACATAAAAAGTGTACCTGGTATAGGAAGATGAGACAAGCAAGCTTCTTTTTTCCTTATCTTCCACATCCAGCACAGTGTCTGATATATAACAATTACTACAGAATTATGAATGAGTTTTGAAGGTAAGGTTTAGCTTGATAAGTGTATTAGTTACCTATGGCTGCTGTAACAAATTACCGCAAACTTGGTGGCTTAATACAGCAGTTTATTCTCACACAGTTATGGAGGCTGGAATTTCAAAATCCGTCTGTCTGCACTAAAATTACCGTGTTGCCAGGGCTGCACTGTCTCCAGAGGCTGTAGAGGACAGCCTGTTCTGTAGGGGACAGCCTGTTCCTCACCTCTTCCATCTTCTGGTGGCTGCTGCCGTTACTGGACTTGTTACCCTAATCTCTGCTTTCAAAATCACTTGCTTATTCCTCTTCTGTTTGTGTGTCAAATCTGTCTCTACACCTCTTTTATAAGGGTACTTGTGATGGCATTCAGGATTTATTTAGATAATCCAGGATAATCTCATCTCAAAACACTTTACTTAATCATACCTGCAAAGAGTCTTTTTCGAAACACTTACACAATTTCCAGGGATTAGGATCTGATACCTTTGGGGCCACTAGTCAGCCTACTAAAATGGAGAGAGAAGAAAAGCCTAATTGTATAGGTTTAAGGGCCTGTTATTGTGCTAGGCATGATGTTAGCATGAACAATAAAAACTGTGCTGCAAAATATCATTTCTAGTAAATTAATTTGGTGATGATGGGGAGTGGTTAAACACAATGCTCTTCCTAACCTAGGACGATCCTATAGCATTTGCTTCCTAGAAATTCATTCTATATTACTTCTAAATGTTTCATAGATTCAGTTTAGTACTCAATATCCAAAGTTACTCAGTTTCTATTTCAATTAAGTGATGAAATCTTCCTCTTCTGTGCTTCAAACTTTATTTATTTCTTTTATTAATTGTTGTTCAGTTATGGTTGTCCTCATTTTCCCTCCACTACTCTTCCCGCCCACATTGTCCTCCCCTCCCACCGTTGTCTTTGTCCATGTGTCCTTGATGCATGTTCCTTGACTCTTCCCTTTCTTTTACCCATTGTCCCCCTTTCCCCTCCCCTCTGGTCACTGTCAGTTTGTTCTTTATTTCCATGTCTCTGTTTCTATTTTGCTCACATATTTGTTTTGTTGATTAGGTTCCACTTACAGGTAAGATCATATGGTATTTGTCTTTCACCACCTGTCTTATTTCACTTAGCATAATGCTCTCCAGTTCCATCCATGCTGTCGCAAATGGTAGGAGTTCCTTCTTTCTTTCTGCAGTGTAGTATTTCATTGTTTAAATGTACCACAGTTTTTTGATCCACTCATTTACTGATGGATATTTAGCCTGTTTCAACACTTGGCTATTGCAAATAATGCTGCTATGAACATTCATTCATTCATACATTTATTCCGTACATATTTATTGAGTCAACAATGCGAGCCATATACTATGTTCTGGGGATGCAAAAAGGAAGAAAAAAAAGGCTGTCCAGCTCAGTTGAATATGCATGCACCCAAAATCCAGCAAAGCGAAAGTGTGCAGTGTGATACGGTGGCTCCAGGTTTGGTGCAATTTAATAGTGCTGTTATGGCAGTAACAGTTTTCATCAGAGTCTCTAAGGTTAGTGGAGTTTATGAAGTGGCATGGAGGGGGAGGGAGTCCCAGACAGTTGAAGCACCATGAGAAATGTGCAGAGTTACCAAGAATAATGAATTTGAGAAGCTACAATTAGCTTGACTCACCTAGAGTATAAAATTGAATTGCCAATGGAGGATTAGGATGGAGAGGCTGGCATGAGAGGACCATGAAAAACTTTATTTTTCACAGGCAGGAACGAATCTTGCATGTTAGAGGATGAGACAAATCTTATCTTACTACCTCATTTTACTGAGTGGATAATGGGCAGCAGATGAAGTGACCTTCCACAGACCGTCCATTTTATAGAGCTACTTTTGACTTTGGTCACTTCCATCTAATTGTGTATAATCTTATCCATTTATGAACCACGAGGGCATTAGTTTCATATTGGAGTGTTAAATTATGGAAATTTCTTGAAATATTCTCTCTCATATTTGAAAATACTTAGTGGCACAAATGTGTGCATTTTCGAGGTGAATTACCATGAGTATATTTTGTAGATGACTTTTATAGCACTTTTTCTATGCTAACTAGACCTGGGTCCATAAAGCTATACTTTCTCCTGTGGTGGCTGAAGATATTGCTAATGCCTCCCACTGATTCGGGAGTTGAATTTCTCTCATTGCTCTGTGGGCCATCAGCCCATCAAGGACTTGAAAGAAAATAGGGGTTGAAATTTGGGTTTTATAGACTGGACGGAGAATCAGCATGAGACAGCAGTCTGGTGTGGGCGGTGATTTGCTATAAGCTTGGGTTTCACTCTGAGTTCTCACACTGGTCACCTCTGTGGCTTTGGAGAAATTCTCTCTTGTCTCTGAGCACCAGTTCCTTATCTGCAAAGGAGGCTGAGAATCCAGTATGTATCATCAGCAGCTATGCATATAGAGTGGGGAGGGCACAGGGAACTGACAAGGGCTGGTGACCTCAACACTCTTTTTCTACCTGGGGACCTGGAGGGTGAGTGAGTGTAATGGTTATCTGAACCTGTAGTCAAAGGGAACTGGGTGGAAAGCACTGCCTAAGTAGACGTTCTGCCGTTCTGCTGAGGAATTCAGCCAGACATGACCCCTGCAGGAAAGCAGCCAGGAACATAAATGCCCTGACCTTTCTCTCCTTTCTTTACCTGATGTCCGGCCAGTTTCCCCCACTGACTGAGCCCAGTCGAAAGCCAGTGGACAAAGGAGCTCAAGTCCACGCAAGTTCACACGTGAAGGTGAGGGAAGGTGAAGACTACTTTCTGGGAACCTATGAGAATTAAGGGAGATAATTCATGTAATGCATTTCGCATGGGCATTAACATGCTAGCCGTTACAAAAATAAGATAAACATAGTTTTCTTTTTCCTTCTAATCTTATCATTAAAAAAATTTAGCTGTTAGCATAATTCAGTCTATTTTAATGTTTAGATCTGCATTTATCTAGGTAGTTATTAATTGGAGGTCTTTGTGAGAGCCCGAGTATCACATTCTCATGGCAACTCTGTGTAGCAGTTGTTTACGGAGCACGGAATAGAGAATTGGAGGGACCAGGGTGTGAAGCTGGGGTCCCACCACTTCAAGTTGGGGAGGCCTTTACAGATTGATTACCTTCCCTCCGCCGTAATCTTCTGCTGTGAAGGCAGGGTGCAGACCCTCATTCCCTTAGGGGTCTGCGGTGGGGTTCTCCGAGTACATGCTTGCACACCACACAAACGCCCGCCCTGGGTGCTTGCTGAGTTGTCCATTTCCTTCCTCCCGTGAATGCCCTGTCCTGGGCACTTCATGGTGACTCAGATCATTAGACAAGGAGATATTTGCAGAATGCCTTCAATGCTGCGCATTCCACCTAAAAGCTGAAACGCCTGCTGTGCATTGTCTACCTTTTACATAATTAACCACAGTGAGGCTCCTGCAGTCCGAATTTAGCTGACAGTTTGGTTCCTGATGAACTAAGTTGAGGAGCAACCAGCTCAACTCCTAACAGAGGAGTCTCCTGTGGAGTTAATAGGTAGCAGAAATTTGTTAAATCAGCAGACATATCTCAGAGACCCAAACTGCAAAGAAATCTTTCATTAGACGTTGTGTATATGAGCCCTAATGATGGCAGTAAACACACACTAAGTTGCCTGCTTTGTGTATGTGTCTGTGTGGGGAGGGGAAGGAGCGCTTCTGGAAAGATTGCCACGAAAATATAAATGATGCTTGTGCATTGGTGGTTGGATTAAGGAATATTTCTATATATTATTTTCCTTATCTGAAATTCCTCTCCCTCCCCTCCCCTCCCCTCCCCTCCCCTTCCCTCTCTCTCTCCTTCTGCCCCTCCATCTTTTCTCCCTCTTTCCTTCTGAATAATATTTTGTTTTATTAATAAGGGAAATTGTAAAAAAAATCATCCTACTTTAAATTTCACTTTAGTCGGAAAGATTAAATCAAAGGACACGCTCAAGAAATAATAGAAGAGATCTAGACTGCACCTGGAGAAAAAAGTCTCTAATTAAAGAAAATAATAATTGAGATTTACATGGGATAACATAGGAAAACATGTTTTTTTGCATGAGAACATGACATAACATCATTTTCTGAGAAACAAAGACTTCTTTTGAGAACCAACTATAAGCTTGCTCCTGGAGTTAAAGTTCAAACAGGCAATCAGATTTGTAAACAAATATTTAAATTATACTACCAATTTTTGCAACTACGTAGACTAGGATGAAAAAGAAAATGGTGATTATTTTTTTCTGGGCATGTCAATGGGAAATGGCATTTTGGGGGGACTTGAAATGCAGGTCTGCTTTTGGTGGCGACAGGAAAGGAAAGATACTTTAGTTAGAAGGAAAGTCACATGCAAAGGCTTGATCGCATCTGGTCAATGATACACGAAATATATGTAACATCTGCTGTGAAATTTATTACACCTGACTTTTAAAACTTGTATAAACAAATATATTTTTCAAGGGTGTTTTAAATGTAACCTTTTAGCAATGGAAGACAGCAAATTAACATCTCCTCTGTTGAAAAGAGGATCCAGAGATATAAAATTATATGGCCTTGATGAAGAGTTTAATGACCTAATCTTAGCTAAGTAAAGAAGAATCTCTGTGGTCAGGGTGCTGTGCCAACTGCTCTCAACTTCTCTTTACTTCTCTTTTCTGATTTTCCTCTTTATTTTTGATACCCCTTCATCCAACAAGCACCAAACTAATGAAATCTGTAGAATAAGGCCAACCTAGCAAAACTCTATCTTCTCCTCTTCTCTACCCACCCTGCATGTTCTCAGGCAGCTAGGCTCCTTTACCATACAGATTCCTTGAACTGGAATCAATTTTACCTTTCCCAGGACTATACTGTAACGATATCAAATAATGGAGTGTTACCCCCCATCCCCCCACCAATCAGATATTTGCCTGCATATGCTTTAGGTAGAAGCCCAGGACTTGTGCCAGCCATGTCAGAGAGAGATGCTGATCTAGCTCATGCTGTGATGTTATAACCACAGGGATGACAGTATGACACCAGCTAGAGTAACTATCATGTGCCAGGTACTGGACCGAGCATGTTGTATAGAATGCCTCGTTCAATCCTGCAATTCCCCACTTTACAGATGAGGAATATCTCAGCTATGGTTAAATACTAGTAAATGATGGGACTGGAATTCAAACACCGATTTGATGAGCTCTTACATGGTGTGTGCTCTGAGGTCAGAGAGCTTGTCCGGGACTGTGTTCTCTTTTTATTTCTCGCGCAGCTGACTGATGGTATATAAATACGTAAAATAAAATACCATTGAGGTTATTTCTGTCTTTAAGTTTGCATGTCATTTTCCAGAATAAGGTGTCATAGACACATCGCTTCTTGGCCTTTTGGCTAAGGTCAAGTGTAGTATCCATTCTTATTCGTTTAGTATCGGATACATACTCTATCTGAGGGCATTATATTAAATGATTTTTGGAGCTCAGAAGTGCAATCAGAGCTTGCTACACCCACTCTGTGCATTGACCTGTTATTGTAGTACTTCCGGGAACGGTGCACCCCCTCAGGGGATAAGAAAACAGAAGTGTCACCGACGTTACTGGTTATTACGAATTAGGTCCATACTGCATCCTCCACACCTCAAAATCAAGTTGGGTATTTAATTCAATTTGTATTTCTTTAATGACAAGTAATCTTGAGCATCTTTCTCGTGTTTTTTTTCCCCTTAACAATCTGTATAGCTTCTTCAGTGAAGTGCCTAATTAATGTTCTTTGAGTATCCAAGTGTTTGTTGTGTCTAAGAGAAGTGCAGACAACTATAATTGAACAACAATAAAATAATTAAAAAATAAAATAAAATTAAAATTGCAATATTCTACAAATATTCATTAAATATTCATTAAACCCAATATGTTTTTGTAGGTTTAAGCACTAAAAGATCTACTATAAGCATCATGTCTCTGGTACACAAGACTTTACTTCCCTAAATCTCTCCCAGACCAGGGAAACAGAACAGTCCAAATAGAGTCCAGGTTGTATCCCATGCATGCGACTGTGCTGTCCATTTCACCAGCCAACCACTGGCCCTGGTGAACAGACAGCTAGCGGACCTTTGCTTTTTAGGTAGCTGCGTACACTTGTGACACAGCTGAGGGCATTTTTCTTCGTGAGGGTGCCTCTGAGGAATCTGAGTGCTCTGCGATTTGTCCTCACCACTCAACAAATGAGGACATCATTTAGGGAATTGCTGAAAAACAGGATATATCTTGGTAAATTTTTTTTAAAAAAGGAATAACCTGGGGATGAGAAATACCCAAAAGATAATGACACGCCGAGTCCTACAAATATACATTGCCAATTTATTCCCAGTAGGACAATTATGAGGTGATTGTTTTAACATTGAAATCACCCATGTTCTGTCAGACAGAATAAAGTAAGTCTTTGGACGGGGCCACACAATCTTCAGTTTGATGGATCCACTTTCAACCGTAGACAAACAGAAGTTTTGAAGTTGGTAGAACTGTCTCATGTGAGGTTCACTTCACAGATGAGATTATTTCCAGAGAGACTAGCTTGCTCTGTGACCTTGGGCTCACCTAATAATGCCTGGCTATCTTTTTTTATTTGTTTGGTTGATTTTCCCCTGGACGGCACACTCTTTCAAATACATCACTTGGGAAAAAGTTATCTTTTTACAAGATTGGCTCCTCCACTCTGGAAGGACACATTTTTGAGGAGAGGAGATATATTTCAGGATCATAGTTTGTTCTATACTAGGTCTCAATTAAATATTTAAGTAGATGAGCAGAAGAAGTACAACGATCAAGTTTCTTAACCGCATCATTTCTTTGCTTCCCTAAACAATGCAAAGAATTAGAGACTGGTAGAATTACTGGGTTCATTGCCCTTCTCTTTAGCAGCACATACCTTGTTAAAAAGGAATTCTAGATCTTGTCAGAGAAACACTCACTAGGGTGTATAGCAAAAGGTTGCCTGCCGTGAAAAGGGAATGAGTTAGTGTCATCCCATAGCAGTCTGGTCAATTAAACACATGACTTCAGGGGGTACTGATGGCGCTCTTAACCTTGAGAGTTGATTAGAAAATATTATGTTTGGTGGTTAAATTAATGCAGAGGAAAGTTAAATGACCCAGGCTAAGACTAACAATGAGTATATTCTTCATTCATTTAATGAATATTTAATATAAGGCCACTATTTTCTGGATGCTGGGGATATCTATAAAGAAATACAAAATAGAGTCTCTGATTTATAAAAGGTCACATCCTATGAAGGAGGACAGACTCATAAACTCTTAATTATAATAGAGAGTTATATTTCTGTAACGTTAGGTTTTCCAGGCTTGTCATATATGAAGGAGGAGGCGGTTGGTTTGTTTGAGAAGGATACACTAGCCCCCCTTTATCTGGGGTCTTAATTTTTGCAGTTTGTTATTCAGCGTCAACCATAGTCTGAAAATGGGAGCTGAAAAGTTTAAGAAAGAAACAGTTCGTAAATTTTAAATTGCACGCCATTCTGCGTAGTGTGATGAGATTTCACATCATACGGCTCCACCCCATCCAGGACATGAATTGTCCCCTTGTCCAGCGAATCCGCGCTGTGCACGGCTTCCCCCACGGCAGTCACTGAGCAGTCCTTCTTGGCTATCAGATCACCCACCACGGTATCACAGTGTGTGTGCTCAGGTACGCTTAGTTCACTCAGTAATGGTCCTAAAGCACAGGAGTGCCGATGGTGGCTTGGACACACCAAAGAGAAGCCACAAAGTGCCTCCTTTAAAGTGAAGATGTACATTTTTACAGTCATGCTTAGTGACAGGATACAGTATGAGAAATCCATCATTAGGTGATTTTGTCATTGTGTGAACATCACTGTGTGCATTTACACAAGCCTAAGTGGTATAGCCCACTGCTGTAATTGTATGTGCTATCCTTTTATATGATTGACAGTGGGGTATGCTTATGTATACCAGCGCCACCACAAATACATGAGGAATTCACTGTGCAATGATGTCCTGCGGGCTGTATCACTACATGATAGGAAATTTTTCAGCGTCATTATAATCTTTTCAGACCACTGTCATATATGTGGCCCATTGTTGACCAAAACATCATTATACCATACACGACCCCCCCCCCCCCCAAAATCATAGTGTATACAGGGTACAATAGTGGCGGTGGTTTCAGGACTTCTGTATATATTTAGAGAATACTCTCAAATAATGTATTTCACCTTGGAGGATGTGGAGAATTTTGCCAGTAAATAAGAAGAGAAGAAGCCTTCTTTCAGGATTAAACACTCAGATCGTTTTCAGTCATTTACATTTCCCTACATTGTATGGTCCTCAGCAAAACAAAAATGATGCACTGACATGTTCATTAAACACCAACTCCGTGCCAAGGATTGTCATAGGTAAAAATCGTGCAGTGATCAAAGTACTATTCCTGTATTCATAGTTAAATGTACCTTTCAAAAAGAGAGGCAGTCGTGGATAGAAAGAATTACTGTAAAGGGGCGACAGCAAAGAGTTCAATAGTAATCATTTTAGGCTCCGTGGGCCATACCGTGTCTATGGAGACTACCTGACTCGCCATTGTAGCATGAAAGAAGTTGTAGACCATATGTAAATGAAAGGATGTGACCGTTTTCCAATATAACATTATTCACAAAAACAAGCAGTAGAAAAGATTTGAACTGTAGACTATAATTTGTCAGTTTTTAAAACTGACATGATAGAGGCAAGAATAAAGGAAAACTGGATTATTAATTATCAGTAGCTTACAAAACAAATACTCAATGGATAAGCAGAACTGGTGACCTTCGCCAGCCTGAATACAGAGGTAAACCAAGGCAAGCTGAAATGACCAGAAGTCGAGTTTATTTGGCAATAGCAGAGAAATTGTGCTTCTAGAAATGCATGCTGCCCCAAGTTACAGGCAAGTGGGCTGCATGTGTCGGCCAGGGCTCCCAGGAGGGGGATGTTCAGCCTGAGTCCAGACAGTGCGTTCACTGGGGAGAGATTCTTGGTGGATGTTCATTGGTTAGGAGTTGGGTCTTGGTCTCTGTACATCAGGCATTCTGTTAATCTGTCTCTCGGTTCTTAAGTTTCATTCTTCTAAAGGTGCCTGGATGAGAGTCTCCATTTCATGTTCTCTGATTCCATTTTAGATTGAAATTCTTTCACAGCTTTATTAATAAAGACATTCAAATGAATTTGTGGTATTATATTCACTCTTTTGATGAAAAGGTTCGAGAATCTGTCAGTGTCAGAAATTGACCAAAGTGTCTGTACATGTGCAATTTTTCTTGAGAACCATCCGTCAAGTTGTAAACAAAACTTTAAAAGTTAACATGCTTATTTCACTTAACATAATGCTCTCCAGTTCCATCCATGCTGTTGCAAAGGGTATAAGCTCCTTCTCTCTCTCTGCTGCATAGAATTCCATTGTGTAAATATACCATAGTTTTTGTATCTACTCGTTTGCTGATGGGCGCTTAGGTTGCTTCCAGTACTTGGCTATTGTAAATTGTGCTGCTATGAACATTGGACAGGGGGGAGTGGGGAAGGGACAGTGAGGAGAGGGGATTACAGGAACTACTATAAAGGACGCACGGACAAAATCAAGGGGGAGGGTTGAGGTGGGGGAGGGTTGAGGTGAGGGAGGGAGGGGGGTTTGGCTGGGGTGGGGTGGAGGGATGGGGAGAAAAGGCACACAACTGTAATTGAATAACAATAAAAAATTAAAATTAAAAAAAGTTAACATGCATAGAACTTTTTTGCTCTGACTATACACTTTGATCAATACATACTTTTGTCCCCCTTTAGGCCTGATTATGTGGAAAATATTATTATCTCTGTTTATAAAAGAAGAATTTGAGTCTCCAACTTGCTAAGTAGCTCACTTAGAGACATCAGAGACAGACTTTGAACCTAGGCAATCTGCTTCTAGTCTTAGCCTTCAACCCAGTGTAACTCACTAGCTCCATGCTAGCAAGACTTAATATATGCAGTCTTTTTATCACAGAAATTAAGACAAATGCACCTGTTTTAAGTGCAAATTATTAGACACTCTTTGAATGTGCAGCAATGAGGAATTGGGTAACTGAATAATCCATCAATCCATCCAAACAATTAAATATAATGCAGCTTTGAGAAAGGTGAGGTAGAGTTGTGGGTATACCTGTGAAAAGATGACTGTTGACAGATTGTATAAAAAATCAGGCTATATATCAATTTACATTGTATGTCATCATATGTGCATAAAATATGAATGCATCCATACACTGAAAAGATTTGAGAAACATGCAACACATTCCTAACATTGGCTATCCACCTGGTGTGGGAGTACATATTTGACTCCATACGTGTTTGTACACATTTAAGGAAACATGCCTGCATGATTTCTTTTTTACTACTTTAGGACAGTCCTGTTGAGAGGGATGCAATTAGGAATAAGCTCTTTGTTTCCCATCGTACATTATTTCCTTGGACTCTGAACTGGTGCTGGGAATGATTTTTTTTTTTCATGTTGAATCACATTTCAATGGCCATTTGCTGCTTTGTGGCTACCTTGGAAAGCGGTCACTGTGTACCCTCGCTCGCAGCCATTGTATCCCCCTCTGAAAGCTACTGCAGAGCAGTCTGAACACTACACTCTATCTTCAGCAGCTCCGGTTTATGGTTTCATTCACTTCTGTTCAACATCCTTTCCATCTTTCCTCGTGTTTCAGTGAGATATAGTAGAGGTGACAGATAGACTTGAAATGTCCCTGAACATTCTCTGGTTTGGAAATGGTGATTATTGCAAATGACATTGAGCAAATGGCATCTTTTTTAGTTTTCTAATTCTTGCAAATACTACAAAATGTGCTTATTGAACTCAAAAAAGTGTTTCAAACAACTTAATAATTCCTTTGACAATGCTAAACATGAGGTGTGGAGGCTGACTTTATCCAGGGTGTCACAGAATGACCTAATAAGAATGCAATGCATGTCAGCCACAGAGACCTGTCTTGCCTCTCAATTAGTGTTTCTCTCTTTTATTAATTTATTTTTTTTCAATTACAGTTTACATTTAATCTCATTTTGTATTAGTTTCAGGTATATAGCATAGTGGTTAGACTATCATACACTTTACAAAGTGTCCCCCTGATATTTCCAATACCAAGTGGCACCATACATAGTTACTACTATATTATTATTTCTTAACTTTAGGGGCATTTTTGAAACAACTGGAAAACTTTTAAGGAATTCATATGGCTCCATACCCAGAGGGTATAATTTTATTAGTCTGGAGTGGGCTCCAGACTAACAATGGAATGAAGGTTTGAAGGTTTGAAGGTTTCCCAGGCAATCATAGTGCATAGTTGAGACTGAGAACCACTGTTCAAACTCCTTTATTGTAAGGATTACCTTTTGGATGAGATATTTTAGAGAAAATTTTCTAGCTTGCTGGGGGGTCTGTCTCTCATCTTCAGCTCCAGAAGCATCAGGGAGGTGATGTTATCACCTGTTATCAGGATTTACGGACCTTTAGGGTTTAACAAAGCATTGAAAAAGCTTTGCATAAGAGTAGATATTTGCAGCATTTTTTTAAAATTTACTTATTTATCAGACCATGCCTTATTCCCCTCAAAAGTGAAGGTCACAGGGAAACAACTATTAGGGCATACAAAGTAGGTGGCATTCACCTACAAAGGTAGGATCCTTAAATTGAAGTTCTTATTAATTATGGACTATTTATCATTAAAAAGAATGCTTCATGTTGCTCAGAGGCCACATGCATTCTCTTATGTTTAGTTTTGCTTCAATGTTATCACTTTTGTCAAAGTTTAGAATCAGAGTTACTGAAACCTGTTATGTTGTGCATTGGCTTCAGAGACATTACGGTGGTATTTTTCATGGAACAACAACTTTCCTTCCTTCTCTCGTACTTTTCCCCTATCTCCCTTGCCCTGACAGCAAAATTAAAAATCTAAGGTCAGAATAAGAAAGGAATATGTCTTATATTTTCTGTAACACAAACATATAAATTACCCTTATGAAAGAGTTCTATTTTATTATTCTACCAATAATCAGAACATATTTCCTGGCTTTTGAAACGAATGACACAAACACTGCTTTTTTGGCACCATAAATGTGGAAATACTTCTTGTTTTTGTTAAACTACAATATATTAGTACAAGTCATTACCGTAGCCACTTAGCACTTTGACAAGTGCAGGCTTTTAACACAAAACAACTCCAACTCTCCAACTTGAATTTTAATGTCTCTCTTTTATATCAAAACACAGAGCACTTTGATTGATTTTCATTTATGAGCCTTTTTTGTTATCAGAGGTAATCTAGAGTTTATCAGCAAGGCCCACTCAATCTCCCCTCAATTCGTCTTTATGAGCGAGCACGAAGCTTGACAGTACATCGCAACCCCTTTCCAAAGAGTGGGAAGTCTCTGTCCCATTGTTACAGGTTCAGTCAGCAAGTTCACGAAAGCAGCACATCCCCAGTAACCACCAGACTTGGTTTCTCAAGAACAGCTCCCAGACCAGCAGCACCGGCATCACCTGGGAACTTGTTAGAAATGCAAATTCTTGGGCCTCCCCCCAGCCACACTGAGTCAAAAAGCCAGAGAATGGGACAGAGCAACTTTGGTTTTAACAAGTCCTCCAAGTGATTCCTCTACTCTGGGAAGTTTGCGCACTGCTCTTCTCTAGACTGTGAGCTCCCTGAAGGCAGGGGTCGTGCCTGCCCTATCACCCTGTATCCCTGGTGTCTAGTACAGAGATGAAATTGGTGAGTAAATGGAAGAATCTACTGTGCTAGAGCAGGACCTGGAAACCTATTACCTGACAGATGACAAATGCTGCTGATACCTGAAAGATATATGATGGCAAGAAATGAGAATGAGCTACTTTGGGGCTCTCATGAATGTTAGTTCTATAGGTACACCAAAGAATAATGTAGGGTCTCCAATTTGTAGCCAAATGCTTTTACCTTGTGCATGTCTTGACTTGAACTGTATCATTTAAAGAATGATTTGTACGAGATGTTAATACCTAGGCCAATGCTTAAGAACTAGTATTTGACCTGATATTAGACACTAGTCAGGACCGGTGAGTTAACCTACTTTCCAAAAGCATAACTGACCCTGTAGAGATGTATAAAGTTGATGCCATTTAGCTGATTGATATAAACGAGGGAAGTCTTAGTTTACCACTTTTCAAACCTTTTTAAAAAGTGCAGTTGGAGTCTTTGGTTAAGTGAAATTTTGCTCAGAAGCTCCACACATCTAATAGTTAAAATAAAAGGTTTGCTTAAAGCAAGGCAAGGGTACTCAGCAGTCTCCTCCCCACTTGGCCAATTGGAGACTGTGTGTGGTGGCGGTTGGCAGTCTGGGGCCAGTACAGCACCAGCAAAACATGCTCTCACCTGTGCAGTTTTAATCAACGTTAATGTAATGCTTTATGTCACAGAACAATGTTTGCTTTGAAATCACTTTAAGTCTTATTGATAATACTGATATGCCTACTTTTAGAAATCTGAATATCATAGACATTATCACTGAAACTTGCCCTCCTGTGACCCTCCCTGCCCAAATAATAAAAATATTTCATTTTTTTCACCTAAATTTTTCTAGTCCACAGCCTCTTTCATTCCTTAGCAAGTTCGTCTGGGTCAAATAAAAAGTGAATCCCGACGTAGGTCTCTTTAGGCTTCGCTGGAGAGGTTATCGTGGGGGAGGGGAAGTGACTATTGAACCAGGGAGAGGAGGGCCCTTGCAGGAGGGAGAAAGCTCAGACCATGTGATATGCAATCATCTCTAAGTCAGCCCGGGGTAAATGAGGCTGTACAGAACTAGATATGGGGAGGCGTGATCAATGAGATGGACAGGAGGAGGTGGCCTGATCCCACAGTAAATCAGGACATGTTTTACCCCGAAGTGGGCTTATGTTTGAGTGCCGTTGTTAACGAAAGTCTGTGTGCTGGATCAGGCCGAAGGCGGGGCAGTGTTCAGGGCCCTCTGGGAAGGAGAAAACCTTAACCAAAGTGTAGATAACAGATTTTGTTCTGATTCATCAGTAGAGAACAAACAGTTCAGCTAATAATTTATGAGGCAACAAATTGGGAATTTGGAGAGCCTGTGTCTGATGTCATAGTTAACTTGGGGGAACACTTAATTCTTACAGTAGTCATGCGATGAATGGTGGTTCTTACAGTAAAGTGTTTCTCAGAACACAAAAAAGGTGGGAGGTAGAATTTCTTAGCCACTGGTTTCCAGGATCACAGGGCTAAGATAAACCATAACAATTTATGTGTGTGTGTGTGTGTGTGTACTCTTAATTATTCCTCATTGAGTGAAAGTAATAAGATTTTTTCCCCAGTTGTTGATAAAGAAGCTGAATGTCAAAAGGATTAAATGATGCTTGACATCACAATGCAAACATTCAAATTAGATCTTTGTTTCTGAACGTGGGGTGGGTTTCACACTGCTGTCACTTGATGGAAGATCAGGGAGAGGGCCAAAGGGCCATGTTACAGATCTGCAGATTGGAATTACAGAGGTCAGAAAGCACCTTCCTAGAACAAGGTAATTTGAACTCTGTCTATAGCTCACTACACAATCTTCAGTCACCCCCAAAGTAGGCTGCTACCCAGTTCCCCACTCTCTCCAAAGCACAGCAGCTTTGCTTGAACGGAAAAATAGATCTTCTTACTAAAATGTTGTCAAAAGAAAGGGATCCAAATGCTTAAATTTTTTTTAAACAAGTATTAACCTAAAGCTTCACTCTGACCCAGAACATGTCCTGGACTGACTTGAGGATTCTGCTGGCCGGATGCCTAGATACTGGCGATTTAATGGACCTTATGGTGCTTGAATAACGAACGTACTGATCTCAGCCTAGTTTTCTAGGTCTACTTTAGTTTTCTCCGAAACTTACACTTTTCACCTGCCTATTTTTCTCTCGCCTCTTTAAGATGATTATCATATACATGAATCTCCATCATTCTGTTCTGTTTGTAGCCAATTATGTTATATAGCTCTCTCCCACCTGGGTCAGAAGGGTCTAGAGTATTATGTCACAAGGAACAAATGTCACATTTTGATTACAGATGTGAACAAGTGTATCATAGAAAAGCACAGCTTAATTGCTAAAATTTGCATTGCTTGCAAGTACTTTGCTATAAATTAGTTCTACCTCTGTGACCGCTATTCTGATTGTTATTCTTAACTTACAAGATAAAGTTAATTCTAGCTATACAATCTTGTTTATGAAATTATTTTCTGCTTATTTTTAGAAATTAATTTTAAGTACTTGAACAGATAGGAAAGTAGCACTTTATACATGGATTTTAACATATCTGCTTTTTAGGAAGAAAAAGGCAGCTGTTCTACACTCCTTTTTTAAAATAAAATAAACAAACAGGTCCCAAATAGATTCTGAAAATAATCACCAATGGAAGGATTGATTGGTTTACATCTAACATGGCTTTTAGGGGAAAGCAAAGTGTTCTCGAGATTTAGAAGCTCTCTCTAAAAATCTTCTTTGTTTTGTTTTAAAAGGAAGTTTAATTACAAAGAAAAGCTTCAGTCTTCCCTGGGGGACTAGTATTTCTATAACGAGAATAGTCTTTTCATGTTGTAATTCTTTTATAGATAAAGAATGCTTGCGTTTGAAGCCCACTGGAACTGACTGAAATGCACATATCCCCAGTGGGTTTTCAGAGTATCTGTTTAGGAAGGAAGATTGATACAGTCCTGAGAGCCGGCATCTGGTACAATTGGATATTTATAGATTAGGCTACACAGAGGTCTTTTTAAAATGCCTTCTAGAGATTGCCTTATGCATATTTTGTTTACAGGAATATCATGAATCTCAGATATGATTTTCATGTCATGTTTAACTAACCTCTCTGTTAATAATCAGATCAGATTTGGCAGAATGTTTCATTTTTATATGATGTTAGTCCACCCTGCTTCCCTCAACCATCACCTGCTGCCACCTTACACAGGAGGCTGGGGGACTCCACTGATTCTCACCTGTAGTAACTATACTGCTGGTCACTCACAAATATTGGGTTGGCCATAAAGTTCCTTCATTTTTTTCTATAAGATGACTCTAGTAGCGCTTAGTTGTCCTTAACATCACTCAAAACAATTCTGTTAGATTATATTGTGACAGCTGTCATATCAGCGTGTGTTTAAAAAAACATCAAAATTGGTGAGTTTTTGTGTAGTCATTTTAATATTGAAGATGGAAGAAATAAGCAACATTTTTGGCATATTATGCTTTATCATTTCAAGAAAAGTAAAAATGCAACTGAAACACAAAGAAAAGATTTGTGCAGTGATGCGGATCCCGGCCCTCAGCAGGATCCATGTGTTGTGGCGGCAACAGACAAAGACACAGGGACTACCGAGTCCTGTGGAGAAAAAGGGATGGCAAGGCCACACTCTCAAGAGGAGAGCACCCTGATCCTTGCCTTGGCAGGCTTTTATTGCTTTTCTGGGCGCATTACATTGAGGATGATCCGCATTTACTATGCACAGGTTAGCTTTAGGCAGTTACAGAAAACAAAGGAGAGGGTGTTGCCAATTACATAAAAGAGGAAGGATATTTGCAAATGTAAAGGGAAAAGTGGTTAAGCTGGTTACACTTGTCCTTGGAAGGTTCAGCATAGATTTTAGGAAGTTACTTTAAAGATATGCAGTAAACGTTTGCTGCCTCAATTCAGGGTGAGGGAGTTTTAGCAAAAATCAGTTCTCAAAGTGGCCTAGCTACAATGTGGGCCTGATTCCCCACGGGAGAACCTATCCGTGGGTGTGGGTCCTGTGTGCCAGCCCTTGTTTCCCACTGGTCTTTCTGAATGGGGGCTGGGCCCACACCACGCAGAACGGTTTCCTACAGTGCAGTGTATGGAGAAGGTGCTATGATGGATCGAATGTGTCAAAAGTGGTTTGCAACGTTTCATGCTGGAGGTTTCTCACTGGATGATGCTCCACAGTCAGGTAGACCAGTTGAAGTTGATAATGATAAAATTGAGACATTAATTGAGAAAAATCAACATTGTACCATGTGGGAGATAGCTAACATACTCAAAATATCCAAATCAACAAAGTTATTGGTGACAATGAAAAATGTATCTTTTATTTTATGGAAAAAACCGTATGAACTTTTTGGCCAACCGTATGCATTTTTTCCAGTGGTGTCCCACCACCATCAGTGTCTGAACCAATTGCAGATCTTGGATCCAACCTCCTCAAGACATTAAAACTTTCCTGGCCATTTGAAGATATGCCTCTGTTCAAAACAATTACTCTAAGGGGCCAGAGAATTCACCACAAGCTCGTGCCCAATGTATAGATGGCACTTCTCCAAATACAGACTTGTAAGCTCCCTTGAGTTCTTGGGAATGACTTAATTTCTAACATTAGAAATGATTTGTGGAGTTCAATGTACAGAACACAAAAACACGAAAGAATGAATGAAATGTTGTAAGTCATTCCTAGAGTTTCGGTATAATGCCTTCATTTCATTAGCTAGTTTGCTTCATACAGCCATCTTCTAGGAGGCAAGCTCAGGGCAACTGAGAGTAAAGAACAGCTTTTATTTACTGTGGCCTTTCTTGCCTCCATGTGGGTCCAGAAACCAGAGGCAGCTCCTCCCACTTCTGATAATCATTCGGCATAATTTCTGCTTCAGATGATGGATACACTTATTTTTTTTTTAAAGTTCTTCCATTCCCCAGGGTATGATATTTTCCACTTTTGGTTGAAATGTTTGAAGGCTGACAAAATTGGCACACCAAAGTGTTGGTGGATACCTAGTTTGGTTTATTTCTTTTGTTTCCTCCACCTGTTTTCATGAGTAAGTGTTTATCTGCACAGCTCTAGTTATACATTTTGGTTGTGATTGGTTTAAATCTCAAAATGCCCATCCACTCGTACCCCTTCTTTATGTTGCTAATGATGGGGATACACTCTCTCCAGCCATTCCAGGACTCACGTGAACTCATCCTCTCCCCAGAATCTGCGAAGATGAACAGAAAATGCTTTATAGGTGAATGAACTATTAGGGAGAAAACTGTTACTGTGCTGTGGCTGTTAAAAAAGGTGGCCATATAATATAAAATATTGCCATTTCCCCCAAATACATGTGGTTAATGTGAGATTAGTCTAGAGATGCTGTCATTCTCCTCATCCACACTGTTGTGTAAATACATAAGTTGGTTAAAAAAGGAATTTTAACTTGTGATGGTCCCTCTAAAGAGCACTTTAAGACTGTCAGTGAAGTCAGATAATATATTTGGAGGGTGACGCAAGCTGAACCCAGCCAATGCCACACTCAAACTTAGAGCATCAGCTCACGGCAGAGGTGGCTGATGTCAAAGATGCAACATTTCCTGGGAGGCCACGGGTAAGTGCAAATTCTGAGACTCAGAGTGTGAGCTGAGCTGGTAATTGGGTTGTGGAGAAGAAAGAAGTATGCAAAATCAGAAACAAATTTTGGACCAAGATTGCCTTGGTTCAAAAAGGAATGGGCTGATATAGGGTGAATTGAGTCTGAAACCAGGAGTCTCCTGAACTCCAAGTGCAGGTAACGTCAGTAGACCTTCAGGTTAATTACACTTGTATCAGACTTTAACTTTGAGCAACTGTTGTTAGAAAGACATCATTAAAACACGGGGCTGAAAATGCCCAACTTAACACTTTTCGAGTATGCCTCCTGCCTTCGGATACAGTCTAGATTCTTGACATATCCTTTATCACACCCTTTAGAACTCATGTAGTTCCTATCTTTCTGGCTGAATTTCTGGCATTTTTTCCATCCCTTTTTTTTATCTGTACAAGAGACCAAGAATTTCTACCTCTGATCCTGTGCGGATATTGTTACCTTTTCCTGGACCACTCTAGAACACCCCTAAAGCCCCCACATAGGAGTATATTTCTAGTGCTTGGCATAGAAGCAAGGAAACCAGAAATCACATTATTTCTTCATTTGTTTACCCTTGTGGGTTTTCCCCATTAGAATCTAACTCCATAAAAGCAAAAGGGTTTTGTTGTTCTTCACTATATATGTACTTCCTAGGACACTACCTGGCGCATAAGTAGGTGCTTTATAAGTATTTGTTGAATAAGTGAATGCATAGGTTAATGGATTAATTGGTCAATTGATAAATGAGAGAATCGATGGGTGGACAGATGTATGAATGTTGTATAATTAATAAATAGCTAGATAGATAGGTAGATAGATAGATAAATAGAGATAGATACAGATATCAATTGAAGCCTTACAATTGCAACTGATTCAAAGAGCATGCATTCATAAAATCAAATCTAATTCTCCTTGGTATGTGGTTGATGTTTCAGCCAGAATGTTTTCTGACTTTTTATATAAAAAATGTTCTATCGCTAGAGCTTTAAGAGGTACTAAATGTGTGGCAAATTAGAACTCTATTGGTTTAATTCCATCGCAAGGCAAGACAGCCATTCAGAAAGCAGTAAACTAGAGGAAGACATATATGCTAGTGTTTTTATTGAGCATCTATTTTATGCTAGGCATTTCTTAAGGGATTTAATGAATCTATCTCTTCCTTGTCATCGTGAAGCATGTTCTGTTCTTCCAGTTTTATGTCACATTTATGTATGTGTGTCCTGTATGGATCATTAGCATAGTAGTACTGGGACTGACTCCCAGAAAGTTCCTCTGACGTGAAAACACTTCAAGTTCTTCACTTGCAGATATTAGTCTGATTAAAGGAACAGCCAATTAACAACTACACTTGTTAATATTTTTTTTCTTTTCATCTTACCACATACCATGGATATTCTCAAATGTCCCTCTCTCCCTTTCTCTTCTTTTTATGTCTCCCTCACTCTCATTTCTGAATTTTATTCTCTTTGTCTAGAACTTTTGTTTCTTATGGTTTTGTCCTCCCTTCTTTCTTAAACACAAAGGCTCAAAAGAAACTGCTACAGGTAAGATTTTGCAAGATTAGAGAGAATGTTCAGCAGATTTGAAGAACGAAAAAGCTGTTTTTCTTTCCTTACAGAGAGAGGAAGAAACTTGTTTAGGTCAATGAGCCATGGCGTATGAGTGCAGTTCGGAGTGGATATGCATGTGTTGGCAGAATTGTTTTCCATGATATCTCTCAATGAGTTATGGATTTATTGATTTTCATAATGAGATCATTTTATCCCCATCTCATCAGCTTTCAGATGATAGTCGTGCGTTTCTGAGAGGAACGGACTGGGGTGTTCACGGTGGTTTTGTTGTTTTGTTGTTGTTATTGCTTGGGCAGATAATCTTTCTTTTTATCCAGCTCTTATGGGCTGAATTTAGTAGCCTCCAAAATATATGTTGAGGTCTTAATCCTCATTTCCTTAGAATGTGATCTTATTTTGGAATGGGGTCATGCAGAAGTAGCTAGTTTGGATGAGATTATACTGGAGTAGGATAGGGGCTTAATTCAATGACTGGTGACCTTGTCTCAGGAAGCAGGAAAGGATCCACCCTGAGAGGCACCAGAGCATAGCCCTGCCAACACCTTGCCTTTGGACTGCTAGCCTCCAGAATTATGGCACAATAAATGTTGTTTTAACACAGTCAGTTTTTGGTGCTTTGTTACAGCAGCCCTAGAAAACGAACACACCACATTTTAAGACCAATTACTTAGGGGCATTCATTATTGACAGTTCTAAGAGATTCTAAAATAAACTCTAAGATGAACACATTCAAGAGGACTCTAAATATTTCTCAAGAAAATCAAGGAACTTTTAGCTAATTTGAAGGTGCTATTGATGTTGGTTCCTCATCTGCTTCCTTCCTGCCTGTTTTGTATGCTCTTTGGAAACCATTTGCCAACTCCTATCCTGACCCCCCACCTCCACTGGTTAGTTGTGAGCCTCAGAAGGGCAGTGCTACAGTAGAAGGGGGAGGCCAGAGGAGAAAATATATCAGCCAAGTGTTTTTGAGATGGGCCTTAATCTCTGGAAACCTTCACCTTCTTTGTCCCAGGTCACATCTAAGAAGTGAAAAGTCTTTGCTCTCGTGCGAGTTCAGTCCTCTTTCTTATCTCCAGGGGCTCTGTGATTAAATAGAAGATATCTAAAATTATTTTAGGCTGTCACCTACCTAAAGGGAAAAGATAGTATTGTTGTCTTCTGAGGAAGTACATTAAAAATTGAGATCTTAATCATGTACTTAGTTTTTCTCTGTTGATCTAATCTTTGCATTAGAAGTTGAAAGTTAGGCACCTTGTACTTTGAAAATGAATCATCGGCATTCTCATTTGTATTTCAGGATCTAGTGCTATGATTTGTACTCTGCTTCTACCCACATTGTCTTTCTTAGTATTTCCTAATAGCTATTAATAGAGTCATTGCTTAATAAAAGGAGATTAATTCAATTTATGCAAATTGAGCAATCCCCTTAAAAAATAACAAGATACATTTTATTTCATTGTGATCATAAAATTAAAACATGGTCTTGGTAGAAAATTAGGATAAAATAAATAATGAAGGAAACAAACTACCCATACTCATTCTACCTATTTGTCTTTTAATTTTCACCTATTTTTTTCCATTAAGGTTTAATAGTTGTGCCTAAACTGGAGTTTTTATTTTCTGCCTTACTTTTTTTTTCACTTGTCATTTTCAGAATTTTTTTCTCCTATTACATGAAATACTCTTTGTAAGCATCACCTTTAATGACTACATAGTATACCTTTATTAGAATATATCATAATTTATGAAAATTTTGCCCATTTTTGCAACTTTCTTTCAATATAAAACGATACAATTTTAAAAAAAAATTAGAAGTTACTCATTCTAAATATATTCAGCTATAAATTAAGATATCTGATGAATGAACACCTATGTTCAAACTATGTCCATTTGTTAGTAATATTCGGTATAAGCCCTATCATTGTTCCTTCTTTCTTTAAGCTTCAGATTCCCCAGATAACTAGCCTGGAGATATGATGATGATACACTCATTTTGCCTTCTTCATGCTAAACTCTATGGAGGGTGCCAAGGTAATTCAGTAATAACACCTACATTCAAACACAACAAAATATGCAAGGTAATAACTACAACTTAAAGGTCAACAAACTGACAGTGACCAGAGGGGAGGAGGGAGGGTGATAATTGGGGAAGGTAGGGGAACAGAGAAATCAAGGAACATGTATAGAAGACCCATGGGCATGGAAAATGGGGTGAGGATTGATGGTGAGAGTGGGTGGGGTGGGCAAGGCAGAGGAGAGCAACAGGGAAAAATATGGAAGGACTGTAATTGAACAACAACAATAAAAAAGAAGAAAACATTATCCTACAAAATTCACATATACAAATATTATTGTAGATTAAATATTTCAGGTAGAAGCATTAGGGAACTGAATAGGGAAATGGAGGAATCTGAGTTGGAATTCAAAATTAATTTGCTAAAGTTCTTTTCAATTTGAATGGGCTGGGTAGCGAAAGGACTGTGGGAAGAAAAGGTCAGAACTATTATTTTGGATGGAGAATAGCAAGTACAGCGTATCTCCTTTAATGAACTTCAGATTGTTGAATAACTTTCTGATTTCTGTAAGGTATTCTTTTTTTTTTAATTTTTTAAAATTTTTATTCAGTTACAATTGTCTGCATTTTCTCCCCATCCCTCCACCCCACCCCAGCCAATCCCACCTTCCTCCCCCACCTCTACCCTCCCCCTTGATTTTGTCCTTTATAGTAGCTCCTGTAAGGTATTCTTAATGCTCATGGCATATTGACCCTTGAGCTTCTAAGCCACTTGACAACACATTGGTCCATTTCTGCTTCTATAAATCGATGGTAGGCTTAACAGGAGTCACTTACTTTTCTTCCTAAAACTACTGATACCAGTGGTTCTTGTTATTGTAAATATATAATAACTTATAAGTGTGTTGGCCTAACTAAAAAAAATATAAGTGAAAAAAGAAAGATGCTTATTTTTTCTGTGCATGCTAAATTAATGCATTGAAAAGGCACAATATAGATGCGTTATTTAAAAATTACAACAGAATTAGTGGTTGGAAAAGAGTCAAATATAAACATTTGGAGGAATATTTTAAAATATAAAAGGATTGTGCATTCAAAATGCTTCAGAAGTATGTCTAAGAACTTACTCCACTGTAGGAAAATTAAAACTGGAAAAAGTATGTGATTTATGCAGTTGGTGAATCCATACTAAAAACTAAAAATCACCCATGACCCATGCTTTGCATGAAATGATTGGCAAATGAATACATATTTATACATTTGATGTTGAATCAAAATGTTTAAAATTTGTGTATAATTGTAATTAAACTAATTTTTAATTAATTTCCCAATCAAGAAGGAAAAGTAAATACATACAGAGTAAAGGAAATGATTGGATCATGTAAGGGTTTGAATTCCAAACTCAGAAGTTTGAACTTTGTTTGGGGAATATTTGGAAGGAATTGACTGATATGAGGAAGAGCACTGGCCTGATCAGCAGTGCCATCCTACATGTTGAACAATCTGACAGTCTTGCTTAAGATGAATTGGAATAGTCACACTAGTGTTGGGGAGCGTAGGAGAGAGTGATAAAGCGGGACAAGCAACTTTGTAATGGCCTGAATTTTTGGTAGTGAGAATGAGAACAAGAATTAATATTTTTCAGGTGGGACACAGGACTTGACAATTGCTTAAATCTCATGTCAATGAGATGATACCAAGGTTTTCATCTGGAATAACCGAATGGATGACAGTGACATTAAGAACACTAGAAAACAAAAAAGTTGGAAGGACAATGTTGAAACACTGGAAGTTGAGTTTTATTTTGGATCTGTTCAGTGGAGAGTTTGAGTTGCATGCTCCGTTCCCATTCCCAATCAAAGGCATCTTATCTCCTGTGGACAGCAGACAACTAGAGACAAAATCCATAGTTTGGCAATTGAGACTCATTTACAAAGAGGAGATCATTGAAGACTTAGAATGAAAGATACAGTCAAAATGGTTTGAGCCAAGTGATCTCAACCTCACAGAACTTAAGGTTAAGTTGGAACAGTTAGTTAAATATTACACAGAGAGGAAAAGGTCTGTGATTGAAGACAACTAAGATGTTGTTGGTGACCTTTGATCTTCGGTTTACTATAATGAATGGTGGGAGTCTTCAAGAAGCTAAGGAGAGAGTCTGGTGGAGGGTCATGAAATGTAGTCAGTGAATGGGAATTTGCCTTAAAAATTAAAAGTAAAATAGAAGTAATGCTTTGAGAAAGGGAAAGTTTTAAGAGTAGGAAAGGTCTCAAAAATATTATATTGAGAATAAAACTGCAATTGAAGAACTCATCTGTATTTTCACTCAAGAAATATATTATTCAATTACAACAAAACACATTTATGCATTAACTAACATTGAAGTAGACTTGTTTAATGTCATATTATTAAGGTAGTCCATTGGAACAGTATCTTTTAAAATATTGTAGACAGATTGAGCTAGGCTTATCAATAAATATCTATATATGTATGTTCAGGATGGAATATAATATGAGAAGAAAAATAGAAGGTGGAAGAACATTACCAGCTTTGGGGAAGCAATGTTGTCTAGAGCAATGCAACGTTTTTCAAAGTGTTGACTATGTGCCATGCAGTTGTTACTCAGGACAGAATTAAATTTAATTTTAAATAACAAATAACAGTGGGACACAAAATTGCAAAGAAAGTCCATTTTGCATTCTGTTTCATTTCATCCGATCCTTTCAAGGAGAAAGTTCCAGTTTGGTGTTAATAAGCCTTCAGCTCAATAACCTCTTCTTATACTAAAAGAGAATGGGTTGGTGCCACAGAGCATTTAAGAGTCAATGACATTCAGCAGGAAAAATTTAATAATTTGCTTTAATTAAGTCAATTTTATAGTTCTTTTTTATGTACAGAAAATTATATAAATTTCCCAAATATTATAAGATAACATCACATTGAAAATATGTTTAAATGAAATGAGTGAGGTAATTCAATAACTATTTAGTGGGTGATAGTACTGGTGATAGGGATATAGCCTCACAGTAGCAAACATGCTACCCAAAGCCAGGTGCTTGGGAAACATTGGCTTAGAAAAACATTTAAATCTGAGAATTAGAAAACATTTGATCTGCCAACAGTTAATTTGTCAATTTTTGAGAAAGTTATAATTATTTAGAGCTTTAGTTTTTATTTGTCGAATAGAAGTACTCATTAGATCCGTGAGAAGGTCCCATGAACTAAGCCAAGAACTCACTGCACAGTTCTCAGCATTAGGTCTCTGAAATGCATCACGCGTTTGTCAGCTTTCCCACTTGTCATGAAAGCTGTGATGTGTCCAAGAAAAACACATTCTAGGAGAGAATCTCATCTATTGACTTAACTATTTATTGAGTTCTTTGTGGCCTGCATTTTTCTGTCTTTTGAGAAATATACAGACCTGTTCTCTCATAGTTTATAATCTCATGTAAACAAAAATAAACAGCTAATTTAATTCTGGTATTAAAACCTATCGATGGAAGTTTTATTCAGATTCATCATATTACTAAGCCTAATTAATTTGTTTTGGCTGCTAGACAAGTTTAGTACTACCAAATGGAAAGAGATTTTTATACTGAATATAAAACACACTTTAAAAATTCTCCACTTCCAAGACGATGTAATTATTTAATTCATCTATGATAACAACCCCACATCCCAAGAGATTTCAAATTCAGGAACAGAATACTCTTGATTGTTATCCCCTAACTCATCATGCTGGACTCCCCCAAATTAAGCCAAAGTAAATGTAGACTTCCCCTTTTAGCCATTGTAATGATCGGTGACATAAATAATGCAATTTTCCCATTAGAGGACCTAAGTAGAACATATTTTTGATATGAGAATTAGGGAGTAAAGGTAACAGATTTTGGGCAGGCCAGCAGTGGAATCTTAGCCTGACTTGGTAGTAAGTAGGAGACAGGATATTGGGTAGTATCATGGGGCTCCGTGATCTGGTCTCACTTATATAATTGGTGCCTATGCCAAGATGCCTAGAATGGCTCTCTCACCCCATGTTTTTCTTCTCAAACTACTTTACCTGACAGTAGAAGCCTTCCAGAAGGCAACCATCGTATGCTAGCACTTACCAAACCTCTTCTGGTTTCATGTTTGCTGATGTTTCATGGACTGAAGTTAGTTACATGCCCACCCAAGGCGGGAATCAGTGTGGGAAGGGCTACAAAAGGGCTTAGGTACTAGGAAGTACAGTTCTTTTGGAACCATTACGACTACACTCTACTATAGACAACTTTCTGTACACATTGACTTTTTTGACCCACATGGAAAATACATTGAACATGATTCAAGACTCCACAGTCCCGGCTAACCATGGCATCAACTTCAGTGTTAAGAGGTTGTATTTGCTTCAGGCCCAGATGTGGAATGTATCTCTGGTGCAACCGCTTTTGATGCAGAAACCTGTGAAAAGGGTTTACTAGGTATCACCTTAAATCTTACTGAGGTCTCACAAAGAGTTTTACTAACTCATTCTTTATCCTGAAGCCATTTCCTAGTCTGAGGTTTTTTGGGGGGATGGTGGTGGGACTAAAGAGAGTTGAAACCTTTTTATTATTATTACTATCAAGAAAGTCATGGTTATTTTATGTTTTCTACATTCTGATTTCAAGTAAAAGAATTTTTTTCATTTTTTAATTTCACTTGTTGTTTCTGTATCTTATCATATACAGCTCACAAAAGGCAAATGGCACTTTCAATATTCTGCTTCAAAATCTCCATATGCAAATTCATTTGGCATATTTTCCTTTATTTGAGTTACTGCGAGTGACAGGTTTGTGGAGAGTTTTATAATCACCCTTTTTTCAGTTTCCAATAGTAGCTTCTTTAGTTCACTTAACATTTCAACCGAAAAGTCTCCGTGCTGCCTGTAGTGGGTTGAATTATATGCTCATACAACATCATGCTAGCCACATCCTACTGGTCGAAGTAACTCATGAGGCCATGCCAGGTAGGTAAACAGATTTCACCTTGATAAGAGGAGTTACAAAATAATATGGCTGGATTTTCTAACCTACCACATTTTTATTATATGGTTGTTATAATAATGAGATGAATATGTTTGAAAAGCACTTGCTTCTTTTTAAAAAGCATAAAATTCTAGTTTCTTGATTCCTTTTATGTAGTAATAATGCTTAGGGTTGTTTTAGACCAAAAAAAAAATTGTTGTTGCCAAAAGGTAAAGTTGAAAGATTACATTACTACTGAGTTTACTGATTGTCTCTTGGTGTTAATAAATGAAAAATATTTTTAGACACCATGACTTTTTTTGGAAATATGCTTCATATGGTTAAATCTTAAATATTTTTATTCCAAGATTGAACATGGGCTTTTATCAATAATTTTATAGAAGTTATCCTCAGAAAATTTATCTGGTCTCTCTGGCTGTCACGTCAGACTCTAAGGGTCAGAATCTGGAGACAAGACCTCAGCTGTCCCGGGCAGGTCTTTGTTCGTTTTGATTGCCATGGAGCAATCGTGGGCTGTGGTTTGGGGCGATTTGTTTTCCCTGTGTCCTTGAGACAGTGCTTTCCTTTCCCTGTGCCCCTGTGTTCCGCATCCCGAATTTTTGAAAAATGTCATGCTGAGTAAAAAGGGTAATAAATGGAGCATTTTAAAATAAGTTTTTAACACAGAAATTACATTTTGATTCATAAACAGTCACTGCGAAATAGAACACCGAGCATTGATGTTAATGACTAAATGTCTGTTTCTATATAGAATATTACATTTTAAAAAACATTTTAAAAGAAGCAGAGTAGACTTGCAGCGTAGAAGAACTTGCTGTAGATATTTTCACTTCTGGGCAGGTGTCTCTAGCTTTCGTTATGCTCGTGGTGAATTAGTAAATGCTGCAGAATGGAGGAAAGATAGTTCCCTAGCCCACTGGTGCTGTGGCATGGTGCATGTATAACAGAATTGTTGGGTTTATAGAACTTTGTTCATGTGTTGTACTGAAAAGTAGTCAGGATAGGTGAGAAGTTTGCGTTAGGAGGTAGGAGATAGAGTTCTAAGCATGATGTTCTACTTACTAGACATATGAGTATCATAGGCCGGTATCTCTAATGCCTCAGTTGCTTCATCTCTAAATTTTTGCTAACCACAGCCAGAATGATCCGTGCACTTCTAAGCACAGCATTTTAAAGTGTTAGAGGAAAGTGAAAGTGATCCCAGGGTGGTAAGGTCTCTGGGGAAACCTAGAAAACATTTTACACAGGGGAAATTTGAGGACACTCAGGGAAGATGAAAAAGAGTAAGTTTGGTCTCTTTTCTTCTGACGACAAAGCTAGAACCAGTGGTAGAATTAAAAAAAAACATATTATAGCTAAGTGTAAGAAAACATTTATAAATCTAGAGTTGCTTGAGAGCAAGAAAAGGTGACTCACTGGGTGAAGAGTTTACTGTCCAAAGGCACTGAAAGAGAAGCTGTGCGACCTTTGCCAACATTTACATTGTTGTGTTGGAGTTTTGATTGGAAGTCCTACAGGCCTTCTGACTACTCAGTGTGTCTACAGCTATTGTATGTAACATGGCTATAAAATATTTAGTATGCCCAAACCATCGTTTTCTGAAAACCATGGTATCCTGATTTTAAAAGATATTGCTCCGTTAAAAATACATTTTCCCTTTAAAAGACAATTGGGAAACCCCACCTTGTATAACTCATCTCAGAGGATGAAAATGCATATTGGTAGATTAAAAATTATTCTTCTAACAAGAAAGATACCAGCTAAATATGCTTGGCCTGATTTTAACTTACCAGTTCATGAACTTATTTGCTTGTTTGTTTGTTTATTTAATTATTATTGTATCTATCACCAACTTGTGAAACTAATGATTGGTACAAGAAACCAACTTTCTAAATAAATGATCCAGATTCTTTTTTTTAATATATAAAATATATCTCACAATTGCTCATTCTCAAACATAAGACAGGTTGCAGGATTCATTTCAATTAATCTAGCTTCCTGGGATTACGGCAGAGTTGAGAAAAAAACAGGTGCTGAGATTATCAATCCTCCTCAGCGTCATTCCAGGTGTTAGTAATGGCCGCAAAGAAACTTGAGAGTAGACTTGCTTCTCAACAGAACCAATAGACCTTACCTAGCTGGGTAGCACATCAGTATTTTCCACCCTATGATATATTAAGGGTACCATGTAACTATATGCATGTATATACAGTTAAACTGCTATATATACTTATATATACCATTGTGTGTGTACACACACATATATACATGTATGTATATACACATATTCACACACATATGTACATATATACACACATGCTGTTCCCCTAACTTTTCGGTGGATTTTTCTAGGTGAGAATATTTCCTCCTGTTGCTGACCCCTCCTTTGCTATTTGGTCCTCAGGCAGACTCTTGTAGTTGGCTACTGAGAGCCAGAAATCACTGACCTACTTGGACTTGATTTCTGCCTTCCTTATCTGGGTTGACAGTATTTGCTCTATGACTCTGCTAACATCTTCTTTTCTTAATGTTTCCTCCTCTATTATCCCCTGTAGCGTGTGGCTAATTCCCTCATGGCAATGCGTTCTAACCCCGTTCTGTGATCCTATCCTGACAGGGTCAGATAAAGTGGTCACATTAACGAAGACCCTCATTACAAACACACATCTAGTTACTCAATTGTGTTGGCTTACAAAGAATCATTCAAAATAAGTGTTCTAGAGGGAAAAGTACACAAATGTATATGTGTTAAGAATTTGTCAGAGTGGCTGAGTACAGAAGTAGCCATTTTCAGAACTGAGAATGATGTAGAGTATGTACTGCTTTTCACGCTCGCCCCTTTGCAATGTGAGTTTCACAGTATACACGAGTCATAGTTTTCTGAAACTATAAGTACAATAAGATCAAGGGCTGACTTTCAAATAACCATTGGAATCTGTAAAATCTTGGTTCCTGCAACAAACAGATGGCACTCTAAAAAAGGTAACTGAAGGATGTTTTTCCAAGGGGACCTATATGAAGATTTCTGGATTAAGAGCCCCCAAGAGGAGATGGTAAAAGTCCTCCGGGCTAGCAAAAGTAGGGAGCTGCTACTATCCTTAGACCTGAAAGAGCAAAGACAGTAACCCTCTGAGAGCTGTAGCTTCAGGTGAGGCCAGGTAGCCCTGTAGGAGCTATCGTCTTTATAAAGTAATAGAACCACTGCCAAACAGTGGCCCAGCAGGGAGGAGCATGAGGAGCGAATACTTGGCTCTCTCTCCTTCTAACTTTCCTTTTTGTGCCAGTGCCTCCACTGTCCAATGTCAACCAGAATCTAGGAGGCAGTGGGGCCCAGATAAGATCATACATAAAGATCTGCCATCTGAGTAGATGTGAGTAAGATCAGTAGGGGATGAATCTGAAAAGGCAGTCAAAACACATCCAGCACAACTCCCAGTACTTCACACCATGCTGGAACTCAGTAGATATTTGTTGAATGGATGGATGGGTGGATGGATGTCTGGAATGGCTGAAAGAATACATTGATGACAGAATGAAAATATAACTGGAATTTACTTGTCATTTCTTATGAACATTTGTCATTTTTTGGCAGTTCAGTTTCTGGACCCTTTTGTATGATGAATGTAGGGCTCCTTTTTCTATTATGAAAGCATAAAAGGCCAGATATTTGCTAAAAATTATCTATCATAAGGCAACTCAGTCCACCTCATGATTTTGACTAAGCCTTTAAATGAGGAGGGAAACCACCATTGACTCTAGCACTGGCAGCAGTATCCAAGGTGGACGTAGTGGCAGCCATACAGCACCAGCTCCCAGTATCCCAAGGCAGCACTGGCCCTGCATTGTTGAACCAATCTCCTTTTGGTCTCTGCTAATTTTCTAGACTTTCTTCCAGTCTCCTATTGATTCTGTCTGTATCTTCATAGTCTTCCAATAGATTCCCTTTCTGCCTGAGGCAAACAGCACTTGTTCCATTGTTTGTATAGAAACACAAAAAGAAAGACTTTTGTGTTTGTTCAAAGAGCCCAGAGATGGCCTGTCAAAATGTATCTTCTTAAAACTCTGAAAAAGGATGCTGCTACTACCTTTTTGAAAAGTTTCTATATAATCTTACATTGGTAGATTTCTAGTAGCTAAAACTTAGAATGCAGCATTACAAAATGACACCAATATCTCCAGGTCACTGACACAAAACTCGTTTATTTCAGTAATTGGTGCCTGTTAAGCATAGTTGTGTTTAATCTGAGCGAGGTGAGATCAGCTTTTCAAGGGAGATTTAATATGACAGGCCTCACCAGAAACCCAGGGCTCACAGTCCTGTAAGTTATGAAGACTGCCTCTGGTTGTACCTTTCTCCTCTAATTTGCATGTGCCCAACCCCCAAACCTTGAATTTGTAAACTCGAAATACCGACCTAGTCTCTTGAGGCCTTAGGGAGAGCTATTGGTGGCAACAACTTTGGGGAATTCCAGTTTTGTCATCTAAGTGGTTAAGGCAAACTTACCTAATGGGATTACCTTCATTTTAGAGAAATCACCCCCATGTCTAGCTCAAGTGCAGCAAACTCCCCTTTCTGTCTTCTTGTAGAAATAATTTAATTTCTTTAAGTATCTCCTCTGCTCACTAGCTATGTGACCTTAGGGTAGTTATTCACTCTCTTTGCAACTCATTTTTTCTATCTGCAAAAGATGGCTATAGTAGCTATCTTATACATTGGAAAGTAGGATTAAAATGACTTAATGTACGCAGTATACTTAGAATCCTGCCTGACCATAATGAATGTTCTATAAATGTTGACTCACATATATATGAATATGATCAGCAAATAACAACAAAACATACAATGAAATAATAGAGAATACAAAGAGCCATGGACACTAATAAATGGTTAGAGTATAATAAACTACACACTTTCCTTGAGTTAACCACCTTTTGTGTTGATTAAACAATTCGTAATGACCATTATAAGTGAATAAACAGGCCAAAAGAGATAAACAGAGAACAAATACTTAGGAAAAGTACAACTATTCTTTGTATAAAGATGAGACTCCTATTTATTTGTCGGAAGGCTTCATAAATAGGACACTGTATGATGTAATGAGTAATGTCCTTGGCAATACCCTTACAATGAGTGATGAGATCCACAGGGCTGTTTATTTTTTAACACCCCTCAAACTAGGGCAATGGCATCACAATGAAGTCTGCTTCAGTAAAAAGGTGGTATCCTGCTTCATACCAAGTAGCAGAAGTTCTGGGAGTGGAAGAGAGAAGGGAAGAAGCGGAGGTGGGAGATTGATTTCCCTTCTCAGAAGAGACAGAAGCTACTCCATGACTGGCGTAAGGACCACTAGACTGGGAAAGGTGGAACGAAGTTTATGAACTGGGACATGAATGAATGGGTCATCATGACAGAAAACGGAAGGGTCATAGGAGTACATTAAATATGGCTGGTGGAGAAAGGAATGGGCATTGACCAAAATCTACATAAGGAACAGATTCAGTCCTCAGCTCTTGGCTTTTGTAAGAAAGGGCAAAGCACACATTTTGCACCGCTGTCTTTGACTTTGTTTCCCACCTCCCTGCTTTTAACTTCGGACTACAGAGGCCTTTGAATGCTCAGAGTTCAACCAGCAGCATTTTGGTTGCCTGACAAGTTTTGGGGGCTAAGGAAGTTATCAAAACAAATTGCCTTCATAATACCACAGGGAAACCAAGCTCTGCATCCCTCTCAGTGCGACGAATGTGCACAATCAGCTAGAAAAACAGCTTTGTGTTTCAGCAGCCCTGTGGATTAGGCAGATATATTGGTCCAGTGAATTTCCAAGGACAGGCCTTTGAAATTTCTCTGCAGTTCTTTGGTTTTTGCATATAAGTCAGTTTCATTTTCCTGGGGCAATGCTTTTATGAGGTACACATCTACATTTAGTAAAGGAATGAGAATTTTAGTGGTGGTAATTTCTAAAATTATTGCCAAAATAGTTTCTTCCTTATCTTAGGTCAGTCCCCTTTAGCATTTAAATGTTGACCTTTAGCATATGAGAGTTTAGCTGTTATCAATATCTTTCACTATTAAATGGGTTTTATGATTCATAGAGTATTTAAATCTCCATTTTTATTTTAAATCCTAGCATGCTGATAATGAAAGTAAAGTAAGTTAATGTGAATTTTACTTTTATTATTCTTAATAAATACAGATATTTCTTCCACTTTTGAAAATTTCTATTGGGCCATTTTGTTCATATTTTTAAATAATAATGATCATTAGGGAAGGGAGAAAAAGAGTTGGTATGTGTTGTGCCCTGATTTAAAATGTCACAGCAAGACACCCTACAATTTAGGAGTGTTTGTGACTTTATGCCTTACTCGGTATTTTTATTAGGAAATATAATATAATCATGTTAAAGGAAACCAAAATGACATAAGATGCTTAATCCTACCATCCTTAAAAAACGATGTACTTTTATGCATACTTGCATGCATAATTTGCATAATTTCAATCATGGTGTACGGACTGATATTTACATTCCATTTTCACTTAATATTATATCATAAAATATGCATGATTTTACTTAATCATTATTATTGCCATTCTAAAGCCGGCCTAGTATTTTGTTGTGTGATACCTAATATTGTGTTGTGTTGTTATGCATTTACATCAATAAACTGCTCTAAAACTTAAGTGGCTTACAATAAAACCATTTCTTTAGTTCTTAATACTGAGGTCAGCGATTTGAGCTGAGACTAGCTGGGCAGTACTTCTGGCCTCAACTGGGCTCTCTTGAGCATCAGTAGTAAATTGCAGGTCAAGCTAGATGACCTTGCTTTGGGGAGTTGGCTTGTTTTCAGCTGGAGTAATGGGGATGCCTGGACCACAAGCTTTTCATCTTCTAGCAGGCTAAATGTGGGTTTATTCACATGGTGGCTGTCAGGGTTCCAAAAGGACTAAGAACTTGGATTGGAACTCTTCAAACTCAGTTTCTTGGTTTTCTATTGACTAAAGCAAAACCTGTAGGCAACCCAGACTCCCGTGATGAGATAGTACAATTTCATTTCTTGATGTCAGAGCTGCAAAGTCACATTGCAGTAGGGATGACTACTGTAATGAAGAGATAGAAACGTGTGGGCATTTTGCAGTATTAACTGTTTCTATTGTAAACAGCTTAATTAATATTGTCACATCTTAGAACATTGCTGAGCAAGTCTTAGATCCTTATGGTAAAAAGGGAAGGGTGAGAAGAGTTAGAGAGGAGATAGGCTCATCTTTGGGATGGGAGGATCCTTAAAGGGGAACAGGCTACTCTTCTGGCTTAGAGAATGAACCTGGAATGCAGGCAAACAACATCAGGAACATCTACAAGAAAAGGAGACAAGACTCAGGTTAAAAAATCGTGATTCAGGAACATGGCTCACCTTACTGGGAAGAAGACTGACAAAGCCAGGAGCAGGACATGGGCTGAAAGGCCCTGGTTATCAGGCTAGTAATTCAGACTAGAACTTACATTGAAACCTCCAGCAAAATGTGAAAGATGCAGAAAGCTTCTCCTTTGTGAATTGCTGAGTGGCTTTTAGAAATGGTTTCTGACCGTGGCATAGTTTAGACAAAACCATTATCCCTCCGAATCATGCAGTAATGACGGAACACATGCCGCTTAATGTAAATGTGCAGCCCTGTGCTGGGCAGACGAGATTAGGCTGTCTTCTTCCCCAACAGCAGCAGCAGGAGAAAAATAAATAAGTACCGTCATCCTATTCATATTTATTAGGGGGCTTTGCAATGGGCCTGATGCCCTGGTGCATTTGACATTTTTGCTTGTGTTCTTGGCTCATGAACTGAGGACAAATTTAAATTAATCTATTCATAACCTACAAAAAGACTGATTTTTATAAGGTGACATCACCCCAGCATCTCCTTTTCCCCTATGTTCCACCAAACACACATATTCATTAATTCTGAAATCGTTAGCGTGATTAGATAGTGTTTCCAAATTTTAAAATATAATATGACCGAGCCTATGGGCTAATAAAGCCTTCAGAAAATTCACTTGTTTGCCTTTTAATTTTGTGTTTGTGTACTATATCCCAACATCTGCTCATTCACATATGCACATTAAAAATATATGCACTCACACATACTCACATCTGTGTCTTTCTTTCTGTTCACGTTAGTGGAAATGAGAGTGCAATGACAACTCATAACAATCCCAAATAAGCTGAATGTACCCTGGCTCCCTTTTTATTTGGATTTAGAAAAATCAGTGCCCGTGCATTAATTCCCAGGCATGACTATTGCAAAAAACAGACTTTTACAATAGATGCATGTGATAATATGCAAAAGTCAGGAACGAAAGACAATATATGAGTAAAACTATAAAATCAGAATAGGTTTCCTGTCATTCCAGAGAGAAACAGTGTATTTCTTTCCAAAAGTTCAGAGACAAGAAAAGTATTTGGTCTATGCCCATCACTTTGATCCAAAGCTATTACTCTAACACCCTTGATTTAATTATGGAATACAGCAACAGACTGACAGGGAAAGAGATTAAAAGTCAGCAACCTTCCTGTAAACAATTCCAGGCTTCCCTGCCCACCTGAGAGATAGCATCTGAGGTGAGAGAAGAACACATTCTGCTAGTTCATCCAGCTCTCAGCCTTCTTGTGCGGGTCTGTCAAGGAGATGCCAATTTCTGCCACAGTGCTGTTCTCCGGGAGATACTGAGATTAGAAACTGGTCAGCAAGGCTCCACTTGTTTCTGTCACTGAGAAATCAATCTCAGGATGTGAAGAACTTACCTCATCAGATGCAGAGGTGACATCTTGATACATTAGCTTGCCAAAGAGTTGCCAGGACCATGATGGCTCTTGGCTGTTGGCATCCTGGATTCATTTACTTCCCCAATAGTTAATGTGACAATTTAACCTTGTCTGATGAACTTCAACTCTCTATATATGCAAAGTTCATTGGGCATAAAAGGAGATAATAAGCATAGTGTATCTAGTACTTTCAACTTCCTCTCTTGCTCATCATCTCTCAACTTGCTTGTTACCAAGTCTCTCCTACTAGAGAAATCTTCTGCTATGAGAAATTTTGTATCCGATGCCTGATGGGATAACACTGAATGTGGGCACGCTTCTAGGATTTGTTGTGGGCAGAGAAATTTTCTATAAAATTGATCATGGCACAAAGATCGTACAAGGATACTGATGAGCTGTATTCGTACTGAATCAGATATGCACAATCCAAACAAGGAAAGGCTGCTATAGCTGTGCTTCTAAGTTAAAGTCATGTTAAAGTCACTACAAGTTCCTTAGTGCCAAGCACATTGGAGCAACCTCTCTGTAACTTAACGTTTCCAAAATTTAAGGAGAAGAAATGGGGGCACTGGACTTTCATCCCTCTGTCCCCGTTTTAAATTCCCAGACACACGCATGTATTTATATTCCCTTTTTTCTTCTTTGCTAAGTATGAACAAGACAATCAGATTCTGATAGGATAGAGCGACACCTAAAGAAAGTGGCAGTGCAGAGAGAGTGTTGACAGAAAGCATCATTGACGAGTCCCTCCCAGGGTCAGGCACACGGTTGTGTGCGTCCACCTTTTATATTTCCCTCGGCTCTCACCACAACCATATCAGGCAGTGGAAGATTAGTTTTGTTACTTAACCAGCCACAAGGAGGCAGAGTAGAGGCATCGTGAAGAGTGTATATGGGCTCTGGAAACAGTCTGTCTGCTCAAATCATGAAGCCAACTCTTACCAGCTCTGCAGCTGTGGTCCAATAATTTAAATTATCAGCTCCTTGATTCTGTCATTTCTAGGATGTAATAATAATACTGTCTTCCTCCTAGATTGGTAATGAGGTTTAAAGGAGTTAAAACAGATTTGGTAGTATAATGTCTAGTGCAGTTGTTCTCAACATCCTACCAGGGGCATCAAACTCACTTTCACCAGGGGCCACATCAGCCTTCAAAGGGCCAAATGTAATTTGAGGACTGTATAAATGGAACTACTCCTTAACAAGGGGCAAGGAGCTCAGCACTGCCGCAGGTGGAAACAAGGGGCCGGGCTGGCTAAAACAAGGTGGAGGGCCGGATTTGGCCTGCGGGCCTTGTGTTTGCCACCTCTGTGACCTAACCCATCAGCAACTGTGTCTCTGAGAACTTTTTTATAAAGGTGCTTTCTCGAGTCCTAACACCCTCATACTAATCAGAAAACCTGGGGTTGAGTCTCATTAATGCGTTTTAACAAGCTTTCTGGGTTATTCTGAAGCTCGCTAACATTTTAGAACTGCTGGGACAGAAAACAGTAAGTACTCAAAATGCTCAGGGAAAAAGCACCCCCTTCTTTAAAAACATAAACAACAACAACATCAGCAACAACAGCAACAGCAAAATAATTCTGACTTTGTATATTCAGTAGTGAACCCTTCCCAATATTTGGATTCATATCAAGTGACTTAAGAGTCAAGAAGAGATGAGATACTGACATACAGCACTTTGACGAGATATTTTATGCAATGAGTTAATAAAACACGGAAAAGTAATAATGAAACATTTTGAGCATAGCATTGTGCACAGAGAAAGCTGTGGATACCATGTGTGAATAACTTAATGTCCTTAGTTCTCAAAAAATTAGCTATTATTACTATTATTAAGCATGCCTTTGGTGCTCTATAAAGAATCAGTTAATCCTCCCAGTAACCACACACAGAAAGCACTATTTATTACTGTCTTCATTTTATTGATAGGGAAGCTGGAGATCAGAGGGACTGCAAAACAAGTCCTACCTCCATCAGGTGTTACAAGTTGGATCCAGGGTTCCAACTGGAGGCTCTAACTCCAGAGCTAACCAGTTAAATAAAGGTGGGTGCATAGGTATTGGTATATCTGAATTACCTTGGAGCAATAAAGAAAACAGGTGTGTTAAGAAGAAACCTTGGAAAGATAAACTGAAAGGCTCTGGGAGAGATTTTCCCCAAGGAGAAGAGGGCATTGCCTTTTGTCTTTGATACGCCCTGTTGTGGGGGAGGAAGAATTAGAGGCCATACTCTCAAGGACCAATCTTGAAGAAATAAGCAATGTTGGAGGAGAAAATAAAGCACATCCCCAAAGGTGGAGAAAGGATTCTCTTCTGTCATTATTCTTAAAGAGATGGAGGGAAGCGCTACCCTGGGCAGGGCTAAGGAGAGGAGCTCCCGTGAAGACAAGTGGGCTGTGGGAAGGCGTGACAAGCTGTTGGACCCCTTTAGCAAATCTCCCTCCCTGGCCTCAGGTTTCTTAGCTATAAAATGTGCATGTTAAACTTGATGATTAATAGGGTCTTTTCTTGTTCCATTATATACTTTATTATACACTTTTAAAATATACATTTTTAGGGAACCTTTTAGGGTAAAGGCACAATATAAAATAGGAGGCGTTTTGAGCTAGCAGAGCAGACTTGCTAATATTTGGGCTTTGTCACTTGATTAAGTCACAGCTCAATGCCCTTGAGGGCCTTGAAGTTGTGACTGGGAGTCCAGAGCAATGTGGATTTGCTTCTAGTTTAATTGTTTCTGTTTCCCAATAAAGCCCCTGTTATTTTTCTACACCAGATATATGTAAACCATCTCTATTATGACAGTGTCTTCCAATTCATAATTGTTTAAATTGCTTGATTTGTGAATATGTGGACTTGCCTGAAAGGAGCACAGTGAGAGCATGCAGCTATTTTTCAGTAGTTGAAATCCATTAGTACATATATTTCACTCTGAATCCCAATCTCATCATTTTCTAACATAATTTTCTCCAATTACATAGCAGAAAAGGACAAGGTAACGACATGGCTAAAAATATCTTTTTGTGGGAATTGGAAAGGGATGAAGGAGGAAGCAGAAGGCACTAAGAAATACCACAGGAAAATTAAAAAACTTTAATTCATACTAACAAGAACAACAACATTATCCAAAAAAAGAGGAAATATTATGCAAAAAAGATTGTGTTGCCAAGAAAGCGCTTTGAGGCCCAGCTCCTCTATGTAATGCACGCCCGTGTTTTCTGTTCTACTGTTTTCTGTTTTCCAGTGTGTTCTAATGTGTATAGAACATGCATATTGAGGGTTCTGATTTCACCCCAACCTTGACAGTATATTTTATCTGATTTTCGACTATAGCCATCTTAGTAGGCATTAAAGTTGCATTTCACTGTAGTTTAAATTTGCGTTCTCTAATAATATAATGATGTCGAGACTATTTTCATGTGTTTCACAGCCATTTGTATATCTTTGGTGAAGTAGTTACTCAAATCCATTGTCCAATTTTTAATTGGGTAATTTGACTTCTTATCAAGTTGCGAGATTTGTTTACATATTCTGCATATAAGCCTCTCGTTGGATGTGTGATTTGCGTACATTGTCTCCCAATCTATGGCCTGACTTTTTACTATCTTTTTGTTATCTTTTGAAGTGCAAAAGTTTCTAATTTGGATGGCTTTCAAGTTTTCAAAGTTTTCTTATATTGCTTGTGCTCTTGATTTCAGATCTAAGAAATCTCAGCCTAACCCAGCGATGCAAGGATCGGTTCCTATGTTTTCTTCTAGTGTTCTTTGCATGTTAGCACTTACGTTTAGCTCTACGATCCATTTTAAATTAATATTTATGTGTAATTTGAAGTAAGGATCTAAATTCATCTTTTGAATGTGGCATCCAATTGTACCAACACCATTTGTGGTAATAACTATTTTTTCCCTGTTAAAATGCCTTAGCAAATCCTCAAAAATCAATTGACCATAAATGTCAAGATTTATTTCTGAATGCTTAATTCCTTGCCTTGAATTATGTCTGTCTTTATGCAATATCACACTGTCTTGATTACCATAGCTTTGTATTAAATTTTGAAAGTGGAAAAGTTAAGTCCTCTAACTTTGCTCTTTTTTTAAGAGATTGTTTTGGCTATTCTTTTATTCTGTCTTAAGGAACATTGCTTTATCCCTTAGGCAACGGAAAGCCATTATTTATAGGCTTATCATTTCTAGCAGACTGCAAGCTTCTTTAGGGAGGGATGTTTGTCTTACTCAATCCTACATCATAGCAGCTGGCATTTTGTACGGCCTCAGAAAATGTTTGTGGAAGCCTTAATATTTATATTGTGCATAATGACATTAAGATACCCAGTTAAATTATTTCATGTAGGTTGATGAAATTTGATAGGCTGTAATAGAAACAGCACTGGATTGAAAGATGGAGAACCCTGATTCCAGGCCCTGGTCTATGAGAGACTATTATTTGACCTTGAGAAACTGAGGAGCTGCTCTGAGACAATTTCTACATCTGTGAAGATGAAGTCACTGCTAATATTTTCCCAAGATGTAAGATATGTTTACCAATATTAGGAAAAATGATATTTTACAGATTAATTGCTATTCCCCAGATAGTATATTAAACAGATAAAAGAATTATAAGACATGGACCATGCCCAAGGAACTTGTGATTCAGATCATACTATAGGATACATACATCATACACACACACACACACACTCAATGATTTATTTTTCAACTTTCATAAACATCATTATTATCGAGTATTATACCTTCTTTTCTTTTATGCCTTACCTTTGATATGGTTTCCTTTCAAACTGACATTCAATTGAACAGAATTCTGCAGAATTCCAGTTATATTTGGGAAGTCATCAGCACCTTTATTGTAACATACTTTGAGTTTTCTTTTGACTCAAGCTTCAGGCAGCAAGCTTAGGGATTTAGAAACATTAGCCTTCTTTGTTCCTGGGCCTTCACTTATGTGGCTGGACAATGATCTCATATGCTGTACTGGAGATTTGGGAAATGAGCACAGGTTTGTTTAAATCCAGTGAGTTTATTTCCTCTGCCCTTTGGTCAGATGCATTACATACAATCTAAAAATGTTACAGGAAGAGAGAAATGAGATGACTAACCCAAATATAGTAGCTTATTCCCGAGATCATTTACTATTACAGCAACCCCCCAAAAAACCCCCAAACCCAAAAACCCAGTTTCAAAAATCCAATTTAATTTTTCTTCTTTCAAAACAGTTATTATTCTCCTGTGTACATTCAGCCACAAAGCAAGAGTACCGAGAGTGTAATTGACTAGAAATACAGGTTACAGCAATGAGTCAATTTGTATCACCTATGAAAGGGAACACGCAATGAGCAAAATAAACATTTCATACTCGGACTTCGTTAGATTCACCCTCAATGAGAGTAATGAGTGTTTCTTCTTTCTGTAAAGGAGAGAGTAGAGAATGTATCAACGTTACCTTTTCAATGAAGAGAAATTTGGTATGTTTAATTCAACTTATAGTTTTTACCCTATGGATTTTATACCAATATCAGGTCTTTTATTAAATTTAGTTTGTTCAGCCACTAGGGCACAAGCAAAGATTCCCAATCAGTTTCATTGGAGACTCACAGAAGGTTAATTGATGTAAATGTTTAGTACTGGAATGTTTAGTCCCAGAATCTATAGTCCCAGTGTTTTAGGGATGGATTTCAATATGTTTTGTACAAGTTAATACTTTTCCAGAATGCAATCCACCTGAGCTATGCTGTCTATTATTTTGTAGCTTAAGAAATCTTTTGCCTATAAAAAGAGGCATCAGAGAGTTCCATGATATAACTTTCAAAAGGAAAGAGTCTGAAGGGTTATGGGATATCTGGCCAATAGAAGAACTGAGAAACAATCAGGGATGTTACATGCGGAATGACCACAGTAATTTTCTCTAGAACCGTTAAAGACATTGTCATCATCACATGCTTGTCCCTCCTGAGTAGAAACTGGGGTTGTTTTTAGGGAAGGCCGGGGAGCCGAGAAGTAGCCCCATGTGGTATACACCTCCTGAACCAAGGCTCAGTCCATTCAGGTTCATTTGTACTTCTAGAGCCTGTTGTGCTTTCAGGAATGTTGGGCAAACGAGAACAGCTGTGGTAGCTTATCACAGGAAGGACTACAGTTTGGCAGCTACATATTTTATTTTATTTTTTAAAAGATTTCATTTATTTATTTTTAGTGAGGGGGAAGGGAGGGAGAAACGGAGGGAGAGAAACATCAATGTGTGGTTGCCTCTCACACACCCACCAGGCATGTGCCTTAGACTGGGAATCAAACCGGTGACCCTTTGGTTCACAGATGGGCCCTCAATCCACTGAGCTACACCAACCAGGGATGGCAGCTACATTTTGAGAGGTCCCTCAGACTTCACACAGTAAAACACTGTTCATACCACAGTGGTGTCCAAAGGTCTGCCCTTAGGCACCGGGTGCATGGTACTATGATGGTGACATTTTTGTCTAATTCATCTGGAGGTTCCTTAGTTTGCATCCTGGGCCCATTGGATTGGCACAACCAAGCAGTCAAAGCTTCCCACAGTCTGTGGGAAGAACAGAGGTTAATCAACATATTAGAACTCAAACACAGGCCTGCTACAGTTTCCTAGCCCAGTTTTCCTTCCTGTGTAGGATGTTCTGTCTTTCCCAGTGGTGTTGAGCCTCCTTCAACGTATCTTGATATGTTGAGTGGGATGAGAATAAAGCACAACACTACTCCTGGATCACCTGAGTGAGCATAGGTGTCCCTCCACACTGTCTGGCCTGTGGGAGGCTTCTGAGAGGATCTGTCCAGTGTTTGGCCACATAACCTGTCCTGTTCTTTACGGAAAAAGATCATATGCCTCAAAGGTTAGCAACTTGGAACTTGCCTTGGCTCTAAAACACTTACCCTTTATATTCATCCTCTTTTCATAACTTTGAAGACTCCGTAAGGTGTAAGAATAAAACTATCCTGGAAATGGTACTCAGGTTCCATCACCTGAATTCTTCTTGCTGTAGCACGGTTATCCTCAAACACGCTAACTCGAATGCATAGTTCCTCTAAATAAAATCTTTTAATGTCTTCCTTTTGCCATTAAAAATCCCCATGTGGATGCTACAGCATCTCTCTAAAACCCCTCCCTGGTTAACCTCCCTCTTCCCCATTACATTCATACTCTATGTTCCAGGCAAGCAAAGTGGTCAGACATTGTCTCCAGGCCTCTCTTATTTCTTTCCCCCAACCCTTTGTTCTGTCTTCTCTTTCTCCTTCCCTGCAAACTTTTTATCCCCCTTAAAAAAATGTTCTTTATAAACACAACAGAACACGGGCAAAATTGCTGATGAAACAAATGATCTTGGAAAAAATCATATAGTCTTAAAGATTATCCCTAGAATGCTCCCCATTCTTGTCTCATCCATTGCTGCTGATTAAAATCTGACAGATGACTTGTCTCCTGGCTTTTCTGATGCAATTGATGGCTCTGAAGTGGCCTTTGTATCTGCTTCTGGATTACTTCATGCTTATTTGTTGCATGAGTACTTTTTTTCCTTTGAAAGGAAAGGATTTTCTCAAGATTTAATGGTGTTTGAATCATATTATCATTCTTGATGTAAATGGCCTGGGGTAATAATGTGAAGAACCATAAAATGGGAAGGAATATTAATCATCTAATTAAAAAAATAATAATTCTGTGCTTTGCATATTTATTGAAGTTAGTGTGCCCCTAGATATGTCATATGGTCAATTAGAGTTAGAGTTGATTGGAGTGACCACTAGAATGTTAATTACGTGAGGTCAATAACATTTCTTTTTTTTACTCTTTTCGTCCCTAATAGTTAATGAAGTGTGCTATGTTTAGTAGGTTTTTGATAAAAACTGAAACATTTATAGCAGGTACATACATTTATAGACATTTGAGTTTTATAGTTGATTTATGGTAAATACGAGAAGGTGCTTCTAAAATAGAAGGATGAGAGTAAGATCTGATGACTTGCATTTAAAACAAATGATTTTGTATTTTTCCCCTGAAAGTGGTGGTAAACCAATAAAATTGTGGAGCATAAGTACAACATAATCACGTGTAGATTTAAAAAGATCTTACTGAGTGTTTTCCAGTGAATTGGCCATTCCAATGCCAGAATGGATGCAGCGAGACCCCATTAATAGATTTCTCTAGGGGAAAAATGAGGAAAATGGATAGAGAATTATTTTTTGACAGTGTAGTTGTGTAAATGCTGTTCAAAGGATCCAGGGATTTTAGGGGAGGCTAAAGAGAAATTATCTAAAAGCAGCACAACAGAGCAAGTATGACACATTTCTACCTTCAAGTATTTGTGGTGGAGGAGCGAGAGAGAGAGAAAAGAAAAATCAGGTTCTAAGACATTAAGGATTCAAGGCCATTAACCATCAAATAGTTGCTATGCTGCCACCATAAATGTGATGGCATCTGATTTGGCTATCAAGTTGCTGCTTCCAGTTGGGCTCCTTCCCAAATAGGGTTATTACCTTTTGGAGTTACATTCAGGCATCACTGATGAGAAAAAAGAAATCAGCATAGGTATTAGAGCTGCCTCTGGCTATCTGTGTGAGTTTTGGATAAATCTTCTAATTAACTTCTGTTTCCTATAAAAGAATGATGGGAAAATTATTAAAAAACATAGATGTTCAGAGTTTGATTGAGATGAAGTAGTTTGGCAAATACGATGACATATGTGAAAGGCATTTAGATAAATAATAAATAGTAATCACTGTTATCGACAGGTAACATAATACCACCACTTATAATTCTTTATTCAGACCCATGCTACATTCTAGAAACAGATGCAGTACTTCCCATACATTAGCACATTTGATGTGTATCAGAAATTTCAGAGAACTCTGGTCACACTGTTACCTACCTTTCTCAATTCTAGAATTAAAAAGATATGTTTGAAGTTATTTTTATGCCAATAAAAAGTGTATTTCATTATTGTAAGCACATGCCACAGGGCATCTCAATAAGCATCATTCTGATGGTGTGCTCTGATCCACTGCTTTACTAATTATGGGTCTGGCTGTCTGCATGTTTAGTAATTTTATAGTTAGACTAAACAGCAGGATATTGGACTATCTGAGTAATGCATGAACACAATACCGGACATTACACTTGGTTATGAACCTGAGGGAGTAATTCAACACTGGCAGAACGAATGGATTAGGGCATTGTTCTCTTCCATCTTCCAACTATTATCCCCCAATGAGTCTCAGAATGCATGGCTCTTGAGAAGACCCAAGACTGTGCTCTGTGAATCCAGCCTGGCCACACCATAACCTTTTCAAGCTATTGCCTCTGATGAGATGTAGCTCATTGACTTTATAACTCTTTGTTGAGTGTTTATGACAATCAGTAGTGTCGTGTTCAGCCCTGTCAATATATAACATTGATTTTGAGTGTCCTTGGCACAGAGCACTGAGTAGGCCCTGGGGGAAATTCATAGAAAATAAATAATAGATCTTCGAGTGGAAAGCTTACTTTTGCGGGGACTGCTTCCTCTGGGACTCATTCTTCTTGAATGCCTCATGTTACTAGGATAACAGAGAACACTGATTGAGCTCAGAAATATAAGCATAATTAAAATACATATAGGTACATACACACGTATACATAAAAGCAATGCATGTTTATTGCAATGAAATTATAAAGAGAGAAGCCATAATAAACAGCAAAAAAATAAAAACACCTAATTCCTTCCCTAACTCCAGAAATGAACACTGTGAGATGCATATACCTTGATTTATAATTCTTCGAGATGGTGTTCATTTCTCATTCTCTGTCCTTTCTCTCTCTCTCTCTCTTGCTCTCTCTCTTTCAGTTCTCTCTCTCCCCTTCTCCTTCTCTCTCATATCATGCATACTCTTTATACTTCACATGTTTATATTTCTTCCTATATAACTAATTATGTATAGTCTTATTAGACTAAATTCTCACTTAATGATATACTGCAAACATCTTCCTAAGCCAATTAGCCTACACTTTCAGTGTTATTTTTAATAGCTAAGTATTTTTCTTTTAAAAATAGGTATAAGAAAAACTATTGTTAGATATTTAGCCCATCCATAAAAACTTCTTTAGAATATAACATTCTATTCTCCTTATTAAATTTTTCCCAACTAGATTATTAATTACAAATATATTCATCTACTAGCACAAGTATTTACATTTCCAGGAATCACATTTAAATGCACCTTTATTGTATTGTTATTATTCATATTTCTAAAAACTAGAAATATATAATCTCTTTTAATATTGCTAGTGACTTTGACAAAACATCTGTTGTTGTTCTAACATAATTTACAGTCAGTTCAGATGGCGGGTGGATAATTGGTAGTTTATAAGAAATAGCTAAAAGTCTATGATCCAAAAGTTGTTAAGTTTTAGGTCAGGTACACAACTAGGGATATGAGACACTGTATTAAGGAAAGAAACTTTGAATCACATGACTCTTAGCCAGGCTTTTATGCACCATTATTTCTTAATCATTATATATTTAGCGATCTGAACTGCACTTACGTTTGAAGAAAAGATTGCATGAGCAGTGGTCCTCTGAGAACTATACTATGTTACCTGGGATTAATGGTGAGTCCCTTGGTTAATGTCCTGAATTTCCCAACCACGCTGAGAGTTGTTTGCTCTTACTCATCCAGTCATTAACCGGGATAATGACGGATTTTGTGACAGCATCATGCTGCCATGATGATAATTGGCAACTTTAAGAGCTATCCTCCTTCCTTTATTTATGTTGATTCTTTACTTTAGGCTACTGATCAAGTGGGCATTTGGAAGAATTACTTGTTTTTAGCTCTATAATTATCAAATGCCATTTATTAGGATATGAACATGCAAGCCCACGTATTTAAATTCTTGTATATAGAAAGTGAACAAAAATCTATGTAAAAATCTATACGGACTAGATCTAGGATGTAATTATTCCTTGTCTATGTAGATTCCAAGGGTGTTTTCTGAGAATATTGAATCCTTACAGACATGTGGGATTTTATGTCCAGCATATGGATACTTGTACAAGAGATGGTTGTATAACTGCTTTCAAAGATGTGTGTTTATGAGACTGCTTTTGTAGGGAGCCAGATTGTGACACATAACTTGGGAATAACATGAATCCTTTAAATAGTTTCCTATGTTTTTGTTATTCAAAATCCAAAAGAGATAAAAATGAAGTTGGTTTTTTATCTAGACTCTTCTGTTAATCGAGCGCTCAAACAAATGTTCATTAGTATTGGAGATGATCTCCGTGCGGTGAATAGTCTATCGGAACTGAACTTTAGTCACACTTCATTCTTTTTTATCTCAGTTTTCTCTCTTCCCTGTTTCAATGTTACTTGTTTAGATTTGGGGGAGGGGATAAGGAGTACATTACCAGTGTCCTCTTCAAAATCACAGTCTAATTTATTTTCTACTCAAATCATTAACTTGGTGATAGAGAGCGATTCTTGAGCAAATTTTAAATCTGAAGATGATCCTACTGCCCCAACATCCTGCAAACTATTTTCACTCTCCTGAGGAAGGTACCTGGCGACTCTGTATGAGAAAACTGGTTTGAGTAATAGTTGCTGACAGTGACTATGGAGTAGACCAATGACAAGTACCAGCCTTTACTGATGGTGTAAAATATGCCAACGCCCCTCGTTAGGCACATTGCATTAAATCCCCTTTCATTGTTATCAACCCTCTGCCCCAGGGGATAGGCATTAATGCCTTCTTTTTAGGTAAAGAAATCAAAATCATAATTACCGAGGGATTTGCTTTAGACTCACACCTGGTTCAACTTGTTGCTTTGATATTTTCCTGCTGGATGAGCTTGGTCCAATTACTTCTCTGGGCTTCAATTTCTTTGTTGCCAAAAGGACGGTAGCATATATATCTCACAGGGCTTCTGTAGAGATAAAAACGATGTTTCCAAAGTACACATAATCACTAATTGGTTGTTATTTATTACCCCAAATCACACAAGTAGTTAGTGTTCAGGACGGCAAATGTAAACTCATTAATTCCTTATGAGGAACACTTAAAGAGCGCACTACGGGCACCCAGGAACAGGGAAGATGTACGCAGGCACAGTGACTTAAATTCATGGAGATTTTTAGTAATTGATAAAGCAAATGCAATTTTAATTAGATTGTGGGAGTAATGATGATAAATTTGGTTATGTAAATGACTGTTCCTTTGTATATTCTTTTTATATGGTCAAGGTTTTTTGGGTTTTTTTTTTAGATGATGAAACAACGTCTTTCAATGTCTTTGTTTCGCTAGTATACCTAACACAGTGCTAGGATATTAAGTGTGTATTAAATAATTATGATCGAGGGCTTTCAAATGTACTTCTCTGAACTACAGAAAGCCTGTTGTGGAGAAGGGTTAACATAACAATCTGAGACAGCTTTTCTTAGAAAAGCTACATGTGAAGTTTACTCTTCACTGTACCTAAACTTGAATTTGGGGAGAATGCCTGCCAGTCTCAGACTTGTGGAGGAGCTGCCTCACTGTGCCTAAACTGTACATTGTGGTTTATGAATGCCTGCTCTCTTTCTGAGAGTCTGGAATTTCGGTGTGTGCCAGGGAGAGGGCGCCTATGTTATCAGCCCACAGTTACAACCCTGGGCACTGAGGCTCTGAGGAGCCTCTGTGGTAGACAACGTTTCACATGTGCTGTCAGAATTAATTGCTAGAGAAACTAAACACACCCTGTGTGCATTCACGGAGAGAGGACTCTCGGAAGCTAGTCCCTCACTCCCTCTGGACTTGGTTTTAGGGACACCTCTTCCCCACCCTGCATGTCCTGGTTCAGGAATCACCAAGTTTTGTAAAGTTGACCATTCACAGCAGCTGTGGCCTGTACTTTGGCATTCATGGCAAACCTCCAGGGCATGGAAAAAGATAGGATTGGAGTGAGGTGGGTACAGTGGAGTGGGATGTGTGATTAAAAAAGCCAAAGAACAAAAGTTATGAGGTGGAGAGCATAAATGAAGATAGAAGAAAGGAAAAGGTCATTAGTGCCTTGAAATGATTAAATAATTCTCTCTTCTCCCTCCAACTTGTTTCAGAAGCAATTAAATAATAAAGCAAAGGCAGAATGTGGAAGCCAGATTACTATCTTTATTACTTATATAAAGTCTGTGTTTTATTTTACAAAGGCATAATTATAGAGGTCCCATTGGGTTTTCTGTTAGAATTAGACAAATTTACTTATTCTTTAAGATTATTTCTGGCTTCCATCACCACCTTCAGTTACTCTTATCGAGCTGCTTTCCCATACTAGCAAACGGAAGTAATGGAGAAGCATTCTTTCTTAACATTGGAGATTATGGCAAATAGAATAACCTGTAATCATTTCAAATGCCCTCCAATTACTAAGCATGATACAAGAAAGGTAGAGTCCAATAGTGTAAAAGCTCAGTATTAGGAATTTGCAACTGGTAAAATCCCCTCTGTGAGAACAGACATATTCTTAAAATCAGTTGTTTCACAAGAAGCCCAAGAGACTTCTAGTGGAAGTCAGACATTTGAAGTCAGTGTGCAGAAAAATATGTTAGTAAATTACAATACTACAGACAGAGGCAAGGTTTGGGTATAGTTAGAGTATATGGATATTTTGGAACTATCCTGAATAGTTTGAAGTTACGCTGTTCACTTGCAACAATACCAGTGTACTGTCAGCCTTATTAATGAGAGAGTAGACTGAGCTGTAGTTCTCGAGATCCCAAATAACAGTGACTTAAAATGAGAATCTATTTTTGATCTCATCTAATAGTCTGGACCAAGGAGAGTTGGGTCCAGGATATCAGGAACCCAGGTTCTTTCCAACTTGCTTTTCCACCATGACTGGGGTATTGCCATCTATACATAGTTAAAACATGGCTTATCATTTCACCCACATTTTTTGCCAGCAGGAAAGAAGTAAAATCCCCTCAGTTTAAGAACATTGCCTGTAAGTCACAGATTTTATTTTTCTCACATCATAATGTGATCTCAGATGCATCTCTAACTGCAAGAGGGTCTGGGATAAATCTTCCTTCTTCTTCTTCTTCTTCTTCTTCTTATTATTATTATTATTATTATTATTATTATTATTATTATTTAATTTTCTGGGAAGCCATGTACCTTACGTGGAGTCATTTCTATAGAAGGAGAGAATTATTCTGGGAGAGCAACCAGTGTTTATTTACACGTTCCATAACTTCAGCTATCTATACATCTGCAATTACCTTTCAAACTCTGTACAATTCAAACACATTTACCCACTGCCCTCATAAAAAAATCTCCCACTCTCCATTATGCTAAGTGAAATAAGCCAGGTGGTGAGGGACAAATACCATATGATCTCACCTTTAACTGGAACATAATCAATAGAAGAAAAAAGCAAACAAAATATAACCAGAGACATTGAAGTTAAGAACAATCTAACAATAGCCAGGGGGGAGTGGGGTGGGGACAGTGGGAAGAGGGGATTACAGGAACTACTGTAAAGGACACATGGACAAAATCAAGGGGGAGGGTGGAGGAGGGGGAGGGAGGTGGGTTCAGCTGGGGTGGGGTGGAGGGATGGGGAGAAAAGGCATACAACTGTAATTGAATAACAATAAAAATTTAAAAAATATTAAAAAGAGAAAAATGTTTAGAAAAAACAAACAAACAAACAAAAATCCCTCACTCTCATCTAGGATTTCCAATTTTATACAGCCCTCTTCATTGTAATTCTGGATGTGATTTAGATTTTGCCGCTTCAATTTGGAAGGCAGGAGTGAAATAGAGTCCCCACTGTCCATTCAGTAGCTCTGTGGGTATAGAGTACTCATTCTGTGGGTGAAGGCTGCAGTAGGTACAAAATAGCTCTGGAGTCTACATCAGTAGCTGCACTTCAGTGAGTTGTGGCAGCTTCCCTGGCTGTGGCTGTTTTATGATTATGGAATCTTCCCAATACCAGCAGCTTCCAATGATGGCAGCAATTGTGGGATTCGGGAGGTAGCAGCTGTAGTAGGAACTTAGAAGTTTCAAAAGCAGTGTCCTGATTATTCAAGCTTCAGAAACTTCTTGGAGTCCAGATTCTGTATTCTGGCTTTAAGAGTAATTTATTAAACCATACACTAGTCTATTTCTTCCACTTTTCCAATGATTCTATAAGTCATTTAACACCCAGTAATAACTCATTTCTGCTTAAAGTAGCTCATGTGAAGTCTGTTCTTGGCAAGTGAAATCTTTTGACAAGTTAGTAGAGCCATCTAATAAATAAATCATTTCACTTATTTACTCATTGATGTAAAATGCACTCCAGCAGCTTCTAGTCTAGTAATTGATAGCTGACACTTACTGACTTATGACAGTTTTTGCCCATGTGCCCAGCATCAAACAGTTCTTCCAACATTATGATATTTTAAGTCACCAATCACTTCTATATTAAGAATGACTGTATCCTTCTGTAGAAGAGAAAACTGAGTTTTAGAGAATTTAAGCAGATCCCAAGCATATAAAACTTGGATGTAGTCCAGACAGCATTTTAAATCAGGTGATTTGGCTTAACAATTACAGAACTAGAAAGACATTTATTAAAATTATCATTAAGCATATACTGAATTAATTGGGAGCCTGACAAGGATGATGAAAAAGTACAAGGGATTAGGACAATGTCGAAACAGGTTGGAAGGTCGACTGAAAACACTGGGTATGTTGATAGGTGCCAGTGAAGTCTCTGTGCGGGAGCGCAGTAACTGAATCAGGCTCACAGTTTGTAAAACCACTCTGATTGCTCAGTAGAGAATGGTTTGACGTATGAGCGTGTTCATATATATGGAGACCAGATCATCAGATAGCACATGAGTAAAACTGGGATGGTCATGGTCCAGCTTTGGCAGTAGTGGTAAGAATGGAGATAAATGCAAAAATGTCACTGATATATTTGGGAGGGAGATTCATGAAACAGTGATGATTAACAATATTGGAAATAAGAGGAAAATTCTAGTGGAGGCTGACGTGCCTAGATTTCTGATTTAAGAAAGTAATCGGGTGATGATGCCATTTATTTCATATTCATGGATCCAGTTCAGAGATGCATACACTAGGTATAGGAATGGAAAAGTAGTGAAAAAGAAGTAGAATGGTACTGAGAACTTTGTCACTTTTGTGAGCTAACTTAGTGAGTTCTATAATCCTGATCCAAAAAAAAAAGACTGATCTCTCTCTCCCTAAAAACATACTAATCGTGTCTGGCCTTATTCCATTCATTACCCATGGTCAATTTGTAAGAGTAACCCGCTTTTTTCATTTTAATAATGCTTCGTGAAGTTGCTCTTTCTTAGGGATGGGATTCAGAATAGCACTTTTAACTACTTTGAACAGTTTTTTAACTTTTTTTTGGCTTAAAAATAGATCCTGAATCACAGATTAAAATCAACAGGCCTGTAAGAAAGCACAAGTAAATTTTTAACTCCTCTCTATTAGAACATATAACTATGCTCATTATTATTTAAACTATATGTGTTTAGATCAGTAACAAATCAATTAAAATACAACTGATGTTTTTATAATTTAAGTTGATAAAACATACTACATAAAATGTGGCCTGAAATTTTAAAAAATGAAAGGTCTGAAACCTCGTAGAGCAATGCTTTGCCATATTTTCTCACCAACAAGTCCCATGACTTAAAAATGTTTATCTATTTGTCAAACTGCTCTTTTAGGTATTAAGAGCTTAGTTTTCCTGTTTTATTATCAAATAACACATTAGTGTCCAACAGAGTGTTAATGAACATGATGACTTTTAATTAGCATACTTGGTAATATAATTTCAGCCAAAACAAATAATCCATGTTTTACTTAATGAATGCAGCCTTATTATGGATTTTTTGTTCCTTAAAATATTGAAAATCAGACATAAGGCCTTAGTGTACATATATGGTTCATTTTCACATACTGGAAAATAAAATTGAAATATTTTTTTACTCCTTTAATGGGGAATTTGGGGTTTGATATACAAAGATACAGAAACTCTTGATTTAGAGAAAAATGTGTCATTCAATTAATTTATTTTTTAATGTTTTATTGTTTATGCTGTTACAGTTGTCCTAATTTTCCCCCCTTCGCCACCATCAACCCATCCTTCCCCCCAATTCCATGTCCATGGGTCATTCATACATGTTCTTTGACTAATCTCCTCACCTTCTTTCAAACAGTATCCTCCTCCCTCCTCCCCTCTTACAGCTCTCAGTCTATTCCATGATTCTGTCTCTGGTTCTATTTTGCCCATTAGTTCATTTTGTTTATTAGATTTCTCTTATAAGTGAGAACATATGATTTGTCTTTCACTCACTGGCTTATTCCTTCTTTTTTTCTGCTCTGTAGTATTGTTGCGTGGTAAATGCACCACAGTTTTTAATCCACTCATCTACTGATGGACACATAAGGTATTTCTAAATCTTGGTGATTATAAATAGCACTACTGTGAACATAGGGTGCATAAATTCTTTGAAATTGTGTTTCAGGACTCTTAGGGCATATTCCTAGCTGTTGAATTGCTGGGTCAAACAGTAGTTCCAGTTTTAATTTTTTGAAAAATTTCCATACTGTTTCCACAGTACCTGAACCTGTTTACATTTCCACCAACAGTGCACTGGGGTTCCTTTTTCTCCACATTCTTGCCAGCCTTTGTTTTTATCATTTAATTTAAAAACAGAAACTCTTTCTTTGAATAGTTTATGAAAAAATGAGTAGAGAGTTTAAGTTTTGTTTGGTGTGTCTTAAAAATATCTTCTGGAAGCCTTTCTGGGTTGTTAGAGATGCCCAGTTGTGTGGAGCCTCTGTACCTCCAGCTCAGGTGCGGAAACCAAGGCAGAGACAGGGAAGTTCAGACATCCACAAGTAACAAACATGTCTTCTTTGGCACCAGCCATTGTTCATCCCATCCAAAATCTGAGCCCATGCTACCATGGGGGCAATGGTGCTCTCAGAAGATACCACGGAGAGCAGTTCAAGGGTTGGCTTTATTACACAGTGTTTTTGGATGATCAGGTCTTTAAAATATGGCTATAACCCCAAAATGAGCATAAGAAAATCATAAGACAGATCCAGATTGGGGAACATTCTATAGGACACTTGGAAAGGACTCCTCCAAACTGCCAAAACCCTAACCCAAGATAGCTGCTGGAATCCCAGATATATTATCATTGAAGACTGAAAGAAGCACAAAAGATATAATTGAAAGTAGCTGTCTCTCCAAGCTTTTGCAAACTTTCTCTAAGAAGCCTCCCCAGACATTATATAGCATCTCATTAGAACTCTGACTGGTCTAATCACATGTCACATTTAATGGCAATGGAACTTGGGAAGTCTTTTGATTCAGTGACAGTGTACACAGTAAAAAAAAAAAATATATCAAAATTCAGCTTTATATTGAGATTGCCAGTTATCTAAATATTTCTCTTTAAGTTTGTTACCAATATCATACTAAGCAGAAGGAGGAGGGCTTGGAGTTACAATCTCTCCAGCCCATGTTTTGCTAATCATCATTGAGTTCCATAAGGAGATGATCCTGGAAACATTTCCAGACATCCAGGGACTCAGCCACCTCCAATTCCTGGAGTATAATCCCAAGAATGACTGTGAGCAATGAAGACCACTCTGTGTTAGTCACACTGGTGAGCGTGTCACAAAGTATGAGTTGCTTTGGTCCTCCTAACAACATTGTGTGATAAATCATATTGTCATCCACAGTTGATAAATAGCTTACAGAGCTTAAGCAACTTTCACAGAAACACATGGCTAGTAAGAGGTAGAGTCAGAATTTTGATCAGGATCTGGGAGATTCTGAAGTTGAAACTCTTAAATACTATACCACCCTGATGTTTTATAGCTTCTTTTTTCTTACTTAACTGGATAGTGACGCTTTCAGCAACTGATCAACAGCACAAGCTTCCATGTTTCAAAGCAACTTGGATCTCTGATAATATTCTAGGATCTTGAGTTAATTTTACTTGAGTTTCCTCAAAAAATTAATTTTAGCTTCTCTTGTTTGCCTGAACTTCAGAATTGTTGTTTTTTGAGGATTTAGACTTTGAGATATTTGGCTCTTGCATTAGGAAAAAAATATGTGTGGGTATGTGTTCCTGTGTGTAAATATGAGATTAGAACAGTCCAGTTTTTAACAGTTACATAAAGGAATTATTCCTTTTAATTCCCATCAGGAAATGATAATTCAGCATTGTGCCTTAACTGGTATCTATGAAACATGAAAGCTTACAATAATCCATTCACAATGACTATTAGAAAATGCAAAGTATTACAGCTTTGTATTTATTCATGGTTAAGAATCATGATGGATTTATCTCATATTATGTGTTTAGTACATATTTTAGAAAGACTTCTGATCAAAATGGAGGCATAGGTAAAAACACTTTGCCTCTTAGCACAACTATAGAAAGAATTACAACCAGATCTCAAAGCTAATAAGCCAGAACTGTCAGAAAATAGAGTGGTATGGAAGTCTGACAACCAAGGATTTAAAGAAGACACATTCATCCAGATGGGTAGGAGGGGCAGAAGGGTGGAGTTGTGGAGAAGTTCGGAGAGGCAGTGTGGCATGGAACGGCAGCAGCAGCAGTGGCAGCAGAATGGATGGAAGGGATACCTTGAAAGCCAGTGATTCCAGGTGCAGGCCAGACCATACAGCCCAGGGTTCCGGCACCTGGAAGATAGATCCCCATTACCTCTGGCTGTAAAAATCAGCAGGGGATGGGGAGGCAGAAGAAACTGACAGATTTTCCCTGCTGAAAGGGCCAGCACAGTCTTAGAATATATGCAAACCCACTCAGTCTGGATTCAACACCGGTGCAGCAGCTGGAAGGGTGCCAGTCATGCATGGGAAGGGGGTAAAGTGAATGGAGCAAGTTCTGGGTGAATCACCAGAAGCCAGGCAGTGGCATTGTCCTCTCTCACAGCTCTCCCACATAGCCACAGAACAATGAAGCAGGTTGCCCCACCCTGGCAATTACCTAAGGCTCCACCCCACACAATTAACATGTGTCTTTTTGACAAAAGGCTGCATTACTAAGACAGGGAGTAAAAGCAGCTCTACCTAATACACAGAAACAAACTGGCAGGCTGCTAAATTGAGGAGACAAAGAAAAATGATTGAATTGAACAAAACCCCAGAGAAAAGAACTAAGTAAATTGGAGATAGCCAATCTATCAGATGCAGAGTTCAAAACACTGGTTATCAGGATGCTCAGAGAAGTCATTGAGTGAAGCAAAAAAATAAAGGAACAAGTGAAATAAACAATAACCCACAGGAAACCAACAGAGAAGAGAAAAAAGCTAGGGTTCAAATCAACAAGTTGGAACATAAGGAAGAGATAAACATTCAACCAGAACAAAAGGAAGAAACAAGAACTCAAAAAAGCCAGGATAGGCTGAGGAACCTCTGGAGCATCTCCAAACCTGCCAACATCCAAATCATAGGAATGCCAGAATGAGAAGAGTAAAAACAAGAGATTGAAAACTTATTTGAAAAAATAATGACAGAAAACTTCCCTAATTTGGTCAAGGAAATAGACATATAAGTCCAGGAAACACAGAGTCCCAAACAAGATGGACGCAAGAAGGACCACACCAAGACACATCATAATTAAAATGCCAAAGGTTAAATTAAAGAGAGAATCTTAAAAGGAGTAAGAGAAAAGCAGAAAGTTTCTTACAAAGGAGTACCCATAAGACTTTCAGCTGATTTTGTCAAAAGAAACTTTGCAGGCAAGAAGGGACTGACACACAGTATTCGAAGTGATGAAAAGCAAGGACCTACAACCTAGATTACTCTATCCAGCAAAGCTCTCATTTAGAATGGAAGGGCAGATAAAGTGCTTCCCATACAAGGTAAAGCTAAAGGAGGTCATCATCACCAAGTCATTATTACATGGAATGTTAAAGGGACTTATTTAAGAAAATGAAGACCAAAACTATGAACATTAAAAAGGCAACAAATTCATTACTATCAACAACTGAATCAAAAACAAACAAACAAACAGAAAACAAAACCTAAGCAAACACCTAGAACAGGGACAAGATCATTTGGAGGATTATCAACTGGGAGGGGGAAGAGGGAGAAAGGGGAAATGGTGCAGGAATTAAGAAGCATGATTGGTAGGAACAAAATAGACAGGGGAAGTTATGAATAGTATAGGAAATGGAGGAGCCTAAGAACTTACACACAAGACCCATGGACATGAACTAAGGTGGGTAATGCTAGAGGGAAGGAGGGACCAGGCAAAGGGGGGCAAAGGGGTTAAAAATTGGGACAACCGTAATAAAATATACTTACAAAAAGAAAGACAATAAGCTTTGAAGAACTTTATCTGTGTTCAAGTGCCAATTTCCACTGGTTTTACTTTGCATCTTTTAAAAGTTATTGCTATCATTTTTCATTAAAATCACTTAGGCCCCATCCTTTTTAATAATTTAGAGAATACTGGCTGTGATTTCCTTGGATTTTCTGGACAGTGATTTTACATCACTCTATCCCTGTCACCATAAATCCTACGTCAAGCAAATTTTAAGAACAAGAAAGCATGGAATCATAGACGCACAAAATTTACTTTGTGTATCTTCTAGACTAAATGAACATAAAGATGGAAGTGATTGTTTCAGAGCCACGCAACCTGCTTCCAGACAACTTGGGCATAGAAATCTACTCTTTAAAGAAGTTTAGTGAGTTTGCTACTAGTTAAATGGTTCTCAATATTTTGTGAATCCCGGGAGCTACAGTTAACTGCAAATTTTTGGTTCTCCTACCACAAGTATTGTCTATAGACAGAGTATAACATGTCTCCCAATAAATATATTTCTGCTCCTTAAATGTTTGTAGAGCATGTTATTTTTCATTGTTTTTCAAAATATTCCTAAATTAATACTATATTTTAGCTAGAGTAAGACATTATCAACTCAAGTGTACTATTCTTTTGAACTTCTAGGAAAAGGAAAATGTGACCAATTATAATTTTATGAAAGATGTGTACTAATTTTAGAACTGTTAAAATGTGAGATATGTCAATCTTAAAATAGATGAAATATAGCAATACCATTTTGTTTGTATCATTTTCTTGTGGTATGGATATAATACATCTCATACTCTTTCTTCTACACCAAAACTTGGAACTACTGAGTCACTTCGTACTGTATTATTTGGCAGGACTTACCTCCCTGGTTATGATACACCGATATCATGGCACTATGGTGAACACTGTCCTCTGGGAATATATCTAAAAAAACCTAAAACACCAATTTGAAAGAATATATGCATCCCTATGTTCACTGCAGCACTGTTTAAAATAGCCGAGATTTGGAAGCAGCCCAAGTCTCCGTCAGTAGATGAGTGGATAAAAAAGCTGTGGTCCATGTGCATGATAGAATATTACTCAGCCATAAAAAATAAGGAAATCTTACCTATGGGGACAGCATGGATGGACCAAGGGCATATTGTGCTCAGTGAAATAAGCCAGTGAGAGAAAGGCAAGTGCCATATGATTCACTCATAGGTGGAATCTAATGAACAAAATGAACCTACAGAAGATTACCTGAGCAAGTGCAGATAAGGTGCGTAGAAGGACGCACGGCACACAGCACACAACCACCATGAGCTCTTATCAACAGCACCACCACCACTTCCTCCTCTACTACCACCACCTCGAGGGAGGTAAACTGGAGTAGAAAAGGTAAAGATTAGCTATAGAATCTATGTGTTTTTAAAACCCCAAGGCAATTATTTGGGCAGCCAAGTCTAGGAGACCCAGGATGAAGATGATGTGGCATTTACTTTTTTTGTTTTCCAGACATTCAGCGATAATCAGGAGGGGCTGAAAACTAAGAATGGACTCGTCATTTTCATTCTTGAGTAATGAATAGATATTTTGATTTACTTCTGGGCATGTGGAAATACCCGACTTTTGAAATTCACCAGCTTGAAAATTAAAGGAAAAGTGTTGCTAACTACTAGGCCAGTGACCCAAACCTTGGGGAGTTACACATGCAAGTAAAATCCCTGACTTAATGTTGGCTAATATTGGGACTTCATCTTTTAACTACTATTTGCAGTATACTAGGCATGTTCATATGGAATTCTAACTAACTTAAAAAAAATTAAGTTTAGGATTAAAACAGGACAAGTTTGTTTTCATTTTAAGCTAGAAGTAAATTAGGAGACTTGATTTTGGATTGTGTAACATTTACATGGAAGAAGGCAGGAAAGTATCAATACGAGAAATAAAACAGTGACATTTAAGGATTTATATTTTCTAGGCACTATGCTATGTTTAACATGAATATATAGTATCTTTGTTACAACAACTTTAAGAAACAGAACATATGTATATATGTAAGGTACAACCAAGGATACAGACTCAGAAAAATTAAGTAATTTGACCAGGATCCCACAGCCAGTAATAGGAAGAACCAGTGTTTGAAACTATATATCTCTGACTCCAATTTTTTTTTCTTAATCACTACACAAGATAATGCCTGCTTTTAGTTCATGTTTTAGAAGCAAGGGTTCAATCTCTCTTTGTTGTTTCTGGTAGTACTGTTTCCTTTTTTTGAGAAGATCCCTTGATAATGTTCTTTCTGTAGCAACCCACGGAGTCCCAAAAGGCATTACCTCACATTAAGCCCTGGTTTTCCTTTGGAAAATGTTATTCGACAAATAGCAAGTAATATGTAAGATATTGCTTTGCATACCTGAGAGGTCTGCACAAATAAAACGTGGGCACATACATCAAGAGTTTACAATCTTGCAAACATCAGAAGTGCATGAGAGTGAGGAACCTTGCAAACTTAGAGTCACTGAATGAAAGTACATATTTTATTCTCTCACATTTTCCCCTGGCACACATCCCGTCATTCCAAAGTTGGATGGTCCATAATCTTTCTTGCCCTCTTGTCACAACAGGTTAGGAAAAATGTGCCCATTAATTCTCCTTTAGTATGTACTGTCCAAATTCTGGTATTCTAGTATCTCTGCAATGTCCATATTGCCTGTCCTAATGATGGTTTGGACACCTACCAATGCCATCATCTCTTGTTGAGGAGGTTATCTCTGAGGAGGCCAAGCAACAACAACAACAAAACATACCCATTTTGCCCGGTGGTGGTCCTGGAATAAATAAAAAGTGTGATTAGAAAGAGTGCACCTTCCTTCACAGCTGTATCATTTAAAGTGACTCAGAAGACGGGGCAGAGTTCCCTAGACACGGCCGAGGTGTGTGTGAATGGGAAGCACAGTTCTGAGCAAGCTGATGAGTGCAGGTAAATTGAGAGAGTCAGTGAAATGTTTGTGTTCTGTACTGCGTTCTTAATCTCAGTTCACCCACAAGCGTAGTTTTTGATAAGAAAAGTGTTGATCACCATTTCCTCAATAATTTCCCACTTAACTGCTAGTGGATGGGGAAATTGCATTTGACAAATTTTTATAAAATATTTCTCTATGTAATCTGCTTACAATTATAGGTTGAACAATAAGTGACTAGTAGAATCAGATAAATAGCACTTTGTGTGTTAACTAGATTTTTTTTGTCAGATTTTGTCAAATCTTCAAGGTTTTCTTCATGTACTGCTAAATAGCTAATGTGTTCAAAATTTGCTCAGCAATGTCTTTATTTGTATTTTTTGCAACCTAGTAGAAAAAGGTGCCCTGATATCAGTAGGCCAGTGTAGCTTCTCCTGAATGCTCTGTTCCATTCTGATGCTTTAGACATGAGGTGTGGACATTTCATATACTGTAGGAGAAACATATAATTTAGCACCAAACTGCTCATTGGTGAAAAGGGACTTTATCCTTCTTTCAAACATATTACCACTATAATAAACACCTAACCTAGCTATTTTTCAAGACCTCTGGTTCAAGGAGAAGATTTAATGGGAGAAAGGGGTGGAGAAAATCAACAATAGGTCAAAGGGAAGAAAACATCGAGAAGAAACAGTATCAGAATATGAAAAACAATGGAGAGAGAAACAGTAGCACAAAAGATAAACAGAGAAGGGACAAGTAATAGCGCATACAAACCTTGGAGCACAGTCACTTGCTAGTTATATGACCTTGGATAAGTTATTTCATCTTATTTTCATTATTGAAAAATGTTCCTGATATTCCCTGTTTGTCTTCCATGTCATAGTGAGAATTCAATGGCATTTTATTTAAGTCATTTAAGCCAATGCCAGGCACAGTGTCAGTATTCAATAAGTAGAGATTCTTTATTTTACTCTCCGTAGGAAAAACAAAAGCAGCATGAGAGCTGTAGCAATAGTTGGGAGTGGTGGATTGCCAGAAATGCTGTCTCCGAAAAGCATTCAGGGTCAGCTCCACCAGATGATGCTAACCCCCGAACCAGTCTCTATTTTCATGCTAACGTTGTTCCAGCTGGGTGTTGAGAAGCCAAGCAGGAGGACGGTGTGACCCGCCAGTCGGCACCCCCATGCACTGCTCCTCTGAGATGTGTCTCTGTCAGAGCTGATTTTACTGTACGTATTCATCTGAGCTCATACAGTTTTGTGGCATTTCATTCTTCATGGACTTCCTGGGAGCTGAGTTAAGGTGCATGCATCAATCAGAGTCTAATCAAGCTCAAAGCCAGCAGCTTCTCAGGGGATGAGACAAGCAACCATTGAGATCAGTTCAATCAAGGTGGCCTTGGGTTCAGAGGCCCCCGCCTGAAATAAATCTGGAGAGTGCCTTTCAAATTCAATGAGCACTGATGAAGCAGCCGCCCATGGGGAGACCCTGCCTGTACAGTATAAATACATGTCTCCCAGAGCACTCATAAATAACACTCTTTGGTTTTTATGCATAATTAACACTGAGTAGTAGCTTGGCTGAATTATAATGACACACTCCAACGCTACTTTTGTGTGTCTTAACTTCAGAATAAAAGAATATAAAATTATGACTCTATGCTATTATATGTATGTGTGTGTGTGAAAACATACATTTTTGTTCATAGATTTATTTTATTCTGCATAGGACTATTAAATGCAAGTTTATGTTTAGGGAAAACACTGGGAATCAAAAATGGTTCAGTCTTTGGGATCTCATTATTTTACGCTGAGGTCTGTCTATAATAGGTGGATAACAAGGTGAACCAAAATCAAAATTGTTCCTTGTTCTGTGGGACCTACAAACAGAAACGGATCTTCAAAAAAAAAAAAAAAGTGCATGCTTTTTGAAGCTAGCAAATAATCTTGATTCTTGGGTGTGGTATTACGAAGTGAAGACTGCTGGGTGAGGAGTCTTTGCTGCATCCTGATGGGATGTTTTCACTTAGTGTCTCCCTGTCTATGTAAAATAGAACCAATTATCTCTCACCCCGTGTGTCCATTGGCTCCATTAGACCAATACAGTTTTAAGTGCAGTCTCTGTCCCATGTGTTTGCTCACATGCATTCCTATTCTAAGGTCATTTGCCTGCTTTTTGTGACACATTTGAATTAACAATACATTTAAGTCTAACACAACTTCCCCTTTAGAAAACTTGACTGATGGATTAAATAACTCATATATAAATATGTACCTTTCCTATGACTCTCCAAATAGGCTTGGGGTCTGACAACTTGACCGTGATTTTCATTTTAGGAGACAGTTGATATCTTCAGAAAATGTGGCTCTATTCAAAGTGACTAGAAGAGTATTCACATAATATTGCCTCATAGACATTGCAAATAACGTGTCATTAAGATGAAGCAATGAAGGGCATTAGAAGTTATTGTATTTCTGCCCAAACAGACAACTAAAATATAAATTTTAGGAGAACTTAGCCATGCAAAAAAGAAGAAAAAATGGACAGGAAGGCCTATCAAGGTAAGTGTACATGTTAATGCAAAGTAATGTCTCTCATCCAAAGCTCAAATAAAAGCAGTGAATCAGTTGGTTACTGTTTTAGCCTGAATTGGAGTTGCTGATCATTTCCAAGAAATGTTGAGGGCAAGGTGCAGTAACAGAAAGAACTGTGATGTTTGGTCTGACATCCCATGACTATCATTAACAGCTGTCTTTGCACTAGTCACTTATTCTTTATATTCCTCAGCTTCTGCCCCCAGAAAAAAGGAACAGAGATAGCTGGAACATACCCCTTTGAAAATGCCCTGGGGAAATTGTTTGTAAATACTTCAGAGTAGTGTTTTTGAACGTCAACTCACTCTTAGAATAAATTTCTGGCATCTTTTTGGATGTGGGATTAACAAAGCAGAGTTATAATCACAAACTCTGGACAATAGAAGTCACCATGGCTCCCACTGTAAGTTCTAAGTGGTGATTATTATGATAATGGTAATGACCAGGTCAATAGCTTGAAAGGAAATGAACACCAACCCTGTCCCATTGGTGGATGGTAGGGACAGTATGACCTTCTCAATATCTCTAGAGTTTTGGGTTGAGGTGAAAATTGCATTTTTCTAGTCATCCAGGTCTGAGCTCTCTCACTGTCTTTGTTCAGTTTAAGAATAGCTCACTGACAGAGACACAGCATCTCTTCTCTGAACTTACGGGTCTAAATATTGCAACACACATTTTTTCCCTTGTGTTCCACACAAACCATCCAGGTAAGGCTTATTTATTTATTTATTTATTTATTTTTGTATAGCAGACATTGTTGAAGAATTTTTTAATTTACTGTGCAGCATACAATTGAAAATTAAATAGTCAACCTGCCTATTTCTTCATATCCTTGCACGTTATTTCTCCCCAAACTCAGGACTTTTGCATTCACGACTGGCCACTCTCTGTTTTGTCTCTCTGGAAGATATTGCTATTTCTAGAAAATATATGAGGGAGTCTCCTAGAAACTCCAAAGCAACTTCTCTCACTGTGTTATATACAAAGCAGTCTGACCCTCCCGGAGGCCATGTTCAGTCTCAGTTACAACAAGACCATATCTATTGTACAAAACCAAAGTGCAGTAGGAAGAAATGAATTGAGAGAAATAATCTATGACCAAACATGTGGGCCTTTTACATAATGGTAAAGATGTTAGATTTTGTTTTTTATCAAGTTGAGAAGCTTCTAGGGGACACAGAAATGATCCCTAATATATGTTTTAGAAGTATCACTTAGTATGTTAAGTGAATTGACTGTGTGAGAGAAGAAACAATGGAAGCAAGGAAACCAATTAAGAGGTTATCGCAGTTATGCAGGCAAGATTTAAGTGTGGTCTGTACAAATGTGGCTATTAGTAATAGAGGTGGTGAGAAATGGCGAGATTTTAGAAATATATTGAGGATACAACCTACAGTATTTTCTTATGGAACACAGATAGCATGTGAGGGGAGAACAAGGCTTTTTCAGGGTTTTGAGCACCATGTACTAGAAAAATGGCGTTGCCAATGCCTCATATGCACACTGTTGGAGAAAGACAAGGTGGGGCAGTGGGTGAATTCAGGATTGGTTTTAAGACACACTGAGTTTCAGACGTGTATTAGATATCCTGATACAGATGTTGAGAAGGAATTTGAAGATAGGAGTTTAAAGTTCAGGGGATAGATTTAGATTAAAGTCTAAATGTGGTGATCATAATTACCTAGATGCTATTTACAGCCACTAGTTTGGATGGGGTCATCTGTGGAGATGAATATAGAGACAAAAGAAAGGACGTCCTCAGAAATAAACATAGGGCACTTTGGTGTTTGGATATCAGGAGAAGAGGGCAGCAGGATGCTGGGATTGAGCGGCAAATGTGTAGGAGAACCACGAGAGACCGGTGTTGCTGAAGCCAAGTAGGTAAAGTGATTCAAGAAGATAAGGATAACTTGCGGACTCAGAGGCCGCGAAAAGGTTTGGTAAAACAAGGACCCAGATTTAACTATTGAGTTGGTAGTCTTAACAAGAGCAAGATTGGTGTAATGACAGAACTAAAAACCTGATTAGAGTGCACACAGGATAGAATGTAAAAGAACCAAGGGCAGAAAATGCAAGGAGATAAACGTTTGAAGGGGTTTTGCTGTAAAGAAGAAAATAAATGGGATTGATGATCATTAAAATGGGATGTAGAATTATAAGATTTTTTTAAATTGGAAGTGCTAATTTTTTAATAGAATTTACTAATGATAGTTCAGAAGAGTTAAGTAAAACTTTGTTTTTTTTAATTAAAATGAGAAATTACATGGAAACCCTCAAATGGGTAGGAAATGATAATACTTGTTTTGCAGTCATGTTTGTGTTAGACATAGGTAAAGTCAAAAAGAAAAGAGAAGCCCTGCCTGGTGTGGTTCAGTGGATTGGGTGCCGGACACTATGGACCAAAAGGTTATAGGTTTGATTCCCAGGCAGGGCACATGCCTGGGCTGTGGGCCAGGTACCCAGTAGGGGGCATGCAAGAGGCAACCATATACTGGCATTTCTCTCCCTCTCTTTCTCCCTCTCTCCCCCTCTCTAAAAAATAAATAAATAAAATCTTTAAAAAAAAGAAAAGAGAAAAAATGAGTGGCGCATTATAGAGGTTTAATAAAGGTTGGCTGTTACCATTATCTAGGGACTCACACGTATTATTTATTCATTCTAATAAATTCAATACAACAGCATTTTCTTATGGGACATTAAAACTGTTGAAAATATGTTGAGGAAGCTTATAAGCCACTGTGGAAAACAGTGTGGAACTTCCTCAGAAAACTAAAAGTGGAACTACCTTTTGACCCAGCAATTCTACTGCTGGGATTATATCCTAAGAATCCTGAAACACCAATCCAAAAGAACCTATACACCCAAATGTTCATAGGAGCACAATTTACAATAGCCAAGAGCTGGAAGCAACCTAAGTGCCCATCAGTAAATGAATGGATCAAAAAACTATGGCATATTTACACAATGGAATACTACGCATCAGAAAGAAGGAAGGAACTCCTATCCTTTGTGACAGCATGAATGGGACTGGAGAGCATTATGCGAAGTGACTTAAGCCAAGTGGTGAGGGACAAATACCATATGATCTCACCTTTAACTGAAACCTAATCAACAAAGCAAACAAACAAGCAAAATATAACCAGAGACATTGAAATTAAGAACAACCTGACAGTAACCAGAGGGGAGGTGGGAGGGGATGTGGGGGCAAGGGGGAAGGGTTTTCAGGAACAACTGTAAAGGACACATGGACAAAACTAAGGTGGGGTGGAAGCAGGGGAAGGAGGTAGGGATGGCTGGGGGGGGAGTGATGGGCGCTAAAGGCAGACAACTGTACTTGAACAACAATAAAATAATTTTTTAAAAAAAGAGCCATTGGCAATTGTCACTCTCACCTTTGCTTCTGGTATTTGTTCTCTGGAGGAGGAAATGGAGAGGAAACAGCCTGGGGCAAAGCGACTCTTGAGCCTAAATACCTTCTGCAAACTGGGTTCCCCATCACCTCACTGAAAACCAGTGGTGGGTGGAGTTGGGGGAAAGACTCAGATACTGAGCACTCAGCACATTTCTCTCCTCAGAGCCACACTGGGATCTGTACAACTATTGCCCATTTCAGGAACCAGCCTCTGTGCTATGGCCTTTTATGTGTTGCTTTAATCTGCAGACAGCCCTGCCTGAAATAAGCTTAACCTGCTAGGTAGTGAGCTTGAAATCATGCTGCTCCATAACGAAGGTCCTTGCTGATGGACACACAGAGAGTTGGTTGTTAAATTGCAGAGTTTTCAAGGACTTTCTATGAACTCCAGCTGTAATTCCAAACTGGTATTTCAATAAGTCAGAAAGGACTTAGAATGGCCTATTTCCCCTGTTCTTTCTGGCAATTTTCTCTAAGTGCTGATTATTTTGTCAAGCCTTTTGAGCTCCACGCTCTGACAATAATATCCGCAGCCTCTGATGGACTGTGGTTAGGGCAGTAAGTGTTGGAAATGAAATGTCTTGTTTATTTAAGAAGAGAGTTGAAAGTGAAACAGGCTTTGCTCTGCTTTGGGGAAGACTGAGTAAATGCTAACGAGAAGTAATTAGGAGTCTATTTTAAAATGAAAAATCAAGTGCAGATAATCCCGACATGCACAGAATGGCAAACCCAATGATTTCATTATAACACTTGTACACCAGAGAAATAAGGACCAACCATTCGGTAATCAGAGCACTTAACAAAAACAATAACAATCCTGATAAAAATTCCTAGAGAATTTAAAATATGGTTGATTTCTGGTCAATCAGTACTACAGGAACTGTAGGATTTGATCTTTATGTTGACCATTTAGAATGTGAGGGTCCTCAGACTGAATGCAATGTAAGGAAGAATTGAAGCTGTGAAGTTATGGAGACTAAGGAAAAATGCACAGATCTCGAAGAGTCACACAGCGAGCACTGCCAAGCCAGGGTTTGATCAAACTGCGCCAAGAAGAAGCATGAGGAATGACCGGGCCTTCCTAACACTGTTATACTTCTCTGTGCATTTGGCTCTGCTATTGTACCCTGTGAAATATGAGCATCCTAGGAAAAAAATCACTCATGAAAGAACACTACTTTTTTCTTATATTGTTATCATTTAGTAGTTATCAAACACAAAAATGCTACTTTACATTTCAAAGATACACTTTGTATCAGAACTGATGGTGTATGGCAATTTAGTGAAGATTTAAAGGTAAGAGAGATTTGTTCTAAGCCAGAAGAATGGAGTTTTGATATAGAATAGATCAATCTCATATATCAAGGCCTAATGATCTTTCCAAACTAAACTACAGCGTTGTCAATATGTATAACAACAATTATGTTACAACATGTTAAGAACCTATCTGGATGAATTGGAAATAAAACAGTTTTAGGTGCTTTAAGCAACTGAGAATTGTGAATTACCTTTTTTTCCCCAGAGCGTTCCTTAGGGATGAAGAGAAAGCATAGGATTTGAAAATCAGGCCCAATTATATACAAATAAGAGACCTGTTCTTTTTAAATGTGTGATATTGTATCATCTCCGATTGTCCCCTTTACTCACTCCTCTCCCCGCTCCCAAATGGATCAATCAACTGAAACAAGCTGCTTTCCAAATTGCAATTAAAAATATCAACTCCAAATTCACTGAAAGTGGTTCCTTAGCTGGGATTTCCTGTAGCTCTTCTGTCTTCTTCAAAGTATCTTTATGTTGCTGTCCTATACCCATCTTGACAAATAAAGTCACCCTGAATCGTGTGCTTTGTGTTTCTGAGAAGCCAGTTCATTTAATTCCTTTTCATAGATTAGCAAATGGCCTTGATTAAAATAAGTAGAAAAATAACAATAGAGGGTCAAAAAAGATAGATTAAATCAGTTCACTTTAATTGATGGTTTAATGGTTGGTTATAAATGAAAACCACAGGCCTTTGGACTGGAAATGGCGCAGTTTCTCTGTATCCTTTTCAATCAGCAGATTGGCATTTTAGGCTAGTATGGATCTTTGGGAAAGAGTGCGCATTTGAGTATCCTCCGGAAATACCACTGGATGTTTTGCAGTTTCAAAAACCTTTGACTTATTTGCCAAGGAACCAGTAAAAATCACATTCCTTGAGAACTCCCCTCTCTGAATGTCTTCTGTCTGGTAGGGAACAAGTTTTATGTTCTCTATTCAGTTTCTTACCTTCCCTTCTATGCAGTTGTAAGTTACTCTGTGACTGTTTATCAATTTGACTTGAATATCTTTCTCTACAGGCAATTGCCATATTGTTAACTGCAAAAATATAAGAAACAAGTAGCTCGCCTTTTTCCCCAGTGGAAAGTCATTGTGGGGGAAGGGGTAACGGGGGTGATTGACAGGCGTGTACTTGGGGCTTCCACAGCAAAGGAGGATCAGAAAATGCGGAGGAAAAGATTTGACTCAGACCTATGATTCAAAACCAGAGGAACAATTCATACTTTTTATCACACATTTTTGTCTGATGACTATTGCAGTCTTAACTAATGAATAGTTCCAGTCACGCCAATATATGACTCAACGAACAGTGAAAATGACTTAACATGACAATTAAGTTCTATAACCAGGATTACTGGAGCATTTTCCATTTTAGGAGAAACGTTGAAATTATTGTGTTAAAACCATTTTAGTCCAAACACACTAATGGTTTTATTTTAAAGTTAAAATCATTAAGACTGTGACGACTTTACCATTTTAAGTAGAAGACACATAAAAAGAGACATATTAGTTCCTTTTAAAATCACCCGAATATGGACTTCTACCTATTTGAATAACCCAGTACCTTCCAGTCTGCCGCTTCTTCATGGCTCTCTTAATTTGTAGTTATATTAGTTCTCTATTGCCGTGTAACAATATTACCACAAACTTAGCAGTTAAAAAAACATACATATATCATCTCACTGTTTCTCTGGGTCAGGGTTCTAGACTTGGTTTAGCTGCATCTTCTGCGTCAGGGTTTCCCAAGGATGCATGCACGGGGTCAGCCAGGTCCGGTGTTTCATCTGGCTTTGACTGGGCAAGAATCCTCTTCCAGCTCACCCGGTTCTTGATAGCCTACAGGGGGAGCACCTCAGGTCCTTGCCACATTGGCCTGTCCATTGCGTCTGCCTGCTCCACCAGAGTCAGCAAGGAATAGTCTTCTAGCACGAGGGATGTTTAATCTCACATAACAAAATCAGGGAAGTGACAACCCTCATCTTTGTTATAATGTGTTGATTGGGAGCAAATCACAAGTCTGGCTCACACTCAGAGGCAGGAAAGTGACACAAGGCGTGGGTACCAGCAGGCAAGGACAACTGGGACTTATCTCACAGTCTTCTGCAACACTTATCCATCAAATGAGAATTAGTGATTCTTGCCTGGTTTATGGCTATGATCCAATACAGCCAAGACACATGCTGCTTGATTTTTCAAAGGACAACTGTTTAATTCGAAATGTGTTTCTAGAAATAGATTTCATGGATTGGGACAATTTAATTGAGAAGAGAGGGGGGCAAAGCAAAATGGGGAATAATATAGGATTTCCAAGTTTTATTTTGCCAAGAATATATAAAAGAAAAATAAAAAATAATGTAATAATTATTTTAAAAAATCACAAAATGATTAAACACCAAAAATAAAAGCAAAATTCTCAGGATAAAGATTATTCCTTTTAATTAAATGACCATATTTCAATTTAAAATTTTAGACTTAAAAAAAATTACAGAGCACCTTCTCACCATTTCTCAGATTGGCATTTGGGAACTTGAAATGAGATTGTTTTCTTTTAATAATTTAAGATCTATAATATGCTTAACTCCTAAAAAGTTGTCTAGATTTACAACTTAAATATGGAGCAAAGTGAATCTTTAAATATGAAAATGAACAGAGACCATTACAGGAAGCAGATGGAATAAACGACAACATCAGATGTCAAAGAGAAATGAGCAGAAAGTAGGGCACTCAGCTTGGCTCTGAGGTCTTTGGCCATCAAGCTTCCTTATGTAGATGACAAGTTTGGATAAGAGAATGTGTGACTCTAACTGAAGAGAGATTTTTTTTTCCCCTCGGACTTGATCTCAAATAGAATTTAGCCATGAGTTCTTCTGTGAAGAACTCTTATCTTCCTTTTAGTTTTCCAGAATTTGAGCAATGCCTTTGAAACAGAGGGTTCTTCATATTTAGAGAGGGAGTAATGTTTCTTCAGAGGTCTCTCATATCCTTCTTTATACCCCTTTAATCATTGTAATCATTCTGTTTCTCATGGTGGATACAAGGGAGGAAGGCTGGGGGTACTCAGGAACAGTGATTTGTCTGATGACCTTACCCTATACAAAACAGAACCTAGGGGGTTTAAACAGAGCTATAAGAGATAGGGATATTGAGTGGTCTAGGTGATTTTGACTTCTTCTGTCTCTATGAAATCTGATAATCTCTTCCAAAATAAATTTGTTGAAGTATGATTAATATATAGTAATCTTTTAAAGGCTAACTCATCCTTCTTTCTTTGCTCTTACTGTATTATATTGGGTGCTAGAGATGCTTTGCTCTTAACCTAATGTTAAGAAAGAAGAGAAATATTCAGTAATGGAGAGGCTAAGGGTTTAGAGGGAATGAGAAGCACAAGTGGGCTTTAACAGAGCCCCAGCAGGCAAGAGTAACACAGCTGGAGAAACTCTCATGTGTGAAAAGCAAGAGGAGAAGCACAGAATCAGAGTATCTCGAAGCCAGTCACTGGAAAAGATACTAGGAGAATGAGATTTAGACAATCTCTCAAGAGCATGGTTTGGAAAGGTATTACAGAGGTCAGTTAAAAAATAAAAATAAAGAAAAACAGGACATTAGAATGTCATCGACTTTTTTTCTCCCCTGAAACTCTCAGAGGGGTTGAGTTCCAGATGGATCCTTCAATAAGCTCAAATTTTCATAACAGAAATAGTTGAATAAAATATGTAACTTCTACAGTAATTTAGAAGTTAGAGGAAAAATGGAATTGCCTTTGTTACATTTCTATATGAGTGGAAATCAGATTTGGTAAGACTAATGAAAAATGTATAAAGACTTGATATTGTATTCATTGTTCATTTCTTTGCAGTACAAATATGCAAAGAAGTACAGCTAATGGAAGATGATCTAGATTAGTAAAATCATCAACATTTACATGTGAACTGTCCCAAGAGATCTGTATACAGCCGAACAATAGAGATTTTGGAATTGAAGACATAGCTTTTTTTAAGAACTCAGGAAAACATGGTCAGAATGTATAATACTATGCAGGGGGCTGAATATCTTTTTTTAAAAATGAGAAATAGAGTCAGAGATTCCAACTCAGTTATCTGGGAGAAGCTCTAGACAGTGAATTTATTACAGGATCCCAGGATTTGTCTGATGCAGGTAGTCAAAGGGTCACACTCCGAGAGACACTGTCTTAGAGAAAATATAGCCTTAAATTAGGCATGTGTTAATTCAGTGGTGGCAGGCCTCTTAGTGACCAGGGATTCTAGAATTTATTTTAAAAACCACCACGTACCGAGTGCTAGTTTACTTGGTATTTTTCATACCGTTACATGTAAACGGACCTCACCACAGCTGTTCACATCATATAATAGTATACCCCATTTAGAGCTGAGAAACTGCAAACACTGAAGCTGAGAGAGGTTAAGTAAAATTTTCACGGCCAGAGAGCTAGCAAGTGATGAAATTGTGATTCAAAATTCGTTCTGACAGATTTCAAACACTGTGTCCTCCCTCTGTGCTATGATACCTCTTAGAATGACTCCCTTATTAGCTAATATTAGTGCATTCTGAATTATTATCAGCGGAGATGGTAAGATGAACCTCCTTTATGGGTAAATGGTACCCCTAAATCAATGGAGCCCCTACATCAGTGGAGCTCTCCTCTATATTCCATCTGCTGAGTTAATCATGCTTTTATTGGTCACTGATAAGTTCTGTTTTATTCATTAAATGAAAGCCTATTGGTTGCCAGCTGTGCACCAAACATTGTAGATGCTTGACAGACCAGCAAGGCACCCGCTCTGAAACCTTCCATAATGCATTTCCAGCCATTCTGCCCTAGAAAGCCACCATCCAGATCACTGAATTCCCAGCCTTAGTGCCTGGGATCCTGTACAAAGCCACGCAGGCATCATGCCCATGCCCAGCAGGGAGCATTTTCCCATTTTAATTAATGACACAGAAACTCCGTTACTTCTAAATTAAAAATTCATCTTAAATCTGTACATTTCTTCTTGGCGTTCCTTCCAGTTGTTCCATGGCACCAAGACCTCTCATCTGAATACAGTAACGTTCTATCACATTATCTCTAATGTTTTTTAATCTTTTATCCAACCCACTTCCAGCATAGTGGCCCACTGACTTAACTAGTTATCTTTTCAAACCCTAAATTTACTCTGAGTGTGCCGCTATTTCATCCTTCAACTCTTAGCACATGATTTATACTTCTTACAGTGGCCTACTGAGCCCTGTATAATCTAGGACCTACCTCTTCAAACTCATGACAAATTAGTCTCCACACTGCTCACGGTGCTTCAGTCGTTTTGGCTTCTTTATTTATGATCCAGCAAACCAGGGCCTTTCCTGTTTTCAGGGCTGTGGGCCTATTTCCTCTGCCTCCAGGACACCATCCCCCCCCTAAGCCCTGGGTTGTGGTTCCCACTGAAGCTCTCGCTGCAGTATTCATGGCAAGTAGTACCCTATCAGGTAGAAGGAACTCAGTATGTGTAGTGTGAAGGAACGAAAGTTAAAGATGTTAAATTTTCACTATAAATCTATACTTATCACAATAATGATATGGTAGAGCTTTCTGAGATGAATAAAAAAGTGCAAAATGTCTCTAGATTACATATTGATCATTATATAGGAAACATTAGAAATTTTCCAAAATACTGTTTCAAGATAAAAAAAAAATAAATGAAAGAGGAATTAAAACTAAACTGAACGTCTTATTCCAAAATTTCCTCTTTTGCACATTTCCAGCATACTTTACTAGGTTATTTAAATTGCAATTTATTCACAGATTCAGTCTCTTACCTTTTCATGAGTACATTTGTTTTTATCTTAAAAAGAAAAGCTTAAGAAAAAGATCGATTCTGCTGCCAAGGATTTTTAACATGAAGTGGAAAAGTTATGATGGACAAAAATAAGTCAAAGTACAAAGTTGAGAGAGGAATGAATGTACTGTCCAAGAGATCTATTGATAAAATGCTTTGGGAGATCTGAAAGGGGAGAAAGAAACTCTATAGAAGAGATAGGGGTTAGATAATCTGACCTCCAATGACAAAGAACTCAAAAAAACAAAGATGAATACATCCCAAGTAAAAGGACCCCATGAGAAAGGTTTACAAGGGATGGAATCTGGGCAAGCTGGGCTTTTCTGGAGTATGGGAGTTCAAGGGAAATAGTGAAAAATATCAACAGATGAATATTATTATTATTATTATTATTATCATCATACTTTCATTCCAAGTTTGTTTCAGTTTGGTTATATACAGGCCTGATAAACATTACAAGGAGTTTGATCTTAATTCTCTGTTTAATGAAGGGTCATTATTATTTTTGTGTAAGAAATGGGGTTGCCAAAACTCTGCTTGAACGGGAAAAAACCTAGATAATCTCTCTTAATTAAAAGTGCATTTTATTTTATTACTATTTGTCACTGAAATATAATTCACTTGCTATAATGCTCACCATTTTTAGTATGTACAGTTTGGTGGGTTTTAGTGTATTCACAACTGCCACCACTATGTAATTCCAGAACATTCATCACCCTAAAAATAAATTCTATACCCTTTGAGCAGACATTTCCCATTACTGCCCTCTCCCCAGTTCCTGAGGAACACTAATCAAGTCGATGGACATTTGGGTTTCTTCTACGTTTTGACCAGCATGAATGGTCAAATGAGCACTTGACTAGCTGTGAGCATTTAGGTGCAAGTTTTGTAGGAGCGGATGCTCTCGGTACTTTTAGACGTGGGCCTACAAGTGTGCTGTGGTCCTTATGTAAAAAACAGGATGCACTCCATTCAAAATCTGGTTTGCATATAGAGACTGATGATGCCACATACATGCAACACAGTATGAAAAGCGGTATTATAATGAGCTTTCTGGGGAGAGCAGGGCAGGCCTCCCAAGGTGGTCTAAAAATTGCCTTGAAGAGAAAGCAAACTGGTTCCAGTGTTTATTGTGATTAGGGGTGGAGCCAAGGTGATGGTTCCCAGAGAAGGGAAGGAGGGTAATTTGCCTGACTGTCCAAAGAGTGGCTAAGAGGGAATACCCAGGCTTTCTTATAAGTCTGCCCAGATGTGGGGTCCAAGAGGGGTAGGCAGGGGTGATAAACACTTAAAGGTTGTCAGTAATCAAACCTTCAATGGAGTCAGACTCTTCATTACAGAGTAGAGTTGCTGGCTGATAACAGTAATTCTTTGTTCAGTGTTTTGAAGAACTGTCAAACTGTTTCCCACAATGGCTACACAGGTTTTCATTACATTACAGCAGTGTAAGGAAGTGACAACCTCTCCACATCCTCTCCACAACAGTAGTTCTTACTGTCCATTATTATGATGATGATGATCTCCATTGTTGCCATCATCATCCTAGTGGTATTAAGTGATATTTCATCATGGTTTTGATTTGAATCTTCTATGTGTTATTGGCCTTTTGCATATCTTATTTGAGGAAATGTCTACTCAAAGCCTTTGCCAATTTTTAAATTAGGTTATTTGATTGTTGAGTGGTAAGAGTTCTTTATATAGTCTGCTACAAGATCCTTACCAGGGATATGATTTGCAGATATTTTCTCCCATTCTGTGAGTTGCCTCTTCACTTTCTTTGTAATATCCTTGATGCCAAATAAGTGTTAGATTTTTGTAAAGTCCGATTTATTTATTTTCTCCTGTGATTGCTTTTGCCTTTTGTGTCATGTCCAAAAAACGGTTGCATAATCCAAGACCACTAAGATGTACACCTAAATTTAATTCTAAAAATTTTAACTGTTATATCAGCTCTTACATTTTGGTCTTTTATCCATTTAGAGTTATTTTTTAAAGATTTTATTTATTTATTTTTAGAGAGAGGGGAAGGGAGGGAGAAAGATAGGGATGCAAACATCAGTGTGTGCTTGCCTCTAGTGTGCCCCCTACCAGGGACCTGGCCCACAATCCAGGCATATGCCCTCACTGGGAATCGAACTGGTGACCCTTTGCTTTCCAGACCAGTGCTCAATCCACCAGCCAGGTCAATTTTTTGTAAATTGTTTGAGTTAGGGGGTCCAAATTCAGTATTTTCTATGTGGACCTTCTATCCCTAAGTAATCTTAATGTACAAAAGGATTAAATCCTCATTTTATAAATACTACAATTCCTGGGATAGTCCCTATAAACCATAGAATATAACTGACCCCTTAAGATCTGCCAAATGAAAGTCACTTACACCTTTATTTTGTTTGCATTTGTAGCCAAGAACTGTCATATTCTTAGACTATTTAGCTTTCTCTCTGAAACAGTAACGGGGATGGGTAAGTCGCTTTGTTTTCTAAACCACTTTCTACTTTGAACTAAGTTTGGTATTTCATGAAAGTTACTGATCACAGCAGTGACCAACAGAGAGTAACACACTACACTGAAGTGTAGATGCTGGGGTTTGGCTGGTCTCACTCCCAGCTAACTGATTCACTGATAGGCAGTGGTTAGCCTCAAGATGTGCACAATTTAAATTATGTTGAAACAATATTGGAAATAACTCTAAACCAGAGATCTACAGAGTTACTCTGGCATACTACAAACCATGACTGTTTTATCCCTAATTGCCATCACAGTTTTAACAAGAGTGATTGATTTCTTTCATCTCTCCTTTTCCCTGCCCTAGAGAGTCAGACACTGCTTAAAATCAGTCACATAGCATATCCAATTTTTCTGACCAAGTATTCTGTTTACATACTCCCTCTGGATCCCCAAAATTCCAGTCTGAAAGGCGTAGTAAATGGTCCCTCCACTTATTATCTGTGTGGTTAGGTTGCTTAGTCCCACCAAGTATGCCCTTGTCTGTAAAAGAAGGCAGTGAACTTCCCTGGTGGAGCCATCAGGAGGAGGAACGACGATGGACCATGGTGCAAAGCACCTAACCTAACAACTGGCACTCAGCACACATTAGCTAACGGTAAGATCGTATTGTTATAAGGACACTATGTAGTTCTTATTTTACTAGCACTTTCAAGAACAAATTAACCTTAAAGCTTTTTTGAAATGAAGATGTTAACCAAAAATATTGGCAGTTCAAATATTCATGCTAATAAAGCAGAACTAGTTTCTCTGCTCTTTTTGTTCCTACTCATTAGCGTTCTGGTCTTTAGATCTTAGGAATTAGAATGAAAAGGCGCATGTCGTTATGCAGATTTTGGGTTTATTACTTCCTTCTTATAAAAACAATGACCACAAATTGAGAAAGGTACTGTGAGTTTTGTATGGACTTAAAATTTACCTTGTGGAGTATTACCTTGTTCCCTGGAGGGGAAGATACCCAAAAGGTGTTCTTCGACTCACCCCTCAGCAAAGGCTCTTTTCTTACTGAGCTAGGAAAGTACTTTGCAACAAACAGCTGGGTCTTCTCTATGTTATGCAGAGTTTGCTAGTCCAGTCTCGACAGGGAATCCTTGGGACCCTCACATCACTGAGATGTTCAGTTATTCCCACCAGAGCTACATGAACTCACCATTGGTCTTCTACCATCCATTTGATGTCAAGGGAACACATATCTTTACTTGAAGTCAGCAGGAAATCCCAGTAAAAGAGGACCATTTGGGCATGACAGATCCAAGGCACCAGCGTCAACCCGTCCTTCTGTCTCTGTGGTCTGGATTACTCTATCCATTCAGTAGCACATGTTGAGTGGTGATTAACTTTCTATTAACTTGCTTTCAAATAGTAGGTTATAAATATTCTCCTGGGAGTGAAACGGCTTGTGGAAATGTAAGAGAAAGAAAAAAGGCAGAGTAGGTTTTTTTCTGATGCCAACCATTAAACATATCACATGGGCTTGCCATTTAGGCAATTAAGATGCCTCAGTTTCCTCACCAAGTAAATTAAGGAAATTCAATAGAAAGCGTGTAAGGTCTCTTACAACTCTAAATTTTGTATGTGAGTAATTAAGGAGAAATATCCTTTGTCTTAGCATAAAACTCATTAGATTAAATGACATCAGTGTAGAGTCTTGGCCAGTAAACAGCAACCAAGGGGAATTATTGGTGATGAGTAATGATTTTCAGGAAGTCCTCATTGAGATGGATGACAGGAAGTATCTAACTAAAGTTCAAGATAAATGAATGTTAATGAACTCAAAAGAGGGCTTAAGGTTGCATATTCAAGAGAAAACACTAGGCGTCAGGGGTTTTGCCTTGCCTATCCACACATTGAAATACCTCTATAGCAGTGATGCCCAACCCCGCCCCCACCCCCAGGCCACAGACCAGTACTTGTCTGTGCTTGTTAGGAACTGGGCTGCACAGCAGGAGGTAAGCTTGAATGTAATGCACTTGAATCTTCCCCAAACCATGCCCCACCCCTACCCAGTGCATGGACAAATTGTCATCCAGGAAACCGGTCCCTGGGGCTGAAAAGGTTGGGAGTCTCTGATCTATAGTTTTTCTGGTTTAACTACAATGAAAATATTCCAGAAGGGACTTGGAGTAATACCACTACACTCAGTACACAAAATAACTTTTGTGTTATTTGACTGAATAACACAAAATTCAGAGGCAATTTAAATGCCTTTTAGCTCACAGATAAATTAATTTCAGTGGGATGAAGCTTAAAGACAGTTCTTCTATACCAGTGTGTCAGATAATTACATTCGAAGGAATTTGTTATGAAATTAGAAAACATGTACTTTTTTCTGAACTTCTGAAATCTACAGCACCCATTCACCACTTTATTAAACCCAAGCATAATTTGTATTGTGTATTATCACCATTTATACTTGTAAGTTCACTGATAGCAGCTAACAAGCCCCAGTCTAGTCAAAGGGATATCACTCCAAAATCTATTAATGATTACCTCTCACTAGTTTGGAGCCACGACACCAGTCAAGACAAACAAGAGACACTGGGAGAAAGGTTATTTCCATTGTACTGATTTTCTGAATTCTCCCTCCATGATAAACCATTGTCCAGATTACTCCGATGGATTCTTCAGCAAAAGCGTTCTACATTCACACCAAAGATTCACTTTCTTTGTGTTAGGTACTGACACTGTTTCTTCCATCACTGTGACATGGTGCAAAGTCGGTCCTCAATTCTTCCCCCTGTTACTAGAATGTGTATAAAAATGTACCACTCAAAATATAAAATGTCTAGCTCAAGTGTTCCTGGGAACATGTGACACTCACAAAGGATCTCACCCACAGAATAGATGACAGTTTGCAGATTATCAAAATGTATTTTTCTTTCTGCTGGATGATGTTGTGTGTATGTGATATTGGAGTAGGGAGTTATCTATATGTGTTGTGATTTTGGAAAGTCATTTACCCTGTTATTTCAAGGTTCTCCTCCATCAAATGGAGATTTTAAAAGCTTATCTATTATTTTTGGTGGTTGTGAGGTTCAGGTGAGAAATAGGTAACGTGCAATTGATTATTTAGTGTATATGACTTTACCTCTTTTATAATAATAAAAAGTTAGAGTTGATAGTTTAGTGTCAGATAACTGTGGATATTTTAGCTCATTTGATCACTTGCTAACTGTGTGAACTTGAGTAATTTTCTTAATTTCTCTGAGACTGTTTCTGTGTCTGTAAAATGGGCATAAGGATGACTAGGTATTCTGAAAGTGTAACAGACATAATGCATGCCAATCGCTTAGCCTGAGGCAGAGTAAGGACTGAAATATTAGTTACTAGTATTGAGTTGGAAAGCAAGAGGAAATAAAAAGCTTTCTATAAACTTCCTTATACAACAAATTTGAAGAATAGGAGTGACATTTAATGTTTTCAATTAGTGAAATGCCCTAGCCATATCCACATCTTGGGGGAACAGGAAAGAGCTGCTTATAATTCAACTATATATTCTTTCTGGGCATGCTGACGCTTTGTCCAAGGTCATAAAGTGCAAGAACCAAGAGAATTTGAGTGTCTATTCCTAGGACCTATCTATTTGAGGATCCAAGTCAAACTTAGAAAGTTCGGTTCTCCCATGACCATTTCAAGCACTGCTGAAACATAAGAAGAGACAGTTCAACAGTTCAGTATCGTATCAACAGTTCAGTATCATATCAACAGTTCAACACTATCAAGTCAAACAGGCAAATTAAATCCCTTCCTTTGTATCCTTTCTCATTGTGGCAAGAGGTTCCATTCTATATCATTGTTTTGGGTTTTTATAAGGCTTGAATAAAACAGAGAAGTAAAAAACAAAAACAAAAACAAAACAGGTGGCACGACTCCATTGGAATGGGAAGATGCAAACCAAGGGATTCCTTTGGTGTAGTAACTGTCTCATGGCTGACAATTGCCACCCATGCCAATTAGAGCAAGATAAACGCCTTTCCATGTGGTGAGAACTGAAAAATGGCTGCTCATTTACTATGCATCGTTAGTGTCCATAATTTGTCTGAAGTTTTTTATCTCTTGTTTCACTCAGGGTAAAAACATCTAACAAAAAAAGAGTTATTCCTGAGACTGACACAAATTAACATGTGAAATATGGGTCAGCATGCACCTCTGACTACTATTCCATTGCCCATTAGCAAACTGGAGATTTCATTACCCCGTGCAGCTCCCTAAAGATTTGAGAGAAAAATGATAGAGGTGAACCACAGAGAAATAGTAGAGAGAGGATGATGAAGAAGGGAGCTGCAGGGAGGTGGGGAGACCAGAGTTGCCGCAAGGAAATGTGCATTAGACAGTGAATTATGCTTCAATTTTAATCTTTCCACCTACACTCCTTATGGTCTCCCCATGTGGCTCATTTTTGTTCTGACTTTTAAGTAACTTAAAATTATATATTTTGTTTCATGAAGTGACAATGTTAGATGCCTGTAGAGGGACTCAGAGGTCAGCCTGGGTCATTGTTGATCACGTCTGCTGACAGAGAGGCCCTTAGACAAATCCTTGTTTTCTACAGCTGCATCCTATTCCCACTGAAGGTCTCTGCCTGTCCGTCCGCAAGTACTGAAACTGCAGTTCAGGACCTGAGTGTGTCAGAATCCCAATACGTTCGCTCCCTTTTAACAAAGATTTATCATCCTGGAGCAAGTAGCCTGTCCTTTATCAGAAAAGGCACCATTCAAAGCACAGAAAGGTTAAAAAACCAAACTCTTAGCACTGCAAACCTTGTTAGTTGGAAAGGCCTTGCAGCTCTTTTTCTTCCTCTTTCTTTGCTTCAATTTAAGGATCTGGGCTATAGAATTTGGGTATGTAAATTCTTGTCAGCATATTTTGAATCAGGGCATTCATTTTTTTTAACACAGTACAGTTACAGAGACCAACGAATTCGACTCATACAAATTCCCAACGTTACATATATGTGAGTATATTGTGTGTGACCATATCTGTGAGTACATACTGATATATCACTTTTGGCACGTGTGAATGTTGAGTGCAAATGTGCAAGTGTGTGGGAATCTCTGCATACACATTCAGGTAAATGTAAATGTGTAGGTCAGTGTACATAGTAATGAGGGTGTGTATGTATCTGATCTGGGGTTTTAATTCAGCCACTTACTACCTGTGACTTCTCTCAACTTGTAATGATGATATGACAATGTATTAATAATGCTTTTGGAATCTACAGTGCTATACAATTCTATTTTATTATTATAGATAGCTACATAAGATACACAATTTTAAAGCTTTAAGAATGGAACAGAACTGAGTCCTTCTACTGTCTGAGTGTGCATGTACCTGTGAGTGTGTGTATATGTACATAGAAAAGCACATCCAGTATATATGTGTATATACACACATGTATATAGACATCTATATATAGACATCTATATATATCAGAATTTTTACATCCTTTCTGGTTTTCCTAATTCTTAAGTTTTTCTTTCCCAATAATTCTGAAAGGTGTCTTTAATTCCATTAAAAACGAGCTCCTTGGCCTATATTTTTTTACCCTCCTTCCCTACATCCCCCTTCACTCGGCCCCAGTGACTGTAGCCATTCTTGCTGAGAATTTCCCACTATTACTTTGCAGTTTTAGAACAACATACTCCTCTCTGTGCAGAAAACTGGCACAAGAGTTGCTTCTGCGTATATGAAGGTGTTTCAAACAGGATGGTTCTCATTTCTCAAAACATATTCAATATCGTATTCCAGAAAGCACATCCCTTCTCAGCTGTTTGAATTCTAAAACAAATGCCCTTTACCAGCAATCCTTTCAGTGAGTTAAAAGTTCTTCTAGTTTTAATTTGTCTTTCGGGACCCAGGTGGTGTGAGTACATCAGCGCAGAGCGGTTCTGGGGCATGGTCAGCTTGCTCGAAAAAATTCAAAACAAACAAAAAGATTTTAAATAAGAAGGGAGAGGCTCCAGCTTCTTAGGAGAGTTCGTCTTGCTTCATGGGTCATTAAATACCAAAGAAGGTTCTCGTATATTTAATCAGATGGAATACTTTGGGTAGAGCCGAGTCAATATTAAACCCTTTGGTTTCCTAAAATGTCACACTTTGTATAAACTGGAGGTGTTTAGAAAGAAGATGGCCAGCTGTTCCTGTAATTGCAGTCTCGGGGCGGGAAATCTCATCCCAGGCCCGCAGGCTCTCTCTTTACTCGGACTCCTTTCTCTTGGCTGAGGCAGGAGTCAAGAGACCGGTTGCAGTGAAGTGGGTTTCAGTTGAGAGCTGGTATTGAGAGTGTGCCCTTCAGTTTTAAGCACAAAGCTGAATTAAGTCAGCACTCCCCTGAACCCGCGATTCATTCTTTGCGCTACGTGAAGGCTTCGTTAGAGTCAGTGTGTATGTGTGTGTGTGCGCACCTGCCTACAGAGTTGAAGACGTCCTGGATTTGAAGAACCACAGAGATGTCAACACTGTTCATAGCTGACAGTCAGTAAATACTTGCTTATTGACTGACTGACTGGTCCCATGGTTCTTGTTTTTTGTTGTTATTGTACTTTGTTTTGTTTTTTGGGGGGAGATATACATGCTTTTGAAAATGTGATCAAACTATTTCTGAAAAAAAGCTGCATACGTGCAATACATAGTTATATATAAAATGCCCAGGAAATTAAGGACCTACGAAAGCCTACAGTCTGTACATGGAGATACTGAACCTCTAAATACAACTCCCCAATCCAATTCAATTCCTTTTCCGCACAAGTGGAAACTAAGGCCAAGAAGTCAAATGAGTGACAGAGGCCTGGTGTGAAATAATGAGAAATGGTGAGTCCTGTGGCAAGCAGAAGAGTGAATAACCCTCCTAAAAGTGATTCTTTATTCCACTTGAGCCAACTGTTGGCAGGTGGGAAAGCAGGCCCAGTGCCATCATAATTCCTGGTATATCAAGAGAGGTCCAAAAAATATTTGTCTCAATGCGAACTTTGTTAATTTTAAACAGTGACAATAACTTCAATTATTTAAAAAACATTGGACTGTCCAAAGAAAACCTACCCTAGCAGACTAATTCTGGTTATAAGCCAAAAGTTTCTCTCTTTTTCTTTCTTCTTTTTAATTAATTAATTTTTTATTGTTGTTCTATTACTGTTGTCCCAGTTTTCCCCACTTTGCTCTCCCCCACCCTGCCCACCCTCCGATTTGCTTCCACAGTCAATCCCCACCCTGTTGTCTATGCCCATGAGTCCTTTATACAGGTCCCTTGACTAGACTCTTCCCCTTCTCTCTCTCTTTCAATTACTATACTTTATATATGTTCAGATTGTTCCATTCATATTCCAAATATTTATGAAGCTTTATTATATTCAGAGCCCTGGGCCGAGTTCTATAAAAGGTAGAAAGATGAATACAAGAGTATTCGATATCCCTGAACTTAATACAGAGATCTTAATACATAATAGAGAAAAGGGGTCGTGCAGATATTTGTGTAGAAGGCACTTAGTAACATGGGAAAAGCAGTGTCCCGTGATGCTTTGCTGAATTTCTATCAAGTTCACCAACCTGACCTGGCACACAGCAGGACGATGCCTCTGGTGAAGTCCGTCATTGTTCCCAATTTTTCTGGTCTAAAGTCTACATTAGGTTGTTACTGATTTGGTGGTAGAATGGGGGAGGGAGACATGTACTTGTCATCATATGAAGCTCTGTGGAGAGAGACTTGAGAGCAAAAAAGCGAATTGTCTTCAACCTCCATTCTTTCCTTTAACTGCACATCAGTATGATAGTCCCTAGTTGCAAGTAGAGTTTACCTTCTGGTCATTACCTTCACAGTAACAGTAGTACATACCTGGATCATTCTACAAATGAATATGTCTAACTCAGTCACATTTAATACTGACAGACAACTCTTCAGTGCCTGTCAACTACATTACAACTACAACAAGGGTTTGCAAGTGGGATTTCTTCAAGCAGAATGAATATATGCATAGGTGAATGTGTGTGGGGGGGTGTTTTCTTCATATTTCCAGTTTATGTAAGTAAATCCACATTTCTTCTCTTGCTTTACTGAGTTTATAAACTTGAAGTAGTGTACAGCCTCTAGTGACAATCTAATGTCCAGGTGGCCAAAGGTTAACTTACATCCTCTATATTATCTGTGCATTTTGGTTCCCTAGCATAGAACCACCAGTTCCCCCTCCCCCAACCTTGGAGAGTACACGGTAGTATCAGACTTAGCAGTAGGCAGCAGGAAGCTTCCAGCTGAAATTAGAAGGCTGGGGTGGGGGAGGAGGAAATAAAAGAGAAACAAGACTAAGGAAATACCTCACCCAGGGATTTTAGAATCTGGTGGGAAATTAATATTGGGGATGTAAATGAGGTTAGGGAAATTAAAAGGATTAACTGGCTTACAGGGATTTATATAAAAATAAAGAGAAGATCATGGAAAACCTTTGGGATCTGCTCTGTCTCAACAGAATTAAAGCTGGTTTTACTCTGTGTGTGTGTGTTTCTCTTGTTTTGCTTCTACTTCTGATTTGAAAGCGCAGGACCAGTAATTACCAATTGTTCTTGGAGCCTGCATTTTTCCTTCTTCCTCTGTGTGCCCCCTCTGACCAGAGGCTGACACCTGAGCAAGCTTACTTGCCTGATTGCTATGTGGTATTTGCCTTGTTACGAATGGTGACTGACTAGAATCTGAGGAAAGGGGCATTTACAGCCTTCATCGTACCTTTTCAGATTTTCTAAAAATTAAAATTATGGATGCCATATTAGAAATAACTATTTTATGGATAGCCCATTCCTGGTGGTCAGACATGGTTTTCAAAGCTGGTCATTCTTTATTTATGAACAAAAGGGGGAAGTTGAAGAATAATTGAGCTTTGGAATGTAGTATCTAAAAAATGTTAAACCACCAAAACTTTAGGAAGAGGAGTGTAAGTGACAACCAGGAGAGCCTTTAGCACTTTCAGCGCTGAACCAGGTCAGTCTCAGGTAAACCGGGGTGGAAGGCCAGTGACTGCTTTATCCCAGTTCGGTCCTTTCCCTTACCCACCCCTGATATCGTGACTGTCCACGCTGGACCCCGGCCCCAATGCACGCGTGTCCACCTTTGCTTCTCTACTCCGTCTGCTTAGTACGGAAACTCACCTGAGACTCTAGTAATGTAGCTGACCATCTTTGGGCTTGATGCTTATTTCTGCCACCCGTGTTCTATTTTTCAGACCAATTTCACTGCGACTAACCTCCGAAAAAGCCCCAGAATTCTTTTTTTTTTTTCTCTCAATATGTCTCATGAGGACCTAAGCATGCATAACAAGCAAGCTAAGTCTTGCCCTCATTCATCTACTAGACCTAGGTTGACTGGATAATCGTAAGAATACACTGCTGATTGGGGACAGAGGCCAATAATTATGTCAAAAATAGCTCCTTCTGTTTAAAAATATGTGCTGGTAACATTTCATGGTATCAAGTAAGTATGTGTATTTTGTTTTAGTACAATGACAAGGAATGGGTTTGATAAAGTGACAATGTTTGTGAAAAATGACGGTGATCTGTGTGTTGATTATGGCTGAATGGTGATAATTTAATGGTCTACTTTATAAATGAACTTTAAAAATTTTCATAAATCATTAAAATGAATAAAGCAAATGCATTAACCATAACTAACTTAAATTATAACCCAGATGTGAAAACTTATTACAATTATTGTTACACTGTTTTGTTGTTTTTGTTTATTTGTTTAGTTACTAAATGGTAGGTGGCATCTATAAAAGATTGAATGAAAAGATCCAGGATTTTTCACGGGCTAGATATTTACAACATTTTCATATTTGTACTGTAAAGTGGCATTGGATCTGCCAGAACTATGGATAAACTATATTTTTAAAAATTATAATGAAGTGTTTCAAGGATTCTATTAATAGCAGTTCATACTGCAAATTTTATGACACATTATTTATCATAAGGAACATCTTAAAACAATGGTCTTAAGAAAACCAACTGTAGTTGAAGGTTTCAGCCAAACCCTTCTCCTTCACACCCGTAAAAGTTTTCAAGGAATTGTCAGTTTGGAGTAAGATTTTCAAGTCTGCTTGAGGGATTGCGCATGGTGGGGCAAAAGTAGGTTTATAGTTGTGAGTGCATGAAACACAGAGTTTTTTCTTGTGTTTATTATTTATTAACTAGTGTATTATTTTCCATACAAACAGCTACATACCTAATTTTGCTCCACCCTGTAGAGTTAACTTGGTGTTAATTGCATAACAGAGAATAAAAAATCTAGCAGATTTAGCTGCTTCTCATATTACTTCAATCTGAAGATTCAGCTGCACAGTCTCGACTCCATAAGGATCAAGACTTACTTGTTTCATCCTTTGCTACCCCAACAGAGGCACTGGAATTAATCTCCCTCAGAGGCTTGGGATTTTTAAATCTGGAGCGAACTCCTAGGTACTCATAAGACCATCAAGCTGTGGCTTTCGGCAAATCTCCCATTGTAATATATTGCAAATGCCTGAGCTATTGGAGTGGGTGTGTGTGCATGTGTAGTCCCTGGATCCCTGCTGGGAGGAACTGGAGACCTTCTGTGAGCCCTGCTTTAACTGGGAATCTGACAACCTACCTGACTTTCAACTATTTTGCTCACAAGGAGATTTTCTGAAATCATGAAGTTTCTCTTTAAGCCAACCAAAGTCAGCTTTTTCTATCCAAAGTAATGGTGCAATGTACCAGTATCATCTCTGCCCAAAGATGGCTTCTGGCATGTTTCCAAATAACCAGAACAATCTCCTTAGATATGGATATAACCCTAATTTATGCTGCCTTTTCTGGAACCTGGCTTCATGGATGACTACTGGGCTTCTAAACTGAAGTGCATCTCTTTAGCCAGGTGAGATCTGAATCCCAGTTTTACCTGGTTTTAGTTTTTTCCCCTCTTCCCAATGCACTTAGTGAGCACCCAGCAAGTCCATTACTGAGCTCACTTAGATTATAAAGCTAGACCTGGAATGATTTATTTTGTGTCAAGCTGCTGTGATTGGCAGAGGAATACATCCAGAGGGCCTGAGTGATGATGTCAGACCTATAATTTGTTAGCTGTGTAAACCTGTCAAGTTATTTAAACTCTGAGCTGCTTTTTTCTCATGTTTGAATAATCATCCCAGGAAAGTTTGTTTTATAAATTAAATGAAGTTCCATACATAAGTAGTTCTTTGTCATCTCTAAAGCCTTCAGTATTTTCCTATTTATTTAGCAAGGATATAGTGGGTTCCCACGATAGTGTGGGCACTGACTTGTGCTTGTGACGCAAAGATGAAGTGACAGGATCACAGCCCAGGGATGCTGCGGTCCCGAGTGAAAGCAGCAGCAGGTGGTGGTGTTGGTAGTCAGTGGACCTGGAGCACCTGGGGGCATTCCTGGACCCTTGGCCTTGTCAGACACACTGTACAAATACCTGCTGATCAATTTCAAAGGCATTGACTTTAGGCAGAGAGGCCTTCAGGGTTAAGCAGTCTTGGGAAAAGTAGCAGTATGCTTTCTGAAAAGTTACTTGGTCTGGGCTGTATCTTGGACAAAGTTCCGCTTTGGCAATTTATACCAGTGTGCGTGAACGTTTTCTTTAGGAGGCCTAAAGTGATACGAGGAGAAGGCAAGAGAGAGCAGCATAGGGTTTCCAAAGTCAGGAAAAGTTTGTGAATGCAAATGTATTTTATAAGTGTGTTCAAACCTAATAGCTACCCTCATATGTAATGAGAGTTTTAGAACATATGTAACAATATATATGAGTTTTTATATAGATGAGTTTATATAAATATATAGAGATGAGTTTATATCCCCAGAAAGGTCCCCTCTCTCTCTCTTTTCTCTCACTCCGAGGTCAATCTTATTCAAAGTACTCATATGTAAAAAAGAATTTAAGCGAGACATGTATCTTGAAAACATACTTGATATTACAGAATTGGGTTTTAAATAAGGGGGTGAATGGTTTAGTTCCTCAGTCTATGTCTTGGTATTTGTAGTGGTGTTTGATTGTAAGAAAGAAAAAGGGATGGTCACCTTAACATGTTCGATGGCTTTTGGTTGGAGATTTACACAGCATTTTCGGTATCATACAAAACTTCCTCCTGCAATTCTGTCTCAGCTTTCGATACAGCAAAAGCAGGTCAGGCCCTAAGGGTGTTATTGAGGGGTAAGATAGAGGCCTGAACATGATCAAATGCAATATTTCAGAAGCCTTGAAGATTTCTTCTGAGGCTGCTTGCCCTGAATGACTCTCCTGTTTTCTCCCATAGGTTCAATATTTTAACTCAGTTCTCTTGAGGAATAAGCTGCATTCCTAGCACAGCTTGGCATGCGAAAGTAATACATTGAAAGCTTATAGAAGGTGCGTCCTACTGTTTTCTGCACAACTCTGCCTTTTTCACTAATGTGCTTTCCATATTTTAAATTAACAATATTAGCAAAAATTAATTATGCACATTTTACACCTCTTACGATATATGGCAATTTTAAGAGACTTAATGAGCATTGAGTTGCAAAAAATACATAACAAGTTATATTTTTTGATATTGTTCCCTTTATACCCTCCTCCCCTTCCAAGTCCCCGATTTTCTTCTTAGCTTGGCAAATTCCTGCTTGTCCTCAAGAATATATCTCTTCCAGGAGCCTATCTTATCCCTTTCTTCCTACCACGCTTGGGTTTGCCCCTGTGTTCCCAGAGCACCCCATCACACTTACATTGTTTACTATTTTGTTTATTCACTCAAATATTCTTTGTACAAACATACATTGAATGTTTACAATGATCTGGAATATTGTGTATTGAAATTACCTGTTTACAGTAGTCCGCCCAACTGTTTTATAAACATCGTGAATACAGAGATCAGATTTGATTTATCTTCTAGTCCCCAGGTACTAAACCAATTCCAGAGACAGTAGATATTTAATAAATGTTTGCTGTACTGAGCCACTGATAGAAGCTGTGGGGTAGTCTTCCCAGAGCTAATCTAATTACGAGGGTAAATGAGCCATGGTACTGTGTGTTACTATTAAATCATTTGATCATTATGATTTGTAAATATAGTTATATTCAAAATTGTCTTGTGTGTTTTCTCTGAATAGGAAGCACACTTGCCACAGACAGCTACAGCTAAAAATGGTAGCAGCCTAAGTGAAAATACTAAAAGCAGTGATCTCAAGCCTGCATTTGTTGAGGAATATACCTCCTCCGAACCTATTTTGCATGACCGTTTGATAGGCCCACACAGTGTTTTAAAGGACGTAAAAGTAGGCAGGTGTTACGCTTACATAAGCATCCGAGCAGCTTACCATCGACAGCCATACATGCAGTCTGCCTGTGCTAAGTGTATACTCCCCCAGGTATTTGAGCTTGAGACTCAAACGGTTCACACTGCTCTGCGGTTTACAGAAATGCTACCACATGCGCAGTCTGCTGCTTCATCAACACACCTATTCGATGGTGATACAATTTCCAGGTTTGGCCAGTGTCGCACTGCCAAAAACAGGCTTTTGCGTCAATTTTACAAATCATTTCTAAGTTCATATTTCTTTAAGATAAAAGAGACATTACAATGGTAAAGTATATCTTAGCAGTATATTTTATAATCCCATACATCAATAAAAACACGTACACCCAAATATATATAAGTATATATATATATATATATGTATAACGTGTGATGCTGATTCTCATAGTATGATACATTATAATTTTCTCTCATAATCTTGTGTCAACTCTAAATCTTTTCTATTTGCATTAGCAGAGGTTATTTTTAATCTCATACAAATCAATTCTTGTGAAACAATTACTTATTTCAGATCGAAAGATCAGGTGCTGTACAAGTACACACAGAAAAGGAAAAAAGCATTCCAAACAGAAGGGACCACATGAACAAAGATTCAGGAGGGGAGAGTAATTTGGCCTCTTAGCAACTGGGATGTGGACAGAGATTGGAGTTAAGGTCCTACTAAAAAGACTGAATAGTATGGTGAAGAGTTTGCTAATCATCTGACGTAAATAATAAAAATAATTTGTTTGGGAAGGAGAGTTAACATTTTGGAGGATAAATTAAAGTAGGGCAAGACTAAAGTTAAGGAGACACGTGAGAGGAGCTGCGGTAATCCTGGGGGGTGGGAGGTAGATCGGCAGCAAAAGTAGAGCAAATAAGCTCCATTTGTGAAACCATTCCTTTGCAGATAAAATGGGGGGGGGGTGTAAAAATAAAGTCATTTTTTCAAAAGTCTCTTTTGAAATAAAAACTTCCAAATCTTGGCCCCATCTCCTCACAAATGTTTGTTGATTTTTTAAAAAAGATAATTACATTGGTATTTGGTTATTTGAATATGTTGAATCTAGTTACCAGGTTGGTTAGAAAACACTTGAATATCTATAGTTCCATCACAAAAATAGCTTATTTAGAAAACAGATGCTTCTTAAAGACTGGCATTCCTAAGAGGAATTACTTTTGGTTAGAATTCTGTGAATTTGTTTCATCAGTATATAACATCTCCTTTGTGCTGAGTAGACTTTTAGAACATTTCTAGGCATTAGGCGTATAGCGGTGATTAGGAAATTTTCCTTCCCTCATGCAGGCTATTTTTTTAGATATGGATTTTCAGTGTTAACCTCCAATATGCTTTCTTGCTTTTAAATTAACATTTAATTTTTATACTTTGTAAATGAAGAATGTCACTGTAGTGGCACCTGAATGTAAGGGTGGCACCAAGCCAAGCTAAATAACACCAGACTGTTCTAATTCACTCTTGACAAGAATTATGAAAGAATAAGAAAAAGCCCAATGTCTAGGTTACTAAAGGAGCACATGTGAAAACCCCATGGCCCTCAGAATTATGCAAATTGAGTTAACCGTATTTTAATTAATTGTACTGAATGTGACAGACATAAATCTTATCCTATCTTTAGGAAAATGCTTAGCATCTTTCCTTGATTGTCTGTTTTGATAAAATAGTTGATTTTCTAAGAGCAAGTTATACATAAATAGCATAAATAAACTAATGCACAATGAGTACTTAGAAAAGGGTATAATCATTGTGAACACATACAAAGAACTCAGCATTAACATCGTTATGATGATTCAAGTCATCTTTCTAACCTTTCTTTGTCTGGTGACCTTATTGGTTGTCTGAGTGTTAGGGCATGTGAGTGCATTATTTCATAATCTTCTGAGTGCTAGGTTTTGGATTGTTTTTTAATTAGCATTTTAATTGCTCATCAAAGTAATTGAAGACAGAGTTAGAAAATGGAGCATTTGCTAATCCCTTTGGTACCAGTCAATGATAAGTTTTCTCAAGGTCAAGTGCCTTCTGGTCGTACTCATGGAAGGTTGCACTCTGTTTTAAGCTCCCTGACATATGATATGGAATTGCTGGAGCTGGCATCTGAGAGTAAGGGATTTCTCTTCCTTCTTCCTTCTTGACTCTTTGGTTTATCAAAAAAGGGGGGGCAAGGGGGGACTTTATCATTTTACAATTAAAAGTTAGCAGACATATAGAATATCACCTGTGATCAAGGTTAGGTCAGATTAGACATTTACTACCTTAGTTCAGATGTGAACCTGTTGGACCAATGCTGGCCTGTTTGTGAACAAGAGAGATATTTGATAGGATATTTATTTATTTATATAGAAAATATATACTGAGTGCCTTCTATATTGCAAACACTAGGCTGGAAAGGGGTAAGATAAAAGTTTTAACTATCCAAGGAAAAGAGTAATCATTTTTCTTACTTTATAGATGAAACAAGGAACTGTTCCCACCTTCCCCCAAAGTGGAGTATAAACAAATAAAAGATGCATCTACCAAAACGCGCTTAGGAGGAAGCACCGTGTGGTACAGTGGTTAAGTGCTTAGCCTCTGCCAGGAGGCTGCCGAGGTGCCAGGATTACCATCTGCTTGCTGTGTGTGCTCCCTGTGCCCAGTGTCCTCAGTGATGCGATGGGGATAAAGAGATGTGTCTCAGAAGACCATGGTGAGGATGCAGTAAATTAATGTTTGTAAAGGGTTTAGTACCGTATCCGTGACATTTCAGTAATTTATTTTACTTTTATTATCTTGACAATGATCACACGATTAGCCAGGATTGACACCCATAGCATGAAGACCAAAATTTCATGGCCAAATTGTGTTGCTGTTAAAAAGTAAACATGCTTCTCTTAGTTCTGAAAATACGCCCCTGATCATTCTTGCTGATTTGAGCTGCTTAGCTGCTCCTTTACTAGGATGTGAAAATTTCCTTATGTCATTCATAGACCCATGCTTGCCTTCTGGCGAATGAGACAGTATATCTTGACACAGAGCTTTAAGAAAACCAGTATGCCAGTGTCCAGATTTAGACGGTGGATAAATCAGGCTAGTTTGGCCTTCTGGAAGAACTATCTACTTTACCAAAAGTGAGTGATGAGAATGAAGGTCACGACAAAACAATGAAGTGTTAGAGAATTGATCCAAACCCAACTGAAAAAAAAAATTAATTCCTTGGCCAATTTTACTGTGTCAATTCAAGTTAAGCACTTGACGAAGTAACAGGGGATAACTGATAAATGAGTGAACAGCGTGTCCCGAATAGCAGATATGATTTGAGGTAACACAACAAACTATTCCTGTGTCTTTTCTTTCTGTTTTAATTCCAATCTTTCTGCTGTTCAGGTGAACACTCTTTTGTGTCCCTACATGCAGCCCTAAAAACAAGTACAATAGTTTTCAAATGGACAATTAGTAGTGTCTCAATCCTGTGTTTTCACTTTGTTATTATTTGTAACTTGCTGTCTGAATTAAGTCTACTTGCTAGGCAAGCACAGTTTTATCATTAATAACTCAACAAACAAGAAATGCTGGCGAGAATGTGGAGAAAAGGGAACCCTCAGTTCACTCTTGGTGGGAATGCAGACTGGTGTAGCCACTGTGGAACGCAGTATAGAATTTCCTCAAAAAAATTAAAAATAGAACCACTTTTTAACCCAGTGACTCCTTTGCTGGGAATACATGCTAAGAATCCCAAAACACCAGTTCAAAAGAACCTGTGTACCCCCATGGTCATAGCAGCACTGTCTACAAGGTCGGGAACAGCCTATGTGCCCATCAGTAGAGGGATGGATTAAAAAACCGTGGTGCATGTACACAGTGGAATACCATGCGCAGTAGGAAAAAAAAAAGAAGGAATTCCTATCCTTTGCAGCAGTGTGGATGCAACTGGAGGCTATTATACTAAGTGAAATAAGCCAGTTGGTGAAAGACAAATACAATATGATTTCACTTATAAGAGGAATCTAATGAAAAAAAAAAGTTAACAAGCAAAACATAACCAGAGACATGGAAACAGGGCACACTGACAGCAGCCAGAGGAATGGGGAGGGGGGTAGTGGAAAGAAGGGGAAGGATCACTCAAAGAACATGTGTGAATGACCCATGGACATGGACAACAGTTTGGAGATTGACTGTGGGACCGTGGGGTGGGCTGGGCAGAGGAGGGCAAGGGGGGTGGGGAATTGGGACAACTGTAATAGAATAAACAAGTATAAAAAATAAAAATAAATGTAAAAATAAGAAAAAATATTCCCCTGACTCGTTTCTCCAACCTTATCACTCTCCCTAAACAACTTATGCGTAGAAATTCTCGAGTTGCTTTGCTTAGAATTTGGTTGAGGTGATAAAATATCTACAGGAATGTTTGTCTAGTGTATCATATCGCCTTGTTATGTCTTCCTTTAGTTTTTCAACTGTTGCAATTTCAACAGAACACTTCATCGCACTTAGATCTCTTACCCTGGATGTGATTTTAGCTGACATTACACCCTGCTTTCTTTTCGGTTCAAGTCTCCTTCATATTCTCACTTTTAATTATTAATTTGAATACATTACTTTGGGGTGAGTGTCATATAAACTGCCTATAGTTGGATACTGGTTTGAGCGATACGATAATCTCTGTTTCATGACAGAGTTTTTCTCTGTTTGAATTTGTTGATAGTATTGATGTATTTAGTTTATACCTGTCAATTTTTAAATTTTTAATTGCAGAGCCAGGAAAAAGTGGAACAGGGACTTAACACTCTGTCTCTTACTGGTCAAGGTAGTTCTCTCTCTCTTTTTCTTTTATTTACTTTGTCTTCACTACATCAAGTGTGCTTTAGGTTTCATATACTTAGACTGTAGTGTAGAGATAATGCAACTTTGGGTTCATCAGCTTTCCCACCCAGAGTTTTACATACAGACGTGAGAGTCACAGTAACTTCTTGATAGAAAATGCACCGGCGCTGACCCCTGACCCACACAGAAATGATGGTTACCCATGCCTACGCAGTCTGTCTGCTCTGACAAAAGAACACTGTCCTCATTTTGAGGAGTTTATAGCTTCTAAAATGTTTTCCTAGGTCATTAAGGTTGATGAAAGGGAAAGAGTTTCATTTCTGTTTTTAAAGTCACAATAAAATATCCCGCCAGTTGTTTTGTTAAAGTAATGTCATATCCTCTCAACTTTGGAAATGTTCATTTTTTCAGACCAAAGCCATATCAGTGTGGCCATCAATAGGTTATATACATGCAAAACACATTGTCTTCTCTGATGGAAAGGGGATGTGTACTATTATACCTGGATTTTTTTCTTGGTACTAGTAAGTGGCCTAATGACCTGATGTAGATCAAATTCATGTGACAATGTACTACTATCCAAGGCTAGACAAGTGCTTTGGAATACAGCTCACAGAGTATCATGAACCTCTTTGTATCCCTTAGAACACTTAGTTTAGCTAACTCAAAGTTCTGGGCAAATGACAGGTATCCTTCCTTACCTGTGATCCAGGTATTTCCAGGGCACTTGTAATTTTCCTTAAATTAAGGATTGACTTTGCTATAAGGATAACAACCTAAAACTCTCAGCACCTAATATCAGATAATGTCCATCCAATGTTCAGCTTCTGCATATCCTACTTGTGTGTACTACATATCCTAATTGAATACATATATATACACTATACATACATACATATATATATATATACATACATACATATACATGCATATACATTCAGAAAGGAGAATTGTTTCAGTTCTGCTAGGCATACTAATATACCTAATAAAATTCTAACTAATGAAATTCTAAGCTCATAAAATAAGAGTTCATGCAAGTCCTCAGGAAGGCATTCCTATGGAGAGCTAAGATAACAAAGTGGCTATTGATTCAGTCTATATGGATTGTCTAATCGTACACTGTCTACTCAGCACTGAACTAGCACTGTGGATAGGTTGAAAAAGAAACAGTTGGTTTTCTTTTAAGTTTTTCAATGAAAAATATTGATGCAAGCAAACCTTTATGAGTGAACATATGAAACTTTTGTATAAAAGATGATATGTTCATAATGTGATTATGATTTTGTCACAACATTTATTACATATTGGGGAGAGGAAACATGCCACCATTATGTGAAAAAAATATGGAGAAGAGATCTATTCAGAAAGAATGCTCATTCCTGACATCATTCACCTAGAAACAAATTCCGTATTTTAGGCAGGAAGCAAGACCTTTAAGGTGTAGACCTTGGTATGTACAATGTAGAAATCTCAGTTAGTTTATCTGAACCACGGTGTTACCTTCATGTCTATAAAGAGTAGCAGAGCACCTGCTTGGTGTGTCTTGAGATAGTTAATATATCTGGAGTGGTGGATATAGGATAAATTTGAGTTATAGGGTAGAAAACTTGAGATTTTGTGTATTAACCTCTACCAACCAACTATAAAAAAATATTAAGATCTTGTATTTCCTTTGGGTTTGGTAATGTCTTTGAAACATTTCATTCTGCCTCAGCAATGTTAAGGTGATATAGGATAGGGTTATGTTTGTTTGTTTGTTTGTTTGTTTTTTGTTTACATTGTAACCTCAGAAAAAAGAACAGTCTAGAACCAGAATGGAGGTGGCGGTGAACTGAAGTAAGAAAACCTCAAGAGTCAGGCTTTCCATGTTTTTTGGAGATTTCCTTTCCAGGAATTAAAGCTGGAGATTATGAATGAAATTTTGTTCATCAACATACATACACATATATACACACAAAATAGGAAACATAAAAAGAATGGATCTGGACCTCACAGCTTACAATTTATTGTGAGGGACAAAGGGCAAATAAATAAGTATTATTTATTAATTCTTACTTAATTATGTTAAAATAAATGCTATAAAGGAAAAGCTCAGAGAGCAATGCAAATCAGCCTAATTTATTTTAGGGGATCAAGGAATTAGTCTCAGAGAAAAAATGACATTTCAGCTGAGCCTTGAGGGATGAGTGGGATTTTAACAAGGCAGAAAATAAAGATAGTAAACAACCCAAGTGAAGGATGTGAGGTGGGACAGATACAGAGCCTTTGAATCACTGAAGAAAGCCCATGTAGCTGGGGAGTCCCTGAGTAAGGGAAGAGTGTCATGAGCGGGAGTTGGCAGAACGGCAGGTGTATTTTTCCCCTGCGGTTGCCATAACAAAGTACTACAAACTGGGTGGTTTTAAACAACAGAAATTGATTCTCTTGTATTGGTAGCTAGAACTCTGAAATTAAGGTGTTGGCTGGGCCGTGTTTTATCTCCAAGCTTTGGGTGGTTGTTGGAAATCGCTGACATTATTTGACTTACAGCTACAGAACTGCAGTCTCTGCCTGTCTTCCCTCTGCGTGTCTTCACATGGCGTTGTCTCTCCGTGTGTGTCTGTTTCTGTGTCTCTTCTCTGTTTATGAAGCCACCGTTCACATTGAATGAAGGAACTACCCTACTTCACATTCACTGTGACCTCATTTTAACATACATCTTAATTACATCTGCAAAGACCCTGTTTCCAAATAAGATCACATTCACAGATACCAGAGATTATTACTTTAATAGTTTTGGGGGGGTGGACAAAATTCAACCCACAGCAGCAGGGTTGATAGGTCTGTTAAAAAGTTGTTTTATTCAATGGTGTGCCTTTGGAATGGTTTAAACAGAGGCCTGGCATGATGTGACTTATTTTAGACTAATTCCATTTACATGGCATTGTAGAAAGAACAAAACTGTAAGGTCAAAAATCAGTGCAGCAGTTGCCAATGAATAAGGGTAGGGGTTGGGAGTCAACTACAAAGGGACACCAGAAAATTTGGGGAGCAGACAGAACTATTTCGTATCTTAATTGTGATATGTTTGGCAACATTTATAGATACGCAGATCTGAAAAGGTCAACTTGTACCGTATATAAGGAATATCTCAATATCAAACAATGAGAATGGACACAGATTGAATCTTGCTCTGGTAGTCTGGTTAAGACAAGGCTGTGTTTAGATTAGGATGGTGCTATGTTCTTGGCACTCCACGGCACTGCCATGGGAATCAGGTATTCCTGAGCCTGTCTCAGGAATCAGGTATTAATTTGTGAGAGCCTTCTTGTGATAGATTGCTGAAAATAGCTTTTGGTCACAAGGGAGGTGAAGGGAGAGGTTCTGAAGCTGGGGTGCCTGCTGGAGGAGGGCCTCTGTGGAGGTCAGGTTGTGTTGGTTTCATAGAAGAGATGAAACAAATCACACAGCTTTCCCAAGGGTCCTTACTGCTCAGGATGATTAAGGAGAAGGGAAATGAAGATGCCTCCGAAGGAAAGAAGAGAGCTGAAGGAAGCAAGTCACTGTCCCATGTGAGCTGAGGGTCAGTCTGTTGGGGGATATAGGGGAGAAACTGGAGACCACAGGTGGTAGAGATGTACTCTTCCCCTCCCAGAAGAAGTTGCCAAGGAATAGCTCCCGAAACCTGCACTCCCACAGCTGTGCTTTTGCAGTTTGAACTCTCCAAGAAAGACTAATGATGAGCTAGAAGTGTTTAATTGATAATAAGGAGGAGGAAATTCACAAAAACAAGGTGCTATGCAACATGTGAATATTACATCTTTTTTTTTCTTATCATCATCGCTTCTGTGTATTGATGTATTTTATTTAGGACAAGAAAACATTTTCAAACTTTTTCTGTTAAGTTAAAAAAATACTTTTTTTTTTTCTATTTCCAGTCTTGCTGATAGGAGAAATAATCAATTAACACACTTTCAAGATATTTTACTGCCATCAGTCCATGAAATAGACTACACTCTAACAGGACACAATGTTGGACCAATAGAATAAAATATCATTTTAAGGTAATTTATATGAATAAAAAATATTTTATAGATACATTAATAGTCATACTAACTCCAGATGTTGGCATAGCAAAACTCCAGAGTTTAATTCCAGCCCTACAAATTAATAGTTATGTGATCTTATACAAGTCTATATAACTTTCTTAGGTAAGACATCCCCTCTATAATTTATCATATGTAATATACTATATATATGTTATCTAATTAATAAGTTTTGGTATGGAATTTATTCTACACAGACCACTTCATAGTGTCTGACACTTATTTTTCACTTCATAAATCCTTACTTCCCTTTTTATTTGCCTTTTCTCTGTCTCTCCTCAAGAGAATGTAAGAGCCAAAAGAAGAATTTATTTCATATTTGACCTCAGTGTCTGGTAATGACAATAAACAATTTTTCAGTTAATAAACAAATGAGCAAGTGGTTACTAGTGCTACTACCTCTTCCCTCAGTCACTAGTAAGTAGGTAAACAAAGTATAAAATTTCTGAGAGGCATGATTTCCTAGCTAGCTCTTCCTTGGAAACAGTCAAAAGCTTTGCCTTACATCCAAGTGAAAATACAGACTTTCCAAACTTAAATTGAATGAAACTCTTGTTCTTGCCCAATCAAGTGAAAAACAATAGAAAGCTAGGTTATCAATAGTTGGGAAGAGGGAGCAAAACCTAGGAGAGCATCCTCACCCAAATATTTGCATAGCTACTTTACTTTGGACATGGCCTAAACCTCCCAAATATAGAGATATTCTATGGCATGGGGGCATGAGAAAGAACTTTTCTTTATTTTTACTCTTTTTCACCCTAAGAAGTGAATGTTCCAGAATAAGGAAGAGTGAATGGCTCTCTTGATTCTGAATTCTGGCTCAGGTATCAACTGATCCTGTCTCTGCAGCAAAAAAGTAGAGAGCTTTATTCATTCATTCCTTTGATTGACCTAATCTAAATAAATTCTCCGAGTTTTGTGCATTGCTGCAAATCTTTCTTGTTCCTTCAAACATCGCGATGTCTTATTGGCATGTTTAATTACACAACACCTAATGATTCTCTTGCTGGAGTATGTTAAGTTCAAGGGTGTTCTCTGGAAGAAAGTGAATTGAGGGGACAACACATGTTCCTGGCAATTCTCACATCCTAGAAAGAGCTGAGTGAACTCCACAAGGGAAGCCGTGGATTTAACCGTCTGATTCTGCAGGCTGAAAACCTCTCTGTGTTTCCTTCATCATAGAGCGAATAGACAAATCACGGCCTCGATATGCTCAAGGCTGAGCTGGGCTTGCATCCCCTGCTTCACTGCTGGGATAACGCTCTAATAATTCCCCCTGAGCATCCTGTTGTTACAAAAAGTACATTGTAAAAGCACTAAATACCTATCTGTAGCAAGATCAAAAATGGGAAGACATTTGTTCTTGGGAATATTTTTTATATGTGGTTGGGGAATTAGGTGCAGTTCTGCTTCTCATTTTGTTTTCTTTTGTAGTAGTTACACAATATATAAGATCTGCTAATTTACAAATACATGTTTTCCCATCCTCCCATATGCTCTTGCTAGCAGGCCCTTATTTTCCTCTAGAGAGCCATTTTTGAGTCATCAATACTGTTTTCCAGAGAATACCATCTTCACTCTTGCCTAACCTGATTTGAGGTACAGAAACGTGTGTCCGATGTCTCCTAATTCTTTAGGAGAAACTGTCCTGAGGTGATTGGTATGAGTTCACAGTTTTTTTTTCTTCCTGTACTAAGATATATGTGTGTGTTTTAGATCTCTTTTTTTATGTAAATGATTTTCCATCCACTGCTTTCTCCTCCTCTGTGTGAAAATATAGACTGTTTGCACGCCACTTACAGCTTCCTGAATTTTTGTAAAGAGAAAGAGACTCATGCTCCAACTCCCATTCAGTTGGAGCCACTCTAAGGGAAAGTTCCAGGAAAAGAAAGAATGTTTTCTTATTACCTTTCGTTTTCTACCTTGCCCTAGTGTAGAAATATAAATATGACTATTGTGAGTATTTAGCACCCGCTTAAGTGCTATTTCAGCGGCCAATTTCTCTAAAGTATTCTGCTGCACTAATGATTTTACATTTGTGGTAGAATCTGGCCCACTTTGACATCTTGATATTTTTTTGATCTAAATAATCTCAATATTATCTTGGACCACTCTCTTAAAATAAATCTCCATATCCTCATTAACATAAATATCAAAAGACTGTATAAAAATGTCTTTCTGCAATGTTATTATTACTAAGTCACTTTTATTGACTGCAGGTAACAAAATTTATCTATTATAGAGCAATAGTGAAAAAATATTAGTATTTTAATCCAAATAGAACCAGTGGACATGTTCATTTTCTATTAGCCATTAGGAAATATAGAGAAAAATTAAATTAGAACAATAATTAACTGTTCAAATATTAGTAGTTTCTCTGGCTTCCCAAGCTAGTTCCCCCCCAGCCCCCCCAGTGTATTGTACCACAGGACGGCATTTATTTAGCCCCAAGTCATTTAAGGTTTTCCCACTTTAGTAGAATAAGTTGTCCCCGGTCTGATGGCAGATGGTGCACTGGACCTTGAGTGAAAGAATGTCCATAGAAGCTTTGGCTCTGCCCAGTGCTGTCTGTGTAGGTCCATCGGTTTCCTCATCTGTAAGAGGGACGTCAACCTCTCCCCAGGGAACCAACTCATTCCGGTTTCCCCAGGCCTTTCACTGGTTTTGACTCTGAAAGCCCCACTGACAGCTCTGACTTCTTCCTGTTTCAAGCAAACCAGGTTGCTTGTTCTTCTTTAACTTTTGCCCTGCTTCACAGACTTGTGGTACTCCCTACACATGGAAGCAATTAAAGATATATTGACACTAAATATTTTGATCAAATTAATGGGGGCTTTCAAGATCATCTTCTAACAGAAACAAATATGTTTTCTACAACATTATGTTATCTAAATAAAAATGCAGAAGAACTTCGGATGCAGACAAGAAACTAGGGTAGGTAAAATAGTTTCCGCTCTGGTCAGTGACAGGGGTGTGCTTCCCTCCATTGCTTCCCAACTGAGGCAGGTTCTCCTTGCTGTAGAGGTTGAGGTTCCTCTGAGACAGCTAGACCTGAGGTGCGATTTCTGGCCACCCATTTTCAAGTTGCAAAACTTTGAGAAATTTACTTCAACTTTATAAATTGTAGTCTATAATGTGTAAAATCCAGGGATTTTTAAAGATTATGTAAGTCAATGTCTATTGAGTGAATGACACAGCACTAGCCTCACAGATTACCTTTATCGAAAAAATGTGCGTCTAGCTATCATTTTAATTAGTAATCGGGAGAACACTGAGTCAGCGACCAACATTCATATGACTTAAGCATTGAAACTTGTGGCCCAATAGAAGTCAAGTCACAGAAAAGAAAAAGGGTAAGTCTTGAAAACAGAGGCATTTTATTTTTTCTTTGAATAGTTTATTTTACTGTAACTTTTTACATTACCGTTTATCCCCTTACACCCTTTTACACCTCCATCCACTTCCCTCTCCCCCACAATCACCACGCTGTTGTCTATGGAAAAAAAAAAAGAAATAGGTACATTTTCGAAGTTAAGTTAGGTGACAGGTTGAAAGAAATGGAGTGAATACAATGAAAAACTAGATGCTAAAAATGAATCCAGGGATGCAGTTAAGAGATAGTTCAATAGCTCAGGTGCTGGATGCTGAATGGGTAAATTGCTGTCTCAGTTGAGTTCCACTGAGCCATCCTACATGTGTTTCTGGTCCCCAAAGGAACTTTGGGACTCCATACCTATAAAATACTTGCACCCACCTTGTTTTACTTGATGTCAAAACAAATCTGAGAGTTATGCATTAGTTTCAAGTGCAAAGTGGAGGCTGCCAGAGATTAATGACCCACCTAGGGAATTTAGCTTGCAAATGGTGAAGTCTAGATTGAAACCTAGGCTTTGTGACTCTATAACTAATGGCCACTATGTCTTAAGGGGCACTGAGTCAATTTGTTGCATATGTCCAGCTTCTCTGACATGCTAGCAATATACCCATGATGTACAATACTTCAATAATAAATGGACTCCCTGTCTTGAAAGATAGAGTAACAGCAATTCCTAATTTTTCTTCCTTAAGATAGCACCCTTCACAGGTATTTCATTGCTAGCAAAAATCACAAAAATAAAAAATAAATAAGGTTACCTTTGCAGAATCAACTTAATAATTTATACTAGACTGAAGGGTTCAAACGGCCACAGAATACTAGAACAATTAACATTTATATTTTGCTGACCATTATCAAAGATGTATTATATGTTTGTTCAGTTTTTTAGCTCTGAAGAAAGCCTCATCTGGGAGTTTCAGGTAAACTTTAAAAAATTAATATTCCAGTGAACAAAGGCTTTAACTCCAAACAGGTTATTTCATAGATATGTACCTATGAAATAGAATGGATGGCTATTCTATTAGGAGTGCGTACCAGTATACTTCCTATGCCTCAGACAGGTCATGTCATTTGCTCAGGCCAGTAACAACCAGAGAGAGGACTAAAATCCTGGGCTTTTACTATCCATCTTGTGTTAGTTCTATGATTCCATTCCCTCCTTCCAGATCCAATATTTTTGATCCTCCCATCTGAGGAAGTAGGGGCATCCAAGACTCATTTGGCAACTTTATCTTTCATTCCCAAGACTCACCCTGTTCCTGTATTTGCAGTAAGTTCATGGGCTCTCTAAGAGGTCGTGGTGGCATTCACAGCCACAGCCAGGGTGCTGACAGCAAAAGGAAGTGGGCTTCTCAGCCTTAGTGGAGGAGTAAAGTCTTCATGAAGCGATCATGCTTTGTCTACTTTCTGATCTCTCTCAGTGATATGATTTTGCATGCCTTCATTAATAGCCTGGCCTTAACAAAAATCTAGCCAACGTACCTTAAAAACAGTTGTTAAGCCCCCCCTTTTTCAATTTTTAAATTATTTTATTGTTGTTCAATTACAGTTGTCTGAATTTTCTCCCCACCCCTCTACTCCACCCCAGCCTAACCTACCTCCTTCCCCTGCTTCCACCCTCGCCCTTGGTTTTGTCCACATGTCCTTTATAGTAGTTCCTGAAAACCCTTCTCCCTACTATCCCTTCCCCCCTCCCCTCTGGCTATTGTCAGATTGTTCTTAACTTCAGTGTCTCTGGATATCAGGCAAAGCATTGTTTCCTAGCAAATTCCCTCTGGCTACATCCTTTGTTGCCAAACCAATTCCAGTTACTTACTCTATTTACCCAAAATTACCCAATGATTTTGCCTGTGTAAAAGCATTATGAGTTCAATACTTGAATGCATGGTACATTTGCACTGCTGATTTTAAGGTGCTATTTTGTAAAATGATTTTTTAAAAACTCTGAATAGAGGAAACACAGATTGTACATCTAGCCTAATGGACAAAGTACTCAAAAGACTAAAGGGGCGAGAAAGGGAACGGGTGACTAAGGAGCATCAAGTGGGTATTGGGACTGTCTTTTAGTTTCCCAGGACTGATGTAACAAAGCATGGAATCCTAGGTAGCTTAAAATAATAGAAACGTTATTATTTCACAGGTCTGGAGACCATAAGTCCAAAATTAAGGTTTCAGCAGGGCCATGCTCCCTCTGACAATTCCGAGGGAGGGGGCATCCTTTGCCTCTTTCAGCTTCTGGTGTTGGCTGACAGCCCTTGGCATTTCTTGGCTTGCAGATGCATCTCTCCTGTCACATGTCTGTCCTCTTTCTGTGTCTTCACATTGTCTTCCCTCTTTGCATGTCTGTTTCTGTGTCAAAAAGCCTCCTATTTGCACTTAATGTGATTATCTTTGTTAAGATCCCTTTTCCCAGACAAGGTCATATTTTGAGATACTGGGTTAGGACTTTAACATATATTGAAACTATAATAAAAATAAACTGGAGAGTTTATAATATCTCTAAAAGGGTGGCAATGATTCAATGCTAGCCAATTGCTTTAACTTCAAACCTTATTTTTAAAGAGAAACTGGAAATCTGAGTATTTTATGGAAGATATCTGCCAGTTATTCACCTTATTTTGTTAGAACTAAACCAAGCATATGTGAAGGCCTGACTGAGATTCTGCAAGCCCCCATCATCTCTGATTGCCCTACTCCTCCATTTCTATGTGAGAATGTGGCCTCAATGGGCTGCATAATTCACCTGTGGCCACACACCTGTTAGTGGGAGAGCCAAGCTCATAACATTCTGCTTTTAATTTTGTTTTCTTTGGACAAAACAGCAGTGTATCTAATCAATTCCTACTTTTTCAGTGATCAAACAATCTCCTTTCTTCATTCATTTACATCAAGTCCTATCTGTTTAGAGAACTTTTTAGAGGAACTCTTTCTTCAATTTTCCTAATTTTGACAGGTAATGATATACAACGTGAAAAGTGTCTATTCAAAATTATATATATTATATATATAGTTGTTATATGTATAAAATTGGAAAAAAGCTATTTAGCTTTCCAAATATGTGCCAACCCAATAAATACAAATATATTTTGTTTTTGTTTTGTTTTTTGCTATTTTTTCTCTGTCTTTTTAAACTTGGGCTCGTATTGCCTATGAAGGTTAAACTGCATTTTATGTTGAAATTTTCTCCTCTATAAATATAATGTAATGGAAGAAGACATAAGTATATGAGGTAATGTATAAAAGGCAAACACTACCCAGAATATTCTGTGGTTACTGTGAAGAGAATTTGGGACTGATGGGGGAAGCTATAAAACAAGCTATAAATCTCTTATAATCCCTCCATTGAAAAAAGTTTTGGTCAAAAAAATCCAACACTTAGTAAGAACATTTACAACCTAACTAGATGACAACCTAACTAGATGACTACAAACCTCAAATACAGGTGGGCAAGGGCAAACCATTGACAGCTACCAAACTCCTGTGGTATTGGAAGAAGGAAAGGGGGATAATAGTGTCTCGGCTGATGGCCCTGAGAATAGGAAAACCCCTTGACATCAGCAAAGGCCCCTCCTTAGAAAGATGATGGTCCAATCTGAGAATAGCAGCTGGAACAGAGAGGGTGATCTGCAAGATGCATGTGGGAGTGAGTGCAGGGACCAGGATGGAGCAGTCTGGGCTGTAAATTCTGAAATTTCAGCACATCAAAGTAGTAGAACTTTCAGCACAGCTCTCGCTAGATTCAATCTGTTATCATATTGCTGTGTATTTGCAGTAAATTTTCTGTGCACTAAAAGCAAGAGTTGAGGCCAGAGAGATAGTCGGGGGCCAGATAATGTAGGGCTTCACAGATCAGTTAAAGAGGATATTATTCCAAATGTGATGGGAGGACATTAGAGGATTTTAGGTGAGGAGTGACTTATGTATAATAATATCACTCTTCCTCACATGTCCTGTATGGACTGTAGGGAAAGCAAAGTAGAAGAAGGCTCATAAAGCAAATGACTAGGGAAGAGGCTAATGGCATCAACTGTTATCACTGGAAAGGGACCAAGGTGGCCTATTTTTAGGCATGTTTAGGTGGTTTAGAGGGTAGAATTTGAAGATTGATTAGAAATGGAGTAGGAAAAGGATAAGATGAAAATTCTGGCCTAAGTAACTAGATATATAGTGATGCTAATTAATAGAATGAGAAAGTCATAAGAGTAGGTTTTGGGAAGGTAAAAAATCAAGTGTTCTGGAATTGCCATGTTTATGATGGATACAAATCTAGGGGTCAAGGAAGAGATCAAAACTTTATCTAAATTTCGGAGTCATCAACATATAAATGGGACAGATAAGTTGTTTTTATACAAAATGGAGACCTAAATAATGTCCTAGAGTCAGTTATTATTTTTAAGATTTTATTTATTTATTTTTAGAGAAGGGAAGGGAGGGAGGGAGAGAGGGAGGGAAACATAATGTGTGGTTGCCTCTTGCACGCCCCCTACTGGGGACCTGGCCAGCAACTCAGGCATGTACCCTGACTGGGAATGGATCTGGTGACCCTTTGGTGCGCAGTCTGGTGCTCAATCCACTAAGCTACACTAGCCAGGGTGGAGTTAGTTTTTTTAATACATAATCTGTTTGGAAAGCTTTCCATTAAAATATCTTTATTATACATCATTTATTTAATGACACAGTGATTTCCATTGTATCTACTGATGGGCATTTATCTGACTTCAGTGGCCATCTTGGTTCATTCATCTGTGTGCACATGTGGGTATTTATAAAAGAAATTCCCAGAAGTGGGATTGCTGCATTCAAGCACATGTGCATTTAAAATATTGATAGATATTGCCACGTACTCCCAATGACAACATGTAAGAATGTCTGTTTCCTCAAACCCTCACCAGATTTCATAATCTTTGCCAATCTGATGGGTTAAAAAAAGAACTGTTTTTTGTTGTTTAATTTGCATTTCACAGAAAAATTAGTGACGTTGAACATCTTCCCAGATGGTTTTAAGCTTCTTGAATCTCTTTCTGTGAACTGAACTACCTGTCTTACCTTTGTCTATTTTTCGTTTGAGATGTTTTATTTTTTCTGGAATAGTTTCCTTTATCTGTTGTACACAGTATAAATATTTACCAGATTTTTATTTGTCTTTGAACTTTGGTATTTTTTGACAGCAGTACTTTTGAAACATGTTTGTTTTTCAATAGAAGTTTATAACTTCAGGGATCATAGTCATATATTCAGAATGACAACACTAGCAATGAAGTTATGAACGTGGTAGGAGTTAATATATTACAATTTTCATTCTGCTGCAGATTTGCTAGGCACCATGGGGACAATCATTTAACCATATGCCTTAGTTTCCTCCTTGTAAAGTAGAAATCAGAATCTCTGCCTTAACTTCAAGAATTTACTTTGGAAGAAATCTATGAATAAATATAATCACTCTCTTTTGGGCTTTAACTACTCTCAACATAGGAATTTATTCATGCAAGGTAGATTCAACAACATATTGAATCCACAACATTTCAAAGATGCTAAGAATTTCCAGAATGTCATGTAATCTTTAAAGTTCCTTCTTTCCCTAGTCCTTTCCCTTTTTTATTTTCTTTCTTCTCTTCTTTTTGTCCTCTTCTCTCTCTCCCTCTCTCTCTCTTTTTTTTTTTTTTGATATATGTGACAATAGTTCTGGTGGAATCATTCAGGAGACAACTGCAGTGCACACCAATATATATCAATTTTGTAAAATTATGAAGAAAAAAATGCTTAGTGATCACTGAAGATCCGTCCTCTTTTATCTTTTTTAACTGACACCTGATTGATAGGTAAATGCACCAACTAATTAAGCTATCTAACTTGGAGTCACCACCAACAAAAAAAAAAAATAGAAAAAGGATGTGTTCCTAACTCCCTGTGAAGTGGTCAAACTGCGTAGTGGAAAGGATGCTCTAGGCAGTTGGCAGATCTGAGAGCCAGGTCAGATGCTCTTACTAATTGGCTTTACAGTAGTGAGTAGTGATGATTATGTTATCTTACAAAATAAAAGTTATAGCATTTACTTGTTTCAAAACTTAATAAGGAAAAATGTGGCTGTTTCAAAGAACAGAAGATTAATAAATGAATAAATATAAAATTGAAATTATGAATGGCAGAATCAGTCATAGCCTCATCATCTGTGAAAACAAAATATGGCAACACCACCAAGTTTTGCAGTTCTTAAAAGCATCTTTATGAAATGCAGTTTGAAGAACTTTCATCTGAATTATCTTTTTTTAATTTCTGCTAAAACATTAAGTTCTGGGACTAGTTGCTACAAATAACTGTAGGAAGGAAGGAAAAAAAGGAGGGTGGGAGGGAACAAGGAAGGGAGGATAGGAGGAAGGAAGGAAGGAAGGAAGGAAGGAAGGAAAGGGAAGGAAAGAAGGGAGGGAGAAAATGAACAGAAAGATGTCACAGCCTAGTCCATACCCTAAAGGGACCAGAAAATATTATCAAACATGTTTTCTCTCTTACCTCATACCAGATAAGGTATTCATACAATGCTCACAGTAAACAATTAAATCCAAACATCACGATGGGGGAAGAGAAGTGTCAGCTAGATTCCTGGCACTTATTTTGAAGTTTCTTGTTATTTGACTCCACAACCCAAAATTCCGTAAAAAGTAAGCCTTACCAAAAAAAGTAAGAAATAACTGATTTCTCTAATAATTTTTCTACCTTTTCTTTTTTATTTTATTTTAATTTATTTTTTAGAGAGAGGGGAAGGGAGGGAGAAAGATAGGGAGAAAAACATCAATGTGAGAGAGAGAGATCAATCAGTTGCCTCTCATAGGTGCCCTGACGGTGCCTGAGCCCACAATCCAGGAATGTACCCTGACCTGGAATTGAACCAGCAACTTTCGTTTTGTGGGTCAATGACCAACTAGCTGAGCAACACTGGTCAGGGCTTCCTATATGTTTTAACCCTCTTTTAGCATCCATGATTGTTAGGATTGCATGGTTTCAAAAGCATTGCAGTATGATACTCCAGGGCCTCAATTCATACGTCTGATTATCTGCTGAGTTTTGACAAGAATTACACTAGGTATTTACAGTAAACATTGATATTTTACATTCATTCACTCATTGTCTACCTATACTATGTCAACTCCTATGCTATGTAGTCCATGGTGATATGAAAATGAATAAGGCATGATTCCTTCTTTAAATGAAGATCCTTTTAATAAAAAAGAGATAGGTAAATGTGTAATGTTTTTCACATTTGAGGTATCAATCTAATGTGTTGGCTGTTGGTGAATTTATCATTGTTTTTCCCCAGTTCAAGAATCAATGTCAATAGGAGTCCTAAGCTTTTCACATCTTTTTTTGGCATGTAAGGGGGAAGAGCAAAAAAGGAACATTTTGCTGATAGTGCACAGACACTTTCTGCCAAATAAAACAATGATCTTGTATTAGCAAATGTCTAGGAAAGATGGAGGTGGGAATAACATGATGACTAGAAATAGAAACAGTTGTCATTAAACTTGGTATTATTAACATTTTGGGCTATAGGTTTGAAAGCACCTGAAGCTAAGAGTAAGTGTGAGGACCCAGAAAAGGGGACATTTATGTGAAGAGTTCCTGCCCTATCCACTGTCTAGCTAGTCTAATGTGTCCACTTCCAAAGACCTATTTACTATACGGGTGAGCAACAGGTGCTTCATGCTCTTCATAACCATTGTCTCTCCCAGGCAACTCCCTGTTGGGGAATCAACTGTTTATTTCTCTTGTCTTTGTCCTTGACTTCATTTCCTGCCCATAAGTACATTGGTCTCTCTATTTACTTGGCTTTGAAATGTGGCCTCTTGAGTTGTCACTCTTCCAAGGAGTTGGCTCATATTCATCCTGTTTGATCCTCCCACTTAGAAACCTCACATGTAAAATATCCTGATGTAAGGTGTCTCTCGGAGCTGGGCAGCTGTGCTTGGGCCTCTACAAATTAAAGTATATTTTGATTTCCAAGGGCACTGTGAATAGCGCCCAATGAGTAATATTTTAAACTAGGTATGAAGGCATACCAGATGACCTCATGATGTTTCTTTCCTCTCTTGAAACTATTCACAGACCTGAAAATGTGGAAACTGTCATCCTCTGTGTTTTTTCTGTATTTTTGTGTGTTAAGCGAAGCATATAAGAAGAACTGGACAAGGACAAAATCTTGCCTTTTTATCTTCTCAACTCCTCAACTCTGTTAGTTGACATAATCACAAATGGATCTCAAATAACCTTCTTGTAGCCTCTGTGTCTTATTCCCCAAGGAGTCTGTGAATGTAGAAATTCCAAATGAGTCAAAGTCAAAACTATACACTTCTAGATATCCTTTACTTTGCTTTCTTCATGTGGTTTCTATACCATCTCCCATGCAATTAGCACGCTATTTGAAATCTAGTCATACCTACCTACATGCCTACTCTCTATTTTTCCTTTTCCTTGTAACCAAGAACATGTCTTATTTTACATGTAGACTTACTTTTTTGCTTTTATTAAATTGAATGCCAATAATTCCCTTTGAATGTCATTATAAAATTATTAGAGTATTAAGGAAATACGTTAAGAAACTATAACCTGTCTTTAAACTGGTGTAATGGTGCTTGTATTTATGCAGGTAACATTTCTCATGTTAAAAAGTAGAGAACTTCATTGATGAAAGATCATCTTTTGCCTACTATTTTCTTTCATATTTATCATTTTCCATTTTCATTATAGAAGTAATATGTCTACAAATAAGTTTGTCAAAAAGTCTGTAAGTGAATCACTCAACTCCAAAACCTAATGTAACATATCAAATTAATATTTTAAAGTATTTGCTTTAAATTTTATAAGCATAAAGGGCATATTCTTTTATCTTGCTTTTTTCCCTCTTAATACATATCCTGAGCATTTCCCCATACTATACGGTAATCATCATAAACATTGAGTTTTGTGTTTTTATACCTCTTTTATAATTATAAATAGTCATAAGGTTTACTTCAAACATTGATCACTATGGCTTTATCCATGCATGGAGATATTAAGGGATGCAATTATTCAAAACTACCAGACTAAATTGTTTAGCATGAATGAAATAAAATACCATTGCTTGCAATCTGGCCTTAATTTGGTGATTTGTATCTCTTTCTCTCTATCTACCATGTAATGAGAAGCTTTTAATGAAGTTGGCAACAGACACAGAGACACAAGTCTGTGACTGGTAATGCGGTCTGATGACTGTCCAGACTTACAGCTTGGTGTTTGGAAACTGGTCTCCCTTGAGGTTAGTTCCAATTTTATTAGAAGCTGCTCAGTGAAGGCTTAATAAAGGCAAGCAGATCCAGTGGCAAGATGAATGACAGGCAATCTGAGAGCAGCACTGGGAGAGACCTGTGGCAGCCCTGTGTTAACACAACGACCTTGTGTTTATTAGAATAAAGAATCACCAGCAAGGTACAGCCAACCAAATCAGTCGCATCTACATGTGGTCTTATGTATAACTTATATGCATATTTCTCCTTACCCCCAGGACTCTGTCTTTTCAGAGCTTCTGTTATTTAAGTTGAAATGGTTTACTAGATACAAATTGCTAATTTATTTGTTTGCAATATTTAAGTCCAAAGTACACAAAGGAAAATACAGTCATGTGCACAATGGCATTTTAGTCAATAACCAAGCACATCTATGATGATGATCCCATAAGATTATAACTGAGTTGAAAAATGTCTATTGACTGCCGATGTCATAGCCATCCTAACAGTTATAGTGCAACACATTACTCGTGTGTTCATGGCGATGCTCGTGTGAACCAACCCACTGAGCTGCCCATCATGAAAGTATAGCAATACAATTACGTATATTCCATAATACTTGATAATAATAATAAATGACAATGCTATGGGTTGATATATTTACTATACCATACTTTTTATCATTATTTTATAGTGTACTCTTTCTATTTATAAAAAAAATGTTTGCTGGAAACAGCAAGCTGTGTTACACCAGCAGCAGCCTCATATTTCTCGTGTTTACAATGTCTCTTGATTACATCATTTTCTCTTGTGCTTGATTTGATCTTGTGTTTATATTTGTTGTTTTGTGCAATAACATGCTGTATAGGCCTGTAACTCAGAAGCAATAGGCAACACCATATAGCCTAGGTGTACGGTAGGCTAGACCATCTAGGTGTGTGTAAGTGCACTCTCTGATGATTGTACAATGACACAATCACCTAACATACATTTCCCAGAACATGTCCCCACTGTTAAGCAGAGTATGGCTGTAGTTCAAAGAACACTTAGAATAAACCTCTACTTTTCTTCAGAGAATATGTAAAACTACTATCTGATTATGGAAAAAAAAAAAAACCCCAAAACAGGGAAAATTGCCTGACTGCCATGTTAAATGTATACACATGTAAATAAAAGGCATGTTTTATCAGGATCACAAATATCTAGTCAAATATCTAGTCTTCTTAGGACTACTGGACCTTCAAAAAACATGCCATAGATGATCAGAACAGAGCTGAGATTTTTGACCAGCAGGAAGATGTATGAAGCTGTGAAAAGTCAGAGTAGGATGCAAATATGCCACTGCCTAATACGTGCCAGAGATGAAAAGTAGCCAAGCTAACCTATGCTAAGTCATCCCCTCAATAATCAAGGTCTTTTCCAGAAATCTAATTCCATTTGATGAATATATTGGGTCAAGGAAGGGTTGCATTAAAATTCAGAATATATTTGCATTGTGGGTGCATTTTTTAATTATGTAGAATCCTCTTACCTTGTCAGACAAAATATTAGACTAGATTTAAGGTCAACCAGGGAGGGGAAGCCATGTTGGGAAACTTTCAAATGTGAAAAATCTCTGGAGAGTCTAAAACTCTATTATGTTTCTCTTTGAACCTCACTTATCACAAACACACTTATTTGCATGTCTTAACAAGTTAAGAGGTTCTCCCAGTAGAGTGTAGAAGGAAAACAAGATGATGCATAAAAGGATTTGGTTAGAAATTAAATTGACATATGGCAATGGATTTTCTTCCTGCACTATGTCAAGAAATGAGCCATGTGGCTGAGGGTTCACTTCAGTGAGAAGAAGTCAATATGGCCACTGGAAACACCTATGTTTGCAGGCCAACAGACTGAGCATCATTCTAGCTCAAACATGTACTACCTGTACAACCTTGTTCAGAGCCTCTGAATGTCAGCTTTATTAATTGGAACTTATCTTTTATTTAATCAATCAAAAGTACTTATTGGGCACCTCCTTAGTACTAGGCATTATTCCAACTACTGTAAATTCAACAATGAAAGAGCTCTGCCCCCCACAGAGTTTATCATCTAGCACTTTCAGGATTATTAAGCTGATTAGGTGAGAGCATGTACTTAAATCTTCTAGCATAGTGCTTGGTACAGAGTAAGTACTCAATAAATGTTCATTTTTCTCCTATTTATCCAATATACTACTTTGTGAAAATTCACGCATAAGAATGGTAAGCCATTCTTATTTGGCACGTGTTGACTTAATCTTTCTCTGCCAAATGTAGACTTATTAAATGACAGACAAGCTTAGTCCTTTGGTTTCCAATATAACATTCTTTACCTATTGATCACAAACTCAAATCCCTGTAGTGGCCAGGCAGAGAGGAAATGAGTGACTCCAGATGCGGTAAAATGTTTAAAACGGGCTGTGTGGTGGGGGTTGTACAGCCAGCAGGATTCCGTTTAAGTCTATAGGGGCTTTTAGCCAAGTGTTGCTATGTGGGGAAATGAGTCCAGTATTGCCATATCTCCTAATTTTGCAAGCAAAGTAGGAAATCCAGTTGATTATGTAAAATTTCCAGATTGGGTAGTATAGGCAACTGATTAAATCACACACAGAAACATTCATGGACTATAGCAATTCTTTGCATACCTATTAAAATAAACGGATGGACCACATGTTTGTAACCTCTCCCTATACTTTGCTCCCATATTTACCTACAGAGTTGATAAGTATTAAACCCAGATTACATCACATCATCACCTTTCTGCTGAGTCCTTCAGAGTTTCTTCATTTTCTACATTAGCTGATGTGCACATATGGTGAACATCACAATCACTTCTGGAACTTCTTCAAAATATACATTTCTAGAATTCACCCCCCCCATACACTAATGAGAATATCTAGGAATGTAGCAAAATAATCTCTACTGTTAAAGTAATTTTCCAGATGATTCTGATGATGAGTCAGGCATGGGGACTATGGATGTACAGAATGAAGGATGATTCTTTTAGCATGCAAAGTCCTTCAGAAACTTATCTTTTATATTTCATAGCTTAATAACCTGTCACCGTCCTTTTCCAGCCATGAAGGTATCATCACTTTCATGCTTGATGCACCTGCCTGTTGAGCCTACATTATCACACTTCTTTCTCTTACAGAAAACCTTCATTCATATTTCAAGCACAAGTTGCAGTGTTACATCTTCTCCAATGCCTTCTGCGTTCTGCTAGGAAAATTTGGGTGTTTCTTCTTGTGCTCTTCCAGAACACTTTGGGCTTACCTGAATGAATGATTCTTGTCATGATGTATTTTCATTGTTTGTTCCCATATGGGGCTTCTCACTACGTATTGTCTTATTCCACTGGAGCTGTTATAACAAATACCATAGACCGGGAGCTTCACAAAGATAAATTTCTCACAGTTATGGAGGCTGGGGAGTCCAAGATCAAGGGTGCCAACAGATTCAGTGTCTATTGATGCCTGGCTTCCTGGTTTGCATATGACCATTTTCTCATTGTGTCCTTGTGTTTCCCATATGTCTGTTTTCAGAAAACATTAATTCCATTCACGAGGGCTCAATCCTCATGACCTGTTTTCTTTGCGCAGGCCCCATATCTCAATGCCATCGCATTAGGGATTAGAGCTTCAACATATGAATCGGGACACAAACATTCAGTGTTCAGTGCATTTTTCCAGTCACTACCTGATGAAACAATGAAAATGTTAATTTGAATATAGATTTGCAGGCATAATAAATTTTGTGTGCTCATCACTAAGTTCTCATTTTATCCACCTGTAGGAGGATGTTCCATTAAGGAAAAAAAAAAAAAAAGAATGAATCAGAACCAATCCATTAGGTACTTTATGTGCAGGGATTGCATTTTTGAATTTTGAATTTGCACATTAATATTTGAATTAAGACAAAAGCAAAGGATTTATTTTACAAATAATTTTTTAAAAGTTCTGCTATCCGTTTAGAAAGAGATGATTTTGGAAATGCTGCAAATTACAAAGTGCCCATGGTAATGCTATAATTTTTTTAAAATGTCTACCTCTTTGTCAAATTTCTGTTCCCAGTGGAAGTTCCCCCTGCTCAAGAGCTGGAAATCTCCATGGAGGCAAGGGCTAGCCAGTGGCAGGGAGGGGTGCAGAGAATCCTGCAGCAAGACTAATAGCAGGAGACATTAGCAGTCTGTAACAGTAGCCCGGTACTCAGACAGCTTTATTGATGTGTCATCAGGCTGAGAAGAGAAGGCACCACAGCAGGGTGACAAAGACCTGTTCTCTGTGTCCATCGATCTGCAGTCTCCCAAAGAAAACTCCACATATGTCTGAACGTCTTGAATGGTTTTATTGATGCAGCATCTGCCAGCTGAGCGGGGAATTGGAGTCACCACATTTATCTTTCATGTTGTGTCGGCCCTGTCATTTTAGAATTTAATATATACATAGATGATGCAGGAAAGGAGAGATATTGAGTATCTTGCCATATCACTTTGGGTGGGTGGCTGTGGAAAATGACAAAATCCCAGATAGTCAAAGCAGTATTAAATCTGCCCGAAGTATATTGGATGTGGCTGCTATTATGAAATTTCTTCAGTCAGTTCTTTGTTACTGAAATCCTCTGTTGCAGCAGGTGGTGATTCTTGACCCGGAGAACCACTCAGTGGAGCAAAACTGTCATTCAGGAAGACGATACAGAAAGCTGATAAAAGTTTAAGACATGTCTAGTTTGTGAGCAGGGACATTCATGGGGCAGATTGAATTAGGGCATGTCAGTAGATCATAAAGTCGTAGGCCTGGGATAAACTTTAAAAGGTTATGCAGTCCATTTTCCTATCTCTAAGCTGCAAAATCCTTACATTGGATAGAGAAAAAATTTAGTTTTCAATTCCTTTTCTGTAGTGTATTTGACCATTAATGTATCAGGTATTTCATACTATATGCTCAGGTATGATGCTCTAAAGGAAGAATGTTCTAAAAACTTTATCATAGTTTAATAGGGAAAAAGAAAGTCTTTACTCAGGGTATTTGGGGAGCTCAAAAGAACACTGACCGAAGACTGATTTGGAGTTAGTGGGAGTGTGGGAAACCTTAGTGAAGGCTTCTTGGAGGTTAATAACTACAAGTTTGTATATTACTCTGTATTTTACAATGAATGTGTCTCAGTAAATCTTTGAAACCATTGATCACAGTGGAATAGTCTTTCATATTTTCATTTCAATGTTTTCTTAAACCTCAGATATGTACATCATTCCTTGCCCTCTCTTAGGAAACTTACTCCCTTATAGATTACAGGGGGGGAAAAAGAACCTTTTTTGTCTTTTGCCCATCTCTAGATATAAGTCAAATTATGATCTTCCTTTCATGACTAAGTTATCTGCGATGATTATATACATTCCCATCACTCCTGAACCTATCGATATCTGGCTTCTGTCCCACTGCTTCTCTGAAATAGCTCAGACAAAGATTGCTTAGGGACTCCAAGGAGCTTTGAGTTCTTATCTAATGTTACCCGTCCACAGCCTATGGGATCCTTAACTACTCTCTACCTTAGGAAACCTTCTATTCCTGTGGCTTCTGAAGCATCTCTGTCCTCATTCTACCACTGCTGTGCTCTTTACTATGTCTTGTAATTTTCTTTCTCTTCACCTGCCTTACAAGTGATGGGGATGCCTGCAGTTTTATTTTTATCCTTGCTTCTTATCTCTCTGTTTTCCTCCCACAGTATATAGTGTTCTGGGTCTTCAGCTATACTTAATATTCTGGTAATTCATAAATCCCTGTCTCCAACACAGATATCTTTGTAGAGCTAAGGATTTTCACCAACTGTGTGTTGCATAGCTCCACTTGTATATATTTCAAATCTTTGCAACTCACCTTCCTGGCCAACCCCTTCTCCTGTTTCCTGTCCATCCATAGAATGACACACCCACTCATATTCTGTTTGTCAGATGTCACTGTTTTCTCTCTTTCATAAACTCTATCACATTTCTATTGATTTTTCCTCTTTGATGGTTATCCACAGCTGAGCAGTATCCATGACTATTTCTAAAGGACTGGCAAGTTTTCTAAAAGGTCCTGTGTAATCTGCAGATAGCTAGAATCACAAAGAACTGCTAGGCTAGAACCACGCCTGGTGCAAGGGTGGAGAGGTTAGGGACCATTGTCATCAAATGTGTAGGGTAGGTAATGACTCTAACCCAGCCTCATAACTTCTTATTTCTCTACTATACCCATGCATGTCTATGATGCCAACTGGCAACAAAACAAATTTTATTGGTCACCCCAAAGTATTTAATTTTGTCGTAACAATCAACATAGTCTGCATTTTTAAAATAATTTTTCATACTCATGCTCTGGCTGCTGTGGCTCAGTGGATTGAGCACTGGCCTGCAAACTAAAGAATTGCCAGTTCAATTCCCAGTCAGGGCACATGCCTGGGTTGCAGGCCAGGTCCTTAGTGGGGGGTGCATGAGAGGCAACCACACGGTGATTTTTCTCTCCGTGTCTTCCTCTTTTCCTCTATCCCTCGAAATGAATAAGTAAAAGCTTAAAAATAGTTTTTGGGGGTTATAATTACAAAGAAAATTATTTCTGACTTCCAGTCAAGATGGAGGCATAGGTAAATGTAAATACAGCTTGCCTCCTCACACAACCACAGCAAAAATTACAACTAAATTATGAAACTAGCACCCAGAATCATCAAAAAATTGAGCTGTTTGAAGCCAAGGAATTACAAACATCACATTCATCCAGACAGGTAGAAGGGACAGAGAGGCAGATATGCGTATTGGGCTGTCCCACACCCATGAGTGGTGGATACAGATTGGGAGGGATACCTCAGGAGCAAGGCACTCCAGCCACAACCAGGCCATGCAGCCCAAGGTTCCAGTGCTAGGAAGATAAGTTCCCATAATTTCTGGATGTAAAAACCAGTGGGTGTTGGGTTGGCAGGAGAAACAGGGGAAAACACAAGAATTCTCAGGTACCTCCTCTTAAAGGGCGTGCAACAGTCTTAAGACTAATGCAGACTCACTCCCTCTGCACTCCAGCACTGGAGCAGTGGCTAGAAGAGCAGCAGTTGCATGTGGGGAGAAACTGAATTGTCTGGAGTCAGGGTGAGTACCAGGGGACAGCCCCCTCCCCCCAGACAAAACTCCAGAGGCTAGGCAATGGCCATTGTCCCTTCTCTGAGCTTTCCCCCACACAGAGCCACAGAGCAGTGACACCATATTTGAGACTCCATCAACCTGGTTCACGCAGGTTGTCCTGCCCTGGTGACTATCTATGGCTCTGCCCTATCCAACTTATGGGTGTGCTTTTCTACATTAGGCCACACTACTAAGACAGGGAGTCAAAGCAGCTCTTCATAATACATAGAAACAAACACAGGGAGGCTTCCAAAATGAGGAGACAGAAATATGACCCAAATGAAAGAACAGAAAAAAAAAAACCCCACCAGGTAAAGAACTAAACAAAATGGAGATAAGCAATCTATCAGATGCAGAGTTCAAAACACTGGTTATTAAGATGCTCAAAGAACTCACTGAGTACTTCAACAGCATAAAAAAGACCCAGGAAGAAATGAAGGCTACATTAAGTAAAATACAGAAAAATATACAGAAAATCAACAGTAAAGTGGATGAAGCCAAGAATCAAATAAGTTATTTGGAACATAAGGAAAAAAAAATTTTCAATCAGAACAACAAGAAGCAAAAAGAATCAAAAAAACAAGAATAGGATAAGGAAACTCTGGGACAACTTCAAATGTACCAACATTTGAACCATAGGAGTGCCAGAAGGAGAAGGGAAAAAGCAAGAAATTGAAAACTTATTTGAAAAATTAATGACAGAAAACTTCCCTAAGTTGGTCAAGGAAATAGACAAACAAGTCCAGGGAACACAGAGAATCCCAAACAAGATGGACACAAAAAGGACCATACCAAGACATATCATAATTAAAATGACAAAGACCAAGATAAGGAGAGGATCTTAAAAGCAGCGAGAGAAAAGCACATAGTTATCTATGAAGGAGTTCCCATAAGACTGTTAGCTGATTTCTCAAAAATCTTTACAGGCTGGAAGGAACTGGCAAGTAGTATTCAAAGTAATGAAAAGCAAGGACATACAACCTAGATCACTCTATCCAGCAAAGCTGTCATTTAGAATGGAAGGTCAGATAAAGTGCTTCCCAGACAAGGTAAAGCTAAAGGAGTTCACCATCACCAAGCCATTATTTTATGAAATGTTAAATGGACTTATTTAAGAAAAAGAAGATCAATACTATGAACGTTAAAATGGCAATAAATTCACAACTATTAACAATTGAATCTAAAAAACAAATTAAGCAAACAAGCAGAACAGAAACTGAATCATAAATATGGAGATCATTTGGAGGGTTATCAGTTGGGATGCTGAAGGGGGAGAATGGGGGAAAGATGCAGGGATTAAGAAGTACAAATTGGTAGATACAGAATAGACAGGGGGGTGTTAAGAACAGTATAGATAATGGAATAGCCAAAGAACTTATATGCAGACCGATGGACATGAACTAAGGGGGGAATTGCCAGAGGAATGGGGGTACTGGGTGGAAGGAGGCAAAGAAAGGAAAATTTGGACAACAGAACTAGCATAATCAATAAAACATATTTAAACAAAGAAAAAAAGGAAAATTATTTCTACCATGAGAATCTCAAGAACTGTGGAATTAGGTAATAAATTAATTTGGAAAATGAAGTTTCCTCAGACTCCCTCATATCCTGTTATAAAGATAGCTAATAATCATATGTAAGTTGACTTTGCTTCGATTAAGGCAGTGCTTTGAACAGGAACTACAGCACGCTATACAAGTCATATTGAGAGAAGAGAGCAGTTACTACAAGGTGAATTTTGTAAGCTGGGCTAGGATGGTGGAAGGGCCCTGTAGACAAAATAATAGCTTGGCATTTGTTCTAAATGAAATGAAAAGTCCCTAAGCTTTTTAAAACTGGGCCATAATGTATTTCTACCTATGTGAATTATGTTTTTATATAAACAAAACAAAACAAAATAAAAAACAAGGATCAACACATCACTGTATCTAAAATTAGTTAGTAATAGACATGAAAAGAAATGAAAAATTTTGAAATATATATATTTTTTGTTGTGAGTAGTTAGAAATTTATTTATTTTATTTTTAAAAATTATTTTATTGTTGTTCAATTACAGTTGTCTGCATTTTCTCCCCACCCCTCCCCACCCACACCATCCAAACCCACCTCCCTCCCTTACTTCCACCCTCCCCCTTGATTTTGTCCTTGTATCCTTTATAGTAGTTCCTAAAAACTCTTCTACCTACTGTCCCCATCCCCCTCCCCTCTGGTTATTGTCCAGTTGTTCTTAACTTCAATGACTCAGGTTATATTTTGTTTGCTTTTTTCTTTTGTTGATTTTGTTCCAGTTAAAGGTGAGATCATATGGTATTTGTCCCTCACCGCCTGGCTTATTTCACTTAGCATAATGCTCTCCAGTTCCATCCATGCTGTGGCAAAGGGTATGAGCTCCTTCTTTCTCTCTGCTGCATAGAATTCCATTGTGTAAATGTACCATAGTTTTTGGATCCACTCATTTGCTGATGGGCACTTAAGTTGCTTCCGGCACTTGGCTATATTTTGGAGTTAGCATTACCATGCTTTTTGATGGAATGGATGTGATTAGAAAGGATCAAAGATGTCTCCTACATTCTTTGCTTCAGCAAATGGTTGGATAACAGTATTAATTTTCTGAAATCAGTAAAAGTGGAGGAGAAAAATAGTTTTGAGAGGAATCAAGAGTTCTGATTTGTCTGTGTTAATAAGGTGGAGATGCCTGTAAGATGGCTAAGTAAAGTAAGCCCTTGTACATATGGGCCCAGAATTGTATTAGTAGTTGTATTGGGTTGGCCAAAAATGTTCATTTGTTCTTTTCCTTAAGATGACTGTAGTAGCACTTAGTTGGCTTTAACTTCATTTGAAACAATTTTGTTAGATTGTATTGTGACAGCTGTCACATCAGCATGCATTAAAAAAAACTGATAAAAATTGGAGAGTTTTTATATAGCCATATTAATATTGAAGATGGAAGACAATAAGCAACATTTTTGGCACATTATGCTTTAGTATTTCAAGAAAGGCAAGAACACAACTGAAGCACAAAGACAGATTTGTGCAGCATATGGAGAAGGTGCTGTGCCTGAGAGAACATTCCAAAAGTGGGTTGCAAAGTTTCATGCTGCAGATTTCTCACTGGACGATGTTCTGCAGTTGGGTAGACCAGTTGAAGTTGAAAGCAACCAAATAGAGACACCAATTGAGGACAGTCAGTGTTATACCACACAGGAGATAGCTGACACACTCAAAATATCCAAATCAGTAAAGTTATTGGTGAAAATGAAAAAATGTGTCTTTTATTTTATGGAAAAAAATGTATGAAGTTTTTGGCCAACCCAATATTTCATAGGACAAGTAACCTAGATTGTGTGGGGGTTCCCTCTGGGCTGACCTAGCTCCTTAGAGACAGAGACCGAAAACCCAAACCTGAGAAGGCAGTGAGGATGCATTTCAGACTTCTCGGCACCAATGGCACAGTCGCATCGGCTGCTGTATGTTCTAGTCTACCTGCCTGTACAGCTTTGGCAATCGAGAGAAAAAATAATCAATATTCAGGCACATGCTGTGAGTTGTATTTCTAGAGTGTTTCTGCATGATGTTAGTATGGCATCAGGAAAGGTTCCCAGATCACAAGCATGTTCTCTGACAGTCCTTTCTGAACTTCACCACTGGTCATTTGTGCAGGCTGTCTTTGTAATGAAGACATTTTCTGGTAGAGACAGGTTTCTGGTTTTATTGGCTATGTTTGGGAAATTAGGGTGGAGGGAAAGGAGAAGGACATGGTGCTTAAAAGTTGAAGCTCATTGGGGAAGAATGGCTGGTGAAATTGTGTAATAAAGAGAAAAATAATAGAGAAGAGTTAAAGAGAAGGTGAAAGAAATTTGGTGAAATTCCAAGTTGGGGTGAAAGGTTCAATATTTTGGCCTCTAAAGATTACTTTGTAATTATTATGTGGAAAATTCAGTTGTTATGAAATGTAATTATTGCTTCCTAAGGGGTGAGGATTTGGAGAGTGCAGATGGAGGGAACAACACCTCAATTTGGAGGAAACGTGGACAACAGGGGAAATTATATAATATACGTACAGTGCCAGAGTTTGCAGCTAGGGGTAGGATCAATGCCTAAGTCTAACGGTAGACCTCCAAGCCAGAAATTCTGAAAGTCTCTCCCTCATCCTATGTTAATTGCAGATTATCATATCTCTAGCAGAGGGAAGCTCCCACTTTTTCAACCTTCCCACTCTGGCTACTATGTTTCTGGGTAGAGTGTTGCCAACTCTCTACCAGGGGAGTGGCTGGGTTGCCAATTGGCTACCAACGTCACATTGCACCTCAATGGTAGTTAATAAACATGCTGAGGGGGGAGCCCTTTCTTTGCAGTGGAGTAATGCTCCATGCTGCGTTTGTGAATTTCATGGAAGAAGAACCTTACCTGGACGTTGCTGAGATTTCATAATTCTGAAATGCGGTAATTGTGACAAAGTGTGTGGGTGGCAAATCAATAATTTTCCAGAAAAACTGAGTAACACTCTACTACACATTGAACTTTTTGAAAAACAATTACTTTCCAATGGTTTAGAGGGAAAAGGAGCCAAAAGCTGTAGTTATATGCTCCATCCTGATCCTGTTATCTGCCACAGGGGACACTAATAGCTTTTATAAATGCCAAGGGCCAGTGTTTCCTGTTATTAGGATCACTTTGAGCTTCATTCCCCAGCTTGTGCACAGATTTCCTGCCCCATCATCCTCGACTTGTTGTTCGTCTGATGCTTTTACTTTGTCTCACCGTTGCTCTCTAGGTTTCTAGTGTCAGATTCTTGACTTGGGATTCACAGTTAAATGAACCAAAATTTAGAGTCATTACTTTCTGCCTTTTTATCTCCAGTGGCTTGTGTAACACTGGGTTTTTTTGTTTGTTTGTTTGATATTTGCAATAGAAATATTAGATGTCAACAAGGAAAAATGATATGAATAATGTTGTAAAGATCTCTGAAGGGGAAAAAACATTCAAACCTGAAATTTTCAGCTGTGATTCCCATTGTCAAAAACAAGGGAACAAAAGTAATCAGTGGAAAATCTAATAAGTTTTCATTCTTCAGCCTTTTTATTAAGAAGGGTTGGGTATTTCTTAAATTACTTTTTGTCATGAGCAGATAACTTTGAGGGGTGTTTTAAAATTTTCACACAGTCAACAACTCATCTGGAATTTGTATTAATCCCCCAAATTATTATGCATAGATTATATGTAGTCTATGGCCAGGGTCAAATGTAAGAACTGGTAGGGACACCTGATGTTATCTAACTCAGGTTTTCCATTTGATAATTCAGCAAGCTTAAAACCAGAAAGAAATTAGGCACGCCCAATATTTCCCAATTCAATGTAGGCAGAGCAGGAGGTGCTTACTTCCGAAGTGACATCTCCCCCAACAGTCCAGTTACAGATGGTACTGCAAGTACCAGTGCACCCCACAAACTCACATGCAAAAGTTGTAACGTGGACTCAGAAATAGTTAGTCGACTAAAATTATTTTATTTTTGTTTTGTTTGCCAGAGTCCTCTACTAAGTGTGTAAGATCTCATTCCAGCTTCCAACGTGGCTAGTTTATGAGCAATTAGAGCAGGGAGTTGTAATGTGCCGGAGCCAACACTGCCTCCCTGAGAGGCTATGGTAGCACACTCACGTGGTAGTTTTCTTCTCCGTGGTTCCTATATACCAATATAGGTTAGGGGGGAATTGTGTCCATAGAAAGTCAGCATTTTAGAAAGGCATTGGATGAAAAATCTCTCAATATCCTTATGAATAAGACAGAAACATAAATGATAACTGAGAGGATTAATTGGTAGATGCGCAGTATATTTTAAAGTCAATGTTATAACAGTCTTACTGCTCTTGAGGCATGTCTTAAAGAAGAGGAATTAGCTTTCTTCTGTATGATTTCAGAGCATGGTACCAGAACCAATAAGTCAAAGTCTATGATATAATTTGATTGGTTATAAAATATAATAAAATGTGCCATAGCTGGTGTGGCTCAGTGGATTGAGTGCCAGCCTGCAAACTAAAGGGTCATTGGTTTGATTCCCAGTCAGGGCACATGCCTGGGTCATGGGTCAGGTCCCCAGTGCGGGGTGCACGAGAGGCAACCACACATTGATGTTTCTCTCCCTCTCTTCCTCTCCCCCTTCCCCTCTCTGTAAAAATAAATAAATAAAATCTTTAAAAGATTTAAAAACATATAATAACATTTCATAACATAACATTCTGGTGAATTATCTGTCATCAGAAGTATGCAGTCAAAGAGATAAAAGAGAGAGAGAGAGAGAGAGATACAAACCTATATATGACCGAAATTAGACTAATCTAGTATAAGAATTCTCAGAACATTTTCTGTCAAGACTTCTTACAATTCTTTAAAATTACTGAAGATCTAAAGAAAGCTTTTGTTTATGTGCACTATATCTATCAATGAAATACAACTTAGAAAGTTTTAAATTATTAACTTTAAAATAATAATGGTATACTTATATGTTAACTAGCTTTATGAAAATATGTATTTTTTGTTAAAATTTAGTGAGAAGAGTGGCATTATTTTATGTTTTTCTGGTTTAATAGAAGAGAGTGGATTCTCATGTCTGCTTCTCATTCAGTCCGTTGAGATACATGCTTTTCTTTGAGGCTGAAAGAAATAAGCACTTCACACAGATATGTAGTTTGAAAGGTGGTAGTGATGGTGATGGTGGTGTTTTAATTGTTTTTTCAGATGATTGTGAATATGTGAACAATCAGCAAAGTTTCTTAAAGGGTAACTGCACTACGGAGTTTGAAACCACAGCAACTGAGCTTTTCATATCTGTTACATCACAAAGCATTGACTGGTCTGGCTCGCGCTTTGCTCTTCTACCCATGCACGGTTTTGTAACTTCCTGGATTGATATCATTTGGAAAATATAGGCTGACTGAGTTGTATGGCTCCTCTAAATATCGACAAATTTTATTATACAATATCAAAAAACATTTTAATATCACCTATCGGATCAAAAATTATTCAAATATTGGAAGCTGTCAAGCACAGTGATGGACAGTCTTTCAACATTCTGATATTTGCCTAAAAATTCAAGTTATTGACTCACAAATAGTTTCAGATGTTGTTTTGGTTGATGTTGTTTGATGTGGCAGGCTCACTTTGTTCATTTTGGAGAAAGTGCTTGGTTAAGTAGCCACGCCTGAAAAACTGCAGTTTCTCATTTGTTCTGTCAAATGAAAATGGGCGCTGTGCAAAAGCATCTAGTTCAGCTCACAGTGGTGCAAGTGTTCTTACTCGACACCAGGTACTTTATGTAAAAGAAGCACTCTCTTTGTATTTCACGTTTTTATCACACAGAATACTTACAACGTGTTAAACGTCAAGATTAAATAAAATTAATAATATCTGCTGCTTCATTAAGGATGATCTTAAGTGAAATGGACATTGTTTTGCTACCGGTATGCAAGTTTGAAATACAACGACACTCATTTAGTGTGTTGCTGAGGCCTTGATTCCTGCTAAGCATCATCATTCTTACCCACAATGGCTTTTTCACCATCCGTGAAAATGTCAACTCAGTGAAAAAAGCAAATAATGTCTTACTATCCTTATAAATATACGTTTGGCCTTGTGAAATCCTGAGATGGTCTAAGACACCCCCAGTGTTCCACAAACCACATTTGAGAACCACTAATCTAGTGATGGATGGCACAGAGTCCAGATTAGGCTACTTTGTTTTGAGTGTTGGATCTACTGTTTACAAGTTGTCTGACCTTGGGCAACATACACATTTCTGAGCCTGTTTCCTCATCTGTGGAGTGGGGACAGTCGTAATAACTCTATCACACAGGTAGTGTGAGCAGTTAAGGAGAAAATGTTGCAACCCAAGCAACACATCCCTTGACTGTACCTGATATATTTTGACATATGTCATTGCTATCGTGATAATGACCCAGTTGTTTCATTGTAAAAGAGAGGTAGGTTGTGGTAGTTTTGACTTGTTAGAAGACAGAATAAATTATCTTTACAACACTCAGTGCCACGATTCTATGATTATGTTTGACTTGTAAAAATTATCACCGCCATCATCACAAAACTACTGTGTAGCTCATACTTTGAGCTGGGGATTAAATCTCTCCCACCCAAAGAAAGTCAACCCAGATAAACACACCAACTGAGAAAAAAAAAAGCAGTCAGCATGATGTGTAAGAGCAACTGCAAACCTATCCCTTCCAATCAGTGTGTAGAAAAGCCTCCCATATAAAAGTCTAGTGCCGAACTTTTGTCCCGTTCCTACCCTTTTGCAGTGTTAACGAGGGCTGTGAAACCTGAGTGCCTGGGTTTGAATGCCAGCTGGGCCTCTTACTAGCAGTGTGGCTCTGAGCGTTCTACTTAAGCACTCTGAACCCCGGTTTCCTCACCTGAAGGAGGAGGAAAACATTGGCATTTATTTCATGAGACAGGTGTGAAGATGCACATTTATCAAGTGCCTACAATAGTGCCTAGTACAGAATAGATGTCCAAGAAAAGTTCTCAATTCCCTTTGTCCCAAAATGCACCAACGGACTTTAACATCCTAATGGGTGATACATATAATTCATGTGCTATACTAGGCTTGAGATTTCAGAGGTGAATGAACTCACTATATGTCCTTTGAGATTTTTAATGTCAAAACATAAAGGTGGCTTTAGATGAATTGTCAGTGTAGATTGCACAACTACCTGACAGATATGGAAGGAAATAAAGGTGATATATTAAAATATTTAGCAGTAAAACAAGAGTACCGATCAAAAAAAAAAATGGTGGTCCTGAGGGGAGCAGGGACCTGAAGCCTCAGTAGGCATTAACCATCCACCGGTTGGTTCATAGGGGATTTAACCAAGTAGAGTGACCACAGCACTTTCTCTGGACTCACCCTGGCTATATGCATGTCAGATATTCATTTCAGAAGGAACGATAAGCAAGCTCCGAATGGCTGCTGATTGATTTGTTTTGTTTCTTCTTGATACTAGGAAGGGAATCATTTCCAGAGTGAAGTGAAGAAGTTCAGGGAATTGAGCACAGGAATTATATTCCCAGCTTCTCGTGAACTTGTACAGGCCAAGTAATTTAAAGAACCAGCCTACATTATCACCAAAGACAAAGAGTGCACCCCCGGTGCAAGTAACGTTTATAACTCCGAGCCAAGCTAGCTATTTCATTGCGAAGCTGGGATTATGAGAATGAGAAAAAAAAAAACCTATAACTGAAAATGACAAAATATCATCATACTCCATTTAACTAAAGTCGGGGAGCCTTGGAATCATGAAAGCTAACTTAAAATAAAAGAAGAGAAAAACTGACTGCGGGACTCCTGTGAGCAGATACTGCAGGAACAATAGATCTACAGAGACACCAGCTGAACTAGATCCTCTCCTGCCACTGGAGGTCTCTTCCACTGCAAAGCCCCCTGAGCATTTGTCCTCACAGAGGCAGAAAGAGTTCAGCTGGGTTTTTAGTTTTGTTTTTTGGGTTTTTTTTTTGCTGTTGTTATTGTTTTTTGTTTTCTTTTTTAATCCCACAAGGAGTCAGAGGTATTGGCACTTAGCAAATCCTCTTTTAATTTGCTCACTGAGAAAATTCAATTGAGACATTAAAAGAAAAGAGAGTGGCCGGGCACCATTTGTCCAGTCTGTCTGAGCTATCACTGCATTTCAAGGGATTAAGTGACGGGCTGGATTACATTTTCTTGTTTCTGCCTAAGCTTCTGTAAAAGAACACATGATTCTTATTTTTTTTAAAGCTAGAAACCTAGAAAAAAGATAAATCTTTATCTATATCTCTCTATAAATTACCTGTTACCCATGCGTACCCATGGAGCCCTTCGCTCAGCAGTAGATGGCCAATTAAGCAACACCCTAGTTCTATTCTCAGAGATGATTCAGTTTGGAAACCCCTAGGGAAAATTAGAGTCATGAATGAAGGATGCCAGTTAAAAAGTAAGGATTTTGGAAAAGAGATTGAAAAACAGGCAGAGCAAAAATTACAACAAACTTTGAAGCCAAGAGATGAGAGGGACTCAAAATTCAGACTTTGGTTATTTTATGCAAGTGCTTAAACTCTGGAGTTTCTATTCACTTATATATAACATCAGAATAATACTACTTTACAGGTGTTTTATAACTAAATAGTTGATTTACATCAAGAGTTTGGCAGTGTTAAGACATTTCCTGGTGCTTTGCTTCTCTCTCTTCACATGGACATGGTCAGGTTTGGACGCTTTGTCACCAGGTCACTAGGGCTGGATTCTCACATCTGCCACCTCCTACATGCCTGACTTGGGAGATGGTCCTGCACTTGCTCAAATCTCTGTTTGCTCAGTTAAAGCATAATGTATCCTCTGTAAGAGGGTTTTTGTGAGGACTAAATATAGTATTGGGCAAAAAGTGCTTGCAGAGTTCCGAGGAAAGAACCAACGCTGCATCAATATACCTCATGTCGTTACTACCTACTTAAGAAGCCGGAGGCAACCATTGGTCTGGCTTTTATATCACAAGTATTTTTTAAAAAATGACAACTTTCTAGTTTTTGTATTTTTAAATTTTGTCTTTTTGTCCTTGCATTTTGATCATTTACATATTTTATAATTAAGTCTGTTCAAAGGAACTATTAAATATTGCTCTATAAGTGGTATAAACATATACATATAATTGCAAATACCCCTGCTCTCAAGGCTACTGATTACAATTAAACTCTAACCATTGTTCTTGTTTTATTGTGGTGGGGCATTAAAGATGGAGAATTAGTTTTTTATGTTCATGAATTATACAATAGTTTCTTTTTTTCCTGAATTCATATATTATCCCTATAGTTTCTTTACCCTGTCTGCAGCCTCAATTCTATTTCTATTTAATTTGAACTTGTCATTTTTTTATTTTTTAATGTAATTTCTATTTTTTTCCTATTTAATTTCTGTTTAATTTAATTTAATTTATTTTTATTGTTCAAGCACAGTTGTCTCCACTTCCCCACCACCACTTTCCCCCACCCCACCCATCCCTACCTCCCACCATACAATCACTCCTTCCCCCCTTTGTCTTTGTCCATGGGTCCTTTTACATGTTCCTTGATGACCCTTCCCCTTCTTTCTCTTGTTATGCCCCTCCCCCCACCCCTCTGGTTACTGTCAGTTTGTTCCTTATTTCAATGTCTCTGGTTATAACTTGCTTGCTTGTTTGTTTGTTCTGTTGATTAGGACCTATAATGGAATGAACTTGTCATCTTTTAAGTAATGGGTCAGGCATTTTTTCCAAAGTGTTTTCCTCCATCCCACCAAGCATAGCTAGTTTCTCTCTTCTCACTGTGTCCAGAGCACCTTGAACCACAGCGCTCACGGGCTGCACCGTTTGGTTCCATCTTTATGTTAAAGCAATTTGGAATTTACAGAAAAGTTGCAAGTACAATTTGAAGAACTTCCACATACTTTTAACCATATTCACGAATTTTATTCATTTTGTTATATTTGTTTTATAGTTTGTGTTTGTGTGTGTATAACACACATAATATTTATTATGAAAAACATATATATATGATTTATTTGAGAATAGATTACATTCATCATGCTTCTTTACCCCTTGACTCAAAACTAGAATAGTTATCAAGTTCAACATATTTGATATTGACAGAATAATGTTATTTTATCTGCAATATTATTGTAGATAACATTAATATTATTAATGTTATTTTTATCTGCAATTTAGACAATATTCTTTTCTGTTCCAAAAATGTCATTTATAGTTTATTTTTATAACTCAGTATTGTATACATTCTAGAATTGTGAACAAAAATTGCTTTCAGTTGTCATGTCTTTTTGGTCTCTCATATTGATTTTTAAGTTTACTTTTGAGTCTTCTCAGTTAGACATGATTTTCACAAGCAAGGTAATTGTGTATTTTATTATAATTCTTTCACCTTCTAGCATGGTAAGTGGTACATAGAATGTACTTACTATGTATTCATCATGAAGGAATAAATAAACAAACCAGAAAGACTGGAACAATCTCCTATTTGAACAGATTTGACAGACTTCACCCAAACAGCAGCATTATCAACCAGAAGCACAAAAATAAACACACAAAGTAATACTACAGAAGATCTTTGGGATTCCATGAGGAAACATGCTGGGGCATTTGTGATCATCCCAGCTTTTTATTCTTCCTTTTCTCTCCTTAGATGTATATCAGAGGATGGGACTGTAAGTGGAGAACAACACATACACAGGCGAAGTGGAGGAGGTTGGTTGGCCTCCTGTGCCAGCTGGGTAACTCCTGCGCCCCTGAGCATTAACCATATTTATATTCGGGGCCTTTAGAGTGGCGTTTGAAAATTACAACTGCAACTGTTCAAATGTTAGGTGTTACAAATCTGCTTTAAAAAGTTTAATTAGAGAAGATTGTGCAAAATATATGAGAATGTCTCAAAGTTTGTTGTTGGAATTAGCTGGAAGCATAGCTGTGGGAGCCAAGAAGAATGTATGCATTGATATTTGAGCAAGAATTAAAAAACTGGAAAGAGAGAAAGGAAGCACAGAGGAGAAAGAGAGAATGAGAGGGGAACAACTACTCAGGCTACGACCAGCAATGGGCAGGAACACAAGCTAAATGGAGGCATGTGTTGAGTATGGTTACCTGTTCTCTTAGGTTTCACAGTGGGGTTTAGAGTCGTGCCTGGGCATGCAGGGCTAAGCTGTCCAGCACTGATGTGATAAGCAACATTGAGTTATTACAGGTTTTTAATAGGTGTTTTATTTGATAAGAATGGTGCTTTAATTAAATGGAGATGAATCTATCTTCTAGGAAGAATTCAGCCCATTGCTATTTTATAAAACATAAGACAAAATAAAAATGGTATTTTGAACCCTTACGTCAGTATTCTGTAGTTCATTTACATGGCTGTGATACTATTCATCTAATGGATGTTTCATAGCTATTAAAACTTAAGAAAAAATGTTTTAGGGTTATATTTTTAATGGTAAATTGGTTAAGACTGTTGGGATTTTTTTTACATCCCAAAGCTGAATATCTGCCAAACTACAGGAAAAGAAAGAGAAGAAAAAAAGCATCCTTGTCTTTGTTACCATAGTTACAATGAAGTGCTTTCTCCCCCCACCCCCATTAACTGAACAACAAAACAACAAAAACAAAAAGGGAGATAAATTTATCTTCTAGTCAGCAATAACTTGGGGGAAGAAAATGCAATAGACTTAGAACTGTGTGAATTTTAATGACTGGCTCATTTTTTCTGAAATGTGTACAAAGAAGGGGAAAAGTGTATATTTTAAGACAATAGTGTGGACACTGAATAGTATTGTTTTCTTGTCAAATAAGACCATTAGGAAAGAATCATGAGAACTATTAGCAGGACACAAGCACCCCTTGCATTTTCCCCCTCCCCCAGTCTTGCTCTTCGCTCCTGGGAAAGAAGGAAAGGTTGGAATCCCATTAATGAGTGTCAGCAAAATTGGATGGATATTTCCAGATTTCAGACCATCAGGTGTCATGACAATTTGATATGGTTCTTTAGGTCAGACATTGCCTAATTATCACAGCAAGTTATTTCTTTCTTGGAGTAGGGGAGAGGTAGGTCTCAACCAGCTTTTCCTATTAGAGTTGATGATTCTGTCTGTTCTCCCGTGGTTTTTTTAATAATCCAATTGATACAGATATGGCCTCACCATCAGTCTTTCTAACTTCTTACAAGGCAAAATCCAGGATACCATCCTTTTCTGTCATTCACCCTTTTTTTATTGCTCTGACCATATGTATACATTGCATTTGAGATCAGGAGAACTGAAGACCAGCTTGTTCAACTGGAACCTGCTTATATACAGGGTCAGGCACAAGTAATGCCCCTGTTTCATTACAAAATTTTTTCAGTACAAAATCATAAGCATGTAATTCTGTAATATAACAATATCACACTCAAGCACACCATATGACATTTTAGGGGAAATGTTCAAATTGCCGTCCATCTCGTTCAAGACATTCATGTGCCCTCCCAACCACACTCAATGGTGTCACTTCTGCCGGGCCCTGTATATGCCATGTGCCTCCATTTCTTTCTCTCTTATGCATCAATGTAATTTTGTGAGGACTGAACATATCACGTCCCAATAATCTCATTGGATATCTTCTTCTCTATTAGGTGGTGAGCTGCTTCTTTATGAGAAGGTACTTTCCAATAATGTAACCGCTTGCCACATGTGACTATTTAAGTTAGAATTTATGTAATAAAACTAAGTTTTCTTCAGTCACTGGCCACATTTCAAGTGGTCAGTAGTCACATGTGGGTAGTGGTTACCATGCTGGGAAGAAATTATGTAGAACATTGCTATTACTCCCGAAAGTACAGTTGGGTAATTCTGACCTAGACTTTTTCTACTTAAAGCGGGGCTACCCACCAGCAGTGTCAGCTCCTACTAAAAGTGCAGAATTTTGAACCCTACCCACAGACCTGATCTGCAGCTGATGACGCTGACAGAGACATTCGTATGCGCTTTGAAGTGTGTGAACCACTGGTCTAAGTATAGCTACAGTATGCAGCCAGTGTTTTTGAATGAATAATAAACTAAATGAATGCCCTATTTATGTTTACATGCAAGGAACAAAGAAGGCTTTGAGTCCTGTGATTCAGGGATTGACTGATTGATTTGAGAGAAAGAGAGAGGGGAGGTGGCAAGGAGAGAGAGAGATAAAGAAATTTTGATTTGTTATTCCACCTATTGATGCATTCATTGATTTATTCTTATAAGTGCCCTGACCGGGGATGGAACCTGCAACCTTGGCATATTGGGATGGCATTCTAACCAAACGAGCTACTCTACCAAGGCCTGTGATTCAGTTTTAGATTAGCATCACCAATTTCTACTTAGCTGTGGGGGGCTCTGCCCACGGCTCCCCCCCTCCTCCGCCACCTGGCTGCCACAGATGAGAATAAGTCTACCAAGACATGATCTGCTTGGAAAGGAAAGGTGGCCAGTCTCTCGAAGGAGAAGGGCCAAGAGCCTTTTCTTCAATGGGCTTTTATTGGGTTCAATTTGCACAGGAATAGAGGTAAAACTCATCAATCATTGTCAGGCAGTAAGGATCAAACAATAGATAACATACAAAGAACTCTGAGGGCTTATTCTGAGTCAGGGTCAGTTAGCTAAAGGGCTATAAAACTTTGGGAAACACTCATTTCATGCTTGGACCCTTATCAGAAAATTGAGGACATCCTTAGCAAAGCAGGTTTCACAGGATTTTATGCATTCTTTCTTAGGCCTGATCGCCTGGGGGGGGAATCCACCCTTTCCAGCACAGGACTGCACCACCCTCTGTCATTGTTTCAGGCTTAAGTCAGGCAGGGGAAGTAAGGTAGCCTAGTGATTAGGAGACTTCTTGCAGACAGAAAGAGGACTCCGGCTATATCAAAGCCGAGGGGCGGGGGTCCATCACCTCTTTTTCTATAGCCCCCCCCCCCCAAGTCCTTCCCTGTGGGCCTTTTCATGACCATGCCTGACTTAGGTCCTCCCTCCCTTGAGGAATCTTACCCATCATTGGCTAACTGGTCAGGCTCAGGGCCAAGGAGGGTGAAGTAAAGTGGACAGAGGTGGTGCCCCTGCCAGGGAGATAAGCTTTGTCTCCTTAGTGGCTTATGGATCCAAGGTCTCTGACCCAGCCTTAGCCATGGAGGGTTACAGCTTCTGAAACCAGGCAGGGCTGTTCCTAACACTTAGCACCCTTATTTCCCTTTCAATGCCACTGTATTTTTTTTAGGGAAAATAAATAAAGGATTAGGCTACTTAAAATATATAGTTGATATATGACTGAATGAAGTATTTCATACTTTTCAGCCACTGTTTCAGGGTTCTTATTCATCAAAATATATGAACATGTCTCCATACTCTCTATCTGCTATTTCTTAGCTATTGGTTCTAGGAGTGACAGTCACAGTGATGTTTCCAGGTGCCTAAAGAGAAATACTGAATGATTTATCCAGAAATATTTGTGGGAAGTTAGTCATTGAAAGTGACTAACCTACATTGTGGGGAATTGAAATTTGCTTGAATAGAGAACTGCAGGGTATATCATTTTTTCCCTCTTAAGTGGAAAAAGACATGTCAGGGAAAATTTTCCTTCCTTTGAAAATGTAGATATTAACCTCCAATGCTTTGTTATATAAGTACTTTGCTAAGCTGAATGGACTGCCTTTAAATAGATTGTTAGGGGGAAATCCTTGATACTTATCTGTATGATAGTATCACCTCGGTTGATAGAATATTATAGCTTACATATTTTTTTAATTAATTTTTTTGTACCACGTGAACTATCTCCTTTTGTTTGGATGGGTACATTGGGTTAATGTGTGTTAATATTGGAGTTTCTAGGTGACAGCTCATTTCCTATATTTTGAAGAAAGATCTCCAAATAGTATTTCGAACATACATGTGTGTGCATGTGTGTATGTGTAAGTCATTTACTGTCCTGGAAAAACTTTGTGCCTGGACACTATCCTTGTCCCACCTGGAGCTGGAGAGTCAAGAGAGATGATGAGGCAGTAGAGTAGAGAGGCACAAATAAAAAATTCTCCTGCAGAAAGTAGGACTTAATATAGATGCCTGTCACATATGAGCTTTATTAAACCACAAATATTACAAGATGGTTTTAGTCTCAGCTCATCTATCCACTGGCTGTGTGACCTCAGGTATGTCATTTAACCTCTTTTGGCCTTTATTTCCTAAGATGTAAAATGGACATAATGATACTTTCTCATGGGATTGTCATAAGAACTAACTAATTTAGTGTAAGTTAGATGCTTTGTTTCTGACTGATATAAGTGTTCTTATTTATCATTTAGGCTGTGTTCACTCTGAGCACAAAGCTCCCACACTAATAGGGTTTGTCCCATCTAGGCATTTACATAAACTTGAAAACGTTCTTTAACAGAGCATCTTCTGAATATGTCAAAGAAGCTATAAAGTATGAATAACCCCTTGTTGTATAAAAAAAACTATAAACTGCTTACTATGGTTTAATAATTAGGGATCTATCATAAACTATTAAGATATACACTGCATTTTGCCATGTATAATGTGTACTTTCTTGCCCAAATTTTTGAGGGAAAAATAAGGATGAGCATTACACATGGGTGTAATGATTACCTACCACGGGTATAATAATCCCGTGTATAATGTGCACAAAAACGTGGGTGTGCATTAGACGTGGTGAAATATGGTAAATGATAAGGCTCTTAGTCTGTTTCATCCTAATGGGGGGACTGGCCATAACCCATAACTACTCTGATATAAGGAAGTCTCAGTTCTTTATCCATCTAGATACGATTATTTGACTGGTTTTTGTTTGTCTGATGTTCACTTAAGTTCTTTTATAAATTCTGAGTTCTTGTGGATACACCTCAGAAACCACCTGCACAGTCCAAGCAAGGGACTCCCACTTTCTGTTCTGCTCCAGAATACCCAATCAATGTTACTCTTTCTACAACTGCTCTCACCTCAATTCATTATAGACATTACTCTTCAAGTTGCCTCGTTTCTTTATGCAGCAAATGGAGATAATACATACCCCTTTGACAAGAACATGCTCTTCCAGCCCAGGAGAACATTCCTCCTTCACCTTTGGCCAAGTGAAGACATTTCCTGTGTGCTTCTGTTAAATCACCCCTTGTCTGAAGGAACTGGTGTCATTCTCATTTCAATGTTAGGAAGGTAGTAAACTGTTCCAATCACAATGACATATATGCAAAAATACGTCATTGTATTATTGTCGGCAACTGGAATGAATGGCTTTGTGAGATGAATTCATGTCTGTGAGCCACAGCACAGCCCTTCATTTCAACCAGATGGGACTTTCCTTTGTGATCATGATATTCAAATGCCACCTACCCCGGCTCTGGAATTTTGAGGAAACTAGTGAGAACAACAAAATTTTCCTGTCGCTATGGAATCGTATAAAAGGCTTTATTGATTTCCTTGCAATGGGAAGATGTCATGTTTCTCCAAAGAGAAGAAGTAGCTAAATATAAAAATGACTAGAACATTTATATCAAAAAATACAAAGACCATCCAACCCTGCTGTTTTAAAGATGAGATGGGGGGAATGGATATTTAAAAATTGAATTCCATGTGGATCTAGGCAAGAAACACACTTTCCCGTGAAACACAGAAAGTGGCAAAATTGTTTATTGTGATTTCAAGGGAGAAACTTTCCATCTGCCTTTGCTTTTTACATCATACGTGGTTACGATCTGTCAGAGACATTTACTGTTACCAAAAGTTGGTAAGGATGTGTTCAGTCTTCTCAAACTTTCATTACAGTGAGGATACTTAAAATCCTACTTCCAAGAGATAGAAGGCCATAGAACGTTCCTGGGTGTCATTAGTTAGCATGGGGTCTACACTGGAAAAGGAACAGAGGCCATGGGAGGTAGAGGCCAACTGTGTCCAATATAGGCTCTCTGTAATTTGAACTGAGATCTGGTTTGCCAAAATTCTGTATTCTCACTAAAAGGAATTTTAATTAATTCAGTTAGGCATACATTTTGTCACTCATTCATCGATTACATATATATGTGTATAGTCAATGTAGTCAACACATATATGAGTACATATGCAAATGTTTTTATACACATGTGATGATGGGTCAGGAAAAGTGTCTCTGAGTAAGTAACTAAGCTGAGAACTAAGGACAAGGGTTAATCAAGTCAAGATTTAAGGGTCAGAGGGGAGAATGTGCAGATTATTCCAGGAAGAAGAAATACAATATTAAAAGATTAGAGATGTGGTTAAGTATCATGAATTCATGAACGTGAAATAAACAGAGAATGGCTGAAATCAGGGAGTGAAAGGAAAGCGGACCATGAGATAAGGTTATAGCAGAGTTTATCAGCTTCAGCACTATTGACATTTTAGGCCAAGTAATCCTTTCTTCTGAGAAAGCTGCCCTATGTATATAAACCATTCAGCAGTATCCCTGGCCTCCACATACTGGAAACCAGCAGCATACTCTTGTTCATTTATAACAACTGGAAATGTCTCCAAACATTGTCAAATGCCCTGTGAGTTGCAAAATCTACATCCAACTAACAACTAGAGGATAAGATCAAAGAAAAAACAAAACCTTACCCTTGTTTGCCTTATCATAAACCTTGCTAGGAATTTAAAGGTTTATTTTTGGAAAATGGAACACGAGGAAGGGTTTGAAGTCAGAGGGTGATAAGATTTGTACTGAAGAAAATTGCCCTGATTACACTGTGAGCCTGTGAATTGTTGAAAGATAAGAGGGGATTTGGGGATCAGTGGGGAGATCAGTGCAGTAAGACATGAAAGAAACCACAGTGACTAAGACCAGAGTGATGGGGAAAGAGAAATGGAGAGAAGTGCGGGCTATCTAGGTCAGGGGTAGAAAAGGCTGAGTTTAGTGAGAGATTCAATGTAGGTACTGGGACGGGAAGGAACTAGGTGTCCATTCCCATATTTCAGGTCAGATTTCAGCTTTGGCCTTTTATTTCTGTACCTTTCTACTGTATGCCTTTCATAAGTTTCTTCTGCCTATGTCTTTCCCCAGTCTTTCCATCATGCCTTCTGTGTTGACACGGGTTTCTCCCTTGGGCAGTTGGCAGAGATATTAGCATTTACTGAAAGAATAAATAATGGAATAAAGAAATAGATGTTTTTATCAGGAGAACAATAGCTGAGCTGCATTTGGGATTTGGTTAGGTGTGAGGGGTTTATGAGATGGCCAAATGCAGTGACACAGCATCGATAGGATGTTGGCTGGACTGACGGTGGAGGGACAGAAGTGCTGTCTTATTGGACCTTAACTCATTGAAAAGGGGAAAGCTTTTACAACCTGAGATACATTATAGACACGGTGCCCCCTTACTTACTATGCAGAAATCACTTGATAGTGAAAGAATGAAAAGAAATCGTTTACCGAACACTCTGTAAACATACTGGGAAAGCCCAAGTTGAGCAGAAGATATTTGACATGAAAACTAGTGGTATACAAACTTAGACTTGAGTCTAAGAATCGATGCCATACCAATTAATAGATGATCTAGGACACATGTTTATTAGAGATGATTTCTGTCATGGTTATCCAATCATTTCTTCTGAAGTCTTTCTTCTCTGCTCTATTTGATCATGCCATTAATTTAATAATTGGAGAAATAAAACACGATAAGTCTCTGCGAACCCACAGAAAATTTCATTGTATTGGATGTTGAACTCCCTATTCAATTGGACGCTGAAAACCATATTTCGCATCACTAGTTTGATTAATGCCTTTCTCCATGTTCTGAAGCTTTGCTGCCCCTTGTTCCTGCTGTGCGCTGCCTCTGATAACCACCTGCACTAGGTTGGTTGTGGGCATATTAGGGGTGGTGTGTACAACATGAATGCATTGCTGACCTGCCCAATCACTGAAAACACCCTGAAGCTAGGGTCTTGGTTTTCTTGGAATCATTGTTTGTTCATATTCAAGGACCCCACCATTGTTGTATGAGTGATTGCAATATAAAATCTATCCAGGCACAATTCCTCCAATAGCCAAAGTGAAATCAAGAAATAGCAGGCATAACATTAATAAGTCAAGTTAGTTCACCTCCTGGAACCAAAGAAACACAGTTCCCCAAACTGCTTTAGTTACAGAACTGTGGAAATGCCATGTGAGAGGTGATGGCATCACTTTCATTAAGCAAATGCAGGTAGGATCTCACATGATGAAAGCCACATGAATAAATATGATCTGAGCTAAAGAACATATAATTAATTGGGTGGATGGCAGGGATCTTTATGAATAAATGTCTAATGATTGTTTTCATCGTTCCCATTCAAGTTCATGGGTAGCTTTCCAGTTCCCGGAATATGAATATCTCTTTGAAAACCACGAGTATCTCAGATGAGACACCGCCTCACCTTTTAGTAGCAGTAGTGGAAGTTATGTATGCCATATTACCTTAGGTTCAGCTCAGCAAATGTTGAAGCATTTGGATATTCTCTGTACTCTCAGGGAGCTTAGAATTCCATAGGCGACATAGTCTAATTAACCTCTGGAATCTGTCCTCTTGCACTGAATTCTAACTATGTAAACTCTTTGGGCCTCAGTTTCCTCATCTGTAAAATGGACATGGTCATGATAAGAATCTTCCTCCAGAAAGTTGTGAGGATTAACTGGGTTTCTATAGGTGAAGAATAACTGCCACACAGACAACCCTATATTGGGACTTGCTCTTGTGGGTGGGTGACAGCAGAACTAACATACACAGCTATACGACAGTTCAGTGGCAGTTTCAGCCAGGCATTTTCTCATGACACAGAGAGCCAGAGAAACACTTGAAATCTAGTCTTGGAACTAACAGACTATCACTTCTGCTCCATTCTAGTGATCAAAGCAAATCCCCTGGCCAAATCTAGTCAGAGTACAGGCAGGTCACCCCCTCTCCCCCGCACACACATGTAGTAGAAGAGCACTGCAGAATTATACGGAGGGGCCAAGAAGCAGGTTTCTTACTGCTCTCTACCCAGTGCCTTTATGTAGAGCACCAGGAGGTACACTGAGTTCCTCTTGGGGTTACATAAAGCATGTAAATGCATGTGTGTCTGTGGAAAGGTGCCGGGTATAATGGGGAAAATCTCATTACTTTCTCTCATGCAGTTGTGACATCATCCATACAGTAGAAATCAAATCTTCTGTCTGCTTTGTTTAGCGTTTGCATTTACAATAATATATTGTAGATATTGATGTAGCAATAACAAATAATCTGACATTCTAACTCTCCACATGTAATGATTAAAGAAACATTGAATAATCAGAGGCTCTCCTAGGCTCCAGCACTTTCCAAAGATGATGTAACTAGATCCTGAGTCATCTTAAATTAAGCCACTGAAGTCTTCTCCCCCTGGTACCTGACCATGCTGACAATAATGGCAGCAGGCCCTGCTGTTTTCATGACACTGTTGAGAGAAAGCCTGTAAGTGGTTGAATATTTATTCTCTTCTCTCTGCCTCTGACCCTCGTACAAGGACCTTTGTTGTCCTTAACTTAATCAAATCTACAAAGTCCTGTTCACCCTGTGAGGTAACATATAAACAGGTTCTGGGAATCCAGACAAAGACATCTTTTCATTATTTCACTTACTATAGACAAGATGATAAATATTTTAGACTTTTCAGGTCAGACAGTTTCTGTGGCAACAGCTCCACTTCGATGTAGGTGATATGTAAATAAATGAGCATGGATGCATTCCAATAAAACTTTATTTACAAAAGCAGGTACTTGTCAGGGTTTGACCCAATGGGCTATATGTTGACAGCTCTTCCCTAGACATACAAAATCTTATATGGATGTTCTTTTTAAATGTTTTTAATTTAATGAATTGAAAGAGAGAGGGGTTGGGGGAGAGAGAGAGAGAGAGAGAGAGAGAGAGACAGAGAGAGAGAGAGAGACAGAGAGAGAGAGAGAGAGAGAAAGAATCTCTTCTCTTGTTCCACTTAATTATGCATTCATTCGTTGTTTCTTGTATGTGCCCTGACCAGAAATTGAACCTGCAACCTTAGTGTATTGGAATGAGGCTCCAACAAACTGAGCCACCTGGCCAGAGCCATGTGTTCTTGAAATATATTTCTTCTAATGTTTTAATAAAAAGATAGATAGATAGATAGATAGATAGATAGATAGATAGATGATAGATAAAAGGTTTAGAGGAAGTCCTTACAAATTTTGGGGTATGGTGTTCTAAAAAAATTTCCTACGAAACAGAAATTTTTCTCACTTATTCTTTCCACAACTAAATCCTATCCTCAGTATGAGATAAACATCCATTCTGTGAGTCTGCCTCTTGCCATGGGCCCCATATAGAGGCAGTCATGCACATGGGACCTTGAGAATCACTATTGGCCTCCTTTTACTCTCCATACAAGGTAGATGTATTATAAAAGTATTAATATCTACTGATACAAGACCACTTGTGCATTTTTCAAAAGTCATGAAAGTCACAGGTAGGAAGAAATTATAAAATTCATATTAACACATTTACTTTCCTTCTATCTCTCAAACCCTGAAACCTAACAGTTTGGAACATAGAGGACAGACACCATGGAAGAGATGTTTGCAGCTCATCTTCTTGTCTCCTTGTAATACAATGGAGTCTCAATGTTTCAAACAAAGTAAAACATCTCTGTCACCTGGGCTAATCATCTTTTGATTCTTGCCATGTGAATAGATTCATGATCTGACATTTGCTATTCTAGTCACAATAGCTTTTGTCTTTGCAATTCAATTTTCAGAGTCTCATGAATATAATACCTGCTTCATTATCAGAAGATTTGTAATAACTTATACAGCTGAACATTTTCCAGATTTCCTGTTCATCTTAATTGTTCCACCCTTCCATCTGAGTATAGAGGATGGCCTTGTAAAAAGGCCAGTATATCCAGCATCCTCTCATCGAGTCTGTTTTCTAGCACTGTGTGTGAGAGTTACAAGTGGAATTTAGACAGAGAAATGGGAAGCAATAAGCAAAGAACATGTATGTCGTCAGAACTCTTCGGGGACCTGTCCCCATGGGCAGGGTTATTACCTGCCTTTCCCTGGAATCCCCAGGCTCTTTTTCATCACAGCAGCACCGTCTAACACCTAGTAAACCAGGGCCACATCCTAGCAAGCTCCCCATGTCTTCCCCTTTCAAAACCTGTGCTTCTTTTAAGTGAACAGCTATGTTTCAGAATGTAATTGGAGAGACACTCCACCTCTCAATAATATGCAAGCAAATGAGATCTACTGTGAGCCCCGTGAATATGTACAAATTCTCTGCCTTGCAAGGGTTTGGGTGGGACGGTGGGAGTGGTGGAGGGAAAAGTGAGGCAATTATAATTGAAGAACAACAACAAAAATGTATCTTAAAATTGCATTACAAAATATTTTAAAAGTTTCACCACCAAACTCTAATCTAGGTGAATTCAGATTTCCTTTATGATATACAATCAAGATAAAACAAATAATTAGATGTCAATGCTAATTTCAGATTTTGTTCTAATAAAATTATAAATTTGAACTTAATATGTGTATTTATTTGACACATTACTTTTATTTTTATTTTGTAATTTTATATATAGGAAATAAGTGTTCTCCAGTAAAATGATAATGAACTAGGCAGGTACAAAATTAAAATTCTGTGATTACTGTTCAATACTTCTGAAACAATTCTGTGGAAAAACCAAGAGATTATTTTTTATGTACTGAGAACATAATTTGGCCTCAAGATATATGGGATGATTAGTCCCCTACTACCTGTGTCTGAAAATTAAGTGTTGTATTCTCTCTGCAATATCTGTCTGATGGGGCAAGTTCTAGCATGGGAGAAAGAGAAAGAGAAAGAGAAAGCTTAGAAATACGCAAGCGAATGAGATCTAGCGTGAGCCCTGTGAATATGGACAGATTCTCTGCCTTGCAAGGAATTTGCTGATTAGGTTCCACTTATAGGTGAGATCATATGGTTTTTGTCTTTCACCAATTTAGGATTCTTTTTCATAGATATAATAATATCGAAGAGCTTTCAATAAGAACAAGAGAAAAGTCTTGCTTTCTTTCTTCTTTCCTTCCCTCCTTTCTTTCCTTCCCTCCTTTCTTCCTTCCATCCTTTTAAGCTTTCTATTACTCAGCATATCCTATGGATTGCCTACTATGCACCAGCATTTTTAATAATTTAAAGTACAATTGTCATCATGTAACATTTTATAATTACTTGTGCTTTCAACTAAAAGTAAAAGCTTGAAAAATGTACCTAAAACTGAAAATGGAGCCTAACACGTCTGTAAGATGGGACCAGTGTGGATAGTTGTGTGTTTACTTATTCTTGCATAACTCGCGCTGATGCTGTTACAAGAGCAATCGCAGAGCAGATGTGCATAAACCTTCTCGGGGCTGATGGAACACGACGCACTTCCGTCAGAGTGCTGTGCTCACTCATAATTTTATGCGAACAGACTTGCTCAGGATGATTTGGAAAATAAAGAGAAATGCAGTGTAACAATTTTGAACATTGAAAACTCCTTTTAAAAACGTTTAGATAGCCCTGGCTGGTGTAGCTCACTGATTGAGCGTGGGCTGAGAACCAAAGAGTTGCTGGTTCGATTCCCAGTCAGGGCACTTGCCTGGGTTGTGAACCAGGTCCCCAGTGGGGGCCACGTGAGAGGCAACACATTGATGTTTCTCTCCCTTTCTTTCTCCCACCCTTCCCCGCTCTCTAAAAAAAAAAAAATAAATACATATTAAAAATAATTCATTAAAAATAAATAAAAATGTTTAGATAATGTTTAAACAGACATCAAATTGATAGGATCCATTTTATGAAAAAGTTGAAATTAAATATAACTAGGTGAATTGATTTGCAATACATTTTCATACTGAATATTATTAGTTAAATAGATGTTTTTGTTAATTGTTGTAATACAGGATTACCAACCATTTTGGTTTGCCTGGGACTATAGGACTGGGTTGGGGGAGGGAGGTTGGTGGGCTGTTCATTTCAGGGTCATGGAACTTTCAGTGATAAACGTGGGAAGTTCTGAGAAAACCAGGCAAGTTGGTCACCTTCGTTATTCCACTATACCAGGTAGTTCTATGAGAAAAGGTTTTACACATCAGTGTGCTCAGTGCTATGTCCTAAAAAAACCTGCAATTAATTGCAACAAGTTCACCTAGTCCATTGACTTTCAGTTCTGTGTATGAATTATATTTCAGGAGAGTTTTAAAAACATGGATGCTCAGGCCCGCCAAAGACCAATCACATCCAAGTCAATACATTTGTAAAAGCTCCCAGGTGATACTAATGCGTAGCAGAGGTGAGAAGCACTACTTCTGGGCTCCTCTGAATGCGAGTCCACACGGTCTGGCTCAGCTTGGCTCCAGTTTGCAGGCAAAACACAGCAGTGTGCAAAAATAATCCCTGTCCAGGAACGGGACCTAATCCTTTTGTGTCATTTGTGAGAACTTGCCCCATACTACATGGATGCAGCCCCGGTTTCTTTAGAGAAACTGTTTCTCTCCTCTACAGCTCCTCTCCTTATAGCACCCCTGCATGCCCATAGAAGATCTAAGTTCAGTAAACTGTTCTACAAACGAAGAATTCAAAATTCGAGATTTCAGGATTAAAAGAAATAGACCAAATGTTTCTAGAGAATACAGATTGTGACTTGTTTTATCTTTTAACTCCCAGTGCCTAACACTCAAGATTGGATTTATTTGTCAAATCATAGAATCTGTCCTTTTCTGATTTTCCTTAACCAAAAATAATGAGGGGCTTCACCCAGAGACTTCATTTATGTTTCTAACATTCATCAAATATTTATTATTATTTGCTCTTTGGCCCAGCCTGTGTAAAATGAAGTTATAGGAATATTAAAAATATAACCAAGCAATGGTTTCAATGTGATAAATGCTCTAATTTGTCAGAGTAGCTCTTTCTTGATTACTATCATATTTTATATTGTATCAATTATATACCACACACTTTTCTAAACACTTATAAAAATCTGTTTTCTTCTTATTACTAACATACCTCAGGGAATATTAACATCATCCCCATTTTACAGTTGAAGAAAGAGGGAGCATAAAGAAGTTAATTAAATTGTCAAGGCCACAAAGCTAGTAACTAGCTTTCAAATACAATCTTGTGGTCCATGCCTTCAATCATTCCCTTATACCCTCTCCTGTCAGAATGGAAGTTGGCAGAAAACCACATAGAAATCCACTCAATGGCTTTACATTAGAAAAGGAAATGCAGGTATGTAACATCCTCTCTCACACCAGGTTTAAAGCTTCCTCCTGGTGAGCAGGAGCAGGGAAGTAAGCCCAGACTTGGGCACTCATGCAGTACACTCTAGAACCATCTCTTCTGTCATTATATTTAGAAAATGACAGTTTGGTGATTGTAGAGGGATTCATATACATGCTATAGCCCTAATTCCTCATTTACCAGATGAGAAAAGAGAATTTTAAGTGAATCAGGAAATAGAAAATACAGCTAACCATTATGAACCTTGAAAAGGGGAATAGAAAGCAGGAGAGGGAAAGACACAGGCAGTGGAATATAGCTGTGAAACAGATAGTCTAATGTGTCCTGACTGGATACTTCAGAGAGAGCTGGATCTCACCCGCTGCTCCCAAGTATTCCTAGAAAACTACGATGTAGAAAGTGTGGTACTAGCCCACCCGTTTTCTACAATTCCCATGCGGCTTGCACCCTGTTTCTCCTGTCTTCTTCCAACATCTGCATCTGTTTTTTGCAAGTCTTTTAAAAACAAAGTTTACTGCCACTATATGTATAGAAAAAGTCAATATGCATGCCATAATCTTGGCCTTTAGATTTACCAAAAACGTTGAGTATTAGAACAGTGTTGGTCTCCATGTAGACATAGAGAGAGAAGGGTCTTCTTCCAGCCTCTGTGCCGTACTTTGTCTCTTCAGAGTCAGCTCCACACATGCCCAGAATTTGTGTGTGTGTGTGTGTGGAAATGTCTTTTTAATAATTTATTTATTTAAATATTTTCAATTACAGTTTACATGTAGTATTATTTGGTATTGCTTTCAGGGTCATAATTTTTATATCTTTACTGAAGGTTGTTTCCATTAGATTTTGCCTCTGACTTTTGTTTCTTTATTGGGAAACAAGAAATCAGCCTAAGGTATCTGGCAGGTGTCCTGCTCTTTCTTACAATGAAATTCCACTTTTCTTACCCTTGTCATAGAAAGAAGTCTTCTGTGCATGTGAAGAGATTAAAAAATTTCTCTGAGGTCAGGGCAAGAATGGGGTGGGAGCACAGAGAGTCCATACTGTTGGGGGAGAAAGACAAGGGCACTAGTACAAAATGGCTGGCTTCCCGAGTGCAGAAGGACTAACATAGAGAAGAGATGAATCAACGATTTTGCTGATGTTCAGGTAGACATGCATGACCCTACGTGGACATGTAACATGGTGCTACATCTCTCATAATGAGTTTTTAAAATTTTACTTTTTTCTTATTTTTCCACCAAAACTTTATGAGTCATAAAAATGTAGCATTACTCCCTTATACTGATGAGGAATTTAGATCTGTTTACTAGTTATCTCATTTAAGGTCCCTTGGTAAATACACAGCAGATTTTGTATTAAGCAGTGCCAAACTTTTCAGAATATCCAACAGGGGCTGCCAGAAGTTAATATTCTCTATTGCAGACAAATTGCAATGCTCACTATAAGCGTTAACTCTCAAGCAGAACGTTTGCTAATAATCTGGAAGATATTTTTTCTTAAAAACTCTGGACAACACATTGGTTAGCATGCAGGTACAAGAGCCTATTTTGGTCCCCAGGGATGAAATGAGGAATTTAGAGGGCTATTGAGTTTGCTGAATTTTCACAGTGGATCAGCAGAAGTTATTTGTTCCAGGATACCAGCCGCTTGTACTGTGTTCCAGGGCTCTCGGTTTAAGAGCTCTGAGCCCTAGTTTTTCATCTATAATCCGGTCCTTTCTGAGTGAAGCACACAAGAATATAATGAAAGGCAAAAAGGCTAGTTGGCTTCACGGCTGTGTCAATATAACCTCAGATTCTAATTTGGAGAGGACTGCATCAGAGCATGTGAATGAGGATGGCACAGTGTTCACAGAGAATTCGATTCACTGAGCAAAGCAATTGTTCTCCCATGTGTGGAACAAATGGGTTTTCAAAAGTGAAGCAGAAGTGTTAATCAAGGTGTTGTAAGGGGAGTCACAATAAAATGAAGAGCTTCCTGGGTTGCTGAGCCCTTTCCTCTACCTATCAATACATGTCTGGATTTGCCAAAGCAAAAGGGGGTCTCTGTTGAATTACAGTTGTCAGTTTCCAATGTGTTTTAAGGAACTTTTTGCAAACAGAAAGAACATTCTATAAGTTTAAGCAGCGTCCATGTATCTGAGGACAGGGTCTTGGCCCAACTCAGAGTCCTGACTTCCTGCACTAGTTGTAGATGGTGATTATGGTCAAGGAGATCGCAATGAAGAGATATTTATTTCCCGTTGCACATCTTCTAAAAAGTACATTTTTACCCCCTGTGACGAGAACAATACAATATCACATCTTGGAAAAAGGAAACTCTTAAAACAAATATGAAAATCATCTCTTAGAATGCCTTATATTTTCTCCTGGAAAAAGCAGCATTTGATTTTTAAAGTATTCTCTTTCAGCCTCCTGTTATATCTCTCCACATACAGTCCCATATCCCAGTCTATATGTGTGAGTTTGTTCTTTTTTTAAAAATCTAACCTTTCATGAGCTAGTTTCTATGTCAATGAAATCATCTCCAAAACATGACTTTCCATGTTTTAAAATATGAATGTAACAACAATTAAAATGTCAGGGCAACTTACCTTTTGATAAACTATTTGCAATGGTTGCGTGTTGCCCCCAACAGCCTGTGTTCTGAAGGGGAAGTGGGTGAAAAGTCTTGCTGACTAGGAGGCAGAGGGTCGTGAAAAGCAGGCAATGTGATGCCTGTGTTTTTCCCCAAGTTCAGTGAGCCCAGCCTCTGGAGATGAAGCCGAGGAAATGGTTAAAAACAAAACAGGATTTCTGCAATTTCTTCTTTTGTCCATGAAGCCCCAGACAGTCCAGACGCCCATTCATCTCCAGTGGTTTTTAAGCTGGGGAAGAAATAGCAAGTGGCATTGCCAAGCCACAGCCAGTATGTGAGCTTCAGAGAGGAAGCCCAGATGACACACCTGCTAGCTCTCTAGGGACACTTTTTCACTGCACCAACCACACAGTGACAAAACCTTGTACTTTACGTGATTGAATTAGCCAGGCTATTTTGCTACAATGAGGCAGGCTTCATGATACTTGAAATAGCCCCAATTTAATCAGAAATTGGGCTTTCAGTGAAGTGATGCCATAGTATTAACATTCTCATTACCCCGAGAAGCCAAGGTCCAAGTGCTACTGCAGTAAGAATGCCCTCCAGATACTTGGGGGGGAAAGCGGCCCCCACACGTTGACCCAAATGATTAGAATCATGCAAATGCCTCATGCCTGATTTACAGAGAGTTTCAAAGTGATATAGAAGCCAAAATAATTATGATTTTCTAAGGCTTTCTTATACACTAATTTCCAAAGTAATGCAACAAATCTGATTATAAGGAGTTCCTTGATCACATCTTGACTGGTAGAGTTGTCACATTTCAAGACTTATAAGACAACCCTTATGTAAATTTGCACAGAGGCATGGTCAGTGCCAGTGGGGTCCTGTGCATTGTAGAGAAGTCTGTACATGATTGCTTGAGCAGGTGCAAGGAGAAACGAAAGCCCTTTGAAGCGACTGCCAGAACAGCTGTACTGCCGTTTCCCTGTCATATGAGCAGGGGGCGGGAAATCCATTAGCTTCTCACCTATGTTATTAGGATTTTTATAATTAATGTTTACCTGTTTTGGGGTGGATCTCTGATTGTTCCATAAGGTGAATTCCTTAGACTTTTGATCACATGAGACTTGAGACTCATATGAGACACATTAGGATGCAGCCTTCTTTGTGACATAAGGAAATAAATTAGAAAAATATAAGAAAATTTAAATTGTTAAACTATGTGTTATCCTAGGGTTAACCTTGACTGTTATTAAAGAATAAGAAAGAATTGTATTGAAAGGACCAAACATGCTCAAAAATTTGGAAGGTTCCTCACCACCCTTCTATATGTATTATTTATGCCACATTTCCTGCGTTGGTCAAAAAAGATAATGTCCTTGTAGGTTTAGCCATTGGTTCATTTTTATCTAATGGACATCAGTTAAGTATTCCCAATACCCAGGAGCATGGGAGGGATGCTGAAAGCCTGAAGATAGCTGATGAGTTGTAGCGATGTGTTTCCGAAATGTAAAATCTAATGGGGGCAATGTGCCTGTGAAATTACACACAGTCTTGCATTTTTATTAAGGTGACAAGATGAATGATGATAAGATATATTCACAGGTTCAGAGAAGGTGTGGAGTTGCTATGAGTTACAAGGATCAAGGAGGCCTTTCTTACGGAAATGGGCTTTAATTTGGACCCCAGGGGTAGGTGGTGCATACCTTTATCCCTATCTATCCTGGAAGAGTCAGGAAAAGGGGAAACCTTGGTAGTAGATTGTAAAACTCTTGCTACACAGTGATTGGCTTTTGGAATATGCAGACCAAATGATTTGTTTTCTTTATTTCCATAAAACTGTATTTTCTAAATATAACCCCTCTCTTGGGAGCTTTTTAAATTAACTGTGTTTTGAAAATCAGATACTGTCTCATGTAAAACAAAATTCATTACACTTTAGAAAAAAGTCTTAGAATTATTTTGCTTCAGAAAGACCTCCTCATTAGTAACTGTGTAGCATATTGGTACTGTTATATACAGAACACTATATTTACCCTGCATTTAAGGAGCTGATTTTACAACTGCATAGGAACAAAGGCATCTGAGAGATACTCAGTTGGACAAGGGGAAATCATATTTGTGTGTGTGTGTGACTGTGTGTGTGTGCATGTGTTTGTGGTTGGGGATAGAAAGAAAGAGGTGTATGTCAGGCGCCAATGGGGTTATGCTTACATGCCTTAAATAAACCATTGACATACAAGTACAAGAAGAAATTTAACAATTACTTGTGACCTACTTCTGTGTACTTTCACTGGCTCTTAGGATCATGGACGATAGGCATCCCTCTTACAGCTTCTTGGACTGCTGCCCATGTGCTCGGCTTCCCCTAATAATCAGTGCATCCAGTGGGCTTCACCTTAAGGCAGTCTCAATAAGATAGTTATCAAGTTTACACCTGCCCTGGCTGGTGTAGCTCAGTGGGTTGAGTGCAGGTCTGCAAACCAAAAGTTGCTGGTTCCATTCCCAGGCAGGGCACATGCCTGGGTTGCTGGCCAGGTCCCTAGCGGGGGGCATGTGAGGGGCAACAACACATTGATGTTTCTCTCCTTCTCTTTCTCTCTCCCTTCTTCTCTCTCTAAAAAATAAATAAAACCTTTTTAAAAATTTTCATCTGATTGCTGAAGGGATATCCCTCATTAAGCAAAATCTCATTCCAGAAAAAGTGAAGACAACACGTTTAAAAAGGTAAGAGAGCCAGAAGAAGAGCAAAAGTGAGAGAATCTCTAAATCAGCATCTATTTCATAATAAATATTAATATGAAATAACAGGGGGAAGGAAAGCTAAGTTTCAAAACCAGTCTCCAAAGCCAGTCTACATGCTTCCTAAGTTCCCAAAATAAAACCTAAAAAAATGTCTTCTGTAGACAAAGTCTTGGAGTCTCAACAGACTGGTCTTTGGAGACACAAGCTTGGAGCCAGTTCTTCCCCTTCAATCCCAGTCTGCTCTGTATGTACATTATATTGTCACTTGAATTGCTAATTTCACCATTCTTAAAATCAGAACAGTATTGTCCATCTTAAAATTGTATTAAAAGGATGAGAAGACTAGCATGTAAAATGTCCTGGGCAATATATGAATTTCACATGTGTATTAAATTAACAATTGCTAACTTTCCTAAGTAATTTGTGATAAAAAATGTAACGTTTTACTGGTATGAGCTCATTTAACCATAACAGCAAATCCATTTCACATTTATAGAACTGAGGCATGGAGACATTGAATATTTTCCCCAGGGTTATAGAGCCAAGAAGTAACTGAGCCAAAATTCAAACTGCAGTTTAGTCTCCGCAGTTTGCCTACAGATACTAAACTCCCAGATACTCAGCTCCACTCAATAAACAGTGATTAGCAGTTGTCTTGTTACTACTACTTCTAGCCTTGCTCTCATACTAGGGTATTGTCACATCTGATCCTTTCTTAATTATACCTTAAAAAATCCCCTTAGTGTAGCATCTTCTTTTAGGATTATCACCTTTCATTGATTACTTGTTTATAAGGGATTCCTTTAGACTACGAGTTGTTACACACAATTATGGATGTTGTCCAAGTTCTCCAGACATTTAAGGTCCAAGTTAAAAATACTTAAATACCAACATATTAATTTTCTATAACTCCAGGCAGCAAAACAAATATGTGTGCAATTTACGTATATAATAAAATCTGTGTAAACACATGCTGGTGACCTACTTTCCTCCCAGCCTGTTTTGTTTCTTAAATCTGCACTATCTTTTTATATCAGCAAAAGTCTTTTTTTCCCTCTCCCTTAGTTTCCCACTCCCTGTCCGACTGAACTAACTATCACAGTAGAATGTTGTTCATGTCACATGCTTTGTGTCTCAGCATTGGACCCAATTGTATTCTAGGCAATGTGTCTCAATGTAATATCCATTCCTTTATCTGGGAAGAGTTTTGGAAAATGTCTCCTCTCTTTCTGTAGCTTTCTGTGTAAGAGACTAGAAGAAATAGCGTATGAAAATTCACTGTCAAAATTCCTAGAAAATCAATGTGCAGTTTACTTCCCTGTCTCTGTCCTCCAGATTTTGTTAGATATTACAATGGACTCGCTTCTATGAAGAAGAGTGCTGAATTATTTCCATCACCTTCTCTTTGCTGCAGCTAATAAGTCACCCCACTGGAAGGATATGCATACTAGGAGCTTATCTGGGCTTATCCCGCACAGATTCATGCATATATTCATCCAAGATATTAAACAGCCTTTAAAAAGAATGTGGTAGTTCTATATGTTCTGACATGAAAAGATGCTTAAGATACATTAAGTAAGAAAAAAGGTGAAAAACAATATGTTTACCAGGATCTAATTTTTTCAAGGAAAAAAGTAAAATGACTCCATGTGTATGTGTATCTATAGAAAAATTCTGGAAGGATGTATTCTAAAATGTCAACACTAGTTACCTCTGAGAAATAAACTAAATTGGATATGAGGACAACGAAGGACATGATAAATCATTCTTTGTTATTTATACACTTTTGTATTCTTTGGTCTTATATAGTTTTTTTAATATTCAGTTGTGTGTTTTATAGTATTTATATTATAATTAAAAATAAACAATTCATATCCTAGCTATGTCTACACGTAGGATTCCATGTGTATACAAAGACCAAGGGGACATTTCTGAGCTTGGTGATATCATAATCTAACAGAATAAGACAAGTGAAAACCATAATTATAATACAAAGGGAAACATAATCAGTGCTACAAGAAAAGTTCACATATATTTGAGATTAGGAAAAAATCCCGTTGCATTGTGAATATAAGGATGTAAAATAAATAAACAAATGGCATCTGACTGGGGGAGAAAAGCTTTTAACAGGCAGAGTTGTTTAACTGAAGGACTGTGTCTCCGCTCCTTCCTGTTGTCAGTACCTAGAGTGTGGTAGAGTCACTCATGAGAAAGAGGAAAGAAGGAAGAAACATATGAAATGTAATGGAAAAATCGTCAGGCTATACAGGTTTAGAGCTGCTCAGGATACAGAGATGATCTCATTTCATGCTTTAATGCCCTTCGGAAGAACGTGGACTCCAGTGTGATCCCCGTCATGCAGAGGACCTAAGAGGACACCTCATCACAGTGCCACCCAGAAGCTTTAATTTCATCTACTTTAATAACTATAAAGTTAATGATCTACCTCACCCTCATTTTAGCAAGGAGAAACCATTTTAGGAACAGTGAAATGTTTCCTCTGGTATAGATACCTATTGGTATATTTTACTAGAACCTAGTATTTCTGAGTTCTTAAACTCTTAGTCGTTTTTTTTTCTTTCTTTTCAAACATAAAAGTATAACCAAACGAGAGAGTTTGTTCAGGTATGGGGCTTAAAGTATATTTACATATGATGTGTATTAAGAAATAGCGAGCAGCTCAGATTGAATAGAACACATGATTTATATTGGGGAATCATAATAGAAAATTCAAGTTTTACCTTAAAGCTGTGTAAGAAGATGAAAACAGCGAGAAGTATTCCCATCTGGGTGCTTCACGAGGTGTTAGAAAGGATGACCAAAATCAAGCAAAAGAGATCAGATATAACCTCCTACCGATAACAATATTACAATATACCAAATACATGATATAACAGTGTTTGAGACACTGGTCTTTAGGCAACAAAAGTCAGTGATTGTTGAGAGACAATGAGAGTTAGTAGAGAGAACCAAGCATGAACTCCATAATTGTCCCCGCTCCCTGCCTGCTATGATTCTGCAGAGTCTGGTATGAAGAGAGGCATTCATGCAAAGGGCTGAGACGCAGGGAGAGGGAGAGGACCTGAGTTCTAAGGAACTGGGTGTCAGAGAGGAGAGTGCTACAGTGAGAGGCAAAGACAAAGAGAGAGAAAATGAAAGAAGAATACTACAAGGATGTGCAGAGGCGCCTCCTAAGCCTTCAGCTGACCTGTGAGCGCATGTGCAGAAACTACTGTGGCTGAGGGAAATCATCCCGAGGAAGAGACAGGATGACACTTGGCATTCCCCATTGGTCAGGAATAGTTCTGGTTCCCACCAGCCAGAGTAAAACACTCATAATTCGTGAGGCACTACGTGGAGTACACCAAATGGACCTGCCTCCACAAAAGTGGCCCCAAATTGCACACTGCTCTGTTACCAACATGTGGAAATTAAAAGCAAAGTTTGAAGGGTCATATAATTTCTGAAAGACTTCACTGCACCCCAGTACAAAAAAAAATAGAATTTATTTTAATTTCCTAAGTAACCATCATTCCTTTCTCCATTTTTTATTCTAAAGGTTATATTGTCAATTTATGCATCATGTTATAATTTAAATTTAAATATTTTTATGGACAAAATTAATTAGAAACCAAAAAAGTTAACATAAAAATAATCATAAATGATGAAGATGTAGTTTCTCTGGCTCCAGTTTCATAATTCACCTAATAAAAACCACTTATACTATTTGCCTTTATTTCCAACATAATTAATTCATAAAGAGCTTGCTCTGATAAAAAATGCTCAGGCTGAAAGTTGTCTGAACTCTTCCTTGAGGCTTACTTGGAGGTGAAAATGATGTGGTTTTGGCTGCTTGATAAATCTGTCCCTTAAGTACATAAATGTCCGAGAAGTACAAACTCCTTTCCCTGTGGAGAGATTTCTTAATACACCCATTGATCCAGACATTGAAAATCTGATGCCACTGCTGATTCCGCCTTAACAACAAAATTCGTCTTGAGAGTATTTCTAAAAGAATTTATATTCACCTTCATGCCCGTGACTGCTACCTGCTTGATGAATTTTAAACTTGGGTCCAGAGGAACTCCGAGGCATACTGTGAATTAAGGGATAAGGTTATGTTCAACTGCCTATTATTTGTATGGGCTCATACAGTTTATTAAAAGGTTGTCTTGATTTAATTCCTGTAGTAATTGGCCAGAATTAGTTGGTATAAAATGAAGAGATAATGGGTGCTTCCTTGGCTGATTTGGTAGAGTAACAGAATGTAGAGGAGAGACGGCAAGGGTGAACACCGCTGAGGAGAGCATGCACATTCCAATGGACCAAATGAGCGTCCACGCACCGATCAGCTTCCTCAGTAACACTGAGAATACACACTCTCAGATAAATAGAAAAGATGCACAAGTCTATATTTTAAAAATTTACCATCTTTTTATTTGTTTGTTTGGTTGGTTGATAAGCATTAGTCAAAAGTCAAGGGTTGTTAAATGTTAATATATGAACCAAGGTGACCAAAAACAGAGATATAGTCTTGACTTAGGCTCCAAACTATCCACAATGGTCTTTCCTGGAGCATAATTTCAGGGACAAAATCATAAGGATGTTGGATCAAACCTATCAGGTGTTAGCAGAATCATTAAGGGCTGGAGAGCTGGCTGCTCTAGCAATCTCTGTACTGCTGAGCTTTCCAGAGCTGCAGGGGCAAGGCAGCCACCTCTGGCACCCATGCCACTCCCCCGGGGGAGAGCTTTGAAGAGGCAGGGGTCCTAGCTAAATCGTCCAGAGGAGGCTTCTGTTAATAGAGTCAGCAAACATCAAGTCATTTAGCTGTGAGTTTCGCAATGCCAGAGGCAATTTCTCTGCCTCCTTTACAATGAAGTTGGGAGGAAATATATCTGTAGTTTGCTAGTCTTGCAGACTTATGTTTCTGTATTGGATGTGAACCCCTCACAGGGGAGGTCAACCAAATTATTCCAGAAAATAAAAATTTCATAATGGATAAATGAGGATAGAATATCTTCTCTTTGAGCTATATGGTCCAAATCTATTACAGAGGCATCTGTGAATGCTAAATGATCCTAGTTTTTTTTTTTAAATACAGATATTAATAATGAAAGCTTAAACTCTCCCCCAGCTAGTAATACAGTATTCCTCTTGTTTACTAGTAGAATTGTCTTCTGATAATCATTGATTTTGAAAACCATTTTTTTTTCAAGTCATCCAGGGGAAACTAGTATTTATGGAGTAGCTAATAGAGGCTAGACAGAATCGTGGGTGTTTACATTCTGTATTTAAGGCAACCTTAAAATCATGCTGTTTCATCTAAGGATACTGAAGCTTGCTGAAGTTATTATTTTGCCCAATAAAAATATGTCTGGAAGTAGAGATGAGTAAGTGGGAGGCCCACATCGGTCACGACTCACACCCAAGCTCTGTAGACCTGAGCCAATAGGTCAATTTTTCCTGCATTTGGATTATCTGTATCAAGGCTGCTCTTCGTTAGGAGAGAAATGTATTCCTTGTTAGAATGAGAAGACTAATACACGTGAACGTTCCAAAGAACTTTCCAGATGGGGAGATGGTTTTGAAAATACTGCCTTCATCATTTCTACATACCCCCTGCCCCTTTCCAATTGAAGCCAGTTTCCAGTGGCGGAGCACAGCTTATACCAGAATCTGTGTGATGTCTGTAAGGTCTCATTTAAAGGAACTGAATGAAATGTCTCTTGGGGAAAACCAGGAAGCTTTGTTTAAATGGTCCCTAACTCTGCTTTAAAGCTTCCAGATAATACAAGGAAACCCAACCATAGCCAACAAGTGAGTTCTTAGGATTGCATTTGCTTTGGCAGGTAAATGGTTTTCCGTTGTGCTGGAATGGAGGGTAATGGAGAGTAATGGTTAAGAATATGGGCTTTCAAGTCAGGCAACTGAGAATTGTAACCCAGTACAGTCATTTGTGTGACAGTGAGCTGGTTACTTGATTGCTTCGAGCATCAGTCGGCTCCTCTGAGTTGAGGGGGAGAAAATAACCTGCCTGCAGAGATGCTGTGAGAGCAGAACATTGCAAGTCTGCGAGGCACTTAGCACAGCACCTAGTACTTAGCTATTGAGCATTCCCTACTTATGAGGAGAGAGCTAAGGCTTCATACCTATCACCTCATGGGGAACGACTTCATGAGGTAGCTGTGCTTTTGTTGGCATTTTACACTTAAGGAAACCAAGGATTACAGAAATTTGTATAAAATGTGCTGGTAGTCACACACTTAGGCTAGGATATGAATGTAGGTTTCTGTCTATAGTCGACACCTGAGCCCCTAAGTGTGCTCCCATTCATTTTCCACCTGTGATCCTGTGGTGCTATGAAGTAGGTAGGTATGTAATTCTCAACATAATAAATTAGTAATACAGGCTCTGAGGAGTTAAATGACTTGCTTATGAGCACATAGTGGTAAGTGGTACAGCTCGTGTTAGGACCCAGGTCTGTGTATTACTATCTTGTCATTATTATCAGTGTCTGCCTCTTTTTTACCTTCGGGGATTCTCCCTCTGAATGTGTTCTGTACCTCAGGTCTCTTTTTACAGTGCACATCCCACCCTGTCTCTGCCCACGATCAATCCCTCAGTGACTCCACATCACCTACAGAGGAAAGCCAAACATCTTTGTAGAACTTGCCTAGCTCTACCTCATCTGAATCCTGCCTCCTTTCTAGTCTCACCCCTTGGTGCACTGCCTGGCATCACCCTTAGTCACATCCTCTAGCTTAATGCACTTCGTAACTCCCTCTTACTTGCCATTGTTCTGCATCTCTTCGCATTTGTTCACGCGTGGAATATGCTTGCCCATCCTGTCCACTCTGTGACTGCCTACTCGTCTTTCAAAACCCTTTCTGAAATCCCGGTCCACAAGTAAAACTGACCACTCCCATGATGTGCCCATCCAAGTATGCCACTGGGCTTGCCTCTGGGACCATGAGTGATGGACAGCTCTAGCGGCTGCTTTCAGTATCCAGCAGGGCCTTTGCTGATAGGCGATCTTTCCACTGGGCCGCTCCCTTCAATGACTGCCACTAGCAGAGGCCCATTGCTGTGAAACTCTGGACTCGTCTCATGGAGACCTGCAGTGCAGGGACTTCCCATTGACTTAGCTCAACCTTTCTTAGGATGGCGCTGTCGTTTCAGCTCTTCTGTCCAAACTTATGACCTTCAATTCTCCTTCACACCTGTCAGACTTCTATTGTAGTCTGACAGCTTTCCTTTCTTTCTCTTGATCATTCTGCCTTTATCATTTGCAGGCATGTTCCCCAACAAATGTTTTGAATGGCTATTGCCATCTCGGTGTCTGCTTGAGGGAACTGAACTCATACAGCTGCACGGCGTCCTTCTCTATTCTGTACCATCACAAATCAATACTGTGTTCATTACTTTATTTGCCTCCTTCCTAATTATATCATGAGGTCACTAAAATCAGAAAAATTATATTACTTATTTTATTTTAGCACTTAGCATACTACTTGGTAATTAGTGGGTATTTAGTGAGCATTTGGATAAATGAGTGCTAAAAGTATGATCTTACCTAACATGAGTTTATTTAGGTCAAAACAAGTAAAACTATGTGTTTACTTCTCAGCTAACACTGACAATCAGTCGGAAGCTACCTGGGGGTGAGCTTAAGGTCACTTATGGTAGGTTAGGCTTGTGTTTCAGAGTATCTCCATTTAGTCCCTACATGCCCAAAATATTTTCTTGAGTTCAAACGAGTTTTTATACTTATGAACTTAATTCGACTAAACTTGAAATCTTGAAATCTCGTGAATATCTCTCATCACTAAATGAAGCAGCCTTGATTAATCACTCTAAGCATTTCCAAATATTCTGTCAGTTAACCTATATTTAACATACACATGTGTAAAGTCTATATGAGAGTGCTCATTAGTAGGGAAGCATATTCTTGGAGAGCTATAAAATCCAACAGTAATTCTTAATATTTCAAGTGAGATATAAAGGATAGATTGTTTCTATTTGTTACTGGTAATTTCATTACAAACCTGTTCTGATCCATACAATAATAGAACTTATTAGATTTTCTCTCTTTTTAAGTTACATCTTGCTCACATTTTTATTTTTGCTAAAGAGTAAAAATAACTAAATACATTCATATCTTGGTACTCATCAACTTCAGAACTCATCAAACGCTGTAGTCATCACATTTTGATGAGAAAAAAAATGTTTCAGCACTTGGTGCTTGCTGGGGACTCATCACACTTGCTAGAACATGTATGAATCGTGTATCATGACACCACCCCAGAGACAAAATGTTTCATCACCTGCCGCTTATTCAGTACTCATTGGTTTTGGCACTTATGATGAGTTCCGGAACAGACTAATGTCGAGTACCGAGGTATCACTGCTTTTCATTTATAACTGAATTTCATCTTCACACAAATTACACTGGTTTTCCCACCTAACTCTGAAATCTTATGTTATTGATTGACTCCAGACAATTTTGGTCTTTACTCAATTTTTAACACTTGGGTTTTCTGTTAGAAGTTTTTTCGTATGTGACATCTTACATACGGTTTGCATTGTTTCTGTGCCCTTGGTAATGAGTGACTATTATGCTCATGAAAATGTATGCACTAAATGTTGCTATCCCCATTCCAAATGAGAGGCTAAGGATCAAAGCTGTAAAACAACAGGCAGACCACTGCACAACTAGTAACTCAATCATCAGTGACTGGAACCAGATCTGCCTGATTTGCGGACTACCTCACCTTGGTGTAGTTGCCTATTGTTTTAAATATATTGTTTGAACATTAATCAGTGAAAAATTTTAATATGAACTTAAAAGCATGCAATACTCTTGTAAGAACCCTGCTATTTATTCTATAAACAATATAGAACCATTTGGGTTTTTAAACAAAGGGCAATAATGTAATTTGACATGTTATTTAAAAAATGTGAAAAGTAGAGAGTGTGAACCATGGACAGGATCGTAGATAAAACTAGTAAAAAGGAGACAAGGAAGCTAGTTATTGACAAAGTCTAAGCAGGAAGTGACTAGACTCTGACCTAAGAAAGTTGGCCAGGGTATGAACAGAAGGGGGGGATTGGACAACCATAGTGGCTCAGTGATGTGTGAATGGTGGGCCTTTGATCAAATTGCTTAGCTATCATGGATCTGTTTACTCCACTGTAAAGTAGAGATAAAATCAAAGTATTGCCGTGAACTTCCTCCAATAATAGTGTATTTCATGTCCTTGTATGATACATACTATGCGTCCAGGCCCTTTCATAATTCACTTATACATGCAGACCTCATTTCATTGTGTGTTTCACTTATTTTGCTTCATGGATATTTCACTTTTTATAACTTGAAGATAAGACCAGCCACCAGCAAAAAGATTATGACTTGCTGAAGGCTCAGACAATGGTTAGCATTTCTTAGCAATAAAGTCCTTTTTTTTGGCCTCTACTGGGCACCTGTAAGACCAGCACACACGGCGGCCATACACAAACTGTCCGTAGCTTACACTGTGTGCCCAGAACACAGGCAGTGGCTGGTCTTAGCATGCCAACAGCAATCAAGGATCAGACTACAAGAAGAAGGTGTACACAGCCCACACTGTGCTCACACCTTTAGTATGCAGTTTGGGTAATAGAAGGGGCTGTGCCACCAGACTCTACAGGATTCCTACTACATTAGGCCACACTATCAAGCCTGGGAGACATAGCAGCTCTTTCTAATACATAGAGACAAATACAGAGAGGCTGCCAAAATGAGGAGACAAAGAAACATGGCCCACAAGAGAGAACAGAACAAAACTCCAAAAAAAGAACTAAACAAAATGAGAGATAAGCAACCTACTAGATGCAGAGTTTAAAACACTAGTTATAAGGATGCTCAGGGAACTTAGTGAGGACCTCAACATCATAGAAAAGATCATCAGAAATGAAGGATACACTAATTAAACAAAGAACACTTTATAAGGAACCAATATAGAGTGTATAAAGCTGAGAATAAAGCACTTTTTATATAAGCTATATACATTGTTTTTTTAGACATAATGTTAGTGCACAGTTAGCAGACTATAGGGTACTGTAAACATAACTTTGTGCTGGAAAACCAAAAAACTCATGTGCCCAATTTATTGCCTTACACTTCATTGTGGTGGTCTGGAATTAAACATGCAATGTCTCTGAGATACGCCTGTATACTTCTCACAACAACTCCAAAAAGTAATCATTATTACTGTTTTACAGAGAAGGAAACTGAGGTGCAGAGAGGTCAAGTAAAAAGTGATACAGCTGTGGAAACATAAGATTAAAACAATAGCATATATTATATGCCTGACACATAGTCTCTGCTGTATTAATGACTATAATTTGTCACCTGGATTAATATCCCTGACAGGTAGGACCAAATCTGACTCATATTTATAACAGGGTAATTGAGAACATGCTGTGAATTAATCTTTGTTTGGATCCTCACGGATATAGCACAGGTACTGGGTTTTTTTTTTGTGCTAGGGCTACGGTGGCGAGTTTAATAAGTCCTGCCTCTGTGACATTTTCCTTCTGTTGGAACAGATGTTCTGATGATGAGGTGGTTGAGTGAAGGGAGAAGAGATGGAAAACTATGTCTAAATTGTTTTCTGCAATGTATTATTTTTTTCCTGAAAATATTTACTCAGAAAGCTACCCCAGGAACAAGACTCTGCAACCTTTCTTTACTTTTATCAGTGAGGACAAGGAGAGCAAATTCGTTTCAGATTCTTTCTTGAGCCCTTTCCTTTCTCATAGAGTTAACTTGAAACTCTTGACTGTTACAGCCGAACACTAGCTACAAAGTAATTTCTGGTTTTTTGTTAAATCCTTAGCTCTTAATGTAATGCCCAAAACAGAGAGTAGTTAAATAATGTGTACTGAATTAATTAATGAGTGAACGAGTACATAAAGTCACTTTTCATTTTTTAGGCTACTCATTTCTTACATACAATAAGATGATTTTTGAGGGAAAACTAAAGTATTTAAGAATTAATTACTAACTGGCATGTGTGCTAAGATTGATGGGTGTGCAAAGAAGATATAACAATTTTAAAGTGGTTCTTAAAAGTCACTTATAACAAGCACTGAGGACAGAGTTTTTGGCTACATTTATGTGAATCCCCAAACTATAGCATCTCTTTGAATTTCAGAAGTGTCATAATGCCATGTATTATTAAATATTATATCACATTTTCAAAATTTGTATCACAATCAATTTTGTGGAAAGATTAATTGTTCAATATAAATGTATCACTCAGTCTTATACTATGTCCAACAAATCATAAGAAAATTGTCCGATGTTCTTCCATCTCATCCTTGTGTGTGGACATAATGCAGCATATACATAATTACACAATATATGTTATTTTGAAATTTCCCTTTTTACTTGATGTTATTCTATAAGGAGGTTTGTACAGCACTGCGTAATTATATGATCCTGTTTTCAGTGTGGTGGTGAAAGTTTCCCTACTCGTCCAACCCTGTGCAGACACCCACTGACTCACCCTGGGCAGAGTTGTGGGATTTTATCAATTCTGGATTGTGTGTAAAACATTTGCAAGATAGAACCATCACGTTGTAGCACATTGCAGTTGGAGAAAACTTGATATTTATACAGTTAAATAATTATCTCCACTTAAGGATAAAGACACAAGCAGTGAGGGGGCTGCAGGAAGCAGACTAGCCCAGTGAGAAGGATGCGGTGTGCCAGGTGGGAGTTCTTCAGCTATGATATTAATTGCATGATCTTAGACTGAACTCCTTTTAGCCTCAATTTTCTCAAGTCTGCCTTACTTAGGTTGTATTTTTAGAAGCATCCTGTTTATCTACCTAAGGGGCCTTACCTGGCTCAAAGTAACCAATGGCACCTCCAAGCCAATCTGTATAATAGAGCATCAAAATAAAGCAAGTAATGCACTTATGATAATGGTCAGCACAATATACACGTTTAACCTGTGCTACCGACTGCTGTGATCTTGATGGTAATGACTTGTCCCCAGTCTCTGTGGTGTGGGACAGGCATATCCTAAAACTGTCCCTTGGCTTGGTGTCACGTAGAGTGAATTATCTCTGATTTCCTCAGCCTTTTCCTGGAACTTGTTTCTGTGACAGTTCAGAAACCTGGTAGTACTTTTGTCCAGATGAAGAGAGGCCAGAGGGAGATTAGTTTTTACCCCACTGCCAGAATAGCTGTTTATCGGAAGGACACGGATTGTCAAAACTAGAGGAGGGCACGGGCTGTTCCTTCACCTTCTCCCCCTTCTGCCAAAGCAAGACCGCTACGGATAGAACATTCCCAGGCAATTCTGTTTTAAGTGACTCAAGCAGTGGCTCCGGTAATTAGATGGTATTTGTCATAACTATTTTATTGGCTCTTGGTAATCACAGAGTGAATTACCGCTATTCCTCTCCAACTTCACAATGAATCAGTTCACAGAAGGGTGAGAAAGAAGAGTGAATTACAGAGGAGATTGAATGCTTCTTAAGTAATTAGTTAACTATAAGTAAACAGGTCCTGAAGAGTGTTATCACAGTGTCAATTGCTCTGTTTTTGTAGCACATTATTAGGCTTCCAGATACTCCCTGAACTTCCTCAGTTAGGTAGAAGAGTGATTGGCTCTTTGGCACTGTGCTGTGTTATCTCCAAATGATGTATTCTAGGGAGTGATGTACAACATACTGCCTATAATTAACAATACTGATTGTATATTTGAAAGTTGCTAAGGTAGTATATTCTAGAATTTCTCATCACAAGAAAACAACTGTAACAATGTGAGATGATAAAGGTTAATTAAACTTACTGTGGTAATCATTTTTAATAGATACATACATCAAATGATGTTGTACAACTTAAACGTATGTAATATTACATGTCAGTTAAATCTCAATAAAACCGAGGAAGAAAGACAAGAATTTTAAATACGATTTTCGTGTGTGTCACAAAGCCCCCTGGGCTGGCATGTCATTTTCACCACTCACAAACTGCGTGTCCTTGTGCAAATTATTTAATCTCTCTGCGCCGGTGTCTTTACGTTTAGACGGTGCTAATCATAGTTGCATCCACACAGGACTGTCTGCAAACTAAATGAACCGATGTAGGTAATCTCTCATCTTGGTATCTGGTGTGCAATAAGTGCTCAAATAGGTTACATATTATAGTTGTCATTATTAACTCCATTATGAGCCTATGATATTTTCCTGGCTCTGTAAATTAGGCAAATATAAATGGACTATTTTTTAGGTATTACTAATAGTAAATAAAGCAGAAACTGGCCTACTTTATAGTTAAAAAAAACAACTCAGTTCTGAGTGCACCACAAATTAGCTTTTGTGAGCTAAGTCAGATCTCTGAAAATCACTGACACTAAATCCATGGAAGTTGTAATATAATACATTGTTTTTATCAGGATTGAGGTAGGCTCAACTGTGTTGTATTATATTCAAGTTGCTGTGCCTTATTTAGTGACTTTTGATACTCAAAACATACTTTGCTAATTGTCCCATTTTATTTACTTGGTGCCCTTGGGAAAGTGACTGAGGTGTTATTACCTAGTTTTACAGATAAGGATCTGAGACTCAGAGTAAAGTTTCGTAACCGAACACAGTAAAACTGGAACTGGAACCTAGGTTTGCTCATTTCTCACTTTGGCCCCTACAGTGCACCAGGCATAGTTCAAGGTGCCAGCAGTGCAGGCACACAAAACCAATGCAAATTCCTGCCCTGTGGTTTTTACTTGCTTCATAGGCTAGGAGAACAATTTAGAAAAATCTCCACGTGAAAGACATAATCTGTCTAATGGATTAAGTGCTTACAAAAGAATGAGGAGAGAACAGGGATAGTCAGTGCAAGTTGTAGGGCACCTACTTTTAAATAGGGCAGCCAGGGAAGCCTTCACTGAAAACAAATGAATAAACGTGAGTAAAGACTCAGTGGAGGTTTGTAAGAGGTTCACCTGGATCAGCAGGAGAGCATGTCAAGGAGAGGGAACCGAAGGAGCAAAGCCCAGGGCGTGGAGCATGCCCAGGATTTTAGAGCAGCAGCCAGGACGGCTTTGTGGTGTGAGCACAGTGAATATGGGAGGGATGTCTGAGAACTAGCATGGGACCAGATCATGCAGAATTTTAACAAACCTTTTAGTGATCTTGGCTTTTATTAGAATGAGATGAAAGTTACTGGAAGGTTTTGGGTGAGACATAATCTGATTTACCTTTTAATAGAATCATTGTGGCCTCTACTTGGAGAATAGACCAAAGGAAGGGATAGAGTAAAGTGGGATTCCATTGCAATAAATTTAACAGAACTTAAGAGCAGCTGAGACCAGTATTTTAGAAGTAGAGAAGGAAAGAGTGCCCATATTTTAGATATCTTTTGGTTATATTGTGAAGTTAGCCCCAATCAGATTGGTTAATCTATTTGGCATGGGGTATGGGAGAAAGAGGAGATCCAAGAGGACTCCAAGTTTTGAGGGATGAGAACACGGTAGGATAAAGTTTCCCTTGTATTAGAAGAAGTCGTAGGAGGAGAAAATTGGTGGTGGGAGGAAGCTCAGTTTAGGATATGCTGATTTTAAATTGCCTATTAGCATTCTAAGTGGGACTATAAAGTCGACAGCGGCTTACAAATTTTGGGCCTCATACAGAGGTCTGGGCTGAAATAAAAGTTGACAATCTCAGGTGTATGGATGGTATTTAAAGTCATAAACCGGGATTAGATCTCAAAGGGAGTTAGGCTACTAGAAAAGAAAAGATGTTTACGATATGAATTGTGGTATATTGTATTATGACAGGGCTGGGAAAATGAGAAAACTTCAGAGAAGACTGCATGTAATCAATTGAGAGCAGAAAAAGAGAGAGAATGATTCTCTGGAAGCCAAATAAGAAAAGTATTTTCACTGAAAAGAAATACCAAATTGGTATAGTTAAAAGCCTGAGTGTAGCATTACTAAATGGCTGATTGACTTCAAGATAGAGCAAGAAGCAATTGTACATTATATTTAAATGTCCATTATGTGGATAGGGTAGATGGTGATTTGAGGGAAAAGAATTGAAAAGCTCTCACAGCTAAAACATTCTTCCTGTCTTCAGAGTTCAAAGGCAGGGAGATAGAATTAAGAATACTGGTTATGTGTCTCATAATAAATGGCGAGCAATAGTCTGTGGGGATATAGATGAGATAGAGATTAATTTTGATAGCTGCAGGGGGACAAAAGGTCACATTTGAGCTGGGTATTAAAGAATGACTTATAAGCGTGTTGGGTGGCAAATGGGAATGGACAAAAGAATAGTGATATTTCAGGCAGATAAGATGGCATGAGCAATGCCATAGAGGCAGGAGAAGGCGAGCGTGTTCGGGAATGAGGAATGCAATCACTGGACTAAAATAGAGTGTGCAAAGAAAGATGAAGGTATAATAGCAGTTGATACACTATAAAAGAACCTTGCTGTACAGTCCCATAGAAAGAAAAATTCAATAAAGAGATATTTGTCCAGAACCAATATTATGATTACTGTCATTTTTTTAAAAAGCCTTCTGTATTCTTGGAAAAGTCTCAAGCATGACATACTATAAGATGAATAGTAGTTGGATAAATTTATAGAAATATAAATTGTTCCCTCTAGGTTACTGTGTTAGGTAGATTTTAATGACAAATAATTTTGCTTGAGTTATTTTCTATCTTCCTTAAGTGTAACGTCATGCTTAATTTCGTCTCTTTCCTAGAAATGGTTCTCTGTCTTGCGAGGCTGCAAGACCCCCCGGTGAAAGCGGGACCAAATAAGCTGGGAACACTGACCCACTGAATGCAGGTGAGTACCACATTAATATCTTTTGCTAAAGAGGAAAAGAAAAATTGTCCCCTGTGTGACTTAAAGAGCCTAAGAGTAGACTGTGCATTAATATGGTTAACTGCTGGAACCTTGGCTCGGGCGAGCCCTCTCTGGTGAGAGTGAAGTTTGTGCGCGCACCGGGCTCTATTTCTCCTTGGAGCGCGCACACATTGCATTTCTGCCTGGAGCCACTGTGCCTCTCAGAGCTGCTCTGCTGCTTGTAAAAGCCCGAAAACCTGCTTTCTGACCGCAGCTGCAGGTATTCCCACCTATTCCACTTCGTCACGCCTACTGAACTCGTTGTTTACCCTCCTGCGTTCGTTCTCTACCGTTCTGATCTACCAGATGCCGCATTCACTGTTATTTGCGTCCTTGAATCCAAAGTCAAACAATTGCACTGGATTCCCTCTAACCTCCTTGTTCCCTATCAGCTTTATCCCCTGCCATGCTTACCTTGCCAATTGCCAAGTTCATGTATTTTTGTGTAATTATTTGATTGTTTTGTGTACGTGTCACTAGCTCAAATGCTCCATTTAGGCAAGGACCATGCCGGTCTGCTTACATATCAATGACATTACACATTTTCCTGTGTGATCCTGCCTGGTCCTGAGTGGAATTTGGTCACTTAAAATGCTCCAGTCCTTCCACAGTTGTTCAAAATATCTATTTTTCTTGAATTTAAATCTTCCCCAGACTTCCTCAGTTTCAGATGAAACCACTTTCTGCTTTCTAGAAAAGATGAGGCTATTCAATGTGAACAACACTGACATTTTTCTTCTTTAGACCTCAGAATATATCTATCTACACTCTATTTCCTGTTTGTCAAAATAGTAGATTTTAATCCTCACACACTTTATATTTCTTTATCAACTTTATTAAATTGGTTCTTCATTTTGATTTACATTTCTCCATTTTCTTAGTTTGCTTCACACAGGTAAAACCAAACATGCTTGTGTTTGCCTCCTCCTGAGAAAATCAGCCAGTTAAAATAAAAACAAAACAAGCCTTCTTTATCTCCCTACTCCCAATTTCCCCCCAACTTAACCTCCTTTTACCCATTTAACATTCTTTATAGAGCTGTCAATATACTTTGCCAATTTATGGGAAATTCCATATGAGAAAGGGCTTATTTTTATTTCATTTAGTGTACTGTATTTTCAGTACGAAGCACAGTATCTAAAATGGTATTGGCTGAATAATTAAGTGAGTTAATTTTAGTTACCACTTCACTTCCCACTATTTACCCAAGTGTTAACATTTTGCTTTAAGCGCTGCTTAAATTACGTTCACCAAGGTAACTAACTACAATAGTTTCCTCCTCTCTTATTCAACCCATAGCCGCATTTCAAATTCTCTTATATCCCGTATCATGATCTATCTTAATTACTCTTAATTTTATATGTGCCTCATCATTTCATCAGGGTCTCTGCCCCTAGAGGTCAGGGCCATTAACTTGCTTATTCCCTTAGCCCCCATAACTCTTGTTTTTAAATTTTTATTAATGTATATTGTCATAAAATATATTAGTTTCATTTGTACAACATATTGGTTCAACCTCTCTACAGCTTACAATGTGGTCACCACAGTAAGTCTAGTGACCATCTGCCACTGTGCAAAGCTATTCTCATATTACTGGCTGGATTCTCGGTGACGTACATTACACCCCCATGGTTTGTTGATTTTCTAGCTGCAAGTCTGTATCTCTTATTTCCCTTCACCTTCTTCACACAACCCTCCATTCCCTCTCCTCTGGCAACCATGAGTTTGTTCTCTGTATTTATGCATCTATTTTATTCGATTTTCTAGATTACACGTATAGGTGAAATCATAAGGGATGTGTTTCTCTGTCTGACAGATTTGACTTAGCATAATATCTTCTAGGTCCATCCATATTATTGCAAATGACAAGAGCTCATTTTTATTGTTGGGAAATATTCCTCTATGTGTGCGTGTGTCTGACATCTTCTTTATTCATCAATATAAGTGGACACCTTGGTTGTTTCCATATCTTGGCTGTTGTAAATAATGTTTCAGTGAAGGCAGGGATGCAAATATTTCTTTTCAAATTATATTAGTGTTTTTGTTTTCTTTGGATAAATACCGGAAAGTGAAATTGCTGGGTCGTGTGGTGGTTCCATTTTTATTTTTTTGAGTAATCTCCATACTATTTTACATAGCACCAATTTAGCACCAATTTACAATCCTACCAACAGTGTAGGAAAGTTTCAATTTGTTCACTTTTTCGATAATAGTCATTTGGACAGGTATGAGCTGGTATCTCAATGTGGTTTTGAATTGCATTTCCCTGATAATTAGTGATGTTCAGTGTCTTTTCACATGTCTGTTGGTCATCTGTATGTCTTCTTTGGAAAAATGTTTACTCATGTCCTGTATTTTTCAAATCAGATTTTTTTGATGTTGATTTGTGAGTTTCTTATGTCTTGAATATTAATAATCAGATATATTATTTGAGAATCTCTTCTCTCATTTAGTAGTTGCCTTTGTGTTTTGTTGAAAGTTTCTTGTGCTATGTAGATGCTTTTTAGTGCGGTGCAGTCCCATGTGTTCATTTTTACACTTGCTGACCTTGCTGGAGTTGTCTTAGCCACAAAGATATTGCTAAAACTGATGTCAAAGTGTTTACTGACTTATTTTCGTCTGGGAACTTTTTGTTTGTTTGTTTCAGGCCTCACAGTTAAGTCTTTAGTGCATTTTCACTCTATTTTTGCATATGACGTAAGAAAGTTGTCCAGTTTCTTTTTCTTTTTTTCTTTGCATATATCTCCAGTTTTCCCAACATGCTTATTCAAGGGACTGTCATTTCCCCACATTATATTACTGCCCTTTTTGTGGTAGATTAATTGACCATATAAGCGAGGTTTATTTCTGGGGTCTCTGTTCTATTCCGTGGATTTGTATGCCTGTTTTTGTGCCAGTACCATACCGTTCTGATTATCATAGCCCACAACTCTTTACAAAGGCTTACTAATGGGTAATTATTAATGAGTTGAATTAATACCTTTAAGTACTGAAGGTCCTCCAAGTTTCTCTGATCACATAGTATTACCATTAATAAAATAGTTTGTCCCTGAAATTAAAATGTAAAAATGATAGGATAGTATTTTATAAAACATTTTAAATCATTTAAGTAATTATTTAAAAAACCCTATGCTGAATAGATTATTACCTATATGCTTTGTATTTATGATTCTTTTATTTAAAGAATTCAGAATATCTATCCATGTGTATCTTATACACACACTGAAGAAAGTGTAACTACTCAGGAAAAGAATAGCCATTAATTAAACTATTAAAAAAATCCTCTCTGAGGTCCTTTATATGCACCCAGTAAATGCCCACAAGACTGTATAGAAAGTCTGTAAAAACTTTTTTAGGAACCTGAATACATACTCAGGAATTATTCTACAATCCCTTTTCCTCTCTTAACTTGTACCTTTCCAAAATAGGTTCTGATTTTATCCTTCTTCCTCTAATTCATTTGGATCAGCAGCCTGATCTGAGTACATTTTCCCCACATATGATATTCTAAGACTCTTTTGATACACTGTTTCCAGTATCACCCGTGGGCAGCACTCCGAAGCCCATGGGTTGAATTTTCCCAATCAAGCCCCTTGCTCAGGCTTCTGGGGTCGCTTGCTTACGTTCAGTGGAAAGGGATCAGGCCAGTCCAGGGTATCATTTCATAGCTCGTGGGCGAAATGATTTATTGGTGAATAAAAATTTCTGTTAGTTGTTACTCTATATAGAGATAAACTATTTATTTAGGAAAATGATGGTATACTTAATTGGTTTTACTCATAGTAGAAACTCTTGAATGTGACCCATGTGCAGACATAAAATTTGAAATTTTATTGTTTGTATGATTGATGCTCACTTATGTGATCACTGTTTATCAGGGACATCTGTCTGCAAAATTTAAATAACTCCCAAAGCCTTAACATTTTAAAAATCTAGAATGGGTAACAGTTCATAGAGAGACAGAAAGGCTTATTGACGCTCATTAATTTGGGAGGTCTCTCAGTTTTTATGCAGTAAATTGGATTACTGGTCCATGCTTCTTCTGTAATCAGTTTGGCATATCATTCAGCCAATCTCTGCGGCTGTAAATTTATATGATATACCAGAGGTACTAACTAAAGGGACCAAAAATTCTGTTCCATTCATTCTCTGGGCTCCATTTAATTATTCAGTTGGATATCCTTCATTTATTCCTTTTATGTTGCCTTCTGTCCTGGAGGCTGACCTGTTAAGGCTAGGCCAATGGGCAGCAGTCCTATCTTTGGTCAATGAGATCCCCAGTAAAAGATAACAAGAAAGAGTAGAGATGATATTCTTACCCTAGGATTCCTCTGTGCAAGTTCTTCCGAGGCTGGCTGGATCCCTCAGCCAAGGTCTGTTTCTTTCAAAGTTACCTTTATATGTGAAACATGAAGGCACTATCTGTATAAATAGTTTCCCCCACACACCCTTCTCCCTTCTAACCTATCAGTCATGACTCACTTTTTCTTACTAGCTAAAAATCCTAATCTCTCCTTCCTCCACACCTGGTGCCTCTTTGTAAATAGCCCCATTGTCAACATATACACTCCTCAAATTAGCTTAATCTGGGTGTGCCGACTATTTCCTGTCAGAACTCTGCTATAATGTCTTTCTATGAGACCCCTTAATGACCCTCATATGGACTACAACGTTGCAAACTGATGAGGAATAGTGGAAAGCAACAAATTCACTTCAAGTATTTAGATCCCAGGCATGAACTACTTGTCCATACAGAATGAGGTCTTAGGAAAGTAAGATAAAATATTGCGCTTGCAATGCTTCTTGTTTCTTTCCACACATTTATATTGGCCCCTAAAGCATATTTAGGAATTAAATTATTAGAAGGCGGTGTCATTTCCTGTGCACTTCTTTTTCTATAAAGAAACAGCACTAAAATCTGATTTGTATCGAATCTCTCAGTATATACTAACACAGTATTGAATGTTTCAGGATATACAAATCAAACTTTCACCCATTTAATTTTTTTTAGAAGGTGTTAGAAGGTAATTGACTGTTGGGGCATAAGTTAAACTATTTTAGACCTTGATAAAGGGATTGATTTGTATAGGTAGCCATATTTACCAAAAGGAAGTCTACCTACATTGGTACTGTTGGCATTCAGCAAGTCAAAAATTTTAAAAATTACTATATTATATTTTTAAAGAAGAGATGTTTAAAGGAAACAGAATTAGATGTCTTCCATCAAAGAAGACATCAAATGACAAACATGATCCAAATCAATTATATAAATTAGCTTTGCAACATTTTTTAAAATGCCTATGTTAAAGAGAGATACAGTTCTTAATATTAAACCTAATGCTATATATAATTACCCACCAAAATTTTTGCACAGCATTTGGGTATTTGAAATTTATTTGCTTCTATGAAATTATAGAAGAAATTATAGCTCTATATGAAAGCTTAAGAAATTGAGGAATAAAGTTTTAATTCTAACCTATAACTATTGTAATTTTAGTTTACTTTCCTCTATTTTCTTATACAGTTTTAATCTTAGTATACTATGTATGCATCCATAGGCCAAGGATTTTTCAAAATGGCTACACAGTTTTATAAAAATTAATTTTAGATATCTTTAAGAAAGATACTTGCCACAGAGTAAATGTTTAATAAAGGTTAGCTGTTATTTAATGAACTAGATATTTAATGCAGTTTTAAAGAGAGATTATTTCAAATACAGTGGCATTTTTGATACACACCTACTTCTGTATCATGAATTAGCAAATAACATCAATCCTAAGTGTAATTTTTTTCCAAAATTTTCCAACTCTAAAACTAAAGTTCATCTTATAATCGTGCAAAATAGCTTAATTGTTAACATGTTTTCCTTTTATGTGATGTACAAAATGTCAAGGGATACATGGTATGGAGTGTATGATATCTTAATATTTTTATTTGTGAGACTAGATTATCAGACTTTGGAGACTCTGTGTGTGTGTGTGTGTGTGTGTCAATGGGATTCTGAAGAACAGTCATACCTCATCACTTAACACGCCATCTGGAAATCCTTTCTATTTTAAACCACGAAAGTTGCCACAGCATCCATAACATTTAGGTAGTGAAACAGAAAGTCATTGATTTTACTACTTGAGTTATAGGTCTTAAAAGAAATATTTTTATTTAATTTTTCTTTTACTTTTAAATGTTTGAAATCACGAGTGTTTGAATCTACTTACAAAATAATGTTTCACCTTGATTGCTTAGAAAAAAGCATGAAAAATAAATGAAAAGTTCTGCCTGCCCTGAGACATTTTCTCTTGAAGATGAGTAGGCAGTGGTCTAAAATACAATCTCTCCTCCCAGTCATTAGACAAAAATCAAGTTCTGTGTGAATTACTAAAGCGAACTATAGCCTGTCAAGAGAATGCCACTGAGTTCTTCCCACTTACAAGCAAAAAAAAAATCAGTTACAATAATAGAAATTACATTATAATCTATATGCTCTTTGCTATTAATCCATTTTTGACTGTCTGAAAAGGCTTAATAACATGTTAGGGAAATCATCTATTCAACAAGTAATTCCAAAGAGAGAAGGGCTGGAATCCTTTCATTTCTAATTCATCCTGTACAGAATTGACATATATATTTTGCTGTCTTGCTACTCTGGGAAGAACCTAACATTTCTTTGTGTATGCAAGATGTTTTTCTTGGCAACTTAAAAAAATCATCTGTGATTCTTATTGGTAACAGCAATGTAATTAACCATCAACAAATATAGATTTTCTTACCACTAGTAAAAACTAGATGTTTGATGATACCCTGTAGTGGTCAACACCTGCTGTATTACTGACATAAGCTAGGTTTTATTTAACTTTGCTTACTTTTCATACTATTTCCTAAAGTAGCAATGCATGCTCATTTTGGGAATATCAGAGAATGCATAAACAACCTCGAGAATATAAACACTCATGATACTTCCTTGCCAAACATAGTCTTTATTATCACTGAAAGATATTTACTCAGATATTTTCTCTGTGCATATAATCTCAATTTTTATTCTACCACTTATACAGTTTTTACTTAATAAGTATGTGTGTAAAATTTTTAAAGGTTCGTTTGGTATTTTCTGTAGACTTTATGTTGATTTATTTAACTAATACTCTAAGACTACAAGTATATTGTATCCAATTTATATTGTTTGAAACAGTGCCAGGATGAACAAACTCATACCGTTTTTTTTGTAGCTATCCTCCACTCTTTTCATAGAATCAATTCCCCCAAACAAAGTATTGGAGTAATAGACACACATAATCTGAATGTTTTACACACATCCTAAATCCAGAGAGTTGTTATCCAGCAAAGTAGGAGAGTGATTCAGTTTTTAATTTTTAATATTTACTAATCGGATGGATGCTTTGTTAGTCCATTTGGGCTGCTGTAATGAAATACCATAGACTGGGTGGCTTAGACAGCAAGCATTTATTTCTCACAGTTTGTGAGGCTGTGAAATCCAAGATCAGGGCACTGGAAGTTTGGTATCTGGTGATCACCTGCTTCTTGCTCCATGGACAGCATCTTCTCCTTGTGCTCTTGCATGGAGGACAGTGTGTGGATGCTCTCTGGTTCTCTTTTACAAGGGCACTGATGCCGTTTGTGAGGGCTCCAACCTCATGACCTAAACTACTCCCAAAGCCCCCACTTCCGAACACCATTACATTGGGATTGGGTTGTGATATACAAATTTTAGGGTGTCAAAGTACTCCGTCTATAGCAGATGACAATGCTATCAGATTACTTTGATTTTTCTTTGTCATTGATTAACATTAATATTTTTCATGTGTTTATTGTCTATGTGTATTTTTCCTTTTGTTAAGTGCCCACTTATGTCCTTATCTGGGTCTTGTTTATTGGTGACAGAGAAAGAGGAGAAAGCACAATGTACAATGTAGAGGTTATAGGGAGGGAAAAAAGAAGACATTCTCCCCAGAAAGCATCACTGCCTGCTGGAAGTAATCTCTCTCCCTGGAGACTTGTGATGAATTTGGCATTTGTACTGAATACCAAAGCAAACAGGCAATTTAACGAAACTCCTGTCTGACTGGCTCTTGGCATTTAAGTTGATTAAAGGAAAAATGACTTAGACTTTGACTTCTATCTTTTTAACCACCTGTTAGCAGGTGGTATCAGCACTGTGAAACAGTAAAGATTGGGATCTCTCTACATTAAAATAAGCTCTCAGGGAAATCAAAAACATTTATTGACCAGCTCCAGTGTTTCAGTGTGAACTAAAAATTTACTAATGTTATATTCTTTTTTGTCAATAGACATGTAGTTTTTGTTTCAGAATATATTTTATGCATCTTTATTTTCACAGTGCCTAGAATAATGCCTGGCATACTGTAGATGCCTAATTGTCTCCAGTTTATAGGTAATCAAAACTAGTGATCAGAGAAATTGATCACACAGCTAAAAAGGGATAGAGTCTCAGGATTTGGTATCTGTCCGTCTAAACCCCAAATCTATACCTTAAATATTTCATAGGACATGTCTTCCGAAGACAACTTCCCTTTTGTTATACATTCTATCTGGCAAAATGGACTGGATTATGCTGTGGAACAACTAACCGGCTACATCCATGGCTTAGAATAACAAGGGCCCCTTCTTGTGCATACTAAGTGACAATTGCTGGTAATCCAGGGGCCCTTCTCTTTACTGTCCTACTTCCAGAATCCAGGATGAGGTAGTAGATATTCCCTGAACCATTAATGGTTACCAAGGCTGAGGGACAAAGAGAGAGCTTGCTAAATCTTGTCTTGGCTTGTTCAAGCTCCAGCTAAAAGTGACAGTTGATGCATCTGCTCACAATTCACTGGTCAAAAGATCACCTAATTACTTGGGCGTCGTGAAACTCCATGGGGGCCTGAGGGTGGGAAAGCGAACCTGGGTGGGTCCGTGGCATTCACAACAGTGTGAAGAGTGAAAGAAGGCAGCAAGGAGGGGCAGATTCAGAGACAGGGGTCTGGAGGTGGTGCACAGGAGCAAACCCCCAAAAGCTAAATATTAAACATGTTTTGTGTCAACTTTACTGGGCCACAATATATCTGTTTGGTCAAAGTTATTCTGGATATTTCTGTGCAGGTAATTTTTGGATGTGAGATTAATATTTAAATCAGTGGACTTTGAGTAAAGCAGGTCACCCTCTGTAATGTGGGCCGTTGTCATCCAATCAGTTGAAGGAACAAAGTATGGCCTCCCCTGAGCAAGAAGGAATTGTGCCCCTAGTGTGTCTTTAGGTCAACTGCTACTCTTCTTGAATATCTAGCCTGCTCCTTAAAATAGATATTAATGAATAGATAGATAGATAGATAGATAGATAGATAGATAGATAGACAGATAGACAGACAGATAGATGGAAATACAGATAGCAAAGATAATTCTTCATTTAAAAGAGATCTTTTTTTAGTGGGTAAAAGATGATATCCATAGGCATTAGTCCAACTTTTAATGGGCAGTGCAATCTTTAGGCAGACAGAGTAACAAGGTTATAAAGAGAAGGATAAAATGTATATGGTCCAACAGGACCACAAATACACGCCCCCCCACATACACGCACCCCACATTGTTCATGCTTCTCTGGAGAACCCTGAGTAATACAGACTCTCATTTACATGCAGAGCACACTTCCTCCCTAGAAGGAAGGTCATCCAGTTGCTGTGTCCAGCTCAGTGTCTCAGACCCTAAATCAGGCCCTGTAGTCTCTTCGTCAGTCTGGCTATTGCTCTTCTTGGCCTAGAGACCTACAAATCAAAAAGCCAGTTGTGTCTCCCCCTCACAGTTTGTAGGTAATGATCAAACATTGCCCGAAAGAGGCACTTCCTGAGGCCTGGGTATGTTCTTGATTAGACACTGCTCTATGGAGAGGTTTCTATGTTCATGGATTCCCTGTAAATGTTCTTTCAGTTTTATCCTTTTGGGAGATCCCTTTCTTCATCCTCTTCGTTGGTCACATCTCACATGCACCTTAGAGAATATGCTCTCTTAGGAGAGATGAGCAGCGGTTGCAACACATTTTTTGCCCAAGGGTCTTTTTAAAATTTCAAGCATTCAGAATCTTTTTCTCAAAAACTTAGCTGACTCCTGATCTATAAGACCAAGGTAGAATGTACGTTAGCCACAACAGTGGTGCTTTTTAAGGCAGGTTTCTTTGCTTTTGATACATTTCTTTGGTTTCTTTTGCGAGCATATATTTTGCAATAATGTAAATTCTTTCCTATAAGTCAGGTTTTGGACCCAGCTTGGCTCCTCTGACCTGGGCCTTAAGAATCAAAAGTGCTGGGCTGGCCTTACAGGTGACACCGGCACCGAGAATTAACAGTGAGTAACACAGGTCACTATGCTATTAGCTCAGGTTTCATTCATACAGATTCAGTCCAAATCCATACCCACCTAGTAACAATAATAACCACTCAGAGATAATCAGTAAGTGCATCACACAAGAGAACTGGGGGATAACAAACCCAAGGCCCAAGAGTCCAGATCAGATCCAGGCCTGGGAGGCAGCAGAGGGTGGTTAACATCTTGCAAGGCAGAGTCAGAGGGTCAGAAGCTCAGGCAGAACACGCAGGACGCCTCAAAGTGGCGTGCTCTCCAGATGCATCGTCCATGGTCTGAAGTCCTCTGCTCTTACGCTTCCTTTGGTTGTAATGTCATGTTGATTGTGCACAATTTCTCATAAGCATGTTTTCCTTAATTTGAGTAAGCGCATATTTATTTCCTCTGTCTCAATAGACACACGTTGTATGCCTCAGCTCTGCTGGGCACATGTTTACATGAGTTCTCAGAGGCATATACTGTTTTACATCAGCTTTGATAGACACACATTGTTTTACACCTACATCATTCTCTGAGATAAGCACATGCTGTCTGCCATGCTGCACTGAGCATGCTCGAAACACACCTTCAGGTCCTGCTCTCCACAGTTTCCTGTTCAGATTACATCTTTCTCTGTCTAGGCTGAATAATGGACACTTAGGGCCTATTACATTTTAGTGGGATTGCTACGCCCTTTGTCTCTTGTTTCGTGGCCATTGTGTCTAATTGAAATGATTGATTATGCCCTGGGCTCTTACTCTGAGACACCTTAATCCCTCAGGGCTTTTACAATGGCTGTGATGCTCACACTTTTGATTGTCTCTTTACTATAGCCTTGGTTTTTAATGAACTTTGCCCCCTCCCCCCCCCGAAGTTCTTGTTTTATTGTTTTATGCTGCAAGTCTCTGAATTCATAGACTCTCTTTATTCTCTTTAATTACTATTTATGAGCTAGCTAATTATTTTCTGGATTCATTGCAATTTTTTTCCTAGTGCTTTGCTAAACATACACAACATAGAGAATTAACATCCTACATTCTAATTTTCTCTAAAGATATACATTTGTTAGTTCTGTGGAATGATTGCCAACTTGTGAGGGGTGAAATCTTCACCAAATCCTTTTCGGTTAAGACAGGTTACCATTTTCTTTGTCTCCTATCATCATTTCTTGACTCTTTGTGTCCATTAAGTCAAAAGTCACTCATTTTAAGTCATGATATGACAACATTCTTCTTTTATGTCAATTTCTTTATGAGTCAAAATAGACGAGTAAAAATCAATTACAACATATCAGTGCCTTAAAATAACACAGGTATATATTTTTACCTGCACTATGCCTGCATTGTAGATCAGCCCTATATTGTCTCATTCTTTCTTATGACTGGAAGCAAATAAAGATTTCATCTTTCTGTTTCATGGATGCTAATGGAGATAGAGATAAACAGTAAGATGAAAAGTATGCACTGACTATTAAATCCTTTACCCAAAAAGTGACATGTAACTTCCCCTCACGTGTTACTGGACAAAGTAGGTGCACCCATACATCCCCATATCCACACTTAACTTCAAATGGCTAAGAAAGTATTCCTACCCATCTGCATCCTATTACATAGCTGGGAAGGAAACTGCAATATTGGGGGAAGAATACTAATGATGTCCACATTCTTTTTACTCACTAATACTTTATTTTTTAGAAGAATTGCACTCTCTAACCCCCAAGAGGGCTACACCATTCTGTCTCTTCTTGATTGCTATGTCTTTGGCTCGAGGCATGCAAATAAGCAGGTACTCAATAAATATTCACTTCATGCCACGGGTGTGACAAAGTTTTCTCAATACTTACAGAGAGACGCACGGCATTTCAGTGTTGTGGAGTTCCCTTTACCCATACCATCGAACACAGTCTCTGAGCTATCAGTGCCTTTGAATTGCATCGCGCTGCAAAATTTATAGAGCTTTTTCTCTTGTATACTTCCTTTCTCTGTGCAATGAAAGTTTTGAGTTATGGCCAACTTCCCAGAGAAGAGTATACAATTATTGACAAACTGGATGTATTTTAAATAAGCACAGACTGCAAACTAGGTGGAGGGGGTGGTATATGGCATTGGAGTGTACTTTTGATGATGAATCACATCCTTTACCAGAAATTCATTTTAAATGATCTTGTCAGGAGAATTAATGAGCTGCCAGAAACTATCCTAAAGCAATAGCAATAGAAATTCACCAAGTTCAGGATTTTTGTTAACCAACAGCAACCTCATTCTTCTTGTTTCTCACTCTTCACATGGGTTGGAAACATTGATCATACAACTCTACAAAGATAATAGTTGTAGTTGAAGAAATAACTTATTCAATGTTAAGACGGAGGAGAAAAGTCAACCATTTTCTGGGGGACAAATATATATTGTCATTAAGCACTGCATTAAATTATCAATAAAATGGTACTCATTTTCTCTCATCCAAAATATGAATACTTGTATGGTACAGCGTAGCTGTGGGGAGGGAAAATGAGAGGGAAGAAGAAAGAAGGGAGAGGGAGAGAGAAACAGAAGAGGTTGTTATTATTCTTGTGTAGTATCACACATATCTTTCCTTAACTAACAATAAAACTTCTTGGACATGCAAAACTGGTTTGCAAAGTATTTGATAACTAAGAGTTCCCCAAATGTTGAATTTGTTGGACCAATGAGACATTGTGCCATGTATCTTCAGGAAGCAGGGAACAGTGAGCATGTTTACATGGAATAGCACAGAATAGAGGATTCGTAAACACCACTGTGGCTTATTAGGAATTTATAACCTATTAAATTATATTCCATTTAGCACTGGTACTAATTTTCAGGGATCTAGATTGTATTAGTTTTCCATTGCTAATGTAGCAAATTAACACATATTTACTGGCTTAAAACAATCACCTTGATATCTTACAATTCCGTAGAAGAAAGTCTGACACAGATGTCTCTGGGCTAAAATGAAGGTGCCTGGAAGGCTACCTTCCCTCCTGGAGGCTTTCGGGAGGGTCCATTTCTTGCCAGTTAGAACTTAGCCGATTGCCATTGTAGGACAGAGATCCCTGTTTCCTTGCTGCCTGTCAGCAAGGGTCATTCTCAGCTTCTAAAGGCCATCACATTCTTTGACTCAGGACTTCTGCAAATCTCTCTAACCCATCCTTCTGCCTTTCTCTTCTACTTGTAAGGACTCGTTTGATTCCATTGGGCCTACCTGGATAATCCAGGGTCATTGCCTCCTCTCAAGGTCCTTAGCTTTAGTCATATCCACAAAATACCTAGTGTAATGTATTCACAGGTTCTGGAAATTCAGACATGGACATTTTGGTGGGGACCACATTATTGTGCCTGCCACAAAGATCTCAGTGTGATCTCCGTGTGTGGGCCTCTCTGAGATAAATGAGTGAATGGAATCATCAGAGCTTCCTGTTGGAAGTAAACATGAAACTAGCCACTCTTGGATGTGGAGAAACCTAAATGTGGTTTACCCTGTCAACATGGGAGGACTATTTGTATGCCCCCCTCACTGCAGAACTATTGCGTATTTATCATGTTTAGCCCAACACGATTCCTAGCTGAGGCCCCATAAACCAATGCATTAAGGAAGAAGCAACTGTGATGCTATCTCATTAGTTTAGGAATATAACAGTACAATGTTTTGGACCCATAAGTAAAAATAACATGCTTTAATTAAAATCTTTACTATGTTATGGTTCTGACTGTGTGGCCATATCTGCTGAATGTGTGCCACAAATATAAATAAAATGTGGATGTGTGATTAAACTTGACTGAAGTGGAATTAATTAACACAAAGAAAAGAAGAATCAAGCAGTATTTAAAAGGTGTCCTAATTTTGATGAGGTGCTAATGTAGGAATGATAATTAGGAATGTTGTGTGCATTCTAGGGTGTTGAAGTGATCTCAGCACATTCTTGCTTCGAGGATACTAATTTCTGTTCAATATAAGGACACACTTTCCAATAATAGCAGTCTGAAAATAGATGGTACTGGGTCAGGATATCTTGACCTTCCTGTCGCCCGAGGTCATCGAACTGTGGCCGATGCACCTTCAGTAGGAATGTCATGGGTAGGCTTCAAGCACTACAGAGATGGATTTATATAAATTTTAGTAATGTGGCTGTTTTCTTAATCAAATTTGCCAATTCATAGTCTGACAATATCTTTTCTAGCATTTTATGTCTTCCAAAAATGTAAACATTAAACCCCAAAATGTATAAAATAAACTAATTGCCATAGTTGAAAGAGATAACATTTACACTAAATCTATAGTTCCCTATATAATAACGATAAGTATTATCATTCAAGCATTTCTTTGGTGATTACTACACGCTCTTCACTTGCTAATGTTTGTTCTATATAAAGTGTTATCATCCCAGCAGTGAGCTTGGCTTTGAGGAAACAGGCAGGTCCAGACCTCACAGAGTTTATGGATTGAGAGGGAGACAGATGGTAAACTAATGAGCAAGTAAACAAAATCAATAATCACAGATTATGTTACAAAGGAGATAAGCAGGATGATGATTTAAAAAGAAGAGCAGGAAGAGCAATTCAAATAAGGTGATGAGAAACACCTTTCAAAGGGATTGACATTTAAACTGACTTAAAGTGTAAGAAGGGACCAGGTTCTGTACATAACCTTACGAGTTATTATTCCTTTCAATAACCCTGTGAGTTAACGACTATTGTTGTCTTAATTCAGGAGGAAGAAACTGATGCTTAACAAAGATTTCCCTCATGAGATTAAACACTAGAGAGTGGTAAAGTTTGGGCAGGGTCTCAAATCTATAATATCCCTGAACCTGGTAGAGCTAGAAACCATGACTGTTAGTTCTTAGGTTCCTAAAGACTCTGCCTTTCTGTGACTGAAACTCAGTACTCATGGGCAGAGTGATTGCACAGGGCCACGCTGGCTTTGATTTATTTTTTTTCCTGTGGGTTAGTGAATTCATGGCTAATTTCAAGAATGCTGAACTTTAATGAAGGCGTTGGATTACTATGACTCAGAAATATACCCTGAAACAGACGGAGCAAGTTATAATTTTTATTTTGGACATGGATTATGGTGGACACACAGACGTGCTGAAAGGCAATCAATTACCCAGTATTCTCTGGTGCCACGTTGGTATTGTCGATACATCATAATTACATGACTCTAATAAAAGTCATTTAGGGACCCAGGAGGACTATCGCTGCTAAAGACAAGCAATATTTTTCCCCTCAGGTTGAACTCATCACTGAGAGTGAAGGTAATGTCAGGGAGCAAATCTTCATGAGGAGCAGGGCTGCGTAGTTGCCCCGGCTGCCTGCCACCGTGTAACATTTGGGGAAGCTGCTTCATGCCTCTGCAACTCGTTTTCTTCATCATGCTCAAAGATTTTTCTGACATTGATAGTGACACATCTGTTAAAGCCAATATCATCTCCGTATTTAAAAAGTTAACAGAAGCAGCAGTTGTGAATGTAAGAGTCAAGAATCACCCGCAAATCGGACTTTAGGGAAGAATGCCATCTTCAGAGAGGGCTGCTTAAAGAGAGCATCATATACCTGGTAGATGCCCAGGGCATGAGAGAATCGGCAATGCTGATGTAGATGGTTCTAGAAAATATCATCGGTGTAAATTTCTCCCGAAGTAGAAAAAATAGGTCAATTTGGTAACTTCTTTCAGTTTTTTTGTTTGTTTATTGATTGTTTTTGTATAGAGTAAGCGAGAGAGAGAAACATCAGTTTGTTGTTCCACTTATTGATGCCTTCATTAGTGGATTCTTGCATGTGGCCTGACTGGTGATTGAACCCTCAACATTTGTGTATTGGGGCGACACTCTAACTAACTGAACTACCCACCCAGGGCATTAACTTCTACTTTTACATGTTTGCTGACAATCCTTTAAATCTTTTTATGCCTCACGTCAGCATCATATATTTACTTGGCAAACATCACCCTCTCTTTTTGAATTCAGAACACACACACACACACACACATACACACCCATATATGCACAGTAGCATTCCTTTAAGTTTGGTGATGCTACAAGTATACCACTGATACATACATCCTTACAATAAAAATTTGCAGAAGTATTTCACTTCAGAGAACAAAAGAGCTTATTCTTATGCATCAGCTCATCGGGCATTCTTCCTGAAGAAGGAAAGATCTTTTCAAAGGGCTCCTGATCTACGAATCATACAAGATTAATGTGATCTTCATGTACTCAACATATTGATATTAAATTATTTCTATAAGGCCGGCATTTTTCTAGACATGTGGAATTCAAAATAGACCTAAGACATTGTGGCTGTGCTCAATAGACAGAGTTTTGATATGCAAAACATGTCAAGCCCACGCTGTTTTTGTTACTGCAATGGCATTGAATAATGCAAATATTGAGCATCTACTTGTGTGTAACTATAAGGTAAGAGTTTTGTAGTTGGTATTCAAGACTATTGTATCTCACAATGCCAAGAAGCACTACTTATCTTGTATGTTATGTATGTGACCCCTTGAACTGTGCAATGTGATGGTTTTTATTTATATTGCTTAATTATCACAAAATCAAATATATAGTTTTTGTTATCCCTTTTTCTTTTTTAAAAATTATTTTATTGTTGGTCAAGTACAGTTGTATGCATCTACCCCCCACCACTCCCTTCCACAACCCTCCCCTGATTCCACCCCTCCTTGGTTTTATCCATGTGTCCTTTATAGTTGTTCCTGAAAACCGTTCCCTCCTGTCCACCCATTATCTCCTCCACCTCCCCTCTTGTTACTGTCAGATTGTTATTAATTGCAATGTTATCCCTTTTTCTAACTTGAGAAGAGTGAGCCTCAAAAACATTAAAATAACAGTTATTAAATGGCAGAGTTGGGTTGAGATTTAAATCTGAATGATACTAAAACCACATCATTCATGAGTTAAATATGCCAACGTTCTTTTACAAGTAGAAATGATGCAAGGGAGGCCATTTATAACCTTTCTCTCATGAAGAACATGATGCCTTGCCCCTGCTGTCAGCTATAGGTATTAACACACGTGCTAATTCCAACCACTTTCGAAAAGATGAACATTCACATACTGGGGGGCAATGTTGAAATTTTTCTTAACTTTCTACTTCTAGAGAGCTACCCAGAAATAACATGCCACGGTCGCCATGTATTTCTGTCTTTATTCTAGCTGTATTACGGAAGTAAGGAAAAAAAAAAAACTGATGACAGGATTAGATGTGCCATCCCAAAACTTTAGAACTTACAAAGGAAAAGTTTACCTCTTACTGAATTTGCTAAAGGCACATGCAAGATTGATTTTTTTTTGTCTGAAACATTATACTTATCAATTCTTGTTTATTTTTTTCTGGCACCAGAAAAGAGAATTTTTCTGTGGCTACATTAAGTTTATGTGAATATATTTTTAATGATGAAAAAACATCAATAGAGTTGATGGGTAGAGGTTAAAAGGATCTAAGCCACATTAAAAATACAGAGAACTAGATTTCAGTGTCGTAAATCACAATTTTGTCATATTCTAGAATCGCAGATTGAGTATACAACACTAGTCATGCTACAGGCACGTTCGCAGATTTGTCCACCCACAGAAGTTACACTTTGGAAGATAGCCGACAATTCATTCATTCTAAACTCCTTTTTAATGTTTAATACCTAATGGAGAAAAGCTTTGATATTTCAAAAATAAGAGGTGGTGATGATGATTCTGCAAGGAAAAATAACCTTGATTTAAGTACAGATGAAAGTAAAGAATACATGTAACTAAAAAGTTGATGTATTTATTGAGCAGGGAGAAAAAGAACGCCAGCTTAATTAGTCCAAAAGGTTAGTTCCTTCTTTGACACAATCATGTTATTTTGTTTCAAGATCATAGTTTTTCCTTTATGCTGCTGCTCTCATTACCTTTATACCCCAAAGAGAGTGGATGCAAATATTCTAGTTTGTGTGAACTGGACAAGTACTACTGGAGTTAAGTTATTACTATTCCTGGAAAACATCTCAAAGCTGGTACTGTCAAACAAACTCAAAAAGGGCTTGGAGGGTTTGACTAGAAATAATTGCATGGGTCTCAGAGTTTGCAAACTGAAGACACAGAAAGGCAAAACCCAGAGCTGTTATGAGAAACAAGGAAAAATCACTAGTATTTATAACGGAAGCGAATCTGAAGAGAGAAAAGAGACTTGCATTCTTAGTTATTTGATTGGTCCATTAAGAGTAGTCAACTACCATAGATAATTGTGAGGTTGTCAAGAGAGGTGTCAGGCGGTCTGGTCACAGAGCAGTTTCCTTGAGGCCTCAGGCTTGACGGGAAAGCAAGCACCAATGCACCATCCTGATGATAACCTATATAATGTCTAATGCAGGAGTGAAAAGTTACAGGAAGTTTAAAAGTTGAAACGTCAAATGTATATTAATTGGTTTTCTTCAAGCTTCAAGTGTTGTTAATAATTAAGCAGTAAGGCTGGGAAGAGACTCCCTCATTTTTTCCCTAAATTCACTCTTTCCTCAGTACTATGGTGAGACAGTAGCTCTGTGATTAGATAGGTAAAGATTTTAATTCTCTTAAGTCTATGAAATATAATAAATCATGATATAGGTCAAGAAAATATTGGGAAGCAGGGGAGGGAGGTGGGTTTGGCTGGGGTGGGGTAGAGAGGTGGGGAGAAAATGCAGACAACTGTAATTGAACAACAATAAAACAATTTAAAAATGGAAAAAAAATATTGGGAAAATACTGTATTATATTTAGCTTTCCTCTAAGGTATGGCTTAATTAAATTTCGTCTACAGTAGTTACCTAAATTGATCTAATGTTGATTTAATATACAGATTTCAGGTCACTTGAAAACATACATAAATATATTCTTTCTTTCTGAATTAAAATTAACATGGCTTATTAAAGCCTAGCTTTACCCTTCCCTCAAAGGATTGCTTTGCTCTTTTAATCTCATATTAAATCATATTAAGACGTTTTCCTTGAGTTGCTCCATATGTGTTAGTTGTGTTTCCATAACCAGAATGTATATATGTAATAATAGCTATAGATCTTTTTCATCAGTATCGCCTTCTGTTCGAGTACTTCCTGCTTTCTAAAGTTCTCCCCATTCTCTTGGGTAAAGTATTAAATAAAGGAGATGTTCAATATGTATTCGTTGAATTGATTCATGTTGTTTACTGTCTCCCAGAGCACATTGCACAGTGTAGATCATGCAGAAGGAAGACAATAAATTCTTATTGATCAATGATAGATGTGTTCTAAACCTATGTGTGAAAATCTTATCCTCAGATGATTTGCATCAATGTTCCTATCAGATTGTGTGTCAACAGTGGTTTTTGACCAGATCTTATTTTGACTGTTAATGTTCTTTGGGTACAAAATAATTTGATTCCTGAGTTTTAAACTATATAAAAGGAAGGAAATAAGAAATAAAGGAAAATCCTCATTGGTTCTTAAAATAAGAGATTCACAGTTGTCTATTAAATCTTCTGATCTTAATCAAGGCAGGCAGGTAGAACGAACAGAGGATGTTATCTGAGATCCTAAAAACCCAATAGCCATTTGAGCATTTGCCTTTCAATATCTTTGTGAATTCAGGAAAACCACCAACCTTTTGGAGTTTTACTTGTCTCTTTTAAATAAATAGTATGATATTTATATGTGTCATACAGCATGTTTTTGAGAATTTAATAAACTATCATATATAAAAGGACTGGAAAGAATGCCTCTCAAAGAAAGGTCAGAAAGTGTCAGTTCCCAGAATTATTTTTGCTCTTCTGCATCTGAATAATATAATTGGGCAAGACAAGATGATAGCTCATTGAAATAGTATGCATGGGGCCAATCTAAACACTTCATTAATAGAAAAGGGCTGTGCTATGTTTGAAATTTCTGCGGACACACCATTTTAAATATACAAGGTCTGTCTGAAAAAAGTCCAGCCATTGTTAATATAACAAGAATGGTTGCACGACATCGATGTAATCTGGCAGCAAAAGAGAGTAGACTGGAATGTGTACGTGTGAACAATGATGACTTCACTGTGCTAGTCAGTGGAGGCAGTAGATGCCATTGAATGAGCCTGTGTACGGTGTGGCTGTCACATTCAAAATGACTGAACAAGTAGAGCGATGAATTTGCATTAAATTTTTGTGTTAAGCTTGAAAATTGCTCTTTGGAAACTATTCAGATGATTCAGAAGACCACAGCTATGGGAACCTGGTGATTGTCAGCTTCATCACGGTAACACACCCGGTCATGCATCACATATGGTGGAGAGATTTTTGGTGAAATTTCAAATGCCCCAGGTGACACAGCCCCACTGCAGCCCAGATTTGGTGCCCTGTGACTTCTCTGGATCTTCCCAAAACTAAAATCACCTTTGAAAGGAAAGAGGTTTCAGACAGTCAATGAGATTCAGGAAAATAGGAAGGGACAGATGATGGCAATTGGGAGAACTGTGTGAGGTCCCAAGGTGCCTACTTTGAAGGGAACTGAGGTGCTATTGTCCTATGCACTATGTTTCTTTTAGCTTGTATCTTCTTCAACAAATGTCTCTATTTTTCATAGTACATGGCTGGATACCTTCTGGACAGACCTCATAAGAATAAAGGCATCAGAAAATTTCCATTATGTTAACTGCTTGGTTGCTGTGTTTTGTTTTGTTGCTTTTTATTTTTTCATAACCTTCTCTTTTCATTATTTTTTATCCTTTTAAATGTGCTCTGTATGATCATTGTGTGAAAGTGTATTGTGTGTTGACTTCAAGTATTGTTTGTTGAAGTCTATACTAAGGTAATTTTAGTAAAAGTTATAATTCATCAACTCATTTAAAACTACAGTGTAGGCCCCAGCTGATGTGGCTTCGTGGATTGAGCGCTGGCCTGTGAACCAAAGGGCTGCTGGTTTGATTCCCAGTCAGGGCACATGCCTGGGTTGCAGGCCAGGTCCCCAGTATGGAGTATGCAAGACTCAACTACATATTGATGTTTCTCTCCCTCTCTTTCTCTCTCTAAAAATAAATAAATACAATCTTTAAAACAAAAACACAACCTAAACTATAAAACAAATAGAAATTTACATAATGAAAAATTGATTCAAAAGTTGATAATGTCTGAAAAGCTGACCCACAGTAGAGAAATTACTCATTTAAGCAGGAAAGGAAGAATTTCCAAACGCCACCCTCAAAGCTTCAATGGTGATATTACAGGAATGTCTACATTAAAGTGGTACTGTAATATAAAGAAAAAGATACCTACAAAATGTTGGTTATTCTACATGCTATCTCATTTTGCATTAACTGCTAATATGGTTATAATGTCAAAAGCCAAATTACACTTTATTCTGCCTATATCACCTCCTACTTGTATGTTCCCTAAATGGCATGGTTAATGCTCCCATAATACCCACCACGGTACTTCGCTAGGAGCTCCATAAATCTTTGTTGAATCGAATTACCACATTAACATGTAAATTGTCATACTGTGAAGTGTACAGCCTGTAAATCTCATTTTAGACTTACACAAATTTGCGTATTTTTTAGACAATGAGTAAATTAAAGCCAAATCAGTGTCTAATTTGTATGCCTTTCCACAAACTCATTTTAATAGTTGGAAGTGTTACCACTGATCAACAGGTTGAATACAACACCAAGATGACCTTACTGACTTGGAAATTTGTGATTTTTTAGAAAATTGCCCAGGAGCTTATTTAGTTCCCAAATAGTATTTTTTCCAGATGAACTTTCTTTGGAGTTTTTTCCTTAGTTACCAATTCACCACTTTTTGAGTCCTGTTGTTTGTTGACTGTAATGTGTTGAGTTTGACAGACACTCCCAGGTGCCCCTCCAATAAATGAAACTGGTCAGGACTTGTGAGTAAACGATGACAAGTGACCAAACAGTTTTACAATTTATCTCTTTGCCAAGATATTGTTTTATTGAATAGCTATTTTCCATTCAAAAAAAGAGAACATGGGTCCCCTGGCCAGGTAGCCCAGTTGGTTTTAGCATCATTCCAATACTCCAGGGTTGCAGGTTCTAACCCCGGTCAGGGCACACTGAAGAATCAACCAATGGATGCATAAATAACTGAAACAATAAAGCAATGTTTCTCTCTCACTCTTCCTGTCATTCCTCTCTCTATCTGAAATCAATTTAAAAAAAGAAAGAAAGAAAACTTGCTCTTGGTCTGTGAAATTGCAACTACGTGTACCCCCTCTTTTGAGAAGATAATGTAAATTTGTGAAAGGAGTTGCTCTGTTTCTTTGTCAATTTAAAGTGATATTAGACAGGCTTCTTAACTATTTCCTCTACTATTCTTTTCATTCTTTTACTTGGATTTAAAAAAATCTACAGACAGTCATATAAAGTCTCAGGGAGAAACATCGAAAATGATGTTTAACAAGTTCTAGTGCTTATTCAGCATGAAAAAAAAAAAAAGGTTTGTTTTTTTCTGATGTAGTACCTTAACTTGAAGTTTGTGACTGATAAGATAAAACAATACCTATATTTAATATTTCATAACATCTAATCCCAGTTTCCTCTATCTACCCTGGAAATTACAAGATATTGTAATTATTTAACAAGATGAGATTTAAGATATTTTTGACCAATTTTCAAAGAAACAACAAAACAATAACAGAGTGAATCCTTATAACAAATTTAACTTCTAAATGATTTAGAGAAGCAGCATTGATTGATATTTATGAACTTAAAAATTGTATGAAAGACCCACAATTCAATTTCCAATCAATCAAGATATTATATGATATATTTCTGTTGGGAATAAAGAAAGAAGAAGGCTCAACTCAGTATAAAAAGAAACAGAATAGAGAGAAGATATTGTGTTTTAAAGGCCACAAAGTTCCAAGGTGTTCATTTGATGAAGTCTTGGTCTTGTAGTCACCAAGTTTCATTCTATGTTTCTATAATCACAATACACTGAGCCATTAGCTTTAATTGCAAAGCTACACAACCACTTATTAAACTAAAAAGAAGATAGTAGTTGTGCATGATAAAGAACATGTGAACAATAGCCTGTTTTGATTTCAGAATGATTTTCACATTTCATTTTGTTTCCTGCTTTGGTGAGTCACTTAAATGCAAAAATCCTGAGGATCCTCTTTAGTAACTTCCCCACTGCGTCATGGTTAACAGAGACTCTATCTGCAGATAACCTGTTTCTGCATGTCCAGCGAGAGGGGAAGGTAACTCCATCTTTTCTTCCTTAGGGACTAGAGTTTCACCCAAAGACCTTGAACAACCTAATAGATGGTATCATTTAATTCTGAAAGGATAACTAAATTGGTAAGGTAGAGGGCACTGATACATTTACTGACCTCCATATTTGTCTGCCTGGAAACAAGCCTTCCCCTTCTCAACAACACACAACCAGCCCACTGCCACCACTGCCTCCACTGTCCCAACCTGTCCACCTCAGCTTCTACACTATATATTTAAACTCTGTGGTTCCAGGTTTAGTGCATGGGCACCTGTTTTAGCAAAGCTGGGGGTTTTAATGGTAGTTGTTCCTCTACTCATTCCATATAACAAAATTTACCACTCCTTTCTCTAATGTTTTTATAATATAATGTTTGTAGTATAATGTAATATAATATAATGTCTGTTTGGCCTATATTTTTTCTGCCTTATTATAAAATATTAACATGACTGCTACCCCTAACAGATTGTAAGCTCCTTGAATACAAGTAATAATGGTTTTACCCTTTATCTTCCCCTTTCTTTGTGTAAATGATATACACATGTAGAATATACACAAACAAAAATATCACACATGCACATGCATATAACATATAAATATATTTGATTATACATATGGTCATATGTATGATCATATGCTGTGTACATAGGAATTTTGAGAGAGAGAGAGAGAGAGAGGATGCATTTTCTTATATATTAGCCCTGAAAAGCTAATATAATCATTCCAATTGCCAGGTAATTGATCCTATTTCAGTGACAATGTTCTGCTAGATTACATTGTAAATTTTATATATTTTTAAATTAACACCGTAACACAAGCAACTGAATTCAGGCCCTCTTCCTTTCTTCCAAAAAAGAAAAATCTACCATTTGAATCAATCCAGTTGGTAGAACTTTTCAGTATTACGTAGGGTTCACCCTACAGATACTTGGGTAGTCAGAATGATATTGCTTTCATTCATTCTCCTCTCCATGCACCCCGTCTCTTTCTTTTGACAAGCATGAATTTGTTTTTTCCTTCTCCTTCCACATTTAGAATGTATCCTGAGAATTTACTGAGAGTTGCCATCCAGTAGTAACTTTCCGGCTGGGAAAACTGGAAGAGGTATGCTTCAACCCTAACAACCTTTTGAAAAATGCCATACTAAGTAATTGCACAATTTTACTTTCAGTGTATCAAAACACTGCTGCACGGCCTTCATGGGGTTAGAAATATCACATTTGAATGTGCACGCTTCCTAAAGAGAATGAAAACCTGAAGTGCCGATTTGTTTTTGCCAGCGTGCCGGCTGCGTGGCCCTGATGTTTTACTGTTAGCCTTTGGGGTCCTATTTCATTCCACGCATTCCATTCCATTTTAGGTGTACTTTATTGCACAGCTCACATCCACTTCAACACGTTCAAGAGATGACCTAGACAAGTGCATGTTTCGTTGTCACTAATGCATTCACACTATTTGCAGATCTGCATATATAGGTGTCACTAGACTGTTTTTATGAGAATAAAAGATTGAGGCAGTCTGAGAAATTTGTGACATATTTCAGTGCCTCTGAAAAAATGTTTTGCTTAGAGATACCATTTTTTATAAAAGAAAATTTAAAATATGTTATTATTTAAGAACCACCTCACACAAAGCAGAAAGCCTGCCTGTTTCATGGAGGAATTCTGTAGAACCTTCAAATACAGCATATATTCCTATGGCCACATACATTTTTACAGGATATAGAAAATTCATAATGTCTTAATTCTTTTTTATGATGCAATTGTAACATTGATACTAAAGCCTGATGGATAATTAAAGCCTGCAAATTAACCTCATTTACAAAAAATGTATGTAAAAAGTCTAAATAAAATAGTAGCAGTGCAGTTCAATATAATATGAAGATAATTATACAAAATGACCCAATAGTATTTATTACAGGAATGCAGTGTTTAATACTAGAACGTCTACTAATGTAATTCACCATATTAATCTAATAAGGGAAATAACAAATATTTCTATAAATCTTGAAAAATGCTTCAACAAAATTAAACACCCATTTCCCACAAACACACTCAATGATGATAAAAATAGTTGTATATTTTCTTTACCCAATGAGACATGAATACCTCACTACTAGTGCCATCATCTTCCTTACTGGAAAAATTCTAGAGTTATGCACAGTAAATTCAGGAATTAGGCAGATATCCCTGCTATTTCCACATCTATTTGACAGTAGATAGGAGATATTACCCATTGGATTTGAGGTAACACAAATAAAAGTGTAGAATTGAAAAACAAAATAAACTTTTTGTAAAAGATGTAATAGGGTAGCTAGAAAATCCTGAAGAATCAATGTTAAAAATAGTTGAAACACTGTAATAATTCAATAGGACAGTAAGATATAAAATTAATGTACAAAATTAATTGCTTTCTCATTTGGCTATTGCTGCATAACCACCCCCTCCCCCCAAAAGCAAGTATACTTGAAGAAGTGTACAGATATCTATTATTATTGGCTAAAATTTCTTAAAATCAGAAGTATGCTTGTTCTTCCCAAGTTAATGTACAAATGATCTAATCCCAACAAAAGTCCAAAAACTATTTAGCTAGTTCCAGGTGAATTGATGCTAAAGCTCAAAAAATATGCACACATAACTCAGAAAAATATTAAGGATGATAATGGATGTATGAATAAACAAGAAAGATGTAATAGAAAAAATCTAGAAATAAACCCAGTGGATATGATGTGTATTTTATATAGTTAAAGTGTCATTTCAGACCACTGAGAATTTTAGTTTATTTTATTATTTTATTTTTATTTTATTTATTAGGGTGACATTGGTTAATAAAATCATGTAGGTTTCAGGTGTACGAATTCCATAATACGTCATCTGTATATTGTATTATGTATTCACTGCCCCGATATAAGTCTTCTTCCCTTGCTATCTATCCCTGATGCACCCTCTTCTACCTCCCTCACCCCTCTTTCCCTTTGGTGATCACCATACTCTTTGTTTTTCTTAATCCCTTCACCATTTTCACACAGCCCTGCGTGACCCCTTTCCTCTGACATCTGTCAGTCTATTCTTTGTATCTATTTATGAGTCAGTTTCTATTTTGTTTGTTTCTTTTGTTCATTAGATTCTATCTACCAATGAAATCATATGGCATTTGTCTCTTTCTGACTGGCTTATTTCACTTAGCATAATATCCTCTAGGTCCATCCCACTTTTTACATCCATCCACAAATAACACTTTTATTTGTGTTACCTTAAATCCAATGGGTAACTTCTTTTTTTATGACTAAGTAGTATTCCACTTTGTAAATGTACCACAGCCATTTTATCTACTCATCTACTTTTAAATAAAAGACAAATTTGGATTTATGCCTTTTTATACAGAAGAGTGAATACCAAATGCTTCAGATCTTTTGCTTTGTTATTCTTTTTCAAATCCATCACATAAATACTAGAAGCAAACATTTGAATTTATCTGCAAGTTTGCTGTAGAGAAAGGTTTAACTCTGATTCAAAGTCTGAATTTAAAATATTTTATATTGGTTAAGTTTCACTGCATACTATAAAAATTTTGCATGACAAATGCTAACAAATCAAAGTCAAAGAACCCATAATCAACATGAATAAAATATTTATAAATAATATCACAGGTAAAGAGCTAAAAATCTCTAATGTAGACCAGTATTTTTTAAAGAATGAGGAAGACGAAAGCTCAGAAAATGCTAAAAATCCCTAATGTAGACCAGTATTTTTTAATGAATGAGAAAGATGAAAGCTCAGAAAATGGGCAAAAGATATAATTAATCATTTGAGAAAAAACATATAAAAATTGCTCTTAGGTGAAAAAAATAGATAACTCCATTCATAATAAGAGATATGCAAATTAAAATATACTAAAATATAATTTCTTACCTCTTATAAAAATGTGAAAGGTTGAGAACATACTCTGTTGTTATGGCTGTGAGAAAATTAATCACTTCATATATTTCTAGTAAGAATGTAAAATGACATCTATATTGGAAAGAGTTTGCCACAGTCTTACCACACTATGGATGTAGTTGTTTGACCCAGCATCCCTACTTCTGGGAATTTACCTTGAAAATATAACTCAAACATGTGAGAAAATATTGCATTAGTTTATTAATGCTGGATTTTGTATAATAACAAAATATTGAAACAACTTAAATTCACATCAAATGGAGTTCTATACAGCAAGTCCCATTCTCTTCGCAAATAAACATGGATAAATATTCATTAAGCAATAAATGGTGGTTTCCAGTGTATCTTGTTAGGTGGCAAAGCAAATCCTAAAGATTATATGTAAAAACTCTCATGCTGTACATGACATGTACACACACTTGTGTATTTATTTATGATGTATATGTACATATTCCTGTATAGTAACCTGTCTATATATGTGTGTGCATTATCTTCATGTGAAAAGAACATTTACTTATCAAAAACTTAGAAACAATGAGCCAGAAATTAATGAAGTTGGTTTTCTGCAAGAGACAGCTTGTTATGAGGTCCAGAAGTTAGAGAAGAAGATGGGAGTTCTCTTTAAGTATATTTTTTATATAATTTCAGGTTTTTCTTTTAATAATTTTTACTCATTAAAAGATAAACAATAATGGAGTAAAAAATCCCAGTAAAGTTGAACTAAATAAAAACCAAAGTCTAACTCTTCCAAATACATAGCAAAAGACAATGAAAAATTGAATATAATCTTCTGTTTACTTTGTTTACTTATAATCTTCTGTACACTTTCAATGGGATTATTATCTAAGGATAAAAACAAAAGCACCTTATTTAGCAGGTTGGTGTTGAGCCTGAAGTAGTTATTCCAAAGTATTTTGCATATAGAGTAGATTTGATAAATATTAGTGTTATACTGGGGAAACGGTTATAGAAATATGAAATAGTGTAAAGTAGAGAAGAAATCCCAGAATTACTATGAACTCATGATCTAAAGTATCTTTTTATTCTTCATACATTCACTTTTCCTTAATCTGGCCTATGTAAACATCTTAAAAATCAATGATCCTTAGTAAGAATTAGAAAAATTATTGCCAAAATTTTGGTTTCTAAATAGTGTCTCCTACTAGAAGGAACCATTAGTCTTCAGAGAAATGTTTCATTCCATGGATGAGGGAGGCTACAGCTTTTTGACCCACAAAATAAAGGAGTTGAAATTAATGTGCACATTTCAAAACAACACAAGCAAAACTTAGACTGTCTTAACTGGACAAATTATAGACAATTTATATATCAAAACAAATAATGGAAACACATAATTTAAAAACAATCCATGTGTATACATGGATCCTAACATTTTGTAAATGTATGTGAAAGGAAATCTCCTATTAACAGAAGAATGATGGCAGCTACTTTATAGACAAAATGAAAGAAATAGAGAGTGAATGTTACATCTATAATTGTACTAATTAATTCAGGCAAGAATACTTAATGGATGCCCAAACCACGGGACACAAGGCTGCTGGGCTACAGGCTATTGACAGAATCTCAAGGTATTTCTCCTACATGCATACTTTTATTTTTTAACTACAAAGAGAAGAAAGTATCTTTAAAATAGAGAAAATCTGCTGTCCAGGACCATGTCACTAATACTAAATTCAACCTTATGCCCTATTTAAGGAGAGTTAGATGAGCCCACTTCCTTGACTTGAAAAGCAGTAGTCAGTTTCACCCAGCAATCATCAAAAGCAAAAATACCATCCTCAGATTCCTTTTCTTTGCTTTTATTTGGGGTAGGGTTATAGGATTGGAAAAAAGTGGCTTCTTTTTCTACAGTGCCAAGAAAACAGTGATCTGAATGAATGGCAATGGATTGAAATGGTGCCCTTGGGAAGTATTTTATTCCTATGAGCGTGATTTCTTTGGGCAGAGAGCCTAATGGTTCTCCGTCAGCCAAGGGGACCAGAAAACTCAATGGGATTTGGTGCAGGAAGAAAGATCTGTCGTGCTGGTGTCATTGACCAACCACATCCACAGAGCACATCATTAATCCATTGTGACCAAGTTGGGGGATTCTGGTGAAGTGTTCTGAATATCTCCCTCCTCATCCTTCCCCCAAATTGAGGATTCTTATTCTGTTGAGCTATTTTACTAGTTTTAACATCTTCCTCATGTTATGTTTAAAAAATTAATTTAAAACATATTAAAAAAATAAAATACAAAGGGAAAACATGGAAAACATACTTAAGCCAAATAATCAAAACATCACCAGTAATGTGAGAAGTAGACATTTTGTTCTTCAATCTTGTAGTTTCTCCTGATCCTAAATTTGTTTCCATCTTTTTCCTATGGTAATATTTATTCCTAAGAATAAGACCTTACTAATGAATCACTGGAGCTTGTCTTAAAAAAAAAAAGAAAGAAAGAAAGAAAGAAAGAAACTGCTATGTATGCAATTACCATGCAGTCTTCTTGTGCTTCTGTTACATATAGCTCTCCTACATAGGAAGATGCTTCATTAAGACCCAGTTTTATAAAGAACACAAGTCTATGTTAGGAAGAGCCTAATTTGGTCTATAATAATCAGAAGGGATCTGAATTAGAATCATCCTAGCTCTTTTACCAAATAGACCCAGAATTTCATGGCTCACCAAGACAAGCTTAACTCTCAAGAAATAGTACATCATAAATATTCATGCTGAGAACTTCCAGGGATGTGGTTTCTTGAGCTTTTAGCTGGTTTCAGAAAGAGAGGCACAGAGGGTCATTGCATGAGGGTTTCCATGGGTCAGGCATTGTTCCAATTTGCATTCCATTGAAAGAAAACGTAGTCCTTTGGCCGTTCCTAGTGTGAGGGAGGGTGACAAATGTAATGTCACAGTGCAGTGAAAGAAAAAAGGAACTGACTTGGGGATACCTCTGGCAGCCTCTGAAATAGGTTCCATCACTCCAGTCCAGATCTGTAAATGACAGTAGTGGGGATACATCCTGTTCAAAATAAGAGATAAAGATGTTCTGGCTTTTGAAATGGCTGCATCCATATTCTGTAATGAAAATTCTATATGCTTGATTCTATGTGAGTGAATATAAGAAACCAGGAAGAATACAGAGTGTGTTGTGTTATCCATTTTCAGGAACTCCTTAAAACAATTGAATTTCAATCTTAAAACATGTATTTAGGGAAACAAGCTACTCTGTGATCTCTTCTGTGCAGGCAACGCAGCCCTTGTGTAGCAGCGACAGGTCTGCACTTATAACGGCCACTGTTTGTTGGAGGACCCCAGCTGTTGACGTTTTAAAAACCATGCATGTGGGACAAGTAATTGATTAAATATTTTAAAATATTAAGTAAAGCGTGTGGAATGATTAACACTGATAGAATTTATACCATAAATGTTAACTTTGAACCACTGATAAACATTATCTCACCAATCTTTCAATCTACCACCAAGGTCTGCCTAAGGGAATTCCAAGTTTCCTATGAATTATAAACTAGACCTCAAAATGCATCAATAGTTTCTACTTTTTTTCCCTTCTTTTGTAAAGCATGAACCCAGAGCCATTTGATGTGAAACTCAAAAGTAGATTCCTTTGTATATATAACATTTTACCCATTTTGTAGATATCACATACAGGTAATCTTCAGCAACAAATCTCACCCACTCTCCTTTATTAAATATTTGAAGTCAACTTACATTTCACAGAAACAACAACTCTTTTGTGGTAGAAATATTCCATAAGCTTATGCAATATTTAGTTAAATTCTTTAATTATAATAAAGGCGAAACTGCATTAAAAGGTTTTGGAATCAAGCCGAATGTATTTTTGCTCAGCATGCAATTCAGCTGTGGGAGCAGAAGGACAAAGTCTGCCATAGACTTGCCCGTCAGCCGGAAGAGTGGGCAACAAGTTGCCGATATCACTCAGTACATTTTTACAGGGAAATCAGGGAGTTTTGATTATTCTGGCCAGTCGGTCAGACCCAGGTCAGTTAAGAGAAGAGAGGTTGTGATTCATGGACTTTGGCTCTTTCCCAGCAGTAATAGCTCCATACCGCTACCTTTCCATCTCTAGCAGTGTTTCCTCGGAAAGATAAGCTTTATTATGGAATCTCTGAACATGGAATAAGGTTTTTAGTCATTTTGGATAGGAAAAGTCATTTCTTGTAGAAGTCTAGAAGTAAATTCTTGATTCCCACAATTTTTTGGCACTTATTGTGAGTTTTAAACTTTCTCCCTGAAATGGCAGATTGAAATATTTATTGTTTAAGCAATGAATTCCTACTATGAATTGGATGGCATTAGAGCTTATGATGAATTAATTAATGAACAGAACCATTATTATGTGCTTGTTTCAACTCATTCATGGTTCAGTGAATTCTTTTTTTGTTTTTCTCTGGATTTCCAAACTCAAAAAAAAAAAAAAGAAAAATTTCCCTTGCCTGCCAAAGTTGGTGCTTGATCCTTCTGTTTTTAAAGTTATTTAGAAATAAAAATATGTATGACATCCAGCTGCGCTTTATATTTTTCATCTGAACTCACCTCTTTTCTCAGGGTACTGAGCATTATTCCCAATTATCTAAGAACATTTCAGTATTCCTTCTGAAGAACCTTGGTAGAGGGGAGCACAACTTTCAATGCATTTAATGATCTGGATACCGGATAGTCCCCTCAAATTCTCCTTTTGTCATTAATACATGTATTTCAGACTCCTAGAAAATTTTTATGTTAAAAATGTCCTCAACTTTCTGAGCCCACAATTATGGTTTCCCTTCCTCCATCATTCTCTGAATACTTTAAATGCTTGCTTTTCCTTTATTAAATTCCTAAACTTTCTCATTGGAATTAAACGTACCTGCCCCACTTCTGTGATCTCAATGAAGTCAGTGGCATACATTGCACACACCTCCCGCTGCCACCTGCACAAAGCCTTATGAACCGTAAAGAGCACCTGTGTGTATAAAGCATCTCTCAGCACGCTGTTGATAATTCCTCTGATATTTTAAAGTAATATATTCTTTTGCTGTATATTGTTATTTTACTACATATACATAATCATTATATATGTATGCATATATAAATATATACACAAGTATAAATTTGCCCTATATACATATGGAAGAAGGAAAATGCCAAAATTTAGAATTCCCAGATAGCAGTTCTCTTAAGTTCCCATGTGTTTTAAAATACAATTTAAAAAATATGAATATTTTCTGTTTGTACAGACCTCATTTTCTATTATTTGTTATATTCTCCAGTTACCTGAAATTCATAAAAGGACTTAGGAATGTTAATTGTATAGTCCATTGGACTTGAGTACGCCCATAATAATCACAACTATGGTTTATCAGTGAGATGTGATTATTCTCCCTCATAAAGAGCTCAAGTAATTCTTAAAATGATTTATTTCAAGGTGATGCTAAGAGTGTTCTGTTTTTGCTTAGAATGGCTATTTATAGTTGGTTCAATTGATTCCTAGAGTGTGAGGGGCAAAGGATCCCTTTATCCTGTTATCCTGTGGAGCTAAGGGTATGGTCGGTGCTGAGCTACAGCAAACTTTAAAGCTGATGAAACTTCTAAGCAAAACCCTATATTATGATTAGTGATGGACCCAATCCTGTGAAGTGACTAGAGGTGAAGAAATCACAAAAGGTTTCAAGCTTGGAGTTGGATGAAAGAATGCAGGGGATGAACTGTGTATTTAAGGTTTATCTAACCCCCCTTGGTGGCTGGAATTGGGTCTGAAATCTTGTTAGGACACACCTTCTTGGGAGATTTTGTGCCTTTTCTTATTTCACTCGGGTCAGATGAGACGAGAGAGCAGCTTGCTGGTTCAAAAGCACCAAGGGAAAAATGACTGAAATTGCAGATACAGCCTCCGGGATTGGAGTGCTGTGTTCAGATGTCAGGACCACTCCAAAGCCTATGGGATGATTTGGGCCTAATTAATAGCAGATAGCAATATTTAAAAGTCATCTTGTAAGCTATAAGGTCAGTTAAATGTAATTATAACAGTGAAGACTACAGAGCGTAGCCAATGGACAGATGAATATCACTTTTGCAGAGCAAAAGAAAAAGAATAAAAGATGAGAAACATTGTTTGTAGTGGCTTGGGTTCAGGAAAAAAAATAACACAAAGCCGTGCATCTTGTATATATTTTATTTTAAATGTGTTTAAAAATAGAAGAAGCATTGACTTTGTTAAGCTCAGATCTCCCTGGCTCTCAGAACCCCTGGGGTAACTGCGGGTGCTTTGTCCAAGTTTATCTAGGAGGGTATTCCTATATGGGTAAGAACGTTTAATACCCACTGTTGTCGTGATGTCTCTGTGATTATCATTGCATGTTATTGTTTTGTTTGGTTGTATTTTATTCATTTATCTCATGTAGGTTTCGAGTATACATTTCTCTGATTCATGATCTGTGTGTTGCATTGTGTCCCTACCACCCAATATTATATTTTAAATATTCTTCCTAATACTTAGGGGGGATTTTTTTTTAATCCATTATGTTACAGTAAAATATATAGGTTAGAGAAGACTTCATAACTCAAGTTTGGTCAGAAATGGTGACCAGCATACCCAATTCTAAGGTATAATTAACCCTAAGGTTACATTTTATTGTTTAATTATCTCACATTATCAATTCAACATTTATCCCTTGAAAATTTTATTTCCTTTCCACCAAAAAGTGCCTCAAGGAATGCAGAGGCGGTCAAGACACAAATCCTGCACTAAGAATATTTAAAAAACAGTTATCTAGTCTATCAACAAATATTCATTAAATTTCTACATTACAAAAGGGACTAATTGACCTAGAGAGATGATCGTGAGCAAGATGGACAAGATACTTACTCTTATGAAGATTACTTTCTAATAGATGGCTCACTCGCATACAAACATTAATAACGATTTTGCAAGGCAGAGTGTAATACGTGCCAGTGTTGTAAAGGTCAAAAAAAGGTCTCATCTCAGTGGAAGTACATGGAACTATTTCAAAAAGTACTGGAGCTTGAAGTATGGGTGTTGTGAGGATGGGTTCAGAAAACAGACAAAATTTCAAGTAACCATTGACAGAACTTGTAAAAGAAGGTAGCATGTTCTGTTTTGTCTGGGTGGGGGGCTTGAACATCAGTAGGGCAAAGAGTTTAAGGAGTTTGCACGTAGCTTCATTGTTGAGAAACACTAAAATTCTGGGATGCAGAAAGTGCCTGGACCAGAGCCAGGCATTAGGAAGTTTCTAACGAAATCCCGTAGTTAAATTGTTTGCTAATATTTTATAAATGTATTTTCTTTTCTCCATTCAGAAAAGTGTAAATAATACATTTCAGTATTATCTCTGTGAAATGATTATGCTGCAGTTGGAATAGGTTTATCCATTGTGTACCCTGCCCACACTCTGATGAGACTCCTGAAAGAGCTGTATCATAGGTCCCTCAGAAGCTGGGGAAACTATGTCATTCTTAGCTATTTTTTTAAATTGATGTATCTCTAATAATGAGGTACTGATTTTGAAGATATTTATAATATTCTTTAATCAATTCATTAGTTACCAAAGTTTTGGAAATATTTATTCAGATGTTTTCCATCTTTGCATTAAAAGACTATAAGTTGAGTCTGAAGTGAAATTATGGATTTTGAGTAGAAAGTATAATGATGTTAACGCTAGAGAAATTGGTAAGGAAAACTTTGACTTGACAAGCATCTGTGAATTTGTTAATGAATTAAACCAACCATAACTTGCAAATGATTTCATGTCTATTAATGGGTCAGAAAATGTGCAGATTTGTGATCTTGGGGTTATCCAAAACCCACATATATATTCTCAGGAAATTCACTGAGCATGTTTGATATTATTATCAAGGAACAGGGAAGTGTGTATTTCGATGCTTAGATATGCAAGCTATTAAGCAAAAGATGCATATGCCCTTGTGTATGTGTGTATTACAATGTGTAACTAAGATACTGTGTCCTTTCAGAATCAAATCAATACCTTTGCATTGGAAATCATATAGATTACAGTCTTTTAGCATTATAACATTGTTCCTTGGTTCTAAATTGGTAAACTTATAATGGACTCAGCTGAAAGACTGTGTAAAACCAGGAGTCTTATTCATCCCTAATTTTGCACCTGAGAATAACTAATCTAGTCAACTTCCAATAAATATCTCTTTAAATAATAAAAAAGAAATACCTCCAGGATTCTACTGAACTTTTCTCTTAAATTTACTCCCACTTTTTCTCTTATTGTTGTGGCAGCTTGAGAAGAAAGCTTGCTGTAGATTTGAATTAATTGAGATTCAAATCTTGGTCCCTCTCCTCCTTATAACTTTTTGACCTTGGCAATATTTTCAAAATTCTCTCCTGTTATCACTACTTTTTAGTAAAAATTTATTTGAGCCAGAAGAGGATACAACTGGAAGCAGATTCTCAACCGACTGAGATAAATGCTTTTTTCCGTTCTTATTTTAAAAATTGAGAGTGAGTGGCCTAACTTTCAGGGTAGTTTTGAGGATTAAGCATGTTCTAATAAGAAGAGCCTCGCTTGTAATCTCTGATATTTCAGAGCTTTGCAGATGCTAGACTTTACATTTTTTGTTTCCACTGCCTGCAAGCTGCCCCACTCCACTATTGGGTGGTCTCCGTACCAGTGGAAACACCACTCTGGAATTTTGATCCAAGTTACTGGGACAAATTAATTGCTCCAAGAGTGTATGCAGCAGTGTGTGTGCTTTCTTGTTATTTTTATTATGACACGTTTCTATACTTTATATTAAACTTTTGATTATGTCTTTCTTAAAATCTAAGTTCTTAGAAGAACTGTGATTTTGACTATTGATGGTACAAGATTGTTTGGTGTGTGCTATTTAGAATAAGAGTCTAAATATTTAAACTTCCTCCTGTTTATAAATTGAGGACACAAAGTGTGTACTATGGTCTGTTAGGCTTTTTAATGTACATACACTGATTATAAGCTAGATAGTATGTAAACACTATATTCATTTCTCACTTAATCTATGCATAGCTTCTATGAAGTAGGTATTATTATTATGCTCCTATTATAGGCCAACAAATGTGAGCTTGAGGAGTGTGTCGAGGGTTAAACAGACATAAAGTGATGGTGTTACATCGCAAGCAGATTCTCTGACCAAGTGTTGCTTTGCGAGTATTATTATAGGAATTCCTGAATGCAAGACACTCAGAAAGACAATGAATAGATTTTTAATCTGTATTAACTTAAACTAAAAATAGTCATTGTGCATTATGTAGCAGCTTTTTAAAAAAAAAAATATGATTCAAAACATTGTACTCTATTTTTCTTAAATTATATAGGGCTCTGGATTTTTTAAATTTCTGTTATTTTCATAAGGATGCCTCTGTTAATAATATTAAGCATACATATTAACAGAAAACAAAAGAAACAGAAAACCTACCATCACATAAACTCACCAAAGGAAGCAATTTTCATATTTTGGTCTGCAGATAAAGAGTGGCACACAGATGTCCATACAAATAGATTTGTCAGTCTTAAAAATAGAAGTATACCGTAATACTACTTTGCAACCTTTTATTCACTTTAGACAATGTATCATGAGCATCTTTCCTTGACAAGAAATTTTCTTTCACCAAACCACACTTTGTTTTTAAAGATGGTGTAGTGTATACATGTGTGTTCCAGGATACATCTTACCCTTTTCTTGAGCATTTGGATTTAATGCTGCAACGAACATGCTTTTAAAGAAACCTCTGTGCGCGTTTTAAGTCATTTCATTAGCCTAAGCTTCTACAAGCAGAATAGTTGGGCTACATTGTATACTGAGTTGTACAGCTTTTGGTAGGTATTGCCAAATTGTCCTTCAAGAAGTCAGAACTCTTTTGTAACAGAATGTTTGGTAGTTTTATTAATAATGCTTCATTGCCTTAAATAAAGATATTTAATGTGTCAATTTAGTACAAAATTCCTGACAGAGTATAAAGTAAAGGCAGATACGCATTTGGAGGCGAAAGCTGCGCTTGCCCTGCAGGACCATTGCTGGTTCACAAACCTGTGCCTCAAAAGCCGTGCGTGCACAGGCAAGAGTCTCTGAATATCTGGAGGAGGTATTTCATCATAAGTGTTTGCCACAGCATGCCTTAAAAGTTTGAGATTCGGTTTATCAGGGAAATTTCCATATTTTAATGAGAAAATTAGCATATGTTTTTATCACCATGAAAGTGTTCTTTTCAATTATTCCTATGAAAATATACGTGTTGTGTATATGCGCTTTGGTTTCCTTGATGGAACAGCATTCTCAAATACGTGAGAATTGTTTTTCTGCAAAGAACTGCTTTTGAGTTGGATAGAATGGATTAAACACTCTCCTTTTTTATCTTGCATTAAATGCAAGTATGGAGTACTTTCACATTTGGACTTTCCAATGCAATAGACTCAGTATTATTTTGATGTGAAATTTAGATACGTTAAAAATATACTTTTCATTTATGGAAACAAATAAACCAGCATTCAGAAAACAAAACAAAAATGAAAAAAGAACATATAATTCAGCATCAAGTATAAATTTTATTGTAGATTATTATGGATAACCTTCATGCATGTATGTGTCTATGCACAAGAAAACACCCCTTAAATTATGGTCATACCTATTTTCAGAGTACACGAGTACATATATTTGTAGTGTTTCAGAACCGTGGAATTTTCACAAGTTATCTGTCTTTTCAATTAATCAACTAACAGAATCTAAAAATTAAATGCATTCATGTGTGTTTGAAATCCAGTGGAGACTCAGTGATATGGGGTCTGAGTACTAATAGCAAGGTCTAAATTCTTTCTAAAAATAGATATGTCCTTTAAAGATGACACCCAAATTTTATGTTTGATGTTTAACATGTTACAATGAAGAAGAAACATGGAAAGCAAGTATAAGAAATAATTTTTATGATATTGATAGTAAAATTGTTATGCAATACCTTAATAAAGAACCACAAAGGAGGTGGAATACAAAGAAAGCTATATAAATAGGTACAGTATCATTAATTTTTGCAGAGAATTGGCAAAGATGACATTATTAATTCAGACTTCGCAAGTGACCTGATAATGCTTTGCAGGTAGAAAGCAGATGTTATGTTACATCATATGACACTTTATAATGTTGGCAATGTATTGTGCTCTTGCCTAGGTCATGCTGAGGCTCAAAATGACTTCCAATATCTTAGTGCTTTTAACAAAACTATGTTTTTTATCTCCCTGTTGCAAATTCAAAGTGGGTCATTATGCTCCCAGCTCCATACCTCACTCAAATACTCAGTATTTTTTGTTAACTGGAAGTTCAGTCCAAAGACTTGGTTATATTTAGGTTTAACAGCTTAGCAAGAATGTTTTATAAATGGTGCTTTATAATTCATATTACAGCATAGCAGGAAGCACAACTGCTCACCCTACTTTAGGTGATGCCAAATTTCACCATTGGATCAACAGAGCTAGTCTAATCTTTCCACTTTTCTAAATGGTTATGGAATCAACTGGTAATTATCATATAAATCAACTATCTCATTACGGTTTGCGAAGTTGTGTTTTTTCTAATTTTATATATTTAATGATTTGAAGACTTTTTTAAAGAAGAAATTCTCATGAAATATAGAATATTTTTCAGCTTTATTGAGTTGTGACATAAAACATTTTGTAAGTTTAAGGTTTACAATGTTGGTCACTTGATACACATGTATACACACATGTATATATATATACACACACGTGTGTGTGTGTTTGTAATGGACAAAGAAAATGTATCTATGAGTGTGTATACACATACTGAGAGAAATATTCAGCCATGAGAGAGAAGGAAACTGTGCCATGTGTGGCAACATGGATGGACCTTGAGGGCGTTATGCTACGTGAAATAAGTCAGACAGAGAAAGACAGATTCTGTGTGACCTCACTTACATGAGAAATCTGAAGAAAACGAACTCATAAAAACAAGAGTAGAATGATATTGCCAGGGGCTGGGAAGTGGAAGAAATGAGGGGGATGTTGCCTGAGGAATACATACTTCTGGCTCCAAGATCACCGTGCGCTGAGGATCTAATGTAGGGCACGGTGACTATGGTCAACAATACAATACTATACATTTGAGAGTCCCTAAGAGAGTAGACTTTAAATGTCACCACACACTCACACAGAGGTAATTATGTGAGGTGATGGAAGCGTTCCTAACTAGGGCTCTTTAAGTACCAAGAAAGTGGTTCTTACAGAGCCAAGGAAGACTAATTCCTTAATTCTTTCCCTGTTATTGCCAGTTTTCAGAATAAGAACTTGGTGCCCTAGTTACATATAATGGTAATATTTTTTCATGTTTGTGTATTTGTACTTTGGAGAAAAGGGTCAAAAGAGAGAGAAAAAAATAATAATGTGCATGAATGAACAAGGCTATTTATGTACATTTTGGGTTACTTGTTATCATTTCTTTACTTAGGATAGAGCTCATGGCATTCTCATTTTTTTATTCCTTTCTATCTTTCAGAAATTTTCTACACATATTTAAATACATATTTTTATTGACATAAAATAGAAAATGTTGAATACCTTTAGTAATTCATTAGAATCAAGACACTACTTTTTTCTGTTTGATTTTTTTTAAGTTTGATTATTGTTCAAGTACAGTTCTCTGCCTTTTCCACCCACCACCGCCTAACCCCCAGCCCTCCCCACCTCCCTCCCATTTCTAGCCCCCCTACCCCCCTGTTATTGTCCATATGTCCTTTATAATTGTTCCTACAAACCCTTCACCCTTCTCCCCTGAAATTCCCTCTCTCCCCTCTGGTCACTGTCAGCCTGTTCTTAATTTCAGTATCTTTGGTTATATTTTGCTTGTTTGTTTGTTTTGTTGATTAGGTTCCTATTAAAGGTGAGATCATTTGGTATTTGTCTTTCCCCACCTGGCTTATTTTGCTTAACATAATGCTTTCCAGTTCCATCCATGCTCTCACAAAGGGTAGGAGCTCCTTCTTTCTTTCAGGACACTATTTTTTAAATTAGCAGTTGAGGCTAAGCTTGACTAACAACTAGAAATGCATGTTGTTGTAGAACAATGCTTAATCTACTCAATACTATCAAATCAAGTTTACATTAAAATGCATAATTAGTTCATAATCTGCTTTCTATGAACCCATAGAACAGTCGTACAGAAGATGTAGAAGCTGATGTATTTCAAGATTGTGCTTTCAGGAGATTCTATGTGGACACTATAGGTGTCAATTCAATATGTTTAAAAATTAATGTATAATATGAGACTTGTAAAATTAAACTGGTTTCCACATTTGATTCATTCCATCTCCTTTATGTAAATTAACACTCATCTTTACAAAGTTATAAGAATCAGAAGTAACAGTCCTAAGCACCTGTCACAGAGCAAAGAGCTTTTAAATCAATTCAAACACTTTTTAAAATAAATACCATACTTATCAGCCTAACATAAATATGTAGGGGGTTCTTGGTAAATTGTTTTTCTATTTCCAAATATTTGCTTTTCAGTTTCTATATACCATCATTGTTTATAGCCTCTTACCTTCACTGTGTAGCCACTAAAAGGAAAATAAAAGCGAATGCCATGCAGTAAAGTGGGCCTTTGCAGCATTTACCTTTCCTAGGTCTATTTAAACATTTCTCTAGAGGTGAGATGTGGACATTCAGATGAAATCTGGCCACTTAATTATTTACCGACTCAAGTGTTCCAGTCAATCACTCTTCCAATTTACAGCTGAGTCAGATGCAAGTGGTCTGGCTGAGGAAGGGCAGCAAATAGATGGATTTAGTTGCTGGCATCACCTGGGCTGTCATCGCAGATGGGAATCGTGGGAAGTAGGCAGTGTTAAGATTCTTTATGTTAATCAAAAAGCAGGGTCTGTCCAAAACAAGACTGTGCCTTTGCTCCTTAATTTTTTAAATGAAACTCTCATGTTCTCTGTTCGTCTGGAACAAAAAAAAGAAAATTAAACATAATAATTGTTATATAAAAATAATAGATGTGAGGTTCATGAGCCAGAGCTACCTCTGTTACTGGACAGAAATAGGCCTGGAGCGGGTCTCCCTCAGGCCAGTCTGTAGTGTGTGGGTTCTTGACTTTGTGTGGAAAAGATTTTGCAACCCAAGTACAGGTGATTTGGAAAGTGTTTTTATTGAGGCTGGGGACAGTGAAACAAAGGAAGAAGCACTTGGGGTAGAAGAAGTACCAGGAGAGAACCTAGGCGGTGCTCTGCTTTGGTTCCCTAGAAACGTTATAGGAAAGAAGTGAGCCAAGGCGGGGCTGCTGTTAGCTCGCTTGGAAGTAAGGGTCACAGAGACAGAAGTGAGCCAAGGTAGGGCTACTTGTAGCTCCTGGGGAAGTGAGAAAAAAGGGAGGTACTGGAGACAGGATCAGGTGTAAGTCTGGTTGAGCTGCTGCTACCCACTGTTCCCCTGGCTGCAAGTCTCCTTGAAACACTCAAGCAAGGGTGTCCAACCTGCCACCCGCAGACTTCATGCAGCCCAGGATGGCTGTGAACACAGCCCAACACAAGATCATAAATTTACTTAAAACTTCATGAGATTTTTTTTGTGATTATGTATCACAATGTATTTAATGTGTGACCCAAGACAATTCTTCTTCCAGGGTGGCCCAGAGATGCCAAAAGGTTGGAAACCCCTGCTAGAGTTTAGGGTGAAGTAAAAAGGGTCCTGCCCAGGAAGGGGCATGGGCATGCTCTAGAGCAAGCCCACACTGAGTCTTTATACTGAGGGCTTTTTATTTATTTTATTTTTTCCTGTGGGGGAGAGACTCTTAGCAGAGTGTTTCAGCAGAATATCCATCAGCTTTCTAGGAACATTTTTAATTTGATGATGTGTCAAATGGAGCACATGGAGGGGGATTAGGAATATTCTTTGGTCTGCTATACTATTTTACTTTTATCTTGGGTCTGCTGGCTTTTAATGGGGTTTTTGTTATGTGTTCCCCTGACTTCATCTCTCCTTGGGTTTAACTGGCACAATGACATTAATTGCATCTCTTTTCTTTATTTCAGAGGCCAGGGATATTTAATCTATGTATTCTTTGGTTAGGGAGCGGAGCTTGCTCTTGAGTGTCCTTGGTTAGGGGAGATAAGGTGTTGCAATGCACCAGCTGGCTGTATGTTCCTCAGACTCTTTGGCCTTGTTTAATTGTCTTGTCTCAGTTTCCCTATTCCACCTGCACAGGAAGTTTCCTAGCTTTCTGCTATCCTGTCACACCTCCACAGAATTATTCTGGGGCTAAAAGATACAGAGAACGTGACTCTCACCACTGAAATCTCTGGCAGCAGTTTGGACTCCAAATGAAGGAAAATCAATATTCACCTCATTTATTCAATGACTAAATAATTGATGTAATTTAGATAAATCATCATAAGTGCAAAATTTATTACTGATTTAATTGCTATATCTCCTGAGACAGTTTTCAAGTTTGTAGAAGGAGCAACGCACTACTCAAAATTTTTTCCATATTATGTCCACATTTTAGGGTAGCAAATTTTACATCCAGATCCCATCAGTTCTTCAGTAATGAGTATAGGAAAGGCCCATTAATGTCCTCCCAGCCAACGCCCTTTATGTTCCACCTTGTGCAGCCATAAATGTAGGGTGATTCTGAACACATTGATTCCCTTGGGAATTTCCGGTTGATGGGAAATCAATAAGAGCTTTGATAAATAAGTTCTTAACCCGACACCTAGTCTCATGTTAAGATGATGAGCTTAGTCTCATAGCAGATGATAAACCATATTTGTTAAGTGAATGTGTTGATGAATGCTGAGTACTCTTGCCATGAAGACTCAGCCTGTTGGAATTACTCACCTCTTGAGCACTACAAGTACTTAAGAAAGTACTGATAGCATTTTTGATGTCTTTCTTCTCAGTACGACACCAGATAATAACAGGACATCTTCAGAGTTTGCTGTTGTTGCTCTGTTTGACAGTGGGACTGTTTTTAATTCCATTTGGAATTTAAATGTACCTCTAAGATAACTATAGAGCTCACTCATGAGAGGATGCAAATAGATAGAGCAGCTTTTGCCACATTCCAAATAACAGCCACAGGATCCTTGGCCTCTGAGGCTAAGTGAGCATGACTTGGATAAGAGGACTAGGGCTGCTCCCTACCACACTGGCCATGGCCTTGTCATTCTGTAATGATGCCTCTATCTGCCATCCACATCTTACAATGTAGATCTTGTGTGTCTTGCTCCTTGTCAAGCCCAGATTTACTTTCCCTAAGAAAAAGGCCTTAGCAACATAAACAGTGTCGTTGTCCATGTTTTAGCTAAATATATGCTGAGCAGTAATTTTAAACTTAGTAATTACATCCACTACTCAACAGTGCATTCCTGTGTTTGGAGTGGTATCTAGTAATGAATTTATTTATGATATAAAAGTAAGCCCAAGCATAAATACTTTGATATATTTAAAAGAGATTTTTAATCACAACATTTAAAAGCAATTCAATTAATATCTATAGTTTATCCAGAAATCTAAAAATTGTGTGGTATTGTATGCATTATCTAAATACAAATTATCAGAATCAAATTTTACGTGAAAACATAATTACATAATTAAAATTGTGCCTATCACAACTCAACATGTCTACAAGTTTAGAAGTATCTGTATGGTAATAACTACTTCTAACACACTCCACTATTTTACCTATAGAAATTTTCTTTCATAATGCCAGTTTATGGTCCACATGTATATGTCAGTCTTATTATTTTATTTTGTAGACAAACTTATAACTCAAACTATTTCTTCTCCATTGACTAGTGAGAAGTCATTTGAGTTATTGATCTGGGTTTGTACTGGAGTGGTGAGGCACCCATGAATTTTGAATCTTTCTATATTAAAGGGTTTATATTAATTTTTCTTCCTTTAACTATAAAATGTATAGATATGTGATGATGGAAACCTTTTAGGAGGTCAGTCTGGTTTACATACACATTATTCTTAATACGATCCTGACTAGTCACCTCTGGGAGTGAGCCACTGAAATCAGGTTCATGTGATAAAACACTGCACTTCTTGGTCATAGTTGGTTCGCAATTAGGAAGTTCTATTTCTTTTTTGAAAATTTAGAGTTTTGTCCCAGAGAATTTTGGTAACCTCTTCTACATAGTTAAACTAAAAAGTGTTAAAACACACACACACACACACACACACACAGTAAGTGATTACTATTAGCAATGTACAAGGCAATATAGACGCAGCTGAGAGAGGATATGGGGATGAAAATGATCCCCAGAATAGACCAGGAGGACACATACCCAATTGAGACTGAGATTGAGAGCATAGCCCCCTCGTTCCAGAGGTTTTCAGTATCATTCCTCTCCCTGAGAGGCACGGCTCACAGATAAAGAAATCCCATAATATGATAAACTCCATTTTATGGAACCAAGTTTCTGAGGATTTCTATAATATGCAACCTACAGGGTATTTCCTCACAGCTGTTTAAGTCTTGCACGCCTTAGAGACTCTAGGCGAAGAAATCGGAGAAACACTGTGAGATGGTAGCCCCACTGGCACCACAGCTCTGTTCTATTTGGAGAAGGAGGAGGAAGATGAGGCGAGGAAGGATGTGGAGGTCTGTGTGGGTACCAGATCACTGCATTATACTGCGTTAAGTACTAAAATAGTGTTGTTAAATTGTACAAGTGAGGACAGAGTTTAGCACATTGGGATGCACTTCACAGGGAAGGTGGTGTCTGAAGTTTTAGATGAGTAGGACATCAGTTCACAGAGAAGAGGAGCAGGAGGTTCCAAGAAGAGAGGAAATAGAGTGGAAAAAATACAGAAATGATCAGGGAGATGAAATCATATTGGGACGTAGGCTGGAAAGCTAGAGTAAAGTCAGAATATAAAGGCCTTGAATTTTAACCTACTGTGTTCGTTCTTTTATCCTGTAGGCCATACGTAGTGTGATCACTATGTCCAAGTTCGCCAGGAACTGTTCTAATTTATACTTGCCACCTTGGCTTTATTCTCAAGAATGTCGTGATTTTGTGTTACTGAATCGAAGTGGGTTCCACTCTCTGCCGCCACCATAAGGCAAATTCAAGAGCCAGAGGCTGGTGAGAAAGGAAGGAAGTTTTTTAATTCATATTCTGCATGTTCTGGAAGAATTGTGGACTCTTATCTCAAATCCCATCTCCTCCAAAAAACCCAGAGGAAACACAGCTGTCTTCAGTAAGACCAAAACAAAAGACAGTGTCCAGATTTCTTGTTGCTATTAAAGTTCATCCTTTGGGCCGCTTAGGCAGTTGCTGAGCAGTCATTCAGGTAGCTCGGCTTATTCCCCACTGCTGTTCAGCTTTAGGCTCCCTCATGTTCCTGGGTGTGGGGCTTGCACCACCATTAGCCATGTGGCTTCTTGGGCCACAAGTTCCCATGAATGCACTGGCCAGTGCCTTCTCAAGATGGGTAAGGAAATATTTCTTTTTTTCCCCTGGGCTTGTATCACCTTGAGTGTGGGATGGACCAGGTTCTTTCTCACATTTTGGACAGGTCCACCTCCCAACCTATCCCTCTCTCCCCTAGCTACACTGACAGGCCTCTTTGGTCCAGCACCTTCACACTGCTGCCATGGTCCTATCCCCAGACTGGTACTGGAAAGGGGTAGGAAGGGCTTTCCCCTCTTATCCAAGTATCTTACTAGTCCTGTACATGCTCAGCATAAGAAATTCCTCCTGCCACCATCTTTCCCAAGGGTGGGGGAGCATGCGCTCAGTTGCCAGGCAATGCCAGCACTGCCTTGCCATAGGCCATAGCCTCAGTTGGTTCACAGTCTCCCATGGGGGGCCTCTCCTGTTTCCCCAACCTCAGCCTGCTCACAGCAGTCTAGACAGACTTTATGGGTATGAGTTGGTCACTATGTCCATTGGGAGTTATTCAAGGGTTTTGGCTAGAAAATAAAATGAATAAAGTCACATTGCAATTCTGGGGACTTTATCATTTAAAAAAAATCAGCTTTTATATCATATCAAAGTTGTATTAGATACCACAAAATATAACATGAGGAACCTTAGCTTAAACTATTACATCTAGAATACAAAAGAACTTTAGATTTTGCGATCTTTTTGTTCTAAAGGTTTTTGCCCCATAAAAAAACTCCAACTGCCATTAAAGATCTGAAATAAGTAATCCTCAAATGTGAAAGTAATTACATAGAAGGTCATGCAAAATGAGTATAAATGGTTCAGGGTGAAAATGGCCTCAATAGCATAAATCAGAGGAACAGTAAATAACAACCCCACCCCTACCTTTTCTCTTGGGAAGGAAAAACACATGCTACCTTTGGTTGGTCTTTATTGCTCTGACCCAAGGCACCAAAACCAATTTAATTTGCCCTTAAATGAATGGCAAAGAAAAAGTATTTGTGTATGAGTTGCCTATGGCCTTAGAAATGGAACGTGGGCCCCAAATTTTACTTATATAGGATTTACAATAACTGATAGGAAATGTGTTCTGTTTAACTGAATTTAGTAAGATTATAAAATCAGAGAAAAGGCAGTGCTTTTTTACATTTATAAGAACCATTTACTCATATAATAAAGGACTGAGAGAGCATGTTGTTTCTGGTCATTCCAAACCATGTGGTATAATATGTACTGGATAAGACTCTTCGTATCAAGAGGTTACAATATTATTTACAGATGAGAAGACTGTGTCTCAAAAAGATGGTATGATTTTTCCAAGTCCATGGAACTGGAACGAGTTCATGAACTCAGGCTCTCATAATGCAATAATATTGCTTATTTTCTGGCCCTGTGCAAGGACTTCACTGTATCCTACTTCTTACTGCTTTCCTTAATACTTGGTATAGAATTCAGGTATTCTTCATCTTGATTTAGAAAAAAAATGTATTTACTTTATTTGCACTTATGTCTAAGTAAACTTATTATTTCTGTCAATTATAAATGTAGACAATAAATCATAGGTGCATTGCAGTTCTGGTGAATTTTTCATTTAAAAATCAATTTTTTTTTATTACATTAGCGTATCAGATACCACCAAATATAATTTATACTCATCACTACTTTGAAATTGTTATTGTTATTAGAATTTCTACTAGATGTTATTTAATGTATTCATAAAGATACACATATATTCTTATATTAAAAAAATTTAATATATTGATAATGGTATAGCAATATTGGTTACTTCCTCTGTAATGCTATGTATTGTATTTTTTTTAACATTAATCTGAGAAGAGGCTAATAGGTGTCAACAGATTTCCAAAGGGAGCTATTGCATATAAAGTCAAACTCCTCCCATAACATCTGTTCAGTTAGTTGCTGCTGTATAACGAATCTCCCCAGAATTTAATAGCTTAAAGCAACAGCAGTTGTTTTATTATTCTCTCTCGTGGTTCTAGGGTTTACTGGGATTCAGCTAGGTGAGAATGACACAGGTCTTTCATGCTGCCATATCCAGATATTGACTGGGGCTGGACTCATCTCCAAGACGTCCCCCCTTTCGCGTCTGACAGTGGATTCTGGCACTAGGCTAGGACTTAAACTGGACGTGGCAAGGGCAAGTGGGTGTTTGGCTTTCTCAAAGTATGGGACCTGGATCCAAGAGTGAGCATCCTGAAAGATCCAGACAGAAGCTGTATTGTGTTTCAGGATTTAGTCTCGGAGGTCACATGGCATCACTTCCTCTGTAGTCACAGGCTTACTCATATACAAGAAAAGTGACATAGATCTCTAACTGTCATTAAGAGGAGTGACAATGTCAATCATAAGAGCTTGTGGGATAAAACATTTTTGGGTGGCCCTCTTTGAAAATCACAATACACCAAAATGTCTACAATTTTCCATTATTTCTTTAATCTTATACTCCTGTTATCCTCTCACATCCAAAGCAAAGCAGAACTTCTACTGCAAGCCTTTCCTAAACATTCACGCCCCCTTCTTCCCATAGGCAGTTAATTTCTTGGGGGAGGGTGTGTGTGCATGCTACTATTTATCTTCAAATTTCTTTTATTTGTGAGTTTATTCACCAAATTCTAGTACTTATTTGTACTGACTTTATTGTGAGTTCTCTGAGGACAGGGTCAGAGATTTGCCTTCTATTTCCCCCACATGACTCATACTAGTTGCACATTAATACTCAAATAATATTTGTGGAATGAACAACTGCTCTTTCAAATTCATTCTGCTGTTGCCTATTAGGACAAGAAGGCTGTCATTGAGTCAATACCGAGGCAGTGAAAGATGTGAAGCAAACAACTAGTCCTGGGGTAGCCAGAGCTCCATTTGCTGGTTCCTTTCAAAGTTGAACTGAGTTCAAAGAGACAACCCGAGCTTAACATAACCAAATGGCATCCCTGACTCTTAGATATTCTATATGAATAACCACACTCCTGCCTCAAAACCAATGTCAGAGGCACCGCACAACAATGCCGGAGACTTGAGAACATGATTTCTCCAAAGGAGAGTAAGGGGCTTGGGTTAATCAGGTGAAACTTTGAACCATGGGTTCAGGGACTAATTACGCAAGATTATTTTAAAATGCAGGCATTTAAGTTGTGCAGCTTTTGGACACAACATCAAATGACGTGTTCAAAAGGACCAAAAAGTTCATAAGAGAATGATTTCAAATCCTGGTGAAGCAGAGAGAATTAAGCTTGGAGAGAATCAAACATGTTCATACTAATTTTAAAAGGGAAAACTTTGTATAACTTTGAAACATGAAACTAGCTATTACATAAGCTTTTGTTGGATTTTATTACAATACAAAGATATGGCAGTCTGGCTCACTAAAACATAAAGCCAGGACATCCGTAGCATTTACTGTTGACTAATAAGAATCAAAAAGAGACCTGTGTCATGAAGAGATTCAGGTAGTTAAGCTATTTGTTAGGTTCTAATATATATCGTGAGAATATGAAACAAGCATCTATGGTTAGACAGAGATCAAGGTGCACCACGCAGTTGAGAAAGGCCTATTCACAAAATTGGCAGAGGCGTCAGTTTGGAACAGGGTTTGACTTACACTCACCACCAATGAATAACGGCAGATTGTTCACGAGACCAAGATGTGCTACAGGACTGGCCTAGAGAAAATGTCAGTGTGTGTAACTCCCCTTATTTAGCCCATTAAATGTGGGCTCTTCCAAGCAGTGTTCATTTTTGCTGAAAGAATGATTACAGTGTGCACTGGGCTCCATTATTTGGGAATTTTTGACCTTTGACTCAGTGCTACCAACAGACCAGAAGCATGAAGTTTAAATGCCACAGAGACCTCATTTGTAAGCTGTATTAGGTAATGGTGTGGCCCTGGCCGGGTAGTTCAGTTGGTTAGAGCATCATCCCAATACACCAACGTTACAAGTTCAATCCCTAGTCAGGGCACATACAAGAATCAACCAATGAGTGAATAAATAAGTGGAGCAACAAAAATTGAAGTTTCTTGCTCTCTTACTCTCCCACTCTTTCTAAAATCAATTTAAAAATGTATTGGTTTTATCTTCTTTAGAAATAGACCATTTAGGGGTAAAATATTTTTGAGTAAAAGATGTAATGTTGAGAATATTTGTTTTGTGTAAATATTTTTCTTGGTTCTTAGGAATTTCCGAGGAGAATTATCTATCATTTAATTGTATTGTTGTGTACTACAAAAGTAAGCTTTGTTTAAATTCTGTCATTTTATAATAAGCGTATCTTTATTATACTAGATATTAGGCTGACTATGAAAGGACTTGTAAAGGATTACGTTTTGTAGAGATATTACCCCAATGACTCCTCATTGCTATTTATTTAATAACTGGGTTCGTTCTGCGAGAACATCCTTTGTACACGGCCTGTTTGTTTTCTGAGCACACACCTGGAGAAAGACAGCAGTGATTTTCCCAGGTTGCACCGGCAGGCCGTACCCAGTGCCTTCGCCAGACAGGGCGGCTCGTGGCTGGAGGAAACAGATACCCAGGTCCCATGGCAAACCCAGTGAACCAGAATCTCTACACATCAGATCTGTACATCTTTCAAAACTCCCACGTGATTCTAACATGTTGCCTGGTCAGAGCACCCTGGAAAGCGTGCACAGGCCTCCTACTTCCGAATTTCAGTACTTCCTCCACAATTGCAGCGTTTGCAGTTGCTGCTCTTCCGTTAGGGAAGGAAAAAAAAATGATGTGAAGGACATCATTTCCCAAAACATGGGAGGTCTGATGCGACAATGAAGCTGAGGAATCACCCCCAGTCTTATTCTTCCCAGAGTAGAGAACGTGTGCTCTCATTTTTCACCGACCGTTTACACAGGGCGGTTCACAGGGAGGGGCTGAATCTGTGCCAGCGAGACAGAGAAGTATCTTTCCTCACCTAAACTGATGAATGGTGGGATGTGGAGTGTTATTTGGAAAAGGCATCAAATCCTTACATATTTGTTTAAATGAAACTGTGGCAAAATTATGTACAGAAAAAAACCCTGTGACACTTGATTCTCAGCTCTGAGATTTATTTTGTTTTAAGTGTGGGAGAAGGAGGAGAAAACCCCAGTGCAATAAATGTCTTTATCAACCTGTACAGAGCTGTCAGGAGGCTCTTGAAAAGAGCCATATTCTCGTTTTATCTCTTTTCTGTATGCTTTTACTTCCTGATCTTAAATAATGGCCAAGCGGCCTGTGCCATCGCTGGTGCTGACAGGCCCTTCTGCAGGGAATCCCAATAGCGCTCTGAACGGTACTGTGATGTACATCCTATTCTGCCCTGTGTGCCAGTGGTGCAAACTGGTTATTAAAATATGGCTTTCACAAATATCCTCTTCAACAATGGGACGTTGTTGCCTTGGATTCTTACCATAAGAAAATGAAGCATGAAATATGGTTGCTAGAAGTGCATATAATTTTAAATGAGACTTTGATGAATGCAAAAACTTTAAAAGGATTTAGCATTAAATTCTCCTTCTAACTGTACAGGAAATAAACTAGCAGAGTGGAGAAAAATAAAGTTAACTAGAAATGTGAACCAATACTATTAGCTAAATTGTCCAGTTTGTGCTGTATAGCAGACCAATAATGGATTAAGGTTCTGGAAGGTAGAAAGTCACTCATGATTTTGGATGTAAGATCCAGTATCTTTCTTTTTTTCAATTTTACTTGTTTTCAAGAAGAAAAGTTCCTTTTTTAAAAGGCTGCTATACTTGATAGACCTGGTTTCCCCAGAGTGTTCCAGATGCTCTATTCCTTGCAGTCTCTGGTTCTCTCCTGTGTGCAATGGTGGAGGTAAAAAACAAGTGTTTGTTTGCAAATTGTGGGTACAGCTATTCTGTTCTGTGACACAGAACCATCTCTAAGCTTCTAAAGCTACCACCTGAGAGACTCCATCTGGTGGTATGGCACTTCTGGATACCGAAATTCTGAACATCCCGATTTCAAACCATCATTGCATGCCAACGTGTAGATGGAGTGTAGCCATAACTGAGGCACGGCACTAGCAGCGGGCTTGCGTCAGTTCCTACAATCAGCACATACAGCAGGTTATGTTAGTTCTTAAGTGTTATTATTTGTATCATCCCTATTTTTCACATGTGGAAACTAAGGCTTATTTGTTGTAAGCACCTTGCTCAACGCCGTGCTGCTCTTACGTGGAATACAGGTGTTTCTAGTCCTGAACGTGAGGATATTACTGTTCGTATAATAAACTGTCAATTGCTTTTATTCTCAATAATATCCTGTCTGCAAATTCACACTGAAATATTTTTTTTCTCATCTGTATCATTACCACATATTGAAAGATTAACTGATAGCAAATAATAAATAGCCTGACAATGAAGTTTTGTTTTAAAATTAGGGATTTCAGTTCGGGTTTGTAATCTCGAGTGAACTGAAAACACTGAAAAAATGTGATTGGGCTTCTCAAAGTGAGACGCTTGGTGAAATCAAAGTGAGATAGCTAAGCAAAATATATGTATTTTCCTAGAACATCCAGAAAATGTGTTTTACCTTTTTTAATTGTCCACATAGAGAATAGAATTTAAACTTCATGACGTAGTACATAGGCCTCTCTTGATCCACACTGTATCCCCAAAGCTCACAGAGTATTTGGCATTTTGTATAGTTTCAATATTTATTTTGGGGTAAATAAAGTGTGTAATTTAGCAGATCTGATATAGATATAGGTCTATCGAAATACTGAAGTGATAGTCTGGAGCAAGAGCCATCTTAACAGCAGGGGGCACACAATTACTCCTAATTACCAAACGGAGTGTACAGAAAAATACCTGGAATGTAGTAGAGGCTCAAAAATAACAGGAATAGTAGTAGGAAATTCTTACTATCATTAGCAATTTCCTTTGACTTTATAAGTGAACCAATAATGAGCTTGCAAACTCTTTTTTTGTAAATATGGAATTAACTTGTTTGTGATTAACATATATTCCAGATTCTTAGGCAAGTACAGAAAATAAATGTCTGCCATGCTTTTTAAATTTTCAACCAATGGTACATATGCCAGGGACATACCACACTTCACACTGTAACACCTACTTACCACACAGGACCCTTAAAATAGTGGCCATCTCGGATTAAGGCTGTCGAATGTCAAGTTATTATAAGAAACAAAGGAGAAAGTAGATCTGGGATTATTTTAAAAGCTATAAAACACTGCAGATGAAAGGACTATGAATTATCTTTTTATGTAACTTTAACTTTCTCTATGTGCTGTGTTGTTCACATTTGAGAATGGGAGCTCCTTGCCTTGCTGTTCATTAGACAGTGCCTGGTATGTGACAGATCTTCGATAGTAACAATAGTAGATATCATTATTGTTTTTGAAAGCAGTAGTAATTTCAATGTACAGTTTGAGGATCTATCATTAATTTGTCTTACCTTTTCATTTCCTGAAAGACTCTGGGCTGTGCTTGCTTCTAGTAGTCCCACAACATGCTCAGAAGTAATACTTTTTTAAGTTCTTCCCATCTCAGTTTCCTTCGTTCTAAAATGGGAACAGCCTACATTCCACCAGGTTTGTCTTCATAACTGAATGAGATGTGTTGCAAAGGGGTCTTAAATTCTCAAGAGTCATTCAAATGTTTTTAGTGACCTTAAGTAAGCTAATGACAAATATCATGTCTATAAAACCAAAATACTTCCCTAGAGAACAACAAAAGTTCTCTTCTTCATTATGACTTACATAATTCTTTACAGGGAGAAAGGGAGAAGATGACCCAGAAAAACAGTCTCTTTAATATCATTATTAGTAATCTGATAGTTTTGATTTGATTTTTTTTGCTTTTAAAACACATGAATCATTTCTAGCCTTTTTAATTGCAACTTTGATTATATATGATGAAGCACAGACATAATCTCAAGAGATGATCCAACACTTAATATTTCATGTGCTAACTAGACATGGGAAGAAGCCTCTCTATTTGCCTGCAAGAAAGTGGGTGGTTGTGGATGCTTCCCAGAGATTGGAAAAGAGGAAGAAAGGGAAAGAAATTCCCCTCCCCTACAGTGGTGATTTGGATTCAAGTCAGCAGAGCTAAATCTTCTTAAGTTTATAAAGAAAATGCCCATCTGAGTTTCATGCTGATTCATCTTAAAATGGTGTGTTAGCAATGTATATGTAGCTGAAGTTTCTGCCATAGGAAGAAGACAAACACGACTCTCCGACTGCTTCCTCTGAAGATGAAGTTTTGATGTTCTGATGTGTTCCTCCCACTGATGTGGTCATAGTGAAATTTTAAAGATGCCTTCTTTAATAGTTGAAACATAAGCCCAGTGATTACAGTGATCAAAGCCATCTTTCTTGTTCCTTTTCCAGAATTATTTTGCTAAGGAGTAGCTTAATGGGATTTTATCCACTCCTCTCTCTCCACCCTGATGATAATCTTCATAAATATTTGAAGCCACCCCAAAGAATACAGTTTAAATGAAAACGATGTGCTTGCAATGCCTCATAAGTTTGCTTAAAACAAAATGACTCTTCCCAAGTGCTTCCTATATATAAATTCTGGAGCTTTGTCTAGATTTTTCTGGAGGTTGAAAAACAGTCAAAAAAGGATGTGTACTTCATTATGTTATGTGGGTTTCTCGCACTGGATCATGCAAAATGCTGAAGTTACCTGGGTTTCCCAAACCATTTCCCTGGTGCATTGCCATAGCAACATTACCTAATGAGTGGGGCGGATGGGGCAAGGCAAGCTGAGGTGTGCATCAGGTGCACTTGTCACAGATGCAGACCCTGCAAGACTGGCTTTCAAGTCCAAATTGCAGATTGGACATGCTCGTCACTTTGGATTAGCTTCCAGTTTAAATTCAGCTGTTGTCATTTCAGTCTTAGCATTGTATGCATTCAGTTGGAAGGCCGTGAATAAAATTTCAGTCCCGGAAAATCCTCTCTGTTAACATAATGTAAAGAAGTTACTTTGGTATGATAAAATAAACTCTACACCAAATAACATTATCATGTTAGCAATAAAACTTGCCTCTTCTTTCCCCAAATGGATTTATTTGAACCTTTGAGCAGCTCTATTACTAATCAGAAAAGTGAATATGTCCTTTAAGTCTAGAACAGTAATAGTGATACTAATAATTATAATATGTAACAGTTCTTACAAGTTTCTCATTCAACCCTCATAGTCAATCTTACCCAGAGGCAATATTATTACAAGTTTATAAGTGAGGAAATGAGACCTGTTAGGCTTTGACTAACTTGGCCAAATTTTCAGGGCTAGTGAGCAGTAGGTTAAGGACTCAAATTCCCATCTTTCTTGCTCCAAAGCCACATCTATCTCTTTTACTACATTGAAGGCGCATATGGAGCACAGGGATTACAGTGGCTATATGTTATTCAATCTTTATAATATGTCAAAAGCTGGCTTGGTTGATGAATAGGACAAGTGCGGTCTCCAGCCTCAGCTGCCTTGCAGTCTAACTGAACAAGAAGAAAACATGTGATGAAAGTGCCATTTAAATTTGGAAAGGAAAAGAATAGGACACTTCTCTGGCCTCAGAGAGCAGATGAATGAAGCATATTTTATGAGGGACCATGTGCAGTCAAGACTGAAAGTTGAATAGTGGAATTTCGCCAACTGCAGACTCGGGGGAGGGGAGTGAGGTAAGGAGGAAAGGAAATCCCAGCAAAAGGAATGGCAAAGAACCAGAGTGGAGAAAACACACAGGTTATTAAAGAAAATAAAATATAGCCTATGAGGCTACAGGAATGAGAGTGAGGAAGATGATGATATACAAAACTTTAGAGAGACACAGGGGTCATATTGTAAAGCTCTATGTAAGAGTGTCATTGTGCTAGATGCTGTTGTAAAAATAATAATCATTATTTTGACCCTTACAACAATGGTATAAGTCCAATGTTATCATGCCATTTATCAACAGAGTAGCTGGGGCTCACAAAACTGAGGTGACCAAAATCCTACTGGCTTGACTCCACAGCCCTCGATCATGAGGGTGCCCCACACTGTTGACACAGCTTTTCCTTTGCTACAGCAGTTCACAGTGACAGAGCATCAGATTATCTTCCTGCCTGGTCTTCATTGCAAATGTGGAGGATGACCCCCACCACATGTCTAGTCAATTCATTTTGTGATAAAAGGCGGATCATGCAGTCTTAAGTATGCCATACTTGAAAATGGACATGCTTTTTGTGAAACTTTGCAATGAAGGACATCAGTAACATTTCATGCTTTACCCGCTTTTATCCAACTTTGTAAATTTGACATTTTCTACTTTTCTGGCCTTTGTGAGTTGTTAAATAACTTTTCTGTATTTCTTTCCCTCTGTTAGAGGAAAAGAAAGCCAACTGTATTTTGCATTTGGGAAAAAAAAATGAAGAAAAAAGATAAAGACTACATTTCTTACTACTTTTTTTTTCTTTTAGAATTGAGTTATCTTGGGCTTTCAACCAGAAAACTTGGGCTGCTCTGTTATTGATCTGTGTGTTCTATATAAAGATCAGACCATATGCATCTGTCCAAATTGGCAGGGGTTCATTTATAGTCTTTGCCTTCATACTTTTATTTGTTGCTTACTGCTACAGTCTCACACACATAATTTAATAGACTAAATTTCCATATTTCATCCAGTAGATTTGAAAAATTACAGTTTTTCCAAATCCATATTTAACATAATATAATATCTTATGATCTGTCTAGATAGCTTTCGCTTCTCTGGTGAAATGGTTATGCCTCTAATCATGCGTTTTAAATTAACCCTATAAATTACTAAGATTCTGTGCCTAATGCAAGTGTGTGTGTGTGCATGTGTGTGTGTGTGTGAGGGCAGTTTCCTCGCACGACCAAGCAATCCTTGAACACTAGCTGGATGTCCTACAATTCAGCTGACACTATCTACTCAGCAATAGCATCAGATCGAATGGTTAAGGGCTCAGTCCTACCAGACTGCCCCCACCCCATTCCCACGTCAGACACCAAACTTGAGTCCCGGTGTCACCTGTGCTCCTGACCAACAGGCTATATAGGTCTGAGCTCAGTTCCAAGGACATCCTCTTTGGGTTCAGTTAATTAGTTAGAGGGGCTCAGAGAAATATTTTACTCACTAGATCACTGGTTGTTTTATGAAAGAATACATAATTTGGAAATATCCAGATGGGAGAGATATATAGGGCATGGTATGGGGAAAGCATGCAGAGCTTCCACGCCCTTTCTGAATGTTGCTCTGCCCAAATCTACCTGTGTTTCACTGTATAGGAGGCTCTCTGAACCCTGTTCTTAGAGTTTCTGTGGACACTTTACTACATAGGCATGATTGATTAAATCATTGGCCATTGGTGATTGAACTCAATTTCTATTTGCTCTCCCCTTCCAGGAGGTGGAGTGTTGGATTGAGTGCCCTAATCCTATAATCACTTGGCTCCCCAGTCAAGCTCCCTCCATCCTGTGGTTTTCTAGGGGTTTGCCAAAGTCATCTCATTATATCAAAAGACATCTTTATAGCTCTCTTCACCTGGGAAATTCAGAGCTGCAGTGCCAGAAAAGGGGCTGAAGACCAAATATACACTTCTTATTATATATCACAATATGACGATGACTCTTAATTCTTTTTCTGTTGGTAAGGAACAAAATTTAATCAAGAAAATTTGAAAATCTAATTAGCTTTATTAAGTGATTCGTAAATCAGGCACCATACCATCTAGCAACTAGAAGGTAGTTCCATGGGATTATAAAAAATGGAAGGTTTTTACAGGAACAAGGGTGGGCAAAGGACATATTGGAAAGAAAGAAAGAAAGAAAGAGAGAGAAGGAGGGAGGGAGAGAGGGAAAGAGGAAGGAAGGAAGGAAGGAAGGAAGGAAGGAAGGAAGGAAGGAAGGAAGGAAAAAAAAAGAAAGAAAGAATTATTTTAAGACCAGGTCATCTTTTTGTGGGGAAGTAAATGACAAGGATTTTATCTATCTTGTATATTGCCTCTTCTTTGTGGGTAGGGATGAGATGGAGAAGGCTCAAGTGACAGATTACGTCATTGGTGTTGACCAGAAAATTAGACTGGTTGATTAAGATTATATGTCTGAGGGAGGCTGAAACAGCAATTAGGACAAGTATTAAATCTAGGTTTTAGCATGGGCTTTCATACAAGTTATGCCATTTTTGGCCTATGGTTTTCTTTTTAATATAAATTACTACGTAATCTTTTGTTTACACTTTGTATAGAAAAATATTGATGTACAACCTGTCAATGTAAGAAATTCCCAAACCTGTAGAGAATTTTTATGAGTTTATTTGAGCCAATCTGATGACAATCACTGGGAAGCAAAATCTCAGTGCATTGAGAAAATGCTTCAGAAATGCTTCAGAAATGGTTTCACAGCTTATTTGATACATTAGAATCAAAGGGAAGGCATGAGCGGATTACAGTAAATCCATTGGTGATAGTTATGGAGGTGGGGGAAAGCAAAGCCAGGGGAATCTCTGAGGTTGGAGAAAGAGTATTTCTTTGACATTAGTGCGTACAGAATAGTTAACTATGAACACTTACAGCACATACAGATATCGTTTAGGGAAGAAGATACAATGAGGGGTTCTGTGGTCTCATGCTCTGATGGGAGGTTGTGCCCTTAGCGGACTAAAGAAAGTCGATTGCTCTGACATTCCAAAGGCATTTTATTGTAGATGCAAACGACAGTAAACAGATTCAGTTAACTTAAAGACTGACCTTTGTCAAGGAAGATACCTGCCAAGGGCTTGACTACTTACCATGACTGGCTTTTAGTTAAGAAGTTTTCATTTCAGACAATCCTATATGGTTACTTTAGTTCTATGAGTTAGTAAGGCCCACCATGCAGGGTATTCTCTCTGGTATCCTTCTTTAAGGTTTATTTCTTTAGATTGAAACAAAGGTGTATGTTTTCCCCAGAAATTCACCTACTGGGAATTTAGGAGTGGTTTTTAGTTTTTTGTTGCTGTTGTTTTGGGGTTTTGTTTGTTTATTTAAAAAAGTTTCTTGAACCAGATCAGATGGTAGTTTAAACAGCTACAGCTCACTTGTCCTCCAGCATAATATTGTATAATGTGTATTTTATATACAAAAATACACATATACTGAGTATAGAGAATATGAACCACTTGCTGAAAAATCAAGAACTTGGAAATAAGAATCAGTGAAATATCTTATTCCAAGGATAAAGACATCTCCTTTGCTGTGCTGAATAATGATCGGCGTCTTCCTAGAATAACGTCTAAGAATTTAGAGGCATGCCTTTGCCTACTTTGAAAGACTATCATGCTCTATTAGAAATGTGTGTCTTGGACACAAAGTAGAAGGTGAGCCTCACGTTATTCAATCTTGACTTAGCTGCATGAGGTTGGTCTGAATCAGGGGCCAGCAAGCTTTTTCTGTGAAGAACCTGGTAGTAAATATTTGAGGCGCTGTGGGCCATACATTCTCTGTTGAAACTACCCACTCCTTTCATCGTAGCGCTAAAGCAGCCAAGTGCAATGACAAACAAACATGCAATCTATGTTCCAATAAAAGTACTTACAAAATCAGGTTGCAGGCCGGATGTGGACCATAGGCCATACACAATTACCTCACCCCTGGTTTGAATAGTATATCACATGGCTTCGTTTGAGTGAAATGCATATCATGATTTCTGAGAATACGAGACTATTCTCCTGGCCCGGTGTTTATGGGTAATCTTGTATGACTGTGCATGAGTGGAAAGAAGAGAGTTTATCAACTCCTGTACTTTACAGTCTGTGGATCTTCAGGTAAGTGAACCGAAGCAGCAATTGTACATATTACGGTATAAATTAGTACCTGTCACATGCATTGTTTTCATGTTTTTTCCTCATTATAATTATTTTTTAATTAAGTTAAATAGTTTTGCATTTCTATGTGACTTTAATCTAGATTCCATTTTTGATAAGAGGAGAACATGTGATAGTTGCTGAAACACGTGGCTATATCCGTAAAAAAGATTTAGTTACAAGCACATGAGCACAACTCTAGCTAAGACAAAAAGGGAACAACATAGTATCATCATAGTATTTTTTGAAAAATTAAAAGTTACGCCTGGCCTTTACGACTAATTTTAACCAGAGATTTGTGAACAGCACGGCTCATTACCATCTTTGACCTGTGCTCGCATTAGTGCACTTGCTTTGTTTTCCCTCTTTTGAAGACTAAGTTCCTCCTCTCCTCTAACGCACTTGAGAGAAAATGGTTGCCCAAAGTCTCTGAACTTGGAGTTCAGCCTCAGAGAAAGATTACCTCCTCCTTGCTTCCACTTTGACATCTAGGAACGGACTCGTGGCGGTAAGGAAAGGGCTGTGCTGGTGCACTTCGGGGAACAACCCTGAACCAGACGGCTGTTCACGGGTGGCAGTTACACAAAGCCTTGCACCTGGATGGCCCATGGGGCTCTGAGACAGGTTCTCAGAAAAGAGATTTTGTACGAGAAGTGTTTGAGTGTCTTATTTACTGGCTTAGTGTTGCCACTGTATGTCATGATGTAGTCTTTCCTATAAGTCAGCCGGGCAACTGCTCAGCCAGCTGCCTGCTGAGCAGCCTGGCACCAAGGAATAGACAAAAGTCACGCAAGGTAACTATACTATTCACTCAGCTTTTATTGAATGCAGGTTCACTCAAAGTAGAACATCAACATATATTAATATCCTATGTACACTCTAACAGATTAAGAGAAATACAACACACACACACACACACACACATAGCAATCAATGGGGAATAACGAACCTGAGTCTCAGTCTGCAGGTCTAGGATAGAGCAGGGTGGTCAAGGGAACAACCAGCATCTTTCAGGGGAGAATTTCCAGAGCCAGGTGGGCAACAGGGCAGATGAAGTCCTTCATCCAGCAGAGCAGAGCCTTGGCAACTGACCCCAAGGGAGATCAGTGTGGCCTCTGTACCACTCTGGTGTGTGGAGCTTGGCTGTCTCAGCAGTGGTCTGGAGCCTGCCTCAGTTACACCTTGAAAGTGGTGGACTCCATGCTTCTGGGTCTCTTGATAAGTGTCTTGGCACCCTTGATGGCAAGCGGGGACTTTCCCCAGGGTGCTATCTATGGGTGGTCCCACTCTGCAGCCATGGCTGTTCTGATCACGTGGCAGATAGCTTAGGTGTGTCTCCTTGCCAGATGTGTCTAGAGTGACTTTGGTGGTTTCCTTCTTGAACCAAAGTGTCGAGGCTGACAGGCAGCCATCTTGGTTGACATCAGTGATTCCATTTTTGTTTTATGTATTTTTTGACATCAATGATTCCATTTTTGTTTTATGTACTTTATGCCATCTTGACTGGACTGATGCTATTGTACTGGCCCTGCTTTCCGCACTTAAGAGAATATCTTGTCTTTTAAATTCCTCTTTGGCATAATATATTAGTTTCTCCATATCCTTGGAAAATTTCTTGACAGTTGGGTACTTCTCAGGCAGCTGGCATCTGCATGTTTGGAAGCATCATGTGACGTTCTTGGTAAGCCGACCATGGGTGGAAATGAATTAGTTTGCACTGTTGTTGGGCCAGAGAGCCTTAGGCTGAAAGGTTACTCAAGTGAGGACAGTGGAATAGAATGCCAAGAACCTGCTTAGCACTGCTTGCCTTTTTGTGCTCTGTTTAAGCTACATAATAATTCCATTCTCTTACCGTGCACTGTGATAACCTTCAGTGCTTGTACCTCAGAATCTACTGAAAGTTGCAGAGGATGATACAAAATCATGTGTTCCCTGTTGAAGGACCCCAAAGTGCAAATGACCCTTTCACGGAACAAATTACTTGTTCCACAGCCTGATTAAAAACTGTTCCTGTGTATCTAAGCTGAACTCCTACTTAATCACTGCCCTTCAGCAATGTATAGCATGTTTGGGGAGAACATTGGCTCACAATGGAAGTGCTGAGGAGGTTTCTGTGGCTTTTCTCCCCATGTTCCTCCAGAATCAGCACCTGACCCGCAGGAGACAGGAAATGGTGGTTCTAAGTGACAGCATTAGGGCATGAACATGCAAGTGTTTTATTCTTCTTCTTTGATGTCCTTTCATTTCTAAGCGAATTTGGGTCCAGAGAGCTTTGTCTTAGAAGAGAACACAGCTAACAGATTGCTTTCAGAGTGACATAGCTGGGGGAGATGGGTGTTGTCCACCCTGTGTTTCCACCACCAGGTTGTTTGGAATTCAGTGCAATGACACGAAGGTCAATATTTAAAATAACAAGTGGTTATAAAAATCACAAAAAGATATGTGGATTTGTTTTTAAATTTCTTTAATAAGCGATTTCTATTTTCTGAAAATATCCTGAACAAATGACTCTGCCTCTTACAAATAGCAGGGTCACATGCAATTCAGCTTTCATGTATTTACGAAATCCATTTTTTAAAATTAAGAGCCTAAAACTTTTAAAATCACTTTGTTTATTCCTTGCAAAAACATTGTAGAACTACCTTTTATCTTTTTCTTATTGTAATGGTAAGAGTAACATAATAGAGAAGAGTATGAGTCAATGATTTAGAAACCGTATCTGTTTATACCCAATGGCATTCTCCTGGAACTTAGGTGAGACCTGAAATCATGGACTTGTGTAAGTGAAGAGCCTTATCTTACCTCCCCACCACCCCCAATGTCCTGTAGGAAGTACATAGCCCTTCACAAGACTGCCATGCCTTCTGGGACATGTTGTCTCACAGCTTCTCTTGTTGCTTTTATATATTTGCAGTGTGCTCTTGACCACATTCTGGGATCTTAGTCCTTCAGAGCTTCTTACTTCTTTGTTCCTGCCCCAGTTCCCAGATTCTCCTTTAACCTCCACAACAGTGCAAGTTTTTGTAGTAGAATTTAACTGAACACTGAGATTTTGCATAATAAAGAGATGAATAATACATTTCACACTGGATACAAATTTGTAGTTCATTTTAAGGACTTACCTATGATTTCATGCTGAAAATATAGAATGTTGTGCAGGAATTAGATACGTAGTAATATGCATTCTTGGGCAAGAGGAGAGAGTTGGCCCTGTTACCTTGGTCCAGAAGAATCAACATTCTTAAAATTTATTTTAAATGTGCTTCTGGAGTTAGCATAGAAATTTCTTCTGGGCTGCTAGTTCTTCTTTAGGCCCCAGCTTGGCCACCTTGGTGCCGACCTCTATCCTCCTCTGTATATCCAAGGATTGCACAATGCATTTTACTTTAAGGTGATTTCGCTTTCATTTTTCTACCTTTACTCACCTCAGGTAAGCTCTGAGAGTGTTTTTTATGTAATTGAAATGAACCATGAAAGTGTTATAATATATAAAGACCTTTCTTTCCCATAAGAGTTTTTCTACCACTTTAGAGGAACACCTTCGTTTGCATTCTACGTAAAAATGTCTAAATGTAGATATAATTCTAAGACATGCTACATTTTTAAAATTAAGGTGAAATTTGTATCACCTGAAATTAGACAGGTAAAATTGAGTAACTCAGTGGCACCTAACACATTCACAATGTTGTGCAACCATCCCCTCTACCTGGTTACAAAACATTCTGGTGACCCAAAAATAACAGCCCATACACGTTAAGCAGTCACTCCATGTTATGGGTTGGATTATGTCCCCGTAAAAAAAGACAGGTTACGGCCCTAACCTCCAGCACCTCAGAATGCAGCCGTGTTTGGATATCTGGCTGCTGCAGACAGCATCACCCAACCTCAGCCGAGGTCCTGCCCCAGCATGACTGGTGTTCTTCAAAGAAGAGGGCTGTGTGCTTTCCTGTGCAACCTATACCCAGGCCCAGCCTACTGCTCTCATTGATCCTGGAAAAATAGGACACGATTTACATAAGTGGGTTAGGATGAAATTGTACTATCTCTGCATAAACAATCAACCTGTTTTCAAGCCTACCCCTAGTGCATGAACACTTTTCCAAAATCATGTGCTTTAGAAAACTTCTGTTCAATAGATCTTTCTGTAATGATGAAACGTACGATTTTGCACTATCTGATGCAGTATCTTCTAGTCACCTGTTACTATTGAGTGGTTGAGATGTGGCTAGTTTAACTAGAACTACATTTTATATTAGATTTTATGTAATTTAAATTTAAATAGCCACATCTGGCTAATAGCTAACAAAATAAACAGTGTATCTTTAGACTTCTGCTACATCAACTAAAATGTATTTGCCCTTCTTATCTGGCCTCTTCGAGGCCCCAGAGTAGCGAACTATGTGTATTCATAAAATAAAATCCACATTTTGGTTTTATGGGTAGTAATATGTTAGGTAGTTCATCTTTCCTTCAGCGTGGTTCCAGTACCTTCATTTAGACTAAAATATGTTGTCTTAAACAAACTATACCAATATAATATTTTAAATTATATTGTAAAGCTTTGTGTCATATAGAATTTGAACAAATAACCTAAATAATGGAAAGCCTGAGTTTTAGTTCTAGTTTGGCAAACAAAACAAAACAAACATAACAAACAAACCAGCAAAAAAACCCCACTTCTCCAGCCCTTGTTTTAAAGCTTCATCTGTAATATTTAATTAGATGTCTCCAATTTGAGTATACTATTTCTTTTCTATTTTTTCTCTTCTATGGTCATCATATGAGGTACACCTTTAATCTTTATCCCAGGAAATACGCATTCCCAAAATCTATGGTCTCTCTGGGACAATAGAAACATTGAAACGCGGCTCTCGGTTTTGCTCAATGGGACAGCTGTTCTCTGCATTCCGTTCCTGTGCTGGGCAAAAGCAGACAAGTTCGTGTTGATCACATACTCTCCTGAACATTGCAGGATGAAACAATTTCATTGAAACATCTGAATCAATTATGAAAAATTGTTCGTGTTTTGTTTTGTTTACTCCCACAAGCAAAAGCAAAAAAAAACTATGTTGCTTTTGGAGTGTCAATGCCAGGAATGTTCCATCTTCTGCATTTTAATTCTGTTAGGGGAGACATGTTTAGTGAAGGCCATCAGCAGAAAGTCTTTCATAAAGAGAATAAGTATTAAATTATGCATGTAAAAACAGTCCGTGCTAATTCTGGAAGAACAAGACAAAATGCATTTTTAAAATGTTATATTTTCTGGACTAAGGAAACGAGGCTGACTCTCTGGCCCAAGAATGCATATTTCAGCAGATCTAATGCCTGCACAACATTGTAGGTTTTTAGCATCGAGTCGTAGGCCAGGCTTGGAGATGGACTAGTTAACAGAGACATTTCCACGAAAGAACATTCTCGCATGTAACTCTACATCCAGCCTGTTTCAGAAACACATAGATTTCTCCACTGCTCCCATTGTCATAGGATTTTAAGAATTCACACCTTACAGACTTTACAAAGTTCCCTTTTAGCCAACGTTTTGACACATAGGAAGGGGTGGCTCCCACATATTTTCAAATAAAGGTTCCCAAATAAAGTGGAAGTATGAGAGTCTATGTGACTGAAATATTTGCCAGAGGAAGGAAAAGTAATAAATAAATAAATAAATAAATAAATAAATAAAGTAAAAAGTTAAAATGTCTTTGTTCCTACACCTTTGCTTGCCTAAAAATAAATAAATGATATTATGGAAATATGTGTGTAACATATACTACAGCAGCATAATATCGTGAAATAAAAAATGGTAAATAATATAATGACAGTCTGAGCTTCCATGGTTACATTTGTGAAGTGGGAGTCCTAGCTATAGATTCTGTCATCAGTTTAAGTCCCTACCTATAAGTGTTTTGTTTGTTTGTTTCTTTTACTTTTTTAAAAAGATTTTTATTTATTTTTTTAGAGAGAGGGGAAGGGAGAAAGAGAGGGAGAGAACCATCAATGTGAGGTTGCCTCTCATGTGGCCTCCACTGGGGACCTGGTCCACAACCCAGGCATGTGCCCTGATCAGCAATCAAACCAGCGACCCTTTGATTCGCAGCCTGCGCTCGATCCACTGAGCTACACCACCCAGGGCTTGTTTGTTTGTTTTCAAAAAGGACTCATTCTAAGAAGTTCTCAGCCAAAGCAGGAACACGTGTGTGTGGTGGCCATCCCCAACTCATAGCCTCAGTTTCATGAATGGGTAGTTAATTGTAAAGTGCCTTTTGAAAGACACACAAGCTAGCACCATTTCCTATGGGGACGCTCCATGCCAGAACACATAAAAATAAAGGTTGGGCTAGCTCATATTTCGTGGAAATGTTAAAACTTTACTTCCTTCTCCTTGGTTGGTTCAAGCTTGAAACAACCTAAAACACACAAGCTTGAAACAACCTAAAACACACATCCCAGAAAGGCTCCAGCGAGAGTGTGAGTAATAAGTGGGTCGGGCCTCTGCAACCCACAACTTGTGGATAGTGACTTGATTAATATGATGTTATAATGCATAACAAAAATTTGATCTTCACTGTGCCCTTTTGGCTACTATTTTAAAGGCAGGGGAGGCATAAGGGATGAATAATATACCTAATAAGAAAACATTTCATTGGCTTTTTTATTATAGTGAAAACATCTCAGTGGAGAGATAAAACTCATTTACTAAATTCGCCAGAATGGAGATGTGATTGTTGGAATGTTTTAGGTACTTTATAATTCATTTTGCACTAATCTCTTTTTTTTTGAAATCTGAGTACAAGAAAGAAGACAAATACTTTCCTAATACTGTTGGAGGACAAGGAAAATGGTCGTTATTTCTAGACATTTCAGATTATGAATTTTATTCTGATAGTCATGTTGAGCAGAGAAATGAAGTATCAGCTATTAAAAGGAAATTAACTCCCAAATTGCAATTATAACATTAACTTTAGTTAGGATACCAATAAGGAAAATAATTTTCTAAATATTTGTCTCCGAATGTGTCTCTTTTAAATTCAGCCAGTTCAGCTCTTGCCTTCAAACGTGCAGGCGATCTATCGTTGTTTTTATCAAGGCTGATATGATATCTAAGGCAGCCATGTGACTGACTGCCCCGTCAACCTCAACACACAGAAAATGTATAAATTGAAATTTTAGTTGGTTAGACTAACTAGTTAATGTTTGTTTATACACAATATTTACAATGTTTCAAAAATTTTAGATTAGCTAAGTGCTGTAACAAAGCTACACTGGAAAAATGAAAAAAGCATTCTATGAAAAGAGTATGATGATCATTCCTAGCTAAGCACATCCATAAGTGGTTGTAATGAAAAAGAGAGAATGGGAAACTCTCCATTGTGAATAACATGGGTGAATACTCATTGAAGAAGCCCTCAACCAAACTCACTTGTCCAGGTGGGCCCAGTAACTAGGTGGGTGGGTAGCAGGGCGCCACTTGAGAGCATGGGAATGCAGCTCTGGTGCACACCAGGCCCTTCTCTTCTCCACCAGTGCAGCCGCAAGGCCTCTGCACAGGTTGGCTGTCTGTGGCAGTGTTGGAAGAACCTGGGATGGTGAGAAAACCCCTGCTCCTGTTGGAATCTCGTCCGCAGCCCTTCCCGGTCAGACAAGTGAGGTTAAGCATTAGTGACCGATTTTAAAATGCTAGTGTTTTAACATTTCGTATAATAAGGGCTTGGTGATGATGAACTTCTTTAACTTGACCTTATCTGAGAAGCACTTTATCTTCCCTTCCATTCTAAATGATAGCTTTGCTGGATAAAAAAAATAAAATAAGATAAAATAAAATAAAATAAAATAAAATGCTAGTGCTTGTTGGCTCCAGAATCAAAACAAACAAACAACAGTTCTACCCCTTGGCTGCCCTTTAATCCACTGCTGATGAGTGGAAAACAGCTGCTATTGCCTGGGAACATTCCTCTTTCCTTTAAGTCAACTGGTCCCAGTAAGGTAGAGTTTGAGAAGTGGGGTAGTTTGGATGTTAGAGGTGGTATATGGAGACCCTGAGTGAGGAGATTGCTCTTGAGGAATGAAGAACACAGCAAAGTGACAAGCAGGGGCAAGTTAGCACCAAATAGACAGGTACATCCTGTTGCTGCACAGAAGGACCTGAACTCGTTTTCCTCCAACTGTGGCACGGAGCGTCCTCAGATATTCTTGATCTCCTCTCCTCCAGTCAATGTTGGATTGGTGGTGCAGGCAGGCACTGAACTAGCTAGCCTGGGACAGAATGTTCAAATCGTTGAACTGCGTCTCCCACACCCTCCCCCCACTTTTCTGTTTCCCACCAAGCTGGCACCTGTCTCCTACATCTGGCTGATGCCATGCCCTTAAACTTTCTTTCATGACATCTGACTCAGCTCTGACCTCTAAAGTTAGCTTTCCTTTCCCAATGTCACAGCTCGCCCTGTTCAGTCCTTTGATCATTGATGGCGAAGAGGAAAAACTTGGCTTAGTTAAACTAATTCTACATGACTGTTTTTCCCCCCTTCATCGAGTTTTATTTATAAAACCTTAGAATTTGTAAGTGAATCCTTCTCTAAAACTTTCTAAACCTTTTATTTTTAAATCAAACTTGGATAACTCAAAATAATAGAAATTTGATTTGAATAACAAGGGAAATAGTAGCCAATCAAAATTTATTTATCATTTCAAGGAAATCAGATGCAGTGATATATCACCAGATGGTAAATGCATTAGTGTTACCTCTAATGGTATTTACTATTTTCATCGCAGTGATATCTGAAATTTTTATGTTATTTGGATTTCAACGATTTCAGTTATTGCAACTATTTATTAAGCAGATCTCTAAAATTTGGTTTTTATATTCTATTCCTCCCAATGCTGATTTACAAGAGTGCTGAAAAATCAGTGTTATAGACAAAGGAGGAAGTGCTAGAGTAGATTATACAATCAAGTGCCTGGTGCTAAAATAAAGAAATGGAAAATAGCTTTGGTAAGATGAAGTCTGGTGATTTGGGAGATGTGCTGAGTAATAAATAAAAACACAATATCACTGTGCATCTATCTTTTGATATATGTTTAAATTAGTTTTGCTCTTACAAGAGAGCTTGTTGTCTTAATGTTATCGTGCTTGTTATTGCCACTGCAATGTTACCCCTAGACTTTTATTACTGGGTGTTACACACCCTTTCTTCACTTTAAATGTTGACAGAGGTGATACAGGTACTTATATATTAGGTTTTCGGCACTTTTTGGAAAATCAATTTAGTTTCTATTCATGTTGCTTTTATATTTTTCTTATCACCTGTAGCCAATTACTTTCATTCTTATTTTATGGCTATTATAGAAAAATGTCAAAATACGTGGCAATTATACTAAACAGTAAGTTTTAACAACTTTATATCAATTTTTAGCTATTTTTGTTTAAATAGTAATTCATGTTATTTCCAAATCAATATTGAGTTGTTATATTTCAATATGTCTCTCGGTATGCTTTGAATATAGAGATGACTAGGTACATGGACTCAATGTGGAATGTGAAAAAATATAAGTTTTTATGATTGATGTTAGTTGTTGTCTTGCCTAAGCTCCTTGAAAGAACAAAATCACCATTTACTGAAATGGGTGCTATTGGTTTGGGAAAGACAAAAATGAATCACAGTGTATCTGTTTTAGGATATCATAAAATATTTCTCTATCTAGTCTGTCAACTGTCAAAACCAATAATGATTTTCGAGATATTCCAACCTTTCTGATAGTAGACTACAATTATTTTTAAGTGGACTGGAGAATAGATGCCATCAACCTAATTTCTTTCTTGTCCACGGTGAGCACATCCCCACACTTCCTTCCTTCTACTTGGTGAGGCAGTTCCCTTGGAGTAAGTCACTGCTTTAGCCCTTAACAGTTCTGGAAATAAGTTAACAACAAGGACCCTTTCCACCTCCAGAAAACTAATAGCCATAAAAGAATCAAGAATTATGAATACCCTTCTTGGGGAATTCAATTGCTTTTTGCCTCTTAGCCAGTTCACTTCATCTTAAATGATGACATGTCTTAACTCTAGGCTGAGAGAGGTTTGAAATAGGGAATGAATGAGTATACCCAATTATATGTTACATCTGGAAGTTAAACACACAATAGAGAAAATTTGGTAAAAAATGTAAAAAAAAAGGGCAAAATTTAGAGGCAATGATGAATTTGTTTATTTGACTGGGAAAATATAAAAATGCCAAACAATCTTATTACATAGAAATGTAGCAATGTTGGTGGTCTCACCTGCCTGTTTGCCCTTTTCTACCAATATATTTTCGGGCATATTTAAGTCAACTCTTACAACACATTCTCATTCATATATTCTCCTTTAAAATGTTGCAGAAAGATTTTTTTTCTCATCATCAGCTAGGAATCAATAGTTGATTGGGTTAAGGGAGTGGCACTTATTCTTTTGTAATAAGTGCAAATTCAGGTTAATAAACATATGTAACCTCTGGGAGTTTTCACTGACATTCCATTAGACTATACTTCCAATGTCAAACAATTGAAATAAGAAATTCCAAAAACAAACCAAAAAACACTAGAACCTTTTAAGGGTTAATGCTACCCACATGTTTCTAATTGGGTTTATCTTATATAAACAAACAAACTTTCTGGACCAAGAGAGCAGACTTTATGTGCATAGCAGTTCTAGAAAAGGGACGTACATCCGTTGTTTGCATAAAGGATAAAAATGGGATCCAGGGATTGTTCGCCTTAGCAGAGTTGTTAAACACTTAGATGAATGAATGGATCAAATCCAATTTTGAATATAAGGTTTTCATGGTTTGAATGGCCAGATCACAGAGAGAATATTCTGAGACACAAAACATTTTCATCAGGGTTGAAAATATTGAGAAAGAACTTAAAATGCCAACCAAATTTTCAACAGTTGTTTCAATTAGCCAAAACCATCTGAAAAGCTATTGAAAAACAAGAAAATAAAAAACAGGTGGAAGTACTCCCGTCAGACAGTTCCATTGTAGAATTCTAGAATTACTATGTATTGGGAAAGATAAAAGGAGCTAGAATTTCTAGTTCATTTGGAGCCCCCTGAAACATGGCAGACAATACCAGTGGGTTTATCTACTGCTATAGTATCCTTTGAAATATAAACCCTAAAAGCAGACAATCTTTGAGGTTACTTTGACACTAGGTGTATTTTATTAAATGCGTCATTTTTGATAGTATTGTTTACAAGTCTAAAATATATTCTTTCACAAACAGCAGATAAACAGCTGGGCCCATGAATGTCTATATATGTTTAGCAATCCTTGGTCATTTTTCCCTCTTTTTTTTTAAAGATTTCATTTATTTATTTTCAGAGGGACAGTAAGGAGAAAGAGAGGAAGAGAAACATCCATATGTGAGAGAAACATCAATTGGTTGCCTCTCCCATGCCCCAACCAGAGACCTGGCCTGCAACTCAGGCATGTGCCCTGACCTGACAGGGAATGGAACCAGTGACCCCTTGGTTTGCAGGATGATGCCCAACCCACTGAGCCACACCAGTCAGGGCTTTCCCTCTTGAATGTTAGAAAATTACATAGTTTTGATCATCTTTGCAGTATACCTGTTTTTTTTTGGCTATAAAATAGATAAAAAGATTTCTTCGGCTTTGGCTATTATCCTTCCCATAATAATAAATGGAATCATTACTGATGGAAGGAACGGTTACAGCATGATTTATACTAGGTATAAAACATCATCAGTAGTAACTACATAGCGTTATAGAATTTCATGAACACCATAAACAAAGTTGTTTGTTTAATATAGTGAAGAATGACTTTGTATAACTATAGGGTCAAAATTTGGGGCCTGAAGTAAGTCTTTGAAATAACGAATATAGTTTATCAGATTTCAGGTCACACCTGCCTGTACGTGTGAGCAGGCATCAAATAAAGGAGACTAAGTGAATTCCTAAGGGCATAGATGAATTGTATCAATTCAGGACAATTAAATGTATAATGACTACTAAATAGAGGATTTAATTTTTATACTACAAAGTATAAATACAACTCTACCTCAACTCCTTTCTTTAAAATTTTAGGGTATGGAAGTTGGGGAAACCAAGGGATTATTGCAGGGTGTAGAGCTAGCGAGATGTCAGGCTATGAAGCCGTGCTTGTGATGATGAGAAGTTGGGTGGGTATAAAGGAATGGGGATGACATGATGATGAACATAACATTGCTGGGTGAAAAAATAAAAACAATAAGAGCCATTTTGGGAATTTTTCCAATAATTTATCTCAGTTACTCCTAAGGTGTCTACTATTCCACTTATTTTCATACAGAGGGAGGAAAAAAATCAGTATATTTTGCCCTAGGACAAGTAGCTAGTAAACATTGGAGCTGGCAGTCAATTTTTAGTCTGAATCTAAAGTTAATGCCTTTTAAAATTGTTTATTATTATTTTAACGACTATGAGACACATTCCTATCCTACCTAAGGGTTGTGTTTTAAAATAAGGTTTCCTAGAACTATGAAACGGATTTCTATATTATTACGAACAACTGACCTACAGCAGAGAACATGAAGCAGTATATTTAAGAGTCTTTGGTGCTCCTCAAATAATGCATAGAATCAATTCTACAACTTTGTTCCCATATGTATTTTATTATTGGCATGCAGTGTAATTCCAGAGCTTATGGTGTACCTAACACCTCTTCTACAGATGCCTAGTCTGTTCCCGTGTAATGAGTTAGCCCTTAGGTCAACTGTAATTAATACTATAAAAACATCTGCATTTTCATACGCAGCTTTGCCCTTCACAGGGCATGAGGCTGAATCCTTTTTCTCAGGGAGGAAGCCATGAGAACATGAATTCATTTACCCTTATGTAGCGGACCTGCATCCGAGAAAAGGTTGTTCAGGCTGGAAGTGCAAATACATGCCCCTGAGGACATGACTCTGTGGGGTCATTAAAGGACTAAGTAGCTAGTCATGTGACTCTCTGTCCCTGAGTGTGCTGTTTTCGCGGTAATGTTTCCTTTTTCAATTGCTCCGTTTTTCTTTTTTGACCCTACGGAAACTGGAATTAAGTTGTAGAGACATGCTTACCGATGTTGTAAATGAAGGGGTATGAGTATGAAATATGTTGGATGACAAATTTAAGAACCAAAAATATACTCACCAAAGGGAGCAATGGACTGAATCTAACAAGAGGAAATGTAATAGGAATACTCACTAGCAAATTTAATTGCTATTATATTTTTACTACTTATTGCTGATGTAAGGGAAAGCTATTGACAGTTTTTATGATTTAATCGGTCCAGTATACCATTATTTCTCTTAATTCTAATTTTTTAGTGAATGCTTAGGTATTTTCTAAATATATAACTTATAATCTTCTAATGCTAATATTTTATGCCTTCCCATATCTATAATTTTCATTTATATTTCATGTGTTATTTTTTATTGTCTGGGACTTCCAGGTCAGTAGTAAAATATGGGGATAATACAATGAGAATCTGGTATATTTTCTCACAAGTACATTTCTAAAATGGAGTTTTCTTTGTCCTTAGTAAGTTCCCTGTCCTTGTTATGGTCATTTCTGGCATTAAAAACAACAACCACATGTATTCAGAGAGGTAGTCTAGAGATTTGTACAGACCACAGACCAGTAACCATCTGTGAATTTAAGATCAGTCCTTAAAAACATAAGTACAGAAATTAAATGCAGGTGTTTAGAAATTTTACAGCAATTTGATTGAACAATTTTATGTCCTTTGAGTCTAATAACAAAACATGTTGTCTTGCACCTTGTATGGCTTTTTTGTCTTATTCTTTTAGTAATTCATTCTTATAATAGTTTACAGAAATAAATAGTTTTTGATAGTTTAAAATTACTGCTATATAAGTGAAAGGAATATGGGGGTGGTGGTCGAGCTAAATGAAGTCTATGTTTATGTTTGCTTTAAGTTTCAATGTTTTCACCATATGGTCTTACCAAAACCTAAAAGAAAAGTTTTACTGTTCTAGGACATACTACGCTATATGCTAACCAAGCAATCGATGTTTTGAGACTGGAGTTAGAAAGGATATATGCATATTCAAATTTCAGAATCCTAGGCTGCTGCTCAGGCTTTTTTTTTTTTTTTTGAAGTTTTCTTTGCATGTGTTTGTTGGCCTTTTTCAGTCCAAACTCAAAATCCACAACACCCAAGATGAAATGTCAATATTTAGATAGAGATGTTGACGGCCAAATTTATGGTACTGTGTTTTACTAAAAGGCTGTTTAACTTGATTCTTATTCCGGGAACCTTGTTCATTTCAATGACCTTCAGGGGATGTGAAGGACAGGACAGTAGAGACAGCTTCCTGTAGTATTTAGCTTGCATCCATAATTAGGCCATCTCAGAAACAAAGAAGCATTTGTGAAATCACTTACTTTTATCCTTTGAATGCATGACATGTATGATGAATGACTTTTGGTAAAGCTTTATGAATATATTATAAACAATAAATGTACCAATCAAAAAACTTATTTTCAATATGATGTTCCAGAAGTAAAAAAAATAATTAATAGCAAACAGAAGAAATGGATTCCAACCTTGGTTGTTACTAACTTGCTTTTGATGTATGAGACTGGCCTTCATTGTTAACTGAGATTCTAGCAGGTGTCCTAGGCTCTCTTCATTCCAACTAGTAATTTTGAGATCACAGTTGTGAAATTTCTTAATGAAAAATGATGACTCTGTGTTCTTTTCATTTGTGGTGGTAACTGTTATATCTCCAAGTGCCTAGAACAGAGGCTAACATATTAAAAAGTATTTCAAATTTTGTTTAGTTATACTACCAAAGTAGGTATACTTCATCAATTCTAGATAATTAGCCTGTTGTTTTTTATATTTTAAATTTATATTCTTAATAATTAAAATCTTTATATATTTTGTAACAGTATATTTTTAAATTTAAACGTACATTTTACAATGAATTCGATAATATTATACATACTAAAAATTTAATACATTTTATTTTAAAATGTGAATTTAAAATTTAATATCTAATTACTTTGCTGTTTGTTTTAATGACCAAGAATTGCTTTAACGGATGTGAATGGAAGACGACGGGCAGGCAGGCAGCTGCACCATTTATGCCTGCTCAGGCACTTCTGAGTGGAATCTCTTTCAAACCTCATCTAATTCTTACCTGGTTATTAAAGGATTATATCATAATGTAGATATTTGTATCCTTCCTCTCACCAGGGGATGGTGAGATTCAGTTTTATATTTTATACATTCATCAGAAGGCAAAAGTAATATTATAAACATTCATCTTATGCTTAGAAATTATTACGTAGAACCCAACAAAAAGTCTCCATGGGTGAGATACAAGGCTGCGGATGCAGGTGTGCTGAGTCATGCCTTGCTCTTGACTTGTTGTCACTGCTGCCCATTGTCCAGGATGGGATGTCTGCTCTCTGGAGAGAGAATCAGTGTTTGCGGCTCTCTTAATAGAGCAAAATAAAAGTCCTATTTGGGGCAATATTGGTAATTCCAACGTGTGTGTGTGTGTGTGTGTGTGCGGTTCATACTGGACGTTGCAAGTTTTTTCTCAGCAGCCATTCCACTGCAGCAGATAAGTTGACATCAACCACGATAATTTCATCTTGTTTGTCATAGGTTGGTTCCAGGGTAGAGGGGATTAGCAAAAGAAATGCCTCGTTTTTGGGAGCAAGGGAAGTTAGTCATGTAACAGAGGAAGACTATGCAATAGATCGAAGTGGTATTAGTGACCAGCCTACAAAACAAGGCAAATTAGCCTCACTTTAATCTGCTCAGGCTGTCTTAACAAAATGCCATAGCCTGGGGGGCTTGTACAACAGAAATTATTCTCTCCCAGTTCTGGAGGCTAGAAGGCCAAAGTCAGGGCAATAGCACGGCTTCTGGTGAGAGCTCTTTCCTGGCTTACAGGCCTTCTATTTGTATCCTTACATGGCTGGGAGAGTTCAAGGGCGAGCTCGGGTATCTCTTCTTGTGAGGGCACTAACCTCCTCATGAGGGATCTGCCCTCATGATCTTATCCAAACCTCGTTAAACTCCCAAAAGCCTCATTTCCAAATACTATCTCATTGGGGGGGAGAGCTTTAGTACATGAACTTCAAGAGGACACAATTCACTCCATATCAAGCCTCATAATGGGGACATCAGCATGAAAGTTAGTGGAGACTTCTACATCAATCAGTTCCAAACCCTGCCCAAGCACGATCTCTTTCTTATGTGAACTATCATATATCCCTTCTCTTTTATACTCATTGGATTTGGGTTTTCTTTTATATTCAGTTAAGTGCTTACTACTGATGAACTCAAGGCAGAATGTCTGAATCGCCGGAGGGTCAATTCTAAATTGGCCCTCGTCACTTACTCTGGCCTGTGTTCAGCATGAGCGATTTCTCCTCTCAGAAATCTTGGATCAGTGAAAGGAGTGGGGGAAGTCCACCAGGGCCTGGACTTTGGACATCAGGGACAGTCAGGAATTCATGGATTTCACTGTAGCTTCTAAAGCAGGTGGGGGGACACAATGATGTATCAATTGGTATTATAGACAAAGTATTGGAAAATTGGAAAAAATGCCCTATTTTTGACATGCTATTCTGCATTTTATTAGGGAGTATTCCTCTACATTCAAATCCACGATTAAATAAATACTTGAATTTAACATTCCATGAAAAGCCACTTGTAGTCTTAGCAAAAGCATCTCTGCTGGGTTTTTTTCCCCTTAATGTTCCAATCATACAGTAGTTCTTGTTTGTATATGTTAAGTTCACTAAACATGCAATTTTATCTGCTACATGTCTTTGTGAGCAAACACCTGTTCATCCTTCAAGATCCTATTCAACTGTGTCCGCTGTCAAGTCTTCTTTGAAAGAGATTTGACCCCACACATTTCTAGAAGCAAAAACATTTGATTTTCTGGGGTTTTGAAGTCATTTTGGGGTACCTCAAATTATCCTACTGGGTCTGTATCAGTACTTTTTCTCTATTTCTCCTTGTAATACAGAGTGAGGTCTTTAGCATAGAGATTACACCATTTTTACTTCTATAGCCCCAGCACTGGGCGTGGTGATTGATAGATCTTTGGCCCAACATTACTATATGTTTTTTCCTGATTATATGGAGAATGGTTAATGATTTGATGAATAACACAACCAGTAAAAATAGTCTTTTTTTCTTTTTTGTTTAGTTCAGATCAAAATAATCTTGATATTGTTCAAATGGCCTTAGTTTTGGCAAAATGAATATATTTCAAATGTTTGCACAATTTTCCAAATACTCCAAAATGCTTGGAGTTAAATATCATCCAATAAAATAATTTGAGCAGCTTTAAGCTATATTCAGGGATGAGTCTGTGGCATAGTCTTGGAGTTACTGTGTTGCCAAAGAAGCTACTAATATTTCTAAGCAACTCCGTAACTTTATGTTGCTCTGCAAAAGCATTCCAGAATATTCCTGCTCTACAGTTTCCAGGGGCTGTAAACCTTCCTGTTTCTAAGTCAAGAATAAGAATTAATCCAAAGTTTCATCTTGCTTTATAGTTATCTCTCCATACTACTGAAATATTCATATAAGTTGATTATCTGAAGTTTTTAATTCCAGCATTTCTTTTCCACCCCCAGTATCACAGACAGTAATGCCTAAATATGTTCTGTTTATTATACTGCTTTTCATTTTATTTCCTATTAGAATATGTGCATTACAGTGGACTTCAGATATCTTGTTGATCATGACAGAATCGTGTGCACAGACACCAATTATGATATGAACGAGACTGAGACTTCTGGTAGGAGAATAAACAGGAGAAAGTATTGAATTTCAACCAACATTTTTGTTTATGCATTAGTGTATTTAGAAAGCAGGTTATGGCTAGAAAAAATTAGCTTTATTAAGTATAAAATAGCATACATTCCAGAAAATAGTTTTAATTATTACTCTAGTATATTTTTGTAGATATTTAGATTTATATCTTATGTATAGATTTATGGTAATTCTGATGACAGATGGCATTGGAAAGTAGGAAGAATCAGAGCTTTCTCATGTTAAAAACTTTACTAATACAAGGTCCAGCACAAATAAGGCCCCCTTTTTAACTGCAAAGTCATAAGCATGTAATTCAGTAACATAGCAAAATCACACTTGAGCACACCATATGACATTTTAGGTGAAGTGTTCAAATTAAAACTATAAGTTATTACACCCATATTATTACCCTACCAACCACACTAAGGCAGGTATTACTTCTGCTGGACCCTGCATGTCATAAGCATAGTTTGAAGACCAATTGTCTAGTTCAAACTATTCATTTTAGAAATGAATAGTTTATTTTACAAATGAATAGTTTATTAAAAACCTGGAGGGTGTAGATAACTTGCTGTAGGCTAGACAAGTAGGTGTTGGCAGACCAGAAACAAACAAACAAACAAACTAAGCTTTCTAGGGCATTTTTTTCCTATTAGTCATTTTCTGAGTTTATAGGACAATATTCATTTGCATAAAAATTTTCCATATGTAGACCATTTAAGGCTAAACACCTGAATGTTTCCATTCAGAATAAAGGTGGAAAATGTAAATCTAAGATTAAAACACAACTTAAAATTCTACAATGTTTAAAATATATTTAAACAATTTGCTCGTATAACATGTGGATTTGTTTCCATTAGGCTGGAGACTTTGGAATATTTCTGACATTAGCCGACTAATATATATTCTTTATAGAAATCAAGAAAATAGTTAAGATAGTCTTTTGCATTATGGTTGAAAAATACTGATATAAATTTACTATCTTCTTTACACTAAGAAAAATAATTTTAATGGTGTAATTTATATAGTCCAATAAACATATACTATTTATGTGTATATGTGTGTATATATGTGTGTTTATGTGTATATAATACATGCATTATAGACTATGTTTTTATCTTTTCTTTAGAATGTATGTGTGTATTATGCACAAAATAAAGAGACACAAACATACAAACTCGTTCAATCCTCATTTTGGCTATATGCAAATTTTCTCTTAGGCACTGCATTTAGAAACATTTATCAATTAATACAATTACGGGAATCTACTATATTGCTGGGTTTCTAAATTGTTTGAGCTTTTAAAGGAAATGTAATGCTTTTTACCTTTGTTGAGTACCGATCCATCTTCCCTGGAAAAGGTCATACTTCTTTGTCAGGGAGGTGATAGATCTTACCTTACTTAACCCTTCAAATGTAGAACTTACTTTATTCAGTTGATAGATAAAATATGTGAAACCCTCTCTAGGAAGCCCTTTGGAACTGGGGCAATTAATAATTTGATATTTGAGTACATGTACACATACACATGCACAGACACGTTTCATTGCGCAGAAAAAAGAAAGAAGGAACAAATTAGACAGCTTATTCCTCCAGTTTAAAACACCCTCAGCTTGTTTATCAGCCTTCCTTACTGTGGGAATTTTCATTACTTCTCTCTGGGGAACCATAAGCTGAAATTTGCGTGCAGATTCATATTTATAACTATATTATGCAGATTTTAGTATTGTTATGTTTTACTTAATCTTAAAGAGTCAATCTCTGTCTGTCTAGAAGATGATTACAAAGATTTTTGTCTTTGCTTCTGGCCTTGGGCTCAAACATTTTCTTTTTATCTTTCCCTTTAGCTTATTTAACAATTGTACCTGGTCCGATTTTTACAGACACCTGTATTAATAAATGGCGTACCTGTATGGGAACGGTACACAAGGTACTCCCTTGGCAGTGCAGGCCTTGGGCTCCCTTTGGGAATATAAATCAGTAAGTCCCATGTTTCATAATCTAAGATACATTTTAAAAATGCATTTATTAGCCTAGAATGGATTGAAGCAAATAGGTTCAGCAACTAGTCTCCTACACATGTTCAATGGAATATTCAAGGTGCAGCAACCTTAAATACTTGGCTTAAAGCAAAACAAGGTCTTTTCTGTGGGCCTTTGGTAAGTCCATGCATTTAGGATATTGATTTTGAGTTAATCAAGAGATAGTAACTTTATTGCATATTGTGTTATATCTCTGAATAATCAAGTAACATGAAGCTGCTACATAAATTTTTAATAAAATATAGTTTTTAGGGTCTCCTAAAAAGAGTGTCATTTCTCAGACCTAATAAGGGTTTTTGCTTCTGTCACTGGTATTGTTATTGTTTTGTTTTTAACAAAAGGGGATTAAAAAGTAGGTATTTACATCATCTTAAAACTCATGTTTTCTGTTTATGGAGGAATATTTTAGTTATTGAATTCAAATCCTCTAAATTCAAATCTTTTCCTGAACCATAGCCAGCCTCTTACAGTATATGGGAATAGATAGCCATGTTTAAAATATCAGGAAAATTAAAATTTCCTGTTGTGTCCCCAATCTCCCAATTGGTATGAAGGCCAGTCAGATGGTTAATAATCATCTTAACAATGGAATCCAATGGAAACATAATTGATATGGAGATTTCCAGTCATGCAATATCTCAGCCAGCTCAATATCATGAGACTTCCAATAATATAAATTAGGTGTTTCAAAGTAAAAGACCTGTCATATACCCTTGGGGAAAATCCCTCTCATTGCAGTTTGGTGCTTCTGCTTATTCTTCTTCTATCTCAGCAGGAGCTACAGCTCATCAGAACTCTATTCACAGTGATTAGGGAAATCTTTTTGGAGTCCTCTAGGTTGAATAGATGTCCAATGTTGCTCTTATTGTCATTACTAATGGGACTTTGGGTAAAAAGGCAGGAGGAAGGCATAGCTTGACTGCATTAAGCATTGACTACATACTGACTGCAAAGAACTGTATCTGCAGGAATAAAGTTCAATTTCATGATTTAGTGAGCAATTGAGAGACAGCAGGCTGGCTCAATAGAAAGCAATGGTTTGCTCTTTAACCAGCAGTTAATTCTACTTGGGAGGGAAGATGACTGTCTCTCCTCCCCTTTATTTTTTTAAAAATAATTTTTATTGTTATTCTATTACAGTTGTCCCAATTTTTCCCCCTTCGCCCTCCTCTGCCCATCCCACTCCCCACACCCACAGTCAATTTCCATAACGTTGTCCATGTCCGTGGGCCGTTCATACATGATATTTTTCTAGTCCCTTCCCTTCTTTCCACCATTATGCCCCTCCCCCCAACCCTCTGGTCACTGTCAGTCTGTTCCATGTTTCTAAGCCTGTGGTTCTATTTTGTTCATTAAATTCCTCTTATAGGTGAGATCATATGATATTTTTCTTCCACTGATTGCTTATTTCCCTTAGCATAATACTCTCCAGTTCCACTCAAGCTGTCATGAAGGGTAGGAGCTCCTTCTTTCTTTCTGCTGCGTAGTATTCCATTGTGCAAACGTACAACAGTTTTTTGATGCACTCATTTATCGATCAGCACTTAGGCTGTTCCCAGCACTTGGCTGTTGTAAATAGTGCCGCTATGAACATGGAGGTGCATAAGTTCTTTTGAATTGGTGATTCAAGATTCTTCAGATATATTTCCAGCAGTGGAAATCTTCTCCTGGTTTTGTGCCTTGTGGCCCATGTAAGGGTATGTGACACCGACAGGAATTCTTGTCAATTCAACATGTTATTTTATTTCATTCTTCTGTAACCACTGAATATATTTGGGGCCCAAATAATACAAAATAATATAAAGGAGGTGCATTAAGTGAAAGAAAGAAAAGGTGCAGTTTTAAACTTTCTCTTATTTTATTTTATTTTTTTGCAAAAACACAACTGGCTTTTTTCATTCCAGGAAAACTGTTAGCCTTTCCTGGCTCTGTGGTGTCCATTCGACACATGTCCATGCTAAGTGGACTCTGACAGACTCTTTAACAGGGACGTGATGCGTCTCTTGTCAGGAGAGGAAAGGAAACCCTCCCGTGTATTACTCTACTACACTCTAAAGGGAATGGAGGTGAGATAAACAAAGGCCAGCTCAAAGCCATCTCTGTGTTGTGACATGCGCTTCAATTTTTGTGCCCTTTAGGTTGATTATACATTACACTAAATAGCACTTAATTATTTAAAGTGATTTTTACCTTTTGTTGTAGCCAGTAGGTGACTGCCTCCTCGCTGTGACTGCCAGGTTCTTTTGTCTCAGAGAGGAAGGAGTGACTTTAGCAGGCAATGTGAGGTGGCAGAACTTACTCCGACAGGGAGAAGGGAAGGCGCCTGTATCAATCATCCACATCTTGGTAGTTTGCACAGTGACAGCCATTCCTTTTTATTGCTCAATGGCATTTAATGTTATTTGTTTTCCAGTTTGGTCAACCACAGACTCAGCGAGTAATTCTAAAGAAACTGAGTTTGGGCAGTTTCCTTTAAGAGAGGAAGTGATGAAGTATTTATTCTTTTTTTGGTCATCCATTCATCATCCGTATCTGGGTGGCTTGGCATAGAGAGAGCTTTTGTTTTATAAACTGAGGTTTCAGCCTGAGCAGCAAACCACTGAGACTTTGAGTGTGTTCCCCACTGCCACAGAAAGCCCTAAGTGAACACCTATCTGTTTTGTGTCTACAAATTTGCCTTTTCTGTGCATTTTACATAAAATGAAATCATACAATATGTAAGCTTTTGCATCTGGATTATTTCATTTAGTATAATATTTTTATAGTCCATCCCTGTCGTAACATGTATAAGTATTGTATTCCTTTTATTGCTGAGTGGTATTTTATTTTATGGTTATACCACATTTTGTTTATCAAATTTTCATGAGATGGGTTTCAGATTGTATCTAGTTTGGGCTATTTTGAATAAAGCTGTTATAAGTATCAGGTACATATCTTTTTATAAGCACACATTTTTATTTCTTTGGATTCTTTTTTAAATATTTTATTTATTTTTAGACAGAGGGAAACCAAGGGAGGAAGCAAAGCATCAATGTGCGGTTGCCTTGTGCACGCCCCCTACTGGGGACCTGGTCTGCAACCCAATCAAATCTGTGGCCCTTTGGTCTGCAGGCCGGCACCCAATCCTCTGAGCCACACCAGGCAGGGCTGGATTCTTGATAGTATAGATGCCAGGTCACATGGTAAGTTTATACTTAACACAATAACTGCCAAACAGTTTTCTAAAGTAACTGTATCATTTTTCATTCCTAACAACAATGTATGATCATTCGAGTTTCTCAATATGTTGATCAACACTTGGTGTTATCTTTTATTGTTAAAAGGTATGCTATGATGTCTCCTTGAGGTTTTAAATTATATTTCCCTAATGACTAAAGATGTTAAATATCCTTTAAAATATTCCAATTAGCTATTCTTATATCTTCCTTAGTAATATGACCATTCAAATCCTTTTCTAATTTTGAGAGTTTTGTTCATCTTCTTTTTGAGTTGTAAGTGTTCTTCATCCAAATTCTTTATCAGATACCTGATTATGCAAACGTACTCTCCTATTGTGTTGCTTGCCTTTTTGTTTTCTGATTGGCATCTTTTGAAGCAAAATAGTTTTAAGTTTTAATGAAATCCTTTTTTTTTTTGAACATTATTGACTCTGCTTTTGTAAGAGCAAATGTTATTTGTTTTCCAGTTTGGTCAACCACAGACTCAGCGAGTAATTCTAAAGAAACTGAGTTTGGGCAGTTTCCTTTAAGAGAGGAGGTGATGAAGTATTTATTCTTTTTTGGTCATCCATTCATCTTCGTATCTGGGTGGCTTGGCATAGAGAGGGCTTTTATTTTGTAAACTGAGGTTCCAGTCTGAGCAACAACCAGAGACTTTGAGTGTGTTCCCCACTCCCACACAAAGCCCAATCCAAGGTATGTAAGAACACTTGCCCAATCCGAGGTAATGAAGAGTTCCTTCTACTTTTTTCTTCTTAAACTTTTAGTATTTGCTATTCTTATATTTAGGTGTGTGAATGATTTTGTATTAAATTTTCTGTATTATATTTGCTGTGTAGACACGCAGTTATCCCAGAACTAGCTGTCAAAAGTCTCAGATTTCTCCATTCAGTGGTCTGAGTACCTGACCTGGTAGCTGTGTCAAAACATAATGAATCATAAAGATAAGGATTTACTTCTGAATTATCGGTTCTATAATAATTGATTTTTATGCCTATCTTGGCAACATCACCACCTTGTTTATGGTGGCTTTATACCATTTTGAAGTCTTGTGGTGGAAGACCTCCAATTCTGTTCTTTTTTAAAACTGTTTACCTCCATTTTCATAGGCCTTTTCCATTTTCATAAAAGTGTGGGAGCAGTTTGTCAATTTCTCAAACAATTAGAGTTTTTATAGAAATTGTATTGAATTTATAGATCCATTTGAGGAGAATTGCCATTTTTTAAACTATCAAATGATGGAATATATTTCCACTTATTTAAGACCTTTAATTTTTCTCAGCAGTATTTTATACAAAGTCTTGCACTTTTGTGATAGATTTATTTGCCAGTATTTTATTCTTTTAAAAGATATTATAAAAGGTATTACTCTTGTTTGCTTAATTTCATTTTTGACTTTTTGGTGCTAAGAGTTAGATATGCAATTTATTTTTATACATTTATCTTATATTTTGTGAGGTTGCTTTATCTGCTTGATGGTCCTAATGGATTTCATTGTGAGATTCTTGGGATTTTTCTCTATATAGGGTCTTTTTTCCTTCTAATAAAGTAGTTATACTTGTCCCTCTCCAATATGAATGTCTTACTTTGTTGGCACTGGAGCATCGGGCAGCTCCTTTATTTTAGAAAATTTTTGGAATATTTCATTGAAAATGAATCATTAGTGTTTCCAAACTTGAATATTTTCATGTGAGTTTCATGATAATATTGGCATTATCAACATGTATTGTATCTTATTCCATCTTGTAACCTTTCACAGTATAAAAGGGACATGGTTCTCCCTGTACAATAAGACATTAATGAACCAATATGCCATGGAAATGGATGAAGTTGTATTTTTAACTAACCAGTGATTGCTCTAGGAAAGTTACAGGTACAACTCTGTTAAAATTTATGGATGTGCTTTCTTAATCCAGTGTGTAAGCTATTGATTTAGGTCTATCTTTGGTAACTGATAATTACTATAAATTTTAAGTCATCATTTCAAATATGAAATTATGGAAAATGTATAGAATATTGGTCTTAAAATTAATTGGAAGGCGTTTTTGCACTTGAGCCTAGAAAGTAAACCCTCTCTGTTTTTTTCCTCTTTATAGAATTTGAATGAGGCTAGGAGAAAAGGAGTAAAGCTAATTCTTCTTAACTAAAGTGGTAACAATTATCATTGTGCTTAATGCTATCAAGTAACTGCCAGTTAAAAATTACTAAACTAACTTTTATATACCTGAGTTTATTTAATATATTCAGTAACTTAGCATAGCAAGCTATAACAGATATGACTTTTTGCGCATCTACTCACACTTTGAGCCAAGCAATGTGTACGTAAAGGTGGAAGGGAAAGGCTTCAGTTACACAAACTTGTTGTCACTGGGGAGAATAGAACACTGAATAATATCTCAGTGAGTTGAGTACACGAGAGAGGTTTTCACAGATGTTATGCACACAGCAGAGGGAGATTACGTTAACCTTGGTTTCTTTCTCTTTTTAATTTTACTGTTGTTCAAGTACAATTGTCTGCATTCCCCTCCCCCACTACTCCTCCGTGACCCAGCCATCCCCACCTCCCTTCCCTGATTCCAGCCCCTCTTGGTTTTGTCCATGTGTCCTTTATAGTTGTTTCTGAAAACGCTTCCCCTCTTTCCCTGTCATCCCTTCCCACCTCCCCTCTGGTTACTGTCAGATTGTTCTTAATTTCAATGTCTCTTAACCTTGGTTTCTTAAGCAGTATGGTGCTGGGATAGAACCCACATGGGTAAGATGGGTGAAAAAGGTGAAAGAATGAGAAAGGTAGCATTGCGTACTACCTATCCGTTAGGTATTGATCAAGGCACTTTATGTAGATATTTCCAGGGTCTTTAAGAAAAACAAATGAGCAAATCCAAATCCTGAGGCCCATGTGGCATAATTAACTTCGAGTACAAAGATTTGCTGATAGCAATGTGCAGTATGCTGTCTAAAGAGCATAGATGTGGAGACCAGAGCTGATAGTAAAGTATTATTATTATTAAGAGAGGAAAGCTGAAGACTGGACCTAAGATAATAGCAGTGGGAAGAGAGAAAAGGCTTGACTCCAAGCATTTTAGACTTAGCATTAGTAAAAGTTGGAGAGTTAAACTGAATTTGCCATATAAGGTGAAGGTAAGATTAATGATTCCCAGGTTTCTGACTTGGACAAATTAGTGGAAAATGTTTTTTATTTACTAAATAAAAGAATTCAGGAGGAGGAAACTTTGGGTGGGAATATGCTAATATCAGGGAAGAGATACTAGATCTCCTCAAGGAAATGCTAAAGGCTGCAATAAACCAGGCAACCCTTGCGTCAAAGGCTAGTTCTACTTAGACAAGTAGAGTGAACCCTGCCAGAACAACCCTAAGGAAGCAATGCATCTTATCCAGCAGGGTCCTTGAGATCCAAGTGTTCTGGTCAGTGGGAAGAAATTGAAAAATTACCGGTACTCTCCCTTATATAAAGAACCGGTCCTTGGAGAGTTGTGGTATCAGACAGTTTTTTTTTCTTTCATTACTGTGAAAAAGAGTAATTGAGGAAAGGGATATTTCAGATACCTGCCACCTGGATTTCCCTTCAGTTAGATAAATATTGTGTCAGTTTCTGCTTAGCGCAGATACACCGGCAGGCGAGTTTTCCGAATGAGGCAAAAGCTTGATTGGGTTGGCTGTTCTAGCTCTGGATGGCCATTTATTATACCACTAAATTTATTTTAGAACACAGACAGCTGCCATTATGCTAATCTTGCATTAAGCTGACTGTTGCACACCCGGCTCAAAGGAAAAAAGAAACAGTAGTCTATCAGCTTCTGCATTGTGGTCCATCCAGTGTTCCCTGTCTTTTCCTTACAGAAGTTATCATAAAGGGGCTCATTTATTCCACTTACACGTAGAGAGACCTTTAAAGACCTTTGCAATCAACTCTGGATATAATATATTTTGCAAGAAGTTATATGATAAAAAATGTCAAAGTGCCCAATGGAAACTAGTTCTGATGGATGTCTCAACTTTAAAGTCATTTCCGAGTTGTTTTCTAAGCCTAGGAATTTCCTGAGTATGTGCAGTTAAATGGTCTTCTGAAACTTACCTTAACAATGAAAATGCTCCATTTAGAGATATTGTCTATATGGCCCTTTTCCATCTATGAGTATGATGCTAACAATGGTGACTCTATATAAATGAGCTTAAAAGCATAGTAACAGTTTTACTAACATATGTATTATATATCAATCAGATGTGAATCCAATGGCTACCTTTGTGAAACTTTTCCTTGCGTGCAACATAACACCTACTCCTCAAATAAAAAAAAATACCAAAAAGCAAGAACTTCAGGCAGAGCAGTCTGTGGGGCGCCTCTTGCTATCTGTTGTGAATCTGTGACAAGAAAGGACATCTGGTTGTGGTTTTCACATTTGCATTCGGGCAACTTCTACTGTGTTTGCTGCTCTCTGATCTCATTGGAGAGCTGAGAGGGAAATCTGGGCAGTCTGTTGGCACACAGATGCAGAGTGATTACGGTATTTTTGCTTTTACATTCCAGTTTATCCCTTCACCTCTCGGGGCCTAGAGATAAGGACCTGCCATTTGCATCCCCCAAAGGACCAGATGAGAAACAGTATGTGTAAAACTTGTAAAGTGGCAGCAAGCCTCAACTTTGATCTCTTGGAGCTTTACTTGCCCTTCACCAGATGGACCCAAGTCTCTCATCTAGTTGAAGTGGGTGACTCCTTTACTCCCACTGTTACTTATTTGGTGAAATTACATTAAATAGTTTAGAGGGCTTGTGTGGGAAGAGGCCTACATTCTAATAAGTAAGATATTTAATTGTTAGTTTCACTGCTGGGAAGTAAAAATGTAAATCATTTCTCTATTAGCATGCATGTAATCAGGGCGTACTGATAAGTCAGGCTTTTATGAGTTCCTTTTCCTGGTGTTTATCTGACAACCAGCTGGACTCTCAGGTCAGCCAGCGCTGAGCTGATGGCATTCCCATTGAAGCTGACAGAACAGTAGCGACAGGAGTCAGTTTTAATGAGACTGGCACTCCTTGGGAAGGACATGACCATAAATTCTCAGCTCTGGGGAGAAGAGGCAAAAAGGAAGCCACAAAAGAAATAAAATAATTATGGGTGACAGAGTAAGGTGGCCTCCCATGGAAAGTCATCAGAGCTCTTCTGCAAAAAACATCCAAGAACTGCAAGGACACAAATTTTTGACCCCCAAAGACAAACAGACTGAGTGTATATTAAATGTGATTAGGGAAGTGGGGTCGGTATGTGGTGTAAAATGAGGAAGAAGGAGTTGCCCTATGGATTCTATGTTCACTGGGGTGACCTGGCCACTTAGGTCAGACCCTGATATGGTACCCTACCCATCCACTTTGACATGATGACATCTTAAGCAAATGCTTTGGGAAATTTTATGGGATTTTTAAATTTAAGTAATGTTTTTCCAGAAGTTTGCATAAAGAAATGTACTATAAATAAACATAGAGTGGTATATTAAATGTATATTATGGATAACATACTATATTCTCTCTCTGTCGAATCCAGAGTCTTGTTCGATGCTTTCTGTTTCCTTTCTTTCTTCAGTTCCTTCTCTCTCTCTCTCCCTCTTTCTCTCTTTTACCCAAGCATTTTGTAGAGAACAGCCTCCTCCACAGATGTGTTGCAGACAAATAAGTACTTGAAGGCTTCTCTTGCCCTTTGGTGCTTTAATCTTTGATTATCCCCATGTTGGCAATTAGTTTCCCATTACTCACAGAAGCTGCTTTTATGATGAGCGATGATTAAATTGTGCGCTGGGATGTTTGCCATTGGAGTATTATCCTTCCCATATAGTAGCACCTTGTCACCTTCCTATTTTTGTGACTTAGATCATAGAGCAAAGGTATTTATCTTCTTTCCCAATATGGGTGCTCAGAAACCCACTTTTGGAAAGCAGTAAGAATTTCATACCATTTTAACATTGAGAACCAAAAGCAATTATTATACTGAAGGCTTATTTTCTTTACTCAACCCTAGTTCCTAAGATATTATCATTATTTTATTATTATTCTCAGTATTATTGTTATTATTAGTACTGGTATTTATTAAGCAGACTTTATCTATTGATATGTTAAAAATGTATAAAACTAACTTCATTTTTATAGATGAAAAGACCAAGCCAGATAGTTCCTCAGAGGCCTAAGTCACATGACTAGTAAGACTTTGTCAAACCAGGAGAGAAACCTGGTTTTGTGCAGTTCCAAAACCCATGCACTTTCCATTATATTCAATAACTGCAAGTTAGGATTAATAATATGAGTGAGCACCCCCTTTCCCACTACATTTGACATTTATTGAATCTAATGCACTTTGGGAGGTTATGACATATACTAAAAAATACAAACAATTAAATGCTAAAACTCAGCTATTCTTATAATGTGGGAGGTAGGGATAAAAAGTGAAATCAGAAAGAAAAGGTACATGAATGTTGAAATTGAACTGTCTCAATAATCACAACTGTATTCTGGAGGGGCCGTAGCGTTTACAAGTGCTCCTATATATGTGATCTTGGAATTCTAACAAAGTGGGTATTTTGTAACCTACCTTGTATACAGGGACTTTGAAATCTAAGGGAGATAAGGAGACAGCCTAAAGTAGACAGCCACTGAACTACTCACTCAAAACATATTTGGTGCTTTTATATGACATGTGTGTACTACACTTTGAGGAAACAGTTGTGAACTGGACAGTCAAAGATCCTGAACTCATAGAACTTACTTCCTATAAGCAAGGATAGTTTGGCAACTATTGAATATAATAAGCTTGAAATATTACAGGCATGGCTATTTCGGATCATCGTAGCTTCTGTGAAGGAAATGAAGTAAGGAATTGGAATAGTGACTAGACTTAGAGGTACATGAAGGAGAAGAGGGTCTGGTATGGTAGACAGTGGAGTTAGGGAAGGCATCTTTTGGAAGATCACATTTTAAGTGAGATTTTGGGGCAAAAAAAGACACATGAAAAAAAGTTGGGGATAGCACCTTCCAGATGAAGGAAGACCAAGTTCAAATACCCAGAGGGAAGAATCAGAGGGCCAAGCTCAAGGAGCTGAGAGAAATCCATGTATTTAGAATATAGAGAACACAACTGAAAAAGATGACTGAGGTCCAATTATGTAGGGCCTCTAGCAACATAAGAAGAGTTTAGAGTTTATTCTGTTTGCTTGATTCTGTTTGTTTGTTTTTTTCAACTTACTGTATTCTGTTTATTATATATAGGTACAATTAGAAGACATTAGAGAATTAAGCAAGAATATGTTATCTCATTTAAATTTATAGCAAAATTTCTCTGGATTATAACCGAGTGTGTAGGAACACAGGGAGATCATTTAAGTGGCCTTGGTAGCAATACAGAGAAACAATGATGGCGACTTGGGCTAGAAAGGTTACAGTGGAATTGAAGAGAGCTGGGTAGGTACACAGGGTCTGGCACAAATAACTCCCCTTTTTATGACAAAGCCTTTTATTACAAAATCATAAGCATGTAATTCTGTAATGTAACAATATCACACTCAAGCACACCATATGACATTTTAGGTGAAATGTTCAAACTCAGACTATAAATTATTATACCCATGTTTTTACCCTACCAACCACACTCAAGCAGGTGTTTACTTTGGCCAGATCCTGTGTTTTGAAAATATAAATATTAAGACACGTTGATTGATCAGACATGGGGATGATGGAAATTGAACAGTGGAGAATTACATGGGTTTGGCCTAAGCTATCAGATACATGGTGCAATTTACTGAGATGGAGATGGTGAGGAAAGCAGCCGATCATCAGAATGAGAAGAGAGGACTAGGAATGCCATGTGGGATACACTTACTTTGAAATGCTTACGAGGCATTCAATGAAAAATAGTGTCCTTAGTTAATGAGTCTAACCCCAGAGAGAGATCATGGCTAAAGACAGAAATTTGGGAGTCATTAGCATATAGATATTATTTAAAACTATGAAAAAGATTGTCTTGGATGAGAGTATACATAAAGAACTGATAAGGACTCATCACCAAAATTTAAGTAAATAAATGAATAAAATATGTGTTTTACAGTAAAAATTATTTAAAGAAAACTACAGCAGAGGAGGGAAATAAATAGGACTTAAAGATGAGGAGATGTAGAGATTTTAAAAGGTATAAAAAAGAAAACCACAGTAAGACAAAAATAATGAACAAACACATGAAAGGGAGCGATACTGAGAAATACAGGTATCTGTGAAAATGAAATCCAGCAGAGGAAACGGAGGGTGCAAAGGTCCTAAAGTAGGATCTTCCCAGACCAAGTTTAGAAAGTATTTCAGGGAGAGGAGAGGGAGAGCTGTGTCAGATGCCTCCAGCAGGTTAGCTGTGTGGAGCTAGGTCATTCTTGATTTTGACAAGAGCAGTTCCATAGAGCTATATGGAAGAAAGCCTGTGGGAGTGAGTATAAGAGAGAAGGGGAGGGAACTCATTGTAGATAGAGGATACAGAACATTCATTTGAGGAGTTTTACTATAAAGGGAAGCAGAGAAATGGGTGGTAGCTGGAGGGCAGTGGAATCCAGGGAGGAACTTTTCAAAGAGAGAACTATAAAGGTGTTTGCACACCAATGGGGGATTCTCCAGCAGAGAGGGTAGAGTTGATGGAGAGGGTAGAGAGGACTGTTTAAGTAATATCCCTGAAGAGGTGGGAGGGGATGGGAAGTGACACAAAAGTAGAGTTTGGTGTTAGACACATAGATGGGTCAACATGGCCACAAATGTGTGTGTCTGGGGTCAAAGCTTGGAAAATTATGTCTGATTGATCCTCTGCAGTGAAAGAGGAAATATGTTTACAGCCAAGAGGTTGGAAGAGATTTTAGAAATCTGATGGGAGAAGACAAGGTATGAGTCATCTAGTAAGTGAAAGGACTAGAAGTCTAGGATGGCCAGAAGCACTGAGTCCCCTTTGAAGGTGGTGGAGTTGGGGTGGATTCATGAACTCTTCCAGCTCTGGTCAGTTGTTCACGGTGGGGGGTGTTGTGTGTTGGAGGGCCATAGAATATTCCTTCTTTTATGAAAGCTTTGGAGATAGAGGAAAAGGCACGAGCAGTGAAACAAAAATTACAGAACGTTCACTAAGTGGTCTAACCTAATTACAAGTTCCCAAATAACATCCTTTTATTCAATGCCTTTTCTTTATAACATTGTTGAAAAAAATTGTTTCCAGGCTGGAGCCACTGTTTCTGTGGAGTTTGCACATTCTCCCTATGTCTGTGTGGGCTTTCTCGGTACTCCAGTTTCCTCCTCCATCCCAAAGCTGTGCACGTTAGCTGTACTGGCTTGGCTGTATTATCCCAGTGTGAGTGAGCGTGGGTGTGGGTATGAGAGGCCCTGGGATGGAAGGAACTTCTGTCTAGGATGGGTTCCCACCTTGCACCCTGAGCTGCCAAGAGAGGCTCCAGCCACCCTTGACTCTGAACTGGAAAATAAGCAAACTGGCAAATAACTTTCTTGTTTTTCTTAATCTTTTCTTAAGTGTATGTATAGTTCCCATTTATTTCAATGTTTAATATTAGAAGAGTTTTAGGTCTTTATTCAGAAGTTTGGGTATGATTTTGTGACCAGAAGTGCTGTAGGAACCTAGTTCTCGTTTACGACAATTAGCCTGTGGTAAAGTTGGTTTTGTTCTACGCTGTTGCACTTGAAGTCCCCGTTTCCAAGAACCCACCCACAATGTTAAGTGGGGGCTCCCTGCATGTAGTTTAGATGCAGTAGCTGTTCAGAGTTGAGAGCAAGGCTGGCCTGGGTGGTGGGTGAGAAAGGAGTGCACATAGCAATAAATGCTTCAAACATTAATAAGCAAGTAGGGGTTGGGAACATATATTTCTGAAAATGCTAATATATTCAGCATCTCATAATTGTCATTACCATTTTTTTTTTCAAAATCAAGATAGAAAGTAGAATCTTTAGTAATCTAGAAATAGTCAAAACAAAGACATATATACAGAATCAATACTATTACAATGTAAAATATTGTTATATAATTTATAATATATGATGTGGTATAAAGTATGATGTAATTGTATTACTTTGATTACTCTCATTTCATCGATGGTAACTTAGTGAGCCCCACGATAAGTTTTTGAATGATCACCTCTAGTTCTCACAAACACATTTGCACAGCAGCTATGGTTGTTCTCCCCATTGTATGAATGAGGAAATCACTTCAGAAGGTTGTGAAGCCACTTGTCCGTGATCATAGAACTAGGACTTAGCAGGAGTGCGACGCAGACCCAGGTATGTGCGATGCCTGTGTTTTTCCAGGTAATCAGAAACAACGCCACAAGGTGTGGTGTCGGAGCTACTTGCACCCCAGCACAGCCAGGACCAGAAGTTTCTATCAGTATCTTTGAATGCGGGGTCTAGAAATACGATAATATCTAAAATACAACCTTCCCCTAAGATCCCATTCAAACAGAGTATCATTTTGTGTTTTGCGACATACACATATACAGGTTTTCCAAAGTTGGAAGGTGAATGTTGAATTACCCGAACATGCTCTATCTGAAAACCAGAGATTCAAAAGGAGCCATGAAACTCAGGCAGGGGCCTGTGGTCCTTACTAGTTGGATGGTGTTTACAACTTCAGAAGACAACTCTGTTTGCTCATCTGCATGGAGATTTTAATTGTGTCACAGAAAAGGATGGCACTGTCTTTAAGACTTCTGTCCCATCAGAGAAAACGTTGGAGGACACATCTTACTTGTTTCTTATACAACAAGGTCAAGGATGGAGTTATTTCTCAGAGTCAATCATAAATATTGAGAGAGGGACCAGAGAAGATAAAATAAAGAATCAAATGCTGTGTTCACAGCTTGATTATGTCTCTCTGTCTCAACAGAGAGACTCTTATAATCACAGGTTTCAGGGTGGTCCAGGGGGCAGGAGCCCATTCCCTGTTGTCCGTCATAGGACAAGTAGCACCAGCAGGTTATGGTGTGAAAGTGAAATGTCCTGTTTTGTTCAAGACGTATTGAAAAGCACTTCTGACAGACCGTAGTTATTGTCAACTTGACATTATACTGGAGGAAGCTCAGTGAGGGTGGGGAATAATTATTGAACAGGCTTGAAGGGGGTCCCCAGAAACTTAGCAGTATATTTAGAAAATAACCACATCTAAAGAGAGGAGAATAAGTCAAACAGAAAAAAAAAGGAATCATATGATTACATTTGTATTGGATATATAAAACTGAAAGCAACAGATAAACAAACAAGAAAAACAGACAAAAACTCATAGAACACACAACAGCGCAGTAGTCACCAGAGGCAATGGGGATGCAGTAGCCAGGGGTGTAGGGTATCAAATATATGGTGATGGAAGGTGTCTACTTGAAACCTATATAATTTTATGAACCAATGTTACCTAAATAAATTTAATTAAAAATAAAAAAGCATTCTTTTGGGCCATTAAAAGTATAATGTAGACACAGTTATCTTTGATGAATTAAAGAAAAAAAAAAGACAGGTTATTTATCCCACCCACCTAAAACAATGCACAAGTTCGCCCCTCTTATTTTTCTAAAATGTACACTACTGAAGGAAATTTTCAATGTAAGGCTGTCTTCACTCTGCCTCCTCGTGCACGTCCGGAGTGCACCTGGCTCCCTACCTCGCTGAGCTACACTTCCCAAAAATAACGATCAGTCTAGCATTAGATACAGCGATCAGATGCACACATTCTTGGACTAAAGTGGAGTGAAATGACCTTAGTCAAAATGCATACAAATATGTGACTCATACATAATTATGTTATGATTTTGTCAAAATTATATAAAGCAGCTGCAACATTGCAACATTTATGATCTCACCTGCTTTTCCAGGACCTTGTAAGTGCTCCATTAAGAGACAGAGTGTATTTCCACTCTCCTTGGAAAGGAGCAGGTCTTTGCGACTGCCTCAGTATCTAGACTGCAATGGAAGCAATGCTGTGTGATTTCTGAGACTGAATCAAAATGGGCGATGCAGCTTCTGCTTGCCTCTGTTCTGGAATATGTGCCACAGGAACCTGAGCTGACATGCAAGAAAACTAGCTTCCCTGAATGCTCCACACTAGAGAGATCAGCGATAAAGATGATAGAGCTAGACCTGGGGCTGGGGTGAGAGCTAGAGGGAGATTCAAATGAAGACAGAAATGGAGACAGAGATGGAGGTGGAGGTAGAGATGACATGGAGATGGGGATGAAGAGATGGAGGCGGAGACAGAGAGAAAGACAGAGATAGAGGTGGAGATGGAGACAGAGAGAGAGAGACCCAAAGAACCCTGACTGGTCTGCCCACCTCCTGCTGTTTGAGTTTTTCTATCCCAGACTCCAGACATCTGTGCCTATGACCCTGAGAAATAGATGATCCCAACCTGTTTTAAAGCCACCCCAACTGTTAACAAATGGAACAAGATAAGCCTTTTAAAAGTGCAGCTTCATGAGCAAAATGAAAGTTTTTAAAATTGTTAAATTTGGGGGTGTCTCATTATAGACTACTAGATAATAAGAACACATGGTATATATTTTTCTCTTATTCATGTAAATACGAGGAACTCTATGCACCTAGATTATCACTATGAAATACTGATGGTGAGTGAGTAGGACATTAGGAACTGTCTAGGATACTGATTTTCCCAGCAGTGCAGTTCTCATAGTTAAGGAGCAAAAACAGAACATGAAATGTGCTGACTCCTAGATGATGTTCTTTCCTGACGAACATCACGAAACTCTATTTACTTGTTGAAAGAGCCATTGCTAAGTAGATAGAACGAACTTGACAATCTTAGCAGCCCCATACATTTCACATCCCTGAACCGGCTTAACAGAAGTGTTACTAAACTAAAATTAAGTGTTATTTGCCTCAGAATTAGAGTCGTGGCAACTGCACCCAAGGTTCTTATGCAGTTGATACGAGGAAGTGTTGAACGAGAATCCCTAGCCCGTGCATCATGGGAAGAGGACATAAGTGGAGGCTGAGGGTGGACGTAATGTCTTACTATCTTCTTGCTCCAGAAATGAGTAATTAGTACACCCAGGGACTTAGTTTCATCTGCGGACATGTCTATCACTCAAATATTTACATAGGTGCAGAATTGCATTCAAGTAGAGTATTGTTTAAGCTACTTTCATTACAAGAAACGGGAAAACCAAGTCAACCTGGTTTAAGAGAAAAATGGCTCTTAAATTGAAAACTCCAGAGGCATTATCTGACTCTAAGTGGATGACCGATCCACCTCTGAGCTTCAGTCTGTGGGTTTGTTTTGTCCTCAGCAGACATTTCCCACTGAGATGTCCTGAGATGGCTGCCTCATGAAGCGAGGAAAGTGTTCCCTGCTGCATGGTCTCAACTGGGGACAGGTTCTACACTCACTCCACTGGGGATTATTATTACCAGCGGGGAATTAGAGCCTGGGTGGCCAGACCTGGAAATGTTGACCTCCAAAAGCCATTTCGAAACAATATCTAGAAAAACTAGCACAATCTAGTGAGTTAACTGTGCATTTTATGGGTTAGTTTAAGTATTTTTTTAACCAGTGCAATGCAGTGCTAATCAATTATAGGAGTTTGTAACTACATAAGAGCCTTTACACTTTCATAGCCTCCAGAGAGAAAGAAAAAATAAATAACTTTGAGTCACCTGGAATATTCCCAGTGTTCTCTGCTGCACTGTAACATCCGTGGACAAAGTAGAGTAACAGTTTAGAGAGGTTTGAGGATCAACTGGCTTGTGATTTATCCAACTGCAAAACTAAACTGGTTTCACTGGATAAAAATAATAATAATAATACATGTTTGGGGGAAAAGTTACACAATGGAGGAATAAAGGGAATATTTTCTTCTGTTTCCATGGGCTTCAGAGAATGCTTATTAGCCAAGTGAGTGATGTATTACTTTGAGTGATGTCATTGAGTATGTGAAGAACAACGCTGGTTAGGAAACTACGTCATTTAGGTGGTACCATCCAGGCAAGTGAGGAGCTTAAAGAATATTTAGGTCACTGGAAAGTCAAGTTTCTTGAAGCATGTTTGTAAACCAAATTTTAGAAATATTCTTGTTCTGCTGAAATGTTTCTTATTCTACTGAATATCTTTGAATTTTAATTCAGCTCAAGGATGAGCTCAGTGTAGACACATTCATCAAATTTACAAGCAAATGGAGCCCATTAGAGGGTTAGTATTTTTAGTAAAATTAGGGAAAAAAACATAGGAAAGGAAAATATAAGGAAATTCGTGTAATAGCTAAAATTAAGTTTTGATCAGTTACCTGATTATTTTAAGTAGTGACAAAAATAATACCCATATAGGTAATCTATAATTATTTCTAAAGTAAGTATTCAGATATAGGAGAGAAATTCCTATGGATTTGGTTGAGAAAGTGTTTTATGTTTAGCATAATAAAACCAAACCTGATCAGGGCTGTGTTTTTGTTTGTCTAGTAGTTTATTTTTGGTTAAAGTGCAGGATGTCACATTGAAGCCAAATTTTGAGGTTTTTAAACTCTGGTTTACCCTTATAGTAGTGTTGTGACTTTAGGACACATTTTAAAAAGCTTTCTGCTTCTCCATTTCCGCATATGTAAAATGATGATGATAATGATATCTACCTTTGAGGATTGCTAATGGATGAATTGTGTGCATACATGTGATGTGTTTTCAATAGGGTCTGCCATATAGTGAATATCTCAGAAATACTTATATGGTAGTTTGGCTGTTTGTAGAATTTTAGGATGGAAACCATTGTCCTCTTCCTTCAGAATTTTTAAGACAGTGACTCATTTTTACTAGAGTTTAGTATTTTATTGAATTCCAGTATCATTATAATTCTGAGTTCTTTTTGTATTCACTGCCTCTTCTCTTTCTAAGGTTTTAAAGGCTTCTCTCTCCCCCCCCAATATTTTGAAATTCTCAAAAATGTTCCTTAGAAGGACCTTTCATACACTGTGATAGGTACTGGAGTATCCATTACAAATTGACATTAATGTGCTTTATTTCTGAGAAATTAAATTATTACTTTGATTATTTTCTTTCCTTCATGTTTATTCTTCACACTCTGCAACTGCTATTATTTGGATATGATTTTTTTCAGGACTAATTCTTAAAATGCTCTTCTTTCTTCCATTTTCTATCTCTTTTCTATTTATTCTCTATCCCAAATGTTTATTTAACTATATTATCTGATTCTCTACACATGCAAGATTCTTAGAAAGTTTCTGGTATACAGTCAGGGCCAAGAAATACCTAATAGCTTTCTCCTCGTCCTCCTCCTCCTCCTTTTCTTTTTCCTGCTGTTGCAGAGTATATTTCATCTTCTTTATTGCCACTACTTCCAAAGCAGTATGTACAATTTCTTGGTTTTGATGAAATGCTCTGGTTTCAGTAGCCTGTCTCTGCACCTAGTGTATGTGAGCCTCTCTTCTCAGTCCAGGGAAATATTAAGCAATCTAAAAGTGAAACAAAAAGGGTTTTTTGAACTATTATTTATTAAACACCCACTCTATAATAGAGTCTGTGAAATTGGCTTTTTCTTAAAGCATTGAAACACACATAATAATCTTATAAGATAACTTTAGCCTTATATAATGTTTTATATAATAGAACTTGAAAGTTCAGGGAGATTGCAAAATTTAACAATAATTTCAAAATGGGATTTGATCTGATATTTCACCCTGAAAAACCCATACTTTAACTTCTACATAATGATGCTTTGACATGAATGTAAATTCTAAGGTGGGCTGATGGTACCGCAACGGAAAACTTAGCTCATCAGTAGCATCTGAGACACACCAGGCTAATGCGTGCAATGCACATCCCCTGAGCGATGGCTGTGTACTGGTCCCATAGCAGAGACTATCCCCTGATGTGTGCAGGTGGCCCGAGTGCTGAAATGCTGTGATGTCCCTGGCTTCACCAGCACAGCTCTGACGATAGAATGTAGCAAGATGATGTCTCCTAGCTGGAATTCTTACCAGGGAAGAACAAAAAAAAGATACAAGCTTATTATTTTTTTTTTACTCAGGCACAGAGATTTTTCATTTCTGTGAGCACAGAGGAAAATGAATGTCGTGGTAAAAAAAAAAAAAAAAGAAAAAGCCTTGTGGATGTACAGTCTGTATTAGTCCTCCCTGTGGCCAATGATGTATTTGAAATGTATTTTCCTCCATGTGGAGGGAGTGACGTGTTTTAATACAAATACTCCCTTCTTAACCTCCCAGTAACTTGCCATTAAATGAAATAATATTTATGTGTATGATTAATTCAGGCATGCCATGATTTGCAACTGGAGAGTTTCCATTTGTTTGTCCATTTATCATTCTATTTACTCTATAACTTTTATGTTGGACAAAATGAAATTACATATCCTCAACTGTTTGTGACCTCTAAAATGGTCATTTCATGTGGTTCAAAATAAAATTTATTAGATTCTGAAAGAAGTAATTGTGAGAGATTAAAAATGTATTAGACAAGCATAGATCATATAAGCAAGAAGATTATCCATTTTTCCATTTACACAACAGATCCTCCTGCAGCCCCTTTGGGCCTTGGACTCTGAGAATACAGTGGCAAGTAACGTAGACAGAGGCCGTGGCTCTATGCAGGCTCAGGTTGTTTTCCTCTTTGGAAAGATTAACAGAAACTCATACTGTAGTGTAAGAAAGAGGTAATTGCCACAAAGTGGTATTGGAGTTTGAAAGAGAATGATATGTCTTTCTAAAGGAATTCAGAGGGGATTATTATATGGAGAAGGTGGTTTTCAGCTGGTCCTTGGATTATTCATTAGGATTTAGGGAGGAAGAACACACCAGGTGGAGGGAACTGTGAATATGCCTAGGTAGGTGTTTGATTCTTATGGGACACATTTGTGAGTCCTGCACACAAATTGTTTCCAATTGTTTGGGGAGGCCAAATACAAACCATTTTCATGCAAGGGAGAAGAACCTGTGAGTTGACTGTGTGTCTATACACATTTGTTTTTCTTTATGGAAGAGGAGTGATTCATTGTTGACTATGGAAATAAAAAAAAAAGCTTCTCAGTCAAGGTGTCTCCTTACTTGCTTAAAAAGAAGAGTATAACTTATGTGCATAGATAATAAAGAAAAATATCTTGTTTATTTTAATTAAATTTGTTGGGGTGACATTGTGAACAAGACTATATAGATTTCAAGTGTACAATTCTGATACATAACCTGTATATTGCACTATGTGCCCACCACCCGAAGTCAAATCATCTTCTGTTACCACATATTTGATTGCCTTTACTCTCTGTTTCCACCCCTACCCACTTTCCCTCTAGTAACCACCATACTGTTATCTGTGTCTGTGAGTTCTTGCTTGTTTTTCTTGTTTGTTCATTTGTTGCTTTCAGGTTTATATTCCACTTATGAGTGAAATCATATGGTTCTTACATTTTTCTGTCTTATTTTGCTTAGTACGACATTCTCAAGATTCATCCATGTTTTTGCAGATGATGGTATTTAATATTTTCTAATGGCTGAATAGCATTATATTATATACAAATGTTCAACAGATATATGAAAAGATGCTCAACTTCACTAGCTATTAAGAAAATGCAAATCAAAACTACAGTGGGAAAGGATCTCTAAGTTAAAGAAAAACTAGTAGGCAAGGCATGGCGGGAAAGAAGCTCAGGGCATGTTTAAGAGAAAAGCCATGGTCTGATGGCCCTGGGGCTCACAGAGGACAGCACTGAGGCTGCTCACTGGTGTGGGACTAAGTAAAGGAAAGCTTTAATAGCCACATGCAGCAATTTGTAGTATATTCAGTGTGGCATAACTGAAAATTATCTGAAAGAAGGCTCCTTTGTCTTAGAAGAGTTAAGACACAGAACTAGAGGGAGATATAGTGAACAGATTATCCTTCCCATGTATTAAAATTAAATGGCACCTAGTAAGACATAGTAGAATGACAAGTGAACTTGGAGTTAGAAGAGACGGGCAAATTGATTAATGCCTCTAAAGCTCAATTTCCTCAAACCCTAAAACAGAGTTGATTTCTGACTTTGTCTAGTTCACAAGGCTGGTGTCAAGAATATGTACAAGATAATTGTATTAACTCTCTCAGGTGAATGTGAACATCTGATTGCGAGGCGATAATTTATGGGAGTAAATTTAGGAAAGAATGCATGTCACTGCTGTAAAGGCTTCTGAGTAATGACGCAGTTGCTGACCAACTTCACAGAGTAAAGGCCTTGATCAAGGGCATAACACCTACAGCCTCAGCGGGATCTCTCCCTTAACCATACATGTTTCCCTGGCTGAATGTTGTCCTCAAAACTTCCCCTATGGGAAAGAACCTTGGACAGGGAAACTAAATAGCCACACTCTGCCCAGAATTTCCTTAGATTTAACATGGACTTTCTGGATAGTTTCTTAGTCATTGCACCATGTAGTCAGGCAAAGTGAGACACCCTCAATAGTCAATGGACAAAAGAGGGCGGAGGAAATGGAACCTAGAAAACTTCAGTGCAATTAATGAGAAAAATGCTGGTGTAGAAATCTAGAGGACTTAGTACTTAGTCTAATTCTGATTTCAAATTTTGGCTCTCCCATTCTCTCTTAGCTACACACTTGGAATATTTACTTATCCATTGTTTTAAGAAAGTTTAGCGTAAGAAAACCACACTTAATCAAGACTATGTTTTAATCAAACTCTTAATTTTGCAGAAACTGCCATCATTGTACAGAGGCAATATAAGACTCAGAGGGTTTCAATGTTGTGCCTGAAGACACTCAGGAAGTAAGCAGCTGTACTAGGATTCAAATCTAGGTCACTGTGACTGCAAAGTAAATTATCTTTTAACTCTACTATGATGCTGCTTCACTTGAAAACAAATGGATAACATTAAACTTCCCTGACTTTTGTTTTATCCACATTTACAATCACAAAACAATGTTAAGATGTGAAACTAAATATCACTGATTTGCTTGTGATAAGAGAAGGTAGTCAGAAAAGAGAATAGTTAAAAATACCCACTAATAGGACATCTATGAAATGAATTATAGTAACTCTATAAAGTGAAATATTACATAGTCTTTAAAAAGAGTGAAGTAATGCCATTTGTATTGATAGACAAATATTTCTAGGATTCATTGCTGAGTATAACCAAAACAGAATAAAGTGAACAATGTGATTTTATGTTACAAAAATATATATATAACAAAAATTATTTGTTTATAAGCATATAAAATTTCTAGAAGGATGTAAAAGAAATTGCTCATACCAGTAATTTCTGTGAGTGGGGAAAGAGAGACTTTTGTTGTGCATCTATTGTCTAATTATTGACTTTGTTAACACATAGTATTATTTTTATTTTTTGAGAATTAAAATTAGATAATATAAATCGAGAAAATACCTAGGAACAACCACAGCTTCCAAATCTCATGTCTGCAATCAGAAAACGAACTTGCTTTGAACAAGTCCAACACACAATTTCTCAACAAGTTTCCCTGTGGCCCAAATTCAGGACAACTGCATGTGTATAAAAATGTATGTGCACGCAATGTTACTTTCAGAGTGACAGCTGGGTGGGGGAATGTGGTCAAAGGCTGACCCACAGCATATGGCCTCACAGGTTTCTTGATTCCAGCACACATTGCATTCTTGGCAAGGTCAAGGGCAGGTACAAAAGTGATTCGTTAAATGTCTGTGGTTCATGTGCACTAGATGTGCCCTGCACGTCAGTATCTTGTCCATGCAGAACTGTGCTCCAGCCTTTGTTTAAAGAACAAAGACTCTTTCACCTAAGGAACTTCACAACTGCAAGTGTAGGGCACAGATTGTTGATCCAATAGAAATCCCATTGTTTAGTCTCACGTTGCAATTTTTTTTTGAAAAAGACGTTTACAATTAATAGTATCTCTAACTGTGCTTTACTCCTACACATTTTTAGGAATTTAGCTAAATAAAAATGGTAATGTTCTAATTTGTTACTTGTCATTAAGATGGAGTGTGGTGTTGCATAATACATTGACTATAGCGAACAAATAATGAACCTCTGTCTCCAAGAAGCTTATCATCATCTAAACACATTTGTCTTTTTGGTCAAGCTAAATGGTAGTTCAGCTCTAACATTTTATTTGTAGGTAATTTTAATATTAGTGATATGATCAAGATTAAGTATCAATGTCCTGAAAAATACATAATAACCTCTTAGAGAGGTATAAGGTGATTTTTTTATCCTTCTGTCCCTCTTTTACTTGTCTTTTATAGGTGAGGGGTGGAAAACTGACTATATGTTTTGATTCCACATCAAAGTTATTTTAGTCTTTATGATAAAATATTCTCTTTTTGTTTTTCTTTTGCTGGTCTACTAACTATAGATAATGTCTAAGGCTCATAGATCCGCTGTAGGTATCTCTATGCTTCAATGAAGCTGTCCCCAACCTTGTTGGCACCAGGGACCAGTTTTATGGAGGAGAGGCAGACAGGAGGCAGAGCTCAGGTGAGCTTTGCTCTCGGCCCAGGGGGTTGGGGACCCCTGCTTTAATGGTTTCATGTATGGACCAAATTCTCTGTGATTTACAAATTTACCTAACCATCTGAATTTCCCCACATTTCTCTATGACCTTATTATGCCACCCATAGGGTACTGATTTGTAAGCCATTTCCCCAATAAGGAATATATCAATGTTCTGCCAGATTAAAAACACAGGGCATTAATACAGAAAACTTGCAAATCTGGAAAAAGAAACTTTATTTTTTTTAATTATTTTTCACATTAAAGAGCTCATTTAGAAAAATGCCTTGCCAGCCCCATGTGATATATAAAGGTAATATAGAAAGATGGAAGCTAGTAAGAGTATTTTTTAAGTTCATCTGACTCTTAAACAGCATGGGTTTGAACTGCACCAATCTACTTATATGTAGATTTTTAAAATAAATAAAGAGTCAGCCCTTGGTATTCTTGGGTTTCGCATCCACTGATTCAACTGCAGATCAAAAACAGCACTTTCTATACGCAGTTGGGAATCTGCAGATACAGAGGACTGACTGTATACATTTTTCTATGCTATTTTATATAAAGGACATCTGCAGATTTTGGCATTGGAACAGAGCCCTGGGACCAATCCCCTACGGATACTGAGCGATGACTCTAGTTAGCTGCTTGGGGAATAAAAATTTATATGTGACTTTTCTACTGTGCAGAGGGTCAGTGTCACTAACCTCAGCATTGTTCGAGGGTCAACTGTATGTTCCAGATACTATATTTCTAGTTATATAATAATCTGTGTTCTTAACAGACAATGTAAAAAGTACTTAGAGCACAAAGAAATTGGAAAAGACCTATGTTCTCACCATTCAAATATATTCAGTTCCATAATATTTTGGCATATTCCCTTTTAAATGTATACTACACATCTGGTTAAGATCATAAACCTTTTTTGCAGACTCTCTGGATCAAATCACAGTTCTATCACTTCATCAGTGTATAAATTTGGGGAATCTATTTAATTGCTCTTCTCCTCAGTTTCCTTATTTTTAAAAGGACAATAGTGGCACTAACATATTTGTGCTTTTTAAAATGAATATTGAATAACTTAGTACATGCACAGCTTTTCAAATTAATGTAGCCAGTCATGGCTACATTAATGTAGTATGTTGTTGTTGATAATGGTGATGACATATAATACACTAATGGTTTGAAAAGACTGTGCTACATTTCTTACAATTGCCTAATTAACAATATTTAACAATTGCCACTACATCTTTGAACTGAGAAGTTTTGTTGGTAGATACTCATAAAGCTTACTGAAGAGTGTATTTTAATTGCTTTTTTGAGCTCCTGAAACTTTTAAACAGCAGTAACAAGTATATTATTTCTTCAGTGTTTTTGAGAAGTACCTTGCTATTGGGTATTTTTCAAACTTGAGAAAGGTAAGGCACCTAATAATTCAAATATTCTTAAACCTCTTCTTTTGAGTTTGAAAACAAAAAGGTCATTTTTTGATCATTAAACTTATTTTCCCATCAGCCCACATGTCTTCTTACCTTACAAACTTAACGTTATTGTTGAGAAATGAACTTAACAATAAAGGACAATCTTGGCTTGATAACTCTTTGAATTCTTGACAGTATCCCTATTAATTTTATAATTATTTTAAAGGAGAAAAGTCATGAAGCATGTCATATTACCCCCTCCCCCAAAATCAAGTGTTGGGATGGGGCTGAGGCTGAAATATCTTTGGTCACATGCTGGCAAAGAAACAAAAGTTGTACTTTATTGCCCAATGCTTGATTCTTACAGGTACATAGTGCAAGCTCTAGAAATGCTTAGAGATTAGAGCTATTTGATGAAGTAATGGGAAAAAAAGCACACCAAAGTCACTGAGTGGGGGTGGGGGAGCCAAAGCCTTTTCATCAGATAGAACAAAACTCATGAGGCTCCATAGCCTTATTTTCATGATTTGAATGATCATATTCTGTTTGAGTAGCCAGTTTAATATCCAAGAGACTGTACTGAACCTGATCCATTCTCTGTCTCAGAAGGAAGAGAAGGGTCTCTAACACGTGAAGTTCATCCTTCTGTATGGAGCATTATTAGTTTCCTTCTTCCACTCCCGCCCCACCACCAGATCTCAGCGAATTAACAGATGACTCCATGGAATTTAGTTGTGTTTCATAAACAAAAGAGAAATTGCCTGCATAATCACTCTCTAAATAATCTTTCAACTAGAACATAACTCTTCCGTTGATTCTCAACCTTTAGCACAAGCAATACTTCTTGTCCTGAGTGTTTTTGAGCGTGGTTATGAAACTCTGTGGAAGAGAGAGCAGAGTTGTATCTGGAGTGAAAAGTTTGTGTGTAGGGGGTGACACATTTTGAGCAGCCCTATCCCTTGTTCATCACTTTTCCTATATTTTCAGAAGAAATACTTCTTGCACTCCCAAGGCATAAAACAAAATTTGTCTTGGGAAGAAAATCAGTGATTTGACAGAATAACTTCATAACTTTTTAATTTTGAGACAAAGTAATTACTATAGAAGACTGTTGTAACATCATTAGATTTTATTACCAATGCCACTCAGTGCTCTCCTAGGCCAAGTTTTGCTTCATTACCCAAAAGTGGCCATATATGTTTTATTCCTTTATACCAAGGTGTTCATGCACCAAGAACCTCTGGAGGGGACAAGAGAAGATTTTTTAAATAATGCTCATCTGAAACAAGGAAGATGAAAGGCCTCACAGCCTTTCATCAAATAGGTCACATTGGGGTAATTTTCCAAATGAATCCAGACCTCTGATTAAATACCCTGAGCCTGTGGCTTCCTGCGATTCTACAGACTATCAACAGAAGCGCTGTGGTACAGTCTTCCTAGACTCATTGGAGCTGCCGTCAACCATTGGAGAGAAACAAAAATTTCTAAAAATCCATTATGATTAATTTTCTCAGGGTGTCTTGAAAACCTTACAGGAGGCATTAGTAGTCTGCCTTTTTATAATTAACAAATCACAAACACTAATGTGTTTTCCCAACAGGGACTATTTAAAAGGAAAGCTTTGTTGATGTGGGATTTAAATACATAGGCTCAAGTCTCTGAAAGATGTGTTTTACAGAGGTTTTAGGACAATGCGGTGCGTTCTAATGAGATGTTCTTGTCATTGCTCCTATTTAAAGCGGTCATAAGGGAAAATCACTTTGGCTTCCTCTGGTGGAGGCAGTGGTGTTAATGGAGGACTTCGGCTGCATGCTCACCTCAGAGAGCATTATACAACCAGTGCAAACACAGCAGGAAGGAATTAGCTCTTTAGTGAAGTGCTGGAATTCACTTTCCAAGGTGTTCATATTTGGAATTTTGAAATCACCTAGCCAATCAAAATTGAAGTTAAATGTGGATAAATTGAGTTAGGTAATTACCATAGAAATCATCAATATATTTAAACTGACAAGGTAATATGGTGTTAATGTTTCTAGGACTATAAGAAAATAAAATCATACATTGCAACAATTCTAATTTGCAAAAAAGAAATTATTGGCAAAAACTGTGATTGTACTAACATTGTCCCTCCCTCTAGTCTTCTCCAGACCACTTCTGGAATATTCTTTTAGGTAAAAACTTAGTGTTGTCAGTCCACATCATGGACCCCTTCAATGACAACCACTCCTTTCTTTAGTATGTGGTGAGAGCCATTGTAATCTTGCCACTCTTAAGGATATAGCTTTTTAATCTCTTTCATTTCATAGTGTTACTCTGATATTGTAAGTTATTTAACAAGGGATTAAGAAAAAAAACTCATAGGCAGACAGCAGTATGGTGACTACCAGAGGGAAAAGGGGAGAGGGGGAGGTAGAAGAGGGGAAAGAGGGGACAATTGGTGATGGAAGGAGACAGGATGTGGGGTGGTGAACACACCATAAAGATGATGTCTTGTAGATTGTAGACCTGAAACCTATATAGTTTTATAAAGCAATGTCACCCCAAAACATTCCATTTAAAAAGATTTCAATTAGGTTTCATAATCAAATCTTTACAAATTGCCAAAGTGACTTCTGGATCAAGATGACAGGTTGAGCACATGTTTTTTCTATTTACGTATTTACATTAAAGGGACAGTAAAATGAGAAATAAATCAGAGAGTATGACATTAACAATTTAGGGATTTTAAAGAATTCCCTAAGAAAGTAGATAGGATCACGTTGATGGGGAAACCAGAGCAGAGAAACTGCCACTATGGGTATGCAAAGGAGAAGGTCGCTGTGGACCAGTTCTTTCCCACATAGATGGAGAGTCCTCCAGCTGGATATCAGCAAGTGTAAAGGGCAGACGTAGCCAGTGGGGATAGACATTTAGATAACTAACTAAAGGACTACTGTATAGAGGAAGAGTGGAATGGATTTTTGATAATCCAATGTGGAGTCACTTTCACCCATGACAGTTATGTTAAGTGTTGCATCAAGACTGGTAATGTGGTGTAATGGGAAGACCCTTGGGAGGCACCTGGAATGCCTCAAACCACAGGTCTGGATGCCTGGATAAGGACTCTGCCTGGACACGCATATGAGTGGAATGCACCTCCATTGCTGGCTGTAAGAACTCACAACTCCAACCACCCAACGCTGGAGCCTGGCTGTACCATGGATCATGCTCGGAGCCCTGTGGGACTTCCATTCCACCAGACACATGGCACCGCTGCAGCCGCCAGGATTGAGATCAAAGCCTACCTGTCCACCTGTGGACACCGCCAGTGACCAAGATCTCATGCCTGACACTTGCTCTGCTCACCTCAATTGCATTATCTCCCCCTCTCTGTGTATAACTTGCATGTGCCTCTATGGGCTTATTGGGGATGTATCCCCAATAAACTTAGCATTGTGGAAAGACACAGACATGTTTGGAGAAACTTCCCTAGTCACAACAATTGCACACCCAACAGTAAGACTAGTTCCTCATTTCCTTCCCTCTTTTGACCCACTTTATTACTCCATGCAACAGATGAGAGAGCAATATATTGTACAAGATTTTGCCTTCCAGGGAAAATATTTTAATTTCCCTAGAGACTTTGAGATCTCTGTAGGGGTAGGCATTTGTTTCTCAGCGTTCATGCTTTCACCTGAGAAAGAAGCCAAGCAGAGACTGAGGCATGGTATGGAGGGAAACTCCCTGAGTCGCTTCAGTAAAAGCTTCCTTATTTTGACATGGAGGTGATGACCTCATCTTGCCTGCCTGACCCCCTACCAGCAATATAAATATGAAAATTTCTGGAGAAGAGAAAGATGGTGCCGTCCCAGGTCAAGGAAGGAACCAAGCAACCTTGACTCAGCTGCAATTCCCTAAGGATTCTACCAGTTATTACACTGACTGTTTATCTATTGCATATGTTTTTTTGGGGGGCGGGTGGCTACTAATGGTGATTCAGAAGGTGTTCTGTATTTACATCCTCTTAGCAAGCATTCTGTATCTTTGGCTTGTGTGTTTACTTGTGGTGGTTAAGAGCAGGCTAATAAATGTTATGGGGTAGGGAAAAATAACCCCAAATCCTCCCCTGTTGATCCCTGTTCTCTGTACCAATGCTGACAGGTAACAAAATTTTACTCCACTTTCACAATGTTTTTCATCAGTTTTTCCATTAAAGGCAGAAACCTTCTGAGGTAGGTATTAGTTCTTGCTATTAACAAATAATAGAAAATTCTCAGAGGCATACAGTGTACATTTACATCTCACTTACATCTGCACTTACACATCTGCACATTGGCTGGAGTATCTCATTAGTAACAAGGTATATAAGCATCAGCTGTGGTTGCTCTGAACCTCAAATCTAGTTATGGAGCCCAAGGACTGTGGCTACTTGGAGTACTTTATTGTTGTCATGGTTGTGGAAGCTAGGATAGCAAGTCCAACTTCACAAGCCTATTTCAAGCATCTGCTCCATATCCTATTGGCCAAGGCAAATTACAAGGCAAGATGCAAAGTCAAAAACTGGTAAACTTTACTCAGCATACCATGAGGCCATGACAAAGGTGTAAATGCATAAAACATTTCCAGGGGAAGAAATGTTTGTGGTCAGTAATTGAATTGATCATAGAGAAAAATACCAGAACTTACTATTAAACCCATACCAGCTTCTAAAAAAAACCCATTTGGTCATTCATCCTTCATGTAATTTTATATCCAGAGATCAACAAGCATTTTCAAAAAAACAATAATAGAAAAATGAAAAGACAACAATTACATATTTTGGTAGAGAGTCATTATATTCTGTAAGATTGAAAAAACAAATCAACCAACCCTGATTTCCAGTGGAAGTTTCTTTCTTCTTAACTCCTGCTCCTTCCACCAATACCCACTGGTTCTCTACTCTGCACGGAGTACTATGAAATGCAGGATGGAGATGCAGGATGGAGGGGTTTGTATAAGGTGGAGGTGAGATAGGCGTTTTTCTAGATGTAGCAGCCAGTTGTAAGGAAAGAACCTGGTAAATCATTTGAGGTTAAAAGACAAGTATCTGAATAGAAATTGAAGCTGTTTCCTTAGGAACAGTTAAACTTTTATTGCCCTGAGTCATTTGAGAAGACATCCTTGTTCTCCATCCCACCAGAGGGTAGTGGAACTTCTAGTAAAACATTTGCTTTTCATCTCAAGTAAAGATTACTTGACAAATCCCTGTCCAGTATGCAAATTGATTTTTAAAGAGAAATGTATGGTGACAAGAAAACATTTTAATTTGCATATTATGAAAAAGAAAAAATGGTGATTGAATGTAGGAGGAAGGGTGGGCAGGGCAGGGGAGAGCAATGGGGGGGGGAAATGGGGACAACTGCAACTGAACAATAAAATATTTTTTTTAAAAAGAAAAAATGGTGATTACAGATTATTTCTCTAGTAACCTGTACCCAGAAATTCCATTTCAGGGATATCAATGAAAGCTCTGATAATGCCATTTAGTGATATCACTTTTCTTAAAGTCAAAGAGAACTGTTAAATAATTCATTAAATAAACTGATAAATAATTTATGCTAGTTGGAAACTAATGAAAGTATCTTGCAAAATATGAGACTGGAAGTTCAAAAGTTGAAGGACATGCTGTAGCTACAGGAACAGGATGGGGCTGAAATTCATACTCAGTTTTTCTTGTTACTCATAAATCTTGCCTGACATTAGCAGAATTCAGCCTGTGATTCATAGATGTGCATTCATTCCTGGGCACCATTTCTTATCTGGTCCAGACAGAAATGTGTTAATTAACATAACAACATAGATTGTATAACTGTGTGATAATTATAAAAATGTAGGCAATTTCACTAAATTCTAAGTCTTCAAATACATTATCCTCGCAATTAATGGTCATACATATTATTTTGAAGCCTGGTGAGGGTTTTTAAAATGTTTTTTTATGCAAGCTGAAGGGTTTTTTCTGCATCACAAATATCCCATTTTTTTCCTCCCTTCCTCCTTCCTTCTACTTATTGCCTTTCTTTTTTCTCCATCCCACCCTTGGCGTATTCTTTGTAATTTATTAAATTCTTAAAACACTTAGTCAGCCTTAAAAACCAAGCACTGTTTCATTCTGTATAAATGGCCTAAAGATCAGTGATGTTTTAAACACTGCCCAAGGGCCTTTAGTTATGGAATATTCATTATAACTGTCATATATATTAGATTGCTGCATGCACTATCGTAGACTGAACTTTTCAGATTAATTCACTTTATTTAAAACCAATGCATATATTTCAGTAACAAAATAATCTGATCTGCATATAATCAAAACAAGAACAAGAGAGAGGCAAATTGGGAGTGGCGTGAGACCTCAGTAAGTCTCTCTTAACACAGTGCTAGAAAACATTACTATTATTGCTTAATTAATTACAGCAAAAAAAAAGACACATGAGTCGTTTTATCACTACCTCTTATTGACAACCTTGATTTTGCTTTTGAGCACCACAGCACTCTCATGAGAGAGGTAGGATGGATTTCATTAGAGAAGGCGTGTGTTCCCTTATTCCCCCAACCCAGTTTATGAAAGGGTCAATCTTCCCTGGGGTAAACCTGGGCAGTTGCTTGGTGACTGACTGCTCACCAGCTGATCAAAGGTTTTAGAGGAGATTTGAAGGCAGTGCTTCACTATTTCTAAGTTATTTGTGAGATGTGGAAGCAGAAATTGTGAATGAGTGAGGTAGAAACTCAAGAGAATGTGATGTTAAATGAATGTAAAGCATAGAATTAAGCTTTAGAAAAATAGATATGTTTTGGTTCATCTTTAACTGGTTAGAATATTGGTAAACATCTCTTTAAACTAAAAGCTAATTCACAATGGAGCTTCTGACAAAAAATGCAAATTAGTTTTTTAAAACAACATCATCTGTCCCATGAATGTGGCACTAATAACTCACTTGTAAGACACTTCTGTCAAGAAGTCTGAATATCCTATTTTGTAAAATAATTCTAGGACTCATCTTTCAGAATTACCTTTAGAATTGATTTGCAAAATGCATGAGAACATATCTCGTTACCCTAAAATTGGAACATACTCAAATGAATTTGTCCAACTTGAGTCTTATTTTCTTTATCCATCTTTCTTAAGTTGTATTCCGAACTGAAAGAATCCCTTAATGTGGTATTAAAAATAATAACATCAAATGCTGTATATCCTTTTCACACAGAATTCCAAAAATATTGTAACCAGAAGTAGAATTCTGGGGAAAAATTATAATTTCCACCTGTAACTATATTAAGAAAAGAAAAGTAAGGCAGTGCTCATTTGGACCAGTAATGTCTTATAAAATCATTGAATAACTTGGAAACTCACCTCTTCTGTGTAGAATTACACCTACGATATCGTTCCTGTTACAGAGTGTTTCGTCCAGTCATTTAAAACTTGGTGCCGTTTCAGCAAAGATCATTATTATAAATGGCAGAAGTTTTAAGGGGTGTTGATTAATCAACAACACTGTTTATGATTTTGAAAGATAGTTTGAAGACAATTGTCTTCATTGCAACAAAATTGCTATGTTAATACCTAAAATTAATTCCTGGTAAAAGCAAATCAGAGGTCAAACCCAACTAAATGCATAAATATACATGTCTGTCTGTGTAAAGCCTTCTCTATAATTGGCAACACTGAAATCCAGTTATTTTGAATCTATGTAATGAATAGGAATAATATCCTCCAAGTGTATAAAAGATGCACAGATTCTATTAATAGACTTTGTCACAGGAAACGCAAGTTGTAAAGGCTCTAAATACACTGGCTTTCCCAATTTAGTTGTTTGCCCAAAGTAAGCCTTCTTGTACTGATTCTTGTGCCAATTACTAATTGCAGTAGGACACTCTAGAGGAAGACAGACAATAAGAGACGGGAGTTGATAAATTTAGATTCTGCTGAGTATTTTAGTTTTTTTTCAAGTCACTTTGCCATTGCTAATAAAGATGCTATAAATGTTTTAAAAAGTGTGTGGGGCGAAGTGTGGTCCAGGGAAGAGTGGGAGGTGGTGTCATATTCATTCTCATCTGTCGGAATGTGAGAGCCGCCAGGACAGGGCTTGACGCAGAAGGCGGAGGAGCGCAGTGACGCACACTCAAAGCTGCACCAGGAGGCAGGAGTCGTTTGCCCCAATGAGTCAGTCTTAAAACGGAGCGCTTGGAAAGATGTTATTGTGGTGTGCTAAAAGGTGTCTGCGAGTAAATATGCCAAAAACATAATTAAGGAAAATGAAAGTTGTTATTAATGAAACCAGTTGAGAAGCTGACAGTGAGGAAAGAGGTTTGGGAGGCTGTTATTTGGAAGCAAAATCAGTAATACCCACTTTAAATAAAAAGAAAAAAAGATGGTTAGGCAGGCAGGCTTTGGGCTGCAATAAATGGAAGTAAAGGATTGTAAATCACTAATGCAATAAAGGGGGCAGAAAGCTAATGGTTCTTTTGTTTCGAATTGTAAATGGCATTTCTGTGTTCCACTGTAAGCCTTAAGTGAAGGCCTTGTTAATTACAGCATGGCCAGCCTGCCACTTCCCTGACTACAACAATTTCTACTTCACCAAGCCTTGGCTTTATTTACTCTGCATTTAGGTACATTCAGGTGTGAATTAAGAGCTATATAGCTATTCTAGCATAAGAAGAAACAGTTTCTCAAGACAAGATTTTCATTTTTCATGATTAGGGTCCAATAGATTAGAAGACACACATAAAGGGGACAATTAATGAGTTAGAAATATTGGCAAGAAGTAAAGATCAAAGTATTTAAAAGTATTTTGTTACACTGAATATCTTAGTCATTATCTTTTGTGTTTCTATGTGTAGGGAATATGATGACAAATCTGAAAATAATTCATATATTAAAGGGGAGGGCCTATTATTTGGAACAAGTCCTAAGTCTTCTGATAAAGGCTAAGCAGCTAACTCAAAACAAAATTAGAGAATACGGAATACCACGCTTGAATGGGCTGTTCTTTAATGAAGGCTTGGGGTGCTTCCTGAACCCATCGTAATGAGCCAATGGTCAGTTGGCAATTGGTTGACACTATTTTCTACATATTTTGTGTATTTCATATAGTACCTATGCACATATATTTCCATTTACAATCTCTCTGCAGCTTTCCCTGTGCCCCTTTTTCTCCTTCTTCCCTCCCTTTCCACTCTATAGACTCCCCCCACCTCCCTGAAATTTAACTGGCAATCTGCATATTCATTAGCCTTTCTTATATTACAAAGAAAGAGAAACTCTAATCAGTTTCCAATCTGCTAGTGCTCTGATTTTATTGAGTGTTCTTTTACTCTATTACACTTTATAAGAACTCTATATGAGGTTTAATCTCACAGAACAGTCTCCAAATGCCATTTGTTATCATGGTGTTTAAGAATAGGGCTATGGTGATGACATTTTTAAAAATCTATTTTATATATTTAAAATAGGTCATTGTGTAAATATACCATAGTTTTTGGATCCACTCGTTTGCTGATGGGCACTTAGGCTGCTTCCAGTACTTGGCTATTGTAAATTGTGCTGCTATGAACATTGGGGTGCACAGGTTCTTTTAGATTGGTGTTAAAGGGTTCTTAGGGTATAATCCCAGCAGCAGAATTGCTGGGTCAAAGGGCAGTTCCATTTTTAGTTTTCTGAGGAAATTCCATATTGTTTTCCACAGTGGCCTCACCAGTCTGCATTCCCACCAACAGTGCACTAGGGTTCCCTTTTCTCCGCATCCTCTCCAACATTTGTTTGTGGATTTGTTTATGTTGGCCACTCTGACTGGTGTGAGAAAGAAGGAGCTTATACCCTTTGCAACAGCATGGATGAAACTGGAGAGCATTATGCTAAGTGAAATAAGCTAGGCGGTGAGGGACAAATACCATATGATCTCACCTTTAACTGGAACATAATCAATAGAAGAAAAAAGCAAACAAAATATAACCAGAGACATTGAAGTTAAGAACAATCTAACAATAGCTGGGGGGGGGGCAGTGGGAAGAGGGGATTACAGGAACTACTATAAAGGACACATGGACAAAACCAAGGGGGAGGGTGGAGGTGGGGCAGGGAGGTGGGTTCAGCTGGGGTGGGGTGGAAGGATGGGGAGAAAAGGCATACAACTGTAATTGAATAGCAATCAAAATTTAAAAAAAAACAAAGAAAAAAAATAAAATAGGTCAAACACAAAGACTTACCCCACCCCTGTATGTCATTTATCATGAATGTGGCTCAATTATCTTCCTTGGTATCTTCTTTTTTCATATTCAATAGGCTTCATCCTCTGAAACTCTCCTGTTAGAAAATTGCTTTATAGTAATCACATCTCTTACCCTTCTCAAGATTTTTTTTTATGGAATGGAAATGCTTTGTCATCATAGAAATTACATGAGAAAAATGGAATGTGTTGTGTAAAATGAAGGCATTCATTTACCATTGTATTTTTCTGAATTTCTCTTTATTCATATGTATGGTGTTCTACCAAGGAGTCTTCGGCGACATAAATGCATTCAAAACACTGACATTTCTAGGATGGCAATAAAATAGTGTGTTATACTAGGAGTTATTGAGAGGCAGGAAATAATTTTTATGTAAGCAAATACCACATCTCTTGCCAAAGAATACTCAAGGTGCCTTTTATTTGATGGATGTGTATCTTTTGATTTTTTTTCAGAGTCAGCATATTAGAACAGGAACTATATCTAAGGAAGTACATCTAAGGAAGCCTTATTTGAAACATTAGGAACCTGAGCCACTCGTCTAATACAGATTGAAGTTGAAATGCCTAACTCTTAAACCTATACTGTTTTCGTTTGTATCTTACTGAAGCCTATGGTATTGCCATCATAGAGTGATATAACCATTTATAATTTTGAATGGATTATTTTTCTCAATCAGATGTTGCATAGCAACTAACTCTAAAGTGGAAGGTGGGAGTTGTGGTGCAAAGAAAGCATAATAACTGTTCACTTTCTAGCTACAAGTTGACTACTCTACCTTTTTTTTTTCTGATTAACACATTCCATTTCATTAACACCTCTGGGTCACTCTTAAAATATTGAGAGTCCCTACTCTGAAGAGTTTGGAGCCATATAAATAATTAAGTAATAAGAATGATAATGATGATGACACATAATTTATATAACACTTCTCTACATATGTGGTCTCATTCGATTTTCACTGTAATCTAAAGAGGTAGGAAAATAATTCAAACAAATTGATTTTTGAAAAAAGAAGCAATCTTCAAGTCATATTAGTAATTTAGTGAATTTAACAATATTAGTAAATAGCTGTGATATCTGTACTACGTATGTACTCGTTCTCCCTGCCTGGGTCTTCTGCTATATCAGGGGTGTCAAAATCATTTTTCCTAGGGGCCACATCAGCCTCGTGGTTGTCTTCAAAGGGCCGGATGTAATTTTAGGACTGTATAAGTGTAACTACTCCTTAACTAGGGGCAAGGAGCTCAGTGCTGCTGCTGGGTAGAAATAAGGTGCCAGGCTGGATAAAACAAGGTGGAGGGCCGGATTCGGCCCATGGGCCTTGTGTTTGCCACCTGTGTGCTCTATCATATTATCTCCCTTTGATTTACTTGCTGCAAGCTTAATGCAACATTATATGTATATTAACTCCAAATTTATATTCAGTTAAAAATAGTGATTCACATATAATATACAAAAGGATTCACCATTCACTTTAGCCAATGACCATCCATAGCTAGCACTTTCATTACATCTTTATCATTGTCTCCATGTAAATATATCTGATATTTTTACAAATTGGCTTACTCTGCCAAAAACCAGTATATCCTCACTGTATTAGGAAAATTCCTATTTCTAGATCCATAATTCTACATCATAATACTCTCCATAAAATTTTGTTTTAATATGACTAAGATAAATAGAAATCTTTGAACTCTCTTGTGCTTTACAAGAGACTTTATAAACATCATGAACTTGAAAATATTCGGAAGAGTAGGTAATCAGACTAAGAGTTAAGGAAGTATAATGACACTTTTATCTTAACTTCTTTTTGTTTTTCCTAATTTATTTTTCAGTTAATTAATTTAATGTGCAAGTAATGCAAGTGAAATGTATAATGCAAGTCATTGGATTTAGGAAAGTCCATAATTTATTCTCTTTCTTTGCATAGTAGTTGAATCATTTTATCAAGTTAAAAATTATTGTTTTTCTGAAATTTCTGAGATCTTGAATATAATAATAATAATGTTCCTATAAATTGTCTTTATTAACATCTCTTATGTTCTTTAAAAGATTTATAAATTTTTTCATATGGATTTTGTATATTTATTTGTATATATATATTACTTAAAATGTATTATACTATATTGTTTTAGATAGTTTGAATTAGATTTTTTCCTTTCATTGCTATTTCTAAATGGTTATTCTTGTATGGATCACATACAGTTTGCATAAAGATTAGTTCTTCATGTACCATGGTTTGCACAACTCATTCTAGGATCAGAGCAGATGGCATGGACATGGATCTAAATATAGACAGCACTTACTGGCTCTCACTCCTTTCTGAGGCACTTGGGAGGAACCTAACACACATCAACATCTAAGTACTCATAATATACACGTACACTCATTATTAACTGTATTTAAAGAGAAGGTAATCAGATGGCCATCCTTCTATGACTGTCTTTCCTTGTTTTTCTGTCTGTTAATGTGACAAGATTTGTAGATGAAGAAATGTTTACCCTAGACTAAGTCTCCATGAAAATAAGTTCCTCATCTCATCTCAAAAATGCAAGGTTTAGTGGGGGATCAAGAGTGAGTCTTAAAACAGGTTAGTGTAGAGATCCAACAATGAGAGGAAATAAGAAGCAAAAAGAACAACAAAATGAAACAGAGGCTGGACCAGACTCAAAATATCTATATTTTGGGCTACAGATATGCCACAGGTAGTCAGGCTACCCTTGCAAATCTACCTCTCATATACCCCTCTTTGACAAAGACAGATGAGTACTAAATTATGCATCTAATTCAAACAAATATCTTATTTTTCTTCAAAATACATTAGACTTGTTTTTAGCCATGTTAGTACACACTATAGCAGAGGAGAACAGGGAGAGGAGTATCGAATCTGGATTTGCAAAACTAACAATATTCTTATGAGCCATATTTGTGTGAGAAAAAAAATTATGAATATAGTATCCTTTCTTTTCCTATTACAAGAAATCACAGGATCAAACCTTTGCTTGCTCAACCAACATGTTTCATTTCTTATATTTTTGATATTTTAATCTTTGTTAGACCCAGGACAAGGAGCAAAATATATCTAACACACATAGATCCACTAACACATTTATCTCTTCTTTTTCTTAACTGTATCATCCAAAAATAAAATAACTTTAAATTTTCCAAATAAAATGTGCAATTGGATGCACATGTCCTCCATTCCATCTCTGTTGCTGAGTTGATTTTAAGAAGACTATTGAGATTTCTGCTCTGGCCATAATGAAATGATTGGAACAGATTATCTACTTACCATAAACAATAAAGAATGGGGTGAAAATTATAAGACAACTTTTAAAGACATTTAATTGGTCAACAGGACATAAAACAGGACATACAAGACTGTGGTCCATGAAAAAGGAAAAACAAGATGGTTTCCATGAGCACCTTGGATTCACTTTCTCGATGGTCACGTAAATAGATCACATCAGTCTTGCTGAGCTGAGAAGGCAACGATGGGTGTGTGCCAGGTTGAGACTGCTTGGATTTGTAGGGTGGAGAATTGGAGATGAGGCAGTCATGCAGAGAAAGAGGGCCAAAATGTGATGGGAGTTGCCTTGCAGCTGTTGAAGAATATTAAGCCAACATGAGCAGAAAGGAACTGTATGAAGCCAGGCAAAGAGAGGGCCCTGGCCAAGTAGTTCAGCTGGTTAGAGCATTGTCCTGCTACACCAAGGTTGGAGGTTCGATCCCTGGTCAGGGCACAAGCAACAATCAACCAATGAAACCCTAACTAAGTAAAATAACAGATCTCTCTCTCTCTCAACATTAATAAAATCAACAAATTTAAAAATAAAATAAAAATAAATACTGATGATATCAAAAGTTCATGAGACTATGGAACAATGCTGATGTAAATATAAAATGGCTCAACCACATTGGAAAACAATGGGAGCAGTTTCTGTAAAGTTAAATGTCTACTTAACCTGTAGGCCAAACGTACCAAACCTAGGTATTTATACAAGAAAAATGAAAACATATGTCCACGTAAAGCCTCACATAAATCTTTATAGCAACTTCATAACAGCCTCAGGCTGGGAATAACCCAAATATCCAGCAGCAGGTAAATGGATAAGCGAAGTGCTGTATATTCTTACCATGGAATGCTCCTCATCAATAAAAGGAACAAACTATTGCTGTGTGCAGTTATATGAATGTACCTCAACACTAGGCATAAAAGTACTTACACCATGTTGTTTCATTGACATGGATTTTATTTACATATATAAGGTAAATATGATCTTAGCAAGAAACTGGCAAATCTGCAGTTGCCTGGGGTCAGGAATTGAATAGGTAATTATCTACAAAGGTACATGGGAGAACATTATGATTTTTTTTTGCTTTTGGAGTGAGAAGATATTCTATGTCTTGATTGTAGTAGCAGTGACATGGAGGCATGCATTTATCAAGACTCATCAAATTGTACACAGAAATTATGCATTTTAATAATTTATAACAATCCATTTGATTTAAAGAATATAAAACCTATTTCAATTCTGGTCAAAAATTAGAAAAAAACTGTTGCTTTCCCAATGGAAATAATTTTTGCCTGTAAGAAAAAAGAAATGATTCATCTCTGGTAGTTTCATATTTTCATTAATTTTTGTTCCAAACTAAGGAAATGATTCTTGGAATATTATGAGTGGCATAGGATATTTAACTCTAAAGAAAATGTTCTGCTGTGTAAACACATGTTAATCTTACCATTCTCTAAAGAAAAGTTTGGGCTAAAGAAGCATAGTGAGGACTGTAGAATTTTCTCATTCATGTGGTTTTTGAACCACATGTTAATTAATTCTCTCTCGATCATAAAGAAGAGCACAAAGAATAAGAAGGCACCAGTGACAACTCTATTGTGCTACCTAAATGCCTACTCTCCACTGTCTCAGTCTTTCAGATCTTTACAAATCATAGAAATCACATAAGGGACCCTGAATCCACATAGTTGTATTGATTGTGTCAAGATTGTACAGTGTTTTGAGTCAGAATATCTGGTTTACCAGATGACTGAGTGATTGATTCTACCTGCAGTCTTAATAGAAAGAAAGAAATGCTTCACATGAGGTGATTAAGCTACAGTTAGGTTCTCATAGAAGTTCATTACTTTAGCTCATTGAATAATGCTGCAAGGCATGGCAAGCCAGGCTGTTGAATATGATTGTTATGGTTTCCCACAGGCCAAGTTATAACCCAACGTCAGCACGGATTCCAAAGAGGGGTACCCTTCTGGGGCTCTTCCCTGCTTTTTCCTCTAATTGCAGAAAGCATAGACAATGAGGTGTACTTACCTCTTGGAAAATGCCTCTCTACGCTCTAGAGAAATCCTACAATGACAATGATCCAGTACCACTGGTTTAGTCACTGGATGTTCTGAGCACATATTGGTAACATATATGAAAACTGAGCAAAGTTTTCATGTATAAAAAATAAGTAAAATGGTAAAACATTCCAAGTTTCTAAGAGCCTACTCAATATCAAGGATAAGAATTTCTCCACAAATCATCCCAACACTTACCCTAGGATGAGTGTTTTTTATACTTGGAACTAACTCAGTGCGAAGGAAAACAGAACCATGATAATCTTTCCTGATTCTTTAACTTAACATATGGCAACTGACCAAAAACAAAAAATAAAAACAAAAAATAAACAAACAAACAAAACCCTGGCCCTTTATTATGCCTTGAAAGAGTGTACTCGAAAATTCTCACTAGCCTGATGCTGTGAAATTTTAACTCAGGTTTTCGTGTGAAAACCAACAAGTGTATTTTGCTGAGTGTCTGATACAATGTGGTATATCTGCAGCAGTCTGTAGAAACTGGTCAATTCATTATCTGCAGAAAGAGGTCTAGGACTATATAGGACTCTCTATATAGGACTCTCTATATAGGACTCTATATATAGGACTCTCTCTCTCTCTCTCTCTCTCTCTCTCTCTCTCTCTCTCTATATATATATATATATACACACACACACATACATGTATATGTGTACATGTATATATATATGTATATATTTAGGACTTAAATATATTTAATCTGAAAAGGGAAATTCATCGACTCACTAAAATAAAGCATTTTGGGGGTTCTACATTCACATATAGCGTATTGTCTTCTTAGAAATCCATGTGTGACCAATTCTGACACCAGTGTTGACAAAGCTGATGTAACCATCAGTAACCAGTTTTGACAAAGCCGATGTTGCCTGTCTATGAGGATTCACTCAGCTGAACCTCCCCACGACCTTTGCCCCATGTATCAGATGAGGAAACTGATTAAGTAGTTTTCGCAAGGCAAAACAGCTAATCACAAGCTTTGCCACATTTTAGGTACTGTGATAAATGGTTCCCATCCATTTTCCCATTTAATCCAGTACAATTATGATGCTGTTATGGGCAACACTGCAATTGTAAAGATGAAGACACAGGCTTCAAATTGTGGCATAAATTGCCCAAGGATATGGAGCTAGTACACGGCAAAGCATCAATTTGATGCAAAGTTTATCTGAATCCAGACAATGTGCTGTCAGACATAACATGTTCTGCACTGTAGCTCATGTTAGTTAGTGCCAGAACTACAATTAAACATGATCATAAGCATATACCCAAGTGGCCTGTGGAATTACCTGTATCTTAAATCGTATAATTTATTTCTCCAGTTAAGGAGGATATTTAAACTCATTAAACCCCTAAACCAGGAACTTTATTGCCAACCAGATGAGAGCGGAACAGGACCCCAAGCCATCTCATGAACAATTAATATATAAATCCAAGACTCCTAAACACTCAGTCATTGATAAAACCAACAACCATTGGAGCAGGCATCATTTTTTAAGCCAGTTACTCAATAGAACATAGCTCTTTGGAGGCAAGCGTTTTATAGAATTTATCGGCAGCTCCAGAATACTTTAGTGTAGTAGAGAATAGAAAAGATGCCCAGGAAATGTTTGCTGAAGAAATGGTGACTGATGTTTATTCTCTCAACTCAGACTTGACCTTGCAGATGTATTCCCCGTCACGAACCTGCACCACTACTGGACCGAAGCACCTTTCAGTGCTGTTCTCGGACGTCGCCAGCAGCACATAACAACACATCCCTACTCCCAGAGGCCTTAGATGTAAAAACACTTAAGGTTTCAGAGGCACACAATAATGAAAGTGTCTTGTCAAGGAATGTTTCATCTTTGAGGCTCTGAGGAAGGCAATATTTCTGTCTCTAACTCCTTGACCTAGAGTGTAGTGCCTCCAACAGGTGTGCCACTATCATCTGGGGCAGGGAAATTCTTTGTGTGGGAACACTCTGTACATTGCGGGAGGTTTAGCATCCCTGGAGCCTGCCCTCTTATGCCCAGAGCCCTTGCTGCCCTAGTCATTGTGGAAAACAAAGAGTGCCCCGGGAAACAAAGGGAAGCTTCCAGTAGAAGGCAGAAGAAAGCTAAGAAAGCAGTAGTATAAATTAAGCTCAGAGAGTGTGCTTTGACTCAGCTTGCTAACTCGGAGAATGGAAAGAGGATGGAGATGTTCTCTGACAAAAAAGTGCAGAAAACGCAGTGGATTCTCTGAGTATAATTTCTAGTAATACATGGACTTTCTGGCAAGTAGCAAAATATAGCAAGTATCGGATAACGCACACATGCCATCCACATCCTGCTCACCCTCATTTCTAAACCCTTGTTAGCCAGAGAGATTTTAGAGGAACTGAGAAGGCACAGATTGATGTCTGGATGTTTCATCATCGAATGTATGTTTCATCATGGAATAAATGTTAAATTCATTGTAAATGATTTAAAAGAATCAGTCTCAACAGGAAGCAGATTGAGTGAAAGGTGACAGATTTCATGTTGTTAGAACTCTTTCATGGAAAGAAGAGTTTTAGAAGTAATGCTGAGTGTGTGCATGTGTGTGTGACATTTGCTGCCTCTGTCATACAAAGGATGCTATTATACCCATAGAGAAGGATGATAAGAGGTGCTTCTGTGGCATGTACACGTTTGGTACCCAACTATGACAAACTCTAAGAAAACATGAAGAGCCTAATGGAAGCAAATGGACATAAAACTGAAGCCCAGACCTTACTCTTGCCTGAACCATATGCCCATTGATTTTCAAATGGTTAGAACGAGAAGTGCTAATGTTTCATTCAGCTTCTAAATGATGTCAGTGAAAACATTAAAAAATAAAAGAAAGAAAAGAAAATATGTCTTCCTTAGGATGCTTCATTATATCTCTTATTAACAAAGCTCACAGTTTGCCATTTAAGGAGGTTTCATTTGACCAGTTTAACTTTTGAGATAAATGACTTGTCAACCTTTGAAAAACAACAGCTTTGAAATATTATTCAAATACCAACAAGTCTTTTGCATAGAGAGAAAAGTGCCCAGTCCAGGCTCACTGGAGCAGAACACTGCAGTGTAGGCTTTGAAGACATTTGAAGTCCCTTGCAGCCTGAAAAAGGAAGCAAAAGTAGATTTTGCTCCAAAAAGAAAATTAAGCTAATGAAATGCTGCATAATAAATGAAGTTACACACCAGCTTTACTAGAGAGGTGAATCAATTCTAGTTAGCATAGCAGCAGACTAAATAAAGAAAACCTTAGGAGTATTAAAGTTTCTTGTAAATAATTTCTAGCCTTAGATAATGTATTAGATTCTCAGGCTTCCATAGGGGCTTATACCACAGAAATTTATTTTGCCACAGTTCTGTAGGCTGGAAGTCCGAGATCAGATTGCAGGGAAGGTTGGTTCCTATGAGGACCAGAAGGGAAAATCTATTTCATCTCACTCTTGGCTTGCAGATGGCTACCCTCTTGCTGCCTCTTCACATGGTTGTCCCTCTGTCCATACAGCCCTGGAATCTCTCTGGGTGTCTGAATTTCCTCTTATAAGGACACCAGTCAGATTGGATTAGAGTCCCCCTTCAGGGCCCCTTTTAACTTAATCACTGCTTTTAAAGGCCCTATCTGCAAATACAGTCACATTCATCAACATATGAATTATGGTGGGAGCTGGGGGGACAGTTCAGCTACTAACAAGTAACTTTAAGATACTTCCTAGAATTCTGGGGGTTTAGTTTATTTTCACTTATTTTGTTGTTGCCACATTGTTGCAAAATACAGGGTCCTAAAACTGGCATAGTCTGTTTCTCCATAGCAGCTTCTCAACCTCAGCACTATGGACATTGGGACTGAGTAGTTCTTTGTGGTTAGAAGTTCTTTTCTGCGTTACAGTTTCAGCAGCATTTATAGCTTCTGCCTACTAGATGCCAGTAGCTCCCCCTGCAATTATAACAACTTAAGCTGTCTCCAGACATTGTCAAATGTTCTGTGGGGTGCAAAACCTCCCCAAGTTGAGAACCATGGCCTTAAAATAAAGGAAATTAGAAATGGAGCAACAGTAATGAGAGAGTTGAGTCTGAGTGGACCTTATTAGGAATTTTTTTTCTGAGAAATACTTATCACCTTTAGTGCCAGACTGGCCGGGGTTTGCATTCTGGCTCTAATAAATCAGTGCTAGCCAGTTGGTTTTAGATCAGCTTCTCTTAAAATCATGAGCTGTCTCTGTGTCTTAGTTTTATTTTTTGTAAAGTGGCGATGATGATAGCACACACCGGGATTTTTGTGACCATAAGTAAAGAATTCACACAGGGCCTATGTGCAATAGAAGGCATTTCTTGTAGTACCAGCAGTGGTAGTAGAACCCTAAACTGTTAATAGAGTGGCCTCCGTTCCAAAATGCGCGATGACCCAGGACGGAGCTGAACTTTACCTTGCAAACTTGACAGACATACTATTTGAAGATACCTGAGAATAGGGCTTCTAATTGAAGACCCAGGAATAATTGTCAGTCTGGTAAATAAACCCCTAAAATCTGCATGCAATTTTTAACAAAGGTGCGAGCATGTGTATTTTCCTGAGGAAAGGACCATACATTTTAATCACGGTCACCAAGAGTCCTATATAATACAGAAAATATATAGAAGTGAGGCTTCACATATATTAAGGAATCAAAATATTAAATTAAAAAGCTGGTCTTCTTGGGAAAAATTTTGAACATGATAAGCCACTAGCTAACCTAGTTATGAAAAAAGGATATGAAATACAAATACATATAATAAGAAATTAAAGCAGAGTAATTAATATAAAAACAGAGGAAATTAAAGAATAACTCATAAAAGACTGCTTTGTTCATCTCTATGCTAATAAGTAAATATCCATTATAAAATTGCATATTATTATTATTATTATAATCATAAGGTATATGATGGTTTAGCTCTGATCCCTGGTCTCTCTTTGTTCTCATCCTGTGACAATGTGTGACTCTAGGAAAACCAGATGGCCTCTGGACCTGGGGCTGCAGCTTTGATCCCTCAACAGGTGCCTGGAAACTTCTCCCCATCCCAGGGGTCCTGAGCCCTAGGACAAGAGCCCAATACCCTGTAATTCCCTGAGGTCAAGTAGTCTGGACCACGGTACTTTAGTAGCTTATATAAAGCATCTGCCTCTCTGCCTGTCTGTTTTCCTGTCATGTGTCTATCAAGACCGTGTGTTTAAAAGAAGGTGATTTGCTTGCTCCTCCTCGGATGCAAACAGTGCAGCCATCTCATTTGCGAATGACATCATGCTTAGTAGAGCTCACTAGAAGCGTGCCCATTAAAATATTAGAATCAGGATTACGACAGCACGCCCTTTATCACCAATGGTGTTTAGCCTACCCAGCAAAATTAAAGAAAAATATATGAATTATGAAAATTGGGAAAATTGGAGAAGAACATGTAAATGATCACTTTGTGCAAATGATAAGATAGTTTATGTGGAAACCCCAAGAAGGTCAACTGGAAGACTCTTGCAAATGATAATTCAGTACTTTAATTATTTAAATTTAATATGCAGCATGTATATATTTATAAATGTCCATAACACAATTACAAAATATGATGGCTATAGCCCATTTACAATGGCAAATGGAAAAATTTTAAATTATAGTAAATACTAGGAATATATATGTTTATGGACATCTATGTTTAATACATATAGATAAATTTTTTGTATAAGGTTGTATCAAAAAACCTGAATAGTTCAGGTAGCAGAAGGGAACTTACTTTGCATTTTTCACAACTCTACAATGTTGAGTTTTGTATCATGTATATAAATTGTCTTTTTAAATTGTATAACTAAAATATATTTTTAAATAATCATTTATTTTGATTAAGAACACCAGTGTTCACAATATCCAGAATTAAACTTTCCTTCCAGGAACAACAATAAGTTTGAGAATGACTCAAACCACACAGCAGAATTAGAATCACATATAATTTAAGTGGAGTTAGTATAAGCAAAATTATATATAATAAACAATAAATATTATGTATTCTACTCCTTACTTAGACACACATTCCCTCCCTGGTAAAGAATTGTAAAAAACTAGTAAAAATTTATTCAGAAATAGTCTCTTCTAGGGTGGATTCTTTCAGCCTACATTCTCTAAATTGCCATCTGTTGTCTGTTCCCACCAGACGTTATTTCATGTTAATTTAGTCCTTGTTTGAATCATAGCCCTTATTAGTATGTTTAAACCATATTCAATTTCTTTTCAGGTTCACATTAAGTCAACAACATCTATCAAAGATAGTCATAGTATACTCATACCAATACTTCTTGTGCATTTGCCCTCCAAATATTCTTTGAATTTCTCTTCCTGTTTCTCATCTCTCTGTTCTGAAGACCACTCACTCCTCATTTGAGGGGAAGATGTGCCACTATTTCTCCCTTCCCTCCATGCTAGGGAAATAAAAGATAGTTTACCCCTTTTAGAGGGAAGAGTCATTTTGTGCTGGGGGGGATGAGCAGAAGAAGAATAACCTGCCACACATATAAATGAGCACTGTAACACGTTCTGTGTAATGCCATTACATTTTTATCAGGATCAAAAACACCTCAGCAGTTTTACTCCTTATTCTTTCCAGGTGCACTATGGTACTGGCCGCAGCAGCATGTTACCATTCTCTTACTGTGTTCATGTTTATCATCTTATGCCATGGCTTACTTCAAACACGCTTTGAGGCTATTGTGAGAAGACTGGGATTCGGAGCAGTGATGCCTCTATTTATGGGACAGAGCACTGTGGTTGGTCATCAATGTGTCTAGATATCTAAGTTATTTTTTATCATTAAGAGAGAAAGTTAATGTTAAGCATCTTCAGGAAAGTTAGTAGGCAATAGAACAGAATGGTTAAAAAATGTAGACTATGGTGTCAAATATTCTTGGATTTGGGACATGGCTTCGCCATTGACTAGTTACATGACCTTGGAAAGTTGGTAAGTACTATAATTGTCAGTTAACTCAAAAATGTATTGGAGGTCAGAATGACAGTTCATAGAGTTGTTTATTCGTTTGCCCAGAAACGATGAGGGTCAACAATGTGACAAGCAGTATGGGCACTGTGGTAAGTCAAAGCAGGAGTTTCAAGTCCAGTTGAAGAGACAGAGTTTGTTCAAATGATAACACTGATAAGTAAAATGAACAGGACTGCAGTGACAATGATGTGGAGTTCTGCTGCCAGAGCATCAAACGCACGCTCTCTCTGGGTCTTCACACTTATTCTTGCCTCTGCGTGCAATCTTTTTCCCTCAAAAAGTCCCCATGAGTCATCATCCCTTCTTAATTCCCATCTGTCTTCCAATGTCACTTATTATAGAATCCTTCCCTGGCCTATTTTTCTAAAGTAGCCCCCACACTCATTTATCTCACCTTTCACCCTGCTCTATATTTACCCATAGCACTTAATACACCTGACATTGAATATTTGTTTATTATGTATCATTCGCCTTCCATTATCAGAACATAAGCTTTGTGAAAGTCAGAGCTTCATCTGTTGTGGTACCTTTATATCTCACACTGGGAGAAGTGCCTGGCACAAAGTGAGCACAAAAAATAATATGTATATAAATAAATAGATAAGTTAATTAATTAACAGCAGAGAGATTTGCAGTTAGTGCAGACTTCCCCGAGGAAATGATGCTTGGCAGAGCAGAAGAAAAAATAGGAGCTAATTATGCAAAGTTGTGTAGGATGAGCATTCCAGATAGAAGACAGCAGCTACCAAGGCTTGGAAGATAGGAGTGTGTATGTTAGGCCACAGGTCCAAAGTGAGGCTAGTGTGGCTGCAGCAAATCAAGTGGAGGGGACTCTAAGGCCAGAAGAGAGAAGGAAGAGCTAGACCCTGCTGGATCTTGAAGGTCATGTTAGGAGATTTTGTTTATATACCAGTAACAAGGAGCCTTTAAACATTTGAAAAGGGGAAGGTATAGTGACAGGCAAAGATGTGGTCAGATTTTTAAAGTTGAAACATCTCACTTTCATTGAGATTGGAGGGTGTGCTAGGCAGGATAATAACCCTCGAAGGACACCCAGGTCTCAACCCCCAGAACCTGTAAATGCATTAGGTCACAAGGAAGGAATGCTCATGGCCTCCAGAAGCTGGAATTGGCAAGGAAGAGAATTCACCCCTGGGTCCTTCAGAAAGGAAGGCAGCTCCGCCAACACCTTGGTTTTAGCCCGGTGAGATCCAGGTCAGACCTCTGATCCTGAGAACTGTAAGATAATAAATGAGTAATTTGTTAAGCCAATAGCTCTTGAGACATTTTTACAAGAGCAAGAGGGCACTAATACAGACGGGGTGATGACAGCAATTCTCTTAAGAATGATATGAGATTATAGTCATAAGCACTTAGTAAAGTGCCTGGTCCTAGTAAACTTTCACTGAAGTGACATAAACATGACATGCTGTTATTTTTGTTGTTGACATCATTTTTAAGGTTGTTGGCCTCACTAGAAATTCATGTTTATTCAATCCAAGCAGCTATACCTAATACAGCTCCTATACTGAAACCTGTAATTAATATTTTCATCATTATGAATTCTTATCAAAGAACCTAATGAACCTCAATTGACCTTCGAGACCTAGACCCTTCCACTTCACAGCTGGTAGATGCAGATGAGCAGTGCAGAACACAGAATGTACACGGGTCATTTTGCGTTCCTCCTTCCTGATGTTGCTATAGTATTTGCCCGGCTGGGCTCTGCGGCAGACACATGGGAGGCGGTGAGGGAGGGAACAGGCTCCTCTGCACTCAGACATTGTAAAAAGTCAGAATAATGATGTTTTTAATACAACCTCCTCACAAAGAGACCCAACATTAAAAACAAATGGTGTTCACTCAAATGTAGAACAATACAGCCCCAGCCAATAGACCGACAACTGCCACAGAGTGGAACAGAAAATAACTGACCCCAAGTACTAAAACATTCAAATACTGCATTAATAGGTATGCACAAGCACTTTCTCTTTACACCAAGGATTATAACTATCAGCTGTAAAAATAATTAGGCGCATGTGATGGCAAATGATAGCTTTCTTAGTTTCTCTGGGGCGCTCGAACTGCCCAATCTATTAGGATATGCCATCCACTTGCTCTTTTGCCTTTTTGATGACACTGGCTTACATAGCTAATCATTATTTAACAGATCCTAGAGCACAATGGTATAGAATGAAGAGTCATTGGTTGCTTCTGACAAAGGAGCCTTCCTTAATTACAAGGAAACCAAGCCTTAATTAGAAAATGGTAATGAATTTGGAGAAGGAACCAATATTTCAAGGCTTTCTACTTGTTGGAAATGTGAAGAACTAATCCTGTTTTCAGCTGCAAAAGTCTCCTTTCTTAGGAGTCTAACTCCACGAGGTGCTATTTATTTAAAAAAAAATCTCAACGACGCCTCAAAGATGCCTTTGAAAACCACTCAGTATAGTGACTAATCTGATGTGATTTCAAAGCTAGAGAGAAACATTATCATAGAAACGAGATCTTGGCTGATTTGAATTTCTTCTGTTCCTGCTGCTTATCTCTTCCCTGTGAAGTGATAATGTCCCTTTATGACTTTAGTCTTTTTCTGCTTTACCAAATGTATTGTTAGGAATAAAATGTGGTGATTCTAGCTAGGAATAACAAGGGCAGATGGAATTCTAAACTACAAAGATTCCATATTCCTATATGAGAACAGCTTTCTATATTCCCTTTGGAGTTCTATGTGAAATTCTATCATTAAACCTGATCAAACCAAAGTTTGTAAAGAGCAAAAATTCTTATTTGATTTGGTAATCAGTGAAGTTTTTTAGATGGCACTTCTCAGATCATTCTAAACTTTGATTAGATTTAAAAAAACATTTTATTAACAAAATTTCTTTGAAAAATCTTTGTTAGGGGACAGACTGAAAGTTCTGTGTTTTTTTTGTTCATATCAAATATATTGCAAAGTTTATAAAGCAATACAGGAGTGAGCAAGAGTAGGTTTATAGTTAATGCAATATAATACAATAACTAGTAAGTAGTAATATGGTAATGAACTCTGTGCTTCATGTACTTACAACAGTAAATCTACTTTTGCATACCTTTGTACTTGCCCTGTGCCAAATAGAAAGTCATGGAATAATAATAAGTAGCTGCATAGCAAGATGTCTGCTGGTTTTTCATAAACTTAAAAGATAAGAAGGGATATATCTACTCAATCTTCCTAAATGGGTTGTGCACGGAGAGCATTAAAAGTTGGGACCCAAACCCAGTTGGAAGTTATGCTGAGGTCCTGTATCACAGTGAAGTTGACCCATGTGAATTGCTGCTAGTCAGGCACCTATTGGATTTCTAGGGTAATATGGAATCTAGAAGTCCTCCAGTTGTGGTGTGTTTTAAAAAAATGAAAACAAAAGCTACAGGGGTGTGTGTGTGTGTGTGTGCATGTGTGTGCTGAGGTGGATGTACATACAAGGTCCATAATACCTGCCTGAGTGTGGTTGGTAGGATAATAATGTGGATGTAATAATTGATAGTTTTAATTTGAACATTTCACCTAAAATGTCATATGGTGTGCATCAGTGTGATATTGCATTAAAGAATTATGTGCTTATGATTTTGTAATAAAACATTTTGTAGTAAAAAAGGGGTGTTATTCGTGCAAGACCCTGTGTATTTTCTGCATATGCATTCAATGGGAGTGACCAAAGTATTGAGGATATTGTTCGGACAAACACTACTTACCTCTACAAATGTGTTAACATGCAATCTTGGCTCTTTTCCCTTCCCCTCACTGCTCAGGCTTCTATGTGTTGGGTTGTTTTATTACTTCTAAGACTGCATGGACAACCGATCAGATTTGTTGGATCTGACTTTATTTTATCAGCGGGAAAGGTCATCAGCACAGTCCATTTACATGGCTGTTAAATAACCGTGCACAGCTCAGTGATGGAGTGCTGCTGCTGATGGCCGTAGGAAAAATGTCAGCTGCTCTGCACTTCTCGCCCACGGAGGCATCCATTCGTTAGCTCTGAAGACCAATTTATCTTAATTTTTAAAAGACTTTTGAGTGAGAACACTTATTAATGGTCTTATAATTGCCCACAATTCTGTGTCTTCAAATTATATGTCCCCTGCCTCTGTGACAGTCCATGAGTGTTTCCTGAGCCTTTTCCCATAATATTCCCAAGCTCAGCTTGGACTCCCAGGAGACTGATCCAGACTCTCCACTGGGGTTGTCCTTAGAGATGACCCAGTTGACTCTGAGATATTTTGTGAATTGTAGAAGAAAGATGTTTTTTTTTTCTTTTTCCAATTCCAGGAAAAGTTGGGTTCCCTAACTGTTAGTAATATTTACTCATGTAGTATGATTCATTCATGCAATGAGATTAAGTGGAGCAGTGAGTGTTTAATTTCTTCTCTAATTGAAGTGGTATTAGCATAGGGGCTAGAGTTTGACTGTTAGTTTCTGTTAAGTCTGTTCTCCAGGTGAATTTACCAACCCCTGTAGCGGATGGTAAAGTATATATGTTTCCTTGGAAGTAAGTGTGTACTATTGCTGATTCTCCTGCGGATCAGGTTTGGGATGGGGGGAAAAAAGAAAAAAAAAAGCTTGACCTGTTAATATCTGCAAATAAAGTGAAGAATAACTGGGAGATATAGTCAAAGAATGACATTAGTTCAATGACTTTTAGTATTCCATTGCGCATTGTCACTGCCAAATGTCGTAGTTTTTTTGTTTGTTTGTTTTTTTCTCACAAGGGGTTTAAGAACAGTAGACTCCCAGTCCTTTAACTCCAAGATGGAATCAGAACTGTCTTTGTTTTTATATAGCTCACTACATTTTAATTTTTTACCTCACTACATTTTTAAAAATTATGATTTTTGATAGATGCTATAACATTATCTGATTTCCTGCCCGTTGGTAGTTTCCCCACAATTGCACTAAAGCAGCTCTAACAATATTTTCAGGAGTGTAACGATGGGGAAATTTATGGGCCTCTTCTCACTACCTGATAGTTTCTATTTCTTACATGGCAGTGTTCTTCCAAAACCACCTGTACTAACTTATTTCCTCCAAATTTGTTAAGGATTTCCCACCTGAATGTAATTCTTTGTTACTAAGATTTTATTTATTTATTTTCAGAGAGAGGAAGGGAGGAAGAGAGAGAGGGAAAGAAACAATGATGTGTGAGAGAAGCATCGACCAGGTGCTTCTCGCGTGCCCCCAGCCTGGGTCCAGGACCTGGACTGCAACCCAGGAATGGTCCTGACTGGAAATTGAACCTACCGCCTTTTGCTTTGTGGGATGATGCCCAATGCACTGAGCCACACCAGTCAGTGTTCTGATGTAATTCTTAATTCTTCCCTCTAGTGAACCCCAAGAAGATTGGTTTTACTACTTGCTGAATAAATTTGGATACATTTTGGAGTCTTGGGTTCACAGTATGAATGGGAAATTGACATCTGAAGTGGGTAGATGTTAACTTTTCAATAGCTAAGTATTTATATGGTCAGATTTTATTTATTTATTTATTTATTTATTTATTACCACTGGGTTAGTGGGCAAGGGTAAGATACAGTATTAGAATCAAGACTTATAAAGTCTGGATTAAAGAATTTGAGCTTTCTACTCTGTGCCTGAAATGTAGGAGTCTTATGTTTGACTCTTTGCCTAATAAGTGAGGAGAGTTAGTATATGGTACAGGAAACTCATAATCAACAAGCTAAGCCTATGCCTCTCTTCAGTCAGAGATGCAGGCTCTGTGGACTCATCAGTTCTAACCTCTGGGTCCAAAAATCAACCTTAAGAGAGAAAATTGTTACAGTTATGTATTTTTTAAAATAATTCTGAGAATGGTGTAAGGTTATGTGTTAGATACTCCACAATAACAAAATCTCCATCCATAACTCTTCAGAGCCAACCAGGCCTCGATTCATATATTTGCATCAACAGTTACTATGTATGGAGCTTTGGCAAGGTAGATATTCCTTTAAGAGTCCCCACCTCTAAAATGGGAACCAAAGTATTTAGCCCATAGTAGTTAATGAGAAGATTAAATAGAGTAAAAATGCCTTAACTTAACAAATGCTCAACAAGTAAAGTAATCCATAAACAGAGGTAGTAGAGCTAGACTAAGTGGTCATTACTTTGCATAACTTATTTCATATTCAAAACAACCCTGGGTGTTAGGTGTCTTAAACGCCCAGTTTTAATTGTGACTTTGTTAACTTAAAAAGATTAAGTAACCTGTTCGTATTTAGACCCCAAAGTCACCACGGTGAAAGTGATGGTGACGGTAAAGATGACTCGGACTGTGGACAAGGCAGGAATCGGACCAGATCTTTCAGTGTGTGATCTCTTTTCCTTCCAGTGCTTTCTGTGGCTGTGTGAGCTGCCACAGATCCTAGTCTCAGCACACAGGAGGAGCAAACTCGGTAGCGGCTGGGTGAGCTTGCAGTTGATTTCACTTTTGAGAGACTTGACACTGAATCAGAAAAGCCAATAATAGAAAATGAACTGGAGAGACTATCATTCATAAAGAAAATAAGGACTTAAGTCACCGTGTTGGCAGAGGCTTGCATTTTAGAGGCAAGTATTTACTCTTCTGGAGGCTTTTCATCCAGTTATTTATGTCCTTGAGTAAGCTACAATTTGAGTTAGCTGAAAGATTATTTATTTTCTGCCAGTGAAGTGTGAGGGCCATATTTATATCTGAAAATGTTTGCATAAACTTTTCAGTATTTTTGACCTTAGGGGACTTTTACTTAGGCTTTAACTGTAGGAACACATTTTTTAATTTAACAGAAGAAACCCAATTATAGTAATTTCCATTAAAGGTAAGCATTAATATTTTATTATATTGTATTATTTTGCTTTACATAGAAGGGTGGCCCAAGAGTAGATTTCTTGATATTTAGAACTTTTTCATAAAATGTCAACACCAACAACTATAGATATTCAGTGCTGAGTTACAGTTGTCAGAAAAAAATATCCATTCAGGGAATAGTGAAGCTCCTTTCATTCAATTAAATTCAGGTTTTTAAAGAAAATTGTTTACTTTGTTTAACTATGGCACATTAATGATGCATCATTTTCTTTCATAGTCCTGTGGCCCTGCATAACACACTCTTGCTTGAGCTTCCAAAGCTATTTTGTCTCCAGCATATTATAGTGGACTGGATCCTGTGGTTTGTCTGTTTTTAATTGTGACCAATATATTTTCCACATGAAAAGTAGATGAAAGAGAGATTCATAGAAGGCAAAGAAATAAAGAAAGAAGGATGTGATATGGGGAATAAAAGTGAATGTAATACTAAGCAGAAATTTCTTGAATTCATTTTAGGAAGAGATTGTGACAAATCTGAATGAAGGCATTTAAAGTGAAGCCAACACTCAATTGTCCACTGGCATGTAAATGCTCATGACAATTCATAGCATAAGACAGATCAATTTCATCTTCCAAATATTGTAACAAAGTCTCAAACCGAACGGCAAAATCTGTGTAAGTCTGTTGTGATGCACAGAAGAAGAATGGACTAGACATTAAGGTACCCAGGTCCTCGTTCTATTTTTTAAATTATTTTTATGAGTAAACTTACCCAAGTCATACATTTTTCTCTCAGTTTTTTAATCTAAAAATGATGAGGAGTAGTATACATGCCTTCCATAGTCTCTTCTATCTGAAAAAATTTTTGGATGGGAAAGGTGATACATTTATTGTGGTGCATGTCAAGTTCGAAGTATCTGTGAAACATCCAAGGAGATATTTCTTTTTTTTTCCTCGCTCTTGCTTTGTTTTTATTTATTTTTCTCTGTCAGCCTATATTTCTATGGAACTATATTTATCATTTCTTTCTTTCTTGACAATATATTGATATATCATTTCATGCATAATATTGGGTTGGCTAAGAAGTTTGTTTGTTTTTTGCCATGAGATGGCTGTAGTAGCACTTAGTTGTCCTTAACTTCATTCAACGCAATTTTGCTAGATTGTATGTGACAGCTGTCACGTCAGCATACATTTAAAAAAAAACATTAAAATTGGTAAATTTTTGTATAGCCATATGTATACTGACGATGGAAGAAAATATGCAACATTTTCAGCATATTGTGCTTTATTATTTGAAGAAAGTTAAAAATGCAACTGAAACACGCAGGAGATTTTCACATTGTATGGAGAAGGTATTGCGACTGACTGAATGTGTCAAAAGTGCTTGCCAAGTTTCACACTGGAGATTTCTCACTGAACAATACTCCATGGTTGGGTATTGAAGTTGAAGTTGAAGACCAGTTGAAGTGCATAGTGATCAAATTGATACATTAATTGAGAACACTGGAGATAGTCGACATGCTCAAAATACCCAAATCTAAAAATTACTGATGAAAATGAAAAATTGTATCTTTTATTTTATGGAAAAACCATGTGGACCTTTTGATGAGCTCAATATTTGTGGTTCTATAATATAAGTAACAAATGGTGGAAGAGATACTCCTTGCTTAGAGGACATTTTAGCACCTACAGTTGGCATAATTCCCTAAGGCTAAAGTCATGTTCTACATCTCTCTACAGCTGCCAATTCTCTTTTTCTCTACTTGACAACCAAGTTCACAGACAACTGAAAGATTATTATTAAGTTAATAAGGCAGGCTTCCTGTAACACCTCATTTTGTTGCCTTAGGTACACATCGCTTAAATTCGGCACCATAATCCCCTTTTAAAATAATCCTATTTCACTGATTCACTCATTGAGTCTTTAATGAACAGTTACCATAAAATAAATATTGTACTAGATGCTGAGTATGTATTATTGCTGGGGAAAAAAATACCTCAAAGTAGATCATGGTCTGACTAGAAGGTAGAGAATAACAGGAAAACAAAAAGTTCATAATTACAAATTTGGATTTCATAGACATAAACAAAGCTGAAGAATTATATCAAGGAGCGGGATGAACTGTTTAGATAGAACCATCATGTTGGCAGTATTAAAACTGACTTGAAGGGTGACGTGGAATCAGCCAGGGGAAGAGCAAAGGGAAAGAGAGAACCCACAGAGCAGTATTAGAGCATGTGGCCTGATTGGAAGAGTGGCCTAAGATGAGGCTGGACAAGCAGAGAGATGACAGTGGCAGGACCTTGGAGACAGTGCAAAGTTTTCTTTTTTTTTCCCAAAGCACAGAAGGAAGTTGTCGAAGAACAGTAAGTAGAAGAATAATATGATATCACCCTTTTGGACAACAACAAAAAGCAAATCTGTATTGTGGTACTCAAGGCATCCTTCCAAGTTGCCATATAATTGTGTCCATTTTACTGGTAAGAAAACTAGAGTTTAAGAGAGTTAAATAGACCAAAGTTCCCACAATGGGAAAATAGGGGAGCCAAGAAATTCACGGGATTGCTTTGACTCAGAAGCCAGTACCCTTTCACCTATGCCTCTCTGCCTCTGTCACATGCCAGTTTCATCAGAGGATGGTTGAGGACATGGACTTACCTCATAATAAAGAATCACAAATGGAGAGCAAGTTGCAGAGGGATGTGATGGGTGGGAATAACCTCCGTAAGAAGTAGGCTTTGAAGAGTCCAAGGTGTAACTCCAGTGGATTTCCAGGGAGTAGGTTTTGTGACATGTCAGAGAGAAAATCACTTGGCCTTAGGCATTGACCAGAGACCAGACAAGTAGTGAGTGACAGAGAGAATGCAGGCTGTGGAATACAGATTTTATGGAATGATCATTCTGGTGCATGATGTTTTGTAGGGCAAGGCCAGAAACAGAGAACATGGACTTGGGCAACATCAGGAATTTGAGGCTGAGAGGCTAATTATGAGGCCAGAGGAGTAGTAGTTGGAAATGGCCGATACTGAGGGTTTTATTTTTCTTTCAGTAAAGATAGAAGGAATAAAAATACATCACATATGTGCTAGTTCTGTCTTGATGCCGGAAGGCCAACTAGTTAGCTTCTTTTGCCTTTTACTTAGTCTTCAATACTTTTATTTTGTCCTAACGAATCCAGTATGTTGTAAAATGTTTCTACATTAGATATTACAAAAAATGCTAGTTTGTATTAACATACAAAACTTAAAGTAACTTAAACTTAAATGAATCAAGAATAATTCTTTTAGAACCAACTAAACCTACTTCAGATGCTGCTTTTTTTGTTTTAGAAGTAATATATTTACACGATTATCAAACAGTACAAAAGGCACAAAATTTTAAAACGATTAAAAGTCTCTGATGCAAAACCCCTCCCTGCCCGCACACACACACTTATATGTGTACTCTCTACAAAGAGCTACTGTCAGCAGTGTTTCAGGGTCTTCTGTGAATTTTCTGTGGCTGTAAAAAGATGTAGAGAAACACACACACTGAGCTAGCCAGGGGGTCCTCACCTCCTCTACCATTCTTTTCTGAGAACCCAGTGTGAGCCACAATGTTGCCGAGGTTTCAGTCTTCCTTATTTTCGCATATGGATCTATTTTGCTGGTGACCATAAGGGACTCACTCTACCACTGTAGTGTATGTGGCCACAATGGCACCAATGAGGAAAAGAAGGGAAGTGAAGCTACGGGAATATATGGGCAAGGATGAGATAACAGCAACTGCTCTTGCGCCCCTGACCATGTGAATGATTATCTTATACATTTGTCAATCACATCCTAAAGGTCTCTATCGAAAACAGAACCCTGTGGCTTCTTCACTGGATGTGACTCTAGAGAGAAATGGATTCTCCTTAGAGAGGGTCAGATGCCTCCCTTGCTATAATGAATAGTTTCATCTCCTGTGGTCAAGTAGCCCTTTCAAGTAGGGGAGCTGCTGATTTAAATTATTTTAATTTAAACCAAAATGAATTCTTCTTGCCTCACTTGAGACATCACCCATGAAAATATGATTACGCCCCTTTGCTCATGAATAGTACCTATACATCATACTATGACTCACATATATTTTATTTTATGAATTAAACATGAAGCTTATTATTCATGATAGAACTATTTCTTTGGGGAAAAATGGGAAGATTATAATTCCATACTGTCCTGAGATCTCTATCAAATGACATAAGATGATCACTTCCTTTGCCCTAAACAAAGGTCATAAGCAAATTTCAGCTACTTGGAAGATGAAGATGAAGTGATCTCAGATCTCCCAGAACCATGCCCTCTCCCCCTTGCCTGAAACCCCTGGTTTATATAATCTCTATGTCTCCCTTGGCCCCTTAGGCATTCTCTTGTACTGCTAACTGTCTTTTTTATTAATTTATATCACTTAAGGAACCTGAAGGCAAAAATCAAGTGTATTAATTTTTCAAACATTTTTTTTTCAGAAGATAATGATGACTACACAATAGGGATCAAACCAGAGCTATTTTGGTAATTCTTTCATCTCCCTGATAGCTTTGGTCAGCCCCAGGGATCCACAGTCCTTTCTGATTGTTTGAACTTGGTTTCCTAAGAATGAAGTAAAGGAAACAGGTCTGTGATGGAAAGAATCAAATAGAGGTTATCTTTATAAGACTGTAGCGTAATGAAGCTAGCCCGGATTTTGTAATTCTGGTGTGTGATCTTTTACGACATTAGGCAATAAAATAGCTCTACAACTAATGAGACAAGGAGGGGAAAGTAGGTAAAGGGCAGAAGAGGGAAAAGAAATGTGAGCCTTGTGAGCACGGGCCCCAATCTAAACATCAAAGCAGAGGGGTAAGCAGGGCACAGAGTTCAGAGAGCAGAGCTGAAATGAAAGGCAAATCTGAGAACAAACCACTCACTTCCCACTATTGCTTCAGAACTCCAGAAACTAATTAGATTACAGTTGTTTATTTATTTATGTTTGATTAGAGGAAGGGAGGTGAATAGTTTCCAAAAAGAAATTTTGGTTCCTAATGCAATTTAAATATGATCTCACTAGCCATTTTGAATAGGATTGTTTTCATTGGTGCCGGGAAAGATTTTAAAGGCCACAGAGTACCCAGAAGCTCTACCACTGACACCAGTAATTGTGGTGTAAGGGGTGATAGTGATTCCCAAATGACAATGTACAAATGTAATTTCTTACTGCAAATGTTGCTTTATAATTCCCTGTTGGAGGATGGGGAGCAATATAAAAACATGGCGGTTTGCATGGACAAACATAATTTTGCTCACTTTAATTACTGCAACCAATCTTGCTATATTCTCAGTAGCAGAATACACACCATCCAAAAGAAGCTTTGATTTCCTCAGTAATACTCCTGACAGATGGAATCAAATTGCTCATTCTGTGTCTGTTTGGAAAATGACAGACCTCACATTAATGTAGTTAGGTGTAAATCTAAGAACTAATGGGAGCAAAACTTTCCTTGAGAAAAGACTAGTTTTATTATAGAACTTTCCTAACTTTAATAATATTTTAAGTTGATTTTAGCTATTGTCTGCTACTGAACAATTAACCTCTATCTTCTCCCCCTGGAAGACTAGAATTAAAAATATTTATGGTTTGCAGTAATACATTCACATTTAAGGCAAAATGTTGCCAATTGGTGTTTTTCTCCTCTTTTTCAAAAGATGATTACATGTTCACAATTTACAAGGTATTGTACACATTTCAGCAGGAAATTGTAAGCCTTTATCTTTTGACAGCAAGAAGGAATTACTGCCCTTTTTAAAATAGCCTCCCTATTTTGTCCCAATAAATGATTCATGCTGGAGACTTCATGATGTCTTTTGTTGGTTTCTGCAAATTTCAACACAGGCAGTCAAAAGGGAAAAGAAGTAATGCATTTCTGAACATTTCAGAAAATTATAGCTTTTCTATGGGAAGGAAGATGCATTCAAATATCTTTCGTTCTGGTGTCTTCTTCCTCCTGTGCTTTATTAATGCAAAGCTTAGATCCAGGGAAAGAAAATAAATGAGCAGATAGGAAATTATTTCTTTCTCTCTCTAGTGACCGCTCAGTGCCTGTCAGTTTTCTAACCCTGAGACCAATAAAGAAAAGTATGGGAAGGCAGAAGCCAGTTGACAAACACCTACCACTGGTATCAAAAATCTCCTGCTAGTGTGATTTCTTCCAGAAGCTTCTGAACTATTTTTGGGACTAAATAATAAAAATTTTTTTAAAAAGTACTAAGTTTGTATAGTAACATTATTTTTGGTGCTCTTTTACTTGTAGTTTGCTTGACTCTTTCATTTCTTAGAAATAGTTGGCAGGTGACTTACCTGTCCTCTGATTTTGGAAATGGTTACAGCTGCACATATAGCGAGTTCCTCCAGAGCCACAGCTAATCAACCAGTAGGCAGTGGTAAAAGTTTGCAGTACTTTTACTCAGGTTGAAATCCTGGCACTTTGCCTCTATCTCTTGTTTACCCAGTACCCCAGGGTTTCTCAACCTCAGCACTATTGACGTTTCTGTGTAGATAATGATTTATTGTGGATGGCTGTCTTGTACATTGCAGGGGGTTTGGAAGCATCCCTGGCTTCTACACATAAGATGCCTGTAATATCCACCTCATTTTCGGCAACTAAAAATCCCTCCAAAAAATTACCACGTGTCCCCTTGAGGACAAAATCACCCCTGACCAACAACTACTGCCCTAGCTCATGTTCACATACCAATGTATTTCAGAAAATTACACAGGAATGCCCCACCTTCTGTGGTATGGGGGGGGAGGGAAACTGTGAAGGTGTGGCTCAACACACATTCTCTGTTGCCTACTCTGAACATATAAGTTGCTGAGCTCTTGTGCATTTAACACACACACGGAGACACACACATTTGCACGTGTGCATCTAGTTTTTAAAAAAATCTCAGTGTCTGTCCCATGTCACTTTAGTAAACAGAGTAGTGATTATTGATATCAATTACTGGAAGTTTTTTATCCTTGCATTTTCAGAAATGTAGTACATATCTCCATATCTTATATTACTTGGAAGCCAGTTGTTTTCATAGCAATTAGTTGCTGTACTTAGACAGAATTTTGTTTAAATTTTTCTTTGCTATTTAGTTGCATGTCCCGTCAGAACCTTACTTGGAAAACTGAGTCAATAACAAGAACAGTAACACAACAACAACAACAATGACAACAGTATGGTCATGTGATTGAAAAGGAAAAGTAGGTGAACTCGTGAAAGTACGCGGCACAGTGGCGGGCCCCTAATCTACACTGAAACAAACCAAACCAAACCAAACAGTACTCTCGACTGTTCCAATCACAAAGTGTAAGTCAGTACCAAAAGTCTAATTTTCTACTCCTCAAACCTCTTCCTCAAACATGTGTTTCAAAGAGTCATCAGGAAGTAATGAAAAAGGCTCGAAGCTCTAGGACTTCAAAAGACTTTGAAAGACCAGAGATTGACTTCTAGCTCTGATTCTTATTTGGTTTAACAAATTAAAAAAAAAATTTGACCAAGGAGGAGTTTTAGGGTGGATGGACTTCTCCGGCTCCCAAGTTCACTGTGACTCAGCCTGAGGTCGCAGGCGGGGCTAAGGCCTGCCAGGGCCCTCTCTGCCCACGCAGCAGTTTGCTATTAGAGTCTGGCCTGCAGCCCCCACTGCTCAGGCCACGGAATGGGAATGAACAAGCACTGAGTGATCTGAAGCTGTTCTTCCACAAACTCTTAAACAAAATGGAAATAAGGTTGACAGAAAATAAAGTTTCTAAAAAAATGAGCCACAGTTTTCTTGAAAAAGATAAATAAACACATAAATTTGAAAATACTTACGCATTCGGAAGCATGGCAGAAATGCATAGCTCTGTTTGTATGATGGATAAGTAATCCGGAAAGACAAACAAACAGATGGATGCGTCCCCACTGAGTACCGCATTCCTACGAATGCCAAGTAATTTATAAACTTGTAAGTCCACAGAGAACTACAGAGAAAGTAGCGATGCCGATAATCAAAATGTAGAGGCTGTGAACAAGTTGGAATGTTCCAGGGTCAGAACAAAGCTGCTAAAAGGGTCAGCCCTGCAGAAAAAGGGCAAGATAATGGTTCATTTCTCAGTGTGATTGACAGCAACCTTCAATACTGAGCTGCTCAAGCAGGTCCCTGACTCCCTGTCCGTCGGCACAGCCAAGCATCAGAGTCCTCATTCTTATTCTAGTGGCCCTGCTTACAATTCTGTAAACAGTGGTCCCCATCCCCTCCCTGCTCCTACAGGGGACTCATTCTCTTTAGAATAAAAAGGGTAATGCGTTTGGCAAATTCTCAGGAAGAAGTGGGCAGTGGAGAGTTGCTTTCTCAATACAGTTTTTGAGCAGTTATGAAGTGTAGTGTTGAGACTCTTAGGAATCCATGACCTACTGGATATGGCACATTGCGGCTTTTCTGGAGATGCTGGCTTTAATATCTCTGCCTGGGTGGGAGCAATGTCATAAGCACTGCTGTTGGCATCCATCCAGTTCCTTTCAGCTCGTGGCAAACATCTGCCATGACCCCCTGCCCAGAGACCCAAATGTGGATCAGAGCGCTTTTATAGGACCTGCAGTAAGAATTGCTGGCATGGAAAATTGCTTCCTTGATGATTAATTCCAATAGGAAGACTGAGGCCACGATGTTTTCTTTTTTAAATTAATCATTATTTTTAAATATCACATAGATATAAAGGAATATTCATAATCACGGTACTACCAAAGTTTATGCATCTACCGCTATCTGCCAAGGGTGTTACCCATGGGCCCATATGTATCCTCCCCCCACTTACATAACTGCTGTTGTACATTTTGTGTTTATCATTCCCTCTCTTTCTTTTTGAAGGTGTTACTGCATATATTTGGATGTCGTTTGAATGTTTTGCATGTTTTTGCATTTTATGAAAATAGGCTCATATGATATGCCTTCTTCTAGGATTGTTCTTTTAATTCACTCTGTTCCTGAAATATGTGTATATTGTTGCAACCCACTTATTTTCTCTGCTGCATTTTATTCCATTCTATTCTTAATGGCTTTGCAGCATTTCCGGTTCCTGCTACTATAGATCGTGCTTATGCACACACTTGTCCGGGGCACCTAGTGCTCATGTACAATGGCTGAGTCACGTGGTAGGGGCACACTCAATAGTTCTACGTAGTATTAAAGTGCCTTTCCAAAGCAGTGCTACTATTTTTCACTCCCGACCACTGTGGCAATTTTGTTGCTGCTCCATATATATATATATATATATATATATATATATATATATATATATGTTTGCCAATATTTGGTATTATGTGGCTTTTTCAAAAATAATTTGCCAGTCTGATGTATTGAACTGGTATCTCATTAAGGTTCTGAATTAAAACTCCCTGATTACTGATGAGTAAATACTATTTTTAAGCTTATTGTCTATGTGATTTTCCTTATCAGTGAAAAGCCTGTTAAATTCTTTGCCCATTTTTCTACTTGGGGTTTGTTTCATATTCTTTATATGTTTTGGAAAAGGAACTTTGACAATAGTATTTGTTCTATTCTTTTCACTGTATTTTAATACTTTTGATGGATTATCCTTATTTGGCAATAGCTGAATTAATCCACTTCCTCCTCTATCGTGTGTGCTTTGTGTGTGCATGTGAGTGCTGCTGAGAAATGCTTTGCTACTGGTGGTCATTAGGTATCCTTCTATAAAATTTTTTCAATATTTTAAAGTTCATCTTTTAAATATCAATCTTCCCTGTAGAATTGATGTTTTCCATAGTGTAAGATCATGGCAGAGTATTATTATTTTATTATGAATAAATAATTTTCCTAGATACCTCTATTTAAAATTCTATTTTTTTTTCTGCTGAAAAAATTACAACTCAGTCATAATTAATCAAGTTTGCTTGAATACATGTGTTAGTTTCTGTCTCTCTGTACTGTTCCAGGGACCAATTTTTGTGTTCTATGAGTACACACCTTTTCACTCACTATGGTTTCATGATCGTTGGTCTCAGTCCCATGCTCTGCACCCCCCCATCAATTTGTTCATTTTAGGCAGTATTTAATCATTTTTGATCATTTGGTCTTTTATAAAAACTTGGGGAGCTTGGCAAGACAAAAAGATACCACAACAAAGATGATATAATCACTTAGCTTTTGCTGTGTAGCTGATACCACCAGGCTATGGGTATATAAGCATTTGTTTTTCTCCCAATTTTGTGGTTTGCCAAAGGGAACTGGGCTCAGTCGGATGGTGCTTCTGGTCTGATTCAGGATTGGCTGCTGTTAGATAAGTAAGGCATAATAATAAAAATTTTGTTATCAGACTCAGATTTAAGCCTGTACTGTGTAAGAAAATACCACGAAGCTTAGAGGCTTAAAAGTAGTAAACGCTTACTTTCCCTCATAATGTTATGGTCAGGAATTTGGAAGGGGCTTAGGTGGGTGGTCAGGCTGCAGTCCCAGTGTTGCCAGAGTGCAGTCATCCGAACGTGTGACTGAAGCAGCAAGATCTGCTTCCACAGTGGCTCGCACACAAGGCTAGCCAGGTGGTGCTGGCCGTGGACCATTGGTGAGATCTTCAGCATGTGGCTCCTTCCATAGGGCTACATAGCAGTTCTCATGATAAGGCATCTGGCTTCCCCAGAGCAATTAATGCAAGAGAGAGCAAGGTGAAAGCTTGAATGTCTTTTATGAGCAAACCGTGGAGTTACATTCTATCACTTGTACAACATCTTACTGGTTATCCTGGTCAGCTCTATAAAATAGGAGGGGACTGAACAAGGGCATGGATGCTGGGAGGTAAGAATCATCGAGAGCAATCTTGGAGACTGTTTTCTACAGGTTGTGTTGTTGTTGAGACATAAATTATAGTATATCTACATATTATCGCAAACAAAATGTCTTTGGGCTTTAATGTGCAAATATTGTTTAAAGGCAGATGTGTATCAGGGAGGAGGGAAACCAGAAAACTAAGTTTATATTTTTAAATATCATATTCAGAGTGTGGTTTTAAAATAATTCCTATTATAGAGCAACTTCTCTGAAAATAATTTTTGGCATGTTATGTATTTTAATCCTCATAACAACAGCTCCCCCTTCTAAGTAGGTATTAATATTCTCAGTTCAAAGTTGAAGTAACAAATTTAGAGGGCTCATGTCACTTGTTCAAGTGTAGAAAGCTACAAAGTGGCAGAGATGCGCTTGTAACATTGCCACATTAGTCCACATCTCATACTCCTTCCAGGTAACCAACTGCCCAGTGAAAGGTTAAGAGGACTTTGTTGGCATTACCAGATAAAAATATTAGGAGTAACTCTCTCTAGGTACAAATTTCCTAAAGGACGTTGTGTTTAAATTTCAAATAAATGGCAGAACTGCAAGATATGCTTAGAGTCATCCAGTTAAGAACTCTCTTGTTCCTCAATAATACAGAAGGAATTCCTTTAGATCAGAAATGTAAAAAAAAAAAGCAAAAAGTTCAATTGAAATAAATGCAAATACCTGATGGAAGCCTTTCTCCTTTTTCACTAATGTATTTTCAAACATGTCTAACACTCACAACACGTATGATTCTAGGCTATAGAGTCTACGGTGCCTCTAGAATCTCTCTCTAAGGGAGCCATGAAACGGTGGCCTTGTCTTGTCGGGCTCCCTCCTCCTTCTCTATAATTTTGCTTTTATGTTCCACACTGTAATGGTAAATTCTTTAGACTCAGTTTAACATATTAATTACACCGATGGGATAATATTGATAAAATGAAACATTCCTATAAATATTATCTCTTTCTGATTTCCTTTTTCCCTAGAAAGAGCTATGTGTGGAAATTGTGTTCCCGCTACTTTAAAAGTTGTGTTAGAGTTTGTCCTGGGTTCAGCAGACAGAGAGTATCTTCAGAATAAGTGGTACTTAAAAAAAAAACACAAAAAAACCCCAAAACATGCCAGTTACTAAGAAGTTCTTCTTTATTATTGTTTCTTACTCTTATCCTCACAAGTTCATTTGGCTTCAGAAGCTCAGGTTTAATACTTTTTTCAAAAAATCTTTTGTAGTACCCGGTTTTGACTTTTAGCTCTTTAAGGATCCTATACACGAATAACACAAATGTGTTCTCGGTGGGGCACTGGAAAACTCCAGTAAGTGAAAATCAAAGGGGTTTAGGTCAAAAATAAAAAAAACAACAACAACCTCAAAGTGTTGTTTGAACTGAAATTAGAATGCAGTATATCCAAAATAATGTTAGCAACTGAGAAAATATTTACAATGGCTTAAGATACATGCCTTTTCAGAAACTGTCTATTAACTAAAGCAAGCCAAATGTGCAACATTTTTCTTTGGCATCACAGCAAACTTTAATTAAGTCAGTAACTTCACCAAACCTCCTTGGAAATTCCTTCATAATTTCAAGTGACAACAATTTATCCTTCCCTTTAGACCTCCTGAGTTATTAGATGTAGTCATTTTGTACAATTACCACATTGCTCTGCAAGGAAGTTTGTATTTTACTTTTAGGGTTTTAACTTCTATTGCAAATGTTAATGCAACATTAAAATTCAGCATTGAAGTTCCCAGGAGCAAGGAAATGCAAAGGGCAACGTTCTCCTAATGTGATTAATTTGCTATTCTATCTCAGGCTTCTCATTGGGACACATATTATGTTTCTAACTTATAAATTAAAAAAAAATTAAGTTCAGTTTTTTCTTTTATGATTTTACTTAAAGGGGAGAATATCTTTAGTTACCATCCATGATAAAATGGCAGTGTTTTGTTTGTTTGCTTGTTTTTAGACTCTTTGTCCACAAATTATATTTTCTTTCCCACCACACAGAGCTCCCTAATTTCTTTATTCAGGTCATGTCTATATAGTATCAACCAAACTAACTTAAAAGTTGAAAGTCCAGCTAAACATTTTCTTTTAAGTCCATAAAATAGCACATGAGTCAACCTATATTCTGTTAACAAAAATTCTACCTATTTCTCATAAAGACTAAGGCTACTGCCTCTATAAAAGTCTTTCTACTGTATCCACATTATAATTTATAATAACCATTTTATAGTTTTTAAAATACTTGTTATACCAAAATTTGTCCAGTAACTGTGGAAGATATGAGAGCCCCCGTTTTAGGTCTGAGAAAGCAAAAATTATGGTCATAGACATATTGATAGATGTTAAACCAACCTGAGGTTCAACCTTGAGATCACCTGAACAGCTGTGACACCTTGGATAATTTACTTTTTACCTTGAAGTTCTCATCAGTAAAATAGGAATGCCATGGAATTTAACAAACTCCATGATTAAATTATGGTGGTTAAATTGTTAAATGTGTATGTGTGTAAAGGTACTTTGTTATTCATATATACATATAAACATTTTATATTAATATTGTTCTAAAGTATGGGATTTAATGTTCATATCAAATGTTTGGAGTTATTTAATTTTTAACTTGTTTTTTTTAAAATTTTTATTGTTATTCAATTACAGTTGTATGCCTTTTCTCAATTTTTAACTTGTTTTCTTTTCAAAAATACATAAATTCCTAGTGGAATGGAATATTTAGCATAAATATTCATTCAGAAATCATGATAACATATATGAATGGCCTATAGGTGTACACACACACATATGTATACACTTATAGAAATAATTACATAGATATATTTTACTTTTTAAAATGATGCAGTTCCCTGGGGAATAGTATATATAGTAATGTTACAAATAAAAACAACAGCTACCATTTATTGAACATTTACGATGTATCCAGTACGAGCCTCAGTGCCTGGCATATATTATTCTATTTAATTCTCACCACATTCCCAGGACATAGAAATTATTAATATCTCTAATTTTCAATTGAGAAAAGTAAGGCTCTGGGAGATTATTGCCCAAGATTATGCAGTCAAAAAGCATCAGGGTATATTTTCCAGGTTTCTGGCTCTTCACTGATGTTCTCTGTAACTGCTATACTCTATTTGCACATTTCTCAAGGTATCAGACCAAAGCCCAGCATCACTGGAGGTGAGGTTTTAGGAAGAGTTCCATAATTCAATTACCAAAGAGTAAAATGTGAGTCATATGTTATGAGCTTGAGTAAGAAGTGTAATCTGTTCTTTATTTGTTTGTAATTTTTTTGATTTGGGAAACCTCTCACCAAAATTCTCAAATATAAAAAACAGGAGTAACTGAGAATGTAAATATCACACACATTTTCTATGCAATTATTCTTTACAGGTTTCAGCTCTTCATAAGCTGTTAAGAGTAATTGCTAAACACACAATATCAACAAAATAAAGCAAAATTAGAGAGAAAGAAAATACCAACATCAGAGGACAATTTGGGCCTTGTAGCCTGATTATGAACTGTTATCAATTATTACTTAATTTAGAAGCAGCTCACTTCCAGACTTGAATAAAATATATTCTAAGTCCACATAAACTATTTAGGACTTATTTTGCCTTGTTTGGCTGTTAAATTTGGAGTCTGCCTTAAATTACGTGATTTGTCTTCTAATTAGTTAATGTTGTAATTATCTCAATCACTCTCAGAGCATGTAAGACTATAAAACACCCCAACTCTTGACTAAAAGAGAAACAACTCCTCTTTTTCTTCTTACTCCTCTCTATTTTCTCTTACACTTTCTCCCCTTTTTCTTTGCTCCCACCTCCTGCTCAACACTCTCCTATTCCTCTTCTTACTAATATTCTACAGTGACCAATGATGGACAGGTAAGAAAATAAAACTAGAAATACCATTTCATTAATCATATTGTTCCTTGCCAGATTGTTTGATCATATGTTATTCTTCTATAAAAAAAAGCAGAATTGAACACAAATTCGATTCCTTCTCTTCCTCTTTCTCCTTATTCTTCTTCGCACATAAATAAAGGGGCTTTTCACAGCTACTTGCCCACTTACTCAAATCTGGACTTTGCTGGTAAAGTTAGACTAAGATTTCTGAAACTTGGTGTTACTGAATTCATGGCCAGATAACGATTTGTTGTGAGAGCCTGTCTTGCACACTGTAGAACATTTAATCCCATCCCTGGCCTCTACTAGATGCCAGCAGGTACCATCTTCCCCCAAGTTGTGATAACTCAAAATGTCTCCAGACATTGCCAAATGTCCCTGGGATTTAAAATCGTCCCCTATTAAGAACCACTATGTTAGACACTTTCCTTTTTTAATTTTGTATTACTTTTTTATTTTTTATTCCGTTTTTAATTTTTTCATTGTGTATTTTTCCATTACCTTTTAGTCCCCTTATGCCACCCCCTTCCCCTTGTAATCACCACCCCTGTTGTCCATGTCCATGAATCCTTTTTCCTTAATCCCTCTACCCCCTAATATCCCTTCCTCACCTTAGCTGTCATCCTGCTCTCTATCTATTAGTCTGTTTTTATTTTGCCTGTTAGTTCAGTTTGTTCATTAGATTCCACATATGAGTGAAGTCATGTGGTATTTGTCTTTCTGTGACTGGCTTATTTCACTTAGCGTAGTGTTCTCCAGGTCTATCCATGGTGTTCTAAAGGGTAATTTTCTTCTTTCCATTGTGTAAATATCCCACAGTTGTTTTATCCACTCATCTTCTGATGGACACTTGGACTGCTTCCATATCTTGTAAATAATGCTGCAATGAACATAGGGATGCTTATGTTCTTTTAGATTAGTGTTTTGGGTTCCTTCAGATATAGTCTCAGGAGTGGGATAACTGGGTTAAAAGGCAGATCCATTTTTAATTATTTGAGGTATCTCCATACTGCTTTCCACAGTGACTGCATCAATCTTCATTCCTACAAACGGTACGCGAGGGTTCGCCTTTCTCCACGTCCTCACCAGCACATGTTTGTTGATTTATTGATGATAGCCATTCTGGCAGGTGTGAGATGGTATCTCATTGTGGTTTTAATTTGCATCTCTCTGATGATTAGTCAGTGACATTGAGCATCTTTTCATGTCTTTTGGCCATCTGTATGTCCTCTTTGGAAAAGTGTCTATTCAGGTCCTTTGCCCATTTTTTAACTGGGTTGTTTGTTTTTTTGATGGTGAGTTTTCTAAGCTCTTTATAAATTGTGGACACTTTCATTTATAATTTTTTAAAAAACAATTGTATTTGTTAAATACCAAAAACTGTATGATAAGCATATTCATACCTTATTTCATTTAATCCTAATAATGGCTGTTAGGCAAGTAGCATTAGTCTTATTTCAAATCAAGGTAATTGAGGTAAGAGATTAAGTTGCTCAAGATTGCTTAATGTTGATAGCTTAACAGCTATTAAGTAAAGGTTTGAACCTAGGTCTGTGGGGGTTTTTTTAAGATTATACACATTTCATACATTTTTTTCACATTTTTTATTGTTGTTCAAGTACAGTTGTCTCTATTTTTCCCCCTATGACTCCCCCCAACCCCAGCCATCCCCATTTCCCACCCTTGATCCTAACCCTATGATAATTTTTATATTCTTCAGTTACTTCAGAACTGGCTAATGTTCTCATCACAGTTTAAAAGACAGATTTCTAAAGTTCTTTCTGCACAGGGCCCAGAGATAATGAGATCAATGATAAGAAACTTTCACTTGAAAGATGGAAACACACAAATAGGCAGCTACGGATATGGGGGTTACATCTAGGAAACAGCTGAATGCTGGAGATGATAATCTTGCTGCTGATATTGTATGGAGATGTGAGAGTGCATAAGGTGATTGAAGAGAACTATAATTACAAGTCAGCCGAATGTTGTAGTTTCAACTAAGGAGATATTTATACTAATGTGTTGCAAAAGGGAATTAGTCTAGGAAAGAGGCAGAGAAGGAGATGTTAAAAGTAAAAGCCATTATAAAATATATTGCTATGATATAATAATCATCATCACCACCACCACCACCACCATCATCATCATCATCATCTCACACATAGCACTTGCTATGTGACAGAAGTAGAATAAGAGTATTTACCTGTCTTATGTTATTTAATCTTCATTGCCCTTGTCTGGGTAGATTATCTCTGTACACAGTCTTAGAGCCTGGCCCTCTGGTCCAAAGCCCAGCTCTGTAACCTGCTAACTTTGTACTCTTGGATCAATCATTTAAACACTATCTGCTTCAATTTCTTCATCTGTTGTTTGATAATTGTGAAGATTAAAGTAGTTAGGATATGTAAAGTGCCTGTTACATGGTGAGAGTGTAGTATGTATCACCTATTATTACATGTAGGTTGTGTTAAAAATATTTGTGTACTTATTAAATGGTCTGAGCTCTTGAAAGCCTCGTGGAATTCATTGTGGAATATTACAAAATAGTAAGGATATAAATTTAAAAAATAAGATCACACACATACATATCATAATGTGCAGTGACTTGATGGTCCTTACTGAATAGTGGGTAGACAGGTTTAGCAAATAGAGTCTGTATGACATAGAATTAAAGTATCAAAAAATATAGTCAACCAATATTTAAGTGTCTTTAATAATTTGACTATAATATTAGCCTCTAAGTAATGAGGAATAAAGGTAGCCAGTTGCAAATCATATCTTTAGAAAGTGAAACAGAAAAACATAAGATGTTACTTTAAAAAGACAATAATTCATGCCAACTTATTTCAGCTGCCTACTACTTATTAGACATTGAGCTATATATGCATTCTAAATTTGACTAAGCTGTATTTTGTACCTTCAAGAAGTTTAAGCTGTGTTGAGGATAATCAAATTAATGTGAGCAAAGAATTTTAAAATGAGAGATAATGTCATTCATCAAAAGATAGTTCACTGATAACAATTGTAACTGAATAAAAATAAATTAATTAATTAAAAAATAAATAAAACAAACAAAAATATAACAGGTACTACATATTTTTATTAGAGAGAGGGAATGCAATTGTTGATGAGAAAAATAAATCTCCTAATGAGCAACAGATAACAGGCAAATAACAAAAATAAAACACAAACAATAAAGCAATAAATATGTGGGATATTCGTATGTAAAATATGTTCAATCACACAAATAAATAACTGCAAATTAAAGTAGCAGCAAGATTTCATTTTGCACCAATCAGCTTGATCAAGAATACATTATTTTGGCCCTGGCCAGGTTGCTCAGTTGGTTAGAGCATCATCCCAATATGTCAATGTAATAAGTTCAATCTTCTCCAGTCAGGGCACATACAAGAAGCAACCAATGAATGCATAAATAAGTGGAACAACAAATCAGTGTTTCTTTCTCTCTCTCTCTCTCTCAAATCAATCAATAAAAAAAGAATAAGTTATACTGATGAAAATATTTTTGAATATTTTCATCAGTACCATCTTGTTAGAAGAGAATGAGTTGATCTAATCTTTCTGCAGAAGATTTTTTATATAACTTGCATAATTAAAAGCAAACATTTGCAATTAAAAACAAAGAAATAAATGAAGGAAGGAAAAGGTTGAAAGGAGGAAGCAAAGAGAGAAGAGAGGTCACTTAATGGTCTTCAAAAGTTAAGTTTTTAAAGTTTGGTAAGAGAGTTTGTTCTTCACATGATATCTAAATCAGTTATTTAATTGAATCAATTGATGCCTTGGGAACTAACCAAAGACATTGTTTTGGTGCTGAATAGACACATCCCTGTTTTGTTTTATATTACATTTTATTTTTGTCTCAATATCCTTTTTTGATAAAGTAACTGGAACAGTAAAACAACAATCTTGAGATATATATGGACTTCAACAACTTTTAAAATTCTCAATGGCATAATATCCTACTTTCTGTGACAGCTTTTAAATAATAGTAACATGTTTTGCAAAAATAGATGTGGTATAGTTTTACATTTGAGGTATGGCTGTTGAAATAGAATTCACTTTTTAAAAAGATTTGGGTGTATTCTTTTTACCAATTATTTCAATTCTGTAAATAATACAGTTATTTTATCTAAAACCCTTAAGTTATTTTTTATTTCCAGTTATGGATTAATAGTTACTTCAGAAACTGAAATTATGTAGTATATTATTTTTGTAAAGAGATAAACCAGAAAATATTTTTATATTTAAAAGGATAAATGCTTTTTAAAATTTCTATTTGATTTATTTAAATAACAAATGATTAAATGGAGTGATTCTTTCATACAGTTTTGCAATACTGAATAATTTAGATTGAGGGGTATTTTTCTTCTTGAAACTATTAATTTCACATTTCCAGGAGAGTGAACTTTCTTGAAAAAGAACAATGAAACTGTAATGTTCATATACACACGAGAAATATAGGCCTATAAAAACATAAACACCCAAAGCAAAAGGCATCATCTACATTGTATGGAAATGCCCACATGTTTACAATCACATGACTACAGATTAAAGTCTTTAGCCTTTCAGGGAAAACAACAATAGGACAAAGTGTTTCAACTCTTTTCTCTACCTTCACCAGACAGGCTGCAGACCTGTTCTTGTGTAGTTTGCATGTTGCTCACCATTAACCCCTATTGAGAAAATAAAAAAGGCAGAGCATCTCTGAGTCTCTGTTAAGCTTTTCTTTCCCATGGAGTGTCACACTAATGCTGCCCTACAGGGAGATAATGAAAGAACCTTAGTCGAACACCGTGGGTCGGAAAGGAAACATGACAGCAGCGCATTGCAGCAAATTGTACTTAATGAGCTTCTTAGCACTGGGAGAGTGACTCTTTGAAACAGAAGCTATTTCAATTGAGATCATTTTGACGATAATTAAATCATTTTACATTTACCGCGGGGACAAGTTTAATCTTAATTAGACACTTTTACGGGGAGGTGAAGCCACATGATTTATATTTTCTTGATCATATAGTGTGAAAGATTCATAATATAAAGGATTAAAAAACAATATGGCTGTTCTTTCAGGGGAAAATGAATGTGCATATTGTCGGTCATTATGAGCATGCGTTGAGCAGAACAACGTCAGTGACTGGATGTTGGCATCGATACATGCATGTCTGTAAATGGATAAAAGAAACCAAAATATGATTATTTTGTCCTCTACTCCGTGGCTTTTTCTTAAATACTGAAATTGTGCTTTGTGTAAAGGATTATCCAATTAAGGGACAAAACTGCAAATCAAAATGAATTTATTATATGGCTCCTGGTTTTGGTAGAAAAGTGCACTTGAATTGGATTCACGAGATAATTCAAGCATTAACTCTGTTGTTTGCTAGCTTTTTAATGTTGGACGAGTAACTTAATCTCCCTGGACCACATTTTATTCCCCCTAAACCAGTACTATCTACCTTTTAGAGTTAGTATGGTAATTACATAAGATAAGAATGTGAAATTACATTGCAAACTTAAGATTGATATATAACTAACTTAGTGTTAATGAAAAGACACTGTGATTGCGACATTTCCATAATTTATGCTACATGGTGCTAAGATTTCATCTACTTAAACATTCTTATTTCACACACTATGTGCCTGTATGAAAGTGAGTGAAAATACAATAAAAGGAGAAGAACAATAAACACCAATCTATGTTTCTATAATTGGTGTTTTCCCAGCCATGAAATATCCAAAGATTGTCTCATGTTTAAGCTAAGTGACATGACAGGAAGGTGAATGGCTCAAGGGATTTCTCGAGGATTAATCTGTTTGGCATTAGACACTAGCTGTGAGTCTAAGCAAGGTTATCTTCAATCAACTAAGACATTCAACCATTTCCCAGGAACTGAAACATTTGAAAAGTATACCTCCTATTAATTTCATGTGGGAAAATGGCTGCTCAAGGGATACCGTGGAGCGTAAACCAATAGGAGATATTGGATAATGCTATGAATTTTAAAGCCAGTTTAACAAAAACAATTTTTGCCTAAAATAACTTTTTTTAAAAAAAACAGATTTTTCAAACTATATTTTTAGAAATTTTATCTCTATGTATATTTAATATGGGACTCTGTTTTTATTCTTAAGCACCTCAATAAGATATCGTAACAGTGGTAGGTCTATTGTGAATACCCTAGAAACCAAAATAGTTGTGTTGTTTAGTGAACTGTTACTTATGCAAGTGGATATAATCCTGTCACTATTTCTTAGAATAACCTTTATGTAGATAGTCATTGCATGTTCATGTATGTTTCTTTGTTGTATCACTAACATCTAGCACATAATTGCTCTTATTATTTGAATAAATAGATTAATTGTAGGGGTATTATTTGTAAGGCATTAAATGGATATGCTTTTAAAGCTTCCACCGTTTTTCTATTTACTTAAGTCAGAGGCAGCATGGTACCGGGGAAAATGTACTAGATTGGACTGGATTCTAACATTCCTCATTTACGTCCTATGTGTCCTTGAACAAATTATAGAACCTCTCTTAGTTTTGGTACCTTCATAAGGAAAAAGTTGGATAAGATAAACTTTGAGTTTCTTTCAACTTAGGTGATTTAAAAATATTGTTATGTTTTCTATAAGACGGCTGGCCACTTTCTCTTCTGGGCTGAGTCAATCTTTGTTTAGCCATTTGGTGTGTTTTACCAGAGATGATTTGACATTTCTGGACAATTTTGAAATAGATCTATGGCTTTGGAGAGAATGAAGACAATTCACCATATATTTGCTACAAGTCTTTAGTGCAAGATCCTCTTGGAAATGCTTCAAAACTCTTCAAACTTCCAGAGGTTGTAATGAATAGAGTTTGAGTAGGAAAATCCGGGCTTTGGTTTCATTCTGTCTGCTGAGCTATGGGGGCGTTGGGGAGGAAAGGGTGAATTAGGGGAGGATTGTATGGTTAGAGGACTCACCCATCAAAATCTGCCTTTGGTATTCTTTCATCCAATTTCATCTTAGTGGTGTCATTTTTTTATCTTCCTTCTTTCCAAAAACTTTCCCTTTCTCTTCTTTTTCTTCTCTCCCTTTTTCCATTCTTCTCTTGAAAATAAGATATGTGTGGGAGAAGAAGGACAATGTATGAGGCAGAATTGGTGAAGATTAAACAAGGGAAATCATACAAGGAAGGAATGATCTCCTTGATCTCTGCCTTGAATGGAATAGGATTTTTCTCCAAAGCCAAGAACTGAGAGAATACAGAAGAAATAAAAGTAAGTGAGAAACTTAGGAAGAAATTTCAATCTCATGAAAACCGTACTAATGAGATAACATTGTGTAACTGTCAGAAGAGCAAAGCTTTTAGAATAATCATAAATGTCGTAAAGATGAAGGTGAAAGGGGTGTCCTTTTGCACTATGCTGCACGACCATAGGGAAAGCAATTTTTAAAAAAATGGTTTTGATATTCTTAAACATGTTATTATGAGTATAACTTTTAAACATCACAGACAAGGACAAATATCTAGTTCAAGAGTATTGCAAATGCTTTTTAATAATAGCAAGAAAGGTGGAAATAACTAAGGTCAAAAGTAGGAGATCTGTTCAATATAATTGTACCTCCATATGACAGAATGTCATACAGTCATTAAAATTATATTTCTAAACAATGTATAAAAGGGAATATGGTCACTCTAAGTTATTGAAAGAGAAAAAGAGTAGTCAAGTGTGATTCAGAGGTTATCAAATATATTTATGATCAGAAAATGAGAGAAAATATGTTGCATCATTAATCACATCAAAGTGTTTTTATTAACTGACTTTTTCTCCATTGCTTATTTTAATGTCCTCAAATTTTCTATATAAAAACATTAAAAGAAATTACTATTAGAGAATTACATGTTCCTTAGTTAGAAAATAACAATGTATGTTCAAGTAGTGCTTTATAGTTTGAAAAACATTTTCACCTATACCATTTGATTGGAATCTAAAAATAACCAGTCTCCTTTAAAAGATAGTGTGCTCTGTGACACTCAAGTCATTTCCTAACACTTAGTTCAATGCCACGCTTTTATGAAGTCTTTACTAAATCTGCCATTTACTACCGTTTAGATAATGTTTCACTCATTTGTGTTCTATCAAAGCGTGAGCCATACATACGTTTATTCAGTGAATAAATAAAGAAATGAGGATCCCAATGCTATATACTGAATGTGCTGTCCCCCTGTCCCAAATTTGTATGTTAAAATATGATCTCCAATTGGTGGTAGGGCCTTTGAGAGGTTGTTAGGTCCTTCAGATGGTGCCCTCATAAATGGAGTTAGAGTTCTTATAAAAGATACCCAACAGGGGCTAGCTTTGTGCCATGAAAAGTTGCAAGGAGAAGAAACAAGAAGTAGGCTCAGGTCCCTTGAATCTGCTGGTCCCTTGATTGTAGACTTCCAAGCCTCTAGAACAGTGAGAAATGATGTGGGTTGTTTAAGTCACGCAGTCTATGGCATTTTTGTTATAGCAGCCCAAGCTATCTAAGACATCAATAACAAAAATGCCTCATAGGCAAGTTACAGGATAGTCATTATTTTCTTCACTTTATAGAGGAGATATTGAGGCTCAAAAAGTTTTAGTTACTTCCCCAAATGTCAGAATCCTGAGAATCCAAACTAAGATACAATTTCCTTGATTCCAAACGTAGCACTCTTTCTAATATTCTAAAATTTGGAACCATGGGGCCATGAGAATTAATAAGAAGTAAAAGAATCATCAAGTCTCTTTCCAGGTTTGTATTAGTCTGAAAAAAGTATTATTTCTTGAATTTGATTAATTTATACAAATGTTTGGAGTTACTCTCCACGTGTAGAAATGAAAGATAGTTGAGGGTAGAAATTTGCTCCTTTCCTTAGAATGCTTGAGGGAAAGAAACTGACAGAAAGAGGCGAATAGAGGATAAACAGAGATACAGTGGGGGTTGTGGCAAATCACAGCCCTCCAAAGACGCCCATGTCCTAATCCCTGGAACCTATGAATACATTTACCCTACATGGACAAAGGGACTTTGAAGATGTGATTAAGTTAAGGTCTTGGAGATGGGAGGATTATTCTGGATTATCCAAGTGGGCCCAATGAAATCCTGAATGTCCTTGTAAGTTACAGAGAGAGGGAGGGCAGGGGGACAGTTAGAGAAGGAAATATGATAACAGAAATAGAGGTCAGAATGATATAATTGCTGGCCTTGGAAATGGAAGGGGGCCATGATCAAGAATGTGGAAAGCTTCTAGAAGCAGAACAGGCAATGAGCTTGATCTCCCCATAAGGCTCCAGAAAGGAATGAAGCCCTGTTGACCCCATGAAGGTAGCCCCGTGGGACCCATGTCACATTTCTGACACTCAGAACTATAAGATAATAAATTTATGATGTTTTTAACCATTACATTTGTGGTAATTTCTGAGAGCAGCAGTAGGAAACTAATAAAGGGTTGTTCCTTTTTCACTCAGTCTTTTTTCCTTTGTTCCATTACCCTAGACTCAACACACTTGTTCTGGTGACACAATGACAATCCAAAGCAGAGCTGTCTCTGCCTTCAGGGAACATTGAATCTGGCAGAGCAGGACAGAAAACACATAAAACTACATGAATATGGCAGGAACATGAGTGCTACAGAAAAAGTGAAAGTAGATGATCAAAAGAGACTGAATAGAATCATTGGATGATTAAATAAATAAATGGAGCCAACATATGCAAAATTCCTGCTCTTACTTGGTGTCTCATCAGGATATTTTAGCAAAGTGGGTGATTTCCTTCATAAAGCTTACTTAGCATTTTGTTCTTTTCTTTTCATTGTATTAGAGTTAGTCAATGAGTTCTAATGTATAATATGTAATCATACACTATGCATCTAACACACAATATCTACACTACATGTATTTGAGAATGAAGAATTACTGGAAATGAGGGGTAGGAATACAATTAGGGAAGAAAAATATGTAGAAAATAAGCAGGAAAGTCTGGAAATATAAAAGAACCTAAGTAAAAAAAAAAAAGGAAGAAGGCTAAGAAAATGATGAAAGAGTATAAGACTGTTATTCAAGAACAAAGCTTAGTGGGTGAACGCAATACATAGAATTCTCATAAAGAAGCAAGTCTACTTCTGGTCAACATGGAGTTGTAAGTAGACACACTTCACCTCCTTGCATAACCGTAAGAAGGATCACAACTAGCCTAAAAATAAAATCACCCAGAACTGCCAGAAAATTGAACTGTATGGAAGTCCCAAAACCAAAGATTTAAAAAAGCCATTTTCAGCCAGGCAGGTAAGAGGGGAAGAGACAGGGAGCCAAGATGCAGAAGATGTGGTGTGGCAGCAGCGGTAGCAACTGTGGCACCTGGAGGAAAGGACAGTCCCACATTCACATGTGGTGGATAAAAACTTGGAAGGACGCTTTGGGAGCAAGTGATCCCAGCCCCAGGCCGGACTGCACAGCCCAGGGTTCCAATGCTAGAAAAATAACTTCTGGCTGTAAAAATCTGTGGAGGTTGGGGTGGCAGATGAAACTGCTTGCCTCTCAGGAGAGTCCATTTAAAGGGCCTGTGTGGTTCTAGAATGTACACAAACCCATCCATTCAGGGTACTGCCACTGGGGCAGTAGCAAGAAGGGTGCTCGTCACGTATGGGAAGGGAGTGAAGTGACTGGAAAGGGGGTGAGTGCTGACCAAGCCTCCAGCAGCCACAGAGTGACTTTGGCCCCACTCTGACCTCTCCCCCACAAAACGGTGAAGTGGGTTGACCCAGCCTGGTGAATACCTAGGATCCACCCCATACAACTTAACAGTTGTGCTAAGGCAGGGAGCAAAGGTGCTCTACCTAATACACAGAAACAAACACAGGGAGACTGCCAAAATGAAGAGACAAAGGCATATGGCCCAAATGAAAGAACAGAACAAAACCCCCAGAAAAGAACTAAGCAAAACAGAGATGGCCAACCTATTAGATGCAGAGTTCAAAACACTGGTGATCAGAATGCTCAGAGAACTCAATGTGTATGACAAAAGCATAAGGGAAGAAATGAAGGTTATGCAGAGTGAAATAAAGAAAAATCTGTAGAGAGCCAACAGTGAAGGGAAGTAAACCAGGGTTCAAATCAATGATTTGGAACATAAAGTAGAAATAAACAACCAGAACACAATGAAGAAAGAATTTTTTAAAAAAACAAGGAGAGAATAAAAGACTCTGGAACATCTCCAAAAGAGTCAACATCTGAATCATAGGGGTGCCAGAAGGAGAAGAGAAAGAGCAAGAATTGAAAACTTATTTGAAAAAATAATGAAAGAAAACTTCCCTAATTTGGTAAAGGAAATAGACATACAAGTAGAGGAAGCACAGAGTCCCAAACAAATTGGACCCAAAGAGGACCACACCAAGAGACATCATAATTAAAATGCCAAAGGTTAAAGAAAGAAAATCTTAAAAGCAGCAAGGGAAAAGCAGAGAGTTACCTACAAAGGAGTTCCCATAAGACTATTAACTTATTTCCCAAAAGAAACTTTGCAGGCAAGAATGAACTAGCAAAAGTATTCAAAGTGATGAAAAGCAAGGACTTACAACCAAGATTACTCTATCCTGCAAAGCTATCATGTAGAAGGGCAGGTAAAGTGCTTCCCAGACAAGGTAAAGCTAACAGCACTCATCTTCACCAAGCCCTTATTATATGAGATGTTAAAGGGACTTATTTAAGGAAAAGAAGAATATCAAAACTATAAACAGTAAAATTACAATAAACCCATGACTACCCAAAACTGAATCTAAAAAACAAAAACAAACTAAGCAAACAACTAGCAAGCAAGGACAGGAATAGAATCATATATATTGAGATCATTTGGAGGGTTATTAGTAGGGAAGGGGAAAGGGGAGAATAGAGGAAAAAATAAAGGGATTAAAGAGTATAATTGGTAGGTACAAAACAGACAGGGGGATGTTAAGAGTAGTATTGGAAGTGGAGAAGCCAAAGAACTTACATGCATGACCCATGGACATGAACTAAGGTGGGGGGGATTGCTGGAAGGAAAGAGGGTACTGGGCAGAGGGGGGCAAAGAGGGAAAAATGGGACAACTGTATAGCATAATCAATGAAATATATTTAAAAAAAGAAGCCAGTCTATCCCAGTATATGCAGTGTGATGCTTATGTGGTGGCTCTGCTGTGCTGTTATGCAGAGGTGCAAAAATACATGTTTTCTTGGCTGCTGGGCCTATGCTGTCTCTTTAAAACAGACTGTCCCCATTAGCCTAAGACAACTTGTTATCTTATGGCTGCTGGAACTTGACATCTATAGTGTCTCTGTGTAGCTATGGGGGTCAATAGAAGAAAAACAGCAATAGAATTCTGTGACATTTTACAGGTAATACGCATGGGTGTGTAAAACACAAAGGCAGCATTTAGCTGCTATTACCTCTCTAGCAAACAGAAACTCGGTTTCTATAAATTATACTCATCAGCAGACTGTAATTGATTGCTACTCTCAACTCATTTTAGAAAACTCAATAAAAGAAAGCAATGAAAATGTGCCAGATGATTTCCACAGAGGGAAAGAATGAAAGAGCTGGGAAGGAAAGCAGCCTCAATCATAGTCACTGCATGCTTCCTTAAACACTGCCCAGTCCTGGATGGACGATTTTTCCTTTTTCGTTGGCATTCCCAGACCTAATGGGTGCAGCAAATTTCCCTGATGTTGTGTTTACCTCATTCTTGCTTTTATTTGCTTTGATAAAGTCCCATTGGTATTAAAGATTACAGACGGGTTATTCTGGTTCAGTTATTTCCAGCTACATCAGTACATCACCAAAAAGAGCTTCAGAAAGTAACAGCTAGTAAGCATTGCTTTCCATCTCCCAGGTAGCAAATGCAATTGTTTTGTTTTTCCGGATCGCAAAATGACTGGATGTCAGCAGCTTACACCCTGCAGGGCAAATCAAGATGCTGCATAAAGTGTTCGGAATTGCTATGTCGGCATTGATAGCAGAATGGTAATAACAGAATGCCGGACACAATAGGGCTTTTGATAACGTCAACCACTTATTCCCAGGTGGAGGATAGACTGTGTCATTGTGTCATTCCAACCCACCTTTTATTTTCCCTCCTCTTTCTTGACCTGCAGAATTTTTTTAGGATGAATTATCGCCTCCTTCCTTGCCACAGACAGACTGTGATTCAATAGCTGGCTCTGCCACAGTATCTCAGGTTATGTGGCTCAAAGATAACTCTCTAATAGTTTGCCTTCCCAAAAGGTTTCATGCTTCTCTGGCTCACCTTTTCTTCTAAGTCTTTGCCGTAACTTACTAGATGTATTTAGCAACTAACAAACTCCTTGATTGTGTATCTTTAAGGGGGGAAGAGGAGAACAATATTGAGAAATTCCATAGATTATTCACATACCTATAGACACACACAGGCTTTGCTTTCTTTAGTTGTATTCCATGCTTGGCAAGCTTTTCACTCTAGTCAGCCATCTTTAGCTCAAGAATTGCTGCCTTAGAAAACAAATCTGTTCTTGCAAACATTGTACAAGTAGCATGCTAATCATTCTATACAGCTATCCATGTTTTCACCATTCTCTCTGCCCAAACTTTGAGATGGGATGAGTTTCATCAGCCATCTAGATTTCTTTATATGTCACTTCCTTATAAAACTTAGATGAAATGTTTCACCAGTTTTTCTCTAATGCCACACAACCAACTTGTCTAATCTTTTAATTAAACTATCAATATGTGTGAATGTGTTTGTCCATGCAGCAGAAATCAACAACAATCATGACACTTCCCATAAAAATCTGCTACAAGATTGCGTAATAACATTATCTATCTGGGTCATTGGCTATGATGTTACAGAGGACTTCCAATTTTACTTTCTGTATTAATCCCACAGTTGTGCTATATATCAGGCATTTGTCTTCACTGACTTTCCACAAAAAGCTTGTATTACTACCTTTATATGTATCATATTCATAGATAAGGTCATTTCCATAGTGTGGATGCATTTGGAAGGAAGCAGTCACATGGTGAGCTCATGAGATGATCATCAGCATATTCATATCATCCAAATAGGAGCCAAATAAGAGCCAAATTAGTAAATTTGGGTTAATTAATCCAAATGAATTTTGTTTCATTAATTCATGTAAATAGCAACAATTAGCAAGATAAAGAAGCTGAGAAAATGCGGCTTGAAGTGTTGCTTGGAGTGATTTATCTGCAGAGAATTCCCTTAACTTCCTAAAATGATATGGCCATCATTCCATAAACAAAGGCATTTCTTTAAGGCCTAATGTTGAGAAATGGTTTCTGCCATGAAGAATGTTTCCTTCCACCTCCCCATCCTCTACCGATTCAAAGTTTCTCTCTTTCTTTGCCCTGTTTCCACTTTTGTTGTTAATTTTTAATATTTTAAGTTCCTGAACTGTGACCTGTGTATTTTAGATAAAGAGAACAACAAAGGTTTAACTTTCAAAATCATATGAAATCAGCAAGAAATTGCCCCCCTATGTGCCGTAAGAACTGGTGGAGATGTGGAGAGGAGAGACACTGCACTTTGTCTGCCTTTGTTTCTCCACCCTTCCCTTCTGCCTGGAGACTGAATGCCTCCACTGACATTGTCAACAAAGCTATTATTCCACTCATTGGTCAATACATGTTTATTTTCTGCTGAATGCCTGGGGAAATGATGCATTGTGTGCTGATCTCTCCCTTGGGTTCATTGTTTCAGGAACAATAATGCTGAATCTGTATTATGCACATACCTGATGATAAGGCTGGGGAGTGGAGGATTAATCATAACTCACCTGCATGGAAACTCACATAAAAGATGAAAATAAAAATGATAAGCATCTGTTTCCTGAAGAAGAGAGGGCTGGCCACTTTAATCTTCTAAGAAAAGTCAATTTGTGGCTTATCTTTATGAAAACCTCTGCCTGTCTGTGGAGTCACTGGTGAAACAAAAGACTGTCAAACGTGACAGACTTTCAATCAGAAAGTCATCCCTTTAACATGCCAGTTTCTTTTTTTAATGGATATTCTTGGCCTCTGGGCTAAGGAAAAAGTTTACTTGAAATAAATACATGTATATTTTGGGAGAGCTCTGCATGATGTCAATTAAAGTTTTTTTGCTAAAGTGTAAATATTTGATGTTATGTATAGATATATATATTTTAACTGATTCAAGTTCTTCTCCGGACTTGTAACCTGAGGCAGACTTGTAACCTAAGTTTACCCATTCCAGTCACTGTCTTTGAAGGTCTTCCTCTGAGCTCCCCACCTCTGAAAAGAAGTAACTAACTTCAGTATACACTGATTGTTTCTTCCTTGTGTGCTTCCTCCGTACACTGGTATGTACTTATTTCCGTATCCTCTAGCACAGTTGTTTGCACTTTGCCTCCACTTTCACAAATGCCTGAAGGCATCCTAACACCTAACTCACATAGTTGCTGGGAAGTTTACATAAAAGAACATATGCTGATTTCCACCTCCTAGTCCTGTTGTTACAGAACAGAAGTGGGGTTCAACTGCTTCCTGACCATAGGCAAATTCTGGAGGCAGAGGTTGGGTGAAAGAAGAAAGGGGACATTTATTCAAAAGCTACACAATCTTGGGAGAATGGCAGTCTTCTGCCTCATAGCCACCCCTCTTTTAGAACACCCAGCGAAAAATAGCCCCACCATCCTCTGCCAGAGGAATCCAAGACTGTACCCAGAGTTCCTTCTCCCATTTAAAAAATACCATCCTTGGGAAACCGCAGGTGGCCACTGTATGATCATCCAGGCAGCTTGGCTTCTCTTCCCTTCATTGTTGAACCTCAGGTTCCTTTCTCAAGTCTGCATGCATGTCATTGCTGCCACTTCCCACACTGGGGATGGAGTTGGGGAGCCTGCCACCTGGCCATGTGGCTTCCAGTGTCCCCCCATCAGAAAGGGCTTGAGCTCCCCGATAGAGCAAACAAGGGAAAGAAGCTGCATGTTCCTCCCTACCCTCTATCTTAAGTCCCCTGGCACAAAATTCTGTGTGCTCTGGAAGGGCCCAGCCCCCCAGCCAATCCTATCCTTTTCTCAGGCTAGACTAGCAGGTCAGCACCTCCCCCTGCAGCCATGTTCTGGAAGGGAGTAGGAAAGCTTTTCCCTCCATCAATCACTCTTGCCACCCTGTGCATACTCCACACAGGTTCCTTCTCTCACAGTGTCTCAGCCTAGGGGTAGGGAAATCTACCACATGTCATGCTAGCTGCATGGCTTCACCTCCGCCTCTGGCATTTCCTGTGACCCCTCCGTCTCTTGGCCCCTCCTCTACCTCATGGTCTGGCCAGGTCTGATATAGATCTATCTGTATTACTGTTACCAATCTAAAGTTGAAAAGAAAACTGGGTACTTGAAAAAAGGAAAAGCCTGGGTAATGTGGGTACCCCAGCATTAGTACAGGTAGAGCTCCATATTCATCTCCTATGAACGTTCTGTATTGTATCTCTAGGCACTGGTGGCTGGTAAACCATCTGAGACTCACAGACATAGCTTTGTTTTTTGTTTGCTTGTTTCTATAATAAGTTTTGATTACTTTTGATAAGCTTTTTTTGGTATATAAAATAACTCATCAACATTTCAAAATCAAATATTTTCCCATGAAAATATAAAACTGTCTAAGTGAAATAAGCCAGGCGGTGAGGGACAAATACCATATGATCTCACCTTTAACTGGAACATAAGCAATAGAAGAAAAAAGCAAACAAAATATAACCAGAGACATTGAAGTTAAGAACAATGTAACAATAGCCAGGGGGGAGTGGGGTGGGGACAGTGGGAAGAGGGGATTACAGGAACTAGTATAAAGGACACACAGACAAAATCAAGGGGGAGGGTGGAGGTGGGGGAGGGAAGTGGGTTCAGCTGGGGTGGGGTGGAGGGATGGGGAGAAAAGGCATACAACTGTAATTGAATTACAATAAAAATTAAAAAAAAAGAAAATATAAAACTGTCACATTTAGCTACATTCCTATAGGATTGAGGCTGATTAAGAACATAACGTTTAGATGGGTGTTCTGCAGGTTTTCACTCTCTCTTTCTTTGTGTCCTACTTGCTTCATCCATTAGTACTGTTATTTGGCTGCTGGAGCCATTTGAGTTTGAGACTGCTTTCTAGATTCATAGCTTCTTCGAAGACGTCATAGTTAGAGATAATAGCATGCTTTGCCCACATTATTTCCCTTTAAATTCCATCTTAAATTCTACATGTTTTCTCTCTTAATCTAAACAAAGAACATAAAAATAGGTTATGCTTCTCTTTCCTTAAATTTTTTATGCAATGTTCTGAATAATTATAGTACTTTTATAATGTCATATTGGGGGGTTATAATTTACCTGATAATATATTCTTTTATGGGTTCTGGTTGCATGAGTCAGTTGGTTAGAACATTGTCCCATAACTGAAGGGTTGAGGGTTCAACTCCCAGTCAAGACCCATACCTATGATCCCTGTTCTGGGTACATAAGGGAGGCAACAAATCAATGTTTCTTTATCACATTGATGTTTCTTTCTCTTCTTTCCCCTGTCCCCTCTTCACTCTCTAAAGCAATGAAAAAAATGCCTTGGGGTAAGGAATATATATATATATATATATATATATATATATATATATAAATAACTATATATAAAAATAGTTTATATATAAACTATTTTTTTCAATATGCTTTTTTTTGGTTTATAAAATAACTCATCAGCATTTCAAAATCAAATAAAATTTGATTTTGAAATGCTGATGATTATATATATCATCTACTGATAATTATATATAATCATCTACTTTTATAGAATTATATGTATATATAATTTTATAATTCTATAAAAGTAGATTAAGATTTAGTGACCTTTGGAGTAAAAAACCTTCGGTTCTGAGAGACTGACTATATCAACATACAATGGACAGACTATGTATGACAATGGAACTCTTAGTCACAACCTGCAGTAACCAGATCAGGAAGCCCAACCCCAAATTCTATAGCAATCAGCCCCAAACTTCAGGACTTGATTAATAACCACCATCTTCCCTAATTTTTTCACCTCCTTCCAACTTAGGACAAAGCAGAGAAAGCCAAATACACTCCCTTAACTACAGCCTCCTGACACCTTCCCATTTTCCTACTATGAAGTTTCTAACTCCCCTTCCACCTTTGAGTCTGTATCCAATGCAAGTGATGGTTGCTGAGTACTGTGCTATAGCAAGTCCTTCATAAACATCTTTTGTTTGTTCTAATTTGGGTGGTCTTCCTTTATTTCCACAGTTCAAATCCGATACTGTCTCTTATTACTTACATACCTTTGTGCCTACTTCTTAACTTCTCTGAGTCTTAGTTTCTTCATTCTGAAATGGCGTTGTTAGTGATACCTACCACACAGAATCAAATCGGTTAATAAAATATAAGTAAAACTTCTAAAAGGTGCTTGGTACACTGTCAGCCCATAGTAGTGCTCAGTATTTTTATTCATTATAATTATTTTTAGACATGAGGAAACAAACTACAGAGAATAAAGGTCTTGCTTGAAGTTTACAGAAATTAAATGTCTGAGCTGGCTATACACACTCTCTGCTAGGTCAAGTCCAGTGTCCTTTCTCCTACCACAAGCAAACTCTTCCTTGCATGCAGAACATATTCAGCAACTGTATTCTAAATGAATACATGAAAGAATAAATAAACGAATGAGCAGATTAAATTGTTACCTACATTGCAAATAAAACTATAGTTAAAGGAAGGAATCATATAAATAACCAAAAAGTGTATGTGTCCAGAACCAACTATGTCCAACCTTGTAAGGAGGTAAAATGATTTTAGAACTGGAGAGTAGATTACAGATCATTTAGTGCCATGGTTTTCAAACGTTTTCAAACTCCACAATACTAGGAATACAGAAAGGAGAGTGTCAATGGTAATATCTAAGTAGTAACAAAATCAAGCCAATCTCTAATCATAGTTCTTTTGTGATAAATGAAAGACTGAGGAAAATATTTAAATTTTTTGAACTTTATTCTTCCTATAAGTATTGTTTGTGAATAATTACCACATCAATCATAATTTTCAGACATGGATGAATCATGACCAATCCCAAAATAAGAAGCCACTGAAGCACTGTAATGAGACTCATGTGTTTTAGTTTGGATTCCCTTAAAATATAAACCCTGGAACAAGGATTTGTGTACATGTAGATTATTAGAGAGGTAATCCAGGGAAAACATGAGGTCATGGGAAGAGAGATAAGGAGTAAAGGAGAGACAGTAAGAGGTATACAGATAAGCATATTACTCTTATGAACAACTGGGGGTCAGTTAAACTGCGGACACACTGTGAAACACTGAGGTATAGTCTACAGAATTGTTCTTGTGAGGTGTGGGAAGACTAAGACTTTAGTCTCTCTTGGATTGAGTGATGCTAACTCCCAAGCGCTTCTTGCTTGCATCTCTTACAAACTAGAGGCTCTCTGAATGACAAGAGAACATCTCCAGTCAGAGAGAGACGGGAAGTAACAGGTGTTCTTGGGAATTGTCTGCAAGTGACCTCTGGGGTAACCCAAGGGGTGACAACCATGGCAGGACAGTGTCTGCTACGCAAATTCTTAACGTGGGAAAAAAATACTGATTAAGATATTTGTTTTAGTTTTATGTCTTTATAAAAATTAGTGATATTGTAAATGGCAAAAGTTAAACTGGAGAAAATATAAATGTGACAAAGGATTTTATCTTTCACATATAAATTATGCAGAAGGAAAAAGCTAACAAGAGAAAAAAAGGCTGGTAGAGAAATACATAGAAATCATGAAGCTAATTCATAAAAGACAGAATGAAAAAGGTAAAAACACTCACTTGGAAGGAGGTGTTCATTGTTTCATTCACCTAAGAAAGTTCATTAACCTTAGACCTAGCTTTCTAGATATTCTGCCAAGAGTTCAGTGAAAGGGGACTTTCATACCCTGCTGATGGATACAGCATTTTGGTAAACAGTTTAATTGTTTATATCAAGGGATTTAAAGTTGCTTAAAGCCCTTTGATTAAGTTATTCTACTTCTAAAAATTCACCCTGGGGAAAAGAATAGAAGGATATGAAAAAATGCACATTTTCCTTGAAACATTTGAATTATTTTAAAATAATAACTAACCCACATAAATAATATCATGTGGATGCTTAAATATATTATGGACCCATACAAAGTATATTATACAAGCCCTTTGCAAGGAGTTTTTCAAAAGCACGGAGTGTTGTTAGTCTCACTTGTTTGAAAGACACAAAGTTTCATGCAGAATGCATACAACCTGTCATACAACAGTGAGGGCTTGGCATGCTGTGGTCACTACCGTAAATCCTTTCATACATGTTGACTTCATCCTTTCAAGGATATACTATTCTTATCAACTGTGTTTTACAGATAAATAAACTGGGGCCACTGAGACACTAAGTATACCATCCAAGATTGCAGCTATTAAATGATGGAATTGGGATTCACACCCAGGTGACGTGGGTACACATGCTGGAAGACTCTCAACAAGTTGTTGACTACTTTTCAAAGGAGACTCCTGAGAGGATAAGCTGAACTGGGAATACTGCTAGGCCCTGGCCAACAAAAGTGGCTTGTAACTCCCTCTCTGTCTCTTGTTCTCTTTCCCTCCCTTCTTCCTTTCCTCCTATTCTCAGTCTCCATGAGTCTGTACTACAGGGTACCAGAAATTATATGGGCAAGACAACATTCGATAAGTACCCACTCCAGTTCAATTCACTGGCCACTCCAGAGTAAAGCCAATCTAGAACTCTCTGAACTAAGAACTTCCCCCAAGAGAAATCATGGTTATTATAAATTATACTATTTATTAATGATATTTAATGCTTAATGATAAATATGTAATTATATTTATAACAATTTACAGTCATCTTTCCTTATATTATAATGAAGCATACAGATTGGACACTAAAATCCTATCGTTTTGGATTGCATAGACTTCCAGTAACATATTTCTTACAAATGAGATTGATCAGAATGACTTGGGTTCAAATCCCATTCTACTGCCTACTGGCTGACTTTGGCAGGTTCCTGAGTCTCTCTAAATCTCCTATAAAATGATAAATTCAGAGTTCAAATACCATTGGTTATTGTGAGGTGTAAAGAAAATGATGTGGCAATTTTAGAAAGAACACTATTTTTTTACTTATCTGAGAAGATGCTTACTCTTTACTAAGCTCTCCACGATCCTTTGCTATTGTTATCATTTTTAAAGATAGAAAAGAACAACTTGCTTCCTTTTAGCTCTTGTGATGATGCAGAGCTGGCCCTATAAGATCGGACTCTCTGTCCACCAGCAAGAAATGTGGTTGGACAAGAACGTTGAGTTGTTAATTTCTTCAGGACATGCCTCTGTCAAAGTCACACTCTTCTGGGGCAAACTCTAGCCCATGACTATGTAAGTCAAAAGTAGCTGACATTAGCTGTTCTCAGAGAAGCCCCCAGAAAAGAACTGAGCAAGGCTGTAATACGAGGGTACCAGGAGTCATATCCATCCATGGTAGGGATTCCTCCAATGGGTAGTCTTTTTTCCAGAGGTCTGATTAGACTAGAAGAGATTTTGTCAGGTCCTGGTCCAGATCTGATGATAGTCTGCAGTGCCAGTCTTGCTTTGGACGTTGTTCTTTCTCAGGTGATTCTCCTAACTGCCTCTCAGCATGTGCTCTCACCAGTTCACTGCTTAATGCAGCTGGCATTAAGCTGCAAGAGACTTAACCCAAAAGACTGGGTTAAGACCAAGGTTTCTTGGTACCATTGACAATGACCCCACTGACATTCTGGGTTGTAAGTTGTGTCCTATGCATTCAAGGATCTTCAGCAATATCCTTGACCTCAATCCAGTATATACTAGTAGAACCCTTGCCCCAAGCTGTGACAATTAAAATTGTCTCTAGATATTGCTTGATATCCCCAGTTGAGGCCCCCTGCAGATTTGCCCCTTATATAATCTTTGGTGTCATCTCTTATAAAAAGTTTTCTAGGCACTCGACTTCCCTGATCTCCTCACTGAGCTGAGTTGCATTCTGTGTTTACACAGCACCTGTCCTTTGGTTGCTGCAATCAGAGCTCTGAGCCAGCTCTATTACTGTCATCTACTTGTCTGATTTTCCCCTCTGCCTTGTGAGCTCCTTGAGCATAATGGCCTGATGCTTTCAATATTTGATGCCTAGTTCCTGAGTTCTGAATTCAGTAAGTGTTTTTGGATTGAAAGAATGACTGGTTAAAGAAATAAAAGCTGCCAGGTCACTACCCAGAAAATAATCATAAAAGGAAAGAGAAGATTGTTTATTTTTTTCCTTGCTCTTTAGGAGTTTACTGTGTTCTTTACACTAACCTTGGCTATGTTTATAGGCAAAATTAACAGAAGTGTCCTGAAACATTTCTATCAAATCAGATATGTCTGCAAATGTTCAGGCTGGGCATTCAGTTTCGTACTTACCTAAATGTGATCGGTGCAATGTGGGCAGCTCTGTGAGATAACATCTAACCCTGCCAGTAGCTCATTTTTACTTGTGCTCTAAGACTTAAAAACCTGATTATGGAGTAATGAATCTGTAATGCTGCACAGGAAAATCTATTGAATTACTGAAAAATAATTCAAATTCTTTTCATAAACCTCATTCTATTCATTGCTAGGCATTATGAAATAATAGTGATTACAATATCCTCAAGAAAAATAATCTGTAAAACAAGACTTTTCTTATTTAAATATTGTTTATCCAGGTACTTATTATAATAAGATAATGATCTTACTCTGAATTAGCTGTTGAGTGAGATGTTCTGGTTGTTTGTAAGGTTTAATTCTATACAAAAAATAATCTTGGGATGTAGTCACTGTAACACCTAATGAATAAATATGAAGCTTATTTTCAAGTCATTTACACATTAGGAGATTTAAGTTTTAGCCCTCATTATTGTATTACATTCAATATAAAATTATATGCAGGCTTTGCCTTAACAAGTGAAATAATTTGCATGCATCAATCACAGCAAGAAAGACAAGGTTTAACTTTTCTCATATATTAATACTGATGTGCAATTTGATTTGTAGCTTGAAAAGGCAAAGAGTGTTTATTTGGTTCAATTAGTGTAGATCTCATTGCTTGAAGAGCAATGTGTATTAATCAAGCATTATTTATTAAGCAATGATATTTACTTAGCACTGTGCTGAATGTTGGAGCATAGGGGTTATAAATAATTTTAAAATATAATCATGACTGTTAGAGACATAGTCTCACAGAGAATAGGCTGGAGATATATATATATATATACATATATATATATATGAAACAAATTCTGAGGTGTTCTAAATTAAATTACAGTGGCAAGAGAATGAGGCAAGAACGGTTAACCAGTAAATAGCTATGGGCTAACTAACAAAAATTGCTCACAGTACTGATTGCATGTTGGGACTTTGAATCAACCTCCAGGGGCCATTAGCAGACCACTAGATGCCTCCACATCCTGAATATGTATAAAGTTCCCACAACATTCCGTGTAACCAATCAAAAGTAGTAAATATTTCTTCCTTACTGACTGTGCACCTACCATAGAACTGTCTCCTTCTCAACTTTTCCCACCCCCTTATCTGTAAACAATGCAAATTCTTCTAAAACAACTTACCTCTTTCTTTGCCCAAATGTAATATATAAAAGCACCACCCATCAACTCTAGGTTGGCAGACATGGTTACCTTCTCCACCTAATGCTGCTGCTGGTGGTTTGGACTTCATGTCCCAGGACCTTTCCTGGCTAGCAATTATCTATCTATATACCTAGATAGAGATATATATGTGCTAATTAAGAGGTTCAGGAAGGGACATGGCCCCATGGCACAATGACTTTGGAGCCCTGGATTGGATCCTAGCTCCATCATTCCCAGCTATGTGACATTGGGGATGTTATGCCAAATTTCTAGCCCAGTGGTTCTCAAAGTGCTGCACATCAAAATTGCTGCTAACTTTTAAAAGCCCCAATGCCCGGACATCAGGGTTTTTGAAGATGCAGATTTTAGGGTAATTTCAATGAGCACCTAAGACTGAGAATGACTGGTCTAGCTCACTATCTGTCAACCTCAATGTGAACACCATCTGCCCTGTGCACTAGGGAAAGTGCAGGTTCACACTCAGGGGGCCTGGAATGGGGCCAGAGACTCTGCACGTCTCGGCGGCTCCCAGGTGCGGTCAGTGCTGATGGTCTGGGGGTCACACTGTCGGTTTTGGCCTACATTTTTTGTCATTTTTAGAAGGGAAAGACCTCTTGGAGAGTTGGAAAGACACTTGGTAAACACATGGCATGTGTGATCTCATAACAGCTATGGTCATAATACTGATTTTAACTCAAATTTCCTTATATATTCACAGAATTATAGAGTCATCTCTTTCTAAGATGGATTATATCTTATTTTTAAAAGTCTTATTTTATTTTATTTTATTAGCTAAAGTCTATGCTTTATTCAAATTTCCTTAGTTTTTCCCTAATGTCTTTTTTAAAAATAATTACTTTATTGTTGTTCAATTATAGTTGTCTGCATTTTCTCCCCACTCCTCCCCAAACCCCAGTCAAAACCACCTCCCTCCCTTGCTTCCACCCTCCCCCTTGGTTTTGTCCACGTGTCCTTTATAGTAGTTTCTGAAAACCCTTCTCCCCACTGTCCCCTTTCCCCTCCCTTCTGGCTATTGTTAGACTGCTCTTAATTTCAATGTCTCTGGTTATATTTTGTTTGCTTTTTTCTTTTGTTGATTGTGTTCCAGTTAAAGGTGAGATCATATGGTATTTGTCCCTCACTGCCTGGCTTATGTCACTTAGCATAATGCTCTCCAGTTCCACCCATGCTGTTGCAAAGGGTATAAGCTCCTTCTTTCTCTCTGCTGAGTATAATTCCATTGTGTAAATGTACCATAGTTTTTTGATCCACTCATTTGCTGATGGGCACTTAGGTTGCTTCTAGTACTTGGCTATTGTACATTGTGCTGCTATGAACATTGGGGTGCATAGGTTCTTTTGGATTGGTGTTTCAGGTCTCTTAGGATATAATCCCAGCAGTGGAATTGCTGGGTCAAAAGGCAGTTCCATTTTTAGTTTTCTGAGGAAATTCTGTACCATTTTCCATAGTGGCTGCACCAGTCTGCTTTCCCACCAACAGTGGACTAGGGTTCCCTTTTCTCCGTATCCTCTCCAACACTTGTTTGTTGAATTATTTATGATGACCATTCTGACCAGTGTGAGGTGGTGTCTCATTGAGGTTTTAATTTGCATCTCTCTGATGGCTAGTGATGCTGAACATCTTTTCATATGCCTCTGGGCCTCCTGTGTCCAAGGAGAAGGATGAGGACAAGGAGAAGGATGATGACTGCAGTACAAAGAGATATTTTGAGAAAGGGAGAAATAGGGATAGAGATAGAGAGAGCTAGAAATAGAGATACAGAAAGAGATAACAATTGCATGAATTTTATTGCAGTATATTATTATAATTGTTCTATTTTATTTATTAGTTGCTGTTAATCTCTTACTGTGCCTAATTTATAAATTAAACATTATCATAGGTGGTTATGTACAGGGAAAATATAGTGTATATAAGTTTCAGTACTATCCTCTGTTTCAGGCATCCATTGTGGGTTTAGGAATCTATTTGTCCCCTGTGGATAAGGGAGAACTTCTGTAGTGTTTCTATGGAAGACATTTATTCATTCCTTTAGTAAAGATTTATTGAATACCTTAATCTGTGTCCAGTGAAAGCTAGTGAGGTGCTACTTTTTCCCTCACATGATGATATTTTGTGCATTGTTTTTAGAAAGAGAATAAGGGAGAGAGAGAGAGACATAAATTAGTTTCCTCCCATACATGTCTGGACCAAGGATTGTGCGTGCCCAGACCGCGAATAAAACCCACAACCTTGCGGCTATGGGATGATGTTCCAACCAACTGAGCTACACCAGCCAGGGCCCGTTGAGGTACTTTTATGCTCAATCATTTTCATCAACTCTCCCTCCATTCTTTGAACTACATAATTAGGTTACTCTCAAACAAATAAGGCTTCAAACCCTGCCTTACTGTCAGATTGCCAGTCCACAGACTTTCCTCATATAGAACGAGAAGCACTATATCCTGTGCTTCCTTTACTATATGTTACTGCATTACAACAAATAAAAACATAAGACCCTTTCATGAGGAGAGTATTGTATATTGGGGCAGGTAGTTATAAAAGGATTGATTAATAATGCTTGTGATTTGATTGTTTTTTTAAGTATGTGCAGGCATGGCTTGTATGCAGCCAGCATTTATGCACTGGTTGTGTTGCATGCTCTGTCTTCTGGTGAGACCCAAGTCTGTTTTGATTTGTAGGTGCCCTTGCTCTACTGGCTAGTAAATGTTTTTATTATCTCCTCTGTTAGGCTGCTCTGGGAGTTCAGAGAAGCGTCAGTTGAGGTTTTTAGGCACTGCTGCTTCTTCTACCCTTCTCCACTGAACATGAAAATATGGGTAATTCTTTCATAGTTTCATCGGTCAATTCTTGCCTGCAGTCCAATACCGTTACCACAAAGCACACGAAGCTCCTGAACACTTGGAGTGTGACTTGTGCACGTTGAAATACGCTGTCACTCTAAGCTACACAGTGTATTTTGAAGACTTAGTAGATTTAAAATATCTACTCATTAATGAGACTTTACATTGTATGTATACTATTCTGGAAGTATTTCATTGAGTAAAATAAAATATGTCATTAGAATGGATTGCTTTTGTTTCTTTTCACCTTTTTAAAAAAATGTGGCTACAAGTAAATTTGAAACCACACACATGGCTCACCTCATATTTATATCTGAAAACAAGGTTTTAGGCATTAGATTTGAGAACAATTATGTTTAAACTCCCTCATTTTGTAGTTTTGGAAAGTGAGGTCCAGCAACGGGAAATGAGTTACCCAAGAATACAGATTGGGGTTGTATTTGAAATAAGTTTGTCCTGAGTTTGGCTGTGAAGTGCCTCCTCTCATCTTCAACATTGCTTTTCAGATTAACCCTTAAGGTCTTCAAATGAAAATATATTAATATAAAAACTCTTAGAGATATGAAACAAGAGCTCTTGAACATTGATCATAAAATGCTATTTAAGGGAAAAGAAAACTGGAATCATAGATTTTATCTGCTTTTTACTCTGCTTCTTTTCTCTTATCAAGGGTTTCAGGAAGTAGGCCTATCCAATTTAAACCCTTTTCATTCATTATGGAAAAACAAACTTTAGACATTTAACAATTGTATAGTTATAAGATTATGTAAATGAAAGAAAACAGACAGCCAAGTAATCTGAAACTGCAGATAACTCCGAATTCAGTTGTATGTTTGTGATTTCATACTTTTTGTGGGAATGAGGTGAGTTTTCCTTTTGTTATTTATTATACTTTTATAATTCAAATAAAATTGAACGTTCTAGACTCATATTCACTCACCACTAAGTATGGAACTGTTTAGTGCTGATACATAAGAAAAATACTGAAACATGGTATATAAATAGTAAAATTAGTGTAATTTTGTTTAAAGCATGCTTACTTAAATAAAATGAGATAGAATGCATAAATTGAAAACCAATGTTGGGGTCAAAGATGAAAAGGAAGTAGTCATTTAGAAATACCATGGGAAACTGTTTAGAAGAATCGAAATCTACTACGTGAGGAACTGTGCTCATCTGTGACTAGCAGGACCCACCCCTCCCCCAGGACAGTGGCTTACATCTCCTGATGTTTCCCACTCCCGTAAAGGTAGCTCTGAGCTCCATGAAATCATCAGGGACACAGACTTCTTCCCACTCTCCAGTTCATCATTCCTGGGCCTTGTGCCATATCCTTTTGATCTAAGATAACAGGTGAAACTCTAGATATCAAAGCTGTGTTTCAGAAAACTGATTGGAGGAAGTGTAAAGAGATATATTGCTTTTTCCTTTCAAGAGATGTTCTTGAAATCCCACAGGACAACTCCACTTAAGTCTCTTTAGCCATAAAGTCATGTGGACATATATTGGTGCACAAAGACGAGAAAGTGTGTGTGTGTGTGTGTGTGTGTGTTAATTGAGAAGCAGAAACACTGCTAAGTATTACTATTTTTGTTAAGGAGTATGAGAAAATAGATTGTGCAGTTAGCCACTAGCAGACCATGCCATGATCTATACATTTGCTTCCCAAATATCTCTGCATACACTTCCTCCCCAAGACTCAACATGGTATCTAGTTAATTTCTCCACACATACTCTAGGAAATTTGAGTGATGGGTAGTTCTTTCCCACAGGATCAGATATGATTTTATGTGTTCTGAAGACCAACGGATGAAAACTGTTATGTATCAGATGCTAACACATCCCATATATTAAAACTAAGAGGAAAGAGAAGTAAAACTCCCTTTTCAGAAAAGGAGAACACATAAAGCTCAAGAGCAGTTATGCATGAATTGCACTGACCAGATCTACTGAGCAGGAATACAGAAAGATCCCGGCTCTGGTCCTGTCCTTCAGGATGTCTTCACCATCCAGTAATCTCCATGTCCACATGTTTAGGTGAGATTAGAAAATATGTCCATCTTCAGGGACTGTATCTTTGCAGACAAGGTTGAGATAACAGAAAATGCTTTTTAAGATCAGTAGTCATAGGCTTACTATTATTTTGGTAACACATTCCCCTAAAGTTTGTTAATTATTTGACCTCTGTGTAGGTAGCCATACCCAATGACCTTGTGTGAGGTGATTAAACAACATTTTTCAAGGTAATCGGAATCTGGAAACCATGTGGAACTGGCACCTACTGGATGAATGCAGTCTGAAGAAAGGCCTTGAGAAGAGCCTTGAGAGATAGATGTGTTGTAAATAAATAACGTTGTCATGTAGCAGGGAGGGACATTTGTCTAGCATTGTTTCACAAGGCAAATTAATATCTAGTCAAAAGGAATGATAGGAAGGCAGGTATTGACGAAATTTGAAAGAAACAAAAGTAGAATAAAACGAACACCCTCTCCAATAATTGGAGCTGCCTCACCCCTCAGAGTCTGCACGGCGAGGTTCCTTTACTGGGTCTCGGGGCTGCTATGGAGGGATTTCTAGTGTAGAAGGTTAAATTCGCTAATCCCTAGGCTTCCGTCTAACCCTGCCTTCTGTGTTTCTATGATTTTATAAAACCAAAGGCAAGGACTGGACAGGTATTGATTCAGAAGAACCCAGCGAGGCATGAAGCAACTACAGAAACTTACCAAACTGTCTTGCAACCTACCATGGAAGATTCACGCTACTCGCTTAAGAGCAGCCCAAAAGTGACGATTGTTAAATCTTCATCTTCTAGTTGGCTATTTGATCCACCTGGCTTCCTGACTCAAGGTTTTGGGGCCATTTGATCTCCTTTGAATTCTGACACAGCAGAATTGTCATGAAATTAAAGTTCTCAGTTACATTTTGTTCTTTAGGAAGTATATTAATGTTCTATAGGAAATGTGCCTTGCTTTTTACGTGTATATTTAGTGAGTTTTGAGTTTTATGTCAGTGAGATAGAGGCATAATTGTTTTTAGTGATGTCTAAATCCATGTTATAGTATTTGAAAGCTTTGTTGTTTTATTGCTTTGACTGTTCACACAAACAATGTGTGTTTTCTGTCCACATTTACCTTCCTATTCAGAGATTTTGACTGAATTTTTTTTGTGAAGGATATCCTTCTATCAACATTTTTAAATTAAAAAGTGCTGCTTTTCAGTACGGTTTGTGGGATATTCAAAAATGCCAGTGCATCTAAGGAAAGAGAACAGAACTTTTTTTCATTCAGTAAACAGTCATTGAGTTCTTCCATAGCTACTTGGTGTCAGGGGCTGAACTTGGCATTGATGATAATATGATGAGAAGTCAGACACAGCCTGTCTGTAAGGGGCACATACCTCAGCAGCTGAGGAGTAATAGGAAATAAGTTGTGAACATGCTGTGGTAGGGGAGGACAATGATACTTGGGAAGAGAAACTAACCTAGATTTAGTAAATTAGAGAATTGGAGGTGTGAACTGTGAGAAACAAGAAAACAACGAGAAAACCATGGTAACTGGCTTTGTAGGTACCCTGCTCTCCTATCTCTGTCTTAATGTAACATCCCTGATGATAGCAAATCTGTCCTGTTCTCGCCCCACCCTGGCCCCTGGAGCTTAAAAGTCATAAAATATTTACAGGCTTTCTTTAAGGAAAAAAAGAAACCATAAAATTATATATACAAAATTAGATACAAAGTCAAGTAGTTATTTCAAATGAGAAAAGTAAATGCAAGGAAATATTGAAATTCTTTAGAGATTCAGATGCTTTTCTTCTGAATCCTTTGTAGGCCATTTCCAGCAATGCTTTTGTAGATGTGCTTTGTGATTGCAACCTGGCTTTCGCTGTCTCCCTGGAGCACTCTGTGACTCTCGGTAACTTTCAGCACTGGCAAGATACTTTGTGAGTGAGTAGTCTTGATGCTTTATTAAATATAAAGTAAACCTATCTTACCCGAGACCCCAAGTCAGTATGCTGAGTAGAAGCAATGCTGAGTGGAAGTCCTGCCTTGTATGTGTTACTACCTTTGGGAATTGCTGCAAAGTTTTATTAAAACTCCTACTTCCATGACCAGATTGTGGTGCAGATCATGACAGACTTGAGTTTAAATTCCTGTTCTGCCAGTGATTCTTTGGGCAAACTTGGACATGTGACTTAATCTCTTTGAGTCTCAGTTTTCTCATCTATGAAATGGAGATAATAACAATACCCACTGTTTAGAGTTCTGCTAAAAATTAAACCCATATTATAATCCCATCATATTTGCCTCTATCATGTTTTTGGATACTTTATCACTGAAGGTCATGGAGAATGTCAAGGCTTGCAAACATTAAGTTATAACTAAACAAGTGTGCACAGAATTTATAAACAAGTATTATAATCATACTTCAATTTAGATATGCCTCAGAGTTAACAAAGCATCTTCATGTCTACTGTATCATTTGATCTCACCTGTTTTTTTCTGCCAGGAGTGCTATCACCTGGAACTCTGTGGCAATTTTATGTCAGCATCTGTTTTGATTGGACAGTGTCCTTGCCATACTAGTTGTTGAATATTTTGAATTTTCTTCTTTAGATTTTACTGTTATCTTATACTTAAAAAAATATTTTACTGTGAAGACTGACACTGAGAATGACTTGCCCAGATAGTCAGAGGTAACAAGGAAGGAGCGTTACACTGATTGAAAATGAGCTTTTCAACAAGTCCAGTGCTCATTCGATGCTCCGGGCACTCTTTTGTCCTTTAGTCCAATCTCAGATCATCTTGGGATTAGCAATGAAAGGAAAACCCGGTAGGTAGGGCTAATTTCGCAGTCCTTCACAAGGACAGTACCTATGCTTTAGTCATTGACACAGAATCCCCAAGTGGAGGAGTGGTGACTTTCTACACCAAGGGACAAATCTTCACTGTGGACGAGGGGACACTGAAGCGTAGTAGAAAGTCCTTGTCCAGTGGAGGTGACTGTGTACCACAGATTTCACATCACAATTTAACCTAGTGGTCTCAGTTCCTTAGAAAACGCAGCACATTGTGTGTAGATTTGAAGTGACTTTTTTGTTGTTGTTTATTTGTTGTCTGGGGGACAACAGATCTGTTGGCTGGGGGAAAAGTTGCTCCTGGAAAAAGAAACAAGCAAATCTTATTGTTGGTGATGAAAATGAAGAGCACTGGAAAATACTGTTGTTAGCAACAGTTAAAGTTATTATCAAGGGAATTAACTGTTCTCGTGACAAGGAGAATATGATGTGGTTGGTTGGGTTTATTATAAGAGAAGAGCTATCATATCTACTGTTTCTTTAATCAACTCAGTGTTAAGTGAGAGTATCCTGGGGAGAGATGTAAGATTTGGAAACATAGTTAGACAGGTAAGTTTAGCTAGCAGAGATTTAGACTAAACATAAATATTTAGAGGGCAGAAAAGCACCAGTAGCAAATGGCATTCCCTCATCCAAGTGCCAAGTGGTGCAGCCCAATCAGAACATGAAGTGTGATGCCCCAGTCCGGGGTTATTCTTAGAGTTATCGAGAGTACAAAGGCCAATCGAAACATAGTAAAGGGTGTTGTTTATTGGGTAGCTCGGGAGTGCTGATGAAAGGTCAATCCTTACACCAAAGGCAGTCGCACAGAACAGCGCAGTAATAGGATTTGAGGTGGGGTGAGCGGGGAGAAGGGTAGTGCTGAAAGTGGGGAGACAGGGGACCAAAACAACAGTCACCAAGCTTTCCATTTAAAACTACTATCGAAAGACTCCCAAACCGAGATCCATTGACCTGAAATTTAAAATCAAGCGTAATTGAGCAAAAAAGGAAAAAGGACTCGTGGACGTGGACAACAGTGTGGTGATTGCTGGGGAAGGGGAGTGTAAGGGGACTAAATGGTAATGGAAAAATATATAGTAACAATTATATATTTTAAAAATTAGAAAAATAGCAAATGCAAATGAGTCCCCAAATTCTTTGACTTTGAAAGTAAGACTGCAAACTATTTGCTTCCTTTCTCCTGACTTTTTGGTTTATTATGACAGTAATAAAAGGAACATTCTTTGTCTCTGGTAGGCTGCCTTAGGAACTCCAAAAAACACATTCCAGCCCAGTACATAGTAATTAGTTGTTTTGAATTCTGTGATTCAAATGGTGATTTGAAGAAAGGGGAAAAATGTGCATTTATTCATTCATGTATTTTTTTTCAACAATATAATACATAAGCTTACAGGGAATCTATAAGAAAGTGGTTTGACCCCATTTGAAAGGAGGACAACCCAGAATGAAGCACCTTTTCAGAATTTATACTCGCCTTTAAAAACACGGCCGCCAGAAGGTCTGAAACCAGAGGTACAGAGGTTAGTGCATGAAACCAAGGATCAAACTGAGGCCCAGGCTCTCATAAGTTACCATGGGCGCCTCTGTTCCTGTTATTCCTCTTTGAAGACAAAAAACAAAAATCAGTTCATCTAGCCCCACAGTTTCTACAACTTTTCTTCACAGTATTTTGGCTTTAGAAGCAAAAGGATGAAAGAAAAACTCTCTACTCTCTATTCCTTTGGGCCCTTATTTTTAAAATATAAAAGATATCAAACTTTAATTTATCACTGAGAGTTCTCCAAGGTTCAGTTTCTCCTTTCCTTACCTATATTTTCCGCTCTCATTATAGATTGATGATAGTGAGCAACAGAGCTTTACTAGGGTATTGGTATAAAAATAGAAGAAAATACGAGAATTTTGTACAACAGGAGTTGGGGTGGAAGAGAAGCTGTGGTTTTAGAGACAAGCTAAAGAAGTATAAGAAGTGCTCTTTTCCTCCCAAACTTTTTTTGTAGCCAATATTTATGCTTAAGACCATTAAAAATGTGTGAGTCTCTCTCTCTCAAGAAGGAAAGCAAATGACTACACACTGGTTGAGGACCTATGATTTGAAAGATGGCCAGTGTTAGAATTATTTATCAAGAACAACCATTTCATTATTTTTAAAAATTGCTCTCTGAAGCTACAGCAAATATCAGGTGTGATTTACTATAAAAGAAGTGAGAGGATATGCAGCCGCCTTTAGATGCCAAATGTCCTTTATAAACATGTGAAGAACTAAAAGGTTGTTGTTGAGGATTAGATCAGCGTCAGCAGAATCACCTGGGAATATTTTAAAAATTACTATGCCTCAGCTTCATCTTTCAAAATTCTGATCAATCAATTTACTGGTGTGATCCAGACCTGTGTTTTTATTTTTTAAAAAAGGGAAAAGAAATTAGGAAATTGTAATGCCCGCTCAGAACTGGAGCCACTGATAACCCAACATTTTTGCAGACGGGTAAGTGTTTTGCATGATAAATCACCCAAGCTTAGGTGCTTGACAGCGCGTGCATTTTTTTATCTCACAGTCCTGTGGATCAGAAGCCCAGGCACAACTTAACTGGTTCCTCCGTTCACTCTCCAGCAAGGCTGCGTTGAAGGGGTTCCATTGGTTTCAAGCTCAGAATCTTCTTCCAAACTCTTATGGTTGTTGGCAGAATTCCTTGTGATTTGGGGACTGAGGTACCGATTTTTCCCAGCTGAGAGTGAAGGGGAGCCCTCTGCTGTTAGAGGGCACCACAGTTCCTTGCCAGGAGGCCCTTCCACCGGCCTTCTCGCAGACTACCTTACAAATACAACAGTGCAAACCTTCAAGCGCAGCTGGAGAATCTCTTGCTACAATCAGCTAAGAAACAATCTTCCTTCATGTAACAATCACAGAGCGGCTGTTCCGTCTCCTTTGTCATGTCCTATGACTAGAAGCAAGGCTGATCCTGCTCATGCCCAAGGGAAGGAGATTATACAAAAAATTGGCTCATTTGGGGTCTCCTCAGCATTTATCCACCCCAAGGGTCTAAGTTTCAGGGAGCTCAACTGATTAATTGTGTTTTTACAACTAATGGGCACAATGTGGGTTTTCTTATTAGTTAGGTGGTCTTTCAGTAGAAAATACAAGTAAAAACAGAATTTTGGTTGTTTTAAATACAGCATAAGGGTGTAATGCTGACATAGTGAACACGTGTTTCTGCATTTGAATTTATACATGGGATATAAAAATGATATTTTATAATATTTTATTAAATGAAATGGAAAGCACTCTACTAGAACTCAAATCATCAACCTCACTAACTACAGAAACAACAGGACTTTTTGTTGTCTGAGTTCTTTGGGGTTATTTGTTCCTTGCTCTTTGATGGCTTGGAAGAATTTGCCTATTAAATGATTAGGTTTGATTTTTGTTTGGATTGAGGGGATAGAGAGAATGCAATGTAGTGCTTATTGGAGAGTATTTTATTTACTACCAATTCAGTTTATTTAATGGGCATTTGTTTATTCAAGTTTTCTAGGCACACTTTAGTCAGTGTTGTTATTTAATATATTTCTTAAAACTATAATTATCTTTTATAATTATCTTTTAATAGGCTTTCTAATATTTTGGTATTCCATATTACATGGTACTCTACGATAATGTTTAAATATCAATTATATCTTTAATTATAACCCATTTTCATTCAATCTGCTATTGTTAATGTTTCTATGAATTATTTCAAATGTTTTCATCATTTATCTTTTTATGGAATCAGTTTACTTTTGGTGACAATCACTGTGATCCCTTTGTCAATGTTGCTTTTTTCTTCAATTTCTACCTTCATCCAAAACTTTTATTTTTAACTTCTTTTTACATTCTCTTTTTAAAAACCTACTTTTTAAAGTTAAAGGCAAAATTCCCTCATATGTAACAGTCAGTAGGCATTCCAAAAAATGCATGTGAATAAGTGAAAAGTAAGAGCCACCATTACTTAATATTTATCCTATGTCAGAAGTAGTGCTTTTTGCTTTCTGTGGGTTATCTCATTTAATACTGACAACAGTCCTTTTGGTGAAATACTATTGTTATCCCCTTTGACAGATGAAGAAACAACTCTGAAAATAACTGTCTCAAGGTGACACAGTCAGTGATTGACATCCTGGATTTAAACTAAGGCCATATGGCTTTTAACGAGTGCAGATAATTATAACGTGATTTTGCCTCCCAAAGAATACATGAATGAAAAAATAGCTATAAGTTCCCTTTAGTCACACTTATTCTGAAAATCTAACTGAAATAGTTGTGAAATTTGCCATCATCTTATACCCCACATATCTTATTTTGATGCTTTTTTAGGTAGGTAAACTTTAACATCTACTAGAGTACCATAAACATGTTTAAACCTAAATTTTGTTTCAAAACATATTAGGAACTAGATTGTGAGAATGAATGAAAGAAAGATATATACTAACATCAGTTCCATTTTTGAAGTCAATATATTAACATGTTTCTTATTGAGTTATATGAATTGTGATTATTTATTTTACCTCTGATTGAAGACACCAGATAGGATACTGTCATTATAAATATAATAATTCAGTTCTTGATTGTCAAAATTTCATTGAGATTTGAAATGCTGATGACATAAATGCAATAAAGAATGCTTTATTCATTTATATCCAGAAAACGATATTAGAAGATGATACATTCCCTCTTCCTTATGGTTAGCAATTTGGGTCTCATGATTCTATATTACATCTATTATTTGTTGGCATATAATTTGCAAAGATTTTGTTTTTAGCATTAGTGTCACTGCTTTGGCTTTCACTATAAATTATGTATTCATATTCAGATGGTGAAAATATATACTTGGGAAAATAGTCACAGCAAATGGCACACAGAAACCGTCAGGTTGGGACAGAGCCTGGTCAGATGTGCAGATGAGAGCACATATTGATATTGAACCCATGGGAGTATAGGTGTCTTCTGGATTCTAAGAATCAAGAGAGAATCATGGCATCTTCATACTGCTTAACTCTTTTTTTAAAAAAAAATTATTTAATCTTTACTGTATTTTTCCATTACCTCTTTGTCTGTGATACAGTCTGCAAAATCAACAGCAATCATGTGGCAAAATGCACAATTGGAAATAGAGAGGTGAGCCCTTGTTAGAATGGATCCCTAAGATAGACCTGCTGCAGAGTGGGAAGGAGATGAGCAGGTTTCTCACAATTTATGAGCCATAATATTTAAGTGTTATGCTGCAGCCTTAAATGCAGCTCAGATCAAGCCTGGATGGTGAGCAGCGGTGGAGGGTAGGTCTTATAAATGCTATTAGAGTTCTGAAGCCACATTTGCTCACTGTTTGATTCTAAAAACCCTGCCCTTGCTAGTATATATAGGACACATATAAGGAAGCGTTAATATTTGTCCTGGCATGGCATCTACTACAAAATAAATTCTTTTATTTTAATGATATACTTTAGTTTTTTTCAGGAAGTGTTAACTCTTTGATTCAGGCTATGGAAAAGCCATAGTGGTTGAATGCATCTATGAAATGTCAACTTGTATCCTCCTTCCATATCAAAAATCTTGCTTTATCACTGAATATACCTTAACCTTGTTCTTTGCCCTGAACCAATTATATTAATAGCATAGATATAATTGGTTACAGGCTAAATGGGAGTTTCCTTATTTCCTCTAGATGGAACATCATTCTCTTTGCAGCATCTTACTCTGTGGTGAACATATTGACGTTTAAATACACAGAGGTGTTTCTACAGGGAAAGTGCAGCTTGGACTAAACATTAAACTAACCATTTTCAAAGTAAAAATATGTACAGTGTAAGTGAAAAAGAACTTACAAACTAGTGTAAGGTCTGAGTTTTAACCCTTGTTAAACAAGTTGTTAGTTGTATAGTCTTGGTCATACCTTGCAACTTCACTAAACATCAGTTTCTACATGTTTAAAAATGATGCCTTCTGATCTTACCTTTAACTGGAACCTAATCAACAGAAGAAAAAAGCAAGCAAAAAATAACCAGAGACATTGAAATTAAGAACAATCTGACAGTGATCAGAAGGGAGGTGGGAGGGGATAATGGGGGAAGGGGGAAGGGTTTTTAGGAACAACAATAAAAGACATGTGGACAAAACCAAGGAGGGGGAGCGGAAGCAAGGGAAGGAGGAGGGTTTGGCTGGGGTGGGGGGCAGCCATGGGGAGTAAATGCAGACAACTGTGATCGAACAACAATAAAATAATTTTTAAAAAATCAACAAAAAATAAATAAATAAAAATGATGCATTCTAGGTAGATCGATCCTCTTAAACTGTCTTGAGGATTATATGGGAAATATTTTTTTATGCTGTTCTTCTGGCTGCTCACAGGTAGCCAAACAGAACTTGTTAAATGAAAAAAAAACACAAAAAACCAGAAATATTTAAAATGCACAAAGGTGAGAGATTATGATTAATTAAAATTTGAAGTTTTTCATCAATTCATTTTGAATCTAAGCAGCCATTCATCACTGCTCGATTCCCCATCCTCCCTAGAGGCATCCTTTTTTCCTGGCAGAAGTTCAACAAATTTGGTGGCCTCATGAGATGTGGATTATATTCTAACACAGGGATTCACAGCTCACCAAGTACCGTACCTTTGACTCTAGAGGGAAATAGCACTTTTAGGTGGAAACCTGCAATACATTTGGACATCTGCATAATGCCTGGAATTAGCATAGGTTTACATAATACACAACTCCATTAGAATTTTGATGCCTTAGAAAGGAACAGAGGTATTAAATTTTCTGAAAGAAAATCTCTGGAGGGTGTGAAGGCCTGAAGCAAAATGAACCCAACGTGAGGGGCATGTTTTGAATGGATGAAAGGACATTAAAAACTGAGTTCACCAAAAAACAAATGTGTTTAACTAACCAAAAAGTGGCCCATTGCTGCTTGTGTACTACAGCCCTTTTATCCTTTGAAGGATGTTAATAACAGGTGGCCTCTCTCCATTCTACTTGTTGAGAGGTGATGTAGTATAAGCCTATTTATTAGATAAATATCTGTGACCATAGGCACCTCATGGAATTACTTGTGTGGAGGGAGAGGGGGAGCATCAGGGAAAGTGATAAGACAAAATGGGAGAAGAAGTAAAGAAGGGTAGAGGAGGGGACAGAAGAGTTGGGATGAGGTGGGCAAAAATAAATAAGTAAATAAACAGAGAATCTGCTAGATTATATGGTTTAACAGTCATGTGGTCCCCAAAGTTTCTAGACTGTGGGACTCTAATTGGTAAAAAGTAATGTACTCTGACAGATTCTGAGATCTGCCCAGATTTTTCAGCCACACTTTTTACCCAGGGATAATAAGAAATAGCTCCTGTCCTCCTGTTGGTACTGCCAGTGGGAACTTGTACCTGAATTTGTGAGCAAAAGGCAACTTAAGTGCCAAGCTGACGAGGACTGTGGGTTTCCAGAGAGTCCTTCCAACTCCATGGGCAACAGGAGAACATGGGAAAGTGGTTCCCCAGACGCTCACCACCAAAGACTGCTCTAGTGTGTTCTCTGTGTCACACAAACCCCATGATTTAATTTGTTCCCAACTGAACAGAGTCCATGGATTTAATAATACTTAGTGTATTTTCTGTATTCTTATTAATCAGTCAGCTACATCCTGCTTTTGTCATTCCAGCTTGATAGTATGAAACATGATTTCCTCCTGGAGTCAATTTAAATACAGCCGTAAGGACACTTAACCTTTAGATTGCCTTTGTCTTATTGTGGATGATAGCAGTCGCTTCGTTTTTGAAATGTTAAAAATGGCTCATTGGTACCGGTTAAGTAAGAAACTAATAAACATGTAAAATCATAATATTAAAGTAGAAAGGGAAATGGATTCAGACAGAAAACCTCAGATGAGCTGATGAATAACAGCCAGGTGAGTGAGGTCGAAAAAAACCTCTAGGGCCTTCTGATAGTTCTGAGCAAGTTGTAATGATTTGCCCCTCGCCTGTCCCCCTGACTTTGACTGGTATATGTATATGGCCCCTTTGCCTACATTACTAGTCCCAGTTGAGCGAAAAATGCAGTAGAAGGTAGAAGCAATGAAAGATGAGTCAGGTCCTGCTCCGAGTAGCACAAGTGATTCAAGGGACTTCCCCTGTCTCCCAGAGCTCTGCTTTTCCACCCCCCAAAATGATGAGATGGGCTGTGTGATCCTTTTATCTCTTTCTACAGTGAAGTACTGTGATTGTTTTTTGAACATTGCTTTTTCTGAGCCTCGTTTTCCTTATCTGTAAAAATGGGAAGAATGCCGACCTCACAAGGTGACTCTAAGGACTAGCAGATAGCAGCTGAATCTCTCTCCCAACATTCAACTACTTGATTCCTGAATTTAGTTATCAGGACTTCACAGAATGAGTTCAGGTAGTGAGTGATATAACACTGAGTCTATTTGAATTCAGCATTTCATATAGCATGTGGTGACTTTTGAATAGCGAGGGTTTATTAAAAGTTTTTAGGTCCTGGGTATCTATAGAAGCACCTTGCATATAGGCAACACTCAATAAATGTTTACTCTGGTCTCCTTGACCTTGACGATAGGGAGATCCGTGTTCAACTTTGCTTCCCCAGCATCTAGCACAGTGCCTAACAGTCAGCAATGCTCAGTGGATGTTTGTGGCCCTGCTGAGCCTCTCATCCTTGGCTTTAAAATGTACTTAACAATATCTATCTGCCAGAGAGATTTTGTAAAGAATGGTAAAAGGTCATTTCAGAAAAGGTAAGATTATAACTTTCATACAGATATAAAATAAATAGTTGGTAAAGATTTTACATAACTCATTAATTTATGAGCTAATCAGAAGTATTATAATCAGTTAAAAGAAAAATCTAAATATACACTTCATAAAGCAGGATTATTGAAATTAATATGCAAATTGAGGTAAAACTAGCTTCTCCCACAAGGGAGAGGGAGATCAATTGAACCTTTACTGGACAAAATAAAACTTGTCTACCTATAGAAAATGATTATTTTGTACTGCTAACAGTTATTTATAATTTATAGAGTTGTAAATTCCATAAAATTCTTCTGTGGAATTAGAATCATATAAACTAGACAATGTATAGTTTTCCATTGAAGCACTAATTTTTTCCCACGTAAATGCATTAAATAATCATGTAAATCAATGAATTGGTGCCTTGTACATACGAGACTTCCAATAAATGGTTATTTGTAAAAATTATAACAATGAAGTAGATTAAATGTTTTGAAGATTCTTAATTTAAATCAGAATTGGAGCTCTAACATTTGGTTGGTCTATTTCCCAGGTTTGGTATTCACCCTCCCATGTAATTCAGGCTCCTTCCCTCCTTTTTAAAAACCATTAGCTCCACTTTTATTTTAAACATGTACTAGATGTATGTGCAACTTGCCGAACATACCCATTTTGCTCTGAAGTTACCTATTATCATAAAAGGGATTCCGAGAATAACACAAAATGACAGTGAGTAAAAGTAAGAATGAGACAATTTTGACAAAGGCTGTTCACTTATAAAAATTTGGCCAGCAGGCTCCTCTGCCATCATGTCTCTTTAAGCAAGATTTCAAAGGTATTGGAAAGAGGAGTATGTTTAATGGAGTAAAATGAGGAAATGCTGAGATTATATCTAATTGGCAAGTGTTCTATTAAGATAGCATATTAATGTATTTTCGAAGCTGGGGAAGCTTTCGAACTTGTTCATTAAAATGAGCAGAGGGTTTTCTGTGGCTGACTACTTTCTAGAACAAGCAAGTGTCCCTGGGGAGCTTCGATGCCATCACAGGGATCCCATTGGTTGGGAGGAGAGGGTTACTATGGTGGGTGATTTCTTAATATAAACCAGTTAATATAAGAAAATGTAAAATGCAGACTGTGGTTTACATACACATGAAATGATTTTGTTGAATTTAGTTAAAAGAGTCCCATTAATCCAAAAACAGATGTGAAATTCCAGGCAAATGCAATTGTGATAGGGAAACAAAAAATTATGTGGTTAAGGTATTTGACCATGATTATATGATATGTCATGAGATGAAACTTATTATCAATCTTTCCTTGGAATTTACCATCGCTCAAGGCCAAAGTCACACTTTCTGTCTTAGGACAGATTTAGTGTACAAAATGTTTTAGTATTAATTATTTAAATAAAACAAAACAATAGTCTATGGCCCACTACCACAGCTGAGTAAGCAAATAAGAAGAGCAGATTCAGCTTAGCTAGTCTTAAAATCTGAGCTTCCCAATTTATATAATTTTCTACTATAATCTGAAAAATGAAGCTAATAAAAACATCAGACAGAAAGCTATAGGTAATAAGTACTTAGAAAGGTTGTACTAATTGAATAAGATTACGTATGTGTACATGCAACTATCATAGCCCCAAGCCCATGGTAACTTCTCAATTGTCAAATTGCTTTCTGTCTTCTCAGGGGATGAAATAACAAGCAAATTTTAGTCAAATCTATAACATCAAGTCTGTTGTTAACAAACTTCCATGAAGTCTGTGTATTCACCTGGATTTCTACTGGGTGTAATTGCAGAGGCAAAACCACATTAATATTCAATATAGTTTTTTAACGGAGAAAATCTCTCCATCACTTTCTATTTTACAAATAATAAAAATGGTCAAATATTTTCTAATGCAAGTAACGGAAGTTAAAATCTAATTGATCAACCAATATTTATTGAGCATTTTGTCTTCCTAAGTATATCCTTTTAGTCTTTTGTTTAATTTATTGGGGCGGCATTGGTTAATAAGGTTATAAAGCTTTCAAGTGTATATTTCTACAATATGTGGTCTGCATGTTGCATTGTATGCCCAGCCCCCAAAGTCAAATCACCTTTTATCACTATATATTCATGTCCTTTTATTCTGTTTTACACAGGAGTTACTGGTGCACAGACATATCTAGATTACCAACATGGAAACATCCTGAAACTACTTTGGCGTCTCAGTCTCAAAAAATTGACTGGATTCAAGTCTAGCAAACAGGGAAACTGGTCCTTGGACAATTCGCCACAGGTAAGTGAGACATATAACTCACCTCATTAGAATCCTTCAAAGACTCATTGCCTGTGGGGTAGTTAATTACATTTCAGATGATTTTAATATTCCTTCGGTACAGCTGACAGTTTCTCTCCTTTCCTGTACATACCCAGGTGGATGCCAACATATGGCTAAATGTCTGGCCATTTCATCTTTTTTCATTTGGGCTTCAGACAGTTACAAATGGAGGAAGCAGGGGGAGAAGGTACCCACCTCATAAAACTTTTACTAGTGGTGATTTATGCAGAAGGGCGGGAGTCAAACTCTTCCTGGAACAGATGTCTCTTTGCACTGGCCCAGGAGCTGACAGAGTGGCAGATTGACCTGCCCAGGATTCAGAATAAAACAAGCAGACAAATAGTGATGTCCTTCTGCTTTTTTTTTTTTTTTTTTTTTTTTGAAACTGGAGCAGCAGTTTGGTCATTAATGTGTAACAAAGTGTTTGGGAAAGGTAGTCAGATGGTGAGACTGGAAAGCTTGATGTGGGGACAGCATGGGAATATTTTCCGTTGGGCTACTGTGAAAGTTGAACTTGGCTGAATGAACCGTGGGGAAGAATGAAAGTCTACGTGACTCAAACAAGTGGCAGTTTGTGAGCTGGGGGCCTGAGTTGTAGCATCTTCTGTAGCTAAATGTGCCACCACCAGTCAAGGCTACCAGAGCCTACGGAGAGCACCTGCCCAACTCTGTGAAATGAAGGTAATCTGTTCATTCTTCTGTGGGTTTTTACTGTGTTGAGGGGAAACAAAACAAAACACATCAAATTACAGTGGTTTTAAGCGTTATCTATGGCAAAGGAGACATTTATACTTGCTGTTTTAATTGACAAATACTTGAATCATCCATGCTGTTTTAATGTTATAAGAACCTTGGGACTATGGCAGGTGCAATTTCTTATACATTTTTCTCTTAATATTTACTTCTCTCTGGGTTTTGCATGTTTAACAGCTATCTCTCCTGAATTCCTAACCCAATAGCTTCAGGAAGATAATTACTTTTCAACAACTTTATCCCAGTGTGTAGACTGAGCTAAATTGAAGACATGTTATATGTGTTCGGGGAGACCCCTTTGTTTCGAGAGTCACGTAAGGACCTGGATATGGAGGTGTTCTGTAGCATGTAGTGTTCTCTCCAAAGATAAAGAGGCAATGGTAATGTAAAGATAATGTACCAGCCCTCAAAACAGGCATGAAACAACACAGAAAAATAAAAAATGTAAAGGTGTTTTTTTTTTTTTTAAGTATATGCATCCCACTTCTTTGCCTTCGATCTTGGTACTTCTGTCCATACAAAATGGAGGATATTGTTTTCTTGAGTCAGGCTCTTTGTTTAAGGAAAGAAAGACTCATGTAAGTAGCCCAAGTGAAAGAGAATTATTCTGGTAACCAATGTGGACTGGAACCAAAACAAAATTCAAAACCAAGAAAAAATTTTATATTTGTACCATTCTCGTGAGCACCAGGGAACTTAACTTCATGACTCTACTTCTCCTTATTCCATTTTTTCTCCCTCTCTCTTTTTTTCATTCAACATGCTTCTCAGGAGATTGATTTGAGTTATTGGGTGCACAATAGTTAATTCATTCTCTTTCGCTTGAGTAGTATTTTTTGGTAAGGATATGCAGCAGTTTGTTTAATTTCTGACCTGTTGAAAGATGTCTTGATATTTTCACAGTTTGGGACTATTATTTAAAAAGTTGCTATAAGCATTCGCAAACAGATTTTCGTGTGGACATAAGATCTAAACTCATTTCCTACAAGTGCAATTGCAAGATTAAATTCTGGTTGCATATTTGGGTATTTGCCCTGCTGTATTCAGATATAATTGACACATAACATAGTATCAGTTTAGGGTGTACCATGGGATGATTCGGTGCATGTGTAGATGGTGGAATGTTTACCACAATATGGTTACTTAACACATGCTTCATCTCACATAATCGCCATTTTGTGGTAGTGGTTGTTATGGTGACAACATTTAAGATCTGCTCTCCTAGCAAACTTCAACTATACAACAGAGTCTTATTAACAATGGCCACCATGTTATACATTAGATTCCCCAGAACTTGTTCATCTTATAGCAGAAAGTTTGTGCCTTCTGACCAATGTCTCACCGTTGCTCTCGCCCCGCCAGCCCCTGGTAGCAATCAGTCTACAGTGGCCCCCTCTTATCAGCAGTTTCACTTGCTGTTATTTCAATTACCCATGGTCAACAATGGTCCAACAATACTAAATAGAAAATTCCAGAAATAAAGAAAATTGATATGCTTTAAATCACATGCCATTCTGAGTAGCATGTTGAAGTCTTGGGCTGTCCTGCTGCACCCTGCATGCAGTGTGACTCGTCCGTTTGTCCAGTAGACCCACAAGGCATATGCTACCCTCCCATTAGTCATTAGCCCTCTTTGTTAGGAGGTTGGCTATCTCAGTATCACCATGCTTGTGTTTTCAATAACTCTTATTTTACTTAATAATGGTGCCAAAGCACAAGAGTAGTGAGGTTGGTAGTTCAGACATGCCAGGGAGAAGCCATAAGACGTTTCCTTTAAGTGACAAGGTAAGTCCAGTACACTAAGATTATTTTGAGAGAGACCACATATGTATAACTTTTATTACAGTGTATCATTCTATTTTTTCCACTTCATTATTACTTATTGTTAATCTCTCACTCTGTCTACTTTAAAATTAAACATTATAATAGGTATGTATGTATATGAAAAAAACAGTACATATAGGGTTTGATTCTCTCTGTGGTTTCAGGCATACTCTGGAGGTCTTGGAATGTATCCCCCTCCCCTTTAAATAAAGGGCATCTAGTACATTATCACTTCTGCGTTCGACAGCTTTAGATTCCACATGTAAGGGAGATCATGTAGTATTTGTCGCTCTCTGTCTGACTTATTTTACTTAACATAATGTCCTCAAGGTCGATGCCTGTTGTTGCAAATGGCAAGATTTTCTTTTTGTTAGGACTAAATAATATTTTATTGTACTTATATAATAAAATATATAATATTTATTTTATAATTCTATCATATTTTCTTTATTCATTAGTCTATTGACACAGGTTGTTTTCATGCCTTGGTTACTGTGAATAATAGGGCAATAAACAGGGGAGTGCAGAGTATTGTTTGAGATAGTGATTTTATTTCTTTTGTATACATACCCATAGGTGAAATTGCTAGATGATACAGTAGCTCTATTTTTAATTCTTTAGGAGTCTCCTTACTGTTTTCCCCAGTGGCCGCACCAATTTATATTCCCATCAGCAGTGCACAGGGGTTCCCTTTTCTCTTGTATCTCACCAGCATTTCCTATCTCTTATCTTTTTAATGATAGTCATTCTAACAGGTGTAAAATGACATCGCATGGTGGCTTTGGTTTGGGCCAGGAAAGCTGGAAGGAGTTTCCCTTACTGGGAAAGGGAGAGTGGGGTGAGCCACCAGCTTCCTCAGTCTTTAGGAGCACTGCACGAAGGACCCTCTTCTGTTTCAGCCCACCCACCCACCCGGAGACTGTCAAAGCTGAAAAAAGCAAACAAAATATAACCAGAGACATTGAAGTTAAGAACAATCTAACAATAGCCAGGGCGGGGGTGGGGGGTGGGGGCGGGGATAGTGGGAAGAGGGTATTACAGGAACTACTATAAAGGACACATGGACAAAACCAAGGGGGAGGGTGGAGAGGGGGGAGGGAGGTGGGTTCACCTGGGGTGGGGTAGAGGGATGGGGAGAAAAGGCATACAACTGTAATTGCATAACAATAAAAAAAAAAAAAAAAAAAAAAAAAAAACAAACAAACAAAAAAAAAAAAAGCTGAGATGTACAGAGACCGCCTGGAGCAAGGAGGAAGGGCAGGGGCCACCAGGATTAGCCATGCAGTGGGAGCGACCACAGTTCCCAGTGTTTTGCTCCGCAGAGGGCCATACCAGATTTTGCCACTAAAGAGACTAGGATGGGGCTACATCAGACCCCTTACAGATAGATTTCAGTGGTTTTAGCCCCTCTGGTTTTCCTGGTTGCAGATACCAGTCCTCTGAGTCCTACCCCACTGTCACCTGGCCCTGGCACCTCAGAGTGCAAACTGGCAGCCAGCCCCTGCCTCTGTGGCTGTACAAGTGCAAAATACCAGTCAAGTCCCACTTGTTGATTTTTGCCATTGTTGCGTGAGCTTTCGGTGTCGTATCCAAAAAGTCATTGTCAAGACTAATGTCAAAAGCTTTGTTCCTATTTATCTTGCGGTTTTAATTTTTATTTCCTCCAAAACTAGTGATATTTAACATCATTGTTTATGCTTATTTACCAGACTTATATCCTCTTCAGTGAAATCTCTTTTCATGGCTTTGGCCCATTTTTTTTTTTTACTGGATTTTGTTTTGTTTTGTTTTGTTTTTTACTGGAGTTTTGAGAATTTTTTATATATTCTATGCACTAGTCTTGTTACCAAACAGTAATTGGGGTTCTACTGCCAGTTGCACAATAGGCAAACTCTGGAGGCAGAGAAAAAAAGGGAAAGGGGTCGTTTTTTTAAAGGCTGCATATTTTGGAAGAATGGCAGGCTTCAGCCTCGGAGCCCATTTCCTCTAAAACACCCAAAGAAAAATAACCCTCCCACTTTTTGCCAGCTTAGTTCAAAGCTGTACCTGGAATTTCTTCTCCCATTTAAAAATACCATTCATTGGGAAACATAGGCAGCTTTAGCTGGTTCCCAGTCCCAGTCCAGCTTCAGGTGTCTTTTGGAATCTGTGTGAGTGCCACTGTCCTATTCGCTGCATGCTGTGTGCTGCCTTTTCCTTTGCTCCTGTTCGCCAGCCCAGTGCCTGTGTCCCGTCCTTCTGGCTGTCTGCTCGCCAGTGCATCCGTTAGCCAGCTGAGCAGGACAGCACAGTGCCGGTTGCCCCTGACACAACCACTTCTTGGGCTGGAAGGGGTTAGAGTTGCTGTCAGACCATGCAGTCCCCAGGGCCTGCTGGCCAGGAACGCTCCAGTCCCCAGCCCCTGCCCGTGATAGGGAAAGCGAGCGGGAGGAAAAGGGAAAAAGGGCCAAGACTCTGCCCACCGTTTGCTTAAATCTTTGGGCCCCAAATCCTATGTGCACTGAAGTGTCCCACTTTTGTAGCCAATCCCAGCCAGACTGGTAGGTCTGCCCCTCCCCTTACTGCCGTGTCCCAGGAGTGGGTAGCAGTGTTTCTGGCCACATGCAGAGTCTCTGCCCAGGGTGGGGAGTCACATCCTTGTTTGTTTACCCTTTACCTGGGGCTATGGATAGCTACCACACACAGGCTGCCTCCAGCACTTCCTGGCCCCTCCCTTCTCCAGAGCCTTGGGGGTCCCTCCCCACTCCCCAGCAATCTCGCCAGATAAACCCCTGTAACAGTCCTTAATAGATATGTACTTTGCAAATACCTTTCCCCATTCTGTAGCTTGTCTTTTCAGCCTCTTAACAAGAGTTCATAGAGCAATTTTTAAATTTATAAAACCCCATTAATCAGCATTTCCCTTTGTGGATCTTCCTGTAAGTGTCCAGTGTAACAACTCTTTCCATAATCCTAACCCTCAAACATTTTCTTGTATGTTTTCCTTAAAGTTTTATAGTTTGATGTATTAAGTGTATAATTCATTTTGAGTTATTTTTTTCTATATGATGAAACTTAAGTCAAAGTTAATTTTATTGCGTGTGGATGTCAAGGTCGTCTTCTTGGTTTTGACTTCTACTAGTTGTCTTTTCTATTCCATTTTAAGTCTTCCCAGTTGTCGGTGTCATGAGTAATTAGTGACTAAAATCTGGATGTTTGGGGGATTATAGTATGAGATTCTATATCTTATTTAAACCTTCAGATTTAGCTGGCTTTTCTGATACTGGTCCAGTAGGGGAAGTGGAGGTGTAAGTACATCAGGTAAAGTTCGTATTCCTCTGTTGACAGATGAGTAGTTGGGTGCTCCTTTTTACTATTGGGTGTGGACAGGAGTTCCAGCACCCGCCAGACTGTCACTGATTCCTGCTCAGCTGGGAGGCTTAGGGGAGCCATGAGACTGCTACCCACTTAAACACCACTGATACCATGGGGGAAGGAGAGGCCTCATTACTGCTATGTGGCTGTGAACACCCTGACTCTCCATAAAGCCAGCTCTGATACCATCTCAGCATGTAGTGGGGATGTCCCTTTGTTACTACTGAGTGTAAGTGGCCGTCCAGGTTCCATGTCATCCCTACTGACAATGGTGGAGGGTGGACTTGTTGCTAAAGTCCTGGTTTCCAAGGAGCCTTGTCTGGTACCATTCTGGTGGGGAATCTGGGGGATCTCCTCATAGCTTGGTGATGGTGAAAGCCTAGGTTCCCGCTTTGATGGCCTGTGTGGGAATAGGGCCACAAATTTTTCCATGATGTTTAGCTGGGTGGAAGTAATTTTCATAATTTTCTGTCTTCCTAAGCTGTGTTTTCCTTGTCCTTTGAGCAAGGAGAACAGGCTTTAGTTGTTGTTGTGTTGTTGTTGTTGTTTCAGAGTTTTTATTTGTTTGTTTGTTTCTGTCTATACCTGGCAGCATACCTGGGTTTCTGGTCTCTTCTATATCAAGTCTGGGATATATAAGGCAAACGGAAAACTTAGGAACTCACCGCCATCTCAACAATTATCTAGGATCTAAGCTTCCTAGATATACAATCTGCCTTTTTACCTTTCAAGGTTTTTTTTTATTTTGTATATCTATATCTATATATTGTCTGTCCAATTGTATCCAGCCATGTAATATGGAAAATAGGGATACTTATTGAAGAAGATACAAGATACAAGAAACATTGTACATAGGACAATAATGCCTCAGTACCCTTCAAAGTAGGCACCTTGGGACAGCTGCCACCTCGTGTTTTCCTGAATCTAACAGAAGGTCTGAAATAGCTTCCCTTTCCAAGGTGATTTTTCTAATGGGAAAATCCAGAAATCCCAGAGTGCCAAACCTGGGCTGTAGTGGGGCTGAGTCACTGGGTGATTTGATGTTTTGCTAAAAAACTCTGCATGAGATGTGATGCATGAGCGGGCTCATTGTCATGGAAGCTGCCAGTCACCAGTTGCCTGGAGCTGTGACCTTCTGAATCATCCAAATAATTTCCACAGAGGAATGAATGTTCAAGCTTAATACAAAATTTGATGCAGATTTGTTGCTCTGTTCAGTCATTTTGAATGGAACGGCCACAGTACACATGCTCACTCAACATCAACCACCCGCACTGACTAGTACAGTGAAGTTGTCATTGTTCACACACGCACATTCCAGTCCACTTTCTTTGGTTGCCAGGTTACATGGATGTTGTGCAAACTGTTCTCATTATATTAACAATGGCTGGACTTTTTCTGGACAGACTATATATACACACACACATACATATACACATACATACACACTTACATAAAGTCCAGGTCTGAAATTGTACTTAATGGGATGAATAGGGATAAGAAAATCTACTCTATTCTTCTGAAATTAAAAAGTCCCTTGGAAGCATTTTTGAAAATATTCTGATGGGTGTATTTTATTGCTAAAGTCTAAAAATGATAATTAAGATAGAGCCATAAAGCTGTAAATACTAAAACAAAACAAAGCAACAAAAAAGTGCAACTTTTCACTAAGTCCATTGCTCTGTATTTGGGTAGAAATAGACACAAACCTTTCTCAAAGAGATGATTATTTCACATAGTAGTGACTTAAAAATAATTGTTGAATGAAGAAATAATTTCCAAATTAATAAATTCAATAAACAGTCTCCTGTGTATTAAATAATGTTCTAGGCACTGAGAAGAGCCTATTTATATGATACAGGCCGAACCACCAAAGTACACAGAAGCCATTACCAGTGCTAACATAGGAAGACCACCTCTGTACTGTAATATGGAAGGTAGAGAGTTGTCTTTCCTCTCCTCGGAGCAAGGCAGAGAATTTGTTATGTGAATCCTATCCCTACAAATGAGCAGAGGGATTTATTGTTCTGGCCTTGGTAGCAGCAGGGGAAAGTTAAGAATAATTCTTCACACATAAACTGTTACATATTTAAGATCAATCATATTTATCTCATCATATGTGCTCTGACCTCAAACATCAACCAAAATAGCAGGATGTTTTACCACATGTGTGTATAATAGAGTAGTGATCTATGAGTCCGATGTTAATCCTCCCCATCCCATCACATGCAAAATAAATACATACGTACATGCAAACATATAATGAATACATGAAATAGCCGCATTTGTTAGCAAGATGATGTTTTTGAAGATTTTATTTATTTATTTTTAGAGCGAGGGGAAGGGAGGAGGAAAGAAAGGAAGAGAAACATCATTCGCACGCCTCCCACCTGGGGAACAAACCCACAACCCAGGCATGTGCCCTAACTGGGAATCAAACCTGTGACCTTTGGCTTTGTGAAATGTTGTTGCACAGCCAAATGAACCACACTGGTCAGGGCATGATGATTTAACATCACTGTCCTTTAAGATAGGTATTAATTCTTTATATAAATATAGCCCAAGGAGGGTCTCTGAATTTTATCAATTTATATCAAGTCTGTAAGGCTGGGGATCACATAGACAATGGCTTTCCAATTACCTCTGGGAGGGACTCTATCCACAAGTATAAAACGTCCTTGACAGAAAGTCGGAATCATAGCTAACCAACTCTTCAGTGCTTCACTCCTGGAGCGGAAGAGGCCTGGCTTAGAGAAACCAGCAAGAACCCCAGTGGAGAGCACCAGGGCCTGCTGATAAGAACCCTGATGGAGCAGGAACACCACGGTTACCACTAGGCCAGGGCCCTGCTCACAAAAGCAGGAGAGTTCTGCTCATTGCAGGCAGATGGAAAGAGGTATCTCTGACCTGCATCATAGATACTATAGGACATCAACTCTGAGTATTTAATAAGGCAGGGTATATACTCAGGGGGCTTTTTAGTAATGAATATTTATAGGAACAGTTTTTGTTTTTTAAAACATCCTGGTTTTTATTAGGTTGGCTTCATCATAAAAGGCTTGCTCTTTTGGTGAAAAGCTTTCCTTGAGTGCTAGTGCTATAAAATACACGGAAAGTGAAGTTCGAAGGAGGCTGAGTTCTACCTTAGACGAGTCTCAGTGAAGATTAAGGATAGTACGTTGACATAGATCCTATTTATATTTGGTACATCCTGTTTCATGGAAATTGAATTTAATAAGTTTTCTGTGCAGAAGATCAGAATCGGCACTCATACCCTTAAAACTTTCAGGAATTTGAAACCTTATGGCAGATTTTTATCTGTCATTTGAATGCCGCCACACGTTGAGAAGGCCAGGCTGCCATGCAATGATCAACGCAGAGAACAATAGATGTTAACACACATCTCTGGATTTTAGGGATTCCAGTGTTACTGGAGTTTAGCAATTGTCTTGTATTATGTTATTTGCTTTAAGATAAAATGTTATCGTATTCATATTTAAATTTTTCCACAGTTTTTATTGTTGTTCAAGTACAGTTGTCTCCATTCCCCCCATAACTCCCCCCAACCCCAGCCATCCCCACTTCCCACCCTTGATCCTCCCCCCCTTTGGTTTTGCCCATGTGTCCTTTATACATGTTCCTGAAAACCCTTCCTCTTTTACCCTCATTGTCCCTTACCACCTCCCCTCTGGTCACTGTCAGTTTGTTCTTAACTTCAACGTCTCTGGTTATATTTTGCTTGCTTGTTTGTTTTGTTGATTAGGTTCCTGTTAAAGGTGAGATCATATGGTATTTGTCTTTCACCACCTGGCTTATTTCACTTAGTGTAATGCTCTCCAGTTCCATCCATGCTGTTGCAAAGGGTAGGAACTCCTTCTTTCTTTCTGCCATGTAGTATTCCATCCTGTAAATATACCATAGTTTTTTGATCCATTCATTTACTGATGGTCACTTAGGTTGCTTCCAACACTTTGTTATTGACCTGGCAATTCTACTGCTGGGATTATACCCTAAGAATCCTGAAACGCCAATTCAAAAGAACCAATGCACCCCAATATTCATAGCAGCACAATTTACAATAGCCAAGTGTTGGAAGCAACATATTTAAATTTCTTTCAAAAGTACATCTCTATATTATCATAAACAGAGCCGTTATTAGAAACTCAGAAACAAAATAACAAGATAACATTTTGTTAAGGAAGGGAAATTGAAGACATTCAAAAGATATGTGTACAAAAAGTGGCAGTTACTTCATATTACAATCATCCTTAAAGTGATTTTGTAGTTTTTCTGACTGTGTAATACATGATTTAGCCAGTTTTTCTCAACCTCCTTCCGATGACCTAGCTGAGGGCTGAGAGGTGATGGGTATGAATTGCAGAGAATATAATCAGAGTGATTGTGTCTTCTTGCTATATTTCAGTTTGTCAAACATTAAATTACAAAAGTTTCCAGGCAATTTGAAGTACCTTTTGAGAGAAAAAATCAATTCATTTCCTATCAGCCTCTTATCCTGGCTGTCCCACTAGGTAAAAACAATTGGCAGTACCTCAATTTTCTCAACTTACTTTTTTCCAGTGACAAATGTGCTAAATATCATGGGAATTCCTTATGCTTGATTTCTCACATTTTACATCTTTACGCACCATATTCATGTTGCAAGTATAATGACATATCTCTGCAGTAGAGCGAAATGTTTCACAGTGCACATTTATTGTTCGGGAAACCAAACCATAAACCAGAAATTTCAAGGCACTAAAACAATTTGAGACAAGCATTCTATTCAACCAAATGGTATGCATCAATTTCAGAGAGCAACTCCTAAATTGAGTGCCCTGCACAGACAAAGCACACCACTAATGTATTGTTGAATGAATGGTTGTTTATTTCATGCATTTGGAAATAACAAGGTAGAACCATTGCTATACTGGAAAATCAGTTCTCTGAGGGGGAAAAAAAACAGCTCTGATTTGTAGAGTTTTCCTGTTTCTGTGGTATAAATACTCCCCCTATGGTCCATGGCAATTATCAGTGTGATGTCACTGAACACAGGTGGGAAGACATGTGCAGAATATTCTCTTGCAGGCTGGTGCAGGCTGGTTCTAGTACCCTACAGGTTAAGAACTTTTGACTTGCTTTCATGGGATTTGGAAAAAGAAAATCATGCTGTCTGATTTCCTGTTAGTTAATTAGTTGACTTGATATGGGTAATAACAAAGTGTTACTTTTTCCAGGTAGGTTATTTGCAGGAAGAAGAGTTGCAAGAATGCCTGCCTCCTCAGGAGTCCCATGCTTTTGCTAGCAAATAAAAGTCAAGGGAGGCTTTGAGGATTTTCCTGAAGTTGAAAAAGAAATCTCTTTAACCAGGACCACCTCCTTCAGGGTCTGGGTGCTGTTAAGTGTGCCTTGAAGAATTCTTCTTAGTCACTGCAAGCTCAACAACTGAATAGAAAAGCCTTAGGCGAAGCACTATTTTAGCAACATGATATATGAAGTCTTAGAACTTTTAAAAAATTTCCAGCCCCCCATTTGAAGTCAAGAATTTTGGTGCATTGGAGAATGAAAGATATCTTGAAAACAGTTAAACTACAATTGAAAGAATCATTCATTATAGAACTTTTATTCACCAAAGTCTGAGCAGAACATTTTCACTTACTTGATATTTTTAGTTTAATTCATGTGCTTTTACTGTGTGTGATAAAAGTAGAAATTATTCTATTTGATATAGATTAAAATGACATTACACAGATTATTAAAAATAATATTTTAATAACAATAGAAATCACTGTTTAATATTGACTATGTCCTAGACATTTCACACTTATCATTTTGCTTAATATTCAACATTATTTGTATTTTATAGGTGAGGTAAATGAGACTGAGTACTGAGAGAGTGTTATGCATGAGGTCAAGAACTAAGAAATTATAGAGGAAGAATTGGATAACAAGTCAGTTTTGCTACAAATTCATTGCTTAGCATGTATTAATTCCCCAAATGTTTATTGAGCACCCACTATGAGCCAAGCACTATTTTGGATTTGGAGATACAGCAGACAACTACACAAACACAAATTCTCACCCCGGCCCTCATCAATCTATACTTTAGTGGGCAGAGACCATCAATAAACAACTAAGTAAAATAAAATAGTAAATAAATGCTATGTCAAATAAGTTCTATAGAAAAATATAAAGTAGGAAAGAAACAAGTAGTAGTAGCATGGGAGTGCCTTGAAATTTTAAACTGATAGAGGAAGCATCACTAGGAAGGTGAGAGGCTAATAGATGCAAATAACTGGGAGCAAAGAGGTTCAGGTCAAGGAAACAAGTGAAAAGGTCTTTGAAGTGAAAGCATGCTCAGTGCATCTGAGGAACCTCAAAGTCTCTAAAGCAGCTAAACAGAACTAAGCAAGGGAGAAAGTGAGGAGAGTGGAGGTCCTTAAAGTGGGAAGAGTGGAGTAGGATGCTAGATTCTTTTGGCTTCTGTGTTGAGTATAGACTGAAGGTGAAAGATATGAACATAATTAGCAGGCTATTGCAAAAGTCCACATGAAAGATAATTTCATGCACCGCAACACTAGAGGTGCAAGTGTTCAAGAATTGGTTGGATTCTGAATGTATTTTGAGCAGATATAATTTGTGGGATGATTAAAAATAGGAGATATTATAAAAAAAGACATTCATGTAAGATTTTTGGTCTGGGTGAAGAGAAGCTTGGAATTTCCATTACTGAGATGGGAAATGTGCTAAGTTTAAGATGGAATAGAGGCAAGAACAAGCTAATATTATCTATGTCAAAGTATAATTATCTGTTTCAATAAGCTAATCTTTGTAAAAGCACCATAAATGTTGGTTGGTTCTCTTTCTTTATTCTATTCTCAGAGTGATAAAATTATGTCAAGAGGAAGATATAGAGCATGACTATAATAAAATTGATGAATTGTGGGCCACTTTTTTCATATATGGAAAATATGTATTTTGGTTAATTTGACTTAAAAATTAGAAGAGGCTGGTGTATATTTGTGGGTACAATTTCTCAGGATAGAAGAGTCAAGAAGGAAGAGTCAACAGAGATGAAGAAGGTATGGGGTTGGTCCCACTGAAGTCATTTTAAGGGTCTGTAGAGTTGTTAAAAACAGAAATCAAAGAATCTGGCTGACTTGAAGAGTAATTATCTCTGGATGTGAGCCACCCTACTCTGGGTGACCAGATGCCAATGTCAAATGCAGGGTCAAGGAGACAATGATTGTTCCATCTCAGTCACTAGTGTGACATTATCAATAGAAGGTGTTAAAGAACCATCAAAAAAAAAAAAAAGATAGCTGTGCCTCTCAGCAACACTCCAAGGGTGCTCACTGTGAATGGAGGCTGTAGCATAGCACCTTGACCAAGAAGACAAAGTGAATGGGTATTTTCTAAGCAATGCCAGATGCTCCAGAGATTCCCAGAAACAACTATGGACAATTTCATGAAGAAAGTGAGTCTTCTATTCTGAGCAAGTTAGGAAGTATCTCATCTGGCCATTTTTGAGGTCTCATTTCCACTCTGGTTTGAGATACTGTATGTTCTATAAGACAGCCATATCCCCAAGCAATTCCTGCTAGATGGTAACCTGCCCATTCAGAGTCATTCAGGACCTCTGTGTGCACTTTGAAAGTTAAATCTCAGTATCACCTGTCTATCCTGAGCTTGCTTTTTTTTGTGTGGCATTTTGTGACTTTCTTATGCTTTGGGGATTTAGGTGGTTTCTTTTACTTCCTGAGATGCCATTACCCTTTATATTCACAATTGACCTTCAGATGGTGATGTTTTCCCATCTCTAATTCTGTTTGTTCTTCTTGTAAAAAATATTTGGTGCTTCCAACTGGCCTTCTCTTACCCATGAGTCATACTCCCTGGGCTAAGGGCCTCATACTCCTGCCATGCGGGTTACTTCTTGCTTCTGTGTGCCACTTTTCTGTAGAGGCTGGAGATGTGTTGGCAGCGGGCTGCTGAGATAGACGTCCCATGGGACAGAGCACCTCCTCCTTGGCGTCACTCACACAACCTACTGGCCTGTGAGTGTCAGGGGTTGATTATTGTGCTTGACCTGGGAGTGGGTCCACCCTAGATCCTACTAGGTTGCCCCAGGTTCAGAGGAGTAAAGTCTCGCTGTTATCTGTGCCAAGGTACACCAGACATGGCACATTTTCTTTTTCTCACATCTGCTTTTTCCTCATGTATTGTCCTTTTTTCCAGAATCACCTTCTCCCTACTCTACCTTTTTAAAGTCAGCCTTTTCTTCAATACTGAGGCAAATGTAATGTATATGAAGCTTCTCCTGATTTTCCAGTAGTGAATATAAGCTCCTTGGATTGTCAATGCATTTTGGTGGACATGTCTCATAGTCTCTTTAAATACACTAATTTATAATGTGTTTGAGAACACATTCTTTTTCTCCTACATGAAAGCGGGCCCCTTATGTAAGGCTTGAACAAGGTGTCACTTAGCTCTCCCAAGTCTGCGAATCCCTAAAGCAGCTGAAAAATTTCATGTGGCCCATAGACCAGAAGCCTGGGATATATTAAGAAAGGCTTAAGCAAAATCTTCTTGCAGACAGCTAGCTTTAATTATAATTGAGATTTAAATTTATTTCAGAAACCTACATCTAATTAAGGTACTAGAGCTCATGGTTATAAATTTTGTCACTGATCACCAGGATAAAACAGGCAAAATAAGAAAGGACTGGTAAACATTAGCAGGCTGTTTAAGCTATCAGTTTGACTTATTTTATTACTATTTTATTTCCTGGGGGAAGGTTGTTGGGAATATTTTTGCAAGACTGCCTTAGGCTAAGAGGAAAAGTCTTTGAGTTAAAGACAAAAGTCTTTCAATTTGATAATGTGTCTTAAAATTAACCAGGCACCCTCTCCCCTTTTTCTTTAAATTACTTGAAGTAAAAATCAAATGAATCTAACAAAAAGGAATCCAGATGCAATTGCTAGCTACAAACATTAAAATAAAGCACTTATATTTTATTTATTATGCTATTACGGTCGTCCTAGATTTTCCCCCTTTGCTTGCCTCCATCCACATAGCACCCCCGGCTCCCTCAGGCAACCCTCACACCCTTGTCCATGTCCATGGCTCATGATACAAGTTCGTTGTTTACTCCATTTCTTACACTGTACTTTACATCCCCATAGCTATTCTGTAACTACCAATTTGTACCTTTTAATCCCCTCACCTCTTCACTCATCCCCCCATACCCTGCTCCCCTGTATGACAACCAACAACTTATTTCTAAAGCAAACTATCTCTGCATGTTGCCACAAACATGACAGTTTTGAGAGTTGAGAAAGCTGCATTTATCCCATGTATAGAGAACTAATAAGACTTACATATTTGACCCATGTGGTTTTTTCATAGATTATTTGAGAAAAAATACCATCTATGAACTATGAAAACAACTTATTTTTATCTATAATAAACTTAAAGATTCTTTGATAAATATATGAGGTCTGCCCAGAAAGTAACCAGCCATGTAATATGAAAAATAGAGACATTTATTGAAGAAGATACAAGATACAAGAAACATTGTACATAGGACAATGATGCCTCAGTCCCCTTCAAAGTAGGTACCTTGTGACCTCACACAATTCTCCCAATCACCATCAGCTGCCCCATCATATTTTCCTGAATCTCACTGAAGATCTGAAATCACTTCCCTTTCAAAGGTGATTTTAGTTTTGGGAAAAGCCAGAAGTCGCAGGGCACCAAATCTGGGCTGTAGGGGGACTGAGTCACCTGGGGGATTTGATGTTTGTCAAAAATCTCTCTATAAGATGTGATGCATGAGCGGGCATGTTGTCCCGATGAAACTTGCAATCAGCAGTTGCCTACAGCTGCGGCCTTCTGAATCATCCGAATAGTTTCCCTGGAGGAATGTTCAAGCTTAATGCAAAATTTGATGTAGACTCATTGCTTTACTTGCTCAGTCATTTTGAATGTGATGGCCACACAGTACACATGCTCACTCAGTGGTATCTACCGCCCCCACTGACTAGTAAAGTGAAGTCGTCATTGTTCACACATGCACATTCCAGCCACTCTCCTTGGCTGCCAGGTTACATCGATGTCGTGCAAACTGTTCTTGTTATATTCACACTGGTTGGACCTTTTCCAGATAGACTATGTACATAAAGTTGTAATATCTTCAATGGTAAGAAATCAAGCTACTATCAGCATAAGAAATAAACACACGTTCAGTGGCCTATAGGTTAGAATCACATAGAATTAGGAATGATACTTCTTTCTGACATTATCTGCCCTTTATTCATCAGGCATTCATTCTGAACCTTTCACCTGGTACTAACACTGTCATTGGCCCTGAAATCCAAAAAAAAAAAAAAACCAAATTAAAAACACCCAAACCCTGTCAGTTAATTGTGAGCAGTAAAAGGTTTTTAGAGTGTGGCCATGGCCTGGCACTATACTCTACCCACTCTCATGTACAGGAAGGGAGAGGGGAACATGCATTTATAGATGCCATTCTTTGCCCAACTTTGCACCCACTTCACTGAGTCTATAAAATAGCCTCTTAATTTAGAATTTATTTTTCCATTTAATTATTTAGTTTTTACAGTTTCATTGATTTTATGCCTTGAAAATGCTCATTTAAAGTCAAAATCCATCATTAAAGAAGTATTAACATAAAAAGTCAAATTTTCTCATAACTTTATATCCCTAGTATACAATATTTTAGGGATATAAAGTTATGAGAAAATTGGACTTTTTGTATTAATATTGTATATTAAAATATTGTATATTATTTGTCTATTTCTGTTAGAATGAGAAGAATCCTTCCTCATTTTTAGAACAGGTCGCTAGAGCTCATACATGTAATTTGGCCAAACCATTATTTCCATCATTACAAAACTCATGGTAGGGGGCTGTGTGTGGTGATGGGGGGCTGTATTTTCACTCCTTTTGCATTTTATAGACATTTCATATTATATGGACAAAATGGCTTCTCTTTTCTGCTTGTCAACATTCTATGGGCCCTACCTGATTATTCATTCATTTGTTCAGCCATGTATTTATTCTACCACTTATTAAAAATAGATATGAGTAAGCATTGGAAAAGGAAAGGGCATTAGAAGAAGAAAAAAGAGGCAAAGTGGTTGAGAAAAGGGAACTGAGTAGCCTTGGCAAAGGTAAAGAGAGTGAATTTCATTTACGGAAGAAGAAGCCTAGTCTGGAAACAAAGTTCCTTTCTAAACTCTGCTCTCAAGCATTGCACAGTGCTTCTTACTTCTGATGAGCCTGTTTAATTGATACGTTTCCTTGATGGTTTCATTGCAAAAGTGTCTTCAGTGCTCAGATCCTCCAGAGTCTCATCTGCAGGGGGAACCAACAGTGGCTAAGAACCCCACTGCCTACTGGGTATTGAATTCATGGATAAATAAGGTGAAATCCCTGACTTTGTGGTATCCAAATCCAGTAAAGGGAAAGCCTCCATGGCACTTGTCTATGAGGTTTTGCAATATCTTCTTCAAATTACATGAGTTACTATTGCTGTCAACAGTATCGAAGGCCATGTCTAAAATGTGTACTATCTTTCCGTTCATGTCCCCACTTCCTGCATTCCTTTCATCTTCATTCTGCATAGCGTGGGCTAATCCTAGTACCTCCAAAATCTGGATATGCAGGGATCAATGCAGAGAGAAGAGCGTGGGAATAATCTCATCAGTCTACTTTCTTCTTCACCCCAGTAAGTTTTCTGAAGCTTTAGTCAAGCTCCCTGGATCACAAATGCTTCTGTGAATGATTCTGCATTTGTGCTTTTTGAGGTGTTCTTTTTACCCACTCAGTAACATGTCTGGAGTCCAAAAGATCGCACAAAATATTTCACTTTCGAGTCTGGGCCAGCTTTTCAAAAAAAAAAAAAAGCCTAATTTTAAATTCATCCTCTAATACAGAGCCATATTTTTTGTGAACACATATCCATTTAACAAAGTATTTTCTAAAGAAGCATGTGGTAGTGAGGAGAGCAGTGTAATTAGACCAGTAGTTTTGGGGTACAGATCTAGGGCTGCCACTTACAATGTAACCCTGGCCAAGTCTCTCAGTTTCTCTGAACTTCAATTTTCTCTTTGATAAAATGTTGTTATTAATACCTGCCTCAAGTGTTTGCTATGAACATTAAATAAAATAATATTTGCTCTATCAAGAGGCCTTGTTGATAGTTTTGTGTTATATAGTAATTATGAATTATAATTATAATATATCACCCTTAATGCCAGTAGGATCATTGCAGAGCTTCTGAAGACCGAAGAAATGACAATGGGATCAAATATACTTTACATGTGTAACATAACTGTAATTTATGAAGGCATACATGGTCAAGTGATTACACAATACTTCCAGAATGCTATTCCAAGTGGGCATTTTTGTAACTCTACTTTACCAATGCTGCACTATTATATCCTTAACACTCACACTATCCTTTGTGTGTTAAGAAAACGTCAGGATGAAGTGAGGGGAGAAGAGGGATGACTGGGGAACAGCTAAAACCTTTCTGAATCTTCTCCATTTGTAAATAACTCACGGTATTGGGGGAAAGAGCAACAAAGAATTCCTAGGGTAAAGCCATTATCTTTCCCATTTTGCAGCTATATGCCAGTCACAATACTGAGCTGTCACATATTGAAATTGTTAGTGTGACATCTTCATCAGTTTCAAACTGACTGCAGCCCAGAACAGCTCGGGCGATTACGGGGCACCATGCTAGCTCCATCCTCCATCTCCCAGGCAGCTTAGGAGAATCCGCGTTCTCCACGCTGCACATATCTCCTGCGTGAGCTAACTTCTGTGGGGATCAGCCAGCACTTGGCACACACAAATAACCCAGTCAGTCTCATCTCCATTTTTAACTGTGGTAAGAGCCCTGGAAAGAGCGTCAGATAGTCTGCTCATTTCAGCGAGCGAACGCCCAAGCTGCTTTCTCCCAGCCCTGGAAGTGCACATCAGGCATTCAGGGGACGGGCAATGAAGGTCAGAAAACTCGCCCATTCTTCTCTGAAGGAAGTAGAGTGAATTCTTGTATCTGCTTTTAAAGAGGGCTTATATTTAACTTTTTGTGTCATTATTACTTCACCTTGAGAAATTACACACAGAAATGGAGTTTCTTTTAAATATCTCTGTTTCAAGAAGCACAGAAAGTATACCCCCAGGGAAAATGAACTTATTCATGAGTGGGCTGGGAAGGTAAAAAGCACATTTCATATCGTAAAACTCCCTGTCTGTCACAAAGCGGAATAGCTTGTAATTGCGGGAAGCTGTGGGGAATGTTAAGATCATGGGCGCTTCAGTCACTGTAGCCAGAGGCCACTTTAGACTCTGAAAGGCAAGCAGCCAAAGAGTGGATTTCGTTGTATTTTGGTGAGAGGATCTGCTGGCAATTAAATTATATTGATATTTTATTGTGTAGCAACTCTGAAGTCAGAATCCCAGCATAACCACTTCTGTGTGTATGACCTCGGACAATTTAACCTTTCTCAGATGTAGTGTTATGAACTACAATGGTGATAATTGTGAACTATGTAGTAATGAGATAATGTACTTCATATATTATCATTCCGATTGGGTAAAGCAACTATGTGAAATGTATAGCTCAATGTTTGCTGTGTAATAAGATCTAAACAAACATCAGCGAATGGCAAAAGTGGTGGTAGTGGAAACCCGACTATGAGTCAAACAAGTAGAGGAGAGGTGGAAGGGGATAATGGTGGGGGGGAGGGAGGGTTTTCAGGAACATGTATAAAGGACACATGGACAAAACCAAAGGTGGATGGGATCAAGGTGGGGAGTGGGGATGGCTGGGATGCAGGGCAGTGGTGGGGAGAAAATGGGGACAACTGTACTTAAACAACAATAAAAAAAGTTAAAAATAAAAAAAGCAAGGGGATTAAAGTTCTGGGTCTCCACAACATATCTCATCTTAGTGTATGTATTTTTCCACTGTGATTCTTATATTTATCCCTTTTTGAAAAATGTTTGTAAGATTTTCTTAAATATGGCTTTGACTTTGTCTAAATATAAGAACTTTTATAATAAGAATGCCTCATAAAATTCACAAAGTCTACAATGAAATCTTACTACAAAATGAATCTTACTACAATATTACTCATTTCAGTATTGAGGAAATATTTTAGAGAGAAAACCTAATTTGATATCTGATCTATTCCCTTCTAATATATTAACTACATTTTAAATATGCTCTATATCCGTATCTATTTATATATCACTGTGGATTATATAATTTATAGTCTAAATATGTATAGACAGATAAAGATGTCTGAATACGATAGAATTAATGGCAAATGGTGCCTTCCTATTAGCATTGATCACCTGAACTGCTGTGAGTGGTAGATGATGCAGACTGACATGGAAAGGATCAGTGAGGCCAACGCCATTCCATTTGCATGTGGGTGAGAAGTCTGTACGCTGTCAAATGCCCACACTCAGGTTTCTCAATGGAAGCTGCAGTGCCGCAGGTGAGGGACTTAACAAGTAAGTGTGTGTGACTTTGAGTGAATCCATTCTTATCATCAGAAAGTGTATTTCCTGAAGTATCTGTCTTTGGGGGCCTAGCAGTCTCTTCTTTTATGAAAGTAACTTCAACCCATAGAAACATGTCTTAGTTGGGAGCTAAAAGGCTGAGAGTCAGGCAGGGAAAAATACTGCATGGTAAAAACCTCATTATATGAAAGATCTAGCCTGGGCAGTTATGGGATACTTGATTGAGGGAATTGGTATCTCTTTCTTTAAACATTTGGTTAGAAGGCTTACAAAGGAGCCAGTGGACCTTTTAAAATAATATTTGTGACAAAAAGGAATAGCTATCCAAAGCAATTTGTTTTCAATAGGTGAATGGTCAACTGTTGATAATAGTGTTTGAATTATGGATTGTTATTATCAGCAAACTCAAATCAGAACCAATTTTTACACTCTTATAAAAATTAACTTTTACTATTTGTCTTTTCTGAAGTTAATAACAAAGGACAGAGATGATTTAATTATAACTTGCTAAAGGGTATGTCATAACCTGATCAAAAGATGAGAGCCCAGATTTTTTATTTGTATTTTTACCACTAAAGGCCAGAATTTATTTAGAAATCAAGTGAAATAAAAGTGGAATTTCTTATTAAGAAAATGCATATTTTTTCTACTTTATGTAAACACAGTTAAGTGTAGAAATTAACCACAGTATTAATTTAACACTCACATTTTCAGACTCTGTCACACTTAATGGAAATATCTCAAATTCATCCAAGAATTCTTTAACTTCTGATTAGAACTAGATCTTACTAAAAAGCTGAAAAATAGCAATAAAAACACATTGGCCTTGCAAAGATACTTGACATTTTCAAATGCATTTCCTACTAATTTTTGATTAGATCTTCAATGGATTGCTGAAAATATGTAAAATTAGCACTTGAAAATTTATATTGTACCTTAACAAATATTGACTAGCAATATCACTGTGAGATCAGTAGGTACCCCTAATTTATGCATAAGAAAAACAAAGTGTGATTAATTGATTTTCATAGGGGACTTATACCCTAAAAGAGGCCAAGTTAGGTCTTGTCTTCGGACTCTATGTCCTATGATTTTTTTCTAATATCACACAGTGTCTTTTACGTGACTATGGTAAAAACTAGTGGTTTGAAAATAACCATTTCCAGTATAAAATCTTGCAATTGCTCTCAGGCTTTATAATTTTCAAGCGCATTATGTCCATTATCCGATTTGATGCTTAGCATCCTGGATAGGTTAGGAATCTCGGTTTTATGTGTGAAAAAATAAGGTCAAGCAGGGCACCAAATAGCTCCTAAGGACCAAGCTGGGACACCATTACAAAAGCACATACAATACATGACACTAAGTCCAATGCAGCTTCTGTGATAGAAACTGGGACTGAAGCTTTTCTCTAGGAGGAAATTTTGATAGTAATGAATAGGAATTTAAACTTAGAGAAACATATCTTCATGTTTGAGCTTCATTGTATGCACATGCTCCGATGGGAGAATAGAGGCAGAGAAGAAACTGTATTCTCTCAACTCTGGGTTCTCCCTAGGGAGGCAATCATAGGCTGACTCTAATCTACCCTGAACACCAAAGGGCAGACTCTTCTTCATGTGCCATCTGGAAGGAGGTCTTAGGATTAGAGCAGAGCTTCCTCTTCAGGCAAATGAAGCTCACAATGTAGTTTTGCCCCCTGAGCAGCTGAGGCAGAATTTTATTTCCTAAGCACGAAATCTTTTAAAAATTATGTTTTACAGAATGAGGCATACTTCATTCCACTAAAGATTCACTTCATTCCAAAGTCAGGCACTCATTTCCACAATGCCCGATGAACGCATTCTGAAGACATTTAACTGTGGTCTCCCATAGTTTCCAATTTTGAAAATCATAATCTGTGCTTTAATATCAAGCTATTCCCCCTGCCTCGTTTAATTAATGATGTCTCTCTCTCCCTTTTTCTGTCTCTCTCTCTCTCCCCCCTCTCCCCCTCCACTACTCTCCATCTCCTCCTCCCTCTTCCTCTCTGTCATTCTGTGTTATTATAAGAATTCCTTTCAGGATAAAATGGGACCCTAAAGGGTACTGTATGCATTTGTTCAGCAATTTGCAGGCCCACCCTAGAATATGGCAAATAAAAACAGAGCTTAAACTTGTTTGTTTGCTTTTTTTTTTTTAAGGAAACTGAGTTACATGGGGGATGAATGATTAAGAAATAGAAAGTGGTGTTAGATCTATGGGGTTTAAATGAAAACAGTGCAAATATGGAATTGAGAAAGGGGAAATTATTCTTGTTACATAGTAAAGAAAATATATCTATTTTATATATTGAAAATTACAGGTATGTATGTATCATTCATGCTGATGTGGCGCGTAGATATAGAATTCCTAGGCTGAGTTAGGATAGAAGAATTATTCTGCTGAGAAGGCTTCAGGTGGAAAGTGATCCCAAATTGCTGTCCCTTAAACAGAATGATTCTGGCACAACTAAGCTAGAGGCAAGAGGAGGAATTAGTGTATGTGCATCTGGGTAGTGCATTTCAGGACAATATGTGGAACATAAGGAGAACAGGGCAAAGACTGTAGAAGCCAGATGTTGATGGTTACAAGTCTTATTGTTTCCTTCTTATAGGGCTTGGTGCCAGGTGCAGGGACTGGGCAACAACATAAAGAGATTGCACAGCACTTGGCAAAGAGAAGACTTCATTCATTCATTCATTCATTCATTCATTTCTACATTCACACTTGCATTTATTTATTTGTCAAATGTTTATTGAAAACCTATGATATATCAAGCACACATATAGGTACTGGCAATACCATAGCCAACAGATGTTCTCCTGGAACTTACCTGGAGTAGGTAAAGACAGAAATAAATAAGATAAATTAAGGAAACCCATAGCGTTTTGATGTCTATAAGTACTAAAGAAAATAATGAAGAAGAGGAAGGTAGCAAGTGTCTTACAATTACAACTTTAGATGGAATGACCAGGAAAGGTATCACTGAGAAGATGCCATTTAGGTAGAGGCAAGAGAAAGGTGGTGAAGGAAGCTATTAGGATGTCAGGGCGATGAACATTCCAGCAGAGGGAGTGACAGTTCTGAGGAACAGAAGAAGGACACTGGGTCAGAAGAGAGTGAGTGAAGAGAAGTGTGTCAGAGGATGAGTTCAGGGAGGACGTGGGCATGGCAGACGGTAGAGAGAGAAGAACAAGTAGGGTTGTAAACTCCACTGAAAGGAACTTACCACTTTTATTCAGAGTAAAAAATAAAACCATTGAATAATTTTGAGCACAGGGCTGAAACAATTCAAGTTATAGTTCAATAGGATTACTTTCAGCTGCTCGTCTAAGGTAAGACTGGGTAAGAGGAAATGAAGAAGAGTCAGAAAAAGTACATAGGAGAATGTTCAGATGACCTACATAAAGAAGATGATGAGTTAGGATGAAATTGGTGGAAGTAGTGATAGTGGCCATATTCTGGATAATTTTTGAAAATAGAGATGGCTGGATTTAATTTACACAGAGTAGCAAGTCACTTTTGCTCAGTTACTTTATTTGGAATATGACAGAGAAGGAATTCAGGAAAATATGAGAAATTTTGTAACAGTAAATTATATGATATACAGTGGCTTAAACTGATATGGAATATTTTGAAAAAAACATACTATAACAAAACTTTGCAAAAAGTTATTTTAAACTGAGAATTAGGTATAAAATAACATAATGATCAAGAGCATGGGCTATATCAATAGATACAGCTATATTAAAGCTGGAGCCATGCCAGTTATTAAACATGTGACCAAAGATGCCTTATTTAAAATGCTCTGGAAAAAGGACAATAATACTACCGATATCACAGAATTATTTGCAACATTACATGATCTGAGTTGCTTATTGTGAAGTTTGGACTATAGTAAATGCTGAATAAATATTATTATGTATTTTTGAAGCTTATTTTGACCTCAGAAATCTGTTGGGTTTAGCAGGAATATGTCAACATAAAGGGACTTTATTAGAATATAAATGCACTGGACTTGAAATTAAAAGCCCTAAGATCAAACATGGTGGTCATGTATTCAGCCATGTGGTTTGTAGATTGTAAGATATTTGGGTCTCATGGCTTTAGTTCAATGTGTTTTCTATTATGCTACCATTTCTCAGGGAGACTGGTACCCCAAAGTCTAAAATATTGCATAACTAGGGGGTCCTATAATAAGACAACTAGCTAAATTAATTCTTTGCTAAGCAGGGATCTTTTGTTCTGACCAAAGCAATCAGAGTCACTTTTTGGCACAGAATTGGTGTCTGTGAATCTTGTTGGCAGATCATTAAAGAGCCAAACCAAAGACTCAGCTTGTCAAATAAAATACCACTTGGGACACATCAAGATTGCTTTTCTATTACTGAACTAAAACTGATGTTTCCAGGGTTATTTTTTAGGGCAGGATTCTTGACATATAGTTCAGTACCAAGTTTGGGGATTTTCCTTTGACCATGGACTGCTACAAACCGTCAAAAATTATTTTCTTTTTTATTTTAATTTTTATTGTTGTTCAATTACAGTTGTCCCCATTTCCCACCATGAATCTCCACAGCCCTACCCACCCTCCCTCCCACATTCAATTCTCCCTCCCCATCATTCTCTTTGTCCATGGGTCCTTTATACATGTTCCTTGATGACCCTTCCCCTTCTTTCCCCTCCTCCCTCCCCTCTGGTTACTGTCAGTTGTTCTGTATTTCCATGTCTCTGGTTCTATTTTTCTTCCTTGTTTGTTTTGTTGATTAGGTTCCACTTAAAGGTGAGATCACATGGTATTTGTCTTTTACTTCCTGGCTTATTTCACTTAGCATAATGCTCTCCAGTTCTATCCATGCTGTCATGAAAGGTAGGAGTGAGATCCTTCTTCCTTTCTGCTGCGTAGTGTTACATTGTGTAAATGTACCACAGCTTCTTGATCCACTCATTCACTGATGGCACTTAGGCTGTTTTCACACTAGGCTATTGTAAATTGTGCTGCTATGAACATTGGGGTGCATACGTTTTTTTGGATTGGTGTTTCAGGATTCCTAGAGTATAATCCCAGCAGTGGAATTGCTGGGTCAAATGGCAGTTCCATTTTTAGTTTGTTGAGGAAATTCCATACTGTTTTCCACAGTGGCTGTACCTGTCTGCATTCCTACTAGGGTTCCCTTTTCTCTAGAACTTGTTGTTTGTTGATTTGTTTATGATAGCCATTCTGACCGGTATGAAGTAGTATCTCATTAGGTATGAAGTGGTATCTCATTTTGGTTTTAATTTGCATCTCTCTGATGGCTAGTGATGCTGAATTTCTTTTCATGTCTCTGGGCCCTCATATGTCCTCCTTAGAGAAGTGTCTGTTCAGGTTCTTTGCCTATTTTTAATTGGATTGTCTATCTTGCTGGTGTGGAATATTTTTGATCAAACCCTTGTTCAGGGTGTCATTAGCAAGAATATTTTCCCATATGGTTGATAACCTTTTAATTTTGCTGATGTTTTCTTTAGCCATGCAGAAGCATTTTAGTTTGATGAAGTCTCATTTGTTTATTCTTTCCTTTATGTCCCTTGCTCTGGTCTAATTCAGAGGTACTCATTAAAGCAACTTCAACTTAACCAAGTTGTATAACCTTTTCTACATCTCTAGTAAGCTGAGGTTAAACAAATACCGTACAGTGCGTTCAGAAAAGGAATTGGGAAGCTGCTTGATCATAGAACATTCTTCTTTTTGTTGACAGATGGGACACACTGACCAGAGTAGTATCCACCTTCATGAGCTACTCTTTTTTTTAAATGAATGAATAAATGCATTTACATTTGAATATTCAAGTGGCTTCTGATATCCTGAAATGTATTGGATTGGCCAAAAAGTTCATTTGGTTTTTTTCCATAAGATGGTTCTAGTCACGTTTAGCCATCTTTAACTTCATTTGAAACAATTTTGTTAGATTGTACAGTAACATCTGTCATATCAGCACACATTAAAAAAAACAACTCAAAATTATGAATATCTGTATAGTTATTTTAATATTGAAATTGGAATAAAATATACAGCATTTTTGGCCTACGAGGTCTGACCAGAATGTATCCAGCCATGTAATGTGAAAAACAGACATTTACTGAAGAAGATACAAGAAACATTGTACACAGGACAATGGCACCTCCGTCCCCTTCAAAGCAGGCATGTTGGAACCTCACACAGTTCTTCTGATTACCGTCAGCTGCCCTGCTGTATTTGCCTGAGTCTCACTGAAGATCTGAAGTCTCTTCCCTTTCAAAGGTGATTTTAGTTTTGGGAAAAGCCAGAAGTCACAGTGTACCAAATCTGGGCTGTAGTGGGGCTTTGTCACCTGGGGCATTTGAGATTTTACCAAAAAAATCTCCACAATGCACGATGCATGAGCGGGTACGTTGTCACGATGAAGCCGACAGTCACCTGTTGCCCAAAGCTGCAGCCTTCTGAATCATCCAAATAGGTTCCGTAGAAGAATGTTCAAGCTTAATACAAAATTTGATGCAGATTTGTTGCTCTACTTGCTTAGTCATTTTGAATGTGAAGGCCACACAGTACACATGCTCCCTCAGAGGTGGCTGCCATCCCCACTGACTAGTGTAGTGAGGTTGTCATTGTTCACACATTGCATTCCAGGCCACCCTCCTTGGCTGCCAGGTTACATGTATGTTGCACAGCACATTCTTGTTAATAAACAATGGCTGGACTTTTTCCAGAAAGACCTTATATTATGCTTTACTATTTCAAGAAACATAAAAATGCAACTGAAACACAAAAAAAGATACGTGCAGGGGAGAAGGTGAGTGCTGTGACTGATCAAAAGTGTCAAAAGTGGTTTGCGAAGTTTCGTGCTGGAGATTTCTCGCTAGATGATGCTGCGTGGTTGGGCAGACCAGTTGAAGTTGATCGGGATCAAATCAAGACATTAAGTGAAAATAATCAAAGTCACACACGTGGGATGTAGCTGACATATTCAAAATATCTAAATCAATAAAGTTATTGGTGAAAATGAAAAATGTGACTTTTATGGGAGAAACTAAATGACTTTTTGGCCAGCTCAATAGAAAACAACGTTCTTCCCTACCAGAAGATGCTCTCGTCACATATTCTCTCGCCACATGCACATGCATACACACATGATTTTAAAAACAAAATAAAATGAGTTTTCAATTTCTTAAAATTTTTACATTTAGAAACAGTTGTTTTTAAGCTGCTAATTTTTATAATATGAAGAACAGCTTTATTTTTTTATCCTCTCTGTGGGGATGAGAACAGGGTTTCAATGCTGTCGTTGAAAAATAAAAGCTCCCAGGAGACAGTGCTTTCCCATATGTCCCCTGTGCCGTCTCCAGGGAAGAAGCGGCCTCCTATTATGAGGAGATAAAACTTGTGTGCTACTCACGTTCAGCTTGTTATCCAGAAGCCAAGAGAGAACGGCATCTAATAGGTTTTTTTTTTTTTTTGAGTATGTGGAATGTTCGTGTAACCTTCAATTAACAGAAGAAATTAATTTGTTAATCCGATATCAAAGCTTTGGCACTTGGCACCAATGCAAATAACGATGGTGAACTCCAAAATAATATCACTGTATGAATCATTGGCGTTACTTTAGACATTCCAAACTTTGGTTAGAACCTAAGTAACTGTCAAGAAAATGAGTATAAAATCAAGAAATTTATTTTCATCGCTGTGTAGTTAAGCAAATTAGGTCAGTAAGTGTCCCTATTGCTGGGATAGCCTCAAGAAAATCATTTGAAGTAACTAAGAGAGATGATGGTTTATGTCTCTCAGCATTTTCTGAACTGTCTTTCTCTGCAATTCCTTTTCTATAAAATGGCCAATGGATGAGTTTTTTTAAATTGTTTTTTACATTTTTTAAGTTAATTTTTTTTCAATTACCACTTACGTTTAATATTATTCTGTATTAGTTTCAGGTGTACAATGTAGTGGTTAGACAACCATATGCTTTGCAAAGTGGTATTTATATTTCCAGTACCAATTGCCACCACACATAATTATTCCAGTATTATTGACTATATCCCCTATGTGGAACTTTACATCCCCATGACTATTTAGTAACTACCAAACTGTACTTCACCTGTTCCACCCAGTCCCCCAAATCCTCTCCCCTCTGGCAAAACCAGTGTGTTCTGTGTATCTATGTGTCTGTTTCTATTTTGTTTGTTCATTTATATTGTTGTTTAGATTCCACATGTAAGTGAAATAGATGCCTTCTTTTAAAAAAAAGGTTTGGGAAATTAAAGTTGCAACCTGTTAGTTAAATGATATCTACAATTATTTTTAACTGCAAAACATCTATGAGTCTCTAGTAGATCACATAATATCACAGCACATATAATAAATTTAACAGTGAAAACCTGTGGTGTTTTCTGTTTCTCCTTTATAGCTCTTAATATTAGAGAAAATCTGTTCCTATTAGATAATTTGTTAAAGCTGATCTCCATGATAGCAAAACAGCCTGTTCACTTAGTTACTTCAATAAAATTATGTTTGTCCAGAATTTAGTGACATAAAATAGATGTGTAACTAAATAGGTGTGTAAGTAAGTAAATAAATAACCCCCAACAAACTCACCATCACCCTATCATGTTTAAAATTGAATAAAGGAATTAGTAAATGGTGGGTTTGTGGGTAGATTTTTTAAAAGGTGGGTTTCAGCAGATCGATCTTCCTCAAAGGGAGTTTATGATTATTGTGACCTTATAATTGAAATAATCAGTAAGCATAATCACTGCTGGAATTTTATTTGCCATAATAAAAGTATTTGTTAGCTAAGCATATTACACAAGTTCTATGATGTGGATATTATGTTTTAGAGTTTACAGAGAGAAGAGGAGGGAACCTAAGTACTTTGTGCAAAGTCTCATCTTTAGAGAACAGTGGAACTTGGGCTCAAACCCAGTACTCTTCTCTACTCTGTATATTGGCTCCTTTAGCACAAAGTTTAAACAAAATGAGGCTGGGTTAATTAACTCAGATAATTCTCTAAAGTACAGTTTTGGAATTGAAGTATGAATTACAATGGAGAGAAAAGAACAGCTCCTCTATGTTCAGAAGCTATCCAGAAGAACGAAGCTGGAATGTAGCTTGCCTTCCGCACTGATCTCTCTCACTCTGTCTTCTTTCATGGCCAAGGCAAAAGTCTTGTTGTTGTAGACATGGAGTGTATGCGAGGCAGAAGGCAGAAGACAGAAACCTAAATTCATGTGAACTGGTCCTGTGTTTGCTGTTGTGATTCTCTATAGAGTCCTTTGTGGAAAATCTTATCCTCATATCCACTGTCATTATGGGTCATACATTCATTCTGTTTTGGTTGCTTACACGGAAATGTGACCAAATAAAACTCTTTCCAATTGGGAAAGTTGATTTGATCATATAAATTTGAAGTTGAAATCCACAAAAATACAATTTTATTACAATTTTAAGTTTTATTTTTAAAAGTCATGGATTGGAAGAATTAACATCATCAAAATGGTCATACTACTCAAAGCGATTTATAAATTCAATGCGATCCCTATTAAAGTACCCATGACATATTTTACAGATAGAGAACAAACATTTCAGAAATTTATATGGAACCATAAATGACCCCAAATAGCTGCAGTAATTTTGAGAACGAAGAACAAAACAGGAGGGATCACAATACCTGATATCAAAGTGTATTTACAAGAAATTTGTTTAAGTAGATGATGAAGTTTGTATCATGGTAAAGAAAGACCACTGGGCTGGAAGCCATGACAGATTGGTTGTGGTTACTCTGTCATTGAATGTTAGTATGGACTTGGATCAAACTGCCTACACATCCTTAGCCTCATGATTTCTAAGAACCCAAGCTCTTGAACTAGACTGCTTGGGTTCAAATCCCAGTTCTTCATCCAAGCTTTGTGGCCTAGGACCAAACCCTTAATTTCTCTGTGGTTCAGAATCATTATCTGAATAATAATTCATTTCATAATTATTATCTGAAAAATAGAGTACCTATCTCATAAAGTTTTTATGCAGGGTAATTGAGTTAATACATGAATATCTCCCAGAATAAATAACAGTGATTGAGAGACATTAAGCACTCAATAAATGCTGGTAATTATACTTCTAAATTCATTTAACTAATTTAACTGTGTACAGACACTGAGCAAGGAACCGGAGATAGTCAAAAAGAATAAGACAAGGTTCTACATTCGTGAGGCTCATAGTTCAGCATGTAACATGTAAACCTATACAGTCATGATTATATTCAGTGTGAAGCAAACATTAATAAAAACGTATCATGATACAGAAGTAATTTGGATAAGAAAGTGATTTGCCCCTAAGATTTTGTTACAGATTTCCATAACAGAAAAGGACTTAAGTTAATGATAGGTAGACAATGGGAAAGTAGGTATTGGGTTACCAATAAATGAACAGCAGGTGCAGAGTCATCTAGTATGAAGCTACACGATATGTCTAGACAACTAGAGGTAGTTAGTATTGCTGATGGGAGGGTGGTGAATGGTAAAGAAGGTTAGAGGTATAAACAAGGGCTAGATACAAACCAACTGTATGTGGTATTCGTATTTCCCTAATGATTAGTAATATTGAGAATCTTTCCATATACCTTTTGGCCATATATGCCTTCCTTCGAATAGTGTCTATTCAAGTCCTTTGCCCATTTTTAATCAGATTATTTATTTGTTTGTTTGTTATTGAGTTGTAGGAGTGCCTTATATATTTTGAATTTTAACCCATTATCACACATATGGTTTGCAAATAAGTTCCTGTGTTCCCCTTATTCTCTACATTGTCTTTTATTCTGTTGACTATTTTGTTCACTGTGCAAAAGGTTAGTAGTGTGAGGTAGTCTCACTTGCCCAGTTTGCCTTGTGATGCTTTTGCTTTTTGTGTCAGATCCAAGAAATCATTGCCAAAACCAACATCATGAAGTTTTCTCCCTATGTTTTCTTTTAGGAGTTTCATAGTTTTGGGTCTTACATTTAAGTCTTTAATCCATTTTGTGTTGATTTTGCCTGTAAGATTTTTGTGTATGAGATAAGGGATAATATAACATCTTACTTTTATTCTTTTGCATGTAGATATCCAGTCTTCTCAACATCATTTGTTGAAGAAGTTATCTTCGCCCCATTGTGTACCCTCGACAATGATCGTGTGACTGCATATGTTTGGGCTTATTCTGGGCTCTCTGTTCTGTTCCATTGCACCATCAGTAGGTTTTTATGCATTTCTATTCCATTTTGATTATTATACTTTTCTAATATGTTTTGAAGTGAGGAAGTGTGAGGTCTCTATCTTTCTTTTCTCAAGCTTGTTTTGGCTATTCAGAGTCCTTGTCATTCATATGAATTTTAGATTTTTTTCCTCTTTTTCTATCTGCGAAAAAATGCCTTTGAGATTTTTATAGTAATTACTTTAAATCTGTAGAGTGCTTTGAGTATAATGAACATTTGGCATTACTGAGTTTCCAAACACGGAATGTCTTTCCATTTATTCTTGTTCTTTAATTTCTTTCACCAAAGTTTTTTATTAATTTTTCAGTGTACTTTTTATTTTGTACTTTTGTTTAAGGGAGAACATCTATCAATCCCCAAAAGGAGAAAGTCACCAGGAGAAAATGGTTGCCTTTTTTGGAAATCCATCATATTAAAAAATTCCTTAGATAATAAACTTTCACATAATATTTACCTTTGCAAGAACTATTTTTGTTAAATATGTTGGTTACTTTAATATTTCAATTTAAATTTCAGGCTGAGGTTTTATGCTTAGATAACTGTTTCTTTCTCTCATTTTCTATACGTGTGTGTGTATGTGTATGTTTGTTTCTATAAATGAGCTGTAACATACAGACTTGCATAAGTAGATTGTGCTTTGCGATGATCCAAGGTCAATACACAAAGATACAAAGAGCTTTTAGTCAAGCATTATGTAGAACTTTTAGCACCTGTATTAAATAGGCAGAGACTTCTTACAATTTATTCTGTCAAACTTGTGGAGAGCATATGTGATTATATATTTTTTCTATAATTTTAATATCTTCTTATAGCACCCCTTTTCCATTTCAACCTCCAGTTTATTCTGAGCTGCTGTAGCTTGGGAGTCCGCTAATCACTTGACTGAAATGTGTGTCTCAATTACAAATAAATCAGTTCTCAGTGAGGGCTTGATGGCCTCTTCTGTGTTATAAAGTGAATAAACTCAGCAAAGTCCCTTTATGCCACACAGAGGCTTTTTTTTTTAAACTTTTTGCCATATTCTAGAGAATTGGGGTTGCCCCAAATCTCTGCACACAATCCATATCCGCTCACAAGTCTGCACTGACATTTAGCCACTGTCTGCTTTGTACACGAGCTTTGCTTTTCTCATAAACTCTGTTAAGATCTGTATTGAATTTTCTATATTAGCATTCCAAGTTTGTGTCTGCACACCTTATATGTAGTGTTGCTGCAAATTAAACTCACTTGAATATTAAGACAGGAGCCAAAACAATCATAAGATGTGACCGAAGTGCAGGAAGCAAGTCTTGGCAGTAAGTAGTTCTTTTCTTGCCTGCTTTGGCATGTGCTTACAAGCCCACTTCAACTCACACATCAATCTTGAAATGGTAATTCCTTTGGTAAGTATCAAAGTCATTGCTGGTATAGTTTTTGGAGGAAAATTATGCTTCAGTGGATTGATGTTACCTCAATGGCATATTTGGTGTTTGCATAACTGCATCTGCATTGCTGCTAGTCATTGCCCTTGGGCTCAATTCCTCTCCCTTCTATTTTCTTGTCATGTGCCTATGTTCCATCCCCTTTAGTCAGAGTGGCTTTGGTGTCCCGGGTGCAACATCTCCCAACAGTAAGGAGGTGCTATGTTTGTCTTTTGCCATTGTTCTTTTGAGGTTTTCCTTTCTTTTTATCCTCTGTATGAATATCTCTTCCTGGGTAGATACAGTATGGAGGTGTGTCTTAACAAAGGCACATTCATGAATTTCTCGGAGGCATGTCCAAAATAATATCAAGAGTCACGACTAGAAGCAGATATATGGTGAAGCTAGTAAAAGTAAGCTTCAGGCTCCTTCCTTACAGTGTGCCTTCCCATACCCAACACTATATTGTGATTTTACCTTATTTTACTTAAAGACCCCTGATTTGGAAAAAAACTGTAATTATTACAAGATCCAGTTTAGACCGTGTGGATGGACATTGCTGTGAAGACTGTTGATGACATCTGTTTCTCTTTCCCTTTCCTCCTTTATTTTAACTCGCCATTTCCTTAATTCTTCATTTTTCTTTTCTCCATCTCTTCTCATTTTCTTTCTTTTTTCTTAACTTCTTTCTTATATGTTTTATTTTATTATAATTTAGACCATTTTTCTTCTCTTTGTGTTCCCATGGTTACCATCAGTGCATTTATCATTTGAGGAAAAGAAGCCAACCCTCGGGAGACCAGCACTCATTTTCACTTTTGTTCTTTTCTCATGAACACAATTTGCACACGTTGATTTCTGCCCCTATCAAAGCTGTACAGAATACACATCTCCAACTGGGATTTCAAATGAATTTCTCAAGAAAGACACCACAATATTTGTACCTGTTAAAATATTTTGTGAGACCAGCAGGGTAAAAACAAATAAAGCTCTGTTAAAAGTTGTTGAAAGTTACTTCGCTTAGTAGATATTCTTACCTTTCTTGATGTAAGAGAAAGACAAGTGAGCCTTACAAGTTTATCTTCCAACCTAGAATTTGCCACTGTACAAAAAGATAATTTTTTAATTATTTGAATAAGATATATTCTCATACATGTATTCTTGACCATAAGAAAAAATGTCAATGTAATTATAAATAGAATGTCAAGTAATTCACTCCACATCAGAAAACATTTAAGTACCTTTTGTTAATTAGGACCATGATGGATTAGACCCAAATTTATGCATGAATGAATTTTTGGTGATATATTAAATGACAAAATGATGATGATGATAAAATAAAAATAAAGTTACTAGCACAATATAATTAGATGTGCCAATGGAGTGATTTCTGGATGTGATTGATCATCAGAAATAACCTAGCCATATTTTTTATTTACTTTAATAGTAGTTCATGGGCTTTACTCCAGGTATATTGAATCAGAACCTCTAGAGTTGCAGACATAGGACTTGTGCTTTAAAAAATATCCACAGGTAATTATGGTGACCAGCTAGGTTAAAGAGTTACTAATGGAAGGAATATAAGTTATGGGCCTTTAGAAGAAGAAGAAATAGCTTTAGGTTCACATGGCCATGAAGGAAGAAATATTTGGCCAGGGAAAGATTCATAGAACTTGTATAAGCATCAAGTATTAAGAGGGGGATTTTTGGCAAGAGAAAAGAAAAGAGTAAATATCTGAAAGCAAAAGTTAAAACCATCAGGGAATAGTAAAAGGACTAAATTGATAAGAAGTAATGACACTTGGTGAAAAACAGAAGATAAAGCTAGAGCATCAGATAAAGTCTATATGTGGAGGACCTTGAAAACAGGAAAGGGAAGCATGAAGGATTTACTTAGTGGGACATCATTGCTTGTTTCAGAGTAGGGTGTACTCTCATGAAAGTACCATTTTAGAAAGATGCATCTCTGAGTGCAGAGGCTGGTTTGGAGAGACACTGGTACTGGAATTAAAGTCCAATTAATAGTAGTAAAAATCTAAGTTGCATTTCTTATATGAGATAGTGACTGATCTTAATCATGACACTTTCATGACCTTTGCAAATGATTTTCTACATTATGCTGATATGCATAAAATGTTGATGATTTGTTCCTACAAATATAATCAAATCAAACATGATATTGCCATACACTGAATATACCAAGAGAAGGTGTTTTGTCTGTTGCATTGAAATTTCTCATTTGTGAGTGATGCAGACTACCAAAGTTATAGTAAAGTATCTGGTCCAATGTGGCCCCCAGGAATACAAAGAGATAGGTGATCTCTGGTTTAGAAGTTTGATCAGGAAGACTGATAGTGGAGCTGTTGCTCTGTAAGTTGTGTTAGGTTAACTAACGCAGTGGCCCTCAACAGAGGGAGACCAAAAGTTCTAGAGGTGCACAAGCATTTAGTGCAGAGAGTCAGAGATGCTATCTATGTGAAAGGTAGTCCTGCTGAACAAATAACTGCTTACCAAAATGCCAGTATCATCAGAAACACTCAGTAATGAAGTGGTTTTGAATGTGAACTTGGAGTAAAGCCAACCTGGCGTGGAGTTCAAGGTGTACTATAATTTCCTGTGTGACTTTGGGCAACTGACTTAATGCTGTATAAACCTCAGTAAATTCATTTGTGACTGGAAGCCAGAATATAATACTTATACACAGAACTCTTGTGAGAACTGAACAAGATAATGTCTCTAAATGGTGTGGCATAGTGCCTGGGATATAGAGAAGAATTATCAGTGTTAGTGGCTGTGAAGTCCCTAAGTTGAGCTCACATTTTCCAGTGTCCCTGGCCATTCATATTTCTTCCAAGTTGATTCTATTCTAAATAGCAAACTACAATAGATGCAGAGATAGAGTTTATGACATCAATTATTGAAGAGCATCAGTGTTTATTCTTGTATTATGTGAGAACACATTGGCCCTACCATTTTTTACTTGTCACCAAGACTGTGCCTCTAGAAAATCCTAAGGGTTGAAACTCCCTGACTTCATCTCTGTTGGACATGCACTCTAGCTAATCACCTACCATTGTTTCCTTTGTGCTCAAAGAAAGGCATAGGCCACGGAAGGCAAAAAGCTCCCTTTTATTAGAATTTCTTCCCTGAGTCCTCATGTGTTCTTCTATCCTGATAAACTCAGCTTGTTTTTGTGGAAATTCTAAAGTACCTTTTATATCCAAAGTCTACCCTTCATTTATTCATTCTTCCGACAACTATCTGTTGGATAACAACTATATGCTAGATGTCATCCCAGGCACCTTAGTGTAGCTGAGGATACAGCTTTGCAAAAGACAGAATGAATGTCCTCGTCTAGCATTCATTCTAATGGAGGAAGCATACGATGGACACAATGCCCAGTAAATAGATATTGTGGGGTATTTTTAGAGGTGAAAACATGGTAAAAAAATGACACAGTGTACTTTGATGAAGAATAACAAGGTAGCTGTGGGGAAGTAAAATAATCGGGAAGGCCTCTCTGAGGGACATTTGATTAAAAACTCGAACAGCCAATGAAAATAAAAATGTTGGGGTGGGAAAGGGAAAGTATTCCAAGTAAAGGTCCTAAGTCAAGACACAGGAGAGGAAAAGAAAAGAAAAGAGAAAAGAAAAAGCCAGCACTGTCATTAAATAATGGTACCGGACAGAATCAGTAAGCAGGCAAGGTCAGAAATGTAGGCAGCAGCCCATTCCAAACCCTGGAGCTGATCCAATGTAAAGCAAGCTTTACCATCTCCACAGAGCTCTCTCCTCAGCATGGTCCTACTTAGCTTTCTGAGGGTGAGCAAACCTCCCATGTTTTAATTTTACACTCAATATCTCTCCAGCATCCCAACCCCACAAATCTGGAGCAAAGCAGACTATAGAATAATGGTTCTGAGGTCCCATCATTGTACCCATCTTTCCTTTGTGCTAGAATAGGTACCTTGTAACTCTCCTAGGGCAAAGCAAAGTTAGAGTTATGACAAGATATGCCTCTAACAGAGATAAGACCTGTGTACAATTGGAAAAATTAATTAAAGAATCTAGTATATAATAAACAAGGCATATCAATGCATAATAAAGTTCTTAAAGGCAACACAGATGTGTGGCATTAATCAGGACAAGCTAAGATATGTGTTGAAAGAAATGGAGAATTTGGACTCACCTGACAATAGAATAGAGCATTTCATGTTGGTCTTCATAGTAATAACACAGCTCATTTTAACCTTTCCTTTCTCACCTGGCACTTAACAGCCAACATGTTTTGAGTGCTTATTAGGCAGTATGGCAAATGCATTGATATCGTCTGCATAACAGACTGCTTTGGGAGACGTCTACCCAAAGTGAGATGATTTTAAGTGGTAGTTGAACAGTATGTCACATGGCAATATTTTCACTGATACATCCCCTAGGTCAAGGTATATAAAGGAAAGAATAAACAAATGGGTCTACATCAAACGAAAAAGCTTCTGCATGGCTAAAAAAAACACCAGCAAAATGAAAAGGGAACCCATTATTATATGGGAAAATATATTTGCCAATGATACCTTGGACAAGGGTTTTACATCTAAAATATATAACAAACTCACACAACTCCACACCAGGAAGGCAAGCAATCAAATTAAAAAATAGGCAAAAGACCTGAACAGACACTTCTCCAAGGAGGACATACAGAGGGACCACAGACACAGGAAAAAATGCTCAACATCACTAGCCATTAGAGAGATGCAAATTAAAACCACAATGAGATACCTCTTTGCACTGGTCAGAATAGCCATCGTTAATAAATCAACAAACAATAAGTGTTGTAGAGGATGTGGAGAAAAGGGAATCCTAGTACACTGTTGGTGGGAATGCAGACTGGTGCAGCCTCTGTGGAAAATAGTATGGAATATCCTCAAAAAACTAAAGATGGAACTGCCTTTTTATCTAGCAATCCCACTGCTTGGACTATACCATAAGAATACTGAATCACCAACTCAAGAGAACCTATGCACCCCAATGTTCATAGCAGCATTATTTACAATAACCAAGTGCTAGAAACAGCCTAAGTGCCCACCAGTAAATGAGTCAATCAAAAAACTGTGGTACATTTACACAATGGAATACTACACAGCAGAAAGAAAGAAGGAACTCCTACCCTTCATGACAGCATGGATGGGACGGGAGAGCATTATGTGATGTGAAATAAGCCAGGTGGTGAAAGACAAATACCATATGATCTCTCTTATAAGTGGAACCTAATCAATAAAACAAACCAATGAGCAAAATAGAACCAGAGACTTGGAAATAAAGAACAAACTGACAGTGACCATAGGGGAGGGTAGGGGGAATGGGGGTAAGAAGGGGGAAGGAAAGCAAAGGAACATCAATAGAGGACTCATGGGAACGAACAATGGGGAGGTTGACTGTGGGAGGAGGGAGAGACAGGGTAGGGTTGAGCGATGGAGAAAAATGTGGGGCAATTGTAACTGGACAATAATAAAAATATATATGTGTGAGTGTATATATGTATATATGTGTGTATATATGTGTGTGTATATGTATACACACACACACACACATGTTTTTCCATGGACCAAAAATATCTTTAAGTTTTCTTCTGGTTTGGTGTAAGCCCTAATGTGATTGATTAGAAGAAAGCTGGATAAGCACAGTTGCTTCAGAAATCTTTTTATTTATTTTTTGGCTCATGGGGAGAGAATAAAAGCAATGCTTTTGCTCTCTTAGTTGCAGCAAGATATATCCACTCAACATCACTAAAAATAACTAGACTTTCAAATGTCTTATGCAGCTTGTTTTCCCTTAGGGATAGTTTCTCTGCTACTTCAGAGGGAAATTTTTAAAAAGCACCTATGAGTGACAAATGATAATGGATTGCATTCTGAAACAGGCATCCAAGCAAATAAAAAGGCTTTCAAACTTTAATTGATCAAGCCTCACAGCAGTCATCTGGACTTCACGCTTGCTTATGTGCTTGGTGGTAATAAAGCCCTTTCAGGGACAAAGATATTATGCAAACTGTTGGCAAATTTTCTTCCTGTTATTGGGCCCTCAGTGACTACAATCTCTTTTTATTACTGTATTATTATTGGACTGACTGCTAAGTCAATGTGTACAGAAGACAGTCAGCCAGGGGACCAGGCAGAGTGAATGAACTTGCCTGATTCAACTTTCCTGGAGCCCTGTCTTCTAACTTAGCTTTCTCTTTTCTGTACTAGCCCTTGTCCTGCATGTTCTTTTGGTCAATAGGACTCGAATTGTACTTGAACCTGTAGCAGTGGATGTCTTCCTTCCTGCTGGATGGTCCTCAGATCACTTCTGCTACCTATGTGACTGTATTTTATGCAAATGTAATGCCTGGGGCTTAAAAATAAGGCTGGGTGATAGAAGGGTCAGGGTGGATGGAGAGCAGAACGATGGATATTGTAGAACTGTGAAGTAACATTAGATGAAACTCCCAGGACATGGGTCTTAAGTACTTTGGAGTTAGAATACAAAGATTGAACAAAGGATTTAGAGTCCAGTCAGATCTGCGTGGGAATCCAGCCGCTTCTGCTGACCTGTGTGATCTTAGACAAGTCAATTCATCCATCTGAAGCTTAGTTTCTTGACTAATAATACAGTGTAGATAATAGAAGATAATGAATATAAGAACATAAAGTGCCAAGAAGGAGAAAGGCTTATTACCACATGCTAATTATTCTATGAATAGCCTGGGTCCAGTTACAGAACTTCCCTAAATGTAGTCAGAAGAGAGATGATTATGACTCCAGACATAGTGGTTTCCTGTGCATCTATGTAGCAGTATACATCTCAATCCACAAACCTGGCAAATGATATCATGTTTCTATTTTTTCATTATATTTCTATTTGTTAATAATAAAAGAACTCTCTGACTTCTATACTTTTAAATAAATAACCTACTTTTGAATCTTATTCTTGTAGGAATAGTAGATACATTGAACTTGCATATTCTTAGGAGCCACTCCCTAGGTTTTTGCCATGGGTTCGGGGTTTTGTGTGATGTCAAGATATTGTCCGCCTCCTTGACTGTGATGGTTTTATCACTCTGCAATGCTGAAACTTGGCTTTTTTCCATATTCATGATCCATTCAAGTTTGGTGTCTCTGTGCAGTTGCCAGGTGTCATTGGGAACACAAGTCTCTTTGGTGAGGATGGCATCTGTGTCTGGGGCTGTCTGCACTCTGCAGGCATCTCACTAGCTCTCTGAGTTGCTGTAAAGGCTCTGAGCTGTGCAGGTACTATTCCAGAGCCACGTTCTTCCTCAGCTTCTTTATGGCTACTCTGCTTCTGTGAAGAAACACGCTGTCCTTCCCTTTTACCTCTTCCAAACCCCTCAGTATTTATCTTAAATCTTGGATTACTAGGGAGGAAAAACCAGCAAGTCACATAGGTATTTCTGCCTTCTGTCTCTGTAACCCTCCTTGAAGACAGTGAAGTACAGAGCTAGCCATTTGAATAGGGGGAGAGAAAAGGAAAAATCAGAGAAAAAAACCCTGATATCTTAATATTTAAAAACATGCTGACTTCCTTTATTAATAAAGTGTCACATAGATTAGGCATCAAAGAATGTTTCTGTGGGTAAAGAAGGCAAGGATTCTTTAAAGAAGAGGAAAAAGAGGAGAAGAAGGAGGGGGAGGAATGCAAAAATGTTGGGGACCAAGGATGTGGGTTCAGATAAGAAACACTGACATGATTCCTGATACTGGACTTGCCACTGGGCTTTCAGTTCCCTGCTATGGGGTAATTCTAAGACCAACTCCCTCCTCTAAGAATTGAAAAATCTCTATTCAATACTTCTCTAATATTTTCATATTATATTAAGGCAGTCTCTGAAACATCTGGGTAACACCCTATTGCTCAAGTGCTTAGTGATCACCCTTTATTGATGAATTTCTAAAATAATACCTAATATTTTAAAATGAGATATTTACTCTTGGTTTAGCTTAGTAAACACATTGCCTTCTTTTTCAAACATTGTAAATAAGATTTTTTGTGGCCTGGAGTTCAATCCATCACTGTGGTTCTAGAGAAAAAATAGAAACAAATTATGCATGGCTAATTAAAAAAGAATAATTAAATTCTGATAAATCCATATGATAGAAAATGATACAACCATTAAAATTCACTATGTGAAAGAACAAAGTTAAATCTATTACAATCCTTCTTTGTTATATATGTCTCTATTGCATATATGTGTATTACAACTAAATATTTTGTAACACTCTGGTGAGTGTTAAAGAATTTTTTTCTTTTTATTTTATTTTTTTATTCCCCAATGTGCCTATAAAATATGAGTTAATATCAGAAAATGAGAGAAACATTGCATGTTATTGTGATAATTACTCGATACATGTTTAGATGACTATAGCCACCAGAAGTGGTCCTGAGTCAGGGATGTCAGTCACGGTGTGAAAAACCTATGCGCATATCCCAGGTTTGTTAAATACCAGGAGTGTGATCTCAGCTAAGGTACTTAACCTCTTTTTTTTATCTTAAAAAATGAGGAGATTACTTTCCACCTTGCATTTTGAAGATTAAATAAGAGGAAACACATAAAATGTGTGTATGTAATCAACCACCTAATAGTTCAGCCATAAACATTTTTAATCTGTTCTTACTCTTCACTGTTAATTAGGGAGGTCGCATAGCACAGTAGAAAGAGCACAGCATCTCCACTCAGAGGAACCTGAAAGCAAACTAAAGCTTTGCAACTATTTGGTGTGCCCTAGGACCAGGTCAGTGGTATCTCTGAGCTCTTGTCTCCTCATCTGTAAAATGAGGATAATAGCTTTACCCCCTCACAGGGAAGTCCTGAGGATTATGTAAGATGATGTGCAGAGAACCCAACATAATACAGGACTGAGCATGTAGTAGGGGGTCAATAAATGTTAGCTCCCTCTTTCCTGGCCATTTAAAAAGCTAACATTTAAATGAAAAATGGTTAGTCTTCTACAGGGATTGCAAGGATGAAGGGGCTTATGGGGTGAGGGAGGGCAACCAGAGTTACAGAGATTTTGTTGGAAAACAAAGCTGGACCAGAGTTATGATGTTGCAGGTGACAGATTTGAGCTCCCAGAGCTTCAGCCACATGGTTTCTGATTTTGTGCATTGCGACGAGTATGATCTACATGTTTCAAAACAGATTTTTTTTCTTCTAAAATTATCTTTTCTTGCTTTATTTCAGTCACAGTTAAATTATTTTAAAGTTTTAAATAACTCTAAAGGATATTGTGAGATTTTCATTTAAATTAAAAGAAAGCATGGGCTTTAAAAAATGTGAAAATGAAGTTGAGTTTTTGATTTTCATATTCAGGGGGAAGAGATTTTAGAAGACAGAATACATCCCTAAGCAATTTTTAGTACCCTAGATGTAGGAAACACCTGTTCAGAAAAGTCTTTAAATATCATATCTCTCATTTTGCAGATGGGGAAACTGAGGCATAGAATAGGTCATTGTTTCATCCAGAGACAACTGAGTGTAGGAACTAAAATCTAGACTGTCTGGGCAGCGGACTTTTCCCATCTTTACACATCTCTGTCTCTGGGCTTTCCTCTCTATTTGTCTGTTGTTCATTTGACATATATGGATGTATATTTGCATGCGTACTCACACTAGATACAGATGTGAGTTTAGAGGTTTTCTTGCACAGATAATTGATGATGTGTGTCCTATGACACCCTTGTGAATATGTGCATGCATGTGGGAGTATGTAAGGTGCACAGAGAGGAAAACAGACCTTCCTGTCTAGGAGAGGCTATTAGTTCATACCCTCTCTTCAAAGCTGGTTAAGCCCAGGCAGCTTTGAAAAACGTACATTTTTATTCCTGGTCATGTCATTATCCCCATGTTGGGTCCCTCTTAAAGAATCTCTTCCTTTGTTTGACGGGTTTGCATTGTGTCTCTGTGGCTTCTCTCCGCTCCTGTCCTGAACGTTCAGACTGTGAATAATAAAGCCTGAGAGGTTGTGCCGGGCTTGCAGTTGCCAGTTGAAAAATTGTAATTTGTATTGATTAGTAAATTCCCCCTCTTCAATGACCTATCACAAAGCCTCGCTGGAGTCAAGAGTTTCTGCTATATTATTCCAAGGGCACTCTTGAGAGAAAGCATGTGTTTTCAGTAAGATTAAGCCCTCCATCTCAAAGAAGAGGAAGCATATCCTAAAGCGTTGCTTAAAATAGTCAGCATTCTCTCAAAGATGAGATATGCCAGGCAGAGCTGGCTTGTTTTTTCATAGGTTATAGAACTGCTGTTTGCCTTTCTCTGGATCAGACCATGGACACTATCATCAGCCTCCCAGAGGGAGACAGAAGGCTGAGTGGCCTAATCCACTGGGAGGAAAGAGATTGCCCAGTTGGAATTTACAAAACCTGGGTGTTAGTCCCCTGCCTGCTATTTATTAAGAGTGATTTAAGGCAAGTTACTGAAACTTCCTTTGTAGGTTTGTCATGTGTAAAAAGGCAGGGCTGCCTAGTATGGTGTGGAAAGGACACAGTGTAGCCCTGATTCCTCTTCCCACAGGTCTTTTGCCCACAGGTTTTGCTTTCCTTGCAATATGTAGTGGTCCCCAAGGTGTGTTTCCCAGACCAGCAGTGTAAGCAACACTGAGAATAGGGAAATGTGTGACTTATGCACATTCTCAGGTCTATCACAGCTGCATCTATTAGCAACTGGGAAAGGGGCTCAGCAGTCTCGTCAATTAGTCATCCTTCCAGGTGACTGACTCCATGCGAACAACGCTGGTGAAACATTGCCCTGGTAACTCCAACTCATCCCTCCCCAGAGAACACCTTCTCTGCCCTCTCCCACTAGACCAAGGGTCCCCATCATGGGTCAGTTGCTGTTTACAATTAATTGTGTGAGTGTTTAATTGTTCCCTGAGGCCAGGGCTACGCCTGTCTTGGGTCATCATTGTACTCCCATGCAGCAAGGCACCTGCCACATAGTAGGCATGCAATAACCGTTTGTCATTTAGATGAAAGTTAATGGCCTTGAACAAATTATTTAAACTTGCTGAGATTCAATTTACTTCTTTTTAAAATGGGCACAATAAAACATACCTTGGGAGATGGTGAGCTAAGAAATTATAAATTCAAATCTCAGTCAACAAACCCAATATCTTCAATTTTTTAAATTCCACATCTATATGTGCATATATATACACACACATACATTTGTATACTTATGTATAAATATTCAAACATATATATATATATTTTTTTCTTTTTACTGGAAACCCTATTTTGTTTCTGGGCAGCAGATTTAGTTAGCATCTTCCTTGTGTTTTCTTCCCAGCACTGGGTTGAACCACTGCTCTACTAGTGTGGTTTACGAAGAGCCTTGGCGACTTAGAGTGCATGGGGAAGGTAGCTAATCCTCCAAATTTAGGACGCTCGGTGACCTGCTGAAATGCCCATATTCTCAACCCACACTATAGCCCTGAAAAAATTGAGCTCTCTATGCTTTCTGTGATGCATTTGATAGAAATCTCTCTGCAAAGGCCATATAATGCTGTCTGCCTCTGCCCAATTGTCCCCGTTCTGTTCTGAGGTCTATGCTGCACCCCGTGGCACTGCCAGGATATCAGTCAACATTTGCTCTGCAACCCTGAGGCCTCTCTATTCCCATCCCACATTGCTCACATCCTTTCAGCCCACAGGAAGCTCTTCTTCACTGCAGACTAATCTTTCTTCCTCCGTGTTTTAGCCTAATGCCTCTGAATTCTCTCTCCTTTACGTTTGGCCAGTGCATTTTCTAACAATATTTTTTTCTCCATTTTCAGACTTAAGCTTTTTGAAACAGAAGCCTGAAAAACCAGAAAGTGTTTCTATTTTTTTTTTTACCCTACTTTTATCCTCTACCTAAGACAGTTCACCGGTTTCTACCTGAGGTGGGGAAAATACTGTCATCAATATAAAATAGTAGACTTCCATACCCAGGTTTCTCACATGGGGACAATTTCATCCTCCTGATATCATTTGGTAATCTCTGGAGACATTTTCATTATCGCCACTTAGGCGGGTGGTCCAGCGGCTTCTGCTGAGTAGAGGTCAGCGATGTTGTTATACATCGTACATGCACAAGACTGCCACCACCACAGAGTTGCCAGGTCCAAAGATTCAACAATGTCAGGGTCAGGTTGAAAAACCCTGCTCCACACAAAGCTATGCAATAAGTACTTGGAAGAGTTGCACAAAGCTGGTGTTTAGTCAATGATTTTTGACTTTTTAAGTCTTGGTTTCTCCCATCTCTGATATCTCTGCAACCTTAGCATGTTGGAGAGACTTTGGAAGCTTTGGAAGCTGTCACAGACTTTAGCACAAGGCACCAGTCTTAGCCTTCAGCCACACTCCTAGTGAGCAGATCTACATGCCTCCCGTCTAAGTTGCTTTTCTGCCCTAAAAGCCACACATTTTATTACTTTTATTTGTCCCCATTGCATATTAATTTGTTAGAAAAAGTGGGACTAAAGTCTGATTTGACTTCGATGTATTCACTATTAAACAGAAAAGGAGAAGTTAATGTACTATTAGTATAGAGTATGATGCCATTGACTAGACAGCTGAGTACAGAGTGCTAAGGAAGCAGGACAGAGGAGTGGACTGAATAGCAGGAAGTGCCAAGGGGCAAGGATGCAGTGAAGTTTAGTTAGTGAGATGATGCTGAGTTAAGGTAAGTAGGAATTTTCAATGAGGAAAATGATGAGTGGAATATGTCAGGCAAGGAAGATCTATCAAGGTGTTCCCAAGACATAGAGATGAGAAAGATGGTTAAAGGTTGGCAGGGCAGGCCACAAAGTTTGCTGAAGTCAGGGCAAAATGAAATGCAGAGCTTCTTGTTTGAAAAGCAGGAAAGGGTTACCATGAAACATATTAAATTGTAAAATGTTTTTTCTCTCTTCTCCACTCTCTCTCTCTTGACCTTTCCTAGTATTTTGTATTTGCTATTCATTATTACAGCAATTATGGTATAAGTTGGAGTTGAGTAGGTAAAATTAAAGAATGAGTAAGAGGAAATAGGTGATTTGAGTTGTCTGGGGTGAAGTTGTCTGGCACAGGTAGGGACCCTTGTGGCAGAAGGTCATAGGATGGGCATTTGGAAGGAGAAGACATACAACTGAGCCCAGGGAGAAGTAGGTACAAGAAAAAAGGTCTCTAAACAATATTTTAAAAAACCTCTAGGTGTCGGGTTAAGCATGTCTGTGGATGAAATTAATGATTTATTTTTTCTTTTACATGAAATTGTTTGAGTATAGCAAAGGTCATTGTTTAGTGCTGTCTGTTGCTTGCAACACATATATAACAACTAATGTACTGATAATCTGGTATTATAATGTTGCAATTGTAAAATTATTGAAATCAGTTTGAAAGTAGAACAGAATTTTAAAACCTTGTATTAAAATATTATTTTACATATTTCCTTTTAGTATATATGAATCAGAAGTAATATTTTTGTGCTATAGAAACATCATTATACATGCACCCCCTTTTTTAAATTTAATATTACCTATAAATATTTTCTGTCTAGCTGCCTGGTCTTAATCTTCATTTTTTATGGCTACATGATAACTCATAGAAGAGATGAGTTCTTAATTTTATTAGACTTTCCCCACTGTGGGATAACTGGGTTTATTTTCTTGGCATTCCTGAATATATATACAATTTCAGGAAACTTCAATATTTCACACATATAACTTTAACCTTCTTGTTGATATTTAGGCACCATTTTGCAGTCATTTTTGCCTTGGAGCTAGCTGGGTAACATATCATACTTAAAACTTAAAAACAAGACAAAATTAACATCCATTATTGTCAGTAAAATTAAAACTTAAGAAAACAAATAAATAAAAGTATAAGCTCCAATCCTGCTAAGAACATGTTAGGTTTAAAATATGAAGAAAATGAACTCAGCCGATGGCTAGTGTTTGAAGACAAATGCATTAATGAAAATCATCAATATTATTAGAAACATTTCAAATGAAACACCATGGTCCAATGCCTGGAAGGTGTTTGAATCATCAATTTTACAAAAGAGAACTCCAGTGTTATAGAAAATAAATTACCACAATTTACCCTGAATTATAGTTCACTGGTGCTTCCATAGTTGAACACACTGATATTTGATGGGGCGATTTTCTCGTAGTGTAATTAGCCAGTTTGGACTTGTTCAAGGACATTTGCCGTGCCCCAAAGATTATGGTTTCAGGCAGGAGAATGGAAAAGGGCTGAAAGGAATGCAAACAACAAGACCAAGCTCGAGGCATGAAGGAGGTAAACAATTTAGAAAAAAATACCAATATTGCTTGCTTACACAATTATTCACTGAAACAGGTGTCTTTTAGTACACGGTCATGTTTAAGTGGCAATAATACACCTGACATAGTTCATTTAACAAAAAGGAGCAATATTATTGAGTCCGAGGTAGCTATCGAAGCTTGTTTAACCACTTCAGAGCAAAACACCGAGAGGCAAGAGTTTGAAGCAGATGTCCGTTTATCTAATTCTCCGTCAGGTGGAAACCCTGTGCATCCATGCTGAGATTTTTTGACTGGACTCTTACTGACACCATGCATCGCACCAGCAGCATTGTCGTTGAAGCACTAAGTTATTCACGATTGGGAAACTGAGATCCGGCTTTTAACGGGGAGTTTACATTTGTGTGTCATTGTCCAGATGAAACGTGTCACCAGGTTATTCTATGAAGGAAGTCAGTGTGTGTGTTCATTTACTTTTGGTTATGGATCCCTACTGCAAACATGGATGAGATAAAGTGTGTTGCGGATTTATTCTGAGAATGGGAAACTTCAGGTAATGAATGCACGTGTTTCATTTTCAGAGGACAGCGGGTAAAATGAAGTGGGTTGCAATAACTTTAAATGATTTTCCATATCCCCTTCCCCTTCTTTGTCCATGAAAAATGGAAAAGCAGTAACGTAAATGTGGTGGTACTAAATTTAAGGAACAGTTAGGATGTTCTTGTTTAATAAATGAGCACTGGAAGCTTCAGGAACATCATCCATGAGTGAAGAAGACATTAGTCCAAGCTCAGATGCAGTGCCAGATTTCTACCTCAGTTTTCTAAAGTTTTGTTCTAGGGTTTGCCATGGCCCTAAGAACATTTAGATAATTACTATTTAGAGAATTATAGTTATATAAACATTTACATAATTATTATTTTATTTTCTCCTTAGGGCAAAAATGAAGATTGACTTGGGTCAAAGTATTAAATCCAAAATGCAGTTTCTGTTTACTCTTCTGCTGGCAACTCCAAAGCCAGAAAAGAGCCCGCTTTTTTGCTTAGAAGAGCTAGGTCTTAGCAGACCTTTCTTTTTCTTTCCCTCCGGCTTTAGTGAGATATATTTGACATAAACATGAAGTTTAAGGGGTACCAGAGTTGTCTTGATAGCATATATTGTAGAATGATTACCACCATCGTGTCGGCTGACAACTTTATCACATCATATAATTACCATTTTTAATTGGTGATGAGAACATTTAAGGTTTATTTTCTTAGCAACTTTCAAAGGAGCAGTTGCTAATCTATACAGCTGTTTTATCCTTGTGGTTGTTGTAGTAAAAACCGTTGGCTGGTTTACTTCTTTTATTTCTACCATTAAAACAGTGGACACATTTCCAGGGTCATATTTCTTTGGTAATTTATTTGACTGCCAAGAGGCAGGAAAATAAAAATAAATTGGAAAAAAATGAAATAAAATGAGGGAAACTATAATTTTTTCCACTGTGTTTGCAATTTTTATGTGATTTATCAGGTTAATTTTATAAGCAGAAAAATGTACCCATTGATTAAAGTGAAGGGAAATGCAGCCATATTGTACAGTCTACCCACCTGCACTATCCAGTCCACTGCTGTGTGAAGGTTTTCCATCTACTGTTTATGAGAGCGATGTAGCTTAAAAATACCTGCTTATTCCCAGAAATATGTCATTCTCATGATTACTATTGTTGGCCATTGATGAAACAATTCTGTCTTCTGAATAAGAACTCTCAGCATGTTTTACTCAGCCTTAGGTCTTGCAGGAAACCAAATTCTTCATTTTATAGATAAAATCCAACTAGCATGGATTAAATTCACAGAGCCAGTTAATAGTAAACTTCAGATTAGAGCTCAAATATTTCCCCATCTAGTCATATGCTGCTTCTAATGCCTAAATTTTTCTTCTGGTAAGATGACTTTGGAGCCCTGTTATTGTAAAAATAGAGTGATGGATACATCTTGGCTTGCCTGGGACTTCACTAATTTTAGCACTGAAAGCAAACCTCGGTTCCCAGGAAACCCCTTAGTCCCAGGGAAACCGGGGTGGTTGGTTGGTCACTGCATGACATACACTTCATTTTCTTGCTCTCTCTCGCTCACACATACACTGGTGGGCTGGAAACCTGAGATTTCCATACGCTGTATTATGTTTTCTCTCTTTTTTTCATACCCTGTGCTGTAAAGGGCTGACTGTATGGCCCTGAAATATGGACAAAACAGGCATCTTCCTTGGGCTCGTCCTTTAGAGAAGACTGCTGTGACCCTCCATTGCCTGTGCCCCAGTCCATGGGGTGATTAGTCTGGCAGCCAACAGGCTGTGCCCACAGAGATCTACCCCCTTTCTGCACAACTCCAGCTACCAGACACCTTGGAGATCACCTGCCTCCTTCCAAGGTGTGCACAGACTTCTTCACCACCGTGCGAGCACATCCACTGTCAAGGTGGTCAAGGGCAGCTATTGTAAGACCTGGTGAGAAGCTTGCGGAAGGATCTTGAATGAGTGAGCCCAGGGGTCTGCACGTGCACACATCGCCCGGTGATGTGGGAAGGGGCTCAGGTGAAAAGAAAGGGGAGGGTGAAGCCAGGAATTAGAGCCACGGCTTCACCCTGCCCTCATCCTAAGTTCTTGCCCTGATTTCTAAGGCTTTAGAGAATTCTAAATTCTAAACCTGACCTTCTAGATTAATATGAAGGGGCATGTGTCAAGATGGGAGGCTTTATATATTATATTCCACAGTTGGTTACCTTGATTTATAATTTAAAAATATTTATCCATATAGTGTTTGGGTTTGTGTTTGTACAGTTGTCTCAGGCTCTGCAACCCTTACAAGAAGGCCTGCCTGCTGCCTTCCCCGGGCCAGGGTGTACCTGGTATCACCCCTAGGTGTATGCTTTCTAAGCAACAATCAAATAAACTGCTAATGCATGCATGTCTATTATGCCTGCTCTTTAAGTCAGGCTTTCAAGGTCCATTTTGTACTCCTTTGGAGCCCGACTCCATTATCCCAGCTCGCCAATAGCTTCAAACAATTGGAGTCATCAGGAGATTTGGTCGGCTCTGGGGTTAACTCCGATATTGAAAGTAAATAAAAAGTCTCTTCCCGAGACAGGCAAAAATAGAGGGAGTCGTCACTGCGAGATGGATGCGACAGGACTGGTTGAACTGCATTTATCTGGGGAGAATGATTTTTTCCGACACAGTTCAAGTGCAAAAACTATATATTTTAAATATATTTTATGTTTTATATCATACTTGTTTCTCCCCCCCCTCCTCTCACACACACACACACACACACACTCTCTTTCCAACTGTACACATTGCTACTTCATTAAATTACTGAGCTACTTGAACATAGTAGCCAAATTTCAGACAGGGGAGCATTAAAAACCTAACAAATAGCAGTAGCCGCTCTTCACTGAGCATGGAAAATGTATCAACTTTGAGCTAAATTGTTTACATCCATTGTCACAGTTAAGTCTTACAACAATGATGATGTCTGTGTGGTCCCACTATATAACTGAGAAAACTGAGGCATAAGAGTGTATCTTACCCAAATAACATAATTAGTATGTAGCCATTTGTGCTCTGTCAAACCGTTAGTTAATTAATTCTTCCAGGAAATATCGATTGCCTACCATTCATTGGCCTGTGCCAGGTTCTCTAATGTGCTGGGTAAATGGACAACAAAAAGAATTTTTTATGAAACTTACTCTCATCTGGAAGGCTTAGAATTTAGGAGGAAATCAGAAGAGGGGCATTGAACTAATCTTGGGTGGAGCAAGAATCTGAAGAGTTTTCTGCATAGAATCAAAGCTGGAGCTGAGTCTCTCCGAAGAAAAAGGTAGTATTGAAGACTGATGGAGCAAGGACAGATGTGTCAGATGAAGGGAACGGCATATGCAAAGTCATGCAAGCATGGATGTTTCTGGAAAGTGATTTCTAGAGAATGGGAATTGCTTTCCTGTGGTCAGAGGGGCTATGGAGAAAGGACAGATGAAGGCAGAGCATTTAAAAGAAGATGAGAACATAAAGAAACATCCCCCTGATCTTAAAAACACCAGTGGACTTTGGTCTTCATGGGTTCATAGATACAGAGATCATCGCCACAGGAAGAACTCTTGAAAGCTTTCCATTCTCTATAATATCTTAAAGATGAAGAACTGAAACCTGGATATGCTCATAGTTTAGTGACTTGCTCAGCCCCAGAACTAAAAAAAATTAGCAGAATGCTATTCTTTTGAATCCTTAATCCCAAAGCTGAAGGCTCTAGTAGTCACCCTTGATCCTATTGTTTTACTTTCCTTTAACTGACCTAGCAAATCAATTCAGATACAACTTAATGAATATTCTCTCATTGCAGACTGGATGTTAGTGAACATATTTTTGCAGAAGACCAAGTTAATGTACATAGACTGGGATGGGGGCAGTTATTCATTTGCAAAAATATTTATAACCATTTCATTTTCAATAGTCATCTCACTTTTTGAATGTAAAATACAATTATAATGGCAACTATTATTTGCATGTTTTCTGGAAGGTGATCAAACTCATGTTAAAGTTGAGATCTCTCAGATTTTCTCTCTCTGTATCATTCCCATCTCAACCAATTTGGTCTCAATTTTAGTACCAATCCTAACTCTATATGGAAGGAATCAGGTGTCAACATTTTAGATAAGCAACCCAATTTAAATAGCCAGGCTTTTGTCTTATTCCCCAAACTGGGACCCTGCCTTCTATTCTGATAAATGGGCCCTCATATTATCACCTAGCTCTTCCCAAGTCTCCTCCAACTGTGTGTTGAGCTCTGAACTCCAGCCTGTAACTGAACTCCATTTTTTATCTATGATGTTTCAGCCACCTTTTTGTATTTCTAAGCACATATACTCATGGAGGAGCCCTTCCACCTTCTGGGACATACTAGAATGCTCCATTAAATGCCTCTGATATGCACCAACATACTGAGCTATCATCTGCTCTTACTCTTTCTCTCAGATTGCATTCATCTGGATGAGCAGGGATTAACTCTGGCACCTTTAAATTACTATCGCTGAAAAACATTTCTATTACCCATTAGAACTGAACTGCTTTATGCATGCCTTATGTTGAATCAGGTAGCATTATTTTTATAATTAGGACATGGTAGTCTTTTGCTAAGGATTGAAATAATGGAGTGGTAGAGACTAAGACAGGACCAAGGAGATTGTGTGGTGAGATTCCTTCAGGAGGAAATAGGACTCCAGGCAGTAGAGGTCAAGGGAAGCCCACATTTTAGTGATGTCAGTTCTATCTGGGAAAAATTCATTTACTTGAGGAACATAGATGAACAACTGCTCTAGAGATGGGTTCTTTTCTTTTTGCCAAAGGAGTTGGAACACCTGGTAAACTCCCCTTTTATTCTTAAAATTGGGCTTCTGTATTTGCCCAGCTCTCATTCTTCATAAAGAAAGGTTGCCAAAGAAACCTGAAGCCCGTGTTGTGGGAAAACGTTCTAAGCCACAGGAAATATTCAAAGATCTGTAATTGTCAGGAAGAACAGATGAGAAGACAATATAATGGAAAATTTAGGATTAGATATTGTTTTATTTAGAAAGAGCCTCTGAACTATTTCTGATTTTAAATAAAGCAGGACTGTATACAGAGAGATCATTCGGCTGGGTGCCAAGAGCCCTGTGTTCCAGGCACATTTCTCATTATAACTGGTTCTAGAAGGTGCCCTTGACCAAATCAGCTGAGGTATCTCTCCTAGCTTGACCAGCTAGATATTAAATGGAATTAAGAGTTTGATTATCATAGCCCTATTTACCTTGGAAATTCTGTTCTATGAGGGAACATAAATATTCTCTGTAAACACTATTAGTCAACATTGGCTGTCACAGTATGCACAAAGACAATATACCTAAAATATTTTTAAAAAACAGTTTGTGGGCATTGAATATTAGTATGCATTTTAGTTTTTACTTTTGTAATTCAAGCATATGTAACTCAATGTGGTACAAACATTGTTAATTGAAGCATAACCATTTTCTCACTGAAAGCCTTATTTCCATTCTCACCTTCCTGTAGTCTTTTTTCTGCCCAGCAGCTTGGATGATCTTCCTAAAGCCAAAGGAAGATGATTAGATTCTATCCTTTAATACTGTCCTCCTTGAGTCTCTCTTGGGACAAGATCCAAGCATCTAGTTGTGGCTTGTGTAGTAATCTCTACAGACAGGGCCCTGCCACCCACTCTGCTCTTGTTGCCTGCAATACATTGCCTCTCCACTACGTTCAAACCACAAGAGCCTCTTCCAACCCTTCTGATGCCTCTTGTCTGTATAATCCTAAATCACCCCATATTTTGGATTGTTGCACATGCCGGTTTTCCTGCCTTGGATTTCTTCTCTGAGATCTGGCATCACTGGTTCCTCCACATCATTCAGGTCTCAGCTACATATCTTTGCAAAGATCTTCTCTAACCAACCCAGCTAACATACTGCTCATTGCTGAGTCCTCTTTCACTTGGTTCCCCATTTTCTTTCTACAAATCATCCATTTCTAGCTCATATTTTTGGCTTGATCATAACTACTTGTTTTCTCTCATCAGAATGTGGGCCCCATGCTGGCAAGAACTTTATCTTGTTCACTGAGGTATATCTTGTGTTTAGGGTAATGTTCTGCATGTGGTTGTCATTCCCAGAATATTCATTAAATGAGTGGATGTGTTTCCTTGGAAGGAAATGCAGCCCTAGTAATCTAGATCAGATCCTGTATATGCTGTTTATAGAAGCCATACTTAAATATCTTATTTTATACCATTAACCCAATTTTGTTCTAATCTAGTTATATATTCATGAGGCTACTTAGGTGCAAAAGAGGGAAACTTAGAGGCACTATTTATATGTTGGACATCATGATATATAGTTTTGTAATAGTGAAAAGTGTATCAAAATAAAACTCTATAGAACATTGTGTATTAATACATTTAAATATTTTTCTTGTCTTAAAAAAACAATTCTTGAATCTATTCCTTAATTTCTTTATTTTGTGCTTAATAAATCAGAGATTTTAGTGCATGCTACTCTTTTCTTGTATATTCAATATTCACAATGGCTGATGATACATCAAAGAATCTGTTTAAATATCTGGGATCTCAGAAGGCAAATGGGATAAGAGTGCCTTTAGAGCAGACATTATAAAGAAAAACAACCAGATTCCAGAAAGCTATGGTGTGAAAGAAAATAAACACATGACATATATTGAGCCACTGTGATGGAATTAACAGCACCTCTGTATTATGAATGAACATGTAATTTCCCCCCAACAGAATACCTGTTAGGGACCTTCTTCACTCTTTACATGGTGGTGGCATCACAGCTGTACAAATGCAAGATATACATTCCTCAGGTGGAGTGACATATTCAACCCCTTTACTTGTCTAGAAGTACAACCAGCCTGTCATTATAGTACACCTGTGCCACCGGTGGCAACAGCATCGCTCCGCCTGGCCGTCCTTGGCCACCTAGCTCAGTGAAAGTCTTCCATGTCAAACAGGCTTTGAGTCGGGCACTGTTAGGTCTTCCAGCCACAGAATTCTAGCCTTTCCTGCCATACTGAGTTTGGTCTCATCTAATTTTAATTTGCCAGTATTGATTTTTCCTCAACATTCAAGTGGCATCTATTTAATCCAAAAATTTGAGAACTTCAAAGATGCATAGAGAAATAATTCATGTCTGAGCACACCACTCAGATATTGTACTACTTTGGCACATGGTTTTCTAGTACTCATGTGTATGGCTAATGTGGGTACATTTACTTATAGTGTATGTGTACATATATACATGTGTATATGTTTGTACAGTAATAAATATAATATGTCCATCTTACATATGAACATATTATATATCAGTAATGTTTAAATTAATGCATTATTTACACACACATAGTTTGTAAAATATCATATTTTATGTAAAGTACCATGTTTTACTAACTATGGTAACTAATCTAATTTGATTTTACTCAGATCATTTTCTATGTCTATAAATATTCCCCAAAATATGAATTTTGTGATTTTTCAGTATTCAACTATGCAATTATATCATTCATTTTTGTCCCATTTAGCTTATTTTATAAAGTACAATGGATACCTGACTTTTAAAGAGCCCCACTGGTACATGTAGACAAAAGAAGTGCATGTTTATTGAACCATCTGTAGAGTGGTTGGACTCGTAGTATCACTTTCTTTGTTCCAACCATTGTGATAGAGACTTTATGTGTATTATATCATTTAATCTTCAAACATCCCTGTAGAACATGTATTGTTATTCCCATTTTGTAGTCAAGTATTACAGTCAAGAAAAGACATCCAAATATATACATACTCACATAGAAACATTTACATACACGTATAGTGAGTCAGAAGTTTCCCTAAATTTGGCCATTTTGCCTTTAAGAGTTAATACATGAGCTCAGGAAAGAGTTTCCAGTCTTTTGTACTAAATGTAGTTTTGGAAGTCTGTATAAGTTAGGGAACAGTGGACTCTCTGAACTTTTTAGGTAGGACACTAAATTTCTTCTGACTTAACCCTATTGCTCGGCAGAAGAGAAACCTGGGCTCAGGTAATCATGTTCACGCATCAGTTTCAGCATCAGAGTCTAAATCCAGGCTAAGTCATAACATCATTTGTTCACTAATTTGTCCTTCAATGACTATTAAGTACCTACTATGGGCTGAACAATATATAAAGGCCCACACACATCAGTCGACCAAATTATCTGTTATCCACGAGATAAACTCAATAGTTTGTTACCCCTGAGATAGACCTTTTTTATGCATTAAGTCTGAATCAATGTATAGTTTCTCTAACAAAATCATTTAAATATTTCCTTTCAACCTCTTTCTTATGCCTTATGATGACAGTGTCTCATAGTTGACTGCATGGGTTATATGCCTGTACCATAGGCGTTGATAGATTTCTTCCCTTCTAAGCATGGGATTCTAGGGCGGGGATAGTTTTCTTTCTCCTTGCTGTGTGGTAAATACTGGGTGTTCAGTGTGGGCTAGAAAGAGTTTCTTCCCATGTTCGTCAAACTCTCCACATTCTAACCATGACTCCAATAGTACCAGGCAAGTCAGACTGGGGTAAATGCTGAAATAAAGATACTGCTTATGTATTGCTTTGTAACAAATCATGCCCAAATTTAGTGGTTTAAAACTACAAAAATGTATTATTTCATGGTATCTGCGAACCAGAAGTCCAGGGATGGCTTAGCTGGTTCCGCTGGCTCAGGGGCTCTCCGTGACCCTGGAATCACGGTGTTAGCTGGGAGTATGGTCGTATCAAGCCTTAACTGGGGAGGAACCACATCCAAACTCACTCATGTGTTTTGCCTTATGAGCAGTAGAATTGAGGTCTCAGGTCCTCTCAGGAGGATGGTAATGATACCACAGACTTCTCCTGTTGCTGGCTCCTTAGGATGACTCATAACATAGCAGTTTTATTCTTCCAGAGAAAGGGTTCTGGCAGAAAGCGTCAGTGGTGGCTAGCAAGACGGAAAGTGCATTATTTTTATAATGTAGCCTCAGAAGTAACATCCCACCACTTCTTCTATATTTTATTTATTTGAAGCAAATCACTGGGTATCACACACTTTCAAGTGGAGGGGATTACACAGGGACAGAAATACTGGAATTGGGGATCATGGGGAGCCATCTAAGTAGTTGCCTTGCACAGAAATAAATCAAAGAGAAGAAATGGATTATTATGACTAGGAATTTCCAAACTATCTTCATTGAAAGTATAGTATTTGAACTTGACTTTGAAGAATCTAACCTTAAGGTGGCGGGGGATTTCACAAGAAAACAAACAGGAGGGAAAAGGTACCAGACTAAAAAAAGGCACACAAGAATCCAAGTTCTGGGACTCACTCATATTCAAACAACATTACAGAGAAATTACCACATGCCAGAGACTTGGTCCGTTAGGGCTATGCACAGGACAAAACGAATGTCTTATCTGACTCTCAGATAAGACAGAGCATTGGTCTAAGAAAGACCATTAACCCTGTGTTCTTACTACTGCCAAATAATGCTACATCCTTTTTCTAAACCAGTAACCATATGTCAAACTTCCTTACAGAATCCTGGGACTGGAGACTATAATAAGAATTCATGCAACTTATCTCATTTTATGGAAAAATAATAGACTTCAGTATCAGAAATAACTGAATTCCCATCTTGGCCACTTATCAGCCCTTTTCCCACATCAATAACCTTGCTAAATCCATGTCCATAGCTATAAAATGGAGCAATTATAATTACAACAAACTGCTGTTGGAAGGATTAAAGATACAATATTTGTGAAAAGATGTAACACCCAGTATACCATACACATTCAATATGCTTTGCCTCAGGTGCCTTTCTTTTCTTCTGTACTTCTTTGCCTCTCTTTTTCCCATATCCATTTAGAAATTCTCATTTTACAAAAAACAAAAAGTGATTATCCTGTTTTTAAATTCCTGCAAAAGGAAGTTAGCCACTTTTACATCATTCTAAAGCTTTGACATGTTTGTCCTCCTAGAAGCAAAGGTTTAAGGACTTTAAAATTATGACAAAATTAACTCCATGTTAATTCCATTATACTTAGTTAATATAGTACACATCATATACACTCATTAGATGCTTTTAATTGAGTTATTTTTCACCTTGTAGTCAAAACTAATATAACTCCTCTGAAAGGTAAAACTAACACACCACTAATTGTACAAAAGCTAGAGAACTATAATGAATACTAAGCAAACAGATGGTTAGTTTAAATGAATTAAGATACTGTGTGTTTTTATCTTAAGAAAGACGTTAATACCTGGGCTAATTATAGATACAGCGCTGCCTGACACATTGTAATTTGTGCTTCTATTCTGATTTCTTTTTTATTTAAAGAAATTAGGTCCCTTTGCATGAGGAGTTCCATGTAAAATCTGGCTAATCTTAATTCCAATATTTTAAAATACTAGCTTTAATCTGCACCTAAGAGGGAAAAATGATTTTGCTGCTTCAGTCCATTAGCAATAGAAGAAAGAAATGATATAGCAAAGAGTAGATGCATATACATATTTTCCTTGTTTAGACCTGTTCTCATGTACAAAGAACATTCTTCCATCATCATTGTCCAATGTAAAGATCACTTGGCATCACCTACCTAATCATTATAGATTTTGATTTGTCTTAATCTGATATATATAATAGAAACTTAACATTCAATATATAAGCAGTAGAAATTGTTGATCTTATGGGAGGAATCCTAAATGTCTGAACAGTTTCGATGTACAGCTAATATGAAAAGTGATTGGTGTCACATAATTATGTGCAGAATTAATTAGATATTGAACCAACCAGTTGAATATCCAGCATGCAAACCTCAGATGTAGCTTTTTTCTACTTAATTTCATTTCTCTCTCTTTTTCTTTTGTAAAAGTGGTCAAAAAATTGGAGGAAAAAAAATGTGGTATTAGTAAAAGAAAATACCTTAGGGGAATTTGAAAAGGCAGTTAATCTAGGAAGATAAATACATAGAAGAAATGTGTAATTTTAAGTGAAATATCAATCTTAGTTGAGTAACAAGAATATTTATAAAAGTTTCTATGATATGAATTTGAAAATATTTGAAGTTTCATTGGAAATTTCTAAAGATTTAAGAGTTTTTGCCCTGGCTGGTATAGCTCAGTGGATTGGGTGTGGGCCTGCAAACCAAAGGGTCATGGGTTTGATTCCCAGTCAGGGCACATGCCTGGGTTGCTGGCCAGGTCCCCAGTAGGGGACACATGAGAGGCAGCCACACATTAATGTTTCTCTTCCTCTCTTTCTCCCTGCTTTCCCTTCTCTCTAAAAATATATAAAACCTTTAAAAAATGATGTAAGAGATTTCATATAGATTCCCAATTTATAGAGGTGTTTCTTTTTCCTCTATGGTCAGAAATGTAACAAAAAACCAAGGACTTTTCATACAAAAAAGATTTTTATGGGACTTGGAAAACTGTTTTATTCATTAAGGTGGTGTATCTGTTTAGGAAATCCAAGAAATGTATGGCAAGGAAGAACCCAATTCATAAGAAATTTATCATAGAGAAATGCCTCTGAAGGAGAATGGGAGAGATAAAGGCAGGAGCCTTCAGACAGTAAAACAGATCCTGCACCTGTGAAAGGAGGGAGGGGAAAAAGGGGGTTATTGAGGAAGAACCCCAACTGCAGTAGCTCTGTGAGAACATCTCAGACAGGCCGTTGGGCTGCGGCAGAAGACTTCCCTTCAATGAGAACCACATTTGGCAGGAATGAGCTAATTCTAGTACCCTCTTCAAACTCAGTCACTGAGAAAGAGCGGTGTTGGAGCACTCTGACTTTCTTGTACAATGGACAATGGATCCTGGACTCGTAGCCCTGGAGGCTGTCAGCTAGCTGCAGACTACTCGCAGCAGGTTTTCAGGAAAGGAGCCCTGAATGGTCCACTCCCGAGGCAGCCATAGTCTGCCCCTTGTACAACATAGACCCGCTTCTCCAGCCACATTAGGGGAGCAACCCCTTCATGGTTGCTGTGGGCTTCACCTCCTCAGAGGAGACCATACTGCAGTTCACTGCAGCTACAGTTTCCGGGCAGCAAATGCTATTAATATATCCCTCCTATACTGTCTATTTTAAATTCTCATCCTCAGCTATCACGTATTGGTGACTTATCAGGTGGTCTAACCTTCTAGAATTTACACTTGTCTCAGGCTATATTTTTTTTGCATGTGTCCATTCATAGTTAAAGCTGGGCAAGAAATATTCAGAGGCACCCAGTGGGTCACTTGGGTTCCATACACATTCCTCTGTACCTGCATCCTATAGCAGCAGCCATACTTCCTCTTGCCAACAAGGGTCAAATACCCCTGCCTGACAAAATGGTGACTTGTCCTCTTGTCTGCGTGATGACTCCAAGTGCTTTGGGGTTAACTCATAATTTAAGGGACCTTTCTTTGTCCCATGGAAATAATATTCCCTCATAGGTACTGTAACTCCTAACCAGAAGAGCCTGACATTTACAGGATAGAAGGGAAAAAGACAAAGGCCCTACCATTGGTCATTGGGAGTGATGGTAAATGAGGGCTACAGAACATTCAGTTGTTATTTCTGATATACCTGGTAGGTGGTACAGCCTTCTCACTCTCATGACTATTAATAAGCCCAGTCCTGTGTCCACCTCTCCAACTATGAGCCTCTCCAACCAGAGAAGAGACACCACTGAACTTCTTAATAATCTGAGTGTCCCGTTTACCAGTGCATACCCGAGTGCTATTTACCAGTGCTATTGCCTGCACCAGTTATGTGTTCCCTGGGCCTTCCTATAGAGGAGAGTCCTCTGCTGGGTGTTCTGGACTCACATAATACATTCATTCCAGCATGCCTAAAAGCATGAGTCTTCACTCACTTTTCTGTTTTACAAGGCAATCTAGGCACTCACACTTCACTCAGCTTTGGCCATTGCATTTTCTAGGCCTCTAAGGGCCACCCTACTGATGAATTTGCCCATTTCCCAGGGTCCTTGCCAAGATATTAAATCCTCTGTCCTAAGAAAATGCTCCCACATCTACAAATTCAGTGATATATCCCGGCCCGGTTTGGTGAATCACCCTCAAAAATCCAACCCTAGGGATTCTCTGGCTCTTGGGAATATGTATTAGCTAATTCCTGCAGCTTGCTTGGAGTGCAATCTCTTTTCTTAGTTTTCAGGCCAATTTACACTGAAATGTACCCCTTAGTTATTAACTTGGCAGATGAGATGAAGCAGCAGCGGCTCCTAAGAGCAGCACCTACTGCCTTGAGGAGGCTGAGAGCTCTGTAGCATCTTTCTGCACAGGGGAAGCAATTAGGGGAAGTCCTCTCTGACAGGCATGGGTCATGTCTTTAGGCTTGGAGGGTTCAAAAGACTTTGCAAAGCCAAATCCCTCAAGAGCTTTTTCTCCAGATGTCCATGTTCCATGTTTCAGAGTTCAAGATTATCTGCACGACAGGTCTGCCAGGACTGAGCATGCATTTGTCTCAGAAGCTCTGTGCCTTCAACTATTCACGCTTGTATTTGCTGTGGGCTACGTCTGCTCTTCCACTGCAGGAAATAAGGACTTCTGTGTATGTGCCTCACATTTAGTCTTTAACTGTTTCTTAACTAACCTCACTTTCTCATTATCCCTCTCCCTGGTCTCCATAAAATTTAGTAGCAGTCAACCCACTCTGCCATCCTTACAGGCGTTGTTATGCCCACACATTTTCAGAATTTGAATCATCTCATGCTCAAGAGCATCTTCCTGTACCAGGTTGTTTCCCAGGTTACCACTAGTGCACTCTTTGGCTTTGGGTCCATGGCATTGGACCAGGGACTCTCCTTGTCCTGTATTCCGTATTATAGTGGTGCTTCTTGTGCTGGGTAGGGAGTGATGGAATCTAAAAACCTCAGCATACCACCTGCTTTCTCAGACCACACTCTGTACCAGCAGTGTCTGTTTGGGTCATCTAAGGAGCTGAAACCAAAAGAAAATTGGATGTGCAAGATATTTATTGGTAGAAGTACCTGCAAGTTATAAAGGAGAAAGGGAACAGGAGCAGATGGAAAGAGCTTTCTAACCACAAACTGAGCCTGAAAAGAGCAAGCAAGGGAAGGGATGGTGATTGAGTAGAAAAAGCCTGAGATGAAACGCCACACTAAAAAAGCCTGAGTTGGATGGAGAGGCCCGGAGCAAAAATAACCCATTTGAGGAGGAACAGCTCACATTTAAAGTACCCACTTAACCCAGTCATTGGCATGAGACAGTCCTGGACAAACAACGTCAATGTGAGTTCTGAAGAAGGTGTTCTCTAGTCTAGTAGGTTGATATAATGGAAAAAAAGGAAGTACAAGATCTAGTCTAGAGTAAGATAAATATGGGTTTTTATCCCAGCTCACTTTCACTAGACTTGTGATCAGCACAAGTTACTTAATATTTATGGGGATCTATTTCCTCATCTATAATACAAAGGCAGTATTACTTTGTTCAAAGTTTGTAATTACTCAATATGAAGTTTGTAAAATTACACAGTATGATGACTAGTATATAGTAGGTTTTGAAAATGTCATTGACCACCCTTGCATCAAATTTCTCTCCTCTCTGGTCTATTTTAATTTACCCTGCATTTTAAGTAGGGGTAATAATAGTGTTTTTTGAAGACACAAATCTTAAAAAATTATAATTGCATTTTTTGTCAACATTTAGACAATCTAATTACTTCAAGTTGCTAATTAGAACAACATACCAATTAGAAGTTTTAATGTTTATTATGGAGCTTGTACATTTTCCTTTGGCAATTTAATTTTTGAATTTTTTTTATACTCTTACCTTTTTTAGATAAAAATTTTACAGTTTGGAAATCTCTATATCTCTAGTCCTGGCAGACATATAAATCAACTATATACTCTCTGTACTACTCATGTATGTGATATTTCCTGTAAGTTTATTATATATTTTCAGTATAATATCTAATAACCATGTCTGTTAAAAACATGTCTGCTGTCTCAGGACTATGAAATTGCTCAATGTACTCTATTACAGATAACAGATTACAAGTATTCTTCAGTTTCAGCTCCATTAAAAAAGATTTTCTCCATATGAAGAAAATCTTGACTAATGGCTACCACACAACTAATACTCATCTTAAATCAATACTTTATTAAATAATCATTTGTGTGTGTATGCTTTTGTGCTTTTGTTACCTATGTAATGGTATGTTTAACCTTCTTTAGGGGGTCTACCAGACAATTAAAAACAAAAAACAAGCGAACCAACAAAAAACATAAACCTCAGAACAAAGAATGAAGATAATTCATCAGTGAGCTAGTACATATTAGGTAATGTGAGGATATTGCTGGCAGAAGCCTTCGAGATCACATAGTCTAACCACCTTATTTCGTACATGTGCAGAGGTTAAGTCACTTGCCAAAAGTGACACAGGGAGGTAGTAGCGGGGCTTGGACACAAGTCACATCTTCAACCCCTAGACACAGAAGCTTTTCCCTGTATGAATCTGGTATATGTGTAGTAAGAATACTACATCTTATGAGCCAACACGAGCCATCTGGAATATACAGGAGGAACAGAGACCCTTTCCCTGATTTTCCCAAGTTTAATGGATATCAGTTTCTGTGATAACAGTACTTCAGGAAGACAAAGTATCTAAATATGCTAATATGTTATATTGGGAAAAGAAAAAAGAAAAAGCATTGGATATTTATTGAGCTTTTGTCCTTGAAAAGAATCATATATACCTAAGTTTATATTATCTTTAAAGTAACTCTCTGAAGTGGTATGTTTCATTTTCCTTCTTTTAAAAAATAATTTATTAATTATAATTAGTTATCATATCATTACAACATATAGTATGTAATATGGTCAGCATTAATAATTTGATTTAATTTCTTTGGCCATTATTATGAAATATTTGTCATACAGAAATCTGTGTCCCTGAATAAGCCAACTAGATAGAAGTTAACCTGTCTACAGGGCATCACTAACAGCAAACCAGTGAAGACCTGAGTAGATTTATGAAGCAAAACTGGGGGCTTATCAGTTCAGTGGACATCTGATAATATTGAATGGCTTTATAGGAATCTCCTCAGTTTCTTTCTGAAGGCTATTTACAGAATTATCCTATGGGTATTATTTATGTATGTGGCAAGTGAGGGCCTTTGTGTGTGTGTCTGCATCCATGGCTTATGCATGTATGTTCTTTGGCTAATCCCTTCACCTTCTTTTAACTAGTCCCCCCTCCCCTCTGATAGCTGTCAGTCTATTCCAGGTGTTCATGCCTCATTTTCCTTCTTAATTGGTATGACAATCAAGGCTCAGAGGATTAAATGGCTTGTTCAAGTGTTTATAAATACAGGTTATAAAGTATATTTATAAATATCTTATTTTTATATTGTGTGTGTATGGCAGGGTCTGGCAGAAGTAATGCCTGCATGAGTGTGGTCAGTAGGGTAATAATATGAGCATAATACTTAATAGTTTTAACTTGAACATTTCACCTAAAATGTCATACGGTGTGCTTGAGTGTGAGGTTTCAGAATTACATGCTTTTATTTTGTAATAAAAAGGGGTGTTATTTGTGCCAGACCCTGTATTTATATTTTGTTGAATACTTTATATGTATATTATAAATGTTTTATAGTATAAAATATAGTTTATAAATGGAGATTATCTGTAACTTCAAAACCCTGACTCCCTCAGCACTTCTCAAAGAGAGTATTTGGTTGATGGACACTGATTCAGGCTCGAGCAATCACCTTTGAACGTTCACAATGAAAGTCTTCATGTATAACCACACACATGACAAATGGTGGAGTTATAGCTCATGCACAGGTCTTCTGATTCCAAAGCTCCTTCCCTTTTCTCAAAATCACTCCTCTTATTTTCTCCCTTAAGTTTCTGTTAGTAAGTTTTCCAAGTGTATTTCTACCCTAAATACTGTCATCTAAATGAAACAGGAAAAGTATGAAAAAGTTAAATGTTTATTATGGACCCACACACATCCATATACACCCCCACATATACCGCTGCCTGGTTACTTAGGCTAATGGATCAGTTTATTCCATTCTTGTCATGATGCTGCTCTGGGAAACCAACAAGTATTTAACTGATTTCGGAACTCCTCCCTCGGTTATGGTGGGTATTAGGGTCGCAGTGTTAACTTCTGTGCCTGTATAAATCATGTCATGGGGTCTGGTACTTGCTCTATGTGTTCACTCATTCTACTGTATCATTGAATGTAGAACTACTCTGAGGATAGGATTTTCTCCTGTAGGTAAATGGCCGTAGACACCTGGAGGATGAGAGCAATGCTAGCACTAGCCACCTAAAATATTCCCAGAACATAGCTCTTCAGACAGGCTAAAAGAATTGGAAGAAAGACCGTAAAGTGGACTCTTAACTGGGGCTCTGACTCATACTTTGCTCTTGCTGTATGAAGGGGTCAGTATATCCGGGAGGTAATTCTTCCATTGAGGCAGCCATAAACTCTGATGTGGGCAATCCAGGAATAAACTGAAGATGTTTTGCTGATATCTATATATTTATTTAATTTTACTCCCACCCCAATCCATTTTAAACTCATGTCTGTCTAAAGTAAGAGGCAGCAAAGTCCACCTTCACTGACACAATTAGTTAAGATTAGAAAATAAAATCGTTATTTGTTTTACATTTACCATAGTAACTTTCATGTTGTTTCATACTACATTCTTCGTTCACTATTGGTTTACCTTTTCTGCCCTGACCCAGAATACCATTTTTAGGTAGATTCTTAATATTTAGAAGTTAACACATTTTTTTCACCACAGCTACATTCTTTTGTTCTTGTGATTTTAACAAAAAATGCACATAAATTTAAGTCCAAAAAACTAAAATATTAAGGGGAGACTGTGGACTTTGGGGGCAGGAATTACATAATGATGGCAGAATTAATCAAAGTGGAGAACCAAGAAGAGAGAGATGCTTAGGGAGAGAGTAGAAGTTTTCCTTAATGAATGGATTCTTCTTAACCTTGAATTATTTTCCTTCTGGGGGAAAAAACAGACCATAAAAGTACTGGCTTTGGATATTTTAACTGCAGCATGTGGTTAGTGCTGATATAGCCATAAAATAAGACAGCATCTAAATGAAGCAAACACACCTTTCAGAATTCCTGTGCGTGTTGACTCTTACTTCAGCAATAACTGGACAGTGTTTAAGTAGGATTTGTCCAATTATCTAGTCTCCAAAATAGTAAATTAAAAGGCTTCAATATTTAAAATATTTGTTATCATCTTAAATGAGTTTTTATTCATTCAGTACGTTCATTTTAATTCCAACTCCTAATAAGCTGTGTGCTTTTCATTTAGCCTTCTATTCTATTTGAATCTTGAAACCTGTATTTCTGAGCAATAATTGCAGTGCAAAACAATTATGATCGTTGGTGTACAAAGACAGATCTTTTCATGAATAATTCAAGTATACAGAGTGAATCATTTTTATAGTGGGATAGGATTAATCTTGGTGGTGTTGCTCTAGCATATTCTGTGGGTTTAATTATTATTAATCTGGATAAATTTTAACTTAAAAAATGCTAATTTAGTTCACCCGGTCTCCTGGCTCATTAATCTCTTCAATAGTGCCACTTAGGATGAAATGGCTCATCGAACAATAATGATTCAATCATAAATATGTGGAAGTGGAATAGCAGCCACAGTGAAGGCTCATAGGATTTCAACCATTTTTCACTTCTCAGCCTTCTTCATTTTTAATAATGTCAGTCATTGTTGGAGATTTTTCCACTTCATTAAAATATGATTATCCATTAACGTGACTTTTATTTTTCTCATACACATGCACAGACATGATGTCTGTGTACACACACACACACATCCCTCTTCAGAGATTGCAGAAATGTCAGAGAGCTTCACCTTTCCTCACCTGGAGAATGGGCATAGTGCCCGCCCCACGTACTTCAAAGAGTGCTTGAGGTAGATGGTTCTTGAAATAATAAAGTGTAATGATAATGTAAACTGGTATGACTGTTGTTTTTGTTAGGAACTGCTTTGTTTCCAAGCACAAAGACAAATTCTCAGTTCAATGGCACTTTTTGCATACGATAGTCTTATGTTTCAGATGCTGCGTTTTTGTGCTTGATGCACAATATGCGAAATCTTCAGTGTAACACTTCTAGATCACTGCCATTACCTGCACTTCACATAGGAGAAAATCTAAGAGCCCAAGTAACCTACTCAAATTCGAGGAAGTGGTGGAGCCAAGATTCCAGTCAGATCTGCTCCTAAGTCCTTGTTCTTTCCACTGTGCTTTCTGCATATTTCTTTTGCTGGAACCTCATTTGAATATTTGCAATTGGTTCTCATGTAGAAAATACATAAGATTAATGCATGATTCTTGTTATTGAATTGAAACTAAAAATAATTATGATTTATTTTAATCTTAGTATGTGCTAATGGCATTACATAAATCATATCAGTTAACTGTCATTTTTTGTTTTGATTTTGTTTTGATTTTGTTTTGTTTTGTTTCATTTTTATGGATATGGAGACATGGAAATTAATAACATATGTTGCCTCAAATTATCTATAGGCTATTAGGATGTAGCAGAAATGGACTTCTAATTCTGACCTATTTGACTCTGAAACTCTTTTAATCATTGTATATGAAAGTGTTTCTAGAAAGGGAAACATACTTTACAAATTGGTTATTATAGCACTTTGATTTTTGGTCTTTTGTCCCTTGTAATCAGCTGTCAGCTTGAACTCTGGAGGTGGTTATGATCTCTTTTGTGTACATTATTTTATCCTAATTTTTTTTTGGCCATGGTCACACTGCTAACTCCTTACAACTAAATGTGACAGCCCCAGAGAGCCAACTGCTTGGTCGTTCATCCCCAAAGCCCAGTATTTGGAGAGCCAGTGACTTACAATCAGCAGCCAGCACAGAAACAGGAGGATCGATCGGACTGTAGCATCCATCAAGACGTGTACAAAACCCATTTTTACACGTGATTATGTCACTAGGGGCAAACAGCTGATAATCTTTTTGAGCCTATGGACCAGACTTTTTAGGCCAGTGAATGAAAAGGTCGCAGGATTTATTCCTATTGCTAACTCTTTCTCTTTCTACAGCCTCTCTCTAATTTTTTAGGCTCACTCAGGGAAAAATCTATGGCTTCAGATTTATCATAACAAAGAGAACTTGGAGGAAAGCTAGAGCCATCTGTTTTCTGTAAATTAAATGTTTTGATTAGAGACCCCAATAGGATATATGCTCCAGAAAGCATGGCATATTACTTATGTAAAAGAACATTATTTCTTGCTATGATTAAACTATGCCAGACTTGGAGCTTCCTCTTTTAACTGTTAGTTCTCTGTTTTATTTTTGCCTTTAGAAGTATCAGAATAAGATGAAGTCAGGGATATAGATGGAATTTCTTTTCTTTTTTTTTTTTATTGTTGTTCAAGTACAGTTGTCTCCATTTTTCCACCACCACTTCCCCCTTCCCCACCCACCCCCACCTCCCACCTTCAATCCTTCCCCCCTTTGGCTTTGTCTATGGGTCCTTTATACATGTTCCTTGATGACCCTTTCCCTTCTTTCTCCCGTGACCCCCCCTGCCCTCTGGCTACTGTCAGTTTGTTCTTTATTTTAAAGTCTCTGGTTTTATTTTGCTTGCTTCTTTGTTTTGTTGTTTAGGTTCTACTTAAGGGAGAAAGCTAACAAGAGGGAAAAATAGCTTATTCATCTCATTTTTGATTGCATCAAAGTGAATATTTTACCCTTTTTGGTCCTTATAAAAGTTTTAAAAGAATATTTTAAATAAATGCATCTCAAGGTCTACATTTTTAAAGCAGGATTCCTTGTTATTACCTTGCTTTCCTGAGAATTTGTACTTCATTGCCAGAAATATTACCTGTTGCTTTCCTAAATTTTTTTGCAGAAGAAGACACTGCCCCATTTCTTTAAAGTTGTAAGGTAGTTTGTTAAAAGCTCCTTGTTCCTTCTTCAGAAATATCTACATCTGGGTGCTAGTTGGAAAAGTTTATAGAGTGTTGTGCATCATGCAGATGGGAAGAATATGATGCTGGTCTTTCAGTCCAGAGGAAGAACTGTAATAATATTATGCTCGAATTGCAATATGTAATTCCTGAAAATATCAGCCAGAGCATTTTAGAGAGAGATTTTTAACACAAGTATACATTTTGTTGGCACCACTGACACAAAATTAGATTAGTAAAATAAAAATGATACAAATTAACATTCACTCACTGGCCAGGGCCGTTCCTGTCTCCCTTCACAGGAGTCAGCCACCTGCCCAGACTGGAATGTAGGTAATTAGTAGATTTGAGATAAGCGAAGGTAACATACATTTTCTACATTTTTGCTTTTTTTAAAATTTGCAGTTTTGACTATTTGTTGGTTGCAATGCACGCCGATCACCCCAGCCTCTGGAAAGGCACCATCCCTACTCCCAAAGCAACCTTGGGGTGTCTTTATTTCTTTGCCTTTGTTATTCTCTGTCTCCCCTTATTGTAATTAGACCCTTTTATCTCTTTTTCTTCTTACTGTTTTTCTATTTCTCCCAAGACAGGCTCTTCCATTCTCCTTAGGGGTCCTTATTTCACACACTTATACTGTTGTGATACAGCATTAAAAATTTGTGTGTGATTGGGAGGGGGATCTAGAAAATTTAATGTTTTTCTGTAAAATAAAAGAAATACATATTCCCCTTAGAGAATTTAGAAAAGACAAAGACGATATTTTAAAAATCCTTGTAATTCTCCCTCCCAGAGTTAACCTTTGCTGCCATATGTGTAGATTTTTGTTTCTGAAAATGTCTGGATGGAGTTACAGCAATTTGGTGCAGATATTTATGTCGGTTTGAGTTTAAATGTAGGTTATATGCGGTGGCATTTAAATGTTCAACAGCCAGCGCTCGGGGGACAAAATGCATGCATATGTATACATATGTACATATTTTATGAAACTTTCTGATATAAAGGAGACTTAACTAGCAATTTACAAATAACAGTAAAATATAACATACTCTTTATTGTAAAATTTCATGCGGCCAATTGATGCTCACGGAAGTCTCTTGTTGATTTTTACTGAAGTCTCTCATCTATAGCCAACCTGTCGTAGCAAATGACAAATGAGTGTTTATACAATATGAATATTTATTAATCTTTTAATTTACATTAGCATACAAGACAAAAGTGAAACAACAGAGACATAGTGAAACTTCACTAGTTTGTAAATGAAATGAGCAGCTTCTTTGTGAAATTAGATAATAATGTTCAAATATTGGAAGAATAATTCTCAATTTGTTGTTCTATCAACAATGTAATTTCTACAGACACGAGACTCTAAGTGTAATCTGCATTATTAATTAACATCTTCTTCATCACTTTTTAATCATTCATTCTCTATGGGGTTGTGATATGGCCCTAGGAAGGCAAAAACTCCTTTTGAGTTGAGGTAAAAAAAAATGTTGCTCTTTTATGTATAAAGCACAGATATGCATACAGTACCTAAAGCATAATATATTTTTTGTTTAAATATTTTATGTGGGGGGACAGTTAAGACAATAATATCTAAAAGGGCTTCTTAAGGTGGAGGAAACAAAAAGAGCTGAGAAATACTTATATTTAGACCCAATCAACAAAACAAGGTATAAAGCCCTGATTTGCAGCATTTGCTGATTTCTGTGGTATAAATACTCCCATCATGGCCAATTTCAAGCTACCTATGCCATATCACTGAACATGGAGTTGGGAAAACAGACAGGTAGCATACCATTATATTTTCCCACCATGTAAGCATAATAGGTGTAAAGAAGCTCAAGAGTTTTAAGTATTTTAACCTACATTATTCAAGTGGATGCTTATGTAATTTTGTTTTTAAAGGCTTTATTTAAATAACCAGCTCTCAAAAATTCCTGAAAATTTAGCTATCATCCTTCATGAGCAGATGTGAGCCAGCTCCTACATACAATGAAATGGTAAATGCAAAATCATCTGAGGGCTGCCTCGTAGCCCTCCCAAGAGACAGCATTTCTTCAGTGCTATTAAAAGGACGCCTACAGAGGGTCCAGCTGTTTCTGTTAGTTGACTGACATAATATGTACTTTGTGTACATCTTTAATTTAAAAAATAGTATATACTTCTATAATTAAGCTTATTGGGTTTAAGGTATAAACCCAGTTTTGAAATTGATGACTAATATAAAATTATTTCTACTAAATTGGTATTAAATTACACTCTTTCTAGTAGGGTAGGAGATTCCTATTTCACCACATATTATATTTTTCAAAAATGTTACCATAAGAAAATTATGGGATCTCATTATTGATTGAATAACAAATCTAAAAGTAAAAATGTTCATATGCCAATTGGAGAAGATTTTATTGCATCAAATAGTAAAACCACATGAAAGATAATGAAAATCTTAGTTCCAAATATTTAAGGATTATTTAAAAGATACCTAAATGTGTTTTTCCTTTATGCTTTAAGGGTTTAGGTCTTTCATATTGTATGAGATGTTATTTATAAATCACTGATCCATTTCTAGTGGCAGGATTCTCTCTGCCAGTATAGAAAATATCATGCTTACTAACAATTTTATTAGCCATGTTGTTTTTTATGGTAGTGATAATAGAGAAAAATATACTGCCAGAATCTGCTTCAATTAAAATTGTGCCATATCAAGAATCTAGAGAGATATTAAAAATTGTCCTGGATTTGATGTATAGGAAAATGCTATTGAATATAAAGATTTTTAAATGTATTCCCCTAAAAATATTGAAACACATTTTCACTCCTTCCAGGCATTTTATATGCAGTTATATGCATTTAAAAATCTCTTCAAAATCTGACATTATAATTTTTTTATTTTTATTTTTCAGGACTAAAATAGATTATTGAGGTTCAGGAACTTTGTTGAGTGGTATATCAGGACTCAGATGAGACACACAGTATTTAGTTAAAGTCGCACTATTATAAGTGAACATGTTTTAGAATAATTGCAAAACATTATTTACTATTATTGGTCCAAGTTGATATAATTTTAAGGCAAGAATCAATTGCTTATATAATATGTACCCTTCATCATCATTTTACAGCTGTGCAGATAAAGTAGAAGGAGGAAAAATGTCTTGCTGAAATTCAAAATTCTGGTTGTGATGGTGATATATCGGGTGTGTGTCTCTTGACTCCTGAATTCTCCTTTCGGTCATTCCACCACAGATCTGTTGTTAATACAAGTTCTAGAACCAAGTAATACATTTGAATTTCCATGGGAAATTTGCTATGGAATGAATGTAGGAAGCCCTCATGAATGAGGTTAATGTGCTTATCAGAAAAAGCGTGAGAGAGTTCTCTCTCTCAGCCACGTGAGAATACAGCAAGCAGACATCTTCCTTCAAACTAGAAGGAAGGCCAGGAACCAAATCAGCCGGCACCATAATCACGGACTTCTCAGTCTTCAGAAAAGAAATTTCTACTGGTTAAGCCACTGAAACAGGCTAAGAGAGACTTTAGTATTTTAAACTGGGTATGGCATGGATGTAAGAATTCAGGGGCTGAGCCAGATACACAGGAAGAAAGCCTGCTAAGGGAAAGGTGGGATGATCTCTGTGATCCTCCCTACATGGCAGGTGGCTGGCCATTCAGAACACCAGGGTGGAAGTGGAAATTTGTTTTTTCTTGCTTCCTTTTTGTTAAATAGAATGGACAGAATGGATCAGTCAACACTCTCCAACATGGGAGTGGTACCTCTTTGTGCATAAATATTCATTGAAACAGATTTTCCCCAACTTCCACCATAACTGGGAGCATGTTAGGCCTCCCACCCAAAATTTAGAGTTGCAGCTGTGTAGTATGAACAACCCCCTGGTGGTCCTTACTGTGCAAATAAATCAAGGGTGATGCCAGTGAGCTTGTGCCCAAAAGGCAGCCTGTGAGTCACTGCTGAGTTGAGATATACTGTAAATAATGCTTGCTCTTTGAGAAACTGGGTTGACGGATGCAAACAACATTGGTGAGGTTTATGAATGTCAATTGATATTCACCCATCTGTCTCTCTGCCCTACCTGCTTCTCCACTTACGAAAATAAGACTTTCAGTTAGTTTGGAGGCTGGCAGGACATTAAAGAGCCTTTTGTTGGATTGTGTTTACAATACATAGTCTTTTTGTGTCCTTTTCTTGAGAAAGATCCTTATAAGACTGATGTGAAGGTATGGAAACATAAATAACCTTTGGTTACATCTGAGTTAGTCTCTGTATCCACAGCAGAGCTGGAATGTTCTGAGATTGGATGAATTTGAGGGGAAATCTGGGTCGGCCTCCACATCAGAAGAGAAGAACAAGACTGTTTGAGGAGAGAGGCAGTCATGAGATCAAGAGCTAAGAATTAAAAGTCTGTGTCGGTGTCATTATTAAATTATCTGATTAATAGTATTGAATAATACATATTAACTAATTTATAGTGAATGAACTTGTTGACCTCTCACTGTATAATTTCCACATCAGGTCCCTTGATATCTGTAACCTATTAGCTTTATAGGCATGTCATTATTATTCAATTAAAGTCCTAGGTGTCTTGGGGAGACATGAGGAGAAGGTGATAATTATGTTTAAAACATGGCCATTCCATTGTTATTATCAAATTGAAAGCATGTCTATTTAATTTTGTCAGTGAACATTTTCATACAATACATATTTCAACAATAATGAGAGTTTATACACTGATGTAATTTTCTACAATATTATTAGCATCTAAGTATTACCAAATGATATTACAGCCTATAATTATGCAATGCAATAGATTCAACAGTGCTTAAAGATTTTTCCCCCATATATTTTTACTTTTTTTCTCTCTCAATATTTAGTTCACTAAACTCCTGGAATTTAATTTATGAGTTGATGCTATCTCCACGCAGTCATTAGGGCTTCACAAGCTACTGTTTACGAAGTAGTGATTATCATATGGAGAAACTGATGGGCTTACAAATTCTCCCAGAACTAGGAACACAGGACTCTTATTTCCTAACATGATTCATTAACTGCTGATGAACTCTGCTTCCAGAATGTAAAGTTAGTTTTTCTTATACATATAACTGAGCACCAGCTGCTTATAAGCTCTGTAAGTCACGCGGTTAGACTTGCAGGTCCTGTGGTTAGACTCCCAGGTGAGAGGGCTCTTTCCACATGGAGCCCAACCAATTTATTGCAGCACCTACTCTCTGCACCTGTTCCTACCATGGGGGGAAGAGGAAAGGTGGTTCATCCTGTTTGCACTTCTGCTGTTTGCACACCTGATTGTCTCAAATCCAACCAGGATGATATTGCATTTGATATGAGAGGAGCCACGGCACCTTGAAGTACTATTTTAGGCAGAGTGTGCTAATCAAACTATATCCTCTCCTGATTGTATCAAGAACACCCTGCCCTTTCTAATGACAGTTAATGAGGGAAGGAAAGAGTTGCTTTGATTAGGACAAACATGATTCAAAAAATAGATATTCACTCAACCCACAGGGCATATAGAAGGAACACTTGACTTGGAATCAGACACTGTTGGCTCAAGGAATTCTCTCTGACAGTGGTCAGCTTTGTGACTTTGCAGAGGGCATTTAACTCTCTGACAGTCAGCTCCTCATGGGGTCAGGCAATGCACACATATGTACAGGCTACACACGCTCACCTCATTTATTGCAAAAGGTTGTGGTAAAATGCAAATGAAAAAGCTAATATTAAAGTACTTTGTTCCTGTGAACAAAGTACAGTAACAAATTGAGTTACCCCACATACTCTCTCCTGTACTGATCATGGCCCCCTTGCTCTCTCTTGACCTTGTCAGGAGGCTCCCTCCAAATTGCCCCTGTGTTAGTTTGAGAGGGATGTTACAATAAACTGGCTCATTTAACAACAGAAGTGTCTTCAACAACAGTTCTGGGGTCTGGAAGTCTGACATCAAGGTGTTACCAAGGTTGATTCCTTCTGAGCGCTGTGAGGGAAGGATGTGTTCCAGGCCTCTCCATCTGGCTTACACAATAGATAGCTGTCTCCCGCCATGTCTCCTCGGTTTCTTCCCTCTATGTGTCTGTCTCTGTGTCCAGATTTCCTCTTTTCATATTGGATTAGGGCCCACACTAAAGATCTCATTTTAACTTGATTACCTCTATAAAGGGCCTATTTCCAAATAAGATCAAAATCTGAAGTACTGGGTGTTAGGACACCAACATACCAAGGGACACAATTCAGTGCCTAACAGTCCCCAAAGAGCAACATGACCCCCTCACTTCTTCCAGGCCTTTCCTCTTCAGTGAGTCCCTCTCTGGTCACCCCACTTAAAAATGCACCCCTCTTTCCAGTCACACATGCTCTTTCTCCCTTTTCCCTGCTTTGATTTAGCCAATAACACTTCCTACCATTGACATACTCTTTATTTCACTGGTTTACCTTGTTTATTGTCTGACTCATTCCACTTGGTAAAAAGCCTTATGAAAGTAGAAGCACTGTTTTTCCTTGTTCTTTCCTATTTTTCAATCACAAGGACAGTATGTGGCACATAGTAGATGCTCAATAAATGTTTGCTGCCTGAGATGCAAAGAAGACAATGTGGCACTACCCTCTGGGGACCCCAGTTTTGAACCACGTCATCTTTCCTCTCAGCATCTCAGTGGGGGAGAGCACCCCACATACCTGTAACAATTGGATTAAACCACCCACTGTGTCCCACAGCACACTTACATTCAGCATATTATTCAGGTACATCTCTCAGTTGTAAAAGGAGAGGCAACAGAGAGTTTAGGCCACAGGCATTTTAATATCGGAAATAGTACTTTAGGTAGCATCAAAGGCAAGAGAATGAAAGTTAGAGGGCCAGACGGCAGGTGGTGGTGGAAAGACGCCCGGGCATTTCTCAGCTCCTGAGAGTTCCCCCGGGGACTCAGTGATACTCTCAGCTCACTGCTTATAAGCCTTAAACACCATGCTGGAATCATTCAGTAATAGGATCATTAAAATAATTATGTTTCTCCATCCGGAATTTGGCTGAAGATCACTTTTGGTGCTTTAGCCTTTCAGCGCCATGATTTTAGAAAGAAATCTCAGGCAGGATTTTTTTTCTTCCCCAGCAAATGAAGCTCATAAAGGTGCCAGCAACAAAATAAATCAGTTATCTGGTGCTCTCAGCTGAATATAGCTGCTGTTATTGTTGGCTGATATGCCTCTGGGGAAAAGACATTTCAGAAAGGACTAAATCCACACGTAGTGTTGCTATAATAAAGCAGCATTTAGCAAAAAATCAACTTTAGGAACACTAGATTAAGGCTGGAAGCTAATTTACAAGGAAGGCTGTGCAAAATCCATTATTTCAATGCTCTCTATCTGTAACGGACTCAAGTAATGCCAAGGCTAGGTGTGAATTCAAACTATTGCCATTTTTGGTGCAGGCTGCGTGGCGTGCCAGAAAGAGCTCATGCTTGTGGCTCTCATAAGTGCAGCTCCGCTCTTCATGAAATCTACGATGTCGGTCAAGTCTCAGACTTTCTAAACCTGTTTTTCTTTCCCATCGTTAAAATGGAGCTAATGACCCCTCTTCAAATGTATGTACAGAGGGTAAATTGAGTTCCTTGGGGAGAATTCAAAGTCAGTTCTACTTCTGTCATTCAGGTCATTGGTGCTACAAATCTTTTGTTTCTTTAGCCTCGCAGCTAATAGCTCATTTTTTTCAGTTCAGCACAAATGTGTCGCAACTATTTCTTTCTATAGGCTGAGTGGCCGTGAACAACTTAGTTAAGTTCCCTAAGGCTTGTTTTTCTCATCTGCACAATGGGAAGTGAGTGACAATGATAAGGATAAGAGCTAACAACTATGGAGTGCCTGCCACGTGTGCTAAGTGTCATCACAACTCTGTAGAGCTGGTCCTGTGCTGACCCTGTTTTGCACACAGGAGACTGGCTTCTGGAGGTTCAGTAACTGGCTCACTATAGTACAAATAGAAGGCAGTACAAATGTAAAATAACTAGCAGGATATCTGGTAGAGATTCAATGGGATTATTATTACTATAGTATTTAATAATATCAACATCACAACCCTGTCTTCCTGCCACCCATAACCTCTATGCTGGGTGTTCTCTGTGAGAATAGGGAGTATAACACACGTATATTGTTTGTTATGAAGTAGAATACTTTAACGTCACTCAATAAGTGCACAAAGAAAGAAAAAGGAAGAATAAAGAAAGGGAAGGAAGAAGGAAGGAAGGAAGGAAGGAAGGGATAAGGCACATGAATATTGCTTCCTTCACATCTCTAACCTGTCGACAATTTCAAGAGCGCTGTTAATGTGTGACATGCCAGGCCTATTAACGATCATGGTTTTGGGTGGGAGCATGCAATTCTCCCACGTGCCTGCACAGATAAATGGTACAAAGCGAGATGCTCTGTGGCTTTAATGACTGCCAATGTTCTCAACACACAGCTTCAGCCCACAAGCAACTGCATGAACTAACCCTGAAATATTTTGACATAATTACATTGACCAGGGTTTTCTACATAGAGATTCTAAACTGTCATTTATAGAAAAGCATCTCTCACTTTACTATCAGGAACTGAAAAATAGCTTTTGGGGGTTAAAGTACAAGGGGGACTATTGTTGTTCCTGTGCATCTCTGTTTATACTTAATACGTTTCTTAGGCAGTTCCAGCACAGCAATGGGGGGTCATCCTGATGTCAGAATTCCTGAAGGAATAGGCTAAGACATATTTGTGTCTTGTCTGAACCACACAATCTGTGTTCCCTTCCCTCATACTTTCCCTTCTGGTGCTTAATTTTCTTTCTTTTATTTCCTACGCTCTCATGCTTTCAATATGAAAGATGTTGGGGATTTAAAAAAAAAATTCAGTGGATATTCAATATAAACAACAATTTTCAGATGACAAAGAAACACTTGACAATAATGGGACAGTTGGTTTTACCTCCATTATTTTCACGTATTTATTTAGCTCTTTATTCCCACCATCTTTTAACAGGCATTGACTTAGTGCATACTATTGTGTCAAGCCCTGTGCTTAAATTATTGGTGGTCTAATGGGGAAAGGGGGGGGGAACACACACACATACATGATTAAAATATGGTAAGATAATTATTATAATAGATATATCTATAACATGCTGCGAAAATACAGAAGAAGAATTGCCTTCCTCTGTTTGGGAAGCCACGGAGGCTTCAGAGAGGAGGTGCTATTTGGGAGGGGTTTTGAAGCCTAGAAAGGAATTCAAAGGTAGGAGGAAGGGCAAGAGCATTGTGAGCAGAGCAAATGTCATGAAATATTAAACCAACATGTGCAGAAAATTGCCCAAGAGGCACAGAGGGTATATTGGCATGGGAAAGGAAAGCGGATAGGTGAGGTTAGAGAGAGTGAATTGATCAATGTCTAATAGTTTTTAGAGTCTAACCATGCACTAACACTTTATAGAATGAAAGAGAAAGGATGGGAATAGAAAAAAAAAAACCCTCCCAAATAGGTTGAAAGGTAGATTTACAACACAACATGTACGCACACACATGCTCGTGTATACACATGTGATCATATCTTAAAATTGTAGTTCATCTATACTCTGACAGGAAAACAACATATCTAAGTAACTAATTAATGGATTCTCTTCTAGTGGCATGATTTGGTGATGCTGTGAAGTTAGAGACTTTATATCCTTAATGTGACAATGAAGGAGTTGATTCCCCAAGATACAATGTCAAGTATATTTCACTGTAGCCTAATTGTTTGGAAATTCATAGTGTATATTTTGGTTGAGTATACATACCTGTGAAGTTTTGCAATCCATGAAGCATGTACAGAGGGTCTGTGAAGAACCTGTGTGTGGTCAGTCATTTTCAACCATGTGGCATGAAAGGAAAGAAAATTGTCCCGAGTGAGAAGGAAATCATCATAATTTGAACTATCTTGGAGCTTCTCTTCTTAAACCTGAATTGCTACTCTTGGGCCCCTGTTGTCTTATCCACCTGGGACCTGGATCTTCCCTCACTCATGTTAGTGTAAAAAAATGAAACAAAACACCCACTATCAATGATCAGGCATCTCAAACCCCATCCTCCTTCCTTCGGGACAAGTGTGGGTATCCTCCAATTAGCACATCACAAAAGAGTAATTGTGTTGTTTAATTTAGCCTAGTATGGATCTTTAGACGCCTTTTAAGTTGTCTTCTTCAGGAAAGATGATGTGATAGTTTGCTTAAAAAAAGTACATAAACTTGAGGCAAGTAGGCAACAAGGACTTCCTTTGTCACTGTCTCTCTCCCTATCTATGTAAAGATGCTGGGAACGTGTTTGGTTTTTTTTTTTTTTTTTTTCAGAAAACTCTCCTTTGAATGTCAGTGAAGTATAGTTTTGGAGGGCAGGATGGTGACTTACCTTCCCACTTTCTATAGAAATATACTCATATATTTTTATACAAATGAATAGACTTCCAAAATATCACTGCTGACAAGACTCCTTTTAAAATTACTTAACAGGGAATCATAGCTTTGTCACTAAACCCAAAGCCATAAGCCATCGTAATACTTAACATGTTGAATTCTGTTTTTTCCTCTCACTTCAGTTGCTATCACTTGATATAAGAAGAGCATGGTCTACCCCAGGGCATTCTGTATTATTTTTCCTGTTAAAGAAATGAAGACTTAATTTTAAACTTTGTTTTTCTGCCATCATTCTTTCTTTTGGGGGAAATCTATAGACCCACCCTCTTTATTCAGGCTTGGTGAATATTAGAAATTTATTTATTTCAACTTAGTGAATGGTTTCTGAATCTCTGTGTGCATGGCTACCTTTTGTGAATATGCAAACACAGGAATTATAAGACAGGCTATGACATTCCAGGAGTGTATAGTTTGGGGTAACATACGGTTTGGCGTGAACAGAGGCAAAAAGAAGATTTCCATTCAGACACCTGTCACTCTAAGTCAGAGGCTGCAAACTGGCTACTCTTGCCTTTGTACTGTTTGGCCTTCACAGAAGTTATTAAATTAGTTGTTAACATTAACGATCATTAGATTTTAAAACAAAGTAGAAAAGAGGCTGCCAGAAGTTGGGGGTTACTGTTTAGCATTACAGTTTCCCTTTTGAGCCCTTATACCAAATTTGTATCACTTCATCATGTCACCTGATTGTCTCTATGCCAATTCAAGGTTGCAAGCCTTTGTATAGGGAATATGGTTTTATGTGGACAATGAGTTCACAAAGGACAGGGCGGGGCCTATGGGCGTGTGAGTGACCAAGGAAGTTTTTCAATAAAAGTGACACTTGAACTGACCCCGAGAAGAAGGATGGAATTTGAACTGAGGGAGGATCACACACAGGTGAGTTTGCATATGCTTAGGAGACCCACCTTGGCTGGGCAGTGGGAAGGCACAGTTCTGTGGAGAGGACTAAGAAGTAAGATTGACAGGTAAGGAAGGGGCAAGATTTGCAGAGTTCTGCATGACTGATCAAGTTTTGATTTTATCCTGGAGGTCACACAGTAGATTGAGATGATGTTTTCATATTATAATGGTGCCTATGGTATGCCAGATGACCTATAATAATGAAAAATAAAGCAACCACTACTTAAGCTTTTGGAATATTCTATTTACAAGAACTTGAAAATCTCTGTGTAAGTATATATGAATGAGTATATAACATAGTGATCAGTTTAAATGTATACATTAGTTTATGATATATAAAGAAAAAAATCAAAATCCCAAGAACAAAGAGGCAATAAAATACAAGAGTGAAAAACATGGTCAGTCACTTGAGTTGCTCTGTGGGAGGGACAGAAAGATAGAATTTGAATTGCTGGGTCAGGTCTGGAGACTAGGCCTTGGCTCATCCATTTAGAATGTGGCCCTCAGACACCTGCAGAAAACCAGACCCTCAAAGGGAACTATGAGAATGAATTCACCCACGGGCCAGAAGTCTGTGTGGCTTAACCTATGTTCTAGGAGAAGGATAATAGTGAGGAAGAGGAAGGGTAGAGAGAGGGAGAGATTAGATAGATAGATAGACAGACAGACAGATAGATATTCCCCTGTGAATACAGGGTCGTCGTTTGCATACTCCCAAGCTAGGTAATTATTACAAAAAGTTCTCCCAGCTGTTATTACCTCTGTTATAAACAAATGGAGAATCTACAATGTGAGCTTTTAAAGAATCCCTGTAGATTCAAAGCAGCATAAGATACGCTCACAACCTAAAACTACAAATCGTAGTCAGAGGAAATGTCTTCAGACTCATGAAGCAGCAGGGCCAGGGCTTTGAGAGCTTTGGCCCACAGAAGATTCTGGATAGAGAATGAAAGAAAAACAACCATGTTTGCAAGGATTAGCGTATTCTAAGAGCCAATCATAGAATTACAGGCAGAATCACAGTGATCTCCCTTGTTGAAAGATCACACTTCACCCATCCAAATACTAACCAGGCCCGACTCTGAAGTATGGAGACAGCTGTACTTGAGCACAATTTAAAAAAAAAAAAAGCAAGAGAAAAGAAGTTAGTTACCGGAAGGTGGCCAGATGGGAAAGGAGGAATGGGTGAAGAGATGAGGGGATTAAGAAGTACAAATAGGTTGGTACAGAACAGCCATGGGGAAATAAACTACAGTATAGGAATTGGAGTAACCAAAGAACTTATATGCGTGACCCATGGATGTAAACAATGGTGGGAGGATTGCCTGAGGGAGTAGGGGGCACTGGGTGGAGAAGGGTGAAGAGGGGAAAAATGAGGACAACTGTAATAGCATAATCCATAAAACATAATTTAAAAAAAGATCACCGTTCTTTGTAGGGGAAGGAAGTGTGGAGAGTGAATGATTTGCTCACGACGATTCCAGTTCTAGGAGACTTAGGGTAGTGAGCACAATACAATATACAGATGATGTATTATAGAATTTGTACACTTGAACCCCATATAATTTTATTAACCAAAAGTCCACAAAAATGTCAGAAAATATATAAATTCAAGAATAAAATGTAGAATTGAAGTCTCTGACGCTAACACCAGTCTTAGAGCATTCATGCACAGAAACACGGTTAGGAAGAAAGAAGAAACAACGGTGAAATCAATGTTGTTTGGTGACTCTCATCAAGAGTCACAACAAAACTAAGTAGAGGATATGATTTATAGCGACTCTGTTTACAGAATGAGGGAAGTGATGTTGGGGGAGATGCAGTGTTGATTTTCCTATCCGTAGCATTCTTAGCTTTTATGTATTTATCTGACACTCACTAAGTAGCTATCACAGAGCGAATGCAACGTCATAGAGAAATGACTGACTGCGTCATGGTCTGTCATTTAAAAATATGCAATTTAGTGAAGGGAATAAGTAGATACCCAAATAATGGGGAGGTGACCAATAGGGACAGAGAATACGCTGTGACACAGGCTAGGAACGCCCTAGCCAGCTTTTTCTCCCTGCGGAACACTGGGCTTATTATGAAGAGGGGCAGCTCTAACCTAGTACCTGAGGCAAGACCATTGTTCCACTAAAGACAACATGTGAGATGAATTTCTTTTTTTTTTTAATTTATTTTTTATTGTTATTCAATTACAGTTGTATGCCTTTTCTCCCCTTCCCTCCCCCTACCCCGGCTGAACTCACCTCCCTCCCCCACCCCCACCATCCCCCCCGATTTTGTCCATGTGTCCTTTATAATAGTTCCTGCAATCCCCTCTTCCCACTGTCCCCACCTCACTCCCCCCTGGCCACTGCTAGACTGTTCCCCCCCTCAATGTCTCTGGTGGTATTTTGTTTGCTTTTTTCTTTTGTTGATTATGTTCCCGTTAAAGGTGAGATCATATGGTATTTGTCCCTCACCGCCTGGCTTATTTTACTTAGCATAATGCTCTCTAGTTTCATCCATGCTGTTGCAAAGGGTATAAGCTCCTTCTTTCTCTCTGTTGCATAGAATTCCATTGTGTAAATGTACCATAGTTTTTGGATCCACTCGTTTGCTGATGGGCACTTAGGTTGCTTCCAGTACTTGGCTATCGTAAATTGTGCTGCTATGAACATTGGGGTGCACAGGCTCTTTTGGATTGGTGTTTCAGGGTTCTTAGGGTATAATCCCAGCAGCGGAATTGTTGGGTCAAAGGGCAGTTCCATTTTTAGTTTTCTGAGGAAATTCCATACTATTTTCCACAGTGGCCTCACCAGTCTGCATTCCCACCAACAGTGCACTAGGGTTCCCTTTTCTCCGCATCCTCTCCAACATTTGTTTGTGGATTTGTTTATGTTGGCCACTCTGACTGGTGTGAGATGGTACCTCATTGTGGTTTTAATTTGCAGTGAGATGAATTTCTTAAGTTGGTCTTGCTCATCCTTCTAAATCTGAAAAGATGGTTTTACCACCTTTTATGAAAGAGCCCTCATATTTAAAACAGACAAAACATTAATCAACCCATTAACCTTAGGTTATAAATTACATTCAGCAAAACCATAATTATTGCCATTTAAAAAAAATGTGTGTCTTATTCCTACTAGGGGGTGAAGGATCCTTTCGGAAATGCATTGCTTAGTTAAAACCTGTGATAATGTTGATTTCCAACTCTATAGGTGCTTTGCTGAGGACACTGACATCAGAAACAAAGTTGCAACATTGCAGTATGGACCTCTGGGCAGCTGCATATGGGCTTTGGGGATAATCACTGTCAGCGTATCAGATTTGACACGTGGCATCTAGTATAAGTACTACAGTGTACCCTCCCCTGTTATAGGACTCAGGGGCTTTATTATGGAAGAGAAATTCTTCAGGAAGGATATGTTCCATTTGCCTCCCACCCAAAAGTGTTTGAAACTGTTAGAACCTATTTTTGCTAAGATCTTGGAGAAGCTTAAATCTAGGGTCCTGGATGAACTAGAAATATAAATATATTTATATATGTATATAATATATATTATATATCTATATATAAAATTTAAAATATATATTAGAAAAATACTACCTATGTGTTAGATGTATATGTATAAACACATTATATCTATATATTTTTTAGTAGCGAGGATTGGAATTGTCAAACTGAATTTGGAAGGAATACTCTTTCCTAACCCAAATTTCAGAACTCCATAGGTAGAGGTATCAGGACACCAGGGAACACTGGTGGGCTTTTATCCCCATTCAGGTCTCTCTCCAATTTATAAAATATTTGGTCAAGGTCTACAATAGTCCTGACAAAGGAGCTTCAGAGAAGCCCTTTGAAAGAGAAAGCTTGGCTGTTAGGGTTTGGAAAATAAGAAGCCAGGGGTGAGGTTGACAGGTTGTGTGTGGGGAAACAGACAGACCTGACAGTTTATTTTTAAGCATTTCAAACTTTGGCGGATCAATTTTCTGAAAGGGTTTCCTTCTGATTGTTCTTTTGAAAGTAAGAACTGCCAGGGCTACAACAGAAAGTTGACACCTATTCAGTTCAGCACTTAGAAAAAGCTAAGAGGGAAAAGAAAGGCTTTCAATTCTTGTCCTCTCTATTTATTGCGGAGCTCAAAGCAGTGAATAGTGGAGTTGGTGCTGAAAAGCATTTCCATTATATTTGCTGCGAAGTCTCTGTGAGTCTCAATGAGTAGGGAGAGTCAGGAAGTGAAACTTTTTCCAATGGGAGAGTTTGAAGGTGCATTCTCAGAGCAAACTGAGCTGACAAACCTGATTTGGGCTTCAACCTACACGATGAGAAAATTAAAATTAAGCTTTTGAGGTTACTGCTCTACCATAATATCATCACCACATATTAATATATATTATTTTTTCTGAGCTTATTTGCACTTGCTGGCTACATTTTAGCTTTCACGAATAAAATTTGGAAGGTATCTACCTTTCCATGAGATTAATTTAGAAGTTGATTTTGCCAGTTGTAATTAGTCTCTATCATCATGTATATTACATGACAGATGTTTTTAAATTATGAGATTATGTGTCCATGTTCTTCACCAGACTGTACACCAATGAAAAAGCACTTGATATTCTGCGTAGAGTGTCCAGCACGGTGTTTTGCAGGTTATTATGTTCTCAGTAAATATTTAATGAATTGGATCTTTTTAATCGTTCCTATCTTTTTTTTTTTGCACTTTTTTGTGTATTCAAATTGAACACACATGTGGAATACGATGGTAAAATAGGCATGGAATTTTTACAACTGATGAAAGGGTGGAGTTTCAAACTTACATAATCAACATTTACTTAACAGAGGCTATGCTAGGTTCTGAAGTTTTAGTGATAAATGACACAATCCATGCCCTTTAGGATTCCAGGAGACCAAAGGGACCTAAAAACAGATAGAGATCAATATCAAGTATTAAACATCGGGGAGAGAACTTTCCACGTCCAAGCAGCACTAGACAAACTAAAGCATGTGTGAAGCGCCACAGGAGGAGGAGCAATGGGCTAACAGCTCTGACCATGGTGCTCAGGGACGGCTGGAGCAGATGACCCTGGGCACCTACAGCAGGAGAGCAAGAGAGCCTTGCAGGGATTAGAGGAAAGAGCATTCCAGGAAGAGAGATGAACAAATGCAAAGTTTCTGAGATGGCAAGGCTTAAACAGCTATTATATAATAGAATGCTATTATGTAAACCAGGAAGTAACCTGCCCACCCTTGAGTGAATGAGGGGGAACACAGACGACAGCAGATGGGTTAAAGCAGAGGTCCTCAGACTGGTGCATATGCCAGTCTGTAAAGGAGGGCTTGTAAAAATATTGACAGCTGGACCCCATGTCTGAAGTTCCTGATTCATTAGATCTGGGGAGTGAAAGGGTCAGGCCAGGTCCCCACCCCCCAGACTGCTAATGACCCCATCAGGCCAGTTTCCAGCCCTCCGGACTGCGTGTGACTCAGTTGCCCCGACTCTCTTGGTGGCCCGAGGCCTAACTGAAACCCTCTCTCACTGAGCACAATAGCTGCCTGGGCCAGCCACAATAGCGGGTGGCCAGGCTGACACTCCTGTACTTGGGAGCAGCCCACCCTTTACCTAACCCATTGTCCTGACTCATATCCTGGAACCCTGAGGCACCCACCTGGAAGAATAAGAGACTAACCCCTCCCTTATCCCCTCACAAACCCCATGCTTTTTTTCTTTTGAAAAACCTACTCCTGCCTTCCCCCAGGGCTGAAGTTTACCGGGACTCAGCCCGCCTCTCAGAGCAGCATCAAATAAAGGCACTTGGGTCAGATCACCGGGTCCCTCCAGCCTCTATTTCTTGCGCATTTCTAACAGCCTGAGAATTGCTTTTCTAACAAGTTCCTAGGTGATGGGGTGGGGGGTGGGGACAGTGCAGTAAGTGGAACATCACAGTGAGAACTAGTAGCTTAGGCTGGGAATTAGGGGCAGACAGATCATACTAGGCTTAATAAGACCTTCTAAGGATTTGGGGTTTTACTCTGAGTGAAAAGCACTGTGACCTAGAAAGTTTTCGTCAAAGCAGTAGCTTAATTGGATGCACAGGTTACGCATAATCCTTCTGACAAAAACACAAGGGGTTAGGTGCCATGGCTTCCTTGTGATTTGCTAGGGAAGGTGTTGCTTCCATGTATATGGAAATTTTCAAGCATTTCGACTCCTTTGGTAAGACATATGTCACCTTGTCATGAATATTCTGTACACTTATGTTGTAGCTTATTTACTCGTCTGGTCAAATGAGCTAATACCAACATCAAATATAACAGTAAATTAGTTCAGTCTGATTTAAACCCAAAGTCCACCCAGTACAAATATAAAGCAGGTTATTCAACAACAGGTAATTTGTTTAAAATTTTTTTCCTACAATTATGTTGGCATCCCATAGACAGGGTCTGGCCTTGGGTTTGCCACTTTTTGAATATTTCCTTGGGTTATGCAGATAAATGATATTACTATTGTCATCACTTTGTTGGACTTTCACGCTATCTTTGGTACAATACTATATTCAGAAGGATAGCCTTTCTTAAGAACAGGAAAAAATAAACAAATCAAAATTGCCTGATGAAAGTGTTCTTTGGCTTCATGTTGTAATATTTTAAAGCGGTAAGCTCCATAACATTTCTCTGAGGTCTTATTTTACACGGCCTTGTTGAAGGCAAGGTTTATAAAATCACATCTATAAAGGACACCCTTCATGAATAATATGATTCCAGCCAGCGGATCAAGGTAGCCACTGCAGTCGATAAAACAGTTGATCTCTCTGGGCTATTGCACTCCAGTTTTTCCTGTTTATTTTTTTTTCTATTAATGTTTTCCAGGTAAAAATCATGGGCCTAATTTGTTAGTTTCTTTAATCTTCATTTTAAATTTCTCGCTTGTCTAAGCAGAACCTATTTTCCACTACATGTACACACTCACTTGATGCTCATAATAAACTTTGGAAGCAGGTGTGATTATCACTCTCATTTTGCGGTTGAGGGGACAGAGTCTCAGAGAGGTGGAGTCTTGTGTCTTTGGCCACATGGTTAAAGATGAGAAGCCAGGATTCACTCAAGTTTCCTGGCTCTTCTACGCATTCTGTCTCCCAGGAAGAACCTACCGAGAGGGGAGGTTCTGTGATTATGACTGCTATATCCTGCCCTATATCCCAAATACTCACATGTGATTAATATTAATATAGCTTCTCTGACTAAGCCTTTCTGAAATGACAGTGTGAACCCTATACAACGGCTATGAACCTGAGCAAGAAGGCAGGACAGTAGAGGAGGGGAAAAAAGCCTGAAATACTGAATTTTAGTAAAGTCTGAAACCTTTTTCATTATGAAATGTTTGTAATTATGAATAATTCTAATTCTTAGCATTTGCTTTTTAATATGCCCAGTCTGACATGTCCAGCAGACTTTCTACATTTTTAAATTGCTCTCCTAAAAACTTGTACTTTCAGGATATCGAAGCAGACACTTCAACAGTTTTGGTTTAAATAAAAAATACAGTGTGTTTTGATAAGTGAGCCTCATTTCAGGCAACTAAAACAGAATTGCAAGCAGACCTCCAAGAGATCAGGTTCTGCAATGTCAAACTAACCCTTTTCTATGGAGAAGTTCTGGAATATGATCAACATGTTTTCCCTTTGTTACAGGGAAAACAAAGCCTGAAGAATTTCATGGTTCGATTCATTCCTTACTGTGTGAATCATGTGTTGTTATACTTTTGCCCAGTTAAATGAAGTACTTGCCAAAGCAGTGGCTTTCTTTTGCACTGTTAACTCTACAGAAAATCCAAATGCATTCATTTATTTTTTCATCCAACAGTTATTTGTTCCGATGAATAGTCGTACCATTTCAATCCCCCCTTACTTGACCTCTCAACCACAGTCAACACTTACAGCCTTTCCCTTTTAACTCTCACTTACCTTCTGTGTTCCATTTGTCTCCCAGCTTTTATTCTACCTGTCTGAGCACTCCTTTTCTGTCTTCTTTACTTAATTATCTTGTACTACCATGCCGTTCGCTGTTGAAGTTCCTCAAGGTGCAGTCTGAAAATTTCTACATTTCTCATGGAATTCATATTTTCCCATGCAGTTTGGTTCCTGCCCATGGACAGATAACTTATAAATAAATAAATAAGTAAATATATATTTCAGCCCTGACTCCTCTTTGTGCTGTGGACTTATATCTTGAGCTGTCTATTCATAATCCATTTGGTGGGACTTCATGTTTAATCTTTCTCCAAAGAGTAACTCATAATTTTCTATCCATACACTTGGAACTCAGAAGTGTCTTCAAAGACTATGATACTACCATCCACACACGTGTGCAAGCCTGGGACTGGGGATTGTAACAATACTCTTGGCCCTCCCCCCATATTAAATCCATCAGCAGATCCTAGTGATCCAACCCACCAAACACCCCTGTGCTGTCCACATTTTCCATTTCTCCCATCTCTGCCACCTGCTCATATCAACATTCCTGATTAAATGCCTCAAACTATTTATTTCTTAGAATAAAGATACACGTATCCTAGTTTTTAAGAATGTGCTTTGTTTACCTCTGCTTTTAATTTCAAGTTATATATTCCTTTAAGTTTTAAGTAAATGTTTTATTAAAGTACAGCACGTTACAGAAAAGTACATGAGTTTTAGGTAAAACCAACACTCAGAATCAAAAACCAAAACTTTCCCTGTACCCAGAAGTGTCCTGTCTCCCTCCCTCAGTTGCTCACTACCCCACAAGGGCGACTGCTTCCTCGGCCTCTCCCACCACACATTAGTTTTGCCTGCTTTTCATTTCCATATAAATGCACATGTGCAGTGCATTTCTGGCTTCTTTTGCTCAGAGCTAAGTTGTTCCCACTACACTGAAATATTTCTCTTGTCGCACACAAGCTGACTACTGGGTATGGGTTATTTCTGTCCCAGCCCTTTTGTCCCGTTGATCTACTTAGTTTTGCACCGGAACAAACCCCACATTGTCAGGTATACCAGTGTACTGTGCATTCTGCTGTCTTCCAGGAGTCACTGTAGCAACGCACCACACTTACAGAATGCTGTCTGCATACTGTTCATGCAAGGTTGGGTCGTTTGCAGTTTTGACCATTACAACTAATTCTGCTGTGAGCGTCCTTGTGCATGTGTTTTGGTGACCATACCTGTGCCATACTATGGGATGTAAATGTAGATGCGGGGCATGCATACCATCTGCTTTCGTAGATATTTCTGGTATTTCCAAAATTCATCATGAATTTATGCTTCCGCCAGCAGCGTTGTTGAAGAGGCTCAGTACACCCCTCAGTATTTTCTCTTGTTTGTTTTTTAAACAGTGGATATAGAGTAACATCAAATTGGGTTTTAATTTGTATTTCCTTTGTGACTAATGAAGTTAAGTGTTTTTCATCTGTTTATTGGTCTTTGGGATATCCTCTCTGTGTAATTCCTGTCCAAGCTGTTTGCTCATTGATTTCTATTGTATTGTAGACAGTTTCACGTGGATTGGAGGGTTGTCGCCTTTGTTTTCACGCACCCTGCCTGTGAGTCCTCTGCTGACAATACTTATTGCAAATATACTTTCCCAATCCATGCCTTTCCTCTTCACTCTCTTGGTTGTATTTTGATGAAGAACAGTTATTTTAATAGTTTACTTTTATTGTGTGTTTCTGTTACCACTTATCCCCTTTATATCCCATGCCCCTACACCCGCATCCCTCCTGCAATCACTGCACTGTTGTATTCTTATTTATCACAACTTTTGTGGTTTGCCTTTTCTGTGTCCTACTTGTTTATACTTGCCCCAAGAAGTAATATTCTATTTTTTTCTAAAATTTGTGTTATTTTACCTGTTTTGAGTCACTGGGTAAACAGGGATATAGTTTATTGAGATAAAATCATTTGGAGGTAAGGGAGAGGCAAGAATATTTGGGGGGAGAACTCAGAAATCATGTTTAGACTTGATAAGTTTGAGAGGTCTGTGGGATATTCATGTGAAGATGATATTAGGCATTTCAATATTGGAACATGAAGAAAGGACGGGGCTAATTACAAATTTTGGAGAGAGCTGTGTACCACTTACGTTACATTGATGACAATTAATAGATGCCTTTATGGAGAGAATGGAGAGCAGCAGGAGGTCCTAGAGCCAACCACAACATCAGAGTCAGGGTCAGGGTACAGGAGTTCAGTTCAGCCACTTTGAAGAATTTACACATCACTGTAAACTCCGGACACATCACTGAACAGAGCTGGTGGTTCACTTAAATGTTCTTTCCCTTCATCTGAGGTATGCTGGACTTCAACCTTGCAAATTAATGTGAGTTAATTTGTATTATCTTATCTAAAAGTGTAAATGTCACTAATACTTCTGAACATTACATCAGAAGGAGAATTCCACCAGTAACACACTATTACATCCTAGTTCATTTAGGTATTGATGATAACCATCTTTAAAAGAATGTAAATGTTTAGAGATTTTTTTTCTCTAAGCAATATAAATAATTTAGGTTCAGGAGGACAGTAATGGGTGCACAGAATAGAGGAAGACTTGGGAATAAACAATATGGTTTAATTCATTCTCAGCAGGAAAAGAACATGAGAGGAATGAGAAGCCCAGTCAGTACCTGTCACCTGTTTCTATATCAAAATGATGAGCAATTTCCTGATGTGGGGTTCCTGATAACTTTCCTTTCTTTCTCTCTTACATCTCTGATCCTCTCCCATTCCATAAGAAAGGAATCTTTACTTCCTCACCCTCAGCCTATGTAGGCTCCATTTTCTATTTATTTATCTACTTTCCAAAAGATAATGCCAGCATGTAGTTAAAAATTTGGACCTATAAAATGGGACAATTTATGGAGCTGTAGATGATGAACCCAGCTAATGTTCACCTCTGTCTGCATCTCGCCTGAGCAGACTGATTATTTATCCAGACTTAGCTTACTAAAATTGAAAATAGTCTCAGTGAATTTTGAATAAAACAATAAAGACTTTCTTTTTACTATGGGAGTCACCACAGTGTTCTGTACTTTCTGTTCCAACAACAGCATTGCTCTGCATTTAAGTGCAGGGATCTCGAACAGGAGACGCCCGTCTCCTAGATTACACAGGTCGTGCACACAGACCGAGAGCCCTGAGCGCAAGCAGGCACTCTTTGCTTTGTTTTTGGTTTTGGTTTTGCCGGCTCTGTTTACTGTCTGCTTACCCTGCTGTGAGGATATTATCATGAGTTCATACCAAAGTGCTGAAGGCACCTCTGAGAGAGAAATGCTGTATGTCAACACATTCCATCATTTTCTGCCCCATGCCCCAAAGCGGCTCCTAAGAATTTAGTTTTCTGTGGAAATATTTCAAGTGAAATTTTCTTCACGAGTCCACCCATTACAATAAATCACAGAAGTCGGAAAGGTTCAGTGGGATACAAAGAGCCTAGTAGTGTAGGATAATTATAAATTTAACAGAACTGTGGAAGGAACACAGTTTAAAATTTAAAAAATGAAAGGCCTGTTGTCTGTAATGTTTCCTTTGAAGCTGCAATTAAGAATTTTTGGCAAAATGTAATAATAGGGTGACAGATTTGATACAACACAGAACATTGCTCCAGTGAATTATTTCATGTTGTCTATAGCTCTTTAGCATTTTTATACACGTGTGCATCATTATTTTATAAATTCTTAAAACAAAAAAAAGTGAAATAGAAACTTATGTCTATTTTACAGACAAGGAAACCAAAATTGAGGAGTTATGGGTCTTATAAGTGAAAGTTGGATTCAATCCAGGTATCAGCTTTTTTGTCTAATAATCTTCCCTCAACATTCTACAGCTATTTCTGACACTTCCCAATATTAATGATGATTTATGGCTTTATGATATGACTTCTGTTAACTCTAATCAAATATGTTTATCTGTGTCTAATTACTTGAATGGCTTTATGAAGAAGTTTATACACTGAGTTGGAAGTTTCATTGGCATTCTGGTAAATTCAATGGACTATGTTCCAAACTATCAGACCTAATTTTAAAAAATAAACATTATTTCCTGAATGTGTAGTGTTTTTTCTGAAAGGAGTACTGTACAACAATGTGCCTGGATATCCACCATCACCTTAAAAATGATTGTGTTGCTTGGAGAAGTCTGTCTTGGTGGTGTGATATGCTTGTCAAGCCAGAAAGTTCTCCAAGAAACAGTTAACTCATTCCTCCCCTTTCATTTTATCTCTCTGCTGACCATTAACATGTAAGCCAATGCAACTTCATCTTTCCAGTTTTTCAACTCTTTCTCTGATTTCTCTTTCTCTGAATCACTCTTTGTTCTGCAATAAAATTTTATTCTATGCTAAAATACATCTTTCCTCTCATACCCTGGTTCACATCACCATCATTTCTCACTTAGAAATTCCATCATCTTCCTTTCTGACCTTCCTGTTTCTATATGCCCCATCCCACTCCCAGTAATTTTTCAACAGTTACTCCAAAGGACCTGAGGGAGGTGCTCACCCATCCAAGTTAAGCTTATAGCATTCTCCACCTTGCTCAACAATCTCAAGCCATTCCGTCATGGATGCTTTTCTAACTTGCCAAATCTGACACTTCCTCTTCCATCTGGCTAAAAAACTCACTTCCATATATATATCTATGACTTGCTCTTTAGATTCCCTGAGGAATCATTATAAATGCATGTTTTCAGAAGAGGCCTTGCTTGCCTATTTGAACCAAAATGGTGTCTTTTAATTAGTCACTAATTTATTACCTTGTTTATTCCCTGAAAATACCACAATGGGGGGAAAATGTCCTGTTTACATCATAATTTTCTGTTTCTTATATTATGCATTTCATGATAGTGGTGACTATATATGTCTTTTCACTGTCTACACACCAGTGTTTGTCACATAATATACACTCAATAATTATTTGATAAATGCATAAATGAATGAAATAAATGAGTGGATGAATGAATGAGGAGCAACTATCCAAAACATTAAAACATTCAAGACTCTTCCTTACCACTTGCTTTTTTCATTAAGAATTATTAAATGACTCATCATCTTTCCTATTAAAATGTTTCATGTCTCATGGACCCTTCTTTTTAAATTTAATTATGTCAGAATTGCAAGCTATGCAGATATTTTGTCAATTTTTCCTTTCTGAGTTGCCTTTTATCAGAGCTGGCATGATTAGTTTTAAACATTGATTGCCCTTTCGGCTTTCATAGTGAACCAAAGTTTCATTATTCTCCAAATGAAGAAGACTTATTTTTCCTGCACTCTACAAATGGTTACAGACTTTGTTAATGCTTGTCGTCTCCTGCTTATGCACTTATATCTTTATAGAAGCAATGAATCTGGCTTGGATATTTCTGCTTTTAAATAGTACATTTTATTAACAGCAATTCATATTTTTTAAATCTCCATAACCTCTATCCTTGTCTTGAATTTGTACTATCAATGTACTAAATGCTCAAGAATATCATCCAATAATAAAGCAAAATGTCTAGCGCTACTACAAAGTCAATATGATATTAATTAGAGAAAACGTACAAAGAGAAATGAGGAAAACCGTCATATTGTAAACACATTATGTCTTAGGGGCACTGCACGCATAACATCTAACCCTAACAATAGCTGGCACGGTTAAGAAGGGAGTATTGTGTCCTCCAATGGTAACATATATTATATTTCAATGGTGTATATGTGTGTGGGTCATAAGTTAGTGAAAGCATTATCCAAGGTTTGATCTAAAATCAGTCTGATTCCCTGGTCCCAGGAATTTTACTTTTTCAGGCTTCCCTTGTAAGTAGAACTCATGTACAAAGATGAATAGATAGTTGTAGTCCTAGGTCAGGTGGTCTGATTGGATTCCCAGAAAGTGGGAGTTATCTTTGCAGCATCCAGTGGCAGAGAAGCTTGGAGAGGAACTGGCCCACCTCTGCCTTCCCAGATACCTAATATAACCTTGTGAAATTGCCATTGTCCCCTTATTTTGTCTTTGTTCCTCCAAACGTTATAAATTTGATATCACCTCCCTGTCCTATTTGACAGTCTGTTTTCCCAAATTGATACCTTCCAGGGTAGGCACTGTCAAACAGAACACTGGGAAAGTTGCTTATTTGACCCTTTTGCTGTCCCATTCTCTCTGAGATGGCATTGAATCCAAACTGAGGTATAATAAGGTGCTATCATACTGGGCTTCAATTATTTCATGCATACATTCGGAGGTCGTCATTTCTGCCAATCACTAATGCATGTCCAGTACTGTCATAACGTGTGCTGTGCAGAGAGGCATCCTAAAATTTCCTGAGGTAACACAGTATTTCATTAAATACGAGACCTGAATCTTGCTCTTCAGAGGAAGTCAAGCCAGAGCCAGTGTGAACAAGTCCCAGGAACGGCCCCTTATGAAGCCATGTCTATGCCGGTCAGAGACGTGCAGCAATTACCTAAGGAACGTGCCCTGCCCTGTACTGTGCTCTGGGCAGTGTGGGCTTTCAATAACTAGTGCAGACCATCTGCTTGACACTTTGTGACAAATCGCCCTGTGAGTTAGAAACAAGATACACGTTGTGTAGAGCTGAGGGGTAATTAAAATGTGGCTGAAGGGTTGAATGCCACTTCCACTATTTCTTACATTAAACATTTATTTTTCAGCTTCATTTTAGAGATACCTTTATGCAGAAGCTAAATTGGGTTGTATTCTTGAAGAAGCTTATGTCTTTAACTGAATACCTCTGTTTCACTCATTACATGGGAGATATTCCATGTAAAGAGTAAATATTCCCTGTAAAAAGAAATATTCCCCAGCTGTACCCAGCTTATTTAAACTCTGTCAATATTAGTTATGAGAAATGCCACCATCTCCTTCCTAGAACTTAATAAGAGAGTCAGGAGGTGGCTATTCACTAATCAAATGTAGAGATATTTTTAAATGTCTAACAAAGCCAAGCAGAGGTACTTGTCCTGCTTTAATTTCTGTATTAAATTAGTTCAGCAGTCTTGTTCTTAAATTGCAGACCTGTAGGGTAGTGGGAAAATAATGCACTTGAGAGATGGCTGGAATAGGATTTCTTCCTGAATTAGCAGAGTTACTTGGGATAAGTACCTTCGTCCTTAGAATTGGCAGAAATTATAAGAATTTCTTAATTTGCAAGCTGAAATTTATTGTCCCTCAAGGTTAAATTTATCTCTCAAGGTTAAATATAATTACCTAAATAAAATACATGGAACATTTTTCAACACAGTGACAGCAGTTATTATTATAAATTAATGTTATGCAAATAAACACTACTATATTACTAGCAATAATTTGATTCCTCAAATTTGTTGTAAAATGAAAAACATTTTGCTATCTCTTTTCCTCAGCAAAAGATTTCTTCTTTACATGTAACTGTGAATACATTCTTAAGCCAGTTTCCTCTTCAATAATCTCAAGTTCTGAATGAAGAGGGCCTGAGTGAATAAGGTTTTGTTTCAGATGTGCCATCGTAAGGAAAAGGAATTTTAACCTTAGGTATGGAGGTACATAAATTTAACATTGCACTCAATTCTGACATTAGCTCATTTAAGTATCATCCACGTTCAAGGCCCTTTCTTGGCTGTCCTGCTTCATGAAGCCTGATTGGTTCATTCCATATATGACTGGCAATATTTAAGGGAGATAAAAGAACAGCTGTCTCCAAATAGTGGTTGGAAACCCTACTGTCTCTGAAAATACTGTTCCACAAAATGTGAGTTATTTTACTCCTGGAAGACATCATAGGTAATTATTTATTTAGTTTAGTTTAAGAAGTCTTATAGTCACAGGGGTGTCAAACTCTTTTTCACCGGGGGGGAGGTGAAAATCAGCCTTGTGGTTGCCTTCAAAGGGCGCAGTTGCCTTCAAAGGGCCGAATGTAATTTTAGGACTGTATAAGTGTAACTACTCCTTAACTAGGGGCAAGGAGCTCAGCACTGCTGCCGGGTAGAAACAAGGTGCCAGGCCGGATAAAACAAGGTGGAGGGCCAGGTTCGTCCCGAGGGCCTTGTGTTTGCCACCTGTGGTCTAATATATGTAAACAGACCAAACGAAATTAGAGAAGTACAATAAAAAGTAGGAAAAACAAGCACAGTTCATGAAGGCAAATGTTCTCCAGAAAGATCAGTCACGCCAGCAGGCTCCACAGGATAAGAATGTTGAACATGAAACACACAAGTATTTTGGCACTTCAAAACTTGAACTAATGAGGTTTTCGCAGTAAGGTTGGACAACGTCATTGCCATTCACATATAGAAAGTTATTATTTCCTGACTCTGTATTTAAACTATTTTGAATGTTTCCTTACAGGTTTCATCAATTCTTACAATAAACCAAAATTCACTGAGGGTTTTCTTCTGGCACCTGTATATCAGAAACAGCTATTCTTTTACAACTGAAGAAAAATGTGCTTGGTATTGCAAAGTGTCTCCTCCATTCCCGACATGGGGGAAAGGTAAAGAAGACCCGGTTAATTACCGTGCTTCTGTTTACATGTTAATCACATTTTACAACACAATTTTATTCACCATAGGACTTAGGTGTCAACCGAAGTTGAAAAGAGTTTTGTCTTTAGAACATAAAATAGCAATATCTGAACCTAGAATAAATTAAAAGGTGTTATGAACACCATAAAAATTGAAAGCGTATCTATCTCGTGCTTGATAGGCACTCAGCAGACTATGTGTGGGAGTAAGTGTATGGATGTTTTAGTACCAAGGTTTTGGTACGTCCACGGAGAACAGATGGAGTAGGGGGATTTACAAAACCCTCGTCTTACACGAAGAATTAAATTAGGTGGATAAACTTTTAAATGGTGACTTCTTTCCCTCTGCTTCAACAATTTAGTTTTCAAAAATTAACTGTCTGGATTTTTTAGGTGTTTGTACTATTTTCATTATTTTATTGTTTTTGTGTCCAGATTCTGAGAGAGGAAGGGATGGATGGAGGTGGGAGAAGAGAGAGAAGAGAATACAGAGAATACAAGTTAAGGATGCTGGCAATTATGAGAAGACACTGTATGGGAAAAAGAGAGTCATAGTTAATAAGGAAAGAAGAGCTGAACTAAATTTACTGAGTGCTAATAGTTTTTGTTGTAATAGCAGTTACCGCTTATTAAATGTTGGCTATATGCCAGTTACTCTATTCAGTACTTTCAATGCCTTTTGTCAAGTAATTCTCATAAGCACCCTATAAAGTGATACTATGTTTATATGCATTGTACAAATAAAAAAAATGATGCTTCAGTATAGCAAATAACTTGCCCAAGGCCATAGAGGTAATAACTAGAAGAGCTGGGAATTGAGCCAAGATTGATTTCTTTCCCAAGTGTATGTCAAACCGTGAGGCTGTACTGAACTGGACAAAGCCCCTCGCAGGCATCATCTCATTGGCTTATTGCAACACATTGAACCTATACTATTTCGCTCTTTACTTTGTTCTTAGATACAGATACTGAAGTTCAGGGAGGCTCATGAACTTATCTGAGTTCACCCAGCAGAACAAGGGTTTGAACCCAAGCCTGTGCCACTCTTTGCACTGAGGAGCACTTCTATTTGGAGTAGGTAAATTGATAAGGATGTTGAAGGCTTAAGCTTAAACAGGCCAAATAAAGGAAAATTAAGCCCTCACTGTTGGCGTCCTTGGAGATTCTGAGGTGATTTGGAGCAGCGGTGATGGCTGAAAGAACCGACATTTTAAAGCGAGTCAAGTTTGGCTCCTTGTCTTGCCTGCCTTTTAAGATATTCTTTACTTCATTTGATTGGTTTCGATCACCCTTTCCTGTGAGTTGTTTTGGATCCAGAATCTCTTTTATTTGAGTAAGAAAAAGAAAATAGAAGCCAGAAAACTGATTAGAAAAGAAATGAAAGCAATTCTGCCAGCGCCTACCTGTTGTGAATCTGGCACTCCTAAGATATATGAGATGGGGAAGATGCTCACCTCTCACCTGGAGGGGTGACACAAAGTCATCTCGGAGACACTCTCTTTAATCTACTCCCCACCTTGCAGCTGGAGGGATCTTTGCAAAATGCAAGACTGGTCCTGTCTCCTCCTACTTTTGAACCCTTCCGGTAGCTTCCCATTGCTCTAAAATGAAGACAAAGCCAGACCTCTATCTACCTTACCAGCCTGCTGTATATCGTGCTGTCCTACACACTTTTCCACCTACAACTTCACTGCCCTTTCTTTTAGTGTGTGGTACTTATGTCTCGAGTCTGTGCTGTATTCTCTGGCTGGAATGATTATTCTATGCCTTTCTCATAGTAGCGTATTGTTATCCACACTTCCCATCAGCTCTACCAGCTTCACTTCCCTGAGACGCCTCCTTAATTAGTATAAATTACCATCTGAGAACAATAGTACTTTTTCTTTGGAACAATTGTTACAGTGGAATGTTTCTTCACTGATGTTTGCATTGCCCTGGAAGCCATGGGCTTGTTAAGGGCAGCAAGCTCATCTGAATTTACTCCCTGTTGTACGGCTAGCTCTAGCCCCGTGCCGAGCACATGGCATGTACAGCAATGTGGTGGCTGATCTCCAACCCCGGCTCTCAAAGAACCCTGCTTCATGGATTCCCACTCTGGATACTTCTCCTCCCCTTGTTGAATGTCAGCTGGCCCTGTGACTCACTTTATCTTTAGAAAAATAAGACATGACATTGTGCCAATGCTGGGACTAATCCTTAAAGTGGCTTCATGATGATCAGTTTTGTGCTTTTGAGGAAGATACATTTCATGTAAACATCAGAAACCCTTTTAGAGAGACCCTGTGGAGAACTCACAGTCCATGAGGAGAGAAGAGGCCCTAGGCTAAAAGAAGAAGGAGAGAGGCCCAGCTCTCCCAATGTCTCAGGGAAGCCTCCAGTGACTTTGGCCTCGCCCCCCATCTGATTACACCTAGATAAAATGCTCCGAGTGGGATTAGAGAAAGAACTTCCCATTTATGCCCAAGCAACCCACAGACCTATGGGATACAATGAAATGGTTATTATTTTAAGCTGCTAAGTGTCGTTCCTTGTTACACCAATAGATAACTAAGAAACACATGATACAAAATTGTGTCTGTATTTGTGGGTTAGTCTAGTTTTCTCATGATTGAATTGTCGGTACTCAGGATGTAGGGAAATGTATCAGGGTTGGACCCATAAGGATTTTCTTTTCTTCTGGACCCTACATGCTCATTAATTGCAAAAGTCTGCTTACATGGTAGACATGAAAACAAAATAACAAAAACAAACAAAAAACATATGTAACTTAAATGAACTCTTGCCTCAGTAGGCTGTACGTAATAAAAGAATCTATTTCATATGTATTATCAAATTTGATCTGTTTTAATGACAAAATTGCTGATGGCAGGGTCTTACCCCTTCAAAATATCCCCCCTCTCCTTGATGTGTCTGGGAGTCTCCAGAGGGTTTTTCATACATGCTCACAAGGAAGTCCGCTGGCCTGTTCTCCCATCATGCTTTTTTGCAGTATCTATTATTTTCTGAGGGGACAAGTCTCTGTTGAGGCTCAGTGGAGTCTGATCACATGTGAGAACTCTAAGCATTAGGGGCCTTTTATTAAGAAAAAAGAAACCCATCTACTGAGTTTTGTTCTGTTTTGTTTCTGTTATATTTGGCTGAGGGTGAGGTACTTAGCTCATTGAACCTCAATTTACTTATCTCTGAAATCATATATTCAATATACAGGATTTTTATTAGATTTACATAGATGTTTTATGTGAATTCTCCATTATATAGTAAAATTGAGTTAGATGATCTTTATTACAGAGATTTTATTGCAAGTGCATTTGTTTGAAAATCAACTAGATCTATTTTAGTGGCGTTGTTAAGTTAAATAAGTTATTTTACCCATCTAACTTCATTGTGTATTTTTAAGGCAAAATTGTTAGCAAAACTGAATCATACTATACACACATTGCTTAACCTTTTAATTTAATAATATTTCATGTACATTTTCTAATTTCCTACAAAATTCTTTTTAATGACTACATGGAACACCATAATTATTTAGTCAGTCTCCTGTTGTTGGCTGTTATATTACTTCTAATTTGTTGCTATCTTATATTTATGCTAGGATGACATACTTATACTGTACATTATTTCCTCAAGATATGTTCTTAGAAAGAGGAATTACTGGTTCCACAGTTCTGCTTATTTTAAAATGTTAACATATATTTCCAAGTTGCATTCCAAAGAGAAAACCAATTCTACTCCTCCACAACACTGTATTTTTAAAAATTATTTTATTGTTGTTCAATTACAGGTTGTCTGCATTTTCTCCCCTCCCCTCCCCGCCACAGGAGCCAAACCCACCTCCCTCCCTTGCTTCCATCCCCCACCTTGGTTTTGTCCATGTGTCCTTTATAGTAGTTCCTGCAAACCCTTCTCCCCGCTGTCACCTCCCCCTCCCCTCTGGCTATTGTTAGATTGTTCTTAACTTCAATGACTCTGGTTATATTTTGTTTCCTTTTTTCTTTTGCACAACACTGTATTTATCAAGGTTTTTCTTTTTTATTTTTTGTCTGTTAGAAAAACCGAAAACAGTTTTCTCATTTTAAGTGAGTAGCTACAATTTTTAAAACTCACGATTATTACTTATGGAAATGTTACTCTGCCTTAAGCCAACACTTGAACAATAATAATTACCTTGAACATACACATTTTGACAACAATTTCACATTTATTATTTCACACAATATCCCCAGTAGCCCTGTAAGATAAGTAGGGGGGTAATAATCATTAAAGTATGTTGGGAAGAATAACAATTAGTTCTACAAGTATTCACATACAGACCTCTCACTTTCAAATTCGGGTGAATTCCTTCAATATGACCTGCCATTATGACTTGATAAGAAGAAAGGAATTTGTTCCCTAGGACTAATCCTTCCTGGATAAAAATGACAAAGTATTATTTCATTCTGACATTGTGCGTAGATGCGCTAGCTGCTGACGAGGCAGTTTATTTCTTCTCCGGCTAAGGTTTTTTTGATAGACTTCCATAAATTCCGTTATAAAGTGCCACACAGTACTCTACTATTAATGTTATGTTTAGTTAAATCTAGGCATTGTTTTTGCCAATCCTCTGTCTACCTGTTTGTGTTTTATGTGATTTTTATTATAACAGTGACACATTATAATAAACATCAGAAATTAATTAATCTACAGAAAATGCACAAAATAAGTGTCACCCATTCCCCTTCCTTTTGCTTTATGTCCATCATCACAAGAAGCCACCAGAGCAGTGTGGTGTTAATCCTTTTGGTTTTTCTAAGCATATTTTAAGCACAATTGGGCTCAGTCGGTACCTATGATTCTGTTAGATACTTTTTTCACTTGTTATTATACAGTATTCCATGTTGCTTCAGAGTATTTCATTGGAGGGATGAAGAATTTAAATCGGGCCCATTTTTGATAAACATTTATATTTTTTTGGTATTGTTATTCCCAATATTAAAACATCTTTATACACCTGTATATTTTTAGATTAACTTTCTAAAAGTGGGTTGTTAAACAATCTAAACTGCAAAAATTGAATCACAGTTTACTTGAATCTACAATTTTGCCAGGCACTACCTTACTCCTTTTCAAAAGTATATTTCCAACATATTTATCAATAGCTTGTTGGACTGTCTATACCCACTCTCTCAGCATCACTGGCTATTTTTATTTTTTGCTCATCTCAATGGTTAAAAAAAAAAACCTCACTGGTTTAATTTGTTTTAAATTAATATGAGGTTGATCAACTCTATGTTTGCAGATTATTTGGATTTATTTTTAGAAAACTGCTGTTTTATACCAATTGCCTGCATTTCTGTTCAGTTTTTGGGCTTTTCGTCCTGGTTTGTAAGCTTTCTTTGTATACATTTAACATAGGTGTTTTGTCTGATCGTTTGTTATGTGTGTTTCCCAGTTTTTACCTTCCTTTTTTTTCTATTTACATAATTGTGCTATTGAAAAATGTTATTTTTTTATTTTAAAGGCTTTTGATCTTTTGGTCATGCCTTAAAGGTAATCTGTATTCCAATATTTTAAATGTTGTTTTAGTCACACCCTATTGCAATAAGTTTTCTTATTTCCATTATCCAGTTTTGAGTCTTGATTCAACTAGATTTTATTGTCAACACTAAGAGTGTATGTTTAGGTGCATCCATTCCATATGTTTCACATATGTGTGTGTGTTTATACTTCCTCAAATTATTATAGAAGCTGGTTGTTCCACTCTTATTCATTAAATAATCCTAAATAATGTATTAAAATGTTATGGGTTTGAAATGACTTCTTTATCTTATAAATTTAAATTGACTTAAAAGGGTCTTGTAGTTTTTAAATGTTTGTTTAGCTGCCAGTTTATTCCTGTGGGATATTCTTCTGTTTTAATTACTGTAATAGCCTGAGAGAGGTACTTTATATCTGGTAGAGCTAAGTTCATCCAATTTCTTATTTTTTTCATGGCTCTCCTTATGTTATTCTTTCATGTAAATATTAGAATTTTTTTTCCAACTGAGAACACAAACATGGCGGTTCGACGAAGACTTCTCAGCGGAGCATTGGTACAGCAGGGGAAGAGGGCAGGTGCTATTTCTTTTGGCCGTGTTCCCATTGGCTGTGGAAACTGATAAATAGTTTAAATTTTAGCAACTTGCTTTATCTAATTGTTTACAATGTTATTCATTAGTAGCTCTTTCACTCATCAGAGAGAATTTTCATGTAATGAAATGGGCTAATTCAGTTTACTGAAACTGTGTGAAGGGAGTAACAAGAGAAATTTTCATTCAGTAGTTTAAGATTTTTGCTCAGATGAAAAGGCACACAGCTGCTGATGCTCTGTTGCCTCTTGAAATCTCAAAGAAGCTAAGAAGGCAAAGAAACAACATACACAGAGAGACTGGGAAGTCAGAGCATGCAATGCCTTCCACTTCATCTTATCATTGCAAGTTGAATTAACTTGAATTAACTAGTACTAGAAGCCCACTTAAAAAAATAGAGACCCTAAATGCACGTAAAAATGAAGAACATAATAAATGCATGACTATCTTCCAAACATAGGACATTTATGACTTACATGTAGTTTAAGCTCTAAAAGTTCAATCTAACTCTGTGGTTTAGCCCTCGACTGTAATTGTTCACTATATAACAGTATGTTAAAAATGAGGTTTCCTGGAAAAGTCCAAGATAGATTAGATGCAATATTTTAATGACATGTTTTCACAGGTAGATTTTTAAAAGAAATTAGGGAAAAGTTTCAAGCCTTTCAGAATTCCAACAGATATACTATATAGGGAAAAGGGTCAGAATGTGAAGGAAATGAGAGTTTGGAAGTGAGCGTGAGTTGAAGTGAGCTGTCGTGAGGCTTTGAGTTCCACTTCCTCTTGGAGAGGACAGTGAGGGTTTACTCTTCCCCACTCCAAACCTAGTGAGGCGGGTTTCAAGAGGATCCTGCAGACAATACTGCAACGTGCGCCCTGCACTTGGGGGCCTGATGCCTGACTTATTGCTGGAAAGGGGAAAGTCAGCTCTCAGAAGAGTTTGACTCCTACCCTGGAAACCTTGAAAACAACAAAAAAAGGCCATTTATTTCTAGGTGAGACCAAGAGGATGCCCCCTATTAAGGTAGGCGTTCGTTCCCAGAGTTCATGGCACACAGGGAGGCAAGAGGGCTTGTAGGAGCCCCAATAAGAGGTTGTCTGAGACCTTGTCCTTGAGGACTGTCTGAGTCAGGAGACCTAAGCAGAAAGAGGCCGAAGGTCTATCGCTGTAGGGAAAGAGGAGGAAGAAAATACAAGGTAGCAGGATAGTGTCGCATCTGTTCAGGCAAATGCAGAATGTAGATAGTCAACAGTTAAACCCAAGAAACCAGTGCAGAGCTCTACATCAGAGAAAAATGTAAGCCAGGCCCACCCAGAGCCTCCAGCTAGGCCCACCTGCCTCACGAAAAAAAACACCAGCCACCACCAGCTGAATAAAAATTGATCTACTTTACCTGTTTCCCTTCTCTCTGCCCTGTTCTCCCAGTTTCCAAATTTGACCAATAAAATCAGCAGTTAGAAAGTGGAGGAAGTAAGAATACACAGGGGGAAAAATACACTTTCCTTCTCCCACTGCGAGACTCCAGCCCAAAGTTGGTCCAGACTGTGGAGAGAAAAAAAAAAAGATACGGTTTTCTTTTATGTAAACTCAAATGTGAAATTTTAATTAATATTTTGGACTAAAAATGCCAACACTGTGTTGCTTAAAGTGATTCCAGGGCTGCTATTATCTAAAAAAGGAGACAGAAAAATCGTGAACCTTGTCATGGTTTTTCCCAGGGAAAGGGGGCATTTATGTCCTCTAAATAAAACATAAGATGACAGAAAGAAATGTTTTGCTAACAATACATTTTTCTCAGTTGTCAGTTCAACAATCAAGCAGCAAAGAAAAATGTATGTGAAATTATAATTTAATATTAACTTTAGCCCCAAATAGTTATTTCAACCTCTAATATAGCTGAAATATGGGGGAGTCCTGGCCATATATATATCTTCCTTCTTCAAGCTCATTTCTGCCTAATCTCAAACCTTGAATCTTGAGCCTTTCTTCCACTCAACTAAGAATCTCATGTACAGATTCAAAGTCATTAGACCAAGGTCTGAGCCCTGTAGTTCTGCATTCTGACCACTTGGAAAACAGGCCCTTGACACACCTCATTCATCTGAGCCTGTATGAGGACTGAGGGCTGATCATTATGACCATTTCTCCATCAATAGTCTCCTCAATGGCAGCAACCTGTCCCCCCATTACATGTTTCATCCCCCCAGTGACTCTCTCTCAGAAGGGCTTATGTACAGAATATTTCTATTTCTTCAAACTCACAGGGGTTGTATTTATGCAGCTATTCTCCTATCCACTCATTCATTCATTTATCCTTTTGTTAATTACTCACTTAATATTTATAGGATATTTACAACATGCCGGATGGCAAAAGTTCAAACAAGCCCTCCCAAATTTATTCTAAGATGCTAAATGGGAACTTTTAAGTCTTGTAATTGTGGCCAAAATTAATAGATAAGCATTTGCCACCCGTCTTCATCATTTAAATAGACAGATAAATGAGGAAGAAGATAATAAGGACACTTCCTTTGGAAAGGCCAGGGTTTGCTGCCAAACAACCTCTGAAAAGGGAGTTGACAGGTGGTGATCTGGAGAGTGTACCAAAGCACAGAATGTTGCAAAACAAATATGCGCTGCAATAGATGGAGTGTTTGTATCCCCCCAAATTCCTACGTTGAAAGTCTGCCCCTCAATGGGACATTAATAAGAGGTGAAGCCTTGGAGAGGTAGTTAGGTCCTGAGTGCAGAGCCCTCATCAATGGGATCAGCGTGCTAGCAGGAGGGTCCTCAGAGAGGAGCCTCAGTCTCTTTGTGCCTTGTGAGGACACAGTGCGAGGATGGCCATGTGTGAACCAGGGGTGAGCTCTCACCAGACACTGGCTCTGGCAGTGCCTTGAGCTTGGACTTCTGAGCTTCCGGAATTATGCATAACAAATCTTTATTGTTTAAACTACCCATTCTGCGGTACTGTGATATAGCAGCCTGAGCTGACCAAGCAATCCATACAACATCAAAAAAGGGACCACAAAGTTTCTCAAGAGAAAAAAGTCCAGGATCAATGGCATTAAATCTGAATACTAACTAAACCCATGAAATAAGGGCTTTTTAACCCCTTTTTTTCTAATTCTCACTCTCCACTGTGTCTAACCCTTAAGTGGATAGAATTAGAAATGTGAGGGTATAGTAAGATGATTGTTCATGGAAGAAAGTAGACAAAGAGCATGCTAATTTGTCCCCTTCAACCTTTCAGGCCTAGGTCTTGCCAAGGATTGTGACAGGAAATAGAGAATTTTTCAATTTAATTTAAAAAATCAAAGTTTTGAAAATAGATAGTATTGGGCTTTGTGGTACCTGAGAATGTTCCTAGGAAATATAGTAAAATTCTTTTAGGATTTCACAGTACCTTTTAACTTAATTTTTACCATTTTAATTAAATTAATTAACATTAATTTTTACAGTTCAGCCTTTTTAGCAAATTGGTTGTACACTATTTTTGAGTTCAATGGCTATGAAGGCAGAGAGGCAGTATATAAATTAAAATGCAATTCATTTATTCCACCAATATTTATTGACTATGTACTATATGTTTGGCATTGTTCCAGTTACCGGGAATATAGCCCTAGCACTGTGTGAGATGCTTTAATATAGGTTTAAGAAAAGGTGCTTTGAGCCCTGGCTGGTGTAGCTCAGTGGATTGAGTGCAGGCCTGCAAACCAAAGGGTCACTTTTTCTACTCCCAGTCGGGGCACATGCCTGGGTTGCAGGCCAGGTCCCCAGTTTGGAGCACTCAAGAGGCAACCACACATTGATGTTTCCCTCCCTCTCTTTCTTCTTTCCTTCCCCTGTCTCTAGAAAATAAATAAATAAAATCTTTAAAAAGTTAAAAAAAAAAAGAAAAGGTGCTTTGAAATTGAATTAGCAGTTGGTTCTGTAATGGTATTTGTGGGAAGGCTTCACTGAGGTGATGTTTTTATGTATATGGACAGAAGTAGAAGGTTGCCAGGGTAGGAACTACCAGGCAGCAGAAACACTGTGCAGACGGAGAAAGGGGAAAGGTTGAAACAGCATGGTAGCCATGTGCTAGGAGTCAGCACGGTGTCTTCAGGAAACCAAGGATATTGAGTCAAAAAAGATCTAAGTTTACTTCAAGGTGATATCTTAGTATCTGAGTAACAGCTGACAGTTTTGTGAGCTTCTTTGTGCTGCATTTCCCATACCTCCCAAGCTTTCCTCAGGTATTAGAGCTCATGAGTAAAGCATACCTCACCTGGCATTAAGCTCATGCTTCCTCTTCCCTCAGGTCATGGCTGTGTCACCCCTCGATGCGTCTGAAGCTGTGAAGACCATTGATGGTGCTCTGACCTCTCCTAACCTCTACTTGTTGACGTCAGGGAGAATGCTTCTAGTGACAGTTTTACTTATGGGAGAACATTTCCATCAGAAAATTCACATTCCTTTTCCCTAAGTGGGAATTTTCACTTTAATTTTAGATTAAGATAGGATAGCCCTCCAACCAGGCAGAGAAGCAAACTGAGGCATGATTAAGGAGTGAACGTTATCACAGACCGTTCATATACTTTTAGCCATAAAGTAGAGCTACCTATGTACAGAGGTGTGTGTAGACACGCAAATAATCCCACGTTTTCTTTGTTGAACGATGTTTATTATCTATCACCCTCTGGGCTACATATTAGATACTTTATCCTCAGTCTTCCCACAGTCTTGTGAACTGGGCCTTGTGATCCGCACCTACGGCTAAGCTGCTGATCTGAGTGGTGAAGCGGATGATCCACTGTCACACATGTAATAATTCACATGCCTTTTATCCCAGAACCCATGGTTTTACCCACTAGGCAACACTGCTTTTTTGTCCAAATTATTCTTTATTATAGGCATTTCCACCCAATTCCCAGAATCTTATGCTAATCTGGGGGATCTGAGCATGACTCCCCCCACCACCGCCCATGAAACAATTATACCTTCTCTCTGTTTTGCACTCAGCATCCCTGGCATTGGTCCGTATACTTTCATGAATTTTAGAGTCCTAGGGCCTCTGTTCTTAGTCCTAGGGCCTGACCCCTCAGTGGATCCACTCATTTCACTTTCCATGTGTTTCCTTGACCTTTATTTAAACAGGCCTTAGATGTTCTTTTGATGAGTGTGGTTATATCTATGTCATTATCTCCACCATCATCCTTATTTTGAGTAGAAAGTAGAACATCTTTGGTGGTTATTTTATGGATGTCAATGACGTAGAGCATGTGAGAATCAGTCACTTAAAAAGCAAGTCTACAGTTTACTTCTTACTCACAGAAGGAACTGCGCCCTGTAGGGATTTACTCTTTCCAGTGGTCAATTACACAGCCATTTTAATTGGAAGCCTTCCTGCAGAAGCCAGGTGTGTGATGCGCTGGTTTCGTCCAGTTAATATGACACTCGTTGGACAGGATGGTTGAAAATGCAGATGCATTCTCTTACTCTGTCAGCACGTTTTTTGCTGGTGCCATATGGAGATTGTATAAGTTTAGTCTAGGGGGTTGACAGGTTATTTCTTTGGACAGCAGAGCCAGGACATGGTGTTCATTTAAGTACTGTCAGTTTTGGCATCAAATCTGCACAGTCTCTGCCAAGGCTGACATCTCACTCTCCCCTCCTCTCTCCAGTAGGGGAGCTCCCCTGCACACCCCACTGAAAATCATTCTTTCTGTTGTGCCTGGTATTTGTGAATCCCTTTGAGGCAGGCAATGATTTCTAAATCCTTCGTCACTATAGCAGCACCTATCACCAAATTCATAATGTAGAATTCAAAGTCCGCTGACCACATGGACAGAGTGAACAAAGAATTATAACCTTCTACCACCTCAAAGTTTTGACAGTTGTTTAAATACACTCTATAGGGTGATTGGCTTTTTCACTATCATTGACTTCTAAAGGCTATTTTTCTGAAAAATCTCACTTTGTCCAGTAGGTGTGATTCAAAGTCTTCTTGTATACATGAATTTCATATGACTAGCATCATGTTATAAACATCCCTCAGGGATTTAATTATACTGAGACATTACCATCATTGTTTTGAACATAAGCATCATTTCTGCAACACCTATTTCATGGTTAGTATTTTGCATTTATTCTGAGTTAATTCTTACCACATCATTGTTATTTAGTGATTGTCACCATTCTCCTTATGAGAAAAACAAGCGACAAATATATTTAATTTTCCAAGTCCATAAACCTAAGAGTGAATAGGATTTTTAATCAAAGTTTGCTAATGATAATAACCAAAAGCTTTCTTTCTCATCACAGATTTTCAATATTAAATTTTTAATAAAGAAATTATTTTTAAATGCATAACCCCATGTAATGCAAAATATCACCAAAACTGCAACTAACATGCTCTTTTAAATTTTTGTAGCATTTATGGGAAGTGAGAATAGTGTGGGAGAAGGAACAGACAAAAAGATATTTTTAATGTGGATGTTATATTTGGGCTGCTACTCTAGAATTCATCCAGTCCAATTCCATTGTGGTATAAATTCTAATTTTGTGGTTGAGAGAGGATCACTCATTTGCCTAAATCCAGGTTTTATGTAGAGGTCGACTCCAGGGCCTAAATTGAATTATTCTGACTCATGGTGCAAAAGTAGAGTAGTCCAAATGCCTTGACTTTGAACTCCCTTCTGGGTGGTCTTGGTAACTACTCAAATACTCATACAAACTTAGTCTTGCTGGAAAAAAAAGATTAATCACATAGATAAATTTTATATTTTGTTTTGTGAGTTAATTTTAACTGAAGTTTAGAATACTAAAAGGCTAATGGACTTTTATTATAAGTACATTTTCTTACAAAATAAAATGCAAAACCAGAAATAATGGCTATAAGTGAAAATCTTAAGAGGATATTTTTAAAGTTTGCATTCAGTTTTCATAAGAATTGAAATCTTCACTCTACCACTTGAAAAAGAAAAAAAAAACAGATTGTCCCGTGGACTTATGCAAGGTCAAATCCTTTGATCTTCGTTTCTCAAACACCTTGGGAGAAGAAGGGGCCAAAATACTGAGAGACTTTTTGTGACTTCTAATGATTTCTGGTTTAATAATCCCAGTTAGCTAAGAGACCAGCCAAGGATGGGATCAAGTGGCAGCTATGATGCAGGTGGCAATCATATTGTTATGGCCCTTCAATCCACCCAGAAAGTCCAGCCCTAGGGTTTGTGATACAGATGTAATGTCTTGTAGCACAAAACAGGAACTTTGCCTCCACAAAGTCAATGAGACCTTAGCTTTTCTAGCTTCTTCACTTGGAACTTTCCTTTTTAGGTTTGTCATTATCAAAGATATTTCCCTCACCTTCACAATGAAGAGGCAAATCTGATTTGAAGGCATTAATGTATCAGTGAAGATTACCTGCTAAAAGTTCATTTGATAGATTTGTTTTCTCTTTATGGAGAATAGTTCATCATTTTGACAATTTAGAGCCAATTGCTTGACCACACTTCTCTTCTTTCTCTCTCCGTGGTCCTCCCCGCACAATCTCACTTTTAAATGTGTGGTTCAATAGCAAAACCTGAACAGCAGATGCTTATTGAGGAGAGTAATGGTCTCCGGGACTCATGAGAGGCACCGAGATAAACACAATTTGCTCAGCACTTTTGTCTCCAGACAATAGCCATCAATTTCCAGGGCGTGTATACAAGCAATTTTGGAATTGGTCAGAAGTCTGAGCTTTAGGGATCTTCTAGTGAAGTTGAAACAGACAGAAGATAAATACATATGACGTCAATCTCAATCACAATTTTTTACCTTGAGGTAAAGGGCAATCGGATTAGCATGGACCTGGGCTTTGACATACATAAACCCTCTGTCCTGAGATCTGAGATACACTTTTCCTCCGCAGAAGAGATTCCCTTTAATCATTCTCACTGTCACTGAAGGATCTTTCTCACATCCCTCAGGTGTATATGGAGGCAGAAAATTGAAATAATTGAAATCCTCTTGCTTTTTCATTGTACATTTTTCCTCTGGTACATTCTTAAAAAGAAAAGTGAATTTGGGCATTTGGTGAGAACAAAAAGAACATGAAAGAGTGTTGGCCACAATCAATGTGAAGTGTTCCAAATTATATCATCTCTTCTTGTGATAATTTAAAAAAGCTTCTGGTTATGGGAATAAATTATACCCATGTCCATAGAACTATGTGACCAAATCTGAAATAATTCATGTAGGCCAAGGAGGTAAAAATGGAGTCATGTTTTTGTTCCTTTTTTCCTTCATTTCTTGCTTCTTGTCATTTTTTTGTTTTTTGTTTTTAAATTTTATACAAACTATGTCCCAAATTCTGTTCATCAGTGTAGTGCAGTAACCAGTAGGAGAAATCAAATCCCATTCCAGTAGAGAATCTGGGGGATTATTTCTCCATTCAAGCACTCCTAGCAACAACGATTAAGAGAGAACAGCTGGGAGCGTTCTGATTAGAGGCAGTCCTGTGTGCCGTCATTGTTAATCACTTGTCACTGTGTGTGCGGTCCTTCTCCCCTGCACACACTTGTCTTGCAGGCATCTTTCTTAGCCTTGATCTAAGCCTTATCTTAGGGAAAGAACTTAACGTGTAATATCTTAAATTTGTTTCAATCCTCCTTTGTTGTACTGTATTTGATTTAGTGAATTACCTGTGCCATTCCTGAGAAACTGGTATTCTATTCTACTCAAAGTATAGTTGTTTGAATGTGATGTGTTTGAATTACTTACCTCTGTATCATTTTCAAAGATGGAAGGATTCAGGAATGATATTTGGTCACAGGGAAACAAAGAAACTTTTATTACTGTTTTCTTGTCTATCCATTTTGATGTTTCACGCATAAAAAGTGCTATTTGTGTTTATAAATACATGTAGAAGCACATTTAACCTGAACTTTGAACTCTCCATTAAACTTTGATATAAACTGTGCCCATTAATGATTCAAATAATCTCTAGAGTACAATATGCAGGAATTCCAGGATTAGAAAAGCACTCTTATTAATGGTAATTTTCCAAGTAATTTACTGTATTCATAACATTAATTCATTCTCTCCTAGGCCTTGTGCTGAACTTTTAGCACAAGATTTTATTTAGATTTTTATTTAGATTTTATTTAATCCCAGTGATTCTAAGACAGAGGTACTATTATTTTCTCTAATTTATAGATGAAAAATTGAATTTTATCAAGGTTTAGAGTAATGTCCAGTCAACAGAATCGAGATTCAAACATGTATTCTAATTGCACACGTCATTCACTTATTTACAGCAGTAAAGTGTTTCATACAGCGGCTTGTCGTGCAGCATGGCATCCAGGCAAACAGATGTTCAGAGCGTCCTTGGCAACTCTTGACTGTTTTGAAAGTAGAGGGACTAGTCCCTATCTTCCCAGAAGAGCAGAGATCTCTGCCTCATATGTTATAAATGTATCATCTTCTTTACCAATGTGTATTACTTACCAACTGATTATGTAAGTGCCATACATTTGAATTGCTGCTTTTGTTTAGTAGTTGTATGGCCACAGCTTCATTTATGTTTATATAAAATAAGATCATAGAAAACCACCTTTGCATAAACAAAGTAATTTATGCAAATCCCCTAATTCCGTACCCAATATGCAAATGTCAACACACATCAACTCCTGTCTCTCAACATCATCACTATTTCCTACAATATCTTGAATTTCAATTTCTAGAAATATTAACCAGGCAATTTCAAACATATAAAAGATTACACACACACATAGTATGTAGACACATATATGTATGTGTATACACACATATGTATGTAGACATATATGTGTATGTAGGCATATACATATGTGTGTATATGTGTGTGTGCATATATATGTGTGTATATATTTCAAAAATTAATTGTTTTCTGATTTTAAAGGCAATGCATGTACTTTGTAAAATGTTTAGAAATTAAAGGGTGCATTATAAAATATGAGTAAGAATAACTTGAGTACTGTGAGAAATGGATAGCCCACTTGATCCAAGTGATTTAAGATATCTTTTTAGAGAAATTAAAAAGCTTTCAGTAGACCCAATATCAGGGAGCCCTTATCAACCCCTAGGCTTGCAAGGAGGTGTGATAGTAGCAACATAAAATGGGCTGCTTGATGGAAGCCTTGGTCCTCACTGGGAGAACACAGCCAAGCCACAATGGGCTGCCAGTGATGGAGGAAACCAATACCTCAATGTGACCCTTCTACTACGCTGAAAGTCCTGCCAGGACCTACCATTGCCTGGACCCAAAAAAAGCCAGAAAGCAAGGGAACCAAGCATAGGAAAGTGTAAGGTCAGCCTCCCAGGATTTAGAATAAGAGGGAGAAAGGTGAAGAGTAGATCTAGGGAGGCTGAGAGAAGCCAGTCAGCCCCCAGAATAACTTGGTCTTTATAATAGTAACACAATATTTCATCTTGGTACACTTAATAACTTTACTTGCTATTGCTGAGAATTAGGCTCAAATTTATTTCTGATGTCATTATGAATCACAGCATAAAGGGTTTCTGTAATTTGCTATTTGAATGAGATATTGATGCTCTTTCTTTTTGTAATTCATAAATAAGTATCTAAGACTTTCTCTATCTTCCAGCATTACTTGTCCAAGCCATATTGTTTGAACAACATGGATACACATTAGTCACATCATGCTGGCTTCTTACCTTTATTCAAATAATCTGGAAATGTCCCAACCATCTTTAGGAATAAATTTCCGGTCCCTTTAATCATCAGTTGTACTTTTGTTTTATTTCTTTTTCATTAGAGTTTTTGTGTTCTTATGACCAACACAATGGTGTGATGGTGTCAATTAAAATTTATTTTATTTTAAATATCAGAAATGGAAGCCAAGCTAGTTTGTTTGTTTATTTTTATTGTTCAAGTACAGTTGTGTCCATTTTTACCCCACCACGTCTCCCCGCCCCACCCGTCCGTGCCTCCCACCTTGGAACCTACCCCCTTTGGCTTTGTCCATATGTCCTACATACATGTTCCTTGATGGCCCTTCCCCTATTGTCCCCTATTATCCTTCTCCCCACTCATCTCTGGTTACTGTCAGTTTATTCTTTATTTTAACATCTCTAGTTGTATTTTGATTGCTTGTTTCTTTTGTTGATTAGGTTCCCTTTATAGGTGTGGTCATGTGGTATTTGTCTTTCACTGCCTGGCTTGTTTCACCTGGCATAATGCTCTCTGGTTCCATCCATGCTGTCGCAAAGGAGTTCTTTCTTCCTTTCTGCTGCATAGAATTCCATTGTCTAAATGTACCACATTTTTTTGATCCACTCATTTACTGATGGGCACTGAGGTTGCTTCCAGCACTTGGCTATTGTAAATTGTGCTTCTATGAACATTGGGGTGCATAGGTTCTTTTGAGTTGGTGTTTCAGGATTCTTAAGGTATAAGCCCAGTATTGGGCATCCTAGAGGAGAACATAGGAAGGAAAATCTCGGATATTCCGCACAGCTATATTTTCGCCAATATGTCCCCTAAGCAAGGGGCATACAGGAAAAGGTAAACAAATGGGACTACATCAAAATAAAAAGTTTCTGCACAGCTAAAGAAAACAGCATTGAAATCAAGAGAGAACCAACCATATGGGAATCCAAGCTAGTTTAAACATAAGACTTTATTGACCTGAATATCTTTAAATTATACAAGTATAATCAGGAATAGGGCATAGCTGAATCTGGGAGCTCAAAACTAATATCATAATTAGTGCTTATACTTATGTGATGTTTATAAGTAAAGACAGACCTATCTAAATCTACTATCTATTACATACTTGTCTATCTGTCCACCCACGTCCATAGCTGTTTTTGTAACTACCCAGATAGAAATATCTGTTATACCTGTATTTATATCTGTGTTTACATGTTGCCTCTGTTTTCCACTGATCGGCTTTTATTCAAGTGGGCATTCTTCATAGACAGAAGTTGCAGAGATGACTATTGGCAGTTACAGGTGATAATCTAAATCTCAGCAACCCAGCAGAAAGAGAAACCCTTCCGTATTTATAGTAAAAGACTCTATGATGATTCTTATAGCCTATCTTGGACCATTTGATCGTCACCGATTCAATCACTACAAACAGAGAGGGAATATATGTGAGGCACATGTAAAAGCTGTTGAAGTTTTGCTTTTGTATGTTCATTTGCATATTTCATGGCATTTTTGTGAGGTGCACAGCTAAACACTAGGTTTTGGTGACATAACTCTACTATGTAGACAAATCTCTTGGAGGAGAGAGAATGTCAGTCTAGGAGGCAATGGATTACTTGTTTGAAACCAACTTAGTCAATAGCCAGGGTGCAGAAGGAAGAGATAAGAATCATTTACTAAAAGAGAGACAATAGTATTGACAATAGACTAGTATTGTGGCTTATTTACTAGAAAAGATTTTAAAAGAAACCAAAGAAAATTCAAAAAAAATAAGTGTCTTTGACAATCTAACAATAACCAGAGAGGAGTGGGGAGGGGATAGTGGGGAGAGGGGTTTTCAGGAACTATTAAAAAGGACACATGAACAAAATCAAGGGGGAGGGTGGAGGTGAAGGAGGGAGGTGGGGTTGGCTAGGGTGGGGTGGAAGGGTGGGGAGAAAATGCAGACAACTGTAATTGAACAATAAACATTAAAATATATATATATATATATATATATATATATAAGCGTCTTTGAAATAAAATATTTTCTCCAAAATGTCTTCAAAATAAAATGGAAAGTAAATAAATCACATTAACTATGGGAGCTGGAAGCAAAGTGGTCTTTCATAGTTATAATTTATATATCTGTAAAAATCTACTATAAATGAATCTTAACCATTAACCAATCATTAAAGTAATAAAGGTTTCTAGAGACATGATACAAATAATATTAAAGCTCTGGCACATTAGTTGAATGATTAATGTGTAAATGAAAATACAATTCAATTCAACAAATCTTTCAAACCAATGAAATAAAACTATGGTCTTGCTTGTTTTGTCAACACTTTCAATGATGTGTGTAAAAAGTTGCTTCCTAACCTCCTAAATTTTGTATCTGAATTTTCTAGTGCCATCTCCTTACATATTATCTCTAGACTATAGAAAAAGTAAGACACTATAGTCTCTAAACCTCATGAATTGTGTCAATCCAAAATATAAGAATCTCTGCTTTGGGTAGCATTCAAACAAGCCCTCTGAATTAGGAAAACGTGGGTTGTAATATGATGTGGTGGGAAGAACTCTAAGACAGCTCCCAAGATTCCTGCCCCCTGGTGTACTCTCCCTGTATAAACCCCTGCATTTCAGTGTGGGTGGGGCTATGGAGATGATAGGATATCACACTCATGACAGGATAAATTATATAGCACTGTTGAAAGAACGTTTCAGATGTAATTAAAGTCTCTAATAATTTGAATTTTCATTATTCAAAGGAAGCATACGCTAGCCAGACCTGACCTTGATCAGGTGATCCCTTTGAAAGATGGTCTAGAGGTGCCAGAGAAGAGGCAGAATCAGCACTCTTAGCCTTGGAGCTGTAAACCGGCCGTGCTGTGGAGAGGCTAACCCTAGATGCTGAAAGCCTCACTGCTACACTGGTAAGAAGTGAAGTCTGCCAGCAAACAGTGAGGTTGGAAGAGGACCCTGGGCCTCGAATGAAGCTGCAGCTCTAGCCATCTCCTTGATTGCAGCCTTGTTAGACCCTGAGCAGGACTAAAATAAGGTGTGTCCAGATTCCAGATCTGTGAAAATGGTAAGGTAATGCACTGTTAATCTAAGCTGCTACATTTGTAGTAATTTGTTACCCAGCAATAGAAAACTAACGATCATGGCTTCTTCACATTTCAAAAATAGAAAGTTACTACTTATCATTTCCACATCTAAATTTTCCCATTCTCAAAATAGTCTGTATAGAGATAAGTAGTGCAATCACTCAGGGGCTATCTGTACTTCTAAAAGAAAGTCATCCTATTCATGAGCTTTCTCCTAAAAGGCAAAAATTCCCCTTCTATGTTTGTTTTGCACTTCTCAAATGCGATTTTTTATAATCCTGAAAGTCATCGCATTCTAAATCATGGTTCCACGTTAAAGCACAGTCTTGGGTAAGGCACTTGGAAATGAAGAGATGGGACCTGCTCAGGAGTTCCATCCTCAGTATTACTCACTTTGGTATCTTCACCAGTAGAGAAGGAAGGACTCAGTACAACTCACTCCTCAGCCTCAAGGTGTAACAGATGGTTAGCTAAGTAACTATGGACAGGAATGTTCAAAAGGAGATAGGCACAACATACGTGCATCTACTACAAGGTCAAGTTATAGGTTATCCCAAGACATCCAGAATTTCATTAGAGAAGCCCAGCTTGAAATCGTGTCATGTCTGATGTCACTAATGTAAGGTGATGTCTTTGGGTGCAGGAGTGGTGAAAAGACAGATGAGTGCTTTATCTAATTATAACTCAAAGATCAATGTGGGCTTGGACACGTTCCGCTGAAAGGTAGAGGGAAAAAATTCACAAGTTTTTGAGTAAACTCTAACTTCTGGAATCAACTATGTGATGTAAAAACACTACATCTTATTTTTATTTGTACATTTTATTTATTTACATGTGTTATACATTGGTAGACATATTTGTGTATATAAATATCTATTCATGCATTTTATTTACTCAACACATTCATTGAATACCTAGTATATGCCAGACACTGAAACAAAAACGACATAATGATAAAGGAGAACTCATTTTCTATAAGGCAATTAGGAGGAGAAAGTGGGTATTTACAGCAATATATTTCTATTAGACTACGATTTTAAAGGCCTATATACATACTTATATTTTTAGTACCCGTGGCTCCTTAAGAGAGGTTCAGCTACCCACTGAGTGCTTAATAAACATACATTAAATAAATGAAATCGGTCACTACTTGTCACAGCAGAAATCATAAACTCGGGTCAATAGAATTATCCTACTTCTCTGCCTTATCACATATCTTCAAACAATCAAGTAGTAAAAGGAAGCTGACATATTGGACTTTCACAGCAGGATGAGAAAGAGCAAATGATACAAAAAGCACATGTTGTGAAGGATAAAGCAAGTCCCACGTACTGTGAGTTTTCCATTGTTTCTGGGAGAAATGGTAGCTTTGATCTTTGAACAACACATATTCTGGGCTACTTAATACGTTTCAGGTACTATCTAGAAACTACAGACACAGGAAAAAACATTCTTCCCTCAAGGATTAAACTCGTATGTAAACGAAAACAGACCAGCATTGTAAAGGTGAATGTATAACATATTTTGCAGGGATTATATAAGAGGCCTGACAAATCCAGGGAGTTTGTGAGTATGTGTGTGTGGGTGGAGAGAAGGGACAGTGCAGGGGGTGAAGTAAAGATTCCCAGAAGTGGTAATATCTAGAGTGAGTTTTGAAAAGTGAGTAGGAGTTCATAGAAGCGGGAAGGGCATTCCAGGTAGAGAGAGACATATAAAAATATGGAGATCACGAAAACACTGAAGAGAATGAACTTTAAAAGAGCAAAACTCAAGCAGGAAGGCCTATTAGAAGTTTCTACCTGATAAAGGCAGAAAATTGCAAGGACCTGGGCCAACCCAGTGCAATAGGATGGGATCAATGCAATTGGATTGGGCAGAAATCAGCAAGGAGAGAGAGACAGGACCTGGTGACTGCAAACATGGTGCAACAGCACAGCCGAGGAGGAGAGGATCATTCCTGGCGGTTTCCTCGGTTACGCTGTGTAACTGGCTGGGCTAGGAATGTAACCCAGGTCTGTCTGAGCCCCAGATTTTCGATGTTGTCTTCTATTATAGCATACTCTTTTTTTAGTAAAGGAAGAACATTTACAGGCCATAAGATCATTCAAAATTATATCATACTTCCTTATATACTTTTTTTTAACAATAAAAGAGAAATCTTCATAACACCACTAGGCAGCCCTAAGAGAATTCACACCAGAGAGGGCTGACCACTGGACATAAGTCAGCCGGGGAAGCTGAGTGAGTCTAGGTGAGCACATGGGCGAGCAGGTGGAAAGATGGAGGTACATGGAAACTCAAGTTAAAGATTCAAAACACGGAAAGATGGAAAGACCAGGAAACAAAAAGTCCAAAACAAATTCAAAATATAAAAGTCCAAGCCATAACCCAGAGGAATCCATTTAGGATTCAGTTGTTTAGAAATCCAACAGGCAAGGCAACAGCGAGGAGAGCCAGCAGCAGAAAGACATTTAGTTACCAGGAGCTGGAGGGTCACGGGTAACAAGTTCAACTCTGGACAAATAAAATGCTAGATAAGCTCCCAAGCACTGTTATATAAGAAAGAACCCATTTTTGGAGAATAAGCATAGCATAGTCTAAGCAAAGCTGGTAGCAAGGTTGATTCGCTGCTAATTTATAAATAAATTGCTGACAGAAGACTTGTACTTTCCCCATGAGAAGGGGTGGTCTCGTGATCTGAGCAAGGGTCACGTGCCCGGAGAGGTTTAATTGATTCTGCTGTACAAGTTACAGATTTACAGGACAAGGTGCCAGGAAGGTCATTGCAGATTTTTTCCTCTTTATTTCTTGCCCTGTGATTTTAAATGACTTGAGCCAGAAGAGTTGGAATTACAGCTGCCAAGGGCTTGCACTCATGCAAATTGTTTGTCCTCTTCTGGTTAATATCACTTCTCACCTCTATGATATTTTTACATCTCCCTGGCAGTCCTGCGCGGCTAAAATTCTGCGTAGCCTTTAAAATCAGAGAGGCTTTATAGAAGCCAATTTAACATTGACTTGTTATGGGACTACGGATAGGTTCTTAAAATATTGATATTTACTTTATTCACCCATCATGTGGGTATTGATAATAATATGCACACCTAACACTGTTGTGAGTTTCAGATTATATATTTTATAGGAATTTTTTAGAAAAATACCAAACACTTATAAAAATGGTTGGTACGTACATTGGCAAATACGTAGTATTAAAATATATAGATGTTCCATAAATTAATATACATTTTTTTCTTATAATAAATTCCTGCACTTAGGGGCTTAATACAAGTTTGAAAATCTATAAAGTAAACAAAAAATCTGTACCATTTAAACTTTATGAACAGAAAGTTAAGTGGGTCACCTAGATATTTTGTTGCTATAACTTTATGAGTTTTATTGCTAGTTTTTCCTTCAGAATGAAAATCAATTTTTCTCAATTGAGCAGGTAGGTTTAATAATGTTTCACTAGTTGACCTTCACTCCAACATTTTCTATAAGGTAACAGATTGCATTTTGCATGCATTTTGCAATTTCTTTGCTCCCTAACTTTCTGGGGGCCAAATTCTAGCTAACCTTGCTGTTAATGGTGCTTCAAAGATGTCTTCAGCTACCAAAAGGCACTGTAATTAATGCCTGGTAAGGTTTTCAACCTGCTGGAATTTGATCTGTAGCTCCTGGTAAGAGTTTGTGAGCAATATGTCAGTTAATAGTACACATTACAAATAGAAATCTATGAATTATAAAAAGAAAATACCTCATATGTGTGGGGTATCCTAAGTAGACTTAACTCCAAGGTCAATTCTTTATTTTCAGAGATGGTGAGTCATAGTGGTTTAAAGTATAGACCAGAGCTATCGTGCGATGGATTCTGCCACTCCAGAGATCATGGGGTCTTGAGCTGGACGAGCCACTGTTTTGGCATCCTGATATAGGAAACTAGCAAAGTGCCCACATCATTGGGTTGTTAATTGAAATACTGTATGATCCAGCACCAGAACAGAGAATGCAATCTGGGCATGTTAGTTCTTGTCGCTGTTGCTGAGTATACCAGGAAATGTAGAACTCTTTGTTCCTGCTGTAGAACTTACCTTCCAATTAGATCTTAATTTGGATCTCTTAGCCAGACTGTAGAGCGCCACAATCCAGTTGGGATGCTGTCAATGTGAAAAAAATGCAAAGTGTAAAACTGGCTAATTGCTTTTTACATGTGGAAATGGGTGTTGTATTAGTTTCCTGTGGCCACGGTAACAAATTACCACAAACTTCATGGGTTAAAACAACAGAAATGTTTTTATCTCAGAATTCTGAGGCCAGAAATCCATTCTCAGTTCCACTGAGCTGATGCAGAACTGTTTATCAGGCTGCACTCTCTTGGAGACGCTAGGGTAGAGTCTGGTCCTTGCTCCTGTCAGCTTCTTATGGTGGCCAGCATTCTTTGGCTTGTGGCCATATCCCTCTAGTCCCTGTCTCTGTGGTCACAATGATTTCTCCTCTTCACGAATCACTCTCTGCCTCCCTTATTATAAGAACGTATGTGATTTCACTTAGTGCTCACCTGGTAATCCAGCATGATCTCCCATCTCAGAAATGTTTAATGTAATAATAATAATAATAATAACATCAAAGTCTTCTTTGTCTTACAAGGTAACATTCATAGATTTCAGAGATTAGGATGTGGATATCATAGAAGGGCCATTAACCAGTTTATAACAGATAGCCATAATTTTATTTCTCATATAACTACAACCAGAATCTGCACAGGAAAATTCTTCATAAATGCTAAATTTTTAGAATTAGGTTAAGCTGGGAATAATAGAAACCTTACAATGATAGTGCCTTAAACAGAAAGATTTTATTTTTCTCTCATTACTATATGTATAACTGTATGAAATTCGCACCAGAAGGGAGTCAGACATTGTCAGTCTTCCGACTGCATGATCCTTGGTGTGTCAGCTGATGACACAGAATGGTAGCCGAACGCTCCCTTCAGACATTGTATGTTCCAACTGGCACAAAACACGCGAAGAGGGAATGAAAGAGATTTGGGGGGTGGTCCACTACATAACTCTGCTTACTCTAACTGGCTTCCCTAATTTGCAAAGGAGGCTTTCAGTGGGGCACAACTTGTAGGTTCTCTCACCTGTGCTCACCACCCCAAGTCAAGTCTCCTTCCATCACCACTTGTGTCTTCTTTTTCCTCTTCTACTTCTCCCCACCCATACCTTTGTCTGTGTCTGAGATTTTTTTCTTTGCTTAATTCATTTTTTAAAATTTTTGTTTAATTTTTTTTGCTTAACGCCTCTTGATTTTTGATGACTAAGAATTCTACAATCAAAGCTGAAAGGGGCTTTCAATGGCATCTGTTTCAACCTACTCCTTTTATAAACGAATCCCAGAAAATTAATGGAACAAGCTGGAGAAAATGAAAGTAATGCATGAGTAGAATGGGCTGTTAATTTGTGAGTTGGATAAATCAGACTGCTATGGCCTTAGACCCTGAACCAAACTGAATTATTGCTGGAATTTAAAAGGATAGAGATGAAAAAGCATCAGCCCATTTTTTTATACTATGTGTTCCATGGCAGCATAAACTTGCTGAACTCTCTGGCACATATTAATGAAGTTGACCCCAAGACAGGATAAATTAAGAAACATTTTGTAAGATGTTTGTCTAAGATGCAAAGAGTTTAAATAAGCTGTGATATATATATTCTGCCTTCTCTCAGTCCAATCCTTACCTATTAGAATAGAGCTTAATAAACTATGGGCCTTTAAAAATGGATGCCTCTGACACACTGAGCTGGGATTGCACCTGAAGATCTTTCCCCAGAGTTTTTGTGTCTTCTTTTCTTTTTCTAACACCTGGCTTCATTTATGAGGTTGGGATGAAATAATACTCTGTTTTAGAAAATTGGATAGACAGGTACAACCATACATATATACTATAGTTTATAATTACAGTATGGGTGGAAAGAGCATGATATATATGTGTGTGTGTGTGTGTGTGTGTGCAAACACACATATATATTTGCAAACACAAGCACACACATACCTTGGCTATTGGTTCCTGTGATAGTTACCTTTGTGTTTCACTTGGTTAGGTTACAGGGACCCGTTGTTTGGTCAGAGATACATCTAGATGTTGCTGTGAAGATATTTTTTAGATGAGATTAATATTTCAGTTCGTTATCTTTGAGTGAAGCAGATTAACATCCATGATGTTGATAGCCCTCATCCAATCAGTTGAAGTCTTTGAGAGAAAATGTTGAGGTCCCCGCGAAGGAAGGAATTCTGTTTCAGATTGCCTTCCGATGAAACTCAAGACTATAACATCAGCTCCTACAGAATTTGCAGCCTGCTGGCCTGCACTGAAGATCACAGACTTGCTACCCTACACAATTAATTATGGGAGCCAATTCCTTAAAACAAATCTCTCTCTCTCTCTCTCTCTTTCTCCTTCTCTCTCCCTCTCTCTCATAGAGTTCCCAAAATATTTAACTATGTACTGAGAATAGCACATAAGGCAGCTACAAAATGCAGGAGTGAAGTATCTCCTCCCAATTGTGATGCCCATTGAGCCAGGATCGAGGCTGTCAGGGTCCACAGATGTTCCCAGTGGAAATGTGTACTCACATGCTTGCTTACCCAGATTTGCACAGCCTTATCATATCTAACCTCCAGGGAATTATTTTATGTTCCACCTGAAAACATCATATTATAAAAAAATACAGGGAATATTGCCCAAAGAGATGGTATTTTTGCACTGTTGAAATTCTGCCAGTATTATACTACTGTGTGTGTGTGTGTGTATACACACACTTTCTCCTGATACTCTATTCATGTCTATATAAGAGCATGCTTGCAAACATCTAATTATCTTACTACTTGAAACAAATTAGACCTCATGCTAAACACATCAGAGTCAGCATCCAGGCCACTGTGCCTTGGTTTCCAGTAGCTTTTTTCTGAAGAAAGCTAAGTGAATTTTTTAATTTTAATTTTTTATTGTCTGTTTTCCCTTACATTTGTCCCAATTTTCCCCCTTTGCCATCCTACACCCAACTCAGCCCCCCACACCCACAGTTAATTCCCACACTGTTGTCCAAGTCCGTGGGCCATTCATACTTGTTCTTTAATTAGTCCCTTCCCCTTTTCACCATTATCCTCCTGCCCAACCCCTCTGGCTGCTGTCATTATGTTCCATGTTTCTATAACTCTGGTTCTATTTTGGTTGTTAGTTTATTTGTTCATTAGGTTCCTCTTACAAGTGAGATTATATGATATTTGTATTTCACCAACTGACTTATTTCACTTAGCATAATATTCTCCAGTTCCATCCATGCTGTCACAAAAGGTAGGAGTTCCTTTTTTCTGCTACATAATATTCCATGGTATAAATGTACTACAGTTTTTTGATCCACTCATTTACTGATGGGCACTTAGGCTGTTTCCAACACTTGGCTATTGCTTGTAGCACTGCTATGAACAAAGGGTGCATAAATTCTTTTGAATTGGTGTTTCAGGAGTCTTAGGGTATATTTCCAGCAGTGCAATTGTTGGGTCAAAAGTCATTTCCATTTTTAATTGAGGAAATTCCATACTTTTTTCCACAGTGGCTGTACCAATCTGTATTCCCCCCGAACAGTGCACTAGGATTCCCTTTTTTCTACATCCTCTTCAGCTCTTGTTGTTTGTTGATTTATTAATGATGGCCATTCTGACAGGTGTGTGGAGTTATCTTATGATTTTAATTTATGTCTCTCTGATGGCTAGTGATGTTGAGCATCTTTTCATATGTCTTTGGGGCATCTGCATGTCCTCCTTGAAGTGTCTGTTCAGGTCCTTTACCCATTTTTTATTGGATTGTTTGTCTTCCCGGTGTTGAGTCATATGAGTTCTTTACATATTTTAGCGATTAAACCCTTGTCTGTTGTATCATTGGCAAATATGTTGTCCCATACATTCGGTTCCTTTTTTATTTTGATGATGCTGTGCAGAAGCTTTTAAATTTGATGTAGTCCCATTTGTTTATTTTTTCCTTTATTTCCTTTGCCCCAGGAGATATAGCAGCAAAAAAAAAAAAAAAAATGCTACATGGGAAATCTGAAATTGTACTGCCTATGTTTTCTGCTAGGAATTTTATGATAGCACAACTTATATTTAAGTATTTTATCAATTTTTGGGTTTATTCTGGTGTATGCTGTAAGTTGATGGTCTAGTTTCATTTTTTTTTGTATGTTTTGGTCCAGTTCTCAAAACACCATTTATTGAAGAGACTATTTTTACTCCATTGTATGATTATGTCCCTTTTGTCAAATATTAATTGGCCATAGAGACAGGGGTTTATTTCTGGTCTCTCTATCTGTTCCACTGATCCATTTTTCTGTTCTTGTGCCCATACCAGGCTGTTTTGATTACAGTGGCCTTCTAGTACAGTTTCATATCAGGTACTGTGACCCCTCCAACTTTATTTTTCTTTCTCAAGATTGCTGAGGCTACTTGAGGTCTTTTTTTTATTTCCAAATAATTTTTGTATTACTTGTTCTACATCAGTGAAACATGCATTGATATTTTAATAGGAATTGCATTGAATCTTTAGATTGCTTTGGGTGGTATGGACATTTTAATTATGTTAATTTTCCAATCCATGAATATGGTACATGCTTCCATTTATTTATATCTTCCTTAATTTCTTTCTTCAGTGTTCTATAGTTTTCCTAGTATAAGTCTTTTACCTCCTTGGTTAAATTTTTTCTAAGTACTTAGTTATTTCTGTTGCTATAGTAAATGGGATTTTTCCTAGTTTCTCTTTCTGACAGTTCATTGTTGGTGTATAAAAATGCCATCAGTTTCATAATATTGACTTTGTTTCCTGCTACTTTTTCAAGTTCGTTTATTGGGTACGTAGATTTTTGTTGTAGACTGTAGGGCTTTCTTTGTGCCCTATCATGCTGTCTGCAGATAATGACAGTGTTACTTCCCCCTTTCCCACTTGGATGCCTTTTACTTCTTTTTATTGTCCGATCACCGTGCTAAATCTTTCATTACTGTATTAAACAAGAGTGGTGAAAGCAGACACGCTTGTCTTGTTCCTTACCTTAAGGGAAAAGCTTTCAGTTTTTGCCCGTTGAGTTGAGTATGATGTTGGGTGTAGGTTTCTTGTATATGGCCTTTATTATGTTGAAGTATGCTCCCTCAGTACCCACTTTGCTGAATGTTTTTGTCATAAATGGATGCTGGATTTTATTAAATGCTTTTTCAACATCTATTGGTATGATCATCTGGTTTTGGTCCTTCATTTTGCTTATGTACTGTATTACATTTATTGATTTGTGTATATTGTACCATCCTTGCATCTCTGAAATAAGTCCCACTTGATCATGTTGTATGATACTTTTAACATATTGCCAGATCCAGATTACTAATATTTTGTTGAGGATTTTAACATCTATGTTCATCAGAGATATTGGTCTGTAACTTTCTATATTTGTTGTGTCTTTACCTGGTTTTGGAATTAAGATAATACTGGCTTTGTAAAAAGAGTTTGGGAGTCTTCCCTCTTCTTGAATTTTTTTGTAATTGTTTGAGGAGGATAGGAGGTAGTTCTTTGAACGTTTGGTAAAAATCACCTGTGAAGCCATCCAGTCCAGCACTTTTGTGTGCTGGGAGTTTTTATCACTACTGCTATTTCACTACTTGTTACTAGTCTATTCAGGCTTTCTGCTTCTTTCTGATTCCATTATGGAAGATTGCATATTTCTAGAAATTTATCCATTTCATCCAGATTGTCCAATTTCTTGGCATATAGTTGTTCCTAGTAATTTCTTACAATCCTATGTATTCCTATGGTATCAGTAGTTTCTTCTCTTTTGTTTCTGATTTTATATATTTGGGCCCTCTCTCTTTTTTTCTTGATGAGTCTAGTTAAAGGATTTGTCAATTTTGTTTATCTTTTTAAAGAAACAACTCCTGGATTTATTTATTCTTTGTATTGTTTGTTTTTTTTTTTTGAGTCTCTATTTCATTTAGTTCTGTTTTAATCTTGATTATTTCCTTCCTTCTACTTGCTCTGGGCTTTTTTTCCCCTTTAGTTCTTTTAGTTATAGGATTTGGTTGTTTATTTGAAATTTTTCTATCTTGTTTTGGTAGTCCTGCTTTGCTATGAACTACCCTTTCAGAACTGCCTTAGCTGTGTCCCATAGGTTTTGGGTTATTGTGTGTTCATTTGCATTTGTTTCCAAATACTTTTTTTTCTTTTTTAATACTTTTTTATTGTTATTCAATTACAGTTGTCTGCCTTTTCTCCCCATCCCTCCACCCCACCCCAGCTGAACCCCCCTCCCTCCCCCACTTCCACCCCCCCCCTTGATTTTGTTCATGTGTCCTTTATAGTAGTTCCTGTAATCCCCTCTCCCCACTGTCCCCTCCCCACTCCCCTCTGGCTATTGTTAGATTGTTCTTAACTTCAATGTCTCTGGCCAGATACTTTTTCATTTCTTCCTTATCTCATTGTTAATCCACTAATTATTTAATAACATGTTATTCAGTGTCCATGTATTTGAATGTTTTTGAGTTTTTTCCTTGAGGTTGGTTTCTACCTTCAAGCCATTGTGATCTAAGAAGTTGCTTGGTATGATTTTAAATTTCTTGAATTTGTTGGGGTCTTGTTTTGTGTCCTACCATGTGGTCTATCTTTGAAAATGATCCATGTGCATTTGAAAAGAATGTATATTTTGTTTATGGGGGTGAAATTCTTTGTAAATGTCAATTAAGTCCATTTGATCTAGGGTGTAGTTCGATGCCACAATATCCTTCTTGATTTTTTGTTTGTTGTCTATCAATTGTTGACAGTAGGGTGTAAAAAATCCTCACAATGATTGTATTGCTGTCAATCTCCTTCTTAAAGCCCTCCCAGATTTTCCCCATATATTTATGCTCTCCTATGTTGGGTGCATACATGTTTACAAGGGTTATATCTTCTTGTTGGACAATTCCCTTAAGTATTATGCAGTGACCTTCTTTGTCTCTTGTCATGGCCTTTGTTTTGCAGTCTATTTTGTCTGATATAAGTATTGCTACTGCAGCCTTTTTTTTCATGTCCATTTGCTTGGAATATTTTTTCCATCTCTTCACTTTCAGCCTGTGTAGAACTTTTGTTCTGAGGTGGGTCTCTTGTAGACAGCATATACACAGGTCATGTTTCTCATCCATTGATAGTATACTATATCAATAGTATCCTATGTCTTTTGTTTGGAGCATTTAATCCATTTACATTTTAGGTTATTATTCATAGGTATTTATTCATTGCCTTTTTTTCCCCTTTGTGCCTGTATTCCTGTCTCTCTCCCTCTCTTTTTCTTCACCTTCTGAAAGCAGTCCCTTTAGCTTCTCTTGCAATGCTGGTTTGGTGGAGATATACTCTTTTAGCCTTTTCTTTCTTTCTTTCCTTTTTTTTTTTTTTTTTCTGGGCCGGGATGCTCCTTATTTCACCTTCCATTTTAAATGAGAGCTTTGCTGGGCAGATTAGTCTTGGTTGCAGTCCTTCGCATTTCATTACTTGGAATATTTTGTGCCATTCCATTCTGGCTTATAGTGTTTCTGTTGAGAAATCGGCTGCTAGCCTTATTGGAGCTCCCTTCTATGTTGCTATCTATTTATCCCTTGCTTCCTGTAAGATTCTCTCTTTCTCTTTAAATTTTGCCATTTTAATTATGATGTGTCTTGGAGTGGGCCTCTTTGGGTTCATCTTGTTTGGGGTCTTCTATGCTTCCTGAACTTGTGTAAACTTTTCCCTCACCAACTTAAGGAAGTTTTCTGTCATTATTTTTTCAAACAGGTTTTCTGTCTCTTGCTCCTTTTCTTCTTTTTCTGGTATCCTCATGATGCAAATATTGTTACCTTCCACATTGTGCTGCAACTCCCTTAAACTAAGTTCATTTTTAATTATTATTATTTTGTTTTGTTGCTGTGACTAGGTGTTTTTTTCTACCTTGTCTTGCAACTTGCTGATTCAATCCTCTGTTTCATCCTGACTGCTTTTAATTCCTTTCAGTGTATACTTCATTTCAGATATTGTATTCTTCATTTCCTTCTGATTCTTATTCATTGTTTCTATGTTGTTTTTCATGCTGATGTAGTTCCCACTAAGTTCTTTGTAGTTTCTTTAGCATCCTTATAACCATTACTTTGAACTCTATGTGTGATAGATTGCTTGTCTTAATTTTATTTAGCACTTGCTCTGGGGATGCCTCCTTTTCTTTTGACTGGGGGTTATTTATTCATCTCCCCATTTTAGGTGACTCATTTTGTTTGTTTTTGTATATTAGATTGATCTGCTTTGATTATCTTCATGGGGTGGCCTTCTATTGTAAGAAATCTGTGGGACTTAGTAGTGCAGGCTCCTTAAATTCTTGACCTGGATGCGGTAGAGATGACCTTTATATAGTATATGTGGGTTCTGTTGTAATTGGGTTTTTGTTGTTGTTGGCTCATTTGTTGGTGGGTTCTCCCCTCCATCTGGCTGACTGAGAGTCACAACCCCACCGCTTCTTGTATGCTCTTGTAAAGGAACTGCCAGAACAAATCAAAATAACCCAACAAACAAAACCGACACCAGCAACAATAACCCTCAACCACTACTGTGATATCAACAATAAATAAGCTAAAATTAATAAAAGTGGAAAGAGAATAAGAATATTATGCAAAAGGAAAAAAGAGTATGAGGTGACTAATGGAAAGAACAATGATTTTTGAGACGGTAGGGAGGAGAAATAATAAAAGTAGGGAATAAAAATAAGGTAAAGAAAAGGAGAAAATAAAATTTACAAACTAAATGAAATAGGGAAGGAAAAGGGCAAATTGGAGTAAGAAAAGGGAAGAGCAGATATGAGGTATGAAAAAAATAGTGAAAAAGTTGGAACAAAAGTAAAGAATAACAACCACTGAAGCATTATCCATGACAAATGAGCAAAGATTAGTAAAGGTGGAAAGAGAAAAAGAATATTATAAGAAAGAAAAAAGAAAGAAAAGAAAAAAAAAGCAGATTGTGAGATGTCCAAAGGAAAGAAAAATTATTTTGAGGGAATAGAAGGAGGAAAAATAATAAGTGTAATGGTTAGAAACCAGGCAAGAGAGGAGAAAATAAAATTTAAATTGTTTTTCAGTGTTTAAAGCTCACTTTTCCTTTCCCCTCCCATTATATATATTTGCTATGCTATGCTATGAGCTTCCACATTTTCATAGCATTGTACTTATATTAATGAAATAAAGGTGCATATGAAATTATTTTTATCCTACTGTAGTTCAGAATAATAATGAGGATTGAAAAGAAGAAATATGTATAGAAATGAAACAAAACAGAGAATAGTGTTAAGAAAGATGTTTTAAAACAGAATAGAATAAAAAAATATAAACCTCTTCAATGTCTTCTGAGACTTTGCACCTTTTATACAAGAACCCTACTTCTAACTCTCCATTAAATCCCAATCCAGCTTCACAAAAGCTGTATCAGCATCCACAGCCAACCTCAAGACAGGGGTCAGGAGGTTCTAGGAATTCAGCAATCCCTCTCCTCTCCAAAAGACACACAGCGATCTCTCTGCAGTGATGTCGGTGTGGATGGGTCTTTTCCTTGAAAGAAAACTGAGACTTACATGAATCAAGTCAAACATTCATGCCTCATCAAACAAAGGCACAGTTTATGAAAATGTAAATAGTCATATATTCATTTGGTAAATTAAACCTGACACTTCCAGACCCATGACTTGAAAGCACTGTGGTTCGAACTGAAATGAGCAAAACATTTTTTAAAGAAGAGGAAAACAGGAAGAAAAGAGTAAGATGCAAAATAAAACTGGGTCAAGTATAAATTTCCAAAAGGAAATAGAGAATACACTGGTCCTAATGCATTTGATCAAATAACCCTTTGTTTACTGAGCATTGTGAAGGTTCAGACTTTCCTAGCATATATGGTAGGAAACTTTGCAAGGCTGTTCTTAAAATAAATGGCTGGAGTTCTAACAAATTTTTCTTTGACTTATTCCCAGCCTTGAGCTCATATTGATAGCATAAGATCCTATTCACCCTTGATAACACAAGTGTCTACCTTCATGGTTAGTAATATGAAATTTAACTAAAAATTTCCTATCACTAGGTAATGCATAATTATTTTGTGCGTATTTATTTCCCCTCCTGCCTCCCTCTATGAGCTCTCTGAGAACAAATACTATTATGCGTTCTTATCTCTATCTGTTTACAAAGCAGAATGCTTAGCCCATAATTAATATTCGGTGATATTTTGTTGAATTTAATTTTCTAATCTTTATCAGAGCTTCATGTTAGTTTAGAGATCGTATAGTCTCCTTAAAGGAAAGAAGGAAGAATCTGAAACATACACCTTCAACATAGGTAAAATCAAGTCACCTGGACTGTTTGCTGTTTCTGAACTTTAGAAGCAAATCTGTCTTTCTAATTGTCCCAAAATAATTAAGATATAAGCACATAAAGTGTTCTTTGCCCTACTCCCTCCTCTTTTTTCATGGGTATTTCATATGATTGTTTTTGAACAGATTTTTGAACAAATCCTTAAGTTATGGATGTAAAAGATTTTTAGTTTCACCTTCTATTGGTGTTATCAATATTTAATCAGAGGAATCCTTGAATAATATCATCATCAAAGTGAAATATTGAAAGGACTTCTGTGCGCATCATTTACAGTTGCCACACTGAAAATACAACAGACTCACTGTTTTTAAAATTAGTAGAGAATATTCAGACTATAAACATGTGAACTAAAATCTCACTGTAACTGTTCTTCCTTCCTCCCTCCTTCCTGTCCTCTGTCTCTCCTTCTCCTGTTTCTTTCTCTTTCTTTTATTTGGCCTTCCTTCTTTCCTTCCTTCCTTCCTTCTCTTTTCTCTTTTAAGTTCATATCCATGCTCATTATAAAACCCATGTCTAAATTTCAGGCTTTACTCTTTCTTTATTTCATAGATACCTTTCTAATTGATGAGTCCCCACTTGTTATTTTCTTTTAAAAAATTATCTCCACCTAATAGAAATCTTGTGTACAACTACACACAGAATAATTTAAAATAGTTCAATGGGATGGTGCAAAGTGGAGAAAGCATCTATGCTCTATGCACTGAGATAAGAGTCTAAATTAAGTGTTATTTCATTGAGTTACCATACAAATTTGAGAAGTAAACTGAATTACTTCTAATTATTTGTTGAACACTATATGTTGGAGACTCTACTAAGCACTTTACTTGCATTAACTTATTTCATCCTCACAGTAACTTTTTGAAGCAGTTTCTTTTATTTTCTTCATTTTACAAATGAAGAAACCAAGGCTCTGAGAAGTTATCTCTTGCCCAAGGCCACACAGCTGGTAAATGGAAGATCTAAGATTCAAAGCTAGACAACTGAGCAAAAGACAATGCTTGACTACATCTTACCATTTATAGCAGAGGTAGCATTCAGTCCCAGATTTGTCGCAATTAAAGCCCATATGCCACAAATAGTGTCCCTTTGAACAAACCGTTTAATCCTGGGGCAGCGGGGTGTGGGGTGGATCTCAAGAAACTCATGAGCAAAGATGGGATTTTTTGCTTGTTTGCTTGTTTCTTTGATTTTTGTTTTATTTTAACTTTATTTGTATTGCTGGCACTATTACAGATGTCCCCATTTTCCTCCCCTTTGCCCATCTCCACCCAGCCCCCTATCACCCTCCCCTCTGGCCATCACCACACTGCTGACTGTGTTTATGTGTTATCCATATACTATGTTTTTTGGCTAATCCCTGCACCTTCTTTCATCCAGTAGCTCCCCCTCTGACAGCTGTCAGTCTGTTCCATGTATCCATGTAGCTGTAAAAAAGAAGGAAATCTTACCTTGTGTGACAGCATGAATGGACCTAGAGATCATTATGCTAAGTGAATCAAGCCAATCAAAGAAAGACAAATACCATATGATCTCACTTATATGTGGAATCCAGTGAACAAAATAAAATGATGAACAAAATAGCAAAGATTTTTTTCTGAGAGAAAATCTATGCTGAATACAATCAATAGTGTGTGTGTGTGTGGGGGGGGGTTATAATTAATCATTTAGGCGTAGAAATACTGTTTTGGAAAACTCTGTTTACCATAGGTATATTTACCTTGGAAATAGCATTTGAGTTTGCTGTCAGTAGAATGGAATTGGAGACAAGTTATCTTACCATTCTTTTTATATTTTGAGGAAATATGCTTGGTTTACTGGTTACTTTATTACAGTTGTTTCTGGAGTAAGGCTTTCTTCATTTATTCAGTCAGTCAGTCAGTAAAAATGTCAAAGTTCCTGCCCTTGTACAACATCTGTTCTACTGCATATCAATAGTTGAAAAGGTCTGGAGACTTTATTTTATTGTACCCTTCAAAGGTGATAAAATTTTAATAAACTTGTTGTTTACCTCAGTTTATTGCTGATGTATTTAAAGTGTGGTTGACTGCTGGCTTTATTTAGGTTTTGGTTGAAGCAGGAGGTGTATGAGAAAGCCCATTCAAATCACCCATAATTCTTTCTCAGCTGATACACATATTTTTCTCTGGATACTATTTAAGAAATTTCACTGAAGTCCCTTTCCTTCCACCTTTTCTTTAATTACCCAAGGATATACCATGTTTTCTGCTATTTTAATTCTTATCAGTATCATAAGATTCTTTTAATTTTAAGCATAGACATTTATTTATCTCAACCTTGTCTTATTCTCCTCTTCCCACCAGTTTTTGTAGTAGAGCAACTAAGATGTAGCACAGTGTCTGATATATAGTATTTGCTCAAATAATAAAAAGAAAGAAGGAAATACATTTCAGGTAGCTGTAGTCGCTCCCATTGAGCCTACTGACCACTTCTGGGGGGACAATAGGATTGAACTTTCTGATGAAGAGTAAACCGCCCCAGATATTCCAACTGTTGAAATGATTGCTGCAATTGTCTTGCTGCTTTCTTTTCTTAGCTCTTCCTCCTGCGAAAGTGCATTGTTGCTGAAAGGAACTTGATTGTCTGCCAGGGAAAGGGAAAGCCTTTTATCTATTGCCCATCCTCAGTAGCCTTTGCAGGCTTACTGCAGACTTCATGGTGCATCTTGGATGTGATTCAACTTTCCTGTGGTACTGAGGACTCAGGAGGTGAGAGGGTAGTTGGGACGCATGCGGGTGCCTGGTCTCTCTCTGTAGTATCAACAGCAGGGTCCCCTGGTTGTGAAGGCTTTGTGTGGTGGGCATCAGTCTATGGAAGCAAAATTCTTAGTCTGACTCCCAAGTGAGCTTTGTGAGTCATCATTATTCTTGTCTCATGGTGGTTCTGTTTGTCGCTCATGTATCTGCTCTCAATGAAAGAATGGAAAGAGGCAGCTTTCTGGCTTAGACTGATTGACCCTACAATGCAATCGTTAAATGTTTTGAAACTAGGTCTAAATTTGAAGGTGTTAGCAAATTCACAGGAGGCCATCTTTGTGGGATTTTGAAGTTATTTTCAGTTACAGATTAGAACATGGCAGTGTTTGTAATATCATTTAAGGAGGCGTAATGCTTCCTTTTGTCATTCTTCCCCTCTGACTGAGATGGGCAACCTTAAGCCGTCTGACAGATTCCTCAGAGCTGACAATCACCACTCCAGCAGATGAGAAGTAGTAAAATGATGCCACAAATGAGTGCCAATGAAAGTGATAGATCTTTAAAATAAATCGCATACGGCTTCCAAATGAGATGTAATTGGAATGTACTCATCGCATTTTGAATTTGGACTCAATAGTAACAGGAAGTTAGTACTAAAACACTGAATAAGAGAATACATAAAATAGGAACCAGAAATAGTGTATATATACATATATGGAGGGAAAAAGTCATAAAACATATTCAATGGCTGGCTTTTCCAAATCTGGAAATAGTTAGTATGAAGCATATAAATCATTTATATTTTGAACACCTGAATGTGTGTGTGTGTTTTGACCTGTATGCAAGTGTGTATGTGGGTGTGTAAGCTTATCTAGGCCATTTCATCTCCCTATCTTTAAATTTCCAAACACTGGACTTAAAAACTATAACCACAATTAGAAAGAAATACTGTAACAAAATTTACATGCAAAAAATGGAAGTAAATTCATATCTTATTCCTTATATTTTGAAGCCAAGTAAAGGTGAATCTATTAGAATATAGTAACAGTTCAATAAGGTTGATATCCCATTGGATTCTGGGGGTTTTCTGATTAGGAATTCTACATACCTTAGTCTTTTGGGAGATTGTTGAAGCTGATGTGTATAGATGAAAATCAATTTAGACTATAAGAGCTACTTATTTTTATTTAATTTAACCATAGATATTACCTGAGCATGGTAGGTAAACTGAAGTCTTGGAGAGGAAGTGGGCAGAGAAGATGGCAAAGGGAATAGGGAAACTTTATGGATAACGGAAAGGAGAAGAAAAACTGATAAATGGCTACAGTGGCAAGACTACGTGTTATATGACAGAATGTAGTAGGATGTAATGTTAGAAGATTGGCTTTAAACACATTATGAACAGCCTTGGTGGTCATTGAAGAAGTCTCATATTATTCAGCAGGTTTTTTAGCTTATATTAAATATTTACAAAATTGATAGAAAACCCAGAATTATAATGGCTTTTAAAAAATAAAGCAGTTTGCTTCTTTCATATGTAAACGTAGATAAGCCATGGCTAGTAATGAGGATTCTGCTGTCATCAGGGATAGAACTTCGTCATCCTCAACATATGGCTTCCAACTTTTTATCTTTTAGGGTTGCTTCCATTTCAGTGATAAAACCTCCCACCCAGCCTCTTATAAAGGAATGAAGTGGAGGGCATTCTCTGTCTTTTCAACATTGTCCCCAGAAATTTGCACAGCCACTCTTATTTACATTCTTTTAGCCCAAACATGACTACATCTACTGGCAAATAGGAAGATGGGTAATTTTTATTCTACCCAGCTGCCAGGCTAGGTAAAACTCATGAGCTACATTGCTGTAGAAGAAAAGGAGAATGACTACTTCAGAAATATAGAGTGATTTCTGAAATAAGACTCTGGATAAATTTTTCTTTTTTATATTTTATACTGTCATTTTGTAATATAAAAGGTGGATTTAATCTAAAGGAGAAATCCATCAGGAAAGGAGAATAGGTAAAGTCCTCTTGGAATAGTTCTTTAGTTAATAATTAATGCCTAATATATGACAATAGAGATAGAAGTCTCTATGGATTAAAGTTTTATCGAAGAGGTAAGAATACAATTTGGCGATTCTCAAATTGCCGAATATAAAAGAACTGAAGTTAATTCTCAATCTTAGTTTCCTATGCAGGATGTGGTCGTGTGCCTAAGGGAATGACCATGGAGGGAAAACCTGATGTGGAAAAGCTGAACTGGGAAATGCCTAGGAGACATTCCTGTATGCTAAATGTTCACGGCTTGTGCTGCAGAGGTGAATGCTCTGTGTCTTGTCCTGGAGCAGATCCTAAATCTAGTAACAACCAACACTCAGTTGAGCACAGGTGATGTTTTCTTTTTTAAATATAAATAGGTGCCTTCATCATACAGTTAGAACCCTTGTATCTCTTCAGTATATATTTATGTGAGGGTGTGCTTTCTTCCCAAGGGTACCTTCCTGTAGTTTTCTTACTTTTTATAATCTCATCAATTGTTGTTCCTTCATTTGTGTCAACATGTAATTTACTTTATTATGCTGGGGATTTTTTATTCTTTTTCCAAATTTTCTGTAGTATATCTTCAGGTAACATCTATTTCAAAAAGAGATAGGAAAGGTCAATATATAGAGTTATTGACTTTTAAAAATGTTATATTTTTGATGAGTAGATTTAGAAATTTATATTCAAAATAATATTTGGAACTTTGAAGACAGTGTGCTGTTGTCCCCTGCCATCCTAAGTATCTTTTAAATTTTTTTAATTGATCATTTTTTACAAGGCTATGAGGCCTTTCCTTCTCTCCTGTGCCCCACACATATTCTCTTTAAAAGCTTTTTAAATTATCTTTCCAATGCTAAAGTTTATTCAACATAAGTCTGAGTACAGATTTTCTTTTATTGATACTATTGGACACTGGAGAAAATATTTCAATCTTGAAGACTAAGGATCTTCTTTAACTTGAGGGAACTTTATTATTATTATTTTTCCTTCTGCCATCTCTATTTTTTTTTAATTGTGAAACTCCACTTAGACATCTTTTGGAGCCTCTAAACCTATACCTTTTCAGAATTAATTTCTCACATATTTTCTATCACTTTGTTCTTTTTGCTCTATATTCTGAAAGGATTCCTTGATTTTTACCTTTCAAGTATCCTGTTAGGTAGTCAAGTTCAGGATTCCATCCAAATGTAGCTGATTTCTCAACAGGAACTTGAAAGGCCAGAAGGGAAGGGCACAAATATGCAAAGTAGGCAGAGACTTACAACCAGGATTACTCTACCCAGTTGGGCTATCCTTGAGAATTAAAGGAGCAGTGAAGAGTTTCCCAGGTAAGAGACACTGAAATAAAGAACAAACTGACAATAGCCACAGGGGAGCAGGAAGGGGGATAACGGGGAAAAGAAGGGAAAGGGTCATCAAGGAACATGTATAAAGGACCCAGGGACAAAGCCAAAGGAGGGAAGGATTGAGGGAGGGAGGTGGAGGTGGGTGGAGTAGGGGAAAGTGGTGATGAGAAAATGGAGACAACTGCACATGAACAATAAAAATAATAAAATTTAAAAAAAGTAAAAAATAAGAGTTTCCCAGACAAGTAAAAGCTAAAGGAGTTCATCACAACCACACCAGTATTACAAAAAAGTTAAAGGGACTTTTTTAAGTAGAAAAAAAAATATCAAAAATAGGAGTAAGAAAATATAGGAAATAAAATGTTTTCACTGACAAAGGCAAACAGAAAAATCAGTCGATGAACCATATAAACTTAGTGTAAAGGTTAAAAGACAAATGTAGAAAAATCATGTGATAATCATAATTTGGATTTACAGGATCTCTCACTTTTTAAAATAGCATTATTGCTTTTAATAAATTGCTACAATATGCATATACATAATATTCATATAAGTTAATCATCCTTCTTGGTTAATACTATTTTTTAATCTGAGAGTTTTCTTTAGCATTCATATTTTTTTCTCAAATTTCTGGTAATCTTTAGTTAATGATTTATATGCCATTAAAGGGATATTTATGCTGATTAGTATATGTGGTGGATATTATTTTTTTCTGCACCTGAGTAGTCCTTTTTCTGCAGGTTGTCTCTCAAATAACAGGAGGCCATAGGCTAGTAGAATAAAAGCAAAAGATATAGGCCTCAGAAGTGTCTCCTTAGGTATTGAGAACAAGGAATTAGCAGAGATAGGCAATTCCACATATCCTACTTGGGGCATTCACCATGCATCAATCCCAATGCTTCCTTCACATACTAATATGGCCATTAATATTCATGTCCATACAGTTTAAAATTCACAGATAAAATGAACTGGCCAGCACAGAGAGATGAAAAAGTATGCTCAGAATACAGTTCTGCACTATTTATTTCAATTACAGGTCTGAGGTAAGAGTACCAATGTCACCAATACAAAGGGTTGCAAAGGGACATTTAAAGGAGAGCCTCATACGAGGTTTTGATGAATTCTGGAGGCAACAGTATCTGTAAAAGGAGGATGTGCCTGGGGAAAGGTAATAGAATGGACCTTTTTCTCTCCCTCATGGGAGTATAAAATGAAATAAGTACTCAGGGAAAAGAGAATAAGGACAGATGAACAATTCAAGCATAGAATATTAAGTACATCAGAAATAGGAATCCAGTCTCTCCCCATTTTACCTACCTTTCCTTTCTTAGGGAATCTCACACCTATCATTGAAATAAATAGGGTGGAAGTATGCTTAGGGAGTATTACATAAGTCTGGTCATGTTGCCCAGCTTCCTGCCTCCAGGCAGAATTCTAGTTAAATAATTCTGGACAGATGGATGCCTATCCTTGGGGAGCAGGGACACAGGCAGGAGTGAGGATGGATACAGAAGTACCCTGTCAGCCTGCTTCCATCTGGAGCTAGTGACACCTCATTTTGTACAAAAACAGTAACCATGCTGTTTAAATGATGCTCAGTGTGATTTCATTGTGGGAGGCTGGCTTCAGGAGCATTCTATTTTCCATATGGTCCAAAGTATGTTATATTTTAGAGCTTGAACTTGTCACCTGGTCTCATTTTGGAGGTGAATTAATTTTCTACAAGTGTGGACAACAGGTTAAAGGCAGCTGTGCTCTGTCTTCATTGTTGGGATGCACATGACAGATGACATTCCCATGAATAATACACCCAAGGCTTTGTGCTATTTCTGCCTTGCCTGTTCCACTTAAGAGGATAGTGAATAACACCACACACTACCCCTCCAACTTTGGAATCATTTGAAAATTGAAAGAGTAATTAAATATCAGCATTTCTACTGATAAAAGTAAATTAAGGAATAAACACATGGAATTTTTAATTCTCACTACTGCACATCAGCACTCAAGCCTTATCCTTGGACCAGCTCACACGAGTAGGAATCACTAAATAGACAAGTAATTGGAAAGCTAAAAGAGACATATTTCTTCATTACATTGAGCTCCAGTAGCAGGGTTAGTGAGGGATGAATACTTACATGTGTATATGGAAGACAAACATAAGTCATGACCCAAGATCAAAAAACTTTTTTTCACACACTGCCAGGGCAGGAATTCCAAAAGAGAGAACCAAGAAGAAGTTGAATTGCCCAAGTTTATTCTCCCACTGTTACCTTTTAGATAAATTGCTCTTTGCTGAAAAGGATGAATCTAATAACCTCTTTCCAGCAATTCCAAGATGATGTATGTTCTTACTCTAAATGCAAGAGTAGAAGTGATAAAAGAAAAAGAGATATATTTTACTCACATTAACTCTCGGTAATTCAATGTATAGCTCTCTCACATTAGAAAAGACTGTAGAGCACAAATGAGTGAGGTGACAAGATTGTACAGATGTCACTGAGTATTGTATTATCTAAAATAGGATTTTAACTATGATGACTTACATTTGCATACTATGGTAACATACCATAGCTGTTAGCGACAAATCACTCACTGATCTAAGCAAATATAACTCTTCAAGTAATCACTTAATAATCATGTTGGTAAAATACTAGGAAAATATTCACCACAGAAAACAAGTCTGAAGAAAAGAAAATATTAGAGATACAAGATCCAGTATACCTCACGCACCCTCTTTGCTAACTCAGTTCATTGAAGAGCAACCATGAAGTCTTTACTCTTTACTTTTAATATTCTTAACATCTTCATTGAGACATAATTCACATATCATAAAACTCATTTAAAATGTACCAATTTTTAGTATATTTAGAAAGCCCTGAAACCATCACCACTATGTCAATTTAGAACATTTTCATTACCCCAGAATGAATTTATGTATCAATTTGCAGTCATCCCCTAACAATTCTCCAACTTAGGGGAAACCCATTCTACCTACGTTCTCTACAGATTTCTCAACTCTGGACATTTCATATAATGTGTAGGTGTAAACCTTTTCATTTGTTTCTGGGTTTGGTTTTCTAGTATTTTATGGGGATCTTTATTCCTCTTTATTCATAAAGAATATTGATCTATAGTTTTCCTTTCTTTGAATCTTTTTTCCCAGCTTTTGCTCTTTGGGTAACATCACATTAGTCTTAATTAACAACCAAACTATTTAACACATATATGCGAGTCAATGGCTTAGAAGTTTATTTACATCAGTAATGTGTCTTTAATCGGTATAAAGCATGAAGATCATATATATTAACCAAGCAAGCATAGCTTTAGAGATGAAGAGTGAGAGGAGAAATAAGTGTATTTTAGGAATGGGCCTTCTCAATGATGTTTGTCCTACTCTGAACACATATAATAACCAAGGCTTGCTTTAATAACAACACATTGTTGGTATTTATTTATTCCTGATGATGAATACAGTTACAGAAACATTAAAAAATACTACACAATCTAAAAAGACTATTCTTGAAGGATAATTATCCAGAGGCTATTGAAAACCCAAGGTAACTGCCAAAGTGGAGATTGAAGCTGTGCTTCACCTTCCTTGTGTCTCTCAGGTTGAATTGTGACAGTTTGCCCCTTAGATGAAAGTGTATTTAGCCAGATAATTAGCTTTCATTGAAGTTCATTGCTGTTTTGCTCTCTTTTCTCAAGAGCACCTACTATATTTTTACTCAGATGTTTAATTTCATGACAACGCTGCTCCCTCTCACTAGGGATACCACTAAAAGAATAAAAAGCCAAAGGTGTTATTCCCCATCTATGCCTAGAGTAGAGTATGTGTTCGTGGGAACAGAGACATAATTGCAACTTATAAGCGACTGGCTGTGAAGCTAGTTGTCAAAACTTGATTCTACTACCAACTAAATAAGGGAGTTTGGAAAATTTCTTTAAATTATGGGAACTCAGTTTTTCCTATTTTAAAAGAAAAAGCTTAGCTGAAGTAATCACTAGAATTCATGTTTAAGAATTTTTTAAAATACCCTGATAGTAAATGGGAATTTTTAAAAAAGGATTTATCTGCTTATTTTTGCTATAAAAATGAACTACATTCTCCTAGAAATACGAAGAGACTGGGGTTTTTCGTTTGTGTTTGTTTGGTTATTTGGTTTTGTTGTTGTTGTTTGCTTTTAGCTAAATGAGTAGCAAAACAAACAAAAAACATTTCAATAACTGGAATAATTAGAGGTGGTGAGAAAGATTAAGACCCAAGGCTTCTAAATTTGGAGTAAAATGTTTCTTGCCTCTTGTAGATTACTCTAGAAGCATTCCAATCATTTGAGTAGGGCCTTGTGAAAGAACTGTGATGGTAATAGCTTGGGAGGAGTTTCCAGATATGCTTACCACTGTGTGGCTCTCTCTAGCAGGCCAGCTCACACAACAAATGCACCAAGATGGATCCCTTCTGCACTGGTGATGGGGCAGAAATTTATGCACTTGGAGGCAGAAAGTGGCTCTCAATTCCATTTAAATTTTTGCAGTACATCCATACTGCCTTCCACAGTGGCTGCACCAGTCTGCATTCCCACCAACAGAGCACAAGGGCTCCGTTTTCTCCACATCCTCTCCAGCACTTGTTGTTTGTTGATTTATTGATGACAGCCATTCTGACAGGTGTAAGGTGAAATCTCATTGTAGTTTTAATTTGCGGATAAAAAAGCTGTGATGCATTTACAAAATGGAATACTACTTAGCCATTAAAAAAGAAAGCTTACTCTTGGCAACAGCTTGGATGGACCTGGTGAACATTATGCTAAATGAAAGGAGCCAGTCACAGAAAAACAAGTACCATATGATTTCCCTCATATGTGGAATTAAAGCACAAGATGAACTAAGAAGCAAAATACAGGCAGACTCACAGATAGAGAGCAGTCTGACAGCTGTCAGGGGATGGGATTGGGACTGGGTGGGGAGTGAAAGTATTGAGCAAAAAACAAGCAAAAAAGGAGATAGAAAAACTCATGGACGACAGTGGTGATTTCCAGGGGAAGGGAAAGGGATGGAGGGAGATGGAGGGGGAATGGGGGGGATAATGGTGATGATTGGAGACTTGATGGGGGTGGTGAACACACAATGTACTGTACAGATGATGTGTTGTGGAATTGTGAACCTGAACCGTGTATAATTTTGTTAACTAGTATCACCCCACTAAATTCAATAAAAAGGAAAAAATAAAAACAAGCCAAACACATGCAAACAAGCAAAAAGCAAGAGGATGAGATGGTGTAGAGTCATTCTTTTCTTTTTTTATATCATCTATGAAACTGATATTGGATAGGACTACTTTAATACTGTTAAATGCAACATAATCATTAATTTAAAAAAATACTTACTGAAGAATCATTAAGTAAGACAATCCTAACTCTTACAATTCTAAAATCATTATAATATTAACCATTGAAAATGTTAAGACAGGGGTTACGAGAATAGGTTCTGGTTCATTCCACATTCTAACACTTAATACTTGTGTACTTTGAAAAATTTATGTAAACCCTTTGGTCGTTAGTTTTATCACCCACAAAAAAGTAGGTTATGATATAACCTGCCTTATAGCCTTGATAAGAGAACTAGATTAATTCATATAAGGCATTTCAAAAGTTCCTGGAACACTCACTAAATATTAAATAATATTATGTATATTTTATCTCTGGTAAGGTCTCCCTGAATGATTTTTTCACCATAAGTCTTTAAGCAAAATTTGTTGTATTGAACAGAATTTGGCTGAAAATCTTTGTTAGGAGACTAACCATTTTATAATATAAAATTTTAACATATTGTAAAAAAAATGAACCATACCAATGTACCGTTTAATGGAGAAGAGGGATTAATAATGCAAAGAGTATACTTCCTCCCAAAATGTGACTGACGCTGAAAAGATGAATGACCCAACACTGCGCTGGAACACTCATTTTCCTACTGTTTGTTGTTACCTTAGCATTGTACGTGTCCCTCATCCAGAGTGAAATGGTAACCCTTCGGTTAACATTTAGTGAGTTGTCACAGCATGATGAAGGTCTGTCTCCTCAGGGTGCTCCACTGGGCATGGCCAGACGGCCCCTGGGGGAGACAAACATTTGCGGAGTTTTGACATATGGTGGAATCTGACTGTGAAAGTGCTGGCACCCAGTTTGAAGACATTTCCCCAGGTGATATATGAATAGCCGAAACATGAGTCTCATCCGTGACATTATTCTGCAGGACAACAAAGTTGGCATGGGAATTTGCCCATCCAAAAGCCTAACACTTCTTACCAGAAACAATAATTTACTACAGATCTATGCTCCCGATACTAGTTAAGAGTAATCCCCTACTGCAGGGACCGATTGGGGTGGTGCTTTGTTTCTTGTCTCAGTTGTGTAATCTTTCCCAACTACTGGGAAAATTCCCATGGTGCCAGAACACAGAGCTGTAATTTCCCGGTGCAGCGGGCCATTACTGCTCTTTCCTTGGTCTATAACAGCACACAAAGTACAGACAACAGCCAGATGCGTGATTGCTCAGCAGGTGGAACCAGCCCTTCCTGTTAGTCTTGGGCCGACAATCTCAAAAGTACGTATCAAGAAATTAAACATGTAGCAAGAAACAATTTCAGACAGATTCATTTTGAACACATAGAACAATTGATATTGGAATTTATGGCCAGAGTCATTCTTGTCTTCTACATCTATGTCCATTCTTTGAATGCAAGTTACTTTTTTTGATCTCAAAATGTTGCATCTATTGAATGTGGTTTCAGACACATTATAGGCTGTTTGAGCTAGAATATGTTCTATTGTCACTCTTTTCTAAGTTGAGATTTAAAACCAGAGAAATGACAAGCCTTAGCAAGGTCACACGGTGCGTTATCAGCAAAACTGATATTGTAATACAAATGTGCTCAATAAAAATTCACTATTATATCTGTTGCTCAAAGCTTATTTGATCTCCACAGTCACCTTTAGGTCTGAAATTCACAGAATATCCTTCAATTCTGTTTCCCTAGAACACCATATTTTATTCCTTGAGACAGTGTTTAAAGGTCAAGTTTTTAATGGAAACTTTCCCCAGTACCTTTAACCACAGAGAGTGGATTTCTTCCCTTTGCTTCTATAGTATTTGATTCTTGTCTCTAACATTGCATTTATCTTATCACATTTCAATTATTTATATATCGGTCTATCTCCAGCTGCACCTAGAGTGCTTTTGCTGTCTTAATCTCTGGGGGTATTTTCAGTCCCTTATTGGTTAGTTGGTGCTCAAAAATGTTTTCAGAATGAATGACTAAGTGAAGCCCTCACCTGGAGTGTATACTTAGTATTTTCCCACCTTTCCTTGGAGTCAAGTTCATAAACTCACTGAGTTCATAATGAGGCACTTTGTACTTTTTGTAATGACTCTATCAATAAAGGAGTATTAGATAATTCATCCTTTTATGAAACACAACAGGCCACTCTACTTTATAAAGAAAATTGATCCACCATAACTTTTACACAGCACTTTCAATTTCTGGAAAATTCGTACATTCATTGTATCATTTGATCTTTACTACAACCCTGTAATATAGTTGGGAAGGATATTATTACAGCCTTCTCACAGATGAGTTCAATAAGACTCAGATAATTAAAAGGATACAATTCTGAATTGAGGGTTTTTGACTCCAAAATTAGTTCTTGTTCAATTGTAACATGATACCCTCTTTTAAACATCTGAACTCTCCAGAAAGCGAAATCTTCACCGGAGCCAGTTTTCTAAATCAGCCAAGGCTCTTTGGGTTGCAACTGATAGAAACTCAGCTCAACCTGCCTTAAGCAAAAAAAGTTTATTTCATCACAAAAATACATATGCTAAGGGTAACTTCGGGAGGGACCCTTAGTTCTATCAGCTCAGACCAGGGCATCAAAAATAATCTTTTTGCTTCCCTCATTTTTTGGAGCAATGCTTCTCTGAGTTGGCTTTAAATTCAAGCAGTGGTTTCCCATTGGGTTTTCAAAATGACTGTGAACAGTTTTGGAGTTATGACAATTTTACAACCCAAGCAATGGTGTTTGAGCAAATATCGAAGACCTGACATTCAGTGGCCTAACCTGGGTCATGTGTGTATCGCTGACACAGTCACTGCAGATATTAAAAAAACAGAATTGTGTGACTGATGACAACTGGATGGGGGACTGATTTCCTGGAGTCTGCTGTCACATCAAGCCTAACACAATGACCTAGAGTAACAGTGCAGGGGAGACTGCTTCTGCTTCCTCCGCAAAAACAAAAGTGCTATTTCCTGGAGAAGTAGGGTTGGACTCTGGGGCTGATTAAAACAACCACTTGTACTACAGTATCTTTGAGGCCTTCAGACATGATTAGGTGTAATCCTCCTGACTTTCTTTCACACCACCTTTTGAGGGGCAGACCATTTTAAATAAAGGTTAAGAAATAGTGGGGTTAGCAACTTGAATGTAAAGTCAAACGATCACCTTGTTCAAAAAATTTTTGAGCAAACCTATCTCATATGTGTGCTGTGATTTATAAAAACAATAAAGAAAACATACTGGACAAGAGATTGCAGCTGTGCACAGGAGGAACAGACTCCCAGCAGCCTGGTGTTTGTTCAACGGAACTATCGGCTGACTTGTACAGCATCTACTATTTTCATCTATAAAAAAGGTGAAGAGAACACAGCTGGATTTTTGGATCACGGCAAGAGCTATAATATAATCACCATTTATTCATATCTTTTTATTACTTTGTATGAATAAATAATACCCCTCCATAGAAAAATTCTTTTATCACTTGAAAAAGTGAAGCAGGTGGGTTGGGATATCATCCATAAAGAATGAATATGGAAATGTCTCCATGTCTTCAAATTTCTTTGCACGAGCACAGTAGGCCCTGACCAGTGTGACTCTGTGGTTGGGGTGTCATCTTATCCACCAGAAGGTTGGGGGTTTCATTCCCAGTCAGGGCACATGCCTAGGTTGCAGATAAGATCCCTGGTTGTGATGCATGTGGGAGGCAACTGATCGATGTTTCTCTCTAACATCAATATTCCTCTCTCTCTCTCTTTTAATTTCTGGAAAATTTGCACATTCATTGTCTCATTTGATCTTTACAACAACCCTATAACATCAGTATTTTTTCTCTTTCTCTCTCTCCCCGCCCATCCCCTTCCTCTCTCACTAAAATCAGTAAACATATTTTTGAAAAAATTTTTAAAAAGAGCACAGTAGAATTTTAAAGGTGTAAGGGAGTAAGAAATTAACTAAAGGGGGAATATTGTCCTGGCCTTTTGTTAATCATTACCAGGACTGAGGTTGAAGATGAAGCTCTATATCAATATTCTACTTTAATTATATTTTGGTAGCAAGTTCCTTCCAGATGTGATGGGATTTTTGTTTAAGCAGATCCTTATAGAAAAAAAAAGACTAAAGTAAAGATTTTGTGATTTGGAATCACACAGATCTGAGGTGATTGATTCACTCATTAAAACAAATTTACTCGGCACTTATTCTATGCCAGACAATGTTTTAGGTGCTGGGAAAGCAGCCGAGAACATCATAGGCAGCATCCCTGCTCTCATGCGACATACAGTCAGGTGCAGGGTTTGGAAATCCTTTTCCATAAAGATCCAAATAAACAATGCTGACTGTGCAGAGCAAATAGTCTTTGATACGACAGTTCAGTTCTGTCATTATAGTGCTGAAGAGGCCATCGATCATGCATAGCGAATAGGTGTGCTTGTGAAAAAAAACTGCTTAAAATAATGTTTAGCAGAACATACTTGGGCTACGACCATTGTTTCCTGATGCCTGGCCTAGTGGGCTGCTGGTTGAAGCTGTTATTGATTCTTGCAAATTTGTTGTTGCAATTTTACATGTTATTAATAGTAGTGAATTCACATAGCTATTACAAGGATAAATGGAATAATGCATACCGTAGGGCCTAATACTCCTAGTGGGAACTTAATAAATATCATTTAATTCTGAGCCTAATTCCCTGATGTTATAAATTCAGAAACCAGTAAACGAGGGAGTCCCCTAACAAGCTCATTCAATGGTTATTTACCATTCCATTGTTTTCAGTTCCCTAGCTCTTTAGGATCTGTGAATAAAAAGGTAACAATGTATAAAATAACCCTGTAGACTTGAAGAACCAGGATCATTTTCGTCCCAATTTGACTTCCAAAGTATATGAATAAAAATTATCAAAAAATGGATATTTACTTTGAATGTGAATATGGCCTTGGCAAAAGTAAAATAAGAAAAAGTGTTGAATTCTCTTTTATTTGAAAGTGATTTTAAGTAGTTAGAACAGTGATTTAAGACCATTGCCTATTTGGGCAAGGAATATAGGCCCATCAATATATCTTGATGGCTCTGGGTCCATCTCAGTGTGAAGACCGTGGAGCACACAAAAGTATATAAAATATTTTCCATATCTTCTAGAGTCTTCTTCCCATCTGGTTAGATAGACAAGATGTTGTCAGCACATTCAATGTGTTTACTGAGTGCTCAATGTTAGGCAGGTTTGTTCTTGACATTGAGGATAAAGAACTAAACAGAAAGACAAAAATATCCCTGCTTTCCTGGAGCCCAAGTTTTAGTGAAAAGATATAGATGACTAAGGGAACACACAAGTAAAATAAAGAGCATGCATTTGGAGAAGAATAAAAGAACCTTTAAAATTTAGGAGGATTTTTTGAAGCAGGATGGTGGTCATAGTTTTCTTTTGTTTGTTTTTGTTTTTTAGTTTAAAGGACGGTTAAGGAAGGACTTACTAAGATGGGGTATTTGAGGAAACACCTGCAGAAGATGAGAGAGTGAGGCTTGGGGATGTCTTGGGGAAGAGCACATCAGGTCCTGAAGGGGGATCATGCCTGGATTCAGGAAACAGCAGGCAAGCTGATGCATCAGGAGGGTCAGGGTGAGCTAAGGGGAGAGTAGCCACAGGTAAGGGCAATATGCAGTGAAGCCTGAGGAGGGCGGGACCTTAGGAAATACTCAGTATGGCTTTGTCTTCTACTCCCAAGGAAATGGGAAGTCATTGGTGTGCTGGGCACAGGCTCTACCATACACAGTATCGCTCTTCCATACTGTGGAATCTCTGCAGAAAATAGACTGTAGGGAAATGGTAGTGAGATCTACGATTGCTCTGTGAATGTGTGAAACAATTATGCAGGTTATCTTCATTCTTGTCTTGGGCTACTTCATTTAGTGGGAGAAAAAGTAGGATCCTTGGACAATGAAAACCCACTCACAATTCTGGTTTTCATTATTGATTGGGAGAACATGATTTGTAGTTTCCAAAAATGAAAAACAACTATCAGCAAAGCTAAACCCAACCCAAAAACATGATAAAAAAAAAAAGAATAACATTGCCTCCTAGCCATACCAGCTGTTCATCCTGGAATGGCCTGAAGTGAAAGGGGGCAGCCCTACCCTGACTCCAGAACTGCAGATCCCACATTTCCTCTGTCTTCCGAGGTCTAAGGCTTTCACCTTCCTTTACAGCCCCAGTGGCATCTCAGTGAGGCTTTCTACCAGAGAGAACTTCCTCTGGAGCTGGACAGCCAGAACCCTATAACCTCAGCTGGGAATTCCAGCTGCAACTGAGGCCTCATCAGGGCACATGCTGACAGAGCTCTTCTTCCCTGCGTTGGGGTCTGGCGCTCTGAAACTTCTACTGCCGCTGCCTCCCGCTCAGCTGGTGGGTTACTGTTTGGGTAGCCTCTTCCCATTCAAGTGTTGAAGGCTCATCTCAGACACACGTTCATTCTGTATAGCTCTATGGGGCCATAGGGTGTTTGTGTTAGAGTGTTGCCTCCAGGGCAGGTAAACCAGGCTGTAAATACAGGACATGAGAGGTGCCAGTTGGACAGATTCTGTTCATCTGACCTTTGCCATCCCTGTGTACATAGACGGGGCATTTTCTAGTAGGCTTGCTTCCTCTCTAGCCAAGAAGTTCATCTTTGATCCTCAGATCTCACTCTGACTTCCTTAGACTGACACTTTTTGGATAGGACCCATGCTTTACACTCTTATTGTAAGTTGAATGAATGAATGAGTGAATGAATGAGTGTTTCCAGCTCTCTGAAAAACCCTCCCAGGAGCTTCCCAAAGCTTTCTGTTTATGCTTAATCATTATCATTGTTTAGTGTCTTAAATACATGAAAATACCTAATTTCCGTCCATGGTGGCAATACAGATTAGAATACAATAACCACTTAATTCTGAGTAGCCGATATATAAGCTTTGAATGTGATTATGATATGCAGATATTCTGAGGATAAAATGAAGAGGTAAATTTTTCTTTAGGTAGTACGATGGGCTAAACAATGAAAGGTGGGTAGAGTTTCATTAGTCAGAGGAAAAGATTTTCATATGAGAAGAAAAAAAGGAACAAATTCTAGTGTAAGGATGATCGTGGCTTATTTGGGGTAATGGGAGCAGGGTAGATGCATATTTAATTGTAACTAATGCTAGGGAACTGATAGAGGTAATGATGAATGAGTAAGGTAAATATATATATATATATATATATATATATATATTGAATCTTTGGATGTTTTCTTACCTGTTCCCCCATTCCAATCTCTTCATTCCCATAGTGTCTCCACACTAAACTGTGTGAGCCAAGACAATGGTTGGGTTAACCATTGAATATTTGCTTGCATATACATAATATAATTCTGATGCCTATTGTCAGTTCTCACTACTTCTGCACCTACAATGTACTTTTCCACTGAGCAGCATAGTGATCTTTGAAGATTATAAATCAGACCCAGTGACTCTGCTCAGATTCCTCTAATCACTTCCCATTTCATGCAAAGGAGAGGCCAGCATCCTCATCATGGCCCTTACATGAAAGGTTTATACTGTATCCTGTAAGCACTGGGAGCCAACAGGAAACATAACTAATTACATTTAATGCTGGGGAACAGACAATGGTAATGATAAATGAGCTAGGTGAAGCCAAAATTTGTATGAATCTTTGGATGTGTTCTCCTCTGCTCTCCCATTCCAATTTCCTCATTCCTGCATTCATTTACACTAAATTCTGTGAACCAAGGCAATGATTGGGTTAGCCATTTCATACTTACATTGCATATATGTTATAATTGTTGATACTTATTATCTGTAGGAATGTCTATTAAATCAATGCAGATAGAAATATGTGCATAATCTCATTGTTTCCCCCCATCTTTTCTGCTGAACTCTCTCAAGAAAAGCACCAACATCAATTCAAAAAGCTTGCATTTTTTTAAACAGTTAAAGTCTCAACATCCTGGAGTTTGACCAAGTGCCTGGTGCTGTCACGGTTTAGGTGGTTGGGTGTAGATAAGGGATGTCTACCCATACACTATTCTGAAAATGGAATCCAGGCACCCACAGCCTGAGCAACATATGCTTCTAGTTGGCTGCCTGATTACCCTGACTGGGTCCATTAATACAAAGCATAAACGAAGCCTGGATGAATGGAGTTGGCCATTTTGTTGCAACATATGGTGGTAGCATCCCAGATATTTTTATCTTACTGCTACCCAGATGTTCAGCTCTCCTGACACTCAGCTTTCCCTGGCAGGCAAGGTGGTAGAGAATGTCCTTGTGAATTTTGGGCAGAAGCATGTTGTGTTTTTGTTTTTTCAGCACCTTGCAAAAATCAGTTAGCAATCAATTAGTAAGGATTCTAAGGCATCTTTAACATATTATTATATTTTTAAACAAACAAATCTCTATTAATTTTTCATTCTCTTTCATAGTCCTCTCAGGAAATTCTCAAAACTCAGGTAGAATAAAACTTAGGAATCCAAAGCATGCCTTTTCCTGAAAAAATGCACTTAAACCAAATACAATAGTTCAGCCAATATTGTTCAGGTGGTCTTCCTGTTTTTCTCTTTGGTTACACAGTGCTGGCCATACAACTCTATTATGTTTGGCAATAATTTTGAAGAACAATGTATGCACGAACACCATTCTGTTTTGTGGGTGCAGCAGAAGAGATAAGTGCAGGTCTGGCATTCTTTCCCCAGCAGACTGGGTTCTTAGGTTTGCATTGAAAATCATGGGTTACTGCTGCCTTTAAGACCCCTTTTGGAGGTTTTGTTTCTGACTCTTAGTCTTCACAAAAGACTGTGTTCAGACCCCTGTACACAATGAATGCTAAGCAATCATGAGCCTTGTCACATTTGGAGCCCTTCAAGGAGAAGATGCCTTGGCTTCCACTGTTTTTGCCTCATTGGCAAGGTTACCAGTTATCACACTCTTCCAGATAGCCAGAGAATAGAGCTTGCCCTCCCAGAAGCCCTTGTCAAAGCTCTAGGGTAGCTGAGAAATATTTAAGCCATCTCCTAGCAGGAAAGAGAACAGTGCTGAGTATAATAACAGCATGCTGTGTGTGCCTGGAGTAGTTTATCCCAAGATTCATATGTGCTTTGCCAACATTCTTTCCACTAATCCTAAGTGGCAGGCATTATTATTAACATTTTATAGGTGGGGGACCATGAGAGTACTGGGCAATCTGAGGACTGAAAGTCTAAACAATATCCTACTTGATATTCCTAATATCCTACTTGGTATTTTTGCTGAATTTCTACCTAAACGGCCAGATAGGTACAAATGAGAAAAGAAGAAAAATAGCTGTTCAGACTACTATTTTCATAAAGTCTGAACATCATTTTTCTGCCTATTTGGGTATTTTTTAACTTTGGGATTATTTAATTGAGCATTCATTCAAGTTTTTCAAAGACCCTCATCCTCAAGTTCCCTGAACCGAGTTTAGTTTTGATAAAGCCAGTCATTTCTTCCTTTTGGAAATACTTTATTTTCTTGGTTTTTAGGACACTTCACTTTCCGGGTGTTTTTTCTGATGTCAGTAATTACTCCTGATCTGCTTCCTCATATTCCCAACCTTTATCTAAGTCTTTGGACCACTTCTATTCTTTGTACACATGCTTTTTTGCAATCTTATAATCTCATAAATGTATAATCTTGAAATTACACATGTATGTATGCATGTGTATGTATGTGTGTGTGTTTCCTAACATGTTTCATCATTGCCTACCTCTCCTGTGGGGTATATACAGCTCAGAGGCAAACGTTGACCAGGGAGCCTGTTACAATGAACACTGCACCAAAGCTGGTGTCTATGTGATTTTTTCTGTCTTTCAACTTCTTCTAACTCTTCCTCCTCAGCCCACCCAATTTTGTGGGAAGTCAGAAAGTAAAGATTTATGGGTCCTTATACTCTCTTACCTGAATTACTCCTAAAGGCTCTGAAATAGTCCCCTTGGCATTTTTATTCTCTTGCCAAACAACCTTCTCACCCCCATGCCATATATGACATCACCAATTTACAGCTTAACACACTTCCATGTCTGCCTCTTCTGAAGTGTGACATCAAGCAAGGTTGCCATTCCTGTGTTATGTATAATACATAATAATATTTACATACAATATATATTACATACATAATAAAATGTAAAATGTTTAGAATGACATAATGTCAAAAAAGATTATATCTACCATGCAACCCTTCAAAACAATCACGAAACTCTAACTAACTTTATCATGTATGCTATTTACATAGTAAGTATTAAAGGAAGCCACAGAAAGATATATACAGTCTAATCCCATTTTGGTGTCAGGTGGGTATTTGTATGTGTTTAGTAAAGTGATTTACATGATTACCTCTATATTTTATTTTATCCATCGGGCTATCCTAAATTTTCTCCAAGGAACACTTATTATTTATGACACAAAACAAAAGTGATTTATAGTAATTTAGGATACAAATTAAGTTTATTGATTCTATATTCAATGCTAATGTGGGCCCATTTATTGATCTAAGAGAAGTATATCTCTTGGAAAAATAATAACTCTTTGAAATACATTCTTGTTTATGTTGCTCATTGTTTGGGGCCATCAGTCAAGGGATCTTCTAACAGAAAGAACATAGAGAATTCTGTTCCATTTACCATGTGAGTGGCTAAGCCAATCAAGGTATAGCCAGTTGAGGGATAACCATAAGATTAAGGAGTTCATACAGAAAGCAAGGGTTAGATTCTGAGCAAACACGGAGATAGCCACACATTATTTATGTGGAAAATGCCAATGCATACTGAACACCCTGCAACCATAATGAAAACAGTTTCAGCAGCTGGACAGGTCCTGCCACTTTTCTATAATTCCTACGTAATAACAGGGAGATGTTAGACAGCAGACTCCAGTCTTGTCAGTGTGTTGTTACACTGCCAAGAACCAAAGGGAAAGACTAATGCATATAAAGCAGCTGCTTTCTCCAAGGCACTTTGCCAAGGAAGAATTTTTATTGAATCGAGTGCTTAGGTATGTGTTAACAGTACACATTGTGAGTGGTCAGTACAGGGGAGAGATAGTTGTCTGTGGTCTGGATAGTCAGAGAGAGATTGGAAATTCAGTTGTATCTGAAAAGACAGATGCCTCAATGTAAAGAGAGTATTCTGGACAGGACAGACAATGAGGGGAAGGAAAAGAGGCTGAAATTGAATGGAATATGTGGATGAATGAGTTAATAGGGAATACACCGGACAAATTATCGGTGTGGTGCCATAGAGTAAAAATTGTGTCAGTTGATACGCCAACCCAAGAAGGTCTTAGTTGTTGATAGAACCAGTGTTCTCGTCCAGTTGGAACTGGGGTAACAATTAAGAAGTTGAGGTAATCCCCGGCTGGTGTGGCTCAGTGGATTGAGTGCCAGCCTGCAAATTAAAGGGTTACTGGTTTGATTCCCAGTCAGGGCACATTCCTGAGTTGCAAGCCAGGTCCCCAGTGAGGGGCCATGTGAGAGGCAACCACACATTGATGTTTTTCGCCCTCTCTTTCTCCCTTCCTTCCACTCTCTAAAAATAAATAAATAAAATATTTTTTAAAAAGAAGTTGACATGACTTTTTCCCCTTAAAGATTTGCCCATACTTCTTTGTACCTGGCCTATAGGCATCAGCTGTGGCTATTCTACCACACTTTGAGTTATATTAGCCTAGTGATGGTGGTCCAAGCTCCCTGCAGGAGAAAGATCCTAAGTTGCAGGCCTAACTCTGTAACTTTTCAGTCCTGTAACATTGTAAAACAGGCATCACATGCCCGAAACCCTGTCCCCATCTGTAAAATGGGAATAATAGGTCTAATGGTGGAATTACCATGAGAAGGAGAAGGGATGTAAAGTGTTTAACGTAGTTCTTGGGTCACGGTAGTGGTTCAGTATATGGTAGATGACAACATGTTTTACCAGATGTTTAATACTTAGTGGGCTTTTGACACCAAAGTTAAGAAAAAGGAGATGAGGAGGAAGGAAAAGGGAGAGGAAAACGAGGGGGAGGTGGAGGCAGAAGAAGGGAAAGGAATGCTACATCAGGCATAACTGAGGCTGTTTGCCTAGCCATGCAGCACTGGAAAATCCCAAAATACGTTATGGTTAAGAATTGCTGATAATTATTTTTAAGGTAGCATTACATATTGTTGAGAGAGAGCTAGAGAGAGGGCAGGGAGATGGGGTGGGGAGGGATTAAAGCAGTGGAAGACAAGAATTGTAGCAATTTAAGCTCCAATTTAAAAACTATTTCTAAAGATAAGTAGGCAGGAATTTCTGCTCTGTCCAGCCACCTATAGTAAGAGGCTCTCCTTTGCCACTTTCAGAGAACTGCAAGGCTCCCTAGTCCCTGATCCCTAAGAGGGCAGTAACACTCATACATGAGGAGCTGAAATGGGCTTATCTGCCCATGTGAATTTTGGCCTTCTTTATTACCCCTTGTGTCCATTGTAGTACCTAGTCTCACTTGAAACACTGTAGATTATTGTAATGACTTTCACTGTGCTTCAAACTGTACAGCTTTTCCATGAGAAAAAGCATTTTTCTAGGACATTGATAATCCTTCATCAACCTTCTCCCAGAGCCTCCCTATTTGTACATTTCTTTCCTTCTGAGATTTCTTCAGTGACCCCCTACCACATAGTAGTTTTTTGTGCAAACCCTGCTGATGTGAAAAATGAGAAAAATCTTTTTGCAATCTTTTTGAAGTTTTGATTGATGTAAAACACAATAAAAGCACAGCTGGAGTTGGAGATACCAAGCTCTGCTTTTTGGCTCAGCACTGAAGAGAAGGGGGGATAGCACACTTTATTTGTTCTTGAATTTGAAAGCAAAGCCAAGGTGAAGCAGGGTGCCATTTGTAAAAATACTTTGGAGCAATAACTGTGCTTTGAAACTAATGAGAATAATGTTTAGATTAATAGCTTAGGTCATATTTCATGTATTTTATTTAACTCCATGGAAAAAGAGCAAAGGTGGAAAGTTGGCATACCCTTCAACAATCTGTACACATCACTAATCAAAGGACACATTTTAATGATCTTGCAGAAATTTAATACATGCTGGCCAAGATCTCCTACAACTCATTCATTTCTTCTACACATTTTTCCATCATCTTTTAAAACTTGGAACAAATTACTTTTTTCAAATATCTGCTTACAGGAGATTCTTAAACCTTTTTAAAGGGGTGGGGGTCATAGAGCACTTACAGAATATGTAGAAAACCACAGATCAGTCTTTTAGAATTTCACATAACCTTACACACACACACACACATTTTGAAGTTGATTCAAAGAGGTTAACAGATCCATGATAGTTTCTTAACTTAACGAATGCTAGACTAAGAGTCCCTATTCTACACCAAGTCAAACATGAATGAAAATAAGCGTGCCTCCCCCCTCAGGAATGGATGAAAACATTAAATAAGTAAACGCGATTTAAGAATTCACAACTCTTTAATTATTAGTCGCAACTGTTTTGTTATTGTTATTATCATCTCCACACTTTAAATATTGTTTTCAAGAATGGGGAAGACAGAGTTTTGAAGAACAGAAATACATTCAATTTCATAAAAATAAAGCCACCCATGTTTTCTTTAATTATTTAGGACATATTAACAGGTACTTGCAGATTTTATTTTACTTAGAAAAAATGAATTTATAAAATTACATTCCAAATGTGTCTTTAAAATGCAGTTTTTTAAAAAATAGTAACTTATCAGATGTCAATCAACTTTAAAACTTTTAAAGGTTGTTATTTAAAAGTAAAAAAAATAGGCTTTTTCATAGCATACTTGTCATTATTAAAGAAATTTCTCTAATATAAACAAATAAAAAATTCTACTCAGTTAATGTGTGTGTGGGGGGGGTGAGACACAAGCTCTAGAGATCTTTAGCTCACATATTTTTTATATTTCTTATTATCGGAACTCAATATTCTTATAAAATGCCTATCCCAGGTAATAGCAGGGTTGATAAAGTCCCACCCTGCTCAGTCTTATGAATGGACGTATCTTCAGCTGGTAAACATTCCATGTATTTGATTCTATGCCATCGTGTGGTTCAGGGATTTCTAAATGGCTTGCTGAGATGATGTTGGATTTCTTCTCCTGAATTCCTTATCTACCTTGTTCCTGTACATCCTTGCAATTTTACAAAATACTTCATGCGTTCTCGTAAGACAGCTTATTTTGATCCAGAACCCCACACACGTGCTAGCTCAGTGGTTCATTTTGTGCTTCTACCACCTGGTTGTCAGCACCATGCGTCACCAATCCCTGGCTGAGAGCCGGTAAACTGACCCAAACCCATTAATTCTGCCAGTAGAACCTTTAGAGCCAAGGCCTTCTAAAGCACTCTCCATTTCCTCTGTCCTTTCCCACTCGTGATCTCGTGAGTCTACCGGAGATTATGTAGACAAGCTCTGTGACATAAGTGGAGTCACGACGGCTTTACTTGAAACCGCTAGTGTCTCCAGCTGTATGTACTGTCTTGCACTGGAACCCACTGGGGCCCCCACTCTCACTCCCCTTTCTTTCTCAACGATACCACTCTTCACAATTTCCTCATCTCCTATAATGTAACACAAATTTCTGGAGTCTTTATGGAATTTTAGTTTACAAAAAGTCTTTCTCAGTATCATTCTGGATGAATCAGTTACATCGGTTTGAATGAGTTTATTGTCTCCAATATCGTTCTTGCAATGACGTATTTTTTCTGCCATGGTACTTCCAATTTGAGCCCCCTAGATCACCATCCCCTTGGTACTGGTGATGCTTTGGGGCAATGAATACAGAGTAGTATGGGCAATGGTGGCTACTTAGTCTTGACCTCACTGTTCATGAGGGAGAAGAGCAAAACCTAGGATGGTGACTGGATTAGCAAAGGTGACGGCACGATTTCTCAGGTCTTCTAAGAACCTTCTACCAACCAAAGAACATCACCCACTAGAAATAGGAGGAAGATAATGTGCAGAGGAATGAAGTTGCCTAGAACCATGGAATGGGAGATCAGGAAGGTGCTCTTAAAAATCATTTCGTCCAAACTGTATTTTAACCATTCTTATTTCATGGCATCCCAGATAGCTCAATTCACTTGTCCAAAGTCTCTTGGTTATAAAGTTAGACTTCCTCTCAAGGTTTTGTGCTTTAAAAGAAATGGTTATAGACAAAACAGAACTAACTTTAGTTCTCAACTTTAGATGTCTTTGGTCTAAGCTACTACGAAGCCTGGCAAGGCACATTCAGAATCTGAACACTTTCATCCTCATTTCCAAGAGGAAACCTCCTGCAAGCATATGTGACTATCTTCATAATTTCACTGGTTTCCCACAGCACTCTTGCTCTGAAGACTGCCAGAGCCTTCACCATTGAGGTAGTCCTTTCTATTCATTAGAGATTTAAACAATTAAAAAAATTAAAAGGTAAGTATCTTACTCATGAAACACTTATTCCTTACTTCAAGTCCTTCATCATATATAAAAGTAAAATTTCTTAACACTGATTTAAGCTTAAATACCTTTTCTCCCATTCACAGATGAATTTTTTTCCTTGTTACTCTTTGACCACAGCTGACCACTGAAAACACTTTCTGTATAAAATGATGGACAATTAGGCTCAAAGCTAGGAATTCTGATCCTACCATTTATTTAGCTGAATGACTTGTTAAGTAACTTGTACTTAAGAGAAAGTATCTGAGATAACAGGGATTTTCTGCTCACGTTGGAAGTAGGAAATATGTTTCTCAACTCTACAGATGAGGAATATGAAGGCATCTCCCAGGAAACACTTACGAATGCTGCCACTTTCTATCAATTAATTTATCTCCAGCTGGATGGAAAATCTCACCATAGCTCATAAATTACTTTGTGAAATCATGTTATATGAGAAATTAGAGTTGCTTAGAGATTAGCTATTTCAAATTAACTCTTTTTACAGAAAAGGAAGCTGAGACTCAATAAGGATACTTTATTTGCCAAAGCCATATAGCAAGTCTATAGCAGAATTATGACAGCTCTTTCAGCATTCCAAGCCAACTCATCCAATCTACCATCCTTCCATAATCAGAAAAGTCCTATTATCAGCTCAGGGAATTGGGATTGCCTAATCCAAGCCTGAAAATTAACATCCTTTGGGGAGGAATATAGCAGCCATTCAGAAACAACCAATTTTCAAGACACATACTCTTCTTGGAGGCAGACAGTGTTGGTATTCGTAGGATTCTTATTGATTTTAATTTTATTTTCTAGAAGGGAGCGATTCCTGGAAAGAAAAGTCTTTGTGACCCAGAAGGAATTATAATATATTTTAGTGATGTTTGGCTTATCAAAACATCTTTATTAGATGTTTTTGAATCAGATAACTTTTGAGATAAGAATGGAGAGTTTACTATGTATGTTTATGACTAGTCATTCTGTCTGAGAATTTGCAATCCAACTTTCCTTAAAATATTGGTGAAGAGCCCCTCCCTACAATATTTTCTCCCATTCCAGTTGTTCATCATCTTTTCCCAGCCCCTAGCCTTCTCTCTATATTACTATGTGTATTAAATATAACTTATGTATTCTCTCTCTCTCATACATACCACTTTTTGCTATATACTATGGTATTTTTACTGAAATATTGCAGACAGTTATTTTAAAAATAAATTCTTAGTAGGTTTTTGGAACTCTAGTAGAGGACAATTGACACAGTAGTCAAAAACAACTGGAACCTAGTATCAGAAGGAAGGAAAACACTTGACCCAGAGAAGCATAATCTGGAACTGGAAATGGAAGAGATTTAAGTTAGTACAGGTCAGACACGGAGGAAGGCCTTTTTAAAAACTAAAAAGTAAGAGCAGGAAATTTAAAACATTCCTTTTGTGTATCATATTCATTTATTCATTCATCTATTCAACAAACATTTTTTAAACTACTGTTATGCACCAGACACTATTCGTAGTACTCAGGATACTCAATGGACAAAATCAATAATATCTATTCTTCTAAGAAGCTCCTATTGTACAGGAGGGAGAGAGACAATGAATTACATACTTCAAATAATTAAAGTATATAGTTGATGCTTGCTAAGGGAAAATGTGCTGAGGAATTAGTTGCTGCAGAACTAGAGTTGGGCGGGGTAAGCCTCCTTGAGAAGATGCCATTTGAGCAAAGACCTGATTGGGGGTGAGGGAGGTAGTCATGTGGATGTCCAGGGAAAGAGCTTTCCAAGTAGAGCAACCACTCATTACAAATCTCTCAAGGTGTAAAAACAGATGACATTATGGAGAGAAAAAGTGACTGAATGAAAGTGAAGGAAGGGAGACTTGGAGGAGATGAGGTCACCAAAGTAATCGTGGCACCCATTGCAGAGGCAGACTACATCTGAGTCAGTGTTGTTACCACCAGCACTCAGTATAGAGTTAATGCTCAGTGCACGCTAGAAGAATGACTGAATGTACAAGTGAGAGTATGGCTAGAATTTGATAACATTGCCTGCCATTGAAGAGTAAGGATCAGGGTGATGCCTGCTACCCAGGATGGCTAAATATAGGTGTGTATGCTAACATGATAATGAATTGGGCTTGCTTTAAGTGTTTTTGAGGTGAAAGAGATCAAACAATAATTTAAATCCAGTATTGTACGTAATGAGACAATATAATTAACGTCACCATGTCTGAATTGGTTTATTTCATGTTTATTTTACTTTTTCTCTCCACTCTTCTCACTTGTTCCTCCTTTTATTGCTCTCTTCCCTTCAACTTCCATTTCTCTTCCATTCTGACCTCACCCTGAGCTAGTCTGAGCCTGTGGAACTGACGGTCTGTAGCAGTGGTTCACTCAGGTTTAAAGAGTTTTAGATTAACAGCAGCAAGGTAGAGAGGCCTGCACTGCATGCTACTGAACCCCTGTAAAGCTGAGAGCAAGTACACAAGCAACCTTCTCTCTAATCATCAAAAATATCCCATCCCTTTCTCCTTGTCAGTGTGTCCTTGGAGGAGTGTGCAAGTTTCCCTGCTGGCTAAATGCATATAAAGGCTGATCCTTTTAGCAGTTAATTTATCTGCCATTACCTTCACTAAGCAACTAGTCCAGTTGTGATAGCATCATGAATAAGAAAGAGAACTGGTAGATTTTAGTAGAGCTCTCAGGATCTTAAATACCTATATGATTTAACACTTCCACACCACAAGGTGTGTGTAGGTGAGACTTCTTCATTTCTCTCATGAATATAAGGTTTATGGTGATCTTGGAGGGAGCTGGCATTTTTTTACAACTTAATATTTACCTTGATACCATTTGGGCTGTCATTGCTCTGATCCCTCCCTCCACACTTTCACCTGCAAGAAGCAGCAAAAAACAAAATATACCCAGACCTCCTCCTTTCTAAGATGATTTTTTGGCATTTATTTTTATTAGATTAATGCTTGGTCATTGTGAAAAATACACACTGTATAAAAGAATAAAACAAAACACAAATTCTCTGACTCCAAGTCCCCCATTCCTCAGAGGTTATCAGTGTTAACAGTTTAAAGTGAATTCTGCATTTTTTTCTATGCTTAATCAGTATAGTAAGGATATTCATAATTTTGAAGATAATGCATTTGAACCAGGCAATCTGGGCTGCCTTATTCTCTATACATCATTCCATGTTGTTGTATGTAAATCTTCATTCTTTCCAATGATTAATCAGTATTGCTAGGTAGATTACTGTGTGTTTTACTGGTCACTCTTTGATGTTCTTTTCACCTTATCATTGTTGAAAACAATGCTAGAAATTCCTGTGCATACATATTTGTATGCATAGAAATCTATTTGATGATGATTGAAATATATTGAAAGTGCTTTTAAAAGTACTTCATATTTTTTAAAAGCACTTCATATTTTTTTAAAAGCAAGCTGTATAGAGGAAATCTATAAGAAAGTAGCTGCAAAACAGCCCTTATTTCATGCAACACCCACAAAATATAGGTCCTGACCAAAAGGTGGATCATGTTTAATTCTTCTTCTGGGAAAAGAGACAAATTGCAATAACATACAAGTATTTAAGGTGCTTTAGCATGCAGAAATAAAACGTGAAAATATAGCTCTTAAATTAGAAGTTTCATTCAGAACCCTACCTTCATCAGAAGAATCTAGTTAGCTCATGCTCCACTCACATACCATTCTTGAAAGAAACTGCAGGTTTCTCAGAGCAGCTGTGCCACATTTTGCTAAGGCCACTTAAATTTCATAGATCTATGGAAAGATTAATTAAAGTGATCTGCACTCCTCTCTATGGTAAAGATGTAGTTCACCTTGCCTGGATTGCAAGGCCCTCCAGAATATGTTGTTTCCTGCTTTTATCCAGTGGTTTGCTGGTAAATGTTTAACAACTGGCTTTCCTCCCCACATATATATGATATGAATATACACATACATATGTTAACTATAAATTTTATTGATATAATGTATATGCAGCTTGGAATTTATAATTATTAATGACATATGCAATACACTTTATTCCAAATAGCTAATTGATTCTCATACAATGCTCTCATTGATTTTAGTGGAACTGTATTCATAGCCAATCTGTTTGCAATGCATGCGAATGTAATTCCAACACGAATGTTGATTAGTATTTTAGTATGTTAAGAACTAAGTACAAAAGGGAAGCAATGAAACAAAGCTATCAAGGTGGTGTAACTGAACACAGAATTCGGAAATGCGCAGTAGCTTACTGTTATGTAGTATTTCTACCATACATTACAATCGACATCGATAAAAGGAAAAAGCAGTAAAATAACTAGGAAGTGAGGAGTTTTGAATTTGTTTTGCCTTTGCTTTTAATTGAAAATGTATATATTTTCATTTTTAACAATGGCTGCTCAATAACCAACACAAAATTCTTAAAAGTTTGGTAACTATTCAAGTGGCTCCAGCTCACTACTACTTAATATCTCGCCACTTCCCAAAGGGTAGAATCTGCATTCAGATTGTCTCTCAATGATTCTCAAGGTTAATGGACAATAAGAATTTTAGGTTCCAGTCATGCAAAGATTTAATGGAGTTCGCATTTTTGACAAAATGAATCTAATGGGCTGAGCTTTTTAAAAGTACAAGAAAAGATTACCTACTCTGCATAAATCTTGAGATTCTATCAGGATTCTCTTACTGAAATGATTATTTTAGAATAATCAAATTAAAATAATTAGTAAAGGAAGATAATATCCTATGGTAAAAGATGCTGTACCTTCTAACAAGAAACCATCCTTGAACCTGACAATGTGTTCAGACAGAAAAGAATTCTTTAAGTTTAAAGTTATTTAAAAATTTTACATTTCTCATTCCAGGCTTAGGGAAATGTAAAATAATTAACTCCTTCTTCAAAAAAATATATTTCAAATAGTGAGGTCATTATAGCATCCCATTCTTGTCTCTTCAATTATTTGGGGGACAAGGAACACCCTTTCTCACCTGTGTCTTTGAAACACTTTGTTGCCTTTTTATGATGATTATTATATGAACTGTAACTTCCTTTACTACTTACTACTCATTTCACTTGTAAATGCTGTACTTTTCTTCACCTAGAACTCTGTGACAAATTATATATGTGTGTGTGTGGACTGAATATACAATTGAAATAAGATTAGTATTAACTGGGCAGAATTTATCTGAGAGGCTAGAGAGAGCATCCACTACAGGGCTAACACAATCGCAGAAGCGGTGGCCTTGCCTTGGTGGAATGTGATCTCACCTCGCTGAGGAAGATGACTTTGCAGATTCTCCGCACCATTTTGCTTTTTATGGTTGCATTTAATGGTATGACATCCTATGACAATTATCATTATTTTTGTCTCAATTTTCCCTCTGAAGCAGCTTTGACACAGATCAATGCCTCTCAGTGTCGTTTTTTATGGAGCTGCAACATCAGAAACTGACAGCTGGAAATCTTAATTGGTCCAGTGACAGAAAATATAATGACTGCTCAGTGACTTATTTTATCTGACCTTGTGTTTAATTCAAAGGTAAACTTTTATCTCACTACTGGAAAACACAAAGTTGTGCGGTGATGAGTGCAGCAGATGGGCCAGAGAAAGGCCTTTCTTTTGGGGAAAAAAATGTGCTATTGGTTTGGGGGCTATTATTAAATTAGGGTTTAAGTGGTGGTCTCAAATAATAGATACCAATGGTCTCCTTGCCCGTTTGAACTGCCAACCTCTCTGCTGTGCCTGTCATACAAATGGCAGCAGGCACCAAATACAGCATGGAAGGTTGCCCACAAGTGACTGGCTGGAGGCCCTATCACAAAGGCCACCAGACAGCTGTCAAGCAGACTGGCATTTGATCATTACCGACTTGGTCTGGAGCCCAGTGATTTTGACCCAGAGGCAAAATGTTTCCTATAATACCACACAAATTGCCCAGTCCTCCTGATCCTGGAGAGAAAGCTGCTTCTAGAATAAGAATATTGGATTTGTGCAACTGAGCTCAGTTATTAAACTAAGTTTTCAAGTATGTCCTGTTGGCAGTTAAAAACTGATATATTAACAAAGTATTAAATCCTCAAAATCTTTTATTCACCTTGGGCAAAGATGTAGCATGGAAAAGGAAATGACCTGATACAGTAAATTTAAAAAAAAATGTGCTGCAGTTAGGTGAAAAAGACATCTCTGGGCTTTATTTCCAAAGTTTGCCAAATTCACGTGGAAACCATGACTGCTAGAGTATTCATATATAAATCATAACTTCAAGTCTTCTTTAGAGTTTTGACTGATTATGCTGATGATGATGATAATGATTGTAGTATAACAGTGGTGAATTGAATGTTCTTTTTTTATTTTCTACAGACATATTATTAATGTTTTCTTCCTATATCAATAATACTATTGGGCCCTGGCCAGTGTGGCTTAGTTGGCTGGGACATCAACCCATAGACTGAAAGGTTGAATTTCCAGTCAAGGGCACATACCCAGGTTGTGGGTTCGATCCCTGTTTGGGGTGCTTATGAGAAGGCAACCAATCAGTGATGTTTCTCACATCAGTGTTTCTCTTTCTCTCTCTCTCTCTCTCTCTCTCAAAGCAATGAAAACAATGACAGCTGAGAATAAAAGAAGAACATATATAGTATATATCAAGGCTATATAGTATATAGATAGTAAAAAGCATAGACTTTAGACTTTAACATTTAAACAAATAAAGTAAAATAAAGACCTGGATTGGGATTCTGACTCCAACACTCAAAAGCTATCAAGCCACAGTTTCATCTCTAAAGAAACTACTACATGGGTCTGTTGAAAGAATTGACATAAGTCATGAGAAGCAATTAGTACAGTGCCCAACACAAAATTAATAGTCAATAGATTTCAGCTTGTTCATGTTCCTTTCAATTCAGTAAGTGCTGAGCTAGTGTGTTCCTCAGTAACTCATTCACCAGACTGCAATTAAGGGAAGGGACAATGAGGTGGGGGAAGGGTTTTCAAGAACTTGTACAAAGGACACATGTACAAAAACAAAGAGAGGTAGGATCAAGGGTGGGGAGTAGGGATGGCTGGGGTGGGGGGAATGGTGGGGGTAAAATGGATATAGCTGTACTTGAACAACAATTAAATTTTTAAAAAAGGAATGGTTCACTCAGCATGTTTCTCCACCAGACGCATCTTTGTCTTAGTCCAAGACTCCCAAGAAGCAGACACATAGACAGAATTTTCTAAAAATTAAGACCTTTGAAAGAAAATGGAGACAGAGTTGAGAGGAAGGCTGTTGGAACCATCAGACCAGGAAGCCCTCTCATCCCAAGTGAAGGAGGAAGGAAAGGGAGGTTGAGTGGAAGCATCCTAGATTGCCGAGCAGACTAAGGAAGATGAGTCAGGCTATCAGGGGGTCCTCAAGACAGAGGCAGCTGTCAGAGGAGTCCCTTGTCTTATAGAGACAAACCTACTATGCTTCATCATTGGCTGGAAGCAGCTTGAGTGGTAGCATAGCCTTAGTACAAATGTGGCAATTGATTTTAGATTACAACGTCTGGGTTCCTTCAGTTAAGCTTTGTGAAGTACGAGGTGGGGGGCACATTCTCATGGACTCCACAATTGCCTTGCCTTTAAAAACTGTGATTGTGTTTTAACTGTAATTAACTCGTTTATTCCTTCCATTTAAAAATAAATCTATTTACAATATTTGCTTGACTGCTCCAGGTGTTGACTAGTGTTGACTGTTCAGTTGTTTGCATCCTTCTGATAATTTATATTCTGCATAAGCACTTAATATGTAAAATCCTTTCTTTAGTGTCTTTGTAACTGACCCTGTGGCTAAATATCCAGCCTACCCATCCCCCACCTAGGCCTCCTACTGCCTTTATTATCTGCTTCATTCCTTCTCATATTTCCTGTGACTTTAAGGATCAGTTGGCAATAAGTCCTCACCTAACTACCCAGGCTCAGTCAGATCTTCTTAATAAAATCTTACACTGGATCTACATGATTTGTAGAATCCAGCATAAAATTAAATTGTGGAAACCCTTATACAAAAATCAAAACAAAAGTGTTATTAAAGGTACTAGAGTATAAAGATTTTACCTTCTTTTTCTGCTTCTCTTTACTTGCCAGGGTGCTTTTATAATTATTTAATATTACAAGTAAATTTTTTATATTTTAATTATTAGCATTAATTATATAAATTATAGAATGAAAGTTTATTACATTTTGATAATTGTCTTTATAGCATGCAATGCCAGATTTAATGCCAAACATGAGTTTAGCATGTAGACAAAAATAGAAATTATGTGATTCATGTTTGTAGCTCATCCATGCATGGGTATTTCCTTCTTGCCACACAGTGGAACTGTTACAAAAAGATAAATTTAGATGTTTTTATTTCAGTTCTGGAGCTGTACACATTCTACCATGTTCTGTACTTTCAGCTTAGTGATGGATAAAGAAGGACTGAAAGGAAAAGAGACTTTTGGTTACCTTATCTTCAGCTTCAAAGTCATTGTCTTTAGCATAGGTGGTTGGGTAATACAGAGAAGTAAAGGAGTAAGAAAGGATATGTAGACTTTCTTGGTTACTCAGGTTCACTTTAGTATCTTTAGCCTCATTTTGCATTCAAAGTTCTGGGTAAAACAGAAAGCGTTGCGTCTAGGGTCTGTCAGTATGCCTGCTTACTCAGTCTTAGATGTAACGTACTTATAATCCTAAGTATCACTGAACTCCCACCTATCATGAGGCCACCAAAATTGGGGTAACCATGAATTGTGACACTCACATTGTGCTATCTCCTTGGCTCTTGCACATGGTCCATTATATTGCACTTAATTATAACTCACAGTTTCAAACTTGAAATTATCAGCAATTTCAATACAGTAATGGAAGAGCATTAAAGGCAGACAGAGGCCTGACTGAGAATGAGCTTTCATGAGATTTCTCAGATCTTGTGCCTATGAAGCTGGGCCTGCTGACAGCATCGTGTGCTTTTAAACCGAATTTCTTATAGCATCTGTGACATTATAGCCAGGAAATTATTTAACATATGCCAAGCCATTCACTGCATGAAGATGATGATTTTTAGATTTCTCATTCAGTAAATATTTTCAAGTATACAAATAGATAGATAAAATACTTTGATAGGAAGACCAGTAATCTGAAATCTTCATGACCAGGTTTCAAAGAATGACTTAAAACTGTGTCTTCCTCTCCTCCTGGGGTTAGATTTCACTTTCTAATTTTGTGTGCTCTGCTTGATCAAACTTTAGCTAAAAAAGAATCCATACTATTGCTATACGTTGTAAGATAAGATTATTCCTTTTTCCTGTGTGCATACGTGTATGCGTACCCACCTGCTTTGATGAATACACCACTTCCATGCTTATGAAAGAAGCTGCCCATTTCATCAATAATAGATTTTCACATTGCTCAGGTTCCAAAAGGGAATGCTTCTTCTACTTTTACAGGTTTTATTTCAGTATCTGCACAAAGTGAAATAAAATTTCATTTAACTATGTCAAAACCAATAGTGACTCACTGCTATTTGCTTTCTTTTGTATAAATTTTAATGCATTTTTAATTCCACCCCACTGGTTGGTAAACCAACCATTACAGTTACTGCTGCTCTATAATGCATTTCAGTCATTTCTAATAAATCCAGGCTTTAAGATGGCTTATCATTATCTCTGTAAGCTACTAGAAATGATTCTCTCCCTGAACTGCTGGGTCCTGCAGCACTCTAGCTAATGAAAGTAGATTTGGGCACACTATTGAAATAAACAAAACTGCTGAGTTATTTTTTTAGCCATCTATTATGTTCCACAAAATCTATAATTTCACATTCTGGCCTTCTTTGCAGAAGTTACTCATGTAAATGACAATCCTCTGGTCCCCTGGGATTGTGCTTCCTTTCTTTTACATGATTAAAAATAAATCCATCTATGGAAGTCTAGAATTTCCATAAACTTTAAATAGAAAACATTTTAAGCACAATTACCCTTTCACTATTTTTTAGCAATAAAAGAATAGATGTAGTATATAAAAATGTTGGTATATAATCATCTATAAAAGTCAAATGAATGAGTAAATTTAGATCCAATATTCATATAGTACAGAAATTTAACACAATACGGTGAGAAGTATACATAATTCTTAGATTCGAGACTGGATTTTGGTCAGTACTTCTGCCACTGGTATGATCTGATATGGATTCATAGGTATTTGGGGCACCTTATAGCAAGACTATAGTGATGAATAAGGAGAACGCAATTTCTCTCCTCAGGGAACTTGTAGTCAGGATCAGGGACTTGATTGTCACTTTTCCATCATGAGTCCTTCTGGCTTTAAAATAACATTCATTTAATCCCACAAATATCTTCTGGGTATTTAATAGAGATTGTCCAAGGTTATCCGAGGTACAAAGATAAATCTTAGCTAGCTCTTGATTTTGAGATACTTGTAGTCTATAAATATCATTTTTGAATGGAGAATACATGAAATGCTACAGGAAGATTTAGTTGATATGCCATAGCAACAAGAAGTGAAAAATATTTCCAGTGAGTGAAATCAAGGCTTCCTGGGGCAAATCATGTGCAAAGTGGGTCTTGGGAGATGAAGAAGATTTATATGTGTTGAAGATGAGGGGAAAATGAGAATTCTAAGCAGGAGGATAAAAGAAGACTTGAGGAAGGAAAGACTCGGCAAGAATGTAATATATCCCTCTGTGGCTGGGTACAGAGTGGGTGGATGCTGTGGGTGTCCTAGCCTCCTTTCCTTGAATGGCCTGGTCTGGTGAAGTCCTCATTTATGAGGAGGCCTAGTCCAAATATTGCCTTTTCAGTGCAGCTTTCTCTGCTTCTCCCCAATATACCTTTTCAAAAGAACCAATGACACCTGCCATGGACCAGAGCTTGGCACTGACATGCTCTAATACGGTAATTTATTTATAATTCCGTTAGTCTTACAAGATTTCAAGTTCCTTAGAGGCAAGTACAATGTCTGGCTTTTTAATCCTCTTTATTGTATAGAGGTGTTCTGGCTAAATAGAAGTTGAGTTGAGTTAGAATCGTGAAAAGGTGTGATTACAAAAATGGATTAGAACCATTATGGAGGGGTCTTAAATGCCAGGCTTAAAACCTGAAAACCCCTAGAGTCTTTCTTCTTGAATATAGCTAATAATTTTTGTTCTGGGCACTATTTTAAGCGCTGTGCATAATCTATTTTATATGGTCTTCAGAAGAACCTAATGACATAGGCAGTATCATTCCCATGTTAAAGTAAGCAACCTGTGACCTGGTGTTTCAGTGATGGGCCCAGAATCACAGTGAGTTGATGGTGGAGCCAGGACTTGAGCACTGGCAACTTGACTCCAGAAAAAAATACTTTTAACTACTCTATTAGTTTTTAGAAAAAATAATTTTGCAGAAATATCCGAGGTGAATCAGAAAAAAGAAGGCTAAGTCAAAGACCTCCACTTGTAGATGATTGCAACAGGAAAGGCAAAACAAGGGTTTGTATTATGCTGGTGGAGGTAAATTAAAAAAAAAATAGGAAATGTACTTTTTGATTATTAAAAGATTTGATAAATTATTCCATGTAGGGAGAAAAGAAGTGATAGATTGTGAGATTTTTTTGAGCCCATGTCAATGCAAGGAAGAAAATCTTATTCAAAAAACAAAAAAACAGGAAAGAAGAAATTTCAACAGGGTAGTTGGTTATTCTGTACTCAATAAAATTATACAAGTCTGGGTGTGACATCCTTTTGTGATTTCAGGTCCTTAGAACAAAGGCAGTTGATAACACAGTTTGTGATGTGCCATTATTATCACTTGTATTCTGGCTTGGCAGAGATGTTTTTTCAAGATGAAATTACGACTTATTTTGGAAAATATGCAGCATGTGTAAAAGTTGTTTTTGTTAGAGGTTTAGAAGGAAAGCTAGAATTTTTCCCTAAAATGTTCTATAAAAGTAGATAGACCGTCTTTGCAAAACTTAATAGATTATCAATTGTCCCTCAATGGATGACAAAAACACATTTATTTGAGGAAATCAGTATTCTTATGCATTTCAATCTTGATGAAGTTACTCTAGTTCAGTAATAGGAACAATATTGAGTGTAATCTCATAGGGTTGCTGTGGGTGTTTGGTTATAGATGAAATCTTTGCCCTGCATGTATCATGTAGTAAGTCCATAAAAATATTAGCTGCTCTTGTAATATTAGTATTTTCAGTTTTGATTTTCACTGAATTTCCTAACAGTCTGTGCCACAGTGGAGAAATATGAAAGTACTTAATATTAATTGAGAAGTAACACATAACCATTGTTTTAGAACCATGGTTATAATAATCAAACTATTATTTTTTAGACCCTGCAGCAGTTAACATTTGCTTTACCTTACAGTTTGAGATGGTGAAAATAGGAACTGCTTTGGATACTTTTTATATTCAGGTTATAGATGCTACACTGTCCTTATAGTACTCTGGTTTTGATTGTGAAAACAGGAAGGAAATGGAGAACAATATAATATTGAAAGAGAACAGTGGATCTTCAACATTCTCCCATACTGTAACACATGGAAATGTGGTGTTATCTGAGACAACCGAATGAAATTTTTTTATGACATACATTTTCATGTGTTTAATTCTATCTTAAAATCTGGGAACAAATGTTCTACATTAAAACATTACTGTGCCCATTAAATATACTATGAAATCACAGTTCTGTAAGAACAAGTTCACAAAAACCAGTGCTTGACAATCCAGAATGATCGACACAGTGGCCGCCATAAAATTCCTTGGTAGAGTCTTGATATATCAAATGTACAGCCTTTCCGAGATGGCTTCTCAGACACCTCCTCATCCTGATTCTGCATGCGTTCAGGTGCCCCACAGGCATTTTGCTGCTGCTAGGAAGCCTGAAAGTAAAACAAACAAACAAAAAAAGGTACCAAAGAAAAAGCACCAAGTGAAAACAAAGATGAGATAGAAAAAATAAAGTCATATTTCTTTATGGAAGATGAACCTGAGGATGATGTCTATTTAAAACACTTATATCAAAGGCAGATATAAGAAATGGAGAAAGCTATTCATTTACTTAATTTTTTTAAAAATTCTGGACTTTATGAATCCAGCACAAGGTGTTTACCTCTATTTGACACTGGGTATGGCACCAGGGAAGCAGAAAAATGTGGAGCCATTTGCCAGTGTTCTTAGGTTGCCAGATGTATTCATTTCAGAAATCAGTAAGGTTGCTGTATTTGCAGGGAGTGCATCAGGATTAAAATAGCAGAAGAAAATGGGGCTGTGTTTGCAGGAGGAACTAATCTCATTCAGAAGATTTTGGATGATGGAATTAAATCAGATTTTTATGTAGCCCTTCCAGAAATAATGCCCAAGCTTAATCCTTTAAAGAAGAAACTGAAGAAAAGATTTCTGAGGCTTAGTCTAAATTCCATTGGCCGTGACATCCCCAAAATGCTTGAGTTATTTAAAACTGGACATGAAATTAAGGAGAAGAAAGGGAGAACTTTCTCATGATCAAAATACCAACACTGAATATGTCAAGTGACGAGATAGCTGCCAATCTGCAAGCTGTTATCAATGAAATTTGTAAGCACAGACCACTGGATTTTGGGACCCCCTGTGGTATGAGATTTCCTTTGTAGTTCAGTAAGTGTAGGTTTATTACTAAAGATTGAGCCATTGTTGCCTAAAGAAGTAGAAACCAAAGAAAATAATAAAGATGCTGCCTGAATCTGTAGTATTGTGGAGTTTTTTTTACATGGATTAGGAAGCAATAGAAAATTATAAAACTATAATTTTTTAATAAAAAAAACAATGCTTGAACTAAGAAGGACCGATTGACTTTTTCTGGGTTCTTCTAGTAACAATTTTTGCTACACATTTTATTATCTTTTATGATCTTGGTGTTTTAACAATAATAATCCAGAAAAGTATATAAGAAAAATATATAAACTTAAGTCAATATAATTAATAATTCTTTCTTTCTTTTTAAAATTGGAATAGGGACATTGGTTTTTTGTAGCAGGAGAACATAGTTCTATTTGTCCACCATCAGTGTTCAATGCAAGCAGAGCTGAATCACATCACACAAGTAAGAAAGGAAAGGAGAAGCCCTACTTATGTGTAAGACAGGCTTATGTGGCTTTAATTGCAACACTTTAAAAAACAGATAGAGGTGATATTTTCCCATGGGTATAATAAGAATCAACGATGAGCTGTAGCTGCCAAGAAAGCTAATTGGGCTTTAGATTACATTAACACCCAAATTATCTCTAGAGCAAAAGAGGTAACATTTCTTTTCTGCAATGAGGAAACAACACCTAGATGACTGGATTCAGTTCAGAATTTAGAACTTTAACGAGGGTGGAAATGAACAAGTGCACTTTCAGGATTTTGCCACCAATACCATGAACAATATCCACACTGAGAAGTGCCTCATTTCTATATCCTGACAGCCAAGACCCCCAATGCTGGCCCACCACCCATGACCCAGAACTTTACCCAGCAGGAAAGGGGGAAAACAAAGGAATAGAGCAGAAAACATGGACTCAATGAAATGTAAACATGCTGTTAGTAGCTGAAGATCTGACTGAACACGAGATTTATCGTCTGTACCTAAGTGCTCAATAAGGCAGTGGCCAGTCAGCGGTGGTCACCAAGTACTTGAAACGTGGCTAGTCTAAATGGAGAGGAACTGTAAATACAGAGCACACACTAAATTCTGAGGCGCTAATATGGAAAAAAGAAGAAGGTAAAATATTGCTGTTTTAATCTTTGTATTGATTACATGTTGAGATAATATTTCAGGCAGTTTGGTCTAAATAAATTATTACAATTAATTTTACCTCTTTCTTTCTACAGTTTTTAATGTGGTTACTAACATCTTTATTATACATATGCACCTTATATTATGTTTCTAGGGGACATTATTCTACACTAGGATTCAGCATGTTTTTCTGAAAGAGCTAATATTCAATATTTTAAACTACTTATGTGAAGAAATTAATGTGACTGTTGTCCAACACACCCTGATTTATGGACATAAATTGAAATGCCATAAATTTTCATGTATCATAAAATGTATTTTCTTTTGATTTGTTCCTAACAATTTAATGCAAAAGCTATTCTTTGGCATATAAAAACAGGCTGCTCATGTGCCATAGTTTAGTTTGCCAACTACCGTTCTAGACCTTACTCTGCATTTATTAATGTTAGTCTTTAATAAAACAATTTAATCTGCATCCTCATCTGAAAATTGTGATATGAATAGCTTAGTTATAGAGGCCTCCCCACCTTAGAAGTTTCAAGGGAAATAACATGTAAATAACTTTACAACTTGATAAAAAGGAACAATGAAATTGGCTGAGAATAAAATGGAATGCTCCTAAAAGTAGCAGATTTCTTAATATTGGAAGTATTTAAACATAGGGAAATTTCTAGAAAAATATTTTGTAGAGGAAAATTAGACACTAAATGTCTAATTTAATCAAATGCTTAATAACTCATTTCCAAACCTGAAATACATGTTTTTGTTTTGTTATATGTCAACTCAACTCAAGTCAATTGTACTTGAGATGTTTTGGGAGAAAATTAAACTCAATTTTGTCAACTCAATTTTCCTTGAGATGTTTTGGGAGAAAATTAAACAAAAGATCTCAGGTTTTGACTTGTATGTCACAGAAATAATCAATTTATTACATTAAAAATTGTCAATTTATCAAAGAGCTTTTAATAAGAATCTGAGATATGATTGATGACATTTCTTTTCATTCTGGTGATAGAACATGGTAAGGTTTTAACACAGGAAATTAGATTATTGGAAGTAGATTGGTATAGTTCTTTCTTTTATCTATTAGTACATATACTCTTAGTACACTATCTGCAATTTATCTGAACATGTAACCAGTGATTGGAAATAAGTTGATAATTAATATTTTAAGATGTACATGCCCAATGTTTTTATCCTCCTTCCAATTCCTCTTATGTTCTTCAACTGAATTATAACAATAGAATGAGTGATATAATTACACTGAGTTTACCTTTCTTTGGTTACTAAATTGTTCTCGATCATTAATGAACACTTTTGACTGATTGAATTTGTGTGTGAATTGGTTTAAATTGCAGGACCACATTTCAAATACAAACGTATGCCGAGCTATTAATTTTATGTGTTGTTGTAGGTTTGAATGATGTTGGTCGTTGAAGCTAGAGCAAAGGATTAAATTAATTTCTGCTTTTGCCTTACCTCATCTTTTCTCTGTGTCTAATGTGTCTGTTACATTTGTCCTCATTCCAATAGAAAATGAGAAAAACTCATCAGGATGAATGACCAGTACTCATTAAACTGACGATTTTCAGGGAGATTTCCTTTGATTCCATGCAGTGAGACATTACCTTCCTGTACAATGAGTTTAGCAGTACGAAATCCATAACTGAGTACACACCAAGCAAATGAATCAGTTCATCTTATGTCAAGGGCAAAAAGGTGAAAAGTAGAATATGTTCTTGTTCTGATGAATAAATCAAACATGAGCTACACGCTTGGCCCCATGTGTGAGGAGCAAACAGCTTCAGCAGATGATCTGCTTTCTCAAATCCACATGAACTGCACACGTACAACTTTGTTTTAGAGGCCAGAAGACATAGGGCAACTTATATTTTTTAAGTTAACAAATTCAATCCTATGCAAATGCTTTTTAAGACCAGACCATAAGATTCTCTCAGAGTTTCTCCAGAGAGTAAAGTTGCAGTTGCAAAACAACCTTAGTCCTTAAAGCTTTTATGAAGACTTAACAGAATGGCAGGACAAATAAACCTTGGCAAACAAGCCCCAAGGGAATATGTGGAGCCCACATTCATCATCCTCAGTGGATCTCTTGTTACACACAAACTTGTCTTGGAAAGAGGGAGAAGCAGCTCACATTATTGTCTTCATCTGTCTGAGGACAGAACTTCAAATGGGTCAATCGCAGTACTTCATATTTCCTTGTTGCTAGTCTGGGCATGTAATTGTTATCCTAACTAATAGGCAGCAGTATGTGTTATATAGTTAACGTTTATATCTCTGGCTGTATGTAAATCAAAATTGAAAGCACTTGGTTCCAATCCATAATATTTTAGAAAAAATACTTTGTTATATTGTGTTATATGATTATAAATGTAACATATGCATAACCTAGATTCTTTGGGAAATATTGAAATAAACAAAGTAAAAATATCTTTTATAGCCCCAGTACCCAGAAATAACTACTACTCATTTTTAACTATATTTTCTCCCAGTATTTTCTCATAAGAAAAACTTTTGCATTAGTTTATTCAGTTAATATACAGGGTCTAGCACAAATAACACTCCTTTTTATTTGAAAATATTTTATTACAATACATGAGCATGTAATTCTGTAGCATAACAATATCGCACTCAAGGACACCATGTGATATTGTAGGTAAAATGTTCAAATTAAAACTATAAATTATTACACCCATATTATTACCTTACCAACTGCACTCAAGCAAGTGTTACTTCTGATTGACCCTGTATATAATCCTAGTACTTACCAGGCATTATACTGTCACTTGGAGATATGATGGTGAATGAAAGAGACATTGTTTTTTGCAATTGCAGAAGGTATCATTTAGTCAAAGACAAACTAATGCAAAGAAAAAAAAAGTGCTTTGTGCTATAACAGAATAGGTCAGACTATAATAGTCACACATGAAGGAAAAAATAATCCAGAGTTGGGGGAAAGAAGACAAGGCTTCATAAAAGAGCTACAGTCTAAGCTTAGGCTTAAGACTGGGTAGCATTTAGTCTGACGGAGAGGGAGAATGAAAATGGAAAAGCATTGAGCGAGAGAAAGATTCAGGTAAAAAGTGGGGGGATGTTCCAGGAAATAAATAGCAGATAATTATAGCTTCAGAAGGTGAAGAGGAAATTTGAAAAAAAGTGGGACCAAGACAGTGACACAGCCATACTCCAGCAATCCATGGAAGTAATATATATTAATTAGGCTACAAACTAGAAAACCCTAAAAACAGACCTCCTCTACAGAATCTCAAATAAGATGGAAGCTGATTTCTCTTTCATGTAACCATTCCAAGAGAGGTGAGCGTTCCAGTGAGGATAGGCAGCTCTGTCCTACCAGATCATCCAGAGACCCCAGGCCCTTTCTCCTGTAGCTCCCTCATTCCCCAGGGTATCGCCTACGTGATCGTATAGTCTGAGTTAGGTCACCTGCTCCACAGGTCTGGTTTCCCTTACCGGGAAAAGAGAGGAAGTAGACAACACACAATTTCCTTTTAAGGAACTGTCATGATCGTATGCATTCCATTGTGGAGACCTTGGCCACATGAGCATCTTGGAAGATGCCATCTCCAGTTGGGAGGATCAAATGCCATAATATAAATTTTGGAAGGCAGATTCTGTACTAAAAAGAAAAAGAGCAGCATATTTGTCTCACCATGATATAAAGTCTGACTTGTATTTTAAGGATAATGGAAAGCCATTAATAATTTTAAACAAGGGGATATTATTGTCAGGTAGGAATTACAGGACATACTCTTGGCTATAGAGTCGAAGATGAGCTGGATGCTAACAGGGATGGAGAGAGAACTACCAGATGGGAGACTGTGTGACCAAAAAAACAAAAATCAGGCAAGAGATAATTGTATCACAGGTTGAGATAGAGGCAGAGAAATTATGAGGAGAGGAGCAATAAATTTATGAATCAGAATAAGTCACTTATGAGGTAGAATAGGGGCTGGGTGCGTAGTTTAATGGGGAGAGTAGTGGTGAGGGAGAGTGAAGAGTCCAGATGACTGTAACTGGTTGGATGGTGCCATTCACTAATTATATATGTAGATTTTATACTATTTCAGAGACCACCACAAAATCTACTGGCTTAAAATAGCAACTCTTTCACGAATGTATGGGCCAGTTGGGCAGAGCTCAGCGAAGCCTCTTCTGCACATCTCAGCTGGACTCGGGCATTTTAGACCATGTGTGGGTCAGCTAGGATTCTAGGGGTGACTGTGACAAGAACATCTCAGCCTCAATGTTTTCCATCAGCCGGCAGATTAGCTTGGGTTTATTCCCTTGAATCCAGGAGATTCCAAGTGTACAAAAGTGAAAATGTCCCTATGCGCAAGCAGGTTTAAAGTCTCTGTGTCCTGTATGCATTGGTCTCCTTGAGCAACACAAGGCACTTGGTCCCACTCAGTGTGGGAAGTAGCCATAAAAATCCCAAGGACCATTATTGCAAGAATCTGTTAGTTTGATACAAGAAACTATGCACAAAGTACAGTGGAAAAAGTTTCACTACACTTGAATTTTTGAGATAGGGAGTGTGAAGTTTCTTTGTTGGAACCAATTCTATACAATTTTGAGCACCACTTCACTTCCTGGGACTTCATTTTCTGCATCCCTGGAGACTGATCTTCATTAGCCTTGATGTCCTTTTGCCCTCTAAGATATGGGAAACTAATTGATTAGTGTTTTGATTCCGGTAGGATAAACAAAAGGCCATTTTGAAACTTGGACTCTCATCTCTGCTTTCTTCCAAATAGAAGAGGAAAATAAAACAATTGGAGTAGTTTGTGTCTTTGTTCTGTTTGATTTTTCTTTTCTATTGATCTGTGATTCCACAATTTCGCATTGATTGTTCAATTGTGATTGTCCACCTTGTCTTTATGTTAATGTTTACTTGTTTATAGAGATTAGTGTGTCAACACTAGTCAGAAAATAAATGATCTTATTCTGTATTCCTTTTATTTTTTAAAAAAGCCTACATAAATGACAGTTTTGAAACATGTTCTTTACTATTCCTCACAATCATACCAAAGATGACTGTTGTCTAGGCTATATTTGTCACCTGTTTAGCAACTTGAACTATAAATATTTAACTAGATAACTTAGTTTGTCTAACATTAGCATTTTAATCCCTGCCTAATTATGATACCAGCTACTGTGGAGACACATGTGGTATCACTATTCAACGTACCCAGTGTACCACAGGTCAAGGAACTATATAAAGGTCTATGGTGTGGATACAGAGCTAGATAAACAAGGTAAATCACTCATTTTACAGGAGGACGAGAAAATGTAGGCATATTGGTCAAGATACATGGTGAGGAGACCATGCAAATTATAACTCACACCCAAGTTCTACTTCATTATAAAAATCAGTCTGGGCTACGGGAATATTTCATCCAAAAAGTAATAGATTAATTATCTTTAATAGGCAAGAGGTTGCATAAACACTTTCTGTCAGGGCCATTGTAAGTAGAATGGAGGCGATGTGGTGGGATTGGCCTTCTTATTACCTATCTGCCTTCTACCAGCTGTGATGACAAGCTCCTCCCTCTCTTTCACCTGTCTGATACTGAACGTAGGCCATGATAGTTCCTCGAAAGCGTGTTACTTCTTTCATTTCTTCCTTGTGTGTACATCAGCTTTCTGACTCATTTGGAATGGTCTTGGGTTGATTATTGTTCTGGGAAGGATACATATAAATAAATGAGTAAAATTTTGTTATCTATTTTGATAAAGTGAAGAAAGCTTTATGCTCCAAATTTGACAATCATCCAAGTGAACCTATGTATCTTCCAGGAAAATTAATACCTAGAATATTAAACTGGGTAAGGAGACAGGTTCTAGTTCAACTTTTTAATTAGTAAACTCTATAGTCCTGGGTCCCAGTTTCCTCCTCTAAAATGGAAATAAAATATATATGCCTGGCCAAATTTTCAGGATAGTTGAAAGGGTTAAATAAGTCATTTTTAAAACCACAAATACAAACTACTCTATGAAACATTAATTTGTTATTTAAACATCTATAATAAATATTTTTCAAACATATGGCATATGTAATACCAAATTTCATAACATTGAGAAGTAGAAGCAAAAAAGGCTTAGTGTAAACACATAGTGAAATCCAGTTTGCCAGTGGAATCTTGGAAGGTAAACCCCTTCAGGACTAAATAGAAGAAGAGAACACCAAACGTTATTATTGTTCAGTATTTTCTTCTCAAATGGTTGTCTGAAGTTTTACCAAAAGACTTTAAGTTCTGTGGGCACCAAAACTCCCTCATCTGTTGTTAGTTACCTGAAATTTCTTCAGTCTCCACCTTCCTCATTTTCTATACTTTCTCTAGACCCTCTTCTCTTTGAAGGCTATAGAGATAGAACTATTTATTTCTAAAGAAATGTGATATTTCATTCATATATATATATGTGTGTGTGTATATATATATATTCATATTCCATACAGACAGATGCAGATATCCAATCCAACAAGAAACACACACCCACACACAATGGCTGTAGCTCCTTATGAATTATCAGGTTGTGGATCGACACACGCACTCCTCATACACTGAAGAATATTTTACACCCGATTCGTTGCATTATGCTTTCTCTTCCTGCCAAAAAATGTGCATGTGCATCCGGCTATAGAGGGTGAAACGCACCATGTGGAATACTCCTCGGTGAGAAGAAATGGGATTCTGTCTTGCTTTAGATTTGATAAGCTACTGATTTGTGGAGTTTCATTTTGATTTCATTACTGGGCAACCAGAATGAATTGACAGAGAAAGCAATCAACACACGATACACCCACTGGAATCTCTAATATGAAATGTTGACTGCTTCAGTCAACACAGAGAATTACCAAAGGTACTCAAAAGGTAAGTGATAGCCCAAATAAGCCACATGGTTCTGCGGACCACATCCTGCATGCCTACTAGGGAATTTGGAGTAGACACAGGATGACAGACTGCTTTGTCAATATAACATTTCAGGTGAATTCTCTGTCTGCACTGTGTTTTCCAGGCAAACACAGATGTTTGTGGTAAGATAAGAGCTTACTCTGTGTGTGTGTGTGTGTGTGTGTGTGTGTGTTCTGGAGGAAAGGAGGGAAAGGGAGAGAGTGAGAGTGGGTGAGGGAGAGGGAAAGGATATTGACAGCATATTGAAGCCAGGATATGAGACATACTTCACAAACAACAATTTTTAAGTAAATAAATCTAATCCTTCTCACCATGTGCATTGTTTCCCGTGTTACAGTATGAGACTGAAAGAGAAAATAAAGACTCAGACTTCTGGGAGTTCATTGGTCCATGCCTTGAAGCAATCAATGACCAGTTGTTCATTTAACAAATATTTATTGAGCACTTGCTATGTGCAGGCACTCTGTGCTAAGTAATGGAGGCACAAAATTTAAAAAGTAATCTTCCCACTTGTGACACCATGGATGGACCTTGAGTACATTATGCTAAGTGATACAAGTTAGACAGAGAAAGATAGGGACTAAATTGTATCACTTATATGTGAAATGCAAAAAAATTAAACCTGTAAAAAACACAGAGTAAAATGCTAGCTACCAGGGGATGAGGGGAGGGGGTAAGATTGATGGTGTTTGAAGGTACAAACTTGTACCAAGTGGTAAGTAAGACATAGAGATAATACATAATAAATATAGTCAATAACATTCTTCTATAATTCTGTAATGTAATAAATGTAGCTACTCATACATTGGTAATCATACAAGCATGTAAATGTATGAGTGTACTGTGCTATACACCTTAAACTTACACAATGTTACACATCAAATGTATTCAATTAAAAGAATAGACATCATACCTATCGTCCTGAAATTTATCATTTGGTAAGGAAAAAATGAAATTAAGAAATCTGATCCACTCTGGTGCTGGACAGATGTATAAACCTCTATCAGCACTTCTAATCCAGACTTTGACATCAGTGAAGATTTTAGAAGAAAGCAAATCCAAACCAAGTCCAGGAGTTTGCCAGAGAAAATGGGGAAAGCCTAATTACTTTTTGCAGGCAAAGCTACACCAGTAATCATGTAACGGCAAGAAAGCATGAAACATTTTAACACGATATGAAGATTCAGAATGTCTGTAGGTTCATCAGTGCTGGCGACAGGGAAGAATGGCATAGATGGAACTGCCGAGGTAGGCAGGGCACACATTCCAAGTGATAGTGATACTGGTTTTTATCCAGACAGGAATGAGGAGATATTGCAGGGTTTTACCTGTGAAATTGCATGGTCAGATACACTGTAGTATAAAGTCTAAAAATTGCTCTGAGTAGCTACACACACACACCCTTTATATATAATTTTAAAATAATTTGGGGAACACAAAGGTGGGAGGAAACTAGGATTTAGACAATTTGTGAAATATTTATAGAAAATGAAACTTTTATTCTAACCCGAGTTTCAAAGTCTTGGCACTAGACCATGCTGCAGCCTACACTTTGGGAACAGCGCAGTCACGGGAAACCTCTGCTCACATCTCAGGTGCTGGTGTGGGTTTCCGTGCTGCGTACTCTTCTACGTCCAGGGCAATTACAAGGCACTCAGGAAATCTCACTTTTCTCTCCAGGTGCTTCCTCTCGACCTGCCGAGGAAGATACACCAGTACTTTTTCTGATCTCTGTAAAAAATTGGATACAGTGCATCTGGAGATTATCTCTAACTATTAATATTTTCCTTGGAATGAACTTTAAGTAGGTTTGGGGGGATTCCCAACAAGGGTCTTAATTTTATCCTTAGTAGCCACATATTTTTAGAAGTCTGAAGTGTCTTCCGTATGTCAGTGTGCTGTGCATTTGAAGAGATGAAATGCCCCTTCTGGGTGTTTTCTTGTGCTTTCATAGACTCCACGCCCCAGGTCCACCAGCTATTAGTCTTGTGACATAAAGGTTTCATTGCAAGTGAAAAATTGATTGACAGAGATAGCCATTAGCATATGATATTACCCTTGTAACTTCTAATGTAAATTGTTGCTTATTTCTGTTAACCCGCTTCCCTTCCTGGCTCCTGTTCTCTGAATACCCTCTAATCGAGTATATGGTTCTCCTTCAGAAATTTCATTCCTTATGCTGTCCATTAGGATGTAATTTCAATAAGAAAAATACATTTTTCAACCAATATACTAATTGGGGAGTTATCTGTAAGAATAAATGTTCAGAAGCAATTGTTCAAAACAGTGAATTTGCTTAAGAATTAATATTTTATGCATCAATGAAATATTCACAATCAATGTCAACAGAGATGAAGATGACATTGTTGTTGATTTGTTGAGATGATTGATTACTCAACCCTTTTTAAAATCACCCTGATTTTTATATTATTATTTGTGTATTAAATTTGATATTAATAATGTGATGCCTGGGGCCAAGTACTCAGGTGCTTGTCATCTCCCTTCACCTGAGTGTTGACCTGCAGGGTGAAGTTCCCTTGAGCCCTCTGTAGCTGGCCCTTGGCTTGGCTGATGCTCTTCTCTCCATGGCATGTGATACATTATTATAGGAAATAAGTCAGAGGATGGACACCATCAGAAGTAGGAACACAAAAATAACCATAATTCCAGCTATAAATGTTTATTATTAGATGCGATACCATTACTTTTATTCACTTGGCCGACAGAGGTCTAGTGAGCATTTGCATGATACAACAACAAAGCTTTATTGAACACTTAGTATTTACTGTACCAGGCATTGGAGTACAGCAGCCACCCAAGCGAGCATAGTCTCTGAACTCACAGAGCTCATATTCTAATGGGTGAAATAAATAATACACAAATAAACAAGTAAGTATGTTTCAGCTCATGCTATGTACCATAAATATAACAAAATGAGAATTCATAGTTTGGCTTATAATCTTCTGAATACTTTCTCATGCGTAGCATTATTTTTTCTTTTATATAGAATTGTAATATACTCTTTATATTGTTAAACTATCTTTTTATCTCCACTTAGCAAGATGTCATAAATATCTTTATAAAGAAAAAATAAGTTTCTACAGCATCTTATAATCAATCCATGATCTATAATTGCATTAAAGCACCACAATTACTCAAAAATAATCTTTCTGAAGATTCAGGCTATTTCTATTTTTCCTATTATCAGCATCCTTTTGATAATTATTCTCACAATTATATCTATACACACATCTTAATTATTGCATCATTATATTTTCTAAAAGAAAAAAATACTGACATAAGTGATTTCTTTCTACAAATTAAAAAATTGCCTTCTGGAAAAATTACATTATTTCCCACCAGAAATATATAGAAATCCTTATATCTTGCCCACACTAGTATTTAAATTTTATTTTTAATTTTAATTCTTAAAAATTCTTTCTGTCTTGTCTGACATTTCAAGCTGTTATCCTTTCCTCACCGAGTCCACATGCTTCTTGTTCTCAGCCTGCTGCTGTCAGATATCATGTGGACATTGGTCCAGCCAGACACAACTGTGCCTCATTGTGTGGATGGTCAGGGATTACCCCCAGTCCCTGGTCCTCGTGAATGAAGCTTTCCTGTGCGGAACATGAAATTTGCCCTCCTGCTACTTCCTCACCTTCCCATTTGTCCACAGTTGTCCTTGAACAAAAAAGGAAGGAGGGGACAAAGGAGATTTTATTTAAAAATTTGTTTAATATTTATAAAGGGATAAAAATACTGATGCAAAGCATTTTATTATTCAGAGCTGTAAATTTCATTAGTGTCTTAAGTTTATAAAAAGTTATTTTTTTCATGTTACAACAGAGCTCTTTTACTTTTTTTCACTTTACTTAACTTCAAAATTGATGTCTAGGATGACCGCCAATAATATTATATCATTCCATATGTTTTGCTTAATTATACTATTTCCTGAATTCATTTCTTGAAGTTAAAATTTTTCTCCACCTCATCATCAAAACATTATGAGCACTCTCTGTCACATTGAAATTAGAAGATAAAACCTCTTTCAAAATTACATCTATTTAAAATGTTTCCAGAGTTTGGTTAGAGGGTGGTAAATCATCCTAATCACTTAATCTGTGTTATAAATCACAGGATATCAGAATCTTATGGTACATGGGACTGAGTTAATCTAACTAGCAAGCCCAATAAAGTCCTAGCAAGGTTTAGATGTTTTCCAGATTTTAAGTATCTTTTGAATTTAAAGCAGGGTAAAGCTCAGGTTAGTTTTTTCCCAATATATTTGTGTTGATTCTATGCATAGTATATGTATCAATATATGAAAAACATCTGCATCTTATTAATACTTGTATTTGTCAGAACACTAAGATACAGCATAATTCAAACGAAAGGCCTTCTAGGGAAACTTATATTTCTTTTTTATTTTTACATATTCGACAAACCATAAATGATCTTGAGGTCACTGAAATGCATTTGTATACAGATTCTTAAAATTATGTGTCAAAAAGCAAGTGAAAGATTTACTAACAAAATTATGGGACACTTTTTTCCTTTAATTTTTGTATTGCTTTTTACTAAAGGATAAGCACCTACTACATAGAACCAAGATGTAATATGAAAAATAGATGTCCAATTTTACACATTGGTGTTTCTCCATTAAATAGTCTATAGCTTGTCAAATATTTTGGCATAAGTCAGTACTTTTACAGAATTTATCTAATTCCTCCCCCTCACTATCCTTATATATCCAATCTCTTTTAATCTGAGTAGTTAATAGGACTCTTCTGAAGGAATAATGATAGTTGCAGAGCTATGAACAAATCTTTATTATAAATATAAAAATGGAGGGATCATTATGCAAGAGAGGAGCAGAAGTATTACATTTTGTTAGGAGTAAAGTGTATGATAAAGAGAATGGGGAAGGAATTTATAAAAGCGAGTGTGCTCAATGAAATCATTCCAAGATTTTAAATCGAAGGCCCTTGAATGTATTAATCAACAAGACAAAAATCAGAGCAGAATCAGGAACAATTCTTGGGCTTTAGGATGAGAAACTCCTACACGGACTTGACTGTGTTCAGCACAGCCGTGTAGACCATGTGTGAACGAAGAGCTGCTTCCATCAGAACGTGAGATAGGACCTGCATTCCTGGGCCCTAGCTAATGTCACGTGGATGAAATGTCTGGGCATAGGTCCCCCAAACCTTCGTTTTAATAAGAATATCACAGAACTCTTAAGCAATTGAAAATTTCAAACAAATAGGTTTGAATCTGATTTGTAGAAAACATAACCTCAGAACAGTTAAACAGGATCTCCGAGATTACACCTCTATGTGACCTGTTGAACTCCCAAACAGGTCTTTGATTCGCTGTCCTCTGCTCTTCTATGCTGCTAGGCTGGATATGTATTTAGATTTTTTGGCTTTGACATTGAATTCCAATTCTTCTTCTCCATGCCATCTAGTTAGAAAAGGCGATATATGAGAAAGAAAGTATCTGGTACAGGAACTAGTACCCAGAAGAGATGAGGAAGCTACCGGAAAAAACCTGAGTGACTAAGCAGTCCTCTGTAGCACAAAATGTCACAAAGCAGGGGCTGAGGGTTACACTCAGAGTTCATGTTTGTAATTTTAAATAAGCAAGGCCAAATGATAATCACCACATGTCTATGCAGAGGAAGGCTGTCTTGGAGTATAAGATATTTGAATTAAATAAGAGGACCCCCTGACTATATGGACGTTGACCTTAAAACATATCACTAAAGAAGAGTATGAGATTGTTTTCTTTAAAAGATAATAGTGGATTTTATTCAGGTCTACAATATCATTTTAGGTCTCAAAAAAAAAAAAAAAACAAACCCACTTAGTCTCTTAAGGCCAAGAGTTGGATAACTTGTAAAGGCTTAAGGTGATCATTGAGACCATCAAGATTGATGAGAGATTACAAAAGTAACAGATACAATATAAAATTGCATTTCCCAAAATCATAGTTTCATTTATAGTGCATACTCCTCTGACTTAGAGTAATAGTAAAACCCTTTTGAGAGCTTAGAAAGATTGTCATATCTAATACACCATTATTTCCCTCTGCCATTCGCACTCTTCCCTTCGCTGTCTCTTCCTTCTCTGTCTCTCTTCTATTCTCCACCTGCTGTGTATCCCCTGGTTGCAAAGTCAAGAAGATGGGCTATAAATCACAGAGTTACCTTTTGGGTTGTTTGAGGTTAGCAGAATGGATAAAGGAGGTCACCTTGTGGGTTGGTCCAGTTGGTTATTGTATCTGAGAGTATCAAAGAAGGACTAAACAGGGATCTAAAGTCAGCTATTGACAAACTGTTTAGAAAGGCATCTATGATGGAGAAACACGAATATGTAAGTCTCAGAAGGAGATTTATATCCTGCTTTCCCAGCTCTTCAGCTCCTAGCCATCTCTACGTTACTCATTTGTCCTTGCCCTTGCAGATAACTCTTAACTGAAGGTCAATGGCCTGCCTCGTTCCCTTAGGAAGAAAAGGTTATTCTGCCAGGAAGATTCATTATCTGTGTATAAACAAAAGCTGTGCTCTTCCTCTAGCAGAGTGGGATGTGACTGAGCACACAAGACTTGGTTTTTAACATTTTTGTCTTTTGGTTCTTTATGTCCTCAAAACTTCTGTAAGTCTGAAGCAATGGTGTCCTCAACCACCTCACTGTGGTCATCCCATACATTGTGTACATATTCCCAACCCTGCCTATACAAGATTATTGATTTTTTTCTTCTTTTTATCTCTTCTGTCTCTCCATCTTACCCCACCTTGATTCTTTTCTTGCTCTTCATGGTCTTGCCTTTTACAGAACAATGTAAAATACAAATTCACATTAGGTTGCTGATCCAGTCTTTTCTCTTTCTTCAGAGTCATGTGAGAATCTTGATCCTTCTGTGTCATAACTGTACTGAAATAACATATAATTTTAGTTTCTTTTCAGTTTGCTTGGAGAATCCCTCATCAAATCCCATAAAGTCTCTTGTTCATGGAGCTTCGGTTTAGGGATAGAAGGCTGAGCCCTGAGCTCATGTAATTCCAATCCTTTGTGACACAGAGTGGAATTCATTAAAGGGCCATTGCATCCTGTCATATGAATCAGCATTGCAATTCTCTTTTCACTTGCTTGTGATGTTACTCTTCGGGTCTTGTTTGTTATTTCTGGAGGGTCACGATCAGTGTTCACATATTTTGAAATTAAATACTCTGCTATTCTTACCATTGCTGTCTTCTTTTATCCCAATGAATTATTACATAGGTTTTTTTTTTTCCTTCCTGGATTTGATTCTGTCTGTTTGTTCATTTGAAAGAATACCAGCACTGAAAGATTTGTGGTAGAATTACAGCAAAGTGTATTTTTAATGTATCAACATTCATTTCAGTTTCCTCGTTAATCTTCAGTATCTCTTAAAACATTCTGTTTTTCTAATTTGGATATTTTAAAGCAAAATATTATTGAATTAACCACCTCAATCCAAAATGATTTGTAATACATTAGTTCAAGACAAGCATTATACATAAGCTATTGTATGGAAGGTACTAAAACACTCACACTATTTATACAGTTTAAGTTTCCTTTCACCCTGGAAATATCCCCACCCCCACTGAACTGATTATGTACAGACACTATGAGGGCTGCCATAGTCTGACACTGGATTCCACCTTCCCATGGCATTATTTTCTTTTATTTGTCTTAGCTCCCTAGCAAGTTTGCATGCTCTCTGAGGACTTTGTTCTCTGCTATGACAGGCCTTTATACCTGCTTTTATTTTTTTTAATCAAGTGTCTTATGGCTGTGGTGGGATACTTATTGACATTTGCTTTCCATTCCTCATACCTAAGTTCTGCAAGACAAAGAATAAATCTTGGTTCTCTAGCCTAGTCTGGGGCACTCAATCTCAGAGATTTTGAGAGCACTGAGCAAATTGTTCTCATATTGGAATTGTGTTAAGGACAAATAGCTTATTTTTATCTCCCAGTTAGAGCATGGTACATAGTAGGTCTTCGACAAATACTTCCTAAGGTCAATGACATAATTAATGGGTCATCTAGCATACAATAGGTGCTTTCAAATATTAGCTGTTGCTATATATTTATGGGATATGCATCAGGTAGTTCAGATAGATTTTAGGTTGTGAGAACTGATTTTTTCAAGTTTCCTGTTCACAGGGAATCTAGACGTAAAGAGATAAATAGAAGTTTAGAATATTACAAACAACTTGTGAGCTGGGGAATCAACAGCTCAGAAGTCTATTTTGGACTCAGTTCATTTAGTTTAACACTCAAGATATAGCTGAGTTCCTCGTTTTATTTAAAGTGACATACTTGATGCTTCTGTAACTGTCTCGTACAGCTGAACACTGACAGAAGCGTGATGTCTAAATTAATGCCAGCCAGACTAATCAAAGGTGATCTGCTTTCCTGTTTAAACAGAGATTATTCATGGCAAGAGCTGATGTGTTTTGATTTTCAACATGTCAGCTATAAGATCAGAGTGGATATTTTAGCCTTGTGATAACTCCCTATAAATAGAGGCATAAACTATAAATGCTCATTGATGCAATTATAAATTGCCATTTGGTATCCTTTGATTCCAGCAAAATGTAATGACCCTAAGTTGGAACACTGCACTAGGGATGACCTTTGTCTCAAAAACTCTATAAACCGTTGATTCTTGATGCAAATAATATTTTCTCTTTTTTCTCGCATCCTGTTGTAAAAACAAAACAAAACAACAAAAATATCCCTCACCTGCATGTTTGAAGATGAGTCCTTTCTAACTGTATATCTGTCCCAGCCACATATAACATGGTTCTGCTGTGGAGCTAAGAAGTGAGCATGAGTGAAACAGAGAGCCTAGCAGTGTCATTCAACCGGATAGGTTTTCTCGGGTGAGCCTGAACTCTGGAAGTCTATATTTATGGTATTTGCAAGTAAAGAAGAGGGGTGTTTATTACCATTTTGGGCCTAGGGTAAGATATTACTCCATCTGGATTAAAGTCCCATCTCTGTTGCTAACAAGGTAAAAGCTTGGAACAGTGAATTAACCTCTTAGTTTCCATGTATTTAAAATGGAAAAACAAGAATAAAAAATATGTTTCTTTTCTCTTTTTTGAGGCATACGTGAGATAATTTATGTGCTTTTGGTACCCGAGAAAAGAAAAACCATATTCCCCCTACTCCTTCCTTCAGGAGTTCTTGATGACTAACCCACCCCCATATTCAAAGCAAATTAGAGTGATGCTGAGGTGGGTGTGATGTGGGATCCGTGGTGCCCTGCTCTGCTCTCAGCGCCGTGAAGGGCTTTTCCTCTGTGCCTGAAAACGCCTACCTCTTTGCTTTCTGGTGGCCACGGCAACTTCTTTCATGTTTAATGTGCCTGCTGGGATCTCTGTTGTAGCTCCCTTTTCAAAGTCCTCCTGCAGCTCTGAATTCTCCCCTGAATACCTTCAGCTTACTAAATAATAAATGGCCCATTATTTTTTTCCCTTTCATTCACACCCAGAAGTTAGTACTCAAAGTATATATCAAGGAAAAGTAAAAAACAAAAACAAAACACTGCAGCTCTTCTCCACTCTCAGAAGCTAAGAAAGTGAAGAACAGTAGAGAATGAATGTCGAGCAAGTGAACACGTGAATAGCAATGCAAAATAAACATATCGAATAACACTTGGTCCCTCAGGAAATGGGGAGAAGCTGAAATTTGGACTCTGCAGTATCCTGTCCTTTGACTTCGGGACATATCTGAGTACAGACAGAATTGACCCAAAGCCAAACACGCAAATGAGACTCAGTGGCACAGGTAACAGTCTCAAGCTGATCCAGTGTGCTCACTATATTCATGTGGACAATTTGCAGATTCAGATTGCCTCCCATCTGGCTCAGTTAGCAATAGCATTTAGTATGCTAATAATATTATGTTAATGGTATGTTAATGCAGGTGTTGGAATTTGGTACCTGGGCGTTCCTTGACTGGTCCCTTACACACAGGGATATTATATCACTTAAACCGTAAAATTTCCAGCAGTGGCCTCAGGCTCCGGGTGAATTCTTTCTTCCACAAGGCATTTAACCTCTCCTGTGATTCTGCATGAAAGCTTGGAGGTTTGGGAAGGATGGTCAGGAAAGAGGGTCTTTGCTGACCAAAGAGGGTCTTTAAAGTTTTCTTCCCTCTAAGCATCACCTGAATGTCCAGCTTCGAGGCCCAGGTAATAGCTTTTGTAGCTGGCCTCATCAGCCCATAACCCTTTTATAGTGTACTTACAGGTGCCATGAGCTCAATAAAACCAGGGCAATTGAACTTGACATAACTTCTTCTTTCAAAGAGATATCACATTTTGAAAAGCCCCAAGGAACTACCCATGAATCAAGAGACAAGTACTCTGATAAGACATCTCACCTGAGCCTCCTTTCACCTACTTCTGTAGATGAGAAGGTGTCTAATTGGGAAAAACAGTCTCTCTTTAAATGAAGGTTAAATAAGTCTGCAACACTCAGGTAGAATCAGATCATTTGTAGGCCACTTTTCTCAATGCATTATTTTACTATATATAAAATCAGATCAAGGGTTGAGGAGGTTTATTAGGGGATAAAAAATACTTTTATGGGCAACCATATTTCATCCTTGAATCAATCATGCTGTAATGAGCACCAAGTGCAGGAGGTAAAGTGAGATGGAATGTTTGAGGCAAAAGGAAATCTCAATGGAAATTAACCGGGCTTCCAAAGAGCCTTTAAAAAAACAGAATGCTGCCGACAGCAAGCCTTCCAACTGAAGATTTGAAGGTCAGCATTCAACAAGGACAATAAATACAAATATTATACCATTAACAAAGTTACTTTGAAAAAAGGGAGAATGTATTCAGTCACCTTGAACTACTACAGCTCCTCCCAGTAAAAACCTCTCCTAATTTTCTCCCCCATACCTTTTTCTGACACATACCTTATCCATATGACCCAAATATGATCATAGCCCTGGGAAAACTGTCACCTTCGTGGACATAAATGACCCCACATTTGCTTTAATATCTATAACAATCACTACAACCTGCCCCTCCCCCCAATGAAAGGAGTAAATAAGGAGTTAGAAATTGGAACAACATAAGGAAAAACATTAATGAATCCTTTTCAAACAATTAAGTCTGTCTTTTGAAGAGTTAATCCCGGGTGCTGTGGATACAGAGTGCAAGGAACACCTGAGTGTGTCTAACCACAGGTCACCGTTTTGTAATTCTTGCCAAGAAAGGGCCAGAAGGAAGTAACAAATGTCACAGAAAAAACGTGGGTATCTGAATCTGATTCTTATCTCTTTTAATGAGTAACCTTATTAGGAAGTTGGGATATTTTATTAGAAGAAATGACTCATTCAAATCCACACCAGAAATTTCTGTCATTTAAGTATTATTAGATGTTATTATTGCGTATGTATTACACATACGTAAACTAATATAAAGTAAAAGTGGGGAAAGCTGGGAGAGATAGTAAGAGTGAAAAAAGGCAAATTTTATGTGCTTTTACTTCTCAAACTCTATTTCATATAATTTTGAAACAAAACTCTTTGCAAATAATGATATCCAAGATACCTCAGATATTGCTGGGAAATAAAGTGCATTTTTCTTAATTGAAAATTGAATCTGTAAGTCACTAGACACAGATATTTATAGCATAATATAGAAGAGTTTAATTAACCCAGATGGAACTTAAGGGCTTTCAAGAATGAACAGCCCAAGGAGGCAGTGCACATTAGAATTATGTACGTGGGTTTTCCCATTGAAAGTGCAACTGGTAAGGCGCTGCTGGTAAAAAACAGTTTGGTATTATTATCACATATTTTTTATTACATTTATATAATATTTTTTTATTTCAAAAAGCCTAAAGTGTTATATTATGACTTTGCAACATCTGATGTAATAAAAATAAAAGTGATGAAAACTAGGAGAGAATGAGATAGAAAAAAAAATAAATGAAAGAAGGGATAAAAGTAGCAAATAATTGTTAATTCAGATTTCCTTTTGAGTGCCTATCATACCTTGCAGCCTACCAGAAGTACTAGCAGGAAAGAAAATAAGTAATTTTATTGTTCTGTCATTTAACTTTTATAATTATCCTATATGGTAGGTATTCTTGTCGCTACATTATAGATAAGAGTCAGCTTTGTGAGGATCAATGCCTTTGAAACAGAGTCCTATGAAGGAAAAGCTGTGATTCTAGAAGGTGAAGTGAAAGCTATACTGAAAGTACTGGGAAGAAATAAATCACCAGAGGTAAGTAGAGAGGGTACTGGTAGAATTATTTCAAACCACAGAGACTAAATCTGTCAAAATCCTAGCAAGAGTTTGACAACAAATACGGTCAACAGAACAACGTTCTACAGACCAGATAAGGTGTATATATCTCCCAATCTTTAAGAAAGAAGATGCCAAGCAGTGCAGGAACTATAAGGCCATTGATCTTATTTCCCAATGAAGTGAAGTGGTAAAACAGAGGCATCTACCTTATCTGTAACACAAAAATGCCAGATGTTCAAGATGGATTCAGAAAAGGGAGAAGCACTCAAGATCCAAATGTGAGCATCCATGGGATACTGGGAACTCCAAAGAATTTCAGGTTAGTCGCTGTTTAGTAGACTCCAGGGAACATTTGACCTTGTCTATTGTAAGAAGCTATGTGTTGTTCTGAGAGAAATGGGTTTTCCTCAGCACTTGATTATCCTGATGGGTAATTTTAACCTGTGTTGTGGCAGGAAGCCACTGCCGGGACAGAACGTGGAGACTCAGAATGGTTTCCTATAGGTAAATGTGTCAGACAGGGGTGCATTTGATCTCCCTGTTTCTTTAACCTGTCTAAAGAACATATACAAAAAACTGGGCTTAATTCAGAGAAAGGAGGAGTGAAAATAGGTGGAAGAAATATCAGTAACTTCAGGTACGCAGGTGACACTGTCTTGCTCACAGAGAGTAGCAATGATTTGCAATGACTTCTGATAAAAGTTAAAAGGAGAAGGTGCCAACACAGGGCAACATTTGAACATCGGGAAGATAAGAGCCATGACTACAGGAGAAATGCACAACTTTAACATAGACAATGAGGACACTGACCATTAAATATTTTGTTTACATTAATTCAGACATCAATGCAAATGAAGACTGCCACTGAGCAATCAATAGAAAGCCGAGGCTCAGAGGACAACAATGGAAGAATTAGGAAGCATTACCGAGAGCAAAGATGTGTCATTAAAGACCAAGGCTAAGACCATCCCCATCCTCATATTCCTAATTACTCTGCATGGGATGTGAAAGCTGGAGAAGAAGAAGGCTCACAGGAAAATGCTTGATTCATTTTGAACACGGTGTTGGAGGAGAGCTCTGTGGATACCCTGGACCACCAGAAAGGTGAATGAGTAGGTCCTTCAGCAAGTTAAACCTGAAAAATCACTGGAGGCAAAAATGACAAAACTGAAGCCATCTTACTTTGAGCACATCATGCGAATGCAGGGATTTCTGGAAAAGACAATGATGGGAAGAACAGAAGCCAGCAGGGGAAAAAAGAACAAATATGAGATAGTTTGATTATATTTAAAAAAGCCATAGGCAGAAGTTGACAGGAGCTGAGCAGGGCTATTGAGGATAGGACACTGTGGACGTCACTCATTCATGTGGTTGCTAAGAGTCAGAGCCAACTCAAAGCACCTAACACAGATTGTATTCAGTGAAATCAGCCAAAGTCAAATACTGCTCAGAGGAAGTGCTAGAGTTTGACACAGTTCAGTCTGATTCTCAAGCTCAAGAAGTTTCGATTACACTCTCCTCGCTCCAGCTGGATTTTTCAAGAGATTGTCAAAAGCTAGATCTAAATGTTGAGAACATCTTAGGAGATATTTGGATATCCTTACTTACTTCCACTTGACATGATTCACTCCTGTAGTTTTTCAATTTTCTAAATGTCCCTGAATCTTAATCCCTTTGACATATGTTCAGAAGGACTTGAGTTAGACAGCTAGAACTTGAAAGCTCTAATGGAAACTCCCTAAACAGATTAAAAAAGAAAAAGTTTTCTCTATTTCAATCAGTGTTTGGTTCTTAATGATGTTCTCCTTGAGATGCCTTGATTTTTTTCCCAAGCAAAAATAATGAATCGTGGTTCTCTTAAACTTCCATCTCAGAGTCAGAAGGAAAAAGTTCAGGCATCAACATGAAATGACGAGAATACACACCTGCTGCCCACATAAGCATATATTAGAAACCCACGTCTGTGGAAACCTCCTGCTCCTGAGAGTAACTTTGAGCATAGTACTGGAAGTATTTATACTGAAGTATTGTTGGACAGATGCTATGAGTAAACTATAGAATGCTACCAGTTTTTGGAAATACACCTAATTAATACACAAATACTCAAAAGAATGTGGTGATAGTTTCTTTTTAAGATTCTTTTAACTTTTGGGGATTTGTCACTTGTGGCTTACTTTTGCCTTGGGAATTTCCAGAATTTATTCAAAGGCTCCCAGTGGAAATCTAGTAGGTAATAAATTGCCCAAAGAGTCAAATTGTTTGTAGAAAAATATAATAAACCTGTCAGGAGTGGATTTCTAATTTGATTAAAACAATCCCTTGTGACAAAAGAAAAAGAAAATGAGGAATGTTGAGAATATACTAATTGAAATGGTCTGACTCTAGAGAGATCAAAATGTGAGAGCTGAAAGAAAAGATCAAGCACAGGAAGTCTATTTCTTCAATGGTTTGGAGTTAATCCAATTTTAGGATACTCTTAATATTTCTGCCAGATGGTATCCTGATTGAAGAGCATAATGAGAGCAATTTGAGCTTTGGACCCACCAGACATGAATTTGAATCCTGGCTCTTCTCTACTATTTCTTTCTTTCTTTTTTTTTTTTTTTAATTGTATGTTTTTCCATTGCCATTTAGTCTCCTTATACGCGCCCCTGCCCCCGCCACAATCACCACATTGTTGTCCATGTCCATGAGTCCTTTTTCTTTTTTGCTCAATTCCTCCACCCCCTAACCTCCCCCACCTTAGCTGTCATCCTGCTCTCCATCTATGAATCTGTCTTTATTTTGCTTGTTAGTTCAGTTTGTTCATTAGATTCCACATATGAGTGAACTCATGTGGTTTTTATCTTTCTATGACTGGCTTATTTTACTTAGCATAATGTTTTCTAGGTCTACCATATTGTTGCAAAGAGTAAAATTTTCTTCTTTTTTATGGCTGAGTAGTATTCCATTGTGTAAATATTCCACAGTTGTTTTATCCACTCATCTACTGATGGATACTTGGGCTGCTTCCATTTCTTGTAAATAGTGCTGCAATGAACATGGGGTGCTTATGTTCTTTCGAATTAGTGTTTTGGGTTCCTTCAGATATATTCCCAGGAGTGGGATGACTGTGTCACAAGGCAGGTCGATTTTTGATTGTTTGAGGTATCACCATACTGCTTTCCACAGTGGCTGTACCAGTCTGCATTCCCACCAACAGTGCAAAAGGGTTCCCTTCACATCTTCACAAGCATTTGTTGTTTGTTTTTGTTTTTAAATTTTTATTAAGGGTTCCCTTCACATCTTCACAAACATTTGTTGTTTGTTTTTGTTTTTAAATTTTTATTTATTTGTTTTTAGAGAGAGGGGAAGGGAAGGAGAAAGAAAGGGAGATAAATATCAATCAGTGGTTGTTTTTGCGTGCTTCCCACTGGGGGCCTGGCCCACAATCCAAGCATGTGCCCTGACTGGGAATCAAACTGGCAACCCTTTGGTTCTCAGCCCATGCTCAATACACTGAGCTACACCAGCCAGGGATGTTGTTTGTTGATTTATTGATGATAGCCATTCTGACAGATATGAGATAATATCTCACTGTGTTTTTTTTTTTAAAGATTTTATTTATTTTTTTAGAGAGGTGGAGGGAGGGAGAAAGAGAGGGAAACATCAATGTGTGGTTTATTCTTGTGTGCCCTCTACTGGGGACCTGGCCCGCAACCCAGGCATGTGCCCTGAGCTGGGAATCGAACCTGCGACCCTTTGGTTCTCAGGCTGGCACTCAATCCACTGAGCCACACCAGCTAGTGGTTTTAATTTGCATTTCTCTGATGATTAGTGATGTTAAGCATTTTTTCACATGTCTATTGGCCATCCATATGGCTTCTTTAGAGAAGTGCCTATACAGGCCCATTGCTCATTTTTTAATTGGGTTGTTTATTCTTTTGATGTTGAGTTTTGTAAGTTTTTTTATACATTTTGGATATTAACCCCTTATCAGATGTATTGACAAATATGTCCTCCCATTCTGTGGGTTGTCTTTTTATTTTGTAGATATTTCCCTTTGCTGTGCAAAAACTTTTTAATTTGATGTAGTCTCATTTGTTCTTTTTTTTTTTTTCTTTTGTTTCTCCTGCCTGGGGAGATATATCAGGTAAAATATTGCTACGAGCTATGTCTGAGATTTCGCTGCCAATGTTTTCTTCTAGGATTTTCATGGTTTGGGTCTAAAATTTAAGTCTTTAATCCATTTTGAATTTTTTTCTTGTGTGTGGTGTAAGAAGGTGGTATAGTTTCATTTTTATGCATGTATCTGTCCAATTTTCCCAGCACCCTTCATTGAATAGAATATCTTTAGCCCATGAATGTGCTTGTTTCCTCTGTCGAATATTAATTGATTATAAAGGTGTGGGTTTATTTCTGGACTTTCTATTCTGTTCCATTGATCTATATGTCTGTTTTTGTGCCAGTACCAGACTGTTTTGATTACTGTGGCCTTATAGTATAGTTTGATATTAGGTAGTGTGATTCCTCCAACTTTGTTTTCTTTCTCAAGACCATTGTTATGCAAGGCCTTTTTTGGTTCCATATAAATTTTAAAAATATTTGTTCTGGTTCTGCGAAATATGCCATTGGAATCTTGATAGGAATTGTGTTGAATCTATAGACTGCTATGGGTAGTGTGGACATTTTAATGTCATTAATACTTTCTAATCATGAACATTGTATGTGCTTCCAGTTATTTGTATCTTCTTCAATTTATTTCTTCAGTGTCATAATTTTCTGAGTACAGGTTTTTTACATCCTTAGTTAGGTTTACTCTTAGCTATTTTATTCTTTTTGTAGCAATTGTGAATGGGACTGTTTTCTTAATTTCCCTTTCTGTTGGTTCATTATTGGCATATGAAAATGCAACTGATTTCTGGATATTGATTTTTTTATCCTGCTGTGTTGCTGAATTCATTTATCAGTTCAAGTATTTCTTGGTGGAATCTTTGGGATTCTCTACATACAGTATCATGTCATCTGCAAATAATGACAGTTTTACTACTTCCTGTCCAATTTGGATGCCTTTTATTTCTTCTTCTTATCTGACTGCTGTGGCTAGGAATTCTAATACTATGTTGGGTAAGAGGAAACCCCTGTTTTGTTCCCAATCTTAAGAGGAAGGCTTATAGTTTTGCTCATTGAGTATGATACTGGCAGTGGGTTTGTCATATATGCCCTTTATTATCTTTAGGCATGTTCCCTTAATTCCCACTTTGCTGAGAGTTTTTATCATAAATGGGTGTTAGATTTTATCAAATGCTTGTCTGCATCTATAGATGTGATCATGTGGTTTTTATCCTTCTTTTCACTACTATTTCACCTATGTAAATTCATTTTTTAAGTTATATAGTAAGGATAATAATAGTACCTACATCACAGAGCAAGATAGGAGCAGGTATAATTTATAGTATTTACAAATAATTTTTGCTACAAGTATATGTAATATTTTTAAGCAAGATTTCAATGCACTCCCTACCTTAGCCTAATTTTGATCTTAAAATTTCCTGTTTCCATAGCCATCATCTCTACATTCCTATCCCCACAAGAGAGTGGAGATATTCCTAGGCAATCCCCTTGTCATATAACAATTCTAAGAACACACAGTAGATGAGATCCACTTTGTCCAAATGCTATGGTGGTTCATTTGGAGGCTTTAGTAATTTGTTTTCTACAATTGTAGCATAAGAATCAGGAGCTGGCCATTGCATAATGAGTGATTTCTAAACATATATTTTTTAAGCCAGTGGTACCTTCATCCAGTCTCCCAATGCCCAATGGCTAAATTTCTGCAGAGCAACTGGATTCAATATTATACTTGGCCAATGATGTAATGGTAGCATCAGCACCAAGAGAGAGCTGTCAGTGGCGTAGAGATGACTTCGTCATCCGCAAACAAGGACAGACTCAAGTTTCCAAGCTCAGAGACAGCTCCCATTTCCATACACAGCCTGTTTCTATGAGCTCTAGGTGCACAAGTTATGCCCCAAAGACTGATATTTGCTTACTTTCTTTATCTGCTCTCATGAAATACTTGTTATGGCATGAAATTATCCAGCCAGTTTTTAAATCTACAGACAATATTTATTTGACAGTGACAAGAAATGCTAAAGTTGATAGCAGTTTTCAACATGCTAAATCTCTCTATATTTGTGCTAAATATGCCAATGCACTAAATTTTACCTGGCTGCAGTTTTTCTACAGCAGGATTATGAAATAGAATTTAAAGACAGACCCAATTGGCTAATGACAAATTTATGGTTGTATTTGCCAAATCAATTATCAGCCTCAGATTGTCCTCATTGTTTCTTTCTGCTCTCTCAATTCATTTTTCCATTTTAAAATCAGCTTCAATGATCCCAGCACATTACTAAGTGGTTAATGCTTTCCCCATCAGAGATTAATGCTTCTCTCCAATCAAATTAATCCATTGATTCAGCCTAGTGGATGCTCATTCTTTTAACCATGGAATGAAATGTGTATTGTACAATCATCCATAGCCATGAGATACTTAGACAATGCTTAAATGGTTGTCAGGGAAACAAAATGAATATTCAGTCTGCTGTAATATCGAGCTATGTGCACATACATACAATAGCTGTCAATCAGTTTGTAAAATGCATGTCAGGTAAAGAGAAGATTTTTTTTCTCTTCAAGGGTGTTACTAATTATGTGTGTGGGTATAAGTGTGTGCATGTGTACATGTATATGAACACAGATTTTATTTGCATTAAATTCTCAGCATGCTTTCTGTTCACAGTGATGATATTTTGTTTTAATGGTATTTTTCACTACAGAGCCTGTTGATTCCAATAAATATTGTACGGTGTATATAGCAGATACAGTTATTAAAATATATTTACTCTGATGTAATCTCAGCAGTGAAACTTACAGATTAAAAGAGACAGGAAGTGTGGCAGATACTTTACATGTTTTAAACATCCCAAAAGGCAACAGCCCTATGGTGTAGGTACTATGATCTCTGTTTACATATAGAAAAACTAACCATAGAAATAAAGCAACTTGACTATGGACACAGAAGTATTAATTATACCCATGTATTAAGAGCTGAAAACACAAAAATTAACTTTTGTGTCCAGTTCTTTCTCTGACTGAAATCTTCAGCCACTATGTTATACTCCTGTCCCACTGATCTGGCTTCCCTGCCATTTTTCTTTTTTCTAGATATTTGCCAGTATCTCCTTCAAACAAGATAAAGGTTTGACAATACATTTCTGAAAACCAGACCAGGAGCAAAGTATCCTATAGATTTGAAACACCCACATGGCACTAAAACCACTACAGATGCCCTGCCTGATTACTATCTAGAGTTGAATCTTCTGATTCTAGTTTTCTCTGTCAACGATGCTAGTTTCACTGTTTGTTTGTTTGTTTTGGAAAACTCCTACTCTCCCAAGTTTTAATTGAAGCATAGCCTCTGTTTTGAAGACTGTTCTAACTTGCTGAGAAAAATAACTTATTTTCCCCTTGTATGACCCCTATATCCTGCACATGGCTTCACTGAAGTGTGTTTTCACACTTATATTTCTTTGAGTCTGTAAATTTTAAGTAAAATGAAAGGACATTTTAAAATTTGCATATCATAGTGGTTCTTAAACTTCAACATGCCTTGTAGTTATGTGGGACTCTCAAACATACAGATCTCTGAGTCCTGCCCCCCAAAGACTCTGACTCAGTAGGTGTGTGGTGGGGCCCACAAGTGTGTATTTCTGAGGAGTTCAGAGTTGATGTTGATTGATTCTGCCGGCCTAGACCTCAATTTTAAAACTACCATGTATCAGCTGACAGATTAAAAAAATGTTAAATGAACACTTTCTTCTACACTGCCCTTTATTCCTCAGAACAAGTTGCTAATAAGTTTTCAGTGTGAAGAGTGATGAACTAGTAACTACCAGGTTTAATTTTCCTCTCCAATCTTCCTAACCAGTCATTTCCAACTGAAATTAGGAAGTTGAAAGGCAGACTTTTAGCTTTGAAAGAAAACAGAAACTTCAGATTTCTATGCCTTTTGCTCTGAGTCATTAGATACTTTGGTAGTTTGTCAAAAATACAAAAACTAATTCATTTGCATTATTTTGATGGAGTACATATCACACAATAGAAATTAGACTTAAATTTTAAACATTTTATAAAAGCCATTAGATTTAAAATAGTTGTCTGGCCTACATAAAATCAAGTTATTGTGTGTTCTTCAATACAACAATGTCACAGTTTGTATAATAATTGGATTGGCGTGTTGTATTTAAATGGCCAACATGACTTGCTGGGTAGATGCGTGTAGACCCAGTAGCGTGTTGCCCTCCTCAAACTTTGTTCTAGGGTTTCCTACAACTGCAGCCACCTCTGTGTATCTTTGAGGTTCCACAGTTCTTCATATTTATCTTCTCTCTTGTTCAAATTGGTTTTTAGAGAAGGTTCTAATGTTAGCCATTTTCACATTACTATGACTTGAGGACACTTTACCTACCTTGGCATTTGAAGTTTAATTTCTCATCTATAATAGTTGAATAATGGCTTTCCTACCTGTTAACTATCTGGCAGTAAAGAAATGGCAATCACACATGCACATACACACAAATATATTTTATTTCTAACTCCATGTATTTATGAATCCAAATTCCATATCAGAGCTTCCTTGAATTCTGAAAAAGTAACTGTCACAAAGAGAATTTATAGTTACTATAGCATAAACATGGTTTGTATATCTGCTGGTTACTTCTGTGTCCTCTCACAATTAAGGAATATTATCAGACTCATTAACTCCAAGTTGGAAGGGACATGTTTGGCTGCCTAAGATCCAAAGTTCAATATTTCCAGGTGTCTTGCATCCATCCATTTCCCGGTATATGTTCTGAGTTGATATGCGTTATCATTGGTTGTCTAGATTTAAAGTTGGATACCCTACTGAGTGAATATAGAGTATAATGCTCAAAAACCCAACTGGCCCACAGTAGCAGAAACTCCTTTTATTGCTATTTAGTGAGTTTATTATGTGTCATAGAAATTCTAAACCACAACATCAGGTTTTCCAAACTTTGTACGACAGTCAAGGTTGTCAACTACAGGGCATTCTGCACTGGATCACCTTTTGTTTTGGGGATCTGTTCTCTGCATAGTGGGGTGTTTGGTAGCATCACTGGCCTCTACCTACTACACACCAATAGCACTTTCTCAATTGCAACAATTAAAAATGTTTCCAAATAGTGATGATTTTGCCCTGAGAGGTCAAAATTGTCCTGGTTGAGAACTACCATTTTAAAGAATACTGTGCCCTATTGTTTTCTTTTTTCTTAGAAAGCTTCCAGTTTCTTTTTACAATGTATCTATTTCCACCCACCTGGGAATCCTTAGGATATGCATATCAGAATTTCTCCCAGAAATTCTATCATATTCTGGTTTGCAAGCTATTGCAATACCAAAAAATGACAAAAGTTAGATTTAAATCACCAAAAGAGGGTAAGAACAATGACTATGAAAATAATCAAACTTAATATACCTCCTTATTCCCCATCCTCCCAAAATGTAACAAAATTTAATCTGATGATTCAGTTTAAGAGAAAAAAGTGTGTATAGTCCAGAGAGAAATGAACACCAACATTAAGAAACAAGCAAGTCACCCAAAGATAGGTGGGGAAAATTTTGTTGGTGGAATAATTTAATCATACATTCAGAAAGTGCCCACAGTAATGATACACAGTGGATAACACACCAGTATCACACTTATCCAATAATGAGCTACATCATTTTCAGCTCTGTAGTTTGTGACCCAAAGAGACACACCTGGCAAGAGTAAGAGCCTCTGGGGAGCAACCACTGTACACCATTAGACTCTGCTCAGAATTCTCAAATCAAGGCTGCGTCACTGGCCTCAAAGGCCTTCAACTCAAGCCCAAAGCCATGATTTGAACAACCTCTTCTCTTTTCCTTTCTGGTGTCTTCTCATTGGCTTCTCTCATACTACTTCATTTATGTAACACACACAAATGGTGAGGGTTTGTAGATGTTGTTTTGGAAATAAGACCTGCTAATAATTATAATTGAACCATATTCAGCCAGTGTCATAGTACTTACATTATAAGAGGAAAATCATGAGCAAACCAACATGATATATGAGCTGGGAACACTGACCTTTTTAAGCATATATTTGTCCTGTTGCTCAGGAAATCTCATTTTCTCCTGTGGGTCCTTCTTTAACTACACATTTGTATTGCCAGCTAGTCTAAAGATGCAGACCATTGTGCAGGTAAAAGATACATTACATTGAACTTTCCCCCACCACCCCCAAAGACACACACAAATGCACAAACAGATTGAAATGCTCACACTGTCCTTGCTTTGGTCTCTGGGTGCCAAGGAACACTTGCAAACTCTCCAGCTCACTTCCAAGTTAGGAATTTCATCAGTCCCTACATGCAAAGCAATGAGCTGCAGCATCTGGTTGCAAAGCTTTTTAATCTTTCTGGGAGTTTATTGGTTCAAACCCATAGCTAACAATCGTATAAAAATATGGCAAAGCCAGATGTGTTTAAACTCCTGTAGATTTTTGAAGCTGGAGTGCATTTCTCACCAGTTCCTCAAGTTTTCTCAAGCTCCAAAGAAATTTAAACAGATTTCTTCTCTCCCCTGCTGTATTCCTTACTGTGTTTCCATATATAGGCGCCAGAGAATCAGATCTGTAAGATATGTACTAAGTCTTGACCTGGAAAACTTCTAAAAAGTTACAGTGCTTGCGGCTGTTGACTACAGCTCCATTTCAGCCTAGAAAAGGCTGACAAGAGGAGCTATGAAGAGATACTGTATTATTTTAATCTTGATTTTTTGAATCTTTCAAAACACGACTCTAAAGGTAAGGCATATTTGTGAAAATAGATATCAGGAGTAAAAATAGAACACATACATTTAATTATCCTTATTATAATACCAATAATTGTTTCATATCTCTTTTTCCGACATAAGAGCGTTTGTTGATAATAATAACAGTTATATTCTTCAAACTACCTGGACTGTCTTAAAACCATTAAATAAGTTAAATCATTCAACTGTAATGGCATGCAGGTAATTACTTGTATTCTTCCCATTTTAAAGGTACCTTAGTTGCCTAGAGATTAACCGATTTGACTAATGTTCATAGCTAGGAAGTGAAGACTGGGATTTGAAACCAGGCTTCCTAGCTATTGAGATTATTCCTGTAACTCCCTGCTTTTCTGCCCATCTCCTCCAAATAGCTAGTCCGTTTGGTGAGGTCAGGAGCTGTCTGTCTCTGTGTGTACATGTGGGTCTGTCTGTCTATGTGCTGTTATGCTTGGTCAAGTGAGAAATCAGAATTATTCCAGACACTTCACAGAATTGTGGGGGTGGTCACAATTAAACATTTTGTTTTAAAATAATTAAAGTTCATGAGAAGTCATTGCATATTTCCAGGCTTGACTTGTCATAACTACCTTCCCCTAGCCTACTTGTATGCTGCAGGAGGCCAAAAGAAGTGCATCTTATGAATGCAGATTTGGTACATCTTACCAGGAAAAGATGAAGTTGTGAGGTTAACTTGGTAGGATATACCACATTTTTCGGACCATAAGACACACCTAGGTTTTAGAGGAGGAAAATAGGAAAAAAATTTTGAAGCAAAAAATGTGGCAAAATATTTAATAACATCCTTTAAAGCAGAAATCCTGTAGCAAGCCAGGTAAGCTACATTCGGGCTGTGAGATGTAACCCCATTTTCCTCCCAAATTTGGGGGGAAAAGTGAGTCTTATAGTCTGAAAAATATGATATTTATTTCATTCAAATACTGTGCAGTGTCAGGGATGACTGTCGATATGTACTTTGTCATTTTTCTTCCCTAGCTTTTAAAGAAAATGTTCATTTTCCACCTTGGTTAGATTGCCAAAATAACTAAGACCTTACCTATTTTGAGTGTGCTACTTCTATTTCATTTATAGAGAGTATTTTATTGTAATTACTGCTGTTGAGGAAGAGATATTGGAATCTGTTCTCCAGTGTTATTTTCCCTCCTCTAAGATGGCATGCTGGTAATAAACTAAAAATTGTGTTACCATGTATGACTATGGAGCCTTAAAGTTAATATTTAATAACTCAGTCAGCTATATGGCTTAGGAACCAATCTGTTACCTGATTCTATTACCAGAAAATTCTATTTCACTGGAAAATGTCTTAAGAATCTCAAGAAAGCCATACAGATAATTCCTTCAATTTTTCAAAAATTAACATATAAAGAATACAGAGAGTTTACACACAGTTGATTGCCCGCTGTATGACTTTCAACCTTTCAGCTCAGCCTCCTTGAGGAAATTGAAGAAGTGATGTCAAAGTTTTGGGGGCTTTATTTTTCCCCCATCATTAAACTTCAAAGGATGTTAAAAGTCATTACCTGATGATAAATGAGGCACTTAGAAAGGTAAATATTGCCCCTTGATTAATAAGGTAGTAGCATTTCATATAGAATGGAGAGAATTATTGGAGAGATTTAACAGATTTCCTCCTTTCTGATTTCCTTTCTGACTGCTAGGGTTGCTGGGTATGAAATGAACTCTTATGGAAAGAGGCTGCCTGGAATCTCAGAGTAAAACATAATAAAAATATAAAAGCACCTGGTAAATATTCTTAAATCTTTACGCTTCCAGAATCTTTGTTTTTGTTAATATTCCCCTTTGTTTTCCTGGTACATATTAAGTATTTAAAATATGATAGATATTAAATGTTTTTGTGATCTGAATTTGTTGGGGAAACTTGAGGTCAAGAAGAACCAAATTATGAATTCCAGTAACCAATAAGCCATTTGAGCACAGGAACTATAACTATTTTCACCAGTCTGTGTATCTTTACAGTCCAGCATGTGGCACAGAGTAAAATATCAGTAAGTGAGTATCGAGTGAATGAATAAGACCAGGGCTACCCCTGAGAGTCAGAAAAGGCATACGAATAACCACCACCACCATTACCAACACCACAATCATTGTTAAACTTTTTAACTTTTGGCAATCTTAAGAGAGGATAAATATATCTTTTGGGTTTCATATGTATTATGCTGAATGTTAATGATTAGAATTTCTTTTCTGGTTTTAATTAATTAAATTTATAGGGGTGATATTGGTTAATGAGATTATATAGGTTTCAAGTGTATGGCAGTATTTCATCCTTTCTTATGGCTGAGCAGGACCTCTATGTGTATGTGTACTATATCTTTATCCAATCATGTACTGGAGGACACTTTGGTTGTTCCCATGGTTTGGCCATTGTGAGTAATGCTTCAATGATCATAGAGATAAAGAGCTCATACAGCTCAACACCAAGCAAACACAGTCCAATTTTATTTTTTGAAAAGATTTTATTTATTTATTTTTAGAGAGACGGGAAGGGAGGGAGACAGAGAGGGAGAGAAACATCAATATGTGGTTGCCTCTCACACACCCCCTACCGGGGACCTGGCCTGCCACCCAGGCATGTGCCCTAGACTGGGAGTTGAACCAGCAACCCTTTGATTCACAGACCGGCACTCAATCCATTGAGCCACACCAGCTAGGGCCACAATCCAATTTTAAAAATGGGTACAGGACTTGAACAGACACTTCTCCACAGAAGACATACAAATGACTCACAGATATATGAAAAGATGCTCAACTTTACTAGCCATTAGGTAAATGCAAATCAAAACTACAATGAGATACTACCTCACACTTGTTAGAATGGCTATTATCAACAAGAAAAGTAATAACAAGTGTTGGAGAGGTTGTGGAGAAAAAGGAATCCTCATTCACTGCTGTTAGGAGCGTAGAAAACACTATGGAGTTTTCTCAAAAAATTAAGGATAGAGTTACCATATGACCAAGCAATCCCTCTCCTGGGTATTCCCCCCCCCAAATTAGTCTTTCATAAGTTTATTAGTTATTTAGATTTTTTTCTTCTGGAAAGTATTAAATTCATTGTCTATATTCTATTGTCTTTTTATCAATTTGGAAAAGTTTTTATTATAATTTGCATGTTATTCTTTGATTATATGTGTTGCAAATGTCTTCTGTCATTTCACCACTTGATTTTTTACTCAATGGTAGCTGTTTTATGTTTCTTTTTTAATAGTGAGAACTTCATTTTAATGATCAAATTAATCAAGTTTTCCTTTATGATTAATGTTTCTTGTGCTTAGTCTATTGAGATATCATTGACTAATCCCAAGGTCTAAAAATGTTTTCTGTTTTATCTTACATACTCTTTACCATTTTGCCCTTCAAATGTAAGTCTGTATTTACATAAAATTGCTTCCAGTGTGTGGTGTGAGGTAGAAATTATATATATTTGTATATATGAATAGCCCATTGTCTTTGCACCCTCTCTTTGCTTAGAAAGTTCAGTCATGTGTGTGGGGAAAAGTACAACACCATTACCAGAATGGTAGTCCTCTATTCACAAGTAATAGTTTTATACCTATTGCACAATTGGCTAGGTTATTCAATGTACCGGGATAATAATTTAAAGAATCTGAAATTCTTTGGCTTAAACCCATTTCTTTATGGGTCAGAAAGGAGTCTCTGCTAAAATTGGTCAAATGTCTCTACTCAATCACTCAGGTGCCATGTGATCAGGAAGTCAGAAATGGTTATTGAATAGATCTAATAAAAAGTAGTCTTCCTTTCTGGTCACCAAATATACAGCTTACTGTGCCTACAGCAACATATTAGTCTTTCTCTCTCTTTCTCTCTGACAAGGGAGACAATGCAAAAATCCCATCCAGGCATATGGCATCAAGCACAAAGTCCAGGGTTATTGGTGTGGTAGACTGGACACCTCCACTCTGAGCTCCACTATCCTCCCACTCACCAAATAGGTCCTGGCCCTAAACTCTGAAACCTGTGAACATATGTTACATGGCAAAAGAGACTTCACAGATGTAACTAAGGTTCAAATAGTAAAATAAAGGACTTATCCTGGATTATCTGAAAGGATCCAATCTTATCTTAGAAATCCTCAATAGCATAGAGCTTTCTCCAGCTAGAAGCGGGAGGAGGGTTAGGATCCAGGGCAGATTTGAGTGATTCTCTGCCCCATGCCCAGTGCCTGTTAGGAATTCCTAAACTCTCATTCGACAGACACTGAGAAAGCCCCTGATTAGGCCCCACTGTTATTGTCTGAATGAAGTATTGACTCTGCTTTCTTCCTTCTCTCTTTTTCCCCGGTGGCCACATCAGAAATGGGCATTGAAGAATTTAACCCCCTTTGGAAATGAGTTAGTTCTCAGCTTGTCACCTGCTGGTTGAGTCGCACATGTTTATTTATGTCTCAGTCACAGACCTTTTGAGCCTGGACTTGTAGTTTTTTTGATAGTCCACATGTAGTAGAAAACTATTTGGTCCCATGAAACAAAAACCACACCCATGGTTCTTTTCAATGCAGATATCCTAGAGTTCCATACCTGCTACTAAGACGTACTTCTTTATTTCAATGCTTCTTAATCCCATATTCCTCCTTTTCTCTCTCTTTCTTGCTCTCTACCCACCCCAAACTACCTAATTGTGACATCCATGAGCCTATCAGGTTTATGTGAAAGATCACTCTTTCTTCGGAGTCATCTGATCAGTTGGAAGCCTCACACTCGGTGTCCTTCTTCCGATCCATCTTTGCCTCAGTATTCTCATCATGCTTTGTGATACATCTATTCTAGAAGTGACTATGTTTTCCATTTTCCTGCAAATGTCTCTGAGTCATCAGAGGCAGATACTTTGTCTTATTCAGCTTGTATATTCAGCTTCTAGCACGCAGACTGACAAATAGCTGTTGGCTCCCTAGGCTGCAGTCAACCCATAAAAGTATTTGAAAAAGTTAATATATCCAAGTGCCTATTTAACTCAGAGGGGCCTCACTTGCAAAAAAATAAAAATAAATAAAATGAAAAGGAATCATTGTCTATAATCATTTGCAGTCTGGTTCAGGATTTAGGCAATTGGGGAATTGTAGCAAATGAATTGATCCTTAAAATAATATATGGTTACTTAGGGCAAAGCTGCAAAGTCCATGCCTTGGAATCCAAAAAAAATATTGTCCTGCCAATAGCATTGTCAAAAGTGTGCAAAACGCAGTGTCTGGACCTTCCTGACTCACAGAGAACCATATCCTTAACCAACAAAAGACATGGAAAAGCATATATTACCCCAGCTGGAAAAGCTCGAATAGAAGTAAACTGCGGTTTATAGTATTATGGAATTGCTTGCAATTTTTAAAAAATAGACAGGTTCAGATATAATTGTCTATGGAATTTTTAAACTAGAAAGTGAGCACTATAAAAACTCATAATCCAGTGCTTCAGTTTTGCGGGAAGAGTGACTATACTGGAGTATTTTCTAAATTTTTTTTCATTGATGTCTTTTTGATCTAGCAAGCAACACTTCTTATATAAAAATGAGTATCTCTACATCTGAGGATTGTGTTTAGACAGGATTCTTCAAAAAGTCATTGTATAGTGGCAATTAAATATGACTCATTCCATGTTAAAACTCCGCAGAGGACTTGTTAAAATGAGCTTACAAAAGATCCATTTTAAAAGACGGGCCTGTAAAACTCTAGAGTAACTTAAATTAATTGAAAACATTTTTATTTTAAAGTTTTTATTTTCCAGGTTTTTTTAAATCATTTTATTTTGGAAACAAGTTCCCATCTCTCGGAAGTTAAATTGTCAACATGGAGAAAATACTATACTTCTTGCTCCCTTATGAACCCCATGCTAGGATGATTTGCTGAAACACGAACCAGCTTTGTTTCACCGCTTGATAAAAAAGGGTGGGCTGACAGAAGACATCTCAGCTTTGATTTTGTGTTCTTGAGGGTTTTTTTTAAAGATTTATTTTTCCTTAGAGAGAGAGGAAAGGAGGAAGAATGAGAGAGAAACATGGATGTGTGAGAGAAACATCGATTGGTTGCCTCTCACACATGCCCCACCCAACTGGGAACCTCGCCCACAACCCAGGCATGTGCCCTGACTGGGGATCAAACTGGCAACCTTTCACTTTGTGGGATGATGCCCAGCCAGCTGAGCTAGGGCCCAGGTTACAGCCTTGAGTTATCATAGGTTGCGGACCCTGAGTCTCAATAGGTTTGTTTTGAGACCTTTATTTGACCTTTGTGTTCTTGGTGCATTTTCTTAAGGTTGTTTCCAATATGCATTAAGTAAACACATTTTTGTTGTTATTGTTATTATTTATTTTTTCTCTCTTTGCTAATCTAACTTCTGAGGATTGGTTAAGCTATAAACGTTGCTAAAAAAACTGGATTCTGATCATCTGTCATTCTATTTTAAAATAATTTGTTCTGCTTCTTTCTACAAAAAAGTGGAAATAATCTGATCAATAGGAAGTGCTCATAAAACATTTGGCAACTCTGCCACTTTTTCCTTCTCCTAGTTGCTATGCACAGCTTGCTTTAAATTAAATTTTTGGAAATAATGTTTAGGTATCTGTTATCTCTGTTTAACCATTCTGATAGTTATTTTAAATAGTACAGAATAAAATGAAGTTATAAGAGAAAGGAAAATAATAAAAAAAGAAGCTTTGCCCTTAAAGTTTAATCCCTCTTGGCAGTACAATAGAAAGGCCAGTGACTCCATTGCAGGTGACAGAGTAAGTCCATATAAACACTATGTGGAGTTAGCTGGTTTTCACCTTGGTGACGGGCTTGTGTCCTGACTGTGACTGTGCTACTGTGCCTGTAGGCACAAACTTAGAACATAATCGTTACCAATTGTTTTCTGTTGCATGAATGCAACAAATAACAGTCCCTCTTTTCTTTTATTATGCATTAACCATTATCTTATCTCATTAACTGTTTTATGAGTCTCATATATTTGCTAAGACAGTGTAGATACTTATTTATAATATCTAATTAATCTTATAATGTCCCTTGAGGTAGGCATATTATCACACTATCACAGATTAGGAAATCGAGTCCCTAAGGGATTTAAAGAATGGCCAAAGGTGATATAACCATTAAATGATAGAACATAAATTTGAAACCTGGTTTGTCTGCAAAGGCCACAGAACAGCTATATTATTCACACTGACACACCGAAGTCAGACTTAGCTTTGTGGAACGAAATGCCAGATCATGGAAAGCTCTTGTTTGCATAGGACTGACTTAGACTAGTTTATGAAAAAATATAATAATAATAACAAGAATTATATTATAAGAACACAGAATCATATTCTAAAACCCAAGTGCAAACATGCAATCATGCCTCAAGGGAAGCCAAAATCAGGAATTGGGGGACCCCCAAGAACTGAGATTGTTCTCTCATAGAGCTTGTAACATACAAAGACGTGTAAAAATGCCCCTGTGCTGAGTGCATTGGGGGAGGATTTCACGATATTATGAGGAAACTTTGATTCAAGCTTGCACAGGATATCGTATGTGCTGTGATGTACACGCCGAGGAGTCGTTAAGTAGAATTAAAAGAAGAAGAGTGCTCCAAGTCAGTCCTCTCCCCTCTGGACTCCACTCAAAAGTTACCACTTCCAAAAGATCTCTGATCTTCCCAGGGGAGATTGCATCCCTACCCCTATTTTCTCATACCTCGTTGTGCTTTCATTTCCTGTCACTTTAGTACAGTTTACAATTATGTATGTGTGATGATGTTTTAAGTATTTATGTTTCTTACTGTACTATATACTGAATATAAATATCTCGGCCGCCTTTGAGAATGTACCTGCTTTGAGCCAATCAGCTGCCCACAGTCAAGATTCATGAATAAAAACATTGCTGCCAAGGTGATCAGTGGTGTGCAGGGGTGAAAGAGGCAGTTCAATGAATATTTGAAAATTTTAATATTCGTGGAGCTCTCACGGTGTGGAAGGCATTGCACTAAAGACTGGGAATGCAGATGTAAACACGGACAAAACTCACCCTTTAGAAAGCTCACAATCGAGTAGGAGGAGCCAGATAATAACCAAGTACATTTGTAACTCACTTATATTCTAGAAGATAAGTGCTGTGGGGACGAGGAAAGAGAAAGGAAACAAGTTGCCATTTCAGGTAAGAATGACAAGGAAGGCCTTCTTGAAAATGTAACATTTTACCAAGAGGTTGAAGGAGCTAAGGACACATGATGTATGGGTATTTATAGTCTCAAAACAACCCAAGATGGTACCTGATGTTGAAAGATGCTCAAAGAAGTGGGTATACCACACTGGGCTTCTACCCCTGCGACTTCTCAGGCTGCCCGTTCCAGCAGTGAAACTTCACACTTCTCTCTCTTAGCTCTTATCCATAGTGCCAGCATGGCCCCAATGCATTTCCGTGTAACAAGACCGAAAGAATAATGACGATATTTCAAAAATATTAATGCAACAGCCAAGTGTTACACATTGTACAATTTAGAGTCGGGGTCTTCTATGATGATCTGAATGTGGATTATCAATTAAAACTTTTTTCCATCAAAGGAATTAGACAAGATGGAAAAGTGGGTGAATGTGAACTAGTAGGGGTCTATGCTATATATCAGTAAAAGTAAATAGTAAAACTCTAAGTATAGTACCAGTTGATTTGTGTTTTCATGAATTCATTCCTTTATTCTTTAAGTAAAAAGGTAAATTGATGCCTACAATCTACTCTGTGCTAAGCACTGAAAATACACTCAAAATAAGGCAGAAGTGGTTGCTACATAAATGGAGATAAAATATATAGTGAGTGTGCGGGTAATCGACAAACATTTGTAGTGTAAATTTCATGCCTATGCCTTGTTCCCAAACCAGTTTAGAGTCTCCTTCGGAAAGAAGCTGTGTAGCTCTCTGACTCAGAAGAGGAGCTAGCGCAGCGACCAAAGTGGGCACTAACTCAGTTCATACTGCCAGTATGCAATGATAGAGCTGACACTGGCATTAAACCCATCCAGTCGACCTACCCCTCCAAGTTTTACAATACTGAGAAATGTAAATAGACTTGCATAAGAGCAGAGACCTTCTGGTCAGTTGCAGTGTTTGAACTTGAATGAGAGCACCTGGGTGCTATTTCTACCATATTACCCCGTTGTGTCTGTCTGCTTTCTCTTTCTCCTCCTCATTAAAATAGCAGAGTGGAGAAATGTGTGTGAACGCACATAATTTATGCACACACACACTCACACACTAGATTTAAGTAACCCCTATCTGTTGCAAAATTTCCATTTATATGCATAACATGGGTAAATATTATTCTTTTAAAGTTTTTCTCCGTTGTTTAATCATCTGGATACATATCCTCACAACAACCCTCAGTTTATTATCATCCTTCCTACAAATTCCATCCTGAATCTCAACTTCTTTACAAATCTAGTCCTGAAACCCTAGCTGGCAATGGGCACCTAAAAATTTAAGCCTATTCTGTTTTGAGTTGCATTGAACCTAGTATATTGAACATAATAAACATTCAGTAATTAATTCTGAGTTAAATATGGATCCAATTTATTACCCAATTAGACATAATTTTCTCAAAGGTAGGAATCATATTATACTGGTTTATTTTCTCCACAGTTTATGCTAAAGTTCTGAGAATATAGGCACATACAAGAGCTGGTAACTGGAAAAAACCTTAAGGATAATCTAATTTAGTCTCCACATTTTATAGAAGATAAAAATATTATTTTTAAAATAAAATAAGGTCTTTTTTTAGATAATGGTACTGATTGGTTGTGTTGAGATTAAAATCTTAGTCCCACAATGTTCTGATATATACTATCAAAATCCTCAAGTGATATTCAATAAAATTTGGCTGAAATAAACTTCACTTTATAGTGTGTACATTAGAATACACATATGTGTATATATACTATATATTTATATAAAATATGTATTCCTATTTAGATGAATTTGAAATAGTATGTATCAGCTTACAAATAATAAGTAAAGTGGAGTTAAGTCTATACCTCATACAACCCACTCAGGGACTTTAAATAGAATAAATATTTGAAAAAAATCATGGTGACAATGAAGTTAATTGTTCTCACCGTGTCAAGATTGGCATTTTTGTTCTGTGTCATGCATATCTGACAATCATCAGCTTGAGTCACCACCCATGACATTTTCTTCTTCTCCTAACATACTACTGTAAAAAAAAAAAGTTTCCTTCTTCTTTCTTTGATTAATACATTACCCTGCTTTGAAAATCCCCTCTGCCATGTCCCAAGCTCGGCTTCGGTTTTCTTTTAGAGCCCATGTGACAGGAGCTTACCAAGAAACCAGGGAGAAACTGTACAGGGTAAAAAAACCACAGAATTTCATGAAGGCCGATGCCTTTCCTTTAAACGTGAGAAATGGAGGCACAGAATGAAGAAGCAATTCCTCTAAGATTACATAGTTTAAAGTAAAATTGGCAAAAGAAATCAGGCCCCTGACTTCAAGTTTTTTAACATAAACAACAGAAACTTATTGCACATATCTCTGGAGGCTGAAAATTCAAGGTTGGGGTGGCAGTGTACTCAGGTTCTGCTGAGAGCCCTCCTCTGGGTTGTGGATGGCCAACTGCTCGTACTCCCGCGGGGCAGAAAGAGAGACCCCTGGGCTCTTCATCGCTCTGTAAGGGCACTAATTCTTCATGAATACCTACCCCCCTATGACCTCATCCAAACCTAATAACCCCCCAAAGGTCCCATCTCCAAATATCACCACGTTTGGGATCAGGCTTTAACACAAGAATGTAGACCGGCCATGCAGGTGGGGTGAGGGGAAGCCCAAACATTCAGTACACAGCACTTCATTTCCTGTAAGTTCTTTGTTTTTATTTGTGATTTTTTTCTTTTAGTTTTTGTGGATGGATAAAATGTTTAGAAATGAATCATATTTTTTTAATATTTTTGTTTAAATCTTGAGAGTAGTCAGCTTAATTTTCAGCAAGTGCCACTTCATTTTTTTTAGCCCTTAGTCAGTAGGCTCTCTTATTTTTCTCTAAATCTCACAGGCATTATTGTATCAGATTGGGAGAGACTACTCCATGTCTACTAATCAGACATCCTTTGAATCCTGACTCTGATTTTCAACTAGACAAGTTTCAGGTGGCACAAAGCATTCATGGAAAATAGATGGGGATGAGGCTGGTCAAGAGGTTGATGCAGACTGTTTGCAGTCTTTATTGGTTTGTTAGAGAACCTAGATTATATCCTGTAGTCAGTGGGAAACGAAGTGATTTTGAAGCAGGAAGATGTTCCCCTCATGTAACATAAGAGGATTAATCTGGCCATAAAACAAAGATAGGAAGGCTGGAATCAAGGATGCCTACAGGGTATAGCTTATTCAAGGCATAGGATAAGGACCAGAATTAGTACTGTGATGTTTTGCATACACATCCCAATTAAATTAAGAGATGAGCTTAATCGACAAGCAGTGAAATTAACACTGAGTCCCCACTGCAAATAATGGACAGACTTGGAGAAAAATGTTATCTTTCCAGAGGAAGCTGAACTCATACTACTGAGAAGTTCAAAATGAAAGAGACAACTTATTTCCCAGGCAATCAGGATGTAATTTGCACGTCCACACCGGGACCTGTTCCCCAGAGCAGAGGCTTGCTCTGTCTGTGCATAGAAGATGTGATGTTTAGTTTATCCAATGTGCCAGCTTGTGATTCTAACAAAGGCCACTTGGTAGTGCTGAGCTTTTGAGATGAACACACACATCTAGACCACTTCTTCAGTAATGAATTACTTCTTTTGTATCACTGGCCAACACCTTTTCTTAAAACTATTTGGCACATTATCTGCGGGAAAAACACCCCCTTTACTTTCTCTCCCTAAACATTTCATCAGATTGACTTTCTGTTGCTGTTGCTGTTAAAAAGAAAGAAATGAATTAAACTAGGTCTTTAAGCTGATGAAAATTATTAGCATGAGGCAAGTTTGACACTTATGGTTCTATGGGAAGAATCATGAGTAAGGGAAGTAGAAATTCAAACCAGCCACCCACTCATATTTGGGTGCTTTTAATAACAAAAATAAAATGGCTCCTTTGGTGCTTTCTCAAGACCAAATCTCAAGAGATGATCATTATTTACGAGAGAGAGAGAGAAGTCCAGAGTATTTTCTAAAAGGTAAGGAAAACAAAGTTTTATGGAAACAGAAAGAGGCCCAGTGGCTGTGTGTTAGGTGCACAGGCATTTTTGGAAAGGATTGGATGACAAGCGTAGGAGGAGATCTGTCTGTGGGACCACATCAGTGACCTAGATTAAGCAGTTATCATAGTAGAGGAGAGAGCAGGTTATATTTAAAGTTGAGAGAGGGGAGCTTAAGTTCCTAAATTTGGATCACCTGCATGATCCTGAGCTAATCACCTCTCCTCTCAAATCTTCTTTCTCCTATCTTTAAAATGGAAGGATGGGACTTAATTTGAGCTAATGTCCCTTTCACTCACAATTTACTGTGATTCCTTGTTTCATACCCAGGACATTTAGCCCTTAACCTGCGAAAGGAAGGGCCAGCTTTGTGGGCCATGGTAACTCAGGGGCAGGCTTGCTGAGTATGGACACACTGCAAATGTGACTCCGTGACTCTGTGCCTATCAGAGAGAAAGGGACAGGTTTTCCATTTGGGGGAAGATGTGCATTTGTTAAGAAACCCTATTTTTTTCTGGTTAATGGAGTTTTTCAGAAGGAAATAAATGATTTGGGTCTATTACAGAAGCAGGAGCAACAACTGCACATTTCTGAGAGCCCCATTAAATGTGTTCTGTTTCTTGCACTGTCTCTGTTCATTTGGGTGAGAACTGAAGTGCACATTAAAAGGCTGAGTTAAGTGAAGGGCTAAATGAACCAATTAATTCTTTTTTCTCCAATACAATGGCGGTGCCAAGCAGAATGCAGAGTAGCCTGAAGTTGACCTTTACATGTCTCTTATTTTGACTTCCTCTGAAAGGCACAGAATTCACGTCCTTGCTCACCTCCAGAGTCAGAGCTATATAGTTATGTAACGTAAAGTAAAGGGGCTTTGGTAATAAGATATAATTATATTTTAATGAAGTAGCAGTCACACTGAATATATGACTTTCTCCCAGTCCCTGATCTTTGGTCCAACATTGGTCTTTAATATTTTCCTTTAATACCACATAACTTGAATGCCACATAAAAAGTTTCAGTATAACCCTTAAAGTTTTTTATAATACCGTCATCTCTAAAGACATTGATGTATTCCTACATTTCTTGACAATTTTTCATGAATTTAAGAGAAAGTAGTAAAGTATATGGTTTGCATTATATCCACAAATTTTGGATTCAAGCTGAGCTGATGTTTAATAGTAACTTTGTGACCTTGAACAGACACTTTTTTTAACTTACTGATATTTTGAAAGGGGGGGGGGGAGACAGACAGACAGACAGGGACAGAGACAGAGACAGATACATTGATTTGTTGATTCTTGAATGTGCCCTGGCTGGGGATCAAACCTGCAACCTTGGCATATTGGGACACTCCAACTGAGCTACTCCACCAGGGCCCTTGAACAAGTTTCTTAACATCTCTGAGCTTTGGTCTCCTCATCTTGAGAATGGTACAATAATAATCCTTCCTTAGAGGGTCGCTGTGATTACTGGATAAGATAATTCATTTCAGATAATTAACAAATGTCAAATATGCAGTAAACACTCAGGAAATAGAAGCTGTTATTATTTCCTTCCCCATTCTTGGGGCTACATAATAGCATGGTTTCCTCATGGTGTACAGTAATAAATAATTTATCTCAAAGACAACAGAAATATTCCTGGGAGGAAAGAAGCCATACTGCCAATATAGGCATTTTGCCATGTGTTACTTCACCAGGATTCTCTATTCTTCTTTCACCCTGTGCTCGTGAACAGGCAAAGTCTTGCATAGGCACAAGGGGACATGATCCCTGATGACCCAGGCAAGAGAACAACAGGGTGTGCCCCACTGCTCAAGTCCCACCTCTCTCCTTTGCAGCCAGACACTTCTTGCCTTCTGCTTCATTCATCTCCCCTGAAATTGGACAAATATACCACCTATCTCATAGAATGATTGTGAGGAAAATGGATTTCATGTACATATCTTATTAAAACAAACAAAACAAGTATTTTATATAATGCAAATTATATTCCAGAAACTCTTCCATGTGTTTATGATACCTATGTAATACTTCTTAAAAACTCAAAATTTTGTGAGCTGTTTATTAAATTGTTGGTAACTTCGAATAGGCATCGTTATGAGTCTTTACACTATGGAAGTTAGCAGACACTAATGACGCTGAACAAACCTGTAAAGCAAGCACTATTATTATCTACCCCATTTTACAGCTAAGACACTGCAAACGTAAGCAGCTTGTCCAAAAGCCATGGTGATTGCTAGAGCTGATATTCAAGCCCATGCTGTCTGACTTCTAAGTTTATGAACTTGAACTCTGTATTATGAAGCTCTGCACTTTAAACACTACAGATAAGTGCTCAATAATGTTAACTGTTATTAACATTGAGAAAGCATTTCCCTCACTGCTTTTTCTCTCTTCCCCCACATCTCTCACATAACCTCAGGTGTTGATCTTGGGTGTGCAGAAAGGAGCTAAACAACCACTATTACTGCTATTACTACTACCACTACTACTGCTACTACTACTACTACTACTTATTATTGTTATTATTATTGCTATTCCCGTAACACACTGAAATCATCGGAAGGAACTACAGAGTTGGATCGACTCTCTTTGGTGTGCATGCGTTTCAGTGCAGGGGGCAGTACCGCTGTGTGTAGAGTTGTCTGAGGCGTTGGGAGCAGGAGTGACCATGCCATCTGCGTGAATGTCCCCATCCCCGCTGCACATGAAAAGAAGTCTATCAGGAGGAAGAGTGGCTGTGACAGGGGGCCTCTACCCCATCTCCTTTCACCTCTGTAGAAGGTTGCTGTGTCTAAGGTCCTGGAAATCCATTGTTCCAGACAAATGTCATTTCTTTCTTGATTTTACACCCGTTAGTTGTGATTTTGGATTTAAATGGGCCACTGGTGAGCTGGCAGGGGTGGGGGCACCTGTGGGAAAATCAACATGCTAAGTCTGTTTCTTCGTGAGTAAAATGTGAATAGTGGTAACACCTATTTTTCTGGCTTGAGGTGGTACCTGAAGTGGATAATTCAATGTAAGACTCCTAAACTAGGAAGTAATAGGTAAATATGAAGGCAGTGCTGTTAGCAGGGACCCCATGCTACATGGGATGCTGCATGCTACACTCCCATGGAAGTCTTCACTCTCTTTCTGAAGTCAAGAATCAGATATAATATTAACAATAGTCCCTGAGACTTATGTGCCAGACATTGCAAAGAGCTGGGGACTGAGAGATGCCCCACAAGTATCCTTGACTTTAAGGTACTTAGGGACTATAAAGCGAAATAATTACACATAGATAACTTTAATAGATGCTTGAGCAACTCAGAAATGGAGTGAGTTATTCTTCTGTAAGATGTTAGGTGTTATCAAAGAGGGAGAGACAGAGGGCTCATGGTCACACACAATGGGGGGGGATTGACTGTGGGAGTGGGGGGGACAGGGTTGGAGTGAGCAATGGGGAGAAAGGCAGGACAATTATAACTGAATGGTAATAAAATTTTTAAAAAGTGCCTAATATAGAAGATAATATGGGCATTCTAGATAAAGACTAGCTAAGCCTAAATCCAGAAAGTTAAAAGAGCCGAGCTCATAGAGGGAGGTAATCTGGCATGAATAATAGACTGTATAGTTCTGGCTGGAGCCATAAAATGACTAACTTTAAACTTCTGACCCCACATCACATTATCTCTGAATTTCACCTTGCCTTATTAAGGATGCTCTTTTTATTTCCAAAGTATAAAAAGAGGGACACATTCAAGATTTGGTAATACCAACTTTTTATATATAGTAAAGACTTTAATTTCCTCTCCGTGTTTTTTAATTACAACATAATGCATGTGTGCATCCTCACTATTAAAATATTCAAGCGTACACAATACAAAGAAAAACCGAAAATCTCCACGTCATCCTCACAGTTTCTCTCCCAAAGTCTGTTATGGTTAACTCTCGATGAGCATTCTATTCTCCCAGGGCTGTTCAGACGCTAACACATACCTGGAGGCACTTAGGACCTATACACTAGTGTTCTCTCTTCCCTTTAATCTCCTGCATTTCTTTTACTTCAGCGCATTCTCTACAACTTGCTTTTTTTACTTAATTTATATTGTGATATATTTAAATAGCAAATGCAGATCTATATTATAGTTTTCAGATGTTATTTTATTATCGTCATCATTAGAAAAATACCACAAAAACACATCAAGACATTCGAACAGTACCCAAAAAACTCTAAAATCAAAGTGAGTCTCTTTTCCAACGTTTTGCCTATTTCACACTTTCCAAATGTAACTACTAAGTATAATTGTTCCTTCCCCAAATTTCCAGTTAGTATACATATTTCTGTACCTATCTACCTATACACGCATATGTGTCTATGGATAAAATGTTATACATATATATAAAAGATTTAATCAAACAAGAGTATTATAGACAGACTGTGCTGTATCATGCCTTTAAAAAACCTAAGAAATAGAACTTAGAGATTTTTAGCTATCACTCCACATAAATAACAATATTTGTTTTAATGGTTAATAGTATCCTCATAATATGGTTGCCAAATAATTTGTTTAACCACCTGTCTCCTGTTGATAAATTTAGGTTAACTTGATTTTTTTTCTATCACAATTACTACTGAATTATGTATTCCTCTATACATAAAACATTATTCTTAGGCAAATTTGTCAAACTATATATATAAGCCAAGTTCTATTAATATGCATTTCAAGCAATAGTGAGCCAGTTTATCTCTACATTCTTTACCTCTGTAGAAGGTCCTCTTTCTTTCAAAGACCGTTTTATGAACACCAGTCAAGTTTCAGGCACTCTTCTAGGTAAGCTATGGGGTGGCAACTAAGAGAAATGTTACTGCTAAACTTAGGGAGCTCACATTATAATTGGCAAAATGTAGGTAATAAAGAGAAGTATGTGTTCAACCTGTAACTGACTGAATAGTCACTGCCTTTAACGGGGGTGGGGGGTGTAGAAAAAGGTAAAGGGAGTCAAATATATAGGGACAGAATGAGACCTTGAAACCTATAGAAATGTATTAACTGTATCACCCCAATAAATGTAAGAAGCTTTAAAAATTGTGTATAAATGGAGATAGATAAAAGGATAGATGGTGGATGAATGCATGGGTAGTCATAGATGAGAGATAGAGAGATGAAAGACAGATAGAAAAGGCAAATCATGCTGTAGAATTACCAATATGTAGTGTAGATGGGATAATAAAATATACGGTAACTGGGAGAAAGGAGCCACCTTAAATACAACTGTTCTCTCTGAAAATGTGCCTTTAACCACAGCTATAATTGAAAATAAAATTACAAAATTGGTGATAAATCCATTGTTTCATTATTATTTACTTCTTTGAAATAGTCACACTGCCTATTTTTTCATAAGTTTTTTAATGATTTTTTGTTTATTTTTCCATCAAACAGTTGTCCATCTTCTTCACCTACATTTCTGTTGAACATTTCACTAACTTATGAAGTATAAGCTTTTAGATTTTTAAATGCTTAAATTCCATTTTTAAGATACAAATTTGCTCGAAACTTGTATACTAACGTGTTGTGAATAATACTGAAGATGGTTAATTTTACTCAATACTATTCTTGAATAATTTTTCAACCATATGGCTTAGATACAGACAAGCCTTTCCATATTTTCTTTAGAATGATTTAATTATCTTTTTTTTAAAAAAGAATACCAGTGATATAATCTCTGTGAAAATCCAGAGCATAATACTGAACTGTAATTTACAAAGAAAACCTCGGAAAACACTCTGTATTAAGGGTCAAATATTCACTGTCGTGTCTACATTTCCCAAGCACAGGGTACATCAATTTGCATTTCTTATTACAATTGAACCTCAGTCTCGCCTCTCATTCAGGCGAAGGAAGGATGAGATGTGAAGAGTGATATCAACTCTGATGACTGCCTTTGCTTCTGTCTTTTAAAAAAATATATTTTATTGTTCAATTACAGTTGTCTGCAGTAGGGAGAAAATGCTTCTATCTTTTGAACTCTGCAAGAAGATAAGGCAACAAATTAGTATAAATTTAAGAGCTTTTATAGTTCATATATTGTAAGTGAGGAAATAAATGAGAAACATCACACGTTACTGGGGTTTTAGGGTTTTCAACAGCTGAGTTTCCATTCAACAGCTTCGGGTGTTAGGAAACCAGCAAACAACTCACAATGGAGCCTTGGCAAGTTCAAGGTTTCCTGAGTTTTTCTGCTGTGCCTACCACCAGAATGTTGTATATCCAACAGGAAGATATGGATTTGTGAGTTGATCCCTACTGGTACACTAGAGCTTCAGATCTCCCATGACAGAGAAGTCACCATATGGGCTAAAATTTTGGCTTTTGAAATTCAGTTTGTTTTCTTCCTTTACTCCTCCGAATTTATGAATGAGAAATCTTGTATACCTGTAGTGAAGCGGTGCCAGAACAAACAGACCTGAGAAATAACTTTACTACATAGGGGCATTATAATATCATACAGGCTTCGTTAACTTCTCTGATCCACAGTTTCTAAAATTCTAGATCGTAAAATTTTTGTAAAATAATAGCAAAATTCTTATATTATGACATTGGGAGAATTGGAGAGTGTTGTAATGTACACATCAGCGTGCCCACCCACAGTACGCAATCAAAAGCAATTAATAAGATATGAGTGTGTTTGTTGCATCTTGTATCTGCTTCACTACATGTCTCCTTTCTCATACTGCATGGCTGGAGACTTTCTGGACAGACTTCCAGCTATATAACATTAAACATAGAGACATTTATTGAAGAAGATAAAGAAACATTGTACATAGGACAGTGATGCCTCAGTCCCCTTCAAAGTAGGCACCTTGGGACCTCACACAGTTCTCCCAATCACCATCAGCTGCCCTATCGTATTTCCTGAATCTCACTGATGGTCTGAAATCTCTTCCCTTTCAAAGGTGATTTTAGTTTGGGGAAGAGCCAGAAGTTGCAGGGCATAAAATCTAGGCTGTAGGGGGGCTGAGTCACCTGGATGATTTTATGTTTTGCCAAAAAACTCTGCATGAGACATGATGCATGAGCAGGTGCATTGTTGTGATGAAGCTGCCATCACCAATTGCCCACAGCTGTGGCCTTCTGAATCATCCAAATAGTTTCTGTGGAGGAACATTCAAGCTTGACATGAAATTTTTTTTTATATTCTAAATTAACAGCTTTATATGTGAAATTATTTTTCATAAAACTAGAATCTTAGTTACATTGCACTTACATTATTACAAATATTAATAAACTGCTAAAACTAGATGTCTCTAGTAGGAACGCATGTTTTATGGAAATTACATGTAAATTTAATAAACTTTCAATATATCATACATAAGCCATTTAAAAACATTGCATTATAAAAACCATTTCAGGTATATTTAATCATTCAACATATGATGAGCACCTACTAGGTTGCAGGTACAATTTTAAGGTACATGCTGGCGATATAGTGGTAGATATAAATCCTTGGCCTGTGAACTTGACCTGACACTGGTTGAAAAACTGAGAGAACAGCTGAGTCATGTGGTGTAGGATAGGTAAGACTAAACACTGCTGCATGTGCAAATGGGTAGAAAGGATAATCCTGATAGTTGGGCATACTGAAAGCCATACAAAAATCTTGATTTTTAACATCTATTTTTTAAAATTTATTTTTATTTTTTTTAAATTATTTTTTCCATTACCATTTATCCTCCAGTGATTTTTTTTTTGGATAAATACAGAAATCACAGATGGACTTCCATTGTCCTCCTAGAAGTCTTGAGCTTTCATGATTTTTAGATTGGTTTAGGAGAGCGCAAGCAGATCAAGAGTTAAGAGTTCAGCAAGGCCCAGAATGCACTGAATGGCTTTCTATGCCATTAAAAAAATGTCAGGCTTGTAGAACAATGGGTGTCTTTTTTAAGACCATTAAAAATGGCTTTTTAAAAATAATTTACCCCCTTGTCCTTGTGTAGTATTTGTAATGTCCTGTCTTTTTAAGAGCCTGAGCTTTAACATGAGGATGGGAGAAAGCTATATGTATATGTTATTAAAATCCTAAACTTTGTTAATCGCCTTTCAAAAGTTTTTAAATATATTTATTGATTATGCTATTACAGTTGTCCCATTTCCCCCCCCCTCACTCCACTCCATCCTGCCCACCCCCTCCCTCCCACATTCCCCCCCTATAGTTCATGTCCATGGGTCATACTTATAAGTTCTTTGGCTTCTACATTTCCTACATTATTCTTACCCTCCCCCTGTCTATTTTCCACCTATCATCTATGCTACTTATTCTCTGTACCTTTCCCCCTCTCTCCCCCTCCCAATCCCCTATTGATAACTCTCCATGTGATCTCCATTTCTGTGGTTCTGTTCCTGTTCTAGTTGTTTGCTTAGTTTGCTTTTGTTTTTGTTTTAGGTGTGGTTGTTAATAACTGTGAGTTTGCTGTCATTTTTACTGTTCCTATTTTTTATCTTCTTTTTCTTAGGTAACTCCCTTTAACATTTCATATAATAAGGGCTTGGTGATGATGAACTCCTTTAACTTGACCTTATCTGAGAAGCACTTTATCTTCCCTTTCATTCTAAATGATAGCTTTGCTGGATACAGTAATCTTGGATGTAGGTCCTTGCCTTTCATGACTTGGAATACTTCTTTCCAGCCCCTTCTTGCCTGTAAGGTCTCTTTGGAGAAATCAGCTGACATTCTTATGGGAACTCCTTTGTAGGTAACTGTCTCCTTTTCTCTTGCTGCTTCTAAGATTCTCTCCTTCTGCTTAATCTTAGGTAATGTAATTACGATGTGCCTTGGTGTGTTCCTCCTTGGTTCCAGCTTCTTTGGGACTCTCTGAGCTTCCTGGACTTCCTGGAAGTCTATTTCCTTTGCCATATTAGGGAAGTTCTCCTTCATTATTTGTTCAAATAAGTTTTCAATTTTTTGTTCTTCCTCTTCTCCCTCTGGAACCCCTATAATTCGGATGTTGGAACGTTTCAAAATGTCCTGGAGGTCCCTAAGCCTCTCTTCTTTTTCCGAATTCTTGTTTCTTCATTCTTTTCTGGTTGAATGTTTCTTTCTTCCGTCTGGTCCACACCGTTGATTTGAGTTCCAGTTTCCTTCCCATCACTATTGGTTCCCTGTACATTTTCCTTTGTCTCTCTTAGCATAGCCTTCATTTTTTCATCTAGTTTTCGACCAAATTCAACCAATTCTGTGAGCTTCTTGATTACCAGTGTTTTGAATTGTGCATCTGATAGGTTGGCTATCTCTTCCTCGCTTAGTTGAATTATTTCTGGAGCTTTGAAGTGTTCTGTCATTTGGGCCATATTTTTTTTTTTGTCTTGGTGCTTCTGTTACTTAAAGGGGCAGGGGTGGAGCTTTAGGTGTTCACCAGGGGGGGGGTAACACTGGTTACTGCCCTGTGATGCTGTACATGGGGGAGGGGCCGAGAGGAAGCAATGGCGCCCGCTCCACTCTCTGCCGGATTTCAGTCACTCCCTCCGCTACCCACAATCAAACTGGGCCCCTCTGGTGCTGGTTCCTGAGTGGGTGGGCTTGTGCACACTCTAGGCCCCTGTGGGTCTCTCCAATGACCTCTCCTGTGAGGCTGGGAGTCTCTCCTGCTGCCGCCCCAACCCCCACAGGCGTTTCCAGTCAGAGGTTTGAGGCTTTATTTCCCTGAGCTGGAGCCCTGGGCTGCACGGCCTGCTTTGCTCCCCGCCGTTCCTTCTGGTTTATCTGCATGAATGGGGCCGCAGGGTCTGCTAGTGGTCAGACTGCCTGCCCCGTTCGTCCCACACTCTGCCAGTCTGGGTCCCGCCACTGCAACACCAGTCCTCTCCGCCCCCGGCTGCCCGTCTCCGCCCCTCCTACAGGTCTGGATGAATGTTTATTTTTTAAAGAATGTTTATTTTTTATTTCCTTGGTGTCGGACTTCCTTGTCGTTCGATTTTCTGTCAGTTCTGGTTGTGGGAGGAGGCGCAGTGTGTCTACCTATGCCGCCATCTTGGTTCTGCCCTACATGAAATTTGATACAGATTTTTTTGCTCTAGTTGCTCAGTCATTTTGAATGCAACAGCCACACAGTGCACATACTCAGTCAACTGCATCTACTGCCCCCTACTGACTAGTACAGTGAAGTACTCATTGTTCATGTCTGTGCATTCCAGTCATGCATGTGCATGTTTGTGCAATGAGGAAGTGCTCATTGTAACCTTGGCTGCCAGGTTACAACAATGTCGTGCAAACTATTCTTGATATATTAACAAAGGCTGGACTTTTTCTGGACAGACCTTATATATCCTTCCAATTCCCTTTCTACATCCCTATCCTAATTTACTTCACCCCTAATACACACATTCTTATTCACAGTGTATTTAGAAGAGAGCAGTTTTCACCAATGTCGGTGAGTGACAGTAGGTGTAAGAGTACATCCTAACTCAACTGTTATTTTCCTAAGTTTTCTCTGTTTCCCATAGTCATATAATGCAAACATTACCAAAAAACACTTGACCTCTCTCCTGGTTCAAGGGTGAAGTTCTCATGTTTCTATTGAGGGGAACAAAAGAGAAATCAAAATTCCATGTGCATAATTTCTTTTACCTATTAGTTTGTATGTTGAAAATAGTATGTAAGATAGAAATAACCATGTGCCTGGGCAGGACAGGAAGGAGGATGACGTATAGAGTCATTTAGAAAATTTATAATAAAATAGGCCCTGACTGGTGTAGCTCAGTGGATTGAGTGCAAGCCTGTGAACCAAAGCATCGCAGGTTTGATTCCCAGTCCGGGCACATGCCTGGGTTGCAGGCCAGGTCCCCAGTGTGGGGTGTGCTAGAGGCAACCATACATCGATGTTTCACTCCCTCTTTCTCCCTCCCTTCCCCTCCTCTCTAAATATAAATAAATAAAATCTTTAAAAAAAGAGGATATAAACCTAGTAAATATTTATTTAAAAATTAGAAAATTTATAATAAAATAGAGCAACAGAAAGTATAAACTATTTAAAGAAAAGTGTTTCTCAAATAAAATGTCCAGTTATTCATTTTATAACACTATAAGGAAGAGTGACAAAAGCCATACACACCTGCAATCTTTAGATTTTTATTCTATTGGAACTATTTATGTCAAATTTCCAAGTAAATGCCAGTTTTCTTTTAGGTCCAAGTATTAAAATCACCTTTAAATTTTATAACTGTCCAAAAACATAAAAATATCCATTATTATTGCTCTTTATAAAAAGTTTATAATAGGAGGAGAAAAATTAATAGAATTACAATTGAGCTGGCCACCTAATAGGCTTCCAATATTACAAGTCATTATTTATGGTAAATATAAACTTTTTGACAAAACCATCCTGTATCACTGATGATCTCATTTATGTTGGGGCCTGTGATTCAAGAAAAAAAGATTCAGTGAGCTAAGTGTGTTTGACCAGTACAGTTGAAAAACATTGTGTACCTATTACATGCAAGATGCTGCCCTAGGCACCTTGGAGTAAGACAGAATAACATGGTCAAGGTGACTGCCCTGCCAGACTTGTATTCTAAACATTACAGATTTTAAATCACATTAATTCACATGACATCCCAATGAAGTAGGCTGATTTCTTTTCTCATTAAAAGATTAAAAAATAGGCCTGTGTACATGAAGTACTTTTTTGGAGTTGAAGGTGTTTTTTATTCTAAAACCCATGCCATTTTCATTACGTCTTGTATTGTGGAAAAATAAGGTGGAACAACCACTATAGATTGTCCAAAGAAAATATAACCCATCTGACACAACCTTCTTCTTTTTTGGCACAAAGCAATTGCTGATGGAAAGTGGTTCTATCAATCCTGAACCTGTCTAAAGTCTCCAGCGCCTATAGAGTCAGATAATAGTTCCTGGAAGGACTCAGGTGTGTGAAAACACTACTTGTTACACTTGGGCTGTGAAGTGTACCTTAACAAAGAGGAGGAAAATGTGTGAACACACCCTCTGGTTCTTTGTAACTGGTTATTCACATTGAAACAAAAATATGAAAAGGCTGAACAGAAGGATCCAACAAATAGCATTCATCTAGGGCATTCTGGAGGCCCCTAAGTGAGTAAATGAGTCATACATAGCTCTGCTCTACTGTGAATGTGTAACATCAGGAACCTCTTTCTGTCTTTATAATCTAGTGGCCAGAAATAAATAGTACCAAGCTTTTTTCTATAAGGTTCCACCAAAATTGATTTTCAAGGAAGATAACCTGGAGAAAGTTTGGGTGATATTATTTCCCTAGAGTCATTTTCATTTAAAAAAGTATTCCTCTGATGGTTTCATCATGAAACATTGTGAAGAGAAGATCTCTGAAGAATGGGATTTGTGTGGGTGTATAAGCAGAGTGGTGCTTCTTACACCCATTTCAGTTATGATTTTGATCATATTGGTTACTGCTTTTGGATTATGTCAGATTAAAATTTATTTTAACTATTGTGTTGTATAACTGAGTAGCATATACTCAGCAGAATTCTAGTTCTATAAAATGTATAAAAGTAAAAAAAAGGAGAGGAAGAACTTCTATAGTCAATTAAGTTTGATAAATACTTCATATATTATTTCATCTCATGGAGACTCATGAAGCATAAACTCATGTTAAGTTCTCTGAACTGCCCTATAAAAATGAGATCTGATTAACATATTTTGTTCAATGAATCCAAACTATATTTCACTACTGAGCTTTTTCACATCAAATTATTTAATCCCTTTAGAACATATATTCTTTGGAAGCCTGAACTAAATTATTAGAATTATTAGAATTCAAACTAACTTTCCAAATAGCCATACATTTATATTTTCCATAGTTTCATATGGTCCATAGTCAAGTTGCATGAGCACTGTTTAAATAGAGTTTTGAAAAGCATTTTTTAAAGTATCAGCATCACTAGCCATCAGAGAGATGCAAAGTAAAACCTCAATGAGACACCACCTCACACCAGTCAGAATGGCCAACATAAACAAATCAACAAACAAATGTTGGAGAGGATGCGGAGAAAAGGGAACCCTAGTGCACTGTTGGTGGGAATGCAGACTGGTGAGGCCACTGTGGAAAATAGTATGGGATTTCCTCAGAAAACTAAAAATGGAACTGCCCTTTGACCCAGCAATTCCGCTGCTGGGATTATACCCTAAGAACCCGGAAACACCCATCCAAAAGAACCTACGCACCCCAATGTTCATAGCAGCACAATTTACAATAGCCAAGTACTGGAAGCAACCTAAGTGCCCATCAGCAAATGAGTGGATCAGAAAATTATGGTACATTTACACAATGGAATTCTACACAGCAGAGAGAAAGAAGGAGCTTATACCCTGTGCAATGGCATGGATGGAACTGGAGAGCATAATGCTAAGTGAAATAAGCCAGGTGGTGAGGGACAAATACCACATGATCTCACCTTTAACTGGAACACAATCAACAAAAGAAAAAAGCAAACAAAATAGAACCAGAGACATTGAAATTAAGAACATTGTAACAATAGACAGAGGGGAGTGGGGAGGGTATAGTGGGGAGAGGGGTCTATAGGAGCTACTATAAAGGACACAAGGACAAAATCAAGGGGGAGGGTAGAGGTAGGGGAGGGAGGTGGGACTAGCTGGGGTGGGGTGGAGGGATGGGGAGAAAATTGTAACTGAATAAAAATAAATAAATAAATTTAAAAAATAAAGTATCAATGGCACTTATAGGTGAGATCATATGGTATTTTTCTTTCACCACCTGGCTTATTTCACTTAGCATTACCTATAAGCAGAACCTAATCAACAAAACAAACAAGCAAGCAAAATATAATCAGAGACATTGAAATAAGAACAAACTAACAGTAACCAGAGGAGAGGGGATAACAGGGGAAAAAGGTGAAGGGTCATAAAGGAACATGTATAAAGGACCCACGGACAAAGCCAGAGGGGGGAAGGATTGAGGGTGGGAGGCGGGGGTGAATGGGGCAGGGGAGAGCATAGGGGGAAAAATGGAGACAACTGTATTTGAACAATAAAAAATTTAAAAAATAAAATAAATAAAAATAAAAATATCAACCCTGGCTGGTATGGCACAGTGGATTGAGTGCCGGACTGTGAAGCAAAGGGTCTCTGGTTTGATTCCCAGTCAGGGTACATGCCTGGGTTGCAGGCCAGGTCCCCAGTAGGAGGCATGCAAGAGGCAACCACACATTGATGTGTCTCTCCCTCTCTTTCTCTCTCCCTTTCCCTCTCTCTTAAAATAAATAAAATCTTTTAAAAAATAAACAAAAGTATCAATTTTAGAAATATAGAATGAATGTGGCAAGGTTTAAGGGTGGAAAATATGAAGCAAGATTTCCATAGTATGATGACTTATGCAGCAGTGCCATGTCCAGCTTTCGGAAGGCAGGAGTTGAGGATCACATGAGGACCATGACATTTAATTCTGGCTGAATATAAGGATAGTGTCAAACTCAAGTGCTTCTGGGGGAGGAATAAATAAGATGGTGAATGATCTATCAATTTTGTGTTGAATGGACAAAAAAATGTAAGAATCAAAAACTTTGATTTGAGAAGACTTGGGCTGCCATTTTGTTGTTTTCAAAGCTACTTTAATAACTTTGTAACATGTCTCAGCTTTCATTCTTCCCCTAATCCACCCTTACACAGGAGCTAAATTGATAATTTTCTAATGTTAGTTACATTGTGTCATCTCCCTACTAAAAATCATCTAATAAAATCCACAATCCCTACCATAATCTGTGAAATGTTAGTCTGGCCCTGGTTGTCAATGGACTCGATTACTAGATAAATTCAGCCCACACTAGTTTTAACTGAAGTTTTGAAAACTACAAGCATATTTCTATGTGAGTCTTCACTCCTATGATTCCTTTCATCTGGGGTGCTCTTTCAATGGTTATGTATGTGTCTTTCTCCACTTCATTTACTCAAGTCTTGCTTCAGATGTCCCCTTCTAGGTGAGGACTTCCCTGACCAGTCTTCTCCACACTGCTCCCTTTTCCTACTTATTTTACCAAGAACTTAGCTTAACTAATATGATGTTGTACATTTATTTGTTTACTTATTCTGTCCATATTAATAGAAGTAATGCTAAATGCTGTAAGACATAGTCTTGTAATTTTAGCAACATAATACAGTAGAAGATAGTTTACCTATCTGTACAAAGTTCGAATGTCAGTGGCAGCGGGGAAGTAGGATGAGGGTCTGACCCACACAGTCATTCAGGAAAAAAAAACAACTGACATCTTTGACCTGTGGCTTTAAATTTCACCCTGGCATCTCGTATTTGTTCTTTCTTGTATCTGAAATTGCTAGCAGGCAATACCGAGAGAACAGATGGCATGTGGAAAATATATATGAGCCATATCTGAAAACGGCTCACATCACTTCCTCTCACAATACTTTTACTACATCTCAGTCCTGTGGACAGCCATCATTGTAGGGAAGATGGAGATACGTAGTTCAGCTGTCCGTCAAGAAGGAAGATAGGACCCATCCCAAGAAAAAAGTGTGTAATTAGGTTATGGAGGCTGTTAACCAGATTTATTGTGGTGATCGTTTCACATGTACACATAGATTGAATCATGTTGTACACCTGAAGCTAGTGAAATGTTATATGTCAATTATTTCTCTAATTAATTAATTAATGTTAAAGAAAAAGGGAGAGTAAAGAAGTTTGGTGAATAATTACGTAGGTTTTTTCACATAGCAAAAATTTCATAGTGCAGGGATTTTGGGTTTATTAACATTATATGCCCATTGCCTAGAAAAGTGCCTGGTACACAGTAGATGCTTAACTAAGTATAAATAAATATAAAAACATTATATTCATAAAAGGCTTAATATGTGCCAGGCATGGGTCTGAGTGCTTTACATAAAATACTACAAAGTGTCCTTACATGGTAGGTGCTCTCCTTGTCACAGTTCTCAGAGGAAGACAATGGAAAACTTCCTGCAGGCATGGAGGTAGAAAAAGGTGGAGCAGAGCTGTGAATTCAGTTTGTCTGGATCCAGAAATTGCGTTCCTGGTTGCTTCATACCACGCCACTCTACTATGTACTAAATGAATTACTATGTAAGTGAAACATCTCAAAAATTTAGCAAGTCCATTCTGTTTGCGATGAGCCCCTTCATAACAGGTAAGGTCTTCCTGTTGGATCAGGGGCAGTGTGGCAGCATGTAAGGGGATGTGAAGGGATCCCTATCCGAGCTGCACATCTGAACTAGGCACATCCAACAATTAGCCTAAGGACATATCTCAGATTTTCTGCTTCCCCATCTTGGTCACATAATATATTCTCATCCCGTAGCAAAGTAAATAAAATTAGAATCTATTCCATTTTTATTTAATCTTAATACTCTATTTTCTAAACTCCTGGCTCTTTCATTGGGGATAAGGCTTAAAAAGCCCTGTAATAAGAAAATTAACCTCCATCTTATAGCCTAATAAAGAGAGGACTTAGGGGCAAGAGAAATGTTAAGCCTACACCCCAATTCAGAAATCTGCTTTGTGATCTGCCTTTAAATGTCATCCCCCCACACCCACATCCTTCTCGATATACTATGGACACATGTAAAGTAAACCTTCTGGCACAGGCAGAGGTCCCATCCTGACTTCTGTGTCCAAGGTAATGTGTTTTGAACCTGAAAAAAGTGGAGCAAAGGAAACGAGGACAATCAGTCATGAGACACCACAATGTATAAAACCTTCCAGCTTGGAAAGGCCCTGACTTCTTGTTTGTGTATGTTTAAGTTAGTATAAAATGTGATATTTGTAAGTGAAAAATCTATAGTTACCCAGTTATTTTAAAACTTTTAAGTACATTGGATTTTTGTGGATCAATTAGATACAGGTTTCCTAACCAACAATTCTCAAAGAATGTTGATAATAAGGAGGTGAATTATATCAGTGATTTCAATGATTTCCAGTGGCCAAGTCACTGTTACCCTGTTTGCTGTTGTTCTACTTTCTTGTTTTGTTGTTTTTCCTCTCATAATTTTGCTTGGAATATGGCATGTAGAAGGACTCTGAATCACTGAATTACATGTCACTGATATCAAGCTTTTTGAAAGTCTTGGGTCTGCAAAGGGATATGAATCTTTCAAAATTGGAGGGAAAGGAAAAATAGGTTCACTGGTAATTCCAAGGGGTTGCCACAGCCATGATATAATTACCATTTAGGAAAAGGGCCATAACACTGAAGAGTGAGCTCAAGGTATTAGAACTTTTGACAATACTTTCAGATTAGATTTTCCTGAGTTGTAGCTGGTGATCTGTAGCAGAAAAGGTATTAAAATTTTAAAATGTAAAGGAAGGAATGAAAGTAAGGAGGTGGGGAGGGAGAAAGAGAGATAAAAGGAAATAAAATGAATATTTGAGTTGGAAAACATCAATTATGTCTATGCTTTATTATGCCTCCCTCTTTGTTGCCTGGCTGGCTTACATTCATAGATGTGGAGGGCCAACTGTATACATTGCTCTATGCCATGTTACATAGGAGACTTGAGCATCCACAGGTTTTGTTATCTGCAGGTGATCCTGGAATTGATCCCCCATGGATATGAAGGGGCAGCTGAACTTTGGGGGTAATCAAAAGTCATATATGAATTTTTGACTCTATGGGGATCAGCACCCCTACACCCCACATTTTTCAAGGGTCAACTGTATATATTCTGGTGATCACATATTTTGCTTCATGCTTTGTTCCTTATTGTGTTAATAATTCTTGGATTCTTGCAAGTACCCACAAAACAATTATGAGCGCACATTCCCAATGAGATAGCATGTAGATAACGTAATAAAACGTAATTACCTTCCTCCTGTACTCACACTTGGTGGTGTATTACTGTGAAGCACTGATATAAGCTCTTCTTAAAATGTTTTATTGTGTCCTCAACTTGTTTTCCTAAACTCCAGGCCCTTAGGGATAACAGTACCCAGTGGCGTGCTTTCCTTGACAGTGTCTTCTGAAACCATTATTAAAGTTTCACTGAAATGGTTCAACTGCGGCTTTGGTGATGAGCAAATGTGCCCAGTAGATACAAACTTCATATTTAGAAATCAAGCAACAGTCTTACCCAAAACACTTTTAAAAGCATGATGGAAGCCCCTCAGTGTAAAACGGAACAGGCTCCCGGTGGCTTTCTCTCTACTTACACACAAAAACAGAAAAAACAAATGTCAGGACAGGTTTTTCCAGCTTCAGCACTAAGTTAGCAGTAACTACATCAGCCAAACACGTTTCTTCCCTTATTTATTTTATAATTATATATATATATATGTATGTATATGTACACATATGTATGCATATATAATTGAATAATATGAATGGATACATAATGATGACTCATCAGAATAATTCCATTTACCTACTAAAAACAAATGAGCTTAAGGAGTGATAGTTGCTCTGTATATTGTTCTATGTTAGCCAAAGGAGAAGGCCACCAAAAATGGTTGTACAAGTGGAATATTTTTGATGGTCATCACTCTCTATGTCTATTTTGATTTTAATATCCAGAACTCCCCACACATTTGGGTTTCCTTCGGTACTAGCATGGGCCTTTGTCCACCTATTCATTCAGTCATCTGTGAATTCATTTCACTCAATAAATAGTTGTAAGGGGTAAACGTGATCCCTGTTTTTTAAATAACCTACGGTTTCTTACAGGAAGAGAATTGTAAACAAATGTTAATAATATGGTCTGCTCACTGGCTTAGTGAAAATGTGGGTGGTGTAATGAGAACAAAGGGAGAAGGACACTCACTTTTGGTGAGCAGATAGGAGAAAATGGGGATGGTGCTAAAATTAGAAAAACAGAGAGTTGCCAGTTAGACACAGCATCACATGAAGAATCATATGAGACAAGATGATGTTTCCATCACGTTTACTCTGCAAACAAAACCAAAGCTGCTATGCTGTAATAAGATGATATTTCACTGTGCTTTTGATTTTCATTTCTTTGATGATTATTGGTGTTGAGCAACTTTTCATGTACCTCTTGGCCATTTATACATCTGTTTAGTTTTTCACCCATTTTTAACTGGATTATATTTTTTTAACTTTTTTTCATTGATGTTCAAATACAATTGTCTCCATTTTCCCACCACCAGTTTCCCCTACCCTACCCATGCCCACCTTCACTCTAAATCCCACCCCCCTTGGCTCCATCCACGGGTCCTTCATACATGTTCATTTACATCCCTTTCCCTTCTTTCTCACATTATTTCCTCTCCCCTCTCCTCTGGCCACTGTCAGTTGTTGTTGATTTCAATGTATTTGTCTATTTTTTGCTTGCCAGTTATTATTATTATTATTATTATTATTATTATTTTATACTATTATTATTATGCTATTGAGTTGCAAGAGTTTCTTATATATTTTAGATATTAACTCCTTCTCTGTATATGGTTTGCAAATATTTTCTCTCATTTCATAGTTTGCCTGTTAATTCTTTTGATTGTTTATTTTGCTGTATAGAAGCTCTTTGTTTTGATGTAGTTCCACTTGTTTCTTTTGCTTTTAGTGTCATTTCAAAAAAATTATTGCTGATACCAACATCAAATAATTTTTCATGTATTTTTCTAGAAGTGTTAGCATTCATTGTAATCCTCTACCATGTTTCCCAGAAGACTGGCCTGGTCTTTGACAATGGCTGGAGGGAGTGGACCCCAGTGTAGGGCTCTGGATCTCCAGGGGCACAAACAGGAGTGTCTCCTGCTGGCAGACTGACTGTGGCTGTGAGGAAGCTCAATTCTTCTACAGGGTCTTTTCAGGATCTCTGGGGTACAAATATGAGGTCCTCTTACCTAGCCCCTGATCCAGCTTTCCAGTTCATGGGAACAGCAGGGCAATGCCTATTATTTCAGGATCCTGGGGATTCAGAAGGGGATGTCCCCTGTTGGGCTGTAATGCCAGCAATACTGATCATGAACTACAGCTGGGACAGACTGATGGAGCTCGATGACAGGGCCCTTTCCAAATGATTAGATTTGGTGGGCTCACCTCCAGGTAATCCCATACTGTGACCAAGAGGAATTGAAGCTTGTTTCTGGGCCACTTCAGGGTCCATAGCCGAGACAGAAATCCGTATGCATGTGATCCAATGCCTGGGTGGGCATGGCTCCTTCTGAGTCTCTTGGCATAGGGTGCTGGTGGCAGACCCAAAGACAAACAGAGCTATAGTCAAATTCTCAGGAGTCTGGAGCTATTGATGTTTCTGTGGCCAGGACTGTAGGGTCAGTCAGTCATTTCCCTGGTTGCAAGCCTAATGGGCTGTTCTTGGTCTTGAACTTCACTGGGGTTTCACCATCTCCTACCTGGATCTCATAGTTCCCACAAAGACATCTTTCTCTGTGGGTGGATGCCAAATTATTATTTTCAAGAGAAGGATGTTTGAAAGGGACATCTTAATTGGCCATTTTGCTGACATTGTTCCTCCCATCTTGATTTCCACCTTCTGGCCTCCAGAAGAGCTACAGAACATATGTGCATTGTTTTAAGCCACCCCGTTTTGGTGCTTTGTTACAGCACTGATAGGAAACTAATACACTGATGAAGTGTATTCAATTTTGAAAACCCACATGCTTAGAGAAAAGTTAATGGAAGAAAGCTGCTTCTCCTGTATTACTCTGCATGTTATGGCTCTCGGATCACTGCTAGTAATTCCATCACAAACTCCACCACATAAGCAACTAAAATTCACATGTATTCATAATTCAACTGCCTCTTCTTAATACCAAAGTGGCTTAATTCATTGGATTTGGAGAACAATACTATAAGAAGTGAGGAATTGCCAAGTGACTATGCATTATACTCGAATATTCAAATGACAATAAACTCACTACCTTTTAAGGCAGTCTTTTCCACCCTTAGATAGTTTTCATGGCTTAGACTTTTTTTTCCATCTTGAGCTGAAATTTCATTTTGGGCTCTTGTCATCATCACTTTGGGCTCTTGCCCTATGCCCTGAGGAACACCAAGCAGTTTTAATTGCCCTTTTCCAGAACAAGGCAGGAACACTGGCCACTGTCCTGCACACTCCGCTTTCTGCAGACTCCACACCCTTGTATTCTTGGAGCACAGCTCGTGTGACATGGCTTCAGCTCACCGCTCTGGCCCAGTCACTCCCCTAATCTTCTTTACTTTAACCATGTGCACTGGCATTTCAGCTCCATGCTTTTTGCTGCTAGTCAGTCAATACAATGTCAGGCTCTGTTCTCCCGTGACTTCACTGCATGGCTACCTTGGCCAAGGAAAACAAAGTTTAATTAAATCTTAATGTTGCACCAGGCTTCTACAGGACTGCTATTTTCACATCCTGGTGCTATTAGCAGAATACATAATGAGAGCGTATGGGGTAATGAATCAGCCCTGCTTACAAAGAGGAGCATTCTGTCACTCACTCCATCCCCTGTCACAAAGCTTACTTTTTGGCTGGCCACAGTTTTACTCACAGACACATAGAAATATTTGTGGCACATTTGTTCTTTTTAAATTATGAAAGTAGCATCATGAAAATCTTAAAGTAGATCAGTATGTCTAAAAGAAAAAATGAAATATTTCATGCAGAGAGTCTTGGGAATTTTCCCCCACCTGCTGCTATGACCCAGTTACCTCGTTCACATTTATGAATTATCTAAATTAAAAACTACTACCAAGGGGGGAGGGTGGATGCAAGGGATGAAGGTGGGTTTGGCTGGGATGGGGGGGATGGTGGGGGGGAAATGCAGACAACTGTAATTGAACAACAATAAAATAATTTTTAAAAAACTACTAGTCTTCTGAGCACTCTAAAATCTCAATAATACATACAATATTCCTTATCTGAACTCATATAATTTCCTGTTTTTTAAATTTTTTATTCTTGTTTATTCTATTACAATTGCCCTAATTTTTCCTCCTTTGCCTTCCTCTCCTGTTTTTAATTTATGACAGAAACAATCATCATAGTTATTAACCTATGGAGAAAAAAACTAAAAAGTGATACCACCCAGAAATCCCTGAATTACTAATTTTTCCAACCTGCACATAAATTCTGAGGAATGTCCTCTACCTCAATTGTTCAATGTCCAATAAGAGTTAATGGTTGACTATTACTGCTTGTCTTTGAGAAGTATAAAAGAAAATATGACTCCGTGGTTTCATATATACATCAACTTGTCAACTGTTTTAATTGTCTCCAACAGCTGAAGACAAATATTTTTTTTTAAAAACCTCATGATGTGTCAACTTCTTTTATGGTATCATTGAACTGATAATGAAGTAAATTTTTTCTTTCTGGCAATTCTCCTCTTGATTTCTTAACCATATTCACTACAAATAGTAATAATAATAAGCTCTGCTTATTTTGTGATAAAACCCAGCCTAGAAGACATTACGGACACCAAGCTTCAGGATTCCATGTTACATAAGAATAGTTTAAAGTGTCTACTCCACTTTGGACAAAATGCTGTGGCAGAGAATGTTGAAAGGTCTCATTTCAAAGCTACACAGGCCATAGAAAAGTAAAAGAGCAATTTGGGTGTAAATGTCCTCCTTTTAGTTTTTCCTATGCAAATGAAATTTTTCTAAATTATATGTGAAAGTATTTCAGGTTGAATAGTCTACAAGTTTAGCCAGTATCTATATTACATGCCTGTTAACATATATAAAGATCATGAAGTTATTTATACATAATGATTGATCCCATTCTTTTTTTATTTTATTGTTGTTCAGTTACAGTTGTCCCCATTATTCCCTCCTTACTCTCCCCTGTCCTTCCCACCCCCACCTCCCACACTCCATCCGTCCCCCACCCACTGTCCTTGTCCATGCGTCCTTTATACATGTTCCTTGACTTGGCCCTTCCCCTTCTTTCCCTCACTATCCCCCTTCCCCCTCCCCTCTGGTCACTGTCAGTTTGTCCTTTATTTCCATGTCTCTGTTTCTATTTTGCTTGCTTGTTTGTTTTGTTGATTAGGTTCCACTTATAGGTGAGGTCATATGGCTTTGTCTTTCACTGCTTGGCTTATTTCCCTTAGCATAATATTCTCTAGTTCCATCCATGCTGTCGTGAAGGGGAGGAGCTCCTTCTTTCTTTCTGCTGCATAGTATTCCATTGTGTAAATGTACCAGAGTTTTTTGATCTACTCATTTACTGATAATCCCATACTTGACAAAAAATCTTAAGTACATTCACAGGTAGATATTGGAAGTACAAAATAAAATTAAAATTTGATTTTCTAAGTGATATCATTTTAATAAATACAACTTGAAAATAATTGACTATTATTTCTCTAACCATTAATTTTTCCAATAGTCCCAGAATATAGAGTGTCATGATGTCAGTTTTCTGAATTGCACTTGAGGGTTTTTTATTGGTGTTTAATAGACTAAATATCTAGGAGATGTACTAGCAAAAGAAGAGTTATATAAAGCTCATCTTTAATACATGACCCACTGCATGGCTAATTTATAGTAAAGGTTTATTAAAAGAATCTCTGACTGACAGATGGACTGACTCACTGACTAAATCAATGACTATGAAAACATATTCATACACTGCACTAAAAGCTAAGAATCATAGTGAACGCCATAACTTTTGATGAATATTCTTTTTTAATGATGGCAGATAAAAATAGAAGTCCTTTTTTTTGATCACCAATTTTCTACAAGAGAAAAGAAAGGCTAAATGTACGTGAAATAAGCCTGAGACACTGAGATTCCCCATTTGCATATTCCTATTTATGCATGGAAAAGTGGCCTAGGCGAACGAGGCATGTCACATGCCCAAAGGCATGTGCCCTCCACTCAGTAGTCTCTGTCGAAAGCCCTGTGTGGGACTCAGCAGCTTTCTGCATGGATCCCTGGGAAGTGCACACATTGCCAGAGGTAGCCTAACAGTGAGATCGAACCTGCACCCTCCAACACAGACCTTCTGTAGCAGCCACAGTCAGCATTGAAGGTGTCCCGACAGCTGTTCCAAACCTGGCAGTCTTTCCTTGTTCTATTTTCCACGTCTGAGCCACAAACAAATCCTACTGGGATTTCTTCCAAAATACATCTCAAAGTCCATTCATATTTCTTTCATCCATCTCCATCATTGTTCTGAACCTTCATCACTCATGCCTGGACTTCTGCAATATTTCTCAACTTTCCTCCCTGCACTCAGTCTTACCCTTATAATCCATTTTCTACACATCAGTTAATATATTCTTTAAAAAGTACAAAACAGACTGGTGGCACTCTCTTCTTATATCTTAGAAGAGTCCTATTACCCTGAGAAATAAATCTAAAAATGTTATCAGAAGCTGCACATCCCTGTGTTCCTTGGTTCTTGCCTACCTCTCCAATTTCAACTTCTAACACTATCTTTCTTATTTTTCTTTTCACATTGAAGACTCACCAGTGTCCTGTTTGTTCCTGGCACATGTTAAATGTTGCAAACTGACCTAAGACACTCTGATGCTTCACATCACATAATTACTAGGCTGGGTTTGATAGACTATAATAGGCAAAGAAGCCTGTGCTGGGTAACATCAGTTATAAATAACCTGAGGACGAGGTAATAGGAAAGCAGAGTCACTGACCTAACTTTCCAAACACACACATGTGGATTAGACATAAATGCTAACACTAGTAAGCACAAAATACTTTAAACAAAAACCTGTTCTGAAAGTGCAATGGAGTCATATCTTTTTGTTATTTGAGGTGCTCTAAATGCCATTTTCAGCAGACGACATTCCAGAGACAAAATTAGTATACCTTCTAGTTGGATCAGCCAATGAAGTGTTCTTCTAACTCATGGCCGGACAGAGAACCATTTATGGGTCAGGCCTCAGGTGTCTTCCCGAACCTAAGGATGTAAGCTTTATACCTCACTCGAGTCTTTAACTGTATTACTAAAAATGTGAGAAGTACTTCAAAAATATGTAGGTCAATAAACATATTTTAAATACCTGTGATTTTTCTATAAAGGCCCACTTCTATCATTTACAATGCCAAGTCTCAAGACATATACTTGCCAATCAATACAATTCACTAGTTTCTAGTAACTGTGATTGTAAGCTAATGATCTGGTACTGATCAAGACGTTGAAAATAAGTGATGGCAGGTATCTCTGGAGTGTGACTTTTCTAATATAATCCTGGCAGATTACTTCTGTATTATGGATTCTTGATCAATACAAGTGACCCTTCTTTCCTGGAGTCAAAACTAGCAGCTGGAACTATACTATCTACACTGAGGTAATATAAGTAAGTTGAAGAAAGTGTAACATTATTTCAGGAATTTTGTACTTGTTGTTGCTGGCTCTTTCTAACAAATAGTGTAAACACCTTTCCTAAAGCTCTTTACATGTCTGCCTCGTTCTCTGATGTCAAGCATCTGGTAGTGGACTGTATCCAAAGAACTCTTAAAACTCAAGAAAAGGAAAACAAACAACCCCATTAAAAACAGGCCACAGCCTTGAACAGGCATCTCACCCCAAAAGATATACAGGTGGCAAATACACATATGAAAAAGATGTTCTACATCACATCTCATCAGGGAAACACCATTTAAAGCAACAGAAGAATACCACAGCACACCTATGAGAATGGCCAAAATTAAAATCACTGACAGCGCCAAATGCTGATGAGGATGTAGAATGATAGGCTCTCTCATTGCTGGTGGAAATGCAAAACAATACAGCTACTTTGGAAGACACTCAGGTGGTATCTTATATAAAACTAAACATACTTATCATACGATTCAGCAATTGATCTCCTTGATATTTACCCAAAGATGTTTAAAACTTATATCCACACCAAATTTGCACATAGACATTTATTGCAACTTTATTCATAACTGCCAAATTTGGAAATAACTACGATGTCCTTCAGTGGCTGAGGGAATAAATAAACTGTTGTATATTGGGCAATGGAGTAGTAGTCAGCACTTAAAAAGAAAAGGAGCTATCGAAGCATGAAAAGACACAGAAGAACCTTAAATGTGTATGACTAAGTAAAAGAAGCCTATAAGGGATTTGGATCCCATGGAATTTGGAATCTATTCCAACTATGTTGCATCCTGGAGAAGACAAAACTATGAAGACAGTAAAAAGACTAGTGGTTACCAGGGGTGAAGGATGAGGGAGGGCTGAGTAGATGGAGTGCAGAGAATTTTAGGGCAGTGAAACTATAAGGTCTGGTACAAATAACACCCCTTTTTATTACGAGATCTTTTATTTCAAAATCATAAGCATGTAATTCTGTAACATAACAATATGACACTCAAACATACTATATGGCATTTAGGTGAAGTGTTCAAACTAAAACTATAAAGTATTACACCATATTATTACTCTACCCACCACACTCAAGCAGGCCTTACTTCTGCTGGACCCTGTATTCTGCTTGATGCTACAATGGTAGATATATGTCCTTTTACATTTGGCAAAACTAACAGACTGTACAACACCAAGAGCAAACCCTAATGTGAACTATGAACTTTGGGTGATAGTAGAGTATCAGCGTAGATTCATGAATTGTAACAAATGTCCCTCTTTGGTGTGGGATGTGCATAGCTGGGGAGGTTCTGCATGTGTGAAGACAGGAGATATATGGGAATTCTCTGTACCTTCTACTCAAGCTCGCTGTAAACCTGAAACATCTGTATTAAAAGGGGTTTATTGAAATAAGCAAACAAAAATACATCAGAACCTCTGCATCTGCATCAGTTTAAGGCTGGTGTTCAAACTCCTTGGCATAGTATATGGGATCCCTCACAAACTTGTCCCTGTCTAACCACGCATGCTAATTTGTTACACCCAGACTTGTTTGTATGCATGTGTGTGTACTCACACACACACACACCCTTGCCCCACCTCTCACACTCTAATCATTCAGACCCTTTTGTTTATGAAGCAATGTGCCAGGCTCTTTCATAGGCCTTCCTCTCTGGTGGCGAGGTGTCTGTTCTTTGTGATTGACTAGTGCCAGCTTGTCTTTCAAGCCTCATTTCTTAGAAAGCTGTTCTTGATTCTCTTCCAATCTTATGCAGGTGCCTCTGATTGCACCTATGATGTACTTCTCTTATCATGGAACATGTCATGTTATTCTATAATTGTTTATATAGGTGACTATATCCTTCCATGGACTATGAGCTCCTTGAAATAGAATCTGTGTAGTTTTAGCACAGTTCTGTGTCTGTAGCAGGTGCCCTCGAATTATTTGTTGGCTAAGATTAACAGGGAAAAAAATGGAGAAAGCGCTCATCCTAGAGCATTCCCAGGCCTCGCAACCATCTATGGCAAACTGCCCTTTAGGTAGAGTGTGTGCCGTTGCTGGAAGCATTTTACGTCTCTGCTGGATAGAGCCAACTTCACTCCCTGGTGATGTCAATATGGCACCATTCACCAGCCTGAAAATCCTCTGGCACTAAAAACACGTACATTCTGGAAGCTGTTTATGAGACTGAGTAGGTGAGTCAATAGACTCTGTTCCAAGTTGGCAAGAAGGGACATAGTCCTAAACATCTAAAGCTCTATAATTCACATTGAGCTTCTCATTAACTTAAATGTTAATGTAAATTTAAAACATGTTGTATTGATCTGGAACTATTTTGTATGCATATTGCATAACTGAGCTCTCTAACAACAGAATCCAATGGACATATCTTCACATCAACTTATGATAAAGAAAAAATGAAGCCTTCTCTTTTTTCTCCCTTTTTGTCATATAAAATCATTGGTTTGAGTTACAAGGTCAAACTATGGAGAAACTACATGAACCTCAGCTTTGGAGTACAATTTAATTGGATAGTACTGAGCAGAAATATCAATTTCTGAATCTGATCTTTCAGAGGATTGCACATATAATTTTAATTATGTATAGAGATTAGTGTCTTTCCTAGTTCACTGATGGGAAACCTAAAGTCTCCATTACCTGCTGGTGATCTCAGTCTATTTTGTTAGTTTCAGTCAGAATCTCCTTTTGGGGGGGATTTATATTGCCTTGTTTTAAAGGTAAATACAGTTTTCAAAGAATATCTCACTATTTTAGGCTCGCATATAAGAAATTAGGGTGATGACAATAATGACGATGAAGATGATCGACCTGGAAATTTTTGTGCCTACTTAATAACTCTTGCCAATTTTGTACATACTAACTAACTCTTGCTAGACTCTGATACAAAGGCTTTTATAAAAAGTTCTCACTTTATATTCTCAAAGCAGCACAGGGTGGGGGGGAGGCAGTTGTCGTTATCCTAGTTTATAGACTAGGAAACTGCCCCATGGAAAGATTAAGCCACCTTCCTAACGTTCTCCAATCAGAATGTGATGTTGCTGACCTGGGACTCAGGATGGTCTGAGTCCAAGCTCTTTCATAACCACCATGCTCCCTGGGTCTTAAACAACACAATGCAACTAATATATGTGAGCCTAGAGTAGTGAGTTTCTTTTTTAGGACATGCACATAAACACACAAGTGAGGATCTGTGAAGCTACTATTGAGAAGCTGGGTGGATGGATGAAATCCAGAAACCTGTTTCTCGTTCATGAACACCTGTATCCTTCCCCGTCCACACTGTAAAAATTGGACTAATTGATGAGTGAGGCCTGTCCCAGCCCCATATTCTATGAAGCTATACAATGATAGGCTTCACTTTGTTCCGACTGACAAACCCTTCCCCTGGTTTTTCTCTGCACCACCACCCACCACAGTGCTTCTTCACGCCCCCTGGCGGAGCCTCTGCAGCCCACCTCGTTCAGTTCTCACAAAGTAAGCATCCTGCTGCCAACACATGTCTTTGAAACATGTTAAATACCAGGCAAAAAACTCAGGCTAGAAGGAGATAAGAAGCAGCATTTTGTTTTCCCAAACATGGAAATGAAGTACAAAAAACAGCCCTGGAGAGAAATCAGACAAAGCCTTGACATATCAAAGGATGAATATTAAACAATGCACTCAGAAGCTCTGATAAATGTAAGCCTGAGAGGACTTATTGAAATGGAATATTTGCTGGCGGAGGTGTAGCCAACAACTTTTGTCATGCCAGGTATACAGTATAGCAAGAAGCGGTGTCGGCCCTGTGATCTCACACTGCTAGCTCTGCCAGGTATTACCTCTTCCTGGGAAATCAATTCATGTCTCAGTTTCTTCACTATAAAAGGGGAATCATGGTTCAAAATTCTCATAGGGTAATTATGGGGCTTAAAATTAATATAAAGAGTTTATTCCAGTGTTATAAATATAGTACATGCTTAAAACCGGCTCCGTTATTCTAATAACAACAAAAAATCGTGTGTTGTAAAGTCGTTTTTTGCGAGTAGTCATTTCAGCTAGCACTCTGTTCTCAGATTCAGGAATTGTTATTGTTGTCGAAAGACAATTACATATAAAACACCAATTACGTATGAATATTTCACCCATAATTATTTTCCCCCCTTGGAAAGCGACTGAGGAGGATAAAAAAAAGTCATGATATAATGCCAGCTTCTACAATCTGTTTTACAAGTTGCCTGTAGTCTCCCTGGTTCTTTCAGAATTCCGGCTTCCTCCCCTCTGCATTAGGAGGGCACAAGGATAGTGGTGAACCACTGGTCATCAGGCCACAGAGGGTTATGAACTCTGAGTTAAAATTCAAATTCTATTCAGCTTCATGACATACACAATTGACTGTCCCATGTCAATAGGAAATGGATTGATTGCAGACACCTGAGTGTAACTTACTGGCAAGTAACTCACTGCCCATCAGAGACAGAAGGCAGTGATTGGGGTCATATATACATTTATAAAAAATTAAGCTTTATCTAAACATGAGAGTTTTGTTACCACAAATTCTCCCTGAACATTCTACCTACCTCAAACCACACCCTCAGAAGAAAATTATCATGAATTTGAAAGACGAAAGAGGTCTCAAAGGCAATTTTGTACACAATCCTTAATTTTATATGTGTAGAGATTAAGACTCAGAGAGAGGTTTGACACTTACCCAGAATTGCCTAGCTAATTATGGTAAGGTTATGAATTGAATCCCGGGTTGATTCTCAATCCAATGCCTGTATTTACTTATTTTTCTGATGCTATATCTACCTGAAAAATCTGGAAATTACAATGTATATTTTCTAGGGTTTTTTCCATCCACTTAGGGTTGAAACAAACTGATTATTATCTGTATTTATATTGTCTTGAGCTCCGATAGAGGGATGAGGTAATGACAAAAAGTCTCTCAAATGTATGTACAAAAAGTTATATGTAGATTAAAAAAATCCTCCAATGAAATACATATGACACATTTCAATAATACAGTACAATAAGCATTGACAAAGAAAAACTAGCAAATCTAGAGATGGATAAACTGTGTGTATGTTCATATACAGATATATAGATTTCTATTTATATTAGAAAGATGAATATCACAATACTACATCATTTCAAATCACTAAATTCTACTGGGGAAGTGTGGCAGGAATGTCTTACTCAAATTTGTTTTAATTGTAAATATAGTATGATTTAAACATATATTTGTGTTGTTTTCTGCCAGGCGTAAAAGAAATATCATCTTCAGAAATACAGAACTCTTCAACTTCTTTGGGTTTCCTCAGGAAGATCAGGACCTGTTGGAGAAATTTTGATAAGGTAAGTTTCTAGTACCACTAACCTGTTTGCTGGGGGCTTCCATTCTAGCTGCCCAAGTTCAGGGGGGAAAAATGAGGTTTAATAGATCAAAACAACAGACAAATGGAGAGCCAAGTACCACTTGTACTAATGATGCTGTTAATATCTGAGAATGTTGTTTTGGTGTAGAGCAAAAAGAAAAAAATAGGCTTCCTGTTATTTAACCCCAGAATTAGATAGATTTACCCATCTAGTCCCAGGAAGTACTGGGCAACTGTCAACTTCCAGAACACAGCAACTGCCCTATAGAGTTTCCATTGTGGAGTAGCAGACTTGATTGCATTGCTAACGGCCTGCCCACAAGATGAAGGTGACGGGAATGGGTTAAACCACAACTGACAAAGTCTTGCTCCCAAGTTCACCAATCAAATAAACAATTCTAATGATCAAGGGGAGGAGAGAGTAAATGGAAGAGGGGGAAAGGCCAGAAAAGACAATGTAATGGAGTGTCCTTCACATGGGAAAATGGAAATAGGGAGTAAGCATTCTTCCGTAAAACCAGTGAAGAATAGGAGTGACCTGCCAACAAAAAGAGTTCTTCAGAGGTTGCATCTGGATTTTCTTAACCTAGTTTAGCACACTAAGAGAATTCCTCCTGGCTGATGGAGACAGCCACAGCATTCTGAGTTCTTCTGCTTTAAGACTCAAGCCAGATTCTAGACAGAATTTTTGCCAACTGTCTGTTACAAGTTATGTATTTTCAGTGACAGTGAATGTGTCTGTATTGTCATAGAGCAGATGACTATGGCAGACCACTAGTGTTTGTGCTTTTAGCTGTTTTTAAAAAGCCATTAGATACAGTAATTTTTAACTCTCATGCATGCTATCCAATTACTCTGTAAAGAGTTTGTGGAGGTAATATCTTATCTCAGTAGTAAGCGAGATTAGCTAATTCTTCGGTGTACTTGTCTGAATGGAAATCTGTATTTGTAATTTAATAAGTCATCTATGCCACTTGGATTTATTTGTTGGCAAAAATAAAACCAGAGAAAGAAAACTTATTAAGAGTATAGAATAAAGAATAAAATAATAGACCTGGTGCAGGACAACGAACCGAGTCAAGCATCTGTAGATGGCCTTGGTAGCACAACCCGCGTAATATTTCCAGCTGAATGATGCCTCTAGAATAAACGAACCCTGTTCCTTTCATATTTGTGTTTCTTTATCTGAGATTCAATATCACACAAGAAAAAATTTGATTTACTTTAGTCATTTGATTTGGTCAAGATTGGTGAGTTGCCCTCCCCTTGGTTATACTGGAGTAGCAAAGGAAAAAATATAATAAATTGGGAAATTTTATCTTCTGTAATGGAAGGGTAATCATCTGAATTTATCACTCCACCATGAATGCATTTCATGGGGGAAAATTAATCATCAACAATGAGATAGAGCTATCATCAGAAAGGAAGGGTCTGTATTTGACATTATTTAATACTCACTACTTTGTTGTTTATGTTATATCACGTTAACATCAAATAATCCACAAAAAAGTGTGGATGGCAGTGACATTTAGAAAGTTGATTATTAGCAAAGATCTCTTGAATGTATCTTCAAAGAATGTCAAGGGACTACCAAATTGATCAGCTCTTTAAATTGGACACTCAAAGCTTAGACTTCTACAAGTTATCATGTTAGCATGAAAGTATGTTTAATCTATAAATGTCCTGATTTCATCTTGTGTTCACTTCGAAAGAGACCATTTCTTGTCACTAAACCTCTGCCCCTGCCTGGAATGTGGACCTCAGATTTTAAAAAGAGGAGCATGGTTTCTCCCGTTTATTGCATTAAAGTATGGAATGGTGACACTTTAGATTTAAAATATTCGTATAGCTACATTTAACCCCAAAACAACATGGTGTTGTAATCTTGGTAATGAGTGCTTAAAACTGTGCTCGAACTAGTGAAATCATGTAAGAGGAATGGAAAAGAAAACACAGTCATTAGGAGGTGATCTCATGAAGGAGCATGTACAGTGAACCAAAGACATTGCTAGGCCAAGAGAGAAGATATGGAAGGGTGGGAGTCAAGAAGTATGACCACAAATGCACAAGTCAGGGAAACTGTTTGGCATATCTACTGTTGTCAGTGAGCTGTGAATTGGAGAGAAATAGCTCAAATATGGAATCTGTTTTCAGGTCTATAGTTTGGAGCCATGGTGTTCTTCTGCTGGGATGCCAGACTAGATACCAGCTATGATTAGACCCTGGGGAATGTAAAACCCATCAGTCAAGAGAAATCAACTAGTCCCAAAGTGAAAAATATTATACTGAAAGATAAAGGAGGCATAGTAAGGAAATAAAAAGAGTGGGACTTCCTTGGGGAACCAAGCCTAATAATATTTCCTAAATCAATGACTTTTGAAGAAGGATAAAGGGGCCCTAGATCAGTAGGGCTTCCTGCTCCAGGAGAAAAACACTGCAAATCCTAATTTAGGACCCTGATTTGAGACTTCAGAGTTCCTTCAGATAAAGATCAACTGAAGATATGCTCATCGTTGATATTTAGTAAGTGTTAGTTGAATAAATGATTGAATGAATAATTAGGTTAATTATGAATATGTGAGCCCATTTTCCAAAATATACGTGTTTGCCTTTCTATTTCAGAATGAGTCAATGACAGTTTGTCTCTTTTCCTATACACACAAACCTTTATAACATCATTTTTTCACATATTAGAAAAACAAAGTAAAAAATAAATAAATAACACATGCAATGAGAAAGCTATATCCATCTCTGACAGATCTATTCTAAAGAATTTATCTCAGAAGTTCAAAGCTATCTGGTTTCTAGGTACCAACAACTCATAGCATCAAAAAATGAGATCATCCAGGAAGCATTCTAACTTTATTTTTGTTTTGTGTTTTATAAATTTTCTAATTGTGTTTAGAATCAGCTAGTAAAATGAATGGAGGATAGGTTCTATGGGAGTGTTCGAATATTCATGGAAGTTTTCCAAGAATGGAACCTTCATGGAACCTTTGGCAAAAATATATTAACATCTTAGGGGAGATCAGAATCGCGAGCTCCTTTGGTAAGCATCACAGCTCTCCCCCTTCCGTTGTGGGTAAGCGTAAGCGAGAGCATGCAGATTTTTCCCATTTGGAATTGTTATCCTCATATGAATTGGCTCTATCAGTGCTTAAGTTTGTTTCTGACTCCTTGCTAAAGGGTCTTAGAGTTACTGCCATTGAGTGACTCTATGCGTAGAGTTACTGCATAGAGTTGAAGGATGGTTAAGTGACCAGAGAAACAGAATGGAACAAGTAAGGTTACAAACAGCCTTGCCAGGTCTGTGATTTGTAAATAAAAACCAGACATGTACATGGTTAAATTGCAGTGGCTGTTCCTTTATGATTGACATTTTTATTTGGGAACAGACAGTGTTCCACTTATTTCTGGAAATATATCTATAAATTAGATCCCCCAGTGTCTAACATGAGATGGGTACTTTCAAGTGAAACAATATTATTGTCCCAATCTAAAGAGAACTAAAGAGACATTTGCTATTATCACATTCATGGGAATTTTTGATAAAAAAATTATATATAGCTTTTTCCAGTTTGGATTGTCTCTGAAATGGAGCTATATTGGTAGTGACTGAAATAGTTATTAGATCTGATTCATAGTGTTCTTGGTAATAGGAAAAAATGCCCACATTCCCATGACTCATGCCCTGGCTAACAAACCTTTATGCCGTAAATCTGATGTGGCTCTAGTCAGGGACATCTCAAGCCCTATGGGACACCTCCTCCTTGCTCTTTAAATTAAAAATGGAATTAAAACACCCAGTCCTGGCAAGAGTATAGAGAAAGAGCAATTCTATAAACTGCTATTGAGAGTGTAACTTGGGGTAACCCTTTCTGAAACCATTATGGCATATTACCAAAAAGTCTTTAAAATGTGCCTTCCCGTGACCTAACATTTCCTTCTCTAATATTTGTCTTAAAGAAATCAGTAGACAAATGAATGAAGACATGTGTACATGTATAATCACTGTAGCATTGTAAATAGTTACAATATATGAGAAATAAACTAAATATCTGAAAATAAAGGACTTGGTATGATACAATCTATTGGTACAGTCATTACTGTATAGTGTTTGTACAGGCATTACTATATAGTGCTTTATACAGTCATTACCATATAGTGTTTTATACAGTCATTACTATAGAGTGCTTTGTACAGTCATTACTGTATAGTCCTTTATACAGTCATTACTGTATAGTCCTTTATACAGTCATTACTGTATAGTGCTTTATTATACCAATTGGCACTTTCTTTCTGTGCCAGATGTTCCTTCAAGATCGGCACTGCCATCATTGAACATTCTCACTCATTCAATAAACGTTCACTAAACATATACATCATGCCACAGAGCAAGGCACAGGGGTTCCCCAGGTGAACAGATGTCCTCTTCTGTGGAGAGAAGCAAGGACACACCCCAGGAGCTTAATATCTTAATAGAATATGGTAGAGAGGAGAGGAACAGATGCACATTAACATAAAGATATATGCGCTTGCCCACATATACACATATGCTATCTTGCCACACTGTAGGAGAGAAATATCAATCACACTGACGATATTAACAGAATGTCTGCGTGGCTTCCGCCTCGATGGCAAAAGATTTCATGGATGAATAGAGTTTTGAAAAGTTTGGCTGAAAATGACAGAATAAACTATGGTGGCACAGAATATGGAGATATTTTCTATTTTGGCCGAGATAATGACACAAAGGATATGAGGACTTCTCAGGTTCTTTATGGAATACAAGAAAACAGGTCAGTTGAACCCTTTAGTGGAGGATTGAATATCAGCATCGATGTGTATGTTTTTCAGAATATTTCTCATTAGAGTCTAAATGAAACAAAATACCCCCTACAGATCCTTTTTTTTCCGAATCTACAGTCTTTGTGTACCAGATTGAATGTAACTATTGTACTTAATTGTAATAAATAAAAGTAAAACCAAATCCTTTCTAAAGCTTTGGCTTTAGATCAAACTGGGTTAAAGCTGCTGCTTTGCTTAATACTTTTTGAACTTTAAAAAGTTACTTACTTCTACTGTCTTTAAGTCCTTCATAAAAGGAGAATTATTAAGTCAGTGGATGTAAAAATTTAACACACTATCTGGCACAGAGTGCATATTCATTAAACGTGAGCTAGGCTACTATCAATAATACCTCTTTACTGTTTCATTAAGAAGCCTGTAACGTGAGAAAAAAACAACAAAGAGACTTCTGGTAAAGGTAGAGGTGTATGTAAGCATGGCTCACCTACTTGCACAACCACAGCAAAATTACAGCTAAACTACAGAACAAATATCACTCAGAAATGTCAGGAAATAGAGCTGTATGGAAGTATGACAACTAAGGAATTAAAGAAACCACATTCATCCAGACAGGTAGGAGATGCAGAGGGGTAGAGGTGCAGAGATGCAGAATGGGCTAGTCCAAAACCCACATTTGGGGATATAAAATGGTGGGATATCTCAGGAGTGAGGGATCCCAGCCCCACACCAGACCTCCCAGTCCAGTGCCACAAAGATAAGTCTCCATAACTTCTGGCTATGAACACCAGTAAGGCTTGGGTCAGTGGGAGAAATGTTAGGATTCTCAGGCGTCTCCTCTTGGAGGGCCCTGCACATGGACTTACTCAAATTCATTCCTTCTGGGCTCCAGCAGCATGGCAGTGCCTTGAAGGGCACAGGTGGCATACTGGGAGGAACTGAAGTGCCTGGTGTCAGGGCGAGGGCTGGGGCACAGCTTCTTCCCAGACAGACTGCAGGCAGCGGCCATTGTTCCTGTTCTGAGCCCTCCCCTACACAGAGCCAAGTGCAGTGGCACCATAAGTGAGTGTCCAACAACCTGGCTAACAAGGTGAGCCCAGCCCCGACAATTACCTAGGGCACTATTCCACCCAACTTATGGACCCATCCAAGCTGATAACAGTGGCTTTTCCATATGAGTGGATGTTCTAGGCACAGGCTTCAGACCTTCCTAAATCCCCTCAAACAAGCAATAGCTGAGCTGAGCCCCTGTACTTCTCGCTGAGTGGCTCCAGTCCTGGCACTTGCAGCAGCCACCTGCAGATCACTTTATAGCTTTCACCAAGGGGCCCCAGACAGAACACAGGTGGTGACTGACCTTGGCCTGCACCACCCAGAAAACTCCAGAGACTGCACACCCAGTGGACAGTTACAGACCATGATGGGGCACCATCATTCAACCACCTCCATGAGCCACAGAGGAAGTCATTGCAGGCCAGTGGTCACAACCAGTCCTACCAGCTCTCTGGCATGGGTAAATTCCTCACATTGACCGGCTGACAGCAATAAAGACTCAACTACAAGGCAAGGGAGTAGTCAGACCACACAGAGGGCTCATCTCGAGTACCCAGCTTAGGGGATAAGGGAGGCTGTGCCAGTGGACCCTAGAGGACACCTACTTCATTAGGCCACACTGCCAACACACAGAGTCAAAGCAGCTCTACCTGATACATAGGAACAAACCCAGGGAGGCTGCCAAAATGAGGAGACAAAGAAACATGGCCCAAATGAAAGAACAAAACAGAATTCCATACAAAAAATCAAACCAAAATGGAGATAAGCAAACCAGCAGATGCAGAATTCAAAACACTGGTTATAAGGATGCTCAAGGAACTCAGTGGGTATTTCAACAACATAAAAATGATCCAATCAGAAATGAAGGAGACACAAATTGAAATAAAGAACAAGTTACAGAGAATCAACAGCTGAGTGGGTGTAGAGAGAATCAAATCAATGATTTGGAGCATAAGGAAGCAAAAGACATCCAATCAGTATAGCACGAATTAGAAAGAATCCAAAAAATTGAGGACAGTGTAGGGATCCTCTGGGACAACTTCAAGCGTTCCAACATTCACATCATAGGGGTGCCAAAAGGAAAAGAAGAATAAGAAATTGGAAACTTATTGGAAAAAAATAATTTTAAAAAAACTTCCCAAATTTGGTGAAGGAAATAGACATACAAGTCCAGGAAGCACAGAGAGTCTAAAACAAGTTGGACCCAAAGAGGAACACACCAAGACACCTCATAATCAAAATGCCAAAAATTAAAGTTAAGGAGAGAATCTTAAAAGTAGTAAGAGAAAAGCAGAGAATTACCCACAAAGGCATCGCCATAAGACTGTTAGCTGACTTCTCAAAAGAAACTTTGCAGGCTAGAAGGGACTGGCAAGAAGTATTCAAAGTGATGAAAAGCAAAGATTTATACCCTAGATTGTTCTATCCAGCAAAGCTATCATAGAATCGAAGGGCAAATAAAGTGCTTCCCAGAAATGGTAAAGCTAAAGGAGTTCATCATCACCAACCCATTGTTATATGAAATATTAAAGGGGCTTATGTAAGAAAAAGATCAAAACTATGAACACGAAAATGGCAATAAATACATAAATAGCAACAATTAAATTTAAAAGAACCAAACTAAGCAAACAAGCAGGACAGGAACAAAATCATAGATATGGAAACCATTGGGATGGTGGCCAGTTGGGAGAGTTGTCCTGGAGAATGGGGGAAAAGGTGAAGGGAATAAGAAGTACAAATTGGTAGTTACACAATAGGCAGGGGGTCAAAGAACTTATATACATGACCCATGGACATGAACAAAGGAGGGGGATCACTGGAGGGAGTGGGGGTGCTGGGTGGAAGGGGATAAGGGGGAAAAATTAGGACAACTATAATAGCATAATCAATAAAATAAAAAAAGAAAAATATAACATGCAAGTCATGCACATACTGATTGATACACTATAACATGCAATCGGGATTTTGCTTCAACAAAATGAGTTCATTGAGCTATTACTATATCCTAGAAATTACGGCCTGCAATGTGTTAAGTAGTGATAGAGTTCTAACAGTGATAGAATCCAACAGTGGTAAGTAGTGTAGAGCCCTGCCTTCCTGGGTGTCAGCGTCTGTGAGGATCCATTTTCAACTAACCACAGAGGTTGGTGGGGGTCCTGACTTGTGCTTTATTTATCCATCAATTCCTAAGGAAAGCAGGGATCTCTAAAGCATTCTTTGTTCAACAGGAAGTATTTCAAAGTGCCTCTAGTACAATGTCCTATCGAAGCATTTTTGTACTTTAAAAATACATTCCTGTTAATAAAATACCTTTACCTGCACGAACATCGCTTCTCACAATGGCTGGTGAGGTAAGCCCAAGGCTGTAAGGGAGAAATGGAGGGCTGGGGAGATGTTTGGAGGAAGCTGATGTTTTGAGGAGTTTAATGAACTTGCTCATGCTAACCGGGCTAGTGAGACAGCAGAAATTTCTTCTGCGGTAGTTTGCCTCTGTAGAGAATGCTTGAGTCACCTGTGTACCTTGAACCTAAGCAGGGCCATCCCTAAGAAGAGTATGAGTCTCTGGCACACAATTTTCAGCTTCCTTCCAAACCACCCTTTCCCCTCTCTAGTCAACTATACGTTCCTGCTTCTTCTAGGTACCGGTACAGCCATTGGGGTCATACCTCTGCCCCTTCCTTCTCCCTTGTCTACAGACAAAAACAGTCTATCAGGCCATAATAATAACTTGAATAAAATGTAGCATATCCACACAAAGGAATATTATTTTGCAATCAAAAGGAATGAAATGCTGGTATGTCCTTTAACATAAATGGACATTGAAGATGTTATGCTCCATAAAAGAAACCAGACACAAAACATCACATATGGTATGATTTCATTTATAGGAAGTGTTGAATATGAATGACGTGGATATAGTTCCATATCAATTTGAATACAGAATAGCAGATCTATAGAAACAGAAAGTACATTAGCAGTGGCTTCAGGCAGGGTGAGGAGAATGGGGAATGACCACTAATGGGCAGGGCGTCGCTTTTTGAGGTGAACAGAATATTCTGAAGCAAGAGTGTGGTATGGTGGCACAACTGTGAATACACTAAAACCACTGATTTACACCCTTACATGAGTGAATTGCATGGCATGTGGATCTTATCTCAATAAAGTTGCTGAAAAATAACGATAGGAATGGCAAAAATTATGTTTGCATGTGATACATATTTTGCATATATTAACTTTGCCTATATTAACATTTCCTATCTATTTAACCCTAAAAGCAAGCCTATGAAGTCAGTACTATTTTTATTCTAATGTATTACATGATCAAACTGGGAGAGAAAAGTTAATATTCTTTTCCTTCCTCTTATAAGGACATTGTGATTACACCAGGCCCAGCTAGATAATCCAGGATAAGCTCTCCATCGCAAAATCTTCAATCATTCACACCTGCAAGGTCCCGTTTTCCACGTAAAGGAACATATCCACAGGTCTGAGGATTAGCATGTGGGCATCTTTGCGGGGCCATTATTCAACCTAACGTCGCCACCATGGTATTAAGTGGTAATGCTGAGTCTTTAATTCATGTTTCCCAGATAGGAGATCAAAATCTTTTCTACTGTATCACAACCATATCGCAAAACAGCGGCTGTGTATAAGCTAGCCTGGATTTTAACTCCTTAGAGAGCAGGAAATTTCACCTATGATAGCAAATAAGTTTGTGTGGGGGGAGGCAGGAGTAGGGCTGCCTTTTCTAAGACAACAGGTAGAATTAGGGAGAAAAGTTCATTTTCACTTGGAACTTACGTCATTCCCACTGGCAGTTGCCTGCTTGGCCCTCCCTCTTGGTGAATAAAACGATGATGTAGATTTGCTTGCATCTCCTTTGTTTGATAAATTCTGTTTCTAGCAAAAGAATACAGATTCCATCAATAGGAAAATCACTTAATAGTTTTCAAATGACAACTATAATTCTTTCTCAGCTGTTTCTACATGTGCAAAGAGAAGCAGAGAACTAAGGCAGTAGCATAAATAATTTAAACAATAAACCCCTCCTGGCTCAATTATCTGATTATTTCAACAAGTGAATTTTACTTTTTTTATTCTCTAACATTTTTTAGTTTACTTAACATTCATAGACATTGCCTTTTAATAAGTCATTTATTTCTTTTGTGTCCCAAACTTAATTTAACAAACACTTAATGAGCAACTAATAGATGCCACAAACTGTGCTCACTTCCATAGTAGCTAAAGACAGGACACAAAAGAATTTCCCTCTCATGGAGCTTTTAGTCCCAACATGAGAGGTGATACAATTACACCAATAACTGCATAATATGGCAGAATGTAGAGGTCATGAGTGAAGCACAAAACATTATGGTAAAAGTATTTAGAAGGAGAAATACTTACTCGGTTGGGAAGACTCACAGGAAATTCCTGGTAGGAGAAGCATTCTGGAGGACAGATAAGAATCTGCGAGGCTGAGAGAGGGCAGAAGAGTTGTTGCAGTGGAATTAGCCACAAAGTAGGGAGGCAGGGAAACCTAGGACAGTCTTGGGAGCCACAAGTCCTCTGGTTTTGCTGGGGAATGGGAAGCACACACAAGGTCCCAAGAACCAAGGGACTGTAAAGGATTGTTTATGCCCAGCATATAAAAGTTTCTAATATTCATCCTAATACTAGTTTTCAATATGTTTGCAGTGAGGGGTTAATTGAGCAATGTCTGGAGACACTTTAGTCTTCAAAATGGGGGTGGGAGGGATATAGGGGGGAGGGAAAGGAGAGAAGGGGAGACTGCCATCTAGTGGGTAGAGGCAAGGGATGCTGCTAAACATCCTACAATGCATAGAACATCCCCACAAAGAAATATCTGAGCCAAGATGCCAACTATGCCACAGATAAGACACCCTGCAATAATATTATAAGGCTGTGGTATTATTTTCTTTTTGTTACAGATGAGGAAATTGGGGTCTTTTGGGATTACAACTTTTGCCCAACATACTAAATGACCAAGCGAGGTTAAGGACACTTTTTAGAGAGTGAGGAATGTGGATATAACCAGTAAGATTCTCTGAAATTGGACATGTTGATCTTTGGAGCTGTAGCTAAATGATTATGCATGTCAAGTGCTTGGTACCATGCTTGCCACACAGTAAGCACTCAGTGGATTCAATGGATGTTCCTTGCTGCTTTGAATGGCCCCTGGTGTTTCCAGCGATGTATCAGCTGTGAGTGGGGTCCCCGGAAGGAGGGAGAGACCAGGGACTGAGAGATGGTCTGGGACTAGGGCAGAGTGTTCAGAGTCTGAGCTGGAGGGAAAGCCTGTAGAGTGTACAGAAAGGGGCACACGAAAATGGGACTCACAGAGGAACTACAGCGCCTGACGAGTGGATGAATGTGTGGGTGTGTTCAAGGAAGTTCTGAAGATGACTCTGGTTTTGAACCTGAGAAGTCAGTTTTCACCTCACTGCTGCAAAGTGAACGCCTGCCATGTTAGCATTTATTATGCTTCCTTAAAATAGGCTAACTGAGATCCAGAAAGGTAAAGCAGTTAGTTCAAGCTCACACCACATTTTAAGATTTCTTTAGACACTTAAAGAGAAGATAAGTTTGACCTTTTTAAAGGTACAACAACTAATGTAGGAAAGAAAGGACAAAATGACATTTTCTTTGATATGCTTCCAAGAAACAATGTTAACATTCATTTTGCCATATATTTGTATAGGTGAAAGTAACTTTACTGCTAGCCAGGCGTGATGGCTGAATCAGATAGCCAGGAAAACTTTCCCAAAGAGTGAGATTCTATTTTCTTTGTCACATTTGCTGCATTATTAAGGGAAAGCCTCCCCAAAAGACTTGGCTGGCCAGCTAACAACATGTGGAACAGAAGACAGGACCCAAAGTAACTGAAAGCTGGATTTAATATATTTATTAATAATAGGAAATAATACTAATACTTAATGAGTGCTCATTACAAGCCAGCATCTGTGCTACTTCACATGCATTATTTATTTCAATTCTCTAAACTGTGTGGGAGAGATGTGACCAGTGAGAGATAAGGTGTTTGAGACATAGAGCAGTTAAGTGACCTCCTCAAGGTCACACAGCTAGGAGGGAGTGGAGCCAATATTAAAACCCAGCTATTGGACTCAAGTGTCCAAGTTTTAGCCACCATATGTATGGCTAAAAGTTAGTACACAAATTCTTCCTTTTCCTTTTGTACTTGACAAGATGTAAATAAGAATGGATACATTGTCATCCTTTAATTAAGCCCTACCTAAGGACGACTATAGAATAGTTGCAAAAGAACAGCATGCCTCCTTCTCAACCCTCAACTTTGACTTTTTCCCAATGCTATATTTGGCTTCTAAATTTTTAGCTCTTTTGTCAACAACTTGAATTCAGAATCTTCTCCGTGAATTTGGAGGAGAGAATAGGGCCGTGACAAGAACAGCAATGCCCCTGCACTCTGCAACAAGACATTGGTGCAGAGGTAGGCAACTCCACAAATTATTATTTTTTAAATAGACAGATAATTGTTGTGCACGAGATTAAAACATGTTGATGTGATAAGCACTGGGCTACTTCAGCTGCTTGGGAAAGATGGCTTGTCTTAGAAGATCAGAAAGATCAGTGCCTGCGAAGGGGGAAGTATGCCAGGCTTGGGGAACAGCGGTTGCCAAGACCCTATTGTCACACAGAAAGAAGGCCTGACGGCTGGAAAAGCTAAGGTGCAAGAGCAGATGATGTAAGACAGGTGGAAGAATGGCTGCCGGAAGGCCGATGCCAGGAACAGTAGGATTTTATAAGTCAATATAAGGAATTTTCTGGTACAATGAGATTCCTTTGGGTGGATCTTAATCCTGGTTTCCCCAGGGGCTACTTGTTCAAATGGTTTGCTTTGGGGGCAGATCCCAAAAAAGAAAACAAAATAAACAAACAAAAAAACCCCAAAGAAGTACATAATTTTTCCTTGATTTTATCAGTTAATATTTCAGATGAATATGAGGCTAGAGAGACCGAAACTCTTTCAGAAGCTTCATTTGTATCTGAAAGGCGCATTTTTGACACTTCAATCAATCAGTGGGTGCCATTAATCTGCATATTGTGTTACAAGAAGCTGTCTTTCTTCTTGATTTTCCTTCTCTTTTTGTTCTTCTCAGGAAATTAATTCATGTCATTTCCATTTGAAATCCTGTAGCATTTCACTGTGCAGGCACTAAGAGACCCCCTTCTGTGACTGGAAGCTTAGTTTATAGCATTGCTTGTCAGCAGCACCTGAAGGGGTGAGGATCTGAACAGCCAGGCCCCTTGGGACCCTGAAGTTACACATGAAAAATGCCTTGACACAGGTCTGCATGTGGGGTCCTCCCAAATCGTCCACTTTGGTGAGCGATGCTGGTAATCTGGTTTATAACATGTTTTCCAATGTTGTATTTTGCTGTGAAAGGAACATTTGAGCAAAGGTTTGTAAGATGTCATCAATTTCACTTTAGAATTTTGCTCTCTAAAAAGGCTGTCCTTGAAACTTAGGGAGCATTTTCCGAAATTGTAGCCTGAGACAACTGATTTGTTTTACGGAAGGTTGAATAATGTCAATCACACCATTCTGTTGATCTGCATGAGAGCACTTCTCTAGGCAGACATATTCTGATAAAAGCATAAAATTTAAGAGTCCAAAGGGCCCTCAAAGGCTATCAGTCCAGCAGGTCCCAGAGTTGATACCTTTCATGTCATTAAAATGAAGAAATAGCCCTGGCTGGTGTGGCTCAGTGGATTGACCACCCACCTGCAAACCAAAGAGTTGCTGGTTTGATTCCCAGTCGGGACACATACCTGGTCTGCAGGCCAGGTCCCTAGTAGAGGATGAGTGAGAGGCAATCACACACTGATGTTTCCCTCCCTCTCTTTCTCTCTCCTTCCCCCTCTGTCTAAAAATAAATAAATAAAATCTTAAAAAAAAACAAAAAACAAATAAATAAAATGAAGAAAAATATACAGTGGCTCAATAGACTGTTTCCAATTTTTATTGCACAAAACAATTATACTTTAAAACATTACTAAATAAAGATAAGAAAGGATTTATAGCTGTAAAAATATAGGAAAGAATTTATCACAAACAAGATGTTTACTTTTTTTTTCTCAACTAATTAATAGGACAAAGCCACCACATTGCCCTTGCTCATCTCATTTTACTACAGCGCACCGATGGGAATTTAATTGAGGACAATGTGTGGGAACTGCTTCTCTAACCTAAGCCTGACTTAAGACCCAACCATAACTTGCAGCTTATGCTCGAGTGATTCCAATGACAGTTTTACAAGGCAGTCTGTTCCCTGTTTGGAGAGCTTAATTTTTAGGAAGTACGTTGTTCCTTTGATTGGAAGTTATGTATAGACCTCAAATAGAATGTCACATGTATGCATAAACACACGTAATGACAATGTGAGCAAACAACAAGCATGTAAATTAATAAAACTATATAGATTCGAACGCTTGTTTTATGAAAGGTTGGAGGGTATTTCTTACCCTGATCTCCCTCTCTCCACCCCCAAAGCTGCTGCGATTGTTCGGATCCTCGTAACCACCCATAGTTTCCGAACTGCTCTCCTTGGTCTAGTTGTTCCTCTTCTCCTCCACTCCATCAGCAAATTGCCCCTTGTAATGTCTTTTGAAAATCCCAAACTTATCATGTTACATCTTAGCTTAATATCACTTTAATGATGCCCCATTGCCTTTTGGACAAATTCTTAAAAAAAAAAAAAATACTCAATCTGGCTTTATATAAGCAGGTTCCTTTCTTGGCATTTCATCTCCTTCTCTGCTACACACTCTCCTTAAGTTCCAGGCCTAAAGTGTTTGCAGTTCTACCATACAAGCAATGAATAGTTTTCAAATGCATACTCAGTCTTTGCAATGCCAAACATGCTGCTCCATGCTCTGTCCTGGGATCAAGCATATCCCCTTTCTGAATATATACCAAGCCTTTCTAAAAATCTAAGCACCTGTGAAAAGCAGTGAAAAGTTGCTAATACTTTGTCCAGATGTGGTATACAGAACACACAGAAGTTGGTACCCAATACAAAATTGTTAAGTACATGAATGGGTTGAGTTAGACTGAACTAAATTGTTAATTAGCACCTATATACAATTTTTTGCCTTAGTATCTTTCTTTCTGGAGAAGGGAAACACCTAATATTGAGGCCTTGGGCTGATGTAAAGAATGGAAAAGGAAAAGACACCCAAAGGGGGGATGGGCCCCTTCAAGAATAAGCTTTGTTCCAATATAATTTTGTCACCTCTTAACCCTAGAGGTAAAAGAAATACAATTGAGAATAGGAAAAGTGAGAAAATGCAGTGGTCTTTTTATGTAGTTGCTAAAATCAATAAGAACAGTAACCAAAAAATGAGGAATCATTAATAAGAATTAAAGTAAGAAATCAAATTTCAATGCGGCATAATTCTTTTCTGTATCCTTTGATTACATTTTTACAACTTTATTAAGATATAGTTGACACATACCATTGTGTAAGTTTAACCTTCAACTTACAGCGTGATGATATGATACACACATATAGTGAAAATGATTTGCACAGTCTGGTTAATTGTCACCTCCATTATCTTACATGGTTACCTGTGTGTGTGTATGTGTGTGTACTGAGAACATTTAAAATCTACTCTCTTAGCAACTTTCAGATATATAATCCAGTCTTGTTAACCATAGTCACCATGTTGTACATTGGATCCCTGGGACTTATAAGTGGAAGTTTGTATGCTTTGGCCAAAATCTCCCCATTTTTCCTATCCCTCAGCCCCTGATAACCGCCATTCTGCTCTCTATTTCTATGAGTTTGGCTTTACATTTTTTCCCATATAAGTCAAGATCATACCATATTTGTCTTTGTCTGTCTGATTTATTTCACTTAGGATAATGCCTTCAAGGTCCATCCATGTTGTCACAAATTTTCTTTTTCTTTTTTATTTCATGGCTGAAATATACATGACTAAATACCTATACATTTTCCTTGTCTATTCATTCACTGGTGGATATTTACATTGTTTCTACATCTTGGCTATTTTGAATGATGCTGCAATGACCAGAGGGGTAGAGATACCTTTTCAAGATCCTAAACTCACATTCTTCAGATATATACCCAGAAGTGGAATTCCTAGATTATATGGTCAATTTCTTTTTAATTAAAATAAATGCCCCATCTGGTTTCCATAGTGGCTGTGCATTCCCACCAGCAGTACACCAGTTCACTACTAGACTTCCCTTTTCTCCACGTCCTTGCCTCCACTTCTCTCTTGTCTTTTTGATGAGAGCCATTCTGAGAGGTGTGAGATGATACCTCATTGTGGTTTTGAAGTGCATTTCCCTGTTGATTAGTGATGGGGACATCTCTTCATTGCTCCTATTGGCCATTTGCATGTCTTTGGTAAAACCTCTATTCAGGTCATCTGCAATGTGGCATAATTGTTATCCTACTGAAAATGTGAACTTCCACAAAAATCCTTAAAATTTTAATAAAACCTTTTTCAGGGTGATAATCAACCGAAGGTTCTAGTAAAATGTCAAACACTCAGTCAGGTAATAGTCACCATTGTTCACACTGTTCAGTAGGACCTCACCTCCAAGATATACTTCACAGTCTTCATCTGCCACACGAATATTTATGAATATTTCATTCTCCTACAAACCCCACACAGTTGTCAATGGGTTAAAAAGATCGTTTTAGTAAAGCAAAACATTCCCAAGCTCCTCTTGTTTTGAAAGTTGATTCCCAATAGTATTTCTTTGTGTATGCTTCTTTTCGGTATTTAAAGAATGATTTCGTTCAAGCAATAAAAGCATGTTCAGGTTCTTTATAAATACAATAGATTTTTTTTTGAAATCTGAAGCATCTCCTCCTAGACAGCCATTTACTTCCCTCAAAATTGCTGCGCATGTTAGAAATCTGGACATTTGAAAACGCAGATTGTCTAACATTATTTGAATCATGTGCTACTAAATCAGCTGGAGGCCCCAAATCACAGATGTGCTAATGCATCTTCAAAGTGAAGAGAACTGAATTTTGAAATCTCTGCACTTCATTTCCTGAAAACACAATGGTGATATGGTGGGGAAAACAAGGTTATCATTTCTTGGATCTGCACTGCATGGCTAATGCTGAAATACAATGACGTTCTTTAGGAATTGTTCAGTACCAAGTGCTGATTTAGCTAGATAAAATGCAGCTGTCTTCCCAAATTACACAACTGGATTCACACCATCTACTAATCCCTGGTGGAATTTTAAAGATACCTTTATGGGCAATTTTCTCCTCGGCGCAAGGAATCCTAATTTAGACAGTACAAACACATACCGTGTAGTTTATCTGCACAAATACCATCTCCCGTAAAAGCATGTGATAAAGGAGATTATGCTCTAAAAGCGCTTGAGTCGCCATTTAAAAAGAATTTCTAAAATGTAATAGGGTCTAAAGTGATTCAAAATCAGGTGCCAAATTGTCATAGAATTGTTTCCATCATCATTCTTATTACTTTAAGTCACTCCAGGAATTTGTCACGTGGCCTATTGGGTCTCATAAAGGAAGACTCCTCCCTCAAAATGCTCCCCTTCCCTGATGCTATTTCTTACCCGATGCCATCGGGACAGATATCCTCCTGGAAAGAACGTTTTCAGATAACTTTTAAAATCTAGATGCTCTTATCTCTACAAGGCATCCAACAGTCTGCTCACCTCCACCATAGCTGAGTATGCAACGTAACTAAGCTGTAGCTCTGCTAATCTTTAGGCCACAAGTTATATTTTCTTAGAATTCGCCTTATTTTCTGTCCTCTGGCTACAGAATGTACAAATCTGTATCCATCAACGGTACACTAACATTCATGGAGTTCTTAACACATTTGTGTTTCTTGTTTGTGAAGTCCTCTGGGATTGTCCCACACAGAGGTAGCCTCCGTCTCCTCCACTTCCCCAGCTCTGTATCCTCCCATCTAGCAATGCTGAGTATATTGTATCACGATTGCCTGTAATTGTCATGCTTACTGTTGACTCACTTTCCTTCATTAACCAAGTGGACAGTTCATTCATCCATGAATCAAAATTTATAAGGACACCAAAGGCCTAGGCACTATGCTGAATGACATGGGCACCGATAAGCTTTAACACAACCAGTTCTGTGGCAGATTCACTGGTAATGGATTTTTCCCCAATCATCTGTAAGTTTATTTTGTTTTTCTCATTTATTTCTAAAATTTGTGTCTAAGAAGTATCCATGTATTAAGAATATACTTTCTTTTTGTTCTATACATTGCCACTAATTTTCCCAATATTGTGGCTTTTTTTGTTATTGTACATAAGAAACATGTTTCAATTTGTGCTTCTTCCATTCAGTTTTCTCACAGCGTTTCTTTTTTGGAGCTGACTAGTCCTAGAGAAGGGATGACATGGGTAAAAAGCAAGACCAGTGACAGAGTCCATAGAGGAACCTGAGAGGGGCCTCAGGAAAGAAACACAGAGAAATAATCGGGCAGATGTGTGAGCCACTGCATTAGTATCAGCACGTGGTCAGGAAAATGTGGGTAGCAGAGGAGTTAGCGATAACTTCCATAGTACCTGGTACATAATGAGAGGTTTATATCCATCTGTTGAAATAAATATGTTATTAGTTGAATGATCCCTTGAGATTTTTTTTTTCTGTAAACCCCGGTAATCATTAAGGAAATCCGTTCTTTGTAAGAGGTAGAGGCTGCGGCTAGCAGCCAAGAGCACCCTGCTTCTTCATTCTCTTTTGTCATAACCTTGCAGTGTCCTCCCATTCTGGGTGGAAAGACCCACCTCGTTCCTTGACAATGGGCTCAACTAAGTGATTCGCTTAAGCCAATGGGAAGTCCGCAGATATGATTTACATAGGAGCTTGGAAAAGTAACCATGCCTTTCTGCTTGCTCTCTTTGATTTCTTCTACTGCCAGCACATTGGCTTGCGCCAAGCTGATGAAGAGAGAGACACCCATAGAACAGACCCGAGTTGCCCCGCTGTCCTAGCCAAGGCCATTTTACATCAGACCACAGTGAGACCGGTCAAGATCAAAAGAACTACTTAACCGATCTCTGACGGGCCTGTAGGTTCATGAGAAATGGTAAATGAGTGCTATTTTCAGCTGCCAAGTTTTGGGCTAGCTTACTATACAGCAATAGCGAAGCGATACATGTTTAACTCTCTGATTAAATTATTCTATTTGGTGGCATTTTTATTAGTTTTTCTATTTCATAATGACAGTAAGTATCTCATATTTCTAATATTTTGTGTGTTGCAATGAAAAAAATATTCAGTAAGGGACAAAAGATGTAGGTTCTTCCATTTCCTAATGTCATAATAGACATTTATTCATTCGACTATGTGCACAGTATTAGAAATTCAAAAACAAAAAAAGCTCATGAAATCAATTACGATTTGGCGGGGGGAATAGAGATGTCAGCACATCATTACCATCTGCCATTCACCAAAACATCTATGCATGACTGTAATGGGGGGGGATCTGGGTAGAAAGAGAGCCACTGGAGAGGAGATATACATATTGAAAACCAACTAACCAACCCCCCCTGAAATGCGTAAATCTACCTGACTTTAGTATCTTTATCTATATCTCAAGGATAGGAATCTTTGAAATATAGATTTCAGGATAGATTTCTTTTAGGATATCTTCTAGCCCTGAAATGCAACATTCTTGGAGTATTGTTTAGTGTAACACATGTGGTGAGTTCCCACTAAATATGGCATTTTATCATTAAAGTAGTTTTCCAGAGAAGTTGCTCCAAATAAGTTAATTCACCTGTGATTTATTATGTGTGACAACAGAGGGAAATTTGATAGGATTACCCCACAGGATATTCTGGTCCCTGATTAACAGTATTGAAAGTGAAAAAAATTTGTAACATAAAGACTCAAATCTGAAGTATGCATTGTGCTTGAATAGAGGAGCCTACAGCCTGTTAATTAAAATTAGGAAACGCAATGGGCATGTCCATTATTTTCTCTATTTTTAAGTGAAGCTACTGAATTCATTCTTTTTGCTATTTTGTATTTGTGATTATAAGATGCTGTCCTCTGCTGTTTGCTAAAGATTATACCAGGTGGAGTCACCAGCACCCAGTGAAATGATGTGATAGTTGTTTCCGCACCCAGGTGCCTACAAATCAGGACAGCAGAACAAACAGGATTCTCTGTGTCCATAGAACAAACCTGCCATGTTAGCACCGTGCCCCTCTTCTCCCGAGTCATCTCATTTTAATGACATTTGCCCTGTCCTTGCTTTATGGTAATTAGATGGGCTAATTGGAAGTGTGACAATGTAATCAATTCGTTACTCATTAGGCCATTATTTCTTCTAAAAGAGCTTTTACTAAAAATTTTACTTGAACGCATACCCTGTTATTGGGGACAGTACCTGACAACTTCAACAGAATAAATACATTTGTGTTGTTATTTAACAACAAATTAATTTGCATGTGTATTTGTACGGCAGCTTATTTACTGCAATTCTTTCTGAGTAAGGTCATTTAATGACAGATGTGACAATTCCATTCCCCCACGGGGTTACAGACTCACCTCTGCAATTCAGAGTTGATGATGACAGCCTATATGCTCATGATTGTCTTCGAGGTATGCCCCCTGTTCCCCAAACCTAGAAGGTATAGGAACATTGGAGGAATTGGAATGGAGAGAGTTGCATTCAAAACTTGTCTGTCATCTACCAAGTATGTGGCTTTAGCTTCACTTTTCCCCACCTTCAAAATCTCTCAGGGGGCTGTTTTGAATTTTAGATAAGGTGATGTATATGATAACTCAGCAAAAGACCTACCCATACGGATGCCCAATAATCACCGGTTGAGTCTGAAGGAAAAATGAGAGCAAAATGACTAATTCAAAGTCCTACACTGTGAATGGGCTGCTGAGGTGAGAAAAGAAGTTGGAGCTGCTGAGTGGAAAGACAAACAGAAAAGGCAAGCCTTTTCTTTTGCCTTTTGGCTAAATAGCACTGATCCTTCCCTACTGCTTTGTTTGATAGATTCATTCATTCTGAAAGGCTTTAAAGATGTCTGGTAGGTGGCTAATAATCAACTGTGAAAAACAAATCATTGGCCTTTCTCTTGCTGTCAAAGTCCCTAGAAAGAAAAAATTTATTTCAAATGGCTTCTAGCTTACTTCGGAATTAGAGCGTAGACTCCCTTGTATCTTTCCAGAGCTTCAGTGAGTACACTTTTTAATGGTTTATTAGTTGATAAATTGTAATTGACACACAAGGGTAAGAGCTTCAATAGACAAATTAAAGTTGTAGTCAACTGCCCATTAGTGTTTTAAATCAAGAAATAGAGCATTCATTTAAAAATAGAAATCACATTACCTCTCAACAAATTCACATTTTGATGCAATTCATAACTATATGAAAGCTCTTCAATAGATGAAGAAATTATAATAAATCAAAATCCATATGTAAAGAAAAACTTTCCTCTTGCGGGTACTGATATCTGAAATACATATTAGAGTATGTTTATAAGACCCAAATAATGTATAGGTGTAATACTTTCTAAATTTTATTTTTAGCTCTAAATGAGGAAGTATGTATGCCCTATAAAGAGAACAGGAAAGGAAAAAAGAACATTTGCTGTGAACTTGGATTAGCCTCTGATGTTCCCTTAGTAAGTTTTCCTCCTTTTGGTTGAATGCTACTTCTCACGATGTCACATAAACTCAAATGTTAAGAATGTATTGTCCTTGAACAGAGTAACCTACAGCCTCTTTAGGACTGTTTTTAAACCAAGTACATATCCTGATCTCTGAAAAATAAAGAAAATTGTTACAGACATTATTAATTGTGCAGCTTGTAACAGAGAAATATTTCTTTGCCTTCTCCCCTAACATATATAATCTTTTATTGTATGGATAATCATCCCCTATTTTATTCTCTTCATACATCGAGGTTACATAGCTGAAGGACATGGAATAAGTAATCTTAGCTTACAGAAAGGGCCTTAGGACAATTATGTAGTGGAGAAAGGTACCAGCATAAATACATTATTAATAATATTAATAAGAAGACCCAGTGGAATTGAAATATGCCACCAGCCTCATCCCTGCTCCCTTCTAACATGATTTGTTGGAAAAACCCACAGCCAGGAGCCAGGGATGTTGCAATTGAGTTGTCAAACTGTCCTGGGTGTCTTGTACAAACGGAACAGGCCAATTTACTGCTACAGTTGCATAGGCTGAAGGCTCCTATGTTGCTTCTCTGTGCTTCCCCCCGGAGGGATTATCCTGCTGGACAACAGGCTCCCTCCCTAGCAGCTGCAACTCCTAGATTCCTTCTGATTAGCCTATCCTAGGTAATAATAGCACTGTGTTACCTTTACCTTGTGACCAGCCTGCTTGACTAGGCAGGGGAGAGGCTCTTGCACTGCAATGGGAAAGCAACAGCTTTGTGAGTTTGGGGAGATTTTTGATTTCTAGTGGTAATTTGCTTTCGTTGTCTTCTCCATTGTAGCTCCAGCTCCCGCCTTTCAGGATGAAAACAGGCAGGCTTTTGGGGTGGGGGGATGGGGAGACAACTTCTCCCACACAACCCCTGACTTTCCTTGGCTATTACTAACCCAGGAGTGTGGGGGTTGCTTTGAAACGCAGCTGTTCTGACGCTGCCCTCCAGGTGGCAGCGGTGCCCCACCGCAGAGGCTCCAACCCCTTCGTCCCAGACTGCAAGTGTTAATGCAATTGACCAATCAGTGCTAAGATGATGGGAGGTAATTGGGTAATTGTATTTTACTGATCACAAGAAGAGAGAGGGGAAGGAAAGAGGGGCAGAGGAGGGAAGGGGACTGCAGTCCGAGAGAAGATTTTGGGAGCTAGGACCCTAAGCGTCGGGACGTGGCATTGGCTGAGGGAAAGCTTAGACTCAGAAGCTGCTGCCAGCGCTGGGAGCGCATTATTTATTTGGGAGAAAAGAAGGGAGAGAGGCGCGAGAGGGAGGGAAGAGAGTTCAAGCCGAAGTGGATGGACGGGGACCGGGGTGTCGGCCGCGCTGGCAGCCGAGGGTCGCTGGCACTAAGGTCGGCGCCGAGCAGCTGCGCTCCCGAGAACTGTCTGTTCGCTAAGGACTAGCCGGCGTCCGGAAGGTCTGCGCCAAAAGGAACCAACTTGTGGCTCCCAAATGTACCCGACGCAGCTGGAAATGAGATCAAAGCTGCAGTTTCAGTCGAGGAGGATAAGAAGAGCCAGCGATTAGGGATTTATTTTTCATCCCGTTTCCTGTTTTCTTTCCACATTATTTTTTAATTTGCCTAACACCCCGTTGGTCCCCGCACTTCGCCCTCCTCATTTGAAATAAAAGCCCAGTTTGAAGTTTTTTCGCCGCGGCGCCCCCGGATCTGCTGCCCGCTGATGGAAGAAAAGGGGACCCAAGGGCTGGCAGGGGCCACCGGCGCGGGATCGCGTCACGCGTCTCCCCCGTGATCCTGGGCCTGCTCCGGGAGTTCTGCAACACCTGGAGGAACTGGACCCGGTGCCGGGGTGGGGGCGGGGACAGAGGAAGCGAAAGCCACCCCGGACCTTAAAAAAAAAAAAGAAAGTAGAGGGGGGAGGAATGGGTTTCTTCTTGACAGCTGACGGAGCCTTGAAATTTTTCTCCACTACCTCCGCCCCCGCCCCCACCCCCCGCACTCCATTTAACGTGAGATTATGAAATTGCAGAGGCGGCGGAGGAAAGGAGACAGGATATAACAGGGAGTTTGGAAGGAGAGGGGAAGGTTCCTGGCCGGGTGGCTGAAATCAAAAATCCAATTGCGCACTGGGTTGTGATGAGAAATCTAATCAGATCTTTGGAGAAGGGGCCAGCCAGAAGGGTGACGAGTGGGGGGAGTTGACCCCCAAATTCTTCCAAAGGGGGTGGGGGCTAGGGAGAGAAATTGACGATGTAAAAGGACACTTTTTTTTTTTTTTTTTTGTGGTGGCGGTGGCGGTTGGGTGCCTTGCAAAAATGAAGGATGCGGGACGCAGCTCTCTTTTGGAACAGAACGCAGTGGATTGTGCAAGGGAGCAGGAAGAACGAACCTTTTGCTTGTGAGACCTGGATCTTAACACAAACGTGTATATGTGCACACTGGGAGTATTGAAAAATGAAATAGACCAGTGTCGGGCCCGCGGGAGTTGGTGGGCTCTTGACATAAATAAATAATAATAAAACAGCTGACCCCCCTCTCCCAAAAGGATGATTGGAAATGGAGAACCGAGGAGCCACAAAGAAAAAGTATGTTCATTTTTTTTCTATAAAGGAGAAAGTAAGCCAAGGAGATATTCTTGGAATGAAAAGTTTGGGGCTTTTTTAGGAAAGTAAAGACCCGATATGGTGGTGTTTTCGAGGAAATTAATAATACATCTGCAAAGAAATTTTGGAGAAGAAAAGTTGACCGCGGCAGAATGAGGCATTGATTGGGGGAGAGAAACCAGCAGAGCACAGTTGGATTTGTGCCTGTGTTGACTAAAATTGATGGATAATTGCAGTTGGATTTTTCATCAACCTCCTTTTTTCCTTTTTTTTTTTTTTCTTTTTGGTGTCAAGATCATGCGTTCTCGCTTGTTCTTAACCACCTGGATTTCCATCTGGATGTTGCTGTAATCAGTCTGAAATACAGTGAGTGATCTATATTTTCTTGTCTACTGGTAAAGAGAAAGGTCCATTAATTTAGCATTCCTAGCCCCATTATCCCCTCACCTTCTTGAGTGTGGCTTTTAAAGACATCATTCTAGGGGGCCAGAGAAATAAGAGAGAGGGTGGCCCACGCATTTGCTCTGTCAGCCTCTGCTCAGGATAAGCTGGTTTGCTTTAATGATGCAGGTTGTCTGCATCCTGGGCAAACGCCTTTGCAAAATGTTCATCAGGGAGGGGGGAAAAAATCTCAGGAAAGCCACTGCAGTGTGGGGTGCCTGTGCGTGTGATTGACACTCCGAATACATTTAAGTTGCATGTCAGCCCCAGAGTTGGATGCACAAATGTTTAGCCATTGGAAATCGAAAGGGCCTAATTTAAATTTCATTATCCAACCTGACACTGCAGATCAACGGAATGTATTAACCTAAAAGTATGATAATAAAGCCAGCAGATGAAGGATGGCTTCTGGCTCCTGGTGGACTGAGGGAGGGGGTGTGGGTATAGAGGAGGAAGAGGTAGAGAGAGGTGGCTACACTTTCTCCAGTTCTCTCTTGCATACACATGCTCAAATGTGGTCTCCAGATTATCTAGATTCTCGCCACTGCTAAGAGTGAGAGAAGGAGGACCCACTTCTCTTCAACCCCACCTCCCTCTAAATAACCACTTCTGTGGATAACAGAGAGGCTGCACCTAGGTTGTAGATGGCTTGGGCAGTTGGCTTGGGTTTTGCCAGAAACCTTCCGGGACAGGGCTATTGAGAGAAAGGCAGGAACAGAGTATCCCGTGTGGTAATTTAGGTAGAGGAGATAAAGAAAAGCTCTGTGTGTTGAACACCAGTGCTTCTCATGTGACAGCTTTGTCTTGGGGGAAAGAGACCAATTAAGAAAAATTAGAAGGGGTTGAAAATGCTTACAGAGCTGAGGGCCTAGGGGATCGACCCCTCTTTCCCTCTCCTTCCTGCTGGCAATGTAGAGCTGGGTTCTTTCTTTCTTTCTTTCTTTCTTTCTTTCTTTCTTTCTTTCTTTTTCTTTTCTTTTCTTTTCTTTTCTTTTCTTTTCTTTTCTTTTCTTTTCTTTCCTTTCCTTTCCTTTCCTTTCCTTTCCTTTTCTTTCCTTTTCTTTTCTTTTCTTTCTTCTCTTATTCTCTCTTTCTTTCAACAGAACTCTGTCTCTTCATTTTCTTTATTCCTTTCTGGGGCCTTCCATCAGAATCATAGACTCACATAACTTTCCAGCCAGAAGACTTCTCAGAGATCTCATGCCAATAAAAAAGGAATCCCAGGCCCAGAGGAGCTATAGTTCTTTGGGTAAGGGCCAAATCATGTGAGACAGGTGACTCACACAGGCCTCAGAACGGCAGACTCAAGTCAGTTTGGGATCCAAACTGGATAGCAATTCGGCCGTACCTGGTATGGTTACTTCTGTCTCCACAGGTGCCATTTGCATCCAGAAGAGTCAAGGAAAGTACCTATCCTGAGGGTTTGAAATAAACTGCCATGTTGGACCTCAAGGCTAACCCAACTTCAGCATTCATGTCCCTTTTGAGTTTTTTTTTTTTAATGGCAGAGCTCAGAAAACCCTAGTTTTAATATTATTTTTAAAAAAAGACCCACAACTCTGGCATATCCTGTGGAGATGAAGGCAGCGCTCCCCTGGGCCCCTTCTTGGTGCTGGGCACATTTAATCCAGAGAGTGGTGGTCCCTAGAGAGTCGTTAAAGAATCAGGGAATCAGATTTATAGTAGAGAGGTGATAATAGAAACCAGAAACACCCTGCTAAAAGCATCTGAGGCTGTTCTTCCACTCACATCATCTAGTCTTATGCCTTTCATTACTCCTTAACTAAACTGGCCTACAGCTGAACACTTCTCTAATTTATTTTTCTGGACACACGTTTCCTGTTGGGACATAGATCAAGCGGTACATTTACCAACTCTTGAAAATAATCACGCAGGGTTTTTTACCCCCTCAGGAGATCTCTGTAGGCATCTGCATATCTTATTCTGGCTTGCAGTTTTTTGTTTGTTTGGTTGGTTGGTTGGTAGTTTGTTTTGATCTCAGTGAAGTTACCACTGTGGTCATAGATGGACTCAAGTTAAAACTCCTGCTCAGTAGCAGCTCAGCACAACTGACAAAAAGAGAAAAAATGAAAAAAAATGCACCTTGACATTTTTACTGCATACACCGTTCAGCTCTGGGCTTCGTGGGAAGCCCAGCGTTGCAATCAGCTTGCCTCTGCCAATTGGGAGAGGTGGTTTTTCCTTTCTTTTTCCTTTCTTTATTTGGGCATTAAAATGTCTTTACACCTACTCCGATTAAACCTCAAAGTGCATTCCTCTCCTTCACTGTCACCCTCTCTGTACCTTCCACATTTACATATACATGCAAACTTTTCTGAATGAGAGGAGGGAAGGAGTTGGGGGAGGGGAGGATGAGAAATGGAAGGGATGAATGTCTTTCAAATTCTGGGCTGAAATGTTTCCTCCCACCCACCTCTATTTAAGCATGTTCCTCAAATCTGGAGATGATGGAGCATCCAAGGATATCATCATTTTCATCTGGTGAATCACTCACTTCCCCAGCACTTCATTTTGGGACACATTGCCCAGTTTAGGATTAGCTCCTTTGGTTTGGCAGACGGAGTTGGCTCTGCGTTTTAGGCAACTTATTCATGGACTGCTGAAAGAATGATGGCCACAGGAGACCTGGAAACTTGCCTCATGAGCTTATTTCAAAGGCCAAAGTTGGTGCCCACTGAGCAACATTTGTGAGTCTGTAGCTATGTACTGGGATTCTGGACCACAGGCCCGGAAACAGCTGGGTTTTGCAAGTTTTGAAGTTCCCTTTTAAATATCTTTTCCTCTCATAATTTGACAGCTGTATCCTTTGGGCCACACCTTTAAGTTCTCTGGCCCTCTGTTTTCTCATCTGTGGGATGGGAAAATTAACAACAAATTAGAATTCAGCTAATTTGAATTGTTCGGTGAACTAAATGTAATGTTATGCAAAGCCCCAGGCATAATAGTCCTTCTAAAGAGGGCTGTTTGTTATGGTTGTTCTAGGATTAATTTGGATTAACTTCCCCGTTATGAATACAGGCTGGCCAAACACTTTACCAGTTCTAGTGGCTACAACTGACCTCACAGGAGTTGCCACGTTCTTCTTTTCAGATCTTAGCAGGACGGACTGGCCGCCGCGTATCATTTCAGATCGAAATGCTGCTGCAAGCTTGAAACTGAAAGTCACGATTTCCTCCTTAGAGTATAGAAAAATAAATCTCTTCAAAGATAATATTTAATGAGAAGTAATACTCTTATTGTGTTGCTATTATTTTGGCTTAAGAGTTGCATGTGACAGATCTTACATATTAAATGGATAATTTTAGCTGCCTGTTTATTACATTGTCTGGACCTGGAGTGCACAAAATAAGCACTGACTTCTAGGCAATAATACCATTCAAGTTAGATGGCATGAAATTACTAACATTAAGACTCCAATTGCACAGTTTGGATTCATAGTCTTTCTAGGTATAATGAATCCTGTGTTAAACATCTTCACTCTGTGATACGATAAAGTCCTGATTGTTTTTGGAATCAAGACTTTATATGTAGCTGTAAGTATCATATTGTTTGCATGTACAGATCATCCCACACCAACTCGATGATGGTTTTCTGAGGCAGCTAGTCATGGTCTTTGCCCATAATTTCATTCTCTACAACAGCAGCCCTGTGTTTGGTCCATTTCCTCAATGTACTTCCAGAGACCTGTCCCTACTTTGAGGGCAAAAATGTCCTACTGTTGTAATTATGTTTATTCTTGATGCCAGATCTGTAGGTTATAACTGGATAGTCAGAGTGAGGAGTTGCCTGTTGGATATTTATACTACTTGCTTGAATTTTGGAGAAGTATCCTAAAGTTAACCATCTTCACTGATCTCAAGGAGGCATCATCCATGGAAGAAGTTCTTACTGTATGATAAGTTTTACTTTTTGTGTGTGCTTCCTAAACGTGACTGAGAAATTCAGTAAACTTGGATTCTGGCATCCTGAGTGTGAGTACTCAGCTTTCCACGGGGTCACGTGCATTGCGTGCACCGTTTAACTTCTCTGAGCCTCTAGGCTCAGCTGTCAGGTAGAGGTTATAAGCAGCCACATGGAAGAAATCAGATTGCATATGGTGGGCACGGCAGGCATTCAGTGATATACATTTAAATGGGGCATCTCTGATTTTAGTTTAGGTAATGCACAGTTTGCAAAAAATAAATGTGGTCTTGTTCGAAGGAAGCTATTGATCTAAAATCATGTTGGTATAGAGTAACAAAGGAAAAAATACATAGGTAAGATTAAGGTTGGACTAATGCCAATAGATGCAACCATTTTTGCCATTTTTGGTAAGGCCCTACACTTCCTTCCTAAAACATTTGGAAGTGCCTTATTGAATATTATTCCCTCAGGAAAGATTAAAATAAACTGTGAATTGTGGAAAATATACTCTGTATCCATATAAAGTTTTATTAGATTGTCAAGTACTTTACAAATATAGGCATACAAAACATTAATGATCTGTAAATGGTATCTTGGAAAACTCTCCGAGGGGATCAAGAATCTCTTGCATCCTCCTTCAAAGTGATTTTCCTGGAGAAATGTCAATTCAACCGTTGAATGCTCGCTGGGCAGATCTTGTGGGTAAGACAGTGTGCGTGTAACACTCTCTGAGGGCGAGGGTTGCACTTGTTCTCCGCATGTCCTCAGCCCCTCAGACAGATGCCTGAGAAGTAGTGTGCCGGAGATAAATAGTCCTTGACTGACTAATTGAGCTTACTTTAAGAGGCATTTCCTCCAAAAGACTCAAATGCATGTACATACCTATGCAACTTATAGAAGCTCAATGAGAAATACTAATAAGTGTATTGTATATTGACACTGTGTGTGTGTGTACAAAGATGACATCACACACAGATATTAAGCACCATTGAGTGGTTTCCTTGTGTTGGAGAAGCTGAGGCCTGAAAGTTAGGTGAGGCAGTGGATTTATTTATTTGTTAGTCTGGATATAGTCAGTAATAGACTGGAACAGTTTCTACAAGTCACCTCGCCTCTCTTAGGTTAGTCTTACATTCTTCTCTGTTAAGCAAAAGCTAAGATTTCTTCAAGCACTGGGATTTTAGGATTCTGCATTCACAACTGACTCTCCAGGAATTTAAGATTCCTAGGGAATTAAAAATATAAAATGCTTGATCTCAGGATACTAGTTTTTAAAATGGGGAGGAGAACAGCATAGTTGTGAATGAGAGCAAGGCAGAATTGGTGTTATAGTGGCTGGTATATAGAGTAACAGGTGGAAGAAATCTCTAGAGGGTTCGTAGAGGAAATACGATGAGATTTGCAATAGACAAACACTGGATTTCAACTCTGTTTACCACCTGTTAGCTGGGGGTCTTAAGTGGGCTAACTAACCTTGCTGTGCCTTAGTTTCCTCAACTATAAAACCGGACACTATTTTTCTTGAAGTTTTGGGAGCATTAACATGTCTAAGTGTTGGATGCATGATCAGTACCCAGTTAAAGATAGCTCGCCTTTCATTGAGATCTTCGGTTACTTTCCACAGAAAATGGGAACATTTAACTGAAAGTCTGTGAGTGTTTTATGCTTTATAGTTACTGAGTATGTAAATGAAAATCTTTTGCTGATTCTACTATCAAAGTTGGTAATACTATTTTTGATAATGTTTTCCAATGTCAATCAGATTTATAATGAAGCTTTAAAAAGATGAAAAACTTACATAAGATTCATAAACTTTTATTTCAACGTTGGCATTAACCGACGGCAGCTTTCTGTGCCTATGGAAGCCTTCAACACTTACGGAGGTTACGGGTGTAATTTTGTAACAGCGATAGTAACTACCATTTAGGGAGCGCTTGATATGCACCAGGCTCTATGTTGAAAATACAACATATAGTTTTTCTCTTTAATCCTCACTTAAGGAATTAAAACACAAAGAGGCTAAGTAACTTGTCTAAGATTATGCAGCAATTAAGTGGTGGAACTGGAAGTAGAAACTATATTTCTTTAGACTTTAGAAATGAGATCAAATCAGTAAATTCAAACTTGTTGACTTGGTAACCCACAAACGTGATCGCTCACCATCCTCTAACCTGGTACTCAGTGTGAATATTTTAATTGAGATGAAGAAACCTGCAGTCTCCCGTTCCCCTGGTTCCTGAAATGAACATTGTCACCAGATGCTTAGGTCACATATACCTTGCGTAATTTTGCCAGTCTGCAGGAATATCCAAGTGTGGAACGAACAACTTCTGAGAAAGGTGGGAGATACTGTCCTAACTCAGTCAATGTAACAGACAGAAAGGCTTTGCAAAATTCTGTGAGATCACCTGGAAACTCAGAACTGTGTGAGAAACACGCTTATTGCTATAAGTTGGGAGTTTAGGTCCAATATCCTACAAACCCAGTGAGTTTGATCTCAGTCCCCGTCGAGTTGGATCTCTCTGTAGAGAGATAGCATTGCCGCTGCTGATTGTCTGGAAACTCTTCCACATCCTTGAGGGGCTGCTTGCTCTCACTTTCTGTGTACTCATTTTACTTCATCCTCCCCCTGCTCTCTCCTTGCATGTTGAGGGGCTTCCCCTCTGAGTCTGTTCTAGTCCCAGTCTCAGTGCATCCTTGAGAGATGTCATGGGCTTGTTTTGTGAGATGGCGCTCAAATCCTTGGCCTCAGCCACCTGCGTATGTTGAAGGCTCCTGAGTCTCCATTGTCACCAAGATCCCACTTCCTTACCTGGTCTGTAGGCTTTGCAAACCTGACACAAGTGCAACTGATTATTTCCCCTCCAGGAGGCTATGCAGTTTCATCTTCAATGACATCACCATCTCCTTCATCTCCCTCGCATCCAACCACTCATCAAATCGGTGTGCTATCTTAAGCTCAGCTTTTTTGGTCTCTCAGTCCAGATTCTATCCTCTCAGTCCAGATTCTATTGTTACTAATCTCGATATCTTTTTAACTTTCTTGTCTTTCTGATGACGCCAACTTTTCTTCAGTGTAGTCCGTTTTTCGTTCTTCCCTCAGAAGGCAGATCCTAAGAAATAACACGCAAATCCCCTTCTCTCTATTCTATAATTATATTTATGGAATAAAATCTAGATTCTTCTCTTGATAAGATGGTCTAACCAACCAATTCATATTCTCTCTTGTCTGTTTGCCATTGTGAATGTTTTATTTTTCTGGAGATATTCCAGGATACTTTTCATGCAAAATTTGTGAGAGTTACTCTCTTTGTCTATGACATACTCTGTATACGTCAAAGTTCAGAGCAAATTACCTCTTCTGGGAAAATCTGCCAGGCCCCATTGGTCCACGGAGTCACCCTGTCCTGTGTACACCAACGTTTTATTCATACATGTGTCACAGTTCTTATTATTGCTATATCTACCTACTTGGCAAAAATCTGCTACAGTGCGACTTATTCAAGGATCAGATCCTCAGCTAGTCATCTATATTTAACAAAGCTCACAGGGGTTTTCTGTACATTTGGGTAAAACCAATAAATGAGTAGACTGGTATACATCTTTAGGGTGAAGAGGTCTCTTCAATTCAGTTTATGGGGTAGGCCATTATTTTTTCAATATTTTTACCACTAAGGTCACCTTTCACTATTTTTTTCCTCTAGGGACCCACGTTTCAAAACCATTTTTCCTAATAAATACATTGAAATTTGTTCCTTCATGTTTTGCTAATTGAAGACACATATGTGCCAATCATTACTTTTGAAATGCAGTGGCTGAAGTGATATACATTGAGCCAAAGGAAAAGATGTTTTAATTACCTTACGCAATTGTGTGAGAACATGCGTGATTTCTAGTTGGCCTTTTGAAATATTGATAATAGTTCTGTAAATATATTTTAGTGCTAATTGGATGCTTGAATGTGTAGCTGCTAATGGCTCACTCCGAGTGTTACAGTGCACACTCCCCAGTGACGTTGCTCAAACAGTATTGTTCTCCAAGATGAAGGTGCCCCTAGAAGTCGTGCATTGCACAGCTGGTCAGTTATGTGAAGTGGGTCTTCCTACTCATGAATGACTATCGGAAAAAGACTATGAATTTTCAATTTGAGTGATGCCCAAGTATGGAAACATGCAGTGAGAGAATAAAAATGGCTTCCTCAATAAAAGTGTCTGCATTTAAAAATTTGGTGAGCTGCAGTCACTTTTCAAAATATGTAAACACCTGGCTTTATGAAGCCAGATATATATTTCCAAGAGATGGCCAGGCTTCATGCTTCAGAAGGATGCTTCTTCCTTTCTCTCACAGAAGGCAGCAGAAGACAATGGATTAGATGAAAGAAAGTGCTAAATGCTAAGGTACTATTTAATTATGGTTTAATTTCATTCGTCAGTCTCTGAATGTCAGTGCCTTGACTGTGTTGTATTGGAATACTTGTTTTAGTCTTTTTTAATAAAGTTATTCTTCTACTTTTAGAGGACTTCTTTCCAGTTTAGCAATTACTATGATTAATCTAATAATAGTATTAGTAAAACAGAGAACATTCACACTAATGCTTCACAGTGCTTTTTAAATATAGCTGTCCCTTTGAATCCTCTCAACAATATTTCGGTCTCAGAACATCCAAAGAAGCACTCCCTGATCACTACAGCCCTTGTGACAAAGCCTCGGGAGCTGGGAGGTGTGCAGGGAAGTTTTATTTAGAAGAGCCAGTGCTGAGCGTGGTCTCTGGTTCTTGACGAACTGCGAACTGCTGAGACAATACTGTTTTCTTGGCTGGGGTCCATTTGTTTCATCTCATCGATTTGAACCAAGTCAGTATAAGGGATGTAAGAGAATTTAGCCATTCGATTATGTTTCTTCATTTGTTGCTTTGATAGGTATCTACGGTGGGGGGCTGGCTTTCCTAGATGAAGACAGAGTAAGGTCTTTCTTGCTATGGTGGCTAATGCTGTCCTATAATTGTTAAAATCAATGGTTATTGTAAACGTGGACTTGCCAAGAACCAGTTGATTTGACTGATTTACGGTGCTTGAATAGCCTATTTTCCCTAGAGATGACCTTTCTATTTATAACTTTTGGAGCCTAAGAAACACTGTACTAAAAAATTCATTCTCAGGATAATAGACACGTTTTCTTTGAACCAGTGACTTGATAATTATGTTGGGAAGTTCAGTAACTAAAATATAGGTTTTTTTAAGAAAGATGCGTGACATTTGAAAATGTAAAGATGTGCCTCTCTTAAATGGCTTACAGTTGACTCTGAGTCAGATCTCAGAACATGCTGATTCAACCTTGAAAGACAGAGAGAGAGAGAGAGAGAGAGAGAGAGAGAGAGAGAGAGAGCACGCGAGCGAGCAAGAGGAAGAGAGAGGGCGAGAGAGAGTGCGATGCGCGTGGCTGTTCTAATCTGGGCGAGAAGAATGCTGACAGCTGAGTTGGAGGATCTCTGGTGATCACCTCTGCAGGGCCCAGAGCATGTGTGCGGGTGAATTAATTTAAATGCCTTATAGGGAGTGATCCAGGGGACTCCAATTTCTGCCACCTGAAAAGGCAGAAAGTCAGAAGCCACTGTAAAACGGTTAACATCTACGCAGTGGTATTGAGGATGGCAAGAGTGGAACTATGAAGGCTTTCTCTATATTGTTTGAACGTTGCCATGGCGATAGTTCCCAGAAGAAGTGACATGTTTTTCAATTCCCCAAAGCAGCCAGCAGCCTTTCCCTCTCTTTCTCACTCTCCCTTCGACCCTCCCTAGCTCCCTCAGTCCTTAGTTCTTGTCTCCCCATTCCTTTCCTCTGTCTGTTCCTTCTTTTGTTCTCAATTTCCCAATTTGTACCCCAGTAACAACAAAAATATTCCAGCTCCACTAAATTGTATTCAGGCAGAAAGTGAGTCAGACATATAGCCTTCTATTTGGTTTCGTATTCCCCTGTCTGTTTATGCATTAAAGACCTAATTAGAAGGAAGCCGTGGATGGAAGCAGGGTTGGGGCTTTTCCTTGTTGGTAGGACACAGAACATATCATGATGTTTGGTATTGTGGTGATATGTTAATTGGATCGCTCCAGGCAAGTGTAGAGCAGCAGTCTCTGACAATTAGGAAGAACAATGACTTTACTATGAAGGAGCCCACTCTCTTAACCAGTGGAAGGATTAGCATGCATTGCAAGTCTCTGGAAGGTTCCTGTAGACCCTGAGAGAGAGCTGCAGTTGGAAATGCCTCCTGTCTCTTTAAGGCGGCTGCCTCTCATTTAGCTTATTTTACTACCAAGGAAAGAGAAGTGAGGGGACAGTGAGAGATCTGGTTTGGTGGGTGGTGGGGGACCCTATCACAGACCTGGGCCATAGGATATATTGTGTGCTGTTAGGAAGAAATCTTTGCCTACTTAATGCACGTGGCCAGTGAATTGTGAAATGGGTCTCATTAGAGCCTTTCATATCCCGGCATGTGCCAAAGTGCTTTGCCGGCACAGCGCCATCACTTCAGGTCCAACCCTGCTGCTGTTGGCTGCAGCCAAGAAGGGACAGAGGCCCTGTCTGTATTAAAGCCTTCAGTCCCATCGCTGTCTATCCACTGTTCATTGTGGGGTGCCCCTAGGCCTTTCAGCCCAGCCAGGGATGAGGCACAACTCATCTCCTAGGTGTTTGTACAGAGGAAATAGGAAGGATTGTTAACATCATTGATAGGTTTGAGGCAGCCAGTGGGTGGGGACACCCAGAGATTCTGTCTCTTTTTCCCAGGGCTGGCATCAGCGCTATCCCTAGGCTGCAAATCTGCTCTGATACTTAACTGAAAGAGGGGAGGGTTGGGTAGTTCAGAGCCAAATAAGTCATCAGAGACCTTTGTGTTACTAGATACAGAGGGACTCTGTTTTTTCCCCCTCAGATTCATATACTAGAAATGTGAGCATCACATTTTATCTCCCCAAGTGTATCCCCGTTAGCAATAATAATAGTTGCTGTTTGCAGAGCACTCTGTGGCAGGTGCTTTGCGTGTCTGTTACATAGAACACCCAGTGATTCTACAAGACTGATGATATAAAGACATAGAAGGCTGAATGAGTCCATCTCTCCTTAAATCTGGGGCTTTGGGTAATTTTACCTACTCTTGAACCTCAACTGTCTTACCTACAACATGAGAATAAATATAGTACAGGGCTGCGATGAGTTATATGTGGAATAATGCAGGCACAAACTTCTTAGCAGTAGGCTTGCACAAGGAAGACACTCTGGCTATTATTTGTAAAAATGTGAGAGGCATTTTCATACAACAGTATTATTCGCGAGGCATGCACCTCAGGCAGAATGAATTTAAAAATAATTTAGGGCAGATTGTTTAATGGAAAGGGAAAAAAGCATTAGAAGATTGAGCTTCTGAATTTGAAATAGTAACGTTCCTGATATTTTTGGTATAACTCTACAGTCTGGAAATTAGAGCAAACAGGATCATTGAAATACACTTCTGCTGCCTTCATGTTGGATACATGATTTTCATCCAACCATATTAGAGTTTTCTTGTGTGACCAGTCTTCAAGGCACTGTATCAGTTGTGATGGCTTAGACTGGAAGTATGAGGACAAAATCTAACTAGATTAAGCAAAGAAAGAAAATCTACTGACATATGCAATTGAAAAGTCCCCCAGTTCATGCAATTCAAGTGTGTTTTGATGCAGATGTTAGCAATGTCAAAGGGACTTCTGCTCTCTTTTCTGCAATTCTCTTGGCTTACTCTTCCTCCTTGGGCCATTTCCATCCTCAGACTAGTGTTTTGCAATCCCTCACCCGCCCACTAAAGACAGATTAGCACTTTTGTTCCACTATTCCCAGAAAGCATCCTGAGATCTAAGCTGAGCGGACTAGTTTAGCTCATATGCCCACTCATGGATCAGCCACTGGCTTCAAGGAATGGAGCTGATGATGAAGTGCATCAGAATTCAGTGGCAATTGAGAGATAAGAGGAATTAGGCACAGGAGAGATGATCTCAATTAAATGCCTAGGTCTAAGGATGGGAAATGGGAAGGAGAAGTTTTGTATCACATTTGTAACTCACTACAAGGGTTAATTTTGTTTTTACTTCTCTGTAATGCTCCATTGCATGTAGGTATTAAAGTTTTAATAACCATCTAAGGAGTCTTGTTCTTCCTGCAAAGCATCTGGTTGTAGCTATCAATTTTTCAAAGGAACAACTTGAGCTGCATTCGTGCTATTTTTGCATTGCTCCTCTCATCTCCTAGGAATGGGTTCTTGTTTTTGAAAGAGAATTTACAGGCGTTCCTGGAAGTAAGGACACAAACACAAAATCAAACCATCCCCTTCCTTCCGTAAAAGTCCACTGGGGAAATTGTTCTAAACTATCTGGAACACCCATGCTGCTGGTCGTCTGCACAGCTATGGGCGAGCTTCTGTCCAGCTTCGATTTCCTCTGATTTGTCGCTGTAAAGATCTCAGCAGCGACGTAGTCCATCCTTGAACTCTCCAATCTGCCTTCCTAGGGATGGTGGTCCAGGGAATATGGCATGATGCCATTTGCTTCTTTATAGGCTCAGTGGAGGAAATAATTATCTGGGCTTTGGACTCAAATATTTATTAAGTAGGTCTGTTCAAAGCACGTGACTGCTTGCCAAGTTCAGAACTTGGAATTATTTTTTTTGTCGTTTTTCCCCTTTGTGTGCGGTAGAGATACTTTCTTCATTCTTAGGTAGTGACATGCTCTGAATTGAGGCTCAAAGCAAGTTCAGATGCTTTTCATAAAAGCTCTTGTAGAACAGACTATTGATGCAGTAGTTTGTGCCTGGAAAGTGAGAGTAATGAAGGATACTGCCATTTTTGACCACCTATCATATGGTAGGAACTGTAGTGGGTTATTTTACATATTTTATCTCACTGTGCCCTTAAAAACTGCAATAATAATATAAAAATATCCATAATAAGTAATATTTATTGAGTGATTACTACATGCAGACACTGTTCTAAATGCCTTAAGTTTGTAATGACATTGAATTTACAAGGAAATAATCACTTTTTTTTACACATGAGGAGAGGGAAGCTTAGATGTGTTTGATGACTTGCCCATGTCACAGAGCTAGTAAATGACACAATTCTGCTTTGAACTGTCCCACCCTGTGGTTTTTACATTGCGCTGCCTCTCACATGAGACTCCTGGAAAAAAAATTTAAAAACCTTAAATTCAAAATCAAAACACCAAATACCTGTAATTCTTCCCTCTAACCTCAATTGCTTTTTAATGATTTCACTTTTTTCTCCTCTTTTTCCCACGTTTCTCAGCTTTGACTATCTCTCACAGTAGTTTTCAGCTCTAGTTTGGCACAGGGCGGCTGCCTGACCACAGCTCCGGATATTTGAAAGTCAAGCTTTTCTGTGCCATTTCTTTTAAATACAATTACTTGAGATTACCCCAAATAAACTGCAAGAGTGTTTGGGGAGGACTTGTTGTTTGTCATTGGTTAGGGAGAGTGAAGAAAGGTCTCATATCCCAGTGGTTTCCTGGCAACTGAACTCTCAAAACCTCTATAGATATTAGTAGTGGGCAGCCTCTTCCTTACCATGTAGTGATACCAGCAGTCAAATGCATAGCTGCCTGAGGCAGTACCACATGTTTGTTATCTCAGTTGTAACCATCAGAATCCTTCCCCATGTACAGGAAAGGGGCATTGGGCCTTTTCCCCCATAGCTCTTAGGACTCTTTACTCTTCCCCACCAGAGGTGTTTAGGAGAGGCAGAAGGGGGCTACAGCTCTCAGACACTGTGTTTGCTGCCTTTCCCAAAAAGCTACTAAACAAAATCACTGTTCTGAGCTCATCTGAGCATTGGGCCAGGTAAGAGGCAATGACCCAAATCAATTTCCTTATTCCTTCAGCATGTCACCCTTGCTTTTCCTTATGAGACAGACATTGCAGGGGTGGGGAAAGCAGGCACAACATTCTACAATCGCAGGGTCTGTGAATACCAACACTTGCTCACTTAGATGCACATGGAAACACATATATACATACAGATACGGTCCCCACTAGCTTATCTTAGTGTCCTCCTGAGTCCCACATGACTTCTGATGGGCCTCCTAGAGGCATGTGCCATTTGTCTTTCTCCTCCACTCAAGATGCAAAGAGAAAGAACTGTATACTGGGCCATAGTCTGTAGGCATGGTTTGACAGCTGAGAATTATTCTTATTGCCTATTATACATTTGACTTGGTATCTTCTGTTCAAAGAATATCAAGTGACTTTAGTATCAGTTGTGGCTTTTTATCCCCCAATCTGAGAAGCTTGCTGCTACTCACTGTTTTCTAATATCTGAACTACTGCTTCTTGGCCCTTGGGGCTGGCAAGACAGAGTAGCTTCTTGCTTCATATAATCTCTGGAATACGATCCTTTCCTACCTGAATTCAGGCTTTTAGTACTTACCATGTTGTTGCAGGCCCCCTCAATATGACTTCTGTAGGCCGTACCCCTCAAGGAGGGTCGCGTTACCATCCTTCCTGTAAGTCGGCACACCTCAGCTTCGGGAGAAGAAGGTCGCCTGGCTGAGGCTGTACCCCGCAGTGGCAAGGGACAAGGCAAGAGCTACAAGAGCTGTTGCACAAAGTCAGCTTTTATTAAATGCATGTTCACATGAGATAGAATATCACCATTACATTAGTACCCCGTTCTCTATAATATCACACACAGTTAACACACAACAATCAATGGGGGATTAACAAACCGGAGCTCCAGAGTCTCAGTCCCGGTTACGGTGACAGCATCGGTGAGTGGGTGTCTCGGTCTGATTGAAGTGGTGCCGCAATGGAAGTTCCAGAGCTCAGTGGGACGGAGCTTCTGTTGGCATGTGGCCCAGAGTAGCCTGGCACAATGTTTGGTGGTGGGAGATTTGCTGTCTTGGTGGTGGGTTTGAAGTCCACCTCAATTAGACCCAAATTCTTGGCAACTGATTGAGCTGGGAAATTCTGTGGCTCAGGGCCAAGAGCCCCCAGTGCTCTATCAGTAGGTGTGCGTTGTCTGCAGACAGGCCTGTGTACCAGTATCTTGGATATACTGCCCTGGTAGGCATTGGGCAGGGTGTTTGGCGTGACTTAGGTAGTTCCTTCTTGAACCAAAGCGTCAAGACTGACCGGCAGCCATCATGGTTGACTTGAGTGACACCATTTTGTTTTATGTACTTTATCCTTTCTTGACTGGACCAATGCTGTTTCATTGGTCCTGCTCTCCAAACATTTCCAGCTAACTTCAATTGCATGCTGATTTGCCCTTCTCCTTCCAGTCTGCCTTTATCGCCAGTTATTTATCTTTCAGAGGCACTGCTTTTATGCTAGCAAATCCTTACTTGGAGGATAAATGCTGGACCCTAAAATCTGGTGCTCCTGCAGCAGGCCTTTCCATGTAAGAGTTTCATCTTCTCTCAATTCCAGTTTGTATTTCTTGGCCATGCTGCATTGCTTTCCATTTTCTCTGCCATGCTTTGTGTGAGTAATTGTTCTCACCTACAGGAAAGGCTCGGCCTGTAAGTCTGAGTGCTTGCCTCCATGACTTGAGCATAGGAGATGCTCTATATGTGCTTCGTAATCAAAAAACATGATGTTTGCTTTACAAGCTTCCAACTGCCAATATATATATTTTAAAGTGGTGTTTGTTTTTAATTCTATTTTTATTAACTTTTTAAAATAGATGGGCTCATAGAGTCTACTTCAGGCAAGGCAACCTACTCCACCTAGCAGTGTGTCATCTTTGAAACAAAAAAGTGTTCTCTTTTGCTGTGTTTCCTACAGGGTCCCTTTAGAGGGTTGCTATTTGAAGAACAGTTGTTTAGAGCTCCAGGTTTCTTGTGACTATTTGCTTAGCAGGGATGCAGTGCTCCCTTGTCAAAGCAACGTGCTTCTATGGTTAAAAGCTTGTCTTCTTTAAGGGCTGCCTGCTTCTGTGTCCTGCAGTGCTGGCATGAGGGAGAGATTTCCCAAGGGACCCAATGCTCATGTGTACAAGTTTCTTTTTCTAGCTCCCTGGCCTCTGAAAGTTATGAGGAGCATAATGAAGTTGTTACTCCCAATCTTTTAAATGCCCTCCCCTAGCTGCATACTATTCTAATATGTAGCATTGGTTCCTGAAGCAAATGCACAAAATGGGCAGGTGTCCTGATGAAGTTTGCAATAATAAATGGAGAAAACAAAGCGAAGTGTTGTGAGTTTCTCACATAATTGTATTTATATGTTTTTAAAAACCAAGGTTTTTTCCCTTGTTATTTTATTAGGGTCAAAATGTGCTTTTTGTAAAGGTAAATGATTAGGCTGGTATGTGGAATTTTAGAGAACTTAAAGAATTATGGCAGGAAAAGTTATATATATACATACAGGAGTGGACAAAGTAGGTTTACAGCTGTGAGTACACAGAGCAGTTTATTCTTGTATTATTATTTATTAATTCTTGTATTATTTTTCATATAAACAACTGTAGACCTACTTTTGCCCTCCCATATATATATACACATATGTATATAAATATGCAAGTGATTGCTTTCCTTGTAGTATATATATGTGTGTATGTGTGTGTATGCACATATGTGTACACACACACACAAGTCCTCCACACCTGACCACCATGTCTGTAATTTGACTCCAGTAGTTCAGTGGTCCAGAACACTGCCGTAAGGTATAAACATCAGAGCCCTGAAAACATCTTGCGCTGGTGGCTGTAACATAGGGAAAGTGCGCCCATAGCACCGAGCTTCCTTAGCAGCATCCCTGTCAGCCCTTCCCACTGCTGAGCGCTGTTGTCAAAGGTAACGTGGCAACGCTGGTCTCTGGCTACAGAGCTCAAGCAAGTTACTTCCCCTTTCTCAGCCTTCTGGGTCTGTGAAATGAAAAGTGTGATTTAGAGACTCGGCTGTGATCCTTTTAGCTCTCTCTTTCTAAAGTCTAAGGCTTTGTATGGAATTATTCACAGGTACAGGGCTATATGTGTCAGAGAGAATCATTTTTCTTATTCCCCTTCTCAGATATTCCGGATGGCTTATTTCCTTTTTCTTCATATTCTTGGCCTCCTCTGTCTTCTTTTTCATTGTGCCTGTCAAATTTACTTCTTTCCTCTCCTGTCTCTATCTAGCCCAGTCCTTCTCCACTTTACAGTTGGCCTTTTGTGTGTATATGGGTGTGTGGCTATTCCACAGGGTAAGCACTTCATTTCAGACTTGCTTCCACTAATTAACTACAAAATTAAGTAGGTGAATTCATTGATTCAGCGCTTGGTTTGAAGTTTATATTAACTCATTAAAAGAGAAGCCCTAGATGTGGCCAGAGGCTTGACGGGAATCTTTCCCTCCCCCCAAATCTCCTTCGACTTTCCACACTGGATAGCTGTCTTGCTGATTCTCAGAAGTATCCATGTTTCTGGGGAGCAGCCAAGTGACCCCCCCAAAGCTGCATCACACAGGAATTCCATACTTTGTGACTATGGAAAGAATCATTTCTCTGTTCTTTTCCTCCTTCCCCAGCTTTCTGGCCAGGACTTCGTTTCTACTTTTGGACACCGGCTGAGATTTCAGTGATGTCTATTCTATGTCAGAAACTTGAATAACCCCTGCCCACCTGCCCCCAGTTCCATGAGGAAAGTAGGTCTGCAAACCTACTTTGAGGTTAAAATGTTCACCTCATTTCCATCAGAAAGAACTCAGGGAGGAAGCTGTAATAGGGTTCCCTAACCTGCGCTGGAACCACCAACTAGTTTTCTGAAAAAGTGTTGACTTAAAACCTATTTTTGTTTTGGTTTCCAACAATTGTATCTTGTTTTATTTTTCTTTACCACATAATAACCACAGTGAATGACAGGTGTGATGGCCATTTGTCACAAAACTGTGTGCCTTTTTTTTATATATTTTTCCCATTTCTGTAGGGATTTATGGCTTCTTTTAAATCCCTACAAATAGCAACTAGCTGATAAAATGTTTTATAATGAAACAGAGTGGAACATGGTTTGTAAAAAAATAGAATCCATCACAAAAGAGGCTTTTCTTGGAGCCCATTCAAGCAGTTCAGTTACTTGTTTAAAGTAATTGGATTTAAAAAAATGTACTAAATATATGTTCTCTGATTTTCTATACCTTTCTGTTCTGTGCCCTGTTACAATTCTTAAACTAAGTGTCCTTGCCTTAAGACAGCTCATTTTCTTTGTTCCATGCATTAAACTGTATGCCCTGGTTGTTAGCATAAATTGACCTTGTCTTCCATTGAAGCATTGGAAGTAGCCTCTATTGTTCTTCCCCCAGCACTTCAAACACACACCTACCACAGCACTGGTCATATCACTTAGCAGTTACACACTTACTATGTATCTTCCCCACATCATTCTGAGATGTTTCTATGTAGGGCACCAGCCTTATTGATCTTTGTGTGCCTGTTTCATACATCAGTGTTGAAAGAAAACAAATGAAATGGGGAACACTTAAATCTTGGAAATTGTTTGAAGCAAGATTTAATCCCTGTAGTAATAATACAATTTGAGTTTGGTTACAGTTATTTTTCAAAATTCAATATCATATTATTGTGTCTAATAGTGCTATTAAATTCACTCTATACATTTGTGTTTTTAAGCACTCCTTTGGGTTTTAAAACATACACACACACACACACATGATTTTAAAAATGAGATTGAATTCAATATGACTCAAGGAATTAGTTTCAACCAAGTTAGTCATTAATCTTTAATTACTTAAGATTTTTTTTCCAAAATAATCAGTAAGCTCTACTTTTTAGCGTGCAACCATCTTATATCTGTAAACGTATTCTGAGAGAGATGGACGGATAGAGGCAGACAGAAGAAACCGAAAGTCACATTGGCTTGTCTTAGGTGGACTAAACTAAATAGATGATTATTAAAATTATCTTTTAGTATCCTATAGTATAAACATAAACATGCAAATGTTTCCTAATACTTTACAATCAAATTCAGAAAAGCTCTCACTTAACAATACTTTAAATGTATATATGTGTATATGCATATATGTATAGTTAACATATAAGTATATATGCTACACACATAAGTATATATAAGTATGCATGTATATATCCATACGTATAGATATATATTTGTTGGTAGGTCATAATTAGGAAGTCTGGGCTCTACTGCTAGTGCTTTTTCTGTACAGGATATTATAATGTAAAAGTATGGTGGTGTTATAACAAATAGAATGTGGGAGATTAGAGGGTAATGAAGGGTTATTTTACATTTGCACAAGTAAGATATTTTTCATTATAAAAAAGGTTATATTTAATACTTATAGTTGGAATTAAGTATAATTGTTGCTCCTTCAATAATTTGTACAAAATACTTTAAAATCACATTGCTTTGTGAGCCAAATACTATTGTTTTGACTATTTGTAGTGAAGATGATAGCCCAACTAAAAAGTTCAAAGTAAAAAATAAAAAAGCATGTGTTACAGAAATGTTCACGTTGCTTTCCATTTGAGAACTTGCTGCTAAATTTTTGTTCCTGGCGTCTTTCTACAGTTGGACTATAGTAACTGATGGAAGTAAAATAGACTTTTACAAAGTAATGTTGGATACTTTGGCCAGTTTTTATGTAGTCAATAATTGTATAATTGTAGATTCAAGGAAAATGCATGCATTCCACAAAGTAGGACCTGTGCCTAAGAGTAGAGAAGCCAGTATATACTGATTATCAATTTTGAGTCAAAGAATTTGAATTTGCACACACACAACCCATTTTAAAAGATAAATTATCATCCAGGAATCCTTTTTTCCCTTTTAAGGTTGTAATATATTTGGTGTCTTTGCAGTGTCAGAAAACGAGAAAAAATCATAGGTTTATACTCTGTTCATGGAATCTGAATAATTTAATTAATACCTTTGTAATAAGACTTGCTTTCCTCCAATATGATTTTTGGGTGAGACTTTGAATCAAAGAAAAATGTTTCACTGAAATGATTACTCATTAGCAACTACATTGTTATTATTATTAATTATTATGAATTGTTACTACTACTACTACTACTACTACTACTACTACTACTATTGGATGCACTAAAAGTTGAACAGGCCTAAGAGCAATTGGCTTTTCACTTGGGCCTTATATACCTTACAAATGTGATAAAAACTATGGGACTTTTACCTTCCCCCTCTACACATACTATTTTTTTAGTTACCTCAGGGAATTCACAGAATCATTTCCATAGATCTTGGAGGATGGGTTAAAAGATAGGTGATTCTAAGAATGGGTTTACATGGATCATCTAAAAGCCAGAACTCATAGCAGTCTTCTTAAATATTTATAATAGGCTTTGGATTTTGAATCAGACATGGATGTACCAAGGAAGGATTGAGTCCATTATGTTTCTAGATATTCATTTTATCCTGTTTTTGAGTGTACAGAATTGGATTCACAGTATGCTATACCTTCTGGATAATTTGTTTTGTTTTTTTTCCAAGGCCATTGGAGAAAAACGTTAACTGTAAAATAGCCACCAAATAGCTTTTTTTCTCATGGAGATATGCAAGTGTTTTCTCATTATAGGTTCCATTTTTTTTTTCCATGCAACTTCTGTTTAATGAGATCTCTAAACTTTCTGGAACTCCTGAATGTATCTGTGTTAATTTATATTCAGTTGGGAGGAGGCCCAATGCCATATAATAATGGCATTGTAACATGAAGACATGGATCGATGTGTTGTACTTTGAATATTTTATAGCAATGAACTTGAGATACAACCTTTTAGAATATGCCTTAATGCTAGCCTGACTGCAATTGTATTAATAACCAAATGAGTTTGGAGATTAAGCAAGTGGTCTGCACACTGTGACTCACTCCTAGTTTGTCAGATCATAGGATGCAATAAAATAAAATGCTCTCTCATGATTCTCTGAGTCTGGGATGCAGTTATGAATGAGTCCATTGATGTCCACGATGGGTATCCATATGTGTCAGCCACAATAGCCCTTCCCTGTGAGATCCCCATGTCCTTGCATCCACACTGACTCATTGCAGTCTTATATTTAGAGTTGATGGAAGTGAAGAATGAATGTGTCATACCCCAGTGAAGAGTTTAGGGTTGAGACAAATACTGCTTTAGTAGCTTGAGGAGGCAGGGACTATCCCAAGTTCACATTCACTGAAGCCAGAGCCAAGCTCTTTGCATATTTGACATAAAATGCTTGCTATGTGGTATGGTAGCCATTACCAATATATGCTAGTTATAGAATCTTGTCCATTACCTACATCTTTAGAATTAGTAAGGGAAGAAAATTTAACTTTTATTTGCAACCTTTGTGTCTGTAATTTAGGGAAAGTCATTTAACCCTCCTAATGCTCTCTTTCCTGATCTGTAAAATCCAGCTTCTCTGCTGCACCTCCAACATTTTGTCTTGTGGAAAGACTGGAAACAGAGGGTGAAGCAGAGGAAACGACAGAAGTTTTATATATGAGAGACTTAAGGGTTATAGTTTGCTGGAAAGGCAGGGGTCTCCTGGGGACTGGTGTTGGGAAAAGCAGGCTAGTTTCTTTTCCTTAGGTAGGCCATATATCCAGGTTGAACTGGGTGTGGGAATGTTGATGCAAATTATTTTGGGATACCCAAAGCGTATCCAACCCTTTAGTGTATGAAAGGATCTAAGGATTTTTAAAAGGCTTCTCAAATTGAGGGTTTTACAACTCTGTGGCAACACCTGGCTCCAAGGTCATTATGCTCAGCCTTTTCCCAATAGCCACCTTACTGAGGAAGGAAAAATAGAAAAAGCATTAGATCTGGCTTACCTAGATTGTTTATACACACCACTGTGATCAAAATCACCAGATACGCATGGTAACTCTCAACTTCCTTCTGCCTTTAAACAGTCAATGATCTTGTTAGTTGCAGCTGTAGACCCAGTGGTAGCGGAAATCTTTGTTTATTGAATTTCCAGCTTCCAATCAACTGTGCAAGGAGCAACTGTGTGGAAATAAGTCAGTAGCCCCCTCTTCCTCTCTTTACCTCTGCCTCATCATAAGAAGAATTGGGCTCTTAGGTTGGTTGAAAAAGTAGAATAAAATAGAAGAGAACCTTTCTCTGTTTAAGAAAAAGAGAAGAAACTGTATTATGGACTGAACTGTGTCCTTCAAAATTTATACTTGGAAGTTTTGACCCCCGTTTTGACAACAGAAAGTGCCTGTATTTGTAGATTATGTCTTTAAAGAGGTAATTAAACTAACATGAGATCTTTAGGGTGGGCTCTAATCCAAAATGACTGGCGGCTTTAGAAAAATACAAAATTTGAACACAGGCATGCAGACAAGAAGAGGAAATTCTATGTGAGAAAATAGTGAGTAGGTGGCTATCTCCAATGTAAGGAGAGAGACCTCAGAAGAAGACAAACTTGCAGGCACATTGATCTTGGACTTCTAGCCTGCGGAACTGTGAGAAAATATATTTTTGTCGTTTAAGCTGCCCAGACTGCACTGTGTTGTTATGGCAGCCCAAGATGACAGTGTTTCCCTTCAACTGGAATGGAGAGCTATGGCTGTAATAATGGATGAAGTGGCCTAATGTGTGTATCCACCTAAAGGAATGCATTCTCTCATCTTCACCTCCAGGGAGCATAGACCTTCAACTTGGCTGTTCACTAGAACAGGAGATAGAGGACACAGAGTTTCTCTTTCAGGGGAATCCTTCAATTAACCCAGAAGCCCCACATGTGGGTTAATTTGTTATGTTCTGGGTAATACAGTCACCTTCCATTCTGCAGAATAGAGTCTAAGAAGAAATTCCAAGTTTTAAAAGAGAATTCATTAGCCAGATGTCCCAGGGACTGCCTGAAATACAAGGATTTCCTCAGACCTCCTTTAACTTCCTAAAACTTACTATTCAAGGGGTCGTTTTTACTCTTGGAATGGGGCAGGGGTAAGAAATTTACACCTCTTGGAATATACAAAACTAAGGCTTTGTGTCAATGGACTATTCAATATTGTTATAACTTTATTTACTGTGTAGTATTCACTGAAACAGATCTCAGGTTAAATAAAGGGGAAAGAAAAGGTGCAGTTTTGCTAGTTTGATTTTGTTGTTGTTGTAGGGTAGTAATGAGGGTCAAATCGGAGTGGTATGATGGAACACTTAAGGGCAAGATTACAGTAAGATAAACTTTGAATCTTGTCGTGGTTGGTTGTATGCTATCACTCTGAGTATTTTTAGAACTCACATTTCCTAAAGATTGCTTTCATCACCACCCATAAAGATAATAGCAAGTAGATGTAATAATAGTCACTGTAAATAGGTATAAAAATAAAGCCCACTTTATTCTGTTATCATTAAGTGAAAAAAAGTATGCACCTAGCCTACTATTTGGCTAAGAAATCAATACGTTTGTTACTATTATTCTTTCTAATACTTATTTTCAATACTTATTTGTAGTGAACACTTTTTAGGCTAAGCAGACATTTTATGTTGACTTGGCTGCTAGGCGCCATTGCTGTTCTCTCTCGTTATGAGAAACACCACGTTTGGAGCATGAGGAGTACAGCTGGGCCAAGACTGCACACTCTTTACGATAGCAGCCCCAGCTGTAGATTTAACTAAATTCAAAATGCATGAGGCCTGTAAGCTAAGGTTCTACCTAAAACATGGACCCTTTAAGTACCAATATTAGTTTTATCCTTCAGAAGGTGAAAGCTGGAAATACTGAATATGAAACAGCTTTGTGAGTGTTGGAAACAACAGGACTTGGTAAAAGGTACTTCAGTGATTCTCTGTCAAGCCTCTAAACCAGAGGTTCCCAATCCCTGTGGGGCATCAGGCTCTCCTGCGTTAATGTAAAGTTATCAATACAGGAGCTTCACTTGCTGTTTCAGAGTCTCAAGGGATGGGACCTGGATGTGAGCATATTTCTGGAAGCTCCATCAGTGATTCTGAGCTACGTTCAGCCTGTATTGACGATCATGGTTCTAAATAGACTCTCCAGATGAGTCCCAAAGGGTCATGTGTTAACAGTATTTTTTAACCTTCTCTTTGCCAATGTCACAGTTTAATGTTATACAAATTCGAATCTGGTGTCTGAAAATCATGGAGTTTTCCTCAACAATATTTATTGATTTATTTTCAGTATCTCTCCATGTTCTCTTTTTAAAAATGTATCATACTGGAGTGTAATTTAATGATGAATTTTAAAGCTCTATATAAAATCATAGAAATATAAAACGTTATATAATTTCTTCCTAATATAAACTCAGAATCACAAAAAAAAAGTTTGCTTTGTACTCAATGTAGGAAGCATAATGATTTTCTCAAGTCTTCTTAGATTGAAGGTCTGTGATACATCAGGAGCCCATGACCCTCTTGTGGCTCCTTTGAAGTGTCTTTGGCTGCAGCAGTTAATGGCATTATTGTCTCATTGTGAGAAGGCATCTAATAGGTGCTTTGACAATTCACCAACAAAGAAGAAAGCACTGTTTGTGTTCAAAGGACCTCTCCATCTGGTAGATGGGGCTTAGGATAAGACTCCATCCTCTCCTGGAAAGGTATTCTTGCACTTTCCTGTGCCATATGGAAAATTGGGGATGCACAAGGGTGCAGGGTTTTTTGCTAAGTAGCTCCATGCCACTTCCTAAAAGATGAAAGTTTCCCTTCGTTTCATTGGCTTGCTGTCCATACATAATTTCCTCTCCAGATGGAAGAGGGACACAGAAGTCAATGAAGGTTTGAAGTAGGGTGTTCATGGAGCAGAAAGCCAATAACTACAGAAAGTTAAATATGTTCCTGGAGGTAGCAGGGAGTCTGTCACACTTTTTAGGACCCAAACCTAACATCGTTTTTATGAACTTCAGTCTATACTTCCCTATCTTCTTTTTAGTTTATAGTTCTATTCCCATTTGAAGACAAACCTAATGCAGATGCTCCTCAAGTTACAATAGGGTTACATCCCAGTAAACCCACCATATGATAACTTGAAAATATCCTTAGTCAAAAATGAATTTAATGCACCTAATTTACCAAACATCATAGGTTAGCCTACCCTACCTTAAAATTACTTGGGGCACTTATGTTAGACTGCAGTTAGGAAAAGCATCTTACCTCCACTTCCCAGCATCATAAGAGAGTGTCGTACCACATATCCCTAAGCTGGGAAGAAACCAAAATTCAATATTTGAAGAATAGATTCTCTGGATGTATATCGCTTTCACACAATCATGAAGATAAAATAATCATAAGTGAACTTTTGTAAGTCAGGGACTACTGTACTTGAAAATTCAGACATGAACGTGTTATACCTTAAGGTACAATTTTTAGTTTTACACAAAAAGGTTCCTACCAGGTCCTATTAAGCACCTCATTTAAACACAATAGCTTCAAAAAAAGTATTTGCACTTGACTACATGAAAGCAGCTGTAATGTATAAAATAAAGTACCACTCACTGATATTACATAATAATTCAGTTATAATAACTGAGTAAATTAAGAAGTCTTCATTAAAGTCGTATTAGGAACCAAGATCACACATGCCGTTGAGTGCATAAATGGAGATGGACGTACTCCTTAAGTTAAGAATCGTGTTCTGAGAACACAAAACTAGTTCCAAGAAGTAGTTACCCCATCCCACAGTGATAGTATGTTCTGAAGAAAAAAATTGTGTGATACAAGCAAGTGCATGCCATTGAAGATCAGAAAGGGAAGGTTTTAGGGTGAAGGTAGCACATGAACTGGCCCATGAGAGCAGAATAAGAATGATGCGTGTTTGTGTTGGCTGGAGAGGAAATGGTTCATGCTCTAAAATTCAGCATTCCGAAATTAATTTTATGTCAACCAGTGTAAGGCAGTGGAAAGAACATGAATATTAAAGCCAAAGCAATCTCAGGCCAAATCCTGTCTTTATTATTTACCAAGTGGATTCCATTGGGCAAGACACGAATCCTTTCTTAGTTTTTTTTCCATGTTTAAATGGGGTTTAAAAACTTACATTTGAGAGTTGTTGTAAGGAATTCATGAGATACCTATGACAGAATTCAATAAATGTCTATTCCTTCCATCCCCATTCGTAGTACTTCGAGCAATACTGTATTCACTATAGTACATGATAGACTTGCCAAAGACTTTAGATGGTGCCTTGGGATCTGCTGGAATAGAACTTGGCTGTAGCAGTTTAAGTTTATTATTATTTGTTTTTACAAAAACACATTGGAAAATGTGCTTCACATTTTTACTGAAATGTTGTATTAACCATACTAAAAATGTAGAAATGAACTATCTACATATGTTTAAAAGCTGTCCAATTCTTATTTTTCAATTGCCAAACAAGTAAATTATGTTTAGATTTGCCATTGCCCCCACAGCAACTCAAATCACCATGAACTGAGCAGACTCCTAGTGGGTGGATTTTAATGGTTTATTTATGTATTCATATAATCCTTCCATCGAATGCAGACCGCATGCTGTATGCCTGAGCTGAATTTTATTGATTTTTTTTTCTTGCTCCAAACTCTGCTGTTTAGATTTTAATCCCTGACAATGCATTGGTGCCAAAGGGCACCATTAGTGCTGTGAGGAGTTGAGCTTTGCTGAAATATTCAATACCTATTGCATCTATCCTCCAGAAAAGAAAACAACCCTACCTCCTTCATTGACTGTGACTTCATTTGAAGTATGGTTTTTAATTTGAGACACTTTGGGGTTGCAAAAGGAGATAACAGGATATTTAGACTATGGAGAATTTAGAACAAGCAGAACAGAAACAGAATCATAGATACAGAGAATATTTTGATGATTGCCAGATGGGCGGGGGGTTGGGCAGATGCTCAAAAAAGGTGAAAGGATTAAGAAATACAAATTGGTTGTTAAGGAATAGTCATGGGGATATAAAGTACAGCAAAGGGAATAGAGTAGCCAAAGAACATATATGCATGACCATGGACATGAGTAATAGTATGGAGATGGCCTGAGGGAGTGGGGGGCTGGGTAAAGGGGTGCAAAGAGGGGAAATTGGGACAACTGTAATAGTGTCAACTACAAACGATCATTTCAATTTAAAAAAGAAAGCAGGGAAAAATTGAAGCCCTTTATTAATATCTAAATCTGTGATGTTCACTTTGAAAAGTGTTCCCTAATGTTAACATATATTCTCAAAGCACATTTAAATTACTTCAACAGGTGCAATAATAAAATGACACCACAAAGCAGGAGGCAAAGTAATGAGATTAATTATGCCAAAAGGATAATGAAAGAGAGACCTACTCAAGAAAGAGTCTAGTCAAGAAAAAAGTCATGGGAACAGCTACTTATAGCACAGTGGAAGAAATGTTGATAGAATGTTGCGCAAAGCCCTGTGGGAAAATGGAAGGAGGAAGCATTCATTGTGCTAGAGTTGCAAGGGGTTGAGGAAAACAAGAGAAGACTTTATTCAAATCTCTGTTGCCTTCAAAGCAACATATTTTCCAGTTGTTCCTAGAACAACAACAAAAACCCACTTGGACTGCCCTTTTAAATACGTGGCATGGCACCCTGGCCTTCAGCTACTTAGTTCAGTGTTGTAAAGCAGATGGGACAATGTGTTTCTCTGTTTCCCTGAAGTAGCCTATTAGTCATGCCATATATGTAGCAGCGGAGGGCCAGTGCATGTTTCAAATCTGTGCACTTCCAAAGAGGTGTACAGAGAGGAGCAGCTGGATGTCTGGAAGATGTGGAAAGTGCCCCCCCCAACTCTTCCTCAGACTGGTTGGGGAATGAGGGCAGACTCTGAAATAGCAAGCACTATTCACCCTGAAGACGAAATTCCTCTTCTTGGCAGTTTTGCCCAGAAACTCTCAAAGGAAAGGAAGAAGGATGGTATAGAGACTCCCATCCAAATGAGGTAGCAGAATCAGCTCTTCAAAGAAAGCCTAGTTGTACAGCATGGGGCAAAAGTCGGTTTGTATTTGTGCATAGGTGAAAAAAGAGTTTATTCTTGTATTATTATTATTATTGATTAATTATTGAATTACTTTTATACCAACAACTGTAAACCTTAAAAATGATGGTCCTAAGCATGCAAGCTAACAGGAAATTCAGCTTGAAGAATGTGCAGGTGGTTCTTTGCGGGCCCTTATTTTTCTTGTTGCCCTGTGTTTTATGGGGTGACGAAGAGGATTCAGTCAGAAGTGCAAGTCTCAACAAATTTAAAGTTATTCACCAAGTTAAAGTCAAAACCATTTTTTAAATAGCAATTTTAAATTGAGAATAGCTTTAAACATTGGGGAATGGGGGAGAAAACTCTTTAACTTAGAAGGGATTTTTAAGTGTTGGCGAAGGACGTGCTTCTAGCACATAGCTCTGCCTTCTCAGTCTCTGCGCACTGGAGGAAAGAACAAAGGGAAGAGCTTGGTCGTTGGAGGCACACAGTGCTCCCTGCTTTCAAATACCGGCTCTTTCCCTTTACTAAGTTGGTAGCTGACATTTAATGACAGCTTACTACATGTCAAGTGCCATTCTAAGTTCTTTACACATAGAAACTCAATGAGACATAGCCCAAGCTGTTGTACTGCAGAGATTTGAAGTCCAATGAGTCAAGCATGATGTAGATTTCATTTTTCTCTCATGTTCACAACAAAGAGGTAGGTGAACCGGGCAGTGGGGATGAGTTTCTCCACCAGGTTGTCCCAGGACCGAGGTTCCTTCTGTAGGGTTGTTCTCCATCCCGTGTGGTTTAATCTTCCTCTGTGTGCTCTTGGCTCTCCAAAACTATGGCCACATTCAGACTGCAGGACCGCAGCTTCATTCACGAATGTGACCCCAAAGTAGCATACATCATCTGTGGTTACATTTTGTCAGCCAGAGCTTAGTCACAGGAACAGCCTTGTCTGTCATGGAGGAGGAGGAGCCTGGACTCTGCCTGGGTGGCCCTGAGTGTTGCTAAGATGTAGGGCATGGGGCCACCGTATTGCATGACTCCTGAGATTGCCATTTCTCTAGGTTACAACTGGAAAGGTCACTCCTGAGGTTGGACAGCAGAGCATGGCTGCTTGAAGGGCACTACAAGGAAATAGGGGGAAGGAATATGGGGAGAAAATAAGCAACTTCTATCATGATGTGTTTATTTCTTTAACCCTCCAAATAACCAACCAATTTGATCTTCAGCGTTACAGGCAACTCAGCCACAGAATTCAGTCTTACACAGAACCTGCGCTCTTAATAACTTGCTGTATTTCTTCTCTGCCTCAGAAACTAATATTGTTCTCCTACTTCAGTAATTAGGTGCAGGAAGTACATCAGCATTATTAAGAACCTACTATATTCAGGGAGCTGTGTAGTTTCTTGTCTTGTTTTATTTATTTGTGTGTGTGTGTATGAGTGTTTGTGTGTGTCTTTTTTTTTTTTTTTTCTAGTAGGGGGTTGAGTGGCTGGATTAATGGAGCATATGTTGGAGATTTCAGCCTCTGGCCAAAAAAAGGCCCTGTCTTCAGTTTCATCACTGTGTGGGACTTTCGTTTCTAGTATGTGGCAATAGTTTCCATTTGCAAGATATGTTTCTCATATTGAACCTATTTGTTTCATACCTTTCCCATGTCTCAGAACTTTTTAAACTCATTTTTATCTTCCAGATTTATAATCTTGCTAAATGTTGGTTAAGCAAGGGGAAAGTGGTTTCTATAAACTTCCAGTGAAGTCGCAGAGAATTTGCTGCCCCGCTGAAGAACGCCCCAGGCTGCCTTCTCCCCAGAATTGGGCAATGTATCAGCTACAACAAGTGGTCTCCTCTTCTGATACAGCCTAACCCTCACCTGCTTATGTTGGGGGTACGTTATTATGGGAGAGAGAAAAGTTTCAGTACATTTTGATTTTTCTTTTACCAGTAACATTTAGTGCACTTTGTTCCTTTTAAATTAATTACATTACTATTTTTAAGAGAGTCAGTAGTAGTTATATGCATGTGTTTGGCATTTTTTGGTTATCTTTTGTAAAGAGGCAGCATTCATTTTTAAAATAAGGATATATGGAGAGAAGCAAGGTGACAACCGTCAATGGTTTGGGCCATGTGGTTACATCAGTGCTGCTCTTTGATGCTTGTCCCTGTCCTCGCTCAGGAAAGCTCCTTGGACAAGTATTCCTTTTATTTCTATATTCTCTGACTTCCGTGGAGAACAGGGCACTTGGGGGGATGGTACTTTACAAGTGCAGGCTGAGATGCAGACCGCTTCCCTAGCATCTGGCTCGGACCCATGACTTGTAAACTGTGAGGCCTTGCGTGAGTCACTGAACTTTCTGCTTCTTGCTTTAGACCTAATTCGCAAAAAAAGATAACAAAATGGAACTCAGAGAGTTATTGTGAGCATTAAAGAAATAAATGGATGTAGCACTGCCTGGCACGTGGTTAGCAACTGATACATTTTAGCTATTCATCATCATTTTCTTCATTGTCCTGTTCATGTGGACTTGGTTAATAATCGTTCTGTTATTCCTGTGATGATGCCCTGGTTGCCAGATGTATTGGTTTGACCAATACTTGTCAAGCAGATGTTGACATACAGAAGTTCACCTGCAGCAGGTGAACTATTCCCTCCTGGTTTCTGCTTCATCTACTTCAGTGTAAGATGGACAGCAGGGTTTTAAGTAGAGAATCGTTTGGAGAACATAGCCCTTTTTACTCTTTCTATTCAGAGCATATTTAGGCTACAGTCAGATGCAATTGTAGGCTTAAAGATAAGTTTAAACACTTACGGTAGAAGGAAAAACATGTTGAGTTTGTTATTTTCCATGTCTGCTTCGTAACTTAACTGGCCCCAATATGTGACTGAATATCTCCTCTATAAGAAGCTTTCTGCTTCTTATAAAAATACAAGAATTGCTCCTAGTGACATTAATTTCTAGTTGGCGAAAATGGCTAAGACACACATAAAAATATATATATATGTAATATACATATTATAATTGGATAATTTAACTTCCACTCTCCAGTTGCATATTGAGAAAATAGAGAAACTAATATGAGTTAAAATAATTGTGGTGATTAGATTAGGCAGAGATTGTTTTGAAGTGGATTTTTTATTTCACAAACTCTTAGATATGGGTGAGGAAAAGCTCATACTAAAAGCTCTAAAGTATCTGAGCATTTAGAACATTTCCACTTCCAGACTTGAGGATTGAAAAGTTGGATGCATCACTACAAAAGATCCCCCACCTTTGTATTTGTACTTGGGATGAACGATTCGTCTAGACACTATGAAGCACGATGCAGAGGAATCACAGTGCTCAGTTCTCCTATTTTAGGACATGAGGACATTGCTGGAATACCTTACATAGAGCAGTTCACTTGGTGTTTCCAGAATTCTTAAAGGGTTAATTTTAATACAGAATATATCTGCTGGTGTTCTACCCAGGGCCTGGTGTAGCTTTAACAATAGGTAACTCTTCTGGCTTTTAAAGTGTAAGGGGATTTATTTTCCATAGAACAAGGAGTTCAGAGGGAGACTGCTTCTGTTTCCCTCACTGGTTCAACAGCAGTGTCAAGGACACATATCCTTCCATCATTTTGCTCCACTGTTCTTCAGTTGTCACCTTTATCTTTGGTCAAACTCCCCTTTGGTCAAAAGAGATTATGACAGTTGTAGGCATCTTATCGAGAAATGACATAGGGCAGGACAAAAGATTTTGACTCTTCTTGAGTCTTTTAAGAATAAGGAAAACTTCCCCAGAAATCTTCACTAAGCCTCTCTTTATGTTTTATTGGTTAGACTTGTATGTTCAAAACAGTCACTAGCAAAGGAAATGAGGCAACCGTAATTACCTTTGATAAGTCAGGATGCATTCTTTGAGTCTGCTTGGAGAGCTGCATGAATGAGAATAGACACCTGAATCAACCTGGGGTTTACTTGGGAACTAGAAGGGATGGGGATAAGGATGTATGCATTTAGGCATGAACAGTATCTATCACACTGGGCATAGAGTAAAATACTCTTATGTTTTTATTTTTGTGATGCAAACAAAGGGAAGGAAGGAAGGAAGGAAGGAAGGAAGGAAGGAAAAACACCTGCATGATACGTTTTGTTTAGTCTTCATTATTTGTCCAATAGAATTTATTTATATGTTTCTCTCGATTCCAGGTATAGCACAATAAACATGTCATTAGAATTAGAATTATATTGTCAGAAACTGATTAGAATTGGGTGGCCACTGTTTCTTTCTTGGCAAGGGGTCAACTCATTGCAGTAATGTATTAAATAGCCCTTCAAAATAGAAGAGCCAAAAAACAATGTCCCTTGGAAATAACACTCTTAAACAGTGTCCAAATTAATGGAAAGTGCCTACACTAATGAAATAAAACATAAGAGCTTTGGCAGGAGGTGATTGGCAGAAACACCCTATGGCTTGATGCATCTGTCTCCTGAAGACATAAATGAATTCCTCCTATAAAAGAAAATAAATAACTGTGGCTGAAGCTTAAAGCACCACTCTGAAGAAAATCACTTCCTGCCTTCTGCCAGTGTACCTCCAACACATTTCTCCACCTGATCTTTGTGCCTACTAAATTCAGATCCTGGCTCTAAAGATAAGATAGAATCTCCATCGGCAGGCATGAATACTTCATTATTTAGTATTCCATAAAAACAAATTGTGATAAAGAAGAATTGTATCTTCCTTCATGATTTGTAAGGATTCTGGAGTGATGGTTGTATAGTTAATTGATGGGTTGATTTAAGTATTTTTATTGGTTCATTCATTCATTGATTCATTTATTCATGAGTTTATGTAATAACTTAAAGGTGTCTGTTCTTTTCTAGACACGGTTTTGTGCTGGGCACATCAAGATTTGCAGGGGCCAGGGTCCGGGGTTCGGGTCACGTGTAGGACAGCGAAGGAAATGAAAGAATCCACACTATGGAGCCCACCACGATGTCCTGTACATAATTCCTCCCTACCACTCCTCACAACCACGTAGGACATTTATCATCACCATCAGTTCCAGGGACAGGAAGTGGAGGCTTAGACCCTAAATCACCTGTTCAGCATGATTCTAATTGTTGGTGGTGATCTTGGCATTGAACCCACGACTACTATTCCAACCCAGGGATTATTCTTCCATGAACTGGGTTGTGTTCTACCCTAATCACAAATTTACCCTTTTCTCTAGATACCCGGATCATTATTTCTTAGATCTCTCTCTTCAGAATATGTGTGTAGGTCCAAACCAATGTAGCCTAACTAAAAGAGGCGTACATCTCAAACCTGAAGTCAGCCAGAGGTAGGACTAGGAACCTGTGCATTCACAAATATTGAACTCACCCTTAAAAAATGAATAAACAGACTCTGAGTGAAAGCCTCTGAATGGTTTTAGAAGTAAAATATGTGAAATTGGTGAGACTGTTACTGTTATTCTCACTTTATAGATAAGACAACTGAGACTTTTAGAGATTAAGGAAAAAGTTGCAGGTCCCTCACCTAGAAAGTATCATAGCTGGGATGCAGAATAAGGTTTGTCTGATTCTATACAAACACACACACCAATCTTCTACTTTGCTTGGTATTTAGCCCAAAACACCCAGGAAACAAGCATATACACAAACAATAGGAAATTGTTTGGGGGAGTTATGGTGTATCTCTGGTTTCTAAGTTTGCCTTTACAAAGTCAAACATATTCTAGAGACATAACATCTTTCATAATTTCTATTGAATTATTTAGTCCAGAAGTAGCTTTATATAATTGAACACAAAATTGTACATTGAGAATCTAGGTAAATAATAACTTTAGAGTTAAGCACAGAATGCTTCTACAACCACAATAATGATATTTAGGAATTGTTACTATCTGTGTAAATGCCAAGTGGCATTTTTTTTACATTTTTACTGAGGATTAGGTGAAACTGTTCTAAGCCAATTTTTTTTTCTCTCGTGTCTCAGACATCTCCAATATTTCATCCAGACATCATTAATGTGTTTATGCAAATACTTCATTTAGTAGCAAAGAGCACTTAAGGTATGGAGAGATGAGTCTAAAATTTCCTATTTATGGAAAAGGAAGTACCAATTGTCTAGTGACAGATCTATATGAAAGTGCTCTGGTAAGCATATTATTTATGTAAATAAACATAAAACATGCCATATATTTTAATATATGAATTGCACAAAGCTTTTGATCGCTTTACTTTTATTTCTGATAAGTTCTGTACTTTGACAGAATGGGAGTTTTTTATTCTGTGTATTAAGGGTCATAGGGACAAGTAGAATCGATCCTTGGCCCACATTTATAAGCCGGGTTATTTTGTCTTTGCCATCCTGTGGGTTTCAAACCATCTCTGCACCACACAAAAATCATGTTTAAAAGCAAAATGTGGTAAATATTTTTAGAAAGGGCTTTTTATGTTTTGCCTTCTCTTGGAACCCTAAGTCAATCCTTGACCTGTTCATACCCTGTCAAGATAAAATGGAGTCTTTCTGTGGTGACCTGGAGCTCTGAAGTGTGTGGTAAGATTGCTGGGGTGGTGTGTGTGTGTGTGTGTGTGTGTGTGTGTACACGATTGCTTGAACTGATTGGCAATGGCACCACCATCACAAGGAAATAATTATGTTTTCTGAGTTAACCACTGCTTACTTTCACGGGTGTCTTTTCATTTGTCTTCAGATTCCATGAAAAAGATAGATTGTCTAGAGATGATAGTCAGATGCATGATAGATAGATAGGTACAGAAATATAATAAGTTGAATATAATTATAAATGATTCATTGAAGCTCAGGGAGAACTGAGTCCATGTAGCGGATTAGAAGCAATGTCCAGATGCCTAAGATCCCTCCTAACCTCAGCCTCCAACAGGGACCTTCCACAATACGTGTGTTAACAGGGAGGACCAAGATAAGCATGTCCTCTCTGTTGTCTCACAAAATGCTGCAGGAGAACAGCCATAAGTGACTCATGTGTCAAAGCGTCCTAAGGGCCAAAGTCTGTATTAGTCATGACTTAAGCTCTTTTAAATTAACACAACTTACTGGTGCCCAGCAATTTCTTTCAACTGAAGTCAGAGAAAAGGAGACCTATTGGTGCACAAGGAGGAGGTGAAAGTGATCTTTTTGTTTCTTTCTTATCTCAGGTATACAGGCCCCTCACCCTCTGAATGGAACTGTTCTATTAATTCATATTTCTTTGCATCTCAGTTACTTTTGCTTTCACTCTGCATGCCTTTGGGCATAGGGCTGAAGGTAGTACAGGGAGGGATGGAGTGTGGAGGATTGGAAATATCTCTGGTTGTAGGTAAGTATCTGAATGTGGCTCCCGTTCAGAGGAGGAGTGGGTGCAAAAGAGTCTGAGGTGTTTGCTGTTTGTTATCAGAGGGGAATCTTGCAGCAACTTTTGCTTCACCCACTTTTCTTCACTGAGTCATTAAATGACATCACACAATTTCTTAGTTATCCTGGTATTTAATTACTTGCTCTTTATAGGAGCAAGAATAATCACTATCTCATGGCAGTATAATGATAAAGTATAATTAATGCAGCTAAAACCAAAAAGAGGCAACCAATAAAATGGGGTCACTGAAATTATGGTCTTCTATAATTTATAGATCATGCATATTGGTTCTGAGTGACCTCCTTTCTGGTCTTATCTCTGGACTTCTTTCTTGAAAACATCTTTTAGACTTATCAAATGCACTCCAGTGCTTATAGTATCCCAGTGAGAATGACAGATTTTCATGGATTTGAGACTAGCGAAACCTGAAAAGACAAATCTGTCTCACTTTTAACATTTTAATTAAAACCTCAGCTCAGGAAATAAGTGAAGCTATGCAGCGCCAGTTCCCCTCTGAGGTGAGGAAAAGTCTTTCATCACACGTTGGTATTAAAATCACAATGGTTCCGGTTATCAGTTCAAATAAATGGTTAACTGGTCTGCAGAAATCCGCAGAGTCAGAGATGTCTTTAAATTGTTCTGCGCTAGATCGGGAAGAGATGGACGTCTTAGCAGCCTGACAGGCAGTATCATATTGTCCCTGCTTCTGTGTTGAATCAAGTCCCTCTGATTTTGAAATTTTAAAATACGCATTACTTTTTTCATGAATGAGTCTTTGAGGAAAATAAGAGCCAGACATTCATTGCAGAATTTGGTGAACAGAGCACTTTAAGATGGTCTATTTAGAAATACCATATTACTTTCATCTAGTTTTCTGCATGCATTTGCCAGCAAAGGTCATTGTGTGTGTGTGTATGTATACACACGTATATAAAATATACTCCATATATATTGCATTGGCCAAAAAGTTCACTGGGTGAACATACAGTCTATGACAAAAACAATTTTGTCATAGACTGTATTGTGACAGCTGTCATATCAGCATGAATTTTTTATAAAGCTTATCAAAATTGGTGAATTTTTGTGTAGCCATTTTAATATTGAAGATGGAAGAAAATACACATTTTTGGCATATTATGCTTTATTATTTCAAGAAATGTAAAAACAATTAAAAAGCAAAAAAAGATTTGTGCAGTGTATGGAGAAGGTACTGTGACTGATTGAATGTGTCAAAAGTGGTTTGTGACATTTCATACTGGAGATTTCTTGCCGGAAAATGCTCCATGGTCAGGTAGACCAGTTGAGATTGATAGCAATTAAATCGAGACATTAACGGAGAACAATCAATATTATACCATGCGGGAGATAAATGACATGCTCGAAATATCCAAAACAATAAAGTTATTGGTGAAAACGAAAAATGTGCATTTATTTTATGGAAAAACTAAAACTTTTCGGCCAACACAATATATAATTTGATTTTTTTTTTGCTATCTTAAATGCAGAGAAAATAGTTTTTTTTACTCTGACATCCAATGATTTTTGATCTCTTTTGGAATCCAGAGTATAATTTAGCAGTCACTTTTGTTTTACTTATAAAGTGTGAATTTCCTGCATTTTACAATGCAGTATGTAGTTATTAGGGAATGAGACTATTTTAGTTCTAACCAAAGGGTTCATTAACTGCTGGGGGGCCAATGCTCTTGGGTAAGGAGGATGAAAAGAAGCTGCCATTGCTGTGTGGTTCCCGTGATCTAAAGCTGTGGTTGTTAACTGGGCCCTTCCATCTGGGGACACTTGACAGAATCTAAAGTCATAGTTGGTCATTGTAATGGAAGGGGTGAGGCTACTGGCATCCAGTGAGTAGAGATGCTGCTAATGCACAGGACAGCTGTGGTAAAAATAATAATAATTACATAGCCCCCCAAAATCGGTAGTGCTGATGTTGAAAAACCTTGTCCATAGGCTGAGAAAAATACAGGGTCATGCACAAATAACCCCCCTTTTTATGACAGAGTCTTCTATTACAAAATCATAAGCATGTTATTCTGTAACATAACAATATCACACTCAAGCACACCATATGACATTTTAGGTGAAATGTTCAAATTCAAGCTATAAATTATTGCACCCATATTATTACCCTTCCGAGCACACTCAAGCAGGTGTTACTTCTGCTCGACCCTGTATAATGTATTGTGATAAATGCTGTTTCAGGAACGCGATTGAAGTGCTGCCGCACCTCAAGTAAGGAAAACTAGAAGTGGAGCAGTGTTGAAAAGCTGTGTGCAGGCAGTGGCATTGGGGCTTGGCCGAGAGGAATGAGCCTGGTTTAACTGGGTGAGAATGGGAAGGTGAGAACTAGGAGAGAACATTCTGGGTAGAAGTTGAAAGATGAGTGAAACATTGAAGACTATTCCTGCCACAAGGCTTTTAATGTTGGCAGTTACTACTGAGGTTTTATACAAATTGGGTTAAAACCCAACTCTATATGGAAGATTTTTCTAATATATATGTTAAACTGTATATATAAACACATTCTGCGAGACAGAAAATCATGCTCTGCTAGCAGGAGGAAGCTTTCCTAGCTCCTTGGCTTCAGTTTTCCCATAGTGCAGTCAGTGGGTCTACAGATTGCTAATGCTTCCTCTCTTCCAGACCCTTCTTGAACTGTAATTCTGGGAAAGGATGTTCCACAGCTTAGAGCCACTTGGGAGATAACCTAATCCCCATATCTGGACAACCCAGAATATTAAGACTTTCAGCAGGCTCTCTGACAGAAAAAAACAAATAAGCAAATAAACAAATAAAACAGAGAGTAAGTCAGTATTTCTTTCTTTAGTACTGCTCAGGGTTCTGTGCTGTGCCCAAAGTACAGACAGACTCTGTCAGTCCCACCTCAAGAACGTACTCATTGTGTGACTTTTGATAAGTGATAGGACCTCTTTTTGCTTCAATTTTCTTCTTCTTTAAATGGATATAATCATATGTATACTATAGGACTCTATGAAGATTAAATACCATACTATTTGTAGACTGACGTGTAGTTAGGTATCAACATTAGTTCTCTTCACATCCTCCATGGTGGTCCCACAGCATGAGAATTTGTTTAAAGACCCTTCCCGTGTTTTGGGAGACCCTATCAGCAAGATTCCGGCCTTTCCAGTTGGCAGGAAAGACATTTCCAAGGATAGCTTTATGATGGGAAAATGGGAAGTGCTGTGGGCAGATAATGAGGTTAAGAACCATTCAGTTAACAAAGTTAAACAAGCGTGGTACACTCAATGGGTGCGCTGAAGATGTCTTTTGAAATGCTGATGTTGATGGCAAACACGGAGAATTAAAAAGGTCCCTATTTAAGTTAGAGGAGAGAGAGGGAAAAGAGAGAGAGAAGAAAAGAGAGGAGGAAGGAGTTATAGGACTGGGCGGGGGGAGTTGAAAGCAAGCAAGATTAGTTTAGGTTAAAGAAAAATTCATCTCTTGAGTGACTAAAAAACAGCCATAAACTCCACCTGCGAAAATCACTTTATCCCCTACTGAGAAGTTGGTATTATTCCTCTAGCTATGAGTTTGAACATGCAGATTCCTGATAGGTCATGGCAGGAAGAGTAAACAAATTATTTTCTGCTTTCTATGAGAATAAATTTTAGGAGATTCATATATATTTTTACGCACACACACATATATCATATATATATACACTTTATTTCTAATGTTTATATTTTATTTAAAATTTCATTGGATAGTGAATTTTACTCTTAAAGAATTAAGACCTATAATCTAAAAAAGATGGAAATGAAAGTATGATGCTTCTACTTATAGCCTCTTATGTAGAAAGTGATGTGAGGGTTCAAACTAGAACAATTAAGCTACCAGAAGTTGTATTTCAGGGTTTTTTTAGTTGGCATCTTTCCCTCTGGTGCACACATTAAGGGTGAAGGAAACCACTTGCTTCTGTTCATATTTCTCCTACTAATAGGAGATGAGATGACTTTCATCACAGTTAAGTTAGAAGAATGAATCTGTCATATATATCACCTCACAGAAGCATCCCAATGAAATGTCGATGTATCATTTTTTACATCCCTTAATTACCATGGAGATTAAGTACTAAATCAAAAGTCTGCAGAGTCAACCAAATACAAAGTAATATTGAGTATTTGGGGTCTCAGAAAAGGTTTACCAATTCTTTCATTGTCTTTTCCTCTTTTCCCTAACAATTGATTAACAAGTTAGAAATTTCCTTACTTAATAATCTATGTTATACCCTGGCTGGTGTAGCCCAGTGGATTGAGTGCCGGCCTGTGAACCTGAGTGGCACCAGTTCGATTTCCAGTCAGCATGTGCCTGGGTTATGGACCAGATACCCAGTAGGGGGCATGTTAGGGGCAGCCACACATTGATGTTTCTCTCCCTCTCTTTCTCACTCCCCATCACTCTAAAAATAAATAAATGGCATGTATATGAGAATTGTAATATAAAAGAGCAGTCTCCACACCTCTAAAATAGAATTTATAATAATAATATAATTAAAATAGTTAAAATAGTATCTATAAAAATAACATCTATAGTGAACGCTAAGCTCCAAACACAGTGAATGATAGGAGTGGTATTTTACTTAATAATGAAAACAACCTTATAAAAAATAGTTTTATTATCCACATTCAACAAATGAGAAAAATAACCCTTAATATAGGTTAAGATGTGATTGAATTCATACAGCAAGTGTGTATGAAGTTGATCTGATCAGCAAATCTGTGTTAGAAATGAAATACTGTAGATTCAAATGAAATAGAATAAAATAAGATAAAATAGGAAAAAACAATATAGGAAAATATATAGCAGAATGTAATGAAGTGGAGTGGAAGGGAATGGAGTGGAGAGTGGAATGGAATGGAATGGAATGGAATGGAATGGAATAGAATAGAATAGAATAGAATAGAAGAGAAGAGAAGAGAAGAGAAGAGAAGAGAAGAGAAGAGAAGAGAAGAGAAGAGAAGAGAAGAATAGAGTGATCACATGTTGTAAGGTTTGATTGGTAAAACATTGCTTCCAGTTTTGAGAGTGGGTGGTAGAAAAAGAGATGAGAAAGAGAGAGCAGGTGGGGGAGGTAGTGAGAGAGGAAAAGAAGAGTTGCATTGCATAGTGAAAGTCTTACTGAGAGATTTCATACAGAAAAAAGAACCGATCTGAAGCAACTGCACCAAAGAATACTCTACCTCACTGCACGCCCATATTGCTACTACACAATCCAAACCAAATCAATGTAATTTTACCTTGTGTGCTCCGGGTGATGCTTGTGTTATGGAAAGGTCTGAGGAGCGAATATGTGCAGCATCTCAGACAATCCCATTGGGTTACATATGGAGAAACAGAAGACTGAGTAGATCGGCACCTGCTGCAAGACGGCACAGCTAATTAGTGGAACATTTGGGGCTGGAATATGGGTATCCTAGTACTGTTAGGTGTTGTGCTTTTCATTATTCTTGCTCCTTTCTTTTTTCTTTTCTATCCTAGGAGTTGAGGATATAAAGCCTCAGAAATAACACGATGTAAGCTGTCAACACCTACTTATGGGCTAGTGTATCTGTAACATATGTGGGCCTTTCCAATGCAATCGAATTACAGCAGTGACTCTGTCTTACACACCTTTTTGGTATAGGACTCTATTTAGCTCCTAGCTATGCTTCCTGTTGTCTTGGGCTTCTATTATAGATGGGAAAAATGTATTTATTTATTAATAATATAGTAATATATGTAAGAGGTTAAAAAGCAAAAAATGTTTCAAGTGAAATGTACAGTTTAGTACATTGTTCAGGGGAGGGAGAGGCGACTTTGACTTAGGTGAAAAGTAAGTAGGGGGACTGTGAAAGAGACAGCACTAGTGTCCTTAGGTGGCCTCAGGATATGCCAGGATTGAGGAATATCTGGTCAATTCTGAAAAGCTTAATGAGTCAATAGAGAAAAAATCAGGAATGTCACAACAAAAGGTACAAATAAAAAAGCTGAATAAACTGCTCAGCTGCCAGATGAGTCTTTAGGGGTCTATTGATATTATAAGGTCATGTCGGGCTAGTTGTTCAGAAGCTGTTCATTGGAAGAAGTGTAGTTATTCCAAAAGCACGTGTTAGCAAACCCAAGTGCAGTGGACTGCACCAATACCCCTAGTATGATATAAATGGTAGTAACTCATATTTTAAGGTCAAATTCTACCTCTTCCTTGAAGCCCACTTAAGTCAGCCCACACTGAAATTTATTTTTTAATAATCTAACATATAAATTGCTATATCACACTTAGTGCTTAAAATTATCCTGAATTTAAAAATATATATTTTTTAAATTTATTTTTAGAGAGAGGAGAAAGGAGGGAGAAAGAGAAGGAGAGAAACATGGATGTGTGAGGGACACATCCATCAGTTGCCTCTTGCACGCCCCACAGCCGGGGACCTGGCCTGCAATCCAGGTTTGCGCCCTGACTGGGAATTGAGCCGGCAACCTTTTGGTTCACAGGCCAGTACTTACTCCACTGAGCCACACCAGCCAGGGCTGTCCTGACTCTTTAAAACAAATTTCTTGTTTGTTCATATCAACCAGCTACTTAAATAGATTGTAAACTTCTAGCTGTTCTTGGATTTTTCTAATCACATTCCCAGTTCTCTGCACATGCTACATGACAAATACAGATTCAATGATTGGATAACAGATACAGCGTTTTTTTAGTATGGCTAGGAAATTATTAAATTAACCTGACAAAGTCTCTTGCTTTCTTATGGTATTAGCTACATTCTACCAATTACTACAACTATTTATGTACTTGGTACATTCCCCACTAGCTTTTAAAATGCTGTGGCACATAGCAACTCTTACCTACACGTACCTCAGCACACTGTACCAAACATGGCACCCGCATCTCATAGATATCAAATGAGCAGTTGTCAAATGGAAATTTAACACATTTTCAAAGTAAGCATGATATATGTAGGTAGCCCAGCAAGGATGAGCACATGGAGGTCTCGCAATAAACCTATAAACCAAATGAATAAATGACTCATGAACTCTAACTTTTGCCATTAAGTAGCTGTGAGACACGGTCAAATCACTTGCCATTTTGGGCCTGCATTTTCTCATCAGTAGCAGAAGGCATTTCGATTTTGATTTTAGGAATGTCTTTCTAACTACTTTTGAGACTCTAGGAAAGTGTTTTGGGACCTCCATGAAGAATGAGGTCCTTTCTTACCCAATGATAGGTATTTAAACACTTTCACTTATATGGGACCTAAGATACTCTTCATAAATAAAAAGCTCTACTGCTAAAATTGTTTGAAAAATTTTGGTGTAAATCACAGTGTAGAATTTTGATTATCTCAAAGCAGTTTGTACACATGCCATTTGATACCCATCTTGCTGTTACATTACCGTACAAGAACTGGACAAGAGGTCCTGCAGTTCCAGAAGCCACATTCAAATGAACTTGACGTTAATTTTGTGGGAATACTGGAGGCAACATTCATTAACTTCAAAGGCATATAGTAGTTTCTTTACTACAGAGAGAGATGTATGTTCATCTGTCATGTGTGCAATGAGCTTTAAAGAATAATAGTTTTTAACATACTGGCATCAAATGTATTCATTTTTTCTCTTTTCCTCACTTCATAGTCTTTCTAGTAAAGAGAGCAGAACTCTGAAAACGTGGTATTGAACTGCTTCATTCACTGAAGGTGGTTTGGACTTGTTTCCCTCTCCCCAGACAACTTACATGGCAGGTTGGCAGATAAAATTTTGTGCTTTGTTTGGTCTATTAGAATGTTGAGATGACTACTGATTGGTGTTTATTAAAACACTATAAAATCAGAGTTACTAAGTCTGAGACATTCATCTATGGCTTAGCAATCACAACAATAATAATAGTAAATTATAATAGTAAAAGTAAGAATAATGAAGAGGTCTATTTAATTTTATTTGTTGGTTCCTAGTAGCAGTCACTGATTTAAATATACAAACTGATGTATTCCTCATGACCACCTCTAGGATAGGTTTCATTATAATAAGAAAGGAAAATGAACCCCTTTCCCAAGGTTAATAGTATGTGATGAGTCAAGACTCATTGAACTTGTGATCTAATAGACATGAAATAAAAGGACGCATAGCTTTTACACAGGTAGAATAAAATGAGTGCTGTAAGAGACACATACACAAGGGTCTTTTTCTCCAAGATTGTCCATCTGTGTCTTGACTGGTTCACTATACATTCCGTGTTCACAATATTGCTTTTGTCTAGAATTTCAGGGTTGGCAGATCCCTAGAGCCTCTCTAGTACTTTCACCCATTGCCAGGATCTCTTTCTATGGCATCCCCAAGAGCTGGTCACAGTCCCATTACTGCACACCTTTAGCACTAAGCACATGCCCGTCAGGCAGGGATGATCTGCTGCTCGGTTCCCGTAGGTAGCAGTTGAAACAAACTCGGTTTCTCGGTACCTTCCATTCTTGGTTTTGCCTAATATAGCATATTAAAATTTTATGATTGTCCTTTTCCAACAACCTAATCCTTCTTCGAGGCCACTATTTGGCTCTCTTCCATCTCCCCATGCCTTCTTTTTGGGTTAACATTACAGTGTTTCTGTGAGGTTAAAACGATGCAATTATGTAAGCTGTTTAGGAGCATACCTACCACATAAAAAGCACTCCATACAGATGATAATAATCATAGTACTAATAATAACATATTTGTTATTTAGTAGATTAGACATTGTTTATAGAATTTTTCTCCTCTTGGTTGATCACATTTTATATATAATTATTTAGATATAGACACTAGTTTTCCTTAAATATGTACAGCTAAAAGGACACAATTCTTCAGGTTCACCTGTGTATATTATTAAAATGATCCTAACTATTTGAATCCTGATTTAATTATTAACTTAATTGACAGGGACATCGGCAGTGTCCACTTGTATGTGCATGAAATCTGGGCTCTGCCTTGTCGAGTCATATACTTAAATATCATATTAAAAACCTAAACAATTGCTGGACTTTCTGATTGCTCATTAGAAAATAGTAATAATGAAAGAAGAGAAAGGGAGGGATGGAAACATTTACAATAAATAAATAGGAGCCATTTGAGAGATACTACCCTTTATAAGAGTGATAAGTGATCATAACAGGTTCTCCACTCCCAGGCTGAATCCTCCTTTTTTCCTAAGTGCACCAACTCTTTGTTTATTAACCTAAAAAAATTGAAATAAAATATAAAATTTTCACTACAGACAAGGCCAGACAGCTAATTAAAAGATGCTAAAATAGGCAGCTCCCTGGAGCCTAGAGTTGCTTTTAAGGTTGATTTTGAATGACTTGTCCAGGCAGGGAATCTTCTAGGAGGAAATACATCCTTGTCTAGGGTTAGGTCAAGGGCTGGACTGACTCCCAGGGCTCCAGTGAACCTCCAGGAGAAGTGTCTGAGGCACTGCCCAGATGGAAGAAGTTGCCAGATCCTCTCAGAAGAGGAAAGAGAATACCATCATTCTGTGATGCGGACTCTGGCCAGCAGTGTCCCTGGCTTTGTGGATGAGATGAGACAAAATTCGGTATTCCACATGGACTACCGAAGTCCTGTGGAGAAAAAGGGATGGCATGGCCACTCTCTCAAGGGGAGAGCGCCTTGACCTTTGCCTTGACAGGCTTTTATTGGCTTTCTAATAGCATACATCAAAGAAGGTTCTCATTCATTATGCTCAGTTTTGCTCTAGATAATTACTTTTTACAGATAGCAAAGCAAAGGATGTTACTGATTACTTCCTACAGATTAACAAGGAAAAAATGTTGCAAATGCAAGGGAAGGATAAGAGTAATTGGTCTGGTTACACTTCAATCCTTGGGAGAATTAACACAGACTTCAGGAAGTTACTTTAAAGATACGCAGTAAGCATTTGCTGCTTCAACTCAGGGTGAGGGAGTTTTAGCAAGAGCAAGTCTCAAAGCAGCCTAGGTATAATGCGGGCCTGATTTCCCACGGGAGAACTGATCCGTGGGTTTGGTGTCCTGCATGCCTCCATGTGCCTATGGGCTTTCCAGTAGGGCTGGGCTACATTTGCCATTCCAGGTAAATAGGTTCCCTATAACTCTGGACTGATACTCAGTTGCAGCGTTTCTCAGGCAAAGAGTATGCCAATGGCTGTTCTTCCTGCTTTGCTTGTCTGTGGTGGGTATCATTGACCTATGCAATTGTGAATTCTCAAGTTCAGATACAGTGTCAACAAGCTGGAACACCAGTAATACCAAGTGCCAGTTATATGTCTTTCCATCTTTTTGTATGTTCTTTGGAAGGAGAATGTTCTAGGATATGGCTCCTAGTTATGCAGAATAATGACATTTTCAGGCTGTATGGAATCTTGCATCATCTAGTCCAATCACCTCATTTTGCAGATCAAGAAACTGAGGCTGAGAGAGAAGGGACTTGCCCAGAGTCATTCAGCTAGTCAGTGGCAGACAACAGTGGAAACTGCGGTAAGTTGTGTGGCCTCTTTTCAGCTTCTTTTTCCAGTCTATAAAATGGAAATGAGAGATAGGTCTACACAATCTCTAAAATTCCTTCTTATTCTAATATTTAATTTTAGATTCTTTATTTCCAGTGTGATTTGCATTTTGTAATCATCAAGAAGCTTCTCTAAAAATGATGCCTTTATCTGCCTAAATAATAGTGTTCGAGCATTTTGATGAAGACTAAAGTTCTAGTTAATAATTTTGCATTGTGTACAGATACCTCTGTATGTGGCATAGATTTAAAGGTTTTGAAAACACACCTGGTTTTGAATATGGCTGATAATTTACTGTATTATACCCTAACAACACAAATAATTGTTTAATAAAAACTAGAGTAAATGCTTCATTATTGTTTTTTGCCTTATGTTGTTCTACTCATTGACTGGAAAGTTCAGGTCTCACGAATGAGTAAGGATGCTGGAGAAGGACTGCAGTACAGGACAGACCTGCCCATGTTGATTTTAGTTAGTTGAAAACTTCATTGCTTTTAGGCAAGGATTGGATTTTTTTTTTCCCCTCTCATTCCTTCAGCAGGCACATTTTAGACAAACTGACAGCAAATCCATTATGTAATGGCAGCTGTAACAGCTTTCATCAAGCATGTGCGTGTTTAGGGTCTCTGTGTGGGGTAAGCTGGGTTGTAAGGACCAAGGAGTCAAGGGTAACATGCACTTGGGGTTTCAGGTCATTGTCTCCATGGAGTTTGAGGGGCATTTAGGAGGAGCAAGGAACTCAATATCTTATTTATTTAAACTCATCAGATGTAAATCTTCATAGTCTGTCTTACAAGTATTAATATCCATTTTCCTTGTTAAACATGTGAATTTAATGTTTTTGAAGTCCAGTTTATCATGCAGAGAATTCTGAGGTTGGAGAGTTCATTGGTTACAGGAAGAACCCTTTTCATTGTTTGCAAGAAGCAGCATCTTTACACCACTGGGAATGAAGATTGTCAGACATTTATTACCTAAACGACACCTGACAAGTTATGTGTGATGATGTTTACAAGGATATCAAAAGGATCAAATGAGATAACGCATATGAAAGAAATGTGTACAGTCTAAAACATAACAGGAATCTTTTTATACTGCCTATTAAAGCAAATGGATAGGTAGGTGTATAGGAAACAGTGAGGGGTAGAGAAGGAGAGGGTGTGAGAAGCAAATACAGTAATTTTCCAATAAAATCACAGCTTAGAGCAAAGAGACTACTGGGATGCAAATGAAATATTGCTGCTAGATTATTCAATATCTGTGCTCTGGATATTGTTAAAATGCAAATTCTGATTCAGTAGATTTGGGGTGAGGTCTGTGAGTCTGCATTTCTTTTCTTTTTTTTTCTTTTTTTTTACTTATTTTATTGTTGTTCAATTACAGTTGTCTGCATTTTCTCCCCACCCCGTCTAAACCCACCTCCCTCCCTTGCTTCCACCCTCCCCTTTGGTTTTGTCCATGGGTCCTGATGTTCATGCTGCTGGTCTCCAACATTTTAGGTATAAATTCTTATGTCCTCAGATATAAGCAAAAGTCAACTAAGTATCTCAGGATAGAGCTGATTACTTGGTGACACTGAAGTCAATGCAGTCTGATGTTCAAATTGTTACAGAACCCCAGCCTATGATGTTCTGTAACAGCCGTAGGGTCTGATTGCCCACCGCCAAGAAATGTGACTCCCAATGCCAGAGTCTGGTGAAAAGGAAAGGGATTGTTTATTTAAAAGTGATGCAGATTTAGAATGGAAGGGAAGATAAAGTGCTTCTCAGATAAGGTCAAGTTAAAGAAGTTCATCATCACCAAGCCATTATGATATGAAATGTTAAAGGGAGTTACCTAAGAAAAAGAAGATAAAAAATATGAACAGTAAAAATGACAGCAAACTCACAGTTATTAACGACCACACCTAAAACAAAAACAAGAGCAAACTAGGCAAACAACTAGAACAGGAACAGAACCATAGAGATGGAGATCACATGGAGGGTTGTCAATAGGGGAGTGGGAGGGGGAGGGGGGGGAAAGATACAGAGAATAAGTAGCATAGATGATAGGTGGAAAATAGACAGGGGGAGGGTAAGAATAGTGTAGGAAATGTAGAAGCCAAAGAACTTACAAGTATGACCCATGGACATGAACTATAGGGGGGGAATGTGGGAGGGAGGGGGTGGGCAGGATGGAGTGGAGTGGGGGGGGGGAAATGGGACAACTGTAATAGCATAATCAATAAATATATTTAAAAAAAGAAAAAAAAGTTATGCAGATTTAGAATAATGGTGGAGTTCTGCCATTAAGTCCCCCTCCCTTTAAAATACCCACAAACACACAGTCCTGCCTCCCTTTGCCAAACCAGTCCAGTTTCAGAATATGCTAGTCAGAGGTACCGTCTTTCAGAAAACCAGACTTCTGCAGCCCAGCATTCCCAGTTATAGTTCAGCATTCCAGGCATCTCCCATTAATCCATGCTTGGCTGGGCAGGTCCCCACAATCCCGTCAGCCATGCTGCCATGTTCTCCCAGGCAGGTTTCCCAATGGGTCTCCTCTTTCTTCCTCTAGCTCTTAATCTTAGACTGTGTGGCATCTCCTTACTCCAAACCACGTGGCACCTCCTTATACACCAGACCTCATGGCGGGCCAGTAGGGACCCTTCTACCATTTTCAAACCACATGGCTGCCCCATCATGGCTAGCCGCCCTAATTTTAAATGCTGACTAGGGACTTCCTGCATGACTTCATACTTGGCACTATGCATACTGAAGGTCACACAGGCCTTTACTGGGGTGTCAGCAAAGCTTCCCTTCAGGAAGGACACAGCTATCAACTTGCCATTGTCATGAAAAGTATCTTAAGCCATATCTTCCACTTTCCGTCCTCCAACCACGGGCTGTGGGGGAACATGCTCTATATCAGGGTCATTTCGCTTTGCACTCCATTTCAAAATGTGTACAGAAATGGCCCTGACCGGTGTAGCTCAGTGGTTTGAGGGAGAGCCTGTGAACCAAAGGGTTACTGGTTCAATTCCCAGTCAGGGCACATGCCTGGGTTGCAGGCCAGGTCCCCAGTAGGGGGTGTGCAAGGCGCAACCACACACTGATGTTTCTTGCCCTCCCTTTCTCTTTCCCTTCCCCTCTTTCTAAAAATAAATAAAAAAAATATTTTTTAAAAAATGTATACAGAAATGAGGACAACCAAAGAGCATTAGCCATTATCAAAGGGTGTTATCCAAAGACAAGTTTGGAGTCACTGTCAGAAGGTAAAATAATTTCAAAATTCAAAGTTGATCAGGAACGTATCAGGAAACAGTGGGTAGAGCAGTACCCACTTGAATTCCTTATGGGGTCTTTGTTCTTACTGGATATTGACTCTGTTGGCTGAGACTGGCTTACAGGCACAAGAAAGTACTTGAAAATACCAATCCATCTCATTCATTGCCCGACCTTGAAAGAGAACTCTTCAGAGCACAGGTGGACAAGGTGAAGCATGTGCTGCTATATAAACTTAGAATCCTTTTGCATTCTGCTCAATTTTTTTTAAACTCCAGTCAGCTGTGGCTGTTCACTGGTCACTTTATGTCCTTTTGTCATTTGTTCTGTCAGTGCTTATTCTTTAGCTTCCCGTGTCTCCTTATGCTCCAATGTTGGCAATATTGGATACTGTTATTCTGACCCTGGTAGCATGCTGTCAAATCCAAATTCCAGGAAATAACCAAACTTCAAGGGCATAGATGTGTCATACCGAGAGGTGTTTTGATGCTCATCTAGCATTGATCCTCTTTGTTTTTCAGTTTGAACAGATAAACAACAACAACAACAACAACAACAACAGAAACAGGCACTGAAAGGAGATATGGTGGTGGGTCCAGTGGAGAGATCTGAGATTAAGAGAAAGGGGATGAGGAAATGCAAGTAACATTTATTGGGTGCCAGCATATAGCCAACAATTTGCTGGGTTATTTATATGCTTTGTGCTACTGAATCTTGGCCATGACCTCATGTGAGGGACATCACTGGGCCCCTTTCACCAGGGGGCACAGAGAGCCTGAGAGAGATTCTAAGGAGAGATCACAGTCCTGCAGACTCATCAGCAGAGCTCAGGCAGGAGAATCTGCATCTCTAACTGGTCTCTATCACTAGGCTAAACCCAGAGATGATGCGAGCTGCACTGAAGTGTCATCCTTCCTTTTTCCCAAAGTAGCTTGAACCATGCCAGGACAGACAATTTAGATAAAAGGCAGAAAAGGGATGAGGGCTGAGTAAAAGGTACAGATCCACTCCCTTCCAAACAGATCACTCTCTTCATTTGCTTTGAACCTAACATAGGTGTGCTGCTCCGTGGTGGTAACAGTCCTTTCACATGAATGTGATCTGTCTGTTTCTCAGTCAGCAACATGGAGTCGCGCTGCTGAGGCCCTCGGCTGTTTAGTGGGTTGATATATAGTCTGTACATGCTTACTATGCAGAAATTGTTATTTAGGTAAATAAAGATGAATGTGTTCTTCTCTTTACAGAACGCATCTAGACTTAGATGTTACTGGTAAATGATGTTCTCAGCTCTGCCCATTTATTCTTTAAAGAGTTATATTTTCAGCATATACTATGTGCTAGAAACTGAGTTAAGAGCTACATTAGTCAGAATTGTCTAAAGTCTGCTATGATAACAGGTCAACCCTGAAACCTTGGTGGGTTGACACCTTAAAGGTTGATTGTTTGTGCAGGCAAAGTCTCTTGTGGGCCCTGAAACGCTGTTTTGGGGGCGCACTGTGGAGACATGGCAGTCTGCCTCTCTCATGGCTTTGCCTCCTCCACAAGTGGTGGCTTCCCGATTTCTTACAATGGGGAAGGGAAGGCCGGAAGTACCCCAGGTAATTTTCTGTGCCCCGTTCCAAAGTGGCCCACTCCTAGTCTCTTTACAATCCAGGTTTCTGAAATCCTGTGGCCCCACCTAACACCGAGGGCGGTGTCGGGAGGGTGCTGGGCAGTGTAGTCTTTTCTATGCCGATGAAAGAAAATACTAACAGATACTGGTGAGTGCTGTTGTTGTATTACAAGTTCTGGGGACAGCAAAGATTCAATTGCTGGAGTTATCTCCTCCTATCTGAGCTACACAGTCATAAGAGAAAAACAGTAATTACAGGCAAGTATTTAAGGCTATATTACAATTTGGCAGGGCCTATAGCTCCTTAAGCCAGCAACCACTGTTCTGTTTAGAAATTCCCTTTTCATCTACAAAAGCTGCTTGAGATTTAAAAATTCCTTGTATTCTCTTATGTTCATGCTGCCTACTTAATTTTCTTAAATAGAGGCCAAGATGTTTTACAAACTAAGCCCGGGTCTTAGAACTTGTTTTTTTGAACCAGTGGCCTTGTGGTAATTGTTTCACAGAATGAAGAAAATTGTGCTTGACCACTCTAAGTGATGAAGGGCAGAATGAAGCCATTTTCTTTGTTGGACACTTGTTTTTTATAAATATCTCAGTGTTTATGACCGGCATGGTCAAATACAGAGACAGTTTTCTTGCAAAGCATATACAATTGGAGAGATTTATACCTTGTGGAAAAATAGGAGTGGAAACTAATTAAACTATCTAACTACCTAACTAAGGTCGTGAAAGTAAGTTTAGGCTTCAAAGTATGATCAGGTCAATGAAGCTGGGTTGAAGATCATATGTTGCTAGAGTCCAGATACCGTATGTGTGTACATGTATATGGGGTACAGTGTTTTCGTTAAAATTGTTTGACTTTAAAAATAATCAGTGAACTCAAAGTATAGTGTCATGTGGATTTGTAAGGAATGGAAGAATAAAAATTTGTACTGCTTTTTGAAAAGCTTTTCTTGGAGTGAAAACAATTTTTACTATTTCTCAGTTATTTATAACTCTAATATGACTTATCCAGAGACTTAAGTATTTGGACTTCCACTATAAAATATTTTCCCTCAACAACTGCTCCCCATGCCTCAATTTTCAGATTGTATTCACTTTAAGTTATATCCATGTAACAGATTTGCTTCGCCTCTCAGACATATTGTACGGCCTCCACGTAAATGTTTTCAGTGAACGTAGAGAGGCAGGATGATGGCTTCTGAGATTCTGAAGATAAACTAGAAAGGAAACCTATGAAAATTACACGTATAATAGTAATAGTAATAATAGAAGCACATTAATTGAGCATTCATTATGATTCAAGTATTGGACGAAATATCTCACAAGGGTCTTTTCTGCATATTTATTAGGGGCAAGCACTGTTATCAGCCCCACTTTAACAACTGGCTTAGAGAGATGTTAAATGACGTTTCCAATGTCACACGACCAGAAGGTATCTATCTGTCTGACATATTTAAAATCGGCCAACTCTTGTTCTTGTACAAGGTATTTGGATGGTCTCTAAATGTGTGCATATCTATGCAACCACAATATAAGCAAAGGAAACTTTAGCCTAAACTCCGTATTTTAACTTGCATGGAGAAGGTATATTTTAACAAAAGCAGAACAGTAGCAGAACACAGTTTGGACATAGAGATTAAGCGGTAGAAATATGTTGAATTTTTATCCAGAAGTCCCCAAGGGAAAAGTCCACTCTCTAGTGCAGTGGTTCTCAGGTAAGGAGCAACTGTGCCTCCCCACCCAGGGGGCATTTAGAAAAGTCTGTAGACATTTTGGTTGTTGTGACTGAGAGGAAGGATGTTACTGGCATCTCATGGGTAGAGGCTGGATATGTGCTGAGCTTCCCATAATGCATATGGTAACCCCAAGCGTTACCCAGACCAAAATGCAAATAGTGCCAAGGCTGACCTTGTGTAAAAGAGTTTTCTGTTATTAGATATGGGAAAGTGTATAATCAAGAGTTCAATCTTTGAACCCAGTAGCTGGGTTCAGTTCCAGTTCTCCTGCTTAAGTTTGAGTATTTAAGCTACGTCTTAAGGTAGTTTCTTATAAATTGGATACTGTGATAATACTTACCTTGTAAGGTTGATTTGACGAATAAATTAATTCATACAAATAAGTTAGCATAGTCCCTCACATTCATAAATGATCAATAATTTTAGTTGACAAAATGATAAACATTGGTTAAGCGAAGTTAGTATTTTCTTTTGCGACCCTCCAAGACTGTTGGTGGTGGATATTCAGAAATGAAATCTGCTGCCAGATAAGACAGCTCTGTTTTAAATCTTGTTTCCTCTACTTTTTAACTGTATGGCTTTGAGCAAGTGCCTTAGAACCCTCTGTGCCCTCATGCCCTCACTTATAAGAAGAGTAAGGGCAATAAAAGTAGCATGTCTCTTCTAGAGTGTCTTGAGGCTTAAATGAGTATGAATGCAAAATGCTCAGAAATTCTGCTTCTACCACTTAGAAGTGGATAGGTGTTAACTCTTATTAATCATTTATTTAATATTGATAAATAAGTCATAACATATAAGTTCATTTTCTAAGTAGATGAACCTTACCTCTTGAAGTGCCAGCCTTTTGTTTTCTTTTAAAAATTACACTAACTTTTTAATAGCTCTAAAGTTATATTTAAAACTACCTAGCTTAATTAAAAATTTGCGGTACTTTCAACATCTCATATTTAACTCAGGATTTTTGTCATCATACTGTCGTTTGTTGTACTGGATTGTGATACATGAAGTTTAGAAAGCATTGATGATAATTTTTCTGGACCGTTTCATTCTTTTGTCTTCATTTAAAAATACTGTGTTTGCTTTCTTCCTATCAAAACATCAGTTGTCTGACTCTTGCAATCTCTATTTTGCCTTCTTAGAAATATCTGCATTTGATCAGTTGATCAATATTTATTGAACATACTATGCGTCATATTCTCCAAAGTATTTAGCGACCACAGGAAACAACCCTTTCTTGAAACTTAGCATTTAACAGAGGCAAACACTGAAGACGTAATGCCAGTTAACTAACTATGTAGTTTAAACATGATACGATGACTGAGAAGTATAGGTCACTGCACTGAAGGACAAACAGCTCTAATGTGGGGCATTGACCCTTAGTTGGCAATCGGAAAAGTGAGTTAGCAAGTCAAGGAAAATAAGTGTTAGAAGCCGATGCAACGGCATGCACAACTGCCCTGACTCTGAACAGGACATGGCATTAAATAAAGGAATTTTTATGTATTTATTTATTTTTAATTATATGTCATTGATTATTCTATTACAGTTGTCCTGATTTTTCCCCCTTTGCCTCCCCTCCACCCAACACCCCACACTCCCTCAGGCAATCGGCCCACCATTTTTCATGTCCATGCATCACACTCATAAGCTTTTTTGGCTACTCCACTTCCTATACCGAACTTTACATCCCCATGGCTGTTCTGTAACTACCTACTTGTACTTCTTAATCCCCTCACCTCTTCACCCACTCCCTCCCCCACACCTTCCTACCATCTGGCAACCATCAAAATCATCTCCATATCCATGATTCTGTCTCTGTTCTTGTTTGCTTAGTTTGTTTTTTAGATTCAGTTGTTGACAGATATGTATTTTTTGCCATTTTATTCTTCATAGTTTTGATCTTCTTCTTTTTCTTAAATAAGTCCCTTTAACATTTCATATAATAAGGGTTTGGTGATAATGAACTCCTTCAGTTTTTTCTTGTCTGGGAAGATCTTTATCTGCCCTTCAATTCTAAATGATAACTTTGCTGGGTAGTGATCTTTGCTGTAGGTCCCTGCTTTTCATGACTTTGAATATTTCTTGCCAATCCCTTCTAGCCTGCAAAGTTTCTTTTCAGAAATCAGCTGACAGTCTTATGGGAACTCCCCTGTTGGCAACTAACTGCTTTTCTCTTACTGCTTGTAAGATTCTCTGATTATCTTTAACATTTGACATTTTAATTATGATGTGTCTTGGAGTGGGCCTCTTTGCATACATGTTGTTTGGGACTGTCTGTACTTCCTGGACATGCATGTCTATTTCCTTCACCAAATTAAGAAAAATTTCTTTCATTATTTTTTCAAATAGATTTCCATTTCTTGCTCTTTTTCTTCTCCTTCTGGCACCCTTATGATGCAACTGTTGGACCTTTTGAAGTTGTCACAAAGGCTGCTTACACTATCCTCATTTTTCTGAATCCTTTTTTTTCTTGTTCTGATTATTTGTTTTTTGCTTCCTTATGTTCCATATCATTGATTTAAATCTTGGCTTCATCTACTCTACTGTTGTTTCCCTGTAAATTGTTCTTTATTTCAGTTACTGTATCCTTCATTTCTGACTGGATCTTTCTTATGCTGCTAAGGTCATCACTAAGTTCCTCGAGCATCCTTATAACCAGTGTTTTGAACTCTGCATCTAATAGATTGCTTACCTCCCCTTTGTTCAATTCTTTTTTGGAGTTTTCATCTGTTCTTCATTTGAGTCATGTTTCTTTGTCTCCTCAATTTGGTAGCCTCCCTGTATTTGTTTATATGTATTAGGTGGAGCTGCTTTGACTCTGTGTCTTGGTAGTGTGGCCTAATGTAGTAGCTGTCCTGTAGGGTCCAGTCGCATAGCCGCTTCTATCACCCAAACTTGGTACTTGATGTGTGCCATAAGTGTTGGCTGAGTACACCCTCCTCTTGTAGGTGAGACTTGGTTGGTGTTGGCAGATCAGTGGGTGGGATTTACCCACGCCAGTCAGCTGCAAGGATTAGCTGTGACAACTTTCTATCAACCTCCACCCCTGTGGAGGATCAGCTTTGCAGGGGCAGGGTGGTGGCCAACATTGTCTGTAGCTGTCCACTGGGTGTGCTGACCCTGGGGTTTCCTGGGTGATGCTAGCCAAGGTCAGCCACCCCACCTGTGTTTTGCCTAGGGCCACCTTTCCTGAGCTATAAAGCAATTTGAGATGGTTGCTACTTATGCTGGTCTTTGAGATTTCCAGGCGAAGCCAAGCTGTGAATCTAAGCTGGCTGCTGCTAGTGCTAGGCCTAGGGCTCACAGAGGCCAGCTTTTACTTGTTTGATAGGATTTAGGAAGTTGTGCAGCATGAGCCGAGACCAGGCATTCATATGGAAAAGCAGCTGGGTGGGCCTATAAGTTGGGTGGGGTGGAGTATCTCAGGATCTCCAAGGCAGGTCAAATAATGGTAGCCAGGTTGATGGAGTTTCAGATATGGCACCAGCTTGCTAGCTCTGTGGCTCTGTAGGAGGAGAGTTTAGAAAACGGACAATGGCCACTGCTCCCCTTGATACCAGATACTTCAGTTTCTCCCTATATGTTACTTGTACCTTTCAATCTGCTACCCTAGTGCTGGAGCTCAGAGGGAGTGAGTCTGAGTAGATGAGTCCATGTGTGAGTTCTTTTAGAAGAACTGCTTGGGCTCCAGCAGTTTATTCTACAGACTCGATCCCTACTGTTTTTTGCAGCCAGAAGTTGTGGGGACTTATCTTCCTGGCATTGGAACCCTGGGCTGGGGGCCCTGGTATGGGACTGGGACTTCTTTCTCCCAAGATATCCAATCTGAGTTTTTATCCACCATGCGTGGGCATGGAACAAACCCATTCTGCATTTATGCCCCTTTGAATAAAGGAATTTTTAAAAGCCTAGGATGGCTAAAGACAATAAAGGAAATCCAGGTTTAGGGTAGCATTGATGAGTCTGGAAAGCCAGGTTCTCAATCATATATGGTCTTTTAAACCATGTAAAAGATTGACTTTATCCAACAGACCATGGTAAGCCATTAGAAAGGTTAAGCTTGTTGTTGATATGGCTGATTTTCATGTGAAGAATGGCTTGGGCATAGGAAAGAATGGAGGTAGAGACACCAGTTAGAAAGCTACTGCAGTAGACCGGGCTAGATGTGATGAAAACAGTTGAAATTGTATCTCTAATAAAAGTAAACACTCTCTGAGGAGTAAGACTGAAAACGTTTCCAATATTTAGCTTATGGACTTGGAAAGATTTATTTTGGCTTGTTTGCTTTTTACTTTGTTCTTGGACACATTCCTGAGGATTACACTGACGAATAATCAGTTTCCAAAAGAGTGAAAATACAAATGTACAGCAATAATAAAAATGAAATTTGTATTTGTGTAATACTTGAGAACTCTCTATTATTGCATTTAACCAGAATATTCTCCTAGCAAGTGATTTTTACCCTCATTACCCCTACAAGACTGATCTAAGTGGATGTACCTCAATTTATTGGCAGTAGGAAATTTCTACCTCAGTTAGCCATGATGCATAATAGGAAATTTCATTTGTCTCATCTTATGGAGAAAGCTGAAATTGAGTAGAAGTGATCTTCCATTTTGCATTGAAGTGATCTTTGCATTATAGATGAAACATAAAAATGTAGATTCATCAGTTCTCATTTTTAACCACTAGTATCTCGATAGAAAATATAAAACATTAAATGTTTAAATAAGGAGAATGTTACCTGCATTATATGTGTAAAATATGTGCCATATGACATATGAACTGTGTGCATAGTAAATATGTATATGTGAATACACATAGCCATATTGTATAGGGCCTTGAATGTCATATTTATAAAATTGAACATTCTATTTTTTTTCTGCTTAATCCCTTTACCTTTTTCACCCAACCCCTCAAACCCCCTTCCTTCTGATAGCTATCAGTATATTATTGGTATCTGAGTCTGTTTCTATTTTATTTGTTAGTTTATTTTGTTCATTAGATTCCACATGTGAGTGAAATCATACGATATTTATCTGGCTTATTTCATTTATCACAATACCATCCAGGTCCATTCATGCTGTTGCAACACATAAGATTTTCTTCTTTTTCTGATAGCCAAGTAGTATAATATTTCATTGTGTAAATGTACCACAAATTTTATTCACTCATCTACTGAAGGGCCCTTGGGCTGCTTCCATATCTTAGCTATTGTACATAATGCTACAATGAACATATACGAGCATATATTCTTTCATATTACTGTTTTGGGTTTCCTCAGATGAATTTCCAGAAGTGGAATTGCTAAGTCATAAGGCAGTTCATAATTAATTTGGGGGGTTAACTCCATACTTCTTTCCACAGTGGCTACACCAGGATGCATTTCCATTTTCTCCACACCCTCACCAACACTTGCTGTTTGTTGATTTGTGGATTATAACTATTCTGACAGGTGTATGTGATGTCTTATTGTGGTTTCAGTTTTCATCTCTCTGATGATTAGTGATGTTGAGCATCTTTTTGTATGTCTCTTGGCCATCTGTATGTCCTCTATGGAGAAGTGTCCATTCAGGTCCTTTACCTATTCTTTAATTGGATTGTTTTCTGCTTTTGTTTTTTTTTTTTAGTGTTGAGTTTGATAACTTCCTTATACATTTTGGATATTAACACCTTATTAGATGTATCATTAGTGTACATGTTCTCCCATTTAGTAGAATGTATTTTTATTTTGTTGATGGTTTTCTTGTCTGTGCAAAACATTGTAGTTTGATATAGTCCCATTTGTTTATTTTTTTCTTTTGTTTTCTTTGCCAGAGAGATATATTAGGAAAAAAATATTGTTATGAGAGATGTCCAAGATTTTACTGCCCATGTTTTCTTCTAGAATTTTTATGGTTTCAAGTCTAACATTTAAATTGTTAACCCATTTCAGTTTATTCTTGTGTACAATGTAAAAAGGTAGTCTCGTTTCTTTCTTTCTTGCATGTATATGTCTAATTTTCCCAACACCATTTACTGAATGGACCATATTTATTCCATTGCATGTTCTTGCTTCTTTTGTCAAATATTAATTGACCATAAATATGTGGGTATATTTCTAGGCTCTCTATTCTCTTCCATTGATATACCTGTCTGTTTTTATGCCAGTACCATGCTGTTTTGATTATTATGGTCTTTTAGTATAGTTTGATATCAGGTGGCATGATTCCTCCAACTTTGTTCTTCTTTCTTAAGACTGCTGTGGCCATTTGAGGTCTTTTGTGGTGTCATATAAATTTTTGGAATATTTGTTCTAGTTCTATGAAATACACCATTGGTCTCCTGATAGGGATTGCATTGAGTCTATAGATTCAATGCTTTGGGTAGTATGGACATTTTAATTATATTAATTTAGGAAATTAATGAACATGGTATATGCTTCCACTTATTTATATCTTCTTCATTTTCTTTCTTCAGTGTCTTATAATTTTCTAAGCTCAAGTCTTTTACATTCTTGGTTAAATTTATTTGTAGGGTGTTTTTTATTTTTTTGATGCTATTGTAAATAGGAGTGTTTTCTTGTTCTCTCTTTCTGATAGTTCATTATCGATGTATAAAAATGCAACTGATTTCTGAATATTAATTTTGTACCCTACTACAGTACTGATTCATTTATCAGTTCTCATAGTGTGTTGGTGGAATCTTTAGGGTTCTCTATATACAATATCATGTCATCTGCAAATAATGACAGTTTTGCTTCTTCTTTTCCTATTTGGATACCTTTTATTCTTCTTCTTGTCTGATCCCTGTGGCTAGGAATTTCAGTACTATGTTGAATAAGAGTGGTAAAAGCAGATACCCTTGTCTTCTTCCTGATCTTAGGGAAAACACTTGTAGGTTTTGCTCATTGAATATTATGTTGGCTGTGAGTTTGTCATATATGGCCTTTATTATATTAACTTATGTTCCCTCTATATCCACTGTGCTGATAGTTTTTATCATACATGTGTGTGGGATTTTATAAATGCTTTTTCTGCATCTATTGATATGATTATGTAGCTTTTAGCTTTTACTTTGTTTATACAGTGTATCATGTTTATTGATTTGTGCATGTTGTACCAAGCTTGAGTCCCTGGAATAATTCCCACCTGGTTGTGGTATATAATCTTTTTATTGTGTTACTGAATCCAGTTTGCTATTATTTTGTTCAGTATTTTAGTATCTATTTTCATCAGGAATATTGGTGAACACTCTTTAAAATCTATAAAACCTATTCAATGATCTATACATGTCTAATTCTAAAATATTTTTCTAAAATCAGTGTAATAATTGCTTTTTCATAGAATGACTGGGAGAATTAAATTAGATCATTAAGACATGTAATTGATTTACCTAACACATAATAAATATTTAATGAAATTTAAATATTCCTATGCAATTTAACTATAATTTTATTATCACAAACTGATTCTATGGCTCATTATAACTATGTATATGTTGATGATTTGATATAAAAGTATATACACAGATACAAATGTATACATTTGCAGTTAGTTTATAGGCTACCAGTTATAACAAAAATGGTTGCACAGTGATATTCAAAATGATATGTAGCTTTACAGCTGCCTTTGGCAAAATTAGTTTAGTTTTACTTCTTTTTTTTGTTACTTCTGTCCTGGGAAGTTATCATAAATCAGAAGTTGAATATTAGCCCTAAAGATATGATTTCACATGACTTGTGATTCTGGTGCACTTTCTATGTCCTGCTTTCTCTCATTTACTCATTTCTTCCTTTATTCATTATTTATACAACATTTACTTGATCTCTACTCTGTGCCAGCCACTGCAATATGCCCTTAGGAATCTTGCAGTCTTCTAAGGGAACAACACGAAAGCAATGCAGTGATGTGGACAACGCAACACGTTCTTTCAAAGTAAGGAGGTCTTCCCCTCTCCTAGATGACACGTGGTTAACTATTATGAATGTGTCTTTCTACCATTAAACCAAATAGAGAATAGAAATTAAATAGAGATCATTTAAAGGAGGATTTCTGTCTAAGCATCTATTTTTTATTCATCCTCTTGTCTTCTTCCACCACCTACATACTGAAGACATCCGAATGATTATCAGTAATTGCTATCCCTTTCTCATGCCCCGGAATCTGGTTTCCATCTGACTTCTGGCAATCTGTAGGTAGATGTTCTGTAGCTATCTCAAATTCATATTTTTAAAGCAAATTCATTATGTTTCTGCCTCCCACAGAAATTGTTTCTCCTCCTCTATGTGTAGTCCTCGTTAAATGGTTCACCACCCACAATATCATCCCAACTGAAGTCTTGAGTCCTAGTCCATGCTCAGTGCCTACCCACACCCCACACCAATCAGTCATCAAATCCTGCTCATCCCCTGCCAATTTTTTTCCACTCCATTCTAAGTAAATACACATAGCCCTTATGCCCCAAATTAGTAGAATAAAAAGGCATTTTTCATGTTGCTAAGCAGCAGCAATTCAAAGAAAGCTCATAAAATTAAGTCAGTGACTTGGTTATTAAGTGTTATCACTACAGTGAATGGAAAATGTTCCTCTTTAACATGGAATAGTAATTTTAAATTCTGTTGACTTATAACTTCAAAAATGACCTCATATTTGTCTCCACATTGATGTACTTGCTGAATTTACCTTTCTCTCACATTACTGATAATTTTATGCTTCCAAAGTCATTGCCAGCTCTGAAATCAGAGTCCTTTGCAAATGTTCTATTGCTCGGGAAATGGATGGAAGACCCACACTGCAGTGCATGTTCATACAGACGTGTGTTTTCACTTTCACTAGTCGTTGAAAAGAAATGATTGACGTCACAAAAGTGAAGGCTACCACAGCAGCTCCTGATTATTTCCTGAGTATTCCTGAAATTTTCTTTTGGTCCACACTCTTAAAGAGTCATTTATTAATTCATAAATGTAAGTGCAAAAGTATGTGGCACATAGTAGGCCCAGAAGAAGTGGTACATCCTATTTTCCCTTGTAAGATATATATTTTTTAAAGTATCACTGAGCCTCTAGATCCCTAAACTGCCCTAAACCCAGGAAGAGGAAACACAACAGGGTTTTTTTTTCATTTGTAATGTTTTTAAAATAGATTTATATACTGATAAATATGTGGTTTGGGGTTAATATTTACCCTATGTTAAATGAAAAGTTTATATATGTCTTTAAAATATGAAGTTTTAAATGGAATAGTGTAGTAACTACAGATGAAAAGGCTACATGAAAGGAAAGGGAAGATAAGACAGATATTCCTTGAAGAGGTAGAAAAAGAGAAGATTAAATTTTCTTTAAATGTTTCTCAAGTCAATAGATTACTTCTTTCTGAGCTCCTAAGTGATGATTCTTCTTTCCTTCTGAAAGAATGGAAACTTAGAATGATGTACCTTAATATTTTACATCTTTTTTGGCCTGTGCACCCTGATCAGGCATGAAAGCCTAGCACTGTTAGCAAACGGTGTCCTTGCTGTCTCCCTGTTTACTGGTCCTCAGCTAAAATTAGCTTTGCTGAGCAAATAGATTTGTGCAGCCACCCTAAACAGATCATTTCCCAGAATGCCATGGAAAACATTGGCGTTGGAACTTCAACTTTTATCAATGTTTTTTTAATTGAATTTATTGGGTGACTTTGGTTAATGAAATTATATAGGTTTCAGGTGTACAATTCTATAACACATCTTCTGCATATTGTACTGTGTATTCACAACCTCAAGTCAAGTCTCCTTCCATCACCATCTATCCCCCCTTTACCCTGTCTTACACCCCCCCTCCTTTCCCTCTAATAATCACCATGCTGTGGTACATTTACACAATGGAATACTACTCCACCACAAAAAGGAATAAAAACTTACCCTTGTGACAGCATGGATGGGCCTGGAGAGTATTATGCTAAGTGAAATAAGAGAAAGATGAGTACCACATGATATAACTTATATGTGGAATCTAACAAACAAATTAAACAACAAACAAAATAGAAACATACTCATAGCTACAGAGAACAGACTGACAGTTGTCAGAGGGGAGTAAATAGGGACAAGGGATTAATAAATCCCTTCTTTTCTAAAAGAAAGAAAGAGAGAAAGGAAGAAAGAAGGAATGAAAGAAGAGAGAGAGAGAGAGAGAGGTGAAGGGATTAAGCAAAAAAAAAAAAAAGAAAAAAAAATGCTCATTGACAGACAAGAGTACCAATATGTTTTCATACTTATAAAATGGAGAAAGAAAACACTGGACCAAGGTAAAGCTACTGACTCACCAACATAAACCTCTTAAGTATAGACAAAAGTTATGCATGTACAGAAAGGGTGATTTGTGAATACCATTACACAAGTAAAGGTCATTGTTAGCAGTTGCTTATCAATCATGGTGAAGTGCCTTAGTAAAATAGTAGGCTAATCATTGTATTCCATTTATTCTGCTTCCTGTAAACTAGATGAATGTGGAATTATGTATATAGCACTTTTCAGCATGAAAGTGGAAGGAAAGTTTAATACCTCTTTTCTCTCTTTTTCTGAGAGATTCCATTTTACTTTGAAGGTAGAGTCTTGTAAAAAGCTGCAGGTCACAATGTATGTGGTAGTTTTCTTGGGAAGAATTCCAAACTATAGTCCATTCTTCTTTGCCTGGAAGCCACATGTACATGGACAAATACATGGATGAACATTCACTTCGAGTGTGCCCCACAGGAAGAAGGCAGTGCTTCACACTCGGAGATTGCCTGGCAAATATTATAGTTTTTCTGGTATTGCTCAGTTGAGAGTGGCTAATAGGACCCTACTTAGAGAGGAAATTGAAAGAGATGAGAAAAGGATGAACAGTGTGAGATAGATATGGGTTAATGGAATGAAAAAGAGCTTTGGCTGGAGCGTAGGGACTCTGAAGCCAGAAAGACCTGCATTTGAATCCTGCCATCTCTTCTTAACCACCAACCACTACTGTCAGCCTCAGTTTACTTTTTTGCAAAACAGCACTCATAAACCTATCATGCAGATTGCTCTCTGGGTTAATTGGGACAACATATGACGCATCATTCTCTTTACCTTGCAGGCAGCAGGTCTACCCTGAGGGGTAATTGTTTTTTCCTTATTGTGGCATGGCTTTAAACAATTTTTAAAAATTAAATATGCGTTCTACTTCAGGTTTCTTATTTCTCAAATAACATTGCTTAGAACCTATCTTATTCTGCAGTACTTTCTTCTTTTTTCCTTTTCCGGTATTCTTTTATAGTCTTCTCTTTTTAGCACCCGTTGTTTCTAAAGTTTACATAACCTTCTGCTCTCTATAAGGAATGATTGACTGAAGAATTTTGGGGAATGATCCTGCATCCCAATGAGAAGCTGCACACCTTCTGTCACCCTAAGACTTTACCCCTCTCTCCTCCTTCCCACTCTTTCCCTTCCAGATAACAAACAAACCTATGCTGTGCTTCAGCTCTTTGAGTGTTAGATCCAGATATGCACAAACATATTTGAGGGGGAGGTGGTGAGGAATGCTGTCATCGACCTAATTCTAGCTTTGCAGAGAAGATGTGTTTGGGGGAAGAAAGACTCAAGATGGAAGCAGGCCAAAAGCTGTCATCATCATGACTGTCTTCTTCAAGGCAGCATCGCCTGCTTCCATAGACCGAGAGAGATAAGTACAGGATGAGTTTTCGGAGTCTGATAATCCACTGGGTGGAGGTGGATGAGGAGAGAGCCTCGATTTACTGTTTATTTAAATTATTCTCGGTTTCAAAACCAAGTTCATCTGCCAGAGATTCCCACCATAAAACTTCATACTTCTTCATTCCAGCCTCTTCCCCATCCGGTTCTTTGGCACAGTGCATCCTCTGCCTAGCCTCTACTCCGGAGAGGCCACTCTTCATGTGAGTTGCTAGGTTCTCAGTGCACTGTGTTCCAAAGTTAATATCATGCCATGGCACCATATGGGCGATGACAGAAAGTAACAGCCTTTGAGGTCTCACCTTCCGGGGGGGCGGGGAATGGGAGACTTAATTAATGAATGATGTAAGATCCTTCACAATCCTGAGATAAAAGACTATAAAATCAGAGAACTGCTATTTTCCTAGTCCTAAATAGGTACCTGCCATGTTAACAGGGATTGCAATAGCTATTCAAATGTAAAATGTGCATCATACACAGGGGTGTGTGTGTGTGTGTGTGTGTGTGTGTGTGTGTGAATGATGAACTACATTTAGTCCTGGAAGGGACTTCAGGCTGGCCCCTCAGGTTACGTCTTTAAAAACTGAGTCCCAGACATGATTTTTCACCAAATCATTGAACTTATTAGAGCCAGATGCCAACCTGGAACCCAGCTATCATAGGCCCAGTACTCTTTGCAACATACAAGCCTTCCTCACTATAAATGTTCTATATAGAAACTTTGGAATTCGACCAAGAACTAAAGAGAAATGGTCTGTGACTGAACCTAAACCTTTTTCAAGTATAAGCAGGATTATTGCTGTTCTTTGAAATATCGTAAATGACTTTTCATCCCATTGGGCACAGGGCAAGATATAGTTTTAAAGCCACCTCTATGCTTGGGAAATATTACTGGCAACAATCCATGTTGTTTGGCAAGGCAGCAACCACCTCCCACCACTGACTGGAGTTGAGTGTATTATTGTGGTTGTGTGGAGGCATTGTTGAAAATTACTCATGGGAAGTACATAGAGGCTCGCTGTGTAGCAGGCCAAAGGAAAGATCCAAAAGTGATGCATTGGCATAATTTGATCTAGCCTAAAATTGTTTCTATAGAATAGGATAGTAGTCTGAGTCATAAAAGAATGAATTCTGGACTTTGAATCAGGTAACTTGAGATTAAAGATCCAAGCCAACATTCCCCTTAATAACAATATGATTTGTGGCAAGTCGCTGAGCTTCTCTGAGCTTCAAGGTACATTTTTCCAAAACTGAACTTATAATTTCTAGATCATGTAGTTTAGGAGAGAATTATCTAAGATAATTCAGGTAGAGTTATCTGCTTTGAATAGTACTAATAACCTGTCTATAGTATAATAGAATATCAGCTAGAGGTGTAATATTTTGAATCCGAATCTAAAGAAAGATGTCAGCAGTGATTAAGATGCATCTTTAGGGTTTGTTATATACAAGTCAATCCTCCAGACACCAGCAACAGAGAAGAAAGGGTTTATACAACGAATCACCTCTATCTGCCACTAATTACATAGCTTCACTTTGATATCACACTTCTGGACATTGCCATTCATAACCACACACACAAAAAATGGGTGGCTAGTAGCTCTTGAAAAAGGGGAAACAAAGAACAATAGAACCTACTGTGTTGGAAACTTCATTTTTGTAGAAAAATTTCACTTTTCTTGTAGCTTAACTTACATGTGTTTGTTTCTGTTTAAATTTTATTTTGGCATCAGAGCCGGCTTAATCAATTAATTCAAAGTCTTCAAGAGGCCATGCTCTTCTCTATTTCCCATTTCTTTTCCCCCAGTGGAATCCAGGCTAGGTCATGGAAAAGGTTTTAGATACTAAATAGTTTGTGTCTGTTTCTCTAAGAATAATAGGTCTACACCATTATTTCAGGTAGCCCAACTACATAACTCATGGTTTTATGTAAGCAGTTATAGGAATTCATTTCCACAATGGCTTTTATGGGTCTCTTTACATTTTATAATGACTTCAAGTTCTAGTCAATACTAGTGGCCTCTACACAGATCCTCGTCGGTTATTGTGGTAATTCCACTTTATTTTAATGAGATGATCAGCCTCCATCTGTCTGGCATTGTCTGGGTGGGTTTCTGTCTGACAGAAGATGATGGGAGATAAACAAAATAACCTTTGGATTGTATTTCAACTGCATGAAGCCATGGAAGTAAAATAGGTAAAAGTAAATGAATGGATTTCATGAGTCTTCTTACATTATTGATGACATCCATTCAGATAACTTATCAGTTCATTCAGTGCTTATTTACTGTCACATTGTTTCTAAATGTTGGAGAGACACAATGGGTTAAAATATGCTCTCTCTATGAGGTAGCTTCAAGTTTTGGGGGCCAAGGACCTGGGGAGGTAATTATATTATAGTTGTAGACACAATGCAAATACCATGACAGATTAATTGTTCTGTTAAATTCTCCTAACTGAATTTGGGGTGGAATCAGTTCTGGGGATATTTCCCAAAAGGGTTATGCTCAAACTAAGGCTTAAAAAGTAGAAATTAGCCAGGAGAGGAAAATTGAAGAGAGTATGAGTTCTTGGCTACTGTCCCATGGCACTTTTATCTGTCACTCCAGTACTGGTAGACCATAAAATATGCCTCCAAGTGGCCCTTTAAATAACAACTGAGAGAACATAGCAAAGAACAAAGATGACTCTATCACTAGCATTAATAGAAATGTAGCAAAGGACACTGGTATGGGGTGCTTCTCAATGGAGAATCTGTCTTGGGATCAAAATGGTAGTACTGTATTGAATACTTCATGCAGGCTAAGCATTTTACACGTTATCCTATTTAATCTCAAAAACAAATCTATAAGTAAAATTATGATTATTATTTCAAATTATGGATATTAATCAATGAATGAAGGCTTATAGGAAAGAGTAGGTTATTTTAGATAGATTGATTGATTGATGATAGATAGGTAGGTAGGTAGATAGATAGACTGACAGACAGAAAGAAAAAGAGTCAGACTAAGAATCTGATTTACTTGAGTCCAAAAATCATGATCTTTGGGCTATGTTGCCTTGTCTTTATAAATTGCATTTCTCATATTGCATTTATTATGGGTGCCACAAGTGCTGAAAAGTTTAAATTGGAGAAAGCTGTAAAAGCCAGGGAAATAATGACAAGAATTGTATTTGGGGGCATATACAAATATATTAGAGATTATTAAATAAAGCCCAAGTTAGAGGTAGGCAATTTATTCACACGTATAAATGCTAAGTGGAACTAGAATTATATATAACCCAGATCAACATTATATAATGATTTTAATGAATGTGGAGGCCATTGAGTATTTGACAGCCCCTGTAGAATAAAAATCTATTGGATTTTGAAAGTCATCTCGTGGGAAATATTGGAAGCTGAAACACTTGAGGGATGTAAAGCTAAATTGGATAAAACATGCCTCTAATCTCCAATACGATCTCTTGTTGTAAAATGTATGCACAAACACACACTATCCAAAAGTACTTTTAATTTCTACAAGCTGCATGTCTCAATTTATTTAAATAATGGTTTTAATCTTAGAAGAGAAAAGTTTTTAAAAATTAATTTACAGGAGAAACCAAAGCAGTGTAGGCTAAGTTATAGAAACCGAAGTCTCCTTACAGTGGTAAGGAAAACATGCAGTCATTTACAAATAATTAGTTTTGCAAAGATGTGTGAATGGGAGGTCTTGGAAAGGAGGCGAAGAATTAATTTCCCGAAAGGCACTGCAGATATAATTGTGGTTGGCACATTTCCTTCTGCAGATAACCTCTTACTGGTGTCTTGCCTGTTCTCTTAGGTGACATTTGGAAATAGCGGTGCTCCAATGCTTGTCCAATCATGCAAATGAGAAAGGCACCTTTCAGACTTCGCACTCTGGATGGACACTCCGAGCTCAGCCTTGGTCTGGTTCCTTCTTAGGAAGTTGTAAGAAGAAGTAGCAACTTAGGAAGTTGTAAAAAAGAAGTAATTTCCCAGACCTCTACTGAGTGGGAGTTTTGAGCTCTTTATCCTGCCTTAGCCCCCTGGATGATTCTTATTCAACATGGAAGAGATTATGATATTGAAAGGAGCCATCTAATTGGCCTGGTATTTTCCTGTTTGTTTGTCCTAAATCTCTGAGTCACACTAGCACTTGTGTTCTCTTGCTCTGTGCTTACTTAAGTGCTAATGTCCTATCATGTGTGTGTGTGTGTGTGTATAGGTGTCCTTTCTCATATATACATACACACATATATGCACATATATGATGTACAGTAAATGATTATGATATACAGTATACACACACATACACACACATAGATGCTATTCCTTTATGTATATCATCTCTTGCATCCCAAGCAGTCCAGGCCTCAATTGCTTCTCTGATGACAGGATCACTTGCAATACTGTTTTTGCCATTTTAGCTAGTACCTACTGGACTCAGTGAAATCCATCATGATCTCCCCATTACAAACATAATAAAGGATAGATTCGTTATCCTGCCACTCCCCATTACAAACATAATAAAGGATAGATTCATTATCCTGCCACTCAAAGTATTTAATAATATGGAAACAGCCTATACGTCTAGCCTTCTCTTATATTTTCTTTGCTATATTTCTTAACCTTGTCCTATATATATGAGGTCTGTCCAGAAAAAGTCCCGCCATTGTTAATATAATGAGAATGGTTTGAGCAGCATCCATGTAACCTGGCAGCCAAAGAGAGTGCCCTGGAATGCCCATGTGTGAATAATTGTGACTTCACTGTTCTAGTCAGTGGGGCAGTAGACTCTGTTGAGTGAGTTTGGGTACTGTGTGGCCATCACATTCAAAATGACTGAATGTATAGAGCAATGAATCTGCATCAAATTTTGTGTTAAGCCTGAAAATTTCTCTGTGGAAACTATTGGGAAGATTCAGAAGGCCACAGCTATGGGCAACTGATGACTGGCAGCTTCATCACGACAATACAACCACTCATGCATCACAGCTAGTGCAGAGTTTTTGGCAAAATATTGAATCACCTGGGTGACTCAGCCCCACTATAGCCCAGATTTGGTGCCCTGTGACTTCTGGCTTTTGCCCAAACTAAAATCACCTTTGAAAGGGAAGATATTCCAGACTGTCAGATTTGGGAAAATATGACAGGGCAGATGATGACAACTGGGAGAACTGTGTGAGGTCCCAAGGTGCTTACTTTGAAGGGGACTGAGGTATCATTTCCCTACATATAATGTTTCTTGTATTTTCTTCAATAAATATCTATTTTTCATATTACATGGCTGGATACCTCTGTATAGACCTCGTATATGCTTTTGCTCCAATAAAGCTGGTGACTGACTACTCACTGTTGCTGAAAATTGGTTCATACTCGGCCACTTTCCAGTTTTTGCTCAAAGTGCTTCCTCTGCTTTTACCACCATCTCTTGTACTTGTTGTGCTCCAGCTGCTGTGTTTACATTATCTGCCTATTGAAACTCTGCTATATGTGTGTGTGTATAGCTGCATTCCATACAAAAGAATGAAATGCTACCATCTTACCATTTGTGGTAACATGGGTGGACTTTCAGAGCATTCTGCTACGTAAAATAAGTCAGTCAAAGAAATACTGTGTGATCTTACTTATGTGTGGAATCTAAAACAAGAAACAAAGGACTTAGCTCATAGACACAGCAGACTGGTGGTGCCAGAGGTAGGGGTTGTTGGGTGGAAAAATGGTTAGAGAAAGTCAAAAGGTACAAGTTTTCAGTTGCAGAATAAATATGTCATAATGCTGTAATACACAGCAGGGTGATTATCATTAATACATATGCTGTATTGCTTATTTGAAAGTTGCTAAGACAGTAAATCTGAAATGTTTTCAATACCAGAAAAAAAATGCAATTAGTATTGTGACAGATGTTAGCAAGATTTGTTGTGGTGTATACTTCACTATATATACAAATATCAAATATTATGTGGTACACTTGAAACTAATATAATGTTGTATGGCAATTATACCTCAGTAAAAAAAAAAGAAACATATAAATCATTACAAGTTGGGGCATTAAAGTAAATTAAGAATAATCGAATATATGAATGCCAAGGACCACTATAGTGGTAAGGGGAGGGGGAGCTGAAAGTCCAGTACCTTACCTAGTGCCTTACAGAACTAAAAACAGGAATGGAGATGGAAAAAACGAACATATTTGTCAAAATGTTAACTAGGATTGTAGTTGGATTATAAGATTTTGTGTTGTTTCCCTTTTAAATATTTGTGTAATTTTAATATTCCATCAGGCTTCATTCTGTTATAGTTAGAAAAAATATGATAAAAATAAACTCAGGTCTTCAAAAGTTTTAAAAAAGTGAATGAAATAGCTACAGTTCTAAGGTGTTTTTAACTTGATTCCATTTGAAAGCTGTTGCTTTGGCCAATAATATGAATTCTTAATACATATCAAATTATTCTGTACAGTATCGACAATGATGAATTCAAATTTCAGAAGTAATTTGTATCCCTCATAAGGTCACCCACGGAAGGTAGTGATCACTCATTTTTTGCCTTCATTCTAACAGGTATAATTAAAAATGAAAATGAATTTTACCAGGCAAATACGTATCTCGGGTATAAACTCAGGTAGCGTGACTGATGGCCTCTGTCCATCAGTAATCTGTAAGTATCTACCACGATATTGGCATGAAAAACCCGTTCCAATGAAATGCTGGACTAAGTGATGCAAATGTTCCCTTGTTTCTTTTTTAATGAATACTTGTTTGAGTTCATTCATTCAACAGATATGTACGTATTGAGTATCTGCTTTAGTCCAAGGACTACTGTCAGCTCTGGGAACAGACATAAATTCTGACCTTTTTGGAGCTTACAAGTTCAGCTGTATATGTGTGGGTTGGCAAAGGGGTGTATGAAAGCAAACAGATATATAAAGTCTATGCGTGTCTAAGGGAACACTGTCCCATAGAAATTTCCTCAACGGCAGAAATGTTCTATGGCTGTACTCTCCAGTATGGTAGCTACTGGCCGTGTGGGGCTTTTGAACATTTGAAGGTAACTTAGTATGAATACAGACTGACACTTTAAATTTTATTTCATTTTAACTAATTGAAGTTGAAACTTAAATAGCCATATGGGAGTCAGGGCTACCATTTTGAGAGTTAAGGTCTAGTACACAGCTGTAACAGTTCATAAGGACTAATACATGTGCGTGGGGGCAGGGCACAGAGGCGTGGCTGTGATTGTAAATAGAGTTGTCAGGAAAGACATCTTGAGGAGGCATTTGGGTAACTAACTTAAAAAAAATAAGGTGAAGGAGCAATCTATGTAGATATTTAGAGGGAAATTTTCCAGGCAGAGGGACTAGGAAGTGCAGAGATCTTGAGGTGAGAGACGCCTGGCTTGCAAGAGGGCTGGCGTGGAGGCCGGGGAGGGTGCAACAGAGTGAGGGTGTGGACAAAGGCAGATGAGAACAGAAAGGCCGTGGCCATGGTGAGGAATCAGGGACTCTACCATAGGTTTAATTCATTCACATACATCTGTATCACTTAATTCACTTATATATAATATTAACATTAACTATACACACACACATCTATAAACAATCTTTAGCATCCATGTAGCAATACATATGCATCTATTCAGCAATATATATGCAAATGGGTATATTTATATTTAAAAGTAGTGTCAAGGCTTAAGACTCAAATAGCACAGGAGCCTATTTGTTCACCTAAAGCCCTGTGTTGACATGGAGGTCGGCTACCGTATTTTTCTGGCCATATTTTAATTTCATAATTGAATCTCGAATTTTAACTGTTCCGTGATTCTGACTTGCATTTCCCCACCACACTAAGTAGCATTTATGAGCACAACCGTCTTTAGTTCTCTCCTTGCCCCAGCAACCTTACTGTTTTCATTTCTTGGGATTGAGTTTATCTATCAAATTCAAATGTAGTTGAAATATAGTATGAAAAAAATATGCCAATTTTTATAGGCAGATAATTCTGTAATATTAATGAGATTTACAGATCATGGTACAGAAGGAGATATGAATGCAAAGCGTTTTTAGAAGAGAGAGCATTAGTCATATGAAACTGTACAGGATGTTAAGGAAATTGCAGGTATTCAGATTTCTCTTGAATTTCATCTCACTAAAATAGACCTGTCGTATGTTCATTCATCTTGACCCTTATTGACACTTAGCTGCCATATAATAGACTTTTATCCTAAATTTTGGCTTTAGCTATGATTTCATTTTTAAAGAAACTTGATTACTTTGTAGAGATAGTTATAATGCCCACTTTTTAAAGTTTTGTTTTCAATCAGGTATATATATATACAGCCATATCTTTCTTCAATTAAATTTTAATATTTTGGTATTGTTGTCTTCTTAATTTCCTTTCTGATTTTTTAAATTTAATCAGCTAATTATCTTATTAAATAGTTTGTATATAAAGAGAGATGGGAGAGGGTGAGAGAAGGCATTAACGTTATTTGAGTGCCCACTAGATGCCACGTCTGGTAAAAATAATGATGCTATCTGTTATTTTCCAGTGACATTTAAAACATTTATTAAAAGAAGAAAGCAATGAAGAATGGCTGTTATCATTATTGTCTTATACTATGCCCTGCACATGCGTTATCACATTTAATTTGTCACTGCTATTAATTTAATAGCAGACTTCCAAGGGAGTTAGTATTACTTTCATTTTAAGGATAAGGAAATTGGAGAGATACAGAAATTCACTTAAACACACACGCTCTTCTAATACGTGATAATACCAGGACTCAACCCAGAGTTTTGGGTTTTTTTTTTTTTGTTTTTTTGATGCCAAATTCTGTGTTCCTACTATCACAATGTCCCTCTCAGTTACAATTTACTAATACCTGAAAAATAATATTTTGATGCCCTGGCTTTGCTATTTACATGCTGTATTTCCTGTTTCTTACTAGGGTTACTTACTCTTGATCAGCCTTAGATTTCTTGTCTATAAAATGGGGATATTAATATAAAATATCTTAAGTGACTGTGATTATTATATGAGATAATCCATATAAACAAGCGACAAAGTGCTTCAAACAGAATAATCACTCAATAAACACTAGCTATTATTTATCATTTTTATTTCAAGTTTCTGCATTCATAAGTAGGAAATGGAAGAAATTATTTGGTGTATTAACTCCACGTGTTATCATACAATAGATATTCTAACCCTTATTATGTTCCTCAGTCTTTCCAACCACACCGCTTTTAAATTTTGATCTTCCATAATTTACAGATTATGTGCAACCAGATACTATTATTAATGAGCTTAAAGGAAAATTGATTAACCTCCTAATGACTTCCTTCCCCAGAACTGAAACGGAGCCTGGATTTTCTCAGATGCTCTGTGATTGCTGCTGTCTGCCTGTAATTAGTTACTTTCAGAAAGACTGACTTTGACATCTCTCCCAGCCGTGTACTCCCCGCCCCCCACACCTAAGAGCTTGAAGTTTTCCCATTACTCGGATGACTTGTTACACACTCTGTTCTTCTTGGTACAGAACATTGAGAGGTGCATCGATGATGCCACTTGTTTTCACGGTCACTTCTTGTTTCATAACTGAGGAAATTCACAGAAAGATCTTCTGTTCTTCTAGTTTCTGGGAATCCCCTGGGTCTTTCTCTTCCAGTTCTGTGTTCTTTCTGGGCTGTCCTTGCTCCCTTGTCTCCCATGTTCTGCTTCTTAGTCTTGTTTTAGAAGATAACTAGCCTGTTCTAATCAAATGATCCATTTGGTATCATGAACGCCTTGTCTGTCTTCTAGGAAAAAAAGTGTCCTTTAGGCCAAAAAGAAAAACCCTGGATTGTGCCACCTTGTACCTCCTAGGCTGAGGCTTGACTCACAAAACAGAAAGGATAATCAAGGAGGGGATAAAGAAAATCAGTCTTTTGGGCTGGCTAACTTCGGAAAACAAACAAGCAGGCGTTTTAGTCCTGAGGACACGGGAGCTAATGCTGGCTAAAAGAATAACCAGCTTCTGTCACCCTCCTCCACAAAAGAAATGGTCAAGTTCATCTTCATTAAGTATTAGAAAATATGAAAGTCTCAGCACAGTTCTAAAGTCATAGTAGAAATCTATAGGTTTTGCAGTCACATATTTAAGCAAAAAAAAGAAAGGAGGAAGGAAGGGAGAGAGGGAGGGAGGAAGGAAGGAGCGAGAGAGAAAGAAAGAGAGAGAGAGAGAGAGAGAGAAATAGAAAGAAAGAAAGAAAGAAAGAAAGAAAGAAAGAAAGAAAGAAAGAAAGAAAGAAAGAAAGAAAGAAAGAAAGAGGAAGAAGGAAAGAAAAAAAGGAAGGAAGGGAGGGAGGGCAAGAAAGAGAGAAAGAAAAGGAAAAGAAATTCAAGAGGAAAGGGGAGGGGATGAAGACTTACATATTTGCTTTAACAATTAATAGTTTACTTGAAACAGTATATAATGAGAATGGTACCCCAAGATGATATATAAAAAGGATCAATGTTTGACCAAGAATTGTTTAAATCTTTTTAATACTATATAAAAATACATGCAACTACATAAGAATACATGCAACTACATAAGAGCAGAAATTCCCCTTATTTTTCTCATTTGCTTATTTGTTCACACACACACACACACACACACACACACAGAGATTAATCTCATGACCAGCTTTGAACAAAGAAAGCCATGTTCCTCAACTCACAGACCTTTTTCCTCTTTGCTTTCTTGAATGCTCTGCACATTTCCCTCTCAGTCCTTTGGACTCTGGGCTTGCCAAAGAGTGCCTATTCTTTGAGCTCCCTCATTCAGCTTTTTGCCTTCCTAAGCAGTTCTTAATTCTTTCCTTTGTTTCTTTCTTGTATCAGTCCTAAGCTTGGTCCTTTCCCAGATTGTCTTAGTGTTTTTCACTCTGCGGTGAAATTTCCACAGGCCCCCTCATATTCATGCAATCAAGTCCAGGGGCATGTCTTTCTATTTCCTGGACCCCGCAGGGGTTTCCTGCCTGTTTTTGCATGTCAGTTTCTGAGTTCATTGGACTAATCAATCTAATGAATTTTCCTGAAGTTGCTCAACAGCCGCTGTAGCTCTGAGAGCTGTCCGGACTACAGTCTACATTGTGGAGTAAGACAGGTCTGAGTTTAAATTCCCTTCCTTCCAACTAACAACCTGTGTGGGGCTTACATTTCTTTTTATTATTTTCTAGGTGTGTGAGCCTGAGCAAGTACTTAAATTCTCTCTGAGCTCCTCTTTTTCTCATTGGAGATTATATTTGAGACTATATTGTTATCTTCCATGTAGACTGAAGTATTCTTAAGTATGTAAAATATATTACAGAAAACTTGGCACGTATTAGATGCTCCATCGGTGTAGCAAGAAGTAGGAAATAAATCAAAATTTTAATTTATAAATGCTTCAACCTCACACTGTCACTTGACCTGAGACTGGCCCCTGCTCACAGCAGCCTGAGTAGGGGGTTATATACCAGAACATCATGATTTTATGACAGGAAGAAGACGTTGGGGATGGCTGTTCCAACTAATAATGCCCTTTTTCTTTTGCCTACTAGGAAAGGGATTTTCCATAATTTGAAAGAATCTACTTAATATTAGCTACTGAATAGCAGAGCTAAGATGCCTGGCCTCTTGACTCCAGTCTGGCGTCCTTTCCCCTGACATGAGCTCCCCACAAATGTATGCCCACGGCTATGCTCATACGTCAGACCCTCGTGGGTGCCAGCAACGCCAAGTTGCATCACAGGAGCCTGCAGGCCGTTCCTTGTGCTCTCATTCAAAAAAGATCAAAATGCAAACGAGTGGGAACTCTTCCTAGGCAGAACCTTGAATATCTTCTGATTGTGGGAATGAAGACATTCTTTACGAACTTTGCTACTCTTAACAGTTATCATAAACAATTACGTGAGACGCTCCTTAAAATATCCATCCACTGGTCTTTTGTAAAACAAGTCGAGAACTGTTTGTTCTAAGGTGAGTTTTGCTTTTAAGTGTTTTTGTACATTCAGCTTTTAACAAAAGGGCGGGTTAGGAGACAAACGGAGGTGTTGCCGACATCCTGACACCGAGACGTATCTTATCCAAACCCAGCCTCTGTGGCTTGCGCCTTGTTTTCTGGTTTCCTTTAATTGGCAGTATTTCTACTCAGCCATTTCCCTAGAATGTCTCAGTGATTATTCCCCAAGTTACTGTTTCTTCAGGTGCTGTCCTGCGGTAGTCACATAGCGTGATCACTAAGTATGTGGAGTCTACATTGCCCTACTTGGATTTCAGTTCAGCTTCCAGTGTTGTCTGACTGTGGGATCTTGAGGAAATTATGCAGCATCTCTGCACCTTGGTTTCCTCATCTGAAAAAATGCAGGTCATAATAGTATCCATTTCATAGGGCTGCCGTGATGTTTATATCATATATATAAAGAACATGTATTTTATCTGCATTTAATGAATGTGAAGAGTTTAATAGAATGCCATACTTAGTTGCTATCATTGGAAGCACTGACAAGTATTATCTTTTTACTGGGAGCCCCACTCGAACTGTACAAGCTAGAAGAGATCTCATGATTCATTTAGTAATTCCTGAACATTTAGCTTCCTAGTAGCATCAGAGATTTTTTTAATGCCTTCACAGTCCTTGTATTTCCCTTGTGTTTATCCTGCCTACACCATGTACAAGTTGTCTGTTTTTACAAACTACTAGAAGTTCCCCAAATGAGCATGCAATTACCCTGAGTGTTTTGCTCCTAAATCCACAATAATATGCATTTAGTTTGTTTTTCATAGCTATTGTGCTTAATTAATATTTATACAGAACGTAGTGAAATCATGAAAATTAACAGATGTCCTTACCTAAACAAGTGGTGAATGTATCAGCAATCACAATAAGAGCAGTAATGCTACAACAGTACCTATTTTAGGTTACTGGGTCTGATAAGCATAGCTTCCTATCTGGTTACTACCCGATCTGGTAAATGTCTTGTCAGGCAAATAAACATGCTGCTAAGGATATCTTAAGATATTAACATGAAATAAGAACTTTATGTAAATGACAATGGTGCCAGCATACAGGGTTTATTCTGTTCCATGGAAAGTTCTGGAAATATAATAGTCCCCCTTATCCATGGTTTCCCTTTCTGTGGTTTCAGTACTTATAGACAGAGGCCATCTGAAAATATCAAATGGGAAATTCCACCAGTAAACAATTCATACATTTTAAATTGTGTGCCATTCTGCCATCCCTCGCCATCCCTCTCCATTCCTCTCCATTCTGCCTGCGGAGTAAATCATCCCTTTGTCCAGCGTCTCCACACTGTGTGGGCTCCCTGCCCTTAGTCACTTAGTAGCTGCCTCAGGTATCAGGTCAGCTGTCATGTGGTATCTCAGTGCTGTGTTCTAGTAGCCCTCATTTTACTTAAAAATGGCCCCAAAATGCAATAGTAGTGATGTTGCAATTCTGATATGCCAAAAAGAAGCCATAAAGTGTACATATCTGTAGGAGTGAAAAACAGTCTGTATAAGGTTTGAGACTCTCCATGGTTTCAGGCATTTACCAGGGGTCTAAGAACACACCCTCAGGTAAAGGCAAACTACTGTATAGTGCAGAGTTGGTATGATGGTCATTCAAAATTGTAAGGGATGCAGGCTTCTCCTCTGCCTCTGTTCTAGTATTCTAGCAAAAAGTTTTAAGCCTCAAGGGCAAAACATGAAACACGGAGGCTGCCAACTCTCCAGCTATCATGTCCACATTCCAGGAAGCAGAAAGGCAAAATGGAGGAAGGACATTATGAAGTTATCTATACTCTGAATTTACTTCTTTAGAGCATCATTCTTGAAATTATCATAGGACACTTTGGCTTATGTTCCATTTGGTCAGAACTTAGTGACATGACTATACCTAGGGACAAAAGATCCTAGGGAATGCAGTCTTTTATTTGGGGCTCCCTATAGGTCCCAAACTAAAACTAGGATTTTAAAGGAAGAAAGGGAAAATGGCCTTTGGGTGTAGCAACTTAAGTATTGACCTTTTATTTTAATTTGGTATTTTGTTGCTTTTCCTTGGTACTTCAATTTTTTAGATGGATTTACTTCCTATGAAGCATTTTTTTGCATATTTTTAATTCTCTTTATAATTAGTGATTTCTCCTGTTTATTTTTAAGTTTATTAACATTTAGCACCTGTTTTTAAAAATATCTCAACAAAACTTCCCAAATGCACATGCCGAAAGAGTGCAGTTTATTTTTTCATTAATTTTAGTTAACACAGTTTTACAATGTACCTTCTGTGTGCCAGGCACTGATTTAGGTGCTGGGAATAAAACAGTAAGCAACGCAAAATATCAGCCAATATGGGGCTAACTATATTGATGGGGGAATATAAAAGACAAGCAAATCTACAATATAATGTTGGACTATGTAAATAAAGCATAGAAAGGGAGAGTAGGAGTAGGAGAGCTGGAGGAGGAGGAGTACTGTCTTTGACACGGTGTTCAGGGTCGGATTTACAGCACAGAAGACAGTAATACAAGTGCCCTTAAGGGAAAATTCTTGAAGGAACTTCTCCCTACTGTGCTGAGCAAATGCAAGGAGGGCCAGGCAGCTGGACTTCAGGGACTGAGAGTTTTAGGATTTAAGTTCAACAGGGAGACAGATCAGAGAGATCTCAATGTACCAAAGGGGGAGATAATTCCAGCACCTTAAAGAATGAAGCTAGCGTGGTATCTGCAGCTGAAGCAAAATAGAAAATGAAATGACCGTTGCCATGTTTGAGTGTCTTATTTTTCTCTTCTTCAGTTCACCGAGTGTTTAATGATTGCCTACCATGCGGGAGACTCTTCCACTAGGTCCAGAAGGTAAACCATGGATATGGGATGTTCTCTGTTGGCACGGTGCTTACTCTGTAAAGACTTCGGATCAGCTCAGAGTTTGGAGCCCTAAACTTTATAGCTGTGTATCCAGATTTCTTTTTTTTTTCCTTTCATGCTCTCTTCTCCTTATTGGAATCTTTATATACAAAATGAGCCTTGAACACCATAGCTTAATTTTATTTATCCCCTGTCTTGAAGGCATACAGAAATCTTAATACTCCATTCTATTCCTGACCTGCCTCGTTTCTTTTCCCAAGGACCCTGCGTTGTGTAAGTTGTAGAGAGCTTTGCATATACCACTTCCTTCCACTTGCATGCCGTTCCTCCCTTCTCTGACAAAGTCCAATTCTTCCTTCATAGTGTCTCCTTTGAAAAGATTTCCCTACTTCTTTCTCACAGAGCTGATTGCTTCGCTCTGCATTCAGCCCAGTGCTTCTCTTATATTAGACATCATGGTGTATTATCATGATTAGGTGCTCCCATTATTCTTTCCCACTGGACTACAAGTTTCCTAAGAATTGAATGCAGTGCTTATTTACTGGTGAAACTCTGCTATCTAGCAAAGTGCCTGGCACGTATTTAGTGTTTAAATATGTTTGTTACATAAAAAATGCTCCATTAAAGACAAGACTAAGGTTAATTCTACACTGTGGAGTGGAGAAAATGCACAAAATAGGTTTGGGTTATGTAATCTCTTTCCTCGAAAAATCATTACTTGAAGGGAAGCTCTTAGCCTTTATCACAAGTTATTTCTAAGTGAAATACATGTTTTCACATTCCAATTAAGTCTGGAACATCATCTACTATTTATATCATTCAAAGCATCTTGTGGCCTCACCCTCCTGCGTAGTTCTTAAATTGAATTGACTTAGATTTTATCTATGTTATGATGGACAGTGGGCAGGCAAGTCTGCTGTGAAACAGCCAGCTTGGGGGGAGCATAAATCCTAGAACAATCTCATGTTTATAAACATGTAAACTTATTTCCTGCACCGCTAGCTCTTCACTAGACTGTGAATTCCTTCAGCACAGGGAATTAGTGTGTTTATTCTCACATATCCTGTTCAAGTTGCTGGAACCAAGGTGCACAACCCCCTACCTGAAATTCTTGGTGGCAGTGGTGTGCTGGTAAGTGTTTAACAACTGGTTCTCAGAAAATACACACACATGTACAAGCACAGAGAGGCCCTGATTTGTAGCTTCCTTATTTTCTTCTGTAAATATTCCCACGTTGGATAATCAGGCTACCAAACAAAAATCACTGAATGTGAAGTTGGGAGGAGATTCATACTATTGGCTAAGGCATAAGCTGACTAAAGCACTCAGCGCACCATCACTAGGTGTCTAAATGTCTTTAAGAATTCAGATGTTTTCTGATTTGAAGAAACTAATACGTGAATATAGTATATATTATGTAATGTCTTCAGAGGTATGTGGAGTAATAGTTGTAATAAAATACACTAATATTTCTGCATCAAAATAAACAGTTGTTGACTCTAAGAGACATATAAATACCAAATATATAAAATAATAGCTTTTAGTTTTCAGAGCTTTTTAAAAATTAATTACATAGAAAGTTTTAAGACTCTATGTCCATGTTTTAAAAAAGAATACTTCAGTGGAAAACTATTCATGCTCTAGAGCACACCTACCCATTCTAGTTCCATTCTAGTCCTGTTCATTGTCTTTTTTAAGCTATTTTGCACCTCTATACATTATAGGTAGCTGATGGATATGCAAATTCTATCTTGGCCAGTAGAATTTCAATTACTCTCCCTCTCCCAGTGGAAAAATTAGTTTGTCTTCATTTGCAATTTAGCTCAACATTCCTGTACTCCATGTAATTTTGTAGTGTTTTGACTTTGACTCTGAACTGGTTTAACATCTTCTTGGCTCCCTCATATTATATTGACCATCATTAATTCTCTAAACATGTGTATACTTTTATATGTGCATGAGAGTCATGATTTTACATTTTTTGACTGTTTCTTTTGACACACTATGGGGAAATATTAGACATATTCTAGGCAACTTCTGAGAGCAGAACGGAGATTGGTGTTGAAACGTAGGAAAGGTTTCCGTGTCCGTTAGTATTCTCAGGTATGGAGAGCCAGGTGACGCTGGTGTGGGCTTCCCTGGACGTCTGATTCCCATCACTGGGAGCACTCCAAGGAGACTTGGTGCCTCTGATGGCCATATGCAGAAGTTGCTGTGGGACTGGATGAAATGCTCATCTTTAAAGATTAGTTTAAGCCTAAGTCATTTTCTGTGGTTCCAGCTTCTCCCTCGAGTATGACTCAAAGAGCATAGAAAAGCTCAATGAATCATTAATTACCTAAGATGACCAGGAGCTTGGGTAAATCCAGAGGAAGTTAGGCCTTTTTGGTATGAGTATGACTAAGGAATTCATTATAGTTCCCTCTCAGGAAATCGAGGGTGTTTTAATTATAGGAAAAGTCACTGGAAAAATCCCTTGACTCTCTCATTCTGTGAAGTCATGGGTCCTGGCTTTATGGGTGATTGTTCCATATTCACAATTTCCCACAGGCTAGAAATCAGCTCTACTTGCGTTTACGTTCCCTTACAGAGTTTTCTTCTTTAAACACAGCCAAATTCAAGCCCCAAGGCTCAGAGCTCTCTGTCAAGGTCCTGGGAAAGCTGACCCTGGAGAAGTTTCTTTAGAGGTTCAAATGATGTATAAAATATTAGGCTTATTTGGTATGGACCCCAAGGGCAGAACCAGAGTTGGTGGGGAGAACTGCTAACGGGAGACTTGTCTAAGGGCAGGGTGAGCAAGGAAAGAATGGCCGCCCACAAGTCGCCGTGACCCTTGCTCTTCGTCACACAGCTCCACGCAGGGGCAGGATGCTCCAGCCACAGTCAAACAGGCAAGGAGGACTATTCAAGGCTGTTGCAGTAAGGGTCAGAGGCTACAGTTAAGTGTAAACGTAACTCCACTGAGAAAAAGGAGTTAAGGCTTTTGTTAAGGGTTTGAGTGAGCTGTTCTGGAGGTCGGGGCAAGTCATAGACAGCTTTATCGAAAAGAAAAATAAACCTCACATATCTCTATGGCAAGTGGTAGTTTTGCAACTTGGAGCAAGGTGCCCACCAAAGTTAGGTTTCTACCCTCCCGATGAAATTTAGAAAAGGGAGTACCATCTCTGTGTTAATGTCATTTCAAAGAGAAGGTTTCCAGGTCCCGGAGAAGGATGTTTCTGAGTGACAAAACTGGCCAGAGGTTTTTAAAAAATTTTGTGCATCAAAGTATCAGAGAAGGTATTTATAATTACAAGTTTCCTGAAGTAAATGCTGTAAAAAAATAGGTGATGAGGGTCCTAGAGTCAGGAAGAAAAGCCAGTCTAAAGTGTAATCAAGCTGAGGGAATGGTTAAGGCCATGTGGGTCAAACACATGTTGTAGATGACATACCTGGATGTCACGTGTGATATCTGTGGTTAGAAAGGATCACTGTTAAGATCCTTTAGGGACCTGAAATTTCCTGTGTCCTCAGTTTAGCTTCGAAAATCAGGAAAGAGGGTTTCATGAGGAATTTCACTCATTCAGATGAATGGCATCCAGTCAGCCCTCCCCACTGGGTAGGAGAACTGCCTGCATTTTCAGTGGCGGGACTCTGAGCGGTCTAGAGTCTAACATGAGAGTTCCCATTTCCACGTGAGGTGCTGTTCTGTGACGGTTCTTTTCCCTTCCTGTGATTTCTCCATGGCTTTCCTTCATGAGCTCCGATTACCTTTCATTTTCTGTTTGTAGAATCCAGAGATTTCAATTGTCACCTCTTTGCGGTTGCAGTAACCGACATTAGGGAGAAACATGTGGTGGTGCCTCTAATATAAAATGACTAACTTCTACTTTTAGCAACAACGTATCTCCTTTGCTTAGGGAAACGCAAGAATTAGGGAGCTAATTAAATCTACTCGGGGCCCCTCCCCCCATTATTTTGCACCTGAATGGAGGAAAATGTTATGAATACGAACACCACCTGTATGCTGTATATAGTCTTGGTAGTACGAGGAAAAGAAACTATCACTAGATTGTTTATTCTTCTCTTAAAAGGCTTTTCAGAATTTGTGTGAAGCTTTTGTTTTTATGATATGGTGTGGTTCCTCATGTATATTAATGCTAATGGAGTCGATGCCGCTAAACTCACAACATATTTGTATCATTTCAGACTGACTGGAATTGAGGACAGGTGAACTCCAGTCCTCTAAAGGAGCCACAAATAACCATACCCAGTGCAGAGGAATGATCGAATTTGCCAATAGAGTCTGTGCAAGGCTTGCTAACTTAGAGAGGCATTTTCAAATATTACAGTGACTAGGATTTCCCTGGGGAGTTCACTTGGGCACAGCACGTGAATCAGTGTTTCAATGATAATATTTTTAGAATGATTTGCAAAGAAGGATAAACAAGTAAAGAGATGATTTCATAATTAATATTGTAAGTACGAATTATTCAAGACCCATTTGTCTTTGTGGGAGAAACAGCTGAGTCCCCTTCTGTGAGGTAAAGGGAAACGGTCCCAGAGAAAAGCAGTGAATTTGACTAAAAGCTTCCCCGTGAAATGGTCAGGCTTTGATCACTGCTGGGAATAGCTTTGCCCCCTCCCTTCAGGCACACACCCCTGCAGGCTGGTTTCCCACTGTTCCTCTTCTGGTCCCATAATTGGAATTGATGAATGACCATCATACAGGAACTGGGGATATTTGTCAAATGCTGTCATGCTCATAGACTCAGAAGTGGACCCACCATACCGGTGAAAATTAGGCCCATGAAGAGTTTTAGAATGTGGAGCTTCTCAGTTTAGCCCAACTCATGCATGTCACACAAAGAAGAATGAGGCCCACCAAGGGGAAGTGACGTGCCCGTGGTAGTATAATTTGGGGGGCACAGAGACAGAATGATAATCCGGATGTCCTCTCCCTGTCTGGCTTTGCCACCATCTGACACCATTTCTTTGTGATTGAGTACTTCTCTCAAGGCGAGGGGCTAGGTTGGGGCTGATTTGTGATGGGGACGCAGTTGTTAACCAGGTATTCTTTTCAGAATGCTGCCTTCCCTGGGCAGCCTCCCTCTGGCCGGTGCGCTGGGGAGTCCCTTTGGATGGAATCAGCAAGGTACCCTCAGAGGAAGGCTGTTCCGGTTCTGTATTGAAAAAGTGTTTCCCACACATTGTTTTCCTTAATGAGCCCAACCATTCTATGATTAGTGAGCTCTATTGGACATGAGCAAATGGGAGCCGGAGGTGTTCACACACCTTTCTCAAAATTACACAGCTCAGGAGTGTGGGAACTGGGATTTGCACAGATCTCTGTGATTCTAACACCTCCATCCTTAGCCAATATTCTGTGCTAATTTGGCCTCATTTTCACCCTCATCTGAACAGCTCATGTAACTGAATGCCAGGAATGATTCCAACTCTTTGGAGTGAGGGCCACCTGAGGTTGCATTTTCTGCCTGGTGAGCTCTTCCCTCTCTTTCCACCCCTCCCCACCCCCATGTCGGTGTCTCAGCCTAAGCTTGATTCTTCTCCTCCTCCCCAACCCCCTGCCCCATGACGCTAGGGGCACAAACCCCTGTCCTAAAATCATTGCTCCCTCAGGAACTGACATTTCTCTATTCCTAGTTGAGAATCCTTAAAACAGTTACTGTTCAAAACGGGCATCTGTATGTCTGTGGAGGTTCTTTGGGTCATTCTCACACCTGGCTTGGGTGGGCTCTACGGACTTCACTGACCCTTTGAGGAGGAAACCACTGGCACATGGGTGGAGTTGTTGAAATAGAAGGCATTCATTCCCACTGCTGCGAGGCAAAATAGAAAGCCTCTCTCTTCTAGTCTGTTTGGGAAGATTAAAGTAAAAGGCTTCATTTCTTTGAAATAGAAGGAAAGAATTGTTTACTTTTATTGCTGTACCTAGTAAGAGGGATGGATGCATTTCCTTTTACAAGGGAAAAAATTAGTTTAAAAAACAATGAGCAAGTCGGAGAAAGAATGAGATGATGAGGAGAGAAGCAAGGACTCTATGGATTGATGCCTTCAAATATCTCATTTGCAAACTGAACTCTAAAGACGATGAGCTTAGTCCTCCCTCAACTCCCATGGCCAAGTGCGAGGTCCAAGGCTGAGGCTGGCAGGTTCAGGCTGTTTGGTGGGTCCTTTCTGCCTTGTGTGCCCATGGGGTGGGATGTGACAGGATGGCATGCAGTGGGGTGGTGTGCAGTGTGCCTACGCTTTTGCATTCCTGGAATCAAGACCTTTTTCTCTCTACCTATTTCTGTCTCTTTCTCTCTCTGCCTCTCTCTCCCGCTCCTACACACACGTGCACACGTGCTTGCATTACATAAATACACACACTGCACTCTTACCCAACATGTTGCATAAAGGTCTGTTCAGCCAGCTGCTTCACAGAGGGCATGCTTTCTCAGGACTGGCTGTAGTTTGTTTGGTGGGGAAACCCCTGACCTGCGGGAGGAACGATTTAGCAGTCAAGGTTCATCTGGCCAATCCAGTTGCCCCCCAATTTTGATTTATATTTATCCCAATTGTGAAATTCTACAAAGCTAGAATTTTTATTTTCAAAGCAATAATAACAGTTTTAATTATCAAGAAGGGAACATTGGGCCACAGAGTCCGTTGGTTCTGAATTCAAATTCCATCATCTGCATTTCTGTGTGGCCTTAGGCCAATCACTCTGTCCAAGTTTGCTCTCTCTTTTCTAGGAAAATAGCACCTACTCCCTGGGCTCCTCTAGGAAAACATCTGAGGCTGATTCTCATATGCTGCAGTTCCTGTACTTTCTGCAAGAAAAATTTCTCACAAGGGAAACTATTTGGGAAATAAAATTAACAACAGATGAAAAAATCAGATTTCGGCTATCTTAAAGGGCTGGTATATAATTAAACTCTAGAAAGTTAATATCCTTGTAAAATGATCCGTCATTTCTATCCCACTAGCTAAGGTATTATCTTCCCTGGTCTTTCTGGTGAAATCTAGTCACTGCCTTAAGCTGAATTAAAGAAGAAAAAGGGAATCCTTTCAAAACTAACGTCCAGTGAGTCACTTTGTAGCTCAAAAGCAATGGCTCATTTCAGTCAGGGAAGAACCTGATTCTTGATAATGTCCCACAAGCCCCTATGCAGTCTGAGGCTGCCTCCCCCCGAGAACCATAATATAAGTGACCCTTTTGCCCTTAACTTTCAACTCCCTGCCGTCATCTGCTTGCTCCTGCTTCAGAACGTTCGTACTTGTCTGTCAGCTCCCCAAACATTTACCTTCCGTATCCCTGTTGGGGAGTATATCCCCAACGTACACTCCCTCACCTCCTTCTGCGGAGATCTTTGCAGAAGGTAATCCTGTCCAGTTTGTGTTTTTGTAATCGTCATTTATGAGAGTGTCCATTTCTGACCTTGTGCCCCTTCTGAAGTCCCTTATGGCTCTGTTTGTTACCCTGGCACCAACTGGCCTCTATTTAGAAAGCTTGCTGAATAAGCAGGCTGGAAGAATGTAAATACATGTAGAATTATTCCACATTTCAGAATCAGAAAGGACCATGGACACGGGTGGGTGGAAATGCTAAATAAAAGCTGGCATGAATCTTCCCCTAGAATTGGAATTTAAAACTGAACTTTATTTGAGCTTCAAAATGAACTTCCTTTCTCTCTCTCCAAGGAATAGATAAATAATATATAAAAATCAATTACATTCGATGGTACATCATATATTGTCTGGGGACATTTGCATTCATATTGTAAGAAAGAGGACTTGTGGAAGATCTGTATATCTCATATCAGTTGCTAATTAGTAAGGAAGGTAATTGAATGGATGAGCTTAGATGTCTATTCCTGCAAGTGTGTAATGGGATTGTGGTGGATGTCTGCTGAAAATAGACGGCTGTAGATTTCCCTAGAGTCAGACCTTACCCTTTCCACAGGAGCGTATAGATAAACAGTGTGTGGTGTGTGTGTATGAGCGTGTCTGTCTCTGTATTCATCTGTCTGTGTGTTTATATGCAATCAAAGCACAGGGATATGTAATAAAACATTATGTTTAAATAATATGTTATAAAACACTAAGGCCTGCCTCTTCCTCTCTCCTTTCCTTCCTTTCTTCTCTCCCAACTATTCATTCAGTGAGTAAGGCTACCTGCCGTGAAAAGCCCTCACCCTGTCATCCCTGCCGCTTTCTCTGGAACATGAAGTTTCCCCCACTTACTCCACTTTATTGAAAGTGCCGATAAAGTAATCAGCTCCTTCTTGTGAAAGAGAAGCTCTGTAAGAACAGTGATCATGTCATGTTGCATTCTGAAATAATGGCGTAGCACCTGTATTTAACATGGTATGTAATGTGGGCTTAATAATACTTGCTTGATGGATGGCTCCAGCGCTAACTAGATGAGAAGCACTGTGCTGGGCCCTAAAAGACCTTTATTATCAGAAAGAGCCTTGGTCTCCCAGGAGCTTGCAATTTTGTGGTGGAGATAAAACATATTATCCAAGCATCTAATACAATAAATAGATTATAAGAAGCAACACGATTGCCGTAATCAGTATTGTTGCAATAGCCAGAGCCCGTGGGCTGTTCCATGGAGGATGACAGAGTAGAATTAGAATGGAAAAAAAAGGGGGCGATGCTGCAGGACAGCAAGCATCCTGGGTGGCTCCAGCCCGCCGATGCAGTGGGTCCCTGTAAAGAATCAGTGATATGAACATTTGGCTGAGAGGGTCAGAAGTTTTAAATGTGAGTTGAGCTGCAGGGCTCTTCACAGCAGCAGCTGCAGGGAAGCCTTGGCCATTTCTGAGCAGCAAAGGGACATGATGGAGCCACCCTTTTAATAAGATTAATACCTGGCCGCTGAGGGCCCAGTGGATTATCTGTTGGCAAATAAAGTATATTTTTTGTGCGAACCTGTACATTGATATGATAGGTGAGTGCCAGTCTGATTAATTATAATCTCCCCTTGGTCAGATAAGCAGGTAAATGGAGGGGGCTAATCTTGAGGTTAGCACAGTTTAGGAAGGCTCAAACTCAAGTGTTACACTTGAGAGAATTATTAGTGCCGGAAGCTTCAGTGTACACAACATTAATTTTTCAAGCAGAAATAAACTTCTCCTTTAATCTTATAGTTTGTGTTTCTAAGTGAAGCTAATAGAACATAGAGTACCTGGTTTTGGATTAAGTTCGTTATTTTGTTTTTGGTGGGGGTGGGGCATATTTTGAACCCCTTCAATATCCCAATAGTGTTTAGATAAAACAGTTTGACACATTAGAAAAAATGCAAAGTCCACAAGTGGCTATCTGTATTTTAGTGACAGCCCAGTCTTTACTAATGATCTTGGGTAAGTCACGACAGTCGCTCACTTTGCTATAATTAATGCCATTGTAGGATCATTATGAGGATTGCATATATAGAATACATAGCCCTTTTAACATGATAATAATTGTTAATATGTACCAACTGTATGCTAGACACTGCTCAGACTCCAAGTTCATTATCTCAATTAACTGAATGGATACTTTAGTAAAGTCTTAGACCTACTTCATCCCCGTGAGAAATGGTCCCCATGATGAGAATTGTGTGTCTTTTTTCCCGGACCATTGTGCCCACGTGTGCATGTGTGAATACGGATATGCGTGTTGTGTGTAAGGGAGGGAAATGAAAGGTGACTAAATGCTTAAGGTAGGTTACAGGTGAAAGGACAACTAAGAGATTCATTGCTGACCGAGCCATGGGCCAGTTTACACGACACAAGAGATTTTGATTTTGGTTTCCCCATTTAGTTCTTTGTTTAGCCCCAAATGGTGCTGGCTGGTTTTTGTCACTGTCCACCAGGTTTGAGACTGGCTTCCCTAATTGGATCGTACATGCTGTAGAATTAATCTCTTCCCTGAGGGTTTTGTTACTTTATGTCCCAGGTTTTCATTTTGTCTGTTTTATCCCTGTTTCTCCCTTGTTGTCTGTGCTAAACCTTTACTAAGCTTTTCTCATTAAAGCATTAGTTCACTTGCCTGCTGAATTCTTATCCATATTGAGTACAAAGCTCCTGCTAGACATAGTTTAGTAAGCAATATATTCCAAATTTCTTGGGGCGGGGGGAGAAAATGCCTTCTGAAAAGCTTTGGGATTCTTTAAGATTTATTTTACCCATGATTCAGGAAGAGTGTCATTGGCAGCCAAAATATAAGTTTGCTTTTACATAGGACACTGTATAGCTTTTCACTGTAGTATATTGGGAATTCCATTTGTGGTGATTTTTTGACAAACTGCCCAGCTTTGTGAATGCTTCATATCTCCACATTCTAGCCTTGGTCTTTGTCTCTCAGAGGAGGACTACTCAAATGCCCTTTGCAGTGTGGGATTCAAGGAAATCTTATGACTTTTTACTTAATTATTCCAGGAATGTTTCACATATCAATATGGTCAACATTTTTTAGATTTATAATTGCGTCCATAATATTATCCTAAACTCATAGTTAAATAACTGAATCACAGATTTATGTAACTCGTATGGAATTTTAGACCAAAAAATCAAGTATACCTTTAGGGAATGTATAAACGAATAGCAAATAGGTTCTCACTCTGAATGCCAACTCTGATTGATACACTGTTTAAGTTGCTTTGATGAGGAGGACTTTTGAGTCCACCCAGCCTACGCAATCAATTAGTTATGCCTGCCCTGTGGCAGGAGAAGGAACTTCTGCAGTCATGCGGGGGACTTTATAGCTGCCCCCATTGGAAAGAAAACGCTGAGGCAGAGAGAATTTGTGTGACTTGCACATTTAGAGTGTGGAGTATATGTATGTTTAGGCCGCACATGTGAAAAGACAGAACATCGATTTCAAAAGTAGAATTAAATTCCGGAAGGTGAAAAAAAGTAGGGAAGTAATTCATTGTTAAAGATTTGTTTTATACTTGGGTCTCTTTACTGTCAATTGGGTGGGTGGCCAGCACCTGGCCTTGGTGTTACATTAACCTGGGTTCAAATGCTGACTTCCACCTCTTTGAGCCCCCTTTTTCTCAACTCTGAAATTAAATATTGGGTTGACTGATGTGATGTATGTTGATTTACACGTTCAGTGGCTTGGTATAAAGCTCAACAATAGTAGTAGCGGTTGTTTTCCCGGATGAGATCAGAAAACTAATGAAAGACATCATGGATTTGCAAACAGTGCAAAATCCTTTTGATGTACAGCTTTCCTTCCTGGAAATGGGACAGGAGTGGCTTTTGAAAACCTTTTGGGAAAAATGACAGGAAAATGAAGCATAGTTTTTCTATTAATATCACATTTTTTTTATTCTCCGGTACCCAGATGCTGAATCCTTACTGTCTCAATAGCATCCCCAGGTGAAATCGCCTGATGTCTTCATGATTCCATTAGTATCCCGTCTGCCCTTCCTTCAAGAATCTTCACTTATATTAAAAATCTGTGTTCAAAGCCTATCTAAGCAAGAAGGTGACTTTTCAGGTTCATGTTCTAATTAATGGTACAAACTGCTAATTAAATACATCCGTGTCTATCAAAACATATTTAGAATTAAGCAGTGCAGCTGTGTGCCCGTGAGCCGCACGAGAGAGCTGGTGGGTAATGGCAGAAAGATATAATTTGTCTGTGTCCGATGGTTCCCAAGTCTGGCAGAACCCCAGAGTCTCCTGGAGGAACTTTTAAAAATTATTCCATTATTCTTTATGCCCCACCCCAAAACTAGTCCTCTAAAAATGTGAATTATTTTTTAACATCCTAAAGATAATGCCACTGATTGGGTAGGACTGGAAACTATAGTTTTAGATTTGAAGTATAATTGATGAAGTGGAAATAAGGCCTGGCTTGGCCCAAAGTTCATTTGCCTCTACACTTATTTTCTTCAAAATCCCATTTGGAAGAGGACGATCTCCAAAATCCTCCTCCTCCTCCTCCTTCTTTTTCTTCTTTTTCTCTTTTTTTACATCTTTCTCATTATCTTCTTGGGGCTTTATAGCCTGCATTGTGAAGGTTTCGTTTATAATATTCTGCTCTTTGGGAATGTCACTTCTTGTTGTTCTTTGCATCATCATGAAATTTGCTACTGGATGCCTATAGGTAGCTCTGGTGTGGAACAATGGACGGTTCTCGTGAATGATAACAATGTGAACAACATTTTAATAGCGTTTGTGTTAACCTACGTCGAATGATTTTATCCTCACAGACTGTATTTCATTGTCAAAAAATATTTCCACAGTGTACATACTTAGTGTCCTTTCTGCCTCTAAAGATAATCCTGCTGCCACATTGGCATATATATTCAAATCATCACATGAAGGCCTCATATAAGGAAAATAAATTTTAAATACTGCATTTGTCATCACTTGTTCCTCTCACTACTTTTTCAAGTATGGTTTCAACTTTTAGCTAATTTTTCTTCTGGTTGTTGTTCAAACCAGCCTCAAGTAGCTAGTACATGAGGTACCAAGCCCACTACTGAGTGTATTTCTGCATCACCATCACCTCGCTTCTCTTTGTAGAGCTCTACGAAAAAGGAATGAGGATTCCACTTTTCTACAGTTTAGGAAACCAAGGCCGACAGAGACAGGCAGTTTGTCAAACTGAATAGCCTTTTGAACCCAGGTCTCCCTGACCGCAAAACCCACACAAGTCTATTACACATATTTTTTTCTGCCCCAGGAAATTTGCATGACACAAAAATACAGGAACACAATAGTTTACCCTAGCAAGTACAGAACCAGGATTTTAAAACCATTTGGCCACAATTTGAGAAAAAGAATGATCAAGATGTGGCTTTTTAAAAGTCCTTACTTATCTTAGTAATAGTCCAGACACTCCTACAACGCAAAGTGGTAGAGGAGGAAAAGAAATCACGTCTTTTTATCTTTGCTACATTGCAACAGAAGTGGGCAGAAAGAAGACCATGAGGTCAAATCAGTGTCAGGTAGATGACCTAAATCCGAGGCCCTGGCAGGAATGGAAACTTGGCCACCATCCAGAAGGGGAATAGCAGGCAGGCTAGATTTGTGGACACACAGTCGCATTTCCCCATTACACAATAAATTTTCCCTGATGCAAGAGCATTTAAGAGATTGAAAGAAAGCCTTCAGGACTGTTTGAGGTAATTGAATGCCAAAGTGTATTCCTCGGAGAAGTTATGACTCAGTAGGGTGTCCGAGACCCGCACAGGTGTGCAAGCAGGAAGCCTCTGTGCCAGCAGTTGCATCCGTTGCACATGCTGTCAGCGAGGTCCATCCTGAAGCCTCTTTCCAGGAATCAGGACCGGGATGTGCATTTGGCATCAGATGTAAATATTTATCTATATGAACTATTTTCCCCTGTTTGGGGATAGTAGCTCTCTGGTTTATAGAGCAGAGAAAGGAAATCTGAGTGCCATCTGCACTAATTTTGAACTGAGCAATTGCTGCTATAATTTAAATCTTTTGTGTTCAAATCTATTGAAGCCAAAAAATGACAATAAAAGTATACATGAATAGAAACATCCAAGGTGGTAGAGTAATGCAAACTCAACACAATAAAATATTTTTAAGCCCATGCAAAAAAAAAAACCAGTTTGGTATTTCTCTTTATATTTTTGGTAGTAAAACCTCTAGGAACAAACATCCATCTTGAGTTTTATTAAACATCCCATCCTTTGATGCCAAGTATGTTATGTTCATGTAGGTCTTCAGTAGTCAAATCTATAAGGAACGCTACTGAAATATACAGAGAGGTATAGGATGGATCTTTTTGCCAGTACAATTTAGCATTTTAAAACCCAAAGAAAGTCAGAAACACACTTTTTGCTTTTTATAACCAAGACCTTTGCATTTAAAAAAAGTAACTCAAGGTTCAAGCGCGGAAACAATACCATTTGATTCTTGGTGATAGTTCATCTTTGCTGTTTTGTTGCTCACAAAATTGCCTTTTTAGAGCTTCTGGCTAGATTTTGTGTCTTCTTTCAGTGTTCACTTTGAAAGAGTTACCTAATTAGTTATTTTACATTCGGCTGTGGACAGTAGGTCTTTAAGCCTAAGCACTGCACCCCAAAAGAAGATTCTTGACTATTCTTTCCTCATTCATTCTCTCACTCTTCTCTCTCTCTCTTCCTCTCTCTCTCTCCACTCTTGTTCCTTCCTCCCTCATGCATTTTTTCCCTAAAGACTGATTTCTGAAGTGAGAGATGGAGTGTTGCATCTGTTCTCTACAGGGTATTGATTGCAAAACTCCTTCATCTATGAAAGTCATTTGGAATCCTCTCTCCAACCAAGTAATGGAGAAACTGATTTTATGCTCCAGGAGGTGGCAGCGCGCTGTAGGAAGGGCAAAGGGAATAAGGGAATGATCCAAACATCTGACTTGCAAAAGACCCTTGAGTTCTCCTTGCCTCACCTTCCTGGTGTGCAGACACCAAAGGCAGCTGGGCTGGTTCCTCTCAGGGGGCTTCTCAGTGGTGTCAGCATCTAAGGTGCTTGAAACTGGCTGCTCCTTTCAGATGGGAGGCAGCTCTGTGAGTAGAGAAGGGGACGGGAGAAGGCATTGCACTTGGCTTGGTCTGATACCCTGCAAGTTGGAACTGGCCTTAAGGGGGCTGTCAGTCCAAACACTTATACACAGAGCAGATGAATAAAAATGCAGGACTCTTAACATCTGTAGCAAAGAACATTGATTCAACTGCTCAAAAAAAAAAATCTTCCCTAAAAGCATTTCACCTTGAAGTGTTCTCATCTGCAGGAGAGTGGGCCCCTGCTACTCTGGAGCTGTGCTAAGAGTTCACATGTAATTTTGCATTTGGCACGGAGCCAGCTGGCAGAGCCAAGAGAGAAATCAGGGTTCAGGCTTCCTTAGGTTTCCCCCACCTCTCCCACTGCTGACTGGCTGGAATCCTTTTCCTCAGACAGGGAGACAGGATCCAATTCGAGCCTCAGGCGGTCACCACGGCTCCTTTGTGGGCGTCCGTGCTTGGCAGAGGATTGCTATATCTTGACTGAAATGTGTCAGTGCAGCTGTAGCTGCCACCCCCCTGGCACAGCCCTGCCACTCTCAAGCCATGGAGGGCATTCTGAATAAAACAGTTCCTGACAGAGGGGCCCGAACCTCACAGAGAGATCAACTGGCAGCCTGCATAAGGGTAAGAGGATTTGCTTAAGAGGAGACACTAAATCTGTCCATTAGCATCTTTCCCTTGTGGAGCCTGGAGACCAAAATGGCAGAAATGTCAGAGACAGATGAGCATTGGGGGAACCCACCTTTCCCAGCAGTGATGTGCATCACTGCCTGGGCTTGTGGGGGTCTGCTGTAACAGGAGGCTGCCCCCCAGCCCAGGGCAGTGTGCATTTAGCAGAGCAAAGCTGGCATTGACCATGACTTCAGAAGAAAACCTAAAGGTGAGGGTCACTCAGAGACTGAGGCATCGTAGTATCCAGTTACCAAGGCCTCCAGCTGCACTAGGGGCTCTAAGAAAAGCTTTTGTGCTTTGTATTTCAGACCCAATAGTCCCTAATTCAGGAAGATTTGGTCTGGGAAGGAGATGGAAGGAGGGACGCACACCCTTGTCACTGTCCTATTCTTCATCCATCCAGTGTGTCTGTGTCATTCTTCTCCCTGGCATCCTTGCTGGGAGAAAAAAATAAAAAAGAAAGCCTACATTTCAAAGACAGGAGATTCAGGAGAAATTCCCAGATACTCAGAGAAATAAGAACAGCATCAAGCAAAACTGTGGAATAGGATACATCTATTTTACAACATCCTGGACTCCCTGTTTCGTGTCTTTGATTGTTAAATGAGGCATCCATTCATTTATTCAGACGCCCATGAGTTCATTCAACAAATTGTTGTGGAGCATCTACTTTGGACGAGACCCCATGTGGAGGAGTCTGGAATAGTGAAGAAGAAACAACCAGGTCACCACCTTCCTAGAGGTTCTTTACAAACAAGGAAATATATAAGCAAGTTAAATCCAGATTGCAGGAAGTACCACACAAGAAATAAACATGCTGGTACGGTATCCGATTTTGTCTCCCTTACCTTCTAACTATGTTTCCTTGGGCAGATTTCTTCACTTCTCACATGTGCTGTTTCTTTGTCTGAAAAATGGGGATAATAGAAGCTATAAGCTACACATTGAAGGTTATTTCCGTATCAAGTGAAAAATTGGCACGATGCCTGGAACTTTGTAGATGCTTAACAGATCTTAGTTGTCTTTTTCACTTCACCGCATTTTAATTCAAATTCCTAACTAGAGTATCAGTTGCCTCTTTTCCCAGAGACAGTAGCATGAGGGGTGAGATAGCACCACGCTGGTTCTTTGCTTGAGGAAGGGTGAGGCTGGGTGGGGTGACACAGAATGCTTTCTTGGGCTCTTGAAGTCAAACTTTGTCGACAATTTTCTACAATTTATGTTAAGCCCTGGAAGCTGGAAGTTATGGTTTCCAGCCCCACCATCCTTTGTCTTTGGGTAATTAAGTTCAAGGTAGCTCCTGCTAGCTTGGGAAAACGGCAATACTGACTGTGAATGAGTCTTTCTCCTGTAGCAGCTTCCCAGCCTCCTTGTCCTGTCCCTTTCCCCACCTCCACAAACCCCACTGCTCCTCCTAAAATCGCCCACCCTGTGTCCCATTGCTGTCCTCAGCGGCCTGTCAGTCCAGGTGTTTGCTGATAACAGAGTCCTACTGAGAGTTTCCCCAATAAGGTTTTACATCTGCCGTAGAACTGGTTTAAAACCCACTCGGCACACTTTATTTAAATTTTGCTGTGTGATGGATTCCCTTCTGGGATTGTTGGAATTTGTGAAAAAGGGGGCAACCTGTGAGCACATGCTGTCCTGACAAGAAGACAATGAGCAATAATTGGCTCTTCCTGATCTGAGATTAGATATGCTCCCTGTAAAGACAAAGGTGTCAGTTATCTGATCATTCTTGCCCCTTCTCTTCTTCTGAGGTAGGAAACAGGTGTGAGTTGTGTGTGTGTGTGTGTGTGCATTTAATGAAACTCTGACATTAGCTGAGATCAACCTCTTCTTGAAAATCTGGATTAGATACTATGGACTCCACCCCTCAGTGCCTTTGGAAGTCCAATGCCCTTTCTAAGACTACCACAAATTCTTACAGAGTTTGCGTTGCTGATGTCCTCTGGCTCCCTATTTCCAATTTGTGTCATATTTTCTGCTCCCTATTTCCATTTGTGTGGTATCCTTTACTCATTTTTCCAAGATTATTTATTTATTCATTTCTGGTTTTAGTCCAAATATAGACCACAGACCTTTCTTGATTCCCCTCTCCCCCATCTGCTCCCACTCACAGAGACAACTTGTGTAGAGGATTCTATTAGCCATTAAGGAGTAAAACTAATAACAAGATACATTTGAAATCCTAGTATTTAACATTATTCCTCCTAAAGAGCCCCTCACTTCTTTCTACTTACAGGGTCCTGAGCTTCCTTCTTGACCCTATGACCTGATTTCACTCCTTTGTACACACATCAGCAATTCTTACTGTGTCTATGTAGTTTATCTTCCAACCCAGGATGCTTTTGAAAGCACAACAGGTGTGTCCAGGAACTGTCCCAGGGAGGCACTGTCACCCAAATAGCATACATATAGCCAAGAACCCAACGTAGCACCTGAGTTTTGCCTCTGGTTCTCCTTGTTACTGATATGCTCTACTTACGATCCAGTTCCTACCTTATTCTTAACTCTAAGCTCTGTCTTCTGTTAGTGATCTATATTATTGCAACTTTCAGAACTCTCCGGCATTTTCAGAACTCTTGGCCCTTCTCAAGGGCTTGGGCTTGAAATGCTGATATCGCTAATTCCATCCTCTTTTAGAGCGATATCCAACCCCAAGCATATCCACAAGATCTGACACCTAGCCCCAGACTCAGGATGGGAAGGTGGTGGGTGAGGATTAGGAAGGGAGTGGACTTTTGCGGAACATTCCTGTGTTCAAAATGCAAGCACTTCAAACAGCATGTTTCTTTTTTTCTCTCGTTATCTCCCAACCTTTCCATGAACAAAAAAAGAGCTGCGCCGAGTTTCTGATCGGTTTTGGAATGAGATCATTATCCTAGCTGACTCACGTTCCGGAAGCCACTTTCCAGGCCATAAACTGCAATAGAGATCTGAAGGTCTTGACAGAACGCACCTGAACAGCGGAGGGCCTCTCGGTAATGGACTCCCTTCCCCGCCCTCACTGGGCGGCAGGTGGTGTGAGGTGACTGGTTATTACAAGAAAAGCATTCTCATCTACAGACTCAGACATTTGGTATATTTCTGCGGGTGTGAGAAAAGAAAAAAAAAAGACTGAATGTCTTGGGGTTTTTCCCCCTCCAAACAGGGACTCCATGTAATTTCATTATTGACAATTACAAAGAAAAAGGCACTGAAACACAAAAATTAATGTCCAATTTGCCTTTTAATGGCCTGTGGGAAATCTGATGGCTATTGCAATCCAATGAAATAACTATTTTAAAAGAGAAAAGAATACCTTGAGTAAATTCCTTCTGCCCTTACCCCAGTCTGTGCACCCTTGTTTTTCCTGGGTAGTTACCAAATTTGCAGAGTGCATTACAAAAAATGAATTAATATTTTAAGATTTTTTCTTCTAATTACAAAGCTAACATCCCCATTACTAGGTGGTAGCACATGGTATTTAAAAGCTCAGCTTCTGAAAGCAGACCACGTGGCTTCACAAAGCTGCTGTGTCTGTCTGTGGACTTCTTAAGCTCTCTATGCCCCATTTTTCTCGTCTGCAAAATGGGCATAGTAATAGTACCCACCTCCTAGCAAATACATGTAAATGTTGTGAATACATGTAAAGTTCTCAGAATAGCACATGGCAAGGGTTCAGTAAATGTTAGCTACAAATAAATTTTCATAAAATGATGAAAATACAGAGACAGAGAAAGAGAAAAAGCAAACACGTGAACAAACCAAACCGTTCACCTACCCACTGAGAGCTGAGCATGCTTAACATCTGGGATGCCTTCATGTTGGACATTTGTATTTGTGTGTTTGTGTACCTGTATCATGCTGTAAACAAGACTGTGTATCTTTTTTTTAACTAAAAATTGTCACTGAGCATTTTGCATGCAATGGAAATTATTTTTATTTTTTAAAAGATTTATTTATTTATTTTAGAGAGTGTAAAGGAGGAAGAAAGAAAGGGAGAGAAAAAACAATGTGTGGTTGCCTCTAGCGCACCCCCTAACAGGGACCTGGCCCACAACCCAGGCATGAGCCCTGACTGGGAATCAAACCAGCAACCCTTTGATTTGCAAGCAGGCACTCAATCCACTGAGGGACACCATCTAGGGATAAAAATTACTTTTATAGTGTTAGGTTGTATAAAATTCTAAAATAATAACAGAAAGAAAAATTTACTCTTGCCGCGATTGGTGTGGCTCGGCTGGCTGGCCATCATCCTGGAAGGTGAAATGTGTCCGGCTCGATTCCAGGCCAGGGGGCATGCCTGGCTTACAGGTCCCCATTTGGGGCATGTACAAGAGGCAACTGATTGACATTTGTCTCTCACATCGATGATTCTCTCCCTCTCTTCATCCCTCCTTTCCCTGCTCTCTAAAAATAAATAAAGTAAAAAAGTGATTTATTCTGTGGTAGTTTTTACAATTATTTTAATTAAGTGAACAGTAAGCTTTAAGTTGGAAGGATAAAGCAGGCAGAAATTCCATTGTTTTTTTTTTTAACTTCTATGCATCCTGAAGAAGCCAGAGGTAATATTTTTTCCATCTCTCTCTCTTTTAATCTTTTGTTTCCTTTGGTGATGAGGGCAGGGTGGTGTGTGAGATTTATATCTAGGAGTTTGAACCAGAATGGATGAGCAGTGGGGAGAAGAGAGGAACATACTTAGGGAAGATGGACATAATAATATCTATCTCATAATACTGTTATGAGGATTAAATTAAATAAGTCTGGCATGTAATGTGCTTAGCATAGTAAGTATTTAATAAATTGTAATTAGTATTGGTATTATTAATAATTTTTATTTATTGCTTTAGAGAGTATATTTTAAGTACCTACAAATTAATAGGCAGAAATAAATTTAAACATTTTGGCTGCTTCATTCTGACTCAGATAGCCCTTCTAATAAGAGAGAAAGAGAGAGAGAGAGAGATCAAGGAATGTAATTTCTCAATGATTACCATCCCCTCACATGAATGGTATGGTATTTCAATCACTCTCATTTCTTGTCTACTACTTGGAGATATGAGAGAGGACAGGACTGACCACAGGGGCCAGCACAATCTGAGTCCTGGGGTGGGCTATTCTTGCTTATTAGCCCTGGGATACCTCTGGCCCTGATGGGGCAAAGCCCCATTTCCCTTCCTCCTCCTTCCTAGTGACCACTTAAGTGCCTTCCTGTCTTTCTTATTTTGTTCCCCACTAAGCTCTCTCCTCATGGCTGGTTACGAATACACCAGAAATAGACGTATTAACTATTCAGTTACCCACATTATCTTGCTATGTTGCTGTCAAACAGAAGTGAACTGGCCTGGCTCTCTGTAGTGTGTAGTAGTGGGTAGTGAGATAACAAGCCCCGTTTCATTTAGGTTCACCTGACATCCAAGATTGTCATCGACATAAACCATCCATCACAAAGTGCATTGCTTAAATGGAACAGGAACCCTAACTTACCTTATTTTCCCATGTTTGTAGCTGAGCCCCTTAATATGAGAAACAGAGGTGAGCCCAAGAAAAGTTAAATCAGGGATTATTTGCAATATGCCTTATCTTCAAGTGAAGTATAGAATTTTAATCTCAAACTCACTGGAGGGAGAAGAGGAAAATTCCCAGTAACTTTCTCTTTTCTTTCTTGTTTCACTCCCCCTCCCTCTTTTTTCTCTCAAGACATATTATATTTAGTGTCACGTGTGACACTCTCAAATAGGGGAAGGAGGGAGAGCAGAAGGACCTTTCTATACCATCCTGTACAGAAAGGATGGTAGCGGGAAGATAATGAACCGTCTTAGTCTGAAGCACAGAGAACATCGTTTCCAGGTTGACCATGACTACAAAGAACCTTAAAAAATTACTCAAAAGGCATTATTTGCCAGATTGATGTTGTCAGTACTACTGTTTCAGGATGTGCATGGATAAAACTATTTGGTCAGATATGTTTGGTACTTGTGATGTGTCATATAGCCTCTTTGTGGGAGTATTAATTTAAGCATATTTTTCTTAGATAATAGCCATAATGGTTCATCAAAACATGAGTACAGTCATCCTTTTACCTTCCTTCTTTTCCCCTTCTTTTTCCTTAGGAGCACAGACTTCCTGTTGACAAAGCTGGGTTGTTAATTATAACCCATGTCACCTTAGGTACATTACTTCTTCATCCTCAGTTCCCTGAACTGCAAAGTGGCGGTAATAATACCACCTATCCCGTGGGTATATTGTGTGGGTTAAACTAGCAATGAGGTAAAAGAACTTAGCATGATGTTTCGTAGATAATAAACACTCAATAAATGTCATAATTCTTGTTTTCTTTCATCAAAATTAAATTGCCTTTATGTTCCAATAGCTCAGATACCAACTCAGGCATATTAATGACCCTGGGAAAGAGATCCCACAGTAAAGCAAAAGGCAAAACTTTCTTTCCCTACACAGGCAAAGTTTATTTACCTGGGCTCACCCCTCCCCTCCTTTTTCTCCTATCATCCTTTTTCCCTCCTTCCTTTTTTCCCCTCCCTCCTTCCTTTCCTTCTTTCCTTTTTTCTTTCTCTAATAGCAAACCAATTTCTCTGTTGTGTGAAACAGCAAATTAGAAATCTTTGCCCTAGACCTCCATGCTATTTCCCATTAGCGATCATCCTTTAGCCCCGGAAGCCTATTACTTTGCTCTTTGCCTTGTCTTTGCTTGCTTACATGAGCATCACGTTGCTGAAGCTATCCCGCTAGATCGATCATGGAAGACAGATGTGTGAATCTGACAGGAACATGGCACTGAGGAGCATGTAGTCCAAGGAGACAAGATAAGAGATATACCCAATTCTGCAAAATTCAAGGTGGAAAAGGAGAAATCTCATTTCCGAATTATAGATAAAGGGCTATGGGTATCAGAAAAAGGAAACACATACCTCTTGCCTTTTTCTCCCAGTGACTAAGAAATTACAATAGGAAATTATATAATTTTATTTTTCAGGCATGGGCATGCTGAAATTACTCAAGGGCTCCTGTTTACTTGTTGAGAATAAATAGAGTATTGTACAAAGTGACCATTAGGCCAGGAGTAAATACCCCTTGACAGGGTTTCCATTGAGTCAGCAGAGAGCTATGCCCATCTCGGACCTAACTCAATTCTTCAGTGCTAATGCTATAAAATTAAAAACATATGAAAAGCGAAAAGTCAAAAATGTCAGAATGTCATTTTCACTAACACCTATGAACTGGTGTGTACTTATGTGTTCTAGCAAACACACACACACAGGCACTACACACATGCACAAACTCTACAGTAATGGATTCAGCAAAAGAAGCCACTGCTTGTGGGTTACCAGAGGGGCAGTGACACGTTAGGAAGAACTGCTCTAGTTAAGAGTTGAGGAAAGAGGAAGTGGACAGTGGGGTGAGATGAAATCAGGGCTAGTTGTATCCCAAAAGGAGATGACCCCCAGAAATGGCCTCATTTACACAGTACCTTTATGCTATTGCTTTGGTTTTTCACATAGAGAATAGATTTCTGGTTATGCTGCCAGAATCCTTCCCGCCCAATTGGTGCTCCCTCTTACTGTAAGCCATAGGGTCTGAAAGGTAGAGCATTGGGAGGGAGGAGTAAAAAGATACATTTCTGCTTCTAGACAAAAGGTGGAAATTTCTGAGCAAATAATCGTATTCAGTTATTCGTTGTCATATTGTCAAATAAGTGAAAATATTTCTTTCCATTTGTCCATGTGTGCAGATGTGACTGGGATTATGTTACAATACATGATTTTTAGTTTTACAAAAATCTTTAAGAACTAATGTCTTAGCTGGTTTGACAATTATGTTATTTGGACCATACATAATAAGTCAGGTTTTAACAACCAAGTTTTAGGAGTCAAATGTACTTTTATGTTAATCATGTCTTTCATAGTTATTTTTTTTCAAATTTTAGGTAATGGAAAATGGTTTGGTATAATTATCTATTTAATTAGTTACAGTTTATTTCTAAGGTGTCCTTCTTGTAGATATTGTGTCAAATAAGAGTTGACTAAGATTGTGATACATTATCTCTCTATCCACCCATCATCCATCCATCCATTCTACCTACCTATCCATCATCTATCTTTATTTTTATTCACACAGACACACAGAGGGATTCTCAACATTGTTACTAAGTAGATATGGCTAAAAAGATTAGTCTTTTCCATTCTGCTCTCATATCTAATTACATCTGAAACTTCAAATGCTGAGGCTTTATGTTCTACTTTTACCTGATAATGCTGTGGAGTCCTGTGTGCTTCTGCTACAGGTGCACCATATTCACTCTGTGATCATGCCACTGATATGTCCAGGGCACCTGCAGGACTTACAGATCTCCATATTTGATTTATCGAGTGGCCCTGCCCTTAAGGAATGCTCAGTCTCCAGTGAGGAACCGAGAAAGTAAGCAGGTGCTTGTAGTACAATCGAATTAAGTTACAGCACAAAGCAAGGCAGGCCAAGAAACTCATGTTGTTTGAACACTTTCTTCCAGGTCTGCTACTTTGCTATGTATTTTACTAAGGTTACTTAACTTAATGGTTATTGTGGCTATCGGTGGTAAATATTATTTTTACTTTATTGATGAGAAAACTAAGCCTCAAAAAAATTATGTGTATCATGGAGGCCTCAAGAGGAAAATGAACAGCTGGCTCATTCAAATCAGTACAAGGGGATGGTTTTTCAAAGCTGCGGGTGGTTTGCCAAACCACAAGGTTTGGTGCAGTCGGTAACCTGGCCTTAGTAATAGAAGAGCTGTCCCTGTTCCTAGGCCTGGAAAGATAGCAGAAGGGAGAGGTTACAGGTCCCCAGAAGGAAAGAGTCATGTAGAGACAGTCACCTTAAGAGCAATGCCACTTGTTTGAAGGCCACAGAGAACATAGCTGACCTCACAGGAATGGAACCAGGGGAATAGGAGGGGACCCCCCCAGAAATGGAATTATCTTCTGGAGGGCAGACCTTTGTAGTACACACTTCCACAGCTAGGTGAGTGTTCTAGAAACCCATCTGTGTCCGTGTGCCAGCTGGTGGTGTGACAGGCTGCGTTCAGCTTCCGTGAATATTTTGGAAGATCCTTTCAATGCGTTTACCCATTTCATGATGGGTGATTTATGAGCACACCTGCCCACACCGCACTGAGTGTTCAGCAGTTTTTGACCAAAAAACACCCTGGCCACTATATCCCACCCTCCCTACTCACCCTATCTCTTTCTGAAAAAAGTCCTGAAATGGAAACATTTTACCGATGTGGAAAAAGTGAAACAAAAAACAGGAGAAGTACTAAAAATCATCAAAATCAGTCAGTTCAAAAACTGTTTCTAGTGGTAGAAAGAGCATTTCAATAGGTGTGTTGCATCCAATGGGGAGTGCTTTGAAGGTGACTGAAGTTTAAACATGTGAGAATACACAATTTTTTATAAATACATTCTGTTTGGGGGGGATCCCCTCTTCCATATGTCCTGCCTGCTCTCCCTTCCTCCCTTCCAAGCTCCTGCCTATGTCCCCTATTGGATGAAGCCCATACACATCTAGAGGACAAAGAGGCCCATTGATTCAGTAGTAACAGGCTCTTGTGGGACCAGGGCAGAGAGAGGGTCTGGAGGGACAGACATAAAACACATGGGGTGTTTTGATATTTGTAGCAGACCAGATGGTAGTTTCAGAGCAGAATAATTCATCACTCCCAGATGTATTCCAGAACTCTCCCTGCTTACTTTTTACCTTAAGCCGCAAACGGCCACGCCTGCTCTAGCTGCTTCCCAGAGGCTATGGTTTTGTCACGTTACCTGGCCCTGGGCACCAGTGTTTCTAGTCTTTCCATAGAGTCACCTCCGTGTTGCATTCTCCCTTCTGCTCATCATTTCACAACTGCTCTCCCATCTCTCTTTTAAAATATCCAGCTTAGGTGGGATGAACTGGCACAAACTCTCTTGCCAAATGTGTTTTTCAAGTGAATTAATTAACATTTCCATATTCTTGGGAAGCTTACTTATTCTTCTCTGTTCTTTTCCTGCCATTGGGCAGCACAGCATCCTATTGACTCGATGGCCTATTTGATTCATGCTGCTTGTGATGTCAACAATAAAGTACTGATTTCTTGATGGGGACACTGGCCTGCAGTGTCTGCGGCATTATGGATGAGACGAGACAAATTCACACGGACTACAGAAATCCAGTGGAGGAAAAGGGATGACATAGCCACTCTTTCAGTGAAAGAGAGGGCGGGCCCACCCCTTGCCTGCACATGCTGTTATTGGGTTTAATTTGCATAGGAATACAGGGCATGTATACATATGTGTATATGTATATACACACAGACATAAAGTTCATCAATCATCGTCAGGCAAAAGTGATCAAACAATAGATAACACTCAAAGAACTATGAAGGCTTATTTAGAGTCAGGGCCAGGTAGCTAAAGGGCCATAAAACTTTGGGGAGAAAACTCATTTCATGCTTGGACCCTTATAATTTAAATTGAGGGTATTAGCAAAGTAGGTTTCATAGGATTTTATGCATTCTTTCTTAGGCTGGATCACCCTCTGGAACCTGCCCTTTCCAGCACAGGGCTGTACCCATCTTTGGCATTGTTTCAGGCTTAAGTCAGGGAGGGGAAGTAAGGCAGCCAAGAGATTAGGAGACTATCACCCTCTTTTTCTATAGCCCCCCAAGTCCTTCCCTGAGGGCCCATGACTGTCTTAGGTCATCCCTCCTTTGAGGAGTCTTACTGGCCATTGACTAACTAGTCATCTGCCTGGGGCCAAGCAGGGTGAGGTGAAAGGGGCAGAGGTAGTGCCCCTACCAGGAAGGTAAGCTTTGTCTCCTAAGTGGCTTCTGGTCCCAAGGTCTTTTTACTCAGCCTTAGTCATGAGGGATTACAGTTTCTGAAACCAGGCAGGACGGTTCCCAACAATTTCTCAGTACATACAACCTTATGCTCTTATCAGAATGTTACCATTGTCATAGCCTTCATTTCTAATAACCACCTTATAAGGTTGGCCAGTTGGATGCAGCTTCTACTGTTTTATATTTACTAAAATCAAAATCTTTATTCAAATACCTAAATGTTCAATGCAACTCAGCTACCATCAATAAAGCACCTACTGTGTGCCGGGCTGACTTCTGGACAAAAACACTTAGGGTACATCAGTGGAGAAAAATACAGACAAAGATCATATTCTTGTCAAATGAGGGAAAATGGAAAACAAATAACACACAGAAAGGAAAGTGAATTATAGACTATGGTTGAGTGAGATAAGTGCTATATAAAAAGAAAAAAAGTACAACTAGGCAAGAGAGAACAGTGGTGGGAAAAGAAAAAGGATGAAATTTGAACAAATTGTTTAGGGAGGACCTTATGAAAAAGTGATACTTAAGCAGAGACCAAAATGAAGCGAGGAAATAAACTCCATAGATATGGGAGAAGATGGTTCCCAGTAGAGAGAATGGACAGGAACATGCCTGGTTTATTCAGGGAGTGCCAAAGAGTCCAGTGTGAGTGGGAAGAAAATAGTGGGGGGAAGCCGGAATTAAAGATAAGGAAGGTGAGACACAGTTATTGTATGAAGGTGTTCAAACCTTTGGAAGGACTATGGTTTTTTCCCTAAGTGAGATCAGCAGCCAGTGGTGGGTTTTGATCAAAGAGGTCCTGATTTAACTTATATTTTAAGTATGTTTCCTCTCTCTCTCCCTCTCTCTCTCTGTTAAAAATAGATTATAGTGGGACAAAGGTCAAAACTGGGAGACATTAAATGATAAAATATATGTTTTAAGAAGACCAGTTTTAAAAACAGAAGAATCAAGATAGAATATAAAGTTATCCTTTAAAACTCAATATAATCCTGTTATTCCCCTGCTTAAATATCATGTGCTTTTCCCTTCAACTCTCTCTCAAACACTGATTCATTCATTCAGATAGTTATTGAAAAGGTTCCTAAAGAGCTACCATGTGCCAGACAGACACTGTGCCTGATGCTGTTAGTGAAATGGTGAACAGAACACATCCTGCCTGCACTCAGTGAGCTGACGTTATAGGCGGAGAGATGATCCAAAAGTGTTCAAGTTCCTTTGCTATGTAATACCCCTCAGTTTGACATCTTCATTCTGCACATGCAATGTTACTACATCACTGGACATTCTCAAACCATGCCAAACCTCCACTTTAAAACCAGGTGACTTTTACCATACGTTTCTTACTGTAAATATCGTTGCCTCACCCACACCCTTCTTTTCCACCAGGGAACACCATGCCAATTATTATGCATCTCATTCGTTTTTGAACTCCCCAAACAATGTATCCTGCTGGCACAGCTCTTATATTGCTGGGAGGCTTGCATGCAAAAGACAACTTACACCCCAAAATCTAGCTCAGGGCAGCTGAATTCAGGTACATAATGGTGACAGGAGGAGTTCTGAGGGTTAAAAATGAATTTGATGACTAAGGAATGTGTGGGGAAATAAGAAGGGCCTTAAAACAGGGGCTGAAATGCTGCAAACTATGAATCTATGGGGAGAAGACCTTGTGTGCAGGAAGCTTTAAGTGGGGCTGTGGTGCTTGCAGACTGGTTGGGTCCTTGAAGCTCATCAAGAACAAATGTTTGCATTTAGAATGTCCATAGCAGTACTAAAGTGTCAGAATACGGGGATCCAGATGGTGAGAAATTGCCATCCCTGTGTAGAGGAAGAGGTTGGTCTCAAGTTTGAGGTTGCCTTGATGAGACAGTCTCTAATATCCTGTGAAAAATGAGTCTCTGGAGTGTAATGAGATCCAAGATGCAGGAGGAGTAAGTGGAAGCAAGGCTAACCTCCTCCCAGGACTAATCTGGAATTACAACTCAGTTGTAGAGAAATCATCTGGAATAACCAACTATATGCTAGCTGGAGAGAAGCCTTATAGCCACAGACAGGCAGAAGAAACCACTTCACCATAACATGACTTGTAGGGAGTGCGGAGGAGACACAAGAGGGCTGGCTGGGCTCCCACAGCAGCAGCTGAAGGGCCAGAGGGATATTTCAGTGGCTGGTGGATTCCCCTTGAGAAGTGTGAAGTCTAAACCCCAACCTACAGCACCAGAGTCAGAAAGGAACCCAGGTAACATCCAGCTGTGAAAAGCACAGGATTTCTCTCTGCCAGGGAGAGACCGTTGGAGATGCAGACAGCCTCTTAACATGCCAAGGCACAAAATATCATTTGTAGCCACTTACCCTTGGCACTGGCAAAAGGAGGGCAGAGTGGACTAGAGATGCTTGAGGAGAATCTGGGGTTGGTGGCTCTGTGGAGAGAACTGAGGGAATAGCTGCCAGGATCGCTATGCCGAGTCATTCCCCATACTGCAGGATCAATTACTCTCAGGCAGAACAGTCCTCTCTGAATGGCATTGGCCTGAGGGCAAACAATACCCGCTTCTCCAGGAATTACTCTGACCCACCCTATGGTGCTTAAGTCAGGCTGCTGATCACAGCTTGACTAGATTAACAACTGATCCCCTTGATGGTTGAGCAGTTTAACAGCTAAGGCAGAAAATACAAAGCAACCAAAGAAACAGACCCCAAATGAAAGAACAAGTGAATTTTCCAGAAGAACTAGATGAAATAGAGGCAAGCAGTCCATTAGATTGAGAGTTTAGAGTAATGATTATAAGGATACTCAACAACACAAAAAAAGATGTAGAAACCATAACAAAGGACCAGTCAAATATAAGGAATACAATATCTGAAATAAATAATACACTGGAAGAAATAAACAGTAGAATAAATGAAGTGGAGGATCAAATCAGTGATTTGGAAGACAAGGTAGAAAAAACACCCAGCAGAGTAACTATAAGAAAAATTGATTTAAAAAAAAAAATGACAGCTTAAGAACCATTTTGGACAACATGAAGTGTAACAACATCTACATCATAGGAATACCAGAAGGAGAAGAGAGTGAGCAAGGTATTGAGAACCTATTTGAAGAAATAATGACTGAAAACTACCCTAATCTGGTAAAAGAAAAAGTCACACAAGTTCAGGAAGCTCAGAGAGTCCCAAATAAGTTGGACCCAAAGAGGCCTATACCAAGACACATCATAATTAAAATGAAAAGCTTAAAGACAAGGAGAGAATCCTAAAAGCCACAAGAGAAAAGCAGGGAGTTACCTACAAGGGAGCATCAATTAGCCTGGCATCTGATTACTCAACAGAAACATTTCAGGCCAGAAAGGAGTGGCACAAAATGTTCAAGATGACGAAAAGCAAGGACCTACAACCAAAGCCACTTTACCCAGTAAGGCTACCACTTAAAATCAAAGGAGAAATAAGGTGCTTCCCAGACAAGAAAAAGTTAAAAGAGTTTGTTAACACCAAACCAGTACTGCAACAAATGTTAAAAAGCTTGCTTTAAGAAGAAGGAGAAGGAGAAAACAGGAAGAAGGAGGAGGAAGGAGGAGGAAGAAGGAGGAAGGAGAAGGGAAAGAAAAAAAAGAGGAAAACAGTCTAACAATAAGATGGCACTACATAAGCATCTATCAATAATCACCATAAATGTAAATGGCTTAAATTCTCTGACCAAAAGACAAAGGGCAGCTGAATGGATAAGAAAATGAGACCCATCTATATGCTGCCTCTAAGAGACCTATCTTAGATCAAAAGATACACAAAGACTAAAAGTAAAGGCTTGGGTATAACCCTAGTAAACCTTTACACACCCAAGAGACGAGCACCTAAATATGTAAAGCAAGTCTTCATGAACATCAAGGGAGAGATTGACAGAAATATAGTCATATTGGGGATTTTAACACCCCATTGACTTCAGTGGATAGATCTTCCAGGCAGAAAATCAACAAGGAGACAGTAGCCTTGAATGATACACTACATCATATGGAATTAATTGATATCTTCAGAGCATTTTGTCCCAAGCAGCTAAATATACACACGTTTCAAGTGCACATGGAATGTTTTCTAGGATAGACCACATGACAGGACATAAAATAATCTCAATAAATTTAAGAAGATTGAAATCATATCAAATATCTTCTCTGACCACAATGCTATGAAACTAGAAATCAATCACAAGAAGAACACTGAAAGACATGAAAAGACATGGAAGCTAAACATCATGTTATTAAACAATGAATGACTGAACAATGAGATCCAGGAAGAAATCAAAAGATAACTTGAAACAAATGAAAATGAGGACGCAACAGTCCAAAATCTGTGGGACACAGGGAAAGCAACCCGAAGAGGGAAATTCATAGCATTACAGGACTATCTCAAAAAACAAGAAAAAGCTCAAATAAACGATCTAACTTTACACTTAAAGGAACTTGAAAAAGAACAACAAACAAAGCCCAAAGTGAGTACAGGGAAGGAAATAATAAAGATTAGAGCAGAAATAAATGAAATAGAGTCTAAAAAATGATGCAAAATATCAATGAATCCAAGAGCTGGTTCTTTGAAAAGATAAACAAGATTGACAAACCTTTAAACAGACCCTAATAAATAAAGTCTGATATTAAAGAAGAGAAATAATAACTGATACCAAAGACATATAAAGAATTGTAAGAAAATATTTTGAACAGATATATGCCAGTAAACAGGACAACCTGGACAACCAGACAAAATTGATAAATTCCTAGAAACATACAATCTTCAGAAAAAATCAGAAAGAATCAGAGAATCCAAATATGCAGATTACATCTAACGAAACTGAAGCAGTAATCAAAAACCTCCCAACAAACAAAAGCCCTGGACAAGATGGCTTCACAGGTGAATTTTACCAAACATTCAGAGAAGAACTAATACCTCTTCTCCTGAAAAAATTTCATAAAATTCAAGTGGAAAGAAGGCTCCCAAATTCATTTTACAAGGCCAGCATTATCCTAATTCCAAAGCCAGATAAAGACACTCCAAAGAAAATTATAGGCCAGTATGACTGATGAGCATAGTTGCTAAAATCCTCAACAAAATATTAGCAAACCAAATACAGCAATGCATCAGAAAGATCATACACCATGATCAAGTGGGATTTATTCTGGGAATGCAAGTTTGGTACAACATTCACAATCAATAAATGTGACTCACCACATAAACAAAATGAAGGATAAAAACCACATAATCATATCAATACATTCAGAAAAATACTTTTGGATAAAATCCAGCACCCATTTATAACCAAAACTCTCAGCAAAGTGGGAATAGAGAGAGCACACCTAAACATAATAAAGGCCATGTATTACAAACCCACTGCCATCTCCCTACTCAACAGCAAGAACTACAAGTGTTTCCCTTAAGATCAGGAACAAGACAGGGACGTCCACTTTCACCTCTCTTATTCAACATAGTACTGAAAGTCCCAGGCACAGCAATCAGACAATAAGAATAAAAGACATCCAAATTGGAATGGAAGAAGTAAAACTGTCTTTATTTGCAGATGACATGATAATGTACATGGAGAACCCCAAAGATTCCACCAAATAACTACTAGATCTGATAAATGAATTCAACAAAGTAGCAGGATACAAAATTAATATCCAGAAATCATTTGCACTATTATATACCAATACCGAACAAACAGAAAGGGAAATTAAGAAAACAATTCCAATCACATTTGCATCAAAAAGAATAAAATATCTAGGACTAAGCCTAATCAAAGATGTAAAAGACCTGTATTCATAAAATTATAAGACACTGAAGAATGAAATTGAAGAAGAGACAAATAAGTGGAAGCACGTACCATGTTAATGGATAGGATAAACTAACATTATTAAAGTGTCCATACTACCCAAAGCAATCTATAGATTCAGTGCAATTCCTGTCATGATTCCAATGATGTATTTCACAGAACTAGAACAAATATTTCAAAAATTTCTTTGGAACTACAGTTGGCCCCACATAGCAACAGCGATCCTGAGAAAGAAGAACAAAGTAGGAGGAATCACGCTACCTAATATCAAACTATACTACAAGGCCATAGTAATCAAAACACCCTGGTACTAGCATAAAACAGACACATAGACCAATGGAACAGAATAGAGAGCCCAGAAATAAATCCACATCTTTATAGTCAATCAATATTCAAAAGAAGAAGCAAGCACATACAATGGACTAAAGATAGTTTATTCAATAAATGCTGTTGGGAAAATGGGCAGATATGTGCAGAAAAATGAAATTAGACTACCTCCTTACAGTACACCCAAGAATAAATTCAACCTGGATCAAAGACTTAAATTTTAGATCAGAAACCATAAAAATCCTAGAAGAAAACATAAACAGCAAAATCTTGGACATTGCTTGTAGGAATTTTTTATTGGATATATCTCCTCAGGCAAGGGAAATAAAAGAAAAAATAAACAATTGAGACTATACCAAACTAAAAAGCTTTTGCAAAGCAAAGGAAATCATCCACAAAATAAAAAGACAACACGTAGACTGGGAGGGCATATTCGCTGATACATCTGGTAAAGGCTTAACATCCAAAATGTATAAAGTACTTACAAAACTCAACACCAAAACAAACAAATACCCCAATTAAAAGCTGGGCAAAGGACTTGAATTGACACTTCTCCAAAGAGGACATACAAATGGCCAACAGACATATGAAAATATGCTCACTGTCACTAATAATCAGAGAAATGCAAATTAAATGCACAATGAGATACTGTCTCACACCTGTCAGAATGGCCATCATCAATAAATCAACAAACAACAAGTGTTGGTGAGGATGTGGAGAAAGTGGAACACTTTTGCACTGTTGGTGGGAGTGCAGACTGTGGAAAGCAGTATGGAGATACCTCAAAAAATTAGAAATTGATCTACCTTATGACTTAGCAATCCCACTTCTGGAAATACCTCCAAAGGAACCCAAAACACTAATTTGAAAGAACATAAGCACCCCTGTGTTCATTGCAGTGTTATTTACAACCTCTAAGATATGGCAGCAGCCCAAGTGTCCATCAATAGGAAGTGGATAAAACAACTGTGGGATATTTACACACTGGAATTCTACTCAACTGTAAAAAAGAAAATTTTAACTTTTGCAGTGGTATGGATGGACCCAAAGAACATATGCTAAGTGAAATAAGCCAGTCAGAGAAAGACAAATACCATATGATTTCACTCATATATTGAATTTAACGAACAAGATGAACTAACAAGCAAAACAGAGGCAGACTAATAGACAGAGAGCAGATGACAGGTAGTTGGGAGAGGGAGGTTATGGGGTGGAGCGATTGAGCAAAAGGGAAAAAAGACTCATGGGTATGGACAGCAGCGCGGTGATTGCTGGGAGTTGAAAGGTAGAAGGGGACTAAATGATAATGGAAAAAAATACAATAAATATTCAATTTTTAAAAATGAGCCTCTGCTTTTGAAATGCTTCCCTCTGTGGCCTGTCAGCTTGCGTTTGGACAGTGTTTTGTTTGGGTAGAAGAATTCAGCTCTGACTTTGACTAAGTGGAAAACTCCCCAAGACAAATCAGGACATCTTTGCTTTCTCTGCAAGCCTAAATGTTAAGACAGCAACGCAACCATTAACTTCCTTTTACCAATTCTGCTATGAATTTTTAAATCATTTAGCATATCCAGACAACTTTCTGAATTTTCATTTAATGGTTAATTTAGTCAGTGACATTAAGGCCCTTGCTTTGCGGGCAAACAGCATGATTTAAGTTTAATAACATCAAATCTCTGTGTAACGCCAGCTTTATGGTGTTAGTACTGGAGGTGGGCAAGGTGTCATTCTCTGACGTGATAAGCTAAACTTTGCTTTACCTGGAAATGGTCAGGACTGGATGTATTCGTGCAGCCTCTCTTTCTAACTGTATTCTGTATCATCAGTCTCTCCATCTCACTTTTTTACATAATTAATGCAGCAAGTTATAACAAAAGGAAGGGAGATTTGAGGTTGAAAGTTGTAGCTATAGTACCAACCTGATACCAGAATAGCTCTGTGACTTTAATCAAAACATGGGATCTCAGTTCCTTCTACTTTGAGGTAGAAATATTGCTTAGGATTATTCGACCTGGCCTTTCAGAGGATCAAGTAAGCTAACGCATAGGATAATACTTTATAAACTATAATGCAATAAAAACACTCATTGGTTATTGTAATGACTTGTATTTTTTCCTTTGTCTTTAGGAACAGTGTTATCATATGGTCAGATCCTCGACTGCTGTTATGATTACAGCATAAAAAGAAAATTAAACACTCAAGGGACTCTTTCTGTAGCTCCTTCATACACATGGCTTTATATGAGAAAATGAAAACATTTCTCACACATACTCGAACACACACACATACACACACGGCCACTTCCTGCATTACCCCTCCAGTTTCATTCTGAGCCTTCTAACAGGCTTGGGTGACAACTTTAGAAGGATTACCTCGTGTTTCCTTAGAATTCTGAGATAAATCCATTATTCTAGTTTTAAAGAACAACCCTGGGATTATGGCTTCTGCATGTTGAAGTAACTCCTGGTCTTTAATTTAAATCAACAAACCTTAGGTCAATAATCAAGGACAAAAAGGTGGTAACAGTAGGATTACATTGTGCACCTGCCCTAGTCCATTCGTGTGTGTGTTAAATAATAGACGTTAGGTTTGTATTCCTCACACGCTAGAAGACATTAACCTTGTCAGTGGATTCTGTGACCAGAGAACTCTTAAAATAACACAATCAACCTTTATTGCATTTTTATTGTGTATCATGCAGTGTGAACATCAAGTTTACACTTGCAAATGTCACATCTTAATCTTCCAACAAACACTTTAAGGTAGATACTACTCTTCCCCAATTTGGGGGAGGGGGAGGGTTTGAGAAAACTAAGGCTTAAGAAATGAAGACCAGTTATACACGGCCATGCTTTTTGTAAGTACAGGGCCTGAACTAGAGTTCTCTGACTTCAGGGACTATGCTTTTAATTACAATACCTTACTGCCTCCAAATGAAAGAGAGGTAACATTTTACCAATGATAGGACCTGGTACCTTGGTTTAGAAATACCTGTGGTTAAGTTTCCCATCATCAACATTTGACCCAAACCACGAGACATGTATGGAGATGGCAGAGATGATTTTCTGTTTTTACCATGTGTCTCTGTCAAAAAATTGTCTCCTTTTCTCCTTTTCCTATGGGATGTCACTGATGTTCTGTAAGTATAATCAGCTGGGCACTACGTTCAGAAGTTTTGGTTCTGTACTAATCTATAGACCTTTATACACAGTCACACAATTAACTGTACTCCTGAGAAAGACTTGGTTTAAAGGAGAAAAAGCAAACAAGTAAGAAAACACAACAACTAGCAATAAATGATTGTAGGTATTCTTTTTATTTTATTTTTTTCTGTAGATCTTGATCTTTGTTTCCCTTGAATTCAGCCATTCATTAACTTACTGCATATATTGAGCACCAGCTCTTTGCCAGACACTTCCCTAGAACAGGTGATATGAATGACACCTAACCAGATATGAAGGGAACCTCCAAGATTGAAAACAGCAGGAAACCAAATAAAGGATTGCGACCATGACAAGTGCTACAAAGAAAATGCCAACAGTGTATTATTTTCCCAGGGCTACCATAACAAACTACCACAAACTGGGTGGCTTAAAACAACCCAATTTGTTTCTCATAGTTCTGGATGCTAGAAGTCTAAAGTCAAGGTGCAGGCAGGCCCTGCTGTCTCTGGCCTCTCTAAGGAACAGTCCTTCCTCATCTTCTCTGGCTTCTCCTGCTTCCTGCCAGTCCTTGGTGTCCTTGGCTTGTAAATGCATCACTCCAGTCAGGTGGCTTTCTCCTCCTTGTGTGTCTTCACATAATCTTTCTTCTGCCCATGTCCGTTTGTGTCCAAATTTCCCCTTTTGCCAGGATACCCATCATTTCACCTTGGGGCCCACTCTAACGACCTCATTGTGAATGGGTTGTCTCTATAGACTCTATTTCCAAGGAAGGTTACCCTTAATTTCTTTTCCTTTTTTTCTAGGTAGTCACTTCCATACTCAAAAAGTTCTATTCTTGGATCTATAGATGAAATAAAATACTAATAACACATAACAATAACTTCTGCTAACACATGCTTATCATATGTCAAGTGTAGTATAAATTATTTTAATGAATTGTCTTTTAATTAGTAAGTCTAGCAAAAAGAAAAAAAAAAAACAACAGTGCCCTGTGTACAGATCTCTAGATCAGGTGTCCCCAAAGCACAGGCTGCGGGCCCCTCCCAGTCAGTGGCCTGATGGAAACTACGCAGCGAGTGAATCTCACCTGAGCTCTGCCTCCTGGGATTCTACTTATTACTAGAATTTTTATTTGTAGCTTTTTGCCTGCTTTGTAATGTTTTCATATCTTAACCTTTTAAAGCCAAGTTGAATGCTGAACTTACGAGTGATTTTATTTTATGCATTAAATAAATAATACCACCATGTAAAACAAAAGGATGAAAAAAGGTGTAGAAATCTGTTTCTGACCAAGCTTGATTGTCAGTTATAATAACTATCAAACTCTAAAAAAAAAAATTAATTCCTAAAGGTAATTCTAGAATAATTTGCAGTTTGCAGTTTTTAATGGCCTTTACAAATAGTCTCTTCTTTTTAGTATAAAACATTATTAGAGATCTTAACTGAAAAGTCTGATTCAGCCTTTCCCAAAATAAGCCTTGGCGAGCAAATACAGAGGCAAATGCTTCAGATAAAGAGCACTGATCCCACTTTCTCTCTACACGTGATACACGTCCTCCACACTGGGAGAGTGTAGTTTATTACCATATAAATATTCTGAGAAGCCCTGCAAGGAAGGGTCTCCTTTACTTTCACGCACGGCGCCTGAAATGTTTGCAATCACAGACACCCTGTTTAGATTAAACATACTGCACTGGGAGCAAAACACACTCTCGTTTTATTTCTTGCTCATGGGTTGGGAAGATAAAGTGAGCCTGACATTTCCAAAGGCAGAAGTGTAAATTCACAGGTGAACTCCCACTCGGTGGCCAGTTAGAATGTCTCTGTTCTCATACCTTGGGTTGCTAATTTCTTAGCAACAAAAAGCCCTTGCAGGAGACCTTGGATTTCTCATAGCATCGGACCCCCCTTGGATACATGGGACCCCCCTTGGATACATGGCATAGCTTTTGTTTGCACCCCCGAGATATCTCTGGCAATGTCCTCTACCCTCTATCTCACTTTTTCCTTCATTGTTCTTTTTTCTTCCTTTGCTCCCTGCTTATTTCTACTTCTTCTTCTGTCCTCCTCTCAATGTAGCTTCCCTGTGAGACATCTTTGCCTTTAGTTCCCTGTGTAGTGAGTAGCTTACTTTCACCCAAGATGTAATTTTGAGGCCTTGATTTGAAATAGACTCTGCAGATGTTTTCACTAAGTGAGCCTTTTAAAGCATCTTCTTGGGTACACAAGGTTCTCTGCGTTTGTGTTTACCCCTGGAACAGAGTTAGCATCCAAATGAATGTGCGGCTATGGCTGCCCTGGAACAAAGCAGGGATTGTGTGATGACTCACTGGGTGAACTGCTTTTACTTCCTTTTGACAATGCACATGTGTGTGCTGGGTTACAGGAGGGTATACACAAATTTTCAAAGCAGAAGCCCACTCGCACATACCACCACGTTAGGTGGAGTTTTAGCTCTGTTGTCACACACAGACAAAATAGGACTCTGTGTTTAATAATAGCTCACATTCGGGCTTTATCAGAGACCACTGTATGTATCATATTATCTGTATTATATTATTTATTGTAACACCGGGGCTGCATTACAGGTGTGTCCTTTACACAAAGAAGCTGAATGTGTCTCATAACCAAAGTGTAACATTAGCTTGTGTCTGCAAAAGGGAAGGACAATTAGTAAGCTTCCAAATTAGCATTCCAATAACCCATCAGTAATCAATGTTCATCAGGGTTTTGTGAGAAACACAACGACCTGCCTTTCTGTATAATTAGTGTCTATAAGGGAATGGTGTGAAGTGTGAATTCCACCAGCGATGTTGAGTTTTTTATTCTTTTTTTTTTTCAGGTGGGAGGCTAGACTTGGTCAAGAGGTTGTAGGCTAAGATCCATAGTGGATATCATTATAATTCTTCACAACAGAAGGATAAATAGAATCTGAGCCGACAAACAGGTGCCTGTTTTCTCCAACTGTAAACACAGCACCCCGAGCAGCCTTTATCAAGTCAAAGCATCACACTGCACATATACACACATGCGTTCATCTAGCTACCAAAATGCAACATGTGCACACCTCGATGCTAAGCAACTAAGTAACTTAATCAATTAATCTCAGAGAATCTTCCTATTTTAGGATTGACTCTCCCCACCTTTCAAATATTTGTATACCCAATCTCTGTATCATATGCTCTAAGAATTGATCCCCCAGACAGAGTTTTAAAATAATATATACATGTATGTTAATATCCTGTATGCTCTCATGTGCCAAAATTTTAATCATATAATGCTGAAACTTTTCTATAGAAAAAACTGTCCGCCGCGTGACTGGCAAATGAGCTAGTTAAGAGGATACACAAACCCTTTCAGAAAATCATGGTCCTACTTAAGAGCTGTGTACGTCCCAGAAAAAGATGTCTCAATGTTACCGTATTTTTCGGAGTATAAGACACACATTTCCCCCCCCCCAAATTTGGGAGGAAAGTGGGGTGCATCTTATAGTCTGAATGTAGCTTCCCTGGCTCACAGGGTGGCAGGGGAGAGGTGGCAGTAGAGCAGGAGACAGGAGCAGGACCACATTTTTTGCTTCAATTTTTTTTTCCCTATTTTCCTCCTCTAAAACCTTATGTCTTATGGTGTGGTGCGTCATTTGGTCCGAAAAATACAGTATATATTGTTAGGACCTTATGTTCATATGTGTAAATGTATATACCGGTAAACATATGTAAATCTGCGGGACTGCATACTCATTAGTCTTTATGGCTATTATGAATTAAAATGTTCCATGGCAAAGTTACTTTGTAAAAGTCAAAGGTTAGAATTACTCATGCAAAAACTGAGAAGGTAACACCGAGTAAATCTGGGCCCTCGGTCACGTTACCTCGCACGAGGGTGGGGTGCAGGTGGCGGCTTTTCATTAAAATGGAATTGCTGTGGTGTGTCAGTGCAGATTTGACTTCGCCTACTTGCCCTGCTCGGAAATTATAAAGTTAAAAGACATAATTAACAGAAAATTAAAGATTCTCCTTCATTCTGAGTCCCATAAAAGATTCCCGGCTCTTTTCATCTCCCAGCCCCAGCTGTTGAGCTGGTGTGGAGCCTTTTAAGTTGTGCCTGATGCCACAGGAGTCAGGGCCATTCATTAGCAAAGCAGAGCTCTGATCATTAACTCCGATAGGGGGTTTCTTTCTCTTCCCCACTGGACCCTTCCCAGAGGGGGAGCATTCGGTTGAGTAGAAGGCAAGGAAACATTGGTCTTCCATGCCTCTGGCTTTAGTAAGCTCACAGGAGGGCCCCTGCCTCCTGTGGAGGTTTTCAGGGTCCTTTCCTGCTGTTAACTGTGACCGATCTACCCCGTTGTGAAGCGGGTTTATTGATTTGCAGCCTTGGGAGGTTTGGACCAACCCAAACTAGGACAAAACGGAAAGAATCCCTCTCTAGTCAGCCCGAAACTAGGCCTGCCACTTTGGCCACTGGACATTCCTACCTAGAACCCCTTTGCTTTCCACTCTTTGTCACATGAATCCAATCGAAATGGCTCTCCCCAAAATGTGCGTCTTTTACTGAACTGGCACATCTTACCACTGTCCCCCTACGTAGCCCTTCTTTAAATACCATTTAGTCTGCATTTGATTTTGCCAGGAGCCTTGGAATAACCTCTGCCCTTCAGCAAAACAAGCTGTCTCTCCAATCTGGTTCTCTCTCTGTTTTGTTTCCTTATTGATTTCAAATTCTCTTCCCTTGGGAAAGAATAATGTGTATCAGTGGCTTTGGAGTGAAACGGTCCCCACCTCAAGAAATGGCCCTTTGTTCCTGAATTTGGCCAGGCGCCAGTGTTTCGCCTCACCCTATCCCATTCACCCTTTATCTTCCCTTCCCTGCTTTCCCACCCCCCTCCGGAGCCCTTCTTGTCAAAGAACACCGCCACCAGTGACTTCTGTGGGTAAACACGCCCCAAATTAGAAAATGGGGAAATATCTATGTCTGCCTTCTGCCGGAGCCTTTTAAAAATTTTTCGGCAGTGCCTTGTATTAGTGACTAATTTTCACGTTGACACGTTTATCCAAACATAACATCACGTGTTTACAAACAGCTTAGCTGAGTTAATTAAATCAAGGGGTTTAAAAATAGCTATTAATTATTTGCCTCATCCCATTATTTGGGGAATATGCAAATGAGCAATATTTTCCATTCCCTGCCTTTGCTGATACGCAGTGCTACCACCCACTACATCTGCTCTAATGTTATGGAGAAAAATGGTTGAAACAGTCCATACACAGCAGTTTCCCCTGTTCGGGAAGCAATTTGAAGAATTCTGGGCCATCTACTGGGTATAAAGCTATAGGGCTTCTGGCAAATGGCCAGGAGTGAGTGATAAGGCCAGTGGCTGGCACTGCTGATGGAAACACAGTGGGAGTGCTTTAACTGTGCTCTGGGATTCCCCTGTTGAAATGCCTCTTCATTCCTGTGGAACCCATGAAGTCGAAGGCGTCATAATGCAGGGGCAGCGTTTGTAGGAGGCATTCAGTGAGCCTAGGATGCTGCTATGGGACCTTATCTTACAGATAGCCTGTGTCAGTAACTTTGATCCCTTTTGTCTGTGACCCATCATAAAAGTACTCTTAAATCTCAACCCAATTATAAACACGTAAATTAATAACCCAGCTATAAATAATTTCCAGTGTACGATACCTTCCATTCTCTTCTCTTTATTTTATTTAATGCAGGTCATAATCCATACATCGATTCCAAGACCAGCGAGCTGTCATTACCTAGTCTGCAAGCCCTTTTCTATAGGGTTGCAGTGGCTGCAGCTTACTCGGATCATGTTCGTATGTCTTATCCTGTTAGATCAGCACCGCTGTCTGAGGACATTTTAAATTTTATAGTAATATTCAATACCCTAAGGAGAAAAGTACACACATCAGAAGCACACGTCCATGACATTTCACAGACTGAACACACTCGATATCCTGTGCCCACCGTAGGAAGCTGACCGCGGCCCCCGGTGCCCCCTCCAAGGATGACCACTGTCCTTACTTCTAGGGCCTAGATTACCTTTGCCTATTTAGATTCCATTTGCTTGGTTGCATACTTTACATAAATCTTCTAAAACTCTTTTGTATCAAGTTTCTTTTGTTCACATTACATGTGTGAGATTCATTCATGTTGCTGTGAGACTATAGATTACTCATTTTCATTTCTACATAGTATCCCGTTCCGCGCCGATACCACCATTACACATTCAGTTGTCAGTGCTCGTTGGAACATTTCCAGTTTGGGCCGGTGAGAACCGAATGGTGATGCTGTAAACATTCTGACACGTGCCTTTGGTAAACACATGTGCTCATTTGTGTTGGTCACAGCCGCCTAGGACTGGACTAGTTGGGTCACAGGGCTTGAATCCGTTCAGCCTGTAGTAAGACAACCAAACAGGTTCTTCTCCAGAGTGCTTGACCAGTGTGTGCTCCCACCATCAGTGGGCTGGTTTTCATCTTAGGCTCTAATTCATTGTTTTTACAGAAAAGGAAAAACGAGGCTCAGCACTGAAGCAGGTTACCCACATCACAGAGCTAACTATACATCACAAAACTAAAACCAACACTAGATTACAGAGTCATAGCCAGTGGTGTCTGATTGTTCGTCATTTTTCCTCTGTTTTTTATTACTACTTATCACGGCCTTTGAGGAGGTTATTTGCCCTTTATCCATCTTCTTCAAACCCCTCAGAACCATGGACACACAGGCACATACGCACAGCCTGCCCCGTGTAGATACACACACACAAACATAAAGGTGTGCACACAGAGGCACACAGAGACACAGGCATACAAAACCCAGACACACACACATACAGACATACAGACATGTGTGCACATAAACACGAATACCGCTATGGACACAGAGATACATGCAGACTCATCCATAGATGCACATGAAGGCACACACACAAGTACCATGGCACATACACCTAGTTGTATGTCATAGTTTTTCATATTCTTCCATACTTTTGCCAACAGAATAAATTCCTTACGGTTGTGTTTGTATGGTGCATGGTTTCTCAATAAGCACCTGTGTACATACTTAGTTTGAGGGTGACTTTAGTTTTATAATTTTCAGATTTCTGGAGAAATATAAGATACCCTACTTCAGTAACATGCCTGGAGCTTAATTACTAGATGGGTATTGTTCTTTATACAGCATCACTGGACATACCTATGTCCACTTAATTCACAAACTATAATGTCTAATCGAGGGGTCTTCTTTCTGCCCAAAGAATATTTCTTATTCAGGTTCTGCGGAATTATTTAGGGAAGATACTTTTGTCAGTGATTGAAATGTGGGCCCTATAATTCCAGGAAAGAAGTTAAGAAAATATTTTGGTTTCTATTGCTATGTAGCAAATTCCTATAATTATATTAGCTTAAATGACATACATTTAATATCTCAGTTTCTGGAGAAAGGATTCTGGACACCGCTTCACAGGGTCCTCAGCTCAAGGTTTCTGATGGCTGCCATGAAGACAGTGGCTGGGCTCAGGGTGAAGCTTGGGGGTCTTTTCTAAGCTTAAGTAATTACTGGCAGAATTCAATTCCTTGTAGCCTAGGACTAGGGTTCTGGCTTTCTCTGGTGCTCTCAGCCAGGCCGTACGCTTAGCACCTAGAGGCCACTTGCTGTCCCTTGCGATGTGGCTCTCTCACAAGAACATGGCAGCTCAGTTCTTCGTGGTCGACAGGAGACCCTGTTGCTGACAATGTCCCAAGACAGATCTTAGAAAACATCACATATTCATTGGAATGACCTCCCATCAACTTTTCTGTCTAATCCATGCCACTCAGGATAGCAACTCTCCTACTGCTTGTGTCATTGTCTATTGGTTAGAAGCGAGTTGCAGGTCCTGCCTAATACTCAAAGGTTGGGAAGAATATACAATGGTGTGGCATGGGATTAGCTTAGAATTGTGCCTACAGCACTTGAGAAATTTCTTTTATGTGGTCGTTCTCATCGTGTACCCATAATACTGTTGTTATTATAGATCAATTTCTATTCATAGGATATATTGACTCTAGCAGCAACTCACAGTCTAATTCATATATCACACATTAAATTTCAGAATATATGCATATTCACATGTACATAAATACAAATATGTAAGTGACTCTTCAATTTCACCCCCTACCATAAGAATGGAATCAGCCACAGTTTAATCTATATACTTGCTACCTTGCTAACAAATGGTGTTACAATGTAGATATTTTACAAGCCAGTGATTTCTTTAACAGGGAGTTTATATTACCTTACTCTCACCTCCAGTGTGAATAAAAAGCGATCCAGAACATCACAGAAGGCGGTGACTCCTTTTGAAATGCGGCACCCTTTGTCATAAACCCTCTGAAAGATAGCCAATCTTTATTAAGATCAAACCTTCAGAATAATGTGAAACTACTGTCCTCTCCGGGCTGTATTATAAAATTGGTTCAGAATAGATCTAAAACTTTTCATGGGCATAGCTATTCTTGCACATGGTACGGTGGACTGGGCAGGGATAAGATGCACTGTGCTTTCTGGGAAACATGCCAAGCAGTGACTTAAGGAGACCACTGTAAGGACTTTTCTTGCTTAGCTCCCTGAGAAATGTCATGCCTGCTTAATCAACGCTAGGTGCAATACGGTTGCTGCCCTTTAACAAACTATAATGGAAGGCAAAAAACAAGAGATAGGAAGTGGATGTGATCAGAGGGATAATGGAACTTGTGGATGAGGTGATATGGCAAATGAGAGCATCTCATCCAGAGAGGCTAAGAATAAGTTGGGAGTTAAATCCTATTTCATGAAAAAGATCACAGTAAAGGCCATCTGAGCCTTTCTTTCTGAGTAGTGCTTAGAAGTTCAAGTTAAAGTGCCTCATCTTTGGATCTGGACAACTTGGACAAGAAACCTGGCTCTGCTACTTAACAGCTTTGACCAAGTTACTTAACCTTGTTAAGCCATCGTTTTCTCATTATTGCAGGGTTGTAAATGATACAGCTTACCTAAAGAGTTTGTTATAGTGTTTGACCCTAGTAAACACAACAAAACAAGGACATAAGCAGAATAAATTGTGGCTACAAGGATGAAAAAAAATCATTATTCTTCAAGTAGCTCATATCTAATGGGGGATGGGCATGCTACCCAGGAAAAAGCATAATTACAGAGCACTCCGCCAACTCCTAGAAGAGGGGCTAGCAGTCTCGGCCTTCAAGGGAAGTCAGAGATAATCAAACAGGTGCTTCCTTGCTCTCCCTTTTACCCTGGGCCTGAAGGAAGCAATTTGTTTATCTATTGTATCTGTGTCTCTTTCTCTAATTATGTACCAAAAATTATTAGACTCCGTTTTCCTTTAACATTTCTACCAAAGAAAAATGGCAAAAGGGAAGCAAAGGTGAAGAGTGTTTTCAGCTCTGATGCTTATGAGCTAATGAAGGTCAAACGGATTGAATCCCTGGAGCAGAGACGACAAATCTGGGCTGGAAATGGCTTCTGGTTCAGTAATGGTCGAATGGTCAGTCTTTTTTTTTTTCTGAACCAGTTTTCCAGACAATAAAATAACAATGACCATGAGCAAGAAGTTAAAGGATTGGAACAATGAATATGATCCACTGTCCACGAGCACTTGTTCATGAATATTTAAAGAACTGAGTTCTTACACAAAGTATAGTCTTTATAGAGTTTCCCTGATCTTAAGGGACAGAATGTTAGGGAAAACATGCTATGTTCTCTGCTTCTGCTCTTCATTTCTCTTCTTCACCCTCAGCAGTGGCTTCAGGATCGTAAGTCATCAGTGAGGAAAGGGACAAAATCTTTATGTTTGTCACAGTGTCGCTTACTTCTGTCTTCTTCTGTAGATGTGGACAGGTCATAGAATATGCGGCAATATTTTGAAATCAGATGGTATGAGGACATAAGAGTTAGAACAAAAGATCTCTGGTTAGGGTAAGGTTTATACACATAACTTAGGCAATTTTTATTTGTTTTTTATTGATTAACAATGCTTTGAAATTGTATTTCTCTTGACTTGCCATCCTTTAAAGACCACTGTGAACCTCTATTTGTTACAAACATTAAGTTGGAATAAACGGCACATTGGCTATTTTTCAAGATTTTAACCAGTCAGATCAGCTGACTGCTTTTTATTACATGGAGCCAGATGTTTCAAACACTCTAATAAAAACAGTCATGAAAGGAAAAACCATAGGGCAAACAATAAAGATGAACAACAAAACATAAAGGCCAAAATACCAATGCCAGCCCTGCATTTGGTAAAACAGTATCATAAATTCTTTGTGGCCTAATATTTTATTTAAAAGGACATGAGAACTCTAATACCCATTGAAGCTAGCTAGTGGGACACCACAGAAATGGGAAAAATCCCTTTCGATGCCTTATCTCTCACCAGAAGTACTTGCTGTGTTGTATTTTCCTAACCCCTGTGTGCTACCATGTATGCACCTCTTCCCAGCTCAACACACAGACACGCGTTGCCCTGTGATCTCACTCTCCCACAACCTGTAAATAGTTCGGCACTGAGTTATAGTTTTTCCAGAATATATGATGGACTAAGAGACTCTGATTTTTAAATAACCTCTAATGTACCTTTCTTTAGTCAGCTCTTTTAGAAGTAAAAGAAACTTGAAAAATATTTAAACATTGAGAATTGTTGCGGATTAAAAAATAGCTTTTAGGTATCAATTTGGGAGCCTCGTTCTCAAGTTGAAAGGATAGCTGGTGTCTTCATTATCAATCATAATGCAAAACGTAGCCAGACAGAAATCAGATTAACATTTGAAATTGGGGCGGAATATATACACAGAGTTTCTATATTTCTGTAATAAAGGCACTGTGGTAAGTAATTGAAACATGCGTAGTACATAATGTTCAAAATGTTGAACTTATATTAATATCAAGATTCCTGCCTTCCCAAACCCAGAGCCAGTTATTGGTGGGGAGCCTGAAGTCACAGCCCGGAATGTGGACATGGCTGGTTTTTTCTCTCTATTGTAACCTAGCTTTCTCTTTCTCTTCCTTTCTCATCTCCCTACTCCTGGTTCTGATCTTCTTTGTTTGATTATAGTTAGGGAAAATAAGTAAGAAGTGGGAAGAATAGCTCTTATTGACATCAGCATCTCTGAGTTTGCCAGACACTTGAAATTGATTTTTCTTATGGTGACTTTCATGTGCACACATCATTTGGTGAGTCACCACCCCCCCAATCTCCCCCTAATGGGCCTTGCGCATCACTTACTCTCTCCCCAGCCCCTCAGCATCCAGAAGTTCTTTCAGATTCCCTCTGGTAAGCTATTTACTTCTGGAGGCAACCCTCTTGCACAGGATTGAAAATATCTTCAAGGCTCTTTCCAGAAACTCGTATGTGTGATCAAGATCTGGTGTTTTGCCCTTGAAATATTTCAAATAGGATTTATACACCATCCTTCTGTGTCTACCCTTCCATCTAAGCTCTATCTTTAGTCTTGAGAAGAAGGCAGCAATGCTTCTGCTGTCTTTTTTGAGGGGTTGGGGGATTGTAAGTCATAGCCCACTCACAATTGTCTCAAAAAGCCTCCTCTAATTGTCTGGAAGCCCCTCCCTACTAAGCTGAAGATTAGGATGTAAAACCACCCACCACATCCCTCAGGAGTAGAACTCATAGGATAACTGTCTCCAAAGGACTCTGCATGAGCTTTCTCTGGTTCATTGATGTCTTGGCTGTGCCTAGGTGATTATGAGCTGTATGACCACCTAGTACTTCCTCCATTATAGCTGTGTCATCTCCAGGGTCTGGGTTCCTGGCCAAAACCTCCATTTCAATATTCTCTCATTCATGTAATAACACAGAGAGGTGTCATTTAGGTAGTGATTTTATGACAATATAAAAGAGTTCTTAATTTTTTTATTCAATAATCATTTGAGTGACTTGTGTGCCAGACATTATTCTAGGCCCAGGAAATAAGAGTGAGCAAACCACATAAAACATTCTTCTACTCATGAAACTTATAGTAATTTGAAGGTAGAAACTATGGTTTAAAAGAGAGAAAAGTAAATAAATAATGCCATTTCAGAGAAAAGAGATCGCAGGTGGGTACGGAGTCCTTTTATGGAAGTTCATGAAGAACAATCTGTGAGAAAGTGACATTTATGCAGGAGTTACTCAAAATTATTGAGAATAAAAATATGTACATTTTAATATACATGAGCGCATCTGGAGACCTACGAACAATATGCAATGGGAAATTTCATATGCACTTATGATTCTTCCTTCCTTAAGAAGTGGATAGAAATTGTCATCTCTCCTAGGGAACATTTCCTGATCCGATCCCATCAGGTGCCCCATCTTCCTCTTGGGTGGGTCCCACCCAGCTGGCCTGCACTGTGACCTTGTATCATGGCTCTTATTACATTTGTAGATTATTCTTAGTCTGCGCTAATGAGATCGCTCAGAGTTCGCTTTGAGTATCACATCTTAATCACTTGATTTCTGCAGATGTTTTCTTTCTCCAAATAAACTCTTCAGAGTGCCTGCTGCTCCGTGATCATTAACCAGAGAATTGGCTTCTCTAACTCCAATTGAAAAATTCTCTTCAATGTCTGTGACTTCTGTTCATCAGGATTCTCCAAGCAATAATAAAGGAAGGAGGATTTTAAACTCTTCAGTGTGAAAAAAATCAATAACCAAATTTCCACCTGCAAGGGGCTTTTCCCTTTATATAGAAGTACAGACTTTACTCCCTCGCAATGCGACGGAATTAAGATCCAGCCTGACTCCACCATCTGCTGGATTCCCACTTAATCATTTCATGCTCCATCAGGTTGAGGTGACTTGAAGATAGCAAAATAATCAGTTAATAAGTAAATGAATTGGTAAAGAGATGAATGTGCATCAACAGGGAGATTTTTTTCTTATAATTTTTTCTTACTTTTAACCTGCTATTGATTTGATATAGACTTCATGATGAAGACAGCAGCCCTTATTTAGACATAACCAACCGAAGAGTAGAGCCAAAAGTCAGCATAAACATCTACAGCATTTTCCCACTTGCTGATGGATATTAGGCTGGTGACCTGTCTTTCTACTGGGTTGCCACTTCGATGGATTGCATTAAAGATCTTTTGGATGCAAATATGTTCTAATCCAGAGCCAGAGAGCAGCCGCTCCTCTCTTCACTGTTGCCAAATTTCACATGCCAGGGAATGTATTTTCTTGGTATATTTTAAGCTTGCTGGACTAAGGCTGATTCTATATACTATTGGGTTTTGAAATACCAAACCCTCAAATTTGCTTTGCTATGAAGGGGCCAAACAATAAATTATATACCATAATTGATAAATTGAAAAAATATAGGTGCAGATAAATGTAGTTTTAGATGTTGCAATCATTTTGGGAAAAAAGTGAGCTTATTTAAAAATAAGCTTGACAGGCACTTAACCAGAAGAAACACTATGCTGTCGCTCTGGAATGTCTTCTGGGAATGGCTCATAAGGGAACAGGCTGATGTCAAGGAATATGATAAGGAACTCATGTCAATTTTTTCTCTCCCAGAATCCAAGAGTATATCATAGGGCGCCAGCCACATTTGCACTCAATAGCTGCTCAATTTGGCCTTCATCAAGGGACTTCACTCTACAAACTACACCAAACTGCCCTTCACTTGGCTCTCTACCTTCAGTGAACTATGCAGATTATTTTAAGGCTCTCTTCTTCATCAGAATTTCAATCTAATGAGGGAGGTAAATTATACTTGACTTGATAATTTCTCCGAAAGACATAACCATGAGAATTGGTATTATTTTATTTAAGTTAATCTCTTTGTGTATTCAGAAAATGTCCCTAAAGTAGAAAGAATCTAAAAACTCTAAGTGTATGGAGGTTTAAGTACAGAACACATGCAGGCCACTGAAACAGTAATTGTACGTAAAATTAGGCTCTGAAACCTCCTTAGACTTGTCCCCAGAGAGTTTTCAGTCACCTTGACCTGAAGAAAACGCAGAAATCCATGACATTTCCAGGGTATAACCAAATCACTTAGGTTTTGCTTGGCTGCCCCAAGGACCTGCATTGGAATGGAAAAACACTGGAGTAGCCTTATTTTAAAGCCCAATCGATGACTGAGCAGGGCAGACTCTTGAAGTAAAGTTAGACGAGGCACAACCAGCCATGGGAACGAGGACAAGGGCCAGACTAACAGAGAGGGTACTATTTTCAAACTTCTAAGAATAGCAAGGTAAGTGGAGATGATCCCTTGACACAAATACTCTTGCAGGCATATGGAGCATGGCAGTGGGGGAAGTTCAGGAGCAGATGGTATTTGGACAGTTGCATTGGTAGGTGGCAGATGGCAGTTTTTTGGTTTCTCCTTTCGTCATCCCTATATGTGATCCCTAAGCAAATAGTCTTGATTCCCCCTCCAGAACAAATCCTTAATTTTCTAATTTTCTGTATTCTTACTGCTGCCACTCAAGATCAAGCCATTTCTCCTGTGCTATTGATCTACTCTCTGGATCCCTTGAAATAGTTTTCACACCTAGCCAGAGTGATAGTGAAAAGTCAAAATCAGAGTATATTATTCTCCAGTATAAAACTCTGCAAAAGCTTGCCATTGCATATAAAATAAAATATGAAGAAATTGTTTTCCCTGGCCTACCAGACTTAACTCTCTATAGTGGGTTGAATGATGAATCCCTAAAAAATATCTCCACATGCTAACTAACCTACAAAATGTGAATGTAACCTTATTTGGAAAAATTAGCTTTGCATATGTAATTAAAGTTGAGAATCTTCAGATGAGATCATCCTGAATTATCCAGATGGACCTAAATATAAAGCGTTCTTATAAGAGACACCAATAGGAGAGACACATGGAGAGGGTAAGAAGGCCATGTGAAGACTGAGGCAGGGGCTGGAGTTATGTAGTCACAAACCACGGAAAACCTGGAGCTGTCAGAGCTATAAGAGGCAAGGAAGAATTCTCCCCTAATGTTTTGGAAAGTCCTACCAGCATCTCAATTTCAGACTTGTAGTCTCCATTACTGGAAGAGAATACATTTCTATTGTCTGAAACTGTTAAATTTGTGATAATTGTTCTGCAGGCCAAAGGAAACTAAGACATCTTCCATTCTTATATTTTTACTCTTCTGCTTGCAAGACTAACCTATTTTTCCCCTTATCATTCTTTTCAAGAATAACATGCTTTTTGTCTTTGTCTGGACTGCCACAACAAAACACCACCAACTGGGTAGCTTCTCAGCAACAGAAATTTATCTGTCGTGGTTCTCGAGGCTGGAAGTCGAGACCAGGGTGCCAGTATGGTCAAGTGAGGGCCAATTTCCAGGCTGTACACTCCTCAGGGCGCACTCACATCAAGGGAGGGGCTTGGCTTCTCTCTGGGGCTTCTCTTATGAAGGCACTAATGCCGCTCATGAGGACTCCACACTTATGATTGATCACCCCCCAAAGGCCCCACCGCCTGATGCCATCACATGGGGCACTAGGATTTAACATGAATTTTGGAGGGACACAGGCATTTGGACCACAGCACTCCTTCAGACTCGGAGCCTTCACATTAGCTGCTCTGTCTGCCTGGAATATTTTTCTCCTAGATCTTTTTGTCTGAGTTCTTTCTTGTCATTTTTGAACTTAAATGTCTCTTTTTCAGAGGCATCTCCCTGGACTAAATCAATGTAATATTCCCTGTATCATCACTCTTTTATTTTGATTTTAATACTTATCTGTACCTGATATTTTTGGATTTATTTATTGTTTGCCTACCCATTAAAGGGAAGCTCCATGCTCCATTTTGCACTGTCTGACTCACTGCAGAATCCTGAGTGTCTAAAACAACCCCTGGTATTTCGTAAGAATGCAATTAATGTTAATAAGGTCCATATCAGAAAGGCTCTCGATGTTAGAGGGGATTATGGTGGTAATATTGATAGCTAGAAAGTTAGAGAAAAAGACAGGTCCTAAGCCATTGAGAGAGTCTGAGATATTGGGTATGTTATAATGAGAAAGATTTAGACTCAAAGAAGAGCACAGAAATTCCATAAGAGATGACAAAGAGATATGCAGGAATAGTCTGAGGGACAAACTGGTAACATTTCCCAAAGTAGTACAGATACAGAGTTTAAGGTATTGGAGCCTAAGATGAGAGCTAAAGCTGAAGCAATGATGTCATGAGGCTAGAGAAGATGGCCAGGCTTCGTTCTGCCTGTAGGGGCAGGTCCATTGCTCACTTCCTCCACTGGGAAAAAGTCAGGCATGGACAATACGAGGCAAGGACTACAACTCTCAGCTGCTTTGGCAAGGACAAGATTTGGCTTTCTGACAATCCAGATGTGAAAGTTTTCTAGTCAATCAGATTTAGGGGACTAGATTCTTCCCAGCAGAGCCAGGTTTCGGGTTGAGTTCAGTAATGTAAAATGAGACTACACACTACCACATTAGAACCTAGAAGAGGCCGTGTCCAATGGCTGGCTGACGTTGAGTCCCACATTATCTCACTGGGAGGACTGGGCAGGGAGAGCATCGCTGGGGCTGCCAGAATTCAGCCTTTTGTACTCTGTCCACCTTACCAGCAATTTAAGATGCTTAATGAAGACATACTTAGTTCAACTAAGAAATTAAGGAATGCATATCACTTGAAGATATTTCATATCATCTAAGAATAATGTAAACCAGGAGGACTATCTGTTAGAGAACTAGGAATCCACTCTGTTGGAAGCACCCTCTCAGTGAATTTTCCACAGGTCGGAAAGTGCCCTCATGCAGTATCCTTGTTGGGGGTGGCTAGGGGTTTGTGACTTTCTCATAACATTAGCTTAACAACAGCAGCCAGACACCCATGGGAATCCCATTTTGAGGTTTGCAGCCATGTTAGAGATCTCAGAGATAGGGTCTTTTGAGTATTCTCTCATGGGGTGTGTAGCTTGTCTCCTAGAGGTTATGTCAGCATTTTTCATCCCCTCTGACTTCCCGCAGGTTCTTGGCTGTTATTGTTGGCTGTACATTTTCAAAGTGAAAAACAGTCAGGTTGAGGAAAAGGCCTACTGTATGTTTGTCTCCGAGGGCGTAAATGTGGAATAAATACATATAATGCATGGAGGCTGATACTTTGTGCTATTTATCTTCATCTGTGAGGACAGATAAGTCACTCAGGACTGTGCCAGTCCTGATTCATTCTTCATCGCTACACTCATGAAGATAAATGCCGCAGTGACGCGGACCCCAGCTCCCATGTGCTCTTTCAGACCAGGGATTTTGGTCGGGTAGAGCAGGAGGTCGACCTGGTGTCATTAGTCGAAAATCAAGGGCACTTTGCATATAGCATCTCCTACTCTCACACGCCGTCATCCCCAGTGTTAAACTAGGGTATCACTAACAGCTAAAGAGGTATTTAAGTAGCATATGTTTCTTTCATCCATGTCTGTATTCAGATATTCACTTCATTTTTATTAAAATAATGTTTATTTCCTGTGTATGCCCAGCACAGCATTCTGTAGGGACAATGTACTGATTGATAGGATGTGGTCTTGGTCCTCACCAGGTGGCATAAAGAAGAGAATACCATGGAAAAAAATGATAAGCAAGTGCTTAAGTCCCTCCTGGGCATATCTGATAACAAAGGAGCAAGTCAGAATAGAACTATTGACAAGTGGTAATATTTGAGCAACTATATTAAAAGAAAACATCATTCACACCTTAGCTTTCCATGATTTGCAAATGGCTGTCCTATTGTATTTTAAGTCTATGGCTGAGCAAATGGGTGACTTCTGTCTTCTGTGCTTGTGGACCCTCCTATAAGTCATCAATAGACAAGACCCCTTTCAACCCAGCACTGAATGTACTTATTTTGGTTTCATTTTATTTTTCCCCCCACATCACTATATTGTATTGAAAACCAGGCAGAGGAATATAAAATTAACTCACATAGTAACAACGGCATACAAACCAAGTACAGAAAAGTTTAATCTAAATAAACAATTTAAAAATACAAGTAGCTCAATAGGACCCCTACCACCAGGCGGTTTTCTACATGTGAAATAAACAACATATCACATAGTCAGATGTTTAACTTCAACAGGGTGACATGATTAATTTTTAGTTACAAATGTTAAAACAGTATTGATTAAAACTTGGCTGCTTAGGTTGTTACTGTTTATCATTCTAGAAACCCCCAGGTCTGATATTCTAAAGGCAAATCTAGGTATAGGGATTTGGACATCGTCTTTACTGGTGATCTGACAAATTTGACATTGCCCTTCTGTCCCCGAGTGATTTACATGCTGCTTCTATATGCGACACTGGCATCCCATTCAGAAGTTGATTTTTTTTTAATACTTAAAAAAAAAGTTAGTTACAGTTAACATACAATATTATCTTGGGTTGACCAAAAAGTTCATTCTATTCAGTAGTTCTAGTAGTGCTTATGTTGTCTAACTTCATTCAAAACAATTTTGTTAGGTTGTCTGTGAGAGCTGTCATATCAGTATGCATTTATTTAAAAAACTTCTCAGATCGGTGAATTTTCGTACAGCCATTTTAATATTGAACATGGAAGAAAACATGTGACATCTTCAGAATATTATGCTTTATTATTTCAGGACAGGTAACCATGCAACTAAAATGCAAAATACAAGATTTGTGCAGTTTATGGTGAAGGTATTGTGACTGATTGAACATGTCAAAAGGAATTTGAGAAGTTTCTTGGTACTATTGACATTTTGGCCAAATAATTCTTTGCTGTGGGGCTGTCTTATGTATTGAAAGATGTTTAGCATCACCCCTCCCCTCTACCCACTATAAGCCAATAGCGGGGAGAGAGCCAACATACTCAAAATATCCAAATCAACAAAATTATTGGTGAAAATGAAAAATGTGTCTTTTATTTTATGCAAAAAAACTAAATGGACTTTTTGGTCAATCCAATATTAGTTTCAGGTGTCCAACATAATGATTCAACATTTATACAACTTACAAAGTGATCACCCTGATAAATCTAGTGCCCACCTGACACCATACATTGTTATTAGGATATTATTGACTGTATCCCCTATGCTATACTTTACATCCGCATGACTATTCGGTAACTACCAATCTGTACTTCTCAATCCCTTCACCTTTTCTTCCATCCCCCTAACCCCCATCCCATCTAACAACCATCAGAATGTTCTCTCTATCCATGAGTTTGTTACTGTTTTGTTTATTTAGATTCCACATATAAGTGAAGTCATACTGGTTTTATTTTTAATTCTTCTTCTACAAATTGAATCTTTGAAGTTATAAGAATTTCCATCGAAATAAAATCATTGGCTCTTTTTCCTTTGGTTGGTATATAAAATTTTATATAACTGGTATTAAACTGAAAAGGATTACCATAAATTCCAGAATTTGGTATACTGGACATTTCCAAAATCATTGCTTCTCTTTGAAAACTGTTATTTTTAACTATATGAATTGTTGATACCCACAGTTTTTGAGAGGAAATGGCAATTTTGTAAGGTTTACTCTAATCATACCAATGGATTGTATAATTCACATGTAGGCTGACTTTCAGTTGTTGGGGTTTTTTCTGTGCATAACCAAGTAAACTATTTTATTTACTTATCAAAAAAAAATTTACTGAGCTGAGGGAGGAGCTGGGTGGAGGGGCGAAGGGAGGGAAAATGGAGGACATGTGTAGCAGTGTCCTTCCTTGGAGAACTGTACTGGAAAAGCGCCTGTCCCGAGACAGCGTGTATTCGGAGTCACGCAGAAAGACACACGAGTAGTACAGTGTGGGTGACGAGTCCAATGGTTGATAATTGCTCAATAAATTTTGTTTGCATTCTTTCCATATGAAAGCAACAGTGCACTGTCTTAAAAGGAGCACGTTCAAAAAGCAAGTCCCTTCAAACACAGAGAGCTTTGGAAGGATTTGTAGCATAAGTACCTCCTTCCCTCTCCCTTTACGTGTTCATGTTAAAAGATCAGATATGGGCAAAGCACTAGCCTAGGACTCCAAAGATTTAACTTCTTGCATTAACGGTTATTATATATAGTTAATATTTTTTTAACTTAAGCACATTATTTAACTTCCTTATTCTTTTACTCTCGTATCTGCAAAATGGAAAACTATAATCTGTTCTGCCAAACGCCTGTAATTGTGATGGTCAGACAAAAGTGGGTGTGTGAGAAGATTTTCCAGTCTGTGAGGTGTATGTTCCCAGGGCCAGGCACTGTCATTATTTGGGGACAAGTAGCACATGTAGCACCACATAGTCATTTTACAAATGTGGGCGCATTGTGTTGCCACTCTCCAATTATTTAGATCAGTGCTTAATAAACAATGAATGAAACTCTCAGACAATAATAATTATGTCTATTTTTGGAGAGCTTATGATATGCCAGTCTCGCTGGTCTATGGGCATCACCTCATTTCATACAGAGAATAACCTTCTGCGCTTGGCTCTGTTATTTTCACCCTCACTTTACAGATGAGGGAATTAAAGTCTAAAAATATCATGGAACTTCCCCACGTTATAAAATTACTACATCTAATGATGGAATTTACCCACCTCTGTGTGCAATCTCACGTGCTGATCTAGGATTCACCATCATCTCCACTCTTGTACTTCTCCTTTTACCCCAGTTTCTCCAAAATACAAGACCCCAGAGAGGCTCTCAACCTCTCTAGGCTTTCGTTTCTTCATATACATAGTTGGACCGCGATGATCTCCATCAGTAAACCAATGCTATAAACCCCATGTCCTGGGACTTCATATTGTCAGAGGAGACAGGAAATGCATGTGTACACATATATATACATACATATACACACATATATATACGCATACATGCACACATAAATATGCATTATCTCTAGTTGTGAGATGTGTTAAGAAGAGTAATAAAGCAGAAGACAATGATGGGGACAAGGGGAAGTTATATTTTAGGCAGAATAGCTAAGGATAACCTCTCTGAGCCGGTGACCTGGAGGAAGTGAAGGAGCCAAATCTACAGAGGTTTGGATGAAAAGTGGTACTGGGTTCATGTGTATGCATAGCTATAGCTCTGCCTGGGTGAAGAACATTCTAAGCAGAAGAAACAGCAAGTACAACTTTCCTGAGGAAGTAGTTTCATGAGGAAGAATATAAACATATCCTATATATTTAATGGCTTTTCATATCACTCAGAATACTATTAAAGTGCTTCTTCCAGTGGTCCAAGAGGCCATTTGTATCTTTGTTCTGCATTTATAGTACTTATCTTATCCTGCTGCCACTACCATTCTTATTCACTCTGCTGTGGCCACACTGGTTTCTTGCTGTTTCTGTAATATAGCAAGCACGTATATGTATATACATATTTATATATATACAACATACATATATATATATATATATATATATTCTGCATTGCTGGAATATATATATATATATATATATATATATATATATATATATATAAACGTGTAGATACATGTTTGGCGGTCTTTAGTTTGCAGGTGGAATCCAAAGCCACTGTAGGAGGTGCACTCTAAGCTTAAGTGGCTCAAGAGATAAGGCAGAACTAGTGATGGAGGCTGAGCATACTGACCAATGAGGTAAAAGGAGAATTGAGAGTGATTTCCTAGCAGCCAAGTACAGGAAGGACACAGTGGTCACTATGTCTAATGCTGCTGGTTTTGCCTAATAGGAGAAATGAGAATTGGCTGGTTGATTCAGCAGTGGACCTAAAGTTTCACCCCCCACCTCTTCTTTACCTGCTCCACACACACTTACCGTTACCCATTGCCTTGCTCTCACATTATTGTAAATCCCAGGTACATGGATGATTCTTGAAGCTGTGAGATTTGGGGAAGCTTTTTATATGGTTGAGCTACAAGTTTTTTGAAACTGATAACAAAAAATTCACAAATGATTTCAGAAATAAACTTTAATCTTACTCAGTTTTACTTATGTAATATTGATGATATTCACTCATGGCATATTGCTTTGAAGTTTAAGAAACATTTTTCCTTACATTATCTGTTTCAAACAAAACCATCTACCACAGTAAAACACTCAGCTCTGCAGCTTACAGCATCAGATTCCACCACCTGCTAACACCTCCTTGAAGGAGTCAACCTCAGACCCACACATCACACCTCCTCATTCCTTGAAGATTTTAACACCTGCCTCCCTGTGTTCTCTCCAATCCTACTCCTGAAAGAATTCTTGGTGATTTCAATATATATGTCAGTCCCTGATCTTGATTACTAACTGCATGGGCTTTTTCCATCTGCTCTTATTCAGGATTTCCTTTTTTTTTGAAGTTTGCACCAACTGAATGTCTAAACTGTAAAGATCTATATTTGTTGGAATTAACAATTGTTTAGTTTACTCTTTCATGCTTTGCAAAATGCCAGCTCTACCTCTTCATGTTTCTTTGCTTCAAGTACTTTGTGGTCCTCAATCTCAGATTCTGCCATTGCGACAGGAGTGTTAGGAGGGGAGTGGAGGTAGGAAGAAGGATGGGTAGGAGGAAGAGATGTTAGTATCTTTCTTGGTTTTGGATGTGGGGGAAAAAAACCATTGGAGACTGCAGCAAAAACCTAGGTCAAACTTTTAACATTGCCATTTGACTTTAATAATTCAGAGTGTTCTGTTTAACTCCTTCTTAGCCATACTCCAAATCCACTATGTCATTTGATCTTCAGAAGGGGTTTGATGAAGTCACTGGAACAAAGATGAAATGTGGCTTGCTTTCGGTCATGCATCTGATGAGCCAGAACCAAGTATAGACTGCAGGTCTTCTGAAACCAAACGCATTTTTGTTGGCATTAAACAATGCATTGTTCAAAATGGCCAGTGGTTAAAATAGCTGCGTTGGCTTTCTTCCCAGGAGAGTGTTAAAATACAGTGGTGATTCAATAAATATTGTCACCCGTTGTCTGTGGTGATGGTGATGGTGACAGATAGAGAAATGTGCTGAATTGTTCTAAGGGATGCCTCTTTTTTTTTTTTTTAAGATTGTCAAACACATTGCCTGTTTACAGCATGGAGACCGCAGTGGAGAGCTAGGTGGGTGATGATTCATGCTAAATCTTTCCCACAATATGCTGAACACCACGGCATCAGCTAATGTGAAGTGGCTCATTATACACTGTCAACTCCAATAACAGCAACGACTGGCTTTGCTAGCAACTTGTGGTTTGTCCAGCCCCTGCAAAGCACCATGGATTTTAAAAAATAGGTTGCAGTATTGTAGAAAAGGCATATTCACAGTCATATTTGCAAATACCTTGTATGTTTCTTTTTGCCAATTTAGAAACAACCTTCATGTTCCCAGCTTGACACCAGAATGGCTGTCCTTGGGATTCCTTTTTCTTGGGAGCGCCTCCTCCTTCAGTCATATTTAAGGGTGAAAGATTTTATAAGAGTAGTGGTGGCTCATGGACAGAGCTGGATTAGTGGTTGTCCTGTGGAAATATTTCTGAAAGTCCCTCATCACACCCTCTATCCGCCGATCATGCCATATGCACAAACACACTTACCTACCACTATACCCAGCAGCCATGGGTGGCATTTCTATCCATAGAGAGAAGGTCGAGAGGCAGCAGGCAGAAGTACAGAATTCTTGCTCTGTGACTTATAATCAAGGGTCTTTTGTCACCATTAAATTGTCATCTCCTGGAAGCCAGGATCCTGGATTTATTTTAGTCTAGTATCTATAAGCCAGAGTTGCCCCTCCATGAATATTTAGCAGCAAAATTCATGCATTCCCTTCTAAAAAGTCCATGATTAGGTGGGGATTGGGATTTAATCTTTTTGCCTCCCTTGCCCCTGGAACAGTGCTTAACACACAGTAGGTGGACACTACATGTTTGTTTAGTGAGGGAACAAGGATTTGAATGAGTTCATCGATCTAATGGTTCCTTGTGGCCAAATTAAGTGCTAAGCAAGCCTTTTCCAGTTATCAGTGACAGAGAAATGATGACTTCTAGTCATACTTTTTTCAGGCCACCAGGAATAGTGCCCTGAAAGTCGTTGCTTATTTCGGGAGGCAGAAGCTAATCTGAAGCTATTTTCTTTATTTTTATATTGAAATGTCTATAAAACAGGAAAACACCAGAGACCTATTCATTGCTCATGAATGATCTATGGAGTAATAATGAGCTTGCTTTTTCAGCTGTGCTGCACGTTGGTGCTATCCTGGGTTTAATTGAAAAATATGTGTGACCTTGGTTTGCTCACTGGGATGGGGGTGGTCTAATTGGCATGAGACCTCTGAAGTATTCTCTTTTAGCAAATGTCATTTAGCTAATTTGGGGTTCACCTGTGGAAAATAATGTGTGAAGTCCTATAAAATCAAGATGCATATTATTTGCATGCAATTCACAAGAAGCTAATAGTTTTTAAAAAAGAGAGAGAGATTAACTTTTTATTTTACCATACCTATTCTTTGAATTCTAAATGCTATCAGTATGATGATAGTATTGTCCCTAACAGTCTCATGTTTCATCATAATTAAATAAACAGCTTGTGAATTGCAGTCCAAAAAATGTCTTTGTTCCACTCTTAACTTAAGGGGTTTCCATAGAAACCGTGGGCAGCAAATTTAACTGACATTTATTGGACTCGAGGCTATATGCAGCATTGATATCTCTGTTTTTTTTCTCTCAGACACTCTGTGTCTGTCTCCTTCTCTTCCTTTAACCCTCACAATCCTCTCCCCACCTCAGACCTCTCCTCCTCCTCGTTTGCCTCCTCCCCTTCTCTTATGAGCAATGAGGAAGTAATTTGGACTCAGTTAGATTTAACAAATGCAATAATACTAAAATGAGCTCTGAGACTTAAGTGTAATTGTGTTATTAGCTGGAAATGTTTTTCTTCAAAAACAAAAGAATTGAGAGTGAAGTTTACTCAAATAGCACATGCTGGCAAGAAGAAACCCAGTGGAAAATTTGCATTCTACATATCACAGTCCACATTCATACCCCAACTGTGGTTTTTCCGTGATTTAGTCAGCCCGGCCTGATGTTTCTCTTCAGTCCTAATTTTCAGTCTTCTCAATGGACCATGAAGTCATTGTGCCAATTACATTCCAAGAGAAAAAGATGAGTTTATTTTGGAAAGAAAACACATGCTATATGTTGTGTACCTACTGTGTGCCAGATATTTTGCTATGGACTTTCATTTAGGTTGCCTTATTAATCCCACAAAATTAACTACCAGGCAGGAAAATGAATCTGAAGCTGGTGATTGAAGTTCAGGTTCCCACAACCAGTTGGCTGTAGAGCTTTGGGTAGAGTGCGGAAATGTTCTGCCTTGGTTTCTCAAAGACAAAACGAATATAAGCACTTCTAAGAAATGGGGTTTTATTAGGATTAGAGATGATAATGTAGCCAGTGCTCACTAGTGGTGATGTTTCTCTCCATCCCCTTAGAAATGAGGAAAATGAGTTGCCACAGGAGTACGTCATTTACCCAAAACTAGAACATGTGTGCATACACTGCAGTGGTTAGAAGGGGTAGATTTAGACAGACTCAGGATCAAGGACCAATGGTATGATTTGGGGTAAGTGATAAGCTAACAGAGCATCTAGTTCAGGGGTGTCAAACTCATTTTCACCGGGGGTCACATCAGCCTCGCGGTTGCCTTCAAAGGGCCGAAATAATTTTAGGACTGTATACATGTAACTAATCCTCAACTGTTAAGGAGTTGAAATTACATTCATCTCCCCCTCCCACTCCTTCCTTTCTGGATTGTTTTCTTTTTTAAAAAAATATGGATTCAAAGTAACCATGATCTATCTTCAAAATCTATCTAATATTTATAGTTTAAAAGTATCTCACAATTCATAAACTACTTCAAGTTATCATGATAACAACGCTAAAGGAAAGACAGATAATTTCACACCTATTTCATAGGTTAGCGTAAGGGGATTCAGAACTGTTATTGAGAAGATCTCCCTATAGTGAATGAGGAAGTTGACTATTTTTTACTTTTAATTTAATTTAATTTTTTGATTTAATGTTTATTGTATTTTTTCCATTACCATTTAGTCCTCTTGTACCCCCTCCCCCCAACAATCACCATACTGTTGTCCATGTCCATGAGTCCTTTTTCCTTTTTGCTTAATCCCTCCACCCCCTAACTTGCCCCCCACCCCTAGCTGTCATCCTGCTCTCCATTTACCTAGGTCTCTAGGATTCTTTTTTATAATTAAAACTTTCAAAGTCTATTGTTCTTATTGGGGTCCTATGTTCTTGAGTCTTAAAGCTGAAATCCAGCAGATTTTAAGTCATACATCTAATAATGGTGAGAGGAAGGAGATTTTGGCAGGGAAAGAGGAAAAGAGGTAAGGAAGGGTTGGTTGCAAAATATGTCTCTCACAGACCTGATTCCCGATTGTTCTTTCAGAATGCAAAGGGATATGTAGAATTACAATGATTGATCTCAGGGGCAGATGAGACATTGATTTTGTACAGCAATACTTTAGTATTTCAGGTTGGAGAAAAAACATCAAGTCAGGTATCAGTCACAAGTATTGGTGAGCACCTACTAATTCAGAAAAGATTATACAGCTAGGACAAGAGTGTGATGGACATGATTGCTAGAGAGTGTGATAATTAACACACACATAAACACACATACATGGGTGCACACGCATACACACAGGCACATGTAGAAAGGATTAATCAGAATGAACATGTCCTTAAATGATAATCAATTTATGATCTGAAAGAGCTCATACTAGGAAGTAAGGTATTAGCTCTACCATTTTTACTTGTTATGTTTATTCTTGCTTTATTACTAGAATATGCCTTCTACATTGTCTTTGAAAGAATATCTGTAAGCCCCTTTCTTCATTTTGTATTAGTTTAGTTAAAACTAAATAATATAACCCCTAAAGCCACTTAGCCAGACACACAGGCATAGTAGCGTATCACAATGTGCTGAAGGCATATGAGCAGGTAATGTGTAGCAGGCAGCCCCTCTGTGCTGCAGAAATCACTCTTTTGCTCAGTATTCTTCACATATGTTATGGGATACATGGCACCTTTGCCAAATTACTGAGTCTTAAACATTTTCTTACTGCTTAGATGAAACAAATTATAAATAGGAATTTTAATGTCTTTCTTCCATGCCTTAATGGGTAATCTTGGTAAATTGGGGGCTGAGGAGAATGGAATCTTTCTGAATGCTGTAGAGCTGGATCAACACACTTCTTTTGTAGAGGACCACAGAGTAAATATTTGATAGGCTTTGTGAGCCTTCTAGTCTTCCACAACTACACAATTCTGCTTTAATATGGAAGCAGCTATAGATAATACATACATGGATGGGTAAGTGTTCCAATAAAACTTTATTGACAAAAACAGGTTGTGGGCTAGACTTTGCTTGTGGGCAGTAGTTTGCCAACCACTGATCTTAGAGTTTTGCCTGCATCTCCATCCAACTTCCATTTCTGTTCACATGGCAATTACAGCTTAAAAGATGGTACTTGGGCAGGTAGGAGGGACAATCATATCATACTCTACTCTAATTTTGTGGATTTTACTTTTTGTTACACTTACCCTTGATTAAACATTATCTTTTCAGTGTGATTTAGCACAGAAAGAGCACATGTTCCGTCTGCACTTTATAGGAAGGTACAGAAAGTTTAGGTGGCTTGCATTAATGTCACCTAGCATCTGCAATATTCACCTATAGGGTCATCCTTGTTTTTTTTTTTCTGTTGGATTATTCTTCTAAAGTGCATCATTTAGAGAATAAACAAAGATGGTAGGAGAAGTAATTCACAGGCAATTTTCATTATCCAAACCAAGGAAAAAGTAGTTGACTAATGGCTTAAATAAGGACATAAACAGGCTACCCTACATCCTTATCCCATTAATATACAATAGGGGACAGAGTTCCTTATTGCTTTCCACATGTATTGCTGATTTTTTTCATAATTTCTTTTTGGATATAATGTATTGTAGACAAATGAACACAGGAAATAGAAGGAGTTCTTGCTTTGCATGGTACTATCGTAAATGAAGCTTGTTCATATTGAAACCAAATTCTCATTTTGCAAGGTTCCATGGTAATTGAGTGCAAATCTGTTATTCAAAATTAAAAAAAAAAAAAAAAACCTGTGCAAAAAAGAAGACCTGGATGCGATATGCATGAACTATGGTTAACACTGGCACCAAGCAAAGGAGGACTGCCGTAAGCAAATAAATAAGAATCCAATTTCCAAATGTCTGCATTTGCCATATAATTCCCTCCTTTGTGGTCATTAAGGGGAAACAAAGAAATCACTGATTATGTTCATTTCCATTATCTGACATGTGATCACCAAGGGTTCCTCATTATGCAATGTTAACAGTGTTGAGGCTACTTGAAAGCAGTTCCAGTTCTAATTAGGAGGTCATCCCTGCTATCTGCATTCTGATTAAATGATGTTGCCTGGAAATCACAGTAAGAGTCTACTCTGTTTCCTCCCCTTGCTCAGATCTCGTAAACACAGACTCAATTAAAGACAGTTTCCTTATCAGGTTTTTATGGATCATTTTGGTGAATTTATTAAACTCTTAAGTCATGCTGAACACTGGCAGGCAGTGGCTCCGAGCTTGTCAGTGGGAGACAGGACTAGATGAGCAAAACTTCCTCTGATGTTTTAGGGAGTCAAGTAAATACAAGTCAGAGCATCCAATGATGGGTCTGGGATCTAGCAAGCTGGGAAAGGATGAAGTCTCGCAGATGGAGGACTGCAGAACAGAGATATGGAGATCATGATGCCATATCAGTCTGTATTTTAGATAAAATGCAAAGCCTAGTCCATGCCCCCCTCATTGCGTACCTCAATTATTGAAATAATGTCTTAGTTGACTGTTAGGTCTTACTGTGCACTCTTCCCTATCTATTCTCCATATTATTGCAAATCTGCTTTTCCTTAAATACTCTTCTCATTGTCCTCTTCCCTCCCAACAAAAAGAAAAATCAAATTCCTACAACCCATTCCCTGACTTAGTGCAGAGTCTAAATTCTTTGGCCTATTTTTCACAATCTGCTGTTGTTTTCCTTATCATACCTTCTGTCCCACTGGTTATTACTATATGTTCCTAATAGAAGTCAGCTTGTGTCTCTCTCTGTCCTCTATTCATGTTTACTTCCATACACTTCCCACCCACCACATGCCTGTTTTCCAATCAACTCCCTTCTCCTTCTCTTTCTTCTTTCTCTTAGTGTATCCTCCTAAAACTGTTCATGTTTCTCTAGCTCTTTCTGCTCTATTATAGTTCCTTGTTTACATGCTTATCAATCCTACTACACTGTGAGATTTATGGGAGAAACTTGGCCCTAAGGGTCAAGAACTGAACGCTGTGCCTGACACTTAGTAGGCACTCAGCACATTTTTATAAAATATTTTATTTACTTATTTTTAGAGAGGGGGAAAGGAGGGAGAGAGAGAGGGAGAGAAACATCAATGTGCGGTTGCCTCTCACGTGTCCCCTACTGGGGACCTGACCTGCAACCCAGGCATGTGCCCTGATGAAATTGAACCGGTGACCCTTCAATTTGCAGGCCAGCAGTCAATCCACTGAGCCACACTAGCCAGGGCTCAGCAAATTTTATTAAAGGGGGTTTTTCCCTTTCTTGGAAAGTTAGATCTTTAGCTTATCCAAAGTACATATCCTACTAAATCGCATGTCCCCATAGCCTTCACGAACTGTTCAAAACTTCCTGGTTCCCCTCAAACACCAGACTACGTATAATTATTCACATCATCATGTCCACACTCATTCAGGGTAACACTTGAATGGTTCGTGACTCTGCTGTTTATGTTAGGCTTGCTTCAGCACAGTGTTTCAAATGATCGATGAAGGGGAGTTACTGCATAGAAAGTTTCCTCATAGGCAAAGTTCACGCAGTGTTTGTGAACATACTTAGAATTACATAATATTAGAGCTGAAATGACTTTAGAGATTCTTTTTCTCCAGCACCCTCTATAAAATGAACCTTAGCTATGTTTAGTGCTTTTTGGTTACTGCCTAGGAAATTAGGGCTTTGCACAGTTTAATAAGAAACAGAAAAGACAGTAGTTGGTAAAACATTGGAAGGTAGTTTTAAAATCTGAATGGCCTTGTATATGTGGTATTTATTATCTCCAGATTCCTTGCAAGGCAATTTAAATTGCATTATTCATTACAAAAATCCATATGCCTTTTGGGTGCTGCTGTCGGCTTGTTTGTTTTCAACCTGTAATGGCAATGATGATCTCGCACAAGGCATTTGCTGAGGATTAATGAACAGGTGGGGGTTAATGGCTATCAGCTCCTCCCAGCTAGCCATCAATCCCAAGGAAACATGGGAAGCCAAGTCATTGACTGCATTATCAGTTCCTGAAATCCTTCTCTACTTGCCTTGCCAAGGACATATATTTAAGATGGGTTTATTATATTTTCAAAGGTTTCTTTAGTTACTTGCCCTGTCATTAACACAGACAGGAAAATATATAAATGTTAATAGTAATTAATAAATATATATAAAAAGAATAATCTTTAGCCTCATAAACGGACAGGAGATTTTCATGAGGAGAAAAATAATTTTCCGTATTTTGGTCAAACATAATTTGAGATGTTCAGCCTCTTTTATTTGTTATCTTTTAACTCCCTCATTCCAAACTCAGATTCCCTAGAAAATTACTCCATTGTGCATCCCAAGTGGCTAAAACACATGTCTAGTTTCTGTAATTTAACTTAGTCCAACATTAGATTGGGGGGGCAGTGGTTATAAGGATTTTGGATGTAGTTGTTTTAATGGAATATATAATTTTTCTATTTATTCTTGATATACACTTCCTCTTTACAAATATTAATGAGCATGATATTTTCTCCTTTGTCAATCATTATTACCCATGATATTATAAGAGATAGATAAGCATTAACAATTCACTTGCACTGTCTCAGTGCATTTTCCCTTGAGGAATCAACTGTGGCAAATGAAGAAAAGTTGTAGAGCAGAGAAGTTCCATTTCTTTCTGTTGAGGAATCTCAGGACCCATTTCATCACATAGCATCCTGATTCTTACACTGATACTGATTCCTTAAGGAAATGACATGGGGTGACACATCTTCACCTAAGTACCAGTGTTTAAAAGGTGTGCCAAGGACCATTGTCACCAGGGAAGACCAGCACCTTTCACAATGGACATTTGTCTTGAATTTACTAAAACCTGGGTCTAGTCCTCAGTTGTTTACCTTCAGAAATGTGATTTTGGTAGCTCCTCTTGAGAAAGTATTCACACTTACTAAATGTAGAAGAAATGGATATTTAGAGAAGAATGCCAATTTGCTAATTTATAGCTAGAATTATAACAGACACTTCAAATTCTTCAGTCTGTCAAATCTTTTCATGTACAGCTTAAGTTTCTTGCAGTCAAAATCTCTTAGACTGTGATGATAAAACCAATGAATAATCTTTTTATAAAATACACAATCACATTTATACAAAATTTTGCATATACTTTCAAGGGATTCACAACGTACCCACAATCCATTCCTGAACTTTGAAGGAACCCATAGATTGAACTATGCATTTTTATGACAAAGCAAATTACAATTAAATAAGATGGTTGATGAAAAATCAAACTAAGAAATCTTAATTGTATGATCCAAATTGCTTTAGCATCAGTTATAATAGTCTCATGTAGTAATCATTCTCTATAATTATTCAGTTGTCAGCAGTAGACAAATAACAATAACAAAAACAATGACAAACATTTATATAGTATATATAGGAGGCATTGTTTTTCTTAATTTATTAACTCATGTTTCCTCATAGCAAGAGAGTATGTAAATCAGAATATCAATCTCTAGAAAGTTGCACAGACTGGCAATTCACACATTTGTATCTCCAATTTCTTTTTTAAAAAACTCTATATTCCAATAGTGTCTACTTAGTTATGTAAGTAGTTGGCAGTCTATAGTAATTGATATTTCTAGAGTCTATTTATTTTCTTTCTTTTTGAAATATTTATTTATTCTTTCATTTAATATATGCATATTTAGTATATATGATATGCCAGGTGCTGTGTGTGGTATTTAGCAAACAGCTTATTGCTGGTAAGGATAAATTTTTACCCTAACCTATTGTTTTCAATCCCCCATTTGCATACTGATTTTTGGCAATCTACTTCCTCCCAATGTTAATTTATTTATAAGCTTGTGTTTGTTTATTGGGGGAGGTAGGCAAGAAGTAGTTATTGAGCCTCGTCTTTACCATTTATAGTGAGTTGTATATCGTTTTTTTTTTTTTGGTTCACATATAGACCTTGATATATTATTTGTTATTACAAAATTAGCTCATTAGCCTTGTTCCTGACTAGGAATTGGAATGTGGGCTACATTCAGTAATGCAACTCAGCAAATATTTACTGAATGCTTAGATATCATTCCATTCCTGTCCTTAGGAAGTTTATGATTAAATAGGTCGAATGCATTTCCAAACGTTTAGATTCAAACACAGGTTGGAAAAGTGCTATCATCTCAGCATTACAGACACTTAAAGAAAATATGTATTAATACTGGCCAGTAAGACCAAGGAAGGCCTAGTAATCATCACTGTAAAATTGGCTCTGACGCCAGGTACAATTTTGAAACAAAGATCAGAGTACATCATTCCAGGCCATGGGAAAAACAGGAGCAAGGCTCTGAAGAAATAAAGTAGGGGGTATATTTTTAGAATCCAAAACAGACTGCAGCCTAGACTGTATTGTGGAGAACAGTGGGAAATAAGACTGGTAAAGAGCAACAGGCTGCCCATCATGGTGTCTTGCATGTCATACTAAGTCAGAGGTTTTAAGAGAGCAAATCCCCCTTCCCCTGTAACATTTGGTAGAGACTGTAGATTGCCGTAACTGGGGGTGCTGCTGGCATCTAGTGGGTAGAGGCAGTAAGGGATTTAGGCTTTACCCTGTGAGCACTGGGGAGCAATTGGTGGGTTATGTTTTCCAGAGCTGTGATTGTCTACACTAAACTGTGTGTTATTACACTTAACTCTGCATGTGTTACTTTAAAGACCACCTCCCACCCCACCCCAAAAAAGTACAAAACAAGGCAAAAAACCCCCACAGCTTTTTCATAAAATGTCAGGTATTAACTATTTGCTGGTCCTGGACCTGAGAAAAAGAACAAAAAGGAAGGGGGAAGAAGTTTTTATTTGTTGGTAGGGCTCCAGACTCAAAAATGTTAGTGCAAAGGAGAATGCAGGCATTGTTACAAACAGGAACATTTCTGATAATTGGAACAGTCTGATTTCATTTCCTGAAGAATGAAATAGCACGCGGTGTGTGGAGCTTGAGGTTTTAAGCTTTATTCTTTGGTGATGCATTTCACTAAACCATCACAGCAAGCAGCTCTCATAAAAACACAAACATGTCTCTGAACAACTTAAATCCCACTCACCCTTTAATTTGAAAAACAAGTCAGTCATCTATATTTCATTTCTCCATAAATAATCAACGTCAAAATGTGAATATGATCAAATGGATTCATAAGCAGCCAGAAACTCCAGGCCAGATACGTTGATCTCTCCTGCACCATGTGAGGCTAAGCAAGCAGGAAGAAATGATTTCATTCTGTTTTAGCTTTGCCAAGTTGTTGGCTATATTGCTGGGTCTGCTTTACTAACATGAAGTAGATTTTACTTCTTGTTGCTAAGACAAAGTTGGAGCTGCCACTGCCTTCCCCAATCCCTCGCCTATTCCAAGTTGTTCCTTTAGATTGTGGTCGAAGAATCAGGAGATCTTTTTCACTCGCGGCTTTTCTAATTAATGGTTCCAATGAGTTCCAGAAACAGGAATGCAATGACGAATTTTAAAGGGCATTTGGAGATGATTTGACTCTCTGCCTGTAAGGATTCTTGTTCTCTGCTCTAAGCATCACATTCAACGCAGTGAACGGAAAGCTGGATCAAACCTTCCTCGTTCTGAAGTACACGTGAAGAAGCAAATTTTGAAACAGCTTTTGCATCATCCACAGGATTTTTTAAGGCAATCATGTTATTTTTAGGCACATACAGCAGAGGGCATTGTTTGGCCAAACTTAAAACAGGGCTGCTATTGGCAATAATAGAGGAAGAGATAGAAACTCTTTCTGTAAAAAACAAAACCAAAACCCCAAAGAGAGCAAGGAGACAACAAAATGACCTTTATATTGCTTTGTTCTCCTTGGCCTTTCCTTGTAGGAAGGACCTCTGTGAAAAGAACTAACAACGGAACAAGTATTGGTCCAGAAATAAATTAAATTTCTGCTATGTGAGTTGAATTCTACTAGATGCCAGGGATCCATTAGTGTACTTGACATCATTTAGGTCTTCAGTGAATTTACAGCTTTCCCTATCTACAAGCTGCTTCTGCCTGTTTAAACACCTGCTAATTCATTCATTCATGCACTGAACACATGTTTGATGAGTTTTTTTTCTAGGTGAATACCACTGAATAGGGGAGACAAGTCTCAGCCTCTTGGAACTTAACATTTCACTTGAGACAGGCAGTAAGAAAATAAACATTAAGTATATGAGAAAATATCAAATAATGATAAGTACTATGGTGAAAATTAAATATGCTGAGGTGATTGATGATAATAGAGGGGCTACTTAGACTGGCTGAATGAGCAATAACTCCTGGAGAAGGTAAAATTTAAGAGAGCCCTCCATGGCAAGGAGACCAGCCAAGCAAAAATCAAAGAACATGTGCTGCTCACAAAACCGTAGGGCAAAGGTTTTGGGGGGACGGGGTGCAGGGAGGGAAGCTTGGAATGTGTGAGGTTGAAGGCAGGCCAGTGTGGTTGCAGAGGAGGGAGGACAGGAAGTTGAAAGGCGTTCCAGGCAGGCAGGTTTTACACAATCATTTGTTACAGGCCTCAAAACGTGCATTTTGCTTTCAAAAGCTATAGAACTAACAGGAACATTGCGACTGAAGAATGGCATGAACATATTTGTATTTCTAATCTTCACTCTAAATGCTGTGTGAGGAATTGATTGTGGTAAGGCAGTTGCAAACATAGAGAAATTGGCAAGAGTGTATTTTGCTGGTCCAAGTTAGACAGGAAGATAATTTGGTCTAGTAAAGGACACTGAAGAAGAGTAGATGGATCCAGTTATATTTTAGTAGTAGAGACAAATGAATAGTGTTGTGCTGGGTGTAAAGAAAAACAAACAAAAGTCAAGGAAGAGTCTTACATTTTTGCTTGGAGCAACTGTGTAATAGTGGCATTTATAGAGCTGCAGGCAGGGGCAGGTTTGGGGATTTGCTCTCGGTATTTTCAGTGCCATTTAGTGAATATAATCCTCTCAATGTCTATTTACTAATGTTATTGTCATGCCTCCCACCTACAGATGGTGCAGCTGGGAGAAAGCCAGTTTGTCCCTGACCCCTGCAGTTCAGAGACCTCAAATTGAGGTCCTTCTGTCTAGTGGAATTCATACCAATTGCAAGAGACTGTTTCTGGTACAGCCCATCCTAAAATTTATTCTTAATCAAAGAATGAAGGGCACGATACGATTGGGGCCTCAGATCCCTTCTCTTTGATTTTGGGAAGTCAGGAAAGTCTTAAAGGGTTGGGGGAAGGCAGGTGGGCCCAGGAGTGTAGATTTCAGAAAAGGGTGGAGAGTTCGTGGAACTGCAGGAGAGCCCGTGCAATTTCCAGACAGGCTTGGGAAATGACTGGCCACACGTCACGTGTCCCACCCTAATATTAAATCTCTAATCCTGGGCATGATTTTTAGCATACTAATGAAGAAAAGTTTATCAAAAGGTGACCTGGAAAAGGGTTTCAAATGCCCTTTGGATCTTTCCCGTGCAAACCAGTTTCTTATTTGTGGTTCTTGGGTTCTTTCTCTGGTCCGTGCTACAGACTTTGCTAGCCTTTGCGTTTTTGCCTTTTTATTTTTATTTTTGATGAGTTCAGCCTGCTTTGTCAGGGGATATGTTGGAGAGAATACAAAAAAGTTAGTAACAGTTTAAAGATTAACTGATGATGTGGTAGCACAACCTGGTGACGAATTTAACAGAGATTAAGCATTCAATAATCCTAAACCAACCCTCCAACCCTACTCACTTTATCCTAAATCTGGTTTTTGTTCGTTTAGGTTTTGCTATTATAGATTGGGGGGGGGGGGCGGTTTTCTGTGCTTCATCATTGTGTCAAGTTGGAAAGTACAGGTGTCATCAGAGAGCCAAAACTGACTGTGTATAGAAGTCCTTTGTGAGAGATTACTCCTTCCAGGCTTGCACATCAGAATTTCCAAAATACTCTACTTGCTCTGCATACAATGATTTTTTTAGCATGCTCTTTTTTTTAAAGATTTTATTTATTTATTTTTAGAGAAAGGGGACAGGAGGGAGAAAAAGAGGGAGAGAAACATAAATATGCGGTTGCCTCTCCATTGCCCCCTAGTGGGGACCTGGCCCTCAACCAAAGCATGTGCCCTGAATGGGAATCAAACCAGTGACCCTTTGCTTCGAAGTCCAACATTTAATCCACTGAGCCACACCAGCCAGGGCTAGCATGTTCTTTTTAAAATTTTTTTATTTATATTGTACACCTGAACCTAATACACTGACTTTTTTTAAATGAAAACATATACAGAAATTAATTTTGCCTTCAATGGTATTTCATACTCTTTAGAATTTCAGCTAGGCTGGTTAATTTGAACCTATAAATTTCCTCATTGAAGATCAGTTCCATTCAGTTCTAAAGTAATGCAAGGGGTGTCAATTATTAAAGTCATCTGACTTTTCCTTTAACCAATCTTCTCTCTCCAATTTATTTTACATATAAGGACAGCATCTTCCTAAAATAATGCTCTCATCATGTCCTTTCCTGCTTCAGAAATCAGAGTTTCTTCCTAAGTCTGTTCATTGACGCAAATCCAAATTCTTCCACCAGGCATGCAGTGCTCCTCAACTGGGTCAACTTAACTATCTAAATTCTGCAGCATAAGCCCTCTGCTTCCATGAAGTCAGCGTTCCCGTTATTTCATGCTCCTATGCTCTCCTTTTACAAGTAGTCTCTTCCCTCCTCCACTGCCACTCTCCCTCTTAAGACTTTCTCTTATTATCTGTGTTTATTTTGATTTCTGGCAATGCTTTATGGCATTTAGATATTGAACACATTGATTTTCATTCATGCCTAGATACATACATGTATGCTTGTTATTTTTTTTAAGTTGCAATATCTTTTTTTGATATATTTATTGATTATGCTATTACAGTTGTCCCATTTCCCCCCCCAACTCCACTCTATCCTGCTCACCCCCTCCCTCCCACATTCCCCCCCTATAGTTCATGTCCATGGGTCATACTTATAAGTTCTTTGGCTTCTACATTTATACTTGTTATTTTTATATATACCTATACATTTATATTATAGCTCCAACAAGGTGGTGCAATTCTAGAAAGCTTTGCCAATTTAGCTCTTTCATAATTCTTATTTTTATTTTATACCCTCCAGAACATAGCAACATGTTGACCACATGTTTTTTTTCTTCCTGCTTTTCTTTTTCTTATACATCATTCTCTAGTCACTGCTTCTTCTCACTTAATGTTGTCGCCTCTAAATATGAAACATATGTATTCTTTTACTAGAAGCCACATAAGTCTTCTAGAAAAAAAATGAAAATGCAGATCCAGATTTCCCTAAATCTCAATTTCTTAAAACCCCAACATTTTATAGAAACATTGTGACATCAGTGTGGCTTTTGCCTTGACAAACAAAGATTCTTCTTTTGCCTTGACAAGATGTGTCCCTGGGTTACAGCCCTTTAAATGTTGCCTCACTTCCACTACATTTGCCTAGAGGGGCAGCCCTGGGCCTTTACAAAAATGTTCTTTTCTCTGAAAACCTGCAGAACCGCATACTCCTGCATTAAGGGGTGGAGAAAGCTCAACAGATTTGCAAAATTGACTTTCAAATGGGGAAAAAAGGAACCGTATTAGGAAGTATTTGTATGATAAATTTGATTTGGAGAGGTAATATTTAATTTGCTGCTTTTTCTTTTCCTGTACATTCTAGCTTTTTTTTTTTAAATTTAAAGAGAGCCTTGACTGATATGGCTCAGTGTGTTGGGTGTTGTCCTGCAAACCAAAAGGTCAGCAGTTTGATTCCAGTCCGGGCACCTGCCTGGACTGTGGGACAGCTGTTCAGTTGGGGCATGTGAGAGGCAACCAACTGATGTTTCTCTCCTTCCCTTTCTCTCGCCCTTCCCCTCTCACTAAAAATAAATAATATCTTTTACAATAAAATAAAAATAAATAAAATTTAAAAAAGATATCTGGAGAAATGACTGCAGCAGAAAGGCTTCTTAGCATGGTAAGGATGAACCTCACCTCTTGTCTTAGAAGCAAATCATGTTGCTTCAGCTACTTTGTTTCTCTGATAGGTCTCAGATTCATAATGGTATAAAAATCTTAATTTTTCTACTGTCTTATTTGTCTCTACTTTGCTTTTGTTTAGAGGAAGAGGGAGATGGCAAAAGTAGAAGAGACGAGAGAGAGGGGGAGACAGGGAGAAAAGAGAATGAGTATGAAAGTATGAAGACAAGATTTGGCTCTAAGGAATCAGAAAATAACTGTTCGTATTGTAAGGAATGGATTCTATTACATAATAAGAAAATACAGAGGAAAGACAATTACAGGATTAACTAACTCAGCTGCTTACTGCAATGTCAAGAATGCAGTTCTTTCCCTCATTTCATTTTTCTTCTTTGGCATCTATCAGCTTTGTCCACAAGGTGCCTCCTCTCTTGGCCACAAAACGGCTGCAGAAACTCCAGAAAGCTTACACTCACAAGCACATCCAGAAACAGGATAAAGAACTACTTCTTTCCCATGTTTTTCTTCTGATTTGTGGGAGAAAACAAATTCCCAGAACCCTTTCAGCTGATTTCCCCTCATATTTCATTGGCCAAATTGGGTCACATGCCCAGACCTAACCAGTCTCTGCCATTAGGAATGGCACAGCCAACATTTGTTTTAAAAGGGTTCAGCAAACTATAGTCCAAAAGGCAGCCCACCTGTTTTTGTACATCCTGTGAGCTAAGAATGTTTTCGAGTATTTAAATGGTCAAAAAAAATTAACAATATTTTGAGATGTTAAAATTATGAAATTCAAATTTATATTTCAAATTTCAGTGCCCATACATAGTTTAATTAGAACATAGCCATATCCGTCCATTTACCTTTTGTTTATAGCTACTTCAAACTATAGTGGCAGGGTTGAGTAGTTGCAGCAAGAGACCATATGGCCTGCAACCTGACATATTTACTATCTGGAACTTTACAGGAAAAGTGTGCCTAGTCTTAGCTCAAACCAAATTCTACTCACCCATCACAGTGTCTGAGAGAGAAGTGGTGAAGATCAGGCCAGAATTTATTGAGAATTGGAAGTTTGATTTGAGGGTGGTTTTTTAATGTGAGAGCTTGAGTAGGATTGCATAAGGGTTATGATACAGCAGTCCGGGATTAGTGAAAACAGCAAGGCAAGGTGACAGATTCAAAGAATCTTAGATCACAGACCTCCATGAATGCTTTCCATGAGAGGTGATGGATCATTGGGTGAGTTCCCATAAGGACAATGAAACAAACCATTTCCTTGGGCGGGAGCATTCCAGAAGGGGATGGAGATGCTGATAGAGACTGTGGAAGAGCAAAGTCATGTGGCTGTCCACGGTAAGGTATAACTGGGAGATCTCAGTGCCCACGCTGAGAGTGGCAAACAGTGTCGGTGCTCAGTGTGTCTAGGGAGGTTTGTTGCTATTACATACGAGTGTGAGTGTGTGTGCCTATTAGGGGGAGGACAATTGGCTGGCTGTGTTTAACTAAATTTATCTTTCTCCCACCTCATTTTCAAACTAGTTCCAATGTCTAGACAGTTCATGCTGACTTAGCAATGATACTATGCTAAATAAAGCATCCCCATTAGCTACTCTCCCTTAGTCAGTTTCTTCTGTGTGCCTCAGAGCAGTGAAGCATGCATGGGTAGGGAAAGAAGTCAAGCTATACTCTGGGACTAGGCTAAAAGTATTACAGTTTAATTGAAAACCTGTACAGATCTATTTGTAAATAAATGCTGTCAGATGACATTAAAATGGAGAGGGCATACCTTTAAATTGATTTCCTTTTGATGTGATAAAAACATCTTATGAAAGACATGTTGAAATGTGGCTTTTGATGTAAAGTAACATAATTCAGATTTTAAAGTAGAAAACCTTCTGTTGATGGTGGGTTATTTGATTCAGTGCACGTACCAAGCATTATTTGCTGTAGGTTATAAATCAGCATTGAACCAGTTATAATTCATAAATTGTTTCTTAGGACTGGTTTATGGGAAATCTCATTAATTGCAATAGCAAAAAGATCCTGAAGTAAGCAAGAAGTGGCAAATAAAACAGCCTGGGATTTAAAAAGGATAGGCACGTATGCTCTACAATTAATAGCAATGTATCATGTTTGCGTGTGTTTTATTGATAGCATTTCCTGATCGTGCCAGTTAAGCCTACAACTTTGAATGATAGATATTATAACTCCTGTCTCATACAAGAAAAAGAAACTGAGCGTCCCACCATTTTATTTTTCATATGCATTAAATAGTAAGGTAATAATATGGGTGTAATAATTGATAGTTTTAATTTGAACATTTCACCTGAAACTTCATAGGGTGTGCTAGAGTGTGATGTTGTTGTTACAGAATTGCATGCTTGTGACTTTGTAATAGAAAGGGGGTGTTATTTGTCCTATACCCTGAATCTTGCTTATTATGAGCCAGTGACTTATATTATATGACAGCCCTAACGAAAGTCTTTTGAGTGGGTAACACTGTCGTTTCCCTTTCCCAGATGGGGATGGTGAAGTATAGACAGGTGAATTACAATGTCATGGAGGTACAAACAGGTATATGAAATCCGCGAGTCTCACACCAGAGACTTCTCTCTTGGTCACTGGACATAATTGTTTTTTCTGTTTCATATTTTAAAGAGGAAAAAGGTAGCAAATGGCAGAGTAAGGACTTATCTTTTTCACTTTTATGCTGTTTCCTGTCAGTCAGTTTTATTCAATCTGTGTTGCCAGAGACCCTAGGACTCTGAGGAGAGTCATGGGGTGGGAGGTGGGCACAGAAATGGACAAGAAGGGCCTCGGGACCCTACTCCTAAAAACATTAATCTGTTAATGTATCAGGGATTTTGTGTGCTGGTGTTTTTGTTTTTAAATTGTTTTTAAATTTTGTTTTGTTTTTAAATTCCCAATTACCTTAAGAAGTGTGTGTTGAGGGAAAGAGACACCAAGTCACACAAATGAAAATTTTTTGATGGTCATGATTACTGGACATTTAAATAACATTCTTCTCTTCTTAAAATGTAAACCTGAAAGAGTTTTTAAGGTCATGTTTAAATTTACAGTGAAGGATCAAACTCAAGGATTGAAACCTACCCATGATATTATTATAAAACCATCAAAGAATTAGTATGATGAGTGGGTCCCTAAGATTTAGCAATTAGTTGTTCTAAAATGTAGATTTTTATTATTATTCAAGTAGGGTGAGGCCCACAGATGAGGAGACAACTGCCATTATAAAGATATTTTTGCTGGTGGTGGTGTTTGATTTTTACTCACAGTGCCCAAGAGAAGAGGGCATGCCTTGGCACATAGGGGCCACATGGGGAAGTGCCAAGGTTGGTCAAGAGCAAGGGAAAGATGTGAGCAGGAGCCTTTATTGTGTGTTTTGAGGGGATACAAGGTAAACAGGCTTAGGACTGGTTAATATGAATAATTTCAGTGGGTGCTATCACTGAAATTATTCAGTGGGGGACATGGGAGCTATCTTAATTGCCTCGTATCTAGCCCTAGAATGATCAGGGCAGAGGGATTTTGGCCTGAGTGTAAGGGACATATAAGAACCCAGTAAAGGGCATGGTTGAGGTATGGGATTCAGGTTGGTTGGTTTAGGGGCATGAATAATACATTGGTACATATCACTTACACATGTGCAAAGAGTTGTCATTAGATATTAACTTTTGCACATTTTCAACAGCCATTTTATTTGGTGCCTATAGCAAGCCAAGTGCTGTGTTGGCAACAGGCTAAGAAGATGCCATCAGAGATGGCCTGTGCCCTCACAGAGTTCATGGGCGAGGGCAGGAAACAGATCCAGGAACGAATGCTTATGGTACTGGATGGTGTGAAAAGTCAACCTAGAGCCACAGTAGCCCCAAGCATGGAAGCAAGTAGGTCCACCTGGTGAGAGAAGAAATACTAACTCAGAACCTATCAGCCAACTTTCTTCGCTTCTATAGTGAAGGAGACATAAACAGGCCTCTGAATCCAGATCATTCTATGACTTTAAACTTCACCTTCTTGAGACTCTGGTCCCTTTCAGTAAGTAGCTCTGTGAATGTGAATATATGTTTAATGATTGCTAATGACAGCTGACTTTAATGAGTAAGGTGTCTTCTATCTTTAAAAAAGAAAGCCTCTTCTCCATCTTGTGTACTCTATGAAAATGCGATTATTTACAGATGCTAATTTACCTTGAGAACCTCCCCACCAGCAGAACTACACCCTAAAAAAGGGTCAGCCCTTCTTACCTCAAGCCCTCAGGTGGTCAAGATGACCTATTCCTGGCATTGACTTCTCTCTAAGGCTCACTTGGAACAATAGGAAGATCATTTTCGTTGTTCTCCTTGCTGCTAGCTTCTTCTGGAGCTTTTTCTCTCCTGTATTAGTCCAACATTACTATTCTTAAAAACAAAGCTGATGATAGCACTCCATTCTAAAAGCAGAACGTGTCACCTGCAGGTTAAATCAGTGATTCCTAAGTCTGACATAACTCCTGACAGTCTAGACCTGAAATCACCCCAGCTCCGTTCCCATTCTCTTCCCCGGGCTTTTCTGCTCCACTGCCACAGGGAACTTTCTGCTGTTCCCTGGAGGTACTGTGTCCTTGTCTTGACTTAGGCTGGTCTCTCTGCCTGAAATGTCCTTCTCTTCCTTCTTGACCAACTCTTCCCACAAAACAGAGATCAGATAACCTTTTTCTCTGAAAATTCCTAATTCACCAGCAGGGATTGAGTTGCTCTGACATCAGTGCCCTTGTGTCAATGTGGCCTGGTCTCAAAAACCTACATCATATGTTCATTGTTGCACTCATCTGTTTGCCTATATTTCATCCTCTGAATTATAATTCATTGGGGGGTAGGGTTTATATTATTTTATTTGGTATGCCCAGTACTTAGTAAAATGTCTGGCTAAAGACAACAGCAAAAACAGAAATAATAATAACAATAATGTCTAACATTTATTGAGTTCTTACAATGTGGGAAGCATTATTCTAAGCCCTTCATCTACATGAACTAATTTTGTTCTCACCACAGCACTAAGGGGAATATAATATTATCATTTCCATTTTGCAAGGGGGGATATTGAACCATGGAAAGGGTAAGTTAACTTCCCCAAGGCAACACATAGTAAGTACTCTTGAATTGGACTGTGGACAGCTCCTCCCCCGCCCCTTTATTCTTTCCAAGAGATTCATAGAAGAGTCACTGTTTATTGAGATGAGAGATTTTGGAGAAGTCATTACACAGAAGCCCAATCCATGGTAAGCCAGTGGAGTGGGGCATGTACTGGGCAACACAAGTTCCTTTGGAATGCCTCCTTGCACTGGAAGAAATACAGAAAGTGAGTTATTTTATTTGTCTTAAAATCTACTTAAAATCAGTAAGAGTAGGCACACAAGACATATTATAGTCCTGTTATACTAAAATCCTTTCTACAAAATAATATCATGCTTTATGGCAAGTGATTTAATTTGTGGTATGTCTGCCTATAGGTAGCAGTCCACTATAATATGAGTTTTTGTATATGAGAATCTCTAGAAATTTATGGACATTTGTGCATGTCACTATTTCAGTGTATTTTCATAGGTACTATAAGTTAAGTTGCCAGTGTTTATAGCTGTCACCCCGAAGGAAAGGTATTTTTAAAAATTTAATTATAAAATATGTATCATATATACAGGGTCCAGCAGAAATAATACCTGCTTGAGTGTGATTGGTAGGGTAATAATATGGGTATAATAATATATTGTATTAATTTGAACATTTAACTTAAAATGTCATATGGTATGCTTGAGTGTGATATCATGTTATAGAATTACACGCTTATAATTTCATAATAAAATACCTTGTAATAAAAAAGGGGCATTATCTATGCCAGGCCCTGTATATGGCCTTCATTCCCACAGCAACCTTTTGGTAGAATATTTGAGATCATATGCTCCTGGACCAATCAGATGAGCATCTGAGCCCAGGCTCTGTAGTTACAAACCATGTGAATTCATGTATAGCACTTCTATGATAAATTTCATCACGAGAATATAACAGTTCCTACATCAGAGGAATGCAGGATTAGAAAGAATTATGATTGCATAGGGCCCATTCTCAGGAGGGTCCACACTTGGCTCAATGCTCTGTTGTTACTGATTTGAAATTCTTAATAATTATTAACATGGCATCTCACATTGTCATTTTGACAGAGGCCCACAAATTATGTAGCCATCGCTGCATAGGATTGTTTGTGAAGTCAATAGCCCCTGGGGCCTGGCACGTAGAGTAAGTCCAAATAAAACGTCAGCTATTACTAATTTTGCAAGTAGACTTTTAGTTTGTTGGGTAGAGCCCCCAAATTCTACATTCTGAACTTTTCAAATTGGGTCAGGACAATGAATCTCATGGTGAAGTACATCTCATATGTCCTCATGCATTCAGGACACACCAGTTGGTTATCACTCTATTACGATCCTCCACCTCATTCTCCCATTTCTCTGTGATTGCACATCTGATGGAATATGGGCTGTGGATGGCTGCTAATTGGAAGTGCAGAAACATTTTTCTAAAAATATGAGACTCATCACTCTGTAAGGGACATTAGATTTGTTGTTTTCCTAGTCTGGGAAATGATGGCTTTAGCTGAGATGTGCTGTATCACTTACATTGTCCCAGAAAGACATTTTGGAAGAGACCTAACACTCTTTTTTGCTCTTATTGTATTGCAGACTATTCGAACTCCAGAAGGACCAACACCAGATAAATTATGAATGTTGAACAAGATGACCTTACATCCACAGCAGATAATGATAGGTCCTAGGTTTAACAGGGCCCTATTTGACCCCCTGCTTGTGGTGCTCCTGGCTCTTCAACTTCTTGTGGTGGCTGGTCTCGTGCGGGCTCAAACCTGCCCTTCCGTCTGCTCCTGCAGCAACCAGTTCAGCAAGGTGATTTGTGTCCGGAAAAACCTGCGCGAAGTTCCGGATGGTATTTCCACCAACACGCGGCTGCTGAACCTCCATGAGAACCAAATCCAGATCATCAAAGTGAACAGCTTCAAGCACCTGAGGCACCTGGAAATCCTCCAGTTGAGTAGGAATCACATTAGAACAATTGAAATCGGGGCGTTCAATGGTCTGGCGAACCTCAACACTCTGGAACTCTTTGACAATCGTCTTACTACCATCCCGAATGGAGCTTTTGTATATTTGTCTAAGCTGAAGGAGCTCTGGTTGCGAAACAACCCCATTGAAAGCATCCCTTCTTATGCTTTTAACAGAATCCCTTCTTTGCGCCGGCTAGACTTGGGGGAACTGAAAAGGCTTTCATACATCTCAGAAGGTGCCTTTGAAGGTCTGTCCAACTTGAGGTATTTGAACCTTGCCATGTGCAACCTCCGGGAAATCCCTAACCTCACACCGCTCATAAAACTAGATGAGCTGGATCTTTCCGGGAATCATTTGTCTGCCATCAGGCCTGGCTCTTTCCAGGGGTTGCTGCACCTTCAAAAACTGTGGATGATACAGTCCCAGATTCAAGTGATTGAAAGGAATGCCTTTGATAACCTTCAGTCACTAGTGGAGATCAACCTGGCACACAACAATCTCACATTACTGCCTCACGATCTCTTCACACCCTTGCATCATCTAGAGCGGATACACTTACATCACAACCCGTGGAACTGCAACTGTGACATACTGTGGCTCAGCTGGTGGATAAAAGACATGGCCCCCTCCAACACAGCTTGTTGTGCCCGATGTAACACTCCTCCCAATCTGAAAGGGAGGTACATTGGGGAGCTCGACCAGAATTATTTCACATGCTATGCTCCTGTGATTGTGGAGCCCCCAGCAGACCTCAATGTCACTGAAGGCATGGCCGCTGAGCTGAAATGTCGGGCCTCCACATCCCTGACCTCTGTATCTTGGATTACTCCCAATGGAACAGTCATGACGCATGGGGCATACAAAGTGAGGATAGCTGTGCTCAGCGATGGCACGTTAAATTTCACAAATGTGACCGTGCAAGATACAGGCATGTACACATGTATGGTGAGTAATTCTGTTGGAAATACCACCGCTTCAGCCACCCTGAATGTTACTGCAGCAACCACCACTCCTTTTACGTACTTTTCAACCGTCACAGTAGAGACTATGGAACCTTCTCAGGATGAGGCACGGACCACAGACAACAACGTGGGTCCCACTCCAGTGATTGACTGGGAGACCACCAACGTGACCACCTCTCTCACGCCACAGAGCACAAGGTCAACAGAAAAAATGTTCACCATCCCAGTGACTGATATGAACAGTGGGATCCCAGGAATTGATGAGGTCATGAAGACTACCAAAATCATCATTGGCTGTTTCGTGGCCATCACACTCATGGCTGCAGTGATGCTGGTCATTTTCTACAAGATGAGGAAGCAGCACCATAGGCAAAACCATCACGCCCCAACGAGGACTGTTGAAATCATTAATGTGGATGATGAGATTACAGGAGACACACCCATGGAAAGCCACCTGCCCATGCCTGCTATCGAGCATGAGCACCTAAATCACTATAACTCTTACAAATCTCCCTTCAACCACACAACAACAGTTAACACGATAAATTCAATACACAGTTCAGTGCATGAACCGTTATTGATCCGAATGAACTCTAAAGACAATGTACAAGAGACTCAAATCTAAAACATTTACAGAGTTACAGAAAACAATAAAAAAAAGACAGTTTATTAAAAATGACACAAGTGACTGGGCTAAATCTACTGTTTCAAAAAAAGTGTCTTTACAAAAAAATCAAAAAAGAAAAGAAATTTATTTATTAAAAATTCTATTGTGATCTAAAGCAGACAAAATGATGTGTATTCCTCAGAACCTGTTTTTGCTGCACTTACTTACTATTTCCCTACATCTCGTCCCTGCCTTCCCCAATTGCCATATTTTTCATAGGAGATCTCAATTCCCTAAGAAACTGGTCTAGGAAATTTTCTAAGAATTCTGTTACACTTTGAGATTTTTATGGTGAATTCTAGTGGTGAGATCCAGTCTATTTTGTCTTTCTTTTTTTTTTTTCCCCTCTTTTCTTTTATTTTCCCCCTCTTGCCCTTATAAACTAGTCCAATGGGGAATGCAATATTAGAAATAGATTTTTAAGAGAGAGCAAGGAAAATAATGCAAGATCTTATATTTTTCATGTAATGTCCTGTTCTGTATTTATGATGAGGACCATTCAATGGAAAAGGAAAAAAAAAAGGGAAGCAAACAACAGATTAATTTACATACATCTATAAAACCCATGATCTTTTAAACAACTCTAGAACCTGAATTTGTAGTTCAAAAGCTAAAAATAAGATTATAAATAAAATATTGTTGGTTTTTCTGTACCTGGACACAATTCATTTGTAGCGTGGCTCAAATGTGAGAAACTTGAAGGTAATTTGATTTTCTACTTTCTGAGATAGAAAATATTACAGTATTTTTCAATCACAGCACCAATCTCTATGGGGTCCTGTTTCATTAGTTGACTTGAGGTTTGGGTCTATATATTCAAAGATGCTGTGGTATATTTTCCCCTCTCACTAGGGTCACCCTTTGTAGAATGGTCAGATTAAAAACAGTGATTTTTGTGAAGTAAATTTAATTCAACTTGAAAGAAACTTTCAGTATAATTTATTCACTGCCTCATATAATTCTGCTGGCTAGACAAAGAATGACCCTTGAATGCAAAGATATTCTGAACTACCCAAGTCGAAAAATCATTTTTGGTGCTGAGTCTCAGCAAATTCAATGCTATTGAACAATAACTATTAAGGACCTACTATGTGTTAAACTGATTTTAGTGTACACACACAGTTGAAAAGACCTGGTTCCTGCCCTTGATCACTCATGATTTATATAATATATGATTAAAAATACGAGTTCATTATTGGGGGAAGGCTCTAATTTTACTGTTATGTGAAAGACTATAAATTGTGACCATGGAGTTTCAAAATATCAGGTTACGGTTATTACAGAAACCTTCTAAATTCGTGTTTTCTCTCATCCTTTTGGAAAAGCCAACTCTTTTTCCAAATGCAGATTGCAGAGTTTAAAGAAGCGTAAGTAAAGACGTTTTATGAACAGATGGACGTGTACCAAGGGGTAGCTATGCTAATATAGTGGTAATGCACTAAAGGTACTTGAAAACATACATCAGGTTCCAAATAAAAAAAAATAACTTGTGGGTTATCGGCACCATGGCATTCTCCTAACATTTTAATATAATATGTGTATGATGACTTCTGTCTTTTTGTAAAGCAAAGTGAAATTATACACCTCTTCTTAGTTACCCTTGACACCTACCACCCATTGGTGAAACAAGGGTTGGCGGAGGCAGAGCACACTTCAACTCCTAATGGATGAGTTGTTTGGCGAGCTGCTTGGTACTCACACTTAACTCAGCAGGATGGACCTCACGCCAGGGTTTTGTGATCTCCAACTGAAAAACCAATCATTACTAGCACAGTAGGTCAGAGAACTAGAAGGATGGGATGGCAAATGAATGAGATCACACAAGGGTCTTGCCTCTATCTTTTTATCACCAATTCTCTAGCAGCGTTTTCTTTCCTTATTCCCTACATTCCCTGCTTTCCTTGGTAGGAAAATTATTCACATTTGTTTTTACTTTGTGTGGAGAAGATCATAAAAAATGGAAAACACATATTGGCTGTAATTTGTCAAGCTTTTCAGTATCAGATGTCTTCATATATTCCCAAGCTGTACATCAGAAGGCAAACAAACAAACAACCCACTGAGGAATATCAGGCATATGCTAGTACAAAAAGAGTTGTATAAATCAAAAGGGAGAAAAATCCTTCCTTCTCTACTTGGTGTGTGCTTAACAGATCTCTGTCTCTGCCGACTGAACGTTCTTTCATCCTGAGTTAGATCCAGTTCTGCCTCAGAATAGATCATACAATTCCCCTTGACCATCAGGGGTGGCCGAACAGTTAGAGAAATTCTACTGAATAGAATGAAAGGTGAACTTGAACTAAAAATTTAAGTAAGAAAATAAAGTGTACAACTCAATTCCACAGGAAATTATAGTTGCCCTAATGGATACATTGTAGAATATACATGTACACACATATATGTATGTGTACACACACACACACACATGGATAAAAGACTGGTTAAGTCAAATGACTTTCACAGAAAATTTAGAAATGCTATTGACAAAAGGTTATCATATCAGATTTTGGGGTTGAAGGGTGGGGTGCTATAAAGGCATGATTTAAAGGACGCTAAAATGCTAGATGTTTATGATTTGCAGTGTCTGTATTTTCTCTGCATAATGTGCTTGGCTTTTGGCCCCTCAGTACAGTAGCCGTCCTGGCATACAGAGACTATCACACACTGTGTTTTGACTTTTATACATGTGGTGTATCCTTATAGTAAAACAAAATTCTATGTCAATCGCTCTTTTTATTCTATCCAAAAGCAACCCAGTGACAATATTCTTTAAGACTTATGCACCAAAATTGTGCTATTTACAAGTAACCAAATTAAGGTAACCTAATGATCATATAATTGTGTATATATGCATATATACATATATACATACATTATATATAAATATATATATTGTATATATATTTCCTACTAATGGTATATGGTTTGCTTTGGGGATACATCAGGAATGCTTTAGAAAGAGGATTTGCCAATTTTTTCCTATCCTTTTATACCTGGCTATGACCTTGATCTTCTAAATTATTTTGAACATGTCCATTTATGTGCATTGTTAACATATGAGCAGGATTTGGCAGAGCTCACACATATGCACTCTAATATAGCTTAATCATTTCCACTCATATTCTGAATACCATGGGATCAAATTTCATCTTTTCCTCAGGTTGAAGTGGGGCCTTTGACCTTGGAATGTTGATCAGTGTTTTTTTGAGAAAGAAAATTTTGCTAGTCCATGACTGCGGTTAGGCCTTATAGTCAGAGTTGAAAATCAGGATATTCTTTGAGATCTGCATCCCATGAAATTCTGAGTATAGGTCTGCTAGAAAATAACCTGGCAATGGAATGCTTATTTACACAGGAGAAAGAAAAGGAAGAAGGCATTTTGGGGAACAGGAATTACTAGAATGTGAATAAATATTAAGTGAAATATCCCAGTATATACAACATTTCCAAGGTAAATATTGATCACGGTGGGAAAAAATTGGAATCTTTTATTGTTTTGGAATAATATTCAAGATAATTAGGTAAGTAGAGTCAGATGAGTGCTTATGAATGAATACGGGTTAGTGCTCTGAAACAGTGCAGTTTTTAAATACGTTCAATTGTTCAGTTGGTGCTTCAGTGTGTTTCTATAAGGACATAAAAATAAATTGTTTATATCATTAAATATCACAGACCTAACCTGTGAATGATATTCGCCTGAGTGGAGTCATACCCTTCTAAGAAGCCATTTGCTTCTCATAAAATATAGAGTCAAAGCTCTTATAAAAGCATCTCCCCCCCAACTATGCACACATCATTATATTTTATTAAAATGTATGTTTGTACAAAAAATACTTCAGATAAAAATAAGTCTAAAAAGTTGCCTTAAAAATCAAGGTACCATTTACTCTTTCTCTTTTTCCATAGGAAAAATATATGAATTTCTAAAACTTCTGTATCGGGTAGAAACCAGCTGTGACATTGTGGTCTGATTATGCTCTATCAGGATACAAAAGAAGGTAACAGCTGGCTCTATGAGGGCAAAAACAAAGAAATCTAGAATTACTCAAAGCCCTCTGTCAATTAAAACCCAAATTTAGATAATGAATGAATGATTTTACTACACATACCAGTTCATGTCATTTTTTTTTTCTTCAAGTGCTACCAACATTTCTGAGATTTCAATCTTTCCTAGCATTATTTGAGAAATATATCCACATTACATAAAAATGTATAGCATTACATTTTATAACAACTGTTCTGTAGCAGTAAGAAAAACTAGTGTTTATTTTGCTCCTGCCCAGATAAAAAGGAAAGCAAGAGGGAGTGCAGTTGCTGTAAGACAGACAATAAATGAAGCAAATATTTTAACAAGAGCTCATGGCATTGAAAGATCTTTTGTTCTGTAATTTTGTCACGTGCAGTAAGCAAGAATACTTATATATATCCTGTGCATGATACAGAAAGCAAAGACCTATACAATTCCAGACCATGAAGGCTTATCTTTTCATAGTTGGTCCAATAATTTCATTTCATTTTCCAGGTTATCAATGCCACACTTTATTATAGATTTGATGCTGAACTGCTGGATTTGAACCTGTCCAAGTGGCATCAATCCTGTCTTTATTTGGTTGGCAGAAGTAGTATGTGGCTTATTACCCAGACAAAAGGGAAGATTTAATGTTTTTTTGAAGTTAGAGGGGCTTTCTTCATGGGGGCAGTAGAATTCATTCTGATTTGTGGCAACACGGCAACTTGGCATAATATCCAGCTATGTCAGCCCCAAGATATCGGGATGGAAATCTATTAGGGGAATCCCTGGCCTTTATTGTGTTTGTATATCAGTAAGGCTTCTGAATGACAGTTGATAAATCTCCTTACTTCCCAGACCTTAGTTCCACATTAAAAAAGTTAAAAATAAAGCGGAGCTCAATAATTGCTCTTTAAGCAACCTTGCTAGTTTTGTAAAGTGACTTGTTCTCTTAGAGAAATAAATTCAGCTTAAAACACATAAAAATAGTTATATTTTATGGTACATATTTTTATGGTAGCTACTATAAATTTTATATCAAATAATTTGTATTACTAGGGAAATCCTGGCTTTTTTTTTTTTACTAATAGAATCATTATGAATAAAATTAACCTTAACAAAATTTGTAAAATGCCTCAAAAGTCAAACACATAATAGATTTCCAGGTCCCATGGAAAATAATTTTTAAAAATAAAGTTCTATTTAAAAAAAAAAAGTTTTACACATGAAAGAGAAATGTAATAAAGCTTCTCTTTCCATCAGCCCCCAACCAGACTAACTCGAGCTTATAAAGATATTTCTCAACATGAATGGACTGTTAAAGAATAAACCTCAGTTAATTTTTACCACAAAAATATCATGTACCTATGTATTCTCATCTGAAGTTTTTTTCAAGGATCTTGCAAACAAGTGACTCTTAAAAACGTTAATGCTAGCTTTTACATGCTCAATTGCACTTGGTTTTTCAGTCCATAACCTAATCCTACGTGCATTTTATTCTTGGTTTTCACTTCTCAGCTTGTTTTCAGATTTTGCAGAAGAAATTTAAAATCAGAATCTGTCACTGCTACACAAAATTTAGTTATGCAATCTGGAGTTCAACTCTGACAACATTAAGGGCAACTCTTAAACATAAATAAATTATTTTGTAGACATTATAAGAGTAGTGCCTCTTTTTATCTTTACTTTTTTTACTTTATTTTACGTTTTACCATGTAAAATATCTGACATTTTTATTATGATTAATATAACTTCTACCTTCAAGAAAAATGAAAATAAATAATTTCACAATACTGAAAAATGCTTTGAAAGCTACAGAATGCATACATAGATTGTATGTAATTTATATTATATAATATAATTTATAAAATTTTATGAACACAAACTTGTTACCACACTTTTTTTCAATGATGAGAAAAACATATAGGTTATTCATCAGAAAGCTATGCTAATTAGATAAAAATCATATTTATTAGCTAACATGTTTTAATTTATTGTCCTTACCATTGAACTCATGTAAAACTAAATTTGTGATAAATCCTGAGAGTGATTTGTATTAGTTATTTGAGAGCTGTTTTAGTAATCAGAGTGAGCACTGATGTTACAGAGTAGAACTATACAGATTAATGTTAGAAATAGACTGTGTCCTTGGAAATTAGTTGGACATCATTAGGTGTTCATAAGATAATTCAAACATTTTAAAAAATGTGCTTTGTAGCATAGCAAGTGCTTCCTCCTGTTTTCTCATTGTGGAGCTTTGAAAGAATGGTAGGTGAATGTATCTTAGTTAATATATCAAATTTTCCCTGGATAGTGCAGTTGTCTATATGGAGAGCTATTAATATTTTGAAGCTATAAACACAGAATAGAAAGAGAAAAATATTGGAAAAGAAAAAAATGTAAGCCATAAAAGCGCAAAAATAGGGTGAGATTCTTTTTGTGTTAGAGTGGACTCATCCATACAGTGAATATAACTTGAACAACCTAATTTAATTCCAGGACAGTGCAAGGCTCTGGATACACAACAGTGAGCAAAACAAAGTCATGCCGAATGTGATAAGGTGGACAATTCACCTTGGTTTGCCCAAGCTTTCCTGGTTTCAGCCCCGAACATTCTGTGTCCCAGAAACTGCTTAGTTCAGGGCAAACCAGAATGGTTGGTCACCCTCCTGCTGACCCTGTCTTCTGGAAATTGTCAACTTGATTTGACGATTTCTATTTATGTGCTTATCTATTGCTAATGGCAATTGCAGATAACATCGGCCACATGTAAGCAGTTTCTCAGTTGGGCAAGGTCAACACAAGAACATACGCTGGAAATACTAAATTGCCTCAAACAATTTCTAGATGGCCCTCCGCAGAATGCAACAGAAATAGAGCAAGCACAACTCACCCTCACGGGAGGGTTGTGGTCGGGGGGTACCAACAATCACATTATTATAAAACATCATTTGCAGGACACCAGCCCTCATCGTCTCTACTCCTCACAAAGTCCCATCAGGTAGGTGTTATCATCTCCATTTTAGGGATGATGAAATCAAGAGTAAATTCTTCCTACTGCACACACACACACACACACACACACAAAGTAAAGAAAACAGAGGGCGAAAGAAGAGAATTAGAGCTTTCAGGTCACTATTGCAAGACTTAATTTAGTAATTGCATTTATTATTCAGAATAGAAAACTTAAAACTGTCCTGGGAATATTTCATCTTTTCGTTTTATTGGGTCCTGTTCTCCTGAAAAACAGTCTTCTTTTGGGGGACACATTTTGGTAACTGATGTTAGTCTTATTTGTTCCTTCGAATTTACTAACAAAATTGACAGTCCAACTCCTTTGAAGCACTAGATTGGTTAATATGGAAATGTTTGAAATATTGGCTTACATTGAATTTCACATAGACACTTCGAATGGAAAACATTATGGAGCAGCTAGTATTACAAGATGAAAATAAATCAATCACACTATTTTTGTCATAAGCTCTTTTAGGTATTTTATATTTATGGTTGCATTATGATTCATTTTTATATTCCAATCAAATATTGATAAATATATTTCTAAATAACACAGTAGCTAAAGGATCATATTCCAGTCTCCATAAAAAAGCCTTTAATTAACTGTAGTAGTACTTTAGCATCTCATTATGTAAACTGTTTTCGTGAAGCCAATAAAATCATCTAATTTGTCATTCTTAGAATACAACACCCTATTTAAAGCTGTCTATACTGTATTAGACATAAACACTTGGCAATGTTTTTTTACTTGCTGGGTAGCTACAAGAGAGAAAAAACATAAGACATAGTCTCCAAAGCTAGAGATTTAACTTGAAAATTAAAGACTCAAAGTAATAATTCTAAAATAAAATGTTTAATTACCTTAATCACTTTCTCCTGACAAAGTTAAGCCTCTATGCTTCTATTTTTGTTACTGCTTTGTCATACTTAGTAAAAGCATCACCTTTGATAAATAATGACATCAACCAAAGTGAAGATAGCAGAAAACTAGATGGATACATGATAAAATTAATAGGTTAGTAAAAACCAGCACTAAAATGTAGTGGAAAAGTTGTTTCTCCGTGTAAAACCATGAGTGACATATTTGAAAGTAGGTCTCCAGGCATAGACATTTTCATATGGCATGAGAGGTTAGATTTCAATCTTTTATTCCATTTTCTCATCTTAACCTACATACATTTATTCATTCATTCATGAAAAACTTACTGAATGCTTGCTTTATGCCAACAGTGAGCAAAGTCGCCAGAAATACAAGTAAGGACATAATTTTTGCTTTCAGATAACAATATCGCAAATGCAATAGATACATTGAATGGAAGAGGCACTGCACATTATGTAAGCAGAGAGAAGGGCAGCAGACCTGGGCTGTGTGGTCGACGGTGAAGAAATCAGACTTGCTTCTTACATAAAGTTATGCCTGGGTTGAGTCCTAATGGATGAATATGAGTTAGCCAGGTGGAAGGAGAGAATACATCACATGCTTCAGCACAATGTACATCAAAGTTGAGGAATAAGCAACATCCTGTATGATGGGACTGCAAGTGGTTTAATGCTGCCACAGCAAGACATGAACTTTGGAAGTTGGTAAAGACCAGTTTAAGACAATTAAATACCTTAGAGAGCATGTTGACCCCATTGAATTTAGCTTATAGATGATAATGAAGTATTAACATTTTCTAAGTAGTTAAGTGGCATCATTAGATTTCAGCTTCGGATAGGTCAGTTGCATAGCAGAAGAAGCAAAATTTAAGGTCATCGAGCCTGGGGCACGGAGAAACTCATTTTGAAGTGTGTTTAACTACTGCAGTGAAGAGAAGTTAGTGGAAATTATAGTCAGGATGTGTTGGAAGATCCAATTTTTTAAAAAAGTCAAGCTGAGTTAGCTACACTTGGTGTCTCATTGGATGTTGGAGAGAGGAGATAGAATCAAGATTTATTTGTTACCTAGTGGAAATATGGAATTGAGTGGGGGGTTAAGAGGAAATGTTTATAGTTGGCAGCTGAGATAGAACAGGCTGTTCTGGGGGGGGGGGGGGTCCAGGGAGGAAGGTTTTGTCTTCACTAAGTTTTAGATATATGGAGTTTGAGTACTGTCAAAAACCAGACTCTGTACATTTACTACAACAAGAGAAAGGTGAGTTTATTGCAAGGCTCTTGACATGCAAGCTGGGAAACTCAGGCTATAGGAGCAGTAATTTCCAAGTTGCTCATAGACAGAGGAATTTTTATGGAGTAAATATGGATGCCATTTTGTTTTATTAGTTCATTAGCTGCTTAGTGGTGTTCCTCATTTGGACCAGAGAGCTGAGCCAAGGGAACAAGAAAGTACTAAGATGAAGTGAACGGGCTTAATGTGTGAGGACTGGCTGGTGCCCTGGTATCCTCTGCTGATTTCTGAGAATAGCTGTCAATTGCTAAAAGGTTAGATTACATTTTCTTTATGTGCCACTGTTGACCATTTCCATTCTGTTCCTGCCTTAAGTAACTCCATTATAGTTTGGTTCTGCAACACCTGTGAGAAATCTAGGTAGACTTGTCCAGCAGGAACATTTTCTGGACCAGCAATATTAGTCCTGCCACCAGCAATATAATACTTCTGGTGAAAACTGAGAGATTGGGTGGGACCACCCAGTATGCAAAACAGGAAGTCCAGTGGGTAAAGGATAGCAGCGTGGGAAATAACAACATTTGGTAGGTATGGAGAGGAAGAGAAAAACCATTTGTTCAAAATCCTTTAAAGATGTATTGACTGAGGCTTTGCTGTATGCTGGGCCCTATGCTAGAGCCCGGTGTTATCACTTTGAAGATGAGTGCCAGGCTAAAAAGGGAAAACAGATGATACAGATTATTTCACTGTAACTGTGATGAGTGCTATAAATTAAAATTGCAGGATTACATACTTAGAGTATAAAACAGGGGAATTTCTTCTAGTTTGGGAGGTTTCTTTAAAGCAATGGCTTTTAAAGCTTTCCAAGAAGAATTAATTACTCTAAGGTGAAAAAGGGTAGAAGCAAAGAAAGGTGCAAAGAGCTTTTGAAACAGAGAAACAGGTGGGTTAAGTTCCTGAGGTTTAAAGAAGCAAATGAAAAAGACAAAGAAGAAAACCAAGGGAAGTTGAACAGAGTTTTGGAAAGAACATATATCCAATAATCTAAGAAATTTTATAATAGTTTTCACTAATTTGGCAATTGGTTGGTGAGTGATAGCATTAGCAAGAACAGTTTTAGGAAATGATTGTATTTGTGTATGGGGGTGCAGTGAAAAGAGAAAAAAGAGGCCACATTACAGTGGTGGGGTATAAGTAGAGGCAATGATAGATGGTTTTGGAAGAACCTGCAAATAAAACTAGTAGAGCATGGTGGTGATTGATGTTAACCAGAAGGAGGAGACAGAGAATAGGGCAGTTGCTAGTCTAAGGAATTTAGACTTTATATGCAAAAAGGTAACCGTATATGGACCAACATTTATATCACAATGATTAATTTATAAGAATGAAATGGGAAGTCAGTAAAATTATGAATCCCAATGTACCTTAGCTTGAAGAAATGACAGGAAAGTTACTTAGATTTTTAAAAATTAATTCTAAATGTCTGATCTATATCGCAGGAGTGGCACACTATTGGTGGCAGATAACGAGCATTTTCTGAGGAATGGTGGACTCATAATCATTATACAAAGTCCTCACTTAATGCCATGATAGGTTCTGTAACTTAAGCAAAACAACATACAATAAACCTTAGGATACTTGGTATGAATGAGATTTAAGTTCCTCAGGCATTCCCATGAACGTTATTAGAAAATGATGTTGAATGAAAAAATGTTATTTGAGGACCTTCTGTGTTTAGACTGGCTTATAATTTACAGTTGTTTCAAAGAACAGGAAATAAATACTTTCAATCCGTTTCATGAGTGGCTAATTAACCCATTTAAGGAAGGTCTTTCATCCGTTGATATACAATGAAGTAATAAAATTTGCATTTAATGAATGAACAATGAATCATGAAATTTAAAATACCACAGAGTCCATTACAGGAATGAAATTAGGTTATCATCGATTAAATAACCTATTAATTGATGGTTTAGTAGCTTAGAGCAAACGATTACAGCTGCAGTTTTCTAGTGCAGTCAGATAAGAACTATGATGCATGGAAGGAATGCAGGCTTATAAACTCATGAGTGGAATATAGACAATAAATTACAGGAAAGTCGTGGAAGCTTCAATATGGAATGAATAAAACCTTTAGACACCAGATTACAGGTAACCAAGTCCCTGTGAACACCAAGACATAGGTAAGAAGTGAAGCTGTACTTCTCTTCCATCTCAAGGGTTGCCCTTCAAGGTTTACTAACGGCACATATATTATTGCTCCAAGGATCTGAAAGCTTTTCAGAAGTTTTAATATTGGTTCCAAGAGAAATGATATTAAATTGGTAAGTAAATGACAGTGATTTCTGATTTATTTTTCCATAAAATATTATTTATAGGCTATTGCTCATTCTGGCATAACAAAATATGGCATGATATTTTTTATTACATACTAGTAAATAACTTTTGTATTAATAAGCCACATTTTGAAACCATTTAATAAAGGAGACTTGGAGCCTACTGCCTCGATGACTGGGTTGGCCATGCTTAGGGTGCATCTCAGAGCAACGCATTGCTATGCTAACCATTAGGCAATGAAAAGAAAAAAAAAATCAAGAGTCATGAGCAGGTAACCTGAACCAAGATGATAACTGTTAGAAATGGGGACACAATAAAAGCAAAAAGGAAAAAGTAGTTTTTAATGAGACATGGGGTCTCATTCATTCACAGTCGCTCAGTCTACAAACCTAACATTAGGGTTTAGACTCTCCATTACTTTCTCTATGGTTCTTTGATTGGATGCTTCTTAGCACAGCATCCATGGAAGCCACCATCGTTGCATTCCACACCTTCCTAGCATGTCTCAAAATGGAAAATGTAGTGTAGAATTTAGATAGGCCCCCTGCTTGTAAGTGATGGTCTTTACTTTTTGTATTTCTATATTAAAATTCATTAAACATCTAAACTCTGTTTGCGTCCAAGGAATCAAATATACGCATTGGGTATTTCTTTCACCCTTCATCTTTTTATTCTTTTGGTTCTAAAAACAGGACCACAAACATATTTGCAAAACAAATGATTTTTGTTTTTCTTTATTTTATTTTATACCTGGAAATTTTCGTTCAGCTGCTCGATGGCTATGGAAATTGTCCTGCATTTTAAAATAGTCATTTTATATGCTTCCTTTAAGCATTTGGCACAACACTGTGTTACTTGGCCACTTTCCTTGGGTCAAGTAACACCCCATTACGTTACCCATTTGTTGTCATGTTCATGTTCCAGCAGTAAGAAATTTGGAATAAACATAGCCCAAAGGAAAGGGGTAGAATAGCATCAAACCATTGCACCTCTTCTAACCCCAACTATTCAGTTATTAATTCCAAATATTTTTATTTTCTGAATAGCTACCCAATCACTAATGACAATGGTTTAGCTTTTATTTTTGGGTTTCGAATTTCCATTGAAAAGAAAAGATTTACTTCTTTTAATCTATATGCCTCTGATACATGTGTGCATGAATGTGTATGTGTGTATGGGTACATAGGTGTTGGTGTAAATACATGTGTTTCTTTCTCATACTTATATTCTCCTTTCTGATATGGAGTGAGACACGCTACTGTTGTACCATGAGGTTCTAGTATTCTCCTTTCTTTTGCTACTAATGGACACAAATTTCATTAGTTTTCATGAGTGTTTAAAAAAAATAGTTTTTCTCTTCTAGTAGGTTCATAGCTTGAAATTTCAACACAGGAGAGAGCCAGATTACATGCTTTTTATCCCTTTACTAATTTGTTCACTTGCTTCTGACAAGTTAGAAATATGGAAGATATAACGGTACTGATTTTAAAGCCACATTATTTTTTTAATATATTTTCCTTCATTTTTATTTTTCTTCTGAGAGAAGAAATCCTTTTCCAGTATGTGATTTGTACATCTAAATCACTGTTAATAGTAATTACTATTAATTATAATCTTAATAAAATTATAATAGCCAATGTTTTTGAATTCTCAACTCTGACCACTCATAGGTTAATAGATTTAATTATACATTTCTCAACTTTCCCAATTGCTCCCAATATTAAGACTAAGCACTATGTTTTTGTTTGTTTGTGCATTTTCCTTTGTTTTGTCTGAGAAAAGTAAGGGATGAGTTTGAAGATTCCACTCAAGATAAGGAAAATTAGGACTAGGTCTACACATCCTTTTTATTCCTTTCTCCTGATGACTACTCTTGAGGAATAGAAACTCTACCACTATTCTTATTGCTTACAAAAAAGACTGTTTTATTAAATTTTGTTTGATAAATAAGCCTCTCAAAGAAGGAATTGAAGAAAGCAGTTAATAAATCTATAATTTAATTTCACTCAGCCTCTCCTAGGTGCACAAAAGGGAACATACCTCCCAAAGGTTAATCTCCCATAAAAACTCTGTTCCTAAAACATTTCTTTCTTGGAAAAGTGTTTCAGAGACCTGAAACTGAGACCTTGAAAATGCAGCCTTGAAGAAATCCATTAGGGATGTAAAAGGAATAGGTGTAAAAAGCAAAGTTTATAATTTTGCAAGTTTGATGTCAAGTTCTCCTCTCTTTCTGATACTTCTGATGACTAGCTTACTAAACAGAATTTAGTGAATATGGGCCCTTGGGACCTCCTCTAATGGACTCAATTATTTTTCTGCCAAGCAGTGTGTTTTCAATCTGAAGCCTTTTTTAAAATGTTTAATGTGATGCAGTTTAGATGGAGTTCATTTTTTTCTCTATAATTTGTAGGCCTTGAGTAATGAAAAATTTGATTATGTTTCACTGAAACACGAAGGTGTCACACATGAAGACACAATGACTTTTAAAGTAAAATGGGTGTACCAGTTATCAAACAGTACGGAATTATGTCAGTGAATTTAAAAGAAAATGCTTGCAAAACTCAGCTACTTTTGTTTCATGGCTTCAAACCCTTATTTATAATGTGTGGATAACTTTGCACACATATGCTTCCTACTCTTTACAGAGCTTCGCTCTAAAACCCCTTTTCAAGGGGTTAGAAGAGACTTTGCAAACACAGACTTATATTAAATGTGGGCTCTTTCTGCCAGGTTTCTTTTTAGCATTTTTCCACCCTTATAATTTTTCTAAAGTATGCTAGCAGAAAACCTTTGAAATTTCAGATCAACGGACCAGAAACCAATAGATAGATCAGAAATCTTGCAAATTATATAGAATCAATCTCCAGATCAGTTACATGGTTCCAAGAGCCAGAATATCACTTTCAAAAAGTTTATTTGAACCACGTCAGTCAACTACTACTTTCCTGTCAATGACCAATGCTAGTAAACAAGCTTTTATTGGAACACAGCTGTGCCCACTGGCTTATGCATTCATTGTTTATAACTGCTTTTACACTACGGTGACAGACTGAGTCATTGTAACTGGGGCCATATGTCACAAAATATTTACTATTTGACCTTTACAGATAGTTTGCCAGCCTCTGGTATAGAGTATAGAAATTAGTGTCAGCAATCACTTATATAGTATTAAATGATTTTTAATCAATCATTTGACTTTGGGATCCCATATCTTCATTTTTTTAAACTACCTTCTTTCCATTATTCAATTTTACACACCCATTAGTATATTTTAGGTTGAAAGAGCGTAGTATGTAAAATTCACATTACACACTACCCCGTGACTTAAAATATTGTCCTTGAGATTCCTCAGTGCTTCCTTGGTTGCAGAATTTATTACCACCTTTAATATTTTTTTATTGCATCACAGCAAATTAGTAAGCATCTCACTATCAAAAGAAAACTAGCCAGTGAGTATTGATCAAGAAGGTTTTCTTTTTGCAATACTGATGCGTTTTCAATGTGAACATTCCATAGAAGCTTGCACATTATCATAAGCCAGGAGCTTATATGTTGATTAGATGAATCATTTAAATGCTGTTTCTGAAGAAATATATATTTTGCTGTGTTGATTTTTTTTTAAACTGGACTTATTAAAGAGAATAGTAAGGCCTAAAAATAAAAAAGACAGGTGTTCAAGAATTATGACAAATTTAAATGGCTTGATTATTTCTCTGTGGTAGATGATTTGTTTATTGTCTGAAATAACACAATTATACATTGCATTCTACTTCCATCTTTAGTTACATCACAGAGAAGATAGAAGAATAAATTAAGCTGGTTTCAAATACATTTTGGATAATGATTGTAGAGAATTTGAAAGTTGGCAAGCCAGCTGAAATGTGCCCTAAATTCACTAAAGCTAACAAATAATATTTTGAGGATTCTGACTTGATATATATTTCAACTTTCAATCTTTATTCCAAGTGCTTTTGAACAAGTTTCATATCCCCATTTAGAATAATGAGCAATAAGGAAGATTTTCTTTGCCTAGTAATCCAAGAGTATAGAAAAGAAAAAAGAAAAAAATCTCTTACCCAGATAATTTTCCCATAAAGATTCCAAGCATAGCCTTTACTTCCCACTCTCATGTCTAAATCAACCTTCCTCAATTCTGACTCTATATTAGGAGAACCTTGAAAGAGTTTTTTTAAATAGCGATATTCAAGCTCCATGCATACTTCAGAGATTTTAATTGAAATGATCTAAAGTGGAGTCAAAGCTCAATATTTTTTTAAGGATCCCCTTGTAATTCTAATACATACTAGAGTCAAAACCGCTGGTATAAATGTCTTAGCAACCACAAGCAGATTGATCCTAGAGAGTGACAGACCCAACACACAGACTGTCAGTAGAAGAGCTTACAGTTTCTGATGGGGGTCGGAATAGACTTGAAATAGCAAAGCAATACATGAAAACTAGTTTCTAACACTGAATGACTGGAATTTACTCCCCAGATTAAAAATAATACCTTACATGTACATGATATTCCATTTGCTGCATGATTTTTAAACTCAACCAATTCTACTGATGGCTTAATAAATGTAAATACGTATTAATATAAGCGGACTACTTAATGTAGAACATAGTAGTCAGGGGTCAACTACACGCTTTTATCGTAAGAATGAGTTTAAGTAGCTATTGTTAAGGCTAAAAGTAGTTAACACATTTTAGATTGTGAGAACAGATGGTACCTGGGGTGTAGGAATAAGAAAAAAGTTACGATTTTCCACTAGTGGACATCTCCAAAAATGAAAGTTATATGCCTCTTCTAGGATCAGAAAGATAAAAGCTTCATTGAAGACAGGAAGCTGAATTTCACAGATAACCAGTCAAACGGTTCTCCTATCATTTATCCCTCCTGGGACAGAGGAAGATAAGCGGAGTGTGGCGGAATGAAGGGCTTTACCTCCAGCATTAGCCAGAGAGCCTAACTTGTGATTCAGCTCCTGAGCGTGTCTAGTAAAACAGTGAAAATAATGTCTTATGGTGATCATAGGCTAAGGATGAAAATAAAAATAACTCAAAATAGCTTTATTCTTTCACAAATACAATTCAATAAATTTTAGCACCTCAATATTTTTTATTGTCCTTTCTCATTAGGAAATTAACCTGTAAGCTGAAAGTCATTTATGCGCTCCTATATTAGGATGGGGTTTGGCACCTAGACAATTATTAATAAAATTAATAAAGTCTCATTTTTATTACCAATTAACTACTACACTGATTAACATATGCATTTTAGAACAGCCGGAATTCTCACGTTGTTTTCTCTAACCCGTACAAGAGTATTTTTTGGTGCACTCACACACGACAGCCTAGAGGAAAAGCCCACAGGAGCCACGTGGAACCAGACCCGTCACGGATGTTTTCAGGAAATTGCTTCACTTAAGTTGAATGCGATGAGTATTTTGAAATCATTCTGTGTAACCACACAGTCCAACCAAAGATAAAAATTGGTGTCGATGCCACTGTGCAGTGATTGTTTTTCAGGTGTTTTGTTTCCAGGGGAGGGGTTGTGGGTGGGCGACTGAGAGGAGGTGACTGGCTCACCAGAGTAAATAAGCAGATCCTGTAAGAAAGCAATGTTGTCGCTTCCTCGGGCTCTTTTCTGGGAGAAAAACAAAAACAAAAAACCTTACTTTACCCTTTAGGAGAGACATATACCCATTAAATGGAGTAGCATGATGCACTAAAAATTGAGCTGTATGTGAGCCCGGCGTAATGTAGGCGATTATAAAATTTTGATGAGTGAGTGAATGAATGAGTGAATGGATAAAACATTTAGATAAAATTACATCAAGTCTGAGTTTCTGTTAATTCACACGAAGCCTAGAAATACTGGTGAAGGATGATTGTTTACACACTGTGTCAGGAATCATCACACTGTAGCTGTGGGCCAAATCCATCACCCCACCTTGTTTTTTTATTGCTCACATCAATACAAAATTTGCGGAGACCTGTTTTCCTTCCGGATGTCTGCGTGCCTATATAACAGCATCAAATTTGCCTCTTGACTCAGAAAGCAAAAATGTTTACTAGCTAATATGCATAGAAAAATTTGCTCAACCCATGCTGTACTATAAGCTCATTGAATGGTGGACCAAATTTGATATATATACTATTATCTACTGGGCACCTGGCTCTCTGCCTGGCATATAGTAGACACTCATTCAATGACTATTTAATGGATAAATAAATAAATGTATGAATGTACTTTTTCTTCTCAAATCCGCATGTACCAATCTTCAATAGAGAAAATATGTGTCATCAGGATTCTCAAAAATATACATTTACATTTTTACCCATATAGAACGAAGCTACTTAAAAATATGTTCAAAATTTTAATGTGAGTTGTTCAAGACATTTCAGAAGCATATATGTAATGATGGGAAATTATTTTTTAATTGCCTCTAGAGGCAGAATGTCCTCCATTTCCTGGTTGAGATTCTAGCAGTGTGTGCTTTCATATGTGGGTATTGAATGGAAGATGATTTTAAAGAGCAGAAAAGCCTTCTTAGGCACAGAGTTTACCAGGGAACGCTTGCTTTTGCTGGCTCTTCCTCTTGCTCTTGAAAAATTTCAGGTGGAAAGAACCGCATATCCAGTTATGCTAATGAACCACATAAGAGGCTTCACTCTATGTAGCAGTCACAGTCTGGTAAGATTCCTCTTAATACACTTCTCTGGACTCCAAGAGCTGCGTGATAGAAAGATGAGCACATTCAAGATTCTCCATATCAATAGAGCAGAGTCTATTTAGTTGTACGTGTTCATTATTGCTATTTATCAGATCTATCACCCTCCATTTTCATATTTCTTTCCGTCTTTTATGTAGTTCAACATTTTTCTATTTTGATTTTATAATTTCTTCTGGCATTCAATATAAATCACTTTGAATCATTTTTTGAAGTAGGTAAGATAATCATAATTGCTATATCTGTGTACATATATATGGTATATACTTGCTCTATGTATAGCAATTATGATATATATAGCAAGTATATATAACATATAAAATGCTTATGATCTTCCTTCTGAGCCATATTTGAGTTAAAGAATATGATTTATCCCCTAAGCCAAATAATCAGTATAGATTTATCTACAACTAATCCCACCACAACATTCATGGGGTTCTGGTTAAGAATACTAATAGAAAGCCACATGCCATATATCTAAATAGTTCCAAGTTGCAAATTAAGCTAATAAACTGGTAAATAAAATACATTCCATCTCCCTGCATTGACAAATACGCCTTTATTCCAGCCTGCAAGGCAGGTGTGAATTTAACTTCCTTGGGCACTCAGAAGGTTGTGGCTCAGGGAGAGTCATGAGGAAGCCCCATCACCTTCCATGGAACCTCTGTGTTGCAGTCAGCTCTTCCAGAGAGTGCTGGGGCTATGGACCTCCCACCTCCATCCCAGGGCTCCTTGCCATTCTTTAGGCCTTGGGCTGTGCCATACTCTGCATTACATTGTTCCCAGGAATGTTTGAGTAGAGAAATCTTGGGTCCTGGGTAATTGGACTGTGGATTAAAATGTGGGTATAGGCTTTGATGGGCATTTCCTCTTGACCCTGTGGTTTCCACCCTCCATGGGAGGGCATAACAAAAAGGCCAGGTGGGCCCTCTAAATCCACGGGACCGTGACACTCTCTCCTCCCAAAGGTGGTACAATGCAGTATAATGGAAAGAAGACTGATACTGAAGTCAACCATAGGTTCAAACCTCAGCTCTGCTTTTTATTAAAACTCTGACCTTCATCAAGATCCTTGTCTACTTCTTGTCCTATGAGTTTGTTGTGAGATATAAGTAAGGCAATGGATGAAAAGAATGAGCACATTGCTCTTTGTCCAGTAGACATTTTTAAAATGTTAGCTCTTTTTGCTACTGTGCAATGAGTAAATATTTAGTAAATGGCTATAAAATGTCCCGGCTTGTGCCTGGTGCAAGGTACACAAAGTATTATAAAGAAGTATTTGGTAGCTTTTGGGGGGAAATCATATGTAGAGTGCTTGCTATGTTCTATACTAAGCATTTCATTTGAAAGACCTCAGATTAACCCTATTAGCTAAGTGCATTTCCCTCCCTACTTTACAGAGGAGCAGACAATGTGGGCACATCCTCGAGGGAATTAGAAAGCAGTCATGCATTGCTTATCGAAGGGGATATGTTCTGACCAATGGTCATTAGGATATTTCGTAGTTGCACAGACAGCATTGAGTGAACTTACACAAACAAAACGGTATAGCCTACTATTGCAGCTTATGTGGTATACTATTGTGACGGGCAGCACAATGCGTTTGTCTACACCAGTGCCGTTGTGAATTTGTAGTGGAATCCCAGCAGCCGGCTTTTCTTTTTGTAATGTAAGTGCCTGAGTTAAGCTTCCATGGCCTTGCCCACGTACACACTTCAAACAGTGGATGCTACTTCAAGGAAGATTATTTCAAATAAACATAATCCCAGCCACACAACTAGATAAAAAGCCAGGCCCCTTCCCTCCGCTGAGGTTCCTTTGTTTTGGAGATCTTGATTTCAGCAAATGACCATTTGGGTTACTTGTTTTATTATTATTTTTTAAATTCCTGCCTCTAAATACTCACTTTGAACTCTTAAATTCACCAATAAGGAGCAAACCTTTGAAACCTTGCCCCCAGTTCAGGCAGAAAGGCAGGCCTTGCGCCCCACCCATGCTGCAACCTTACTGACAGCTCCTGGTATGCCTTGTATGCTCCAGAGCCTGTAAGTAACAGACTCTTTTTGCTTCAAAGTTTGCGAATGGATTTTGCTGAAGGGAGTCATGCAATTGTAATAAGAACCCTAAGGGTTGGTCCAGTCGTAACATTGGTTTAGAAAGGGTCGATGTCTGTGGGAAGCTAAGTGGGGCCCAGGTGAGTGCTCTCTTGCATTTCTACTGATAGGCTAAAACGGGTAAAAAACGGTAATGCCTTGCACTATGACCTGGCAATGGCTATGACATCAGTAGGCCACAGGAAATTTTCAGTTCATTATAATCTCACAGGACCACCTTCATATGTGCCTTATGGTGTTGATCAGACAGTCATTATATGGTGCATGACTATAATAGAGGTGGGGCTAAACTTCAGGTGTAATTCCATATTCCATGCTTCTAACCATTTACAACCTCAAGGAGTTTAGTGGAATAGAACAATTCTAAAACAAATCACCAAAACAGCATTAAATAATTATTACTAGATTTAGGATAGCAAAACCCAGTTATCAATTCTTGGCATAGTGGTGAATATAGAGGTTTGTTTAAAGGCAATATTGTCAACTTACAAGGGGGGAAGCCCCTCAAAAAACAGAACTTTCTTCTGAAGGGCAGGCCCCTTGTAGAACAGGCTTCCCCCACTAGGTGAGTGTTCTAGGAGCCCATCGGTATCAGAGTACTAGCTGATATTATTATGAGAGGCTGTGTACAGCCTCCGCGAAATTTTTCTGAAGGCTGTTTCAACACGTTTGCCCATTTCATTCTGGATGATTTATGAGCAGACCTGCCCACACCGCGCTGAGCGTTTAGCAATTTTTGACCAAAAATGGCATGACCCTCATGCTCCCCCCTCCCATTTCACCCATTCACCTGACCCCGCCCTGAGCAAATTTTTTTTGTTTCCCTGGATGAAAAAAGCCTTCAAAGGGAAACATTTTGCCCATGTGGAAGAGGAGAAACAGAAAATTGCAGAAGCACTAAGAGGCATCAACATCAATGAGTTCAAAAACGGTTTTGATCAGTGGAAAAAATATCTTGATAGGTGTTTTGCATCCAATGGGGAGTGCTTTGGAGGTGACTGAAGTTTAAGCATGTAAGAATAAATACACATTTTTTTATAAAGAAATTCCTTTTTTAGGGGGGTCCCACCATGTAAAATATATTCTTTTCCAGAATGGATTCTTTCCCCCAGTCTAATTAGTACACAACGGTTGTGAAGACCTCTTATAACATCATTAACCTTTCCAATAGGGTGCTGAAGCCAGGTTTAGCTACACAAAGACATGTTATGAAGAAACTACATCCAGCACTGCCATTTAATCGTGAACTCTACTGATTATAACCCAGAGGGCAGTTCTTAAAAAGTAGGTTTCAATGCCCCACCAAGGCACAATGATTCAGATTCTTCTGGAAATCTAAATTTTAATAAGCATTCTAATACACACCCTGCCTGATCTTTGACCTGTAAGTCTTTCTCTGACTTAATTGGCTTAAGAAGGAGCCAATTGAGTTTTTTGAATTGTGTTCCAGGTGCTTTTAAAAACTGGGAGCTCCGGGCAAGAGGAATGTGTCTCTTTAGAGTAGAAAGATTTCAAGTAGAATAATGTTTAAAGCACAAAAATGTCCTGAATCTGTTGAGCCAGTCAATTCATTAAGGCTTGATTGTTGGGGAGCATAAAGAAGAAAGGAACCCCCTGCCTGATTCACATAACATGAGGTTGAAGGAAGAGATCTGTGGACAACTAACAGGTAACAAAATGACAATAAATGGAAGAAATGGGAAATATACTTTTTCCCTGTGTTCATGGAGGGGAGCCTTTTTCTTTTAAAAGGGCTGATAGCACGTTAGGCCATTACAAATACTAAGGTCTAGGGATAAAAGCTTAAGACAAAGAAACAGTAGCGATATTCTAATTTTTAATAGATTTTTCAATGGATCTATTGATTATTCACTTTAATAACTTCAACTTTTTGTAAGTTTTATTTTACTGATCAGACAACTTTACTCACATTCCTCTGTAAGACTAACAGTGGGAAACTTAAATTAGGAAGATGCTTCAGTTTTTATGATGATGTGAATGGTAAGTTCTTCAACAACCTCTGGTTTCAAGCCTGAAAGTTTTTAAGTCCTGGAATTTGACTGGTTTCATCTGCTTGCTTCTCAATTGATACCTAGTTTAGATTGTATCTGGCTGAATTGGGACACGTTTGATCTTGGAATAAGGGTCCAATAATAAATAAATATCCCATGGAGCCTTTTAGGTTTTATCTAGGTGAAAAATATCTTTTATCCTCAGGATTCTTTGATGTATGTCTTTTGATCTGCCAAATACCCAGAATGGGAGAAAGTCTTATTAACAAATCAGCCAGTCCAGTCTGGGCTTTGCGGAGGTGAAGAGCTAAATGACTTTTTGGCAACTAGGAACAACATACACACGCAAATCAAGATTCTAGTTTTTTCCTCTATTATATTCTAAAATCACATAAATCAACTAATAAACAATTGGTTTTAGATTTCTTATAACAGTCTTTTTTCTGTATCTACAACTCATTTTTATATATTTTATGATAACTAAAACAATAATCACTTCTAATTTTTACCTGTACTTTACACATCAAAAAAATAATGACCAAATAATAATGTGTATACATATAGACTGGGGTGTCCCAGGCATGGATATACAATTGTAAGGAATATGGAGGTATAGTCTAGTGAGGGCTGTTAATGTCTGTATTAGGAAAAGGACAAAGAAAAGGCTTCTGGTTCACCCTGAGAGGACAGATAAGCCTGGAGAAAATACTTAAATAATAATAAATAAAGATAAAATGGTGGCCATGGTGAATATTGGAATGGGAATGTAAAGAAGGGAATGGACCTAAGAGATTATCTGGTCTTCAAGAATCTACAGCATTGGCTATATTCTATGTGTCCAAGAGAAAGGAAAATTAATGATGAAACTGAGTTTCTGACTTGGGGAAATTACTCCAATGTAGTTCCATTCACTGGTTTAGAGAACAAAGAACAAGGAGTGGGCGTGGATGGCAGGGAAGGTGAAAGAAACCCTTGGGGGTTGTTTAAATTTGAAGAATTGAGATAGCAAACTGAAAAAGACCAGTTTAACATTTGGAAATGTGGTCTGGGGCTCAAAAGGGAAAACTGGTCTGCTAGTCGGGATGTGCGAGTCTCCATCATAATGGTGCTAATTGGTGCCACTGGAGTGGATGAGATTTCTGGCAGCGCAGTCACCGCCAGGCAGAGGCGAGCCGGCAGAGACTGTTTCTGCAATGGCAGGTAAAAGTTGATTTATCGTGAGAAGTAGCAAGAGAGGGGGCTGGAATGGGACCCAGGTGAAACAGAGCTTTGAAATCAGTCATAAGTTTTGGACCTGTTCATTTATGCATGGTAGACATCTTTTTATTTGTTTAATCACAGGTATATTTTAGATGAGCAGTGAGGACTGTGTGTGGGTTGTGTGTGTGTGTTTGTGGGTTATTGTGTGTGGGGGGGGGGAATCTCTGTGCGCATGCTCCTGTAGGCAAAAAGGCCAAGTAAAAGGCAAACATTCAGGCAGGAGACGTTGAAGACTTTAAGGTTAGTGGTTATTGGGGACAGTGGGGAACACTAGCAGTGGAATCTCCTGCGTTTGACTGAGGGGATATGTTTCCTTCGGACAGCTATGATAAGGAAGGAATAATACTTAGCAGCTGGGTGATAGGGGTGAATAAGGCAGCCACAAGTGAGGCATTCCTTTGTTTAGGAAACTACCTCAAACTTTTGTCCGTGGTGACACAAATGTCTGAGTAATCTCACTGTAACGTCGGTTTTCTAATTATCGACTGTTCCATCCAAAGTGGTCCTTTCCAATATACCACTTATGACTGACTAGGTTCGGAGCAAATATTTGCAAATGCAGTGATTGGATAGTATCATAAGTAAAACATTTTCCCTTTGGGTTCGCAAAGACAAAATTGCAATTTAAAATTGTGTAATTATATCGGAATGCAATAAAACAATACATTTTTCTCCTTTGGATTTCTGGTTGTTGTTGTTGTTTTAAGCAAAATCCTAGTAATATAAACATCTCAGCAATATGGTCAGTTCCGGGGGCAATTTCTAAGAAAACGGAAAAGAGGTAGGGATAATCCAACAGGACCGACCATGTTTAGGAATTTTAGACTTGGTAATATGGGAATGGTTACTACTTTGAATAAATGATGCAATGATTCTGAAAAGACAAAGTTTTGGACAAGGAAGTCGGGAGTGCTTCTGCCCAAGTTTTTATTCCTCAAAAGTGTCAAACTCTCTTTTTAAATTTTTTTGTATTTTTGATTTTTGAAACAATTTCATTAAAAAAAGACAAAATTAGAGCAAGGGATTCTATATACTCTTTACCCAGATTTTCAAAAGGATATAATTTTATGTAAATGCAATGATCAAAAAATTATAAAATTAACATTAATGCAATACTATTTCAAATTGTATCAATTATCCCAGTAAAGGTTTTTTGAATGTGGACTCAATTTAGGATCTCGCATTCAATTGTTTTCGCATCTTCTTCATCTTTTATATTTTTTAATTCCAGAGAATTCCTCAGTTTATCTTTCATGACCTCCATATTCTTGACTGGCCATATATTTTTTTAAATGTCCTCAATTTGGGTCTGATGTTTTCTCATGATTAAATTTAAGTTATAAAATTTTTGGCAAAAAATACTACAGAATGATGTGTGCCCTTCCATGTTAGGGCTCCTGAGGGATCTCATTTATTAACCATTCTCTTTGCCATCAGATTTTTTAATGGAGAAACAGACTTTAAATTTAAGACATATACCTTATAATTTATAAAGCTGAGTTAGATAATAGACCTTAGGGGTGAGTCCTGTCTCTCCTAAACTGAGATACTCAAGCCAAGGCAGAGCTGGCAGACAAACTGGCAAGACTTCCCCTGAGGAGGTACAGATGGTTCAATGTAAACTTACTCCATGGAGCAAACTCTAAGACTACATTTGCCCAGTAAAACCCAGGGGACAATGTGCATTCTACCGTGGTAGTCGTCAGGCATTCTCACCAAATACATTTCATTTTGCTTTTAGGCACATGGTAAAATTGTACTTTTCTGCCTTGTGATTTCTTTAGCCAATAGCATGTAAGAAGAAGTGTTATATGTCATTTCTTAAAGGAACACTCCTTACCCTCTGCCACAGAGGTGGTAACCACTGGGTCAGCCTGGGTCCCTGAGTGTGGGAAGTGTAGAAGAGAACTACCAGCTGCTCTGAAGCAGTCCTGTGGGCTGATTGAAAAATAAACCTCTGATGGTTTCAACCTTTGAGGTTCAAGGTGAGGGTAGGGCATGGATTGTTAATGTAATATGGCTGAGACTATGCTGAATAACAGAAATCTTGACCATCTCATCAGCAAAATAAATCAATTCCCAGTCTACGGCAAGTCGTTGTTCCCCCAACAAAGGGAAGCGAAGTACTGATACAAGTTCTAATTTTATGGGATGGCAGGGACTTTGCATGAGAGAAGTTAATTCCTTCCCCAGAAGACAATAATAATGCACAGTAATAATTATATCATAAGAACCAAAATAGCATAAGTGGCAACTCACATCCTAGAGTGCCTATTATGTACTGGTAATGGAGAGGCACTTTATATAAATTATCTCTTTTAATTTCCACAAGAACCTTATGAGACAGCTATCATTATTTGTTAGTTGGGTTCATGAAGAGCTGAGGCTTAAATATGTCAACTCTCTTATCTGATGACTCAGATAATAAGTGAAACGAATTCAAATCCAGTTGATTGCACAGCCTAAGCTTTTATCCGCTGTTATACACTTTTTAAAAAATATATATAGATTTGATGAAAAACATTTGTGTTATTAATATTTGGACTTTTTAGCTTTTCTTTTAAAATGTTATAAAAGAGTTAAAGATGATTGTACAGTATCCTTACATATGGAATTTCTATGAAACATTAGGTAATGCATTTGTTTCCTAGAGTTACTATAACAAATTACCACAAGTAGTGTAAAACAAGAGGAATTTATACTCTTACATATATGGAGGCTGGAAGTCCAAAAGCATGCTCTTTGTAGTGCCATGGTCCCCTGATGGCTCCAGGGAAGAACCCTAGCTTCTGGTGGCTTCCAGTGATCCTTGGTGCTCCTTGGCATGTACCTATCTGCATCCCTCCAATCCTGCCTCTGTCTTTCCATGACCTTCTTCTCTCTGTCTTTTATCTTCTTTCTTCTGTTATAAAGATACCACTCATCAGGTATCACCCAATGATTCCAGCTGTTATTACTCTTACTTTTATATCAGAGACTGTCTTCTTGAGCTGCTGCTGGTGGCTACTTAAGGACAAAGTAGCCCTTGAGGGGACAATTATTTTACAACATAGTAGGTTGAATAGTGTCCCCTAAAACCTAGGTCTAGCTAGAACCTCAGAATGTGACCTTATTTGTAGATAGGGTCTTTGCAGATGTAAAAGTAAGGAATAAGTAAGCTGTAAGTAATATTATGGAATTATCTCCTCTGAGATGGAATTATTATTTTTTTACTTTAGGTGTTTGAATGGCATCTTTTGCTTTGAGACATTTTTGGGTGACTTGGGATGTCTCAAATGGCATTGTAAAAACATGCTAAAGTTCTTTAAAATATGCAAAAGATATAATTGCAGTGTTAGAAGATTGAGAAGACCATGCTTCTGGTTGAGAAGAGTTAAGATTGTAAGGTCTTCCAAGTACAGGAAGGGGACCATGAACTTGAATGTCAGGTTTATATCAATGTTTTCATTAACTTGTAACTGAAACTTAGTACAGTATTTCTTTAATATATTTTGGCAATCAATGTCAGCAACAAACCTATGATTAATTATCTCTGGATTTGGCCAATAAATCATAGAAGTGTTAGTAGTACCTGTCATTTGTCAACCATATAACTAACATATTTTTATACAACTCTTGTAGTAGTCATAGATAACTCACCAAAATATTCATGTTCATCATTACTTCAGATTTAACAGCTAGTTTGAGACTTAAGGCTAGATCTTATTTTTTAATGTACTCATTAAAACTCTCATTTTTTGTTCTCATACAAAAATTTAGATTGTTTTACATCACAAATTTGTTTTAAATATTTGATTAACTGAGCCTCCCTGGTGAAATATATACAGGCTCCAGCACAAATAATATCCTTCTTTTATTACAAAACCGTAAGCATGTAATTCTGTAATATAACAATATCACACTCAAGCACACCATATGACATTTTAGGTGAAATGTTAAATTAAAACAATAAATTATTACACCCATATTATTACCCTACCAACTACACTCAAGCCAGCATTACTTCTGCTGGACCCTGTATATGTATCATTCAGAATTTTCAGGATAAGGCTAAAACAGTTATAGAAAGTGAAATTTTAAAAGATTGGAGACCATTAGTTGACTTTTAGAAATGTCTATTTATATCCTTGTTTATATTTCTGGTTTGAACTTATTTCCATATGCATATAATGAATGCTTACTCTATGTACGGTAGCCCATGCAAGACACCAAAAGGGATACAAATATGGATAAAGCACAGTGTTTTAGGCCCTAATTGGAAATGGGCAAATACTAACAAAAGATTATGCATATTCAACAAAAGTAGAACATGCAATTTTTTAAAGGAATATGTTAACAAAAGAATATATGAGATTAATGGGTAGAGTTTTCACAAGCATGAGAATTAAGGGAGGGCATTTCATATAGAGAATGTGTTGTGAGCATATCACTTATGTTTTGGAAAGCTCAGAGACTTTGGCCACAGATTGGTCTCTGTGTTTGACAGCACCTTGGAGATACTGTTGGAAAGGTAGCTCAACAATATCTAGGAGGACTTGAATGCAAAGACAAGAATGTCATCCTGAGTTTGGTAGGTATTGAAGAGTTGGGAAGTATTTGAACAGGTTATTATCAGAGTTATAATTTAGAAAGATTAATTTGGGTGCAAGATAATGCCTTGGTGAGAGAAGGCAGTAGACCAGTGAGAGAGCAATTACAATGACAAAGTAAAAAGGTTATAAAGCCCTGCATTAAGGTAATATAGCTGAGAATGAAAAAAATACGAAGAGCACTCAGAATGTCAAATCTTTGTGATTTTTGGTGATTAGATAATGGAAGTGCAGAAGGAGGAATCAAATCTGTGTGACTGTGTTGTGTGACTTAATAAGCATTTCCAAGGAAAGGTGACAAATTCTATTGTGGACCTGGTAGGTTTGCGGTGTAAGTAGCCTTTGGGCAAGACATCCAAATGGAGAAATCAAGCAGCGAGAAAGGAAGGTCTGAGTTTTGGAAAAGGAGCTGATGTCAAGGAAGAGAGGAGCAAAAGTCCAAAGAAGTATACTTTGAATTAATAATTCAAAGAATCAGGGTTTCAACCTGATTAAAATGTTGTAGAGTCTTGTTTTTTTCAATTTGCTGTGATTTCTAATTATGTATTTGTGATCCCTTCACAGCTTGTATTTGGTTTAATAAGGACTAGCATTGCATTATTTCCCGTACAACCAGGGTTAGGAAGTATCCTGAGCAGAAAATCTCTGGCTGGACATTTTCCAGTCCAATTTGCAAACCAAGAAGTTCTGATCTGCTTTCTAAACTTTAGGTGCTCATCCTAGCAAGTTGAGATAGATATACCGCCCGTTAATCTTCATACTCAACTCAGCTGTTCTTTCTTCCTTACAGCAAAATGATTTAGGGTAGTAATATGAAAGGAAATGAACTAACATGATATAAAAAATGGTGCATAACTTGGAACGTTAACTAAGTTCGAAGTTGCTGCTGATTACTTTCCTATCTCATTCTTTATTTGCAAATGCCACTGACTCATGGCCACTGAGTTCTCATTATATTATTGCATCATTAATCATTATAGGAATCCCAATACAGCTCTAGAATAAATACAGGCATGCTTTATCTTTCACTTGTGTCTTGCAATGTCGCTCCTTTCCTTCATTATCATATTGGAGCTTGCATTTAAATAGCCACTTGTTTTTGAAATATTTTTAAAGTGTTTTATGATCACTGATGTGAGGCTCTTTGGGGAGAAAAGCAACAAATGTTTGGCATTGTATTAGGAGGTGAATTTAGAGATAGGAATAAAAGACCTCATCTCCATGTGAATGGGGAAGATTTAATATGAAATCATGGTGTGTTTAACAAGATGGTGAAAGTATGATATTGCAATGGAAAATGAAATTTAATATTAAATGATGTCTTCTGGTCACATATGCACTTTAAATATAAGGAAATTAATGCTTTACAAATCTGACCTAACAAAAAACAAATAAGATACCATGGACAACATTTATTCAACAAATATTTATTGAAAGTATGCTATGTACTCGGTACTATATTAGGTACTTGTGATATATTGCAAACAAAACAGGCAAAGATCATTTTTATTATGGAAAGGCAGACACTAAACTATAGACAAAATGAATAAATATGCTATATATGAAAGGGTAATAAATACCTTAAGGGGAAATGTATAGCAGGGTAAAGGGGAGTCCATCTTGCAGTGATGGCAGAAAAGATGTAATTTTAAATGAGTTCATCAGGATAGGTCTAACAGAGAAGATGAGAGCTGATGACAAACCAAAAAGAGAGGAGCTAGCTCTGTAAATAGGGTAGTTGCGGTTGGGCATTGGTATAGCATATCAGGACGTGAATAACCAATAAGAAGCACTAGTATAAAGTCCCACTCATTATGAATTACATCTTCTATTAACAATCTTTACCTACACACAGAGAATAGTCTCCATTCAGCTAAACAACGTTAATAGGAGAATTTCCTATATTTAAGCTCTTTTACTTTAGGACAGTAGTTGGTAAACAATACCCATGAACTAATTCTGACCCATTGTCTACTTTTGTAAATAAAGTTTTATTGGCACATAGCCATGCTCATTTGTTTACCTATTGTCTGCTGCTCTCATGCTACTACGGCAGGGTTGAGTATGAATACAGAACATTTGGCCGACAAAGCCTAAAACATTTACTGTGCGACCCATTCTAAAAAAGTTTTCCAACTCCTATTCTAGGATACTCCAAATATCATGCAATTAATGAATCAAAACCACCTTTAGATCCTTGAGGGCAAAAGGTATGTCTTAAGTAAAACATCATAGATTTTTGAACAATATTTGAGCACTTTCTTCATTAATATGTGTGACTTTGAGGAACTTACTTAACTTTTTTAATCCTGGATTTGTTTTCTAGTACATACTTCATAGAGTCGAGAGAATTAAATGAGATGGCGCGTTTAGTATGCCAGCACAGAGATAATTTGAATCAGGTAATAAAACTCTCGAATCTAAGTACAATTCAACTAAGGGTATTTGTTTTATATTACTGCTATAGTGAATTACCACAAACTGAATGATTTAAAACAATACCCCAGTGATTATATTGGGGCCAACAGGATTATACAGTGTAACTCATTATTTCAAGGTCAGCTGATTAGCAGCTTCTATTCTATCTGCTGACTTGATTCTCCTTTGCCATATAACCTGACATGACCTTTAGGTTCTGGGGATTAGGACCTAGATGTTTTTGGAAGACCATTGTTTTGCCCATAACATTAAAGGCCACAAAGTTTCTTGCCCAAGGCCATTCATGTAGTCACATGTAGAATCAGGACTAGGACCTATGTTTCCTCATGGTTGCTAAATATTGAATGAACTTTCAATTTTTGCATCCTGTTTTCAATAGTAGGAGGCATTTGCTTAATTTGACTTAAGGCACTGAAGCTATGCTACATCAATACAAAGAGTATTTTTTTGTTTAAAAAAAAAGATTATTTTAATGCTGTCATTCATCAGGACCTGGTTAATGTCTGTGGAAATGGCACAGTTAAAAAAAGAAAGATGTTTACAAGTGCTGTAAGATTTCCATTGCAACTTTGACTTAAATAAGCTTTCTTTATTAAATTCTAAACAAGGGTTAGGTGAGACAGCACAGGACATAGCACCAAGGTGAAAGAAATGAAACTGTATCTCTTCTGAACACTTATAAATGTTTAAATACAAAACAGTGGGGATCTTAAAGTGGTGCCAGAGGCTGCCAGTTGCCTGCCCTCCATGCCCATTTTCTTCTTATATAGGAATATGCATCCCACCTGAGCACATCACTGCTCATCCACACCCAGAGTGTAGTCTCCCATGTACCCATGTGTGGCCATGTGGCTAGGTTTTGTCCAAGAGGATATGAGCAAATGAGATGTGCAACTTTGAATCTTGGCCCTAAAAGGAAGAGGTGGACTTCTCCCCTTCCCTTTTGCTTTTTACATTGGTCTACTACAAGTCTGGGTAAGCAGTAGCATTAAACCACGATCTGTTTACCACATGTCAAAGAAGGCAAAGATGAAAAGATAAAAGAAAGCTGCATGCTTGGTCTCTTTTACTCTCTCTGACAGCCTTGAATTACTATGGAAGATAGAAATAAACTTTCATATTATATCAGCCATTTTATTTTTGGATCTCTTGTTACAGAGGCCAGGTCAGCATCCTTACTAACGCAAGGCTAATCCATCTCCTTGGTAACTATAACTGTTTCCTCAAATATAATTCTGAGTTTGTATCATCAACAAATCGATTGTTCATGTCTAGAAAGTAGGAAGTCAGTTAAAATGGATGCCAGCATGTAAAGACAAAAAAAATGTTGCTTTGAAGTATTAGATTCTTTTGGTGATAAGTAGCTTTCTAAAAGGAAAGGGGCCCCTTGCTATTGTTTATTATTTAAAAAGGAAGAGGAAAAAAAATGATATAAGGGTTTTGTGAACATTTTATCATTTTTAAAGTTTTCTGACTAGGTCTAAAAGCTACAAAAATGGACCAGATACAGGAATTAAAAGTAATTCACAATTTCATACAGATTTGCAGTTTGGAGCACATTCCTGCCATTGCTGAAAATGCAGTCAAAGAAGAATGTGCTCACGTGGTTTTGGGTGCTATAGAACTACTAAACTCCATAGGAAAATAATTGAAGAATTATATTCACGCTTTCCTGGATAGCATATTGCGCTGGCTAAGGTTTCTGGGCTAGTCGTGGAGTCAGGAAGTCCTGGACCTCGGTCCCAGCTTCGCCATCAGTCCCAGTTGCTTTACCTCTGAGCCTGTTTCTTAATCGGTCAAATATAAAAATTAGTTGTTAGAACTGGTATTCATATCAACAGTTTGAATGTGTGTTTATTCACTGAAATCCAAATTTGGCCATCTATACCTGAGGAACTTCAAAATAAATTCAGATTCCTCTCCAGAAGCTTTGATTTAGTAAGTCTGGGTTAGGCCCCCTGAATTTATATTTTTCCAAATTCAAGAGTTGAGAAGTTATTGTAATCCCCTTGACTCCATCTAGGCTTTGGTAACCTCTTGTTTAAATACCAACCCAGACAGTGCTTCACTTCAGTAATGATAATAATGGCACGGACTGCATTTTACGTGACACTTAAACCATTCTTTTCTTTCATGAATACTCTTGAAGTTCATATCACCCCCATTTTGTAATAACAGTATTATAATTATTCTTTACTTATTCACTAAAATAAATCTTTTATATTTGGTATTTTTAAAGACATATGTAACACTTAAAATAGATTTTTAAAACGAGGCAATCCCGCTTGGGAATATTTAATTTTTTCATTAAAAAAAGCTTTTTTTCACTGATAGAAACTCTGAGATTTTAAGAAACCTAATTTTGTGTTCACTGCATATCAGAAGTCCTTCAAATCAGTGTGGATTTCTTTCACCTCCAGCCGGAACACGAAGAAAGAGTATGAAAGTGAACATTCAGTGTGAGTTGGAAATGTGGAAGAAACCAGAGCTCTTTCTGAACTCAAATCAGCAAAATCACAGAGGGTTCGTGTGTTGGCTGTGCCACAGCAAGTCTGTTTCAGAGTATTCTTACCATTTCTATTTTAAAGAGAAAGTCAAATTCTAAAGAGGCATTTAGAAGAAACAGAATGAGAGAACTTTTTCAGGGTAATTTGAGACTTCATGACTTGAGTGAAAGAGAAGTGGCATATTGTTCCTAAGGTTTCAGGACCAAAGAGTGTATTTCCCAAATTGAAAACATCTTTTTTAAAAATTGTCATAAATTAAAAAAATATATATCCTTAAAAACCCTTGACTTCCTAAGCCAACAAGTGAAGACTGTAGTAGTTTTCGATGGTGCATCATAAAGCACTGTGGTGTCACATATCAAACCTACTCAGGACTAACCCCAGTCCTCAGTCCAGCTAGTCTCAGATCCCCACGAGCCCATCGGTACTGCTGTTAGTCACGGCTGCCAGGAGCAGGTTTAGACATCTGGACATCTAACAAATTAACAGACTGAATCCTAGAGGTCACTCCACTACTTCAAAAGGCCCTTGTCCAGCCAAATGTCTTTAGAACTTCTTTACTCTAGGACTGTATTAACTAGGGTTCTCAAGAAAAGCAGAACCAATAGGAAAAAATTATACTTATATAATGAGAATTGGCTTGTGCAATTACGGAGAACAAGGAAAGCTGGTGGCATAATTCAGCCCAGGGTCAAAGGGCTAAGAATTAGGAACTCCGATGTCTAAAGCAAGGAGAACATCGGTGGTTCCACCTTAAGAGGAGAGAGAATTTGTTCCTTCTCTACCTATTTCTTCCCTTTGGGGCTCTCAAGGGATTGGATAATGCCCACCAACCTTTTTGAGAGTGTATCTTCCTAACTCAGTCTAGTGATTCAAATGCTAATCTTTCCTAAAAGCACCCTCATTGACACACACAGCAATAAAGTTTACCGGCTATCTGGGCATTTCTTAGCTCAGTAAAGTTAACAAATACAATTAACTATCACAAATACAAAATTCCACAAGTTTGGATGGCTACGTTCAACTAATCTATGGATGTTTCTGAAATTTCTGCTTCTTAGCCACTAGCCCCAAACCCCATCCCACCTACTCCACCTTCTAACGTGCAAGTAACGTGTGAATTTCACCTTGTCAGGAGAATTGCTGGATCTGGATCCCTCAGAAATTCAACTCTCTCATCACTGCCCTTCGGGAGTCAGGGCTCTATAGATGGCTGATCACCAAGACAGCTTTTGTGGCTGGCTTGTTTCTGACCCAAGGTCCTGCTGGTCTCTAGTCAGTGTAGTTAACTCTTTAGGCCTTATCTGCCCATCTTCCTGCTCACCTTATCTTGATCACATTAAGTAGCATGATCCTTGGTCTTTCTTTTGTTCTCCCTTCTTTATAGATGTAAAAAGGCTTGAATGTAAAATCTAGGTGAACATATTTGACTAAAGCAAAGTTCAAATCCAGTTTTACACTCTAAATGAATTCGTTCTGAATACCTGGAATGCTGGTATTTGATGAAAGGTTATGTTTCAACCACTTATGTGCAGTTAAAGCTGAGAATTCACTATTACTCTTGGTATTAAAATATAAAGAAACCCCACAATTTTATGAATTGCCTGGGTCATATAACTTTGCACCTAGCTTAAAAATGTAATATAGCTAGCACATTAAATTGCAAAGCTGCTGGTTCTCTTTACATTTCTTCTGAAAATTAGATACTCTAACCTAGCCAACCATAAGTTGACTCTTCCTCCAATGCTCAGAAAAGGTTTATTGGAACTGAATAGGCCCAAGGGTGGAACTAAATGAACGTTAAAGAGGAGATACAATTTCTGTGTTTTTCACTGAACTGGATGAGTGGTCTAGGCTAAGTCTGTCAGTTGCATCATCTGTACAATGAGTATATTGACTTAAAAAATACTTGATTAATCTGAAGCTCAGAGACTGCCAAAGACCTTGGACCCGAGGAAGCACACACCAAGGCACATCATAATTATATTGCCCAAGATTAAAGATAAGGAGAGAATCTTAAAAGGAGCAACAGAAAAGGAGACAGTTAGCTAAAAAGGAGTGCTCATAAGACTATCAGCTGATTGCTCAAAAGAAAACTTGCGGGCAAGAAGGGGCTAGAAAGAAGTATTCAAAGTCATGAAAGGCAAGGACCTACATCCAAGATTACTGTATCCAGCAAAGCTTATCATTTAGAATGGAAGGGCAGATAAAGTGCTTCCCAGACAAAGTAAAGTTAAAGGAGTTCATCATCACCAAGCCATTATTATATGAAATGTAAAAGGGACTTATCTAAGAACAAGAAGAAGATCAAAACTATGAATAGTAAAATGGCAACAAACAACTATCAACAACTGAACCTAAAAAACAAAAGGAAATACAAAAATAAACTAAGCAAACAATTAAAACAGGAGCAGAATCACAGAAATTGAGATCACATGGAAGGTTATCAGTGTGGAGCAGGAGAGGGATAATAGGGGAAAAGGTACAGAGAATAAGAAGCATAAATAATAGGTACAAACTAGATGGGGAGGTTAAGAATAGTATAGGAAATAGAGAAGTCAAAGAACTCATATGTACAACCCATGGACATGAACTAAGGGGGAGAGAATGGGGGGGCTGCAGGATGGAGGGGGATAAAGAGGAAAAAAAATGGGACAACTGTAATGGCATAATTAGTAAAATATACTTAAAATACCTTATTAATCTGAAAGCAAGATTCTAGGTAAAAATAAAAATTGATAGGCAAACTAGCACTTGTGAAAATGCATACTGTGAAAATGTATACAATGAATAATGAACAAAATATTTTACCCCTGGAAATGTGTTTTTAAGGTATCTTACCCTATCATAAGGGATACATCACTGAAACAGTGGCATAAAATACAACTGGAATAACAACAGCAAAGGGGAGCTGGATGCTACTCCTAGCCTACTTAAGCAATCACAATGATACTCTTACACTCAGAATTAGAAGTTATGGTTGGTGCAACTGCATTGTCTTCTCAGACCATACCTCCACTGCACTTTAAGAAATCCTTCTTGTAACCACATTAAGATGTATTTGGTAAAATATGAGCCAGTCACCTTGGCCACTTTAAATTAGATGCTAAATGGGCATAAAATATAAGCTGAATTAGATTCCCCTTCTATGACAAAGAGATTAGTCACTCTCTTGGTAGCTGACTATATAACATTAAATGGAAAGCCCACTGGGAATGTGCTTTCCACAATATCGAGACAATAAAGCAGTGGAGAACAGCTCCGAGAGCTGGAGAGAAGAAAAAGACCAACATGCCCAGAGAGAAAAAGCAGAGAAGGAAAAATATCCCATTAAAAATAGTAATACCACTGTTTCTAGTTTATTCTAGGGGCCCAAGCTGTATTCCTCACATAATCAGGAACCCATTGCCCCTCTTCTCTCATGTACATTAAGGAATAGGAAATGGGAGAAAATATGTGAATTTGTGAACATTTTCTTAAATATCTCCATTGAGATAATCCCTCTCCCTTTTCCATTTTTTCCTTCAGTTTCTGGAGGTGATTCCACAGTTTCCTGCTAAGTTCCTTGGCTTTGTACTGCTACTGATTCTGAGTGGCTGACAGATGAGCCTGGAACATTAGAAAGGACAGACAACTCAATTTACACTGGGAAGGGGATTAAAAAACAGACTGGATTATGAAAATTTTGAAAAAAAAAAAGGAGGAAAGCAAAGGGACATCTACATAGGGTGGGGTTCGGGATACCTTGTGATTAGGAGTGGACTCTAGAAAAGCTGAAAAAAGAGGCTGCAGGCTCACTGTGTGTGAGAGCTGCGGAGAGAGGAGTGGGAGTGGAGGGTTTTATAAAATATGTCTATGAATTACAAACTTTCTCTCTTTGAATTTGCTTGAGACACTTCTGTAAAGGTTTAAATTATTTTTTATCTGTGATTAAATTTGATTTCCAGATCACATTTCTTTGTCACATGACTGGGCCTACATAAGAGTCCAGATTTTATTCAGATCATACTTATAAAAATTCTGCTTTGTTTTTGATTGAATTCAAGAAATGTTTTATTACTTTCAATCAGAAGAACCCTACTTAATACAGGGTTGGTCTATCAAGGTCCAGCTTATATACTTAGCGGGATGAACAGATAATGCTTTATGCAGATGAAAGGGAGAATACTATGCACATTTATTGACAATATATTGTTACCATAATAATTGTGGAGAAACAATAGAGATAGTTCCAGGCTTCTTCTGTTATGTAATATTAGAATAGATAAAGCTGGACAGGTCTATAGGAATTATCTAGCTCAATCTCAGAGGTTAAAAAGAGGTTTATCCCCAAGGTTGTTTCATAAGTAACATGAGAAACGAAGGAGGTCAGTGCCCAGTCTTCCTCTTTTTCCAATTTGCCATTCTGTGTCATCTTTCCCTTGCTTGAAACATTAAACTTTGTGATTACCTTGGATTTACGCTAAGACATATATGCTCAGGAATATTGGAAAGGTAAACTGATCCTTCTGAGAAACATTTCGGACAATTTGTTTTGTTTTTTTTTCTCATCCAATAGACATATGTCTTTTTTAAAAATTATTTTATTGTTGTTCAAGTACATTTGTCTGCATTTACCCCCACCACTCCCCCCACCCCAGCCATCCCCACCTCTTTCCCCTGCTTCCACCGCCCCCTTGGTGCTGTCCATGTGTCCTTTATAGTTGTTCCTGAAAACCCTTCCCTCCTTCCCCCCACATTATCTCCTCCCACCTCCCCCCCCCCAGTTATTATCAAATTGTTCTTAATTTCAATGTCTCTGGTTATATTTTGCTTGCTTGTTTGTTTTGTTGATTAGGTTCCACTTAAAGGTGAGATCATATGGTATTTGTCCCTCACCGTCTGGGCTTATTTCACTTAGCATAATGTTCTCCAATTCCATCCATGCTGTCGCAAAGGGTAGGAGCTCCTTCTTTCTTTCTGCTGCATAGTATTCCACTGTGTAAATGTACCATTGTTTTTTGATCTGTTCATTTACTAATGGGCACTTATTGCTTCCAGCTCTTGGCTTGGAAGAAATGTATTCAAGCCACTATATGCTGGAGGAAGTGTCACTTGGTACCTGGATTCAGGTCGTGGCATCATTTTCAGAGATGACCAGCAACAAGGGCTGCTTCATGTCTTTCAAGAGCCACCAGCTGCTACAGATTAAAAACTATTGATTGAAGTTCTAAAATTTTCCAAGAAAACTGGATATTATAATAAATATAAACATTGAAATCTTCTGCATAGCTGGTTAAGTATGTTCCCAGTAATTATGCTGTTAGATAAATAACTATTTGAAAGTAGAATTCCCTCTCAGAAGAGCAAAACGTTTCATTTTCCCTGAATTCTCCTTGGACAGGTTGAAATTTTGAAACTTATATGGTAAGTGCTTATAAGCCTAAATGAGTGAGGCATAAAATATTTCATGTCTTTGGTCACTATTCCAGATTTTCAACAGTCCCAATTAAAAAATTATTCCTTCAGCAGAACACTTCCAGATTTTTGGATTTAGCAATCATGGTAAAAAAAAAAAACAAAAAAACCCCAAACCATGACCCATTTAATCCCAAAGTAAATTTGTTACAGAGCAAGAGGGGGGGGGGGTGGTTCACGATAAATTATTACAGAAAGGATTCCGCCTTTCTGTCTCTGCAGGTTCCTTCCCCCCACACCCACCTGCTAGGTTCGAAATGCCCGCCGCCAGAGGAAAGACGTCTCTCAATGCCAGAGACTGGTGAAAAGGAAAGGAATTGTTTATTCAAAAGTTACACAAACTTAGAATAATGACCTAATGTCTTCAGTAAGATACTAAAGTCCTCTAGAATACCCACAGTTGCACAGTCCTTCCCTCTCCCTGTGCCCAGTCCGGGGTACAGTGTCTCAGGAAAAGAAGTAGAAGTCCGTGATTCAGGCTCCCGGCACCATCAGCTGTGTGGCTGCTGCGATCTCCAGTTAATCCAAAGCCATGTGGCACCTTCTCATGGCCCAGCAGCAAGAGTCCTTTCTCCCCTTTCTCTATGGCTGCAAAGTCTCTCCTGCTGCCTAAGCCGCGTGGCAAGAAGAAGCACTCCAAAACCTCGTGGTCCTCTTTACTCTCTCCTTCAGAACCGCGTGGTCCTTTTCCCCACTTCAGAACCACATGGACCTCTATCTATCTACTTGCTTCAGAGCCTCGTGGTTCACTCCTTCCTTCAGAGCTGCATGGTCTCTTCTTTCTCCCCCATAACCTTGTGGTCCTCCCTACTCTTTGAAGCCGCGTGGTCTCTCTCCTTTCTATGGCTGCCGGGCCTAGGTATAAATCCCAGTGCCCATCTTCCTTTGCAGCCCCATTTCTGACTCCTCCTACAGTCAGCTATACCTGCCAGCATCCCTGTATTCTTCCAGCTTTTCTGGGCTGCCATAGTAAGTCTGGGCAGGTGTGGCCCCATGGCATGGAGCCAATCATCTCCACGCTCTCACGCAGGCCCTGTAACCAGGGGGAGTTACTTCCCAGTCCCATCCTGGGTGGAATTTGGTCCCATCCCCCTGGCTCAAAGCATGGCCACAGCTACTTAACACATCCATGAAACCAGTTAAAGGTTATAGATATGTTAAATGACTGTGCCAGGGGTTAGCTGCAAAGCTCTTGCTACCCAAAACAGCTCTGAATGGCCCTGTTCCATGTGTCCCATCCCCCTTGGCTCAGGCCTGTGGGGGTGAAGACATCCTACATACATTTTTCTAATATTTCCTGGACACCCTGAGTCCTGGACCCCATTACAAATCCCTTCTTGGGGCCCTCCTCTTGGCTGCACCCTGCTTCAAATTGACATTGAAGGATAGAACAAGGAATACCACAAATGCGGTATTCTTTTACAAATGTGGCTTTCTTTTTCTCATTTGTCCCCCAAGCTGAAAAATTTTTCTCAAAGACCTTCTCTGGGAACGTGAAGTATAGAAAGCATGGGCTTTCTCTCACTTTAGAAAAGTTAGTAATGAATAGAAAATATGGGTTTTAAAATATGCTTAGTTAGATTTCATTATATTTGGCAACCATTATAAGAATACTCAACTCCTGAACGAATTATGTATGGTTACAATACTGGCTGAGTCAAAAGTCTTGTTTGACAGATATGGAAACTCTGATAAATACATTAAGCATGATCACTCAGGCTTGAACTAAAAATTTAGCGTCTTCAGTGAATAACATAGTACATTGTGTCCAAGGTGGGCTGCTGGAAAGACAACTTAAGACCAAATGATCTAGGTGGAGATCATCAACCCATATCAAGATACATGCATGTGAACCAAGAATATAATCGTGTTTATGAGCAGAGAAGTCATCATAGAATTGGATTGATCTTTGAAGAATTTCTGGAGGTGGTCAGCTAGAAGAGTACAGTTGTCCCTTGGTATCCACCTGGCACTGGTTCCAGGACCCCCTGCAGATACCAAAATACATAGATGCTCAAGCCCTTTATATAAAATGACACAATATTTACACATAACCTATGCAATCCTCCCATGTACTGTACATTATCTCTAGATTAGTTATAATACCTAATACAATATAAGTGCTTTGTAAATAGTTATTTACATACAATGTGCAGGCACAACCATTGTAGACCTAGCTGCATAATACACGCCAGCAATAATATACCATTATTTTTTTTGAATATTTTGACCTGTGGTTGGTTGACTCTGCGGATTCGGAAACTGCAGATATGCAGGGCTGACTGTCCGTGACAGAACCTCCACAAATGCGAGAGCTGTTGCAAGAAGACCAGCTCTAACAGGTACCCTCCAAAGCATTTCTCCAGAACAACACAGAAACTTTGAGGTTTTTTGGCGTTAGTTTAATCAAGGTACCAGTTGATCACATCCTCTTAGTTTACACCCTTTTTTACAATATGTATAACAAGTTGGCAAGCATGAAATTTAGGGAAACACAACGCTACTTTTAATCCTACTCTTTCAATAGTCTTAGAAATGGCATGGCGAACTGAACTTCTTTCCTTTAGAAATGCGGTTACCCTGAGGGCTTAGTCAGTTTCAAGGCTTTTGCAAGAAGCTGCATTACTTGGTTTTCTTTGAAATTAACACAGTCATTAAAACAGCAATGATTATAGCTGCTTGGTGGATTGGCGTTAAAAAATGGCACAGCCTGCAAGCTTTCCTCTAAAATTCACACGCATATTAACGTGTGGATGTAGAGATGTCAACAGAGTGTGGTTACAGTGGATAAAAGCTGACCAGTTGTTTTTCTCCTTATGTAGCTATAGGAGATTGTTTTGCATGGCCTGGGCCCAGCTCCCACTCAGAAAGGCCAGTGGGGAGGGAGGTCTGGCACACAGGACCCACACCCTCGGATAGGTTCTCCGTGGGGAATCAGGCCTGCATTGTACCTAGACAGCTATGAGACTTGCTTTTGCTAAAACTCCCCACCCTGAATTGAGGCAGCTGCATATCTTTAAGTAACTTCCTAAAAATCTATGCTAAACCTTCCAAGGACCAGTGTAACCAGTTCAACCACTTTTCCCTTTAATTTGCAAATATCCTTCCTCTCTTATGTAATTAGCAACACCCTCTCCTTTGTTTTCTGCAACCCCCTGCCTAAAGCAAAGTAAATAGGGGCCTAAAGCGAACCTGTGCATAGTAAATGAGAGTAGTCCTCAATGTAATGTGCCCAGAAAAGCAATAAAAGCCTGTCAAGGCAAAGGTTGAGGGGTTCTCCTCTTGAGAAAGTGGCTGTGCTGACCCTTTTCCTCCACAGGACTCATCTCAGCCACAACACAGAGATCCCGGGGGCTGGGATCCGCATCATGTAGCTTTAGTTTGTTTGTATACTGGGGTCAAAATACTTTGTTTTAATTAAAAAACGCACCCAAGAGAAATTTTGCCTGCTTTTGTAGTGATGTTTGTTAATGTAATAAAAATATCAAAATATGCTATTCCTTCAAGGGACAGTTCCTACAATAACATGGTGTTTTGTGATCACAAAACTGCATCCCTTTTGCATAGGACTTTGAATTCTGAGTAGAGATTGTTTTCTTCCACTGGATATGATACTTCTTCCATAGAAAACCAAGGAATGGTATCTTAAGTATAGCCTTATTATTTCCAACACTTCCTACACACCAGGACAAAAATACTGTTGGGTTAGAATTCTAGATTCAATTCTCATGCTATTTTCGTCTGTAACCACAAAATGGTGTGTGTGGGGAGGAGGGTGAGGTGGCACAGAAATTATTCACATACAGGAACTGGGGGCAAGTGATTTCACTGGGACTCAGGGTAGAGGACAGGACAGAAGGCACTGAGGGATTTCATCGGTGCATTTGAATGTCACTAGGTCAGTCAGGGGAGGGCAAAAAGAGGCACTTTTGACAGGGACCAGCCTTATCACACTGGTGTACCTGGACAACGGGGCCAGTGCTTGTACTCACTGTGGGAATGGTAAAGAATCAGGAAGTGATGAAGTTTAAAGACTTAAAAGCCATGATCATAGTGAATGCATATATTAAAACTCAGCAGAGAAAGCTTTAAACTCAATGCCAATGTCATCACTTGAAGGATTCTCAAAGCAGCTATAAATCCTCCAATGTTTATTTGGCTAGTCCACTTAGGATGTGTGACAGGGAAGCATTCTTTGTAAGTTAGTTTCAGCTTAGCATTGTGATTGGCTGAATATAAATCTGGTAAAGAAATTAGTCTGAAAAAGATATAGGAGTCTGATAAATCTCTTTGATCCAAACATCTGGAGATTCATATGGCTGGTGGTCTCGCATCCCCTTCCCTCGGCGCGGCTGTCAGAACTATTTCATCATTACTTCCTTTTCCACATAATTTTCAGTGATCAAATGCCAGTAGCTATTCTTGTATCTTATCCTTATGTCAACTTTCCTAATTTCAAAACATTTTCACAGCACAATATGGTTTCCAAGTTTGTGCCCTTAAATTCTTGTTCTTGTGTGGGTATCATGGAAATATGCATATGCTGGAATTTTATGCAAAAGCAGCATATGATTGGGGGCCCATTACTGTGCCTATTTACAGAAAAAATTAAAAATAGATAATTTGAACAGATAAAAATTAAAATTTTATTTGTTTATTTGTATTCATTGAATTTACTGGGATGACATTGGTTAATAATATTACAAGTTTCAGGTGTACAGTTCTATAACACATCATCTGCATATTGTATTGTGTGTTCACCACTCCAAGTCAAATCTCCTTCCATCACCATTTATCCCCGTTTATCCTCTTCTGCCTCCCACCCCTCCTTTCACTCTGGTTACCACCATACTGTTTGTGTCTACGAGGTTTTCTTTTTGTTTGTTTGCGTAATCCCTTTACCTTTACCATCCAGTCCCCCAAGCCCCTCCCCTCCGACAGCTGTCAGCCTGTGCTCTGTATCTGGGAATCTGTTCTATTTTGTTCGTTAGTTTATTTTGTTCTTTAGATTCCACATATTAATGAAATCATGTTGTGCTTGTCTGTCTCTGACTGGCTTATATTTCTTAGCATAGTGCTCTCCAGGTCCATCAATGCTGACACAAAAGGTAAGATTCCCTTATTTTGTACAGCTGAGTAGTATTCCATTGTGAAAATGTACCACCGCTTTTTTATCTACTCTCTACTAGTGGACACTTGGGTTGCCCCCAAGTCTTGGCTTTTGTAAATAACTCTGCAATGAACACAGAGGTGCATGTATTCCTTTGGATTAGTGTTTCGGGTTTCTTTGGATATATTCACAGAAGCAGAATTGCTGAGTCATAAGGCAGTTCCATTTTTAATTTTTTGAGGTAACTCCATACTGCTTCTCACAGTGGCTGCACCAGTCTGCATTCCCGCCAACAGTGCATTTGGGTCCCTTTTCTCCACATCCTCGCCAACACTTATTTGTTGATGTATTGATGACAGCCATTCTGACAGGTGTGAGGTGATAGCTCTTTGTGATTTTAGTTTGCATCTCTCTGATGATCAGTGATAGCCAAGATTTGGAAGCAGCCCAAGTACCCAACAGTAGATGAGTAGATTAAAAAAAACTATGGTATATTTACCCAAGAAAATACTACTGGGCTGTGAAATAAAGAAGGAAACCTTACCTTTTGTGACAGCATTGATGGACCTGGAGTGTCTTATCCTAAGTGAAATAAGCCAGTCAGAGAAAGACAAGTACCATATGATTTCACTGATATGTAAAATCTAATGAACAAAATAAATCAACAAAATAGAAACAAACTCATAGATACAGAGAACAGACTGCCAGCGGTCAGAGGAGTGGGGGTTTGGGAGTCTTGATGAAAAAGGTGAAGGAATTAAGCAAAAAGAAACCCGAAATCACGCACTCATAAACACAGACAACAGTACAGTGATTACCAAAGGGAAAATGGGGGTGTTGTGGAGGGAGGTAGAAGATTAAAAGGGGATAAATCATGATAGAAGGAGACTTGACTCTGGGTGGTGAACATACAATACAATGTACAAATGTATTATAGAATTTTATACCTGAAACTTATATAATTTTATTAGCCAATGCCACCCTAAAAAACTCAAATAAAATTTTACAGAACATTTCTGAAAAATAAGTGTATTTTGTTGCATTCTACTGGATTTTTGTAGGTGTTCCTTAGGCAACAATACTGGGGCAGTAGATGGCATCCAATTTACTACACTAAACCAACAAGGGATATTTTATATATTAAGATGTTGGGCAAAAAATATTGCTTAGTCTCTAAAATTCTAAGTTTCTAGTAATTCAGATTTATAGTTATTCAAGTCCTCAGATATAATTATGTGTGTGAAGCAGCTGAACAAAGACATAAAACCATGGAGGCTAGTGTGTATGTATATGTGTGTTTAAAATTCTTCACTGTGTAAGACCTATAGCAGATACCTCCTTGTAAATAAATATATGCAAAGAAAGAACTTTCACTTATTCTCAGCCTAAAAGACATAAGAATAGCTCACCACTAATTTATTGCTTAGATTATGTAATTACATCATTTGAGATAAAACGGTGATGCAAATATTTAAAAACAGACCCATTAGCTGCCATTTGGTAAAATTTCAATTTAATGGGGTTTGGATAATGATTCTAGATTCAGGTAATATCCTGATAATTCATGTAAACATTTTTCCATAGCAGAGTGGCAAATAGGTTTAGGGTATTAAAAATGCAGTCATGTGTTAAAACAAGGACACAAAGGGGGAAAATTAGTCACTTTCTTCTCCTGAAATTTTGCACGATGAGAGTGCAGAACGCTTCACACCAAGTGTGAATACAAAATGTGTGAGTGTCTATACTCAGGAAAGCAACAAAAACAATGCCTTACGTTTATTAATAGAACGCCAGCTGTGTTAAAAACAGGCTGTAGAGGTAGTAGAGCACAAGTGCATTTTGTTGGATGTGTATTTTAAATATACCTGCCCTTTTAGCACTGGGGAATTAAAAGTAAGTCAGGTCTGTGCTAAAAGCAGTTTAGGTCTATATATTGGCAAACGAATAAACAAAGATAAAACATTTGAAAAGTGATATGCTGGCCATTAATGAGGAGCATTAAGAGGAAGATTGCAAAAACCAGGACATGTACAGTAAGGTAATATCCAGAAAAGAGTCCTCAAAATAATAACTGTTAAGAAAAATGGAAGTCTGTAAATAGATGAGAAACTCTACTTTAAGAGTAATAGAGATAAGAAACGAGAATTTTGATCAAGTACCAAACACATCATTAGAATGCTTTGCTTATTTTTAGCATCACCTCCTCTCTTTATCCCACTGACCTCTGCCATCTCCTCTGCTCCTCAGGTACTCCTCACATGACTCTACCATAGAACTGCCCATAGTGCTCTGTGACTGCATATTTTCGTGCCTGTCTTCTTCATAAGATGGTGAAATCTCGGGGCACAATGGTCTTTTATGAACCAGTGGTGTATCCTCAGTGCCTTACATGGGGCTGGGTTCATACGGAGGTGTTCAGTAAGTGTTTGTTCTGAGTGGACGAGTAAATGTCTGGGTAGATAGACGAGTGGTACATCTAGGCTGGAGGGTGCCAGAGCGACGCAGAGGGAAAGGAGGCACGATAATGTTTGCGGAGCCTCTGGTTCCTGACATTTGAGAAAAGGTGGGTTAGGCATGGCAGAAAGAAAACATGAGATGGCAGCATCCAGGAAATATTGGGGCACAATATTACATAATAAATAACCTCTGCTTAAGAAGTACACAGTGTCAGAGCATCAGCCACCCAGAACTTAGTGAGGAGATGAGGTAAATGATTATACATGGCTGAAAGGGGTAAGTAAATAGAACACAGGCAAGTCATTTAAAACTTGGGTATAATGACCTCCTTCTATCTAGTTAAAAGTTTTATAAAGAAAATTAATTTCATAGTAAATGTATTTTAGTAAGTCATTGCCATCATATTCCTGTGACTGAGCATTTAAAGCTTCATGCCTTGCTGATTTAGCTTTTGAAACGTAGCACAATGCCATGTTGCTCACAGGGCTTACTTGGACTCCTTTTGGGAGGACTGTGAGTCTCGAGAAGCACAACTTCCCATCTAGGTCTGAGGTCTTCCGTCTTTGGCAGGACAGCCTGGAGGGGATGCATACAGATCTTCTATCACCCTCCGAATGCCAGCCTTTCATTCCCCAAGCACCTTCAGATAAATTTTTGCTTTTACTGAGAAAGCACTTTTTATCTTTTTGTTTCAGACATAAAGAATATTTCTCCTAAGAGTATAACATACCTTTCAATTAATGTATCAAATATCTAATCATACCAGGTTTGAAAATTTCAAAACAAAGAAAACTCTATGAGCTAAAATTTTATAGTAAGCAGATGGGTACATGCCCTCCACTCTGACCTTCAACCATTGGTAAAATGACAATAATAATGCCTTTATCATAGGTTGTGAGAATGGAAGGAAATCTTATCAAGAAATTTTACTAAATGCTTGCTGTATGAAAGGCATCAGGTAATGTAAGTTCCCTTTTCATTGAACCCTTTTCCTTTTTTTCACAATCTTCCAACTGGGAAAATAAAGTTTAGTATTGGTTGTTTTTTTTTTTTTTTTTTTGCCAGAGAACCTCTCACACATTACTACTGACCAGATCAGGTGGCTAAGGAAAGCCAATCACTTTTAGGTTGAGTACTAATTTAGTCAACAATTATCTCCATGCCCTTGAATGTGGCATTGGTCTGTGAAGCCATAGGAATTCATAATCTTGACTATTCTAAAGGTTGATAGTGAAGATAAACATAAACTTTAATTTAAAGGTCATCAATGTTAAAAGTAAACAAGCATTTAATAGCAGGCTTCTGCTCTTCAAATGATAAATTAGAAGCCAGTTCACAAGTGAAACATGAAAATACTGACGGCATCATGAACTTGGCTGGCAGAAACCCTAAATCTATTGGCATACACTTGCTGCTTTTATCCATTATCAGCTCAAGACACTCTCACACCAACTGCATGGAGATAAAAGGCTGAATATCTTATTACCAGTTCCCTTGAGCCCTGGGGCCAAATCTTTTTGTAATTGGAGCTTCATTACCTTGAAAGAGGTGCATCAGTTTTATAAGGTTACAAATAAAAAGAAGATTTAGATATTTCCTTGTGTGAAACTGGCCTATAGATTGAAATCTAAACAATGGTCACTGTTCCAGCTTTGTAAATTGAGTGGATTTTTTCTTTAAGGGAATACACAATGCTGAGTAAGCCTGAGCCCCTAATTTGTATTGACTGATCAGAATAACACAAAATAAGCAACACCATTTAAATTTCTCGCTGAGGAAGAATGACTACTTATCAGGGCATGTGACACTGAGGGGGTTTATAACTTCTATTAAATACAAATAGTTTTTTCTTATTGCTCTCAGTGATTTTAACGGGTAAGACCACTAATATTTAAGTTTTAGAAATAAAGTTTTAAATCTTAGAAATGCTGTATTTTAGCATAAAATTTGCCCACGGTGCTTAAATAACTTTAGGCGCACCACACTTCCCAGAATCAATGCAACTCTCCTCGGAGCAAATTTAAGAGCTAGCAAATAGATAGCCTCTAGTGTTTAGCTGTGAGGTGCTGTGTGTTATCCTCCTGGGGCCAAGCAATAGACCCGGCAGATTACCTGTGTAGACCAAAGGCTCTCTTAACGCCCTTTTCACCCTCACAGAAGTAATTATGGTTTTCCCTTCTCATTGTAGAAGCAATCAAATAAATTGTCTGCTTATTAGTTTACATGACTATCTCTTTAAGATATTGAGCAGTTAACTGCTGAGTGGAAATGATTTAGCAGAGGAAGTTGAGTTTGTAATTTGAGGTAGCAGAATAACATTAGTAATAATAGTAATAATGTCCACAGACTATCTCAGTTGGTTTTCATATTGTTTAAGACGTATGACCCCAAAAAGTTGATTCTGCGCTGAGCTAGCTACATAAAACAAAGACATGTTTCTTTCTACAATAAGTTCTAAGTAAAATAGATGTTGGAAAATAGGTGAATGCTTAATATGATTTTCCTTTAGTTCATAAGCTGAGCCATGACACAAGGCTGTCAAGATAGTGATGATCTTGTAAGGAACAGATATGGAGCTTTTAATCTTTATTGAATTATTTGCTCTCAGACTGTGTTTTTTATTTTGCTTACTCTTGCAGCATTTTCTACTGATAATTTTATAGCTACGTGTCCATATCATAAAATTTGACATTTTACTGTATATGGCCTTCTTCTGTAATATTTTAGAACTATGCAGGTGTATCTGGTACAGAGAGACGTGATCAGATCACTGGTGAGGAGTAGAGATAGGCCATAGGAGGAAGTTGCCCAAGGCAATGGTAGAAACAGAGAGGCCCTCTAGGCACCAATCAATGTGCCTATTGCAAGGAAGAGGGCCATTGGAGAAAGGAGGGCCCGAAGTTCAAAATGGGAAGTAGAGATGAAAACTCTCACCAAGAAATGATGTCCTGCTGACAACACACTGTTCCCTAGTGCTAATGGGAATCAAGCCCTAGGTGCACCACACACAGATAAAATAGGCCCCGCCTGAGGACGACTCAAATCCTGCTGCTGTGGTTGATGCTGAGTGGGAAGCTGGACCTGCACTCCAGAAGGAGATTTGAAGTTTTTCTTCTGGAAAAGAACAGCGACCCCCCAGTGCAAAGTGACAGTGTTCCTTCTACTTTATGTATGTGCTTGCAAATCTAGGGACTCTTAGCTGCCAGATAACTGAGTTTGAGTATGGTCCTTCCCATTGTGAGAAAAAAACAAAACAAAACAAAACAAGAGATGAAAGTGAGTTATAATTATTTCCGAATGAGTAAAGGTGTGTATAAGGTTTGTGGAAGCTGCAGAAGGTGTGTAGAAAGTTGTGAAAGCTATAGGACGTTGTGAAAGTTTTAAACCTGAAAGAAAGGAAACCTCAGCTCGGGTGCAAGTTATACTTTGCTTGCTTTGTTCTTTACTTACTTCATGATCTTGTGGGGACTTTGGCTTGAACTCTGTTGTTTTGTGTAAATTGGGAATCCTCTGTCTCTACTGTTTGGCCATTGAGACCTAGTAGAGTTCATCTGTGAGACCAGTTAGGGAGAATGCCTGTGCCATTTGGGACCTAAGAAGGGTCATTTGGTGTCCGGTAGAGCCTGGCTGGGGGCAAGGGAGCATGTCTCTTCCAAAAGACTAGTGGGCAGACTGGTAGGTGAGAGAGTGCCTCTACCATTGGGGCTTTGTGCCATTGAATGCTGCTGGGTGTACCAGCTAGGGGTGAGAGGTCATGTCTCTGCCAGGAGACTGGTGGATGTACCGGTAGACAAGAGAATGCATCTACCATTGGGGCTTTAGGCCATTTGAGACCTGAGAAAGGTCATCTGGGTGACCGGTTAGTGTGACTGGTGGGTATGAGACAAGATTCTAAGACTGATTCTAGCCTGCCCCCTTCTCTTTTGGAACTCTGTCTTTGCTTTGGACTTTGCTTTATTTTGGTTTCAGAAAGAAACTGTGGTTTCCAAAAGAGAGTTAGAACTTCACACCAAGTGGAAAGTAAACACTGAAAGGTAAAAGGCATGGAAATGCAATCTTGGTTGATTCTAGAAGGACAAGGATTTTCCTTCATGCTTTGTATTTTTCTCCCTACCTGATTGCTCCCGAATTTGACCAGTTTCCAATGGTGGCTTTGTTAACCAAGATTTTGACTGGAATGCCATGCCTGAAAGAGGCATGCCTGGATTCTGAGTGTTAGAAAGCCTCGGGGAGCTGAATTGACTTTCAAAGCTAGTGAAAGCCCACTGGAGAAGTGGCCTGATACCTTGTTGGTCATGTGGTGCATGGCAACCTTTCCAGGGAAGTAATGAAGGTTGCTTTCCTGAAAGACGGCAAGGAGAAACCTTAAGACATGATGGGAACCTCAAGGATTTGGGGAATATGGGTACTGCAGGCAAAGCTGTAGGGCAGTTGTGTGGCTTGGCTTTTGTGTCCCCAAAGGCTAAATTCAGGATGGATTCTGAAGAACTGACACATATCCTTATTCAAGTTCTTAAGAGTTTTAATAGGAGAATCTTACATACATGGACAAAGCAGCTGCTCCTAGTGGTGGCCACCCAGTAGAATCCACAACCTTCCCAGGACAGGGACCCTTTTTATAGGGAGTTAATAATAAAATTATATGGTGAGTAGTTATGTGGACCACCAGAAAGAACAGTGCATTCTTAAGTTAACAGATAACATCAGTTATCACACTCCATGCATTCATTAACCTCCTTCCTGAGGGCATGATATTTATCTTTGCATAGCATTCTGGTTTTATGGGTAGTGAGCCAAGCCTGAGGCTACAGGGAGCTCAAACAGTCACAGAGAATTAAACAGAGAGCCCAACATTTCCTAGATGCCTTCATTGCTGGAGCCATATTGCATCTAAAGTGAATTCCCCTACATCAACTTAATGTAAGTAGTGGTAAAAAAGTAAAACTCAAGTTGTCTGTAATTTAATAATGCAGACATTAAATTAGAAAAGGAGAGGTAGAATTTGAATGAAAAGTGTCCCAACAAACTATTTCTGACTCCCTTGGCTTATCAAAGTGCTGGGTCTAGAAAGTACAGTTTGTTACAAGTTTATTTCTTCATTCAACAAATTTTTATTGAATACCTTTTCAGGTGCTAAAGATAAAACGCCAAGTAAAACAGACATGATCCTTTCCCCTATGGAATTAAAAAATAAAATGCCTAAGTAGAAGCATATGTAACATAGAAATACATGTGTAATTACAATTATTGTGAATTAAAAATACAGACAGCTATGCATGAGTATAATGGGGTGAACTAGCTCAGAAAATGTCTTTCATAGTAGGTAACTTCAAAACTAAATGTGATATGGAGAAGGAAGTACCAGGCAGAGAGAACACATACTAATCTACAAATAAGCTAGCTATGTTTAAGGAATTTCGGGGTTGGGGGGGTGGGAGAAAGATAGTTTAGTTGAGATACAGAACATAATTGGTCTGAGAATGACATGAAAAAATCAGCAAAGTCAAATTGTATGCAGTTTTGAGGGGTAGTAAATATTTTTTAAAATTTTATCATAATTGAATTGGGGAGCCAATAAAAGTTTATTTATTTTTTCTGGGAAATTGCCATAATCAATTTGTTGATGAAGTTGCTTTAAAATGATTACTTTAGTCTCTGTGTGAAGAATGTTTAGATAGGGGCAAGGGTTAGGGACTCCAGTTAGAAAGCCATTCCAATAGCTCAATCGAGAGACAATTTTAGCTTGGACAATTGATATTGCTAATGGAGAGAGATTGACACGTTTAGACCTTTTGCCAAGAGTTAGCATCGACAGAAATTTCAGATACAGTAGTCTCCACTTACTGCAGTTCCGCTTTCTGTGGTTTCAGTTAGCTGTGGTCAGCGGTGGTCCGAAATGTTAAATGGAAAATCTCAGAAAGAAACAATTGGTAAGTTTTAAGTTACACACCGTTCTGAGTAGCATGATGAGACCTCATACGTTCTGCTCATCTCACCCAGATGTGAATCGTCCCTGGGTCCAGCGTCCCCATATCTATATGCAGCATTGCAGTGCTGGTGTCCAAACAATCCTCACATTACTGAATGAGGGCCCCAAAGCACACCAGTAGTGATGCTGGCATTTCGGATATGCCAAGGAGAAGGTACAAAGTACTTTCTTCAAGTGAAAAAGTGAGTGCATCCAGTCAGTCCTTGAATAACAATATTTTGTTCAATGTTGTCTCAAATATTGATGAGAAAAAAAAATCATTTCCTGACGGGGCCACTGTCTGTGTGGAGTTTGCACATCTCCTCACCTCTGGGTGGGTTTTCTCCAGGGACTGCAGCTCCCTCCCACACCCCAGAAAGAAGTGCAAGCTGGCTTGTCTAACTTGTCCCCGTCTGAGTGACTGTGGGCATGTGTGAGTGGCTCTGCTCTAGAAAGCTGTCCGGTCCAGGGTGGACCCCGCCTTTTGTCCTGAACTGTTGGGAGAGGCTCTGACCGCATGAGACCCTGAACTGAAATTGCTAAATTGAAACCTTCTCCTCACTTAATTTTAAATTCAGAGATGGTAAAAACATGGTTAAAACAACCTCAGATATATTGGGGAAACAAGAACAGAAGAAAAGCTCATCGTGATGTCTGACCAGGGGATAGACTTCGCAAACAGACTTGAGTAAATATCTACCCAGCACAACTAGGCCCTGCCCAGGTGAAGCCCTTCTCCACGGATGTGCGCGAAGGGTGTTTCTGTACCAGACACACACCGTCTATCAGCTCTTGGAACATGTGTAAAAGCCCTTCCATAAATTGCATCGATATCCAGAATGTACACTAGAGTAAAACATAGTAGGAATAAAGAAACCAAATTTTAATTAAGTTGGCCACGTTTTGCTACATATGAGAACCTTATTATATATCCACATTAATTCTAAGTGTTAATTTTAGGTAATATTTACAGTTAGCCTTTCTCTACTTTTTTTTTTTTAAATGTAAAATCTATCTAAATAGACAATTTAATGACCATCTATAACATCTATAAAAGAAACAGCAGGAGAGTTTGATGAATGAACTGTCCTTTAGATAACCTTTAAGACCATATCCCATCAGACAATAAAATCTTCCAGTTCAATTTCCTTTAACAGAACTAGCTTTTCCCTTGAATGAAATTCTCTTTATTTGCTGATTGGGGAAGACAGCTAATTTTAATAGTGATTGTCCCTCCATGAGTAGCCTACGTTTGCAGATTACTTAGGAAATATGAATTTCAGGAGGAAGAAAGTCATTAGCAATAGAGGTATTTAGAAGAAGTAAAAGGATAAAATGTACATTTAGCACAAAGCAGCAATCTCTTTACTCAGAGCTCCAGGGTTCTCAGGATGCATTAACAGCTCTTACTAGGTAAATGTTTCCAAACAAAATAAGCTAAATGAATAAAAAGGTAAATACGGTTCATTCCAAAAACACTTATTTAGTGTCGCTCGAAAATTGGAGAGGAAAAAAATGGTCCCACTCCAGTTCCTTTCCAAATATAGTAACCCCCCAAATCTTTCCACTGTATCAAATCAGTATGTGTTCTAATGTAATTTGAATTTCATAGTACTAAAGTCAAACACCGTTTTTAAAATCCTGCAGAGTCAGCCATCAAGGGACATATATGAAGGACGCATGGACAAAGCCAAATGGGGTGCATTTGAGGGTGGGAGGTGGGGATGGGGGTGGGGGGTGTAGTGGGGTGAAAATGGAGACAAATATACTTGAACGACAATTAAAAAAAAAAACCCTGCAGAGTAACAAATGTCACATTTCTATTCTTTTATTTCTACCTACTGATGGGACAGAGAAGTGTCTTGTAAACTTTCATTTTGGTATAGTCCAAAAGTCTCCCTTTTCACTTGAAAAGATGAGCTGATCTCCCATACAACAGTCAGAGATTCGATGATAAAATATCTACACATGAGTCAGGATTAATTTTTCTTATTTACGAAGAGTACTTACTTACAAATAATACACATTTACTTTTACACCTCTCAGAACCAAGCACAGAAGGTTTTTGAATGACTCAAACCCTTTCCGTAAAATGCTCCTAGTCTAGTGGGAAGACATCCAGTGCAAAAGCCAGTCCCTGCTGTTGATTTAGGAAATAGACAAGAGGGAAAGTAAACAAACCCAATTATCTTCTAGCACAAATATAATTACGATTATTACATGTGTATATGTTCCCATAATTTTTCTATGCAATTATGTAGATATGTTTCCCCAAGTGTGAAAATACTGTCTAAAAATTTTATTGTTTGCTTTTTAACCTACTCTCCATTGATTAGACAAAGCGTGCTTCCCTGTCACATGTTTTAATAGTGTTCACATATATGGGTCTATTAAATTTATTTAACTGTTCTTGAAGTGTTGGACTTTTTCATACTACCAAAGTTTTGCTAGTGTAAAAGAAAATAATCCCTGAACATTTCCAAGGATGTACTTTTGTATATTTAATCATTTCCTTAGGATAAGCACCATGAGAGAGAATTTCTGGGGCAAATATTAGGCACAGGTTTAGGGCCTAAGAAACATACAACCAAGTTGCTCTTTTCTACTGGTTTTTATTGGCGTGAAAACAAGCTGTGTTGTTTTCTTTTTTCTTTGTTTTTGTTATTGAGTCTCATAATGTTATTCTTGTTTTATATATTTTTTAAGTTTCTAATTTGTAAATGTTTTTCTATTGGACATTTTTTGTTTATTATGTCAGAGTTACTTATATTAAAAATACCCCCTGCCTTTATCTTTTCTTTTAAATTGGTAGTATAAAGGGCCCTATACAAGGACCAGAGAGAAGTGTCTAGAATATGAGACCATCACCTAGTCAACATCCAACGCCTCAGTCCTCCAACCTCAAGGAACAGAATGTAACCAGTGATCTGAGTGCTTAGGAGCTGATCCTTCCCTAGAGCCTGCAGATGAGAATGCCGTCAGGCTGACACCTCAAGTTTAGCCTTGCCGGAGACTGATCAGAAGAATTATTCAAGCTCACCCAGGTTTCTGACCTATATAGGAACTCGTAAAGGGGCATTGCTTTTACACCACCAAATTCATGGTGATTGGTTACTCAGCATCAGAAAATTAATATAACCCTGTAACAGCAACAATGGTAGTTGACTCTGAATTTCCTTTTTTCATTTATGGCTCCTATAAAATATTATGCTTCATCTTGAGTTTGGTAGTCATTTTGAGCTAAATAAACTTATCATATTTAGGCAGTGTCCATTATTCCTAGTTTAACTAGGGCTTTTAATAATAAAAAGCTTACATTTTACCCAATGCCTTCTCAGCATCTTTTGTAAAGTTTATGTCTTTTATTCTGCTTTGAAATGTTTATGTGATGAATTACATCGAATATTTCCCAATATATCATTCATGCAATAAACCCTCGGGAGCCCACACATTCATTCTTTATTTCAGAAATGGGCCATTATTTCAGTCAAGATTTTTATATTGTCCTATAGAGAGTATGGACATGTAATGTTTTGTTTCTTTCATTTTCTGCTATTATTTTTCTTATTTAAGTTTCAGGATTATGCCAGGCTCATAACATGTATTGGAAAACTTCCCATCATTTTTACTTGTCATGTGAATTACTTGTTTTTAAATATTTGAAAAAACCCCTTACCTATAAAGTCACTTTGGAGTGAAAACACTTAAGCAATCATTATTTTAAAATGTGTTCATTTGCCAAAGGAACGGCCCTATTTTCAGTGCATCCTCGGACTTGGGTAAGTACAGAGGCACATAAATCAATCCTGGGTGGGAGGTAAGAGGATAGCAACGGCCTAGACTAGGAGATAATGCTGCAGTTTGGAAGATAAGGAGGACTAGGCAGACAGGGTAGGAGAGGGAATTTCAGGAAGAACAGCATTTATAAAACCCCAGGAACGTGAGAAAGCACACTGTTTGCCTACTAGATGCTTGTTTCATATCTACGGTGTGCTTCGTTCCAAATATATTAAGTTTTTTATTGCTCCACATATCTTACATGAAAAATGAAGCTCATGAAAGTTAATCCATTTGTATAAAGTTACTAGTAAGTGAAACAATAACATCCAGACCCGTCTTATACCAAAGTATACAATTTTCTTCTTCCACATTTTGACAGTGGAAATAAAATGACAGTTCCAAAATCTGAAGATAGCCAAGAGGGTTAAAAATATGGAAAAATAGAACTGATTTTGTTGCATCTCATCCTATTGCTATAATACAATCATTTTGATTGTTATAGGATATTAACTTGATTAGATTTATATTGACATTTCTATTTGTTAAGAAGTTTTGTAATATTTTTAATTTGATTCTCCTGACAAATATGTGATACCTCCTCTATGCAAACCCAGGAAAGCCTTTCTCAAGGACCTGGCAGACATCCTTTTGAAATGTAAGCATCAATAACGATAGATACCCTGGCTTCTAGTCTCTGTGAGAGGGTAGGAACATAACTTTTATAAGGGACAATTGGCAGATACAGAGAGCATAATCACATTAACAAAGGTTCTCCCCTAAAGTTCTTCAGTACTTTTCCATTTAACGTACTTGAGCATTGAAAGCTCTTTAAGCTGTTTTCTTGCTTTTCTGATGAGTTCAACCTCTCTCTATTGCAATGTCTTGGCCTCTTCTGCAAGTCTTGAATAAAGTCTTCCTTGCCATTTTTAATGTGTTCACTACAATTCTTCTTTTACAATAGATATTAGAATTATATCTTGCTTATATAGCATTAAGTAGCTCAGCTGAGACTTCTGGCTTTTCCACTGTAACAAAATTGTTTGGAATGTCTATGTATATGTACATGAATGAATTAAGCTTTTTTTATGACAAAATATACTATTGTTCAACAAACACTGATAGTTTGAAATGACTTCTGTGGCTGCTCTTCAGCTCTGGTTTGAAATGTTACTTACACAGTATGAGTGAACCAGATAAGAAGTGGTCCGAACCTTAATGTATATACATTATCATTCAAAGCTTTTATAATCGTCAATGCAGTTATTTCAATTATCCTAGCTTATTAGCATGTATATAGATAAACACAAGTGTCCCTTTATTTTCCTTGCTTACAAAATACTGTTGTGAACACTCGTCTTGAAAATAGAGACCCGCATTTTCATTTTTGGATAGCTTTGTTTGCATCCTTGGACAAGCCCATTCTCACTCTGGTAAAAATCACAACAATAATATATGCTTCCTGTATTTTTGATGAATTTCAGTTATGTTTTAAATCACTTTGAAATAGACATTTCTATATAAAATAAAATGGCAATAATTACTTGGTCAATGGAAATCCAACTCCATGAGATTGTAAAATTGCTCCCACAGTGGTTTAGGTAAAATTTGAAGTCAGAATTACAGAAAACAGAAAAGTATCAGTATTTTGCCAAAAAATAATATATTTAACTTTTAAAAATCAAAACATCTTATTTCCTCACAAATCCACTTAATACATAGTCTCAAACAAATAAAATATTCTAAGTTTGATTTATTTTTCATCTTGTATTTCAGTACCGTGACTGGTGTGAGGTTTTCTGTGTAACTGATATTTAAGGGATGGGACGAATGGAAAGTTTGAGCAGCTACATTCTACCACAGGCTTAGGGAAGCTGATGGAGCTTTTATACACAAAGATTGTTGAACATGCAGTCTCTATAAATTTATAATAGGTTTGGAATATATATTTAATAATGTATTAGGCATCAGTCTGAGTCAGGTGACAGAAAACTAGTTCAATTAGCTGTAAGTGAGAAGGATACATGGCACAAACTTAAAAAGGAGATGGGGTGAAAGTCGTTGGCGTTCATGCCTAGATGCAGAAACACCAAAGTCATCAGGCCTCTTGGTTTTGCACTGGATCAAGCTTATTCTATTATTTTCTTCCTTTCTCTTTTTCTCCGCTTCTCTGTGTTTTGACTTCATTCTCTTAGATCAGTCAATCCTACAAATCTAAGATCACGGCCACAGTGCTGTTTCTGGTTTTTATACAGTATATAGCCTCATAAACAAAAAGAGAACACTTTTCTGCCAGTGTACTCTGATTGCTGTAGTTGGGGCCATGTATCTAACCCTGGAAAATTAATGAGATGGGAAGGATGGGTTATCTTGCCTCTCGCCTTCAATAGGAAGGGAGTCAAAGAGATAGCATTGGAGGGCTCTGCCCCAACACAATGGGAAGGAAGTACTGGACACACAAAACCACTGCTATACACTACAGATTTTCAGTACTAATGTGTTAATTTGAAATCATCATATATCAACAAAAGAAAAATGGCCCAGTAGATCTGGATTTTTCCATGTTTATGATAGTATTTTCAGACTAGATTTGTTTTATTTAGTCTAAAGTCTGTCTTCAGAATGATATTCCTTTTGAAGAATAGTAACTGATTATCATGAAAATGGATTACACAAACAAAATACACATTCTGTTTTCAGATTTGCAAATGGGCTTTATATTAATAAAATTCAATACAGGAATCCAGAGCAGGAAATATATATGTATATGTGCTTATTTCCAGGTAAAAGTGGATACTTTTTGTCTGATATAAATGAAACAAACCTTGCATACATGAACACAACTGAAGTAGCTATTACTGTTTCTTTTCCTTTATCTATATGCTACGTTTTGTTAGTGTCATTTACTTGTTTTTTAGCAAGGTCTACCCATTAATCATGTTTTATAAGGCCTATTATAGCACACTGCACACCTGGCTAGATCATGAGATTTTAAAAAATAAGGAACAACGTCTTATTTATCTTTGTTTTCCAATCCCCATCTAAGTAACTTGCACACAGCAAGCTCTCTATCCATGTTTGTGGAAATGAATTAGTAGTTGGGGATTAATATATTACTAGTCGATAAATACATATACAATTTTTCAACTCTGAGAAATCACTGAGAACCTGCTGATCAGAAAATTTGTGGTCCTTCATTTTCCAAAACGTAAGTATTGAATAGCTTTGTCTTGTAGCAAAAGACATTTTACTCTATACTACTTTTCCTGTTTTTCTCTTCATGCCCTTATTTTTTTAAAGATTTTATTTATCTTTTTAGAGACAGGGAAGGGTGGGAGAAAAAGAGTGAGAGAAACATCCATCAGTTGCCCCTCATTCGCATCCAGACTGGGGACTCCAGGGAGCAAACCCACAACCCAGGCATGTGCGCTGACTGGGAATCAAACCTGTGAAGCTTTGCTGTGTGGAATAATGCCCAACCAGCTGAGCCACACTGATCAGAGCATCCATCATTTTTTTTTTTAAACATAGTCCATGATTTTCTGTGTCTTGCCATCAGTGGCTCTTGTGGTAACATCTTCCTAATTATTTCATGGAGCCAATGTATGCATCTCATGTCTCCTCAAGAACAAGTTCCAATGGCCACCCCCATTTTCTTCCTCTTCTAGGCCCTGTCTCCAGCTCCTCCTGTGAAAATCATTGCTGTTACCTTGAATATGAGCAGGTAAATTGCTTCTGCAGCTGAACGTTATTTGGCATGGATTCCTCTTAGGCCTCTCTGCAGCTTGTGCTCATTATCACAGTAGCCATTCACCATGGGGCTGATCTGATACAGAGCCGGCTGCCACACAACTTCCAGAGTCCTTGAAGTCCCAGAGTGGCTTTGTGTCTTCCAGAGTCATTTGGTGAAGCCACATGGCTTTCCAGGTAGACATGAAGATGCTCTTTTCCTTACCCTTCCTGCATGACTCTTACCTAGCTCTAGCCCTGCCTTGTCTCCAGTTTCTTACAATATTTTTAAGAGAGCTGTTATTTAAGTTTGAGTTTTAGAGCTCATATATTCCGAGCCAATCTAGAGGACTCAATTTGAGCTCAGAGTCTATAAACAGAATAAGTCATAGCAATAAGGACAATACTACTCTCAGAGTTGTTGAGAACTCTGGACTTCCTGCTGCATCAGCGTGAGAGCTTTCTTAGTTATAGGAGAAAGAATTAAAGCCACATTATCCTGCCCTGTTAGTATCTAAATCTGGATAATTCTTGCAGTAGTCAGTGACTTCCTCTTTACCATTGTGTCTCTCTCTATTATCTTCCCGCCTACCCCCACCCCGCCCATTTGAAGCCTCTTTCTCTGGCTTTTTTCTACCAGATCTCAAAATATTTGCTTACCTGACCTCAAGGCATTGATTTGGGGATATTATGGCTGAACTGTGCCCCCGACCCCTTCACATTCCTGGCTTTTCTCTCTCTGATTTTTACTTTTATGTATTTTTGGAGTTAGTTCAGGGCAATATAGTGTTTGCTAAAATCATGACTTTTTTGTTCTTTATTTTATTTATGTTCTTTGTATTTATGTTCTTTGCATTGTATTGTTCTTTATTTTGTTTACTTGAACACTGTCTCTGAAACAGATATACAAATCTTATGCCTTTTCTTTTTTTCATCATCTCCAGGTAACAAATACGTGTTTTGTAATGCCCATAATATTTACCTCTAAAAAGAAATGTTTCAAGAATAGCTTTCGTTCCGTGTTCTGACATGCTACTAATGTGTACTAGGGGAGACTCAATCCCCAACCCCAAAATTTATTTATAAAATGCTGTGTATTTAATCTTACATGTTTAAACTTTAGCCCCCCTCAAGGTACTCTCCATTTGATGCAACACACCTATAGAAACTTTTTTCCACTGCTCAAAACAGCTTTTGGACTCTCTGATTTTGATGCCTTTTGGTGCCTCTCAATGATTGTTTCACCTCTTCCACATCAGCAAAATGTTTCCCTTTGAGGACTTTTTTCTTCTGGAGAAACAAAAAAAAAGGTCACTCTCAGGTTGAGATTGTGTGAACAGGGAGGGTGGGACACAGGGATCATGCCATTTTTGGTGAAAAACTTCTCATCATGCAGCGCCGTGTGGGCAGATGCACTTGTAAATCACTCATTGTGAAATGGGCAAGCACAGTGAATCTTCAAAAGAAATTTACTGAAGCCGAACGCAGACTCTCACACCACCACCAGCTGGTACACTGATGCAGGTGGCTCCTAGAACTCTCACCTGGCAGGGAAACCTATGTTACAAGGGACCTGCCACCCCGAAGATAATTCTGGTCTTTTGGGGGTCCTCATCATAATTCAATTTACATTTCCACTACTTAGACATATACTGAAATACAGGCTATGGCACAAATAACTCCCCTGTTATTACAAAACCTTTTATGACAACATCATAAGCATATAATTCTGTAACATAACAATAGCATACTCAAGCACACCATATGACATTTTAGGTGAGATTTTCAGATTAAAAGTATAAAAGTAAAAGTATTACTTCTGCCTGACCCTGTGTATTAAAATTTTTCTTTATGTAAGTCACTGAAAGAAAAAGTATTAGTGTAATGTCATTAAATAGATTGAAAATCTCATTAATGTTGGTCAAATCTAAAAAGTTAAATATAAAATATAAAGTATAATAAAATATTTAAATATTTTACAAACATAAAATATGAAATAAAATGATTATTAAATTAAAAATATATAGGCACAGTTAAATCATTGACTGTACCACATCCGTGTCCAATAGTTTGTTCCACGTCCATTTGGATTTTTCAAAATATTTAATATTGTACATATGCTCTTATTTGCATTCAGAAGTTTGACTAAACTTTAAGAGAGCCCACAAATTAACAACTCGATATATACATATTTATGCCAAAATAATTTGTACATAGGTTAAGTGGCTTACCCAGTTAAATACCCACATATGCCTATTTATAAACCTAAAGTTGGCATAGATAAAATTAACCTAACAGTCACCTTTAGCTTTAAGTCACATTTACGTTAGATTTGAAGAGAAAGCCCTCTCAGTTCGTTTCTTTATTCAGGGCATTGTGCTCTGCATGGGATGAGGTTACATACTGCAGACCAGACTATTTGGATCAGTGATGTCTTCAATTAACACATAGAAGGTCATGTCAGTGCCCAGGAGATGCTCATGGCAGATGTTTTGCCTAATCATTATTGGACCCAATCACTATTAATCATTAAAGTTTCACTGGGGTTTGCAAGTGTTGAGAGGAAACAGCAGGTTTTTCTACGCAGCCTATTGAAGCCATTCTTCTTGTCCATTAACTCTTATGAGGTCATGGTGCTAATGCTGTCCCAAGAGGACCATGTATCTTTCTTCCCATGCACTCTGTGCTTCTGGTTTGGATCACAGGGCCTGGCTTGGATTGCAGCCTGCATTGGTATATCACACTCTTCAGTAATAGAAACACTGCCATTTAGTATCACAGAAAATGAAGAGCAGTCCCAAGGTCGGGGGTGGGGGGATAAGTAATGGGTTCAGTTTGATCAGGATGTCGAAAAGCATTATCTTTAAGAGATCTAGGGATCTGGTCCAGGACTAAGCTGTTTACTTGTCCCTTCAGTGCAACTCCTTAAAAATATTGTCTACAATTTAAATTTGAGTGGCTTAGTGATCTTCTCCCTAGCTCTTGTATAAACTTGACAGAAGACCTCTTTGAAAATATGGAAAGAGGTTTTATATCGCTTGATATTATAAATATATTGATTTATTATAGTAAAACATACAAGAAAGTATCAGTAAGTACAGATTGGAGAATTGAGGCTATTTTCTTAATTGGCCCAGACCCAAAAATTGTGCATGATTGAAGGGAAATAATGTCTGAGTCTCATTTGTCTTAACTGGATCTTGAAGTAAATGGGTAAAGGAATCTGTGTGCAGTTTTGATGTGTGAGGATGCAGGGACTCCCCTGCCACTCCTCCACACACATCGCCACCAAGCAAGCACTTATTGGACACCAGATGGGTGTCCTACACTCCACCTCCTTTCTGGCACTACCTACCTGGAGAGAACATCAGATACTACCGCTTAAGAGCTCAGTCCCACAAGACTGCCTTCTACTTCAGATGCTAATCACAAACCCAGTTGTCTCCCACACTCCTCATTGATGGGCTATAGATTGGTTGTTCCAATGGTCGCCTTCCTGAGTTTGACTAATGTTAGAGCTCAGAGCTCAGAAAACTTGTTTACTCAATAGATTACCATGTTATTAGAAAGGATATTAAAAGATACAAATCAAAAGGCAGATGAAGAGATATATGGGCCAAGGTCCAGAACAAAGGAGATTGTCTCCACCTGAGGCCTGGTGTCGTGGCATGTGGAAATGTTCTGGTTCCCCAACCTGGAACCTCTCCAAATTCTGTCCTTTTGAGTTTTGGCGGAGGCTTCATTACATAGGCATGATTGATTAATTTACTGGCCATTTGGCCATTAGTTCAATCTATAGCACCTTATCACTCTCTGTAGGAGGAGGGGTGGGACTGAAAATTCCAACCCTCCAATCACAGGCGTGGTTCCCTTGGCAACTAGCCCCCATTTTTAGCTGGTAGAGCAGCACTCCAAAAGTCACACCCTTAACATAACAAAAGACGCCTTTATCTCTCTCACCACTTAGGAAATGCCAAGGGATTTAGAAGTTCTGGATTTTGGTATCTGCAAGGGTCCTGGGACCAATTCCCCTTGGATACTAAGGGATGACTATATCTATATATCTATATATCTATATATCTATCTACATATATATCTGTACATACACACACACACATATCTTCTTATAAATCACAATATCATAGTGGACATCACCAAAAGATTATACAATGGCTGACTTAATTTGTCCTCTGTAGGTGCAATCTAACCAAACAAATTCAATCAATTATTAGTTGGCTACTGCCTTCCAAATCAACATTTTCATCTCTCTTTCCCATTTCTACTATTGCTGTGTAGGTTCATGCAATTAAGTAAATATTTCATGACCACCAATAAATTGTAAGCCCATACTGGGGCTATAGGTAATACCTAAATATAGAAAAAAATACAAATAGTCTTTTGGACTATTAAAAATAGTATATACAAAACCTGCACAGCAACAACTATAGGCAAAATGTGGTAAATGTTGTAAGGTGAGTTATAAGCAAATTAGCATTCAGGTGTGGCGGAGTACCATGTTTACAGCACAATGGGATCTAAATGTCTCTGCCGGCCATTTAAAGCCATTCTAATGTGCTCCCCGGTACAATTTATTTGGCTTGGGCTTTATCTTTTGGTGGGTTTACACACCAGTTCCACCTTACCAGATTACATACTGTTCCCAAATCAAATCTCCATTTTTTTTTTCCATTTAAAAAATTTCTTTTCACTTGGACGGCCTTTACCTTTAATACTAGTAATCATGAAATGTAGTTTTGAAGGTGAGTAAGAATGACAAAGCAATGATAGAATTTAGGAGAGGAAGATCAAAGATGATTTTAAAGGAATTATTAAGCAAAATTTTTAAAAAATTAAGATAAAATAAGGAGGAGGGGGAGATATTAGCTCAAAAATTGGGGGAAAAGTAACATACTCATTATTTGACATGTTGATGTTGAGGTATCATCCTGTCGTGTATGCGGAAATATTCAAATGTACATTGAAATTGTGTATCTGGAGTTCTAGGGAAAATACTGGGCCTAAGGAATATATAGAGAAAGCATCGTCTTACATATTCTCTTTGAAACAAAAGAGAGAATCAGAGGAGGCACAGAAGGAGAAGCACAGGAAGGTAGTCTTAGAGCTAGGATTTCCTACAATTAATGACAATTGGAGGACTACAATGCTGTAAAGAACACTTAGCTGGGAACTTAGAGAAAGAAAGAGCTGTAAAGGAAAGTTTAAAGAAGCAAGGGCTTTTTACTGCTGTCAACTACTGGGAAGTCAAAGATCAAGCATTGAGAAAAGGGCCTTAGCATGGAATTGAAATCATTCAGTGACCTTCCTTTCTTCCTTCCTTCCTTCCTTCCTTCTCTCTCTCTTTCTTCCTTCCTTTCTCTCTTTCTCTCTCTCTCTCTTTCTTTCTTTCTTTTTCTCTCTTTCTTTGAGCTTCAGTTGAAAGTAGCTACAATAATTTCTGAGGCATTGGTGTTAACTAGATGGTAAAATAAGGCAGAATTTACTTTCAAGAGATTCAATATAAAAGTTGAAGAAATTATTCAATAATAAGTCATCGACCTTAAATTTTTATTTGTAAACTGAGATTATTGTAACATGTATTAATAAATTGTAAGGATTAGTGAGAATCTAGTATAATACCAAGAACGCAAACACTTGCTGAATACTCTCCCCTATTACTCTTTTAACTACCGGTATGCCTCATTTTATGGCATTCCACATATGGTGCATGTTTTAATATTGAAGGTGAGACCCTTCACCAGTGAAAGGTTATGACTGACTTTATTGCAGTGGTCTGGAACCAAACCCACAATATCTTTGAGGTATGCTTTTATTATAGAACTTTTTCTTTTCTTTTCTTCTTCTTCTTCTTCTTCTTGGCCACCAACCCTTTTGTTCTACTTCTCTTTCTCAGCCTCATTTCTAGGTAAGTGCTGCTTCAGCTAGTTTCTGCTGTGTCTGCTTGGGCTTGGTGCCTCGGTTGACCTCCTTATCATTGCTACTGAATACTGTGTTTGAGACTCTGGTTTCCCAGAGAGAGAATGCTGACAAGACTGATGGAAACATCTGCATCTTTCAAAAAATTCATATTATTTTATTTTTATATTTTTACTTTTTAATTAAATTAATTGGGGCGACATTGGTTAATAAGATTATATAGGTTTCAAGCATACAATTCTGAAATTCATTTTAGTTGAATATTTCTTTCTGCCACATTGTTAGACCTGTCTATTTTTCTGGATACTGCTATTGACATCAGAGTCCTTTAAATGTCAAAGCTAAGCCATGGCTATGGTGAGGTTGCAGAAAGAAGGCACCCTTGCATTTTAATGGACCACTTTGTTAGAGGGAAATGAAAGCAGAACAACCTTGAAGACTAAAGTTTAAACCCACAGATTTTGTTGCCAGTTCAGGATTCCCTGTGAAGTTATCTAGTGACCATTATGAAGATACCCTAGTGTGCTCAGAATCACAAACCCTCTTCTTAGTAAAGATGCATAGGTTGGTTATATCCGTTTTGTTTAGTTCCTTGTCTGGAGTTGTGTTCTGTTCTCTCATTTGGCCCAGATTTCTTTGTCTCCTCAATTTGGCGACCTCCCTGTGTTTGTTTCTGTGTATTAGGGAGAGCAGCTTTGACTCTCTGTTTTAGTAGTGTGGCCTATTATAGAAAAAGCACCTGTAAACTGTGTGAGGTGGAGTTTTAGGTATCACTGGGGTGGGGCAGCCTGCTTCAATGCTTTGTGGGCTTATGTTGGAGGAGGGCTCAGAGAGGAGACAGTGCCGCTGTCTGGCTTCTGGAGGTTTGCCCAGCACTTTTCCTCTTTCCAGTCACTTCATTTACTCCCTGTATGCAACAGGTGCCCTTCTAGCTGGTTCCCTGTTGCTGAATCCCAGGGCGGGTGGGTCTGTGTACATTCTAAATCTGTGCAGGTGCCTTAAGTGGAGTCTCCCTGAAAATCTGGCAGTTTCTTCTGCCACCCCAACCCAACCTGGTTTTTATAGTCAGAAATTATGGGGCTCTCTCTTCCCAGTGCTGCAACCCTGGGCTGTGTGGTCTAGCCTGGGGCTGGATCACTTACTTCCAAGGTACCCCTCCTAATTTTTATCCACCGCACGTGAATGTGGGACCACCCATTCTGCTGCTGCTGCCTCTCTGCACCACAGGGTGTCTGTACCCCTCCTACCTGTCTGGATGAATGCGGCTTCTTTAAATCCTTTGTTGTTGCATTTCCACACAGCTCAATTTTCTGATGGTTCTGGGTGTTATTTGTTTTGATGTCTAGTTGTGATTCTTTCTGTGGTTGCGCAAGGAGGCGAAGCATGTTTATCTATGCCTCCATCTTGGCTGTAAATCCTTGCATCTATTATCTTTTAGCACTTAATATTTTTGAAATTAGGCAAATGTCCACAGTTTTCCAATAGCTTAAGCATCTAAAACTTGATCATTAATTTCTAGTCTCTAAGTTACCCCTATTGCGAGGCATGGAATCTAATGCAGCAGATAGCTCTTAAGAATATAATCTTAACTAACCGTTGCTATGAAGATGATGCATTATCATTGCCAGTGAAATCACTATCACAAATATAGAAAGTGACTTAAGCATATAATTCATTTTATATATCTTCTGAATATCAATTATCACCCATCTTCACTTATCATGTAAAATATACTTTTATTGCTTTTTCAGTCTTCAGTGAGAATTGTTAGCAGGATGGTGGTGTGACATCCTTAGATGATCCATTTCCATTCTAGTCACCATATGGGGTTTGTCATCCAAGTGTGGGTTGAATAGAACGGAGATAGAAAAATAAGTTACTGTTCTCATCCAACATACAAAGAACTTGATAAAATATTTCTTTCCTTTACCACTTTAATCTCCCTTGTACATCTCTGGTATATAATGATTTAGATAACACTCGAATTTGTGGCAGGTAGTTAATGTTATGGAGTTTCAGGAAAAATGCGATTGCCTCCTCTTTTAGTTGCCACTGTAGTTGCTAGGGCCAGAGATTTATTATAAACAAGGTGTAGGGACAAAATTGTTCAGTGAGCTGAACTGAAGGAAGTTCCTCAAATTACTTTAATTTTTTTGCACATGAGGAAAATTTACATTTCAAACATGTGATGAAACATTTTTGTCTTCTACCAACCAGTTCCAAAAATTAAAGAAACACTTTTACCTGCATTTTTATTTGCATTATATATTTTTAAAAATATGTTAGTGTTGTTGGTATCCATTTCATTACTTACAAACTGGAGAAAATGAAAGAGACAGAATCAGAAGTGCTTGGAAAATTATATAATAAAATTACCATTTTACTCTATTATCTTAGTTTAGTACAAGGTTTCTGAAGCTTAGCACTACTGACACTTGGACCAGATGAAATTTTGTGTGTGTCCGGGGTGGGGCGGGGAAGAGGAGGGCTGTGCTTTTCATTGTAGGATGTTTAGTAGCATCCTTATCCAGTACCCACCAGATGTCAGCAGCAACCTCCTCCATCAGTTGTAACCATCAAGAACTTATCCAGCTATTACCAAATGGGCTCTGAAGGATAAAATCACTTAAAGTTTTAAGCTAGTGGTTTAGAGCTGGGCAGTTTTTTAAAGTATTTCACTATACTTCATCTTATCCTAACATCATATGAACCCTAGAAATAAGTGATATATTTTAGGTATGAGGAAAATGAATCATAGGGAATTTAAGTAAACTATTCAATGGTACAACCATGATTGAGATTAATCTTTATCTTCAACAGTGTTTTTTTTCCCCCTTGTCTAGCAGTTTTCAAAAATTGACATGCATAAGAACTAATTGGAAGGCTGTCTATAACAAAAAATCTTGGGTCCCACCCCAGACTGTCTGATTTACAAGGTCTAGATTGGAACTCAATAATTTACATTCTAACTAACTCTTGTATGGTACTAAAGCTGATGTCTCAGGCACCACACTTGGAAACTTGCTACATTAGACTACTGAAATGTAGCTTGCTTAAGAATTTAATGTGTCCCATATACCTTCCAAAAGTATAGCCATTACTCTGACCACAAGTAATTTGCAGAATTGGAGTCTCCTACATTTGTGTTGAGGATTGTGACAAGAGGTTGTGATGAATTTGTGACAACAGGTGACAAGGGTGACTCTACAAGTTATTACTTGAAGGCCCAAAAGTCAATTTCATGTTCCATTAAAATGCTTCTCTTGTGATCTTTTTTCACAAAAATGAAAGGTTGAATTGAATCACTACCAATTTTGTAGACAAGTTAAGGTAAAACTTTGAAAAACTTACTTCAGCAATCCCTTGCATTTTAATTGCCTTACCTAAGACATAAAGTGTTTTTTTTTAAATAGATGATTAATTCAACAGTCTATGTTCCATTATTACTATTACATTTGTAATGCATTTAAGTTAAGGTGAAAAGATCAATAACTTTTCTTTACAAACCTGGATAGCCAAGTTTTTATATACTCTGTCAATTTCAAGTACTGACAGTAGGATCTCAAGATCTTTTGATTTTTCTTATTATCCAGCTGAGAAATTTAATTTTTCACTTCTTTGTGTGAGTATTATCTGCCTGATATTGTTAATTCCTTACTCTCTCAGTATTACATGTCTTCAAATTCTGTTCTCAAGTTCTTACTACATTTCAGAATTTATCCTACTATTCATATTAATGTGTTAATCAGAACAGAATCTAAAACTTAATTACATAAAATTGATAAAGATCAAGAGGTTTTTCTCATCCTCTTTTCAGTTGACAAAAATGAATGTGTAGTTTAGCTGAAGAAAATAGCTTCATCCTTTGGTAACATAAAAACATTACTTCTTATTTGATCATTTCAGCTGGAGAACATTTTTGTCACCTGTGTATAGCATTGGAAATAATTATATTGGTTATGTAAATACCCATCAGCTTTTGTGAGTTATTTAGCTATAGCAAGAAAAGATCAAATCATTTAGATGAGAAATGAAGTAATGGCAAAAATATTTTGAGATTCTCACAGTTTTCTGTTTGCTTTTACTGTGACTCATAGTCTGTGATTTCTTTTCTTTTTCCCTAACAAAGACTGTATCTGAGCAAGGGGTCTCTGAGCAATGAGGTGATAGAAACTGCATGAAAATCATTGCTATAATTTCCTGAAGATAAATGCAAATTGTTAGCTACTTATCTAAATCATCCTTTATCTCTCTAATGCAGACTGCTACAGTTAGCCACGATGCTTCTCAATTTCAGGAAAGAACTACCCTGGAAAATGGCAGATTGCACAAGTGAGAAATAGAAAATAATAATAAAATCCTCTATTGTTTTCTTTATTGTCATTGGAACTCCATTCAGGAAAAAGCTTATCACATCAACATTGAGATAAACATGATGTAAGAGCATTGGGGAACACTGGAGATGTAGCATGAGGAAACCAACTACCCTGGATTATTAGAGCCTTGTGTTGCTACCCATGGGTTTCATGGCCTGCAACAAGTTATTTGACTTCTCAGTCTTATCATAATTTTCTCATCTGCAAAATGTGGACAACAATAGCAACTATCTCATATCTATTATGTTATATGTCAGGAAGTTTTATAGTACCTTGTAGTACACAATATATTGTCAACAAGTAAACATTATTATTGTTCAGTAAGAAAGTATAGTCTCAACAAATATACATTTTTATTTCTTAGGCAGCAATTTTTATCAAATTTGTCTTATCCTGTTTCCTTGTTGCACAGGGTTCATAATTTATCAATGATAAAATAAATCAATTTGGATTTAGAGATATATCATTCTTTCATATGAAATTTTTATACTAGGATTTAATTTATTTCAACATGTCATTTTCAATTGCATACTATATGCCTACCATAAAAGTATAAATATTCAAATGAATAAAGAAAGCTTGAGACCATGATGAAAAATTGTTAAATATGTTTAAGTTTAAAGAAATATTCTTATCCATAAAATGGCAATCATAAAACTTGATTTGTGTATCTTGCAGTTATATTGTGGACAGTAATATAAGGTTATTGCTCTATTAACTCATTCAAGATCAAATTTCCAGTGTCAAAATAATGGGCACTGATGTACATAATCATAATTTAAAGCATACCACCAAAGACTTATTAAATGTAAAAGAATGAGACTGAGAATGTGTAGAAATCATCTCAGAAAACTCACTCAAAAGATAAGTTTTTAACTATATGACAGATAATATTTGGATACTACTTCAAGCGTAGCCAAAGATGAACATCACCTTTAAGTAAGGTGGCCTCAGCAGCCTTGCCACTCTCACAATAGATGCCTTGCAGCATTTTGATGGCAGGCACTGTGGATAACTAACAAGGGGTATTAGAAAAGAAGAATTGGGTCAGTAGGTCTGCATTATCATTCTGAAACATGGGTCCTGGTTTTAGTTACCAATATCAATTTTCTATCTAGAGTTAACCAAAGTGATTTCATTGGTCACTGTTATAGAGTCAAGAGATGAAGTAGAAAAGCTGTGTACAAATAGAATTGAGAAAGAAATAAATTTCTCCTCTAAAACTATTTAAAGTTAAATTATTCAATATGTGGGCAAATTAAAATGCTTTCAATGGTCAGATTCTGGACACTAGAAGGTGGTGGAGTAGGATGCACCAGGAGTGTATTTTCCCACCTAGATAACCATTGCCTTGGGAAAATCTTCCTGATATAACTACTTTGGGACTCTGCAGTCTATTAAAGGCTTGGACTGTAAAATGTGGTTAATTTTGGTCAATGTCAGCTTTTAGCACAGTAGCAGCTACCAATCGCCTATTCTCAGCCAGCTGGCAGGCAGCTGGGCTTTGTTCTTGGATCAGCCTATACACAGATTTCAGGAGCCAGGGCACACAAAAAGAATCTGTGCTCTGGTTACTGATGGCTGCTTTTGACTTCTGAAGTGCAATGAAGCAGGTGACCATGAAGTTTGTACCTTTCCACTTTGTGATTAGCCCCTTCTACTCTGACTGAAGAGATTTAAAGGGCAAGCACCCTTCATCCTTTTCCTTTTTTATCATTTTTCCCCTTTTGAGAACCAGATATTAAATACTAGGACATTCGAAAGCAAATGCATATATGAGGAAAGTTAAAAGGTGACCACATGCCCTGGCCAGTTTGTCTCAGTTGGTTGGAGCATTGTCCTGCACACCAAAAGGCTGTGGGTTTGATCTGGTTGGGGCACACACGGGAGGCAACAAATCAATGTTTCTCTCTCACATTGATGTCTTCCTCTCTCTCTCTCTTCCTTCTTCTCTCTCTAAAATCAATAAACAATCTTAACTATAGCTTCCTTCTTTTTATGACTTCAAATATTTCTTGCCAATCCCTTCTAGCGTGCAAAGTTTCTTTTGAGAAATCAGCTGACAGTCTTATGGAAACTCACCTGTAGGAAACTAACTGTTTTTCTCTTGCTGCTTTTAAGATTGTCTCTTTATCTCTAACCTTTGGCATTTTAATTATGATGTGTCTTGGAGTGGGCCTTTTTGCTTCCATCTTGCTTGGGGCTCTCTGTGTTTTCTGGACTTGCATGTCTAATTTCTTCAAAATTAGGGAAGTTTTCTTATATTATTTTTTCAAGTGGATTTCTAATTTCTTGCCCTTTCTCTTCTCCATCTGACACCCTTATGATGCAAATGTTCAAATGCTTGAAGTTGTCCCAGAAAATGCTTACATTATCCTCACTCTTTGTTTTGTTTCTTTTTGTTTCCTTTTTGGGGGGATACTTTTTTCTTACTGTTGTTCAGATTGGGTTTTTTTTTGCTTCCTTATGTTTCAAATCATTGATTTGATTCTTGATGTCCTCCACTCTACTGTTTTTTCCCTGTAAATTATTCTTTACTTCAATTAGTGTATCCTTTGTCTCTCACTGGATCTTTTTTATGGTGTTGAGGTCCTCACTAAGATTATTCTACCCAGCAAAGATATCATTTAGAATCAAAGGACAGATAAAGAGCTTCCCAAACAAGAAAAAAATTAGAAGTTCATTATTACCAAACCATTATTGTATGAAATGTTAAAGAGACTTATATAAGGAAAAGGAGAAGATGAAAACTATGAACAATAAAATGACAATAAATAGATACCTGTCAATAATTGTATATAAAAAACAAACTAAACAAAGAAAAGAACAGAGACATACTCATGGATATGGAGAGCATTTTGATGGTTGCCAAATGGGAGGGGATGTATAGGAATGGGAGAAGAGATGAGGGAATTAAAAAGTACAAGTAGGTAGTTACAGAATAGCTATGGGACGTAAAGTACAGTATAGGAAATGGAGAAGCCAAAATGCACAGATGACCCCTGCACATGAACAAAGGTATGGGGATTGCTTGAAGGAGTGCAGGATGCTAGATGAACAGAGAACAAAAGGGGAAAAATTGGGACAATTGTAATAGCAGAATCAGTAACATATAATTAAAAATAAAATCAAGAAGTATATTAAACAATTTAAAAAAGAAAGTAAGTGACCACATATGCTATAGGAAAGGCACAGACTCACAAAAGATATGGGATGAATTTAAGTTTATACCTTAGGAGGAACCTTGACCCAGAGTTGGTCACCCCCATGAAAAAACAATAATCCAGATTACAAACAAACAAACAAAAAATCCCAGCAAATCCTAGGGCAGGGAGACAATCTGGTTTCCAGAGCTAACACATTCTTAGATTCAAATGTCCAGTTTTCAGTAACATACACACACACACGCAAACACTAGGAATCCAAATAAACAACAGCACACCTTCCCATGGAGGGGGGGAACCCAACAGAATCTGTCTCTGAAAAAAGACCTGATGAGAGATCTACTAAACAAAGACTTTTTAAAATTGCATTGAACATGAAAATGATACAGGAACAAAATAGAAATAATAATAAAGAGATAGAAAATCTTAAAAGAAACTGTAAAGAAATTCAGGAACTGAATAGCACAATAACTTAAAAAAAACATACACTAGTGATTTAAAGATTTAAGCAGGCAGAGAATGAATTGGTGAACTTAAAGAAAAGTCAATGAGAATTAAGTCTGAGGAACAGAAAGAAAAAGATTAAAGAAAAGTGAACAGAGCCTAAAGGGCCTGTGGGACCCATCCAGGAGACCAACATACAACTTGTGGGAGTCCCAGAAGGAGAATAAAGAATGAAAGGGACAGAGAGAATATTTGAAAAAATGATGGCTAAAAACTTCTCAAATTTATTAAAAGAGATATATATAAATATCCAAGAAGCTCAACCACTCCAAGTTAAGATGATCTCAAAGAAATCCACACTGAGATCATTATGATCAAACTTTTGAATATCCAAAACAATGAGAATAATAATGAAGTGACTCATCACATAGGTATAAGGACTTCTCCATGAGCTTGTCAGCAGATATCTAATCAAAAACTTTGAGGCCAGAAGAAGGAACTGTTCTAAAACAAACACACTTTAAGATACAAATGAAGGTGGATAAAAGACTTAAATATAAGTCATGACTCCATAAAAGTCCTAGAGAAAAACATCGGCAGGAAAATCTCAGACATTCCACACAGCAACATCTTCACTGATATGTCCGCTAAAGCAAGAGACATAAAGGAAAAAATAAACAAATGGGACCTCATCAAATTCAAAAGCTTCTGCATGGCTAAAGAAAACAGCATTAAAATGAAAAGAAAACCAACCATACGTGAAAACATATTTGCCAATTTTACCTCGGACAAGGGTTTGATCTCCAAAATATATAAAGAACTCACATGACTCCACTCCAGGAAGACAAACAACCCAATTTAAAAATGGGCAAAGGACTTGAACAGACACTTCTCCAAGAAGGACATACAGAGGGCCCAGAGGTATATGAAAAAGATGCTCAGCAACACTAGCCATCAAGATATGCAAATTAAAACCACAATGAGATACCACTTCACACCAGTCAGAATGGCCATCATAAACAAATCAACAAACAAGTGTTAGAGAGGATGTGGAGAAAAGGGAACCCTAGTGCACTGTTGGTGGGAATGCAGACTGGTGCAGCCACTGTAGAAAACAGTATGGAATTTCCTCAGAAAATTAAAAATGGAACTGCCTTTTTACCCAGCAGTTTCACTGCTGGGATTATATCCTAAGAACCCTGAAACACCAATCCAAAAGAACTTATGCACCCCAATGTTCATAGCAAAACAATTTACAATAGCCAAGTGCTGGAAGCAACCTAAATGCTCATCGGTAAATGAGTGGATCAAAAAACTGGTACATTTACACAATGGAATACTGCACAGCAGAGAGAAAGAAGGAGCTTATACCCTTTGTGACAGCATGGATGGAATTCGAAAGCATTATGCTAAGCAAAATAAGCCAGGTGGTGAGGGACAAATACCGTATGATCTCACCTTTAAGAGGAACATAATCAACAACAACAAAAAAAGCAAGGAAAATATAACTAGAGACACTGAAAGTAAGAACAATCTGATAGTAACCAGAGGAGAGGGGGGAGGGGGTAATGGGGGGAAGGGTTTTCAGGAATTATTATAAAGGACCCATGGACAAAACCAAGAGGAAAGGTGGAAGCAAGTGAGGGAAGGGGGTTTGATTGGGGTTGGGAGGAGCAGTGGGGGGAAAATGCAGACAACTGTAATTGAACAACAATAAAATAATTTAAGAAAAGAAGAAAGATACAAATGGATATTATTCCTTTTTTTTTTCTTCAACAGATTGATTCACATTCTTCTTCTTTAACAGATTCAATTGGTCGTCTCAAAAAGCAACCTCAAAATTACCTTACTACAAAAACCAATCTTTTCTTCTGCCTCTCCTAAATAACTTTTAGCTTCAGACTAGATTGTAACCCAAGGCCTTACTCCAAATTCACTTTGGGCACATTGTTCAAGGTCATTATTTAAAAGTATTTCAACATCTTATCTTATAGAAGGGTAAATTGCAGAAAAGGAGGAGACCCATTGATTACATTTTCCTAAAATCATAAGTTCGTGGCAGTAAAAGAAAATCTACTGTTACTCTGATTGGGAGGGAGGCTGGGGTCAGGGTGTGGGGACTCCCACTGCACCCCATTCCCGCTTGGCTCCAGCGGTTCAGTACTGCTGCCTCACTCTAACGTAATTTGTTCTCCATCATCTATTGGTTTTTTCCCAACAATGCTTTTAGGTACAAATTTCTTTAAATTGCCAGTGTAACTAAGCCAACATTTTGAAGTGTTTTTGTTTCCTGAGGGTCAGAGACCTTGTCTGCTTCATTTTTATGTTGACTTCCTTTCAGCAACATTGTCCAAGACTAGTACATTTCACAAGAAAGACATTTAGAAAATATTTAGAGGAGAGAATGCAGAAATAAAAGTGCATAATGGAAGAACCAAACAAAATCAGATTTACTTATGATTAAAACTAATATTGTAATTAATTTGCTTGTATATGTGTGTGTGTATGAACAAAGCCTAGCTCTCCTACCTTTTTGATATGCAAATACACAAGCATGCACACACACACACTACATATAGATAAAGTGATGAGTGGGTCCATCTTTTCTACCATGCTGGTTTCTGCGCCTGAGAATATGGTAGGTTCTCAATATTTATATTTTAAATAAATAAACAAATTTGTACTAGACTCAATTTCTGTATTATACCATAAGCAGCATTGGGAAGGACTATGTCCATAGTAAAACAACCTTTGTTAACTTCACTGTGTTGGTCACTGACTTGTAGTTATTTGTCTATAAATTAATTAGTATTGATAGAGAACTTCTGTACATATAGGGATGGGCAAAATTAGGTTAAATTACCAGTCAATTTTACTTAAAAGAGGAATCATAAGTAAGGATACAAAATAATAACAATACTAAATTAACAAGAAGAGGACACATAATACAAATACATAATACACTAATTAATAATATAATACAGGAATAATCTCTGTGTTTCATGTACTCACAACTGTTAACCTACTTTTGCCCCGCCCTGTATTTATGACTTAAGAAACAGGCAATCTAGCGTAGGGGTAGAGAAGGGCACTTATAATTTGGAACTCATACAGAAATGTTTTTATGAGGACAATAATACCTTGGATGAGTTTTGTACGGATTTACTGCAACCTCCTCATGGAGGGGCTTAAGGTAAGAGTTATAAAAGATGCCTAAATATAGGACCATCAGTTGGTTGAGAAAAGAAGACTGAATGGACAAAAAGGTCAATGATTTGTGTAGGGCCTGCAGTGGTTTAACCACAACTCTTCATAATTTCTCAGCACAAAGACATTTGTGAAAAGGCATTACTATCTCAGCATATACCCCTATGGAAAGGAGGAGATGCCTGGAGATGACTATATTTTCAAGCTATTTTTATTTGGAAGTAAAACAATTTTCAGGTAATATTTGTAGCCAAATCTATTTAATCTTGAAATAACAATGAGTTTAAGACCATAGTACTGATTTTAACTGATTGAGGGAACAATACATTTTAAATGACTGTTAATCGATAGTGATGCATTCACATATTATTTGACCCTAAAAAATAAAGGAAAATCATTATTCTCTGAGATAGTTAAGTTCAACTTTTTACAATAATTTGAAAGTCAACTATTATAATACTTAGGGGCTATGACTATCTATACTCAAATTAACTAACTGAATCCATTTCTCAGGCAATTTAAGTTTAAAAACATTCAATTTTGAAAATTCTACACATAAATAAAATGATTTTGTGATGATTACTTTGTAAGGTATGTAGATGTGAAATCTCACCTGAAACTAATGTAATATGGTGTGTCAACTGTAATTTATTGTATTTAATTACTTTATTGTTGTTCAAGTACAGTTGTCTGCATTTACCCTCCCCACTTCCCCCTACCCCAGCCATCCCCACATCCCTCCCCCGATCCCACCCCGCTTTGGTTTTGCCCATGTGTCCTTGATAGCAGGATACGCATTTCTAGTATTTTCAGGCAGTATAAAATTATACTACTACCATGTTGGCTGGTAGGAATCTAAAGCAATTTAGACATTACTCTGGAATCCATCACAAATTCAAAAGATCTGAAACCAATCATGAGAATAATGCTGTAATGTAGTATTAAGCTGCGTTATTATTACTGTTTAATGATGTCTCCTTTGCAATCTAAGCTACATGAAGGTAGGGCCTTTGTCTTATTCACTCACAATTAATGTGAGCAAACCATTTAGTAAAACCTAAACGGTTTACTAGGATAAGTACATAGTAGATACTTAATAACAAATCATTGACCAAATGATGAATAAAAGAACTGTAGGAGAGAATACACTCAGAATTTCATTAAACAAATATGTTCTAAAAGATAAGAAAAAACCAAAGAAAAAAATTGACAGTCCTCAAATTCCATGTTTCCAAATTCACTTTTTTTCCCAGCATTATTGAAGTATAATTGATGAGTACAAATTGTATATACTTAAGCTGTACAACACAATTATACATGTATCACCACAGTCATCCTAACTAGATACTTATCACCTCACAGAGTAATTACACCCCCTTTTTGGGTGGTGAAAACCCTTGAGCTCTCTCAGCAAATTTCAATACATTAATATGAACTAGAGTCGCCATGCTACATATTAGGTCTACAGAACTTATTCATTTTATAATTGAAAGCTTACACTCTTTGACCAACATATCCTCTTTTCCTGCCACCTCCAACCCATCAGTCCACTCTTTTTTTACTGTGAGCTCCACTTTTTTTAGATTCCACATAAAGTCAGATCATGAAGTATATGTCTTTCTATGTACAACGTAGTTCACGTAGCCTGGTGTCCTCTGAGTTTATTCATTAATGTTTCAAATGACAGGATTTCCTTTTTTTGTTAAGGCTAAATAATAATTTCATTACATATAATACAAATATATATAAAACACATTTTCATGTACAAGGTATATATTAAGAAAAAGTTATATATGGACTTAGGTTGGACACTTAGATTCTTTTTATATCTTGGCTATTGTGAATAACTGTATTGAACACGGGGCTGTAGATATGTATCTCTTTAAGACAATAATTTCATCTCCCAGAAGTGAGACTGAAGTCATATGACAGTTCTATTTTTAATTTTTTGAAGAACTTCCCTACTGTTTTCCATAATGAAGCTACCAATTTATATTCCCACCAACAGTGTACAGGGGTTACCTTTTCTGCACATCCTCACCAACATGTATGATTTGACTTTTTGCTAATGGCCATCCTAACAGGTGTGCAGTGATGTCTCATTGTGGTTTTGGTTTTCATTTCTCTGACGGCGAGTGATGTTGAGCATCATTTCATAAACCTTTTGACCACTTGCATGTCTTCTTTGGAGAAATGTCTATTTAGGTCCCTAGCCCAATTTTTAATCAGGTTATTATTATTATTACCTGCTATTGAAAAAATAATAGGGAAAGGCTAGTTTCTTTAATAAGTGATGTTGGACAAGGTAGCTATCCACATGCAAAATGATAAACTTGGCATTAACCACATATCATATGCAATAATCAACTCAAAATGGATTAAACATATGACTCCAAACTGTACATTTCCCAGAAGAAAACACTGGGGAAAACTACTTGATTTTTTGGACTTGACACCAAAAGCACAGGCAACAGAAGCCAAAATAAATAAGTGGGACTACATCAAGCTAAAAGTTTCTGCTTAGTAAAGGAAACAATCATTAAAATAAAAAGGCATCCTATGGAATGGGAGAAAATATTTGCAAACCATATACTTAATAAGGGCTTAATATCTAGTTTGACTACTTTAATGAACTATTTTTGTGATGTTGGCAATGACCTAAAGACTCCAGTAAAATGAAACAAGTCAGTGATCAAACGCAGTGCGCTGGTGGGCAAACTGAAATAGGCAGGTGTATGGGCAGATGCATTTTGAAATAGAACATTGCAGTAACAAAGTTGCTCTGGTCATTCGAGCACTGGGTTATTAATATAGTTTTCCAAGTAATTATACTGTTCTCTCTCTGTGCATTTATCCGATAGTACAAGTTATAATTTTGTCTCTGGAATTCACATCCTACAGTTTAATTTACAAGATCTGTTTGCTACCTCCACTAACATAGGTGGCAGCTGATAAATGTTAGTCATCAACAAATGCATTCTGTTACTGTATCTCACTAAATGTGTACAATTGAAAACCATCGACTACTAAATTTTCTATCTACATTAGCAGATAGTTAGAATTTAGAAGCCAAAGCTTTGGAATAGCCTTTTTGCCATTTATCAATACTGTCTTTACTTAATCTCCAAATGTTTGCATTAAAATTCAAGTTTCAAAATTTACATAACTCACAGTATCAACAAATCTGGTGAAATATTTCTTCAACCTGTACTTTCTAGGCTCACCTAACATCAAGTAGACCCAAATATTTAACAACTTTATATAATATTCTACCAAATTCTAGTTTAAACATCAACTAATGGAATTTAACTTGAAACTTTCCATATTTGAAGTAACTTAGAAATTAGTTCCGGTTGTGAAAGTCTTGCAAAATATTAGTGCCGTAAAGTAATATTGGAGACATTTCATCAGCATTCCTCTCTGTAACACAAGTCTTACAAATTTATCTTGAAAGCTGAAGTGTAACTGAAGATGCAGTTGAGGCTTAGGGAAGCTGGAGAATTTGGGTGGCCATCTAGGGAAGCTTGAGATGGGTTCTTAAATGCTTTTTGTAAATATCTTGAGAACCCTCTTGGCTGCTTTATCAGAGAATGTACCAGGAATGTTAGACGTATTTTAATAATCAAAGAAAGGAAGCTAATAGAGAAATATGTATAGTCTGAGCATTATTTTGAAGATAGATAAGTTAGTTTCTAAGCATTTCTCCCTCCCTCCCTCCCTCTCTCTCCGTGCATATGTTGCATATTGTCAGCCTAACAGATTTTATTAGTTTGATAAAGCCACTTACAAAACAAATTCAAATGTACAATGGTTCGATCACAGAATATGTTTTATTTGTTGTGTTATCCTAAAAATAAAAAGTCAAAGTGAGAAAAAGTAAGCGTCTATTGGAGATCACAGAGTAACAATCCGGAGGCTCAGATTCAGACAAAAACAATTAGTTCCCATTTCAGGTGATAGCAGGGGGCGGTTTATGAGAAAAAATGAAGGGAAAAACACACAAACAGAAGAAAGCAGTTTCTGTTCGTGTTAACGAACTGAGTTACTCTTTAGCTGAATACGACTGGTTCCTGATTCCCCACCCCCACAAAAACATGTCCATCACCATCAGTCCCTGTGGTCAGGATGTCTGTTTTCCTGTTACCTTCACAAATAATTGTTTGTAAGAAATGTTTCTTTGGCCTAAATCAAAGGTTATTTTTCCCTGTTTCAAACATTTCGAAGTCAAGGCAGCTTGTCTGGAATGGCTGCTCTGGCTCCATCTTTAAAATGACTCCACTTACGTCAACCGTTCACACTGGCTTGTGTAATGTCCAATATTTATGATCCTTGCAGACTAGTCTTCTTCCAGGGGTGACTCAAGAATTGCAGTATCTTCTGTCCTGTGGTTTTGCTTATTTGAGCTTGTAGCTCCCATAGTTATTGTGCTCATTTGTCTCAAGATGGCAGAAAGGAGAGAGTTGGGAGGTCCACACCTGTCAGGTTTTCAGTGGGTTAGGGGTGAAAGTTATTCATATGATTTTCCCCATATTCCATTGGCCAGAATTTAGTCACCTGGTATTATGGGTGAAATCGTGTTCCTGCATAATTCATATGTTGAAGTCTTAAACCCAAGTAAGTGCCTTAGAATATGACCTTCGTAGAGGTAATTAAGTTAAAAGTGAGGTTATTAGCGTGGCCTGAAATCCAATATGATGGTGTCCTTACAAAACAGAAGAAATTTAGACAGAAGAACGCACATAAAGGGAAGATGGACACCTATGAGTCAAAGAGGGAGGCCTGAAACAGATTCGTTCCTCGCTGCCCTCTGAAAGGAATGACTCTGCCAACACCTTACTTTTCAACTTCTAGCCTCCAGATAAAAAACTTGTGTCATTTAGGCATCTAGTTTGTGGTACTTTGTTGCAGTACTCTCGCAAACTAATATACCTAGCTACACCTAACTGCAAAGGACAGTTTGGAAATGTGGTCCAACTGTGTGTCCAGAAAGAAGAGAAAACTGGTAAAAAGTCAGCTGGTCTTTGCCACACCATTCTATTTGTTAACGGTTTTAACAACAATGACAGAACCAGATCATCAGAAGGTTGAACTGCAAAATTACCAAATACTGATTTTAACAATCCCTTGTCTTCCATCTAATTACAATGTCTTTTGATTACTAATTAATGTCAGATAAATAATTGGGCCCAGGTAGTAGTAAGGATATTGTACAGAAAAGTTAGCAGAACTAAATTTATACCCAGCCCTGCCATTATGGGTTTTCTTAATTCTCAGGCCTCAGTTTTTGCATCTATTTAAAAACAAGATTGTAACATAATTTCTGAGGATTCTAATTTTATTATTGTTAAGTTAAATAATTTGACACGTCCCTTACTAACAGCCTGACTTTCCATCTTTCAAGTGAATATAGTCTGCAGGTTTGCAGCATGTATATCGAACCGCGTGTCTTCTCTCCAGTTCGTCCTGCCTGGGTGTCTCCATACAAACTCCTCAGACGCATCCTCTCCTATTCCTCATCTCAGTTAATGTCAAGACCATTCACCTGCTTTTCCAAAGCTAGAAATGTTGGGGGCATACTGACTATTTCCTTAGTCTTTATCATTGGCTTCTAATTTATTACTAAATTTTATCACTTTTCTGTTTTAATTATCACTGAAGTCCATCCATCTCCCTATTTCTACTTCCTTAGTGTGCATGTTTAATATCTCTTTGAAGGATTGTTGCAATGCTCTTAATAACTTTTCCTTCCTGTTTCGTTCATCTCTAGCCCATCCTCCATGTCTTATGACAGAGAAAATGCTGTGTGTTCTTCCACTATTTCCTCTTTCTGGGCACACAGGTAGGTAGACTGGGGACAAAACAATCAGTTCTGGCCAATGGAATGTGTCCAGAGTGGCATTAGGCTTAGTCCTTAAAACACTTTCTGCCTTATTGCATAGTCTTCTCTTCTTTTATATAGTCATCTTGGAAGCTATATGATGGGCAAAACACAGAAATAGCATAGCCAAAGCTCTAGTGCTCAATGCATTTTTTATAATATAAATTTGTTCATGCTGTTATAATTCTGATGGTTTTTCATTATCAGTAGCATCAGAAATAAATATCTTAATTTGAAATGTAAGTTTCTTTAAAAATCTGGCCCCAAATTATTTTTCCAATCTGTGGTTTCCTACTTTGAATCCTGTAATTCGTGAATCCTGAACTTCTTTTCCAGACACACGGCTCTTGGCCTTTTTGTGTGTTATTGTTTCTGTCTAAAATTCCCTCATCTCTTCTGTCCTATTCATCACTCAAGGCTTAACTCAAATGCAAGTAAATATTCTGGGAAAAGTCATAAAGATTTTTCTTGGGATTCATACATTTGTCTTACCTTTGTTCATCACTGGACATATATCTTGGTATCATCTGCTAACATGTTTCTTTTCCCATTAGACTATTAGTTGTCTGAGGCCAGGGACATGATGCACGCTTCTGAGATTCCCAAGTGCCTACACTGACCCATGGGAAGGTGACATTTAATAAATATTTGTTGAATGAATGTTACATAAGTAACAGATTATGTCAGCATGAAAAATTGTGGAGAGAATGTAAATTGACTGCTGATGAACCTCAGATATTTTTTTCTAGGTTATTTAAAGTTCCTTATTTCTTGCCACAGTAGCTGGCCAAATTGTGTATTTTAATTAACTGTTACTTCCCGTGGGATACTCAGAAGTGAGCAGATACTTTGGTAAATACCAGCAATATGGAGCATCTTGTGCTCTAAGGTTCAAGTCCCATGTTCAAGTCCTGTGTAATTGTTCAGTCTAGTCAGACCCCGTCCCTTGTCAATGGCAGGGGAGATTAGCTCTCCAGAATGTCTCCTGCTACTTGGCATTTGCATGCTTCCCCAGATAATGGGCTTTCATTGTACATTTAAGAACACCCTCAAAACCAACTGTGCAGTCAGAGACTGCTTGTCACTATCTTTCCTGTTTTCTTGGCTGTCCCATTAGCTTACTTGAGTGTCTCCAGAGAGTTGAGACTTTATCATAAGGAGAGAAGGAATTTGAAGTCTCCTGAGTCATTCAGTATTTACTGTCCCAGAAAATCTCAGAAGTCATCAAAGGTTAGGTCCAAAGCTGAGAGTGATAAAAAATTATCCTGCTTAGAGAGGTAAAGTCACCAAGGTCATAAAGAAAATGATTGGTGGAAATATTTTTACCTGAGATAAAATAATAGAGCAGCAATGTGGTGGAGAGAAAGGAAGGGTTTCTTTTTATTATTATTTTTCAAGACTGGAGCAGGGTTGTAGGAGATATTAATATCCCTCAGCTGTACACGATTCTTAAGTAGCCCTGGGAATTGGAAAGTCTGCAATTTATAACCTCTCTCCTCTGTTCTTATAAGCAATTTAACCAAGCTCCTGTTAGCAAAGCTCTGAAGCAACAAAAATCCTAGGCGAGATTTTAAAGCCCATAGTAAAGATAATACAATTCTCCTGCATAAAAACAAAACATTATTAATGCTGTACTGCTACTGAAGTCCCTTTTCAAGCCTATGTGACTTTCCGTATTAAATGAGCCCACGAATGCTGGAATGAGCCAAGCTAGGATGTCATTTATCACTAGCCATTTGGGGTGCACCAACCATAAAGCCAGCCCTCAGCACGACCCTTACAATAGCTTGCCCTCTGTGTGCACAGGGATTTTTATTTGTAGGCATGCTGATTTTTTAGGATTTAAATGTATTTTCCTGACATGGCTCATGGCTCCTGTCCCCAGGCACTTGTCCTCTGAAGTGAGAGCCTGCTTCTGCAATGCACCTCGTGGCAGATCATATCCCCGCAGCCATTTGTAGCCCTGGCTCCTTTTCAACTCCAAACTCTTCACGTGTGACCCATTTACTTGGATAATTCATGATCAGTTGAGTCACTAATTTTGCCTTTTGCAAAAAGATGAATTTAGATCATTACCTCATACTGTTGACACTGAACACAACATTGATTAAACACATAAGTGTAAGGATTAATACTGTAAGATTTGTAGAAGAAAATGTAAGAGGAGATCTAGATGAACTTGTGTTAGGCAGAGTTCTTACATGTAGCACCCAAGACACTATTTATACAATTTTATCATATGAATAATTGTATTTCATCACCATTAAAAACTTAAGTGCTTCAAACCTGGCTGGTGCAGCTCAATGAATTGAGTGCTGGCCTGTGAACCAAAGGGTCTCCAGTTCGATTCCCAGTCGGGGTACATGCCTGGGTTACATACAGGCCAGGTCCCCAGTAGAGGGCACGCAAGAGGCAACCACGTGAGAGAGAACCATTGATGTTTTCCTCTTTTTTCTTTCCCTTCCTCTTATTCTGAACATGAATAAATGAAATCTTAAAAAAAACTTCAATGCTTTAAAAGTTATCATTAAGAAAATTAAAAAAATAAGCCACAGTGTGGGAAAAAGAATTCAGATATCATATATGTGATAAATGATTTGTATCCTGAATATGTAAAAAATTTTTACAACTCAGTATTGAAAAAATAACCCAATTTTTAAAAAAAAAATGAGCAAAGAAATATATAAGTGGCAAATATGCCCATGAAAGAATGTGCAACATCATTAATCATTAAGAAATACAAATTAAAATCAGAATGAAATAACATTACACACCACTAGAATGACAATAATAAAAAAAATAGATGATCATAAATGTTAATGAGGATGTGGAAAATCTGAAACCATTATACATTGAGAGTAGGAATGTAGAATGATACAGGCATTTTGGAAAACAGTTTTGCAATTTCTTAAAATGTTAATAATGTATTGACTCTATGGCCAGTAATTTCAGTCTTAGGAATCTACCCAAGACAAATTAGTTTATACAAATTTCCATATGTAAATGCTATTTAGAAATGTTATTCATGTTAGCCACGAAGTAATTTTTAAAAGGTCCATTAACTGAGGAATGGAAAAACAAAATATGGTGTATTCAAGCAATGAAATTCTGTTCAGCAATCAAACAAGGTAACATATGCTGTAGGATGGATGAACCCCCAAAACACTGTGCTAAGTGAAAGGAGCCAGATACCAAAGGCTGCGTTATCTATAATTCCATATATATGAACTGCTCAGGAAACAAAAATGTATAAAGACAGAAAGATCAGTGTTGCCTGGGGCTTATGTGGGCACAGAGATTGCCAATGGGTACGAGGGCTGTTTCTGTGTTTCTGGAATGCCCGAAGGGTTCTAAACGTGGATTGTGGGGATAGTAGCATAGCTCGATGCATTTGAGTGAACATTTAAAAGAGAAACACAATAATAACATTAGAGACAAACTTGATGTCATCTTAAACAAACCCTTCCTTCCAAATCACATTGCAGATTGTCATAAAATAACACTGTATGCAAGCCTTCTATGAGATGGTGCATTATGAACTGTTACTGAATTCTCAAAATGTGTAGCCCTTATCTTGTTAGATTATGAATTACTCCTGAGATGTTAAATGTCATGCCCAATGGAATACAGTAATGGTGAAGATAAATATAAGAGGGGGACCCAAGAAAACCCAGAATTTACTTATGTAAAAAATGTGTATTTATTCTTAAATGTTTAAACTGTAGTCATCTTCCAAGTACTCCCTGTTTGATGGATACATCTGTTGAGACATTTTTTCTACTGCTCAAAACTCTTTTGCACTCATTGATTTTGATGCCTTTTGGTGCTTCTGCCATTTTTTGCTTCACATCTTTCCACATCTGGCAAAATGTTTCCCTTTGAGGAATTCTTTCTTCCTGAGAAACAAACAAACAAAAAATTGACTTGAGGCAAGAGTGGGTGAACAGGAGGGTGGGGCACAGGGGTCATGCTATTTTTGGTCAAAAACTGCTGAACTCTCAGATCAATGTGGGCAGGTATGCTTGTAAACCACCCATCACAAAATGGGCAAACATGTTGAAAGAGTCTTCAAAAATATTCACTGAAGCGGAACGCAGCCTCTCACAACAATGCCAGCTGGTACACTGATACAAAAGGACTCTGGAACACTCAGCAAGGGAAGCCTGTACTAAAAGGGGCCTGCCGTCCAGAAGGTAATTCCCTCGTTTGGAGTTTCCCCTCATGTGAACCTGGACATCTGCTGCTCCAGTGCCTGTGTGTGCGCACAGGTGTGTGCATTTCCACCTGTCTCCCTGTGTAATAGGCATGCCTCAGCAACACTGCCATACATCCGAAATACTACTCAGTTTTAATATTGCAGCTTATCTTTCTTTTGACCTATTCGTATTTTCTAAAACTTTTGACCAGTTGACCTTTCAAAGGGAAATTTTTTTCCCCTTAAATCAAACTATGTATTTGGTACTTGTTAAAACTCCCTTCACGGGGCCCAGTGGACAGAGGCAAGAGGACTGACATGAAGTAATGGAATGCAGAGTTAGATTTGAAATCAGATATGTAATTATAATCTCAGCTTCCCCATTTTCTAGCACTGTGGATTTAGAAGTTTATTAATTGAGTTCTCTGAATTTCGGTTTCTCCTTCATAGAAATAACAAAGGGGAAAATAATTCATCTCACTTTGGAGTTTGTACAAATGAGAGTATCACGGGAAGATGATAAACACAGTGCCTATAAGCACTCATTAATATTGAGTCTATTTTGTTTCTTTTTTCATCAGTTTATAAGGAGCTTATGAAAAGCAATAGTCCTCACATAACCTCAAATAAGAAATTGCTTTAATTGTGAACTTTGTTTTATTGCTTTAAATATAAGCAACCTTCTTGTTTACATCTGTTCTGATATTTTAAATTTCAGTTCTTATCATAGATTCAGGAAATCTACTCTCTTGAACACTCCTGTTTCCAGATGGCTCTCTCCGAGCCTGTAAAGCAGTGACTCCTAACAGGATGATCCATCCTCACCTCAGAAGAACACATTAATTGTTCTTATCTCACCCTTGACAATTCAAGAATTGGATACATTTTCAAGGGACTGTCAGGAGAAAATCAACTCCCATGAAGTCTCAAGTTTAGCCAATAGTTACATATCTGCTCACCCGTGCACACCGTGTCCTCATACATTTTAATGCATAGTTACCATGGGTAGCGAAACTTATCAGATTGTTTAAAACATACCATGTTAGCTCCACCTTTCAGAGTAGCCTCTTTTGGTAAGTTAGTTTTCTTAGACTTACTGCCACTTTCTCCTCACTTTCTAGTGCTGAAGTTACGTCTTGCTAATAACTTGTATCCTCTCAGTTACAGAACATGGCCAAATATTTTCAAAGAATCTGTTCATTTTCTCTTCACTATGTTTCAGATCAGTTTGCTCTTTGTGCCCGTAGCTCTACATTCCAAAGTTTATTTCTCTAATCAATAATTGGGTATTGTGTTTCCAATACCTCTCAGAGTGTCTGTTTTAATATCTGGTCACTTCTCCCTCACCTGCTCTCTTCCTCTTCTCCTTTTCTTGCTTGTCTCCTGACCTGCACTCTCTTGTACCCTCAAACCATATTACACTTGGTATAAAATAGATCATTTTCATCTTGAGACCACCATGCTATATTGATTCTCCAACAGAGAGACTCCAAAGTTTAGCTTGACATTATTCAGCTAGCTCTCCTCTCCTCTCCACCACTGTTCTCCCTCAACTCCAGGCAAACTGGTGTTTACTCTAGACTACTCTTATCTCCATGCTGTTTCCACATACCCTTCTTATATCAGCTGTGTATTGGTACAGTAACAAATTACTGGGAACTCAGCAACATAAAAAAAAAGACATTTATTATCCTATGTGTGGCGTGGGTCAGGAGTCTGGGCACAGTTGGCTGGTCCTCTGCTTAGATCTCACAGGCTGCCCTCAGACATTAGTAGGGCTGCAATCCTCATCTGAGAGTCTGCATCCTTTTCTAATCTTGTGGTTACTGGAGAGTTGAATTTCCGTGCAGCTGTATGACCGTTTTCTTTCTACCTGTAGATGGGGGGCTGCTTTGAGCTTCTAGGAGATGCTGCTCAGAAGTTTACAGGATAGCTATTTGCTTTCTTCCTTGGAGCCGGTGGGAGTAGATCTCTCTCTGACTTCTGCCCTAAGCAAAAAGAAAATCTATTTGTAAAAGTGTCACTGGACTGGGTCAGGCCAACTCTGATAATTTTCAGTAGTTAAAGGTCATTTGAAGGATTTCAACTGCATCTGCAAAATGCCTTCATAGAGGTACCTTGATTAGTATTAGATTAGTCAAATGGGACCGGAGTCTGCAAGGGCGTCTTTAGAATTCTGTCTGCCACACTCCCCATCGCCCATCCAGCTTCGGCATGACCCTCAGAGCTCCTCTCCAACCCCATCTATCCCTTGTTGCTTTCTCCAGATTTCCTATTTCCACTATAAACTTCTAGTCTGTGTTTGTAGTTTTACTATTTTTTATATATTTATCAGTATCCATGAATGTGCTTTTGTTTGTTTGTGAGTGTGTGACTGAGCCAACTACCCATCCACACATGCAAACACATATACATATTTATTCTCCCAGTTTTGATTTTAATATGCTTGAAGGTACAGAACATTAAAAATTATCTTTGGCATAAAACAACTCTCTTGACTGTTTTACACCAGACACCCAGGCAAGAAGAACTCACTGCGTTTGGAATAGTGGTGTTTACAGGGCTCTCGGCTAACCTTTTCTTGGGGTGACAGGGGGTCTCTGAAGTAGTACTACTTCGGCTGAAAGCTCACTTACAAACAGCAAATCTTGGAGCCACGGTTGTAGGAAACTAACGAAGTTAGACTGTGAATACATTGGGTTGGAGACAATTAGGCAGTAGTTTCTAATGGCTTTTCTAGAAATATTGCCATAAGATTTTAGTCCGAATTATGACATTTTTTTACTTGGTAAGTACATATTCAGAAGAGGTCCACTTAAGAAATTATCTTCTGAAGAGGTTGAGAGATCCTAAGCTCATTTTTACTTGTTCTTGAACTAAGACTTGAGGGCTAGGGCACTTACAAGTTATTTCCTCACTTTGGAAGGGAGAGGGAAGGTTAAGATGAATACTCTTTATTAATAGGAATTTTTTTCTGTAGTTTAGATTGTCAGAATCCATATGATCTATTTTACGCCCATGTTGATGGGATATTGAAATACAGATCTCCTTTCAGAGTGGAGGCAAACACTTTCTACCACTCATCAGGGCACATGAGAGCAAAAACTAAGCTTTAACGTCAGATGGGGAATAAATGTTTTAAACACGTGTATTGTGAAACACACACAGATCAGGCTCCCCCCAATTTTAAGTGTTCAGATTTCTCTTTTTGGGGACGATTAAGCTCCCTCAGTGCAGCTCTGGTAATGATGGAATAATTCCTGGCATCGCTGTGATTAAACGGGGTGTATTAACGCAAGCGGTGATGAATTAGACGTGCAGGAGAATTCTTGATGGGTGTGAACTAATGAGTAATCTTAATTAGAGGTAAAATCTGCCCATTATTTTTGTGATATAAATAAACTTTCATATTAGGAATTACCAGGAGAAAGACAACGTGTGGTACAGGACACACTAGTCAAAGACTCAGCATCAATGAGCTAAGTGTAGTTACTTTGGAAAAGAAGAAAAAGAAAAAAGACTAAACCGTCAGCAGCTGATTACCTCAATTTCCCTAAATATGAATGTCTCATACATGTAGTAGTTGGTGATGTCTTATTATAGAGTTCATGGCCTAGATTTATGTTACAGTTTTTCTATACCTATAATTCTTTTATAAATTGATATTTACTTTAGGGTATAATATTAAATACTGCCCACCCTAACCCACTCACACAACAAAAGTAAATCTGAAAAATATACATTGAATACCTCCTCCTCCTCCTATGGTGAATGTTGCATGTTAGCCAATTACTGGGAAATTAATTCATTGTTTCTTGGGGCAAAACACCTATTTGTTCAAGTAAGTAAAGGTACAAAGTAGGAGGATCAGTAGCAATAACTTGTGATACTGGAAGTGAGAGCTTCATTGTTTATCTGTATTTTGTTTTACTATAATCATTTGGCATTAAGTATCAGCCCTGCAACTGACTCAGGAGGGCATCTCGAGGACATTAATAAGAGAACAGCGACCTTGTGCAGTGTCCTGTCCTTTGAACTGAGCATGTGTGGCAAGAGCTTTCACTAGATCTTAATGTTTACACAAGTTGGTGATATATTGTAGAGAACAATTAAAAATGTAAAAAGTTTTTCCTTAAAAGAATGACATGTATTAGTTCATGCAATATTTCCAACAGCTCCAACAAAGTTTAACAAAGAGGAAACTAAAGCTCAGTTGGGGACCTAAATCTTCAAATATTAAATATTATGTAGGGTGTAAAAGATACTTTGATTCCAAAGAGTTTGTGCTTCTCAGCATATCACAAAAGCATCTTCATAAATAACCCAGTGATAAGCCAGAGAAATGCTCTGTTTCCTCTTTGATGCTCTTGGTAAACCAAAATAGAAAAGAGAATAATAGATTTTAATCCAAGGACTGTTTTCATTTGATGCCTGAATGAATTTTAGGGCTCTGAAACACTCTTTGAGGTCACCCCCAAAGGCATTTGTAAGCATGTTCATTGGGGAAACAATTCCTGTCAAGAATTCACAGTGTATACACTTTAACTTAACTTTACATACCATGGAAGGTCAAACTTCTCATAATTAACTTTAATTGGCCTTCCTACTAGTAAAAATAGTCTGTTCTTATACTGTGAAAGAATTCTGGAAAAGAAATCAAATACACTTGAGAGAAACGAAAGAAAGTCAGGCTGTGCAATTATGAAAGAAAATTAGAGAAACCATGTCCAGCGTGAGCTTTACTGTCGATGGCGCCCCTGAGATAGTGGGGGGCCTGTCATGCTCTCTTTGACCAATGTCGATAGCTTTAGGTCATTGGTTTGTGCTTCAGGGTTGTCTAGAGTAAGAGAGTTTGCACAATGTGTAATGAGCCTCAGCTCTCAACAAGGGCACAGATTGACACTCCAGAGATGGAAATTTTAGTTATGATCCAATGCTAAATTATTTTCATGTGGATTGCATTATTATTTTGAGAGTTTTTCTTAATATATTCTGGAAGAATGATCCTCAGAAAGTAAATATTTCTAATTTCCACTCAGTTCAGCATCCAAAAATTTTTCTTTATCTTCATTAGTTTTGTTTAAAGAGACATAAATGAATACATATACAGAATCATTTGTAGATTAAAGACTTTACTCACATAATAACATTCCCTAGTTAATTTTTAAAACTCAGGTTAAACACTCTAACAGAATAAAAAGACTCATATAAATAGAATATAAATGATAGTCATAATATCAATAAATTTAAAACAGTAAAATAGAGCATGTGTTTGAAATTAGACAAATATGTTTAAATTTACTGTGTAAACCTGTAAACATTTATTAATTTCTCTTTCTTTTTGAAGATTTTATTTATTCTTAGAGCGAAGGGGAGGGAGAGAGGAAAACATCGATGTAGAAATTCCGACAGGTTGCCTCTTCTATGTACCCCTACTGGGGACCAAACCCACAACCCAGGCATGTACCTTGACCAGGAACTGATCCAGTGACCTTTCACTTCATGGAATGATGCCCAACCAACTAAGCAACACTGGTCAGAACTTCATTTTTCTTGATCTCAATGTCTTTGTTGATAAAAATAGAATTAATATCTACCTCACTTTGTCATTTTAAAGAATAAAGGAAAGAAAATAAATTTATACATATCATATTTATATAATATAGTAGATATAGTTCTTATTAGGTACTTAAGAAATGGTACTTACATTTGTTAATATATTTAGTAGCTAAGAGATTAGATGACTTTAAGTTTTTGCATGCAACAAATTTCTAAGTGATAGATTCATATATTTATTCCAAAAATACTCCATATTTTTCACATGTTATATACTTTAATCTTCATAACCACTGTAGAAATGAAAGCACAGAGAGGTTAAGTCATTTTCCAAGGATCACACAGCTAAGGTATAATGTGGCAGGACTGCTCATCTCATACTGGATCTTGGGCACTGAAGGACACCTTGCTACATTTCCAATCTAATCTCCATTCCCTCTTTCACTGGATTTTTTATCCTCTAGCTATTAAACCATTTACTGTTCCTCAAACATACCATGTAATTTTCATCACTTTTTACTCACATCCTGAAACATTCTCTCTACTTTTGTATGCTAATTACATTCCCCCGTTTTCTCTCAATCTTGTGTACATTCACCTCTCCATTAAATTCTTTCAATAAACTACCAGGCAAAATTTATTACTTCTTTTGTGTTTCCATAGCCCTTTGTATAAGTGTTTCTTGAAACATTAGCCAATAATAAACATATCTAACCACTTTTTTTAGAACTATGCGTTCGCTCTAAACATTTACATACTTACTCAGTGAAGGCTCACAAAATCCTTATGAGTTAGGTACAGTTATTATCCCACTTTTGCAAACACACAGTGAGGTAAACTTGTCTCAGTCCACTCAACTCAGCCTTATATTTTATTCTCATGTTACATCTTTTTTCACCCATTTACTTTCACTCTCTGCATGTTTAATATTTAAAGTTTGTCACATTTAGAGAGCAGATAGTTGAGTTTTGCTTATTAATCCATTCTGGACATCTCTGCTTTTTAATTGTAATTGTCATTAAAAAATATACAGATGTTATTCCTGTGGGTTGTTTATGGAAGAAACCGCCACATGAGCACAGAAACTAGAAGGGCAGGGAAGGTATCACGTGGGAGATGATATTGACTTCACCCTTGAAGAGCCAATGAAGAAGTTTGCCTGTGAAAAATGGCAGCAGCATCACTGATAAGGGAAATATCATGTGCAGAGACAGAAAAATCCAGGCAGTCATGAAGGCATAGAGCAGAAGAGGTATTTGGCCCAAGTATCTTATGAATGCATTTCTCTACAGGACTACTTTACCCCTGCTACTACCAGGCTGGGCGTAGTTGTCATAGTTAAGCCAGATTAACCCCAGGTATGATGATGATGAGAGATAGATAGATAGATAGATAGATAGATAGATAGATGATAGACAATAGACAGATAGAGGATATCCTGGCAGACCCATCATCAGTCAGGCCAGCTTTGAGTATATCCGTTTGGTTAGATTCACCAAATCTCTCTGTGAGGATTAGAACTAGGAAAAATGGACATTAGTATTGGAAAATTGTGAAAAAACAAAAAAAGTATTTGATGAGGATAGAAGAGGAAACACTACAGATGTATGTAGTTGTTTCATCTGTATTTAAGAGAACAATATATCCCTTTCAACACCATGCCCATTTAGTAGCACAGCACTGTTTACTCCGGCATGCAGATCTTCTGGGATAACTGCAGAGATGTTCTGAAGATTCTTATGGTCCATTTTTGGCTCCCCTAGGAGGATAATGAAAATTATAGCTTATAGAATTGTGGCAAAGATACTGAGTGAATTAAAAAATCAATCATCAACTCAGTTCTTTCCATTTTCTCTGCACTATCTTGGGGTTGTATAATTAATAAAGAGGTGGACAAACATAGGTTTAGTATAATATAGGCAAATAATATAATATTTAATAAATAATAATAAATGACGTCTGTGTTTTACAAACTGTAAGCCTATGTTTGCCACCCCCCCCGTATTTAATCATACCTCATCGATATGGGGAAATAGCAGGGTGATATGAACTGAGAGGGAAATGCTACTAATGTAGTGAATGTAATTGTTTTTATGTGTTCTATAAAGTCTCATGTACAGTTATGAAATTCAATAAACAACATCAATACTAGCTTAAAATATTCAGTAACAATTGTTCCATTTGAAGCTGGGATTGACCGTGTTTTCATATTAGAGAGAAATAATACAAATCCAACACAGCTTAACAGGAATGGGAAATATTACAAGTCAAAGTTGTGAAAAAAAGGCCATTTTCCTTATATTACAAAAATAAGTTAAAAATGTTGAATTATGGCAAAGACTCAAATGCATCATAACATATCTCAGTGGCTGAAAGCTGATTCAAAATAAATGGAGATAATTAACAGATTGGAGATCTGCATGCAACAGGTAATTGGATTATCAATGCATAATTAGTTTCCATGGACCTTCTTACTATCTGCACATCTGCAATATTTCTTTCTTGTCATTTTGTTCTCTGAAAGAATGTCCTCAAAACTCAGTTAATTCCCCATATGATCTGTGTAATTAAGTTACTTTGAAAAGATGGGTATTGCGTTTTTATCCTTAAACAACATCCAAAGCCCTCATTTTAATTACAAATGACACTTTATTTCCGCTGCTTCCGTACTGGTCCTATGAGAAAAGGCTTTTTCATTCTCGAAGGGGCACAAACCCAAGTTTAATAACTTTGATCTTTTAAAATATTGACAATATGGGTCTCTTTGTTAGTCCTGGCAGTTCTACATTTAAAATTTCAAATATCTTTTCATCAGATTTCTAACTGAGAGTCAAGTTGCTCCCTTTCTAAGGAGTACGAAGACCGCTTCCTTGTGTTGTTGGGCAGAAGAGCTGGTGACTTTCAAGATTGTTCTAAGGATTTTGTACAATTCATCTAAAGCATATAACAAACTTGCCAATACAGGAAAAGAGCACAGTGAAACCAAGACTACTAATTTCTCAGGCCCAAAGTCACAGAAACAGAAAACAAGAATGGGCCAATTTTTGTGGCCTTTTGTGAGAGGGCCAATGTGTGTGAGGGAGAGAAAGGCCATTTACAATTCTAAGCCTTAGTTTCCAGACCCAAGTACTCTGTGAAGAGCGCACACTTGGCCTCCTATCCTGTATAGTAGTAAGCAAATTACTAGACGCCTTGATTCAGTGCCTTCACCTGTAAGTGGGGGATAATATTAATCCCAGTAGAACTAGACTGGCTGAAATGATTAAAGGAGTGATAAGGTTTTAGTGTCTCCTGGCACAAGGCAATCTCTGTATTCCCGTGTATTATGTCAGTCAATAGTGAGGATGCAATGTGTGAACTCACTGTCAGATGAAGTTGTGAGAGACACCCAGAATTCAACCAGATGTTATTGAGATATTCAGAGTTGTGTCCTTACAAGAGTGGTATATAAAAGGAATGGAAACTTCGATCACGTTCTGTGGTCTCAGGAATTACATCCAAGACATTTAAATATAAGTGCAAAGAGGTAAATATTTGATGCATGAAATAAAAGTCTGGATGGGGGTTGCTGATATCAGTGAGGAGAATAATTAATTTGATGCTATGTAACTTGAAACTAGATATAAATAAATTGTATCCCAACGATAGCCCTAAAAGGTATCATGACAAAGATGGCAGGTCACTATACAACCTCATCTCACAAAAGTGATTTCCAAACATCTTTGAGACGCCATTTTTTTCTAAGTGGGTGTGCCTCTTTTAAATGTAAGGAAATGTACAAAAATAGACGTGTTGATGGACTTAAAACCATAACGTTAAATGTTTCTTTTAAGAAATTTTCACATTTTACATATTTGTGTTATTGGAGAGAATTTAGACTTTTGGTATAAAATAAGCCTCATCAGTTTCAATTTAAAGTATGTAATGAATTAATTGATTCAGAAATGTGATTTTTAAAATAAATATTATACAAAGTTTTAAAATAAGTTATTAGAACACTTTAAGATGCCATCATATTTACTAATGTACTTTTTGATTCATGAAAATTGCTCTTAACTACATTTTTAGAATGTTTGATAGCTAAGAAATTGAAATATTAAATAAGAAATTGAACATGTTAAATTTATAAAAATGACTTTGGTCATTTGAAATACAGGGTCTGGCACAGATAATACCCCTTTTTATTACAAAGTCTTTTATTACAAGATTATAAGCATGTGATTCTGTAATATAATAATATCACACTCAAGTACATCATATGACATTTTAGGTGAAATGTTCAAATTAAAACTATAAATTACTACACCTATGTTATTACCCTGCCAACCACACTCAAATAGGCATTACTTCTGCCAGACCCTGTATTTAAGGGCCTTTAATTAATTAAGCAATAAAAGTCATCCTAAAAATAACTGTCAAAATTTTCTTTTTAGTAAAATATAGCATAATAACTACACTAAGTACCATATTTTAAAATTTGTATAAAATGAACTTTAATATGTAAAACTAAAGAATCTTTTAGATGATCTCTTCTTAGGGGAGAAATCGTCAAGGAAATGTCTGTGTATCATACTTAACAATCATAATATTCAAACTACTTGGATAATTTGTTATCATCAACATCCTTCTATTTTTTCTTTTATATTGTGAATTTTTTTTTGCTAATTCAAATCACATTTGAAGATCCACTAGGGCCCAGGAAATTATGAATTGAATGATTAAAAAAGCTTAGTTGGTTGTCATATTTTGATAAGGGATAATATATATATTTGGGGTACCCTCTAGAGCCTAAGAAGACAAGTATTACAGTTGGAGGTCAAGTACCCTTTGTGACTGGAGCCTTCTTGCTTGGGAAGGATCTCAAGAGTAAAGGAGGGATAAAGCCACATAGCACTTTGGGGAAAAGACAGTGGTTATCCAAGAACGAGAAAATTTAGAACCTCCTAAACTTTCTACAATTTTTCTTTATGTTTTTCAAGACAAAGTTATGCCTTAAAAATCTTCTACAGATTTTAATGAAGTGTCTTTTTATCTGGGATTTTAACAGTTTCTGGCCTCACCGATTGCCTTAGCAGAACCAAGGATGGGATTTCTGTACGCATGAGGAGAGGTGTTTCTGAGCGTTCAGTGATCCCAAGGGGAGCAGGATAGGAAGAAGGGGGAAATGCAGGAAAAACACTTACTGAAAATATAGCAGGTGCTTTAATTTCATCATTGTGTGATCCCCCAGTAACTTAATTACCCTGATGGAATTATCCCTGTTTTAACAATTAAAAAGAAAACAACCCCCCCAAAAAAACACACTGAGGTTTTAACTAAGGCCACTCAGTAATTAGTAAGCTGCCTGTCAAACCCAGGTCTGATGCCAAAATCTTCATTCTTTCTAAAACCATCAAAGAGAAATGAAACCTAGTAATAAAGTCAGAATGATTTCCCACCAAATGATTTTTATTCAGACTTCTCTGATGCTTTTTTTTAACTTTATAAGAAAATATCTTTATCTGACCTTTATAATTGAATTTATCATAAGAAATACATTTGCTTATCCCCGAAAGATGTATTATATTCTCTGTATATTAGGTTTAACATCTCATTCATTGACAAAAATCATTTTTTTCTTAATTTATTTTTTGTATATGCTATTTTCCATTTCATTTTTGCCATGTGATATTAAATAGTACAAGAACTTTTCTTAATGATTTTAGAAAATATGTGGAATCAACGCCCTTGGTCAAATGCATGTGCTTTCACTGGAGGAGTAATGTTAATGTCAAGTGTGTGGTTTCTCCCCTTAGGATCTGTTTTAATGACCCTATCTTTAGGCTATCTATGACTTTGAACACAAACCAAGTGAGTTGCTTTGCCTCACACCATTGTAACAATCCATTCATCCAGGCCAGTAGGAGAATCCAATTAATGATGTTTGCATTGACTGGGTGAGGATCTAAATTACTGTAATGGAAATGTCTCTGTGGTTTCCAATATTTTTTTCTACTGGCATTTAAAAAGTAGCATAACTATTTTCTGAATGTATTACTAACTGGTTTGGGGAGGAGAGGTGATTATAGCTACTTGTTCCATTTCTTATTTGTTACCAGATATTTTGCTAAATATATTACAAGCATTTTCTCGATGGGATCCGGGGGTATTCATTTGAATTAATTTTGAGTTATTTATTTGTGTTTTCTTCTAAGCAAAAGTTTTATTCTATGTTTAATACTAATGCTAGTACTAGAATATAAAGCAGAGGTTTTTGATGATGATTTTCTTAAAAATAGCTATTTCATTCCTACCTTTACTTCTATAGGTTTCCTGATAATAAGAGGAGATAGAGTTACAAGAGGAGGAGTGGGGGTTTCACTGACAGAAAGAGCCTTGGGTAGCACTTGAGCCCCTCAGGTAGTTTTGGGATTAGAAAATTGTCAATCGATTTACTATTCCGTTGAGGTGACTTTCTGGAAATACTTCAGCTCCTGTGGGTGCAGCAAGAGTTCTGAGGGTGGGTTCTTGTCCTACTTATAGGTGCAACTGTTAAAAATCTTGATAGGAGATAACTGTTGATTTATCACAAAGTTGATCAGGGACCTCTTTATGACAACCTGACAATCTCTCCCAGCTTTTCTTCCCCCTTTAGCCCTGGCTTTGGCTATGATGAGGGTGCGCACAGCCACGTGAATGGTAGATTCACCACTTTCTGCAAGGAGACACTCTGTCCATTATTTCTCAGTCTTCTAGCATTTATTCACTCGCTGAATAGTTCCTTTCATGACTATTCTGTGTCACACATATTGACACGATAAGAAACAGTTCACATCTTACAACCAATTGTTGTTCTATGTGCTCCATTAGACCAGAAGTTAACTTTCAAACATTTTTAGTCCTAAGGCTGTGCCATAGAGACAATGTTTTGCCGGTGCAATTTCTAGAATCAGTTTCTGTTTTGAAAGATGCTAATTAGAAAAAGCTTAAGAAGCGACCTCAGAATTTTTGGTTGAGTGGAAGCTTTAGGGAATATAAAATAGTCCAGCCGCTCTGAATGTCAGTGGATTGCATCCATGTCGGTTTGCTGGTGGTGACGCTGCCCTGCAGGAATGATGGGTGCTGCCCTTGGGGAAACCGCATGAAGGGTACACAGGAGTTCTGTATTATTTCTGATGGCTGCACATGAATCCACGTTATGTCAAAATAAGAAGTTAATTAAAAAATAAATACATAATACTGTGTAGTTTATGAATGTGTAAAAAGTACAAAAACAATCAAAAGTTCAATTCACAATATGTTTAGAATAAGGTTTACCTATATAGAGAAAGAGGGTGATAGGGCAGGGGATTTTAGAAATATAATAAAGTTTTATTTATTTAAAAAAAGAGATATGAGATAAATGTATCAAAATATTAACACATTAAATATGGGCTGTATATTTAAAAAAAGAAATATAATGATACTATCCCTCTTGCACAGAAGTTGACTTGGTGGTTGAAGGGATCTTCCTATCGCTGATGTGGCTACTAAGCATTGGAGGTGAAAACAGACCTCAATTCCAGCAAATATGTTGGCTTTTAATAAACTCCAATATTTAATAAATAATTTAAATAAATAAATAATTTATTTAATAAATAATTTGAATAAATTCCAATATTTAATCTTTCAGTGAGGAAAAGATGATGCAAATTCGGTTGTTTCAAAAATATTAGTTTCTCTCTTTTTTAAATATTACAAAGGCTGACATGTTAAGGTTTTAAAGATTTCTTAAGTTGAAAAGTCTTAAACACAGTTTCTAATCAGGAATGTTAAGCCAGTTCAAATCAAGTGTTCTTATAGAATTAAAAGATGGAATTTTTTTCCCCCTAGGGACACACAATTTGTATATCCAAGTGACCAACTCTAAGCTGATTCGTCTTTCCTTTCACACGGGTAATATTTATCCCTTAGTAAATGTTTTTTAGCAAAGTAATTGAATAGTCATCTAACATATTCTTTTGGTGGAGCTGCATGTTTGGTGCCTGGTACCCAGCTATAGTTTGTAAACTTGTAGAACTGAAGTTAAAAGTATGCCATGATTATATGTATATCGACCTTTATGTATCTAGTATACCGATGTGTTAGAAAATGAGTCATTTCAATTTATAAGCTGGCTGATTGACCCAATAAAAGAAATATTTAGATGGTAAGAACTGGTTGAACTATTTGTTCATATAGAAAAAGGTAAGAAATTTATAATCCTGGTCTTGATTTGTTAAAGTAATCAAGACATGATGATTCTGTCAGGACCCAGGGCAGGCTGCCCCCAAATTTCTCACATATTGATTACTTTGAATTAAAGTTACTTGAGAAGCCGCCTATGCCAGAAGAGCACCTTGACCCTCCCGTGTCTTCCTGAATACAAGAAATAAATCTCCCCTTGGAAGATGCCCTTTGTGTTCCAGGGGCACTACGAGAGACAACCTTATCCTTAGAGCTAAGAGGACCAGGGCTGAGGGTCCTGTGTAAACAAAACTTGTTGCCTCTGTATTCATTTATTGCCCAAGCCCAGCCTTTGTTGAGATTCTTCATTAATAATACCCGAGCCTTACTTAGATTCCTTTCTAAGGAACACTAACTTATTTTCTTGTTCTGCCAATTCTTCACAAAGGTATTGTTTGTCTAAACAGTATAAAACACTGACTGGCTCATCATTCCTCTGAGTGTCATTTATGATTCTCTCATGTGCATGCATTAAATTGTTTTTATCTCCTGTTAATCAGGTTTTGTGTCAATTTTATTATTAGTTCAGCCATAAGAGTTTAAGAAGGGGATTGATTTAGAAAAAAAAACAAAACTCATAGGCACAGACAACAGTATCACCAGAGGGAAAGAGTTGTGTGGTGGGGAGATAGGAGAGGGTACGGGGGGAAATTGTGATGGAGGGAGACTTGACTTGGGGTGAACACATAATATGATATACAGATGATGTACTATGGAGTCATATACCTGAAACCTGTAGAATTTTATTAAGAAATATCACCCCAATACATTTAATAAAAATAAAAAGGTGGAGGTTCTCCCCCTCCTCAAAAATGGAAACTGGGGCCATCACTGTTCTCTTCTTCATGGTAATATTTATTTTCTATAAAACTGCAGCAGACCCTATTCACAAAAACTGCTTTTATTATTTTTTTCTCCCCTTTAACCATGTGTTGATTTTTCTTCTCTGGTGCCTTGAGTTAGGCCTTGCACAAGAATCTGCGAAAATATTTAATAATTTTTGAGGACACCAATGGCTTTCTTAATTTTCTGCATAGGGATAAGACATGAGCTTTAAGTCTGAAGAATGCCTTTGAGCTCTAAGTAATAATTTAGGATTTGATAGATACACAGATACTGTAAGAGAAATATATACCAACCTGTTGTAATTTTCTTTACTACCAAAATATATTGCTTGTGCAGGAAGAAAGGGGTAGAAACAGTGTTATAAATATTGGAAACATTTATTAAAAAGGGAAGTACTAAGAAGAAAACTTTCTTTCATCTTTTGCTGGAGAAAAACCATTTTCTTTCTATCTTTCTAGATTCTGATTGGTTTAATAATCAAACTACCATTAGATAGATTAAAAGGAAAAAAAAACAAATTCAATTGTGTATGTACAGGGGTCCCATAAGCATAAGAGATCCATAGGCATTCAGGTAATTTTGGCTTTTATGGCATCTTGAACTAAGTAAGGAGAAGGGGGCAGGAGTCTGGGACGTCAAAGGGGAGGACACATTTTCAGGAAGATAGGAAGAGCAAATGTTTAGCAAACACATGTCCGCTATGCCCTGCAGAAACAAAGGGATGTTTCATCTCCAGGCTCTGCTGAGCCCTTCCCAAGCTTACCACACCTGGCCCATATTCTTTGTAGTCATCTCTGGTGTTGGTTCTCTTCCTAGACAGGGCCCAGGAAAGTATTTTAGACAGTGAAAGAGGAGGTTAAAAATAAGTTCTTCCTGAATCTTTAGGGTTCTTGATTGTCTTCAGCTCAATAAAGTCCACATGCCAGAGGGGCACATTCTGGAAAGACTTAGTTTGATTCAACCCCTTCGCTGTGAAAGCACCCAAACAGAGGACCAGTCTCTTCAGAAGTTCACGAGAAAATGACAAACAATGCACCATCTAACAAACAGAGGAAGAAAGTGATGATAAGAAAAAATGTGTGTTATTACTCAATTCGAAGAGAAATTTGAAAGCATTAATAAGAGAGTCTCCCTGGGAAGCTAAACCTTATTAATAATAACAGGTTGACAGAATGATTTAGTGTTTTTATTCAATTTCATTTGAAAATATAGAAAGGATAATACCTTATCCTAGTTTATGTTTTTGTAATCCTTTTGTGTTTCTGTGTTTTCTTTCACTTCTCTTTGATGTACAAGAACAGAGATTATCAGAATATGTGAACTCTTACTGAGTCATATGGGCAGATTACTGATGTGTTTGAGTGCCTTTTATCTCAGAAATATATCTTTCAGATATTCAGCCTATAGGAGGATATGTCTTATTACTTGTCTTCCATACAACCGGACAAAATCATTTGTTCCTGCGCATTCTCTTGATAGCAGCCAAGAATGTTTATATCACGTTTGTTAAAGGTAATCAGAAAAAGGTAAAATCATGAATCTCATACAGAGATCAAACAAATGTGATAAAGATTGAACTTACATCCTTATTAAAGGGAACTGATAAGATATTACAACTAGTTAAAAAAAAAAGAATGCAAGAACAGACATATTTAAAAATCAGGGGCAAAGAAGGGGAAGGGTTGTCAAGGAGCATGAATAGGGGACCCCCTGACAGACAAAACAGACTGAGGAGGATTGAATGTGGAAGGTGGGGGTGGGTAGGGTGGGGGAGAGTAATGGGGAAAATGGGGACAACTGTAACTGAACAATAAAAAAAAGGAATTTTAAAATGAATATGCAAATGAGGGCAAACTGGCTTTGAACATAATGAAAGACAGAAGTCAAATTAAAATTTACCACAAAATTTATTCTCATGGCTTGAAACAAGAATTATTATGTATTGCCATGGATTTTTTTTTATAACTTAAAGAGTTATCTATAACTTGTAAATAGCTCAGAGGCAATGAATGACTAGAATCAGATAACAAGGAAATGTAGGCATGTGGTTAAAATACATAGTTTCTACCGGAGGTATCCAGTAATTTTTATACTTATTCCAAATTGTTTTACACACTGTGAAGTTCTGCTTACTAGGCTGGCTGGCTACCCCTGTGATGATTTTCCTGCCTATTTGTACGTCTTTCTTCTAGCCAGGCATCAAGCTTCTCTGGGACAAAAACTGTGCTTTGAATTATTTTTGTCTCTTTGTTATTCAAAATATAAAAATAAACACAAAACAGTTACTTCTTGAATAGCTGGTGGAATGAAATGATAACACAGGGTATTATTGGTAAACCACAATGAAAATTTGATGTTCCTGGTGTGTCGTTCAATAACACACACACACACACACACACAAATGTTCTTGGAAGCCTAGGGAAGAATAATGCTCCTATCGTTGGGTGTAACTGTTTGATTAGCAGCAACAGTCTCTGTTGCTTCATGTTCTTAATTTATGCTCTTACAGGTTTTTATTAGTGAGAGTTCTTTTAACCTCATTTTAGCCTAAGCATTAAAACTAACAAACAAATGTATTAAAACCAACAACAGCAAAACACGTGTAGGACTCTAAGCCAGACAAATCTATATTCAAATCAAGCTCTATTATTGTACCCCTTTGGGACTGTGTAACCAATAGAGAAAGATAATTAACTTTTCTGAGACTTAGTTTCCTCATTATTTAAATTGAGATAATCATACTGTAACCCAGGATTTTTATGAAGATTAACAACTAATAAAAATTTTAGCCTAGTGAGGAATTCATAAATATTATTTTCCTTTTCTTCTCTTTTTATATTTTGATTTAAAGCAAATAAAAATAAATCAAATGAAGACTCAAACTCTGCTGGACAAATTCTGAGATTAGAAATTAATCTAAATACTTATAAAACAGATATTTTTAAAAATGTTTGAATTATTTTATTAGATTAGATTATTTTGATTTATTAGATTATTTTGGTTTATAAGGATACTAACGTGAAGACTAAAAATATATTTTAGAGTTAGGACAACTTTTAAAAATCATATCTTGTGTCCTAATAATTAGGAAAAGCCTAATTTAATAAAGAGCTTTATCTCTTTTCACCTGTTAGAAGAAAAACCATCAGAATACGTGTGGGATGCAAATGTTTAGTATCCTAACATATTCTGTATGTGTGTCCATCTGTCTGTCTGTCTCTGGTTTTAATAAAGGAAATTTTAGTCATCCAATTTAGAAAACAGATTAGCTATTGTATTTTTTCTAGAACAGAAATTTTTATTAAAACAAAACCTTCAGTTATTAACAACCACACCTAAACCCAAAACAAAAGAAAACTAAGCAAACAACTAGAACAGAAACAGAACCACAGAAATGGAGATCACATGGAGGGTTGTCAATAGGGGAGTGGAAGGGGGAGAGGGGGGAAAGGTACAGAGAATAAGTAGCATAAATGGTAGGTAGAAAATAGACGGGGGGAGGGTAAGAATAGTGTAGGAAATGTAGAAGCCAAAGAACTTATATACATGACCCATGGACATGAACTATAGGGGGGGAATGTGGGAGGGAGGGGGTGGGCAGAATGGAGTGGAGTTGGTGGGGGGTGAATGGGACAACTGTAATAGCATAATCAATAAATATATTTAAAAAAACCAAAAAAACAAAACCTTCAATATATAGAGTTGGTCTAAATACGTGCATATTCATTTTATATATGAAAATTTAAAAAACAAGTCTTGAAAGGCCTAACTCTGCAAGGAGCAGCATATGATCTTTTCTCTGCCACATATGTGTATGCCACATCTTGATTTTTATATGCTCTCTCTTCATTTACAGTTTACAGTGGGCCTTTTACCTACCATAACAAAAAGAAAGCATGGGAGCTACATATTTTAATACAATTTTAAATCATGCTATTCTCTCCAAAGCATACAGAAAGAGAAACAAATTTTGCCCTCTTTGTTTGCAGTTAGTGTTATGGCAACTACCCAATTACTTTTTTTTTCTTGAAAATAAAACAAAATAAGTCATTTAGAGCAACTTAAATTAATGCACCATTTATTTGTCATTACTTGTCATAAGTTTTGTCACCTTATTGTCTCCTCAACATTGCCTACTATTTGAACAAACAAACCAAAAGAGATAAAAAAAAAAAACCCCAAACAACCTATAACATGTCTTCTGAAAAGTGTCTGAATAATGAGAAATTAAATGCTAAAATCCCAGCTGACATATTTAGAGATTCCTGGGCTTCTGTGGATATTTTAAGCCACATGTGGGACACATGAACCTTCAGTAGAGGGTTTTTCAGAGACTTAAATATCGCTTGTAAGATCCAACACAGGAAAAAATATCTTCCCATTTTACTGCAGCCAATTCTAATCCTTCAGGGTTCGGAGCCCAGAATTCAACAGACTGTATCATGAGTAATCCAACATTTAGGAACCTCTCTTATCGCAGCTGAAGTAACAAGGTGGACGCCACGTACTGGAGAGAGCTGATCATGCTCACGTGACCAGCCTTCTAGATTATTTTGATTTATGGGCTGCTCAGATGTAAACCAAATTCTACTTCCTACTCATTAGTGATAATTAATAATTAATGGAGCAGGAGAGAAGTCAATCTTAGAAGGTTTCTTTCTTTTTTTTTCATTTCAAAAAATAAAGATATTTTATTTTATTATTTTTTATTGTTTTTCAAGTACGGTTGCCTCCATTTTCCCACTACCACTTTCCCCTGCCCCACTCACCCCCACATCCCACCCTCAATCCTTCCTCACTTTGGCTTTGTCCATGGGTCCTTTATACATATTCCTTGACAATCCTTCCTCTTCTTTCCCCAGTTCTCCCCCTCCTCCCTCCCCTCTGTTTAATGTCAGTTTGTTCTTTATTTCAATGTCTATGGTTATATTTTGCTTGCTTGTTTGTTTTGTTGATTAGATTCCACTTATAGGTGAGATCATATGATATTTGTCTTTTACTGCCTGGCTCATTTCACTTACCAAAATGCTCTCCAGATCCATCCATGCTGTCACGAAGGGTAGGCACTCCTTCTTTCTTTCTGCTGTGTAATATTCCATTGTGTAAATGTACCACACTTTTTTGATCCACTCATTTACTTACTGGTGGGCATCTAGGTTGCTTTCAGCACTTAGCTATTATACATTGTGCTGCTATGAGCATTGGGATACATAGGTTATTTTAAACTGGTGTTTCAGGATTCTTGGGGTATAATCCCACTAGAGGAATTGCTGGATCAAAGCAGTTCCTTGTTTAGTTTTCTGAGGAAATTCCATACTCTTTTCCACAATGGCTGCACCAGCCTGCATTCCCACCAACAATGCACTAGGATTCCCTTTTCTCCACAACCTCTCTAGTACTTGTTTGTTGATTTGGTTATGATAGCCATTCTGACCTGTGTTAAGTGGTATCTCATTGTGGTTTTAATTTGCATCTCTCTGATGGCTGGTGATGTTGAGCATCCTTTTTATATATCTCTGGGCCCTCTGTATGTCCTCCTTGGAGAAGTGTCTGTTCAAGTCCTTTGCCCATTTTTTTTATTGGATTGTTTGTCTTCCTGGAGTGGAGTCATGTGAGTTCTTTATATATTTTGGAGATCAAACCCTTGTCCGAGGTATCATTGGCAAATATATTTTCCCATACAGTTGGTTCCCTTTTCATTTTGCTGCTGTTTTCTTTAGCCATGCAGAGCTTTTTATTTTGATGAAGTCCCATTTGTTTATTCTTTCCTTTAGGTCCCTTTCTTAAGGGGACCTATTCAGTGAAAATATTGCTGGGTGAAATATCTGAGATTTTCCTGCCTATGTTCTCCTCTTTCTTTTCTAAAGATCTGATTATAGTTCATGTTTTCCCTTTAGAAAATTTACCCACACTAAAATTATGTTTAATACAGAAATTCAAAAGAGTCTAGATTTTGAATTAGTTATATTGCATATAAATAAAACTTCAAAATATGAAGACTAGTATCATTGAAAGTATAATTTGGAATGCAGAAAACTTTGCATTATCCTCTTTTTTAAAGGATGAAATGCAATCTGAATGTAGTGATTAAGAACAAAAAGTTGTGGTGAAAGATGAACATGGATTTGAACTGTGAGTCTAGCTGTAGGACTCAGTTTGTCCAAAACCGAATTCCTCCTCCTGCCCCTACTTTACTTCTTGTCCAGTATTTTTTATGCTAAGGAAAGATTATTGCCCCTGGTTCTTTGGGCCACATATTTTGAAGCTTTCCTTAATATTTCCCTCACTATTTATTGCCTAACAACTATTTTGGCTATGGATTCTACCATTTAAATATTTTTACAAACTATTCATTTCCCTTTTTCCTCTACTAATCATTCTGTTCTAAACTATAATCATCAATCATGTGTCTTGCAGACAAATTGTAACTGATCTCTCTGCCTTAAAACTTTGTTGTTTAAAAAAAAAGATCTCAGTCATGTAGCCAAAGTGGTCTTCAAAGTCTGATTATGTCAACCCAACTCACTCTACCTCCATGCACACCAAAAATAAAATAAAATAAAATAAAAAACCAAACCCCAAAACACATACTATCACTCACACAAACCTTCTTAGAACAGATTCTTCTTAAAGAGAAATTCTCAAATATGTACTGTGGATTACTGTTCTTTAAATAACCTGGCTTTTGTCTTCCCAGCCTCTGGAATCACTATATCCAAGCTCATATACCCACCCTTTAACCAACTGACCTTAAAAAAATAGAGGTTTTGTGCCAACATTCCCATCAAAAGCCCAGAGACTCATTTTGATGGGATGTATTAGTTTAGTTTGTGTGGTTTGTGTAGTTAAGTATGGAGTTCCCTTGCTGGAACTATGTGTTTTTTTGAAACCAAAATTATGAACATTCTGGGAAAGGATGGCTTGGATAGTAAAAGACAACCCACAAGTGTCCATTAGAATAGTATTTTTAGAATTTTAAGATACATAAGGATCATGAAGATATTGTTAAAATCAGATTCTGATGTAAGGTGGGGCCTGAGCATCTGCATTTCTAACAAGTTCCTCAATGATTTGGTGCCATGGGGCCACAGGTCTCTGAATAGAAAGATATAACAGTGTTTTACTCTCATGTGTATCAGATAAAGTGAGTTATTAGAACCTTGGTTCTTAAATCATAGAGGCTAGGATTCTAATCCCAAATCAATTTCTTACATTTTGTCTGACTTTGGCTGAAGTTACTTAAAATTTCGAAGCCTAAGTTTTCACATCTCTTAAACAATAGTACCTACCTCGAAAGGATGCTCTGAATACTAAATGTAATTATATATTCTTATTGCTTCATATACACTTGGAAGCCATTAATAAATGTAACCCCACATGGGTTCAAAATTGTTACATGACTATTGCTTACTATTGGAGTACTATGCAGCAGTAAGAGAAAAAGGAAATCTTACTTTTTGCAATGGCATGGCTGGACCTGGAGAATATTACGCTAAGTGAAATAAACCAGTCAATGAAAGACAGATACCACATGATCTCACTTATATGTGGAATCTAATCAACAAAATAAACTAATGAACAAAATAGAAACAAAAGCATAGATACATGGGCACAGATGATAGCTGTCAGAGGGGAACTGGAGGGACTGGATGAGAGATGGTTATAGGTTTGGCTAAAGAACTTTTATGTATAGCCCATGGGCATGGACAACAATATGGAGACTGACTGAGGAGGGGTGTGGGTGAGGTTGGGTAGAGGTGGGCGAAAGGGAGAAAAAGCAGGGATAATTGTAATAACAATTATAACAATAAAATAAAATAAAATGAAATGAAATAAATATATCTTAAACTCAAAAAATAATTAATGTAATATTGTTTTAAAAAATGAAGTGTATTTTAGATACTGGCCAGCTGAAAGAAATATATTCATTCATATTTGTCATATATGCTTAGTATTCACTGAAAGAAGGTACCTGTATATAAATCTAAATTGCACTTAGACACCAAGTTATAACTTGTTTTGGGAAATTTAATTCTTACTTGAACTTGATGAGAAAATAAGGCTATGTTAGTTTTGCCTAGTTTGTCCAGTTGGAGTAGATGATTGACAAAAAGAACATGCAGTGTTCTATTTTTTCTGCGACTACTATTTCTGGTTGAAAGAAAAGAACTTGAGGCTTTACTAGATTAACTCATCAGCATGTAGCTACATAAACAGAAAAAAAACATGGGCAGAGAATGGGTGAGGTATGCTTTTAGCCAAATTCTAGGGGATTTGAAGAAAAAGAGCTACTGCAACCTTATAGTGAAGATGCCAAGAAAGCTAACTGTCCTCTTTGTGTTAAATTAGAAGACAATATACTTCAATATTATCATCCTTGAGAATTGTAATATTTTACATTTAAATAATTGTGCAAGAACCAATAAAACCCCATTGTATGTTACAACTCAATGCTAAATTTATAACATACAAATGAAATTGTAAGTGTAAATATATCATAAATTAGGATGAATATTTAAAATATAATATCTGGAGTAATATCTCTTAATTTTTCATGAACAGAGTTAATGTTTTATGAAAAATGAGTGTAATAGACCTGATATGAAATTCAACTACAAACAATTAAAAAGAAGAAGGAAGGAGAAGAAGGGAAAAAGGAAGAGGAAGGAGAAGGAGAAGAAGAAGGAAGAGAATGAGAAGGAGAAAGAAAAGAAGAAGAGGAAGCAGAAGGAGGAGGAAGAGGAAGAAAAAGAGAAGGAGGAGGAAGCGGAGGAGGAGGAGAAAGAGAGGGAGAGGAGGAGTGTGTAGGGAGGAAGAAGGAGGAGAGGAAGAAGGAGGAGGAGAATTAGGAGGAGGAAGAGGGGGAGGAGGAGAAGGAGGATAAGAAGGAAGAAGAAGAAGAAGGAGAAGGAGAAGGAGAAGAAGGGCATCTAATCAAGGTCTGATGGTACTTGCCTTTTGAACTTCATTTAAGATTGATTTTCATGCAACTGAGTTTAGGGAGAGCATAGTGGAGAGTTTGAAGACAGTGAGCAGTGAGATATTCTGGACTAATCTGGTCTCTATCAATTGAACTATAGAAACAAACTGAGAAACAAAAATAGAAGTATTAAGCAGGGATTGTAGGATGGGGGTGTTAATGTGAGAGTAGTGTGTATGTAATGGGGATTAGGGCAGAGGAACCCAAAATCATTTTGTGTCATAAGGGAAAAAATTAGATTTATTAATTTGTCTACAAGAAGCACTCATTTCTAATCAGGTTTTCTCCCCTGTTTCAAAGGTTGCCTTTTCATTATGTTGCTTATCTGTACAGCACATGAGAACTGTTTTTGCAAAGGATAATATGATAAAGATAAGGTAGAACTTTTAGGTCACATCATCATTCTTTACTTTGGGACAGTGACTTTGCCCCCAGGGGATACTTGGCATTTTGGGTTGTCACATGGGGAGGTGCTTTTGACATGTAGTGGAGAGAGGACAGATATGCTGTTAAATACCTTACAATGCACAGGACAATTCCCCACATACAAAACAAATTATCCCACTTAGAATGCTAATGGTGCTGAGGTTCAGAATTTCTACGTTAAGATTGGAAAGCTCCCACTGCTTGTTTTATTTATTTAACAGGAATGAAATGTGACTTCACCTCCTGTTGGTATACCATTCATGTCTTGTTGTCTCTTTAATTACCTGCCAAGTCAGGACAGCCAGGTTACTTTATTTTCCCTTTCTATATCTACTTATCTTTAAAACATTCAACTTGCTTATTATAAATTACCCAAATTGAGATAAAGGGTTGAATTTTCTCAGAAGCTATTTGAGGCAGGCCTTTAGATTTGACATTTTGTAGGGAAGATGTATATATCATTAATTCTAGAGTCAAAATGACTGAGTGTTAACCCCACTATTAAATTTTTTATCTGTGAAACCCACCTACTTGGAACTACTGTATAGGGTTACTGTATGGATTAATTGAAATAATTCATATAAAGCACTTAGACTAGTACCTAGCATAAGGTAAGTGCTAAATAACTACCCATAATAGCCTTGATCATAGGCTCTATTTATCCTCAAGCTCCTCAACATTTGTGCCATTATATGGACTTGGGCTGGCAAATTGGATTCTTTCAGCCTCTCATGGGGGAGATTAGCTGGGGATTATATAGTAATAGTGGATTTTATAAGTGTAAATGCAACCAATGGATTTGCTAGATTACCTGGAATTTTATGTAGCTAAGGATTGTTGAAAATTATTTGCCAAGTTATAATATTCCATGTAATTTTCCTTATTGGACTAGTTTTTGACTCTATTGTAGAATATACTTCATCCTTCTTACACTTGGTGGCCTTCTTAGATTTTTAACTGAGTGCAGGTATGCTTTTCATATCTATATCTGATATTGCATCAATATATTAATATAAAAACCAATGCTGTTTGTGCACAAAAATCGCCATTTATTCAACAAATGGCATTGTGCTAGGTGTTGTGAATGCAGAGCCAAGTAAGGCACACTGCAGCCTTGAAGCATACATATGTTTGAGAGTCGTATACAGAAAACTTGTAGTAAAGTGTGGACGATGGTATGGCAAACACATGAATTAAGTACTGCTGTTCAAATTAACCATTTTTGAACTACGTTTAAGAAAATAAATAAAATAGCTAATGATTTTAGGCATTCAAAAATTACAGAGGTAAAATAAATTCCTGCTTCACTTTAAGGAAAAAAAAGTGTTTATCCTCACCCGAGGAGATTTTTTTCATTGCTTCTAGAGAGAGTAGAAGGGAAAGAGGATGGGAGAGAAACACTGATGTGAGAGGAACATCAACTGGTTGCCTCCTGTAGGCACCCAAACAAGGGATGAAATGTACCCGGACTGGGTATCACACCCTCAACCTGACCAACAATGGAAACCACAGCCTTTTGGTGATAGGATGATGCTCCATCCAACTGAGCCACACCAGCCAGGGCCTGTTTCTCTTTTGTTTATTTTTTTCCTACATTCAGGCAGTGGTGGTCAGGCTCATAGGACTGGGAATTGATTTACTTAAGTGTATCCATTTATCATTTTATTCTCCATTTTGTAAGTATCAAAGATAAAAGTGAGATAATTATAGAAATTTGTTGTAACATCACCCACAACCAGACAAAAAAATGCCATTTAGTTTGAGAACAAGAAATTTTAAATATCTCTAGTTTTCCTTCATTACATAAATACAACTTTGAAGGTACTACATTCTGTTACAGGTGCATCATCTTCAGGGTTATAAACACATTGAGGGTAGCGAAAATAGCCAAGAGAATATAATGAACACTAATAATATAATATGTAAATGTTTAGAAAACTGAGCCTAAATAGCCCAGCTACAATAGTAATAAGTCTTGTGGGCAACTCAGTAATTGTTTTCCAATATTATAAGAGGGATTAGACCATGAAATATGTTTTATAATACAAGCAAAAATATTAGAATTGTTGGGTAAAGTTTTATTTCATCCTTTATATGAATGTATCTTCATCTATTGAAAGATTTTTTTTAATTAATTAAAAATGTGAAATGAGTTATCTTAGGGTACAGGGGATTCTTAATTCAGGGTGTTTGTCCACAGGAGTGAGCACAGGTGAGGGGTTACTGTGAAGGTATTCAAACATCATCTGGGCAATAGTGAATTACTTGTATTTCCAACACTGAGAAATTTTGATTGTAAAATGGGAAACGAGATTAACTTGTACTTGACTAACATTACTAATGAAAGTTAGGAATGCATTAAATGTTGTATACTATTATGGGTGGCATTGAAGTATAGAGAAATAAGATTACACCACTTGTGACCCGTGGGTCTGTCAGAGAAATGAGATATCTATCTCGTGAGGCTATTGCAGTCAGCAAAAAATTTAAATAATGACAATGAAAAGGTGCCTGGCTTCCCTAAACAATGAAAGTTCAATATCTTCTGATTATATCGGTAGCACAGCACAGTAGCGAAATGTAACATAATGGTTCTAATACAGTACTGTAACGAGTCTTTTCATTTTAGCTGTAAGCCTTTAAACCTCTTGGACATATAAATTAACCATTGCCAAAGGACAAAGAACTCAATGGTTTTGACATGGTAGAGAAAGTGGCTGCTTAGGGAACAAACTGTTTTAGAATTCTATTTATTCCAGCAATCCTCTATTACTGTTTACTCTGTGCCACTATGCTAGATGAGAGAAGTCATACAAAGATCAGGAAGGCGTGAAACTTGCCCTCAAGGTGCTCACTGTCTAGTGAGGGAGGAAGATGTGTTAAAATGTCTGTTACAGGATGGTAAGGGGTGTTAATGAAGCTATGCACAAAAAGCCCTGGATGTATGTAGGTGAGATCTGCAAGATCTGCTGGTGGGTGGTGATGACAGTGGTGAAGAAGGAGGTCAGGAAGCTAAGAAGAGTGAGTGACATTTGAGCTGTGTTCTAAAATAATATAATATCAGATGGAGCCTTATAAACCCTATAGAGTAGGCACTATAAACACAATGAACCATATGAATTAAGGCATGTGAGAGTGTGCCACGTTTGATGTGATTAGGCATTGGATGTCTACATTAGCAAGGACCTAGAAGTGAAACTAAAATAGGTAATGGAATTGTGAGCAATTGAGATGAGATCCATTAAAGATCTTATACGTATCTTCCTTAATCACTTTTCTCCAGAGCTCATCTACTTCCCAGTAAATTAATATCATTCTTTATTACTCTTTCTGGGCTATTAATCCTTTATCCTGATATATTAAAAACAAATCAAACAAGTCTGCTCCTTTGAAATGCATGCCATTCTGCAATATTAAATTTTCCACCTACCCACCTAACTATGCTCATCTTCTGTTTTCTAGATTTCATTCTCCACAATTTATCAAAGATCTCAGCATCTGCTCATGTTATTTGACTAAAGCTCATGTAATTTTGATTGATTTCAAGTCAGCATGGATGATAATCCTCCCAAGAGTTTGGCTTCTCATTTTTCTTTCTGTCTCAACTCTCAAAGACTTTTTCTCTTTCTTCACTTCAGCCAGGCACCTTCAAATCCCTATGTTTTAAGGAATTAAAGATCTTATTTATTGTAATTTTTATACCTGCAAAGACATTATTACTTCAAGCATTCTAAACACTGACCACAAGCTTCTCTTTTCCCAGATGGCAAACTTGGTTATTTTCAACATAACTCTTTATCTTCATTTCTGACATTATGGTCTTCTTTCTCCTTTTTAATCCATTAGCTCTAAATTCCTTCATTTTCCAATCTACTCAGTACACTTTGGTCCATAATTTTAAAAACACATTTGTCTATTCTCTAAACATTTTAGGTTATTGTTACTACAGATGCATTGACAGAGTAATCAAATTAATCAAATCAACTGAATATTTGAATTATCCAGTGTTTCTCACTGTCAGAGAGTTTGGCTCAGTATGATATCTACCACTACTTTGATGAGAAAGAGAGAGAGAGAGAGAGAGAAAGAGAGAGAGAGAGAGAGAAAGAGAGAGAGATTTATCAATCTTCCTATGGAGAGTATTCCACTTTGAAGTTGCTACTGTAGGTTGGAACAATTAGATTTTAATACAGTTGGGAGAATAAAAGTGAACCGAAACTTGTGAGTCTCACATTTGGACATAGAAACTATAGACATGTTTTCATTTTTTTATACACAGATGGACATTTGTAAATAGTACATACCATAGAACTGAAAGAGTAATTTGTTTCTGGCCATATCTTATTAAACTTCTAGCTATTATTTTCCCTACCAAAACCTGCATAGTATAGACTTTACCTTCTAATTGTCTTTCAAATTCATACATTTCTTACTATCTCCAGTGCAGTTATCCTAGACAAATTGTGAACATGATGAGACTATAATAGTTTCCCTGTGTCTACCTTTCTCTTCTTTCCTCTTCCTAATTTATGCAGACACTGCAACTGAAGTTATATTTTCCAGATGTAAATCTTTTCCTTTTACTCTTTAAACATTTTAGTTTCCACCTGTTGGTCTTTGGGTAAAGGTCTGAATCACTCAAATAGCTTAAAGGCTCATGGTCTGGGCTCTAACCTACTCTTTATTCTCAACTCCTAGGCACCCTTTTTTTCTCTTGTGTCTCCCTCTAGCTCCTTTCCCAGACTTTGGATACACTATGTCCTCTTCTGTTACTTTCATGTACTTTGTTTTGCTCCAGAGGGCTTAGAAAATATCAACTTTGCTCATGATTATATCCTCTTTGCTTATTATAGTTCTTGGCACATAGCAGTACAGATGTCCCTTGGTATACTGAAAGAAGACCAAAAGAATGATGTCAGCATATAGAATTAACATTTATTGTTGTACAGTATATTTTGTTTTTCTTAAGTCAACCTCTCCCACTCACATTTTTACTACTTATAAAAAATTAGGATGTATCTTACAATTGAAGTTACTTTCTGCCAGGTAGTTTTTCATAGTATAGTTACCCGGGCAAGCACGGCGTGCGTGCTTTCGCAGATGGCATGAGGGTGTGGCTATAACTTCTTGAGTTTTTAGTCAGCAAACCATCGGTAGACCGTTCGAAGACAGAATATGAATCCTGATTATTGTCTCAAAACTTTCTGTTTAAAGGGTTTGTAGCAAAAGTTACAGAACGGGTTTCAGTGGCTTGAAAGATAATCTGAGAGATAATACTGGGACACTCTTTTAAGAAAAGGTTTATGTGGCAACTTTATCCATTTCATAGGTTTGTTTTCTTTGGGAAATCATTAAATCTATATAGTTACATAGAACATTAGAGATTATTTAGTCCAGTTGTGTTATACTGAGGATACATTTTAAACGATCATTAAAAAAAAAAATTTCACCTCGCTATTTTCAAGGAGCTAGTTATGGACCTGAGAGACTGTTTTGTCTTCTCTGTTGAATCCGTGCTGAGTTGTTTCGCCTCTCTTGATGTTATGTGGAAGAACTGTATCTCAGCAATCTGCTTCTGTACTAGAAAGATCTGGCTTCTTAAACAGAAGGTTCTAAAAGTATACCAAGATGGTAAGAAATTCCTGAAGCCTATTTTTTCCTCTCTGTTCTTGATACTTGCCTAACTGCCATGTGCTATGGGGCTTATGATGCAAATGAGTTCTCTACAAAATATGGATACTAAAAATACAGCTTTTTGAGAAAACCTTCTCATTCACCTTCACCACCAAAAGAAAGGGGAAAAAAATGCTACAATTAGCAGCCCTCCCACAAGGAATTCTTTATACTTCATATTAATTCACTCTGAGCTTCTCATAAATAATAGAAAGCACGAATGCACTAAGAAGTTTTTTGATTTTTTTAATGTAAGTTCAGGGTCAACTTTATTTTTTTAGCTTCATTATAGTCATTTAACAGGAATTTAGATTAGGTTGGCAAGCTGAGACGTACTTAAGGAAATGTGCTTTTTTTTTTTTTCCTTTACTCCCTACTGGCTCCAACTCCAGAATGAAATGCCTGTGATACTGACAAGCCTGGTGACTGGACAATAGTTGGCTCTTAATAAGTATCTGCTAAAATAAAAATCAAATTGAAAAAAGGATTATCTTCCTTCATTCAGGGATTGAAAGTCTGTTTATAATCTGTGGAGAGCCAAACAGTAGCACCAAAGTGAGACTTTCAAAAGTTTTTTGCTGGGGACTTTATTTCTGGTGCCAGTTTTCTTTAATATCACTTCTCTGTCTTTTCTGCCACTGATTCAATGGGTTGAACAGGAGAAGCAACCCACCGTGTCAAGAAGCTGAGAGATTCTGACTCCCCAACTATTCCAAACAAGCTATACATGAGCAGTAACACAGGGCCATTTCTTCTTTTTCTACCCATTTTTTTTGCTTCTTGCTCTGTATTTTTCCTTTCTTCTGATTAAAAATAACTCTCAAAAATTTATCAGTTTGCATTGTATTTGTCTTCCAAATGGCCCTACAGTTCCTGCTGGAAGTTTTAGAATAAAAATTAAAATGAATTCTTTATTATTGTGATTATGTACGGTGAGCCTAGTGGAGTGGATTGCTGTAGGTAAGCGGTAGATTCTTGGAACCTATTAAAGTATCTAAAGAGAAAGCAATGGACACCTGTGGTGTGAAAGGATTCACTGCATCCTAGTCCCCTGGGTTAAGAGGATGAACTTGTGTTTAGGTTTGTGCTCAGTGGTAGAAATTATTCAAGACCAATCTGCTATTTTATCTTAAGGTAGAGAAACTCCTAATCCTGAATTTGGATGGACTAGCACGAACCCAGGGAGAAGGGAGTCATTGAGTTTTATTTTTAGTCTTTCAGACCAAATTGCAATGACATCTAGAAAATTGAGTGCTAAATGCATCCATCTTTCTTGGAAGAGATGGCCAGTCTAAGGGGGTTTTATTAGAATGTGGCGACATTCAGGTGATTCATTATGAAAATCCTGTGGATTGTCTTATAGAAGTGTAGTAAGTAATCAATGTTTCCCATAAAAACAATGTAGTACAATAACATTTGATATTTTACTGCTGTATGCCCTGCTTGGTTGTTAAGTAGGCATTATGTTTTCCTTCCTAGAGTCAGTTTCTTCTGTTCTTGGAACTTCTCTGCTGTTCTTCAGATGTGCATATAAGCCCTGAGCACCCTCATGTTTTGAAAAAAGTGACTTCAACATTGGTACTATGGAGCACATGGCTGAGACCTAAGCTATCAGTGAAGTATCACCTTTTCAATTTTTAACTGAATTTATTGGTGTAACACTGGCTATAAAAGTATATAGGCTCAGGTGTACAATTCTATAACACATCATTTGTATATTATATTGTCTGTTCACCACCGAAGTCAAGTCTCCTTCCATTACCATTTATTTTCCCTTTACCCTCTTCTACCTCCCTCCTCACCACCCATACTGTTGTTTGGGTCTGAGTTTTTTGTTAATTTGTGTTGCTTAATTCCTTCGCCTTTTTTATTGATACAAAAATAAGTAGGTACCCCAATGGGGGCTAATGAGATACAAGTTATTTGTGGTGAATTTCTTAGAAGGACTCTTCTTCACTCTTCAAACTTTTCTTCTTTCTATGAACTTAGAGGAGGGACAGATAAAGATTTTTCAACAGTCTTCTTGTGACCCAAGGGAATGCTTTTCTTAGACTGATGCTCGTACCTACCATAGATGGCAGAGCACAGGGGCTAAAAATGAAGAAATTGAATGTCGACTAAATGGATCAAATTATGACACATGACCTGCTTCTGGCATCTGAAATCATAAAGGACAATAAGTCCTTTTTAAAAATTATTTTTTCCTTTAATTTTATTATTTGCACTATTATAGATGTCCTTATTCTCCCCCCGCCTTGGCCCACCTCCCTCGCTCTTGCCCACCTCCCTCGCTCTTGCCCACCTCCCTCACTCTTGCCCACCTCCCTTGCCCTTGCCCCTTCTTCCCTTTGGCCATGCCCACACTGTATCTGTGTCTATGGGTTATACATACACATTTTTTGACTGATCCCTTCACCAAGGAGGTTTGAGTTGAGTTTTCTGTTACAGCATCATAAAATCCTAATAGCTAGAATGCATGTCTAAAATATTTGACATAGCTAGATAGAAATGAGGCATATTGATAGAACATTCTTCAAAAGATATTGCTGACCTTCTTTTGTGGACTTAAGAATCATAATCTGAGCTCCATTGTTCAGTTTATGTCTTCACCACCTGCATATCTATTTAGAAGAAAAACAAAAGTCTCGGAACTCAAAGAAAATATTAATTAGAAGTAATGATCTTCCTACACATTCTATTGTATCATTAGGCATAATATACAAATAAGAGTGTTATATTTTAGGACACCTCTAGAAATTCTATAAATAAATAGAAGTGTCCCCTTCACCCACAAACACAAGCTAATTTCAATTGTAGGAGCAAGTTTTGTAATCTGTGTTCTTCCCCATGACATATCTGCTTCGCATCTCTTTTGATTTTGTGCTATAATGTTTTAGCATAGAGGTCTCTCAAAATTCTTTTGGCAGGAGGGGCAATTAAGGTGTGAGTCATTTTCATAACTATGTGGCGCAGAAGACCCGGACTGTACTTTGGAGCGGGATTCAGTGGAAGGACCAGGGACACAGTGCCGAGGCAGGCTGACGCCTGTGCTCCAGAGATACTGTCAGCACCCCTAGTCAGCTTGCACAAGGGCATTCTCGACTGTCACCTTTGGCAGATGCCAGCTAACACTTTTTCCCCCAAATCAAAATCAAACAAGATTCATCATTCCCAGGTTGTCTGAAGATTTTTTTCATTTCCTTTTTCTATCCTTTTTAGCAATGTTTTTTCCTTTGTCCTGTAAAAATAGTCCACAGACATTCTTCCACATATGAGTAGAAACTTTCACAACATCCAAATAATGTCTCCGACTAATACATCCAAATTATTCTTTAACGACTAAGTAGTTCTCAGTTATTTTTTCACAGGTCTAAGCTAAAAACATATTTCAAGTTTTTCTCTGGCAGTGCTCAGCAACATGAATTGCTAAGAGTCCTCTATACCACTGGGCTAAATATTTAGACTCGTACTATGATGGTAGCACGTCTTTTATTACTGTTTCTCAGATACTTAGTGATGTACAACCTTTGAAGCTGTCTAATATTATGCAAAATTGCACACGCACACTGCCCTGCTCAGGCCATATTCATTTCATTCATGCCCCATCCTGCTGACCCCTGTGCCATAATGATTGTTCCAGACCTCTTTGCTGTGCTTATTGGGATTTTCCATTTAACTTTATCATTGATTTCTAATTTCATTTAACTGTGACCTGACAGCAGACACTGTACGATTAATATTCTTTTACATTTGTTCAGGTGTGTTTCACAGCTTCGAATGAGGTCTTGGTGATTGTTGTGTGTGAACTTGAATGTGTCTTCTGCTGTTGTTGGGTAAAGCAGTCTGTAAGTGTCCATTATATCTGGTTTATTGGTGGTGTTTTGGGTTCAGCTATGCCCTTACTGATTTTTGGCAAGCTGAATCTGGCCATTCCTGGTAGAAGGGTGCTAAAATATTCATTGTGAAAGTGGGTCCATCTATTTCTCTCTGCAATTCTAAGAGTTGTTGACTTACGCAGTTTGATGCTAGGCTCACACACATTAAGGACTGTTATGCTTTCTTAGAGATTTGACCGCCTTTTTCTTATGTAAGACCTTCTTTCACCCCAATAACTTTCTTTGATTTGAAGTCTGCCCCGTCTGAACTTAAAATAGCTACTTTGTACTCTTTTGATGTTAGCATGGCATAATTTTCTTCATCCGTTTACTTTTGCTTTTATGTGTCTTTTCATCTAAACTGGGTTTCTTGTGATCAACACATAGATTCTGTTTTCTTTTTTAAATCTGCTCTGGCAATTGGTCTTTTAATTGATATATTTAGACCATTGATATTGAAAGTAATTATTTAATTACTGATGTATTGGATTAAGATCTGCCATATTTGTTACTGTTTTATCTTTGTTGACCTTTTTCTTTATTTGTATCATTTTTGTCCTCCACCATTTTTCTGACTTCTGTGGTTTTAATTGAGCATTTTATTATTGCCTCTCCTTTCTTAACATATCAGTTATACTGTTAAAAAAACTATTTTTATTTTTTCATTTTTATCTCTTGATTTCCAGCAATGATCTTTAATTATTTATTTATATTGTTGTTCTATTACAGTTGTCCTGGTTTTCCCCCAATGCTCCCCCATCCTGCCCATCCCCTGATTCCCACAGTTAATCCCCACCCTGTCGTCCATGTCCATCAGTCATTTATACTTTTTCTTTAACGAGGCTCTTCCCCTCCTTTTCTCCTTTACCACCTTCCCCCTCCCCCCTAGTCTCTGTCATTCTGTTCCTTGTTTCCATGCCTCTGGTTCTATTTTGCTTGTTAGTTTGTTTTGTCCATTAGGTTCCACTTATAAGTGAGGTCATACGATATTTGTCTTTCACTGCCTGGTTTATTTCACTTAGCATAACACTCTCCAGTTCCATTCATGCTGTCTTGAAGGGTAGGTGGTTCCCTTAGAATTTGTGATACAAAATTACAACTAATCCAAGTCCACTTTTAAACAACACTATATTGCTTCTTGTGTAATATGAGTGAGTCCTTTATAATAACAATGTGATCGTAATTCTTCCCTCACATTTCATATATCCTTGATTCATCCATTTCCCTTATACATAAACATATATATAATATATGAATAACAATAAATAACTGACTACACTTTTGCTGTTATTTTGAACAAACTTATCTGGTACATCAACTTAGAATAATAAAAAAATTAACTTTCACATATTCTTCAATGCTTGTTCTTTCACCATGTAGGTTCAAGTTTCTGACCTATATATTTTCCTTCTCTCTAAATAAGTTATTTTAATATTTCTTAAAAGGTAGGTTTACGGCCAAAAAGTTTCCCCATTTTTTGTTTACCTGAGAAAGTTTTGATTCCCCCTTCATCTTTGGAGGATAATTTCACAAAGTACAGAATTCTCAGTTGGTGGTTTTGTTTTTTTTCTTTCAACACTGTAAATATTTTACTCCATTCTCTTTCTGCCCTTATGGTTTCTGAGGAGAATTTCAATGTACCCCTTATCGTTGTTCCTCTATGTGTAATGTATTTTTTCCCCTCTAGTTTCTTTCAGGAATTTTTTTTAATCTTTACTTTTCTGTCATTTGTAAATAGCATACCCAGGTGTTTTTGTTTGTTTGTTTGTTAGTGTTTTTTGTTTTGGTCATTTATCCTGCTTGGGGTTCTCTGAGCTTCCTCAATATATGCTAGAGATATATTATCTGATATTAATTTGGGGAAATACTTTATCATTATTATTTCAAATATTTCTTCTGTTCCTTACTCTCTTTTTCTTCTGGTCTTCCTATTATGCAAATGTTATATATTTTATGTTTGTTTTACAGTTCTTAGAGACCCTCCTCTGTTTCTACTTTCATTCTTTATTTTCTTTGCTTTTCAGTTCGGGAAGTTGCTATTAAGATATTCCCAAGCTCAGACATTCTTTTCTCAACCATGTTTGGTCTACTCATAAATCTTTCAAAGGCATTCTTCATGTCTGTTATATCCATTTTTGATGTCTAGCATTTCTTTTTGATTCTTTCTTTAGATTTTCTTCTTTCTGCTGCACTGTTCATTTGTTATTGCATGTTATGTATTTTTTTCATTCAAGCCTTTAGCATAATAGTCATAGTCATTTTAAATTCTTGGTCTAATAATTCCAACATTCTTGCCTTGTCTGGTCTGATGCTTTGATGCTCGTTACCTTTCTTCAATATATATCTTGCATTTTGTATTGTGGTATGCCTTGTAATTATTTTTAATAACTGGACAGGCACTAGGTAAAAAGATCTCTTGCAAATAGGCCTTTAGTAATTTGATATTAGGGGAGGGGAAAGCAATCAATAGTCCTATGGTTAAGTCTCAGTCTTTTAGTGAGTCTATGCCTCTGGACTTGAACTTCACAAGTGTTTCCCTTATATGGGATAGAATGGATGAGTGGGCTGGAGTTGGGTATTTTCATTCTCTCGTGTGGAAGAGAGTAGTTCGATGTAGTTGAATGTAGCTGGAAATTTCTCTTCCCCTAGGTCGCTTATGCCTAATGATACTCCAGAAGATTAGGCTCTGGTTAACTACTTTCTGTTAAGGAAATGCCTTGTTAAGAACACCAGAAGGTTCTGGTGTATTTCAGAATGGTTCCTTTTCCTCTTCCCCTGCCACAAGAATGAGGTTTTTGGTTTTGCTCTCTGATATTTACTGTGAGTACTTAGCAGGTGTCCTGAAAGTGAAACTCGTGGGCCCCCCCGCTCAAGTGGGTCCCTTTAGAGTTTTTAAGTCTCAGAGCCATCCACACCAAGCCTCCCAGTAATTCGTCAATGACAATTCAGGTTTTCCTGCCCCAGCACTCGTTCCCATGATGATTTCCTCTCCTGAATCTCTTCTCAGGTAAGTCACAACAGCCTGTGTTGGCTTGTCTGTCTGTCTTATCTTGGCATCAGTAGTTAGGATGGAACAGTGATTTCCAAGCTCCTTACACACACAGCTAGAAACTAGACATCTCTGCTTAACTTGTTCTGAGTTTTTTCATCTGCCAAACAGAACTATTAATACTCTCTACCTCACAGGCTGTTTTGACTCTAAAATGTTTACTGATAACTTAATTCCCAAATCTTCTAGAAACTTGGGATAAGGCAATGTGAAGATGGAATGTAAAATGCTTGTTATGTAAAAGTGTGAGTTATTATATCATTTTAAATTTTAAACCCAAAGAGTAAATGTGGTAGCCATTAATTGACAGATATTTATATAATTTATGTAATTTAGCATTTCTCTCATTATCATATATTTTCATGAAACTTACATTTGGTTCTTGACCATTTTCAGTATACTTTCATTTTTATTATTTATGTGGTCATTGGCCATTTGAAAATTTAAGTAAATTGATGGTCCTCAGTTAAATATGTAAATTAAATTTATAATGTACAGTATAAAGAAAAAATCTTCTGAGCAGCTGATATAAACATATTCATGCTATAGGTGATTATTTTATATTTGATTAACACCTTCAGTACAATGAAAGTATAGACTAGCTTTATTTAAGAAAAAAATTAGAACACTTTAAATGTTAAATTATGTGTTAAAGAAACTTATAGTTTTTTCCCCCTCCATATATGTATTCAGAGCATACTGTTAATGTTTAGGAAAAAAAGATTGAGTTTCTATTATTTTTCTTCATTAAACAAGCCTGACTATTAGAGTAAGATCTATCATGTTAGCATGTTAGTTTTTTCATTTTTTGAGACCTTGACTTAGGTCACACTGAAGAAAATGAATTAAAATCAGAACATCGTTTGGGATGGATAGGAACTCATCTAGCAAAAATCTAATCAATGCTCCCTGCCTCTCAGGATGGGCTTGATTATTCATTACTTACTGCTAACAGATGGCTGTCCAGGTCCTCAATTGGGAGGCTTATCCATTCCCCAGAGGCCATATGTTCCCAAGCAAAACTACTGTCCTATTTGGAATCATGTCGTCTTAGTGCCGGAGAAACTGGGTCAGCAACGCCCGAAATCTATGCATCAGAGTTTAGTTGCATTGTCAGTTGGTCCAAATAAAATGCATGTTTGGAGATCCAGAGGTTGCAGCTACAGTTACCCTTACAAAACTTAAAGTCAGAAAATAAATTACCTACAGTGAAGAAAGTCACTATATTTAGGACAGTATTTTTAAGGGTACCATGTCTGAGGCAATCTGACAGATAGTACAGGAATGTCTTAGGAAGAAGAGACTTTCAAAAATTAAAATTTGGTGAGAGAATGCAATATTATTCATTTCAAAGGAAGGGGCTTTCTCTGAAATAGTTATAGAAATTATTTAGCAATGGAATAGGTAATCGTGTTAAATGAGGCTGTGCACATGCATATGAGCTTACAAATGGAAAAAAGAATATCAGGATTGGCCCTGTGTCAGTGGTTTTCACAGAGCGATGGCAATGGCAACGATGTGCATTCACAGTTCAGTTTTCCAGTGCCTTTAATGTTGATTATTTCATTTAATCCCCAGGACATCTTTTCAATTGGTTTCTTTAGTCTTCAGCTTTTCAGATAAGAGATACTATATGAATTTTCAAGACCACGTATTTCGTAAATGTTTGAGCTGGAACTCAAATTCACATCTTTGAATTCCAGCCCTGGTCTCATTTCACAGAATTTCGGAATCAAAAATCCATTTTCTATCACTGGAAATGTATTTTGCGTTCCCTTGGGAGAATGGCTGTGATATTTTACTGTCTCTTTCACAACTCGCTTTAAGGGAATTTATACCGAAGAAGAAACACTATAGAAATTCACGAAGATCCAGGGATAGTTTCTTACAATAAAAGGAGTACTCACACATTTGTTCATATTAGAGAGAAATCATAAAATATGGCAGAAAAGGGAAATGAGGGAAGCCGCAAAGAACTTTTTCACAGGTGCTTACCCATCTTCATTCCTGCATTTCTACCTTTACTTCTTTTCACTTCCTTGGGATTTTCTTGTTGTCTGAGGAAGAAAAATATTATCTGATTCCTTCAGCTAATGCAGAATTCTTAGTGATCTAATAAATAAGCCCTCTATAATCCTGAGAAAATAAAATTATGTAAAATGTGTATAAAAAAGAAAACCAAAAATGAAATAAAACCCACGCAGTTCAGGGAAGGTGAGCATCTGAATATTAAGTAAAAAGAGAATATTCACAGTAACTGTTATCATTTGGGAGTTTGACAACTGCATAATTAAAATATAATTTTACAATTTTTTAATTATTCTACATTAGTCAAGTTTGTTCTCTGCACATCTTAATAAATTTACAAGAGAAACCTAATAATCTCACTGGAAAAGTCCAAGTAGAAAGGGAACAACTTAGTTCCTCTCCCTATGCCTGACACGTCATAGAGAGGGTACCCTAAAGACAAAAAGATATATTCATTTATAATTGTTCCTCCTGTATTGACATCTAGAAGTCAAAAGGCAAATTGGATTGGATTTTTAATTTAACTGGTATGCCTACATGAAAATTTTCGAGAGCCACTTACTTTTAACCGTTTCCTCTTAGCACTGAACAAATGCCTTTTTAAAATTATTTCTAAATAACTTTTTATCCTTATTCTATTCCAGTTGTCCCAGTTATTCCCCCTTTGCCCTCCTCCATCCATCCCACCCACACTCTCACAGTCAGTTTCCATACTGTTATCCATGTGTGTGGGCCATTCATAATGTTCTTGGTCTGGTCCCTTCCCTTTCTTTCCACCAATATCCCCTCTCCCCCTCTCTTCTGGTCACTTTCAGTCTGTTTCACATTCCCATGCCTGTGGTTCTATTTTGTTCATTTGTTTATCAACATCTTTCTACTTAGGACATAAGGCTGATATTTTTTAAAAAGTAAATGAAGGTGTTCGACTTTTGGAGGGTTTTCTTCCCATAGCCAATGCAAAGGAAGTTTTAAAAATACAAAATAATTATACAGGTGAGATTCAGTGAGCATAGTAATTTAGGAAATGTGCTCAAGCAGAATCCAATCAATATTACCGAATCTCCTGTGAACACAGTTTTAAATATTACTTTCTATTCCTTCTAGAGTTAGATTATCGATTGCAAAAATTGCTCCCAAATCTCCATTCTGAATAATTGCCCTCTTCCTTGTTTGCCTTTTTCTCTTCTGCTATGAAAATTACACCATCCTGATCACTGGTATATAAAATGAGAGGAACAGAAACAGTGGTTTCTGCCTTTCCTGGGCATTTCACATTTTTTGTAAATACAAATACTTGTCTACAATTACTTTTGTCTGAGGGCTGTGTTTTCTGAAGCCTTTTCAAATGAGAAACACTAGGTAAGTTTTTTGTTTTGTTTTGTTTTGTTCATTTTCCTTACTGCATCTCACTGGGTTGTCAGTGATACACACTGGTATTCATCCCTCTGATGTCTTCATGCCTATTTTCATTTGTTTACCTCATGTCCGAAACTATAATGGTGAGAAATATGAAGGCACATTGTGCCTGTAGTTAGAAAATGCTACAGTAACTCATTCTAGTTATTTAGATCATTAGTTAATATTGCACTTAAAATCAAGTGCTTAAAATCAGTAATCATTCATACGATTGATTCAAATTGGTTAAACTTAGTTTTATATATTTTTGCTAATGTTATAAGGATAAATTGAACCATATTTTATTTTAACTAAAGTAAAATTCAGCTTGTTTTATTGATTCTAAAAGAATATTTTAACAGAAACACAGCTACTACTTTTTAACAATAAGTAGAGGAATGTAAGAATAGAGAATTGAAATTCTACTTATGATTGAGGTTCTCTAAATTGTTAGAAGAACCAGACAGCATTAACCTGGCCCAGAATAGGTCCTTAAAAAATAAGAGCATCTACCAGAACTTTATTAAAAGTATGGATCATAGATCCAGGTATAAATGAGTTTGAATCTTATCCCCAATATTGCTGGTTGGGTAATTTTGGCCAAAATATTCAGAACGCTACAAGATTTATTCTCATTCTTTGTACAATATAAATTTAATGCTTACTGATGAAGTTATTAAGATAATTAGGTAATTTGTTTCTTATAAACTGATTAGCAGAATGTATGACACACAGTGAGCATTCAATAAATATTTATTATTATTTTTATAAGATTGTTATTGAATATTCCATAGCAGCTCTTGGTTACTTCAATGAGGGACCACTCTATTTCTATATTGGTTGAATTTGTCTGAATATCTGATAGATAATAAATGTTTGTAGAATGATGTAGAAAAATGATGATTACATGGAAAAATAATGAGGAAAAGGGGAATTTATAGTATAGCCTGTCTTTGTCTAGCTTCAATATTTTTCAAAGCTAACAAAGTCTACTTGAATCAGCTTAAAAATATTTTTAGTTTTTCAGTACTGATTATCAGCCTTGATTTTGCTGCAGCCTAGGGCGTTACTAATTTTTGTAAGATCTATGGTTGCCAACGCCTAATCTTTTATAACACTGCCATGCCCTTTAGGACCTTCCCCCATACTTTGATTCCATGGATGAATTCAGCTAGGTAATGAGATGGAGTTAGATTTGCTGGATGACTCCCGAAGGTTTTCTGAGAAAGAGCAATGTGGCGCATGGGAGACCCGATGAAGGAAGGAGGAGAAAAGGCACTAGGAGACCAGAAATTCAGCTGCCTTCCAAACTGCTTTACTATTGAACTGTGTTTTTATCACACTAGTCTAGTTAACTAGAGATGGAGTATCTGGTATACAGACAATTCAATTAGTTTCAAATAGTCTAAAATATACAGCCATATTACAGCATTTTCTGTCCCCTCACCCCCAGGCCCACCCTCATCTTTCAGAATCAAGGAAGTCGCCTTCAGGGGGATTCATAAATTTCTGATATTATCTCAGTTGCTTTCCTTTTAATAACACAGTTCTGCCTGGGAAATATGTGGTCATGACAAATGTCCTCAGTCCTGTTCAGGGTGCTCGTAGAAGGAACTCGACACAATCAAAGTACAAGGGAAAACAGAGAGGGCAATCCACGTAAGTCAGACTTAGTAATTATTTCTGGGCATTGATTTCACCATTCCAAGGTGAGGCAGTAATTGCAAATAAGTCTTTCAAAAATATCCTTATAAATAGCAGTCAAGTAAATGGTTACCTTGCAGACCTCACAAGTAGAACTTTGTATGGGAAGTAAAAGACATGTGTTCTAATGTGCCAGTGGTTTGATGTTGAAGCCTCAGTGATGGCAACATGAATAATGAATCAGTACGCACGCACAACCTTGGCGAACCTGAAAGTAGTGTATTCTGTAAACCTAGATGGCTCAAAAACTGACCCAGTAAGGACTCCTAGTGGAAATTTCACTAAATGTCAATATTAAACTAGCAGTATTGCTTAACTGCTATGCTACTTTATGTGATATGTGATTTCATGGATTAGTACAATGAAATTAATAAACTAACCTAAATGCATAGTTATGTCTTCTTATACTTTTCAACAAGTGTTGTACAAATATATCAACCAATTAAGCAAATACTCTTACTGTTTATGTGGAGATTGTCTTATATTTTGGCTTATATTGTGGTCAGGCTCTAACATAGGATTATTATTTTCCATATTTTGCTTGCATCTTTGAGCTTTCTTCAGAGTGGCCCAATTGCTTTACTTTTGTTCGGTTAGTGTGTGTGTGTGTGTGTGTGTGTGTGTGTGTGTGTGTGTGTGTGTGTGAAGTCCAGGGGTAGAGAGGACAGTTTGAAATGTTCATGACAGAGAAACTGACTTTATTTTCAGGTAAATTTTGAATTCTTTCCTACCTATATATTTTCCCTTTTTTAAAAGATTTTATTTATTTATTTTTAGAGAGGGGAAGGGAGAGAGCAAGAGAGGGAAACATCCATGTGTGGTTGCCTCTCAAGTGCCCCCTACTAGGGACCTGGCCCAAAGCCCAGGTATGTGCCCTGACTGGGAATCAATCCAGCATCCTTTTGGTTCGCAGGCTGACACTCAGTCCACTGAGCCACACCAGCCAGGGCTCTTTGGTCTTTAAATTTAATTTCTCCATATGAAGCTCCATCCATGGCTTACTCAGCAGAATTTATAAACTCAGGTGTGTGTTTGTGAGTGTGTGTATATGCACGTGAAATTTGGGGTGGAAGAGGGCTATAAATATCTAATAAACAATGTATTTTTGCCCTCAAACAAGAAGCCAAAGGATGTGTTGTGAAATGAAACAAGGAGTTTCACAAATATCAAAAAGAGAAAAATAGATTCCTTTACTAAGCCACGATCTAAGCATTTCAGACCAAAGAACAACTTCTGTTAGAACTGTGCTCTGTGACGAAGGGCTGGGGTGGGTTTGTACATTTAATATAGTCTTTGGCAGTTCTTTGTGATAAAATAATTTTTTCTGGTTTCGAAAGAATATTTTTATTCATTTGGAAAATCCTGTACTAGACTTGTCATAAAGCTGCAGATCATAAATCTGAAACATATTATTTTAAATAACTAGACAACTTTGAGCATTAAAAACACAGTGCATTCAAATTGAGGCAGAATATATTGGTGATGTGGAAGCCATTAAATCCACTTTGATTTAAAGAGACTTTATTTACATGGCTTATCCAGCATAACTGTGTACTTACAATAATGATTACAGATAAGTCGTGACTTCTGCTAAAATCTTTATTGTGTAATGAGCCATACTGCATAATCACCAAAAGGCATATGAATAAACATGTCTATTGCTAATTATACCTGGTGATTTCACAATAAAATTGAGAATGTTATCCGTTTACCTGATATCATGCCTGATTGTCTTCTGCGGCTGTTAGTCTAAACTACTGGAGTTAGATAGTTAGGGTAGTTAGGTTCGTTGGATGCCGGGCCACTCAGCGAATTGCTAGTAATTACATGTAAGCACTTTAGATAACGTTTCTTGTTACTCATTAAAACTTGGCACCTTTGCATTTTCTGTCACTTACATGTGTGATTTATTACATTTTAATGGCTTAAACAAATGGATATTTTGCTTTGCATGGTTTCCAAATAAGAATGTTAACTCTTTGAAGGTTATTTTCAAAATAATTCTTAGTCATACTGGAATTTAATTGGGTCCTGGACAAATCAAAAGATAAAATAATTATTTCAGCATATATGAGATCTGTCCAGAAAAAGTCCAGCCATTGTTAATATAGCAAGAACGATTTGCATGACATCAATGTAACTTGGCAGCCAAGGACAGTGGACTGGAATGTGCATGTGTGAACAATGATGACTTCACGGTACTAGTCAGTGGGGGCAGTAGATGCTGTTGAGAGAGTGTGCGTACTGTGTGGCCACCGCATTCAAGATCACTGAGTGAGTAGAGCAATGAATCTACATCAAATTTTGCATTAAGCTTGAATGTTCCTCCACCGAAACTATTCAGATGATTCAGACGGTCACAGCTATGGGCAAATGGTGATTGGCACCTTTATCTCTAAGATGTGCCTGCTCATGTATCACATCTTGTGCAGAGTTTTTTTGGTGAAATGTGAAATCAGCCAGGTGACTCAGGCCCCCTACAGCCTAGATTTGGTGCCCCGTGACTTCTGGCTTTTCCTAAAGTTAAAATCACCTTTGAAAAGGAAGAGGTTTCAGACCATTGATGAGATTCAGGGAAATGCAATGAGGCAGTTGATGGAAACTGGGAGATGTGTGAGGTCCTAAGGTGCCTACTTTGAAGGAGACTGAGGCATCATTGTCCTATGTACACTGTTTCTTGTGTCTTGTATTTTCTCCAAAAAATGTCTCTATTTTTCATATTATATGGCTGGGTACCTTCTGGACAGACCTGTGTATCCTCCTCCCAAATATACCTGAACCGTCACGGTAACTTTGCACTGACTCTAGACAGAAATGTAATTAAATAGATATTTACATTGGATATTAAACTATACAATTATTTCCACGGAAACCTCCTAATAATTATTTTAGAAAAATAAAAACTGTGTGCCAAATACCATTTTAATTATGTTTTTTGTGTAATGAATTTTTAACTTATGATTCAATTTGTATATGTGTGAAATAAAAAGAGTGACTCTTTGCTCTGAGAAAGCTCATTAAATTGGGTGATTGTATGAATAAAGGTATTTTTTGGTAAAAATCAGTTTTTAATTTAAAGTGAGGTTGGCATTTTTAATATCTACCTTACAAAGGAACATTGACTCAGTTAACATACCAAATAAGTGAGGAATTTTCTTATAAGTTCTTCTTTTAAAATAAAATAAATGGTATTTTTCACATGAGGTTTTGGGAGAGGTATTATAGATTGAATATTTCCATTCCAGAAAAAAGAAAAATCATGTATTTTCATTTCCTACATTTGGCAACGAAGTCAAGCATCAATTCAGTATATGATTCTAACATTGTCATTGATTATGTTACATGACTTTATGTGCAGAAAGTTTAATGTGGTTGCTACATATAGAAAACCATTTTCTAAAATGGGGCATAGAAATAAAAAAATAGGTAAAGATTGTAGAGAGGAATGTTTGAAGTGTTTTATTGTTTATAATATATGAATAGTTCTAAATTTACTTTTCATTTTATTATTTTTGTTCAATTACAGTTGTCCCCATTTTCCCCCCATTACTCTCCCCTGCCCTACCCACTCCCACACCTCCCACATTCAATCCTCCCCCTCCATTGTCTTTGCCCATGGGTCCTTCATACATGTTCCCTGACTTGAGCTTTCCCCTTCTTTCCCTTGTTATTCCCCTCCCTGCTCCCTTCTGGTCATTGTCAGTTTATCCTTTATTTCCATGTCTCTGGTTCTATTTTGTTCACTTGTTTGTTTTGTTGATTAGGTTCCACTTATCAATGAGATCATAAAGACATTAATTTATTCCCTTTTGGTTTGGATCTACATACTTTCATCCTATTAGTCACTCTGTTAGTCACATGCTCATTCCCATTTTCCTTCAAACACATATTTAGTAGCCCTGGAATCAGGAAAAGCACTTGTGGTGGAAGTTCTACATTGCTCATGACTACTGAAAAAATGAGAAGCTGTTTTCTTTCTAGTGAGGGAAACAGACAATAAAGTACATTAAGTAAAAGTTATAGCAGGTAAGGTAGTGATGAGTGCCAAGGAGAAACTTAACGGCAGTGAAAGAAGATAGGATGTATGTGAGTGTATATGTTGGAGGGAGTTAATGTTGGCATTTTTGACAGACTATCCAGGGAAGGCATCCCTTGGAGGATAAGTGAAGATGTGAAGCCCATGAAGATATCTGCAGAATATCCATCTAGACAGAGGGACTACAACTTTCCAAAGGTGCAGCTCCTAGTCATAAGTTGGAGCATGCCTGGAGTGTTTGAAGACCACCAAAGAGACTAGAAAGAATGCAGGAAACAGAGAAGAGATGAGGTCAGAAATGTCACAGCAGTCCTGCCTTAGAGGCCCTTGTGAATATATTAAGAATTTGGTGTTTCCCTTATGTGAAATGGGAGGCTTGGGAAATTTTTAAATAGAAGAGTGACATGTTTCAATGTCTGCTTTCTGTGTTCAGAACAGTCTGAACAAGGTTGAATAAGGAGACCCACAATAATGAAATAAATTCCTTATTGTCGTCTTGACAGATGACCGTGGCTTGGATGAGTGGTGTAACGGTAGAGGTGTTGAGAAGAGACCAGGTTTAGATGGTTTTTTTCACCATAGAACACATAGGATTTGCTGATAAATCTGCTGTGGGGTATAAAAGAAAGAGTGGATTCAAGTATTCTCTTAGTGTTTTTGCCTAAGAAACAAAAAGAATTGAGAGCTGTTAACTGAGATAGGGAGAGCTGTGGAAGGAGCTGAACTGAGGGGTGAGTTGAGCATGTTAGCAGCTCAGTTTTGGACAAGTGGAGGTTGGGATGCCTATTAGACATCCAACTGGAGAGGATGATTAGACTCTTGACTTTATGAGTCTGCAGTGGGGTCCTCAGCCAATCTTGATTCCACCTGTTTTGCCTTCACTTTGGTAAAACACTGAGGATCAAGATCGGGGTGTAGGTATCGCCTTAGATAGAGCGCGATGTAAACTTGGGTGTGCTATCTTTCAACCAATTTAACCTATAGTCATCGCTCAGTTACACAAGCTCAGGATTAAGGATTTTTTCAATGATTTGTTTTTATTTCTTATTTTGATGACAGATTACACTACTGATAGTTTTTAAATGAACACAACTACCATATATCTTTCTGACCTTTCTTCCACAGTTACATTGGTTCCCACTCATATGGGTATGGGTGTGGAGAAAATGATGATTAAAGGAACTACCTGATCTTGATTTTAGTTTAGACCTTTGGCCAGAGATGCAATAATAGACATCCGCTCTCGGCAAAGTCACGAGCAGTTACCCTAAACTTTGGCTAAAAACTCTGATTAGTGGTATTTTCCTCTGCACAGTTCTCTCTCAAGGGTGACAGCAGCAGAAACAGGATTGAGAGTTTCTAATCCTGCCTACACTTTGGCGCCATTACCTGGAGGCACTGTGGTAGTGGGGTTATTCTCAAAAAACCTCTTTGCTCTCTTCTTTCCCCACAACATTCTTTCCCTTAGGAGCTCCATCTCTGAGAGCCACAAAGCAAGATGCATGAGGCACTTACTCAGATTCTTTAAGCCCTAGAGATGGCTCTTGCCTACACTTGGCCTACATTGGCACTAAAAGCATCATAACTTTCTCCGATGATGAACTTGTCTTATTAGTTGGCACAAGTGCTCTCCATGGGAATAGGAAATTGTTGGGTCAGCATTGTTCGGAGTAATGATGTTACTCCAATCCCCTAGCTGTCAGTTCTGTAAGAATTCAAAGACACATAAATACTATGCAAATAAATACTCTGGGGAAATATTTAGATGTCATATAATTTAATTTCTAATTGAAAGGATTAGAAAGTAGACAAGTATAACCTACAGTAGAGAGTGAGGAGATAGACATGTGTGTGTGTGTGTGTGTGTGATATATATTTTGGTTTTTATCTTTTTTTCTGCCCTAGGTTATGTGACAGGCTTTGCAATCAGAATGTCATTTGCTGTGACTGGGTTTCAAAGATTTAATCTCAGCTCCACACCAAGTGAGAAATGCTGCAGGAATGACCTTTCCAAGATGATTATTTGTTAATTGAGAATACTGGCAGTTTCAGTTCTTTAGTTCCATGTAGGTATTTGTTGTTTCTGTGAAAACATAGTTATGCTGACAATATTCCCATTTGTATTGCAGGGACAGGGGACCCTTGACATTATGTGGAGTCTAACCAGTCCTTCTTGAGATACAGACACTAAGATGAGCTCTGGTTCAGGTTCACTGCCTAGCTACCTGATTCTGCCTGGTAGATGCCACAGAGCAGCATATGCAATTCAAAATCACACCTGACCTGTACTGTCTCATTTAATCCTAACCACTCGGACATGTATAAAGTATATTTTTGTTATAAAGAAGTACATGTCATGGGTGCAGGTGTTTCTGGCTAAACTATAAAACCTCAATTGTTAACCATATGAGTGTTAAGTTGTTTACTGTATGTGTATGTATATAGGTTTCCCTGCTATCTGAAAGTAGCCAACATTCTGTCTTTGGATTTATTTTGGTTAGTGAACACAGATACTAATATAGATTGTTTGACACAGCAAAGTGGCATAAAAAAAACTTTCAAAAAGCAGGGGGTACTTTTATGTGGCAAAGACACCTTGTTTGTAGGGTTTTACACTATTGTATATTTTTATAAGTTATTTTTGGTGTATCCTGTCTTTGGCCTCTTTTTTTGGAGACCCAGTGTTGCTGTGAGATCCTTCTATTTCTTGTGGTTGCTCACCCATTTGTTCAAAATGATTCATTTCCTCAACAATTTCTATAAGGAGCTTTGAGTTCTGGAATCTTTCTTGTTTTAAAGGTTGCATTTTGCACAAGTCCTGTTATAGAATGAAGCAGGATGAAGTAAGCAGGTTTTTCTTCCTGGTATTCGTGAACTGGGTATTTATTCTCCAGCCATTCAGGATGAGAGTTGGTCCTTGACTTCTTGGTAAAGTACTTATGCATGGTTGCCTTAGATACTTCTCACTGAGCTTTTAATTCTATAACTTAAAACTCCCAATTTCTGAAGACCAGCTATTTCAAGTGTAATGACATTCTTTTTCAGAAAGTATACAAAGTTATTCTTGAGTTTCATACCACTTAAAATAAGTTATATGAGACCTCCGGTTTGTCTACTGCCTGGGACCTTCTTGACTGGTCCGTATTAACTAAAATTACTTAATGGAAATTGAATATGTTGAAAAATACATTGTGTTTGCCAATGTTAAAAATGAATTAAAATACAAGAAAATCTAAATAGGATATTACAGTAACTTTATGTATATGATAGTAAGAATGATCATTTTTAATATTTATTTTCTGAAATATGATTGCTATTGAGAGGAAATAGTCTGTCAAACATATTTGAATGATGCAACAAACTCTTAGTATTTCTGCAAAACAAGAAAACAGCTAGCTTCCAACATTTAATATGAATCAACAGCAGACATGCTTATTTTTCTGATATTTTTTGTTGTTAATGACCTTAAAATTGAAGGACAACAAACTCATGTGATATTGTTTTTGTTTGTGTGTTTGTATTTTTGTGTTTCTAATGGCAGATGATGTCCAAGGTTAAAGTTCAGAGGAATGAATATCTACAAATCATTACAGCATGCTCCATAATTTAAAGATAATAATCAATGAAGTGAAATTTATATCAAACATGTAGAAATGTAATAACTGAGCATTTTCCACATTTAATAGAATTATTTGAATTTTTTCACTAAAATAAGATTCAAATGTAAAAAATGGATGCGATACTCATTTCTTTCATAAGAATTTAATTTAAGTTTAGTTATATCTCTATGGAATCGGCTACTGATGAGTGACTGAAGTTAAATTGTAAAATTTTAGCGTTACTCAATTTATTTTAGATACAGTAAAATGAATACCCTGGGACTGCTTTAAAATATCTTCTTTCATTCCTATTAATATGTTTCTTTAAATATGATTTGTCCAGTATGAATAGGATTAAAACAAACATTAAGAAACTTAGGATTTGCATTATTGTCTGTGAGCAGTGTTGTAAGTGTGTGTGCACGGCCTTGGAGGAGAGTGGGCTGGTTTAATGAAGTTTCTTCTCATCTTTCAGTAATGCTGTCTACTTCTCAATTTCTATCTACATTCTGGGTTCTCACACCTTCTAGTGGATTTGTACAAAATATTCCCATATCATATGATAAAATCTTAATATAGGAACTTTTCACAAATCTCTTCACCATAAATCTCTCAAGATTGGAGGCTACAGAGTGAAGTCTCACCATCCGGTCTTTGCTTTATCCCCAAACCAGGGTACTTTTGTCCTAATTTGAACATGATATTCCTGGGTGTCAGTTCTTATAGGGAAGTGAGTTTTCCTAACACATTTAGGTATAGTAATAATAGGTAATTTCTTTCCATTTTTCACTCACTTCCTTTATTTCGTGACTTCACAGTACCCTCTTCTTGAGTGAGTGGAACATATTTCCCTAACCCACAGATGCTAACCAATGAGATGTCAGGGGATGTGATGTGAATAGAAGCTTCAAATGTGCTTGTGTGGTTTGACCAGTTCACATCTGCTCCTGCAGCCTATCACAGGGCAAGCACAGCCCAGTAGCTGCTGGTCCAAGGAGAATGGGGAAACATTTGGAACGGACCTGAACACAACCCAGAACCTGGAGCTAAGTTCAAATGAGCTCAGCTGAGCTCTGGAGAGCTGCAGCCAGCTCACAAATGAGTGTGGAAAACCACAGATATGTTGATGGCAGCATATATCTTGGCGTGCTTTCATGCAGCATTATGGCAGCAACGGATACTATGGTAGCTCATAAAATTAAAAAAAAATTAATGTTATACTTCTTGGTTTCCTATGACTATCATTTTAAGACTTGTATTCTAAAAGGCTTCTATTTCAGCAAGGTGACATGAAGGACTCATTATAGCTGTTTCACATGAGTTTACACATTGTAATCTAATGCATTAATTTCTTCAGAAACAACAGCGGCTGGTCCTCTATTGTCCATTCCCTGGCATGATAGATGAGGAGCAAAAGTAGCAATGGTGTTTTTGTAGCAAGTTTGTTTGGGCATTTTAGGGGTAGTAATTCAAATATCTTACTAGACCTCACAGGCTTTCTATGAACCCTAATATAGTTTATAAATGTCTTAGATGCTTAAAGGTTGCTGGAGTGATTCTATTGTTTATAGCTAAGAACCCTGACATTGGCAACTAGCCAGCAACCTCCCTTTCCTCTTCCTCTTCCTCGCTTTTTCTCTGTCTCTGTCTCCCCTCACCCCCCTCTTTCTTCCTTTCTCCCTCTCTCTTCTGCTTATAGATTCTCTGTAGGATGATAATATCTTCTTGTCTCATAATTTTCTTGTCTAGATGGCTTTTGTTTTGTTCCAATTATCTCTTAGGACAAAGTGTTGTCTGAAATGACATATGTTGCTCCTTCGATAATTGCAGTGCCATTCGGATTTAATATCAGCATCTTCATTATATAATATGCTGCTTTGTTTTTGCCGTACTACTTGTATCATGGACCTTCTTGTGGCCATGTTGACATAGATCTTTAGTTTCACGAAGCAGTGCTTCTCAAATATCTCCATCGAAGGATCATTTAAAAAATTTTTTTTTCTAGTGCATTATGACATTTTACAAAATATAAGAATGGATTACTAGCCCTGGCTGGTGTAGCTCAATGGATTGAGCGCGGGCTGCGAACCCAAGGGTCACAGGTTCAATTCCCAGTCAGGGCACATGCCTGGGTTGTGGGCCAGGTCCCCAAGCGGGGGTTCGAGAGAGGAAACCACACATTGATATTTCTATTTCTTCCTCCTTCCCTTCCCCTCTCTCTAAAAATTAAATAAATAAAATTTAAAAAAAAGATTGGATTACTAGAAAAATAAAATAAAAAACAGACATCTACAATGGAAGTTCATATATTTTTATTATTAGACTAAACAGAAATACAATGACATCTGAAAGATACAATTAAAACAAATAGGGTGAAAACATAATTTAAAAACTGCACACACTGTTTATGGAGTGTGTGCATATAAATGAGTGATCAAGAAAAATTTCATTAGGCTTGTAAATTTGCATGTCATATAATATTAATATGAGTTTAATATAATTTAATATTAAAATGGAGATTTTATATATTAAGTGCTTGAATGAACAACATATATATTGATACTTAAACTCTGTACCAAATGAATTTCTTGTCACTCATTAATTTATACAATCCCAGGAGAATTTGGATTATGAGTAAAATTTTTCTTCTGATATCCTATAGTATGTAAGTTTATTAATCTTATAAGTGAGTTGATCATTAAAAAGACTATATTTATGCTTTAGCAATTCTTCTTTTCCACGAGTCCGCAGATACACTGCGACTCTACTAATCTAAGCTGGGATCAGTTAACCTTGGTACTATGACCTGATGTATTTTCAGGTCTTCTCCATGTGTCTTCATGTTCTTGGACTGGCAGCTACGACAAGCGCACAACAGAGTGATAGAAACGATGAACAATTTAAACCTCTGTTCAGATCAGAAGCACTTATATCCCATTGTTCAAAGCAAGCTCCACGGGCAACTGCAGCATCAGTAAAGCATGCATACGTATTCCACTTACTCTAGGGAAAGAATTGTGAAGTCACATGTAAAAGGTGTTGATGCCAGAAGTGTCTGAGAATAATTATTCAGTCTATTACATCCACATTCATTAGCATCCATTTGCTTCAGTGTTGAGACACAATTATTGCTTAAGCCAGTACAAATCAGGGTAAAAGCGTAATAATTCTCGACTGAAGTCTTAATCATAGTCATAGGGGTAGAACCTTACATTCTCCCTTCCTCCGGTTTTCCTAGGGGTGTCTATAATTCTGTTTTTATTCATTCTACATAATGCGAGGATAATATACACCAAGCCACTAGAAGCCACATGAGAACAGAATATAGATAGGAATCAAGGTGAATTCGGAGGGCAGAAATGAAGTAGTCTTGGAGAAATGTGACCACTTTCTTTCAAGCCAAGCCAAATAGCCATAATTGGCTTCAGAAAGAATTGTCCTGACCCTCTTTATAAATCTCACAGAGAAAGAGAACACTATCTGGAAAGACCACATTATTTTAGTTCATTTAGAAAAAAATGCATAGCCACTTCAATGTCACTATGTCATGAACTGTAGTAGAACTGCTACATTTTTATATGCAGTACATAAAACTTAAGTAGTAATATAGCAACATTTCGGAATTTGATGATGTTGATGGTATTATGGGTATAGGGGAGAATGTCCTTGTGTGTGGAAAATATACAGTAATGTTTTGGGGTACAGGGGGCATTGTGTTGGCAGTTCATTCTCCACAGATTCAGGAAAAAAAAATAGTTCGTCAACATTTCTTGCAACCTTTCCATAAGGTTGGGAAATGTTTCAAAAGAGATTTTTAAACAACACAAATACCAAAATGTAATGTACTTAAGAATAAATGTAGCAAAAGGCTTTAAAATATTCATCTACAAATAATAAACGTTTATTAAGATCAAAAATTAAATAGATATACCATGTTCATAGATTATAACTAGTAATATTTAAAGATGTCAATTATCCTGAAACTAATCTATTTCTTAAATAGATTTCAATATATTTAGTAACAGAGTTTTTAGTAGAAATTGTCAAGTTGATTCAAAACTGCACATGGAAGAGCAGAGGGCTTAGAATAGCAAAAACTCTCTATAAAAATAACTTGGGGAACTATTCTTATGATATAGCAAGGCATATTATAATGCTTTAAATGGAGAGCTCTGAAATAGACTCATGTACATGTTGATACTTGGTATAAAGCAGATTTGGCACTCAGGTTAGTGGAGAAAGGATCTGTTTTTCTAAATAGTATTATGATAACTGGTTATACAGTCAGATTCATTTTCTCAACAGAAAATTTTAGTGTCTTTTCAATTTCCTTTCTTCTGAAAATTGTGAGGCTGTCCTTTAGTGTGATTTTATTTCAATTCATTGTCCAGGATGTGTGGTAAACATCTTCGAAATGAAAACTAATAAAGTTTATTCAGTCCAGACAATTTTCTTGAATAATTCCTTGGTAATTTCCTACTCCTCATTTTTTTTTCTGATTTATTTCAGACATACTCATTACTCAGATATTAGTCATTTTGTACTGATCATCTATTTTTGTTTCAGTATCTTCTATTTTAAACTGATTGCACTTTTATTATTCTTAATGGACAATTTTTATAATTATTTCTTCTTACCCATGTGTGATTTTTAGTTTCTTCTATATTTTTAAATTTTGAGGGCTGGTTTTGTTCCCTAAATATTTCTTTTCATGCATGCTGTTCCTTCATAGGCACAATATGTCCTTTCTTCTCTCTGCAGAAATTAGAGTTCCTTTTTGCACTTTTATTCTCCCTGCCTTGTTCCCGCTTATTCCAAAATTCCTGTACACATTTATTTTGTTTTCCTTATATCCTCATAGAAAACTTCCTCATATATTTATTGATATTTGGCTATAGCATAAAATTAAGAGGGGAAGCGCTTCGAAGCTGATTGGAAGTTCTATGAGCTATTATCGTGATCAGTTCCCTGGTGGTTTTCGCTCTACGTGATCTGATGGGGGGATTTTATTTGGGGACCCAAACTGTCAAGAACTGTATGTGTATGTTTGTGAACATATAATTTTATTTGTGTATATACATGTATACAAATTGTTTTTCCCTCTCTGAAGAGTCTTTCGTCTTTTGGCTGTATATTTTAAGTTTCTCTCTCATTGTCCTGGGCCCTGAGTAGGGAGATGGTAAGAGTATGTAACACATATATAGCATTTACTTTTTGCCAAGCACTAGAATGTTTGCTTTACTTATTTAATGTTTACATCAATCCAAGAACTATGATTATACCCATTTTCCAGATGAAGAAGCTGAGACAAAGAAGAAAACAAACTTGCCTAAGTTCACAGAGCTTATTAAACGCAAAGCTAGGATTCCAGCTCAAAAGTCTGTGTTCTAAGTGGCATATGCTTGGTTTTCTTATAAAGGAATGGATTTGATGTCCCAATCCTGCTTTCTTTTTGATGAAACTGCCTTCTGTGTCCAGTGTTCCTTCAGTTCAAAATATTTATTGTTGACTTTTCACGTAATATACATTCAGTCTTTCTCTAGCAGGAAAGCGGCCATTGCCAGCCTGAGTCAGATGAATAAAGATCAAAGTGTCCAAAACCTTTTTAAATGGATTTTCAAGCTACCCTCCTATCGTTAGCTCTGTCTGACTGCATTTGCAGAGATCTGTAGTTCGGCAAATTCTTCCCCGTTTCTAGGATAGTGCAGTGTAAAGCAGGTGGTTATTTTTCTCTGGCTATCTTAAGTTTCAGCTTTCTCTGGTCTGCTAAATGTGTTACCATGATCCATCTGTTTTACATTGCCATATTTTTTTCTGTGCCTCTTTAATTGTCCTTATATGATCTTTAATTTTTTTTAAATCACTACACTTGTTTCTGTTAAAATTTAGGAGAAACTAAGGTGTCCATATGTGCTGTTCTCCCATGTTTGATAAGATCCCACCTTTACCGTTTTCCCTTGATAAAATTTACTTGTGACTCACGTCGTATTTGTAGATGGTGGATTTCATAGCTGAAAATCATACACAGGATAAAAATGTTCCATGTTATCATCTGAATTTCCCTGATTTGAGTTTGTTGAGGTACATAGCCATGCAGACAGCTGATCCTAGAGACTGGATGAAAATACTATCTGCCACCTCAGCCAGGGGCTTTCCATTGTGCAGGGTGTGCCGGATGTGATTCTAAGTTGAAGACAGAGGAAGTAAGAATGACTCTCTCAGGCTCTACTCAGAAAAATCAGGAATTAGAAGCTTTAGGAAGATAAGCATTGATGTAGCATTTCCATTTGCCTATTAAAAGTCCATCCATTTTAAAGATCCTATGGCCTTGAGGTTATGTGCATTAAATCTATCCATCTAGTTTTCAGAGCTCACTCTAAGCATTCCTCCTTTTCTGAGAAATTATTTTTCTGACCTCATAAACTCCTGCTATAATTTATAAAAAACAAATGATATATATGTAATATATATATGATTATGCATTTATATATGTGTATGTGTGTGTGACTTTTTTCTCTTTCTAGCAAACTTTTTAACGATTGGAGACAACTCTCATAGCAAGGTGACTTGGAAGGCTGAATATAAATAACTCGATCCTGAGCTGCTGCATTAATTGGAGAGATGGAAAGTGGGAAAGTGAATTTCGGTCCTGTTAGATTTTGTTATGAAGCAACCTCTCTCCTCAACAGTCATCTTAATTTAATTACCACATTTTCCATTCCTGGCTGAATTTGTGACAACGGCAGCTTTATGTGTCTCTCTTAATAGCAACGGAGCCGAGTTCCCACTTGCAGTGTCAGGGTCAGAGAAAGCGTTGCTGCAGAGCCTCAGTACATTGCTGGAGCGGAAGACCTTTCCAGTTAATATACTTAGGGGAAGTGTGAACTGCTCCCCATCCTCCCCTCCATCCCTACAACACAGCATCCTGCTGGCTCTTAACTGTGTTGGGAAATACTAACGCTCATTTAAGGAAACAGTTGATAGAACATATAAGGAGAGAGGAAGGGCATGGAGCTTTAATGATTCTGAAGAGGAGAACAAATGTTAAGTTCCTTGCAGTACTTGAGACATCCATTCGATCAGAAATTGGAAAGAGTCGTGTGGGAGTGAGCACAACGGAAAGGGTAATGAGTCTTCTGAAATGAATGGGAACAGCACAGTGCAAGCCCTGCCTGTGTTTTTCAGAGGCCCAGGGAAGTGACTGAGTAAGGAATGTGAATGGCAAGCACTCTTTCTCATTTTTATCTTGTGTTACTGATATTTCTATGTGGTTTATCTCTGGCCAGGGTAGGATCTAAAAGCATTTTCAATCCAGCAGATTCAACAGTTCAGTCCCAACCTGTAACTCTCAAATTCTTCCATGGGATAGCTAGATATAATCACAGTGATTTTATAATGTTTGATTTTTTATTAACGTGAAGATTCTTTTATTTTTGATTAAAATAAAATTATTGCAATTAATTGATCATAAGTATAAAGACTTAATAGGCAAATAACAGAGCCCTAAGAGATTTCCATTGGCCAGTCCCGGAGATTGGAGTGGCGTGAACACTAGGGGGATGAACAGTGAAGAGAAACTAAAATTCAAGAAGCAATAAAAAAGCAAAAATATACATATGCTTATAAAACTTCACCAACTGCATTACCAAACCACTTTATTAAATAAAGAGCTGATGTCATTATGAAATAATTGTGATTATGATAGTCAATGAAAAAAGTAAACAAACTAAAATTGTGCTAAAAATATATATATCTATCAAACAGCAGAATATTATAGTTCATTTTATTTTAGAATAGAGGATAATTCCATTTTCTAAACCCACATACAAATAACCTTGGAAAGTAATATGGGAAAATGCATGCAAGGAAATCAGTGAGATAGCTGCCACATAATAGACATTGCTATTTGTCGGAATTCTTTTCACTGCAATTGACAGAAAGCTCACAAGGTGTTAAAGAAAACAACAACAGATGTACTGCCTAATATAATTGAAAATCCCATTGTCGATCCATAGTAATTTGGAATTAAATACTTTGACCAGGAAGAATTGACTTTGCTGTTTGGAGAGGTGAAGTCAGGTGCCCACCACGGAAGGCAGGAGGTCCAGTCAAGGCCTTTTGAATCATTGAGTTGCCAATAAAAAGAGTGGTGGTTTTCCCAAAGGAAAGTCAAGAGGCTATTGCCAAAGTAAGCGAGGCTGGATAGCAGAGAGAGAAAATGCCTGATGTTACTATCAGCAACCAAGTAATGCTAAATGCATGAATGGCAAAGCGAGGAGTGTGGTGAAAACAAAATAGTGAGAACAAGCACAGGGACAAATTCAGAAAACGGAGGCGAAATTAACATTTTGCCATACACCAAATGTGCACTACACTGCCCCGCTTTTATATTAAAAGTGTTTGTTAAATCCATTTAGATACGTGTGGTTTTACAGTGGAGATAGCAATGTACAATAATTTCTGATGTTTGTACATATGACGATATCTTGTGCCCTATGAACCATTAGTGCTTAGGAATGGGGCTATCAAAATCAAACAGTTTCTGAAGGGAACCAGACTCTCGGTCTTGTTTGTTTCTTTGTATGCTTTTGGTTTATTCTCTTCTTTTCTCCATTTTTTTTTCTTCATAAAAGAGTGAGGATCTCTTACCTGTACATATCATTTAATTTTTTCTCTTTTGTGGAATAATAGGATTTAGGGGAAAGGGAATTATCTAACTGTTCATCAAGAGCACACAAAACTGCTACGGTGTTTTCTGTAGGACCCTGGATGATGAAGTGAACAGCAAATCATCCAGGTCAATTGTAACCTGGGATTGCGATTCTTTGTTGCATCTCAGGATTGCCAGGAAGAGGCAAGCAGCCACGTGGAACTTCAGTGGTAGCTCTGTTTCCACTACTTCCTAGAAGCATACATAAAAATTGTATTCATTTCAAGGGGATCTTGCTAAACATGATAAAATGAAACAAATTAAAACAAAATAATCCTAAGAGGATCTAGAATAATAAAACCCTCCTAGAAAAGTACTTGTGTAAATGAGAAATGAGTCTGTATCCTAGGAACGTATGGTGTTCATGAAATTTGAGGATTTAAAGTATTATAAATGTCTTATAGAAAACAAGGAGTATCCTAGAGCAAGATGGAGGCTTTAAAATGTGACTGTACCTGAATTTCCTCAAATACTGACAAGAGAATGCAAATAGAATAGTAGAGGCAAAATAATTTTAGAAACAACCTAGTGAAAGGATAATCTCTGATACATTGTTTCATTCATTTGCTTGTTTATATACTTATCTTTATTATATCTATGTATACATTCATACCTTTACCTAAATTACCCTATACCGATCAACCGTCTCTCTCTCTCCTGCTCTCCCTCTCTAACTCTGTAACTAGCTATACCAGTAGAGTGTAAGCTCCTTGCCTGCAGGGACATTATCTGTCTTGTTCACTTCTGTATTTTCAGGATCAGAAATGGTGCCAGGTGTAAATTTAATTAACTATTTGGGTAAAGATTTTTGAAATACTTAGTTTAACTCAGTTTTCTCATTTTTCTGATATCTACTTAAGAGTGCTAGATAAAGCAATTAGCACTTCCCTTGGCATCCAGTGGTTACCAAAACAAGGATAGTTTTCCTTCATTTTTAGATTATATAATTTATTAATCCATTTTAGATTCTTAGCCTATAATCAAAGCAAGCTTCCTCTGGCATATTCATACTTTGCCATAGGAAATATGAGGGAAATAATATCTATTTAATTTTTGAGGAAGTGTGATGCCTTCATAGTAAACATTATTTTTTAAAAAATAAAGTCATATATTTCATTTACAAAATGCCAATTTCTAAATGAGTAACCTTTTCTCTAGAACCTGCTTTGAAAAGAACTAAGCTATTTCTATTTCTTCATATTTTGATTTAGAAGTCAAGCTAGAAATTTGGCAAAGTGTGATCTGAACCTCATTCCGACAAAACTGTTTTCTTTAGCTACACAATGCACCCGTGTACTTGTGAGAAAAATGTTACCTGTAAGGCAACAATGCAAAGAACAAAAGAGTTGAGTGTTTGAATGCTTCTAGTGTTCACCAAGTAAAACAGAAGAATTTAAAAATAATAACCACATCAGAGTTCTAAATTATACTCCTTTACTCTGTCAACAATTGAGGCAAACTCAGAGTGATTGACGATGAAAGACTGTCACCTTGCTGATAATATTCTCTTAATACAACTCATCTTAGCTTGGATCTGAATCCAAATAACTATTTTTTTAAGACTTTAAAGTAAATTATATGGGGTTGTGGAGGTGGGATAGTCAGAAAAAATGTATTGCTACATACAATTTTTCCCTATATCTTTCTAAGGTAAGAGTGGCAGCATGTAACCCTTTTTTGTTACTCCTTTGTCTCTAGAATATTTGCTTCTCTTCTAACTACAAAAATTTTCAGATCTCTGAATAATAATTTTATATTTCACCAATAACTTTAATGTCTAATATAGATTGAAAAAATCCATTAATTTTATCTACTACAGACTACTGAATTGAAGTACAAAAGATAGCATTAGCCCGGTAAGATATTTTTGGTGAGAAAGGAAGAAAATGTTCTGCAATTGGTTTTTGCCTTGTCCAAGAGAACACAGTTCTGATGCATGGAGACACACTTTCTTATAATCAGTGTGTAGGATCCAGCTCTATTGCAGCAATTGCTATGAATGAAAAATGGCCATTACCCTATGACTCATTCACACTTCACCTTTCTAATCAGAAATATCAGAAAAGATGCCAATTCATATCAAAATATGAGACTTAGTAAATATGCCAGGTTTTTTTGGCTCCTTGAATAAGTGGGTTCTTTGTGGTTACAAGTCAACAATTCTCATTGTGAATCTTATATATACAAGCTACTTTGCCAAATGAACATCATCAATCTTATAAAATGCATTAAAATATTGGTTTTTGGAGAGTTTGCTATTTAGCTTAAAAATAATTGACATACAGTCAGTAGATGATACAGCCTATTTAGGTTGCATTCTTAATTATCAGTGTAAATAATAAATACAGTAGGGGAAACTGGCCCCAAGTGCGGATTCTGCTCTGCCGTGTACCATTGGCATCATTTTTGTAAATCAATCCTTTCATCTGTAAATGGTTATCTAAATAAAACCTAACAGTACTGCAGATATGAATTATACTCTACGTAGTAGAAAATAATTATCCATAGCTATTTCTCTTTTTCCCTTCCCCACTACCTACTTTAAAACCCTGTCGGGAACATAATTTCTATGCATGCCTTTTCATTTTTCTAAAACTTCATACTTATTTTGTTTTACAAATGTTTGTTATTGATTACTTCTATGAATGTCTCCAGCACTGGACTTTAAACGGTTTGAGTATACTTCACTGGGTTATAGTCAAAGGTATATCAAAGCTACTTCATTAAATTCAAATACTGAAGGTATGGATGAACAAATATTTAATTGAACTTCTAGAGATCAGAGACTGAGACAAGGTAGTTTCTGAATCATGAAAAAGAGGATGATAAACAGGTAGCCATAGATAATCTTCTAATGGATATTAATTTACATCAAAATCACCTGACGGTCATTGTCTAATAACCTGTACTTCCAAATACTCTGTGGGGAATTTCAGTTTGTATTAAGCCAGAGGTTAAATTCTGTGTCTGTAACTGCATCTTAGGTGTGGAATCTTTTGTTTTATATGAAGAAGGTATGTCATAGCTTATTAAATGAGACTTATTCTCAAACATGACGCTCTAGATAGAATGTTGCTTCCATAATTTGTCTGACGATGAGTCAATATGTCTTGAAAACCAGTTGAATAGTTTTTTAATTAAACTTATGTAAATGTACACGTTGCCATGAAGATGTAAAGATTATTTACATGAAGAGATTCAGCGAAGTATTTCTCAATTCTGAGGAGTGATTGAAACCGAGTTTCCCTCAAAATGGTTCATTGCAGTTTGGAAAAGCATAGCCCCTATCTGAGAGTGAAGGACTTTTCTCTGTCTTCGTTTCTTCGCACTGCTGTAACAAAATACCATAGATGGGGGGCTTAATAACAGTAGAATTTTATTTCTCACAGTTCTGCAGCTTAGGAAGTCCAAGATAAGAGCACTGACAATTTCTGTTCCTGGTGAGGGTCTGCTTTCTGGTTCACAGACAGCTGTGTTCTCTGTGTGTTCTCACGTGGAGGAAGGGGCAAGGGAGCTCTCTGGGGTCTGTTTTATAAGGAAATGAACCCCATTTATGAGGATTCCACATTCATTACCTAATTACCTTCCAAAGGTCCACCTCCAAATACCATCACATTGGGCATGTGAATTTAACACAAATGTTTAGTCTGCAACCTTCATATACATAAAATTAAAACAACAAGATGATAATAATGTCTCAAGAAAATAACTACAATTAAATTTTTCCTCACAATTTTGTTATATCGTGTGCAATTGTTTTCTATCTATGGATGTTGGGTAGGAAGTAGGTCTTTCATGCAGAGGGTTGGCTTCCAGGCAGAAAAGACTTTTGGAAATACTGACTCAGCCCATTGATATTATATGAACATTTCTAAGCATTACCAGCTTGTAAGATTCTTCTCATCATCTAGGCACTGAAGCACCAGTAATTTAGAGTATCTGGTGCAGTCTTTTCAACAGGCTTCGTGAACGCCCTTTTGTACTGATGACGCGCCGTCTAACCTGCAGTTTGGGTGCTGGGCAGTGGCAGTGAGCCACCGGTCCCAGTCAGGCGTGTGATCACAGGGTAAGCAACTGACGCTCTATAGTGCCCTGTGTTTCCAGTTTAAAAAAAAATTTTTTTTATATTGTGTTCTAAGCACATTTCAGGTAGGCTAGGCTAAGCTATGATGGTTGGTATGTTAGTTGTATTGAATGCATCTTTCCACTTACAATACTTTTAAGTGGCAATAAGTTTATTGGGACATAACCCCAATATAAGGCAAGGAGCATGTGCACTTTTCCTTCAAATGGAAGGCCCTGATTATCCTTCTGAAGTTACTGTAATACACCCAGACTGTGTTAATCTCATCTGGTTAAAAGAAGGGAGGAATATGGAGCTTGACTTGAGGAAAATTTTTGTGGTTAGAGGGGGGTAGTAAAATGGTAGAAATTAGATCAATTTTTAAAGTGAAAAAAAATCTGAACATAAAAAATTAGGATAAAAGTAGCTTATCTCTGTAAAGTGACCTTCCCTCTCACCTGCCCCCTTAAAACCTAACCTTTTGAATATATACCCTGTTCTCTCAGAAAATTATGGGACACAGATCTCTAAGTTTTCTCCTCCTACACTGTAATTACATTTTATTTTCTCAGGCCTCTAAGTCTTATATACTGGTATGTTTTAAGTAATGGTATCATGAAAAGTAGAGATATAGGACAGTAAATAAAGTGTGTTTTGCGCTGTAGTAACCTTGATATCCGCATGGTGCCAGTAGCAGAGGGGAAGGGCCTGGAGGCAGCATGGAAGAGGGTGCCTTCCCTGGGTAAACAATCTGGCACAGCATGCGATGGCAGATTTCCTGCCCTTGGGCAGAGACGGGGCAGGAAGAAGTCATTGCATGGAGCATGAGGGAGGCTAGCAAGCATGAGTGACAAAGGGAAAAGCTCTCTTATCTCCTCCCGGTTCCTGATTTGCAGGTCCATAGGACACAGAGGCATGTGCACCTAAAGGTCGACATGGTGGCAGGGGGAGGTGATGACCTGTCAGTGTAGCCTGGGAAAAGCACAGGATTGGGGGGGAGCCGAACACTTCTGGAGTGCATGGATGTTTGTGCCAAGAGATTTAAATAGAAGGAAGGCAGAGACTTGTTCATTCCCTTCCTCTGGGATCTGTGGCCCATCTGGGCTGGTGCTCTTGTGAACCAGTGGGCCCTGGACTATGTATGGCTAGGCAGTGGGCTCCAGGTTCCGCAGACAAAGCCCCTGTACAACTGGCTGAAGTGGTTGGCAGTGGCCCCAGGACCCAGGCACGAGAAGCCATGGAATGGGGATGTCAGTGACAGTGCACACACCAGAGTCTAGGGAGCCTGAAGCCGGAGAGCCATCTACCTAGCAGCCTCATGCTCTGAAGGACAGATGAGAATGAAGTGGAGTTTCAGGGCATGGTTTTAGGTTTCAGTCTTCTGGGGAACAGTTGGATTTTTTTTCTGTGTTTTGCAGGAGAGATTGGCCTAGAGTCAGGGAGTTTCCTATTCCCCCAAACTGTGCAACATTTTTATAAAGATCTTTTTCCTTCCCCCACCAACCTTTGTATTTGGAATATGTCTGTGTTTGGCAGTGGGCAGTGAACTCCGCTTTTGTTCATTAACAACCTCTCCCATGGTCAGAAGATTTTTGAGTCCTGTTGAGGAAACAGTGATCAGGAGCTCCAGACACTGCTCTGAACTTAAAGGAACTCCTCAGGACTTTGTAAACATTAGAAGATAAGAAGAACATCCCCAAGGGACAACTCAAGAGGAAACTAAAATAAAATCTTATCCTTCTATGTTACAGGACTGGCCTTTGTGAGTAATGGGATAGAAGCTTATAGAAGTTACCTCAGAAGTAAAGAAACTGAACATTAGCATGTGTGACCATAAGTGTGGTGTTTGTCAAGAGCAATGCCAGACAGAGCCTGAGATCTTTCAGATCCAAGTACAATGGTCCTTTCACTGGACTGGAGGATCTCTATGGAAGGATCTCTATGGGGAGACAGCCCTATAGGTTCCATGTGAGCAGTGAAGAAGACATGCTGACTTCCACAAAGGAGAACAAAAGAAGCCCCAAGAACCTGGGTTCAAGATTTCACTCTACCCTTAAGAGTTATGGGAACTTAGGCAAGACACTTCACTATTCGTAGCCTTAATTACCAATGAAATGATTATGTTAACATCTTCTGGGAGCATTGTTGTGAGCTAAAATTATGATTTATAAACCTAAAATACTGATAACATAAATATTCTGTAAGTCTAAAGCATTGCTAATATGCACACGAGAAAAACATTATTTCCAAATCTTTATGCAAATCTGATTTTCTTCCCATTCTTTAGTTGAATTTATCCAGGTTGGCATATTCATTCATTCAACAAATGCCATCTTCATCAGTAGAATATATTTTCCTTATCTTTATATCTCCTTCTCTCCCCCACATTTAGACCTGTCATTAATTTCTACTGCCATTACAGTAGAAATGTAATATTTGTTCAATGAATAAATGATTGAAGTAAAGACATAATTAATTAGTGCCACATTTTTCCTGATTCTTTGCTTGGTGCTTAGAAGGAGATGAATAAGAAATGTCTCTTGTCCCATCAACTTCATTACTTTCTGCCTTGATTATATGAACTTCTAATCATTGCATTCCAACTTTCCTGTTTATCACCTAATGAGATTCTGCTAAGTAAGAAATGCACCTATAGAGAGCAGCTCACATTTTATGCATAATCAGCCCAGTGAACTGTAGTGTGTGTTTATGTCTTGTCACATTGCAGTGCCATCTCAGATGATACATGCAAGCCTAGTGTGCTTATCAGGCTACGTTTTTAAAGTAACATATGTTTTTAGTCATGTGTTCTTTATGAACACATCTTGTTTGAAATGTAGCCACAAATGAGGAATCTTAGTAAACTTAAATAAGCATTTTCCTGCTTTGGTTCTCCTAATACATAACACGATGTGATTTCAGAGACTCTCCTTCAATTATTCTATACGTACCCGCAAAGGGTGCATGGCCACTGCAAGCAGGCAGAGAATATCCTCCTCCTGTTAATGCATGTGTGAGGGTGAGGAGAAAGGAAGGCAAAAAAATAATAAGGAATAAAAGGTCCTTTTGTCCTTCACATGATGTGTTAAACTTCAATGCATTTCTCAAGGCAACGCCGCAGAGAGAAAAGGGGCCCCTGTCATGTGCAAGTCTGCATGTGAAAACGGGTTCTCTGAGGCTGGTTGAACCGTGACTGACTCTCACGTCACTCCTCATAGCCTCTCATTTTTTCTCTATTTTACTCTCACCCAGGGCTGTTTTTTTCTGTTGTGTGCCTACCATTGCAAATGAAGACGTACTAAAAAACACAGCACTTGATTACCTTGAAATTTCAATTTTATGAAAACTTACTTTTATTTTTGTGTATAAAAATAAAATGCTAGTCCTTTTTATAATGACAAGGTTAAATAGAAAACTATCTTTTTAAAAGATTTTTCTTAGCAACTTTAATGTCTCCAAACTCAACTTAAGCAATCTTATCTAGTTTCATCCTATACGGATAAGTTTACCATTTCCTTACTTATAGTTACTCTAATCTTCAGTGTAGACAGAGTCTGCCTTCAATGAGACCATAAGTTCCTGGAAATATGCCATCCTCCTTTTTTTGTTTTTAATTTTTAACTCCTGGTTTTTGTGTTAGTTCATTTACTTATCTTATCATCAGGTTTTATTAAACAACTACTATGTACCAGGAATAGTACTTGTAACTCAGAAAATACAAATATAAATAGGATAACAATAAGATATATTTCCTTCCTTTAAGGGTGTAATACAGAAGTTTCTAACATACGGTCTCTATGGAAAAGCATTCTTTTCTATTTTGGGAATTATCTGTAAGATATAAATTGTGTGTGAAGGTACATAGGTACACTTTTTGATAGAAAATACACTTTCTAAAGATAAGTGATTTAAAGATCTCCATCTGTTAAACTATAAACCAATTTTTAAACTTTCTCTGTTCTGTTTTGTTCTTCTCTTCATCCCCCTTCTCATTCTCTTTCCTAGGTCCACTATTACCCATCTTACTTAAAATAAGATCCACTCTTCTTTGAAATAAGCATCCCTAAAAAAATTATAAAGCAAAACAATCATTTAAGTTATGTGGAAATTGTCTTGAATTATTGCAGCAAATGAAGAATTAATTACTCAAGAGATTCTACTGAATATCAGTAATTAGTGAGGGTCTGTAGCACCTGTGCTGTCACCTGCTCTGTCTCTTCTTCATCCTGGCAGTTGTGAAAGGGAAGTTCCACTCCAGCAGGAACAGCCAAGAAAACAGGGCTCATGTTTCCTCCAGGTGAACCTCAAGGTCTATGGTATTTTCTAGTGAGAAGCAGCCACTAGCATTTGTCATTCTACCCTCCCCACTCAGCATTTCTCATCTGCCCCAGTTCTGCATTCCAGAGGTCAAATTCAAAGTACCTATGACAGAAAGGTCAGGGGCTTTCTTTCTCCCCCCAGAGCCCACTCACAGTGCGGCAGGCTGAACCCACTGTGTCCCTGATTGCCCTAACCCAGCTTGTTCATAGGAAGAAGGCCGCACACCTGGATATGCAAGCTGAGAATGTAATAGGGAATATCAGGGTCCCCCAAATGGGGAAGTTTCCCCCACTAACTAATGGTTGGGGCAAGAGGAAGTGGAGTAGAGCCATTGAGAGTTACTTTGCATATCTAAAGAAGCTAGCCAGTGTTTTAGTAATGTGAAGTAGCTGTGTCTGCCAGGGCTTCAAACCAGGGAGATGGGCATGACTTTAACTTGTGATGTAGCCAGAGGGGCTTGCTGGGCCTAGGAGAGTGGCTTGGAGGCAACTCCCAGATCAGGAGGCCATGTCTGCCCAGACTAACAATGACAGCCAAGAAGGGCAGAAGAGATCAGAATACTGGCAGGTGTAACCCAGTGTGGGAGGAGTCAGAAATGGAGTTATGGAGGAAGATTCATACTGGGATTTAAACCCAAGTACAAGGCAACCATTGCACTCTGAACCATGTGGTTTGGGAGGCAGTGAAGGGTCTTGACCACACGGTTTGAAAGAATGCAACAGGACCCCCACCCACCCACCATGAGGATGTGGTTTTGGATTAAAAGCAGAAGTCTGGGGAAAGAAGGTTATGGGTCATCAAAGAATATGTATAACAAATCCATGGACAAAAGCCACAGGGGTGGGTAGGAAGACTGAATGTGGGAGGTGGTGGTGGGTAGGGCAGGGGGAAAGTAACTGGAGGAATATGGGAAGAACTGTAATTGAACAACAATAAAAAAAAGGCAGGGGGGGGGAATGAGCAGAAGCCTGGCTGAACATGGACAACTGGAAGGTGCTGGAATACAGGTGGGAATCTGCCCAGCTAAGCTACAGACTTCCATTCCTTCTCCTGAGAGATAATACCTCTGACTGGCCTGGTTTGACAAGGGGAGGCAAGACTGCGTGTTTGTGGGTGTTTTTTGTTTCTAAAGAGCATGTTAACTGCAGAATTCCGCCATTATTCTAAAGCTGTATAACTTTTGAATAAATAGTTCCTTTTCTTTTCACAAGGCTCTGGCATTGGGAGTCACAGATCTTATCGGCAGTAGGCAATAGAAACCAGAGCAATAGACCCCAGTGGTCCTGTTACAAGAAGGCTGGAAGCTACTGCCTTGACCCAGTACCTTGCTCATAAAGGGGGAGGGTTATTCCTGGAGAGGTGAGCCACTGTCCCTGCCTCAGAGATTTTGCCCACAGGGAAACTCACACCACAGGAAAAACACAGTGCTCTAAAGCTCTGCCCCAAGCAAAGGATTTTACTTGAAACAGGATATGGAAGTTTGAGACTAATGATAATCTTGAAAATGATGAAAATTTTGTTGTGAGCCTAAAAGGAGATTGTAGCTCCTTGAGAGCAAAGACCTAAACTATAGGCCAGCTGGTTTACCAGAGGTAACCAAAAAAAGAGGCAGCTAAGAAAATGCTTCTTGGATTTCAGAAAAAAACTCAAACTCACTCTGAGACTACCCTGGGAAGGGGAACCCTAGAGCCTTTGCGGTGAGTGTGGCCCTGCTGACACCTTGATTTTGCATGTCTGCCCTACAGAATGTGAGAGGTTACGTTTCTTTTGCTTTAAGCCACCGAGTTTGTGGTAAATTGACATGATAGTTCTAGGAGACTAATACAAACTGTATGCCAACAAAATAAATAACCGATGAAATGGACACATTTCTAGGAAAAAAACATTCTACTGAAATTTAAGCAATAGAAAACCTGAATTGACAAATATAAAGATTGAAATAATAAACACAATACTCCATGCACACATACAAAAGTGGCCCTGCCCAGCTGACGTCTATGGTGAAATCTGCCAAATATTTAAATAAGACTTAATGCTTTTTTTCCCACAAATTGTTGCAAGAAATAAAAGGGAACACTTTTCAACTTGTTCTATAAGGGAAGTATTATTTTCATACTAGAATCAGAAAAAGACATCACATGAAAACTACAGAACAATATCTTTATGATTACAGATGCAAAAATCCCCAACAAAATGCTAGTAAACAATCTAGAAACATATACTGGCATTATACACCTTGTGTAAGTGTGAATGAGTCCAGGAATTCAAGATTGGTACAACACGTGATGATTTATTAATGCACCATCTCAAGAGAATGAAAGACAAATACCATGGGTAATCTCAGTAGGTGAAGAGAAAACAATGACAAATTCAATACCTCTTTATGATAAAAACAATCTGGGAATAGAAAGAAATCTCCTCAGCCAAATCAAGGGCATCTATGAAAACACATATATAGTATCATATTTAATGGTAAAAAACTTAAAGCTCTTCCTTGCAATCAGGTTTAGGACAAGGATGTCCACTCTTACCACCTTTATTCTGTATTGTCCTACAGCCTCTATCTGGGGCAATTAGGCAAGAAGAAAAAGGCAGCCAGATAGGAAAGGAGGAGTAAAACTAAGATGCTTGTAAATGGCATGATCTTATATATATATAACATCCTAAGGAATTCACTAAAATATTAAATTAGTAAGAATTTCAAATTGAGTACGTATAAAGGATTCCTCTTAATTTCTACTCTATGCTTTTCCCCAAGACAATCTTTTCTCATTTTTCTCTCACTTAATCAAATATAGCATCCCGCACAGTAGATTTAGGTAAAAGTTTCAACATTATCCTGATTTCTTCTTTATTTCCCATGTAACATGTCTAATCCATTAACAAATGTTGTAAACTCTACTTCCCAAATGTACTCATATCCTAAAGCTTCCCTTTTATGTCTATTTTCACCCCTGACTTCCTAAGCGAGGTCAATAGGCTCTGTTGCTAGTTGGTCTGTATGTATCCTGCTCTGTTAAAAGTCTTCAGAATGATGTGTTAACATATAGATAAGATCATGTTGCTCCCTTGCTTAAAATCCCGTGACCCCCCAATATATTTCAACAGCTAATCTTTTGCTTCAGTCTTGCCACATCATACAGGCTCTTGTGTTTTTCTCCCTCCCTGACTTTGTTATATCATATCATTTATTGTCATGTCAGATCACATCACCATCTACCTCTCTCCTTTTTTTATGTTCTTCCCTGTTGACTCTGCTAGTGTTTTGACTCATTCAATCCATAGGCTCAGTCATACACATGAATTATGACAACTTGTACTTTTGAGTCCAGCTTAGTATTGCTGCAAAGCCCGCAGAGGCCCTCCTGGGTTCACTTGCAGGAATAATTCGAGTTGTTTGGAAAGTTCTCCAATAAGCATATAAATGCTGGCAGTGATCGATATGAGAGAACAGTTTCCAGGTGACCCTCAATTTGAAGATCTAAGCAGTTTCTGGAGATATTTTTTGTCTTTCTTTTTATAGTGCTATTTACAAAAAGAAAACATTGGTAGAAATGCTTCATCCTGGTGTACATCCAATTTCTGTCTGTTTCTGTTGGCTTCAGTAAATGATTTTCACATAAAGAAAGGGACATTGAAATTCTGATCTGGGATCCTGCTTTCCTTTCTGATGCTGATATTGATGAGCCTGGATGCTGAAGTTCTTGAAGGCCACACACACAGGCTATTGACTCATGAAAAAATATCACATGTATTTCAGATCACTGTTGATATTACACTAAAATAGACTTTTTTGACTTGGAGAAAGGCAAGGAAAGGTAATCAGATGCCACTTAAAGCTAGTTTCTACATTGAAAACATGTTACAAGTCTCAATGTGTGCCATGATTTTGACAGGTTATATTCAGTCACTAAGAACTATTTAAATTAAATTTATTTACCTTTGAGTAATTCTCTAGCTACTTTTGAGAAGACGCAGATCCATGTGGTTTAACATAACTTCGTTATGTTAAATTTTAAGAAGAACTTGGCAACAGAAATCTGCAGAGAAACTATATATTTTGAGAAACTGATTTATCAGTTTCAGAAACACTTGGAAAGAGTAAAGACTCGATGGAATTTTAGAATTTCAAATACACAATTATTTGTGGGATATAATGAGGAATATCCCAATTTGAATTAGAAAATACATGGATTGAATAATAAAATAATTTCCCTCCATGCCTGCTGTGCTCATCTGTGCTTTAACTCCTGGCTATATTGTATAAAGATACAACATAAAATTGTACAAAGACAATTACAGCAAGACAAGAAAACCAAAGGTGAAAAAACTTAAGAGGTATAAGGCCATTTATTTCTGTTATAATAATTTCACATTTGATTCACACTTTAACAGGGACAAAAGTTCCTGGAGAAATGTTGGACAATAAAAGTATATAAAAGTTTGATTAAATTATTGATAATTCCACTATCGAGAGATTACCATTTTGTTACACTGAAAACTTTTTTATTTGATAAATAATAGATGAATAGAGAATAATGTGAATTGTCGTAGAGATATGTTTATAGAATTGGCTTTAACTTGTCACCCTGCAAATACATTAATGTATCTTTTTAAAGACTCTTTAAGAATAAACATTTTTTTTCCCAAAACATGGTAGCCACTAGTTCATGAGAAGTCTGTGATTTCACAGAATTCATTATTTTCCTGGCATGATAGCTTTAGTAAATAGGCTTAATTTATTAGCAGTTTCAACAAAGTTACTCTCTGATATTCGCACAGGCTCATAAAACCACATAAAGCTCATTTGTTAGCTTTACTCTAATATTAATTGTGTTCTAGTTTATCCTGAAAATGGGGCTGATAGAAAGAAGGATGAGTGTTGGGAACCATCCTGCCTGGTTTCAGGAGCTGTAACCTCTCCATTAGGTGAAAAGGCCCCATTGCTAGGGGACCTTGGTACCATAAGCCACTAAGGAGACAGCTTATCCTCCTGGCAGGGATACAGCCTCTGCCGCCTTTACTTCACCCTGCTTGGTCCCTGAAGGATGACTGGATAGTCAATGATGGGGAAGACTCCTCAAGGAAGGAACAACTTAAGACAGGCACAGTTGTGAAAGGACCATTAGGGAAGGATTTGGGAGATTATGGAGGAGGGACAAAAGACCCTTGTCCTGCCTCCATAATCTCCTTGGCATAGGAGATTATGGCATAGCCTGAGTCCTCATTCTATCTGTAAAAAGTCTCCTAATCTCTTGGCTGCCTTGCTTTCCCCACCTGATTCAGTCCTGAAACAATGCCAAAAGGGGGTGCACCCCTGTTCAGGGATGGAGGTTTCTGGGTGTGATCAGGCCTGAAAAAGAATGCATAAAATCCTGTGAAACCTGCTTTGCTAAGAATGCCTTCAGTTTCAATGTTAAGGGTCCAAGGACAAAATAAGTTTATTTCCCCAGGTTTTATGGCTGATTGACGTCACCCTGTCTACCAGACCCTGACTCAAAAGGACCCCTGTTATCCCAGAAATGTTATCTGTAAACCATACCTCCTTTCTTTGATATGCATCCCCATGCAAGTTAAACTCAATAAAAGCCCATTGAGAGAGAAGCTTGAGGCCCTTCTCCTCTGAGAGATTGGCCACCTTTCCTTCCCAAGCAGACCATGTCTTGGTAGATTTATTCTCATCTACAGTGGCCAGGAGAGCTCTGCTGGGTGGAGCTACCCCACAGTTGAGGAGAGGGTGATAGAAATCATAGAGCCAAACAAGACTCTGAGAAGAGAGTTCTTTTTCCAAAGAGCCTATATATTTTTCCGTTTTTTTTTTAAATTTATTGTATTTTTCCCATTACCATTTCATCCTATTTTACCGTCTGATACTGTGGAGTTTTCAATCAGGTTGTATATCTCTAAACATGGAAGAGGACATACTTCAGCTCCAGGATGAAAGTTTAAATGTAGGTTGATTGTGTGGGGACCCCTCCTAAAAGGTTTTCTTTTTTATTTTAAAGTTGTTTGACTTATTTCTAGGCATAATTTTTTTTCGTTTCCCCCAAGTAATATATAATGTTTACTACATACAATTTATGTAAGTTGAACTTGAGGCAATTTAGGGACTATGCTGTTAAAGGAAGGGTGATTTTTCCCTGGTGTTCTGTCACTAGAAAACTTTACAGCTGCAAAGAAATGCACGAATGGTTTTCTACTTTAGAACTTAGGATAAGGCAAAATAAAAAAATTGATTTCAAGGGTGGGCCTTTAAGTCTGCAGATTATACTTAAGATTTTTGGAACTACTAGCCAAATGTCCTATTGGTTACTATTAGTAACAGGCACTATAAACTACATTGTGGAATACTCCATGTAAGATAATAGATGGAACTGTCTGAGGTTGCTTTTATTTTAGCTTTAAAAACACATTAAATCAACACTAATTGTATTTATAGTACTGGAATGGAATCACTCCAGCATACTAACTTAATTTATTTCTTATGTCAATAACATTTCATTGCTTGGACTTACACCAATCATAAAAGAAAACTAGAACACTCATTATTTGTAATAAATCATTTACCAGACAATCTAACATGTACAATTACATGTTTCTTTCTATAGTTTATACTAAGCTTTAATTATTAATCCAATTGCACCTGAGGTTTTGAGTCCTGCAAGCCATGGTACTAATGATTTCTGAACTTACATAAGTGACTTCAAATAGATGATAGAAACTATAGGTACATTTTAAAAAGATTTTATTTACTTATCTTTAGATAGAGGGGAAATGAGGGAGAAAGAGAGGGAGAGAAATATCAATGTGTGGTTGTGTTTGACATGCCTCCAACCAGGGACCTGGCCCACAGCCCAGGCCTATGCCCTGACTGGGAATCAAACCAGTGACCCTTTGGTTCAAAGGCTGGCACTCAGTCCACTGAGCCACACCAGCCAGGGCTATAGGTACATTTTGATCATTCCCTGTTTTAAGCTCTCTCATTCTTGATACATCAAGAAGATGTTTTCTTCTATTTTTACAAAAGGCTTTTATGTTTTATCTTTTCTTTTGATATTGAATCTCAGGATTTGTTCATTTGAGCTCAGTATTCCTACTAGTCTTGAGATGAGAACTATGCTTGAATTAGTTCTGTGAGGTTTGAAAGAAACAAAAATTGGATATATTGTCATTTAAAATTTCACTAGCCTGAGACTGGAGCCAAAGGTTAGGAACACATTTTCCATTTTTCAGTAATTGTTCGAATGGGTACATAAAAAATATGTAAGTCACTAAAAAAATTATAGTACACTTTTTATTGCAAAATATGTATGCAAATTATAAAACATGATAAATTATTCAAGTTTTGGATATAAGTAAAATGTAAACTACATGACCTTTAAATATCTTACGGAGTAATTATTTAAATCACCCCTCAAATTACTTATTTTATGAGAATTTACCTTGTTTGATGACTATTTGCTATTTTGGTTTTAGACTACAGCAGTAACGTTAACTTACAGATGTATAGGGTAGAAATAATTACTTTAAAGTAGCAATTATAGCCCGAAGGATTACAACTTTATTACCCTGTAGTCTGTCCGCTGGCTTGGTCTAATTTAGTGCCTTATTTCTGAGTGCCATCCCAAGTGGGCTAGAGATTCTGTTCCCAACGCGTCCTTTGAACAGGCTTATTAATTAATAAGCTGACTAAGTCTGACATTATTTAATCGGAATTGTAATTTTTTTGAAATTTCATTTTGACAGTTTTGAAGAACCTGACAGAAGTTCAGTGGCTCACCTGCCAGAGCCGGTTCATCAGCTTGTCCGAGAACTGCAGCTCGCAGGCCATCTAAACCCAGGCAAATGTTTCAGAGCCCCTGAAACGATGCTCAAGCTCCCCTAGAACTTTACTTTTGCTGACTCTCTGTTTCCCTAGGTTGGTTTTCTTTCTTGTAATTTGGGGTTTTGATCTATTTTTTTCCGATCAAGTATGTTATTATGTTGGTGTCTTGCCTAACAAATGATCATGGCCACGGCCTTTTCCGTAGCCGTGCACAGGGGCTTGGGAATCTGTGTCTTCTCTTGGGCCACTAGGCTGACTTCCCTGCATAGCGAAGAGCATGCCCCGCGAATATGACAAGTTGGTGTGTACACAAATGGTGATCTACGTCGTCATGGAGGCAGCAAACATTGTAATCTAGCTTCTGGTTTGTGACTTTTGGGGGAATCTCAGGAAAGTGGATGATGGGATCTATTCTTTGTTGGGTAAGAAATGAAAAACAATCAAGTGTTTTAGCATATTTTATTTTAGTTGATTTTGGGATATTTACTGCCCACTGGAAAGGAGACCAGCTCTTTAAGATTTGGGACTGAGACTTTTTATGCTTTTGTGTTTACTTTGACCTGTGCTAAATCTCTAAGCTTTTTGTAGGTGTCTGTATTTAGAAAGGCCTTTATCATTTTATTTTATACTTATGAAATTAAAAAATTATTTTAATTTAAAAAGTTTATGTAGTTTTATTTTATGAGTTTATTAAAATTATTTTTATTTTATTTTCTTATATAAATGTGAAATATATATCTATATTTAAATAAATTAAATTAAGATAAATTAATATAACTCTATTCTAATTGGTTTGTATAAGAAGGTATATACTTAAATTATTCCAATATTTCTAGAAGATAAACTGTATTTTTAATAGTTTTATTGTGCTAGATAGATATTTTGCAAAAGTGTGTTTCCATGTCATCTATGGGCTCTTCTCATGAATATCTAGGAGGTCAGAACTACTTTTATAATAATATTAAGACATGTTTTTCAAACTGTCATATTTTTATGGGAGTATAGGGTCTGTCTAGAGGCTGCATAGTATTTGATGACATTATTGCTCAGACAGCTAATGGATTTTTAATAGTAGTAGTTTGTATGTACAAATATATGCATATTTAGAAGCTAATGCAGTGTGTTCTCAAGCAGTACTATTAATCTCTTATGAACTATTCCTGCTATTATCTCTATAACATTATTGTCCATTGTTAACTAAAAGGATGACAAATAGAAAAGTAGATAGTTATTCCATTAGCAATGGAATGTTCCATTCCATGAACAATAATGTCATGAAATATTATGTAGCAGCTTCCTAATCATAAGAGTTTTCTGATGAAATCATGTGCTAGTCACCAATATATTTTTATATTTTATTATGAATTTCATTTACATTAAGAAGATCTATATAATTCAGTGAATCAATATTTTCCAAATGACTAATGAAAGATCTTATAAAAGCAAGCATGGATAAAAGATTGTTTCAAAAGATAGACAAATATATCAATAGGTTTTAAAGAAACAGATTATGAAAAACTTACCAATGTGGTTTTAAATTCCACATTTCAAATAACCTTTAGAAATAATGTCATGTTTTGGGAATAGTATCAAACAAAAATATCTACAATGATCTGAAAGGCTATTTAAATACTCTGATTTTCCAACTACATATCCGGTGAGAATAAATATTCTACATAAATTCAGCAACAAACAAATTAAATGCAGAAACATATATTTCATTATGTCAGACATTAAAGACATATACACAATATAAAATGATACCGTTCTCCCCATATATATAATATAATATATATACCATTAATATATATATTTATATATATTATATAAATATATAATATATTTTTTTTGGAAAATTAAGGTTTTAAATAAATCATCTTCTAGGTATCAATATCACTTATTATTATCTGGAGATTTATTATTGACCTTTTAAAATAAATTAAAGTTAAAAATGATCATTTAAAAATGCCTAATAGAGTAAATCTGGTGAGATAAACCCTCCAAAAACCCTTTAAGATTTTCAGAAATTTTTAGACATTGTAAAGAGCTCTTGAAACAAAAGTTTAAGAATTACTGCTGTTTTAGCCATTTGAGAGAGAGAGAGAGAGAGAGGCTCACGGAAATGCTAGCTCAGAACCATTTTATATAAGATTGCAAATTTTTATTACTAAGGGAATCCTTGGATGAATCGGACTGGCTTGATAATTTTTGTTGAAACCAAGGGAAAGAAATTCACCAGTCAAAAAGCACTGTAGGGGAAATCGAGTGGATGGAGTTTATTTGCTTGGTTAGTCTCCAGATGAAAAAAGATAATAATAGAGTTTTTTACATTATCCAATCTAAGATTCCTTAAAGAAATTTTGAGACAGAAATTAATTCTCTTGCTCAGAGTGCACTCAGCAGTGTATGCTGAAAGAGTTTTAAATGATTAATTAATGCTGCTTGTAGCCCTGTATCGACAATTAAGCCAAAGCTTATTGGGACTATCATTTTTTTTTGTGATCAAGAAAATATTTTGGAGATTATATGTTAGCGAAGTGGGGGGCCATTAAGAAAAAGGTATTTACAGCTTGGAAGTAAAACAAAAGTGTGGACGTTATATTCTTTCAAAGTTATACTTCCACAAAAAAATTATTCACCAATCTAGAAAAATATACCTGTGGTTGATGTTGCTATTAAATAAAAGCGTGTGCACTCATAAATTACATGTTAACTTACAGATCTTTTCCAAGAGAATTGCAAATTATTTATGTGTAGTAGAAAAATAACCCAAAAAGTTAGGTATTGCCTTGTAGGTCATTAATCATTTCTGTTTCTAACTGAGTCCACGGTTTTAGAGTGCGTTTTACTGTGTATTTACAATCATTCTTCCTCTAATTCTCATTTGAACCAGGTTTGCCATCCGATCAGTTTCCGCCTTCATTAATGAGTTGAATAAAACTTCAGTCATGTGTTCATTGGATATGTATATAAAATCACGTTTTTAACTTTAAAGATAATTAGCCCTTTTTAAAAATTTGAGTTTATCTTTCCTGTGAAAAAATGTTCAATTGCTATATCTCCCATGGATGTGTAACATACTGGAGCTGCGACTCTCTTCTCCAAAGAGCTGATCGTACCAATTCCCAATTTTACATTCACATCTGCAGTATCTCTAGCTAGAAAAGCAGGATTGGTAGAAATATTTATACCACAATAATAGGTATAAGCTAAAAATCATAATTTTTATTATTTTTGTAGAGCTAACTTACCAGTATAACTTTTTATGCATGTAACTAAAAAACACATTTCTTATTTTTACTTGATTTTTTAAAAATTTAAAAATGGTCTTCTTAGGCTTTCTTTTTTTACTAAACATGTTTGTTACAGTTGTCTTTAGTATTGCACCTAGCTGTAATTCACACCTTTATACTGATCTACTGTACCTATATAGAAATATTTTGTTTATCCATTTTCTTACTAGTGAACTTTTATGTTGCTTCAAGTTTATGTTATTACAAACATTGTTTCCTACCAATGTACATTTCCATGAAATGTCAGTGTCAAGCTTATCCATGTTATACCAGCTTTTCTCATTGTAAGTTATTTGTGGGCTATATTCACATTTATTATATATTTTCAACATCTCAACATCTTTGTGTATTCATTTTATAAATATGTATGTTTTTATATATGCATTATATGTAATGTATATGTATAAAATATACAACTGTATTACAACAACAATAAAAAAATCATTTTTATTATTGTAATACAGTTGTATATTTTATATATTATATATATAGTATGTGGTATACAGGTCTGTCCAGAAGGTATCCAGCCATGCAATAAGAAAAATAGAGATATTTACTGAAGAAGATACAAGATACAAGCAACTTTAAGACAATGACACCTCGTTCACCTTCAAATTAGGCACCTTGGGACCTTACACAGTTCTCCTAATTGCCATCAGCTACCCCATCATTTTTTCCTGAATCTCATCAATGGTCTGAAATCTCTTCCCTTTCTAAGGTGATTTTAGTTTTGGAAAAAGCCAGAAGTCACAGGAAATCAAATCTTAGCTATAGAGGGGCTGAGTCACCTGGGTGATTTGATGTTTCACCAAAAACCTGCATGAGACGTGATGCATGTGGCTCAGTCATTTTGAATACGACGGCCACACAGCACACATACTCACTCAGCGGTGTCTACCGAATACACTGACTGGCACAGTGAAGTTGTCATTGTTTATGCATGTCCTTCCTAGTGCACTCTCCTTGGCTACCAGGTTTCATCGATGTTGCACAAACCATTCATGTTATATTAACAATGGCTAGACTTTATCTGGACAGACCTCATATATATTATACATTATATATTTTTATATATACAATATACACATACATACATATATATGTCCACATATACCCTGTGATCTATATTTGTTGTAATAATTTCTCCCACTCTGTGGCTTACATTTTTATTATTTCCATCTTCTTAACAGGGTCTCTTAATTCAGGTTCTTTAATGTAGTCTAGCTTATCATCCTTTCCCATTAGATTTAAAAAGTCTCTTTATGTGTCTTTTGTTTAAAAAAATACTTTTGCCTACTGTGAAGTCAAAAATATATTTTACTAAGTAATCTAATAAAATACATAGAATTGTTTTACTTTAACATTTTTCACATGTATTTAGAAAAGTTACTGCAGCTTAATTTTTCTAAAAATCTAAAGTATGATTAGGTTTTATTTTTTCCTATATGGGTAACTCAGCAACCTTTATTTAGAACATCTTATTTCCTTATCACTCTGCAGTAGTAATACATTCAAGGGCCCACATATATGTGTTCGTATCTGAGCTTCTTATTCTGTACCATTTGCCCAGCTCCCTATTTTATGCTCTGTCATATCATCATATTTATTGTAGGTTTTTAATTAGTATCAACATTCAATAAGGCAAGTCTTTTCATGTTATCCAGTTTCTTTAAGAATATTTTGGCTCTTCTTGGACATTTATATTCCAAAATAAATTTTAGCTTTATCTTGTCAAATTCTTCCAAATTCTTATTAGATTTTTATTGAAATTGAACTAAATCTAAATTTGGGAGAAAATTTCAAATCCAAAAATTTGTCTTCCAACTAATAAATCTGGCAAATCTCACGTTGTATAACGCTGACAGCTTTATGGGTTTCTGCAGAGAACCCGTTCACATCATTTGTGAAATTTATTCCAGGTTTATGATATTTTTGCACTACAATAAATGGTACATATTTTTACCTTTTATTTTGCATTTGTTTTTGGTACCAGAATGAAAATTACATTTTTTAGAAATTTGCTTCATATTATTTCCAAATAAAATAAATATAGAGAATATTAAAGTTTCTGTTTCCCTAAAGAAAACTGTACTTTAGAGGTTAGCATAAATGTTCTTTAAAATAATTTTGGAAATCATTTCAAGTTCTTTTTCAGAAAACCATCCAATTTTAAGGTTGTTGGTGAAATAAATACTATGATATAAAAAATTAACATTAATATGCTAAGCAGGATATTTAGCTTAGGTACTATCCATTTCTGTACAATAAAACTGAAAGAATGTCAAAATTTGCTTAAATCAACCAGTTTAATAGGATTTTCAATCAAGCAATCAGGTTAATGTGCATTTGCTATTTTTTTGAGATGAGAAATACCAGAGTATGTTATGAAGAAAATATTTAAGTGTTACTCTGTACATAAAACTTGAGATGCTTATAAAACATTAAAATGGAAATTTCACATAGTTTAATACTCAGATAAGTCTTGGAAAGAGATAAGAATTAGCGAGTTATTGGCGTATGGATGCTACTTAAATCCAGGGCCATGGATGAGATCACTGAAAATAGCTATAATTTTCACCAGTCCGTTCACATATTTCCTTACCTCATTGCCAGTATTTCCACACAGTTAATGCAACTATCACTCACTAATGTCATCCAGTTCATCTAGGTACCTAATTGTTAATTACCACTGAATTTAACAAAATTGCTAGGGGACAGCTACAAAACACACTCAGTTAAAAGGATTTGCTGAAATCTCTGAGCTGTAATAAACATTAAATGCTTACTGGTGTACTAATAAAGGTCTAGTTTTACTAAAATAATTTAATTTTCTTTCCCCAGAAAGAGTTTAATAAACATTTGGATTAAATTGGTAGCTTAAAGCACTCAGTATAATCAGGGTTGCAATAGGAGATATAATTGTGACTCTCAGGAGGAAAAGTGAATAGTGACCAGTGATCAGGAAGGAAAGAGAATCTATGTGTAAAAGAAGAGAAGCTGCCGGTGCTGAATAAACAGTCTCTGTGTGGTCAGGAGTTAGCATTCTAAAATCAAAATTCACAATGCATTAGCGTTGGTAGCATTTTTCCTCCTACCTGGTTTCACATGCGGAGATGACTTGCACAGGACCTGAGCAAGAGTGGCTAATAGTTTTTATTCCATTTAGCGGAGGAAGGAAAAAACATTTTGTAAATACAATGTCTCCAATTCAGTTCCCTATTGAACCAGAATTTAGTTGCTTATGAATGGGAGTGTAAAGACAACTGTCCTAGGAGTAGGTGAGATATCAATCACATGCCCAGCACTAAAGAGTGAGCACAGTCATGACACTGTAATTTTGATTCAGGAAAATGTGGAATGTGCAGTTCTGAATTTGGCAAGACACGCAGGCTGCGTATTACAAATGACACAGACTGTGCACAGCTGTGTAGGGCTGTGTTCGACTTTTTGAAAAGCTTTGACATGTCTTGAAAATTTCTGGAGGGTATATGTTCCAAAAATACTTTAGACATTTTTTTGTGTATATTTGAGGACCACAGGGATTTTAGGAGAGAAACAAGTGAACTACAAGGATGAGATGGAGTGTATTAGAGGGAGGTGCTGAAGAAATATTTTGTATATGGGCAAGACTCTGCATTATGGGAGCGTTATTTATTGAATGCTTCCTTTATGTTAATTCATTATCTGTCATACTTCATGAATCAATGCAGCAACCCTTAAGATAGATAATATAATTGATTGTATTTTAGAAGTGGAGAAACCTGAGGCTCAAAATCGCACTTGAATTTGAACTTAGGCCTGGTAGTCCCTAAAGCCTACATTCTTTACCATCCTGATACAATGTGTGTTTTGGCAAGTCTAGGGTATAAAGTGCAGAGAGTTTGGTTAACTAATACCTGACTTTAATTTTTTTTAGATCTCTTATCCTTTGCATATCCTTTTCTTATGTGACAAAACTGAGATTCCTTAAGTAGGTCCAACCTAATCAATCACACAAGGCCTTCACCACAGAGGCAGAAGATTAAGTCAGGGAGCTTTGAAGTGTGGAGAGAACTTGATGTACAATTGCTAACTTTGAAGATAAAAAGCACAACCTTAAAAAACATGCATTTGGCCTTGTGGAGCAGAGCAGAGCCCTACTCCTACCTGTCGGCCCCCTAAGCCAGCAATTAAGGAACTAGGGGCCTTAGTCCACCTGCTGCAAGGAACTGAATTCTTCCAACAACATAAATGGACATGAAGTGGAGTTTTCTCTAGATGTTCTAGGAAGAACTAGCCCATCCAACCCTTTAAATTTGCTCTTGTGCGACTCTGAGCCGAAAACCCTGTTGAGCCTGCCTGGATTGATGACCTGCAGAAACTGAGATAAAAAATTCATGTTGTTCTAAAATGCTAAATCTGTGATAGTTTCTATGCAGCCTAAGAAAATAGTACAGTAAGAGAACATTCAATATGCAGCAACCTCATGTTCTTGTTTCTGATGATCAGCGGAAGCAATTATAAAGTCTTCTCTTTGAAACCAAGGATGAAATGGGTTCTCAATAGACTTTCAGTTGTGTACAGTGAAGATGGCAAAGCAAAGTTTTATTTGTAGTGCTTTAAGTGGTCCTCAGTCTCGATACCAATTTGAAATCCTATTTCCAACATCAAAATGATAACAAACCTCAGACGAGCATTGTGACATTTCCTTTGAATGAGGTCTGTATTGTGAGGTGGGGGCCAAAGATGTCACTTTGCACCCTTTGACTTTAAAATCAATTGACAAATCATAGACATGCCTGATAAAACCATAAGAAATCTCCCCCGTTGAACGTGGGCGCTGTGTATTAAAACTGAGTGAAAAAATACTGTTATGAAAAGAAAAAATAATTGGGTAGTTGCTGAACTTTGGGACAAACCACATTGATTATCTGATATTACAAATTAAATGATTTGTGTCCAAGTCTCCATGGTTTAGTACAGAACCAAACATGTATGTGTGCACGCACACACTCACACACATGCATACAACTTGAAATATGTTAAGGTAACTATCCCTTTTTACAAATAGATATATGCTTTTTAATCTTGATACGTTCTCACCAAAACGCTAATGTAAGAAGAAAGAAAGATTTGACCAAATGGCTTACTTTAATAAAAATAAACTTAATTTCGTACGGATGCTAATGGAGCCCAGTCATTTTCACTGTGTCAGAGATGCTTCGGAAATGGTTACTGACAAAGGACCTCCAATTAGAGGAGTAAGAAATAAGCACAAGTGAAAATCTTAGTTTTAACATGAATGAGCCCTAAGAAATTACGGCTGTAATAAGACTTAACGACACTTCTTTATCTCTAGTAAGCATGCATTAAAAACAATTTCTTTTATTTTTTAAATCTTTTTTGCTTCATAAAGTTTTACACCCAGTGTAGCCTACTGACTTCCTTTGAGAGAATGACTCAAATAATTGAAAAGTTGAGTAACAGACTATTCTGGTCATGGCCCAGGAGCATCCATTATTCTTATATTCATAACAAACACACCCAACTCAAGAAAGTATTAATTTACTCTGCCTACATTCCAAGAGGATTCTGCCTTGGAACTAGAAAAAGGAAAATAGGCTATTTTTCAGTTTTGCTTAAAAATGTATGGATATGTGAGCAAGTTTGAAAGTTGTCAACAAATTAGTCTAAAATACCTCATTTTTATATAGCTCTTGCTGCACTGGGTATCCAGCACATGCTAAACACGGCTTCAGTCACGGCTGTCTTCAAAACAAGCATGTGGATGGGAAACAAAATTACTTGCAATCATAATAGCCAATGACCTTGTTATATGTTTTGGATATATACAGAATGTGTTTATTTTATTTCTATTTTTTTACTATTGTTCAGTTACTGTTGTCCCACCTTTCCCCCCATTGCTCTCCCCTGCCTGTCCCACCCCACTCCCACAGTCAATCCGCCTTTCCCATTATCCGTGCCCATGAGTCCTCTATTTGATTTAATCTTTCATTTAATCTTGACTACAACTCTGGGTAACAGATCCAGTATTAAACTTGGATACAGAAATAAAGAGGATAAATGTTTTTGTCTAAGATATGAACATGTATTTCAAAACCCAGATTCTTGATAAATTTAGTGAATGAATGAATGAGTATTGACCTATTCTCTTCAGGATTCCTTTACTAAATTCCATTATAATTTGAATATTATTGGGGTCTGTGGAATATATTTTTTCTAAAACAGATAAACAATGTTACTAATGTAATTATTATTTTTTTCTATGTTAATCTTATGACTAGGGACCATGATATTACTTTTATACATTTTTATAAATCTTTCCAATTACCTCTAATTTTTTTATTATCCAATTTTTGCTTACTTAGCTCCTAACTCCTTTAAAAATTAAGATAGATTCTCATTAATTACATTCCCTATATTGCCATTCTGCTATGTACCCTTATGACTCTTCATTTCCTTACGTGCTGTGTAGAAATCTCAGCAGATTTCTTTAAATTCTTCACTCATAAAGTAAGAATAGAAAGAAATTATCTAAACTATTCAAATCATATTACTAGAAATAAGACTCTGAAATGAGATGGTATATATTTTGTTTTCATATTTTATATCTTAAACTTTCTTATTTTATGTATGATAATAATTTAACAAATATTCAATATTATTATTAATTCTTGAAAGGGCAGTGACTTCTAGTTTAGTGGTTTTTATGAGTAAGTAAAGCCATTCAAGCTAATCAAGCTGATGAGTCTTAATTAACCTAATGAAAACTTTACTTAATGCTAATACATTGGTCTAAATCACATTTATTATGTTGAATAGAAATCCTAAGGACTACGCATCACCAACATGTGCATATTTGTATATTTGTGTTTGCATGTGCTGAAAACATGAGTTCCATTGTTAAACATATTTTAAAATTTGAGAGGATGCACGACATTAAATAATCTTTGTTGAATAACTTATCACAGTGATTAGTACACGTCATGACTCTCTAAAAAAGTGCTTTTAGATAGATTTGCATATATACTATCAATGTAGAAGTTAGATGAATTTTAACTATAGCCATATATTTATCAGTATGTGTAATTTTCCATGTACATAATTTGGGATTATTTATAAACTAGAGTAAACATTACAAGTTAAACCATGTCTAAATATACATGACTTTTCAAAATGCAGTCATAAGTATGATTTTATATCTACTTATTTTGTCAGTTTCTATAAACATTATGGTTAATTCCAAAGGACTGTTGATACATAAATTTTATGATTTAGCTTAATATTAGCCTGAGATATCAAGCTCATGTGAAATACTGGTAGAATGACAATTTTCACCATAGGTTGCCCTAAGTCTATATTATTAGCCATTATATATGAGACTTCCTTAGGGCCATTTAATAAAAATTTTAAAATTTTTTATAAATAAAATTATCAAAAATATAAAATATACAAATAATGCTACAATGAAGTACTGTATGTTTTATTCAGCTTCAACAACTACAAACATTTTGCCAAGCTGTTTTTGGTATCCTTCCCTCTCAACCTTTTTTTCTTTTAATGCTGGAGTATTTTCAAACAATGCAGACAGTTTGTTATTTCATATTTTCATACATTTCATTCTGTCCTAAAGTCATATAAATTGATATGGACTTCTCTTTTATTTGTTAATCAACATGATATCAATTTTAAAAATTGACATTAGTTACTTCATACCATCTAACATCAGTCCCATATTTAAATTTTCCCAATTGAAACATTGAGTTTATTTTACACTTACTTGGTTCAAATCAGTTTCCAGACAGGGTTCAAACATCACATTTGGTTATTATGTTTTTTAAGTCTTTTTTATTCTATCAATGATAGTGCCTCTCCCCCTAGATTTGAAGTTTTCATTTTTTGGAGTAATAATTTTTTTACAGAATCTCTCATATTTTATATTTGACTGAGTGCTTCTTGATTGCATTTTTGAACTGTTCCTCTTTTCCTTCAATGTCTGGTAGACTTGTATTTTGATCCACAGGCTTGGTTAGATTCAGAACCTGATTTTCAGGCTAGGATTGATTTATTGTCTCCATTTGTGATGCTGAGATTGCACTGGCTAAAGGGGATGTCTTCCTGCCTTGCCACCACCCTCGCCAACATTTTATGTACAGTCCTAGTGCCATACTGGACAGTACATGTGGCCAAGTGGCCTTTTAAGGTTTTGAATCATGGCTCTGACAACTTGGGCGATTATTTTTTTCTAGTATGGAATGGGGATAAAAATAGTCTACTAGTAACTCATTAGGGCTTAAGTGTGGTGTTCTCTGCAAAATACTCAAAACAGCGACTGGCATGTGGAAGGTCTTCATAAGTGTTTGTTTACTCATTATTACTACTATTACACTCCATTGTTTTGTCATTTCCAAGGACTGCCACACTGTAATATACATAGTCTTCCTTTTCTCTAACTCGTCACTTCCAACTCTGTCACTAACCACAGCTTTGGTAAAGCCTGTCAAAATGCACATTGAAAGTCTAGCAGCTTTGGGGAAAGAGAATTTAGATTAGTGGCCTGGGTAGGGTGACTGTAGAAACAACTCAAGACCCATAAGAAGCAAATGAAAAATGACTATCAATAATTCAAAAAGCAGGGAAGGCAGGCTAGAAATATAAGAATATATATGAGACTCTAATAATCTCTAGAACTATTCAGAGCAAATAGTCTTCCCATAACATATGGGATTATGGTTTGAGTGTTAATAGTTAAATCTTAAACTTTAAAGATAAGAACTGGGCACACTGGAGAAAATTAATGCAAGGGGTATTGCCCAGTGTAAAGTCTTAATCCTGTAATTGACTGAATGTTTGTGTATATCAGCTCCACTTCCAATTTTTCTTAAAATGTAGAGCCCCAATGTGATAATATTGGGAGGTTGGGCCTTTGGGAGGTGATTAAGTCACGAGAGAGGAGGTCTCATAAATGGGATTCGTGCTTTTATAAAAGAGACCCCACAGGGCTCTCCGACTCCTGAAAACCTGTGAGGACACAGAAGGACCACTGTTTATGAAGCAGAAACCCGGCTAAACAGGACAGTGAATCTGCTGTCAATTTGGCACCTTGATCTTGGACTTCCCAGCCTCCAGAACTGTGAAAAAAGTCACTCAGTCTATGGTACTTTTGTTATAGCAGCTGGAACAAACTAAGACAAAGTTCTTACTTTTTATAAAAACAAGATAAGTGGTTTTTCCAAAGTTAAAACTGTGCAGCATTTCTGATGAAAATAATTATAGCTTGCTAGAGACAAACCAAGTAGATTGAAAATGGACCAAAAAATGTTTCTAGGAAGTACCAATTTTACAAGAGGAAGAACAAAGTGTAGTGTTGTGCTTGCTGGAGGGTTTCTTCTTGCTCAGTTATGATCCATTGATTTATGAACATCTTACTAACCTTCTGTTTAAACTTCAAAAAACTGAAAGATGAGTAAACACTAGCCAGTTATATATAGTGTTTACTTACCTTTCTGAAGTGCAAGTTAGCCTTTTAAACAGAAATGTCTGGGTTTCTGCCAAGTGTTCAGGGTGTTTACTTCACACTACTTCATTTAATCTCCAGGACAATATCATGAGAATGAGAGATGAGGAAACTGTGCTCAGTGTAGATCGGATTTGCCAGGGTCACATAGCTGGTCTTGTCACCAACAAAGTCTATGTAAAGCAAAGATCTTTGAATTCATTTACAGTGTTTTTAGTATGTGCTTTCATTATGCTTCCACTAAACTTGAACATAATGACTAGTAAATGATCAAAATAAGAAAATCAGAAAGTGCCCAAAATATAAATTAAGAAACAAGAAATTAAAATATTAAAAGATGTGATCAAATAAGATTATCTGATTGTTTTTAATTCCTTACATGAACATAATTATTAACCATATAATCTTTTTATTAGTAAAGAAATATAGGCCTACCCAGCACATATTTACTTTAATATTTTAAAATTTTAAATATTTTTCATTTTATTCAAATAGCAAACGTGATACAAATATCCCATAAAGTTTTTTCATATTGTATAAACATAAAATAATTTTAATTAGTAATTATATTAAGTACAATTTAAATATATGACATGAAATTTTTATGAAAACATTGAATACTATGCTATATATATTTATACTTCATAAAATATAACAGGGTGCCTGTAGCTTTATTCTGATTGGCTTACATTTGTACATTTAATGTTGCCAATATGTGTTCCTATCTAAGACAGGAAAATGACCTCTAGAACTTCTCCTCCTTTCTGTGTTCCCCGCCATGTCCATTTCTCTGTGTGTAGCCCTATCATTGTTTGAAGGCGCATCTGCCAATTGCGATCTGACCTGAAGAAGTTGGAGTACATGCTTTCTTTTTGATTTGCTGTATTACAAGGAGACAGACTGAACTGCACTTCAGTAATAATTTGGAACTAGGCCACAAATAAGATTTTTTTGACTTAGCTTATGGTTGTTCCCAAATTCTGATAAAACTGGCCAGTAGAGTGGAGATCATCAATTCCCTGTTTTCCTAATTTCAGGTGGAATTAGAGGACTTGTTAGCAATTTAGTAATTTCTCGACATGCAACAGAATAGTGTTGGTGTTGTAGGAAATTTAAACAAAACTGTAATACAGACTTCCTCCTCTAAAGCAGTTTGTATTTTCAGGGGAAAACAGGTGTTGAAGTGTGTAGACAGCAATGCGAATTAAACTACAGCTTTCTCACAATTCGGGCTATGGCCGTTGCCCAGTGAATGGAAGAGATACAATCCAGGAGCAGAGAAATATATAAGGCATCTCTTATTAAGTCTTATACCCAAAATATAAAACAAAAGATTTTTTATTTTTCCAGGTGAAATCTGAAAAACCACTTCCTAGTACCTAGTATGCTGATTTGCTCTTAGAAAGGTTTTAATAAATATATTGGAACTTAAATAGAGAGCATTCTGCAGTCTACACATTTAAGTAACGAAATTGCTCCCAGAGGCTGGAAGCTGGAACTTTACATCATATCATCAACTCTTCACAACATCTCTGAAATTAGGGGTATTAACTCTATTTCATTGATGCAGTAATTATTGGTTCAGGAGCCTCATTGTTTCTCCCAGTTCCTCCAGAGAGCAAGCCAAATAAGAACCCAGATAACTTAGTCTTGGGCATTTATGCTCATTCTACTAAAATATTCAATGTTGTCTACCAAAACACTCAGTGTTGTTACCAAAACTCCCCATTTTTATTTAAATGGGTAGGTGTCATTCAGCTGCGTTTTAGATGCTCTGATATACTGAATGTTTCTGTGAAGCCTACTCACATAGCCTTCAATAGTGACACCTTAAAGAGACAGAATTCAAGATTCTCCCTCTGATTTTTAAAAAGCTAAAAATAGGAGCTAGAAGACCTAGAGGGCTTTCCCTCTTTGGAACCAATCTTTTTTTCTATGCCATTATAGAGAAAACACTTCCCAGGGAAATAAGATATAGTAGTGTTTAATTTAATTAAAGTAGTGTTTTTACGTGATGGCATGTTAAGGAACATACGATAACGTGCAGGTGTTATGCGCAAATATTAATAAAGGGCGGAAACACACTGAACTTTGTTGCCATCTGCCCATCTCCTGCATCATGCGGGCTCCCTGAGGATCTGAGTGTTGGCACAGGTCAGGCCTCTGTCCCTCCCGTCTGCCTGCCTGTCTGCCTGTCTGAGACTTTACTTCGTTCTCTTTCCTCCTTCTTTTACTCTTTTTCACTTCCTCACTCCTTTTTCTCTTCTGTATCTTTCTTTCCCATGTATCCTCAATGTCATCCTCTCTCCTTCTCCCTTTTTCTGCACTCTGTCCTCTTCTTTTTTTAAATTTCTCCCACAATATCCCCTTTTAAAGCGACAGTATATTCCTTTTTTTGACTCAATGCAGTCAAAAATAGTGTCTTTATGAAGCTGTTTCTCAGTTATTTCTATTTTTTACTTGGACAATTTTTAAAATGTGTTCATTTATTTGTTTATTCACACATATGAGTTTAATATATGACAAAGCAAACATTAAAAATCAATATTGGCCCTGTCTGGTGTGGCTCAGTGGATTGAGTGCCAGACTGGGAAGCAAAGGGTCTCTGGTTTGATTCGCAGTCAGGACACATGCTTGGGTTGCAGGCCAGGTCCCCAGTAGGGGGCGTGCAAGAGGCAACCACACATTGATATTTCTTTTCCTCTCTTTCTCTCTTCTTTTGCTTCTCTCTAAAAATAAATAAATTTTAAAAATCAATATTGAAATAATAAAGAACAAATACTTGTCATTAGAAAAGCTATTTGGTAAATAAGTTTTCTTTTCTCTAATGACCAATTGCCTATTGGTTGTCTCCCCATCTCCAAATTTTTTTCCTTCTCTGGTAACTACCCTTCCCCTGATTCTTTGATATAAAACCTGATCCTCAGAGAATAGTCTGCTCGGGCCACTCGTAAATATTCCTGTGGTGGATCATTTGATGGAAACAGCTGCATTCAAAAGAAAAGTTTCTGAAAAAGCAGATATGGGGGGGGAAGAACTTATAGCAATCACTTCCTCTACTCTGATTATGCCAACATTTATTTTATGTTGCTGATTGTTCTATAGTAAAAACTGCCACCAATGAACAATGCTTTCTATTCTTAGCACATTTAGAAGTTATGTAAATTAAGAGAGGAGACAAGAATATTCGGATGCACTTGAGTATATCTCCGTCTAATGACCATACTTGTCCTATTTGTCTCTTCAGACTGTCAGCCTCAGATGCTTCCAATGGAGAGTCCACATTCAAAAGGCAAATGGATCGTAAATCAACTTGCTCATCCTTTCTGCAGATGACCGTCTAGCATTTTGCATTAGACTTTTTTGAAATATACTTGTCTGGTGGAAGACAATATGGGCCTTGGAAGGGATAATGACTCGCAAATGCATCCATTTATAATAGTAAGAGATACTGTAAGTATTGAAGCCTTTAAATTTCATTTGGAATCTGAAATACAGGATTTTTTGTATACACGTTTAATGCTATCAAAAACCCATGAAAACAGCATATGAAAAAGGTAGTGGCTTGAGATATAAGTACATTCTGCAAGTCCAAAGGTAAATATATTTTGTGGTAACATGAAATTTTATCTCTTGTAAATAAAGTATATTTTTGGTAGTAGTTTAATCTTGCCTAATTTATGTCATTAAATAGAGCATCAAGCACATAAACGTAAGAGCTATGGCATGGTAAACAATGTTTATTACCTACCCAAAAGTTATCACACTTCTCTGCCATCACTTTTTCAAATGTCTGCACTTAGTGCCTGAGATGTTGCAGCTATCTCCTCATCACAAGGATGACTATCGATGGCATGTTTAGTGTGGCAATGTGAAAAGACAGAAAGCTCTAGGAGTCTTAGTGAGCTTCTGAATTATCTTCAGAGCTGATACTTTTTCTACTTTGCTGGGAATCCATTGTATTCTTATGGTCCCAGAGAATAGAAAGTCTGTCCAGAATGTATCCAGTCATGTAATATGAAAAATAGAGACATTTTTCGAAGAAGATACAAGAAACATTGTATATAGGACAATGACACCTCAGTCCCCTTCAAAGCAGACACCTTGGGACCTCACACAGTTCTTCCAATCACCATCAGCTGCTCCATTGTAATTTCCTGAATCTCATCAATGATCTGAAATCTATTCCCTTTCAAAGTTAATTTTAGCTTTGGGAAAAGCCAAAAGTTGCACAGCATCAAATCTGGGTTGTACAGGGCTGAGTCACCTGGGTGATTTAATGTTTCACCAAAAAACTGCATGAGATGTGACACGTGAGCAGGTGTGTTGTCGTGGCAAAGCTGCCAATCACTGGTTTCCCACAGCTGAATCATGCAAATAGTTTCCATGGAGGTATGTTCAAGTTTAAAGCAGAATTTGATGCAGATTTGTTGCTGTACTCAGTCATTTTGAATGAGATGACCACAAGGTACACATGCTCACTTAATGGCATCTACCCACCCCCGGCATCACCTGATTAAGTCGTCATTGTTCACACATGCACATTCCAGCCCACTCCCCTTGGCTGCCCAGTTACGCCGATGTTGCTCAAGCAGTTCTCACTATGCTAACAATGGCTGAACTTTTTCTAGACAGACCTCATATTTTATTTTTGCAGCAGAAACATGAAACAAATGGTTGACTTTTCACAGCTAATATGGCAATGGTTTTTAATGATTCATGCCACATTCCCTTGAATGATGTCTCAGTTGTTGTTATACAGAAACATTTAGAACAATTTTAACTTTTCTGAGATACTGGCAGAATCAAGATCTTGTTGCCTACATAAGGGCCCTCTTTAACACATCCTCATAGGAACTTCTACTCCTTCCCTAGCTCACTTTTCCTAATCCCTCACTCCTGATTTTCAAGAGTGCTTTCCAAATTGTCTACTTGTACCAATGTTCTTGTATTAAATTATGCTTTTAGGTAGAGACCAACTAATACACCTCTTGTCAAATATATTTAATATCATAATTTTAAGAATTTTGGATTTCCAGCCAAGATGGAGGCCTAGATAGATATGCTTTGCTTCCTCATACAACCAAGAGAAGGACAACAACCAATTTAAAAACAAAAACAACCAGCACTTTTACTCCAACAACTAAGGAGTAAAAAAAGAAACATTCATCCAGAACTGGTAGGATATGCAAAGATGGGCAGCCAGGGCAGAGAGGATGTGTGGCAAGGCAGCAGCTGGTGGACTGAGTAGTGCCACATTCATGTGCGGATAAGCTGGGATGAACAACTGGGGAGCAAGACACACTGTGGAGCCCAGTGTTCCAGCGCAGGGAAACAAAGCCTCAAACCCTCTAGCTGTAAAATTCTGTGGGGTTTGTGGTGGCAGGAGAAACTGCCAGTCTCACAAGAGAGTCTGTTGCAGAGGCCCACAGGATCCTAGAACATACACAAGCCCACCCACCCAGGAATCAGCACCTGAAAGGGCACAATGCACTTGTGGGAAGTGAGGGAAGTGACTGAAAGGAGAGTGAGAGCTGAGCAAGCCACATTGTTCCCTCTCTGACCCCTTCCCCACACACAGTGTGACAGTGCAGCGATATGGGGTGCCCTGCCCTGGTGAATACCTAAGGTTCCTCCATCCTTACAACATTACAAGTCCACCAAGACAAAGAAATATGGCCTGAATGAAAGAACAGATGAAAACTGTTCCAGAAAAAGAACTAAGTGACGAGGAGATGGCCAACTATCAGATGCAGAGCTCAAAACACTGGTAATCAAGATACTCACACAAATGATTATGGATGCAAAATAGAGGAAGAAGACATGCAAAGTGAAATAAAGAAAAATATACAGGGAACCAACAGTGAAGGGAAGGAAACCAGGACTCAAATCAGTGGTTTGGAGCAGAAGGAGGAAATCAACATTCAACCAGAACAGAATGAAGAAAAAGGAATTCAAAAAAATGAGGAGAGGCCTAAGAAATCCTGGGACAATTTTAAATGTTCCAACGTCCCCAATCTAGCAAAAGAAATAGACTTCAAGAAAGTCCAGGGAGCTCAGAGTCCCAAAGAAATTGGACCCAAAGAGGAACACACTAAGACACATCATAATTACATTACCCAAGGTTAAAGATAAAGAGACAACCTTAAAAGCAACAAGAGAACAGGAGAGAGTTACCTACAAAGGAGTTCCCATAAGGCTACCAGCTGATTTCTCAAAAGAAAGCTTACAGGCAAGAAAGGGCTGGAAGGAAGTATTCAAAGTCATGAAAGGAAAGCCATACATCCAAAATGACTCTATCTAGCAAAGCTCTCATTTAGAATGGAAGGGCAGATACAGTGCTTCCCAGATAAGGTCAAGTTAAAGGAGTTCATTATTACCAAGCCCTTATTATATGAAATGTTAAAGGGATTTATCTAAGAAAAAAAAGAAGATAAAAATATATGAAGAGTAAAATGACAAACTCACAACTATCAACAACTGAACCTAAAAATAACAAAAACAAAAGCAAACTAAGCAAACAACTAGAACAGGAACAAAATCACAGAAACAGAGATCACACAGAGGGTTATCAGCAGGGAAAGGGAAGGGGGAGAATGGGGAAAAAGGTGCAAGGAATAAGAAACATGATTGTAGGTGCAAAATAGGCAGGGGGAGGTTAGGAATAGCATAGGAAATGGGGAAGCCAAAGAAATTATATGTAGGACCCACGGACATGAACTAAAGAGGGGGGTGATGGTGGGAAGGGGGTGCAGGGCAGAAGAGAATAAAGGGGAGAAAAAAAATGGAGCTGTAATAACATAATCAATAAAATATACTTAAAATTTTTAAGAGTTTCAATTGTATAATTTTCACACTAATTAGAAACAGTCAACTAGAAAATATTTGATTTTGCTCAGTTAAACTAACTGGTTGCAGATAACTTTTGTTCAGGTTACAAATTTTGTAACCTGAACTGTCTGGTGAAGAGAGTATGTGTGGATGGGGGGAAGACAATGCAAAAAAAGCTGATACTGAGGCAAAGATTACCGCTTGGAATAAAATTAAATTGTAGATATCTGAGTCTCTTCAGTATAATTAATTGAAAAGCCTAGAGTTCTCTTATGTAACTCAGAGGAGAATGTCGTTTCAGTTTAACCATGATGTAGAAGTTTGAAAGTGTAGTTTACATTCTGCTCACCCCATTTCTACCACTGAACACCCCTCTTCACGACCCCCACGCTGTGTAGACAATATTCTGTATCTAGTATTACACTTCTGAGGGTTGTTTAATCAGCTGTTGTTGTCATAGCAGATCTGTAATTACTACACATAGACCCTGTAAGAGTCCTAACTCATGAAGTAAAATTTTACTATAGAGTGGCTTAGTCAATTTTATATTTTAACTGTTCTTTTGTAACCAATAATAAATGAGAAAACAAGGCATATAATACAAAAAAATGCTTAGGTGTTCAAGTACAATATTGCACATTTTTATCAACTGTATTTTACAAAAAAAAAGGATATATGCAAGCAATTCCAAGGAAATTCCTGTGGTCATAATGCACTCTCCTCCCTCATGGTAGCATTTTGTAGAATTCTGAATGCTTTACTGTATGTGTACTAACGGGGATGCTATTGGAGGGAGGCGCAAGGTCTCATTAATCCTTGTTGCACTCACTGCACATTTGCATACTGCCTCACATAAATACTTTATAATCTGCACCCCCCCACACTGAATATCAGATTCATACTTCCACCTGCCTACTTTGCAACTACACTTGGATGACAATTCAAGCTGACCATTCCTGTATCCAAACTCTTGATTTTCCCCTAAACAAAGTTACAATTATCCTCTCTTCTCAATAAATGTAAATGTCATGCTTTGTTTGCTCAGATCAAAGACTTGGATGTTTATTCTTGATAACTCCATTTCCATCATAAAACACATTTAAACTTTTAAAAGAAAACAACTTTATTAGCTTTACTTTCACAGTTGATCTGAAATTGGACCACTTCTTACCATGTCCACACTTAGCATATCCTCATCCAAGCCACCTTTGTCTCACTGATTTTTTGCAGTTGCCATTTCTTCAGTCTTTTTTACCCACTCTTCCTCCTTTTCTGTGTACAATTGCTATCAGAGCTCCTTGGCTCACAGGGTCAAAGTTTACGTGGTCATTAATGGCCTGGGTCTGTGTTCCCTTATCTTGTCTGCTGATACCCGCTCCCTCATTTACTCTGTCATAGGAACATTACCCCTTCACTGTTCTTTAGATCTGCCAAGAATGCTCTGGCCTCAGGACTGTTATGCTTGCCATTCCTTCTGGGTGATATGTTCTTCCTTTAAACATCTTATGGCTCAGTTCCTATATTAATCTTCTAGGGCTGCCATAACAATATACCACAGACTAGATGACTTAAACAACAGAAATTTATTTTTTCACAGTCCTGGAAGCTGAAAGTTCAAGATCCAGGTATCAGCATGTTTTTTGTTTGTTTGTTTGTTTTGAGAACTTTCCCCTAGGCTTGTGAGCAGTTACCTTCTGACTATACCGTCACATGGTATGTGCACTCCTGATGTCTCTCCTTCTTCTTATAGGGATATTGGTTCCATTGGATTAAAACCTGATCCTTATGGTTTCATTTAACCTTAAGGCCCCTATCTCCAATATAGTCACCTAGAACTTAGGGGGTCAACCTATGAGTTTTGGGAGAATACACTTCAGTCCATAACATTCTCTTATTCTCTTTATGCCTCACTCTAGAAATGAGGGCTTTTCTGATCAGCCTTTGAAAATTGTGCTCTTCTGATCAGTACCTACTTACTCCTATCCCTTATTCATCTTCTTTATAATAATTACTACCACCTGCCCATAATGAACTTATTATTTATTATTTGCCTCTTCCATTAGGATATAAGCTCCATGAGATCAAGGAGTTGTGTTTTTTTTTCCTTAGCTATTTTATTTCTTAGGGATTGATGCCTGGCATCGAATAATTTCTCAATGCATAATTGTTAAAGATAGTAAATTAACTATTTAAATAGACAACGTAAAATTGTGTACTAATAAGGATTCCAGTAAGAAATATATGGGATATTCAGGCAGATTTAGCTGATGTGAGATTAATAGAACTGTTTAGAATGGGGCAGGCAGAGTTAAAGAAACCAACGAATGATGGCGAGGCACTGAGGACATAGCCAAACACACACACTCTCTCTCTAGACCTGAAAGGTCAAAACAAAGGACAGTTGTGACTGGAGTCAAGGATGCGGGCTAGCTCAATGGATCCGTAACTGTGGTGAGGGGACACTTTGCTAGCCAAAGTAAAACAAGCAGGGTGAGGGAAGAACTAGTAGGTATCTCGGTTTTCTTCCTCTATAATCTCCTCTTGGTACCATCCGTTGGCCTAAAATAATAGGACACCAGAGAACAAGGGAGTATAAATGGTGCAGACTGTAGAGGTCAGTCACCTGAGGGACCAAGCATGGCTGCAAGGTGAAGAAAATGGGTCTGCTTGGAGATGGAAAGGGGGAAATGAAAACTAGACAACACAAGGGGTTAAGATTTTTGAAGTCATTACTGTGTCTTCCTACTTGTTTCATTTTGTCTCTATGTCCTTCTCCCCAGTAATCTTGAGACCTACAACCAGGTGGTGAGGAGTAGTAGAAAGAATGAGCAAGGGATAAGAAACATCCCAGAGATGGCAATGTGTATTTCTTAAATAGAGGGAGACTGAAAGCAAGGAGCTTTTCTTCTTATTCACTATGGAACTCTGGGAGGTAATATTGCTGCACCAAAGGGTCAGTGGTATGCATTGTCTATTAGTTTAAAACTAAATGGCATAACGTTGTCAAATGAAAAGAGAGCCTGAGTCTAGCTTCCTTCCATTTTCAGAGAGTGTGGATGCAACCGTTTTCTTTTAGAAATGATTGTGACACAGGAGTTACATTAAGACCTGCCATAAGAAGTTGGCAGAAGACCTCACAGCAGGTCACAGGAGGGATACTGCGGGTCTTATAGGCCAGGGCTGACATGTTGACTACCAGGATGGGAGCTATGGATGTTGCTTCTAGACCCGCAGCCTAACGAGAGTGAAAATGGAGCCCAATCAGCCTGAGAGGCCCTCCCAGACCAAGCTGACAGAACAAAACCTCCTATGACATTAGTTTAACTGATGCCAAAGGGGGGCCCAAATATGAGCCAATCATGCTGTAGGAATCCTCCATCCAGAGACCAGCTGAGTGCACCTAACTCAGACCCTCTTCATTGGAGCCCATGTGTATAGTAAGCCCACTCATAACAGCAGACACCACCTTGATGTAGAAGGGGCAAAGCAGGACATCTGAAACACTACCTGTTTATCCCAAAGACAATGTTCTCCTAAAAGTATATCTCAAATTATAAAACTAAACTGAGATGACAAGACTTGACACCCCCCTATCAAAAATAATTAACTTTAATTCCTTTTTATTCTTCTTATTCAGTGGTAGAATGGTATAAAAGTGGTACCCATGAGGATGATGTTTTAGGGAATAAATAATTATATTTTTTCTGCACTTGAGTGTCCTATGGATAACTCCATGATTCCAGAAAAGCTAGAAATTCTATTTAATGTTGAAGATCATATATATGTTTTGAAGTACATGCATGTTTCAACTGGTTCAGGCTCAACTATGTATGAAGTTCACTCTTGCTTCTGTCAGATCATTGATTTGACATTGATCTGATTTGATTATATTTAGTTAGATGATATCAGCTCTACTATTGAGGAAGTAGACAATGCAAAGTAATTAGTCATAAAGCTCTTTTGTAAGCCTCCAATATAATGAACTCTGAGAAAATTATCTCGTAAGCATAATATCTCCCATTTTAATTTGATTTCTGTGTTCCAGAATTAGGAAGGCCATTAGCAAGATCCGTTGTTATCTTGCCCAATATAATTAGAGGGTCAGCAATTTGATCTTGCCTTGATGACAAAACAATTTTCTATGGCATCCCCTTTCCCATTTAGGGAAAATAAAAGCCTGCGCTTCCTAAGGTTTCTTTTCTAATTAAGTAGAGTTAGTCCTGGTTTTGCAGGGATGGAATGAGCAAAGTATAAATGTCAGAACTGAAGCTCAGTGTGAGGATAAAGAATATCCCCGGAAGGAGGAATCACAACCGAAGCAATTGTGAGTCTCTGCTCCCGCATTACGACCCTCCGGTCTGTGTCTGCGACAGCCATTGGGTTTTCCTTTCCTCTCCAGTGAGTGTGGCCGCGCACTCTTGCCTCCCATCTGGCCTGTGTCTGCGCTGTGATCTCCCCAGCCCTCCTGGTGCATGTCTGGTCCTTTCACAATTCCCCATTCCTTCAGTTACTTGATTCGAGAGTTATTTTTAAATGGAATTTCTCTAGAAAACTAAGAAAATAGAAATTAATACAAAATGTTATTGCACTTTAAAAATTCACAGGTTTATAGGGCGCGGAATTCTTAACTAAAAGCAAATGAATTCCTAGGAAGCTCTGCTTGTATGGTATATTTTGCCAAGTATGCAGACCGCTATCTTCCCTTTTAATCTTGTATTTACATTGCTGAGTTACAGGAAAAATGCTTCTGAAGTAGTCACCTGGTACCTATTGTATTTTAGGGCAGGTATATTTATCAGTTATTATGAAAACTGAGTTTCCACAGACAGAAGTTCTTGGGTGTCAGAAAAACCTGGGTACGGATGTCAGCTGCACGACTTTGAGCAGATGGCCTAACTTTGCTGACTGTGTTTCTATCTGTGTGGCAGGACTTTTCACACCAACTTCGTAAATAGTGCTGAGAAGTATGAAATAATAAAGTAGGGTAAGCACTTAGCATGGTGCCTACATAATAAAAGCTCAACAAATGAGGATTGTTTTTATTATTTAGTTGTAGTCTAATTCCTTTTTCTTTTGGAGAAGAAATTCTCTATGGGATTTTTGTTCTTCGTGAGGAGTGCTTGAAGTAAGGGAGAGCAGAATAGGCCATTCCAGAATGTGCCACGTGAGCTGGTGGATTGTCTTGGGCTGAAGCTAATGAGGGCCCAGCAGATCCAGGAAGAGCTTTTCCCCATTCCTGACTCAGGAAGAGAGCTATTAACACAGATGAGCTTTGTAGAAAGACAAAGTAACTCCATTTGGCAATGGTGGCAATCAAGAGTAGAAAGGCTGTTTATTTTCACTTGGAAAAAATTCATTTAGAGATCAACCATTTCAATTGAAAAGCCAATAAAAACATGAAGTTTCAAAAAATGCTTTGTTTTCTTTACTGGTGTAAGTATTTAATAGAACTACTTAACATTATTAAAAGACATTTGTAGCTCGTACACATAACAGCGACACACAGACATTTAGCGTGCCCCACTTCTTCACTGAATTTGAAACTCTCTGTAGCTGATTAGTTGTGCGTTAATGTCAAGAACATGAAGATTTGCAGGTCTTAAAATAGAAACCTATTAATCCCTCTGCTATTTCAACAGTATTTGCCTGTTTCCCCTTATACTTTTGTGTGTGTGTGTGTGTATGTGTGTGTGTGTGAGCTGCCAAGCTACTCTGGGCAGCATTTTACTACTGGCTAAGATCTCTATACAGATTAGCGTCCACATGCAATGTTCTTTCTTGCACCTCCTGCAGAAAGCCCAAAAAAGATGGAAGCTTGGGAAATGTTACTCGCACTTTGCAACTGTGAATGGGTGTACAAATTTAAACAACAATCTAAATTGCAGATTGTGCCTTCTTCTAGTCATAGGACAGTCATAGGGAATCATGCCCTTTGTCATGTAAAGGAAGCATGAGTGCCAGGAATATTATTGATCTTTAAACAAAGGCCTGATAATATTTTATAAACTAGGTGGAGAAAGTTTGCGGTGCATCTTCAGAATAAAAGAGGTGTAAGCTAAAACTTGCTTAATTGCCAGTGCTGGCAGCCCTCTTGTTTCATGCTAGTGAAGGTCTTGGTTTCCTTTTTGATGGTTTCCCAGAAGAAAGTTCAGAGGTAACCCTTTGAATTACTGTTATAGATAACATCGTACTCACTGTTAGCATCAAAACAAGCTTGTGAGCATGTATTTGGCATACTACAGAAGGGCAACCCACAGGTAGTTTTGGGTTCTCCTTGTTGCCTACATGTACAATGGCAGGCACAGAAGTAATTATAGGTTCCTGTGTTAGTTTCCTAGGGACTGCATTGCCGATTTCCACAAAATGGGTGGCTTAAAACAAGAAACAATTGTTATTGTTTCTTAACGGTCTTAAGTTCTGGAGGCTATCAGCAAAAAATCCAGGTGTCAGCAGGGCCATGTTCCCTCATAAGAACTGTAGGGAAAATTCTCCACTTATTCCTAGATTCTGGTGGTTTTCTACAATCCTCAGAGTTCCGTGGCTTGCAGATGCCAATCTCTGCCTCTTTTGTCACTTGACATTCTCCCCAGTGTCTCTGTGTCTCCTGAAGGACACTAGTCATGTTGGGTTAGAGGATTTCTGCCCGGCACTCTGACTTCCTCTGGAGTAGTTACACCTTCTTCCCCAATGAAGTCATATTGTGAATAACTGAGAATTAAGACTTCAAAAGACGTTTGAGAGGACACAATTCAACTTATAATAGTTCCCCTAAGAGTAAATCTTAGTTTTATGTTTAGTATTCATGTTTAGAGCATATTTTCTTTCCATTACCTAAATTGCAGTGGTCAGAGCAACTTATATATAGGTGCATTTATGTGCACTTTCGTATTTCCAGAATATACAATGATTTAAACACCTAGGACTAAGAAGCTCCTTTCCCATATACTTCCATTTTCTTTTTTGTCTTTCTTTGTCCTTTACAAAAGGGCAAACAATGCAAAAGTATATCTCCAAATGATTGAATTTTTCTGCAAATTGCTTCCAGGTGCTCATATCACTTTATCTCCATTTTCAAACAGAAGAAGACAAAATAGATTCAATGTCACTGAAGAGCAAAATCATGAGGAACTTAAATGGTTTTGGTTTTAGCTTTCTTTTCCACCTGAAACATTGCTTGCTTATTCTTTTCCGGTTTACATTTACTTACACTTACAAGTTTATACCAGTAATACACGGTGAAACTCATATACGGTTTTTATTTTCCAGTCACAACATAGCACATGGATCACAATAAGTACTGTAGAAGTGTTGATTGATTTCAATGTGGAGATTTCAGGTACTTTAAATTCACTTGATGATACCTAAAAGTATCACGACTTCCAAAACATGTTTTGGTAAAGAACACTTCAGAAGAGACTAGTCATAAGCACATAAAATAAATAGTTTAAAATCTGTTTAAATTCTATTTTCTTATTGTAGATGTAAATGGTACTTTAAAGGAGTTTGAAATGAATATACTCTCTTCTAAATACAACATATAACTTTGAATTCGTTTGGCATTCCTTTACCTTGGTTGCTCAGAGGAAATGCGAAGATAAATAGTATTCTAGCTAAACCATCACCAAGCCACCCAGACCAAATTCTTTCTTTGTGTGTGTGTGTTTCATATTTTAGAAGATAACCACAAGAAGAGGATCAAAAATAAACCAGCTACAAATAATTCTGCATAACTCTAATGTCCTCTTAAATATGGGCTGTATTCTATAGGATACAAATAATGTATCCATATATGGATTTATGGTGTCTATATTTAGAGTCTTCATTAAGTGACAATGTTGCTAAGCTTCAGTCAAAATTAAGAAAAATCCTCAAATTAATAACATCAAAATTAATGAGATAATATTATTTCTCATTTTAATAGTCTTTTAATTCATTGGATAAATGTTTAGCATGTTGGGTGATGTATTGAAGTTACATGAATAATATTCAGAGCCTTCACATGAATAACAAGATATTTTAAAGTTGTATATAACTGAAGCTAAATTTAATTAGCTTTGACTAAGAAAGGGGTTTTTCAAAAACTGTTCAACCAGAAAATGGCACTACCTTCAAGGACATTAGAAAAGCAGGAAAAAAAAAGTCATTTGAATAATTTTCTCTATGTCTCCATCTACCTGAGTTTTTGGACCTCCCTCCCCCTCTCTGTTTATTTGTTTGTTTGTTTGTTTTATTGTTCTTTTTATACCTTGGGGATCTAGAAGTTGTGGTGGCTATTATGAGCTGAGGAAGTTGAAGTATGCATCCTTCTCATTTAGCAAGGCTGGAGTCGAAAAGGTTCCCTTTATCTGAGTCTGCACATGAAATCCTAGAGGAGAATCTATTTGCCTTCCTCACCTTCCCCATTCCACATCTGTATTTACTTCCTTAATCAATGAAAATGCTGGTTTCCAGAAGTATTAGTATATACACTTATTTGCTTTATTCTACAATATATAAATAATAAGTTTTGAAACATACTACCAATGACTACAGACCTATAGATCAATATTGAGATTTTTAAAAAATCATTCTGCCTTTAGAATATATTCCTTGAAATGTAAAATGTTTAAAACTTCTCTGAAATAATTATTTTGTCTGTGTTTTCATGCTTTCAATTTGCTATAAGTTTTATAATTTCTATTTGTAGTTAACCTTAGCATTTGTTTTTTCTTCTATTTTGCTTATTTTATATTTGAATATGCAAAACATTGACATAGTTTGAAATTCAAACTATTTCTTTAAAGTGTATCTGGAAAAGTTACACTCCCATTTCTATCCCTTCCCTCTAAGTCATGCACACTTTGTAAGAAACACTTTTCACTAGTATTTGGTTGAACTTTTGTTGTTGTTTTTTGCAAAAATAAACATAAGAATCACACATACATTCTTATTTTTCCTTCTATCTCATGAAAAAGGAGCCTTATATATTATTTAATGACTCATTTTGATTGTTTCACTGTATCATATTAATTGAATGCAACATAATATATTCAGCCCAGTCTCTTACAAGTGACGTGTATGTGGTTTCCAATATCTTACTTTTTCAAATAATTCCACTATGAATAGGTTTATGCATTTATATTATTTTATATTGGTGGGAGCGTAGCTCCATGATAGTTTCTCATCAGTGCAATCCGGTATCTTTATAACTTCTCTTAAGTGCTGTTCTCATGAGGTTCTCATGCTGTTCTCATTTGTAGTTCTGATGGAAATTATCAAACTCCCTTCAGAGGGAGCTGCCCAGCTTGCCCTCTGACAACCAAAGTGAGACAACTGCTATTTTTTTAGAAATTTCCTTTAAAAATTTACTGTTATTTAAAATGTCTGTCAAGCTGTTGCTACTGTGAAAATACCTTTCTGAAGTTTTATTTTTCATCTCATCTACAGGAGTAAATTTGATTATCTTTGCACATGTTTATGAGGTATTTGTCTACTTCAGCAGAGTACTTTTCTTGAAAGATATTTTGACTTAGTTTTCCTTTTTTATTTTGACCAAATTTAACACCACAGAAAGTTTCACAAGCAATACAGAGCAGGCACGTGCAGTCTTCACGCAACTCCCCCTAATGTGATACCTTGTGTATCTACAACGCACCGATCAAAACCAGGAAATTGACATTTATTAAACTACATACTGTATTTAAATGTTATGAGTTTTACACACACACACATTTTTTTCCTAAAATCCTATTTAAATCTCTTCGATTTTGAGAACAGTTTATATGTTAAGGAGACTGGCTCTTTTTCTCTGATGTGAATTGCCAGTGTATTCTCCAAATTTGTTATTTGTCTCTATTTTCTCTCTCTGGAACAGATTCTTCATTTCACTCCACTCCAGTTTTGTGTGCCTAGTTATTTGTAAGACAAAAAAAAAAAATTCCCTGTCATAACATTCTCAGCACGTCCTTCATAGCATTAATCAGCAGACTTCTATAATTGTTTATGTACTTTCCCTCTCTCCTCACTCAACTCTAAAACTCATGAGCACAGGAGCTGTGTTTAGTCATTACCACACAGCCAACTCCTGGAAGAGTTCCTACCACATATTAACTTCTTAACATTATCTATTGAGTTCATTAAGTAGATCATTAAGGAACCATGCCAGAAAAGAGATTATTGAAGAAGAATATTTACTTTAGAACAGAGGAGATTAAATACATATATGATAGACATTTTTAAGTAATTAAGAAATGATCATGTGGAAAAATTAGATTTCTTATATGTAAATCCAGAAGCCAGTCAGGATGTCAAAAATCAGCTAACGTTTTTCCAAAATAAAAAAAAACAATAAGAAGTATATCCTAATTTTTTCTAAAGTTAGAAAAAAATATATATAAAAAATAAAAATATCTAAAAAGAGCTTTTTGACAATGGAAGTGTCTTCTGAGCCATGGGATATTTTACTTTTAAAGAGAAAGTAGATTTTGGTCTAACAGAGAAGTTGGAGAGGAAGTTCATACATAAAATTGATTTGACTAAATAAATTCTACTAAGTATATTTTCAAAGCTAAGGTTGTTTAAAGCCATGAAAAGAAACTTTAAGGTTAAATGTTAATTTAACTACTCTTTTACAAGAAAGAAGTAATGCACTATTAGATCAAATGAATGAATTCAAATGGTGAACATTTTGCAATTAATCAGCTAAGAGAGAACGTATTTTGGGTAGTAAATATTTCTGGTTATGGGAAAATACTATATTTGTAATAGTTCCCCCTGCATTTTCTTATGGATGATACTGAGTTGCATTAGTCATGAACTAATCTGATGCATTTATTACAAAATGGAACAATGTGCATGTGTTATCAGTCTCTTTTTTGTCAGGTAACACTGTCTTTGAGCATATTAGACTGAAAGTAGGATTCAGAAATTTATATATGAACTTATGAAAAAACACTGAAAACTGAGTCCTAATGCCTGCAATAAACATTTCTGAGGCAATTGGGCAGTATTGCAGTGAATGAAGTAATGAGCAATCTTGAAGAATTAACACTTATTTTAACATTTAATCTCAAGATCCATGGAATGACTTTCAGGAAATAATATGTCTCACTAATCGTTCCAATGTTGCCATGGCATCCTAAAGTCCCCTCAAAGATATTTCCTTCAAAGACTAACCTGTCTTTAACTCTTATTTTACTCATTGGCTTATGAGAAATTTTGTTGTGATATTTACTCTAATGCTGATTCAAAAGATGTAAGTACACTAAACATAACAAGATATAACACATAAGTCAGGAGGAGCCAAAATCTGGGGAAAGGAAGTGTAAGTGAATTATTAAATAATCAATTTTGAAATCTAGGGTCTCTTTACATATGGCTGGCTACCAGGTTACCAGGGCCAGGCTGCAAGGATCGGGCAGATACTCTGCAATCACCGTATGCTCAATGATATTCTGTAACTTCATAATCTGTTCTACATTTCTTTAGCTCTTTGCATTTGCCCCAGAGGATGCATTTGAAAATGCACCTGCACAGTTTGATGTTTATAAAAATGGCAATTATGATGATGTACCATTAAAGTAAAACTTTGCTGGATAGGAATTAAAGAGTGAAAACAATGATCTGCTAAAAACTATTATTTTGTCAGGCATTTTATTCATTAAAATTGCAATTAATTTCTTCCTCTCCATTGTCATTGTAGTTGAAACAAAGACCAGTAATCTCACATCTGGTTACAGATTTAAAAGGAGAACACTTCCTTCTTTCACAAAGCTCTGTAAGTATTGTGTTTACTTTGTTAAAAAGAGATAGTTAAAATTCTCTAGTGTTCCATGTTTTATATTTATTGTAATTTAGGCTCTGGAAAATTTGCAATCCAAGTATGGAAGCAGTGTTTGATTAAAAATAAATGTCTTAAAACAGCCTCCTCTGCATTTCAGTTGCTTTGAAATGCCTGCTATATTAAGATTAAAAAAATAACGCCAGTGTATTGTTAGCAATCACTTTACATTTTATATGAAGTAATGGCTATTTTTTGTACATAAATAAAATCCGGAGTTTGCAAGGATTAGCACTTAGCTTGTCATCTTGTTGGCAACCCAGCACTTCATTATGAATGAATCACCTTACTATGCAAACTCTTTCATGTTCTCTGCTTTCCTTCCTTTACCTTTTGCTTTTCTCATTCATTTTCTCTCCCAGCTCTCCCTCTAGCCACTATCCTAATGTCAGTATACAAAGAACAAGGATTTACATATGATCCTTCATCTCAAATTGTTAAGAGTTTGGTTTTATAGTCATGATGACTCCTTGACTTTGTTTCTTCTCATTGTTCTTCAACTAGGCAACTGTATTAGTGATGATGGACGCCGTAGTAATGAAACGACACATTGGGTGGCTTAAAAAATAGAAATTTATTTTCCCACATTTTTGCAGGCTAGAACTCCAAGATCAAGGCACCACAGCATTGGTTTCTGCTGAGACCTCTCTCCTTGGCTTTTACATGACTATCTTCACCCGATGTCTTCTCGTGGTTATATCTCTGTGTGCATTTGTGTCCAAATTTCCTCTTCTTAGGAGCTGAACATATGACTATTGGGGGATGCATTTCAGCCCTTAAGAGCTATATCTATTTCCTATTATTATTTCTCTTTATTCTCGGCTTTAACTAGAGTTGCTTTCCTTCATCTCTCCATGTAACAGTTCCTTGGTATCTTGTTTTCATTATTCCTCAATGATGGCTCACCATTACAATGGGATTGTAGAGCCAATTCCACATCAGTTTACATCACATTCCAATAACATGGACTGAATAATATATTCAATCACTTATTAAGTATGTTCTGTCTGCCAAGCCCTGTCTTAGCTACAACAGTAAACGAGACAGACAGTGCTTCTACTGACAAAAACATATAGTCATTTGATGAAGAGACAAATACTAAAGAAAGAAATAAAAGTAAGATTGGTCAATTGACAAAAGTTATGAAGGAAATCAATGGTGTTACATAAAAAATAACCTTGGTTAGAGAGGAGGATGTGAAAACTTTAAACAGTTGCTCAGAAAGACATTTCTGAGGAGTGATCTTTGAGCGAAAATATGGAAGATGAAAAGAAGCTAACCACACCAAATATTGGGTAAAAGATTCACAAGAGGAGAAAGCAGCAAGAGCAAAGGTCTTGCTGCTCTAAAGAGGCTGGCGTGTTCAAAGGACAGAAAACAGGTCAGAGTGGCTGGAACACAGAAAGCAGAGTGATGGTCAAGGTGAAGTTGAAGAGAGGGGCAGCTCCGGATCCTGCAGGACCTTGTAATCTTGAGAAGCCTGTCTTTGATGAAAAGCCTCTATACTTTAGTTCCTATACACAACTTTTAGATTCCTCATAAGCTGATACTTTTCTCAGGATAGCTTCCCTGGTTCCTTGAAGATATTCATCATTGAAAAGCATTCCAAAACCAAACCAGAATTTAGTAACCCTTTTATTTTTGTGTCGCTAATTAAATTATGCCTTTAAGCTGACTACCATCATTGCAGAGAATTTTTTTAGTGTGCTGTTTGGCTTTATCTGTCAATGTCACCCACAATATTCTGTATGTTTCTCTGTATGGTGCTAATTTTGAATAACTGTCAGAAGTCATTTCATAAATGAATTGAGTAATGACAATATTTGCTAATTACTGACAATATACTGGACACATTTTTAAAAACTCAGAATCCAGAGTTGGACATGAGATATTTCCCTTTTACAACAGCATTTATAGCAACAGAGGGCAACTAGACATAAAAATAAGTTAACTTATGATGATGAGTAATATTAAAGATTCTAATCCCACAGAGGAAATACCTAAAGAAGCAAGGTGTTCAGAAAGAAAGAAGGTTGAGATGCCTAAGTTTTTCTTATAAAAAACATTGTTAACTAGTTTGCCAACTAAGGAAGAGAAGGAAAAGTCTTGCGGGTAAAATAGAGTGGGCTACATAATGTACCCGAGTCATTTTCTTTAGTTCATTGTATAATCAGAAATACCAGATTTATGGTACCTTATTACATTGACGGTCATGGGTCAACCTCAATATGCTTCACGAAACTATTTGCATGCACCTTCATGATCCATGCCGTTGTACACCAGAAGGCAGTTCTATTACTCATTCTTAGATCAACTTGTCCAACAGAGACTCAGAATAACAGTGGTGTTACAAGCAAGGCTAGATTGTGTTTCTCTCAAGTAACAGTCATAAGGTGAACATTTGAGGTCTAATCTGTAACACTGTAGTGTATAGAAAAGTATGCTACAGTCTGTACTTTCTGTAGAAGTACAGAAAACTGCACTTCTATACTCTGGTTGGGCCGGCACTAGAGTCTTGTCTTCATCCATGTGGGTCAACATGGCCTGCCACCTAATGTTCGTGTTCACCAGCCGGTGGGAGCAGGGGGCAGGGGGTGGTAATGGATGGGAAGAACATTCCTCTTCTCTTTTAGGGTTGAAAATATCAGAAGTTGTCACTTCCACGCATTCAGTTTGCCAAATCTGAGTCATATGACTGAACTTAAGTATCAGAAAGCTGAAAGTCTTTATTCAGAATGGCCAAGTGCTAAATGAAATGGTTGAAGATGGATATTGCAAACGAGGAGAACTCAATCACTGCAGCAAACTCCAAGAGTGTTGTAGAGGACTGCCTTTGAATCTTTCATATTGTGACTATGGGCAAGTTATTAATAATTTTAGATCTTTGGGATTATCACTAGATTACATGTTATAATATCATTTACTTTTATGATTTCTCTCAGGACATGGGGAAAACACAACAGAGATTCTGTCTCTTGAAAAATCCTTGGTAAATATTACTCTGATTATTCTGTATCAAAATATTAATGTTGATGCCATGGATCGCATATTTATCCTTCCTAGCCTTGGACCCTATGACCACTTTACTGGTACTGATGGTTCACTTATGTAGAAGAAAAGTCACTTTATCCCTTTGGGATTTTTGTTTCTTCCTCTATAAAAGAAAGCTTTAGTATTAGATTGTCAATAAATTCCCTTCTAATTTCAAAAATCAATTGTTTCATTACACACTTATTTTAGAATTATGGTCAGTGTTTAGTGGCAAGTATGGTTTCTTGTCACCTGAAGACCCCATCATGAAATTTATGTGTTCTGTCAAGTGAGCTGTCAAGCCTGAACCATATGTTAAACATACAAAGTTCAATATAGCAAAATAATCCCACAATTTTCTACTTTTCTGTGTCTACCACAGAGCAAATCCAGTCAATTATACTAGATGGTAATCTCACTGGGCTTCTAGAAAGGGAAAAATTAATATTTTACATTTTGGAGTGGTGGAAAAGAAAATGTTTAAAGTCTAAACCTGAGATTTAATCCCTCAGATGTTACTTACCCTTTATATAAAATTAGGGAAGTTATTTTGACTTTCTGAATACTAGCTTATTCAATTGAAATATGGATGTAAAAATCTTGCCTGCCTGATTTTCAGGTGCAAAGGAAATAATGTATGTAAATGGTTGTAAATCATAGAGAGCTGATGAAAATAAGAAATACTTATTATCAGAAATTGCAATAAGTAGTCAGTCTGTGATAATGTTGCTTTAGATTCCAGGGGTCGGGGGATTCAAGACACAAGCTGCTGTATGTTCTCTTTTGCCTTTTTCTTGAAAGATAATAAGGACATAGCTGCCTTAGTGCTCTTGGATTTGACTTCTAAATCTTGGGATCTATTCTTTTTACAGATGTAAGTGCTTTTCCCAAGTCAAAGAAAGAGTATGCAGCTGACTTAAATTTCATATGGTTGAAACCATTATATTTGTATTATTTTATTTTATTTTATTTTTTAAAACCTATGCCTTTTAATGATTCTATCAATTCACGTCAAAATTTTGTTTTCCAGAGAATGTTGATACCTGCAAAGCCAGTTATAATATAAAATACAGGTGAATGGATTATTTCATATCACTATGGAAAAATAAATATGTTGGTTGAAATTGAAAAAAAACAAGAGGCAAGATACAGTGAATTTGAAATTAATTCATGTAGAGAGCCAAAGTGCACATAAACAAAAAATAATAATAATAACAGATAGAAAGCTTTAAACTACATAATAAATTTGAAAAAAATTCCAATATCATGCTTATGCATGCAGTTAAACCAAATACCTCCCTGGCTATGAGCAAACAATAGGAAACATGGGAAAAGTATATGAATGATCATAGGTACTATCTTGAACTTATTATTATTACAATGATTCTATTGATCTTAAGTTATAGGTTACTTTAAGGCAAATTTATATCTAAAATGTTAGTGAAGTATCCCCAAATCTACTTTTTATGAGTTATGTGGCTTCAGGCTTGTTATTATATTTTTATTATTTTGTTGGAATATGGTAAAGCAAATTACATATGTCGGTCATTCCACATGATATGTTTTCATTATGCCAATTAATTGGAGTTGAAGAAAAGACTTTAGGGTTACAGGTGTCCAGCAATGGCTGGTACTAGTGATGACAGCAGTCACTCCAGACACGGACAGAAATCAGGAAATAAGTCATAAGATAAAGAGAAAGCTTGCTGCTTTTTAAAATGTTGTATATTTTATTAGTTTATTGCTGCTCAGCTCCTTTAAGATATCCTCTGTAATACATATTTCAAACCTCAAGAAAGAATCCGTTCTCCAAATCCTGCCTCCCACCAAAAGGTAACATTTACATTTTCTTAGGCAAGGAAGAAAATAGGTGAGCCAAAGGAGAGAAAAAGCATACAATGAGAAGATACACAAACAGATCTTTCATTTGCTTATACCCCCCTTTAATAACTGTCGTTTTAGAACAGCTTAGGGTTCACAGCAAAATGTGGAGGGAGGTACAGATATTTCATATACCACCTGTCTCCACACACGCACAGCCTCCCCATTAACAGCATCTTCTACCAGAATGGAATATTTGTTACAAATGATAAGCCTACATTGCTACATCCCAATCATCCAAAGTCCATAGTCTACACAGGAGTTTACTCTCAATGTTGTATGTTCTGTGGATTTGGACAAAAATTATAATGACACATACTTATCATTATGACATTGTAGTACGTTTTTGCTACCCTCACACTCTCTATGCTCTGCCTAGTCTTCCTCCCATGCCCATGTCAACCACCCATTTTTTTAATTGTCTATCATAGTTTAGTCATTTCCAAAAAGTCATATGGTTGGAATCATATAGCCATTTCGGACTGTCTCTTTCACTTAGTAATATTTGTATGCTTTCTCCATGCCTTTTTGTGTTTTGATAGCTCATTTCTATGTAGAGCTAAATAATATTTCATTGTCTGGGTATTCCTCAGTTTAATTATCCTTTCTCCTACTGAAGGGCATCTTTGTTGCTTCTAAGATTTGGCAAGTAAATAAAGCTGCTATACACACCCTTTGGTTATTTAACTCCTTTGGTTAAATGCCAGAAGACACAATAACTATATTATATGGTAAGAGCATGTTTAGTTTCATGAAAAAAAATTGTTGAATTATCTTCTAAGGTGGTTGTACTACTTTGCATTCCCACCAGCAATGAATTAAGAGTTCCCATTGCTCCACACCCTTGCCAGCATTTGGCAATGTTCACATTCCAGATTTTGGCCATTCTAGTACGTTTGTAGTGGTAACTCATTGTTGCTTAAATTTGCATTTCTCTGATGACATATAATCATGGAATATCTTTTTATATGCTTATCTCTGGTCAGTATATCTTTTTTTGGTTGTGTGTCTTCAGAGGTCATTGGTCCTTTTTTAATATTGGATTTTTCATTTTATTGTTGAGTTTTAAGTGTTTTTGTACCTCAGATTACAGTCATTTATCAAATGTGTCTTTTTGTGCATATTTTCTCCCAGCTTGTAGCTTGTTTTCTCATTCTCTTGACATTGGCCTTTGAAGAGAAAAACTTTTTAGTTTCAATGAAGCCCAGCTTATTGATTATTTCTTTCATGAAACATACCTTTGATATATCTGTAAGGTTATATTGCCATACCTAAGGTCCTCTAAGCTTTTTCTTAATGCTATCTTTTAGTAGTGTTACAGTTTTGCATTTTACATTTAGGTATATATTCCATGCTGAGTTAAATTTTTTGAAGGGTATAAGATTTGCGTTTAGAGTTTATTTTTTTACATACAGATTACTCTGTTCCATTGTATTGCCTGTGCTCCTTTGTCAAAGACAATTTGACAATACTTATGTCTTATGTTATGTCTATTTATGGGCACTCTATTCTGTTCTATTGATATAGCTGTCTGTTCTTTTGCCAATAACACACTGTCTTGACTACTGTAGCTTCGGAGGAAGTCTTAAACTCAGGTAGTGTTAGCCTCCTGACTTTGTCTTCTCCTTCAATATTGTGTTGGCTATTCTGGGACTTTTCTCTCTATATTTAAGCTTTAATGTAAGTTTGTTGATATGCACAAACTAATGTACTCAAATATTGATTGATATTACATTGAATCTATAGATCACATGGGGAATAACTGATATTTTGAAAATATTGACTCCTTCCTATCCATGAGCATGTAATATTTCTCCATTTATTTAGTTCCTTTTTAAACTCATTCGTCAGAGTTTTGTAGTTTTCCACATATAAATTGTGTACATATTTTGTTAGATTCACAAATAACAATTTCACTTTATTGATTTAATATACAGTACTTATTAGATATAGGCCTACTGAGATTGTCTATTTCTTTTTGTGTGAGTTTTGGCAAAACATATCTTTCAATGAATTGGTTCATTTCATCTTGTGGGTTTAGAGTTGTTCATTTCACTCATTTATTATTGTTTAATGTCCATAAACCTGCAGTGATGTCTCTTCTTCTATTGTAGATATTAGTAGAGAATATTCTCTTTCTTTTCTGCTGAGTTAGCCTGGTTAGAGACAAACCAATTTTACTAACCTTCAAAAAATCAGATTATGATTTATTGATTTTTCTCTACTGATTTCCTGGTTTTAATTTCGTTGTTTTCTACTTTATTTTTTTCTTCTGCTTACTTTGGATTTAATTTGCTCTTCAGTTTCTAGTTTTCTAAGGTAGAAACTTAGATTATTAATTATAGATTTTTCTTTTTTTATAATGAGGCCCTCCCCCCAAAAAATGGAATTATCTTCTGGAGGATAGGCCCCTTGTAGTACAGGCTTCCCCTGCTAAGTGAGTCTTCTAGGAACCCATTTGTATCAGGGTACAAGCTGGTGGTGTTGTGAGAGGCTGCGTTCAGCTTCAGTGAAGTTTTTTTGAAGACTCAACTATCTGCCCATTTCCTGATGGGTGATTTACAATCACATCTGCCCACACTGCAATGCTCTGAGTGTTCCACAGGTTTGGACCCAAAATAGCATGACCCCCATCCCCCACCCTCTCTATTTATGTGATCTTTCCCTGAGCAACTTTTTGTTTGTTTGTTTCCCAGGATGAGAAAAGTCCTCAAGATAAATGTTTTGCTGATGTGGAAGAGGTAGAAAAACAAAAACAGAAACAAAACCGGCAGAAGTATTAAATGGCATCAAAATCAATGAGTTGAAAAACTATTCTGAGCAGTGGAAAAGTGTCTTGACAGATGTATTTCATTAAATGGAGAGTACTTTGAAGGTGACTGAAGTTTAAACAATAAAGAATACATACACAATTATTTACAAATCAATTCTTTTTCTTGAGTTCCCCCTTGTATGCATTTAGTGATATAAATTTTCCTTTAAGCACTGCATCCCATGAAAATTTGAATAGCTGTTTTTCCTTTTCATTTAGTTCAAAGTATTTTAAAATTTATCCTGAGACTAAATTGAAAAAATACTTAGTTCCAATTATTTTTGAAATTATCTTGGACAAATCCTTTCTCTCTGGGTCTCTTTAAATTGTGTTTTTTGCTTTTTGGTTAGCCATGTTTTTTTCTTGACAGCTATACAGGTTGTTCAGGGTAAAAAACCTGCTATGTGTAGGCCCTTAGTAACGTGGTAGTGACGTGTGTGCGTGGGGGAGGGTGTGGAGTGTTCTCAAGTCCTATAATTTGGTCTCAGTCTTTTAGTGAACCTATTTGTTTGGATTATGAACTTCATAATAGCTTCTTAGTTTTTATTTTCTCCCTTTGATGGGACAGGATGGCTAGAGTGGACGGGAGTTAGGAAGTTCCTTTCCTCCAGGTCAGTTAGGTTCTGATAAAACCCCAGGCAATGAGGCTCCAGTTAATTAGCTTCTCCTGATGGCAGGCCTTATTAAGAATGCAATGCTGTGGTGTATTTCAAAATGGTTCCCTTTCCTCGCCCTATGCCCGAAGCAGGAGAGGATTTTTGTTTGGTATTTAGTTTGAGAACCTGGTCAAGTTCCTGGAAGTCAGCTCTCAGACTTGTCTACACTGAGCCTCTGGCAATTCTTCAATTAGCATTTAGTACACTTTCCTACCCTGGCGCTGCTTTCTGAAGTAGTTTCCTCCAGTGAGTCTCTGTTCAGGTAAGCCGCAATTCCCTGTATTTCCCTGTTTGTCTCTCCAGTCTGGGGAGATTGATGGTTTACCCTGTGTCTTCTCTTTTCTCAAGGATTCTAAAAGAGTTGATGATATTTCAGTCTGTTCAGCTTTTTATTTCTTGTTAGGACACAGTGATGACTTCAAGACTCTCTACATGAGAAATAAGAAACCAAAAATTTTAGATGGCAGTTTTTTTATTATTCTGTTTTGGGGGGTTTTTTTGGATGTAGAGGAAAGGAAATTTTGAGCATATGGAACTCTGAGCTTGGTAGATGTAACCCTTCCTGCAGAGTTAAATTCATATATTGAGTTTATAATTTAAGTTACTGTTTCTGCTTTTCCACTTCCCTGGTGCTAAGTGTTGACTAGGAGTCACTGCTGCCTAACTACACAGCTCTGAATCAATCCCGTCCTTGTAAGAAGCTTAGGCTGGCTTTTATGAGTAATGCACCACTTGTCATTAATACAGTGATTAGCAATTATAAAACTTCCAATTTCACTGACCTTCTAAATGTGGAAAAACTTTTATGGAGAAGCACTAAGATAACTATGTTTTATTTTATTTATTTTGTTAGTTCTATTCCTTTCTCTTCTCAACTTCTATTGTCTTGGTTCTTACACTGGGCTATCAGTCTCTAAAATCCAAATCTGCAAAATATGTTTTTATCAGAAACAAAAGAGAGTCACTTAACATTTTATGTTCAATTCGATGGAAATACTTCTGCAAATACTTTATTTGGATATTTATGAGGTAGTGTTTCCCAATGAAGAAATTCTTCGTGTATCAATTATAGTATCTTAATCTTTCTCTTCTTCCCCATTAGGATTAAGTGGATGACACATGTACATATGCAAGATTTTTCTTCTTCAAAGCTCATTATCTCTTTCTTAATGCTTGGGAATTACGATCCTAATGGCTTTCTTGCTGCACTTAATGAATGGTTTTTCATGCTCTACCTGTTTCTGTCCGATTCTTTTTTAAAAAGAGAAAAGTATTTCAGGACAGCCTTAGATATACATGTAGTGATTCTCCATTAGTAGAGATTGGCAGTGTGAAGTACTCTAGTTTAAGGATATTATGCCTATCAGCCAAAGGGCACCACTCAAGCTAATGGAGTCTTCATTTCCTGTAATCACTATTCTACCCTTTGCATATAAGCAAAGGACAAGTACCAAAGAACTGCTTTAGAGAAAAAAAAAATGGTTAGGAAAAAAATGACAATGGAATAATCTTTTCATATATATATATCTGGGTATGTAAGACTTTTCCTATCCCCCCAATATTACCTCTCTTAATATGATTTTTCTCTGGTTCACATTAGGATATTTATGCTATTTAAGGAAATTTAACTTCAGAAGTAGACATTGTTTTTTCATGTAACCCAAAGTACACAAATAAAAAGGAACCTAAATAAAATTTAAACATTTGTATTTTTTCTTTTTTCTGTTTGAGATATATTTTTAAATTGTTATTGTGAAATATATTAAAATATTTTTTCTAAAATATTTTTATAAAAATATGTTCATAAAATAGTTCTGGAATATTCTTTTTCTGTACAAGTTTTAAAAGTTGTAGCTTGGCTAGGGAGTCTTTCTCATTAAATGCTACTAGTAAAATTCTTCATGGGGTCAGCAAGAGAATTTGGTTTGATTTTCTTTTGATTATTGAGAGAAAAATCATTAGCTATTGTTTAGTCTTCATGGGGTAGAAATTTATTCCAAATCTTAATTTTTTTATATTTTGCCTCTTTTACCTTTTTATTTTTTCCCAGTGAAGTAGGAAACAGAAAGGTTCTAGGATTGTACAAACAATAGAAGGTAGGATAAAGATCAAACCGAAGTCAGAGGGATCCTCCTGTCAAATTTTTCAATGAACAGATGAGGCAAAAAAAAGCTTAGAAACTTGGAATCACTTCCCTAATTTCCCAAAATCTCATGCTTCCTGATTTTGAGTTCTTCATTCTGCTGACACGTTCCAGGCTATCTGTAGATATAATTGTAAGAAAAAAGTCACTCTTTCCAAATAAGTATATACGTGTATATGTATGGATTTATTCATTCATTTTTACTGCTATATCCAACAAGTTGATCACCAGTTGCTAAAAATTATGTGACATTTAGTTAGACACAAATAGAGTTCCAGAAGGAAAAAAATTGAAAGTATTTGAAAAATATAGAAATAATTTATTCATATTCTATGCATGGGAAACATATTGGTAGGTAACGGAGTTTAGTTAAAAATATTATAAACTATACCTACATATTTGCTCCCTTAAAAAAGTGTTCTAAAATTGTCATTTTAACCATGTTAATATTCAAGCCTCTTTTTATAGTTTTTTAGGCCTTATAGCATTTTCTAAAAGGAAAGGTCAGGAAAATCTATAGTTGAATGTGGTTTCTAAGTAAGTATGTTCTTCTTAAATGAGACAGTGAAACAATTTTGAATTGAGGAAATTACTCTCACTTATCAGTAGCTTTACTTAAATGGCAAGATGCTGAAAGAGAAAATCAAAGGAGGACAAAACTAGCCTCAGAGACCATCGCCACATATTTTGTGGAAGAAATAGTTTTTTAACTGAGTTTATTGGAGTGACGTTGGTTCACAAAGCCATACAGGTTTCCATTTTAAAGCTCAACAAAATAGATCATCTGTTCACTTCATCATGTGTGTGCCCAAAGCAAGTCTCTTTCAGTCCCCATTTATCCCCCCCTTTCTCATGACCACCCAACATGTGGGTTAAGGGTAACTTTGCCTTATTTTCTCTCTTAAACTCTTAGAGTGAATTAAATCCTAACGAATCACCTTCTGTATAGGGTAATTTGTGAATGATCATGTACAACTTTTATGACCACACTTTTTGTGTGAGCGTTATCTTATTTGTCTCAATTTTTATTTCAAGTATTTGCTTGAACTTAAACATCAGATGCGATTCTGTGCTGTTTATGTCAATAATTAGTTGTCATGTTATTTCATAAAGGAATTCAAATATAAATGTACTGTGTAGAGAAGTCACTGGCTTTGCAGGAAGACTGTTGTGAACTTGTGAGCAGGTGGGGATTTACTTCTTGATTGGTCACTGCTATGTGAGCTGGGCCAGCTGAGTGTCAGGGTCTGGCAGGTCAATGTATATAAATGCACGTGTGTGTCATTTGGACAATTAATTGGAAGAAGACAGGCAACATTCAAATAGGCTCTTGTCCCCAATTTTGATAGAGTTAGCCAAATAAAATGTGCTTGCCTCATTAAAATATAAGCAGCCGACAATGATCACACAGTTTGGGTAAAAATCTGTAAGAATCTGTACGATAGGATTCCTCCTAACACACTGGTTTTACATTAACAGCATGCACAATATGTCTTATGTTATGTTTTGTTATTTAATATCTGACAATATTCTTGGTTCATGAAGAAGTAGATTTGGCTTAGAGAAGTTTCATTGTGTTTTGCCCCAAAATGTGAATGGTGGAGTTGAAATTTGAAAGAATGGCTTTCTACAAAGCATATATTTAAAATATGAGGGACCAATGGTGACTACAGGTCCTTGAATAAAGTCCTTCTATTACCTTACATCCAAAGCACATGACAGACTTGAAAAGTCTTTTAAAATTCCCAATTGCTAGAAGCCCTGAATTGTTTTCTGAAATATCAAAAGTATTTCCTCTTTTTTTTTTGCTTTTGTTCAAATACTGTTTTTCACTGATGGATGCATGAATATGTAGCAACTTAATCAAATTTTCAAGGATTGAAAAAGAAAAATGTATCTCCCTCATATTTTGATCTCCCGTGGATAATATTTGACAAGTAGAAATAGTATGTAAATAATAGTTATTGGTGAATGTTTGGCTTTCACATTTCATATTTTTCTGGTGATATAAATTATCATGAGAAGAAATTTCATATTATTTGTATGATCATGAAGAGAACAAAATAAATTAAAAAAACCATAGTACTATAGGGCTGGCGATAATATCAATATGAGATTTTACTATAACTTTAAATATTCTGTTTGCACATTTGCTTTCTTTTTGCTCTTCCAAATTGCCAAAATTATTCCCCAAACCAGAGCCTTTAAGTAGGGTTTTCTCTCAAGTTGGACTGACTTTCTTCCAGAGCTTCATGTAACTAACTCCTTCGTGTCATGTCTTCAGAACTTTCCTTGTTTAAAATAGCCACCTAGCTACTTTTTTGTGTTACTTTGTCATATACATGTCACAAAAGTTATTACTATGTTCTGGGACTCCTGTGGTTTTTAAATCCCCTTCCAGTGGAATGTAATATATATAACAGGTACTTTTATTTGTTCAACACATTTTTATTAATTCTAACATTATTCTAAGTGTTCGAATATAGTATTCAAATGTCAGACACATCAGTACCAATAAATACATACGCTATAAAATCAAATAAAACTTTAGTGCAGATCTGGGTTAGATTATGATAAATATAATGAATGGGTTCAAGTTTTATAAACCTGTATCAAAGATGAGTCATTAAAAGTATTTAATTTCTATCTCCAATAAAATAATTAGTTCTAATATTATCTATGTATATGATATGACAATGAATGGGAATATGAAAAGAGAATGAAAGAGAATGAATGATGTAAAAATGAATAAATAAGGAACTCTGTAACTTATCCAGTTAGTAATAGCTGCCCTATACTCTCCCCACTACAGCAATGTGCTAATTAATAAATGGCCTGCAATTAGCTATAAGTTCTTGAGGACAGAACCATGACATCTCACCAAGATATCTGTGGCATTTTCACAGTGTTGGTACAAGCAAGCAACCAATAAATATTTCTTTACTGACCATGTTGTGAATGCATTTGGGTATTGATTGCTTTGTTTGTAAATATTGATTTATTTATTCAGTCAACACACTGTTTATTTTGTAACCATCAAGCAGTATTCTAGACACTAGGGTTTTGTTATTATGCGTGTTTCACCTCTGCCTTCTCTTCTCTGAGATAGTCTTAAAAAAGCTACAGCAGTAAGAGCCCTGCCCACCCTCCTACTCCAAACAAACAAACAAACAAAAAGTAAAAAAAGTAAAAAAGAGAAATACTAATGGATGGAACTTCATTGTTTGAGCTTTGCTTTTCTTTAATTTGAAAGCCTGCTACTCAATAATGAAATTAATGATGCAGAAATTGAGAATCAATGAGAGGAAGTACATTCTTTGCCTTGTGTGTAGTCAGGAATAGAATTCTCTGAGGCAGATGAGCTCAAGTCAAATAATGTTGTTGGATATGAAAATAGAAGAGGTAGCTCTACCTTTATTCATAGCACTTATAGTTATCACGCTATTGATAAAACAAAGGGGAAATTCATCTCTTGCGTCTAGGCATTTTGATATGTTGATTGTTTGCAAAGATAAATGTGTGATATTTTGATCTGTGAGATTGACTGTTCAGTATGGAAACAAGAGCGACTGATATATGAAATGGATCCTCAGACTTCTAGAAAAGCTAGAGATCGGATACCTAAACTGAACTCATGCGGCCAATAGAATGATCCAAATCATATTATTTAAGACCTTTAAAAATAAACAATGAAACAATTATTGAAATAGAAATGAATTAAAAGACAAAGCTTGTTTTGATTGTACACTATTTCCTATAGAATAACACTTTTTAATTAGAAAAACAGGAAAAAATATTAAATGAGGATTGATTCTGTGCTAGATACATTTTAAATGGTCTTTGTCCTAATGATTTCAGGAAATAATAGAGGAAAATGCTAGTTGAGAGCAAACCACTTATTAGCAAATATCACATGCTGTATGAATTGGTACAATATTTTAATATTCAAAATATTGCATGAAATTGTTACATTTTCTTAAGAAAAAAAATAACTAAAGAAAGGTGATTTGAATGAAACCAGTAAATAAACTGATGTTTCTTTGATAACTATGTTTATGTTTAAACTTCACAACACCATTTTGTAAAAGACAAAATTGAAGCTCCTGCTAGATAAACAATTTAGCTGTAATGTGACACAGTAAAAGAGGGGAAAAGGTTCTGAGAATCTTTGGAATAAAATGACTATTGTCTTCTTATCTTCTATTTAGAAGCTGCCCTGGGCGATTACTTTACACAAAGGGATTTAATTTGAACATTTCATGTGTGCTTTTAATAGAAAAACCTGCTTTCAAAAAAGGAAATAATCATTTGAGAGTAAGATTTAATTTAAATATTATCCTGCAAACATTCTAATATTATTTGCTATAAACAGAATTCCACAAAAACATTCATTTACATTGCATCTCACTGCTCACTGCTCATTCTAGTGCCCTAAAGGCTTTCTGCAGAGCAGTTCAGCATCCGGATGCAGGAGACACTGTACCTACGAGAGAAGAAGACATGCTACGTAGCAAACAGACACACTGAGGTCTGTCCGGAAAGAGTCCAGCCATTGTTAATGTAATGAGAACAGTTTGAGCAACATCATGTCAACTGGCAGCCAAGGAGAGTGGACTGGAATGTGAGTGTGGGAACAATGATGACTTCACTGTACTAGTCAGTGGGGGCGGTAGACACCATTGAGTGAGCATGTGTACTGTGTGGCCGTCGCATTCAAAATGACCGAGCAAGTAGAATAACAAATCTGCATCAGATTTTGTGTTAAGCTTAACATTCCTCTGTGGAAACTGTTCAGATGATTCAGAAGGTCACAAGCAGCTCTGGGCAACTGGTGACTGGCAGCTTCATTAAAACAATGTGCCCTCTCATGCAGCATGAAAAAAAATGTCTGATGAAGAGATTTTTTGGCAAAACATGAAATTACCCAGGTGACTCAGCTCCCTCTATAGCCTAGATTTGGCACCCTGCGACTTCTGGCTTTTTCCAAAACTAAAATCACCTTTGAAAGGGAGGAGATTTCAGACCGTCGATGAGATGCAGGAAAATATGATGAGGCAGCCGATGGCGATTGGGAGAACTGAGTGAGGTCCCAAGTTGCCTCCTTGGAAGGGGACTGAGGAGTCATCGTCCTGTGTACAATGTTTCTTGTATCTTCTTCAATAAATGTCTCTATTTTTCACATTACCTGGTTGGGTACCTTCTGGACTCACCTTGTACATATTGAATGGGAGAAGTATTTTAAGAGAGTTATCAAAAACTTCTTTTCTTGTTTTAAGTTTATGTAACGAATAGGCACAAATTTGTCAAATCCTCAAGAAAAATGCCCAGACACAGGTAGTTCTGTAGAACTGATAGCTCGAATTCACCACTACAGCCCTCTCAGAGATATTATTCAGGCAACACAGACTTACTGCGCTTATTAGAGGTGCCACGCCCTGTTTCAGACATTTTCTCTCCTCGTGAAACTCACAGTCTAGTTGAAGAAACAGATTTTTTTCCCAAATAATCCCATCACCAACAATGGAAAGGTATTAAATGTGTTTAATTTTGAGAAAAATAAATAAAGCTCAAAGATGGCATGCAACAGGTAACCCCTAATCTGAGGGGTCTGAAAGAGCTTTCCTACAAAACTGTGTTTTGGGTTGACAGGTAAAGAATTTGTGTGGACAGTGGGTGTGGGAGAAAAACATGGGTAGTGCATTTAAGGCAGAATGAAAACAAACTCAAAGAAACTGAAATAGGAGGGGAAAAAATGTTAAAGGCCAGTGAAAATATAGGGACTAGAGAGAGATGCTATAACCAAGACTTCCCTTATTGCCAGAGCAACCTCCATATTTCAATCTCCTACAACAACACATATTTATTTCTCGCTATGTAACATGAGTGCTGCAGGCTGGTTGTGACTATTGAGTTCTAACTCCGTTCTCATGGGATCTTCTAGGACCACTCTGGGTTTGACTTGGTTCTACCCAGCTTCCCTTTTTGGTACATGAGAATCCTGGCTGTTCTCATAGAGGGAAAATACACTCTACTTACAGAACAACATGGTAAAGGGGGAGAACAAATAGAAAATTGTGAACAAATGATATAGTCTTCCACTGGCTTCTTTGCAATTACAAGTATATACTTTCCTTCCTGTGAGCAAAATACATCCATATCTTACCCAAGACACCGAAGAAGTTCAATCACATATCTGACTCAAAGTATAGGACTTCACGATCAATCCAAAATTGGTGTTGAGTTCGAGACATCTGAGCTTAAAATGCCCAACACCCAGAAATGCAGTGGTGGAATGGGTACAACACTGTGAACATTTCATTTGAAAAGGGAAGAATGGCAATGGCTCTGATCATTTCTGAAATCATTCAGACAAATGCTGTAATGTCTCTTTATCCTACAATACCAAACTTTCCTCCGCCAAAACAGTTTGAGCTTCCTTAAAAAAAGATGGAACTATTTGGTTCCAATCATTTCCATATGCCAATATCAGCATCAACAATTCCTTTTAGCTATATTCCCTCTCTAAGTCTTAATAAAGGGCACTTTGAACTTATTAGACTTCCATACAACCATATGCTTGATGTCTATTTTGAGGCATCTTGTCTAACAATTAAGATTTATTGGTGACCCACTTGATGCAACCAGACGTTAATTTGGCCTTTGCCCAGAGTCTGAGTCTCAATTGGAGAATTTTTAACAAAACAAATATAAGAAAAGTTGTTTTTTTTACATTAAAACCTCCTCCCTCATGGACTTTCTGGTTTTCTTTCATCTCTGGTTATAAAAAGCCCAATTAATGTATTCAAGTACACTTAATAATCCACAATTCATCACCTAATGCCACAGATTCATTAGGTATATGTTTTTTCTTCCAGTTTATTAATAATGACAGTTTTGTCAAATTTTTTATTACTGCAAATTCTGGGCAGAATTTTTCATCCTCATAGCTTGTTACCTGCCACCTATCCTTAAAGTCATTATATATATAATTTTATATTATGACAACCTCTACTTTTAGATTGCAATTTATATATTAGGTAACTTTTGCTAGATTATGTTGTATAATAATCTACCTCAAAATCTCAGTTGGTTACAAAAACATTTATTTCTATTTCATCTTACACAAGAGTTATGGGTCAGCTATTGTTTTCCTGGGCTCAGCTGGCCTCATCTGGGCTCTTGTTAATGTCACATGTCTTTTCATTCTGGAATACAGTGTAATGGGGATCACCTATTATGAGCAGCTCTTCTCATAGGAAAGGTCTAGAGAAAGGTGGTTTCCACCAAGCCATCCAATTATTTTTATATTTCTGCTCAGGTATAATGGATCTGAGAGACAAAAGCTCTCACATGGCCAAACTCAAAATTAATAGGCAAAAGAGCATGGCACCATTATGGAGGGAACAAATAATTATGAACAGATAATATAATACAATCCAGAACCCACACAATAACAATTTTAGGAAAGAACAAAGGATTTGAAATCATGTAAACCTAATTTCAAGAGTTGATTCTGTTCTGTACTAGGTGTGGAGTACAGAGAAATGTCATAATATTTATGAAACTTGTTCATAATCTGTAAGGAAGAAATAAAAATTTCTTCTCTGTTGGATATTTGGTGAATTAAAAAGTAAAAAAGACAAATACAATTTGGAGCATAATGCTTTACACATAGTGGATGTTCAGCAAGTGTTAGGTAGGATTCATTTACTTATTTATTCATAGAGGTGAAAGCTGGAGTAGCAAAGGCTTGCTCTATTTTTCTTTATAGCTAATTAAACACAAAAGATCTTTAATAATTTACCTAAAAATTACCTATGTGCAGGATAACAGAAGGTTTTAAGTAGAACTTGGGGTTTTTGGAAACTGATTTTCAGCTAACATACTGATGTTTTCATTTTCTAGACTTAGTGATAGGTTTATAATTAGGGAAAATTTATTTTATATATGTATAAATTCTGCAGGAAGAAATGATTATTAATTTGAGGGGCATAACATTTAGTACCTTAAATTCACCTTAAATACCTTATGCAATTGATGATATACTCAAAAGGCTAGCAAAAATAATGTTAAGTTTATTAAATTTAGAAAGGAATATTTTATATCTTGGGCTTTGATTCTAGTGAAATTGTAATTTATGTCATTATTATTACTTTGACTTTAATGATCTTTTTGAAATCCCAGATTTTTAAATTCTAAATTGAATTTCAAACTTTCTAAATATTATAAATCAAAATGAAACTTTATAGTTTTCATTTATGGAATACTTAAACTAAATGATTTTAAGATCTCAGAAAATTCTTGGTCAATCCCTTTTATAAGTAGAATTGCTCAGTTACAGAAAAAAATAACAAACAATCTCTGTAACTTATCCATAGAAAGAGAATCATTTACTGAATCATTTACTGATTCCAAAGCAAATCATTTACAAAAAAAAAGGAAAATAATTATCAATTATTTGATAAATATAACTAAGATTTTGATTAAATACCTAATAGTAACCTTCTTCAACATTACAGAAAACAAAACAAAAACATCAAATCAGTGTTGGAGGATTATTGCCTAGTCTTTTCTGTTTTTTAAAAAAATTTATTTATTTTTAGAAGAGAATAAGGGAGAGAAAAAAAATCAATTTTTTGTTCCACTTATTTATGCATTCATTAATTGATTTTTAAAAATTATTTATTGATGACAGGGCAAAAGAGAGGGAGAGAGAGGCTGGCTTGCTGTTCCACAGCTACCTGGCCAGGGCCTATTTCCCTAATTTTATTAAAAACTAGTGTGTGCTAGTTCACAGACCTTAAACTTTAATTACAAGATTATTTTCATAAAAATTTCACTACATCCCTGATAATTATGATGTCACATGTAAAAATTATATCATAAACATTTTGACAATTTCTGTGACACAAAGCTGTATAACAAACAACACTAAAATCTTGGTAGCTTATCATTATAGCTTTTCTTTGTTTTTCCTTTTGCTCATCTTATGTTTTGTTTGGAGGCTCTACTTTGCTCCTGTGTCTTCAGAGTTGAGGATGGAAGAGCAGCAGAGAGAAAAGGGAAGATGGCAGACTACTTAATAGCTATTCAAAATTCTATTTGAAAATGGCCTGTGTTACATACACTCATATTTCATTTAACAAAACAAGTCATATGACCAACCTGGAAGAATGTGGGGTAGGGATGTAAAATCCTTCTAAAGAGGGGAACTGGTGTATACCATGAAGAGATAAAGTGAATATAGTTATATATAAATAATAAAATCAATCACAAACATTTGTCAGAAGAGAAACATTTTCATTCACTTGATTTCCATTTCCAGTGATTGTGCATTTTTATTCTATACTGCATGCAATTGAGAACATATGCGTGTGTGATGAGGCAGTGTATCAGGGAAGAGAGAAACATGTGAATATTTCAGTGAAAACGTTAGAGACTTGAGATGTCACCGTGCTGTAATGTGATATGAAAACTACCCTGACAGGATGATTGCTTTATTTTCTGCTTTTGTATAGAGAGAAATAAACCAATAATCTTTCAGAGTCTTGTGACTCCGAACAAGTTTACATTAATTAGTGTTTCCCTCAGGCTCCAGTTTGCCTCTATTAATGAAGTGCAAAATGAGACATTTGACTGTGTCAGTAAGCCATTTAGCTGGAGGATGTCACACGTAATTGGTTTGATGTGCTTCTATTCAGTCATGTCATTGATGGAGATGACATGAAGGAGAGTGGTGGTTTTATGGGACTACAAAGTTACAGGATTGAAATCGAGGACAGAAAAGCATGAACTTTGACATTCCTGCAATATGAAGCAGATCTTTGGAAGAATCTCTCCGGTTTTATTGTGATACTATACGCTCAAAGTAACAGAGAAGCGAAAGTTGCCTGGATAGCTATGGAGTTAACATTAACCACTGTTGTCAATTTTTAAAGATATCTTTCTGATCTGCATTACTATGTGTTGCACTGCCCATTTACATGAAAAATCTTATGAGATTTTGTATGCTTGTGGATATATGGGATAATCACCAAAGCAGATAATACAGTAACATTTGAGCTTATCTTATTTAAACATATTTGACATTAATACACACCATTTAAAACATAGCAAACTCTATGTGGGCTATATGCTATCTGGACAAATATAAAAAGTTAAAATCATGTTATGATATAAGAAACTGATGGAAATTTTTGAGAATACCCAAGCAACATCATATAGTCATAGAATTTTAAAGCAGAAAAGACACTAAGAATTCTTACGGCAATATATTTCATTTATAGATGGGATCCTAAGAGAAATGAGGTGATTTGTGTGCCTGATTTAAACAAAATTAGTGGCATAAGTGAGATTATTCATTTATTCATAAGTTCACTTATTTATTCATGTAAGCAGTCATATATATTTAATGATACCCAGATATTAACTACATATAATATATCTGGTACAGTTATAAGTGTTGAGGATATAACTCTTAAAGACAAAGGATCTCTGGCATTTTGGAAGTTACAGTATTATCAAAAATATTTAAACTTCTTAGAAATTGTTGATTATAACAAAGGAGAATTAAAGGATATTAGTACAAAACAAAAGAGAGAGAGAGAGAGAGAAGAGAATAAAACCCAGCAATGATTATTCTTAGTCCAGTGCTTATTCTAAAACACCAGTGGGTCTTGTGACTCATTTTTATAGTTCGCAATTTGGTCTTTATCTGGTAAAAACATCATCTGATCTTAATCATATTTATGTGTGTATATTCATCTTTTTATCAGCCAGTCTCCTTTTTAATGGACCTTGAAGCTATTTTCAATTTTTTGCTATTATTGAATAATACCTCAGTGTGCATCCTATGTGTAACTCCTTGCCATACGCACAAACACATTGGGTGGGTGGACCATGATGTACAAAGGCTGGGTATAAACATGCACACATTTTAAATTTTAACTGAAACCATCAAAACCTTTGAAGACAATGCACCAATTTATATTCTCACCTTGTCACACACTTGCCAATAGTTGATAGCATTATGCATTTAATTTCTGCCACTCTCATATGTGAAAAATGGTTTCTCATTATTTTAATGTGCATATCTCTGATTTCTAATTATTTTGAGTGTCTGATTAAATCCATTAGTTGCATTGATTTTTATTTTATTGCTTTGTTCTTTTATTGATCTTGACACTTAAAAACTCCTCCATTTTGGCTACATCACTTTACTTCCCTCGTTGTCATTCTAGAAAAACTCATGCTTTCTCACATGGATTATTGCAGTTTCCTAACTGGTGTCCTGGGTTCACTGAGACCAACCTCACCCTTTGATTGATTTACCACAGGTAGCTAGGAGGCCCTTTTCAAAATGCAGATTGAGCATAGCATACCTCTTCGTCAGCTTTAATCATTTCGACAGTTTCACATTGCTTCTAAGATCAAGATCACTGTCATATGCCTGAACTAAACATAATATTGGAACTTGTCCCTAACTTTCTCTAAGGCTTCTCCTTAAGTCACGTTCTCTTCTAGCCACACAGGCTTTCTTTAGCTTTTGCAATGAGCCATATCCCTTCGCACCACAGTGCCTTTGGACTTACTCCTGTCTTTCGCATGCCTGCCCTTTCACCTTCACCTGGTTAACACCTACTCCCCCTTAGATCTCAGACTGGTCATAATTGCCTCGGGAAACTCTTCTGAATTCCCCAACTAAGTGAAACTATACTGCCAAATGTTCTTCGTCTGACACCTACCTATGCTTTGTTTATAAATTTTTTGTCTACTCCTTTAGTATCTGGTTTCCTTAATAGACTCTAGGCTGAGTGATTTAATAGATGGTATTGCCTTGGCAGAATGGCTCAGTTGGTTGGAACACCAACCCCCACACAAAAAGGTTGTGAGTTCTATCCTCTGTTAGGGCACACATGTAAGTTGCAGGTTCATTCCCCGGTCAGGGATCATGTAGGGGGCAACCGGTGGATGTTTCTGTCTCACATCCATGTCTCTCTCTCTCTCTCTTTCCCTCCCCTTTCCTCTCCCTCTAAAGTCTATAAACATATCCTCAGGTTAGGATGAAAAGAAAATAAAAGAAAAAAGAAATGGTATCTGTTTTTGGTAACTATTGCAATTTTTAGCCAGTATTTTTTAGTGCCTGGCATATATAATATGTTCAGCGATTGAATCAATGAACAAATGAAAGGATGTCTCCGTTAATATAGCCCTTCTACATCTTACAGCTCTTACTCTAGGTTCTTGATTATTCACATAATTTATTTGAAATTTTTCTGTATTCTAACATATACATTGAAGGCATATCATTTTCCTGTGTGTTCTGTTTTGGACATATTACATAGTTGTCGAGATGCAGTGATCTTGAACTTATTTTTAAGTAGTTTCTAGCTACTGCTTTGCTTTCCTCTTTAATAATGACAGTAATCTATGTGGAAACATTTAATTTTCTAAGTGGATGAATTTTTTAAGCTCTCTTTTTATTTTTTTAAATTTTAAAAATTTTATTGTTGTTCAATTACAGTTGTCTGCATTTTCTCCCCACCCCTCCCCCCACCTGGTCAAACCCACCTCCCTCCCTTGCTTCCACAGCCCCCCCTTAGTTTTCTCCATGTATCCTTTATAGTAGTTCCTGAAAATGCTTCTCCCCACTGTCCCCTCCACGCTCCCCTCTGGCTATTGTTAGATTGTTCTTAACTTCAATGACTCTGGTTATATTTTGTTTGCTTTTTTCTTTTGTTGATTATATTCCTGTTAAAGGTGAGATCATATGGTATTTGTCCCTCACCACCTGGCTTATTTCACTTAGCATAATGCTCTCTAGTTCCACCCATGCTGTTGCAAAGGGTATAAGCTCCTTCTTTCTCTCTGCTGTGTAGAATTCCATTGTGTAAATGTACCATAGTTTTTTGATCCACTTATTTGCTGATGGGCACTTAGGTTGCTTCCAGAACTTGACTATTATAAATTGTGTTGCCCTGAACATTGGGGTGCATAGGTTCTTTTGGATTGGTGTTTCAGGGTTCTTAGGGTATAATCCCAGCAGCGGAATTGCTGGGTCAAAGGGCAGTTCCATTTTTAATTTTCTGAGGAAATTCCATACTGTTTTCCACACTGGTTGCACCAGTCTGCATTCCCACCAACAGTGCATTAGGGCTCCCTTTTCTCCGCATCCTCTCCAACACTTGTTTATTGATTTGTTTATGTTGGCCACTCTGACCTGTATGAGGTGGTATCTCCTTGTGGTCTTAATTTGCATCTCTCTGATGGCTAGTGATGCTGAGCATCTTTTCATATGTTTCTGGGCCCTCTGTATGTCCTCCTTGGAGAAGTGTCTGTTCAAGTCCTTTACCCATTTTTAAATTGGGTTTTTTGTTTTCCTGGAGTGCAGTCGTGTGAGTTCTTTATATATATCGGAAATCAGCCCCTTGTCTGAGGTATCATTGGCAAATATGTTTTCCCATTTAGTGGGTTCTTTTTTCATTTTAATGCTGTTTTGTTTAGCCATGCAGAAGCTTTTTATTTTGATGAGGTCCCATTTGTTTATTCTTTCCTTTATGTCCCTTCCTTTAGGGGACATGTCTGTGAAGATGTTGCTGCGGGGAATGTCTGTAAGCTCCCTTTTTATCGTCATTTCTGAGTCAATTGCATTTTAGTCAGATAATATAGAGCGTGTGACATGCCGTTGATGTTTCTGTTCCTAATAGTGAAATAGTGGGATCTGGAGAATGACTCACAGACAGTTGAAATAACGTATTCTCTATTTTTGGATAGAAATTTAATGCCTAATAATCCTTCTTAATTGGAATATTCAAAATCTTGTATTCATTAAGTTTGTTAATATTCCTCAGCAGATTTTATGTCTTTTCTCTGATAAGTCGTTTTCTGTGGTTGATGAGGATGTTGCTTTTTCCTATGGTACTTGGAAATGCCCTGTCTCTCTGACTCTATTACAGGAGGGAGAGATCTCTTTTAGATACTGAAGTCAAAAAGAATGTAGTTTCATTTATTTGCAATGCAATTTTCCAAGTAATCATGCTGCCATTGACTCCAGGGACCTCTGAAACTCATTATTCCATTATTAATTAACTCTAAACTGAGAATTTTGCTACCATCTCTTTGCCACCCTCCTCTACTGCAAATAATTTCAGTTATGTTTATTCAATATTTTTTAGTGTGAATCTGATTATTCTTTGGTGATTTTTAAAAATATTATGAGTCTTCATTATTTTCTAGCAGTGCCCAGCACAAATAATACCCCTTTTTATTACAAAATCTTTTATTACAAAGTCATAAGCTTGTAATTCTGTAACATAACAATATCACACTCAAGTGCACCATATGACATTTTAGGTGAAACATTCAAATTAAAACTATAAACTATTACACTCATATTATTACCCTACCAATCACCCTTAAGCAAGCCTTACTTCTACTGGACCCTGTATATGTAACATGTTTTAAAATTTTGTTATACTAAAAAACACTGTGAGATGAATATGCTTAGCAAATGCTCAGTATGTTATGTTGCCTATATCTGAGGTAGATATTTTATCATTATTTTATAGGCAGCTTGTCAAAATGTATGAAAATTTAAGTTTCCAGTGCCTCTGATAAAATAGTGTTTTTGTAATTGATCTTAAGATAGACAAAATGATTTAAATATAATAGACAAGTCTGAGAGCTAAATTTCTGATAATATATTTTATTGTAGCCAAAAAGTGAAAACTTATTACAACTTCAAAATCATATTCTTTCATAATTCTTAATAATATGTCAAGTATTCAGAATATACTATAGTTAATAATAGTTATGATTCTATTCCCTGGCTCAGTGGATTGAGTATGGGCCTGAGAACCAAAGGGTCCCCTATTCGATCCTCCATCAGGGCACATGCCTGGGTTGCAGGCTTGGTCTCCAGTTGGGGGCATGCAAGAGGCAACCACACATCACTGTTTCTCTCTTTCATGGATGTTTCTCTCTTTCTCCTTCCCTTCTCCTCTCTCTAAAATAAATAATTAAAATCTTTTAAAAAATAGTTATGATTCTAATGTTATAAAACTAAAATTTATGTGTATATTAACCTATAGCAAAAACTGAAGTGTAATATATATATTGAGGCAGATCCTGGCCAGCAGGATCCTGCACTGTGGCTGCAACAGACACATACACATGGACTACAGAAATCGTGTGGAGAAAAAGGGACACTGTGGCTGCTCGCTAAGTCAGAGAGAGGGCCCCGAGACCCCTGCCTGGACAGGCTTTTATTGTTTTTCTAGGCACATTACATTAAGGATGGTCCTCATTTACTCTACAAAGGTTTGTTCTGGGTGGTTATCTTTTACAGACAACAAAGGAGAAGATGTTGCTAAATACATCAAAGGATATTTGCAAATGTAAAGGGAAAATTGGTCAAACTGGTTATACTCCATACTTGGGAGGTTTAGCTCAGATTTGAGGATGTTAAAGACACTTCCGTAAATATTTGCTGCCTCATTTCAGGGTGAGGGAGCTTTAGTGAGAGCAAGCCTCTTAGCGGTCTAGGTACAATGCAGGCCTGATTCCCCACGGGAGAACCTATCCATGGGCGTGGGTCCTGCCTGCCGAACCTTGCTCCCCACTGGCTTTTCCGAGTGGGGGCTGGGCCACATTTTCCACACTTGGAATGGTTCCCTATAATATATATCATCTTTTCTAAATTGTACATAATAAACATGTAATGATTTTTAATAATCCTCAGAAACTCTGATATTTATAAACATTTTTAATATCCATCTTGCCTGACATTTGGTTCCATGTCAATGTTAAAAGGGTCTTAGAGAATGTCATAGCCCACTATTTGGTATATATATTTGACCAATAAATAGGTTCATGATGGACAAATTAAACAATACATGAATATTGAATTTTAAAAGTAGACTTTGTTATATCTCTCTCATATATTGATTGGTTCCAGGCATGGTCTCAAACCATTGAGAAGGATTTCTTCTTTATAATCTATCAATTTGATCTCACCTATAAGTGGAACCTTATCCACAAAACAAAGAAACAAGCAAAATACAACCAGAGACATTGAAATAAAGAACAATCTGACAGTAACCAGAGAGAAGGAGGGAGAGGGATAATAGGGGATAATGGGTGGGGGCATCCATTAACGTGTATGAGGGTCACATGAACAAAGGTGAAGGAGGTGGGTTTCAGGGTGGGAGGCAGGGATGGGTAGGGAATGGGGGCATGAAGGGGTGAAAACAGAGACAAATATACTTGAATAACAATTCAAAAAAAAAAAAGAAATCAAGAAGAAGAGTGAGCATAATCCTAAATATACATCTATGTTCTTTTATTTACTAAATCAGAAAATTCCTTGGAGATTATGCAATTAAACACTTCCCAAATTAACCAAATAAGCAAAACAACCTATTTTCTATGGTCTCTTCAAGGGAAAAAATTGTGATAATGTTCTTTATGCCATCTGTGTGGAGTTAGAGCTAACTCTATACTATCACAATAGCTAAGTATTCACAGAAGCTACCTAAATCACTTTCAGACAAAATTATTTTTTCTAATCTGTTATAAAGCAGGTCATGCATACATAAAAATATGACAACAGAACGCTCTATTTGATTGCTATGTAAGAGAGCTCTATTTTAAATACTTCTTTCCTTTAGGATTCTTCTAGAGATTCCCATTAAACAAACAATAAGGTCAGAAACACACTTCTTAATCTCATGATTACCTAACTCAAAGTTTTTAAGTTCACTTTCATTTGCCATGTTCCTGCAATGCTTATAATTGTGAGATTAATGTACAATATCAGCAACTGTTTTATAACAATGAACTTTTCATTCTCTCTAAGTGAACATTTTATTGAGTAATATGTAAGAAAAGAACTTCAACATTTTACCCTTAGGAGGACTGAGGAAAGAAAGAGAAGTTTTTCAAAACTTTATTATGTAAACCAAATAACACGAGTCATAATTAGAAAAAGCCATTAAAACATTATGGTCCAATCACACTCTAAGTATCAAGGACTGCGTTTAGGATTTGCATGTTGAAAAGCAGTTTAAAGAAAACAGGTCCAAAACAAAATTAAATGGCACACAAAATTCTGTTAACATGGGAGTTGAATTTGAGACATCACTCACTAATCTAAATCACTTACTCAGCATAAGTCCTGTTTCACCTAAATTGCTTTTATAGTAACTTTAGATGGTTCTTAGTCTTTTGTTTAAGCATGTGGTTGAAATGTGCGACCTCTTCTCTGCCCTTCATTTACTGTTTGTGTCCAGCAATAGACATAATGACACGGAACATTTTACAGTGATTCAACAACTCTGAATCCTGCTATGTAAAAACGTGAAGACTATGAAGATAAATAAAACCTAATTAAAATTTACCATCTTTGGAATCTTAGAACACTCATCTAATGCTATTTTTAAATTTATTTTTACTTCATAGAAAAAGATGCAGGTTTTGATGTTACGCTTGTTAACAGTATGTTGGCAGTTAATAAAGCTTCATTCTCAGGAGTAAAGTGGCAATTATTTATCTAGGACAGCGCCAAGCATACAATAGACACTGTATGGTAATTTTTTTCTATGTGCGATTAGAGTTTCCTGCTAGGAAAAGTAGGGCTGCAATGATGAGTGAACAAAAGGAAATATATGACAACACAGATTTCTCATCATTTGTGGAGGCAAATATTCAGGGGGTCTACCCAAAGGATGGAAAGTAGGTCTCAACTGGTGTATCAGAGCAGAGTAATGAGTCTGTGGTCCATGGTCCTGCAGATGTTTGGGCTCAGAAAGAAAATTTGCTAAAACGGATTGATAGCATTTGGTTTGTGTGTAGATTTGGCCCCGCGGCTGTACCCGAGCAGAGTATTCTTCGTTCTTAAACAACCATTTTCGATGAGCAGTTTTCTTTCTTAACATATGTTTCTCTAAAATCAAGTTGAGAGTATCATGACCAGCTTGTCTTTAAATGAAGGTTTAGGCTGACATTTATTTAAATATAAATAATTACCGAGAAAGTTTGAATTTTTGCTAAGATGATAAAATTATTTTTAAAATGGGTTACTGAATTATGCTCAATATACTTAGCTTTCACAATTAAGTCTATTTAAAAAGTTCCTCTCCAATTCTTAAGAAAGAATAGGTTTAAAAAGAAATGAAATTAACTTCATTCACCCTTTGAATTAAACTGAATGACTGCTTTAATAACCTAATTGTTATTTTTAAATAACAAAAATTAATCTGAATTATCATATTATATAACTTGATTTCATTTTTATTGAAACCTTGAAGCAAGGTATTCTTTTGCATGTTCCCATCTGCTAATTACCATATAGGCAAACATATTTCTGTTCTATAGACATAAAGACTCTGGGTGAGATATCATGCTCAGGAATTTCTAATGACACTTTAGAGTTTCCGGATGACAATGTGAAAGATTTAATTCATTTTTTACTGTATATGGAGGGAGATCCTCATGTAACAATGGTCAGACAGACCTGTTCCTGTCACGTGGGACTCCTGTCCTGGCCAGACCCGTATGGAATGAGCAAACGTTTTATGTGTGGTGGCAGCGAGGCTACCACATTGACTGTCTACGTATTTATTTAATTTTACCAAAAACGCTGTGAAGGTAGATACTATGTTCCTACTTTACACTCTCACTAGTTCAGTAAGACTAAAAAATAAATGAAAGATTAGGTTATTAGTGAAGTTTTAAAGTCAATTTAACCCAACTCCCCAAACCGTGTAGTGAATGTCAGTAAGAATAAGAGCCCCCGGGGCATTGTGTGCTTTTGTTGTTGTCTGTTCCAAAATTAATGTTAAAGGCAATGTTTGTTGGACATCCAGGCAGATAATTATTCAGATGGATCTTGGGACATCTACTCTTTATCATTTCAACCCTCATAAAAAGTTATTTTGAATTTAATCTTTTATGAGCAAATTATACTGTATGAATGAATGTGTGTATTTAGACATTTACCCAAAGGTCTTCTTTCTGCTTTCAGAGGTTTTAATGTGGCCTCATATTCTCCAAAAATAGCTATAAACTTATTTCCAAAGCAAAAAGTGAGGAACAGAGAGACATTTCAGATAGAAGATATTGCCTTAAAGTTAAAACAAAAAATGCGTGGTGAAGTCTAAGGTGGACATTTTCCCTTTTTTGAGGAAGTCATTATAGCTCCTAAAAAGACAACTAGCCAGGCTGTGTATTTTGAATAAAAATGGGCTTATGATTCATTTTGAGCTATAACATGAGATAAACCTAAACCCTTTTAATTGCTTCCTTTTAGGTGCTATATTCTAATAACTAATATTATTAATCAAAGTTTACTTTCTCAGATAAAAGCATCAGAAATATTTTCCTATGCAAATAAAACTTTTCATGAGCCATTTCTTAATATGCATCCTATAAAATATGTATTTTCTATAATATTAACTAACCATGTCAAGATTACATTTTTTACTTTTAACATTAATTTTCATGTTTTTAAAAGATTTTATTTATTTACTTTTTTAGTGAGAGAGGAATGGATGGAGAAAGAGGGGGAAAGAAACATCAGTGTGTGAGAGAGAGGTGGTTGCCTCTTGCATGCCCCCAACTGGGGCACGTGCCCTGGCCCGCAACCCAGGCCTGTGCCCTGACTGGGAACTGAACTAGTGACCTTTCTTTTCACAGGCTGGTGATCAATCCACTGAGCCACACTTGTCAGGGCTAATTTTCATATTATTTTAAAATTATGTATTTGTAATAACTTTAAAACAATTAAACATTTTGACCCACAATTCTTACATTTTCACTTTAAAAGGTACTTTTCAATATCTTTATCTACTTGTAACATATTTAATGTGATTATAATAATAGTACTATTTGCTCAAGTTTTCTATTAATTTTCTTATTTGTTACATGTTACATAACAAATTCACAATTATTGAGCATTTCACCATCTGTCTCCTAGTCACCCCGTATATGCATTTTCTGCCATTACCTAAATAATTTCTGCATCGACTGGCTGTGCCATCTAATAAAACAGACTTAAAATGCCCTCATCTGTTCAACAACAGTAACATTCACTTTCCCCATACCCTAGATAATGGAAGTGGTACAGGTATTGTCAAGGGTAAGCAGGAGGAGAGGTGAGCAATTTGTAATTTTCAATAGTCTTCATGTTCAACTACCTCCCAACTACAGCCCCAGCTGTCTACAGATTCATGAGCAAGTCCTTCTGTGATTATTCAAACCCACCCCAAATCAGCAGAACCCGTAAGCCAACCTATTATGAGGGGGAAAAAGTGATTACTGAATTTAGCATAACATTAGCTTTTGACCATCAGAACTTTATTCATAATTTTATCATGAAAATATTTCACAGGCACTTCAGAGTACCTTAAATTCAGTTTTTCTAAACTTGAAGTTATTACTCATTTTCTTAATCCCCTACCTTATAAATTTGAAAATTTCCATTGAGTTATTCATTTTGGTGAATTGCATAAAAACCTATGCAATTTCCCATGTCCAAAACATGGATCTCTTCTCTTCTTCCCTTTAATTAACCTCCAACTTATAAAATTTCACCAATTCCTGACAATTCTACATTTTGTTTATTTTCAAAATCCATTGCTTTCTATCCCACTCTGGAAATTCTATAGTTTAGTTCCTAAAAACATCTTCCAAACCTTTCTTTTTTAAAGGGGATTTAGAATTATCTTTCCTTCAGTAGTATTTTTCTCTTTAATAAAATATAACTCACTTTGATACCACAATATTCTTTCTAAAATGCAAATTTGATCAGGTTATTTCCCTGCTTAAATCCCTTCGTTTTCTCTCGGGAAGAGAGTTGACACTGATTGACATGATGTAAAAAGCCCATTGGAGTAGGGCCTACATCTCCCTGTGCCCAGGAAGGTCTGTTCTAGAAGCCATATCTGCATGCTTTTGTATAGAAGTTCTCTTCCTCCTGGCAGGGCTTTCTAGCCACTATCTACAAAGCCAGCTATTTCCGATCCTTCTTGATTCTTCAAGCCTCACGTCTCTTAAAATGAGGTAGGTTTCTATAATTTGTGTTGCTATAATACTTTAACCTCACTTCTATTTTAGAATGTATTAATTGTTTCATGAAATATTTAGTATATTTTACTTTATAGGTAAATTCCTGATGGTGGGGACCAACAAGAAATAATTATAAGAAATAGTACAGTTTTCTCCATAATTTGGAGAAGAAAGGATCTTTTTTCCTCTCTTGAATTATTGTCTTGGGATAATTACTGGGAGTGACATTATAATATTATGAATTGATTGCACCCCAAACTAACAAAAGCTAAAAAAACTAACCTTTTCTCATCATTTAAAACTTTCTTCTTTTCAATAAATGATTAGGCAATTATATATTAAATATTTTTGAATTTTAAAAATCTTACAACTTGATTTTAATAACTGGGGAAAAAAATCTCTTTAAAGTTTTCCTGCCTTCAGATACACCCCAGAACATTGTGCACACTGAAGGACATCACATTGTGTTCCTCTATGGCCTGGGATTCATTAACTTTGCATTTCTTGAAAGCCACAGAAATAGATGAGAAAAGTCTATGCAGATATAATAACCTATATAGATCATAAACTTTTAAAATCATTTTTTATTTTTTAATTACGGTTAACATATAATATTATATTAGTTTCAGGTACACACCTGGTGATTATTGTTATGTAACTTACTAAGTGATCATCCCGATAAATCTCATAACTATCTGATACCACACATAGTTATGAGAATGTTATTGATTATATTCCCTAGGCTGTACTTTATACCCCCATAATTAAGAAGTAAAAGCCATAAACTTTTAATCAGAACAAGTGTTCCTTAATTCACGTTCCAAGCCTTTGGGAAGTTCTTAGAGTCAAAATTGTTCTCAGTTTCCATTAATGATATTGGAATGTATGTATTAGGTAAGTACCAAAAAAAAAGTATTTTGCCTGCAAGTACATCTGTTGTACGCATGTATATGTATGTATGTATCCATGCATGTTTATATGTATTGGGGCTCTCTCTGTGTTTCCTGTGAAATTGTATATAACATTCAGGGCAGCCTCGGAGAAGAGCTAGCAGTGTTTCAGTGAACGTGAGGCATTATTAATAGATTGCCACATTGTGCAACACCAACACGTTCACCGAAGCTTGAAAAAAGCACTGCATCAATATAAATTGCATTTACTGGTGGCCTATAACTATTTGAGTTCACCTCTCATTGATTTTTTTTCATTCTGATAAGACTTTTTAACTTTTTTTCTTTTTTTACTGTCCACTGCTTTTTGAAAAGGCATCATAACAGCAGTTTCTTGGTGCATATTCTCAGATGGTTTTGTAAAAGCTCATGTGATAATTATTTCAAATTTTATAAATATAGTATACTTGTACCTGATCAGGGACTAAGCCATAAACTCACTACAGGACTCTCATTTTTAAACTATTGCCCTGAGCTGTGCTATAGATTAGATATAATCAATAATTACTTGTTGTAAACTTCCTTAACTTAGTTATCCATTTAAAATATATTTACTGAGTAGATGTTAATACCAGGACAACATGCTCAATGCTCTTAGGATGACAAGGAAGAGAAACACCCAGGTGTGACTTCTAACAGTGGGTTAGATATTTGAGATTAGAAGATGAGCATGCTATTCTAGCAAACATCGCCTTATACAATGAAAGTCTTTCAGTGAATAATACAAAAAGGCACAGTGATGGTAAGAAATTAAAAGTAATAAATATGTGTTCTGAAATTAGGCTTCATTATTTTTTTTCAAGTTATCTATGTTTGGAGAGAGCAAAATTCATTTTTTTTGCTCAACTTCAGTTTTTTTACTTTACTTTTATTATCATAATTCCCTCTATAATGGCTTACATTTCTCAGGTCAGCCTAAAAGATGTTGCTTTCTTCCCACGGAGCCCTTTGACTTTAATTAATTAGCAGGACAAATAAACCATGCAAAGCAAAATGCATTGTATAAGGGACAAGAGACATATCAGATGGCAATGTTCAAAGTAAGAGCAATTCAACTAAGAATTTAAAATGTAACTGTTGTGTTAGACCTGAGACAATCAGTTGACTTCTTTCTACTTTCCACTCTTCACCTACTTGCTGTAAAATAACAATGATCTTCTTTTAAATAATTTGTGCACAAATGGTTCAAAATATAATTTTATTTTTATTTATTTAAATTACTTTTTATTGTCGTTCAATTACAGTTGTCTGCATTTACCCCTGACCACTGCCCCCTGCCACTCCCCACCCCAGTCATCCCCACCTCCCTCCCTTGCTTCCATCCTCCCTTGGTTTTGTCCATGTGTCCTTTATAGTTGTTCCTGAAAACCTTTCCCCACTTCCTCCCATTTTTAAAACTAAAAATTAGAAAACAATATAGCTTTGGTAGAAATCAATCATATTTTAATTTTCTTTTCATTGTGTCTAAATACAATGAAGGCTTACTTGTATCAGAAGTTGGAATAAAACAAACTGTTCTGGTTTCCTGATTAGGAAGACAAAAGTGTTCTTTTTCCCAGTTTGACCGATTAGAACTCTGTGAATGAAATGGCATCTATTTTGAAAGAGGGCAATAGATTGACTTTTTAGGAGTCTTGTAGTCAAAGGGACTTTATAAGAGGGAGCAAAACTATAGGATTTTAACAAAGAAATGGAAAAAATAGAGATAAACAAGAGTATAAGCTATGAGGAGATAAAACAAATAGAAGGCAAAGTTTAAAACCCTCAATGGGGAAAAGAAAAGTATTTCTTGCATGTGGTTTCAGGGGTAAGAGATCATTTCTATTTCTATTTCTATTTTTTAAAGATTTTATTTATTTATTTTTAAAGAGAGCTTAAGGGATGGAGAAAGAGAGGGCAAGAAATATCAATGTGTGGTTGCTTTTTGTGCATCCAACTTGGGACCTGGCCCACAACCAAAGCTCGTGCCCTGACTGGGAATTGAACCAGCGACCCTTTGGTTTGCAGGATGGTGCTCAATCCATTTAGCCACACCAGCCAGGGCCAATTTTGATAAAACATGTATGTACAAAAATTGCTTCTTTTTCAATTAAGCACCAGCTTTTATCTGCAGGTTTTGTTTTTTTTTTTAAATCATGATTATTTACCACAAAACACTGTGTCTTCTGAATACTGAGAGATTGGTATGAATTTAACTGCTGCCATTTGTATTAGTTAAATACTTAATATTCAATATTTGTATGACTATATATACTACAATTTTCAGGGAAGAATTTTCCACTATCACGTATTATATCACATATTACATAGGTTATGAGTAATTTTTTCCTTATCCATGTTAATACCACCACAGCAATAACAAAATTACTTTTGTCAGACGGATTTAACACTAGCAAAAATTTACACATTACTAGTAGACTCTTATGCAATTCAAAAAAGGAAAAAAAGAAAAACACCTTGATTTTGATCTTGATGCTCAGAACTCAATATAGTTGTTTATTGTCAACTTGATCCTTTATAGCTAAGTTGAAAAATACACAATGATTTTTGAATCACTAAAATGGAACAATGAAAAGATGAGATCCCCCCTCGTGGTGAATTGGTAGGGGTCCTGTGTTTACTCCATTCTGCCTTCTCCCTATCATATCATCTTACCACTTCCAGTAATTCATGGATGGGCAGAGACAGAACCCACGTGTGGTGGTTTCCAGGGGAATCTCTAGGTAGAGCTATGATGTAGAAATATAATGATTGTGTTAGGTTTTCAGCTCTGCGCTCTCCTGTATTTCAAAGTTTGATGCATTTCCTTTAAGATCTTTCTTTCAAACAAATGTCATGTGACAGACAAAGCTCAAATAAATGCTTCCTTTTTCTTTTCTTTCTCTTATTTTGCATTCAGCAAAAAAAATTGTTGGAATTCTTAGTTATAGCAAGGGATACGAAAATGAATAATGGATTAATACTAATGAATATTTCTTAAGGATTTAACATTAATTATTTTTGTACTTTATATATATTTTATAGAGAAATCTTTCAACTACATTTCCCACATATAAATAGGCTCTGCATGTTTGATGTCTTCCATCCTGTTGAAGCATATGGCAAGTTGGCATGGATGGTGACAGGGGTCACTTGGCAGAGAGAGAGTGGGAGAGTCATCAAATCTTAGATCTAGAAGGGGACATAGGGCACATGTAGCCTGGCCCTCATTTTACAGATGAACACATTGTATGAAGCAAAGAACTGCTGTGATAAAAATAGCATTTATTGAGGAAGATTTTTTCCTCCCTACTCTGCTAGTTCTTCCAAATACTTCAAGCCTCTTAGAATTTTCCTGTATCAGTTCCGTTAGTACTGTATTAAAGGTAACATATTAATCTCAATTGCCTATTTATTTGGGTATAGGAATTGCTGGGCAGCCACAGGCAGGGCTGGGGGATGGTTTGGGAACAGACTGGAAGTGCCTAAGCACCTGGGGCAGCCACCAGCTACAGACCGTTTTTCTGAGGCTGTGATTTCTCAGTTGCTCAGGCCTTCACCCTGGCAGGACACAGTCAGGTCTGGCCTGTGTACAGGTGCTGGGAGCCATGTCTGCAGGCCCCACTGTGGAAAGCAACTAACAGGCCTAATGTAGTTGCTGCCCTACTGGCAAAGGGGCCAAGCTTGGGCTTGAGGAGATGCTGGTCCCCCAGAAGATGTCCATAGGCTCCTGAAGTGCTGGCTGACCACCTGCTACCGCCTTCCCAGATTAATGCTGGGGCTGTAGGGACTCTGAGCAGGAGGGTGAGGTGGTCTGGGATATACCCCAGATGCAATGAAAAAATATACTGAAGACTCGGTGGAAGAATATGAATCATCTCAAACACCACAGGGGACTTGGTCCCTGTGGCAGAAGTGTTGGCTCGCAACATGGAAGCTTTCTGGTTAAAATCTGGAGCTGGGCCCTTAACATAGAGAGCAAGGAGAGGGATGAAAAAGGCAGACATCCCCAGATTAATAGGTGGTAGTTTTAATAAGCAAGAGAGTGTTCTAACAGACTTGTCTTGGGTGACAGCAAGATAAGTAGATCTTTGGACCTGCCATCATTATCTTAAAAGTTTATACAGAGTCATTAACAGGGTTCAGTCATATATTCAATCCAGATGCTCTCAACCCCTTACTCTCTCAAGGCCATGTCCTTAGAAACGGCTTTGGCTGTGGGAATGGTGGGTGAAAACTCCATGCCAAACACAGGCGAAGGAGTGAGGAGCCTCTGATTGCTCAGCTTCAGCTCTAGGGCTATCCAGCAGTCATGTCATCTCTATGCCCTTCTCCAACACTCTACCCCTTGGTGACCAGCCCTTACAATCTTATATGCCCACCTCTTTTGCAATGTTCCCTGAGGGGTCAGCAAGGGGTTTCACCAGCATCAAGGTGGCTTGTTTGGTGACTATGTGGCTTCATTAGAGGCAGGTGCCACAGCACATACAGAGGGACATACAAGAGAAAATACAGATTAAGATGATTCTCAAAATAAGTAACGGCTGTTTTTTGTTTTTTGTTTTTTGTTCTCCCACTAAGAGCTCTATGTTCTAAACCACTAATTTATTCTGTTCCCTCAGTGGGGAGTCAGATCACTTAGGACATTCACTTGGGTCCTCATGTGATTTAATAAAGATGATGCATTTACATACTCATCAGGTATAAACACACAACATTCTGTTTAGATAATGGCACAGGTGTCTACTTGCAAGGTAGTAATAATGGCCAAGGCCATTTTATTTTGGAGGTGAGCTTCTCTCATTAGAAGCATTTCAGTGTTCAGCAAAGACAGGTTTTGTCACCTATCATTTAAGGCTTGCTGGGTGACTTTAATAAGGACTTCTATATGTGCTATAATGTCCTTCAGGCCAATGGAGGAAAAGAAAACTGTGGTCATGGTTGTACCAGTGGAAAATAGAATGTGACTGCCTGGCCTTGAGGAGGGGTAGGTGTGAAGCTTTAAGAATCTGACCTGGTTGTACATACCATACATGTTGTCCAGGAAAGGAAGCATTGTCAGGCACGAGGAGGTAGACTGGGGGTGGGATATGACAGACCAGGACCCTCCAGCTTCTCCCATGTGTTAATGATGGGTGGTACAATGTGTTTCCACAGGTCCTGCTTGCAGGCAGGATAGTGGTATCTCAATGGGGATCGAGTAGTTCTCCTTTACTGGGGGTATGAAGGAACACTCATCCTGGTGGGACATCCCGTGGCAAGTTACGATAGGTAACTCCTTTTCCAGGCTTGGTGGGGCTTGGTGTTATCAGCAGCGCAGCACGTCAATCCATGATGCATCGGGGCAATGGCTGTCTTCCTCACCTTTACGGTGCTGGTGTCTTGGCAGGGTCCTCAGGCTGGCATATGGGGCAACAGGCCCTACCGGTTGAACTTTCAAATGTTTTAAAGCCTGAGACAGGGCTTTAGTCCACCCAGCAAAAGTGGTTTTTCCTATTAATAATTTAATTTGCTTCTTTAATATTCCATTCTTCCTTTCTATCAACCCTACTGCTTGCAGGTTATAGAGTAGATGGGACCTCCATTCAATGTCAGGTTCTTTGGCCCAGTCTTGCATATTGTGATCTTTGAAATATTACTCCTTGATCATTGTTATTTGATGTTTATTTATTTTATTTATCTGTAGAGGGTTCTCTAATGAACTAATGGAGGCAGACTGTTTGTGAAGTGACCAAAGAAAATTTGGGCATGCAAAGAAGGCATGTTTAGAACCCTCACTTGGAAGGAGGAGGCCAATATAATCAACTTGCCCATCCCTTACCAGTTGGGAACTCAGGATAGTTTTTCCTACTTCCTGCTGACCTCCCAGGCAATTTATATGGTTTTATAGTTACCATTCTTCAAGGGGGTGGTAGACTTACTGGTTCCCTATTGGAATTTCCCTGTAGCACTGATTCCAGAGGCAGAATTCACCAATAGAAGTCTACAGAGTTTGACATTGTAGAATATCAATGCACTGCATGTTCTCTGGTATTAGAGAGAGGGAGAAAAAAGAAAACCTTATACTTTTATGGAAGAAAACACCTAATTTCCAGTGTCAAAGGCAACTTCCTGACCATAACCACTTGCCCTTTGTAGCCTTCCATGGCACTAAGAGGGGTAGAAAACTCCTGAGAGTTAAAATGAATGAGAGTGCGTTTGGCTCCAGTATCACCAAGAGCCATCAATTTTGTTTATTTCTAGGGGACCAGTGAATGGTGAGCTCAACCTCAGGCCTCTGGTTATCTCCAACAGCCTTTACCTGGAGGCAGTCTTACCTGCAACTTGTACCAAGAGCATGGCGGGTCCTACCTAGACCAAGTAAAACTGTATCCCTGAGATCACTTCTGGAGCAGGTAGGACATAAGGGATCCTGAGGGAAGATGGCACTGGTTTTAAGGCCTTCCACAGGGCAACCAGTAAAACGTTCAGGTGCCAGTCTATTTTTTCAGGTAGGGTCTGAGCAGCAATGAGGTCAACCACGTTTGCATGAAGGCCACTTTCACTGTACCCTCTACAGCCCTTCTCTTCTTTCTCAACCATTTGCTTTTTCTTGAGGTAATAATAATTTCATATTTTTAAATATGTTTTAATGTTCCATGTACCTATTATTAACATTTTTCTCAATCTTCTATCAGAGATCTCAAATGTGTCATAATAATATTGAAAAATGCAAAGACAAACATAATAATCTATCAATTTCTCTTCTTTCTTTCTATTTTTTAAGAGCTTTTAGGCAATGCCCCCTGGGCTGTTATCCTTTTTTGCCCCTGTCTTATGTAGGACTCTGTGCTTTCTGAATGCTGTCATTCCACCTTTTTGATTTACTATTTTATTTTGCTAAAATAAGATCTCAAATAGCTACATAAGAATGTTTTCTAGTATTGAACAGAAAATTTATCAGAAGAGCCCTGGAAGGTAGTAAAACATATAAAAACTCAACCAAACCAGTGATCGGTGCAATGCAGACTGACGTAAGATCATTGAACAGTTCAAACTGACACAAAGTTGAAAATGGTTCTACTAAGGGCTCGATACATACACAACTGATAGGGGCACCGAAGGGTAAATTTACTTTTGTAAGCAATTTGTCGTTGTCTAGAAAATTTAGAATGCAGTGATTATGACACAAATTGAGGACGCGCAGGAAAAAAATGCTCGGCATGTCCACGAAGGAAGTAATAGGTGATCAAATTGTGGTACATGCTTAGACTGGAGTGCTATGTAACAGGTAAAACTAGCAGGCAAGACTTAAATGTATCAGTGTGAAAAATCTGAAGCTATATTTGATTAAAAAAGCAAGTTGCAGAAGATCCATTAAGTATATCACTCATATAAGTTAAATAACATGTGAAGTAATATCATTTTTGGATATATTGTATATGATAGATGATATGTATACAAACATACTTTTTTACATTATATATTGCTACTATACACCATGTGTTTTATATTTATACAATATTCATAATAAACCATATATTTGTATTTCAAAAGTCTGAAGTTGTTATTTTTCCTCCAGACAGCATCATATTTTAAATACAAAGTAATCGATTTTCATGTTTATTTTTGTTTAAAGTTTTAATATATTCTGGACACAAAGATTAGTTATTGTTTGAGTTTATAGTTAACTAATTAATTACATTTGCAATATATTCTGTCAACCTCTATTCACGATTTTTATTGGTGTCTCTCTGTTCCCCTCTGTGTTCACATTTGCTGAAGAATTAGCTTTAATAGTTTATTTACTCTGTAAATTGTGAACTCTCTTAGACCTTGTATATCTTCATATCTTCATTTTAAAACATCTTCATTTTGTCATCATTCTTGGATGATAATTTCATTTTCTATTAAACTCTAGATTGCCTGAGATTTTATCAGCATTTTGAAAATATGCTCTATTAACTTCTGAAATATATTGTTGTTTAGAAAATAGCAAGTCAGGCCAGTTAAGATTTTATTTTAATCATTGATGTCCTGAAGTTTGTTCATGATACACCCAGGTGTTAATATTTTTCATATTCAATACTCAATGCTTACTTAACTTAAAGATCCATGAATGATTCTTAGACGCTATGTCATCAAGATTTACGCACAAAAATTTCTACATTTTTTTAAATGCTCAGCTGAGGACATGCTCATTGATTTTACAGAGAGGGGGAAGGAGGGAGAGAGAGAGAAGAGAAACATCAATGTGAGAGAGTAACGTTGATCAGTTGCTGCTCATGTGCTCCCTGATGGGGGACCGAACCCATGCCCTAGGCATGTGCTCTGATGGGGAATGGATACCTCGACTTTTGGTTTGCAGGATGACCCTCCACCAACTGAGCCACACTGGCCAGGGCAATTTTGTCCATTGTTTAAACCCACATGTGTGAAGGCATTGATCTGTATTCCATTGATTTCTAATCTTCTTTCATATTTTTAAAATTTTTGTTCTTCATAATACCTTCTTAGTGAATTGGCATTGCATGCAATTTTGCTCTTTTTCTCATTAATGCAAGTCCATGTAGCTTTTATTCTATTTCATTTTTCTTCTAATTATTGTACTTTTATCTTCAAATTAATTTCTTTTCTCCCTACACTTTCTTGAATCAGTTATGCCTGTTTTGATTTCATAATTTTTTACTCTTTTTATCCCCGGTTGCCTATAAGTGAATAACCATGCAACAACAATGGAAAAATAACACAAGACTTTAATCTACTTGTGCTTTAATGAGGAAATAAGTCTTATGACAGCTTAGGGAATAAAAATGAAGACCCTTTGATGAAACACAAGTGTCATTGTTATTTTAGAGTATGTGTTCTGTGCAGGGATCGAATAAAGCACCAGGAGAATTTATTGGTCTTTATCATTAGCGTTTGCCCAATCTGATGTATCCTCCTTCTTTGTCCTCATCTCTCTGAAGAGAATTGTCCCTTTTCAAGCTGTTGCTGGAATTTTATGGTGCTGAACTAGGGTTCTGGAAGAGATATAGTGATAAAATTGTGAACTGGAAAGAGAAAAAGAAGAAGGTACTAGCAAAGGGGGAAAAATGTCTAGAGAAGTTGAGATTATGCATATCACAGTAAGCTGGGGAAAACAGAGCAAAAAGCTCACAGGCTACTGGAGCCAGGGAATTTTAGGAGTTTGGCTCATGAGATGTTCAAACAGAATTGGGGAGACAATGAATGAGAATTTGTAGATGTTTATTCAAGGTTACAAATGAAATCCTATTTAATCATTTAAAATGCAGATAAATAATGGACTTATCTCTTCATTTACTTTTGTTTGTGAACTGAGTTTTAAATGTCCCTGGGATGTGAACAGAATGTTAAATGTACCTTATAGTGGGCCGCAGGAGCCCTAGTTGTTGTCGGGGTTATATTTTTAAGCATTCCTTATCACTATGGTAGCTTAGAGTATTATGGGTTAATCATTTCTCACTTAACATGATACTGGCTCCTTATGATGCAAGGGAAACTCTGAAATAATAAACCCATTAATGACTTTGATTTTCATCTGAGGTTATTTTGAGCCTCATTCTCTCTATCTGTCTGTCTATCTATCCATCCACATTTTTAATTAACTCCAAACTTATAAAATCATGGAGAGTTTATCCTGAGTGACACATACATGTCTCTGTCCTAGTTAACCAGAGTTTAAGTATAAATTGTGGTAAAAACTTAGCTTCAACCAACTTCTCATCATAGGATCTCTCTTGATAGTGGATATACGGTCAAGGCAGATAGATTCCACTTAGTGTATTAGGGTGTGCACTGGAACTGTTGTCAAGGTGGTGAAAGGAGCTAAAACGAGGAAACGAGAGAGGGAAAAAAGGCAGGGTAGGAGGGCGATGGGCAATATCTACTGGGGTTTGGTGGTCTGGGATGGCTTCTCAGACAAGATAACTTTCACATTGACCAGAATGACAAAAGGAAGCCAGCACTAAGACAATGAGGAGAAACATGTTTCAGGAGAAAGAGACCATGCATTCAAAGAAAAGGAGGAGTTTGTTGCACCTGAGGAACTAAAAAGAAGTTCATGTAGTTAGAGTGTAGCAGTAGTAGGGTAGAGAGGCAGGTGAGGAACTTGGAGGCGAGAAAGCACATGCTTGTGCAGTGTCTGATAGGGTAAGTTTAGAATTTAAAAATATACATCATAATTATCTTAAGCATGCCAAGAAGTCATTGGGAGATTTTTCATAAATATAAATGACTATGTAGAAATTAAAGTTAGTTAAGAAAGTCTGTTATTGTGGTAAAAGCACTGCATAACCTGTAATTTGAAGCTTTTGGATGCAAATTCTGGCTTCAGTTGAATACTGAAGTCATTTAATTGTGATAATATTAATTTTCTTCATTTTCAAAGTGACGGGTTCCATTGAGTTGCCCGTGATTTCTTGTGACAGGAAAGATGGGTGAAGTTGGTCCATAGTCTGTTCATGTGCTGATGCACTGTTGAAAGACCAGAGTGGTCCTGAGAGATCCGCTCACTCTTTCTCTTTCCAGGAGTCATTTCTCGGGTCTGCTCTTTCTTGGGGGGTCACCCTAAAAAGTGTTCAGTATTTATGCTAACTTGTTAACAAGCAGCTACCTAAAGCAACAAACTGTTTACACAATTCACACTTTCTATAAATAGAAAAAAAGTAAATAACTATTTGTTGCAGGTTAGTAAAGGGGATTCAAATTAAGACTATATGAAATAGGTAGGTTATTCTTAAGGTTTCTTTGAATTGAGTTTGATGTAGAGGCATTTTCTGTAACCATTCTTTCTCCTGTATCCATTTATGGCACCAACATTTAGATATTGCATCTTGGATTTAGCATCTTACAAATGCTAATTGAGGCTTTAAATTAGTACAGGTGCAGGGAAAAGCAAGTGCCTGGTTATTTTCCAGCTTTGCTGGAATCTAATAAAAACTATAAAACTACACTGAGAAATATGTAAATATATTTTTATGAAGTGTCAGAGATTCAAAAAACTCTTTGAAATCTTTACCTGGGCCTTACATATGGGGTGAAAAAGGACCAAGACTAGGCACCTTCCAAGTATAATTGTAATGGTCAAGACTGTGCTTCTGCCTAAGTGTAATAGTTCTAATTAAAGTAAATGTAATTCAATTATTTTTCTTAATACCATAACTATAAAAAATATTAAAAGCACTTCTAAGAGGAAATATGTGGGAACAGAAAAAGATTTACATCTAATTTAGGATAATCTGACAACCCAGAAATGCTCATACAGCTCATTTCTCTCCCACCATATTGACTAAAAAAAAAAAAAAAAACCTTGTTTTACACTTGGCTAAGATTGATTGAAATAGATAGTCATGAACCTGTCAGTGGTTCTCCTCCTTCTCCTTCTCCTTCTTCTTCCCCTGACATGGCGATAAGTTTCTGTGCAGTTCTGGTCCCTTAAAATTGATGTTACTAATATGCCAAGTCTCCTTAGGAATGCAGAAATCAAAGAGCTAGATTACATTTTTTTTCTCCCAAGATAAATGAGTGTATTTACAACTGTACTTGTTTTTCATATCCATCACTGCTATCTTTTATGTACAGGTAAGCCATGATATTTTAGGTGTATAATTTGATAGATATAATATTGAAGGCATTTAGATTTGCAGTGGAGTATGGTAAGGTAGCAATAGACTGCCAGCAGTTTTTCTAGTTTTTTTCAGAAAAAAGAATTAAATATACAAAGTACTACTGTTTACAGTTATGCATTTGTTCACACATTATAACTTTTCGGACAGCTCACTGGGGTGGTAGTTATTACCTATTGACTTTGGGCATGCAATGTAAACTCTCTGAGTTTCAGCGTCCTCATCTGAGAAATGAGCTCCATCACACCTCAGTGGGTTGTTCAAAAGATTATAATGAGGTAACAAATCTCTTGCTGACCAACAGATGTCTGTGCCCATTATTGCTCCTCAGGATCACCATGCAGCCAGGAGCCAGAGAGAAATTTGGACTATTGGACTCAAAGACTTCTACAGAGACCAAACTGAGATAGTTTCGGAGCATATAAATGATGAGCCGTATGTGGGCAGACGATAAAACAGGCAATAGTGAAGTCCAAGCAGACTCAGCTTCACCTGCTCTTAAGGACATCTGTCTAATATGACACCAGGGATTTATAGGAGCTCAAAGAGCAGCATCCCCTTGTTGACAACCTTCAAGTGCCTTTAGGGAATGGAGGTGGTTTGTAGGCATAAATGTAACCAAAGGTCAGGTTAGAGATAGAGCTCCAGATACAGTAAAGAACATTGAGTAGCATGCATGTCATACCATCAGAAAGTGTTCCATTTAGAGCCAAGGTTTCCAAATATCTAAGACATCAGTTATTTAATGTATCTTGTATGACTTATGTCTCATCTGGGCTTTAGGATCGGTAGTATTTAAGATAGTCAGTTGTAGAATGATTTGAGAGCATACTCTGCAATAGGTTCAGAGTATTTTATTCTGCTTCACAAATTTTAGACGTATTCTCATATCAGATTCATGTTATTCTTTTTCACTACGTTTTAAACTTTTTTCTGTGACTTGTCAGGACTCGATATTAATGTTGAAGGAATAGAGGACATCTTAATTATGAAATGGCATGCTTTATGTTTGCTATAAAATAACAAACCAAATAAATTGTAGTTAGACAGGTCCCCAATAAAGAACCCACTCATTGTGACCTTTCTGTTTCCTCAAAGCATCTGTTCATGTTCGATCACGATACAGCAACAGAAATGCTAGTTGTAGTACTTCACATAAGAGTCTCTGGACTCAGGATTGCAACTAGCTCAATCCTTCACCACCTTCGAGTTTAGGTTAATAATTTGAACTCTATATTCCCGTTTACTCAATTATACGAAGGGAGAAAATACCTCTTTGCAGAGTTTTGGTTTAGATTTGACATAATGCATGCAAAGTGCTCACATAGAGTAATCCAGTAAATAGCAGTCACTCCTATTATTGCTATTCTCATTGTTACTATTTGGTTGTACACAGAAACACCACTGAGATATCTCTCAACTCTGAGAATGAGAAACTCTTTTGTAAACATATCATCTGAACACTAGTTTGTTGATGCGGATCTCTGCGCGCACGATCTGCTGTTGAGGTTTCAGTATTCCAATACACATACACATGGACTACAGACGTCCTCTGGGGGAAAAGGTCCTGTGGGGGAAAAGGGACAGCGCGGCCACTCTCTCAAGAGGAGAGCACCTCTCAGCGCCTCCGCCACTCCCTCAAGGGGGGAGAGCCAAGAGCCTTGGGGTGACCAGCCTTTACAGGTTTTTGAGGCCCTTAACATCAAAGGTCCTCTTTACTATACAAAGGTTTGTTGTGGGTGGTTATCTTTGCAGACACAGGAGAGGAAGTCACTGAATACATCAAAGAAGGGCATTTGCAATGTAAATGGTTGAAAGGGGAATGTCCCATACCTGGAGGGTCTAGCCCAGATTCTGGGAAGATAAAGATACTCAGTAAACATTTGCTTCCTCAATTCGGGGTGAAGGAGTTTTTTAGCAAGAGCAAATCTCATAGCAGTCTAAGTACAATGCAGGCCTGATTTCCCACTGGAGAATTTATCCATGGACGTGGGTCTTGCCCACCAACTTGGCTCCCCACTGGTTTTCCAAGTGGGGGGCTGAGCCACATTTCCCACGCTTGGAATGGTTCCCCACAGTTTGTAAATAGAGATGATGAGGTTTCCTGGGCTCTAGTATTTTCGTGAAAAACATATTCCCAGCTTAAAGGTGCAGTAACAGAAACCAAAAGAAATAAAATGAAATATACCTATTTAAAAGAGGAAAAGAACATGCAGAAAAAGGGTAGAAATTTTATGTACAGCAGGGATTTCCTCTTGGGGACCTTCATTTCACTGTGACAGTCTCTACGGTCACTACTTCCTCTTCACTCTGTGAATATTGGGTTTGGGCTTGAGCTTGGAATGGTAGCATATTTCTGTACTCTTCTGCTTCTTCCCTGGGCTACAGGAATGCACACAGCCTATTTGAGGTTCCCTCTTCATATTTGGGTCACAAAATGCAAACACATGGAGCAAAGATGCAACCTACCCACAGAGTGTACAGAGTTAAAATTTATCAGAGTCACCACAGATGAGCTGTCTCTATGTAGTGTGAACAAGACACAATTCTTTGTTTTTCTACATGAGTATGATTTGGGGGTTGTTTGTTATTGCAGCCAATCTGACAAAAGTAGCCGAGTCCATCCTTTGTAGGATTACCTCCATCAGGTGCTTGCAACATCATTTTTAATGAGACAAGACCCCTCTGGATAGGAAACTTACATTTGGGCAAGAAGTAAAAGCCAATAAACATGTTACAATTAAGTGAATAAGATGATTTCCAAAAGTAGTAAGTTTTATATAGAAAGTAAAGCAGAATGAGGCAAATTAGGAGTGACTGTAAGAATGGGCAGGGCCCATTTAGACAGGGGCAAAAAATATGTCCTGCGGAGGAACACTTAACTGATGCTGAGTCTCAGTTAAATCAGTACATTAATTAAAACAGCTACTCAAGAAGAAAAAGTCTGCAGATCATATTCATTTGTATATATTTCTGCCCTCAATATCTGCATTCATTTCACACCTAAACAGTTTTATCCAAAATATTTTTTCACATCCATTAATCTCTCTCAACTTCGCCACCACGACCATCCTGAAACTTCACGATTTTTACCCTAGACTTCACCACCATTTTCATTTACAAATCTTGTCCCCCTCAAGCCATTCTCATGACTACAAAAATGCTACATTCTCAGCAGATTTTTGGTTGTTTTTTTCCTCTGAGATGCCTGTTCATGTCTTTTGCCTGTTTTTCCTATCAATTCATAGGACTGTTTCTAATGATTGTAGATACTAATGTGTTATCAGTTGTATGTGCTGCAAATATCTTTTCTTCCTTTGTTTTACTTTGTTTCATTACCACTTACCCCCTTACACCCCAACCTGTGGTTTGTCTTTATTTTCTCTTATGCATTTTTTAAAGAAACATGACTTCTTAATTTAAAATAAGAGGGTTGTATTTATCCCTCTTTCATATTGCAATAGAACACTCACTGTGTCTTTTAAAAAATATCTTCCCTCTCTTTAGGTTATAAAGAGAATATTTATGCCATATGAAATTGATGCTTTTGTGTGGCAAGATATAGGAGCTAATTCCATATTTTTTCCAGCACCATGTACTGAATAATTAGCTTATCCTTTTTCATTTTGCAATGCGAACTCTGTCATATTTCAAGTTGTATATTGGCCATAACTATTGTACATGCCAACTCATTGAAGGAGAGTAAGGATTTTATTATGTTTTAAATATGCCTGAAATAGGGAAGTATTCTACACAGAATAACATCCAATACAGATGTCCATAGCCCAATCCCTGGAATCTGTGAATGTCACCTTACATGACCATAGGAGACTGGCAGGTGTGATTGAGTTAAAGCTGTTGAGATGAGGAGATTATTGTGGATTATTTAGGTGGGCCTATGTCATTTACAATGGTTGTTATAAGGGAGCAAGAGAGGCAAAGTCAGTAAAAGGAGATTTGATTGAGGAAGCAGGTGTTAGGTGATGTGTTTTGAAGATGGAGGAAGAGAACATAAGCCAGGGAATGCACGTGGTCTCAATGAACTGGAAAAGGAAAGGAAATGGATTCTCCCATGGAGGGTCCTATGGAGGGTCCAGAAGGAATGCAACCGACAGTCCAAAGTCTTCACATACAGGTCACTGAGATGCAGTTACAGTGCAAAAAATGTTCTTCTCTCCCTAGTATAACATTTGCTTGTGCCCTGGCTGCTGTGGGTCAGTGGATGGAGAACTGGCCTGTGAACTGGAAAGGGTGCCAGTTCTATTCCTAGTCAGGGCACATGCCTGGGTTGTGGGCCAGATCCCCAGTTCAGGGCATGCAAGAGGCAACCAATCAATGTATCTCTCACACATCAACGTTACTCTCCCTCTCCTTCTCCCTTCCTTTCCCTCTCTCTAAAAGTAAATAAATAAAATCTTAAAAAAATAAAATTCATTGGTCTACTTTGTTGCACTCTTCCAAAAATCTTTTAATTAATTATATTAGTCTAATTTCTGAAACAAACACCCCTTAAGTTTCAATACCTTAACACAATAAACATTTGTTTCTGTTACATCATAGCCCATATGAATCAGCATGTGTCTCTACTCTACTGAGTCACTGAGGAACCCGTTTCATTAAGTCACTTAAGGGTCCGGACTCCTTCCTTTGACTCATTCCGGAAACCAGGAACCTGCTGACTTACTGGTCTGTCATCTTCTGACTCTGGATCATTTGCCTCTACTGGCTAATGAGCATAGAGAGAGCACAAGAATCATACTAGAAGTTTTAAAGATCAGCCTGGGTGTTTTATTTCTTGAATTTAACCTAATGGACCACTAAGTTATAGAGGAGCTTTATTACAGGAAAAAGGAGAGAAAATGGATATTGGTGAGCATAAGCATTTCCTCCACAAACTGCTTATCTCATATAAGAAAATGTGAGAATATATTTTATCTTTTATTCAGACAAAATTAGAGGAATGAAATCTTCCAGACTATACCTTAGACTATGGGTACACAATAGAAAAAAAAAATAAATAGTGTTCACTTTCCAGATAAGTAGAGTATGGTGAGGGAGATAGACATAGAAACAGGAAAAACACGATATCAGAAGGTAGGGCCAATATGGGGGCTACAGAAATATAAATGTAATGTACCCACTCCTCACTGCAGGGCATTAGGGAAATTTTTCTGGCTGGGATTACCTTTGAGCAGAGTCTTCCTGGGAAAGAGAGCTAGCCAGGGACAGGGACTGACAGGGAAAGGGTACATGCACAGATCTTTCTTCTTCCCCAGGGGATTGAGTTGGAATGGCTGAAACATATGCTGTCAATCTTGGGAGCACATGAAGCAGGAGTCTGATCACTAGGAGACTTTTGTGCCTGTGTTTGTGTATCTATTTCAAGAATTTGTACTTTATTTTGAATCCACACATGCTACCTAAATCAGAGAAAAACCCACATTTTTAAAAAATAAAAATGACAAAATTAGGACGTATGTGTGAGATGACTTTTTTTTTTTTGATTAAGGGAAAAGACCTGATGAATTCTTTCTTTACCTTATACCCAAATGGAACTGTTCCCCTGCTGAGCTTGAATCCAGCCTCTTGTATAATCTTCCCTTGACCTCCTCATATAAAGCGAGGGTGAGTGAAGAACAAACAAGCAGAAAAATTGCATGAAAGCCTAAGGCAAAGGCAGGTGCAATTGAACACTCTGAGGAACTGCTGTGACAAGAAACTGCGCGTTTGGATGATGCTGTCAAGCAGGCTGGCAGTGAAAATAAAGCTCATTTCTGTAGCCAGTACTTAGTTCCCTCATTGTTCTATCAATGGAAGTGGTGAAAACTCCACACCCTTGTACCCTGTCCCGCCCTTGTCCTTGGCACAGCTTGGGAGTACTTTGAAATCTTCACCTGTGCCACAGAGAAGCCAATTTCTGTCATAACTATTTCAGATGCAAGGGTAATTAGAATGTTTGCCAATAAAGGAGACTTTGTATCCATGGTGGGTGGCAATGCAGGTGATATGTGTTCCTATCCAGGTAAAACGCTGGAGCAAAGATAAGATAGGCTTCAGATTCAGTTGAAAGGAAAGTGGAAAAACTAGTAAGCACTAGCCAGCCAAGTGATCTTTACTTAGCTAAACATTCTACAGTTTCTCAAATAGAAATTCTGGATAACAATACTTTTCTTGTCAAGTTTCTTGTGGATTAATGGTGATGTTATATAAAAAGTATTCAGTGCACAGCAGTTAGTGGGTGTCCATTTGCCTTAACAAGTGGTGTTATATCCTTAAGCCCATATGCCTGATCCACAACTTAACTTTTTAAAAATACTTTCTACAAGTTATGGTAAGACGATTAGTAAAATTCAGTAGTACAACAAACATAGTTTGTAACTCTCCTGTAAGGTGTGACATCTTGAAAGGAATTGAAAGTAGGTCTACTAGTGAGCTGAATATAGCAATGGCATATAGTTAAAAAATTATGGAAATAAAATTGGCAAGTTGACTTTGAGTGAAATGAGCAATGATCATTGGCCACTAAACGTTACTCATCTCTTTTACTCGCTTTTGTTCTGGTAGAAAAATAAAGCTCAGGGAAAATAATCTCATTCACTAGGCACACAAGATAAGCAGTAGTCTGCCTAAACATGAATAATGATTCTACTCACCTCAGCTACTGTATGGTTACGGTGTATACGTAGTTTAGCGTGCAGTCTAGTTTTAGTCAAGTGATGTCAAAGTGGATATTGGTCATTTAGTTGGAAGTGCAAACTTCTGGGAAGCTTTCTGAAGCTAGATATGAAGAAAATCAGAAGAAAGTTTCTATTCCCTTCTTTTTATATTGGACAGGGTTCAATAAATTGTGTGGGACATGGAGTTTCTCAGACATATTCTAACCATGCAGTGACAAGCTGATAAGCAAAAATAACAACAATACTATGCTAACACATTGGTGATGGCAAAGACTTAAGAAAGATTGCAGACATCTGAATATATTTTTGAGTGCTTATGTAAAACTTGTCTGTTGGGAACCACCCTGCCTGGTTTCAGAAGCTGTGAACCCCTCATGTCTAAGGCTGAGTCAGAGACCTTGGGACCATAAGCCACTAAGGAGACAAAGCTTATCTCCCTGGCAGGGGCGCCACCTTTGCCCACTTTATTTTACCCTGCTTGGCCCCGAGCCTGACCAGTTAGCCAATGATGGGTAAGATTCCTCAAGGGAGGTATGACCTAAGACAGGCATGGTCACAAAGAGGCCCACAGGGAAGGACTTGGGGGGCTATAGAAAAAGGGGGTGATGGACCCTCGCCCCTTGGCTTTGACATAGCCTGAGTCCTCATTCTGTCTGCAAGAAGTCTCCTCATCTCTTGGCTGCCTTACTTCCCCTGCCTGACTTAAGCCTGAAACAATGACAGAGGGTGGTGCAGTCCTGTGCTGGAAAGGGCGGATTCCCCGGCGATCAGGCCTAAGAAAGAATGCATAAAATCCTGTGAAACCTGCTTTGCTAAGGATGTCCTCAATTTTCTGATAAGGGTCCAAGCATGAAATGAATGTTTCCCAAAGTTCTATAGCCCTTTAGCTAACTGACCCTGACTCAGAATAAGCCCTCAGAGTTCTTTGTATGTTATCTATTGTTTGATCCTTACTGCCTGACAATGATTGATGAGCTTTACCTGAATTCTTGTGCAAATTAAACCCAATAAAAGCCCATTGAGGAAAAGGCTCCTGGGCCTTCTCCTTTGAGAGATCAGCCACCTTTCCTCCCCAAGCAGATCATGTCTTGGTAGACTTATTCTCATCCGTGGCAGCTGGGGGGGGTGCTGCGGGTAGAGTCCCCCTGCCATTATTATTTGGACACTCTGTTACTTACAGCTAAATGTGTCCTAATTGGTAAAACTACAGCTGGAGGAAGGAGCTGAACAACGGTATTACAGAACAGGCTGCCATGAAAACAGCACACACCTTTTAAGCATTTAATTATTTGTCTTTATATTCATTCATTGAATCCATATTTTGAAAACATGTACTCTATTAAAAAGCACTGTTCAAAAACAACTTACCAGATCTCAAATCCTTTTATAAAATACAGAAATGTTTAAAATAAATGAAATTTCATAAAAAATCATTGTGCATCTGTTAGACACAGTGCTGACTGTGGGTGTCCATTGTTGGCAGAGAGGAATGAATTTTATTAACTATATAGAATATTCAAGGCAGTATCTTATTATTTAAAATCACAAGGTTCATAGTCAAAAAGGCCTAGGTTTAAAATCTGGCTTTCAAATTTCCAAACCATGTGTCTTTGGACAAGTTAGTTATTTTCTCTAAGCATTAGTTTCTTCATTTGGAAATAAGAATCATACCTACCTCATTGGATGGCTATGAGGAGCAAATTAAACAAAATTGCATAAAGCATTTAGAGTACTTTGGATGAGGAGTAAGTGCTCAAAATATAGTAGCAGTATTTATTATTTATTGAGTCATAAAATATTTATTAAATAGCTAATATATGTCCCTGTTTTAGTTATTGAGACTAAAAGTAAACAAAACAAAAAAAATCAAATCCTTCTCTCATGAGCTTAAATTCTAGTAAGAGTAGGTATTGAAATAATTCACTAAATATTGGTTACACCAAAATTAAAAAAGAAAAATTGGTGTTCAAGGTGTTTAATGTCCAGTTGAAAGAGAGGAAGGCAAACTAGTAAGTGTTAAGTACAAGAATCTGCAATAATCACTTGATCTACATTCTCTCCAAAGCTGAAAGAGTTAAATAATTCTCCAAGGTTTTATATCCAGGATTAATAGATTATCTTCCACAACCAAGGACTATTGGATATTGTCTTCCTTCTCCTCAGGATATGAGACAAAGTGAGGAGTGTATTGGGAGGAGTATCTGCCTCCTCCCTGAGTTTGAAGATCATATATTTCCCAAGTAGAATAGACATATATACAGGAATTTCACAAATAAGTGTAATGCCCCAGCCCACAAAATGCTTCATAACTCCATCCCACCTTATTCTAAGGCACTATAGAGAAGGCAAATTAAAATGAACACCCTCTACTTTTATCTAGCATGCATTGTTATTCTTCATGCAACTGGGAATATTTGCAAAGGTAATTAGCCAATCAGTTTTATAACCAGGTTTGACCACTCAACTCTGGAAGGACAGGTAGGTATAATTCAGACTTTTTCCATAAACAAAAGTGAAATGTATCCCCAAAGAGCTCTTGTTGTTTTCAATAACATTTCTTTCATATAACACATCTTTGGCCCTCAATTATAGTTTGCTGTAAAACTGAGTCTGTTGCCATCCTGTAAGGTGGAAGAAAACTCCGCTTTGACAGGCATGCCAGTTCAATGCGCACGTAGTGTAGGTACATCAGTGCACGGCCAGGATTCCTATAGACCTTCGTGTCTGATCAATTATAGTTCTAACGTTTCGCCATCAGAAGTTTGCCTTCGAGTGGAATCGATGTATGAGGGACTATACAAATTCAGGAACTTTGTTCAAGGGACTATATAAATTCAGATAGGTGAAAATACATGGAATATTTGAATTCTCTAATATCTGGAGCATATTTACCCCTAGAGCACTATTTAAATAAAATTCGCCATTTCTTTCTTAGAAAGAAAACTAAATAAATAAAGTTGAGCTTCTCAGGGAAATGAATGATGAGTCAATTCATTGCTGTATCGAGCATGTGGCAGGATTATGTGACCCGGCAGGAATGATGACATGGGTCTTACTTAATCCATGTTATTGCTCCTGCCAAGCACTGGCCTAATTATTTATAGTATAATTACCAGAAAATACTCTTATGCTGTGAATAGGTTTTCACTCTTGTCATGCCTCAAAGTCTTATGTTTTACTGATTTCCCTAGATGTTATTTATTATATGCCATGTATCATCAGCAATGACCCATTCTGATCTGTAAGACATTTTTATATACAGCTGCATTTTCTTTCTCAGATTACTTCTCCCATATGGAAATATTTAAATGGCATATATTGAAAATAAAAGAGCAAATCAAAAGAGATTAAAGTGGAGTTAAGAAAATGAGAGTTAAATTTAAAGGGTTTGTACTAAAAAGAAAATATTATTCTTTTTAACAAGCAGTAATTGAGGGAGGATTCAGGGCTTATTCTTAGGCCTAATCACAAATGCATGTTGCTCTTTAAACACACACACACTCACGCATTCACAGTCTTGGTCTTAAATAATTATTTTTTAGAGTATTTCTTCTATATTTAATTAGATCTCTGTATTGTTGTTTATTTAGATAAAAAAGTCAACACTATTTGCTTTTTCTACTGCAAAGGATTTTTTAATTGAAATGCATTGTTCTACAAATGACTTGTTCTTATACTAGAAAGGATTGAAGATTTAACAGGACAGAATCTTGTATAATCATTTAAACTTATATATATGTTTAGTATATAATATAATGTATTACCACTTATATGTTTTGCATAAATAAGCATCTCAAAACTCTTTTTCCAGTCAGACCATATATAATAACCCTAAACTCTGGTGTGCTTCTCACTAAATAATTTGCTCAGATAATATATGACTTTTGCTTAAGCTACTCCCTCGTCATCACCTGGCTACCAGTCCTGTGGCATTGTCCAAAGGATCTTGGACGTGAATCTGCTAGACATGGATGAGCTCTAGGAGGGTTACCTACTGCACAGTCAAATTCATCACTGGTTCCCCGACGTCACTGTGTCTGACACAAGTGGGAGCTTAGTAACTGACTGACTAGAAGTGACAACAGGATCAAATTGTCTTGGACTGTCCTAGACACGAGGGATCTTTCACTGAGAGAGAGCAGGGAATAGCAGGGTAAACCCTAGGTAAAAAGAGCATGTGCTCTCTCATATCTTTGGTCCCTTACCATCTATGAGAACTTGAGCAGGTCACCTAAATTCTCTGACACGCAATTGTAATTCATATTTCAAGGGGTTCTAAGAGTCAAATAAATATGCATTTGGATATTCTTAGCATATTACATGGAACAGATTATTTAATAATACAAGTTACATTTTAGCATTGTGCATATACATTCAATAAATCTTTTATTCTAGTTTTATTGGGCAGACTTCAAATATCCCATATGTCCTTTCTTTCTCAGTTTTTATGATTTTATTTCCCTTATACATGCTTCAGAGAATATTTTTTAATGTCTTTTCTTTTACCTTCTTCCAGTATATAACCTCTCTGTTTCCTGCTTTTATTCTCCTAATTATCCTTTTTTCTATTTAATCTGAGGCTTTCTGTTTTCCTTCTCGGTTAGGATAGCCCAACAGCATACGTAGTGCACACATACAGTGTACATTGCTCATTACAAAGTATAATGCATATCATGTAGGAACCACAAATTTGTTTTGTTACAGCTATGTAATAACCACCACAGTGTAATTATTTGATCCCAGGTCCTTCATATGGATATTTCTAAACAAAAAGAACTATAGTTGTTTTCCTTTATGCATAGTTTTTTTTATTTACTCATTCAGAAATAAGTTCTTATGGACATTCTATCCTGTTCGTAGTTGTATGTGACAAGAAAAGTGACCAGAAGAACAGATTTTAGAAAATTCCAAAAGTAAAAGAAATCATTATTAATATTCCCTTCTTCGTTTGATAATAAGTAGTCAGTCCTTAAACCTTTTTGAAATTTGAACTCACAGGACCTGAAAGATCTTTGCAAAGCAGTCGTGTTTCTGTTTTTGATTGGTAACTTCTCATTGTACCTGCTTATCATTGAAAGTATCATTTTTGTTTGCTTCCTGTAAAATGACAGACTGAAAGAAGAGAAACGGTAAAATTAATGGAGAGTTCCAACATACCTTGGCAGTAAAGTAGGTCTGTCACCAAGTCATAATTTTATTGTTCTCTCTGCAGTTTGAAGTCTGTCCAATAGACAAAAAATTGCAATCATAACCTTGTGAAGAGTAACAGTGGAATAATTGCAAAGAGAAAAGCTTTTTGTTCTCACTGGTAAGCTAAGTGACTTCATGTTCCTGAAAGGGTCAGGGGCTTGCAGATAAAATGCAAGGCTGCTCAAATAATAATCTACTGTGCAGCCAGGGCCCTTATTTCTATTCCAGTCTCAACTCAATTGTTACCTCCTCAGAGAGATCTCCTCTGAGTACCCTAGGTAAAGTAGCCCCCAATTTTAAGCACTCGCTGTGGCATTTCTCCTCAGCAGTAAACAACATTAGTTTTACTTTTCTGTGTCCCCGCATGGAATATGAAGGACATGAGTGTGGGCATTCACCTCGGACCTGGGACACTGCTCACAGTCCTTGGCTGGTGGTAATCAGTAAGTATTCCCTGAATAAATAGATGAATAAACTGACATGAAAAAAAATAACTTTAAAATTAATCTTTTGTCATTATTTAAGTTTAAAATTGAGGAAAACAAACCATGATAGAGAAAATATGTTTCTTAAGCTTACACAGTAAAGACTGTGTGTCTTGATTCCCAAACCAGTGTACTTTAGCTCGGAAAAAAAAAAAAAATTCCCACCATTGAAGTAGAGAGAAAATATGCACATTGATTAACTCTGGGCACAGGTCAGGTGCTGCCCACCCTTTATGGAGACTGAGCACCTGCACCGTGGGCAGTTCACCATAAAAGGTGGCTGATGCAGTGGTCCCTCCATGAAAATCTTTGTTTTTCTTTGTGCTTTACAGGGACAGTGAGGTTAGACAAACTACAAGATTGAGTTTAGGGCAACTAAAATAGTTAAAAAGAAACAAAAGAGGGAAGTTTACTGATTAATGGTGACAAGAATTACAAAAATGAAATCTCCCTATTTTTTCTACTCAACTGATATATGTCCTATGTTTCCAGTGAAATCAAAAGCAAAGAAAGCAAGAGAGAGAGAGAGAGAGAAGGAGAGAGAGAGAGAAAAGAGAAAAAATAAAAAGAAAATACTTAGCTTTTCCCACCAAGGAGTTCCTGATTACCAATACCTGACTTGACAGTCTTATCGTTCTTTCTTTACTAACCAGAATGCTGCTTTCCAGGCTCTTTTCATGTAAGAGTCTATCTTGTCCACCAGACTAGAAACTCGGAAAGGACAGGGCATGCTGGCTTTATTTGTCTATTTAGTGTCTCCTGTTGCAACACCGAGTACTGTACTGTATACAAAATGCAAAATGAATTTATTAATCTTCTTTATTTATAATAAATCTGTATTGGTAAAAATTTAACACCAGCAATAGAATCATGGTTTCTCTGAATTGCACAAAACACAGAAGCCAAAACATTAAGTACAGTTTAATAAGAAAATGAGTAAAATTTCATGATTCAAATATACATAACAAGAATTGATAAAATGAAGAAACCCAATTAATCTCTAGACATAAAGAGATGGTCATATTAATTAGTATTAAAATGCAATAGCATTTTTGCCTCTCAGATTAGTGATTAAAATTAAAATGATTGTGAATATACTTCAATAAAAAGGTTGTAGACACATAGGCATTGTATCGCATTGTGTAATATACACAAAAGTTACAAATTTTCTGCAGAATAGTCTGCTTAAACAACTCTGGTTCTACAAATTTCCTATATGGAAGTAATTAGGCAATGTGGAGACATGTATGCAAAGAATATCATTGTAGCAAGAAATTATTTATAATAGTACAGTATTAAAGTATATAAAGGGTTAAAAAGCCAGATAAATCTACATGAATATAAACATTAGTAGATCATAAAAAACATGCAACCATTGAATCCTGCTCAATAGAACATGTCTTTGCTTAGAAAGATACACTGACATGTGAAAATACTCGAGATGTATCAATGAATAAGTAATGTTGTAGAACAGTATCATAACAATTATTATTCCTTGGCAGTAAGGTTAATTAATCACTCTCATAAAATAGTATATAAATCTTCACATTTGTTTCTAATTTCTAAAAACAGAATGAACAAAGTCAATCAATAATATTCCCATTTTGGAGTAACAGTGCCAAATAGACAACCTATTATAAAATAAAGCTCTTTAATATTGTTAATAAGTAGAAGTGAAATGAACAAATAAGACCGAAAATATGAATACTGCTAAAATTTGAAACTGGTAGAGTAGAGATTAGAATTCCTGGTAAAATCCGAGAGGAACTAACTGAGAAGCTACTATTAAGAAGGGTAACATGGTCCTGGTCTGGTAGCTCCATGGGTGAGAGTGTCATCCCCATGTGCCCAGGTTTTGGGTTTCATCTCTAGTTGGAACACGTGTGGGAGGCAAGCAGTAAGTGCATGGGCAGGTAGAGAAGCAAATCGATCTCTTTCTCTCCTCCTAAAATGAATAGATGATAAATTTATGTATAAGAAGGATAATATAAAATAAAGAAGAGGCATTAAAAGTTTTAAAAGGATAGGAAAAGGGGAAGGTGAAAGGTGTACGATGAAAAGATGGGTGAGAGTAAAAGCATTCCAAAATTCCCCTCGGACTAATGTCGAGTAAGCCTAATGAATGTATCATTTGCGTGCATTGTGTTCAAAATGGTCCTCCACCATTTTCATTTAAACCCAAATTTTCCAGTTGTATTAAGTCAAATCTAATGAAATAGAACGATACACTTATCTGTAGTTGCATGGTGCATTGTACTAAATACCAGTAGGACATTAAAGAGGACAGATGAGTGTCAATTTTACCATGATTTCTCCAAGCCTCTGTGTGTTCTATTCTAGTCTAAAATGTGCTTTCTAACACATCTTCACTGGTTGTTTCATATTATTTAAAACTGTTAAACAAACATTTATTGAAAAGGTAACGTGTGCTAGAGAGGGGACTCACAGTTATATAAGAAATGTGTGCTGCTTTGAAAGATGTTGCATTCTCTCAAGCAGTAGACTTATACATGAGTCAATTATAGTATAAAGTGAAGAGCTAAGTGATAAATGTTTGTATAGAAAGAGTAGATAGAGCAGAGGATGTATTTAGTTAGTAGTTTACACTTCCTAGGAGCAACAAAGGATCTGCAGAGAAGAGAAGGTACTTCTGCTGTATTAGGTTTTGAAGAATGGATAGGAACCAGAAACGAGAGCTCCCTGCATGTTCAAGGTGAGAACCACTCTAAAGGAAACATCAGTAGTGCTCTTTGAACAGGCAAAAGATATGGAAGGATTGTGATCAAAAGTGGTTGTGAGACATAAAGCTGAAGAGAGAAATACAGAACATGAATGTCCTACTATAAAGTTTACGCTCTAATGTTGTTCAAGAGAGGGAAAATCCCTACATATTAACAGAGTAATTACTAGGCACAGAAGAGACAAGTTTTGCTACTAAGCATTTCAGAAGAGTCTAGGCATTGAACTATGAGATTCAGGAGACTACAAATTCACCCAGTCTTTTGTTCTAGGAAAGCAAAGTCTCTTACAGTTGGTAATAGCTGGTGATATCCTGGATGGTCAGGTAAGCACTAGGCTGGTTAGAGGTAGTCTTCTGCAGACAAGGTGTGTCCAGTGCAGGACTGTGGTACAAGACCCTGTGACATCAGTAAGAGCCTGAATCAAGGTGACGACACCCAGTCAAGTTGTGTTGGTTTAAATGGATTTAGGGGTTAGGTCAAGGTGTGTTTAATACATGTCATTGTGGTAACAGTGTTAATCAATGTATTTAGTAAGAAGAGAGACATCACATTTTGGGTTTAGAATAATAGGTTTGAGGGATTAATAAGTAAAGAGGCAAGATGATAAATTAAGGTAGTGGAAGCTATGCTAAGAAATATATAGAAGTAGAGGTTTTAGGAGTTAATGACAGATTCCATTTTGCCACTGTGAAGTTTCCATTACTTGGAGTAGGGGAATATGAGAGAGTACAAATGGAGGACATCAGAGAGGGGGATATAACTTGGAAGACTGGGTTAATGTCCTCTCAGGGTATAAAATGGGTATATCTTTTAGACAGAATGTGTAATTTCTAGGTATTAAATGAAGGATTAAGGCTAAAAATAAGCACTTTGTGGTCAGGAGTATAGTGTTGTAATGAAAACTATATAAGTGTTTGGATAAAATTTCCAGGAGACTATAGCTTCAGAAGGGAAGCAAAAGGCTAATGACTGATCAATGGAGAATAGTAATTTTATGGAAATAAGGTGACAATTCAGCAGAAAACAAAGAGTAGTCACAGAGGTAGAGAAGCACCACAAAGGAGAAGGGGACTGGAAACCAAGGGAACAGAGAAAAAGAGCAATCAGCAACAAATGTCAGAGAGAAGTCAAAGGTAAAGAAAAAAACAGGGAAAAGATCAATACATTTCCAATTAGGTGGTCAGTGGAGACTACATGAAGAGCTGTTGGAGTGCAGAAAGCAATGGCCTTGTCTGGGAGATAAAGGTCAGAAAAAGCAGATATATATGAAGGTTGACTAGGAAGGGATGAAACACTGGGAGTACTACTCTTAAAAGAACAAAAGTTACTTGCAGATATTTGCGGAATAAAAGAGACATTAGCAGTCTTAGAGGCTGAAAGGATAGAGCTCACCCAGAGAAAGCAGCAGACAATGCAGGAGAGGGTGGAAACAGTGTTTATAGTGATGGCCAAAAGCACGGCAAGGTATAATTACTTTGGATAAGAGGATGAAGACCTTTAAAACAGAGGCAAAGAGATAAGGATTTGTGAAGATGTTCATACATTTGTGGGTTTGTCTATTTGTGGTTGTCTATATTCACTATAATTTCAAGGACAATCTATAGGCTACAGAAACATGGACAAAGTTAGGTTGGTGAAAATGTAGCATAGTTGTTGCAGGAACTGGTAAGAAGAGCTGAATGCCAACATGAGAAATGATTTTCAAGTGGGAACGAGTTGCATCTGAGATTAGTGTGTACTTGTGGAATTCATCTGTTAATATGTAGTGGTCCCATTTCATGAATCTCTATATTGTGGAAAGAGGGATGGAGCTGGTTGAGTTTAATGAAGGTTTGAAATTTTCAGTGGGGTATGGTGGAAAAGCAGTGACATTCAGTGTCTATAGTTCTGGTTAGGAAGTAGTGAAATGATAGTTGAAATCAAAGCTGGGAAGATGAAGAAGCAAGATAAAATTAGTGCTGACAAAGAGGAAGACAAAATAGTATGCCATGTGATGAAAGTCAGCTTCAAAAGGACCAGGGGCAAAAAGTAGGGAGAAGGAGGGAGGGAGAAAGAATGAGAGAGAGAGAGAGAGAGAGAGAGAGAGAGAGAGACAGCAGGGACAGAGACAGAGATGGCAAGAGATGTGTCTGGAAGGTTCAATAACTAGTGATGAAAGTGATGTATTAGAATTTATTTCATAGGTGAATCATAATAACTCTGAGATGATATGCTTGTTTTGAGAATTAGTAAATTGAAGCAGAGATGATCATTTAAATTGAGAATACAAACAATATAGTATTGGGGACATAGAATGACTCCTAACAGATACTAAAATATCAGATTGTGACAGAATTGGAGATGAAGGGAAATTAAAGTTAGGTGTCAGCAAAACTCAATGAATGTGAGGACTGACCAATAAACAGCAGGAGGCAATGACAATGTGATATGGTAAGTGCATTTGATGTGGTCTTAATGGAGAGAATTTATGTACAAAGGAAGAAGAATGATTGTCAGGATGTAGAATTGGGGAGCCATGATATTACTGAGTTTCTGTGCCTATTATTTGCAGAAAGGTGTTGGGGAATGGGACGAAAGGCATCTGCCATTGGAAAGAAATAAAAGGTGACTTCTGTGAAGATAAAGGTTGAAGCAAAGCATCCTAAGAAGAAATAAAGAATGGTTTAAACATACAATGGAAAAGCCTGGGGCAGGATCAGAGTGGGAGAATGAGAAAGATGGGAGAAGGGGAACAGAGTGCATATCAGAGTGGTTGTAAAAGAAAGATCACTAGTGACCTAAGAGATTTGTATATCCATCTGAGTTTGGTCTCCACAGAGTGCAAAAGTATGCATAATTAACAATTATCTAAGTTCTAAATGTTTATCTTATATAGTATTGTTTTAATGTAGTGGAAATAAGTAAGGGTCCTGCCTGGTGTCTGTGTTTGAGATGTTCATATCATTCCAAGTTAATTCTTAGTATTAAACTTAACTGAAGGATTGCCACTAAAGATGTATTTAGCATCACTAATTTTGTTTCTACTCTGGCACATTATTTTGATAGCAGCAAAAAAGATTTAACAAAGGGATTTCTCTTTGTAGAATGGCTGATTTCAGGCTGCAGCAGGTATGGGCTAGGATGATCTTGACCTGTGCTGTTATGCCAGACAGGAAGGGAGTATTCCGAAAGGGGATGAGAGCAGGCCACAGGGGCCTGGAGCAGCACGAAAGGCTTGCTTCTGGGCAAATCTTAGCCTCTTTGAGCACCAAATGAATGAAGGGCAATGATGAATTAGAAGTCACTCACAAAAACATGAATCTATTAGTTTATAAAAACAGTAAAGAGATAAAGAAAGAAATGGAGGAGGGAGGAATCTTCCTTGGAGTCAAATGCCGAGTATTGACACTAACTGGTAAATTGGGAGAGGATGGAAGATTTGGATGTCTTCTTTTTCAACTATAATTCAAAGATTGCTTCTGTCAAGAGTCATCAATAAATGCTATATTTAGTGGAACCTAATCAGCTAAACAAACAAGCATGCAAAATATAACCAGAGACACTGAAATAAAGAACAAACTGACAGTAACCAGAGGGCAGGGGGGAGGGAGATAACGGGGAAAGAAGGGGGATGGTCATCGAGGAACATGTATAAAGGACCTATATGGACAAAGCCAAAGGGGGGAAGGATTGAGGGTGGGAGGTGGTGTGGGTGGGGGAAAGTGGAGACAACTGTGCTTGAACAACAATGAAAAAATGTAGGAGAGAGGAAGTTTTGATAAGAAGCAGGATATTTGTATGGTTTTAAACTATTTTCCTAGACTCTTTACTAAGGAAAGGAAAAAAATAGTAATGGTAGTGGAAAAACTGAACATTGATTAAGGGATGAAAATTAACAAAAATAACAGGCAATTCCTAAGAGAAAAAATCAAATTGAAGGATGTTTTGCAACATACATACAGGCACTCTTCAGCACTGACCGAGTCATGAAAACAAGGGAAGACCGACAAACTGACACAGATCAGTGCAGGCTGCCGTGATGTGGTGAGGAAATGCAATGTGCTCTCCTGAATTTGGCTCCTGGAACAGAGGAGACATGAGTGCAAGACCTGATGAGATACTAATGACGCCTGCAGTTTATTGAATAGAAAAGTATTGAAGTTGATGTCTTCGTTTTGGGAGAAAAAGTGCATGAGACCCCTCTGTACTATCGTTGAGACATTTCTATCAATCTAGAGTTGTTCCAAAGTCAAAAGGCATTAGGAAGATGGGAGGAGAAGAGCAGATAGTCCTTGCGTGCCTCCTGACGTGGTACCCTGTGAAGAACACCGTCTCTCGCATGCAGCATTTCAACTGGGAATGTACAGCCTGAACCTGACCATGAAGAAGCATCGGACAAATTGAAAATGCAGAACACTGTATTACAAGAAAAAACACTGAATTATTTAGAGGTGTCTGACAGATCTGGTACTGTCAGTCATAAGACAAAGAAATGCTGAGGGCGTTTTCATGACTAAAGGAGATCAAAAGATGCGGCAACTAAATGCAACATAGACTCTGAGACTGGACTCCATGTGAGAAGAAAAGCAGTGCTCAAAAGGGCATTTGTGGTTCAATTGAGAAACTTTGTAACGTGCATGATAGGCAAAGAACCATGTTTAAATTTAACTAAGATGACACCTGTGCTCTTTATGTAACAGAATATCCTCTTCTAAGAAATACATGCTAGAGATAAAAAAAACTAGGATGTGTACACCTCAATGTAAAAAGCTTCAAAAAAATAAGCGTCCTTTGGATACACAGGGTCTGCAGTTGTGAGGACATGAAGCAGTATAAATGGGTTTAGCATGTGCTTAATCTCTTACTAGGATCTATGGTGGGCACTTAGCAAGGGTTTAAGGAACAGCGAATCCTCAGATAGCCACAAATACTGCTTTTCTCACTGTCTTTCTTGAAGAAGAACAAAGATAAACATGTATTTATGTGTGTAATCTAAATGAAAAAATACATTTTCATTCCCCTATTTCTCTAAGAAAATTCCTATATAAGCAGTTGGTACATTTTCCATTTCAGTAACTCTTCTGTAATGGAATTTTAAAAAGCTGAAGCAGAAATTTAGGCCTTTTTTATAGCTCCCTTAGTGCTCAAGGTATCTGCTTATCAAACTGCTTTTCAGAGTGACGAGTTAAATAGTAGCAAGGAAGTGACTGGCAGAAACAAAGCTTTCAGTGTTCTGACAGAATGTGGGATTGTGAACCTTGCTGTTGCCCGCGTATTCGCACAGAGCCAGGAGTTGGGGGTGGGCTTTACATCCCTGGGCAAATCCTTTTACAGCTCCATGCAATGATTAATGGATGGGCGAGCTGAAGTATTCAGTGTTGTCTTAATTAATATTTATGCTATATTCTGGGGCCTTTGGAGAAACATCTCTACAGCGATAAAAATGCCTGTTTTATGTTGAAGGAAAAACATAACATAATGGAAGTTAAGTTGAAGGGAAATGATTCTCTTCTTCTCTCACAGTGATTATTGGTTTACTGCAGACAAAGTTTAAGTAAATGGCAGTGGGTAAGAAGCCCAGTTTGGCATATTACCATTGATCCTACAATGGTATGGGGGAGGGGTGGGAAGACTCAAAGATGATTTGAAAAGAATCACAAAGTTGGGCCAGGACAGGGAAACAGTGAAGTAGATGAAGAATAAGAATAAAATAAGAAAAATAATAGAGGACATGCTTAACAGTATTCAAATATATATTGGCTATAAAATGTCCCCAGATGATGGGGACTAGATATGTTTGACTTTTAATAAGGATAGAAAAAGAAAAATGAGAGTATCCATTAGGCTCCATGTTTTACTAACTGAGACCAGGAAAAAAAAAGAGTGAGTTGAATCAAACATAAGTTTCATTGTTTGTTTTTCCTACTCCCAAATAAGCGCAGTGTTCAGGGATGGCTGAACAAGAACAGAATCATTGCCTTCTATCCATCTCTCCTAGAGTCCTTCGTGTTCATTTTTTGTATTGAACTTCACCTTATGGTACAAAATAACTGCGGGACTGTAGCTATCTAGACTGCATTTGAGTGAAAAATGAAAGAAAGTGGAAAAAGTTTAAAAAGTCTGTATCTGAAACTTTCCCTCAATTATTTTTGCTTATACTTGGCAAGCTATCCGTTTTTTAGGTGAAATATATGTATTTGTTAGATATAGGTCTTTTCTAGAAATAATGGCCACTGTTGATTAAAAAGTATGAAAAATAGATGTTAGGGAGAGGACCACAGCACCGCCATACTAACCCGTGCATGATATGAGTTAAAGACCTCATATTATCTCAAATGGCTTGAGATAATATGAAAAAAATAACAGGGAGCCCCCAAATGGAATTTACATATAAAAATTGTGTATTCATTCTTATACTTAAACTTCAGTCACCTTCAAAGTACTCTCCATTTGATGTAATACACCTATCAAAACATTTTTTCCACTACTCAAAACAGTTTTTGAACTCAGTGATTTTGATGCTTTTTGAAACCTTAGTTGCTTCTGCATTTTTTTTTCACCTCTTCCACATTGGCAAAACATTTCCTTTTGAGGGATTTTTTCATCCTGGGAAACAAATAAAATAAAAAGTTGCTTGGTGTGAGACAAGTGAATAAGGAGGGTGGGCCACAGGGGTCATGCTGTTTTTGGTCAAAAACTGCTGAACACCAAGTGTAGTGGGGGCAGGTGTGCTCATAAATTACCCATCATGAAATGGGCAAACGTGTTGAAAGAGTCTTCAAAAAGAAATTGCCAAAGCCAAACGCAGCCTCTCATAACAACACCAACTGGTACATTGATACAGATGAGTTCCTAGAACACTCACTTACCAGGGGAAGTGTGTACTACAAGGGACCTGTCCTCCAGAAGATAGTTTTTTTCCTGGGGGGTGGGTGCCCTTGGTGTAGAGTTACAAAAATAATGGAAGAAAGCAAAAGATGGAGCTCCTTTAATTTTATGTACTTCTGGATAATCTCTAACTTTTCATCATTCTCTGATGATTTGCATGATCTTCCTGAAGGACATACAAATTACATGTAGTAAAAACAGCACAAATTACATGTAGTAAAAACATGTAGTAAAAAACAGCTCAAAGATGCTCAGTGGTTTACTTGTTTTTACATAGAGATGTGATTTGAGAAGTGTGAGATGGCTCTTAATCCAAAGAATCTCTATTTTACCTACCACCTTATCTTCTAACATTTCAACCATTTTTTAGCCATCATCAGAACAAAGGTGATGTTTCCTTTTAGGTACTCATTTTTTGAATTTAAATATTTTCTTAAGCTATAGGTACAACTTCAGGAACTATTAACTAGGCACTGGGGTAAAAAGTGAGGACTATAAAGACATATAAAAAGTGTGCTTTGACCTCAAGGAGTGTGCTGGACAGTAATAAATATGAATAAGTTCACAGAAAAATAAAGTAAAACATCATAAGTGCTATACTTTTAAAAGTCCCAAGAGTGTAGAGGAAGAGTGTCTGAGATAGAGTTAGTAGCTCAAAAACCTGAGAATATTTTCTCTGCGTTAACCTAAAATTAAAAAAAACAAAAAAAAACAAAAACAAATGAGAGGCAACAAGTATGTATTTGGGATCAAAGAATTGCAAATCTGGAAGCACAAAATCAAGATGAAGGCAATGTGTTTTTATGAGAAAAAGAAAGAAGAAACAATTTCTATTGGTGCTAACAAGCTGAGCTGTTTTGGCTATACATGATTGGTTACTGAGTCTATCTTCAGATTGATAGCTCATAATCATCAGTCCTTGTGATTAGGATGTATGCTTTCTGCTGGCTTTACAAACAATTGTTTGCAGTGCTGGTTTTAACCCAGTCCAGAAATTCAAGGAAAAATATGTGCAAGGCAAGTTCCTTTGGAACGGCAGTTCCAACTTCATTTTGAAATGATTTCATTTATGTCATTTTTCACACATGGGAGAAGAAATACCTTAAGCATTTAGCAGTTTTAACCATTTATAATAATATCATGGATCAGGTATGTGGGTATTTCCAGCTGGCTGAACAGAAAACACTACCTTGGAATTTTTATCATAGAGGAAATTGGTGGGGAGGGACTTGGGAGCAATGTAAACAATCTAGGCAAACTAGACCAGATCATAAATTTGAGGATCAGTGAGACTTGGTTCACGACTACCTGTACTTTTTTTCCCTAAAATACCAATAAACAGTGTAACATATACACATGGGAAAGGCTAAAGTTGAGTCTGTGTAGCTTCCCTTTGATTTCTACTACTAGCTTATACCAGGCCCTCCAAATTTTGATGGTCTTGGCAGTGCACGTGCAGTGATATGTTTGCAAAAAGTAAGCACCATTGCCTTTTTATACTCTTAGCAACTCTAGTAGCTAGAAATAACTTATTGCTCTGTTCAAGGCGTTAATCCTCACATTCAGGAAGTCATGTCCCTTTAACCTTGAAATTTTCAAATGTCAATACATAGGAAACCTCCCCCTATCTCTGCCTATACACTAGGGCTGAGGTCTTAACATTTATTTCACACAGCATAACTCATAGAAAAAGATGGGAAAAGCATATGATTAGATATATGAAAGAATTCAAGAGGGAGTCCTGAAAGTTCATAGACCTCTGAGTCTGACTCTGATCCCAAGAACACATAATTGTGCAATTATGTAAAAATGCATTCTACACTTAATGGCACAATTGCCATGTGGAGCGAATATATTGAAACAAGTAGAAACCACAAATTAAGAGGTAGTTTTAAAAATAAGAATATAATAAGTATTCATTTCTAATTTCAGCATGGAAACCTCATATTCTTTCAAAAGAATTAAATACGGCTTGTTCAACTAAACTAATATAAAATTGTACATATGAAAAATTAGAGATAATCAAAGAAGAGTAGTGAGACTAACTTATTCCACACATCCAATAAGACAATGGTGTTACCTATTTTTTTTTGCCCAAAATAAAAATAGCTTTTAGTTTTGTTTCACTTATACAGTCAATGGCACTCATTAAAATTTCATACAATATAACAACACTCTAAAGAAGAGAGACTATCTCAAATGGTAATATTAAAATATTGTTCAGTATTAATAATACTAAGACAATTATCCATATTTTATTACATCCTGCCATAGTTTCTATACACACTCACACACATATACATGCACCATGCTATTTTATAGCCAGCTTCCTCCCTCAATTTCTTGTTGTAAATATAGTTTCATGTCAGTAAATACATATGGAAGTAGCTTTGAATTTTAATGACTGCATTCATTTCATTGTGTAGATATATCATATTATCCAATTCTCCATTCCATTAATTTAAATTGTTTTCAATTTTAAATATTATAATCACACTCAGTACATATTCTAAGAAAGCCATATAGTAAGTGTTTAATTGCACAAGTAAAAAAGCTCTGAGCTTGTATCAAAATTGTTAGCATGGCTGGGTGAGCGAATTCTAGATTGGGCTTGCAGGGATAATTTCCAGAAGCATACCATGGAATAGGACCACCAGGGCAATAGCTGTCTTTCTCACAATCTGGAAAGCTGGCCACCAGGAATTAGTCCCTGCAACTCTTAATCTAAGAGGACAATGCCTTCCTTAGGATTTATAGACCATGAAACTTTGGCCCAAGTAAAGAACACTGAAGTTATCATCTTCAGAACGGGAAATGTGTTGCTGCATTCTCACCCTTCATTCCCAATACAGTTCTGCTGGGCTGTAATTCAAGTATCAGAGAGCTCTAGCACGGGAGATGTGGCCCAGAGCTTGGCCATACTGTAAGATTTGCATTGCTTTTATTCAAAAACACTCAACAGGCATTTAATCTGTAAAAAATAGTCGTATTTGGTGTTTCTAAACTTTTTATTTTATTGCTGGTATATTACCATTAGGATCCTTGAAAATGTACAGCCATTTCATATAACATTTTAAAAAATTAGGTTATTTATTTTTATTTTTAGAGAGAGAGGAAGGGAAGGAGAAAGAGAGGAACAGAAACATCAATGTGTGGTTGCCTCTCATGTCCCCCCACTGGAGACCTAACCTGCAACCCAGGCATGTGCCCCAATCAGGAATTGAACCTGTGAACTCCCGGCTTGCAGGCCCACACTCACTCTACCAAGCCACACCAGCCAGGGCTAACATTGTTAACTATGACAATAAAATATTTAATTAGATAATATTGTCCCATAGTTTAGAGATGAGAAATCTAAAACATGAAAGGCAGAATACAGGGCTGAGGTAACTACACTCTAGAAGTGAAATCATTGCTGCTCAGAAGACTAGATGTCAGTCCTTTTCTACTACATCCCCTTTTGTATAGAAAACTAACCTTAACTAAAAGGTTTTTTCTTTTTTAAGATCTCCTAGTTTTTGCTTCCTACTAAAGTTTTTACTTTGTGTTTTACTTTTTTGTCCATCTCAAGATTGAGCATTTGGGATGATAATTTGTCTGCTAATAAAAGGAAAATAATTTTGAACATGAATAGATATTTCTCCAAAGAGGGTGGCCAATAGACATATGAAAAGATGCTCAACATCACTAATCAACAGAGAAATGAAAGTTAAAACCACCATGAGATATCACCTTATACTTGTCAGAATGACCATCATCAATAACTCCGTGAACAGCAGGTGTTGGTGAGGATGGAGAGAAAATGGAATGCTCATGCAATGTTGGTGGGAATGCAGATTGGTGCAGCCACTGTGGAAAGTAGTATGGAGTTTCCTCAAAAAATTTAAAATGGAACTGCCTTACGACCCACTGATTCCACTTCTGGGAATATATCTCAGAATCCCAAAACACTGATTTGTAAAACTATGTATACCCCTATGTTAACTGCAGCATTATTTACAATAGTTAACACATGAAAACAGCCCAGGTGTTCACAAATAAAGGAGTGGATTAAAAAATGGTGGTACATATACCATGGAATATTACTCAACCCTAAAAAATGAAATTTTACCATTTGAAAAAACATCAAAGGACCTAGGGGGTATTATGCTAAGTGAAATGCCAAACAGAGAAAGGCAAATGTCATAGCATTTCCCTCATACAGGATGGGGCAAAAGTAGGTTTACAGTTGTTCTTATGGAAAAGAATACAATAATTTATAAATAATAATACAAGAATGAAGTTTCACATACCCACAACTATAACCTACTTTTGCCCCACGATGAGTGTGAAATCTAAGGAGCAAAACAAATGAACAACAACAACAGAAAAGAACAGACAGAGAGAGATCAGACTAATCATTGCCAGAGGTTAAGGGTTTGGGGAGCTAGATGAAAACGGTGAAGAAGGGATTAAGGTCTACAGATCGGTGGTCCCGAAGTGGTTATGGGGAGGTAAAGTACGGCATAGGGCATACAGTCAGTAATGTTGTAATGGCTATGCATGGTGCCAGGTGGGTACCTGAGAAAGCAGGCGATCGCTTTGTTAAAGTACGTGATTATCCATCCACTATGCTGTACACCTAAATCTATACATAAAATCATGTTGAATGCAAGCTGTAATTTAAAATAAAATTTAAAAATGCAGTAATTGCAATTCTTAATTGAACAAAAGGTAAATTCTATTTCTCTAACTTTCCCACAGGTAAAACCTCAATTCTGCTTTACAGGGACAATTTACATGCCACTCGTTTCTAAGGATGTTTCAGAACAAACTTTTCCATAAAAATCACCTTTATCACTGAAGAGGCTCAGGTGGAAAAGACAAGAGTATGTTATTGGTTGTCGAAGTGCTGAGGTTATGCACTGCCATTGGTTTTAAGATGAAAAATCTCATTTTTCTGTTCCAACCACATGTTCTAAAGGAATGAGATGTCAAGGCTAGTCACTAAATCATGCTGTGACTTACTAATTTAGTAAGGCTGTTATTTGCCGCACACTAAGACAGGTAATTAGGAACACTTCTATGAGTAATTTTGAAATGTGACAACCCACTTGATAATCATCATCAGTGTATCTTTGGTCTCAGCAAATGGCAAAGAATCCCCTTGAGACGTTCAATGTCACCCACTTCCATAGGCTGAGAACATGGCTTAATTATCTCTGACAAAATTATACCATGTTCAATCAAAACTGAACACTTGATGTATGTACTGGAATCTAAGCTGCTCGGGTTTTCTGCCAATTGCTAGGCCCTAACCACACTACACTCGCCTTGAGCTTACACGTGTAAGCCAGTTTTGTCTTTTCAACAAGTGCACACCTTCTGTCACCTGTGCCTTATCCTTTCTTCTCTTCCCTACAGACCTACGTGAGTAAATCAAAGCTAGAGTCTGGGGAGTGCCGTGAAAGGCCTGTGATTATTTCACACCGACTAAGGGGCTAGCTAGCTCACACTCCTCGTACTCCCAAATGCTCTATGAGGTTCCAACTGTCGTGCCCCTTTCCCTTTTCTCATTTAAAAAACACATACTTCCTGGGATCAAGACTCTCCACAGTTCTTACTTTCTCTGTAGAACTATGTCTAACCCTTCTCCACCCCACTGCCCACCACTGTGGCCTGCCCTGTCTAGCACTGGGGAAAGGGGACTTCCAACGTAGTCACCTTTCTCAGGCTCATCACGATGTATGATGGTTTGTTGTTCTGCTGTCCGTTCTTCCCACTGGAACGTGAGGTCCCTGTGGCGTGGGGTCGCCTTAGTAATCTTGTTCTAGTACAAGGCCAAGGTATAGCAAATGTTTAATTAATGTTAACCTGAAGTAGCAACAAAAGCACTAACCCTTTTAATAAACTGGCCATTTAAATCCCTTTTTAATATAATTTAAATCATTTAAAATTTATCGTGACTTGTTTTATGGCCTAATTTATGATCTATCTTATAGAATATTCCATGTACACTGAGAAATATGTAGATTCTGCTCTAGTGGGTGGAATATTTGTTAGGTGTCTGTTAGAACTAGTTTGTTTGTAATGCTCAAATTGATTTTCCTGCTGATCATCTGTCCAGTTGTTCTATTACTTACTGAAAGTGAAGTATTGAAGTTTAACTACTATTGTAGAATTATGTTTTTCCAATCAGTTCTGTTAGAATTCACTTCATGTTTTATGTCCTCTAACATCCATAGAATGAAATTTGTAATTAATAATAAAAATGTGAAATACACTAGTATGGGAAATAAAACAATACATTTCTAAATAATAAATGGCTCATAAGGAATCACAAGGGAAATTATCAAATAATTTTAGGAGAATGAAAACAGAAACACAACTACCAATACTTACGAAATGAAGCAAAAGTAGATCAGATAGAAATGTGTTTTAAAAATTCCATTATTGAGCCCTTCCTGGTGTGGCTCAGTGGATTGAGGGCCAGTCTGTGAACCCGAAGGTAGCTGGTTCAATTCCCAATCTAGGGCATACACCTGAATTACAGGCCTGGTCCCCAGTGGGGGTGGGGGGGGGCGTGAGAGGCAACTACACATTGATGTTTTTCTCCCTCTCTTTCTCCCTCCCTTCCCCTTTCCAGAAATAAATAAATAAAATATTTTTAAAAATTCCATTATTGATTTGTCAATTTCTCTGGCATGAAAACATGTGTGTGTAAAAGCAAGTGACATACTAGTATGTATAAGAAGCTTCCACTGTGTTTTTCAGTTATTTTGGTCATGAAATTTATATCCTAGAGGGTGAAACTTAGAAAACAAAATAAATAGATAAGAAAATAATTTTAAAGTTTATTATTTCTATTTTACAGATAAGAAATCAAGATTCAGGGAGTTTAAGTGACTAGCTCAAGTTCACCTAGCTAGGAAGCAGTTTGCTTTGATTTCATGTAGCCAGCAGCTTTCTTAAAGAAGACAGACCAGGTGAGGGTTTGGTGGTCACAGGCAGGTGAGGAATTAATGGCGGATATTTAGGACTCAAGGATTTCAGAATGAATGTGTGGGGGAAATCTTTTCTTTAGGCAAAGTTAATCTTAGAAGGGAATCTATTTCCAGTTATGGCATTTCTGCCATTTTGCAGTAGTATTTTTGCAGAATATAAAAATGCCTATTTCAGTGCCATGTGAGCATAACTTTATATAGAATGCGAAAGTGTGGGGTGAGGGAGGAAAGGCTTGCTGCTTTAGTACTGCAGCGCTGATGTGCTCTGGGTATGAGGCCTGTCCTCACAGATGAAAGGTGAAAACGAAACTCTTTGCAGAGTGAGGAGAAGATACAGTTGGTGGTCTCATCAGCTGCCCCTGCCCACACAGGTGGTTGTATCCACCACCTGGTGTAACATTTACATCTGGCACCTTCTATCGGTGCTTCCTGGAGAGGTCTCAGAAGAGCCATAATTGTTGTCTGCTTTGGGTTCATCTCACCCAGTGCATTTATGAGAGATTTAACTTTGACAAAATGTTGATGATGGAGAATTGAGAGCAAATAACATGAAAAAAGATTTCTACTCTCCGTACGTTGGGAGAGCAAAGGCATGGCAATAACTATACTTGAGGCTTGGCTGTGTTTCCTGGCTCTCTGCCACACTGTGTGATTGTGGGCATATTGCAGAATGCAAGTTACACCCCCTGTGACCCACTCAGTAAAATGGGAGAATAATGTTTTACTCAGGAGGGTTGAAGGAGAACCTGTAGTGCATGGATGCTTTCAGCTTTCAACAAGTATCAGCTTCTCTGTTTAGAATTAAATCTATGACTTGGACCCTTCCTGTTTCCTCATAAGAAGGATTAACTATTATACCAAATGGCCAAAGAGTTAAAAGTAGGAATTTTTTCTTCCTTATCAGGTTATATAAGTGGGTACTGCCTTTCATTCTGATAGCACTAGTCTTCAGATATATTTACTGAATAGTAATAACCATTATTATTCTCATCTTAAGGAGTTTCCTTAAGATATTGTTAGTGAGCCCCGACCAGTGTGGCTCCGTTGGCTGGGTGTTGTCCTGCAAAGTGAAAGGTTGCCGGTTTGATTCCCTGTCAGGGCATGTGCCTGGGTTGCAGTTTTAATCCCTGGTCTGGGGAGTGTACAAGAGAGGTAATAGATTGATATCTCCCTCTCACATTTTCCCTCTTTTTCTCCATCCCTTCCCCTTTCTCTAAAACTAAATAAATTTAAAAAATCTTTGAAAAAGAAGATATTCTTAACTAAGTATAGTCATCCCTTGGTGCCATGGGTTGGTTCTAGAACCCCCATGGCTACCACAGTCCTTGGATGCTCAAGTCCCTTATATAAAATGATGCACTATTTACATATAACCCACACACATCCATACACACACACACATACACACATGTATATGTATATACATACATGGTTTAAATCATCTCTAGATTCCCTATGATACCTATGCAGTATAAATGCTATGTACATAGTTGCAGTACTGTATTGTTTAGGGAATAATGACAAGAAAAATAAAGCCTGTGCATGTCAGCACCGATGCAGCTGTCGTAGGCCTGACTGCACATAGTACGTGTCAGCAATGACATAACATGTTTTTGCCAAATATTTTTGATCCACAGTACAAGGCAGACTCAGACCTGGCTTTCCCGGAAGACAACATTTCCTGCTGGAGAACTGAAATATGTCCAACCTTGACTCTCACCATCTCTCCACTTAAATGATCTCTACCAGTTGCCTATGAAGGCATTTTAGAAATACTCCGAGAGAATTTTGTGTTCATTACAATTCAAATGTCCCTTGACAGAATAATGCTTTGAATTGAGTGTTTTTATATCTTAAGGGTAAGTGAATACGACCTTTTTTCCTGAAGTCAGCTTTCAAGTTCCCAGTTTAGAGGGTGTTGTTAGGACAGTGGTTAACTACCGATTCAAATAAAAATCAAGGTTAACAGAACAGGAAGTCAAAGTCTGTTGAATCGGGTATAAAAGCAACTCTTCACAGCTCCTCACTAGGTCACAAAGTATGTTATAAGTAATTAGATGAGAAGAATACAACAATTCTATATTTCCTGTTGCACTTTGAAAATATGACAGCAAAAACATCCAAAACAATATACACTCCCTAAGTTCAGTTAAGATGGAGAGGAAAGGGAAAAGAACATTCCGTTTCTTCCTCCATCAAATGCCTCAAATTATTACGTGGAATCAGTGCTAACGTATTCCCATTTTCACCTTAATTCACTTCCTAAATTGCATTGTCAGACTGGTTTCACTTTTTGTCAATCTGTTTGGTGTTACTCCTGGTTCTTTCATACTTCCTGAAAGTTGCCTATCTGAAAGAATAAAGAAAATGAAAATACATTTTATAGACAAATTACGGTTGGCTAAATAGACAGTGGAAATATACTCTTAACATGCCCGTCTCTCCTAACAATGTTTTCTTGAAATGTGTTCGTTTTAAAGCCCCAAGTGGATTAAAAAAAAAAGCTTATAGAGTAAACATTAATGGAATAAAATGTGTTCTTTAAAATTTTCTGCTAATTTGTCAATAGATCTTTATTTTACATAATGTAAATGAGTCCGCTTGTTAATCTCATGCTATAAATATTAACTTCTCTAATCACATTCTTCTTTTCCTGAAATACAGGGTCTGGCACAAATAACGCCCCTTTTTATTACAAAATCATAAGCATGTACTTCTGTAAGATAACAATATCACATTCAAGCACACCATATGACATTTTAGGTGAAATCTTCAGATTAAAACTATAAATTATTACACTCGTATTATTACCCCACCAACCACATCAAACCGGCATTACTCCTGCTGGGCCCTGTATGTAACAATGGGTGAGACAGCTCCAGAGACCGCTTCTCCGCAGTTCTTACAGAAGGTGATAAACACCTATGACTTTCTGACTAGTGGCTGAGTGGGGGTTTTTAATCTGTGTTTTACATTTTCGATAAGATAAAAATAAGATAGAAAAGAAGACAGTTATGCCAGGCACATGCATGCCCTGTTGGCGTGCAGAGTCCTGTGTTTTTGTAATGGAACAATAGACCTCAGCCATCTAAGGAACACGCTGCTGACCAGATAACAGCCATCCACAGGAACTAGTGAAAACATTCTTTAAGAGCCACAAAATCCTGGACTCCAGGCGTGCAGTGGTGGGATGTGCTGAGTGTATGCCACAATGAGACCTCCTAGGCTAGGCTCAGAAAGAACACTGTAACGTGCCCTCCACCGTTCCCCTTCCTGCTGCACTCCTTTCTCCTGCTCATCAGGCAGTGGGTCTGCTCTGAGTCTGCCGACTTTTTGAAGTCAGTTTAATGAGCTTTTGAGTCAGTTGGTTCAGGACTGATAATTCTCCATTTCCATGAGGATTATATTCACTACCAAATAGAACAAGATGCAGGAACTAGAGTTTTACTTTCAAATCTGTCTCTTGAAAAAAGTCACAACAGGACGTAGCAGATGTGGCATTTGTGATATTGGTATCTCGGTGGCACTGTCTATTGCGTGAGGTTTTTATCACGGTTGGGACTGAAAGAGTACAAAGTCATACTTGTAGCACAGAATGAATGCCTCTCTGTGGTTTAAAGAAACCATGAAACCCCTTCTTATAACAGGAAAAAAAGGTTTTGCTTGGATGGAACCGAATGTTAACAGATGACAAAACCACACCAGGAACTGAATGGCCCAGTGGGAAGCTCAGTGAGTTGCGCCCTCCCCTTTTTTCTGAGATCTAGATAAGGTTGTCTACCATATAAACATACCTCTGCGAGCCTTAACACCTCCAGCAATCTAATAAACTTCTTCAACATAGCCTTGCCCAGTAGCCATTCCCATTTATCCCCATGTTGTATTTCATCAGTTCTGCATGAATTCTTTATGTGCGTGCTTTGGGGGTGAGGATACTTATGAGGGGAATGGAAATGTTGTAAACATTTCAAAATTTTCATTGCTGTCTAAACATCTTTGTTTCTAGTATTCATTCTCTTAAACATAATGGTTTCTGAGGCACTCATGGCATTTCACACATTATTCTTTCTTGGTAGAACGTCCCATTTAGCACATGTGTATCAATATGGCAAAGTCACATATCGTTGAAACTGCTTTCTCTGCCAGACTTGCTGCATCAGACTGACTAGACCCACCACACATGTTTCTATTGAGCTCTATTACAGTTTTATCACAATACATCATAGATTATGAATTTTTTTTAAAAAACTTCTTATGGATTATTTTATTCATTCTTGTATGTCTGGTACATAGTACAGTATCTGGCAAAGAGTAGGAGCTCAAAAAATTGCTATTGAAGTGAATTGAGCAGAGGAATGATGATGAGATAATCCACTGGACACATCTGAAACTGTTAAAGGACTAATAATAATTATTGCATTATAGTACCAGACTGGTTTTCTGTCCCATATGGTTATTTGTTTATTTTTGTTTTATTTTTGTGTTTATTTAGAAAAATATTTCTTGAGGGTGCACTCTGTCCAGGGATTATAATAGAGACTGGAAATATATCATGTATAAGACAAGTTTGGCTCTCAAATAGCTCATTGAAAACCATACTCATGTTTTTTCTTTATTTGGAGACTTTTATCTTCTTTAATGAGAGAAGATGCTGGTATACCACGAAAGAGAACACTCAGCATTACGGCCAGCGTTACAGCCTGTAAATATCAATAGTTGAAAGCGTGACTTAGACTCTGTCACTGATATTACCCAGCTGAGCCAAAAAGTGAGCTTCCCAGCCTCAAAGCCACCTTTGTTATTTACTAATTGCTTTTGACCTTCCAGGTTGCACATTCCTGTTCCATTAGTGCTCTTTGATTTATTGTATTAGACCAGATGCCTTTGTTCTGAAGACGGTTTGCTGCACAGGTGGTTGTGCACTCTCTGTCCCTTTGTTCTCTTATGAAAATGAGATGTTGCATTTTCAGAAGCTGTTTCCCCAAGGGCAATTTTTAAATGATAATAGCCATAGCAATAGCCACCACATAAACACCATAATTACAGACACAGGTATATATGTTTTATGGAAACAACTAGTAATGATTTATTGTTTTTTGCAACGGATTCAGTATTTTGTGAGTTCTAGAATGATACATGTCTTAAGAACATAGCCAAGGTTGACACTTCTGGAGGAAAACAATCCATGCGTGAAAATTAGACTTTCGATATTCCTGCAATAATGGATATGGTCTTGTCACAGTGTCTGGTTAGAGAAAGTAGACTGAAGGTGGACTGCCGTTACCTGCGCATCCATTCTGCCAGATAATTAATGAATTACATTGGCTGAGAGGGTACATTTGTTTTCTTGGTAATGAAACACATTTTTGTTCTTATTTAAATTATTCATGTAGTTTTCTAAATTAAATATACTCTTGCAATACTAAGTAGTAAGAAAAAAGTAATGTCTCTTCCTTAATGATTCAAGATAAGAATGTTGTCACTCAATCAAATTTTCTTGACAGCTCTGTCTTCAATTATATGTATGGATTTAAATAGTCAATTCTACTTGTGAATTGCCCTTTAAATTTTTTTCTGTTTTTTTCACCAGCCACTCGTTTCTGCTCCCCCTCCACTTACATATAAACACATTCTACAGCTGAGATTGGTGAACTTTAGTGAAATGTTCATTCGTCACCTCCTGTCAGGACTGCAATGCTGGGGCAAAAATATGAGAGTAGCATGTACATATTTTAAATGATTTATTTTTTCATTTTTTATTGTTGTTCAAGTACAATTGTCTCCATTTCCCTCCAACCACTTCCCCCCAACCCCAGCCATCCCAGCCTCCCACCCTTAATCCTACAACACCTTGTCTTTGTCCATGTGTCCTTTATATATGTTCCTTGAAGACTCTTCTCCCTTTTCCCCTCCTTATCTCCTCCCACCTCCCCTCTGGTTACTGTCAGTTTGTTCTTTATTTCAGTGTCTATGGTTATATTTTGCTTGCTTGTTTGTTTTGTCGATTAGGTGTCACTTATAGGTGAGATCATATGGTATTTGTCTTTCACTGCCTGGCTTATTTCACTTAGCATAATGCTCTCTAGTTCAATCCCTGCTGTCTCGAAGGGTAGGAATTCCTTCTTTCTTTTTGCTGTGTATTATTCCATTGTGTAAATATGCCACAGTTTTTTGACCCATTCATTTACTGATGGGGACTTAGGTTGCTTCCAATGCTTGGCTATTGTAATATTGTGCTGCTATGAACATTGGGGTGCATAGGTTCTTTTGGATTGGTGTTTCAGGTTTCTTAGTGTATAATCCCAACAGTGGAATTGCTGGGTCAAAAGGCAGTTCCATATTTAGTTTTCTGAGGAAATTCCATACTGTTTTCCACAGTGGCTGCACTAGCCTGCATTCCCACCAACAGTGTACTAGGGTTCCCTTTTCTCTACAACCTTGTCAGCACTTCTTGTTGATTGTTTATGTTGGCCATTCTGACCAGTGACAAGTGGTATCTCATTGTGGTTTTAATCTACATCTCTCTGATGGCTAGTGATGCTGAGCATCATTTCATATGTCTCTGGGCCCTCTGTATGTCCTCCTTGGAAAAGTGCCTGTTCAGGTCCTTTGCCCATTTTTTAATTGGGTTGTTTGTCTTCCTGGAGTGGAATCCTGTGAATTCTTTATATATTTTGGAGATCAAACCCTTAGCTGAGGTATCATTTGCAAATACATTTTCCCATATGGTTGGTCCCCTGTTCATTTTGCTGATGTTTTCTTTAGCCATGCAGAAGCTTTTTATTTTGATGAAGTCCCATTTGTTTATTCTTTCCTTTATGTCTCTTCCTCTAGGGGACATATTGGTGAAAATATTTCTGTGTGGAATATCTGAGATTTTCCTCCATATGTTCTCCTCTAGGACTTTTATGGTGCTGTGACTTATATTTAACTCTTTTATCAATCTTGAGTTTATTTTTGTATATAATGTAAGTTGGTGGTCAAGTTTCACTTTTTTTGCATGTAGCTGTCCAGATCTCCCAACACCATTTTTTTGAAGAGGCTATTTTTCACTCCATTTTATGCTTCTTCCCCCTTTGTTGAATATTAATTGCCCATAGAGTCTTGAATTTGTTTCTAGGCTCTCTATTCTGTTCCAATGATCTATGTATGTGTTCTTTTGCCAGTAGCAGAGTGTTTTGATTACTGTGGACTTGTAATATATTTTGATATCAGGTATTGTGATCCCTCCTACTTTGTTCTTGTTTCTCAAAATTGCTGCAGCCATTTGGGGTCATTTATGGTTCAATATAAATTTTTGAAATGTTTGTCCTGTATCTGTGAAATATGTAATTGGTATTTTAATAGGTATTATGTTGAATCTATAAATTGCTTTGGGTAGTATGGGCATTTTGATGGTGTTAATTCTTCCACTCTGAACACATATACTTCCATAGTTTTTGTGTCTTCCTTAATTTCTTCCTTCAGTGTTGTGTAATTTTCTACATACAGGTCTTTTAACTCCTTGATTAGTATTATTCCTAGGTCCTTTATATTTCTTGTTGCTATATCAAATGGGACTTTTTCTTCCTAGTTTCTGTTTCTGATATTTCATTGTTGGTGTACAAAAATGCCTTTGATTTCTGAGTATTGGTTTTTTATCCCACTGTTTTGCCAAATTCACTTATTAGGTCTTTTTTTTTTTGGTGGAGTCTATAGGATTATCTATGTACACTACCATGTTATCTGCAAACAATGACAGTTTTGCTTCCTCCTTTCCAATTTGGATGCCTTTTATTTATTTTTCTAGCCTTATCACTGTGGCTAGGTCTTCCAAGATTATATTGAACAGAAGTGGTGAAAGCAGACACCCTTGTCTTGTTCCTGATCTTAGTGGGAAAGCGTTTAGTTTTTGCCCATTGAGTATGATGTTGGCTGTAGGTTTCTTGTATATGGCCTTTATCATGTTGAGAATGCTCCCTCTACTCCTGCTTTGCTCTGTGTTTTTATCATAAATGGGTGCTGTACCGTATCAAATGCTTTTTCCACATCTATTGAAAGGATCATGTGATTTTTGTCTTTCCTTTTTTTTTATGTGATATATTTCGTTTATTGATTTGTGGATATTGTACCTACCTTCCACCCCTGTGATGAATCTCAGTTGGTCATGGTGTGTGATCTTTATAATGTATTGCTGGGTGTGGTTTGCCAATATTTTGTTGAGGATTTTAGAGTCTATGTTCATCAGCAATATTGTCCTATAGTTCTTATTCTTTGTTACAGAAGGATTTCTTTAATACAAAAGGATTTAATATGCTGACACTTTTCTTCCCCAATGTCTTTGATTTAAAGAAACTAACAATACAAAACAGGTTCATGGTTTTATTGTACTACTCACTGTAGTAATGGGGTTGAGGGTTAAAGCTGGAGGCCACACACATCAGAAGGGATTAAAATCCACACACACTTTGTGCCTGAAGTATTTTTAGTGGCTACCCAAAGGGAAACCTCTCCTGCTCCACTACAACCTCTGATTAAGAAGAGGGAAAAGACAAGAAACATAGTCAAAAGCTACCTGACCTTTTGCACAGAGCTGTTGTCAAGACTGTTAGCATTTTGTGCTTGTATGATCAGAAATTACAAGAGGGTTGCATAAAATAGAGTCAAATGAAGGCCCTGCATGTAAAACAGGGCTCTGAGTGTCTTCCTGCATCCTCCTCTGAAAGCCTTCTCCCAGTGCTTGCTGTCTCCACGGTAACAGCATCACTGGGATTCTGTTGAAGAGTGTTTTGAAAGCTGTCTTTACCTAAGAAGTTAGCATATGACAGAGCTGTCCATATCTCTATTTATCTCACATTATTCTTCTAATGTATAGAATAACATTTGCTTATTAAAGATCAGATTTAGTATTTTAAAAAACCTTGTGGGGTATTTCAAATTATTATGATGCCCAATGTGTCATCATGCTATTTAAAAGTATTAGTGTGCCCCATTTTAATAAAAGAGTAAATAGATACAATTTAGTTTGGCCAAAGCACTTAGATTATGTTTCTAAGTTGCAGAAAACATTCATGGTGAGAACCCTGGATCAAGGACCAGGAGACCTGTGTTTTGGTCCAGGTTGTGCAGCAGACCAGTGTTGTGGTCTTGGTCAAGTCATGTCTGCTAGGATTCAATTTTTCACCTAGAAAGTGAGGCTCTCCGAAGGGTCTCTGAACATTTTCCTATTCTCTCCAAAGGTTGAGACCAGTTTTACTGAATAGATGATTGCTTCCCTTGTCAGTTTTGTACTGATGATCTCCAAATACTCAATATTTATGTCTATGATCCTATTCTCTGTTGTAATCAATGTTCAGTCTCTAATATTTAGTCCAGGTCCTAAAAGAATACTGACACTAGCAACAGTATCATTGAGGATTTGCTTCTTTATGTAAATTCATGGAAAAGTCAATAAAATGTAGACCTGGGCTGTCCAATTCTATAGCCGCTGGCCACGTGTGACTATTTAAATTTAAATGAAGTTAATTGAAATTAAATTTAGTTAAAATTTTATGTCCTCAATTGCACTAGCTACATGTGGCTAACAGCTACCATATTGAACAGCACAGATATAGAGCATTTCCATCATTGCAGAAGGTTTTATTGAACAGAACTGGCTTAGATCAATTCTCATTGCTAACACTGGAATGTCCTTTCTCAGTCTCAAGAAGAAAAAGGAACGACAGTCTACTTGTGCCCGAGGACTCTGTCATATCTGTGAACTACTAAAACTGTGCCTGTGTCTGGGGAGCAAGCGAGTATTCTCAAGGAGATGTCCTAATACACAGTAGAGCACCTAACAGAATGGCTGACACATATAGAAAACTCTCAAAGTATCAAATAAATAAATAAATGAGTGAATGAAGTAATTAAAAGCCACATTTGGTACTTTTATGAAAAATGAGGAAACCAGTAAAAAGAAAAATAACTCTTTTTGTTGAGATAATTTTCTCAGTGGAGTAAAAATAATGTCTAATATGACTTTAGTAACTTGGAACCATGGTCATAATCTCTTATCTACACAGACAGGAAGGTACGTAATAAATTCAAGAGGTTGAATGTAAGAAACTTCAAGAAATAGCAAGCCTATGTTAACCCGAAAACAATAGTCTTCACATTTCCCTAAAAACGAAGCCAGTAGTCCATATATATATAAATATATATATAATATTTATATACCTAGATCTTTTATATATATGTGTATGTGTGACATCTCTTATGTTTATTTGCTGGCAAATAATTATTTCTCTCTCTTTCCTTCTCTAAATATTGCTTATCTAACAAACTTGATTTCATATACACAGTAATATTTGGGTGTAAACAATAGTTTAGGCAATTTTTATTTTTAAAAAAAATCATAAATTTATGGCTTTGAGGGTTTAAGTAAAGTTCAAATTTTCATAACTATGAAGTGGCAGTGTCAAAAAGTAAACTCCTGTACTTTGGGATTGAGTTTTGTTCTTTCTTTCTTGAGTGAACTTATAGTATAAGCAACAAAAGATAGTTTTTACAAAATAGATTCAAGAGATACTCTAAATTGGGAGTAAAAAGATGATGTAATTATTTACTTCTGCATAACAAAGTACTCCAAAGTTACTCCAGAAAAATTTTGGAAAATACAACTGCCAAAGAATTTTTTTTTTCTGTCTATACATAAAGAAGCCTTCATTTTTTTAAAATTTAAATTTAAATTTTTTAATTTTTTTATTTTGGGGGAGAGGGAAAGAGAAGGAGCAAGAGAGGGTGAGAAACATTGCTGTGAGTGAGAAACATTGATTGGTTGCCTTCAGCACACTCCCTGACCTGGGACTAAACTTGCATCCCAGGCATGTGCCATAACCGTGAATCGAACTGGTGACCTTTCAGTCTGTGGGACAATAGCCAACCAACTGAGTCACATTGGCTGGGGCAAGAAGCATTAATTTTTATTAATTCATTAATGTGTTCATTATTTATTCATCAAATTCTTATTAAATTTCTGCTATGGTCCAGATACCATGTTAGCTCCATAGAAGAATAAGACACAATGTAGATGCTTGTATAGTAAAATAATAGCAACAGTTGTTCAAAGCCCTGTGGTAAAGAAAAGGGTTTGCGCAAAAAACCCAGCGAGTGTTGAGATTATGTCAGCTTCTCTCAACTACCACTAGGTAGTTTCCTCTCAGGATGTCTTATGTGGTTGCAATCATAAAAGAGCTAATACTGGTGTTCTTTTGTGAGCTTTGTTATTTAGATGTGTGGAAGTTAACAGTCATTATTCTCTGAAAGCACTATTCTCTGAAACCAGTGAGGTGTTGGCATGAACAATTGTGAGTGATCTTTCCATGAGGCCCGAGCTTCCTCACAGTTTGGTGGCTGCTTTCCAGGGATGAGGGTTCGAGGGACAGGTAGATACTATAGCTTCTTTTATGATATAACTTCATATAATATTACATTTACCATAATCTATTAGCCAAGTTGGTCACAAAGCCCTGCCCGTGTTCAAGGGTACCCAGGCTCTGCCTCTTGTTAGGGTCGTGGCATGGTTATAAAAAAGCACGTGGGACTGAAAATATTATTACAATTGTTTTATTGAAAAATACAATCAGGCATAGAGGCTAATGTTTAAAAAATATTCTATAAGGTGGCATTCATTTTGTCCACTCATTTATTCATTCATTATTTTTGAACATTTATTGAATTTTTACTATGTTTCACATAATATGTTAGCTTCTAGAAGAAGAAAAAGAATCTCCAACTCAGATGCAGATGTAAAGAAATAGTAGTAATACTGTATTCTAATTTCTATTGAAGAGACAAATATAACGTTCAAAGGAATCCAGCAGGGGATAAAAACTTACCAATTTTTCTCTATTTAGGGTACCGAGATTACTCCTACTGCTATTTTTCTTTTTTTTTCAATGCACAAAAATCAAATACTACTATCCCCGCTGGTTTGGTCAACATATAGTACTATTGACCCAGTAAATGTTCATTTATTCATTTATTCTTCATAAAGTGTTGGAGCTTTTTTTGTTAACAAAGATTTTTCATAAAATTTTTGATAATGTGATAATAAGGGTAATTATATTCTTGATGATAGAAATTTCAATCTGGGTTGTATTCTTTTTAATAATTTTGTTTTTATTTTAAAGGTAATATTTTCAAGAGCAATTGTAGGTTCACAGCAAAATTCAGGGGGAAGGTACAGAGATTTCCTATCTGTCCCTGCCCCCACATGCATATCCTCCCCCATTATCAATACCACTTACTAGAAGGGCAATTTTTTTTTAAATCAGGGATGAACCTACATTGATAAATTGTAATTACATCAAATCCATAATTTACCTTAGAGCTCACTCTCAGTGTTGTACATTCTATGGATTTGGAAAACTGTGTAACAACCTACATTCATCATTATAATTCCTATGAAGTATAATTTACTGCTCTGAAAATTCTCTACACTCTTCCTATTCATATTCCCACCTCTCTCATTCCTGGCAGCCACTGATTTTTTTAATTGTCTACATAGTTTTTCATTTTTTAAAATGTCATGCCTTTGGAATCACAAAGTATACAGCCCATTTCGATTGGCTGCTTTCACGTAGTCATATACATTTGTGATTCTTCTGTGTCTTTTCATGGCTTGACGGCTCATTTGTTTCTCAGTGCTGTGTAACAGTTCATTGTCTGCATGGACCACAGTTTGTTTACCAGTCACCTACTGACGGAAATCTTGGTTACTTGCTAGTTTTGACAATTATGAATAAAGCTGCTATAAACTTCCATGTGCATGTTTTTGTATAAAACTGTTTTCAAACACTTTGGGTAAATACCAAGAAGCACAATTGTGGATTATAATGTAAGGGTATATTTAGCTTTAAAAAAAAAAAAACTGCTGAACTATCTTTGAAAGTGGTGTTTCCATTTTGCATTCCTATTAGCGATGAATATCTCACTCTACTTCTTCACCAACACTTGGTATTGTCAGTGTTCTAGATTTTGTGCATTCTAATTGCTATGTAGTGGTATTTCATTGTTGTTTTAATTTGTCTTTTTCTGATGCCAATATGTGAATCTTTCCATATGTTTATTTCCCACTTCTGGATCTTCTTTGATGAAGAATCTGTTAAGGTCTTTGGTCCACTTTTTAATTCATTGTGTTCTTATTGTTGAGTTTTCAAAGTTCTTTGTATATTTGGGATAGCAGTCCTTTATCAGATGTGTCTTTTGTAAATATTTCTTTTAGTTTGTGGATCGTCTTCTAATTCTCTTGGCATTGTCTTTCACAGAGTGGAAGCTTTTATTTCTAGTGTTGTGCAGCTGCTCAATTATTTTTTTCATGTGTCATGTCTTTAGTGTTACCTAAAAAAGTCATTGCTAAACTCAAGGTTATCTAGATTTTCTATTGTATTTTCTAAAAGTTCTATCAGTTTGTGTTTTACATTCAGATCTTGTGTAATTAATTTTAAGGTAATTTTTGAGAAGGGTGTAAAATGATATATTGATTCATTTTTTTTATGTGTGAATGTTATGTTGGCTTTTGTTGAAGAAACAATCAATTGACTAAACCTTCCAATATTATAGCCATATAGATTCATTCAATAGATGCTTCTCCTTGGTAAAAGTCTGCCATATGGATACTTGGTCAAGAAATATAGTATCCAAAACCTCACACTCTATGTTTGTCCTTTATGGCAAAAAATGTCAATATGTCAAAAATAGTGTTACTTTAGTGTGATAATTTCTTATAATGTTAAACACACATTTACTATTTAACCAATCAGTATAACTCCAACATATTTACTCTAGATAAATAAAAATATATATTTAAGCAAAATCCTATAAATGATGATCAAAACAGCTCTGTTTATAATAGCCAAAAATTGGGGCCCCCCAAATTTTGGAGCAACCTAAATGTTTTTATGGCACAACTAATAATGAACCAATAGTGCATCTATACAATAGCATATTACTCAGCAATGAACTGGATTGAATTATTGACAGGCACAACAACTTATTTGGATCTCAAAGGCATGGTGTATGAAAAAAATCCAGTATCAAAAGGTTGCCTACTGTATCATTTAATTTATGACCTTCCAAAAAGACAAAACCCTAGTGACCATGAATAGATCAAGGGTTTTCAGGAGGTAGAAGAAGGAGGAGGTTCTGATCACAGAGGGGCTCTAGGAATGAATCTCTTGGGCTGATGGAGCTGCTCTGACTGCACTGGTAATTATGCAAATCTGTGTATGTGGAAACTGATAGAACTGGATACAAATATGTCAGTTTGCATAATAATTCTAAAAATAATAATAAAATACAGAATGGTTTCTCAGTTCATTTACAGTCACTATTCTACTTTAATAAATATTGTGGCTCTCGCAAACACTCAGCTCCCATACAAAATTCTACATCCTAATCCTCCCAAAGCTGCCAGATTCTTCCAAGCAAAAGGGATCTTTTCCCCTCATTAATAAGTCATTTTTTCTAAATATGGAGCTTATCATTTTCTACACCTGAAGCTTATCAACATTTCTTTACATTCCCCAAATTCCCCATATTCAAGAAATCACTGTTTTGACAACATGCTATTACTTTTGAGTAAAACATTTAATATCTAAAATTCTCACTTTTTCTAACTGAGAAAAGTTTGGCTAATGATACAATTGCAGGAAAAATTGCTTAAAAATATTAAAGTTGACACTTGGAGGCCTATAAAGAACGGCTCACTTAGGCTGAGTTTCTCTTTGTGTAGCCCAGCTGCTTGTCACTACTGAAAATGCAACTTAAAAATGGCCTCTACAATCTGAGGCTCAGAGACAAGCTGAAGCAAGAAATGTGGCATAAGAGATTGTGCACACACACTGGGTGCCATGATATATTAATAAGACAAAGAAATGACAGCAGAATATGGAAGTATTCTATAATCTGCAAACACACCCCACATGTAAATACTGCAACAAGTATTTCTTCTCTAGCTATTTTTAGGGTACAGTTGAGAGTGAAAGTTACTTATATGTTACTTTAAATTTCCTGCAAAATGGATGCACCCACAACAAAGGGAATTAGCTGGGATTAAAGGATAGTTTCTCTAGACTGTGGGGAACTGATGAGTTTGCTTAACATGGTAACTGAAATGAAAGATTTTGGAGTTAGATGGGTTTCAATCTCAAGTCTGCCATTTTCTCACTCAATGGCTTTGTGACAGTTAATTAAGCTCCCTTGTCTCAGTTGTCTCATTTATGTTCTCATTTTCTCAATGATGAACATAATAGTGTTAAATCTCCAAGAGTTCTGTGTGTTTTACATGAGTAGGGTGCTTAAAGCAAGGTCTAATATATTAGAACCACATGATAAATTTTGATTATTTGTTATTATTACTTGCAACCACTGATGCTTACTTTATATTCTGTGATGATGTAGAGGAATCGAAGGAGGAACTGCTCATAATCAGCTCCAAGTTTATATTTGGACCCCTTACTATGTAAATGTTTGGGAATAACTAGCAATTATTCTTTAGGACAGTCTCAGATAAAAGGTTATCATCCATACCTCTCACTCTGAGCAGGTTGTTGTCTTCTAATTTATAATCTATAATTTATAGATTTATAAATCTAATTTATAATCTAATTTATAGATTATAAATCTAATTCATAATCCAATCTATAAACCATGTTACCTACATCCTATCAAGCAAAAACTCACTGGAGGTATACCTAACAATAAATCCTTAATGTCATAAGAAATATAAACATGACTAGTTTTGCCAGTATATTCTATCACATTAATAGCTTTTCTGCCTTTTCCATGCCCACTGTTTCTGTCAACTGACCCTCTTTGCCTTTTGTAAAACCTCTTTTCTGTTTAATTCTTCAATATACTCATAGTTTTCTATCTCTAGTGGCTGAGATACAGGCCTTCTAATTGAATTAGAAGTCTTTGTTTCACTCGAGAACCAACTTACACCATACGTGGATAAAAGATTTAAATATAAGTCATGACACCATTAAAGTCCTAGAGGAGAACATAGGCAGGGAAATCTCAGATATTCCATGCAGCAATATTTTTACTGATACATCCCCTAGAGCAAGGGACATAAAGGAAAGAATAAACAAATGGCATCTCATCAAAATTAAAAGCTTCTGCATGGCTAAAGAAAATATCAGTAAAATGAAAAGGGAACCAACCATATGGGAAAACATATTTGCCAATGACACCTCAGACAAGGGTTTGATCTCCAAAATGTATAAAGAATTCACATGACTCCACTGTAAGAAGACAAGCAACCCAATTAAAAAATGGACAAAGGACTTGAACAGACACTTCTCCAAGGAGGACATACAGAGCATCCAGAGACACATGAAAAGATGCTCAGTATCGCTAGCTACCAGAGAGATGCAAATTAAAACCACAATGAGATACCACCTCACACCGTTGAGAATGGCCATCATAAACAAAGCAACGAACAACAAGTGTTGGAGAGGATGCGGAGAAAAGGGAGTCCTAGTGCACTATTGGTGGGATTGCAGATTGGTGCAACCACTATGGAAATCAGTATGGAATATCCCCAAAAAACTCAAAATGGAACTGCCTTTTGACCTGGCAATTCCAATGCTAGGATTATATTCTAAGAACCCTGAAACACCAATCCTAAATAACCTATACATCCTAATGTTCATAGCAACACAATTTACAATAGCCAAGTGCTGGAAGCAACCTAAGTCCCTATCAGTAAATGAATGGATCAAAAAAAATGGTACATTTACACAATGGAATTCTATACAGCAGAAAGAAAGAAGGAGCTCCTACTCTTTGTGATAGCATGGATGGAACTGGAGAGCATTATGCTAAGTGAAATAAGCCAGGTGGTGAGGGACAAATACCATATGATCTCACCTTTAACAGGAACCTAATCAACAAAATGAACAAGCAAGCAAAATATAACCAAAGACACTGAAATTGAGAACAGGCTGATAGTGACCAGAGTGGAGAAGGGAGGGGATTATAGAGGAAAAGGGTGAAGGGTTTGCAGGAGTGATTATAAAGGACACATGCACAACAACAAGGGAGAGGGTGGAAACAGGGGAGGGAGGTGGGGAAGGCTAGGATGGTGGGGAGGAATGGGGGGGAAAGGCAGAAAACTTTACTTGAACAACAATAAAAAATGTTTTAAAAATGAGGTATTTGTTTCATAAGCATATATATATATATATGTATATATATATATATATGTAAGTGATAGTCTTCATTTTGAAATGATTTATGGTAATTTTCATTTAATTATCATCGTGTATGGACTTTTTACTTCACTGATCTTGAATGCCACTAATAATAATGAATAAGTAAAGCACTGACATCTAGAAAGAGAGGAACTGACAAAGCAAAGGGAATGCCACAGCTCTGAGCCAGTAACCTTGGAGTAGATGTGCCACATACTGTAATGTCTGTGACAAGGGAACATGCTGAGAGCCACATGGTTCCTTGCATACAGATTTCCTGCAGAGTGACTGTCCCACCCTGAAGGCATATTTGTTGATGCTTTGGTTTAGAGAAGGCAAGCTGATGCTGTGGAAGAGCTACTGCAAAGGTGGGAAATGGCCCAGAGAGACACAGTCCAATACCATGAAGTGTCAGGTGAGAGATAAAATGACAGAGAAAAGATATAAAAAGATATTTCTATTGTCAGTGTCCCAGTGTTCTAGCTGAGGGGGATGATGGGAGTTAAAGTGAGGGAGAAGGAAGAGGAGGGTATAAGTATCACCATAAAATCCATAGGTTCTGAAACATGAAGGGCTTTGCTATCCTGACATTGAACTCTTCAACAGGGAAAACCAAAGAGAAATATACTCTCTTCACTGGGGTGATGAAAATAATATTGGATGAAAGGTGTTTAGGACAACAAATCCGGGTAAAGATTTCTCATTCAGTCTTCCTACTCCTTGTGTATTCTTTAGAAGGCAGATGGTCCTTTTTAAGTGTATTAACAAGTATATTTTAAAAAACAGCAACATGAATCCCATGAATAAAAGATCTGCATAAATAGCTCTGACGGATGTGGCTCAGTGGGTTGGGCATCTTACCCACAAACAGAGGTTGCTGATTCACTTCCTGGTCAAGGCACGTGCCTGGGTTGCGGGACAGGTCCCAGGGTTTAGGGGTGTGCTAGAGGCAACTGATGGATGTCCTCTCAGTGTCTCTCTCCCTGTCTTTCTCCCTCCCTTACCCTCTCTCTAAAAATAAGTGAGTAAAATCTCTTTTTAAAAAATCTGTATAAATAAAATCTGCAAAAATTCAACATTTTTTTAAGTGAGAAAAAGAATATAAGCACAAATGAGTGAAAAAGCACACAGCACAGTAGTATCCACAGTCTCAAAAACTAGGCAGCATGAATAATCTTCAAAAGGAGCTAAGAAGTTGTAAAAATTCAAGAAGAGACTAGAAGACAATGAAAGGTAATATAAAGCAAAGAAGCAAAACTCAGGAAAGAGTTAAAAATGATATAAATCTGAATCTAAGTGTTATATATGGCCTAAGCAGGGGGGTCCAACCTGCAGCCCATCAGCTGCATGTGGCCCAGGATGGCTGTGAATGTGGCCCAACACAAAATTGTAAATTTACTTAGAACATTATGAGAATTTTTGGAAGATTTTGTGTTGCAGTATATTTAATGTGTGGCCCAAGACAACTTTTCTTCTTCCAGTGTGTCCCAAAGATGCCAAAAGTTTGGACACCTCTGGCAAAGCACACAGAGCTTGAAAGAAACAGGGATATATAAGTGATAAGGTAAGAAGGATGCTGCACAGGCACAAAGGAGATTCTCCATCCAAATAAACCATAAACATGCTGCTAATAGAGAGAAAAATTAGAGGAAAAAAACCCCAGTAAACATAAAATAAAGCTTTTCTAACATAAAGACCAATATATTAAGTAAATTTGGCAAATGTGTTCAAAGAAATTGATAGAAAAAATGACAGCAAAATATATCTCGATAAAATTAGTAAAACTTGAAGGCAAAATATTATGTACATGTACAAGCAGAAAAAAAAAACTTTGTAAAAAATAATTTGTACAACATGGAGTCAGGTGTTCCTCATGCTTCTCTGAAGCCTAAGATGAAATAATAGTTGGAATTCAAAAGGAAAGAGAGTGTAATCCAAGAATTTTATATACAACCAATTTGGCCTTAAAATCTAAGGGCAATAGAACAATACACTTAAGTTTGTAAGGCCTCAGGGACTAGAGCACCTATGTGTTTTTCTTCAGTTAAACTACCTGATGATGAAATGTAGCCAATAATGAAGATACATTAAAAACAAAGAGACTGGCAGGTAAGAACTGTGGTAAAGTGATTTATATATACCAAGTTAAACACATTTTAAAATGATTGTTGCACAATAAACTATAATAGTAATATAGTCATAATACAAAAATGACATAAACAGATCAATAAAGGAATGTGGGCATCACCTTTCAATAGCATAGATTCAGTATACGCTATAAAGTTATACTATATATATATTTCCAATTTCATACAAAAGTCAAAATGTTTTTCCTTACCTTTGGAGAAATTTTCTAAAAAGTAATATACCTGTAAAGAAATACTTTTCTGGAGTTAACTAAGGCATATATCTTCTGTTCTATTTGGTTTCCTCTCGTTTGGTTAAATTTAAGTAAAACTAAACCCTGAGTGCTATTTTAAAAAACACAAATCTCCTACCTTTTTGTGTAGGTGTAGTAGGAATAGACCAATGTTTTAGACGTTGTTTACCAAGTGTCAGTAATGGTTATTAATGGTAGGATTTTGTAAATTTTTATTTTTATGTTTGCATGACTCAAGTTTCTTAAATAACTATATTATTTCTTAGTGCTAACAAAATTCATTATTCCCTGAAAGTATAAAAATGAAAATATTTATCTCAAACCAGGTTAATGTTTTAGGGTGTCTTCTCGAAAAGAAGACAGCCTGGTTAGGAGTTCAAGCTCAATTTGATTTGTAAAAGTAAATTGACCACCGGCCTTCAGAAACCCTCATTCTGGTGCGTGTGTTTGTGTACACGTGTGTGTGTATTTAAGCTGGTGGAAGATTGTTTAATATTCTAATGCTCAAATTGCATCAGTGTCAAGGTTTCCTTCACAAACACTTGATAAAGCCAACAGGTATCTCAAGCCTATCAATGCCAAAAAAGGAACAATGCTGACCAAAGACAGTTACCTGGATAATGAGTGTTCTTTGAGACTCCAGGTGGAAGGCATGAAGCAGTTAAAGCATGTGCCATGGAGTGAAGAATAAGGAGAACCTGAATCACGTGCATGGGAAGTTCTCATAATAGTCTTAGGTGTGAACAGATAGAAATGATAAAGAGGCTGTTTGTGAGGCAGTCATTTTTGCTATAAAAGCTTTCACGGCTTTTTAGAAGTCTGCAAAAAGTTAGTGCGCTAGAATATGAATCAGATCTAGTTGAGGCCTCGTGGAATAAGTAAGAGGCATCCGACATCCCCTTGTTAGGATCCTGATAGCTTTGTCCACCTCATTAACCTCTCATTATAAACAAAAAATAGGACATTTTCCCCTTAGTATTTTGAGGACCTAGAAAACTGCCAAAAGGTTTCATAGCAAAGTGTAAATATGTGAATCAAGCCTTTTGTGAAATTATTTTTGTTTCTGTCAGCTGGCCTGTGCATTTAACAGGTATAACAGTGTCCCTTGTATAGACTTGGATGAATCTGATCATTAGGCAGCAAGTAAGTAAATGTGCAAAAGAAAGCAAAGAGAGAAATTTGCATCTCAATTTCATGCGTCAACACAGGGCAGAGGAAACACGACTTTCAGTAATGGGGACAGTTAATGATTTTTTTCAGTCAAACGAGGATAATAAAAGTAAGTGTGTTATACCTTCTTACCCTTAATTTACCAAATTGATTCAACTTACGATCAAATATTTTTAAGTACATAAAGAAGGCTTCCTTTTTATTGTCAGAGCTTCATAGAAATACTCTTATGATAGGCTTCTAACGATAGTGGCTAAGGCCAAAATTTTTAGTTTGCACCACATTTTAACTCTCTTCATGGATAATTTTAATCATGCCATCCTAAGAAACCATATGTATTTACTGATTTTTGCTATCTTTTTCTTTAGCATACAAAAGACAAAACGTATTCCACCATGCAGTTGCAGATTCTGTTGTGTACTTGGAAGCCTTAGAGAGACTCTTGAGTTCCTATAAGCTCCTCTACTCCCTTTTATATTATGCCAAGAGCCTCAGCACACTTTAGTTATGTTCTTGGACCCTGAAGGTACTTGAGCATCTGATCCTTAGTTCCACACAGTCCAACTCACTTTGGAGATACATCTTAAATAAGCAAGGTATGAAACTAGACACTAAGTTGCATAGCATCAGAGACTTTCTATAGACGTGGCTTATCACCCGAGCAGCCAGCATAGTCACAGATATTTAGAAAGTGATTAATATTTAAGTTGTTTTTTTTTTTCAAAAGAAAGAATTAAAAAACAGGAAGCAGGTGAGAAAGCAAATGATGATGTTTTTTGGTGGTTTTGCATTGTGTCCACTTGGCTAAGCTGGAAATAAGTCTTCTCAAATTGTGTTCTCTGAATGGTTCCAGGTAGAATTGTCCAAATGAGAAATTGTTGGGGTATTTATGCCAACTGGAAAAGCAGAGCCTTCAGACATATAATGCATGTTATAAGTGTCAGGAGACAGCTTATTCTTTTTCCCCTAAACTCCGTGTCCAGTTCATCTTTCTGACTAGGGCTCTGCTGAACAGCAGCAGTAGCAGGCCCACCATCAGATACAAACAACATGCCTTGAAGGACAATCCACAGGCTCTCCTCTGACACCCACTACAGCAACTGATTATGAGAGGTGACTAAGGTATCCTGGCCCCCCATGCCAGTGATCAAGGAAGGCTACTTAAAAACCTTTCTTTAATCCTCCAGCTTCCCCCTTCTGACCCTTATTTCTACAGTTTCTTCAATAATTATGTATCCTCTCAGACCTACAATAGATCCTTCGTTCCATAACCATTATAGTACTTCTCATTCTTTGATTGAACCCTGACTGACACAAGTTTATTTTTATAACACAAAGTTCTGGAAGGCATGAAATGCTCTAAGATCAAAGCGTAATTTTCTGTAGTATATAATCTTAATTCTCTCCCTCCACTCCACACCTCATTTTGAATCTACCTGGGTCAGGCTCTTTCCAGAAAGGTTTAATAAAAACTCATTTCTTTGCACAATGTTGATAAAGTGGTAATTAAACTTGCACAGAAAAAATATGCATTCATCATCTACATAATTTACAATATGTTCCTAGGCAAGTACTATTTTCCAACACATTAGTGGTCAAAATAGCAATCAAGTAAAAACATGCGAATGGCTTATTTCTGTTTCAAGAATTCTGGGTTCTCATTCTCTCTACGTTTGTATTTTTTCTCTGATGGAGACAATAAATGACAATAAATGGAAAAACACACACCTAATAATGCCATGCTTGGGATGTAACCAAACATGTTCATTTCTCATAATAATCCATTAAGTAATTTTAATCTGAACTTCACTGATTGTTGATAAGCTTATGTATATTTCCAACTTCTGAGCTTCTTTTAGAATAAAGAATTTTGTAAGTATTTTTTCGACACAGTCAGTCAGGAAATATTTTATTGGGTTTTAATATGGCATGTGCTCTAGTTTATTATAGGACTAGGTGCAATGTCATTTTTATCCTGGATATCACTTTCATGGTATTTGAATTTTTCATCATTACATACCTTCCATTATTATTCTAAAAAGAGGTTCCTTTTCTTCCCTACTCTCTCTTTGTTTTAATTTTGTTTTTACTGTTTATGCTCTTGCAGTTGTCCCTGTGTTTTCTCCCTTTCCCCACGTCCACTAAGCCCCACTCTTTGCCCTCCCCAGGTCAGTCCCCATATAGTCAACCACGTCCAGAAGTTGTGCATAAATCTTCTTTGGTTAATCCCTCACTATCTCTCTTTGTCTGAGATCAAGTGTAGTATCTGCTCTTATCAGTTTCATATCTGCTACATCCTCTAGGCCTCACTCTCTCTTTTCATTTATTTTTACTTGCTTCCCTAAATTCCTGCCCTCCATACTTCTATTCTATTTTTTTAAGGTCTTGTCGTTTCTGGATGTGTTCTGCAGTTGGAAGTCACGAAGCATTATTTATTTTTTTATTACTGTTTCTTGTCCTCATAAATCCGTGTAAATTGCATCAAGATTTTATAAATAAAATACCAAAGACACTTGTAGCATTTTTCATATGACTATATTATGGTTATAAATAAAGAACATATTTTATTTTCTTCATTTTTAATATCTAAATTAATGATCAATCATCTTTTCTGAGTACTTTTGACCAATGCAATTCCATTCATACAAAGAAAATAGTAGAAATTATTTGTATTTATATGTATTATTTATCTACGTATTTGACTTAAGGAGTTAGTATCATTCAGATATTCATGGAGATCTATGTACTTTGAGGTGAATTATGAACTTTAATAATTTTTGATAAAGTATATAAATTTACCTATTAAATTGATCTGGGTATGTACTAGTTTATTTGCAATGTATCGGCCTCCTTTTGACAATGTAATGTTTTATAGAGTATAGTAAGTCATTTGAAAGTATGTATTTGTATTTCTCAGAAAGAAATGAGGTTTAAGGAGATTTTCTTAGGACATAATTTATTGCCCTCTTTTCTATGATGTCTATGAATGTGATTCTAATGTTATTAATCATTTTGATATCTGTAGATGAAAAAATAAATGTTCCTTATTGTGAAAGATTTATTTTCTGCGCCAACATAATTGAGTCAATCAATAAAATATGTTTCCTTTGCTGTGCACAATATGTTCTATCAATTCAACAAGTGCACTTTTTAAAGATACCTAAATTTTCCCATGGGAGACCTGTCACTTTAGAGATTTAAATAATAATGAGAACAATAATAATAATAACAACTATTCCACTTATACTCTTTCCGTGTGTCTTCCTCCACCTTTAAGGGAGCCAAGGCCACGCAAAGCCCCTTTTGGGAGTGTGGAAACAGAGAGTTGGCATGTGTGGCTGAGCCCCTGGGGTTCTAGGCAGAGCTGGCCCCGTATAGATGGAGTGCATTCTGGACCACTCTTCACCATGTGGAAAGAGACCTGGGTGTGCAGAAAGCCCCATGGCTGCTCAATCTGGAATATTCAGGCTGATAGTAGCAAGTAAAGCTCATACTTTAAAAGGCTTTAAAGCTAATTAAATGACCAACTGATCCCCATCTGTTTAACTAGTTTGCCTGCCACTTGTGAGCACAGAACAAGTCCAATATTTTCAAACTTTGCAACCCCCCAAACTCCATGTTTCAACCCTTTCTGCGCTAATTAAACTCTGGGGTATTGACTCATACTTCCAAGAACAACCAAGAGTGGTTGAATAAACAAATTTTAGTTCTGGATGTTATGTTGTGAAGTGCTTTTGTCATAGACAGGAGCGCAGGTTTACTATCCGGGGCACTGTGTTCCCTGGGGTAAGGCTACATGGACATGCAGATAATTAGAAGGGTCCAGATGTTAAACAAAGCAAATTTGATGATCCTAAGGGACGTTTCACCTAGGCTGTGGAGGATTCTGATGAGATGTTTTATTTTGATATTTCAGAGTCATAGACTTTGTGTTTGAGACCTGGTCCTGCCATTTATTATAAAATCTTGAGTAAGTTTAATTTTTCTGAACTTCAGTGGTTTCATCTCTAAAATGTGAATAATCATACTGTCTGCCTCATAAAGTTGTTAAGAGAAATAATGAGATGATGGGTATCAGAGCATTTGATCTAGTACTTGCTAAATAATAATTGTTATGTATATAGTATATGTATATATATACATACACACATTATATATTGAATATGTATAGTGACTACATAGAATGTATTATATATTCTAGCTTCATCCATAGGCAAAGGAAAATTCATGTTCTACAGCATCTTTTCTGGTCTCTAATAATTGCTCTCTTTTTTATATTAGTGCATCTTTTATATTTTAGATCTTAGATGATAAAGTTTTTTTTTTATCAATCTTGTTTCAGTCACATAATTATAATGTGGCTCTCATGTTTGGACTTAGACGATTTGCTTCTCTCTTTTAAAATATCATTTCCTGCCCTGGCTGGTGTGGATCACTTGGTTGGAGCATTGTCCCATAAACCAAATGGCAGGTTCAATTCCTAGACAGGGACAAATACGCAGGTTGCAGGTTCCATCTCTGGTTGGGGCACATACGAGAAGGCAATGGATGTTTCTCTCTCACATCAGTGTTTCTCTTTCTCCCTTCTTCTCTCTCTAAAGGCAATATAAAAAAAATGTCCTCAGGTGTGGATAAATTTTTTTTAATATATCAATTTCCTCTTTTAATGATTGTGTAGCATCCTGTGTTATTCTTTATGTACTTTATAAAGTTAGTATTTTTTATCTCTGCTTGAAGGACAACACCCATCTTATTTATTAAAATATCTATCAATCTACATAATGCCAGGTGAATAATTGGTTTCAATAAATATGAAATGAATAAGAAAGTAAAGGAATTCATGACTCATAAAAAATATTCCCAATTGATATATACCTTGTTGAATTCTCAAAATACATTATTTCAAGTTTAGCAACATTCTTTACTGTTTTCTGTTCAGATTCATTGGTAAATGATCCAATAGTATTGCCCGGGGATCATAAACTCAGATGCATACAATGTCTGAAAAGGATTACAAAAAGTGTAAAACATGATTATAATATGGCTCTCATGGGTAAAAACGACAAATGGAGATTGACACTCTGTCTCAGTGTCAGGAAGACAGTAAATTCTCCTAGGGACCGTGGTGACTGGAAGAGGGTGCCGTGTCTTAAGATGACTGACCCTCCTCAGCAACAGCTGATCTCTGCTACATGGATATCCCAGCCAATTATTATCAAATTAGAAAAAGAAGTCAGAAACATATCTTTTTTTTCTGTGAAGTCTCCAAGTCTTTGAATCATGGGAACTAATGTTAACATGAATACTGTACCACTAAATTCTTGAATAAACTAGCTTTGGGATTAGATGTGACCTGTGGACCCCAGGTCTTGCTGCTGCTTTAACCAAGTGACCTCACAGTTCTCTGCATATGTTATATAGATCATTGCCTTCTGAAATGATTCCTAATGGCACATTCTTAATTGGCAGTGCTTATTTGGCGACATTCATGTTTGAATAAGACAGATCGGTGGGTTGGTTTCCCTGTTTGGAACATCTGATTGCATTAAATCCTACCCGATGAGCTTTCTTTACAAGTCAACTTAATTTTCTCATTGCTATTTCATCTTCAAAACCCCCAAAAATATTAACGAAGAAAATGAGGCCTTTCCAAAACTAAACTGAAAAATATTCTCAAGGCTGTGCAGTCAACCATGTATAGATGCCAATGTTGGTTTCCTTAGCTTTTGATTTGGATGTTACTCTTCCTTCCTTAGGGTAGAATTTCATTCAAGCTTTTCTTCCTCTGCTGCCCTACACGGGAATGAAAAATGAGCATCTCTGAGCCATGGCAAACAGCTGATCCACAGGAGGGGGCTTGACTCTGACATCTCCAGAGCCGCCTCAGGGCTGGGAAATGCATCCAAAACCCAAGATGCTAAGTGATACTGCAGACGCACCACTTTGACTTCAAGCAAAACCACTCTTGGTTTATGCTTCCTCCATTACTTCCTTGTTGTCGTCGTTGAGAAGAGATGTCTATGCCAAAAAAGTTAGAGGTGTATAATGCCAGGACACTGCATTCTCCTTGCCACATGTCACTCCTCCAGCTCTATTTCTCATTGTACAAGTGTTCACAGTGTGTTTCTCAGTTGCCCCAAATCACAGAAATCCATTCTTTCAGTCAAGATATGTCCAACTTCCCCAGTAGTCAAGAAAACAAGATTAAAAAGTTAGATAATATTTTCCAGGAGTAATTTGTGAATTTTCAAATTGAGATATACAACATTGTGAAGGATTGGGGTAGTTGATATTCTCAAATTCTTTTAATTATAGTAAGTATATAAAAATATTTCTGAGAGGAATTTAGTAAATTTCATTGGAATCATTAAAAGGACTCACTATTCTTTGTCTCAGCATGTCATCTTTAGGAATTCATTCCAAAATAATTCAAAAGGCAAAGATTTCTCCACAGGGATGTTCACTGCAAAATTTTGATACATTGAAAATTTTGAAACAATTTGATGTATACCTATAAATGATTTAATAAATTATTACAAGAGATACGATATCAATGAGACTATTCAATGACACAGGAAAAATATCTATGATTTGGTAAAAATAAAGAAATCAAAACATAAAATAAGATTGTAATGTGGTATCAAAGTTTTATTTAAAATTTTAAATTAATACCAACTTATATGCAAACAATTTAGTTTATAGAAGTTACCTATAAGAATAATTATGGTTATTGAATAAAAAATTAATCTCCTACATTTCCTAAATATTTTATAATGAACATATTGTCTGTAGTCTTCCCCACCCTGCAGAATAAAATAGTTCCACTAGAGTAATTAAGACACTATAAATGGACTAACCAAAAAGTTAATTTTGGTTTTACTGATTCTATTTTATTTTATATAGCTTTAATAACTGATGACCCAATTCGGTTGTAGAAGAAAGCATGAACTTTTATTAAATAGACTACATAATAGCTCCTACAACAAAAGACTTAGAGGCACAGACAATGCAGCCACTTTAATAAAGACTGTAAGAGTGACAAATATCCTTTTCCAAAGTCATCACCAAGGCCTCAGTTGTCATGCTACCACAAGTATTAAGTCGTGTATCTTTACCCTAAAAGAAAATGGTGATATTAAAAACAATAGAACCCAAGACAAAAAAAAAATTCAATAAAGCAACTAAATGTTAGGAAATTTTATTAGAACCTTAAGTGAAAATTGGCAGAAAAAGAAATTAGGAAACATCTAGAAATTCTTCAAAAAGGTCACTTTTGTCCAGTAACCTTTGATTCATTTTGCTATTTGATACCCACAAAAATCAGACACAATGATGGATTCCGTTAGTTATAGTATGCCTTTAATATGGAACTTAATTAAATTTCTAGTGTAGCAGGGCATCTATTATTCTGAGAGAGAGAGAGAAAGAAGAAAGAAGTCCAAATTCACTGAGTTTGATGTACGCAGAGTATTCTTTAAAGGATAATTCATATTCTCTTTTTAAGTCTGTCTTCAAAGCACCACTAATAGATAAAGCAAGGCAGAGTGTAATGAAAGCCAAGCCAATTAAATTCAAACAAAAGCAAAATTATTTAAGTATAGTCATTCAGTTTGAATCTCATTGTATTCATTTCCCCCTCATCTCCATGAACACTATTTTTAGCGTGAGACGTATCTCACATTGGGAGGTTGGGCAGGGGTTTGTACCACTCCAGGACTCCATTACTCCTGACAACCCAATATGACAGTGGAGCACAGTTATGTCTCAGATCACAAATGCTTTTCTGTTTATTCGTTGCCAATATTATTGATCGTGAGGGCTATAGCACTTAGTATATGGATACACCATGTACCCATATTGGCCTACTCTAATTGTATTTCAAAAGAAAGGCTACAAGGAGTAGTTAACCAGAGGGAATACCAAAAAAACAAAAACAAAAACGAAAACAAAAACAAAAAAACGTGGAGGGGGCTCTCAGTAATAATAAGCATCAAGCAGCAGGTCGTGAGAATTATCATCTAAAAAAATGAATGTTTTTTTTTAAGTCACTTTAAATTTCTTAGTCAACATGTAAAACATATATTTCTTATTTCTTGGAAAGCCCAAATACAACATCATTAGAGCACAGCAGGAGAATTCGGTGAGTGTTTATACTGAGGGCAGGATAACAAGACAACATTTTTGGTTCTTCTGAATTTCAAAATTGCCATATACTAAATGTCTGTGTCTCCTCAAAGTTCACATTTTGAAACCCAATTCCTACTGTGGTGGTAGGAGGAATGAGGTATTTGGGAGATGAGTAGGTCATGAAAGCAGAGCCCCATAAATGGGATCGACACCCCTATAAAAGATACCTCAGAGAACTTCCTAGGCCCCTGCATTTAGGGACACCCAGAGATGCTACCTGTGAACTAGGACCTAGTTCTCCTGAGACACCAAATTTGTCAGTGTCTTGGTCTTGGACTACCAAGTTCTAGAGACTTGAAATGAATTTTTGTTGTTTAATTACCCAGTCTATGGTATCTTTGTTATAGCAGCCTGAATGGACTAAGACAAGAAAAAAAATCATCTCACTCCTTATTAAAAGTATACCAATTTTTTTCAAGCAAAAGGGAATGTTTCTTTTTTTCTTTCCCCTTTGAAGGTGGAAGAAACAAGGCACTCCACACAAAAGGAGTCAGAGAAATTTCAACTTGAAGAACTATTCTTGTGGAATAAACCGTTCAGCAGGCTGAATGGCCTTAGGAATGACAAAAAAAAAAAAATCACAACAAAAACAAATGAACACAAATTAAAGCAGCAACAGCTGGCAGCCCTACTCTTCTTAGCAAACTCACAAATAGAAAAACACTTAAATGAAAAGTGATGAGGCCTTTTGTTTTTTTCCAGACATGAATCCCTCACCAATGCATGCCGTTGGTATATCATGAAAGGTTTTTAGCCATGGGAAAGAAGAAAATTCTGCCTTTTAAGACAAAATGGATGGACTTTGAGGGCATTATGCTAAGTGAAATAAACCAGGCAAAAACAAATGCTGCACGGTATCACTTATATATGGAATATAAGAAGAGGCCAAACATATGGAAACAAAGAGTAGGAAAGTGGTGGTCAGCAGGTATGGGGAAAATAGGGAGAGTTTCACAGAGGGATACAAACTTTTGGCTACAATATAAATAAGGTCAGAGGATCTAAAGAAAAACATGTAGACTGTAGTTGATAAAACTGTATTATATAATTAAAATTTGCTAAGAAAGTTGAACTTAAATGTTCTCTCAAAAAAAATCACAAAATCTTCTTGAAATAAAGTCTCAAACGTCCACCACCATATTTACCAACCTATATCAGAGACTATATAACCAGTCTTCCCTTTGCCATTTGTTTTGCTTTTCCTGCTACTTCTCTTTTATTGATTCTATTGAAGACCAGCCCCTATGAAATTCTACCACTTATTGCCTACTCAAGGACATTATTACGTAGTTCCTCTCTCTGTTCTGCATTATCAGTTTTCTCAACCAATATGATCTTTCTGATGGTCACACAAATAAGCTAAATTGTAATATCTCTCATAGCTATGAAGACTCTTCATTTTGCTTAGTGTTAGCACCAGCTCTATTTCCTTTTAGAGAAAGACCCAAATCATTACCAATGTGATGTCTCAAATTTCTTTCCCCTCATTTTTTTTTTTTTTTGAAATACCTCCAGTCAAGTTTTAAGCCTCTTCTCTCACCAGACTGCTGTTCTTAAGTTCTCCAATGATGTCTGTGAGGGTAAGTCCAGTGATCAGTTCTGAGTTCTTGTCCTACTTGACCTATTGGAGGCATTTGACATAGTTTATTACTCCCCTGTGAAATACTTCCATTACTAGACTTCCATGACTATACATTCCCCAGGATTCTTCCTTCATGATTTCTTCTTGTGCTAATCATCTTCCACATCTCTATGAGGCTCAATCCTTGAACTTTTGGTTATTTTTTTAAATCAAAATTTATTCCCTTGGCAATTTCATCTCATCTAATAGTTTTAAATGCCATCGATACATTGACAAACCCTAATTTATATTTCCATCTCAATTTGTTCCCTAAATTTCAAGTTCTTATATCCAGCTATGTGCTAACTTCCCACTTTCATATATAATGTGTCTTATACTACAAATGTCTAAAGTTAAGCCCAATCTTTCCGCATTCCCATTACAGCCTGCTTCTCTTACCCTCTTTTTTTTTTTGTCAATTAATAGCCATTTCATTCTTAGAGTTGCTCTGACCAGTATGGACTTATTCTTGATGCCTGTTTTTCTTACAAATCCTACACTTTATGAATAATCAACAAATCCTGTCATATATACCTGGGTGAGATATTTAGATTTCAAACTATCTTTATAGCCTTCACCCCATCACAATAGTTGAAGACTCTATCATCTCTCAAATGAATTATTTAACACAGCAGCCAGAGTGAATCTTCTAAAATATGTCAGGTGACATTCCTCTGCTCAAAACACTCCATTGTTTTTTCATCTTAGAGTAAACTTGAGTGGGGTAGTTTATAAATAAATGTAAAGGAATGTGGAGGTTGCATATTCTCTCACGAGTTTATCATTTCAAAAGTTATTACTGAAAACCTTCTAAGCACTGATATATATGACTATATCCTTGACATCATATTAATTTAACCTGTTCAACAGAATCGTTCAACCATTCCTCTGTGTATGGCGGTATCTTAGATGACCTTTCCAACAGTCTTCTTTTCATTTAGGAAGTGATGCCTTGCATTATGAGAAGTAATAATGACCACCCTTTGTTATTCTTCTTCATAGGTGACACTTTTCAACACTAGACTTCATACCCCTTCATGTAAAATTGATTTATTAGGTTTAAATAGTATATATTCTATTGCTTTAAATTTTACATATTGTAGGGAAATAGTGTTAAAAACGTACATACTGCAGGGATTCAACATATTACGGCAATGAGGATGGGGAAAATGGCATAATTGGAGCCATAACTTTCTCATGTAACATTTTTATTGTGTCTACTATGTTTGTGACACTAAGTACATTTTTGAGCTTTTAGTTATGTTGTGTCATTTGGTAGGCATTTCTAATAATTGATCTTGATTTTGACACTGCTAGTTTTTCTGCTTATGATCAATTAAATTATATATGTTATATGTTATATATGTGTGTTATATAAGTATACATAATCATAGAGCCTGGTTTTGGTAATGAAATGCAGTGATATAGTTCAATTGCCAAGTAATACATGAATCTTTTCTACCATTTGGTATTGTTTCATACTTGTGAGTAAACATCTCTACTTGTGAGGCAAGTCAATATTCAAATGACTGATATAAAATATTATAAAAACATGGAAACCTGGAAAAATAAGGCTAAGGGGTCTTTTTGGAGGGAAAGGGTGAATCTGGTATAGTCTAGATTGTTTTAATGTTAGTAAAATTCACATGTTCTTAAAATGTATTATTTTTAAAAAATCACTTAGTGAGTTTAAGCAATCACCATGGCAACTGTTTGCATCACAGCACTATTTTTTCCCAGAGCTATTTCTGTGTCATTAAATCCAGTGTAATACTTTATTATTTGGTATCTGTTAAGTCCATATGCATTTTAGTTTCTAATTTACTTAACAAATGATGTTTGCAAAAGAGAAAAGTTATAGAACAATAAGCAACACTATTCATCACCTCATGAAGCAGGACACCACTGTTTTTGTCAGCAGCATTATATCTTCAAAATAATTTCACCAAGTAATTAGGTATGAACATATTCCATTATCAGGACACATATCCTTTTCCAAATTTATTCATTATCATAAAGTGAAGCAAGAAACTGGAATGAGTGAAATTGCAAAATTGCATTTATTAGACAGGCATTTTTCTTCCCTGTTAAAACAAAGCCAAAGAAATGGGAAAAAAACAATGTCTAACTATATGTAAGAAAAAATATTGCTTATCTTTTGTTACATTTTGTTCATCAGACTATTGAAGGTAATTACATGAGAAGAAAATACCACTTCAGCCTAAGACAATAATTTGATGGGGATGCATATTTCCACTCCCCTTGAGTATTTATTGAAGTGCTATTTTTATTTGAGAAGTACCCATCTTTTGTTATTTAGAAAGGTTTAAAGGAGATAGGAGGACTCCACAGGCCTGAGATCAGTGTGGTTGACTTTCACTCCCCACCCGCTGTCCCAGTGTAGAAGAAAAGGAAGGTATAAATAGAGAAAACCTTGCAAGAGAAAGCAATAAAGTGCAGTTTGTTTCTGTGGCCTCCAGGGCCTCATAAGTTTAATGCTCCATAACTTAAGTGAGTTGTAGTATATCTATATTTATCTATATAAATAAATACATATATAAATAATTTAAATCACTGGCATGTACCTACCTATACAATGGCTTATAGAATGCACTGTTGAATTTGATGACTCAGGTAGTTGTTGTAAAATGCTGGACATGCTGCAGTTTCCTCTAAATGTTCCAATCATATATCCTAGTTGCTATGTATACCTACTGCACAGTCAAACACTGACTTAGTGATGGAAACAGGAACTGCCCATCTTCTCGCTCTGTGTCAGATGCCCCCACCCACTTCTCCCTGTTACTGTATGTTAACAGCTTCATTACACAATGCTATAATCTGATGAAGCAAAAAAATGTGTCAACTTTGATAAACCTATAATTCCAACTTACTCTGGATGTTCTTTTTTAATTTCAAAAGCAGTAATGAAATTTAATACAGATATTTCTGGGAATTATTTAATTTATATATCCTAGAATAAAATGATCAACTCTACATTGTCCACTTGTTGCAACTAATATTTGACCAAATTCCCTATTCCAAATCACTGCTTCACTTGAGTTCTTGAACAGAATTAGTTTGTTTAATATATGCAACTTACTTAAAATAAATAATAATGCAAACATATAAACAAATGATCTTACATATTTGATATATTTTATACTAATAATGGTAGCTAGACAAATTATTTTTTCCTTTAAGGTTTCACATTTTGAAGAAAAATTGTTTAAACATTTTCGGGGTTCAAATAATTGTAAAACTAATGGAGGAATAAAAAAGTCTTAGACTTTGAGGCTGCAATGATCTTCCCAATATTATGCAAATACTAAATATTCTTGGGTGACAATGAGTTCCTCCCTAAAACAAAACTACTTTACTCTCTGATGCTGTATGTGTCAGCATGTCATTTGAATGCAGTGACTTTTCATGGGAGTTGCTAAAACACGCTCAGTTTACATTGAGTTGCTGAAGTCATCTTTCTCTCAGTCCAGTGACTAATAAAATTACAGTGTTAAGCAGTATGGAAGCAAATAACTCTGAAATACAACTTTTAAATGGAGCTTTTTCACTGCCTCCAGCTTCCTGCGTGCCAGGAGATCATCGAAGCTCATCTTGTATTTCTTGAGCTTTTATTTTTCTTTTAAAAAATTTTTTTTGTTCTACCCTCAAAATCTTCTTAATTCCTTAGTCCAAAATACCTCTGTCCAGCCTAAAGATACGGTTGTTGATTCCTGTTTACATCACATCATTATGACCTTCAGACACCAGCCAAGATTTCTTTGCTACCAGGATGGATTCCATGCAAGGCTCTGAATATCACGACTAGAGTTATTGCATGAGCCTCGCATTTCCCCTTTTCTTCTGAGCCTTCTGAATTTCTGTAGCAATCTATTTACACACTTAGTACTGAAACCCACTGGTCCCTGGTAATTGCTTGTGAATGTGTCTGTGCATTGGTGGATTCAGGAAGTAGTTACAATGCATTACTTTTTCCCTGGTAGTGAGGAGAGAACAAAGGAAGCTATAACAGTGATTGTTCTCCACCTGCTTTTCATCCTATTTTCATGGCATTTTAAAACAAAGCAATCAATAACATATAAGTTGAATAAACCTATTGATAAAGAGAGATGATATGAGATAGCTAGTTGTGCACAAAAATTTGGAATAACTGACCCAAACCAAAGTTCAAAAGCAGGTTAGTTCTATTTTTTCCATTTTATCAGTACTCATTTTTGTATAAGATGACAGCATGTACTTCCCTTAAAAAAGCAGTGACATTTATTATTTTGTTAACAATCCCAGATGAATAACAACAATGGAATAATGCTAAATTACTCCGTATGTGGATCCAAACGTGGTAACAATAGAACTGATGTGCTTATTTTTAAAAGAGAAAGAAAAACAAGCTATTGAGAGGATTAAATCAAAGTGCTTGAGTGAGCTCTGAGCCAAGCAAACGTATGTTCTTGTCTAACTTGTAGTACATTTTAAGCATGTTACTTATCTTTCCTGAGCCTTAGTTTTCTCATTTTAAATATTGAGATAAGAACAATAACTTTGTTATAGGCTTTTGTAAGCAGTAAATGGGTCATGAAGGTGAGACACTAAGAATTGCTGACATCAATGTTAAAAATTCCAGTATTGCCATATCTTAATCATGTTGTCTTCGTCATCATCATCATCATCATCATCGTAACAGTTTCACTGGACTTTTCATTTGTATTATGAATGTTGCTTTGACCAGAAAAATTAATTTTAAATATTTTCATAGGGTAGGGGTTAAGAGTAAACACTTGAAAGTTAGATTGCTTTTAAATCACTCCTCTCCTGAAACAAGCTGTGTGATCTTACATATCTACCTTAATCTCTGAGTCTTCAGCTCCTTTACCTGTGAAATCAAAATAACCTTACACCCTTTTTAGATAATAGTAAGGATTAATAGATATAACTTCTGCATTTTTGACACACATTAAGAACCTTACAAATACCAGTTTTCAATTCTATTATTATTAATATTATATAAGATATTATTTTGAATTTTCCCCTTCTTACATCTTCTTATCTCAGTTAGTACACATCATAGGTAAGGCAGTGCTTAGTGCTTAGAGTATTTTATGCTAATTGCCTGAGAGGAAACACAAAAGAAATAAAGACAGCTATTTATTAAATGTTGAGATTTTGTCTTTTTGAAATGAACTTTATAAGGTATAATTTACATATTGATACAATTAAATGTCCTCTTTTACGTGTGTAGTGCAGTGACTCTTTACAAATATATACACACTCAGAACTGTCACCATGGAGTTTTGGAGTTTTAAGTTGACTTTTGATACTAATGGCATGACAATAGTTTCTAGTGGAAAATGTAACTTGAAATACAACAGTCTGAACTACTGGAATTCACCTTCCTGAATCCTGCAGGATTCAGAACATTATATTTTTCCCCTTCATAACAGATATCAAAGACTATCTAACACATGTTAGATAAAAATTCCATAGGCCGGTGTGGGGAACTCTGCCCAGAGGGCCCCCCAGACCACCACCGATGAGAATAAGTCTACCAAGACAGGATCTGCTTGGGGAGCACAGATGGCTGATCTCTCAAAGGAGAAGGGCCAGGAGTCTTTTCCTCAATGGGCTTTTATTGGATTTATTTGCATAGGAATACAGGGCGTATACATAAAGCTCAATCATTGTTAGGCAGTAATGATCAAACAATAGATAACATTCAAAGAACTATGAGGACTTATTTAGAGCCAGGGTCAGATAGCTAAAGGGCCATAAAACTTTGGGAAAACAAACTCATTTCATGCTTGGACCCTTATTTAAATTGAAGGTATTAGCAAGGCAGGTTTCACAGAATTTTATGCATTCTTTCGTAGGCCTGATTACCCCAGGGAACTGCCCTTTCCAGAAAAGGGCCACACCCACCTCTGGCACTGTTTCAGGCTTAAGTCAGGTGAGGAAGTAAGGCAGCCAAGAGATTAGGAGACTTCTTGCAGACAGAATAAGAACTGAGGCTATGTCAAAGATGAGGGGAGGAGGTCCATCACCTTCTTTTTCTATAGCCCCCCAATTCCTTCACCTGAGATCCCCTTCGTGACCCCACCTGTCTTAGGTCTTCCCTCCCTTGAGGAATCTTACCCTTCATTGGCTAACCCGTCATGCACTGGGGGCCTAGCAGGGTGAAGTAAAGTGGGCAGAGGTAGTGTTCCTGCCAGGGAGATAAGTTTTGTCTCCTTAGTGGCTTAGGGTCCCCAGGTCTCTCATTCAGCCTTAGCCATGGGGGGTTACAGCTTCTGAAACCAGGCAGGGTGGTTCCCAATAGGCCAGCCCTGGCCAGGAGCTCAGCTGGTTAGGGTGTCCCCCTGACATGCCGAGGTTCCAGGTTCAAGTCTGGTCAGGGCACATACAAGAAGCAACCAATGAATGTATAAGTAAGTTAACAAATTGATGTTCTCTCTTTCTCTCTCTCTCTCTCTCAAATCAATAAATTAAAAAAAAAAAAAGTCCATAGGCTAAATATAGTAGTAAGAAGAATCAGAGAGACTAAGCCCTGTGCCCTGCCTTCCAGCCAGGCAAGGGGGTCAAGAGGAATGACAGAAACTTCCAACAAGTTTGGAGGCTGTACGAGCAAGGAACAACCAGGCAGAATTCAGGAAGGTACCAGCCTCACAGAACACCTGCATGCACAGCATGGTTTAGGAGTAGGCAAAGAGAGATGGGCAAGTTAGGCACCCAGGCAATGGGTCTGTAGCATACTTTATCATTACCTGAATGCCATTCTTAGAAGGAAGGTGCAGTTTTAAAAAATAACAAGAATACTTGGTGTTTTTGTGTTGTTGATTACATGGTACGATATTTTTGTACCCACCATCCAGTTACTGATGTGTTGATAATGTATCTGAAATTGTACTCCTTTTGTTTGGCTTTGCTGATTGTATTTCGTGTACTCTTTGCATGACAAGCTTTAATTTGCTGACCACTATCATTCACCCTGGGTTCCATTCCCCACTCTTTTGGATCTCTGTCTCTCTCTCTCTCTTCCTAGTTATATATATTTTCTACCCATTAAACCAAAGTTGTTGATGAAAGAATTTTAAACAAAGACATGCAGTCACTCTTCCAGAATGTTTCCTCTGACTATCAGTGTCCAAAAATAAGCTCTTAGACTTAAATGTGAATTACAACAGGAAATAATCACTCAGCATAGCAACAGTCCAAGGAGGGTACATAGGTAAAGGAAAAAAAAAACCTGTAATGAACATCCTTTTTACACCAAGTGCATAAGGTAGACAGTATCTTCTAAACCTCAGGTTAAATCAGTCATCAGGGGCCAGTAATTTAATCAATCGTGCCTATGTAATAAAGCCTCCAGAAAAAAAACAAAGAGCTGGGGTTTGAAAAGCTTTGTACCCTGCTCTGTGCACCTCTTCCACCTGGCTGTTTCTAAGTTATACCTTTTCATAACAAACCAGTGATCTAATAGGTAAAATGTTTCTCTGGGTTCGGTGAGCTCTTCCAGTAAATTAATCAAAACCAAGGAGGAAGGTCATAGGAACCTCCAAAATATGGCGGCTCAATTAAAAGTATAGGAAACAACCAGGACTTGTGATTGGCATCTGAAGTGTGGGGCAGTTCTATAGGACTGAGCCCATAATATGAGGGATATGATCCAGACCGAGTGGGGGCCAAGAACTGTTGGCTGGTGTGGAACCACCTACCCCTCATGCACACGAACACAGCACAACTTGGGAATGAATTAATGATTAGTGCCCCTTGGAGGCATTTCACGTAAAGTTTGGGAGTTTAGCAAATGCAGACTTTAAACCTGCTTTTGACACAGAAATGCTGTGAAATCTTTCTTTTAAGTCACTTAACCCCAATAAGGTTCAGTTTTACCTTCAGAGGGTTAAGTAACAATACTGGGTTGAATGGCAGTGCCCCCCAAGATTTGTCTACCATCTAATCTCTGGAACCTGTGAGTGTTACCTTGTTTGGGAACAAGCCTTTGAAAATGTAAAGTGAGGTTTTGAGATGAGATCATTGGGGATTTTTTTTTTTTTTTAATTGTTATTTAATTACAGTTGCATGCCTTTTCTCCCCATCCCTCCACCCCACCCCAGCTGAATCCCACTCCCTCCCCCACCTCCACCCTCCCCCTTGATTTTGTCCATGTGTCCTTTATAGTAGTTAATGTAATCCCCTCTGCTCACTGTCCCCTCCCCACTCCCCCCTGATTATTGTTAGATTGTTCTTAAATTTAATGTCTCTGGTTATATTTTGTTTGCTTTTTTCTTCTGTTGATTATGTTCCAGTTAAAGGTGAGATCATATGGTATTTGTCCCTCACTGTCTGGCTTATTTCGCTTAGCATAATGCTCTCCAGTTCCATCCATGCTGTTGCAAAGGGTATAAACTCATTCTTTCTCTCTTCTGCAAAGAATTCCATTGTGTAAATATACCATAGTATTGGGATCCACTCATTTGCTGATGGGCACTTAGGTTGCTTCCAGTACTTGGCTATTGTAAATTGTGCTGCTATGAACATTGGGGTGCATAGATTCTTTTGGATTGGTGTTTCAGGGTTCTTAGGGTATAATACCAGCAGTGGAATTGCTGGGTCAAAGGGAAGTTCCATTTTTAGTTTTCTGAGGAAATTCCATACTGTTTTTCATAGTGGCCTCACCAGTCTGCATTCTCACCAACAGTGCACTAGGGTTCCCTATTCTCTACATCCTCTCCAACATTTGTTTGTTGATTTGTTTATGTTGGCCACTCTGACCGGTGTAAGATGGTACCTCATTGTGGTTTTAATTTGCATCTCTCTGATGGCTAGTGATGCTGAGCATCTTTTCATATGTCTCTGGGCCCTCTGTATGTCTTCCCTGGAGAAGTGTCTGTTCAAGTCCTTTGCCCATTTTTTAATTGGGTTGTTTGTCTTCCTGGAGTGGAGTCATGTGAGTTCTTTATATATTTTGGAGATCAGGCCCTTGTCTAAGGTGTCATTGGCATATATGTTTTCCCATACTGTTGGTTCTCTTTGTAATTTGGTGCTGTTTTCTTTAGCCATGCAGAAGCTTTTTATTTTGATGAGGTCCCATTTGTTTATTCTTTCCTTTATGTCCCTTGCTTTAGGGGATGTGTCTGTGAGGATGTTGCTGCATGGAATGTCTGAGATTTTCCTGCCAATGCTTTCCTCGAGGACTTTTATGGTGTTACAACTTATATTTAAGTCTTTTATCCATCTTGAGTTTATTTTTGTGTTTGGTGTAAGGTGGTGATCGAGTTTCATTTTTTTGCACGTAGCTGTCCAGATCTCCCAACACCATCTGTTGAAGAGACTATTTTTGCTCCATTTTATGCTCCTGCCTCCTTTGTCAAATATTAATTGACCGTAAAGACTTGGGTTTATTTCTGGGCTCTCTGTTCTGTTCCATTGGTCTATGTGCCTGTTTTTATGCCAGTACCAGGCTGTTTTGATTACAGTGGCCTTGTAATACAGTTTGATATCAGGTATTGTGATCCCTCCTGCTTTGTTCTTCTTTCTCAAAATTGCTGCAGCTATTTGGGGTCCTTTATGGTTCCATATGAATTTCTGAAATGTTTGTTCTATATCTGTGAAATATGTCATGGGTACTCTAACAGGGATTTCATTGAATCTATAAATTGCTTTGGGTAGTATGGCCATTTTGATGATGTTAATTCTTCCAATCCATGAGCATGGTACATGCTTCCATTTGTTTGTGTCTTCCTTAATTTCTTTCTTCAGTGTTGTGTAGTTTTCTGCATACAGGTCTTTTAACTCCTTGGTTAGGTTTATTCTTAAGTACTTTATTTTTCTTGTTGCTATATCAAATGGGATTTTTTTCCTGATTTCTGTTTCTGCAGTTTCGTTGCTGGTGTACAGGAATGCCTTTGATTTCTGAGAATTGACTTTGTATCCAGCTGTTTTGCCAAATTCATTTATTAGGTCGAGTAGTTTTTTGGTGGAGTCTATAGGATTTTCCATGTACACTATCATGTCATCTGCAAACAGTGACAGTTTCATTTCCTCCTTTCCAATTTGGATGCCTTTTATTGCTTTTTCTTGTCTGATTGCTGTGGCTAGGACTTCCAGTACCATGTTGAATAGGAGTGGTGAGAGAGGGCATCCTTGTCTTGTTCCTGATCTTAATGGGAAAGCTCTAAGTTTTTGTCCATTGAGTGTGATGTTGGCTGTAGGTCTCTCATATATGGCCTTTATTATGTTGAGGACTGCTCCCTTTATTCCCACTTTGCTGAGTGTTTTTATCAGAAATGGGTGCTGTATCTTATCAAATGCTTTTTCCGCATCTATTGATGTAATCATGTGATTTTTGTCTTTGCAGTTATTGATGTGATGTATTATGTTTATTGATTTGTGAATATTGTACCATCCTTGCATCCCTGGGATGAATCCCACTTGGTCATGGTGGATGATCTTTTTAATGTATTGCTGGATGCAGTTTGCCAATATTTTGTTGAGAATTTTAGCATCTAATGTTCATCAGCAATATTGGCCTGAAGTTTTCTTTCTTCGTTGTGTCTTTATCTGGTTTTGGGATTAGGATGATGCTGGCTTCATAAAAAGAGTTTGGGAGTCTCCCATCAGTTTGGATTTTTTCGAATAGTCTGTGAAGGATAGGGGTTAGCTCTTCCTTAAATGCTTTGTGGAAATCTCCTGTGAAACCATCTGGTCCAGGGCTTTTGTGTGATGGGAGTTTCTTGATGACTGCTTCAATTTTGTCTGCTGTTTTTGGTCTGTTCAGGTTTTCTGCTTCTTCTTCATTCAGTTTTCGAAGATTATATTTTTCTAGAAATGTGTCCATTTCACCTAGGTTTTCAAATTTCTTGGCATACAGTTCTTCGTAGTAATTTCTTACAATCCTTTGTATTTCTGTGGTATCAGTTGTAATCTCTCCTCTTTCATTTCTAATTGTGTTTATTTGGATCCTCTCTCTTTTTTTCTTGAGGAGCCTACTTAAAGGCTTGTCGATTTTGTTTATCTTTTCAAAGAACCAGCTCCTGGATTCATTGATCCTTAGAATTGTGCTTTTAGTCTCTATGTCACTTAACTCTGCTCTGATCTTGGTTATTTCCTTCCTTCTACTTGTTCTGGACTGTCTTTGTTGTTGTTCCTCGAGTTCTTGTAGGCGTAGGGTTAGGTTGTTTGTTTGAAATGTTTCTATCTTTTAAGGTAGGCCTGTATTGCTATGAACTTCCCTCTCAGGACTCCCTTTGCTGTGTCCCATAGGTTTTGGGTTGTTGTGAGTTCATTTTCATTTGTTTCCCATTATGGATTATTTGAGTTAGCCCTAAATTCTGTAACAAATGTCTTCAAGGGAGTGTGGCAAAGGAATAGCAAAGAGTGTATTCTCCCCTACAGCCTCCAGGGGGAGTAAGACCCTGATGCAACTTGATTTTAGACTAGCCTCCAGAGGTGTGAGAGAATAAATTTGCATTGTTTAAGCCACTAGATTGTGTGGCTTGTTGTAGCAGTTCTAAGAAACTAGTGCACAGGGTCACTGTCAGCATTGAATGAAACAATGTAGAGCTCTTGGAAAAATAAATCTTAGCAACTATACATACACACACATATACATAGGATTCCAATAGCTTCTCACTAGTAACATTTATACATCTATGACTAAAATGTCTATTTCTGTGTTTGTCTCATCCAGTCTCTTTTCATCTATTAACCTGGTTCTGCTTGCTTGGTAGTTATTTCAGTTTAGTTCTCAATTGTAATAGTATCTACTGCAAACTAATGCTTTTAAACCAAGTGCTCATTTGGTATAGTGGATTGGAGGTGACATTTTTGATTCAGACTCAGATGAATTTCAGTCTCATTTCAATATTTCCTGTATATTTCTCTGGGGAATAGATTACATCATTGAGGTTTCCAAATTTATTGATATAAGTTAGTTTTAAATCTTTTCTCATGGTTTAAAAGAAAAGTCTCAACTGTTTCTCTGCATCTGTTCCTTATTTATGTTAATATAATGTCTTCCTAACCTCTTTTTTTAACCTTATTTATTGAAGTATAGTAAACATACAGTAAGTACACAGGGTGATTTAGGGTGTACAGTGTATTGAAGTTGGATGAATTCATGCACCAGCGAAACTACCTCCTTTATCAGGATACAAGATATTTCTGTCACCTCCAAACGTTTTCCTGTGGCTTTCGGCATTCATCAGCCTCTCCAACCTGTCTCTGAGGCATCCATTAGGTTGCTTTATACCACTAGAGGTTAGTGCACATTTTAAAGAATTTTATATAATAAACTCATACAATATATGGTCTTTTGTTCTGGCTCCATTTACTCAGTGTGAAGATTTGGGTATTTATATTGTACATATTAGGACTTTGTTCCCTGTAAAGTGCTAATATATTTTACCTCTATAGGAGCATTTAGGTTGTTCTCACCTTTTCACTACCATAAATTAAATTTCTAAGAATCTTCAAATATGTATCTTTGGGAGTATATTTTTATTTTTCTAAGTGTAGAATGCTAGGTCTTTTGGTAAATTACAGTTAACTACTTGAGAACCTCTAAACTGTTTTACAAAGTTATAGTATAATTCTCTATTCTCACATCAGCATAACAGATTTCCAACTTCACATCCTAACGAATATTTGGGACTCACAATTGTTTTATCCTCACCCAAGGACATGATTATTGATTTTAGAGAGAGGGGAAGGAAAGGAGAGAGAGAGGGAGAGAAACATCGATGCAAGAGAGAAACATTGATCATTTGCCTCTCATATGGGCCCTGATGGGGAATTGAACCCTCAGTCTTTTGGTTTGCGGGACAGTGCTCCATGCAACTGAGCCACACTGGCCAGGGCAGTACTGACAAATTTTTAATTGGAATTATTTAATGGATATGAACTAGTATGACATTTAATATAATTACTTAGGTGTGATTTAATATAATATAATTTAATTTAATTTAATGATGTATTCTTACTGGACCTGTTGTTTATCATCTTTTTGGAGGATTTATACTCAAACATTGTCAATTTTCTAAAATTGGGTGTTTCTCATTTTATATTTACTTGAAGGATTTAAAATATCTTCCTGCTACAAATTCTCTGTCAGTTACATGCATACAATTATTTCATATTGATTTTTAGTAGGAATTTACTGAAGAAAAATCACTCCAACTTTAGAATTATAGTTCTCTTTTAAGAAATACAAGGAATCAGGAAGTTTACTACTCAGTTTCTCTCTTAGAAGGATTACTAAAGTCTCTATTCCTGAAACAGATAAATTTACTCAAAAGAAAATCACATCAGAAGCAATGGAGAGCTAAGAAATATTAAAGGAATGGTTATATTATTATATATATTTCAATAACAATATAAAGGAAATGTAAATTGCTATGACCATTTTGGAAAACTGCCCATAATTCCTCAAGGTAGACATATATATATATATATATATCCCATAAACCAGGAATTATATATGTATATATACAAACACACACACACATCTGAGAGGGGGCCCAAAAAACCCAGAATTTATTTATAAAAAATTGTGTATTTATTCTTAAATGTTTAAACTTCAGTCATCTTCAAAGTACTCTCCATTTGTTGCAATATACCTATTGAGACATTCTTTCCACTGCTCAGAACAGTTTTTGAACTTGTCAGTTTTGATGTCTTCTGGTGCTACTGCGATTTTTTGTTTCACCTCTTTCACATAGGCAAAAAGGTTTTTTTTGAGGACTGTTTTTAATCTGAGGGATGAGTTTCTTGGTGCGAGATTGGGTGGATAGGGAGGGCTGGGCATTGGGGTCTTGTCGTGTTTGGTCAAAAACTGATGAACACTCAGTGTGGTGTGGGCAGGTGCGCTCATAAATCACCCATCACGAAATGGGCAAACACATTGAAAAGGCCTTTAAGAAAAATTCACTGAAGCCAAATGCAGCCTCTCACAACACCACCAGCTGGTACACTGACACAGATGCATCCCTAGAACACTCACCTAGCAGGGGAAGCCTGTATTGCAAGGGGCCCACACTCCAGAGATAAATCCAGTTTTGGGAGTAAATATATATATTCCTGTAATGTAACATGAAAACTGAGAGGACAGGGACTCAGTTTTGTTAACTGCTTTATGACCAGCTTTTAGGACATTTGTTAACATAAAAATCTAATGAATAAGTTAATCAGTATACAGTGATTATTAATTGTGGTTTTGAAGGAATCATTTGAGTTTCACAGACATTAATAGATGAAATGGAGTTAGAGACAGGAGGCCATGGTACCAGGAACACCTAATTGAATTGATTTTAATAAGCAATATTTTTTAAAATCCAGAAATTGTTAGAAAAGAGCATTTTAATTCCGGGATCCATTTTGAAGATCAAGATATACTTAATCTTCTGAGATTAAAGGGTCTCACAGTTGAAAATCTTCCACTTGAAGGAAAAAAAAACCCCAAATAATTGATTTCTGGTTTTATATATATGCGTGTGTATGTATGTGTGTGTGTTAATATATATTATAATATTATATATAACATATACTATATTTTATATGTAATATGTATATTATTCTTTGTGTCCACTGAAAGATATAAACAAAATGAGTTAAAAGTAGTTTTATTCATAATAGTTAGCTCCTGGAAAAACCCTAATATTTATTAATATTAGAGTATATAATTAAATTGCTGTATATATATATATATATATATATACACACACAAAGGAATAATAATACATTGCTATAAACAGGAACAAATTTCTGTTACATACTAAAATATGGTTGAATTTCAGAAATAGAATATTGAGCAAAAGATGCCAGGCATAAAGATGCATACTGGACAATATGTGATTAATATTGAGAGGGCAAATGATTGGAGAGAGGCTACAGAAATGTTCTGGGGTTTGGGAAATCTGACTCGTAGTTACATGAATAAATATTGTACATATGTAAAATTAGTTGAGTTGCATTCTTAGACTCCATGCAGTTTACTTTAATTATATTTCTATAAAAAGAAAAGATTTTAAAGAAAGAAACAGTTGTGAGGTGAATCCATACCTGCTCTTGTTGGAAGGAGCTCTAAGATAATATATTGCAGAATTTTAAAATTTTCTTGTGTATATTTATGATGTTTGCTATGCCAACAAAGGGACACTATATACATATCATATATATATATGCATATATATACACACATATACACTTAATTATATATTTGTATGTATGTGTATACATGTTTATGTATGTATGGGTAGATACATACATAAATAATTTGTTTACCATTATACAGTTTTCTCAAAAAATACACAAAAAATTCTCTTATGGGTGGTCATTGTGGGCACGGGGGAGCCAGGGGTAAGGGAGAGGGAAGATGTATTTGCTTTTTATTTTATATTTTTCTGAAAATTGTCGTATGCTCTGAATATATTTCTGACATTTAATTTTGAAAATGACAACCAAACAGTCTTTCACATGCAGTTATAGAACATTTTATCTTCTTTTAATTTTCTATATTTTAAATAGCTAATAAAAGTTACAAAACATAATGTATAATTTTCTATGTATACTTATTACCGTATATTATTACTGTGACTATTGCTGCTATCGATACTATTCTAGGGGAACAAGGCATTGATGCTTCACTTTTCACCAGGCTAGGTCTCTGTCTACCAGGTGTTTGCTATGGAAACCCCTAGGATTAGTCTTCTGGTGACTGGAATAGGTTATTCCATGACTTTTCCCTTCTCCATTCTGGAGAATTGTTCATTCTTCTCACTCTCATAATTAATTGGTTTTATTTGTTTATGTAGGTGACCTAGCATCCATCTGGCAAATGTTTGGTTAGTTAGCCTTTCTATCTGTTACAAGTTGAACATAACATTCTCTGATTTCACTGAGTTGCCTGGTGCCTCCCACCTCCCAGACACGATAGTAACAGCAGCAAAATAGTTCTCCTAGGAAAGATCTTGCACTCTGTTTTCAACTTGCACCATAACATTCATAAGATATTAGTAAAAATGATTTATAGAAAACATATTTAGGAAAAATAATCCAAATAATAAGACCTTTACATTTTAATGTATATTAATAATGGGTGACATATTTTAGAAGATTTGTTATGTGAAATTTGTATAAGGTATATAGTATCACATTCTTTCCATTGAATTAGAAATTTAGAGTAACATGCCAGATGTGGTTATGGTAAGAAGTTCAGGGTCAGTGTTGAATTTTATTTAGAGAGAGCAGTGATATAAAGCATGATGTGAAAGAATCTTGCAAGAAGAAAATTGAAAGCAATTTTTATGTTTATCAATAGAAGATGAATTAATTAACAAATTAAATATTGAGCCATTCAACCCTGATGTGCCAAGCAAAGATTTAAAAGGATGAAGTTGGTTTGTATTTACTTTCATAGACAGATTTTTCCAATATACTCTTATGAAGCAGACAACCTTTCCAACTGATGTTCAAGAATAATAACGTAAAACAGTGTATGTGTGTGTGGGTGCATGCATTTAAATGCTTTTGTGGCTCTATGTGGAAAAACTGAGGGGGGAAAAAACACATTAAACTGTAACTAATGGCTGCCCCTGGAGAGGATAGTGGGCTTGGTAGGTGAGTGTTGTGGAAGGGAAAATGGGCTTTTTAACTCCTAAATCCGTTCATTTGCATAGCGCTCAAATTATTTCACAGTAGGCAACCAGTCATGCCATATATTTGTTATGAAAACAACGAATAAAAATTAAATTCCACAGATGGCTTATGATTTCCTAAACAATTACTGCAAAAAAAAAAAAAAACATAAATAAGAGACTGCCTGTATTGAAATAAAACCTCAAACTGACAATCCGTATCTGTCCCCTGCTGTCGAGATGGTCACCCACACCGCCACTTTAAAATCCATTTTGAAAACACACCGCGATGTTCTGTTTTTAAAAAATAAATATGTGGACTTCCCCAGCTTGAGAGAAATGATCCAGTGGCCCCAAATCAGAGCTGCGATTGGTGTGTGTGCACAGCGCTCGTTTGTGTCTGCAGGCTCTCACTTACCCTATTTGGTAGGTGTTTATAGCTCTTGGCGGGAACGGAGATTTTTGGTGAAGTGGCTTAAGAGTAAACTGTGCCCTGGAGAAGCGATAAGAATGGTTCTACATGTAATGACCAAGGTTCTTTTTTAGCTGGTTGAAAGCAGAGGACTTGAACTGTCTGATAAGAGTGCCCACTCCGTAAAAACAGCCTATGCAGTCAGCAAGAACATCTAGGGGCTGCTCTCCTAAATGAACTGCCTTTCATTCTCTAAAATGCATTGTCCGAATGAAAGTGCAGCAACCAAAGGCCTGTTGGCTGGAGGGTTTGACTGAAGCGTAGCATGGAACTTAAAATAGAAAATGAAAGGGAATAAATGAGGTCAGTCCAGAGGTAGGGCCCAGCAAATGAAAGTTATATGAAGGAAGAAGGAAATCCTTGATATCTAACTCATTTTATGCTGCTCCTCCCCAAAGTATTTATCTAGGGCCAGTCATAAGTCAAATTCTCTTTTTCGCACAAAGCAGATATTTAAAATATGCTCTTCTTCGCCTTACTTTTCTCTCTTTTTAGACCCTCAGGAGCACAACAGAATAAGGTTTTACTAAATCCTTAATTAATCTGCAGCCCTGCATCTAGTTTTTTATGGAAATGAACAGTTGAACTCAAACGACCCCTTCTATACCTGCCCTGTAAGACCTGGCTTCTGTTTATTCTCTGTTCTTGTCTTCTACATTTTTTTTTTTTTCTTTCATCCGTTTCCAGTTCCTCCGGCCTCCTTTCTATCCCTGAGACAGGCCAAGCTCCTCCTTGGTCACAATACTTACTTAGGTTTTCTCTTCTGCCCACCTGGATTGCTCTTCCCCTGGTTCTTTGCACATTTGAGTCCTTAGTCATTCCCATTACTGTTCAGATGTCACCACATCAGGGGTATTTGGCTAAATACCGTATTGATATCATGGGTCACACGTTCCCTTTTCTATTACCGAGTTTTAATTTCTTCATAACACATTACTGATTTACGTGCTGATTGTTTATTTTCTGATTCCCCAATGCAACATGAAAACTGAGAGGGCAGGGACTCGGTTTTGTTAACTGCCTCATGACCAGCTTTTAAGACATTTGTTAGGAACATAAAAATCTAATGAATAAATTAATCAGTATACAATGATTATTAATTGTGGTTTTAAAGGAATCCTTTGAGTTTCACAGACACTAACAGATGAAATGGAGTTAGAGACAGGAGGCCATGGTACCAGGAACACCTAATTGAGGAATATTTGATGAGCAATCTTTAAAATTCAGAAATTGTTAGAAGAAAGCATTTTAGTTCTGGGATCTGCTTTGAGGGTCAAGATATGCTTAATCTTCCAAGGTTAAAGGATCTCAGAGTTGAAAATCTTCTGCTTGAAGAAAAAGAAACTCAAATAATTCTCATAGATTGCTGTTTCAGCTGTTTATCTTTTGAGAATCAAGCCCCTTGAATAAGAAATACCCTACTTGGGCATTTTATTTTATTTTTTTACTCTTCTTTTTCCTCTCTTCATTTTTAAAATTGATATAAAATTCAGATAAAAATTACATATTTTAAGTGAAAAATGTGATATTTGGTACATTCACAATGTTGTACAACTATCATTTTTATCTAGTCCCAAAACATTGTCATCACCACAAGATGGAACCCCCTACCAATGACGTGGTCACTCCACCTTTCCCCTTCCCCCAGCCCTTGGAAACCACCAGTCTGCTTTTTGTGTTTATAGATTTTCCTATTCTGGATATTTCATATAGACAGAATCATCCAGTATGTGAGCTTTGGTGTCTGGCTTCTTTCAATTGTAACGTTGTTGAGTCTCAGACATATTATAGCATCAACTTTTGTTTGCATTGCTGCATGATATCCTATTGCGTGAATATACCACAGTTTATCTGTTTGTCCACTGGCAGATATTCGGATTGCTTTCACTTTTGGGCTCTAAAAATAGCACTACTATCTACTTGGACATGGCTTTGAGAGAATAATAAATATAGTTCATTCTCCACTGAAAATTAAAAGTTTAGTATTAGAGGTGAGTAAATTACAGGAATAAGTATTACTGTATTTTTATTGATATTTCTTTATATTCTCAGGGACAAAAACATTTTTATATTTTGAGTTATCAGTGATTGCTTTTTGGAGTTCTGTATTAGGGCTCAACTATTAATTCAAATGCCAACTGGGATTACTTGTTAAATATTTTTGAAAACTATTACTTACGTTTAATTTTGTTATGTATGCAGGTACCTATTTAGATATATTTTTTAAGATTTTTTATTTATTTATTTTTAGACAGAGGGGAAGGGTGCGAGAGAGAGAAACATCAATGTGTGGTTGCCTCTCGCATACCCCCCACTGAGGATCTAACCTGAAACCCAGGCATGTGCCCTGACTGGGAATTGAACCAGCGGCTCTTTGGTTCGCAGGCTGGCGCTCAATCCACTGAGTCACACCAGCCAGTGCTAGATATGTTTTTTCTGTAGTAAGAACTGGGTCACATCTCACTGTCACTTCTTGACTTCCATCTCTAAACTTGATACATAGGAGATGTTCAATAAATAACACAATTTTAATAATATGTGAGTGCATACATGTATAAATAAGTAAAGGAAAACTTTATGGGAGTAGAACTCTGGAAGAATGAGTCAATTGTGGTAATTGTCAAAGAAGAAAGAAAAACAGTGAAAATTTGTACCTTGCATGGCCAACATCTTTTAAATCGGACTCAGTGATCCCTCATGCTTGTGTGTATCCCCCTCCTCTTGTGCGTGGGTTGGATCTAATATGTTGCTTCTAATCAATAGAATAGTGATGGAATATCGCTACCTAGGATATGTTACAAAGGATTAGAGCATACATTCTCTCTCTCTCTCTCTTTCTTTCTAATTTTTCTCGCTTGGTCAACTTAGCGAAGCTAGCTGCCATGTTTCAAGTTATTCTATAAAGAAGACCACATGGAAAGAAAGTTAGGGAAGCCTCTCTCCAATTGCCAGCAAGTAACAGGTTCTCAGTCTAACAGCCCACCAGGAACTGAATTCTGCTACCAATCACGTAAGAGACTTTGGAAAAAATTATTTCTTTCATTGAGCCTTAAGATGATTCCAGTTCTGAGCAACACTTTGCAGCCTGAGGGACTGTAACCTAGAGTACCCATCTAATAATCTGTGCTACAGAAACAATGAGATAGTGTTTTTGTTTATACTGCTAAGTGTGGGATAATTTGTTATGCAAAAATATGTAGCTATATAAACCCATGTAGCTAAATACATGGATGAAAGAAAATTGGCTTCAAAGAGACGCTGTAGTTGAGCAATCATAAGACCCATGCACAACTGCAGCACAATTTACAAACTCTGTAGTAGCTTTTGAATAACCGGCCTCTTTTTTTTACATTGAATATTATATCTGCAGTGATTTAAAGTTGTTTTCCGGGTCTTAACAATAATTACTATGTAAAGCAGGCACATAATGAGGTACAAATAATAATTATTATTATACCAGGAACAGCATTCTGGAAATTTGGCTTGTGTGAGGGTATAGGAGAACAAATCTGGGAGAAAAGGGAGAGTGAACTGTAAGTTATGAACTACATCCGCTTTAATGTCTTTAAAGAATTTGAATTCAGAATGAAATTTCATTCTTTTTAAAAATGTATCAGCCACTTTCATAGGTAGAGATAGGAAGTCACCCTGGGGCACACGTTTTTGTTATAGGAAAAACTTATTTGAACATTTTTCTTATATATATTAACATAGGGGTCACTTGACCTTGGAAGAGGGTGTAAAGTAACACATTCCTTCATTTGGGTTACTTCTTCTCTGTTCTTACCCTTGGCATGTAGCCATCTAAGGCCAAGTTGAGTAAAAAACCCAAGCACTTATGGGAAAAAAAAATGCTGGAACCCTGTTTTTCCCATGAGACTCAAAAGTTAAGGGGACTTTAGGGAGTGAATAGTGTTTGGCAAGACCAAGATCTTCTTTTTAGAAAGAATGTCATCGTGTTGGGGATCCTTAAGCCCACACTTAGTCTCAAGGATTTTCTACAAGGCCTTAAAGAATTCAGGAAAAAACTGTTGTTCTCAGGGTTAGGCTTTATTTTAGGAAAAGGATACTTATTAAAATCAGCAAAGAAGAAAGTTCGTAACGCAGAGTCCAGGAAAACCAGGCACAAGCTGCAGTTGTCTTCTCTCAGTAGAGCCACCTGGAGTCTTTGTATTATTAACATTAGCAGCTGATGGAGCAGGGCCCAGGACTCAAGGGAACAATGACAGGTATTAACCATAATCACTTTATTAGTATAAGCTACCTGCCATGGCCCAAAGCTCAGGTATGCAAAACCTTTTTCATGAGTCATAATGTTCCAAGGGCTCAGAGGTTATCTCCCAGGAGATGGTCAAGGGCAACACATGAAGAATTTTCAAATGTGTAGGGTTTTTTCAACTCAGGCCTTGCTAAATTAACTCTTTACTGCACTGTAATCTGGAAGTTACCATGAAAGAAAAGGAATTCCAGCCTGGGAAGGTGATGTTTAGAACAAGGGCCTCTGGGTTCACAGTAGAAAAGCTGGACCCAGATTAGTGCTGTGTGGAAAATTCTTGAATATTTACAAGTGAATTACAAGGACTATACAATGGACCAGTCACGTAATGAAGTATAAACTCTTCCCCTCTCACTTCATTTCTGCATCCTTTTTTTTTTGTATTTTTCCTTATTTCTAAAAATAAGAAGCCATCCAATTCTAGTATCTGTATCTGGCAGGAACAGAAGAAAAAGATAAATTTCTAACTCGAGTGGGATCACACTGTCCACTCAGTCAGATGCAGTTATATAGTGGTGCTTCACTTCTGATTAGACGTAAGAATCCCTGTTCTTGAAAGCAAGAAAAAGAAGATAGAATTTAAGAGACTTTGATGAAGCTGTAATGCTGTAAAAGTCGCAGACTACCCTGGAGACAAAGGCAATACTATGGGTAAGAACAAGTCTTCACTGGTAAAGAAAGAACTCACTCTCTTGGACAAGTGAAAAAAAGAGGATAAAAAGTGTTAAAAAGTGTTGACCAGACTCCCTTAGTTATGTCTTTTTTCTTTATCTTTCATCACCTTTAATCACAACAAATTTTGCCTCTAAAAGAAGTCCTAACTGTTACAGCCTAATTTTTACTGAAAGTGAAAGTGAATCTTTAGTGTTTTCTGATGTTTTTCACATATTCCGGAGCACCTTTGATGCTAAGTGTGTTCACTTATGTAACACAAGCTTCCAATTTTTCTTCAGGGAATCAATTCCACAAGAAAAGATACTATTAGTTGAGACAAAGTCCTGGGTAACTAAGGAAGGAATTTTGGTTTAAATTATTGTTGGTACAGTATACTCTTTTAAAAATGTATTAACTCCACATAACAATATGTGTTCATTCAGATGTTACAGCCACACAAATGTCACAAGCTAACTCATACATGACTAGTCAGTGCTTTGTATGAGTGTTGCAACTCACCAATTTCTGTCTTCTGGGGAAATTGACTTTCTATTACAGACAATTGCTGGTTTTTCTTTCCTTCTATAATTAATAGAAATTGTCTCCTTCTCTTGAAGGGAGTAATCTCTTTAGTGATTATTAGCTTTCCACATTTCTTTGCATGACAGCTTTTTTTTTTCCTGTAGATATTTCACAGGAACCAAGTTTAAATAATGGGAACTGATTAATTTATCTCCAATAAATGGCATTTCTTGGCAATCTCCTTTAAGTCCTTGAATATATTCTAAGGTTCTTTGAACCCTATCATTTTTCAGCTGTTTTCTTTAACTCTCTCTCTCTCTCACTCTCTCACTCCTTCTGTTTCTCTTTGTCCTTATTATACTTACACAATGTGCATACACTTTTTTTCTACCTTAAACTTGTTAGAATCATCTAGTCTAAATTAATAACAACATAGAAATTAATAATGATGACTTCAACAATAGAACTGGATACACTAAAAAGCCAAGTATTTAGAGTTCTTTACTATATTGCAAAAAATCTTGTTAGCCATTAGTTCCATCTGCGCCCTTAGCCTGAGTATAAGGAACCCTTTTGAGACTATGCAGTCAAGCAAATGACACTGACCTCTCTTATCAGATCTGTGAACTAACTTTCCTTCCTTCCCTCCTTCCTTCCTTCCTTCTCTCCTTCCTTCTTTCCTTCTTTCTTTCTTTCTTTCCTTCTTTCTTTTCTCTTTTTTCTTTCTTTCTCTCTTTCTTTATTTTTCTTTCCTTCTATCTTTCCTTCTTTCTTCCTTCCTTTTCCTGCCTTTCTTCCTTCCCCCCTTCTATTTTTCCTTCTTCCTTCCTTCTTTTCCTCTTCCATTTCTTTCTTTTTTCTTTCCTTCCTTCCTTCCTTCCTTCCTTCCTCCCTCCCTCCCTCCCTCCCTCCCTCCCTTTCTCTCTCTCTCTTTCTCTCTCTCTCCCTGAAAAAGACTGGACCTAGACAACTTAGTTACTAGGCTTTATGTTTGAACAGCAGGGATATCTTTCCCTGCTGCTGCCAATCAAGTACCCTTCATTAGATCCTTATCCAATTAGTCTTCCTTTAAAAATTAAAGTTATTACACAGTGATTGCTTGCTGTTCACTGTTCCAAAAGTTAGCTTGCAACATATTGTTTTTACCTTCCGCATATGCTTAAGTCATCGGATACTGATCTTGCATTCTACAAAGGCTTTGCAGGAAAGATGCAAATACATTTTTATAGTTAAAGTGGCCTGTGTTAAGAGACTAATTGGCAATGCTATTTTTGTGTAAGAATTAGCATACCCATTATTTTATTAACTGGCTTGAATATCAGTGCACTCCTACAACACAAGGCGTATCTCTGAAGTATTGTTCTAACATTTCAGGTTGGTTTCTGACAGGCAGGCAGGATTAAATTGTCAGGTTGCATATGATTGAAAAATCAAGAATTTGAGTCTTAAAATATTGGAATTGGGCAAAATGCTGGTTTATATTGACAGTAAATGTTACCTCCTTATTACCCATTTGACTGGGTAAAATAAATATACTTTTCTTTTGCCAGGTGCAAAGATATGGGATGTATTCCTAGAAATATTTAGTTTCAGAAGTTCCCAGGCACATAAATGAATTCATTCTAGAATTTGGCATTATGTCATTTTTGAAGATAAACTTCCTTTTGGCAGAGAATGCTCTAAAAAAAATGAATGTATTATTCAGAGTCCATAAAATTGGGTTGAAGCATGGACAATCAAAAAATTTTATTCTGAACAGCCTTACTGCAGTGGTCAAATATAAATGAAGTTTTGTTTGGGTATGTAAAATCTGGACCAGTTCTGCTAGAATGGCCCTCCTTTTAATAGAAATATTGGAATCTGCTGCTACCAGACTGAAGAAGTCTGTTTGCTTACCTCTATCAAGTTAAATAAGACATGAACAGGGATTTTAGCAAAGTAAGAGTTTGTTAGTTGAGGAAGTGGCCCACCTGGAGACACAGGTGAGCTAATGCTCACAGACTTGTCGCCGCAATGGCTTCCAAGGGATGGGCTATACAGGGAAGAATCATTCATCACAGTGACCAAGGGAGTTAGGGTCTTGGTCAGGATCAGGGTTTCTGTGGATTGGTCAGAGCTAGGGTAGAGGGTAGTGGTTCCGTGCACCCGGTTCTGATGTCGGCCATAACGTCACTTCATCTGGTTTTACCAGTTTTCTGGGTCTGGAGCTGAAACACAACTGAGACTTAGATGTTATCTATAGTTTGACCGAAACTCTGTCATAGTGGCAAATAGACTCAAGGCTTTGTTTGTAAGATTGTTTGATGTGACCAGAACCTCATTGTCTTGAGGGCTTACTGATTAAGAGAGCAGACATGCAAGGGAGAGGGAGGTGGGTGAGTCAAGGTCCTGGAGGAGGCCAGTTGAATATAAAGAAAGAAAGGAGAAAGGTTATATTAAAGAAACAAAGTGTCTACATGGTTACACTGCCATCACTTAGAATTAAAATGTATCATTAACGGGTGTAGAGTGTAGACTTTGCTGTCATACATATATTGCAAATAAGGTTTTTGCAGTCTTTTTTTTAGAGATATCTGTATTAATAGGTTCCTGCAACCTGTTGAATAGTTATTAGTGATGTGGTAAAGTCATCTAGTTAGTGTTGCTTTTAAGATGATTTCAACTTTTCCTCACGAAAGGTTATGTGTTATAACAAGAAACAGAATAATAGAGGGCATCAGAGGACAGGGTAGGTCAGTCACCATGAAGCCAGGTGACACTTTTGCATGAAGATGTATGGCCCTTGTTGTGAGTAGAGGCTGTAAAATCTACAGATGTATAGAAGGAATTGGAACTAGAAAGTTGTCACAGCAGAGTTACCCATGTTCCACAGGTTATGGCGCATGTTCAGAGATTGCCAGATGACACTTTCTTTCTGAGGGCAAGAGACGCAAAAACAACTTTCTCAGCCCTGCATTTCATGGCTAGTTACTCAGGCCAAACAGTTCCGCTGATGCTAACATTCTGTAACAAACACACTTTCTTTAGAAGTATGGGCTTAGGAAAGACAATTTTTTTTTTTCTGGATTGACTAGTATCTGGTCAAAAAGGCTCTAACATCTCTTAAGCTCCTGCCTCCAACTGTTAAACTATTCAGGATGTGGTTACTTCTAGGGAAAAAGGATACAGGAACTCAGTTTGGTTCCTCCTTCAAGTTTGATGGCTGGGCATATGACTTTACATTTGATATCTCTATTTGTAGATCTCATTGAATAACAGGGTAAATGTACAAACAGGAATGAAACCGTAAAGACATGAATGGGAGGATGGAATATTGTAATATCAGAAACAGTAGTGACTCCTCAAAATAAAAAGCAGATGGAATATATGAAACAACGTTTAAACAAAAGTGACTGCCAGGCAGCATGTACAGAATATTCATGGAAAATAGCCTTTAACTGCCCAATTTTCGCCTCTGTGATTGCAGTGGCAGCATTCACCATCAGTTTAAAATTAGCCATATACTCTACAAATGTATGACCTGCATTAAACATGCTAATAGGTTTCTAGTAGAGATTTTAACTTCTGAGAATAAAATCACTCATACTTTGGTGCAGCAGCATCCTACCCATCTGAAGTTAAGCCTGATAATTAATACTTTTCAATAAAAGATCTACAGATCAGTAGACAAAAATCAGAGAGTAAACCGAGGGGAATGCTCCGTTTGATTTCTATTGCTTCCGCTGCAACTTACCAAAAACACGGTGACTTAAAATAACACAAATTTATCTTTGTTTTATCATTCTGCAAGTCAGAAGTCCAATGGGTCTCAATGGTCTAAAATCAAGATGTGTAGTTTGATATTAGCATGATCCCTCCAACTTTCTTTCTCTTTCTCAGGATCCCTGTAGCTATGCAGGACCTTTGTGGGTCCATATAAATTTTTTAAATATTCGTTCTAGTCCCCTGCTCCCCTACAAGACATAAGGCAGATTAATGGGATTAAAACAAATATAATTTTAATAAATGTAATCTCCTCTCTGCATGGGAGACATACAGCAAAACTAAATAACTCTCTGAAAGGGCCTGAGCCAACAACTTAAATACCATCACCTGCTAAGGGTGAAAGATGACATTGAGGGTTGGCAGTCCAGTTATGAAAGGATATCAGGAAAAGCAGAGAAAAAAGGGTGAGACTGTTACACATATTTAATACCTTCCCTTCCCCATTGACAAGAGGTTCTAGGGATTTACTTATCCTCCTCTCTCCAGTACAGAGAGGGAGACACCCTTACAAATGGAGATTTTCCCCTATAAATATAAATTCCTCTTACAAAATGGTAATTTCTGTTTAATTTTTAGAGCTTCTCCTGTCTGCTCTTTTAAAAAAAATAATCAGATCAATAAAAACCTTAAGCTAAAGACATATATTTGGGGTTGGCATATTCTACTCCCTTTACAATGCAATAATAGCAAGAAATGATATTTCCAATGTTGAAATGTTTTCTAAAATTGTCAGAGTTCTTCATACTATCTTTTATTCCTGTTAACTCAGAGAACTACTAAATGAGTATAACTGTAAGGTATATGACCACAGAAGCCTGCACCAGTAACAAATATTTTACCTATATTTCTTTAATGCAAAATTTGGATTGAGAGAGGAATGGAAACTCCACTATTATAATAGTTTCTACATTCTCTCCCTTGATGCTAGATAAATATAAACTATAATAAAAATTGCACTCCTCCCCTTAGACTACTATTTAGCAGGATTGTGTGGTTAGTCTAAAGAAGATAAAATATATGTTATTGTTGTTAATCATGATATGTTTTCTTTGTTTTAATCAGTATAAGTGAGGAATTTAAAAAGATACCACTTGGGCCTATTATAATCCTAATCTGTGTAAGAATTATAGCAAAGTCCTACCAATAGGAACCAATTGTATTCCATGTTTCAGGAACTTTTCAGAAATCTATTCACTTGAACAGCCTCGAAGGTATTCATAGCAGGCCTCCCCAGGATGTACCATTTTGATATGTGAATTAATTTGAGCTCATGGCAGTGGAGACTTTGTGGGCTCACTCAGGAAAAATTTTGTTTCTTCCTTAAATACTTAGAACAATATAAATTAGAGAACTTGCCCATAATAAGAGTTATTGCTAGGAATATATTTCTATGACCTATCTAGTGGGCAGTTCTAATTACTGAACAGCTACTCTTCTTGTCATTCTGTGAATGAACTTCTTACTCCTTGAAGCCTCCAAGCCTGGTGGGGTGAAGAACAATTTTTTCTCTACACTCACAGGTTCTCCTAGCTTATCTAATAATTAAACTGACATGAGACGTATTAACAAGAGAAAAACACATACATTCACTTACATATGTATGCATGAGAACATCAGATCCATGAGGAAGTCAGAGACCCTACATACATGGGACATTCAGATAGAGAAAGTTAGAATGAGATGTATATGGAATTCTAGAATAAGGGTGAGGTACAGTGCCTTGAAGTTTCAGAGGGGAGGAAGGTCATTCTCAGGACAATAAGAATAGACGTTCAGTAATTAGATGTTTGCCTTGCCCTATGCATACATCATAAACATGTACTTCTGGTAATAACTCTTATTATAGGCAAAACACTCAATTTATGTTCTTCCAGGCACATAAAGGAGGGGCAGAAGCTTCCTCTCAGCCCACAGGGTCTCAATTTCCTTCAGCTCAGAATAATTTCCATGCCATTGTGGCACACCTTGGGGAGGACTATTCTCACTCTCTTCCGTATCTTACCTTATTCTTTGGCTCAGGGTGCCAGATACATGTCATTTTACCAATTTTTCCTGAACCTCTCATATATGTGGTGTTCCTATACACACTTTGTAATTATATTCATTTTTCCTGTTAATCTGTTTCATGTAGATTTAATTATTAGATAAGCAAAAAGAACCTAGAAGAGTAGAAAAAAATTTCTTTCTCCCCCACACCTTACTCTTATTAGAATAAATACCTCATCCTGGAACAGTAGCTAGTATTAAACATGTCATTCTTCAAGACACACTTATAAATTCTGCCTCATTCTGTCCACTAATATTTAACTCATATTTACTAATTCCAAACCTAACCAAGCCCCTACCTTAAACCAGACCCTAAAATACTTATTAATATCTTCCCTTTGCCCTCTGTCCAAGACACTACTAATATTCTCCCTAGGTAGGAACTCAACTTTGCTTTATCAACAATGTTTTGAGGTTTTTTGGGGGTTTTTTTGTAGTTTTTCCATTGAGTCAGCATTTGCTGAATCAAAAGAAATTGCCAATAGTCATACTATAAAATAAAATTTTATTATCAGAATTGTTTTATCCTTATGAAATCAGCTGTTTCAGATTTACTTAAATTAGATTTATTAGCTATCACTCTTGTACACATAAAAAAAGATAAGGTAAGTGAAGTAAATAGGATAATGTGTTCTTTAATCAGTTTACATTGATACAACTAATTTTTAGATATGTAAAACTATAAATAATATATCTCATATGTTTGAAAGAAAAAGTCTTCCTGAAACTCCCAGTTGAAAATTGGTCTCTTAGTCCTAAGACTAACTAATTAATCTTATAAAAGCCCCCAGAAGACATCCTATTTTGCTTCAGAGAAACTAATTCACACTGCCAGAGCCTTGAGTCTAGGCCAGGGTGCCCCGTCTAATGAATTCATGGTGGTCGGACCCATGTTCTCTAAAGTCTTTCACAGAAGAATTGACCTGGTAGGTTCTCAGAATTGTGAGACTGCACCCCACCATGCTTCCCCTGTTCTATTAACTCCTGCCATCGTTCCTTTAACCGTCAGGGACTAAGAGAAATAGGGAAGAAGCAATAATAAGTATAGAGACTTGAATGATTTTTTTCTCATAAATCACTATCATAGCATGATAACAAGCAGAAGGGGTTTTGCAGGAATATTTGGAGAATAAGAGAAGGCACCGTTGACAGGAGCATTAAAGGAAATGGGATTTGCCAGGTGATTTTTCATCTTTCTCTCTCCCCTCCCCTCCATAAAAATAATTTTAAACAATATCTTATTTATTCCTTTCTTCAATTTGAGTATATCTAGAACTTTTAGAGGTGCAGTATTTTATTCCTTGAGTGTCTGAATAAATTCTAGTCTTAGGATTCAGTGACGGCCTGTTCAATACCGCCTCTAGGAAGATGATTGCATTATGGGTGGGGAGTGATCACAAGCTGTATATTGTAAAACATAAGACGGGCATTACCTCTTTAAAAATGCAAAGATGGCCCAGAAATAGGCTGAATATTTTTTTCACTACTGCGTATTTTTTGAAACATGAATTTAATGTATTTTTGAGCATTTTGTTTTTAATGGTTGTGCTTTGAACATTTGATTCAATAGATCTGAGTCGGCAGGCGGAGACTGGAAGGTAAAAGTTCAGTATTAAGCCTGTACCCATCTGTAGTCACTATCATTCCTCTCCCAGAAAAAATAATTTAGAACACTGGAGAAAAGAGAAGACAAAAATCGTTGCGTATCCTGTAAAAGGATGATAAGCATTTTGTGGCTAGGCCTTGAAAACACACCGTATTCCCACTGTAAATACCATATAGAAGGATATGTAAAAATGAGGAAGCTGGAGTGTTATTTAAAGGGTTTTGGTTTTTTTTTCCTCACTATTGCAGTTTCCCTTAAGAGTAGGTATGGAAGTTTCCTTCCCTTGAAGTCAGAATTTTAATACACAAAATGTATGATTTCTTATGGAAACACAATAACAAAAAATATATCTTATGTAGAGAGAAGTATCCACTGATCCAGGGAAATTATTGACCAGGAGCCCACAAGATATGATCTGATATACTTCAGAACTAAGGAGCCCATACAAAATGCAGGAGGAGGTAAGACGCCAGCAGCCAAGACAGAGAAGAAAAGAGAACATAATAAATATAACCTCATTGGAATAGATTCCAAAGGAGGGTAATTACTGAGTGAAGAAAGAAGCAGCAGCCACAAAGTGAACAAAAAGGAAGAGAATGATGAAGGGAAGACAAAATACTGTTAAGAAGTGCTAAAAGAGAATTCAAATGCTAAGGATTTGCAGTAGAGGGAGTAACGTTGTAGAAACATATAATTTAACTAGAGTATGTGCAGAGTATTGTGATACGTCCTCCAGCCACTGTAAGAAGGGACAAACAAGACCTAGACCATGTTAAAGAGGACACAAGAGTACACCTGAGACAATGAACTTTATTGGAGGACTTGAATAGAAACTTTTTTGCTCTGTTTTGCTTTGACCTGCCTGTTCCTCCTTGGAACTGCTCCTCTACCTTCTAAAATTAGTAAGTTTTGTCCTCTTCATGTAGTTTGGAGTTGACTGCACCTCTCCTAAATTTCCCAAAGTGATGCAGTCATGGCCAGTTTAAACCCTCTATGTCTCTGGCCGGGTTCAAAAATTTGGGATTCGTACATGACTCATTCCAGAGGTTTCCAAAGGCCTTGAACTATTAGCAAAGACAAATATGTTTTTCCTCCTGGTTCTCTAAGGTATAAACATTTAAGACTATTGTTCAACATTATATTAGCTACTTGGAGAGCATGTGTATGAGTAATAGAAGAAAAAGACAGGGATTGAGTATCATTATTTGTGAACTTTTGTTTATATCTAAACTAGTTCTACTCAGAGAATACAGTTATGTGAGCTAATCAATTCTTGCTCATTCAAATTGAAACAACATAGATTCAATTCTTGTGTTTGCAGGGGGAGGTGGATTAACTTAATGATGTTTTGTGATTAATGATAAAATACATTGATGAGAAAACTAGATCTGCCTTGTAGAAAGCCAATTAAATAATGGACATTTTATTTTCTTCCTCAAAACTTTACTCCAGAATTCACATTTTGTTTTAATGTTTACCATCTAAAAACACAAACTCTCCTTTAATGCCATTTCTAAACCCATATCCAGCCTTACTCTAGTTATATGTTTTATACACACATGCCCCCCTTTGTAGAGTGGTCTCCATAAGGCTTCTTCAACTAGGAAGCTCTTACCCACATTTTTGCCCCCTCCGATTTGGCTTACATCGTAACAACTCAACAAAAATCACCTCATGAATGCAACAGCACCTAACATGTTGACAAACCAATAGTCAGTTTAATAATCAGGTTGTCCTGTTACTCAGCCTCTCAAGAACACTTAAAATCATTTTTTATATTTCCTTTAGGAGCAAATTGCATATTGAACTTTCTGTGTAGCAAACATATTCTAAGAGCTTTAAACACGTTAGTTCATTTGATCCTCACAACACTTTGAAGCTGGTAAAGATTATCATCACTACCTCACAGAAGAGGAAAGTAAGTATCACAAAGAGAGCAAGTGACTTTTTCATGACTATCCATATAATTGGTGAAAATTGGATTAGAACCCAGTTATTTTGGGCACAGTCTGTCTTCTTAAACTGTATATTACATTTTCCTCTCATTTAACTTATAGTTTCTGGATACATTGCCTTTTCCTAGTTTCTGGCATGTTACAAGTTCCTGATTTTTTTAAGTCAGATGTTTCTTCTCTCTTTCTTTCTCTTTTGGTCCTTCTTTTTGTAATTGGTTTCTAAATTTTGGAATGCTCTAGAGTTCAATTCCAAACACTCTTTACTGTGTAATCTCCTCAGTCAGATTGATCTACTTGCACATTTAGAAAATTAACAATTTACCATTGACACACAAATCCGTGTCATCATTCCTCAGTTCTCCCAGAGTGTTATAGCCGTCTTCTCTTCGAAGTGTAAACCATAAATTAATCTATGTCTTCAAACCCACAAGCTCCAATTAAAATAAAACACATAAAGCAACATGTGTTCTTTCCACGGGTTTCTTTGGTTTTTTAAAAAACATCATCACCCATCGAGATTTTTTAAAATTTTCTTTTCCTAATCTTTCACAGACAAGTCATTAATCCCTGTTGGACTTACCTCCAAAATATAGACAGACTCACTTCGCTTCTCATTATCTCTAGTACCAGATTTCTAACCAGTCTCTTTGCTTCTGTGCTCATCACTTGATGACATATTCTTCTCATAGCAGCCATTGATTTCAAAAAAATGAAAATCAAATATTTCACCCACACTTCTTTCATTAAGTGGTTCAATGATTCCCTTTGGACTGGGAATAAATGTCAAACTCTATACAAGGTTTCTACATGCTCTACCTTCTGCCTCCACCTCCTGCCTTATCTCCTTTACTATTCACTTCATTTCAGCCATAATTATTTGTTGCTGATCTTTAAATATGTCAAATGGGTTCTATATCCAGAGTCTTTGCACTTTCCATTTTTCTCCCTGAATGGCATTTACTCCTCTTTCAGGTCCCAGCTCAAATGCTACCTCCCCAGAGATGCTTTCTGTGACATTCTAATTACCCTTTATCACTGAAACCCGTTTATTTTCTTCTTAGCATCACACACTTTCTCATTACATTGTTCGTTTATTTATAGCTATTTATTCTCTACCTTTTAAACCCAGGAATGAAAGCTCCATGGGGGCAGACATTGCCTGTCTTTGTCATAACTTTATCTGCTATTCTTAGAACAATATCTGCCATAACACAAGTACGTTTTAATGAATACATGAATAAAAACTATTTTATAAAGTTAATTTAATTAACTTTCACAATAGGCCTCTGAGACAGAGACTGGGGTTTCGGGAATTTTTTAAGAAGTTGTGTATTTATTATTTCAACCAGGCATGGATCTCATGACAGTTAAAGCTATGATCACAACCCTAACCTGGATGATCTGTCTTATCCATTTGATAATTTTAGTCCCAACTGCGGTATATGTGTTTTCAATCTGTTTCAATAGATAATTTGGCAGTTTAACAGGGGGAACTGTGACACTGTAGAGTATGTGGAACCTAAGTGTCCTTAAATTGTCCAGTTTTTTGCGGTACTCCCTTGTTGTAAATATCTGAAATAACAAGACAAACAAAAGCAAAATCTCCTATCCAGTATCCTAGGTGACTGCGAGAGTAAAAATAAGAGTAACGAAACAACAATAATGCTAATGATAGCTCACAAATACACACGTTGACCAGGTACTGAGCATTATTCTAAGAACAATGTGTGTTTGAATAATCACGCACTTAAATCCAGTCTCTCTCAAGCATTTTCAAAGACTTCACGGAACTTGTCACCATATCTTTTTGTGCCGCTCACCAGCTTTTATTCTGAACAGCTATTCTAGGTCTCCCCTCTGTTTCACTGCCCCCTCCCTCACATCTAGCCACATATTTCTCTAGTGATTTCCATATGCGTTACTCTAAAGCAGCGATATATCGCCCATACTATTTCTTCAAAATGTGTAAGAAAATGCTATAAAATGGAAATAAATTTCACAAAGGATCTGGGATACTTGGAAGGCAACTGAGAAAAGAAAAGAAAATGAACTGATTAGCTATCACTGCTCTAAACTCGATTAGCTAAGATACATGCTGGAGGTCTCTCTCTTCTATGCTGGTAGTGCAGGTCTCTGTTCAGCTTTGGGGGTTTAATTTGTAAGTGATATTTGAAATAAATTGAAACATAAGACAGGTGATTGTATAAGGATTTTGACTGACTATTTCATGTCACCACTTAACAGTATAGAAAGAAACTACAACAGAGATACAGGGTGTTGAGCTTGCCTTGTCTGTTAAATTCAGTGAGCGACTCCAGTCTTGTGGGAAAATGTGTGGCCTAGAGTTTACAGAAAATGCTCAGTTGTATGGATTGGGGCACCTTGTTGGGTTGCGGATCACCAACACACAGTTGCCCCAGCGATCTTAGGTCTTTGTAAGATTGAGAACATTTCAGAACTGTTACTCCACCGCATGGTACTATTCACATGAGTTGTGCTAAATTTAATGAGGTTGGGCATGGAAGTCCGAGCATGAGAAACTTAAACAAGTGTCTTGAAAAAAAGATAGTTTGTGACCTTTCACTCCTTAATTTTTCACCCAAGAAAGTCTCTTGAAACAATTTATAAACTAGAGATTGTGGCTAGTCCACTCCTCCAAAATGATAGAGTCATCATTTAAAAATTTTTTTTTAAATATTTTATTTATTTATTTTTAGAGAGAGGGGAAGGGAGGGAGAAAGAGAGGGAGAGAAACATCAATGTGTGGTTGACTCTCAAGTGGCCCCCACTGGGGGACCTGGCCCACAACCAAGGCATGTGCCCTGACTGGGGATTGAACCGGTGACCCTTTGGCTTGCAGCCCACACTCAATCCACTGAGCCAGGGCCACCAGAGGGTCATCATAATCACAACTATACACCTCTTCAAACTATTTGCTTCTCAGCTTGGATCATTCCTTGCCACTTCTTGAGCCTATAAGTAAACAACACCCTAGGAAAAGCAGCATATTTTAGAGCAATTAATGAATACTAGTAACTAATTTGTATTTACATATGCTAATTTGTGAATCTTATAGTGACCTAGTGTTTTATTCTGCATAGGCTTGTTCCATGGTGAAAAATGTGAGTTAGCTGTTAAAAAAATACAGCTTTAGAGAAATTTAGGTGATTTCTGTATATTTGATAAAAGTTTAATACAAAGCATAAAACAAAGATGGTTTAAAATGTGACATTGATGAACGAATTACAATGTATTTTATAATCTTTAACTTAAGATGAAAACAAATTCTGACATATTAAATGCAAAAGAAATCCTGAGGAGTTTTCATAAGTGTCTAGAATTATTAAAATTTCCACAATAGGAACCGTGTTTAATTTAACTCTTCGTGGCCGGTGCGGTTTGCAATCACCGCGACACGAGGGCAGCATCTGGACTGATCTACGCTCCCTGTCGTCCTCTGCACGCTGTTCGCAATGAATATCTGTGGGTGTATGTTTGAGGAGAGCGGGCCATTTTCTATAGAGTTAAAACTCTAGATAAAAGTAGACTTTAGAAACATAAATTTGAAATAATTCAAAGTAATTTTTGGAAAATGAATAACTGTGTTTATTGTTAATAGCACTAAATAAATAGTTCCTTAAAGATTAAGCTACATGTAGTTAGTCTGTCAAGTGGAAAGTATGCAACTTTGTTATAAAATCTGATTTATGCCTCTATTTGATTTATTGTATTCATGTATTAATAAACTTTGCTCTTAGCATTATTTTTGTGATGAGTTTTTTCAATTTATAGTTAAATTTTCAGGTTAGAGTTAATTTCTATGTAAGTCTTCTAAATTTAGGGCAGATTCTTTTTTGTAATTATATAGCTTAGACTTTTAAAAGAAGTTCGAATCATGAGTATAGTCATTTTAAAAGATTAATTCTGACCTATTCTCATACACCTTTGAGGCAAAGATGTATACTTTATTTTTTATGCATTCATTTATTCCCCCCAGAATCTTAGGAGATATGTACTAGATTAAACCTCCACGCTTCTTTTTGGAGAGATGAAAGAGTTGGTAATCCCTTCCTTAAAGGAATTTATTTAAATCAAGAAATATGGTGTGAATAGAACAAGCTAGCTAAATTTGAATGAGTTCAAAATTCTTTAATGACATATGATTTTGTGATATAGTCAATTTAATACTTAGTGGAAAAGAAATAGAATATATTTATGATGCTAATATTTGTATGTGCCCACAGCCTTCAAACTGTTGAAGGCTCTGGAAAATAGTGTGTTGGGTATTTCAAACTAAGTTGACCTCAGAGAGAAGAGTAACAAATAAAAGTAATTTTGCATGCAATGTCACATGATAAAGTTATATAATTTATAACTTCTTAAAAAAGATTTTATATATATTTATTTTTAGAGAAGGGGAAGGGAGGGTTAAAGAGAGGGCAAGAAACATTGATATTTGAGAAAGAAACATCCATCTGTTATACACCCCAACCAGAGACAAACCCACAACCCAGGCAGGTGCCCTGACCAGGAATCAAACCTGTGACCTTTTGCTTTGTGTGATGACACCCAACCAACAGAGCCACATTGATCAGGGCAATAATTTATAAATTTTAATAGATATTAATTTATCTAAACAAACAATAAACCCATTCTGTATTCCTTAGGGTAAATGTGTTTAAGTCAAAATAGTTTCTTCAAGAATTTAGATATGTGACTTCTAACAATATAACCAAAATGCAAGGATGCAGAGAATGTTTCCAGACTTTCCTTGACCAGGTGATAAAAATGGTGTACCACTTCGCATATATTTAACACAGCAGACAAAAGAGAGCCGTGACTTTAATATGCTTCTTATTGATTTAGCTTGTCTACCTCCACATTGTTAAAATTTATTTATTTATTATCAAAATTTTACTCTGTGATAAACTTGCTCTCAGCTTCCTACTTATTGATGACCTCAAGATCATCAATTGTGGTTCTAGGCCAGAGGCGAGAAAATAGATCAGTATTAAAAGATACTGTATCAATTAATTCCACTTGTTTTCTCTCTCAAAAATCTCAGAATAAAAGAAAAAGGGATTAGATATTCTTATAAGGTGACATTCTTCTCTATTAAAAAATGTTTGAGTTTAAAAAATGTTTACACAGAATCTAGCTATCTGGGGAGTAAAACTTTGATGTAGAAGAAAGAGAATGAGCCTTAGTGTTGAAAGTGATCAAATTGTATCATTTCCTCTGCCATTGTCAGCCATGCATGTCAAGAATAGTTACACAGTAACCCCCTCTTATTTATAGTTTTACTTCTCATAGTTTTAGTGACCCACAGTCAAATGGGACTGCAAACATCGAATGATAAATTCCAGGAATAAACACTTTGTATGTTTAAAAGCACGTATCATTCTGAGTAGCAAGAAGAAATCTCATGCTGTCTTGCTCCATCCTGCCCGGACATGAAATACCCCTGTGTCCAGTCCACACTGTACATACAGTACAATAAAATCTTTTGAGAGAGAGACCATGCTCATGTAACTTTTATTACAGTATATTATTATATTTGTTCTAATTTATTATTAGTTATTGTTACTAATGTCCTGATGTGCCTACTTTATAAATTAAAATTTATCATAGGTATGTATGTATAGGAAAAAAACTTACCAGATATAGGATTCAGTACTATTCACGACTTCAGGCATCCACTAAGGATTTTAGAACATATCCCCCCTGGATAAGGGGAGACTACTTGGCCTTCTTTAAATACTTAGCTTCAATTCATCCAGCGTACTTTAGTTGCAAGTTTGGAAATTAACTCTAGTGTCTTGTGACTGAGAAAGATGCCAAAAAGTCCCCTTCTAAACTGCAGGAAGACAAAAGAGAGATGGGAAGCCTTGTGAGGCAAGAATCATAACCAAAGTCAGGGACGGTCCAGGGTGCACGCCAGCACTACCACGGCAGTGAGCATTTATCAATCCAAACCACATTTCCACACAAGACATAGTGTGGCTGCGGAACTCATGTGATTTGCTCACCTAGAGCACCAGTAAAGAATCTCCCCATTACTTTCCACCAAGATAACAGAAAAGGGAGATCAGAACTCCAAAGAAGGGTGTGAATTGCAATGAAGTTTCTTCATCTGTAAAATCAGGTTTACAATAATGCTTAGCTGAGAGCATTCCAAATAATGGTAAAATCAACCATACCTGTATAGAATATGACATACAATGTGGTTGAATCTGTATCAATTGAAAGAAAGATGGAATGTTTAAATTTGATAACAAAGAAATAGTCACTTCATGAGAGGAACATATGGAAGAGAGAGAATTTAATGAATCACATGTGCTCGAGTTTGGTTGTGTCTCTGGTGCGTGGGCTCTACTTTAGATCAAAGGATGGTACAAATCCAGGCAGATTTGATTATCACAGCGTAACGTGCTAGACCTGATGATCTATGCCGAGCTATTATTCAGGAGGCTTTTTTCCTTCCAAAACTGACTTGAGTGCCTCCCTTCATCACATGGAAAAAGAATATCAAAAGCACATAAAGTCACTTTTACAAAAAGGGATTCTACTGGCATATATAAAGTCGTTTTTATCGTCAATGGCAAAATATATAACCCTGTGATACAGAAAGACCTGCTTGTTTGTCTCAGAGCTTATATGGATGTATATATACGGTCACAGCTTGACTCTGAAACCATTCTGGACCTCATTCAAGATCTCAAGTAGAAATAAATGCACCCAGTGCCTAAATAGTGTAAAAGTATTCAATTCAGTGTTTACAGATGGTCCCCAATTTATGGTAGGTAGACTTACAATTTTTCAACTTTATGATGTTGCAAGAGTTATACGCATTCAGAAGAAACTGTACTTTGCATTTTGATCTTTTCTGGGGCTAATGTTGTGTGGTATGGATACTCTCTTTGATGCTGGGCAGCAGCCCTGTGCTCTAGCTCCCCATCGATCACGTGATCATAAGGATAAAAACTGATTCTCTGTAGTGTGTTCATTGTGTTCGATGATTTTGCTCAACTGCGGGCTAATGCAAGTGCTCTGAGAATGTTTGAGGTAGACTAGTCTAAGCTACGGTGTTCGGTAGTTTAGATGTATTAAATGCATTTTGACTCATAGTATTTTCAATGTACAATGGGTTTATCAGGAGTTAACCTCATAATTCAAGGAGCATCTGTATTTATAAATATGACAGGAAAGTTGCATACCTCCTCTGAAAATTTGTCAGAGATGTAGTCATGTCAACTATGATATATTACCATTTACTTACATTGTTATAATAGGGGACTAATATCATGCAGTAAACTTTGCAAAAAAATATGGGTTATCTAATTAAAAATCTCAAGAATGCAATGGGAATCTTTATTTCATTCTAATATGAAAATTAGAAGTTGGATAATATGCTCTTTTCAAAGATTGCTCTTTTAATTCATTGTTTCTATGTATTCCAACATCTTTTGTTGTAATTTTGTAACTCATTTCCCAGACTACAAAATAATGGAAACTCACTGAAACTGTTGAATAATGTCTTCATATCAAGAGATGTAAGAGTCATTAGTATTGATTAGCAGTTAGCAAACCTGTTTTTGTTTTGTTAAAGAATTCGCTCCCACCTATGGTAGATGTTACTTTCCAGTACTAAGTGTCTCTTTATGCTCCGCAATATGTGCAAAAACTTACGTAATCTAAAAGTGATTGAGACTTACTAAGAACCTGAAAGTCTAAAATTGTGATATATTCTGTTTATTCTTGACAGTCCATATTCATTTTAAATGATATTTATGTAAGTCAATATTTGTAGAGAAAAAAACGTCAGTTGAATCAGATAATTAGTCCGTCAGATAAATGAATCATTCAACATACATTAAATATTTTATTAAAAATGTGCATCTGGTTAATCGCTCTTCTATAGAACTGAATGAATTATTCTATACTTTGAAGATAAGTTAGTACTCCTGCAAAGTCAAAATACTGCAGTCTAGGGAAGCTATTAATTTGATAACATATATGGGAAACACCCTACACCTTCAATTTCCTTAAATTATCCAGGTAAATTGTGGAAGAATCCTAGAATTGCTAAAATCCTTTCTCTGTTCTATATACAGGGTCTGGCAGAAGTAACACCTGCTTGAGTGTGGTTGGTACGGTAGTAATATGGGTGTGATAATATATAGTTTTAATTTGAACATTTCCCCTAAAATGTCATATGGTGTGCATGAGTGTGATATTGTTACAGAATTACATGCTTATGATTTGGTAATAAAAAGGAGGCATTATTTGTGCCTGACCCTGTATATCTATCAGTATGCCAGCCCACGTGCGGACCTTTAAGTTCAGATGTACGTGGAACAAGAATGAGTAGTTATAATAAATAATCCTTAGCTGATGTATAGGGCTGAGCAGTGAAGTGCATTGGCAGTGTGGGATGCATCAAACATGAGATGGGTTGAAATGACAGCAAAGAAAAACAAAAAGGCAAAAGAGCAGGAATCAAGGTGGTAAGAGTTAAGTTGGGTGGAACTTTCCCCAAGTACAGAATAAGCTTCTCAGGCTTCTGCTGAGCTATCTTCTCAGAGTAATATTTTATGTGAGCTCAGATTCCCCATGATACTATAGCTCCAAGTGTTTTCCTTCCTATGCCTCTGTGGCTCCTCATGCCAATTCTTATCAATAATGTAAATACTAGTGAATATTTTATCTATGGTAAGCTAGCATTTTCCTGCATCATTTTAATGCATAGAACATCTCACTGTTTCATATAGTCTGTATTTATACTTATCTTACAGATGAAGAAATTAAAACTTAGAAAGCTTTAGTAGTTTGTCCAAAGTCCCAAAGCAGGCTTTGGAGGTCACATCAAACCCAGACATACATGGCTTCAGGGTTTCTTCTCTAACACTCCCTTTTGCGCTTCCTTCCTTTTCCCTCTAGACTCCAGGTACAGCTCACTTCAGCTCGGGTTAGAAGGAAGACTACCAAATAACAGCACGGGATTCACTCCTGATGAATCATCTCAATTTGGACCATTGCAAACATTTTGTGCACATCTTGTGAATATAATACACAATTTTAAGTCAGAAGCTCAAAGTGTGTGTCTCCAACACTTACTGATAGTATTGCTTTGGGCAAAGTGTCTTGATGTTCCGAAGCCTGGATTTGCAGATTTAAATACAAAAATAATACTCATCTTAAATAGTAATATTTAAAAGTAGTGTTAAATGAAACTGAGCATGAAAAATCGTTATATGCCTATAAATTATTTGACACGAGCTATCAGGTGGATCATAGCCTATGACTGTTTAGATCTCATTCCATACATAAGTGAAAAGGGAAATTGACTCAGCTATTGCACTTTTAAAAGAAAACAAAGGTTGTGTCTTATATGCTATATCAGGACAGTTCTTAATAGTTTATTATTTAAAAAATAAAAAAAACCCTCCAGGGAAATGTCATACTTGTAAATATATCCCATACCTTAAATCATTTGGCTCAAGACAAGTAAAACATAATTCTTCAATATAATTAATCTTGTATTTTCCTGATATATGACACTGGGCAGTTGGCATATCCACCTTGCCTGCATACCTTCCTTTGTGATGTGTTTGAGGTCTGTCCAGAAGGTATCCAGCCATGCAATATGAAAAGTAGAGACATTTACTGAAGAAGATACAAGATACATGAAACATTGTACATAGGACAATGGTACCTCTGTACCATTGTATATACCTTGGGACCTCACACAATTCTCCCAATCGCCATCAGCTGCCCTGTCATATTGCCCTAAATCTCAACAATGGTTTGAAATCTCTTCCCTTTCAAAGATGATTTTAGTCTTGGGAAAAGCTAGAAGTTGCAGGGCACCAAATCTGGGCTGTAGTGGGGGTGAATCACCTCAGTGATTTGATGTTTTGCAACTAAACTCTGCAAGAGACATGATGCATGAGCAGGCACATTGTCATGATGAAGCTGTCAATCACCAGTTACCCATAGCTATGGCCTTTTGAATCATCTGAATAGTTTCTGCATGGAGGAATGTTCAAGTTTCAGGCAAACTTTGATGCGGATTCATTGCTCTACTAGCTCAGTCTTTTGAATGCAACAGCCACACAGTACATGTGCTCACTCAATGGTGTCTACTGCCGCCACGGACTTGTATAGTGAAGTCGTCATTGTTCATGCATATGCATTCCAGTCCACGCTCCTTGGCTGCCAGGTTACATCAATGACAAGCAAACTGTTTTTGTTATATTAACAATGGCTGGACTTTTTCCAGATAGACCTCTTATGTTCAAGTGTTTTGTACCTATTTTTTATTGAGTTATGTATTTTTATTGATTTGTAGATTTTATATATGACAAATAGACATGTTATCATACATAAATGTATGTTATTTTAAAATGATAAAATGTATGTTATTAATGATATCTGGCATGAGAGTCATGCTTTCTCTCTTTTGCCATATTTATGAAGTACAATTATTTTTCTCTCAGTCTAGGCTTGCCTTTTTAAATGTGTCATTTGATAGAAGTTCTTACTGCTATTGAAATGAATTAATTATTATTGTTTATGTTATGAGCTTTTATGTCCTTAGAACTCTTTGCTTATCCATAGGTCATAGACATAATTCTTTTTAGAAGCTTTATATGTTTAACTTTTACATGTAGATCTATGATTCCCCTCATAGATTTTTATTTTGTGTATGGTATGAAAAAGTGTCCAGATTTTTTTTATTTTTTTTCCATATATACTTTTAGTAGTTCCAGCACCATTAAAAGTTCCTTTTCTTTCCCAGCAGGGTTTGTTTAGGGCAGCCTCACTCCTCCTCTGGTGTGCAGAGAGATCAGATGCCCCCATCCTCCATGGCAACAGATGCTGTTCCCCACAGAGAGAGATTGCTGCTCTCTGCAATTTAGTTCTTTCAGACATTCTTATGTGTCTGGCTCTCGGAATCTTTGAAAATAATGCACATTTTACTTGTGTATTTTTGTTAGTTTTCTTAGTTGTTACAGTGGGACTAGTATTTAAAATTGTGAGAACACATTTTTGAAAGTTTTATTTTTAGCATTTTCCCAATGTTTAGGTGACCACAGCAGCCAGGTGTCAGGGTGCCTATTCCGCCATGTCACTGGAAACAGCAGGCCAGCTCACTCTTTCTGACTCCGTGACTCTGTGTGTTCTTGTTCACCCCCAAGTAGTGTTGTTGTTGTTTCATAGGGAACATAAAATTATTCATTTCCTTTACTCTTAGGAAAACTAACCCAAGTAATAGCTTGAACCTAGAGATGGCTTATACATGGTTCCAAAATTACCTTCCATCTAATTTTCCAGAAAGGTAAAAACAAAGTATTATCCAGTGAGCTAAATTCTCAGCAGGGCAACAAAATTTTAAGTGGGTTGCCATGGTAATCCCATCCCCGTATTCGCTTCTCACTCAGTTTAGCTTGGTGGCATTTGGACTGAGTAATGGAATGAGAGGAAAGGACTGATGGCTTTACTTGCCTCAGAAATACCCACAATTGGATGTGTACATATTTTACTCCCTCCTTTTACCCTCACCTCATGTTTTTCTTTCTCCAAAGGCTACTAGGTTCACAACTAGTGTGGCCGTTCACAACTAGTGTGGCCGTTCTAGCGGATGTATCCATTTAAATGCCTTCGCATCTAGGCTAACAGCAGGTCAGGATACTCTACTGACAGACCTAAATTCCTGGACACTGATCGCCCACGGGCCACATGTCGTGGGTTGTCAACATCTTTTATGTTGAGATAATTATGGTCAATTTCCCTATAGAAGGGCTGTATTTCATACCATAATTAAAGTTTATACCTGATCTCCAGCGTGAGTGTTCGGGCTCACATATTTGACATACATACTTAAAATAAATATTACTTTCAGTTTTTCCCAGAACATCAGCATCACCAATGGAGGTATAGATATGGGATATCTGTCTGTCTGTCTGTCTGTCTCTCTTTTTCCATGGGTATTGCTTTCCAGACGTAATGTAGTGACATATGTATTAAAGGAATGTGCCACAGATGGTTATGTTACAGTATGTATGAAAATATGAGAAAACCAAATGACCACTTAAACACACTTCAGAGAAGATGGAAACCAAAATTTAGATCACTGTCTCTGTGCGGGCTTGGTTTGCTCTTTTCTTTCCAACACGTATTCTTTTTGTCTCAAACAGAAATGTAGTCATTCCACACATGCCTTGTGATGTTGGTTTAATGATCAACAGAAACACATCTGTAAAAAAACCCCAACAAATTCAACAAATGCATTTTCTTGTTATTGTAGATGGATGCTGTGCTGTGCACAACCACATTTTTTGCAGTTCCTGACACTTGAATCATGACATATTCTTTGTGGAAGAATTCTTTGTGTGGTTGAATAAGTAGGTGAGCATGAAGGATTGTGCCAGGGCATCCTCTACCATACACGGAGGCAAATATTCCCTGTAAGGACTCTATTCCGAGAGCATGCTGATTACATGGTTGCCATGGTCAGCATTATGGTCTTCACCAAAATTATCCATTTGGCTTCATTTCAGTTAGCTATATTTTATTGACCAGAGGGTTTCTTTTATTATAACTATGTAAGTAAATAAAAGTTTAATTGATGACAATTAAATTCATACCAAGGAATGAGAAATATACAAATGTAATTCTAGAATTGATTCTAAATATATTTAACACATTTAACACATACTCCATGACTTTTGATATAAAGTTCTAGTCCCTTTTCTTAATAAACCAATAGAACATTGCCAGAGTTGTTAAAGGGAGATTTTTTTTCTTTTTTCTTTTTTTTTTTGGTCACGTGTTGGTTTTCTGGTTCCATCTCCATTTCAGAAGAAACATTTCACGTATTTGTTTTCCAGATTATTCTTGTACCATTCAGTACACTCTCTAATAGACTGTTTTCTTTTCTCAGGGCCTTTATGCTATTTGAGAAAGATGTTAACTCTTTTATTTATTGTAAATTTCTATGAAGATCTCTCTCTCTTCAGTATGCTCTATAAAATGCCTGCTGCTTATTTGCTGGGTGGAGAAAGTGATTTTTCTCGTCTTTCAGTGATTCACTTTCTTCCATTTCTGTGCTATGCTGAGATACAGTATATTCTGTTCCTTGTGTTCAGGGAAGTCACCAACTCATTTGCTTCTAAGGTGAAAAAATTCACCATTGGATTTTTAGCACTGAAGTAGTATCTTTTGATGGCATGTCTTGGACTGATTTGCAGTTTAGTAGTTACACCCCTGTTGTGTAAGTTATATCACCTCCTGCAAGCAAGTCAAGGAATGAACAGGCCCGCTATTCAGATGGCCAATGAAAGACTCAGAGATAAATATAGGTATCTGTCTCAACATTCTTTACCTTCCCCCATTCTTAAATTTAGTTTTACTTTCAACCTTTTAAAACTTTATTTATTAAAAAAAAAAAAGCATATTTGACCTGTGAGCTAGTTTGCTGATGGCTACTATAGCATTATTTTTTAAAATTTTTCCCACCAAAATATTCTAAAGTATCTTGTGATCATCTAGACATTTTTTTGGATTTTATGTTGTTTGTTTTCATATTTAATGACATTTAAATTCACATTGTATTTTTATCCATTATACATTTTAAGTTAATTATAATAATGTAGAATAGGTGATTGAGGCACATATAGAATAAATAGTATTTGGTGTCTCTTAAAGACAGTATATCTAGAGATAATTTTGGGAAACATTAGCCTGCAGATTAAAGCCTGACTTCTATCCTGTCTTTCAATAGCTTTACACTCTCTCTACAGTCAAGCCTTGTAAATACTTCCCTCTCAGTGCTGGTTTGCCTGTCTGACCTTGAGGTGTCATGTTATCTGTGTCTGGATCATCACTATAATCACCTTTACACTGTTGTGTGTATGTGTGTGTGTGTGTTTAGTACATCTTTGATTACTTCCTTTCATAAGCCCTCTGATTTGCTCAGCCAGAGGTGGAGCAAATTTCATCCACTTCCGAAATTTCATGAATGTTATTGGAGTTTTTCTTTTACCCACCGTGCTATTGCCACTTATTAACATACATCATCTCTTGGGTTAGATTGTGTAATCCTAGGAAAAGGCAGGATTTGTAAATAGTTTATCTCTTAAGCCCCAGATTGCTATGTGCAGAATAAGGACTTCTTAAGTCTTTATTTTATAAGTGGAGGTAAATATACTTTGTTCTGAGAGAAATGATGTCAGCACTGGGAGTTTCTTTCCCACCAATGGTGGAATTACAAAGATGAAAGCCTATTTCTATAGGGTATTTCTTTATTGCTTTTCTTATTTAATCAACGAATATTCCTAAAATATCCATAGGATACCAGGCACTGTTCTTGATACTAGACTTAATAGGTGTGAACAGACTGATGATGTCCCACTTCCACAGATGATGTTGTGATGTCAGGGGCTTGGTGGGGAAGAGAAAATGATACATGAACTAGGCCTGTTTGGAAAACATCCAGCTGTTGTTAATTCAACAAGAATAGTTTACTCAGCATCAGTATAACCTGACAGCCAAGGGGAGTGGTCTTGAATGTGCACATGTGAATAATAACTACTTCACTGTAGGAGGCAGTAGACGCTATTGAGGGAACATGTGTACTGTGTGGCCGTCACACTCAAAATGACTGAGTGAGCAGAGCAATGAATCTGCATCAAATTTTGCATTAAGCTTGAACATTCCTCTGCAGAAACTATTCAGATGACTCAGAAGGCTGCAAATGTGGGTACCTGGTGATTGGCAGCTTCATCACAACAATGGGCCTGTTCATGCATCAAGTCTCATACAGACTTTTTTGGTGAAACATAAAATCAACTAGGTGACTCAGTCCCCCTACAACCTAAATTTGGTGCCCTAACACTCTGGCTTTTCCCAAAACTAGTGAGAAAACTAACTTCTGAAAGAGAAGAGATTTCAGACCATTGCTGAGACTCAGGAGAATACAACAAGGCAGCTGATGGTGAACTGTGTGAGGTTCCAAGGCGCCTACTTTGAAGGGGACTGAGGCATCATTGTCCTGTGTACACCATTTCTTGTATCTTGTATCTTCTTCAATAAATGTCTCTACTTTTCATATTACATGGCTGGATACCTTCTGGCCAGCCCTCATCTATATGACATCGGACAGTCACACATGTTATTGGACAGAATTGAGGCTACAGAGTGATGACAGAGTCTCTACCCTCAGACAAGAGACTCTAGCAGTCTGCGCTGAAGACGTGAGAACTGATCTATGACTTGTAAACTACAGAGAAATGAGATAGCCAAAGTTCTGTAAAACGGATTCTAGAAAAAAGGAACAAGTGAGAATAAATATGGTATATTTCAGGAAAAGGAAGAAGATAGTGTCCCTGGATGTAATCTGTATCTATATTCATATTCTGAATTGGAAGAGATGCTGACGGCACTTCACCATCACAGTCAGAATGTGTACAGTAGAATATAGCAATTAGCATGGGGCAGTAGGCTAGTAAAGCACCAAGTTGGGTCAAGAGAGAAGAGGAAGCAAATGTTGTCTCTTTAAAAGGTAGGTACACATCCCTAGAAAGATCTTTAAGGGATGACCTTGATTTAGGAGTCAAATGGCTTTAGCTATGGGTAGGCATGCACTCCAGATTTGGTTAGGAAGAGACAGTATCTAAAGAGGTGATATTCAATTGGTCATTTATATTGTTAGTATCATAGGTTAGCTGAAGATTAGGTCACTCCAGAAAGCCTTTTGATGTAATATACAATCCAGACATAGTTCCCTCAAATCCTCATTAGGAACCAATCCAGCTCCATTAGGGAATAAAGTACCTGCTAGGTATTTTTTCTCCCCTCTTCTTTAATGGTAACAATTCAAGCTGATCCTTAAACTACCAAAGCTCCCTGTTGGTGTTCACTGCACATCAAATAATAATGACAGAAAGCGTGAAGGAGACATCTGTTTAGTCCAATTTACAGAGACAAGTTTGTACTTGCAATAGCATACCATGAAATTTTAATAATTTTAAAAAAGATTTTATTTACTTATTTTTAGAGAGAAGGGAAGGGAGAGAGAAAGAGAGGGAGAGAAACATCAGTGTGTGGTTGCCTCTCACGCACCCCCTACTGGGGACCTGGCCTGCAACCCACGCCTATCCCCTGACTGGGAATCCAACCAGTGACCCTTTGGTTCGCAGGCCCAAGCTCAGTCCACTGAGCTACACCAGCCATGGCTAATAATTTAAATTTACCTATCTCTAGAGTTCTTTCTCTTTCCCTGACATCTCCTGTGAGACTTCCAGAAACTTTATGCCGATTTTAAAGTTCCAGTATGTTCCAAGATGCAGAGAGTAGTAACTGTGTTATCTGTGACTCTCTGCAGGGGGGTGGCTTCTGAGAAGGAAGGAGAAGTGTAGGGCTCATGGCAGCCTTGCTTCTCCCAGAAATATGTGCATTTTTTGCTGCACTCGAAGTCAGCAAAACATAAGGGCAATGATGAACTTTACAGTTACAACTAAGTAGATTAAGTGGGAGGGGAATTATAATCAATAACTCATACAGGAAAGCAGAGTGTCACAATCTTACTACCTCAACTTACCAGGGATTTAAGAGACTTGATTATCTCATTGCTGAAGGGCTTGCTTTGTAGACATAGTAGCCTGTCCATATACGAGTGGGCAGAGCAAAATAAATCTTTCTGTGCAGTTGCACAGAAATATGCATTGTCTTCTATTTTTGTTTACAGAAATTTAACATTATCTATATAAAAGGATGTATACTAAAAGTGTTGCTATGCTAGTGTACTGAAATCATGAAAGCAGAAATCTATGCTCTATTTCCCATAAAGGGAAATTACAGTAATGCCCTGTATTGGTTCCCTGGGGCTCTCGTGGCTAGAGAAGGTTTTAGCTCTATAAATAATATACACATATGTATATTTCATATATAATATATATGTATACATAACTCACTGTCAGTAATAAAGGTGGAAGAGTTTATGTTACTGTATTTTTATTTTAGCATGCATTTACTATTTTTAAATTGACGGACACTATGATAGATGACAGAAACCAAGATGTCTAAAAAATGGTTTTTTCCCTGAGGGATCTCATAGTTTGGCAAAACAGAAGTTTTAACAAAACTATAGTATAAGCCTATAGGCAACTGGACCCACTGTGTTGTGTTTGTTTGTTTGTGTGGTTAGTGCTGTTTGTGTTGTACAGAAGAAATCTTTGCCTAACTCAAGGTCACAAGGATGTTCTATTTTCTTCTAGAAGTTATGTAGTTTTAACTCTTAAATGTAGGTATATAATGTATTATATATAATTATAAAATATTTCTTATATGTCTATTTCATATTTCTATTTTATTTATATAACTTACATATACAATATATATACATACATATGTGCACGTGTGTGTGTGTGTGTGTGCGTACATAAACTCTTACAGCACTTAAAAAAAACCCACAACTTCTAACCGATGACAAAACCCTACAGGATAACATCTTTAAGAAGCAACACTTCCACATCTTGGCATATCTCATGTTAAGCTTTTCAAACTGAATGTTAATAAAATTTTCAAAACTTTATATAGAGAGTGTTGAAATATATATATGTTGAGATGTTTTTGCATATGAATATACAATTATTTCAACACCATTTTTTGAAGAGATTACGTTTCCCCCATTGAATTATGTTGGCACCTTCTGCGAAACCCCACTGAGTAGCTCCATAGGGAACTCATGGAGTTTGGGTATCTCGTCTCCTTCAGTGGGCCGCACAAGTCTCTAGTTTCTTTGTGGCTGCCTGTGATCTGGATGGCATTTTTATCATTGGTAGATGTAAGAAAGGGTTTTATACCCAAGACATACAAAGAGTTTCTATACCTACGCAATGTAACTTTGAGAATTTATTTGGTGCCCATGGGGAAAAGGCTGGGGGCAGAGCAAGTAAGTGTTTGCACTTTAAAAAAATGATCGAATCTGTCACCATAATATCTTGGAATTCAAAGGTTAAAAGACTTTAAATTACGCTTGATCACCAAGCAAATTGTCCCTTGTTCATCACCATGGGGTGCTGATAATGCTGGGTGACCATCTGGCCATTATTCTCAATGCTAGAAAGCAGGGACTTGGCAGGGCTGACACTTGGAGCAGTTTAGTTACAATAGAAGGCAAACCGGACATTCCTTTGTCAGTTTTAGACCATGAAGCAAGGGGTGCAACTTCAGAACTCAGGCTGGGAAAATGAAGAACTGCTTTGTTTTTACATCAGCTTTGACTGAGACACTTAAACCGCAGAGCTTACATCCTGAAATGCAACCTGAATTAGGGCCGGGTTTTGTCTATTTTTCTTAAATCTTAAAAATCAGTCCTTTAAAAGTTGCATATACATGATATAAATTTCTCATTTGAATGCAAATGAAAATAAACTCCATTCTGTCTAGAGGCATTATTTCAGTATCAAAGTATTATTAAAGTCTTATTTTTAAATTTTCACAGAGGAGTTCTGCAATTCTAGGTCAAGGCAATTGGAATTTGCTCCAGAAGTTTCAGTTAAGTTCTAATGATTGAAAATGTGGAAACTCACTCTAGCATTTTACTTTACAGGCTGTAGCAGCCTAGTATTAAAGAGGCCACAGTCAGTTGCTTGAAAATTGGAATGCATACCCTTGGTGACTGTCACAAAACTCAAGACCATCTTCAAAATCAACAATAAAATGTAATCCTCTTTCTACAGTAGATTTTCCAGTGCTCTTGAAGAAAAACTTAGATCGCTAGGTCATCATCTTCTGTTCAGAAAACGCCGGGTGTCTCCCACCGTCAATAAAACAAAATCCAAACCTTCGAGTTGGTTTTTCAGCTCTTTCTATGATCTGGTTATACCATCTCATCCAACTATTTCATTCTCTACATCCAGTCTTAATATATCTCACTTGGTAAAGAACTTAAAAAATGTGTTGCGGTCCTATTGCAGGCCATCGTTTCCCTAACTCAGTATCAACACATGTCTCCTGATGCTTTTCTTGCATTGGGCTTATGTGACTAAATCTTACAAGTCTAAGCTCAGATGGAAACTGACCGAAACAGCATTAGTTTGTTAGTTTCAGTAGCAAGTGCTTTATCCCAGTAGTCCACTTTTCTTATATATAGTATTAATTTTATTCAGTCCTGACATGTCCATTGGATATACATTAATTTTCATCCAGATTTCTTGAGAATGGGTACCTATTTCAAGTTTTGTAGAATAATAAAAAGTGGATGATTTAATCATTTTCCAACTTGAAAAATCTATACTAGAAATATTCTACATAATTACTCAATATTAGGGTTCTCTAAATAAGTGTATCCATTATCAGAATCTAACATGAGTAACATCTGGCATGACTCCATAAGTGATTTAGTTTCACTGTTCAGGCTCGACATTGTAAGGTCTTACTACAATAAAAATTACTCATGTAAAACCCTTCACTGGGCCATGCTTGGTAACAGAGCATTTCCAATCAAGCTCTGTCTGTCCAAGGGCTCTTCTCCCTGAGGTATATAAACCTGAATACGTTATCCTCTTCTCCCAAAGATCAAAGTTAGAGTCAAAGACAACTTTACAGATATACTTCAGGTAGTATGAGTATACTTCTATCTGCAAAAAGAGGTGTCTCATAGAAATCCAAAATTTTGCTTTTGCTATTATGGCAGTCATTCCTCACTAATTATTAATCCAATAGCAGAGAGGTTTGGTAGCATGATGAGGGCCAACCCCGGTCAAGGTTATCCATGTGCAATAGGTTGTAATGGTTGGAATGAAGGGTTTAATTTTAATTATTTCATTTCCAGCATATATACAAAAAGCTAAGAGGTTTTTGTACCAGTATTCTTGGAATCAGTTACCATCAAAGAATTGAACCTTAAGCACCCTGAAAGGGAAAATTTGAATGGTGTGGCAATTTTAGCTATTTTGTTATTTAGAATATTTAAAGTTCTTTTTTAAATAGAAAATATATCATGAACATGTGAAAAACACACAAAAATTTTAGTATTCAGGAATATTCATTAGTGATAGGTAACCTTTGATTTGGAGTACAAAAAAGAATATTTCCTTTGAGTATTAAAAATCCTTGCTTTTGAATTGTCCACAATAATTTCTTTTAAAATAAATAAGAAAAAAATCATAGATGTTTGCAATCTAAAACCTTTTAGAAATTCTATTAAAAGAGATCTGTGTGAGAGGAGAAGGAAGACCAGTGAGTAGATGGGAGGTGTTTTTAGTGAAGTATTAAGAGAATAAGGTGATTTTCTAATAAGCAATCAAGCAAGTCAGACTGATTCCTGAACTTCATTTGCAGCTCCCGAAACAGGTGCAGCAACGCGGCAGTGGAAAGAACAGAAAAGTCACAGGATGTTCCAGGCGAGTGATTGTTTGGTTTTTAGTTTGTTTATTGCTGGATCTACTCTACTTGAGAAAATTTCAGAATTTACAATTATCTGAGTGACAAAATTAAAAACTAAAAATAATGTTCCTGATATTTATATGCATCCCACAATTAATTAATATTATTGTTTATTTGCTAACTGATTATGCAAATGGTAGAATTTCTCCTTTGATCAAAATAATATAAAAATTGTACTGGTTAAATTAGACCAAAAAGTAATTTTACCCAGGCACACAATTCTCATTCATGATATCCTTATAGAAAGGTATTTATATGGCATATTTTTAATGAAAATATTAGGATAGAGTTACTCCCCCCAAAAGTAACTTTGAATCATGACATAACATAATGGAATTTGAGTTGTAAAAATCTCATCTAACTGAGACATGTACACAAATGAGCTGTGTAGCAGCATCCCCATTTTGTTGGTTGAGCTAATCAACTGATGTTCAAAATACTTAAGCAAATAGGAGGTGCTTTATAACATTTGCTATATATAATATAAGAACAAAGACTTGATATATAAATGAATGAAGATAAAGCAAAGAATGAATGAATATATGATTGCTCAGAGTAATCTACCTAATACATTGTGAAATTAGAGTTTGGTTCTAATCTCTGTGACTATAAAGAGCTCACATTTTCTTGAAAAGATCCTATCTATAGTCAGAGTTGCTGGAAGTAGCAGAATGTAGTCATTAGGAGCATATTACAATACTAACTGATCGTTCGATTCAAAAATGGCTGTATCACTGTGTGACCATGAGTCAGCAATAAGTCTTCTCCAATATTTTTATGTCATGTGTGCGATGCTCTACGGTTTGTCAAAGAATTTAATAAAGTAAGGTACGTAAATTATTAAAAAATCATTATTATGTAAATTACTTTGACATCAATACATGTTTTCTGAGAGCAACAAATATATATGCATTCAGAACAAATATATTCAAGAACTATGTTTGTTCTAAGTGGGTGTAGAAAAATCATCCCACGAACTGGTAAGAGTCGCATCTCCAACTGTAGCCCAATAAAAGTTGTGCAATTTCCAAACCCTCCACTAGAGTGTACAGACTCCAGAACACCTGGCTGCAGTGAGCGAGGGTTGTCATTTGCATAGTTCATGGCTTTCTCTGGCATTACCAGGGACTTCTGGGTGAAAAAGTAGGTGTTTGGGTTTTATGGGGGGTTTTTCTAGCAGACTAAATTAGAGCTAGTACCTAGGATTGATTTAGATTTCCAAAAGCTTTTCGTTTCTTCTTTTATTTTCACAGTAGATACTATGGCAAAAACAGAAACAAAAAGACAAAAGCAGAATAAAGAATTCTATTTTTATGCCCAGAAAAATATACATTATCTTTTCTGTCTTCACCTTCCCTCCTCCCTGCTCTTTCCTTCTCTTCCTTCCTGTTCTCTTCCCCTTCCAACCCCTTCCCTTCTCAACTCTCTCCTTTCTTTCTGGATTCTCCAACTCCAGTGATGGCCATATCTACTTGACTTTCTTAGTGGTCAGACCTCCCTATATTGAGGAAATTCATTCCTTCTACAATAGTTCAAACTCTTAAATATCAACCTGTGTCCAGAGTCTACTCCTACTCTTCCCCTTCACTTGGACCGTTCTTCATTCTCAGTACAAATGTCAGCTAATCACTAGTTTTCCAGTTGTTTCCAGTCATTAGACCTTCTCACTTTTCACTTACCTTTCTATCTAATCTGGGTCAAAGATTCAAGAAATCTAACAATAATCTTATTCCTTCCTTAAAGTCTTCAATGTCCTTCACACTCCACTACTTTCTTCTTTCTACTCCTAGGCCCTGGTAATATAGTTTTTATATTCCCCGATCTCAGGCAGTTAGTGTGACTATGGAAATGCATGCTTTTATATTTCAGTAGGTTTTCACATTGCTCATTTTTAAATGTATCTGTTGTTCTAGAAATGACTAGCATATTTCTCAGTGATTCTCTTAACCTTACTCCACTCTTTTAAACTCCTTAAAACACTTAAAATCCTATCAATCTTCATTATTTGTGTTGTACGTATATTTCTTCTTTATATAGAATATAGGTATTCACTTTAGAAAATGCTGATAAACACTGCTTTTCTAAGTAAGACAAAGATAATACCCCACTTTCCTCTACCCCCACGCAGCACACTTTCTTAGTCTGATAAGGAGCTGGATTTAGGAATAAATAAAACAAAAGACTCACCTTCTTGTGAGCTTCTAATTAGAAACAGGAAGTTGAGCTGGTAGGATTCAATTGTGAGTAAGCAGTCCTTTTTCTAATGACTCAAATGTAAGGAAGATCAAAAAAAACCCACAGCGGAGTCCATATCACGAATACGATCTGTGGGGACTACATATATGTGTGATTTGCAGAGATAGCGCCTGACACCTGATACTCCTTAGATTTTTCTACAAAAAACAAGCAAGCGAACAAACATACCCTTTAGCATGTATCCAGAAGTCAGTCCACATTTGAGTAGTGTCCTTATAATTACGTTTATTTCTAGCGGCATCTATTTTCAGGCCTCTAGATGAACCTTGGATGGTAAGAATCTCTTAGTCCAAAGACTGGAAGAGAAGAAACATGAAATTCTGTTGCTTTTCATTTCATGACAAATATAAAAATTTTCATTTTAAAAAGCTAAGTAAGTTAAGCACTCACTATGGAGAAGGAAATGAATTGATCCTAATACCAAAACTGTGAAGGTCTTACTTTGTTGGTGGTATCAGATCTAGAATTTAAAGAATATTAAGATAGCCTAAAGAATTCAAAAGCACATTGTCTAGGTGAAGGCTAAATTAAAATGAATGATCATAAGGAAAACTTTTGATGACAATGTGGCAGCTAAAATATATATATATAATGAAATTATATGAGACAGTGTTTAACTGGAGAATATCTAATTTTTAATACACATGCAAGGGGAATTCACATAAGCATGAAAATTCCAAGGACAGTGAGGCAACATTGGGTATATATGACATTTTGGACAAAGGAGAAAAGGGGAGGAATGAGGTCTTAGATTTTAGAAGTGAGGATGGGAAATTTACAGGTAGTTGAGTGAGAGGGAAACACAACAGGGAAGGAAAATTCTTGACAAGCAGCTCCAAACAATGAGACTCAGGAGGTATCTAGCTAACAGACCCTTGCCTGAAGCCTTCTTACTTGTGATACTTAATTCAAATGAGGCTCTTCAGGCTAAGGCAAACATCCTAAGATTTCTTTCCTGAAGCGGGTTTTTCTGTCTGAATCTCTTGGGCAGGAAAGAGAGGGAGAGTCAAATGTTCTTCCTGAATCTTCTGTTTCTTCTCCAGCTTAAAGCCTATATATCTGCCAAAAGGCAGCTTCAGGCGACAAAACGTTGGTCCCCTTCAACAGAGATGTCATAACGTGTGACGAGAAACTTGGATTTGAATTTAGGACTAAATTTGGGGAACAGTAGTGTGAGAAACAGTATTGTGAGGACAATTGAAGTCTTTGGGAGGTGGCGTATATTAGGTAGACTGTGAGTGAACCACAGTTTTAGGGATTCTGTCATTCACTGCCTTGATAAGTTGGAGTCATCCGAAATAGTGTTGTAAGCAGTACTATTCAAAATGTCTTTATATTTTGTATATATTCCTCAATATCCTTAAGGTAAATTCCTACAAATTAAACGATTAGGTCAAGAGTTTACCAAATTTAGACCAATGCTTTCACTTTTAACAGGATGACTTTCTTCCTAGTTTATTTAGAAGCTACAGAACCTGTGAGGTGAATTTCTTCTATTCTTCTGTAGTACAACACAGGACCTGTAAAGAGTTTTTTATTTCATTCTATTTCCAAGGTACCAAGAACCATAGAGCCCTGGCTGGTGTGGCTCAGTGGACTGAGTGCCGGTCTGTGAACCAAAGAGTCTCTGGTTCAATTCCCAGTCAGGGCACATGCCTGGGTTGTGGGCTAGGTTTCCCAGTGTGGGGCAGGCAAGAGGCAAGCACATATTAATGTTTTTCTTCCTCTCTTTCTCCCTCTCTGCCTCTCTGTAAAAATTATATATATATATATATTTTTTTTTTTTTAAAGAACCATGGGTATTGGCAGAAGACTTGGGAGACCTGGGTCAGAGACCAAAGATTTTGTTACAGTGAAAGGGGAAGCATAAGATTCAGATTCATACCAGTTGTATTTGCCCGCCCCCCCAAGTCCCATTAGGATGAGGTAGAAAGATCCGGAGGGATACTATATGTAGGGTGCTTTTGTCACAGCTGAGGGACACTGTGCTTAAGAAACCCCAATTTTTAAAGGGATTGCTAGCAAACCTGCCCACTATATGCCTTGCTGGAAAATATTTCTATTATGCACGTCAGAAAACAAAACTTCCCTGTGCCCAAAAAGAGATAACAACTCTATCCTCCAGTGTTCTTGTTATGCAGATAATCTGTAGGGAGAAAAAAGTCCAGCACAAAAGTTCCTATGAGACGTTCAGAGATTTAAGAGAACCATTGAGAGTTGTGTCCAAACAGTCCATTTTGGGGAGGATTTGCTACTTTGTATTGTCAAGGTGGTTTAAATATTTGGGATTGAATTCTGAGTCCACCAGTAAATGCTTTGATTATGGGTAACCCAGATTCATGTCAGAGAGCTTTTGTTGTTCACTTCCTATCTGCAAAATGAAGTAATCATGGAATCCAAATCACAGGGTTTCAATAAGAAAAGGGAGAACAGATGTGAAAGCTTCTTTGGGACTCTCTGAGCTTCCTGGACTTCCCGGAAGTCTATTTCCTTTGCCAGATCGGGGAAGTTCTCCATTATTTGTTCAAATAAGTTTTCAATTTTTTGTTCTTCCTCTTCTCCTTTTGGCACCCCTATAATTCGGATGTTGGAACGTTTCAAGGCGTCCGGGAGGTTCTTAAGCCTCTCCTCATTTTTCCAAGTTCTTGTTTCTTCATTCTTTTCTGGTTGGATGTTCGTTTCTTCCTTCTGGTCCACACCATTGAATTGAGTCCCAGTTTCCTTCTCATCACTATTGGTTCCCTGTACATTTTCCTTTGTTTCTCTTAGCATAGGCTTCATTTTTTCATCTGTTTTTCGAATAGATTCAACCAAGTCTGTGAGCATATTGATAACCAGTGAGGAACACGCCAAGGCACATCATAATTACATTACCCAAGATTAAACGCAAGGACCTACATCCAAGATTACTGTATCCAGCAAAGCTATCACTTAGAATGGAAGGGAAGATAAAGTGCTTCTCAGATAAGGTCAAGTTAAAGAAGTTCATCATCACCAAGCCCTTATTATATGAAATGTTAAAGGGAGTTACCTAAGAAAAAGAAGATCAAAAATAGGAACAGTAAAAATGACAGCAAACTCACAGTTATTAATGGCCATACATAAAACAAAAATGAGAGCAAACTAGGCAAACAACTAGAACATGAGGGTTGTCATTAAGGGAGTGGGAGGGGGAGGGGGGGAAAGGTACAGAGAATAAGTAGCATAGATGATAGGTGGAAAATAGACAGGGGGAGGGTAAAAATAGTGTAGGAAATGTAGAAGCCAAAGAACTTATAAGTATGACCTATGGACATGAACTATAGGGGGGGAATGTGGGAGGGAGGGGGGTGGGCAGGATGGAGTGGAGTGGGGGGGGAAATGGGACAACTGTAATAGCATAATCAATAAATATATTTAAAAAAAAAAAAAAAAAGAAAGTGTTTTTGTACTGTGTCAAAATTACAACTATATGTTAGTCAACAGTAATAATCAATGACCAGTTGTTTTGCCTGAAAAACCCCACAGTAAATAAGTCAGTATAAAATATTAATTTTGAAAAAATGTTTTAGAATATATATATATATATCTGTAGCATTATATATATGTAGTGCTCAGATATATGTAAAAATAGATCTATATACTGTACATATTTTATATATATTTTTGCAGGCTTATTTCTATGCAAGAAAAAATATTATTTCATGTTAAATACATTATCCCATGAATTGGTCGCATCATGGATTCTCAGACTATTGGGTAAAACAAATATATTTCTTCCTTTTCATGTGTCTATTTTTGCGCATCTAGTCTACTTTACCTGTAATTGAGAAAATGATAATCATCAATTAATAATATATCTTTGACTTCAAAGTCATCTTGCTAAAGATTCTTGAATAATGAGGATGTCATCTTCTCTCTTGCTGTGTACCTAGCGTACTGTGGGTCATCAATAAGTAATAGACACAAAAATAAATTAGAAAAATTCTTAAAATCTAGAGTATATTAAGATTTTTCACATGTGCTGCTCTATTTCAAAAGTAATAAAGCTAATGTGGTCTAAACTATGCTTACTAGCCTTCATGTTCTAGCGTAGAAACAAAATTAAAATTCACTCAGAAAATTCACTTAATACATTGTACTTTTCAAACACTAATAGCTGTTGTGAATTCCATACCCAGGAATGTCTTTGGAAAGCAGGTTTCATGCCTGGTTTCTGCTGCTGCCAGTAACCCTTGCCGTTCTGTGTCTTGCTGCTGCTTAACTGGAATCTCACCTCTGTGGTCATGAAACATTCCACCCTGTATCTTTACATCATCTTCTTATAAGGACAATAGTCACGTTGGATTAAGGACCCACCCCAATCCAGCAGGACCTCAGTGTAAATAATTATATCTACGACAACTCTATTTCCAAATAATGTTACATTCTGAGTTATTGGCAGTTAGCACTGCAACATATATTTGGAAGACACAGTCCAACCCATAACTGGGGCGAATAGATGAAGGGAACCACATAAGGAATCTTAAATCCTTAAGGGACAGAAATCTTAGTTATCTTCCCAATGCACATTACACTGCCACACTGTACAGCCGTAATTGTTGGGGTGGCATCAACCACAGTCCCCATCCAGAGTCAGGCCCTTGTAGTCTACATAAATATATAAGCTCTATTAGTCTTGATACCTAAAATCAAATGGCGTATATACGTGATTAACTATTAGACATCATTATTATGGGAGAAACTATATATTGAGGCTTCATGTCTTATTCTATGCAACTGAGTTGTATAGAACATGTCTATTTTAAGACAGATCGTTCTCTCTCGTACACACGCATCCTCTCTCTTTCTAAAATATTCTAACATAATTGGAATGAACTGCATTAATCAAACTTAAAGACACAAAGAACTTTAAAACTGTCTTTGGTGTACTTTTCCTGCTGCCTTTTTGTTTTATTAGTCAGAAACTACTATAAGAATGATACTTTCCGCAAATAAAATTACCTACTTAAAATAAATGTAATCTAGATATATTTTTGTGTGGTTTTTTTTTTTTTTGCTTTATATTTCCTTTTGTGAAAAATAAAGGATAGTGGCAATTTAGGTTTTACTTTTTCAATCTTTCTGAGGTAGGATTTTTGTGTCTTAATTGTAAAGATACTGAGAGTTTCAAAATTCACCTTATAATCTTGAGGCTACAAAATGTCAAAAGGTCCCTTTAAGAAAATCAATATGCCAATGTGGTTTCTGAAAAGAAGTATGATCTCCCCCACTGCCCCACTCTAAGTGGTTCTCACTAGAGTAAAATCTTGGCTGCTGTGGTGACTATAGTGGGCTGAAGGTGAAGTGGATTAGAAAAGATATTCCATATATTAATAGAAGTCTCAGCCCATGTGACATTCAATACATTTCAACAACCAGTAGTTGTTGGAACTGGGCTTGGAAAGACTTTAATGGCCGGATTCATCACAATGGATATGAGATTATTCTGGGGTAACAAATAGTCCAACTCTCCAGTCCATAAAGTGGCAATATTACTTTTTTTCCAACTAATATCTACCATATTTTAGTGTGTACAATGCATACCTTTTCGCTCAAATTTTTCAGGGAAAAATAAGGATGCTCATTGTACCTGAAATAACTTGTATCTGCTCTTGCGTTTTGTAATTACTTGTTACATAAAATGTTTTGTACCATAAGATGTTCAAAACTAAGTGCTAAAATTCTTTTGTACAAAAAATGAGACTCTAATTATAAAATAATTAATTAAAAATTAAAATGACAGATTTTTTCCTGAAAGTTTGGGCCAAAAATGTGGGGGCACATTATACACAGGAGCACATTATACACAGCAAAATCCAGTAGCTTTGCTTATTACGGTTATTTGAAGACACAGAACATACAGAGGCTCCACTAACTTCTGACACTGCCCCCTTCCCAGAAAGAGTCAGTGTTGATGATGCGAGGGGAAAGGGGCGTGGAGAAGCGTACACTGGATCTTAAATGCTTCTGCTTAGAAATGGTATAAATTACTATCACTCACTTTTCACCAGCCAAACAAAGTTACATATTCGGAAAAGAATAATCCTTTTGTGGATCTGGAAAAAGGAAATGACTGGAAATAGTAGAGAGCACTGCATATTTACTCCAGTTCTTATGAAGATTATCTTTACTTGCTTTAAAGTCCCATGTTTTCTCTTATTTTTATAGCTTTTAAAAGTGTTATTTTTAAAATTAACATCAATTTTCTTGCAAGTATGCTGATAGATAAAAATGTAATTTTTATTTGTGTATTGACCCTTTGTTCATCATCTTTACTAAAAACTCTTATAAATTCTAATATTTTATATATCACTTGGGGCTTTCTATGTAGATGATAATGTGATCTATTAAAAATAACAGTGTCTTCCTTTCCAAGCATTAGGCTTTTTTTTCCTGATATATTTTGGTGGCGTAGGTGTTCAATGATATGTTACATAGATAAAGCATTAGTATCCCTTTCTTGTTCTTATTTTTAAAAGAAGGCTTTTGTATTTTAAATTCAGTCTATGTAAACCATGAAATTTTACTGCATCTTTATGAAATCAAGGAAATTTCTAGTTTTTGTCATATATCCGTTATACATCCAATTTTTCCTAAAATTTGGTGTTAACATGACTATCCCATTTTTATTTTGCTTATTATAGTAAATCATATGAAAACACTCCTACAATTATGCATTATTATATATGCAATTATATATTATATTATGCAATTATATGATATTATGCAATTATACAATTATGTATTATTATAGTAAATCATATGAAAACACTCCTTCCTACACACATTGAAATGTAATGTTCCTGAGGTTTGACTACTGTTCACTTCTTCCAGAGTCTGCTCTCAGTAGCTGAACTTTATGAGAGCATGGGGAATGAATAGGGAAGGAGGAGCCCCGATAGGAAAATGCAACATAGCCCCATCTGCATAGAAGACAGGAAGCAGACTGTGGCCTTTGCGTTCTCAGTATCCTCACTGAACCAACAAAATAAACTCTAATTTACCAGGAGTTTATTAGAACCCTTGCTCTGTCCCTGAAGTCCCCGTCAACCGCAATACCCAGAGACATCCCCTTTGCTACTTACGCTTTAAATTGTTCCTACGCCGCACAAAACACATCATGTACAAAAATTCATTTGGATGGCAGTTTATTAAGTCTCCTGGCATTCTGGTTATTTTATTCAATGGGCAGTAACGTAATCCTCTACTTTTCACAATAGAATTGGTTGGGATCTGACATCAAGTTCTGACAAGATTTACCCTGATTTGCTTTGATCTATCATTTTAATTTTTGCCTTTCTGTGACTTTGGTATTGAGTACATCTTTGTTGTTTAAACCAAGTTTAGACCTCTTCTTTTAGTTTGCTTAGTTTGTATATATTTATTGCAGATACTTATATGTTTCATAAATTTGATTTATTTCTAACGTATTTGCACTTATTAGGTGCTATGTAGTTGCTTTACTTTGGACTGTTAATGGGTTTCTTGTGTGTGTGTGTTTCTTTCCACTCAAACCTTTGTGTTTTAAAACAATGCGTGTTGATTTTCTCATAATTTGGTGGGTTGGCAGTTTGGGTTGGACTCAGCTCCATGTGGCATCAGCCAGTCTCACTCATGTCAATTGGGTTTCTCTGATGTTTGCAAACAAAGCAAGTTTACACTGCAATCCTACAGCAGTAAGCGAACAAGGTGCTGAACACGAGTAGTTTTGTTTAAAAATATAGACCTCACTTGCTCTCAAATGCAAATTCAGGCAGCTCTCAGTTACTCTGCTTTGTTACATCAAAAGTTTCTGATAACATCCTGCACTTTACTTGTTATTTCTCTGACATCGTTCAGTAACTTTCATCAGGTTTTGAACAGATGAGACAAACAGCAGGTAGACAGTCTAAGCCAGGGGTGTCAAACTCATTTTCACCATGGGCCACATCAGCCTTGCGGTTGCCTTCAAAGGGCCGAAATAATAATTTTAGGACTGTATAAATGTAACTTCTCCTTAACTGTTAAGGAGTTGAAATTACATTCGGCCCTTTGAAGGCAACTGCAGGGCTGATGTGGCCCCTGGTGAATATGAGTACATGGGCCTGGCCTGACTGATCGATCCACTTGAAGATTCCATCTCCAAGCACACCTTGCTCTAAAGTGGACACAGCCTATAGGTGAATTTAAGAAAATGAAAATATCTAAAGATGTAGACAATCTTAAAACATGCTGGTCAAAATAGTAACTAAGGCAAAAGCAGTAAGAGGAGAACTGTTTGGTACAGTCTACAGACAGCTCCTTAAAGAAACATTCCGATTATCTCATAACATTCTCCAGAGAGAATGAGTTGACTGATAACAACGTATCGTACTAACTGCTTTGCCAGGGTTCAGGGTGTTGTTCTGGATTACATCAACTGAAAGCTGATGACTCTCTCCCTCACTTTTGCATGCCGCTTAGGAGAGGTTTATTGCACATAACAGTTTACTGAAATTCTTTGTGCATATGTTCTCCTCTCCAACTGGATTTTAATGTTTGTAAAAACATATGCATCTTATCAGACCCTGATAGCTTAGCAGACAATGATATCTGTTGGCAGAGGGGTCACTATAGTGATTATCAAGAGTCTGAGTTTCTGATCCAATCGGGTCACTACAAAATGGCATGAACATAGAGAGTTGACCGTTTTTTTCATGGGTCTCTAATATAAAAAGGACAAAGTTTGTATTAATGATTTTAAAACATTTGAAATATTAGGGCATTCATCAATATGTATCAGGAAAAATGCCATGGTTACTTAGTTTGGTAAATTATTTGGCTCGTATTTTCATTGGAGTCTTGTTTACATAACTGTTTTTAATTAACAATAAATACGTATTTGTTGCATTGATTGCTAAGATAATGCTACTTAGTGATTGAGAAACTATGCTCAAGAGTCAGACTGACTGGATTCTGATCTTGGACCTCCCACTTAACTTACTGACTTTGGCAATTTATTAAGTACCATTTTGCCTTACTAATTTCACCTGTAAAGTGATAAAATACATAATACTTATGTCATAGTCTTTTTTGTAAACGTTAAATAAGAATATGTCAATAAAATACTTCAAATGTGCCTGACATATTAGAAGGGCTCGTTACATAGTGTTATTTATGTATGACATTCAGAGAGAAGGTGGGGCTGTTTGCTCAGCCTGTTTTCATTCATCACAAGCCCCTGAAGAAAGACTGGCCTGCATGGTCATGGGCTGGCTCATCACTGGAAGGATTCATGACCAAGCTCCCTGTTGGGTAATTGTAAGAGCATCCCCGTCATTGTTGGGAGATTGGAAGGAATGGCTTCTAAATTTATTTTCATTCGAAAAGTCTAGGATACTTTTTAGAAAACATAAAAGCCAAACGTGCATTCTAAACGGAGAAAGTAGTAAACAATTTTCAGAGAGGAAGATAGAGAAGGAGGAGCAGCCCCACCACCTGTTTGTTGTCACTTTAAGTGATTTAGCTTCAGCTGATGATGTCACATCCTTCTGGTGGCTGTCTTGCTGAGTCCCGGCTCACCCGGCCTTGGAGATGACTCTGGCAGAGGTCTATCTCACATGTCATTTTCTCTCCTACCGCTTTATTCTGATATGATATTATGCTCTCTGTATTATTTGCTGACTTGAAGCTTAAAGGAATAATTTTTGTCTTATCTCTTTAAGTACGTGAACATCTCCTACAAGTTTGAAATCTGTATTTTTCATGTCTTGCCTATTATTTGATTATTCAGACAATGATGGATTACCTAAGGAGAAAGCAACAAAGTCAGGCTATATAGCTGTATTTAAGAGGAAAAGTCTCAGGTTGGGATTTTGTTTGTTTCGTGCTTTTCTAAAAACTTTGAGATAATGTCATTATGTCTTAAATGAAACCATCCATGGAGAGGGCTTATAATTGGTAGTCCTTAATAAAGCTTACAAATATAACCATTAACAATGTAAGTAAATAGAAATAGGCCCATAGATACAGAGAATAAGCTGATGGTTGCCAAAGGAGAGGAGGCTGGGGGGATAGGTGAAAAATTTAAAACATAATAATAAAAAGTAAAAGAAGTTAGTAAAATTAGGCTTCCATTTCATTCAGTAAAAGAAACTTAATCTTGCAAATCAATGTAAATTGTGTCATTTCTGGATTTAAAAGTTTGATTCCTGATCTGAAATCAGTGAATTCAATGTTCTACTTCTCCCTCTTCTCTTTTCCTGCTACATAAAATAGAAGGGGAGGTGAAGCTCGTGTGGTCCTGGTATTGGGGAGGGGGCACCCTCATTGCCTGCTGCCCTTTGTTCACCCTGACCTCTGTTGAAATGCAAAGCAGAAGGCCCTTATCATTGTACAGTGTTGTTCTCCACTGATATCTGTGGTCTAAGCATCTCTCTGTTTTCCAGATACACATATTCTTTATACCAAACATGAACTCCATTCGAACTAGCCCTAAGGCTACAGTTAAAGTGGAAATGGGGATTGTGATGGGCGTAGGGCTCATTCTGAGGAACCCATTTTCTAATCTAATGACATCCCCACTGCTTCTCACTCTAGGAGGTTAAACTTGAAGTCCCTTTGTGTTGGGATTAGCTTCATAAATTTTAGTTTTACTCTCTCAATCTCTTATTTGTGAATAGATATGATTCATTTTGCATTTCCTTAGGCCTTTACTGCTGATCTTCCTAAGCCAAGCCATTTGGAATTCAGAAGAAGAAGAAGAAGAAAAAATAACTTTTCTCTTTGAAGTTCTAAACTCTTAGAATTTTTTTTTAAAGTGTGGATTTTAAGACACTTTTCTCTTCCTATAGATTTTATAAAGTCTACTTAAGAGCCTAAAAGCCTAAAATTGAACTCTCGTTTCTCTCTTTTTTATACTCTGAAACTAGGGCAGAAAAAAAACATACTTGCTACCCACTTGGTTAATGGTGAGAGAAGTTAACGGTAAAAAGGATTGTCAGAATCCTTTCTAAAGAAGTTTGATCTAAAATTTCCTATTACTATATTCTTAATATGCAAAACACTAGGCAAATGATAAGTCTAGGAATGCAATATGTAGCTGAACTCGGGAAGGTGAGATTTAGATGAAATTTCCAATCATGTCATTTAAGAAAATAACCAAGTCTCAGTCACAAGGCACAGGTCGAGGTTAGGACAAAAGGCTGAGGACCATGATAGGTAGAGAAAATCGAGTCAGTAGGGCATGAATGGATCCTGATTCATTGTTCTGTTATTATTCTTGACTATTTGTTCCAAAAGACACGCCGTTTTTTGTAACAATTCGAGGATAACAAAAAATATATATTTCTGCTTCTTTCATTTTAATTTTACCAATCGGTATTGTTGGTTAACATTGTTGTTTATTTTCTATTTTTTTCTATCACTTACTATTTAAACTTGTAATATAATTCAAAGACTAGATCAACAGAGGCTCCATCATCACTTGAGGCAAATTCCTATATGGGTTCCAAGAAGTATCCAGTTTAAATAATTATTCCTTCCCTCCCTTCCTCTTTCTTTTCTTCTTCTTTTTCTGAGTAATATTATCACCAGATTTTAATAGTGTCTATGATATCCTTAGTCCTTCTGAAAAAAATACCTTGTTTCTTTTTAAGGAGATAGTGGGATGAAGATAATGAAAGGAACATTAGTTTTATTGCCATCATCCCTAGAACAAAGGCCCAGTATTATGTGCTCTTTTGATATCTGAGGGAATTGAGGGAGCCTCAAATTGCCAACTTTTAAGATGCTGTCTCATTCATTTCCCATGGATAAGGTGCCACAGCTAAACAAGCCTTCTTATCAAATGCATCAGCTCCATGTCTCGCTCACTCCTGAGTGGCAGGTTTCAGGTTTCAATTCCCTTCCAGTCCAATTATTCCAACCAGCTAATCACATGCTCTTCCAAGTACCAGACACCTTACTCTCTTGGTGCAAGAAAGTCTGACTTGCCCAGGCCCTGGCTGTTCACTCTGTTCCCCAGTGGAGTCCTTGTGTGTTTTGTGTGTGGGGGGGGCCCTCCTTCTCCAGGCCGTGTGATTAACAGACTGCTGTGGATTTCCACCTGACCGGTCGGGTGTCCTCCGTTTGGCCATCTACAGAATACCTCCCTCACCAACGGAGTGCATGGAGATGATCAAAACAGAGATTTAGTTCATTTACTTAAACACCTATGCACTTAGCGACTCCAGTGGGTTGGGCTTTGAGCCAAGTACTTCGTTTGTGCTAATATTTAATCCTCCTAACAACCCTCCTATTGGGGTCATTGCCTCTATTTCACAAGTAGCAAAATTGTGATTCAGAGAAGTTAATTAATTTTCCTAAAGTTACAGAGAGTAAGATTGAATCCAGATTCTAATCTAAATCCTATCCCCTTTTCATTACCTTACATTATTTCTATTAAAGATAAGTTTACTTTTCTCTAAAGATGCCAGAAAGACTGGTATAATGAGCTTTTAATGAAATGGGAAAAAGTGTTTGTCTCTTAAATTGGACAAACATTTCTTATCCTAGTAATTTGCTTTTCACTGATAATGCCAGATTAAAATTCACAGAAACACATCTTAATGTTAATGATGATAGTAAAATGAAGCAGCTATAATATTTAACATAAGCATCATCCATTAGCTTGGTTTTGTGCTAGGAGCAGGATAGCAAAAACAGATTTGAACCACTGGATGTCTCCTTTATTTCTAGGCTTTCTTCTCTTTTACCAAACTACGTGAGCAGCCCTAGCAGTGGGACCCCTCAAAAAACCCAGAATTTATTTATAAAGAATTGTGTTTATTCTTACATGTTTAAACTTCACTTACCTTCAAAGTACCCTCCATCTGATGCAATACACTTATCGAGACTTTTTTTTATCGCTCAAAACAGTTTTTGAACTCAATTCTGATGCTTTTTAGTGCTTTTGCCATTTTTTTGTTTCACCTCTTCCACATCTGGCAAAACGTTTCCCTTTGAGGACTTCTTTCATCCAGGGAAACAAAAGTCACTTGGGGTGAGATGGGGTGCATAGGGAGGGTGGGGTACAAGGGTCATGCTGTTTTTGGTCAAAAACTGCTGAACACTCAGTGGATAGGCAGGTGTGCTGGTAAATTACCCATCATGAAATGGGCAAACATGTTGCCAGAGTCTTCAAAAAAATTCACTGAAGTCAAATGCTTCCTCTCACAACACCAGCTAGTACACTGATACAGATGGGTTCCTAGAATACTCACCTCTGTACTACCAGAGGCTCCCCCTCCAGAAGATAATTCCGTGTTTTTTGGCAGGGTCTCCCCTCATACAATACCCTCATCTGTGTTGTCCCCAGTGATGTCATTTCAAGCCTGGCCAGTCTCTGGTAAGTTTCAGTGAGAGTTACAAGAGGATCCTAAAAGAGACTTAAGAGTCCCTCTGAGGCTTATACACTAACTGGGCTAAAGCTACAAATGCTCTTTCTTCTTTAATTCTTCTGTCTTTGTAAAAATGCTATGAGCTCAGGAATAAAAATATACCAGGAATCTATTTCCCTCCGTCTCCCAGACTTCTACTCCTTTCTTTATAGAGGAGAAACTAAATGGGAACATGGTCTCAGAAGATTCTGTTTGCATAAACACTTCTAACTAAGAATACACTTAACACATTCCACAATCTAATTTCAACTTGTATGACTCATCACAGTTAGAAGGTATTGAGAATCTGATATGTGACAGATGATGTATTAGTTGCTATACATACATTACTCTACAGGGGTAGGCAAAAGTAGGTTTAAACAAGAGTATGTGGAAGAGTTTATTCTATCATTTATTAATTATTGTATTATTTTCCATATGAATAACTGTAAGCCTATTTTTGCCTACCACTGTATTCATGCATTGAATTACATCCCTGTGATAATTATTTCCACATTGCAATGAAGAAAACAATGTATAGATAGTATAAGAATGTACTTGGGTCATACGGCTAGTTATGGAGCAGGCAAAAGTCAAGCCATGTCTGACACCGCAGCCTCTTCTTTCCTCACATTAATTAAGCCTGGTTAGATTAACTGATTTGGAAACACCTCAGCCTGCTTGGAAGCAAAAGCTGCTCATAAACACATTTTTGGTGGAAGCAGGTCTTTTCACTGGTTCGCCTGCTGTCTACTTGACTCCTAAAAATACACTGTTGATTGTTCACAGCTTCAGAGAAAAATCACTTTTCCATAAAGTGCCCATTATAGTGTGTCAATGAACATAATAATGCGCATAATTTACCTCAGGGGAGTATGTAATTAGAAAATTAACCTTTTCCTTTTCTCCTGTTAATCAGTTATAGAAAACGATGGAAAAATAATACATTAGTAACCGTGTCTACTGTATTATTCTGCCTTTAATTTCGAAGTCACTCGGCAGGCACCGAATGCTCAGAGACAGCTGCCTGAACGTGTCAAGCAGGGACGGCACTTTGCGCACACAGAGGGGCACATTTCCTGTGTCTTTCACACGCCTGTGAAAATTCTTTAAACTTTTTTTTTATCTTGGGGTAGCGTTTTATTCAAATGAGAAAGAGCATTCAGGATTCTATTTTTCCCTCTGAAATTATTCTTAATTGTCTAAATGCATGCCGTTGGTATTGCTTCCACAAAAAGATTAAGAACATGCAACATAAGAGTGGTGTGTCCTGGGGTATGGAGAAAGGCCAGCAGCTCCAATGCCGTACCCTGTCGGACCCTAACCTACCTCACAGGTGCAGACCAGTTTTCTCAATTCAAGAAGTGCTCAATTCTCTGAACTGTAAGTAAGCGCAGGCCGTTTCATCATAATCGAAAGCTTAGATCAATTCTAACTCAGGTTCTCACAGATGCTGATAGGCAGCACAGGCTTTGTGTCTCAGAATCAGTGGGTCACAGGTTTGATTTAGAAGCATCATCTGTGATCCTTTAGTTCTTTGAGACATGGGCATGTGTGAGAAGAAAGAAAGATACATTGAGATGTATTGAAATTGTATGCACAGTGTGGGGCATGTAAAAAATAAGTTTACAGTGGTGAGTACACTAAACAAGAGAGTATATTCTTGTATTATTATTTATTATCTTATTTCTCATACAAACAACTGTAAACCTACTTTTGCCCCATCCTGTATTAGAGGGTAAGAAGAATGGCATTGAACTTGGAGGCAGGAGTCTTGGTAATGTTTTACTGGCTGTCTGCTTTTCAGCGCATTACTTAAGTTCTCAGAGCCGCAGTTTTTCCTTTTGCAAAATGGACATTATTATTATTTTTGCACAATTTCCCCGAAAGAATTTCCAAAAAGACAAAGTAAGATTTAAAAAGAATGTGTCAAGCATTGAGATGTTAAGTATATAAAAACGAGAATATTACTGTTCCTGCCAGCTGCTCTCTGTGAGTGGCTAAATTTTTATATCTGTTTTATGTACATTATAGTTATAAAATGTAAATTGTATAGCAAAACTGAGTTAAAGGCAGTATTCTATATCTTCTCAAATTCCCTGTAAATGTAACTTTTCATATTCTAAAAAGGTTCTATATTTTATGTGCATTTTAGTTATAAAATGTAAATTGTAGAGCAAAAGTGAGTTAAAGGCAGCATTCTATATCTTCTTCTCAAATTCCCTGTAAGTGTAACTTTTCATATGCTAAAAATGTTCTATTTTTCCTTTGGTCAGGCCTCACCAAATTCTTTAGCTGAGGCTGCTCTTGACCTTGAAACCTTCTTTACTGTTTTCAACCTGTTACCTAACCTGTATCTGTGATAATCTGAATAATGACCCACAAAAGACATAATGTTTGGTTAATCATGTTTGGCAATTCAATATTACCATATAAGGAAAAAATATCTTTACATATGTGATAAAGTTAAGGATCTTGAGATACAAAGATTATCCTAGATTATGCAGCTGTTCCTAAATGTAATCAGAGGGTGTTAATAAGAGGGGAGATTTGACCCAGGAAGAGGAGAAGTTAACATAATTACATAGGCAAACATTAAAGTGATGCAGCCAATAGCCAAGGAATGATGACATCCACCAGAAGCTGGAAGAAAAAGCAGATTCTCCCCTAAAGTATTCAAAGATCATGCAGCCCTGCTGACAAACTGACTCTCTGCCCAGTGGAACTGTTTTCACACGTCTGCCCTCCAGAATTGAAAAAGAATACATGGGTATTGTTTTTAGCCACTGCATTTGTCATTCTGTGTTATATAATGCCAATAGGAAACTAATACAATGCCTACCTATTACATCAAAGAATAGTCTGCATGAAATGTTGGGTGACTGTGGCAACCTCATCCAAACCCTGTCTACCCCCTCACAGCGGTGCTTCACTGCCATCTTCTAGCTCTTGAGAACTTATTGTAAGACTTTCAAAATTCAACATTGCCTTCTCAATGAGAAATTGAGAGATACATCATCTTTTATCATGGATGCTCCCTTGCATCCTGGGACATTTATGACACAAAAGGAAAACGTTTAGCTGGTGAAGATTGTTGGAACTAAATGAGTTGGAAAATATGAAGTTGATTTTCTCAAGTGGAATGATTTAGACAAATTTCTCTTTGATAGCATGAGAATAGATGTGATGATTTCTTAGTTGAGGTTCTTTCATTTTCTTTTTTGCAGTAAGTTGTTGTACACCATGTCTCTGTTGATTCTCCTAATTGATGTTGAGAAGAAAGGTAAAGAATTGCATTGCTTACACTTCTTTTTTCCTCTCCCTTCAATTTATGTTGCTGGTTTGATTTTTTCCCCATTGAAAATTTAGTACCTCTGTTTTTACGGAGAAACAAACCACCTTCATACAAAAAGACTCATGATGTGAAAGAAACAATGAATGAGACACCTTTAAATACTTTGTAACACACACCCTTGGATATCTTTAAAAAGAAGCAGATTAAGAGAAAATATCTTGTTCACAGTTCTAATATTGCTCACTTCTGCTGGCTGTGAGAATTTTCTTTCTTTTACAGGTGGGTATTCCTCTGTTTTTGCCATTCTTTATAACTAACTGACTGTGGGCAATTCTTAATTTTTATGTAGTTGGTCTTGGATGAACAATTATAGCTTTAAAAAAGGCTATATTGAATTAATAAATTGTTTCTCAGAGATTATCAGTGATTAAGATATGTGTATAAAGTATTAACTAATTGCTGAAATATTCCTTAATCTCTTATAATGTCTACAAATAATAAATTTATGTCCTTGATCTATATCAAGTGCTAATTATAAACATTCATATTTTGATACTAAATAGCTTTGATTTCATAATAACAATAAGTGCCCCCAGTTTTTTATTTTAATGCCACTACTAGAGTGCACAAAAGTTGACAGAACTGCTAAGGGTGAACAATTTATCAGTTAATGGGAAATAAGGGCAATTTATAGCTTTGACTATATATAGATTGCTAGCATACCAATGTATTTCTAAATCTTATCTCTTCAGCCATTTTTCTTTCAGACTTTGCCTCCATTCTCTTGCTGATTTACTATATGTTGTGTGTGTGTTTTAAATTGTGAACGAAGAAGTAAATTAGAAATTTCGGTATTGGAGATTATAGAGGTAAACATGGAAAAACAGAGTAGAAAAAAGTTAAAGGGGATGGAACAAAGACTAAGGTGATCAACATTAAAATATCCCAGTGAATGAAAGGGGGGCTTTCAAAGCTAATTTTTGATCTTTGCACTGATTACAAATGTATGCTTATTTTTAAAAATGCATCAAGCTGTATCCTCTTAATTTGTTCATTTTTATGAATATATTATATGTTGCAAAAAGTTTGCTTTAAAGTATAAAGAAGAAAAAAGTGGCCAAGTGATTAAGATGACTTGCAATGAATTAAATGAAAAATAATTTTAGGGGGCAGGTTTGAATATGGGAATAGGGGTGGGCAGGACAAGGGAGAGTAATAGGAGAAAAATGGGGACAACTATAATTGAACAAAATAATTTTTTTTAAATAATACCAAAAAACTAGACAAAGACATTATAAGACAAAAACAAGGAGAAAAAAAAAAGAAAAATAATTTTAGAATAAGATAACATCAAGAGATATCAAAATCCTATATTTCTCATATTGTTGAGAATTTGTTTCTTTGAGAAAAATATTTTGCATCTTATTTAACTTAACTACTCATCTCTTTTGGGTTCTAAGCATATGTTATTGGTTTGGATGTGTTAAAATGAATGCATCATCCTATGAAAAATGAGTTAGTATATTCTTATTGAAAAAAATTAAGGTCTGATGGTCTGAACTATTAAGAGTTAATTTCAAAATCATCTTCCCAATAGATAGGCAACACAGAGCATTTTGTATTCTCCTCTATAGAAATTTTGAAACAACAAAGAAGTTCCATTTTTATCCTGGCATTGAACTTTTTTATGTAAAACCAGGATATTTTATAATTAAATAGATTTAGGGCTTAAGGTAACACACTGCTTCCAAAGAGAAAGAGTGAAGATTTTTGCATTGATAATAGGTAACTTTGTTAGTGTAGTATACACTTGTATTCACGTTTTCTAATTGCTTTTGTATATTTTAAAATGTGTCCACTTGTCTAACTAACAGAGGTTGGATTATAAACTATATATTCTGTTTGATGTCCCCATTTTGACAACAAACATTTCATAAAACTAGGAGTTCCTTATCCTGCACAACAGCAAGGCCCAGAAATGTTCAAAAGTAGGTAAGATTCTTCAAGGCCCTTTAATTTGGAAGGACAAGTTAGGATCCCACCAGAAATTTTAGTGTTAGCTAGCAGATAGCCTGACAAGAGGAATTACATGAAGGTCCGAGGTGGGAAATGGGGTGGAGTGGATAACTTCAGTCTCAGATGAAAGTGAAATGAAAGAGACAAAAGAATGAGAGTAAACCTCCAGTACAATAAATGAAAAAATAGCATTTTCATAAACAGATGAGCATAAGAATAAATATTGGAGGATCCGTAGGTGGAGAACGGAAAGGATGTAGATAAAATGTCTTCGTTCATGGACAAGTCGTGGGTTTACAATAGAGAAGACAAAGAGACCTGAGTTGTACTCCAGTACTTTAGACCGTCTTCCCTTATGGATAGTTTGGGTCTAAAACTGTACTCTTGTAAGAAAATAATAATGGGGTTGGCACCAGGAATGTTGGCTCAGAAGTTTCAGCACTCTCAAGGCACACTTAGTTTTCCTTCTTAGATGAGTATTGCTACATTTACCTGGTCTCTTATTCAGTTCAAATAACTACAATGGAAAATCATGGGCTCAGTGGCTTAAAGCACAGACACTTATTTCTCACATTTGTGGAGGCTAAATGTCCAAGATCAAAGAGCCAGGAGATCCAGTGTCTGGTGAGAGTCCTCTGCCCGTCTTCACATGGCTGAGAGAGAGATGATCTCTCTAGTCACTCTTCTTACAAGAGCCCTACACCCATTCACAAGGGCTCTGCCCTCATGATATGATTGCCTCCCAAAGGCCCCACATCTTAATATCATTACATTAGTTAATAAGATTTCAACATGCAAGCCCTGCCTGGTGTGGCTCAGTGGACGGAGCTCTGGCCTGCGAACCAAAAGGCCTCTGGTTCGATTCCCGGTCAGGGCACAAGCCTAGGTTGCCAGCCAAGTTCCTAGTGGGGGGCACATGAGAGGCAACCACATACTGATGTTTGTCTCCCTCTCTTTCTCTCTCTCTTTCCCTCTCTCTAGACATAAATAAATTAAAACTTAAAAAAAAAAGATTTCAACATGTGAATTTTGGGAGACCTTAGATATTTAGTCGATAAGGCATAGTAATATATATTATATGAAAATGATAATTTAGTACATCCTAAAGTTCATATATTTTTTATTCAGTGCTTTACCCAATAATAAAATAGATTTTGTGTCAGACTTGGCTCAGACACTATGATGGGAAACAAAAGTAGACAGTCTCAAAGCATATAATAAAGGACCTGATTAGTTTGAGAGGTGCGAAGCATGACCAGGAAGAAGTCACTGCTGAGCAGGCTTGAAAAATAATGTTACCTTGAAAAATGGTGTGTGTGGGAGGGGGGGAAGAGAGTGGTAAGTCCTCCAGGCAGAGGCAACAGCGTATGCAAAGGCAGTCTAGATGTATTAGCATATTATAGTATTAGACAAAGCATGGCTTATTTGGGGAACAGAAGGAAGTCCAGTGGACTGGGAAGCAAAAGCAAGTGGCACATGAGGTAAAGCCAGAGAATCAGAAAATACAGTCTTGTGGTAGGGGGAGGAAGGGAGAGAGAGAGACTTTATTCTAAATAAATTGGATGCTGTTGAAATATTTAAACAGAAAGTGATGGAATAATGTTTGTGTTTTAGAAAACGTACTGGCTGCAATCTATAAAAACGAGAGTAGAAGCTGGGTCGTACGAGGCTATTATGGTCGTCCAGATAAGAGCTGGCGGTAGTTTAGTCACCAGTGGGGGGGGTTGGATGGATAAAAATAGGCAAGTTCTGGAGAAAGACAGGTACTGAAGTCTTAATTCTATATCACATAAGTTGAGTGAGAAAGTGATTGAATATCTCATAGCTTTCTTCTCTGTGTGTGGAAGCCATTTAAGGCATGGTGATCCTAGGATAATATCAGATTTTATGTGGAGGTGCATGAGTTAAGTTTTGGGGTAATGATATCAATATGTCTTTAAAACATCCACAAACATCTACATGGAGATGAGAAATAAATATAGTAGGAGATAGATTTTGTTCTCCATTAGTCAGAATATAAATTATATTTGAAGCCAACAGTCAATGAAATTATTTAAAGAGTATAGTGTGTAAACAGGAGACGACCTGGCATTGAGATTCAAGGAGTTTTTGTTTTGTTTTGTTTTGTTTTTTAAGATTTTATTTATTTATTTTTAGACAAGGGAAGGGAGGAATAAAGAAGGAGAGAAGCATCCATGTGTGGTTGTCTCTCATGCGCCCCCTACTGGAGACCTGGCCTGCAACCCAGGCATGCGCTCCCACTGGGAAGCGACCCTTTGATTCACAGGCCGGCACTCAATCCACTGAGCCACATCAACCAGGGAGGGCCTCAGGGAATTATAACCAGAGAAATAGCAGAAGAAAAACAGGAAATATGGCACTGACCATGTAATGCAAAATACTTCTTTCTAGAAGCAGAGAATTAGCAAAAGTACTTCTAAAAAGAAACAAACTGACTATTGAAAAATAGTTTACTGAATTTAGAGAAACATTTTCCTGTGAGTGGGTTCATAGACCTAAGTCTGTTTCCTGAGTGAGGGGTGAGATAACAGAGACAGTCAGACAGTGTTTCATGAAGTTTAACTATGAATGGAAGAAGAAGTAGGGCATTGACCGAAGGGAATATGAGAAAAAAGGATCCCTTACAAGAAAAACTCAAATTGAAAAAGAGGTTATGTGTGTAAGGAAGCCTGAGTACTTATTAATGTGAAGGTCATGAGAAGAAGGGAGAGAATGGAATTCAGAAAGTTCCAGGCACAGATATTAGGTAGGAAAAGATGACTTCCTGAAATAAAGCAGGGAATTGGAGAAGGCAAGATATTTAAAAGAGTTGTTTGAAATAGTTGTGGGTTGTAATAGAGCAAATAGACCAGAGAAATATAGAAAAATTGCTGGCGCATGTGGAGATTGCATCTGTGCTTGGTAATCATGAATCTAAAGTGGAACCAATCTGCGTTTTCGTGTGACTTTTTCCAGTGAAGCACAGCGAGCTTAGTTCTGAATGTAATAACTGGTGAATGGAATAGATGGATTTATCTAGTCTGGGACTTTTGCTGGATATGGAAATAAAAAGAAAAACAAATGTGGTAAATTGTGCTACTGACAAGTGTAAAATTGGAATGATGGACCATGGGATTTCTTTAGAATAAGGAGGAAAATAATACTGTTTAAAGTAAGTGAAGCTGTTTCTATGTTTGTGCATGTAAAATTTGTAAAGATATGGAAATTATAGTCAAATAAATACAGAAGTTCTGTTCTGAAATATCAGAAAGAAAATTGAGGTAATGCCCACCATTTAATTCACCTAGAGGATCTACACTGAGTTATTTCAAGGTTGTAGTGGTTAAATATGCTTATATTATCTTTTATTCTACTATAATGTACTCTGTGCTCACGTTTTTATGTGGCCGTTCATCACAGTGCACAGAGCCTTCAGGTTGTCTGAACCATTACTGTCAGACTTCTCCCAGCGTCATCATAGGAGCATTAGATTTCAGAACAAAACAGGACTGTGGAGATTATCTATTTCAGGCCTCTCATTTTCAATATGATGCGTTTGAAATTCAAAGAAGTGATGTGATAAAGGACACAGAGCAGTTAGGAGAGATGCAACTCAGGCTCATATCACTTTAACTTCAGATCGGGCACTCCCGCACAGTCTTATTGGCGGTGAGATTGCAGTATAACGACGTGGCTGAAGATGACTCAGACCACGAATCTCTGATTAATTTCACTAAGTAATTGTCCCACTGGACTCCAAGGTATACCGATCTGCAAGATAATATCAGAGAACTTTCTATGGCACTATAAGATGCAATTAAACAGTAACTTCCAAAGTGGAGAAAGATTGTAAGTAAGCGTACTTTACACACACACACACACACACACACAATTTGTTTTGAATGGCAGCAAAAACTAACTCTGTCTACTTAACCATTTTTTCCCTGAAATTCAACATAATATTAACATAGAAGAATAGCTAATTTATTATTGGCTTAATAGGTAATCCCACTTTGTGTTAGAATATTTAAAATTGAACATCACATCAGAAAAGTCAGCTAAAATATGGATTAAGAGGGATAACATCTACAAGTGTACAGGGAAACATTACCTACACATAACGTAAATCCTATGTGAAGTGAGAATACTCATAAACTAATGGTTTTGTGTAATGTACTTGTATGAATGGAATCATTTCTCATTTCTATTATCTTTGAGAATAGCATGGTTTTCTCTTACAGAAAACTTGCCATATTAGAAACTTAGAACTCATACTCATTATTCATAAAGTTAATTTCATTGGCATTGATACCATATCGATTATAAATGCTGTACTGCCACATATCAAATGGTTGATTATTGGTGGTCAAAAATTTGTGGAATTCAGCATGAATTCCTCTTAACCAGACTCATGTGCTATGGCCATGGTTAATATTATTTTGATAGCTAACTGAGATAATTTGCCAATTCTGAAAGGAATTAATTAAAGATAGATCGTCAACTTCCTTCCTCATACTATAACAGTATAACTCTTCTCACAGAGTCATACAGTTCCGATATTGCATACTAATCTCTACACGGAGGAAAGAATCCTACTCTAACAATAATGGCATCACTTAATCTTACTATCTTCTCTAAAAGCAGAGATATCTGCTGGTCCAGTTCCAAATGAAAGGGGAACAACTTCCCCAAGCTTAAAAGTTTCGACTAAGATGTTTGCCGTTTGTGCAATCCATTATCAATTTTATTAAAGTATCACAAATGTTTTGAATGTTTTCTGGCATACAGTAGGTGTTAATACTTGTTAAATAAATGGATGAGGCGAGCCATTATCGGAGCGGTGGAGCACTGTCGTAGTTGGGACTGAATAAGGCAGACATTGAGAGTTCCTGGGGGCAGGTGGGGGGCAGGCAGCAGAACCAGAGAGCACAAAGTAATTCTACATTGTCTCAAACATTGGCATTTGCAGACGCTGAGGAATCTAGTTATAACATTTTTAAGATATAAAATGTGTTTTACATTAGAAACATTGCATTTATGCCCATTAGGTGGAGGATAAATGCCTGAAGCAAATGTATGTAACAGCCCTGGATGTTTTAAGTGGACTTGACTTTAGTTGGCCGGTTTGAGCATGTATTACCCACTCGAAAATATCATTGCAAACTCATCTCAGTAGGGCTGGAATTACAGTATTTTTTTTTTTCCAGAGTAGAAAGTCAAACAAAGGTGCCCTGGCCAGTGGCTCAGTTGGTTGGAGCATCATCCCATAGACCAAAAAGTTGCAGGTTTGATTCCCCGTCCGGGTGCATGCCCAGGGTGCAGATTTTGTCCCTGGTCAGGATGCACATAAGAAGGCAACTAATGGATATTTCTCTCACACACTGGTGTCTCTCTCTCTCTCCTTCTCTCTCTCCCCCTTTCTTCTTTCTCTAAAAAGCAATGGAAAAATGTCCTTGGGTGAGGTTAAAAAAATTAAAAAATGAAAAGAAAGTTAAACAAAGGTCATGAAAACAAATTAATTAAATGCTTGAATCAGAAAGCTGCCTAAAATTGTCACTAGTTCAAATTTACAAAATTTCAAGCCACCCCTAGATCTGCTGTAGTTAGAACATTGTTGGAGCAGCAACAATACGTCCCAGGGGTTTGTGGCAACTTGTGAATAGTCCATTGTGATGCCAGAGGCAAACATCAATTACAGATGTTCTAATTCTCTAAAACACTTTTAGCAAGGAATGCCCAATAACAAGGAAGAGGAATCTTTTCTTCAAAATATACTGAAGAAATGAAACTGACTAATATAACAAAGATTCTGGAGTTGAGCAGGCATTCAAACAATCAGGTCACATGCTCATTATATACTAAAAGTGGATACTCATCAAGAAGGGCAACCATGCTCTGGCTGGGTAGCTCTGCTGACCGGAGTATTTGTCCCAATGCACGAAGATTGCAGGTTCAATTCCTGGTCAGTGCACTCAGGGCACATAAGAGCATCAACCACGTAATGCATAAATGAGTGGAACAACAAATTCATTCCCCCCCCCCAAAAAAACCCCAGCAACCAAAGTAGTATTATAAGTTGGCTCTTTCATTCAGTAGAAAAAACTCAGACCGTGAATATGATATGAGTGGTGTCATCAATTGAGAGGGGTTTTGCCAGTAATAGTGATTACAGTATCCAAATCAAGGTTAAATTAAATTTTGGTTTTTTGTTTAAAGTTATTTAAATATATCCTCAATTTTGCATCTTTCTCGCTCCTGCATTCTAACACATTCCTTATGAATGAAAAGAAAAGGGTGGTTGAAGATACACTCTAGGGAGCTGGAATTCCTACCAGCCCACTGCCTATCTCATATTTACACAGCAGGGTGAATAATTATTTCTGATTGATTACTTATTGCGGCAATCACACTGCAGTTTTTGAATGACGTTGTGCCTGGCATGATCAAGAAGCAACACGAATACAAGTGTGGCTGGAAATTTCTGGAATTGCACAGTCTGTTTGCTGAGTTACTATAAAAGTATCCCTGGAAAGGGGCACAATAATAAAACAAATAAAAAGATAGACAAAAGATTTTTGGAAAAACAAAGAAATACTGATCAGACAAAGAGACCACCATCTTAATGTCAAAAGGCTAATTACACCTATTAAATTTTTTAAAAACTAGGAAGTTATATGATAATGAGGCTGGCTGGTGAGATGTTAATTGGCAAAGCACCTTTTTAAGAATAATCAGAAAGTACTCACTGCAGTTAACATACACATGCTCTGTAGTCTTGCAGTTCTGAATCCCAGGGAACCTTTTGAACAAATGTACAAGGTGATACGTTAGAAGATGTTCATACTGTTATTCGATCTAGCAAAGTTGGAGGCCAAGTAAGCGACCATCACAAGGGTAATAGATAAGATATAAACTAAATCTATATATTGCAACATGACTGAAGCACTGAAGCAAAATATTTAGATGAATAAGGGCCCACTTTGTAAACAGAGAGATAGTTAAATTCCATTCAAAATACATTGCTGACCAAAAATTGGGGAGGGTCAGGGTTAGGGTTAGGGAGGTGTATCCTAGGTCAATCACACTAATAGCCTCTGTAAATGTTACAGTTTATAATCTGGGTCTTTAGTCTTAAGTAGGATTCCTCTTTATAATGATTCATTCAGTCTTCTCTGCTCTCTCAGCTTCACACATACATGACTTCTTTATTTTACTCAAATGTTCTGGGGAAGTTCCTCAGTATAGGGCCTTTGCATTTGGTGTTTCCTCTGCCTCAAACGCTTCCCTATGAAGCACGTATACAGCTCCTCCATTTTCTCCCTTCATATCTTTCTTTAAATATCACCCTTCCAGTGAGGCCTTCCTAGGCACCATATTTAAAACTCCAAGTTTATCGGAGCCTTAGGATGTCCTATCTCTCTCCTCTTTCCCTGACCTATGTTTCTTCCTAGAACTCACTGTCATTTACCACGCTATGTATTTAATTATGTACATGTGTCTCATTTTTTGTCTGGTTTGTACAACAGTTTGTCCATTGTAAGTGTTCAATAAATATTTGCTAAATTAATTAATTATTTAATTGTTTTCTAAAACCTATTTGATCTGACATTAATATTGCTGCATCAATTTTCTGTCAATTTTTTACTTGGTCTTTGCCTTGCATATACATTTACTAGTTTTCAAACTTTATTATCAACTCAAGTATGCATTTTCTAAATCAGATACAAATAAATTTGTTTTTTTCTTAATCCTGTAAGATTCATGATAGTTATTTGTTTGATATCTATCTTCCCTTGATAAGATATTAAACTTCAGAGAGTTGGGTGATATGTATTGTGTTTAGTTCTATCCAGTGTCTGATATAATTCTGGCATGTAACTGGAGCTCAATAGTAGTTTTTGTTTGTTTTTGTTTTTAATGATATTGGTAAATGAATACAGTTTTTTTCCAAGTTATAAAACTAGGTAACAACTTGCAATAAAGATAGTGTAAGGTATAAATGCAAGAATATCACAGGCTGAATCTTTTTACAGCAAAACAATATTAATTTTTCAAGCTTTCTCCATTTATGTATATGTATATAAATATTTATAATAACAAAATACACAATTGTGTGTACATATATATAGTCAGTTGGAGAAAAAAAATATTAAGTCATTTTACTGTTTTTAGGAAATACTGAGGAAATTTATAATTTCATATTATTATAATATTGATTAAGTTAATATTACTCTGGCTAGGAAGAATTAATTTTAAAAAATATAGATGGTATAAAGATAAAACTCAATGTATTTAAGTTTTATTTTATTTTTGGCATTCATATAAATCCATGTCATGAAGCAGTTTACCATTACAGTAGCAATTTAATTGTGGCATATTAGTTATCTTTCCCCAGAAATCAAAAATGCTAATTAGTAAAAGCATGTTAGCTGTTGGACATTCACTAAGACATCTGTTGGAAAAGGACCTGCTACTTTCTTTTCAAAATTAAATTTTGCTAGCTTAGAAATACTGATAACTAAATTCCTACTGAAGTATTTTTTAAATTTTTACCTGTTTTACTTTCAATCATCTTTGTACATGGGAAAAGTTTCCATGCATAGATCACGGTTTAAATTTTGACAATCAGAATCAGAGGGGAAAGGACTCAGGGTAATGGATTGGTGTTTAATAGAACCCCCAAAAGGCTGATGAAACGTAAGCAGCTCAAATCACGAAAAAAATCTCTCTCCTCGTGAATCCTTGTGGCTTTATTATTAGGGTAGATAATCACCATGGTGAAAGCTTTGGAGACAGAATAAAGACAGAGTAAGTCCTGGAAGATAAATTAAAAAAAATAAAACTCCTTATTATGAATAATACTATTCAGATTACCATGTCAGAAGGCTGAATGTATTAAAGGAGTTCCATCTTGCTGAGATTTAAGAAATGATTTCCAAAACATTTCATAACTGTTGAATTGTTGAGTTTCTTCAAAGAAAATTTTGATTTTAAAATCTACTTTTCCTACATAGGTAACAAAAATGAAAACAATGCAAACCTTGCTGCTTTTCTTTTTAAACTCCTTTTCTTGGCTTCTATAATTTTTAGTGTATGTTCTTAGACATTGAAATAATAAAGGTCTAACTAAGTAAGTCTGCTGGAGATTTTTCCAGAAATAGGAAAAAATATCTTATTATATTATTTATTTCTTTTTTTCCCCAAATTCATAACAGTTCTGTTTTAGGTTAGAGGAAAGTAAAATGAATTTCTAATTAAATGATAGAGTGAACTATGCTATGGACTGATAACACTCCCTCCCCAATTTAGTATTCATTTAGGATTAATCTACTTTCTTTCAATGAGAAACGCACAGACTCTCCTAAGCATAACTTGCTTTTTGTTCAGAGAAGCTCATCGAGACATTATCTTTGGTTTCTGAGGACGTCAGAAAGAATATTCTCTGGAGGCAAATGTATTCTGATTGGGCTTATAGGTGGAGAGCTGAGTTCTAAACTACAGAGACTTGTATCCTGGTAATCTGTCATTTCTAGAATGATAAGCCTAAAGAATATTATAGATAATCATCTCTAGAAAGAAAACTTTAGGCCACAGTGTTGTTACATATCATATTGATATGTAAGTACACAGGCAAGTGGATATATATTTTTTTCTCTTTGTATAATCATAAACCTAAATAATATTATAGACAATTATTTTGCAAGAGAAAACTTGAGGTCAACTGTTGTTACATATCATATAGATATATAAATACATAGACAAGTAAATATAGTTGCAGTTTTTTCTCTTTTCTTCTTGCTCCTCATTGTGTCTTTATTCTCATGTATCGTCCTTATCCTGTCCTTGCACATTAAGCAAAGAAAGTTTAGGACATTAGATGCTTTTCCTTGGTGACTTTCCATCTGCTTTTCAAAAAACCCACACACTGTCCCCCAGATTACCTCACCCTTCTTCAGGTTCTCTGGACTCGGCAAATTATGTCTCAGTGGCTGATAGAATTGTGAAAATGTGTTACTTGTTATTTAAAAGACAATGTTAGAGGACTAATATTTTAATGCTGAGAAATATCATGCAGCAGGGGAACAAACTAAAAAGAACTATACGCACTAACACAAGTGAAACTCGAAGGTATATCTTTCAATTTAAAAATTATATAAAGTAATTATAGCAAAATACCTACAGTTCTAAGTAATATGCTAACAGTGCCCCCACTCCTCCACATATGTAAATACATCATACTTTCCCCCACTACAAAAACACACATATGTCTTACTGGTCCAGATATGTATACAAACAGTAGAAAAAGCACAGTGGCTATCTGGTGATAACAAAAGTCGAGTTGTAGAGAAACTGGATTTTAAAAGAGAAGTATTTTTCTTATCCATAAATAAACTTCCACTGAAATAATAAAATAAATGAAAGTTTTCAAAGACATATGCCATTAAGTCATAGAGAAGTATAATTATTAGCAATTTAATGGGGCAGAATAATATTATTAAGAAATTAACTATCTTATTTCTCTGTTGTAGTTGTCTTATAAATCATAAAATTGTATCTAGATTCACAGAGGCTATATAAAGCTTTGAATCCTCGAGCTTCCTTTGTGACTTAAAGCCTTTGAGTCTTAACCCTATCAGGAACATAATGCCCTCAAAAATGTGTTTGTCCTTCCAAATATTGTCCGGAATGAAAATTCATAGGTAATAGAAGCCAAATAAACATACAAATATAATTCGATTTAAAACAATTCACATAAATGGAGGAATAAAATATATTTAGACAATGTCATGAGTTAATCAGTGGTTAAAACCACAAATGCAGACTAATATAAGCCCTATTACACTGGCCACACAAATACCTAAGGAAGTGGTGAAAAAATTTCACTGTAAATGTGATAACTCTTAGAAAAAGTCTGAACAACAAAATCCAGTCTTCTATCAGTGCACATACATGAAGATTGAATATGATGAAATATTCACTGTATAGTGTAATCTTGAAAAATTAGTTTGTGTTGATACGTACAATGGTATTAGATTATATGATCAGATAACTTTATTAAAGTATTTACCTGCATGAATATATGTCAAGACACTTGGAAGTCACGATGTAAATAATTCTTCATTTTGTGGAACTAACTATTCAGTGAATTGTAGAATATCGCTGTAGTCCTGTTCCACAAAATGTAATTATCTCACCCATCAATGTGGCAATAAATAACACTAAAAAAAGTGTTCCCTGGGTGGATCATTCTCATTAATAACCACTGCCTTACACCCTTGGAAGTGATTAGAATAGATTGTCATAGATGGAAAGTCGTCTGATAAAAGTAACTTCTCAAAGGCAAGAAAGGGTAAGGGAGTTAGGATACAGAGTTCAGTGAAAGGGCCGGAGGAATAATGGTGTTTCCATGAAAGGCAGTCCCAGATCATAAAGGGTATATCTAAGTGGTAAGAATCTGAGATAAATATGTCCGTGTAGATGTCTGGGGACTGCATGCACAGGTTTGTCTCAGGTGGGTTAATGCCCACTATAGATTAACGTGCTTTTGAGTGACCCTCGTCAACCTGAGCAAGGACCCTGAGAACAGGAGACATAATGACTGAAGGCCAGATCAGATAATTTTCCCCAGGTTATGTACACCCACATTTTGTTTTGAACCTAAGAAAATAGATCCACTCTACTCTTCATTGTATTCACAAAATCAGGCCTGGGCCAAGTATAATTTCATTTTAAAAAGCATTGAAATGAGTTAACTTTTGATTAGAGATGTTAGATTGAGCACACACATTGAGCTTTCCTTTCTTTTGAAACCCAACAACCACAATAACAGAAAGTAATTTTGGAAGTAAAAGCCCATAAAAGAAAAGAAAAATTGAGAGGGGAAAACAGAATTATTGAAACCAGAACAGTAGGTGTGTGTGCTGCCCGTCACCAGCAGAAACAATAAGCAGAGACGGGGGTTGAATCTTTATGGGCACTTCACTCAGATGGCCAGCGATCTGAGAAGACAGTGGGTTGTGTACCCTCACAGACCATCTTACCTTTCCTTTCAAGCCAGCCTTTTTAAAAAGAGGAAAAAGTGTAAGGGATTTGGAATTCAAGGGAAAAAAAGTGCAGATAAACGATTTGGAATTCAGGAAGGAGGTTAATCAGATAAAGGCTGCAGTCAGGCAATTTCCCTGACATCCTTTCATCTGTTGGCCGGTGGTTTTGGTGATTTTCTTCATCTGTGTCCTGGGAAGCCAAAGTCTCTCCCTGGAACACAATGGCTCACATACCACCTTGCTTGCTTATAGTCTCTTCTGGAGCACAAAGGTTGAATGGCTTGTGGCTTCCTGGAGTCAGGGTGGGCTGTAACTTCAGTTCCTGAAACAATAGTTTTTTTACATGAATTAGCTACTAAGCTTATTAACTATTACCTGATCTAAAATTTTCCAACTCTTGAGTTCCCCCATCAGTATTTTATTTTTAAAAATATGAAACACTAGACAAGAATCAGTTCACTTAAAAAGTGAATTCGTTTTAGTCTCTATCTTAGTCTGCTCAGGCCACCGTAACAAAATATGTAGACTGGCTGGTGTAAACAATGAAAACTTTATCAAAGTTTAAGAGATAGGAAGTCCAAGATCAAGGTGCCTCCAGGGTCAGTCTTCAGTGAGAGACTTCTTTTGAATTGCGGATGGTTGATTTCTTGCTGTGTCCTCACACGGTAGGGAGAGAAAGCTTTTTGAAGAATTCTGGGAAAGAATTTAATGTGTTCAAGAAAGACTTAAACCCTGGCTGCAGTGGCTCAGTGGATTGAGTGCTGGCCTGCAAACCAAAAGTCACTTGTTCCATTTCTACTTAGGTCACATGCCTGGGTTGCAGGCCAGGTCCCCAGTTGGGGGCATGTGAGAGGCAACCAAATGATGTATCTCTCACACATCGATGTTTCTCTCCCTCCCTTTCTCCCTCACTTCTCCTCTCTCTATAAATAAATAAAAATAAATCTTTAAAAAATCAAAAAGAACGGCAATTGAAAAAAAGAAAGACTTAAAAATTTGGGGAGTGTTTAGGGATAATTGGTGATATACACATTGGAATTAAGGTAATTATTTTAAAATTACTTAATTGATCTATGTATTCATTAATCAAATATGTACTGAATGCCCCCAGACGTTAGTATATAGTATGGAAGAAATGCTTTTTACAGTAAAGTTACATTCAATTCTCATTAATAATAGTTGTCTCAATCAAAGTTCTTCTAATTACTAGCTATATGATATAGGCCAATTAAACCCTGAACATCTTTTATTTTTTCATTTAAAAAATAGTTATAATAATTCCTTTTCTTAAATTATTTAAAGCAAGTAGCATATAATTCCGTACAAAAGCTCCCTATAAATATTAGTTCCCTTTGTTTTTCCTTCTGATGGCTTACATTGTGTCTAATTTGTTATGTCTTCTGTTGGAAATCCAAGAGAAGCATTCCTTATAAACATATTTGTCTTATTTCCTATTATTCCTGTATTATTTTTTATCCCATACATCCAGATATCCAATGTAAAGTTAATGTATTTTGACTGCTTAAAACTAGTATTCAAAATTAAATACTATATTGTTGATATTAAAACATGAGCTAATTCTTTAAAAAATAATAAATTATAAATCTTCTTTAAACATTTTAAACATAATTTTCTTTAAAACAAATGCATTTGTATCCACCTCTTCGGAACACATTGTTTCTCTAAAACACATCTACATATGAATTTAGAATTGAAGCAGAAGTTCTAATTGCCTGGGAGTTTATCATGAGATATACATATGAATTAAACAAAAGGCAGGCATTTTCTACCATGCAGATAAAGTCATTAAAGTGTCTTTGTTTCTGTCAGTTAGAAAATTACAATCTGAAATTGAACAGTGTGGCTCTGGACAGCAATTTGAGATGAGTTTAAAATCAAGGCTGTAAGACCTTGCATTCCTTACACAGCTCCTGGGAGGCGTAGGGTGGAAGGCCAGTGGAAGCTCTGTTGATCGGATTAAAGTCTGGACCAGGTAAAAAGTGACCTACTTAGATACTGCAATCAGAGTTCTAACTTTTCACTTATCATGATATCACGCTTTCCTTAGCACTTCTTTGGTGCTTCTACTTTGTCATACTTAATAAATACAGGCTGTGTTATACATTAACAATGACAGAGAAAGAAAGTATTTCAAAAACTTGACTCAGTTGGTGAGACAAAGATCAATTCATAAGCTACTCCTCCACCAAATCACCCTATATAAAATGTTTAAAGACTAGAGGTCTTGACCCATAAGGGTCTTCGGATATACTAAGAATGACTTTGATAGCATTCACGAAGGCTAAATGCTGGTATACCTTACTTTATGCAGAACTGCCTTTCTGACAAGCTATATATAAATCTTAGCTTATTTTCTCATGGAACTACCAAATAAATTCTGAGAGGTTTTACCATCCCATGCAATTTATTCTTAGAAGGCTGTCGTTTTGTAAGACTTATTGAGTTCCAAGCAAAGGTCTAGGTCACAAACATCAAAAATCAATTCTAACTTATTTAAGCAGAAAAAGAGTAAAGAGTTTATTATACAGAAATTGGTTAGTGCCAAGGAATGTAGAAGGCTGGAAAAGCAGGCTCAGAAGAAAAGCAGAAATAAAGAAAACTGGACTGGAAGCAAGGATGACATGATACCTCATCCCAGAGCCAGTCCATCAAGGTGGCCATCGCCACAGTTTCTCCTGATGCCCTAAAAACTGGATGCTTCTGCCTCTGTTGTCAGCTGCCCCTAATCCTTGGCTCAATAGCTTGTGATTCAGGTAGAGGTCGGTCCAGAATCAGTTAAGTGCTCCCTTCTTAAGGGGATCTGGAGGGAAAGAATATCTGGCATTTAGGGCTTCTATAGTGTAAGACTGCTTTTGCATCCTACCGACATCCTCTTAATAGAATGGTCCCAAATGCCCTAAGAGCATTCAGGTGCTGGAAACCATAAAATCTGTTTACACTGTCTTGTTCCCAAGACATATGAGATTATAAGGACACCAATTAGTGCAAGCCATCCAGAGAGCATAATAAAAATAAAGCCTGTCATTGCTATTACTTGAAAACTTGTTGTCATGTGAATAATCTCACTTTTAATTCAATGCTTGTTTCAGTATTTTTCTCATTTTTATCATTTAAGTAGAGATGTATCCCTCTCATTAACACCAGTGCTACACAAAAGGCAGTTCTGTTCAGACCCTTTGTAAGTCTAGCTCTCCAGCCAACCACCTACGTACACGCAGTCCGTGCCCAGGTGATGTGTGCTCACGTCCCCACGGTCTCCGCCCCTGCTCAACCGTGTGGTTCCCATGGCAGTTCCAGTCTGGTTTCCACGATCTGCTCTGGTGCCACTGACCAAAGCTGGACCAATGTGAATTCATCTTAAGATTTGTTTTCTGACAGAACTGAGGGAGAGAAAGCCCTTCACTAGAATATGAGGCTCACCCTCCCTCAGTGACGCCTGTGGATCCTGTCAGGTGGCCTGAAGTGAAACAGACACACGCATGCCCCAGGTACGCTCTCCAGAGCAAGTCAGACGTGACTGATGGACACAGTCAGTTTGGGTGGCATCCTAATCTATTTGTTTCTTTCCTTCTTACTGTTTGCTTTTCAACCATTTCCCGTTACAATTTATACCCTTGTATTCTTTCGATACATTAATTTTCTTTCCAAAACAAGTTGCATTGATTTTCTGTCACTTGTAACTCATATTGCTATGACTATTACTAATATTGAATAACAACTCGAAGTGCTTGTTTTACTGAACTTTTTAGGTGAGAACTCTTATTTTTCCATCTTCGTGTTAGTATATGGTACAAATCCCACTCCCAATCGGGGCAGTATTAAGAAGGAATTCTTTTAGTCTCCTGCCCCTTCTTTAGTTGATCTATATCCCAAGGGAAAAAAAAATCTCATAAGAACACGATATCTTGAGCAGTATTATCTGTGGGTCTGTTATTGCTGCTAAAAGCATAAAATGATTCTATCTCTATCTCTCCTAGCATCTGGAATCTACAAAAGAATCAAAACCCTTCTCTAGTAATCCGATATTAGTAAATAGCACAATTAGAGGTTTATATTTCTTTAGTTCTCTGTGTTTCCAATGATGAAATTTGTGAGGTTGGCTGGATTATATTTCACAGAATCTGGTTTGCGGAACATGCTCCTCTTATAGGGAGGTTGAAGGATAAGATTCAGTATTTAGGGAACTTCTCAGAGTGCGTTAGGTCTCAGTTATGTGCCCTAATCCAGCCTTATAGGAAGCCCTTTATTTTTAGGAATATTAGCCTGCATTGATAAAGCCTGGCCCTGATCCTCATTTGTCTCCTTGAGTCTTATAGATAGAGAATTGGTAAATTGGCATTTCTGGCAATACAACACTATTAGAGGGGGATTTTTATTATCAGTTTAATATAGACCCACATATATTCATCCCCTTGTCCTATGTCATGATGTATTATTCTCCATTGAAACTCCCATATTCTCTAGCAAGAACAAAATCTATCTTTATTCCATGTTTTTAAAAAAGCAGGTCATTAATTTACTCAGTCACTCGTAAGAGATTCAACAAATGTTCTATGAAACAACAACTATAATATCAGATCATTTGTACAGCACTAGGAAACTGATAAAACACATATCCCTGATTTCGATGTGCTTATTTGCTTTGATCAGAAAAATTTTTATCAGATTATTTTAGAATACTGGGAGAGTGCATTATACTCAGTAGCTATAATAATGTTTGCCTAGCTTTGCTAGCAAGACTTTCTCTATAGGTACAAAACACTGAAAGCTTTTTTACAACAGATGAGGTTTGTCCAGAAAAAGTCCAGCCATTGTTAATGTAATGAGAATGATTTGCGTAACACCATGTCACGGGGCAGCCAAGGACAGTGGACTAGAATGTGCATGCATGAACAATGACAACTTCATTGTACTAGTCAGTAGGGGTGGTAGAAGCTGTTGAATGACCATGTGTACTGTGTGGCTGTCACACTCAAAATGACCGAGTGAGTAGAACAACAAATCTACATCAAATGTTGCTTTAAGCTTGAACATCCCTCCATGGAAACGATCGGGTTGATTCAGACCTGGGCAACTATGGGCAATTGGTGATTGGCAGCTTCATTATGACAACACACCCGCTCATGAATCATGTCTGGTGCAGAGTTTTTTGGCAAAACACCAAATAAGCCAGGTGGCTCAGCCCCACTACTGCCCAGATTTGGTGCTCTGGATTTCTGGCTTTTCCCAAAACTAAAATCACCTTTGAAAGGGAAGAGATTTCAGACCATCAATGAGATTCAGGAAAATACAACTGGGCAGCTGATGGTGATTGGGAGAACTGTGTGAGGTCCCAAGGTGCCTACTTTGAAGGAGACTGAGGCGTCATTGTCCTATGTACAATGTTTCTTATATCTGGTATCTTCCTCAATAAATGTCTCTATTTTTCATAGTACATGGCTGGATACCCTCTGGCCAGACCTCGTATAACTGGTATTCATTTGAATTACATCTTTTCTCTAATGTGAACTAGATTGAGTCATTGCACACATTTCTTAAACTGTATGGGCTTCGGTTTCGTATCTATAAAGTGGGAATAAATTTTTTGTAGAAATTAAATAAACAAGCTTATTTTTAGGCACACAGGCTTTGTGAGACACCATGGGGTAGTGAAGCCTGTCCGCCTACGCCACTTGTGCTCAGCACCGTGATGCCATTCCTGAGTGGGTAAAATTGATTGGGGGGGGTGAAAAATGAATGCTACTTTATAGATAATGCACAAATACCCATATAATATATAAAATCACATATAGCTTATCTGTGATAATAGTTCATGAGTAGCAAATACATTGGGTAGTGAGGGAAACTGTTTTGAAAGACGCTTTATCTGGGGTGATAAAAAATAGTGCTGAGAAACACTGCCTCGGCCATAATCTAATTTTATCCACTTAATGCCTGTAAAACCATGAAAATATTACCTCTACTGCTAGGTTTCATTTCTAATATTTGTTAAATCGAGTATAATCAAAACTGTCTTACCTACCTCATAGGGTTGTGTTGAAGATGAAATGAAGCAATATCTGTGCAAATACGTTCAAGTGTGCAAACTGCTCTGAGTGGTCAGATATTGTTGACATTGGCCACAATGGCTCGGGAGAGAATACAATTCATAATGAAAAAAGAAAAATCTTACTATTGGGGACAGTTCAAAATCCATTTTGTCAATGAAAATTCATTTACAAAATGAGTGATGATAGTGACAACTTTGAAATGTGGTTCTTCTCCTTGAGGGGTTTAGGGATATTATTACTGCGTGTATTTTAAATAAGGTTGCCTGCTTCTCCGCTCAGGAGAATAACAAAGGAAGTAATTTTCTCTTCCCATAAAACCATCAGTTCTGACTTTTCAAGTCCTGTGCCCTACCTTCGGCTGTTAAATCGCACACATTCTCCTTAAACTATGAAATACAGTGTTATCTAGAATTGCTTGATCACCTGTCTCCTTCTCTAGCCTAGTAAATCTTTAGTTTATTTTATTTATTCTCTGTTTAGAAATAGGTATTTAAGACCAATGATGAGCTCAATATTGTCCTAGGAACTGGCCAGGCAATAGTAAACAGAACAGACAAAATTCCTCAGAGTGTGGCACTGACTTTGTTATATTTTATACCAGCCTGGTGTCCCGGAAAACAGGAATTACAAAGAAATCCTCCTGCCTTTTTGTGTTCTGGAAAGGACTCTCATAAGACACAATCCATTCCCATGTGACCGGCCTATGATTCGCAGCGTCCTCCTTGTTCACCTACAGCAAGACCAGACATGAGCCCTCGAGATTTCCATTCGTTGCATCATAAAAGTTAGCGGAACTTCTTCTACCCACTGACCAATCTGGACAAAATACCTGCTATATTTTGACCTTAGCAAACTTTAGGTAAGCTTCTCTCTCTTTCCCAGACCCAAGAACACAGAATACACTCCTCCATCCCCTCAGCCTGAGCCAGCCTATGAGTCCTCCTTGAGGACCTTCCTGGAATAGGCTAACCTCAAGGAAAACAGCCTATGACCTACTGTTTTGTCAAACAATGGTTCCACCCCAGTCTTTCTTGCCTTGTTTCCTACTGCCTGTAAAAGAAAAACCCTGCTTGGACTAACCTTTGAGATGCTTATAGTTCTCATTGTCACAGTGTTCTCCTTGTTGACACAGTTCCCTTCCCCTAGTGCAGCAGTCCCTTAGCCCCTCTGGCAGGAATATTTTCTAGTAAGTATCTCCTTAACTCAATCTGGAGTTTTGTTTGTTTGTTTATCTCAACAGTGCTTTTGTAAAAACAGATGACAATTATTGTGTGTGAAGTAAATTTATACAATATCTTATATTGAGCATAAATTTCATAATGTCCCTCTTAAACTGAATGGAGTTGGTTTAGTATTAGACTCTAGTTTTTTTCCTGGTATTTATTCCTGATAGGTGACACTCAGGCATTTGATCTAGATGGGAAGCTATTTCAGTTGTGTCTCATGGACCAACATTATCTGTCATAGCTTTTGGGAACCCAATGTTGAAAAGAATTCCAAACCAGGATTCATGTTTAGGAAGAAATAAGGCTACACTAATATTTTTGTGGATTTGATTATTGGGTATAGATTTGCATGTAATTATTATGTGCCATCTTCTATAAGCTTCTACCCATTTTCCCAGGTTCTTTTATTTGTTATCATAACACTTTTAGCTCATTTTCTGATTCCTATTGCCTATACCTCCATTTGTCTATTAGCTGCCTGTGAGTTCCTTTAGTCTACCAGTGGTATCAATCTCTCTCTCTCTCTCTCTTTCCCTCACACATACACATATACACAGTCATTCCTCCTGAATTACCTGAATTCTTAATCTTTGTTTCTGTATTGCCTTTATACTGGCTTGCCCATTTTCTGCACATACAGTAGGTAAAGAATAAAATTTGGCTTCTTTCTCTTGGATCAGATAAACCTGCAGAAGCCAAAATCAAGAAGAACATCTTAATACACGATATAACTTTCACTTCCAAGCAACTCTTTGTGGAAGATCCTGTTGGTTATAATTATTGATGAGCAGTTTTGCTGTTCTTTAGGCCTAAATTTTACAGTTAACTAAAAACCTTAAGATAATAACAGAGTGTAAACTAGTGCTGATTTTAAGTTTAGAGAATAGAGGTTGCAATTTGCACGTAAAAGCCATGTCCATGTTGAAGCCAGTTGGATGGGATAAGGGAGGTGGGTATGGCAGGAATGAAAGTATGGAAGGGTGACACTCTCAGTAACCATTTGCGGAGAAAGAGCTACTGTTGGGGACTGCTTCTTAGATTTTCCTTTTGCATTTTTTGGGAGTTATTTTTCCAAAGATACTGAACTGTTAGAATATAACCTTTATTTACAAAAGAGATAAAACACTTTCATGTTTCACGAAACATATTTCCTGTGGCGCCCATCTCTGTTTTTAGGATAAGCAGGATGCAATAAGCTAGTAAAGACAGACTGAATGAATGACGTGTGGAAACTACCTCATAGATAATTTCTACTTCTTTTCTAAGAATTTTTTCAGGTTTTTAAAAGGATTTTATTTATTTATGTTTAGAGAGAAGGGAAGGGATGGAGAAAAAAGGGAGAGAAACATCAATGTGTGGTTTCCTCATGCATGCCCCCTACTGGAGACCTGGCTTGCAACCCTAGTCATGCGCCCTGACTAGGAATGGAACCCATGACCCCTTGGTTGGCAGGCCGGCACTCAATCCACTGAGCCACACGAGTTAGGGCTAATTTCTACGTCTTAATGTAAGGATTAATGTTGTATCATTCTTCACTGAGGTACACATGTGTTTTTCGGGATCTCTCATTCCGGATCTCACCTTTCTTCAACATGAAAAATGGAATGGCAGCAATGAGACATTTTTTTGCTTCTTTTTTGAGATTGCAAAACATCTGAGAATAGGGAGCCATCTGCTGCCGTCATGTAAATTGGCCAAAAAGACTGAGCAGAAGAGAAAAAAGTCTGGCATCCTGGCCACATCAGCTGGCCCACATCTCTGCCAGGCCTTTGCCACAGAGGTGCAGAAAACCGGGACACGGATTCTGGAGAGCATTTTGGAAGCACACTAGTTGTTCCGCAGAACAAAGAGAAACAGCTGCAGGGAGCAGGGGTGGTACAGCAGGTTGTGAAATGAGATATGGGCTGATGTCAGAGTCATTAAGCTTTTCTGATAAATGGGCTGCAAATTAATTGGTGGTTCCACTAATTAATTTATTTGAGTTGCTGGAATCCTCAGGCCTGCCTGTGGCTGTTAACAGAGCAGAATGATACTTCAACATGAAGAGTATTCTTTTTTCCCCCAAATAAAGAATTTAAATTCGGGCTGACTCATTGGTGAAGTTTTTTAAAACACATCAGCAACAAAAATATTAAATAATTCAAAATCCTTTTAATGTCTAGAAATATCGGAGTTGAACATTTTTAAATCAGAAGAGGAATCAAACCGCAAATCCTGATAGGTTTCTATTGAATGGCATGTGGAATGCCCAAAGTGCCATCGACCAGGAGAATTGTTGCCACTGTTTCAAACGGCTAAGTATGTATCTCTGGCCTAACACAGAAACTGGGTCAGCTAAACCACAGGATTAGGAGATTGCAGATAAATGTGCTCATGTGTTTCAGAAATGACCTCTGATGTATGCGAGGCCCGTCTGGAAAAAGTCAAGCCATTGTCAATATAATGAGAACAATTTGTGCAATATCATGTAACCTGGCAGCCAAGGAGAGTGGACTGGACTGGACTGTGCATTTGTGAACAATGACAACTTCACTGTGCTGGTCAGTGGGGGTGGAGGAAGCCGCTAAGTGAGCATGTGTACTGTGTGTCCATCCCATTCAAAATGACCGTGTGAATAGAGCAACTCATCTACATGAAATTTTGCTTGAATAATCCTCTGTGGAAACTATTTGGATGATGCAGAGGGCCACAGCTACGGGCAACTGGTGATTGGCACCTTCATTATGACAACAGATTGCTCGTGCATCATGTCTTGTACAGAGTTTTTTGGTGAAACATAAAATCACCCAGGTGACACAGCCCCCCTATAGCCATGATTTGAGAGGGAAGATTTTTCAGACCATCTATGAGATTCAGCAAAATATGATGGGGCAACTGGTGGAAACTGGGAGAACTGGGTGAGGTCCCAAGGTGCTTACTTTGAAGGGGACCAAGGCGTTATTGTCCTATGTACAATGTTTCTTGTTCAATAAATGTCTCTATTTTTAATATTACATGGCTGGATACCTTCTGGAAAGACCTTGGTATATCCTATATCTACCTACATATATGCACCTATCATATGTGTAGATATACCTATGCATATATGTGCATATATATTCATATATATGTATATATGTATGTACTTTTCTCTTTTAACAATGAGAATACTTTCCTCATAGAAAAATATTTTTATCTAATGCTTACATTTTATAAACATAATCAAGAATCCATCATATATTTTTGTTTAAAATAATTGTCATTGTCATAAAACTTAAAATGTATTTTCTACATTATTTTCATTTTGTCTTTATAATTTGATTACAGAGAAGATGGTTATATTTTTTCAAATACAGAAAGCAGAGTAGAAAGTCATTTAAACCCCACTTTATCACAGAGTTGACAACAATGTGCATATTTATTAAACACACATGAAATTGTGATTTACATTGTGTATGTATATATTTAATAATATGTTATGTACTCTGCTCTTTTTTGTTCACCTATTAGTGGTTTTAATCATCTTTCTGTGTCGGTTGATTTAGTTATCTTTCTTTATGATGATTTAATAATGCTCCACTTTACAGATGACACAACTTTTTATTTGAAGCCATAAGTGGACATTTTAGGCAGTTTCCAACATTTTTATTGTTGCAAACAATTCTTCATTGATAAAGTTAATATATAACATCTTTTTATATGCCTGAGTCATTTCTGTGTAAAAAATTGCTAGTAGTGAAATACTCTGCCAATGTACACAATTAATTTAACCACACAATTAATTTAATCAGATTGACTAGTCAACTGATTATTTCGTTTAATAAAAGTGGAAAGTAGAGTGACTAAAGCAAATTAGTAAAGCAAATGGTTAAATTAGGAAAAAAACAGTTTTATAATGAAACTCATATCTCTCATCCAGCTTTTATATAGAAACTCTTATTTTATTACTTATGATTAGTCTTCCCTGCATATTGATCTCCCTTTTGGGCATATGAATTATATCATTATCTACTGAATACTCCACTAAAAAATTAGGAATCATTATTTGAATGTCAATGTGTTGTATGTATTAGACATAGAAGATCAAAATGGTGAGCTCTAAGTAAAGGTTTTTTAAGGTACACAAATAAAAATAAGTTTTGAGGCACACAAATGTGGAGATTGAATAAATTAAAATATATTTCCAACAACAGAATTGTAAACCTCATTTCCAATAGGACTTAGCTAATATGAATAAGTGATTTTAAACCAAAATCAAATTTTCCTAAACTCAGCCACTAAAAAATTTAGTCTATACTTGTACATAATTATTACTGAAAATCAGTTCTAGCCTTGCAGAAGAATCAACAGCAGTTCCAAACATAAAGAGTGGACATAGAAGTAATACTCGGTTTATGTCTTAACAAGAATATTCTGTCCATTACTCTCCCATTTGTGTATAGCATTGTTCATTTGAGGCCATTTTAAACATTTTAGTAAAATATTAAAAGTATTCAAGAATCACACAAATGAGATACAGCTTAGTAAAACTTTTTTGTAATTATGTTCAAGATCGGTATGAAGAAAATAGTTTATAGCCATGTATTTGATAGAAAAAGCCTATCTTTGCCTACATTCTTTGTCCTTCCTTTGTTCTTTCTCCACGGTTTCTGGACACCAGCCATCAAAAACTAAATTGACTAATTATTCACAAGTCAGGAGACATGCGTGCTTTTTCAGAAAATTTGCAAGTTGACTGCTCTATTCCCTAATCAAAGGCAGCTGGATGAAATTTTCCCAGAGGACATTAACTCCTAAATTTTCCAAAGTAGCACCTGGAGACTTAGCCAGTTAGCCTCTACATTTTTCAAACAGTGCATTGTTTTAATATCATCTGTTATTTAAACAATCTGAAGTTCCATGTTCCATGCCCTTGAGTTGAAGGTTGATAACTGTGAAAGACTATCTGAAACAATTTCTTATTCACTGATTAAGTTACTGAGATTCCCCCCAAAGACATTCTTCTACTCCTACATCTAAAAATTTTACTCACCTGACATGCCTCTTGAATTCCATGCTCAAAAATTATTCAATATCATAACGTAATACTATAGTTACTTTGAAATCCCATGGAGCCAGGTTCAATTCTAGTTTGAAAATTGAGTTCAAATAATAAATAAATTTGCCTAAAGTAATGTATCCATTTCTATTAAGAAATATCACCAGATTGGTTCATCTGAATCATAATTTTTAAAATAATATCTTTGGTTAAATGATTTTAATTACACAATATATCAAATTCTTCAGTTTCAGCATTTTAGAAGAACTATTCAAATTTGAACACTTGTTTATCCAACACCTACCCTTTCTGAATTCAACTTTTTAATCCATATTGATAGTATCCCTCATTTATTGAGTTTAGAACAATGCCTTTGCATGTAACAGTAAACCCTGTAACATTTATTATGAAATTTTACAAGCAAGCACTCTATGTGCTTCAGTTTTATTAATTCACTTCGTAAGGTTGGCTACCATTATGATTCCAATTTTCCATATGAGAAAGCTGAGAAACAGGAAGGTTTTGAAACTTAACCCAATTTACAGTTAGTTTGTGTCAAAGTCAGGGTTCATTCACAGCTGGATTATCTCCCTAGCACTGCCCTTAACCAGCATGTCCTATTGTCTACTATGTTTTCACCAAATTCTAAAGAATCCTGTTTTTACCAGGTTGAAACCTGTCATTTACTACTGGTAAGGCATTTTTCACTGATTTTAATCTGCCTATTTGTGTTGGAAATGTGATTTGTGTGTCCTATCTGTTTGAACTAAGAAACAAACAAACAAAAAATTAAACATTCCTAATGGAATTGTAATACTTTAAGTTCTTCTTTTTTTAATTGGGGGAAAGTTCTTTGAAAGCATTGGATCAAATTTGTAAAGTAATTCATCATGTCTGTCAAAGGTTGGATTTTCACAAAATGTATTCTATGAAACTCCAATATCACTAAAGTATCTGATTAGGGTTTCCTGGTCAAATAACAGTCTAATTCTTTCCCTTGGTTGGAAGGCATAAAACAAATAATTAGATTAAAGGCTTTAACAATTTTTGCAGCCAAAAAACCTGTTTAACTGGTTCTAATCTAACATTTTCTAATATTGATTGACCACAGACCCTTTAATAAATTGGTATCTTGCTTGTTACTGTTCTGCAGAATATATTTTTGGAAATGCTAATAAAGGTGACTCATCATGACAAGGTGATTTGTGTTTTTTGAGACATGATTTGTGTTCTATTTCAATATCTTTAATACCCAAAGACACAGAAGCATTTTTGGTTCCCATTTTCCAACCCATCTTTTAAACCAATAGTTCCAATACTAGTGGGAAGTCCGACAAGCTGTTACTTGCTAATGATTGTACCCCATCAGATAAGCAAATATATATGCTTCAGTACAAACAAAAGGAGAGCATTATGATGCACACTGGCCAATAGATTAAAAAAGTTTCATAAAATAAGGTGGCTGGGAATTTAAAAAAATTAAATACACATAGGAAAGTCAACTAATGTATAGAGTCATAGGCAAAACAACCAAAAAAATATCACACCTCCATCGCCCCCTCCTCACTTAACAGCATGCCATTCAATCTTCAGAAATGTGATAATGTTTTCTGAAAGATAGTGATCAGTCTATAGATCGTGCATTCAAACAGTTCAATAAATATTTGCTGATTGAATGAAAGGATAATGGAGACAGACTGTGAAGCTCAAAGGCAAAGCTGCTTGAGCAGCTACAGAATGCACAAACAACAGGGCTGTCTTTACATTCACTCAGCATGGGACAGCTTATTAATATCTGCAGTATTACCTGCCTGTGGAAGTTTCATCATTATCAGTAACACCATCTCATAGGAAGCCCAATGGTATATAAAGCCTTATACCTGATTCTGCTTTGTAAAAGATTTTCATAAAAGACATTATAGCTGTCAAGACACTTTTCTCATTTAATGTGATTGCTTTTATATTTCACAATCCTGATATTCTGTTTCTTGAGATTATCTTCATGCTTTCAAGGATGATATTTTTTCCTTCTTCTTTAACTTTTCCTCTGTTTTCTTTTTAGACACTATTAAAGGCAAATACATCCCCCATTTCCTTTTTCCATTTCTTTTCACTCCTTTTCACCCTCCCCAACTCCTTTTCATCATCATAATCCGAGCTCTTTACTAAAAAAAATGGTTGGCAAATGTTTTTCTTAAGCTAGACATGACTTTTACAGAGTATCAAGCCTGTCATTTCTTTCAACTTTGCTATTTTCAACTTGAGGATCCTACTGACAACTGAATGCGTATCCAGGAGAACTTCTCTTCCATTCTAAAGCCACCAAGGCACATCCATTTCCACCCTCTCCTCGGAGACATTCTGTCTCCTTCCAAAACAAACAAACAAAAACATCTTCTTTTATCCTAGAGAAGTTGTTGCTATTTCCAATTGGAAGTGAAAAATCTTGAAAATTGGTGTATTTCATTGTAAACCTTTTCACCTGAACTAATCACCCACAAAAGTTGAGTCAATTCAAGCTGCATTGATTCATTTTGAGAGGCCTGAGCTCTACCAGTTACCTATTTCCTTGTATAGAAGACTTCTATGATTGATTCTTTTGGGGGAAAAAAAGCATTCGGTTACAATGATAATGTCTCCCAGTCCTGCTCTGTTCTAGAGATGGAATCTACTCCTGGTGAAGATGCTGTGAAGATTGTTGAAATGACAACAAAGGATTCAGAATGTTAACAAATTAAGTTGATAAAGGAGCAGCAGGGTATAAACGAATTGATTCTAATTTCAAGAAAACCTTTTTTTTTACTGTGGTAAAATGCTGTCGAACAGCATTATGTGCTACATAGAAGCTGTTCATGAAAGAAAGTGTCAGTAAACATAGCAAACTTCATCGTCTTGTTTTAAGAAACTTCCACAGCCGCCACACCTTCCCCAAACAACACCTTGGTTGGTCCGCAGCCATAGACACCGCTGCAATACTCTCCACCAGAAAAACAGTACAACTCACTGAAGGCTCAGAGGATGATTAGCATTTTTTTTTAGCAATTAAGTACTTTTAAATTAAGGCACGTACATTGCTTTTTAGACATAATGCTATTGCATGCTTGAGAGACTCCACGATGGTGTCATCATAATTTTATATGCTCTGGGAAACCAAAAGGTTTGTGTGACTCTCTTTATTGTGATATCTGCTTTATTTTCATTGTCTGGAACCAAACCCACAATTCCATATGAGGGCAAAATCCTAATATAGTATTCAAGGTCTTTCAATAATCTATACTTTGCCCTATTTGAAGAAAGTATATCTGTTGAACTAAACTAGTTCTTTTAGCCATGTCTGGCTACGTTTGCGCTTACTCTTTTTCTGTGCTGGAGTATTACCTCCTAGCCCTCCTGCACTTACTCAGTTATTCCTACTTGTCCTTCAGAGCTCAGATGAGATATTAATTCTTCTGATCAAACTTTATGCTATTTCCTAGCAGAGGCGACTTCCTCTCTGTGAACTTCTCTGACACCTTGTTCTACATCTATAACATCGATACAGTATAATTATCAGTGCTATCTTTTTTTCAATTTTCACAATTCTGGGATGGCCTGTAAGGGTAGAAACTATTCTGTGCATTGAGCCCCACAAATAGGAATCCCACTGAGAAGGGAAACTCAGTCCCCACACGAGGCCTTGACACTGAAAACTGAATCTCGGAACTCATTACTTATATCAACCTGGTATAAGTGATATATCAACCTGTTTTATGTTGAGAGCCCAGGTCAATGGCTTGAACGTTCATTTCAAAAACCTGCTGTAATACTCATCAATCGGTTGTGAGCACCCTAAAATTGTTTGAATCTTTCTTTTAACATCTTTGCCTTATTTTCAGCAAAGAAAAAAAGATCTTTTTTCCTTTTCTAATCAATTGCCCGCATTGAAAGAGTTGCCCCAGATCAAACTTCCATTTCTCCATAAATTATGTCCCTAAATTTCTTCCTCTGAGACATGGCCAAAATTCTGCAAAGGTGGTGGCCCTGCTCTCCAGTGGTATTCAATAGACTCAGCTTTGTCTTATCAATAGATTATTGATTATTTGAATTAAGGTAAACTGAATATTACATTTGTTACATAAAAAGGTGTACCTTGAGTAAGATTTCATCTTCATTACAGGATAACCTGCAAAAAAACTTAGGTGATAAATTCTTTTATGCTTTTTTTTTTTTTTTTGAGGTATATAAAGCAGTCAAACTCATACAAGCAGAGAATTCAATAGTGGTTGCCAGGGACTGGAAGTGGGGGCAGGAAAATGGAGAGTTGTTACTCAGTAGGTGAAGATTTTCATTGGTGTCATATAAGTAAGTTCTAGAGATCCACTGTACAGCATAGTGCCTACTGTTAACACTATGAAAGGGTATCCAGTCATGTAACATGAAAAATAGAAACATTTATTGAAGAAGATACAAGATACAAGAAACATTGCACAGGACAGTCATGCCTCAGTCCCCTTCAAAGTAGGCACCTTGGGCCCTCACACAGTTCCCCCAATTGCCATCAGCTTCCCTGTCATGTTTTCCTGAATTTTATCAATGATCTGAAGTGTCTTCCCTTTCAAGGGTGATTTTAGTTTTGGGAAAAGCCAGAAGTCACAGGGAACCGAATATGGGTAATAGGGGGGTTGAACCACTTCGGTGATATAATGTTTCACCCAAAAAACCGTGCACAAGACATGATGCATGAGCGGGCACATTGTCATGATGAAGCTGCCACTCACCAGTTGCCCATCACTGTGACCTTCTGAATCATCCAAATAGTTTCCACAGAGGAATGTTCAGACTTAACATAACATTTGATGCAGATTTGTTCCTGTACTTGCTCAGTCATTTTGAATGTGAAGGACACACAGTATAGGTGCTCACTCAATGGCATCCATGGCCCCTGCTGAGTAGTACAGTGAAGTCATCATTGTTCACGCACACGCACTCCAGTCCACTCTCCTTGGCTGCCAGGTTACATCATGACACGCAAACCATTCTCATTATGCTAACAACGGCTGGACTTTTTCTGGACAGATCTCATATAATATTGTGTGCTTCAAAATTTGTTCAGAGGCTAAATCTCATGTTAAAGTGTTCTTACCGCAGAGGAAAAAAAAAAAGTAAAAGGACACAGGAAACTGGGAGGTGTTTGATAGGAATATTTTCTTGATTTTGATGAGGTTCGTATAAGTGTTTGCATACACCCAAACTCATCAATGTACACATTAAATATATGCCCTAGTTTATAGATCAATTAAAAATGAATGAAACTCTTTAAAATAAAACACTTTTAGTCATTTCAGAGCCATAAATTTGAATCACTTGTAAGAAAAATATAGTCATCGATCTTGTTACATAATCATTATTAGGTAGCAGAAGCTCAGATTCGGCCAAGAATTAGTAGCAGGGCAAGAACATTTATTAGAGACCTACTGTGTATCAGTTGGCTTGGTACTTTGCATGAGTGATCTCCTTTCGTTTAGATTTTAAAGATTTCTGCTTATTTAAATCAAACTTGTAAATCATTTCAGACTCTTTTCTAATAGTAATTCCAATTGAGGTTAAATGCTTAATATCCATTTAAAATGTAATCAGGCCCAACACGGATTCATTATCTGGTTCAATGGTTCATTGGTTCACTCACTCATTATAGAGCCAAAAGCCTCATCAAAGTTCCAGGCTGCATTTGTCATAGAAAGCAAACCATCACACAAAGGAATGCTAGGTCCATATCAGCCTTGATTTACCCACATATCAGGCACCTCATATTAGAAATGAGTTATCAAAATGCATCATTACTTGCCTTAAAAATTTTCTCACATACCTCCTATTTTTCTGTGTTTATCCAACTGATAAGAAAAACATAAGAATATTGTGTAAGCAGTTATTTTTTTGCAGGTGGTATAAGGGAAAATTTATGGAAGAGGTGGGATTTGGAGTGAGCTATGAATAAATATGAAACTTTCTAATTTCTACTTTTATGTACCCTTGCTTATATCTTGTCTCTCCAATTCTGTCTTTATACTTATCAACTCAAGATTGAATTTGGCCTGTCAGCTTTCTCCGCACAGAGGATATTCGCCACTCTAACCTAACCCCAGTGGCTCCATTCTTCCCTCTAATCTATCTGCATGCATTTGATTGCTTTTTAGCTAGAATAAAGAATGGGAAATCTCACACTTATGTAAACTATGTAATTGAACACATGTAACACAGTGATACAGAGAGGGAAGGCGGGGAAGGCAGGCAAGTAGCTTTTGCTCTTATTTTTCATTCCCAATTTCTGAGACAGATGACCTCTTTCTTTAGGACTTCTTTCGCTCCTGTTTTCCATTCCTAATTTCTGAGACAGATGACCTTTTTATTTAGGACTACTATTTGAGACAGACAAGACTGATGATAAATTAGAAGGGACTCTGCCTCTACCACCTCTCAGCTGTGTTGGCTCTCTGCCAAGGTTTTGAACAGGAGCTGCAAAAGGATCCAAAGAAAGTTGAGATTTAGGGCATCATCCATACACACTGTGTTATTCCAACAAGGTAGCTCTACAGCTCGAGAGGACTCTGTTCCCTTAAAGTGCTCCTAACTTATTCCTCTGTATCAAATGCAGAGCCTGTTCCTCCCTGACTTCATTTTCAAGATTGTTTCACCAGGAGGATGCATTTGTTTGCACTTAATGGGCACAATTTGATGTCACAATCAGAGAAGCTGGGTGAACATAATTGTTTTAGGCTCATATATTTTATTTTGCTTAAGTACAAATATAAGAGAATATGTTGGTGGATGCCAGGTAGTGGTTCATGTGGAGCAGATGCCATATTGGTGGAGGTAAGAGGGTTGGGGGGTGAGTGAAATAGGTAAAACAGTAAAAAGGTACAAACTTTCAGTTATAGGATAGATATGTTCTGAGAACGTGATGTACAGCATGGTGATTATAGTTTGCAACACCAAACTGCATATTTGAAAGTTGCTAGGAGAGTAGATCTTTAAATTCTCACCAGAAGGAAATAAATTTTGTAATTATGGTGATTAATGTTAACTAGACTTACTCTGGTGATCATTTTGCAATATATACAAATATTGAATCATGTTGTATACTTGAAACTAACAGAAGGTTATACATTAATTATATACCAATAAAAAGAAGTACAAATATAATGAGAAATATCAGCACAGTGTCAACCATAATATGCAGTAAGAAATGGTCTTTGATTGACCTGCCCACAGCAGAGCATGTAAAATATTCAGTATGATTGCTGTTTTGTCTTTACCTTAGATTATTTAGCAAAATTACTATTGTTTTTTTTTTTTTTTTTTTTTTTTTTGCGATTCAGGCATACTTTATAAATTAGGAATCTGAATTCCAAAAAATGTGTGACTTTTTGAAGTTCGAACAGAAAGCCCTAAGAGAAATTTGATCCAGGTTTATAGACTTGAGGATATTTCTAGAGCCCTGAAGCCATTATGAAAATATGGAATATCTTTCCTTCAAAGTTCAATATCTGTATTCATGGCCTATATTTCATTCATGCTTAAAAAGGTAATGCCCAAAGTTCTCAAATAAAAGCACTATGAATACATCTGAAATTGCTAAATATCTCACAAAGCAAAATCTGAAAAACATTAATATGCTGAGTGTGTTCATTTTGTGCCTTTATGGATTCAATCTGTATTTAAAGGCTGAATTATTTACTCTAGTTTTGATGTTTGGAGTAAGGAATTAAAAAAATATTCTTATAAGATAGGCTGTTTTTAGTTACATGTGGGAATGTTCAGAGCTACAACAGACCTTTTACTACTAACCATTCCCTGATTGGCAGACCAAAGGACTCAGATGGCCTTGAACTAGCAACAGTTTTATTTAGGCCAATATCATGATTTCAGGAAACAGCTGGAGAATGTGTATGTGTTCCTTCAGTAGTTTGTTGCTGCTGTCGTTTACAAGTCTCTCACCTATGGAACATAATACTATTTCTCTTTCTCAATTGAATGATGGGAAAAAGCCTAAGAGACCAAACAAAATTTGTATGGTCTTGCCTAAACACCCCAAGAGGAGAACTCATTGGCTCCACCTGTACAGTCTCAGTGTAAGTTAAGGGCTGGGACTGTTCCTGTTTTTTGAAGGGAGAAAAAGAGTGCAGCCATCGGTACAGCCTGGCTTCCAATCATGAGGAATATACAGGAGGTTTATTTCTTGTTCACGCTAAGTCCATTGTGGAATGGATTAACTTTCTAAAGCAACTATTCTCCGTGCAGAAACCCATCGTTCCAGGCTGATGGTAGTAACACAGGCTGGTAGCTATCCCTGGAATGCATTATCTCCTAGGTCAATGTAGCAAGCAAGGGAACTCTGAATGGTCTCCTACCTCTAGGCTAATGCATCAGTCAGAAGGTGGCTGACACCAGTCACTTCTGCTTAAAACACAGTAGTAGTAACTTGACTCCACCTAACTATGGCAGGAGTAGAAAGTTGCAATCCCTCTTTGTGCCTGGAAGGAAAGGAAAAGATGGTAAGATCTATTTTGCAATAGATATGTGACCAAGGACCTTTTATGTAATCTTTCAGAGCCCCGGTTTTCTCATCTGTAAAATGAGTATTCCAGAACTAACTCCATAAATTTGTTGTGCGAGCTGAACTAACATATACAAATGGCTAGCCTGTAGTATAGCACACAGGGCAAATTTAAGAAATGATAATGTCCCTTTCCTTATTTTTATGGCCCTTACCAACCCTATAACAGTTCATTCATTTATGTATTTCGAAATGGCCCTTCCACTGTGCTGTTCCATTACTTTCTCCCACTTTTCTTCATTTTTATCTTAAAAAAGCTATTATTATCACTATTTTAAAGATGAGGAAAGAAGATAAAAGGGACGTGATAGGATGTGTTTATGTCATAAAGCTCATGCACGCAGATAGGAGATTTGACTTCCAGTAAGGACTAGGCTTTTTCTGCCATGATGGAGTTCTCTTATGGACACCAGGTACTGTAGCTGAGGTCACAAAATTAATATGAATTAATATGAAATAGAACTTTGAATCAGTTTATCTGAAAGGAACTTTGTCAAAGAAAACTTGTACAGGACAAAGCTCAATAGGGAAGGGAGACTTTAGTCAGAGTTATCAGGATAGGATAGAGAGACAAGAACTCAGTCTGGCTGCACTCCACTGATACTGAAGAGCCGGGGTGTGGGGATCATAGGCTGTTGGGAACCGCCCTGCCTGGTTTCAGAAGCTGTAACCCCCCATGGCTAAGGCTGAGTGAGAGACCTTGGGACCATAAGCCACTAAGGAGACAAAGCTTATCTCCCTAGCAGGGGCACCACCTCTTCCCACTTTACTTTACCCTGCTTGGCTCTGAGTCTGACCAGTTAGCCAATGACAGGTAAGATTCCTCAAGGGAGGGATGACCTAAGACAGGCATGGTCACAAAGAGGCCCACAGTGGAGGACTTGGGGAGCTATAGAAAAAGGGGGTGATAGACCCTTGCCCCTCTGCTTTGACAAGCCTGAGTCCTCATTTTGTCTGCAAGAAGTCTCCTAATCTCTTGACTGCCTTACTTCCCCTGCTCAATTTAAGCCTGAAACAATGACAGAGGTGGGTGTGGCCCTGTGCTGGAAAGGGCAGGTTCCCTGAGGAGATCAGGCCTAAAACCCTGTGAAACCTGCTTTGCTAATATCCTCAATTTAAATGATAAGGGTCCAAGCCTGAAATGAATTTGTTTCTCAAAGTCTTAGAACCCTTTAGCTAAGTGACCCTGACTCAGAATAAACCCTCAGAGTTCTTTGTTTGTTATCTACTGTTTGATCCTTACTGCCTGACAATGATTGATTACCTGTATTCCTGTGCAAATTGAACCCACTAAAAGCCCATTGAGGAAAAGGCTCTTGGTCCTTCTCCTTTGAGAGATCGGCCACCTTTCCTCCCCAAGCAGATCATGTCTGGGTAGATTTATTTTCATCCGTGGGGGGGGGGCTGCGGGTGGAGCCCCCCCACAATAGGCCATCTGCAAACTGGCCACACTCAAAGGAAAGATAAGCTTTCTGGGATCTTCAGGACAGGTGACAGTTTCACAACTTGGAGCTGGGTACCTAACCTCCTACTGTCTCCTTTGATAATTACATTCAAAGGAATTGCTTCCAGTTTCTGGAGAAAGCAACTTTGCATCTTAAAACTGGCAACAGATCTTTTTAAACTTTCTTCATCTCAAATGGGATGGGAAAGAATTTTGGACATTTTTCCTAAAGTAAATGACCGAAGAAAGGGAAGGAGAGGAGCCTTTGTGTTTAAGGCATTTGGATTTTGTAAGGGCCAGGATGAGAGGAAAGTCAGGGACAGAGAGACAGGAAGGAGCCTGGCAGAAAATATGTCAAATGGAGGGAAAGGTTAAGGCCTTCTTGGTCATCACTGTGGAAAGAACCCTAACAGAGTTCTTAATCTGAAGTAGAGAAGACACAGTGCTAAAATCCAAAAGCAAGCACTGTTGTTCCAAAGGAATCTTTTCCCATTCATATGCAGTGTCTAACAGCTGAACTCCTAGAGGGTTTAGCAGCAGATACTGTTTGGGACGTGAGTAGGTAGCATACAGGACTGGAGTTAAGTTGAATGTTTAAGCAGAACTTTCTCTTGAAGGATATCCATGAAATGAAGCACCAGTTTATATCTGGGATGTCAGTTCCTGTGGAGCAGAGCTTATTGGGCTGCAAAAAAGGAACACAGAATCCAGATCTAAAGCCACATCAAGCCATGGCAGTGTTACATCTACCCTAAACTTAGTGCCAACAAAGTAGAACTATTTTATTTTGCTCATGGATTTTGTGGGTCAGACGTTCAGCAGGACACAGCAGGAATTGCTTTCCTGTACTCTGGGAGACAGGGTGCCTAACCGGGGAAGACAATAGACCTGACTGCAGGACCCCACTTCCAAGGTGGCATCTGCATTCACATGTCTGCTTATTGCTGGGGTAGCTAGAAGGTGCATCTCAGCTGGAATGGTCAGCCAGGCTGTCTGCATATGATTTCATTGGGGTAGTGGTTTCAAGGTAGCTCAACTTATTACATGCCAGCTCAGTGTTCTTATATGAAGCTCATATAAGAACAATTGTATGATGCCCATATAAGGCTGCACATCCTTTTATGATCTAGCCTCTGAAGTGGTATAGAGTGACACCTCTATTGTCTCCTATTGGTTGCCTTAAGTAGAAGCTCAAGGAGAGAGGACCTATTCTTCTCAAAGGAGGAGTACCCAAGAATTGAGAGCCATGATTTTTATGGGGTGGGGGGTGGCGTTCAAGACATTTATTCCTGATGAACACCTTTGACAGCATGGAGGTGGAAACAGGATTGGGCAGAGGGGAAAGTCAAACCAATGCTGGTCTATCAAAGTGTGGGCCAACATATTAGGACATTCTGGAGCAATTGTGCATCAGAGCTGTTTCATGTCAGGGTGGTCTTTATATCTCTTGCTACGCTCAGTGGCTGGAAGGGGCCTGCCCTAGGAAGGGCATGACCTTGGGTGAGGTCGATCTCTGTGGTTGAGGCAGGCTCTGAAGCTGTCAAGTGAAGGCTGTCTGATGGTCACCCTCCCTGTAACCTGGGAAACAAGTCCTTTCTTGAGAGGAGTCTAGGTGGTACCTCTCTGTGTGAACCATCCAGAGGATGCTATGGGACCCCAGAAGAAGGCCAGATCAGTCTTTGTGAGTAGTTCACAGATGGTTCAAATGAGGCTATGTTATACCTTAGAAACAATAATGGTAATAACAACTAAGATTTATTGAGCAATTAAGGTATGCCAAGCATCATATTAAATTCCTTGCCTGAATTATGTCATTTAATATATACCATGCATCTTGGAAGAATATAGATACGTAGCTACAATTCTCAGGTTATAGATGAGAATATAGCAGATGAATGATTAAGTAACTTTCCCAAAGCTACCAAGTTGGATTCAATCCCACACTGGTGACTTCAGGACCCATTGGATATAAGCATATATGCTCAGGAGTGTGGGCTATGCTGTTACTTGGGGAAATAGTAAGTAAAGACATGAACTGTCTATAAAAGATCTTAACCTAGAATGCAAACTTAATAAATATTTGTTGAAGGATGTAAAAAGGGTGGGAGAGAAGAGTGAGGGGATGAAGGAAGGAATAGAGAAAGGAACAAAGTCAAATATAAAGAACTGTAAGAAGATGGATATGGTCAGATACTGAGTCTGAAGTCCTGTTAAGATGCTCCCAGAATTTCCTAAGATGAATTGGATGGGTATTAGGCATGCTGTTCTTTGTGTTCCCTGCATGGGAAAATACCCCCTTTAAGATTATTTCCTCCAATTCACCATTTTTTTAAAAGCTACACCTACAATTGCTAATTACTTCTCCAGTGAATATCAGAGTTATCCTATTAGGTTGGGATTGTTTACAGAGGTCTTTCTACCTTAGCAGACTACCTGTGGCCTTAGGGACACTATTCTTGCCTCCAAAAGATTCTTATCATTCTTAGAGTATTACAACTGACTGCCTATAGGATTTGACTTCTCAGAATTTGATGGTCATACTATGTTTAAAGCCACCATAGCTCCTAAAGCAGTTTTGAAATTATAAAACCCCTAAAACTAAAGATCAAGGTATTGAAGGGGAGATCTCATTGAAAGATTTGTGTGTACTGATTCACAAAGTAAAGTCCAAAAAGCTTGAGAACATGATAAGAAGACATAAACAATACTGGTGTTTGCTCTTTTCTTTGCAGTCTGTGGTAAATACCTTTGAAGATTTCTAACTGTGTTCCCTAGACCTTGGATCTCTCCTCTTAAACAGAGAGTCTAGCAATTTATCCTCTGTGGAAGTACAGAATGCAAAATAACACTCTATTCTCCATCCCGGTTCAGCCATTCAACTTCCAAATGTGCTTTAAATACTCAGTTCTTCAATAGAAGACAGGATCCAGTTCCTTTTGAACACGTTCAAAGGCATGTTTTCCTCCAAGCCATGATGATACGGAAAACTTGCCAGTAGAGGAGAGCTAAGTTCAAACCACAGGCATGCAGTAGCTAGCTGTTTACAGAAAACATTTCAAAGCATTGTCTGTGCATCGGTACATGTGTTTTGCCCTATCAACATACAGCAAATTGATGAGAATAGAGATTATCATCAACACTTTGGGAAGGGAGACAATGAAATATTCTCGCATGTCTAAAAAGTAAAATATGTGTGTGTGTGTGTAAATATGTGTGTGTGTGTAAAATATATATATATGTAAATATATATATATATTTGGCAATCCCTTATGCAAACCTGGGAACAATTTTGAGGGCTTTTGCTGGACTGTAAATCCATTTTTTCAAAATAAATTTTCCTATTTCTCACAGAAAGACTTAAAATGAAAAGAAATCCACTAAATTCCTAATATAGAGAACCCATCACCCTTTATAATGGCAGGTTAGTATTATTGGACCACACGATATTGGAAAGACAGAGAAACATTCAATTACACATCAAATGAAATAAAATAGATTAAAGCATCTAGGACTACACCTTAATGAGGAAATTTATTTAGCTGGTCACTATTACTTTCTCAATCCGCTTGCTCATTTATGTCAACGGCTAGGTACACCTAGCAGCAGAACTGGTGTGGAGATGAAACCTTGGGATCATTCTCTCTACCTTCTTTCACAGAAAAACAAACACCACCACCAACAAAATCCCACTATTGGAATCTATCCAGTCTGTTCTGTATCCAGTGTTCTTATTTGATGTTTTTCCACTGTTAACAGCTGATTAATTTTTATCAAATAGACTCTTACATAAAACTCTAATCTATAAAGTAGAACCAAAGAGTATTTTGGTATAAATTATTTCATGTTTAATTCAGTTTCAGTTTCAATTTCTAATTTATTTATCCATTTTGTTTTTCAGGGCAGTGTTGAGAAATCCTTGATCTATACAGATAAATAGTTGCACATGATTTTTAAATAGTTCTATGTGTTAACTTGCCATAGTTACCATTTAAATTGTTTTGGAATCTTGACAAAGAAACAGTGATTTTTTTTTCAAAAATAAATAACTACCTTGCCAGTGTTTAACTAGTACTTGTTTTCTTTAGTTGAATCTAAAAATGTTCCTTTGCCAGTTGAAATGTTCATTGTTTGAGAAAAAAGATTCAAACATATCTTGTAACTTGGGATTCTTCAAAGCATGTCATAAAATTAGATACCTTGGCTTCATCTATTAAACATTCAATATTTCAAGATAGTCAAATGTATTTTTATTGAATGCTAAAATAAAACAGTAAGCTTTAATTTTAATGCTGACAATCTACACTTAAAAGTAACTCTGTGGAAGTGGATTGGACTCATTTGGATTATTAATATCAGGAGAAAAATATGCAGTCAATTTCAAAGTTTTATGCTGTAAACTTCCATAAAGATATACAGCAGATTTTAATATTAAAAAAGAATTTAACTCAATTCAACTAGGAGCATAAATAACTCTGAGCAAAATGCAATTAAAATCATCTGCCTTAAAATTTAAATAAAAATACAATTAGCAGTGATATTATACGACAATATTTTATAGCAAGTTTTCTTAACCAGTGCTATTGTCTATAAAACATAATGATAGTTTGTACATAAAAAAGTCTCAGATATTTTGTCTTATACTCTTCAAATTCTCAATACAGATATCGCATTGTGACCCCTTACTTGATAGAATATTTTAAAAATGTAAATACTTAAAAAAATTGTTTTTTAGAAATGAGAGAACAGCAACATCTGCAACCTCTTCTGCCTGAAGTGTGAAGATTTCAAATATTCTCAGCTCTCAAAGTAATGCTTCAAGTGTATTGGATTCATATCCTTAGGTTCGTTTCTATAGTCTTATTAGGAAATTGTGCTATTATATTTTCACACATTTTTTTCAAACATATTTAGTCCACTGCCAATAGCACTGGTTTTAGTAAAGCATTTGATGGGAGTGGGTGCTTCCTCCTAAGTGTTAGGTGGCAGCTTGGTTTTAACACCATACGTGTACTTCTATAGTCAGATTTTAACTTTGTTTGCCTAACATGTTCAATAATACTGAGTTTCTGCTAAAAGAAGCTGAGAGTCTTCTTTCAAAGCATGTGTGGTTGTATTTCAAAATGATGTGGAATTTCTGAACTGTTTATTGAAGTTTTATTAGAAAAACACATTGAGGATCTGAGTCAATTATATCATCATGGTAGGTAAATCCCAATGAAAAATAGCTTCTGTCATACATTCCAGATTTCAGGTGCTGTATGTGTAAGTTTTAACACATTGTCTTGCTTCATTTACTTTTATGGATGTGGTTGACATTTATTAGAGTTTGGTTTGTACTAATATTTGATATTTCACTTTGAGCCTGATCAAACCTCATCATACAAATAGTATTTTTATTTGATGTTTTCTGTTTTTAGTTAGAGAACTATTTCTAATTTTAAGAGGAATTAAATAAAAATACAATTAGTAGTAGACCAGAAATGACCATAAATGTTCTGTAGGGTGTGAATACAAGGGCATGCGTAAAATAAGAAACTACAAAATTATAAAGTGCTAAATTTCTTATATAAAATTACTACAAAAAACCTGCACCTTACCTGTTCTTGTTATTAGAAAACTATTTTTCTATGCCGAGCACTTATTTCAGCAGAAACAGTTGAATGTTCCCTGTTACTTCTTAGGCATAAAGACATTAAAACTTGAATGCAAATGTGAAGAATGGGTACAATTTATAAATACAGAGAGAATCAGGATTGGTTCTTAAGGTAGGGAAAATAATTCATGAAAGCCTTTAGAGGTGAATGGAACATATTTCGTTGGGTCAGCGGTGTCTCCAGGTGAGGGCACAGGAGTACAGCCTGGCGCTAATGGAATCTTTAGGGGTCCGCTAAGTTCTGATGGTGGGGGGGGAACTTGGTGCTAGACTGCTGGCAACTCTGCATGCCTCTCTGGAGGAATTCAAATTTTAATGTTCAGCAGGGTTGTTGTCAGCTGAGACCCCTTACAAGATGTGTGGCACAGACTGATAAACATGAAATAACCCCTTCAAAATAGGAGTTTTAAAAAAGTAATAATTTTTAGGTAGCAATACGGATTCAAAAAGAGGGACTAGGTCAGACGTGAGATGACAGTGTCTTGACTGGGGTGTCGGCACAGAGAAAAGAAAGGAAGCAAAAAGCAACCTAGAGATGTTTTCCTTGACTTAGTATTTAAAAGAAAAGATTCCAGCCTGTTTTCACATGACGCCTGGATGCCCTTCAGATTTGAGTATGTTGTCTTTTGTGTGAACAGGAGCAAAAACCACTGCTCAGTAGAGGCGATGTGGCCTATGCTGTGATTTTACCCACCATGGCGAACACATTGTGTGCGGGATCCACGTGACCAACCAAGGACAGCCAGGAACTGCTTGTCTCCAGCGTCTGGACCTCAGTTCTACTTTTGCGTGCCGGGTTCCACACCCACCTTCTTCCTTCCTCACCTGAAAGGAATTTCAATAAAGCCTTTGGTCAGAAGGAAAAGAAGAGCTATCAACATACCCCAGTTCCTGACAGCTTTTCCACTTGTATATGTATTTCAATCTATTTTAAATCAGAGAGACAATAAAGCAAAACTCTTTCAGATTTCAATTTGCCTCTGCAGTGATGGGTGCCGTGTCTGATGTTTACAGTTCACAGTCTCATAATAACAGATGATTGTAGCACCCTGCTTCCCTCTACATAGTTTTTGAAGGCTTTCAGCAATTTCATTAGACTTGTTTTCTAAGATGGCAATTAGAATAAAATGAAAAGCTCAGAAGCCATTTGAAACATAACAAAACTGGAAATGTAATCTAACTTTGTGAGAACTTTATTTATTTATGTATGTATTTATTTGTGCATTTATTTATTTATTTATTTCTTCTGACATCTTCATTGATTGCCCACTCAGAAAATTCCGGGTAACATTGGAGGATTTTTTAGGTTTTCTGCAACCACTGCGGAGGAGCTACTCTCCAGCGTATGGTCCAGGAATAGGGTTTTCCTCTCACCCCGTATTCCTGTTCACGAGATACCACTCTGCCAAATAATTCTATCTTGTTGGTTTGCCCCAAATGGCTTTTACTTGGATCTATTTATTTCACCACCCTAAATCCACTGCCATTGTATAAAATTAACTAAAAGTGTATCTGAACTGTATTGTCCTTTAAAAAAATGGGTTTATGTTGACAAGGATCCTTCTACAACCACCGTTTTGTCAGTGAAGATTTTTGTTTAAATAGTGTCTTTCAGTGCCCCATGGGGCATAGTGTAGCCAGCTTGATTTTTTTTTTCAAGTGAAGAATTATTTGTTATGTTAAAAATGTATGTTTAAAGTAACATACATTTAATTGGCTTAATAAGCCAGTCGGTTTTTCATCTCTCAAAATCTCCTTTCCTATAAATGTAGATCGCATTGTGGCAACCCAAAATGGAAGAAATCAGGTGATAATCAATCAGTAAATAATATGATACTTTAATACATAAATCACAACCATAGTTTAAAAAAAGTCTAATGGAAAACAAGCATTGTCGGTTTCATCGAATTAGAACTACTCGGTAGGGATCAGACCATACTTGGAATTCATGTGCCATTTTGAGTGCTGATTTTAAGGAATCGTTCTTTAATAACAGGTAATACACAATCTACCAAATAGAGTTCAGGAAGACAGAACTTCAAGCTCTCATAAAAGGTGAGCTCCAGGGTTCCACTCGATTTAGGCACAGCTCTATCTAGGAGGTCAACTTGTACCCTGGTATCTTTCTCTCCAGGTCTCAACACCACTCATTTCTGTGATCCTCACTCTCTATAGTTTCTCTTCATAGGGCAGCAATAGTGGGCAATTTACGCAATGTACTCCCAGCCTTTCAGCCTTGCAATTTCTTCAGAAAATGGACATCTCTCTCCCAAGATTGATATAATTATTACAGACAAACCTGACTGGCTCAGTTGGGATGAATTATTACAGATGTAGAAAGTGGTCCTCTTTAGGCAGGTTAAGCCTTTAGAGCACTTACCCCTCCAGATCCTGAAGAAGATGAGGAAGACATGATGTTCAAATGGAAGCAGAGATTCCACAGTGTGCAGGACCCTGGCAAGCAAGCAGTACTTATGTGGGCGTGCACTTTTGAGAGTGACAGGACAACTAAGGCCACATACAGAAATAATCCAAAGAAGAAAAACACTTGTAAGTAATACAGTGGATCCCTTTATTCATGTGGTCCTTTTGTAAATATTTTAAAACTATTTATTGTGTGCCAGACTCTAGGCTAGGTGCAAAGAATATAATGCCACAAATAAGGAAAAAATAGTTATTTGAAGGACCAGATAAAGAAGGGAGCATTACAATTATTTTTCAGAGTTCATAGGATATAACAGAATTAGAGAGTAGTATGCGCACATTATAGGGAGATGGATTTTCATTACTCTTGGTAAATATGTTCCAATAGCAACAGATATTCTCCTCAGTCATAGAATGTATGGCTTTTTTTTTTTGAGCTGCTTCTCCAAAAGCTGTGGCTTCTTTATAATTCTATTCTATGACTTCTCCTTGAATTTCAGTAGATATGGCCAACACCCCATGACTTCTAGTTATTTGATATTATCTTCAAGTTTAAAACTTACCTAAATGTAGACTTGAATTCCAATTTCATTTTTCCCAAATACTTATAAAAATTATTTTTCTACGAATGACATCATATTATCCCAGACTCAAAACACTCACCTTCATCTTCAAATATACCCTTTTTCTCAATTCATTATGAATTCTCTGTAAGTCAAGAAAAACCACTAATTTTTAAGCCATGATCCATATATTTATCAAAACCAAAATCAATGGAAATCCACCTAAATGACTACTTTCCCTTTCATATACCAGGTTCTAAAGTAAAAAACATTATTTTTGGCTTAAGTAACAAATTATTATGATCATAAATTATAGTTATTCTCAAGTGCTTGTTTTTCTAGTAGTGTAACTCATAAAATGAGACTTGGAATAAACATCAATGGAGCCACTGATTCCAAATTTATGAGTGAATAGCACATAGTCCTTTCCTAGCAACCATTCTTAGGTCTTAGCATCATCTCTTTAACATATTCGATAATGGATTTTGTTTAAAGTTTTATTTTTAATTTTTGAACTTATTAAAAACGAAGACGCATACTCACCTATAAACCTAGGCCGATACAGGGTCAGAGTCATCTGCATCATCACCTTCTACCTCCGGACCTTGCTCCATTGGACAGTCTTCAGGATCAATGACGTCATGCGACTGTCATTTCCTATGAAAACAATGACTTTTTCTGAAATATTTCCTGAAGTAAATTGCCTCAGGCTCTGCTTGAAGAGGTGTCACTCTTTTCAGAATTATGTCCATGTTTTGTTTTGTTTTGTCATCAGAGTATTGCTTGTCATCAGGTAATAAATCATTAACAATTCTCTCTATTAATGAGAACCTTCTGATGTTATGGTCCATGCTCCAGAACATTTTAAGGAACTTGTTGAGGTCTGCTTGCAGTTTCTGTTGACCCCTTCACTGTGAATTGTCTTGGGGCTTCTTCTATATCTCCTGAAGTTTCCTTTTCTCTTGTCTCTTTTTTATCTATGCTTTCCTGTTCCATTTCCAATAACACGTCATTATTCATCCCTCTAAGAACCATCTCTAGGTGCTTCTCATTGTCATCCTCATCCACACCTAGGTTACAGTTGTCTTCCATTTTTACCACAACTTTGTGGATCTTTGCAACCTCCTCATCTTTAACAAATATTTTGGAGCTATGGGCAAACATTCTGAGTGTCCTCTTCTACCCATCTATGTATCTCATTCTTCTAGGTCCCCATCATCTGTTTTCCACCTCTTCCTTTCTCTCCTCCAACCCTTTCTTTTTGGCTGCGTACAGAGAGAAACTGACTGCCATCGCCAAGACAGCCTTAACACTCCCCTCGCTTTGACCGAACTTTAGACAGGCTCCTTCCTGACTCTAAGCCCCTGATCTCCCTTTTCTAGAATGCTTTCTTGAGAAATTTTCCAAGTATATATTTTTCTCTACCCCTTTGTGAAAGCAAACATTTTCAAAAAACCTCTCATTTATAATCCAGGAATGCCTTTTTCTTGGACCTGGGAGTCATCCATTTGAAATACAGTCATCAAGATAAAGCTCCTATCTCTGCTTCTCCGTGAGGAATCCTCACTGGGATGGGGGCCTCACTCCAATATTTAAAGCTACCTCTTGCAGTGAAAATAGGAGTTTACTTTTCCTGTAGGTGAGGCCAGTGAGCAAACACAGATGATCCACGTTCCCTCCACTCTAGCTTCTTCAAACCCCACTGCCCTACATTTCAGAGGCCTTTAATTCAGACCGAATGCTGATTTCTGCACTCTAATCATGAAAAGGATGTTAGAAAATATGTAGTCTCGATGCTTTCCTGAATGAGAAAGTTGAGCCTCACAACACATGGGTGGCTTGCCCAGGCTCATGAGGCTAAAGGAGTCGCAAAGTCTTCTGACTGCATTCTGTCGTATTTCAGGTCTGCCCCTGAATCCATTGCATTTGAAGTTTAATCTCCCTTTGTGTATCAGTTTAGTGTTTCCTTACTTCACTACTTTTTAATCTTCTCTTGGGTCGCCTCTCACATGTTTACTTTGTTTTGCTATTTGCACAGCTACAATCAAATGTAGTATTTGTGAACACACCATTTCTCACACCGTCCTGCACTGCTGATGAGTACACCGTTTTGTGATTAAACAGCTGTGACCTCTGTTCCCGTGACTTGTAATCAATTTGGAATTTTGGAGGAGTATACTGATACATTTGCATGCAAGCCCCATAGGGCACTACTGTGCCTGGGGGTTGGGCTTCTCAGGCCATTCTCTGAAGGCTTTTGCCTGCAGGAAATACAAATGAGGGCATTTCCCTTCCACAGCAGAAATTATACCGCAGGAAATCTCTATACAGCAAGAAATCTCCTTGATGTCATTAGGTTGTAAGACAACAGCACTCCCAATGTCAGTCATGACTAGTATTATTATGATGATTGTCATTTTCAATCTATGGTTCTCTGAAAAACAATTCTAAAAAAAGACAGGATACATATATTTAATCCTGAAAATGCGTGATTATTTTCCTCAGGCCTTCAAGTGGAATCAGACCAAATGGTAAAGTTTATCTTCATATTCAACATATTATAAATTTAGATATAGTCACATAATTTTGCTAAGCCTCGGTTTTCGCATCTTAAAATTGAAGATAATAAAAAAGTCCCATTTAAATCACCAGATGTGTAACCCCTATGTGACACAGTACAGTTAAAAAAGTATAACTATGAAAGTTATACAAATAGTGGTAGCTTTATAGCTAGGAGTCTCATAAATAACTAGATTATGATGACATTTTATAAATAGAAAATATAATTAATAATAATCTTTCAAGCAAAGAAGTATTGACATCAGCATTAACATGTATAGATTATAATGATTGTTCAAGTCTGAAAATATTGTTTATATCAGCATTCAGATTCTTTTTATTCTAAACTATAAGATCTACTTTGGTATGAGTTGGGTAACTTAACCTCTGTACGAGAGAATTCTTTAGATTTGTTGCTAGACTGCACTATTTGGTCCATTAAGCCCTAATAATTTTTCTGTGTGTGGGTGTGTGTGTATTATATGTGTCTTAAAATGGGGATATGAGTTTACCATTTATTTATTTTAAAGGACCTCAGATTTAGAACACCTTATAAAATCATTTAGTCTACCTTTTAAATCAGTGTAGAAAATTTCAGAATTTATTTATAACATTTACTGATCATTTACTGTTAGGCATTATTTTAACAAAATATATTCTGACTTCTACCTGAATTTTTCCAGTGATCAAATGTTACTATTTCCACTGTAGGACTGTTACTACTATTCATTTGGGTAAAATCAGGGTATTTACTTCTGAAACCAAAAATATATTCTAATCCATATTTTATAATCATTGGATGAATCAGCTGTGGATCCAATAACAATTTAAACAAAATAAATGAAAGAAGGAAACAAAGATTTCCTTGAATTTAAATGAGAATGTATGTCTGGACAAATTATGCAAATCTGATGGAGTCAGAACTAGAAAATGATCATCAACAAATATTCGCTTGTTAAACCAACAGAAAGGTAAAACTCAACATTTCAATTCTCGGTAACAAAGGTGCCTTTTCTGGGTGGTTACACTTCCCCTAAGACTCTAATACAATTCTATTCTCCATCCCACTTCCTATGTCACCACAACTATGACTCCTAAAGCTACACATGATTGATTCATAATATGTATGAGAGCTAAGAGGGTCTCCAAGAACCAGGTAGTCTGGCAACACGGTGTCACTTACACCCCTCTATGTGCTGATAGTTCAGGAAAGAATTAAAAGAGCAAAAAGGAAATCACTAAACTAATTTTCAATTTCTACCTTATCTAAATTGAAAAATGAAATGCTTTCTTTCCCATGTTGTAGAAGCCATATCATGGTACTGAATGGAGTCCAGGACTCTACAATCAGACTGTGAGTGGATATAATGAGATATTGCATTGGAACATGAAAGGTTTAGCCTTTCTGCTAAGGCCTGTGAGAGCCAGGGCCTTTTTATTTGTTTGACTAAGAACTTGACTGAAGCTGGTGAGTTGCTTCCTGTAATTTTCAATATGGCTTTCCTAGATTTTCCCTCGCCCTAACTTTCTTAGCCTTATCCACTAGACATGTACATGTTTTATGAGGGCAGAGTCATAGGGACTTCACTCATCATTATACACCTAGAATCCAACATAATGCTGAAGATACATACAATGTTTGAATAAATGAACAGATTGAGTATCCAGTCTGAGCAATTGGATGTTAATGGGAGGGAGGAAATAAAGACACTCCCAACTTTATGCTGTATTGAGCTGAAAGATTTGAAGCATAGTAAAGGGAAAGACCTAAGCTAGATAACTAAGGAAGTCGTAGATTGGATGACCTAGTTTATGCTTCAGAACAGAGTCTTTTGAGAATAAAAAAGGTTGCTGTCTGAACCAGACACTGAACAGAGGGCATAAAGCTTGTCAGTTCTGGGTAAGCAAAAAATTATGACTATTCTAGAAAAATAATTACTTTGTGTTTGAAAGAGTGGGTAGAATTAGTGAATTCTTAACAAGTACCTATTCTGCATGAGGCTGTGTTTAGTACTGTTACACGTACCGCAATTGGTTAATTCCAATAAAATCATAAAGGCTTAAATAAGATTGTTCCTCATTAACTATGAGCCACAAACTAGATAATGAAGGCTTGTCTTCTGTTATGAAAAAAAAATCAACTGGGTGATTATTTGCAGACACACTAAAGCTCTGACTCCCCAGAAGCATGTCAATATAACCATTTGAGGAAGCATTACAGCATAATTTGGGGCTCAAAATTTCAAATTAAACTTAATGTAACAATCATCATAAGCCCAAAATTCTGACAACCAACTATGGTTATCCTTTCATTTTAATCTTCTGCAAACAAACTTCAATATGAAACCCAAGAACAATTTTTATTCTACTGATAATTCATAAATAGAAACTTCACCAGTGTTGAATTTATCTATTTTTTTGATCATAGAATATAAAGTGTATTTATGTACACAGCTCCTAGTGAAGCCTAATACTTGGGGAGAAGAACTGCTTAACATGGTTAAAGCATTTTAAAGATGCTAACTGCACAAAATAAAGGCAAACCTGTACGGCATCCACAAATGTGCCCCTAATACCACTTTGTTGGGTCATTGAGGAAAATGTTGACATAAGATTGAACCTTGCATGCTCTAGCTTCTTTTTGGTTTGAGTTAGTCTTTGTGTTCCCAGAGCTTAAGTTCCTCCTGGTTTATCATGGACGATATGGGTTTATGTCTGTTTTTCTGGTTCAACTCTCAACAGTGTCACTTTTTAGAAGACACATTGGATGCTAATCCTACCAGAGCCTGAAAAATAGAGAAAGACAATAAATGACTCCTGGCTGAATTAATAACTACATACCAGATAGAGAATTTGCTCTATGATAATAGTTTCCAAATAGTATCCTTTATTAATGAAGATAGAAAGGTTCTATACTGCTGGACTTGTGCTTTAACCCACCTGACACAGTCCTCTGAATAACCCATGCTTTAGGTGATTGATTGGTGGCTTGCTATTAATTTAGGATGCCTCCCAAGTCATTAAGAAGCATTCCTCATAATGATTTAATAATAATTAGACAAATAAAAACTATATCAGTTTTTGCCAGTTTGGTCATATTATGAGTAAGAATTCCCAAACTAATGAGTAAGAAGACAGTGCCAATGATTCTTGTGGGTGTTAGAAAAAGAAATTGGGGAACATGAATTTGTCTGACTTCTAAACTGCCTGGAGCTTTTTGACCATAAGAACAGAAAAATATTTTCACTAATTTGGAAAAGTTATGTGTCCAAAAAATGTAGATCTGAGATTGATGACAAAAATCTCTTCTGATCTTCCAGTTCCCTTTTCCAGACACTTTACCTTTTGACTTTCATTTGAAATCTCTCATGCCTTCTTCTATTGACCAACCAGCATTGTGCTCCAGTTGACTGATTTGCAAGTGAAAATTAATCATGTGCCTTTCTAGTGGAACAATCTCTTCTGAGAGATTACTTAGTGCAAATGAATAAACCAGAGTATAATCCCTCCCAAATAAAATAAAGATCCTGAAACCACAATATTAAACACTAGATCTTAGATAATTTATGGCACATCCAAGTGTGCAATCTTGGGGCTGTAAGCCCCAAACTGATTTTGGCTTCCCTTTGTCCACAGCAAGAGTGAAGAGAAAGGAAAGAAGGAAGAGAAAGGAAAAGCAAACGAGGCTATTTGGGGCTACGTAATTGAGGATGGCTCTAAATAGTTTTTCTAGTGGCCTAAAAAAACTGCAGATTTCACATCCTGTAAATAGCCACCTCTCTGGTGCAATAGCACCCTTGGCACCTTAGTGAAGAAAAATGTGTTGGTATAGATTACCTTTTTGTGCTTTGCTAGTCTTTACATTGTAGGTACAGGGGGTGTTATTCCCATCTGCCATGTTACCCAAATGTGTTAATAAAAATGCCATCTCAGTCGAAAGCGCTCTCTCTCTCTCTCTCTCTCTCTTTGGACTTTCTATTTCCAAATTTGAGTTCTGTGGAATATTTAGTTTCTCTGACATCCAGTGACTAAGTTGTTAGTTTTTGGTATTGCCTGTCTCATTTGGAAAAGTAGGGCATGAAGTAAGTGGGATTTACACTTGTTTCTTTAGATAAATTTCATTATTAGACTAGTCATGAAACTGGTCTTTATATACATTTATATATATATATATATATATATATATATATATATATATATATATATATATATAAATGTTGAAGAAAGTCTTTGTTGTTTTTTAATAGAGTTTTGTTTTTTTTTTTAAATAGTATATCCAAGACTCTCTCTTGCTGGGACATTGTGTAAAAGTTGCTGGGTTCTAGCCTGGGGCCAGGTGGGATACTGTTAGTAGGAAGGCTCCGGGCAGGGAAGGCTTGCGCCCTCATCCTGGGCTAGGTGTGTGGTATGAACTATACAACTGCTCTCTGCTGTCTGGGAAGCACCAGCTCTTCTCTCTCAGGCAAAGCGCAGCATTGGGTGAAGTGTCCAAAGCTTTTTCTTATTATTCTGTGATGTCACTGACCTTATTTCTTCACCAGAAACACACTGTGCTTATTTCTGCCTCTTTTTTTGCAACTACTGTCTCCTCTTGCTCAAATGTTCTGCTTATAGAATATTGCAAGTTAGTAACATCTTACTATTTAATTATAATTTCAAATGTTACCTCCTTTGAATTTTATTTTTTCCCATATACTAATCTCTTTGTGAAACTACTTTACTGATTTATTAGTCAATTAATAGATGTTGAGTGTCTACTATGCATCAGGTAGAAGTCCATGTTTCCAGAATACAGAGATGAAAGTATCAGGGTGTCTCTGCCATCAAGGAACTCAAATTGTGCACACACGATAGCATGTGAACAAGTAAATAATTATAGGATTGGTAAGTGATATGACAGACATCAACCCTAACTCTAACAGCAGATCACATACGTAGTAATTGAGGATGCCCATTTAACGAAGGAGGGAACAACCTTTTGATGAGATTGTGTTTAAAATTGGATCTGAATTTGTGATGATCTTGGAAATAAGCACTTCAAGCAGAAGGCACAGAAGGTACAAAGGACTGGTTTAACTGAGGAAGAGAATAAAAGCAAATGAATGAGTGGAGGGAGGTGAGTTCTGAGTAGTTGATAGAGGCCAGATGGTATGAGCCTCAACAATGTAGTAAGAGGTTTGCATTTTATCCAAGTTGAATAGGAAGCAAATTAGTATTTTTAAAAAGAGGAGTGACAAGATGTTATTTACATTTTTGAATGATTCCTCTGGCTGCCTCTGTGGAGTATGGGTGGAATTCTATTACAGTATGAAAATTAACCCTAGATTTGTTGTTGTAACACATAAACTATACCATTTAAGTGGCTAAACGCATCAAACAAAGTTGATTCATTGAGAGGTAAAGTGGGAAAACTTGACAGAGGATCAAGAGCTCAGAAGTGCATGAGACAGGAAGAGGTGTGTATATCTGCTCCCAGTTGCTTGCTAGCGCGTAGTGACATGTTCACTCTAACTGCAAAGTGCTGGGAAACACCGGGGAGCAATTGACATTCTTTAAGTAGTAAGTGGACGTGTCAAAGACGGGGAAGAATGTAGGCAAGAAAAATGCTAGAGGAAGTTTTGCAATGAGAGTAAGTCATCTGAAAGAAAAGGCAGGATGATCATAGAGGTCTAGAGTTGAAATTGAGTTTTCATTGTGTGTGTGTGTGTGTGTGTGTCTGTGTTTGTTTTTAGTGAAATATAACAGTAGGAGTGGGTTCCTAAGGAGGAAAGAGATAAGAATTTGAGATGCCATGTATGTGAATGTGGTTTCCTTTGCTTATAAAAAAGTAGTATGAATTACCTAAATAATATTATTCTCTATATTTTTATTTCTAGCTTTTTGTGATTGGGAATATGCTCTTTTTCTATCTTGATTCTGTTATATTTTGTTCTAAAGGTGAAAAAAACATTTGTTTCCTAATCCCTCTGTTGAATCTTTAAATTTTGTCAATATCCTTAATTACTGCCCATTTTTTGCCCTGATCTACTTAGTTAGTTCTGTGTTGAATGATCACACTAATCTTACTTTTATGACGAACACATTGTTTACTTTCCTTTTTAAAATTTATTTATTATCTACTGTGGACCTGCTAGTTGTTAAGAAAAGATCTCTAGACTGGGTGCAATGCATCCACTTTTAGTTTAGTTCTGCCTCTCTCTATGTTCCTTCACATAACAACATTCAAGACATATTTATTAAACTCTTACTACGTACAAGAGTCAGACAGAAAAACTGGAGATCAAAGGAGCAAAGGGAAGGGCATGGCTCCTCCCTCACTGAGCTTCAATTAGAAGTCATACATGCAATGTGCAGATGATGTATCATAGAATTGTACAATTAAAACCTATATAATTTCCCTAGCCAATGTCACACCAGTACATTTGAGGAAATAAAAAGAAAGGAGGAGGCTACAAAACAAACAAACCCCCCACAATATTAACCTTTCATGAGTCACTGGTTAAAAATCAGGTGGGCTTATTAAGGGACATGCATTCAGTATTTGTAAAATCATTTACAAATATGAAATAGTTGTTTTTTGTCGTTTCTTTCCAGTGGCTTGTATTTTGCTTTCTCTATATATCCTTATAAGTTTTAAGGATTACTTTAAGCAATGTGAGATGGTGGACTCACCTAGCAGAGGATTCCTCCTTTTGGTCCTTAATCCATCATTGAACTATGGACCTATTGCCTGTAACAGCAGAATGGCATCCCTTTTTACAGATCAGAGTCAACATTGACCAGCTGCACACTGCTGCTTCCCATTTAGTCATTTTCACCACTGTGGGCTTCAGATTCCCTGTTAAGAAAGCGAGACGACTTGCAGCACAATCCCCTCCTGTCAGTCTGGTGTTTGCAATTGCTGAGACCTGTGAGTAAGACACAGTGCGTGCCCACCGGGGGCATTAACAAAGTGTGAGTGTTCACAATTCAATCACTGAGAAATGACAGCAGGAAAGGTATTAATTAGTCTCATTATGTCTTCATTAATGGGGACTTGAAATTGGAAATTTGGGGGATATTTATGATAGTACTCCTTTCTGTATGTTTGCCCAATATTTTGGTTTATTGAGGTTTCTGTCAATAGGCTCCAAAACATAAGACAGTCAAACATTAAATTCTATTTTATTAGGAAGTGGGAACTTGTAAGAAAAAAAAAACTTTTAGGAAAGTATACTACATTTTCTATGTGAAGCAAGCATTTCTTAGCCGCATTGTTTGTCTGACTCCTGTTAACTTCTTGCCCCTATGTCGATTTTGTATTCCGTCAGAGAGGGTAAACAAACCAAAGGTGAATAAACCAAGATTTGCCAGGCTTTGCTCACCACCAGTCAAATATGAGCCCTGTTTAATCCTAGACATTTCCTCTCAGCTACATCGCTCACATGGACAGGAAAGGCTCGAATCAGCAGCAGGTCTGATGGGATTCAGTGCTGAAACCGCTTAATCTGTCTCCGCCTGGTTCGGTTTTGTTTTTGTTTCCTTTCCAAGACCCTGAACAGAGTTCTGCATCCAATACCTGTATTTGGGTCCCCTGCCTCCAAGCAATCTTTTGAAGAACTCTTTATTCGGAAAGATGGCTTCCTTTATTCATTTGTCACAAAAGCAGCAAGCAGTCATTGCTACTGCTGCTGTTGTTTATTAATAGCCTTCTAAAATACATTTTTATACATACACATGCAAATTTATATGTGACATATCATGTATTATTATAAATTATAATAGATTAGTATAATGCATATTACTATTATATATACTTATATATTATATATATATTCTTATCTTTATTATTTCAGTCTATTTTATTTCATGTCCTTATTTTATTTCTATCACTTTTTCTCCAAAGGAAGCATTCCAGATAAGTTGTTATTCAAAATAAAGAGTGGAGAGGGTATTACCTCCCTCCCCCCACCCACTGAAGTCATGTAACATATCTCTCAAAAGCCATTTAACTCCCTGAAAGAACTACCGTGAAGATGAACAGGGCCACTCTAGCTTCTTAGGAGGTCAACTGTATTATGCGCGATTCCTTCAAGAAAACATGAATTCTGCCCAATTTGTAGCTCAAGAAAACTGTTAGAATTGTGGCAGTACCACCTTGGGAAGGTAGGTTTCAAGTAGTTCGTGGAATGGTGTTTTCTATCTTTGAAGAATGGTTCCGTCTCTATATACGAGAAAGTAAGTTTGTGTACTCTAAACATTTGACTCAACAATAAAAACAAAATGTGTTCGCATTTATTGAAAATCTAGGAGCAGTCTTCAGGAAGTATCGATGCAGACAGAGTCGCTATGTTAATAAATTGATTTTACCTTAGATACAGTAAATGAATCATATAGTAATGCAGAAGACAAGAATATTATTCACTCATGGAACTTAACACAGAAGCAAGTCAGTGGCTTCCACAGAACCCTGTTTGTGGTTGGTTAATTTGAAGAGATTCAGCAGAGAACTACCTAAAGGTTTAAGAGCACTAACACTAACCCCAGGTAATAAAAATAAATATTTTCATCGTAATCCCCTTCAATGTGAAGGAAAAACAATAAAAGCCCCCGTACCAGGCACTGTTGTTCCACTTAATCTTCAGAGCAAAGCTATTGAGCTGCTCTAATGAGTCGTAATTTACAGATGCAAAAATTAATCTAAGGTGTGTGAATTAACTTGCCCAAGTTCAAGCAGAAATGATTAAAATTTAATATTGAAACTAGCTTTGTCTAAACTCATGCTGTTGCTACTATGTAAGAATACATTTAAATCTTGTAAATGGAATTATAAGAGCTATTTGATTTTCTTTAATAACTAGCTTACACATTCTCACCATTCAAGTTTTATTAATGGGAGAGACTATGTTAATGTTGCTGTGATATATTGTGTTATTAAAGACACATTAAATAATGTACTTTCATTTTTGAAAACATTTTAAAATATAAGTTTATTTTTAATTATGAATTTCTCTAATTATACTCATTGTAAAACATTTGGAAATCACAAGAAGAAAAATATTTTCCAATAACTTTCATACTTAGCAATAATTTCACAAAGCCCTTAAAATGTATGTATTCTAAATTTAATGCAACCCAAAACTATAACGTAGATACTGCATTTTTCACTTAATACATAATTTACTTTAGATATTTTCTGTAATATTTCTTCCTATTCTAAGAGTATGTAATAATTTAATAAAGAGATTATGCTTGCAGTTTTATATAACGATGATATAATTATTCTTATGGAAAAGAACAATGGCAATAAAGCTTTCTTGAGGGTTGAGGACCTTCCTCTCTCAGGCATTGCTATGCTCAGTGCCTGGCACCTGACATGTAATAGATGCTGCATGGCCATTCTTAAAGTAATAAATGGATGTAATTATTCCACACAATCTGACGGATTATTTAGCATAAACGACTTGAAGTGAAGTTGCTGCATCAAAGCACATCCATATGTATTACAGTTCTTTTATTTATATCAAGCATTTGCTTTCCAGAAAAACTGTGTTAATTTTTGCTCAAACTAGCAAAATATATGGTGCCACTTTTTTTTTATACTTTCTGTGTGAAGTGTTATTATTCTGTCCTTAATTTTGTAAGTATACCTTTTGCAGAGTAAGTTGTTATTACCTCAACCTAAAGTGACTGTTTGTCTAATGGGCTGCCTTCTGTACAAGATTTTCTACTTTGCGGTCTGTGCTGTAACAATTTCATCTGCCCATATGAAGGTGTGGCCTTTGCCCTTGGTTTTTGAGAGAGAATCTCTAATTCCTTGGAACGTCAGGTTTAATAGGCATGTTTCTGCTTACCTGGGGTCCTTGGGCTAGCCAGATAATAAAATGTGATTTAGGGTTGGGGCTTTGATCTTGTCATATCAGCTCGGTCTCCTGAGGAGCCGAAAACTGAGACCAGCCTTGTGGGCTGTCAGTTGCGCCTATGTGATGGAACTCCAATAGAACTTGGGACATCAAGGCTCTGGTAAGCTTCCGTGCTTGTCACTACTCCATGTATATTGACACATGTCATGGCCAGGTGCCATTAATGCTGTTTTTGAGTTTATGAGGAGAGACAGCTGGAAGGTCCATGTATAGAATCCTTTTGGATGGTACCCCATACATGTCTTCTCATGGCTGATTTTAACTTCTAATCTTTTCCCCTGATAAACCATGACTGTGAATAACAGCTCTTAGTGGGTACTGAGTCCTTTTAGTGAGTTATTTAATCTGAGGGTGCTTTGAGGAAGGCCCTGAATTTGCAACTGGTATTAGAAGTGAAGGTGGTCTTGTAAACTGTCCCCTAACCTTGTGATGGACTGTTTTTGCAGTTGGCTTCCAAGTGTGATTTAATAGACAAACCCTGCCTCCATGACACGTGTGCTTTGGGAAGAGAAAGGATGACTGAGAGGGGGGATCATAAACCTCTGATTTCTAGACTCTGCTCTATGTGCTTCATCCTTTGATGATTTTAATTCATAGCGTGTAGCTATAATAAATGATTAACTGGTGAAGTAACAACTCTCTGTGACTCTGTGAATCCTTCTGATGATCAAACTTAAGGGTGGTCTTCAGAAACCTCTACTTTCACAGTGGGAGTCAGAAGCCAGAACAGTCTTGTGGACTGTGCTCTCTGGAAAGTTCACAGGATCCCTGTAACTCCTCTCTTCCTTTGTTGCTTATTAGTTTTGGGTTACATGGTTAACCCTTGGAATTTCTCCATACTCAGCTTAAGGCTTTGTGAAACTGTGTCTCTGCCAAAACCTCAAGTCATCCTGAGTTGTGGATGCATCGTTTTCCTGCTGGGACCCAAACAACTGTAACATCTCTCAGTCTTTCTATTTTAATTTCATGTATATAGTTAGGAATTAACTTTGGTGGCTGTAAAATAGGTACATTATTATATTGTATAAAACATTAAGTGCTGCTACTTTACAATGTTAAAAAATAAAGCCCTTTATTTAGTACTATAATATCCCGTTTGTTTATATCCACACACACACATACACACACGCACATGGGTGTGAGGGGTATGTATTTTCTTAACAATCCGTTCAGTTGAATGCTCTGGACATGCTACAACCCCTTTCCAGGGACTGTACTACTTTATACATTGTTATTATACTTTTTAGCTGTTACAATAAATGACTTTATGCAATACTAATTTGAAAATATTTTGCAAACACATGTGAATTTATTTACCTTGATGATTTTCAATATATGCGTATGTATATATGTACATACCAATGTAGGTTTGCATGTTTAATACTCATATATCATAAATTGAAACCAATTAGGGCTTGGAGAGAACTGACAGTTTATGCTATAAAAACTTTCCAACCAAAGCAAGTGTAAATTATAATGTTTCTCAGATTTGTTCATATCTATCAATGGTGTTTAGCATCACTCTTAATAGAAGTGTAACATTTTTGCTATAAATTAATTTCTGAATACTTTTAATTTGACTGATTTTGGTGGATATTTATTCAAAAACCTGTCTAAGACATAGAAGCATATTTATTTTTAAATATTTTGGCTAAATATCTTATTAAACGCTGTAAATATTTGTAATTTGATCTTTGAGATTTATAAACTCCACACATAAAGAAAAATGTCTCTTCCTTTTAAAAATAATCATTTCTCCCTATTTAAATTTTACTGGCATAGTTATTAAAACACTAATAAGTAATGGTGTTCTTGCTTAATATAGATGTCTTACCCTGATTTGAAAAGAAATGCTTCATGTTTCAATATCATCATGTTTATTATTGATTTAAAATTGATATTTTACATTGTAAAACTACCTAAAAGATTTTACCAAAAAATGTCGGATTTTATGAAAATGTCTTTTTGGATTTACTGATCCTGCTGTGAATCTCCTCCTTTGATTTATTTATCAATTATATTACATTTAAAGATGGCAATAACATTAAAGAAAGCTGATATTTATTAGTTCTGAATATGAGCTAGACATGAGTTAAGTGCTAGTTTATTAATATTAAATTATTTTTGTATTTCTGGAAAAATGTTAATTGTGTTCTATTTTAATATCAGCCTGTGTTATATACTTATTTAAGATGCTTTTCACTTCTACATTGAGTAGGAAGTTAGATATTGAATTTTTCTTTCAAAAGCAATTTAAAAACTAGAAAATACTTTGTTTTATATTAACCTTAAAATAATTTTTTACATGGTGCCCATAGTCTTCATAGTTTATCTTTCCCATTGACTGCTTTCACTTGTAATATACTTATTTGTAGTTCACTTACCTAAATGCCACTTAACCTAGGAAATGGGTTATACTTGAGAGTGTGTGCTCCAGACATGCCCGGGAAGTACTAGTATGGAGATTCGGGGCCCTCCTGGAGAATTTCTAAGAAAAATTGGGGCTTACCACTTTCATTTAACTATCTGCCTCTCAGTTTGGTTTTGTCCACCGATCCCATTGGTCCCCAGATCTTTTGCATTTAAGGAGTTTTAAAAACCTGCACAACGTGCCAGGGTTCTTTTGTCTATTTGTTGTTGTTGGTTTTTAGTTGCTTTTTCATTACCTCTACATTTTTTTCTTTCCTTCCCTTCCTTTCTTCCCCCCTCTCTCCTCCCTCCCTCTCTTCCTTCCTTCTTTTTCTTTATTTCTCTTTATTGTATTTTTTTTTCATTACCATTTAGCACCCTCCTGTTCCCCTCCCCCAGCCATCTAACTTCAGTGTGTGCTAGCCCATTAGAGTGGAGGCCCTGGTGACTGCCACACTCACCACTCAAGGCAGCAGGGGGGACGCGATGCAACCTCAGAGCAGGTGTGTACCCTCTGCACAGGTGTCACTGCTCTTCACCTCTGACACTGAGACACTGTGGGTCTCCATCAGGGATAGTGCCCCTGCCATATTTCACTTCAGGAAACCGTGAAGAGTTCAAAAGCATAAATAATCTGAGCAAATAAGGAAGAACTGGTGATACACAAAATTATGAGTTTTCATGGAACCATCAGTGAACCCGGCCAGATATCTGGGAGTGGAGGAAGGGACAGAGGCACAAACATGCCTGTGTAAGGCTATGATGGTTCACATATTATCCTTGGCTTCTGTGCAGAGAGAAAAGCAGATTGCAGCTTCCGCACTTTCTGGTCGTTCCCTACTCGACTGACAAAAGACCAAAAAGTGACATATTTAATAGTGGTATGCTTAGGTAGAGCTCCGGACTGTGCAATTGCAAACATTTGAAATTATTTTTAAAATGAGATAAACACTACTTACAATGTACATGCATGTGGGTGTACACATATACCCAGAGAGGCTGGCTGAAGAGAAATGATGGTGCAAATATCCTGTTAGAGGTCCACTAAAAAGCTGAAGTTCTGTTTTTAATGATGGTTAGAAGCAAATATTCATAGTTGGGAAAGAATTTAAAGAAGACTGAATGTAATGAATACAGGATTCCCTTAGGCATTGTTGCAAAATCCCAGTTGTAGAAAAAAGACATAAATAAAACAGACAAGTTCAGGTTTTCTTTCTGAATTTTAAAAAGTAAAATTTCTTCTCAATGCCTCACTTGCCCAAAATGAGGCAGCTGAACTTCTACAATTACCTGATTCAATGACTTGAAAAGATCTCACAGTAAGTTAGAATATGGTGAGAACGGGAATTCCTGAGTAAGATACATAGGCAGATGACTGGCAGACAGATAGACAGATAGATACAACACAATCCACATTGCTGTTACTATATCATGAGGACCCAAAATGCTACAAATGACAAACTTAGCCAAATAGTGACTATGCAGATGTTTCTAACCAAGTACAAAAGCAAAATCTTTGTAAGAAGCTTCCGAGTGTTATGCAAAAACTCAGGGTGTGCAGTTAGGGAATTTAGAACATCCTTTCAATTCTGCTAATAACTAGGAGGAATCTTGGCCTTGGTGCTACAGTGTGTGAGCCATCACTAATTTTGGGGATCTTGGGCAAATCAACTCCCTAATTCGTATTTTCTTAATATAATCAATGAGGGAGATAATGAAACGAAACATCTTAGACAAAGACAGGTCATATAATAAACACTCAAAAAGTATATCAAACAAACAAAAAAGTTAGGGGCCCTGCCTTTCAAGAGATCAGACTAAGGTTTTTAGAATACTACCATTCCTTCTATTAAAATACTGTGCTTTTTTAATTTAAAAATTTTGCGGAAAAGCTATTGTGTGTATGTACGTATATGCCTGTGTGTGTCTTTCAAGTAAGCACAGGAAGGTGAGAAAAGGAACCTAGATTTAGAAATAAATTTGCAGGAAATATGCTGAGCAAATATGGCTTGCTCTACTGATTTACATATACTACTGTTTATAATTGTGAGAGAGGTTATTCTCACGATGGTGTTGCAAGTCAAAATTTGTTCATGAAAGTTGGGCCAGAAAAATGCAGAATGTGTTAATGATGTCTGTGGTGTAAAGATTTCACTGTTTGCTTTTCTTTACAAATAATCTAAGATATAATACCTTTGAGTGGGAAGGGATCTTAGTAACATTTTTCAATCCAATTACCTGTCTTATAATTTTTTTTTATTTAAAAGGGTTTTGTGAGTATTCTTACCTGATAATGCCCAGGTATTAAGAAGTGACAAATGCAGTAATAGCAGTATGCTTAAGTAGATTATACAAAAAGAAAATCACCGTCTATATGCAAAGGAAGAAAGAAAATTTTCAAAGGAGGGTTTTATTGCTGTAATGAGGATTGCTAAAATTCATGGCTCAGGAAATGTATAGTTTTGTCATTTTTTAAATAGTTAGCAGCTTTATCTTGGGATTTCTGAAAAATGATGCGTATTAAACATAAGCTGGGATTTTCAATATCCGATTAATTTTGAATCCAAGTTGGCCCATTAAAAACAGAGCATATTTAGCCTAGTTTTAAATATATCCTATTTTTAGAGAATTAAAGAATTCCATTGTTTCTTAGTCAAAGATGACACTCACTTGACAGTGTTATTAACTGTACATGAACGTGGCTATTAAGTCTGAATCACTCAAACTTTTCAACTGATTATGCAGAGAATACTTTGTGTTGCTCTTCTATTAGAGATGCATGTATGAAGAAAGTCTGAAAAATGTACAAAGACACAAAATGTTTTTTCTATGACCTATCTGTCACTCAGGCATGAAAAGAATCATCCGTTTCAATTCAATTCAGTTTGATTCGATCTGATTGTGTTCAAATTGACTTGATCTCATCAGTGAATATTTCTACAGAGGTGTGAAAGAAGATCAAACATCTCTTGGCTCTTCAAGAGTTCCAGTGAAACACCACCAAAACCAGGAGAACTTTCCCTCTAGACTAACACAAGTTGGGAAGGCCTCATAAAATAGGTTGTATTTAAACTGAGATTGAAGAGAGGGTGGGGTTGACAAAGGCTGATCTGGCAGGCAAGTCATTGTTGGCAAATGATCAGTGAAAATAAAGCCCCGATTCTACAGAGAGTGGGGTTGTTCAGAGAAGGGATTCAGACCTGTAGATAAGGAAAACAGAAGTGGGCCTCAAGGAGGGAAGTTTGTGAGACTCCAATTTGGAAGGGCACCAGATAGGGAGTTACTTTTAGTTCTGGAGACCATTACCAGCATAAGAAGGCCATGAAATGGTAGTGAAAGGCTAAGTGGCATTGGCATCGGTCCAGGCTAGGAGCCTAAAAACCTGGAGAAGACCCTTTGCAGCCTTTTGCACCCTGGGTCTCTGGACTGCCTTTGCTGATGAGTATTCATTCATTCCCGCTGCTGTTCCCTAGCCTTTTCAAATCCCAACATTTCCCACCTCCTCCACAGTTACTCCTTCCTGTCACTACCACCTTGCTTGGGAAGTAGTTACACATTAGGTGTTTAAAAAGTGATAATTTTTTTTTTCAAAATGTTTCAGGACTCACAGCTTATGCTGTACAATTTCTGGAAATGCACTTTATTGTTTTTCGTGTGCTTATGTTACATCTCAGAAAGCAACCTAAGTTTGAGGTAGCATTGTGGGCTGAAGTGTGCCCCTTCAAAATGTACACATTGAATTGCTAACTGCCTCTCCAAGTCCTTACAGAGCTAAAAACAGAAATCTTATTCTTTGCACACCAAGGATCAAGCTAGAAAGCATTTTGTTAAGTGTAATAGCCAATCAGAAAAAAAAGTACTATATGATTTCAGTTGTATGTGGAGTCTAATGAACAAAATGAACTAACAAGCAAAACAGTGACAGACTCAGAGAGAGAGAGAGCGGGCTGACAGCTCTTGGGGTTTGGGGTGGGTGGAGAAGGGGGAAAGGATTGAGCAAAAAAGAAAAAAGGAGAAAAAAACTCATGGACATGGACGGCAGTGATTGCTGGGGAAGGGGAGTGGAGGAGGTAGAAGAGAGTAAAGAGGGGATAAATGGTGATGGGAGGAGACGTGACTTGGGGCGTTGAGCACACAGTACAATATACATATGATGCATTTTAGAATTGTACAACTGAAACGTATATGATTTTATTAACCAATCATCCCAATAACTTCAATAAAATAGAAAAAATGGATAGGTAATTCATTACATACTACGGTAATTAGCCCCCCCAACAAATCTGTACCATACCAGACAATATTTTTCTGGGATTTTTTTGAATTGATAATATAACATAGCAACTTCAAAGATAATTTTGAAGAATGAAAAACAAAACAAATTAACCATAACCCCACTATTGGCACATTGTTGAAAATACCTGTTTTAATTAATTTGCATTACCAAATAGCACTTCACAACATGAATATAGCATATTTATATATTCATTCCAGAAATTATGAATGTTTGCTTTCTTTCTAGTATTTTTTGCTATTATTAACAGTACAGCTATAAAATATAATAAACATTGCTACTATAAAACATGTGCAAATTTCCCCTTAAGGTATATATTTTGAAACGGCATTGTTGGGACAGTCTGTATGGTTATTGAATTTTACTAGATAATACCACATTTTTTCCTCATTATAGTTCAGCCAATTTACATCTCCCCAAAAAGTAAAGATATTCTAGTTGCTGTAATCAACATTATTACTAGACTTATTTTGACAAACTGATGAATATAAAACAATATGTTTTTTATGTTATTTCCTATTAACATTGTTTATGTTTGATTTTTTAATTATTTTTTACTGTTGTTCAATTATAGTTGTCCCACCTTTGCTCTCCCGCCCCACCCAGCCCCCCACCTCCTGCTCCCACAGTCCCCCACCCCATTGTCCGTGTCCATGAGTCCTCTATATCTTAAATGTATATCAGTCACTTAGGTTTCCTCCTCTGTAAATTGTTTTTTCAAGTACTTTTCATGCTGCTTTAAGAGTATTTTGAACTTTTCTTAATGCTTTAAAATTATTTTTATATTTTGGATTATTTTTTTTAATCATATGTGTTCAGAATATCTTCTTCCAAATTATGGATTGTGTTTTCACACTGTGTTCATTGGGTATAGATACAGACATAATTTTAATTGATAAGAGTTTTCAAATTATGTGCTTCACAATTTTTGTGCTAATTTCTCATCACTGTCTCATTCTTCTAAAGTCTCCTCTGAACCTACGAACTGTATTTCCCAGGATCCCCTTCTAACATGGGTGCAGGACATGTGGGCAGTGAGTGAGATTTAGGAAGACCTCTGGGAAAGGGTTGAGAACTGTTTGCCCTGACAGTTGTTAGGAGCATCCTCAGAGAGTCCTGAGAGTTATGCCTGTTTCTGAGGAGCTTCTGAGAACCACAGACTTTGATGCTCCAGGCTGAGGTCTCCACAGTCTGCTTCTCTGGCCTGCTAATGGTTGCTTCCCTAATATTCCCTGGCACATTTCATGACTTTCATTCTTCCTTCCCTTCCAGTGTTCCTGAATGACCTAATTCATCTTTCATTACCGTAAAGCATACTTTTCACACGACTTACCTAGATTCCTTTACGGAGGGGGGATCTCCGCAGGTGGGGTACGCAACACTCTGGAAACAGCACTTATCCAAGAAAGTCTGTTTTTTAGTACTCATCGCAAGAATGCAAGATTTGTTTAATATTTAAAAAACAATCAATGGAATTTATCATACTAACAGACTGAAACAAAAATCTATGTGTTTATCCTAATATACACAAAGGAAGGATTTGACAAGAGTAAAACCCAATCATCACGAAACCTCTCAGTAAACTGGGAAAGAAAGGAAAATGTCTCAGTCTAATACAGTTCATCCAAAAGGAGCTGTAGCTAACATAGAAGTTGATGGAGGAAGCCTGAAAACTTCCTTCTTAAGAACAGAAATAAGACACGGCTACATACTCTCACCACTTCTATTTTTTTTTTTTTTTTTAAGATTTTACTTACTTATTTAGAGAGACGGGAAGGAGAAAGAGAGGGAGAGAAACATCAGTGTGTGGTTGCCCCTCCTATGTCCCCAGCTGGGGACCTGGCCCACACCCCAGGCATGTGCCCTGATTAGGAATCGAACTGGCAACCCTTTGGTTTGCAGGCCCACACTCAATCCACTGAGCTATACCAGCGAGGGCTCACCACTTCTATTTTTTATGTGCAGTAAATACAAGATTGTGTGCACTTCAGGTGCTCATCATTAGAGTTTAATATTCGTATACACTGCATACTGTTCACCACTGTGAGTCTATCAGTCGTTACCATTAGTCACCATACGGTTGATCCCCCTCACCCATCTCACCCTCTCCCCAAACCCCTTTTTCTCTGGTAACCACTGACCTATTTTCTGTATCTATGAGTTTACTTTTTGTTTTGTTTTATTTGGTTATTTGTTTTGTTGTTTTGTTTTAGATTCCACATATAAGTGAAATCATGGTATCTCTCTTTTTATGTCTGACTTATTGACCTCAGTATAATACCCAAAACGCCTATCCACCTTTTTGCAAATGGCAGAGTATTTTTCATTTTGTGCTGAGTGCTATCCATTACATGTATATATACACATTCATCCATCGATGGGCACTTCGGTTGTTTCCATTTCTTGGCTTTTATAAATAATGCTGCAATGAACATGGGAGTGCATACATCTTTCCAAATTAGTGCTTCTGTGTTCTATGGATAAACACCCGGAAGTAGAATAGCTGGGTCCCACAATAGTTCTATTCTCTGTTGTTGTTGTCGTTGTTTTTAGTCTCCACACGGTTCCCTTGGGGCTGAGCCAGCTTACATTCCTACCAAAAGCGGGTTCCCTCTTTCTCCATATCCTCACCTGTACTTGTTATTTGTTGACTTTCTGGTCAGAGTCATTCCAACTGGTGTGAGGTGATATCTTTTCGTGGTTTTGGTTTGCATTCCTCTAATATGATATCTTTTCGTGGTTTTGGTTTGCATTCCTCTAATATTTAGCGATGTTAAATGTCTTTCATTTGCTTATTGGCCATCTGTATATCTTCGTTGGAAACATGTCTATTCAGATCCTCTAGCCAATTTTTAGTCAGGTTGTTTGTTTTTATGTGTTAAATTGTGTAAGTTCTTCATATATTTTGGATGTTAACTAGTTATCAGATAGGACTTTTTTAAGGATTTCTTAGAATTCTTTTGTTTATGGCCACACTGAACATTTAATGAAAATAACATACATTCTGTCTTGAAAAATGCATAATCACCTGCTCATTCACACTTATTTGATTTATCACCAATACATAAAAAATGTAATTCTGCCGACAATTTCAGGAACCTCATAAACAGCCTGAATGCACATCCCTTCCCTGGTTTAGAACCCGAGGATTAAGTGATTTGGTCACAGCGTCTTCCTTATGCTTACGTAGGGACTTTTTGTCTTGATCCATTTAAAACCAGCAACTCCTCCGTTTGACAACTCCAAATATATCTGCATAGTGTACAATGTGCTCACTTTCTACTTTATGTGTTATTTGTTGCTCCCAGCAATGCTTATGGAACATGTATTTTTAATATTAACTATAGTTTATAATTGGGAGAGATGAGGCTCATTGAGGTGAAATGATGAGCACAGAATCTTACTGTTAATAAATGACTATGCCAGCATTTCTTTCTTTCCATCTTCCAATCCACAGAAGTAAAACAAGGGAATCTCCCATAACTTTCATAACCTAAGTGAGAAGTCTCCTTCAAAATCTAACAATGTGTTATTAACACGTGTATTGTATATATGATATTAACCTGTGTTGTTAATGTAAGTAGTATAGAACATACTGATAGAGATCCCCTGGAGAAATCGTGTTTGTTACTGCTGATTACAGTTTAGTCTGGGCATTGGAACCCTTTAATGTGATTCTAACGTGCACCAAAGCTTTGACTCCCCCACCTTTAGCTCATTATGGGCCTCTGCAGTCCATTGCCACGAGCAAGAGGGCTCTTCGGAGTGTTTTAAATGTGTCTGTGTGCATGTGTTTCACTCTTAGGATAAATTACCCTTATGTTTTTAAAAATTCACTACCTAATTTGAATACTCAGATATTTAGATTACAATAGTCATCAGAGGAAGCGGCTATATACATTATAATGCTCTCTCTTCTAGTAAACACTTAATTAATGACTACCCTCTTCATCTATCACTGCGTGCTACAGTTGGGCCCACATGGCGAGGTGGGTCATCACTCTCAGCCACCAGAACTTGGCACAGCACGCACAATGTATGGCACCAGAAAAACGGAAGGAGATGCATCTTTCTGTTTAACAAAGAGTTCCTGCAGCTTCACCCATTTGCTGAATATTTTTCTGTCCAAAGCCATCTCCAGCAATGAACCTCTGTCTAGCTGACATCTAACATCTCAGCAACAATTGCTACTGGATTTTGGATGTATTAAAATTTGCATCACTATATTCGTTAAATGTTAAACGAGAGCTTTTTGGTTTTATTATTTCTAATTTCTGAAAGCTCTTTTTTGTTCCCTTTTGTTTAGTTGTATTAAAAAGTCTTTCACTGAAAGGTCTATTTAAAAGTACCAAAAGTATTAAGTATTATCAAGAACACTATGTTTAACAGTCGTGTGTACAGATACTACTCTTTAGCAATATGGGTGTACTACATCTCCCCGTATGCCCACAGACTGAAGAGTGTAGGTGCCTTCTTTTCAAACGTCTGTCACTCAAATAATAGTAATGGCAGTGTGAAAAATATAAAACATGTGTGTACACTTATTTTCAGTGGATCTGGTTAAAGAATAAAATTTAACCTTTTGACTTCTCTAGTTATTCTGAACTTCATTTAGCTTGTGTTATATTAATCACAGGCTGACACAAAACCAGAGGATTAAATTCCACCAGGAGGCCAACAGATTACAGATAAGGGCAATTATTGTATAGTAAAAGCTACGAAGGAAGTTAATAAGGGCGTGGCATAATTTCTTTCTTCAGAGACATTTTGCAAACTAAATAAGATATTCCTCACGCCCCCAATTTCTGTTTGAAAAGTTTTAATATGTGGAGTAGATCAGACAAAAAAGTAGCAAAATTATACAGCAAGGAGAGAGAGGATCCTTCCATGAATTTATTTTATTTGCTGGCTTTCCACGTCATCCCCTTCAATTTTAAGTTTATAGCTATTTCTAGCCCTGTGCCCATGACATTTTATAGAAGATGGCTCCTTGCTGTCTTTCCACTGAGAACATAAATTGTCTTTATAATGTTTCAGCTGCTGCATCCCCATTGTTACAGCTTGCTCTCATCTCCCAGTCAGACATAGCCTTTGTCTCTCTCAGTCCCACCCAGGCTGCCATAGCACCAGGTCCAATTCCCTGCTACAGATGGCATTTAACGTTCAATGAGTCTGCAGTAGGCAGAATTTTGACCCCTATGATCTCTGCCCCTTGACGTTAAGCCTGTGAATATATTCCATGATAAGGGAAATTGCAAACATAATTAAGGTTACAGACATTAAGATTCTAAAAATAGCCTGGATTTCCTGCATGGGCCCAGCTTAGTCGCATAAGCCTTTAGAAGAGAGATGTAGCCAAAGAGAAATCAGAAAGAGTCAAGCATGAGAAGGCCTATGTGAACCCACTGATGGTTTGAACATAAAGGAGGCAACGGGATAGGATTATATGTTACTTAAGGAACTAATATGTCTCCCATCTAAAGGACAACAAAGACACAGGAACCTGAGCCCTACAGCTACAAGGAACTAAATCTTGTCCACAACCGGAATGAGCTTGGAAGTGGGGTCTTTCACAGAGCCTCCAGCTAAGAGCACAGGCCAGATGACACCTTGACTTTGACTTCGTGAGACACTGAGTATCTAGTCAAGCCGACTTGGACTTCCAAGTGGAAGAGAAATGGGTGTTATTCTAAGCTGCAAAATGTGTGTTTACTTGTTACAGCAGAAATTGATTATTAACATTGAATGAGATATCACTTATAAGCATGCCAGTAAATCGAGCATTTTACGCTTATAATTTTATAACCATTAACACATTTTCCTGTCATACTGTCCGCCTCTGTGTCATTACTAATGCTTCTTTAGAGGATTGTCATTGTTGTGTGTTAAGGCTCAGTTTCTGTTTACTCAATGAGAGCCAGATTCAAGGCTTTCATTTGCCTTCTGTGGTAAGAATCCTCCCCTCTTTACCAGTGAGAAAGGCTTCCTGATGACCTATGCGAAAGAGAAAGGGGAATTGGCATGGTACCACACTGAAGACAACAGAGATAGATCAACACCAAAGAAAGCAGAGAGGAAGAGAAGCCAGACTCCAGGTGATGTATTTGATGGATTAAGCCACATCAACAACTAGACTTTTTAGCCACTCAAACCCCAAACTGAACTTTTATTTCCAAGACCATTTACATGAGCTTTTATGTCACATATGACACAAAGTTTTAATCGAAACATAAATATCTCTACAATTTGTTTTAAAATCGTGCTTACTACACTTAAAGCACATAAACACCAAACCGCCCTTCCTTTAAGTATTACTGTCCCCCCAGGTGTGCGTTACACCTCCTCTCCTCTGGGAAATCACAGATGCCTTGAAGTCAGAAACCGTGTCTAATGCACATCACGCTGCTGTTGAGACTGTACTGTACCTTGTGTTCACTCCACAGCTGGAGACAATCAGACAGAGAAATAAAACATAATATCGGAAGGGATTGTTTTCCTCCTGTGAAGTCCTCAAGCACTTCAAAAACAGTCACTTTTACTTTAGTGTTAAACTGAAAGTGAGACATACAATTTATCCAAACTTAATGATACAGAAAGAGACAAGAGAATGTTACATACCTTGTGGTAGTTTGCTTTTTGTGTTTAGCGTGTTGAAGTTAATGAATAGCGTGCGACCTGGTTAGTAGAGAAACATTTTCTATACCAAGAAAAACATAACCATGTTAATCCTTCTGGCTAATTTAATGGATTCAATACTAAATGGATTCATCTATTTCAATACTAAATTAATGTTTAGAATCAATTTCCAGATATGCAGACTTGAAAAGAACGATGCTACCTGTCACCTGAATTTACAAACCAGACATACATTTAACCAAAAATTAGTTGAAGAACATACTTAAATAATTCAACCTATGCAGAAAGTTGAGGGATCTAAATCTATTCCTATATGCGCATTTGAAATCATACCAATCTCATAAAAAGAAAGACTAAAAAGTCTTTTCAAGAAACTGGCTTTAAAGACAAAACTATCTGGCCTATTTTTATATACTGCCCTTGTTTGCCATTTAAGTCTATACTTCAGCTCTTGCTTGATTCTAAAGAACAAAGTGGATCATATACGCTGCTCTACTGGAGTTGGTAATGATGCATCAATATTTATCGAAATGCACAGCACATACTATGATTTAACACACAGTTGTAGTGAATCTTGAGATGGTGTCCAGGGAATATTTTGGATAGTCACTCACTAACAACAAAGCTTAAATGATCAAAGAAAATCACCAAGAATTGTATTGTAGAGTGATAGATATTCTGCCCTTGCAAAGGAATGGACTGAATGTCTTACTGAGTTCTAAATAGCTGGGTGGCAATGTACAAGGTCTTTGTCATGGAATAAATAAATTATTGTTGGCTTGTATGTCAAGGGATTGTCAGTTCTTTTTCTAAAAATTCTTTCTTTTGTTAACACAGAGTAAAATATATTTTGCTCTTTTACATGTACAACAGATAGAACTTTTAAACATTTAGATAAAGACAATTTACTTTGCCAGTGTTGTTGATCATGTACCATTTCCGAGCAGATGATCTTATTTACAAGAATGCCTTTTCCTAGGTATAGTTTCTTTCTTCTCCTGAATTCTGTAAGTTGGCCAATACTTCTTTGTTTAAAAACATCACAGCTCATGTCTGTAGTCATGGCCATCACTGTCAGAAGTTTGTGACCAATGAATTTCATTACACCACGGCTGTACATGTATGACTCACTTCTATCTTTTGAAGCAATTTTTCTCTTGTATATACAGATACTGTCATCTACATTTTTGAATTGTAAAGGTAGAAGATGTTATGCAAGTTCATTTCCCTCATCCTGCTTATAGGCGGGTGAAATTCACAGCCATCTGGAAGAGATTCTATACTTTTGAATATCTTAAAGACACGTGACTAACAACATTGATTCATATGCAACTTAAGTACTTCTCACTAGTGTTAATCTATAGGTTCTTTTGTATATCCCACCAAAATTTCTCCCATGACTCTCTTTCCTGACATTCTGAAAATAAAAATGAACAAAACAGAACAAGCATTTGCTTCAAGTCACCACTCAGAACTTTATACTCATGTAATGTATTTCTTTCTTTTTCTTTTTTGAGGGTGAAACAATGTTTCCCCATGTTCACAAACATATCATATTGATTTATAAAAGTTTAACATAGAAGTGTTGGCAGAAAATAAGTTTGACTGAGGATTTGGCTTCTGTCTATAAGACATATAATTATTATTATAAAGACAAATAAATCATTTTTGTTAGAGTACCTTATAGTCTAAAGAAAAATTTCTATTCAAATGATCTCACATAGATCTCTCCCATTGATTCTCTCACAGTTATTATTCCTTTTTCTTTTTTAAAAGTAAAGGGAAGTGAGGAATAAAATAGCAGAAGTAATAGCTGGATTAAGAAAGATCTTAGATTCTTAGGAGTGAATTTCTTATTTTATTCAATCCAACCACTCACTTACATGAAGAATTGGTCCAGAGGGAGGAAAATCAAGCATTTATTTTATCTTTATCAAAAAGAAAATGGAAAATGAACAGGGGGGCTGGACTCAATAGAGACATCTTGTTTCATTTTGGTTTTAAGAATTCAGAGGTGAGAGAGGGCATTTCCCACGAGTGGCTGCAGTCTCTGCAGGTGCTCTGACTTGTGCCCTTACCTTTCTTTGCCGCTGTCTCATTCGACTCTTTCTAGAAGCTGGGAACCGATGGAAGAAGTTAGCTCTTCAGAGAAAATAGGATTCTTTAAAGTTTTCAAGATTATTGTATGAAAGTACACCAATTTAATATTTTGCTGAGGAATGTTTAATACAAAGCATAATAAGGATCTTTTGCAGTTGAATAATATAAATCTGTTTCAATATTTGTTTTTATGACACTAGATGGATAATTCATTTATTCTACCCAATATGACTTCTCTTCCCCCCAGAGTTTCTCCCAGTTCCTGTATTTGGCAAACCCTTCCTTACTTATTGTAAAACTCTTTTAAAAAATAATCAGAAGGCTGGTGCCTGAATTTTCCTGCTTACATTCCCATTACCTTGTTTCCCAGTTAGTCAGGATCTCCAGTGCAGGTCATGCGTTCTCACAGATGGAGGAGTCAACGCTAGGAAGACAAAGAAGAGCTAGTGACTAAACTTAGTCCCTTCAGGCTGCTATAACCAAAGTGAAGAAACCGGATGGCTTAAAGAGCCAACGTTCATTTCTCTCAGTTCTGGACTTGGGGAGGTCCAAAATCCAAGTGTCCACAGATTCACTGTCTGGTGAGGGCTCACTTTCTGCTTCACAGACGGTTGTCTTCTTGCTATGTTTTCACATGGCAAAGGAGCAAGGGAGCTTCCTGGGGTCACTTTTATAAGGCCACTGATCCCATTCACAAGAGCTCCACTCTTGTGACCTAACTGACTCCTAAACACCCTACCTCCAAATACTGTTACACTGGGAATTAGGTTTCAAAATACAAATTTGGGGGAAACACAACCAGTCTATTGCACTAGAATAGAAGTTTAACCTAGTAGGGCAGAAATATATTTTGTACTCAAACAGATTTTTATTATTATGTTTATGAATATTATATATTTCTTATAAGAAAATTATTACAATAATTTTCTTTGGTATTGTTATATTCACTATGTTCATTATGTAAAAAGGCATAAGTCACTAACATAATGTTTGTTTGATTTTTAACAACTTGGGATAGTCAAGGAGAAGGACACCCTAATTATTTTCCTGTACTGAAGAAACCATAGCTTGAGGGTTTTGAAAATGACCATTTCAGAAATGGATGCTATGTGGGTATAAATAAGTCACATCAAGGAAGTATGCTGAAGGTAAACATAGCTTAGGAATCTGAAGATAGCCAGCATCTTTCAAAGCACATCAAGAATGAGGTATAGAAATTTCTGAGAAAAAGATTTTGAATCGTGGAGCAAAGTAGAGAATGAAGGGGAATGAGGTGCTGGCTCTGGTAGTAAAATTATTAGATTGAATTTTACATCTAGGACACAAGGCAGTTCTAGAACTTAGCCTAGTACAGGGTTAAACATTGAGTTGGAGGTATATATTTATTTAATTAAGTAATCTACATATCCCTGGAGAGGAAAACATGGGTAAGGAATGGAATAGATCCTAATTATGTCCTTAAAGGCAAATACTTATTTATTTAACTTCCATGGCGTGATGATCTTATTTTCCTATGTTGCTGAATGTGATTACAATTTGGAGAAGTATCAACAGCCTTTCTGAAATTAAGATGCATTACATCTCTTGCTGTTTTATGTCTGTTGTTCATTTCTTTATCTCATAAGATGCCAACATCCATTACTGCTCTTCAGCTAAGTCAGTGAGGGGTCTCAGACTTCAGTGTCCATCAGAATCCCTGAGAGAGTTTGTAAAAACACATAACACTAGGATCCATCTTAAGAGTTTCAGATTCAGTAGATGGCAGCCAAAAATTCCTTTGTGCCATTGATGCTGTTGACCCGAAGCTACATTTCTAGAACCACTGCTCAAAGAACTAGCATCTAGTCAGTTGCATTTACACTAAATAAAATTGTTACTTCAATGTGAAAGTCATGGTGTTTCTAGTCATTGTGTGACTTTGAATATAATAGTATGCAAGGCAAGTGGGAAATTTCTACATTTTTGCTGAAACTACTTTTACTAGAAAGGGTCTTCCACTTAGTCACTAAAAACATTCATTTGGAAATAAATGGCAGAAGGTTAAGCTTTAACAAATTAAAAACTACATTTTCTATGTATTTTTTCCTAAGCTTTTGACGACTTATTTGCTAATGCTTAATAATCAAGTCTTTGAAATATTCATGAGATCCATACTTTTCCAAAGATAAATGATGATTATTACTCAGCGGCATCATAGTAATGAATAATAATATCATGTAAAAGCCAATTATATAACACGTCAAAGGATGTTGGCCATTTATATTTGGGCTTATATTTCATGGCCCTTCAACAACCTTCCTTAATTATCATTTTTCTCAGTTTCGCATTTGATAAGAACTGAAGAGCACACAACTGAAGATTAATTTCTGTCAAGGATCTGAAAAACTGATTTTCCGTATTACTGATTAAAGATTAAATGCTCTATTCTAAAAACTGGTAGCAAGGTTGATAGTTTCTTGCCAAACTTAAGAAGTAGACCTAACATTCTTATTATACTGACAGAATTTAGAAATACTATGTCATAACATAATTTTTAAAATTTACCTGTATTCTGTTGTGCTCTAAAGGTGGGGCAAATGAATAAAAACACTTTTTCCTAGACTGGTAGCAACCTGCATCTATAACGGTATGACTGTATTAGCACATTACTTTTTTTTTTATGTTATCTGTTTGCCTGCTTCTCTTCAACTAGATTGGGAAGAGACAGAACTTCTGTTTTTCATTTTATTTCCTCTGGTGCCTGCCCAATGGTAGAGATTTAGTGCGTATTTGTTGAAGCAGTGACCTGAAAGCTTCACTCAGGCTACACAAATGAAACTTAGAAAATGGGATTTTAATTTTCACAGTTATCAGTTCATCCCACTTTTGATAATTATTGTGACTATGGAACAGGACGGTCCACCACCACAAAGCAGTCACATCACTTTGTAGTCTCCCCACATCGATATCCCAGTCACACTTTCCAGCTGTGATTTTGCACAGAGCTTTCCTGGGGCGATACATTGGTTAAATACAGCCTTTCAGCCATGCAGGCTATAGAATGTAAGATTATGTGGCAAATTTGGGAAGGATTAATTATTCTTTCCTAACTGCTGAAGACTAACATCTAGGTAGCTGAGTTGAGACACAACGTGCTGACTGAGAGGCCACCTCCTGAGACAAGCCTGTGCAGCTGTCAGTGAGGACTGCCTGACACATCTCAAGCTGCACCATTGGCCATAACCACATCCCTCGCAGCATCTCCATGATGCCAAGCTTGAAGTCAGGGGGAAGGAGCTGTGCCCAGCATGCCTCTGGAAATCGCTGTCTTTTTAATCTAAAGAAATTATAACTCCATGGAGATTGTTATCTCTGGAATTAAATGTGCTGTTGGAGCTTTATGTCTCTGTAATACTGCAAAGGAATATTTTCTCCACCTTATTGGTAGCTTCACAATAGCTAAGCCAGATTCACAAGTAGCTATGATTAACTCCAAGAAAATGACTTGGCCTTAAATATGTGTCCTCTTTAAGTTTTATCCTTTAAGCCTTAGCTAGTCAAACACCTCATAAAAAGCCAAAGTAACTCACATGAGTTGTTATTTGCTTATCACAATAGTGACATCTTTTATTACTCTTCCCCTGATTATGTCTGAAGCCACAGTGGCCTCTCCTTTTCTTTAACATACTCTCTCTAATACGTCCTTAGTGCCTTGATGCTTGTGATGCATTCTGCCTGAACAACTAAAGGCCTTCATGGCTGACATCACTGTGTCATTTTATTTTTCTTAGCTCAAATGTCATCCCTTCTCTGATTTATGTGTCTAACGTCCATACTCTCTCCTAGTTATTTCCATGATATCATCTCTATCTGTTATCTATTGATGCCTAATAGACCACCCTGAAATTCAGAGGATTAAACCAGCAATTATTCATTATTTTCCACAGGTGTATGGATAATTCTGTGGATTTGAGGATCTAGGCCAATCTTGGCTGATCTGGGCTAGGCTCTTTTCGGCATTAATGGTGAGTTGGCTGGAGCACTGACAAGTCTAGGATGACTTCACTCACATAGCTGGTGGTTAGCTGACTCATGCATGGATCGATGCTGGCGTCTGGGCCATATATTTCTCATTATCAGGCAGGTTAGTCCAGGCTTGCTCCAAAAGTGCTAGTGAAAGCACTTGAGAGCTTTTGAGACCCGTCAACAGTACTGACACATTGTCATTTTTTTCATATTTCCTGCCAGAACAAGTCGCAAGGCCAACCCAGAGTCAAAAGGTGGGCAAAGAGACCATAATTATTGATGGGAAAAACTACAAAGTCACATTGCAAAGAATGTTGATAAAGGAAGAGCTGGAGAATCAGGGCAATTTTTACATAAAATTCATCATATTACCTTATCTTATTTTTCTCATAAAATTTATCATTTCCTAAAGTTACAGAATTTTTAAATTCTGTTAATTATAATTTTCCTCACATGAATTTAAGCTCCATGAGGAGAGGAATGCGATTTGACTTATTATTATTTTATTATTGTTATGTATAGACCCCAGTATACACAGGGTCTCAAACATTATTAAAATTTATTAATAATAAAATAGACCCATGAACTCACTCTTATCCTAATGTTTCTCAATACATATCATTCTTTGATCAATAAGTTAGAGGAGACTCATCCTTGCCTCAGAAAAGAAATCCTCTGCATAGTAGAGTCTCACAGGCATTGATGACATACACTATGAAAGGAAATGAAAATATGTGGAATTTTCTCACTACCCATCTCAGGCTTACGAGATCTGTCCATAAAGTATCCAGCCATGTACTATGAAAAGAAGAGACATTTATCAAAGAAGATAGAAAATATAAGAAACCTTGTACATAGGACAATGATGCCTCAATCCCCTTTAAAGTAGACACCTTGAGACCTCACACAGTTCTAACTGCAGCACGATGCTCTTTGTGCTCTGGTAGCAGAAGCCACGGAACAAATGTTGCCACTGCACATTTCATGCCAAGATCCTGCATCAAAATCTCAGACACAGTGGTTTTCAGAATCCCCTGAGGAGCTTCTGGTTCTCACACTGTCGGTCACTGATCTTTGTTGATTGCAGCGGCACATGTTCAACATTCTCACGTGTTCTGCTTATCGCAGGCCTCCCAGGACATGGTTTGCTTTCAACAGATTCTCGACCATCTTTGAAGCATTTGTGCTTCATTTTGAATGTGGTGGCCACACAGTACACAAGCTCACCCAACAGCATCTACCACGCCCACTGACTAGTACAGTGAAGTCATCATTGTTCATGAGCATGCATTCCGGTCCACCCTCCTTGGCTGCCAGGTCACATAGATGTTGCACAAACTGTTCTCGTTATATTAACAATGGCTGGATGTTTTCCAGACAGACCTCCTCATAGTCTCTTGTTTTTATTGTCTTTGAACAAAAGTTTAATTGTTGCATGTCTCATATAATTACCAACTTTCAGAATCCAGGAAAGCTAGGGAAAAACTCAGTAATTAAAGGAGTCCTTAGGTCATAAATAGCTGTATGTAATCTAGACGCATTAGCCAGAAAAAAGCTGAAGTGTCAAAATCTTTGTCTGCCAAGAGGGCAGCAGCTCAGGAGGAGCCAGCAACGTGAGAAACTCAGACACGTTATTTTTCGTTCTGCCTCAGTGTGGGCAAAGGGTAAGGGTGCTGCCATATCTGAGAGCCACCAGTGGGTAAAGTGCTTTTCTGGGTGCTTGATAGAGTTCACTGCACCCTCACCATAGAATTTATTCTGGAGCCAGTTTTGAAGGCATGGCACAGAAAGAAGTTAAGTACCTTGTCCATGGCTATGTAGCTTAAAGGGGAGAGAAAAGAAATTTTAATCCAAAGGTGTCCTTTTCCATTGTGTTCCAGGGCCTAGAAAGTTAAAAATTGGAATAGTAAATCATATAAGAAGAATTTATTTTGTGTCAGAGAGATGATCTTTTGGGGGATTTAACTAAAAAAGCTAGATATATGTAGATAAATAGCCCATTCTAACATACACAGAATTCAATGAGTTTGAAGCATGTAAGGTAGCTCTTTATCAGTAGGATCAGGGAGACACGTGGGATTAGTAATGAAAGTGACCTCAATTCTGCTAATATTAATAAAGAGCCTTTGAAAGCTGAAACTCCACTTTATAAGGCAAGGTGCCCAAGAGAAGTACTGTTTGTGACAGTGAAAATGAAAGCAAGATAAACACGAAATACAGGAATCACTGAGAACTTCGTGATCACTATCTAAAGAAAACCCACACAAGGCAATATAGTGCGATGTTGTTCAAAACGTCAGGCAATGCAAGGTACAGATAATGATTTAAAAAGATGATAATAACCTACAATACAGTAGTAGCAGCAATGCTCTAGATCTGTACTTGTCAAAATGTAATGTTCCCAAATATAACCTAAGGATCACGATAAATTGCAGATTCTTATGCAGTACATTGGGTTAGACACCAAAATCCTACATTGCTGGCAATTTCCATGTGAAGCCCATGCTGCTGGTTCAAGAACCACACATTGAGTGTCAAAAACGTGCTTGTGATGAAAGCATTTTAATATAGTTATAGGGCACTTAATACATGAAAAAATAAATATTTATGGCTGAGACTCTCTCTCTTAAACTCACACAGATGCACACATACACAATCTCACACATACTTTCTCATACATATATCCATATACATCTAGTTCATCAAAACATATGGTAAAATATGCAATAGGATTTGGAAAATTGATATAGTACTATTGCCAAGCACCTAAAGAACTAAAATTGGCTTTTAACCAGAATAAGAACTGAAATACTTGGAAAATATACAAGTTAAATGGTTAATTTTTACCATTAGTGAGTGAAATGTATTATCTTTTATTTGTATGTTTTAATTATTCATAAATATGCCTTTGTTTGTCAAGGTTTTTCATATGGGTGAAAGATTCACTGTATTCCGTTTTAGTGGGAGGAAAACTCACACACACTTATTTACCTGTTACACAAGTGACTTCTTTTTTAAAAATATTTTATTTATTTATTTATTTACTCACTTACTTATTTAGAGAGAAGAGAAGGGAGGGAGAAGGAGAGGGAGAGAAACATCGATGCAAGACAGAAACACTGACTGGCTGGTTGCCTCTCCTACGTGCCCCAGCCAGGGACGGAACCTATAACCAGGGACGTGCCCTGACTGGTAATTGAACCAGCAACCTTTCGCTTTGCAGGGCAATGCCGAACCAACTAAGCAACACCAGTCAGGGCACAAATGTCTTCTTGTGTAAGGGAATTTTATATAAATAGTTTCAGACTGTGTATGGGTTACAGGGTTCATATCTATAAAGATTTCTTCCTTCTTTACCAGTGGAAATAAATATTTTAAATTTGTCTCCTCCTATGTTTTAGGATGTAGAAGAAATCAAGCTGAGGATAATAGGGAGAACTTAAAGATGGTTTAAAGAAATTAAGATACCCTATCTAAAAGGTTAATAAATGAGTTTTACAAAACTAAAAGAACATCTGATTGAGCCTTGGGCCAAAAAGAATTAATAACTATATTAAATTATGTGAAGCCTTGTTTGAAGAAGGACCCAGGACACATTTTCAACCTCTACATGAATTGCAAAAGTAAGTGGCACACTTAATGAGAGGTAGATTTCACTTAGAAAGAATTAACCACTTAAGCATGAGAATCCCTCATGAGAGAAACAGGCCAAGGAAACCACACACGTTAGTAATGTTCTCTCAGGCTGTAAAAAAATTAAACATTTCCAGGTTACCTTACAAAGAGGATTTTACTCTTAAGATTCATGACCCAGAAGAAAAAGAGAAATTGTTGAAAAGCTAGGATTCCCAGGTGAAAACACCTACAAAATATAGGCATGGGTTATGACTGGAAAATACTTCTGACAGTAGAACAGCAGGGACCCTCACAGCTGCTGTTCCAGAAGAAAGACGCTAAGGAACCTTCTTCTTCCCTGAGACATAATAGCAATTTAACTATTCTCTACGCCTGCTTTCGTTTTGCAGCAAACTGTCTGTTTACCAATTAGGACACTGGCCAGCCCTTGAGACAGATCCCCAGCGTTAGTCAAATAAGCCAAGCCAAGTTAAGGACCACATATGGTCAACTTTCCTCAGAAGAAATGTGGCATTACAGGCACTCAAAGCATAAGCTTCTCTCTAATGTACATTCAGAAGACTATACTTAGAGATCTTCAAAAATAGGACGGCCAACAAATGTCCCTGGGTAAATTAGGTGGATTCTAAAGGGAAGAAAGAGTATGTCACTATTTGAATCCCTCTCAACTTCAACTCCATAATGATGAGGATGAAGTAGGAAGTCAGTGTCACAAAGGACTTATGTTGAAACATTTCCACTGAGGGTTGTTTTTCAGTAACTATATACATTTACTTCTATGTTGTAAAGAGATACATGCCCTGTAGGGAGGAGAATCAAACATTTTATCACTGAAAATAACTTTTGAAGTTATCCAGGGCAATCTGTTCCTTTGCAGACTAACAAATTAAGTCCCAGAAAATATGCTAACTATGTCTAATGATAAATAAGAATTCATGGTAAAATCAGGTGTTTTTTATTCATTCATTCAAAAAAACCTCCCATTTCTTTAGAACTTACTGAATACAGAAAACTATGGATAAAATACAACCTCTGTTTTTAGAGAAATTTTTGATTTATAATCCCAGAAAGAAATGGACTTTGTAGATATAGTGTATGGGTCAGAATCCTAGCTCTCCTATTTATTAGCACGGACCTTGGGAAATTTACTTATTCTCTCTACTTCCTGCTGTTCTAAATCTGTACAATCAGGACAATGGCATATGTTGTACTTCATGGTTACTGTGAAGTTGAATGAAATATTAGTGCAAGTGCTTAGTACAAAGCTTGTAACGAAGTAGATGATCAGTCAATGGGACCTACTAGTTTAGTTCACTACGTATTCTCCTATACCTGCCTTCAATGTTAAACATTTAAGAAATAAAAAAAAAAATAACAAGTGGGCAGTGGTAATAATGATAATAATAATTTACATATATTGACCATTACATGAAAAAGAATGGGCAAAGAGATTGAATGCAGACCAATGTCTGGTGCTTTGGAAGTATCAATGATAATACAGAGTTGATAATGCAAAAAGCCTGAAGAGACTGAAGGATTATGAGATACAGTCAGAAAGGCTCAGTAACATAAAAAGAAGGAGCAATGCCTAGTACATGAAGGGAAGGGAAATTTCCTACATTTATATGAAACATTATGGTTTGATTGACATTACTTTGGTAGCCCATAGTGCTGAGCAAAAATCATACTTGGCTGTTTGAGTCTTGATAAGTGATTGAACTCTTTAAGCTTCAGTTGCCATATCTATAAAATGGGGATATTAAAAGTAACTTTCTTAGATTTTTGATAACTTTACAAAATAGATGTAAAAATACTTAGTACAATATCCAGCACAAAAGATGAATTCAACAAATGTTAATCATTTCACCCTGCCATGCCTTAAAAAAGAGAGAAACATAGGTTACTAAGAATGGTGCTTTGAATTCATGATAGCTTTGGCTCAGGTTTAGGTGTTAAAGATCTGGCCATTTCTTTACCTACAGACAATACCTAGTTACCCTGACTGAGCTGTGTACATAAAAGAAATAAGTATGCATTATTTGACCAGTTAGAAAAATACCCCCCCCCCCCACAAAAAAATGAATTGTCCACATTGTCTGCTGGATTTCTTGCATACTGACTTCTTTCAGTGATCACTTTTATTGACTTAAGTGTCAGGAAAATTATCAAAAGAGACAAGTAAAATCTGCAGGACACTCACAATGTTAAAAAAGAAAACCTGGTCAACATAATTGCAGCAAATTTAAAAATCAAAGAGGGCAATTTTAAAGGTAGAGAATCTACGTGGGCAGGAGCCCTGTAAATTCGGTGTCATCATCTGAGGTTCTCAGAAATGCAAAATACTGCCTTATGTTTATCCCCCACTGAGGAGATGTTATCTAGCACATCTGAATGGAGGTTTTTTAACTACGCTTATAAAGGAATATTTTTAAAAACTGCATATTCTGGATCAAAAGTTAAAAAATTAGATAACTATTAAGTTTCAAGGTCAAATAAGAGGTAAAATCGTGACTAGCTGATTTCTAAGTATTTTTAGCTTCTGAGATTGTCTTTAAAATCACTCATTTCCTCCCAAGTGATTATCAGTAAAAGCTTTGAAATTTAAAAAAATAAATAAGTTAGAACAAAAATATGTTAGTGCTTATTTTAGAAGCAGCAAGAAGGAGGAATTAAATAATTCATCCTGATTTCAGAGATGTTAAGATGTACGTGAAAAATTAGAATTAATGAAATAGAGTGTTTGAAAACCGCCAGACTCCTTGTTTGATATATAGTGTATTTTGTACTTCCTGCTCAAACTGAATTATACTTCATAAGCTATTTGGAGAAAACAGGTCTTCAGTTGCAATTTTCAGGGAGAAAAATGCAAGCAGGCTGAGTCATAGCATCAGAATCAAGGAAACTGAGACCTTGACTTTAGAAGTATCCCTAAAGAGTAGAGTAATATTTCTCTCAATCTGTGTGTGATGGCTCACAAACATCTATGAATGAAAACAACATATACATCCATGCATACGTACCTACACACAAACACATATAAATTGCAGAATTAATGTAGTTCCAGGGGCCTAGGATAAAGCTCAATAAAGATTTCTTGTTTGAGCTCTGGCTGGTGTAGCTCAGAGGAATGAGCGTGAGCCTGTGAACTAAAGGGTCACCAGCTCTATTCCAGTCAGGGCACAAACCTGCGTCGCGGGCCAGGTCCCCAAGTAGGGGGCACACAAGAGGAAATCACACATTGATGTTTCTCTCCCTCTCTTTCTCCCTCCCTGCCCCTCTCTCTAAAAATAAATGTAATCTTTAAAAAAAATTTAAGATTTCTTGTTTGAAAGAATAAGGATCACATTCAAAAAATTGGGCTAAGATTTGGGGGGATTAGTAGAGATATTAGTAAACTCTTCAGAATTTAAAAACAATGAGACATTGGAGGTACGCATGGTTTTATTTTACTTAGTGTTGCTTTGATATGGTAACTAGAGATGGAACTTTCCTTGGAAAACTCAGAGTGGACAGAGCTACGAGAGTCTTGGCGATTCATTCTCTGCCTTGCGGAGGAATTTAACTTCTGCTTGAAGATTTACAGTCCCATGTGCACTTGTAATTATTAATGGGAATGTTTCTATATTGCTCTTTTGAATTTATGATGGCATTAGGCAGCTGCTTTGAGTGTTAAAGGTTTAGACACGTCCTTATCTAGACATACTACTAAATTTCCTGACAGGTCCAGGTGTGCATCTCTCTTATATTAATATTAATCTTAACTGGGCTGTGTTCATGAGGAACTATGTATGATTTAAAACATGGAGTTGGAGCCACCTACCTCTAAGTCTTTATAAATTCTAGAGCTATACTCTGGTTTCTCTTCAGATTGTATAAATCTTTCACCTTTTAGATATTCTAGAGCTATGCAGCCCTCTTTGGTGAAGGCAGCCTGAGTGAAAAGAGACACACTCTTACTTTATCCTCCTAGGAGATAAATCTTAATTGATAGAAAGAACACTGTCATCAGAAATTTATTGCTGAAGCATATAAATTGCTTAATATAAAATTTAGAAAAACCAAGGTTTCTGGAAGCATATGTTAATTGCTAATTTAAGGGCAGAAAATACATTGCATCATCTGGAAAAATGTTAAGTATTAAAAGTTGTCCTTTATTTAAAAAATAATCAGTACTCTACAGTGCAGTCTACCACCCAATAAAAAAATGAGGGATAGACCTGCATAGACATTTCTCCAAAGAGGACATAAAGATGGCCAATAGACATATGAGAAGATGTTCAACATCACTAATCATCAGAGAGATGCAAATTGAAATTCTCATAATTTTGCTTTCTCTGAAATATAATGCTTTCAAAGTGACGCAAACCCAATCTTCTAGGTGTGCAGTACTGTTAAAGAAATGAAAACTAGCCTTGTGCTAAGAGAGTGGTAGGGAAAGATCTGTCTTTGGGAACCAGCCATATTTTCACACAGAAAAGGGGGGAAAGGACACACATTCTCAGGAAATATTAATAAAATTGCTGCCCAAGTAGATTGCCACAATGTCTCAGAAGAGGGGTTTGAGATGGTTGAAAACTGGATCTTAGTTCAAGATGTAGTGAATGATGTGGTATGAGTGACTAGTCATTTGATAATGGAGACAATTTGGCTTCTGGCAATGTCTGAGATAAAGAGGAAGATGAAAATGGGATTAGTTTGGGGAGTCTCTACATAGGGAGTGAGCCACAGGGCCTCATGCTATGGTTCAATAAACTGTCCTTAGAAGCACGATGCACTGTGGGGGCGTATATCTACCTCAAGACTGTGGGTCTTAAGAACTTAGTCCCTTGTGTTTTAGTGTCATACAAAAGTACTAACTGACATGGAGAGTATCTATATGTTTTCTAGTCAGCATTTTGATTTCTCAAGAAAAAAATATTGCATAGAGTGTACAAGTTTAATTTGTAGGCTCAGATATATCTGGTTTCAAATCCTGATTGTTTGTTCTCTTTTCTGTTTTTGCTACTAGCTATACAACCTAAAGCAAGTTGTTTGAACTCTCCAAGTCTCATATTCCTTTATAAAATAAAGATATTAATTGTATGTATGTGTATATATATATATATATATATATATATATATATATGATTGTTGTGAAGATTAAATGAGCTAATTCATTCAAAGAAACTCATAGCAAAGTGTCTTGCACATTACAAGGCAACAATAATACCAAGACTATTATTATTATAGTCTCTTCAAACTCAAAAGAGCAAATTCTGAATTATCTTATTCATTGCAATCTTTGTTATTCTAGACTTTAAAAATACATTGATTTTTTTTTTTCTATTAGGAAAGAATTTCATGGAGAAAGTAATTTAGTCTCTCCTTTGGCCCCCAGGAGGCCTATGATTAATATCAGTCTTTGTGCAACAAGAAAATTATTCATTCCAAATCCATCTCATATCATCTTTCCTAGTTTGCCTGACTCCATCTCCAGCTACTTTGAAACCTATGAAGACTCGTAGCACTATTTTCATTATCATATGTTTTAGCTAAAAATAAATTCAAGATAATCTCTATACCACAAATTATTTGAGTTGTAGAAATGAACATCATTCATTGGTGACTCAATTATAAACCAGATATTTGGAGAGAGAAATATACCTACTGAAATCAAAAGGTCTGCTGTTTTCAACAGACCGGCACTGAACATAGTTGATCAGTTATAAATTCCTTTAAAAAACAGTGACTCCATGACCATTTTCCATAGTTTAAATTTGATATTACTGAACATATCTAAAAACCCATAGGACCAAAGGTAGCAGATCTCTTTGTTCACCAGTAAAGCCCTGGAGAGATATACCCATCTAGATCTACACCTATGTTTATACCCACATATCATTTGTGTTTACTTATATCATCTATATTTATTATGTCTGTATAATTTATATCTATATCAATAATCTATCTCCCTTGCTCTATTTCTTTATATCTACCTATACTTATATCTATGTCTATACGAGTCTGTCTAGAAGATATCCAGCCACGTAATATGAAAAATAGAGACATTTATTGAGGAAGATACAAGACACAAGAAACATTGTACATAGGACAATGATGCCTCAGTCCGCCTCAAAGTAGACATCTTAGGACCTCATACAATTCTCCCAATAGCCATCACTGCCCCATTGTATTTTCCTGAATCTTATCCACAGTCTGAAATCTCTTCCCTTTCAAAGGTGATTACAGTTTTGGGAAAAGCCAGAAGTCACAGGGCACCAAATCTCGGATGTAGGGGGACTGAGTCACCTGGGTGAATTGATGTTTCACCAAAAAGCTGCACAAAATATGATGTATGAGCGGGCACATTGTCATGGTGAAGCTGCCAATCACCGGTTTCCCATAGCTATGGCCTTCTGAAAGATCCAAATAGTTTCTTCAGAGGAATGTTCAAGCTTAACACAAAATTGGATGCAGATTCAATCCAATTCATTGCTCTACTCTGTCAGTCATTTTGAATGTGATGGCCACCTCCTCCCTCAACAGCATCTACCACCCCACTGACTAGTACAGTGAAGTAGTCATTGCTCACACATGCACATTCCAGTCCACTCTCCTTGGCTGCCAGGTTACATTGGTGCCTTGCAAACTGTTCTCATTATGTTGACAATGGTTGGACTTTTTTCCAGACAGGCCTCATATATCCATCTCTAGTCTACATCTACATCTATACCAAACTTAAAAACAATTCATTTAAAAAGGTTATCACCAATAACCTCATTGATTTGGATATTTTGAGTATGTTGGCTACCTCCCTCATGGTATAATGTTGATTGATCTCAATTAGTGTCTCAATTTGATCGCTATTAAGTTCAATTGGTCTACTTGACTGTGGAGCATTGTCCACAAGAAATCTTCAGCACGAAACTTCGAAAACCACTTTTGACACCTTCAATCAGTCACAGCACCTTCTCCATACACAGTGCAAATCCTTTTTTTTTTTTTTGCATTTCAGTTATGTTTTTTTCCTTTCTTGAAACAACAAATCATTATATGCCAAAAATGTTACATATTTGCTCGCATCTTCAATATTAAAATGGCTACATAAATATTCACCAATTTTTATAAGTTTTTTTTCAATTTACACTGTTATGAGAGCTGTTATAATACAATCTAACTAAATTGTTGTTGAATGAAGGTCAAGACAACTAAGCACTACTGGAGCCATCTTATGGAAAAAGCCAAATCAACTTTTCGGCCAACCCAATATACCCAAAGACTTTCAGTGACCAATTTGCAATGCTAAGATATTTAATCATGTCAAATAACACATACTCTTAGAACTAGTCCTTGGAATTTATTTCTATTTAAAATCATCAAAATAAGCAAAAGAATATAAATACTATCAAAGATGCATTTTGATGAAAGCTATTTTACTTTCCATTTTTTTGGAAATGTGTAAGTAGAACTGTTCTCATTAAAAGCAGGAGCCTCCTTTTATTTCTTGCTCTGAGCAATACTAAACAAAGCATTTATTATCTTCAGTCCCCACTATACCGTTCTTTATATAAAATGGCCAGTGGTGCCTATCCCATCAGATAATCATAGGGCTCTGTTGGGAGAATAGATGTACATATTTTGTAAACCATAAATCACCAAAAAATTACACATTCTCACTTTGTTCTTCAGAGTCCAATTTATGGTTGTAAGACTACATGTAGGTATGTAGTAGATCTAAGCAAGATTAAATGATTTCTGATCATCCAATGTAACTGCTCCAGAACAGAATAAGATGAAAGTTCCAAAAAGGTCTATCTTCCTGAGATACCCTGTTGGATTTCAGAGGCTGATTAGGCTACAAAGTTCACGCAATATCAAACATATGTCCTGAGGCCAACTTAACAAAGAAAACATGCACGCTAATCAGGAAGTGGGAATAGCAATTTCTTCTGCAGACCATGGAAATGGACAATGTAAGACAGACAGAAAACAGGAACATGTCCAGGTATGACACAGTTTTGATAAGATACTAAATTTTATATCTTCTTAAATCATTGTCAACATTCTCTCTGGAAAATTTAAGTCCTGTAGACAACTTATATCTTGTAATATATGTGCTTTGGAAAGGAATCTGTTCCAGTGAGGAGAGTCCAAAAATTGAGTGTAAATCAGTGTGTCTGCCACTTACTATTTGAGAAAAGTGGCAAGGATCTACACAGATCTTCATGCTAATGGTTACATATTTGAAATTATGAACCAACTTAACAGATTTTGAAAAAAAGGGATAAAGCTTTATCCTCCTACCTTGACAAAATTTCTTTACAATGAGTATAACTTAAAAAAATATGTAAGTATACAGTTTGTTTTTTTATTTAATTGAAAGTAGGCAAAATATGACTGAATAAATTGTTATTGCACATGTCTGAGTATTCTATTAACAAGCCCATAATATTTTGAGTAAAACTATAAAAACATACACACATAATAAATTATTATATATTTATTCCATAGCATTTATTTTTTATTTTTTGAGCAAAATCTTTAACAGTGTTTCTATAAGTAATACTTTTCACATAATTTATGTTCTACTTATTAACTCAAAATTACAGAATCTTTATTGACTTTTTAAATCTTTAGATAGTGGCCCTGGCTGGTATAGTTCAGTGGATTGAGCATAGACCTGTGAATCAAAGGGTTGCTGGTTTGATTCCCAGTCAGGACACTTGCCTGGGTTGAGGGCCAGGTCCCTGGTGGGGGACGCATGAGAGGCAACCACACATACATGATTCTCTCCTTCTCTTTCTCCTTCCCTTCTTCTCTCTCTAAAAATAAATAAATAAAATAAATAAATATTTACATATTAATTTTTAATAACTTCAATGTAGAGAAACATCAATTGGAATTTTTAAAGCAATAAATTTATAAATGAACAAAGAATTATTTTATTATTATGTTTAAATATTATTATAAATTACATATAATTAACTATCACTACCATGGGAAATATTAGAAAATATTTCAACTTCTCATACATATTGCTATTATTAATATATTGTCATTTTTACCACACCTTATTTAGAGCCTTACAGTATTTTAAGTTATTTGTTTTTCCACATTTTAATGCTGATATGTTATAATAAAAAATAAAAACAGGAGAAAGTTAACATGATTAAATCTCTCTCTGATTAAGATCAACAATTAATTTCAGGACTTTTTTGTGACTTCTTCAAAGTTATGCAAATAGTTTTGTTTCCTTGCTCTGAGTTTTTTTATACTTATTTGAAATAGGTTTTTTGTTGCATATTTCACCTGTAGTTCCTTTTGATTTAGAACACAAATTTTTCCTCTAAATACTTGAAAATTTCTTTAAACATAATATAGTCAAATTTATATGAATTTGGGTTGTTTTGTTAAGCATTTGAAAGCTTTTTTGCATCAAAAAACAAACAAACAAAAAAACAGTTCTGTGGATAGGGAAAATTCAAAATTAAATTTATTTTTTTCTGCTAACCATGGTTTATTCTTTATCTGGGGAATCTTTAATTGTTTTGTTGCATTCTTCTCTACATCTTATGTTTTCTCTGAATTTAATCAAATTTCATCAAAGAAAACGTTTAGTCAGTATTTCCATCATGTCAAATTTTAAATGTGTTTCAGAAATATGTTCCATTTTTAGAGATATCCAGAAAATCTCATGCATAAACTTTGAATTGCTCAGATGATATCATCATTATTGGCACAGCTGAAGTTCTGTCTCTAGTAAAGTAATGCAAACCGTGTGCCATTCATAACCTGAGTGCTTCTGGATTTGGGACAAAATTCTGTCTTACGTGGCTTTTTCCTTATCAATCATATTATCGTCATTATCATATTTTACCCTCAATAATCTTTTAAATTATTTAAAGGAAACTGAAATATTTTTATTTATCTTTAAAATGTAATTAAATAATGTTAAATGTTTTTATCCAAAATATTGTGATTCTAGTGTTCAATTACCATGTAGTTCCCAATATAAAAACTGACATCATGCTTCGTACATATCATGTCTAACATACTTACACACATACAACCTGAAAAGTAATATGAATTGTTTAATATTGCAAATGTTCAGGCACCATGTGGTGCTAATTTTTGTGAAAATTTATTACCACAAATTAGAACCTAAATAGAAACAACAGTGTGGGTGCTCAGTCACTCATGTTGGAAAATGTTACTTCACTTGAAATAACCAATTTTATTCATTTATCTGTGCTGACAGATTAATCAATTTGCATTGACCTAAAAGCTTCTGCTACTCAAATCCTTAGCACGTTCCGAAGCATTTCCTTTGGGGCATGGATAGTCAGCAGTTTGTGAGACCCCCCCCAAAACAGGGCTTTTTTTGTTCATTGTCCATTTCAATATCCACCATGTTCAAAACCCTAAATGAAATGGACCCATGTGGATTGTGTAAGTAATCATTCTGAAGAGTGACATTGTGAATTAAGAATCAGGCTACATTTGTGGTAACACACACCCTGGGTTAGAATATTCCAGCCAGACCAGGGCTCTCTATCTGGTTTTCAATTCCAAGCTTGTCACCACCTTGCCAAGATGATAACTTCAATGTAATGTCACGCAATTACTCCAAATGGTCCTTACAACAATTCTATTAAGTTGGCTAGAGTACCAATTAGCATTTATATTAAACAGAAGAGGAAAGTGAAGCTTACCAATTAAGAAATTTGTCCAAAGTCACATGGCTAGTAAATGGTAAAGCTGGAATTAAAATTGAGGACAATTAAAATCTAGGCAGAGCAAAATGTATTCACTATATCATGTAGTATGCGTGTGTCTATGCGTGCAGAGAAAAAAGGTAGGGTAGATTTTATGAGACAGCTTGGAAAAGTAAAAACACATAAATAAACACATTTTAAAGTAAATATAATTGACACGACTCTCAATTGGAAACTTTCATACTGCAAGAGTAAAACAATAGCCCCAGAAATTCTTTGTGAACATGTAAGTTGTTTGGAAGTCCGAATTTTGTATTTTAATATTTGCGTAAATTCAATAACATGTTTAATATACTGCATGGTTTACTCAGTATCGTTATTATAAATATGACTTTAAAACCCCAGTAATGTAGGTGTAGCAAGGTCAAATATATATTTTGATTGAAGACTCTGAGTCCATGTTCCCTTGTTAGGGGGTAGTTATTGTCCATCAGCTCTTTTATGGAAGTATTATGATCTGGTAAAGGAAGTTGAACCTTGTTTTACTTACCTATTTATCTTTTCTTTAACTTCCAATTTTTGGATTGGATTTTGTACTTTTTTTATATTATTGTCAGGAAAGTATTTTTATTTATTTATTTCTAATTAAATTTATTGGGGTGAGACTGGTTAATAGGGCCATATAGGTCAATATACATGACCTACATGTTGCATTATGTTCCACCACCCAAAGCAAATTGTTTTCCTAGCTACTAGGGAAATGCAAATCAAAACTGCAATGAGACACCACCTCACACTTGTTAGAATGGTTATTATCAACAATAGTTAATAACAAGTGTTGGAGAGGTTGTGGAGAAAAACCTCATTCACTGCTGGTAGAGATGTAAACTGGTACCAACACTATGGAAAATGGTATGGTGGTTCCTCTAATAATACAGTTACCATATGACTCAGCAATCACTCTTAAGGGTATTTGCCCAAAAAGCTTGAAAACACTTACTGGCAAGGAATTATGCACCCTCGCATTTATTGCAGCATTATTCACAGTGGCTAATCCATGCAGACAACACAACTGCCCTTTGATACAGGATTGGATAAAGGAGATATGGTACATATATACAATAGAATACTACTCAGCCATAAAAAGATGAAATAATGCCATTTGCAACAATGTAGATGGACCTTGAGAATACTACGCTAAGCGAAATAAGTCAGTCAGAAAATACTAAGAACCACACGATGTCACTCATATGTGGGACATAAAACTGAAACTCATTGACACAACAGTTTGGTGGTTACCAGAGGGAAGGGAATGGGTAGAGAGTAAAAAGTAAAGGAAGCCAAATATATGGGGCCTTGGTTTTAAAATCACAGCTTTAATAATTTTTACATAGAATCTTGGCTGAAGTAGTTAATCTCTTCAGGCCTCAGTTCATTCCTTTGTAAAGTGGGGATTAACGGGCCTGTATTGCAAGGCCAGCAGTCAGGACAGAATGAGGTACCACATCTCTGCTGTGTACGATGCACACCCACATTTGCGTTCATTATGCACAGTGTTGTTATACCCACTATTATACCCATGGGATGAAACCATTATACCCATGTATAATGTGCATCCTTATGTTTCCTTCAAAAATCTGGGCAAAAAGCATGCATTATTCATAACAAAATATGGTATATTCCCTAGCTTGGCCAATCCTGGCTTATGATGTGTGATGTTTAGATGTAGACCTTGCTTACCTGTAGTTGTGTCTTCATAGGACATCTTGTCCTAGTGTCCTGTAGGATGTAACTAAAGGTAGATCAACAAAGCTCACAGTATGAATTCACCAATGGATAACGGATGTAGATCCTGGCCCGCAGGATCCATGTGTTGTGATTGCAATGGACAAATTCACACGGACTACAGAAATCCTATGGAGAAAAAGGGAAGGCATGGCCACTCTCTGAGTGAGAGAGGGAGAGAGGGCCAGAGAGCCTGACCCCTGCCTGGACAGGCTTTTATTGCTTTTCTGGGCATATTACATCGAGGATGGTCCTCATTTACTATGCACAGGTTCGCTGTAGGTGATTGCCTTTTACAGATAACAAAGGAAAGAATGTTGCTAATTACTTCAAAGAGAAGGATGTTACAGAAAAAGGGGGGAAAGTGGTTGAGCTGGTTACACTCCATACTTGGGAGGCTTAGTACAGACTTTAGGAAGTTAAAGATACTCAGTAAACATTTGCTGCCTCAATCCAGGGTGAAGGAGTTTTAGCAAAAGCAAGTCTCATAGCAGCCTAGGTACAATGCAAGCCTGATTCCCCGTGGGAGAACCTCTCCCATGTCTGTGGGCGTGGGTCCTGTGTGCTGGACCTTGCTCCCCACTGGCTTTTCTGAGTGGGGACTGGGTTACATTTCCCACACACAGACCCATTCCCTATAGATAACATTGATGATTCTTTAATTTTCATTTTCAACATTCTAAAGAAAACACCTCCATATATTTAAAGTGAGAAAAATTATCCTGCAAACAAAAAAGCCTGAGAATTGGAGAAAAAAATCTGATCTTTATACATTCTACTAAGAAACGACATATTCATGTAGATCATCTTTCATACCAAAAAAAAATAGATAGTAATGGGTATCTTCATCTTGGAGAATATAACTGTAAGATGGAGAAAATGGAGCATATACAAAGTCTCTCTAGAAAATGCCCAGCCATTGTTAATATAACATGAATGGTTTGCATGACATTGATGTAACCTGGCAGCCAAGGAGAATGCACTGTAATGTGTGCATGTGTGAACAATGATGACTTCACTGTACTAGTCAGTGGGTACAGTAGATGCCATTGAGTGAGCCTGTGTACCGTGTGGCCATTACCTTCAAAATGACTGAGTAAATAGAGCAATGAATAGCATCAACTTTTGTTTTAAGCTTGATCATTCCTCCACGGAAATATTCAGATTATTCAGAAGGCTGTAGCTCTCAGCAACTGATGATTGGCAGTATCATCACAACAACACATCCACTAATGCATCAGCACTCACACAGAGTTTTTTGGAAAAACATCAAATCACTCAGGTGATTCAGCCTCCCTACAGCCCAGACTTGGCACTCTGTGACTTCTGGTTTTGTGAAAAACCAGAAGTCACCTTTGAAAAGGAAGAGATTTCAGACCATTGATAAGATTGATAAGATTCAGGGGCAGCTGAGGGCAATTGAGAGAACTGAGTGAGGTTCCAAGGTGCCTACTTTGAAGGGGACTGAGGTGTTATTATCCTATATACAGTGTTTCTTGTATCTGGTATCTTCTTTATTTTTCATATTACATGGATGGATACCTTCTGGACAGACCTCGTATATATAATAAAATATAATTATATATTTATATATCACATTACTAGGGAATTATTAATATGTCACATTGCTATAGAACTATTAAAATGTTTATGCACCTAGAGTATAGTCTTCAAAGAATCCAACTCTCTTATAGGCAATCTTCTCTACTGTCACTTTCTTCATTTTTTATTTCTTACTACAGTGATGTCTATCTTAATATTGCAATGTTGAAAGACTACTTTTTTTTCCTGACAACATGTCATGCTAATAGATTTTGCAAGAAAGATAGGTGTAAAATATCAGCAATAGATAAATATTGTACATATTCAGAGACAGTCTCACCAGTATTCTGATATACATCTGTTAATATCTTTCTAAATATAAAAGGCTGTTTCTTTTAGAAAATCAAGTTATATGTGGATTCATTTGACAAGGTCACCTAGAAGTTTTATATTTTTATGCATAGAAGACAATATTTTCTATTGTAGCAGCAAAGTGTGCATCGATATTATAAACAAGGAACATCAAGCTACATAAAGGGTTAATCTAACTGGAACAATTTACCTCATTGGAATAAGAAAGTCATTTCTTCAAAGCAAATATCAATTAACTCAACCATTCAGTAGGCAGATATTGGGTGCATATCCTATGTCTAGCAGGACAAATTAAAGGTAAACAATCTCTGATAGTTTTTCAATTGGTTCCACCTGTTCTACAGGAATTGCCATGATGTACGTGCATGATTAATCCAAATACACGTTGTATGCACAATCTGCCAATTTCTAGGAAAAAAAAAGGAGCACAAGGAGTTTTATTTCTAAATATACCACCGTTTCATAAAGAGCAGAGTTGGTAGAGGAAAACACTCAGCTTATTTCGTCCTCTTTTTCTGGAATTCTTAAGACTTCTTTCAATTTTCAGGAGTCTGATACATTGACAAGACCAGTTTGATGCCCTAAGCTTGTTTCCTTTTCTTTGCCTTGTCCTTACTGGAGCAGTGATAAAGTCTCCTGACAAAGACAGCATCTCTCCTCCCATTCCAGAATCTGCACTTCAGAGACAGGTTAAGAACTGGAATTTTTGCCAGACACAGATTGGAATTTAATATTTTCCCAGTTGAAGTCACTGCTGCAGTTGACATTTGTCATAACAGATCCCACTATTTCCTTCCCCCTGCGTCTTCCCTGCTTGCTTCCAGTCCACCTCCATGCCGCGGTACTTGGTACTTGTTAATCCATGGACGATGTCCCTACTGTCAACATTTCTAGTTCATTTTGAGAGGCATGCAAGATAACACACATTTCGTCTGTATATAATAAAGCAAAATACTATAGACAATTATTTATTAAGCATTAATTTCATGGGGGTCAGGAAAATCTTCATCCAAAACAAAGTGACTTTGGGCTTTGAGTCAATATGTGTGTCTCAGTAATGAGGACATATCTTAATAGACAATGATACTAAAACAGTGAGTTTTGACAGTGTTATGTATTTTGGCCGAAGTAAACATAAAGATTGTTGAAGTTATCTTATAAGCTAATAAGTTAGCTTGCCACCATTTTATAGGTATGGGTAGAAGGCACGACTCCTGAGTCAAAGGTAAAAAAACACTTACTACTTACAGCAATATCCATAGCAAAGAATAATCATTTTTGCATTATTTCCCCGAAGCCCATTTTCAACAGAACTGCATTAGAGAAGAAAGCCCTGAGTTTAGGAAACCTGAATCTTTTATAATGGGTAGTGAGCATGTTTGTTCTTTGTTCTAAGGAAAAGTATTATCTTTATCATACTGGACAGAGATCATCTACCCTTTTCTCTGGAGGGAAATACTAACTTCATTTTCTAAAGATGTTTGCTATATGAAAAGATGGCTACAATAAGATTTTGACATGTATTATTCCTATCAGATTATCCTCTTGAACTCTTCAGGGGCAGGCAACCCATTATTTCATGATATAGGTTATTGCGTTTTTGCACAATAAATCTTTATCTAAATCCACTTTGCAAAGATTGTCTTCTGTCTATAACAATACTTACATTTTTCAAGCAGCTCTACTATAATCTTGGCTCATCTTAAGCCTGTAGCCACCTATATTCTCAAATAAGTTTTTCTTAACATCTACTGAAGTTAAACTACATCTTCATTCTTTTTATATGAAATTTCTTTTTAGAAGCTACATACAGGATTTGATAGTAATTCCTATTTGTTTCATCTCAGAAAGTCATCACTAACTTTAGTTCTATGAGGAAAAAAGTATCCTTCCTCATGGTTTTATCAGGAGACATTGGTAGTTACCGCAGTAAGAAAATTTCAAGTGTTGATGGGAAGCCACAGGTAAAACTTTTTATTTCATTTCATTGTCAAAGGATTCTTGGCTACTAAAAAAAAGAAAGAAAAAAAAGATTCTTTTTTAAATTGTGGTTATTATCTTACTTGATAAAAACAAACATTTAACTTCGAAAATACCTGCTTTGTTCTAAACTCCACAGGCAGATAACTTTATTTAGAATGTATTATGAATTTCAGCTGTGTTCCATTTACACTTACAATCACTTTTCTTCATACAGGAAAAATATGCTCTTAACTAAAATACACATTGGACAAGACAATCTTTGCAAAAAAGTATTTTTAAATTAAAGAGAGAGTACTAGATTTACAATTATATTATTTCATTTAAAAAACTGGTTAAATGCTTTCTAAAATATTTCACTGCAAATAGTTCATTTCATTTGTTTTATCTGACTGGTGACTTTCAAATCCTCGTTAATTACTTGAAATTACTTTCTTCCTCTTTCTATTTTATTGGTTAACAATTTGAAAGGACAGTAAAAAGAAAGATAATTCTGGCTTTAATCTTAAAAATGGCTTTGGAATTTAAATGTTTTTACTTTGGTATCTACTTAGCATGATATGAAGATGATTTGCTGTGAATTCACTATTAAGACTTGAAACAGGAGTGAATTCACACTATTTTCAGGACGTCAAAGACATGAGATACGTGTCGAGAAGTATCATTCTGTAGTGTTTATGATGGCTAATTATACGTGTTGACTTGCCTGAACCACAGGGTGACCGGGTGGTTAGTCAGGCAATATTCTGAGCATTTCTGTGAAAGCATTTTTGAATAAGATTAATGTTTGAATTGGTAGACTGAGTAAAATAGATAGCCCTCCCTAATGTGGGTGGGTCTCATCCAATCAGTTGAAGGCCTAAACAGAAGCAAAAGGCTGATCCTGTGGTGAAAAAGCGGGGAATTTCTTCTGCTTCCCTACCTTAACTGGCACATCAGATTTGTCCTGTCTTTGTACTCAAACTGACACATCAGCCCTTCCTGTTCCACAGACTGCTGGCCTTCAGACTGGAAGCGTCCTGTTGGCTCTCCCAAATCTCCGGTTTGCAGACTCACCCTCCAGACCTTGGGACTTCTCATCCCCCGCAACTGTATGAGATGATTCTTTATAATAAATTTTTTCTCTGGACACCCCTAAGAAATACTGTGTCTTTTGTGGATTCTCAGATAGGATGTTATTAAAGTTCATAGGTATTTAATCTATATGCCTATGGAAGCTGACTTACTACTATTAACTTTGAAGCATTGAATGAAGCCTTAGAGGCAGGAATCAATAGAAACTCAACAAGTGCTATGATATTCAGAGAGAAGTGTTACCTCTCAGTGGGCAGTAACAAAGATTCAAAGAGGTGATAGGACTTGGATGAGTATTTCAGATAGACAGACAGACAGATGGACAGATGGAAGTAGCAAAGGGCCACACCACTGGAGATGTATGAAAGAATACTAGTTTAGATAGCATCAGAGAAACTGAAATAACTGTGACCCTACTAAGGCAGTGTAAACACCCTCCTGATCAGACTTGCGGGCTCTGCTTAGACGAGTCACCAGATGCTGGATGGACTGATGCTTAGTGCTAGTCAGATGCTAGTGGAGTTGCTAATGCAGTTTGCTAAGGATGTTAACATTTATTCTGTAAGCAATAGGATGCTGTTACAATGAGCCAAGTATATTAAAAAATTGAGGTAATTATTCCAAAGTACCTATTTTGAATTAAAAGTTCAGAGGAAAATATGATTTTTCTTTCTTGAATCTTTTAAATTTTCAGTGGCTGTTTATTTTGGCAAATAATGATCAAAGGGTATTCCATAGACAAGCTTTGATGTTCAGAAGAACAAAAATCTCAGAATCAAGTGTTCAAGTGCTTTCGTAAAGAATGGGCTCTAATCATTTCCAAACCGACTGTTTCTGTTTATACCTTCAGAAGTGAGCAAAAACAATTTTATTTTCCTTTAAAAGAGATGTTTAGAAGAGTCTTATGTTTCTTTTAATCTGTCAGATATATCCTTTTGTTTAGATGACTGCCTCCAGACTGTCCAGCAGAAATCCGTTCACAAGAATGGCAACTTAGAAGAAACAAGAGTGCGGCGTGATCATGGGGAAGCAAAAGAAAACAAGGAAATACGCGACCATGAAGCGAATGCTTAGTCTGAGAGATCAGAGGCTTAAAGAAAAGGATAGATTAAAACCTAAAAAGAAAGAAAAGAAAGATCCTAGTGCACTCAAGGAAAGAGAAGTCCCCCAGTACTCTTCCTGCTTATTCTTCCAATATAACACACAGCTGGGCCCACCTTACCACATCCTGGTTGATACCAACTTTATCAACTTTTCCATCAAGGCTAAACTGGACTTGGTGCAGTCAATGATGGACTGTCTCTATGCCAAGTGTATATTTTGTATAACGGACTGTGTAATGGCTGAAATTGAGAAACTGGGGCAGAAGTATCGAGTGGCTCTAAGGATCGCCAAGGACCCCAGGTTTGAACGGTTACCATGCACACACAAAGGGACCTATGCGGATGACTGTTTAGTGCAGAGAGTAACTCAGCACAAGTGTTACATTGTGGCCACAGTTGACCGGGACCTTAAATGAAGAATCAGGAAGATCCCTGGAGTTCCCATCATGTACATTTCTAATCATAGATACAACATTGAACGGATGCCAGATGATTATGGAGCCCCTCGGTTCTAATGCTTAAAGGATGAAGTTCCTCTGCTTTCCTTCAACTGACTTCCCCTGTTGCCGGTTTATTAAACATGCTACAGAATGAATTGTTACTGCTCCACTCACCCCTTTGCTCTGTAATGAGCTAAGTATGATTAAATACACTCACTTTTTGATGTTGCTTTGAAAATGGTATTTTCTGTCATTTTAATATTTGTTACATGTTTTTATAAATCAGGTGACTGCTCACAAAAAAAAAAAAAAAAAAAAAGAATGGCAACTTAATAAGAGCTTCGTTGTGGTCTCCCACCTCGTTACATTTCTTCTGAGTGTATTCACCCATCAGAATGTGTAATCTCCTCAAAAACTACCAGTGATAATAGTTCATAACATGGACTATTATCACCATCCATAATAGTTAGTACCACTATGTCTATAATAATAACAATGACCATACTCATAATGATGATAATAATGGCAGGTTCATTTTTTCCTAAGTATTTTCCAATAAATATTGTTATACAAAATAAATTTGAGAGACTTCTGGTCAAGATGGTATAGGTAAACATGGCTTGCCTCCTCACACAACAAAATTACCCCTGAACTATAGAACAACCATCATTGAGAACCATTAGAAATTCAATTGAATGGAAGTCCTACAACTATGGTGTTAAAGAAGAAACCATATTGACACTGGTAGGAGAAGCAGAGACTCAGAACAAGCTGGTCTCACAACTACATGTGGCGGATAAAAATCAAGAGGGAATCTCAGGGACAAAGGGACAGAGCCCTACACCTGGTATTCCAGCACAGGGTTCCAATGCCAGAAAGATAAGTCCCCATAACTGCCAGCTGTAAAACCAGTACAGACTGAGGCTGTGGAGGACAGAAACTTCTGGAATCCCAGGCAGTTCCTCTTAAAGGGTTCACACAGAGATTTACTTGGACTTATTCTCTCTGAGCTCCTGCACAAGGGAGCAGATTGAAAGGCATCAGGAACTGAATTGTCCAGTTAAGGGAAACCACTCTGGGGCAGCTTTCTCCAAGACAGAAGTGTTGGCAGAGGCCATCGTTCCTTTTCTGATCCCTTTTCCAACAGAGCCAGCTGGCAGGCGCCACATATGAGACTACATCAACCTGGCTCACACTGTTTACCCCACTCTGGTTATTCCCTGAGGTCTCATCCCACCCAACTTTCAGAACCACCCAAGCTTTCCAGTGGCTTTTCCATATGAATGGCTTGTGTTGGTCCATGCCTCAGACTTTCCTAAATTCTCTCAAACAAGTGACATCTGGCTTCAGGGAGCCTTGGACCTCTCACTAAATTGCCTGAGGCTCAGCACTAGCAGCAGCCAGCTTTGATTCAAGCTTGGGCTCACCTTGGAACTTTCAATCCCAGCACAAGTAGCAGCCATCTTTATATTGCTTTGTAGCTAATGCTGTGTGACCCTGAAGAGAACATAGGCAGTGGCTGACCTTGGATATGCCAGTAGCAATCCAAAGCTCAGCTACAAGACAAGGGTGAATACAGGTCACACAGTGGGCACAACTTGAGTACCCAGCTGGGATAATAGGAGAGGGTGTGCACTGGACTCTGTAGGACACCTTCTCCATTAGGTCACTCTGTCAAGCATGAGAGACATAGTACTTCTACCTAATACATAGAAACAAACACAGGAAGGGTGTCAAAATGAGGAAACAAAGAAACATAGCCCAGATGAAAGAACAGAATAAAACTCTAGGAAAATAACTAAACAAAATGGAGAGAAATTATCTATGAGAAGCAGAGTTTGAAACACTTGTTATAAGCAGTCTCAAGGAATTTAGTGAGGACCTCAGCAGCATAAAAAAGATCCAGTGAGAAATTAAGGATACAGTAATTTAAACAAAGAATAATTTACAGGGAATCAACAGTAGAGTTGAAGTTGAGAATCAGATTAGCAATTTGGAACATAAGGAAGGAAAAAACAACCAATCAGAACAATAAGAAGTACAAAGAATAAAAAAAATAAAGATAGTAAGGAGCCTTTGAGACAACTTCAAGTGTGTCAACATTCAAATCATAGGGGTACTGAAAGGAGAAGAGAAAACCAAGAAATTGAAAACCTATTTGAAAAAATAATGATAAAAAACTACTCTAACTTGGTGAAGGAAAGAGGCATACAAGCCCAGGAAGCACAGAGAGTCCCATACAAGATGGACCCAAAGAGGCCCACACCAAGACACATAATAATTAAAATGCCAAAGGTTAAATACAAAGAGACAATCACAAAAACAGCAAGAGAAAAGCAGTTAGTTACCTACAAGGGAACCTCCATAAGAGTGTCAGTTGATTTCTCAAAAGAAATTTTGCAGGCTAAAGGGGACTGACAACAAATATTCAAAATGATGAAAAGCAAGGACCTTCAATCAAAATTACTCTTCCTAATAAAGCTATCATTTAGAATCAAAGGACAGATAAAAAAGCTTCCCACACAAGAAAAAGCTAAATGAGTTCATCACCACCAAACCAGTATTACATGAAATGTTAAAGGGTCTTGTTTAAGAAAAAGAAGATAAAAAAATATGAACAATAAATGGTAATAAATACATATCTGTCAACAATTGAATCTAAAAGACAAAATAAACAAATAAGCAGAATAGAAATAAAATCATAGATACACAGAGCATTTTGATGGTTGCCAGATGGGAGGGGGGTTGGGAGAATTGTGAAAAGGGTGAAGGGATTAAGAAATACAAATTGGTTATAGAATACAGAATAGTCATGGGGATGTAAAGTACAGCATAGGGAGTAGAGTAGCCAAAGAACATATATGTAGATTGCAGGTCCCATGGACATGAACTAAGGTCTGGGATTGCCTAAGGGAGTAGGGGGTGATGGGTGGAGGGGGAGAAACGGGGAAAATTGGTACAACTCTAATAGCATGAACTATAAAATATAATTAAAAATTTATTTCAACTTGAAGTTCAGGGGCAAAAATCAGAAATGTATGGAAAATACATAAACACTGCTGGAATGTCAACTGAAACTGTGTTGAATTTATGTACAATGGATATCATTACTGTGGGATAGGGTTTAGACATCTGAGATGGAGAGAGAAGAACATAATGTCTGAGGTTTCTGATTAGAGTGGAAAAAGCCTTTTTCTCTCTCTCTTTCTCTCTCATCTGTCATGAAAAGAGTTAAGGTACTACAAAAATATTCTTACTTTCAAACTGAACTATGAGAACCAACTCTCAATGACTTTGTCAAGTGTAAGTGAACTCAACAAGAGAAGTGTGATGATCAGGCAGGTTTAAAAGTTCAACCTCGAGCCCACTTACACAGCAAGCAGGCACTTTATGAAATACCCAGTTTCCATGGACGTGAATTCTGCGCTACCATCAAAAGAAAAAAAAAATCACGCAGGCTCTGCTTTAAAAAGATCTATAACATTCTCTGTGGATGTGAAACCCTGTGGGGGGTGGTTTCAACTGTGTTATACGTGTCATTTTTAAGAGGAAGTTTCCACAACAGCCACACAAATATGGTCCATTAGGAAGCAACATAAGTAAAGCACTTGCCGTCAGTTATCAAAACTCTCGGCTGTTAGGTTTGTAGAAGATGGAGAAGGTCAGACTACACACAAAAAGATTCAGACGGGTTGTAACAAGTAGTAGCAGACATTCAATAGATGGCACTCTTCCCCCTGATTTGAGCTCATTGCTACACCAGGCTCGGATTGCCTGATCTCCAGACCTTAAGCCGGATCTCCTCTCTTGCCTCTTCAGCTTTTATCTCCAAATACTCAACTATATTTAACTTGGTGATTCAGCCACAGAAAACTTACAACTTATAAATGCTTTAATATGCCATTCTCTCCTAGGTCCCTACTCTTTTTCAAAATGTGTTCTCCCAGGCTGCGATATGCCCTCCCTCCTCTGTCTAATAATTTCCTCATCACCTTGGGCAGCATCTCTTCCCTGAGCTTTCTCTTCTCCCCTACACCGAATTTCCTGCTTATACTTTTTCTCATTGCTCCCATGCTGCCATGCATATACCCAAGCTCTGACCTGTATACATTACACATACTATTAATTGTGTCTCTCTCTTTCCTGGGACAATGGGCTCCTGAAAGAGGAACCATTGTGTTCCTAAGATCTGCCACGTGATCAACACTATAAATATTTGCTGAATGAATGAATGAACTTACATGTCAATATTTTTCAACCTCTTTTTATGTGTTAGTCACACTACGTGAGAAAACAGATCTTGATGCTTTATCTGCATATGCAGTCCCCAAGTCTATTGTGCTTGTTTATTTGTTACCTTTAAGGTATTTTACTATTTTTACTCTCCATTTTAATTTTGCTTTGTGGGTTTTTTTCTCTTTTGCTTGTTTGTTATTTTTGCTGCCATTTTAATTAAAAATTATTGGCCAGTCTGATTGTGTACTTTGTTAGAAATTGTTCTTTAAACCATTATTTTAGATTAACTTTTACTCTTTAAGATCAAAACAGAAAAGGAAATGTTTAGACATAATATTAAGTTTTATAAGTTATAGAGATTAACTTTTAGAATTAAACACATGAGTCTGAATTCTGGCTTTATTCAGTCCTTAGTTACATAACTTGAAAAATGCTTTATTCAATTCAATTCAAATCAATTCAATTCAACAAACATTTATTGAATGAATGTTATGAGTTACCTCTTTGCTCAGGGAGGTAAAGCTTGAATAAGATGAACTCAGGTCTTGCCCTCATAGAAATAGGGGAAACATTCTTTAACCTTACACTTCAGGGAATCTATTCTCTCAGCTAAAAGAATAGGAGCTACAACACCTCTTACTGAAAAAAAAATTAGGCTGATATATGTGGATACATGTACATAGGCTGATGCATGTCAAACTCAAGGTGTTTAATGAGTGACAGCATCTTCTCTGATTTCAACTTATGATACAAAAAGGTAGCAGAATAATCCTTTTCTTTGGAGTTGTGTCAAACTATTCCTGATTCTTCAATGCTTTAAAATAAATATATAAATAAATCAACTAAAAGTTAAGTGAAAGTTCTCTGGGAAGGTAGTCTAGAGACTAATTTCAAAATCTAATGTTATTATTTAATTTCTGCTAACCTTAGATAGCTTAAGTGTCTTCCCTATTATTGACTAACATTTGACTATCATGCAGATAATTGTTTCTGAGCAAAGGCATTTAAATAACTTTATAATGCACTCATTACATTTATATAAAAATGAAAACAAATATGTAACACAGAACCTTTAAGCTATTTACAGACTTATTTAGCGCTCACATGAATTCACCACAGTCTCAAAACAATTTTGTTGGCCTTAGGACTTCCCCTGCTTGGGAACCACTGCTTGGGATCATTTGATGATGGGGCATAGCTAAGATGGATTGAATATTATCTAAGGGACAGTTTCTATTGCCTCAGGGTGCAAAAAAGTCTGTGGAATTTGGACCTACTCATCTGCACAGCTTGTGATCCACTTTATGTATATTGCATTGGGTCACAGAAGGACAGTGACTTTCTTGGGGTCAAATCAAGTTGAGCTTCATATTTGTTAGTATTGGTTCCCCATGACACCAAGTCCCATAGGGATATGGAGGTCAGGTTTAGCTAACATCATGTTAAATTTAAATTTCATGATTAATAGAAAATATACATGTATATTTTAGTTACATGTATAGCTATACTTTAGTATAGCTTTGTGTCATGCAGTATTTGGGATACTCATATCTGGCTGGATATTCCTTCTTAGAATTGCTTAATTATTCAACTACTGCTGTGGTGAGCATCACACAGAAACTAGGAAGGAATTTCCTAGTGGAAGGAAATTCTTAGTGGAAAGGAAATTTGAGAGGAGCAAACAGAAATGTGAGTCTAAACTTAGAACTCATAGGTTCCAGAACTACCATACAGTTTTGTTGCAGCCACCATATAGTTTTCAAGATTAAATTACATGAGAATTTACTTTAAAATGAGCAAGTGGTAGCATTAAAGACAAATTGCTATTTAAAAAAAAGAAATAATGAAGCGACGTGTTATTAAACCTTCAATGATGTTAGTAAACCATTTTATAAAACTCATGGTATGTTTATTTTCTGGGATAAGTTAACTGCTTAAGTTGTAAGGAGCAGATTCAGAAAACCAAAGAGATGGGTGGGTTGTACATGGGTTAGACCTGGAATTTGAAAGCTCTGAGCATCAGAAAGCTCAGAGGACCGACAGCCCTTATGGGCTAGGGCCTTGTTCATCACAGTTTGGTCCTGGGACTAGAGAAACTGACTTCATTTGGAACTTTGTTATAAAAGTACAATGTCAGGCCCCACTCTGATCCTATGAAATCCAAATCCTCATTTTAAAAGATTCCCAAGGTGAAGGTATGACATTAATGTTAAATAAAACCTAGATTAGACATCCTCTCTCATAGCATTTCATTTTTTGTTTATTTTTCTCATACTATACTGTCTCAATAGTATTCCTTACTATTCAATCCTTACTGGTCAGATTCCAGAGAAATATGTTAGTTTATCTATTTACTATAACTTTATTGTGTAAAACCTTCTGGATCAGGTCATTCCATAAGTCATTTTTAGGTTTGTTGAACAACCTTGAGTCAGGAACTCCTTGGTACTCCAAGGAGTGACCACTCATTTAAAACAAAAAAATAAAATAAGACATGGGTATACATTTAACTTTATAAGTGTATTAGTTATCTATTGCCATGTAACACGTTACCTTAAAACTAAGTGATTTAAAACAAAAATTTACTGTTTCGTAATGTACGTGAGCAAGGAATCTAGGTGACTTATCTGGATGTCTCTGAGTTGACAATTCTAATAAGGGTGAAATCAAAGGCTCAGCTGGGGCTCAGTCGTCTCGAGACTGGAGATAGGAAGGATCCACACGTGAGCTCACTCACATGGCTGATGGCAGATTGTCCTTCCTGGCTGCAGGTTGTAAACATTATTTCCTTGATGCAAGTATATCTCCATAGCTTGTTTTCTTCAGGGTGAGGACGCTAACAGAAAGAAAAGTGGAGATGGTAAGCTGACAGAATGCACAGTCTTTTTGTAACTTAATCTCAGAATTGTCAGTTCATCCTTTTTGCTATATTCTATTCTTTAGAAACACCTCACTGGGTCCCATCCATCTCCAAGGTGATAACGTCAAGGAGATGGAAATCGTTGGGAATTACTTTAGAGGCTATGAACCACCATAAAGCATTGGTCAATAGTTTTTCAAAGTATTTAAATTATTTTACACTCCTATCCCCAACATATGAGGGTTCTACTTACTCCACATATCTGCCAGTACTTCTTTGCTAATGTTTGGTATCGTTCTTTTAAATTTTAGTTGTTCAGTATTTGTGAAATTTCATCTTATTATGGTTTTAATTTTCACTTTTATAATAACTAACAATTTTGAGCATTTTTTTCCTGTGCTTAAAAGCAATTTATGGGGGTTTTTTGGAGTGAGTGTTGGGGAAATGTTTCAGGGTTTTATTGCCAGATTTTTTTTTAACAAAATAGAGTTATTCATTTATTTTGCATTAATTTCTAAGAGTATTGCAGTACTTATATATTCTGGATAAAGGTTCTTTGTCAGAAATACATATCATGATTAATTTCTCCATGTTCTAGCTTGCATTTTCATTTTCTTATTTAATGGTTTCCTTGGATGAATAAAAGTTTTATTTTGATGAAACTTATCTTGTAATATTTTTTCATTAGAAGCTTTGCAGTTTTAGCTTTGATGTGTACAACTCACCTTTTTCAAATATATTTTTGTACAGGGTATTAATAATAGATCGAAATTTATTTTATGGATTAAGTAATCAATTCAGCATCCTTAAGTGAAGTCTGTTTCCCTCCTTTGTACCTTTGTCAACATGACTTGCTTTTCCATGTGTGTTGTGTTATCTCCAGACCCGCTATCAGTGGGTCCTCTGTTCCACTGACCTACATGTCTCTACTACATCAACACCATACTGTCCTAATCACTGAAACTTGACAGCAGGTGGCTAGAAGAAATCCTTAACTTTGCCTTTCTCTTTAAAAATTATATTGACTATTTTGGTCTTTTGATGTTTTCATTCAAATTTTAGAATCAACTTGATACATTCTATTCAAGAAACCTTGAAATATTGATTAGTATTGCACTGATTCTATTCATTTGTAATGATTAATGTGCGGAAAATATTGACTTTTCCAACCTATAAGCCAGGTATATTTCTTCATTTAACTAGGGCTTCTTTAATTCCTATCAGTGATGGTTTGTAGTTTCTAGTGTGCAGGCCTTGCAAAATATTTTGTTAAAATTATATGTAAGATTTCATGAGTTTTGATAGTTTACACATCTTTTTTAGAAATTTGATTTTCTAAGAGTTCAGTAATAGCATATAGGGATAAAATACATCTCTTTCAAAAGTCTTTTTTATTGATTATGCTATTACAGTTTTCCCAATTTTTCCCCCATTATCTCCCCTCTGCCCTGCACCTCCCAACTCTCCAGCATTGCCCCCCACCCTTAGTTCATGTCCATATAAGTTCAAAGAACATATAAGTTCTTTGAGTTCTCTGTTTCCTATACCATTTTTTGTCTCTCCCCATCTATTTTATGCCTACTAATTATGCTTCCTCTTCCCTGTAACTTTTATCCCCTATTCCTCAGTAATTATTTTTTTTAACTACATAATTATGTTAACTGAAAATAAGACAATTTTGCTTCTTTCTTCTCAAACATTGTACATATTATTCCTTGCCTTATTGAATTAGCTAGGATATAATGGATAATGTTAAATAGAAGTGATAAGAGGTGGCATGCTTGTTTTGCTTCATATCTTAATAGAATATTATTTAATATTTTATTAAATATAGTTTAATTTGATTATTTCATAGATGTATTTTGTCAAATTGAGGCTATTTCATTTTACTTTTAGTTTGTCAATACTTTTTATGATTAATATTGAATTTTGTTAAATGATTTTTCCTGTATATATTGACACAATTATATAGTTTTATTCTGTTAATGTAACTTATTTCATTTGTTGGTTTTCAAATGTTGAACAAACATTGTATTTTTGAGATAAATCCTACTTGTTTATTATGTACTATCTTTTAGCATTCTAGAAGATTTAACTTGCTAATATTTTATTATGAATTTTTGAGTCTTCCTTCCTAGAGGGCTTTATTTTATAATATTTTTGCTTTATAAAATTTCCTTGTAAGTTATAGTTTTAAAATGTTCTATCAGGTTTATTCTGTTCTAATAAAAGAAATGTGGAAGGTTTTCCCCCTTTAAAGTTTCTGAAAATCTTTGACTAAGATTGATATTACTTATTCCACATTTGTGTTATAGAATTCACTAGTGAAATCATGTGGGCCTATAATTTTCTTTATGGAAAGATTTTAAATTATAAATTCAATTTCTTCAACAAATATAAGATGCTTAGCTTCTCTATGTTTTCTTGCTTAATGTTTAGTAAATTTATTCAGGAAATTTTCTGATTTTGTGTAACTTGAATTTATTGGAATAAAATATTATATATCATTTGCTATTATCTTTATAATACCTGTAAGATTTCTAGGGATATATTCTCTATTATCATTTTTGGAGCACAGTTATGCTCTAATAAACTTAAGTTCAAATAACGTCTTTATTGGTAGTTGAGTGCTTTAGACATAATATGGAGGCTCAGCGTCCTATGCTACTTGACATAATATAATATGTAGATATCAGGATAATTGAGTTTATTGAATAGGGTATCTATGAAACTATATTGTAATGGCACAGTTACCTTTATAAACCTCTATTGGGTTTTATACTCCGTGGTGGACAGATTCTAAAATGACCCCCAATTTCTTTGTGTCTTTTGGTGTTTCCACCTTGCATAATCCTCTCTCTTTAATTGTGACAAGACTTGTGACTTGATTCTATCCGATAGAATATGGCAAAGGTGATGGGTGTCACTTTTGTAATTAGGCTCTATAAAATTGTGACTTCAGTCTTGCCAGCAGTATCTTTCTCTCACTGGATTTGATGAAATAAGCTGCTGTATTGTGAGTGTCCTTATGGAGAGACCTATGTGACAATGAACTGTTAGGGACCCTGCTGAAGCCCTCAGTCCTGCAGTGTGTGCGAGGAACTGAATTCCGTCGATGGCCCTGTCATCCTGAGACCGTGACTGTGGACCTTTTGCCCCTAGAGCTCTGAGCAGAGACTACAGCCAGGACTTGGCGTCAGCTTTCGGATGACACCCGGAAGCAGAGCACCAAGCAAAGCGACGTCCAGACATCCTTCCCACACTAACGAAGGTCACAAATGTGTGCTGTTCTCAGGAGCTAAGTTTGTAAAGCTGTTATGACATGCAAATAGATAAGTAACAGAAACTTTAAGAAATCAGAGATGGATTGCTCATTGTTATATCTATTACATATATTGCAACTTCTGGATAAATGTTGATTTTCAATGTTTATTGAACAAATAATTGAAACAGGTACACATACATACTTCCGTCTTTTATCTTATCTATGCAACGAGCTTTTGCAAATTATGTGAAAAGGTGCCTTATAAAGGCAATGCACTTAAAAGAGGCCCATGTTTTTCAACTTCTTGAATAAGCAGATAGATTCATTATTCCAAATGAATTACTTAAAATGTCAATTTTACGGGTCAAGTGATAGGCCAAAGGATATGTCAGAATTTAGTTAATTCAGTTTCAAAAGACAATTTTTAGCAAATTAATAGAACTGGCGTGAAGGAGGGGGTGCCACCCTGTCGTTGGGAGCTGGCATTTTGTGGTAGCCAGAACGAAGTCTTTTGAAAGCCTTCACTCCAGTGCTTTGCAAAGCTGATATATGTTAATTTCAGAGATGCTGAAAATGGCCTCAGGGAGTTATGATGGCTGGGGAGGGCAGAGATTTGTCAGTTCTGTTCTGAGCAGCAGCAGAGAGAAATTTAAGTTGCAGAATTAGACTTCTTATAGGCATGTGAGTAATTAGCACTCAGCCAGAAGGCAAGTAAAGAAAGAAAAAGTGACAATTAAAATCAGCCCTGTGGTAACTTCTTCATAGGTACTTTATGGCAAGAGACTTAAAAAAGATTTTCTTTGCGTTCCAATGACAATATTGTCTATACCTGTAGCTGCCATTCATGGAGTGTCTCGCTGGGCCAGCGCTTTACATGTCTCACTCATCCTCACAAGTGGTTGGGGGATGAGGTGAGTATGATAGTATATTCCTTTTTTTTTTTTTAATGAGGAAACTGAAGTTTAATCATCAGAGAAGTTTAATGACATGGCAAAGATTGTGGGGTGCCTACCTGGTACACCGGGAACCCCTCATCCCAGCATACTCACCTTGTGCCTTTATTTTGTGTCCTTCAGACACTAAAAGTTGATTAACTTTTACTTTACACAAAACTCCAGTGGATATCCTCCTACTCGTCTTGGCTATACCTAGCATTTAGAAGCAGATAGCAAAGGCATAGGTCTCCAGTCCTGGGGACTTTCAGTGTTCCATCTGCTAACGCCAGTCTACCGTGACAGCTGTTATCCCGTACCTTTCCCTGCAGACCAGCTGTGGCAAAGTGAACCGTCTGCATGTCATAGTTCTGGTCTGTTCCTGACACACAGGATATCCCCAAGAACAATTATTTAAAAATAAGGAGAAAGTGATCCCTGGGTCACAATCAGAAATGTTTCACTGATTAGAGTATTAATGTCTCGAAGAACAGGCTTTACTCTATGGTTCCTCTTCTGTGGATGGGTTAATGACACTCCTGCAATGCGTAAGTGTGACACAGCTGTTCAAACCGCTTACAATGTTCTAACTCTATTTAAAGTAACCTGTTCTCATTTACCTGTATCTAATGCAAGCAATTTTAGATTTTGACCATTGAAAACAAATCATCTAGTCCTGACCATGTGGCTCCGTTGGTCGTCCCGTACACCCAAATTTTGCAGGTCCCGTCACTCCTCACCAGAGTACACAACCTACAGTGTGGGTTCAATCCCTGGTCAGGAGCATATGGGAGGCCACCAATTGATCTCTCTCTCTCTCCCCCTTTCTTTCTCACTAAAATCAGTTTAAAAAATAAAAAACTTATCCTTGGGTAAAGATTAATTTTTTTAAGTCATCTAGATTTATAATTTTGTACTTTATACTTAAGCCTATGATACATTTTGAATTGTATTACGTGTGAAATGTAGGTCAAGGTTTATTTATTTATTTACTTATTTATTTATTTGTTTGTTTTTGCCAATGAATGTACAATTGCTCTAATACCATTTATTGAAAACGTTTTTCTTATCCATTGAAATGCTTTTGCTTCTTCATCAAAGCTTAATTAGACATATTTGTGTAAATCTATTTGGGGGTTCTGTATTCTGTTCTGTTAATCTATGTGCCTATCTATCCAACAGTACCCCACTATCTTGATTACTGCAGCTATATAGTGGATTTTAACATTGGGAAAATTGATTCCTAATGTCTGGCTCTTCTTTTTCAAAATTGTTGTGTCTATTCTTGGATCTTTCAATTGCCATTTAAATTTTAGAATAAGATTTCTAAGTCTTTCTATATAGACAATCATCTTACTGCAAATAGAGGTGATTTCATTTTTTGTTTTCAATTTGTATTCATTTTATTTCATTTCTCTAACTCTGTGCAGTAGCTAGAACTTCCAGTATTATCTTAAATGAGTCATATGAGCAGAATCCTTTCATGTTGCCTAATCTTAGAGGGAAACTGTATAGTTTCTCTCTGTTAAGCATTATATTCTCTGTAGGCATTCTATGAACACTCTCAGTGAGGTTGAGGAACATAGGAGAAAATCTCCAGTTTTTGCTAGGCAAGGAGTTCTTAGATTTGACATCAAAGTATAATCTATAAGAGTAAAAACTGATAATTTTAATCTCATCAAAAATTAGAAGAAAATTTTCATCTGTATCACATGTTAAAAGGGTACAAAGACAAACTATAGACCTGGAGAAATGTATTGGAAAACATATTTTTTATTGATTATACTATTACAGTTGTCCCATTTTCCCCCCTTTATTCCCCACCACCTTGCAACCCCCTCCCACCCATACCGCCCCACCCCCAGTTTATGTCGATGGGTGTACATGTAAGTTCTTTGGCTTCTATATTTCCTATACTATTCTTAACCTCCCCTGTCTACTTTATACCTACTATTTATGCTTCTTATTCCCTGTACTTTTCCCCCATATTCAGCAAAGGTATTGTACTTAGAATATAAAAAGAACTCTGAAAACTCACCAGTAAAATTATAACAATTCAACTGTAATATGGGCAAAAGACACACCCAGACATTCCATTAAAGAGGATAGACAAATGGGAAATAAACACAAATTAACATCATTACTCGTTAGGAAAATACAAATTAACTACAATTAGATACTACCATACAAATACCAGAATTGATAAAATGAAAAACTGTGATAATACCAAGTGCTGGCAAGGATGTGGGAGTATTAGTTTACTCATACATTGCTGATGATAATGTAAAATGATATAGCTGGTTAAGAAAATAGTTTGGAAGTTATTTTTAAAACTAAAAATAACCTTACAGTGTAACACAGAAATTGCACTCTTAGGCATTTATTCCAGAGAAACTAAGATTTACTTTCATACAAGAAGTTATACACGAATATATACAGCAACTGTATTCATAATAGCCCCAAACTGGAATATAGTCAAATGCCTTCATTGTGTGAATTGGTAGACAAACTTTGGTGTATCCATATTGTAAACTATCATTCAGCAATATTAAGTACCAAACCTTGATACACATAATAACTAATTCTATCAAAACTATGCTGTATTTTGTAAAAGCCTATTTCAAAATGATATATATTGCATGATTTCATTTTTAAAGTACTCATTTAACATAATTGTAGTGATAGAGAGGATATAATTAGTTGCTAGAGGTCAGTGGTAAGGGCTGGGGTGATAACAAGGGATAACAAGAGTGAATTCTGTGGTGTAACAATGCTGAATATTTTAACGGTGGCAGTGGTTACACAAGGCTACTCGGATATTAACGTTTTATAGAGCTGTGCAAAGACATAAACAAACACAAATGAGTTCATGGATACTTGATGGATCTTAAATAAACTATAGGTTTTACAAGCATCAAATGTTTGCTTTTGATTCGACACTGTCATATCAGTTAACATTTGGAGGGGCTGGGACAAGTATTCCCAGGATGACACTGTGTATTTCTTTGTGACCTCCTATGAATTTATACCTATCTTAAAATAAAAAGTTGTAAATTAGTCTTTATCTTTCAGAAAACATACTTTAAAGAATTTAAAAGAAAAAAAACAAGTTCCGAGTTTATAAGTTTTTTTCAAGGAAATATTAATTGTAATTGTGAATTAATGGGTAACTTGTCTCTGCTGCTTCTTAGAGTATCTACTCGTCTACCCAGTGAAGGCTAAATTATGACCTTCATGACCCTGACCAGACCTGTAGGAATGGAAATAGATTTTTTGCCTTAAAGCACATCAATTTCATACCCTTGGGAATTTGAAATTATGTCACAGAAATCCCAGAGGGCCCATGTCAGGCAAATCTGTGACCCTGGAGCTCTGGGCCATGGCTGATCATAACACACCCAGGTAGGGACAGCCTGTGGCAGCGTTCCAACAGTTAGCCGCAGTCATTAACTGACTGGCCCACTGTGCTCTGGGATTGGCGTATGCCCCTAACGGGATAAGGTAATATGTTTTTGTTTTCTATTACTTGACATAGAAAGGTTTTAAAGCACTTTTGTCTTTGTGTAAATTTAATCACAGTTATGTTCTGCTGAACTTCATAAAATCATTCCTTATAGTTACAGATTTTCAGAGTTTTGCTATAACATACATTTTTGTACCTCATATATCCTAGAAAGGAAATAGACTCAATACTCATGTGTATCCCAGAGAGGCTGTCAGTGGTATCAATGTTAGGAAGAGGGTAAATGTTTTAAAATGCACATGCTTTTTAATTCAGCAATAGATCCTACAGAATTTCCTATGGAAATGCAAGAAAAGCTTTAGTGTGAAGTATATTTTTATAACCTTGTTTCTAAACAGCAAATGACCTAAATATTCAACATTGGGGTATCAGCTTATGTTTATTAAACATATACCAAACGGTGGAATAAACTCAACAAGTAATATTTATGTGGTATTTTTTAAAAATGTACATTGCATCTGGTTAAATGAAAGCCTAGAGTATAGATTAAGTACACGGGCTGGATTCCAGAGTTGGTTCTGTTAGTTAGTCATATTAAGCTACTTAATTATACTTTCATCCTCCTCTATTATGATTTTTTCATTGTTCGTATACTGTGTACCATAAACTTAGTGGCTCTGAATAGCACACACTCACTATCTTACAGTTTCTGTGGGTCAGGAGTTCATGCAAACTTTAGAGGAGTCTTTTGTGCAGTGTCTCACGAGGTTGCGAACTCCTCCGAGGCTGGAGGCCCTCTTTTAGGCTGTGGGCAATTAGCAGAATTCAATTTCTTGTGGTTGTAGGGTGGGGGCCCACCACTACTAGGGGCTGCCCATCGATGTGACCCTCTTCATAATGTGGTATTTTGCTTCTCCAAAACCAGTAAGAGAGTGTCTTGGTTGCACAGGTTAGGTTCTCCCACGATAATCTACCTTTGATTAGATTAGCTCGAAATCAACTGAATTGGAACATGGGTTTCATCTGCAACACCCCCCCACCCCATTGCCATGTAAAGTACCCTAATCACAGGAGTAAAATACCGTCCTGTTCCTGTGCACACTCGAGAGAAAGGGTTATAAAGAAGATACATCATGGGGAGTCATCTTAAAATTCTGCCTACCAAACTACTAGTGCTTAATGTGTTTATTTGTAAAACTGGGGTAATATAATTAACCAACTTAATTGGAATTATTTAACCATTAGGTAAGATAAAGAATTTGAACTACAAACCTTGTGGCAGAAACATGATATTTGTGTTACTATTCTTATAACTAATATTAATAGTACTATTAATATCAGTATTGAAAAAAAGGACTTACAAAATATGTAAGGCAGTATACTACAAAGGCAATGTATCAAAATTTTATAATGACTATCTCTGATTAGAATAGGATCATGGATAATTATTATTTTCTGCTTATATCTGTTATTGTATTGATATTATTAGTCTTTTACATTTTGTGGAATAATTACTGACACAAAGCATTTAATATGTTCCAGATCACTGTTATAAATTATTTTCATAAATTAATTCATTTAGTTCTCATGAAATCCTGCGAGTTAGGTACTATTAATATCCTTAGTTTATAGCTGAAGAAACTGAAGCTAAGAGAGGTTAAGTAATATGCTCAAGGTCACCTAGATATTAAGTATCACAATCAAAGTAGTAATTTACATAGATTGGCTTTTGGTACTATGCTATTTTGCCTTCCTGTGAACATCCATTGTTTTAGTAATAATAAAAAGAGTACAGCTCAACACTGTTGAAATAAAAGATAAAGTAGTAGCAAAACAAGGGCAGCTAGACTTTATTAACAATTAGAGAGAGAAAATGAGCTTGGAGTTCCCTGAATCTTCCTCCATCCCCAATTTTTTTTAATATAGTCTTTTAAAGTAGAGCTTCAAAACCTTTGGTGAGGCACTGCAGTGGGCTAGAGGCCTGTGGGACACTGAACACACTGCAGACGGAAAGAGAGACTGGCTATTCCTGGGAGAAAATCTACACTTTCTCAGTAGCAAGGTGCTTGAAATGGCTTCATCTTTGTTCTGGGTTGGCTTGCCTCCTCTCCAAAGGCTGTCCTTTTCTTTTCTGTGGGGTTTTGTTTTGTTTTGTTTTGTTTTTTGCCTTTGCAAGATCATTTTGCACAGAACTCCCACAATGATGTGCTTCATCTAAAAGGAAAGGGGGGAAAGAAACCAAACCTATTCCCCTGCCAAGTGGCTGCCACCCAGTCAGACGCGGAAATCATCCAACTTGTTTGACTTCCTGCCGCAGTTGCTGTCTAGGTGGATTTTGGAGGACGTCTGACTCAGGCAGCACCTGCTGGCACACATTAGGGCTTCTGCAGTGAGGCGTGATCTACTCGCATCCCTTTCTGTGCATATGTAATGGGTTAAGCAGTAAACCAGCATTGGTCCTCTGCTCCATTGTGGTTCTGATGAATCCCCTTGACAACAGCTGCTCGGGTTTGTTCATCCTTAGTCACTCCTGTCACCGAGAACCCTGCTTTCCCCTACAATTATGATTTTTTTAACTGCTCCCTGCATTGTTTGTTTCCTGACCTTTCTTTTGTCCTTTGCAAGTACATATGTTAAAATAAAAATACCAAGACCAAACGCCTCATTCTTCTTCCTGCAGAGCACACTCTGATTTAGGATTTTGTTGGATTGGGCTTGAACTCTGTGTGGGTGTTGGAGTGGGTGGAGGCAGAGAAAGAGGAGAGGAGGGGGCACAAAGATGGCTCTCAATTTTTCCTTCTTTTAAAAATCTTGTCTTTCTTCTGTCTGAATCCTAACATTCACAAAAGCAGAGTGGGAATTCATTATTTTGTTCATTTGTTCATTCATTCACTGATGTTTACTGTGCTAGGCAGGACAGGAGCACAGTACAATGTACAAATAATGAGGAAAAAAAGCACCAGAGTTAGAATTAGAAGACCTTGGTTCTACCTGGCACTTAGTGTTGGAAAAGTCAGCAAGTTGTTGAACATTCGACACATATTTCTTGATGATTGGTGACCTGCCAGTCCCTGTGCCAATTGCTGGGGACATATTAATGAACAATACAGACATAATCTCAGTCTTCAGGGAGATTTTGGTCCAGGGATGTATTTCATCACTTTGAGCCTTACCCAGGTGAGTACATTTTGAACTTCCCCTTATTTTCCTCCTAAACTGTTTACAATAGTTCTTTTTATTTAGTGAGCTCTATTCAAATGCAAACCTGTTCCTGCTAACCTTTCCCCTAAAAGACCTCATTCACTGACACTGCTTACTATACTCCCGATCGCCTGATTTTATCCTACTACACCCAAGTCCACATAGCAAGTGAGACTTGGAATGAAGCAATCTGATGCCCACTACATCGTGGAATATACAATACCTTCACACCTGCATCACCTTTATTTCAATCAAGAGCAGGACAATTCTCAAATTATTAGACTTGTAGGGACCGTAACAAAGTAGAAAACGTATAAGCACTCAGAGGGAAAGTAATTTAATTAGGGCTGCGAAAATACACACGGTTTATAAATGCCTTGGGTCAAAGAATGTTTGATTAGAGAACACATCTGAAAGGCATGTGTTTCCACCTTTCATTCAATCAGTAACCTGAAGCACAGAGTACAGAGAAGTAGTGGAAGAGAGTGAGCTGATGAAGAAGAGACAAAAATAGGTTTAATTTAATTTATTGAGCACTTAATACATGGGTGTGTGAAAATATTCTGTGGGGAACAGCATCAGTGAATTACCATACAATTCTGTGAGTGGTGATGGAATCTTCATGTTACAGATGAGAAAGTGGAGGTTCAGAATGGTCCTGTGCATTCCTAACAAAGAAAGAGTGGCTATGTGGTCCAATGAGCTTTCAAACCTAGGTGTCTTCTGTATTTCCTCTAAAATATACACAATTCCAATTGTGACCTATGTTCTTGCCTTCCTTCTTTACCAGTGTGCCTATCCACTATCCCCTATAGTTCAGAAACTGTTCCTCATTTGCCCAGGCTTTTTTTTTTTATCCCTTTGATGTGTGCCCATCAATTTTCAAAGAGCCTTTTTGTTTTTAAGCTATGAGCCTCTCTCAGTAGCAGCAATGGAGGGTATTTCAAATTTAAAAAACAAGTTAAAAGTAGTCATTGCAATTCTATACTTCTCTACATTTGGTATAGAAAATGTTAGTATCAGGATTAAGTTAGGCTATTTCTTAATATCAGTGGCTTAAACAAGATAAAGTTGTATTTATTTTTTCAAATGAAAGAAGTCTAGAGGTAAGCACTCTTGTGTATACGAGGTTTGCCTGCTTTGCCTTCAATAGGACTGTGTCTCTTCCTGTCTGCTCTACCTTCCTTAGTGTATGACTTCCATTTCTGAGATCGCTCCACGTTTCCAAGAGATACCCTAGACTGCTGGCCATTGCTTCCACTTTATGTCAGCAGGGACAAGGCATTCAGTCGAGTTCGGACACTTTAAAGAACTTTCTCAGGGTCAGTTATGAGTTTGAATTCCATCGCATTGCTGGCTGTATCAATAAGGATGTTGTAGAAAATGTAGACTTGAACTGAATAGTCCATATGCCTTCTCTCCTCCAACGTAGGGGTTCTGTTAATAAGGTAGAAAGAGTGTGAGTGTGTGTACATGTGTGTGAGATAAGATATGTTATAAATAAACTTATCCAAATAAAGTGTTAGACAAATATTTTAGCTGAAATGTTCAAAAACTATCAAAGGTAGATGTAGACAGTGTTTGGGACATTAAAATTGGTTTTAAAACATATTTAATGTTTAGGAACCCATGGATTTGCCACAGGTGCTTCCTGGGCTTGGTTGGTGGGTTTTGCAGAGGAGCAGGAGGTTAAGTAAGAGGGAAACCATCAGGCAGCCCCTTCCTGGATCCTAGCCGAAGTAAAGAAAGGATCCTGATTACTGATTCCTGTAACTGAGACAAGTTTGATTTTCCTGGGGAAAAAAAGAGGGATACTGTTGCCAAAAAATATGAATGGAAACTATTTGTACATAACTGCCTTTTCTTATTTTAGTCAAAAGTGACTTGCCAAACAAATCCATAACAGGTGTAAGGCTAAAAAGTCTCTTGAATACCAGTTTAGTACTCTTTCTACTACATTTCGTTAGAATTTACTGGAAGGATTCATATACACGTCCCCAAGCTTTGGAATTTGTGTTCTTTCTCTAGCTCATGCTCTATGGTCCTAATTGATTTATCGATTTATTCCATAAAACAGATGTTGCATGTAATGAGCAGCAACTATAAACTCAGATGAAACCAGCACAGCTAAAGGGAATCCTTGTTCTAATGTAATACATTACACATACGCCCATGTATTAAAAATTATTCTTATATTAATAAACTTTGTGAGGCATATGGAAAAGAAAAAAACTTACCCTGTTGCCTTGAAGATTTGTATAAGATTATTCTTATTCAAACAATTTTAGGACAATTTCATTTTGGTGATGTTCCCAGTGTTTAGACATCCGGATAAATTGTTTCTTATTTATTATTGCTCTCATGTTTGCAATAAGGAAACATATGCTTAAAACAATTTGCCAGTGGTCACACACTTCGTGGCTAGAAAACAATGGATTCAGGAAAAGACGACCACTGAGGTCTCTAAACTCATCTTCATTCTGGAAACACGCGGTGGTAGTGTTTTTGGTGTCTCACGTGGTCCTGCTGCTGCTGTACTCTGATGTGCCATGCTATTTTCAGAGGTCCGCACACACATCGGTGGCCATGCAGAAGAACCCTGGGATTTCAGTTCCTCCCTTCTTCCTTGGGAAAAGGGACTCCTTGTCTTGAAGTACTTGGCTAGGCTTCCAGGGCAGCCGCTGCAGAGGGTTAGTCCCCTGACCCCATAGCTTGAATGGTCTCGTTTCTGCCCAACTGGAGTCCTTCTCCTCTTTGAGCCATGCTGGTGGTTTAAAACGTGTTATGGCAGAGCCCCATCTGGTCTAACTAGAGAGGTGCGGTGGTGAACCAATGGAAATGAAAGGCCTCTTAGAGTGTGTGGGTGGTGTTTCAAACACAGTGGGGCAAAAAAACAGCCCTCAGTCCCTTAGTGATTAAACTTTTACCCTGGACAGATTGATCTGAAACTAACTGTTAATTCTTAAAAAAAAAAAAAAAAAAAAAGAGAGAGAGAAAAAACCCAGACAACATTCTCTACCTCACTCAATTACTTTTTTCAGGTTGGGCCTATTCTCTTGGTTCTGTTTTCTTTTGGCATTAGGTATGGTCCCCTGATCACCTGAATATTCCATATGATTATTATGCACATTCAAGTTGGGCAGCCACTGCCTAGCCCTACTTGAAGGATTTTTTTTTTTGCACAAGAATCGTTTATTTTGGTTATTAAGAGAAGCCATTTGTTATTGTGTACCATACATTCTGCCTGCATGTCTGCAGACAGGTATAAATGTAAGTTGTAGTGTATGTAGGTTGGCTTTAAATCTAGAAATGAAAGTAGTACAGGAATGCAATGCAGCTAAAGTCACACTGTATATGAGGTTTCAAGGAAAATTTTGATCCCTGAGCAGGCGGTTTCTACTTTTGTTACCTTGAGAAGTTAGTCAACAAAGCATTGTGGATTTATTATATAGAGGAACAAAACAGAAATAAAATGGTCTGTTCCATTAAAGATTAGTTCACCACTGTGGGGAACCGTTCCAAGCGTAGGAAATGTGGCTCAGCCCCCACTTGGAAAACCAGTGGGGAGCTAAGTTGGAGGGCAGGACCCATGTCCATGGGTAAGTTCTCCAGTGGGAAATCAGGTCTTCATTGTACTTAGACTGCTATGAGACTTGCTCTTGCTAAAAAACTCCCTCACCCTCAATTGAGGAAGCAAATGTTTACTGAGTATCTTTATCTTTACAGAATCTGGGCTAGACCCTCCAGGTATGGGACATAGCCCTTTCAACCATTTACATTGCAAATGCCCTTCTTTGATGTATTCAGTGACTTCCTCTCCTGTGTCTGCAAAGATAACCACCCAAAACAAACCTTTGTATAGTAAAGAGGACCTTTGATGTTAAGGGCCTCAAAAACCTATAAAGGCTGGTCACCCCAAGGCTCTTGGCGCTCCCCCCTTGAGGGAGTGGCGGAGGCGCTGAGAGGTGCTCTCCTCTTTAGAGAGTGGCCGCGCCTTTTCCCCCACAGGATGTCTGTAGTCCATGTGTATGTGTATTGGAATACTGAAACCCCAACAGCAGATCTTGCCGGGCCGAGGTCCGTGTCACACCACTAACTGGAGGGTTCAAGAAAGGGAAAAAAAAAACAACCCAATACAATGGCATGAAAGCTTAGGTAATAATAGAAGCAAGCAAAGGAAGTATATGTGTAGGTAGGATATGCAGATGAAACATACAAATACATATGTGAATATTTGAGTATGTTTGCTAAGGGAATGTATTTATTATTTCTCCTAAGGCTTCCACTTCCTATGTAGGCCAGAAACTTTTAGTTTAGAGTTTTAATTATGCATATCTAAGTCATCTTTGATTCAAAGCTAAACTAGCTTAACTGTCAATACTTGGCCATTTTCTCTCCTATAAATAGAGATATCTTAGTAATGTGTAAATGTTTCTAACAAGTTTTGGATTCCTCAAATACAAAGATCATAAAAACTATTAGAATATTTTGCAAAATATTTGTCCTTTCAGTATATAAAAAGAGTTGAACAAAAGAAAATTATTAAAACCACTGATTAGAGATTTCTTTAATTTATTTTTTTACCTTGGAAATTATTTTTCCTAATATAAAGAAGTAATAAAAACAGTTTAAACTCTATTCCTTTTATGACTCACTTTTGCTTTACTTTTTAAAAGTAGGTTATCTATATAACGTCAAACAATTCTGTTGTGTGCCTTAGATATTTAGGTCCCATCCACCCCTATATATACTATTAGATTATAGTATATGAAATTAAAGAAGTATGTGCATTGTGCTTCATTTGTGAAGGTTGTAAGAGTAGGTTTTTTATTGCTGTCAGAGCAAATTACCACAAATGTGGTAGATTAAGCAACACAAGTGATCATCAGACCGTTCTGTAGGTCAGACGTCTGACACAGGTCTCACTGGGCTAAAATCAAGATGTCAACAGGACTTCCTTCTTTTCCAAGCCTCTACTGGAGAACATTTCTGACTGTTCTGGCTCTGACAGGTCTCCCTAATGCCTTGGCTCATAGCAAACCTCCTCCGGCCTCAAAAGCAGCAAGAGAGGGTTGAATCCTTCTCGTGCTGCCATCTCTCTGATTATTTGCAGCCAGAATGGGTCTCTGCTTTCAGAGAATTATGTAATTAAATTGGCCCACCTACATATTGCAGGATAATCTCTTTATATCCAAGTGTTCAACTTTGATTATATCTGCAAAGTGTCTTTGGCTTTGGAAGGCAACATATTCACAGGTTCTGAGAATTAGTCTGTGGACATTTTGGAGTCCATTGCTCTGCCTACTACTAGGAGTAAGTGTGAGGAGGAGAAAAGAGAAATAGAGACTAAACTGCAGAATTTTTTCTTGTTTTATTAAACAAGTGGAAAGGTGAAACCCAAAAGTTTCTCTTAGACTACACTGATAGACAATGCTGTGGATGTATTAGGAAAGAATTTTTGCAGGTTCAATAAATCTTTAGGATACTATCTAATAGACTTCAGCCACAAAGCTTTTGTATTTTGTTTTCCCTTGAAATGGTAAGCCATGAGCTAGCAATTATAATTCAAGCATTTTAGCCACCAGTCACTATAGGATTTTTCCTGGAGACATTAGTCCAATCTTCCATGGTAATCAAAATGGTAAGCAAGAAAGATATACAAATGGCAGATGAGCATATGAAAAGATGGTCCATATTATATGTCATCGGGGAACACAATTTTTTTTAATGAGATACTACTAGACATTTATTAGAATGACCAAAATCTGGGACACCAACAATACCAACTGATGGTGAAGATGTGGAGCAACAGAAACGAATACATTCCTGGTAAGAGTGCAAAATAGTACACCCACTTTAAAAGACAGTTTGTAGTTTCTTATAAATATAAACATTCTCTTAGCATATTCCTGCAATCATGCTTTCTGGTATTTCCCCGAAGAAGTTAAAAACCTATGTCTACATAAAAACCTGCACATGGAGTTTTATAATAGCTCCATTCACAATTGCCCAAGCTTGGAAGCAACCAAGATATCCTTCTGTAGGTGAATGGACCGACAAATTGTGGTACAGCCAGACAAAGGAATATTATTCAGTGCTGAAAAGAAGTCAGCTCTCAAGCTCTGAAAAGATGTAGAAGAATCTTAAATGGATACTACCACGTGAAAGATAACAATCTGAAAAGTCTACCTACTGTGTTTGTCCAACTCTGTGACATTCCGGAAAGGGCAACACTATGGAGACAATAAAAAGATTCATGGTTGCAGGGGAAGGGGGTAGGAGGAGATGAACAGACAGAATGCTGGGAAATTTTTGAAGAGTGAAAATATTTTGTGGTATAATGGTGGATGCATGTCATTATACTTTTGAACAAACCTGTAGAACCTGCAATATTGGTTGCAAACCCAAAGGTAAATTTTAGACTTTGGGTGAGTATGCCGTGTCAGTGTAGGATGCAAAAGAAGCTTACCATCAGGTGTTAACCCCCTCTGGATCAATATCCTTTGCAGAGTCCCATTTTCCTTGGTTTGGAGTAGTGCAAATGAAAACACATCTAGAGACTTGCCCAAAACTCTGACAACTATCCCTGAATCTTCCCTAGGCCCTAGCTGTACAACAAAAGTCTCTACACTCTCTTGCTAAGGTAGTTTTTGATTACAAAATTGCTTTAGATTACTTGTTGACTGAATAAGGTGAAGTCTGTTCCATAGCAAACATGTCCTGCTATTCCTGAACCGACACCTTTCCTGTTATGGAAAGTCAAATACAAGAAATTAACTGACAAGCCCCTTCTCTAAAACAGGTTGATGTCTCTTCAGGTACATTCTTTGATGTATTTGGTACCAACCAGTTTGGTTCATGGGGGCTCTGACTTTTTGGCCAATACACATTGGATTGGCCAAAAAGTCCATTTATTTTTTTCCATAAAAGACACATTTTTCATTTTCACCAATAACTTTTATTGATTTGGACATTTTGGGTATGTTGGCTGCCTCCTGCATGGTATAACATTGACTGCTCTCAATTAATATCTGAGTTTTATACTATCAACTTCAACTGGTCTACCTGACCTGCGAGCATTGTCCAGAGAGAATTCTCTAGCATGGAACTTAACAAACCACATTTGACACATTCTATCAGTCACAGAACCTTCTCCACACACTGCACAAATCTCTTCTTTGTGTTTCAGGTACATTTTCACCTTTCTTGAAATCATAAATCATAATATGCCAAAATGTTGGATATTTTCCATCTTCAGTACTAAAATGGCTACACAAAAATTCACAAATTTTGATATTTTTTTTAATGCACACTGATATGACAGCTATCACAACACAATCTAACAAAATTGTTTCAAATGAAATTAAAGGCAACTAAGCGCTATGAGAGCCATCTTATGGGGGAAAAAAACAACAACAAATGAACCTTTTGGCCAACCCGATACTTCGGTCTCTTGTACTCCTGATCCTCACTATTGTAGTCTCTCCAGGGCACTGTGCTCTTTCTCTCAAGGTTCTTAAGAGGTGTGTTCTCAACATCAGCAGTACATCATATTTTCTCACTATATTGGGAGAATCAGAAACAAGATGAAAAACAAGATAAACAGAAAAAAATACGTCCCTAAACATGACATCAAAACCTATGAGATTTCTAATGAAGTAAGAACAAATTAACCCCAGTGGTGACTGAGAATGCCACTAATGACAAATTTTTGGTCAGTCACTCACATACAAGAGGATGACCAAAGGGAGGTGTTGCTAAAGTAATTAAAAGAACATCATTAACCTGAGGTGATTCGAATGCCCTGATAGTCTGCGTAAGGAAACTTGAATCTAAACCAAAATCAATTGTAAATGCACTCATATTACAAAAATGAAATATAAGAATGGCCAGTCACAATCACCCAATAAGAAATTCCTAAATTAGGCAACTGCTTAAGCTATAGTCAAATAATTTTCTTGCTTTGGTTCTGCATCTACCCTATAAAGCCTTCTTAGCTTCTGTCCTCAGAGTACTTCTAACCATTTTCAATGTAACAAATTTAAAATTATTAATGTGCCTCAGTTTATGTGTTAACATGGGTCAGTTTTCTTCCTAAGACCTTCTTGAAGCCTGAAATTTCAAACTGAAATATTTAGAAGGACATAATATAGGGAGATATTTATACCATTGATCTTTCCATATGCTTGAGTGGTGGATAATGCTTTAGTTCTAGACTCAATACAGAATTTTGTTCAAATCAGATATTTATTTACATTCATACTCTCTTTCATTTATGAAGCCAATTTCTACCTCTTTCTAAATAATGCCTCTTGGAGAGTCACAAGGAAAAGTTAGGATGTTGGGAGGTAGTCATATCCTCAATTTCCTTTGGTTGAATAAATTGTAGAGAGGAATAGAATTTGAATATTTAAATTTTTTTCCTATGGCTAGTTCTTAAATCTTCTCTTGTGTTAGAAGCCTTTTGTCCTTTTCCCATTTTCTCTATTCCAGATCTTCATTCCCAAGAATGGTTTTACATCAACCCAGGAAATCTGATAAAAAGGAATTCAAAGTTTTGAGTTTCTCGGCCACTGGTATAAATTTTTCAAAGGAAAACAATTCAGTATACCAAAATTATACATTGATGAAGAACCCAAAACTAGTCCTTGGAAAACAGATTTGCTGAGATTCTACTTCTAGTTTATCTGCATTAAATCACAAGATTTTATGCAAAAGTACAAGAGAGCCCCTCACTAAAGGCCCTCAGCATTCCTTAGTATTTCCCAACTGCATCCTTTCTCTATCTTCCCCTCTCCCTCCTTCTTTCCCGTTTTCTTTTAACTTCCTTTTGTTTTTAATAATGAAAAAAATATACACTGTTTTATTTAAAGTATACAAGTATATTTGATATTACCTTGGGAACTGCTAAAGGATGTGCTTCTAAAATAATCTAGTTTAAAAATGCCAGTCACTGAAAGACAAATACCATAGGATTTCACTTATGCGTGGAATCTAACGAACACAATAAAGTAATGAACAAAATAGAAACAGAGACCTAGATACATGGAACAGGCTCACAGCTGTCAGAAGGGTGGGGGAGGGGAGACAGGTGAAGGAAGTTGAAGGGAGTAGTAGTCAAAGACCATATGTGCATGATCCATGGACACAGACAATAGTGTGGTGAAAGGGGATCCTGAGGAAAGGGGGCGAGGGTGTAGGGGGCAGGGACGATGGCTGGGTGGAAGTGGGCAAAGGGGGGTTATGGGGACAACAGTAATCATGTAAACAAAAATAAAGTTAAAAGAATAAAGTCAAGTCGATGTTTAAATACAAATAAATAAATACATACACACATACATACATGCATAAATAACTATTTCAGTGTAGGGTCCCAAATAGTTGAAGAGAAGGTGTTAGTCAGTCTGTCCAGGCCAGGCTTTGGGAGACTATAAGCTGTGTGTAGGTCTCTTGTTCTGACAGCTGAAATAACAAATAAGGAATGCGGGAAAACACTAAGAACAAAGTGTTTAATAATTTCCGTTCTTTTGCCGATCTGATTTTTCTTTTCAATGAAAAATCTTTTCTTACTAAAATCTCAGGTGTTCAAATATCATTGAAATTGTTCAAATTTTTAATCAGGTTTTTGTTAAAATTTGTCAATTATATTGTATTGACTGAGCTGTGATGTTTTTTCCCAAGAGTAGGCTGTTAAACATTTGAAGATACTCTACTTATATTGAACAAGTGGTTTTACTTAATCCAGGTACCCTAGCTTGCTATAAATCTTAACTCAGACATCAGTTGGTAAATAAAGAACAATATAAGAGTAATATTAACAATTACATAGAATTTTCCTGTTCTACTGAATACTTTTTTTCCTTCCATTCATTCTGGCAATGGAAGTTTGTACAACATTTTTTAAAATTATTTTCTGAAAATACTAGTCAAAATTATTTGGAGGAAAATATTTTAATGTACTTTACTTTTAAGGTGCATCAGCTTTCCTGCTTGTATCAGGTGTGTAGCAAAAACAGCATATTGCATGGAATAATCAGAAAGAAAATCCTGCAGAAAAAAAAAACACAAAAGCAATTGTCAAAATGTTATTTTTTTAAAAAGTTCTCAATGTCAAATTGTGTAACACTTACTTATACAGAATACACATAGTTTTCTTAAACCATACCAGAAAAAAATACATAGATTTTTGCTGAAAAAAATAAAGATAGTACAAGGTCAAGGTAGTAAACTAGTACTCTTCTTCAAAATGCAGTAATTAGCTTTAAATAGCATTTTGAATTGTTTTATTAGTCATAAGGTTACTGTCAAATATTTGCTAAAAATACGCAATGTATAACTTCCTTAAGAGAAATGTGCTGTTTTTGATAAAGCAATTCTGACTTCCTAAATAAATTGTATGCCCCTTAACTCTGTTCCAACGTGCAAATTAAGCTGAGAAAGCCACATGATAACACTGAGGGACACCGTTTGTTGAAAGTAGTTTATGTTTACAATTTTTCTCTATAAGATTGATTTCAATAACCATAAACCAATCCACCATTTCGGTCAGTTACTCTGAATTTTGAGTGGGCTTTATAAACATCTGGAAGATCTTGGTAAAAATGCAGTGTTCTGCCTTAGATATTGGCAAGTGACCACTAATTGAACACTATCTTGGGAGTTGATAAACTAGACCTTCTAGTAAGGACTGTTTCAGACAATACACAATAACAGAACAAATACTGTTAATGTTTGTTAATAGTCTCAATTGCCATCAAGGCATCACTGTGGATGGAGTTGATAACATTTAATACATACTCTACTTCTTTTCAAAATAATAAGAAGAAGGACGGTACGGTTGTTATAAGCCTTTGTACCACTCTAGAAAATTATTTTCATTTCATGCTTCCAAGAGCCTCAGGTGGACAATTACAATTGTTAAATTACTCAGGATTTGCTGCGGGAAAAAGAAGGTGAGGAGCATGAAACATGGCAGGAAAAGGCATTTGGAAGGGCAGCCTACCCCCAAATTTGGATTCAATCAGAAGTTTTCTGTTATTACATTTTGATAGCATTTGTTTTCCACTTGAAATTCCATTTGCAGAAAATTGCCAGATTTTGTGTGTGTGTATACACTTAACTTTATGCTGAAAGGACTGAAAAGGGGTTCTTTTGTTTAGATGATAAAACAACATTGTTTCCATATCTTCCTTGAGAAAATAGGCATAATGATTTGTAGGGACCCAAGTCAGGGACATTCTGAAACATGAATCCTTAATAAAGCCTGTGTCAGTTAAATTAATATGTAATGTGTACTAATTACAGAAATGTCTCCAGGGGCGTTTCTCCAGCAAGTGTGACATATCTATGAAAGGAAAGTGTTAGAAAGCCCAGCTTTGCATATAGAAACCAGGCATAGACCACTCATAACTGAGAGTGGTTTCTGGCTGATCTCTAAATGAAGTAGTGAAAGAGACCCAATAATCAAGTGTCTCTGGCTTTAAATCCTTCTTTTTCACCCATAAAAATAGGATCAGGATTCACTGGCTTCACAGAGGTCTTTTTCCTATCTTTCGGATATTAGCCACAATCCTTGCCTCCCCCAAAAAGTTTTTTCAGGGTTAATTATCTAATGTTGCTTCTTCCTAGAATTTTATCTTGAACACCTTGTGCACTTCCTCCAGGGTCTGTTGCAATCTGCAACTATCCGGTTGGTGGACTGTTTAAGTGGCTTGTTAGTTTATTTATCTACATTGTTAATTGTCTGTAATTTTCATAAAATACAACTGTTACAGGAGAAACTCTTAGAAACTCAGTTCTCCTTGCCAGCACAGTAAAGAATTACATACAGATCAGCAACTTTATCAGCATACAAGCAGGGTTTATTGGTGATCGGTTCTTATGGAAGAGAACAGGACTAGCTAAGGTGGGGGAGGGGGTGTGAAAGGTATAGATTCAGGGCAACAAAGGGTAAAGCTGGTGAAAATAAGGGTGTCAAAGGCCAGGGTGGCCTGAGTCTGGGTGGCCAGAGCCAAGAGCAGTCCTTTGTTCTGAGGACTTATATAGTTGGCTGAATGGGGGTGAAGAAGTTACATATTGATTGACAGGCAAAGGTGGTGCCAGCTTTCCCTGGGGTAAGGGGTGGCATGAGTACCCAGAGGTGTTAATGGGCTTCCTTTGGGCACTGTGAGCCCTTTCTGGACTTTCAGGCCTTGGAGTGAAAGCACAGTTTCAAAGGTTTTCTTTCCCAGATAATGGAGACGATACCTAGAATTTCAAGGACTGCCCTCCTCCCATGTTAGCATGGTGTTTCTTGTGATGTCGGAACACCTGGCAATATCATGGGACCAGGCTCAGGACTGCTGAGTCAGTGGGTGAGACAGGTCTCCCTCCTCCTCCCTGCCTTGGTTTGCTCCCTATCCTACCTAACACAACCACCGGGCAACTTCATGAATGTTCTTGTTTAACAGCCTCATCTACAGAATGTACCCACAGCAAACTCAATAAATAAGTGTTGACTAATGGAAGGAATGAGTATTTTTTTAAGGTACATTCAGTAACCTAACAATATGAAGGAGGATGAACTGTATCTTGTCCAAAATAATAAGTTGCTTGAAAGAGTATCTTCTTTGGACTGTGCGTCTTAAACCAGGATGTAAGGGGCTGTCCAGGAGGATGCATACCAAATGGCAAGTGATACTTTTTTAGGCAGATATTTTCCCTCAAAGATTAGAGGGAATAGTAAGCTAAATTATTTAAAATACAATGTTTAAATTAAATGTGGATACTACTAAGGAATAAAGTACAAATTTACATAAATCTTTAAGATAAATTTGAAGGAATTTGTTGTTACCTGGCCAGATCACAAGAGGGTTGCATAATCTTTGCTCTCACTAGAATAGTGGTGGGTAAAACATTTTAAGAAGTATATTTAGGGCATTTGTTCTCTCTGATACAGCAATTAAAACTTCTTATAAGAAATAAAACTTTATTCCCTTGGAAAACCAGTCAGCTATTTTCAAGATTTATGATAACGTACAGGAATTTCAAATGGCACAGTTTTACTGTTTCTGTTTTTAAAAATAGAAGCATCTAAAAGCCAACTGATGAATGCAAACCAACAGGTTATTCATGCATGCTGTCTTAAAAGGGCCAGATTTCTCATTGTTAACCTGCACTTTAAATGGCCTTTGCTAGAAAAGCAGGAATTGCCCTCCGAGTGCTATCAATATAAAAGCATCACTGTGTTTACCGCCGCAGGAAATGTTATTGTTCCTGTCAGTTTCTAGCTCTCCCTTAAGCAGCTGCTTGGCCAATTTGAAATGTTTTGCTCAGGGATGACTGGGGTAAGACTTTGAATGTCTTTTTCTCAGGAGAAATCATCAAACATCACTGAAGACAAATTTTTCTGAATAGGAAATCCTTATTAAGTCATTTTCACTCACATTTCAGTCCCGTTTGTGAAGCCTGGTAATTACAGAGGAGAGGAAGAGCAAAGACAGTTAAGAGTAAAAAAAAATAAAGAGAATATATTCATGCTACAAAAAGAAGTGAGGTGGGAATATGAAGAAAGGGGAGCAGATGGAAAGCAAAAATAAAGAAAAATCGGGTGATTGAAGTAGAAGCTTTGAATGAAGACAGTCAAATGAATGCTAAAGATGTTTCCTTAGCTTCTTAGAAAGGATTATTTTTGAGAAAGAGACATTGTTAGCGTTACCATTCTGATAAAGGTTCCATCACAACATGATGGAAGCACACATTTGAAATACTTTTAAGAGCCCTTTCTCATTTTAAACTTTCACAACAAGGACAATATAAATAGTTTCATAGAACCTATTTTTTTAAGAAGGAATAAGACGCTGGTGTTACATTCTGAAATAAGAAGCTTCACTGAGGTTTGACCAAAGATAAGGTATGCCTCTTTCAATGTAAATTCTCTGCATGGTTGATTGAGACTTGAAAAGGACTTTACTGTAGGTACCTTCCCAGGATTTTGATGCCACGTGTAAGACTTGTTGGCCGATCCAATCCCTGAGTCTCTAGGAAGATCCATGAATATGGGTTTCCCTTCCCAGTTACCATAGACAGTCTGAGCATGGGGCTGTGTCCCCACTGGCCAGGATGGTGGCAGAGAGAGGTTCTTACACTGAGTGTGCTAAAAGCTAGAAATATGAATGGATAGAGCCCAAGCTTGCACCCAAAGATGGGAAGATGAATGCATAGAGGTCTGAGTACTCCAGAAGATCAATGGATAAGGCCCCCAGCACGTCAAAAGCTAGAAAGATGAATGTATAGGGACCGAAGCACACCAAAAACCAGTAAGACATTTGGATAGAAAAAAAAAGTCCTCCCCTCCCTATCCCTATAAAAACTGCAGGCTTGAACAGGAAGAGAAGATGATCTTCGAAACGGGAGTCCACTGTTCTCCCAGGTCGAATGCTGCCTGAATAAACCTCTTTCCTTTTGCACCAGCCCCTGCCTCAAGTGTTTGGCTAAGGTGTCGTGGCAGGTGGTGGAACCTCCATTTGTCTATACCTAAGCACTTAAACTCTACGTACAGAAGTATTCTTCATGTCATATGGAAGGATATGGATAATGTGGGGTCTGGGGCCCAAACCAAGGTCCTCCTGCCCAATGCCATTTGTGCCACTAAAATGAGACTGAGCTCAGTAAAGCAAAGCAGAAACTTTATTCTTTGATCAAGGAATGGACAAGGATGAACTCATGTTCTAACGGCAACTTCTTCCTGACTGGGAAGGACCCTTCTGTTTTCACAGGCTGTAGTGTGGAGTCATTAGCTTCCTTTAGGCATGGGTAGCTGTTCCTCCGTGGCACTCGGCCCGTTTGCACAAGGTCCTTGACATTGGGCCAGGAACCCAAAAGACCCTCTGACCCTTAGGCTCTGCTAGTCCAAGTGGTAACTACCCATGACCTGATATACTCTTAACTGGTGATTTCAGGCGAATTGATGCTTATTTAAAGATGACTGATATCTCCAAGTGCCCACCCAACACTGCAAATGAGGGTCCTGAGGTAATGTATGATTTTGATTTCATCTGTAGTCCCAGCACTCTACTCAGTCTCTTCACAGCACACCCTGTGAGCCTTAGCCCCTCCCCTTATTTGTGGTTCAACCCCTGAAGCAGCCAGAAACAATGGTTATGATTTCCCTGCTCACAAGGTATGGGTTTCTGTTAAGTTAAAGATAACTACTTGACCTAAATTCTATTTCAGCTCCTACTCCCTAAGACGTATTGTTACTATAGGTAGTTCACTAGTTATTAATAATACAGGGACCAAAGGGAGCTAGGCATTGAGAGCAATAAAATGGGGACCATGAGCCTGTTTGCTCACCTGAAAGCTACAGCGTCACACCCCGGAGGACCATAGCATTGCTCCGCCAAGGGGATTAACACTCCTCCCTCCCCGCTTACCCCCTCTGGTACTAGTGTTGGGGGCACAGGAAGAGGTGCTTGTCCGTAGAGGCCTGTCAATCTAACCAGGGGTTAAACCTATGAAAAAACCCACGAAAGCTTAGGAAGTTGATTGGTTATTTTGAAAAAGCACATGGTCCATTCCAAACCTGAGCTAATATAGTCTAAGGGGAACAAAAAAGCTCTCTTTCTCTCTTTCACTGGGGAGCACATGACCAGATGGCATGGGCTCCAAAGAACTAAGCTTTAATATGAAACAGTAATTCTGAATACTGGCCTTTCTTTTGGCCTTCCCGGAGACACAGTTGGACTTTTTCCATGGCAGGACAGAGGGAGATGGTACATTGGAAACCCACAGGGCAGTTTCTATTTCCACCTGACTAAGCCTTGCCACATCACAATTTCCTGTGCATGAGTCCTTGGAATGCTTTTCTCACAATCCCGTGAAAGAACCTGACTTCCACTGACAACAGAATGACCCCCTGACTGCTTTTTCTTGAAACCGGAGAGCGGGATGCCAGAACAGCCCTCACAGCTGCAACGCAGAAGCTCCGAACAAGGGAGCAACTTAAGTGTTCGTGATCTTCTGATAAAACCACCTGGAGCAACTAGCAGGTGTGGACATTCCGTTTATTACTCACGTTACAGGGGAGAACATGGGTGGCAGCAAGTCGGTGCGAGAGAGACCGCAGACTTGTTTTAAGGACTCCTAGACAAAGGAGGCATGCGTTCTATGTGTGATTCTAGACTACATTACCTCTGTGTGAAGAAAAGGTTAAGAACAGTCACAGAACAGGAAGCCACTCCCAAAAGGGGATAAGGAGGAAGTTACAACCCATTTCCTGCCAGCCTTGCAGCGAGTCCCAGCGCGTCTGGTTCACAGGGTTGGGAACTGTGCAGACCCAACAGTCTGAGTGGTTGTTCACAGCAGCCAGCATTACGGCCCTCTGGGGGAAGTGTTGCTTCCACAGATTCCAGCCAGAAAACCCCCAAGTACTTGACAGAGAAAGCAGATAAACAAGGTCATTGATCCCCACAACAGCTGTCCTTAAGACTTGAAGAAATGGTTTACTTACCTTTACCTCACCTCTGACCTATCAGCCCCCAGGATGTCCCTGAACCCTTAACCCACTGTGACCTGTGAGTTTTGCCCTATACAACCTGCATCTTACATGCCAATGGAGATGGGCTGTTATGCCTGAGCTTCCTGTTCACCTGGGTGGAGGCTTTCATAATAAAATAGCCCATCTCCACTGTGATTCTGAGGGTTTAGTGTTTGGCTCTTCTAGCAGTGGCTGGAGGAGTTCTTTCCATTTGGTAACAGCAACAATCCAATTAAAGTTCTGAATCTAATTAATGGGGAAAAGGTGAGAACCTGGGGGTTGTAACTCAGTTTGTCCAAGTCATTTATTTGAATGAAGTGACTCCGTGTGCTGTAAATAAGAGTCAGAAAGGTATCCAAAATCTGTTGTTGTCCATTTTATTAGTGTATTTATTTTAATATCGATTCCTTTATTGTACAAGAAAAAATATTTTTGTATACATCATTATTGTGCTTTTGAAGATATAAAATTGACAAAGAAAGAACTGTTCTCTTTATTCATGGAAAATACCATTGTATGAGCAGTAAGAGCTTCTGTTTGGCTTCCACAGCACTCAGTCAAGATTGCTTAAACCTGCTTAAGGAAAGCTCAATAGTGCATTAAAGGAAGAACCAGACACGACCCTTATTTCATTTCCTACTCACCAGGAGGTCCTGCAATCCCGGGGAAACCCAGAATGAATGATTCATGCCACATTGGTGACCTTCTGTCTGTTGAGAGGTGGTACTTTTGATTGCTATTTACCAAGGCGACCTCCCACAAAGAGACCTTGACAGGGCTGACTCCTCTCTCATCAAAAATCTTCCACTAAATCCCCTCTGACATTAAAAATGCTGTGTCCTTCCTTTGGTGAGTTTTCAAAACTGCAGACCCAGCACCTCCTAGTGAACAGCTATAACCCTATCTACAATAAAAACTAAACCAACTATATTTTCCAAAATGTGAAGCTGAGAATTTATTTCCTAGGCTTAGTGTGTAAATCATATTTTATAAATACATTCTACATAGTCTTGTTGATCTTTTCCTTGTCATTGAGTACCTGAACTTCCCGTACTAGCACTTGAAATGTTTTGCTTCTTAGAAGAAAAGGATGTATTCAGTAATGGTAGAGCCAATCCAATTTAAGTAACTTATGGAAGAGTCTCAGTTTTGTGGCACCAGTGCCCTTATTAGAGTTCTTCATGGATAAATCAAAAACCTAAAACTAATCTGTTTTCATCCATTGGAGATTTTAAGCCCAGCTTACCGATTACCCCCACTTTGACCACTGCTGTCTGTAGACCACCTTACTGTGCTACCAGTACTCTTGTATTTCAGTCATTGTTCCTGTTCTTTTTATTCTTCTTTGCATCCAGGCAAACCATCTCTATTCTTAACTGGCATCCTGGAAGGCTTATCTCAAGAAAATAGGATACAGCAGAACACTGTGCAAAGCAGTTTTACTAAAAAACCTACATCCATGCAAAGGCTTTATCTGTTCTCATTAAGGTTTTAATTGACACACAAATTTAGAAATTTGAATTATTGATTTTCAGCAGTTCTTACTTCTGCTGGCTGCCCACTTAAGCCACTCTCAAAATTAAAATTCAAAAGAAAGAGTTTTCATTTATTTGACAAATATAACACATTTTCTATTACTGATGGTATTAGTAGGTATGACTGTTTTGGCAAGACTCTAACTGCATATTTTCACTGGGTGAGCTTGTAGAGGAGAGAGAATTTCTAGCTACCACAGAAACTCTAAATAGAATCTTTCTGGAACAACTGTTATGTGTAAAATTAGCTTTGTTTAAAATTCACATTCAAATACCATGTGAGTCTATTTATCACATTATCTTCCTTTTCCACATCTAAAAATCATAAAACAACTCTAAAGCAGTAATTCTCTTTATCTTCATTTTACAATCAACTGCATAATTTGCATTAGCAAGCTAAACAATCACCATTTTATAGAAACAAAAGCATTTACAATGAAAATATCAGTAGGCCAACTATTCAAAACTGAAGTATTTGTGAAGACAGCTGTAGAGTAAAAAAGCAAAACAGAAATCTATAAGAGATAAAGGTTTTCACTTTGGGAAATTATCCCTAGTTTTCTTTTTCTAATTATTATGTTATCTATTACTATGTAAGGAAAAACAACACTTCTCAGTGACTCAAAAGAATCCCTTTTTTTCTTCACAATTTTTTAGGGTAAGGTATTGCAAAAGAACTCGTCTAACTAGGTTGTCTCTGACTTCCGTAGTGGCAGCTGGACAGATTAGGAGTGGGGATGCCGATGCCACAGGTGGCTTCTTTACCCCATGGTGTAATATTCAGCCAATTTGGCCTCTCCTCTCCCTGAAGTATCACATCCTTCAGGGTGTCTCTTCACACTTGTACATTTCTGCTCACAGTGTGGATGTCTCAAAGCAGTTGGACTTCTTACTTGGTAACTGGTTTCCAAGAGCAAGTGTTTCAAAAAACAGCAAGTAGAGGCTGCCAAAGCTTTACGGCTCCTTCCTCAAAACTGGCACAGCATCACTTCCCACTTCTTCTATTTGTCCAAACAGACAGAAATCCCTTACAGAGATCAAAGGGTAGAGAAATAGACCCTCATCTCTCAATGGGAGAAAGGTCAAACACTGTGGCTATCATTAGTCTCCCATAGCAACAGATTTCTCACACTAGTCTTTACTATCCTGAAGAATGACTTTAAATGAGAACTGATAAATTGTAGTTAAATGTTGGAAAGCTTTTCTTACAATTGTCACCTTTAAGAAAGGACTGCACCAAAAGTTTTCAATGCTCATAATTAGCTTCGACAAAGCCAAAATCATGAAAAATTTCAATATAAGTGACTTGAGAAATTTAGTCACTTGTTCTTCCAAAGAGTAAATAGCTTGCCAATGACTTAGCACTCTCTCTCGCACCTCTCTCTCTCTCTCTCTCTCTCTCTGTCTATCTCCCTGCCTTGCCCCTTTGCTTTTATGTCTTTTTCCTTGCTATGTAGTTGCCCAGAAGAGAAGCAGTCTGCAATTCTACTTTCAATCTACGGCCAAAGTCCACCAGATACATAACTCTGAAGCTCCCTTCTACTCCAATGACTTTGATTCCCCACGATTCCACAGTTCAGCACGTATCCAGCCCAGAGGGCAAGGCCAGTCTCCCTTTTTGACAAGTATTTGTCTTGAAGAAGGAAGAAACCCTTTTCTTTTCTCTTCATTGTAGCAGAGGGAAAAGTTTTGACACCGGTCTCCTGTGCCTACAGCTCATAACTCAGTCTTTCCTTCTTCAATTAATTCCTCTTTTAAATAGAAACTTATAGTAGGTAATGAAACTTTTGATTGCAAGATATTATCTAACATATGTTTATAATATGGAGATGTATAATGTCTACTTTTCTTACTTTGGAGCTTCAGTAAAATCCTGAGTCGATATCCTGTTACATCAGTCTGAACCTCAAAGGAATTTGGTCTAAATGTTCAAACTAGATGGGATTTAGGATGAGAGGAAAGGCCAAAATCACCTAGAAAAGTTTTTTAAAATAAGAAATACCTATGAGCACATACGGGGAAGTGCCAGCATTTATATTTCTAGTGAGGAATGTGAAGGAGATTTGAAAGGAGACCAAATGTGAATATAGTTATAAGAAAACATTCATCATGGAATGGTGGCATCATGGAAATTGTAATGATTAGGATTCTCAGTTGAAGATAAATACATTTCCTCTAGCTTGTCTAATACAAAGGGGAATCATTAAAAGTATTCCATGGTTTATAGTATCTTTGGTACGATAACAGAATCGAGGTTAGACATATAGCAGCCCTAAAGTGATTAACCAGAGAAAATGCCCAAACCTGTCTTGATGTACTAGAGTTGTTGTCACACCAAATATGTCATCTGTGGCATTAGGGGGAAGAAACCGAAACCTCCACTACACTCACCCAGAAGAGGCAGATGCATCTGCTACCCAACTTGTCTATATATGCGATATATAAAGAATATTGTTGCCTTACACCTGACCCTGAAAGCCTAGAGGTTATCTACAAAATAAAGAGCCATTTTCTTTTATTGGAGGGAACAGAACCTACTCTGTGGCTTGTCAAAAGGCAAAGGGATATGAGACTGTGGGTTGTATAATACTCCAGAAAGACTTGACACCAGAGAGAGTTGAAAACAGGATTATAACTGGAGGTAGAGATTTACTAAATAAATATTTGTGTTCACTTGTTTTTCTTTAGGATGATAAACATTAGTATATATGTATGTACTGACTAAAAACACTTAAAAAAAGAGAGTGCAATTAATAAGGTTAAATTTCAAAATTCTTTAAAAGACAAGAAGTTTTGAGGAAACGCCATACTGTTTTCCACAGTGGCTTCACTAGCCTGCATTCCCACCAACAGTGCACAAGGGTTCCCTGTTCTCCACACCCTCATCAGTACTTGTTGTTGATTTTTTGATGGTAGCCATTCTAGCAGGTGTGAGGTGGTACCTCACTGTAGTTTTAATTTGCATCTCTATTCCATGGACATTGACAACAATGTGGTAAAGGTGGTGGGGGGCGCATGGTGGAGGGGGATAAAGGGAGGAAAAATGGACATCTGTAATAGTGTCGACAATAAAAGAATAATAAAATAAAATGGTTAATTTTATGTAAAAAAGGCAACAGGTAATGGGAAAAAGATTATGTATTGAACAACTGGCCTTTGACTGAAAAAAACTCTTCCTTGGACACAGAAAGATTAATAAAGGTAAAAATACACAGTTAATTTTTAAGTTGAGGTTAGGAAGTAGAGGTGAGATAATTATACATATATTAATTTTATTAAATATGAATTATTATCTTCAGCTGATATAGGGATGGAAAGTGGAAAATTGAAGTAAATGTGGAGTTTCTTAAGAAAAATAGTACTAAGAATACCAAACTGTATTTAGAGTCTACTTGTTACATGGAATTAATGATTTTAATGTGAATTCAGTCTGCTTGGTTATGTGATTTGAGTGTGATTGAAATAACAAGTCATTGATTACTCTGGAAAAAAAGGGAAATGAAGACAGGAGGTTGTTGATAGAAAGAAATTGATTATATGAATAAAGTACACATCATTATATGGTCAAAAATATTTGAGCAGAAATATTTCAGTAAGTAAAGAGAAAGAATAAAGAACTGTGATAATAAAATGGAATGCTTACTTTCAGGATTTTGACATTAGTTAGAATTTGGTAATGATACATCCTAAAATGTAACCTTGGAATTGAGTGTCTAAAAGAAAATGTGTTGGGGAGAGAAAAGGGGATTGATAATTGATGATAAGGAAGTGAATTAACTGAGACCAGAATCCTGGCTGGATCATTCCCAGGGGTGTTTATGGCTCCAGGAAGAACTGCTGGAGTTCACAGGAAAAGAAAATCTGTGAATGGTTTGATAACTACACTTTTCATGGAATCGGTGAGGTCACTTGTTGAAATCTAGGTACACGGCCAAAACATCTGGAGATGCACAGGAAAAAGAGTCTGATATCTCTCCTTGCTGTGAATATCAGGTAAGCAGACTTAATTTCATTTTTTGTTTTTTTGCAGGAGGGTAGAAGATTAGAGTTCTGAAATATCAATGGTGAAGAAAGAATGCAATTTTCCTACCCAATTTCTGGGGAAAAAATAATACTTGCGGTGCTGGTCTAGAAGGCAATGTTCCCAGGCCACAGCCACACATTTTAGCTAAAGAGTAGACGGGGATATTTTTGAGGTGCAACTGAAATGGAGGAGAGTTTGATGATCATGCTTTAGGGATCCAGAGGGCTGACTGGAAGGATTTTTAAAGAAATAAATTGTGAGCTCACCTAAAGAGATGGGAATAGGAGTGGATGTTGGGAAGACAATCGCATAAAGGAGAAACTTAGCCTTCCAAGCAGTGACTAGGGTAAGCAGATCTGGAAAACATGGCGGTCTAATCCCTGATAGTCTTTTAGAAGTTATTTACATCGGTCTGAGTCCGCTGAGAAGCACATGTACTGGGACAGAATCAGATGTGAAAGAAAACTTGTTAAGGGAATGCCTGTGAAGGATAAAGAGGAAAGCAGTCAATTAATAGGCAGGGGAGAATCTTCAGATCTTACTGTGGGTCCAGCCTGTGAAGTAAAGGATAGAAAGGGGAAGTTTTTTGTTGAAAGAGCCTCAGACAGCAGCACAGCTGAGAAAATTTTGGACATAACACTTGGGAGACCCCCAAAGTAAAGATGGCCCATTAGAGGAGTCCTATCTGAAGCAGAAGTAGTGCAGGTCTAGAGCCTGCCATTTCTTAGTTAATTGCTAGGAACATCATCTCAGTATATGGAAGGTACCATCGAATCTTGGGCTCCAGCTTAAGTCCTTGCGGAAGCACGGCTTGAAGAAGCACTAGCTGCACACCCCCGTGTCTGCCGCAGCTGGACGTTAAGTTCAGTGCCATCAGATGGAATGACTTTGTTTCAGGGAAGCTTCTTTGGGAGATGTTCCCTGGGAGAGCATTTTTCTTCCTAGAACAAACCATATCATAAACTTTAAAAAGGTTTCTATTACACTTACATTTTAGTGGAAAAGACAGGAAAGAAGTATTAAAAAAATACATAATATAATTATGCAACGTGGTGAGTTCTATGAAGTGTCATTATAATGTCTTTGAAAAAAAAGATAAAGATAAATGATTGTTGTAGTGCAAATTGATTAATTTACAACTTTTTGAATAGCCTTGCCCTCCCAAATATTGAATTATTGATCAATGTTAGCACACAGAAAACTTTCAAGTGACATTGAAGACTTCATCTTTAATTGTATCCCACTCAACTTTAATTTTTTTAATCTATGACTTGAACATATGAAAAGACAACAGCAGGTGGTGGGAAGCCGATGGGGGAGTGAATGTTTTGGTTGCAACAGATAAAAGAATCAGACTCTCCAATGATCTCAAGTGTCTGGCGTGTCAAACTAGTAGAAATTAAATAGAGAAAAGACTTTTGTCACAGTTCCAACATTCTCAAGTGCAAGATGGTGCAAATCACATCCCATTCTGCTGTGTCCAGAAAGAACACTGGCACCACTGCCTTCAGACTTCGATGTTACATTTTAAAAATATTGTAGAAATTTGGAGGAGCTTTTACAGGATAAAAACAGGACAAGCAGGTAATTGAAAGCTATGTCACATACTCAATGCCAATCCATAGAAGCTCGCATATCATTGGTCTCAGAGTTAAATCTTACACATGTGAGCATGTACCACAAGGCCATCTATCTGCTTTTCAAACACCCTCCTGCCTCATGGACTTTAAACTTCTCTCTCCCTGAACATTCTTCTCCCTCTACCCTTGACTTCAGTACAGCCAGTTGCCTCAATGCTGCTCCTGAGGAGGTGCAAAGGTACATGTAAGCACATGCATGCATGCATGTATGGAGACAGACACACACATGCTCTCTCATATTAAGACTTGCTTCTCTGTGTCAAACATGGAACCTGTCACATAAGACTCATCCAGGAAGTGTTTATTCAAAAATTGATATGAAGAATATTTTTTGGAGAAAGAACATCCTTAACCTGACAGGAAGAAGACTGTTGGAGGATGAAGGTAGAAACTGAGTAATTATTTAAAATGGTTGGAAGGCCTTCCTTTAGAAGATGTAATTAAGTTGTTTGGGGGAAATAGCAGATGGCAGAACTGAAGGGAATAATTTAAAGTGACTGGGTCAGAGTTTAGCTCAACAATTGTCAAAGCTTTCTAAGAAGAATAATTATCTAAAGAATAGACTACTTTTTGAAATACGGAATTGTCTGTACGGAAATGCTCAGACACCTTATCTTTTATTTCTTAAGAACATTTTCTTTTCACATTATAACACTTTTGAATTCAAACTGTTTCTTTGATGCCATACTTTCTTAAAATTACCATTATATTTATAATTTTCCATGTATTACTGATCATCAGAAAGTGCCAGCATTACAGTTGAAGAAAGTTGTCATTTGACTGAAAGATAACTTGGAATGTCATCACTGAGGAATCAAATGGCTGCGGGAAGAGTAGTGTTGGTGTCGACTAGAAGTTTAGTAACATTCCTGAAACAGGCTAATAATGTTATTTTTCCAGTGTCATTGGTAACACAGAGGATGATCTTGTGCAGAAAAAAATAAACATCTTTGACTCTTGAGTTGGTTGTCTCCAAATAATAAGATTTGGGGAGTACAGAAATTTTAGAATTCATTAACCAAATTATTTGGCTATATTTTGATGTATGCGCAAAAGTAATGTATGAAAATGCATAGTAATTAAGTTTAAAAGAAGGCTTTACTAAGTGTACAACTTAAGTGCTGAGAAAACATTGTGTTGCAGATTAACTGGCAGTTTTTTTCCCTTTCAAAGGGTACAGAAACTAAAACATATCTAGCAATCAATTTTACCTTATATCTATAAAGTATGATTTTGAATCTAGATTATACCAGCCTATAAAGGGGTGTTGAAGGGCATACACTGGAATTATAAGGATAATTGAAACCTAACATATTTTCAATTGTACTTTCACCTGAAATTTTATTGCTTAGTGTTAAGGGTTAAATTGTGACCTACCAAAAGATATGTCGAAGTCCCACTTCTTGTCCCTGTTCTTGTGACCTTATAAAAAAGTAGAGTACTTGCAGATATAATCAAGTTAAGACAGGTTATATTGATCTAAAGTGGGTCTTAATACAATATGACTGGTGGCCTCATAAGAAGAGAAAAGGGAGACACAGGAAAGAGAACACTATATGAGGATACAGAGATACAGAGGGGAGAGGTGCATGTGAAGATGGAGCCAGAGATTGGATTTATGATGCCCAAAGCCAGGAGCCACCAGAAGCTAGGAGAGGCAAGGAAGGATCCTCCCCTGGAGGTGACAAAGGAAGCCTGACCCTGCCAAAACCTTGATTTGAAATTCTAGTCTGAAGAACTATGAAACAACATACATGTATTTCTATTGCTTTAAAATATGCATTCCTTTCCTAGAATTGCCATAAAAAAGAATAAAAACCGAATGGCTTAAAGCAACAGAATCTTATTCTCTCCTAGTTTTGAAGGCCAGAAGTCTGAAATCAATGTGTTTGCAAGACTCTGACTTTTCAATGACTCTAGAGTCTATTCCAAGCCTTTCTCTTAGCTTTGGTGCCTCCAGTATTCTAATGGCTTCCTTAGTAATGGCGAAACTCCAATCTCTGCCCCCATCATCACATCCCCCCTCCATATCTTCTTCTAAAAGGACACCAGTCATATTTGATTGAGGGCCCATGCTATTCCAGTAGAACCTCAACTTAACTAATGTACATGAATATGTACGACCACCCTACTTCCAAATAAGGTAATTTTCTGAGGTATGGGGAGTTAAGACATCAATATATCTTTTATGGGACACAGTTCAACTCATAACACTTTGTAAGTTTGCAAAAATTGTTATTTTCTATATTCATGAGCTAAAAATCTTGGAAGCATATTTTTAGTTTCATAGTATTGAAAACATGGTTTCTTGTGCATACCTTTAATACATGTTATAAGAAAAAATGTTGAGCCCTAGCTGGTGTGGCTTAGTGAAATGAGTGCTGGCCTGTGAACCAAAGGGTCGCCAGTTTGATTCCCAGTCAGGGCACATGCCTGGGTTGTGGGCCAGGTCCCCAGGATGGGGCAGGCAAAAGGCAACCACACACTGATGTTTCTCTCCCTCTCTTTCTCCCTCCCTTCCCTTTTCTCTACAAATAAATTAATTAATTAAATATTTTAAAAAACTCTAAAAAAAACCAAAAATATTGATTTATGGTTACAAAGTATCTACAGCATATATTTTGAACCTTCAACACTCATAAATGTAAACAATGTTATTTTCATCAGGAGACTGATACCTTAATTTAATTATGATATCACTGTCCCAATGACAAAGAAATAATAAAAAATATTTCCATCACACCACAATTTTAATATTTGAATGAATTATTAATTATTAATGAACAAGGAAGTCATAATTCTCATCTATTCTTTTCAACACTGAAACTTTTAAATAGATAATTCAAACCACATGACAGTTATATTATTTTCTTTTAAATAATCATATTCTAACCTGAAAATAATAAGCTGTCAACTTGCGGCAGTTATCATATAATCTTGCTTGAACCAGCTATTTTCAAAGATTAAATTGTTCACTGGTATTCACGTATATTCCCAGTTATAAGAGTTTAAAGACCTAGGTCCCATATTTGTAATGTTACTTTCTTCCCAGAGTTGTTAAATGGTTTGATTTTTCAGCATTGTTCTCAGTAAGTGCCATGGCTTCTACAATGACAAATATGCATCTTTCCCATAATGCTTTGGAAATTTAGTTGATAGTATGTCGTATGTGTGTAAAATGCCATTTGTGATCACTGAATCTACCCACAGTAGGACTGAAACCAAGCGTTTCATTCAAAAGTCAAGTTAGAGTGGTTTTATTTTCATGGGTGGGGCGCTGCAAATTTGCCTTGCAGTAGACCTGTCACAGTTCAAAAGGTACTAACATCTGATTGGAACACACCATCTGTTAACTAGAAACGAGATATCTTGTGTCACGCCTATCCATTCATTTCGCAGGTTTGGGATGAAGAAAAACCACTAATGTAATTATTAGCAACACAGAAGCTTCCTGGGTTTTAGGCCTATTTCTTGCTTCCTATAAGGTCAGATCCTTGTCCTGCTACAGAAAAATAAATAAACAAAAAACAGAGAGAGCTCATTTCCATGGCCAATGAGATGAGCTGTGTGGGAAAGGCACAACCCTTTTAAAGCACGGCTGAACGATGCTAAGGGAAACTTGAAATTCGATTTATCCAAAGGCTGTGCCATCCTGTGGTCCTGCAGGGAGAGAAGCATGCAGTTGTTTTATCTCTAAGCTCCTGTAGTGAGGACGCCTCTCAATAACCTGAAAAGAGAAGTGACAACACTTTCTGTGACTTCCTGTTGTGAAGACTAAGGGCCTAAAATGTTTCCACTTACGAACAGGTCCTAGGACTTCAGCGGGTCCCCTGTGCCTTCACTAACCTGTCATTAAAGAAATGTAACAGTTTCCTTTTCCCCAAATGGAAATACAGAGGCTAGCCACATTCATTACAATGCACCCTGTAAGGTACAGAATGCCAAGTACATTTTGATTAATACTTATAAGAGAAATGCCTTTATCTATGAAATGTCAAGAGAGGCCCTCATAAATCACTAACTTTCCTTGGAAATCAACCAGCAGATGAATTGAATATTAATATAGATAACCTTTGTTTATTTTCTTGAGAGATTTTTATCCAAGTATATCAGAAATACTATAAGCTATACTTTTACCATTCAAGGGAGTCAAGGATGAGAGTAACATACCCTATTGATTATTACTGTCTATGGGGAGCATATGGCAAGGATATAACCTGTTTTATAGATCTTCAAGGAAAGAACATGAATTATTGTGCAGACTCTATGAAAAAAAACTAGGCTTAAGAAAGGAAAGGATTTAATACTCTCCTCTTTAAAAGAGCAGTTCTTTTCAGTGAAAGTGAGTTCTCAAGAGTGGATGTTTCAGGTTATATTTTCTGCGTTAGCTTCCTTTCCCTTTTTCAACAGTTTCTGACTCTTTTGGTGAGGTCAAAGGGAGGGTCTGTGTGGTCCCACAGCAGTCCTCCAGGTGCCTAACGCACAATCAGAGTGAAGTAAATCATTGATTCTATTCCAGGGGCCACAGTGATTGGTGTCTCAGGATTTTTTCTGGGAGTTTTCTGACAAATGTGTATGACCATGGATGCAGTGTGAACGCAGAGGGCACAGCTGAGAATGTGGAGTGTGAAAACATTTTTGCCACATAGAATGGGGTGACCTGAGTGGGCACAAGGAAAAAGAAACAGAAAAATATAGCACAGAAAAGAAGCTGGGGCCCTGAAAAGATGATTAATCTCTGGACAAAATTATACCTGAAGTAACATGTGTCTCTAGACTTAGTGACTGTATGAAAAAGTAAATTTTCATTTTTTTAATGTAAATTTGAATTAGGTTTGATGTCACTTTGAACCAAAAGCGAACTTATGACCTGTTACTTGAGTTGCAAAGAGAGATTTTAACAACAGCGTCATGACAGATCGGCTACTTTTATGGTTTCAATTACTAAAATTTGGAAGGATTTTCTCTTAAAATAAAAATGAATATAGAGTTTGTATAATGACATCACCATCATTTACTTGGGAATAGAAGGTGTATTTTATTAACTCTCATGGCAAGAATTGCACATAACTCATACATTTTTTTTATTGTCTTAGCCCTTAAGTCCAAGTGTGTTTCTTGGCACTGTGAATGTGATCCATCATGTATTGTGGAGAGTAATAGTACGGCTGAGAATGAATGATGGAGGGAACTGCTTCTGGAGAATATTTTCAAGGAGATGAAACTATGAGCAAAAACAGTAGCACTAGACTAGCAACCTAAAGACCTACAAATTCAGAGATCTGTGATTGTATGATACCTATAATTGCAAATTAAAACACAAAAACTGGATTCTTCTGTTTTCTTGTCTGTATGTTTTTATAGGAATACATTTAATTTATTTTTATCTGTATTATGTCCTTCAACACTGCCAATAAGTGTGATTTTTACTTCTGAAGATTGTAATTGCTGCTCTAAAGATTCATTTCTATTTCCCTGGCCTGTCAAATGAATTTAATGTCTTAACCTATATTCCACCCCGCCTCCCCCCAAAAAGTTCAACTAATTTTGATGTCAGTGTCAACATCTGGGCAACTTAAGCTTATTGTGACTCAGCTTTCTTGGTGTAAATGGGAATCAGTTGTATAGGTTTTTACAAGTGTTGAATAAGATCAGGCAAATGAAGTACTTAACACAGTGTGTGGCACATAGCAAGCACTCAGTGCTTGCTTCCACGTGTATGCAATGAATCTGACACCGTATATGACTTAGATGGTTTGTGGCGTATCCTAGATTTTCAAATTTCCAAAGCTATATCGAGACTGGAGAAGAAAAATAGCTTGTGTCTACGTATTACAGATTCCAAAACATTTTCACACATATCTTTTCCTTTATTCAGCATAGCAATGACTTCAGCGGCATTATTCTCAACGTACAGAGGAGGGAATGAAGGAAGGCTCAGCGAGGTGATGTGACTGCACACAAAAAAGAAGTTCAAGGTCCAGACCCCGAACATAGGTCTTCTGTCCCTCTGCCTGGGAAGCTTCCTGCTCTGACCTCATCATGACTCTAACGTGAAAGCACTCAGAAAATACCTGTACAAATCACACATGTAGTGATTAAAAAGGAAGAGCTTGAGCACCCTAGAAGTTAGTAGGAAACCCATGCTTCATAAATCAAGAGTCAATATGAATGTCTATGAGCAAAGTCCAATGAATGTAGTGCAGTTATATTCACCGTGTCTTGAAAATAGGAAGCTTTGAAGAATCGGGGCACTTCTACTCTATGCATAGACTTGCATTAAAGAATATGTACAGATTGAATATAATCATAATTACAATGAACATATTTTATATTAAAATAATACCTTCATTTTTTCATGGTCATTTTATATGCATTTTTGTATTTATTATTTGTAGCACTGCTTTATAGTGTGCTCAGAAAATATCTTCAAATGTAAAAGAGAGAGAGAGAAACATCAATTTGTTGTTCCACTTATTTACGCCTTCACTGGTTGCTCCTTGTATGCGCCCGGACCTGAGATGGAACTCACAACATTGGCGTATCTGGATGATGCTCCAAGCAGCTGAGCTACCCGGCCAGGGCTTGGTACTTCTAGCACCATTTATTAAAGCTAATGTGCAGGCTGTAAACTGCTGTTAAAATTCACTGTGTGCTAGATGCCTCTCCTCCTTTCTTTTTAATTCCATTTATTTTGGTACATACACCCTGGCTCTCTATCAGGCCTCACAAAGGACTACCCCAGGAGACATCAGTAGCAAACTTTCATTTAATCCCTCAAATATATAAAGTATCTGAAAGCTCTTTTCTTCAGTTTTCCGAGAGCTGCTGTTGTTCAGCGTTGACAGCACGGACATGTCTCCTCTGTGTTGTCATAATTAGAAAACCCCAGCCCTGCTGTAAGAAAGTGGAAATGATAAGGGACCCTTGGGTCGGTAAATTGCTGTGTAAGTATGCCTGAATGTAGGGAATTAGGTCAATGAAAATGTTATTAAAAACAAAGAGTTTGAAAAAAAAGAGAAAAATAACATGTAGAGTTGACAGTTAAATTAAAATTTTTGGTGCTTTACATCCTAAAAACAAAATTTCTCTCTAAGTTCAAAAGACTTTTTAGTGTCGAATTCTGCTTCAGAATACATTCAAAGCATCTTAAGGTCTTTCACCAAATGTTGCTAATTGCCCTAAGGCAATTTGACCCTGTACCTTTCTAAAGTTCTTTTTTTGAGAGATAAATAGTAGCCTCCAAAAGTCTTTGAGATGAATGAGGTATAGCTACGCCCACAGGACCCTACTCCTGGTTGAAACGCAAGCCTTAAGGAGAAAAATTTGTCTCTGGAACAAATGCACATGAAAAAAATACTTATTAGCAAACTATTGGGTAATATCTTTGCACTTTGTCCTTTCAGGAGCTCCAATTCCACCTTCCACCAACTTTTAAACTTCCACATAAAAGTTTATTCGTAAAGGGGGTAGAGTGGGGTTCAGAAAGAAAGACTTCACAGCCCTGGCTTGGGGGATCTAAGAAGCAGAGGACAGCCATTGAGAGAGATTTTGCATATCTTTGGCAACTTGGCTAGTTTTATAGTTATGCTAAATAGCTGAGCCTGCTGGGGCCCAGAGAGATGGGTGTGACTTTAACCCTCAAGGTAGCCAAGGCTTGCTGCACCCAGAAGTCTGAAATGGGTTAAGGAGGAGGAGCAGGGTGAGGATTTAAACTCAAGTGCAGCAGCCATTCTGTGCTCTTGGTCGGGAGGATTGGGAAGGAGAAGGGCTCTTGGCTATGAGGGAAGTGGTAGTGAAGGAAGAGCTGTGCGGTCTGTGGTAAGGGATTTTTGCCATGCGGTTTGAAAGAGAGTAGGAGAAGGAGAAGTAAGCAAGCAGGTACCTAGTTTATAGTGAGAAAGGAGACCATGCAGCCTGGACTAATAAGAAAGGAGATCCTGCTGCATGTGAGCCGTGATCGTGCCTGCTTTAGCTGACTCCAGAGGTGCAAAGGCCTTCCTTGCAAGATCCTGACCTGCTACAACTGGATTTTACCTGGGCTCTTGAACTTGTGCTTTTCTGAATTATTACACAGAGGCTAATGACCACATACCCCAGATCCTGAAGGAGAGAGCTGCTGCATGAAGGTGGCAACTTTGGTACCTTCCAGAGGGACTGTAGAACTGTATGTCCAGCTGGATTAAGACCTGATAAGAACATGGGAAACTCTGAGGGATGTTTGTGACCAGTAACCTGGTGGGGAGCATGGGAAGTGCTGGGTCTCCAGGGAAAGGAGGGCTCCAAGCTGAGGTGCTCTAAGCTCGCTCAGGGTTGGAATGTTGTAAATAAAGACCTGCTCCTCCAGCATTAATTGTTGGGTCATTCACCAAGGTGCCACGTGGACGGACCTGGTCTGCTCCAGAACATCCCGGCACATACAACAAATTTTCTTAGGCAAGGTCTGTGCCTTACTTAGAGTTGACATCTGTCATTGAAGAATCCTCCACAACTGGACACCAGGACAAAAAAAAATAAATAACCTGAATATCTTTAATTTTACTAGAAACATTCCATCTCTAACATTGATCATACCCATATATCAGAACACTGTCTTTACTGATAAAACCTCATTTTGAATATGCATTATGCTGACTAGCAAAACATTGGATTTTAATTAAGAAATGGATAATACTGCCTGTGGAGTGTGCTTTGTTTATAGCATATTAGCTCACCTGGATTATCCTTTAACGTAAATTGTACACATAAAACATTTCAGAAGATAGTAAATCATGTACTTAAAAATAAATTATAGACAGTACCAAAAATTCCCCAATTTTAAACAGAGAGAATATAATTTACAGTGATAAGGCCAAGACAAAAAGGCTTATTAGTTACTTGCAGTATATTAAGACTAAGAAACTTAAATCCTAAATTTGAAACTTTGTACTAATTCAGAATCTCTTCTGTTTGTGAGGCCTTGCAGTATTGTTAGAAGCATCAGAACCCCCAAATCAACAAGACTATGGACTAACCTTAAGGAATGACTTTGGGAAACTCATTGACCCTCAGACTCAGTTTACTCACTTGTTAAATGGGTTAAAATTCTCACCTTGCAAGACTGTTGCAAGAATTTGGTTTCAGCAGGATGGGGTTTAATGCAGGGCTTGGTCCTACAGTGTCCAATAAACATGTTTCCTTCCCTTTTGAATTGACACAACAAACAGTACCTGATAGTTCAGAACACAGAATTGTTGCTACCTGTCTTCAGAATAATACATAGTTCAAAAACTGTAAGAGGTATAAATGAGAAAACATCACCTTAGAGATTCTGTTTAGTTGAGTAAAAGCCATAACCTTTTGAGTTTTAGGCTATCTCAAGAAATAGAGCCAACCAGACAGGAGAGACGTGTGTGTCAATGAACCCTAGAAGGAGAAGCAGTAACTTCAGACTTGCATTTAAGTCTGAAGGCCTTTCAGCCACATCAGATTGGTGTGGTTCTCCATTGCCAAATGGCCTACACATTCCTTGCTAACAATTTTATCATTAATCGTTGTTTTTTACTATGCATTTTATTATCCTGAAATTACTTGTGTAACAAAAAAAAATCATTTCTCTTTTTTCCTTCTTCCCTTTTCCATTTTTAAAATTCTTTAATGAAATGGAACTTGAAGAAGCCTCTCACTGATTGTTAATAGTTGACAAGCAAATGTTTGCACCTGTGCCTTTGAATTGATACATATAAAATGGGAATGATACCGCCGAAAATAACAGTCATTAGAATACCTGCATAATTCTGAACTCTAAAGACAGTCCTTCAACCACATGGGAAAAACAACTCAAACAAGAGTCCTATCAAGAAATACTTTCATAAGATAAATATTATTCCATTTCCTTGAAGAAATCTTTAAAGTCCAAGGAAGAGCTTCTATTCAGAGACATGTAGCGAACCTCTTAGGCCTATCCAGAGTATCTGATGGCTTTTCCCCCAAAAAATTACAATTAAAATTACTCTGGGAATTTAAGTTTGTTTAAGGACAGCTTATTATTATTTCCATTAAATAATTGTTAAATGAAATGAACAGATAAATTTAAATTAAGTGCTGGTGAGGATGTGGAGAAAGAGGAACGCTTTTGCACTCTTGGTGGGAATGCAGATTGGTTTAGCCAAAGTGGAAAGCAGTATGGAGATACCTCAAAAAATTTATAATGGATTTGCCTTTTGACCCAGCTATACCACTTCTGGGAATATATCCAAAGGAACCCAAAACACTAATTCAAAAGAACATAAGCACTCCTATACTCATTGCAGCATTATTTACAATCACCAAGATATGGAAGCAGCCCAAGTGTCCATCAGTACATGAGTGGATAGAACAACTTTGGAATATATACACAATTGAATACTACTCAGCCATAAAAGAGAGGAAACATTTTCCCTTTGCAACAGTATAGATGAACATGGAGACCATTATGCTAAGTGAAATAAGCCATTCAGAGAAAGACAAATATATGATTTTACTCATATGTGGAATCTAATGAACAAACTGAAATAACAAGCAAAAATAGAGACAGACTCATAGACACCAGGGTGACAGCTAATTGGGGGTAGGAGGTTGGGGGTGGAGGGATTGAGCAAAAAGGAAAAAGGACTCATGAACACGGATAACGGTGTAATGATTGTGGCGGTGGGGAGCGGGTTATAAGGGAACTAAATGGTAATGGAAAAATACAATAATAAGAAAGGAAGGAAGGAAGGAAGGAAGGAAGGGAGGGAGGACTTTACTTCAATCTTACAACTATAGGATTTTATGTGTGTGTATGAAGAAAAGAAAGTTGAAATAAACCAGAGGGTATAAGAGTATTTACAGTATCATTCACCTTGCAGATTACTGACTAAAATTTATGGGGGCTCAGATACCTTCTTCCTTGGGTCTTCACAGGCTTGCAAATCTCTAAATGAGATTATAAAGAATATTAATAACCAGCAATTACGGAGCACTTGCTGCATGCCAGGCACTCTGCTGAGCAGTTTGCTTGGGTTACCTCATTCAATCTCAATATTAGATTTAGTCATGAGCAATTGAGACTTTTTTACTCTATTTTATTATTTTTAATTGAGGAGTTGAAAACCTGAAACTTGAGCTTCTATACATTCTCCTTCAGGGCCTTCAGTTTTGAGGACACTCTCTCCCACATCTTTTAAAACCAATTCTCCAAAATGAGTTTCTTAAAGTGCTCTTCCAATTTGATTTCTGAATTAAGCTCTGATTTGCATTTCTTTTTTTCATATTTCTCCCTTCTTTTCTGACATCTCCCTCCCTTGTTCTCAGCCTTTTATTCCTTCTTCTTCTTCCTTTTGCATTTCCTATATCTTTTTTATGTGTTCCTCTTTATTTTTCTCTTCTTCCTCTTTCTTCTATATCCCTATATTGTGTTCTCTCTAAATTGTTTCAGCCTGTTTGTTTATCTTGCTTTTTTCTCTTTCCCAACTCTTTCTGGCAATTAACTTGTAACTAATCATTTGATGCAGCTCAAGTCAACTCATCTAATCAAGGATAAGCGATAATAACCCCAAATCCATTCTGTTTAGGAAGTTCTTGTTCTAAGGAAACAGGATGCACTTGCAGTGGTAAGCCGCAAGTGTTCAATATTAACATTTGTTTCTATTTCTCCGTAGCAAAATGTCAGTAAATGAGAAAGAAGGACACACAGCTTGAGAGGGGGAATTCTCTTCGAACTTGAAGCAACTTCTAACAGTGATTTCCTTTCGGCTGTCTTGATTTTATCAAAGTTGAGAACTAAAAATGAGTGAATCAAGAAAAATTTAGACATTGTTATTTTATCTGAGTCTATTTTTTCTTTCACTTCATGCTGCCATGTTTTGAGAAATCTGTTTGATTAACCTGATCACCACAGCTAGGAAAACTACATAATTCAGCAGATTTGAACCCATTAATCTTTTTGCGTCTTTTCTAACTTGATATAAAATGTGAAGATTGCTATCTCACCTCTTTGAAGGCCACTGGCTGTCTCCTGATGGGTAGTATGCACACCATCTACCTCGTTCATAGTAACCTGATAAACAGATGTTTAAAGCCTGATATAATCCAATAGCTTGTTACATTTCTACCTTTAATAATTTAATAGTAACAATGATTTGATACCTGTTTCAACTGAGATTTTAATTTTTAGATTAATATTGAGGTTATAGTGGGAATGTGTGTGAATCAGAGATAGAGTTCAGTTAAGTCTCAAAGGTAAACAATTTCGTAATGTATCATGCTTCAATTTTTAGGAAGGATTTTCCCACCTCTCAGTTCTTATGTTGGTTTATATTGATCCAGTGATTTTTACATGTTTTTTGTTTAATTGGTATAGTCCCTAGAAAATAACTCAAATGAGGTTTCAATAAAAACTTTTTATTATCTAAGCCCTTTTCCCTGATTAAATTTTTACATGTCTTAATACCAACACTCACCTTATTATTAATATATCATATTGTTTTCCTATAAAGGAAAAATAGTTTTATTTGACTTAGGTATAAGTGACTAATTTTAAAAGAGTTCTGTTTTATGTTTTACTTGAGTATACAAAGCTTAAATAAAAGAAATATTTGTGGCAACTTTTAATAATTTTTTTAAAAATTGAATAGTGTTAAAATTAATTCTAAGTTATTTTATCATCACAATTTTCCTATCATGCCTTGTATGATCCTGCTTCATTGTAGTGTCTTTACGATCCAGCTGATCTCATGGATTCACACCTACTTATTTTTAAAACATAATCCATCAGCCAAAACTGGTTCTCAATTTTTCAGCAAGCTTAAAAGTTTAGTTAAGTGATATGTAAATTGTTTGCATTAATGGAGATTGTCTTCCTTCCCTTTTTCCATAGTTATAACATTAATATGGTATCTTGCTTGATTTTCTCTGCATTCTCTGCATACTCTAACTACTATAGATAGTACACCCCCTTTTTTTGATTATTGCCTTGGACTTAGGCCACACAATGTACTCTAGCCTTACTGTTCAAAATGTTTACATTTAACCAAATGTCCTTGGGTTTAAATACTCCATAACATATATTTGTACTTCTTGTGGACAAGATTAATATATAAAAATGCTATCATGTTTTCTTGGACCACTAATTGTGTCATGTCTGTATCGCCAATAATCCCTATTTTCCTTGGAAGCCTAGCTGGTAACGGCAGACGGGGTCAGGTAGATAGGTTGGCGTGGACCAACGTCTCTGAAAATGGTTTGGTGTAAGACCAACTATCAGGGACCTTTGACATGGACCAAATACCTCCATGGACTTTGTATTATAGGACCAAATATCAAGGACCTTTTGGCGTAGACCAAATGTCTCTAAATACCAAGATCTTCTGTCGTGCACCAAATGGTTTTGTGAACACTTTGGTTCCGGAAGACCAAATATCAAAGGCCTCTTTGGTGTGAACCTAATGTCTCTGGATATTTTAGACAGGACCGAATGCCTGCTACTCCAAACAACCCAATTATTAAATGTCATTAGACATGAAGAAGAAACTAAGTATACACATCCAGTGATTGTGGCTAAGTAAATTGGCACCATCACATTGGAGAGAAATGTAACAATATGTGACCAATTTATATATCAATATATTCTTCGATTCAGCAATTATACCTCTTTGTTTATTCACTAAAGTTCCGCGTATGTGAACAAGGAGACATGCACAGGAATGGCATTTGTGTTACCAAAAAATGTAAATAAATTGTAATGGTCATCAGGAAGAGAATAACCCAAAAACATCAGAAATATTCTTGCAGTGATATACGATACAGCAATTAAAATACATACATTAAAACTATAGGTTTCGATATGGATAAATCCTAGGAATTCATGGCTTAAAAAAGGTAATAAAATTTTATAAAATGTATACATGGTGTGTATAAAATACTATGTCATTTAAGAATAATATTAAAACATTCAAAGAAATACATATATAACAATATTATAAAGATATTCAGGTAATTATAAACACCAAAATCAACATAATTAATTTCTTTGAGTGGTAGGAGGAGGAAATAATGAAGACATAGCACATAGTAAGGCTTCAACTGCTTTGGAAAAACTGATGCAGACAAATATTGCATGCAGTATTTTTAAAACTTATAAACGTTAGCTATATAAGGGGATGAAAGATTGGAAGAAAGAGGAATTTATAAGTTTATTCACTGAAGAAAAAACAAAGTCTCTGACTGGAAGGGAACATACTAAAAAATGTCAGAGACGTCATCGTGTTAAACTGTTACATTTCCCCTGAGATGCAGGGAGCACAATACAAGAGAAGTGGTTGGGTTGCCATCGGGCCGCTCTTTGCCGAGTGCTCTGCAAATAGTTAGTTGTAAAAATTCTTAAAATACCTCTCTCATTCTATTGGCATTGATCCTTTTTGCCTGGCATTTTGTAAAAACACTTATTTACATGTTGCACTTATATTCTAGGGGCTGATTTTGTGAGCTTCGGAACAAAAATAAATATGTTGGAAGATTACGTAAGCTCAAATGTTATATTTAAATGACCAAGAGGCACTGAGACAAATGTAGCAAATGCACAGTACTTCGCTGGGAAACTAGTTCCATATAGTAGAAAATATAACTCCAGGCCCATCTTCCATTAAAATGTAAACACACTGACATCCCTATGCTTCTTCTAAACTTTTTTTTTCATAAACATTGAGCTGTACCTATGCATGAGGCTGTTGCTAAAATTGTGCTGTTGTACATCTGCACACTGGAGGTCTTAGCATTCGATGCCAAAAGTGACGAAATTCATAACCAGAGATCCATCTGGGGAAAAGTGAGGTTAAGCAGGATGAGGAAGGGTAGAGTAAGACGTGTGGCCAAAGTCCAAGGCAACGATCTTTTATTCCTGGCATCGTGCATTGTGGATCACTGGATCCGATCCAGAAAGTTTACGTTGGTTTGAACCAGCTTGAAAAACCTCTGAGATAGGGGCAGATTATTTAGTCACTGAGAGATGCCTTAGATGGCAACGCTTGAATTTTCTACCGTCTCTTTTTACCTGAAATGCACTTTATTATAATGAAGCATCTGCCTGTATTTACCAATGTTCTTGAGTCAGATATCATTTTACTGTCTGAGAGCTAGGCGAACGGTATGGATTAGAGCTGCAGTTTGGGAGTAATGGAGCCTGACGTCAAATCTGTGCTCAGTCACTCACAAACTACAAACCGGACCAAGGGGTAAGTTCCCTAAACACTCTGAGGTTACTTCCATCATCAAAGTGGGAACAATGAGCATATCTACCTGGTGATGCCTTTGCATAGATTGAATTACATAGAGTACCTGGGGTTTATCTTGGGCACACAGTAGGGAGTGAGAAGACATAGTTATTTTACCAATAGCATTGTTACTTCAAAGTGGACCTATAATTTAAAGAAAGATTTATCAAATCCTAGATCTTCACTCCATATACATATTTACTATTATTTTGTTTGTAGGAAAGAAGTAATTCTAGAGTAGTCACCTCCCACCCCATCCCAGCCATCTCCCTGTCTTTTTTCCTTAATTCTCTGAAGAAATGGCCTTTTCGGTGTCACATTGCACTGGTCCTGAGGCCTCTTCTACCAGCTGATTTTTCATGTCTGTGAGAGCACAGGTCTGCCTTGCTGTGACCAGGCTGAGATCCAGACCTGCGCCTGCCCCCTGTCCTGATATGCCATGTCAGAGCCCCCTAGAATTAGCGACTTTAAGCACTATTTTACTGTGAGGCTCTATGGTGTCCTCTAAGAGCCTAACTGCCTCTCAGAACCACTATTAAGAAATTATCTCAAATATATAGAACTTGAAGTGGAGAAAATAGTTGGAGAGGGAAAATCTGTATGACAATTATTCATGTTTTATTGGTATATCATCTGAGTTGAATTTAGTTGACAAAATTTAGTTTCCTGATTATGGAAAGAAACACATTTCCTTTGATTAGCCATGTTTGAACTGTCTCTGCTTTATTCACGCTTTGGGGGGATAAAAGGTAGGGATTGGGAAGAATGAAATAAAGGTATATTAAAAAATTGGCCATTTATAAATAATAGACTCCAAAAGTATATCCAAAAAGACAGACCTTTTTATTTAACTTCCCGTACTTCTATTTAAAACAGTATTCACATTTACACGTTTCGTTGTTTAAAATGAGGAAAAATACATGTGTGATCCCAAAGGGTTGAATAAATAAATTTACTATACATGTTGCAGAATTCTGTGAAGACATATTATAGAGTTCTAACTACATTTTAAAGTTGTCACTACCCACGAGACGATTGTAGGAGGGGGGAGGGAGGGAAGGAGGAAGGGGTAGAGAAAAAGAGATTAAAATTGTCCCGATCGAGTTCTCTAAGATTTATTTAAAAGGAGGGTACCATTGAGGATAGATCAACCAGGACACTTTTCTAGAAGCCCTGTGTTTTCTTCTCAGAATTCATTGTTTAAAAAGTTATTAATTAAGGAATCTATTTGCAAACACTTCTAAGTTTTGTTGTATAATAACCAAGAAATTTAAAATCATGTACCATGAATCATGTAATTGCTAATATTTCAGTAAAATTATTTTGGAAGCTGACTACTAAAATAAAGAAAAAAAATAAAAGAACCTTAAATTGAGGTCTTTTTTCCCTTATATGCTCTAACTATTTGCAAATGTTTTATGTGGGTGAGTTCATGTTTGCTAAAGATAGTGGATTGTTTTGAATTTCACTCACCTGCCAAACATCTGGGCAAAGCTGTGACCCACGAGCATGATATTTAATAAAATATGAGCTATGGATTTTATACTAATTTGGGTCCCACCAATGCCAAGGTCAGCTACAGGGTAACACTGCCACTATTCATCATAGTTTGTCTTCACGGATGGCCTTGCTCTCTGATGAGAATCTACAGTTCAATAGACATTGCTCATGACCACAAGGCTCAAACTAAATCAAATGACAGGGATCAGCTGACTTCATGTTTATGCACAAAAATATTTCCTTCAGAGAAACAAAGAAGTGAAGAAACTCTTACACGTTCCTTTTAGAAAGTTTTCCTTAATTCCACTTAATTCCAAATATGACACGCTATGAACTCATGGAATACTCTCAGTAGGATGAGTTTGATGAGATTGAATAGACTCCTGAAAAAAATATCTTCTCAGACCTTTTTGTTTGTTTACTTATCCACTACCCTTTGCATTTCTGAACAAGAATTCGAGGAAGAATGTTCTCGGTGTGGCGCTCTGAGAAGATAGTTTTGGGCCACTGTGCACACTGCATGCTCATGGAGAATACTCTGTAATAACGGACACAGTGCTAAATTTGAAATAAAAGACTTTGTTTCAAAGCTGAAATTGATGATCCCAAAGCTATTTCACTTCAGACAACTCATTTAAGTTTTGGGACTTCTGTTTCCTAGCCTCTAAAATGAAAGTAATGCTGTCTCACTCACAAGGTGAAGTCATTTTCATTTTCCCCAAGCCTTCCTTAGCCTACAGGAGTAACAGATGCCTGCCTCAATTTATCGCTGCCCAGTCCACAGGGCAGGGGGTCCAAGGCTGCTGGTGTGTACTCAGGACCAATTTCCGCAAGCATGTGGGGTCCGGAATTATTTGGGCACAGAGTTTTCTTGTGTCAGGCATCACAGAGCTAATGTCCCTTTTTTATTTTAACATGTGAGTTATTCTCACATAAAAGTCTTTTACAAGTCAACTCAAATTATTGAATAGGAACAGACTGTAATATTGATTGTGAAAATTTTTCAATATAGCTGTACTCCAAGTCCAGGAAACTCATCTTACTACCATGTAATTTTAAGCAAAATTTAAAATGAATATATTATTATAGTAGATCATTCAGATAGAAATGGCTTTCAAACACTCACCACCAAAAATATATGATAAAACAGATAGAATCTGAAACTATGAAAATTTCTATTCTGTTGTGCATTCTGTCCCACGAAAGGTGTTTTGTGTGGCTCCAGGAATGATATCCATGACAGAGGGCGTGTCTCCCTGACTTTCTTATGCAAGCCCCCCATATACAATAATTTATGCAGTAATGACATTGACTTTTACTCCAGGACCAGATTCACCAACGTAGTTTCAGCCTTGAGTTACTCTAATGTGTTTTAGGATTTTAGAAATGTGACATATCCACTCTAAACAAGAAGAAGTAAAGAAAACCGTTCTCTCTGTTACCTCCTTACATTTTCTCTTTAGTTTTTAGGCCATAGCATTATGTATTGTTAGGTTGATAGTATAAAACGACACCTAATATAGGTCATTAAAACTTAAAACCTTCTTCCAAATTATGATGAATGTCTAGATTGAGCCCCATGACTCAACAGCTTTTGAATTCTTCTCTATGTGCCCTGGTAAGTCTTAGCTTTAACTTTCATATTCCATTTTCAAAATTATTTTATTTATTTATTCTCAGAGAGAGGGTAAGGGAGGGGCAGAAACATTGATGCGCGAGAGAAACACCTTTGGTTGCCTCTTGCACATGCCCCAACCAGGGGCTGGGTGGTGACCTGGAATTGAACCGGCAACATTTCCCTTTTCCTTTGTGGGACAAAGCCAAACAAACTGAGCTGCCACCTGAGCTACACCACCTGAGCTACACCACCTGAGCTACACCACCTGAGCCATACAGGCCTACATGCCTACGGGTAATTGTTGAACCTGCCCCCATGATGCAGCACAGCCTCAGGTGTTTCTTAGCGCCTTTCAATTCCCTTCTGTCCAACTGTCTGATTTATTAGATCCAGTATAGAAGAAGTATATTGAAATTTTAAAACTATGCAAATTATTTTTGATGGGTTATTAAAAGGGTGTTCTTGAGAATGTTTTAGTCCACTGTATTTTGTGAAAATGAATAAAGGAAACCAAATTTAAAATGGAGTCAAGAATCCCCCAAATGGGGGATTTCATGCACTACCCCTCAGCACACCTTGCAGACTCCAATATAGGGAAAGCAGGCTTACCTTTATCAACAGGAAGAAGCTTACTTTACTACTCTAGCAGGGAGAGGAAAATTTTCTCTTTGCCTAGCAACAGGCCAGCCAATAAAATACCACATTGATTCAGCCAATGGGAAGGCATTACACTTCACACTCCTAGTTTCTTTCCATGGACATTTGGTTTATAATAATGCCTTTCAACCTGCCCCTTTTTTCTCTGTAAAGGAACATTTCTTTCTTTCCTTTGTTCTTTGAACTTGCTTATGGTTTGATACAAATTGCTTGTCCCAAATTGCATTTTTTCTGCCATTCCTGATTATACTCATTTTGCAGGTAAATTAAACGGCTATTTCATTTTTAAGGTCAACAATTTCTAATTCCTTTTGGTAAATTCAGAATTATATTTCCATATATTACATAGTCCTATTGTTGGACTATGTAATATTCTGCCGCTGAAGGAACTCCATTTCTACTTTAGGAGCAGAGGGTTAGTAGTCATTATTTTGCACCCAAACAGCCTGAAGGTTGTACTCTGTAACTGTCCTTACTTTATTCACATTCATTCACATCCAGTAGTTACCAAGGAATAGAACGCTAAAAAAGAGCCTAATCATTTGCATATATACATATATGCAAATAAGCATATATGCAAATAAGTATATATATAATATCTCTCAGCTTAACATTTTTTGTCCTTATGTAAAATCTTTGAAAGCCATTTCCTTGAAGAGTGGTGCCTGCAGTAATGGGGGGAAGTTCAACAGCAATGGATGTCTGCCTGTCTGTCTGCACCTCTCTGAACAGAAGCATCAGCGATCAGAGCACGGATGTGCCCTCCTATCCTCCCCGCCCCCCGTGCCTCATTTGGAGGACATAGCCATTTTTGCCCACCTTAGTTTTCCACAGGCTGTGTGCAAGGTGCTCCAAGAATACACGCACAACTGCCTGCCAGGTGGCTGGAGTTGAGGGATGGGCACCTGTTACTGTGCTAAGTGCTGAAATTGACCAAAATTAACCACAATTTACCATCCAAGTCTTCCCCTGGAAGTAGCAAGCCTTCAACAGATGTTAGAGGTCCCAAATAATTACATCAGAAAGATTCTGCCATTGTAATCGTTGTCGGGGGCGGGGGTAGGGGGTGGGGGAGACAGATTCCCGATGCTTCCTACTCCATCTTCCCAGAGTCCTCTCTTGAGTTTCTTTCTAACAAATATGTTTTGAAGCAATTGCAGCACAAGCATTAAAACTGAATTCCAAGCAGAAAGTTGATTGTAGAACGTGGATTAATTATTTCTTTAATGTACACTGTTTTTAAAATTGCATAGTCTTGAAGACAAATGAATGATACTGTGAAATAAAGAAAAAGAAAAATCAGTTCCTAGACTATTCAGGAATGGTTTGTCATGAAAATAAGGTGAGGAACAGTCTGCATGAGTGGTGCAGCTTTAGACCATAAACACAGAAAATAAAACAGGTAGCAGACAATTAACGATATAATAGTTGTATTAACCAAAATTGGAAACAAAACAAAACAAAACATTGTAGTCTTCAGGGACACATCAGAGACTGGAGGCCTTCGTTTTGTCTCCACGGTCAGGTTACCAGCAAAGCAGTTAAGTCCATGTACTGTTTTCCCTTAGTCCTGGGAGAGCGGTCCGTCACTGGCTCCTCTGTGATAAATAGAAAGCAGCTGGTGTCTCAAGGATGGCTATTAATCTCCTCTGAAGATGAAAGCAAGTGGGAAAGCTGAGCAATGCTTTGTAATTAGTGATTCATACACTCCTAACCTAAGAATAAAAGATCTTTGAAGCAGTATTTGCTTGGAAGAGAGATGAGTTTTGATACATAGTTACCTTAAGAAATTAGGCTTCACAAAATGGAGTCTAAACTTAAGGCTTATTATGTTCGGAGAAAAGGGGGTGGATGGAGGTGGAAGAGTGTATAGGGGGATAAATGGCAATGGAAAAAATTAAATAAACTAAATGAAAAAACTGAACTCAGAAAAAAGTCCCAAAGTATATTAAGAAATTCCACTTGAAATTTTTATAATAACCAAAGCATAAAGTTTTTCAAAGTAAAGAGTAACGTCTTTCTTTTTCTTTTACTACAGTATAGAATTCTGTATCTTGTCTCATGAGATTATATATTTTCACTGATTACATGTATATATGCGTGTAGATACCATCGCATTACCTCATTTTGCCATAATTTACTTTTTTGCCAGTGTTCTGACTAGTTGATAAAAAGTTACAAATCCATAAACTTAATATTGGTGTATAATGAGAAAATAGTGCCCCTGCACTGACATTTACCATTTCTCTGCAGAAGGACTTTTATTTACTCTAATTACACAAGTTGGCAGAGATGTTTTTTGTCAATACTTTGGGGTTCTGAAGATTAATATGTTGATCAAAGTATTTTTAGATTCAATAAACTTACATCTCTCACATAAAGGTCCTGATACTTCTTATGCCCAAATGATATGGTGATTATAAAAGTACAGTTTTACTTGAAAGTAATCTTAAATATATAGTAGTTTTGGTCATTTTACCTTTTCTAAATTAAAAATGTTGCAATGCCTGTGTACACATGTGGACAGCTGTGAATGTTGTATAGAAAACAAGTCCTTAAGTACGAAAACCATGAGGATCGTCTGAGCTGCTTTCTCCTAATATCATTTCCCAAAGCCTTTTTGCAGTACGTGTTGATGGGGAAAAAGGAGAAGAGAATACTTTATTCATTATTCACTGGAATGTCCTGATTAAAGTTGAAACTGCAAAGATTGATACACAAATTGAATCTTTTCTGTACGAAGTTGACATTGATTTTGTTTGAAGCTGTAGAACTCTAATCCTAGAAGCTCCATCTTCTAGTAAAATCGTACAAGGAAAATTGTGTTGACATATGCTTCTGGAGGTCATCAAAGATGTATTCTAGATATTCTGATCGAGGTTACACGTCATTTTGAAACTGCGCATTTTACAATACATAACTACTAGGTGTCCAGCGTGATTGTTAGGGTTGCAGGGTCAGACTCCAAAGCCCTGCCTGCTGTTGTTAGATGGTTGGGTTAGAGTAGCGATTTTTAACCTGTGCACCGCAGGAATTTTTAAAACATGCAATACTTGACTATTTGGTCGGGGGAAACTGACCTCTTCTATCGATACATTAGATAGTCAAATAAAAATATGAAAACAGCCAATGCAACAATAGCCATCAGTGTGAATGAATCAAAATTATATCATTGTTTTGTCAGATCAGCCAAAAATATATTTTTGGTGTGTTGCAGTATTTTAGTAATTAGTTCATGTGACCCATGAGATGCAAAAGGTTGAATATTGCTGGATGCGAGAGTTAGAGGACAGCTGTCACCCAGTTCTTCTTATATTTTGCTTTGAAGTTTAGTTGCATAAATTAGACTTATCATAAGGATAGATTAAAAGTACACTATTGTTATTGAGACATGAATGGCACTCTTGAAATTCATTCATTCATTCATTTATATAAAGACAACTTTTGAATCCACCAACCACACCAAGAGCTAGATTATTCCAAAAAAACTTATATTTACTTATTGGAACCACTCTTGCCACATCCCATTGCCGCTTGTAGAAAAATTTACTGCTGTGGTTTTTTTTTGGTTGTTGTTTAATTTTTCTTGTTCCAAATTGTATAAATCAGGTAATGTTCTAGGATTATTTCCATCTTTACTTGTTAAACAGTCCTTTATTTTGCTAGTGACTAGCAGTGCCATCTCTGCTGTGGTTCACATGCCGTGTGTGTTCAAGTAGTCGGAGGCACTCATTTTGTTCCATTGGTCAATTAGTTTATTCCTCTACAAATGCGTACAGTCTTAATAAATTTAAAAAAATAACTTTTTACTTAAACTCATTCTAGAAGATACTTTAATTCCTTTGTCTAATTCTATTCAAGAAGAAAAACAGAGTTGCAGTGTGCCCCACAAAAGGAAAACAATATATTATTTTTAAAAATGAACAAAAGCCATTTTAAAATACTATATAACTGGCTGGCATTGGAAAGAAAATCAAAATCAAAAGGGAATACAAGTTTATGTAACAGTACTGGAATCTCAGTATTTAATTATCTTTGTAAAATTGTGTCTGGAGAAATGTCTTCCCTTAAATATAGAGGTCCTCAGGATTTCTTTTCCTTGTTAGGCTGGCATAGCTTTTACCTAGCCTGTTTTTGTTGTAAAGTAGGGAAGGTCGAGAAAACACAAAACAAAATGAAACAGAAAAATAAACTTGTTTAGGAAGGTGACAAGAGCCCCTGCGGCATTCAGGACAAGAGGTTTCATAACCCTTGAAAGAGGGGAAATATGTGGAGGCGAGTTCAATAATCCACTTTATTTTTCTCCTCGGAGCCCTTTCCAAGCCCTAAGTGGCACAGAATAAAAAGCTAAGAAACATGGTAGATGGAAATCAATGTGATGCAGAGAAGTCACAGAGCTTTCAGCAATTTCACAGCAAAAAGGAGAGAAAAAACCAAACAAACAGAAAAAGCAAAGAAATGTAGTCCTGGCTGCCTCAGCAGACAAAACTTGTGTAGTTCAGATCCTGGGGAGAAGAGAAGTGCAGAGAAGGTTAAACATGATACTCCGTGTTTTTCTCCTCACACTATTTTCTAATTGTTCACTGGGACAAATGCTAAGAACCCTAGTTGAAAGTAGCTAAAATATTAAATGAAGCTTTTGAGAGTCTCATGCTGCTGAACATTCATTTAGCTTTGCTGAAAGTAAATTGTTGTTTGGGTCCTGGCAAGTTACAAAGGGGTAAATACGAAATACAGTAGATCACACCAATTTCTAAACACTGAGTGTATGAAAAACAGTCTCTTAGTTGATGATGGGTTAAGGTGACTTCCCCTAATCTAGAAGCCTGAGCAAGGATTGGGTGAATGTTTTCTGGAGAGAGATAACATCATCCAAAGTCTACCATGTTTCATAACGCAATGCCTGACACACAATGAAGTATCATCAGGCACGTTCTAAGGGAAGGGCTAAGAGAAAGACATAACAGAAAGTTTTGTGAGGTGGCCCAGATACTGAAGTTTTCAGACATGAACTTTATTATAATTTTGATTAATATGTTATGGGAAAGACATGGAAAGATAGAGCATTTCACCAGATTACTATACTATATATAACCAAACATCAAATGGGAAATTTAGAACAGAAGATCCATGCAGTGAAAATAAGAACTTGTGGATGGGTTGGGAGCACACTAGAGAACTGAGGTCTGACTTGTGAACTAGAATAAGATAATAGAGACTATCCAGCCTAAAATGCAGAGAAGGAAAACAAGAAAATACAGAGACGAATGCAAGAGACATATGGGATATTGTAAAAATACATAACTTAGCAAAAGAATTTTCAAAAGGAGATAAAAATGGAAAAATAATGTTAAAAAAGATAATGGCTAAGAATTTTCCAAAGTTGATGAAAGACATAGAGCCACATAGTCCAGAAGCACAACAAACTCTACTAAAGATAAACACAAAGAAATCAAACCTGTACACATTGCAATGAAACTGCTAAAAATCAAAGACAAAAAGAATACAACTATTAAAATCAACAGTGATAAAAAAGATGCATTGTATTCAAATGAGCACCAGCAGTATAAGAAATTAGTAATCATCAAAAAAGGAATAATTTCATCTCTGAAAAGCCCATTTAAAATAACTACCTATCTAGAATTCTATTCCAAATGAAACCATTATTCACAGGTGAAGATGGATAGATAGGTATATTTCTAGTCAACAAAAATGGAGAGATAAAATTCATCACCAACAATTCCCACTACAGTGACACCAAAGAGCATTTTTCAGACAAAAGAAAAATTATGACAGGTTGGCTCATGGAAATGTAGAAAAGTAGAGCAAGTAATACTAACTACAGTAAATCTAATGGTATCTAAGAGTAACTACTGGTAAATCTAAATATTAGATGTAGAAAACAAGAATCATAGTGAATTATGGAGTTCAAAAATATGAAAATAAAATGCATGAAGATATAACACCAAAGGAAGGAGGAAGTAAAAAGAGATAATATGTTCAAGGTCATAAAATTATCTGAGAATTGATAATAGTACTTACTTATATCAGAAGCTAATAATTCAAGAGTACAAGTTGTATATTTGTAGGATTAGCATTAAACAAATAGTAACATATGTTATAGATGAAAAAATCTAATAGATGAAAAAATGGAAAGATAATAATTCTCTAAAAAAGGAGAAAAAAGAGAGAACTAGAACATATTGAAAATAAAACCAGTAGCAATGTATCAATTATAAATCTAAAAACATCAATTTACATAAAAATAAATGGACTAACTACTCCATTATAAAGTTAAAGCATATGTTGTGTGGAAAAATGCATTTAAATAAAAAAATAGGAATGTCTAAAATAAAAGTATAGAAAAAGATTTATCATTAAACAAAGTTTTTAAAAAAGAAATTTAGTGGAGCCACACAAACAGAACAAAATAGACCATAAGCTATGAATTATTTCTAGAGATAAAGAGAAATACTTCATCATACTGCTGGGGTCAATAAACTAAAAAAAATGTAATGATAATAAATTTATATGCAATTAAGAATATAATGCCATAATTATAAAGCAAGAACTTGCAGAATTAGCAAATGCATTATCAAAATGGGAGATTTGAACACACCTCTCTCAGCAAAGGACTGAGTAGACAAGAAATTAGAAAGAACAAAAAATATCTGAGCAACCCAATTTGCTAAATTAACTTAGGTAGTATGTGTACAATATACAACACACCTGTAGAATATGAATTTATCTAAACTGCATAAGAAACATTTAAAGATTGTGTATTGAATCTGAGGTATGTGTCAATAGTGGACATATGTCATCATTTATTGTCTTAAATGCATATGACTGAATTATCTATTGCTGCAAAATAAACCACCATAGTTTATAAACATTCATCTCCTAGAGTCTCTGTCTTGAGGTTCTTTCCATATGGCATTTGGGTTTCCAAAAAAAGAATTCATAGGTTTCTGGTGCCAGATCTGAAGGTAATTCTTATTAACATCTTATATCAATAATATATAATGCAATTTTTATTTAGGAATTCAGTAATTCATAACAAATCCATTTTTTTTCAGTTCACAAACTTCTGAAATCAAGAACTATAATGCTATAGATAAATGCTGGACTACTGTAATCGACGTCATAATGCATAGAAAACAAAACCAGATAATCCACAGGAAAAATAAAAGTATCCTTGTTAGAATGGTCTTCCTTGGGCTTCAGAATAAATATTACACATAAATCTATACAATTAACTTTCTTTGCTTTAATGCATATAAATTTTTCACTTCACCCCTATAACCACAGCCAGATTTTAGAGACGTTTAGAGTACTAAGTTAGTTTGAGTTACCAAAGTTAGTTTGAGTTAAGTTGTAGCATTGACAGGAAAGGGGGTGAGTTTTTATCTTAATAAATATACTTAATGTAGTGCCCAAAGTTGGATTGCTGTGCATTAAAATAAAATGCAGCAGCGGGAAAGATTTATAATATTGGATCGCTCTGAGTTCCTTCCTATCTGCCTTATTAATTAATTGTCTTGAATTCATTTTCTTAGGAGAAAGTTGAAGAGAAAGGGAGATAATCATACTAATGTAATAGCATAATCAGTCGTCTGGAAGTTTGCATGTATTAATTCAAAGTGAAGATAAAAAATGGTGTTTATCTAACTTGGGCTATCTTAACTTACAATTTAAAGTTCTAACCTTTAGGATGTATTCATTTCCTGTCTAACATATATTAAAATCATTATAAACAGTCTTCAGCATCAGTAAACTTACAGTGGTAACACTGTTTTACTTTAGCCCATACAATGTCTATTCTAAATGAAATATGACTAGAGTAACAGTGTTTCCCTTCCTTGAGATCAGATTTTGATTATAAAGTTGACCTTTAAATGTCCCATTTTGTTAGGCAAACAACATTATTTGAAATTAGTCACAGGTTTCTTGTTTTGTGCAAGCACATCTTGATTACAAGCCTTTCTATAAGGCTTCTATCTAGTTTAATAATTCACACTTCTCTGCTTATCAGCTTTAGAATTCTAAAGGAGGCGTTCGCCTCTAAATCTTTCCCACTGCTGCATTTTATTTTAATGCACAGCAACAGAGCACGAACGTAATTGGTGCAATCTGTTATTTACAGATCCGCGGTGAGACGCAGGTGGCAAACTCTTTTTTAGTGTTGGAAGGAAAGGGAAGATCTTCACAACTTGAGTTATGTGAATAGAGATTGAGGCTGGGTTAGGATAGCAGCCATTGTCTCTATGGGTGTTCTCTAATTTCTGCAGCAAATCTTTTTCCATATGAAATCCTTTTCAATTCCACTCTATACCAGATGCTTATTTTGTGTTAAGAACATCTATTTTCTAAAAAGTGGCCCCATAAAGAAATATGGTCGGGTTTTATACTTATAATCTTAAACCAAAATCCAGAATAAATTGGTCTATGATTTTGTTATATTGAAAAATTTCTGTGAATGCTTTCTGAAATACATGATTCACACCACGCGTTTTGTGCCTCAAACATAACTTCTAAATCTCAAACATCAAAATTAAAGCTTAGATAGGGGCTCCATTTGCCACAGAAATCTTTGATATATTTCCATAAAAGGGAAATGTTTAAAATATCACGCACTCTAATAAACATTCAACAACTGTCTGGCAAACGGACTCAGCTGAACGCCAGATAGTACAAATTCACACTCAGTTATCTACAGTCCTTGGGGCCACCTATAACTTGGAATTCAGAACCTCTGAAACTGTATAAAGTGGTCATATATTGCACATTATATACAACTCTAGCCCTTGTAATTGTGGGACAATTATGTACAGAGATTTATTTTGTTTCTATCAGGTTTTGCATTGATTTCTACTTTTGGGTATTTGGAGTTTAGAAGTTGTAGATAAGTGACTACATTCTTTCTTTTTTTAAGTATATGTTATTGATTATGCTATTATAGTTGCTCCAATTTTTCCCCCTTTGCCCTCCCTCTTTCCAGTACACCCCTCCTCTCCTGCAATCCCCCTCCTTAGTTCACGTCCATGTGTTGTGCAAATAAGTTCTTTGGCTTCTCGATTGCCTATACTCTTCTTAACGTCCCCCTATTTTGTACCCACCAATTATGCTTCTTAATCCCTGGTCCTTTTCCCCCATTCTCTCCCTTCTCCCTTCCATCTGATAAACCTCCAAATGATCTCCATATCTATGATTCCATTCCTGTTCTAGTTGTTTGCTTAGTTTGTTTTTGCTTTTGTTTTTAGATTCATTTGTTGTTGATAGTTGTGTGTTATTGTAATTTTAATGTTCACAGTTTTGACCTTCTTTTTTTTCTTAAATAAGTCCCTTTAACAATTCATTACAATAATGGCTTGGTGATGATGGACTCTTTTAGCTTTATCTTGTCTGGGAAGCACTTTATCTGCCCTTCAATTCTAAATGACAGCTTTACTGCATAGAGTAATCTTGGTTGTAGGTCCTTGTCTTTCATACCTTTCCCTTCTTGCCTGCAAAATTTCTTTTGAGAAATCAGCTGATAGTTATATGGGAACTTCATTGTAGGTAACTCTCTGCTTTTCTCTAGTTGCTTTTAAGAGTTTTTCTTCATCTTTAAACTTTGGAATTTTTATTATTATGTGAGTTGGTGTGGTCCTCTTTGGGTCCAACTTGTTTGGGATTTTTTGTGTTTCCTGGACTTGTATGTCTATTTCCTTCATCAAATTAAGGAAGTTTTCTTTCATTATTTTTTTTTCAAATATGTTTTCAATCTCTTGCTCTTCCTCTTTTCCTTCTGGCATCCCTATGATTTGTATATTGGCACTTTTGGAGATCTCCCAGAGTCTTCTTATTCTCTCCTTGATTTTTTTTTGTTTTAAATCCTGTTTCTCCATTCTGTTCTGGTTATTGATTTCTTCCTTATTTCCAAATTATTGATTTGAACCCTGGCTTCCTTTCCTGCGCTGTTGGTTCCCTATGGATTCTTCTTTATTTCACTTAGTGTAAACTTCATTTCTTCCCTTACACTATTGCTATATTCGGTGAGTTCTCTGAGCATCCTGATCACCAGTGTTTTGAACACTGCATCTGATAGGTTGGCTTCTCCATTTTGCTTAGTTTTTTTCTGGGGTTTTGTTCTGTTCTTTCATATGGGCAACAGTTCTTTGTCTCCTCAATTTGGCAGCCTACACGTGTTTGTTTCTGTGTATTAGGTAGAGCTGCTTTGACTCCCTATCTTGGCCCACCTGTTAAGTTGTATGGGGTGGAGCCTTAGGTATTCACCAGGGCAGGGCAACCCACTTAACAGCTTTGTGGCTCTGTGTGGGGGATGGGTCAGAGAGGGGACAATGCCACTGCCTGGCTACTGGAGGCTTGCTTGGCACCTGCCCCATTTTCAGTCACTTCACCCCTTTCCTTTATGCAATGGGTGCCCCTCTAGCTGCTGCTCCAGTGGTGGTTTCCAGAGTGGGTGGTTTTGCATATGTTCTAGGACCATGAGAGCCCTTTAAATATACTCTCCTGAGAGACTGGAGTTTCTTCCATTGTCCCAACCACTGGTTTTTACAAGCAGAAATTGTAGGGCTGTATTTTCTTGGTTCTGGAACCCTGCCTGGGCTGTGTGGTCTGGCCTGGGGCTGAGATTGCTCACGCCCAAGGTATCCCTTCCAATTTTTATCCACCACATGTGAATGTGGGACTGCCCATTCCACCAGATGCCACCACCTCCACTTGCCACCACCACACTGCTTCTTCTCCACCATGGCTTCCCCTCTCCACTCCTCCTACCCATCTGGATGAATTATGGGTCCTTTTAATCCTTGGTCATCAGACTTCCATACCAGAGTTTCATTTTCTGACAGTTCTGGGTATTTTTTGTTTTGAGGTTAGTGTGCAAGGAAGTGAAGCATGCCTACCTCTACCTCCACCTCCATCTTGACTGGAAGTCCATGACTACATTCTTTAATAAAAATAAGTCGCTGATACTCTAGCAAAAGCCATATGTTTTTGTATTGCTGTTTTTGTTGTTGCTGTTCATTAGCCTATATAGTGTCAGAATAAATACTTATTGATACTTACTTAATAAATGAGTTGAATGAACATGAGAGCAAGTTGTATTCATTGTCATTTCTTGAGTAAATAGCATTATCCAGGGATCTGGGAAAGTAAGATGTATAATAATATAACAGAGTGAAAATATAAAATAATAAAAATGACATTTATTGAAATTTACCTTTTGCCACTGCTTCTGCCTTGAGGAATTTCAAAACAAGCTTGATGTAATATGCTTATTATTAATTTTATTGTTTTGTGTGTGTGAAAACTGAGGCTTAAAATCGATAAGACACTTGCAATTATGTCACAATGGTAGTATCAAAACTAGAATTTGAACACAGGCAATTTGACTTTGGATCTCACAGAATCAAGGCACTAGATATTATGACATGTCAGAGAGTAGATAATAAAAATGTCATGTGTAATAAGGGTAAAAAAATCTACTGAAAACAAATGTTTATACATAATAGATTGTAATTGCTCTGATGATGAAAGATAGCTGCACTGAGGTGGCAGAAGAAAATAATTCTTGATGTATATACGTAGCATTTAGAGAGTCTATGATATTAAGAGAAATTACAAGATAGACTCAAAGTCCTGAATGAGCTATTTCTAAGGATGCTCATATGCAGAGCTGCAAGAAAATCCAATTTCCAGCAAATCCTAATTTTATAAAAAATAACTACAAGAAACAAATATAACACAATAAAACACCTTCATTGACTCCATATCCCCTGTATAGTTCCACTTATATATTTTCTTTTATGTAAAACTTATGAATGGAATATATAATATTTTCTGTGTTTATCACCTCATACTTGAAATTGCTTCTTAAATATTGTCACCATCACTCACTATTGTCAGGATCATCAACTATGATCATTTATCAAATCCAATAATCAATTCTAGGTCCCCATTTTATTGTCTCTCTCAGTAGTATTTGATAAATTTGGCTATACCCTTCTTTAAATTTAGTTACACTGGCTTATTATATGCATATCTCTAATCTATTTTTCTTCTCTTTCCCTTGCTATTACTACTCCATATTTTTTGTTGGAATCTCTCTTCTTATTCCTAAATGCTGGAGTGGACCATGCTCAGTCCCCTAAACTCTCTCTCTCTCTCTCTCTCTATATATATATATGTATAATGTATATGTGTGTGTATATATATATGTACATTATATATACACACATATTTTTTTGGACTATAAGACACACTTTTCCCCCCAAATTTGGGAGGAAAATGGGGGTGAATCTTATAGTCTGAATGTAGCTTACCTGGCTTACTGGCGGGGGGGTATGGTGGTGGAGCAGGGGTTTTTTTTTCCTATTTTCCTCCTCTAAAACCTAGGTGTGTCTTGTGGTCCCATGCATCTTATAGTGAGAGAGAGAGAGACAGAGAGAGACAGAGAGAGACAGAGACAGAGATACACACACACATATATTTGTGTCTTCCTTTTTCCTTTTTTTATTATTTTATCCAGCCTCATTACACATAGTTGATTTTCAAATTTACAGCCTGATATGCTACAGAACCTTACAACTAAGAACTTTATAACTAAATGTCTCTTGGCATTTCTTTTAAATGATCTCAATATGTCTAATACATAACTGCTTTCTACTATAAACAAACTCTAGTTTTCCCATCTCAGCATTCACCTTTTATCCAACTTCTGAAATTAGGAAGTCATCCTCGATTCTTTTTACTTTCAATCTCATCTTAAACCCAATCTATATGTCTTGGAAAATCAACTCTTAAAGCACATATTGAATTACACCACTCGCCTCCATCATTATCATGACCACCTTAGTCCAAGCCTCCCCCGTCTCTGACAAGATCTGCCTACATCAATGGCAACCTTAGTAGTTTGTTTCTAGTCTGATCCAGTCTCCACGTAACCATAAGAACTGTCCTTTAAAATCTTAGATGAGATCATGTTTCACATTACCGCCTGACACAAAATTCTCTGAGGGTTTGCATTGTATTTAGAACAGAATCCATCTTACTGACTCAGGTTGCAAGGCCTCACGTGATTTAATTTCCAACCAACCTAAACTCCTTCCTGCTTCAACTATGTGTACTCTTCTGCCTCCTTCAAACTGACCTTCCTTAGTTCCTTAACACACATCTAGTTCTTTCCTGATGTAAAGATCGTACTTGTTATTCCTATACCACAGTTTTCTTCTTTCTGGTCCACATGATGCTCTTCCTGTCTACTCTTCATTGACGACTCTCCTTAAATATCACCTCCTCATAGAGGCCTTCCCTGACCAATTGACACAAAATAGAAAAGCCACCACAATTCAATCACTCTCTATTTCCACATTTTGCTTTGTTCTTTCTTTATATTATTTATCACTACTTTAAATTAGCTGCATATGTCTCCTGATGTAGTGGTTCATCTAGAAGGGCCTGCTGCTCAGAAGAGAGGCTGTCCATACACTAACAGATTTAAAAAGGTTTAGAAAATGTGTCATTAAAACTATTATATCAGTGATGTGAAGGACCAGCTGACCCTTGACCAAGATACAAGTTGATGTAACCTTCCAGAACATACCTACTTTAAGTAACACTATGTTGGCAATTAAATAAATAAATAAATATAAAGTAATATCATGAAAAATGTTTAGTATTTTAAATATGTATATTTCCCTAATGCTTATAAATTTATTGTTGTACATAAACTGAGTAATTGTGACATTGTTTTTTATTGCAATAGATATTGTACAACTCAGGTGTGCCAAACAAGAGAATAGGTCTTAGAAGGAAAACACAGGTTCCCTTCCCTGAGGTGCTCTTACAGTGGTAGAAATAAAATATTTGAATACTACTGGCAACTAATGATATGAACAGAGTACTAAGAATATATATATATATAATAGTTATATACAAATTTCAAAAGACTGTGATTGTGGAGATCTCAATGATTAGGTATAATGAGAACTCTTAATTGCAGGCTTAAAAAGGACTTGCAGTTTTAAGAAATAGGTCTCAAATTATTATTTATAAATCAAATAAATAGGACATCCATTTATATAACAACTTATCAGGCCCTGGCTGGGTAGCTCAGTTAGTTAGAGCATTTCCTGATATAGGACGGTTGTGGGTTCCATCCCCTCCCTACCTCCAGGGAGGCACATACAAGAATCAACCATGAACACATACATAAGTGGAAAAACAAATCGATGGGTTTTTTCTCTCTCTTTCCCTTCCTTTGTCTCTCTAAAATCAATAAATAAAAATTAAAAAAAAATAAATAAAACCCATCAGTGTATGTGAACTTGTATTTCCAAAATATATTAATTATGGTACAATTGCACAAGGGCAGCCCAGGAATAATTACCATGGTTTACATGCCCTGGGAGAACTGTGGATTTTTGCAGGTTACACTCAGAACATCTTAGAGCAATTGCTAACTGCTCCACATCAGAATCCTGAATGACTTGTTGCAGGTTGGCATCTTTGTTGATGTCTGCACTGTAAAGAGAAATGATCAACATACTGACCACAAATAACAAATAGTCTCTGGTTCTGTATAATTCTCATAAGAAAATATATTATTTCTATTTTAACCCATTTTTGTAAAATGTGTTATTTCATTTAAGGTGCCATTGTAGGAATAGTCATGACCATAACAAATGACATCTTAGGGTTTTGCTACTATTCTCACATAAAGATTTCTCAGAAGAATCTGATTTATTTTTCTAGCTCTTGCACAAAGCATTCTGTGTATGAGAAGTACGTCTGTATTTCTTCTGTTATCTGTGTCCACGAGAGTTGAACACAACTCCCCCTTCTCTAAAATAGTAAAAGGTTTTAGATAAGTTAACATTTCAAAGAACTGAAGCCTACTTTTTAATCCATAGAATATTTTAGAATTAGTTTGAATGAGTAACACGTAAAATAAAGATGGATCATAAATGCAATATAATATTTTCACTTTGTCCTTAAGCAAATATAATATTAAAATAAGTATAAGTAAAAATAAAATCAAGAACAAGTAAAATAATTATTGCATCTCTTATTAAGCACATATTCTGTTTCAGGCACTGGTTAACAATTTCTCCCCGCTTAATCCTTATAACAACCTGTGATATATATTCATACCAAGTTTGTCCCTATTTGACAGGTTAGGGACCTGAAGCATGGAATAATTATGTAGTCACCCATAATCATTTAACTAACAAGGAGACTGGTATTCCAATTCAGGCAAGCTGACACAGGAGCCAGTCTTAACATCTACACCTTTCTTTAATTCCCATTCATTCATTCATGCCTTCATTCATGCACATTTTCCTTCTGTGAAGATTGTAATTGAGAGCATGCTCTCATATTCGGATCATCAACAGGTAATTCTCACCTTGCCCCATTTTAGCTGAGTCATCTTGGACAGATTATGTAATCTGCCTGCTTTAGTTTCTTCATCCACAAAATAAGGATAGTAAAAGGAAAGTTCCACATCGGACAGTTAAATAAGGTAATAGACGTTAAATGATGCATGGCATGAAGAATTACTCAGCTAGCGTAGGATAGTATTTTTCATTTAAGAAATGTTTATGGGGCGCTTACAAGACACCTTGTTTATCACTAGGTAGAAGACAGCTACTGAAATCACTTGTGTTAATGACACATATTCTTTCTGCACGTTTTAATGTCTCTATCTGTACTTAACATTTATTCAACATAAGTCTCCTGAGCACTTAATATGCACTAGGTACTAGGACTGAAAAATTAGATGTATATGTCCAGACCTACTATTAACACCTACTTGCACATGTCTGGAAAACTGATTGGGGAAATCTATTTCACATCCATTTGTACGAGGCACGGACACATCTTAAAGGAAAAACAATATCTAAAACTAACTGACTGTTCAATAATGTCAGTTTTATTTAAGTGCTGCTCATGTATACATGCTAGCCAATTTAATCCCACAGGCTTCTCTGCAAGTGAGGCCCATGGAGTACGAATGGTTTGCTAGAGATAACATCGATTATGTGGTGAAGTCAGTACCTAAATGGTCAGAAAGACTGGGTGCCTACACTCGGAACCACAATGTCATACAATTTTGGACTGGGAAGAAGATGTCATAATCCAGGGTTGAAAAAAGTTTCTGTGTGTAGTGTGGTGCTGGACACTTAGTTCTATCCTCTGTCACTATCCCATAGACTCCTGCTGAGTGCTAGTGAGAGGGCAGCGTGCATAAAGTGATTTATTTATTTATTCTTAGAGCATGTTTAATACTTTATTTTTTTATGATTGCTCAAGTACAATTGTCTCCATTTCCTCTCCCTTGCCCCCCCATCGCACCCATCCCCACCTCCCTCCCTCGAACCCACCCCCTTTGTCTTTGTCCATGTGTCCTTCATACATGTTCCCTGATGCCCCCCCCCCGCCGTTATCCCCTATTGACCCTCTCCCCCTTCCTCTCTGGTTACTGTCAGATTGTTCTCTATTTCAATGTCTCTGGTTGAATCTTGCTTGTTTGTTTTGTTGATTAGGTTCCACTTATAGGTGAGATCATGTGATATTTACTTTTACTGGAAATTTTCTAAGACTGGGATTCAAGAAGCCATTCTACGCAACCTGTTTCATGGGATGCACCAACCAAATCAGAGAGGTATTCTACGTGTACAGTATTACAGAATGTCATTCAAACTGGACGCCCATAGAAGGCTTCTGGGGGTGTGGCGTCTGGCTAGAGGGAGCAGTGCCTGCAAAACAGAGGAACTGTGTCCACCGCAGACAGCAGTGACATTTTGGCCAATGTGTCAACAGTTGTCCGGACAGAGCAGCACTGGTGTCATATAAGTCAGTAATTAGCAGAATCCATCCTGATGTGTTACATTTAGCACAGGGAAAGAAGATCAAAGCTGAACAAGCAAACCATAAATAAATTAGGCCTCCTGGCAACTCCAGTGAGTCAGAGGTGTTAATGAGCTCAGGTGTAACATCCACCAGGATTTTCAGAAATACTCATGGGACTATTATAGCAGGCAGAAAAAATAGCCTTTGAATACAATGCTGACTTTACATATATCTTAGCGTGGCCTTGCATAACAATGTTTCAGTCATCTACAGACTGTATATATGTGATGATAGGGGTCCCATAAGATTATAATAAAGCTGAAACTTTTCTGTTGCCTAGTGACATCATAGCTGTCCTAACGTAGTAGCTCCCCATAATGTTGTAGCCAAAGACGGCTAAAATCAAGAAGGCTGTGGTAGAGAGGGCAAACCTCTTTAAATTGGGTGTGAAGAAAGTTGATGTTGAGGGGCTCCTAGAGGTGATTCCTGAGGAAGTGACAAATGAGGAGCTGTTGGAAGTGGAATAGAACACGTAGCTGAAAAAAAGTCAAAATGAAAGGAAACTGCAGGAGAGAAAAAAAAGCAGCTCCAAGAAATTCTTCAGTGAAGGATTTAGCAGAAGTTTTTGCAGATCTCAACAAGCTCCTCAAAAGTTTAAAAATATGTACCCCAACCCAAAACAGTTTTCATTTATAGAGAAGAATGTTCGTGGTGACTGCAAGCAAATCTATACACAGAAAAAGAAGTAAACCGAGCAAAACCGAGGTGGACATACTTCTGAAAAAAAGCGACACCTCATCAAGAAGAGCCTCAGGCAGGTCCTTCAGGAGGTTGTTCCAGAAGAAGGGATGTTTTTGCGGGAGATAAGAGCTCCACACCTGTTACTGTCCCTAGGGACTGGGCAGAGGGGAAGATGTGGAGGGGAAGACAGTGATTTTGCTGATCCTGACCTGCGTAGGCCTAGGCTAATGTGTGTGTGTTTATGTCTGGGTTTTTAACAAAAGAGTTTTAAAAGTAAAAAATAAATAAATAAATTTATAAATACAAAAAGCTCCTAGAATAAGGATATAATGAAAGAAAATACTTTTGTACAACTGTACAAAGCTAAGTGTTAGTGTAAAAGAGTCAAACATTTGCAAAAAAATTATAAAGTAAAACAGTTATAGTGCGCTAAGCTTAGTTTCTTATTAAAGAAAGAAAAGGTTTAAAATACATTGTGTGTGGCCTAACTGCACCCTGTTTATAAAGTCTGCGATTGGGTATAGTCGTGTCCTTAGTCCTCAGACCCACTCACCACTCACTCACCAACTCACCCAGAGCCACTTCCAGCTCAGCAATTCCCATTCACAGTCAGGGCCTTATGCAGGTATGTCATATGTTTATCTTTTAAACTGTATTTTTATACTGTGCTTTTTCTATGTTAACTATGTTTAGACAACTACTGTTCTGTTATAACTGCCTACAGTAATGAATACAGTACCATGCTGTACAAGCTTGTAGCCCAGGAGCAATAGGCTATACTATACAGCCTAGGTGTGTGTAGCAGGCTAGACCACCTAGGTTGTGTAAGTGCACTCTCCAGTGTTTGCACAAGCACAGAATTGCCCACTGATGTATTTTCCAGAACACATCCCTGTCATTAAGTGACGCGTGACTGTAACCAGATTCCGTAAGTCAGGTATAGTCTATTCCCTAAAGAAATCCAGTCTCTTTGGTGAGACAGACATGCAAATATTCATTTGAAATGTTGCTCTATAACTGAGTTCTACACAAAGTTCAACAGTAACACAATCAGTGAGGAGGAGGATTAACTTTCCATTCAACATTTCCCCTTGTTCTCAACCTCTCTCCAAAGCTTCCTTTTATTCCTATAATTGCTGCTGGAGTGTTTATATTATACACATGAAGCGGGATCTTAATTCCTGAAAGCTAGTTCCTTCGACAGTGATACTTTTGCTCCCTCTCTCATTCTATGCCATTGTGAGAACAGAAAACAGAGCAGAAGAAACAGAGTTAATTTACAATTTTTGTATTACTCATGTTTTATAGAATCAAATGCATTACCCATATTTCTAATGTACATACTTGTTCAGTAAGGCGCATAACAGCCTTTCTGTGCTCAGGGACACTAGACGGCACTTTACCACCGCAGTTGGAGTCCACTTTAAACAACAAAATTACCCCCAAAAAGCAGAAAAATGCAAAAAATGTGGCAATTAAGAAACTGCAAGAGATATGAAAGCTGAAACACAGATTTTTGCCTTGCTCTACCTTAGCTGAAAATGCATGACCAGGAAAACACAAAAGTTTCCTCATACTGTGCACTTTAGCGAATGAGTTCAAAGTATCCCAGGTGTTGATTTGGGGGTCCCAAATACACTTTAGAAAGTAGGTGAATTTGAAAATGCAGAAACTACAAATAATGAGAATTGTCTGCATTGGTCAAATAATATCACATAATTAACTTCCAAAATATTTTTGCTTAAAAAATTACTGGGACCTTAATAATAATTAAAATCAAATATATTTTAATCAGTTAAATGAGATGACTTTGGTCACAGCTGATAACACACTATAAATCACACAAAATTCTTTAAAATCACTTGCTTATCATGACATAGTAGTGACTCACAATGTACTTAATATTATATAATTAGCGAGTGTATGTGCATCACAGAGGTGTATATGTATGTGTGTGTGTGTGTGTGTGTGTGTGTTTGTGTACACTGGTACCTTGGTACTCTTCTTTAATTCATTCTGGAACTCGTGACGAGGGCTGAAACTGATGAGCGCCCAACAATGAACCATTTTCTCCTGTGGGGCAGCGTCCTGACTCATACAAGTTCTAGCAAGTGTGACAAATCCCGAGCAAGCGCCGAGTGCTGAAACGTGTTTTTCTCGTCAAAATGCAATGAATACAAGGTTTGACGGGTTCTGAAGCCAACAGGAACTGAGGTATGACTCTTTCTGTATATGTGTGTGTATACATATCTATCTACCTATCTATCATCTATCTATCTATCTATCTATCTATCTATCTATCTATCTACCTATCATCTATCAAACTTCTGGAAAAACATGAGTTTAGCATTTTTATCCAATAAGCCCCAAATCTACTCAGTTCCCTTCTGAAGAAATTGCCCCAAATGCATTTTCTTGGAACAAATTACAATGACGTATCATGTTCATACAATGGATTATAACAAGAATTGATTTGTTATTCAAAGACAGCCTGGTTAAACAAATCATCATAAAAGCCGACCAATGGTACACAACTGTTTCTAATTGGGTGGCCCATGTTAGACGGTGATAAATTTACCTAGTCATATGACATATCTTGACATTATTAAAATAGGTTCATATGAATAGTGTGAAATGCTACATTTCTGGTTGTACCTTATATGATGTTTAATTATTTTTTTCTATTTTTCTCTTAGTTTTTATCATTGCAGTTTTGAAAATCTAAGATCCAGTCCATTTTAAAATAGTTAACACATTTTCATGTATCATGGCATTTCAGCACAGATCCTTATAATAAACTCTCATCGGCAAAGATACATTGTGTCTTTCTGTTAATAGGATTATAATTGATTATTGCCAAAGCAATTAAGGCTCAAGCATCTGAGTGATTTGGCTGAGCTCACAAAAGGGTATGACGTAAGCCACAAACCCAATGTCCTGATTTCAGGACTTCTACTCATGCGTAATGCACGACAGCTACTCTGTTTTGTTCGTAAGGTCACTATGAAGATCGCAAGACCAGGGCATGCTCCACATGGCTCCAGTGAAAAGTTAAAGTTATTTGTGTGTTGAAAACCCACTAGAGAAGAAAACCCCAGTTTTACTCTTAGGCATGGACACCGAGTAGAAATTATTTCCGTCATTTCATTGTGTTTTCCTTGTTTATATAATCCTCTTTAATAGACAACTGTTAAATCAGAAGAGGTTCAGCATACTCAAATTGATTTGTGGGGGAAAAAAAAAGTTCCACTGTCTACAAATGGGAGATCAAATATTCACAGATAAAAACTCATCTTTCACCTCAGGCTGACTCCGTACAACCTTCCAAGGACAGACTGCTTGACTTGATACTAACCAACAACCGGTGTTCCTGGGCAGAAGAGACCTGATGAGGTTGCACTCGTGACATAATGCTTGTGAAGCATCTCGAAACACTGCCCGTCCTGCCGAGGCTCCTGATGCCGCCGCTTCTGATGCCAAACCTGCTGCCGCTCCACGTGACCCTCTTGTTCCCGCTACTTCATGCTCCTGTCTGATGGGCCAAGGAATGCACTCAAAATCTATTTCTTCCAGGGGCATAAAAGCACTTTTAGCAACCAAATTACGAAATGCCAGGGCTCGGGATCAGTAACCATGATTGATTATAGCCCAGATCTTGGGTCTGGAAAGGGGCCTCCAATAAAAAAGAAAAACCGTGAATCTGGAACTAAAAGACCTTCATTCTCTAAAGCATTAGGCTGAGAAACAAAAATGTAAGGTATCTATGTAATTTGAAGATTGGCATAATATTTTAGTAGTAGTCATCATTACAATTATATAAATATTATCTAAATACAGATACAAGAACTGGATTAGAATGAGAAATAGAAAAGTACATCCTATTTCATACTGACAGGTAAATATGTATCTAATTGATATTTACAACTCATTTACTTATACACATGGAGATGTGCATATTATACACTAAAATTCTAGAAATTGTCTTTATTAATATTTTTCATTTTATATTGTTATTAAAAATAACCACCAGAAATATTGCATGTTTATTATATCGTTTATTATTCAGTCATTCTAATTACCGAACTGAATCCATGCACTTATAGTTACATTTTTAGTACTTATCATGGAGTGTATCCTATATGAGGCATTAATAATGTAATGATGCACAAAGTAGACATCACCCTGACTATCAAATAAGTTACAATTTGCAGGAAGAAGAATAGAATTCCTAGAAAAAATATATAGGAAATATATACAGCATTGGGCAAAAGTAGGTTTACAGTTGTTTGTGTGGAACTTAACACAATAATTAATAAATAATACAAGAATAAACTCTGTTTCATGCATTCATAACTGTAAGCCACTTTTGCCCCACAAGTTGTATTAAGTTCAGTAATAGATGTAAGTATAAGGTGTATGGAATTACTTAAGAGGCATAAATTCAGTCTTTTGAAAAATGGAGCTTTTCCAGAGGGAAAAAGTCCTCACTAAACCCTGGTCAACTTTAGGATCTGCCCAAGTGAAGAAACAAGTTGGAGAAGTCACAGGAACAGGGGTACTGGCACGCACAAATATCAGCAGCTGAGAATACGGTATGTTCAGAAAAACCGCAAGTTATTGCAATTGTTTGGTGCACAGACTGATAAAGTGGGAGAAATAAGAATAAAAGTAGAAGGGAAGTGAGGTTGCAGATCGATGAATCTGGAGCGGAGATGAGAGGAAATTCATTAGGACTAAGTTACTTGCTCTTTAGCCTGCAAGCAACATGGAAAAGCAATAGGGGGTTTAAGCAGGGATAAAGATGCTCAGATTTGATTTTTTTTACCTGAGCCCATCGTTTTTTATTTTATTTTATTTTACTGTTTAAAATTAAATTTATTGGGGTGACATTGGTTAATAAATAGATTTGATTTTTACGGTAATCACTCTGGTGCATATGAGTTGGATGGACTGCAGGGGGCAATGCTGGAGGAAATCTTCTAGTTAGAAGTTGTGGATATTTTGGGGAACTTGAGCCTAGCTAGTGACAATGGAGATTAAAGGAAGGAGTCCTATTTAAGAAATACTTCAGATTTAGAATAAATAACATTGAGTGATAGATTAGAATAATGGATCTATTGGGAAGGTATGGGATGATGTAATATTTTTGAATGTCAGTTTCCTCATTTATAGAATTAAAAATATAAAAGTACCTATGCCATACGGTTCTTGTGAAAGTAAAATAAGAAAATCTGACTATTCATAGTCTATATTTGGAAAGAATTATACTAGGATAATACCCAGTTGTTCAGTTTAGGCAAATAGCTGGTACTTTTGTGTAAAGCCAGAAAATGCACAGAGGGAAACGGATCCTAAAGGAAGATGATAAGTTCCATTTTATGTTTTTTTAATCTCTATTGTTATCATTTCTATCCAGTCTCCAACATTTTGATCTCCTAACTTGAGGCCTGGGGAGAGCCAGGCTTCCTTTCGCACTTCCAAAATAATACACAGGTAGCAGACAGAAGGATTCTAAACTAAATTATCAGACCATGTAATTGTCTGATTTTAAAATTGTCAATGGCTATTCTTAGGATCTTTTATATTTGTTTGGAATGAGATAAGGCCTTAAGATTAGGATTCAAATCCTTGGCACGGCAACAAGGCTGCTCCAAACTCTTCAGCTTCATCTCCCAACTTTCAGCGGCGAGTTCCACACTGTTTTCCAGAGCTTTCTGGTTTCCACTGTTTCAGAGTCTTTAAAATAAGACAAGATCCTACTTCTCATCACCCCTAGGTCTTTTCTTGGAATTTTCACGTTCCTTTATTTGTTTAACTATTTTGCATCCTTTGGCGCTCTCAACATTTACATCTTTTATAAAATATGTATTGAATGCTTACTGTACACTGGAATTTTCCTAAGCACTTTATATGACATCTTGATATAATACTTACAAAACTATATTAATAAAAATAATCACTATTTCTATTCTAAATATATAGAAACTGGGGCAGGGAACTTAAACAACCTGTCTGAGGTCACGCATATGTGAAGAGTGGAGTAGAGATTTTGTGTAGGAACAGGGTATTTGCATAGTCTCAATGCAAGATATTTTTCAATGCAAAATGTCTTCCCACGATATTTATTACAAATGGAAAATAGAAGCTTTCAGTAGAGGAGCCCCGAAAATGCCGTAACCAAAGTTTAGCAATATCCAGTTTAACAATAGAAGAAGTAATATCTGATATGATGTACTGAGAAGGGCACGTCATCACATCTTTGGGATTCTTGTTCAAATGTGTGCCAGTCTAATAAATGGGAAAATACACCAGATACACAAATTCCAAACATTCTACAAAAATAACCAGCACTCTTCAAAAGTATCAAGGTCATGAAAGACTAGGAAAACTGAGGACATATCACAGGTTGGAGTAGAGGAAGGAGACACAATTATACAACGTGGGATCCTCAAACAACAAAAAAAGAATTTGTAGGAAAAAAAAAACTAGTAAATGTTGAATAAGATCTGCAGTTCATTAGTGAGTGGTACTTTACCAAAATTACTTTCCTGGTTTTGTGAAAAGGTAACATTAGAGCAAGGAGAAAGAGGTGTTTGCAGGAACTCACTCGTTTTGCTAAGTGTTCATAATTAAAAATTAATTAAAAATTTAAAGTTGAAAGAGGGAGAAGAGTAGGAGGACAGGAAGAGGAAGAGGATAGAGAAGCCCAATTAGAAATTAAATGAAATCTTTCACATTGAGATGTAGCAGAAGCGCAAGGATTCACATTGGCAAATACTCGCTTTTTAAATACCGACATTTAAAATCTTTATTATTGACAAACAATATAGCAGGTTTCTTTAATCTGCTGGTGTCAGAGACAAAGTTATTCTATGAAAGGGCACTCTTCTGACAATGATAAATTCTGAACAAACCCCTCTTCCTTTTACAAGCGCAAGTCCCTAAGAGACAGAGCTTCTAATCAGGAAGGCCGGCCCTTTCGTATTGGTTGACCCTCCTTTGGAGCTTTGAGACTTCGGCCAAGTTATAAACAGTAGCTTCTTTGACACTTGGTACATTGAAAATGACAATATCTATGGTACCTAGTAGATTCTAATTAAAAGTTACCCCTGCCCGTACACATTAATATTAAGTCAATGTGAAATTTATGACCCCCTGAATGTGTTTTTATATGAAAATTTACTCACACAATGAACTGGTTTGTGAATGGCTTTCTTATCCTTGCACTAAATAATTCTCAGTTTGTTATAGTCTTTGTGACTTGTTCTTAATTTTAAACTTTTGTCTCTGCTTTTTTTGCCATCAGCTTTACTTTTGGTCAGTTATTATTATTCAGTTTTATATCGGTCATAGCACAGGGTGAGCATCCAAGAATTTGGCAAGTGACTGAGTGAATGAAAAAGCATGTAAATGAATGAATTAATGCTTCTAATATTTCATGGATTGTGAAACTAATATGAGGAAAATTCAAAGTTCAGTGAGGCATTGAATAGTATGTTCAATTATGCATTTTAGAGGCCATTTGTGCTTTCATGTGGGTCCTTTATTTTATGTCAGAAAACTACCTTTGTTCAATAAGAAATCACTATACAATTAGCAAATGCGTTCATTTTAAATTGAACTTTAACATTATATTAAAGGTATAAAAATTATGTCATTTAACCATAATTATCATGCCCTTGCATGTTCTTAATTTTTAAAATATACATCACAGTTAAATTCTTGATCTAAAATCAACTGAGTTAATTAAGCTTTACAAGTATATTTTTATGCTACAAAAATAGAATGATGTATAAGTATGTCTCTCTTTCTTAGAGATATAAATTTAGAAAGTAGCAGACCAGATTTAGAACTAAAATGCAGATCTTTTCACTGAATTTTTTCATTACATTTTGTCATCTCCAAATATAGCCAGAGACGTTGAAATAAAGAGCACACTGACAGTAAGCAGAGGGGAGGAGGAAGGAGATAAGAGGGGAAGGGTCATCAAGGAATCTGTATGAAGGACACATGGACAAAGCCAAAAGTGGGTAGGAACAAAGGTGGGAGGTGGGGATGCATGGCATGGGGCAGTGGTAGGGGAAAATGGAGGCAACTCTACTTGAAGAACAATAAAAAAGAAAAAACCAAAATATTGAAGGTTGATAATTTGATATTTCAGTATAATTCTTGGCTCATGGCTGCTTTTATATGAACTGTCAGCTTGCTGCACAACCCGCCTCCCAATTCTATCCCAGAATTCTTAGGTTACTAAGCCAAGTCACATCTGTATCTTCTGGGAGTATGTAGGAAAGCCCTTTTAAATAAGAGGAACAGGGAGCTGTGCCACCAAGACAGGGGCCAGTACAGCCTGTCTTCTCTAACTGCTCCCAATGCGCACCACTTAAGGGTATTTCAGCATTCGTTACATCTTTACCGCTCGATTCAGGGTACAAAGGTCATGAAAATGGATTGCTTGTCTAGACCACATTTCTATACATTCCTCAATGTTCTCTCGGCCTGTGGGCTCTCTGGGTTACCAGTGATTTTATTTTTAGAAGGAAACATTTAAATCTCATATTCTGACATTAATGTCTTTTATTCTCTGTACATTCAACTCCCACTCTGTTTCTGTTCTCACTTCTTTTCGGGAGCTCTGCTTTTCCAGAATGAATACCAGATGTCTACTGCATTATATAGTAATTGCTATCACTTGGCTACCAAGAGGCCATTCTATTGTTGTTTCCACGATTTAATATTTGGATTGGCAGGTGAGGTGGAAAAGGCTGTACCTAGGGTGAGGTTGTGTAATATATGGATCTCTTTACCACCTACACAGGACTGTTAAACAGAAAAAATAAAGGGAAGAATAGGATATGTATTGTGTTTATCATACCAAACTCCCAGGATGTATCCTTAATAATATTTGAAAGCATTTTTTTATAATTAACTCCATCCAAGCTTATGGCATATAATTTATATATTAAGTAGGCTACCAGAGTCTCGTAAAATCCAAAAGAGTCAAGAGGTGTATCTTTTTCCATGAACCATTGGAGTAAAGTGTAACACCATAGAAGGCCCTTGATTAATGTTTATACCAGCTTATTGCCATAGTGATGGCTCTAAATAAGCCCATTTGAAAGTCTCTACCACTAAGGAGGTATAGTATAGGGGGATTCGGTCGGGTGATTGGAACAAGCTCCTACTTTCAGCTCTTCTAAATGTTGACAAAATGATCTTTCTAAAATAAAAATCTAATTATGTTATTCTTTGTTTGCCACCAGTAACAGTTCCCCATCACATTCAGGATTCAGCTGCATTAGTCCTTCAGAGAGACACATGCTTACCTTTCTAGTTTTTCCTACTCAATTCCCCAAAGTCCATGGATTCTACCCCTGAGCGCACTAATGGACAAAGACATAATTTTTACTGCCTACAATATCAAGTTGTTTCATGCCTTTATTGATTCAGCTCTAAAAAAATGGTCTCCTCTTTGCCCTGCCCAGGTGGCTCAGTGGGGTGGAGCGTCATCCTGTACAGCACTAGGCTGCGGGTTCAACACCTGGTCAGGAACATAGCCAGGTTGCAGGTTTGATACCTCACATTAATATTTCTCTCCCTCTCTCATTCTCTTTCTCTCCAAAACTAATAAACATGTTCTCTGGTGAATATTTAAAAATCTTTTTGGTCTCCTCTTTTTCCTCCTAGTGAAGTTCAACAGAGCTTTCAACATCAGCTCCATAGAGCTTTGAAGATTTCATTGAGCCTTCACTGTAGACAAAGCTTGTGACAATCAGCTCTGTTTTGCTTGGATTTATAACTATTTTTATCATTATAGTGTGTGTACTGTATTGAAAATTGAAGTATATATTTCAATTTTAGTATATAAAATGTTAATTTAATATATTTCTCTCCTATTAAGTAGGAGAAAACTACTTTTGGTAGTATTTGTTATTTGTTTTATCTATTATTCTATTTCTTGTGCCTATTATTGAGCCTGGCACATATTGAGTTGTGCATAAAATGTTCACTCTTTATTCAACTTTAATATATATATATATATATACTATCATAGTTTATTCTTGTGTGTGGTATAAGAAGGTTGTCTAGTTTCACTTTTCAGCACATATCTGTCCAATTTTCCCAATACCATTTATTGAATAAACTATCTTTAGCCTGTTTTATGTGCTTGTTTCCTCTGTTGAATATTAATTGATTGTAAAGGTGTGTGTTTATTTCTGGGCTCGTTATTCTGTTCCATGGATCTATGTGTCTGTTTTTATGCCAGTATTATGCTGTTTTGATTACTATGGCCTTATAGTATAGTTTGATATCAGGTAACATGATTCTTCTAACTTTGTTCTTCTTTCTCAGGATTGCTGTTGCTATGTGGGGCCTTTTGTGGTTCCATATAAATTTTTCAAATATTTGTTATAGTCCTGTGAAATATGTCATTAGAATCTTGGTAGGAATTGCATTGGATCTGTAGATTGCTTTAGGTAGTATGAACATTTTAATGATGTTAATTCTTCCTATCCATGAACACAGTATGTGCTTCCACTTATTTGCATCTTCTTCAATTTATTTCCTCAAGGTCTTAAAATTTTCCAAGTACAGGTCTTTTATATCCTTGGTTAGGTCTATTCCTAGGAACTTTATTCTTTTTGAAGCAGTTGTAAATTAGATTGCTTTCTTAATTTCCCTTTCTGTTAGTTCATTATTGACGTATAAAAATGCAAATGATTGCTGGATATTAATTTTGTATCCTGCTTCTTCACTGAATTAATTTATCAGTTCTAGTACTTTCTTGGTGGAATCTTTGGAGTTCTCTAAGTACAGTATCATGTTATATGCAAATAAAAACAGTTTTACTACTTTCTTTCCAATTTGGGCACCTTTTATTTCTTCTTTTCTGATTGCTGTGGCTAGGACTTCCAGTAGTATAAGAGAGGAGAAAGCAGACATCCCTGTCTTGTTCCTGATCTTAAGGGAAATGCTTGTAGCTTTTGCCTGTTGAATATAATGCTGGCAGTGGGGTTGTCATGTATGGCCTTTATTATGTTAACATATGTTCCCTCTATTCCCACTTTGCTGAAAGTTTTTAATCATAAATGTGTGCTAAATTATATAAAATCATTTTTCTGCATCTGTTGATGTGATCATGTGGTTTGTATCTTTCATTTAGACTTGAAACCATAAAAATCCTAGGAGAAAACATAGGCTGCAAAATCTTTGACATTGCTCATAGCAATTTTTTATCAGATATATCTCTCCAGACAACTGAAACAAAAGAAAAAATAAACAAATGGGACTATATCAAACTAAAATCTTTTTGCACAGAAAAGAAAATCATCAACAAAATAAAAAGAAAACCCACAGAATGGGAGAATATATTCACTGCTACATCTGATAAGGGGTTAATCCAAAATTTATAAGTACTTACAAATCTCAACACCAAAAAAACCAACAGCCCAATTAAAAAATGGACAAAGGACCTGAATAGACACTTCCTCAAGGAGGACATAGTGATGGCCAATAGACATATGAAAAGATGCTCAACATCTAATAGATACTCATAAGAGAAATGAAAATTAAAACCACAGTGAGATACCATCTCATACCTGTCAGAATGGCTATCATCAGTAAATCAACAAACAACAAGTGCTGGTGAAGATGTGGAAAAAAGGAGACACTTTTGCACTATTGGTGGGAATGCAGACTGGTGCAGCCACTGTGGAAAGTAGTATGGAGATACCTCAAAAAATTAAAAATGGATCTGCCTTTTGACTCAGCAATCTCACTTTTGGGAATATATCTGAAGGAACCGAAAGCACCCCTATAATCATTAAGATGTGGAAGTAGCCCAAGCATCCATCAATGGATGAGTGGATAAAACAACTATGGGACATCTACACATAGAATACTACTCAGTCATAAAGAAAGAAGAAAAGTTTACCCTTTGTGACAATATGGATGGACATGGAAAGCAGTATGGTAAATGAAATAAACCAGTCAGAGAAAGACAAATACCATATGATTTTAGACATATGTGGTATCTAATGAATAAACTGAACTGACAAGGAAAATGGGGACGGAGTCATAGATAGAGAGCAGGATGATAGCTAAGGGTGGGGAGATTAGGGGATGGGGGGATTGAACAAGAAGGAAAAAGGACTCATGGACATGGGAAACAGTGTGGTGATTTCTGGGGGGGAGGAGGGTATAAGGGGACTGAAGAAATTAAAAATAATAAAATTGTAAATTAAAATTATACATATATATATATATATATATATATATATATATATATATTCCTTGCCATAAAGTGTGCCAAATTTTCCAATTTGCCATATTGATTTGGCTTGAGAGTCTGGACTTAAGAAGAAATATCTTCCAGTGACTTTGTAAACCCTTAGTGTTAGTATGTGTTTATTTAATCCAGATGTTTACCTACTGTGGTAATTTCCTTTTTCTCTTAAGAACATTAACAATTTAATCTTGCTCTCAAAATCTCAGTCTAATTCTCTCCTCACAACTAACACATTCATTGTACATTTGATTAGTGAGGTAAGTTTCTTATTTTATTGCCAATTGGCCTAAAATAAAAATACACAAAATTCTGATTTGTAAAATAACTTTAGCCTCATTTCCACCCCATGGAGCACATTAAAAAACAAAAGAATGATTTTTTGAGAAAATAAAAAGAAATGCTGAATGACGGAATGACTAATAATTTCTCCAAATTCTGTAAGTGCATTGATTCAGGCTACAACTTTTTGTATGTCATTTATATGTCTATGTTTGTTTTTCTAGATAATATTGTGCACATCTGAAATATTCATATATATAGGTATATATATATATTTGAAAATTTCTTCACCAGCTATTTTATGATGAGATACTAGTAAATGAACATGTATATCTTCATGGTTCTCTTCATTCTGATCAATAAAAATGAATATCTCTATTTCATTTAAACATAAGATAAGTTAAATCCAACCATTCCATCAATTGTATGAAGTGACTTTATGCACATAAAATATGTCAGCTATAGTGTTCTTTAATGCCTACAGTTTATTAAATCACATATGTATGCCTCATTTTGAGACAAAACATATTTTTGCTTATTCAGAAGGGAGCAAGATTCACCAAAATTTTTCTCATGACTTGAGTTTTATCTTTAAAGATGATACAGAAAGTGACTTTAAAAAAGCATCAGTGTTTATATGCTGGTTTTAATCTCTTTGCCTTGGCCCTAGCCAAGAATTCTCATTTTACTTGCTAACAGTTCTAATAATTTTTATTCCAAATGTGTATGTGTGATTTTCAAATGTCACTGCAGGAGCACTCATAAGAATGGGTAAGGTTCAGACTTACCTGAGTCTTCTCAAATATGAAATTCATATCTAATACAAGGAAACAGGCATATCCTGTTTATAAGCTTTCAGAATGACTGCGGAGGCTCACTACACATTAACCTCTGGTAGCTATCATCACCTCATTATCAATTTCACTGTGTGAAGCCTCAGGGAGAAAGCACGCCTGTCCAAATTCTCAATGATTTCAGGACGTTTTGAATTTCATACATAGCAGTCCCTCCCTATCTGTGTGGGGGATATGTTCCAAAAACCCCAGCGGATGTCTAAAACCTTGGATAGTACAAAATCCTATATATACTATGTTTTTGCCTATACAAACATATCTATGATAAAGCTTAACTTATAATTGAGGCACAGTGAGAGATTAAGAACAACAATAATAAAATAGAATAATTAAAACAATATCCTGTAATAAAAGTCATGTGAATAAAAGTTATGTGAAAGTTATTGTTCTGCCCTCACCCTTTTTCTTGTGATGATGTGGGATGAAATTCCTGCATGATGATATGAAATGAGGTGAATGATGTAGGCATTATGACCACATTAGGCTACTGTTGACCTTTTGACAATATGTAACATGCACTTCGCAGCTTCTTTTTGGTATACTGCAATTGCCAGCATCACTACTCTTGCACTAGGGAGCCATTATTAAGTAAAATAAGGGTTACTTGAACATGTGCCAAGATTGTAATACTCAAGCTGATAGGCAGGGTAGCTAAGTGACTACTGGGTGGGTAGCGCACACAGTGTGGACATGCTGGAGAAAGAGATGGTTCATGTCCTGAATGGGAAGAAGCTGATTTCATCATGTTACTCAGAACTTCACTCACCTCTAAACTTATAAATTGCTTATTTCTGAAATTTTGCATTTAATAATTTTGGACCGAAGTTTACCACAGGCAAATAAAACTGAGAAAAGTAAAACCATGGATAAAGAGGGAATAATCTGTGTGCATGTGTATATATTTTTAACTAACTTTTACCTTACTCTACTATCTTTCTGATTTTACTTCTTTTCAACTTTCCACATTTCTAACTAAAATTGTATTTTAAAATATATGACACTATAATTGATTAACTGATGGCTATTATAAAAATAATGAATTATCTTCCAGAACTTACATATTTTTATTTTATCCAGAAATTCACATGGGTCTACAGTTGGTACCATCTTTGTAAGCCAAACCACAATGACACATATATACAGCAAGAAGATAAATCGGTTTCTAAGGAGCAGTAGACTTTGTACAATAAAAAATTAATAATTCAGAGGTTAGTAAAGTGACAAGCTAGATGGGCCTCTGAAATGTGTTGAGGAATATTACCTTTTCTATGGGACAGTAGCTCCACCAATAGGCTCCCCAAAGGCAAAAACATACCCACACTGGCCACCACTCACAGCAATATAAGAGAACTGTTCCCCATCTGCACACACACCCCCAAAAACAACCAAACAATGCTTCACCCATTTCAGCTCCTGATTTAATTTTAGGAGTACAGAAGTCCAAAGTTTCACCTCAGGATTACTGAGATCTGATTTTCCCAGCTGATGCTCCATCATAATTTAATGTTCCTTCTTGGGATGGTGTCCCCCAGTTTGAGATGTGTGGCATTAAAGTGTTTCCAAAATATCTACTAATGATCATAATATTTTGATGCAAATATAGAAGTGTCACATTTGACGGCTGGTAAAAATAGTATTTGCATGTTGTTTTGGCTTGATATTTCCATTTGCTCTTCCTTACATGTTTCCTCTCTATATTTGTTCACCAGCTTTTAGAATTTATACTTGGAATATCTTTGGCAATCAGATACACTATTCCTGTCCTTACGGGAACTTGAAATCGAGTGGTTTTGTTAAAAGGGGGAGCAGGTTGTGGCAGGAATGTCATGGCTGTGAAAACAACACATTACTGATATAATTCAGTTTCTCATTACGCTGATTTAATCAGCTATCTTGATTTTTTTCCCAACCGATATATCTTGGGTGAATCTACAGTGTCTCAGAAATATAGATCTGCAATAAACAAAGACTATTTAATTCAATTGTCTCAGGTCACAGGTGAGAAGACTGACCCCCAGAGGGAGAAAACTAAAGCTGTTTGCCCAAAGTCTCATACTTTCTTGCAGAGGTACCGGCAAGTCTACAAAACCCCTCAAGAATGCAGATTCTAGTTCATCAGTTCTCATACAACATGGGTTATATTATTAGTAATAGAAGCAGTTTGTATTAAAGAGAAAGGATCTCTAAATTTCCAAATAATGTGTTGAAAAATGAAAAGTTCAAACTAATCTATTTTTTGTTTCTAATTTTTGACAAGTCAAAAGACCAAGATCTCATTTATTCCCTTGTCTTAGTAGAAAAACAACTCAAATGACTAACTCAAATGAGTTAGAGAGAAACCTGTATGAATTGTTCAATATGTATATTATTAGAGACCTTAAGCTCATATATTTATATATAAAAAGGCAATATAAACAACACTAATTTGATTAAACTTATAGTAATTAAAAGTTGATATAAGTTATACAGTGGACTTCATTTTATTTAAAAAACAAAACAATCATAAACACTTAACTATTTCAGCTTAAGAATGTTACATTTTATCAAGCATTAACTTTAGAAAACTTGCAACTGTAAACTCTTTCTTTACCTCTTAAAGATGGAAATCTTCTGCAGCTCAGGAAAGGCTTCCTCAAGGACCTGGGAGCCATCCCTTCTTTGCAATACAGTCACCAAGAAATAGGGCCCCTGTGTCCTGTCCTGATCTCTGTGAGACCCAGTAGGAACCTAACCTCCATAGGCGCCAACTAGCAAACACATCCACCAACTGTCCCCCCAAAATCCTCCAGTAGTTTTCCATTAGCTCATCCCAGCATTTAAAAATTCCTCTGTCTTATGTCTCAGAGGAGTTGAGTTCAATTTGTCACCCCTGTTGCAATACTCTTAAACCCTATTGAAATGGTCTTGAATAAAGTCTTTCTCAACTGTTTAACTCCATCTGGTACAATTTGTCTTTGACACTTGAAATAACTTTGCTGTTTGTTAGACATAAATTTAATTAACAAACTGTTTTTACTGGTTTCCCTTTGACATCCACAATTTGAGTCTTGGTAGCTTGATGCCAGTATTCTTCTTTGATACCAAATAGAAACATTTTAAAAAGTACTTTGTAAATATGAAAAACATGCTTTAAGTATTTCAATAGTGATGATGTGCTGTGTTGACACTAGATAAGAACAAATATTAGTGATGCTTATATAAAGATAAAAATACAAAATAAACATGAACAAATATTAGTGATGCTTATATAAAGATAAAAATACAAAATAAACATGAAAGTATTAGGTTTAAGGCTCAAATGTTCAACCTCTTACACTATCTAGGCTATTATTTCAGGGAGGTAACAACGAAGCATGCATATTATAAATAAGGATTAAAGCCACGTCAAATTGTTAGTCAAATGCCAATGTGTTAACATTAAAAGATCACAGTGGTTCTGTTTATTGGAAGTGGTTTTCTTGTGTGAGTCTGTGTGTGTGCATTCTGAAGAAGCTTAGTGAAAAGCAATATTATTAAAACTGGAGAAAACCACTTCCAGTGAAAGGATTAAGTATCTGGAGATGACCCCAACAATGGTATGAGTGACAAAACATCTCTCAGGTTTTCTTCATTTTTGTTTAATAAAAATTGATTGTGCTTATCACGGCGTTATGCCATCACTTTATTGCAAGAGCTGAGGTGGCATTTCTTGATCAGTCCTATTTGCAGCCACTTAAAGCCTTCAAAAATGTGTTGGCTTGAAATTCATCATCATTTTTCTCCTCATTTCTAAACGAGGATTTTCACTGAAAATTTGGTGAAATTCCAGTCTCCATTTTTTGAGTTACTGAAGCAATAAAATTAGAGATTTTTCACCTGCGTGTTATTTCAGGTACGATTTGGAGTATTTTTCTGGTGAAGGTCATTGGAAAAAAACTCTGTGTGAGCATAGTTCCAAAAGTGAAACTATTTTTATTTAGCATTCTATATGTAAAATTTCTGTAGGCATTTCAATTTTAAAATTAAAACCCAAAACAATAAAAAACCCAAATAGAAATTTCTGTTTATTCTTCAATGACAGTATCTATATTTGTCAATTTTTAATTCCTGGTGGAGTAGTCCTTTAGCATCACTGCATACCAGGTTCTTTATCTGTAAAAGGTATAATTTGGACAAGATGACTTCTAAGTTCCAAGAGACAGTGGGAGAAGATAGAAGTTGGAAAGTAAATATGTAAAAAAATTTAAAAAGTCATAATATAATCATTTGATCATTATGTATTCTTTTAAAAATATCTAGGAGTGAGCACTGCAAGATGATAAAAATAATGCTAGGAAGGCATGTAGTTTTGATGATGCCCTAAAGATTTTCGATATTGTGTTAATTCTTTCATGTACATTTTAGCATACTAAATTGTGTCAGCATAAGTTTGCTGCCACCAACCTAATGCCAAAGGAAGCCCCTCATCTAGGGAGCAGAACAGGAGAAACCTCATTCAAGAGAACCAGTTGCAAATCCAGGATAGGCAGTCACCAGGGGAAACCAAAAGTGTGCTCCCCTGAGGCAAAGGGAAGGCCCACTTATATAGGGAAAGTGCCCACCCTGGTCCCTGATTATTCCACTTGTATGCTGACATAGAAATCCACATTTGCACAATGTGATTGGCCCAGATAACATTGTCCTGATTGGTTGGAATAACCCATTCTGATTACTCATTCTGGAGCTGCTCTGATTAGTTGGCAAAGATGCAAAAGAGGATATATCTTGCACAGCTCTGATTGGCCGGGGTAGGTCTCAGTTCATTGGTCAAAATAGGGTTCCAGGAACTTCTTTACAATATACACTTCAGATAGCAGAACATAATTCAGGAGGCGTGGCAACTCAATCTGTTACTTTTCCCTGATATGCATGGTGTGTGAGAGGCCCATGTGAACAATGGCCGCCAGACTGATTATGACTTTAGGTCCAGTTAACTGCAAGGAGTACTTCTTGGCAAATATGTTCATTCTGAGGGTTCACACATGCTAATGTAACTTAAAATTATAATTTAATTCTTAAATATTTCCTGCTAAAGTACCTGTATTAGGTGACAGAGAAATGTGAGCATCTGAGATATGGTGCATTACTTCAAGTAAGAAAATTTGTTTGAGATCTATTTTTTTATTCTCAAAAATGGTAAATATTGGGATTTTTGCCTTGTCTTTGTATTTTGCCATGAGTGATGTAGATCAAGGTTGACACGCAAGCTGCTGTTTCCAAGTGAAGAACAATAGGGATATAGCCCATACCACTTTGCCTGTTTTCTCTCGGCAGCTTTCTGTGTTATTTATTAGTGACATGATAAGTCAGCATAGGAGAGATATTCTCCCTCTCTCTCCCTGTGCCTTTTATTCCTGTTAATTCACCGATTGGTGGATTTTCATGAATCCTTGGTTTAAAATGGTTTGATAGTTATTTTGTGGTAGAGCCTTGAAACCAAGTTTTATACTAATTTTTTAAGTAAGTATATTGTCTCAAAACAACCTAGCTTTATCAAGGGAATAAATCTAGGCTTGAATCTTGTGAAAGTGGCCTGAATTCCTCAGATAAACAAGATGGTATGGAATATCAAAAAATAAATTTAAAATATCATTGAGGTGAATGAAAAGCCTTCAATTGCCTTTAGGGAATTTCTATTATCAATTTACTATGGTCCTATGGTTTGAGGAAAATAAAAGAGATTAAGATGTGTTTATGTTTCATTCTTGTATAACATACAGAGAGAATCAATAAACAGTTCACAGAGGTGACGATTTGTCCAACAGTCGAGGAAGCAATGAGTGAATCTCTTCTCCACCTAAAGTCCCATGGCACACGTATTTATTGATAAATGAAGTTCATCTTTAGCCACACAAGAGCTCTGTGCTTGTCCCATTTTTATATCTTTAACTTATTTTACATAATTACACATGTTAAGCAGTCAGACTGCCGTGCTCACAAATCTTTCACACTGAAGGGTTACTTTAAGACAGTTTAATGTTGTAAAGCCTGCAGGCTTGCAGACCTGCTCTTTGGCTGAGATTTGTTGACTTTCATTGTTTCTTGTTTTGACAGCATAGGGGGTCACCTCGTTCTGGTGAAAGAAAGACCACAACCGTTAAGTTAATCCTTCTACTTCTTGATATTGTACACAATTTTGTTTGTATTATTTGTGTGCATGTGAGTGAGGAGGGGGGAGAAAGAGAGAGCTGGCACACAGCTTCACAGCTCAATGTCTGAGTGGTATTACTAAGTTTCTCTCTGTGTGGTACAGTGGTCAATGCTAGAATTGGATATGGCGCTGCATTCTTGCTAAACCAATGAAGTTACATCTACCTGACCTATGGGGGAAATGGTGACTAGGCTTATAATTGTTATGAAGTCACAATTTATTGGACTATTGGAAGTTCAAGGCAAGAAATAAATGATGCAGAGGATATATTAGTGTCCTGGGGATCCCAAGGCAAGGCACCACACACTGGTGGGCTTAAGTAACAGAAATTTATTGTCTCACAGGTCTGGAGGCCAAAAACCCAAGATCAGTCATTAGAAGGCTTGGTTATTTGTAAGGGATGTAAAGGGGTCACTGCCCCATCCTTCTCTCATAGCTTCTGGTAATTTGATGACAATTAATGGGCATTCTTTGGCTTGTAGGTCTCCGCCTTCATCTCAAAATAGTGTTTTCCCATGTTGTCACAAATGGATGTATCTCATCTTTTCTTCTGGCTGAGTAGTAGTCCATTGTATATATATATAATATACACACACCACATATTCTTTACACAATCATATATTGAAGGACACGTTGAGAATATCATGCTAAGGGACACAAGTCAGGCAAAAAACAAGGAGCACATGATTTTACTCATTTGCGGAATATGAAAGTGAAAGCAACAAATAGACAAACAAAAACTCATAGGTACAGACAACAGTGTGGTGGTTACCAGAAGAAAGGAAGCCGGGGCATTAGTAAAGAGTAAAAGGGGTCAAATACAAGGTGAAGCAAAAGTAGGTTTACAGTTGTGAGTTTGCAAAACACAAGGTTAATTCTTGTACTATCATTTTAAAAGTATTATTTTCCATATGAACAACTATAAACCTCCTTTTGCTCTCCCCTCACCCCACATATGGTGATGGGTGGAAGTTTTAAATATGAGTGGTGGGGAAAGAATACAATATACGGAATTATATAATCACAGAATTGTACAGTTGAAACCCATGTAATTTTATTAACCAATGTGACCCCAATAAATTGGACTAAAAAGGAAATAAATAAATGATAGATAGATAGATGATAGATAGAGAGATAGAGAGATAGATGAATAGCATTCTCCAATGCATGTGTTTGTTTCCAAATGTCCCTCTTTTATAAAAACATTTGTCATATTGGATTTAGGGACTCAGGCTACTCCCATATAACTTCACCTTAACTAATTACATTTGTAATAATTCTAATCCAAAAAAAGGTCATATTCTGAGGTAATATGGGTCAGGACTTCAACAGAATGAATTTTAGGGGCACACAATTCAACTCAAAATGGGAGTTTTCTATCTGGTTTTCCACTCCTTGTTTTTGAAGCTGCAGTATGGCAGACCTCAACAAGATTCAAGTAGAAAATATCAGGGATAGGATAGGATGTTCATGGGAAGGGAAAATTAATAATAACATTTGTTAAAAGAATTTATGTTTTTAGAGAAATTTTAAATTCAAAGAATAATTAAGAGACAATATTGAGATTTCCTGTAGACCCTTGTGCCCCACACATGCATAGCCTTTCTCATCGTAACATCTCTCACCACAGGTACCTGTGTTACAATTGACATGTCTTAATCTGCCAGCGTTTAGGGTTTACTTCACAGCTCACTCAGTGTTGTCCATTCTGTGGGTTTGTACAAATGTATCATGACATGGATTCATTATTATAATATCATGTAGAGTATTTTCACTGCCCTAAATATGCTGTGTGCTCAGCTATTCATCCCTCTCACACCTACCCACTGGTAATTACTAACTTGTCAACTGTTTCCAAAGTCTTGCCTTTTCCAGAATGTTATATAGTTGGATACAGAGAGCACGTAGTCTTTTTAGATGGCCTTCTTTTACTTAGTCACATGCATTTAAAGTTTCTCCGTGTCTTTCATGTTTTGATAGTGCATTTTTTATTGTATTTCTTTCAGTTACCATTTTTCCCCCTTATACCCTCTACCACTTCCACCCAATCCCTCTCCCTCACAATCACCACACAGTTGTCCATGTCCATGATTCCTCTTTCTTTTTTGCTCTAGCCTTAATCACCCCCATGCCCAGAGCTGTCAGCCTGCTCTCTATCTATGATTCTTTCTCTATTTTAGGCTAATTTCTTTTTAGTGCCGATTACATGGATGTAGGGCAATCATTTATCCACTCTCCTGCAGAAGAATATCTTGGTTGCAACCACATTTTGGCAATTTGGATGCTATCATCATCCATGTTTTATGTAGATATCAGGTTTCAAGTCCTTTACATAAACCAACTAGTGCTATTTCTAGATCATATGGTAAAAGTATGTTCAGTCTTGTTAAAAACCACCTAACTGTCTTCCACATTGGCTGTACCCTGTGTGTTCTCACTAGCAATACATGAGTGTTTCTGTTGTTCCACATCTTCACCAGCATTTGGTGCTGCCAGCGTTCCTAACGTTGGCTATTTTCATAAGTGTGCAGTGATATCTCATTGTTGTTTTAATTTGCATTTCCCTGATGAGATACTATGTGAAGCATCTTTCCATATATCTATTTGCCTTATATGTATTTCCTTGGTGAGATGTTTGTTTAAGGCTTTGGCCCATGTTTTAATCCTTATTTGTTTTCCTATTCTTGAATTTTAAGTGTTGTTAGGATACTTTGGATAACACTCTTTTATTAGACATGCCTGTGAAAACATTTTTTCCAAGTCTGTGGCTTGTCTTTTCATTTCATTGATACTGTCTTTGGCAGAGCAGATTTTTAAAATTTTAATGAAGTTTACCTTGTCAATTTGTTCCTCATGGATTTTGCTTTTGGTGGTTTATATGAAAAGTCGTCACCAAACTCTAGGACATTGAGATATTCTATTACGTGATCATTTAGAAGTTTTTAGCTTTGCATTTTACATTTAAATCTATGACACATTTTGAGTTATTTCTTTTTGTGAAGGGTATAAAGACTCTGTCTAGATTTATTTATATTTTCTTCCATGTGATTGTCCTATTTTCCAGCAGCATTTGTTGAAAAGACTAATTTAGTTCCATTGTATGCTGTGCTTCTGTGTCAAAGATCAGGTGACTACATTTATATGGGTTTATTTCTGGAACCTATTCTGTTCTATTGATCTATTTGTCTATTCCATATTGTTTTGACTACTGTAGCTTTATAGTAAGTCTTGAAGTCTAGTAATGTCAATTCCAACCTTGTTCTTCTCCTTCACTGTTATGTTAGCTATTCTTGGTCTTTTGACTTTCCATATAAACTTTAGCATCAGTTTGTCAATACAATATAACTTGCTGGGATTTTGATGGAGATGCATTTAATCTATAAAACAAGTTAGGAAAAATTGAGATCTTGATAACATTGAGTATTCTTCTCTACTTATTTCTTCTTTGATTTTATTCATCAAAGTTTTATAGTGTTCCTTACAAAGATGTTATACATATTTTGTTAAATACATACCTGCATACTTCACGTTTTGTCAGTTATAACATAAATAGGATTGTGTTTTTAATTACAAAATCCCATTTGTTCATTGCTGGTATGTAGTAAAGTGATTGCCTTTGGTAAATTAACCCATATCCTGCAACCTTGCTGTACTCACTTTTGGTTCCAGGACTTTCTTTGTCAAATCTTTTGGATTTTTCTACATGGATGATCTTGTTATCTGCAAACGAAGACAGTGTTATTTCTTCCTTTCCAGTCTGTATCTTTGTCTTGTCTTGTCTCTCTTCTGCACTAGATAGGACTTGTAGTGCAACGTTGAAGAGGAATGGTAAGAAGGAACAGCCCTATCTTATTCCTGTTGTTAGTGGGGAAGCTTCAATTTTCTCACCATTAAGTATATTGGTAGCTGTAGGTATTTTTGTAAATATTCTTTATCAAGTTAATGAAGTTTTCCTCTATTTCAGTTTTACTTAGAGTTTTTATCATGAATGGATGTCTGATTTTGATAAAATATTTTTTTCTGTATCTACTGATATGACCATGTGATTTTTCTTTTTTAGACTTTTGATGTGATGTGTTACACTGATTTTGAATGTTAAGACATCCTTGTATATATCTGGGATAAATCCCACTTGGACATAATGCTTAATTGTTTTAAAACTACATTAAATTAAATATATTAATACTTTCTTGAGGATTTTTGAATCTATGCTCATGAGAGTTATTGTTCCGTAGCTTTCTTTTCTTGAAATGCCTTTGTCTGCTTTTGATGTTAGGGTGATGCTGGCCTCGTAGAATGAGTTAGGAACTATTTCCTTTGCTTCTATCTCTGAAAGAGATTGTGAAGAATTGCTGTAATACAGTCCTTAAAAATGTAATCTGGGCTGGGTGCTTACAATTTTGGAAGGTTATTAATTATTGACTCAATTTCTTTAGTAGATACAGGCCTAGATGCATTGTCTACTTTGTTTTTTGTGAGTTTTGGAAAATAGTGTCTTTGAAGGAATTGGTTCGTTTTATGTATATTATTAAATTTGTGGACATAGAGATATTTCATTGTATTTTATTATTAACCTTTTAATGTCCATAAAATCTAAAATAAAGTTATATATTTCATTTCTAATCATTGTAATTCATATTTTTTTTCTTAGTCTGGCTAGAATCTTATGGATTTTACCGATCATTTCAAAGGTTCAGCTTTTGGTTTCATTGATTTTTCTCTATTGATTTCCTGTTTTTAATTTAATTGACTTCTACTCTAATTATTATTATTTCTCATCTTCTGCTTATTGTGAATTTAACTTGCTCTTTTTTCAGTTTCCTATGTGGAAAAATGATAACATGTTAAAAAAATGTTACAGGAGACTTTAGGACTATATAATATGTGTTTTCTCAATACCCTTAGACTAGTTAATTTTATGATACTTTTATAACACTCAGGTCACATAGGAAATTCTATATGATCTTTTTTGAAATGGTAGAAAGATAAAATAGCAGTGTGGGTGAGAATGGAGAAGAGTAAATGAGAACAAGAAGGAGTGATTACCTGACCTGAATACTTTTTCATTTTAAGCATAATGTGGCTCAAGTACCGCATCTGATAGGAATCTCCCTTTATGAAGTACTTCACATTTATCTTTTTCTATTCAGATCCACCATACAATAGACAGGAGTAAATGTTATAATTGCTCTCATGAAATGATATGAAAATATGCTTTAAATTTTGGCAGCCTTGAAATCTTGCTGTAGTTATGTAGAACTAAAAATAAGAACTATTATTTTTTAGTTATAATTTCTATGTCCATGCACTTCACACTTACTTCCCAGATAGTTAGTGTCATGGAATGTCACAGAGTTGACATATTGTCCTCCTTCAGCCCCCCACATAATATTTGCAATTCAGGAGACGTATTCTGTTACAAAGCTTATCGATAAAGTTAATTAATATGAGACAATTTAATTCAGGGCTGCTATTTAAAACCAGTTCCCCTTACTTGGATGGTATCATTCCTGATCATATTCTGGGTACAGCTTTGAATGGCTTAACCCTTTCTTCCTTCCCATTTATATGTTTTTGACTGTAGCACAACTTTCCTTCTTGATGTTTGGTCTTTTAATTCATTCTTCTAAGGCCAGTCACCAAATCATACATTCTCTTTCTTCTGAAAACCTGGACTTTCATTTAGGGAAATTCCCCCAGAAAGGAGAATTTTTAATGCTGGTTTTGTTAATGACTGTATTTGTGGTATTGCTTTTTGGATTTCTCTGACTCTATTCCTTTACCACTAGTTTCATGTAATAGGTCTCAAAGTTTCTCAATCTTCACCCATGTTTCAAACCCTAAAATTTTTATAGCATGATTGAAAGATACAAATGTATAGAAAATAATCACATTAGTCACTTTTTAGTTTTTATTCCCTTTAAAAATATATTTTTTGATTATTCTATTATAGTTGTCCCAATTTTCCCCCTTTGGCCCCTCCACCTGATACTTTTCATTCTCTCCAGAAATGCCTTCCCTTAGTTCATGTCCATGGATGATGTATATAAGTTCTTTGGCTACCCCATTTCCTATACTGTTCTTAACATCCCCCTGTTTATTTTGTAGCTACCAATTTGTACTTCTTAATCCCCATACCTTTTTACCCATCTTCCCACATCCCCCTCCTAAACTGATAACATCCCAAATGATCTCCATATCTATGATTCTGTTTCTGTTGAGCCACAATAATGTGGTTTATTGTAGAAAAGCACACCTGTAAGTTGATTGGGGCGGAGTCTTAAGTAACAGTCAGGGCAGGGCAACCCATGTGAACCAAGTTAATAGAGTCTCAGACATTGTGTTATCACACTGTCTCTCTGTGAGGGAGGGCTCAGAAGGTGGATTATGGCCACTGCCTGCTCTCAGGAGTTTTGTCTGGGAAGAAGCTGTTCCCAGGAACTTCCCCTGATGCCAGACACTTCAGCTTCTCCCTGTATGCTGCTGGTGCCTTCAGCTGCTGCCTTGGTACTAGAGCCCAGAGGCAGTGAGTCTGCATAAGTTCCAAGTCCATTGTGGACCCTTTAAGAGGAGATGCCTGAGAATCCTGCAGTTTATTCTGTCAATCCAACCCCTACTGGTTTTTACAACCAGAAATTATGGGGACTTATATTCCTTGCATTAGAACCCAGTCTGGGTGGTCTGGTCTGGGGCTAGGATGCCTCAATCCTGAGATATTCCTCCTGATTTAATCCACCACATGTGGGTGTGGGGCCACCTGTTCTGAATCTTCATGTCTTCACCACTCTTACCCTGTAGATGAACAACTTCTTTAATTCTTTGGTCGTTGGACTTCCATATGGTCTATTTTCTTATGATTCTGGCTGATAGTTGTTTTGTAGTTGAGTTGTAATTTTTGCTGTGTTTGTGCAAGGAGGCCAGCTGTGTTTACCTATGCCTCCATGTTGACTGGAAGACCACACTAGTCACTTGATAGTTGTTCCTCACTGTGTCTTTCTTTGGAGTTGAACTCTTTATCTCCATTACTTAAGGCCTTAGGAGTCAAACTTTTCCCATATATACAAGAGTTTGAGACTTCTTGTCCTAACTTCTTTCTATGACATTACCATTTATCTTAATATTCCATCCAACAAAGATTAAGATAATAATAAGTCACCTCATTTTTAAAAATATTATCATTAAATATAATTTGACTGTACCCATGTAAAGAATTTTCCCTAAGCAATCTTCAGATTCCTTTCTCTGTGGTATTTTCTGCAAGGCATGACAAGTTTTCTTAGGTTGCTTATCAGAGAATTATAATACATTTGATTTTGCCATGTAACTGAAAATCATACTGCTATAGTCAATCTAAACATTGCTACATCATACAATACACCACCATGAATTCCATTAACTTCGTTTTCTGGAGGGCTCAGTGTATACCATCACACTAGGGAACAGACACAAGAAGTCCTAAGAAACAGAAGTCAGTAATCAGAAATAGACAGTCTGCCTGAAATTACTGTCACTTATGTACATATAACTGCTTTAAGTAACATGAAATTATATATTTGGAATTATTACATTAAAAAATCTCAGCCACTTTTAGCATAGCTATTGTAAATACCAATAAGGTTTCTAATAAAGTATAATAGTTTTGCTTAGTGTGTATCCTACAGTTAAATTAAAATCTAACAAAAGCCACATTGCACAACAGTCTTGCCTCTTATGCCACTATTTATATTGTCATTCCCATCTCTTACTGGCTTGGGAGAGTTAAAATAGTTGAGTTCTAGAACGATGATCTTATTTAGAGGACGTTTTTAGTGTTAATTTCCTTCAGTCTTAATTTCCTTCAGTCTTTCCTTCACTCTTTCCTTCAGTCTTTCTGCCACTATTCTTAACTGAATTATCCTTCAGTTAAGAATAAACCCTTATTTAGCATCTTGAACTATCTCTCTAAATTCCCGTGGGTCCTGTTCTATGACTTTTGCAGAGTAAATAAGGAAGCTATACGTTTGGTCTGAGGACTCTTTTTCCTACATAATTAAAGTTTTGCTTTTTCCTTATTCTCAAACAGAAACTAGGTACTTTGATTTTGTGTTTCAAATTGTTATTTATCAAATCTTCACCTCAATTCCATTTTATATCTCTTTTTAAAAAATTTTTATTGTTATTCAGTTATAGTTGTCCGCCTTTTCTCCCCATATCTTCACCCCATCCCAGCCGACCTCACCTCCTTCCCCCGCCTCCACCCTCCCCCTTGATTTTGTCCATGTGTCCTTTATAGTAGTTCCTGTAATCCCCCCTCCCCACTGCCCCCTCCCCACTCCCCTCTGATTATTGTTAGATTGTTCTTAACTTCAATGTCTCTTGTTATATTTTGTTTGCTTTTTTCTTTTGTTGCCATTTTATGTCTCTTTTCTGGTCTGTAAAATTACTGCTTGTGACACAACTTGTATCTTGAAAATTATTCTTACCAACATAGAAGTGTACAATCTAAAGCACATTTTAGTTTTATTTGTGGTAAAGAGTAGATGGGGAGTCATCTTAGAAATTACACCCCATTACATGCCTAGAGGGGTTCATCTTTGTTATTGTATTTGGAAAATTACATTTTCTATTAAAAACATAATGTATATTTTTTCCTAATTTAAAAATTTTTTTCTAATGTTTAAGTTGATCTTTAAAGAATCGGGGAAAAAACTAAATTCCAATTACATTTGGATAAAAATGTTTTATTTCAGTGACTATCAGTTACCTAAACATCCAAATCCCTTTCACTAAATAGCCATTAGATGCATCTTCTATAAAATCATTCTGTTCAATTCTTAGAGTCTTCCACTAACATAAATTTAACTTCTGGGTCCTTCAGTATCTTTTCTATCATCTACTATAACGCCTAACCTTGGGAAACATCTTTTTTCCTTTTTGGCTTTCATAATTTAGTTTATAGGGAACTTTAGGGGCCTTCAGATGTGGGGAGTATTTTAAAGTTGTAACTCCACATATTCACTTAATTCACACATAGACAAAGAGGATCATTTTATTACTCTTGGGTTTATTGTGTGCTTCATTTCCTCTCTCTCCTATAATGACAATATGCTAGAGTAAAAACAATAAGAGAAAGAAAAAATAATAATAATTAAAAGAGGGAACAAAGACAAGTCGGCCCTGAATAAGATAGCCATAATTAGGTGCATTAATTCATGTGTTATATTAAGTAGTTCTCCAATTAAGTTCTAGAATGCTCACTTCCTTTTTAAAGAAAATTATCTAAATCTAAGTGACAAGAACATTAGTCAGAAGCAAATGTGAAATAGTTTCTATTGGCAGGGATTCAGGAAATGAATGCCAATGTTTCTTAACCTTGATTGTGATGAAAAAGATAAATAATCCCTTACACAAAAGTTTTAACAGAAGGAGTAGCATATTGTATGTGTCTAATCCTTATGGCATAAGCTACAATTATTTGTCAAAATTATAAACTTTGAAAATACAGCCTTTAGATAACAAGATATTATTGGTGAGCTCATTATAATAATATGTTTATGGCAAACTCCTCAACATAAGATGGCGTTCTGTGCTCACAGGGTGAAAATATGCTCCTGAGGGTAAACACAGGAATAAATGATGATTAGATAGAATTCTACGCAGCAGAGAGAAAGAAGGAGCTCCTACCCTTTGCGACAGCATGGATGGAACTGGAGAGCTTCATGCTAGGTGAAATAAGCCAGGCAGTGAGGGACAAATACCATATGATCTCACCTTTAACTGGAACATAATCAACAGAAGAAAAAAGCAAACAAAATATAACCCAAGACATTGAAATTAAGAACAATCTAACAATAGCCAGACGCAAGGGGAGAGGGGACAGGGGGGAGAAGGGTTTTCAGGAACTACTATAAAGGACACATGGACAAAACCAAAGGGGAGGGTGGAAGCAAGGGAGGGAGGTGGGTTTGGCTGGGGTGGGGGGTGGGCGGTTGGGAGAAAATGCAGACAACTGTAATTGAACAACAATGAAGTAATTTTTTAAAAAAGAATTAAAAAAACCTAAATTTGGTTAGACCAGTATTATATCTGGAAAGCAATAAGAAAAATATATCATAGTTTCACATTCCATGGATAACCACTGTTAACATTTTGGTACAATTCTAGAGATTATTTTAATCATTATATAGAATTCTAATTCCTTCATTTTGAAGACAATAAGGCGCATTTAATCTTTGAAAGTTATGATGCTTGGATATTATATTGAAGTATGTTTCTGTATCATACCTTACTTAACTATTTTCCAAGGGTTGGATACATATGGAATTTCTTTTTATAACATTATAAAATTACCTCTCAAAACAATCTGAACATAAAGACTTTTTTTCTAGATCTGGACTGTTTTATTAGATTAGTGGTTATGTAATTAATTAATAGTTTAAAGCTCTAAGTTATGTGCTGCCAAATTGTTTTCTTAAGTACTTATACTAACTTACCTTCCCTCAATGATACAAGATGAATCACACCAATGTTAATTATTGTTATTTTTTATTTTTGATAATTTATAAGCAAAAAAATGTATATGGTTGTTTTATTTTTACATATGATTTAATTCTTTATTTTAGCATATACTTTATTTTTGGTAAATTATCTCATATTCCACAGTTTTCTCTTTTAAATTAATAATGGCTTTTGCTTTTTTAACATACATGTGTCTCAAATTTTAATTTTTTTTAGGATTTTTCTTGATTGCTTTAAATTGAGGCTGGTTTCCTCTAGAGATTTCATAATCATTCAAATAATCTACATATCAAAGTTTATGTTATTTATCTTTATCTGAAATTGCTTTTTATATGTGTTCTTTAAATATCAATTTATTGGATAACTATCCTTGACACACACATGAAATAATCGTGTACAACATTAAATTATTTTATATAATGTGGTTTGTTTCAAATTTATTCTGTTAGTTTCCACTATTTTATGCCGGTATCATCAAACATGTCTTGAATCCTTACCTATACCTTACTACTAAAGTATTCCCTGCCTTGTCCCTGACGGTCTCCCATCGAGAATATCTGCCTGCTGGCAACTTCGGGATACTCTGTGTTGCTAGAAACCTGTGTCATGTCTAGGCTCTGGTTATTCCTAGACTTGACTATTGGCTGATGGAGTTACTATTTTAGCACCTATGAAGATAATATATTATAAATAAGTATTTTGCCGACTATACCTACTGTGAAAATGAGATTAAAATAGGTGTTCTAATCTTTCTTAAATGAAAGATTGGAAAAAACCAAAGTGGAACTTCCAAATCTTCATTAATTACCTAAGAGGGTTTAATAATAATAATGAAGTGTGATTGTAAAAAAATCACATATTGATTGCTGAAAAGGATTGTGTTCCTGTAAATATGAAGTAGAAGATCAGCTTATCAATTGAGAAACCTCATTGATTACACTAAGAGTAATGAGGCTAATTGTCACAGCTGGTTCCTTTTCAGCTGACACAGCAGCAATCAAAAGGACCAGGCAGGAGGAACCTGTCACACTAATGGTGTTTAGCATTCAAAGAAACAACACTTGACTGACAGGTATGTTTAAGTTCAACATAACATTACCTTTTAACTCGAGGGAAATCAACCCTATTGGTATGAAAACTTCTTTGGGTTTAGTGTCCAGCTTAAATTTGGGGGTAAATGGCTTTTAAAAAATATGCAATGGACAAGTTAAAACTGGATGGAACTTGATAAAATTCTAATCAATATAAATAGAGAAGGGGGAGAGAGAGGAGGAGAGAGAGGGAATAGAAAGAGGAGGAGGGGGGAGAAGAGGGGAGAAGTGGAAAGGGGTAGGAGGAAGATGAAAAAGAGGAGAAAAAGGGACACTTAAAATGTCTTTTGACTTTGCTGAATTTACCTATTCTTCCAAAGCCTGTATTGATTTCTATTCACCTAACACAGATCAACTTTTATCCCAAAGGCACGATGACCAACTTTCTTGACATGCACAGTTGAGTTATTACTTCTCATGAATTCTTATTTCAACCTAGTTCCCATATGAATGGGAAACTTTGGGTCTTGGACATTTATTGGCTATTAGATTACTTATGTTACTGGTTAATTCCCTTATGGGTCTGGTTAATTCTTGTTTGCTTACATGTGCATAATATTTTATTTGTTTCCCTACATGGTAGGAATGTTCCAAATTCAGAATCTGATGATAAAGTGTAACAATTTATGCTTTCTCTGAGAGAGAAAATTCATTTATTGTCTCACAATATTCTGAAATATTAGACATCTTAACTCCTGTCCAGGATTAATTTGAATCATTCTGTTTACCTGGCAAATATAAACATTAAGCCTATTTTGAAATTAATAGAGAGTTATTTGAATCACTGTATGGCAGTGAAGGAAACTTACAGTTCTTTAAGGAAGAGAGAAAGAGAGAAACAAATGGCATAACAAGGGCATAGGCTACAGTTAAACACCGTTAGATGTAGTTTTAGAACTCAGAAGTTATGTGAATAGCTAACAAAAAAGATTAAAAATGACGACCATTGAAGTCTGAACAATAAAAGAAACCCTTGCTTAAGAAGTTCCAGTGTACCTGCACGAGAACCCAAAGACATTTCAAGGGTATATGGCTCTAGTGCCAAGTTTCACCCTGAGGCCTTAAGTTAAAATGCCCATAACTGAGTTTCAGCTCTGTAGACATCCACTGCTGGACAATTTTCTAACAAAGAAGAGATATATAGATTATTTTGAGAGGCAGAAACAACTGAAAAACATTAGAAAAACAACAACTGCCGGACAAGATAGAGGGGCAAAAAAAGGGTAAGACAGGTGATGGAGACAGATGGAGAAACCAAGATGGAAAAATAGTATTAATATAAGTATGTCAAGGGCACAGATCCTGTAATGGATGAGCAAGGCCTGCAAGTTAGGTATGGAAGGTATTAACATTATTCAAGTGCAATAAAGATGATATTGCTGAGTGACAGCGAAAAGAGAAGCTGGGAGATATTAGCGAATATGTGAAATGTAGATATAAACAGAATAGAGGAAAACTGGTTAACAAAGGAAATAGAATGATGCATAAGCTTTATGTTTCCTCACTAGAAGAGCCATCTTTGCAACAGGATAAATAAAACATGACGCATGGAGATTGTCCTGCGTGTAACAGCCTTTAGATAGATAGGCACATCACAGTCAGATAGGCCTGAATATTTTCCATTACTTAGAAAGAAACTGAGATCCAATCAGTTTAAACCTATGAAGGAACAGTTCTGTTCTGCTTAAATCGTTCCTGAATGTTTTAGACAGCATGCTCCTCTCATAGTGAAAATCAATTTGTGAGTTTCTACATTTCAGAGCGATACTAAAAATACCATTGTTCATATCCATAAGAAACCATCCATTCAACAAATATTTACTGAGTTATTACTATGGGCCTGATGTGGGCTAGGCAGTGAAAATTGTATTAGAAAAAAAATTGGGGACAGAGGAGACGTTTATATTCTTATGTGGCTACAGTATAGTGAGGGGGGAAGAAAGAAACAATTCCACAAATTAGTGTACTTTATATGAGTGCAATAAAGTTCACAAAGGAATAATACAAATTGCTGTGCAAGTATACAGCAAGGGAATGTAGGACAGCACAGGCTTGGGTTCTGGTAGCAAGGTTGATCCAAAAAATAGTTTGATCCAAGGTCTGAAGGATAAGTTGGAATATGCAGGGAGTGGGGAAGATAGGGTAGGGTGATGGGGGCTGAAAGCCTAGCAACCACAGGACGATGTGGGGCCCAGAGGTAACAGACCTGTCTTGGAGCAACAGAATAAAGTAAGTAGATTAAAATCTGATAGAGTATACGGATATTGGACGTCAGAAGAGACTAGAGGAAGGGCGGTAGCTCATGAAGGCTTTTGAAGACCGTATTTCAACAATTGGGGGGTAACATGTATACAAATTATAATGGAAAAATCTGAAAAGATTGGCCAGAAAGTCACTAGCAGAATCCTAGAGACGGACAGTACTGAAGATATAATTTTACTGACGAGTCACTGAAGACTTCATAGAGGAGGGCACATATGTGTGGGGCCTGGACAGAGAGACATTGTTTTAACTGGAGAACTGAGATAATACAAACAGGTGGAAACGGATAATTGATACAAAAGCACAGAAGAAGATGCAGCTTGAATTGTGATAGTCCATTTCAAAGGATGTAGGTGGAGACAAGGCTGAAATTGTACACTGGCCAGATCCTGGAGGATTGTGAGTGCTGGACAATGCTGGTCACGTGAAAACTTTTTTATTTTTCCTTGTTTTGTAAGCACTGAGGAAATATATCACACCCTGAGAACATGAGCTTTAGGTTTTAGTCCAAGCTCTCACTTACCAGCTGTGTGCATTTAGGCAATTTACTTAACATATCTTTGCTTATTTTCTCATTTCTAAAGTTCTAGCTCAGGCAATCTTGCCACTTGTTTTGTGTGGTTACTTGACAATTGGAATGACGTTACCTTATGATAGTATTTTACTCTAGAAAATGATTCTCATTTACTTCTGCCTGTCATCTGTGGCTTTTAGAATCTATATTTAACTTAATCCAATAACAAAGTTTGAGATGTTCTTGGCTATCCATACTGTATAAAACTGGAGAAGGCTGGTTTTATTCCATTCAATTTTATTCTTAGAATGAAGCCTTTTGGGACCCAGGAGGGTTTACCAAGACCTGCCTTACATACATGAGATGATTATCAAGATCAGTTTGATTCTTGATCTCGCAGAGGGAAATACAGTTTGGATATGGATTATTATGCTGCTGTTGGGCAGAAATAGATATATTATCTTTTATTCAAAGACTAATTCTTTGTTGTTAAGGATGCCCCTAAACATAATTCATTATAAAGCAGATGAAATCACACAACTCAAGCAATACCTCCTCTACCAATAGAATAGCCCTTCTAGGTTAGCAATACAAAAGCCTGTTTAGCATTTATTCTGATAATTCATGGGAGAAGTGTTTTACTTAAATGACTAAGCAAGCACATTTGCCTTTAGCGTGTAAGACTAATTGTGATTATTGGTAAAAGCCCATGAGCACTTTGCTTGAATTGCATAAGGTCACTCAAGCTTAGACAAAAGTGCAGTGCTACATTACAAATATTTATCATTTACTCTGTGCCAATGCAGAAGTGGACGCAGTCCCCATCCTTCAGGGTATCTTACTCTGTTTAAGAGACTTTTATTGTTTAAAATTCTAATATGGATAGTAATAATTTTTGTCTTAGAATAAGGCTTTGCTGGGACCTGGAGAACATTATGCTGAGTGAAATAAGCCAGTCAGAGAAAGACAAATACCATGTAATTTCACGCATATGTGGAATCTAATGAACAAACGGAACTAACAAGGAAAATGGGGACAGACTAATAGATGGAGAGCAGGATGACAGCTGGGGGAATAGGTAAGGAGGTAGAGGGATTGAGCAAAAAGGAAAAAGGACTCATGGACATGGACAACAGTGTGGTAATTGCTGGAGGGAGGGGGTATAAGGAGACTAAATGGTAATGGAAAAAGCACAATAAAGATTAAATAAAAACAAAGAAACAAATATATAATTAGGTTAGAGAACACAATTTCATTAATTTGTCAGTTTTTAGCTCCTGCAAGGAACATTAATGATCCCATTAACAAAAGCATATATACAGTAGAATTAACTTTTGATACTAAATCGTATCTCAAAGTAATATAACTGAGAGCATTCTGCCTAGGATTCAACATCCCTAAGTTTTTTCCTTAGATAACTGGCTGTGTGATTGCAGAAAGTTATTGGATCCCATTCCATTTACACTAAGGAACATAATAACTGCCTCAAAATGTATTAGGAATCCAAAAGTTAATGATGAAAATATTATAAATTATTATTTACATACTTATCAACCTCTATAACCTACCTAATTATAGTGTATTTTCTATGGCATTTCTCCACATTAATTCTATTTCCTGGAGAGGTTATGATTTTGGGGTTCAATGATACAATGTCTAGCACACTGTTATTGCAAACTCTGAATAGGACAGACCTGCATCTTCCTTCTCTATGATTGGAGATACTTTGATGTCTTCCAAGAAAAACCAAAAGATGTTTGATGTAATTTCCTCTGAATGTAATTATTTCATTAAAAAATTTGACATTCAAATAAAAATTTTCAGCAAAATTGGGCTATATTTTTGACTCAACAGAAATGATTTAATCACATTTTGGTTGGGAAATTGTAAAAAAAAATATGAATTGTTGCAAGTGTTAGTAATAGTGAAGTTGTTTGTCTTCTCTAATCATTATTGAAAGATACTTTCCCCTCTTTGAAAAAAATAATGAAGGTTATATCTTATCTAAATATGTAATATTTAGTATTTACTGACAGAGAAGATATTTTTATATATGAGTATATATATATAAGTTTATATATATATATATATACACATAGGTACATATATATAAAAATAAAGAGAGAGAGACAGTAGATGCCTATTTCTGCTTAATGCATAGAATAAAAATTGAACAGCTCTTTAAATATATGAAAAATGTAAAGGAAATATAGTATATGGAAGAACAAAAGTTCTGTGAGAGCACAGAACCGACATATTTACAGTATTCGGACACATTGAGTTTTTTCTGTTATTCTCTAAAGTATGTGGAAGATGGATGAAATTTTTAATGGAAAATAATACAGTTTATTAAATCAAATAAATCCCCAAGAATACTTTCACATAACTAAAAAGATAGCCTTTATTAAATTATTTTTAAAAAATAGATGAAAGTTTAGTTATCACTAAATTGACAGAGAAAAGAGGCTGAGTTTGCACAAAATATACAGTAGTAGGGGAAATATAAGAAAATTTTTGTGTCTGTGTGGGGAAAAAATGACAGATTTTTAAAAAGAAATAGAACTTTGATCTCTATGGTCATTAATAAGTAATTTTATTTTCAAAAGAATATTAAATTATCTTATAAGTCAACATGAAATGAAATGTCTATTTTATTATTTAATTCAGGATATTAGCAATGATGGCTTAATGGTAATTACTAATGATTCAGGACATCACATTTACAGTGAAGAACTTGCCTTCACAAAATGAAAAGTGGACCTTTTAATTTCCATCTTATGTGGGAACCATTTATCGGAAAAACTATCCTTATTTTTTAAAAAAATTATTATGAGTAGAAAAAAGTAACAGAAACAGAAATATGCTTGGTAGCAAGGTAATTACTAAGTGAAACTGTAGTAAAATTAGCATCAATACTATGCTATAATTAAGTTCACTACAGAAGATTTTACATAGAAATTAAGTGCCTCATATCCTTTGCGGTAAGAAATTAGATATGAGTTTTGATGAATCATCTGCCTGTAATGTCTGTGATTTAATTATCAAACTTTAAGAGTATGTTATTATTTCAAGAATTTATTTTCATTTCAAATGCTTTTCAAAAGCTTGACTCTTTCTTATTTTCCTCGGAAAATATTTATTTTTCAATATAAAATAAGCTTGATGTATTTTCCCCACAGTATATGAACATCTATATCAAGTAATAAATACAGATTGATTCAGAAACTAGTCTTTTCCTTTGATTTAAATGACACCATAAAAATTAGGGGGTATAGACATAGCTTCAAAATTTGGTTTTGCTAGAGATAATTTGACTAAAAAGTATTAAGTTTAATTACAATTTGGGAGTCATATTTTGATATATTATGAAGCTGGCATACTAGACTTTTCAAGACAAAAATAATTTTCTTGATTTTTAAAAAATATCTCTTTCATGTGGTGTGTATATATGTGTGTGTGTGTGTGTGTTTGAAAAGAGGGGTTAATTTAGTCTCAAAAGAGGTATGTGTTAGAAAAAGAAAGGGAGAGAAATTTCTGAAACATGCATTCCATTTCCTTCTACCAAACTTACCAAATTTTTGGTTGAAGAAAAGTTGACATTATATGCATTTATCTGTATCTATTGCATATGTGCATATAGTATGTAGGATATATATGTAGCATGTGTATGTACGTGGAAAATGGGAAGGAACTTGAATCAATTAAGAGATGTATTGCATCACAAATCAAAACAAGCCTAACTGAGCACAGGCCTGTGAACCAAAGGGTTGTTGGTTTGATTCCCAGTCAGGGCACATGCCTCGGTCGTGGACCAGGTTCCCAGTTTGGGGCATGTGAGAGGCATACATTGATGTTTCTGTTCCTCTCTTTCTCCTTCCCTTCCTCTGTCTCTAAAAATAAATAAATAAAATCTTTAAAAAAAAACACCCAAGCCTAAATAAAAAATAATGCAAATTTAGTCATCCCCTGAGTTTTCATTGATTTCATATTTATACTTGAAACTTGGTACCCTATCACTAAATAGTGCAATTTCTGTACATCTATATTAATCAAGAAATTATTTTTCTTGAATGAAAGAGATTCTGTCTTATTTTTAATCTGAATGTTTGTTGAACTAAGTGAAAGTTTTCATACAGTTAAATATATGTGAAACATTTCACATACCTTTATATTTTAGAAACCTAAACCTAAAATGTTGCAGGAATACTCCAGTGATCATATGTGTAACTACCATCTATATATTTACCTCTCTACTTCTTGTCAGCATTTACTATTGCTGCTTTCTCTTTTTTTCTCCTTTTTTCTCACTATGTCCTTCTCTCTCCATAAATGTGTGTGTGTGTGTGCGCGCGTGTGTGTGGTAACACCTTACTCCTCCTGAAGTGGTAGAATGAGGCAGTTAACAGGGAAGCATGTATTATCCATGAATATTCTCCCACATAAATCAATATAGTGAACACAATCAGTAAGTTTAACATGGAGGAAATCCATTTATTTAATGTAACCCAAACTCTAAGTTCCCCAATTATCTCAATAATATCCTATAGCTGTTAATTTTTATGACCCAGGAACTAAGCTACAATCTTCTGTTCTTGTTACTTGCTAGGAATTTAGTTTTCCTTTAATCTCAATCTCCCCAAGGATTTTTTTGCCTTTCATGACATGTAAGCCTTACAAAATTACACAACTGAGTTTGTTAAAATCTGCTTTCCCCACAGAAGCATTTTGCTCATTTGTTTGTTTTGTATACATAGGCATGTGTATGAAAAGTTAGTATATAAATTAGAGTAATAAAAGGTACTTCTTTCTAATTTGTGTCCAATTCATTGGGATAACTACATTAAAAATAATAGCAGTGGGTTTTTCCTGCTAAGAAATCTTATTTGTATTGTGTAACACAGCTTACTTAAACGTAAAAGGTAATACGTGCAGTGATATTTAAAGAGAACACATAAACTCTTATCACATATTCTCTCTACCATTAACCTTTTCACAAAAAACAAGCCATTTTCTTTCATTACAGAAGTAATAAAGGGTTTGTTTTGAAGCAATTTTGCTAATATATAGGAATACTGAAAACTGATTAGTGTGATATATTGTATGCTTTCTTGAAATGCAACAAAATGTAATTATTGGATTTCTGTACTGTGTTTTAGTGTGTAAAAATTGGCATGCACTCATCTACTCTGTAATTTCATGGTGTTACAATGTTATTACTCAATAATGACTTAGCAATTATTCTATAATTACCCTATCACTAAATAGTAATTATTACATAATTAGAAGATCAATTTCCAAAGATGGGAAAAAATACAGCAATATGGGCCATGTAAACAGTGCTTGTAAATGTAAATGTATTTAGAAGATTATTGCTTGAATATAAAATAAAACCAATAAATACAATTTAGAGTCCTATAACTAGATTGCAAGCAAGACAAGTCGAAGATTAAGTTTATGAGAAATAAATAGTAGTGCTTAGATTAATGAAGCAATTATTTACTTCTCATTAAAATCTTATTAGTAAAACATTGTTATTTATAGTAAGTAATGTACATGCTTAAAAAACAGTTGGCATTAGGAATTAATGTGATATTTTTAACTTGCGGTACAACACTATAACCTAGCAGAGGAAGATTTCCTCCATATGCCATTATATAAAAATATTATTCATAAGCACTAAATACGGCAACAATTTGAACAAATCTAAGTAACTATACATTAAATGAAATAATTTGGATTTCACTGTTTTTGTTGTTTTGATTGTTCCCTGTGCTGCCGCTGCTAATATTTATTTGGTGATATGATTTCTCTTTAAATGAAAGTTTTAAAATAAACAACTTTTACATATAGTCAAAATACTACAGATTCCTATTACTGACTACTAATTTTTCTGAAATATTAACTTTTGTTTTTGCTTTTCACACTAGAAATATCCTCCTCCTGGAAAAAGTAATGAGTCTTTTGTCCCTGCATCGGATAAAGGAACACTGGTCCTCTTTGCACTAGGACTTAAATATCTCCTTCTTTCACCTTGAAATTCGCTGGCAGTGTGAAATTGAAGGGCGTTAACGGAGCCGTAGTGCGGGCAACAGGTACAAAGGAAGAACCAACGGGAACTTCCAGTTCCTCACTTCAGCAGACTACTTTACCTGAGTGTCTACCTGTGTGTAGACCACGGACAAGAATACAGTCCTTCCAAGCAAGCCTTTCACCGTCATTACTCCCTCTCTGGAACATCCCACTCCACCCTACATTACATAAATTTTCTTAAAAGTCAGGTCTATTGCATGGGTTTTGTTCATTACCTTATATTCAACTCAGGTGATATTATTTTTAAAATGCTCCCTCAATTAAACCATTTAACACTTATTCCAACTACTTTTGAATGACAGGCTTGGAGCAGCCTAACAGCAGGCCCTATGGAGAGAAATGGACCTCTTGAAAAATTGCCTTCTATTCATCCACTGACTTCCAATTCATGTATTTGTATTGTAGATTCTTGGAAATATACTACAGATATTATGAAGTAAATGCACATGGTACATAAGCATACTACCTCTAAATGAGATTAGAAGACATTAGTAAAGGACTAACACCCAGTAAGAATGGTGTAAATAGATTGAATATTGATGGGATCCTAAGAATGCTAAGATGATGTTGATGGGAGTGGCATGTCTTATTTGGGACCTTGAAGACCAGAGGTGCTGGACCCCCCACCAGCAGTGCTGCTGTTGCTGTATCTGAGAAAGATGCCACTGTTAGTCCGCATAACGAATCTGATTCATAAGATCTACACTGTTGGAAAATGGCCAGGGATAAACTGGGTGGGGGGAGGGAGAGCATTGAGGGGTGACACCCCCTCAGAATACCTCTTCCCTTGCTAATCCTCTCACCAGTCCCATGGGGACAACAGAACAGGATGACTAGTTCCATCCTGTAGTTTAGAAAATGTCAATTTTATGATACCAATTTTCTCTAAATTGAACTACAGATTCAATGCAAGAAAAAGTGTTAGTCCCCAAAACTATACACCCACATAAAAAGATCTTGTATCTTATGTCTTTATCTATTGATGTCATTCACTCAATCACATTATAATTGTATTGTGACTGTGGTCATTTAATACATGTATCCTTGTAACATTACTATGCTTTTAAATAGAAGTTTCATATTTCTTAAAAAATAGGATGCACTGTTATGGGTATTTACATCACTTTTTCTTTACCCTTTTTTAAATTAAATTTATGGGGGTTAAATTTGTTAATACAATTTTATACGTTTAAAGTGTACAGGGTGTTTACATCATTTTACTCCCAGTGTCTGGCAAAATGATCTGTATGATTATTTGGTACTCAATAATTGTTAATAGTGATGACAGCCAAGGTGAAAACCTAAATCCAAAGAAATGGTGTGTAGAAGCAATTATGGAAAAATAAGGACCAGGCTTATACTTTCTCTGTGAACAGCTGGAAAACTGGGAAAATATATTTAAAAATGGCTTCAGACTTTAGAAAACAGACAACACAGGCATGAGAACACGAAGAGAAACAAAGGGAACAACCCAGTAAGTCCTATAATCATGCTTGTTTCTGTATGAGGGCAACTTCAAGATGTGGGCGCATGACAAGGAATCTAATCAGACAGAGTCTTGTAGCCTCTGTGAATTAAGAAGATTAAGATCAGAATTAATGTTTTCAGCTTTATTGAGCTATAATTGACAAATAAATTAGCAACATATCTGAAGTACACAATGTGATGATTTGATGTACGTATACATCGTAAAATTACTCCCACAATTGAGTTAATTAATATATCCATCAACTCATTTAGTTACCTTTGCAAAGCAGCAAGAATGCTTATAGTCTACTATCTTAGCAAATTTCAAGTATAAAATACAGTATTATTAACTATAGTTAATAATACCATGCTGTACATTAACTCCTCAGAACTTATTTATCTTATAACTGAATTTTGTACACCCTTTGACCATTATCTTCCCACTTATCTCACCTCTCAGCCACCATTCTACTGTGTTCTGTAAGTTCAACTTTTTTTTTTCTTTTAGATTCCTCAAATAAGAGATACCATATAGTATCTCTGCCTGACATATTTCACTTAGCAAAATGCCCCTCAAGTTCATCCCTGTTGTCACAAATGGCAAGATTTCCTGTTTTATGCACCTGAATAACATTTTGTTCTGTTCATGTCCATATTTGTATCTATATTTAATTTCACTATATATCACATTTTCTTTATCCATTAATTCTTCAATGGATTTTAGGTGTTTTTATATCTTTGCTAGTATAAGTAATGTTGCAATGAATGTAAGAATTCAAATATCTTTTTGAGAAATTGATTTTGTTTCTTTCAGATATATATCCAGAAGTTTGATTGCTGAATCTTATGGTCAGTCTTTTGCAATGATTTTTTTTTGATACGACTCCAAAGCACAGGCAATAAAAACTAAAATAAATAAGTGGAACTTCATCAAAGTAAAAAGCCTGTGCACAGGAAACAATCAATAAAATGAAAAGACAACTTAGGAAATAGGAGAAAATATTTGCAAGCCATATATCTAAAAAAGAGTTAATATCCAAACTATATAAAGAACTCATAAAACTTAATAGTAATTCCATTCCATTATGCTTCCATTTGAAAAATGAACAAAGGAACTGAATAGAGATTTTTTCCAAAGAAAATGTACTAATGGCTAATGAAATGAACAAAAAGATACTCAATGTTACTAATCATTATGGAAATGCAAATCAAAACAACAGTGAGATATCATGTCATGAACATGTTAAATTGGCTATCATCAAAAACATAAAAAATAGCAAGTGCTGATGAGTTTGTGGAGAAAAGGAATCCTTGAGCACTGTTGGTGGGAATATAAATTGGTGCAACTACTGAAAAAGAGTATGGTAATTCATCAAAAACTAAAAATAGAACTACCATATGACCTGTCAATCCCACTTCTGAGCATGAATACAAAAGAAATAAAATCACTATCACAGAGAGATCTGTAATTCCATGTTCACTGCAATATTGTCCATAATAGTGAAGATATGGAAACAACCTCAAAATTAAATTTAGAAAATCCATGTATAATATTTTCAAATATTAATACTCTTCAGAATAAATTAGAAAAGCTACCTGAGTTATCTGAGAAAGGGAAATTCATTGACATGGAAAGTATCCAACAGAACACACTAGGGGTGGATGGAGGAGGGAGTAGGGAGCTATTATTTAAAAGTAGAAAGCTTTTGTGTAGGATAAATAAATGAATAATGGTAATAGTTATGCAACACTGTGATATACTTAATGTCATAGAATTATATATTTAAAAATGGTTAAAATGCTAAACTTTATGTTATGTATCTTACTATAATAAAAAAATCATCTCAAAATAGATCACAAACCAAACTGTAAAACTTGAAACTACAGTTTCTATATACAACCATGGAATAAAATCATACATACATATATACATGCATATGTAAATACACAAATAAATTATATATTTGCCTCAAATTCCTCCAAAATTATACAAATATGACTATGAAATATAGGTTTGGAGAACCTACTTTGTTTCAGACAATTGCCCAAGCACATGAAATATGTTGATATGCAAAGAGATAAAGTCTTGTATCCTCAAAACCTGTACTTTAATGAAAAATAGAGTTCATTCACTGGATGAAGATTAGTAGTGTGTCATTTAATAAAAGGCTACTTATGGGAGGGTACTCTGAAAAAAATAATATTAGAAAAAATACAAAAATTAACTCAAGGAATTAGTCAGGAAAATAGTTGGGAAAAAAGTGTTTGAGGCAGGGGAAAGCATGAGTTCTCTGAGATCTCAATGCAGATAGAAGGTTTCAGGATTCCCAAAGAGGTGGGTGTAGTTTGTATCAAGAGAAGTCATAAGAAATGAGATAAAAAGTCAGTCAAAGAGTGTTTTTGAGTTTATCTTACACCATAACACGAATAAACTCAAAATGAATAAAAGGCTTAGATGTAAGTCATGAATCCATATAAATCCTAGAGGAAAAAACAGGCAGTAAAATCTCAGACATCTTTTAGCAATGTTTTTGCCTATGTCTCCTAGGAGAAGGAAAATAAAGAAAAAAATAAACAAAAGGGACAACATCAAACTAAAATCTGTACAGCAAAAGAAACCATCAACAAAATGAAATGGGAACCGACCGTATGGAAGAATATATTTGCCAATGATACATCTGTTAAGGACTTAATTTCCAAAATATATAAAGAACTTACACAACTCAACACAAGGAAGACAAACAATCCAATTAAAAAGTGGGCAAAGGATTCGAATAGATACTTCTCCAGCGAGGACATACAGATGGTCAATAGACATGTGAAAAAATGCTCAACATCCCTAATCATTAGACAGATACAAATTAAAACCACAATGAGATATCACCTCACACCTGCCAGAATGGTTATCATCAATAAATCAACAAACAAATACTGCTGGTGAGGATGTGGAGAAGAGGGGACTTTAGCACACTGTTGCTGGGAATGCAGACTGGTGCAGGCACTGTGGAAAACATGGAGTTTCCTCAAAAAGTAAAAATGTACCTGACTCATGATCCAGTGATCACATTCAGGGAATATGTGAGGTCTGTCTGGGAAAATGCCCAACCATTGTTAATACAACAAGAATGGTTTGTGCAATATCTATGCAACTTGGCAGCCAAGGAGAGTGGACTGGAATGCACATCAACAATGATGACTTCACTGTACTATCAGAGGGGTGGCAGACACTGGTGAGGGAGTGTGTGTACTGTGTGGCTGTCACATTCAAAATGACTGAGCAAGTAGAGCAATGAATCTGCATCAAATTTTGTGTTAAGTTTGAACATTCCTCCCTGGAAACTATTTGGATGGTTCAAAAGTCTATAGCTATGGGCAACTGGTGTTTGGCAGCTTCATCTGGACAACCTTCCTTTTCATTCATCACATCTCCTGCAATGATTTTTGTGGAAGCATCCATTCTCCCAGGTGACTTAACGCCCCCTACAGCCCAGATTTGGTGCCCTGAAACTTCTGGCTTTTCCCAAAACTAAAATCATCTTCGAAAGGGAAGAGACCTCAGACTCTTCCCTTTCAATCTCAGACTGTTAATGAGACTCAGGAAAATACAACAGGGCAGCTGATGGCGATTGGGAGAACTGTGTGAGGTCCCAAGGTGCCTACTTTCAAGGGGCCTGGGGAGTCACTGTCCTATGTACAATGTTTCTTGTATCTTGCATCGTCTTCAATACATGTCTGTTTCATTGTACATGGCTGGGTACTTTCTGGACAGACCTCATATATCTATGTCTTAACTTTAAAATTTGCATTTAATGCTCTGGTCCTACTCAAATGCTTTTATTCCTAGAACAAACCATCTCCTTACTTCTAAAACCTACTTACCAGTCCTCTCTTTAAAACTTTCTCCAGGAGCTTCATTTTTATAAATCTTGTATTCTTTCAAAGATTAGGCCTGTGTGTCACTAGTTTGGAACACTCTTGACTCTCAGACATAAGTAAGGTGCCCTTATTAGGCATTTCTGAAGCAGTCTTAACTCTCCCTCGCATTGCCTTTTAATTTCTTGTTTACATGTTGGGTATTCACAATATTGAGCTACCATCGAGTGAGTATATGTCAGCCTTGATTATATTTCTGCTGCTAGAATTAGCACATTGGTTGGAACAGAGTAAACATCCACTAAATGTTTGTTAATAAATGAATAAATAGGTTGAATACATTAATCAACAAACTCAATCTATGTGAATATCTCGGTTCCCCCTCATCAGCATATTAGCTCTACAATCCAAACAACAGCTACAATTTCTTAGTAAAACCCATTCAAATGCTCAGTGATCTTTTTAATCAAAATGACTATCCATTATTGAAATATAGCTTTTAATAGATGGGATTTATTCAAGAAAAACATTATTTCTGCATTGTGAATAATTTTTTTTCCACTGGTAAGTTTTGGAGATATCTGGAGACATTTTTTATTGTCCCCATCAAGAGCTGCTGCTGCAGCTTGGAGAGACAGAGGCCAGAGACTCTGTTAAACGTCCTAGAAGGGGCAACACAACCCTCTTCCTCTCCAATCCAAAATGTTAATAATGGTGGGGACTGAGATACTTTGTATAAAATGCAGCAGTTGACAACTGGCCAGTTACTACATGATAAGCTCTAAGAATGTGAAGTTTCCAATTCACATTTTTATAGAATGAAAGAAATAGAACAAGTAGCACATTTTTAAAAAACTCCCACTGAATGAGCACGTAAGCCTCAAAGGTGACAAAAAGGAACTTGCTTTCCTGAATCAAGTGATCCTTTGTAATGTAGTCAGACTCCATGTATCTTGCTGATGCCGCACTCAAGGTGATAGCCCAATAGCTGTGAGACACAAAAGGGAGAAGCTGGGCAGTATCTAAATGCAACCTGTGTTTTAAAGAGAGCCACAGAGAATTATGGTCATTGCTTTTTCAGGATTTACTAAAAATGATTGAACAGGTTCTGGTATACTTAGATGTTAACCTACTTTCTTCCATACCATTTTTGGCAGCCTGTATACACAGAATAGGGGAACAGGGGAGCGTAGAGAATTCTAGGACATGTATGTATTAAGTACTTAATGGAAGGTTGTGGGTATTTCTCCTTCATTTCCTTGGGATATGCTCCATCTTAAAGCCAAGTAAGTAGGCTTCAAGAACCATGAATAGAGATTGGGAGTATTTGCAAAAGGGGCGAGTGGTATCTTTTTTCTTTTTCTTTTTAATTTTTATTGAACTTACTGTGGTGGAAAATGTTTGTAAAATCATAGAAGTGCCAGGTGAACAATTCTATGAGACATCATCTGTATATTGCATTGTATGTTCACCAGCCCAGGCCAAGTCACCTCCCATCACCATTTATCCCTTCCTTACCCTCTTCTACCTCCCCAGTCACCTTTCCCGGTGGTAATCGCCACAATGATTTCTGTGGCTATGAGGGTTTTTTTTCCTACTTTGAAGATTTGCTTATGCAGGAGACCTGCTGATTGGTTTCCTATGCTTATTTAGTAGAGAAGAATAGATTTAGACAGCAATGGCAGGGTATAAAGAATGAATGGCAGTTAAACAGCCTGCACATGTATTTCTCTTTAATATGATGTGACAGGAATGAAGTTTTGCATGGATCTAGTGAAGTTGCAGAATGTAGCTAGAATTAATATGTCTTGCTGTTGCTTCAATCCAGTTGACCCATGTAATGAGTTTCCCCAATAAAAAGATATGGAATCTGCACTAGGTGATGAGAGTCAGCATCGGAGACTGGTGAAAAAGTTTCTAGTAAGCGAGAGCTCTCTGGTCAGAGAAGCGTGCAGTGGGTTCTGGTGGGTGTTCACTCATGTCCTCACTGAGACACTACCTTCTGAGTGTCTATAATACAAAGACTATTGAATGGCTCTTTGCCAAAAATTCTTCCTTTTTATCTTAGTATATGAGAACCTAGACCGAGAAGAAGGATGCAAGAAGTGAACAAGACTATTACCTTTCCAAGCAATGGAAGCAGGGAAGAAGTATAATTAAATTAAATTTGAAAGGAGCATTAATTGAGTTAATTAGGATCCTATAATTATTAAAATTACACAGAAAGTCATTAAATCTGAAAAAGTGATATTGAATTCTGATGGTACAGGGATTTTATTATCAGAATTTGTGGCATGGATCAATGTAATATAGAGCTGTTTGAGATTGGTGGCACAATAAGTTTTAATATTACTCAATAAAGCAATCTCTTAGATAGATGCATTGTTTTTTAAGATATTTATTTATTTTTTAAGTTATTTTATTGTTGTTCAATAACAGTTGTCTGCATTTACTCCCCACCACTCCCCCTGCTCCAGCCAAACCCACCTCCTTCCCTTGCTTCCAACCCCCCCCCTTGGTTTTCTCCATGTGTCCTTTATAGTTGTTCCTAAAACCCTCCCCTCCCCTCATCCCCTCCCACATCCCCTCTGGTTACTGTCAGATTGTTCTTAATTTCAATTAGATGCATTGTTTTTATATCACACCTTCTTTCTGCAGAGTTCAGTGGATTTTCTCATTTATCAAACAATCTTTATTCATATAGAGAGTGAGGCTGAAAACATTGTTTTTCCCCAAGAGAGCAATCTGTGACTGGGAAAAGTTAATTGCCCCAATTAAAATTACAGGCTTAGTCATAAACTGCCCCAAATACTTCACTCATTTAAGTCCACACATGTAATCTTAGATTGTAAATAAGTCAGTTTCGGTGTAGAGGTTGTAACACTTTCATTCTTACATAGGAATCCTCAGATACTTAGAGTAGAAATAATCTTACTATTTTAATGTTCTTGTTCTTTTCATTGGGAAGTCTGACACATAGTTTAGGAGTTAGTTATGTGCTTGAAAGTGTTGGGTAAGATCGTACGATTCCAAAGCTAACAACATATGTAAATATTTGTGGGTGTCTGAGGGCTATGCACGCCACCAAAAGTGAGAAGTTAGGTAGGAGAGAAACACAGAAAGATGACCGTGACACTTAAATCCTCCTTTACTTGGAATAGATCCCTCAATCAAACTGACGGCTAGGGGACTGAAATGACGAGCAGAGCCTCTAATGGTTGTACCAGACTTAAACTGAACGTCCCAACTGCTAAAGCAGAGAGGCTCCATAAACCACCCGGCCAAGACTTGAAGAGCTGGGGGTTTATTCATTCTTCAGAAAGATAACATTATCTAGATTCTAGAGCTTCTAATGATCTCTAGAAAGTTTTATTAAATATTTCTAGTACTTAATACAAAGAAGCCTGGCAGTTTGACATTATTAAAATGGGACATTAAAATAATTGTGAATTAATGTTAAACAGAATAGATAGTGAGATGGGAATTTCAGCAGAGAACAAGAATCTATGAAGGAAAAAAAAAATAAGATTATGTAACTTGAAAACCAATACCTAGAGCTAACAACAAAATAAGTGGATGTAATAACAGAGAGGGTACAGCTGAAGAGAGAATTAATGTAAGGGAAGACAGGTTATAAGAAAATATCCAAGCTACAATAAGGGTTGTTTTGTTTTATTCATCACTATAAATATAGCAATTTGTACAATAATTGAATATAGTAGGTATATTACTACTTCTTCTACTAATAGTCTTTATTACTACCATTTTTATTACTATCCCTACCATTATTTCTACCATCAAAAATATCAGTTAACAATTATTAAGCACTCACTGTATGTTAAGCATGACTATAAATGCTTTAGTGTAATAATCTATTTGATTCAAATAAAAACCTTCTTAAGAGAAAACTAATATTGACTCCATTTTATATAGATAAGAAATGGAAGCACAAAAGATTAAGTTGCTTGAGATCACATATTTAGTGAATAGTTAATATCAAGTCAATCATTTTACTGATCTCACTACTGATTCTCAAAATGATTGTGTTGATAGCTGATAAAAATAAAAGCAAAAATGATTGGAGGGAGAAAAGGTAGGAAAGGAGAGAGAGGAATGCAGACCATTCCTTACAGCCTAATTACTTTCTAACTTACCTTTTTCAAGTTTTCCATTTAAGTGTCTTTTTCTAGAAGGCAGTGTTCCTATGAAAACTAATACTTGATCATTTTGACTGCATATTAGTTTAGGATGAGGAAAGGGAAACTATGGTATTGGATCCATGTGCCTAACTTTGCCAACCATAATATTATTTAACATCACTTTCAGTAAACAACCTAATGCTAAATACAGACTGTGGATTCTTGTACTGGGAATAGACTCACTTCTATTTGACATTTCAAAGAAGCTAGAAGTTTAATGAGCTAATGTTGAAAAAGCATATTAAATTCAATATAGAGATCTGATAGGCACTACAAATTTTATTAAAAACAACCAGAGAGAATTATGCTGGAAACATGTGGAGTATATGCCGAGATTAAGTAGTGACAGTATCTTTGAAGTTCTTAGCATCTCCAACTTTGAGAGGATTTATAGTTCCGAAAATTAAAAAGCCATTGGCAAAATAAATAACTGTATCTATATTTTATGCTTTGAAAATGCTAGTGTTTGAAATATTTAATCACAGTGTTTTAAAAATGTAAACTCACTGAAGAAGGGGGAGAGCTGGAGGCATCATGAGGATAACCTGTTTGACTAACATTCTGGGCTTAGGGGGATAGAAAGCCTTCAAACTTCCAGGTCTCATGTAAAGAGCTATATTTTATTGTCTCTTGAAGCTTTAGTACATGCCATTTTCTTTGACCTTTCTAAAAGTATCTGTCACTTTCCATTTTTTAACAAACAGTTCAATATGGACAATTAATAAAATAAAGAATAGAGACGCTCTAAAAAAAAAGTACCTGAGAAAGATTTCTCTGACTTAAAAAACAGCTATTAGTTACACTAGTCCCCTGCCTCCTTACCTGCTGTTTGGCTTCTGGTGATTTCAGTTACACAGAGTCAACCACTGTCTGATAATATTAAGTAAAACATTTTAGAAATAAACAATCTACACATTTTAAATTGCACACCATTTGAAGTAGTGTGATGAAATCGTGCGCCCTCCCATGCTGCCACTCCTTTCTGCTTGGGATGCAAATCATCCGTTTGTCCTGCATCTGCACACTGTATGGGCTACCTGTTCCTTTGCTGGCTTAGAAACCGCCTTGGTTGTCAGATCCACTGTGGTGGTATCACAATGCTGGTGTTCAAGTAGCTCTTATTTAACTTAATAAAGGCCCTAAAGCATGAGATCAGTGATACTGGCAATTCACACACGCCACATAGAAGCCATAAAATGTTTCCTTTAAGCAAAAATGTGAGTGTAGAATTAAGATAGTTGGAGAAAGAGGGAGACCGCATTCATGTACCATTTTTACAGTAGGTTATTACAATTGTTCTATTTTATTATTAGTTATTGTTAATCTCTTACTTTGCCTAATTTTTAAACTATACTTCATTATAGTTATGATACCTGTAGGGAAAGAAACATATTATATACAAGACTCAGTATCATTTTCAGTTTCAAGAATCTCCCAGGGATCATGGAATGTATTCCTCACAGATAAGCAGGAACTACTGTGTGTTCACTGTATGGACAGTCTAAAACACCTTTTCTAAAACAGTTAAAATAGAAAACATATATTCAAAGTAATAAAGGTTACTATGTTATACACTCACATAAAACTAAACATACAAACAGTCAATGTGACATTTAATTATACAAACAGAAATTAGGAAAATGTGAGAGTGGGAACATTTCACTCTTTTTATGGTTATCAGAATTTTTGACATACAGATATTTGAAACTTGAAAAATGATTTCACTTTTTTTAAACCTATTCACAACACTCCAATTATGTTTTTGTCATTTCATTTGTTAATGATAATCATCATCGTTGTCGCTTTTTATGCTTCTGCACATTCTAAGATCAAAAGAAGTGATGTAGTTGATCAAAAAGGCAGTTCCAGTTGTGCTTTGTCTCTGCTAAGTTTAAATTTTTGATTCATACTACCTAGTAACAGTAAACTACATAAATCTCACAAAATATCCACTTTTCTAATAAAAAAAATCATGTTCCTTTGTTTAGAAAATATGTTCAAAAGTCCACTATATACCAGTAACTTTTTAGACCCTAGAAATATAGTAGTAAATAATACAGGCAAAGCCTTGCTCTTGGGAGTTTCTTTTGCTAAAGGGAAAATAGACATAAAGAATTAAGTATCATGAAGACTTTAACAAGGTTAATGTGAGACAGTGTGATCTGAGTTAGGAGCTAATTTAAATGAAATGGAAGGTAAGCTTTGCAGAAGTGGTGACCTTAGAGCAGAGACCAGACTGGCAAGAAGAAGTCAGGCAAATGAGCATGGTGGCAGAGCACCCCAAGGCAGGAGCAGCAGGTGCTGCACCCAAAGGAGATTCGCGAGTGTAAGTACTAGAAACAAAGTCCGCATGGCAGGAGCACAGAGAGACAGCTCTGCAGGGAATGAGTCAGAGAAGAGCAAGAAAGGCAGCTGTCGGAACAGGCAGGAGTGTGTTGGCATAGTCCAGGCGAGAGATGCCGACCTGTGGGCTGGCGGCGGCAACAGGGATGGAGCGGAGTACTTGGCATTCAGAGCATGTGCATTTATTGACTTTTAAGTCTTTAATTAAAATGAACCTATGCACGTATTTGCTGTTGATATTACAGTTTAGATGCTAGTGTATCCCTTCAATTAGTTTAATTAATATCATTTATTTGTTTTTCACTTAATCACTGACAGCATTTATCAGGTTGGAAAGAAAACTATATTTGGAACTTAATAAATCAGCAAATCTGTGACTCGATACTTTAACTTCTGAGCATGATGATAAAAAAGGAGGAATGGGATTTTTTAAAAATAATTTTCTTTTATATAAATGAAATATGATGAGTTTGGCACCTCTTCAACTATCGATCACCAATGTGCTGAACAGGTTGTTTAGATGAACTGACTGAAATTTGAAATGCAACCAAGAAAGTTATTTGTGAATTTTTAGTTAACGTTATGTCAGCATTACTGTATACATTCTACATTTCTCTAATGTACCCCAATGGTCCATTTGTATAACTTTCAATATGAGAAGATAGATTTCATGTTTATATGAATGAAAACGATCTATGTGTGTACAATACAGAGACCATGTACGTGGAGATCCAAAACCAGCTTCAAGTCTTTCTGTCCTCCACCTCCCACTGTTGAGACAGAGATTTCTGCAAGCCATCCTAAATCATTTTCTACTTTGGCTCAAGCCTTGTAATACTTATAAGGAGAACCATGTACAGAACTTTAGAGTGCTAAGTCTCCTTAACTGGCGTTGATTCATTAAGAATAAAGTAACTCAATATTTAATTTGATATAAGGAGAATGTTTGGACAAATATTACATTCTTACAACCAAGCTGTCACTGTAAAACTACATTATCTCCATCATCCACATCCTCTTCCTCAATAACGTAAAGTTCATATTGATAGTTTCAATACAATTTCAGCCTGATCTATATTTTTAATTCATTTCAAACTAATTTATCTTATCTTTGTTGTTCTGTCTACTCAAACTTCTCCAGAAAAGAAAGAATATTCCAATCTCTGAATTGTTACACATATCAAAGAGATTACGTGTATTGCCCAAAGATAAATAGGGAAGGACGGTAAGATTAAGGGTCTAGCCGGGTCCTAAGTGTCCCTTGCTTTTTGTTCACGTTCCCCATAAGCCATTCATCTCACTTTATGTATCTGTTAATGTGCGTTGTCTCTTCCTTACAACAAAAGCTATATATTCAACTTTTATCAGCTAGGTGCCCAGCATATAGCAATGATTCAATAAACGAGTGTTATTTTTTGACTATGTCAGGTGGAATATTTCCCCCATTCTCTCAGTTATCCCTTTTACTCACTGTTTATTTGTAGTGTTGAATCTGTTTTCACTTCAAAATATATTTCCATTGACTTTAAGATGAGAGGAAATAAAAAATTGTTAATTTATGTGGGGCTTTTCATCATCTTGGTGCATCTACTGGAGACAGTCAAATGCAAAAGTGCTTGCCAAAACAGCTATGTATTCTTGTCAATTCCTGCTTGCTGAAAACATAATTCCTTCACCCTAGCCAGCAATAAAAAGATTGGGAGCCAAAAAGCAGTGAGTCTACTTTCCTTTCCAAATTGTATCGTGTTGTACATTTGGAACCGACAGCTAAGATATTTTATTCATCTTTTGTCACCAAAGAAGCTTAATTGTTTTGTGATGCCTTTCAATTCAGGTAATTGGTGAAGCTCCAAGAACTGTTAAATGTGATTTGACCATGAGGTCCTGAAGTGCCTCATTAAGTTCCCGAAGATGCACGGTTGGTTTTTGAAAGGAATGTTTCACTTTGCAACCCATAAAAGACAGATTCTGTAAAACCTACTAATAGAGAAAAAAACTAACTAGACAGCATGGGTATGCAAATGCCAAACTAGACCATAGTTCCAATGGTCTAGTTTGAGGTGTGAGGTGACCACCATTTTGTGCCTCTGAGAATGAGAGCTAAGCTTAATATTGCAAATGCATTTGAGGAGTATTTAGTTTTAACAAGTATGAACCATCTGCTAGAACCCATTACAATAATCATATGTAACTCAAAATTATACTGTATCCTTCCTATGTATACAATGTTGCCCCCCCTGTAGTCTGGCGATGCATTATCCCTAAAGCACAGAAGACATTATTCAAAAAGCTTATCCTACATATTTTGGCATAAATAAAGAAACAAATATATACACAAACATAATATGAATAGAAAGATACAGATATAGGTATAGATATGGATAAATAGATCTATATCTTCATTTATAGTTATAACTGCATCTTACTTATATCTGTACCTATATTTGTATCTATCTACTATCATCTATCTCCCTATCTATCTATCTATCTCCCTATCTACCTATCTATCTATAATCTCAAGAGCCAAGCATCCTCTTTATATTTCAGATGAGGAGATAGTGTCTAAGTAGTTTTTATTTATACTCTTTCAAATGTTTTATTTAAGCTTTTCATTTAAATTAAGTTGCTTCTATATTTTACACAATACATGTTTTTTTTCATCAAGGTTCAAGCAATAGTAAATGCAAAATAATTTAGCCAGGATTTTAATGGTAGTCATAAATTATTACATTCCTTTTAATATTTCTATTAGTAAATTCACCCTAATATTTTATACCTAATTTATTATGATTTATTATCCTTTACACCATTAGATTTCCTCACATTTTGCCTTTAGATTACATTTTGAAATAAGTAAAAGGACAGACAATGATGTGTAAGGGGATGAATCACTGAAAATTGGCATAATTAAAATTGAAACAAATAAATACATTGTTTACATGTAAAGTGAGGGACATAATTCTTATGCATATTAAAGCTGCTGCATATTAAGACATACTAACTTTATTTATCTTAGAGTTCTTGAGAACTATTGTATAAAAGTAGGTATTAAATTACTATGTTCTGTTTGTTGAGTCCATAGAAAGATATTATGTTAGTTCTTTTCCAATAGTTATTAAATGCAAAGTCCAACTTAAATATATATAAATTGCCACACTAAAAAAAGAACATATTTCACCTAACTTACACTTGATTATTCTTCACACCATTAATGAAGTTTTATATAGTCTCCTAAAATTTAATGGAAGCTTAATATAATATAACAATATCCAATTAAGCCAAGATAAATATGATTTTATGAATACATTGCTTCTTAATGTCGTGTTCAATGTTTGTAGTAAGCTCATGTGTATATGGAGAAAACAACTAATATGATTAATGGGTTTCAAAGTTTGATCCCAGATGACCAATGACAGCATCACCTGAAAAAGTGAGAAATGCCAATTATCAAGACCCATTTAGGACCTGTTGATATGAAAGTCTGTGGTGAAGCCAGAAATCTGCCTTTCAACAAGAAGTAAGATGGTGATTCGGAGTGTTTGCCTATTTCTATGGTATGAACACTGCCATGGTCAATTTGCCACCATGGTAAACACAGGGGTCTGGCATCCATAATGCTCCTTTTTTATTACAAAATCTTTTATTACAAAGTCATAAGCATCTAATTCTGTAATGTAACAATATCACACTCAAGTATACCACATGCCATTTCAGGTGAAATGTTCAAATTAAAACAATACAGTATTCACTCATATCATTACCCTACCAGACACATTCAAGCAGGCGTCACCTCTGCTGGACCCGGTATAACATTGGTGAATACTGAGAAGTGTTTTAACCCAGTGCCTACCGAAGATTCTGATTTGAAAATCACGAAGTTGAACTTCAGGGAAGTGGATAGGAGCACAGGCTTAGATATTAGGTAGGTTTGGGTTTAGACAAAGCCTCTTCTACTTGTGAGATCACCATTTCAGTCTTAGGCAAGTTATATTACTTCTCTACTTACTAATTTTCTTCTCCTAAGAAAGGTCTGTGAAAGGGTTGGCCTAATGGTGTGAGAATCAGAGGAGCTAATTTGACTAGAGTGGAGTTGCATCTTACACAGGGGTTAAATTCTGAAGTCAATATTTAGGACACAATTTTCTATGGACCAAAATCACCCTTAAAATTCCTTAAGCAAATCTGTGTGTCCAAAACAGCCTCCTTTTCCTCCATTGTAAGAAGAGGTCTCTGCTTCCTCAAGAAGCACTAGATAAAACCCTTTGCTTGTGTATAAAGACTGTATTACACAAAAATTTCTCGTTTTTTAACACCGGATTAATACAGAGTGCAGCGTGTTGCTCATTCTGTGGGAAGTTCATGAACTGAATCCAGGGAGGATACAATCAAATCACACCTTCCACTCTTGGTTCCCTCCTGAACATAGTGGAATTGAAATTATTTTTCTTTTCATTACAATTGTTGCTGTTGTCAGTGTCATATTTTTATTTTTCTTTTTTCCTTCTTTCTTTTAGAAAGTGCAGAGTACAAATTTTGAAATTCACTTAGTAATTTAAATCCAGATATCAGGCTTCTTTACAGTGAATATTTTAATACAGTTTAGTTAATGTTGTTTTATTGCAATTTCAGTAACACATAGTGGGACATCAATATATTGATTATTTTTGTTCATGGATGCATCTGGCTTGAAATCTAGAATGAACAGATTCTCAGAAATTTTTCAAAAACCCCCTCATTCCCCCCCCAAAGGAAAACTATTGTAAGAATAGTAGCAGAGAAACCATAATACATCTAATTTCTGTCACTTCTTGAGTTTATCACATTTCTTAGAACTAGGTCAGCACCTTTTATTTTTACTACTTTTTTTCAAAGATTACATATATCTTATAGTTCAAATTTCACTAAAATATCCTTTTTTCTTGTATTTTATCTCAGTACTTCCAGCTGCCTTGTACCAAAGTAAATAGTTCCTCTTTTACTCTGACATTTGCTCTATTCAAATATTTTACAAATTAACCTATTCCCCCTTCAACTTAGCTGTAAATATGTATTTTCTTTAATCTTTCCTGAAAAGACAGCCATCTAATCAATTTTGGTATTCTCATTTCAGTCCCTAACTCAATACATTCTGTAATTTAACTCTTATGCGAGAGCTGACCAGACTGAATGTAATGCTTTTCAGTCTGAAGTGGAAGTTTTGGAGGCACCTTTTGAAAACCACTCACTGTTATAAATGGATAGTGGAGATTAACCTGAAAGACATTGATTTTTATCTTGATGTATATTCTAAAGCTCACTAGCTTTGAACATTTTCAGCTCCTGTGTACCTAAAAGCAATAATGCATTTTTTCCTCGACTCTTAAGAATTAACGAGCCTTCTGATATCCATCATATTTAAGCAAAATAAATAAACCTCAGGTTTTTAAGGCTTCTGTAATACCATTTAGAAATATTGGCTATTTGGATGTTTCTTGCTTGATCACTAAATTTGATGGCTGATGATTCTCAAGAAGTGGAGAGACAAACAGAATAAAGCTTATATGGTAAATAGTAGAGCTTTGTAATGAGATTGTTATTTATTAAATTTTACAGAGAGATGATTAAAATGTTTGTTGATAACCTAATATTCTAGATAATCAAAAACAAAAAAATCCTAATAATGTTCAGTAACAAAGACTTCTTGATTATTATACTTTTTGAATAAGAATTCAAAATTCTTTTATTTTTGTATATTTTGTTATAATAACAGAGAGCACCTTTCTTTTAAAAATATATTTTACTAGCCATCGGTAGGTTTGTATACTTCTAACTCCTATATAATTTGCGTGTGCCTGTGGGTAAGTAACCCCCACCAAAGATATGTCCTGATTCAAGGTATCTGTTAAGAAAAATTCCGAAAGATGCAGCAGTAGTCATCGCCGGGTGAAAAGCTCTCACTTCATGAAATGACCATATTTGAGGATGCCGCATTTACACTAGCAAATGAGAATTAGTGTGGCTACAATGGAGAAAATGTGTTTTAGAGCTAGGCTGACCTGCATTTGAATCCTTCCTTGGTTCTTGCAGTTGTGTGATCTGGAATATAAAACTTAAATGGTCTGAGTTTAAGCTTCTTCTTTTAAAAAAATGTGACTAATGTCATCTACCTCATGTAACTGTTGAAGTGATAAATAAATAAAGGATCTAGAATACTAGCTGTTCCCTGATATATATTTAAGAAACATGAACTAATTTACCTCTGTCATGTTGGCTTTTTTGATAAATATAAAATCTGATGAAAGGTTGTATCAAATCTCTAAATGCGAAATAAAAACAAAAGTCTTCTGAGCCGACACTTAAGGGAGACAGGAGAAGGTAAATACAGGGTGGGCAAAAGTAGGTTTACAGTTCTAGGTATGCTAAACAGTTTCTTCTTGTATTATTATTTATTAATTATTATATTATTTTACCTAAAAACAACTGCAAACCTACATTTGCCTCAGCCTGTGTAAGGAATGCCAAGTGTTCACTTCACTCTTGCCCTTGAGATGTCTCCTAAAGGACGTCTGTGGGAATCTCACCCTGAAGGAACCAGTCACTGCATGCATACCTTAGCATCACTAGCCATCAGAGAGATGCAAATTAAAACCACAATGAGGTATCATCTCACACCAGTCAGAATGGCCAACATAAACAAATCCACAAACAAATGTTGGAGAGGATGCGGAGAAAAGGGAACCCTTGTGCACTGTTGGTGGGAATGCAGACTGGTGAGGCCACTGTGGAAAACAATATGGAATTTCCTCAGAAAACTAAAAATGGAACTGCCCTTTGACCCAGTAATTCCGCTGCTGGGATTATACCCTAAGAACACTGAAACACCAATCCAAAAGAATCTGTGCACCCCAATGTTCATAGCAGCACAATTTACAATAGCCAAGTACTGGAAGCAACCGAAGTGCCCATCAGCAAACGAGTGGATCCAAAAACTATGGTATATTTACACAATGGAATTCTACGCAGCAGAGAGAAAGAAGGAGCTTATACCCTTTGCAACAGCATGGATGAAACTGGAGAGCATTATGCTAAGTGAAATAAGCCAGGAAGTGAGGGACAAGTACCATATGATCTCACCTTTAACTGGAACATAAGCAATAGAAGAAAAAAGCAAACAAAATATAACCAGAGACATTGAAGTTAAGAACAATCTAACAATAGCCAGGGCGGGGGTGGGGGGTGGGGGCGGGGATAGTGGGAAGAGGGTATTACAGGAACTACTATAAAGGACACATGGACAAAACCAAGGGGGAGGGTGGAGAGGGGGGAGGGAGGTGGGTTCACCTGGGGTGGGGTAGAGGGATGGGGAGAAAAGGCATACAACTGTAATTGCATAACAATAAAAAAAAATAAATAAAAAAAATAAAAAATAAAAAAAAAAAGTACTTTCCACAGCCTGCAATGGCCGACATGCTCTTCTCTCTGACGGACTTTTTTCTCTTTATTTTTATTACATTATTACAGATGTCTCCATTTTCCTTCCCTTTGCCTGCCCCTACCCAGCCCTCGACCCCTCCCTTCTGGCCATCACCACACTGTTGCCCGTGTCTGTTGTTTAAGCATGTATGTCCTTTGGCTAAGCCCTTCACCTTCTCTTCTTCAGTCTCCCACCTCCCCCCCACTTCTGACAGCTGTCAGTCTGTTCCATGTGACCGTGTCTCTGTTTCCATTTTGTTTGTCCGTTTATTTTGTTCATTAGACTCCACACTCGTAAATGGAAGGTAGATTCTAAAAAAAGCTTGTAAACCTTATTATGCCATGATTAGTTTTCTGAAGTAGAAATCGTAGTAAAGGTAGTATACAATGTAGGGTTTATTACTCAACACCATGTAACGAAAAGGAAGCCAAAGGTAGGTGGTGCAAGGGCTGGTTAAATCGTTGGGCTATATTGAGGACCTAGGCTTTTGCTGACTTTCTATACTGACTGCTATCCTTAAAGTATCAGCTAAATCTCCCCATGTGGTAGAGATGCCTGCAAGAGTACCAAGCATCTCCTTCTCACATAAAAGTGTCCAAAATTAAAACGAAATGGGATTTTCTCTTATTCATCAAAACCAATGGTCAAGCATTGCAGATACCAAGAATACATCAATGAAAAAATGACAAAAACCCTGTGCTCATGGAGTATATATTTAAGGTAGAGAGAAATTTAAAAAAAATAAATAACTACTAGAGAGTACATGAAATATATTGTCTGCTAGTTAGTGAAAATATTAATGAGAAAAATAAAAAAGAATTAAAAGTTTATGCACGTGTCTCAATTTTGCGGAAGGTGTTCATTGCAATTATACACAGTAATGATAAGAGTAGGTTTTAATAATAGGTTTTAGTGACATTATGCTTAACATTTAAAGGAGGTTAGAGAAGCTGCTATGAAGTTACCAAGGGGCAGAGCAGTCCAATAGGTGGTATCACATGCTGCCAGGTTGAACAAAAGATAAAGGGAATGCTGATAATGAAAGCTTAGTTGGCAAGGAGGAGAAAAGGGGGGGGCCTGGGGGCCTGGGGGCCGTGGAGCCACAGTGTTAAAACAGGGCAAGAATAGCAGTGTATAGATTATGAAGAAATTTGTAGGTTACCCTGTGAATTGTGACTGCCACTTAGAGTGATACAGAGAGAAGAGCAAGGGTTGTAAATAAAGGAGTGTCATGATTTGACTTTCTTTCAAAGGGCTTCCTTTTGAAATGGCTGCTGTATTGTAAACACACTGAAGAAGAGCAAGGACAGAGCCAGCAGGCACAGTAGCAGTGAATACAGTGACCGTTACTCATTGCTCTCACATCGTCACAGAAGAAACTGTTTGTGAGAAGCTCTCTGTCACACAGTATCCCAGGTTCGGTTGGGCAGCATTAAGTAGCTGGCTTACTCTCCAGCTGCAGGCATAGCCGGGGAAGGAGAGCCCTGGCATGGTCAGTGGGTGCAGTGGAAGAAGGGCTCCGCTGGCAAGAAAAATGGGAGAAACGGCTGTTAGTTTCACAATCAATAATGCTTTTCATGGTGGACTAAGAGCATCGAAATGCCTTGAAGGTTTTGAGTAGATTAAATTGATAAAGTTTTACTTTAGAATAACTTCTCTAAATACCTAGAAAGAATGGGCCAAGGAAGAGCATGACTAGAAGCAGAAAATTCAATTAATCCAGGTAAGACAGATAGTATGTGATAGTGGCCTGGGAGCGATGGGTCGTGAGAACTGGGGCTGATGGAGAGGAGGCATCAGTGCTGTTGCTCAGAAGAGACTTTTGGCATGAACAATTGAATTGATCATGCTATAATTATTTAACATGTGTGTTTTTAAGGAAACACTTTCAGAAAGAAAATAAGTTTATCTCTGATGATGCTGCATTTTTGATGTGTTTGAAAAAATCTAATGTTTAACAGTAGGCAGGATCTGAAGGACAGGAAAAATATCAAAAGTTAAAATATAGATTTTAGGGTTATATACATACATATCATTATTTTTTAAGTGTAACATATTTATTCTCAAAAGAATGGGATTGGGTCAAGATGATGTTCTAAACAAATACTTTTAGTCTCTCTCTCGTTCTACATGCAATAAGGTGAGAGGAAGAGAAAGAGAAACACAAATAGCAGATAAGGAGGTTAAACAAAGTCATATGAAGGAAAAACTAGCAATGGGTTACAGATATTTATTCTCAGAACATAAAAATTACACACACTGCAATCTTCAGAAATACACAGAAGAAATGATAATGCCAAAACATGGGAGAAAATATTGCTGCATAATCAGATGTAATTCTATGAGTCAATTCAAAAATTTCTCCCTGAGAAGAAAAAGTGTAGATTTATTTCCAGTAGAATTAAATAGTCTCTGATACTAGAAAAGTGAACTGGTAATGGAAACAAGTGTTATTGACAAGCTCCTGTGATCATGCATGCCTCGTTTGTAACCATAAATTTAAAGGGATGCACGTTAGCAGTTTTCTTGTTTCTGCAAATTAGGTGGAATTTTTGATGTGCTCAAAGTTGGGGTTTTGCCAAGTGAGCAACACAGGGGGAGGCTGGGTCATGTGCTTTGTTTGTATTAAGGGGTAGATTAAAGGATATAAGCTGTGCGCTAGAGTAAATTGCAGACGTCGGGATGGTGGCAGACACTGAAAAAGTGTTCATGTCACTGTACTGTATGATTGAGAAAAACAGGAGTTTGTGAAATATATGGAAAGTGAATTGAAATGTTAGAGTTTGTAGTAAGAGAGTCTTCTTTAAATCAAGATCTTGGGTGTCATATATTTGTTGTTGGTTAAAAAAAGAAGTCTAGGAAATGACTGTGAGATGGGTTAAATAAATGGACTGGAGGAAAAATTTATTTCAAATGAGGATGACAAGGACCGGAAACTTTTAGTGGCCTGGACATTTAACCTACCAGATGTTGAAGACCACAGAGTAACCGACAATTAGAAGAATGACTCAGGTGTTAGATTTTGATATGTCATGGAGTGGACTTGGATAACATGCGTTTCCAAAATGTTGGGATTTAAGGGAGTGTTATAATGTTTGAATGTTTGCATAGCCCTCCTCCCCCAATTCTTTTGTTGAAATCTAACTCCCAATGTGGTGGTAGTTGGAGGTGGGGCCTTTGGGAGTTAATTAGGATGAGGCAAAATCATGTGGGTGGGGGCCCTCGTGATGGCCTTAGAGCGCTTATGAGAAGAGAAGGAGACATAGAACCTGGTCTCTCCTTCCACACACAAAGAAGAAATCACGTGAGCACACAGTGAGATGGCAGCCGTCTGAGAGCAAAGAGCTCTTACTGAGAACTGAATGCGCTGGTACCTAGATCTTGGACTTCCCTGCCTCCAGTACTGTGAGAAATATGTGCCTGTTGTTTAAGCCACCTACACTACGATGTTATATTATAGCAGCCCAGACTTACTAAGACAGGGAGTAATGAGGAAAAAATCATCTGGGTGTGAGAGAAATGAGTAGCCACCCTTAAGAGAGCAATAGAGGCCATACCAAAATGTTATGAGAAAGAATGTTTGCAGAGGAGAATTAAGGTGTGGAATCCCTGGCTGGTGACAGACCACCATGTCACAGGGCGTAGTGGAAGGGTTCTAGGGGCTGGGGAGGAGACTGAGATTAGCAGATCTAGATGCCTTAGAGGTAAATAAGTATGTAAGACAGGGATATCTTAATTGTCTTTTAATTAAACATGAATAATTGATTCTAATTATATCCTTCTGCAGAATAGTTATAGTGGTGAAGCTTCTGGTGTTACAGGTGGCTCAAGTGCCAGTCTTACTGTTCTTACTGTGCAGGACGCAAAGCTCTGTTGGCCTCCCTTACATGCCCCTGCACATGAGGGGCACTGCTGGGGAACTGGTGGCTGTGCCATAGCTCCCGGAGTGCAGTGGTCTCATGTGACTCCTAGAACACCTGGAACTTCATAGGCTGCCTTTAAATCCATGTTTGGGCCAACATTTCTTTAGTATTTTGAATATTTAGCTGCTAATGATTGTTCTAAATGTATATATATGTGTGTGTATGTGTGTGTGTATGTATTTATATCTATATCTGTATATATATATAGGGTTTTCACCCCTGATGTGCCTACTAGTAAAGTTGCATTTACTTTTGATAAATTTTACACAAACTTAATTTTTTTCACAGTGACTTTTTGAAACATGAAAAACTTATGTACTTACAGAATGGCATGTAGCTCGACTTAGCTGGAGAGCTGGTATCTATGAAAAGGAAAGTACTGCTCAATTGGAATGGAATGATAAATTAGGGCAAAGTGGATTTTATGCTACTTTTAAGAGTCTATTTAATATACAGTGGAAATGTGCAGATATTTGACCAAAGAAATGTTGTTTAGATAATATCTGTATTTGGGGAAGATTAATCTGGAAGAGGCTAATGATTTAAATCAGCACAAGAATTACTTAGTTGTGAACTCATTATAGTCATTTGCTTCTATAATAAAAAATGAAAAAAGTACAAAGTATTTGTTCACACTTTGCTATAACTTAAACATTAATTTCATCTTCTTTCATTTTATAACTATACGCCATTAGTTGAAGACTACTAATCTAATACTTCAAATCTTTAAAACTTCTTAGAGAAATTAAAGACAAAAATTAAACCTGCACTAACATTAAATTTTAATGTACTAAATAAATAAAATAGTCTTAGGATGTATTCCTCAGTTCAATTTTTTTCCCTCATCATCTCATTCTCTTTCTCTATTTTCATGAGGGTTATAATGTGATAAATATCACTTTGGTCATATTCTGAAAGAGGCAGCAAATACAATAATAATGAGTAACTCAATATGCCCACTCTTCCATCACTTCATCTTTACACTTGCTTGGATAACTGTAACAAAGCAAACACGATATGACTGAAGAGTATATTCCACAATGGCTACCAAAGAGCTTTCCAGCCCAAACTGGTCATGTGAGGACAGCTTTACACTCACCCATATCCACCTACCATCATCAAAACTTTTAATGAAAACTTCCACCTTTATCAGATTTTTAACATATAAGAAAGGAGCTCTTTCCACATTACTGGAAAATCACAAATGGACCAAACGTCTATGAGATGTAAGATTCACGACATCAATCATTTTATATAATTTGTTCTGTTATATTTTAGGTTACTCAAATCTTCTGAGAACAAACTGACCTAAAAAAATACATAATCATTTCCAAACTCTTTCAAAATTAAAAATTAATAACAGCTTGAAAAGCAAACACTAGTAAATTCACTTTTCCTGAGAAAAAGATAGAACTGGGTACAGGTCAGCAGTACTGAATATGTCCTTCTCTCATTAGTGAGAAAGCTTTTATCTTTGGTCCATTTACTATCGACAGACTTTTTCAGATCATTCCTGCAGTCCAAGCTGTTTTTGTAATGGGAATTAGTCACAGGAACCTTCGCTGTACCTTTAAAATAAGCCTGACAAACAAAAATTAATTTGCTTTGTAATATTCCATTATTAGATAAACACAGAGCATAATAGATGAACTTGAAAAGGTTTTAGAAAAACCAATGAAGTGGTAGAAGTTGGCTTCAGAACTGAACTCTACAGACTCACTTAAACTTTCAGGCTTATTCCTTCTTCTATTTGGGTTGAGAGTAATGTGACATTCATTGTGCCTTATCATATTTGTGGTTAACATGTAATTTGAAGTATGGACTCATTATAAATATGGCTAAACTCTCTTTCGTTACGCAGAGGGGTAATTAGACATAAGCTGTGGACAAGTCTGAAAGCCCCACAGAGGGGTTTACTTCCCAGTAATGTAAGCTTGTCAAATATATTTTTAAATAAAATGTTTCTCTGCTTTCTTTGTTTTGGAATTCAGAAAGTTGTTTGCATATATTTAGCACAAATATCTATATGTGTTAATGATGTTTGCAATATCTGAAAATGTTTGTGTTTAAAGAAGCAGTGTACATGTTTAAAATGTATCAGCTTTTCATTTTCTCATATTTTCTAGATATGAAAACCAAATTAGTCTCTTCTTTAAGCAACACCCTTCACACAGACCATGGAATTTCTATATGAATGTTGGGACTCTTTTGGCCCAAAGTAACTGGCTAGTTTTAGTAATAAAGCATAGGATTTCTGTCTATGTTTTGAACTATTTTATATTCACTTACAAGAGTAATCACAGAATTTTTCACTGAACCAGATAATGTGATGCCGTCAATACTTGGGAATGCATTACACACAGCAGTTGTCTAAAGATAAGATTTTCCACAAAATCGGCAAGCCAAGTAAGACCCAAACTCTATAGAGGTTCACCAGCTCTCATACACACATGTATAAATGTGTGTCAAACCTGTATGCCTTATTCTAGAGAACACTCTTGAGTCTCACTCCAAATGTAATGATCCTTTTGTACTAATATTAATGCCCTTGTTTGGAAATACTCTCTTCCACAGCACATTATAGAAAATAAAGTAGAAGAATTGAGAAAAACTACATTTAGTACTATAGATCCTCGGCATGAGAGGAAATGGATGAACATTTGAGCAAAGGGGCCCAAAAGTAAAGCCTACACAGAGAGGATACTTAGTGGCATGGAAGAAGCTTACTTAATTCTATCACCTTTGACAGGATCACTACATGATATTCAGTTCAGTCACTCACATTTCTGATTCGTGATTCATAATCACCAATCATCAAGAAAAAGCTAAATTGGGTTCCCTATATTATATTTAAAAAGACATGGCAGTGTGTCAACTATTATGTTAATATCTCTCAAGGGGAAATTGGGCTATTCATTATTTGGAGTTTCATGGCTTATGTAGACCTTTAGGGAACTTATGCACAGGTAAAAATTTATGTCCCAGAGATGGGGAAGGAACATGGAATTTTTGAATTGAATATGCTGTTCATTGAAAACTGAAGTTGTAATGATATATGACTGATCATACCAAGTTCGTGTTGATATTGGGCAAACTGTCTTAGCATACACAATCTCCGTTGATGGTCATGGCCCTGTAAAGTACATGCGCTGATTTTACACATGAGGACACTGAAGATCCTAAAGATAAAGGGAACCACCCAAGTTGCAGAGTTGATAAATGACAGGATATGACCATAACTACAAATGTCATAGAACTAAATTTGAGACATTTTCCTTCAAAACCTACCACTTCCCATTTTTTCCAGATATTAGACATATCAGTATAAATATCTGTCCCATTACAGGCTAGATAAAACTCTAGAAGTTAAATGAAAGTCACAGCTTACTGTAAATCATGTGATTCCTTTGAATTCTTAGGTAAAATTGAAAATACTTCCCCGTAGGGAAACCAGTCTACATTATCACGAGGTGCCAACTCTAGTTAGAGAAGCCTAGCTGTAATTGAAAAGTGAGAGCACTCCAGCTAAGGTAGTACGTGTGAGACTTCTGCCAGTTTCTAGGAATACATTGATAAAAAATGTTGTAACCCTCTTTTTTTTTTTTTCAAATGGCTTCAATGTCATTGTGTATTCCTTCAAGGAGCACAGAGACAGGCAACACAAGAGCTTAGTAATATTCTAGAATCAGGTTGTCCAGGTGCAACTCCAGCCCTTCCATTTCCTCAGGTTTGCTACCTGGAGCAAATCACCGCCTCACTCAGTTGCTTCTACTTTCTTCTGCACGTGGAGATAATACTTACCTCACAGCTCCTTGTGAAGAATAATTGAATGTGAGCTCATTTACATAAGGTTAAGTGCTTTGTATAAAATATATTTTGCAGGGTTCACAACAACCCTAAGATTGAGGTGTTTTTAATCCTAATGTCAGAGATGAGATCATTGAGGCTGAGAAAGTTAATTAACTTGTCCAATGTCAAATGTGTGTGGCAGAGCACAAAATGAAACATGAGTCTGATTATAAAGCCTCTTGTTCTAACCAATATGATACATTTTAACCTGGAACGAGCTCATGTGTAAAATATAATATCCCCTAAGGTCATGTATTATTTAATCAGTTCAAAAGTGTGAAAAATATGAAATGAGCTTATTTTTTTTTTAAACTAGACATGACACTGATTTCTTTAAAACATTTTTTAAAGTTTGGTTTGTTTTTTGCTTTGTTTTTTTTGTTTTTGGAGGACACCATAGAGTTCAAGGCTAAGAGATTTACCAAAGTTAACACGATACAGATGATGGTTGCCCTCACCCCAAAACACTAGTTACCATTTTTGAACACCTGTTTTATTGCAGCACCTTCCATGCGTTATATCAGGACCTTATGACAAAAATGTAACATAAATACTTACGTTTGCAGATGAGAAGACTGAGGCTTTTGCATGTGAAGAAATGTATTTACAGTTATCCAGATATAACATTGCAGACCTGTGAAATAAAGCCAAATTGGCATAGTTCCCAAGTCTGTACCTTTTCAACTATGCAAAAGTGCCTCTTCTAACAGCTTCCTCCAGCAGGCAAAACAGTATCCATGCTGTGCTCACGACTTTCCAACGGTAATGTTAATATTCATGTGAGATAATGTACCTACCGTGCCACCCTACTCTTCTTCATTGATTTAAATTCGAGTATTTTAGTTTAATTTCTTTTTTAGTGTATTATTCATACATTCCTCCATCCCCCATTTATTCATCCACCCATCCATTTATCCCCCCCTTCTTTTACTTCACCCATCCATTCTACAAGCAGTTTTTGAGCATCTTCTCTGTACTCGCACTCTGCTTAGTGTTTAGAAATCAGAGATTAATTTGATATTGTATGTGTGTGTTGTAATGTGCGCGCTTATCTGATGAACCAGTTCTTCTAAAATCTGGATTCTGTGGAATATATTTTGCAAAAGTGATTATTTTCTCTTCTGAGTTATTTTCTTTCAGATTCTTTTACATATGGAACCTTATTGGAAACATACATTGGGCTGTATAATCTACTTGAGCAAAAAGGGAAAAAGGACTCATGGGCATGGGCAACAGTGAGGTAATTGCCAGGGGGAGAGGGCATAAGGGGACTAAATTGCAATGGAAAAATACAATCAACATTAAATTTTTTAAAAAGGAGACATATATGATGCTTCTATCATGTATTAGATATTCATTAGACTTCTGGATACAGAAGAAAGCAAACCACACAAAATACTTTGCCTTGGAGGGAGGTGGCAAAGGCTGAGGTGGTAGGTAGGGGTGAAGGGAAAAGGCAGAAAACTGTACTTGAACAACATTAAAATTCAAAAGTATTAAAAAAACCAACAAAAAGAAATGTTAATAGCATTTTGTTGCTCTGGGCTTTATAAGCAATATATCTATTCCTTATGCTAAGCATGTGACTATATCCAAACTCATCAAGCAAACAATGTTCTTTATTTTTTATAAGTTTTGTCACTTGTGAATAGTTAGCTTTGTTGATTGGAGACCACAATGGAAAAAATAAGTAAAAATTAAAAAAAAAGATTTGAAAATGAAAAAAATATACCCTGCCTTCATGTAACTTATATTACATGTAGAAAAGACAGAGGATGCACTAGCAAATACATGTTTACTGTGTTAGGTGGGACTATAGAGACAATTAAGGGGAGGTAACAAAAATGTGATTGCAAGATAAGTGGCTTGTATAAATTAGATGATTGGAAGAAACAGAAGTCTGTCCTAAGGTAGCATTTAAACTAGTGCCTAAAAGGAGCCATACAGATACGTGAAAAGACCTTTAAAGCAGAGGAAGGGCAAGTGCAAATTTGGGTCCTGAGTCAGGAACTCGCTTGGCATACTCGGGAATGTGATCCTCTTCACTGAAACAAGGAGTGGGGATATAACACGGTAGACAGCGGTGCCAGAGAAAAGGACGCACTGAGAGTGTAAGTGTAATCATTCGGGGCAATGCAAGCCAGTTTCAGCCCATTGCTTTTCAATCTCAGTTGAGAAGGTTTAAGCAAGAGAGTGACTTGATCAGATTTACATGTTTAAAGTATCATTTTGATGGGTGTATTGAGAATAAACTATACAGAAAGCACAGATAGAGAACAAATGAGGCGCCTTGAGTCAGGAAAATTGTCCTAGATCAAAAAGAAACTACAGAGAAAGTGGAACAAACAAGGGATCTGTGTGCTTGGAAAGGATGCCTGTGATCGAAAGAGGAGTCAACAACAGTTAAGTCCAGGTGTGGCCTGAGTAGCGGGAAGGATGCAGTTGCCATTTACAAAGATGAACAAGAGGGAGGAGGTTCTCATGGAGAAGATCAGGAAAGCTACAAGCCTATGCCAGTATTCTGTGCCAACACTTTTCATACATGACCCTCTTTAGTCCTTATATGAGAACATACAACTCAGTTATCCTCTACCTTCTATCACAGCGTGCACGCATGCACACACACACAATTAGAACCATTGAACAGCAATGCTAGAAAGGAACACAGAAATAACCATGGTTATGATAGAAATGCCAAAACAGGGACCAGAATATTCATATTATTTTTCAAGACCACAAAATGAAAGAATATTAGTTCAGTTTCTTCACTTATTTGGAAAGAGGCCTATTTGAGAGTTGCTCTATGTACCCAGCATTTGGTACTAAAGTTGATAAAATGAGGCAAAGTTTAAAAAATTATAAATTGTAAGCATAGATAGTTTATCATTAATACTCGTGCATATCAGAAACTTTCCTGCAAGCTTTGCATTTCCTACGATTAAAAATCTGGGGAAATTTGCTGGAAGGTTTGTCTGAACAAATAGTGATTTTGTTTGAATTGGCGTGGCTGATTTGCTTAAGAAGTTGGTGTCAGTGTTTCAGTGTGGGCCTGGAGTGAAAATGTCAAGTGTGTTCTATAAAAGCTCTGCCTAGAGATTGCGTAGTCCACTGTAATCTTTCAGTGAGTAATAAATTATTTGCTGATTCTACATCATTGGTAGCTTTATTAACTCTTTCAGTTCACTAGAGTTCTGCTAGAGCAATTCATATTTATATAGAAGTGTGTGTGTGTATGTTAGTAAGATTCAAGGTTATGTAGTAAACAAATGGGACCTCATCAAAATAAAAAGCTTCTGCATGGTTACAGAAAACAGCATCAAAATACAAAGAGAACCAACAGTATGGGAAAACATATTTGCCAATGATACCTCAGACAAGGGCCTGATCTCCAAAATATATAAAGAACTCACACGACTCCACTCCAGGAAGACAAACAACCCAATTCAAAAATGGGCAAAGGACTTGAACAGACACTTCTCCAAGGAAGACACACAGAGGGCCCAGAGACATAGGAAAAGATGCTCAGCATCACTAGCCATCAAAGAGATGCAAATTAAAACCACAATGAGGTACCATCTCACACCAGTCAGAGTGGCCAACATAAACAAATCAACAAACAAATGTTGGAGAGGATGTGGAGAAAAGGGAACCCTAGTGCACTGTTGGTGGGAATGCAGACTGGTGAGGCCACTGTGGAAAACAGTATGGAATTTCCTCAGAAAACTAAAAATGGAACTGCCTTTTGACCCAGCAATTCTACTGCTGGGATTATACCCTAAGAACCCTGAAACACCAATCCAAAAGAACCTATGCACCCCAATGTTCATAGCAGCACAATTTACAATAGCCAAGTACTGGAAGCAACCTAAGTGCCCATCAGCAAACGAGTGGATCCAAAAACTATGGTATATCTACACAATGGAATTCTATGCAGCAGAGAGAAAGAAGGAGCTTATACCCTTTGCAACAGCATGGATGGAACTGGAGAGCATTATGTTAAGTGAAATAAGCCAGACGGTGAGGGACAAATACCATATGATCTCACTTTTAACTGGAACATAATCAACAGAAGAAAAAAGCAAACAAAATACAACCAGAGACGTTGAAGTTAAGAACAATCTAACAATGGGCAGGGGGGAGTGGGAAGGGGACAGTGAGGAGAGGGGATTACAGGAACTACTATAAAGGACACATGGACAAAATCAAGGGGGAGGGTGGAGGTGGAGGAGGGAGGTAGGTTCAGCTGGGGTGGGGTGGAGGGATGGGGAGAAAAGGCATACAACTGTAATTTAATAACAATAAAAATTAAAAATTAAAAAATAAAGGTTATGTTGTAATGAAATGGTTATTAAAGAAAAGCTATTTCATGTGACATTAATAGCTTTAATTAAAACCAGAACTTCATTTAAATTAATGAAGATTTCAAATTGTTTCACCACTTTTTTGGCAAGAACCCATGTCTAAAATGGAGGAGGAGCATTGTCTGAAAATTTAGTGATGTAAGGTGCTAACAAAATACATTAGGCAAATGAAGGAAAAAAACTAGGTTTAACATAATGATTCTTGTGTGTCTAGACTCAAGTTGTCTAAAACAGATGCTTGAATATATTTGAGCCTCTCTGTTTTATTTTACTTTGTCCTTACAGTTTTCAAATCATTATCTGTAGGTTCTGAATGCCTTGTCACAAGCTATGTGGCAAAATTTCACTCTTAAAATAGAAGTGATATAAATAAAGTCAAGTTTAATTAACAAATGCATATCTTTCTCTTGAGCAAATAAGTCATTCATTATAAATTATTCACAAAGGGTATTTGGAAAGTCATGAAAATTAATCATCATGTTTGTACTTGTATATGTGTGTATGTAAATCATTATTTAACTTACTAAATCTCTGAAGGTTGAAATATTGTTACTGAGTATTTTTGCTGTTATTTATAAAAAATTATTAGGAATATTGGAATGTATTAAACACAAACATTATAGATTTTATTTTCTGTTAAGTTCTAACTTAATGGAGCCAGACCACCTGGGTTGGAATCTTGACTTCCACAATTGCTTGCTGAGCAATTTTCTTATTCATACATTTGCTTCATCTTCTTGAAATGTTAAATGAAAGCCCTAATAGTACTATGTCATAGGTTGCTTGTCATAATTTAGAAAACCAAACTAATATACGATGAACTCTTAGAACATTGTCTATAATGTAACACATGCAAATAATGTTAATAGCGCTCATTATTATATTTTATCTTTACTGTTATTTGGCACTATTTTCATGAACTTTGCTGCAAGTAAATAGTTTAATCCCATTGTATTATTTCTCATGTTAGATTGTAACTCTTCCATTTAATGTCTAAAAGTTTTTATATATTTAAAAATACAAATTTTTGTGCAAATTTTAGAAGAAAAATTTATCAATAAGCAAGAAAAACACACAATCTCATCAACCAGAAATGATCACTACATGTATTTGGTAATTTTGTGGGTTTCTTTCCAGTCATATATCTCATGAATGTTTTACATAGTTTAAGTCATTGTGTATATGAACTTTTATATTATAATCATCTACTGGGGATTAAAAAACAATTTCGTGTATCATCAGAATGTGTTTCTTAAAGTTTATTTTAATGAATGAATAATATTCTGTGTGGTGAATAGCCATGATTTAATTAATTACATTCCTATTGTTGGTCATTTAGTTTGTTTCCAATTTTATAATTTTGAGTAATCCTATGTTATGATTTTGTTGTTAAGATTTTCTTTATTCATTTATCTATCAGTGGATATTTAGGTTGTTTCCACATTTTGTCTATTGTGAATAATATTGCAGTGAACATAGGAGTACAAATATCTCTTTTAGATTTTGAGTTCAATTTTTTTGGATAAATGCCCAAAGTAGGAATGCAATATCATCTTTTAGTTCTGATTTCAATTTCTGAGGAACCTTCCTATTGTTTATTATTCTTAATTATCTAATTCTACTCCACATTATGGTGTTATTGCTAATAAGGGATTAGAAGAACCTGAATGTTTATAGGTACTACTCATGTCAAAATGACAACATTTAGATAAATTACTTACAACAACAAAAGTGCAATCTGCCTTTTGAGACAAGCAACAATTCATATGCCAGGAGTTATCAGGCAAAGATTTTGTACTAGACTGTTAAATAAACTCTGGGATATTTATTATAGTTTAGAATAATTTCCAAATGATAGTTTAACTGCATGGTCTTTGTGCTTAGTCCATTAATAAAACTAAAGTCAAACTCACCTAAGTTCAGAAAGGACTAAAGAAACATTTTCGAAGACACATGTTTTTAACAAGTGAATAAAAACCTTTCATTTGGCAGTTATGCATTTGTTAAACCCATCATTACTGTTTAGCATACCACAACCCAGGCACTTCCATCTAATATGTATCAATGTAAGATCCAGATAGATCATGCTAATTCCTGGACGGCAAAGCATTATCTCAAGTAGAAGCACACTTTATTAACCAAATTAATCATTAATTGCTTTGATGTTCATCAAAATAGCATTAATATTTATACACTAAATTGTTATTCATACACATAAAATATGGATTTACAAAGAAAATAATCTTTATAATTACTGGTTTTACTTCTGTTGTCTGTATTTAAAGTCACTTTAAAGGAAGGAATGTAACATATTTTCCAGATCTTTAAAACAGACACACTTCAAATCAAAGTATACACATTGTTTATTTTAATTCCTGACCTCTGGCTCTGCAGCACAATTTAGCTCTAAAAGAGAACGGCTTTGGCATCTTTGTCTCACACGGCCTTAACTTCATCTTTATTCCAAACAACATGCTTTTGGATTTGCAAATGAGGCAAATCCCATGCTATTCAGTGACAGCAAGGCATACCACTTTTCTTACAGATATTTTAATTCTTACATTTTCTTTTTTTTAGGTGATGCATTAACATTCTAAAATTGAAGCATCACATAAAGTTCACAACTATAAATCCATAGCTCTATGAATTATTATAAACAGAAACACTCACATAAATGCCACCAAAGTCAAGAAATAAACTGTTACCATCAAACCAAGAAGATAGACAAGCCTCCTGCTAAACACTATCCTCCTTTTCCAACCCAAAGAAAACACTCTCCTGATTTATAATACAATATATAAGCTTTTCCCATATTTGAACTTCGTGTAAATGGAATAATAAATTATGTGTTTTTCTTTTAGTGTGGATATTTGATCATTATTTCCATTCAGTTTATTATTACATTGTATGAATATAACATGATAAGCTTCTCCATGTTACTCTTAATATATATTTATTCAGTTTCCCATAAGGGCTGTTAAACCTCTATAATCAATTCTGTACATGTCTTTTGGTCATAGAGGCACTCATTTCTACTGGGGATATCAATGAGTATGCTCATATTTAATAGATCATACTAATAGTTTTTCAAAAGAATTGTACCAATAGACCTACCACAACAGTGAATGAGAATGTATGTTACTCCATGTTTCATAATCACAGATTTTCCATCTTTTAAAATTTAACCATTCTGATTGTTATATAGTGGTATCTCATTGTGGTTTTTCTTATTTTTGTTTAATTGACAACTAATGAAATAGAGAAAGTTATTATATATTTGCTGCCTTGATATGCTTGTTTGTGAAATATGATTCATGTTTCCTGAGCAGATTTTTTTAGTTAATTATCCCTAATTCCACATTATGGACCATAGATTTTGATTAAGATTTCCCCTTAATTATCTGCTTTGCAGAAGCTCTTTTTACATTCTGAATACAAACCCATTGCCAGTTATTTATAGAAAAAGGATAGTATTTTTAATAAATCATTCTAGGTCAATTAGATATGCTTATGAAAAAAATAAAAGTTAAGTTATAAATCATGACCTACACAAATAATCTCAGGAAGATAAAAAAGCAAGATATAAATAAAGGTAAAAAATAAAACAATATAGATTTTAAAAACAATAATAAACATTAATGAATTGGGAGTGGTGAACTACTTATTAAACAGAACTCTTAAAAAAACAAATTCGAACAATTAAAAAGTCTGAATTTATACCAATTAAAAGTCACAGAAACGGTCATGTTTTCTTGCCCTGGCAGCTGAGCGGGCATGGAAACAACTACTTCCCCATAGCACTGAGTACAACTGGTAACTGGATCTTGGTGCTAATACCATTCTCCAATTAAAAGAAACACAGTTCCTTGGAGAAAAAGCTGATGCTCAGACTGGAATTGAGAATATACAAGATAGTCCTGGGGCATTTTTTAGTGCAGGCAAGTAAAAAAGTACTCAAAACAAAATGAAACAAAACAAAACAACACAAATAAAAAAACAAAATACACTACCAAGAGAGAGTGTCTGAAGAACTCAGAAGCCAATTGTAAGAACTCCGAATGATCAAAGAGGGGACAATATGAGCAATAAAATAAATAGTATTGTATTGGATGGTCACACAAAGTTTGAAATTAATATCCATAAGCTGGGAACTTATAAAGAGCAAACATTTATTTCTCACCGTCCTGTGGGCTGGGAAGTCCAGGATTATGGCACCGGCAGATTTGGTGTTTGGTAGGCCTTCCTAGAGGGATGACTGTCTCACTGTGTCCTCCCATGGTGGAAGGGACTAGGGAGCTTTGTAGGGTCCCTTTATTAAGAACATTAACCCCATTCATAATGATTCCACACTCCTGACCTAACCAAGTGTTTCCCAAAGCCCACCTCCTAGTACCATCACATTGGGCATTAAAATCTCAACATATGACTTTCAGGAGGCACAAACATTCAGACAATAGCATGAGGGTAGAAAAGTTACCTTCTGTAGAGAAGAATTTCCCAACACCTGTGCAGCTACTGTGCTCTCAAAGAGGTCAAGCAGACTTGCCCACCTCTGGATGTGGGCTGCATATAGTAACATTCTTCCAAAGAGCAGTATGGAAAGGGTGGGGTGACTTCACAGTGGAGGAACCTAACAAACCGTCCTTCGGCCAGGTGATGTGTCAACATTGACACGATAAGTCATGTTGATAGCATACAGTCTAGACATGCTGGGCTGAAAATGGGACTTTACCTCTGCAGTTTTCCTCCAAAAAGAAAACCACCTGGTCTAAGTCTAACTGTGAGAAAAATACCAGACAAATCTCAAGTTCCACAGAATACCTGACCAGTATTCCTCAAAACTGTTAATGTCATCAAAATCAAGAGCTGGGAAACATAGCGGTCGATAGGAGCCTACACAAATATGGCAGGTAAGTGTACTACAATGTCCTGGACGGGATGCTGGTACAGGAAAAGGACACCAAATTAAAACTAATACATATATAATACATAGCATATAACATGCACGATCTATTACATATTGAAACTAATATATATTCATATATTACATATATGAATAAAATAGGGAGCATGGTTAGCAACAATGTACAAAGATCAGTTCATTGTTGTGACTTATGCACCATCCTAACAGAAGATATTAACAACAGGAAAACAGGATGTGGGTATATAGGAACTCACTTTTCAACTTTTCTAAAAATCTAAATCTATTCCAAAATAAGAAGTCTATTATAAATATTGCAAGAAAGTGGGAAGTCCAGCCCCTGAACATGAGGATGTAGTGAAATATATACAGATAATAATAGCTTGTATGTGGGATATATAATATAAATAATTGTTTAAAGTAAGATTGTTTTGATGTATCAACTTTACTCATTTTAAGGTGTAAGTTGAAGAGTTTGGGCAAAGGTATGTAGTCATTTATTATGCACTGACACCACCATCAAGATTAGAAAGATTGTCGTAACTTTCACGGGCCTCTGCAATCAGTACATTCCCTGATCCCGATCCCAGACAACCATTTATGTGACTTCTATCATTACTGATTTTCTATTTGATGAATTTCATGCAAACCTTATCTTTTGTGACTGACTTCTTTAACGAAGCATAATGTACTGAAAAGATCCATTGTTTTTCATGTGTCAGTAATTCTCTCCATTTTTCAGTAGTATTCCACTATGTGATAAACATTTGCCCATATAGGTGTGATTCTGTTTACAAACTCTTTCATTTTATTAATAAGTATAATGATCCTTAAAACAAGACTATAGTTCTTCGATTGTTATGACTACGGCAAGCCTTGAAATCGGGTAATATAATATCCTCCAGCATTTTCTTTCTCTGTCAAAATTGTTTTGGCTTTTCTAGGGGTTGTAAATTTCTAAACAAATAAAATCAAAATGTCAATTTCTATTTTCTCCACATACTTTTATGGCCCAGGATATTGTCTTTTTTCCTGAATGTTCCATGTGCACTAGAGAAGGAGTATATTCTGTGATGGTCAGCTAAGCTGTTCTGCAAACTCCAAGTATATCCAATTGCTTGCTAGTTTTGTTTGTTCAAGTGTACTATGTGATTTATGATTTTTAACCTACTTGTTCTTTCAATCACTGAGAATGAAGTGATGAAATCTTGTAGTATAACTGTGAACCTTATTTTTTCAAGTTATATCAGTTTCTGTTATTACATTTTGAAGCACTGATACTAAGCTTATACACACTTAGGACTGCTGTGCCCTGTTGAATAATTGGACCTTTTATCAACATTAAGTGTTCCTTTATGCTCTGGTAATATTCATCACTCCAAAGTCTAACTTGCAGTTATTAGTATAATCTCTCAAGATTTCTCTTGATTTTGTTTACATTGCATATTTTCATGATCACATTTAACACACCTTTACATTTTGGTTTAATGGAAGTTTTTTTGTGGGCAGCATAAAATTTGATGAATTTTTAACATTAATATAAAAGACTTGTATTTTAATTAAAATCCATATATATAAAAGATAAAATAAAATTTATTTAAAGTGATGTCATTATGGATGAAAACATTACTGCATTTTAACTTTTCTTCCAGGCTTTATGTATATCTGCACCATAAATTTGTTCTTCTACCAGGTGTTTCTAACTCCTTCCTTTCACCCTGACCAGCGTGGCTCAGCTGATGGGCATCACCCCACAACAGAAAATGTTGGTTGGATGTCATCTCACAAAGGAAAAGGTTGCCCCTACCATTCTGGGGTCAGGGCACATGCCCAGGTTGCAGGTTTGGTCCACAGTTGGGGTGCATGAGAGGGACAACAGATGGATGTTTCTCTCTCACTTCAATGTTTCCATCCCTCTCTTTCTCCTTCCCCTTCCCTCTCTCTCTCTCAAAAAATAAAAAACAAACAAATACCTCCTAAGTCAGTTTCATTGCATTGCATTGATTTTTATTCTGTTTCTCAAACAAGAATCTTAGAAATCATCTTTGAATCTCCCCATGCCTCCCCCTTCCCCTTGCCATTGAATATATATCCCAAAGTGCATGGGTTCTCATTTCATTGTTCAAAATAACTAAATTTTGACCATTCTCTAGCATATCCATTTTAATTCAACTTATCATTATCTATTTTCTGAACCATGATAATATTCTCTTAACTGGTCTTGTCAGTTTTACTTCCTACCTCAGGGCACAGAGAATTGTATGGAACAATGGAAATTGAATCTTGAGAGGTAGTAGAAGATAACAAAAACAAATATTGTTGAAACCCTAATAACACTAATTATTATTTAATATATTTGGCTTATTTTTTAACCCTTAAAATAAATAAGGCACATACTATCTTTTTGTGTGTGTGAAATCAACCTTGGGCTTGAGTCAGAAATATGAATACATATTTATAGAATACCAACTATTATACTGGGTTATTTTACATATCACAAGCTGTATAAATTAAATGTTGCTTGTCTTATCCTTTTGATTCTTTCAAAGTTCTGAAAGAAATAAATTATTGGTCTTATTTTTATATCAGACAGCTAAGTTTTGGAAAGGTTAAACAAGTGAGTGATAAAGTTAAAATAATGAGGAGGCTGATTTTTGGCTATAGAATGGGAAACTTCTGTAATGAAAGAATCAAGCTGAATGAAGAATCCATAAAACTTGATAAAAGGATGCAATGGATAATGGTTTCAGAGTAGTCAAGACCACTTGACTTGTGGTGGTGAGGTGTGAGGGCTGACCCTGAGAGACTTGTGCCCATTTTATTTCACAGGCACCCGGGATTGTATATCATTATTCCATTTAACATTAGCCGTGTTATCGACTTGAGGAGACTGCAATTTCTTTCCTAGTTGTAATTCAAATGCTGGTAATTTTATGCTGAAAATACTTACTGCCCTCCCTAATTTAATGAAAGATGAGAAATACATTGAAATATTTGCAAGATTTTTGGGGTGGTTGCTTTGTTGTTATTTTTATTTTTCTAGCCAGACTCCAGCTGTCCCTAGGTCCATTTGTTTTTACGGCATTCACCATATACTGTTCAGCATGAAGCTTAGTGGAAGCATATTCACGTAAATCTGCAGGTGCAGGTTTGACACTCTCGGCACCTGCAAGCATTTGGAAATATCACCAAGAGGTGTATCTTCAGACATTAGCGGATGGAAATAAAAACAATGAGTATATAACATAAACCCTTAGTATAGTTATTCTTATTATTTTCAAAACCAAATCTCTTCTAGTATGTCTCCTAGTGGACCAAATCTAAGCCAAGTTTGAATTAAAAATAAAATAATAACTTGTTTAGGGCTCTCTAAACACATTAAAGTGTTAGAAATTCTCTGAGCTGCCTGCAAAAGAAAGCCATTTTTCTTAATGGTCAAATAATTAAAATTGGCAAAATACATTTTTGCAGAACTCTTTGTAAGTACAAATTACCTGTGGAGAACTAATATGAGATTTTCCATCTGAAATGTTTTTCACATATAAAGTTCATTCTCTTTTTTAATACTTTCATCAGCCAGCATTAATAAGCATTTGTTTCAAGCACTTATTAAAATATGAGAATCCTCTGAGCAGGAAAAAAAGTAAAAATTCAAATTTATTATTCCTTTTACTTTTAATTAACCACCATTCATTTTCGTGGGTGCATTCATTTTTTCACACACAGTGTCATGGCTGACCTTCAAAAGTGTACATAAATTAAGAAATGCACAGCTACAACTCAGCAATCAAGAAACTTGATTTTTTTCATTTCTTTTCTTTATTAACAAAATATGGATTCAGTATCCATAGATATTTGTAGGGAACTTATCCACGTGGAATGGCAAATGTAGCCCAGCCCTATTGGAAAACTGATAGGTTGGAGTCAGCACACAGGAAACTAAACCCACGGATTGGTTTTCCTGTGGGAAAATAGACCAGCATTATACCTCAGCTGCTTTGAGGCTTGCTCTTGCTAAAACTCCCTCACCCTGAGTTGAAGCAGCAAATGCTTACTGCATATCCTTAAAGTAACTTCCTAAAGTCTGTGCTAATTCTCCCAAGGACAGAGTGTAACCAGACCAATTACTCTTATCATTCCCTTGCATTTGCAACATTTTTCCTTGTTAATCTGTAAGAAGTAATCAGTAACATCCTTTCCTTTGTTATCTGTAAAAAGTGATTACCTAAAGCAAACCTGAGCATAATGAGTGAAAATCTTCTTTGATGTATGCTATTAGAAAGCAATAAAAGCCTGTCCAGGCAAGGGTCAAGGAGCTCTCTCTCTCAGAGAGTGGCCATGCCATCCCTTTTCCTCCACAGGACTTCGGTAGGCCATGTGAATTTGTTCATTGCATCCACAACACCACGGAGACAGCTGGATGTAGTCCACATCAGATATTGAATCAAACAAGTAGATTAGAATACCGGGCATTATGATTGATCTGACATTCCAGGAAATCCTGTGGAATTATCACCTGGCCCCTTAAGCTGAACTAAAATGATGCTAAGAGAATAAGGAAAATCTACCAAGAAATGCTTTATTATAATTTGAATTGCCTTTATAATGGAGAGCAATGTAAACCAACTCCCTTTGTATCAACATTTTTTATATCAATATGATTTTCAATAAAAGCCACAAAAACATAATTTGAAAAACCCTTGGAGTTTATTGTAATGGAAATGAAGAGTAAAATAAAGAGGTACTTCACTAATTTCAAACACTATGTACCAGGTATTTTGCTTATAGTATTTTATTAAATCCTAGAATAAACTCCAAAAGTTGAAAACTTTAAATGTATTTTTAAAAACAGAAGCTCATAATATCATGTACTTGTATATATTACTTATCCTAAGTGACTTACCTATATTACTTATTTAATATGCTTTATTATTCTACAGAAGATATATAATTATAATCTCTATTTAAAAACTGAGGGCACAGAGGAATCGTACAACTTCTCCAGAGTAACACACACAGTAAGTGGGAGAGATGCGATTTGAAACATGGAAATGTTTTATCTATTCCTTTAGTTAGCCACAAAGTGACATCACTTTGGTCATTCATGCATTAGCAGATAAAAGTTAAGTAAAAGGCACAGATGAAATACAAAAAGCCAAGATAATACCATTTAGTGGTTCTATTCAAATACTAGAGAACCACAGTTTGTTTTACTAAATGGCAGGAGACTGTAGCACTGCCTAATGCTGGAGGAGCTATGACACCGAAATACTTTAGAATAATTTCCCAAATTCTTTGACATATTGTAGTCATCTCTTACCTGTATGGAATACATTCAAAGACCCACAGTGGATGTCTGAAACTGGGGGTAATATCAAATCATATATATGTATATGTATATGTATATATGTATTCGTTTTTCCTACATATACATACACTTTACGCATTCTTTTTGGCACAAATTGCCAGCATCACTACTCTTGCACTATGGGGCCATTATTAAGTAAAATAAGTGTTACTTGAACACAAGCTCTGTAATGCCAGAATAGGGGATCTAATGACAGACTGCTACTAAGTGATCAACTAGTGAGCGTTGGTACGAAGGGCAAAGGGAGGATTCACAGCTGGGTCAGATGGAGGAGGATGGTGCAAAATTTCATCTTGCTACTGAGAATAATACACAATTTAAAATTTACCAATTGCTTATTTTTGGAGCTTTCTATTTGGCATCATCAGAAAACAGTTGAGTGTAGGTAAAGGAAACCACAAAAAGCAAAACTGAGAATTAAAGGGGCTTACTATCATCTAAATATAGCATATAATCAAATATAATCTGAACATAACCTAACAGAAAGGGCCCAAACAGAATTTGAGTATAGGACCCTTCAGTGAGTATCAGAGATCAATTTCTCAATTGTAAAAATATTCAATTGTATTCACTCCCCCCCCCCAAAAAAAAAAGTCTATGGGCAGTTTTGATAAAGAGTGAAGGCATTCAAAGAAAAAAAAAGATCAATTTATAAAAGATAAATAGCTGGCCATGATAAATAGGAACGATTTATTTTTCTCCTTTTATTTCTAATGAGGCAGAAGCCTTATTTTTGAATTTAATTTACTTTACTTTGTGTTTAAATATCAAAGATAAAAAAGATATTCAGTAGTATTAGTCATTAGAGAAATGCAAATTAATATTAAAATTAGATACCACTCTACTTCCACTAACATGGGTAAAATTAAAAAGAGAAACCATACTGTCAAAGACGTAGAGAAATTGGAACTCTCATATACTGCAAGTAGGAACTTAAAATAATATCAGCACTTCAGTAGATAGTCTGGCAGTTTCTTAAAAATTTCAAACATACACCTGTAATACAACCCAGACATTACTCTTCTAGATATTACACAAGAAAATGAAAGTATGTGTGCACTATGTTAGTTTGCTAGGGCTGCCAGAACAAAGAACCGTAGGCTGCGTGGTTGCAATGAGAGATTAACTTTCTCACAGTTCTGGGGGCGAGACATCTCAGATCAAGAGTTTGGCTGGGTTGGTTTCTATGGAGCCCTCTTTTCTCAGCTTGTAGTAGGCTGTCTTCCTTGTGAATCATCACAGAAGACTGTGTCTAAATTTCCTCCTTTTCTAAGGACATGAATCATATTTGATTAAGGTCCACAAAATTACTTCATTTTAACTTAATAACTTCTCTAAAGACCTTATTTTCAAATAAGTATGATATAGTGGAAGTTAAGACTTGAACATATGAATATGGAGGAGGATGCATTTAAGTCCATAATACGCACACAAAGATGTTTACATGACTGTCCATAGTAATTCTATCTGTAATAGTCAAAAATTAGAACAATGTCCATCAACACATAAACATGTACCAGGTCCAGAAAAAGTCCACCCGTTGTTAATACAATGGGAAAATTTGCTAGACTTCTATGTAACCTGGCAGCCAAGAAGATAGGACTGGAATGCACAGACATGAACAATGACACCTTCACTGTACTAGTCAGTGGGGTCAGTAGGTGTTGTTGAGTGAGCATGTGTACTGTGTGGCTGTCATTCAAAATAACTGAGTGAGTAGAGCAACGAATCTGCATCCAATTTTGCATTAAGCTTGAACATTCCTCTGTGGAAACTATTTGGATGATTCAGAAGGCCGAAGCTATGGACAACTGGTGATTGGCAGCTTCATAAAGACAATGTGCCTGCTCATCCATCATGTCTCATGCAGAGTTTTTTACTGAAACATCAAATCACTCAGGTGACTCAGTCCCCCTACAGCCCAGATTTTATACCCTGTGACTTTTAGCTTTTTCCAAAATTAAAATCACCTTTGAAGGGAAGAAATTTAAGACCATCAATGAAATTCAGGAAAACACAACAGGGCAGCTGATGGCAATTGGGAGAACTGTGTGAGGTCCCAAGGTGCCTACTTTGAAGGGGACTGAGGCATCATTGCCCTATGTACAATGTTTCTTGTATCTTGTATCTTCTTTAATAAATACAAGAAAGTAGACCTATGGCATCCTGGGATTGGAGCAGGGGAATGAGTAAAGGATGTATTGAAAAGAAGCATGAGGAAACATGTAGGGGTAATGGAAATGTAAAGTATCTTGATCGTGGTGATGGTTTTACGACGTCTGCTTATTTAAAAAAAAAACATCAAATTTGACACTTAATATGTGTAGTTTTTTATATGTCAACTATACCTCAGTAAAACTGCAAATATATTTTTTCTAATCACGTTCAATGATAACAGCCATTGTCATAGAAAACTTTCGACACGCATATAGGGGAAAGCTCATATTGTTAAGGTTCTCAAGACAAATGTGCTCTAATGATATTCAGTCTCATAAAGTTGATAATTAATGATTTATGTTACCCTTGTGGAACTCCGGAAACCATTGTTCACCTCAGAGATTAAACTTCCCTTTCTTTAAAGAGGTGGGCATGTATTTCTCACCTCATACAACTTACTGTTTTTCTGCTTACAAAACACATATTTTTCTTTCAAAAGTCAATTTAAATATTTCCTCCTTTGTGAAGCCCTTCCTGAACTATTCTCCAAAGCATTAGTTTGCTAAGACTGTTGTTACAACAAACAACATAATCTTAGTCACTTAAAACAACAGAATTTACTCTCTCACAGTTCTGGAAGCTTTAGTGTGAGTGGCACTAGGAACCTCAGAAGACCCATTTTTCACTTCTCCTAACTTCTGGAGGTCTGAGGCCTTCCTGAGCTCGAGGGAGTGTAACTCCAATCTCTGCCTGTCTTTCTTTACCTGCCTGCTTTATCTCTGTGTGTCTGTGTTTCTGTTTCCAAATGTTCTTTTCTTATAAAGATATCAGCCATATTGAATTTAAGGTCTCCTTTAACACACTTTGACCTCATTTAATTTTGCTCATTAAATCCACAAAAACCCTATTACCAAATAAGATCACATTCTGCATTTCTGGGTGGACATCAGTTTTGAGGGGATTCTACTTAACACCTGGCCACCAAAGATTGATACCCATTTCGTATGCAAAATACATTAACCTTATCCCAAATCCCAAAAGTGTTAATCCATTTGAGCATTAACTCTAAATCTGACATCTCATATAAATAACTAAAAAATGTTCCATACTTTAAAATCTAAATTATCTAGGTCATTTATGGGTGAGATTCTGGGTATGATACATACTGGGACAAAATTCCTCATCATTTATGTACCTATGAAACTAGAAAACAGATTATCTAATTCCACAGTAGAATAATGGGACAGGCAAAAGATAGACTTTCACATTCTGGGAGGGAGAAAATGAAAAGAATAAAGGAGTTACTGGTCTAAAGCAACCCACAGGGTAAATCCCACTAGGTGTCAAAGCCTGAAAATAATGCTCTGTGGTTCCATCCACTCCTGGGTGCATGGAGATATCATCAGCTCATTCTCTGAGTCCATAGAAGTCAAATTATTCTGGGCCAACCTACTTGGCCCCTACCCTCTTCTTTCAAAATCATTTTTCCTTTTTCTAGAAGGGTAGCATGCATTTTCACCTAAGTAGTTCTACCAACCTGTTTCCTGTCTACATCATCCCAGGAGGTCAACAGTCTTCCTCTATTTCACTCTGTCTCTCCCCCTTCAGTCCAAGCTGGCAGTGTTTTGCAGACAAAACATTCTTAAAAAACTTGTCAGTTTTCCATGCATGTGAAGGGAACCCCTATCATTATACAAGGGAACCCCTATCTCTAGTGAGTAATTTATAGTCATTAATTCTTGCTGTAAATCTCATCCCTATTCCTGGCTTCTCCTGAGATGGGTGATTGGATTCATGTGTCCCACACATAATATCTTCAGCAAAGTTTACTAAATCACACCTTTGGACATGTTTTCTGAGCACTCTATTGGATAGACTGCAAATTATTGAAATCATCAAGTCTAATGTATTTTTGCATAAAAGTTTCTTCCTGAATGTATGTCTTTCCTCGTGCATTTTGCTGTAAACTCAAGGAGAAACCAGGCCACATCTTTGAGAGTTTGGTGGAAATTTCCTTAGCTAAATATCCAAGCTCAGAACTTGTAAGTTATAAATTTCACACAACACCTAGAACTTAATTCACCAGAGCTTTCTGCCACTTTATAATAAAGATCACTTGTCATCCAATGTCCGCTGACAAACTGCTTCTTTCCTTCTGAAACCTCCCTAGAAGAATCTTTAAGGTTCATATTTCTACCAACACTCTGTTGGTAGTAACATATGTAATTTTACAGCACAATAGCTTTCTCTAATTTACCTTTTACTTCCATCTGAGCCCTTACCAGAATTGTTTTAAACTCTTTATTTTGACTGACTGTCTTCTCAAGGCAATCTATGCACCTAAACACACCTCCAACCTTTCCACACCTTATCCAGTTCCAAAGCTTCATCCCCATCTTTAGGCTTTTGTTTTACAACCATCCATCTTCTGGTATCAGAATATGTACTAGTTTCTGAGGGCCACCATAAAATGACCATAAACAAGGAGACTTAACAGAACCACCATTGGTTCTCTCACAGTTTGAGAAGCTAAACGTGTGGAATCAAGGTGTAAGCAAGACCATGCTCCCTCCGTACGCTCCAGGGAAGAATTCTTCCTTGTCTCTCAGTTTCCAGTGGCCCCAGGCATTTCTTGACTTGGGACAGCATAACTCCGTTCTCTGCCTCCTTCTTGAAAGGTCATCCTCTCCCTCTGTGTCTCTGTACCCAGATTCTATTCTTCATAATAAGGACACGAGTTATATTGGGTTTAGATCTCTTCCTAAACCAGTACGACCTCATTTTAACTGAACTGATTACATTCGCCAAGACTCTATTTCCAAAGAAGGCTGTGTTTTGAGGTTTCAGATGGACATGAATGCTGAGCAGGCACTAGGCAATTTAGTACAAACACCAAGCCAAAGCAGCTCCCTTCATTTCAATGTTCTCCTAATATCCTATATCAACTTCTGCTATAGAATGCATCCTATTTTATGATAATTGCCTGCTTAAATATCCCTCTATGAGACAATAAGGACCACACATGACAGATCTTATTTTTAGTATCTTACTTATCCTTGCATTCTCATTGTCTAGCACAAGGTCTAAGACATGATCGATACATTATTACTTAAAGAATGAGTGTTACATAAACCCTGGAGCTAAGGTTTAATTGAACAAAATGCTTTCCAGTCACTAATAAGGTTATATTGAACATATTTTAGTATTAGAGTCCCTGTAAGCTTTTCACAAAAATGGTTTAAAAGATTTTCATAAAAAAGTAAACACTAATATTGTATCCAAAGTAAATGAAATTACAATTAAAAACACACATGTCTAATCAAATGTCTTGTTGCAATTAACATTATTTTACTTATATCATATGCTTTTTTAGCAACACAGAAAAGTTCAAAAGCTAAAAATAAAAGCAGAGTTGCAATATTCACAGCTTCTCAAACTATTTATGTTTCTGAAAAATAGATCTCCAATTTTACAAATTGCAGAGATTTGATTTTTTATGACCCATTCTCTCTTTAACGGTGTTTTGCAGGAAATTTTTGTCATATACTCCTATGTCTGTGAGTTGAACACTCGTTTCATGTCCTCCTACAAATGTCAACAGCAGAACTGCTGGAAAGAATTCTGTTGGGTACACAAGAAAATCTCACCCTGAACCCCTACATTTGAACTGCAGAGCCATAGCATTGAAATGTTAAACGCTGAGGGAGGGCTTTCTTAGTGCTTCCCTTCCTCTAGGGCTTGAAATTGAAACCTACACCAGGGCAACATTTCTTGTAATTTAGGTTGCACTATTTTACTCCTATTTCACTTCTAATTTGAAATTACTCTTTCCTCTGATTAATTTTTGATATGTTATTTACCTGAAAATTAAGTACAGTGTAATGTAGTGCCAAGAAGTAGGCCAAGGGAATGAATGAATAGTAGATTTTCTGTTAACAATTCTGCATGATATATAGCTTGGAAAAGTAATCAATTTTCATTGGAGATACTGTCTCCAGGGAAGCTGCTAAAAATGAGCTTTCTTTGCTTCTTATAGCAATATTTTTGAAGCTACTGAAATTGGGGTCATAAAGGGTTGATAGTTATTTTTTACGGGCTTCCTCCTTATTACATCTGTAACTCTACATATCTTTTAAAAATATTTACTTGCTACATTGCTTCAGAAGATTTACATGTCTTCAAAGTAATTTGAGAGCTTTTGCTTTTTGTTTATCCCCCTAAAATATCAGAGTCAGGAATGTATCAAAACTGAAGTATTTACCAAGCATAATTTGTGACTAGTACTTAAGAGCTTTCACTATTGAAGACAAAAATGTTTTATAAACATAAAATTCATGACATTTTTCTTTTTAAAGTGAGAAAAATGAGTTTGATGGTATTTTTATTCCAGATATCTGTCTTACGAATGATTTTTTTTTATTTTTTTAAGATTTTATTTACTTATTTTTAGAGAGAGGGGGAGGGAGAGAGAAAGAGAGGGAGAGAAATATCAATGTGTGGTTGACTTTCATGCATCCACCACCGGGGACCTGGCTTGCAATCCAGACATGTACCCTGACTGGAAGCCAACTGGGACCCTTTGGTTTGCAGGCCTGCACTCAATCCACTGAGCCACACCAGCCAGGGCCTGTGTAATGATTTTCTATTCCGGTAGTACCTCCACATTTCATCTTGCACTTCAGCGTGTACTTGTTCATCACCAACTTCATTGCGTATTACAAAAAGGAGTCTCTCTCTCTCTCTCTCTTTTTTTTGCATTTGTAGCATAACATTTCTTCTAAATTTTTTGGTTTTTGTTTTTAAATTTAATGAGACCTTAGATAGAGAGCTCTATCTAAAATATTTAAAAGACCTAGCCTTAGTCCACATTTAGAACAGTCTGAGATTAGTCTTTCCAAAATACATATTACAAGTTTATTTTCCTTTTTTAAAAAAGAATGTCTATTCATTCATACTTATTTCAACAATTTATTAAACAAATATTTTCAAAAACCCAATGTGTAATGAAATATGAATACTATTGAGAATACATAAATAAATATGATATGACAAGAACAATGCCCTTAGGAAGTTTCAACCCTATTAAAGAAGAAAAGAAAAAAGAATTATAAAACAACGCTAAAAAAAATATGAGAAGTGCCTCCACAAGAGAGGTCCTGCCATAATATTACAGGAGTTTAGATGATGAGTGGTTAACAAAGGAAGTGTTTTCAAGGTAGGGTACCTGGAAAGATGAGAAGTCAAGGGACGAATTGAGTAGGATGGAGAATAGAGGTGAGGTAAGACTTTCTAGGAAAAAGGGATTAGTTAAAAGTAGTGATGCACATATTTTGCATTTGTAACGCACTTAAGAACACTAGATACTTTTAGTAGCACACTTAAACTGATTAAAAATCTCATAAAAATGTTACATGACCAAATAATAAACATAATGCAAGCACCTTTCACTATAACAGCATCCCAAATTGTCTACAAAGGTATCCACGGCTATTGCACAGTTAAATTGGTGGTCCTTTCAGTATTGTATTGCTTTTTGAATTGAATTGTTTATTACCCTGAGCAAGTTTTCTTATATACTCATAAGGCAGTTATTATTGATCCCAGGAAACAATGATTTATCTTCAATAGTGGTTTGGCAAAAATTTCCTACCTGTACCTTATAGCAAATCACATCCTACTCTTCCCCATATTGAGAGATCTCCTCCACTAAATAGTCCCTCTGGCAGGCCTCATCATAACATCAAGTATTCTTCTTTATATAATTTTTTTAAATGGATCAAGATTTGGCCATATATCTGTAAGCATTTGCTGCTCACTGATGAAGAAACACTGTACTATATATAATGCATGCTGAAAAGTTCATTTTATCTGAAATCTATAAGAAACTGACTGGTTGAAGTTCATCTATAGTAGATATAAATTTGAGTAATAAGAATTTGAATGGGAATAAAAAGGGATCTGATTGTGAAGTTTTTGAATGTCTCACTAAGAAAATTAAATATCTTTGTTAATGGCATTAGGGTTCTTGGGTTCCCTAAAATAAAAATCTAAAGGAAACCCCAGAGAAATGTAAGGACAGATTTTATTAAGCTTATGCTCAAGCACAAGGGAGGCAGCACAGAGGGAAGGAAGAAAGGAAGGTCCTATGAACTGGCTCAGGGGTTCCTCTGCTTGGTTGCTTTCATAAGCCTGGGGCAAGGTGGACTTGCATGAAAAGGCAGGCTTTTGAAGCAATAGGAAAAGCAATAGGTTTGGGGAATTTTCCTGTCGGGGTATAAGAAGCAAGCAATTAGAAAGGAGATTTTTCATAGGGAGTGGAGGTGTGGTTGCATTCTTGTGGGCTCATCAGGTGTTTATCCTGGCCCACTGGTATCCTTGGGATGCCAGTTAGGGGCAACAGGGTGGAGCCAGCTCTGTGGTTTATCTCATCTGGTGCTTTTATGATCTCAGGCCCAGGTCCCTATGCTGTCTCATCTATACTAAATAATGAAAAATGTAGTCAAGCAAGGAATCAATCTACCCTAACTATGCTTAAGGCAGATCAATCTATGAAGGGAAATATACTATACAGGCCAGGATGAAATGGAAAGATCAAAGACAAGGGTTACCATTAGAATGTGGTCTTCAGAGCAAGTACTATTATCTTCAATAAAAGACGCCCTGGCTGGTGTGGCTCAGTGAATTGAGTGCACGCTTACAAACTGAAAGGTCTCTGGTTAGATTCCCAGTCAGGGCACATGCCTGGCTTTTGACCAGGTCCCCAGTTGGGGGCGTGCGAGAAGCAACCACACACTGATGTTTCTCTCCCTCTCTTTGTCCCTCCCTTCCTCTCTCTCTAAGAAATAAATAAATAAAAATCTTTTAAAAAAAGATGGCTGAGGAAATAAAATGGGAATGCCTATGGCAATTACAAAAAAGAATCCAACACTACCTGGGATGTTAAAAACATACAGTACTTACTATGTTTGGTACGATTTCCTATGGTGATGTCTGAGATGACACCAGTTTCATCATTATCACACCAACATTTTAATTCTGTCTAAAGTCTGTCTAGATTATAACCCAGTTGGAGGATGTCAATAAGTTATTACCAAAAATATTTGTTTTCTATTATTACACTCTTCAGAGAGAGTTATTAGGTGATCTGTGGTCTGGAGGCTCCTAATTTCAGACTGCCCTTGCACAAGCCAAAGTGGAATCCAGCAAACTAGAAGTTAATAGCATTATTTCCTGGGCCTGATGTGATTTAATGGTGATCAATGTCACTTACCAACTCATTAAAAAGCCTTCTTCACAGCTCATCAAAAACTGAAACCTGGGGGAGTTGAACCTTTCCAGTCAATTAAAAGACAAAAGCACCAGCATTTTTCCAAATACAATTTAAAATGAGCCCATAAGGTAATAACTTAGGGAAAATATTTGTTAATATTTAGAAACTCTGCCTTAATTTGAATCAAGCTTTATAATGAAGCTTAGTCTAAAAAAGAACAAAAAGTATATACATTTATTTTTGTTGTTTAAAAATAGTTCAAGTTTCCCCTACTCACAAATTAAACAGAGAACTTTAAAAGTCATGCAAAGCATGCCTTCTAAGTTGCAAAAACATCCTGTTCTCATTATCAAGATCCTTTTTAAAATATATATTTTATTGATTATGCTATTACAGTTGTCCTATTTAATTTTCTCACCTTTATCCTCCTCTACCTTGTACCTCTCCTCCCAACACCATCCCCCACCCCTTAGTTCATGTCCATGGGTCGTATATATAAGTTCCTTGGCTTCTCCATTTCCTACACTATTCTTAACCTCCTCCTGTCTATTTTGTTTCTATCACTTATGCTTCTTATTCCCTGTACCTTTTTCCCCATTTTTGATCTTCTTCAAAGTGGGTAGACAGAACTAAAAGACTATGACTGTAAAATAAAAAATGTATGATTACCTAATATTGATTAAAGCAAGTACAATCCCCTCAAAACCCTATACTATTAATTAAATTTCTTAATTCAGTCCAGTTTACTTTTTCGTGATTTTGAGTTTTGTTTTCTGTTTTGTTTTTATAAACTAAATTATTATACAACCCACAATATTTTCTTGAAAATGTGGACTTAACTAGAGGGAGCATTTACAAGCTTTGTGAGAAAAGTATACTTTTCCAAATAAAATTTACTTTTCCCTTCCACTGAGTGTTTATGAACTTTTTCCAAAGGGAAATAATTTTTGAAGGACTGAAATAAAGGGATCGGAGAGCTATATAACTTTCCAAGTATACCTGAAGATACCCTATTGCTTCCAAGTGCAGAGAATTGCAGGAGATAAAATAGAAAAAGGATTTATTTCCTGTATTGAAAGAGCGTGCAGTTCTACAGCCAGTTTCACTGGAGAAAATCTTTCTGCTTTATATTAGGGTAAATTTAATTTCTAGATGAACAGGAAACTTTTTTATGTCTTTCCAGAAAAACAAAACAACAACAAAACAGTCCTTCCACAATGGCATTGATTCAGTGTAATGGAAAAAATTCCCCTTGTTAAACTTTTCTTTGCAGTCTAGCCAACAACATTTTAAAGCAGATATATGGAAGAAACTGTTACAGTGATGACATATTAGAAATTTGTATTAAAATACTAACTTATGTTAAAGAGAAAACTACAGGCCCAAAATGGCATCACTTGTGTTAACACCATGATACCAAACTAGACTCAATGCCTAACCTAACTACAGTTTCAAATTTCACCAGAAATGTAATTTTAATCAAGGAACCCGGAATGTGTTGCTCGACACCAATAAGGTAACCTGTCATATGAGCCCTCTTCATACCCCATAGGAAGAAGAGACAATCTCCATGATAGAACCCTACCCCATACCTTGCTCCCCAAAATAAGAACCTCTGGCCTAAAAATAATCCTTCCTTTTCTTTGTCTAATAACTCCCTTGTCCCACCCTTCTTCCTGTGAAGAAGTTTGATTTTGTACAACAGCTTAGAGCCCTGTTCATGGGTGGATGCTGCCTGATTCATGAATCACTTAACAAGGCCAATTAGAACTTCAAATTTACTCACTTGAAATTCTTTCTTTATTCCTTCCTTTTTTTTAACACTTACAATAATTATCTGCTTGGCAAATTTAAAGAGACTTTCCTTAAAGATTGTGAGTGGTAACTCAGCTCTCTTATGGTGTATCTCAAGAAAGAACTAAGCTTGTAGTCAAAACTATTTTTTAGAGAACCAGAAAACACCCAAATGTTTTAAAGTTATCACATTTTTATTTATGTTACAATATTGGTTGTATAAAAATCTTTTCTGACAGTTTGAAATTAAATATGGCCTGCTGGAATAACTATTTCAAATTTCTTTTTATGTCTTTTCTAGTAATTAGGGAAAAAAACAAATGGCTCCCATAAGAGAAAATGCAAAAATAAGAGACTCCATTTATACATATGAAGTCTGTCCAGAAAGTATCCAGTCATATACTATGAAAAGTAGAAACGTTTATTGAGGAAGATACAAGATATAAGAGACATTGTACACAGGACCTTGACACCTCAGGCACCTTGGGACCTCACACAGTTCTCCTAGTCACTATCAGATTCCCTGTCATATTTTCCTGAATTTCATTGATGGCCTGAAATCTCTTCCCTTTCAAAGGAGTATTGGGAAAAACCAGAAATTGCAGGGTGCAAAATCGAGGCTGTAGGGGGACTGAGTCACTGCAGTGATTTGATATTTCACAAAAAAACTCTGCATGAGACAGGATGTACAAGTGAGTACATTGTGATGAAGGTGCCAGTCACCAGTTGCCCATAGCTGCAGCCTTCTGAATCATCCCAATAGTTTCCACAGAGGAATGTTCAAGCTTAATGCAAAATTGGATGTAGATTCATTGCTCTACTCACTCAGTCATTTTGAATGTGACAGCCACACAGTACACATGCTCACTCAACAGCACCTACTGCCCCCTCTGACTAGCACAGTGAAGTTGTCATTGTTTGTGCACGTGCATTCCAGTCCACTCTCCTTGTCTGCCAGGTTACGTGATGTCATGTAAACTGTTCTCGTTATACTAACAGTGGCTGGACTTTTTCTGGACAGACCTTGTGTGTGTGCACACATGTGTGTGTATAATATACACATTGTATACTACCTACATACTATATGACAAGCTAATAACATTTTAAATAAAATATGTTCCTCTCTCTTAAAGGAATTTTATCTTTTATTTTAAACTTGAAATATTTTACAAATATATCTTCAAATTAACTTGAAAATCCAATATTACAATTGGAAATCTCAAATGTTCTGAAGGCAACTCAAGGATTGCTACCACTTATATCCTTATTCATCTGCTCCATTCTCTTTGCCTTCATGGATCACATTCAACACTGCAAGGGACTTCAGGTACCTGCATGGATACCACAACCCACTCGTTCAAGCTCGCATGCTCCCAAATAGCTGCTCCTTGGCCGTGTCTTGACCCAGGTGGTAGGCTTGATGTAGTACTTTCTCAGAAGAGGCCCTGGAGAAGTAGCTTGTGGACTCCTGAGGCAGAGGGTTCTGGTGTTCTCTAAATACCTAAAGCAGAAGTCCTTTGACAAGATGGCCACGATTCTTTGAAACCATGGACTCTTCCCCTCACAGGGTAGCTATGGTAGTAGGAAGTCCAGGAAGGCATCTCCATATCAGGGCTCAGGGAAGATATTTTCTTGGTAGTGGCACTATCTTCTGACCACTAATGTTTCCCAGAGGGACTAATAAGCCACCTGTATGGCATGGAATCACATGGTACGCAATGGGACATCTCCCATGCTCTTTATTACTACTGCCTCAAGGTCTGGTCTATGATAGGGTCTGGGTACACGTGTAATGGTTTGAAGGGTGTCAGCAAGAAACTCTAGCTCAAATGTGTCTACAGTTATTCTATTTATTGACCTTTCTCCATGATCTTGTTTTAAAATGCACAGTTCTTTGAAGATGACTGTGTATCATCATGCTGCTCTTTCTTATTGAGTTTATCAACCTACATTGTCCATTTTCATCTTTTTATTCCCAAGTCAAAGGAAACAGTGCATAGCACAGAAGGAGCACTAAATTTGGGGTCCAACAAACCTACTTTCAAAGTTTACTAAATAATTTTCTAAGTTGCATTCCCTTGGAAAACTGAGTAACTTCCATAAGCCTCAGTTTCCTTACCTGTGAGTTAGAATACCGACTAGCAAACACATGGGCTTGGTGTGTGGATTTACAGAGATAATCCCTGAAATATCCATGTACAGTGTGTGGTACACAAAACCTGCTTAGTAAACTGCTGTTCTCTTGCATACTTTGCATATTCTGTTTAATATAATTTCTGTACCACAGGAATCAAAGGTACTTAGGGTCAAATGCTATATTTTAATATTTTTTGTATTTCCAGTATTAGTGCAGTATCTAAAACATACCAGATAATTAAAATAAAGATAAGGGCATAGGCAGCAGAATACCATGGAATAAACTCTTCCCTTCCTATTGGTCTTCCTGAAGCTTGGTATTCTCTCTAGTCCCTTTTATAATAGCTTTTTTACCTGCATGTTTAACCTGCAGGTAAAGAGGGTCTGGCATGCATTCATTAGCATGATTATCACCTTTGGTCAGTCAATTCAATTTATTGAGTTCCTACTCTGTGCTGACTATGAAAATAAATAAGATTTGTTTTCATAGTCTAATGGAAGCATTGAAACAAAGAATCAAAGTTCCCCAAATTTTAAATTCCTGAAAGGGGAAAAAACCCTCATTTCCTATAGTATAAATAAACAAAAACAAACTCAAGTTCAATGTGATAATTATTCCTTAAGACCTGTGCCTCTCTTCCAGCTTACCTAGATTTACCATTCCCATTCCCATTCTCAGTTCATATATAATAAATGTTTTGGAGGATTATTCTCCATTTCATTCATCTCTGGTTAGGTATATTCTACTCAACAACTCTCAGTGCCAATGTGCTTATTTATTTATTTACTTATTGCATTTTTAAATCTCAAAATAGATTTTCAAAACCATTATCTCATTTTAACAACCTCCAAATGTGATGAAGTTGGTGTCAATATATATGTGTGTGTGTGTATGAAACATCTTTCATATACATATTTATATGAAAGATGACAAAATTAGAGACTTGAAGAGTTCATATGAATGGCTCAAAATCACACAACTAGTAAGATTCAGAATTTGTTCTTAAGCTTAAATCTTTGTGAATGGAAGATTCCCTTTATTATTATCTTTAACTCTAATAACATTGACTGTTTGTTAACGATGGCTATTTGTTTCACCATATTTTTCTTTTCTTTTTTTATCCTCAGTCAAGAACATTTTTTTTCATTGTTTTTAGAGAGACAGGACAGGGGAGACAGAGGGGGGGAAAGAGAGAGAGGGGGAGAGAGAGAGAGAAAGAGGGAGAGATATTAATGTGAGAAACATCAATTGTTTTCCTTCTCACACACACCCCAAATGGGGATGGAACCTGCAACCCAAGTATCTGCCCTGATGAAGAATCAAACCCATGACCTTTCAGTACACAGGACAATGCTCCAAACAACTGAGCCACATGGGCCAGAGTGGTGTTTTTATTTTTTTTATATTGACTACAGACTCTAAGATATATTCTAAATGATACACAGGAATTCTGAGTCAGTCTAATAAATAACTGCATGCTTCCCTGCCTAAATTCTGAATAAGCTGAAAATTAACAATGATATTTACAAATGTAACTTCTAGCCCGAGCTGTTGTAGCTCAGTGGATTGAGCGCTGACCTATGTGAACCAAAGGGCTGCCAGTTTGATTTCCAGTTAGGGCACATGCTTGGGTTACAGGCCAAGTCCCCAGTAAGGGGTGCTTGAGAAGCAATCACACATTGATATTTCTCTCCCTCTCTTCCTCCCTCCCTTACCCTCTTTAAACATAAATAAATAAAATCTTTAAAAAAAAAGAATGTAACTTATAATCTAAAGCCAAATGGACTCACTAATACTGAAGCAAGTAACAGTGAGGCAACCAATCATTGGTGGCTGAAGGGCTCCTGCAAGGAGCAGCTTTCTCCAGTAAAATTCACAATGTTGAGGAGCAGAGCCAATCTTGACTCCTGCAGGAAGGCCTGTGCCTGACAGGAAGTGTAAATAATGAGTATGGGGGGATATGCAGTTTCTCTTCCAAACTCATTAATCAGTTAAGTTACTCATTTTCACAGGTGCAATCGTTAGAAAACTGGTTTATAAAGAACCAGATGTGTTCTATAAACAGAAGTCTCTTCACATAGAAGGAGATATTAGCGGCTGTGAAGAAATAATCCCTATGATCGTTCTGAAGTTTCGGTTGCATTTGTTCAGTGTCCGCACCCTTAGGGCCCATACTGACCAGGTGAGCTGTCATCTCCTCAAGGGAGCAGGTGAGCGCCCTGCCCTGAATGTGACAGTCATGTTGACATCTACATAAGTTTATTTCTCAATATTAACTATGCTTTAAACTATTTTTCTTGAACTAATGTTGATTGATATAAATTTTAATTCAGAAAACTCCAAAATTTATCAGAAGAGGATATCAGTGATGTCAGTTTCAAGGCCAGAGCTGAAACATTTACTCTGACTTTTATTTTACAAAAGAAAGGACATATTTTCAAAAATGTACATGAGCTTTTTCCACAACAGATCACATGTAAAGCTTTAAAATCTGCCTCCAAGTATTTAAAAGTGTTAAAATCATAAAAATTGTTTTTTCTCACCAAAATGAAATTAATGTGGAAGAAAAAATTCAGTAAATTCATGAATATGTGGAAGTTAAACTACACTTCATATTTAGTGAGGATTGGATTGTTGTAATTTCTTAATAACAAACAGATAAAGAAAAAATAATAGGAAAATTGGTAATTACTTTGACATGAATAAAAATAATAATATAAAATAACATATATGTTGCTCTAAATGCCTCTATTAGAAGAATAACATTTTATTTTATTTTATTTTTAAATTTTTATTGTTATTCAATTACAGTTGTATGCCTTTTCTCCCCATCCCTCCACCCCACCCCAGCTGAACCCACCTCCCTCCCCCCCCTCCTCCCACCGATTTTGTCCATGTGTCCTTTATAATAGTTCCTGCAATCCCCTCTTCCCACTGTCCCCACCCCACTCCTCCCTGGCCGCTGCTAGACTGTTCCCAACCTCAATGTCTCTGGTTGTATATTGTTTGCTTTTTTAGAAGAATAACATTTTAAATCAATACCCTAACCTTCCACCTTGAGAAACCAAAAGAAGAAGAGAATGCTATATCCAGAACTAAGGAAATAATATACTAAAGTAGAAATAATGAAATGAGAAATATAAAACAAAATAAAAAAATAATAAAGCCCAAAACTGGGCTTGGGAAGATTAACAAAATTACTAAAACATTTCCTAGACAGATCAAGAAAAATCTGGTGACTCAAATTACTAAAATCAAGAAGGGAAGAGCAAACATCAAAATGGACAATAAAGAATTAAAAAGTATTATAAGGACATTTTATGCCTCAATTTTGATACCTTAGAAAACACGGACAAATTCTTAGTAAGAATCAAACTACTTAAACTGACTCAAGAAGAAATAGAATACCTGACGAGACCTATAAGAAGTTCAGAAATTAAATTAGTCAAATAATTCCCAACAATGGCTTCATTGGTGAATTTTACCAAATACTTAAAAAAGAATTGCATAAAATTTTTCAAAAACTCTTAATAAAACTAGAGTACTTCCAAATTATTGTAAAATGCCAGTATAAGCTTGAAATTAAAACCAGAAAACAACATTATGAGAAAAGTACATTTCAAGCTAATATTTTTTATAAATATGGATACAAAAATCTTTACTATACCAGCTAGTCAACTTCAGCAAAACCTAATTGTCCACCATTCAGATACATTACTTTACATCCTGTATCACACAACATAATTGAGCCCTGAACACAATGTTGTTTTAAATCATAAAATTCAATCAATATAAGACATCATTGTATGAATTGACAAAAAACACACGGTCTTCTCAATAGATGCAGAAAAAGCATTAGACAAAGTCCAAAACTTTTTAATAAAACAAAACAACAGTAATAACAAAAAAGAAGTACTAAATAAACCATAAAAAATCCAGAGCCTCCATTGTATTTAATGGTCAAAGGCTGAATGCATTTCCCCTACGGTTGTCACATGTAGTCCAATTTCTTAATTCTGTTGTCCTCGGACCAGTATTAAACTATGCATGAACTTCATCTAGACATGAGCATTCACAGTCTTTTTTAAAAAGGTGTCTTCTGTCCTATGCCACACGGGAGTGTTGCTATTGGTTCTTGGTATGAAATTCTTTAGGCTAAGAAACCTATATCTTTAGGATGATTTTTCCCTCTTATCAGTCAAAAATTCCAGAACTAACTCAGAATCTGGTTACAAAGCTGCCTCTTTAACCTGAATGTAAAAATAATCTCTAGCAAATCCCCAGTATGATCCTAAATGGAGAATTAAATTTGGGTCAACTGAGCTAGTCCTACCTATTTTGGACAGTCATAAAATTAAAACTTAAACTTTGCTAAACCTTGGTACATTTCTGCTGAGCACTCAAAATTTAGCTATTTTGCATATTAACAGTGGAAAATTGCTTTAGTATTGACTGTCTTAAATTCCTACTTCTGCAAAGATAATATCCATGATGACCAATATTCTTTTCTTTTATCTTATCTGCTTAGCAAAACCTTATTTTCTACAGTCCAAAGTCAGGCAGATTCAACTGGTAAGTACATTAAAACAAAAACATACCTTTTCTCTAAATGTAGTGTGCAATTTAGCTAGTTCCCCCTCCTGCAGCTAGCATAAGTTAAGGCCACAAATCAGACCTAACTTTAGTTAAGTGAGTACTTTTGCTGGTCTCCATTGTTGATGAGGGCCTTAGCCCTTAATTTTGCTTTTGCTGAATCCTGCAGTTTTGCTAAGAACTGCATGATTTATATAAGACTTAGGGCTGACTTTTACAACTTGGTTGTATAGAAATAATTCCTTGACATTTGACAAAGTTACTCTATGCTACAATGGTAAAAATCCAAAAGGACCAAGGTAAAAATCCCTTTGGCTGGAATTAAATATAAAAGCCACTCAGCCAGGTTGCAACAGTCACAGGTAAAGTGTGACCAACTGATTTTACTAACTTGCTCTTCTGCATTGTGATCTTGCCATGATACCATCAAGAAAAAAGTCTAATTCTTTCCCCTTGCTTTACCAATAAAATGTGGAAGCAGTAAGGTTTTGGAACTTCTGAGGCTACATTATGAAAAGCCTTGTTGCTTTCACATGGTTCTCCTGGAATAGCCCTTTTGGAAGCCAGCCACTATTTAAAATGTCCAGCTAACCTGAAACCATCATGCTGTGAGAGGCTCAAGCCATAGTGAGAAGGTCTGGAAGACAAAATACTGTGTGGAGAGGAAGGAAGACCAAGGAACATGGTGGCAACAGGTATGTCTGTGGAAAAGATACCTTCTGGGAAACAGTTGTTCCAGACACAACTGTCCCATCACCCTGGGTAATGCCACAAGGACATGCTGTCTAAAGTTTTGGTATAGTTTGTTACGCAGCAGTAGAAAAGCAGAGTACCACCTGCACAACTATAACCCCCCCCATATATGTATTTCCACAGCAACAGTCAAAATGCCTTGACCTATCAATATCCTAGTGTTATTTATCTAACCCAAAATAAATTCCTCATTGAGTTTCTAAGTATTTGGATCAATGCATGGGATGTTGCTGTTTCTGAGCTGAACTTCCCCCTTCCTTTGGGTCCTGCTTCCTCTCCCGAGGATAAGACCTGAATCTCTGAAACTTAGAGCACATGAAGACACACATTTTCTGCAAATAATATATCCCCCAAAGAAGGAGGAGCACCAAATTTGGCTACATATGCTAGGTTTCATCTTCCAGACTTAACAATATGTCATTCTTTATCTTGGATGAAATGAGAATAGGGGTAGAGAGAGGTCAGAAATATTAAGTGTTATGGACAGAGATGGTCCACAAGCAACAGGAGAGGGACCCAATCATTCTTTCTCTCCCTCATTCCTCTCTCACAATTGGAATGGTAAAGAAAATGATTTCTCTTCTCAGTTTAATAGAGAAAGATAGGAGAAAATTCATGACAGATAATATATAAATTTCCATCCTCTCATAGCTAAAAATATATGCTATAATCCATTACGAATCAGTGTATTAGCTAAGACTACTTTGGTCGTAACTTAGTTGAGCTAGCTCAGCAATTAGTTCTGAGGCCCCACATTCCTTACAATGACAGGAAACACAGGCACCAAGATTCTTGACACATACAACCATCAATCTGGAACAATTAACAAACGCTTAGGTGTTGCTCTAGTTTCCTAGGACTACCATAACGAAGTACCACAAACTGAGTGACTTAAAACAAGAATGATTACTCTCTTAAGGTTCTGCAGACTTAATATTTTTAATATTAAGGTGTTGACTGAGCTATGCTGCCTTTGAAGGCTTTAGGAGAGAATCTTTCTTTGTCTCTTTCAGCTTCTGGGAGCCCCAAGAGTTCCTTGGCTTGTGGCAGTGCCATTTCAATCTCTTCTCCATCTTCACATAGCCACCTTCCCTCTGTGTCTGTGTCTTCTTGTGGTCTTCACTTCTCTGTGTCTTTGTTTTCTCTTCTTATAAGATTATTTGTCATTTTGGATTAGGGTCCACCATAGTGAATGTTGACTTTATCTTAACTTGATTACATCAGCAAAGACCCCATATACAAATAAGGTCTTATTCATAGGTACTGGGGGTTAAAACTCAACATATTTTGGGGGGAGATTATTTGGAGGTTTAGCAGGGGAGCACAGCTACTTGTATACCCTTGACCAAAGAATGGTCCTCTCCTCTATTGGAGAAGGTTGTCCTCTTTGAATGAACACACAGCTACGGGAGGGATTCACATGGAGCAGTTAAGGGAAGAAGGAGACACCTGCTTAGCCAGCCAGATCAGCCAAATCAACCCTGATGATCAATGGGGTGACCTATGTCACACACAGATCGTCCTTGCATCTTCATCATATCTTTTGGGGGGACATAATTCAACCCATATCAGATATTTCCTTTATATGTTAAATTCCCAGGTGAGACACTTTTAAATACTTAAACCCATGATATTCAGGAAGTCAAGAGTTTGATCGGTTGCTTTGCTGCCTTTAGATATATAGTCAGATATTGCACTCTTTTCAAAGGAACAAGACTAAAAATGTCTTTCTTTGCTTTAGTAAAAAATAGATATTTTAATTTCAATGTTTTTAAACTGAAGGATTAATACTGTTTATGGAAGTAACAATAAAAGATAAGAGCAATTGAATAATGATGCCCACTGTAATGAACACCAGAGCAAGTACCACTGCTTTGGCATACTCAAAATTTACTGATTCAAAAGCATACTGCATTAAAAAAGATTTAATGGGCCGTGAAAACATAAAAGTAATGTATTGTTTTATAATCCATTTGAGCATTCTTAGAAGAAAAGCTCTTTGTGTTTGGTGAGTAGTTTATGGTTCTTGGAAGCCCCTATAAAATGTCTGTGTGGATTTCTGTACTTTTGGAATCAGCTGCTTTCATTACAAAAGTAGTTTGGTTTTCTGGTGACAGATGCTGTGGCATAAAATCAGTTTTTCCTCTCATTTTAAAATTTACTTCTACATATTACAGCCAAAAGAAAAATTTTAGAAATATTATATTAAAAATGCCTGCAATAGTGCATATATTCATTCATTCATTGTGTATTGACTGCTTAAATGTGCCAAACTTCTGCTAAAAAATTAAGAGTGGCAATATATTTACACATGCTGCAGTAAAATGAGTATTTACCTATCATGAAAATATTACTTCAAATGTACTGTTATTATTTTTTAGAGAGAGGGGAAAGGAAGGAGAAAGAGAGGGAAGAAACATCAGTGTGTGGTTGCCTCTCACGTGCCCCCTACTGGGGACCCAGCCGCAACCCAGGCATGTGCCCTGACTAAGAATCGAACTGGAGACCCTTTGGTTCACAGCCTGCGCTCAGTCCACTGAGCCATACCAGCCAGGGCTCAAATGTACTATTATTATGGGGAACTTGAGACATGGAGTAACAAGGACAAGAAGAGGCGTCCTAGTTCTACCACTTGCTGGTTTTCTGAAATTACTTTAACTACTTGAAGTCTCAATTTAGTGCTTGAGCAGTAAAAATAATAGTTTCCTCCTTAGTTGACAATATTATCTTTAAATAACATTTACATATAAGCATTTAGCAAAAAACCTAGTACATTTAATATTTATTAAAGATTGTCATTGTTAATTACTATTATTAACAATTTTTAAATTAATTTAAAAAAGTCTCAGAAGGTTAGAAGGTTAAACTATATGCATACAGATAGTCTTATTTGTTTCCTAGGTCTGTCATAACAATTATCACAACATCAGGAAACTTAAAACAACAGAAAATGTATTCTCCCACTTCTGGAGACTAGAAGTCCAAACTCAAGATTTCAGCAGGACTGTATTTTCCCCTGAAGGCTCTAGGGAAGCACACTTCCTTGTTTCTTCTAGCTTCTGGCTGTGGGCAGCAATTTTTGGCCTTTCTAGGCTTGTAGATGCATCACTGCTGTCCAATCTCTGCCTCTCCCTTTACATGGCCTTCTCTCCTGTGTGTCTGTTTCTGTGACCAAATTTCCTCTTACAAGCACAGCAGTTACATGGGAGTTTGGGTTTATCTTAATCCAGTATAATCTCATTTTATCTTATCTATATCTGTAAAAACTTGTTTCTAAACAAGATCATATTTACAGGTTCTGGGTTGACATATATTTAAGAGGTTACTACTCTACTCTCTCTCTCTCTCTCTCTCTCAGTATATATGCTTTGTTTAAAAAGCTGCAAATATTTCATAAACTCTAACTTCCAAATCTTCAGAGCATTCTGTGAACTAGAAGCATCTGAGTAACTCTGTTTAACTGCCTTAAGATTTATAGAGAATAACTTATGGGCCTTTGACCAAATTGTAATACTTTCCTCTTCTAATGTGCTAGGTTGACCTCTGCGATCCCCGAGATGTGGAGAATGACCTGAAAGAGCAGGATATCCAGGCATCTCCATCTAGGTAACTACCTGATCCGAAACATTGGAGAAAAACCTTGGGGTCAAAATAAAAGGAAATTACAGGCAGAATAAATAGAAAAGATTTAAATATATGTCCCACATCTATCCTCACCCAGCAATGCTGCTCCTCTGTCATTACATTCTTGAAAGTTCTAGATGAAGGTTGTGACAGTCACCTCTTTTATATACAATGAGAAATAGTAGGATAATGGCTTTAGGCAGTGGTTTCCAAAGTTGATATTTCAGAAAAAAATATTTTAAAAGTCTGTGAGATATTTATATTCGTACAAATAATTTTTTATGATTTCATGGTTTTTATTATAGTAGTGCATAAATATGAATTAAATAGATAAAAATTATCATATGTATATGCATATATAAATATTGGGTGTTAGGGCTAGTTTTTTATTGATAGATGTGTGTATTAAAGTTTTGGAAACTGTTGGCTTAGAATATGTCTTTGTATTTATACATGTCATTATGTATTTGTAAGTGATGTATTTATATATTCATTTAATTATTAAAGTGTTCAGCTATTTATTGAAAGCATCTATGTCACAGTGTAGTCTAATTGTAGGGATTCAGCTTGAACAGAAAAATCTACCTACTCTCAAAGAATTTACATTTTAATAGGGTAAAAACCAAGAATTACATGAGATAACAAATTAAGAATTAAGAGGAATTGGGAAACACAAAAAAGGATAGTTTATTCAATTTAAAAACAATCTATAACTTGAACTTTATCACAGTCAAAAACACCTGTTCTGTGAAAGTTATTGTTAAAAGAGTAAAAAAAAAAAAACAAGAAACCTACTGGGATGAAGTATTTTCAAAAAGAGATGATAAAACCATTATATGGAAGTGCTCTTAAAACTCAATAGTAAGAACAAAGACTAATTAAAAAATGGGTAAAAGATCTGAAAAGACCCCTCAACAAAGAAGATATACATATGACAAACAATAATGTAAATGATGCTCTATCTCACTTGTCATTAGAGAATTGCTAATTAAAACAAAACAAGATACCATTACACACCTATTAGAATGTCTTACTTTGTTTAAAAATTTACAACGACCTTAAAATAGCCATTAAAATTTATAACTCTATTGAGGTTACCAGCTGAGGGATATGAGGACAACAGTCTAGATGACTATTCCTTTTCAACATATTTATGTCATGTGTTACCACAACAAATATTAATTAAGTAAATGAAACAGACTGGGATTCTTAAATTATCTTTTACATATTTAACAGCACAAGGCAGAATAATGAGTCCCTCACAAAGGTCTCCACCTCCCAATCCCCATAACCTCTAACTATTAATTCATATGACAAAGGGACTTTATATAAGTGGTCATACTAAGGATTCTGAGATGGGGAGAGTATCCTGAATTATCTAGGTGGGCCTAATATAATCAGTAGGGTCTGAAGAAGGGAGAAGAGAGGTTGGGGATTCAGAGTCAGTGAAGGAAGTAGGATGACAGAAGGAAGGCCTGCCATCCAAGCACTAGGCCTGCTTGCTCAGTTTCCAAAATCAGATAAGATCAGGCACATTCAAGGTGCCCAGAAATAAACCCACATGTATATGGGCAAATAGTTTTTGACACAGGAGCCAAAAACACATAATGAATAAAGAAACCCTCTTCAATAAATTGTGCTTGGAAAATTGGAGAGCTACATGCAAAAGAATGAAACCAGACTACTATATGTCACCATATACAAAAATTAACTCAAAATGGATGAAAGACCTAAATATAAGGCCTGAAACAATAAATTACACAGAAGGAAACACAGGTACTAAACATACAGAACTTGATATTAGAGGAAATTTTATGAATTTGACCCCAAAATCAAGGGAAATAAAGGCAAAAATAAATGAATGAGGCTATATCAAACTAAAAATCTTCTGCACAGTGAAAGAAACCACCAAAAAAAAAAAACCCAAAAAGACAACCAACCAGATAGAAGAAGATGTTTTCAAACAACAGTTCTGACAAGGGTTCATATCCAAAATATATAAAGATTTTATATAATTCAACATCAAACAAACAAACAAACAATCTGATTAAAACATAGGCAGAAGACCTGAATGGACACTCTTCCCAAGAAGACATGCAAATGGCCAACACATATATGAAAGGATGCTCAATTTCACTATCTATTAGAGAATTACAAATCAAAAGTATAATGAGATACCCCCTAAATAACCTCTCAGAATGGCTATTATCAACAAGACAAGTAATAATAACAAGTGTTGGAGAGGTTGTGGATACAAAAAGAATCATCATTCACTGCTGGTGGGCTGGAGGTTCCTCCAAAAATTAAGAATATAGTTACCATATGACTCAGCAACTCCTCTTCTGGGTATTTCCCAAATAATTTGACAACACTTATTTCTAAAAGATACCTGTGCCCCTATGCTCACTGCTGCACTATTCATGGCGGCCAAGGCATGGAAAAACCCGAAATGTCCTTTGACAGAGAATTGGACAAAGAAGATGTGGTGCATAAATACAGGGGGTGCTACACAGCCATAAGAAAAGATGAAAATGCCATTTGTAATCAATTTTGAGCATATCAGGCTAAGTGACATAAGTCAGAAAAAGTCAAAAGCCATATGACTTTACGCATATATGGGATTAGAACTGAAAGCAACAAATGAACAAACAAACGAAACTCATAGACACAGACAACAGGATAGTGGGTACTAGAGAGAAGGGGAGTGTGGGGGTAGGAAAAGATAAAGGAGGTCAAATATATGCTGATGGAAGGAGATTTAACTTTGGGTGATGAACACACAAGGCAATATTCAGAGGATAATTATAGAATTCTACAGTTGAAACATGTCTTTTATTAACCAATGCTCTCCAATAATTTTAATTAAAAAAAAGATGACTCTGTGTGTATGTGTGTGTGTTGTGTATATTGTTGTGTCAAATCTTATTGAATTGATAGTATTTGAAATAGTTGGCAAAATTTCTTAGACCTTTTTTATATACAATCTGACAGTGGGTAAAGAATAGAACATAACTGTGATGTCTGAGACTCTTTCCAATGTGTAGTCAGAGTACAGATGTCCAGGGAAAAGGTTAAAAATCTCCTCAGCAATTTGAGGGTGTGTCATGCTGCCGGCCATGCAGAGAGGTAACAACCCCACACAGATCTTAGAGCTAATGGGGCTGCTTCCCTTTACATTTGTAAAGATATCCATCCATAAAATTAAAACCAATAGTTCCGTCTGAAGCTTGCCACTGGTTGCTCTTTTTACCTTCAATTTTGTCCCCATTCAATGATAAGAAACCTTTTTGCTCATTCAGAAGACCTCATTTACATGCTATAACCAGCAGTGGAGGTTCACAGTGGTACCCATGCCATTCTGGCCAATGACACACTGGACATGGCTATGTTTGAGGAAGAAAACAGCCCAAAGGTAAGTCTTTGCAAAGTCCCTAGAAGATGGGGCCAGGGTGCTTTGGGAAAACATCTAGAGTTCCTGTGGTGTTTTTGGTACAGAGGGTTCATCAAAAAGTGCATTGCATTTGTAAGTGTTCAGAGTCAAATGAGGCTCTGTTTGGAGGCCGTGCCACATTGGGCAGGTTCCTAATGCTTCTCTAAAGTGTTACCCAAGACTATATATTGAGATTCCTTAGCTGTCATCAAATCTTAATTTCCTATTCAACATTGTATTGCCATAGCAGCATTTTCACCATCCAATCTATTCTTGAACATACACTACTCCAACAGATAGGCTGCCATGTTGCAGAGCATATGTCTCTCCATGACTGGCATGTACTGATTTTTGTATCAGTGGTGTGTGATCTGTTTGTGTGCATGTGCATAACCTGTTATCATCTATAAAATATTAGGTCCATGCCACTTAACCAGCAGAAATACTAACACAAGTACATTTTTAAAAGTGTATGAGTTGTGATGCAGACAACTGTAATTGAACAACAATAAAAAATGTTAAAAAATAAAAAAATAAAAAAATAAAATAAAAGTATATGAGGATATTCACTGATGAGTTATAATTGTGCTTTCGCTGGTACCAGAAGTTTTCAAGCAAAACTGGAATGATCGTTGTGGTCATTGTGGAGGTACTGTAGAGGGGACTTCTGCATCAAATGGGAGATTGGATTTGAGACCTCAAAATTCTTATTAGGAGGTCTTGTTTAGCAACAGGAATAAAAGGGAGCAGACCTTCCTGGTCTCACTATCTTTATTTCACTTACTTGCCTTCCTCCTAGGCAAATTCCTTTCATTTCTATGGAAGGGATCAAGATCAAGTTAGTATCAAGAGTCTTCTGTGAACCCTGAAGTGTTTGGGGCCACGTAGTGTGGTTATGCTGGGAAACAATTCATTCAACATGAATTCAAAAGGAAGAGAGGGGCACATGGTTATGCCCTGGGCCTCAGAAATTGTCAATTCTAATGGAAGGGAGAAAAAAGGAATACAAAGAAAAAAGTCCAGAGCGCATTATTAGGTAAAAGGAAAAATAAAAATGGCAATCTGTTACTCTATTCCAAGGTGATGGAGGTGGAATGAGAAAGAAAGAGAAGAGTCACAGTTAAAATAATTAGATATATTTAGTTCAGGCTCCATTAATCAAATCTAAAGACACTCTGATACCAATCTTCTCTCTAATCTCAATGTTGCTATTCAGTACATTGATTTTGTTTGGAAATGGTCGCCAATTTTCCTCTTGTGTACAGAAGTGATGCTGATGCTGTCCAGGCTCTCAGACAAGAGTGGAGCTGGCTATTCCATAAGTTTCCATGTTCCTCCTATGATATTTTTGGCCACCTTTTAGAATAAGCTAAAATAAGCTAGAATAAGCTAGCCCAAAATCACCATGCTGAATTGGGATTAAATTTCTCTGGTATCTTTATTCTTGTCTATACCTTGGTCTTTCAGTAATATTCTGTATCCTAAGCTTTTTCTTTTGTTTTTCTCTTTTCTTTTAATTAATGAGTTCAGTAGTATTGTATGGAGATGATGCAGCTCTTTAACTTGATTTTTATTTATTGTATTTGTTTCTAGGAATCTAGATTGGAGTAGGAAAACATTTGCATAGCATCTAGTATGTTAAATTCAACATCGCTCCTATATCTGGGACTCATTTGTATATCTTCTCTTATGAATTTTTTCTCAGCCTCAGAGATATAAGTATTACTTGTTGTCTAGTGGTTTCATGCCATAACCTATGCTCATTATCCTTCTGATAAGATAAAGGAGGATGTTGTCTAGGATTTTCAGTGAAGGTATTTATGACACTCTTGTCAAAATAATTAATTTGATGGATAAAGAAACCAGATGTGAAGAGTGAGGGTAAAGAGTTTGGTGACTATAGCTAGAAGGATAGACTATTGGAATAATAAACTGAAAAAATAAGGCCTTAAACAAAGTCCAGTTGCTATTGTTTAGTTTAGGTACTAGTAGTTGCAAAAACAAAATGAAACAAAACAAGCATGATTATTCTAGAAGCAACACTAAAATATATATAATTGTGATTGGCCTAGTTTACAGGCAGGTTTTGGTAAAAGGAAGGAAACAGAATGGTCTTAAATAGTACCTTTTGGGAAATGCCTTTTAGAGTGCTTTTATATATTATATTGAATTTGGGGATTTTGACTTTTGAAGACATGTAAACATTATTTACATTCATTGATAGAAATATTATAAAAATTTAGTTCAGAGTTTGGAGAACTTCAACAAGTGCTCAGTTCACTGTGAGATATTAGTCCTCCCAAACGACCGTAAACAGCATTTCATTCCAGTGTGAGCATGCTACGATCAACACTGAAATTAATCAAACTTCCTTGATTAATCAAAATTATATATTATCATCCTGATTGCAATCACCTATCAAAGAATCATTTCCACAGTAATTTGTAGAAAGCATAATCAGTGCCAATGAACCAAAAGCTGGAGGTCTGTGCACCTAAAATAAGAGCTAGTTGATAATTTCCCATTACCCGCAAACCAGCCCTCCCCCTAAAAAAATACAACCCATATGAAGGACAGGAATAACCTAGTTCAGGATTTCTAACCATGCTTCACCCCACGATGGGTTCTATATAAACACTTTACCAAATCAAAGAATGGTCATTGCACTAAACAACATATGCTTATTCAAATTATCATCTGATGATATTGTCACTTTGAACTTTTAAATTTGTAAGAACAAAGCTGTTTTCATTATAAGTTTTGCGTGGCTCTAATTTTATAATGTTCATATCTTATCAGAAATGGGTTGAACAAAAATGAATAATCTTATGTATTTGAAATGATGGAATTAAGAGGTCCCTTTCAACCTGAAGATTTCATTATAGTCCAAGACAGCTTAAAGTGTGAGCAACTGATCCTGCTCACAGAGGGTCTTTTGCCAAAGAGTATCATATAGCTTCCTTTTGCTTAGTTCACTTTACCTATTTTTCGAGTTAGACTTAGTTCTTCTAGTAATCCGTTATATTTTAATGAACGCAATACGGTGCAGTGGAAAGTGCTCTCGGTCAGCCAGAAAGAACTCAAATCAAGCTCAAGCCCTGCCGCCATCAACAATCTCAGTGACCTTTTTCAAGTAAAATTATCCCTTTTCTTCTCATCTTAGTTACAGAAAAAGTTAAATGCTCTACTCCAAAATCCCTAAAGAATACTTTAGTTCACAAGATAAAAATGCAAAATAATAATCTGTCAATACAAAAACTATTTAAAATTTAAATATATGATTTTTAAAAAGATTTTTCCACCTACACATCATCTCTGTTAACATTTTGGTTTGTTTCTTTCAAGGTCGGCCATCTAGCATAGGCTGTTGTCTCCTTTTATTAAATGCATCCTTCAGAAATTAGAAAAGTGAAACAGAATTATAGATTCCAGGACATAATAGACTGAACAGATTGAAGTCTATCTTGAACCTGATGTGCGTATTGGGTGGCAGGGGCATGTAGGTGGTACCCGCCACTGGGAGCAGATAGAGGCCGTAGGGAAAAGAGATGCACTGAAGGAAAATTATTCTGTTCTGTTCTTGCCTCTGTTAGTTTCGGTCAATCACTGCATGCTTCCTCACCAGGGAAATCACCAGCAACAGCCCAGTTGCTTTACTGGCAATGACAAAATGTTGTAAGGGCAACATAAAAGGCTTGTTAGGAGAGTAATTGGTGAAGACTCTTGTGAGTTGACTGGTCTCCCCAGGAAAGATATTTCTTCATCCTCTCACCTTCGAAGACCTCATATGGATAGAGTTTAACCTGGGGAGACTGGATCCTCCAAATGATGCTTCTCCTCGTAAGTGTTCATGTGGAGATGGGGTGGGTGTAGAATAAGCTACATTGAAAGATTTACTTGGTTTTGGTTTTATTTCTTTTTACATAGAATGACCAGTATATCTTAAACTCAGTTACATGTGTTGTAAGAACTATAAGGAATAATATGCTTTCTTATTTCTGAGATGCTGACTTATGCAGACATAAAAGCTAATGCTACTGTTTTAAGAAAGGTTTATTAATTTACTTCATATTTATTAGGCATCTGTATAAGAAACAACATAGGATATGTCGGATTTGGTACTATTTGAGGTTTCAGGCATCCACTGGGGGTCTTGCAGCTATTTCCCATGGATAGAGGGGTACTACTATAATAATCTCTAAGAGGACATAGAACACATGCTATACTTTTCTTACTCTCTCTTCTTTTCCAAATTTGGGGCACAGGGCAGGTATTGGTGAATAACAATTCTACTTGACATGACAACCGAATAACAATATCGGTTGACCAACCTTTACTGTTATTCTTTGTATTCCTTTTTTTTTTTTTGTCAAGGTATCCTGCTTTCAGTCAGAGACCGTTTCTCCTAAAGACATTCTAAATATATTCAGTTAATCTAAAGCTATTCAGCCAATCAGAGAACTGTAGAGAACTGTGACAGACCAAATTACCTTTCATGTTTCAATTTTTAGGTTGCTGTTATTATTTTGATATATTTATTTCACAGCTTGAAAAATGGTAAATTGAATATGTTCAGTTATGTTTCAAGAGTAGATGAAAAATCAAATAAATATTATTTTGAAGATATCTAGGAATGTATCAGAAATAAAAAAATTAGAATTTCTACCTGATTATATAATAACCATTTTGTTTAAAGGTTAATTGGAAAGTGATAAAAGCTGTGTAATGGACGTTAGAAATATTTCATTACAGAGGAATTCATAAAGCTCTGGTTTATTTTCCATTTTCATTTATATTATTTCTGAATGCATCTTGAAAAAAGTATAAATGTGTTCAAAAAGTAACCCGGAAACATAAATAATTTGATTTAAGTCAATAAAATCTAAATGATATTTTTAAAATTCCATAAGAATTTTTGCTTTAGTTTTACTATCTCATGACTTGTGATATTTTTGACAGCTATTGATAACATTATATTTAAAAAATTTTGCTGTTAGCTCTAATCATTTCTCTTACCTCCTAAATATATTATTCAATGTCATCCTTTCTCCCCTAACTATACCAGTTTGGTGAGCTGCTGAAATCGACATTGCCAACATGCTAGATAGCCACAGCTATAAAAATACATCACATATTTTATGATTAATATATCACCCCTCAAGAAATATTTCCAACAAGTGGAAAATATATGGTAGGGAATTTCATGTATAAAATTAATGAGTATCTTTAAATTAAACAAAGGAAATCGATTCAGAGCTTTGCCCTCATCCCTTCCCTGTGGAATGTCTAGGTTAGACCCACTGTAGAATTTCTAAGGATGTTTCTGAAGTCTGTTTTTACAGAGACTTCTTTGTGATTTTTACCCATATGTACTATATATAGTCAGGAGCAAAACCGTGAGGTGGAGAGAGCAAGAAAGAGAGAAGGAATGGTATGATGAAAGGATATGAAAGCTAAAGAAGAATAAGCATAAATCTTTTATATTGAAGGTGGTAAAGGATAGAGCAGTGGGAGAATAGGGCCGAGTAGCTAGAAAATTTCTATCTTCCATTTGGAAATGCCACTTCATTCTTCCTACAACATATACTGATAGTCTATTTTGTGCTAAGCTTTGTGTTAAATAATGAAAATCCATGTTTACTTTCTTCAGCTCTTACATCTAATCCAGCTCCTCTTTGGCATATGCCACTTTCTATATTTGGGACTAGTATTAGGTAAAATCACTGTTACTGGAACACAAGCACTGAGCCACCAGGACACAATCAATAGTCACTGAGATGGTTACCAAGTGTCTAAAGGGTTGGTAGTCTATACAATGTGGATGTAATGGACCAAAGAATGACTCCTGCCCAGGGCGGGACAAGGCAAAATGGCCAGAGATTTCATCGTGCTACTCAGAAAGGTGTGCAATTTTAAAGTTATGAATTTTCCACTTAATATTTTCAGACTACCAGTAATTGAAAATACAAAATGTAAAACCAATGATAAAGGGGGACAAAAATATGTTACTTCTTTTCCTAATTTTCAAGATCATACATTAAAACCTTATAAAATTCCTATAGCTCAACTCACGTGTAGAGGTGGAGGAGAAGTTCCTTGCTTATTTCAAACCCCCTGATTTCAATGGTCATCTCACATTGTGTCTCCTGCAGTCTCTGAGGGGAATTCTCTCTGCCTCCTTTTCTTCGTTCTTTTCTCCACTGAGAGAAGCTACATTACTGAAAAAAAAGAACTGCAAACAATTTAATATGTCATACTTCCCAGGAAAAGTGTGTGTTTACCCATAGGAATTACCAAGTGAATATAATTCTCCCATTGTTTTCACCAAGTGAGGAAGGAATGTTTTTTAAAAACCTCTTGGGTTGTGTTATAGTTTTCTACCTTCCCACTCAGTATGCCTATCGATAATAAGTACTTTCTGCTAGAATCACAAGTGAACTAAGACCATGGTTACTATATTTTCTGTCCTTAAGGCAATGATTTCCATAATTATAGAGATATCTGAATTGTGTGTTATCTTGAGAAGACAAGGCTATAAGGAATTGAAACCAAATAAATATTTAAAAAGTCAAAATCAATAGAGTTACAAAACTCTAAATTTTCATTTTTCCAGATCAGTCCTCCTCAAACTTTGCAGTAAAGGATCATTTAATAGACGGGAAAAAAAAAAGAAAAAAAAAGAAAAATGGCCCTCCTACACATGAGTGCTACATATGCCCCACCAGGTAAATTTGAACACAACTGAATCATTCTTTAATTTGTTCTGCAGTAAGAATATTTTGATATTACACTGGGAAGTTACTGCAATGAAAAATTGTTATATACACTTTAAAAATGTATTTCTATTTGTCTGGCATGGCTGTGCAACATAGCATTCACAAAGAGGTGCCATGTTAAGGACCATACACTGAGTAGCAGTGTTAAAGAGAAGCTCTTAGAAATATCCCTTGAAGCAGTGAAAAGCAGTCTTATTTCCACTGGGATGAGTTAATGCATAAGCGATTGGCCAGTTAAGAAGGAAGTCCCACTGGTATAATAAAGAGATAAACGCTGCAGCCATTTCCCAGGTTTCTGTCTTGCCACCACATGAAAAAAAAGAGTTAAGTTTTCCAGATAACAGAAACAGACATCAACTGTCTTAATGGCCTAATACGCAAAACTGAGAGCAATCTCAGTAAAAGGTTCATGGCAAAGAGTCTCGGAGGAAAAAATTGACAAAGAGTTATGGACTATCTTGTGTGACTCAATAATAGTATACAGTCTTTGACTATCACTTAACTTCCCTAGACTGCACATTTGCAAAACAAGTTGATTCAGATTATGTGTAGTTCATTGCATGTCTAAAATTATAGATTAATTACCCTTTAAAATATTATACCGCAAGCTGAAATTATGGTAAGAAAGCTCTAATGACAAAATAAATTAATCACAATTTTTACATTTTTTACTGGTATTTTCCCAGAATAACCTGCCACTGATAGAAACATTACTAAAGACAATAGAAAAAAGTAGAAAATATTGTACATTATTATAACCATAAGCATTTAACAAAATGTTCATTACTTGATTAGGATTGTAAATTGCATTTGAGTCACTTAAATCAAATAGATGGGATACAGCACTCTTCCAAAGTTAGAATTTTGTTCTTAATATATTTAAATCTACATCTGATTTCATGTTTCACTAGAGAATTACATTATAATAAATGGGGCTATGGAAATAGAAAGTTATTTTACTCTAATGTCTCACATTAGGAGGTCTCAGTTCTACAACTTGCCTTTATAAAGACTAAATGAGACAGAGGAAAAAATCCAGTTGAAAATAACTCTGAGAAAGTTTTGAAGAATGAAGTTACTGCTGTAATATAAATTGCTGTTAAAACTGGGAGAAAACGATTCCTGTGAACACTAAAGCCATTAGGGACTCCAAGGTATTTTATGTTGAGCCAAGAGCAAGTGAAGGAGAAAATACTTTGGAAGAGCTGTTGGGAATTGTCCAAAAAGAATTGGAAGAGAATTTTGTGCTGGTCCACAAAAAGTGATGGAGTTGGAAAACAGATGGAAAGATTATTTCTCAAGCATTTTGTTGGCATAAAATAATATGTCCAACAAAGTCAGAATGTTGCACAGAATACACTTCAAGCTGAGTTTCAACCTTAGTGCATTAGGTCCATGTTTTCTAGAAGTAGATAATTCTACAACGTTCTATGGAAGAGATAAAAAATATTTTCTGAACAGCAGATAATCTGCAAGCATATCCGCTCTCACTGTGTTTTTACCATGGGTCTGCTCAACAGTTTAACTCTGTAGACAATTCCAGTAGAGCAGCCTATTAATGAGTGAATGAGGTTGTACAGTGTCAACAGTTTGGGCCAACAGTCTCTTTCAGAGAAGTCTATGAAAATCACGGCTCAGTTTGCTTATTGGAAAACTGTTACATATATTATTGACTATGTGAATCACCTAGTTAATTATTAGAATTTCTGAGCTAAAAAATACTGTTAAAGATTTCCCTGAATATGCCATTTCAATGTCATAATTGAATTTTCAACAAAATTCAATTATGTTGAAAATTTCAGAATTTTCAACACCTAATTGTACGTTATCACAAAACGATGTGCACCCATTAGAATGACAGACATACACATGGTTCTCACAAATTTACACACACGACTCACTCCCTGATGTACACACCAGGGAGTTGGTTATATCTCTTCCCTTTTTCAATTATTGATATGTCCGCCTTCCATTTTTCTCTTGCCCTTTTCTTGATTAAATTCATTGTACTCCAAACTACTAGGAAAACCTTTCTTGAACTACATTTTCATGTTGGCATTTACCTATTCAAGATGTAAAGTAGATTAAAACTTGAAGTTGTATTAAATTCAAGTTCCAATATAATTCAATATACACATATATCAAAATATGTTCTACATGTTTAGACTTACTCTTCTATGATCCTTTGTTATTTTGCAGGTGAAGTGCCCCTGACCCCAATAATTCAATTTTTTCAGCCCTGACAAGCCACACCAATCAAACTTGCTCCTTTTTTAGAATTTAACCGTGGTTAACTTCATCTTACTCAGTATTGCTTAGCCTTCGCATTGTTTTCTATATAAAAATAAGCCTGAAATAAGTTAAATGGTAAATCTCTCAGGGATTATTACATATTTTTAAGATGATTGAACATAAAAGACAAATTACTAAAAACCTGATGTGTAGAGAGGGAGTACAAGGCAAGCTGCTGTTCTTAATACCTTGTTAACAAGGGGGGTAATTTATTATTTTTTGAGGGTTGTCTATGTAAGAAGTTCTACTTGGAACTTTAATATTATTTTGTGCTTTAATCCTTTAAAATCCTATAAGACTGATATTAGTGTTCATTATTTAAAACAAATGACAAAGCCAGAATTTAAGTCATTATCTGCTTTGCCATTAAAAAAATACTGCTTTTCCTAAAATACCACACCAACCCCTCAAAAGTGTGTATTAGGCATAGTCCAAAATATCCTGTGCACAGTATAGCATGTTAATATTCTTATACTTGTATTTTACAAAATCACCTTAATTTTATTGAACATAAGATCATATTTGAGAGCTGAAATCATTACTTTTGTATAAATCTATAGGATCCAGTGGAAGCTAATTCTCAGCTGATATGCTCACAGCTTGCACAAAAATTATTATAATAGTGAGGGAAGCCTGCGTCACTTGTGTTGTCTCCCATCACCCCAACATGACCCACATATTTGTGCCCCCTGCTTGCCCTGTGTGGTTTACCCACCCACCACTTTCCTACGTTAAGTGGATCTTTATAAAGAAATGATGGAGGGAATTCTTCCCAGAGAGACAGACAGATAGGATGTTTGACTCTGCTACATCCTCTGTCCTTTTAGTGAGGACTGAAAGATTGTGTTCCTTATTTGAATACTGGTTTTGACACCAATTAAGGAGGTGTGAGCAGCAACAAACCCTTGTCTTTCCGTTTGACTTAACCACCTCTGTCTCACTGGGAGGTCATTGGAAAAACAATTACCTCACTTCCTCATATTGACAAATATGTAAAAAACCATGCGGAGTGACAGGCCTTCCAAATCTGTAGAAATGGTAAAACTGATTTACAAAACCAGATTTGTAGAATTTGTTCATGATGTGGCCTAGATTGGCATTTTTTATGAGCAAACTTTGCGTCTGTTGGGCCCCCTGATGGTAGTCTGTGGTGACTGACCCTTGTTACCTGGCGTTCACGTACATTCGTAATGTCCTTCTCTTGGCTAGAATGGTTTGCTCACATCTGACAAATGGACTAGGGAAGGTATGATGCTGTGGTTGATATATTCAGCTATAAAGAGATAACAGCTTTCTTCCTGAACACACAGTCTCTCTCTGATGACTTGCTCCGGTGAAGCTAGCTGTCATGTCCTGAGGCAGCCCTGAATAGAGGTCCTCACAAGAGAGCTTGAAAGGAGATCAGAAGATTGCCAATAACTTAATGCAAGAGTTGGAGGCGGATCCTTTATCCCCAGATGCCTCTGGAAGTGACTCTACTTCAGCCCACACAACTTGACTGCAACCAGAGCCGGAAGCTTGGGTCACACACTCCCAGAAACCTGCTCTCAGATTCTAACCACAGAAATGATGGGATAATAAATAGTTGCTATTTTAAGCCACTAAATGTGGGAGTAATTTGCTGCCCAGAAATAGATAACAACTACGGAGTTTAGGTATTTGGTTGTAACAAATACCTAAATATACGGGCGTAACTTTGGAACCAGAGGGTTTCACATCCTGCAGTATGGTGACACTGGGATGCATGGCTAACTGCCACTACCAGTCACGCTAAGGTGGAAGCCCCCGACCCTGACTGAACTGCAATTCTAAGCCGGATAGCTGCTAGCACTGTGCCCATGCGCACTAGCCATCTCATCCCCTTCAGCCTCTAACACAGGACACCAGGTCACCGTCCCCCACCGCACACTTGTACGGATGCTTTTCTCTAGACTTACTTCCCTTCCTGATATTCATTCTCCTCCACCTTCCTACATCCTTCTTCTCACTCTACTTAGGCTCTGACTCCTCATGTCCCCAACTCTGGCATGCACATCACTCCATTTGAGTTTGGGTTGAGTTCATTTGAAGTCACATCAGAGTTGGAGGTACAATCAACCTGAAACATCTTTCTCTAGCCCTCTATTTCCTTATCTGTGTAAAGTAGATATTCTCGAAATTTTTCCCCTGGTTAGTTCTTGAAGCTAGTTTCAGAACATTCAGAACTTCATCATTAGGAAAAAATTAGAATACTTTTACAAAGAAAAAAAAGCTAAATGAAAGGGATGTCTTTTAATATTATTTTGAAATTACTTTTTAAAATATGTCATAATTTCTCAGTTAATGTGTGGTCCCCAGGCATTTATTATGCTCATGAATCCTAATTAACACTAAACTGCTTACTACAATGTTTTTCCAGCAGGCAGCCTCAAAATGTCCCATTATTGTGATTAAATATTTATTGAACTTGAAGTGTGTCCTGAACACTATGAAAAAAAGGAGCAGGAAAGGTCTGTACTTTAAAGACATTTTTGTGCTCAAACGTACATCATGGCAAGATTAGGTACTAGGGAATTTATTTTTCTCAAATTCTATTATAGTCTATCTTGCATTTTTAAATAAATGATCTTATATTTATTTATTATTAAATAGACAAATACATATTTAAAATAGTATCTAATTTATTAATAAATTTCCTTGTTAAATGACAAATGAAAACTTAAACAGTGTCTTTCGGAAAAACATTTCTTGAGGAAAATTTGACAATGGCCACTAATTACATAGAATCTGCCCATATCTTTTGATCTCCTCTATAGAAATCTACTTTATTACTTTAAAAAAGTTCAATCACTATATGTACAATGTCTATATAAAGGGTTTGCCACATTAGTACACTTATTGTTTGAGCTGGATGATTCCTTGTTGTGGGGGGTGTCCCAAACTATGTGGGATGTTCAGCAGCATCCTTGGCTTCTCCATACTAGATAATTTCTGATATAGTCATCCATCAATCCTTCCAGTTATATAAGCAACAGTTTCTCCAGGCATCGTCAGATGTTCCCTCTCAAGGCAAAATGCCCTAACCCACACTGAGCAGGGCTGGTTTATATACACAAAATGAACAAAATTACGGAATGGTTTAGGTCATTATAGTACATTAGATATTATTTTCATGGAAGATATTTCATGTTATAGAAACCTGTGAATTACAGGAATCAAAAGTACAAGTAACTCTATGGGACACGCAGATAAGTCAGGCGGGTGGAAATCACCAGTGGAGACTGTTGTAAAAAAGGAGCTCATGGCATGTGCTCCAGCTACTGGTAGGAAAGGGCTTCTGCCCCTACAGTGTCGTTGTCAAGTATTGCAGGACTCAAATTCAGATCCAATATCACTAATTCCTTTCTTTTTTAAAGAAAAATACATATATCTGAAAAATCTCTCTATTGCTTAAAATATTGGGAACTAATTTATTTAAGATACTGTACCAACAAAAATATATTTTTAAATTTTGGAGTTTTTGTTTACACCATCTGTTATAATATTAAGTGATAAATACAAAATTATACATAAGTTTATGAAATTTATCTGAGTTATGTAATACATACCTATACCTAAATATATACAGATATCCATAACTATACATTTATCTAGAGTTCTATAGCCCTCTATCTATCTATCTATCTTTATCTCTCTCTATACATCTATATATAGAGAGAGAGATTTGTAGACCTATAGGTATATATTAAACATACTGGAAGAATATCAAAGTGTTTAATGTGTTTTCCCATGGGTGGTTATTATTTTCATAACAAGAGTAATGGTTGCAAATGCATTTCTTTTATTAATGGTGGAGCTTTCATGATGATTTTTGTGGAGAGAACGCCAGTTTCAGTGCAGACAGCATAGAGAACTGCAGGCTTGGGAAACAGGGATAGATCAGGAAGAGGAATCCCTCGGGTTCCACAAGAACATAAACTTTGTTGGCTATGCCTCTTCCGTCATTTGACAGTGAAAAGCCAGGAACTGAAAATTGTCACCTACTCAAAGGAAACTGAACAAGGATGTAGGAGCTGCCCACTGCTTTTCTCTCTGTTATAGCCAAATATTAACAGGGATGCCATCCTAGTCTGTGCGTCCCAGGTTCTGAGAGAAGGGTGCAACAAGAAATGCAAAACCAGCCCATAAGAAGTGCCCCACATAAAATCCTTAGTTAATGTAATATAGATTAGTGTCCAATCAACAATTATAGTATATTCTGCTTGTGCTAAAATTTTAATTCTTTGAGCAATGGAGCCAAGCTGAGGATGCAAAAGAATCACAGAGAGGTGTCAATATTCCAGAAGGTGGAGGTAAAAATAAAATAAAATAAAATTCATCTAGAATTCAAGGTAAAAGAAAAGACCCCAAAACCTAGAGAAAATACCAACCACAGAGAAATGAGCCACTTCATGTGGGAATTTTGACCATCCTAAAGGAGCTTATGTGATTCAGGGAACAAGTCCCTCCTTCATGAAAGTCCTGCTTCATGAAGTGATTTTAGGCAGCAAATACTGGAATAAAAAGAAAATGTCATTGAACATAGAAAGCAGGGAATATTGTAAGCTCTGAATAACCCATCCATTCTAATATGGAAATTTAACTCTTTCATGTTTTTTTTAAATAATAATAGTATCAGGTCAAGTCTTCTTTCTTTTCTGTGGAAAGAAAACAACCCATGATGTTCAGTAAACTAGATTTGGAGTTTAATGGGCCATTGAGGTCCATAGCAGAAGGATAAAAATGAAGTGGACTTTCTGAGGAGGTCAAGAAGAGAAGGGGCCTGCAGCAGAGAGACGATAGATTTCCAAACTGGAAGAGGACCTTCGGAGATCTGAAACATTAGAAGTGGCGGAGAAGAGACAGCAGGCCCAGCAGCAAGACTGGTTATCTAGCTTCATTTAGTGATGGCTGAGCCTTCTGAGAAGAGTGGCTGGTGCTGGTCTCCATAAGGCAGGACAGGAAGCAGCCATATAAAAGATTGCCTTGTTCAATGATTGCAGAAAACGGACGTCAAAGTGCTGGACCTCAAACAGCCCTTCTGCTGGACAGTGGAGGCCTCAGTGGTAACTTGCATGAATAGATTGCAACATGCCTGCACCACACCCTACCTCATCTTATGAAAGGTCCCCCAAACTGTGGTGTAACTTTAGGCAAAAGGTTAAATTCTCAGTCAGAGCTAGACATTGCTTTACAATTTATAAAGAAGTGGAGTATTTCTTGCACTAGTTTGTTTGTTGATACCCATTTCACCTACTTGCTGATTCACTACACTTCCCTGTACATTTTCTAGCACATGCACACATTACTTTTGTGGGTCTAAAAAAGATACTTTCTGAGAAAAATCCAAATGTACCAATTACGTGTGATGCCCTGATTTTATTGCTTTTAATTAGCATACTTGATTAGCAATGGGACTTTTAGAATAACAACAGGTAGTGGAAATTGAGGTTACAGAAGCCATTGTCTATTTTCTCATTGATCCGTGGCAGTTTGTAGACATCACAGAAAATAAAACAGTGGCTACTAAATCCTGCCTTGAAATAGAGAAGGTTTAAAATAATGGAAAGATCTATTTCTCATTTTATAATGCACAGGCTGTCTTACTTAATTGTATTCTACTCTACCGTTTTGACAGGGCGTTACTGTTTCCCTCAGCATTGGTAGCAGGGATCGTTCTGCAAGAAATTCCTTTTGAAGGTCTATCTAGCACTATATTTTTGAGAGACTAACATTTGCAAAAACAGTATAAATCAGAGACATTTTAAAAGAAAAACAAGACATACATGCACAACCTTATTACACAGAGAATAAATGCTTTGATAGCAAATGTTTCAGAGTTGGTGATTTATATCTGATCTTTAGAAAGCATTCAGCTTCCCAGGTTCTCTTTCCCAGTGAGGGCACCTGAGACCTTTGCCCTACTTTGACCCAAAAATAAGACAAAGAATCCCTGACCACCTTCCAATATTTCAAAACTTACACTGTGCTAAATATATTTGAAATAGTTCCCTATTCCTGAATTCTCTACCTCCTCCACCTGAGCTCTAATCACAGATCGATTAAAATAGGCTAATTATAAACTAGAGTAAATGCAGTGCATCCTTCAGGTTTAGCAATAAAAATTGCATCTTGTTACAAATATACAGAAACCTATGTTTATTTATGTATAGTCATGTATAGATAATTGTGTGTACATAATATGTTTGCTTGTGTGTCACATACCAAAGGTCAGCGTTTCTTATTTTAGGCTTACTCATAATTTTCTGTATCACTCTTCTTTTCTTTTTTCTTTTAATTTTTGTATAATCTTTATTATATTTTCCCATTACCATTCAGTCCTCTTATATTCCCTCTGCCCAGCAATCACCACACTGTTGTCCATGTCCATGAGTCCTTTTTCTTTTTTTGCTCAATCCCTCCACCCTTTAACCTTCTCCCCCTCCGACTAGCTGTCATCTGTTCTCCATCTATGAGTTTGTCTCTATTTTGCTTGTTAGTTCAGCTTGTTTGTTAAATTCCACATATGAGTGAACTCATATGGTATTTGTCTTTCTGTGACTGGCTTATTTCACTTAGCATACAGGTAGCAAACACAAGGCCCGCAGGCCAAATCTGGCCCTCCACCTTGTTTTATCCAGCCCAGCACCTTGTTGTTACCCAGTGGCAGTGCGAATCTCTCCCTTAACTGTTAAGGAGTTAACAATTACATTTATACAATCCTAAAATGACATTCAGCCCTTTGAAGGCAACCATGAGGCTGATGTGGCCACCTGGTGGGAATGAGTTTGACATCCCTGTCATAGCATAATGTTCTCCAGGTCCATCCATACTGTCACAAAGGGTAAAATTTTCTCAATTTTTATGGCCAAGTAGAATTGCATTGTGTAAATGTCCCATAGTTGCTTTATCCACTCCTCTATTGGTAGACACTTGGGCTGTTTCTATATCTTGGCGATTGCAAATAATGCTGCAATGAACATAGGAGTGCTTATGTTCTTTCAAATTAGTATTTTGGGTTCCTTCAGATATATTCCCAGAAATGGGGTTGCTGGGTCAAACACCAGATCCATTTATAATTTTCTGAGGTATCTCCATACTGCTTTCCATAGTGGTGGCGCCGGTCTGCCTTCCCACCGACAATGTATAGATAAATATGTCTTTCTGTAAGTGTTACTCAAGACAAACTTGACAGAGAAAAACCCCAGAATATTTGTATTTGTCTATATTGTCTTCATTCAGTCTACACACTTGTAGTAAGGGCCAACTTCATGTCAATAGCCATCGCTCCAAAAGCATTACCATAATATACTCATCAGCTAATAACATCACAACATAAATTAAGTTTACTAATTTAACAAATATGTATTTTTAAATTTCTCTCCTGGATCCTGAAACAAACCCATCGGACATTGTATTTGCATGGAAATATGCACAGTCACATGAGGGAGGGGTTAGATGTACAAATCACTAATTATAATAAAAATTCTGATATTTATGTGCACAAAGAGCTACAGAGAGTAAATTGCATAGGAGAGACAAAGGGGAATTTCTATCACACTTTCTCTCCTCCTCCCTATGAGCATAATATACAATAGTACTTTCCACAGAAAAAAAAAAATCTCCTCTAAGATGATGTGGGTCCTACCTAGATTAAAGGGGCTAAATGAATTAATAGGAGCCCAGCATTCAATATTTCCAAAATTATAAATTTTCTATTTTTAATTATATTTTCTATTATATTTATATTTATATTTATAAATTATATTTTTCTATTCAAAATTATAAATTTTATAATTATAAATTATAATTCTAAAATGATCTATTTTTTCCTCAAATGGAATAGAGAACATGAGAAAATAAATTATATACTAGTCCTCTTTGTGTACGAGTCCTATTGCTGGCATTTTCTGTATATTACTCATTTTATTGCTCCTCAGTGTAGACTTACTTATCCATGCTCCACGTTGAGCCTTGGAAAAACAACTGACAGTAACCAAACACGCTTCTAGCTGTCAGTCGTCCTCTGCACTTCTGAACAGGTGAACCAATGGGAACATTGAGAGAGTGATGGCATGCATGCTTTGGTTCGTGAGTCCAATTTCACAGTCAATGGTGAATCCTTCTGTGACCTCAATTGCATTAAGTTCTGGAGGAAAACACATAGTTCGTAATTATGGCTATAATTATTTTTTGTCTTTAGCCAGTGGTTTTCTAACATATTTTTCAAAAACAAGAATTTGTTATAGGCATCTATTTTTTCTTAATCACATTGTTTTATATTATTCTTCATAATGTATTACTTGCACCTTTGGAATGTTGTAGAGAATATTAGCTAAGTATTGAGAATATGAAATGAAATGAGATGGCATGTAATGTTAGTGAAATTATTATTTGTGTTAAATTAATATTGAACGAAGTCTGCCTTTATCCACATAGTTGTCTCAATTCAACTATAGTGATGCACATTTATTTATTTTATATATATATTGAGAGTATATGTCAGATTTTCATCCCCAAAATGAATAATGCTATTAAAATAAGTTGGAAAACTCACAGCTTGGCCCATAGCATCAAATGTTCTGCGGTATTATAATAGTAGCTAAATTATTAAGGCTTTTTTTTCTGTGATTTTTATAGCTATTATTTTTTGTGCTTACACAAACTTAGTGTCTTTAAAAAAATCTGTACTTCAGTTCGTGTTCTGTGGGTTGGAAGTATAGCAGGCTTGACTTGGTTAATGTGCTCCACTGGGTCTCAGGATCAAATCAAAGTGTCAAACAGCCTGAATTCTAAGCTGGAGGTTCTGAGTGGAAAAATCTGCTCCCAAGCTCATTTTAAATGAAAGAATCTATGTTGAATGGGATAATACAGTTCCCTTCTGTTATAGGACTCAGGAGTTCCATTTAAGTAATATTTGTTGGCTAGGGGTTGCTCTCAGATCCTAGCGGCCACCCACATTCCTTCTCCTGTGACCCACTATGTCTCTAGCCAGCAACAGAATATTGAAACCTTGTCATGTATTGAGTCTATACTTCATCCTCTGCTTCTATCTTCCAGAAAAAAACTCTATGTTTTTTAAGAGGATTTGTGATTATGTTAGGCCCACCTGGACAATCTTGTCTTTAAGTCAACTGTGTCATATAATAAAATATAACCATAGAGGCGATATCCATGATATTTACCTTCCCATGGATTTGTGTGGCATGGGCTGGGGTCAGGGAATATAGGGAGCTCTTTTAGAATTCTCTCTGCCAGGGACCTAGTCCAGGCCATGGAATCAACAAAGCAGAGACATCAAAACAAACATTTTGCACATAATCTGATATTTCAAAAACATTCTACTTTGCCTTCACAGGAAATGTCAGGATTTATTGGACTTTGTGGTTCTTACTTTATAATGGGTGTGCATGTTTGTGTTGGGCTTCCTTTGCTTTTGTTTTAATTTGTTTTACTTTTACTTTGGTTGTTTGCTTATTTTTTTTTATTTACATGTGGCCCTGACTGGTGTGACTCAGTTGGTTGGGTGTCATCCCACAAAGCAAAAGGTCACAGATTTGATTCCCAATTGTGTTGGGTCCCCAGTTGGGGTGCTTGTGGGAGGCAACTGATCAATGTTTCTCTCACACATTGACATTTATCTCCCTCTATTTCCCTCCTTCTCCCTCTTTTTAAAAATAAATAAATCAAATCTTTTAAAAAATTACAAATGGAGGACAGATGTAATATATTTCTGACACTGTTGCAGAGATAGTAGGTAAACTATTTACTCTAGTACATTGTTGGTGGGAATGCAGACTGGTGCAGCCATTGTGGAAAACAGTACAGAATTTCCTCAGAAAACTAAAAATGGAAGTGCCTTTTGACCCAGCAATTCCATTGCTGGGATTATATCCTAAGAGCCTTGAAACACCAATCCAAAAGAACCTATGCACCCCAATGTTCATAGCAGCACAATTTACAATAGCCAAGTACTGGAAGCAACCTAAGTGCCATCAGCAAATGAGTGGATTAAAAACTATGGTACATTTACACAATGGAATTCTACACAGCAGAGAGAAAGAAGGAGCTTATGCTCTTTGCAACAGCATGGATGGAACTGGAGAGCATTATGCTAAGTGAAATAAGCCAGGCAGTGAGGGACAAATACCATATGATCTCACCTTTAACTGGAACATAATCAATAAAATAAAAAAGCAAACAAAATATAACCAGAGACATTGAAGTTAAGAACAATCTAACAATAGCCAAAGGGGAGTGGGGAGGGGACAATGGGGAGAAGGGTTTACAGGAACTACTGTAAAGGACACATGGAGAAAACCAAGGGGGAGGGTGGAAGCTGGGGAGGGAGGTGGGTTTGGCTGGGGGGTGGGTTAGAGGGGTAGGGAGAAACTGCAGACAACTGTAATTGAACAACAATAGAGTAATTAAATATATATATATTACACATGATTTTCTTCCTTTTTTAAATTGTGCACCAATGAATAAGATTGTTCATACATTCTACTTTGGAAGAAAAACTTTGTGAGGTCAAAATCTTGGATATGCTATAAAATTGATAAGATACAGGGTTTATAGATGTTGAAAAGCACTAGAAATACTTTCAACTCCTTATGGAAGTCTAATTTTTATTCCTTGGAATCTCCCATACTGCAAGGAATTTGGAGGCATTTGACAAATGTATGGAGCAATAACAATTCAGCAGCCATAACTTCAGTGTAGACTGATATGATTATTTTTTATCTAAGATAAAAGCAAACACAGATAGGGGATTTGCTTAAATTAAAATACCTATAAATGTTATAGGTTATGTAATGTGATTTAATTTTACCTTTTTCTAATAATAATCTAATACCAGAAACCAAAAGCTTTGATGAAAATGTCCATAAATTATCATTTGTGTATAGAAACGAAAGAATGAGACTAAATAAGAGATTCTAAAGTTTATGTTTATTCATAAACAGAGTCACAAAATAGATGCAGGAGGTTGCACCTGTTTAAGGCACATACTCTCCCAGATATGCAATTAACTGAATTTCACCATCTCCTCCAGATGAGATTTCTGCAGTGGGATGGAGTTAATTAAGTGCACTTTATGAAAATAATTAGTGTTTATGGAATATGTAAATGGAGACACTGTGGTAGGTGTACATGAAGATATTATATGGGGATTATTGCATAGTCCTTTAGATTTAAGACATTGCTAAGAGTAACAAGAATAAAACATTCACAAGCATGCATAAAAAATCTCCCTATGTAGGCACAATATTATCAAGTTATCCAAGATGATTAAGGCTTCAATTGTGAAGCAAAGGTGCATCTTCAAGTGACTTTGTGTTTCCACAAGTAAAATTGAAAATAAAATAGCTTTTCCCCAAGTTACCTAAAATGTCAAGGAAAAGTTTTCAAATTAAATTAAATAGAAAATTGACTCAGTTTTTCAGTAGAAACAATCTTATATTTTTCCCTGAATGATGAGATTTAAAAAGGTATTATTATTACCTTTTACTTTATGGGACTGCAACCAATAGGAAGTTGAATTCCTTTTTAAAAGATAAAATGGTTGTAACTGGCCAAAGAGAAATTTTTAAATGAAATGATATCTAACATTTCTGGTAAATATATAATAGTCCCTTGAAGCAAATAGTCAACTAACTTACTTGTAATATACTTTAATAGTTTATGCCAATTTTATTGTAAGTTACATATAACTATTGTTAATTTCAGCAAATTGTAGAAAATCATAGAAATAACTTAGTGGAAACGGTTTCCACATGGAAGCTCTTTAGTAGTCACCATTATTCATTGTAGTACAGCTGCATTTGAAGTATCAGTCTTGTTTGCCAATTTAACCCCATAGTAAGTAAGCCTTCTCTCTCTTCTACATGATAGAGCTGAAAATATTTGAAGATGACTATCATATATTTCTGTATCCAAGCAAAATATATCACACTATTTTATGTATTTCTTATGTGCCATCTTTGTTAGATTATTAAAATCTCAGTTGCTTATCTCTGACCCCAATGAACTTGGAACTACTAAATGTAGAATATGGAACCAGCATTGTTGAGAATTATCCACAAAGCATTATTGCCTGGAATCTGGATGAGCATTGTCTATTAATACTAGAAAATTACATGACTTTTGAAGGTCATACTGCCAGTATCAATTTGACTAATTTATTGGATAAATGGTACTTTGCTTTAGTTTGACTTCCTGTTCTTTAGGAATCCATTTTATCCTACCAAGAATTTCATGTCAGAATATAAACTCTCTATTTTCCTAACTACATAATTAGCATTCAACAAGGCATCTAATCAAAGAATCCCTTTCTCATTAGTACAGTTCTGACAGTTTCATCATCAAGTGGCAAGTGTTCCAGCAAATTGTCTTGATATCCTATCAGCTATGTCAAGAACTTGATCTTCCTTTCCATTAAGTCTATTAGGGACAGAAACCAATTTCCATTATAAAAATGTGACTGAAAACAAGTGACACTTTTCCAACAAAATTTTCTGATAGAAAATGAATCATACAGTTTCTTATATATTTTATGGATTATTATTTTAAAATATTATTTGAATAATTTAGTATTGAACTAATGTGAAAACCAAAGGAAAAAAATCCTTGAAATCACTTATTTAATTATAGTCAAGCTTTGAAATATTGCAAAGAAAAACAAATTAAATTTTGGAATTTTCCCATGAATACAAGCGGCATGCTTATTTTGGTAGTTATGGCTTTTGGGGGATAGATTTTATTTACTTCTGCCATTTATTACTTCATATATCACATAATTTAGAATTTCTTTTTTATCATAAGTGTATAAAAGTACTTAATCTACTCCTGAGCATGAATCATGATGTTGTACTTTTAATTATTTTATATTTATATACAAATATATGTAAGTTAATTGTATTCATATTTAAATATTGCCATGAGGGATTTATTAATGATATTCTCTGATTCATTGTCATTTTAGATTCTGCAGTTTCATTGCTGATTACTTTTCAATATTCAGCCTGATCTTTAATCTTATTTCTTACACTTGTACTATAAAAACCCACCTAATTACATAGAAATATGTCTCTCTTAAGAGCATAAACAATAACTTTGTAAAAAAAAAGTAAAAAAGCTCTCATTTGTGTTTATGTTTCTGTACACTAGAATATTTTACAGCAGGAACAGTCCTGCTGTGGGATGAGTCTAGGAATCCCCAGACCCAGTCAAAGCTGATGAGAATGTGAATGAGATAGTCCAAATTAAGGGAAACTTGACAGCTACTGTGTTCATGTTTTATCAGGTTCATGAAGCTATGTCTTCTGATACTTTTGTCTAGAACTAAAAATAAAAGTGGAGATAAGATCATTAAGATTTTAAGGGTCTGGGGAGCTCTTGACCTTAAAAAAGGTCAATGACAGTGTCAGCACCCAGAGAAAAGCACCCCATGATATCCCACAATGACATATTGATTATTTTGAATTCAAGTTTACATAAGAGCTTGTCAGTGCAAGACCCCTCTGACCTCTCTGTCCCCCAAAGGGCAAGAGTTAAATCTCCCGCGTGAAATGTGTCCTCCTTTCCTCCTTGCACTGAGAAGACTCCCCGTCCCTCATCCCGATGGTTAGAGAATTCAGAGCTGAAAAGCCCATAACAACAAAGCTTGTTGTCTCTGTACTAATGTACTGCCCAAGCCCAAACTTTGTTTAGATTTTTCTCTAATGAAGACCCAAGCCTTGCTTAGATTCCTTTTCACAGAGCACTTTCGTGTCCTGTCAATCTTCACAAATTTATTGTTTCTCTGTCTAACAGAATTAAAGGTGTTTGGTTTGATTTTTTTTTTTTTTTGAGCTTCATTGTATGACCAGAGCATCATACTGTGATTCTCCAATGCACAAATATTAAACTGGATTTTCTCCTGTTAATTTAGTCTTCTGTCAAGTTTGTTACTGTATTATTAGTGTAGCCACAAGGCTACACTACTCTAAGGAATAGAGGAGGGAGATGCTTTCTTTGCCCAATGGCAATCACATGGATTAGCTCCTTCTGGACAATGTGCAAGGGGGCATTATGGGAAGTTCAGATACCATTTTGCTTGTGTAGAATTTATGAACTGACCATGAAGTTTTCAGAGTGACCGTTGCAAACATTCTGAGTGTGAATTTGGTATATGCTATGTCAGTTACTTAATACAGAGTCATTTTTTTCAACTCTCTTGTTTCAACTCTCAAGCGATGGCTTTAAATTTTTTCAAGTTTTTATGAAATTTTTCAAAAAATCATTTAATTTTTAAATTTTTTCTCTAACTACATGACTCGATTTACATTAGTTTTCCATAACTGATAAATGTGATGGTTGCTTGCTTCATCGTATCACTTCTTCTACTCTAATTTGTGTTATTTAGTCTTAGTTTATTTTTTGTTATACTTACAAAAGGTAACTCCTATAATAATATATACTGTAGCAAAATAATCCCTCTATTCTCTGTCTGGTAATATATTTATTTGTGTATATGTATTAGCTTTTTCATAATATCACCCACTGGAACTGTGTCTAGATAACTGATTTACAGATTTTTTTTGAGGTATGAAAAGGAGATGATAACACAGTTAATGTAAATATTTTTCCAATTGTGCAAAATTCAAAATTGGCAAACAACAAGGTAATTTCCACATGATAAGTATATAGGCATAAACTCAAAATTTTAGTGAGGACACCTGAATGTATTACCCACATGGAACATGAAGGAGCCATCGCTTTTCCTGGAAGCAGAGAGTCTATAAGCAATAGCACCATGGACCATATGATTTTTATTATCTTTTCATCTTTTTCTGTCTTTTCATTCTAAAAAGTATTTTGTAGAAAACCCAGAATATAAAGTAAGCATTGTTACTCAGAACAGTAATCACCTGGTAAATTTGGGACGCCAAAGAAAATTGACAAAGTTCAATCAAATGATAACATTTCTACATTAAAAGGAGGGAAAAGCAACATGACATATGGGACTAGGATCCTATGCCATTCTCCCAGCTTCAAAAAAGTTTAATTGTATTAACCTTACTCTACACCGAACATAAAAACTCAATAAATCTATGAGATATACAGTGATTTAGCTTCTATTTTGCATTTTTTTATTTTGAAAATAATATTTATTTGCATGTTTCTCATTATTTTTAAATGTGACTTATACCATCTTATAATCAATAAGAATTTACTGGGAAATAAAAACAAAAGCTGATGAAACACTATGCTGTCTGCTTCTTTATGCTCACTGTACTCCTTGTCGATTCAAATGATTATTTCAATTTCCTGCTTCAGGAAAGCACATTTGGTCTTCTTAATGCAACACTCCATCTCCTCTACTTACCAGTGACCTTGTTTAGGCTAATACAAGTTTAATACCCTAGGAAATAAAGTTGAGAGAAATCAGGATTGCTCATTTAAGTGTCTGACTTTTGAAGATTGAACAGACGACATTGGTGTATACTTTTAAAGGGTGATTCAATCTTATTATAAAGCTATTGTTTTTTTTATGTTCGTCAATTGATATATTAATTTCAATTTTGCCTCCTAAAAGGAGATACCTTTTTGTATTCAAATACATGAAAATGTAGATGTTCTCACAAAAAGACAAAAGATGTATGTGTTATGATAATTCAGACACATCCAAAAATCTTTGTAGATTAAATACAATAGTTTATCTCCCCTTTAAACAACTGCCAGATATTGGTGTATGGCGGCAGATGATGTCCCAAATCATTCAAGGATTCAGATACTTTCCATAATGCAAATCTGTTATTTCCAAAAGGTAACGGACAGTTGTTAGTCTCTGCTGTAGGTGGAAATCTGAATAAATTCATAAATGTTGATCTGCCAAAATTAAAGGGTTCTTCCACGATCACCACCATGATGGAAATACTCATTTCTGAGAATATACTTACATTCATGCCTTGTCCAATTTTTACATTTAGCTTTCCCATTTATATTCTACTAGTGAAATATCACAGGAATCACTTTAAGTGCATTAATTATGTCATTATTAATTAATAAAGACATATTGGTATTCTTCTTATGTGCCAGACACTGCACATAAAGTATTTATGTTATTTCATGAAATCTTCACAATAAGCCCAAAACGTAACTGCTGATATTTCTTTGTGCAAATGGTAAAACTAAGACTAAGGATATTGGGCAGATAGTCCAAGGTCAGATTGCATTTGGTGGTTGATGGAAGACACGGAAGTCAGGTTGCAGTGAGGGAAAGAAGAACAGGAGGTGAACAGAAGAAGTAGTGAGCATGAACCATATTTTGAGATATTTAGATTTAACAAGATATAGAGACAACTGACATACGCATAGTATAGGCAAGTTGAAGAATGGTTTTTAATACAAAACAGGTCATGCAATGATTAGCAGAATGCAGAAGACCTGTGGAGAGGAAGGATTTAAAGGAACATGCCAGACAGAAAGACAACAAAAGTTGACCATGTTTTATAAGACTGGGAGGAGATTAAAATCAACGCAGGCAGGGAAGAGGAAGATTACAACTGATACCACAGAAACACAAAGCATAGTAAGAAATTACCACAAAGAACTGTATGCCAAGAAATTTGAAAACCTAGGGGAATTGGACGAATTTCTACAAAAATATAATCTTCCAAAACTGAATGAAGGAGAAGCAGAAAGCCTGACCAGACCAATAACAGCTGACAAAATTGAAGCAGCAATCAAAAATCTCCCGACACACAAAAGCCCTGGACCAGTTTCACAGGAGAATTCTACAAAGCATTTAAGGAAGAGCTAACTCTTATCTTTCACAGACTATTCCAAAAAATCCAAGAAGACAGAAGGCTCCCAAACTCTTTTTATGAAGCCGGCATCACCCTAATCCCCAAACCAGAGAGAGACACAGCAAAGAAGACAACCTCAGGCCAATATCGCTGATGAACATAGATGCTAAAATCCTCAAGAAAATATTGGCAAACCACATCCAGCAATACATTAAAAAGATTTTACACCATGACCAAGTGGGATTCATCCCAGGGATACAAGGATGGTACAATATTCACAAATCAATAAATCGTGGGTGCTTGCATATGTCTAACTCATCAAGACGTATATATTAAATATGTGCAATTTTTGTGTATCAATTATATATCAATAGAGCTTAAAAATACTGACTGAAGTCTCTTTAGAGGTCACTGAATCATGCAACGTAAAGTTTTGTGCTACATGGTCGCTTACCTTTTTTATTTCCACACTATTTGCTAAAATATGATTCCTTTGGACAATTTGGTCTGTTAACTTCCCATTATCGTGCAGTTCCAGTGCCATGAGAACCCGATGTTAGCAGTGGGAACAGCTGGGGATTAGAACTTTTGGACTCTAATCACTCATACTGCAACCCTAACAGCGGCATCCTACAATCCTGGTTGTCATCCATTGCCAGGCTTCCAAAAGAGCCAAGTGTTGTCACTCACTCAGATGCTCTCAGCTGCAAGGAATGGTAACAGTGTATGCAACCAACTGCATGCTAGATAGCATCTGTTTTCACCACGTTGTACATAACAGGCTTTCAGCCACTTTTTCTGGGTATGAGGCTTATTAGCAATTTCAAATCTAATAAAATGATGTTTTCTGTATTGTATGGTGATTTCCTTCACCACATAACAAAAACAAAATCGAAGATTGAAAGCAGTAGTAATATCCTAGGGTCTGTTACCCTTATGTGTTTATAGATTTTCATCTGGGGGAGGTATAAATTGACATTTTAATTTTTTCAGAATGTTTAAGAATCATAGTTTTTCATGTACTATCTATACTTTCTACTGAAAGATTAAGTTAAATTATAACTGTTATCAAAAAATATTGGACTTCATCCCTGGCCAGTGTGACTCATTTGGTTGGAGTATTGTCTCATCACCAAAAGGTTGTGGGTTCAATTCCCATCAGAGCACATACCTAGGCTGCCAGTTTGATCCTTGGTCTAGCTGTGTATGGGAGGCAACCAATTGCTGCTTCTCTTTTACATCAGTATTTCTTTCTCTCCCTTCCCTTCTCCCTTGCTCTCTCGTTAAAAAGCAGTGAAACTAGGGTAAGGATTAGAAAAATGGGCTTAATTCACTGACGATATTTTTGATGTTCTTCTGCTACATGACATTATCCTAAGCTTCCACATAAAGTGGAACCTAGGCAAGCAGGATTTCTAGCACAAGAGATGTGGACAATGAACAGGCGGAATGCTGACGTCAGATAGTCACGTGTACTGTATATGGAACGAAACAAGGTGAAATAGTAATGAAAGTGACTGCTCTGTGCGTTGGGAGGTTACCTCAGGTGAAGTAACCAGAAGGGAACTCTCTGAAGTGTTAACCCTGGAGAAGGAACAGGCAAAGGGAATACCTAGGAGAGAAGCATTCTGTTTAGGGGGAATAGGAAAGGCAAAAGTGACAACGAGCTGTCTATGTTCAGGAAACGGAAAGAACACGGGTGTGACTGGCCTGGCTGTTGTTGGTGAGAGGTTGACAGAATGACGGCAAGTGGGTGGGCAAGACCCATGTCCTATTAAGTCCTTTGTTGGTTTGATAATGAGTTTTTAATTATATTGTAAGTGCATTAAGAAGCCATTAGATGACTGGAGACTGAAGCATTCAGTGACTCGACTATTTATATATGAAGTTAAGGATTCCATCCGGGCACAGAGGCTCACCAGAGCAGTCAACAGTCTGTTATAATAGGGTGGGGGATCATAGTAGCCTGACTTAAGTTGTAGCAATAAACATGGAAAAGAACTATGAATACAGTATGTATCAGGAAGTACAACCAACAGCCTACTAATGGATTCAAAATTGTATGGGAGGAAAAGTGAAAAATTAAATACAACCCTGATTTTGGTTTGAGCATGTGGGTTGGAATACTTACTTTTACTGTGGTGGAGAAAATAAGGGAGAGAGGTTTAAGAGTGAATGAATACAGGTGTAAGTGCAACCAGTGATGTTTTATGCATCTTAACAAAATCAATTCAATATATAGTTCTCCAGACTTCCATCTGAGGGTAAGTGAATTTAAACCATTCCAACTGCCACAGGTTAATGAACTTAATTATGGTTTGGGCCCAAATATAATTAGAAAATTAGTTAATACACTTGGCATAGTTTCACAATAAAGATAACCTCCTCAGGTGACATATGACCCTGTTAGGAGCTATTGATTTTCTCTGCTTAACATTCATAGAGACCTATTTTGGAACTTACATTATTTCTAAAATTAAATATTTAAAATCTGGCATTTCAAAGAGCACAATTTTCTACTTAGGGATAATAATAAAATGTACCCAACTATTTCAATACATTTAAACTGAAGAGAAGTAATTATCATTGATGGATAAAAATGAATCTGTTTTCTTTCATCTAACAAACTCAAACACACTTTGAAATATCATAAAAAACTCATGAACATTTCATATTCTCCAACTTCACCTACACCTCGTCTTACAATCATAGAATGAAAACTATGTAGAACAAGAGTACAAGCTAAGTGGTGTACTAACAACATGAGCAGCACAGACACGAGTTTACCATAATTTTTTGAGAAACAGAAGAATAAATAAAAAGACTGAAGAAACAGTTGGCACAGACCCACCAATAGTACTAAATGATTTAATATGTAGTAGATAATTTTAAAGGAATCTTTATGCATGATAGTTTTTTTTAGAAATTTGCAACCTAAGCCGGATAAATTATTCATGTTATTGATATACACTAAACACAGTTTCATATATGTGGTAAGAAAGTGGGTGTGTATTTTTCACTGTGCTCATGAAAAGGCAAAATGCATTTTAGTTTGGTCAATGTTCCAAATAATCAGCGCTAGCTCCAGGTAGGAGGCATAATTTGGTGAATTGTTTACATCTTGGAAGTCAGCTAACTTTTTGAGCTCTAGGAGGAAAAATTGAAGAATAAATGATTAATATAAAAGCAGGTCTTTGATTAAAAGAGAAGGGCGGCCTTGAATATGAGGGGAAGGGAGAATTGAGGCAATAGAAATTATACTACCTGTGTGTGAGTTAGCAAACATCTAAGTTTGTGAGCAGAGTGGGTACTAAGGATTGAAATTCAGCACAGTATAGAACAAATCAAAAAAAAAAGGTAGTTGTTTTATGCAATTGAACATCAACTCTGAGGAACTGTTACTATTGCAGTAGGATTTATCAGGTAAATTAGGTATTGAAAGGGCATTTTCATCAAGTTCCTTACAATTGAATAGAGGGATGCATGAGCACAATTATTAAAAGGAAAAAAGGAATTATGTCCATAAGGCTGAATCACAATACAATGTGTACAAAAATAAGAGTAATCTAGAATATTCCAGGCAGAAAAATCTGTAATGACAAAGTCAGAGGAGCATGAAATAGAATGAAATAGAATGTGATTGCAGAGATCTATTCACTTTATAAAAATCTGCTTGAATATTTAAATATTTAAATAAAGAGATGAATTGACAAGAGACAAGCTTGGAAAAATAGGTGAGGGACAGCCTGTAGACATGTTCTTAAATAATAATAGAATATTTTATGTAACTTTTTGTTTTCAAATTTAGTAAATATTTTAAACCTATTAGCTTGTTAATCTTAACAACAGCCCAGTGATCAGAGATGTTTGATGTAGTGTGTGTGTGTGTGTGTGTGTGTGTGAGAGAGAGAGAGAGAAAGTGAGGTGATTTGTTAGTTATGCTATTGAAATCTATGTCTTGGTTGGGTTTCTTGTCATTCTTAGTTATATTTATTGTTGTCAGTCATTGAGAGTAATATGAAAAATCTCTCATAGGATATAATTTGCCAATTTTAAAATATTTTTTGGTCAATTTTCCTTCAAAATAGAGATTATATCATCAGAACCATATTCATTTTTAAATTGTAATACATTCCTGGTAAATTGAGACTCATCATTATAAAGTGATCCTCTTTATGTATAATAATGTGCTATTCTATGAATATTATTTTATCTGACATCAATAAAACAATTTCAGCATTACTTTATCATTTTCTCAGTTAATTTGTAACTTCAGTTCACATAAAAATATGTGTGTGTCTTTCCTTTGTCTCCTAAAAAATGCATATAGTTGACTTTTGTTTTGTGATAATCTTTGTACTTTAACCAGAGGATGTAATCTGCTTACTGGTAATAAAATTACTCATAAATTTTGATAAGTCTTATCATACATTGTGCCTTTTTATATGTCTTACATGTTCTGTATTTTTCTCTCCTGTTGCTTTTTTTGGACTGACTGACCATTTTAACATTTATTTTCTCCCTGCCCACAATATAGAATATATTTATTCCATTTCTAATTGTTATCTGAGAAATTACAGCATGGATGTTTCCTTATCAAAATGTAGTCAATCATTTTGCCATCTTCCTGCACTAAAGAAGAACCTCAGAACACCACTACATACTCCCTTCCTTACACAGAACTGTGGTCCTGTGTTCTAACTCTTATTTTACTTTTGACCATATGAGAAATTGTTGTTCTGATTTTACATAGCTAATATTCATTTACATTCTCCCTCATGGCTACTATATTTTTTGGGGGGTATCAGGCTTTCTGGCAATTAGTTTACATTGCTTTTCATTTTACCATTCTCTCTAAGTCTGAGATTAGTCTTTACTTCCAGACTTAGAGAAAGAAACACTTGTCTATAGAAAATACGTGTTCTTCCACATTCATGTCTGTATCTCAGTTGTTATTGAATGATGCAGATCAAATGCCCAGGATGCTAGCCATTGTGGAACACCATAACAAAAATAGAAACTCCACATGTGAGGTGTTAATTAATTAGTTCATAATTTAAAGAGTCAATTATATTAATATAATAATGTTGGGTTCCATTACATTATAGAATTTCATAAGTCACAAGTGTTACTGAATAAGGAATAAAGAGCCATGACTGGGGTGGCTCAGTGCGTTGTATATCATTCCACAGAATGAAGGGTCGCTCGGTGATTTCCTGCCAGGTCCCGGATGGGGACCCCAGAATTGGGGGCCAGCGGGAGGCAACCAATGGATGCTTTTTGCACCGATCTATGTTTCTCTCCCTCTCTTTCTACCTCCCTACCCCTCACTCTAAAAATAAATGAATAAAATCTTTGAAAAAAGAATAAAGAAAAAAATTTTAATTGAGGATGGTGGAAAGCTAATTTTTCGTGTATTTTGCAAGATAATTATATACTAAATATGTGAAAATTCAAAGATATATTACAGTAGGCTCTAGAATCTTTAAGAATAAAAAATTAAAAAGTACAGGCCACATAAGTGTTGAGTCCCATTCAAAAACTAATTAGTCATGCTATTTCCACTCTCCTTTGCCAAACACTGCATTAATGAAAATTATAACCGAAATTCATTACATTTATAGAGTTCTTTCATACACCTCATCTCACTCAAGACACAACACAGCCTGTTGAGGAAGGCATCATAGCTCCATAAATAAGTAGCTGTTATTTGTAAATAATTCTACAGCCAAAATGGTACTTAAATTCAGGTCTCTGTCTCCACTAGCAATGCTTTTCCAAGGTTAGCTACATGAAAACCAGGTTGTTAAGATACTCAGAAAAGAAGAAAATTCTGGAGGTGGTAAGGCTTATTATTTTGGAGTTATCTAGAAGACTGTCAGTGGTTAAAAATAATCTCTTATTCTATATAACTTACATATGCTCAGACAAATACTGAGAATTTTAAGACCCTGGGGGAAATTTTGTGGAATGAAAAAGATATGTCAAAAGCACTAAAAGATACTTAACTTAACTCCCACCTTTAAAAGTAAAGCTAGCCTAAGTTCTTAATGTAATAAAATTCAGTGAAAGCAAAATATTCTTAGTGATTCTTAGCTGCTGGGTTATTGTCAAATTGGCTAGATTTGTTGTTGCCTGAACATTCTGCTTAGAATTATATATACATGAATGAATAAGTTATGTGTAGAATTGTGTGTATGTGTGTGTAAGAGATGAGTGATAACACAGATTTGTTTTGTGCTGCCGTGTGGTAAATTTGTTTGGAACTAGGAAACTTTGAAAGAGTTATCAATAAGCACTTAGGATGCATTGTTTAAATTACATCATAGTATTTTGGCCAGTCAAACAAAGTGAAATGAAAAAATGCAAGAACCGTAACTCATAGGAATCCAAACATAATGTTTTAGATTCTTGCATAGTGTACTCACACATGGCATCTGATTGAACGTTCTCTGTCCCCAACAAATCTAAAGGATTTGTAAGGGGATCCACTAACTCTCCATTTTATAGAAAAATTAAGGTACAGAAATTTGATATTTTTAAACAAATTCCCATAAATATTAAAGGTAAAAATGCATTTGTACATCTCAAGTACTTTATTAAACAAGAATATGAAGTCAAATATATTTCAAGCAAACTCACAGGGAAAATGATAGCTTGTGGCTGACAATTTCAATAGAAAAGTCATACAGGGATCTAATATTCATTTAGTAATAAGGTTTGCTTCTTGTGACAAGTTTTACTTTTTTTAATTTTGGGTTTTTTTATTTTTTATTTTTTTTTGTTTTTGTATTCTAGGGAGGTATAGAGTTTCAAGTTAAGTATACAAAGTGATTTGCAAATATTTGTTTTTCTTTTAATGGGCAAATTGGTTATATCTATTTTCATTTTTCCCATAATAAAGTTTTTATAATTGTAACTGACATGAATCTTCACTCATCCATTTTTCTGTGTATAATAGACCTTAAATCTGAAGTGAGTCAAACAGAAGTACGATTCTTGATTCACCTCTTAATAGTTGGGAATTACCTTGCACAATTCACTTTACCTCTTTATGACTCTTCTTTCCTGTCTGAAATTGGTACAGTGCTAGTGTCTGACACATAGTATTTTTGAGGAGTAAGTGAGGTAATATATGTAAGTCACTAGCATTGTACATGGTACTTTAAATCCCAATTTTGTTATTATTGTTATAATTATTATCTTCAACCCTTCAGTAGAGTTGAAATAATCTTTGAAGAGCTCTTATTGAAGAATTTATTAATTTTTAGGGGACGATGTTAGTTGTGGCTGCATTGATGACAACATTAAGTAGTTGAACTTGTAATAATCTTCAAGAAAAATAACATTTAGACAACAATGTCCATGTTTTTTCAAAGCTCAATTTAGCAAATTCTATTACAAACGATTTCCTGAAAGGGGCAGGCTTTTTATTTATTCTTTTGAATTAAGTTTCATTGAATTAAAAACTGAACACCTAAACTAGAACAATAAACTAAGAATGACTATTCTGCATAATCAAGGCATGCTGTCTGATGAAACGTTCTTCAGTGACAAATTGTTTTATATGTGTTCAACGCTACTGCCATTAGAACATGAAATCTAGCCCTGGCTGGTGTGGCTCAGTGGATTGAGTGCAGGGCTGCAAACTAGAGTTGCTGGTTCGATTCCCAGTCTAGGGCACATGCCTGGGTTGCCGGCCAGGTCCCCACAAGGGGGTGCATGAGAGGCAACCACACATTGACGTTCCTCTCCCATTCTTTCTCTCTCCCTTCCTTTCTCTCTAAAAATAAATAAATAAAATCTTTTTTAAAAAGAACATGGAATATGAAGATGGAGAAAATTTTCAATTTTACTTAATTTTAATGAATAAGTTTAAATATCCACATGTAACTAGTGGTTACCATATTTAATGGCATGTGGTGAATATCTATCCTTAAATCAACTCATAAACGAACCAATACTTGCCACCATTTCCTCTTGCCACCTAAAGGCTCAATTTGAATTGTTTGTGATTTTACTTAATTCCAAAGACCTATCTTGAGAAATAAGATTAAAAAATCATCCTTTACTTCAGATTCTATTTATAACGATGCTCAGTTATTTACCCATTGCCCTCCCTGAGACAGCTCACACACAGCATTTCTCCCTGACATGGTACTAGGAATAAGAGTGCATTTTGTAAGCAACTAGCTTGATTTAACTTATGAATATAATGATGATGTAAATTTTGTTCTTTTCTTACCAGAGCCTGATACTAGTCTCAAAAATGAAGAGTCTGCTATTGATAAAAATCAGAAAATAAATAATACAATTTTCATAGTAAGTGATTCCCAACAGTATTGATATCTTCAGATATAGTTATTTTAAGAATTAAAAATGTTTTACATTAACATACAACATTAGGACCATGAAAGCAGAGAATTTTAAGCAAAGAAAGAACTAGATAATATTAAACTAGGGAAAACCTGAGATGTCTCATAAAAATTTCCATCTCCTCACCTGGCTTATTTCACTTAGTATAAATACCATACGATCTCACCTTTAAGTGGAACCTAATCAACAAAACAAACAAGCAAGCAAAATATAAGCAGAAACATCAAAATTAAAAATAATCTGATAGTAAACAGAGGGGAGGTGGAAGGGGATAATGGAGGGAAAGGGGAGAAGGGGTTTTGGGAACAACTATAAAGTACACATGGACAGAACCAAGGGGTGGGGTGGAATTAGGGGAGGGAGGGGGGGATGGCTGGGGTCGGGGGGGAGAGGTGGTGGGTAAATGCAGACAACTGTACTTGAACAACAATAAAACAAGTTATATATATATATATATATATATATATATATATATATATATATATATCTGAATGCTTAAAAAATTTCCACCTCCCAATAAACCTTCACCAAATGTAATACTTTATAAAAGATGTACCCTTATACCTGTAGAACATTGTTATTTCAATTTAAGACTACAGAATAATCTTATGTGCTTCTTAACCAGACAAATTGAACTTTAAAAGTAATGTGAAGATAAAGTACAGAAGTCCCACCTTATCCATGGAGATACATTCCAAGACCCCCAGTGGATGACTCAAACTGTGGATAGTACTGAACTCCATATAGATTATGTTTTCTCTTATATACAGATACCTATGATAAAGTTTAATTTATACATTAGGTATAGTAAGAGAACACGAACAATAACAAATAACAAAACAGAACAATTATAGCAATATAGAGCAGGCCCTTAAATAATGTCATTTTGTTCAACATGGTTGTGTTTGGAAGTTGATGAGAAAAAAATAATTGATTCCTGGCAAGGTGAATATCTAGGTGGAATTTATACGTTACCCTTATGTCTGAGTGGATTTTCTCTGTGTCCTCTGATTCCCTTCCACGTCTGAAAGATGTGCATGTGAGGTGGAGTGAGTCTCCGTTGGCCGGGTCTGAGTGAGTGTGGTGTGTGCAAGGGTGTGTACTCAGGCACCCTGCAAGGGCAGGGCACCCTGTGCATGGTGGTTTTGTCACCTTTTAGTTTAAAGTGTCAGTTTCCCAGAACCTACTGATGATGTTCAGTGAGGACTTACTGGGCTATAATAAATGCTACATAAATGTCCTCTTTCTTTCTTTCTCTCTCTCAAAATATCTTTTTGTACTGTACTCACCCTTCTTCTTTCCGTGCTGATGTGAGATGATAAAATGGCAACCCCAGTCCTGAATCTGTGTAATCCTCTCTTGAAGTAAGTGGTTCGGTGCCACTCGTTCCAGGGGATCCCTGGCGGAAGTCCTCTTACAGTTTCAATGCTTTCCCAGGCAACATCTTGCTGCCAATCAGAACAGGTTTGCTGTGAATGTCTTCCACCCACAAATCTAATAACTTTTCCATCTTAACTAAGGCACTTATCATGCAGTCTGGCCATAACTCTTGCAGTTTGAAGTGCGATAGCAAAAGTAGCATGGGTTTCCCTTTCCTTACTCATTATCTCAAGAATAGAAGATTTGTTCTTACCATAGATCTTAGCAACCTCAGCATATGATTTTTTTCTTTCCTTAGTAAGTCAAGAAGTTTTACCTTTTCACCTAATACAAGCACTTCATGACTTCTCTTTGACATGTCTGAATTGCCAGCATCACTACTTTTGTTCTTTACAGCCATTATTAAATAAAAAAAGAGTCACTTAAACACAAGCACTGTGATACTGTGACAGCTGATCTGATACCGAGACGGCTATTGAGTGACTGACAGTTGGGGGGCCTGTAGATGTACACAGTGTGGAGACACTGGACAAATGGATGATTCACATCTCAGGCAGGATGAGCTAGACGGTGCGAGATTTCATCATGCTACTCATAATGTTTCACAATTTAAAACTTATCAATTGTTTAATTCTGGAATTTTCCATTGAGTATTTCTAGACTGTGGTTGATCACTGGCAACTAAAACCTCAGAAGGTGAAAGTACAGATGGGAGAGCCACTGTTGTAAAATTAATTACAAAAGTTATACTTGATTTATTAGAGTAAAATCTAGGAAAATGGGAGAAAATGAAAAGGGCAGTGTACACACTTTCTGAAATGGAATATGGCACAGAGAAAAGCTAAAATATTATTTTGGGGTTGGCCAAAAAGTTCTTTTATTTTCAGTAAAATAAGAAACATTTTACATCTTTACCAGTAACTTTATTGATTTGGACATTTTGAGTATGCTGGCTCCATCCCACGTGGTATAACATTGATTGTTTTCAATTAATGTCTCAATTTGATCGCTATCAACTTCAGCTGGTGTACCTGACCACGTGGAGTATCATCCAGTGAGAAATTTCCAGCACAAATGTTCGCAAACCACTTTTAACATATTCAATCAGTCACAGCACTTTGTCTATACACTGTACAAATATTTTTGTTTCAGCTGTGTTTTTACCTTTCTTGAAATTATAAAGCATAGTATGCTGAAAATGTTGCCTATTTTCTTCCATCTTCAAAATTAAAATGGCTACAGAAAAATTCACCAATTTTGATAATTTTTTAAAAATGTACACTGATATGACAGCTCTCACAATACAGTCTACTAAAATTGTTTCAAATGAAGTTAAAGACAACTGAGCACTACTAGAGCCATCTTATGGAAAAAAAAACCAAAATGTTTTTGGCCAACACAATTGTCGAGTTGAAAGTTGGAGGAACAGGAGCAAATGTTCTCCCGGCAAATGCTCTAATAGCCTGAGCGGGAGGGAGAGAGGAGAGTGGAAAGCAGATGTTTGGATAATAAGGACAGGTCCTGGAAGCCGCATTCAGAAGGGCGGCGTGAAGCCTCTGCGGCAAACCATCGCCCTCTATTCCGATGCTGGCTGTTAATGCTCTGCCGCAGAACACGGGGTATGGTGTTTCTCATTCCTCTCCCTGGCAGCAAATTTCGCTCTATGTCATTTCGGATTGTGATAAAAATGCGATCCTTCCCATGATAAATCTAAGCATGTCAATCATATTTTATTAAACTTTGCAGTAGCAATATCTCCTAGCATTCTATCGGTCCATCTCTATTTAGGATTATTATTTTTAACCCTGGGTTTTGGATGATCAGAAAGCATTAGAGCTCTGTATTTGCGTGACACTTCAGAACCTCATATTTCTAAAATGTATTATGCTGCATCGTGTGAAGCAAAGTTAAATAGGGAATGAATTTATTCATGAGGGAAAAGAGGTTGGGGTAAATTGCATACTTTATGCAATCTGGAATTAAATAAAGATACAAAGGATGCAAAACTATGGTAAAATGTTTATTGATGTTTTTGTGATCAGGTTAGGAAGAATATTAGTTTTTCTTTTCAGCATCAAAAAGATTCATGTGAGTTATGGTAAACCCCTCTCAAATTTTTAACCTTTCCCTTCCAGATTTTGTGTACAGTACATGCATAATATTTTCTACTGTACACTTACTCCTCTTTCCTTAGGTTTTTCCAGTTGTAGCTAATTATAATAGTATTGTAAGGAATAATCCTACCAAATACCACACAAGGAGAATGTATGTGCCAGGCATTCTGCTAGTCTGTCTCAATGTGCATTGTGACTTAGAATCACCCACAGCTCAATGACGTACTTCATACTATTACCCATTTTATAAATGGGATAATCCACGGTTAAAGTAGTTAACAATTTACCCATGATAGTAAATAAAACCATTACCAGATCACCTCTATTGTAACCAATTCCTGAACAACCCTGCCTGTGGCTATGAAGAGTCCTTTAGGAGTTTTCACTTCACCAGTGAAGGGACCTAGTACTAATAGTACTGTTGTAATCAAGAACTAGTACATACCACACACTATGTGACTATACTCCCCCAATAGGCATCTCAGGGTGGATGTGTTGTTCAATATCGTATCCTAAAACTGAGCATGGCAATGATGCTCATTAAATATTCAGTGACAAAACTAGTTAAAAACAAACACTGATTAAGGACGTGGGTCAGCTCATATCAAGTCTGTCACAACCAACCTTCTCCCCAGCATGGTTTTCCTGTCCATCTAATTAGACTTCTGTACCTGATAAAAGCTTGTTTTCCTGTGGTTCTATACTACGTTCACAAGCCCTAGAAACTTGGATAGAACACTGAAATTCTATGGGACACATCTGAGATCATAAACTATTTAACCCCAAGCACTGGTTGAGATCCTGCTCCAAAGAGACTTACTTGCAATCACAGAGAGCCCTTTAAAGTCTGAGTATCACTTCTATCTTGAATTTTCTGCCATCATTTCTCTTGTACCAGTTGCTTCATCTAGGCGTCTAAGTTTTATTTCCGGCCACAAGAATTTGGTGGTTAATTCTATTTTCAGTTTAATTCCTTAGCTTTGATCTCATCCAGCTTCATATCTACTTCCACCAAAGTTCAAAAATATGGTTTCAGTACTCACACAGAAGATAAGAGTGATAAAATTTTCAAGTACATTTAATCTCTGTGCTGAATATGGATCAATACAAATTGAAAGGATCTGTCCAAAGATGATCGATCGTACCTTAGAAAGTGAATTTTACATTGTTTAAATTCAATATTGAATTTAAAAGTGGCAAGTTAAAAACCAGTAAATGTAAATTTAGAAAGATTTTAATGAGTAAATTTCTAAGTTGAAGAAATACAGCATAATAATTTGGTACTGAGTTCACCATTTTTTGACTTAATCAACTGATTTAATTAACTTCATTTTCAATTCCTGAATTTAATTTTATATTGTACAGGTCTAGTCTGCTGATAAGATGAATAAAATCATGAAGCTACTCACAGTTAATAAATCTGTGTATGTACCTATGATTTATTCAGGATCGTTAGGAAGAATCAATTAGAAAGAAAATTTTAAAAACTAGTTTTTAGATAGGTTAATGTATAGGTGTGTGTATGAGAGAGAGAGAGAGAGAGAGAGATTCTTGCTGTGTATTAATTGTGGAATTAAGGCTAATGTTACATTTTGGAAACATTTGGCTTCCTGTTATTTTACACTTCTGTTTATAGGGAAATTTACAGCTCATTTTACACAAAGGAATAAGGCATAAAGTGACTTAGAACCTGCATATTGTACTTTATTAATTGTTTCAGAATTTAATATTTGAAGTGGTGACACTATATTTTATTATATTAATAATCATAGTAACTAACTAACTGCTGTGATATGGGAACCTCTTAGAAAATTAAGAATTAAAGGGTAGGTAAAATAATGTAGTTTTGCTTCCCAGGTTCTATGTCTTTTACGTTCAGCTTAACTATAAGCTATTAAATCAAAGAAAATAGATGACAGAATTTTCCCTCTTAATATTGTATAGACTAGAATTTGGACTCCATAACATTGGTTAAAGATCAGTAAGCGTTATGCTGCAGCATCAACATATAAATTCTAATGTGTGGTATTATAATTATTATTATTATTAATTCATACAACTCCTATTTATTAAAAAAACTTGAAATGGATTAATGTAAAATAAGAAAATATCTATTTTTTTAAAGATTAAAAATAAGAACCAAGCAATAAATAAATCGGTTATGGCAGAAGAAAATGATTAAATTCTGGAATCTATTCTAAATTAAATTGATGCTATTGAGTATATACCACAGCTTGAGCTTCCCAGTCACCACATACAAATATAAAAGATTTATTATTTAATCTTTATTGTTTCATATAATATAGCATGCTAATTCATTAGGAAGGCATGGTACCATTATGGCCTCTAACATATTTGTTATGTGACTCATTGTTAAAATTGCTATTGCTTTATTACAAATATCTCTAAACCCAGTGGCTTATTGTTTTAAGCAGCATGCATTCATTTATCACTTATGTGAGGGGTTCCTGGGGGTAGTCTGATATAAGCTGGGCTCAGCCGGGCAGCTCTGATGAGTTTAGTGTTGTTTGGCTGGCTAGCCTGGGGAATGTTCTCATGTGTTGTCAAAGGTGTTTACATGACTGTTCAGGAGCTTGTCAAGGCTCTGTTTGTGCTATGTTTACTGAAAGCCTATTGGCTAAAACAAATTACGTAGTCAAGCCTTAGTTAAGGAGTGGGAAGCCCCCTCACCTCCCAGCTCAGTGGAAGAGCACTACAAAGTTACACAGGAAAAGATAGGGATATCTGATGCTGTTACTAGAGGGAGTGCAGAATTGTAACAGTAATCCTGTCCTCCGTGGTCATGTTCAGTCATTGGCTTTACAGGTAATTACTGAACAACTAATATGTGGCAGGAAACATTGTAGGTGGAGGGGATGCAGCTGGAAATAAAACATAAAAATCTCTGGCCACACAGAGGTAATATTTTAGGAAACGGAGACAGAAAATAAAATGTATAAGTAAAATACATATACTTTTTAGATCATGAAAAATACTGTAGCAAACCATATAAAGCATAGAAGGGCAATGGAAAGTATTAGTAAATAATACTTTAAATGGGATGATAAGAGAAAGACACAGCAAAGAGGGGACACATTTAACTAAAGGCTTAAAGGAGGAAAGGACACTATCTATACAGAGAAATTAGTACATCAGCTAATGTTCCAAATCAAGAAAGCAATGCATGCAAAGGCCTCCAAACAAACAAGTCAAGTTATGCAGAGAAGGTGAGTAACTGGAAGATGAGATCAGAGTGAAGGGGGAAAAGATACATATGTACGCTTTATAAACTACTGTCAAGACTGAGTGAGAGTAAAGACAATTAAAGTTCTTGTGACATGATCAGATGTGAATTTTAATAGGATCATTATGCCTGTTTTATTGAGTAAAGAGTGTAGGCAGGCAATGGAGGAAATAGACTATTATAATAATTTAGGTGAGGCAGGATGGCAGCTTGGAGCCTTGGACCAGGGCCTTATTTATGTTGGTGTTGGTGGTGGTGGTGAGAGTGCCCAAATGTGCATTTATTTTGAAGGCGAATTGACAGGGTTGGCTGAGACTGGATGAGAGATGAAGAAGAGAGGAAAACTGCCTTTGAAATTTTTAAAAGAGCAACTAAAATGTATAAGTGGCAATTACCAGAAATGAAAAAACTGTGGAAGCAGTGCTAACCAGGAGCTGGGCTGTAGATGTTTATCAAAGTGGAGATATCAAGTAGATATGGATGTCCTGATACAGAAGCCTGAAGTTTTATGGGGAGACGTGTGCTGAGGATGTAAATACAATAAATGAGTCGTCTGCAAGGATGATGCTCAACGCTTCAGTCATACAGGTCATGGTTCTCAAACACCATTGTACCACATGCTACATTGGCCTCTTAACTTTACATAAATGTGTGCAGTTCACACACTCTCTGTAAGACTCTTCTGGGCTCAGAGCGCCTGTAACACCTAGCACGCTGCCATTTAATTCTTAGTCATCTCATAAGGTACTTACAGTTCTGTCTAAGCCTCAATCGAATGGTTTGGGGCTAAAGAAAGACTTCTGTTAAAACAGGGAAAATGGAGGTTAAGTGATATAAAACTACAGAAAACAGTAAGAGGAGAAAAGATAATGATGGGCTGATGAAAAAATCTCACTGAGCAGGGACATGCTCCAGGCTCACCCCGACTCACATGATTCTAGGCGTACATTTGATGGTCCCGCCTCCACAGCCCTAAGTGGTCTGGAAAGAGTCCAAGTTGAACCTAGAGACAGCATGCAGCAGGATGAAAGCCGGGCAGGACTTGGGGTGTGCAAATCTGACTGCGAGGACAAGCAAAGCGTAGCAGGAACAGGGACTCATTTGGCTCAGGATTCCAGAAGGCACCATTAGAGTCACTTCACAGACATCTTAAAGTCTCAAAAAAAAAAAAAAAAAACAAAACCCAAACAAACAAGCAAACAAAAAAACAAAAAAACCTACTCCATTCTAGTGTGACTTAAAGTTCAGTCTCTGAGACACTAGGGATTTCCCTCTGATTTGACTTTCTGTAATTCCATCATTATATTCTTTCACCTTTTTAAAAAGCTGTAATATACTACCAAGCAAAACAGAGACAGACTCACAGGTGGAGAATAGATGACAACTGGTTGAGAGGGGGAGGTTAGGGGATGGGGGAATTGAGCAAAAAAGAAAAAGGACTCATGGACATGGACAACAGGGTGGTGATTGCTGGGGGAAGAGGTTAGAGGGGATTAAATGGTAATGGAAAAAGAAATAAAGTTTATATATATATGTATATTAAAATTATTTTATTGTTGTTCAATTACAGTTATCTGCATTCCTCTTCCTCCTCCCCCCACCCCAGCTAAACCTCCCTCCCTCCCTTGCTTCCAACCTCCCCCCTTGGTTTTGTCCATGTGTCCTTTATAGTAGTTCCTGAAAACGTTCTCCCCACTGTCCCCTCCCCCTCCCCTCTGGCTATTGTCAGATTGTTCTTAATTTCAATGTCTCTGGTTATATTTTGTTTGCTTTTTTCTTTTGTTGATTATGTTCCAGTTAAAGATGAGATCATATGATATATCTTTAAAAAGCCATAACATAATACTTTCTTGCTCCCGCTTCAACACACAAGTCAGGGTAGCAGGGACCATTAACTTGGTGTGTTTTACAGATAAATAAGGACTTAGAAATAATCTGTACACAGAGTTAGTTGGTCAGGCTTGGAGATATAATTTAAGTTGGTATTCATTTATAATTATTATGTTTTGTTCACTTTCTTATATCATTAGCAAACATTTAAAAAAGGGCAATCAATTAATGTAAGGGTACTCTGGTCTCAGTGACCTCATTATTCTTCATGTTAATTAATCACAAGTACTAATGGATTTCTTAGAAAAGGGATGCTTTAGTCCTTTAGACACATATACAAAAGCTCTGTAAGTGGCAATGTGTGTGTCTTTAAAAAAAACTTGTTTGTACTGAATGAAGTGTTTAAAGAAGAAAAAAATCATTCTGAGCTACTATAGTGGGTTCTTTATAAATTGAAATATTTAACACATGAATGAATGGACCTTTCAAGTTTCAAATTAACAATGTTAAGTTGGATCAGGGGCTAAAAAGTGTAGTATATCATATTTACAGACTCAAGCTCCATGTATTAAATGAACTGCTTACATGGTAATAAATAGAATATTTAACTTCTCTGGCCTCATCATCAAGTGGGTTAGTAATATTAGCAATGACCACACACAATTATGGTACTTAGAAAATACAATAGTGTATATAAAACCTCTAGTACATATTAGACCCTGAATAAATGTTACATTGTTTTTTCTCTTCTTCCTGTCCTTTTCTTTTCTCTCAGGAATTTAGGATATAATGCTCCAAGTCATAGCTGATGATAAATTCTCTCTAGAGTTTATCTTCTTAAAATAATAACATTGTTCCCATCAGATCCATGATTTCTAGCCAATTTGTATGTGTTAAGCTATATAATGAGATCAGCATTATTGGTGTGTAAAAGGCATGACCAACTTGCTTACCCTTGCTTAGAAGAAAACATGGCACTACTCTTATGTAATGAGGAAAGCTGATCATAATTCTTCAAACTCCTTCAACCTAACATATGTTTGGAATGAATTATTTCTAAAAAGTGTGCTAGAGCTTCTTGTAAAATTAGCTGTGTGATAATTTATCAGGCCAACTTCTCCACTTTCATGTCAATTTGATAATTGTGTCAGTAATTTTAATTTATTTTTTAAAATATTAACTAATGTTTTTCTAACATATAATTTTTAAATGTTTTATGTCTGGGTTATGTTCTTTATTAACTTCTCTTTTCTTTCTGATTTTTTACTTACTAGTCTTACTAAATATCTGTGTTTATTACTAATCTTTCTAAAGAACCAGATTTTTTTTACTTTATTCTGTCTCTATTTCTTGCTTTCTTTATTTTATGTTTTGTGTATCTTTTTTACTTTGAATTGATTTGCTCTATTGCTCTTTTTATTACTTCTTTTAAAAATATTTTATTGTAGAATTAAAAACAGATAATCAAATTTATAGCTTAATTAACTATTATAAAGCCAATGCCTTTGGAATAAGCAACCCGGTCAAGGACTCGGACTTTGCTGGCCACTGCACAAGAGCTCCAGCGTTCCCTATGCCAACCACAGGTCTCAACTTCCCTTGAAAACTACTCCCTATCATAACTTTTATGGCTACTGTGACCTTATCTCTCAGCGTTCAGTGAGTATATTTTCTTCACTCAAGTGAATGTATAGATTTGTATTGACCATTAAAAAGAATTATAAGAATAAATTTCTATGTACAGTTTCCTATTGCATTTATTTCCTTTTTACTACTTTTGTGGATAGAACCTGGAGTATTTGTCACATCCAGAAGTGTGGTTTGACTAAGGTACATTCCCAAGTAAAAAGATATGTATGTTTTGGATTTCGATAAATATTATTACCAATATTGTCATTCTCTAATAATGACTGTTTCGCACACCCTAACCCATTCAATGTAGCATCAAACTTTTGATTTTTGCAAATATGAGAGATGAAAAACTAAATGTTTTTCATTTATCTTGCTATGCAGATTAATCACAGATGTAGATGTACATAAAGATATATAGTATAAACATTGATATAGATATATAGATATACATTTAAGCATGTACATTTCTTTTATTTTTTGAAATGCCTATCTATGTCTTCCTGGATTTTTGAAGGGTGCCATTGTTAGAAAACACATAAAACATAATTTCAATCATGTTCTATTTGGAATAAAATATACTACTTCAATTTTATTCTACTTGGAATTTATACATTCATAAAGGATGAGTTTTATAACCAACCTTATTTATTGCTATACGTATGGCTATTCTTAAAAGTCATTTATGGAATAATTCAACTTTTCCTATAGAATGTCAGACCAACTTGTTAAATTTTCTAAGTTCCAGGATCCCTCTTTGAGCTTTGTATTCTGTTTCATTGATCTGTGTTAGTTCTCATTAACTACATACTTTTTAATCACTGCATCGTTATAACATAAACTTACATTTTGGTAGCAATGATCTCTCTTTGTTGTTTTATATTTTCAGGGTTTCTATAAAAATTCTGTTCTATATCACTTTTGGCTTTAATTGCTACATACTTTCATCACCTCCAACTCATAAAAAATCTTGCTGGTCATCAGGGGAATGGATAAATATATTATTGTGAAGTGGTACAATGCAGTAATGGACAATAATTAAGTGAAGAATAAAACTGCTAATAATTACAAAGCTAATTGTTATTGATATAAATCAGAATCTTGATGCCCTGGTAGAATGGGGGTGACACTCGTTTAGAAAAGTTACAATGGATTCCACTACAGTGATGGAAATGTTCTAAATATACCTTGACCACCTGGTGGTGATTTAGCTGTATGCCCAAGTATCTCTTTCACTTACTATATACAAGTGAAATTACAAATTGATTGTCCATATGCAAGATTTTCCCAGTGAAAAATTTAGCATTGCTTACACATGAAAAAAAAATTAACTACCGGAATTTAAATTCCAATGGTTTTCTTACAACCATCACATTTTGCATTTATTATAATATTGAAAGTTTGGTAACTTGGGCCTAAATTCCCATGAGGCTTTGGAAACTGTATAGCATTGTTTCATCTGAAAGGGACACGTATCTCTAAGTCTGCATGCTTCTCTGCAGTCACTATTGCCTTACTTCCCTCCCCCCAGTAACTACTTCAAACGTTCCCTTCCCTGAACTTGAGCTTTATATTATTATTTTCTCAACTGGGTGTGCTTTATTCTTTTATTGCCATTTGCATTTGTATTATAGATAGGTGTTAAAAAGTAAATTATACCTGAAATACCCATTAAATTCTATCTTTTCTTAAAATTTCAAATTATAAACTTGTAGTTGAATGCCTGATTAACTACTCCAACCTTGAAAAAGTCTATTTTTGAATATCATTAAAATTATCTTTGATTTCATTATCAATTAGTATATGAATTATCTATTGCTTATGTTTTATTAATTTGAATACATGTTCTGTCTCAGTTTATAGCACTATTAAGGAATGAATTGTGTTTCAGATTATTCTGATTCCTTGGAGCTTACATAAAGTGACATCTGATAACCAAGCTTTTAATTTTTTAAGTTTTACACATATTACAGTGACCATTTGAAAGTCCAAATATTTATCAGCCAATTGGCAACAGAAAATTCATTACCAGATAAAGTATAGAATGGCCCATTCTGGGTAGAAACAATTTATTTATAATTAATCTCCATATATTAACATATATAATTTAATCTATATATTCATAATGGTTATAAAAACTACAGGTTAGATCTAAATGCAGTAAGGATAAGATATTAATGGTTTTGAAAATAGGGTATGTATCTTTTTTAACATTTTTTTATTGTTCAAGTATAGCTTTTTGCCTTTCCCTCCCACCTCTCCCCACTACCCCAGCCATCCTCACCTCCCTCCCCTGTTCCCACCCCCCTTGTTATTGTCCATGTGTCCTTTATAGTTGTTCCTGAAAACTCTTCACCCTTTGCCCCTATGGTCCCCTCCCCTCTCCCCTCTGGTCACTGTCAGCCTATTCTCAATTTTAGTGCCTTTAGTTATATTTTGCTTGCTTGTTCATTTTGTTGACTAGGTTCCTGTTAAAGGTGAGATCATATAGTATTTGTCTTTCACCACCTGGCTTATTTCACTTAGCATAATGCTCTCCAGTTCCACCCATGCTGTTGCAAAGGGTAGGAGCTCCTTCTTTCTTTCTGCTGCATAAGAATTCCATTGTGTAAATGTATCTTTTAAAAATAAATAAATTGTGGTTCTTTAAACTGCTGAGAAATTTTCTAGAAGAAGATGATGTAAGAGTATTTCTTATGCTTTAAAGGAGAAATCAACACTTTTTATAAGTTCAATATAAATAAAAACAAATTGGTGTTCCCTTCCTTTCTATTACAGAATTAAAGAATAGAGAACTGCATAACATTCAACGTGTTTTTTCCGTATCTCATTTCCAACAAGGACTTAGTGTTCACTTCAAATTATACTTTTATTTCTTTGTATATTTCTATAAGATCCATCATCACCAGGTAAGGTCCTTTTGATGTTTTGTATTTCCTTTCATTGAAATGGTATTGAACTTGATCATTTTCATTTTCTTGTTTAAAAAAATATTTATTTATCTATTTATCTTTCTATCTATTTAGAGAAAGATAGAGAGGGGAATGGAAGAAGAGAGGAAGAGAAACATCAATGTGTGGTTGTGTCTCAAGAGCCCCCAATGGGGGACATGGTCTGCAACCCAGTCATGTGCCCTGACTGGGAATTGAACCAGCAACCCTTTGATTCACAGGTCGGCACTCAATCCACTGTGCCAGGACCATTTGCATTTGCTTATTTAGATGACACCCCAAAATTTTAGGCCCTTGCCCTCATCTCTGTTATACAGAGTGATGGAAGAACTCAGTCTCTTCTGTAGTACTCATCCCCAGCCACATCTTTTCTGCCTGAGTCCTTCACGACAGATGCAATCCCAAGCAGCTTGTGCCCCATGGCACTAAGAAATTAAAAGATAACATGAATGATCTCACACCAGAAAAACCATTATAGTGATAAAAAGTAAATGACAATTTAGCCTAAGTCTCTGAAACATCTAAAATAATATTCAACACACGGAAAGGTGTCACTTGCCTGTAGGAAAGTAACTGAAATCATTCCGAGATAAAAATCAACAGGGACAGAAAACAGACAATGCAGAGGTTGTCTGAATGTGGCAGTGACCTGTGGCATCCAGTGAGGTTGGGGAGCTAACTTCCTCGAAGTTTCATTAATGCCCAGACAAGATCAGAGCCACCTGTCATTTATCTTTGAGGTTAAAAATAAGTATTCCCTTCTCTTCAATGTAAGTTCACTCTTTGTGTGTGTTTCAAATGCAGAGTTCTGATGGCATGTGATTTTAAAAAATATTTTGAAGTAGCTGAGAGAATATGCTATCAATGTCAGTGGAAAATAATTAACTTTTTGTATGAAAATGCAATTCACAATTCTATATGATTTTGTTACATAATAGTCCTGTGTTTACTAGTTTCATTTGACATTTGTGAATTCACCTTGATAGAGGCAAGTGATTAAATTTGAGGTATTTTTAGTTTCATGAGTTCCTATAACATAATATACACAATTATTATAAAGTGAAGTATTGTAGCCTACATTATAAATTTTCTAAATTGTAGGTTTGAATATCTACAAAAGAAATTAAGTGTGGCCAAGTCAAGCCACTATTGTGAATAAATAATGAAAAATAATTTTAATTAACTTACAATGTATCATTTTTGAATTGACAGGCTTGTAGATCATCTGTTTTCAAGTGCTTAAATATTTCTTCTGAAATTTTATAAAAATCGATTTCCTTAGAAAACTGTTCTGATAAATCGCCACTAGCCAAACAGGCTATGGATGCGTATTTTCTGGTGTCTGCTCTTTCAAACTGGGTCCTTCCTACTTGCCACCAGCTTGACTTGACAAGTCTGTCATTTAAGTGTGCACATCACACTTTGTCTGACGTACACCCGGCACTGGCTCCATGGCCACGGGAGAGCTGCAGTCACACGGTGGCCCTCGTTCACAAGGGCTCAGTGTTTGGTTTAATGCCCTGTTGCCACTGTCTTGGAATTCTTGTTATCGCTGACTTGGTGTTTGTAAGTGAGTGCCCATGACACAGTAGAACGAGGTTAGGGGTGGGGAAAGTTGATATACGGCCCTGCCTCTCAGCCATTCAGTGCAGATTTTTAGTTGCCCTTTAATCTCTGGGCCTCTGAACCTAGCTCACTATCACTGCTTCCCTCCAGCTAAGGCCACAAACCCTCTCTTCTGAGAGTCTGGGGAGAGAGAGAAATTTGGGGAAGTTCACATTCAACCTGCATCCTCCACCCCTCTGTGTGGGAGCCTGGATCTGAGTACAACTCAGGGCAGAGTCCTGACATCAGAGGTGTCACAGGGTGGGGCTGGTGGTGGTCGTTGCCGCCCACCATTAACAGCTCTGAAGTAGATACAGTAGGCAGCCAGAGGCTACCTATTGCAGGTGGATGGGGTTAGCTGGTCTGGCCTAGGCTGGGGCTGTGGGAAGACACCTGGCTTACGTTCCCCAGAACCCTCCCCAGCTAGGGTTGTTGAGAATTGGTCTGGTGACTTCTGGAAGGGGGAAGCTGGTGCTATTAGTTTCTAGCTGAAAACCTACCTTTTTCCTTCCTCTAGCCTCCCCAAGTAACTTGGACTTGTTAGCCATGGCTGACCAGGGGCACTCAAAGGGAAAGAGCTGTAAGATACAAACTGTGTCATTTTGGTGTTTCCACAAATGAGTGAAATATATTTGATATTTGTATTTAAAACTAATGTTGCTCACTATGAAGAATAATGGAAAAATTTGCTAAGAAATTTAAAACATATTTACATAGAACAATATTAAATAGCAAATACAAACACCATGGTAAGTCAAGAGAGAGCCCACTGCAGGAAGAAAAAGGGAACACTATATTTTCTCGCCTTTTACAGCACTTTTCCCCCCATCTTTTTGAACAAGGGGCCCTGCATTTTCATTCTGCACTGGGCCCCACATTTTACATAGCTGGCCCTGCTTATACGTAACTGTGCTAGATTCTGTCTCAATGCCAGGTAATATCTATTATTTTGTGTCTTTCTTTTCTCTTTGAACGGAATTTCTGATGTAGATGTGCCTTTCAGACGTAAATACCGTGTGTGCCTCCCTGTGCAGGGTCCTTCCGGTGTCTCCACAGTGGGCTTGTCAGCCTCCACGCATTCAGAAGGTTCTTGTTGGACTGCGTTTTCGGTCCTGCATCCCCCTGTAGGGCCTTTCTGGCTGGAAGGCCGTCCAGATGTATGTGGTTGGCAGGCACGGCTACCACTGGAGTATGGATGGAGCTGCAGCAGAAGTTTCAGGAAGTTTCCTGAAAAATATAAACTACATTACTTCAGATTGTGATGCTTCCAGCATCGGTGGTGAAGATAAGAATTTTGTGGGAGAAGCGAAGTATTTGATTAGCAGCAGGCTTAAGGAATCTATAATGTACATTGCAACCGTAAAATGTATGGTTTCTGAAAAGAAGGGCTAATGTTGGCCTAAGAAAAATAAATTATCTCTAATGTGCTTTTCATAATTTTGACATATCGCTGAAAATTGCCTGCAAAATCTAGGCAGATTATTGTAGTCCCATAATTCTAGTTGAGGAAACTTAATTGAGATCTTTAGGCTTATCTTTCTGCCACAATTTGCTGAAAGTTTCTCAGGGAATTGAGTATCATGCAGTAATAACGGATGAGCGAAATAAAGAGATTAAAATGAAATGCTTGATTTGACCCAATCCCTCATCTTACAAGTATTTTTTAGAGTCAGTTCTTTGTGTCCATATTGAGAAGAGCCTGCGACTTCGGCAAGTCATTTAATAACTCTTAGCCTGTTTCATTACCTTTAATACGGCAATAATAATGCTTCATTTTATAATTAGATGCAATAACAATAGAAAGTCCCCAGCTCCACATCCCAAATAAAATTTAATTCTATTTCTGTCTGGAATATCTCAGTAATTACAGTTGCATAATACACTCTGCGCATGACAGAAGCAGTGAATCTCACGGAATGCCTTTGTAAAGATGGGGGACTTATAATACCAATTTCAGGGAGTGACGCATATGAAAGCGTAAGGCACTAATTAATTGCTTTATTCTCCTTTAAATTTTATTTGATGTCTAGAATGAGATAAAATGTAAATAAGGACTGCATTTTGAATTACCCACCAAAAAAGGTTTGGGGCAAATTATCTTAATAATTTATTATGGTAGATAGTGCTGGCATGCTATCACTTGATATTCGAACTGAAATTGCAATAATAGTCTAGGTGGGCACCCCCATTTCTCTAATTCTATTTCCCTATGAGGAAAACAAACAAACAAACAAAAACCTCGACTTGCACTTTTTATTAGGGCCCATGTGAAGGATTCAGAATCTATAGATTCAGGTCGAAATTGGCTAAGGCTCTTGGGCACCTTCATAAATTGCAAACTTACGTTGTTTAATTCAGTACATTTCGTTCTCTCGCATTCCATTATGACTGCTTAAACGAATGCTTGTTGCTTCAGTTTCTTAATGTGTTTCATAACTTTTAATGTCTTTCTACCTTCACAGCTACTTAGTACAATAGCCTCTCATCTGATCTTACTACAGCTAATTTATTTCGGCGTCAAGCTATGTTCTCCTCTTTTGTTAGGGTGAACTTCCTAAGATAATGAATTCAAGTCACTGGAGATTTGATAAGAAATAGAAAGCAACCTTCTAGGGTTTGGAACAAACTGGAATAAGACATAGGAAAGAGACTAATAAAAATACAGAAGCCAATTGTAATGTGCACGCTATTTTTCAAAGAATATGGATTTAAATATACAGTCCTATGTTTATTTATACCCTTCACCCAAGTCTATCCTCTAGAATAGCCCACTTAATAGAAAGTTTGAAATGACAGAGCAAACACAGTTGCTGTAGCTGCTGGTTCTTCAGGCAAAGTGTGTGTGTGCACTTGCACGAGCAGGGGGAGTAGAGTGAATTTCCAGAGTTAATGGACTAGTGGCAACAATCCACCCACTACAAGAAAAAATAAATTACTAGTGAAAAGTTATATCTCACCCTGGTTGGTGTGGCTCAGTGGATTGAGTGAGTGCTGGCCTGTGAACCAAAGGGTTGCCGGTTCGATTCCCAGTCAGGACATATGTCTGGGTTGCAGGTCAGGTCCCCAGTAGGGGGTGTGCAAGAGGCAACCACACATTGATGTTTCTCTCCCTCTCTTTCTCTCTCCCTTCCCCTCTCTCTAAAAATAAATAAATAGAATCTTAAAAAAAGAAATTACTTCATTGAAAAAAAAGAAAAGTTATATCTCTATGAAGCAGTTTGTGTTGTCTACCTAAAGTCTTTCCATGATTGCTTAAATAATAATTTCAAACTCTCCAGCCCTTTCCCCAGAGTATGGTTCCATTAAGTGGTCCTATCTCACCCACTTCTCTTAACCTCATTTCCTATATTTCAGCCGAAAGTACATTTCACAACACAGGACTTTCTCTCACATACTGACACATTAGGTCTCCATATTTAATCCCACATCTTTGCCTTATCCTACACAGCCCTCCTCTTTGGATTATTTTGCTTGTCAAAATTGCACTCTCCCTTTAACTTTAGATGAGATACTGACTCATGCAAAGTCAATTTCTGGTTTTCTAGTTGCAATTATTTTGTATGTCTGTTGGGTCCTGGACTCAGGCAATGAGTGCAGTGTTTCAGTCACTTAACCTTTGAGAGTGGAAAGGTCACTGATTTGGCCAGGGTTTGAATCTTACCTCTATGGTTACCAGCCGTTCAGTTACTTTTTTTTTTTTGGTATTATTTTTCAAACCTTATAATGTTTATGATAATGCCTAGTGCATGGGGTATTCATAAAAGCAGGTAAGAAAAGATAGATTGAATTCACCTCGGAGTAGTAGAGCTCAATATTTTTGTTTCATATTATCCCTATCTCATTCCTCAACATTTTTGGCATATACTATATTTATTAAATATATGGAATATATTATATATTTATTTACACTTTGAAGAATTTTTAAAAATTATAGTGATTATGAATATAATAGACAATACTATATATAGGATACATGAAACATATACCAAATACACTTGTCATAGTATCTGTCCCATCTTTGCAGTCAAAATTCTGAGTGATCTACCAGTTAAGTGGCAGAAAATATATAAGTTTTCAAATACCCCTTTTAAGAATAAGATAGGAAATATTATTACATAGACTCTGGTGTAAGGAAAAGGGGTTATTTAACAGGGAGGATCAGAAGGGATTATTTAGCTGGTGAAAAATATTGGTTTAAGTTTTTAAAAAAAATACTGATATTCTCTGTACCAATAAAAGCGTTATTGTTTTCAAGACATTGTAGGTCTCAAAAAATGATGAGAAATACCATGATTTTCATGATAAATAATATTGGTGTTTTGCTTTAAAATGGCAAAGATGTCTGACAAAGAAGCATTGAAGTTAGACAAAACCATGAGTAAACAAAAGTAAAAACAGCCAATTGTGTGGTATTAAAATATAATGTTGATTTTCAAGAAAAAAACCCTTAATATTGCAATGTTGACAGACTGTGATAGCGTATGATACAGTGAATATTTATGATCTACTTTGGGAAGGACATCTGACTGACAAAATGGGGTCCCCTCTGGTAGTCACTCCTGATAGATAGATATGCCATAATTTACAACTGGTCTTGTAGTCTGAAAGTCCTAGAAGCAAAATTCTGCCCACACACCTAGCTCTACATCACTTATACCTAAGAGACTGAGACTGGTGGAAACTACCCAGATGCTAAAAAAAAAAAAAACATAACTCTGTGTATGTTGTGCTGGTTCTTTTGAATTTTTTTTAGAGGGAGTTAATCTTTTTGTTGCTCTAGGAGGCCTGTAAACAGTACTAACATGTTATTATAAACACTTAAAAGAACTGAAAAGCTAGCCTAGGCCGGGTAGCTCATTTGGCTAGAGAATCATCTTGATATGCCAAGGTTGCGGGTTCCATCTCCAGTCAGGGCACAGACAAGAATCAACCAATGATGCATAAATAAGTAGCACAACAAATCAGTGTTTCTCTTTCTCTCTCTCTCTGTCCCTCTTTTGTCTTTCTCTCTAAAATCAATCAATACAAAAATTTTAAAAACTTAACAGTTTTTCAGTTAATTATTATCAAATTCCAATCCTGCATACATATGCCCAGTTAATTGTTTACAAGACTATTTATCATTTTTGTCATTAGATTTTTAATTTAAAACTTGATAACTCTAATAAGCTGTATGGATTTGTGAACACTATTCATTAAACCCAACTTATCTCAGAGGCTTAGGATTTAGTGGTATAAAACCAGAGACTGAGGTTACTATCTACCTTAGTCCATTCTGGTTTCTATCACAGAATACCGTAGGCTAGGTGTCTCATAAAGAACAGAAATTTGTTTTGTACAGTTCTGGAGACAGGGAAGAACAAGCTCAAAGCTCTAGCAGACTTGGTGTCTGGTGAGAACCCACTTTCTCACTCATAGAGGGCCATCTCTAGACAGTGCCTTCACAGGGAAGAAGGGATGGCACAGACCCCTGCAGTCTGTTTTATATGGACATGAATCCCATTTGTACCCTAAGTACCAATGAAAATCCCCATCTCCTAATACTATCACACTGGGTTAGGGTTTCAACATAAGAATTGCAGGGGCACAAACGCTCAGTTGATAGCACTGTCCTTCATGTGACAGCTGTGACGGAGGTCTACAAATTTACCTCCTGAGTATTATGCTGAGGTTTGTGTGCCATTTCCACGTGATAGTACAAAACATCAGCTCCTGAACTTTCTAGTTATAGGTGAGGATTATTTGATGACAACTTGACATTAAATAGCTAGCTTATATTCAAAACGACTACCATCTATATATTTCTAATATATAGTTCTAATAAATTTACACTTCTAATCATTTCATTTCTCTCTACTATCTTCTATAAATATTCTTTTTCTGTTTACCAGCTAGAGGCTATTTCTTGCAACACTGGACATGTGCCCGTGAAAATGGGTATTAGAGAATGGAATTGTTATTTATTTCATATGTCCATAAGATGACTACAAAATTAAAGTTAGCACTTTGCTGATAAGAAAGTTATGCTTAAATAAATTCTCAATGTCAGCTTTCAAGGACTAATCAGGTGAAAAGTGACATTCAGAGCCTTAAGAATCACTTTTTTTCCCCCCTGAGGATACCTGTAGTATGATAACCAGAAATCATGGATCAGAATTGCTGGTTACACCATAAATATTTCTTGATTCCTAATGCGCCATGGCTGCCACCACCTCCCTCTCCACAACTTTTCTTCCATTCCACATTCTCTCCCAGGTCGCCCATGACTTTTCCTCATTAACATCATGCCACTTCAAACCATATTTTTGGCTATCATACAGCAAAAGAGAGTTGGAAAGAGTAGGAGGAGGTGCCATAAAGTTGAAGAATTGAGATTAAACCTTTGATTAGTTCCATGTAACCGCCTTCCAGAGGTGAGCTTGGTGTAAACAGTTGAATAGGTTTCAATGCCCTGCTCATGGCTCATTCTACACAGGCCACTGTCTATGGCTCTGGGGCACACTGTCCATGTGTGGAGGGCAGCCCTTGCCCTCCAAGTGTGCTCCTGTTCCATACCATGAAACAGCAGATTTTTGCCAAGCACCCTCACAAGACCACATTTATTGTAAGTTCTTTTCTTGGGTACTGTATTTTTGAGGTCAGCAAAATAAATCTTATTCTATTTACAATATTAAATTCAATATAAAAGGTGGATGAAATTACAACATAGTGATTAAGAACATAGATTTCTCAATTTTAAATCCTGCCTCAACTGTTTACTATCTTTCAAACTTCAGCAAAAGGTGAGTGCATTGTAGAATGAGATGATTTCATGTTCATCTCCAAAGAGAAGTGAAAGTTGAGAACATACATAAAGCTCTTAGAAAAATGTCAGGTAAATACTATAAGTTCTCAATGCATCTACCTTATTACTCGGAATTATAATTCATAGCAAACATGATACATCTTTTGAACTGACTCTGAATGTATTCGATACATATTTTCTTAGATTGACTACTAATACCTAATAGTATAGAAAGAAAATCACCATAGGGTTTATGGAGCTCTTGTCAGCACTTTTGAGGAGTTTATACTTTTATTTTCAAAGCACAATCATTTCCATTAGTTTCTTAAACTCTCCTTGATTCAAATGTCCAAAACTAAACCCAATTTTGTCAATGAATTGAGTCAGTGTTTTCTATATACTCAAATGAATTACTTGAACAAAGTGTACAAAGTCACAGAAAAACAATGAATTAAAATTCTTCCTTATTTATTGAGTTAAAGTAAAATGCTTAGCTGTCAAGTACCATATTTTGCCATGTATATTGAGCTCCCGTGTATAATGTGCACCCATGTTTTTGGCCCAAACTTTCAGGAACAAAAAACCTTTCATCTTAATTGTTTAATTCAATTCTTTTATGTATACACAAAACTGACTATCATAATCCAGGGTATTGTTTTGCATAAAGATATCATTATTGCTTTCTAGTGTTGTACTTTTAATGCATAAGCATAAGTAAAATAATTAAAAACATTTATATAGATATGGAATTAGTACTACTGATGTATAATGTGCTTCCTTATTTTTCCCTCAAAAATTTGGGTAAAAAAGTGCACATTATGCACAGCAAAGTATGATACCTAGGGATTCTAAATCGAATTATTTTATTTTATTTATTTATTTTAAAATTATTTTTATTTTGTTATTCTATTACAGTTGTCCCAATTTTTTCCCCCTTTGCCCTCCTCTGCCCACAGGTGGTGAAAGACAAATACCATATGATTTCGCCTATAAGAGGAATCTAATGAAGAAAACAAACTAACAAACAAATTAGAACCACAGTCAGGGAAACACGGAACAGACCGACAGTGAACAGAGGGGAGGTAGGTGGGGAATAAATCTAATTATTTTTATTAATCTTAAAACCTAATTATACCAAATTATTTAAGTCTATTTACCTTAAACATTGGTCTGCTTTGGCTTATTTCTTTTGCAAAAATATTCTCCAAATATCTTATATGCATTAAAAAAATCTATACCTTACAAAATAAAACCATGGCATAATTTTTATAATGGCTGACTTTTTCATTCTAGACTACAACTTTGTAATTTGACCATAAAATTTTTATTGACTAGTTACTTCACTGGTGGAGCAAAGGAAACGGTGCTGCTTCATTAAGCGACCTGTTAGAAAAAAGGATGTTGAGGTGTTTTTCAAGGAGTAAAGGTGTGCCCTCTGAGAGTCAGGCTTTCTAGAGAACTATCTTAAATTAGCGAATAAGGACTCTGGATTAGCGAGTAAAACTAAGCTGGTATCAGGGAGCCCTTGGGGTTAGGGAAGAGGTTGTGATGCGTTGGAATAAAGATTCATTTACCCTAATAGTTTGGGATGTTAGAGAGTCCAAACCATCAGGGAGTTTCCAAAGAAAGTATCCCAGAAACCACAAGAGCAAAATCAGCTTTAAATATCCAGAGAATAGTGTGGCAAAGCTAGTGTTCCACACAGAACGATGGTATGAATACATTTTTCACCCTTAACCCACCCTAGTTTGAGTAGCTATAACAAAATAAGATAGACTGGGGTAGCTTTTAAACAACAGAAATTTATCTCTTGCAGTGCTGAAAGCTGGGGAATCCAAGATCAAGGGGGCAGTGAGGCCTGCGCATGAGACCCCTCTTTCTGGCTCTTAGCTGGAGTCTTCTCAATGTCCTCAGGTAGCAGCAGGGGCTAGGGAGCTCTGTGCTGTTCCTGTTATTAATACCGTGTTGAGGATTTCACCTCATGTCCTAATCACCTCCAAAGGCTCCTCTCCTAATGTCATCACATTGGACATTAGGATTTCAACAGAGATATTTTGGAAGACACAAACATCCAGACCATAGCACCCCCTCACCCCCACCTCCAAATCTAGAATAAGTCATAAAAGACAGTGAGAAAGGCAGCTTCCCATCTCCATTAGGGCTGAGTTAGGGGAGAGTGAAATGAAAAGTTCAAAAATTGATTACTACATGGAACTAGATTTGGAAATTAGTGGTTGGAGATACTATTACATAAATATGTCCAAAAAGTTGAATGGGGCTTTCTGATTTCACATCTAGCCTCAAGGGAAGAGCCAGCCCCATTAAATTTTAAAGAATGATGGGTAATAAATAATAAAGATACTAAGGAACACGGCTAGAAGTGTTACCCATTTGATAGAATGCTTTTAATAGCATATGTTAATTATATTCTGTAGAACCAAAATAGAAAAGATTCCCTGCTCTGTTTTTGTGAAGAACAATCAGGGAGGGTCCCCAAGGCCACTAAGGAAGATTGGGGAACTCACCCCTTTTGCAGCCTCCTTCATGGTGACTGCTGTGAGAGTAAAGATCACTCCTATGGTGACCAAGCTAAAAAAGGAGATTCTTGGTTTTTTAACATTCTTAAACGATAATACCCTTTTGATTGGTTTATGTCTTAAGGATGCTTTTTTCAAAACAATGATCTGTGTGATGGACCTGTTCCATTGTTTTGAAAATGCAAATTAATAAATGAGAACAGATTATTAGTGCATATCATCACTAACATGAATAGTTTTTGTACAAAGGCAAATATTTTTTGAAACATCTTATGGACTATCTCTTGGAAAATGGAAGTCTCCCTATAAATGTATTTTTACTTGAGACAAATTCTCTGACAGAGGTAAAGTTTCAAACACCCAATAAAACATCATAAATATATTAAATTCTATTAAAAAGACTTTGACAAATGCTTAGGCAGAAAACTTGAAATTTATTAAATGTAAATTTATTAAATGTGCATTTAAACAATTTAAAGGAAGACTAACCATACCAAAGTCATCATTTCTCTTTTTATTAAGAGACTAATTTAAATTATATAAATCATTAATTTATGCTGGGATAATAATGCCATAATATAATTAAATTAAATCAAAATTACCAAAGAAGTCCACATGAGTTTAAAAAGCTAGAAAACCAAGCTAAGTTGTTATGATTTATATTCATTTCTATTTTAAAGCCCTAAAAGAAGATTGATTTATTTTTTGCTATTAAGTTTTAATTGAACAGATGCAACCTGACAAAAGTCATTAGAATAAAATAAACATGACTTTCTTTTTATGAAAAAGTATTTTAGGTAAAAGGAGTGTGACTATTTAAATTATGTGCCTACATAGACATATACTGTATAACTTTTTCAATAACTAAAAACCTTGATACTCGTGCTAGAGGGAAAAAATCAAGTGCTCTAATGAGCTGTCGGTGCTGCTATTGTGGTGAGTTCCCATCCAACTAACTTTTAAACTTTTAACACAATCCACATTTCTAAAGATCTAGAGAAAATAGAATGCATCTTTAGTACTCGTTAACCTTTATCCTTACTTTTCCTCCTTTTCCATTAGGTCTTGATTGGAAAGTAGACTTCCGTGGTTTGAGAGGTCATTAATACATGTGGCAATCAGGGCAAAGTTCAAATGACCTCACTGCTGGATGGTGGTTTCTTTATACTCTATGGTTATAATTTAATGAGGCTTCTCATGGAAAGCTAATACATTTTTGAAACAGAAAAGATGACACTTTGGAAAACGAATATGTAAATTATTTAATTTTTTCCAATTTATCATTTGATCATGGTAGAAATGCCAATTTATAAATAAATTAATAAGTTTATAAAATGTATTTCAGCAGATATTGAAGGCTATCGTCTTGTGTCATTGACTTCTTGTGGGTCTAAAAGATTTATGAAGTCTCTAAGGACATTTTGTATGCTCTGAGACTACATTCTATTCAGAGACAGAACAAAACAATTGCCATATATTAAAAAATGATAATAATAGAGTGCATGGGTATTCAACAATTACTCTTTGATTATCCCATGTTTATATTCAGCTGTGAAAGATCTGATTTGGGGATGTAGATATGCTACAAGTAACTATACATTTATCAGTTAAGAAATAGACAAAAATAAGCATTGGGTTTTAGGCTGAGACTGATTGTAAATATTTATTTTAGGGCGTGTGTAAGTTCAACAATAAGAAGTCTAAGCTCTTCTGATTTCTACCATTTTGAAGGTACATACAGTGTTAGAAAATGCCTCTGTCTTAATATGTAGTGTGATCAACTGGGTAATACTGCATACAACATGGATTTTTCCAAATAAATATAAAATTCAAGAAAAGATAGAAGCCTGGTCTTTAGTGTTTTAATTAAAATACTTCTAAATAAATCATGTATATTATTACAGAATAATATATTAATATAAGCCACATATAGACTAAGAGTTCTGTCCAGAAAAAGTCCAGCAACTGTTAATATAACAAGAATGGTTTGTGCAACATCGTGTAACCTGGCAGTCAAGGAAAGTGGACTGGAATGCACATGTGTGAACAATAACAACTTCACTGTACTAGTCAGTGGGGGCAGTAGATGCCATTGAGTGAGCATGTGTACTGTGTGGCCATCACATTCAAAATGACTGATCAAGTAGAGCAATGGATCTCCATCAAATTTTGTTAAGCTTGAATATTCTTCTGCAGAAACAATTCAGATAATCTAGAAGGCTTTCTGGGAGGATGCAATGAGTGCAGCAAAATAAAATTGTGGCACAAATACTTCAAAGATGGTTGAGAATGTGTCAAAAGTGATCCACATTATGGAAGGCCTACAGCAAGCAAAGCTCCTGAGAATGTTGAACATGTCCTGGCTGCAATCACCAAAGATGAGCAATTGACCATGTGAGAACCAGGAGTTGATCTGGGGATTCTAAAACCTACCGTGTTTGAGATTCTGATGCAAGATCTTGGCATACAACATGACCTGGCAAAATTAATTCCATAGCTTCTGCTACCAGAACAGAAGGAACATTGTACTGCAGTTGTTAATGACTTGATTCCAACTGCTACCAATGAATCAGATTTCCTCAAGGTCTTAACTCTGAAGGGGACTGAAGCATCATTGTCCTATGTACAATGTTTCTTGTATCTTTTATCTTCTTCAATAAATGTCTCTATATTTAATATTATATGACTGGATAATTTCTGGACAGGCTTCATATAATCTAAATAGAAAGCATGTATATTAGTAAAAAAAGAAAAGATGAAACCAGAATGAAATCTATGTCCCAGCTAAAAGTATTCTAAATATTTTAGCTATATATTCTTTTAGTTTAGAAAAGGGAAAACCCAGCAAAGATGGTGTTCTCTTTACCAGCTGAAGAACTGGGAGTAATGTACATAGGTTGATCATATCTGACCAATTCATATAACATTGGATAAATAATAAAATCTTTGTTTATAAATCAGGATTATGAACCTCTTCAGGTAAAATATTGAAGAAGATTGTTATTCTAGATTCCTATCACCATGTGTATATGTACAAGTTTCCAAAATATATTATTTCAATTTTAATACCAAATCTCTTCTGCTGTAATGCTTTTTCAATTTTATCCGCCATGCTGTAATTAAACCAATTTCTTTTTTATGTAGACTAAAATCTATATACCAACATATTTTCTAGATATTTCCCTAAATGTGGAATATTGCCATCAGAATTCCCTGGAGACATTTGTTAAATTTTGAATTATCAATCCCCTACCCCACATATGAAATCTGACTCTATATTTTTCTATATTTTCTGATTCTCTATATTTTTGAGAGATTACATAGAGATTCTTTTGAGCACTACTCTCTAAGAACCTCTTGTTCAGACACATCTCTCACTTACAATTCTGAGGTTTCTCTGGAATAGAAGAGAGGAGACGACAGCTGTTTCTCAACAGGCTGAATCGGCTCTATAATTAACTACTTGATTATAGACTCTTTCCTCCTTTAAGTATTTTATTGCTTCTCTAAATTATTATTTTCAGAATTACTGTTATTTCTTAACACTTAAGGATGTTTAACTGGGCCTCCTTGAAAAAAAGGGTAAATTGTAGGACTGTGGTGGGAATATATAACATGAGGCTGTAATAACTCTGCCCACTGTTTCCCACTGGCTAAAGTATTCAGAAACAATAACTGCAATCAATTGCAGCACGTTGGATACACAAAAGTCCATGCATACTTAATGACATGCAAGAAAAGAGAAATCAACAAATGCAATCTATTTGTGTGTATCAGCCACAAGATCAAGGAAGAAAATTGAAATAACAAGTTTCAACATGAACTTTCCCTTAGCTTGATTATGTTTCTCGTTTAATTTGGATTGACTAGTAGGAAATCTCACTTCTAGTTAATGAGATTTTTTGGTATAGTTCTCTTTGTTTTTAATCTTTTCAAAAAGAAATAGTTTGAATTTTATTGGTTCCAGTACTTTCTAATTCACTTTTGGTTTTCTTCTCAAATTGCTATAAATATCCCTGGAAAGCAGGTTGTGCTTTTTGGCTGCATGTTTTTACAGCCTCTGTTCTGCAACATGAAAAGACTCTTCAACTACATTTTATCACTCCTTAACATTCCATTCTCTTACACTCTTACGGTGCCTCTATCATGTTCCATCTTAAGTAATAAAAATGCAGAAATCATTTTCTCCATGGTTGTTCTGCATTTACTAGAGAGACTACCCTAACTCCACAGAATAGTTTCTGTCTTAAACCTAACTGTTGAAGAGGACTAATGCTTTGCCATCCCTAAAATATATTTATTGGGACATCAATTTTTAGCTGGTTATTATGAAACGGAAGACTCAGACCTTTTGACCCTGTTTTTTCTTGCCTAAAACGATTCAGAGAAAAACCTGCTTCAGGAAGAAAACCTTAGCATCGTCACCTTAGCAAGTAGGAATTAAATGTGGCAGACAGGAAGAAATCTAGCCAAGCCTGTTTATTGAACTTACTTCTGGGACCCATTGTTTGTGGTTGTCCAACAAGAATTCATTTGCCACGTGTTTCCTCTTTCTTCTCTACCTGTAAACTGCATACTTTCCCACTGGAATCCTAGACCCACGACCACCCTCCTTTGCTCAAAATGGCATATAAACCTCAACTGCCCAATGGGTCTTTGAGTCTCATAGCCTATGGCACTTCTATACGTGCATTCATAAATTTTGGACATTTTCTCCTGTTAATCTGTCTCATGTTACTTTGATTATTAGCCCAGACAGAAGAACTTAGAAGGTGGGGGAAAAGCTATTGTTTGTTCCGCCACATTATCACGTCAGATTGCTACCTGTTTACTCATTGACTTACCATTGCCTTGTTTGTCCTAGTTTGTACCTAAAAGCAGGGCACAAACACTCTCTGTAGTAGATGAATCATTCAGTAAAAACAGTTAATAATAGCTTACTATATTAAGAGAAAAATATGCAATTTCCTTAAATAATATACAGGGTCCAGCACAAATAATGCCCCTTTTTATTACAAAATATTTCATTACAAAGTCATAAGCATGTAATTCTGTAACATAACAATATCATACTCAAGCACACCATATGACATTTCAGATGAAATGTTCAATAAACTATAAATCATTGCACCCATATTATTACCCTATGAACCACACTTAAGCAGGTGTTACTTCTGCCAGACTCTGTATAATAAATATTTTTTTTATAATCATGAGAGTGGACACCCCCCCAAAACAGAATTATCTTCTGGACAGTGGGGCCCTTTTATTTTAGTACAGGCTTCCTCACTAGGTGAGTGTTCTAGGAACCCATCAGTATCAGCACCAGCTGGTACTGTTGTGAGAGACTGCATTTGGCTTCAGTTAATTTTTTTTAAGACTCTTTCAACATGTGCCCATTTCATGATGGGTAATTTACAGGTGCACCTGCCCACATAGCAAGGAGTGTTCAGCAGTTAACCAAAAATGGCATGACCCCTGTGCTCCACCCTCCCTATTCACCCAATCTTGCCCCTGACAGACGTTATTTTTATTTTCCTGGATGAAAAAAGTCCTCAAAAGGAATTGTTTTGCTGATGTGGAAGAGGTGAAACAAAAAGTGGCAGAAGCACTGAAAGGGATCAAAATCAATGAATTCATAAACTGTTTTGAGCAGTGGAAAAAAACATCGTGATAGATATAGAACTTTGCAGGTGACTAAAGTTTAAACACGTAAGAATAAATGCACAATTTTAATAAATTCTGTTTCTTAGGTCCCCCTTATATTTTATTAATGATAATTAGGAAAATGACTATTAATTCTGTGATGTTTGGTGAATGTTTGGCTTGTTCTAGTGTCTGCGTTAAGGTTTACATACAATGTCTAAGCTACAGGAACGGCAATCTTGTAATAGGAGGTATTCTGAACTCCACTTCTTCAAAGCAAAATTGATAGAAAAGTAAATTAATGCACAAAATACTGCACAGATAGAAAGTGACAAGTTGGGGCTTTGAAGTCTCCTAATAATAATTTTTAATGATCAGAAGTTAGTAGTTTTTATCATAAAGTACAAGAGAAAGCCATCTATGTATGCATGATAACATAGGGAAGGGAAATAAACAGCTGCATCATTAGGGATCCACTCTTATTTAAAATAGATTGGTACACGTTTAACTTCTGTTAATGAATTAAGGCAAAACCTACAAACTCTGTCTTTTTTTCAAAAAATTGATGTATGACTTTATTGATTTCCTTACTTTTATAAATACTGTGCTTTCTTCTTAGGAAATATTAGCTAAGTTTAGTAAAACGACTTTTTGCCAACAAATAAAAAACAATGTTGGGGAGGAGATGGGAAAAGGAAGGTCATGCCAGAAATTGGATCTCAAGAAAATAAAACTATTAGCTGTTTTCTTTTCTTTTCTTTTCTTTTCTTTTTTTTTTAGTGAATACATAAAGGATGATTAACAACTGCAAGTTTAAACCAGTGTTTCTCAAAACGCAGTCCTCCTCTGAAGAACTTCACGATTTCTGACCTCAGGCTCTACTAAATCAAAATCGCTGAGTTCTCCACCTAGAAGCTGGGTTAATAACAAGCACCCCAGGTGACTGCGATGCATTTATTTTAGAACTAATGCTTTAAACTTCTAAGGTAAAATTAACATTCAGCTAAATTGAATTATCATAAAAGTGCAGCAACTGGCAAACGTTTAATAGGCACCTTATTAAACGAAGCTTTCAGTATCACACAATGAGGACTTGCAATCCATTAACCCCCATCTGTGTCTGCTTAATTCACATCCAGACTTAAAAATAAAACAACACTTACATAGAAAACCCTTAGGCTAGAAACAAAGCTCACTCAGAATTTAACAGTATCCTAGAGCCCAGAATATATGACCTTGAATTAAAAAGGGAAAACATAAATAAGGATGGAAGATGGAGGGGAAAGAACTATTTTTTGTTTTTCTTTTATCACACAGGCAGCAATAAAAATGAAAGAGCTATAGTAGTTATTTTGAACTTTTGAATGTACCATAGTACCATCCAGTGAATATGTATATTTTGATATCTAATAAAAGCAGGACACTTAATTGCTTTGACTTTTGCTTCCTAGTGAGAATGAATTCTTTATAATAATTTTTAAAAAGCTATAATTTTCTTGTTGCTCTTTGAATGTTTCCAACTAAGTCTATTTCATGCTGATGCAGGCAAGTGGCCCCCTCTCCTTTTATCATTAATGAGGCTAAGGCACTCAGTAATGGGAGAATGACCTTGTTTAAACCTCCGTTAGTCATGCAATCAACTCTGTTGGAAGCCAGTAGGTTCATTAATAGAATAAATGATCACAGCACAGATACCAATGGTGGGACAATGTTTATGATGAGGGATGATAAAATCTTTGCATCATTTCTCTTTTGAGTGTATAATATAGAATGGATAGTCCCTCAATATATGCATAAGTAAAGCAGTTACTTGGCATTTTGGCTAAAGAGTTATGTCACAACCCCGCTAAGGAATGTCCATAGTTTTAGAGTGCAGTAAATTTGCCGGATGATCCAGCAAATGGAGCATCAAAACTCCAAATGCCCCAGATGTCAAAACTCCAGAAACATTTCTGGAGTTCTGTATAATTCTTTTTCTGGAGTTCTGTTTTGTTCTGTAGTTTGGGCCATATTTCTTTGTCTCCTCATTCTGGCCACATTCCTGTGTTTGTTTCTAAGTATTAGGTAGAGTTGTTTTGATTCCCTGTCTAGTAACAGGACCTGTTATAGAAAAACATACCCATAAGTTGGATGATGTGGAAGCTCAGGTAATCTCTGAGCCAGAGCAACTGATGTGAACCAGGTGGGCGGAGTCTTAGATATGGTGTCACTTTCTGTGGCTGTGTGTGGAGAGGGCTCAGAAGGCACAATGGCCACCACCTGGCCTCTGGAGTTTTGTCCTAGAGGAAGCTGTCATCCAGCACTTGTCCTGATGCCAGTCACTTCAATTTCTCCCCTTATGCCACTGGTACCCTTCTACCTGTTGACCCAGTGCTGAAGCCCAGAGGAAGTGAGTCTGAGTAAGTCCTAAGTCTGTTGTGGGTCATTTAAGAGGAGATGCCCAAGAATCTCAGTTTCTTCTGTCACACCAACCACCACTGGTTTTTACAGCCAGCGGTTATGGGGACTTATCTTCCTGGCATCGGAACCCTGGGCTGGGTTGTCTGGTGTGGAACTGGGATCCCTTGCTCCTGAGGTATCCCTCCCAACTTTTACCCACCACAGGTGGGTGTGGGACCACCCATTCCATATCTCAGAGTCTCCGTGTCTCTGTGTCTCTGTCCCTCCTACCCATCTGAATGAATGTGACTTCTTTACTTCTTTGGTTTTGACTCCATATAGCTCAATTTTCTGATAATCCTCTGATTTATTATTATGAGCTGCAGGTGAGGAGATTTTTGCCAGATATAAAGTACACATCATCAAGCATAATGAGATTAAAAAGTAAAATTGAACCAGTAAACTCTGAATCCTTCTTTACAATGTCCTTTATCTTTGAAGATTTAAGTATAATTTGAGCTAATTCTAGAATTTCTTGGTTATTAAAAGTTATTAATATTTTATTTGCCTCTCCTGTTTTTACTTTCAAATACATGTAGATAAATCAATTGCTTATAATAAAGTATGGGTTTAAATTCTTAGTTGAAAATTCTTAGTTCATTCTTTATCTTGAAAATGGCACAGGGAGAATGTAGAGATGGGTACAACTTACATTGCATAACATTATATTGTCAGCATATGTTTTTATGTTACATATACAACAAATGTCAAAATACCTTTACCCAAACAGGTATTTAAAATATAAAAAATGTAAAGTATAAACAAAAACAAACATAATGTTTGATATTGTCTTTAGATATCTCAAACAAATTTTTTAAATGTCAGTATCTTACTTTATCATATAGCCCTTCTGTGGTTTTTGCAAAATGACTTTCCCTCTCTACTCCTATTAATTTTGTGCTACTTGCTCTTAAATATAGTGAAAAATGTAACTTTCTTCTTTAGTAACCCTCTTTTCTCTTAGCTAGGACTGATCAATATAAAATGGAGCCACAACATTGACATGTGGTTATTGTTATCACAAAGTAAAATATAAATATTTTAAACAGTGATGCTATTACTACAAAGTTATTCTACACTGTAACATTGCCTTGTTAATACAATCTAATATTTTAATGCAGACAATATAAGAAATTATTTATTTATGAGTGGATTTGCAGTCTACCACATACTTGTTTTTGAAAATTACTGTTTTCTGTCATCAAGACAACTATGTTTCCACTGATCCCTTGTTTTATAGCTTGAAATGTTTTAGGATTTTATGAAACTGCTGAAAAATATTACATGTTTTTATGATAATCTAGTCATTTTTCCTTACTCTAAGTAAGATTCCCTAGAAATCTCTTAAAATTAAAACTAACCTTTTGTGGTATATTTTTGTGCCTAGGGCTACATTTTATGCAATTCCTCTCTCACCATCTGTCTTGCGAATCATAACCTGGGCACCTTTAATCAATTACAGATCAAATTAGAGGTTCCCTATGCTATTTCATTAGAAAATAACACTTTTGGTGCCCCAAAAGATGTGTATCTTATTGGCACTGATGCAGAAACTTAAAATTGTTTCTCTTTTGTTGAAATGTTAATAACAAGATGAATTTTGAAACTGATTTATGCATTAATAGAGTTAAACACAGGAAACACATTTTTATATAGTTGAACACATCCTCTGCATTAAATTTTGTTTAAATATGCTTATTAAATAAGTGAAATGAATTATTTTTGGTTTCTTTTGATTAATAGCAAAGTCTAGGTCCTTGTATCATAAAAGCTAACCATTTCAATTCCTATATCATAACTGTATGTTATGTGATTGTGGACTGATCCTTTAGAAGATGTAAGATGTAATCCAATTTTATTACAAAATTTATGCAAATATATTCCTTTGGTTTCTCCCCAACCTATCTAGCCCATGCTTTTCAATCTTGTAGATTTCATCCAGTCATTTATTAAACGCAAAGTCTTAGAATTATTTAAGGCTTCTCTTTTAATTTAATAGCATCTTCCCCACCCCCTTGAGTTACAATCTTCACAAATGGATGACTTAAAAGAAAGAACAGGAGAATCCCTTCAGTTATTTGCCTCCTCAGCTTCTTATTAAATGATCTTCATTGTAACAATGAACAAAATAAGCTTATCTGAGGTCATTTAAAGTGATTAAAAATAACCTCATTTCCATTTTTATAATCTCGGATCAATGATTACTGCTAAAAACTTCATGTTTTAACTACAATGAACAATTTAATAGTCACGCAATAACTTTATCAATGTTGGCATTAATGAACCACATAACCTGGAGTAGAATTCTTGTGTTGAGAAAGTGTGACTTCTTAATCGGAGGTGGCATTATTTTAAAAGATGAAGTACTAGCCAAAAAGCTAAACCTATAAGATGTAGGATCTATCTATAACTATCTGTAGAACCTAGAATAAATCACTTAGCTTATTTCCTGCAGTTGTAAAACAGAGACATTCTCATTAGTTAATGGGAATCCCAATAAGTTAATGCATAATAAATAAAAATTCTGCATTAGTATAATGTGATCATGACTTTTGCTATGTTTTTATTTTATACATATTATTTTTGCTTATTATCTTTAAGATAGGATCTTTTAAAAACTTAAATGTATTTTCTAAAAGAAAACTTCCTATCACCATTATTATGAAAGACAAAGATAATTTTATAATATAAACAGCAAATAAAAAATAAACACTTTGAAAACAAACAATGCTATAAAATTGTACCTAGATATCTACACATGCTAGTTGAAGGTCCAGAGACTGAGGCTTTATCTTTGTTGAAAGGGAGAGATTATAAAGAAATTGTGATATTAAACAGATGTTCTCTTTGATGTGATAAGAAGGCCAGAAAAAGAAATGAAAGGAATATCTATTTCTCTCTGTGATTCAATGTTATTTAATGATAAAACCACAGACCACCTAATTATCTCTCGTAACAACATTTTTTGTGTCTTATACTTTGTAAAACATTAAAGTGATAAACATAGAACCTTTAATACAGTACTGTCAATGCATTATGTTAATTATACAGAACTAAAATGGTAGTTTTAACATTAAAAATCTTTATCAATCCAATTAAAAAAAGCAATTTTATATAGGTGGGGTCAACTTCCAGAAATTATTTTATTTAAAAATTTTCTAATTAATTTAATAAACCAATTTTAGTATATATTCCTCTCCTAAGCATTTGGCAAAATAAAACAAGGGCCCACAGCAAAAAGTTTCTAAAACTTATTGAAATATTATACCTCCATTCTGTTGATGCAAACATCCATGACATTTTTATTAAAGTTATTGTAATTTTCAGTTCTCAAATTTTTTTTCAACAGAAGGAAGAAACAAACAAAATATAACCAGAGACACTGAAGTTAAGAACAATCTAACAATAGCCAGAGGGGAGGGGGGAAGGGATAGTGGGGAGAAGCGTTTTCAGGAACTACTATAAAGGACACATGGACAAAACCAAGGGGGAGAGTGGAAGCAGGGGAGGGAGGTGGGTTGGCTGGAGTGGGGTAAAGGGGAGGGGAGAAAATGCAGACAACTGTAATTGAACAACACTAAAATAATTTAAAGATTGGAGAAATGGGAAAAAATTTCCTTTTGATTATCTTTATATGTTCTATTTCTTTGCTGAATCTTTAGATATTTTTTTTCATTTGCTCCAAGCATGTTCTTCATTGTCTATTAAAACATTTATTTTTATCATGGTTACTTTAAATTACTTATCAAGACAATTCTAACTCTCTAACATTATGCTGCTGGCACTTACTAATTTTTTCATTCACTTCAAATCTTCCTAGTCATTGGCATAATGGGAGATATTTGTTCAAAACCAAACATTGGAGTAGTATGTTATGAGAGAATGTTTTAGCTGGTGTCAAAGCAAAGAATGTACCGATGTTAAACACGAGGAATACCTCCTGACTATTGCAATTGAGAGAGAATAGGATTCACTCTAAACTCAACTACACTGAGAGGAGAGATTGGAGTGTCTTTAAGAGGGTGCTGATGCTACACCATGCACTTTTGTTATTTAGCTTTACCCATGAGGTAACAACCCAGTTTTTCTACAACTTGGATCCAGGTACCTACCCATTCACCGCTATTCGACTCCTACCCTCCCACAGAAACTGGGCAATGTGGCAACCTCTTTCTTGTTGAGACCACGTCAAAGGGATGGCTCCCAAATCCTTAAGAATGACTGACTGCCCTGGGTGGTGATACTGGCAAGAGACTTTTTAAAAGATTTACGTCTCAAAAGGGATGAGAAAGAATTTTCAGTTAAAAGTTTTCTCAAGTAAATAGCTAAGGAAAGGAAGGTGAGGGACCTACAGGAAATCTGTCACAGATTTGGTCAGGCTGAGGGAATAGTAAAGCCATCTGAGCCACCAGATTTACTGACACTGGTCCAGCAGGGCAGGAGGTGAGGGTGCCCCACGTATGCCAGATGGGTGAAGAAGTCTGGATTCCCCCACTCTGTCTGCTCTGACACTCAAGGGAGGATGTGTCTTCATCTCTGCTCAGCAGCAGTGGGAGTTTGGTCTTCACCTGTGGTTGACACTGACATTGGATGGGGTAGCCTCATTCCTCGGGTTGGTGGGGCTGACTTTCCAGGAGACATTTCTGACATCTGGGGCAGAGAAGCAATTTGTTGCTTATTCTCTTCACTGACCATTGGCCCAAACTGTGCAGCTTCTAGAGATCCAAGCTCTCCATCATTTAAATTTTCATGAATGCCATCTATTGCTCTTCCATGCATCAATAATCCTCTCTCATACTCTTGATTTCATGTGACAGAATTTTAAGTTTGGCAAATTAACTGATTCTTAATGATGTAGTGTGTATATTCCTAAACTTGATGAGCCTCAAACTGAGTATTTAATATTAGTCAAGTTGCTTTACTTCATCTAACTTCTATTTCTTTATACATAAAACTGGACAAATAATCAAGAACTCACAGGGTGTTGGACAAATTGAATATGAGAATGTATGTGAATTTGTTAGCATACAACATACTGATATAGATGTTAATATTGTTTATTATGCAAATTCCTATTTATTTTCTCCTTTGCGATTCTGTGTGTGTTTTTGATTTAGGAACTTGAACAGAGAATGTAAGAAAAAGTTTTAGGAAAATTCAACAGCATAACATGGGCTGCAGAAGTAAATTTATATGTGATGAGCTGAAAAACTTCAGGCTAGAGGAGGTTATTGATAAGGGTAGAAATGTATAACATGGACAGGAAAAATGAAAGAAGAAATTTATGTCAGAGTAACAGACTCCATTGATAAGATAGGATATGAATAACTTTACACATAGGTGGGGATGCAGACTGGTGCAGCCGCTGTGAAAAACAGTATGGAATTTCTGCAAAAAAATAAAAATGGAACTGCTTTTTGACTCAGTGATACCGCTGCTAGAAATATACCTGAAGAATTCCAAAATACCAATTAAAAGAATTTATATACCCCTGTGTTCATAGCAGTGCTATTTACAATAACCAAGATTTGGAAACAGCCTAAATGTCCATCAGTAGATGAGTGGATTAAAAAAGAAAAAAAGAAAAAAATCTGGTACATCTACACAATGGAATACTACACAGAAGAAAGAAAGAGGGAATTCCTACCTTTTGCAACGGCGTGGATGGAACTACAGACTGTTATGCTAAGTGAAATAAGCCAGTCAGTGAAAGACAAATACCAGATAATCTCACTTTAAGAGGAATCTAATGGACAAAATAAATAAATGAGCAAAATAGAACCAGAGGCATAGAATCATGGAACAGACTGACAGCTGTAAGAGGTGAAGGGGGAGGTGAGGACTGATTAAAAGAAGGTGAAGGAATTAGGCCAAGAACATATGTGAAGGATCTATGGACATGGATGATAGAGAGAGAACTGATCATGGAAGTGGGCAGAGGGCTGGGTAGAGGGGGGCTGAAGCAGGGAAAAGTGGGACAACTGTAATATCATAAACAATAAAATATTTTAAAAAGAAAAGAAAATGGAGGGCTGCCCATACGATAAAGTAAAAATTCACTAGTACTGGAGAAATTCATTTTTGCTGACATTTTTACATTTGCAAATACAGTCTCTTTCAGGAAAAAAAAAACTGTTAAGGTGCTGTGAATGAGAATGGGAATATCTTTTAGATTTCTGTTTTAGTATTCTGAGCACGGAAGCATAATTATTTGTTTGCATGCCTGTTTTTACAATATGAAAAGTGCTTACCTCCAAATGTAGAGCTCTGTCTTTTTATGCCTAGTACAGTATCTAACATAAAGGGAGAACTTAATGTGGTTTTGTAGGAACAAAACAGAGCCTTCACATGACTCCACTTTTCAGCATTCTCAAAATTTCTCTTTACTTTGCACGCAATCCCAGAACATTTTATTTCTAGTAGTTTGCCGGAGTCTATGTACTTCTCCCTTCACATCCCATATCAATCCTTTCCCTTACAGTTTAACACATTGCTTATATTAACCCAGAGGCCAGTTTATGCAACTTTTCTTTCCCTCTAGTGATATACCTGAATCTTCATTCCTTTTTTAAAGATTTTATTTATTCATTTTTTAGAGAGAGGGGAAGGGAGGGAGAAAGAGAGGGAGAGAAACATCAGTGTGTGTTTGCCTCTCATGTGCCCCCTACTGGGGACCTGGCCCACAACCCAGGCATGTGCCCTGACTGGGAATCCAACCAGTGACCCTTTGGTTCACAGGCTGGCAGATTCTTTACTTCACCCCAGCTCTATAGGAGTGTCCTTTTAGTCTTTGCTCTTTAATCATCTCTCTGCTGTGATCTCCCTAAGCCCGGAGTCACTGAAGACTCTAGTCAGCACATCCTGCTACCCTTGTCGCCACCCCGGGATCCCTTTGACTCCCCTCTCTTTCCTCTTCACTCAGGGAACACATAGACTGAAAGAAGCAAGTGGAGAAAATGACAAAAACTTCTCCCCATGGAGCTTTTGGTGAGCAGAGTCAATCCCTTCTGTCATTCTTAGAAACACATTGTAGTGTTCTCTTTCTCAGGGCTGCCAGCACAGAGCTTTGGAAAAGCCTCCTGAAATGCCACTGAAACTCATAAAAATCAAACTCTTCTCACCATGCATGGTGGAGAGCATCCTGCCAGAACCTGCTCCTGCCAGGACTGCTGACGCTGTGCACAGAGCTTCCTTAATCATGAAATTGTCAGCCTGAGTTCCCTAACCACAGGCGCTCCGGGGGCCTTTTAAACGCATTCCCTGGTGCCTGACACCAAGAGAGCAAGGTGTCAATACACCTGAAGGTACTTCTCTAGAAACTGCTTCTGCTTCTCCTAAACTCTAAGAGAACTGTTAGGTGTGTGGGGGGGTGGGTAGCCATCTTTTTGTTCAAAAAAAGTGTAAAAACGTCTCCACCATTCCATCACCTGGGGCTCAGTCCAACAGCAACAACGAAAACAGTCAACATGCTTGGTTTTACACTCTCAGCATGAAACTGTATTTAGGTAACTTCCAAACAGTAGCTTTCACACTCCTCCATTTCTGGTCTGCAGGGAGGGTCCATGGCAACACAAGGAAGACATGTTTCCTCACATTACAAAGACTGCCTTTGAGGGTTTTTTTGGGTTTTTTTGTGTGTGTTTTTTTTTGCTGGTGATGGCTAACATTTAATAATCACTTATATGGACCAGGCATTGTGCCAAGAGGTTTGTTTTTTTAAATATATTTATTGATTATGCTATTACAGTTGTCCCATTCCCCCCCCTCACTCCACTCCATCCTGCCCACCCCCTCCCTCCCACATTCCCCCCCTATAGTTCATGTCCACAGGTCATACTGCCTTTGGGTTTTGAAGATGATGGCAGAAGCAATGGCATGAGTCCCTATTCAGTCATGGAGAGAGTTGTAACCAGGCATGCAGACCGTTTTCATGGGTGCCGTGGGATGGAATCCCAGGGGAGGGAGTGGTGGAGATGTTATTACAGAGAAGCCAAGGGCGAGTCGTGGCAAGGCCTCCTGCCAGTGCTCCCACAAGTACTAATTTCACTGATGGGGTAAACTTAAATTGTATTCCTCAAAAATCATCTTTTTCAGATTTTAGAAGATATAAAAATGTGTTATGTGTACAGTTTTACATTAGATGCCTTGCTGTTCCTTTCAATTTTACTCCCCAGTGTAATTACCCTCTCTTTTTATTTTTGAAATATAATTTAGATTCAATATTATTCTGTATTCATTACAAGTATTCAGCATAGTGGCTACACAATCATATACTTTACAAAGTGTTCTCCCTAATTTTTCCAGTACCCACACGGCAGCACACACAGTTACTAATATTTTAGTGACTACATTCCCTATGCTGTTATCTACTGTTAATAACATTTTGTGTACATCCTTTTGGGTTGTGTTTACAAATAATGTAAACAACTTGATGAGCAAGTAGGGTTTTGGGGCCCATATACCAGCCATACATTTTCTATGCAATAAATGTGTTTTTATATAACTCATTTTGAATTTGTTTAAATAATTTGTTGAAATGATTTTAAGGAAGCAGAAATGTTAGGGCTAAGGATATCCAAAATGTATAGTGTGATCCCAAACTGTAGCTTTTTCCCCGATTGTACATACTGCTCATCAGTTTGCCTCCCAGTGTTTGTTTGTGAGACTCACAGTGTACAAAGTGTTCAAAACTGAAAAACATTTCATATCGGTGTTTTTATTCTCTGACAGTGTGGTGTTACAGAGAAACTATTCACTTGTCAGGGTTCAGCTCAATCATCATATATTATTAATTCTTAACTGCCATTTGTACTATTTTACTTTCTTGTTTCTCTATCTCCCTTAGATTATTAGTGTCTTTGTTACTGGTTTCTAAGAGCTCATTTATGACTAAAGGTATTAACTATTTCTCATGTATTGCAAATGAAATACCATGTTTTTTGTTATTTTACTGTGTTGTTTGATTTTTCATTGTACAGAAGTTGTGTACTGAAATATAATCCTGTTCTGTTTTTAAAAACAATACAAGTAAAAATAATTTAAAAAAATTTTTAAGTGTACAACAATCAGGCTATATGCTATTAATTTCAATTCCATCTAATCTGCAGGTATTACCTATATCTATATGAAATATAGATGATTAATGCATCTCACCTACACCATCACTTAGATGACTCTATCTCACCTACACAGCACATATCTTTATTGGTTGGAACAAGTAATGCAATTAGAGGTTGAACAAACAGAGGGTGGGAAGCTCATACAAGTTGTAAATTGTTAAATTTAAATTCGTATGTAGTAGATAAATCTAAGGTAGTGGAGAGACAATAATCTCTCTCCTTCACACCCTGTATTTTCTTCAGCACGGAGTTTGGACAGTGCTTATTCCCAGATACTGTTGCCCTTCTTTACTCCTCCTCCTAATGAAAACGGCTCCAGGGTATACCAAAGGTCAGGTGCACGATGATCCCGTAATTGCAAAACCCAGGATCACCTTTGTAACCATCATACTACTTGATCTCCCAAAGCCATTTGCCACTGAAAATACTCCTTTTTTTACTTAAAAAGGAGAAATTTGAAACTGAAAATCAATTTACTGTAGTAAGTAAATTGAGAGTAAAATTTGTTTTCTAATTACTATTCAATAAATGACATAAGTGTTAAAACTATTCAATATAAACTAAGTTTAACATTTATGTCATCTGGGGAGTGTGGATGAAAGGTAACTGACAGTTACTGATCGCCCACTATGTATCCAGAATTACACTGGCAAGTGATAGACTGTCTTTAAAGACAACTTCTAAGAATCCTTTCAGTCCCTGCATGTGCAAACCACGGTCCCATCAATAGCTAGATGCGACCTCTTTCCCTGGAATTTGAGCTAGTCTTGTGGCTACTGCTTACCAATAGAAGGCAGTGAGGAAGATACTCTGCCAGGTCTGAATTTGCATCTCTGGAGGACTCCAGAGGGCTTTCACTGTTTTGGAATCCAACTGACATGTAGGAAGTTCAGATCAGAGTATTGAAAAGTGAGAGACTCTGTGGAGAGAGTCTCAATCTGATGATAGATAGATAGACAGACAGACAGACAGACAGATAGATGATATTCTGATAGATAGCACACATTGTACGAGCCCTGCTGAAGTATCAGACATGTCATTAAAGCCAATGTAGATGTTCCACCATTGCCTTTGCTCCCAGTTATATGCCACCATCGTTAAATAGCTAAGTGACAACAGCCAATGTGAAACTAAGCAAAAGACCCAGCCTTCAAGTCTTGCCTTTGTACAGAATCATGGGAGATAAATAATGGTTAAATAGCTAAGTGTTTTGTGGTTATTTGCTCAGTCACACATAAGTGAGACAGACATTGACACAAAAAATGGAGTGCTAAATAACAGAAACTTAAAATATATAGTATCGGGTTATAACCAGGTGGTTGGAAAAGGTTGGATGGACAATAAGGAGACTGTTAGGAGAGGTTGGAGAAGCAATAAGGTGGTTACACTAGGAGGCTGAAGAAAGAAAACCAGTACTACGTAATGATGGGAAAAATTGGAAAAATTGCCACATCAGCATAAAATATTAAAACTATATCTAAGAAGATATCTAAGCACATTGTCATAAGTGCCAATTGACTTGAATTAACTTTTACAAAACATAAGCAATGTGATGAATCAAGGAAGGAAATACTCAGTTTTGAAACAGAATTTAGAGAAAATATGTCTATCTGAGGATTTTCTAGGTTGGAAAATTTTTTTTCTAATCCCCTGTCTGAAAGATAGAAATTGCCTCAGGCTAAGATCAGGGTACTTCTAGTAAAAAGATCAAATTAAGTGTGTTTCTATAAGACCTTTTTCTAAAACCTCAGAAAGACTTCAGGAATTTTGTCCAGTATTCTCAACAGGAAAGAAAAAAGTCGAAGGATACTAAGGCCAATGTCCAGTAGAACCATGGATTGCAGCCCACAGTTGAGAAGGGCCTGTCTTGAAGATATTGCAAGAGTGGTTTTTGTCTAATGAAATGAACTTTAATTTGCTATATTAATTTAATACAAAATTCTTAAAAGACTTGTACAAACTTGGACTAAAAGGGATTAAGACATTTCAAAATGAAAAGAGACTTCTGGCCACCAATTGTTTAGTATCTGGAAAAAAAAAAAACAGCAGCAAATATAAGTTATTTCTTATGGTAAAAGAATGATGTGTTATTGAACAAAGCCAGTACCTCAGATGAAGGAGCCAAAGGCTGAGGTGAGCTAGTCTCAGGGACAAGAACCAGGTTCTATTCAATGAACGATCCCTGTTTGCCAGAGCAGGGGGCACTGAAAGTAAGGCCCACTGTATTTCAGAAACACCATGGAGCAGAGACTGCTGTGTGCTGCCTGTTCCTCTGCCCTTTGAAAGAGAGTCTCTGTTGTTCTGTCTTAGTCTCATGAATAATATGAGGTGTAGACATCTAGTCTTTTTAATGAACAGTTCTCTGCAGGAACTGGACTTGAACCCAGGAAGACTCATCCAAATCCAGTGCTGGTACAGACCGCCATATACTGAATGTCAAGTCTAATGCTATGACATGAGTTTCTGGGGGTTGGTGAAAGGGGATGCCTGTATTATTCACATGAATCATTATGGTCAATTCTACCAAGATTTGATCCTAGAAATATAACCCTTCCTTATACATGATTGCCTCTCACATGAAGAGGTGTTCTACTTATCTTATGAATGACATTGTGACTTGTTTCACAAATAAAATACAACATATGTAACATTCTGTCAGTTCCATCCCTGGGATTTAAATGGTATGGCTCTTCTATTTTCATCCTTTCAATAGTAAGGTTCTAAGTAAGAAAAAAGTAAAAACAGTTAAGACTATCTTCCTGCCTAGGCCACGGAGATAGTGAGATTCAACAAGCACCTACTAATCCCAGGAGTCCCATCTGTTATGCCAGGCATGTGAGGGAGGCCTTCTTCTGTACTATGGTCCCAGTTGGCACTCCCCAGCTGGGGAGCACACACGATCCTTGCCCACTGTGTTCTGCCCAGGTGTGTAATCATGAGCAACGAATTGTTATTGTTGTTTCAAGTCATTAGTTTTTATGGCAGTTTGTTACACAGCGGTAGATAACTGATGCAGGTATTTCCCATGTAGTTTCTCCACTCTTAATAGAATCCTCTAATATAGTCTTTCAGACTTAAATCACTTTATTCTACTAAACTACACTGCTGTCAAATGGAAATACTCATATATTCAGATGATTGGACCAATGTGAAGATATCGTACTTGAGTTACCTAAATTATCACTTCATACTCCACTTGGCTATGGGTGTCCATACATTCATAATGTCATTTGACCTTTAAGTTCTCGGACAGACACCTATTTGTCTAGGTTAATTTCAAGGCAGTCTACATGGAGTCAAGAGAATTAACTATGTGACCTTTGGAGTTTCCTTCCAGCTATACAATTCTATGATTTATACAGGTTCACCTGCTTTTTTGGCAGTATCTAATGGTGTTAACTCAACATATGAAAAATCTGAACCTGCAATGTTCTTTTATATCTAACTACACTTGGAAAAATTAGGAGGCTTAAAATTTCATTTCAAGAATAAAGAAACAGAGAGAAATGACAAAGGCATGGCCCATTAAAAGGAAGTAATAGGAAGTGTACACTGCGAATGGAATGCAAAGTTCTAAATATGCACTTTACTAAAATAATATGTCAGAAGCAACCCATACATATAGGAAAATAAATTAATCCATTCCTTTAGGCAAAGGACAAACTTAGAGCATGGTGTTGCCGTATGGCGGATGGTCCTGTAAGAATTGCTGATGTAGAATTTTCTAGTATACAATCACTTTCACAACTATCAATTTAAATGTCCCAGACTATGAGCTCTGGGCATTATAGGAATTATTTACCAAGTATGCTTTAGGTTCCTTGATGAAAAGTAGCAGGGAATAACCTATTGACTTAAGCATAAATAAAGTTTTGTGTTTTTTTTGGAAGGAAATGGTATGAGTCAAAGTATTGGAGTAGTAACCCAATCTTTGGGAAATCCAAGAGACAGGACAACTTCCGAAATCATAATATCAGGGGCTAGTGCACCTTATTCTAGAGTTCTACAAATTACTTATTTCTGCTGCCATCTTGCCCTGGGTACATCACAAAGGATTAAAATTCCATAAAGGAGAGAGAGAGAGAGAGAATATTTGACTGTCCTAGTTACATTCTATATGTTGCATGATATAGGGTTATGAAGAGTATAAGAACTAACATAATCAAAAGAATACACTATATAAAATTCCACAGAAAATTACTGAACAGATAAAAGCAGTAAAAATATACCATGCTTTATTATAAAAAGAAAGAAATGAGTCCAAAGGAAGATACACATTTTGGTAAAAGTTTCATTTGTGATAACTAACAAAGCTTGGGCTTGTACCCATGTCTTTCCATATATTTTTTACATACAACGATGAGATTTTGAATGTAACCTCAATAGAAGTTTTTTCTTTAATAGGCCAAGGACTTCTAAAAATATTTAAAACTAAGTAAACTAGATTGTGATTTCTTCACCAGTAACTTTCCATAAATGTTTAGACCATTCACTGTACTGTACATAAGACAATTTGGAATGCATGAATGAGGAGTTTTTCTCAAGTAGCAGGTACAACAGAGTTACCTTAAAGTTTTATGGTCTCTTTTGCAGAATTTAACAAATCTGTTTACAAGTCTGTTTTACTGGGTAAAATTAGCTGGACAGAAAGTGATCAAAATCTATCCCTGTCTAGACTAAATGTTTGTGCCCCCAGATTCATGTTGAAATCTATTCTCCAATGTAAAGTTGGAATCCTCATGAGACTCCAGAATCTTCCTCTCTATTCTGTTCTGTGAAGACACAGGACATGGGTCCCCCCCAGACACTCAATCTGCCCCTGCCTTAATCATGACTTCCTAGCCTGCAGGACTGTGAGAAATAAATTTCTGATGAGTATAAAAGCCACCCAGTTTATGATATTTTTGTTATAGCCGGCCGAACTCAACCAATGCTTTTGAAATCAAATTAAATTTCTTTGAATCACTTAAAAAGTTTACATAATTTTACTTAGGTCTCTAAATTCTCAATGTTCCGATATTCTATATCTGACTTTAAAATTTCCCAGAACTATTAGCTACATTTGACTTTATTCTAAGGACACATAATTGATTTTTAGACAAGAGGATTGGGTGAGCAGTGGTGTATTACAGTGAACAAGAGTACGCACCTACAGACAGAGACTGCTTCTGTTCAAATTTGGCTTTGACCAGTTTCATAACGCTGTGTAAACCTTTACTATCGCCTGGTATATAATGATTATGCTGTGGGTGTCTGGTGACTGTCCAGCAGGGGTACTGCTAGGTTCATTGGAAGATCCGTATCATCAGAATAGGATGAACACACTGTCAGAATTCATTTGATTTCTGGGAAAATTATATGTCAACTTTTTAACAAAAAACTTTGGTTAGTCACAGCTAATAAATAACTTAATCCAGCATAACAGGTAGCTAATTATTCTCAGAATGTTTCACTCTCTCAATCCTTCTTTCTTTACACTTGCTAATATTCAAGCTCAAGTTATTTATTTTTGCTCTTTTGTAGTTCTATAAAGGCATGGGTTACTTAATAGTTAGATTTTCTAAAGTATACTGATATAAATTCAATTCCCATCAGAGGAAAACAGTTATTGTCCCAAGCCCTTTGATATTGGTTATCATGCAATGCTGTAAATTATGTGTATCCCTCCCTGAACACAACTAATAATAACTTGAAAAGTAATATAGGTGTTATGAATTCTGTCAATGAAAGAAAGACCTGGAATCCTGTGTGCCTACAGATGCTTTTAAGTAGTTGTACAGAGGAGTCCTCAGAATAGTGTGATTTCTTTAGCTACTCATTCAATCATTCCCTTAGCTAACAAATACACATAGGGTGCTTTCCAAGCAATAGGTGATATTCTCATCTCTGGAAGCAAAATAGAGCAAAAAGTAGATGCATTTTCTTTTCTGTGGTACTTATATTTATAGGAGAAGACAGTTAATAAGCAAATGAATGAATATGATAATTTCAAATAACGAGAAGACCTAGGAAGAATATATAACAGTGTCATGTGTCAGAGGACAACTGGAAGTGAAGAGGTGGCCTGGGAAGTCTCCCTTGAGCAGCTCGTAATTCACACAGAATCTAAATGATGAGAAGAAATCAGACCTACGAGGTTGTACAGGAAGAACCCGTTAGTGCCCAGATGGGGATGAGGTGAGGGTGGGGTGGGGAACACACGTAAAGGTCCCAAGGCAAAGGTTAGCTTATAATGTTGGAGGAATTGAGAAAGGAACTTGTAGTTGAAGTACAGTGGTGAGGGAAGAAGAACGGGACAGAAATGGCTTCATCAATGTAGGATCATTTAATATGGATTTTATTTTGAGTACAATGAGAATTTATTGAAAAGTTTTAGGTATGTCTATAATATTATTTTACTTACATTGAAAAAATATTTTGATTTTTAAAATAATTAAACTTTCTGACTCTATTATAATTCTTTCAAAATTATAAAATTGTCAAAAATAATTACAATATGGGCCACCTTTCTGACCCCATAAAAGACTCATTACATTCATAGATTCGATCTCTCTCCTCTAGGATTTCCAAGTTTGACCATGTAAACCTTAGTACTAGGTGATATTTTCATTAATAAAATTATGGTTACTTACTTATTTTTTGTTATTGTTTATTAGGATATGTTTTATATAGCAATTTATCAGAAATATATAGCAATATAAAGTAATATATTCATAAAGAATATTAACATTTTCAAAGTTTTATCTCTGTTTACACATCTAATACATACAATACATCAAATTAGAATCAGTGGAAGAAAAATAGATCAAGTCATTGCCTCTACCATAGAAAAAATATGCAATTTATAGAAAGAGTAATATGTTTATAAATAAGTTATTACATCATGGAAATGTACAAAAAGAGTATTAGAGAGATACAAATTTATTTGTAGTTCAGAGTATGAAGATGATGTTTTTGTTTGGTAGCTAGAGGGGGTGAAAATTTAAAAAAACTTGGGAAGAAAGAGTAAAGTAAAAGGTGCCACAAAAGATCCAAGAGCACAAAAGAGTTAAGGAAGTTTAGCTAGAACGTTAGAGTATCATTGAAAGAAATACTTAGAATAAGTCATCTAAACTGTTTTTTTAAATCAGGTTCTAATACTAATTATAAAAAATGCATTTTATCTCTCTGAATTGAATTTTTCTTATTAAAACAATAGTTGCCCATGCCAAATACCAGGTTAATTTTTTTTAATTCTATAACTTGTTATTTGTGACTGAAATGTTTTTTCTCCTTTTATCTTCTCTTCACTCCTAAATGTTATTTAATTCCTTGCTCATATTTGTATCAAAATCCTTTTTTATAAGTTTTAGTAGCATCATGTCACTTTCATTCACTGGACCTACCATGGTTGCAATTTTTCAATTAGTTTTATGGAACTAACATCTACATTTTCCACGAGATGTGCTTCCCTAAAGGTAAGAGCTCTGTCTATGTTTGCTGTCTTTGGTATTCCAGCACTTTATTTGTTTCTAGTAAGTGTGTAATAAATGGATTAATGAATCAATCAAACAATGAGTAGTTTAGTTAATGATGGCAGTAAAAATGGAAAGAATGGATATAAAGGATATTTATGACAGTGTCATCTTCTTGATATTTCCTAATATTAATCCTCCATAATTGTCTGATAGCAGTAATGATTTCCTTTAGTGTTCCTCCAACCAATAACATAGGTATGAATAAGAACTTGGAACTGTTTTCAAAAAAGTGCCACCATCATTATTATAATCATCATCAAAGTGCTTTTTCTTTATCATTGTCATCATTGTGATTACTGCCATCATCCTCACCATTAGAATTAGTAGCACACCTCTTCAGCACCTTAGCACAATGAGTACTAAAAGTACATGTATACATACAGAGTCAAGTATATTTTTCATGAATAAAGAGGACTAATTATCAGGTGAAGTGGAATAAAGTATGACTCTGTAAAATTAATTCATGGTTTAAGGTATAATGTGAAAACTTAGCTTTCAAAGGAAGTGATATAATTTGCATTTTTTGAATTTATACCTGGTTTGACACCCTTTGGGCCAGTAAGACAAGGAACAGATGCTTTCAGGGCAAAATGCATCACTGATGTGATATTGTGATATACTTGAGTGAATGTAGGCATTTTTCTTAAAAGCCTTTTCCTTACAAGGAAATCACTTTTCAGCGGTCATCCTTCATCTACAATATACAGGCCGCATCACCTTAGAATTTAACAAAACATCAGCGCACAATGCTGTTTTTCAATCTGAACTCGTACCTTTGGTACATGAAATATTAGCTGTTCATTAAGTGTCCATGGAACACTACTTTCAAAATTGAATACAAATGCACACCAAATATGTTCAGTTATTACAGACACTTTAATTTATTTGGAAGGAAATATAATGAGGACTTCTATTTTAGAAAAAAAAAAAAGCAGCTCCTGATCAAAATGTTGCCCAAGGTAGTCACACTTGCATGATGTGTGCATAATGTTAATTTATAGTTGGTTAAGAGAGTATCATGCATATATTTCACAGCATATAATGATAGATCAAAATATGTGTTGGATGAATGAATTAATGTATTCTGTAAGTCAATTATTTCTATAATTTTTGTTAGTAATTATGATATTTTCTTCCTTAAAAATCAATTAAGTTTGGGATATATTTACAAAAAATCTTGTTTCATCTTCTAAAGCAATATATATTTTTTTTGTAAAGGAAGAGTGTTGCATGCACAATTACTTTCTTACTAACTTCCTAAATATGATTTCTCCCACTATTCAATTGTTTTAATCCAATACTCAAAAGATAAATGGAATTTTAATTTGATATCTATTCTTAAATAACTAATAAAGCAAATCAACCATCTCTAGTTTTATTTTCTACCAACATTAAATTTCTTAATAATAAATGACCATGTAAATATGAAGCCAAAGTGTACCCTTTTGATTTTCAGACAGTTTTGTTGTCTGGCATCATGAGGAAATAAACTTTTTTACTCATGAAAATAATTGAATTTGGAACAATTGAAATTTTATGAAGTGAACATTATAACTAAATGCTAATTCCTCAGAGAATAATATATTTGCCTTACTTCTAAATTTTGGCTCTTATCATCTGTTAGTGTAGGTAGTTGGCTAGTTATTAATAAGGAAGGTAGCAAAAGGAACAGGCCATTGTCCAGCCTAATGTGCTGTTTGCTTCACCAGGAAGCTACAGCTTCCCAGGCTGCAGGGAATCACAATATTGTCTGGCCAAGTATTAACACCCCCCACCGCTTTCCCTCCTTCAGTGCCAGATTATTGGAGGGAGCAGGAGAGGTAAGCACAGGCACAACACAAGTCAAAATGGTACAAAGAGAAGTGCTTGATCATGACATCTTGGGAAGTCAATTCATTAATTGGAAAAAGCATCTGGTCCATTCCAAGCCCAAGATAATATCACCCAGCTTAAAAAAGAAGCCCTCTCTTTCTCTCTCTTTTTCACTTGGGAACAAATGCTCATCCCATTCATTCATATGTTCTCTCCATAGTGACCACGCAGGCCTAGCAGCTTCACAGACTCCATACAGGCTCCAGGTAGGAACATGGACAGAGAAGCACAGCTGGGAACAGCGCTAAGCTACCTGGGTGGGGACTGAGACTCCTTAATAGGGATGTCAAACTAATTTTCACCAGGGGCCACATCAGCCTCACAGTTGCCTTCAAAGGGATGAATGTAATTTTAGGACTGTATAAATGTAACTACTCCTTAACTAGGGGAAAGGAGCTTGGCGCTGCCACAGAGTAGAAACAAGGTGCTGGGCTGGATAAAACAAGGTGGAGGGCTGGATTCAGCCTGTGGGCCTTGTGTTTGCCACCTGTGCCTTAGTAGCTGCCCGTGGGCTCCAAAAAACTAAGTTTCAATATGAAAAAGAAACTCTGGACACTGGTCTTGGATTTTTTCCTTGCTGAGGACACAGTTGGACTTTTCCCATGGTGGGATGGATGGAGATGGGACACAGGGCCAGCCTTCTCTTTCCACCCGAATAAGTCTTATCACACCACAATCTCCTGTGTGTGGGTCCATGAACACCTTTCTTGAAATCCCGTGAAAGAGCCCCCCTTCCACCAGCAACACAACTATCTCATTTATTTATTTGTATATGGTAGTCTCTGAGAAATTTAAGACTGACTGATTAAAGATATGGCGGATGTACATTTTACAATCTGATATAACTCCACTCAGACCTTTTAAAGTTCAGTTTAAACAGCAGAAAGTAATATTTTAATTCCCATCTCATTATTTTCTTAATTTTGCTCATATATTTTCCCCTATATATGACTGGCTTTAAAGATGAGACACTAAAAATCCACTATCTCAAGATACCCTTATGAGACTTGGGCCTGATTTTTTGAAGTATAACCTTTATCTGAACACTTGTAAAATATTGATAATTCAAAAAAAATTATCTGCCTGTGACTTTCTAAGTGAAAATTAAAACCTGATTTTGACTTTTGCTAGAAATAGCAATTCTTATTATGTACAATGATCTAGATCAACCCCTACTCTTTACATATTAGAGATGGGATTAAAATTTAATTTTCATTTTTTTACCTATCTACGCTGCTTCTTTGTATGAATTTTGATGAATGAATGTAGTAGATTAATGTAGAAAGTTCTGCATGATAATAATGCAAATGCACATTATGAATTGGGAGGAAGAAAGAATGAGAAAAAGTGAACCAATTAACAAGTTCCAAGTGTAATTTAACAATACCTTCATGTTTTATTTCTTAAGAAAAAAAAAGAAAAAGAAAATTATTCCATTGTGTTCAAATTGAGTAGGTTGGTAATAGAGTGTTATGTTAACCTCTGTAACTTTATTTATTTTAAAAACAGTTAAGAGAAAATACATTTGAATGCATAAATATTGAAAATGATAATAACATATGGAGTGAATACTTCATTAAGACTGGCTGGCCACAAGTGACATACAACCTATGTGTGGGAAGTCCCACATCATAGCAGTCCGACTGGACAGCAAAGACCAACCCCTCTATACACACTGAGAAATTCAAACTCCCTTTTTTTCAGCCTTTCTACAGCTGGGCACAGTCATGGGGTGTGACACTGTGCAAAAAGGGGGTGAGAGCTTCCTCTTCCTCACTGAGAGGACAGTAACTGTAGCTACAAAGTCACGTTCTTGAGGCAGAAGTAGGGAGAGAGTGAAGCAAGACTTTCTCAGGCTGCTTGCAGTGCCCACTATTTCCTCTTCAGACTAGTCCTAGGCTGTATTTTTGGGATATATTGCTAAAGGGTTTGTCTTGAGCATAATTGTCAAGTCCTTCTCACATTTTTAAAACAACCCAATATCTATTTAGTCTTTTGTTTTCTGTTTTATATATCGAAGTCAACTTCTGTGGGGAAGGGATAGAGCAGTAACAGAGTTGATGCCAAAGTAAATTTAAAACCTTCAGGGCAGGCCATCTACAACACGAATGAGGCCGAAATGCAGCAGAAACACACAAAACCCAAATCAGTGAAAGACGATGTAGGCATGCTTTTATTGGGGGGCTTATGCTCATTTGTTTATAGGGGGAGTACAGCATAAGGAGAAAATCAGGAATTTTATAGGTTTGAATCCTGGTTACTCCATCATTTCTGAGGGCAAAAGGATTTCTGACACAGTTTACACAAGTTTGAAGATATGAAAATAGTTATTTTCCATGGAAAACAATTACCAAATGACATCTGGATAGGATTCACACAGGTATTTTCACGTGTATATTTATTCTTTGCGTGTACTAGAGAATATCCCAATGTACAATCTGTGTGTATTTGTCAGTATTTTCTTTCTCTACTGGCTCTTAATGAGTCAGGATATCATCACTTTTTAAAAGATTTTATTCATTTATTTTTAGAGAGAGGGGAAGGGAGGGAGAAGGAGAGGGAGAGAAATATCAATGTGTGGCTGCCTCTTGCACACCCCCCACCAGGGACTCGACCTGCAACCCAGACATGTGCCCTGACTGGGAATCGAACCAGTGACTCTTTGGTTCACAGGCCTGTCCACTGAGCTACATCAGCTAGGGCCAGGTTATCATCACTTTTGATTAAGGTACTTCCTGGGTCTACCTAGGTTGACTATGTAAAATAAACAGGTATAAGTACTTGCAAAAATGATAGAAATGCCTTGCTTTAGATCTAGATAGATTGAGTAAAATACTTCACTTAATTAAGGCAGTTCTTATAATAGGTTTTTATTAATCCTCCAGTGATTGAAAATATTTCTTCTGTTGCAGTATATATTTTTAAGTTTTAATGTCTTTCTTAAATTTACACATGTTATTAAGGGAGAAAATAATGCAAAATCTGTTCCCTGTTTGGTATTAAGATACTAAATCTATTTGAATTGCAGTTTGATCAACTGTAAAATAAAAGGATTAGACAAAAGGATCTCAAATGTTCCTTCCAACATTAAGATTCTGATTCTATGAATACAGATTGATTTTTTTTTTGCCAGGATGATACTGAAATAAACATTTCTGCATTACAAACCTAATGAAATTTTCCATTTCTGAGATTTGGGAGTGGTATTACAGAAGAAGTGAAAAGTCATAAAATTAGGGGAATAAAATTATGAGGGAATGAGTTGACATCCAGAAGTGACATTTTGTAACTCCCACTCTCCAAATACTATTTTTACTGATAAATATGATTTGGAAATATTTTGTGAATATAATTTAAGAAGACATGTGGAGAGAATTACTCATTTTCATACCATTTGGGTATTAGAGTGGCAACCCAGATTTAATTTTATTCTTTTAGGGGTCCAGTTTATAGAAATGTAAAATAACATCATTACCAGGGAGTCTAAATTAACAACTTTATTTAACCTCAGTAATGTAAAACCATCCTACCAAACATTTTAAAAAGAACTTCACAAACTAACTTAGTTTGAATACCTATTTGTCACTAGAATATAAAAATGATTTAAGATTTTGCCATATGGGAAGAGTAATAAGTTTTATTAAGCACCTGCATTTTAACTCTTCCAAGGGCATTATATTCTGTGCATTGTTCTATTTTTGTCATATCTGTGTGGTGCATATTATGCCTATTTTACAGATAGAAAACTGAATAAGTAAAGAATCAAGGTATGCCTAAAATAGATTTTCAAGGTGACTTAACATGCATTATTATTTAATCTTAATAACAACCTTTCTCAGTTAGAGAATACTTTCTCCTTGTTAGAGATCAGAATAACAATATTTACAGGGGTTACTTAACTTACACAAGGTTACTGAAGTTACCCAATGACTGAAGGGAATAGAAAGCTAATGCTGTTTATACTACGTTTTTATTCCACCATGCTTTAAAATTATTAGCTTTTCTTCCCTCTTACATGCCAATTTTTTATAAGACTGGTGAAGAGGAGAGGTAAGTTTAAGCCATCACAAGCATAGATTTGTTTGTATGTTTACCAGTATTTATGTGAGTGTTAAAAGAATTGGAGTAATTCTGCTGTAAGAAATGTAAGATTTCTGTCATCGAAGAGCCCAGTCTCTATTCAGGGATGTATTCACGAATTTAACAAAATGCAAGAAGGTGACAGTGTGTCCCAGGAGAGTAATTCAGAAAGCATTCGCTACCATAATTCTGCACAAAGTACAGGAGTATCAGAACCTCCCTGGTTCACTCTAGATGCACACCGAATGACCCAGAGACTGACCAGTCAATATTCTTTGCTGAATTACATAGTATTTAGGCTTTGGTGTAAAGAGCCTAAAAGGACCATGAATGAGAGGTACATTTAATTTCAGCTGAGCAACTATATGTCAGTTCTTATGAAAACAGTATGAGATGTAGAGCAGAAGCCCATAACAGGAGTCGAAGAACCCATGACACAAGTCTGGGCTCAGTGGGAAGAAACAGTTGAGAAGGAGGAAAACCACAAAATCTTTGACTTGGAGAGAGAGGTCAAGAACAGGAACCAAAGGAACATTCTAGAAGATTCAGAACTAAAGATACTAAATCCATGCCTCATACTGAGAAGAGTGTTGGCTCAAATTAGGATGACATTGTTTAAAGCTTGACAAAGAGCTAAAGATTTTGAGCTGTATAAGGAAGCCAGGAACCACAGCAGATTTTTAGAAAGTGTGCTTTTAAAAAGTAGTTTTTAATGATCTTATTGGACTTTTTCTTTTTCAGTTGTCGTCCAGCAAATTAAAAATTGCCTGCAGAGAGAAACATGGCAGTGGACATTATGATAATCTTGGAAAAGAAGAAACACGTAAGTGGATTTTCCTCATATCTGAAGCTATACAGTACATTAGTAAGCAACCATATTCTAGGAACAGAGTGGCATAGGTGTAAATAGAATTCTTCCCTGGTAACCACGCAGATAAGATATAACCAGAGACTCAAACCTGCATGCACAGACTGAATAATCTAGCCTGCCAGTGTGTGCGAACACTTTGAAAGAATATATGCACACACACATATATATACATACACACAGATACATACACACATACTTTGGCTATTTTAAGTAGAAAAGTTTTATAATTCTTGCAAAATATGTATATATATATATCTCAATTACATTGTGTGTGTGTCTACATATAGTCTTACAAAGTATGTGTGTGTATATATGTATATATATATACTTATACACACACACATACATAAATGACTTACATTGCTTAGCATCTCTTAGTATAGAGTATAAAAAATTATCTTCAATAATCTTTAGATGAAGAAGGCCTGAGAATTCATTTGGTTAATGTAATTCACTGATGAAATAAAGGTCCAACATTAAAATACAAAAGGATTGAATACTGGACAAAATTTTTTTTATTTTTAAAAATTTTGCTTGAAGAGGCTATATATGTATAAAGATTATTACATTGAAATTGAATCAAAGACCTAGGGGGAGAGCTTAAACATTTTTGAACAAAGTTTGCTTCTCTAATGATAGAAGCATTATCTCTGTGATTGGTTACAGTTAGTCAAATCTAAATGTCTTCATTTAAATATATTTTTTTCTTCTTGTAAAAAACATGTTGGAAAGAATTGTGTTTTCTAGCTAAGTAATCTTTAAAAAGGTTCATCTTATAGGAATATTTTACTTGAAATGCTTAGGAATATTAAAAATGCATAAGATATATGCCAACTAAGTTTACTAAGTCTATAATAAACATATTAAGTGATATACAGTATATGTATATATGCTCATGGATGTAAATAACATACATGCACACAAATATGCAGACACACATATGCGGTTTCTGACATGGCATAGATAAAAGTGAAAATCCATTGAAAAACGACATGTCTTCCTGGGTGAGGTTATGCCAAAAGTAAATGACGGAGGGAAATGTAAGAGAGAGAGCAACATAGCTGACATTCCAAGCTATCTTTGAGACATTTACGAAACGCAGTTTGTGCGTAACTTCCTCAAACAGGCGTTAGAGCATATCACACGTCACGCTCACGGTGACCACTGCGTAACTCAGAATATTTTCAAAGATTCATTGTCCACGAGGAAATATCACAGAGGTAACTACTTCATTGTGTAAATAAAAGGGGGGAGTAAATTAATAGATATGTTTTGTGCCAGGCATTTGAATATGTCAGGTTAATCTTGCTATCGAGGCTCAGGTGTGTTTAAGGAAACATTCAAAGGTCTAGTAAGTGGCAGAATCATTATTGACACTCAACTCTTCCTCCTTGCATATGTATCAACTTTTTCCTCCCGATCATAAAATTACCTTCCGCTTTTAGGCCTAACATGACAAATACAGACTTAAAAATTCTGATTTCAATATGATAAATATGCATTTTAGGAAAAATGGAAAATAAAAAAGTTCAATATAAACTGAACAAATAATACCAATGTATCTGTTTGTTATGTGCAGTTTTTATCGTGAGGTTTCCATGCATATGTTTATTTAAGTTACTACCTAAGAATAATTTTATATGTAACTTTTGTGTACCTATTTTCTCCCTTTTGTGGACATTTTTACATGCCAGTAATTGCCCACACCATTATTTTAATAGATTCATAGCAACATTTATGTATGTATGTGTTATTGAGTACTTGCCATTCCTAACTTCCATTATCAACATGCTGTGATGAGCATGCTCTCAGTTATCACTGTGTGCACCTCTAATTATTTATTGTAATACATTCACAAAAAGCAGTTTGTTCAGTTAAAGGATATACGTCTTTCTGCTTGCTGATATGTTGCTAAATCACATTCCCAAAATTTGTATCCATTTAGAGTCCCCAAAATGGGGTATGAAAGCACTGATATTATTAGTGCTAAAAGTAGGTAGGAACTTTACACAAGAGAAAAACTTTGCCAGTCACGTGAAAAAATACTACGGTTGTCTTACATTACCTGCTGTTCCACTTTCCGAGGTTTCAGTTACCCACGGTCAGCCGCAGTACAAAAACATTAAATGAAAATTCCAGAAATTAACAATTCATAAGTTTACATTGTGCGCCATTCTGCACAGTGCGGTGATATCTGGCACAATCCAGCTCCTTCCAGTCCTGGGCATGAATCATCTCTTTATGCAGCATGCCCTTGCTGTGTATACTACCTGCCTGTTAATGGCTTACTAGCCAAATCAGTTATCAGATTGACTGTTGCCTATGGAAGTGCTTGTGTTCAAGTCACCCTTATTTTACTTACTATTGGCCTAAACCATTAGAGCGGTGGTGGTGGGAACTGGGGTGTGCCAAAGAGAAGCTGTAAAGTGCTTTCGTTAAGTGGAAGAGTATGGTGCAATAAGAAATGGTGAGAGAGAAACCAAATGCACAGTGCATTACAGTGCATTGCTATAATTGTTCTATTTTATTATTAGTTGATGTTAATCTCTTAGTGTACATAATTTATAAAGTAAACTTTATCATAGCTCTCCATGTATAAAAAAACTACATAGTTCTGTATTTTTTGAAGTTAACCCACTGGGGATTTGGAACATATCCCAAGTGGATAAAAGGGGACTGCTGTGCCTTAGTGATTTAATTGGCATTTCTGTGACTATTGATGATGGTGGGAATGCGTTCACTAGCTTATTGTTTTTTGTGCGTCTTCTTCATAATAATCTAATTTATGTCTGTCTGTCTGTTGGGGCTTTCAGTTTCTTTTTAAAACAGACCATTTATACATGATAATCCTTTGGAGTGTATGTTTTTTAAAATATAGGTTTCATATATAAAAATGCAATTTCAGTGTATGTTCTTTTTTCAAATAGAACTTTCATACATGAAGAGCTATTTTAGTGTATGTACTCCTCTCTAGTTTTGTTTTTTCATCTCTGTAATTAATTTTATAATCATTATGTTTAATGTAGTCAAATTTTAAATACTTTGAACTTTTCATATATTTTGGAAAATACTTCTCCATAGTTATTTAAATATCTCTATCTCTCTGTTTTCTATTTTTATGTTTGCATTTCTACATTTAAATATTTAATAGATTGTTTTGTCATAATGAGATTTTTGTCTTTCCCACTAATATTGTTCTGCAATTTTTGCAGTTGTCAGGGCTGGCTAAATGATCACAAAACGGAATTTTGTTTATTTTGTTTTTATTTTCTATCATTTTGTATTGAGAAGCCTTATAATCTGATTACACTTATGAATTTTTATCTTATATATTATCCCTAAATCATTTGTCCTAGACCTTTCTGGAATGAGAGAATGAACTGTGTTATAAAAGAAACAAAATGAGGTTAATATTAATTGTCCTAGCAAAATGTATATATGATGGATACAATTATTAGACAGTTTTGCTTTAAACTCAGTGAACTAATAATTCCAGGTCTCTAAGTATCCTTATGGGGTAAATACTATTAATACCCTAATCTATAGATTAAAAAAATAATGATGTTGAGGCAAAATGTCACACAGACAGAACCTGAAAGAAATAAGATTCAAATCCAGGCAGGCTGGCTCCAGTGGCTATGCTATTAATCATTACTCTATATTTTCTCATGAAAAAAGAAATAGGAGGAGACAGAGGAAGCACCAGAAGAGTGGAGGAGGGGGAAGAGGCAGAACCAGAGGAGTGGAGATGAAGGGAAGGTGAGAAGAGGACAAAAAATCAACAAATGCACACAAACATACAAATATCCTTTCAGTTATGTTTTATTATCCTTGCCAAGACTTTGAAAGACAAACATGAGAAGTAGTTAACGTGAAAACTGGAAGCATATGCACAGACAAGCATGAGCAAAGGTAAGAGAAGCATTCTTTTAAACAGGTAATAACCATAAATATTGGCAGTTGTTCCACCAAGGGTTCTTAAATGTATAATGATTCAGGTGATTTTAAATTTCCCTAAAAAATCATAATAAATATTTCAGTCAACACCAGATGGACAGAGATTAGCAAGGTGATAACTATAGATTGCATACCACTGTTTCTCAAACATTTCTATTTTAAAACAATGATATTCACATAAACCATACTAAATAATTATAAGCTGTGACATAGAAAAGAAAGTCAGTAATTAACATAAAATTCTAAGATCATATATTATGGTATTTTTAAATATTTTTCATTATAGTATAACCTGTAATATATTACAACTCAGAATATATATTACACAATACAAACATACAGGTTTTTGATATATATATATATATATATCACACATGTATACACATGCACACATATATGGTTCTTATCTCTGTATTTAAAATATAGAAAAAATAAAGGTAAAATGATGTTGCTATTTACCACTGCCTTTGAGTAACTGAATAATTTCCTAAAGAATGGGAAATTCTCTATAGTGAAGCAATTCAAAGCAGAATATAACAAAGAAATTGCAAATTTCTAACATTAAGATATTATAGGCAAGAATCAAAAGGGGGTTCTGAGAGAAGTAGGTACGTAAAATGTTGATATGCCTTACTTCCCAAGATAAAAATTCATTGAGTAAATTTAATATTTTGCATTTGTTTCTTATTTATCCCTTCCGTTTTCCAATCCCTAGTGATAGCAGATCCACTCTCCCTCTCATACTCACGCTAAGAAAATGGAACGGCCAGTTTCCGCACGCACCTTTGTATTCTACAGTGTGGGCTCCACCCAAATGTTTTCCCAGGGTGTTCAAAAGTGCATACGATTTTCTAAAGGATTTGCACTTTACTTCACCCCAGGTACTGAAAAACACAAAAGCTATTTGCAGAAGGGCTGAGAGTACCTGAGCTCTTTAGATATTTTCTTTGCTGAGGCTTATTTTAAATTCAGGTCGGAAAAGCTCGTCTAATATTGGAGTTGAAAAGAGCAACAGTATTTTGACATTGCACATCTTGACATAAACTTTGCCTCATTCACAGTATGAGATGTCAGGAAACTGAACTCGGCATAACATAAAATCAAATGGGTTAAAGGAGTTCAAATACAAAACATCCAGGTGACTCTGGGATCCAGCACGCAGTAATGCCACGAGTTTGTGACAGAATAATATCGTCAGGCCCATATTCATGCAATATTTATCGGGTACCTGCTACGTGCAAGTGACTATGTCAAGAACACAAAAATTAATAAAACATGTTTCTTATTTCTGAGAATGATCAGACAACTAGTATTTATTAAAATCAAACACTAAGCTAAACAAAATAAAAATATCATTTTTTAATCCTTACATTAACCACATGAGTTTTATGATATTATCCTTTTACAGAGGTAGAAAAATGATCTAAAAACTGTTGATTAAATTATCTGTCGTACTTAACCAGCAAGTAGTTAGCTTATAAGTATTGATTTATATAATGTAGTACATAGATATTCATTATTGTAATGCCTTTGTGGATAATTATACCATTTTTATATAAAATAATGTAATTTTCAATCTACACAATGTTTTTTATATGAGATGTCTGATAATTTTATACAAATAATCTTGTTAACTGTTTGTTGTTTTTTTGTGGCTTGTGATGCACTCTCTCAAATTCTCTATTCAAATCCTATTTTAAGTTTCAAAATGTTCTCTTCCATTTGAGTTTGTTTTGTCTTTATTTTTGTAACAGGTTTTTTTAAGAGTTCTCTTTTTATTTAGCTCTGAAGCTCATACTCGCTTGTCCTCAGTGCAGAATATATTCTCTAGGTCTCTCACACTGACTATTTCATGAAAATATGTCATGTGCATTATATTTCATTTTAGCCCTACTTGCTCTGTCGCTCGAGGGGTGTTTGTTTCTGTGGAGTTTTATTGTCACAGTGTATTTAGGAAAGCCCCTCCCAACCATCCTGTGCATTGCTTTACATTTTTTCAAAGCTAATGGAGAAACTCTTCAATATAAGTTAAATTTCAGCATGTTGAGCTTAGGTGTCTGTGAAATAAGCAGTAAGAGGTATGCACAAGACCACAAATATTTTGGAAGAAAAATATTTTTGTATATAAAGAGGAGGCAGAAAATAACACTGAAAAAATAAGCTTAAAATGTAAATGGAGAATAAAAATTCACAAGTGAAATACCATTCATGGAGGTATAGTCAAGGATGGATGTTTAAGATCTAAGTGATCAGCTAATATTCATGAATGAAGTACCTAAGATGTTACTGGTTAGAATGTATAAACCTGAAGCACCTCAAGCACATAATAATAATGTAGGTCATATATGTTATAGATTAAAATTTAGTATCTTTCTAATCTCATCATAGTGTATGTCTGTATAGAAGATGAAGGGATAAAAACCACCAAGGCAAAGAAGCTCAAATACTTCATGGCAAACATGACATTAACTTTCAGAAAACCAAAGTTAATGAGAGGATCAAAAACCTGTGGTACATTTACACAACGGAATACTTTGCAGCAGAAAGAAAGAAGGAGCTCCTACCCTTTTCAACAGCATGGATGGAACTGGAGAGAATTATGCTAAGTGAAATAAGTCAGGCAGTGAAAGACAAATACCATATGATACTATAAGTGGAACCTAATCAACAAAATAAACAAATGAGCAAAAATAGAACCAGAGACATGGAAATAAAGAACAAACTGACAATGACAGGAGGGGATAAGGGGAGAAGGATAATGAGGGTTGTCAAGGAACATGTATAAAGGACCCACGGGCAAACACAAGGGAGTGGGGAGCATTGAAGGTGGGAGATGGGGGTGGGTAGGACAGGGGAGGGTTATGTGGGGGGGGGAATGGGGATGCCTGTAATTTGACAATAACAATAAAAGAAGAAAGAAAATCAGAGTTTAGAGACTAGCTTGGATCATTTCATCCTCATGACCAAAAAGAAATATAAAGAGTCATAATTTATTTACATTGTCAAAACTCTACAAGCATGAAACTTTTAAGCATTCAAACTGGGAATGATTTGAGAATGAACATTGTGCTGGTTCAACAAATAAAAAGCAGACTTTCCTGGGCAAATCGGGATATTTTGCCACCTAATTCTAACATACTTGGTAAGGTACATATCATTAGTAAAACAAGTATCTCAGGTGATAATAACTTGATTTTACTCTTCATTAATATCAAGCATTGAATCTAACTCTTTATACAGCCGGCTCTCTTATTTCTCATGCAAATGTTTGTTACTACTTCTTTTCCAAATAGGCTGTCCTGCCACAAATACAACGTTTGTGGATCTGAGTGATAATTCCTTCTAACTCATCATTAAGGTTATTTGTTAGTATAAATAAGGGCTTTGCTATTTTTGACACACAGTTAATCCTTTTATAGTTTGGGACAGCTAAGTCAATTTCTTCATCACTTTTGGTGATTTGATACAATTTAGTTGCAAATATGAATATATGAGTCTAGAAATCTTTGAATATATATTCTGAGAATAATGAACAGAACAATAATGCTGGACTGGAGCCCATGAAGTTCAATTTTGACAACACCGGTGATCTAAATTTCTTAAGGAAGGGTTCTCATCATTGCAGCCAGGATGTACAAAGCAATGACCCTTCATCTCCATGGATCACTGAGAAATCACACCCCAGGTTTCCAGCTGGCCTTGGTGTTCCGCACTGTGTCTGCACAAAATGTTATTGGTGAAACATCATTTTTCTCTAGTTCGTTCCCCCTACACTGTGGTCTCTGAAAATCTAATAAAATGTCTTTTTTTTTTCTATTTATTTTCTCAGTCCTCCATTCATTGCACAATTTGCAGAACTCATTCTTGTCTCATTCATCCATGAAAAGTGAGTAGGTCAATAAACTCAGAAGTTTAGGTTTTCTTCTCTTTTATTGCATTCATGATAGTTCTTATCCCCAGCCACACATGCTAAGGGACAGACAATGACAGTGGAGGAAATAAGGATATCTCGATTCTAAACCCAAGTAAGCAAGCTGTCATAAAAATGTGCAATTGAAGAGATGACAAACTAAATTCTCTCTCTGAAAGTAATTATTTATGAACCTCACATCTAGTAATCTACAATTTTGAAGGCTGAGTGAAGTGTGCATTTGTGGCGCAATCAATTTAAAACACAAATGCACATGATGATGCAGATAGCAGCTGAGGGAGGGGGTAATGATTCCTTGTTCTGAACAAATAAAAGACATTTATTCTAATGCTTATTGACTCTCATTTATTACAACAATGGTACATTATGCAATCATCTATATCAACAAACAACAGCTTCACTGACTAGTATGACTGTGTTTTTATACAGTAATAGAAAGATAAATGAATAATATAATGCTCTTCTTTAGAGCAAGGTAGATAAGTCCCATTTAGCAGTTATTTGGTAAAAGAATTTTGACTGCATAAGATTACATCTCTTCAACAATATATTTAATAGGAGGAGTAGCTTACCACTGGTACATAACTTTATTTATCTTTTTAAAAAATGACTCCATGATAGTGGTCCAGGTGAAATGAAAGCCATGGATGATAATTCTATTATATTCTGTAATTATTCTAAGTGGAGACAGGTAAATATGTTTTGAAGAACGGTCACGAGTCAGGACTAAATATCTTATCCCTTTTAATCCTTAAACAATGAGACTGCTAATATTCCCATGTTAGCTCCAGAGAAAAAGTTAAGCTCAGAGTTATGAAATGCTTACTGCGGATGACATGTAGAAAGTGGCAGTCAAGATTAAAAGACCTATCAATCATATTCCAAAGCCTAGACATATTCTCCCATAGCGCCGGCACCTACTAAGAGATGAGATAGATAGAATCCCAAACATGGGATATTACCTTCTGATATTACCACAATTACATAAGTATAGAATGTCATAGCAATGTAGTTTCTTTCACCTGCATAAATTTATTAATGAAATGGATTACTAAATATCTTATTCCAACAAAACGCAAAGTTTAAATAATTGCATTTGTGTACTTTACTCAAACTCCAATTAAGCAATTAAGATCGTGCATACCCATAAATGTCCAATGTTCTCATTGTTTACCTTGACTCCTTTGAATAGTGAATTTAAATGATCATTACATGAAATCAGAGAAGTCCAATATTAGAACACTTTGAACTTGTACACAACTTTCGCTTTCTAGAAAACTGATACTTGGAGAAGGTGATGTAACCAAGATTTAATAGAAACAAGAAAAATTATTTTTAAAACCTGTATAATTGTTATTTGATATGAAGTAGATTAATTTTTAAACTATAAAAACAATCCAGTGTTAGGCGAAGATAGAGAGTTCATTTTGGATGGCCAGAACATTGCTTAACTTATAAAGACACATATAAGAAAAAGGACTCCTCCAAATTGTGTCTCTTGTATATTCTTGTGCTTAAAATTGAATCGTTATGAATTATGTAGTATTTCTCCCGTCATTATTCTTGTCTTTGTGTTCTTTCCTCCTTGGGGTATAAGTAAAACTTGTAAATATATTATAGAGTTGTGTATTATACAACTATTGTGTAGAATAGAGAAGAGTTCATTTTTCAACCAACAAGACAAGATGATGCTTGGACAATACTTACAGCATACAGGAACATGTGAGGATCCAGCTTTGGTGGGGAGGAAGGCCAGTTTTGTGATACATATGCAAGCCCACAAAACTGTTCACATAACTAAAGGTGGCATTTATTGTCTAGGTAGATATATGCATTTTACACCAGAGGCATATAATTAAGTTCTTCACACTTACTGTTAAGACAGAGAACACTCTGAGTTACTGGGGAAATTGTACGGCTTTTCATTTTTCTCTCTGGAGTGAACCTTATGCTTTTCTCCATTAGCGGGTGTAGCTAGACTACGGAGGAATGATCCCAAGAAGAGCTGAGTCGGAAACGCATGGTCATAGTACTTAATATATGATGAATGTTCTTCTGAGCTTTTCCATATATTAACTAATTTAAGCCTCCAAGCAATACGGCAATATCATCATTTTTATTACTCTACTTTATGGATAAATAACTGAGGTACACAGAGGTTAATAAGGCTGGTTTTCTGTAAAATGATGCCATTATTTTCTTAAAAATTTTCAGTTTACCCAATTTTAAATATCCTCAACTCTATCTTTCCTGAATACTGTTTGCAAACAGAAAAGTTCCATATAAACTTCACATCACCTAGCTGTTTAAATGTGTTTTATAGATGAAGCTAGAACTGAGAGCAGATGGTGGTTGGAGAGCATCCAGTATTTTCCCTTTCTCCTTCATGTGTTGGTAGTTTTTACTGTTTCGTCCTCACTCCACACATTTACCCATCAGAACAACTTTCCAAGAAATTTAAATGATAATAAATAAACATTTCTGTTTGATATTCCCATAAATATCTCCACTACTTTTTCTCTTTGGTACCTTTATCATCCCTAGTTTTCAAACGAAGATTTAAAAGGAGGGCATTTGTTATTAATAATTTTATTCTATAAGGACTCTAAAGGTTACATGAAGCATTGCTCTTTATTTCAGAAGAAAGGAAAAGGTCCTCAGCTAATTAGAGACTTTTTAAAGTTCAAATAACGATAAAGTCGAAAACACACATTGTTTGTTTATCCAGCAGTACAAACATGCTTTATCACCAAGCACCGTACAAAACCAAAATCACTGAGAATTGTGTTGCATCAGAGGGGAGTAAAATTTCCTTTTCAAATGCTAAAAAGTAAAGAATACATTAAAAAAACTTTGAAATGATGCTCAGAAATGGTTTTAAATCATTTTTAACATTAAATATATTAATATATATACAAGATACTGGCTAATCATTAAATATGAACAGATTGTTTAAAATAAAAGTTGAGATTTTTCTCTTACATCAAGTTTTAAATCAGTAATTCTAAAATTATGCATTTTAATATATTGCAAAATGATGATGCAGCTTATAAAACGAAAACCTAGTGATTGGATGCTAAATAAAGTTTAAGCTCTCAGTAAATAAAGAAAAAGGATGTTTTCATTTGAAATTTGAATAGAAAGTCATGCCTTACCATTTAGAAACCTCTTGATAGACATTTGATTCCTCAACAAAGGGAAGAAATGCTTTATTTGGATTATTTGGTTTTAAATTAATTTTTAAATCTTCTTAATATAATACTTAACAGAATATATTTATTATTTAAATACTATTTCTTTCACATATCCAGTTGCAAAGAGCTCCTTTAAAAAACACTGTGGATTTTACACAAAGCATGTCACCAGAGGCCATCACTGCGGGTCAGTAAACTGGATGTTTGACAGTGTCTTGTAAGTCTAAAACAACTGAAAAGAGCCCTGGCCAGGTAGCTCAGTTGGTTAGAGCATAGTCCTGATGCACCAAGGTTGTGGGTTTGATATCTGGTCAGGACACTTATAAGAGGCAACTATCGAATGCATAAATGGATGGAGCAACAAATAAATGTTTCTCTTTCTCTCTCTCTCTCTCCCTCTCTCACCTTCCCTCTCTCTCTCCCAAATCAGTAAATTTAAAAAATTAAAAATCTATGTAAAATAGAAGGAATAAAGCCACTGAAAAGAATATTAAAAATCTAACTTGAAAAGTGGGTAATCTTGAGTGACATAATATATTCAATTATTTTCATCATGCGTGGCAGTTAATCACTGCTCCCAAACACTATCCCAATGACATACAATTTATCCTTCATCCCTTTAATGGAAAGAACCAAATAGTGAAGGTCTTGGATGGAAAGAGGTAAAAATTTGGTGCCTGTTGTTGAAATTACAACAAAGAATATACAATGGGTGATATCAGAATATTCTGGACAAACAGTATCACCAGAAATCATCAAGTTATGTGCATTTGTCAATATAAGAACACATGGAATTGCTACCAAAATAACTTTTGCCACAAAACTCAAGTAGTTTCAGTGAGTATTCACAAAGACTTGAACCTGTGCCATGTAGTTGTCATCTCTCCTCCAGCTCCTCTGGACTGCGGCAGATTCTCAGACTTTCCTGGTTTTTGGTGGCCTTGACCATTTTCAGTTACTCATCAGGTATTTTGCCGAATGCCCTTCAATAAGTGATTTGTCTGATGGTTTTCTCATGAATACATTGGGATTATTTATTTTTTTTAGTAGAAAGACTGCAAAAGTGAAACATCATTTTTATTACATCTTATCAAGGGTACATGCTACTGAGGTTATGTAGCAGTTTAGATGTTGACCTTAATCACCAGGGTAGGTAATTTGCCAGGGTTCTCCACTGCAAAATTATACATTTTTCCTGCTTAATAATATTCCAATGTTTGGCTACACCATAGTTTGTATATTGTTTTACCCACTAAAGGACAACTCAGCAGTTTCCAGTTTCCAGAGATTGTGAATAAAGCCATTGTTACAAATATTCACATGCAAGGTTTTACGAAGACATACATTTCAAATCAACTGGACATATATTTAGGAACACTACTGCTGTATTATAGGGTAAGACTATGCTTAAAGTTGTGAAAACCTGATGAACTGTCTTCCAAAGTGGCCATACTGTTTTATATTTCCTGTCACAATAAACAAAAGTTCCTATTGGTTCACATTTCCTTTTATTTTTTATTGTTTATTTAATCTTTATTGTATTTTTCCATTACCATTTAGTTCCCTAATGCCTCCCTCCCCTCAGCAACCACCACACTGTTGTCCATGTCCATGAGTGCTTTTTCCTTTCTGCTCAATTCCCCCCCCAGAACCTCCATCCCCACTAGCTGTCATCTGCTCTCCATCTATGAGTGTGACTCTGTTTTGCTTGTTAGTTCAGTTTCTTCATAAGATTCCTCATATGAGTAAAATCATATGGAATTGTCTTTCATCAGCAATTATCGTTGCCAAGTTTTTTGGATTTTAGACAATCAAACTGTTACATAGTGGTTATGGGCCTATATTTTATAGTGTTCTTTGAACGCACATCCACAGTGTCATTTCCCACATTGTGTTTACTGTCCTCACTATTAAACTGAGCCCCTTGGGGCAGGTTCTATATTTTATTCACCATAATTTCTCAATGTCTCACATAAGATAGGTGATTATTTTTAATAAAGGCAACACTGAGTGAAAGAACAAAAGAATTATGTCTAGTGAATAATTAAAAACAAGATTAGAGTATAATTAAATATATGAAGAATAAAACTTACACTGATAATTTGCCCATTGTGCATTGTGTCCAGTGCATTAGAAATGAATTCTCCTTCCTACAAATGTATGTCCTTTTTGAAAATATTGTCCTTCAAAATATGTTCCAATAATTCATTAGAATTATCTATTGAAAAATAACTTTCAGACAAAAGTAATTTTCAATTATATTATATTAATATAGAAACAAATGTTATACTTATTGTAAAAAAGAGTTTTACTTCCTCTGATTGGATATCAGTAACAAATTTTAAGAAAATAAATATATTTGAACAATATTGTTTCCATATTTAGTATGTAACTGCTTAACTATGTATCATTTGCAGATACGAGAGAAAAATAACAGTCTGTATTGAGGCCAATTCATACAAAATGCATGTGTTACAATCTAAATAAATTGATACACATTTGGTGGATCATTTCTTATTACACATATTAGACTATACTCCTTACATCAACTTTACTGATATTTAATTATCATTTCATAGACCATGAAGTTAAGGTCAAATAAATTTAAGAAAGTTGCTTGCTATCACTTAATCTGTTTAAGTGGCAGGCCAGGATTTAAAGTTTCAGTTGGGGTTGATTTTGTACTTTGAACTGACGATTCCTGTCAAATGGATTTTTAACTATAGTTAGTTGTTCTAATCCAGCGAGTTTTTATTAAAGTGCCTAAATCCAAAGGCCTTCAAAGACATAGCGATGTTATGTTACCTCACATTACTAAATCACCTGGCTCTTTCATAGGGCACCTTACAAAAAAATGTGATATACGTATCAAAATAAGTAATGATGCAGAGGAAAGCTAAAGAGAGCAGATTTGTCAGAGTACACCATAATCATAGCAGGTGATTCATTTCCTGACCTTGTTTTTATTTCCACTATAGCTGTAATGTCAGTTTTTGTACAGTTCCCCCAAGGCATCTGTAAGTTATTTTTGATGTCAATGCTTTATGTCCCACATAGTCCTCATTCCTTTAGAAATAAAATGACTGAAGGCACAAGAAAGTGATTCAAATATTCTCAAATTTGTGCTATGTGAAAATTTATTTTCTAACCTATTACCTGCTTTCTTGCCAAGATCCTGAACTTTTATGTACTTTTTGCTTACTCCTTGGAATGTGTATTCTTTTCTCCTGCTTGTTCTGAGATAGAACACGAATAGATGTCTGCTTCCAAGAGTAAATCAGTTGCTCCATGCACAAAGGATGTTTGTTCCAGTAAATATGTTTTTCTTGATTCCTCAGCAAAATAGGAGCCAAGAACTAGGTAGGCTTATGGAATGACATGAGGTTGACACCATTGGAAGGTTTTATATTGATTAAAAAGTGGAGACCAGTGATCTTTGATGAATCAGTGAGAGAAATATGATTGGGATAAGCCCATTGTTAAATGGTAACTACCAATCTTCAAGTTGCTAGGAGAATAGAAGAGAAAAAACTATTTAAAGGAAAGTCTAAATTTTTTTTCAAAATTCATATTAACAAATGCTATGAATTTATTTCTAGAATTAATGGCAAATTAAATTGGAATCATTTACTGATCCGAGACTGAGAGGTGAAATAAATATGATGTCATCGTCATATTCATAAAGAAACAATGTGGCTTTTGAACTGTGGCATCATTAAGGTAGCATTAGAATGGCTTCTAGAGTTTTATTTGACAGGTGAGGTAAGATGTCAAAAGAAATTAATTTAAGTGGCTCAGAGAGGAATGGCTTTATTCAGCTGATGGGAATCAACAAGAACCTGAAGAACAGGTAGCTCTCAATGAAGCAAAGTCGGGATTTTTACAGAAGAGAGGAAAGCTGCATGGCTGCCCTACATTTTGGGCTTAGACTATTGCTTAGTTTAACCAAAACATGTGGTACTGGACCATTCTTGTTTTCATGCTCCTTGCTCAGAGTTTTGACAACCATTAGAAAAAATATTTTCTGAGAAGTATTTTTGCAAACCTAGCATTTAATCAGCTAATCAGGGTGAGGAAGGCAGATAGTGAAAAAAAAAAAAAAAGAGGGGGGGTGCCAAAGGCAGGAAGCAAAGGAGGATTTCGGACCCTCTATTTTATTTGCTTTAATGTTTTTACAAATATAAAGTGTTTCTCTTCTCTTGACAAATATTTGGCCTTCTTTGTTTCTATGCATTTATATTTATAACTAGAATAAACATTCTGTGGGGCTGGGCTGGGTCAAACCAGAAATGATTACTTTTGTTCCAAAGACTGAATGACTAACTCAGATTCAGTCAAGCCTTTTTCTTTACTACTATCTATGAACAAAGAGTTTTATTTATTTATTTCCTTTTTGTATACCCTTTGTGTCCTTTCTTGTTTTAATGTATCAGGTAGGACAATTGTTCCTTTAAAAAATTACATTCTGCGAAATTGCTAAGTGATTTCATGATATTGACATGGAAGAAAGGAACAGAGAGCTTTCAACAAGATTCGTTAATTTTCAGAGTTAAATTCCACTGTCTCATCCACTTTGACTTTGTAAATGAGGGAACTAAGTTTCAGTGACTTGATGTACATGTGTGTGGCCTTACATGTGTGGAGGCGTACACGTGTATGGGTGAAAAGTGTAATGTCCTGAGACCATGGACTCTCTATCCCCTAGGGAGCCCTTCCCCGGGCTCCAGAAACTTGGTGGACTTCTGTATAATGCTGTGTGCCACTAAGCATATTGTCCTCTTCCTCACTATGTTGGTGAGTCAGGTTCACCAAGTTCACATTAGCTTACTGCTAAAAATAATGCTAACCTTTCCTCAGCTCAGTGATTTTTAACCATGGCTAATGCTGTACCCCAGGGGATATTTGGCAATATAGAGACATTTTTATTGTCACCACTTGGGGAAACTGGTTGCTACAGGCATCTAGTGGGTACAGATCAAGTAGGTTATTAAATATCCTACTAGGTATAAAGAACGGGGCATCCTCCCATAGCAAAGAAATATTTCGTCAAAATGGAGGGATGGGGAGAAAAAGCATACAACTGTAATTGAATAACAATAAAAATTTTTTAAAAAATATCAATAAGTCCAAAGTTCAGAGGGTGAGAAACTCCACATACTAGCTGTATTGGTTAAGTTAATGCAAATTGATAGAATACATTCTAGTTGCTTACATAATGGAAATCTATACTTGTTCAACTGAGTCCAGTACAACTATTCCTGCTTGGGAAACTTTCCTTTAGCCTATGAATCAGATCACTGGATATATTATCTTTTGCTATACAGCAGATTATTCCTAAGTTGAAGTTACTCATAAATTAAAATGGCTTAAATAACAATAACAACAACAATACATTTATTGCATCTAATAGTTACTGTAGGTCAGAAATTGGAGCAGCTCGGCTGGGCAATACGGGCTGAGTTTCTCAGAAACAGACAAATATTTGCGGGAGTTGCAATCATCTGGAGGCTTGAATAAGGATGACAGCTCGCAACAACTTCCAAGGGACTCATTGGTGTAGCTGGCACATTGGTGCTAGCTGTTGGCAAATATCCCGACGTCTGGGCTTCTCCCCAGGTCTGCTTGGCTGTCCCTGTGACAGAAGAAGCAGCTCAAGAAACAGAAGTGCAGCTGCAAAGCTTTTGATGACCTCACCTTCAAAATCGCACGTCACTTCCACATACTGGCTCTGATTCAATGTGAGTAAAGACTACACAAAGGTGTGGAAATTTGGGGGGGAAACATATTCAATGCTGGTTATCGTCGCTCGGTACTTTCACCGCATGTCCCCACTCTCTTCCATAGCAGGCTTCAGAGATTCCCACTGAGCACTTCTCTATTTCAGACAATATGAAGAGGAAAACAGATGGAAAAAATCACATGTAAGAGATTTGGGGGCCAGAGTGACTACTGGGCACATTCTCTCTTGATAAAAAAAAAAAAAAAAAAAAAAAAAAACTTGGGAGGAGGGAATGAGTGTCATTGATCACTGAGCTCAGGAAAAAAGTAACCGGGTTAGAGAAAACTCCGGACAAACCCTGTCATCATCCAGAAAGTCACTCGAACAGAATATCTCAGGCAGTGTCTTGTAAAATGCCATTCCCTTTGGAAGTCACAATGGTATGAAGCTACAATCGGGACAGCAGATATAATTAATAATGAAATGGATACTTGCTCTTCAGTGAGTACATAATACAATTTGGTATTACATAATGTGCCTTTCCTTCTAACATAGTAAAACATTTTGTATACTTTTTCTAATCTCTCCCTTAGAATGACAGCACGCTAACCTGGGTTAAGTGTCTTCTTTGTGTCGTATAATGTATATGACACTCTCTGAGAAATAACTATTGTAACCCTTCTACTACATATATCAGAAAGTAGACTAAATGTTTCAATATACTATTCAGAATTAGACAGCTAATAAGTAAAATATACAGAAGTCAAAGTTGAATTGGTCTCACCCGAATGCTCATGAATTTGTGTGAAAAACAAAATATGGTATTCTCATTTTACTATCAAGTTGATATTACTTTACTCTCATATACTTGAAAAGATCTGTGAAGTTTTTAAAAATCTTATTTATGTTTTTATTTTAGTATTTCCTTAACAGACAATACTTGTCTGTTAAGGAAATGTCTCAAATTGCACTTTTCCTTAAACCTGGATGGGAAGGATATAATGCAAAATAAAAGGAAACTTAGCCTTGAAACAACATTGTGTCAGGGTACTTTTTATCATAGCGGAAAGCATTTTTTAGAGTGATTATGTACAAAAATAAAGTGGTGCATAAACAAAGAAATATAGCTATCGAATATTTAAATTACATCAGCGAGAAGCTACAAATTCCTCTTCAAAGGAGAGATTGAAGAGAAATCTATTGAAGGCCAACATATTCTTTTATAAAAGCATTTTAGACACACATACATTTTGTATGACAAACTACTTAATGTCATTTAGTTCTTGAAGAGATGTTTTATGATCAAGTAATGATTACTTCAGTGTGATGAGATTTGAAAGGTATGCAAATGTGCTCTTTGATGGAAGAGCCATTTACCTATGAAAAGCAGCAGCATTCCTAGAAAACTGATACGTTTAGAAGTAAATGGCAAGAGCCTCACAGTATTTGGCTGATTCTTAATCAGAATCATATCCAGAAACATCTAGTGCCAGGATAAGAAAATGGAAATGTAGTTAAGCATTGGAAAAATCCATAATTTTTCAATCTTAGCCAAGAGCTAAACTGGGCCTAAAAATTACACATTAGGACACATAGGACAATAGCCTCAGAACACATCCACGGCCTTCCTATCTCCTTGCACACTGCAACTCTACTAACTTCCGGTCAGAAAGGTGCTTTGTGTGTGTGTACGTCTGAGTTTGCCATCACTCTCTTTTGTTTGTTGTCATTATTGCAAATAGTACGTCTTTAACTTTCCATGTGGTTTACTTGAGTGATCTTATCCCGGGGAGCCCTCTTCCTTTGCATTACTAGTGAAAATCTAGTTCATGTATGGGAGACACATTCCCAGATATTTTCTGTCCACACTCAGATTGTTAGCGGTCCAGGGTTTTCTCAGGCCTTTATTGTTTCCTACTCGCATTATCACTGGAACAACCACCCTTCCCAACACTATCACCAGTTATGGTGCTCATTTGGCTGGAAGATTAACAGTAAAGATGTTTCTTTTCATCATAACCTTCTTTCTCCCTTACTTGGTGGAGCTAAAAAATATATAATCAGCAAATATGAGGAATAAAATGCTAGATATATTCATAATATTCAGTAATATTCACTTAGGATTCTACTCTAAGGATTCCCCATAGATTCCTCAGCAAAGGAACCATGGCTTATGCTTTCTGTCCACAATAACAAATTCTAAACATGATGGAAAAATTACATGTAAGGCACCATATTATGTAATGCTTCACAGTATTAAGTTTCTTTCTCTTTTTTTGTCCATGTAGAAAAATAAGTCCAAATAAGAAAAATATATCCAAATAAAAAAAATAAGTCCAAGAAAAAATTATGTGAACAAAAACACAAGCATCAAACAAAACAAAGCATTTTTTTTCCAATTTTACCCTTGTTAAACTAAATGCTGAAAAAACCTACCATTCTGTATTTTGATGTGTTTCCACCCATGAATAAGCAGATCAGAGCTGATGGGAAAAGAAAACATAGTGTACTAGAAAGAATATTAACTTTAGAGTTAGATATTTGGTGAAAACACTGAAATAATTATTTAAATTTCTCAAGTCTGCAACTTCATCTTGAAAATTAGAATCACTAAAATTAGCACCCGGGCTTTCTGTGAGGATAAAATCGATAGCATGTACGAAATCTCCTAGCACAAATCTTGTTCAGTGGATGTCACTCATGAACAATTTCACCACACAAAACCCTCTGAGGATGTCACCCGTGCAGCCTCTGCAGTCCCAAAGGGACCAGGTCGTCAAGCAAGCGCAGGTATTTCATTCTTGTTTTTTTTTTCTTAATTCTCTTATTTTCTATCTCAATATGTTTACTATGTGTTGGTTAATTTGCTAATTTAAATTTTTAGTGGGTCTCTAGCATAGTTAAGCCAATCTGGTTTTAACCTCTGTTTTTAAATATTTGTGTGATGGAGACGTGCATAAAATTTAGTGGTTATTTGCTTTATTTTGCAAGTTTCGAACATCAACTCATCAGCTCCAATACCACTCCCAGCCTAAAATAAAAAAGATGATATAATGACGACATTCAGAGATGGTGCTATTTTGAGGAAAAGAAAAAACACTCTTCTTATTTGTGTACCTATATGGTCCAGAATTACACATATATGATCACCTAAGTGCAGCATATTCTAGATCCATTGCTGCTTGTATTTACTTATTCAAGTCTCAGCTGAGCATCAGTAAGCAATATTGTGTCGTTGAAAGAGCACAGGCTTTGAAACCCAATTGACCTAGGGTCCATCCTGTCTCTACCACTTAATGATATAATTTTTTCATGCCTCACTGTGAGCCTAATTCTCTCATCCTATTATAGGTTGAATAACATATGCTTGCTGTGACAACAATGTGTCTCTGCAACACACATTCCTCGTGAACTGCTTCTGTTTGAGAGATTCAAGACTTCCAGACTTCTGGCTCTGCACCTGGCACACGGCAAAGCTAAAAGTGCTGGACAAGATGGGTTACCACCTTGTCATCTTCAGTGACAATTGCACGGCATTGGAGTTCCTGCAGGTGAGACGCAATAGGCTGAAGGGAGTATTCCCTAGTCCATGTCTGTTGTTTTGTCTCTGTTTAAAAGCATATTATATTGTAAAGGTGTGTAAGTCATTTGCATTCAAAATCATGCATTTGTAAAATTACAAAAGAGAAAGTAAAATTATCTAAAACCTTACTGTAATAAAAGAGAAGTACTTTATATTTCATGGATGGTTTTCCTGACAAGTATGGCACTGTGATGATTTATCCATCTCTGTCCACCTATACATAACACGTATGTGGAACTGTGAATATATTTCACTTTATGCTGTACACAAAAATGTCTTTATTTTTTGTATTATTTTATTTTGTATGAATTCAGTTGAAAGTATTTTATCAATACTCTGCTGGACAGTATTTGTAAAATAAAGCTCAAAGAAGTAACTGCTTAGGCTGTGCAGCTGATGATCACTGAAATACAAAAATGAAGGTAATCTCCTGCCTTCAGACCCATCCGCCCTGAGTAGGGAACACGGGTTTGTTTCCTTCACACAGCATTTGCTGCTATTTGGATGCGTGGCATTGACCTCAACAAATCATTTGAGGGTTTCTAAAGACAAGGTTAATGTTGTGGGTTTAATAGCTTATCATTTTTGCCTTCTCACTCCTTGAAAACAAAGCCCTCGCCACCATACATCCTCGTACGTAGCTCTCTGTGCTTAGCACATGAAAACATTAAATAAAAAGCTCTTGTTTTACATAAATTTGGAAGTTAACATGGAAAATTCCACCATAAAAAATGCCCTCAGCTGTCGGGAGAAGCATTTGCCCTAGGTTTAGTTTGCACCGAACTAAAATGAGCAGTTAGAACAATAAAACTATGCGCACCAGTCGCCTGGCATTGTGCAGACCCAGTCATAAAGTGCATGTTATGATGTAACACCCACTGGGCCTAATTATCCCCTTTTCTGTGCAGAAGAGCACAAGCTGGGCAACCTTTGGGAGGACTGACTCCTCAGGAAGCCTCCCATTCCTCTCTCCTCCTACTCTCTGCCTACAATAGGAATTCTCCCAACAAGCCTCCACTGCACAAGGAGAGAGAATAGCGTCTTTGGTAACTGATAGTCTCTGTTCTGGCATACAGTGGAGCAAAAGCCTGCAATTGTAACTCCTTTTTTCACACATGTTTAATAGAGTCTCACTGTGGGTTGCGTGTCTTTGAGTCGACGCTGACTCCTGGCAACACTATAGATGAGTGATATCCACAGTGTCCTGTCCTTGGCAGCTCTGTTCAGCTCCTGTAGACTCGTGCCTGTGGCTTCTGTTACAGAGTCTGTCTATTTCATACTTGGTCTTCCTCCTTTCCCGCTGCCTTCTATTGTCCCCAGAATTGCTGGGATTCCTACTGCCTGTGAGGTAAAATCTTTAACGTGGCCCTAGCCCTGAGCCATTGAAGATATAGCTGGGATTGCCTTCACAGCCCTGTTTTCATCCCTGCTTCTGTGACTCTTATTCCTTTGTACCAAGCCTGTCTATTCCCTGCTTCCCAGAAGCAAATCCTAACACCACACCCTTCTTAACATGCTACATCCTCCAAAAATGCCTTCATACCTCTTCTGCCTATGTGAATTTAGTCCTTTTACCCATCAAGTTAATACAACACCTGCTCCCTAAAGAGATCCAAATTACCTTGGGTTTTGTTGATGTCTCATTTATTAGTAGCACTTATTTGCTGTTAAGTGCACCTTTCTAGGGTCAATTTTATTTTTTGACCAACATGTTCTTTTTCTCTGCCAGTAAAAGAATTATCCTTTATTCTGACTCTAGCTGCTTCAATTCTGACCCATTTTCTTTTAGGTTTTCAAATATAGTGATTAATTCTTTTGGACCAGACAGCTTAACCCTCTAATGAGACAGCCTTTCACATCACTGTGAATTAAAAAGAGCCTTTTTTGTGAGTATTCACAGAGAGAACCATCTTTAGTTTAATATCTTTAGTTTATATTAGGTCTGTGTCAGCCCATCTGAGGTTACTGAACACCAATTAGCTCCTGTGAATGCAGGTTGTATATGTAGCAGTCATGAAGAGTCTCAGATAAGAAGAGAAAGTAGTTCCAATGTATTCAGGAAGAACAGAAGACATAACTCTCAAAAGATCTCATAGGGCTCTTCTTTTACCAAAGAGAACTGGGAGAGACACCAGACCACTTAATATGAAAGTAAAATGTTGAACTTTTAAACAGTCAAGCTGGTTTAATACCAGAAATATTTAGAGGCCTTTAGCTATTTTGCTGTTCTCATAATATAGGCAAATAGTCATAGTTTACCTCCTTCTGTGCTGCTTTAGGGTCTTCTCAGCCAATCTCAATAGGTAAATATCAATTGTTCAGCCATAAAAGTCCATAAAAACCAGAGTTCCAGAAAGAGCATCCTGTTTTGCATACAGTAATGTGTTTGTGAGTGTTTTATAAGCCCTGTGCAGGGAAAATGGAAGTGTGAATATCAACAATGTGGTATTTCAGTTACTCTCTGGGGCATTCACTGATATTAGCAATATGTTTTAATCAAGTCCACACTACATTTATTAGGGAAATTTATGTGATTTTCTTTTTCAATTTGAAGCTGATACATTACTTAAAAATAAACTTCCAAGAAAATGTGTGCTATCCATCTTTGTATAACAGCTGTCTTTTAAGATAGCACACAATGACTTGAAAGCCAAACCTGAATAGAGAGGGCTACATGAATTCCCAGTATCAGTTTCCACCAACCCAGACAATTCTATAGAATATAAACTAAAGCAACTGTACATCGTAAGCATGGCCCCAAATCCATTTATCTTGTTAATTACCCCTCAACTAGGATCCTTCAACCAAGTCCTAGGAGGTGAGAAGCAAGTTTAAATTAATTCAGTTTTTAAGGACACTCAGTTATTATTCCTCACTCAAATGGGTGTGCCTTTTATCCTTTTGCTAAAAGAAATAAAATATTTAGTCTGCTTTTCCTTTATCAACAAATTATCAAGCTAGAATCAATGTAACTATGAGATATTTGTGATCTGAGAATGAACACATCTGTAGAGTTTATTTTAAATCAAGCCTTTGGATAGTTCCAGATTTGGGGGGTGCGGTATGTATCTATTTCCTTTTGTACAAGACTGACGTAACCAACAATGGAAATACTCTATCCAGGTCCTCTTGGATACCTCTAGTCTTTCTGGAAGCCCTCCCCTGAGTCACTGCTGTTGATAGTCTACTCCTGTGACTCTTTTCCCTCTTTGCCCTCAGGCCTGCTGCCATGGAGAGTTTACATCCTTTTGGTACAGATATTAGACAATGACACAGAGATTGTCAGGTTGTACTGTGAGAACTTAGAACCCTGGCCTTGGCGCATAGCAACTCATGCACAAATCTTGTACTCCAGAATTTTCCATGGAAAACAGTCAAAAGGCCTTCCATGGTATTTTGCCACATATCATGTGTTCGTTTGGCTGCTGACTCACCCTTGTCTTGCTTCTCTTTTTCTTAATTTACTTTGGAAGTTCTTCCTAACAAATCGCTTGAGTACATATACTCACTTTGAGATTTACCTCGGGTGAACTTGAGCTACAACAGCTTGTTTTACACATAGATGTTTGTGTATTAAGTGTAATTCTTGGTCTGTGAGTAAAGATTAATGCAAAAAAATAATTTATTTTATTAGGGAATCCTTTGGAATAATAATCTTGTTAGAGTCTCTTTTGGAGAGAGCATGGGTTCAAGGTCACCCTGGGCTGCTCACTAGCTGTGCAATACTGAAAACAGTTAATTAGCCCTTGTTGCTTCAATGTCATTGGAATGAATCTCTAGAGGGATGTACTGAACGTTAAATTAATATGTTGAGACTGATGCTTTTTTCATAGATTTCCTCGTTATAAAATAGTTTTCTTTCTCCTAGCCACCACTTTGTTTCTTTGAAAATGTTTATAAAAAGTGTGATATGTTCAATTCAACAGCAGTAGGAAAATCAGTTAATGATTCCATGCAGGTTACTCCATGTCATCCTGACGACTGATATCTAAGGGAAGATAGGGATGGTAAGATGGTAAGAGACATGCAGACATAAAGTTTAGAGGTATTATGATTCTATATATGTCATGGTGAATAATGTATCCTCCCTCTAATACAGAAATTATCCAGGTAGCACAGAAAGCCAATATTATGTTCTATCTTTTTCCTCCCAAGTATGGTAGTATTATCAAATTCAACCAGAAGTGCCATTACAGAAGTAATGTTTGAAAAAACTCTAAATATTAGGAAGAAAAGTATAGCTTTAAAAGTTTACAGAAGTCATTTGACATTTTATTTATCAGAAATGCAAACTGCTTGGTAAATTTGTCTATGAGGTAGGAGCACTATATCGCTCAGATTACTTTGTAGTTATAATTTTTTGCCTAACATCTCTGACCCCTTCCTTCTTCCTAAGAGAGAGCCAATTTTGTCTAGAGAGTTAACCTTTCTGATGCAGCCCACTGGTGCGAGAGAATTTGAATTCAGTTCTACCTCCATGAAAGGGTCTGAATGGTCTGAAGATAACCTCATTTGTATTGATTAAAAAAATATGGCCTAACTCGGGCAAATAAATTTTGGGAAAGATATTTATGAGTTTTTTGAAAGGATATTTCTGAATTTTGAGAGCAATTTGAAGTTTTTTATTTCTCCCTCACTTTCACAGGAAGTTAACAACCATGTAGTCGAGTCTTGTAATTGCTACAACCATTGCACAGCTGGACTAAGGGTATACAGCTTTCAAGGATAAGGCAAAGCCAAAAAATATATAGAAAAATACAATTAGAGCACTTCATCTCCAAAGAGAGGCATTTCTCTGGACTAGTATTTGTGTGAGCTAATAAATTTTCATAATGTAAAGTCATTTTGAATGGTCTAGTAGCTTCCTAGGGCTTTGGTAACAAATTACAACCAACAGTTCTGGAACCCGGAAGTCTGAAATCAAGGCTTGGTCAAGGCTGGATCTTCGGAGACTCTGAAGGAGCATCTATTCCATGACTCTAATCTAGCTTCTGGTGGCCTCCAGCAATTCTTGGCTCTCATGGCATGCAAATGCATCACTCTAATTTCTAACTCAGTCTTCTCACACCTTTTCTTTGTGCACCTCCATTAGACAAATCTCTCGATTCTCTTTAATAAGAACAACAACCATTGGGTTTAGGGCCCATCCTGAATCCAGAATGATCTAAACTCAAGATCCTTTATTTTAATCTGCAAAAACATCATTTCCAAATAATGTCATGCTCATAAGAAGCAAGCATTAATACTAGAACATATCTTTTTGAACATACACAATTCAACTATACTACAGTTGAATTTTGGTTGCCATAGACACAACCATTCCTACTGATACAAACTCTAACTTAACTCCAATAACTAATTTCCTTATTCTGTGCCATAATTCTAAGATCCTGGTATATAAAAATATTGAATTCTATCATTTAAACTTTTAAAAGGCTTTTGAGGTTGTCTCATCTAATATTGCCCTTAGAATAAAAAAAAAAATGTCTTTAGACAAATCCTAAACAATGCCTATCTGATGCTATTTTATTTTATTTTATTTTATTTTATTTCATCTTTATTGTTGTTCAGTTACAGTTGTCTCCATTTTCCCAGCACCAACTCTCCCCTGCTGCACACACTCCATCTCCCACCCTCAATCCTTCCCTGCTTTGGCTTCATCCATGGGTCCTCTATACATGTTCCTTGATGACGCTTCCCTTCTTTCCCCCCATTATCTCCCTCCACCCTCCCCTGCGGTTACTGTTTTAAACTAGTCCCAAATGTTTAGGTTCTTCATGATATCTGTATCACATCCAGAAATTTTGAGAATTTGAAATTTTCTGTAACTAGAAAAAAGTTTATCTTGTTTCAGAAGATCCCAAATTGTGTTGCTCACATACATAAAACAAGATTTCAGATCCTATTGGAGCCATCAGATTCTGGTTTAATGTCTATTTAATAATTCAATTGTGTTCTTTATCTTCTACCTTTGTGGAGAGGTTCTCAGGGTTGAAAGAATATTTTCTTTTTAATTACATTTTCCCCAACATGGGATAGAAAGTTATGTAACAGGATGTGCGCAGTGTGGGGTGGGCATCCTGTTACATAATTTGGAGGGTATGGTCAACAAAATTTTCTCTAGGAGAATGATATTTGATCAGAGATCTGAATGTTAGGAAGGAATGCACCATATAAAATATCTATGGAGAAGAGTCTTAGCAGCGTGAACAGCAAGTAGAATAGCTCTGAGACAGAACTAAGCCTGGCTTGTTTTAATAGCAGAAAATAGGCCAGTGAATGTAAACCTTAGAGAATGACAGAAAACTGATGGCGAGTGAGGTCAGAGAGATAAACTGTGCTCAGGCCATGTAAGGCTTTCTTTTAACTCTTTACAAAGAGAATTTTAAGTGAAGTTGTGTTTTGTAATCCAGCTCTTGTGTTAAAATTATTTCTGTATCTATTTATATGGGTTGTGAGGGGAGAACTGTGGCAAGAAGCCAATTAAAACTCTATTATAGTTATTCAGGCAAGAAATAGGACTAGAGTAACAGTGGTGGATATTTGCTGAGGTGGTTGAATTCAGATTAAATTCTGTAGGTAGACACTCCATTTGGAAATGAGGACTAAGAATAAGAGCAAAATGAAGAATAACTCCGAGGTGCTTAGCTTCTGTGATTGGATGGATGATGTTATTATGAAGAGTTGGGGTGTACTGAGGAAGACCGATCTTCAAGAGGGAAAAATTTTATTGCAGCCATGAGGTGTTTGAGATACCCATTATTCAAATAGAGATATCAAGTTAAAAGCCGGAAATATGAGTTTGGAACTCAGAAATATATTTTTTGGAATCAATAGTTTGGACTATATTTTAAACCATGGGTCTGAATAATAACATCTAGAATAGATCAGAGGTAGAAAAAAATTGTGCCCTGAGGCTCACAAACATGCATAGGGTCAAAAAAGAGGCAGAAAGCAGGGGAGGAGAATGAGGAAGAGTCATTAATAAAGTAGAAAGTAAGACAAGACTGCTATTTCTCACACACACACACACACACACACACACACACACAAAACCCAAAACAAAAATATCCAAAAAACAATTTTGGCTTAAAAGGAAGTTGTCAATACTGTCAGATAATTATGAGTTCAAGGGTGATAAGGACCGATATTTGAATTTTTTATTTGGAAAGCTAATTATTGGTGACTATGATGAGATCAATTTCAATGGAATGATGAGAATGAAAATGTAAGTTTACTGGAACAAGAAAGTGAGGATACAGTATTTTTTTCTTCTGTAAAAGTTTCTGTTTCTTCTATCTTCTCTTTTGGTCAGACCTAACATGCATACATTGGACTCCTAATATGAGTTTCCCCAACATATTGTCTTATAAAACAATTTTCAACCACATATTATTAGCTTTTTTCCCAGTGTTCTGGGGTCTTTTTTTAAAATTGTTGCTTATTATGGAATTATATCTCAGGTATCTCCTCTAAAATACAAGTTTAAGATTTGCTTAACCTACTCAAACATTCTGCTCATATGTATGACTTTATTCTTTCAGAGCAGTTTGATGTATACATTTTAATTCTGTCTTCAGCTTTTATACCAGCCTCATTAAAAAATTTTAAGTTGCCCCACATGCTGAGAGAAATCTCAAAACAACTGAGCCCAAAGTTCTATGATCACGTGATTACTGTACCTTTGTCTTTTTTAGGTTTCAACATACCCCTTCTGGCCCTGCCCCCTTTTAGACATGGAAACCGAGAGAACAATGACACAGACAAGAGTGAGAACTCAGCTTGAAAAATAAGTGCTCGGTTGTATGAGTCATCTTGGAAACTGAGAAACTGAGGATTCTTTTTTTTTTAGTTTGTCAAAAAGTACTTTATTTTTTAAATTACTTTATTGTTGTTCAATTACAGTTGTCTGCATTTTCTCCCCACCCCAGCCAAACCCACCTCCCTTCCTTGCTTCCACCCTCCCCCTTGGTTTTGTCCATGTGTCCTTTATAGTAGTTCCTGAAAACCCTTCTTCCCACTGTCCCTTCCTCCCTTTCCTCTGGCTATTGTTAGATTGTTCTTAATTGCAATGCCTCTGGTTATATTTTGTTTGCTTTTTTCTTTTGTTGATTATGTTCCAGTTAAAGGTGGAACTGGAGAACATTATGCTGAGGGAAACTGAGGATTCTTAATATGAACCCAACTCAGAGGGACCACTTTATGACAGCTTTCGTTTATGTAGAAAAAAGACAAAAGCCATTTTATAAAACTTTTAAATTATATTAAAAATACTATATGAATTTTGCCTTAACTACATGTACAAGTTCTCTAAATGACCATATGTCTCATACCCAAAACTATATCAAAATATATCAATAATTTAATTAAAGACTAGAAATAAGACTGTATCTAAACTTAAGAGCTTTATTAAAATATAACTTTTACAGGGATAACTTATTTCAATTCATAAAGAAAACGACTGTCCTGAAACTAGAAACAGGGAGATGGGAGAAATGCAGAAGGCTACAATGTGTTTGAATACACACACACACGTGTATATATGCACACACATACATATATACACACACACATATACATGTATATACATGGAAAAGGTTGTGATATTATTAGGCTGTGACCTACTTAATTAAATCAAGTAAGAGGAGACAGACTTGGCCATAATTAATGAGTGATTCAGGCAACAGAAATAATATCATTATCTCTTGGCAAAGAACATATTCTTAGCTACAGTTACTGGTTACCAGGAAAGGGGATAGAAAAATATAAGCAAAGTAAACTCCTTGGAAATAAGAAAATCCTCAATGATCAGGCCTGAGTGAAGGCCAAGGCTGCCTTATCACCAAGAGTCATTTGATGGGGCATCTAAGCTGCTGGTCTGTGACAACCGCACCCATGGATGAGTCACTGAATCATCCTTCATGTAAGTTAATATCTGTGCTAGAGACAGAAGGAGACACAGAGCTCCGCAGTTGCCGAGGAAAACAAACAAGTCATACATTTTGTATTTGAAGGTTACTGGAATACACATGATCTCTGAAAAATACCTGTATAGGGATATTCTTATCCTCATTTTACAACCTTATATTTTATATTGAAATATCTATATATCCTTATACACTGTTAAGGTCAGGTTAAGCAACACTGAGATAAGAAAAACCTTTGAGGATGCCAGAGAATCAGCCCTCAGGAATAATGTAATCAGGGACTTCCTATACTCGATAATTTCAAGGGCTACAGAAGCCTTAACAAATCTTCATATTATCCCCTGATCTTTCATTCATATATTAATACAACACAAATTTATGATAATACTTTTTTCCTGTCACACTGGACATCCCTAGAGTGGAGATGAGGAAGACAGTGTTTTATAGAAGATAGAAAAAAGGTGGGGGTGGGATTCAAACTCTTGTCAGTCACACAGTCATAGAAATGTTGAAGTATTTGGGGTTTGTTTGCATGTGTGTGTGTGTGTGTGTGTGTGTTTTCTGTCTTTATTTAGCACCATTCTTGGAAACACTACGTATTCTCAAAGGATATTTATAAAACTTTTACTTGAGGCACATATAAAATCAGAACTCAGGAAGAGTAAGAAAGTACCAAATGATTGTATTTCTTAAGGTGTTGATTGAATTTCATTGAGGAAGGGTTACATAAGAATAAGAAGGCTAAGTGTTGAGTGCAAGACCTGCCTTCTTTGCAATATGATTGGACAAGAAAAACAATAAGAATTGATATGAGGTCCCTTTAAAACACTGTATTTGGCCCTCTCATTATTTTACTGCCTCCAGAAATACTCTCTTGGTGTATGAGTCATACAACTTCATACTTTTGCCCTTCAAACCAGAATAGTTCCTTAGATTATTTATGCATGGGTAAAACAAGGAATGAGTAAAAAACAACCATTTGTTTCTATCAATAAATTGAGATGTTCAGACTAAAGTGAAAAATTAAATTGTATTTTATTCACTCCCCAGCACTGTGTTGTCTGAGAAATGCTATTGGTATCATCAGTAAATGAGTCATATCAGGAGAGCCCAGACATTCAGTGCTTGGTACTGGGAGGCTCCCAGTGTCCTGCTCAGATAATGAAATCTTCTAAAAGCAATGATGTATTCTGTCTATGAAATGTTTCCCTCTATGTCCCCAAATTCAGGATATGGTTTCAAACAACCAGGAGAGTTCAGTTTGGGGTAATCCAAATGTTATAAAAGCTGTGATGACTGATTAGGAAGTATAAGCTTTATTCACGTAACCTTTCAATTATCCTTCAAAATTCTTCCTATAGACTAAATTTGGTATGCCATGCTTCATATGAGAGACTGAATATTAAAATCTGATTTGCTGACTCTTTTTTAAAAGGAATAAACCAATAAGTGAAAACCCAGTATTGGAATGTGGGAAAAACATAACAAACACAACATCAGAAAATCTGGTGAGAAGGTTCACTACTATCTGTCCCAGAATGCACCACCTTTCACTAGAGCAAGAAGAGTCTCAATGCATACCTACAGATCTGGGTAAAATTTAGATTTTGCCCTGGCTGGTGTAGCTCAGTGGATTGAGTGCCAGCCTAGGAACCAAAGGGGTGCCGGTTTGATTCCCAGTCAGGGCACACACCTGGGTTGTGGGACAGGTCCCCAGTAGGGGGTGCATGAAAGGCAACCACACATTGATGTTCCTCCCCTTCTCTTTCTCCTTCCCTTCCCCTCTCTCTAAAAATAAATAAATAAAATATTTTTAAAAATCAGATTCTGATTTCACAGGTCTGTGGGCAGGTGGTGCTGAGCTGTATCTCCAATAAAATCCTACGTGAGAGTGTCCCCTCTACAGCCCTATTAACATTTGGACCAGATAAATCTGTCCTGTGCAGTATGGAATGGCTAGCATCAACCCTCACCTCCAACCACTAGATGCCATTAGCACTCCCCTAACTAGTCACAATAATCAAAAATGCTTCCAGATATTGTCAAATGTTCCCTCCCAGACAAAATAACCCCTATTTGAGAATCAGTGTTCTAGAGGATGCTGCTGGTCTTGAGGAATGAGGTTTTTAGAGGGTTCTGCTTGAGTTCTCCATGAAATGTGTGTCTCTTCATGGAGTGAGGGGCATATATATATAGCCCTTGTATATAGCCCCATGACTTCAGTACAGGTAGCCAAAGGAAGACACTTTGAAAAGTAAACTGAGCTTTGCCAGGAGTGCAGGGATGCCCACAGGTATGTGGTTTCATCACAGAGCAGGAAGAAATAAAAAGACGGAAAGGGTGTAGGGGAGCTGCAGAATGGTAGTTGAGAATAGATGCCCCTCATACTGCCTTGCTTTGGTGCAGAAACTTAAAAGTCTGAACTAAAGTTATGCTTATCGAAATAGGAAAAAACATAGTTCATTAATGATTTTTTACTTATTTATAATGTTCAAAGGCATCACATATGAGCCCCATTTATATTCTTCCCTTGGACCCTCCAAATTAGGGGTTGGCCCAATTTCAAGACCTTTGAAGAATTTGGGACATTTAACACCAAGAGTAAGGTCCTTATTAGTGGGAAAAACAAAGGGTAGGTTACTATAAGAGAACGTTGAGTTGCTTAGTGTGGAAGAAATGTTGGGAACCGTAGAATAGTACAAAACATAATGCTTAATGTGAAACACACAGTTCCTCCTCAGCCTCCTGGACTCAAAGAACATTTTCTCTGTGCTATGCCCAGACTTGGCAAGTTTTTCAATAAGGCATCAATAAATATTGTAGCCTTTGCAAGCTAAATGACTCTGCTGCAACTACTCAACTTTCCTGGAGCCTGAAAGCAACCATAGATCATGCTTATTTATATAAAAAATGGGTGTGGCTGCCTTCTGATCAAGCCTTCCTCAGAAAAACTGAGCACAGTTTGCTCACCCCTGCGATGTAGTCTCCCTGAAGACAAAAGGACTTTCAAGTCACATGTGAGTGGGACGTATGTATTAAGTGTGTGCAAACATCTTTTCAAACTACATTACAGTCAAACCATACAGAGTGTAGCAGATACAGAGAAAAATGTGGGTTGTTTTTTTCTTTTTTTTAACCTTAAAGATGGTATATATGAATAAAATAGAAATATCAGTAAATGAATAAATTGAACATCAGTGTTCAATTCTTTATTTGTAATTGGTATAAATTTTTGAAGTGATGTCACATAGGGACTTACATTTCCTTTTGTCTCATCTGAATTATTTATTCATTTGTTTTTTCAATACAAAACAAATCTATATATTGTATTCTTCTTAGCTCCATGCTGTTGTGCCACTTCATAACACTGATGAGTTTTGAACCTTTGTTCACATGATGTTTTTAAGGTTTATTCAAGTATCTACCCTTTATCAACAATGTTTTAAAATCTGTTAGGTTCTTTCATTATTTTCTGTTGAATACCTATCATTAATAAATTAATTATTTAGAAAATGATGTCTCTCTGTGTTTACTTGGTATACTTGCTCTCTCTTTAGCTGAGCTGTACATGCTCTGTGGGGTTAATGTTATGCTTTTTTGTGCCCAACTTATGACTGTTCTTTGGCTGGTCAGATGGGAGTTTGGTACAATGATCTCCTTTGTTGGAAGGGAGAAACTTCTTAACTGCATTATGACTTGAAAACTGATTCCACTACTGGGAAGAAAAATGGAGGGACATCCACTTCTGATATAAAATTATTATACATCTTTCCCAGCTGCTGTTGGGAACCACCCTGCCTTATTTCAGAAGCTGTAACCCCCTTGGCTAAGGTTGAGTAAAAAGACCTTGGGACCATAAGCCACTAAGGAGACAAAGCTTATCTTCCTGGTAGGGGCGCCATCTCTGCCCCCTTTTACTTCACCCTGCTTGGCCCTAGGCAGATGACTGGTTAAACAATGATGGGTAAGATTCCTCAAGGGAGGGACAACCTAAGACAGGCATGGTCATGAAAGGGCCCTCAGGGAAGGACTTGGGGGGCTATGGAGAAAGGGGGAGATGGACCCTCATCCCTCGGCTTTGACGTAGCCTGAGTCCTTATTCTGTCTGCAAGAAGTCTCCTAATCTCTTAGCTGCCCTACTTCCTCTGCCTGACTTAAGCCTGAGACAATGCTGGAGGTGAGTGGGGCCCTGTGCTGGAAAGGGCCGGTTCCCCGGGGTGATCTGGCCTAAGAAAGAATGTATAAAATCCTGTGAAACCTGCTTTTCTAATACCCTCAATTTAAATGATAAGGGTCAAATCATAGAATGAATTTGTTTCCCCAAAGTTTTATGGCCCTTTAGCTAACTGACCCTGACTCAAAATAAGCCCTCAGAATTCTTTGAATGTTTTCTATTGTTTGATCCTTACTGCCTGACAATGATGAATGAAGACCTTCCTTGAGGTAATGCTCCCAGAAAAGCAATAAAAGCCTGTCCAGGCAAGGGTCTGGGTGATCTCTCACTCAGAGAGTGGCCATGCCATTCCTTTTTCTCCACAGGACTTCTGCAGTCTGTGTGAATTTGTTCATCTCATCCACAACACACAGATTCCACTGGACAGAGTCCGCATCACACTGCAGCTCACCATCATGTTGGCACCAACGATGTTAAATAATAATATAGTTAGAGTGACCCTTTTCTTTCATTTTGTAATCATCCCAAGTTTCTTAATAATTCTTGTACAAGGGTCTAAAGGTATTGATTTCTTCACACTAAGACATCTGTCTAAGAGAGTGTCTGGTTTTTGTTTTTCAAATAGAGTTACTTGTTGTAGAGTAGTTTTAGGTTCCCAGAAAAATTGAAAACATAGGTATTGCTCATACACCCTCTGTCCCACCACATGGCTTTCCATTACTAATATCCTGCCAGAGTGATACATTTTTTATAATTGCCTTTGTGCCTTAAAACATCCATATGCAACCACACAACTATGACCTGTCTTCAATGACAAACAAGAACAGTTAAAAATTGAAAATGAGCACTATATTCTCATTCTCTATTCTTTACTTGTCATGTGTCCTAGGTTCTGGTAGGGGGAGGGAGACATGCTGATAAAACATTTTGCGAGGCAGTGAAAATGTTTTCAGGCTGAAGTATTCAAAAAACACATCTGCAAGGCCAAGAGAAAATATATTATACAGAGTACAACAAGAAAAGTGCTCCCAAGACAGAAAGACCAAGGTTCCCTGCTCATTTCTTCCTAAAACAGCTTTAAGGTCTTCATTCTTTTCTATAGCAAATACATTTCCCAAACTCTGCAATTATCACATATGAGTAAAACAGTGAAAATGTGCTATGCTTTCTTCAGTACTTCTCAGCCTATCCTTGATAATAATAATGGTGATGGACGGGAGTTTTATTTCTGGAAGCACAGTCACCATGTAAAACCAAATTATCAGATTTCAGGGCTAAAAAGAACATTTTGTTGGATGTAATAGTTATAAATCATTCCTCTCTACAATACTGGAAGTTGTGGCTTTTAGCAAAGAAATATATCAAATGTAGTTTAATATTGATTTTTTTTTCCTTTGGAAATGCATTTCTACCAAGAGGACCCCAAAGCTTAGTAAATCTATATGTAATTCTTATGCAGGCTACAGTTACACTTCTCTCCCTTATATTATTGAGAAATGTTTGTGACAGTTCATTCAATTTATTCTCCCAAATCTGACTTGCTATTTATAGGAGTGCATCATGAGGGACTGTGGGGCCTCAGATTTATTGGGAACATCAGAGTGGGTGCACCGAAAAGGAGTGAATAAGCCCCTGAGTGCATGCAGCTCTCCACAGCTCCCGAGTTGGACTTCTTCCTGGAAGAACTGCCTTACACAGAGGCGACCGCACTTTGACATGTGGGGCCCCATCACTCAAGCTGTGGTTGATTGAACTAGGGCTAAGTGTCTGCATAACAAAGAACACAATAGGCTGTACAGATGTCTCGTGTATTTTGTCTTAAAATACAAAGGATTATTAAATCTAATAATATATAGATGTTAAAGAAAATTGAAGGTATAAATAAGAATATTCCTTAAAGTACAATAGACTTCATATTAACTGCCTTCTATGGAAATTTCCAGACAAAATGTTTATACATAATTTCTATCATAACATAAGTGTGAGAAGTGCTGAGAAAAATTAAAATGAGTGGGTCTCTTTATTACAAAGTTTCTTAGCATGTTTACAGTTTCAATATAAATTGGGAATCTCTATGGAAAGTAATACCCCAAAGTATGGCTGTACAGCTTAGGCTGTTTTTTAAATGAGATTGTTAACGTATCATAGAACTCTGCATTCGTGTGAATACGGCTTAGAAAATACAGAAATGGTGAGAAGAATATGGAAGAGAGACTGATTTTGAAAACAATGCTGGCGTCAGTGAGTCCCCACACTGATGCAAGAGTGGAGTAGGTTAAAATAGGGAGCAATCAACGCAGGCTGCAGGAGGATATAAAGATCCTTTATCACTACACTATTGCCCTGCTTAAAACACCTTTAATGCTGCTCGAATTGTGCTTCACTTTCAGGAGAGTTGTTCTAAATTGTGGAACTCTATCTTACTGTGTTCTATTATTATTATAAAAATACTCATCAATTGACTATATTGCATTAATATAGAGCAATTTACCTAATTCAAACTTTCAACTGAGAATAGGCCCCTTTTGTTCTAATGGAGTGACATCTGAATGGAGACCTTTAAAAAATGCACAGGGTCTGTGCAAACTTGATTGTTGCTTTATGCCTTTCCTTGAGCCACAGGAAAAGAATCGAGAAGCCCCTAGACCAGGGGTGTCCAACCTGAGGCCCTGGGGCTGCATGTGGCCCAGGATGGCTATGAATGTGGCCCAACACAAAATTGTAAATTTACTTAAAAGAGTATGAGATTTTTTTGTGTGATTACATGTCACAATGTATTTAATGGGTGGCCCAAGACAACTCTTCTTCTTCCAGTGTGGCTCAGAGATGCCAAAAGTTGGACACCTCTGCTGACAATGGTGCCATCGTGGGGCGGAGCTTTCCTACTCCAACTAGAGTTAGGCTGTGTTCTGGTCTAATTTGTGGGGGAAAAAAAATGTGGCCTTCCATAAACTGAGCCAAATAACAGAAAATACTAATTTTCTAACTGTTATCATTTTCTCCTTCTTCCTTTTAAGAGAAACTCCCTTGCGAACATCATCACCACCCTCTTAGAAAATTATCGCCAGTGGCAATGTGCCCCATTAAAAAATATTCTACTTTTCAGTTTTCTTTGTAGATTTGTATGGACAATGAAATATTAACACAAATAGAAAGCCCTTTTTGCCATTCTACTTTTTCTTCTGCTTATTTCCTAGAATGTGCTTGTGATGGCTGTAAATGTCAGCAGTTATACTGAGATCAGAGGGGAAAGGCCCAGATTACTGTACAAACTACAGATGTAACGAGTAGCTGCTGAACCAAAGTAGAATCCACCCATCTCTAGAGTTCTCATTGAATAAGGAGGATGAACTCTTATCCAGAGATTACTCTCTTCACACAGTCACTCTACTTTAAATTAAGTGTTTTAGAAGTGCTGTCTGTGACTGCCTAACCCAGTTATTAACTTGTAAAAGAGCAGAGAGCTGATGTCACTTGGTACAACAGAAAGCAGAGACGGTGGGCCTTACGTGTTCCCTCAGACTGCTCCCTGGGATTCACGTTTCTGACAACGCCTAAGTGGGATCTTGCCTCCTGTTTAACGTGCCCGTCCATTTAGGCACAGGAAATTTTTTTTAATTGTATACCAAAAAGTCCATCATACTCTCAATTCAGACACAGCCTTGTCGTCTGAATCCTAACTACTGCATTTCAGTCAGCTTGTCTGTTTGTCTTACGGGAACCCATTCTTGGAAGATGCAACTTTGTCATGAGAGAGAAAACATCTTTTTATGTAGCAGCATTTGTTTTCAGGGCCCAGGTCCAAAACAACAGCAACAACAAGGAAACCGAGTTGTCCCAGGGACTATGAAGATCCCGAATGGGTGAAACTCCACGCGACTTAAAAATGCCTAGCTAAGGCCAGAAACTACATTTCTTTCTTAAATCACATTCGGGAAACTGCTGAAATAAATTAAAACAAGTAATGTTCTGCTTTTATTTTCATTTTGTCTCGTGAGAAGACCTGACTTAGATTTTTAGTAATATTTGGAAAAGAGACTACTGTATAGATGTATGTTAGATAAACTTTGAATTTTTATATATTTAAATATATTATATAGTATATAATATAAGTATATATAGATATATAGTGTATATATAATGTATATGTATATATATATAAGCCTTTGTGTGCAGAATACATTGAAGAGTTAAAATGTCTACATAGAACAATCAAGACAGATATTTAAGGAGATTTTGATATAACACAGAAGGGAAATTAGATGTACATATAACTTTTAGTTGTGTAACACATGTCTATAGCTATAAGTAGCTACCTATTGATATAAATATTGTTATACTAATATGTATTTGCACTCAGATGTTGCAGAAACTTGAGTTTCACAATGCAATCCTGAAAACCACTGCCACTTTAAACTTTATTCGGAGGGGGAGGTTTCCCCTGAGCCTTGGTTGGGAACAGTGGCAGATGATCATATTTTTCCATGCCACTCATAAGTGATAGAAGTTACTATTCCAATTTCACTAACAAATCTTACTCTCAATTATGACAATTAGGGTCCACTATTCATCACTTTGATTTTTATTCAGCGGTGAGACCACTGAGCCAGAGACCCCCAACAGGCTAAGTCACCTCATTTGCTGGAGACCCCCACATCCCCTGGGGGTGGGGAGGAAGCAGGGGAAGCCAGGCAGCACTCCTTCCTTGCCTGACTCGTCTTTGCATTCTCTTGGCTTTGAGATGAATTGAGGTAAAAACACTCTTATCTGGGACACTGTTGGTTTCTCTAAAGGATTGCCCTGCGGGTTCCTCTCATTTTGACGCCCACACAGAGTCTACTTCGACCGAGTGCTGCTGTTCTCACCTCAGACTCTGGCTTCTGGTACCTCACTCCTTGTGAACCATCTCTTTGCAAAGCCCCCATATTTTCTAGCAGAAGCCCATTAGACCAGTCTCCTCCCAAATGGCGTCATGCAATATGCCTCCCACTGGTTCCATGTGTGTCCCCGAGATCCCTGTCACTGGACATACTGGCGGACGGGCATGCCATCAGCTCTCTGCGAGCGATCCTTCCCTCTGTGGGCCTTGCTGCCCCTGGGTAATAATTATCTCTCACTTTTAGAGTCCTCACATTAGTGCATTATGTCCATTTAAATGAAATACATAAAAACAGGAACTATGTAAAAGAATAGGAAATTTCCACAAACAGTAACAGCTGGTTAATGGGCTTTGGTTTTGGTTACACAGAAACCTGTCTTTCTTTGTATTTTCCAAATATTCTACGTGAACATTAACAAAGATTATTGTCTCTTTGACCAAATTCTAGTCAGGCTCTTCTGAGTCCTCTTCTCCAACAGGCCTTCACCTTGGCCTCTAAAGACTGGAACAACAATAACATAGTTTCTAACCACTCAAGAACACATGCCTAAGATGATCCTAGACCCCTTAAAGTGCCTGCCTGAGAAAACTCAAGGCTGCCCAAAGAATGTACTGTTTGTTCCAGCCGACGCCTGAAGAGGGGGTCCCTGTCTCCCATCCTCTGTGGGAAGATAGGGGCTCGACTTTGATAAGAATCAGTTAGCAAACCCAGATGCGTTTCATGTGGACCAACCACCCCTTTGCACGTTTTGTTGTCTTTACTCCTTTGACTGTTCTGAGACCCCATTTATTTCACCCCTATTCCCTCATTTGCCCTTTAAAATATCCAGTCACCTCTGCAAAAAGTTGAATTCAGTCCACGCTGCACTTATTTTTCCTAGTATAGCAGTACACTGCTGATTAAAATCTTTCCTTAGCACTTTAAATGGTGTTTAGCTTTGTTTAACATTGCCAGCATACATTGCATTTAAAACAATGATTTAAAAAATATACTGAATCAGACAATTAACTCAAAGTTTTCACTAGCTAATGCTCCTTCACTTACAAAAGGTTTAAAAGATTCTAAAGACTGTCAACATAAGAGGGCCAGACCTATAGAGAATTTTTACAAGAGTTTATTTGAGTGAAACTGATGACATATGCCAGGGGGCAAGGTCTCAAATGCTTCAGAGAATATCAGTTTCTCAGCTTCTTTTATGCATTTGAAATTAAGGAGGAAATTTAGGGAAGATTACATGGAGGTAGGAGAAAGCAAGGCCAGAATTGGATTACATGACATTTAACAAGATTACACACTCTCTTGAGGGTGGTTATGGCTTATTTCAAAGTTGTGTTAACCTAGTTGTACCCAAAACAACAGACAGGGCTTGTTTACGGCAAAGATAAACCTTTTACTAAAATGTTATTTGTCTAGGGCATGATTACCCCCCATCATCTCCCCAATTAGGAATTTATAATCAGATTGCCCTGTGAGGGTATTTCCCATAAAAACCTCTTTTTTTCTTTCAAAGATTGAAAGAAAATAATTTTATACAAGAAGCAAAAATTGAAGATTGAGGAAACATTTTAGGCCAAATGCATGCTCAATAACCAGAGGTGAAAAAGAATAAGTATAGAGAGATACATAAAAGATCAAGACATAAACACAGAAGCAAATAAACTTTATATATGTACATATACACATATGTACTATATATGTATACTCATAAACTTATGTAAGATGAAAATAACTTATTTCAGTGAAAAATAAAAGAGATAAAGAATAAACTGTATACATTTCTTAAGGCATAGACTTATAAAGGGCTTACATCTTTCAGGGGGTTATTCAGAATTAGCAGAATAATATAAACCTTGAGGAAAGCCTATGAAGTTGCTTGTAACATTGAAGACTAGGGTGGGAATCAATGAGAGATTGGATTCTGTGTCATTCCCACATACTGTGTGGATGCCATTGGTCAGTATTGGCAGGTCACTGATTTGACTGCTTCCTGAGAGTGGATGGCATTGCTCTGATCTACCCAAGCTACAGAAGAGTAAAAAGCCAAAACTTTGGGTGCCATAAGCTCTTTTCTCTGTCTTCTCAGACAATATGGTCTGACCAACAAAGGTTAATATGAAGGTCAACATGCTTCATCAATAAGGACATTAAATTTACCAGTAAACATGAAACAATGGGAACAATCATGGTAGGTAGAGTTAATTTATGAGCTATCCCATCTGTTGTCCCTGGAATATTGTTTGTTCTTATTTTGTTTGTTTGTTTGTTTGCCTTCTCTGTCAAGGTAGTTCCTTTTAATTTGTGTGTGACTCCCAGAACCTATGTTTCAGATGGAGTGTGACTACATTGTGAGACCTCAGGAATATGCCTATAAAATGTAACTCCCCACTTTTCTTTTCTACATGTTTATATTACGCATTGGTGGGTTGGGGGCATATACGGTGCTTATGTTTTCTGGTTTCAACTGGTAAAGAGGCTATATAGGGGATACTAACCACTCTCCATGTCAAAGATGCCCGATGGTGACACAGTGCTGGATTCTTCTTAGAACCAAAATTATTCTCAATCTTCCTGTTAAACATCTATGATGTACGGATGGTGGTTTATTTCTGTTTCCATGGATTTGAAACTCCTTTTCCTTATGTCAGGCTACCTCTGAGAAACTATCTTTGTATATTCAAGTGATTTCAAATCTGGTTTATGCTTATCATCACCACAGTCTGTGAGCTGCATGGGACTGATGTCATCGTCATCTAGCACATGTAGGAAATAAGGTCCAGACATTTTAAGGGGACTTTTTCAAGGTCATGTAGCAGAGCTGTAACAATAAACCAGATGTAATTACTCCAAGTTACACAGAATTTTCAATGTACACAAAGATATCGATTTTATATAGTGGAGCTTCATTCTCTCCTTTCTGTCATTCATCAGATAACTACATTAGCAACCACTTTAGAAATCAGTATGGAATTTCCTCAGAAAACTAAAAATGGATCTGCCTTTTGACTCGGCAATTCCACTGCTAGGATTATACCCTAAGAACCCTGAAACACCAATCCAAAAGAACCTATGCACCCCAATGTTCATAGCAGTACAATTTACAATAGCCAAGCAATCTAGGTGCCCATCAATAAATGAGTGGATCAAAAAACTATGTTACAGTTACACAATGGAATTCTATGCAGCAGAAAAAAAGGAGCTCCTACCCTTTGCAACAGCATGGATGGAATTGGAAAGCATTATGCTAAGTGAGATAAGCCAGGTGGTAAAAGACAAATACCATATGATCTCACCTATAAGTGGAACCTAATCAACAAAACGAACAAGCAAGCAAAATATAACCAAAGACACTGAAATTGAGAACAGGCTGACAGTGACCAGAGGGGAGAGGGGAGGGAATTTCAGGGGAAAAGGGTGAAGGGTTTACAGAAACAATTGTAAAGGACACATGGACAATAACAGTGGGGGTATGGAAATGGGAGGGAGGAGGGGAGGGCCAGCGGGTTGGGCTGGGGTGTGGGGAAAAGGCAGAAAACTGTATTTGAACAATTAAAAAAATAAAATAAAATGAATCAGTTAAAAGAAAAAAAAGAAGAAAAAAAGCCAGGTCTTTGTAGAATGGATGTCCTGTAATGAGGAAAACAAAAATCCTTAGAATACTTAGAATAAAGCCATCTTGTCTCCAAGTAAGCACTGAATACAGATTTGAGATTCAAAATACAGTATAGCTAATTTCATAAAACTCAAATCCCATTTGAAATGTTTATTTGAAATCTACCCCCAACTGAGAAATCAAGGCTCAAGGAATCTAGTGAAATTAAAACAAACAAAAAAACCTTAAAAAATTACTATAAAACTGTCTTGCATTCATAGAAACTTGATACATTTTTACCAAGTTCTTCTGCACTTTTAGTTGTAGGATGTCCTGAAAATTCTTCTTCCGGGTGTGACATTTAATTAAGCTGTGTATTAATGCTGCTCTATTTAATAAAACCAAGTCAGAGATGGCATTCTGCCCTGACTCCCACTTTGTTCCTGACTCAGTACTCTCTCAGTTTCCTGGAAGACAAAAGCTAAGACAAATATAAAAATTAATTCTCATTCATTTTAATATTCCAGCAAAAGGTTTCAAAATTACAGGACAACTTTAATATACTTTCAGGTACCATTTGGTATAATAAAATCTCCTGCTGTGTAATAGCTATATTTCTTCCTGAAAGTGAGTACATATGGTTTTATATATAGCTAATACGATATAGTTGGGGGAAAAAAAAGTTGTTTGGAGAACCTCAGTCTTTTGGATCTAAGAATGGGTGAATTTTATCAATTGACTTGAACGAAAGAATTATTTTAAAAGCACTGGTCACTTTTTAATGGAACCCTGCAGTGAATTTTTTGTGTGTGATATGGATAATCCCATTCATAATGAATAGGTCCATTCCCTAATTCACATGTATAATCAGCTTTCATTGACCGGAGCACTGCCGTGCAGTCAGGAACTTATGTTTGTAACAGCTGTCAAGTAAACAAACCCATGGTTATTTGAAGTAACTTTAATTCTATGTCTCCTGGTTCAAGTGCAGAGGTGCACACTTGTGACAGGACAGTGCTACCCTCTGTGTCACACAGGTAAACCTCTGGGAAAGGACAATCTACGGCAGATCAGCCTGGCATGACACTATCAGCAGAGAGGTCTCTTGGAAAACCGTGAATCACCAAGCTGCACATGCAACTGGATCTCAGTTATTGGCGGCAGCCTTGGACAGGCACTGTATTGCTGTGGACGTTCCTGTTCCCCTTTCTAGACAGACAACAGTCATTGTCAGTGTCGTCAATGTGAAATATAATGACAGCGGTGTAGGGAATCTGAGGTGGACGCACCAAAGACAGCCACAGCAGGGGTTGTGAGGAAGGGGCAGGGGTGTGTAGGTGACATGAAGCTGCAAGTGACAGGTTTGGGCAAAAGATAGGGGGATGGAATAAAAAGACTGAGATAGACCTTAGGGTTTACAGTTTAAGAAGAGGTGGCAATGCCCAGGGAATAACCTTAGGGAAAGAATGAGTTGCTGTGTCTTGACATTATAAAGCAATAAACGCACATATGTCATTTATCTGAGACCTTTATTTACATAAGCTTAAATTATTATCAACCAAACAGTAATACCTGGTTTTAAAAACCAGAATAAAAACCTGGTTTAAAATAAAAGTCTATTATTTTCTTCCATGGTGTATTGAATGTTCTACAAAAGTACAAATCTTAATCCTTTAAGAAATTCGATCTTTGTTACATACTGATACAGAACAAATAGGAAGCTGATAGCTACTCATAAAATAATTAATTTACTATTATGAAATGGCAGCACTGTCTTCAAAGAGCATTGAGTTAGACAGGCATAGACATGTAGAAAATCATGAAATGACTTCATCTGGTGGAAAAAATTTATCACAGAGAAATTAAAAATATAGATCTCAATCGATCTCTCTCTCTCTTTTTTCTCATCCCCCACCTGCTCTTTCCCTTGAACATAAAGATGCTTAGAGCAAAATGTCAGCGTTTTATGTAAAAGGACAGACTAAGATTGAATAGTTAGATATACAGAGGTAAGCACTGACGAGCACAATGAAAAGATCACATTTTATAGCTGGCAGATACATCAAAGATTTTTAGTCCACTGTTATAGTTTCAAGATGAGAAAACTGTCCCAGAAAATAAAAGAGAGACACTGAGTCTTACCAGTAGTAAGTGAGCAAAGCATTTATGACTTAGGCATTTGTCATCGAGCACACAGCATAATACACAATGTGTTACATATGTCAATTTAAATACTATATAATTTTAGGTTACAATGCAGCTTTATGGGATCATTTCAGAATTGTTGTTACAAGGTGTAGTTTGCAAAGTATACTCAGTAACAGAATGAATTTATACTAAGAAAATAAAACATAGCAAGGAAGCAACAATGACAGTCTCTAAATACACACCACACACTACACACCACACCCACACACAAAGTAAATGTCTACGAAATCTTTTTGGCTGAAGGAGAATTGTAGAAAATAAGGACATATTTACCCTTTACACTTTGTGTGGCATATTTTTATTTAAATGTTAAAGTGTAACTTTTACATGTGTGCAATATTTTTGTATCTGTAGTATAATAAATGTTATAAAGGTATATATAAATGTCATATATGTTATAAAGGTTTCTTTCTACTTTTAGGTGACTGTATTTTTTAAGACAGCTTGACATTCTAAATATTATTGGCATTACAAACTAAAATTGATTTTTCTCTCCAAATTTGTTACATTTTCTATTTTGAACATTGCATTTGTAAGTATTTATTCTGATTCTGAAAGCTAGAAATGAGAAACTCATTAAAGCAAGATCATTTTTATCTGATTTGGATATTCAGAAACCATAATTATTGCTAAGAATTAAGCTATGGATGTAACTGTGGATGTAAGCTGTGGATATTTAGGGTGCGGCAAAAGTGGGTTTACAGTTGTGAGTGCATGAAATGTAAGGTTTATTCTTGTATCACTATATATTAATTATTGTATTGTTTTCCATACAGACAACTGTAAACCTACTCTTGTCCTACAACTGTATATATCAGGATTCCACGCAAGTGTCACTTAAATAAACGTTGCTTTAGCATCTGACCACTAGGGGGCACCCTCATTGCACATAATGCTGTATGACCAGTACAGGAGTGATCTTTGGACAGAGTGCAGTGACATGAATCTCATTTTTGGTTAATTTCAACTCAAAAGTTCTTCTGCTATTGTTATATTTTTAACACCTGACCCAAGACTTTGCCATTACTGCATTCTTCATTTTGAGATGTGAAACCACTTTAAGTAAGTGGTATTAATATTCAGACACTTTGGAGTGTTTTCTGAGAAGAGAAATAAATGTGAGCTTAAATAGCTCCTTCTAATTTTGCATCAGATTTCTGTTCTCTTGAGCAAACACACAAACTCTCATGGGTACGCAGCATCAACAGTTTCGGCTTCACATAGTTTCTTATATCTATTTTCATCAGTTTAAAGAAAATGTCCAACATTTATAGAAGCTAACTAGAGAACATGTCCTATTATTGACCATATTCAAAATTTCAATGTAAAAATAAAATCTGTCAGGCCAATTACTTTTAAAGTATTTAATTTATTATATTATCACTAACAAAAAGAACTGATGCTTGTATCTGTTAGTCTATTTGACATTTTAAACATTCTTAACAATGCACTTCAGTTGGTCTGAAGGTCGTGGGTTATTGTTAAACTGATTAACATTGCACTTGCGTTCACATTTTATATTACATTTACATTTACAAAGGTTTCTCACAATATTCTAGTATGACCTTCCTTAACAAAATAATAAAATACATTATTAAAATTTATATGAAAAACATTGGTTATTATATCTGCCATGGGGGCAAGGAGATTAATTGAACTGTTTCTTCTAGTTAAGCGACTATCAATTAAAAACTCAGGATCGCTAACATGTATTAATATAAAACAACAAACACAGTCTTTAGTCTTAGATTATATCAGAAAATACTTTGGGAGATTTAAAAACGTGAAAAATATTTAGTGAAATTTTGGAGAAAAATATTCTCTAGATTACCTATTCAAGTTATCTACATCTTACATTGTCTTTGAGTTACGTCGTCTTTGTAGATTGTAGAAAATGATAATGCAAATAATTTTCGTCCATAAAATAGAAATTAGTATCTAGTAAAATTGCCCTGTAGATAGGTCTTATTTTATCTACTTGCAAATGCATCTCTGAATTTCTTATTTCCAATATTTCTGTGTCTTTTGGGATTCTTCTCTGAACCAGTTTTAATAGTTCCACATTCATTATCGAGTTAACATCTTTGACACATCATCTTATATTTGTATCAGTTATGATTTTGCCTTTTTTGGCAATTATCTGTTAAGTGTTTGATATAAATTAATGAATGAGATTTTAGATCAACAAGAGTGGGAAGGCTCCATTAAAACAAAAAGTAGCTACTTTTTTTTAATTACAAAAAATTCTACAAAGACCCAAATTCTTTTAAATGTATTAAAATACAATATTAGTTTCACCTGGATAAGCCTTTTAATGAGCCACTTGCCTTCTCTCCCTCTCTCTGTCTCTTTCTCTCTCTCTCTCTCTAACTTCTGTTCACTTCCATATCCTCTTTCTGTAGCTGCCATGAGGGCTTAGCAGCCACGCAGCCCAAGTATGCGTCAGGGTGCAGCAATGCAGAGCCAGCTCCAAAGCGCAGCTGGGAACAGACTGAGTTAGCCAGATGGGGACAGAGGCTGAACTGGACTGAGCTTTGATGTGGACTAAAACAATAGCACAGAATTTCTGGACCCTGGCCTTTCTTCTGGGCTTGATAAAGACAAGGCTGGGCTTCTTCCAGAGCTAGATGAAGCTGAAGCTGGGAAAGTCATTTGTGTTTGCCACAGCTTCAATAAATCTTTCCACCATAATTCATCCTCCCATGTGTGGGCCCCAAATTGCTTTTCTTGTGACACTGCAAAGACCCCATTTCCACTGGCAACGTAAGTGTGTGTGTGTGTGTGTGTGTGTGTGTGTGAATAGATCCTCAGTTTCAGGGTGTTTTATGTGAGAGAAAAAGGGTTTATTCTCCCTGCGGATAGCACACATTCAGAATCATTTAGACATTTCAGCTTCAAAGAAATAGAATTCTTTCTAGACCGAACAATTCTTGGGCCTTAGTACATGCCGGCACTACTGCTGAAGGTACATTTTTGTGGCCAGTGATTGCTGGCTGAAAAGCATTAAGGTGCAAGCCAAGAAGGCAGTTGCTCATGGCAACAATTTTTAGAGAGCACTAAAATATTACTGGGCAGGCAAACTGATGGAAATAGGAGCTGATGAAGGCAATATATTTATTTTGGCTCATCTACTTGCATCACAATGAATTTTTTCTTAAACTTAACAATAACTGCTTCAGCCTAGTTATTTTATCTGCTGTCTGTTTAGGACAATTCTGAATGCATTAGTGACAACATTTATTCATTCCTTATTTTATTAATTCCTTCAGCCATTATTTATGGAGCATCCTCCTATTCAAAGAGATATCCTTAATGTTACATATTCAGTGATAGATGAAAGAGCTCCAGTCTTTTGCTCTGTGGAACATAAACTCCATTAATATAAATATATTTAGTCCTAACAATATACTTGCTTCTGTACTAGGCATTTGGGTATTCACAGGTGAATGAAGCTAACATTGATGACAGTATTATGGAATTTAAATTCGGAAGTTCCAGAACAACACTTAATCATAGCAGAAAAATAATGATCCTGATGACATTTAAAATGGTAATTTTGGGGGGGGGGGTTCTAGGAAATAGTAAATCACCTGAAACTTTCAAATAAGGCATAAGGGTGTGCAGCAAATCTTTCCAATGCCATAGAGGGCCAAAGGCTACCTGAAGATTACCTAGGGGAGTGTATTTAAAACAGCTCACAGTTTACTAGTTATTAAAGGTCCCAGATTTCTTAAGTTGGAGACTTTTTGGTCCAGGAGAGATGCAAATAATTTCCGTCTGGTGGAACAGGTAATGCTAAAGGTTCATGGCCCCGTTAGACGTGAGCCAGTTTTGCATCTAAGCCAGTTTCAGCCCTGTTTATATACATCTGACCTATAATGCTCCACGCTGGCCATCTCTCGGTTGCTCCCTCGCTAAACAATGAGTTTAAAAAGCTTTGATGAGCGTATATGGTACATCTATACCATATTTGCCAGGATTTTTACCTATTTGAAAATTACACCTAACAATATCATATTTAAGACAAGTATCTTTTATAGGTACTTGATTAATCGTTTTTTTCAAATCAAGAACAGTTATTGAAATTTTATCTATTTATCTTCTATAACATCTATCACATGATGACAAAATTATCTTTTTCACCTCTTTGATTAATTAGTGAAGTATCACTAATACCTCTTTTAATGTTGGGCCACCCTGATATTTGTGAGATAAATAATATGTTTTAAAAGTATTATTTTAGTATACTTCTAGGTTTAATTTGGTAATATATTATTTGGAAAATGTTATGTCTAAATTAACAGTTGTTTTCTTTTTTAAATTTTAAGTTTGTATCTGATCTTGCATCTTTTATTATTATAGAAATGGTAGGCTTTCATTTATTTCTTCTGTATTCTAGAATAATTTACGCAAAAAAGGAATTCTATATGTTTGAAATTTGATAGTATTTTCCTTTTGAAAAATTTAAAATCTGACTACATTTTCAATTTTCAATGGATATGGACCCACTCAATTTTTCTACCTGATATTGTCACTTTTAATAAAAATCTAGGTTATCTTAGTACATTCTTCATTTTATATAGATGACCACATTTATTAGTACATACATGGTATTCTTTTATTACTTTAAATATAGTATGAACTTATACATACATTTATGCATTATTCCATCTTATTATTTATGTGTGATATTTGTTTGATTTTATGTAAAGGCATACTATAAGCATATTTTTCTATAACTTGCTAGTTTTCATATCTCAATTTGTGGTGTGCCCCCCAATCCCTCCATGTAAATTTATTTAAATTTCTTCCATTTTTCTTTGAATTGTGCATGTTTTACATAGAAGTTCTAGAGTTTATTATACTTATAATTACTTTGATTAGATATAATATACTTTTCTTTTGACTTCAAGAAATGAATGCCTTGATAATTCATTTTCAGCTTCTCTACCATATTTTAATAATATTATTAACTATTTTAATTTGTCTTTCCTGTGGCATTCATTCTTAATCACGTTTTTTCACAAATCCTTATTCTACATGGTTATAAATATATAAGTCTTGTATTATGCAGAAGGTAGAGAAAACAATGTGTGTTTTCTACTCCCCTTATTTTTTATATCAGTTTCTAATGTTTCTGCTCTGACCCTGATTTTATCCATCCTTTTTTGTTTTTCTTTTTCAAAACAGCTTTGCCTTGAGTCAGTGCCATTCCCTGGAAAGCACAGTGACATACTTGCACAGAAGGACTGCTGACTCCGTCATCACATTAGGCTTCTATCACCCCGTTTCATAAGTAACCATTAGAGGTGATGACAGGATGTTCTACAGATTTCAACAGCAAGAAGCTCTTCCCGGGGTCTGCGGTCAGGTGCCAGGAAGCCACCAGGAATTGAAGCCACTGCTCTTTCCCTCTTGCTCATGGTCACTGAACACTTACCTCATTATCTATTCCTGCACATGCTTCATCTATCGCTCTAAAGAATGGTTTTCTCTACTTCCTCATGCCAAATAATTTTGCAGGCACTGTTTTCATAAGTGACCACTATTCATACGCATGAACTTGTCAAGGAAAATTGCCCTTGAAAAGTTTAACAAGCAAAGAAGATCTTACTGAAGACTATTGCAATCAGGGAGAGAGATTGACCTCAACTCTGCTGAAACAAAGGGCAGTCTTTAAGAGACGGGGTGAGCGAGTGAAGATGTACTGAAGGACGTTAGTGGGGAGGATGTGCTCATTTAATGAGTTATTCTTGCATTCACAACTGTTTTTTTCTCTGTGATTAGTCTGTGTTTGCTGATCGGCACACACTGAAGTTAGGGCCCTAACCTTAAAGAAACTAGGAGATAGGGGACATATCTTTCAAATGAATTACTCTCAGGTCCTTGACAAAAATTCTTGGGTTATAAACTATCAAGAGGCTTGGAGACCAACATATATTTCAAAGGGGCATAAAAATAATTTTCATTTATAAGCTTTCAAAAGTAAGTGTACTAAGGAAAGGGGGGCCTGTGGCCTATAGTCAAGAAGAAATGCGTCTAATGTTTAGTCAAGCTGGGGGAATGTAATTTGCTCAAGCCCAAAGTTTCAAACATCCAAGATTCCAAATTCTCAGGTGAATAAAACTGATTGGCTCAGGAGAAGCCAAACGTCTAATCCAGGTCCAATCAGAGCTAGCTGTCCAAGTAGAATAACACAGCTTTCAGAGAAGGGTACTTCTCAGAGGCATTGGTTAAAGATAGCCAGTGCAAACATTTGGTCCACTATTACCCTGCAATGATTGTTTACTATTTTACAAGCTTAAATATTAAAGTTATACCTCTTGGCAAGTCTATAGAATAGGGAAGTTTAAAAAGCAAAGATACTGATGTGCCTTCATGGTGTGCAGGAAATTAACAGAATGTGCATGTTCACGAAATGCAGTAAAACGGGAAAATATAAAATTCAGGTATAATCTATAAAGTCCATAGTATTATTTTTGTTTACTTAATTTCTCTTACATTGTATTATATTTCTCTGAGAATAAATCTATGAGATTTATTGGCCACAGGTTGCTATATGGTGAATACATGAAAATATTAATCAGTCATTTCTTCAGTAAATAGATGAGTGCATTGAACTAAGAACTGTATATACACTGATCAGAAGAAACAAACCTAAAAATGGAAATTTTTAAACAATGTAGAAGGACAATAGTAGAGAATACCAAGAGTCCTATGGAAGTTAAATAGAGGGCTACGTAATACAGCTGGGGTGGGAGAAAAGAAGGTCAAGTTCTCTGGAGGAGGTAATCCTGACTGAGCTGAATAAGAGTAGGGGCTAGAGTATGACAGATACAGAGTCCAGAGCGAGTAAGGAGATGATGCAATGTACACAGATAATCATCACGACACCTACTGTGCAACAAGAGATTAAATTCCAAGTCAGGAAGTGACGAAAAATGGGGCAGGAGAAATAGGCTACATCAGAGAATGCTCACATAGGTCTTATTAAAATCCTGAATTTTTACATGCAAATCTCATCATGAAATGTCCATTTGTGGAAACCTTAGCTCCTGTACTTGTTCCAAATGTTGCTTCTATCATAGCATAGATTGAAAAAATCAAATGCATGCAGCATCCTAGAAAAATGGTAGTGCTGTTTGTTTGCCCCACCCCCTCTCCTGACCCCAGGCTCTATCCAGCTTCACCAAGATCTGAAGATAGCAATTGACACAAAAGTGTTTGTACAATAGCTGTCCAGCTGAAGGCTGTGGAAATGCCATTAAGTAAAGGGAGGAGAGAGGGTTACAAGCCTAAAGGCAAGGAGAGAACTTAGGGCAACATAATGACTTATGAAAGCTTGAGTTAGAAATTGTGAATCAAGAAAATAAGAAGTAGCAAGTGTGGAAGAGGCAGAGACACATTTAAGAAATATTTAGGAGGTAAACTTGACAGAGTTTAGTGATTGTGTAGGATGAAGGATAAGAAGTAGTCCAGGAGTATGTCTTATTTAATAGCAATGTTAGCATATTTTTACATACCAGTATATATAGTTTTCCTACATTTTAAGAAGACAACTTGATCCAAAATATAGTGAAAAAGCAGAGTGTCAGTAGAAAAAGAGTAGATAAGAAAAATAAGAAGAAAATAAATAAGCCATGCGGGAAATTAATGTAAAGAGAAAATACAAGGCATATTTAGGAGACATCAATTAATTCCCAAGGGTTAAAGTAGATGGAAATGAGGCTCCAAAGGTAGATTTAGCCGAGTTAGTTGAAAACAAGAAAGTGCTGCTAAAGCAACGGTGAAGTGGGACTGATGAGTTTCTCTACTCAGATACCTCATGAAGAAACATGATTTACTTTGCTGCTTTGCTGGACTGAATAAGCTCTAGGATTCTTAAACAATGCAGGAGAAGTGCAAAGGTTCAGAGCATTAAGTTAAATCTCTCTCTCTCTCTCTCTCTCCTGTTTTCCTGTGCACTGGCTACATATCAGATAAACTATCCCCACATAGTAGTAATATAAATCCTGGACAACTGGCTCCTTTCCTGCCATCTTATAAAGAAAGATGTCTTTTCTCTCCTTATAAAAATATTTGAAAATAGACAAATGAATAATGTAATAGACTTACTCTCAATTTCTGCATTTTTCTAATGTCATGGACCCCAAACAACCAATTCAAAGACTGGTATTGTGCTGTAGACCACATTTAAACAGCACTAGGTCTAAAGGTCTTCTACCATTTAAAAAACATCAAACTGAAAGCGCTGAACTTCTCTAACTTTGGTAGGAATGATGTCTGAAGAGCCTTACTTGTTTTCTGTCCATGCAGAGGGAGGCAGAGTCCTGTTCGTATAGCCTCACTGATGGCAAAGGGGGGCTTTCCCCAAAGTTGCATTACTGAATGAAAGGCTGGGCAAAAACAGCAGGTGCTTTTACAACGAGCATAACACTGCCAATGCATTGCATTGGCTACTTTTAAGGGATTAATTCATCATTTAATTAATACAAGTTTACTGAGTGTCTAATATGAATATTATTTTCCTATGATACATTTTAGATACATAAAGGTAAAAGAAGTACACATAGGTTTTGCCCTTATGGGGCAGATTTGGTAGAATCTGACCCAGAAACATATCTAGGTATAAAGCAGTCCTTTAAGTCTAAGACCTTAGCCCAAGTCTGTGTTCTTGCCTTTTTTATGAAAATGCCCACTCACGGTATCTTGTTCCAGTTACTGATGACATGCATAGATTACGGGAAGATGACTAATTGAAGAATAATTGTGAGTTGGAGCTTATAATATTTTAACAATTTCCTAGACTCTTCTATTTTAATTGTCAAAATGAATAAAAGCAGGCATACCTTCAAAGTTAGATACGTGTATCAGTAATGTAACCCTCTGACATAATAAGCTGTACTCGAGTTGCTACTGAGTAGATAGAAGAGTCAGTATAAATAACCTTTGAACAAAAGGAGTAAATATGTAGCTCGTTTTCCTTACACCTTGGGTGATGGAGGTGATTTTCTCATTAGCTAGGAGGCAAGTAAAGTGTTTGAGGCAGGAACTCTTTTTCTTAGTTCACAACTCTCCTAGGTAGCTAGCTCGGTGCCTGTCCATTTAACTGGCTCAATACAATGTAGACGGAATGAATAAATGAGAGCAGCTTTCTCATTGAGGAAGTACTGCGACCTTCCTCTTTCCTTATTGAATAAGAAGAAATGATTCTCTTCTGAAAAAGAAGAGAAAAATATATATAATCAAAAAATAAGAAAAATGTCTCAAGAATCTAGGTCTGTTTCCAAATATTTGTACATTTTATTTTCAATTAAATATATAACGGTTGTTTCCTTTTTTACATTTTGCTCTAATAAATACAAACTCCATAAATTCTAAAGGGGTATGACAGCCATCAATCATGGGAAGGATGCTTAAGGCTTCTTTTATTGTTTTGCAGCAGGTGCCCTTTACTGAGGGATAAATCTTGTGGTACTCAGTGGCAGAAACAGAGTAAACACATTTTATTTTATGGAAGCAATTAGACACACCTCTGATCCAGAAATTCTATATCGAATGCTTATTCACATAGACCGTGTGAACTTCAAAATGCCTGTATATGTCAGGGAGGTTTTAAGTCCCATCAGCACATGAAGACCTGGGATGCGGGATTTGGCCCTCTCTCCCTTGGGCTGCATCTAAACGCAGCCTTTCACTCCTCCAGTCATTAAAACCTGTGGTTGTCTCTGTGTCAACCAACCTAAGAAGAATTATTATAATTCACTTGGCTTTTTGTATCTGTTTAACATGTGGTTACAGATGTTTCTCCACCTCTAAATCACTAGCTTTGAGCTTTGTGGACAGCCCCTTAACAATTGCAGAGTCAGTAAATGAATGTGTGCAAAAGTGAAATAACCGAGTTTCTTACACCCATACAGCATTCTCCTTGAACCTGTAGACTTTTTCTGAGGACGGAACCTGATTGTCCTCCCTGTATTAATTAAAATAATAAAATAAATAAGATATTTTTAAATAGCCATAGACATGCACACAAACAGTAAACCACACACATGAAAATTGCCTCAAGCTGATTGGACTTCAGGAAATAAGATTTTAGGTAAAAGATATTAGATAAGTATTCAATACAAAATTAGAAAAAAAAATAAAAAGAACTAAAAATAATTTATATGCCTATATAATTTTTTAAAACCCACAAGGGAGATTATATATCCTTTTACTGTAGTTGTTTTATTTGTTGCTAGATTTCTATCCCTCTTCCTTTTTCAACCCCATGTCACCCTAGGAGTGGCAATAATTTTAACAACTGGCTTATATTTTTATTTCCATATTCAGAGTAGTAGGCCCTTCTCTCTACGAATACTTAAAGCAACGTCTTCATCTACTTTGCAGCTCCCTTGGCTTCTCTAGAAGAAGCAGTTTCCTGTCTAGGTTTGGTAACTCCATCCATTGATTGGCTCTTTATTGAGATAAGTTCTCCCTCCTCCTCTCCCTCCTCCTTTCCCATGCTCCGTATTTATATTTCAGATTGTATTCACATTAGCCATTATTATTGTTTCCACAGGAGTGCAGGGTGTTCCAATTTTTTTTTTCTAAGAGCCTCAGGTCTACTATTTGTTTGAAATTACTATTAGTATCACTCAGGTGGAGGAAGAGTTTCTATTTCTTCCCCCCCTGATTTAAAATCCTCATTTCCTACCCTCTGAATTAAGACTCCTCATGAAATCCTGTTCAAACCTCTCCAACTTTTGGACCTCCAGCTGTCCTTGTTATATGCTTTGTACTTCCGAACTGTAGGCCAGGGCTGGCTCTCATTCACCTTTTATTTCCAACTCCTGCTTTAGTGATACACACATCACAAATCTCAGTAAATGGTTGTCAGACAAATGAAGTAATAAATGAGTCAATGGAACGTCCAGAGTTATCATGCAACCTTCAGTACATATGGAGAGTTAGAGCTACATTTAGATTCAGAAGTCCCTAACATACTTTTTTTTATTACTTTTCCCAAATATATCACTGTTTATAAAATGGATATGGAGTTAATTAATGGTTGAACAACTATAAATAATGACCATGAATAAGGCCAATTATTCAAAGACAATAGTTTTCAGGAAAAAAGTAATATTATTCATGCTTCAACACAAGGCTTTAAAATGATTTGCTTTTTTTAATAACATATTTGATGAAAATCAGAAAATTTATTTGAAATAATACTATAAATTTTTGAACTAAAAACTATATACAAGGTAAATTTAAAAAAGTTATCTGTGACATCCTGAAATATCTGTGACATAATAAATTTAGCATTTAACTTTTCTAATATATCTGTATCTTTCCAATAACTGTATACCTATACTCCATTTGTCTTTCTATACATTTTACTCTGTGTGCTTTCAAGTGCACTTTATGTTTCCTCCCTGTGCACTTTATTGCACAGAGTAAAATAATCAATGAGAAATTGAATTCTTCTTTTAAAGCTATTAAAACCATTCACCTCTTTCCAAATTATTTACTAAATACTTAATGTATGTTAGATCTAACCAAACACGCATTTAAAACATGTAGGTAGTACATCAGTACAGAGTTTTTAATTATAAAGTGAACTTTATAACGTACTTTTTTATTTTAGTTTTAGTATCTAATTAATTATGTAATGATCATTGGCAACTTGGCCCTTTGCTACTCATTTTTTTTTTCAAAATAGGTAAGTTCTCATTCTCTCTGGTTTTAGAACTTAGCACATTCTTTGTTTTCTAATATACTCTTTAGTTAATAGTGTTGTTAATGGCAAATAAATTGAAGACCATTTGAGAATGTGTGTTACTCTTAATAAAGTTTTAAAATAAATGAGCATGGGTATTGGCCATGATTTCAAGCTATAGCATGGAATCAGAGTCTCTTAACAGAAATGAACACTGAGAATCTATTAGATGATGAGATGCAGGAAGGTCCTCTAGGAATCGAAAGTGGTCTTTGGGTTCTTCAGATGTCACAGAGGATTATACTTGTAACTACTTTAAAAGCCACTTTTTTTTTCTTTTTTTTTTTTAGTTTCTCTGTGAAAATCTTGCTTGATTTGTTAACCTTTGAACATTACCGCCTGGAGTGGAGAACAATTAGATTCATTAATTTGTTTTCCTTCTCCCTTGATTTAATACATTCTCAGTAATAGAGTTCACTAACAATGATAGTCTTGACTTTACTACTTATTAGCAAATTATACTTTAAACTGAATATTAAATTATCATTGAAGAATGTGAATAAAGAGAGAGCATTTCAAAGCTAGGAAAAAAAAACCCTATTTTTGTCAGATAACTTTCAGAGGCACAGGATTTTATCTACTCAAAATTGTTCAGAAGATACAAGAAAAACCACGGTGGCATAACTCTCTCACATTGTATTTTTGCTAAGTGAAAAATAGCTCGTGCACCACTCACATAAACTAACTAAAAGTGGATTAAAGGTTTAAATGCTAGACTTAAAACCATGAAACTCCTAGGGGAAAATAGGAATACAACTCCTTGACTTGGGTCTCGGTAATAATTTTTGGGGGGAAACGACACCTACAACACAAGTAATAAAATAAATAAATAAATGAGACTACATTAAACTAAAAATCTTCTGTGCAGCAAAAAGAAACATACCATAAAGTGAAAAAAAAGACAATTTATGGAGTGGTAAAAATATTTGCAAACCATATCTGATAAGAAGTTAATGCACAAACTATATAACGAACTCATACAAGTCAATAGCAAAAACCAAACAACCCAATTAAAAAATGAGCAAAGAGCCCTGGCTGGTGTAGATCAGTGGACTGAGCTCCAGCCTGCAAACCAAAGGGTCACAGGTTCGATTCCCAGTCAGAACACATGACTGGGTTGTGGGTGGGTCCTGGTTGCGGGGGGGGGGGGGGTGTCACTGTTTCTGTCCCATATCATTGTTTCTCTCCCTCTCTTTCTTCCTCCCTTCTCTTAAAAATAAATAAATAAAATCTTTAAAAAATATAACTCAGGAATGCACCTCAGCTCCAACTAAGATGGAATAGCAGCTCCATACAAGTCTGTCTGTCCTACTGACCTCAACTAAAACTTATGGGGAGATTTCAAAAGCAGCTACATGAAGACACAAGAGTAAAGACCGGTGGAGAAAACAGGGAGTGAAATCAAAATTTGAAGGACAAACTGCCCTGTGGGGAGTTTCCTCTTCATTGCTTTTTAATTCTCTACATTTTTGTCTTTGCCTCTCAGTTGGCCCCAGTAACAAGGCAGGCAAAGACAACAAAAACTCAAACAAAAATCTCTTTCTGGCTAGAGGCCTGAGGGAAGAGTCTCCAGGCACTGGCCAGTTGAAAAGAGATCCTTGTTGTATTATTAGTTTTTCATCTTTTCTTTTTCTCTCCCAGCTGGTGAAAACCCAAAACACAACAGTAAAAACAAACACATTTTACTCATAAACCATGACAGTGAGCTCTGGTACCTGCCGAGTACAGGGACCTCGCTGCTGGAAGAGAGTGGGAGAAGAGAATCCTCTCATAGTCGGTGTGACTGGGTGTGAGTCTCAGGTTCGCACTAGAGCTGTGCATGCACACAAGAAAACCTGACACTTCACAAAGGCTAGGAGGAGGAAGAGCCACGGAAAGCACCACCCATATATCCCAGGCTGACTCTGGAGTGACTACGGGAATGGTATGTCCAGGCAGCCTAGCAAATGCTTGCGCATTGCGCTAACATTGGAATCACTGCATACATCAGTTGTCATCTGAACCTACATGAGTTGATTACCTGCTAGAATGGACAAATCCTCATGCCCCCCCCCCCCCCAAACAAGCAGGGCGTTGAAAGGCCCTAGATTTTCACATACTGAAAATCTCCAGGACACAATTCAAAATTACTCGACAGGCAAAAAGTGGGAACATTTAGTTAATTAAATAAATCTAATCGATTAATTAACTCTGATTTTCTTTAAAAAACACAATCCCCAATAATCTAGATACTTGAATGATCAGATACAAACTTTAAAGTAGCTGTATAAGTATGCTTCATAAGGTACAGTTGAACACCCTTATACATGGAAAAATAAAGGTTGTAAAGATATTCTCCACTGAATAGATATTGCACAAGGAACAAAACCGAAATTTAGAACTGAAAACTGCAACATATGAAACATGTAACTAGGGACTCAAGTGCAGAATGAAAATGAAAGTATGAGAAAGCTAAATCAGAATAAATTATCTAATTATTAATTATTTAGTTTTCTCACCAAAAAACTAAAACACCAGAAACCAAAGGTAAAGAAAAGATCTTTTAAATATCTGGAGGAAAAATGAGTGTTATAAGCAGGAATAATGACTGAATAAACAGTACTTTCACATCTGCAACAGCAGAAGATAGAAACCAAAAAGGCAACATAGTTTAAGTACTTATAAAAAGAAAAAATCAATGCATTCCATACCATGTGAATATATACTCCAGGAATGAAGAAAAAAAACAGGGCCTTCTTAGATGAAAGAAAACTAAAAGAATTTATCATCGGTGTCCCAGATTTCAAAATAAATGTTAAAGGAAGTTCTTTAGTCTGAAGGGAAATGGTACAAGTGGGAGAAATGTATCTTACCAAATGTCTATATCAAAAAAAAATGGTCTGAAATCAACATTCTCAGTTGGTGCCTGAGCTATGTACACACACACATGTACGTATGTAGCTGTGTGCATACATACAAGCATATATATTAATAGGGAATTAAGTGTAAAGCCATGAATGATAGGAAACAATAAATATAAGAGCATAAGTAATAAAATTGATAACAGAAAATAAATACAAAAATCAATAAAACCAAAAGCAGTTGCTTTTGAAAGATCACCAGAATTGATACAGCTTGATCCAAACTGACAAGAGACAAAAACTAGCAGGGTCTAGAGTGCATACATTTGGTGTCCCTACAGATAGATACCAGGAGACGAAACAATACTTTTAATGATACCCTAATGATAAATTTCTTAAAATTGATCAGCTTAACCTATTTCATGACAGGCTTAAGTACTAAATGTCACTTAAGAAAAAAATATGAATAGTTATAAAAAAAGTAAAGAAATTGAAGTTTATTTTTAAAACTTCCAGCAAAAAAAAGTTACAGACTCATACGATTTCAGTGGCAAATTCTAACAAACATATAAAAAAAAATAGTGCAAACTCTACACTACCTTCACTTTTCTTGGTCTGATAATTTGTTACACCTGCAATGAAAAATAACACATCGGAATTTTTGAGAAATATGTGTTAAGATTATCAATAATAATTGTGAATTTGAATATTTATCTTTTAGCCCCCTTGATTTAACTATATACTATTTTTATCATAGAAAATTATTTAACTAAGCTACTAAATAATAATTAAATTATAATTTTAGACATTAGGAAAAGTGGAAAATCTTTATTGTTGTTGGCTTAATCCTAAAAATCAATATTGTTTATAAACCCTCATTTTTAAACAAAGAGATTGGTTAATTTTGTATCATGTTTGAGAATTTTCTTTTATTTAAAGACAAATATATAGGGACATGTATCCATTATTATAGTATCATACAGGATATTTTTATTGCCCTAAAAACCCCGTGTTTTCCATCTTTTTATCACTCCTTTGACAACCCTTAACCTTTGACAACCACGGATCTTTCCACTATCTCCAGAGTTTTGCTTTTTCAAGAATGTTACATAGTTGGAATCATCCAGTATATAGCCTGTCAAGATTGACTTCCATTATTTAATAATGTGCATTTAAGTTTTCTTCACGTCTTTCATGGCTTTTTAATGCTGAGTGGTATTGTGTTTCATTGTAGTATTTCTGGATGCACCGTAGTTTATCTATTTATCTACTGAGCCTTTGGTAGATTGCTTGCTTCCAGGTTTTGACCATCATGAATAAGCTGCGGTGAGCACCTATTGAGCAGTTTTTGTGTGGACCTTAGTTTTCAGCTCCCCTGGGATCTCCTGGGGTCAGCATTGCACATAGTGGTATCTCAGTGTTGTTTTAATTTGCATTTGCCTGATGACATATGTGCAACATCTTTGCAAATGTTTATTTGCCATCTCTGTATCTTCTTTGGTGAAGAACAGACTTTATATATTTTAAGTATTCATATTTTAAACTTTATATCATCTTGACTACTTGACCCTTTTGTCAATATTAAATGTCCGAATCATCTGTTCATGTGATATTAATAGAGCCCTGCCAGCTTTCTTATGGTGACTCTTAAGATAATGTATAATTTGGCATTTGTTTACTTTCAATCTAACTGTGCCTCTGTGTTTAAAGTGATTCTTAAAGAGAGCCTTGTATTAGAACATATGTTTGTTTGCTTGAGGATGGCCACTTTACTACGGGTTTATATCTCTGTCTTTTAATTACAATGTTAAGTATGTTCACATTTAATGTAATTAGGAGACGGTTGGATTTACTCATACTTCAAGCATACTGTTTGTATATTGTTTGCTTTTTTATTTTCTATCTTTCTTTAGAAGACACCAATATTTTTAGTATTGCATTCTAATTCCTCTACTGAATCCTCAATATATCTTTTAAAGTATATCCTGTGGCCAACGCAGAGATTAAAATACAACCCATAATGTATCAGAGCCCACTGACCAGAGTTCCTGAAGAGGGGTCAGCTTTACTTTTACTACTCGTCTCTTAACACGTAATTTTCTTTGGATATTTTAAAGTCTTATCTCTTTAACTTTTGTTTTTAGAAATTTGACTCTGATATGCTTACATGTGGTTTTCTCTAAGTTATACTTCTTGTAATTTGCTGAGCTTCCCAGAAGTTATTATCTTTCATCAACTTCGGGGAAAAGTTTTGGTCATTACGCTTTCAGTTACTCTACTTTCATTTCTGTCCTGAGATTCCAATTACTACGTGTGTTTGACCATTTCACACTGACCCACAAGCCCCTGGTATTATTGCTTTTGGGTTTTTTTCCCTTCTTTTCTTTCTTCCTCTCTTTTCAGTTTGGGCAATTTCCATTAACTTGTTCTCAGTCAGCCCTTGCCTCTTCTTTGTCAGTTCTGCTATTAATTTCATGTAGTTCCTTCTTCATTATAGTCATTACATTTTAAGTCCTAGAAATTTAATTTGGTTACAGTTTCACTTTTCTACTTTTGTTACTTCATTTTTCCATCATCTTTTCAATTTAATTGTCTTGTGTGTTTAAATAGTTATTTTAGAGTCCTTGTTTTATATAAAATCAATGAGTCATTTCATTTGTAGATATGATCTGATTATTGTAATTTTCTTTTCCTTATGTGTTACCTTTGTCTACTTCTTTGCCCATCTCATAGTTTTTGTATTTTATAATGGACATTTTATATAAAAAGAACATTAGAGACTAAAGTAGATAATTTTCCCCAGAAAAGATTTGTTCTTTTCACTCTTTGGCAATAAGAAATAGGATTTGTTCACTACCTCCTTCAGTTAAGAATCTGAAGTGGATCTGACTTCAATTAGAACATTAAATATTGTTCATTCTCATCTGAATTAGCAAGACTTGTGGGTGATTTCAGGCAATTTCCTCCAGTGGGGCTTTGAGTGGAAGCACTGCGATCACTTTCTGCTTTCCGTCCTGCCCTCTAAATCCCCTTTTTCCTTTTACTCAGCAAAAGTCTCATGGGCAAAAGTCAGGAATTTCAGAGAAAACCAGCTCTGTGGTTTAGATCCCTCTAGATTCTGGTGTGCCACACTAGTTCGTGTGGACGTTAGGCAGTCAGCCGGTTTCTCCTCATCACAGCAAAACGTTTCTGCCTAGGGCAAGCTTACTCTTTCAACATCCCATGTACCAGACCCAGACCCGATAGTAAATCCTCTAGATTTTATGTGAATCCTAATCTCTGCTTACATAGTAAAGGTTTGTCCTCTAGAACTTGATGCAGTTAATTGCTTCCACGGCTCAACGATCTATCTGTAGGTCTGTCTATCTATCTATCTATCTATCTATCTATCTATCTATCTATCTATCATCTATCTATCTACCTATCTTCCATCTACCCATCTTCTATCTATCTATATATATATATACTTTAATAAATCTGGTGTTCACTTACTCCTACAGCAGAAATAGTGGCATTTTGCAATCTTCTATAAGCTATACAAAAGAGGCAACTTCAGGATCGCTTTGATGTTAAAGATTATTTCTGTTTTGGAAAAATACGTCTCCTCAATGAAGGCAGTGTTACAAAAATACTATATTATACCTGACTGGTAGGTGAGATGTACTTCATTTATTTATGCATCTGTACAATTACTTATTCTTGAAAATATTTATTTACTGCTATATATTCCAAGTCTTCTTCTAAATGCTGAGGAAGCAACTGTAAGAAAACCAAAGACAAAGGATAACAACAACTACAATAAAAAAAAATTAAAAAGGAAACCACCACCACCACAAAACCATTCCAGTGGGTAATGGGTGAAGGGAAGTTGATCTGGGATTCTGAGCAGCTGTCTTCCTCGTCATTCTCAAAAGTACATACTGTGTCATCAATTTATCACACTGTTTCTCTTTATTAGACTTCAGATATAACCAGGGTAATATCTGTGTTGGTTTTGCATATAATTTACCCTTGATGCTTTGAGGGCTTTCTGCATATTAGCAATCAAATCATTGTGTATATATTTACTGAAAAAATGAATTCAGTCAGGGTAGCAACCAAACTTCTGGGAGAACACAATTTAAAAAAAAGAAACTGGATGCAAATAGTCTTAAAGAAATGTAATGTTGGTGGGTGTAATAGGCTTGCAAAAAATACATTAATATAATGTGTAAGCGACATCTGTACTCAGATTGCCTAAGTGTAAATACCAGTTCTATCACTTATGGCCTTTGTGATTTTGCTACATTACTTAACACAGACACTTCAGTTTCTTCATCTATAGTTGGAAAAATAATAGTACCTTTTAATATGTTGTTGTGAGCATTGATTAATGTAAGTGAAGTGTTTAGAAGAGCAGGTAGCACTAAACAAAGCACAATATTTGTTATCTATTCATAGTAATCGCAGTAGTAGTTTATATAAATATTGTATTACTTTTCTGTTGCTGCATGACAAGTTACCCCAAGTGTAGTGACTTAAAATAATACCCCTTTATTGGCTCACTGCTTTGTGGGTCAAAGGTCTACGTAGACTTGACTGGGTTCTCTGCTTAGCAGTACAGAAGGGCAAAAACAAGGTGTTAACTAGGCTGGGGTTTTACTGGAAGCTATCAGCTCTCAGGGAGAATCTGCTATGAAGCTCTTTCAAAATATTAGCAGTGAAATTTCCTGTACTTGCAGGACTAAAGTCCTGATGTATTTCTAGTACTCTTCTCAGATGCTGTAAGCTGTTCTCAGATCTTTTCCTCAGGGTCACCTCAGCAAGGAAAGATCTCCATTCCATCATATCCCTCCTGCTTCAAATCTCTTTCATTTCTTCTTCTGCTACCAGTGGAAGAGCACTCGGCTTTTAAAAGACACAGGTGCTTTGGTTAAATCCACTTAAATCACCTCTATGTGTGAAGGTCAATTGGATAACCTCAATTGCATCTGCAAAATCCATTTTGATATGTAACCTAATATAACCAAAGCTGTAAAGTCATGGGAGCCACTTCAGAATGCTTCCTGCTACATTTTCCACCACGTATCGCACAAGAAGGCCTACTGAGAGATTTCAGAGAACTGACCGTATTAACAGCCATCCAAGTGGCCCCTCGCCTGACCCTTGTTACAGCTGTAGATTAACACAAGTGGAGGACTGGAGTGAAGGAAGTACAGTGTTTGAGAAGAAAATGTACAGTCCCCTCCACTCACGCCACCATTCTCCAGAGATTAGGGAAGACTTTAGTAGGTTCACTTAGCGATGGCTGAGACTGGTGCTCTCTCCATAAGCATAGACTAGTGAGCAGTACTAGTGAGCAGTTCCCATGCTATAGTTGGCAAATCTACTGGTACTGCAGTGTGCTGATGATGCTGGAGTACAGGGAATCTGGTAGAAGAGGGATGGCCAAGCTCACAGATGAGCTGTCTGTGAACCAGACAATCGGTCTGTTTGGTTTGGTGAAGATATAAGCCATCTGGCCCAAGAAAATCTTGTATAAATATTTTCCCATATCTAGGTACTGCCACATCTTGTGAGTAAATATCAAGGAAAATTTGCTTGCTTGGTAGAGTTGCAATATATTCCTGACTAACCAAACCCAACACTGGTAACCCTGAGAGAAATTTACTGACCAGTGCAAGTTAATGGTTACAAGATACATCATGTGAAGAGTCACATAGGAAGATAAAGCTTGGTTTCAATCTATTAAATTATTAAATGAAGATTTTGAAAACAAGACGTGCCTAGTCAAGAACTCAGATATCACATGGAACAATGTACAATGACCATACAATTAGGGGTATTTATACTACACACTATTAAAGTTTAGATGAGAGAATTAGTATGCACATCAAGCTAAGGAATATTTAATTGAAAATGTTAATTCTTAGGTATTTATAGCTTTCTCATGCATTGATTGAAATAGATGCTATTACATTACAGTGCTCTATATACAGTTGGCATTTAATAACATTTAATGATATGATTGATGTAGTTCTATGTGCCCAGAATCATAGCATTTCTTTAAAAAAATGTCAGGATGAGGAAGTTAAAAAGAATTATTGGGGTGAGTGATTTCTGCAGAAAGTCAGGAAAACCAGAATAGGCCACGGCTGTAGAAAACCCTAGTGCCAGGCACCACGGTTAGACATGGGCAATTCCGGGAGAAAGTGGGAGGAGTAAGGAAGTGGGAAAGATCAAACTTTTTGATCAGGGAATTTAAGTTTGGATCAGAGTGTAATGTAGTAAATATCTTTGTGACCCCATACGGTGTAGTACATGGGGAAGGAATGAACGTGTATTCAGAGAGGTACATGTACTTGGTGTAAAATAGTAAAATGATCTCATTTATTAGAAAAGAAAGCTGACTGCTTTATTCAAAGCATAGTGTCCTCGTCCTAACATCCCTACGACAATATTTGAAACAGAGTTGATGTGGCGATGGCAAGGCAGCACTGCCTACGTTCCAGCACAGCCTTGCTATTTGCACAGGGGTGGGCAAATAGGTTTACAGTTGTGGCAGGTGAAATAGACTTGATTCTTGGGTTGTTATTAATTATTATATTATTTATTTGTATTACAACTGTTACCCCAGTTTTTCCCACCCCTGCATGGAGGGCTGCCCAATACACACTTCTGTGACTATGAACATGCTCTATATCTGCACAGTCCGATAGTGTGGCAGCCGGGAGCCACATGTGACATTTAGCACTTGACATATGGCCTATATAACCATGTAATTGAATTATTAACTTCATGTAAGCAATTTAAGCTTAAATGTAAATGCCACGTGTGGTATTGGTTACCCTATTGAAAAGCACAGCTAGAACACAAAAAATACAAAACTCATATTGCAGGTCTTCATTCTGAAGATTATTTCTTTTTTAGGGTACAGAATTAATGACTAGACTAAGATGAGACTTACGAGGCTTCTAAATTTCAGAGCACTTAACTATAATGACTTAGAAACACGGATTATTTCCTAATTCATAATGAGTACTGTGGTTTTGGCGTTAACATTACCTGCCACTCTGCCATATTGTCAATCACTAGGTTTTGGGGTTCATAGCTCCATTTCTTCTAGTGGCCCCAGGTCTTCCCCTACGTGAGGGCTTCATTCTCTCCCATACTGTTCTGAGAGTGACAGCAAAAGGATTTCTCTTAAACGTGGACTTAGTCCAACTACAACTCTAAGATGCCTAGCACATCAACGCTTGCCTGTGTTACTTAGTTCTTGTTTATATTTCTCCAGTTGAAACCCTGTCTCAGAAAAGAAACCCAAGAGCCACACTGTTGTACTCTGTCAGTGTTATAACAGATTGCTGGATTCTTGAACCGCTTCTTTAACTTTCTGCCTATGTGCACTCACTGTGATATTTTTCACACCGTATATAACCAGAGAGCTGCCAACGTGCTGCTCATGATCATTTAAAAAGAAAAGATACTTAAAGTGGCTTAATTACCTATAAATTATTAGTAATGGAAATAGGCACAGTAGCTGCAACAACAGCAAAGGAAACATTGACACTGCAATCATTGTTGCTTTTTCAATTCCCCACATGCAAAATGAAACATCCATGCAACAAAATTCAAAGGTGAAAGGATTAAGAAGTACAAACTGGTAGCTACAGAATAGTCCCAGGGAGGTAAAGTGCAGCTTAGGGAACATGGTCAGTAATATTGTAATAACTATGAGTGGTGCCACATGGGTACTAGAAACATCAGGGGACACTTGGTAAAGTTTGTGACTGTCTCACCACTACCCCATACACCTGCGACTAATACAAAATGATATCAAATGTCAACTGAAACAGAAAATAAAATTTAAAAAATAGTAGGAACAAGAGTAGGTATCTTTTCCGTTCTCCTAACTTTACGAGGAATGATTTGGGTATGTATCACATAAAATGCTGATTGTTACAGTAGTAATTACTTTTAAATCTATTTTAGAAGTTCCTATTTTCTCTTATTTTAATAATATGAATGTGCTTTGATTTTTGTCAAATGCCCTTTTAGCAGCTATGATTGTTTTCTTCTTGGATATATGTATGTGATGAATTAACTAATGGATGCTTTTATTGAAACATACTTGCATTCTTGGAAAGAATTCCACAGGAAGATAATGTATTATTTTGTTCATTATTGTATAGTACTTTCTAAACTATATTTAATGTTTTTATATTGATATTCATAACAGATTGATTTATAGATTTAAAAAAATAAATGTTTATCATACTTTGGAAACAATGTTATATTCACTTCATAAAAGAAATGTTTAAGGTTTTGTATTTCCACACTCCGGAACAGTTTTAGGGTCAGTGTTACCATATTATCCTTGGAAATGTAGAAGTAACCCTCTGTGAAAACAATCTAGGCCCAGGGCATTCTCTTTGTTTTGGTTTGATTGTTTTGGAGAGACAATGAAGCTCACTTACATATTTATGCAATTCCATATTAAAATTACTCTAGATTTTTCTCTCTCCATTGGGGATTTTAATTTTCTTGCTCAAAACAATGTATGCATGTGTTACTTCCCTATCCCCCCACTCCCACAAACATACAACTATCTTAAACTTCTGTTTCCCTTAACTCAGGGTTCTTGCCACGTTCCAGTTGGTTTCCGTTTTCAGTATATTCCCTCATGAGTAAGCTGTCATTTTAAGAGACTATCTGATAAATATTTCTGAGGTTCATAAGAACTTAGACTAATACAGTCCCATGGATTCTCCTAAAATACATTGTAGTTCTTTCTTTTGTGGGTGTACTCACCGGCAATTTAGAACCCGCAGGATTTTCTCAGTTGCACCGATTGACTTTTGTGCCACTCACCCAGGGTTCTACTCACCACAGGCAGAGAAATTTATTTAGGGACATGAGTATTTGCTGCATTATTTTAGTTGTAGCGTCTGCCCAGGACCTCCTTTCACTTCCTCTGCTCCCCAGCAGATGACTCCTGCCCTTACGATAGTCACACAGCCCGTGTTCTGAGGTCCACCAGGATTTCCAGCTCTCTAGTTTTACGGAGTTTTGCTTTCATGTGTTTTGCTATCCTCATTGGTCTGTTTGGTTTTCTGGAATAGGTGTTTTTGCCTTCATGACACATCTGGAAAGCTTATGTATTTTTTTCCTAAGTAATGAAAAAATCAGGGGGTTGCTGCTATGGTGATTTCCTTGGAGAGAGTAATAAGGCGAAGTGAGTGGAAGAATGTCTATTACCTCAGCGTGCCTGAGAGTGAATGGGCAAAGGTGAGCACGGGGATAATGTGGCCACTAGAAAACGAGAGACAAAGATGCCTGAAATGCTGAGAGCTATGGAAGAAAGGAAAAAAGGAATGGCTGGACTACTGTAAGTGTTAGCTTGGCCCATTCTCCAATTACCATGGAGACTGACTTCATTATCAGTCCATTATTTTTGGACCATGATCTAAGTCACGTAATTACACAGATTCTCCCTTTTTTTGTCTAACTTCATTAAGGTCCCCAGGCCTACACAATAGCTTTAGTGTGAAAACAGTTTCTTCTCAGCCTAACTAGGGTTTCGCGTTTCATGATTTTGTTGGGAGGTTCCTGTCCATAGCTGGTTCACTGACTGAGAGGGAAAGCTCCTTGTTCACAGATTTAACCCATGTACTGACTTTACTGACCGGTACTTGACACCTTGTTCAATTTTTCACTATTGTGATCTTTATTCATTTTGTCTCCCTGCCTAAGAGTTGCTCAGAAATTTCCCAGAATAGGTTGTGTTTTTCTCACCTAGTGAACCTTTCTTTCTACAAGCATAATAGGAGATTTTGCACATGTATTTAGCTGTGCCTAAAAACATTGCATGGAGAGAAAATTTCTGTGTAATGAATTCTTTCTCTTCCTCCTGGCTTGTGGTGACTCCCTGGTCAGGAAATTTGTGGAGAAAAGAGTAAAGATGATAGAAGTAGTAACTTCTCCTGATGCAGGGTGTGAGTTATCTTATCTGTCTGTCAAAATGACTGGAACCGAGCTGTCACTATTACTGTACATTTAGTGACCTTAACATCTCCAAACACGGTGTGGGCACCTTACATTAGCCAATCTGCTGCACAGAAAAGTTCTGGTCAAAAGCAGAGCAATATAAATGACAAAAAAAAAAATCAGGAATAAAGTTTGAATAGTATTTCCTGAATGCTAAATGGATTCTCATATGTAAGTATAAAATGAGTCCAGCATACAAGTTGATGGCTACTCTTTCTTTGAGCTCTGTGGCTATGCTCCAAATGATTTCTTCAATTCAGAGGGAATCACAGCCAGACGCCTTAAATTTTCTCAAGCATTCTGAGCTTAGTCATAAGCTAGGTTAGCTGGAAGTCAGATTCTTCCCAAGTTCACTTCTTGGCTACAATTTTAGTCACTCTCCCTGGCAAAAACTAAAGCTAAGTAATTAAGGTTAATTTTTTCCTATGGCTAGATTACGGTCTTTGCACTTTAATATTTGGAACTGATGATGGAAATTATATGACTGACATTAAAAATTAAGAGAGACATTTTTCTGATTGATTTTATAATATAGTATTTCTAAAATTTGTTTTTGGGGAGTTCTATAGTAAACAACTAAATAGATTATACAAGGCGTCTTCTTGTTCTTGTTCTTGTTCTGATTAATCTCAGTGAAGGTGCTAATTCTGTTTCAGCAGAATTATTGAGATTCTTTATAAAGGGATTCATGCCAATAAGGTGAATGAAAACATCATATCCATAGATTGAGCAATTTACATACATAATTTTTCTTCCTATGCATTACAAAAACCACTTTTGTGTATTACAAATATTTCCATTGTTTTATTTGTAAACTAAATTTTAAATTTTAATTATTACAGATAAAAAATCACTTAAAAGCATTTCGTACATTGCCCTAGATTCTTCATCGCAGAAACCTCGTCTGCACGTCGTCACTTTTTGGCATTGCCGCGTTAGCGTCCTGCATGTCAGTTTTCATTAAAATCACAGACGTGAGTCTTTTCAGGTATTAAGTTTGAAAAGGCTACCTCTTCATTATGTAACAACACTATATATTCCAGACTGCTAAACGGAATGAGTTGTTCAGGTTTGTTTTTTGGGTTTATTATTTTTTTTTTTTCTAATCTGAGGGCAAAATCTTTGCTGTCTAGCTGCATAGGTTATCGTTGCGCTGGGTCCAGGGACCCCGTACTGTGAGCAAGGTCAGGAGATTTAACACAAATTTTGTATTTTGTTCTTCTATACTTTGGCTACTGACAAGAATTTTTATTTCATACTTTCAAACTAGATTTTTGACACTATACATTAGGTATTGGGGAATAGGCAAATAACCGCCGTGATAGCTGGCCCCCGTTTAAGTTAGCAGCAAGTGGAATGACAGTTGTTTCAGTTTTCACTTTTTATCTTTGCCCAAAGTGTGTTTTAACTGTCTTCTAAGTGAAGGAGCAAGCGCGGTGGGAAAGGAGCATTGGACCTGTAGCCAGACAGACTGCGTCAATTGAACTTCAGCTTACATGGGATTGGATGATGGATTGAATCAACCTCTTTGAGTCTTTTGGACATAATGCTCATTTTGTGTATAAAGTCTGATAAAATTCAACTCCTATTATTAACAAAATGTCATAATGCCTGTCTGAAAGTGTCGCTATTTTATAATCCACATCTAAGTGCTAACTGTCCACACGTTAAGTGAGCTTAACTGTTTTATTGTTATTGACACCAAAGCTATTAGGAGGACACTGGGTCATTTCGTTAGATGTCTAGAATTTTATACCATATTTCTTCAGAAAATATTATCTACTATGAGTATGATAAAATTCACATCCAGAATGTCTCTTAAAGCTTAGTAAAAACTAAGAGGTGAGACAAACAGGAATTAATACATTTCTATGTCATGGTTATTGAGCTAGAGGCTAGGCAAATATTAGTGAAAAAACATGATTAGTGAAACAATACTACTGTATCTTATAGTCTAATGGAAACTATATTTAATGTAGAGTTAGAAGACAAGGTTTCATAACTGATTATAGCTATGTTATCAGAAAAGGTACTTATTTCTTACATCTTTGTTTTCTTAGTATTATATTTGAACATCTTAGAAGATTCACATGAAGTAATATTTTATATGTGCTTTAAAAATCGTACAAGACTTTCTATAATTATTCATAATAAACATTGAATGTCTTGGCAACTAGTATATTTACAAAATTTAACAGTTTAAAAAAACACTGTTTTATACAAATAGCCAATAATGTATGTGCTAGTGCATGGAATGAACTGTGATGGTTTATATTACCTAATTATTAAAAAACAGTATCAGTAAAAAATTAACACAGATGGGCAAGGAGAGAAAGATAAAAAGAAAGAAAGAAAATAACCCCCCTTGACACAGTAATCTCAGTTAAATTATTTTTCTAAAATTTCACCATGACAATGATTGGCTCACATGGAAAAGTGTGAGGAAGATAAAACAAAGATTTAATGGACAATTACTCAGTAATTTCACTGTGATCCCAAGTACTACTACATGCTGTGCAGAAAATATTAAGAGAAATAATAGCAAATTCAAGAAAGTGGACCAAGTACAGATTTTTAAAGTAAAATAAAATCATTTTAAGGGAATGTCCACCAAGGAACATGTATAAAGGACACATAGACAAAGCCAAATGGGGTAGGTTTGTGGGTGGGAGGTGGGGATGGGTGGGGTGGGGGGCCAAGGTGGGGTGAAAATGGAGACAACTGTACTTGAATAACAATAAAAAAGAAAAAGAAAAAAGAAACAAAAAATATGAAGATGAACATAAAAATCAGTTAAGACAACTGAGAACAGATCTAAGAACACTCTCCTTTAGAAAGAGAGTTTTCTAATTCCCTGCCTTAGGAGGTTAAGAAATCCAAGCCTGAGATATGATGGCCTTTCAGAACTTGTTGACACAATTACACAGGTGTCTCTTGATAATACCGCCAACAGGCCTGGCATTTTGTAGTTTCCAGGGAAATGGACTATGTCATATTTTTAATGCTGAAGCTTAGTACAAAGCCTGGCATAAACTGTACTTTCGCTAAATGATTGATACCTGAATGGATGGGAGCCATTATTTATTCATATGGAAACTGGTATTGTAACAGATTTGTCACTTGAAAAACATGGGCCCTAGAAACCACTGATGTACTCTCAACAGATTAGATTCTAAACAGCAAAAGTGAATGAAGGGCCAAGGTAGATATTTGCTGGGCCCAGGGGCTCGGTGGGGAGACAGGGACTCACAGCCAGGTTCATGCAGGACCATCCCTCTAGCACTGCACAACTATCCAGTGCTCCCCGGGCACCTGCAATCTCTGGGAAGGAAATCACTGTTTGCATAGCCGAGGAGGTGAAAAGAAGCTGTCTACAGGGCTAAGTTTGGAAAGTTATTGGATGAAAGGGGCAAAAGGTCACACAGTAAGAAGTCCTAAAGAGGATAAGTAGGACCTACCTAACAAACAAAGGTGGGACCTTGTAAAATAGACATTTAAGGGGGTTTGCATGTAAATAAGATGTATTTTTATCCTTATAGTGCCATGAATGTGCATTTTATTCCACAGAAAACCAACTTCTCTTTTGTAAAATATAATATCTAAATAATTAGATAAACCAATGAAGACTTGAAGATTTCATTTGGTACAAGAAGTAATTATTTACTCTAAAACATGAATGAGGGAGGGATCAATGAATAGTCTAAGGATGTTAGGGGCATAAAACAATGTAGAAATCAGACACCTGAGAGACTGTCGTTCGCGATTTCATGTATTCTTGTTTACTATGCTGATGATAAATCAAGAATATTCACAATACTGGCCATTCTAGTTGGTAAGCAGCTGAGTATGTTTTATCTCCTAAATGGACCATCTCATTTAATCATCTATTATATACTATATAACTCTACTATTGTTATTATAGTATTAGGTAATATTATTAACATATTTTAATTTGTAGATTATGAAACTGAGGCTCAAGGATTTTATATTAACTGTAAGCATAATGTCTATAAAGGCAAGGGATATGTTTTCCTTTTCTACCAATACACATGCATGTTCTTAGTCCCTGGAAGACACTTAGAATATATTTACTAAATGGGTGGATAAGAGAACAAACTTTCCCAGACGATTAAGTTGCAGTGTCATATTCAGCTATGTATCTTCAATTTCATAGTGTGTATTTCTAACAGAAAGCAAGTGATGTTCTTGGTTTTTGAAAACAACTCTATTTAGTGAGAAACTTGATGGTAAACTTAATATACCTGTCTTCCAGGAGGGACATGTTCTTTCCACAAAGGATTTGAAGAAGACAGCTGAGGTTCAGGCACCTAAGTATGTACTAGTTAGAGGAACATATTTATATGATTCCTTCTTGTCTCTTCCTTCATTTAGTCATTCAGTCCTTCATCAGACATCCTTTCAGTGTTTCCCATGTGCCAGACACTCTTGCGAGCAGTGGTGGGTGAAAGAGCTCCTGGCTTCACACAACTCCCACTTTATTCTCTATGTCCTCTGACCTCTTGGAGATGCCGTTCCATGGGACTTCATGAATGCTATTTATCTTCACAAAATCTTGTTTTGCTCATTTGTAAAATGGAGACGGCAATAACCTCCTCACAAGGGTGATACACAGATATCATAAAACACGTAAGAAACTATGAAAATTAAAGTAATAACAGCAATTGAATTTTACGGCTTACAGATGGCTGTCACAGACATCATCTTTGTAAATTTTCCACCTAGAGGATTATGATAGTGTCAATATTATGAAACAATATGTTTGGGCAGACCTCAGTTTGAGTTCTCGCACTGATAGTATCAGCTTTTGACCTTGACAATATTTATTAAACTTCTTGACAGAAGTTTCTTTATCTGTTAAGTGAAAATTGCATTCTACTTTGCAAGATTGTTATGAAGATGATTGATAATCTATGCAAATTGCCTACTCACTGAATAATAACTATTTTAAGTGCTCAAAAATGATAGGTATAAAAAGTTATAATTGTAACCAGCTAGCAGAATTCTCATACCTTCCTAGTCGAAATAGTTTAGTACAACTCTTCTGGAAAAGTGTTCAGCAGCATCTCCCAAAGATGAATACATTCTTTCGCCATGGCACAGAAATTCTTTTGTACACAGGGTTACCAGGCGACATGTGGTAGGGTGATTTGCACAGCACCATTTATAATAGTCAAAATCTATAAAATTCCTCAATGATAGCCATTCACACAATGGAACGGAATTCAACAATTGAATGGATTCTTTGCAAAACACAGTACTATCAGTGAATCTCAGAAAAGCAATGTTGTGTAAAAGAAGCCAGACCTCAAAAAGTGCATAGTCTACACTGCCACTAATATAAGGTGCAAAGACAGTTTAAGGTATGTGTTTAGAAATTAAAATAGTGATTACCCTTAATAATTCTGGGTGGTTAGTGATTAAAAGGGAACATGAAGAGGACTTCTAGGGTTCCAGTTCCAGACACATCTTTGTTTATGAAAACTTAGAGAGTTGCCCACCAATGCACTTTCATGCATGTATATTTTACCGTAATAAAAATAAAAATAGTATATTTATAAATATTAGTTATTATTTTTAATATTAGAAATATAAAACATTTACATACAGTCTAAAGATTTTAGACATGATGTAAGTGACAGATTTATTTTTAGGCTAGCTAAGATGACAGAGTAAAAATCTAGCTGGGAGACACTCATCTCTCATACACCTGAAGTTTCCTTCAGTTCATTTTTCCAGGCAAATGTGTGACAAGCGCTTTCTCAATTCAAAAAGCTGTGTCACAAGATCTTTGGTAACAAGGGTACTACTGCTTGACATGGTCATAAATACCAAGAAACCTTAATACAATTGAGCTCTTTAAAAAGTACAAGCATTACTTGCAAACATGTCTGGTCTACGAATATACAGAAATACACCTCCATCCTGTATTTCAAGGTAATCTAGATGTTCTTGGTAAGGTAGCGATACAAACAAAAACTTGTTTGATAATACAATGCCAAAGACAGATATACGAGGAGAGCAGACAAGACGATGGCTCATTTTCTAAAACAGGACAGGAAAGGCTTTGAGGAAGAGGTGATGTAGTGAGGGAGCTGGAGAATTCAAAGAAATTTTCTTTTCAAAATCTTTTATTTTCCTCATTCAAACATAAATATAGTTTTCTATGGTCCCTCTTATTAGAAAAAAATCTTACCTATTCTGATTATGTCCTATATAATAATATTTTATAAAATAAATGTCATAACCATATTTTAATAAAGCAAAATGACTTTAATAACTAAATTTTGAAACCACTAAATTGTACCATTAATATAAATTTTAATTTCTTAATGTATCCTTTAGTTTGTACATCACATCAGACCCTCACTTGTCTGCCCTTTTCTACCGGTGAATAAACAGACTGTCAAATGAAATATTGTTTCAAATGTACATAGGTCACTGGTCCTCAGTCATGTGTTTGTTTCATTTACTCATTTAAAAAATGTGATCAAACTCTAAAAGTGAAGCACATATCTGGGCTAAACGATGGAGACAAAGTCTCTACCATCGTAAAACTCACAGTCTTTTTGCACAACAGATAAGATAATATCAGGTAGTGCAGTGATTCAACCATCCCACAACGTCTCTGATACATTCATTAAGTTTTCTGCATGTATTTCTTATTTTTTTCTCACAAAAAGGAGAGAATACTCTAACCACATTTTGTTGACAAAACCTTAATTGTATAATATTAAAAGCAGCTGTGTGTCTGTTCACTTAGAGCCTCATATTTGTCATCATTCTTCCCCAGAAGTGAATTAAACAGTAAATCAGCTCTGAGGAAATGTGCTCACATAAGCACTTCTATTGTTTACCTGCATTGCTTTTTAAGTGTATCAAATGGAAACACTCAGGGAAATGAATGTGTTGCCTTGCCAGGTCTTCTGGCATATGAGACTCAAAAGATGCTGATGCCTTGGCCATAAAGTAGGCAGACTAAAAATGTCAGCAGGTAGATTTTTCATCCTTGAGATGTTTATGTGCATATTTTTGATGAAACCAAATTGTCTCTATAGAATGCGGATGAACGTGGAGTCAAAGACATTGCTGTGGAGATACTTTTTACTCCTACAAATCCTGAGAAAGGTCACACCGTAGGTTAATTGAAGGGCTACAAATGCTTTAAACAAGATATTAGATATAATGAGGAAAAAGCCATGAAAGGCATTTGTCAGTGATGGGTAAGGGTAAGGACTGGCTAACTGGAGTAACAGCAGTGGTTACTAAACACGAATGTGAGTCAGAATCAGTTAATTCAGCAAGTTCAGAGGGAGTTTCCAAACCTGCCTTTCTATCATGTCTACAGGAGATGCCGCTGTTGCTGGTCCGGACACCACACTTTGAGAACCACTGGAGCAGAGGACTCTTTGTACAGTATATTCCCCTTTGGAAGTCCTGCTATTCATAATTGGTACACTAGCTAAAACCAGTTTGGAATTGGAACAAGTGTAGCACTGGCCTTAAGGATAACATGAACTTGTTTTGGCTTGGCATTGTGTGATGAACAGGACTTTGCCTTGGGAGAATTAAGTTTTCCAAGGTTAATATTTAGAACACATGGGCTTTTGAGGAGAGAGCCAAGACTGTTTCTTTTACCAGGAAAAGCTTAAACACTATATTTATAAAGGTGGCATTAATAAATCTAAAGCTATTGACGTCTTAAAATTGGGTTAATTTCCAATAGCCTAATAGGTTCATTTTATAGCTTGAGTGAGTATATCCAAATTGTTATAACATTTAAACACATAAAATTTTCTATATTAAACATAGTATTAAAAATGCAATTTCTAAAATAAAGGTCTTTTGCAAATTTTGTGGGTAAAAGAAGACTAAAGCAAACTCAACAGTCCAAGTGGTAATCACAATAATTTGCCACATATCTCAGCGCTTTACCTCATTATTTAAGAAACACTGAAGGAATTTTCAACATGATTACAAGGTAGGGGTATGAATTTTAACTTGAATAAAACCTTTACCCAATCTAATTAATCATGTTTATTCCTTCATCCCTAGGGTAATTGGAATATAAATATTACCCCATTTTCTCACCTGCATTTTAGTAGTTAAATTTCCAAATTCTCTCATCTCAAGATTACTCATTTAAATTAAATACCATCGTGACTTGTGAGTTCTCCTTTTTTTTTATAAATTCACCTAAAGATAAATAATTAGAATGTGCTTTATGTTTATTTATTTATAATTAATTACATAGTGAGTAAAAATGACTGAATTGAATTTAATTTCTTCTCTTAGCCTATTCTACTTTGTTGACTCTATTTATCCAGTTCTATTCATTAAGAAGGACTTTCTCTTCTGATACTCAAAATTTCCACACTTAAGGATCAGCTACTTGTAAAACCCAATGGATTATAAAACCCCGAAGAAAATTTTAATGCACTGGGAAAAGAAACATATTCCACAGCTCTGGGGGTAAAACCAGTCCTATTCCTTAAGTGTTGTAAAACAAGTGAAAGTGACTCTAAACACTTGCTGAACAGGATTCTGAGAAATTCGATCTTATTCATGCTAAGTATAGTACCTACACTTAACAAACAGTTCCAAACACACATGGAGAGCTTTCATTGTGCCTGAGCAAAAACAGAGTAAGACTGTTCCCAACTGGCTACTCATTACATAGATCCCAACATGCAGTGAAAGCCACCCTTCTGTAGCCATGTGTTCAAATGTTGTCCCAGGCTCTCTCCCTGTGGCTCCAAGGAACAAGCCTCGGTTTTGGAATCTGGGCATCTCCACATCTCTACTTCAGAGGTCTCAGGCCTCTCTGAATGCTCTCTGGAAATGGAACACAGTGTGTTGTCAATTGCTGATATTGTCTCCATTGCAGTAACTGCTTCTACCAGATGGAAAACTCTCTCCAACTATGGCAATTTTAGTCTGTACAGTTAGCAGGTAACAAAGGTACACATTTTAAATTGTGTGGTTTTGCATCTAAGCATGTTCATTTTCCAAAACCAGAACTCCGTAGTCTTGCTTGTTCACTTCCTGCTTGGGTGGGTTAGTGGGAAATTGGAGTTAGTGATACAAAAGGGAAGTACAAGACTCCCCCCCCCCCATTTTTCAGGAACAGGGCAGAATAAATACACAATAAGAAACTAATAAACCACTTTGCTGTCCCTGTGTGTGTGCGTGTGTGGATACCCTACAGTGTAATGTAAGGGAGGAAGGAAGAGGAAATGGAAAAATAAAAGAGGATGAAAGGAAGATCTAGGTATATAGACAAATTAAATCATTCTATTCAGGCTCTCCTACCTTTCTCTCTTAAAATAAAAATGGTTTCTTGTATGCAGTAGCGTTTGATAGAAGGGCTTCCTTTTGGAAGGGATCTGAGAGAGTCGTTCACTAATTGGGACTATTCCCACAATGATTCATAGCTGGGGCCCTTTATTCTTCACTTTAATTCAAGTGCCTATCCTTTTTAACAGATATAAATAAGTCTTGAGAAGTGGCACGCCGCAGGAATCCGTTGGAAGACAACAGTGGCCTGCGTTTCAATACCATGTCACATATTCCACTGTAACAACATGACTCTTTACAGTCTTATTTTGGAAATGGCTGAGATAATAAAAGGAAAATACGCTCACCCTGCTACTTGGTATTTTCTAAATAACCATTATGTCTTTTTTTTCTTAAGGTACAAAATGCTATGATATGCCTTTGTTCAGTGAAAATAAGGGAATTAACAGGTAACACATTTATCTTCTTTTTATGCAAAAATCTCAGTAAGACTAATACAAATTTTACAAATTAGTGCCTAGAACTGAGACGATCTTTGTGTATAAACTTGGTATTCAGAAATTTGGCACTTTATCCTCTTTAAAATCTTTATCTTTTGAGAATTTCTGCTCTCTCTGAGGTTATAACCAATTACACTTTGTGAACTGTTTTGTACATTTTATAAATGAACATAATACTTTGCAAATAAAAAAGTAAATGACCCTATGTCCAGCTGAATGGAGCAATCTGCATTCCAAAGCTATTTTCTCACTTTGTGGTATCTATGTAGCACAGCCATTATTGATTATTTCAAATCATTGGTTTCATGTTTGTCTTCTCTGATTGATCGTAACTTCACTAGGACACAAACTGCATCTGTCTTCTTCACTATGGTGTCACCAGAGCCCAAAGATAGCTGATGTTTAATAACCATTAAATGAATGAACACCGACTGGCCCACGAACTCAATAAATGAATAAATAAAATGAACAAATACAATAATTAAAAGAGAATTGCAGGGAAAAGACTTGAAAGGGTCATTAGAGACCAGGTTATAATAAGTCTAATATGTCTTGATTTATCTTTCTTTCGATGTTTCTAGGTCATTGGAAAACATAGTAAAAAGATAATAGCATCTTTTGTTACCTCCAGTGGTAATGTGAAGAAGCGGATGGAGAGAAATCAATGGTCAACATTACAGAGGACAAAGTTCTCACTGCACCTTTTTCTGACATCCTTACATAATTTCTCTTACTTTATCTTGACCATGCAGATACTTCCCACTCTTTCATGTTTGCCTCAGTCTTCTCCCAAAGTAGTTAATACAGTCAACTGTGTTTGCCTGGCTGAGACTTCTCTAGCACTTATCATGTGACCCAGTTCCTTGTCAAAAACACATGTGTTTCTTTGCAAGAATTATTGGGCATATCATTGTATCTTCTCATATATTCAAGTTTTCTCTCTTCAATGCAATAATAAGCTTTTTAGAGTTAGTTCCTATATTGGAGCTATTGAGACTTCCTTTAATAAACAGTCCACTTCTTTGAATGGATCTGAATAAATAGCAAAATACAACAAAAGGTAAATCTAGAGGTCAATATATAATGATGGCTGCTGACAAAGTCCAGGTTAGTAGGTATAACTTGAAGTTTGCTAACTAAATGAACTTGCAAATACTAATCTATGGAATGTGGCAAACTTGTCAAATGAGAAGAAGGCTTGTCCAGTGAAGACTTACGAAATGGAGAAGCAGAGAAAATTTTCTCTGTTGTTAGTCACATTCCCAAGAGAATGGAGGTCTTAGAGATGAAGTTGGCTTGACTAGTCTTTCCAAATTCATACAGCAGGTATATTATTCACATTTTCTTGAGAGGAAATGCTGAAAGCATGCAGAGAATCCAGGATTTCACCAGAGAAATTTCTTACTGAAACCTAACGTACGTGAAAGTGTTTTTTATAACAGCTTCTAAGTCTATGTTTGCATGTAGATTTAATTATACATTAGCTGATTTCATCCAAACAAATTTTTTTGAAATGCATTTGTTTAAATATGAGTCCCATACTTACAATTTGGCCTTGAACTCCCCTTTGGGTTCAGTCCTGCATATCTTTTACTCAAAATTTCAACTTTGATATCAAATGGGCATCTTAATTCAATGACCTTAATTTATGTTAACTGCCCCGTGTTGCCTCTCCCATGATCTTTCTCAGCCCTTTAAATAGTATCTCTTCCATCTACTCTCTTTAGCAAGTCCCATATCTGCAGAGACACACATAAACTCTCCTATTCTTTCAACCTCACCTTTCATTCATCATTGAATTATTAAGGTTCAACTTTCTAAATTATATTAAAATTGCATATTTATTTTCCATCTCATTTCCACTAGCCATTGCTGTTGTCCTCCCCAAATGTCTCCATATTATTACCCTATTTGTTTTATTATCACAATTTAACCACAGCCTTAATTCCCCTAAGCATTTATAACTTATTCTTACTGATCTCCCTGGTGAAAATTTCAGTTTCTATTGAAATTACAATTAAGCTAATTATATAGATAAATTTGATAGGGAAATAAGTAACTTTTTTCAAGTATATAAATCCAGGTTTATAGAGTCACTCCCTGAACACCTGCTTTTCCTATCACTGTTATTTAAGTATTTAGTTAATTTGACCTAACAATTAAATCATTGTCAATTCATTGGTTGTAAACATACAACACTCTCTGAACTGAAAAAACTCTACTGCATGACACACAGTCAGTCCAAGTGGGTATTTCCTATGCAGGTTCAATGATGGTTCAACACCACTTTTTCCATTTTTACCTTGGGTGCTTGAAAAGAGTAGACTCCTTATTCTCAAAGCATTTAAGTCTCATTTTGAAAGTAAAATTATTAAAATTAACTTTGCCAGTTCTCTTCAGAGTTGAGAAGAAAACTGATGGAGAAAGGGAGTGGTAAAGGATTCTGTTTATAACTACTCACATTTTAGACAATAACAACATATTTGAATCCAGGATGACCATAAAAATGGTATGCACAATAAAGCTATGGTAAAAACTTTGAGAATTGCCAAAGTTTATACACATAAGTGAATGGAATATTTTAAAAGTGGAAAAAAAATGAAGGTTGATAATAATTTTAAAGCTAATAAAATTAATTCAAGAAGAATGTAACAAAAACAAACAAAAAAGATTTTTGATAAGAAATGATGTACTCCTATTGGGAACTGTTCCACGTATGGGAAATGTAGCCCAGCTCCCACTCGGAAAAGCCAGTGTGAGTGAGGTCCGGCACACAGGACCCACACCCATGGACAGGTTCTCCCGTGGGGAATCAGGCCTGCATTGTACCTAGGCTGCTATGAGACTTATTTTTGCTAAAACTCCCTCACCCTGGATTGAGGCAGCAAATGTTTACTGAGTATCTTTAACTTCCTAAAGTCTGTGCTAAACCTCCCAAGTATGGAGCGCAACCAGTTCAACGACTTCCCCCCTTGATCTGTAACATCCTTCTCTTTGAAGTAATTAGCAGCATTCTTTCCTTTGTTGTCCGTGAAAGGTAATCACCTACAGCTAACCTGTGCAAAGTAAATGAGGACCATCCCGGATGTAATGTGCCCAGAAAAACAATAAAAGCCTGTCCAGGCAGGGGTCAGGGCCACTCACTCTCCCCTTGAGATAGTGGCTGTGCTGTCTCTTTTTCTCCACAGGACTTCTGTAGTCCATGTGAATTTGTCCATTGCTGCCACAACACACAGATCCCGCAGGCCAGGATCCGCATCATAGTCCCACATCAGTCACTATAAAACACTCCAGGTTCTATTAAGAGAATAAAAGTTGAATAGATGCCATATATGATTGAATACTTCTCAATAGAATATCTTGTATTTTAGGGAAATATGCCCTTGAGATTTTGTCTCTAAAATAGAATGGCATATAGATCATATGATTAAATTTGGAAATTTACATTAATGACATGTGGTAAAAACACATGTTGATTTTTAATTACAAAATAAATATAATTATTGTACAATAACTATGTCATGCTATTTTATAGAATAAACATGGACATGACACCTGGTGTCCCATGCTTGGACTGCCATAGTGTCGCCCTGCTCCTTGCACATACCCTTCCCAACATAAACCACGCTATCAGTTTGGTACATGCCCTTCGAGTCCTCTCTCTGTGATTTCCTATCCATACCGGGTGCTCACATATCGAGACCCACATTTTGCATATATGAAAGACAAATTATGCAATGCTTTGTTTACTTAATACATTTTTAAAAGCTTCCCCTTTCAGTGCATATAGGACTATGTGACTTTCTAAATGGGTTTTTTTATTCCTCTTTTCTATTAATGCACTATTACTCATTTATGCTGTCCCTTTGTAAGGCTCATATAATTATTTTCAAATTTATCTTTATAAAACATACATATACACACACACATATTTAAATATTTCTACCAAATTGAATTCTAGAACTAAAATTGCTGCATCAGAGGAGGAATTCCTTTTCAAGCAGAGAAAGAAAAACAGCTTATAAATTTAGCTTGGTATTAATTCATTTTTAGTTAGCAGTAGTATTGGCCTTGGTGACATTACAAAGCAATATGATGTTAGCCTTGAAGGAAGGCATGATAATTGATCTTCATTATCTTCTGTCAGCCACGGTGTAGATGCAGCCATCTCCATGACGTCCTCTAGGGACACACATGCACAATAGAATAAGTGAAGCAAAACATTTTACTTCTTCTTGAAATTTTGACCTCAAATCCCAGAGAAGACTACTAGTCAACTGGGTGTATCTCCATGACAAAAGGAAGGCATCTTTTTGCTTAGGAAAATGTCTCAAGGGAAAGACTAAAGCCTACCTATGATTCCCTTCCCCCAGGCCCACACCTTTTTTTATGGAGCAACAATCTCAAGGGAAAGCGTACCAAACGAACAGAAAACAACATTTTTTTCCCCTAAAGGATTATAACAGGGGTCTGCATACTATAGCCTGTTGAGAAAAATCCCTATTTTTGCCCATTATTCTGTGGACTTCAGAACTAAGATTTTTTTCACAGGTAAATGTTTGAAATCAACTTGATCCTGAAAAATACTAACTTTAAAGATCAATTAGGCAAAATGTTATTCCAAAATAATTGTTTAGTTCTTCCCATGAGTGGATCACTTTTTACTACAAGAAGAAAGCATATATTTATAACTACTTTAAATTTTGTTAGTTACAAAAATCGTGAAAAACTGTTTTTCTCTCTTATTACATAAGTTGCTTATGTAGTATCTCTTATTTTACTTCTTGGTTCACAAAGCCTGTACTATTTACTTTGACTACATATGAAAAAATATTTGCCATGTCTTAGATGGGAACAAACAGTCAATGTTATTTATTTCACTTATTATTTTCTTCTGACACCCAGCTACTCAGGTCACTACTTCCTTGAATTCCCAAACGTACAAAGGGAGTGTGTGGCTCCTTTTGTAGGAAGCAGGCACCTGGACTTCCCCTTTAATAAAACCAGTCTCAAAGGAGAAGATAGACTCTAGAGGAGGTGGCTTCCAAAGAGAAGAAAAAAAGTAGACCAAAAATTCTAAAAAAAAATGAATCCTAATAAATCAAATATTTCTTGTCACCCTAGCTTGTCAGCCTTTGTAACCTGGTGATGTATCCTGGGATCAGTTTTCTCCCTGGCCCTTAGGGCTGAAATAAAAAGGCCAAAAGGCACCACGGAGCATCCCTTAGTCACAAGCACAGATTCTTGAATGAGAAACATCATGAGGCTGTTCACATACTTTGATCTAGTAGCCACACTTTTGAGAATTTATCACAAGAAGATAATTTAAGAGGATAAAATTTATTCATGTAGATAAATATTAGATTGCATATATAATTGTAAATTAAAGGAGAACCATCCAAACATTTGACAATAGTAAAACATATGTGTTACTGTAACTCAGATAGACAGCATTTTATATAGCTACTCAATTTATAATTATTAGGCCTACCCAAAAAATGAAATGAAAATCTTTATGATATGATATTAAATGAAATAAAACTCTAAAGATAAAATTATATGGCAAGTCAAATATTTCATGTATAGGTTTATAGTATAAAAGTAGCATGAATGTAAAGTAGCTTTATTTTAGAGAGGTAGATTTTGTTAAAGTAGGGATTCTTTTTAAATATCAAAGTTTTATTACTGCATTGTATCCTTAAAATAATACAAGCTGATTGCAAATTAATCACCCCTTAAAGCCTACATCTCTTAAGAAATTTGTAAATTTCAAATATCTCTGAGACAAGTGAAGAGCAGAGTTATTGCAACAGACACAAATAGCCAGAAACATCACAGGAAAAAAAAAAAACACTGCAGGAATAACTTGCTGTATCGGATTTATTTAGGAACAACTCAGCGGATCTGACAGCTCCCGATAGTTTCATAAGGGTCTGGTGAAGGGAAGTCATGGATCCAAAAGAGAATCCTAAGAACAGACCAAGGCGATGTCCCGTAAATGACCGTTGCTGAGATTGAGAAGTAAGCCTTTGTGAAGACTTAATGGCCTGTTGTGTGGTAGGAATAGAAAACCAGCACAATGACAACAACCCATGTCTACGTTAACGTCCCTTCAGTGTCAAACGGTGAGTTTCAAGTACTGCATTGCACTGCTGGGAATGTGCAAGTTCGCTATGGAATGAACGTTCCTAACTTGAGAGTACGCTGGTGACTCACGGGGATTTATCCAGGTCTGTGTCCTTATGCCTGACACCCTTAACACACTGACAGGAGACAGCATTTGCGTACACAGACATTTTTACCTGTTATCGGTGCATTGGCTGCAGAAGCCCAGGCCTATGAGAAAGAAGAATTTCCTGGTGAAACTCATTAAATTATAGGACAGGCTGCATAATGTTAAGCTATGGCCTTACCTTGTCTGCCTGAAACCATGAAAGCCCTTACGAGCAGTAGCACACAGAACCTGAATTTATAATTGTCACAGTCTGTTACTTCTGTTCTTTCTCATTCCTTGCAGAATGAATATATATATATATATACATATACATATATATATATGTATATGTATATATATATATATGACAAAAAGAACAAGAACCATATAATTTCATTTATATTTGGGATATAAAAGAGAAAGCAATAAACAAACAAGTTCACAGATACAGACAACAGATGGGTGGTTATGAGAGGGTAAAGGGGTTAAATATATGGTGATGGAAGGAAATTAGACTTTTGGGCAGTGAGCACACAATGCAATATATGTGATGTACTGCAGAATTGTACCCTTGGAACTTACATAATGTTAATATTAACCGATATCACCCAATACATTTAACATTGAAAAAATAAACTTATTTATATGCCTAAGGATCAAAAATGGATTTCACTGCTTGATAAGCAATTTTAAGTAGTAGAGTGTGTACTTTTGGGGGAAACACAAAGGGTATTGAAAATAGACTATAATCTCCTGACCATATTATTTTTTTTTCATGAGTGATTCTAAACACACTGCTTTGTTGGATAGTTTTCTGCAGCAACTTCATCCTGTCAGCAGTTCATGGGCAAATGACTGTTTCTAGTTTGGGGTGATTAGAAAAAAAATGCTTCTATGAACATTTTTATTTATACATGCTTGGATACATTTCTGTAAATTTCTTGCTGTTTTATGCCTAGGGGTATACTTTTGGGGTCATAAATATGTGATTCTGCAACTTAATTAGATAACATCAGACATGCCTGATTTTGGAACATTGGATTTTCCTCTGTTCTATGCCTTACAAACACTTGGCATAGTCAGGCTTTTAATGCTAGCCAATGTTAATTGATCAATTAGCATTAATTTTAATATGCTTTTCTCTGACTAATCACATGAGTGGGTACCATTTGATTTTTCTCTTATGTGATATATCTTTAAATGATCTTTACTCCTCTTTTTTAATTGTGCCTTCTGATTATGCTTAGTGATGTGTGTGAACTCTCAGTACAGTTCATTTAAAAGCCCTTTGTAGTGTCAGATGTTATTTCTCCAACCCCTGTCTTATTTTTTCACATCCCGTACATTCTCTGAAGAATAGACTGTAGGAATTTTAAGATAGTCAAATGTAATTATCTTTTAAAAAACTTTTTCTGGTACTGATATCATGAAAATATTATTTCTATTACATTTTAGGAGATTATTTTTTTTAATTTTGCTGATGTCTATGATCCTTCTGGGGTGGATTACCATGTGTGGTATGAGGTAAGGGTCCTACTTAATTTTTTTTCCTTTCTTTGGTCTGGTGTAAGTACCAATTATATCATTTTATAGAAAATCTGTCCTTTGCCCAATTGCTCTGCCATGCTATGTATCAATAATCAATGGCATTCTGTACGCTATACCATTGGGCTATATTTCTATTTTTAATTTTTTTGACTTCAATGAATTGCTCTGTAAAATTTTAAATGAATAGAAAAACATGAAGGATAAAAAAATAGTCACCAATAACCACTGTAAAATATATAATCTTTTACATATTAAAAGATATTAATATATTTTAAGATGTATAATCTTGTCTTTATTACCACTCGTGTAGTCATAACTTTTTCTTCTATAAAAATAAAATGTGGCCATATAATTTATTTTTTAAAATTTACAGTAATATCTTAATTTTCTCTTTTCATTATATAGTCTTCTAAATCACAATTCTTAGAATCTTTAATACAGTTTTACAGTAAAAAACCCCACCATAATTTAACTAATTCCTAATTAATGTAGTTAAAGCTTGCTTTGTATTTTGATTATTAGCCTTCCTAAAACCTTTTGAGATAGGCGGTGAATTAATTATCCTTCCCCTTTTACTGATAAGAACATTGAGGTTTGTGCAGTAAGGTATCTTACCAAATATACCCCACTTTAGGATAAGGACGAGCTAGACTTCAGATTCTAAGTCCATTCCATTCACTGTCTTCTGCCTCCCATCATGAACAGTAATTATCTTTGTGCTGCAGATATAGGTTCATGAGGTGCCAATTAATTAAAAAATTAAATTCTGGTCAAAATTACACCAGAAAATGGTATTTCCTAGGCTTATCAATTCAACTCCTTGCTGTTTCCCTGAAAACTGATTGGTTTAGAGGTCCAAGCTCACCATCCCCCCAAACTAAGAACTGACCCATGCATCAGTGTTGGCTCCATTATTATCCATGACCAAACATGTCTAATCATTTTTGTGTCCGACATTAGAATCTCTGCAAAGAAATAATTTGCATAACTTTAATCCCCCCTCAATAAATTCACCATGTACTGAGACACCTGATATACCCCTGTGGTCAACCCATGAAATTTGTCAGCTTCATCTGTAATTTACACAGGACTCTGCTAAAAGTCAGTAATTGCTGAATATATCCTATCTTCTCTAGATTTGTATGATCAAGGCATATGTTATTTCCCTTTTTAATCAGTGATTTTTTTTTTTTGTTAGATGAACAGAAAAAGCTCTGGGTATGAAAGTATCCAAAGTTCAGTGATGATTCCAACAATATATGCTACAACTATCAGTAGTTTGATGAATGCATGAGAGATTTGTTAAAATACTATTCTCTTATTACAACCACATGTTAATCTTAGCAAGAACACATATACATTCTTTTATGATTGACCTTTCTGGGGAAAATAATATTGACATTGAACTTATTTCTGCAGTCACTTATGAAAGGTTCTATAAGTAAATGTCATCTCAGGCAAATAGACACATTTGTTGCTTATAAAGGGATTTGAGCAGCATAGAGTAGTATGCATAGCACCTTATATGCAACATAGTTAATGCATAAAAATATGTAATAACTATGCTCACTAAAGGAGAGAGAAATAAAAGAAGCCTCATACACAAAAAAGAAACAATTAATGTAATACCATTACATTATGATACCCAATTGGCTCTGGAAAACTAACAATTTAAAAATATATATACATTTATCATGCCTGTCCTATCTGAAACATTTTCAACTGATAAAAAATTCAACCTTGTAAATGTGGAGGAAATGATAAAATTAGAATATCACTGTCATGCAATATGAAATTTTAATTCCACCCAAAATAATCGATGAATAAAACCAAAAACAGGGGGATGGCCGTCACCCCTGAACCCGCTGATCTCAAGAAGTATCACCGAATCAGTACTATCAGATATTGTGGCCTCCTGAGGGAAAGTATTAAGAACAGAGAAAGTTGCCTTCTCAAAATGAGACTACTGACTCCCTGTCTTTTCCTCTCCCTTTCCCCCTTTCTAAAACAGAAAAAAGAAAAAAGAAAAATCAATAAATAAGTATCTGGTGAGGATTAAAAAAAATAGAATACTGATTGCTCCCTGGCTGCTGTAGCTCAGTGGATTAAGCACAGGCTGTGAACCAAATGGTCACTGGTTCAATTCCCAGTCAGGGTACATGCTTGGGTTGTGGGCCAGGTCCCCAGTGGGGGGTGCATGAGAGGCAACCACACATTGATGTTTCTCTCTCTCTCTTTCTCCTTTCCTTTCCCTCTCTCTAAAAATAAATAAATAAAATCTCTAAATAAAGTTAAAATATAAAAAAATAGAATACTGACCTAATCAACCATCTTGATTTAACTTTCATTTATATGCAAACTTTGAGGATAGAAGAGAAGTTAATTAAAGCACAAGGAGTAAAAGACAAATACATTCCACAGGAAAATGTAACTTGTCTCTGCTGTGATCAGCAGCATATAGGTTTTAAAAGATTTAAAAAACATAACTATGAGTCTTAATAAATAGATTTTGTCTGGATTAAGAAAGACATTTACTGTAAAGGTACTACTTTGATGCAATTGAAATATGCTTTTATGTACTGGGTATAATTTGTTATCATGCAATTTGCAATAAATTTTCTGAGGATGATAATAGTAGAATGATTATTTGAAAATGCCTATAATTTTCCCCGGTTAGTGTGTCTCAGTGGATTGAGTGCTGGTCTGCGAACCAAGGGGTCGCTGGTTCCATTCCCAGTCAGGGCACACACCTGGGTTGCGGGCCAGGTTCCCTAGTACAGGGTGTGAGAGAGGCAACGACACATTGATGTTTCTCTCCCTCTCTTTCTCCCTCCCTTCTCCTTTCTAAAAAAGAAGTAAATAAAATCTTTTTTAAAAAAGCCCATAATTTTAGGAATGTGTAATGATTGAAAGTGGGCGTGACATGCCACAAAAGAGGTGAAATGCTTCCGTCTGTGTATATTGTCCACCTTAAAAATGCAGGAGCATCACGCAGAATTTTTAACCCCCTGGGCCTGGTGGTGGCTTATCTCTCTGTCATCTGTATCCAGTGGGCAAGATTCACATGGTCCTCAAACAGTCTGCACAGGAACATGGGAAATGGAGACTTTCTAGAAGCTAAACATGTCACTAAAATGGTAAAGGCATCTCTACCACTTCCTTTTCTTTTTATTAAGTAAAATAAATTTTCAATCTAAAAACATGATGATAAATATGGAAACGATAGCTATACTTTACTTACCAAAGATCCGGGGCTCTAAGTCCCTTCACATGAATGAGCTCATTTAATTCCATTCCACCACATCTCTCGAAATAGAGATAATTAGTTAAAAAGTGTGCTGTAGTTAGAGATTAAACTAGTACGTAAAATTACACAATCTGATTTCAGGATTTTTTCTCTGAAGAATTATGCTAGGATACTATATCAAATGTTGCAATATATTTCTTATTAAAAGAATTATGTTTTCAAAATTAATATTTACAATTAATACTAAAAATTTAATCAAGATTCCTAACCATAATTCTGAATTTTGGTGTCTATGCTAACAAAAAAAAAGAACCTTTTTTTCCCTATCATATAACTTATTGAATCTTCAAGAAAATACCTCAGTCCTCAAAGTAAGAAAAACTCAGGTTTGAAGCCCCACTCAATCACTTAGTACCAATGGCTTAATTCCTTTGGCCTATTTTTTTTTAATCTATAAAAGGGATAGTTACAACCATCCCATAAAACTACTGCAACAATTAAGTGTAACATGAGCCAAGTGAATAAGATTCCAGGCTAGACGATAATAAGCACATTACTTACAGTAAGAAAAATTCATATTTATTTGAGTGGTTCAATTTTAAATATGCGCTGCCCTGCTTATTCCTCTTAGGAAACTCTACCACTACAGCAAGTATTATAATCTTCATAAATTAGCTAAGAAAATTAAGACTGAGGGGCATAAATGACGTTTTTATGACACAGCTACAAAAGCTGGGCATAGGGTCACATTTTTTATAACTTTTAATGTGGTGGCTTTTCTTTTCCATAATATACCCCCTTCAGTTCAGTGTTGCTCATCATCTGTGTAACGTGAAATCTCCCGCACATCCTAGTACCTGAAATAGTGCGTGGAGAACCTGAGTGAACTGCCAACTGCTGGGGAGACTTTTATTAGCTGCTAAACCAGTACCCAAAGGGGCGCAGTCAATATCTGTTAAAGCTGCAGCACAATAAAAGAGACTCTAAACATAACTGTTGGTCCTAAATCAGCATCTTTTGGAGTTAATAGATTTCAAACAACAAAGAACATTACAAACTGAAATTCATCTTTCTTCTAAGAATTTAGGCAAACGTTCGAGGCAGGATATTTGAAAATACCTTAAAGCTATTATTGGGACACATTTAGTTATTTCAATGAAGCAAAAATTCTTTTAACAGAGTTTTCAAATGTAACATCTGAAAGTTGACAGGCCATTGGCAGAAGCCTTTGCATGTGCTTCTAGAAATTGGTAATATTTACTGAGGCTCCCTATGTGGAAAGTACTTTTCCAAGTAAATACTTTTATTCAATTGTCATAACAATCCAGTGGAAGTTATTTTTTGCATTTTATGGATGAACTAATGTTTAGAATAGTCATGTGACTTGAAGTCACACAGCTAATAATCAGTAAATGTAAGACTTAAGCGAGGTCTGAAAAAGGGCCTAGATCTCCAGTACCAGCTATAGGGCCTTGTTTTTGGAGGCTCTCTCTGAAAAAGAAGAAATATTTCAAGGAATGAAGATATCTTTTTTAAATGGTTAAAAATTCTGCATTTTATTACCAGGTGTAAAAATTGAATGGTCATTTGCACAAAGGCAATTTAGATAATCTGAGTTTGAGACGATGCTGACTGCAAGTTTCTACAGTATATCGCTAAATTCCAGTATTAAAAAGAGTTAGAGGATTTTTTACTCAGTATGATATGACACAATTTGGAACTCTTCCAAAATAAGATAATGTGATTTTTAACAACACTCTACTCAGAACTATGATAAATAGTTAGAGTTATTAAGAAACATTTCCACTTGTTTTAAGCTACTATCTAAAGTTTTATTCTTCTAATTTATCTTTTTGAGAAATTCCAAACCTGACTTTGTTTTACCTGTGTGAACTTAACGTATTGCAAAGCTTGTTGCTGATATGATTTTGGAAAATTCATTATCTGGTCAATTCACCCGTAAGCCAGCTACTTTGACTAGCCTCTATCATCTTATAACTTTTATTTGGTATTTTCTTTTAATAGTGTAGAGAAATTCAGTGTTTCTTGTAAATATCAACACAATTTTACTCAGCCTGCCATTTCATAGGTCATTACCGAATCTGACTTTCCAAAATAGAATAAGACCAGTCAATCTCAGGACTTTTTCCCTTGTTCTCCTTGGTGAATAACCCTTTGCCCCTCTCAGTCCACTCAGTCCAAATGTCTTTGCTTCCTCCTCACAACCCTCCATGAATACCCTATGATTCTGTTGTGTCTCATAGCCCACACTCTTCAGGCTCAAAAATTAACCGTGAAACCTCTGAAGTTTTATGCATGATATTCTTTTCATTTAACTGAGTTGTTTAATTATTTCAAGTGGTTTTAGTGTGTCTTAAAACTTGAACAGCAGCGAGAACCATGTCTAAATGGCTACTGGGATTAGTAATTACAGCTCCTTCTACATAGATGAATGCAAATTAGACATCAGTGCAAGAAAGGTTTGTAGGATGACGTGAGAAAATCAGGGGAATAAGTCCATCTATTATATCTGTGCAATAATTCTAGTAAATCAAAATTATCTGAAATGTTTATAAAGTCTTAAGGATGCCAAGAATTTTATATAACATGAAATCTAAAGAAGCTAATTAAAAGTGATCAGTGGACTAATATTCCAAAATTTATAGACCCAGATTCTAATGAATAATAAAATTAATAGTTTGTTGAATATGCAGTCTCTTTACTACAGATAGAGGATTAGTATACCTAATCCTAATTGTTCTAATCTTCATAGGATTGTGTGAGCAGAATACTGTTGATTTTTAGTTATTTTATGCCTGATTTTCAAAGAACATGTTTTCATTCAAGATAATGCTCACTTCACATTGATATTCCTGGTGCCTGGCACAGTGCCTCATATAAAAAAGACAATAAATCAATAGTTCTCCAACATTTCTGGGCTTTAAAAAACTCACCAACATCATGTTTGAGAAAGAGATTCTCAGAAATACAGTGATTTTTGTGAGACTCCATCTTTGCACTTTTAAACACAGAGTACAGGTGGCTTTGATGCTCAAGCTGTATGGACCACACTTTAGTAAGTGGTAAAATAACTTGTTGGTTTTCAATATTGCTTACCAAATGGACAGAGAAGTTTGATAAATCCTATGTTTGAAGAAGACATAAAAGGTCTGAATAAGAAACCTAGGAACTACAATTCAATGATTATTTAAAAGAAGAAAGAGAAATTTCTGGCAGAAATGGGAAGATGGCCATTCAGAAGCAGTATAACAGTTAGCATTCTACCTTCACTATTTATTCCACTACAGAAATGGTCAGCATTTTCCGTATGGTATTTTTTTTTTTCCTGTTAGATGAAAGCCCTCAGTATCAGCCACAGCAAAAGGGCCAGTGATGGCTCTCCTTGGGAGCAAGGTGCCTGGCAGCATCAGTCAATGTCAGTCAAGACAGAGGCCCTGCAGTTCCTGAAGAAGGTAAAAAAAAAAAAAAAAAGCGAGAGTGACTCAGGTTGAAAATGGGAGGACATGCTCCATCATGGTCCAAAGAGACTGGTCCCTGAGGTGACAGGAAGTGAGAGATCATCACTCTGTGTTTTACCAAGCCCTCAATGTGGATTAGCTTCATCTATGAGAAAGACCCAAGCAGAGAAATGATACTGAAGCATTTCTTGATGAAGAATCTTCGAGGAGGCAGTTTTCTTAAATCTGAAAATATCTTAATTTTTGCCTTGACCTCTAAAGAGAAAACACATCTGCTATTGTCTTTATTCCTTTGATGTAATGCTACTCAGACTTCTCTCTTTTTTGTTTTGCTGGCAAGCCATGGTTCTTCGAGACCTGAGGTGACCCTTTAAACATGAATTGACAAAATTCTCACAAGGCCATCCTGATGTCTTTAAACAGTCTGAAACTTGTGAAAGAACTCCATTTTCTGCTAAAGCATCATGGCTCCAAGAATGCTGGGAAATTGGTGATGTTTGCTGTGGGTATCCCCTCTTTTTCACCATCTTGGAAAAACTCTCTGTATCTCTGGCTGCCTGCGGAAGCCATGCAGCTTTTCCCAACCTTCTTGACACCAAGGACTGGGGCGTGGGGAATAGTTTCGGGATGATGCAAGAGCAGTACATTCAAGCGTACCTCCTGCTGTGCGGTTCGGTTCCTAACAGACCCAGACCAGAGCGGAGCCCAGGATTCCCTGCTATTGCCCAAACATTCTATGCCCACTGCTCAGTTCAGATGATTTGAGTAAACATTCCTTAAATATTAAGTGCAAGCCAGGCATCAGTTACACAGGACACATAAGGTGGAGATGCTGGTCTCAAGAAACATAGTTAAGAGGGAAATACAAATATCTAAATACATAATAAACTGCACTTTAAATCCTCTATCACAGAAAGTGTATGGTGTCATAATTATACAAGGAGGAATATGTTCTAGCAATGTTTTTTAGATTAAAAATGATAGGAAAACTAACCCCAAAGTGGCTTAAGAAAAAGGGGAATATACTGAGTTAAGGAAAAAGGGAATGTAACGGAAAAGTCCAAGGGTAGGGATGGTGTCAGGCATGACTTTGTAAGAAGGTCCTGCAATACAACGGGCCTTTAACTCACTCTGTAATGTGGTTTGACTTCACCGTGTCTTCTCGGATTTTAAAATGTACATCTCTCATGGCAGCAAAATGGCTTCCAGTAGCTATAGATCTGTTTCCTTTCTGCTACAAATTGTTCTGTAAGATGACAGTATTTTTTACTCCAGCATTATGAGATTCGTGCTGTTTAGAGTTATTTAGTCATGTGCTCACATCTGAATTAATCTCTGGGAATGTGTTGTATTGGCTTCTGTGCAGATCACATATCCCTATCCTCCATGCAGATAGGCTCACCGATAGGTCTTGTGGACTGGGGAGGTGTCGTCATGTATTCCAGAGCAAGAAGTATGGATGTCGGCTTTACATTCTGAAGGGATCACAGAACAGGTTCCTAACTCAGCCTAGCAGGTTGTGAACAGGGGAAGAAAGCTATTATTTTTCCTTCAGGAAGGACTCAAGTACTCTACAAGAATAAACTTGCCTTCAATCTCAGTGTCTTGAAAACAACACTTTCTTGCTTATACAACATCTATTGTGGGTCTGGTGAATTCTCCAGAGCGGTAGCAAATTACGAGGTTGCTCAGGTTCCAGGCTAATTGATCTTATTAAAACTCCATTGCAATATATGCTTTCACAAGAGGGCTGGAGGGTATGAAACTGTCATTAGAAGCCCTACTAAATAAATATGCAATTTCTCAGCACAACGCATTGGGCAGAACTAAACACATGCTACACAGAGCTCTTTAGTTTTATTTTTGTCAAGTGAATTGTTTTATTAGTATTATTACATTCTCAAAAATAAAAAGATATTAACTAACAATTAAACATAAATATTTCTCAAATTACCACATTGGTATTAACAGGTTTAGGAAATGGTTTTAATAAAAAGACAACATCAATAATCACTGTGTATAACTAATTCATGTATAATACAGGTGTCACCGCAACAGACTTAATTAAGTTTTTAAACCACATTTTCTGTTCTATCTCACTTAATGCAGTAGAGAATTTGTAGCATGTTTCATAGAAACAATGTGTGTCCGGTGTGTGTGTGTGTGTGTGTATTTAATTACCTTGGCAAGAAAATTATACATCTCCTGTTCATACTTTTTGACTAAATATTGCAGATATTTTATAGTACTTTAAGCATTTGACTCGTGATGTCTTCTAAATTAAAATCGACATGCTTTGAAACTTACTAAACTTAACTTTGACGTGACTTAAGTAAACACGACCTACCAAACATAGTTTATAAAATTACCTCAGTGGTTGTTTTCCAATGGGTGCTTTTATCAAAATGCAAAATACTAAAAGCAATAGGTAACCAAGAACGTATCTGTGCACAGTGCTGTTTAATCCCCTCACGTCAGTTAAATGTGCAGAATGTGCCCACAGCCCATTGACCAGAACTAGCTGCACAGCCTCATCCAATCACAAGGGATGCAGAGCAGCAAAATCATCCCTTGTGCCCAGAAGGGGAGGAAAACTAACAATAGTAATCATCTGAAGCACCTGCAACAGTCTAGAGCCATCTGGCCAAGGAACCAGCAGGAGCAGAGACAGAGAGATGTGAAGCAGTAGAACGAGTTCTGGAAGCTGCACACACCCTGGAATTTGGGGGATGCCCAACACAGGGAAGGTGGGAAAGTGGCTGGAGAGCTGTGCGTAAGCCAGGTCATGAAGCAATTCACAGAGCACACAGTTTTCTTCTTGATTTTGTTTTGAATTTACTCTGAATTTGACTAGCACATTGACTCTCAGCACTTAAAAAATTCCACTTGCCTCTTTAGACAATTGCCCAATAAAAGTTAGTGTATTGTTAAAAGTGGTTGTTACTAAATTGGTATGCCCCCACAGAGTCACACATTGAAATATTGACCATTTGTTGATATTAGGAGGTGAGGCCTTTGGGAATTAATCAGGTCATGAGGGTCGAGGTCATGAATGGGATTAGTGCCCCTGAAAGAAGAGATGGTCCTGGCTTCTCTCTGTCCTCAGCCATGTAAGACACAGCAAGACAGCCATCTGCAAACCAGGAAGAAGGTTCTCCCTTAGAGCCGAATCTGCCAACATTTTGATTTTATACTCCCTAGCCTCCAGAACCACCAGAAATAAATGTTTATTGTTTAAGCCTTCCAGTCTGGGGTGATTTTTTTATAGCAGCCCAAGCTGATTGACAGTTGCCTGGGGGCATGGCCACACCTTGCTCTTCTCTGACACTCCCTCTACTTTCAACCGCAGCAGCTTAAACAATAGTCCATGCGTAACCATTGAAGTCAGATGCTGTAGAAACACCCAGATACTATAGAGGCGTGCCTTGTTTGATCGAGGTTCACTTTATTGGGCTTCACAGATAATGCATTTTTTAATAAATTGAAGGACTATGGCAACCTGTCATCATGAAAGTCTGTTGCTGCCATTTTTCCAACAGCATTTGCTCACTTTATGTCTCTGTGCCATGTTTTCATAGCTCTTGCAATATTTCACATTTTTTCATTATAATGATATTTGTTATGGTGATCTGTGATCAGTGATCTTTGATGTTACAATTGCAATTGTTTTGAGGCACCTCTAATCACATGCTACCGAGAAATTGTTCATGAAAAGAGAGGCAATCGATGTGGAGAATTTCATTGTTGTCTTATTTTAAGAAATTGTCACAGCCTCCCCAGCCTTTACCAACCAATGCCTTATCAGTCAGCGGCCATCGGTATCGAAGCAGATTCTCCACCAGCAAAAAGATTACAACATGATTCAGATGATGGGTGGCAGTATTTAATAATAAAGGATTTTTAAATTATGTACGTTTTTAAACATAATGCTATTTTATAGTTAATAAACTACAGTATAGTGTAAACATAACTTTTATATATACTGGGAAACCAAATAATTCTTGTAGCTTATTATGTTGCAAGATTGGCTTTATTTCAGTGGAGTTGATCTTGAGAACTGAACTCATGATGTTTCCAAGGTATGCCTGTATGTTAGTCAAAGCAAATGAGTTCACTGGGTATTAGCAGCCTAAACATGGGGCTATATCAAGCCCCGGTATAGTCTTTCTCTTTTCATTGGATTTATTTTATTTGCTGGGTAATAATAATTTCCAATGCTGACAGTCAAGTGCATGAACCAAAATTACCATTTATTTTAAAATATTAAAAAGATGATGAAACCTCAGAGTTAAATGCTAAGAGTGAAAGGACATATTTGATTATATTTTGAACTTGCTCAAAATGTTATTAAGGAGTTGAAATTTACTCAAGAAGATGACCTTTTTAAAGGTCCACTCATCCACGAAAGAAGCTTCAGAATGTTTAGCTTTCTAGAAAAATAAAGGAATAGGGAAAAGAAATATGTTAGAAAAGTAGATGAGGTTTATGTAAAAATTTTGCTAAGAGTGAAAAGACTTCCAGGAACCTTTTCTGGTGTGTGTCTAAGTCGGAAAACTAGCTAGCATGTATGTACAAATCATTTACTTCTTTGGGTCTGTGTTTTTACATTTACAAAAGAATGACACAGAAACACACAATTTCTAGCATAGGGATTTGTGAAGGCAAGTATTTTCTAAGTTTCATATGTATAGAGCACTAACATTAATTTGGTTTGATGTGGTTCTGAGATGAAGTTGCTAGCATCTCCCACTGTAGTTTCATTGGGAAGAAATTTTCACCAAATGTCTGAATAGCCCTTCCTCGCTGACTGAGTCAGTATTTGGATGTCCTTAGAAGGGGTATTTGTATAAATTAAATACATCCTGGGCTTTGCTAGGCTAGGTTCCTTCAGGCAATCATTATAAAAATTCATTTCCCATCAAACAAAAATAATCACAAGGCACTTATTTTTGTGTTTAGGAGTAGTAAAGGGTATGCTAGCAAACCAGAATAAAAAATTATTTAAATGTCTCTCAATTCTAGGTCTGCCAAATCACCGTGTGCTCCAGAGATGTTTCTACAAAAAAAAAAAAAAAAAGATGAAGAATGCTTACAGTACACTCTGTCTGACTTTCCTCTTTCTTTATTACCCCATGCAATGCACCAAGAGGTCTGTCCAGAAAAAGCCAAGTCATGGTCAATATAACGAGAATGGTTTGCATGGCATCAATGTAACCTGGCAGCAAGGAGAGTGGACTGGAATGTGCGTGTGTGAACAACGATGACCTCACTGTGCTAGTCAGTGGGGATGGTAGATGATATTGAGAGAGCATGTGTACTGTGTGGTCAACACATTCAAAATGACTGAGTGAGTAGAACAATGAATCTGCATTAAATTTTGCGTTAAGCTTGAGCATTTCTCTACAGAGACTATCTGGATGATTCAGAAGGCCGCAGCTATGGGCAACTGGTGATGGGCAGCTTCGTCACTACAACACACCTGTTCATGCATCACATCTCATGCAGAGTTTTTTTGGCAAAACATCAAATCACCCAGGTGACTCAAATTCCCTACAGCCCATATTTGGTGCCATGCAACTCCTGGCTTTTCCCCAAAACTAAAATCACCTTTGGAAAAGAAAAGATTTCAGACCGATGATAAGATTCAGGAAAACATGATGGGGCAGCTGATGGCAGCTGGGAGAACTGTGTGAGGTCCCCAGGTGCCTTCTTTGAAGGGGACTGAGGCATCATTCCCCTGTGCACAGTGTTTCTCGTATCTCCTTCAATAAGTGTCTCTATTCATATTACTTGGATTGATACTTTTGGACAGATGCCATGTTTCGTGATAGAACTGCCTATCAGCAGCCTCACCCAGGTGAACGATGATGGTGACTGGCTACTTCAGGATGGGACGGCTGAGGAAAAACACTTTCCCTCATTTCAGTTGCCTCTTGAGAAGTTCTTGGCAAGAATTTCCTGTCCCAAAAAAGAGATGCAATTTCTATCTTGTGGATGGGTTTCTCCATTGGGTAGCAAATCCTTCTGCAAGGGTAAGGATAATTTCCTTTGAACAATTCCGGGAGCGTAGTCAAGCTTGGGTTAGCTGTTTCTATCAGATACCCTCCTCATAAACTTGGAATAGGAAGAAAGGACACAGGGCAGTCAAAGAATCTAATCCCTATTAATTTAAAAGCCAGCAATTAAGGCAAGTGAAGAAAGATGGTATATTAGCACAATTATGCCTAATTATTAATCACTTTCACAGTTGAAATAGTCATGGGATTATCTACCATTCCAAAAATTCTGAAAAGTTCATTTTTTAAATCAAATTAGTTCCAAATCTGTTATTTTTTTAAATCAGTGAGAAAACAAGCAATTGAGAAATTACAGTAATCTTGTCAGTTCCCCTTTGTTCATACTGGACGCAGACTATAAATCTAAAATTTGGGTAAAATTCCGTCCTCAGAATTAGAGAACCACTTTATGCTTCCTGCTGGGACCTCCCTTGGGAGATCTAACTTCAAAAGCAATTGAGATGCTCTCATTTTATATCCCTATCCAAACTTGCCCCAATAGTTTAGGTATGAGGTTAGTCACGATATTGGTTTTCTGGATTCTCCTCTTTGTTCTGATAAATTCACAAACAACTGAAATTAATATGGCCCTCCAAAGTTTATCTTTCTTTGTTAAACTGAAACAAAGTTATATAGCAAATTTTGCTGCCTAGTGTCTCTGCTTGGGTCTAACATGATTCTCATTCATCGTTTTTTCTACCTCACCCTACATAAAGTGTTGTTACAAAAGATTTTCCCAATGTAAACTGGACAGAAAGAACTTCTTTTTTCTTTCTCTGATTCTCTGTAAACTCAACGCATAAATGGTAGCCAAACCCCATGGAGCCAAATACTCGTATGCCTCCTGGGAAATGCGTCCTATGTGAGAATGGAAACCGCTGTCTCATTTTGCCTGAGTCCGTGGATGACGTTTGCAGGCTTCCACTTAGATGCTGTGCTCCATGAGCTCCAGTGAATTTCTAATGCTGGATTAGGCTAACAGAAAAATTTAGCAATAATTCAACACCTTTTACCTTGACTTTTGACATTCTTTCTCTCTGCAAATCCCTCTAGAACCTATGGTGATGAAGCTTTCCAAACCATTGTTGTGAAGATATTAATATACGTCAAACTTTTGCTCCCTTTAGTCCTCAGAGACGGCAGGTAAGTTCCAAGGTAGCTTTTAGCTAAGGGCAGCCCTGTTGCCTCTGGCTGAAGCAATCTTGTCCATTTATTCTCCTGTACTATTCAAGGATTATTATTTTCTTTTTCTCCCATGACATGAAAAAATGCGATCCATAGAAACATTTCCAAATCTACATAATTGTTAAGTTTCACTATGATATGCAAACTGAGCAGATTTATAATTGTCACATATTTTTATGTTCTATACTTAGGAAAAAGTTTGCCCACACAACTCGCTGCCTCAGGACATTCAGTGGAGTTTTCTCTGGCCATCACGTGTGAATTAGCAACTCCTAATCCCCGCAACACGTACCAATGCCCGCACTCGCACTCTGCTTTATTATTCGGCATCCTCTTTGTGACTCACGGGACTGGGTTATTTTATTTTATATCCCCTACTGGAATATATATATACTCAGAAGGCATGGATTATGTCATGTTCATTAAACCATTGCTGCTTTTAGACAGATGCTATTCAGGAAAGAATATAAATATATATTGAATATGGAACCAATTAACTTCTATTTCTCTTGTCAAATGTCTATTCAACTGCTTGCCCATTTTTAGGATTTGTTATGCTTTTTTCTACTAAATTGGTCTGGGGTTTTTATACTACTGATTATTAATAGTTTGCTTAAAATGTGTTACATTTCCCAGGGTGCTGATGGTCTTTCATTATTATTTATGATATAGGATGTCATATTTTAGATTTTTAATTATTCAAGCTTGTAAATAGTCTGTATATAACTTTTTTCTGCGATTCCATTTTTAGAGAAGCTTTTTTTTCTTTTATAAGATGAAATAACTCTTTCTCTTTACTTATGTGGTACTTTTTAAAGGTTTTGCTTCACATTTAAATTCTGAATAATGATGAATTTTTGGGTAAAGTTGTAGAGTAAGAACCTAACTTTTTATTTTTCAACATTGTAACTTCCCCAGTACTGTTTAATGAGTAATCTTTTGTCTTTCCATACTTTAAAATACCACCTTTATCACATTCTAGATTCTTATCTATTTTGGAATCTGCCACAGACATTCTTCTTATGTTCTTTTGGTTGATTTTGCTTTCCTCCAGCTGTACCAAAGTGTTTTCAATATCCTAAACATATAATGTTTTACTAACATAGTATTAAATCTCTTTCATTATTCTTGTTTTTCAAGTTTACTTTAAATAAATTGGTTTATTTAAAATAACTCTTTATCCAGATAAATATTATTTATGTTTTTAAAGATTGTATTTATTTATTTTTGAGAGAGGGGAAGGGAGGGACAATAAGAGGGTGGGAAACATCAATGTGTGGTTGCCTCACATATGCCCCTAACTTGTGGGGACCTGGCCTGCAACCCAGGCATGTTCCCTGATTGGGAATGGAACTCGTGACGCTTTGGTTCACAGGCCAGTGCTCAATCCACTGAGCAACACCAGCCAGGGCCAAATAAAATTTAAAATAATTAAGTTCTCCCCAAACCACCTCTAAGATATCTGGGAATTTTAATCTTTACATTTATTAATTCTTTTGGTGAAAACTAACATCTTTTCATCATTATATCTCCCTTTTTATAGATATGGCATGATTTTCTACTTTAGTATTAAATAATATTTTATGCTTTAAATTTACTTTAGCATTTTTTACTTATCTAAACAAAACTATGATTACAGAACACAAAAAAATAACAATTAAAAAACAATAAAATGTAAAAACTAAGTGTAAATTAAAATATTTTCCTATTCTATTAATGTCATGAAAAGTAATACTCATTTCCCAGAAGTGAATACATGTAACATTTTCCAGCCTAACATTCTAACCTTTTCTGTAAGTTTAAGCAACTATTGGCACATTGATATAAAGTATATATCAAAGTTTTATTGGACATGCTTTTAACTTGAAATATCTTTTTTACATTGGGTTGGCCAAAATGTTTGCTTAGTTTTTTTTTTAATAAAACAAAAGACACATTTTTCATTTCACCAATAACTTTTTGATTTGGATATTTTGAATATGTTGGCAATCTCCAAGGTGGTATAATGCTGATTGTCCTCAGTGTCTAGATTTGATCTCTATGAACTTCAATTGGTCTACCCCACCATGGAGCATGATCTGGTGATAAATCTCCAGCATGAAACTTTGCAAACTACTTTTGACACATTTGATTGGTCACAGCACCTTCTCCATATACTACACAAATCTTTTTTTTGCATTTCAGTTGCATTTTTACCTTCCTTGAAATAATAAAGCATAATATACTGAAAATGTTGCTTATTTTCTTCTATCTCCATTATTAAAATGGCTACACAAAAACTCACCAATTTTAATAAGTTTTTTTTAATGCACTCTAACATGACTGCTGTCACAATACAATCTAACAAAATTGTTTCAAATGAAGTTAAAGACAACTAAGAACTACTAGAACCAGTTTACAGGGGAAAAAAAAGAAACAAACAAACCAACTTTTTGGCCAACCCAATATATAATAGGCATGACTGTAAACCATTACCCATAGTTCTATATCATATGCCTAGTATTTACCTGTGTACATCATTGGTTCTTAACTATGGTAGTATATCAGTTAAAGTAGTATATCCTGTGTGAAGGTTTAAAAATACCAAAGCCTGGAACATACCCAGGACACCCCTGGTTTCTGATGATTTAGATGAGACCTACATACTGGTATTTTCAAAAACATTTTAGGTGATTTTAATATGTACCTACTACTATATGTAAGCTATGATCTCTTAATCAGTTCTCTACTGATGAATATTTGGGTCTAATTGCCTTGATTTTGCTGAGGTGGCAAAAAACCCAATGCCTCCTTAGTTTAACCTCACATAAGATCATTTCCTGCTTATGCTGTATGTCTAGTACAAGAAGATCTGCTAGAGTCTGTGGTTGTCATTAGGGCTGTTCACAAATATTCAGTGCTCGCCTTGCCAGGCAGATGGCCAAACTGTACTATTCTACTCCCTTAAACATGGGCGTGACCACAAGAAGTTGCTTCAGCCAAAGCAAAGTGAACAGAAAATCGACAACGGGTCAGCACTTTTGCATTCTCTTTTTTCCCTCTTCCATGGGAAAAAGGTGGCCACTCCATCAGTTCAGGTGTCAATGTAAGGATGAGGAAAACATGGAGTGGAGTCCCCAGGCAGTCCATGGATATTTCATATGAGTGAGCAATTACCCTCCATTGGTTTAAACCATGGAGTCTGGGGGATTATATTATCACAGCACAGAAGTTCTAACTTATTTTAACTGAACAGAAAGTTCTGCTTACTGGAGTTACTACTCAGGAACCGAGGCTGAGGAAAGCATCATCTCAACTTGATTGCTGACAATCACACAACACAAAGGGATGGAGTGAATTGTGCACTGTTTTTAAAAGTGTATGCCTGGAAGTAACATAAGCCACCTAGTCTCCTATTTCACTGGCCGAAGAACAACCTAATCCCCAAAGTGTTGAATTCACAATGTGCTTAGTACATAGAGAGTCTTAATTACTAAGCAACGCTAATGGCAACCACAATGTCAATGCCCTTCCTCGGTGCAAGAGGATAGCAAAGGAAGGGCCCACACGTTTGCATGCACATGTGTAGATCATGATGTTAAATGAATTATAATTTTTATTTGGGGACGTCAATTTTTCTGGGACCTAGTGGTAAGCAGTGAGAAAAATATGTGGCATTAGGTATTATTTCTTTCTAGGAAATACCAAATAATAATCAATAATGAGTTGCTTAAAAATGAAATATGTTGTACAGGTTTGAATTAAAGTAGGAATGCCCTATAAAAGAAGTGCCAATGTTTAGCTTATAGGGCCTGGAAAATACGTGTTCAAACCTCAGCTCCTCGTAGTTATTACTTAACAACATTGTGCCATGAGCTTCACTCCTTTAAGCATCAGTTTCTCCACCATGGAGACTTCCCATGATGTGAGGCAGCTCTTACAGTTATGTGAGATAAAGTATGTAATGCACCAAGTCCATTGCCTGGTCCATATAAGGACACAGACCTATTGCCCTTTCTCTCAGTCCCCATTGTCCCTCCCATCCCTTACCATTTTAATAATGCTTACGTACATAAATAGGAAATGATTATCATCCCAGAGTATCTTCAGAATTCAGAGACATTCCGTACTGGGCTACACTTTTCAAAATAAAGAATAACACAAGCAAAGTGAACTATGTTAGTTAGAGGAGGTCAGGCTGCCTGGCAACAAACATCCCGACCGCATGTGGGTGTCTCTCTGTGTTTCTAAATGTACCGGCTTACTTGCTGGCATAGAGAAGCAACAGAAAATACAGGCCAATATATGCAAGAGAGGAAGGTAAGATCAAATAATAGTTCTGTCGGAGCCACTGTGACATGTCCTCGGTCTCATCAAAGCAGCGGGGCATCTGAGAAGTTGAGATTCTGTTTTGCCAAAGGCGCTGAGCAGCATATTTAGGAGAAAGGAAAGATGGCACTTACTGCTCCTCGGTACTTTCCCGATACCAGCAAGGACACAGAATTCAGAATGGAGAAAACTTTGTTTTCCACGAAAATTGTGTTACTCTGCCTTTTGCTTTTGTTTGTGACACAGTCTTCTTATCACTTCTAGAATATGTTCAAAAAATAATTTCAAAAATTGGAACTGATCAGCACTAAGATGGCTGATTTGAATATTGCCTACTTTTCTGTTTGATTCAACATTTCTGAGGCTCATTTTCCTTAATGCAAAACATGCTTACAATTAGTTCTAAAAATACGATTTAAGGAAAAATGAACTTGGACGGGCATTTAAGGAAATAACAGCACCGGAGTTTCCTTTACACACTGAATCAGGAAATAAAAAACAACAGTGGCTTTATTACCTTGGATACATACGGAGTGCTCTAAGGTTATTAGATTCTGGACAGTGATAATTGATAATCACATAAGGATGTTGAGCTGCTTTGAAATCTGTCATTGTTATTGCCAATATTTTCTCCTAATCATTGCCTTGCTTGAGGATATAGATGGCTTATTTATGAAATTAATTATATGCTAGGATTAAAATGAGGATAAGTACATTAGGTAGCATGACAAAATTAGTGTCTATATTTCCACCTGCTGGAGATGAGGACCAGGCCACGTATGAATTGTAAGAGCAGATATAAAGATACTAAATCAAGGAATATCAGAGCATGGAGGGAACTATAAACCAGGCAACAGTTGTTTTTAATAAGTAACAAAGTTGAGGTGGGAATGTAAACCATGATTCTAGACAAACAATGAGAAAACCAGTTTTGTGAGTTTAGCAGGGAAAGATATGTGTTAAGACCTCAACGATAAGAGACACTGCTGATCAATGTAAAAAGCAGTGCTAAGCAGCTGCCTGTAAGGGTGTCTGATGGATTTTGAAGGAGAAGCATGGTATTCAAAACCAGAGGTCTGATAAAAGCCCCGCTCTCTTTTGCAACAGAACGTGCATAGTCAGGAACATCTGGGTCACACATCAGCGAGGACATACACAACCTTGACTGTGTCTCAGAGGAGAATAACTAGGAAGAAGTGATTCAGCTCCACTTTACATCGCGTGTGGAAAAGCTAATGGAGCATAGACTGAAGAAATTTTAAAAATATTGTTGTGTTTAGAAGTTGTGAAGCCTGCTGTTTTGAACAGAGGCATTTTTTGCATGAAATTTCAGATTACTGCAAATTACAGAAACTCTCTGAAGTGGGCTTTGATGTAAATATAAGGGGTATATTTTAAATGGGATGATAGCTAATATGAATTGAGAACATATTTTGGGCACCATTCTATAAACTTTAGATATATTGACTCATTTAAATCCTATGTCAACCTTATTAGTTACGTATCATATTAATATTAGTGTCATTACCCATGTGAGAAAACTGAGATTAAAAGGTGTTTAAAAATAAATTTGCTTAATGCCACAGACACGAGCATGACAGAGCCAGGATTTGAACCAAGGTCGTCTACCTGACTGAAGAGGTGATGACCATAATCACTTTCTTAAAATGACACGTGATAGAATCGGAATGAAGAATCTAACATCTTTAACTACTAATTGTAAGCTCCACATGTAGTAAATATCTTTTGGGTAAAAGATAGACTTTTTAAGTAAAAAAAAAATCTTAAATTCTAAGGCATGCCTTAAAGCCCATGTGACCGGGTGCAATTCACAAGGTGAGAGAGGCAGTCTTTCCTTTCAGCTGTGCAGACAGAAGTGTGTGAAGTCACACCTCGGACTTCTGAGGACATCTGAGCACTTATCCAGGCCCACGTTCTCATCTGAGTGATTTTCAACTTCAATTCATTTAATTCTATAAACAACCCCACGGAGTGTTATTATCATTGTCCTTTTACAAATAGAGAAACTGAATACTAGAGAGCAAATAAATGTGTCCACGTGAATATAGCTAGTAAGTAATGAAACCAATATGTAAATATCTCGTTCTAGAATCATAATCTTAACCACCAGGCTGGATTGCAATTTGTTATTTTCAGCTTTTTTGCAGTGCTAGCAAAATAGTAATAAAATGCCTGAAAGCCACAGCTGACAAGACCTAGTGGATGGGAATTCTAGTACGGCTATTGTGGGCAGGTAAATAGGTAACTCTCATTGTGTTCTAGGGCAGTGGGCATCTATATATTCTGACTTTATGTAAGGCAGTTATAATTCTTCATGTCAACTCTTTATAGATTCCCTTAATGTGGTGACATAGATACCCTACTTTTTATTTCTCTTTCAGTAACAGAAAACCATTGGAGTTAGAGATGGAGAAGTATGAATCATTTTAAGAAAAATATGTAAATATTAATGGAATGCATAGACAAGTATACAGATACTTCAGAAGAAATTGGAACCAAGGGTTGTAATTCTGTTGGGATCCTTGATACTTTGGGCATGTTGTTTGCTGTGCCCCCTCTCTTCTCCTTCATTAAACCATTGGATTTTTTCCCTTAAATTCTTCAGAGAAGGAGTTACTCATGAACAACGATGGGAAATTTTTCAAAATCAGGAATTAAACACTAATAACACACTTTTTATCTAATTTGCACTTCATATTAAAATTTCACCAACGCTCTCAATAATTTCTTCAGAATTATATAATGTGTTTGCATGTTTGCTTACTTATTTACTTATTTATTAGATTTGTACCATTTAGATTTCAATCAAGTTTTCTTGTTGGATGAGTTTAACTTTCTCAAAGTATCAGTAGCAGAGTTTATACCTAAAAATTGATATAATTCATTTCTAAACTCAATAGGTTGTTCATGTGAGAGCCGGGACCATTCCTATAGCTTAAATAGCCATGTCCCTTGGCAATGAGGGAATTGAATCCAATGAGTTGAGTGGCGTATCCAAGGCATGCAGCCCAGAAAAGAAGAGGACAAGAAGCTCACAGTCTTAAATCCCAGGCCAACAGATTTTGCTCATCTCCTGTCCTTAGCACATCCCATTCTGTTTGCCTTCTCTTGCCTTTTCTGACTTATCTACATGGCAGCGTTTAAACCACTAAGTGTTCCATGACTGAAGAGCAAGTGAGTGCTTAGGATGAAATCCAAAGGACCTTGCAGTGACACTGCTCATTACACCACTGAGAAATCAGAAACAGCTCAGCCAAATAATCTCACATAACTAATACTGTACGAGCTAAAGATCATTTGATTGTAGAGTCTTTAGAATGAACGAAGGAAGCTATATGTTGTTTTGGGACTGATATTTTAGATTGCATTCAGGACCAGTCTAACCCCTGTCAGTGAAATCAAGGGAAAGAAAAGAAAAGGCAGAGAAAGAGGAGTGACTGTCTGAAGCAAAAGTGAGCACGGAACGTCTAGATTTCCATCTTCACTTCTTACCCTGAAAACTACTTCTTCGTCTCTTCCTCATTTCCTTCCTTCAGAAAAACATTTATTTATAAATACAATGTGCCAATCAGAGGCAAATATGCAAAGCGTTCAGAACTGAATGACTCAGTTACCTTACCATGGGAAGCAGCTATGGAAATGGCAAATATGATCCAGTAGTAGAGGTATGTGTTATGTATAAAGTGTTGCTGTCTGTCTGTTGATACTGAGGGTAAATAACATGATAACTCCAACAACATGGCACAGCATCAGAATATATCAGACTGTGAGTACCTACAGGTTGAAGTAACTAAAAGACATATTATCTTCCATTCATAAAGACCCACGATGAAGAATTTCTCTGTTCTGTGACTTGTAATTGTTTGGCTGCTGAAACCTTATAAAAACTTTTTTTTTTCCTTTTTAACAATAGTTTAATAGGTTCACTTCTATTGAATCATTATACCTTCTTAGTACAATATGTCTTCCCCCCAACCTGTCTCCATATAAATTCTCTGTAATGGACCAAAAGTCTTCAGGGCAAGCTTCATATCTACATTATATATCTAGCAACCAATATTTATCCTGCAGAATGGTATCATCAAATATAACTGTTAACCATTAGGGTTTGACGGGTAAAGTCCTGGATCTATTTTGCAACGTGGCTGAATTATCTTCTGCAATAAGAAAGTGGGAGGACACGCAGGCAGAATGTACAATTCCAGGTGGATTACGGGCTTCGGTGAAGCTGCTTGATGACAGCAGCCAAGTCCAGCCTGTGTTGTGAGAAACAAACTTACAGAATCAGAAACCTGAGTTTTAGGAGGTACTAGCCTACACAGGCAAGGCATAGAAAAGAAAGGGGTTAAATTACTAGGCTCAAATACATACTAGTAACAATGCTGATCCACAAATATTACATAAACTCAGGACATAAGGACACTTGATCTGATGTTGAGTTATGTCTTGCTTAAATGTACATCTAAGAAACCAGGACATCACTTAGCATATATTAAAAGCTCAATTTGATTACATGGAATGAACACTAAATCAGTCACAACAAATCTAATAAGAAACTTTAAAATGATCGTGAGCTACTGGAACAAATAAAACAAATCATAAAATTAGGCTGAGGTACACCTTTGAATGACAATGACCATCAAAATGATACGAAAACCAAAATTTTTAAAAAGTCAGCAATCATAGCAGACGTATCATGTATTTGGCATAATAAAGTCAAAAGATAATGATGATAAGTAAATTATTAAACAATGTACTGAGCACATTATATAAATTATGTCATTTAATCAAAAAATCTATTACAGGGTATGATAAAATTTTGATTGTATGTTAGGAAACTGGAGACTTTTGAGACTAGATTCATCCATGGTCGCTAAGCTCCAAAGTGGCTGTCCCAGATTTAGTCCAGGTTTGCCTTACTTCATAAGGCTGGGTAGGGCTTACTCATCTAGAAAGGCCTACTCATCTGAAGTTCCCATCAGCCTTGGGGACTGCAATCGGGCATATGTGGACTGCGTATCTCCCCGGGAAATACTATGTCTCTGGCTGCTACATGATGGTTCTATGTCATTTGTGAATGCTATTACATCAAATTGTCCTGTTCCAGAAGTTAGTTCCTCAGTAGCTACCTAGAGAGCAGACTGGATATATTACAAAAGGATATATTTCAAAAGGAAAGAATCTCACTTTCACACAGATAAGCTTCCCTTTGAGCAATTCAGGAGGATAGGAGAGGGACTAAGTTAACTATGCCTGAGGGGTTACCAGGATAAAGACTGAAACACAACCAGAGTAAGATTTGTTAAATCACTACCTCAGATGCCTAAATGTATAAGCAGACATTGAATGGAAGACACATCCATCTCCTATTTTGATTTTGAGAGGACATGGGATAGAGTGGGTCAGTTAGTGATAAGTGACTAGTTATTTTTATTCATGAAAGACAGCAATGATAATACAACAGGAGATGGTGGTGGGCCGATTTCTAAGACAGCCTCCACAGACACCCTCCTTGTAGTGTTAACATACTTGTGTACTCTTTTCATCTGAGGGAGGGATGAAGCAACAACTTGTTTCTAACCAACAAAATACCATACAAGTGATGAGATGCCACTTTCATGATGAGGTCGCCAAACATAACTTCTTTCTTAATGGCAGACCTTCATTGCCAGTTCCACTCATTCACTTTAATACAGCAAGCTGCCATTAGGAGAGACCCACTCGGCAAGAAGCTGAGGGTAGACTCCAGTATACAGCCTTCAGACAGCCCTTGAGAACTCAATCCTGTCCCCTGAGTGTGCTTGGAAGTCTATGCTTCTGCAGCTGAAACTTCATCTGAGACCTCGGACCCCGGGTAGACATTGATCACTGCCTTGGGAGACACTATGGCACAGAGGATCCAGACAAACTCTGCCCAGATTCCTGATGACAGAAACTTGGATATGACATATGCAGAGTGTGCCAGGTAGGTTTCCAGTTGTTTGTATGGAAAGTAAACAATCCTTAATGAATAATGATACAACAATAAACTCCATGTTTCATGCACTCACAACTGTAAGCCTATTTTGCCCACCCCTGTATTAGTGTTGTTTTAAGCCACTAAATGTGGGGGTAATTTGTTATGTAGCAAGAAATAAGTGATGCAGAGGAATTTACTGACAGTGGAACTGGAAGTCAGCAATCCTGGAATTAATGGCGTTTATCTAAATGGATTGTGCACCAGGTCTGCTCTCAGCCACCTGCAAAACCTGGGATGAACTAAACAGCTACTGGGAACCACACTTACTATCTTCTGCATGTATCTTACAAGTGTGACATTTCCTATCTCTCCTCTCTCTTTTTGCAGCTTAACCTGGAGAAATCACAGAGAGCTTTTGAAAAGGAGGAAGATGGAAAACTGAGTATGAGATGGAATATGAAAGCATGAATTCAAAGAATGAATATCTTGTTATAGCCCATAACCTTAGAAACACTAACTCCATTGCTCAGGGTTCTTTCCAATATAATTTCACTATAAATTATAACTGAAATGCATTATAAAAGAAAACTTTGAGTCAACTTACATTGCTAATTTTGGAACACATGTTTTTGTATAGAGTCAATTGAAAAAATTACTTCGAAACAATAGACAATTATGCTAAATCTTACTGTGTTACTGCACAATTGAGGAAGTGCATAATGAAAGAGAGTTGCTTCGGCAAAGAGAAATTGAGATAAGTTAAATACTTGAGTATATGAATATTTTCCTTTTACTTTTTCACTGGATCAGTTGTTTAACCTATTATAGGAAATGATATATATGAGATCTTATATTTTAATGGCATTATCTTATTCAATTTTATACTCCAAATAGTATTTCTTTTAATTTTTCTTACCAATCTAACATGCCACTACAGGCATTAAAAAGAGAAAGTTCCAGAAGAAGATGGTGACCACATAGGTGAAAGCTGAGTCCACTTGCTTTTGTCCCCAGTTTGGACAAATAGCCTGTACAATCAATGAATTTTAACTGATATGAAATTTTGAGCCAGGGAGTACAGAAGACACTTCACAATGGGCAGTAAAGAGACTTTATAAGTTGAAGGGGAAATGCCCCATGTGTGGCACCTGCAGCGGTGGAGAAACTAATGAGAAATCAAAGCTTTGTGGCTCCCTCCCCTCCCAGGGCAGTGGACCCCAATCTTGCATGGGGATCCCCCAGACCTGGGCCAGGAATGAATTGGAAGGATATATAAAGTCAGGGAGATCCAGGCTACACGAATACAGCAAGCAGCATGTCCATAGCTCTAGTGCCAAACGCCAACCTCTCTCTCTCTCTCTCTCTCTCTCTCTCTCTCTCTCTCTCTCTCTCTTTCTCTCTCTCTCTCTCTCTCTCTCTCTCTCTCTCTCTATATATATATATATATATATATATGTTCTTTTGGATTGGTGTTTCAGGGTTCTTAGGGTATAATCTCAGAAGTGGAATTTCTGGGTCAAAAGGCAGTTCCATTTTTAGTTTTCTGAGGAAATTTCATACTGTTTTCCACAGTGGCTGCACCAGCCTGCACTCCCACCAACAGATAACTGTACTTGAACAACGATTAAAAAAAGTTAAAAAAATAAAATAATCCTCTAAGAGATGAAAATAAAGAAGAAAAAAATTAAAACCTTTCTGCACAGCTAAAGAAACCATTATCAAAATGAAAAGGGAACCAACTCTATGGGAAAATATATTTGCCAATGATACATTGGACAAGGGTTCGATCTGCAAAATATATAAAGAACTCATATGACTCAACACCAGGAAGACAAAAAACCCAATTAAAGAATCGGCAAAGAACCTGAATAAACACTTCTCCAAGGAGGACATACAGAGGGCCCAGAGACATGTGAAAAAATGCTCAACATCAGTAGCCATCAGAGAGATGCAAATTAAAACCACAATGAGATATCACCTCACACCTGTCAGAATGGCCATCATTAATAAACCAACAAACAACAAGTGCTGGCAAGGATGTGGAGAAAAGGGAAGCCTAGGGCACCCTTGGTGGGAATGCAGACTGGTGCAGCCACTGTGGAAAACAGTACGGAATTTCCTTTAAAAATTAAAAATGGAACTGCTTTTTGACCCAGCTATTCCATTGCTGGGAATGCACCCAAAGAATCCTGAATTACCAATTCAAAATAACTTATGCACCTGTATGTTCATAAAAGTGTTATTTACAATAGCTAAGTGTTGGAAACAGCCCAACTGCCCATCAGATGAGTGGATTAGAAAACTGTGGTACATTTACACAACGGAATACTATATGGCAGGAAGAAGAATGTCCTACCCTTTGCAACAGCATGGAGGGAACTAGAGACTATCATGATAAGTGAAATAAGCCAGTTGGCGAAAGACAAATACGATGACCTGACATGACTAGAATCTAATGAACAAAATAAACTAATGAGAAAAATAGAACTAGAGACATGGAAACATGGAACAGACTGATGCCTGTAGGAGGTGAGGAAGGTGAGGGGAATGGTGAAAGGAAGGGCAAGGGACTAGTCAAAGAACATGTATGAAACACTCAAGGACATGGACAATGGAGAGGAGATTGGCTGTGAGTGAGAGGGGTGGCTTGGGTAGAGGGGAGCAAAAGGAAAAAAATTGGGACAACTATAATAAAATAAGCAATAAAAATGGAAAAAAAAAAAAGAGGAAGTTCCATAGTTTCCTTTACTTCAGAATTTCTCATATTCTCCGATATCCTAATATTCATTGTTGCTACTTAAAACCAATGCATTTTTATGCAGATTCCCCTCAATAACCCTGCCAATAACCATCTGAATAACTATTCTTGATCTCAATTTATATATAAATTGGCAAACAGTGGCATGTAGAGGATAAATAACTTTCCAAGGTCAAATAGCAAAGGGTAAATTCATACATAGGCAATCTGGCCTTCAAAGTCCATCACCGAAGTTTTACGCCATGCTGTTCAGCGTGTACACATTGAACATTGGTCTTTTTTCGTGTTCTGCTCTCTCTCTTCCTCTCCTTGTCCACTCCTCCACCCCCACCTCTGCCTGTCACATCTTCCCCCCAACCTCTGCTGTTTGCAAACTTTGTACCCATGTCTTACTTAACCTGTTTTTCCTGGTTATTTTAGATTCTTAGTTCCTACCAGTAGTAAATAAACCTGATTTTACAAAATTTTCCACTTCCAGCAATATTCATCTACTTATTTAGACCATTCATTTTGATATCTACCATTACCTGGAATTGTAGGATGTTTTTAACTATGAGCACACCCCGGACTGAGTTACTAGGGAAGACTTAAGTTTGGTGTTTCTCAAAAATGGCTAAAGATTTTAATAAACTTCAACCCCCCACCCTTACCCATTACATCTACTTGTGTACTGCCTCCACCTCAAACTGCTAGGGTCCAGTGATCCTTTTGAGTGTCTCCTTTTTTTCAAATATTTGAGGTGCATGGCTGACAATAAAGTCAATCAAAGGGAATTTTTAAATACTGATGTAGGTTTCAGCCTAAGGGACATGTTGTCCAAATGTTTGTCATCCTTGAACCTAAATAAGACTCATTTGACTGGAATCCAACAAGTAACTTAGACTGAATGAGAGGGTCCACATTGTTACTATGGAAAAAAGGCTTAATATAATGTATAAAGCACGTAGAACAATGTTAACAAATTACAATATTATTCTTCCAGTCCATCTTTACTAACATTTAATTCTTCTAACACACAGAAACAAATCTATAATTTTTGTCACTCCCTGTTCATACACCGCAATGGTTCAATATCGCCTAATGACCAACACCTACTCTTTGTTGTGCTTTCAACGATCTCTCTCCTATCACTGATCTATCGCAATCCAGTGGATAATTTGATATCCTTAGAAGGGACTTAATTAGGAGTCACCCATCCTGATTTGCCACACACTCTGCTTCTTTGCCTAGTTTTGCTTGCTCTGGTTTTTGAAAAAGAAACATGTTTTCTTTGTTTTCCCTACTAGCCCTATCCCTACTAGCTCTACCTACTAGCCCTATGCCCTTGACAGAAATGTATGCAGTTATGCTCTATTAGAAATTATATGTGTAATTAATTACATATAATTATATGTATAATTTCTATTATTTTATATATATATATATATATATATATATGCCATATAACCAAAATTCCTTGCTCTGTCAAGCCCTGTAGTAAGTCGTTGTTACATTGTAAATTCTCACAATCAGAGTCACCACTGTTCTCACATCATATTGTGAATAGGAACAAAGCACAATCAAGGGATTTTACAAATGCCAATCACTTCATCAATCAGTTACTTGGAGTAGCTCCTCAGATGAGTTTTATTTCTTTTTCTTATTATATTTTATTGATTATGTGATTACAGTTGTTCCATTTTTTCTCCCCTTTATTCCCCTCTGCCCTGTACCCCACCCCCACCAGCATCCCCCACCTTAGTTCGTGTCCATGGGTCATACATATATGTACTCTGGCTTCTCCATTTCCCATACTATTCTTAACTTTCCCCTGTCTATTTTGTGCCTACCATTTACGCTTCTTATTCCTTGTACCTTTCCCCCCATTCTCCCCCCTCTCCCTCCCCTGATAACCTTCCACGTGATCTCCATTTCTGTGAATCTGTTCCCGTTCTAGTTGTTTGCTTAGTTCACTTTTGTGTTTGTTTTTGTTTTAGGTTTGATTGTTGATAGGTGTGATTTTGTTGTCATTTCACTGTTAATATTTTTTATCTTCTTTTTTTTTTCTAAATAAGTTCCTTTAACATCTCTTATAATAATGGCTTGGGGATGATGAACTCCTTTAACTTGACTTTTTCTGGGAAGCATTTTATCTGCACTTCCATTCTAAATGATAGCTTTGCTGGATAGAGTAACCTTGGATGTAGCTCCTTGACTTTCATGACTTCAAATACTTCTTTCCGGCCCCTTCTTGCCTGTAAGGTTTCTTTTGAGAAATCAGCTGAAAGTCTTATGGAAACTTCTCTGTAGGTAACTGTCTCCTTTTCTCCTGCTGCTTTTAAGGTTTTCTCCTTATCTTCAATCTTGGCTAATATAATTATGATGTGCCTTGCTGTGTGCCTCCTTGGGTCCAACTTTTTTGGGACTCTCTGATCTTCCTAGACTGCCTGGAGTCTATTTCCTTTGCCAGATTAGAAGAGTTCTCCCTCATTATATTTTCAAATATGTTTTCAATTTCTTGCTCTTCCTCTTCTCCTTCTGGCATTCCTATGATTTGGATGTTGGAACATTTAAAGTTGTCCTGGAGGTTTCTAAGCCTCTCCTTATTTTTTGAATTCTTGTTTCTTCATTCTGTTCTTGTTGAATGTTTATTTCTTCCTTCTGCTCCAAACCATTGATTTGAGTCCCAGTTTCCTTCTCTTCACTGTTGGATTCCTGTATATTTTCCCTTATTTCACTTTGCATAGCCTTCACTTCTTCCTCTATTTTGCATCTGTACTCAGTTTCTGTGAGCATCCTGCTTACCAGTGTTCTGAACTCTGTACGTGATAGGTTGGCTATCCCTTCATCGCTTAGTTGTATTTTTTCTGGAGTTTTGATCTGTTCTTTCATTTGGGATATATATATATATATATATATATATATATATATATATATATATATATATATATATACACACACACACATATACATATATTTTTTTGTCTCAGTGCACCTGTTATGTAGTAAGGGGCAGAACCTTAGATATTTGCCAAGGGTGAGGCAACCCATGTTGCTGTGTTGTGGCACGTTCTGGATGAATTTTTCTCTTTAATTCCTTTATTGTTGGACTGCCATACAGTTTGATTTTCTGGCAGTTCTGGTTATTTTTTGTTTTTAAATTTGTTGTTGTCCTTCTTCTGGTTGTGTGAGTAGGCAAAGTATATCCACCTACACTCAATCTTGGCTAGAAGTCCACGTTTTATTTCTTCTGTCCTCCCACCACAGTTCTGAGATCATCAGAATGTTAGAGAAATTAGTATGTATACTAAGCTCTCGTTCCCTCCTTTAGCTATACTCCTGAATATAATAAGGTTGGCATTATGAGTGCTTGTAATCAAGAAGCTGGCTCTTGAGGGCATTTGAAATTCTTAAGCATCTGCCTTATTTAACTGCTCATATAATGTCATGTTAGCACTGGCACCTTTACCCATTTATAAGCAAGATTTTTCTCATTAAAATCACAATCACATTTAATTCAGCTTCACATTATATGGGGATTTACTCATATTAAACAGTGATCTATTATTCTTATTATGTGGTCGTTTATTACTTTAAAGTATTTTAATGTTTATTGAAGATATTTATAAAAGTATGTCCATAGGTAATAACAAAATTGTCACAAATTAAAAATAAATGAATAAAAATAACTTTTTGAAAAATTTGATTTTATTTTCCAAGGGAAATATCCCTATGGATTGGTGAAATATAATTTCTTCTTTGTTCTGCTAAATACTTTATTTTTCTAGGACAAATAAAATATCTTATTTTGAAAGTTGAAAATGTTTCTAAATCATGTCAACCTAGTGGGAAAAATATAAAATACAGATGTTAAGGATCATGATACTAGCTGAGTAATTTGACCAACTTCGTCTAGATGAACAACTTTTTCAAAACATTTTGCCATACCTATCTAAGTTAGGGATGTCAGATCCACTTATAAATAGCTCTTCTCTTGGGGTGAAGCTCTTCTATCATCTATATAGCTCTTGGTTCATTCAGCAAATATTAAATACAAATATAAAGGACATTTATTCTTTCCCACTTTACTACATTGTTGACTTTCACATTGCAGAGGAATAATACTATCCTTAAACAACTAAACCATTATACATGCTTCTAGACCACTGGATAACATCCCTTTATCCTTCTACTGTTCTCTGTTTCATTGTACAGCTCACCTACATCCAAAAAACATCACAGAATGCTTTGTGGGAACTATTCAAAATTTTATTACAATTGTCATATTTTCCAAGGTTTATACTTCATTTTATCTATTAGAGTCCACAACAAATCAATCCCAATGAACTGACAATTCTCCAGAAGTATGGATAAATAGTAAGCAGTGTATGGGCACGGAAAGAGAATAACCTTGAGGATGGAGCAGACCTGACTTCTAATTTCATCTTTGCCTGCTGCTACCTAGGCAAGGTATTTCACCTCTCTAGTTATTTGCTGAGTTATGTGTATCTTGAATTAGTTATTTATTTATACTGCTATTACTTCTCATAAGTGGAAATCTAGTTTCCTCACAGGCAAAATAGAATCAATCCAGTTTCCTAGGGGACTGTCATGAGAACTACCTGAATTAATTAATATAAAAGTTACGCATGCAGTTCTCGACAAAAGTAACCATTCAATAAATTTTACCTGTCATTTCTCTTTATCTCCCAGATCTAGCTTCTACCTTTTGGGATTTTTCTTTTAAAATTAAAGTCAATGCTTATTTTATTTTTATAAAACAACACTGGGTATCCTTTGCAAACCCCAAATTACCATACAATTTTTAAGGAAAATGTCACTGCTGGAAGTCTTGGATTTCTTACTTATCTACTTTTACCACTGATTTATAATTTGTATCTGTTATGAAACAACCAGAAACACAGGCTAAGCACAGTTGTTAGAATATTTACAACATAATTAATGTAAGCATAATTAAAAAACTTTCTTCAATGTCAAAGGAATCTGAATTTAAACTGTAACCCCACCGATTCCGATGTGTGTACTGCTGGTCGAGTCTCTTTTTCTCTTTGGTCTTTAGTTTCATTGATTGTATAATAGGGCTGTAGTGTGGGATGGGGAGATGAGGAGAACAAATTATATCCATATTAAAGGTCTCTAACAGAATTCAATGATTATTTACACCATACCTAGATAATCTCTTGCTCATAATAATGTTCTGTAAAAGCCTTATTTGCTTTCCTAAGGGATTTTTGCAAAGCCTTCCCCTTCATGATTTTATGCTGAGATTATAGATTTTTTTATGTATTCTCTTTTGCAAAACAAAACTACAATAAGAAATATATTCCTTTCAAACTTGAAAATTAAAATTAGAACACAGTACTAGACTTGGATTAAAAAGAGATCATTTAGGTTTGCCAATGCTCCCAAGTAACCTTTTCACTACTCATAATCAAGTTCCATAAGATTGATATATTGTAAGAAATGAAATTCAACATAATATGATAATAGTTCTTATAAACTCTTGAATTTAATTAACCACTGAAACTTATTTATAACCAACCTGGTTCATTATTATATCCCAAACTTGTGCCAAAGCACAGTTGCAGGCAACATAATATTCCCATAGTAATATCTTGCTTCATATATTATTTTTCAGTTTTGGGGGGAATATTCATGAATAATTGTCTCTGAGTTATATTTATTTGTATAGAAGAATGTCAGAATTGAAACGATTGCACCTTTGGCTGAGTTCATGAATAGTGCCATCACATATTTATGTTGGCTCTCAGGAATAGATAACCTGAAAATGATCAATATATATTGTCTTAAAATAACTGCACACCCAAATATACAACAGTCCATTGTGAATACGGAAACTGCCCACTGTAAACATACTACCTTTGAGTTTAGGAACAGTAGAAATATATGCTCTCAGTGTTAATGCTGAGAATTTTAGTTCTGACAATAAAAATCATCATTTTGGTTTTAATGGAATGTCCCAAAAAGTAGCCCATACTTTTCTGCATAAGATACCATCAGTGACTAACTGCTTGTATGCCCCCAAAGAGATCCATCAACATTGCCTAGTCCTCTATATGTATACTATCACCTTGGGATTCACACTAGTACAGAGATATAATTGAACATAGAGGGATAAGAAAGAAGGTAAAATAAATTGTATGGCAGCTGGGTGTAGGGAGTGAGTATGGAATATCCACAGGTTATACATTTTTTCTTCCCAAGAACCTTTATTTTAGATAGGTGTCATCACTCTATCACTCTCTACATATAAAGTGAAACCTGTTCAGAGACACTTAGTAAATAGCCCAAGGTTGTAAATAGCTCAACGTCATAGAGTTTATAAGAGACAGAGACTTAATTTAAAACTATATTTTCATTGGACTCCATCTGTAAGTTCCACCAGGTATTGATCTTAAGTATAAATAGAAATAGGCAGAAGATGTGACCTATAACATATACCCATATAGACACTAAGATTATAAATTAATTCCACTATATCTGGCTCTTTATTAATGAATAATGTGTTGCAATGATTTCTCAAATAAATAGACTGAGGGTGTACAGATGAATGGACTCAGACTGAAACACACCAAAGATTGCCTCTGGTCCCTCACAGAGAGAAAATGTGAGGTAGTGAAGTGAGCCTCGGCTTTGAGTTAGACAAAGGTGAATTGATGTTGATAATGCATTATGCATCTCTGGCCAAGTGATTTAACTTAATTCTTCCCGTATTTCCTAATATCTAAAGTAGAAGGACAATGTCAATGAGAATTATTGACAAGGGTCTCTCAGGGTATTTTAGAAATGAGTGAAAGACTTCTGCACTGTCTTATACTATTCATTACGTACCATAGGGGTTTGAATTGCATGCCCTCCTCTTATCTTCTCTGTGCCTCTAATATTTTGTAAAGTGGTTCCTTTCCTTTGGATCCTATAAGATAGCTACAGTTTTACTTTTAAATACGATTTCTTCTCTTGGCAGGTGAAACAGCAATCACACCTTCATCTAATATGCCAGTGTGTCATCCAAAGAGTTATTTGCTGCCAAATGTCAGCGCTTACTAGAGAGGGGTGATTAGTGAAATACTAGCCATTTGGAATAATACAGCTACATGTCATATAAACACCTTTTGTTTCCAAGTGTTTGGTACATGTATATTTGATGTACAAAAAGGATGGAATTATATGCACATATAATTGTAGCAATTAAGATATGTAAGGGAGAAATAGGCCACCAGAACTATATGTCTTGCAGCTGCTGCATTCCCATGTTTTGAACAAAATATGAGCAATACATAATAATAAGGTGAGAAAAAAGATTAGCATGAGTGGCTAGAATTCCCAAAATTCTAATGGTAAAAGAAAAACTAGAGTTCTATAGTTAAATGAAAAACACAGAGAAGATAGTTATGTTTTAGATAAAGTATGGGCATCACTTATTTCATATTCTTGTCAGTGTTCTTCAAGCACTACTGTTGAGAATGAGTAAGAAGAATATGAGGATCAAATGAATTGCAGTTGTGGAGATAGAGCATAGAATATGGAGAAGATAAGAAGGAGAAAGACAGCAGTGAAGTTGAATAGACTAGAGAGGCCCACAATGGTGAGATCCGAGTGACAACAGAAAGTCATCCTCATGCCCAGAGCTCCTGTTTTCCCTCCTGGCACAACCATCAGCAGACCTCCTCATGCATTTGTTAAGCACTTTTGGAAACTGATACCAACCTATCAAGATACTAAAAAAGAAGAAGAAGAAGAAGAAGAAGAAGAAGAAGAAGAAGAAGAAGAAGAAGAAGAAGAAGAAAGTTCTGAATCAAAAAAACTTTCAAAAATGAAGAATTATGTGATGTTAAAAAAAAATCCTGTGTAGTATGATTACCAATGGCTTGGACTTTTCTATTGCTCATTGTTAAAATCCAAGGTAGATGTATGGGTTTCTAAATTTACTCAAAAGAGAATTCCTTCCCTGAAGTGTTCCTCATGATGGAAACAATATCAAATACACTATAAGACATGTTTTAGACACTATTTACAAACATTATGTGTAATAACTATATGCTAGAGTCTGTGGTTCTCAATCAAAAGATGTTCCACCCCATGCCACAGACCTGTACCTGAAGAGTCTGGAAGAGGGAGTAGGGATTCAAGGTTGTCACAATGACTGGTGAAAGGAGATGGGTAAGAGTATTAATAGCTTTCCAAGCCACAGACACTAAATCTTCTGCACTTTCACACATTATATAACTCTTCCCCACCCAATGCAATAGCAACTCTATTTACAAATAGCTGGCTAACCATATATTTGATGATGTTTTTAGGGACAGTCCCACTTAAAGTACATTGATATCTGTTGGGGTCCATTGTTAATTCTTTTATCTATCATTTAGACAATGATTATTTATACCACAAACAATATACATATCTAGCACTGAGTGGTATATGTTAAAAATAATATTTAGTTTATATTGTTGACAGTATCATAGAAATATTGTGCTTCCTAAAATCACTTCCTGATCATGTTCATACACTTCCCTGAACCCATTACTGATTCTTTAACATCTATTCAACATAGTATTGGAAGTACTAGCCACAGCGATCAGACAAGTAAAAGAAATAAAAGGCATCCAAGTTGGAAAGAAGGAAGCAAAACTGCCACTGTTTGAAGATGACATGATGGTGTACATAGGAAATCCTATAGACTCCAACAAAAGACTACTTGACTTAATAAGGGAATTTGGCAAAATGACAGGATACTAAGTCAATATTCAGAGATTGAAGGCATTTTTGTACACCTACAATGAAATATCAGAAACACAAATCAGGAAAAAATATCCCATTTGATATAGCAACAGGAAAAATAAAGTGCCTAAGAATAAACCTAACCAAGGAGGTAAAAGACTTTTACTCAGAAAACTACACAACACTAAGAAAGAAATTAAGGAAGACACAAACAAATGGAAGCATGTACCATGCTCATGGATTGGAAGAATTAATACCATAAAAATGTCCATACTACCCAAAGTAATTTGTAGATTCAATGCAGTCCCTATTAAATACCAATGACATATTTCACAAATATAGAACAAACATTTCAAAAATTTATATAGACCCATAAATAACCATGAATAGCTGCAGCAACTTTGAGAAAGAAGAATAAAGTAAGAGGGATCACAATATCTGATATCAAACTGTATTACAAGGCCACAGCAATCAAAAGAGCCTGGTACTGGCATAAGAACAGACACATAAATCAATGGAACAGGATAGAGAGCCCAGAAATAACCCAAGTTTCTATGGTCAATTAATATTTGACAAAGGGTGAAGAAATATAAAATGGAGTAAAAATAGCCTCTTCAACAAATGGTGTTGGGAGATCTAGACAGCTACATGCAAAAAAAATGAAACTCGATCACCAACTTACACCATATACAAAAGTAAATTCAACGTGGGTAAAAGACTTAAATATAAGTCACAACACTGTGAAAGTCCTAGAGGAGAACATAGGCAAGAAAATCTCAGATATTCCATGCAGCAGTATTTTCATTGCTATGTTCCCTAGAGCAAGGGACATAAAAGAAAGAATAAACACCTGGCTGCTGCAGCTCAGTAGATTGAGCGTGGGCTGTGAACCAATTGCCTGTTACATTTCCAGTCAGGGCACATGCCTGGGTTGAAGGCCAGGTGCCCCCTGAGGGCCATGTGAGGGGCAACCATACATTGATGTTTCTTTCCCTCTTTTTCTCCCTCCCTTCTCCTCTCTCTTAAAAAAACAAATAAACAAATAAGACTTCATCAAAATAAAAAGCTCTGCACAGCTAAAGAAAGCAGCAGTAAAATGAAAAGGGAACCAAAGGTATAGGAAAATATATTTGGCAATGACACCTTGGACAAGGGGTTGATCTCCAAAATAGATAAAGAACTCCCATGACTCCTCTTCAGGAAGACAAACAATCCAATTAAAACAATGGGCAAAGGACTTGAACAAACACTTCTCCAAGAAGGACATACAGAGACCCAGGGACATATGAAAAGATGCTCAGCATCACTAGCCATCAGAGATACAAATTAAAACCACAATGAGATACCACTTCATGCCAGTCAGAATGGCCATCATAACCAAATCAACAAACAAGTGCTGGTGAAGTTGTGGAGAAAAGGGAATCCTAGTGCACTGTTGGTGGAAATGCAGATTGGTCAGCCACTATGGAAAATGGTATGGAATTTCCTCAGAAAACTAAAAATAGAACTACCTTTTGACCCGGCAATTCCACTGCTAAGATTATATCCTAAGAACCCTGAAACGCCAATGCAAAAGAACCTGTGCACCCCAATGTTCATAGCAGCACAATTTGCAATAGCCAAGTGCTGGAAGCGGCCTAGGTGCCCATCGGTAAATGAGTGGATCAAAAAACTGTGGTACATTTACACAATGGAATACTAGGCAGCAGAGAGAAAGAAGGAGCTCCTACCCTTTGCAACAGCATGGATGGAACTGGAGAGCTTCATGCTAAGTGAAATAAGCCAGGAGGTGAAAGACAAATACCATACGATCTCACCTATAAGTGGAACCTAATCAACAAAACAAACAAGCAAGCAAAATACAACCAGAGACACTGAAATTGAGAACAGGCTGACAGTAACCAGATGGGAGGGGAGAGAGGGATAACAGGGGACAATAGGGGAAGGGTCATCAAGGAACATGTATAAAAGACACATGGACAAAGCCAAAGGGGGTAGGTTCAAGGGTGGCAGGCAGGGATGGGTGAGGTGGGGGGGCGCATAGTGTGGTGAAAATGGAAACAACTGTACTTGAACAACAATAAAACTTTTTAAGTTATATATATATATATTTCATATATATTTGTACACACACAGACACATATATGAAAAAAAGAAAAGTAAAACTCCTTAAGCTAATATTTAAGGACCTCCCAATCTTCTCCTATTATCTATCAGACTCCTTTCAGAATTCCTATGCTTTAACCAATCTGTTCATGTTTCTACTACATTTCTTTTTTGTTGTCTCTGTGTTTCCCTTACATTGTACTTCCTGCCTGAAATATCCTTTACCAGTCCTGTTTACATGTCTGAAGCCAATCACTTTTATCATTTCAAGTCCTGTTAAAAAACTAATATCCTCACAAAACTTTCCTTATTCTATTTTCTAAGATCAGGAAATAACCTCTTGCTTTCTAAATCTTACTATTATTTTCTGTGCCTTTCTTAGGATATCTGGTATTCTCTATGTTGTGATATAATTATTTCTGCATATCCCTTCTCTATCTAAATTAAAAATACTCACAAAAATGCTTTATCCTGCTCATCTTTGCAGCCTCATAACACCTCAGAGTCTCCATGCACAAAGTTGATAATTAATGAATAATTGCTAAACTAATTACGAAACCTTGAAAAGAAGGCTTAGGGAACTGAGCTAAATGAATTGGCTGAGGAAGAATGAAAGGAGTTAGTATTGGATAGTGATCACAATTTATGCATTATTAGCCCATGTTCTATGACTTATGAACTCATTGGAGCTGAGTTTGAAAGAACTTAAAGAAGCTGAGTTGAAACTCCTGTTATCAATCGTAGACCACTCAGTGCTCACCCTGGGACACACTGTCTTGTCTAGGACTGACCAAATTGTTCTGAAGAAGGTTTAAACGTTATTCATCTTTTGTAAAGGCCTTTCAATCCCTAATGGTTGATCATGCGTCATAGTCAAAAGCTATCAACTTTGAATCAATCTCCTCATAAATAGTTTCCTAATATTTTTCTCTTTTTGCAATTAAATTATTCATTATCAGTGACTCCTTTCTTCGTAATAGCTACTTTGCCTCAGTTCTTCCTATAGTAATTATCTTCCTACTTGAAAAATGCTAAAACAATTTTCTTTTTCACTTCTTCAAATAAATTAAAAACCTTCTCATAAGTTCTCTTACACTAATCCACTTCTTAAATATTTTAGTTATTTGAACTACTTTTATAGTAAAATGCACATTGTATTATCTGGGACATAAGTTTATTAACTAGTTATGATGTTGAATGATGCAGACTGTACATTTGATTTTGAAAGCAACTGGTTAAAAGCCAGTAAATTAAGTTATTTTCTGAGTCACAGAATATATCAAATAAATGTTCTAGTAAAGGTTTGAAGTCATTGTGGGAAAGGAGTTAACATATTATTCAATTGTGTAATATATTTCCCTTTTCTGACCTTCATCTTTTTCTCAGGTATACTAGCCATGATCAGTTTAACCAGATGCGTGCCTGCTACACACTTCTCCCCTTAATAACTGTTAGTTCTGCATGGCTGAAACAAACTGTCAAAAATGATTGGAGAGTGATAGAGTGACAGCATTGAAAAGAACTATCTAGAAGGTTGTGAATTATGCTACAAAAATAAGGCAGCAAATTCACTCTTTTTCTCATTAGTGAGCCATTGTATCCAGTAGACTCTGTGCTTTTTGTTCCTTAATTGCAAGGTTTGCAGCACTGCCTGGACCTCTTTGCATTTTGTGGGTGATGCTAAAGAGAAACAAAAGTAAGTTCTCCCCTCAGCATCCAGTATGGTTTATTGCTGCCTTCTTTCTGACATTTACCAGTACCTTCACTCTCCCCATATCATGGAAGCAAACCTCATAATAAACCCAATCAAGATCGTGTTCCTCTTTTGACACAGTCCCTTTAAATACTGCTCTTTCTGATATTTTAATCCCTTGTATGGAAGAAGTCATTTTGTGGATTCATAATGTAATACACCTTTATAAATAATGATTTCTGTTTGTCTTTCTATACTTGATTATACATCTACACTTTTTTGTATCAATATCAACAGAAAATATAAAACATATCTAGTGGGCTGAATTGTGGTCCCAAAAATATAAGTCCAAGTCCTAATCTTGGTACCTTTGAATGTGATCTTATTTGAAAAGGTCATTGCAGATGTACTTACATTAAGGGTCTTCAGATAAAATCATCTTGGATTTATGGTGGACCCTGAAACCAATGACTATTATACTAATGAGAGTAAAGAACAAGGGATTTGAGATACAGAGAAATAAAGGAAAGGACATGAGCAGACAATGGTAGAGATTAGAATTATGTGTCAACAAGTCAAAGGATACCAAGGATTGCCAGGAGCCACCAGAAGCCAGGATCGAGGCATGGAACAGATTCTCCTTGAGAACGGTTAGAAGGAACCGATGTTACGGGTGTCTACATTCAGATTCCTGGCCTCCAGAACTTGGGAGAACAAATCCATGTTGTTTTAAGCCACCCAATTTGTGGCACCCCTAAAAAAATTTAAGAAGTGGAAAAAATATATAAAAAGGAAATTTTGCTAAATAAAATGGGCAAAAAATATTCTATCAAGAAAAGATATACTTGGAGTTTTAGCTTGGCTTACCTTAGCTCAGAACCTTAGATAAATGACTTAAATCATTCAAATCTCCTTTTACTTGTTTACAAAACTAGTATTAAAAGAAATCAACTTTATGAAGTAGTGGGGATATAGGATAATTGCTTACATAACTGTGTAGAATTGTGTGGTTTTATTTAAATTATAATAAATATTTCTTCTTATCAAAAATATTTTTATCAGAACTTTTCAATATCTTGTTGAAACACATGTGTAAAGTGCACATGCCAATTAACATTTTCTTTTAAATTCTTCTTAATGGAGAACATTAATTACAAGCCTATCATTTATCTTCAAGTGTGTCTTTAGTTGAAGTCTTTTCTAGATGGTAAAGCATTCGTGCAGATAAAGATGTCTCTTACTTCTTAGCTGCTGTTTCTCTCATCTGATTTTGAATATGCTTGGGAGATGATATAATTATAAAAATTAATTAGTATTAAGCAGAATAAATTCATATTTCTTCATAGTACCTAACACTGAAGCTTTCAGAGAAATACGATCACAAATGTTTAGTGCTTATTAGGTCAGACAACTCAATGAAAATGTACCATTTTTGTTAATATGCTGATTTGAAAAATGTAACAGAGATTGTCAGATGAAGGGGATAAAGATTCATTAAATTTATTAAAAAACTAATTAATTGCTAATTAGATGGGAGCACCTAAAATTCAAAATAGAAACAATTAGCTCTTTTTTTTGCAACTAATTAATAATAAAATAGAGAAGATACTTAAAGGAATAATTATATTTAGGTGCTCTGCTTCAGGTAGACTTGAGTATCAGGTATACCTTTCCATAAAAGTAATGTAACAGCAACAAGAGCGACAGCAGGGTGTCTGTTCTGGAAAGGTACCAGTTAGTCTATCTTGCCAGTACTCGGGATGGAAACGTACTTCCCAGATGGCCCAGTGCTGCACTACCCTGTGCTTTACGTCTTTGGCCTCCCTACCCTGAGACCCTCAAGGGCCCAGACTGTGAGCAGTGTCATGTCGAACCATATTGGAGCCACAGACAAAGAAAAAAACAATCCTCTCTTTCATACTCGATAGTTTATCAGAATTTTTTTGCAATGATTTCATTTTTTAAATGCTGCATTAAACTATTACCCATATTGACTGCTGAGTTTTCTGGTTGCAGTAGAGAATCTAAGGCAAAATCCAATGACATACAGAACACTATATTGGTGGGGGGGTGGGTTTCTGTTATTTGCCACATGCTTTTTTGAAACATGGTTTATTATGTTTCTCAGTAAATTTACTTTAAATAGGATTAGAGATTCTTAATGAATAGGAATCTAAAACCATGTCCTGCCTTAACAAGTGATGAATATTTTATAGGATAGCATGATATCATATATCTGTTGAAAAATTAATCTGTGTAAGAAACAACATATACTCCTTCTAATATAACTTGGCTATAGTAAATTTCCTTTGAAAATTATTTGTTGATGCAATTAAAGAAGAGACAGTACAGAGAAAATATGACTTGAGGTTTGCATTTTTATAGTACACTATAGATTGTGCATTATGTTAAAAATACAATGAATACTAAAAACAGCGAATACCCTGTTAACCACTATCAGATCATCGTAACTAATGTCTCCTATCCTAACTTAGTTCAGCCTCTTTATGGGCTTTGTATAGGTTAGAAAAATAAAAGATGTAAAAAGTGAAATCACATAATCTTGAACTGTCTGACATTAATTCATTTCTTTATTTAAAAAACGTAAGAATAAGTCCTGGCTGGTGTAGCTCAGTGGATTGAGCAGGGGCCTGAGAACCAAAGTGTTGCTGGTTCAATTCCCAGTCAGGGCACATGCCTGGGTTGCAGGCTAGGTCCCCAGTAGGGGGTGTGTTAGAGTCAACCACACCTTGATGTTTCTCTCCCTCTCTTTCTCCTTCCCTTCCCCTTTCTCTAAAAATAAATAAATAAAATCTTTTAAAAAATGTAAGTATATACTCTGTTCACATATAGTCCTTGCAAAATGGATATGCATGATAATAAATAAAATTACTGGAAACAGATAGTGGAAAGTAGGAGGGGAAGGTTTATAGTAGTGTTATATGAAAAGTAACAGTGAAAAGCTTTTTCAAATTTTTTTTTTCTGGTTCAGAGAAGTGCCATGGAATCTTATCTCTTAATCTGAGAAGTCAAGGAGGTCTGTAATCTTTCAATCAGAGAGAAACCCAAATTTGCAATAATTAAAACAAACATACAAACGTTCTAAGCAACAGCTGTGGGTGATTTCACCAAGTGCATTTTGGCAAAGAGTGGGTTTTTCTTGAATGCAGCTTTGCATGAGTCTGTCCAATTACTAAAAGAGACACAAATAGCTATGGATATAATAGTATGAATGTATTTCTCCTTGAAGTTTTGAACCTTGGTTAGTTTGAAGAGAGACTTGGAATTTTCTATGTGTTTAATACACTATTTCTGAAACTAGAGAGAGCAGACTAAACTAGAGTGTGGGTTAACATGAAAATAACAGAAAAGTATTCCTAGGAAACAAGTACATAGTCAAATACAAAGAGTCTAATTTTTCTGAGGTTATTATCAATGGTGTAATAAGCAGGGATTACAAATTAATGTAAGAACCGTATCATAGATATTGACATTCTTGCTTTTCTATTGCTGCATTATAAACTATAACAAAATGTAGGGAGTTCAAACAACAAAAACTTGTCTCCTAGTCTGCAAGATGATTTGGCTCAGTGCTGTGGTTTTTCTGCTGCATGTGGTATTGTCTGGGCCAAGGTCAAATGGCCAGAAATGTCAACATGTGAGGCCAACCTCAAATCAGCCTGCGATATTCAAGACGCCTCACTAACATGGTTGGCATTTGGTCCTGGCTGTTGGCAAGACTCAGATGAGAATGATAATCAGAGCAAGTTAGTTCTCCATGTGGCCTCCCTATGTGGCTTGGGCTTCTTATGTTGCAGCTTCTGGGTTCATTAAGGCAGAAGGTGGAGGCCGCCAGTCCTCTTAAAGCCTGGGTTTCTAGAATGTCACTTCTGGCATATTCTGTTGATCAAAGCCAGTTATGAAGGCTGGTCATGATCCACGGGGAGGGTTAGTGAGGTCTACTTCTTTAGTGTGGTGTGCAATGAGCGTGAAGAGATGAGAGTGACTGTTGCACACTGTCTTTTTAGATACCAGCTACCATATTACTTTAACAATTTAATAACATGGGTATAATCCATTGCATAATATAGATATGTAATTTTCCAATTATTTGGCTTTGAAAACCTAGAATTAAAATAGCTCTTTTATTGCTTTTTATGATATTTACATAAACCATACAGTCAGTCACCAGGATTGTTGGAACAGACGAACCAAGCATCTCACTAATAGTGTGGCATGTACTGTTCATGGCCATGTATAAAATCCAGTGTTTCCCGTGGGGTTGGAAGTTATGGGATTGGAGTTGTGAAAAACTTTAAGTACACAACTGGCTTCAACTTTGGGTAAACATTGTTCAGTTGCTTAATTTCTTAAAACTTTCATTTTCCCATTTATTAAAGAGATCCTAATATTGTAGGAAACATTTATAATCTACCAATATAGTCACTATTTTCTAATTCTCTTCACCTAAAAACATCCAAATTTTGTTTGGGTAACCATCGATTCCCCAAATAGCCTAGAGTGCTTTGACTAATTATCACAATTCATCCTTCTGACCAAAATGAGGGAGTCGGGAGTGAATTTGTAACTCAAACCGATCTAAATAGAATAATTTAAGAACAATGTTGGAACAAAGAAAACATTTCTTTCTCTGGACATAAATGAAAACGCATACAGTACTAGGAATTGTTACCAATGTTATTCCACACAGAAGGAGGGCTGTTTTAGCATGACGCTGATAATATGGAGTTCAGAGAATTGGGAATGAAAAAAAACAAAAAAACAAAAAACCTACATCCTTAGTGATACAAGTTTGCCATTGGAACTTCTCAAAACTGAAGCTACCTCTTCTTCTGGACATTCCACAGTGGAGCGCAAATAAGGAACCTTACTGTTCTGAGTATCTCAGAATGTCTAATATTAGCAAAATTAAGAGACCAATGATTTTTTTTTCATAAGGTAATTTTAAAGATAAAATTTGATAATTTTTCAAAACATTTAGCACAATATCTGGCATATAAATGATCTTATTTTTCCCTTTACTCAGCATGCAGAAATATGGCGATATATCTAGTCTATCAAAAAGTTTTACATTTTCTTAAAAACTAGATTTCTTTTTTTGTTTGTTTGTTTAGTTACTGAACAAAAGAAAAAATCCTGTGAGTTTGGGTCCATTTGATTTTAATTTAAATACATCAGGTAGAGCTGTCTGCAATTATAAGCTTACCCAGCAGAGGAATATGTTATAAATAAAAAAACAATAAAAATGTAATTAAAGAAGATGGCTGATTCTTTTAAAGGAGTTTGTGTTGGATAAGAAAGAGCTGATTTCTATTATTTTTATGATTACAGTATTCTATTTATATTCTCAGCACTGAATTAATTTTCTTGTCTAAGGTTCACCTTGCTAAAGATCGTTTAAAAAATACTTTAATGAGTTGAGTACATAAATCATCTCAGTGAACACAAATACATGTAAAAACTCTGCAGGGAGCTTTTTAAAGATTTTAGAGTGGTAGGTAAGTCCCTTAAAGTGCCCCTTTTTATCTATCAAACTGAAAAATAGCAATTGTCCTTTTTCATAGACTCAGCAGTGGTGAAATCCTTTTTTTTCCTTTTTATTTAATTTATTGGGGTGACACTGGTTAACCAACTATACAGTTTCAGGTGCACAGTTCCACAACACATCATCTGTACAATGTATTGTGTTTTCAACACCCCAAGTGAAGTTTCCTTCCATCACCACTGATCCCACCTATAGCTTCCTGTGGCTGCCTCCTCTCTCATTCTCCCACCCCCACCAATCACCACACTGTTTGTATACAGGGTCTGGCACAAATAATGCCCCTTTTTATTATAAAATCTTTTATTACAAGCATGTAATTCTGTAACCTAACAATATCACACTCAAGCATACCATATGACATGTTAGATGAAATGTTCATATTAAAACTATAAATTACTATACTCATATTATTATCCTACCAAACACACTCAAGCAGGTGTTACTTCTGGCAGGCCCTGTATATTATGCATCTTCAATCCTGTGATTTAAAATGGTCCTTTTTTTTTTAACTGGGTATTAAACTATGATTGGTTCCAGCAAGGTTTTCTCTAAGGAAGCTTCTGCTTTCGCAATGGTAATAACTAGGACCATGATGTTCAGTAGACAGAATGCACATTATTTATTTGGCCTGAGGAAGGTACTGCCTAAGATTATTCCCCTATATATGCCTGAACTATAACCATAACCCATAGAGTTGTGTTGTATACCAAGGATCAATTTTTTGAATTTCTTTTTTATTACACTTTTTTTTAAACATCAAATTATGCTGGAGAGATGTCATCTATCTTTCAATGAGAACCTGAGATCCAAATTATAGTCCCCAGAGTAGTTTTGACAGAAAATCCATATCATCCTGAAGGCTGAGTCAAAATAAATTGTCACCACTTACAAAAAACTAAACATTATATTAATAATATAGCTATTATTTTAATATCACAATATTTTTTCTTTCATTATGGCTGATTTCTAAATGGAAATATAGACTTCCTATTTTTTATAAAAATTTACAATTAAAGCATAAAAGATTATTTTCATAAAAGATTATTTTCAATAGAATATAATGAAAGGATGTTTATAGTTACTTCCTAGTTTGGTTTACAGCATCAAATAAATGCATTAGTATGAAGATAATATAAAATTCTATCAAATTTGGTACTATGTTGCTTATATAAATTAAAATATTTATAAAATTATATCAAGCTAAAATGATTTTTATATTTATATCTCCTTGACTCCCTTACAGTTTCTACTTTTTATCACTTTCCTTATTATTGCTTTATTTTTTATATCTTTCCTAGTCTTATTCTTTTCAATGTTGCTGAACAGGACAGAGAAAATTGGACATGATGCTTTCCTGCATTTTCTTTCAAGCTGGCTCATTTTCTTCCCTCTATACCGTCACATTGCTACCTGTCACCCTCATCTCACTAAATATCACCAACATGTGGCTTTCCTTTTTTATAAAACTTAGGTCACATCTCTCTCTCTATTGATCCTTATCTCTAGTAGAAAATGTCTCTAAATGCACCATGATTAAAATAAAGAGTTGTCAGGAAACAGAAGAGACATATGAGAGCGAATAAGCTTATAAATGAATGTAGTAAGATTAAAGATTAGAATCTGAAATGCATAGGAAGCCCAAAAAAGGTGTTCGCTAAGATTTCATGCTGCTGACCATAAAAATAAGGAGAAAAATCAAAATGAAAAGTATGTACCATACCTGCTCAACATTTCTTAAACCTCTGAATTAAACAAAAAAAGAGAATCTTTAAAGTATTTGTTCATGAAATCTTCCAAAATATAAAGAACTACATTTCCTGGAAATTCCCCAACAGTGAAGCATCTTTGCTGATATAATAATGAAATGTCAGTTTGAGCCAACCTAGGTATTGTGGCCCATTTTTAGATATACATAATCAAAAGATGAAATCCAGTAAGATTAAGAAGATAGCTTTTCAAATATTCTCTGGAGATGCTAGAAAACAGACTACTTTAAATTGGCTTCAATAAATAAATAAAGAAAATAAGACACTCCAAACAGAATATGAAGGTTGCAGAAGGTTACAGAAATTCAACAGCAGAAGAAATTAAATTACAGCCAAGCTAAAACTTATATAAAATCTTTTATTATCAACAAATGGCTGTTCTTTTTATTGGTATTCTCAAATGTGTAAGACAGAATAAGTCCAATATAAAATGATTAGAGAATAGGATTCCCTTATTTTGCTTCTTCAATAATGTACTTTGAACATTCAGTTAATGCAAGAAAAAGAAGAAAATAGGCTGCAACCTAATTAGGAATAATATGCGCTACTCTTTCACTCTGTTTTATAATATATCATATGTAAGCTAAACCTCTCTAGATTTATTTTTGCTCCTAAATTTGGGGGGCATGGAGGAAGAGCAAATCTAAGATATGCTTCTATTTTCTTCTATTCCCTTTAAAATACAATCTATATCAATACATTTCATGTAAGATGAAATATTAAAAAACTCAGAGTCTAATATTACATATGCTTCATTTTCAGGTAACTTTTAAATTATTTTTCTTCATTTTATAGAAAACAAAATTATTGGATTTAGTTATATTCAGTATGACAACTTAGAGATGGCTGAAAATACATTATAAGGTGGGGTTCATGGCCCCTACCCTTAAACCTGGACTGACCTCTGACTACTTTGACCAATGAAGTGTGTCAGAAATGATCCCACACCCATTTTGGCCTTAGCATTTAAAGAACTTGTAGCTTCTGATCTGGCCTGTGAAGCCCATAGATGACAACACTTAGACAATTTGATTACCCTGTTGGTGAGAACATAAGAAGAGACCTGAGATTGCGTGATTAAATGAAAGGGCCAGCGTAGCTCCAGACCAGCCCAACCAAGAGTTGAACTCCCCAAGTTACCCCAGTTAACCTCAGGTGAGCAAATAAACAGTCCAACCAAGTCTTTGTGAATTCCTGACACATTCAACTGGGAGAAACAAAAAGTCCTGTTTAAGCCACTGAAGTACAAAGTACTCTGTTATACAGTCATAAATCACTGAGACAATGGGCATTCAGGCTGATTTTAGGCAAAGAAGAAGTCCATATCTCTAAAACTGTTTCAGAGATTAGAGAGAAAAACCCACTAGTTCACCCCACCCCAATATTGTAATGAAAACAACATGGTTGTCTCTTCATCAGTTTAATTCAGCTGGAAGTTTCTTAAACCCCAAAGTAAGAAGGATTGGCCCCTTTCAGAGATAAGGATAATTGTCAAGTTTAACATGAATACATGCAAGTTATAAGACCACCTCAATATATTATTGTTTTTAAAATAATAAAACAGATTTACAAAAAATGATAATAGTATACCATGTTGACTTGATAATAATGTACATCGAAATATATGCTTATATATAATGAATTAACAAGTACTTATTGAACTTCCACAACATGCAAGCCATATTCTAGGTGTTAGAGATCATACTTTCCTAACTATAACCAACATTATTAAATAAATAGGTAGGTAGATGTTATATATATTCCCAAAACTTTAACAGTTCACAAGTATAATATAAATATAAAATATAAAGTCATTATATTTCAGTGACTTTAGTAATATCATTTAACTGCATTCTCATTTTAGACATTTTATTACAATGATCATATGTTACTTGCATATACACAATACGACAAATACATTTTTATATCTTCAGAGAGCCAGGTGAGAAGAGGGTGCATAAGAGTAAAAATGTATATGACTATTTTTAAACCAGAATAAATTGTAATGAGAATTATTCAAGTGATCTCAAGTGTATAAAATATTGTAGAAGGAGATGGTTAATTGGAGGACATTATTCATACTTTATAATTTCTTCCTAGACCAACCCCCAAAACTCAGGAATGCATTTTTATCTATAGCCAATAAACTCTCATCAGCTTGGCAAGGGTGGTTTGCTTGAAAAGGTTGTCAAAATTTCATTTAATGGACTAACCTGCAATAATGTCTCAGTGCTTGTATTCATGTTAATAATATTAATGTTCACACCTTATGTGAAGAAACAATATTGGTGTAACCGGTCACTCATGCAGAATAGGAGACTTCCATCTTATGATAAAAAATTTCTTGTGCACAAGGAGCCAAAGGGCCAGGTGTAGAGAAGAGCCAGGTGGTAGCCGGAGTTCCACCTCTGGTCTGGCTGCCATGTATTGTGGGCTAACTACACATAAAGGGGCCCCCACCCCAGCACACATTTACCAGCAACCTCCAAGGCTTCTCATTGTGCATGTCTCTCTACCATCCTGGGCTGATATCTGCTCCAGCTTCAGGGAGGCTCTGCAGAACTTTTTCTCTCTAGCCTGTAGCTTGCTAGGTCCCAGCAACATGCCCCTCTTCAGCTTATACATGGTACAGAATCAGCATGAGTGCATTCTCCCATTTGTGCAAGTGAAAAGGAGTTGTGCTAGGCTGCAGGCCTGCATCTCAGAGCTCTGCATGCTACAGAGAGAAGGTTGTTTCAGACCACAAGGCACTTCCCTGCAGCTGGCAGTAGAAGTTGGGCTCCAGTACTTCAAACAGTGCTGCCAACACGTGACCACAGACACAGCCCTGGCCTACACTTCCCTGGAGATTATTGTTCTGACATCCCAGCCCAGAAAAGAAGTGGTGGTCAAACAATTGGAGGAAGGATTGAGAGATACAGATCTAGTCAAGGTCAGGTGACTCCAGGTGGTTAAGATCAAAAAGGAAGCCCTAGGCAGGGGTGTCCAACCTGCAGCCTGCGGGCCACATGTGGCCCAAGATGGCTATGAATGGGGCCCAACACAAAATTGTAAATTCACTGAAACCATTATGAGATTTTTTAATTTTCATTAGTGTTTGTGTATTTAATGTGTGGCCCAAGACAACTCTTCTTCTTCCAGTGTGGCCCAAAGGCGCCAAAAAGTTGGACATCCCTGCCAAGTTGTATGGACTCAGCATCCTCCATTGAAGAGCTCAGCAATGATGAGAGTTCTTTCCTGGGAGCTGACATTGACATTCACACTATAGACAATGATGCTGTGGGCATGGAGATTTTATTCAAAGCCTGGATACATAACAGTGGAACAGATAAAAAACATGTTCATTTTCTTCTTTCTCACGGTCTTTCAGCAAGATTTCCAAAGCTACAGATAATCTAAGTACACATTCCTAAAAAAACCATATTATATAGGCTATCAAAATCCTAGTCTAGGTTTAGGACTGTAGATCCGTGAATCATCAGAGTACAGAGTACTTGAGGTTTAGGAATTAGAGGAGGAATGGGTGAAGTTGTTTAGTGTAAGCAGTAGGAGTAAGAAAAGAATTTCTAAAAAGTGACCAGTTAAAAAACTAAACTTAATTAAGCCCAGACAGCAAGGGCCAGCTAGTTTAGAGGCAAAGACTTAGATACCTCAATAATAGGGCAGGGGCTACACTACATAATAACACAGTGAATCATATATTTTTCTTAAGGTTTTCATTTAATGGGGTAGATATTAATGACATTATAATTTAAGGCATGCTTGCACCTCAACAATATCAACAGGGCCTGTGAGCAGAGGAAAAGAACCAACACTAAGCCAAGATTAAACAGAGGTCTTCTGGATAGAGAGACATCAAACTAGGGGAGTGGGGGGGGGCTAAAGCAACTGCCAAAGCAAGCCCCAGAGAGGACATCTAGTGGCCCTAGAGAATGGGGTCAATCAAAACTGAACCAAAACATATCCACCTAAAATTTCAAATACGTTTTGTGTATGGTTTACTATATTCAAATATATGAATGAGCACTTAAGTTCTACTATATATACTATGTTGAGTGTGCTAAATGAAGTGTTATAGTCCACTCTAACATTTATGAACCTATTAAATAATAATGCACATGTGTGAGTTCATGTATACATATTCAGAGCCAAAATGTATGCATTTGGGAAGGAGAGATACAGTTGCTTTTTGAAGTGTTTCTATGATAGGGGAGGTCAGCACTGAGGCAGTTTTGAGTAGATAGGAATTGGAAAATTCTGAATGGAGAACATGATGCAGCAAATACATTGCACTTTAGTGCAGGAAATTGACAAAAAAAGAAAAAGATCATATGAGGATAGTGAAAAGATAAGCAGTCCTGCAATCACTACTGTATGTGAAAGTAGCAGAAAATAAAGTTGAAGGAATGGCTGGCTTCACAGTCAAGAGAAGGAAATTGGACTTGATTCCAAGTGGGCAGCCATAATAAGGCCTAGAGTCCTTTACTAACATGATGAAACCAGTGTTTCACAGGGATTAGTCTGACTGAAGTGGACAGAGACTGCTGAAGGTAAAGGAACCAATTACCAGATGGCACAGTAATTTAGGTTGGAGGTGATAGAGCAATGGACTGAAGTAGTGGCAGTAGAACAAACAGAAAACGATAATTGAGGGCAAGCTTTAGTGAAAAATTAAATTTAGAAGATGAAAGAAAATGTCTACAGCAATATTTTTCTGGGATTTTATTTAATAATAAAAAGCAGGGTAGTACTGATGTAAAATGGAGAAGGAGAAAAGTTAATATTAAGGAATGAGTACCAATTTTTAGTTGATGTGTTTATAATTTCTTGAAAATAGAAAATATAATTTCTTGAAAATTGTGTGAACTCTTCACACAATTCAGAGTTAAACCTGGAGATTATAATGTACTTTTGAATATTGAGCAAAAGAAAGGTCATTAACATATGTTCTTGTGGGCAAAATAAAGATCTATTCAGACCAAAAACAAAAACAACAATGAAGTCAAAAGGAGTTTGTTACCACCAAATCAATATTGCAAGAAATGTTAAATGGCCCTTTTATTTTTAACGAAGAAGAAAGAAAAAAAATATAGAGGGGCACATAGGTATAAAGAATAAAATGGCAATAAGTAAGTACCTATCAAGAGTAACTTTAAATCTAAACAAATTAAACGCTTCAATCGAAAGGCATAAGATAGATAAATGGGTCCTGGCTGATGTGCTTCAGTGGATTGAGTGCTGGCCTGTGAAACAAAGGGTCACCAGTTTGATTCCCAGTCAGGGCACATGCCTGGGTTGCAAGCCAGATCCCCAGTGGAGGACATGTGAGAATCAACCACACATTGATGTTTCTGTTCTTCTCTTTCTCCCTCCCTTCCCCTCTGCCTATAAATAAATAAATACTATTTAAAAAATAGATAAATGGATAAAAAATTGACCCAGATATATGCTGTCTACCAGAGACCCACCTCAGAACAAATGATATGCACAAATTAAAAGTGAGAGGGTGGAAAAAGATATTACATGCAAATGGAAATGAAAAGGAAATCTGGGATGACAATATTTATATCAGACAAAATATACTCCAAAACAAAGCCCATAACAAGAGGCAAAGAAGGACACTACATAATACTAAAGGGATCAATCCAACGTGAGGATATAACCTTTGCAAACATACATGCACCCAACATAGGAGCATCTAAATATATAAAGAAAATCTTGGTGGACATAAAGGGAGAGACTGACAGTAATACAGACAGGAGGGGATTTTAACAGCCCATTGATATCAATGGATAGATCCTCCAAACAAAAAAATGAACAAGGCAACAGTGTCCTTAAATGACCTAATGGAGTAAGTGGATTTAATTGATATTCACAGAGCATTTCACTGTAAACAACAGAATATACATTTTTTCACTATGCATGGAACATTCTAGAGGATAGAGCACATGTTAGGATATTAAAAAAAGGCTTAATAAATTCAAGAAGATTGAATCATATCAAGCATCTTCTCTTACCAGAATGGTATGAAAATAGAAATCAGTAACAAAAATAGTGAAACTCACACAAAGACATGTAGGCTAAATAACATGTTTCTAAATAATGAATAAGTCAACTGTGAGATCAGTGAAGAAATCAAAAGTTACCTTGCGACACAAAAAAATGAAAACACAACAACCTCAAATTTGTAAAACACAGCAAAAGCAATCCTGAGAGGGAAATTTATAGCTTTACAGGCCTATCTAAAGAAGTAAGAAAAATCTCAAATAAAAGACCACACCATTGAGAATGGCTATCATAAACAAAGAAACAAACAAGTGTTGTAGAGGATGGAGAGGAAAGGGGACCCTAGTGCCCTAGTTCCCTAGAATCCCTAGTTCATGGGATTGCAGACTGGTGCAACCACTATGGAAATCAGTATGGAATTTCCTCAGAAAACTAAAAATGGAACTGCCTTTTGACCCAGCAACTCCACTGCTGGGATTGTATCCTAAGAATCCTGAAACACCAATGCAAAAGAACCTATGAACCCCAATGTTCATAGCAGCACAATTTACAATAGCCAAGTGCTGGAAGCAATCTAGGTGCCCATCAGTAAATGAATGGGTCAAAAAACTATGGTTTACACAATGGAATTCTATGCAGCAGAAAGAAAGAAGAAGCTCCTACCCTTAGCAACAGCATGGATGGAACTGGGAAGCATTATGCTAAGTGAGATAAGCCAGGCAGTGAAAGACAAATACCATATGATCTCACCTTTAACAGGAACCTAATCAAGAAAACGAACAAGCAAGCAAAATATGAGGAAAGACACTAAAATTGAGAACAGGCTGACAGTGATCAGAACGGAGAGGGGAGGGGACAGGAGAAAAGGGTGAAGGGTTTGCAGGAACAATTATAAAGGATGCATGGACAATAACAAGGGGGGGTGAAAACAGGGGAGGGAGGTGAGGAAGGCTGGGGTGGTGGAGAGGGGTGGGTGGAAAAGGCAGAAAACTGTACTTGAACAACAATTTAAAAAATGTTAAAATTTTTAAAAAGTATAAAAAAAAGATCTAACCTCACCTAAAAGAACTAAAAAGGAAGAGCAAAGACCAGAGTAGAAGGAAGGAAATAAAAGAGTACTGACAAATGACAAGAAGACTAAAAAAATCATATGGTATTTATCTTTTACCACCTGGCTTAATGGAGCCTAATCAACAAAACAAACAAGCAAGCAAAATATAAACAGAGACTTTGAAATTAAGAACAAACTGACAGTAACCAGAGGGGAGGTAGGAGGGGATAATGGGGAGAAAAGGGTGAAGGGTTTTCAGGAACAACTATAAAGGACACATGGACAAAACCAAGAAGGGGTAGATCAGGGGAGGGAGGTGGGGATAGCTGGGGTGGGGGGGAGTAGTTGGGGGAAAATGCAGATAACTATATTTGAACAACAATAAAAATAAAATAAAATGGGGTGGCAAAAATAAAAGGCTAAAGAAATCAATACAAAAGATCAATGAAGCCAAGAGCTGGTTCTTTGAAAAGATAAACAAGATTGATGAATCTTTAACTAGACTCATAAAGGAAAGAAAAGAGAGAGCCAAATAAATAAAATCAGAAGTGAAATAGGAGAAGTAACAACTGACACCACAGAAATACAAAGGATTGTAAGAAAATATTATGAACAACTATATGCAAATAAATTGGACAACCTTGATGAAATGGATAATTTGCTAGAAACATACAATTTTCCAAAACTGAATCAGGTAGAGTCAGAAAATCTGAATAAACTAATTACAACTACTAAAATAAAAACACTAATCAAAAAACTCCCCGCAAATAAAAGTCCAGGACCAGGTGACTTTACAGGTGAATTTTGCCTAACATTCAAAGAACACCTACCCTTCTCAAACTATTTCAACAAATTCAAGAGAAGGAAAGACTCACAAGCTCATTTTATGAGGCATGCAATATCTAATTCCAAAAGAAGATAAAGACACTACAAAGAAAGAAAATTATAGATCTATATCCCTGGTAAACATAGATGCTAAAATCCTCAATGAAATATTAGTGAACTGGATCCAGCAATACATTAAAAAGATCATACACCTTGATCAAGTGGGATTTATTCTTGGACGCAAGGTTGGTTCAATATTCACAAATCAATAAATGTAATACATCACATAAACAAAATAAAGAATAAAAATCGCATGATCATATCAATAGATACAGAAAAAACATTTGCTAAAATCCCTTAATCTTATGATAAAAACTTTCAGCAAAATGGGATAAGGGAGCATACCTCAACATAATAAAGGCCATATATGACAAACCCACAGCCAACATCATACTGAACAAGCAAAAACTAAAAACATTTTTCTTAAGATCAGGAACAAGGTATGGATGTCTACTTTCACACTTATTCAACATAGTTCTGAAAGTCCTAGCCACAGCAATCAGACAAGGATAAAAATAAACATTCTAATAAAAAAAAGAAGCAAAATTGTTATTATTTGCAGAAGGCATTATACTGTATATAGAAAACCTAAAAGACTCCACACAAAAACTTATAAATGAAATCAGTAAAGCAGCAGAATACTAAATTATTGTAATATTCAGAAATTGGTGGCATTTTTATACACCAACTATGAACACAAAGAGAAACTTAGACTCCCATTTACAATTGCAACAAGAAAAGAAGGTACTTAGGAATAATTTTAACAAAGGAGGTAAAAGACCTGTACTTGGGAAAGTATAATATACTGAAGAAAGAAATTTAGGAAGAAACAATTAAGTGGAAGCATATACTGTGCTCATGGCAAGGAAGAATTATTATCATTAAAATGTCTATACTATCCAAAGCAATCTATAGACTAAATTCAATTCCTATTAAAAGACCAATGGCATATCTCATAGAACTAGAATAAGCATTCCAAAAATTTATATGAAACCATAAAAGAGCCCAAATAGCCTCAACCATCTTGAGAAAAAAGAACAAATTTGGAGGAATTATGCTACCTGATATCAAACTAGACCACAAGACTGTAGTAATAAAAGCAGCATGGTGCTAATATAAAAAAATAGGCATGTAGATCAATGGAACAGAGCAGAGAGCCTAGAAACCAACCCACACCGTTATGGTCAATTAATATTTGACAAAGGAGGCAAGAACATAGAATGGGGTAAAGATAGTCTATTCAGTAAATGGTGTTGGGAAAATTGTACAGATACATGCAAAAATAATAATACTGGACTACCTTCTTACACCTTATAGATGAATAAATTCAAAATGGATTAAAGACTAAAATGTAAGACTCTAAACAACAAAAATCCTAGAATAAGCATAGGCAGTAAAATCTCGGACATTACTCGTTACAATATTTTTTCCTGATATATCTCCTAGGACAAAGGAAACGAAAGAAAAAAAAAACAAATGAGACTACATCAAACTAAAATATTTTTGCACAGCAAAGAAAGCCATTAACAAAATGAAAAGACAATACATTTAATGGGAGAACATATTAAACAATGATATATCTGATAAGGGGTTAATGTCCAAAATTTATGTATGACTTATATAAATCAACACCAAGAAAATAATCCAATTAAAAAATGAACAAGGGATCTTAATAGACACTTCTCTAAATAGGACATAGAATGGTGGATAGATATCGATAATCATCAGAGAAATGCAAATTAAAGCCACAGGGAGATGTCATCTCCTGCCTGTCAGAATGGCTGTCATCAATAAATCAGCAAAGCCCAAGTGCTGTCAAGGATGTGGAGAAGAGGGGACCCTTGTGCACTGTTGGTGGGAATGCAGGTTGTTGCAGCCACTGTAGAAAGCAGTATGGAGGTACCTCAAAAAATTAAAAAATGGAACTGCCTTATGACCCAGCAATTCCACTTCTGGGAATACATATGAAAAAATACTAATTTAAATGAGCATATGTACCTCTTTGTTCATTGCAGTATTATTTACAATAGCCAAGATCTGAAAGCAGCCCAAGTGCCTACCAGTAGATGAGTGGATAAAAAAGCTGTGATAAATTTACACAATGGAATATTAACCATAAAAAAGAAGGAAATCTTACTTTCTGTGACAGCATGATTGGACCTTTTATGCTAAGTGAAATAAGTCAGCATACAAAGAAAAATACCATACGGTTTTACTTATATGTAGACTCTAATGAATAAAATAAACTAAAAAACAATATAGAAATAGGCTCACAGACACAGAGAACAGACTGATAAATGTCAGAGAAGAGGTGGGTTAGGGGTCAGGAGAGAAAAGGTAAAGGGATTAAGGAAAGAAACCTCACAGACACAGACAACAGCACGATGATCATAAAGGGAAAGGGGAAATAAATGGTGACTGAAGGAGCCTTGACTTTGGGTGGAGAGCACAGGATGCAATACACAGATAATGTATGATGGAATCGGACACTTAAAACCTGTGTCATATTATTAAACAATTCAAATACATATATGTGGTTATATACACACACACATATACATATTTCCTTTTATTGCATTTTTTCAATCATCAATTTTCAACCTTTTTCATCTCATGGCACAGATAAATTAATTACTAAAATTCTCCAGTACACCAAAAATATATTATAATATTTGCATATCTGACAAAGAAAATAGGTATAATTTTGATTCATTTACACCAAACAGCTATTGTTTTGTTGGAAATGTTGTTTTCACTTTTTTATTTGCCAATCTGAAGGAAAAGAGCTCAGTGCCCCTGACTGAAGAGTCAGGTGTTCCGTATCTTAAAGTTTCTTGCAACACACCAGTGTGCTGGGACACAGTGGTTAAAAATTGCTGCTTTGAATCATCTGATTAAAAGAATCAAAGTGTCTTTTTTTAATCCTCATCCAAGGCATTTTTTCTTGCTTTTTAGAAAGAGGCAGGAAGAGGCAGAAAGAGGCAGACAGAGAGAAATTAAGAGAGAGAAACATTGACATGAGAGAGAGACATCGATCAATTGCCTCCTTGAACTTGCCCCAACAGGGGATGGAATCCACAACCTGGGTATGTGCCCTGATTGGGAATCAAACCTGTCACCTATCAGTCTATGGGTCGACATTTCAACCAACCGAGCCACACCAGCCAGAGACCAAAATGTCTTTTTACAGAATGAGACCAATGATTAAAATCCAACTTATATATATATATAATTGCATTGCAATTATTTGAGACTAAATTTGGCATTTTAAATAAAAGTTTGTACTCTTCAAAATTTGTCTTTTTAAGATTTTTCTTGTTAAAGGAACCACGCAGAAAATTGACATTGTATACTCAGCAAATTTGCTCTCACTAAAGCAGGAGGGGATCCATTGAATAATCCATTTAATGACTTCTGTTTTCAGTAGCAAGCAAGAAAAACTTACCATGTGCTGAATGCAAACAGATGTTGTTCAGTAGGTTTGACTGGGAACTATTTCATTTCCTTTTAAGACCAGCATTTTAATACTCCAGATTGTTTGAACCACAAGTGTCAACCATTCATTAGCTTAATGGAAAAAGGTAATAGATTATGTATTGTATATAATGGTCACAAGGGAGAAGATATACATTTACAACCCATAACACTTATATGGATAGATTGTAGACATACTAATCTTCCACAGGAGGGAGAGAGACATGCAATTATGTTAATGGAAAGTAGGAGAATGTAATGCTACCACGCTAACATGAAATGCTACCCAAACACAAAGGTTTGAGGTGGAGATGACATACAGAACAGGTATATACTTGGCCTTGCCTTACGAGTAACAGAGGTAGATAGTAAATGTGTTGAGACCTTGCAGTGTGAATTAACCATCACAGATTTGCTTTTCACTTTTTGAAGAAATCACATTTTTTGTGTGTCTGGTGTGGTAAATCAATTCCTAAAATGGCTTTCAGAAATGACTCACTTTGTTATAAATTTGATGAGGCATCAATCTCCTAATTATGTTAGGGTTTCTGTCACAGCTGATCTTAAGATAGGGAGAGTACCATGTTGAGCCCTATCTAATTACATGCGCCCTGAAAAACCCAGAACTTTCCTTGTCTGAGAGATTTAAAAGATGAGAAGGACTGGGTATATTGTTGGCGGATTAAGAATAAATTGGGACACCTGTAAAGAAATGTGCCATTTCTTCCTAAGGAACTAAGAGAAGCCCCCAGGCTAAAATCCAGAAAATTAGGGAGGACCTCTGTCCTACAATACTTCAAATAAATTAATTCTGCCAAGTAAAGAAAGAGCTTGGAAGAGGACCCCAATCTCCAAAAAGAGTGCAGTTCAACAAAACTTTGATTTCAGCTTCCTGAGACCCTGAGCATGGAACCTAGCTATGCCTGCCTGGACTTCCGACTTATACAACTGTGACTTAGAAAACATAATGTTAGAGAGCATATTTTTTATTTTATTACAGCCAAAAGACCAAAAACTTTATTACATAGTAAATGCCTAGAATATGGACTTAAAAATCATTTCAAATACACAATATAAATAGCTAGGAATGAGGAAATCATATGTATGCCATCATTCAAGATTAATTTAAAAGGGAGATGGTTGGAAAAAATGAAATAATACATATGCATTCATTTTGAATAGTGTTAAATTGACAAAGACTATATCAAGAAAATGTTTGACATTGTTGGGCTTATCAAGGCGTAAAGAAATGTAAAGCACGGCTAAATACAAATTTTGATTTTCCTTTTCTTTGAATTGCTATGGTATTAAGTTATTAAAGCTACACAAAATTTTCTTTTTATAAGCAAATAAATAGAAACAAACTAGTTTTCCTTGCAAAAGTGATGACTAGAGATAATGCTCATTTCCATTTTTATGGGAGGGCAATAGTAGAGGTACCATGGCAGGTGGCAATACAGAGCCTTGTGAAGTGGCAGTGTGTTATGATAGAAGCAACAAAGGAGGAGCAAAAATAGATTCTTACAAGAGGACATGCCCATCCATGTATTTGGAATCAAATGGGGAACTTCCAGATCTGAGTAACTAGTGGTGATGTTCCCTTTTGCTCTTTGTAATTCCTTATTTCTTCCCTTGTTATTTTATTTTTCCCATTTCTTTCCTGCCATTGTTATAAAGCTTTGTGAATCTGCTGAGTGTGAATTTTTTTCTATGTAATTACACTGGGGAATATAAAAATTAACATTAGCTTGTTTTTTAATGTTATGGTTGTTTATTTTGATGGCTTTAATATTAAGTGATTCCAATATTAAATTCCTATTCAAGGGAAATAAATGTGACTTGACCTCTACTTGACTGTGTAAACGAACCATGAAAATGTTTCAGTATAACTTCCAGATGACCAAATAAAACACACACACACTGAATTTCTACATAGTTGATGCTTCTGAGTAGAGCTGATAAACTGGTCTATACTCACTCTCTCCACTATCTTTATTCTTTTCAATGAAATTCTTCCCAATATCACATGCAAGCAATTCTCAGTAAGATCAGATATTTATGTTTCTAAATCCAAAATACTTCTCTCATCTTTTATTATGTGACCTTTCAATATTTGATAGTAATGACCAAAACTTTCCTCTTAAATTATTACATTTCTCTGTGTTCCTATTCTCTTCTTCCCAGCCATTCAATGTAGAAGTTCCCAAAGCCCTCTCTACACCTAATTTCTTACTCCAGATTCTCCCTGACGGTGATTTCAACTACCAAACTGTATGTAGGTCACTCCCTATTTTGTAGGTCAAATACAGACCTCTCCTCTCAGCTCCCGGTGGATGTATCCAGTTGCCAGTTTAGAATCTCCTCTTGGTGTACCTGGCAGTCTCCCAAACTTAATATGCTCACGGCCAACCTTAGAGACTTCCTGCCTGTATTAGTTCTCCATTTCTGTGTAATAAATTACCTCAACATTGATAGCTTAATAAAAATAAGTATGTACTATCTCTCACTGTTTCTCTAAGTCAGGAATTTGGGTGTGGCTTGCCTAGGGTATTCCAGCTTGGTACTCAGTCAGATGTTGGCCATGATTGCAGTCTTTGAAGGCTCAACCGAAGATGGAGGATATCTGTACTCTGAAAGGACTTTACTCACAAGGCTGACTAATAAGCACTGGCGATTATCAGGTCTCAGTTACCATCCACAGGGGCTTCTCCGTGGGGCTTCAGTGTCCTCACAGCATGAGGGATGGCATCACCCAGAGCGAGCAATCCAAGAGACCAAGACAGATGCTGCAATACCATTTCCACAGTATTCTGTTACCCAGATCAGTCATGATTCAGAATGGGAGTAGCCCAACACGTGAATACCAGTTGGTAAGGATTATTGGGGGACATCTTAGAATCTCACCAGCATACTCCCCAAGCTTTTTTGTTTTCTCTAGAGTTTTATTAATTACCATTAGGCCACCCAAAGATCCAGGAGTCATTCTTGACACTTCCACATTTCCACTCACTCTTCCACGTTTAGTCCATAGCTTAGCTTTGTGATTCTACCTCTCAAGTATGTTTTGAATTCATGCATGTATCTTCTTCTTACAATGAGTTATTTGCACTGCAGTTAAAAGTAAACTCTCTAGAACACAAGTCAACTTGTTCTAATCTCTAGATTAAAATATATCCCTGGCTTTCTGTTGCTCTTAAGCTAAAGACCCAAACATGATTTAATATAAATCGCAGCCCTACACGGGTTGGCATCTACCTACTTCTTCAGCTATAGCTCACATGATAACCCCCTTTCTTTCTGTTGTTAGACAGTTGCAAAATTTTTCAGTTTCTTTGTTGTGCCATCCTTCTGCATCTGGGGATTTAGCTAGCCTTCTAACTGGATGGCTTGCTTCTTCCTTCTTTTCTTTGTCAACAACATATCACTCTTTATCTCTCTTCAAAAAAAGTTTCCAACCTCTCTGACTTGTTTAAATCTTTCTATACCATGTTGTTATTCTGTATTGTCCTTCACATTCATGCTTCTTATTGGATTGCAATTTTACTTCGATTGTTGTGGTTTTCTGTTATATACTTTACCTGCTTAGCTATGCTAGTGTTCACCACCTGTATGGCTCTTCTCGTCTTTGTAAACTTCTACTGAAGCAAAAGCCATTATGAAGATGAGAACAGTGTGTGTGTGTGTGTGTCCATCACAATAAAGTTGAATGTCAATAAATACTGAATGGAAGTCCTTGACTGGTACTTTGGTAAATATATAGAATATATATACATATACACAAATATATAATATATAAGAATTATGTTGTCCATTTGGTTCTGAAAAGGTTAACATAACCATGGAAGAATTAGGTTTAGGTAAAAGACTCAGATATATGTGTCCAGGCTGAGGAAGATTGCGTTATGGCTGAGGAGAACAGGTACCTCTTTTGTAGCAGAGTCATAAAATTTTAAAAGCTCATAGTAGTTAATTAACCTTTCTTTTTTCTATGACTGTATTTGTATAATACCTTATCGATTTTTGGTTTATTTGACCATTTGGTAATAGTTATTTTAAAAAATGAAAAGTTGCAGCCTATCAATTCACAACCAAAATTAACCACCATAACTATATAAATATTTTATTCAAACTACTTAATTAATCTAAGGCAAGAAAATGATCCTACTATGACATTTAACTCAAACAGTTAAGCACCTGGTGTATGCAAAACATCATGCTATGTGACGAGATGCATAAAGGACCATATAATATGCTTTTCAATTTTGCTTAAGTCTATTTGGACTTAGCTAACTGTGATACAAGTTAAATTGTGCAAAGTATCCTAAAATGGCAAAAGGTGCCTTCCCTAAGATAAGAACAGTTTCTTGAAGATTTTGGATTGTCAGTCTCTTCACATGCCTTCTACCATTTTCACAATTCGATACTACTATTTCCAGGATATACAAACAAACCAAAAACCAAATCTGTCTCAGCGACTTGTGTTCACTTTTATTAAAAAATCACAGAAGCCCTTCTGACAAGAAAGCCACAAAATGATAACTGACCCTACAACTTTTAGTCCCAAATTCCAAGAGACAAGTTAAATAAATACCCTGCTTGAAGCCTGCTATTGAGGGAATTTTCAGAGTAACCTCTTGACCTATCTCTCCAGGCCAAAGACACCTCCAGGTGTGTAGAATGTCTTCTTACACTCAATGGTTACCATGAATCTTATACGTCGGCTACTTTCTCCTTTACCAACACAGAGGAAATTGCTGGATTATTATGGAAACAAAATGAATTCACTTTTTTGTACTATGTTAGATTTTTACATTTGTGCTTATTGTAATATACACATAGAGAGTCCTAGCTGCCTTGTGAAGCATATTTTAAGAGGGTTCTTTGCCAAACATAAGTTGTATCATGAACGCAAACAAAACACAGTGGAGGAAGAAAGGGGGAGTTACGAAAGGTTGGAGTGGCTTGCTGTTGTGATTTTAAGTAGATTTGAAAGGCTGCCTGGAAGAGATGGCAGAAGAGTATTAAAGATGGGTTATTCTATGGAACACAGGTATGGTAGAAGAAGGCATTCCAGGCCAGGGATCGTGCACAAAACCCTGAGTGAGAAATGTGCCAGGTACAGTTGTAAAATATTATCGGTCTCAGCTTGATCACACCATGTGTAAAGAATTGAAAAATTGAATTGTTTTCTATAGATACATAGTCAGGGCTTTTCATTAGGAGTACATAGCCTTAGAACTTATATACCTCTGAATCTAAATAGCAAACAAATCCACTCATTAATATTAATTTTTGAGAAACTAAATATAAAATGAGCTATTTTTACTTGATATTATAAAAATGTTTATTAAGCCTAAGCTAATGCTCACAAGAAATCAATTTGTATATTTAAGCTAAATATACACTATTCTCTGCCTTGTTCTTATGAGTAGAGGGAGGCAGGAGAAGTGAAGAAAGCTTAAATGAAGTTATGTCAGCTTTTATTTATTGACACCACCACAGCATGGAATAAATAGCCCCCCCCCCCGTTCTCTCAGAACTCACAGAACCTTTTAGAATTGTGTGATCATATATTATTCCACTCCAGCCAGTTTATAACAGTTAATGCTAAAATTAGCCTTTTTTTCCTATCCTAAATGTTATTTCTATAAGCAAAATGGAACTTGTTTAATCTAGTTTCTCTCAAAGAAAACCAGAGTTGGCCAGGAGTTAAAGAGGCAAAAAATAGCTTTTACTAAGAAATACTACAATAGAAGAAAAGAGACCTCAGTATAGCAGTGAACTCAATTCTGAATTAAGGAAAAATGGGGATTTAGAGGCAAGGGGCAAGGCTCTAGGGTCAGTGCACGGAAAATTATTGGGGGGAAACATTAGGTAGTAGGAGGAACTTTATCAAAGTGACTTGATAGGATTCTTAGTGAAGGTAGGCGAAGGTAATCAGATATCCCCTGGGGGAAGTGGAGGATGGCATTGATGAGGTGTCCATGGAGAATCCATGCTAAACTGAGCAAGATTCTTGCTACAACTGGGCCACACAAAGAGGGACCAAGGGCCCAGAGAGAAGAGCTTAGATGGGAAGAGGATTCAGAGGAGGCTGACAGAACTTGGTCAAGGAGGTTGTTTGGTCAGTTGAGACTCACTCGTCTAAGCCACGTGCATAAAGCCAGGAAAGACTGACAGCACTTTGTCAGAATCTCAAAACTGTCAATGCCATTGTGAACATTCAACATCACATGCTGTACATTCATCCTTGGCTCATCTTAGACAGCTTTCTGGTAACTTTGACCCTGCCTTCCTGAAATTGTCTATGAGTCTCAGATTAGAAACTGAGTAATCCATTTTGTGGTACCTTCTTTGGTTGATTTTTAAAAATAATTCTGCTGAAACAACTTTTGCCTTTAATTTATAGATGACGGTGTTGATAACAGAGGACATTTTAATCACTGTGCTCTGATAATAGATGGTCATCCCATCTAATCAAATGTTATTTGACAGAGTATCGTCTCCGGGGCTTGCTCAGGTAGAGATTCAGAGTTGGGCGGCATGTTGGTAGTGCAGAGGAAACATTGTAAGTTTCTCTGATAATGTGGTTAGGACATGACATGAAAAACGAGACTGGATTTTCTAACAGAAAATTTCTAAACAACATTTACTATAGTTATGAAAATGAACTATCATTTTAAAGAATCTTATGAGAAATACTTAAATGTTTTATGCTGAACTGCTTTCAAACCACACACATTTTTATAGTTTTTTCCCTTGGTTGAAATCAAACATTGTAGGTGGTGATCAGCATTTCTCTTGTCATCTAAATAGTTTAAAAGGGAGACAGAGAAAGTGAGAAAGAAAGAGAGGGAGGGAGGGAAGGGACTTAGCAAAGGGGAGAGAGAGAGGAAGAGAGAGACAGGGATGGGGGAGAAAAAGATAGGCTGGTTCATTTCTGTCTTAAAAACTAAAGATTTAAAATCGTACACTGTATATATTTTGCTTCAAATTTGAAAGTATCTTTGAATATCTTTTTAATTTTTATATATAAAGAGAGGATAATATAGTTTTTTTAAGATTTTTTACTTATTTTTTTATTTTTAGAGAGAGGGGAAGGGAGGAAGAGAGGGAGAGAAACATCAATGTGTGGTTGCCTCCCATGCGTCCCCTACTGGGACCTGGCCTGCAACCCAGGCATGTGCCCTGACTGGGCATAAACCTGTGACCCTTTGGTTCACAGTCCTGTGCTCAATCCACTGAGCCACACCAGCCAGAGCAGTGATATCATTTTTAAAATAACAGGGACTTCTTGTTTAACTAGTAAAGTAAGAACGCAGTTCACAACTTCCAGAATCAAAAAAATAAGTGAGCAAAAACCACCAACAATATCAAACCAGTAGCTAACAGAAGAAAGAGCGATGCCACACAAATGAGAAGGAGTCTTAGAAGCTTGGCTTGATGCAGCCAAGTGATACATGCAGACATGTAGCCTAAGCTGATACCCTCTTACAGAAGGGAAATCTCCGGGGACCCGTGTTGCACCAGGAGAGAAAACCTCTGACCCTGAAGGAAGAGGATTTGTGTCTGCATAGGTTATCCATTCCTACACTACTGTTGTGTAAATAGGCACTGCAAAACTCAGACATAGAATAAATCGTTATTTATCTTGATAACAGTTCTGCAGTTCAGCCATTTAGGCTGGCACGGGTTGGTGGCTCGTGTGATCCTGAACCACTCCTATTTCAATGTTTTCCGTTAGCAATGGCCTGGGCAACAGGGATGGGGGACAAGGGACCTTGTGATTCTCATTGTCCAGCAAGCTAGCCCAGGCATGTTCTCATTTTAATGACAGGGCACAAAAGGAAATAAGCCCAATCATGCTTGAGTTAGGCTGACCAACATCCAAATGGTCAAAGATGGTCAACAAGTCAGACTGGGGGAATACTCTCAAGTTAAAAGGCAGAAGGGATGCCTGAGGAGTGCTGAAGTGGTAAAGCCATTAACCGCTCCGTCTACCGCATCCCTAACCAGATGCCCAGAAACTTGTTAGACACGCATAGCAAAATCACAATGGAGACATCGGGGGACGTCACATTTTCACTCCTTGTTCTTCCTGCTCTGTTCTGTGATATACAGGAAAATTAGTAGAATGTAATATCTGGAACCTCACTTTGTAATGCCCTAAGGAAGATACATACATCTTAGATCATATAAGAAAAGAGTAAAGAAAAATCTGCTGTTCATTGCATATTATCATCAATGAAAATAGAAGTAGACACTGTTGTGGTCATTCACGAATTCAGAGCAGAAGTTGAGAGCCCCGGGGAAAATGGAATTCTTTAGAAAAAATAATATTAATAATATATATTGGGAAAGGTTAGGGATATATTACTGAAGAAAATATAGACCAATGAATTGAAGACTTTTTATTTGGACTGTTTCCTGTTTGGGGCTATAATTAGTAAAGCAGCTATGAAGTTTCAAATATGAATTTTGTGTGGCCATGTTTTCATTCTTTGGATAAATACTTAGCAGTGAGATCATTGGATCATATGATAAATGTATGTTTCGTTTTATATAAAAAAGTGTCAATTGTATTTTTAAATGTTTCTTTCATTCTGCATTCTAACTAGCAATAAATAAGAATAAGAGGTTTAGTGCCTACTTATCTTCACCAATACTTGGTGATATTAATCTTTTTTACTTTTAGCATTCTAATGAATGCAGGTTTAATAACCATTTTCCTTAAAATTAGGGATGTTGAACATAGTTCATGTGCTTGTTTGTCATCCATATACACATTCTGGTAGCATGTCTGAAACTGTTTTCCTGTTATTTTAAAATAGGGCTCTTTGTCTCACACAGAATTGGAAGATCATGGTTTATATTCTAGACATGAGTCTTTAACTGATATATGATATACTGCAAGTAATCTCTCCTAGTCCGGGGATTTTCCTTTCATTTTCAAAATATAGTGTCTTACAAATGGAAAAAAAGTTTTTAATCTTCAGGAAGCCTAGTGTATCAATGTTTTATGTTTCCTGCTAGTTGTGCCCTAACAAATCTTTGCACACCCCAGGACTGCAAGATTTGCTTCTCTGTTTTCTTCTGGACAATTTACACTCTTAGGTCTTACATTTAGATCTATTAACAGTTTCATGTACATTTATATACATGTAGCAAAATTCATTTTTCCCCATCGAACTATCAAATTATTCAGCCCCATTTTATGAAAGGCTACATTGTTCCCTGCTGTATTCCTTAGCACCTTTGTCAAAAATCAATTTGTGTTGATATAATCATTGCACTCTAGGTGGTAAATTTGTATTTAATCAGGGTACAGATTGACAATTTTGAAACTAATTCACATATATAGTAGGATAGAACAAATAAGTAAATAAATTATAGATAATGGGAAACATATTTCTTAATGTCTGAAAAAAGTTACATAGAAGAAAGTAGAGAGGCTAGAGTAAGCCTTGTTATGTTGGATAAGAGTAGGGGATCTCAGTAGACATGCATGATTATTTTATTAATTTGCATATGTGTGTAGATATTATAGATGTGTACATATATTTTCTAGCTCTGTCCATGAGAGATCTGAGAGGCAGTGACATCTCAGTGGCAACTAGCATGCAGAGCAGCCATATACTAGTTTCTAAAGAGCATTGTACAGTAAAAGGAACCAGAGCCCCCTGTGGGGATGAGGGGCTCTAGGGCTGGGACAGAGAAAATACAGAGGGTCCTGAAGTACCTTCCAGTGCAATAAAGTAAGGAAATGTTTTCTTTTTAAAGATAAAGACATATTAGAAGAACAAAAACTCTCCCAATGGCCAAGGACTGAACTATTTGAGCAATAAATTAAATAACAGTAATATTGATTGTTACCAAAGAAAACTTGAATACTCATGAGTCCATACTGATATAAATAAGTTATAAAAAAAGTAAAGAGGAGATATGGAAAAAATCTTTCTTACAAAAAGATTCCAAGTAATACAATTAATACGTGTATAAATCCTAATAATGAGAGCAAAAGAACATAGTAATTGATGTAGGTAAGTTTCACAGAAAAATGCTAAAATTAGCGGACAAAACTGTAAAGAGAAATAAGATATTTGCATAATCTCATGTGATTGTCTCCCAAATTTACTTACTTCTAATGCTTAGAATAAGGGAAAGGAAAAATAATAACTTTTCTGAAAAAAACAACTTTATAAACAAGGGATCAACTTTAATATTAGCAGTAATGGATCATATGATCCATATTCCTTGTATGTATTATACTTCACTTCTGTTGTACTTCCTGAAATTCATAAATCTACTTTAGTTGTGAGCAAACATCAGAGGTATACAAATGGAGGGACATTCTACAGAGTAACTGACCACCAGTCTCTGAAATTCTCAAGGTCATAAAAAACAAGTTCAGACTAAAAAATGATTACAGAGTAGAGAGCACACAGAGGTGCTGGGGCTAAATGCAGTGTAATGGTGTGAGTGGTAAGAGAAAAAGGACCTCGTGAAAAATCTGTTGAAATCTGATGAATTCGGGATAGTGTCAACAATTTTAAAAAAACAGGTCAAATACAAAATGAAGAGAAGGATGTTGATACAAATACAGCTCTATCAGTAGTTACATCAGATGCAAATGGACAGTGTAGTACGAATAAAAGAATAAAACTGTCAGCCACAAAAAAAATGTAAAACCCAACTATATATGCTGCTCATAAAAGATACATCGAATATAAGGAAATATAATTTGAACATGGGCACAATTTGAACACAAGGATGGAAACTATAACGCAGTGCATTAGCACCTCGAGAAAAGCTGTTCTTTCTATGGAAATTTTATCCAAAGTTAAATTTAATGGAAGATGTGTTTTTAATGTCAAAGATGACATTTCAGAACCAGAAAGGTACCAAGTCATTCTACATAACACTCAAATATGTGTACACCTAATAATACAGAGTACAAATAAGGGATAAATAGGAGGGAAAAAACCCTAACGGAAAAATAAATTCACTTTTAAAGGAAGCAATTTAAGGCATCTCACAACAAAAGAAAGAGCATCATGAAAATCTCAATGTATGCTGAAGATTTGAGCCACAAAATTAACCCAATTGATCAAAATGAAATATTCTGAACCCAGAAACGTTTTACCCATATTATTTTCTAGTGCAAATTTTAAAAAGTACAAAAATTAAGAACACACTAGTTCATAAAGCAAATGTCAATAAGCTTCAAAATTGAAGTTATATAGAAAATCTTCTTGTGTCACATAAAGATAAAAATCAATCCAGGAAATATAAGTAGGAAAAGTCCATGTATTTTGAAAAAAGAAAACACTTCTAAATAAGCAATGCATGGAAAAAAAAAAAAGCACAAAGGAAACATGGAAAATAAGAATTATATTTCACTAAATAATTAAGGTGTGATACATGAAAATTCAGTGAATTAGAAGAAAACATACAGCTTTTGATGGATATGTCATAAAGAACAAGAAACACTGATGATGAATTATCTAAGTATCCAGCTACGGAAGAGAGAAAAAGAAGATCAAGTAAAAATCCTCAACAAAATTAGAGAGGGAAAAAATAATAATGTGCATAAATTATTGAAATGAAATAAGAAAAAACAAATTGAGAAGTTGGTTCTGTGTAATAATAACTAAAATTGCAAAGCCTCTAGCAGGAAAGATCAAGAAAAACATAATGGAAAACCACAATTGTCAATAGAAGAGATGGAAAAATGGACATGGCCACCCATGATACAGACATGTAAAAAATAGAGGATATTAACAAATATATCACAATTAAAATAGATAACTTTTTAGTGAAAATCAAGAGATCAAAACTAATGCATTGAAACAACAAAAAATCTGAGCATTACTCAATCTAGTTTAAAAAATTTAATCCATTTTTAATATATTCACACACAAGAAAGTCCAGGATTTTGCTAGTAAATTCTACCAAACATTTATGAAAGTTATAACATGTCTTATACAAGCTCTCCAAGATACTAGAGAACAGATATGAAGTGGACTTAAACATAAAGGTAAAACAGAAGCTTTTGAAAGAAATTCTAACATCTTTATGACATTGGGTTAGATTCAGCAGAGATGTCATAAACAGGACACACTCAATTGATAAATAGGATGTTAAAACAATTAAGACCTTGCCTTCACATTTCCAAAACACAATCCAATTTATTATTTTTTTACCGTTGGTATGAACAGAATGCTATAAAAAGGAAGGAATTGGGAAGGGATTGTATCAGGGAAGACACCAGAAATCACTTTACATTTGAATGAACTTTAAAAAAAATGAGCAAATATTCAAAATTTGGGAAATGAGAGAAGGCCATACCAGGAGGATGGAATAACATAAGCAAAGGCACACAGAGTGAAAATACATTCCCACTTAGAGAACATGTTTAGTGAATAGATTAGAATGGGTAATATATTAAATGGATTAACCAGATGTCTTCCAACTAGTTTTTCATAAATCTATTAAATCATTATTTTTCTATATTAATATAAATTTTAAAAGTTAAAATGAACTTGAAAATATTTAGGAGCAACCACTGTATGAAAACCCATTTTTAGACAGGGAAATTTTAATAAGGACTGAATATTAGGTAATATTTTAAAATATTATAAATTTTAAGTGTGATCATGTCATTGATATGGAAGCAAATTTCTTAACTTTTAGTTTTTATATAATTATTTTTAAATACTCTCTGAAATACTGAAGGATAAAATGACAGTATGTCTGTGATTTGCCTTTGAATTCTCCTGTAAAAGTACTAGGCAGAGAGCAGTAACAACAAAAGTTATGCTGCAATTTTAATGGTCAAAATTACTCAGGGCCTTGCTGTATTTTCTTATTTTTTTATATTTGAAATGTTTAATTAATATGAATTAATTTATATTTCAAATGCCTATTGAATGTAAAAGCTATCATGAAAAAAAGAATAAAAAAGAGAAATTTACCAGATATTTTAAGCCTTCTATTGCGGCATGAGAAATTGTTATTCAGAGTATTCTTAATAATACATTTTTCAATTCATAATTTAATTATTATAAAATCTACTGAATCTCCAAGAGTTTATTTCATAAAAAACAGAATAAGCTTAACGTCTGATATTTTAAATAAAATGTGCTTGCATCCTCCAAGACAGGACAGCAAGGCACACACATTTTAAAAAATGTTGTGTTCTCTGTGCACACTAGAAGCATTTTACTCTTTTAATATTTGCATGCACTGAGTTCCTTCTTTTTTTAGTACAGTTGAATGCATGCAAATACATATTTTTCACTCCTGGAGAAATACAACTTAAATATAAAATATACCATATAAGAACATAAGAGGAATGTTCAATCTTCCAAAGTTCCACTATTTTATATACATATAGTGTTTCTTTAAATCCTTCAAAGATTGAATCCCTGGGCAATAAAGATAAATTTAGTCAGATTTAAAAACTAGAGGGTGGTCTTTTGTAATCTATAGAACTATAAGAGAAAAAAAAAAAAAGACTTTGAGGTACTACTGCATATGTTTTAAAACTATGTCGATATCAGCCCCCCTACACCAACATCTACATGCAGAGAAGGGGAGGGTGTCTGGATTATCTCTGTGATTAAGGGGGCTATTGAAAAATTAGAAGGTATCATGTCCAAAATACAATACTGGGCATGCAAGAACACTGCTGGCTTAGAGAATTGGTTCAGAGTTTCTTATGGCATTTGGATCTCAAAACCTATAAAGAATCAATCTAAAATGTCACTCTTAACTGCAGCTGACTTTTCTGCTTTGTCATGTAATCACCAGTAATATTTAATCATTTTAGAATATAAGAATGGGGGAAAGCTATTTGCAACAGACAGAAGGAGAGGGGAAAGAGGGCAGAGAATAGGAGAGGAGAGGGGAGCAGAGGACAGGAGAGAGAAAAGGTTTTGAAAAGAGAGAATTTCTCAGGATCATTTAAGTACAGTACTTGAAAATCTCAATTAGTGTGCTTGTACCTAGAGAGGAAGTGAGCTAAACTGTAAACCTAACACCAACGTGTATTTAAGTACAATCATTCCATTCTTTTTGAAGTTAAAACCAAAGAGGGATTTAGTAAGAACTGGAACGAGATCCAAACTCCTTATTTAATGTACTCCTTAAAGCCAAACCAAAATATCATGGGGATTCTTATGTAGCTTAGGAGCTTAGAGCATACGGGTAACATTCTCACGTACTTGAAAATAGACTCTCTGCAACAGCTTCCAAAGATGTATTTGACTTGGTCTCATATTAACTTTTATCAGTTACTAAGTGAAAGGTTCAACTTCAGGGCTATTTCTATGTCTGCCATCATACAGTTCAATATAATGAAATCTAACATTCACTTCATAACTGCCACTTCTTGAGCAGCCCGCCGATGAACATATTAAAAACTGTACAGCATTTGCATATCTTAGTGGAGCATCACCTGAGTACACACATCTGGGAAAAGAACAGGAATCGGGGGTCAGCTTCTCATCTTCTTCCTGACAAGCCCAGCCAAGCACAAAGCTGCCTTTTGAAGACAGTGGGAGCTTTGTGCTTGGATCTGCTCTGCAGGGAGCCAGAGCCAGAACTGAAGTCAATAGATGCTGTGTGTAGCTGTGATTGCCTGATGCACTCTCGAACTGGTGTTGCATTTGAATGCAATCTGCAAGCCTCCTCTTCTTTCAGGTGATTCTCAAAAGCGTGCTGTGCTCTTTCTCTGTGACTTCCCCACCTTTTCTCACCCTACATGAGAAATCTCCAGCTCAGGACCAAAGTACTGAAAGCCAGGACCAGGGCACAGAAAGTTCAAGCTTATACAAACGAATCCAACATGCCTATAGCAAGATATGATTGTCACAAGGATAGTATTGTTGTTATTATTTGCATTATCTTTATGGGGTGAAAATTTATTTTGCATATCAACTGACCAACAAATATTTTACAAGGGACTATGATAGATTAACATCTTACTTCCATTCTGGGGGCTTTACCTGTTTAAATTTCTGTTCCGCAAATCACATTTTTAAACCACATCTATAGAAAATAAAAAGACTAAATCTATAGATATTCTCCTTTCAGTCACTAGAAAATATGTAATACTTACTACATGCCAAGTACTTTGTTAAGACTTTACATATAAGGAATTTGCCAAAAGTCACATACTTTATACGTGGCAGATACAAACCCAAGGAGTCTGGTTCTAGGACTCATTATCTTCTTAATCACCGCACCTTGCAGCTAATATAGATAACATGGCATTTGCACACTTCTTAGATTTATATTAGGGCTCAGCGAATTTATTGATACAATCCGTTTGCTTTATACAAGAAATAAATTAGCAAGTAGAAAATCATTCAGGATGCCTCAATAACTAATTTTTATGCATTCATTCATTCCCCCAACTCATTTCAACTACTGTGTCTCAAGCCTGGTATAAGTCACTGAAGGCAAATATCCCTGCCTCCCAGAAAGTTAGGCTGTTTAGTAATTTTAACCCAAACACTGAATAGTTTTATAGTATTTCCAAATCTCCTGTAAGTAGTTGTTTTAAATACATTAAAACAAAGGACTAAGATGAGGCAAATATTACGGTCCATTATTTCCTTTCAGAACATAAAGGGTTCCTCAGTGGCCCAAGCAGCGTAATGGAGCCAGAGGGTTGCAAGAGCAAAACACAGTGTTCAGTGAAAGAAATCAGGAGTTTGGGCCAACGGTACTGGCAGCTCCTCAATAACCTGGGGTCCAAGGAAAAGAAGCTCAGTGCAATTCATAAGACAGTGCAGGTCAGAAATGGACCAGGAGTGGGCTATTGGAGTGAGTGAGAACAGACATGTTCCGAAAGTTTGATTCAGGAATATGGCCAAACAAGCCTCAGGGATTCAATATACTCAAGGAGCTACCAAACCAATAACCTAAATCATCTAGCTATACCTTTCCACAGTTCCAAGGCAGAAAACTCCTACATAGGTTACACAGGTAGATCCTTGACTAGTCAGAAGTGGGTTTGAATCTTGGTTCTACAACTTAGCAGTAGTATAAAATCTATTTAACTAATCTCTTTAAGCTTCAATTTTGCCATCTGTAAAAAGGAATAGCAATGCTATCTGCCTCATAGAGTTATAATGAAACTAAGACAGATGATAAGTATGTATTTCTTAGACCAGTGCCTGACATAAGGAGTGATTAATGTTATATGCAAGATGCGAGATCGAAGGTTCTCGTTCTAGGAACTGACGGACTCAGACTCTTAAGAGATTTATAGATGGTTTATTGGCCAAACAAGCTTTACCTGCGCAGGGGCGGACTCTCCCAAAGTGACCGGAGTCACGGTGCTCCGTAGAGCTGCAAATGAGAGCCGCCCCTAACACTTACAGACTAGGGTTTTTATGCAAGAGCAAGCAAGCAACTTATCCAGAAGCTGATCTCTGCGGTTAGCGATTGGCCCAAATTTAGCAACGCGGCACGCTCAGGCGCAGTTAAAAAAAACTTAGTTTCCCTCTATTTTCACTGACCTCCTCTCCTGTCAGTCCTTGTTTTCTTAAGTCCTAGCAATGCACTTATAGGGAAGTCCCTCAGCCCATCCTCTTTGTGGGTTTCCTGGAGGGTGCTGGCCTAAACACACATCCTGTGCCTGTCATTTCACTGCGTCCGCTTGGATCCTACAATTAATATGTTATTGCTATCATTATTTGAAGCATCTTGGAGGGGAAAGCCATTGAAGTGTGAGAGGAAGGGGTGTAAACATCACTTTTCCAGAGGTTGGATTGATGAGTCTACAAGACGTGGATCTCTAAAGATTCACTGTTATTCATATGTGTGTGTGTGTATGTATGTGTCTGTGTGTATATATATATATATATATATATATATTCAAGTGTATTTTATCAATTAAACTGTTGAATTAACAAATTTTAAATAATTAACTATTTTGTACTTGGTGCTTTGGGGAAATCTCAAGTTAAGTGGTTCCTATCCTCTTGGAGTTGCTACTTTGTTGATGAAGCAGGGATCTTTAAAACTAATAACTGTAAACTATAAATCACATCATAGAGGTATAACTTCTAACAAAAATTAGGATAAGAATCTGAAATGATTTCATGGAGGAGAAGAGAGAAAGAGTAGGTTTTTGATAGTCAATATGGAAAAATAGAAAGCTGAATCTAAGGCAGAATTTTCTGGACCTTAATGGTCTTTGAATTTTCCCTTGAATTGCAGACACGGACTTAATCCCCATTGCCAGCCAAGCTTCCCCTAATAGGTAGTTAAGAGCTTGGCTCTTGAGTCAGAGTGCTTGAGTTGGATTCCTAGGTCCATCACTGACTAGATATTGGACAATTACGAGTTTTTTAAATGTTTGTAAAGTTTCTTCCAATATAAAATAGAGAAGATAATATTAACGGCTTCATTTCTCTGTGAAGATTAAATAGGTTAATGTGAAAAATACTTAAAACAGAGCCCCAAGTACTTAATGAGAGCTCAAAACTCTTAGTTTTATCAGTGATTTCCTGAAAAAGAAATCAGGTTACCAACCTGAGAAGTGTCACAGGGATATGATGGAATGATTGGATAAGGGCAAATTCAACTGAATTCTCAAAGGTGGAAAAAAATAAAGCATAGGTTACACCTGCTCTATAGAGGATCAGTCACCCCATCTATGCCCAGTCAAATGCTCTTCACTTTCTACTTTGGCACCTGTCCTTTCTTTTCTTCTTCTTCCTCTTCAGTCTTTTTTTTTTTTTGATTTTATTTAATTATTTTTAGAGAGAGGGGAAGGGATGGAGAAAGTGAGGGAGAGAGACACCAACATGAGTTTGCCTCTTGCATGCCCCCCCCCCCCCACTGGGGACCTGGCCCACCACCCAGGCATGAGCCCTCACTGGGAATCGAACTGGTGACCCTTTGGCTCACAGGCCTGTGCTCAATCCACTGAGCTACACCAGCCAGGGCAAGCACTGTCCTTTCTGTTTCACAGACATCTGCTTATGAAAATTACTACAGCAAAGGGCAGTTATTTTTCAAGTTGAAGATTTTTCCCAAGAGTTAAGCCAATAAGGCAAATTTCCCCCGTGAAATATAACCACCTTTAAGTTTTCCCCATCTGTTTTCACCATTTATCTAAGTGCTTCATTTTATTCTCCATTCCATTAATCCTCTGCATTATTTTCCCAGGGCTGCCATAATGAATAACCTCAAACTGGGTTTCTAAAAACAGCAGAAATGTATAATCTCACAGTTCAGGTGACTAGGTGTCCAAAATCAAGGTGTTGGCAAGACCATTCTATCTCTCTGTCTCCGAAGCCTCTATGGCTAGTAACTTCTGGTGTTATCAGCAGTCTTCAGAGATTCACGTCTTGTGGACCTGTTCCTCTAACCTCTGCCTTTGTCACCATGTATAGTTCTCCCTATATGTCCATGTCCCGCTGCCTCTTCTCCACCTGGAATAAGGTTTCCTCTCCACTTCTGATAAAAACGCTCATTGATCAAGGGCCCGCATCGCTCCAGTATGACCTCCTGTTAACTAATCACATCTTCAGTGAACCTATCTCCAAATAATGTCACATTCTGAGATATTGAGTAGGATGTATACGGTGGAGATATACTCTCTTAAAGTAGTGATGCTAACATGTTTACTTACTGGTAGGACAAACTCTTTTGTTTCTCTGATTAAAACACATCTTTAAGAGTCTATTCTCTATGAGGCAATATAGCTAATCAAGGAAACATTCTATATTTCATTTCAGAAAAATTGTTTCAGTAAATAATTCTACTCAGAGAAAATCCAAACTCTTTCAATAACTGAAGAGGAGGAAAAACTTTCAAACATATTTTTGTGACAGCAGCATTATCCTGACTCCAAAATCAGTCAAAAATACTACAAAAAAAGAAAACTACAAGGCCTGGCCGGGTGGCTCCATTGGTTAAAGCATTGAACCGATACGCCAGGACTGTGAGTTTGATCTCCAGTTAGGGTACATACAAGAAACAACCAATGGATGTATAAATAAATGGAACAAATTGTTATCTCTCTCTCACTGCCCCCTTCCTCTCTTTCTGTAAAAATCAATAAACTACAAACCAATATCCCTGATGAATATTGATGCAAAAATCCTCAACACAGTTGTAGCAAACTGAATTCAATAACACATTAAAAGAATCATACATCATACCAAGTAGGAGTTGCTCCTCAATTGCAAAAGATTGTTCAACATATGGAAATCAGATCAATTTAATGCACTCCATTAATAGGATAAAGGGTAAAAAAGACACACGATAATCCAAGGCATACACACACACACAAAAAAAGCATCTGACAAAATTCAGAACAATTTCAGCATAAAAACTCTCAATGACTAAGAATGGAAATCACCCAAACACCATATATGCAAAGTCTATAGGTGACATCTTACTCAATGGTAAAAATGGTTTGAGAATATAAACAACAGTGTAAGAAATATGGTTATTGGGAACCACTCTGCCTGGTTTCGGAGACTGTGACCTCCCATGGCTAAAGCAGAGTGAAAGACCTTGAGACCCTAAGCCACTAAGGAGACAAAGCCTATCTCCCTGGCAGGAGCACCACCTCTGCCCACTTTACTTCACTCTGACTGGCCCCCAGTGCATGACCGGTTAGCCAATGACAGGTAAGATTCCTCAAGAGAGAGACGATCTAAGACAGGCATGATCATGAGGGTCCTCAGGGAAGGGCTTGGGGGCCATGGAGAAAGGAGGTGATGGACCCTCACCCCTCAGCTTTAATATGGCCTGACTCCTCATTCTGTCTGCAAGAAGTCTCCTATTTCTTGGCTGCCTTACTTCCCCTCCCTGACTTAAGCCTAAAACAATGCTGGAGGTGGGTGCAGCCCTGTGCTGGAAAGGGTGGGTTCCCCGGGGAGGTCAGGCCTGAGAAAATGCATAAAATCCTGTCAAACATGCTTTGCTAATACCCTCAATTTAAATGATAATGGTTCAAACAGGAAATGAGTTTGTTTCTTCAAAGTTTTATGGCCCTTTAGCTATCTGACCCTGACTCTAAATAAGCCCTCATCCTTCTTTGAATGTTATCTATTGTTTGATTATTACTGCCTGACAATGATTGATGAGCTTTCCATATATGCCCTGTATTCCTATGCAAATTAAGCCAATAAAAGCCTGTCAAGGCAAGGGTCAGGGCACTCTCCACTTGAGGGAGTGGCCGTGCCATCCCTTTTCCTCCACAGGACTCGGTAGTCTGTGTGAATTTGTCTCGTCTCAGCCACAATGTCTCAGACACTGTAGGCCAGTGTCTGCATCATATAGTCAATAATATTATAACTATTTGTGGTGGCATGTGGGCACTTGTAATACCAGGGGATCTCTTTATAAATCATGTGATTGTGTAGACACTATGCTGTTTACATTAAATTAATACGTAATGCTGTTGAATGTCTACTGTAATTGAAAAGAAAGTAGAAGATGAAAATTTAAAAAAAAACAGATAAAAAAACTGAGAGTTTTCCCTCTAATATTAGGAACAAGGAAAGGATATCTTCTCTCACTATATTTACTCAACATAGTACTAGAAATCTTAGCCAGAGCAAATAGGTAAGAAAACATCCAAAACTGAACTTGCACAAGTAATTTTATTTTACTTGATGTCATATCTAGAAAACCATAACATTTCACAAAAAGTTTAGAACTAATAAACAATTTTCTCAAATGTGCATGTTATAAAACAACGCACAAAATTATTTGAATTTTCATGTACTAAAAATTAAAAAAAGAAATTAAGAAAACAATTCCATTTATGATGGCATCAAGAACAATAACATAATAGCAATAACTTAAGCAAGGAAAGACTTGTACACTGAAAATCATAATCCATTGTTGGAAGTGATTAATAAAGATATCAATAAGTGGAAATATATTTCATTTTCAGTAATTTCACTTTTGGGTACATACCCAAACATATTAAAAGCAGAATCTGAAAGAGATTTTTGCACACCCATGTTTGCTGGCAGCATTATTTACATTCGTCAAGAGGTAAAATCATCATACATGTCAGTGGATAAATAAAGAAAATGTGGTATACACATACAAAGGCTCATTATTTAGCCTTAGTAAAAAAATGAAACTCTGCTATTTGTGACAATATGAATGGACATGGAGGGAATTTTGCCAAATGACACATGCCAGACATAGAAGGACAAATACTGTATGATTCTACTTAAACAAGTTATCTAAAGTAGTCAAATTCTTAGGACAGAAAGTAGAACGTAGGCTCCAGGGAATGAGGAAAAGTGGAGTTTTGTTCAACAAGGTCAGAGTTTCAGTTTTGCAAGGTGAAAGAGTTCTACAAATTTGTTGCATAGCAGGTACATATAATTAATGCTACTGTATCATATACTTAAAAATGGTTAATATGGCAAATTTTATGTTGTGTTTCTTTTACCACAGTAAAAAAAAAAAAATGTGGGCTTAGTGCTGAAATATTAGGAAGATCTTGGAAACAGTGAATCATAGATAAATTACGTATTTATGTTACTCATATATATTATAATTTATATTAATGCTTATTTGAAATAATACTTAAATATCTTATATTTCTCTTCACAAAATCACTGGATATTCATTGAGCACCTGGCCCCCTGGACACTGAAGGGGGTGCTAGATACACTCCAGACATACTCTCCGCCCCCACGGAGCTTACATTCTAGCTTAATCAATGCTGAATTAATAAAAGATTTTGTTTTTCGATACGAATATCTATATACCCATGTATTTACATTGTTAATTTTTTAAAGAACATATAAGAGTTCAAAGAGTGTAAGCTTTCTGTTATACAGCCTTTTGCTCGATCCTCAGCTTGTATTTTTATTAGACTGCCGAACTTAGCGAAGTTATTATCTGTGAGACCCGGTTCCTTACCCCACCAGGCTGTTGTAAGGAATAAGTGGAAAATTCTGCAAATTCCCTGTCACAAAATACTCTTTCAGCAAATATTAGTTTCCTTTATACTTTCACCCTAATAATAATAGATTTATTTTTCAGGTGCCTGGGCATGGTTATGTAATAATGTCTCAGTAATGTTTCTGAAAACTGTAGATCTTAATCAATAATATCGCATACTCTCCTAACATACAGAGTCTGTCCAGAAGGTATCTAGCCATGTAATATGAAAAATAGAGACATTTATTGAAGAAGATACAAGATACATAAAACATTGTATATAGGACCATGATACTCCTTACTCCCCATCAAAGTTGGCATCTTGGGACATCACACAGTTCTCCCACTCTCCATCAGCTGCCTCATCATATTTTCCTGAATCTAATTAATGGTCTGAAATCTCTTCCCTTTCAAAGGTGATTTTAGTTTTGGGAAAAGCCAGAAGTTTCAGGGCGCCAAGTCTGGGCTATAGCAGGGCTGAGTCACCAGGGTGATTTGATGTTTTGCCAAAAAACTCTGCATGAGATGTGATGCATAAGGGGCGCATTGTTGTGATGAAGCTGCCAATCATCAGTTGCCCATAGCTGTGGAATTCTGAATCACCTGAATAATTTGCAAGGAGGAATGTTCAAGCTTAATGCAAAATAGGATGCAGATTCATTGCTGTATTCTCTCAGTCACTTTGAATGTGACGGCCACACAGTGCACATGCTCACTCAATGGCGTCTACAGCCCCCACTGACCAGTACAGTGAACTCATCATTGTTCACACAGGTGCATTCTAGTCCACATTCCTTGGCTGCCAGGTTACATCGATGTCAGGCAAACTGTTCTCATTATATTGATCATGGCTGGACTATTTCTGGACAGATCTTGTATATTTCTGTATTTAATTTCATTTAATTGATAGAAGATGCAATAATTTTAGATTTCTATTGGTCTCGATCTTGAATCCATACAAATGAAAAAGTCCATGTCCAGAACCTATTAATATCTTTTAATGTTAAATTAAATTTGATCAAAATCTATCAACACTTCAGAAAGCAAAAGAGTCAAAAACATTATTTGGTTCAGACATCAAAAACTGGAAACCAAGATCTTGGTCCAATGATTTCAGCATTTTTAAAATAAAACATTTTCAGAAAGTGCTAGATTAATATAAGATGATTTCAAAAGCCACGGGCCTTCTTTGTCTTGTCACGATTTTACAAATACAACCTCTTTTGTGCCATTCTTCAAAATACATCACTTTTTTGTTATATCAGAATATCACAAAACTCTGGATTATTTCAAGCATGAAATGCTTGAAGTACTTCAAAATGAGGTTTTAACACCCTGGCTCGTGTAGCTCAGTGGATTGAGCACAGGCCTGCAAACCAAAGGGTTGCCGGTTGGAATCCCAGTCACGGCACATGCCTAGGGTGCTAGGCCAGGTCCCCTCAACCCCGGTAGGGGACACATGAGAGGCAACCACATGTTGATGTTTCTCTCCCTCCCTTTCCCTCTCTCTAAAAATATTTTTTAAGTGAGGTTTTGATGTCATTGAGACACTACAACAAAAAAAGATAAAACACAAATTTATCTTAATTAAACTCAAGTTTTTGAGCTACAATTTTAACTAAATAATTTCAAACTGGGCTTAAAGAAAGTGAAAGCTTCTGTTTATGAGTTGTTTTTGCCACAAAACTACCGCTAAGTAGATATTTGTAAGGGACATGGTCACTCAGCCACAACTATGACGTTGCTATTCCATAGCACTAATAAATCCTTGGCAGATCTTCATTCACCAGCCACGGGCCTGCCTTCAGTGATTACCAAACCCCCATGGTGTGGTAGGTAAGCAAATCATTCAAGCACTTGGAAACTTAAACATCCTGGAGAAGGAATGGAAAAGTTCATGTTCTTCATATATAACAGAAGACAAACCCATCTCTGCAGCCCATGAAGCAGAGACTCCGGCAGTGGATAACTGCCAAAAATAGAACTTCAAAGGAGAATCCTGAAAGGTTATTTTCTGGAAGAAATGTGATTGAAATAATTTTTTAGGTGATTGTGTTCGCTTTGGCCATCCAAGGGCAGTAACGGATTGGTGGTGTTTCCAAGCAGAAAGAAATCTGTCCTAACTAGAGGGCTATTTTTGATCATATTTATTTTTCATAATGTCCAATATAATATAATGTCCAATATAACATTCCCTTTGGTGATAACACATGTAATTGTTGTCCAAAATCAAATTTAAAAGTTGAAAATTTCTTCAAAATAATATTAAAAACTAAAACAAAATCCTTTGAAAAGTAAACAAAATCCCTTAAGGATCCAATATGATGATATTACTATCAAACACAAACACCAAGAGTTTAAAAAGTGAACATTCTTCTTGAAATCCCACTCCTCCTCTTATATTTATTTTATATGTATATCAATCTCATTAAATATATATATAATAAATTTAACTACATACACATGTAATTAAAACCTAAGCTGAATTATGTATTTTCTGGGATTTACAGTTTTTTATTTACAGTTTTTCTATGGTAGCCTAATTTTCTATGTTAGCCTCAATAGCATAAACTCCATTTTCATAAATATAATATTTCATAATATTGATGTCCTATAGTTTATTTAATCACTCACCTCCTGATAAATGTTTACACAATTTTAACATATTACGCAACATTACATTACAAATACTGCCACAGGGAGAGCCTTTCATGGGCACCTTCACTCACATATTTTATCACTTCTACAGCATAAATGTTTAAAGATACAGTTCTGGAGCAACATTTGTGCATTTTAAGTTTTGGTATATATTTCTGATGGTCATCAAAAAAGTTATCAATTTACAAACTTGCCAGTACTTTCTTTACATTTTTTTTAAACCCTCACCTGAGGACATTCTTATTGATTTTAGAGAGAGGGGAAGTAAAGGAGAGAGAGAGGGAGAGAAAATTCTATGTGAGAGAAGAACATCTGTTACTTCTCACAGGCTTCACAACTGGGACCAAACTCACAACCTAGGCATGTGCCCTGGCTAGAAATCGAACTCACAATCTTTCCGTTCACCGGACAACACTCCAACCAAGTGAGCCACGCCGGCCAGTGCTACAGTACTTTCTAGTGTAGTTTATAATCAGACCAAAAGATTCACAAACAACACAAAATGAAAATTAATATCTATGCTTGCTGTTTATTCTTTTAAGCCTTGGCTATGGTCATTCCTGCTTTTATAAGTATAGGCAAATTTGACTGGGTTTTAGGGAATTTCTCATCGGAAAGAGAAGTTTGGTTATCAATTTTTCTGATTCTTTACAGAACCAGAGCATCTGAGACAGAGGCAGTAAAACCACCATTACTCAAAATCGTATTGCTTTGTTTAGCAAGATTTTAGCAAGCAGTAAAATTGGAGCTGGATTGCATTTAAAAGAAAACAAATTACAGCATTTCCTCCAGTGAAATTCACCCACAATATTATGTGCCTGGCTCCTGAGTGGTTTAAACTGTTGTCAAACATTCTTAGTCAAATTTGCCAAGAATATTTCATAAGTCTATCTTCCCATGTGAGTTTTATATTTGGGAGACATCTACCATTTTGCCTGCTTACACTGAGATCACATTCCTAACTCATTGTTTAAGCCATGTGAAAAGCATTTACGCTAATCTAGTTAAACCACCATCTAATTCAAACCCTGTGGGATTTTGTTTGGAAACTAGCCATACTATATATAAGTGCAATAATGGAATCAAGGAGATCTGAATGAGTCATTAAAACATTCTTGCAAAAGACATATATTTCTCATCTAAATAGATTGGCTGGATCAGGGGCTATTCTATGTCTTTTCAGCCCCCAAAAGATTAAAGACTAGAGGTATGATTTTTCCTTACTACAACAATCAACTCTTCAAAACTGATTTGTATCAAGCCTTATAAAAATTAATAAATGGCTATTGGAAACCATTTGATTTTCTTAAATAATAGTTTATCATACTAGTTAAGAGCATGAGCTTTTGAGTCCCTGAAACTAGTTTCTGTTTCCTGAATGATAGTGTGCCAATTAAACTAATTACCACTTACCTTCTTTCTGAAAAAAAAAAATAAGGTTGATAGTGATAAAGTCTATCTTATAAAGATGCTGGGAGTATTAAATGAGTGTGTTAGTAAAACATGACATTCAGTACACATCAGGTACTCATTGATGCTATCTAATAAAATTAGTGTTGTTAGGATTAGTCTGTGAGACATCAGAAAGGTGTCAGTCTTTCTCATTTCCTGCATTAATACAGTCTAATTTTCCAAATATAATAAGAACGATGATACCATTTGATGCCCCGCTTCCTTCAGCAAAGCAAGGCATTTGGTTAACAGGTCACATACAGAGCCCCAGATTTCCAAACCAAAGATCTCTTTTTCCCAAAACAAACAAAAAAAACAAATGCCTACCACTTCACATTTGGTACATGCTCAGATACATTATTTAATGGGGAAGATTGAATTAAACAAAATACTCAAAAGCAGTAATTCTAACTCAAGCTTGTCCAAATGAACGCGAAATTTCCACCAAAGTCAAGAAAGGTAACTTTAATAAACAGGCTCTTAGCACCTTACTCTAGAGTTACTGACATTTGTTCAAAATCGCTTGCTCAAAAGTGCTGAAAGATGTAAGAAGTTATCTGAAACCTTCCTGAGATTTACAAAGAAATCTTTGTTTGAAGTCACGACCTAGTGCAACTTTGTGATGTAACTAGAAAATGCTGAGAGTTTTGTTTAACGTTTGAACATATAAACAGTAGTGTTAGAAGGAACTTAAGAACAATTAGAGCTTCAGGGCATGTCTCCACACATTCTGCTGGTATCGGAAAACCCATCTGGTAGGCGAATTCAGTTCTGTTTCCTTCTTTCTTATCAGTACTCTAAGTTCATTAAAAATGGCCTATATTCCTGAGTTCTCTGTGAATGTAGTTTCTCCTCTTGAGAACCTTACTGAAATTTATAATACTGATATGTATCAAAGCTGCTTAAACCTTATAAAATTTAAATAAAAATCCAAATGAAGACTTATTTAGAAAGATGTATAAATTGGCATGATAATATACACTCAGGATGACATAAGAAACAAGTGTAATTTCCCTACAGGACATTTTAAATGAGTGAATTGGATAAATACAGCTTTTTGCATGAAATGCAATTTTCTTATGAAATTTTAGTAGTATCTACTTTGTCCTGAACTCTGAGTCTTCATTTAAAATATTGACCCTACTTCTCTGGTCTATCAACTTAGTCCCAAACTTGGTAATGAGATAAAAATTCATTGTTTGAAGTATAAACTGATAGAAAATTTTAGGAGAAACATTTAGGACCATGAAAAAAGACTTTGTGATATTAACATAATTCTATCCAGAGAGGAAATTTGAGTAATTCACACTAAGGAAACAATACATACTCTCACTAAAAATTTTAGGCTCAAACCTATTTACCTTTCAACTTATTTACAGTAAAGAAAAACTAAAGAATCTAAAAATCAATGTATCAGGTGTATAAAAGCTTATAAACTGTAAAATCGTCATCCACGCAATGAATTACGGTGATATTATATATACATTATCTAATATGAAAAAGTTTAATTATGCATGACAAAGAATTATAAATAAGATGCATATACTATGTGATTTCCTCTATATCATAAATGGAAATACATGTTCTAACCTTTTTTACTCTTGTTTTCTATAAGATTAGTACATGTAATTTTACTTAGATTAATGAAACAATTCTCTGTATTTTCAGAATTTTCTATACCTATGATCTCTACAATTACAAACCTCTTCTGAGAGTTTATAAAGATCAAAACTCTTAAAGCAAAACAAACAAAGCTTTTAAATATTCCCTTGCACTGGTACCTACACTCTATTAAACTAAGTTAAGTATGGGACATTATAGTCCCTAATTGCAATTCAGAGTTCCCCAATTCATTTAAAATAAGGCATTGCTGTACCCTACACTACCATTCTTGGCACAGGACTCAAAATAGATACCCAAAATGATGTGTGGTTCTTTCCATTGTCTGACTTGTCATTTCTAATAGTTTATTCCTCTATTTTCCTTGATATTTTCTAGGCTTTTTGCCTAAAATGTATTTATTTATTCTCAAGAAAATGTTTGCTTTTATTTGAGTCAGTTAGCCTGGAACAGACTTTGCCTTCCTCAATAGCCCACTTTAAATCAAACACTGCCTACCGCAGTAGAGTAATCAGGCAGGACCCTGCTCTAAAATCTCCGCTAGGTCAGGGCCAACGGTATACTCCTAGGGGCCTGTCTATAAAACTTGGAGCTCAGTGCAAGGATATAAAGTTGACCCAAATACCAATGTCTAAGTATTTAAATGTTATACACAAAGTGGACAGACGTTATAACAACAAGGGAAGTCATGGTTCAAATTCTGAATTCTCAGGTTTGTCAGAGTGTGAAGCTGGGATGTGACATTACAGGCAGAGGTGGCCCTAGGCTGTCCAGCTCTGCCTGACACAACTAAATAGCGACTGCCTCCCCCTACACACCCACCCCAGATGCTTCCAATAGGCTACTCTAAGGACTCAGGGTTTCGCCACATGTGCAGGCAATCTGCCCTGCAAAAGAGGACCTCATAGACTTGGAAATGAACATGGGACTATGTGTCAGGGGATTCCAAACCTGAGAGATTAGAGGCCAGGCTAGAAACGTGGACATGCACACTATGTCCACAGCTCTGTGGTTCTCTGGACTCCTTGCCAGTGCTGGATAATAACCAAAGAACCAGAAGGCCAAAGTCAAGTCCCCAAAAGGGCAGCGGGTCCTCCAACAGGTGGTACTAATTCTGTGTTTGATTTAATTGTTTTTAATACAAGAAACCATATCCAGAGATGAGACAAATTTTCTAACTAGCTTCCACAGAAATTAGGAAATTATTTTTTCTCATCCAATTATCTGATAAGTCTCTATTACCTCTCCAGATTCCTCTGTGTCCTGATAACCCCTCCACTGCCCTAAGCTTATCCCTGCCTCATTCCCATTCCCTGAATATACTTTACGTTTACAGCTTTATAATCAAGGTTGGTAGGAACAGGTGAGGAGATATGGGCTTCAGACACATAATTAAGTTTCAAAACGAACATCTTATTACCCACAGGGAGTACAGGTTCTTGGGAAGACACCCTAACAATTCTAAGCTGTAATTTCATATTTATTAATAGCCAGATAATGCATTCTGTGAAGTGCAATTGTCAGACCATTATTGATTGTTTCACAATCATGTTTTTTGAGAAAGCTAATTTACTCATAGATAGTTGGTGATATGAATAACAAGAAGAAAATATTTTAAATAAAACTTGCAGGAAAATTACAATTCTATTTGATGTCTAATCACTTCTACCTCATGTTGGGAAAAAAATAACTGATTCTAATATGCAAGAGCCAGGACTATGGTCTAACATGCCTTATGCTCAAAAATATGATTTAGGGTATTGTTTTCATTCATTAACAAACAGCCATTTTATTTGTTTATATTTAAATTTCAGTGAACTCACACACACACACACAAAGGAGAAAAACTTTGCTGAGGCTCGTTGGAAAGAACTAGAATAACAAGGACCTGCATTTATGTCAAGGAACTAGAAGAATAAAGGTCTAGTGACAAGTATATAAAATGAAGGCAGCTTGAATATACATAGTCATTGTACGTGCAGAATGAGGCAAAAGTAGGTTTACAATTGTGTTAAAATAGAGTTTATTCTTGTATAATGATTTATTTACTATTATTTTCCACACGAACAACTGTAAACCTACTTTTGCCTCATCTGGTATATTTTATGTCTGTGTATGCAACGACAGATCTAGCACCTTTGAACTTTGCATTTCTAATCAGCTAATGGGATATGGATGGTTAGGTGGATGGATGGATATATGCATTTATGCGATCTTCGCTCCACAACCAGGAGGTGGTCTGATAAGCTTTCGTACGGTCAGAAAACAGCAAAAATAATTCTGGTCTGATGCTAGTCAACACTTAATTGATCAAGTGGTATTCTATTTGTCCAATAGATTTCACCCCAACTGGCTGTGGGCAATGAATTTTTCTGCAGGGATTTTAGCCCACCAATGTTTTCATTCTGCATGCTTCCTGTGTCAGTCAAGAAATAGGAAATTAGCTGACTATTCCTTATTTGCAAGAAATAGGAAACTAATTGTCTATCTTAAAAATGAAAGGATTTATTGAATATCAACAGCTCCTGGAGTCCAAGAAAAGTCGCAACAATCTACTTGGAAAATGAGCAGGAACTAAGGCAGGTCCAAGGCATAGGAAGTATAATGACAGCTTCTGAACAAGAACATTGTAGCCAGGATTCCACAATGCAAGGCACCTCTGTGGGCTCCCACAGTTACAGCGATCAAATCCTCAGTCTTTGCATCACTTACTCAATAACAAAGTCTAAGAGAACCATTCAGGCATGTGAGTTTTGGCCACCTACTGCCAGAAGGTAGACAATGGGGGAAGCTTTCCACTTCATTTTCTGAGGAACAAGTTATATTGCTATGTCCCTGGTGTATTAAATATAATGAAATACCCTCCGTATGAGAAGGGCAGTTAAATGTTAGCCCTGATTGAAAATATTTGTGACTTGTTTGCTCTCATCCTTGCTTTAGGACTGACAAACTCTCCCATACCTACTTTACTTTTTCGTCAAGTCCAGGTTGACAGGTCCAGTTGCCTGTAAGACATCTACATCCAGTCTGTCACTTATTCAACAACTTTTGAAGTGTTGCTACGTTCTAGGTGCTGTTCTAAGATGTTCATTCTCAACATCTTCAAAACTGAGCTCCTAATTTTTGCTCTCTTGCCGTCTCTTCCTTCTTGTACTTTATTTATTGGTCTCTGGTAATTCCATCCTCTTGAGATTTATCTTAAGAGTTCCCCCTCTCTCTCCTGTAGGCTGTGATCAAATCACTCTAATTTCACCTTCTTAATATTTCAGAAACACATACCTTACTCTTTATTTCTGCTATTGTTATTACCTATTAGCCAATTTTATCAAATAGCTATAGTGTAACTCAGCAAATGTTGTCTACATAAATTGAACTTTATTTTACTTCAATTTTTGGATTTTTAGTCATATTCTATAAATAAATCTAGAAGAATATAAAAAGTCAAAGGAAATGAATTTTACATTGTGCATATTAAATGTTAATTAAAATTTAGTCAAACAGTGAAAACTGTATTTAATAACTGAAAACTACAAACAATCCCAAATTTTATTTTGTGTGCATTTCCTTTCCATTTCTATTTAAATGAGTGGTTATGAGGACTAAGTAATAATCATATAAATCAATGTCAGCACAACATATATACTCTACATATGTTAAAGATAATTGTTTTCATAATTAATATTATTATTTCCATTTTTGTTTCCAATATGAGACAGTAGGAGTCATGAACAGGGGGGTCTGATTCTGCACCTATTCCAACACGTAGAACACAATAAGAACTTAAATGTTTTTTTGAATGAAGAGAACAACAGAATTGTGGCCAATGGGGTCACTACCTTAAATCAGGTCATAATAACCTGCCATTAGATATTATTCTCAGCTATGTATCAGTTTAACTGTGAAGTACATTGATGTGATAAGGGGAAAAGTGAGGTTTTAGACTTTTGGTAATCGGTGAGACATTTCATCTAGTTTCCTATTGCATGTTACCTTCTTAGAAGTCTTCTTTGCATTCATCATCACAGGCATGCTATTGAATGAATCACCTACATTGTCTCAACTTTCGCACAACAGGCATTAGGTTTTGCAGGTGAGGGCCTCATTATGGTTGGGGAAACCCTCTGGCTGTTGCAGGAGATACCCAGGGTTATGTCCTTCTCCATAGCAAAGAGATCTACACAGCCCAAAATCATACTGAATTTTACTTAAACTTGTGTTTCCATACACAAAGAACATTATGCTGGAATTATATGAAAAATCTTCAGCCCCCTGAGTGTATAAAATATAAGCGGAGAGTTCAAATGTACCATAATGTGCTACACAGGCCTCCTATAAGGAAATAAACAAAAATATACTTCCTTCTTACTATATAAATTAACAATATGTTTTAGCTCTAGCCAATGGCAGAGATCCTATTAAACAGTAAGTCTCCACATCCTTAAGGATATATATGTCTGCCTCTCAAAGGGTAAGGCTACAGTAATGTCCCCTGGAGAATAGGAAATGAAATCGAAAGGATGCTCTGGGGGAATCGGCTATATTGGCTTAGAGCATAGAATTCATAAAGCCCTTTGACTGCCAAGGAGAACTGATGATTTCTCAAATGAGGGAGAGGGGATATGCAAACTACCCTCCCCCTCAATTGCCACAATTATCTATGGTATTTCTAAGGTGACATTTTTCAATGTCTAATAAAAGTCTAGTGTTTGTCTTATGAATAAGAGCTTTACATTTTTTCCTAGACATATTCACATTAGTTTTAAAAGTTCTAGAGACTTATCTGAGGGAGAGTCACTTTACAATAAAATACACATTTTTATGTGATTAATCATATCAGTGAGAAAACTGAACATTTTAAGAGAATGTTATAAAGAATTTAGAGAGTCATACTATGTTGTAAAAGAATTAGGTAGTAATCTATTTGTATATTTTTTCTGAAGTTTGATATACTGATCAGGGAAAGCCACATCAAACTGTTTTAATAAATTGAAACCCTTATGTTATTTGCTCTGTTTTCTACTCTCTCAGTCATGATGTTGCACCATGTAGTTTAGCTCTGACTATCATGGCTAATTGTATTTCAGATTTCATTAGTAGACATACTGCAATTGGTACCCCAACGCTTAATCAAAAGAATGTTTAAGTTTATGAATATCTTATTTGTTATGGGTGGCGTTTTCATTTAATTAATATATCCTCATTTCTTCGAATAAGATAAAAATTAGTTTCTTGACAGATACCCTTGGTATATGGTAGAGGAAAGATCAGTCATCTTAACCATGCTTGTTTTTCACTCCAGTCCCTAAGCCGAAGTGGTTCCAAGAGGATTTCACACATTTTACCCTCTAACCATCTCAGCTTTTTGGTTATAAAGGGGCTAATATTCTGTCACTCTGAAGCTGTTTGGGGTGATGTTGATTTTAAGCTGTTTATTAAGAAACAAAAGATCCAGAAAGAACCTTTGATCCTTCCCTTTTCTACCCAAAAGATTCTGACAGAGAAATTTGCCTCAGAAAGTTGCGTCTGCTGTAGCAGCCTAATTTGAATTACGTGTGGTAAACAAGAGGGCTTCAGGCAGGTGCCTTTAGCTAGATGTCTATCCCCGATCTCACTGTTTCTGAGTCACCTGGCAAGGGCTTTTCTGCCTTTTGTTCCACTCTTCGACTACCTGAAAATCACCCACTCTCGCTTTTGAAATCTCAGACCCCATTTCTCCTTTTCTCCTTTGTCCAAAATGTCTTCTTATACACCCGATGTTGCCTCACTTGGAATGTTCATGGGTTTATTCTATATATGTGAATTCCCCATACACATGTGTTAAACTTTGATTTTTTTGTCTCCTGTTAATTTGTCTCTCTTAGTTTGTTTATTAGCACAGCCAGAAGAACTTAGAAGGTGGGAGGGATAGTATTAACATTTTTTTGGCCATCCCCAGCTACCAAACAGCACTTCCTCGGATAAGAAAGACAGCCATTAACGACATTATGAAACATTTCAGAATTACCATTTGGAATTTACAAAATGAGGGAAATGCACAAATAGAGAGATTTTAAACTGGACTAAATACTATTATGTCCTAAGGACTACCAGCTGGGTTAGGGCCATGAGAAGTCTCACCTGGGGTATTCTATTCAGCTAAAAATTAGTAAATTGAGATGAAATTACAAGTAATTAGCTCCAGCAATTGTCACAGGCCCTCCGAAAACATAAAAAAAATCGCAGCTGTTGATTAATAGAAAGAAATAGGACTGTTGTTGAAAACCATTGTTGGTATAAAAAATGCCCAAACCTGTAAGAATTGTTATGAATTTATTTGAGCCAAGCTGACAACTGCCAGGACTCAAAAGCTCAATGGTTTGAGAAAATACTCCAGAAAATGGCAGTTTGCACCTTATTTTATACATTAAAGTCAGGAGGAGACATTAAGGAGTTACATGAAAATCTTTGGTGATGTGTTAAGGATTTGGGCAAAAGCAAAATGGAGAACTCTCTGGGATTAAATAGAAAGTCAAATGAATACACATGTTACTTTTACATAGGTGGGAATAGGATAGTGGATCATCTACAATTAAGAGGGTAACGATAACAATGAGGGGACTTATGGTCTCTGATACAGTGGTTGTGCCCTGAGGGGACCAAAAAAAAGTGGAAATTGACCATGACAAAGGTACGGACAGGCTCAGGTAAGGTAACGATTAACCTTTTTCAGGGAAGACACAGGCCTAGCACATGTGTACCTTCCATGACCTGCTGTTAACTACAAAGTTTTAATTTCAGACTGTCCTATGTGGTTACTTTTGGGATCTGAGTTTGTGAGACCCACCATGCAGGACCCCCTGAGCTTGAAAGGATTTGTGTTTGGCCCCTTTTTCATCCACAACATTTTAAATTCCAAAAGTAAAAATGCTATAAGGTTCCATGTGTGAAGATATCTTTAAAGGCATTTGAATGTGGAATTAGATCAGTGAATAAAATCCTAAATGGTGACCGGTCTCTGGGCTTATGGTACCTATTTGTGTCAACATTAATCGGGTGCCAATGTCCTTGGCTAAACATAGCTGCTCATTACCTGGTCCAACTTCTCATTCATTGAGGTCTGGAATCACTCATACAAGAGAAAGAATTTAGATCAACTTGAAAGGTTTAGAAAGGATGAGGTAAGAACTTCATAAGTATTTTGTCTTTGATTTTTCTGTTGACTATCCAAACAATATGTCAGGGCTTCGAATTAACCACACCTCAAACTACCCTTTCAGCATTTGTTTACCATGGAGGATTACAATGGAGTTCAAACCAGCTGTTTCAATTTCTTCCATAAATTACATATACACACACACACACATATAATATTCTTAAGATATGTAACATACTTTTATACATGTAAGAATAGTATTAGGAGATGGAAAGATAGGATATGGAATTGATTATATTTAGAGCCATCTTCAAGATAAAAATGGAAAACCTGAACTAATTTTTTCTATTAATTCTTTATTTCCTATCTTAATTTATTCTTTTTGTACATAGTATTTGTTAAAATTGTTATAAATATTATGCTTGATAATAATTATATCAGTTTTTTATTGAACCAATGCTTTTTTAATTGATTTTTAGAGAAAGAAAGAGAAAAACATCAATTGTTATTCCACTTATTTGTGCATTCATTGGTTCCTTCTTGTATGTGCCCTGACCAGAGATCAAAACCTCAATCTTGGCATATTCAGTCAACACTCTTAAGCAACTGAGCTACCTGAACATGGCCAAACTTGAACTAGTGTTCATGTTTCCATGTCAATTAACAATAACATGGTCACTAAGAAAGACATAAGCTCTGACATACATATGCACAGTCAACAGAAAATTCACCTTTTAGCAACATAGGCTTTTACACATTTCTCTTTGTACTTCTCTACCAAATTTAATTCAAATATATCCTCTACTAGAAACAGAAACATATATAAATCCTAAATGATTGGGATACCAAGTTCACCACAGCAATTTTGGAAGCTTAGAAGTAGAGTTCTAATATCCATTGTTTATAGTAATATAAAGTCCACTAGACTTAATCAAATTGTTACTATCGGTATTTAGCTAATTATTAATAAAGGAAAGGTTTGCAAAGAAAAATAGACATTAAACTTAACAGGCAGCAGGACCCTGTTTGCTTCTCCAGAAAACTATAGCTCCACACCCCATGGGAACATAGCATTGCTACACCAAGAGAATTAGCACTTCTGCCTTCCCCCCTCCAGTACCGGATTGTTGGAGGTTGAGGGAGGAGCTGCCTCACCAAAGACATCTGTGAGTCTAACATGGGATGCGAACCTATCAAAAGCCCACAAAACTTTGTGAAGTTGATTGGTCATTTTGAATCTCCCTCTCGCTCCCTCAATCTCTTGTCATGACCCACACTTGCCCCATGCATTTGAGTGTCTTCTCTCCATAGCCATGTGGCCTTAGAAGCTGCCTGACAGTGGCACGGATTTCACATGTGGCTCCAAGCAAGGGCCTGAATACCTCAGCACAGCAGCCAACTGCAGCAGAAAATACAAGCTGAACTAGCCAGGTGCCAGACTGAACTGAGCTTTAATACGGCACAGGATCTTTGGATATTGACCGTTTCTGGCCCTGATTTTCTATGGCGCACAGAGGGAGATCAGAAATTGAAAACACAGGGGCAGATCTCTACACAAATAAAACATTTTGCCACACCACAATCTCATGTGTGTGGGTCCTTGGAATGCTTTCTTCATGATCCTGTCAATCCCACCGACGACAAATGACCTTCCATAAACTGTCTTCTATAATACTGTACAATCATGAACTGATCCAAAATGTAAAAAGAAACTCATCCTCATGAGCTTATTTATATTTTCTGTGTGTTTTTAAGGATAGTCACTCTCAAAGACATACATAGAATCAGACATTTTTGGGTAGGGGTGGGCAGGATAAAAGTTTTAAAGGCATAGAAATCTATAAAGAGGTTCACAGAAAGATACTAAAATTATTGAAAGTGCTCAAGGATATTTATTAATGGGGGACCCAGTAAGAGGTGAGACTGAAGTCATTATTTAGATGAGCAGTTGGAACTTCCAGGGAGTAAATTCACATTTCAGTGTCAGAAAACCTTAACTAAGAGGTCAGAGCTACCTAAAGAGTAAAACTAACCAGGTAGTCGGGCTGGGAATTGCTGATCTCTAGAGATGCTCTGATGTTTTAGGTAGAAATTGAATCAGAACAATAAGGGGGCCTATTAATACTTTTCATCCTGTATTTCTTTCTGTATTTCTGATGTACTCTTTATAGCATTTTAATTTTCTTAACAAATTTAAAAGTATCACTCACACACACATAAATTCACTTAAGGAAAGTTTGGATAAGCTGATGTCCAACTAGAATATTTGAAAAATGGCTTTTCTAGTTTTTTAAGTGCTTTTATGTTATGAAAGAGAAACTAGTGGATCTGCTACCATAATTTTTAGTCCCTGAAAGTTGCTAAAAATTTGTCAGATTTATCTTGAGATTGTGAAGAAAGATCTGTATGAAGGATTCTCATAACATCCAAATGAAAATGTCCACCAAAGATGCAATTTTCAATTTTTGCTCAGTTTTTCCATGTGTCTGTACCCACTTATATGAACAATATATAAAGTCTCAAAATACACAGCTAATTGTGAAAAAACAGATGTAGTATAAGTCCTGAAATTTGGCTTTTGTTTCACATCATGCAAGTCCCTGTTTGAAACATCAATTACCAAGGCATTCACTTCAAAGAGGCAACTACTTCAAAGACAGCTGTACGGCAACAACACATTGCCAGCCATAGCCGTTGGACTTGATAAAGACCAGCCCCCTCCTCGGCCCCAATCAGGGTTCCTTTGCTTCAGAGATTCTGATTGATTTCCATAACTGACCATTTGGGTTGCTTGATTTTCCTCTTTCAACACTTTAAATTCCCACTGTTACATTATAAATTCAGCAATAATAAACCCCAAAATCCTTGGCTCCCACCCTCAAACACAATACAAGCAAAACCCCCCAGGCCAACAAGCTCCTTCTCTTTCTCTAACAGTGGCCTTGTTGTGTGGCCCCAGGTGTGCCATATGCTTTCCAGGACTTGAGAGCAATATACTTTTTTTTTTATCCCAAAGTTTTCTGGTGGTTATTACTGAGGGTATTTTGCAATGAAAAGAAAGACAAGGGCCAGTCAAGCCACAGCATTGGTTATCCTTAGAGGCTGAGACTGACACAAACACTTGACATTGCTCTACAGATAAAACATTAAAACTTGCATCAGCTCCACAGAGGCATACACCAGTACCTGCAGTTGGCAACTTAATTCACTTGGTACTTATTGACTTACTTCAGAATAAAATCCTGGTGTCTGAATATAGAAGCAAGCCACTAGAGTTGGCAAATTTCAAGGGAATCTAATTACAGAAATAAATTGTATCATCTAAGCATATAGCCTTCATTTTGGTATTTGCTGATTTATCAACATGGTCTTCTAATCCTGGGTAATGCCTTTTTATTCTAGGTAGAGTACAATTTTCATATTAAAAAAAATCTAATTTAGATGTTATTTCTGATTTTCATGTAAGGAGCTTGAAAGTTGTCACTTCATCCTAACAACAAGCAAAAAGCAGAACAAACTGAAAACTCAACAACTCAGTTGTTGAATCCATAAGAATGAGGAGGACACAGGGCAAACCAGTGTCCCAAGATAGAAGAGACAGACCGTAGAATACAGAGATCTGTGGTTTACCAGAGTGGAGACTCCCAAGCAGAAACCAACACGGGAACCAGTGCTTGGCTGGAAAATTTGAACTGTAGCCGGCGAATTTCTGGACAAGTCTGAGAGTTAAAAACTCCAGGGAGACCCAGTAATAGGGAAGTAACCACGGTGTTATGAGACTTACCTTTAGGAGCTTGACCGAGTTCCCACAGTAGATATTGAAGGAAATCCCCATACGCTTCTAGCGGGAAGAAGGGAAAGGAGCCGTCCTGAAATACAATAGAGCACACGATTCTTCTTAAGAAGGCCTGCTCTCAGGGGAAATTAATTAACTGGAGCCTAACCTGCTATGGCATTAATTGAGTTGGGGAAGAGAATTAGCAAACTTCAGCTTTCGGTAAGCTTCCACCTGGAAGAAAAGAAATACCCAAATCTAGTGCGTTCTAGTCATCTTGTCCCACCCAAGCGGGAAGAAAAGAATTCAGAAATTCTTTCGAAGTTTACAGAAAAGAGATATAGACTTACTAAAAGACTAAGACCCAATCACAGGACTATAGAACACTTTCCTACATCACAATATTTCACCACCACATTACTAACGGACTACTTACAACAGGTACTTTTCCCTAGTACCTCATGTCCAGCTATCCAGAAAATACTGCATGGCATACCAAAAGGCTAAAAATAAATGGGGGAAATAGAGCAAGCATCACAACCAGACATGGCAGCGATGTTGAGATTATCAGATGGGACATTTAAAAAATTATGATTAATATGCTGAGGGATCTAATGGATAAAGTAGACAGCAGGCAAGAAGAGATGGGCTATACAAGCAGAGAAATGGAAATCCTTAGGAAAAAAACAAAAGAAATGCTACAGATCAGGAAAACTGTAACAGAAATGAGGAATGTCTTTGAAGGGCTTATTCATAGACTTTACACAGGTGAGGGAAGAGGCTCTGAGCTACAGGATACATCAAGAGAATCCTCAAAAACTGAAAAGTGAAAAGAACAAAGATTTAAAAAAAAAACAGAAGAAAATATCCTAGGACTGAAACAACTACAAAACGCCCAACCTATGTGCAATGAGAAAGTAAGAAAGAGAATAAAGAAACAAAAGATATTTTAAAAACTAATGACTAAGAATTTCTACCAAATTAATGTCAGACACCAAACCACAGATACAGAAAGCTGAAAGAACACCAAGCAGAATGAATGCAAAAAAAAAAAAAGTTGATACGTATGCATATCATTTTCAAATTACAGAAAATAAAAAGTAAAGAAAAATCCTATAACAAGCCAGAGGAATAAAATACCTTACCAGCAGAAAAACAAAGATCAGTACATATGATAAAACATTCTAGCAAAAAGAGATTAAAGTAAAATATTTAAAGTATTGAGAGAAAAATGCCCACCAACTGAGAAAAATTACTTTTCAAAAGTGAAAGAAAAATCAATATTTTTTTAAACAAATTGGAGGTAATTTCATGCCATAGACCTGGCTTGCAAGAAATATTTTTAAAAATATGTTTAGAGAGAGGGGAAATAATAGAGGCCGTAACTTTGCATCTACATGAAAAAGGAGGAGCATAAAGAAAGAATAATAAAAACAAAACCTTTTATTTTTCTTATATTTAATTGATCTAACAACAGTTTGCTCAAAATAATTATGTCAACAATATATTTGATTATTTGGGTACATTATATATGTATATATGCTCATATATAATGAATAAATGAATAAGGGTAATAATACGGGGGAAGGAAAAAGGAAGTAGGATTATTTTGCTATCATAGGGTACTGACATTACCCATGAAATGATATAGTGTTATTTGAAAGTGCACTTAGATTAGCTATAAATGTGTACTATAACTCTAGGAAAACCTCTAAAAACAGTAAAAAACAGATAACCAGTATGCTAAGAAAAGAAAAAAAATGAATCATAAAATGCTCAATTAAAACCACAAAAAGGCAGAAAAAGTGTGAAAGACAAAAATTGGAACAACAAACAAGGGTAACAAATGGAAAATAGTAACGATGATGGTAGATATTAATCCTACTATATCAACAATTACTTTTAATTGAGGAAAAATAAACGAGAAAGGAGAAAAAGCGACTCAGGACATGGCCACTACACACCAGCCGTCCCTTGTTCCTGCCTGACATGCCAGCCCAAAGCTGACCCTGAAAATGGCAATGGCCCCATGACATCTGAACACTCATTCCCACAAAGGAAAATAACAGAAAAGAATGAGACATGAGTCAAAAGCGGTAGAAAGAAGGAAGCAGTAAAGTTTTCAGAGAGATTTCATTAGCTGGCTATAAAATAATTATTGCCACCTAAATTCTCGGTCACATCCAACAGCGCTATTGACAAGCCACCGCCTGGAAAAGTAATGTGAGCAAAAATATCCAGATAAATACAGTTTAAAAGGCATCATGGGACTATTTTTCTGTGCATCTTGTAAAAAAGGTTGACTGGATGAAAGATTAAGAAATTTCCCTATTTCATTGGCTATTTCTATAGGAGATTTGATCATTTTAAATGAATATGGTAATCCAGATCAGCAGGAACAAAGATTAGAACTCGCTGCCTTCCCTCTGCTGCGTGATCTAACAGTCCGCGCTGGCTCCTACTTGTATGTGAGACATTTAGACGCACTGAAGTATTACCTACAATATAGGATAGATTAAAAAAAAAAAACAAAGACAAGTTCCTTCTTGGTTTCTATAAATAAGCCTTTATTGTGTGTCTGAGGAGAGTACAATTTCCATTAATTTTATGTGACTGTTTAAAAGTGTTGAGGTTACCGTTAAAGTGATAAAGAGTAAAAAAATAAAAATCCCACTCTATTTTCAGGGGCTGTATATCTCTCAAATAGAACCCAACCATAATTTTGATCCAAGGGATAAATGTCTGATAAGAAAAAGTATTTGTTCTTATCTGGACCCAGATGGAATATTATCTTTTAAGGAAGATTTTCTGCTGCCTCCCAAGAAATCCATTCTTTGCGATCCCATCGCGCTTATAAAAACCTTTATCGCAATAGCTAATGTGTAGTGTTATAACTGTTCTGAGAGTCCCTCTAAATGATTTAATGGTTAGATGGAGTTTCTGATTAAATTGAAATGTTACTTCCTCCTGATTGGTTTCATTTATTAAAATGTGTTTAAAAGAACTATTCCTTGGAGAGGCTCATTAAGTTGTAACTTTAAGCAAATTGATTGAGCATACTTAATTGTTTAGTTCCCTTAGGCATTGTATCTGGGGTAACAATATCAAAATCATTTTGACAGCCCCTATGATAATGTGAACTTTCAGTCAGAAAGAAAAATATGGCCCAGTAAGCTGAGAACACTACAGAAACATGCACAAACATAAAGGGTTATACGTGTGTGTGATATACACACACACAGAGGCATGCACACACACAAGTTCATCTTATGAACAAACATTTAAGAATGTTAGTGTGTCAGTGTTCTCAGGATTTTCTGCCACTTGCCAGCCAGGGAGGGATGAAGATCACCTTTGTTCCACTAAATTTCTTGGCCTCCCTGATAACAAGGCTGAATCGGCTCTGCTAGATGAGTCCCTAGGTTTTGGGAGGTGCACTCAGGAGCAAGGGGAAAACAATGGTTTTAGTGATACAGTGAAATCAGTTTGATGAAGGGTAATATAATGAGAGACTCAAAAGAGTAGCAGTAGCGTATAAGAGAAGCTTAAATAAAAAAATAGAGAGAATTTCCTTTCAAGAAGGGTGAAATATGTGTATCATATCTTTATCAGAGTGTTGAAGTATGAAACAAGTTTGGACAGTACAGTATTTTATTGCTGAATTTGGCTTTGATAGTTTTATTTTTTTAATATTTTATTGTTTATACAATTACAGTGGTACCAATTTTCCCCCTTTGCCCCCCTCCACACAGCGCCCCCACTCCTTCTGTGAATCCACATATTGCCTGTGCCCATGGGTCATGTGTTTATGTTCTTTGATTAATCACTTCACCTTCTTTCTACCCACACTCCCCCTTTCTCTCTTACAGCTGTCAGTCTGTTACATGTTTTTATGCCTCTGCTCCTATCTTGTTCATTAGTTTATTTTATTCATTAGATTCCTCTTATAAATGAGATCATATGGGATTAATCTTTCAGTGACTGACTTATTTCACTTAACATAATAGCCTCCAGGTCCATCTATGCCGTCACAAAAGGTAAGGATTTCTTTCTTTTTTTACTGCTGCATAGTATTCCATTATGTTGATGTACCACAGATTTTTTATCCACTCATCTATTCATAGGCATTTAGGCTGTTTCCAGATCTTGGCTATTATAAATAACACTGCTATGAACATAGGGGTGCATATATTCTTTTGAATTGGTGTGTTAGGATTCTTAGAATATATTCCCAGAAGTTGAATCACTGGGTCAAAAATTCATATGATTCAACACCAGAAAGACAAACAACTTAATTTAAAAATGAGCAAAGGAACTAAATAGATACTTCTCCAAGGAGGACATACAGATGACTCATAGACATATGAATAAATGTTCAACATCACTAACCATCAAAAAGATACAAATTAAAATCACAATGAGATATTATCTCATACCTTCCAAAATGGCTATTATTAATAAATCAACAAACAACAAGTGCTGGTGAGGCTGTGGAGAAAAGAGGATCCTAGTGCACTGTTGGTGGGAATGCAGGCTGGACCAGCCACTGTGGAAAACAGTGTGGAGTTTCCTCAAAAAATTAAAATTGGAACTGATTTTGAAGTTGGATTCTTTACCTACATCATTACTGTAACTCTGGGCCATGCAGAGCTTCTACTGTTTTCGAAAGTCCAATTTACGGCTTCTATTATGTTTGTATATTTTCATTTATGAGTATGTTAATATATCAATATATGTTTATAAATTCATATACTCATACATTCACATGCATATAAAATATATATCATCACGTGCTGAATATCATTATTTACATGGCACTGAAAATTTTTATTTATTTTTATATATCTGACATCAGAATACATTTTAAAATTAAAGGTATTTAGGCCTTTAATTTGAAGAGTTGTTTCTTAGTTGCCCATAAAATATTTTTATCATACTATATGTAGTATTCTAGATTTGGTTAATACATATATTTTACTTATTTTAATATGTAAAAGATATGTTATTGAACCGACAAGTTGATTTTTAAAAAGACATAGTTTCCAATTGTTTAAGTTGGCTTTCTAAGGATCAGTTCAATTAAAGTCAAGAAATCACTAAAGAAACTCAGGTTAAACTTGAAGAAACACTTTTCATAATTGTATGAAGTAAGTGTTAAATATTAAGAGAAACATTTCTCTTTCTGTGGTATTGCTGATGCTTGCCAATTTCCATGCTTTTTAAAAATGCTACAGAATTGAGATCAATGATATACTTAATTAAGAATCAAATAATCTCATTAACATTAATCATATCAATTTATATTAAATACTTTTGGAAAACCTAAATTTTAAAACAGTTGATTATATTCCAAAAATAGCAAGTTTTCATATTGACTGTAGTGGCTTTAAAACATTAATTTATACACTTAATTTTTAAAAACCCCAAGTCAGGAATGAGCACAAACTTAGACACAGAAACCATTAGCACCTGGTCTGAGAGAAAACCCCTTACATTTTAAAACTTTCAACAAATGGATCTAAGATGATTTCAAGATTCTTCTGAATTAGTAAATTAGTTTTTAAATCTTCAAATAAATTGTAACTTTTTGAAAAAGACTAGGCCTTTTTTGATATATTTCTTAATTGAATGTTCTTCTGGAGAAACAGGGGGAGGCAGTGTGTCTAGCTGTGTTTTTAGATTTCAGCAAATATTTCTGAGTCCTTAAATACCCTAATGATTGAGGTAGAGTCCTATTATTTGTAGATACAGGGATAGATAGACAGATGAAAAATTGATAGTTGATAGATTAGATGTAAAGATAGAGAGGGAGACAGAGATAATCTCCAGTGGTGTCATGAAAAGTTTTCTTATCTTCTCTAATTCAAAATTATCATCTAAAAAGAAGATGGAGTTTTATTGCAAAATTCCTTTTGCTCTTGAATACATATTTTGTTTATCTGTATCATTTAAAGAATTACAAATACAGACAGAGATTCATACCTTCTTAGCTATAGATTTGACCACTTCCAACAGCATATGAGATCAATGATTTGAATGTGGAGGTAAATCTAAATAAATCAACCATTTTTAAAAATTACTTTTTCATCCTCTCAAACTAGCGTCTCTATAGTACCCATGTAACATTCAATAAAAAATTTAAAAAATATTCATTTTTTGGGTGTGCATTCATTCCTATGGTGTAACATGCATCGCAGATAGGGTTTTCTGTCCCCAAATCACTCCAAAACCAAATATCTGATTTTGTCTTTCAGAGGCTGTGTGCAGTGTTGCTCTCTCCTTGCATCGGTACTCATTAGGGGAAATGCTAGTTGTTAGAATGAGAGCAAAGAGGTTGAGGAACATTGAATGTAATTTTATTTCTGTGATAAATTTAATGGCCACATTTACTTCCAATGAGGCTTTCGCAATTGTTAGTATTATTAGTGTTAATTTAAATATGAGTTTATGTATATTTATATAATGTGTATGTGTACATCATGTTAATCATTAGTGACACAAAATATATAAATCATGGAATAAAAATATGTGTGGATGTTTATCCCTGGATGATAAATGTCATTCATTGTCTTTGAAGCAAATAAATATATGAATGATCAGGTATTCTTAAACTTTTGATAAAAGACTCCAAAATACATTAAGAAACCTCATTCGCAGTGAAGTAGGAAAGTCCACGTTTCATGCTTCAGTCTATACTGCTTCCTGTGTATTTTGATTGGCAACAAAATAATGTACATTTCAGGTCTGTCTTACAATGCTCGGATGGAGGTCATTTATATATTCTCTAAAAAGTACCAATCCTGTACATTTTACTTCCATAAATGATATTTCCATTAAGTTTATTTTAATGAAATGGATTACAAGGATAAAATAACTCAATTGTCTAATGTACCTTCTGGCTATAAAGCCAGAACTTATGTAGATAATTGAACATGTGCATGCATATGTTTATATTGTTGCTATGGATGAGAGAGAAATACATTTTGTCACATATGGGTTCAGGGTAAATGAAGCTCAGGATGGAGTATTGAACACTATTTCCTCAAACTGTGACATATTGTTTTGTTTATACAATAATCTATATAACACTCATTGAAAATGTTTTATTATAAAATAACAGCAATATTAATATCTCATAAGTATGAGTATATGTGGATTAAACATATAATATATATATCCTTTTATTAATATGCATTTTAATATTTGTGTTATGAATGATGTATTATAAATTATCATGAATTATATAACTAATTCATTATATAGTCATTATGCATTAGACATTCTCTATTTATGATAAGTTATTAAAATTCATAAGGTATTAACAGACATATAGGTATGCCTTTATATGGTGTTCCTGTGTGTATTGGTTATCAACCCTGGTATAACAACTCAAGACACTTTTTCTTTTATCTTAGCTTCAATTTTATCCATGCCCATATAGTACAATCAAGTTATTTCTACCTCCAGATATTATTCCTTTTTGTTCCTATATTTCTCATTCTCTGTAAAGACATTGCTGGATATGGTCGCATATTTAAATAAAACTAAGGTTATTCATGCTTACATTTATCTCTTCTCATCCCTCTTCCCCATTCCCCTGAACCTACAAAGTCAGACCTATCCCTAGATTTTTCTATTTCTCTGTGCACCAGATTTTTCTATCACTCTGGCCCAAAACTTGGAAAAATTTAAATCTTATACCCATCTACAATATAGTCATTCATCATCTCACTGACTTTCTCTCTTCAGTATTATGATGATCACTCTATCTTACATCAGCAGCCTGAATTGCACGGGATTCTTGGTACTTTCTGCATCTTACTTACCAAAACCCCTAACTCCACTCCAGGTCAACAGCACACCATTTTTGCTTATAGAAATCCTACACACCCTTTAAGGTTATCCCAGTTTTTTTCTATACAAGGAATAGAAATTGTAATTTTAGGATTATTTGAATCTGAAAATGTCTCCCTTCATCTCTGAGATCCTCTTTCATCACTCATTTATTAAAGCATTTATCACAACTACCTTGAATATTAGTTAGTTGTGAGCATATTCAAAATTCTCAACTTGACTGTAAGGCAATTGGAAGCAAGAACTTAGTATTATTCATCTTTGTTTTCTCCATGTTGACTTGTAAATAACAGGCATTTAACAAATATTTCAGAAAGAAAACTTAAAGAAAAACACATCACACACCCAAAGGAGTGATGTATGCATTGATATACTGATGGTGTTTTTATTCCTTGTAAGGTTTTTGAGAAAGAATAAAGATTTTTAAGAATTAAACCTTAGGACAACTGACCCATTTCTGGATTTGGTATAAGAAAAGCACAGCTTAATCTGTGTTTTAAGTTGAAAATGCTTATGTTTACACCAAAAGTTCCTGATAAATTGCTCAACCTATAAACATCTTCCTGGGCCACTGGTTTTCAAAGCTACGAAAATGCCTTCTTAGGTGAGATAACACACGGGCAAAAGTTTACTCTCTAAATAAAGATTTTCTCCCTTTCTGCAAAATAAAATTTTGTGCTCTGCCCAGCTACCCACAAAAGTGACTCAATATTAAATATGGTGAAAAAACCAAAATATATCAAGAATGGACTATATTAAATTTACTCACTGATTATAAGGAAACATTCTAATTTCTCCTATATGGCATTGCATGGTATCAGGACAAAAACTGATATTATGTTTTCCAATTTATGATATGCTTCTCATATAGACATATACAAATAAAGTTCATATATATTCCAGGTGATATGACAGCCAAGTGGATAAGAGATAATCTTTTCAATAAGTGAACCTGAGTCAAATGAATATTCTGTGGAGAACATATGACTCTGACTGCTTTACAACATACACAAAAATCAATTTCATATGCTCATAATATACATATAAAAAGTAAAACAACACAGTATGCAAAAGAAAATTTAGAACATGTTTATCTCCTTAGACTGCAAAATTATTTCCTAAACAGAATATCATAAGGTATATGCATAAGTAAACAATTAATAACTTAGTATTAAAATTCAGAACTTTTTTTCAAATATGTCAAAAGACATTATTTTAGAGTGAAATGGCAAATCATATATTGGTGAAGATATCTGACAACCCTCTTAATACTGCACACACACAAATAAAAAGATAGAAGACAATACATGGGCAACAGTCTTAAACAGTCATTACAAAGACAATAGGTAAATGACAAAGAAGCCTGTGTACATGTGCTCAACCTCATTTGCCAGAGAAAATAAAAATTAAACCACAACAAATACAGTGCTCACCCACTGGAATCACTGAAGTAAAGTGACGATTCCAACCACTGTGAGATGTATAGACCCCCGGGAACTGCCAAAGAGATTTTGTATTGGTGCAACTACCTTGGAAAGTCGTTATGAAATGCATAATACAGCTTCATACGGGCATAATGTATGACCTAAAAAAATTCTATTTTAGGGATTCTTGGAATTTGTGAACATATATATTCATCAAAAGACATGTGCAAGAATATTTATGGCAGCACTATGTCGAATGATTTCTCGTGGGAAACAAGTCGAATGTGTACCATGGAGAATATATAAATAGGTAGTTGTGACATATATATTCACGGCAGGGCTACACATAAAAATCTACTGTATACTCAGCAGCGTGAAAAACCTCACAAAAATGTTGACAAAGGAAGACAGAATCAGAAGGATATGAATCCATTTATATAGCTCTCAAGGTAAGTGGAAGTGGGAATACACAAAACCCACAGAAAAGAATCAAATAGTCCATACGTGACTATCCTACAGCAACAAGGGACATTCCTAACAGGTATGGTCATGTTTGGGTAGTAGGGCTTTTTTTTCTCCTAATTTCTGTGTTGACCACACATAAACTTGATAGTAAAAAACATACATTACAAATAAGAACATTCCATGGGGATTATTTAAAGAACAGGAATACTCTGACTTACACAACGTGTTAAGAATTTAGTTATTTTACAAAGCAGCACAAAACTGCATAAATGTATAAAAGATCATTTTACCCTTCTTCTTAGGCACTCTCAAAACAAAAATGAATAAAAGCCAAGTGTGCATCAAACAGCAAATATTGGCAAGGATGTGGAGAAAAGGGAACATTCATGCACTGTTGGTGGGAATGCAGACTGGTGCAGCCACTGTGGGAAGCAGTATGGAGGTTCCTTAAAAAATTACAAAAGGAACTGCTTTATGACCCAGTGATTCCACTACTGGCTATATATTTGAAGAATATATGCTTCCCTATGTTCATTGCAGCAGTATTTACAGTAGTCAAGAAATGGAAGCAGCCAAAGCGTCTATCAGTAGATGAGTGGATACGACAGCCCTGGTACATTTACGCAATAGAATACTACCCAACCATAAAAAGGAAGAACGTTTTACACTTTGTGAAAGCATGGATGGACCTGGAGGGTATTAGGCTAAGTGAAATAAGTCAGACAGAGAAAGACACATATGATATGCTTTCACTTGTATATAGAATCTAAAGAGCGAAATAAACACACAAACAAAAAATGGAAATAGACTTACAGATAGGGAGAAAAGACAGACGGCTGCCAGAGGAGAGGGGGGTTGGAGGGATGCATAAAAAAGGTAAAATGATTAAGAACTACAAACTGGCCATCACCGAAGAGTCCCGTGGATGTGAAGTACAACATAAGGAATACAGCCAATAATATGTTGATACTGATGTACAGAGCCAGGTGGGTACTTGAAATACAGTATGTGATTGCCTAACCACTGTGGGTACCACTGAAACTAATACAAAATAATATGAAATGTAAATGGTACTTGAACAATAAACATCTTTAAAAATATATTTCTCTCTTCGGGAGAATGTTCAAGGGTCTGAGCAAATATCAGAAATGTTTTTCATAATATATTTGTGTATCAACCATGTAAAGCAGACCTGTCTGCATACACTCTAAGGTCCCTTTCAGTTCTCTTAGTTGTTTATTCTGAAGGGAATCAAAGTTCAGCCACAGTGGGATCCTAAATATTTTGATTTGCATTTGCTTGTCAAATATTATATTTAATCTGGAAGTTTCTAGATAGTACAACAGACAGTAATCTTGATAATTGTGCCTCGATGCCTGAATAAAAGTGTGTCCTCAACAAGAACAGAAACAGATTTGGTCTTAGTATGTCAGTACGATGATTTATTTCTTGGTGAGCCTCTTAATGGTAAATAGGTTGCCCACTGAGGAATGAATGAAGCAAATCTTTAAGGTCACCAGGGTAATATTAGATCTACGGCTCCTTTCTAATGTGGCCCATTTTTCCAAAGATCTTATATTGCCACATTTTGTTAAACATCATCCCTAATGTGGTGTTTGTTCTTTTTGTTCTCATTAATAAAAATGGTTTATCCATTACATTAATCAGTGAACACAAATGATACCCACTGGCAATGAGAAACTATTTGTGATCTTATAAAATGTGCTTATTATTAATGATGTTTTGCTGGTTATTGCAATTAGGCATGTGTGAAATTTTCAAAAGTGACTTACAATGATTAATTTCACAGATAGCAAACACTCCTGTCCTTTTTATAAATGAGGAGAGTCTAAGATTTATAGAGGTTGAGTAACTTCTTCAAATTCACAAAGATAGCAACAAAAGGAACAGCCATCACTGATAGAGCTTTGCTGTTAGAATTTCTACAAGAGCAAGACTTGTTTACCAAACGAAGCAGCTATCATAAAAGAAACCGCCCAAATCTGGCCCCTGCATAGATTATCTCAGCATATCTCTTTTAATGAGTCTTAACATTTTCTATTAAGTAAAGCAGAGGAGGACAAACTTGTCACAGGAACTATAGTCTGAAACAAGCAAGTCATTTCCTTTGAAGACTCATGCTTTATTTTTTAATAATGCAAATTTTGCATCAGGGCCTACAGTTATCCATGTTTCTTTTATTACAGCAGTATAGTGTGTAAAAATGTTCATCATGAAGGTGATATACCTTGATAATCTAATAGTTCATCAGAAAGTAAATGGATTAAAAGGATAACATATGTAAGAGGTCTCTCCAGAAAAAGTCCAGCCACACTTAACGTAACATGACATTGGGGGACCATAACCTGACAGCCACCGTGAGTGGACTGGAGTGCACATGCATGAACAGTGCCACCTTCACTGTGCTAGTCAGTGGGGGAGGTAGACACCGTTGACTGAGCAAGTGTGCTGTGTGGCTGTTGCACTCAAAATGACTGAGCGAGTAGAGCAACGAATCTGTATCTAATTTAGCATTAAGGTTGAACATTCCTCCACAGAAACAAGTTGAATGATTCAGAAGGCCACAGCTGTGGGCAACTGGTGATTGGCAGCTTCATCAAGACAACACGCCCACTGACACATCACATCTGGTGCAGAGATTTTGTCAAAATCGCCCGGGTGACTCAGCCCCACTACAGCCTGCATTTGGTGCCTTTCAACTTCTGGCTTTTCCCAAAACAAAAATCACCTTTGAAAGGAAAGAGATTTCAGACCATTAAGGAGATTCAGGAAAATATAATGGGGCAGCTGATGGTGATTCCAACAAAGGATTTTGCAGAATTTTGGTTTGAACAGTGGAAGAGATGTTGGGAGAAATGTGTGAGGTCCCAAGGTGTCTACTGTTTAGGGAACTGTGACATCATTGTCCTATGTACAATGTTTCTTGTATCTTGGATCTTCTTAAATAAATGTCTCTATTTTCACATTACATGGATGGATACTTTCTGGACAGAACGTGTGTGTGCACGCGCGCGTGTGTGTGTGTGTGTGTGTGAGATCCAGAAAAGTTAACTTTAATAGAGAGCAAAGGCAGTCATAATGAAAGGTTCTCAAAACATGTGTGCTTATTAAAAATAGGAGTAACACCCATACTTTGGATTTGTTTGAGTCTTGGTTTGTTACATATTTAATAATTTTCTAGAAAGGTTTGAAGTCATTGGCCCAGACCACTTTAATTCTCTATACTATGGTAGATTCCAATTTAATTCAATTAAAGTCCCAGCTAAATACTCTGTAATGTGGTGGATTTCATCTTCGCTGAAAATCAGAATCTCCTTGGAAACTTTGCAAAATTCTTAATAACCTTATCTCAGCTCTAGTAATCCTGATTTAATTGTTAATTACCTCACCACTAGTAATCCTAATTTAAAAAAAAAATTCCCCAGGTGATTTTTAATGTGAAGCCAGTTTTGAAATCCACTGGTTTAGGAACTCTTACTGTTCATATTGCCAAATATTCCCTGGTATTCCTACCTATAAAATTGGCCACAGGCCTGTTTCATGACAATTTCCTATACCCTCGTGGGTTAGAATACATCAGGCATATGAAGACCTAGAGTCTAACAAAATTACAGAATATTCTAAAATGATGTGGAAGCCAAAGTAACTGGGCAAACTTGCATATTAGAGGTTTTTGAATTTTAATATAAAATACATCATCTGGGTATCTTCCTAAATTGCATTGCAAATTCTGATTTAGATGGTCTTGAGGAGGAGGACTGGGTTTCTAAAATTTTAAAAAGTTTCTACTTAGTGCTAATTCTCATCCCAGCAGTCCATTCACCACACTGTAAGCAGAAGGCAGAAGATTCTGGCCGCAGCTGCAAGGGTTGCCACTGGGGGATCCCAGCCTTAAGTGCAAGGTTTCATTATTCTAGCTCTGCAGGCACCCTCTCTCCTCTCAACATGAAACAGAAATTGTGCACATGCACTATGCATTCTATAATTAAAGATCATGGCACATACTAATTTTACATGTGTGTTTTTTCTACTTAAAAATGCATAAAGAGGAGAAACCACATTGAGGTAAATATAATTTATATTAAAGATCAAGTCAGTTGCATACTTGGCCACCTAATGGATCATTAGTAATAAACTAAAACAACATTGATGAAGTGTTTTTGTTGTTAGCAAATACATAAGATATTTGATGCATTAAAAACTTAAGTCTCGAACCATACATTTAGAACAGCAACGTTATGCTTAAAAATTGGCGTTGGGACCTTGCATCCTACAATTTTGGCAGGGACCTAATTCTGTAAGAACTAAAATACTAGACAAGGAAATACTGTAGTAAGTCGGTGCTGCAATTGGGGGAAGCATGAGGCTGAGGGGAAAAGGACTAGCATACTGCAAATAAACAAGTAATCTGGTTTCTAAAAAAATATGCAGATCCATATAGGGAACTCATGTAAGTTACGTTGGTCCATATGTAGGGTTCCTTCTAGCTACTTACCAGGGTTTTTTATTTTTAATTCAAGAACCTGGTCTAGATTAACTTAGAGTTATGAGAACTGAATGGTCTGTGAGCAGAGAGTCCAGTGGGTCATTATCACCAGTGTTGGTAACTAGATCCATACTAATAGGAAAACATTTCCAAGAAAATTTACTTTTCCAAGGTGTTTGTTTTTGGAATTAACAGTCCTATCTAACATTTGCTGAAAGTTATATTGCTTTCCTCCAATAATTACAATAAAGTGGTAGAATTCTAAAGCTATTTCTTAATTCATATAGAGACATTTTAACAGACTCAATATATAAGCACGCAGGGACATCTATGTGATGTTCAGACAATTTCAACACAAATGCACGCACATAAGCAAATATCCAGCACACAGAAAATTGTAGTTAACAACATGTATTGCGTTTTCAGATATATACTGGTTTTAGTCAATCCAGATACTTTTATCCAGCCACACATTTTCAAAGCCCATTAACACATCACTGTATATATGATTACAATTCCACTTGGCACAGCATTTTCTTGTTGATTGTAGGGTGGAGAATAGTTCCCTTTGGTGCCTTTCTCTTTCATCTGCAGCAAAGAAGCTAACTTCTGTGACCACTTAGGAGAAAAACTTGGCATGTGGAAGGCCCCAGATGGAGATGGGTCCAATGTGTTTCCAGAGGCAGTAACTGTGTCTTTGATTGACTTCTGCGCTGGTTCCCCTAAAGACCCCTTGAACTCCTCCAGAGCTGACATTTTAGAACTGCTGTGGATTTCCTTGCTGGATTAAGTTCAAATAGCTTGCATTCAAACTAGATTATCTTCCCCTGTTTTACTGATGAAAAGTGTATACATTTCTGAAATTTTGAGCAATAGTTGATGAATAAATATGATGGTATATTATATGATCAGATTCATAAGCACAATGTTAAAATCACCGTTCCTCTTCAACTTCTAAAAACAAACTGTCAGATGCCATGTTTTACCGGACTGTGGATCATCAGTGATGTTTTTTGTTTTGTACTCATTGAATGAGGAAATATTAAATTAGAATTTTGATTTTTGTAAACAGAAGATTTATAGCATCTGCCCCTTACTTGTTGATTCAGTATAATGAGTGAGTGGTTTCCAAAATGGCGGTTTGATTGTTGGAGTAGATAATAACTTCTTCAGTTTGCACTTCAAGGGCTGTCTCTCTTGGCAAGAGAGAATAAAATGTTTAGTTGAAAATAAAATTATTATGCACTTACTTGTCAACACCAAGCACAATTGAAAGAATAAAGTAGAGGCTTATTTTGATGATTCCTCAGTAATGAGCACAATATGTCTCTTCAGCGTTGTGTAAGACTCTATAGCTCCTAACATCAATACATAGCTAAGTGTATACCACACAGTTGACTATGAGCAAATCTTTTTCTGGACTATCCCTCTAAATTTTATAGTTTGCTTTTACCCTTGGTTATGTAAGTATAAAGTCAAGTGATCAAAAGCCAAAATAAATTATTTCAGTAAAGGATTTCAGAGTGAACCGTATTTTGATGTCATGTGTTATAGTTTTTTTTTAATTGCTCATTCTTCAGAATTGCTTTGATTATAATTCTCTTCCTATTGCTAGGTCCTATTGTTTAGGGTTCATGAACTGACAGCATAGTCTTGTAATGGCTTGTATTTTCACTGACACTGGAGTGTCTTCCAAGTGGAGGGTTATAAACATTCGCAGCTTCAGCAACTGTTTTCCTCTCAAGATCAGAGCCAGACATCTTGGTCTTGCATTCCTCCTAACCCCTTAATTCTTTTGTAATTAAAATACCTGATTGAATGCAATGAATTTATATTCAATCTTATTTGCACTCATTCTGCCAGTTTTCATTATGCACAACAAAGTTATGATATGTTTTATTAATCTCAAACACAACATAAATAATGCTTGCATCATGACATCAGCTTTAACTCAATGCTATAACCACTATTAAATAGTGATTATTTATTGAAAATAAAGAAAGATTACATCCAGATAATGACTCTTGTGTTTAAAAATTTCAGTACCAATATAGTATGTGCCTTGAAATAAAATAAATTATTGAAACATTTGAGAGGACCAATAAATTCAATTAAAATCATAAGAAAAAGAAAATTAAAGAAAGAAAAAATGGGTATGCAATTTGAATTTTGCCTTGAATAATGGGAGAAAAGTTATTAATAACTTTTATCTATACTCTATAATATAAAACATAAAAAGAAAGTTAAAAAGCATATAATCTAAGTTGTTCACTTAGGCTAATACAGTTGATTCTTGAACAACATAGGTTTAAATTACACTTATATGTGCATTTCTTAACATAAATATGTACAGAAATGTAAATGTATTTTCTCTTCTTTATAATTTTCTTTTTTCTTGATTAATTTATTGTAGTAAATATATATATATAATACATATATCAGAATATATATATATATATCATACAAAATATGTCTTAATTGACTGTTCCTGTTACTGGTAAAGCTTCCAGTCAACAGTATGTTATTAGTAGTTAAGTTTTGGGAGAATCAAAAGTTATACATGGATTTTTGACTGCCCCCCTGTATTTTTCAACTCTCAACTATAATCAACAAACTGTGATCTAGATATCTGAAGAGAATTTTCCTAAGACATGCCTGAAGTAGTGTCGGAGTTAGGACTAAACTTAGGTCTTTTGATTCCTGGTTAGTTCATTTTCCTCTCAACACCTTGTAGAATGATGTGAGCCAAGCTATAAATAAGGGAAATGTTTAGGAAAAAATAGATATATGCTAAGCATTCACAACACTCACTTAGCAGCGGATTATCAGGAATTCCTGAAGTTGGCTTTACAAACTACAGGACAAACATCGGTACCATGAGACCAAAGAGAGGAAGTTCTGCCACTACACAGACATAGGTTGTGTGGACCGAAAGCAGAGCCTGAGTGCTCGTTCCTTTATTCAGCTGATCAGAGGAGTAATTGCTGTAGAGGAATCATGAAGACAAGGCTGAAATCTTGAAATACAGCCAAAGGGAAATGGATGAGGTCTGAATATTTTGAAGATCTGTTGGAAGAAGTCATGTGCAAGAGTCTCCATTTGAGGGCTGTTTATTCAGTACCTTAACTATCCCTTATTGAGTGGTGACTTGTTACTGCACCACAGGGGACACAAAGACATAAAAGGTATAGTCTCAGTCCTAGGAAGGATCTGAGAATAAAGGGAGAGAAATATGCTGTCAACATATCTACACAACAGATATATGCTCGGAAAGAGATAACCATCTTGCTCAGAGTGTTTAGCTCAAATTTTATGTAATTGAAATATTTCCAGTGAAGGCGCTGTATTACATTTAAACATCATACAATATAATTTAAGTACTTTTGTCCTAAAGAAAGCACAAAAACGAACACATTTACCAAACCTTGCATTCTGATTTTAAGTTTGAAATAATATTCAGTTCAATATTTGTTTTTCCAGTTTGGATGTGTATAGATTTGATTTGTCAAGATCAGCAACAACTATAAAAAGATGGCTGAGGTCTAGATGCAGGTTTTTCTTTCTTTACCTACCTGCTAAAATGATTCACATTATTGTAGTTCTGCTCTCTGTTTACTGGTATCACAACCTGTGTGTTTATCTAGGTGGGAGCTAAAGACAGACAAGTTCTTTGCTTATTTTATTTTGTAGGCAACTCTGTGGTGAAAAGGTAGTGGTGAGGTGTGCAGACTTTATTGAATGACAACTTCATTCTACTTCCTGTCAAGGAGATTTATATCACCTTGCTTACCAATTTTTTTTAATGAAGCATATTTTTTAGAACATGAATCTGAGTTATTTTTGGCGGTAGCTAGCTATCTCTACCTTCTCAACTGACTATTGCCTCCCAGATTAATTATGAGAATGACCAAAATAAAATGTCCTTCATAGTATGATACTCAGGGTGCCAAGATATTGATATGACTCTTCATTCAAAAAAGAATAGTATTCTGAGAATTCTGACTTAAAGATAATAATATGAAGAGTATGTAAGTGTGATCAAGCACAAGCATGCAATAATTTCAATATTACTGTTTAAATACCTGCTTCTCTTCCCTTTACAAGTTAATCTCAAGCTTATATTTTATTTTTTAATTTATTTTGGATTCTATTCACTCTTGTTCAGAGTCCTGTTTTATTACTCTTTTAGCCATGATGACAAGAAGTTACTTATAGATTCTAGCCATGTTCTTTTTCTGAATGGCTAAATTTCTTGGATTATATTCAAAAGAAGAAAATAAGAAAACAAATATCTTTCAATGAGGAGATTCGTATTCAGTGCTTCCTACTTCTGAATGAAATAGAGCACATTTACTTGAATAGCTTTGGGAATTTCACATACCACCTTGACACCTCAGAGAGTCACTTTGACGAAGTGCGTGAACACGGAGACGCATTGCCGTTCGTTCTGAAAGAAGGAAAGAATGACTAGAGTTGACTTATCATAAATTTCAAGCTTCACAAAAGCTTTGCAGGCAATAATGCTTCACAAGACAAATCACCTGACGACAATTTTGTTTTTATAAGTAAACATTAAAATATCATTTTGAAATAATTATGAACACCAACTGTACTTCATCATTTGATATTATCCTGTGGCATTCAGATTGATAATTGTGACTTCCCACTAATATGGAAAATTCAGCTTATAAAAAAGTGTATAGGAGAGAAAAGTTTTTTGTAATAGTGGCAGTCTTCTTTTTTCCTTTCTTTTCCTTTTTTTTTTTTTGGAGCCACAAAGCTTAAGATATTTATTAGTGTCTGATTGAATCCAGAAGCAGTCCTGGAAACTTAGTAAAATCATAAAAATGGCAATATCAGGTGTCCTTAAAGTAAGGACAACTGTTGTCTGTGAGTTTTAGGTATATTGAATTTTTTAACATTTCAATGGAGTAAAACAGATTTGATTTGTTTTTATCACCTTGACATTTACTTTCAATCAACAGAAGACCATGGGCCTCGTATCCAGCTCAGAGTTATTTAAATCAGACTTCAACCAATGTCTTGGAGTTATGATATAAAATGTCATCAACTAAGTAGAATTCAAGAATAAAGGCATCCTAACTTCACCTGAATATTAACAATTTCATGATATGTGCTTTGGGGGGTTGATTTAATTTTGTTTGAATATCATTTTCAGTTAAAGAAAACCAATAAGGGACTCCTCAGGTTTCTAACCATTAAGAGTAGGATATGACTCACTGTATTTTATGAGTCAAAGGGGGTGAAAGAAGTGGCACGTGTGAGGGGGGGGCTAAACTGCAGAAACACAGAACTGAAGGATTTTGACCAAACTGTTGCTCTATGAAATTTTATGAAATCCCATTCCCATACTAAGTAGTCCTCAAAAGGCAAGCACTGTGTTCAATTTGGTAAATCCTTTTCTCTGGTGTGTCAATTGTGTGTGTGTGTCAAAAATGAATATTTATAATTTCAAAGTTACCCAAAATTCTACAAGGAACCATTCTGCCCCTACTATATAGAGCTGAACAGAAATGTACTCAGATGATAAAAAGATATAGAATAGTGATGTGTAAATTTTATTTACCATCCTTATTTACTTCAGTAAAGGTTAATAGCTAAATCAATATATTTGTATTTTCAAAATCTCTCAGGTTCTCAAGACCTCCTCTTCTCAAGATACCTAACTTTGAGGCATCCTGTGTTTGGCTCCAACCACAGATATCCCCAGGGTAAAATTAAAGATGCTGGAGACACGTCAAATTCAATGTTACAGGATTTAACCATGGAAAAGGAAGAAGGAAGATAGAGCAGCCCAATTTTATCTTTGGCGATGTCGGGGAGTAATGGAAGTTCATACTTCTTAAAACACTCATGCCTTGTTTCTACAGCGTCAAGCTGCCAGGATGCCTCCTACCTTATTCAGCGTTCCTTTCCAGTGTTTTACTATGGCACAGCACACTGACAATTTTACAAGTTACAAAAGCAATCTTTCCCCAGTGGTGGAGCTTGATTCTGTATGTGGGTTAAGAATTAGGCTGGAATAACAATAAAAATTTTAAAAAATTAATTAATTAAAAAAAAAGAATTAGGCTCACCCAAGGTAGAGAGGCCCCACTGGAGGAAAGAGAAACCAGGAAACCCTTTAGTGGTCAGTGGTCACTCTGGGTGGACACAAAAACCATTAGAGACCTCAGATTATCAAGCTGGCTTGCTGTAAGCACTTGTGCTGAGTTATGGGTTTGCACACAGGAGGCTGGGGCGCTAAACTGAGAGCTTCTTAAGGCATAGTGATATATCTTTTAGTCTCCCAGTGCTTATGAAGTTAAGGCCCACAAGGGAGAGGGCCTGCCTCCGACACACAACCAATTTCCAGCACTTACTAGATAGGGAATTGTATAGTGTGAAATGGTGCAGAGATGGTCTAGGAAATGGAAAACATTGAGTTATTGTAGATCTCCAGGTAAAGAAACCCAGAATCAGCCAGGTTCCCAAAGCAAAACCCTTGGAGTCCAAGGAAGAGATATAAAGTTTAAACAGAGGTAGGCTGAGCCTTTGTAGAAGTCTAACCCAATCTTAATATCAATCAGTTTTGGATTGAGATGTCTATCTTCATCCTATCTTCCTGACAAATGAAAAAAGGATACAAATAATCTAGTCTCTGTAGCTAGAGAACATCACTTGGAGGCTCTTTGCCTCTTTTATTCTAGACATGGCAACAAGCAAGAAAATATTACCGATAATCAATATCGGGAAACAATGATGCACAGATGGTATAGGTATCACAGTTATCAGCCAATATTGTAAAATAATTATATTAATATGTAAAAAACATAAAAGAAGAGGGTTAGAAACATGAAATAATGATAAATGTCAACAGAATAGGAAGCTACTTAAAGAATGAAATGGAAATTCTGGATGTGAAAAATAAAATGTATAAAATTTGGAACTTGGTAATTTAGGCAAAGGATTGACTACATCACAAAAATGTTTAGTGAACTGGAATATATGTCAGTAGAAAATAAAAGCCTAAAAGTAAAGACATAGAGGGGGGAAATAGCTAAAAAATGGGTAAGAAAATTTGCAGCATGCTCAAATTCTGAAAAAGATCTCCCCTGAAACTCTAGAAAGGGAAGAAAGATGTCAATAAAGAGATGGGGCTAAATTTACTTTTCTTCATATAATCTTTCAGGATACTGTGAAACGTCAGGATGGAGCTGCTCCCTACGCAGGCCTCATACTAATAATGTAAATGAGTAAGTAGAGTTATAACATGCTTGACCAAGATGGCTAAGCAGGAAAACAAAATGCACCTTTTGTGTTAGAAAGACATGTGTCTGGCAGGTCAAAGATGTTTGTCAATTCAACTTAGATTAATTTAGGCTCTAAATCCTCTCAGAGTGTGTTCTAAAGCCTGTATAAGAATAAAATAGTAAGAAATAAGGAAACAGAGTTTCTACTGGTTGTTCAAGGACAATCACCTTGAACATGTAAAGGTCATTTTTAGTGTGAAGAGTGAGGTTATTCTGGAGGTGCTAAAAGCTGTCGAGTGATCTGGATTATGGAAACAGCACAGTTAAGCATATACGATATTGCCACAGTGCAATCCCTACTGTATCAATTGGTAGTCTGGAGAAAAAAAGAGCTTAGAGAAGGGGGAAAAAGTAAATTATGTATTTTCAAGATCCACTTGGTATTAGTAGCTACAGCTCATAAAATTATATTGCTGCCCATTGAAATTTCAAGCAGTCTTGCTGATAATGTGACTTGATTATAAATGAGAATCTGCTTTAGTAAATATTGCATCTTTCTTAAATCAAATAATAAGTTAATTTCTTCCTTCCTGAAGCCTCCGTAACAGTTAATAAGAAACTGCTAATTCTACCCACATGTGTGACAGCATCATGACTCCATGAAATCATGTGTCTGCCTCACAGGCACTAGTAAATTAAAAAAAAAAAAACAACAATGACAACAAAAATAGTCAGGATGCCTCAAACAGGTACTAAAATGTTTATGAGATTCCTTTCACTTGTTTTTGTCAGTGAGAGCATTTGACAATAAAACCATCAAAACATCAAAGAAAAGATGTTGCATAAACCTCTTACACTGTGACAGCCTGAGGGGGAAATAGGAAATAAAAAACATAGACATACTCCCAGTTTAATCTGTGACATAGTCCCTGAATCACAGGTACAGTTTGGTTTAGTGTGGAATTAAGCAATTACATATAATGTTTATACCTGGCATTTTTTGAGAGAGTGCATTTAAATACAGTTCGTAGTCATGTATAATGTATAGGTATAGTCCTTAGTGTTTACCTCTCAAAAAAAAAACAGAATTGTTGATTTAAATACCTGGGCTTCTCCATTGTGCCTAGTAGCCAATGGGCAGGAATTTTTTTGGTTGTTAAAAAACAATGTCCAAGTGATCCTAATTACTAATGAAAGAATAATGGTTGGTTGTTGCACGGTGCAAATCCCCACTGGAAAACAGTGGCCAGGTCGCTTGATGTGAAAGGGATGTGTGCGTGATGAGTCGGTCGCAGAGATGCTCAGCAGGAACACACGATGAAGAAAATGGGAAACTTGTATTAAACGCAACCACTCAATGACTCCTTTTGACTATAATAGTTTTGGATATTTAAGTTTTGTTTCAAACTTTAAATACACAGCAGCTTGTTTAAACTTCTAAGGGGAGAATTATTTGAAAAAAAAATTTTTTAAGCTGCTCAATTTGCAAAAAGGGGGGCTAATAAATAAAATATCCAGTTTTATATTAAGGATTCAATAAGACACCAGTAAAAAGGGAAGAAATAAGAAGATTGAACAACCAGTAAGATGATCAAGTTGTGAAATTTCCTAGATGGCAGTCAAGTAACACTTTTTAGTACCTTGACATCCTCGGGGCCTGTAAAAGATTTAGAACTAAAAGATCTGGATCATATTTATTTGTCCAAAAAGTTTCAAGAATCCCAGTAATCTGTGGAATGTCCGAGTGCCCCAGCACATTGTGGGCGCCTCCAAAGTTATTTAACATTTTTTCCAGCATCATTTCTGCCTCTATTTTTTCACATTTTTCACTTCTGAAATAGAGCATCAGACTTGCTTTCGTAGGTGTGCTTTTCCTAAATCTGGCCATTGCTGGATTCTCCGGATCTCTCCTCGTCATTTACAAAACTCTTCTTGATGCTTTCAAACTTCATGCTCAGTGCGGTTTTCTCTGTAATCAACGAATACCTCATAGAAACATCATTTCAAAATGTCTTTAACAAAAAGGGATTTGTAGTTTACCACACTGTTTGCTCCAAGAAACATAACAGCAGGTTCTTAGTCACATTCAGTTGATATTCCTCACAACCTAACCCTGAGGTTTTCTTTGCAACCAAGATTTGTTAAGGGTGTTGAGTCAGCAAATAAATGAAGGGATTATTTCTGATTTTATTTAGTATTTGGGGTAAATTCAAATGCTGCACATCTCTTGTATGACTGCTTTGTTTTCTGAATTGTAGGTGGCGACATCAGAGTTTTGCAAAAATCAGGTCTCCAGTTATGTAGAAATAATAGGTATCAAGTGTGATGGTGTGTGTGTGTGTGTGTGTGTGTGTGTGTGTGTGTGTGTGTGGAGAGAGAGAGAGAGAGAGAGAGAGAGAGAGAGAGAGAGAGAGAGAGAGAAAGCAAAGCAAAGCATTTCCAGGGAGTCTCCCTATGGTCGTTAATAAGAACACGGAAATTCCCCTTCATATTATCTGCCTTCCTCCCCAGGTATTCTTTTCTTCCATATCTCCCTATGTATATAATAAAATTAATTTCACAAATTCAGAATGGAAATTTTGACAACTAGGTGGCAACCTATTTGGAAAATGTGCTTTAGGAATTTGTGATTACTTTGATAAATTGAGGACATTTATAATCTCCCATTGACCTCTAAAGTACACACGATGTTCGATTTATAGAATTTCTGACTTCAGTTGGATTAGAAGAACAGAGATTGATGCCTTTTCATTGTACTTTTATCCTGAATCCTTCAGAAAGAGAAAGAAAATATCATAAGTAAACCTGGTCTGGAAAGATATCCACAGTAATTTTTCTGTCTCAAAAGTGGCAGATAGTTGAGATAAATGCACCGCCTTTGAAGTGCTTATCTAAGGCAAGCAGAAGCCCCCTCTCCATCCCAGTCACCACTGCTTGTAGTGGGAGAGAGGAGCGTGGGCGGCAGGGGGCTGAGCAGAGGTAAACAGCATTGTGACGTTTGGCTTGTATATTAAGATGCTAACAGGGAAAACATATGTTATATCATGTCATTCCCCTCACATCCTTTAAAAGATTTGGCTGAAAGTAGCAATTATACCTATATCTCTGCCTGCAATCTTCATCTAGCAACACACATATACACATAGATACTGTATATACGTTTGATATATGCCTATATCGTGCACATTGATCTTGGCAATTACAGTTTACATGGTGCTAGTTTCAGGTGTAGAACCCAGTGATTAGACCTTATAGAACTTACTAACTGATCATCTCGATAAATCGTGTGCCTATCTGACACCAAACATCATTATTACAATATTATTGACTATATCCCCTATGCTGTACTTTGCATCCCTATGACTGTTCTGGACCTTCAGATTCTTGTACAGACTTTTTCTTAGCAATATTTTGAAGATATTCTCATAATTACAAATATTAATCTGTAACATTTTACAAATTTAAATTATTTCTTGCATAGTTATTGCACAACAAACTAGAATCAGTAAGTGTTCATCCAGAAGAACAAAACTAACAGGAGACATTTATTAGCAGATGTGTTGCAAGAAATTGTATTACAAGATTGTGGGAGCTGGCAAAGCAAGCCTGAAACCCACAGGGCAAGTTGTCAAGAAGGGTAGGCTGGAACTCTTAGGCACGAACTGATGCTGTTATCAACAGGTGGAATTTCTTCCATCTCAGGAAAGCTTCAGTTCTGCTCTTAAGGTCTTTTACTTGAATGAATCGGCCTTAGGATAACCTCCTTTACATATTAAATTAAAATGATTATGGACTTTGATCACAGCTACAAAATATCTTCACAGCAACACCTAAATTAGGATTTGATTAACTGGACACTATAAGCTAGTCAATGGACACAGAAAAGTGACCATCACAAAGCTGTTTTTTGGTACCTTTTTAGGTTTATGCTGTATAGCTTTCATATCTTTCAATATATGTCTATTGAGTGAATTATTTTCTTGTGACAACAAAAGACATCTCTGTTTTATATCTTAGCACATATCACTTATTTAGAATATTTACACCAATTTCCATTTTTATCAGAAATGTATGAGATTTTCCTTCCTATACACTTTACACTAAGTTCACATTATCGAAACATTTGCAAATTTTTGATGTCCACAATTCCTGAAACAGTATTTAGCAAACCAGTTTAAAAACTATTCTTGGATTCTTGATAGCTATAGCAACAATCCATTTTTCCTAGATAGAATGCATCTAAACCTTAGTTTATCTAGATATATTCATGGGAAGAATAGAATTCATTGTATACAATTTACTTTAACATTATGTTCTGATAATTGTATATCATTTTGTTTTCCTATATAAGGCCCCAAACCCCATATACCATGTAATAACTATACCTGTTTTCTTAGATTTAAAAGTTGTGATAATTACTTTCTTAGCATTCTCATGCTAGAAGGAAAGTGTATAGCCAAAGCTCTTGGGTTAGCCACTCTAATAATCCATTTCCAGAATATTCTTTAGTAATCAATCCAAGAGAACATGGATTTGTCACTTCTGAGTGGAGACAATGAATTCTCTCTAAGAGGATTAGAGTAAGGAGTAAATGAAACAATATGTGGAGCAAGTTTGCACGAGTTTTGGCACCTAGTAAATTGTTACGGAATGGTAGCTGTCATTGTGACTACCTTGAAAAGTAAGAAATTCTAATAGGAAGTCTGTGCGTCCTTTTGCCACCCGGTGTAGCAGGGTTTGAATACACATTCTGCCCATTTTTAACCTCAGGTGAATTGCTTAGCCCCACCGAGTCTCTTTTTTTTTACCTATATAATAGGGACTATAGTAACATTTATCTCACAGTGTTATGGTAAGTATATAATTAAATGAGGAAATTTAATATGGGCTTGAGAAAACACAAATGAATATAAATTTACATTAATTACAGAATGTTGTTTTGATTCATGTTTCCTTTTATGATATAAAATAAACTTCTTGTTTTACATCACTTCATAGGGCAATTGTACCTTTTAAAACATAAATTCTTTTCCAAGCCTAAATTAAATAACCCATCTATTGACCTACTTTAAATAAACAGGGTTAAATTAAGCCATTTTGTTTGCCTGCCTTAAAAAAAGAAAAAAAGAAGCCCTTTAGTGCTCCAAGGATTTGGCATCTCATGGGGAGGGGAAATGCCTTGCTAACATTAGTGGGGTAGCTATGTCCTTCATTGTATCAGCTGTCACACTCCAGCATGGCTGGGCACAATGAATTCCAGGCAGGCAGTGTTGGAACAATTACCATGCCCTATTAATAAGCACAAAGAGAAGCGTGTGTTTTCCTCTATTATCCAGGGCTGGGCTTTTTACTGCTGCTTCTCTAGCCCTTTATGGTTCTACAACAGTAGGCACCGGGATAATGACAAATTGAAGGCAACTTCAAGCTTTACATTGTACCCTATCAATAACCACATGTTGCACAATGTTAAAAGATCAGTTCTCTTGCCTCTCTGTACTCAATATACTTTTGTGCGAAAACGCTGATGAATGTACTGAGAAGCTGTTTGATTTTGTTTTAAAGTCTCCTTGGATGAAGAATCTAAAAATATACCTTGTAGGCTGGTAACAATTTGGCAGAGCTATTTATTATGACATGTAAACATTGAATCTCAGCCAAAGTGCAATGTGGCTCCACATGCTATATGAGTTTTGATTATTGATATTTTAATGAAGTTGTTTGGAAGAGCACGAGAAATTAAAGTGTAAATGAATAGTGATTAATTACAAGTTAACCAAAATAATAATTATCTGCAAAGATGGATAGCATGTTATTAAAGAGCAAATAGCCAGCCATTTGCCAAGATGTCTGACAAACTCCTGAGAATAATTATCAATTTGAGACAAGGGAAAAATCAGAATCTATACAGCCACCCAATAAATGTTTATTTATTTATTTTTTCATTTTCTCCAATAACTTTATTGATTTGGATATTTAGAGTATATTGGCTATCTCCCATATGTTAGAACATTCATTGTTCTTAATTAATGTCTCTGTTTGGTCGCTATCAACTTCAACTGATCTACATGACCGTGGAGCATCGTCCTGCCAGAAAGCTCCAGCACAGAACTTTGCAAGCCACCTTTGACACGTTCGATCAGTCAGAGCATCTTCTCCATACACTGCACAAATCTTCCTTAGCATTTCAGTTGCATTTTCACACTTGTTGAAATAATAAAGCATAATATGCTGAAAATGTTGCTTATTTTCTTCCATCTTCAATATGAAAATGTATAAAATTGAGAAATATAACATGATAAAATATAATAATATAATTCACATAATATAATGTGATGTGTATTATTGCAGTAATTCTAATAAGTAGTTGCATATGAGAAAATCATCTGTTTGAGGAAGAAATACTATTAAAGTTATAATTATAATTCACATTGGATGCACATTTAAATATATATACTCTTACTGATACTTAAACTATTTATATGTGGTTCCTGTTATTATAAGTGATGGAACCTTCAATTATAAAATGAGTGAAGTTTGGGAAACTCTTGAAAATGTGTGGGTTTTTTTCACATGAAATAATCTCATCTTTTTTTTTTTTCTTTTTCCACAGAGCTCTCTCTCCTTCCTTGTTCTTTCATTATTGATCTTACTTATTTTAGGGTTCATCTGTTGTTTCACATAACTTAGAGATGTCCCCAGAAGTCTGAGGTAGGTTGTTTGATTGTGTTTTAGTCTCCTAAACAGCTATTAACTACAGTCTTCTGCCCGTCTTTTCTGAAAAATTTGTCTTTTGTCAGAGAGCTGGTGAATATATTTTGGATAATGATGATGTCCATTAGCTTTCAAGTAGATGTTGTGGTGTCCTCCCGCCAAACTCATATTTTTACACTTGTACATTAATTCAGTCTTTAACTAAGGAGTCACTGTCAAATCTCTTTGGTTGGATTGCTCTTTACTTTGTAATTGGCTTGGAATGGACTTCCGTATACCAGATGTTATACAACCAGTCAATACAAATGATGCTCTCTCTATGTTTACCCCATTGATTGGCTCCTTGGCAACTGGTAGTGAAAATAATTTGGCTTCTAGTCCTTAACACTAATATTGAATTCAAGACTTCTGTACAAAATCCTCAAATCAAAAGAAAATGGAAAACCTGATGTAATCAAACTGCTAATTGGATATGTATTGAACAAATGTTTTGTTTTATTTTGTTGTTTTCATTTGGCTGCAAGACTAGTATCAGTTCCTCACAACCATAGACCCAAATCGGGATGCTTCTTCTCAGTGAGTCTTTCATACATTAATAGAACAGGCAAAAAATTCAGATTGGAAATTTCCACTGTAATAAATGCAAGTAATCTTATGAAATCAAAAGACTTCCTAATTACTAACTCTTCTATGAGCTAACACAGTTTTGTATATGTCTAAGAGTAGTGATAGATTATTAGGAAATATTTTGCTAAGAGATACATAGGATACAGAATTATAAAAAAAAATCATGCAGTTCATTTAGGCTTAGCCAGCTGAAGGGATGTATTGGGCTGTGTAACTGAAGATTTCCCATACATTTATGTTAGTCAGATCTCAATTCACTGGCTCAAATATCAAACACATTTCCTTTTATCAACTCAGTTTTCTTTATTGTGAATATTTGTACAGAAGTCTTCTGGAACCAGACATGAAATCAACTAAGAATGTTAGCTGCTATGATTTAGAAAAGAGTTTTTATGGACATTGAAACTACTTAATGAAACCAGCTAAACAGAAAGCAGAATAGAGGTTACCAGAGGCTGAGGTTTGGAGGAGATGGGGAAATGCTGGTCAAAGGGTATAAGCCTTCAGTCATATGATGAAGGTCTGGGGACCTGATGTACGGCATGGAGACTTCAGGTACTAATACTGTGTTGTGTACCTGGACTTTGCTGAGAGTAAACCTTAAGTGATTTTGCCACCACCACCAAAATAATAATAATAACAACAACAACAATAATAATAATAACAATGCAACTATGTGAGGTGATGGATATGTTAATTAACCTGATTGTGATAATCCTTGATAATCCTTTCACAAAATACACATGTCAAATCATCATATTGTACATTTTGAATATATTCAACTGTGTTTGACAATTATACCACAATAAAGTTGAAAATAATTAAATAAAAATAAAATAAATGGAGGACTTGGGTTAAAGAAATCTAATGTAGAAACCGACTTATCTAATGGAGAAATGCTGAGCTTCCCCATTTGAACTGATGAGCCATCGGTATGTCTCACGTGCCTTTGTCTATGTGGTACACAAGCATGTGTGAGCAACACAGGGACGTGCTCACACCCACAGAGGGAGGGGGGCTGAGCGAAGAGAACAGGGCAAACTAATTTCTTCTCAATAAGACTTAGATCCCATAAAGCCAATTTTAAGATCTGTGTTCTATGTTGTTCCTGCTCTCTATATGTAGCTCTCTACAAATGAATGCCCCAGTGTTTATAAGCAATTTGGCTTCTAATAACAGGTCATGACTAATATATTTTGGAATTACTATGCTTTATGGCAGCAATAACAGAGATGTGTATTTGTGTATTTTAAAATCAGAAATAACCATTTTATTTAGTGGACTTGATCACAATGATAAGCACTAACAAATGTTGAGTTAAGAATCATCATTCTAATGAGGCTAAGTAATACCTAGCATTAATTAATTAACTTGCAAAAAAAGTTTGATAATATTTCTAAACTCTGGAAATTAAATTACTGTGTATCTTCTCAGACTTAAGAAATCATCATTTTTTAAAACACTGCTATCAGCAAAAACAAGATATAAAACAAAAATATATTTTATAAAAACATGCACATGTTGTTAGTACCTGAGAGATACCTGAGAGGGGAAAATTATGTTTTGCTAACATCTTCTTCTCTATAAACTGAATTTAAATTCATCTTGCAATTTCTAGAATGGAAATCAAATGAATGAAGTATCTCCAGCCTGCCTTTGTTATCATGGTGGAACCAGAGGAGTATCTCCAGACCACCTGACAATGTATCGATCTCTGTATAAATCAAAAATAACTTCATCTAACAGGCAATTATATTTCACATGCCTACGGGACAGGAAGCATCATGTTTAGCATCTGGGATACCAGCTTAAATAATACATGGTATCAGCCCTCCAAGTATATTTAGTCTACTAAGCAAGATCAAACAAAAATAAAGTGCAATAAAATATAATGCATTCATGACAGATGATTGAATAACATGCTATGGGCAGAAATAAGAGGAAAATCTGAAGCAGACTTTGATTCAAGGATCAGGGTCAGACTTCCAGAGGAATGTTAAAAGCCAGAATTTTTTAATTTGGGTTAAAAGTGTACGTTATCAAGCAAAGAAATCTGCCTGTGTGAATTCAAGGCAGCAGGACACCATAGGCCGTCCTTGATAAACCTCATGCCATTTATTACGATAAACCTCACACACGACAATGTGATTTGAGATGAGGCCAGAGAGGGATGAGTGCGGTAAGGTACAGAGTTTGGAGTTGGTCTTGAAAGTTATGCAGAATTACTGAAATATTTAAAAGGAAATTGTGACTATGAAGATAATTTTTAGAGAAATTATTCTGTTGGTGGTAGGGTGGATAGATTGAAGGGGATCCTGAATAGGGGCTGGAAATCTATTACACTATTTATTGTATTAATCCAAGTTTGAGAGGTATGAGTGTGGGTAAGAGGAATAGTGATAAACATAAGAATTATCGTGAAAGTAGAAGCTGTAGAGTATGATCAGATATAATAGATAATATAATAATATGAAATAGGGTGGTAAGAAATCAAAGAGGACATATCATGTAATTCCAAGCTTTTTGTTTTGGACACATATGTTCTTGCTACCATTGTTCTCCAAGAAAAAAGATGTGGGGAACAAAAAATGATGAATTTGTTTTCTGATATATTGAGTTTTAAATGCTAACGGGGGATCCAAGATAATTATTTCCATTAAGCTCCACAGCAGAGATTATCTGAGAAGTGTGGAATGAAGATACAGACTCAGGAATCACTGAAGTTGTACTTGGTAATGAGACCCATGGGTTTCAATGCATTTGCTGATTAGAAATGCAGACATCTGAGGGCAAACTGACAGGAGAACCGACCACAGAGGAGATCAACTAGGACTCGCTCAGGCAAACATGACAGTGATGTCCAGCAAGGCGGTTCACATAAATTATTGTCCAAGGGTGTAGACGTTAGAGCCAGAGCATAAAAACTCAAAAGCTGGCTCTATTTTTACCTCAATATGTCACTATCAGCAAATGACCTAAACACCTTGACCCAAGTACTACTCTTTTAGTGGTACATGCCTTAGGGTCACTGTCATGGTTAAAAATATTAAATTATTCCAGGGTCGGGAATATGCTAAGAACTCCACAAATGGTGGCTATTGTTAGCATTTTGAGATATAATTGACAATATTTTATTAGTTTCTATGGTTCATTATTTGTATATATTACAAAATGCTCACCGCATAAGTCTAGTTAACACCCATCACCACACATGGTTACATTTGCTTTTCTTGTGATGAGAACTTTAAAGATCTACTCTCTTAGCAACTTTCAAATATACAATAGAATATTTATTAACTGAATTTGTCATGGCGTACATTACATCCCCATGACTTCCTTATTTTATAATTAAAGGTCTGTGCCTTTTTACTCCTGCACCCATTTCATGCCCCCCACTTCGGGAAACCACCAGTCTACTTTCTGCACAGATGAGTTTGGTTTTGTTTGGGGGATTTTTTTAAGATTCCACATATAAATGACATCATATACAGGTATTTAACTCTCTTTGTCTGACTTATTTCACATACCATAATGCCCTCAATGTTCATCCATGTTATAAATGACAGAGTGTCTCATGGCTGACTAATATTCCACTGTGTACACATATATACCATCTCTCCTTGACTATTCATCCAGGTACTTAAGTTTGTTTCTAAGTGTTTGCTACTGTGAAAATACTGAAATAAACAAGGGAGTGCATATATCTTTTAGACACCCTGCTTTCATTTCCTTTGAGTATATACCTAGATGTAGAATTGCTGGATCACCTGAAATATCTATTTTTAATTCTTTGAGGAAATTCCACATTGCTTTCCATAGTGGCTGAACCAACTTACATGCCCACCAATAGCGTACAAGGGTTTTCTTTGTCCGAATCCTTACCAACACTTGTTATCTCTTGTCCTTTTTTTTTTTTAATTGAGCAGGTAAACCCTAAGAAATAAGACACCTACCAAGAAAAGCTCCTGATGGGTAACAGGGTTCAAAATAAAAACAAAAACAAAAACAAACAAATAAATGGAGCCTAGCAGCCATTTCTGCACAAGGGCCTCTCATGTACACTGCACTTCACAGAGAAGTTGGTGCTGGACTGCCTGCCTCTGCACTGAACTCTCCGCCTGCACTGTGTTTCTCCATCTGAGCCAGCCCTTATAAAGGGGTTCCTGGAAGTGCATTTCATCCAATAGGAATGAAGCTGTCCCCATCCAAAAGGAGCTCTGCAGCTCTGAACAAACAGAGCATCTCTACTCTGACCAATCAGGATAGTGCCTTTTGGACCAATCAAACTTTGAGAATTTGGAGTTCTCATTTGCATGAGGATGGAATAATCAGGGGCCAGGGGTGATAACTGTTGTCTATATAAACCAGGTCCCCTCTGGTTCTGGGAGCACACTTTCCCTTTCCACGAATTGAAGACTGCATTTCACTGTCTGAGCTGAAACACCTAAAATGCCTCAGCAGAGCAGAGCAAAGCAAATCGGTGCGCGTCAGAGGAGGCTGGCACAGAACAGAGCAGACCAAGGCACAGCGGCGCAGACCAGAGCAGTACAAAGCAGACCTGCATGGAGCAGAGCAGAGCTGTCTAGTCAGAGGGGCCTGGCTCTAGGGCTGCCTCATAGCTGTGCTGTTTTTAAAGCTGTGCTATGTCGCAATTGGGCTGTTTTGCATTAAATAAAGTTTCCTTCTTTACCACATCCCATTGAGGGGATTCCTCTTAGCATTCAATTGGGGTCAACAACCATCAGTTGAGAAGTGTAATTGACATGCAACATTTTATTAACTTTAGGAGGACAACATAATGAATCAACATTTAAATACACTGCAAAATAATCACCACAGTTAGTTTAGTTACCATCTATCCCTGTACAAAGTTACAATATTTTTTCTTGGGTTGAGAACTTTTAATACTTTCTGAGCAACTTTCAAATTTGCAATATATCACTACTGATTATAGTCATTATACTGCATATTAAATACCTATGGCTTATTTATTTTCTATCTAGAAGTTTGTACTTCTTGATCTCCTCCTCCCCATTTCACCTATCCCCCAAGCCCCCTTCCCTCTGGCAACTGCAATCTGTGTCTATGTTTTGTTTAATTTAATTTTGTTTGTTCATTTGTTTTGATTTTTAAAGATTCCACATGTAAGTGAAATCATACAGTATTGTCTTTTTGTGTCTGACATTTCGTTTAGTTTATTCCCTCAAAGTCCACCCATGTTGTTGCTGTTTGCAAGATGTCATTCATTTTTGTGGCTGAGTAGTATTCATTGTATATATACCACATCTTCTTTATCCATGTATTCATTCACTAATGAACATTTAGGTGGTTTTCATATCTTGGTTATTATAAGTATTTCTTTTCAAATTAATGTTTTTATTTTTTTCAGATAAGTATTTGGGTGTGGAACTGTTGAATTATATAGTATTTCTATTTTTAATTTTTTGAGGAACATTTTACTGTTTTCCTTAGTGGCTGCACCAACTGACATTCCCATCAATAGTATATACAAGGGTTCCCTTTTCTCCACAGATTAGTCACAAGGGATTTGTGAGGCTGTTCTGGAAAATGTTAATTTACTGAGGGTAAGAATACATATTTGATGGTAGATGCTGCTTAAGATAAAAAAGAGAAAGGAGAAAAGTAATTGAAAACCGACAGAGAATATTCCTGTTATCCAGAGACAATGCTTAATTTCTATGAAATTAAGACTCCCAACTCTTGGGGCATGTGGGCTCTGAAAATCTTCATTGATTACTCACAATGGCCTTTAAAGATTTAAGTGCTTTTTCAACTGACAAATGACAGAGAATTAAATAGATTTTAATTTTTGCATATAGTTAAGGATTTATTAGTAATTATCTGCTAAGTAAATTATCCAAGCCCACTAAAATTTAGTATTCCTAAATTACAAATATATTATTGGGTTTATTGAAGCTCTAGTACAGCAACTTAAGAAGTCAGCACATGTTTACAAACAGATGGCTAGTGATTATTTGTTATACAATAATGATTTCTGAGTAATGCATTATTGGCGATATCTTATTGCTGACTTTTTAACTCTTTAATTATAAATCATTATCTGTTTAATATGTTGAAGATTGTTTGCACAGTCCTAAAGCATGTATATATTTGCATAATTGTGGTGTATAATTTTTCAATAGCTAGGTTTTGAGATATTTATGTGTTGTAGTTAAAACATGAATCATTCATAGCTCTTTTGCTAAAGGAAATGGATATAAATTCCTCTAGATATTACTTATAGAGTATAATACTTCATTGGTGATATCCTGTATGTGAGCTTGGGTAAAATACATATGAAAAATTGCAAAATAACTTCAAGGTAAATGCAATGAAATTAATCCATTATACTCAAATCAGCAGGGTATTATGTTATTAAAAAAAGGGATACACATTTATATTTTTAAAAATAATCTACATACATTCTGTATTCATTATCTATTCTTGCATGACAAATTACCTCCAAATTAGTTGCTTCAAACAATACTTATTTTGCCATGTATAATGCACACTTTTTAGCCCAAATTTTTGAGGGAAAAAGTAAGGATGCATATTACACATGGGTAGTGTTTGTTCATGTGTTTTATAATTATAGGTTACATAAAATTTCTTGTACCATAATATGTTCAAACATAAATGTTAAAATTCCTTTATAATTCAAAAACATGTATCTAAATATAAATGAATGAAAATTGAATTAAAAAGTTAAAATGAACATTTTTTCCTGAAAGTTTTAGCCAAAAACGTGGGTGTGCAGTATATATGGCAAAATATGGTACTTCTTGGTGCCTGTGGATCAGCAATTTCAAACAGATACAGTGGGAGTGGCTTGTCTCTGCTCTGTGATATCTGGGGCCTCAGCTGAAACACTGGAAGTATGGGCAATAGACGTGATCTGGAGTCTTGACTAAGGTGGGAAAAAATCCATTTCCAAGTTGATTCATTGTATGGACTGGTAAGTTGGTTCCTTTTTTACATGGACTTCATATTGGAACCTTTCCACAGAGCTACAAATGTGCCCTTACATTTGCTGGCTTCTCTGTAGAGAGAGTGATCTAAGAGGGAAAGACGAAAGCAGCAATTCCTTGTATGAACTAGCCTGAGAAATTAAACGTTGCCCATTATGCAATGTTTTATTCATTAGAAGGAGCCCTTGTAATGTAATTAGTCTTACAATCAATTGATGGGTAATTAGATTCTGTGATATTGTAATTTATAATAAGAAATACATGGAGTTTATCTAAGTCCCAGGCTCCTGCAGTGCTCCTAAAACCCTTGGCTTTTTCCAAGTGATGAGCAGATAAAGTCATCTTTTGTTATGTTAAGGAGGTGTCTTTTGTACATCATAGTAGAGATGTGGGCTGAGTACCAAAGGAGCCAACCATGAGTAGATGGGTGGAGCTTTCAGTCCTTACCCACTTTCGGGGACAGGAGAGGGGCTAAAGGTTAAATGGATTGCCAATGGCCAATTTGATCCCTTGCTCCCTAGGACACTGATACTCAAAATCTGGCATTTCTAAAGGTCAGTCCTAAAGCTTGTAAACTTGATGCTTTCCTCTAGTATTTTACTTCCTCAAACATTCAACTGGAAAATGTCCTCAGGGAACAAGGTAGGGTACAAGTGAATCTATTCACATTGTCTTTCTTTGATACACCTGCATGAATTCCTCTCCAAAGATTTCAGACAGTTGTTTGCTGTATTTTCTTTAGATTTATGGTTATTTTTGGAAGGAAGGTTAATCAATGCAAACTGTCTTATCATGGTTTCCTCTTTTATTCTTCTGAGCAATTTTGTGGAAAATTACTATTATTTCTGATAGATTTTTTTTCTTTTGATAGAATTCATAAATGAAATTATCTGAGCCTGGCAATATCTTTGTTGTATATATTTTGCTTTGAAACTTTATTTCTTTGGTATATAAAGGAATATTCAGATTTCCTTGTTTTTCTTTATTTTTTAGTTGCATTATCCAAAGAATTAATTTCATGTAAGTTCTTAAATATTATGTCATAAAGTTTTCATAAAAATCTTATTATCCTTTCAATGTCTGCAGTTTTAATTGTTAAATTAATTGTCATTTTGAAAAATTTACATAGGAAATGCTATTACATTTTTCAAAATTCAAAATATGTCAATATCACTTTTCCTTTCACCTTTGCCCTTTAACAATCCAGTTCTTTCTGAAATTGATGGAATTCTATATGTACTATTATGCACCTTATATTTGTTAATTCTGCAAGTATTTCTGTATTATGATACAAAAAGCTTCCTCATTAATTTATTTTGCTATATGGTATAGATATGTAATAATTAACTTGCCTATCCCCTATCAATGAACATCTAAAAGCCCTACTGCATGAATAACATTTTTTATGTGTAGTTCTACACATATATGAGTACATATTTAGGATTAACTTACTATAAATGCAGTTACTTAGTCAAAATGTTACCACCCATATTTAGCTAATTATTAATAAAAAAGAGTGGGGAAAAGTGAGTTAGACATTGAGCTTAAATAACTGGAAAGCATAAGTCTATTCGCTTCACCAGGAAGCTACAGTTTTACACCCCAGGGGGTTACAGCTTTGCTCTACCAAGGGGATTAACAGTTCTTCCTTCCCACCCTCCAGCACTGGATTGCTGGGGAGAGCAAAGGGAAGAGCTTGACCAAAGAGGACTCTCAGTCTATTGGTTATAAACCCATCCAAAGCCTGCAAAATCCTGGGAAGTTGATTGGTCATTTTAAAAAAGCTTCTGGTGTTTTCTGAGCCTGAGATATAAAATCCCACTTTTCTCTTGAGTGCCAGGAGCACATTCGCTGACATTTTCATGTTCAGCTTTAGTAAATAATGCTAAAGTGAGTTTCAAAGGGAGATACAATTGTTTTGCTTAATATTATTAGACATTAATTTGTGTTTCGCTGGTGTTTGTATTGGAGTATCTTGCTGTGGTCTCTACATTTCTTGGTATGTCTTCAACATTATTGTCATCCTTAGTGTCTTTTGTACTTTATTTTCTGTGACAATTTTATTACTTCCGTCACATCTTTTCTGTGGCTTGACAACACAGGAACACAAGCCTGATATCCTCCAGATATATTTCTATCTTCTATGAGGGCTCTTGATTTCTGGTATGTATTTTTATTTCATAGAGGTATTTGTTTCTTCTTTCTCTTCTTTTCCTTCTTGGAGTATTATTTATGTCAAAGCACTTAGATTTAATTGTCCCGTATTTCATCAAAACATTTTTAGGTATTTTTACCTGATATTTTTATGTTATCTACTTTTTGACTCAATATCTTTTTCTGTTGCTTATTTCCAGCTTTGGTTATCTGAAGGATATTTGTTTTTCTTGGATCAGCTATTTAAAACCAATTTCTGTGGAGGAAGGGGCCAGGAGAATGTTCACATCTTGCAGGGACAACAGGTTACTCAGGATGAAATTATTTACCCAAAGTGAGACTGTTAAACTTTATTCCCACCAGCTAATGAAAATAAGCAACTAGATCTTATCCAAGATTCAAAAAAGACTCTTTTCTCTGCCATTCCAGGGACATATAGCTTCCTGCAATATGGTTTATCTTAGTGTTTTTTTTTTCATTAGCCCTGATTCTTTTGGTTATTGGAACTTAACCTAATGTAGGGAAGATTCTAATATCAGCACAATCACTTGTCCGTATTCTTCCAAACAAGGGATCTAGGTTTTTATCTCAAATGTATTTGCCATGTCTAATAAATTTATCATTGGCTATCTCTGCAATCCACAGTTGTAGCATTTCTCTATGCTTAGCTTCTACTTGCACGTACTACTGCCCAGCCCCCACTCCTCCTTGCAGATTTCCATTCATACTACAATTTAGTAGTTCGACTGTCTCTGAATATGTTCATGTATATTTCTCATTGTTCTTGTTGCTTCTGGTGATTTTGAGGGAGGTAATGGGAAAACGTTATTTTTTACTTTGTTATCTTCCAAGTGGATGTCTGTGTTTAGCTTCTACCTCCATCATTCTTTACATTTTGTGACCTTTTAGCACTCTATGTTATACTACTGTATCTTCCTGCTCTTTGCCTTTGTCTTACATTGTAAGCTTCTGAAGGCAGTTTTTTATCTCTTCTATGTGCTATGAAATACTTAGCATAATGTCTTACACAGAGAATGTATAAATATTAGAACATGCAATTATCGGTGGTCGAGAAGATAGATGATTTAGCTATATGAAAAAAAGACCTTTTTTCAGTTGAGTTTTGGAAAACCCAAAGGAAGGGGATTGATTACAAAACATAGTCTTAAGTTTCTTTTATTATTAAGGGTGAGATTTATAGAATAAGGATATAACTTAGCTTAAAATTAATCAAAAGGAGAAATGAAATTCAAATCAATTGAATTGAATATTGTGTACTATATCTGATCTTGTTGGAAAACTGGAATGAAACTAAAATGGTCATGGTTGTTTTGACTTCTGATCTCAGTTAAAGTCAATTAAATTCAATTTACAGGAGAGAAAAAGTATTTCACTCATCAAAACAGATGAGATGAATGTTGTTAAATTAAATTGATTGGTTTGGATTATTGTCCTGTATTATGCTTTGACCAGATTGAATTTCACTGAAAAAGTGTAATGGGATGATATGGGCTAAGTAAGAAAGGGCTAGAATGTGCCAAATTAAACCTTATAGAACAAGTCTGGTCTCGGTGAAGCCAGAGTGTGATTCATATTGAATTGAAAGGCAATTCTTATCTAGACAGAATTTAATAGAAAGCCTTTTCTTAGAGAATTATGCTGATAAACATATCTAAACACAAAATTAAGCAAATGTAAATAGTTCCCGGGAAAATAATAGTCCTCATATTATTTTTACTTTACTTTCTCTTTTGTTCAACTCTCTCCCCGCCCCCTCTTTCTCTCTCCCCCACTCTCTCTCTCTCTCTCTCTATATATATATATATATATATATATATATATATATATATATATATATTCTTTTTAAAGTACATTTTCACATTGTCTGTCCTGAAATGTTAACCTTCATGAATGCCAGATTGCATATTCATAAAAAGAACCTACATTTTTATTTTTCATTATCTCTCTCTCAAGTAGAGCATTACATTAATTCTGTTAAGAAATTACCATCCTACAGAAATAAAAATAATTCAATTAATTTTTCAAAAGCACTCATAGTCAATATTTAAGGGACTAGGCATGGAGAACTGGACTGGTACATGCAAAAATGAAACTAGACCACCATGTTATACCATAAACCAGAATAAACTCAAAATGCATAAAATACTTACATAGCTGTGATACCATAAAAATCCTAGAGGAAACCATAAGCAGTGAAATATCAGATATCTCATGTAGCAATATTTTTGCTGATATATCCCCTAAGGTAGGGGCGTCAAACTCATTGTCACTGGAGGCCACATCAGCCTCAAGGTTGCCTTCAAAGGGCTGAGTGTAATTCTAGGACTGTATAAATGTAACTACTTCTTAACAGTTAAGGGAGAGCTCAGCACTGCTGCCAGGCAGAAACAAGGTACCGAGAGAGATAAAACAAGGTGGAGGGCCAGATTCAGCCCGCTGGCCTTGTGTTTGCCACCTGTGCCCTAGGGCAAGGGAAATAAAAGAAAAAAATAAACAAATGGGACTACATCAAATTAAAAGGCTTCCATACAACTAAAAAAATTAAAAAGTCATTAAAATGTAAAGGGAACTGACTATATGGGGGAACGTATTTGCTAACAGTACATCAGATGAGAGTTTACTCTCCAAGATATATAAAGAGCTTATACAAATCAACACCAAGAAGACAAAAAAAATCTGGTTAAAAATGGGCAAAGGACCTAAATAGTCACTTCTCCAAGACACAGGGCTAAAAGACATATGAAAATACGCTCACATCACTAGCTATCATAGAGATGCAAATTAAAACCACAATGAGATATTACCTCATACCCATCATAATAGCTATATTAATAAATTAACAAACAACAAGTGCTGGCAAGGATGTGGAGAGAAGAGAACGCTAGTACACTGTTGATAGGAATGCAGACTGGTGCAGTCACTGTGGAAAACAGTATAGAATTTCCTCAGAAAATTAAAAATGGATCTGCCTTTTGACCTAGCAATTCCGCTGATGGGCATATACCCAAAGAATCCTGAAACACCAATGCAAATGAATTTATGCACCCCTGTGTTAATAGCAGCACTATTTACAATAGCCAAGACTTAGAAGCAGCCTAAGTGACCATCTATAGATTAGTGGATAAAAAAGCAGCGGTATATCAATACAATGTAATACCATGCAACAGAAAGAAAGAAGGAATTCCTATCTTTTGCAACAGCATGAATAGACCTGGAGACTATTATAAGCCAGTGAAATAATCCAGTCAATGAAAGACATGCCATATGATCTCACTTGTAAGAGGAATCTAATGAACAAAATTGAACCAGAGGTATAGAATCATGGAACAGACTGAGAGCTGTAAGTGGGGAGGGAGGTGGCGGGGACCCTTTGAAAGAAGGTGAAGGGCTCAGTCAAAGAACATACATGAAGGACCCATAGATATGCACAACGGTGTGAGAATTGACTATGGAAGAACTGAGGGAGAACTGAGTAGAGTGGGGGCAAAGTGGGAAAAATTGGGACAACTATAATAGCATAAACAATAAAATGTTTTTAGAAATAAAATCATAGGTAGAAAAAATAATAAGGGACTAGGAATAGGTGTTTTAATAAAACTTTATTTACAAAAGCAGATGGTGAGTTAGATTTGGCTTGTGTCTGTTTTTTGATCACTACTAGAAGTGATAAAAAAAAAAAGAGGTTTAGTAACATCTTCACAAAACTAGCAATCAGGTTTTTATTGAAAGGGATCATCAAAGTAGGAATCTTAAGGACAGATGGTTTCCTTTACGTTTTTTGTTCAAGTAGATATTTTAGTTTTCTTTAACACACATTATTGTTTCTTCACATAATTGTACAGCATTTAAGTGTAGAGCATAGAAGAAATTTGTAGACTAAAATATCCCACTTAAAATGAAGTCTGTGACTTTTCCCATACACCCTCTGCAACTTTAATTATTTTTTAAATTCTTAACTTCAATCAATGAAAAAATAAAGATAATTGAAAATACCATAGAATACTTAGCAATAGAAGGTTTAATGGGCTTTAGTTTTTGCCAATAAGAGGAATACATGACCATATTTATTCCCCTCTTCAATTACAAGAGGCACTTCTCAAAAACATCCAAACTACATGGTTATTTATGATACCAAGTGACTGACTTTCAAATGTGTGAAATTCTTCATTCTAATTAATAAAACATCTACTCACAATGTCTATTTAATAACCATAACAAAAATGTAACACATAAAGTTCTCAGAGTTGTAAAGAGCTATTACTGATGAATTAATTTTACATGTTTTATAGACATTTTTAATTAAACTTCTTTGTTAATGAGAATAGCCAAGTACTTCAAACAAATGCTTAAGTTTAATTTTTTTTTATTTCAGATTTTGATGCAACAATGCCTTTGAACATTGCTGCGAATTTGAAGGTAAGAGAGTGAGGTTGCCACCTTAACTGATGAATTTCGCTTTCCAGATGAGTGGGGGCCCATGTACGCAGCTGAGCATTTATTTTCTGTGCCTGCTTCCATCCACCTCAAATTTATATCATTTCTATTTGTTTTAAATCGGTATGCCTCTCCTAGGTTTAGTCCTATATATTTCAAAAAATAAATAAATAAGGTAGGATCACAGCTCATGTGAAACAGAGGGTTTCAATCAACCTGTCCAAATCAATGAACAATTTCTTTGCTTCAAGTACTGCCCAGACCAGATCAAATCTCAATTTCAGTTCATTTCAAAAGACAGCGTAGGGTGACGGGTTTTTCCAGAATTTTGTTATAACAAATAGTGGTAGATTATTAAAGAAATCACTAGAAGTACATTGCATTATATTAATGATTAATGATGACTATTGCAAAATATTTTTTCACTGAGTGATTTTCTCATTCAAAAGTTTAGTAGTGAATCAAATTGGCTCTGTTTGGTAGTTATTTTACACATGCAGCTTTGAGGTGGGTTTCTTATGTAGAAATGTGAATTGCAAAAGGAGAGTTTGGTAAAATGGAACCAGGTTAGGCTTTGATCTTTGCAAGAAACTCCGTAAAATAATTACCTAGAAGTAGGACAGTAGACAAATAATATTAGTTGAATGTATACTCGGGAGCATTTTGAGTTAGAATATTTTAATGGTTTATTTAAATATTTTATATATGTGTCAAAATGAAGATTTATACTGAGAGTCCCAGTCATCTCCTACTTTCATTATCTGATACAGCTGTGAATACAGAACTAGAACAAAATGATAAAAGGCATATCATGTTGCAGTGGGCGTGACCACTCAGCTTTGCCTCCCACATCTGTACGAAGATAATCTTGACCATAAGAATCATGGATTAGCCTGAAAATATAAATTGGGCATTACAACCAATTAACTGCACGTCAGGCAATGTCATTCATATACATATGATGTTCGTGATAATGAAAGTGAATTCACCTGTGATTAAGAAACACTGGGATCTGACCAGGATCAGTTCCACTGATTTTCTGCTTCGTGACTGGTCAAAATGCCTCAGTATCACTATCAGAGTTTGTATTATGATCAAGACAGGCCCCCTATTAGTAACTGAATAATCATTCTTAGAAAGTCATTACCACCATGAAGTCAATGATGTATGAAGATAATTACACATTTTGAAGATACTGCTTATAGTCAAGGGAGTATTTTACATGGTTCTTTGAATATTATTCAACCTCTCTATGGTAAAGCTTGACCTAATATATTACGCTCAAGCTTGTTTCACATTTGCAACAATTCCCCTATAAGATTTATTAGTAGTTTACTCTTTTCCATCAGACCATATGCTTCATAAGGAATCACGTCTAACTCATTTCCTACCATGTTACCCTTCATTAGTGTACTAATGGGAACATAAAAGCCCTTAGTAAACTTATTTTGATTGACTAGTAGTGCTTACCATAGAACCAATGCCTCCTAGGTCTCAACCACAGAATAACCAAAACACCAACTCTTTCTTTCTTCCTTCCTCTCTTTTCTTCCTTTCTCCCTTTCTCTTCTTTCTCCCTTTCTCTCTCTTTCTTTCTTTCTTTCTTTCTTTCTTTCTTTCTTTCTTTCTTTCTTTCTTTCTTTCTTTCTTTCTTTCTTTTTTCCTTCCTTCCTTTCTCCCTCTTCTTTCTTTCTTCCTGTTCTTTCATCTTTCTTCTTTCTCTATCTATTTATATGGATGCAATTAGCTTCCCTATACATTTTAAACTCTACTGAAAATTCTCTTTAAAAAGATGACTGTCGGAGAGTGTGGAGTGCCTAAAAAGAAGAGTAAGTATACAAAGCATCTCCAGAGGGTGTCCAGTCATGTAATATAAACAATAGAGGCACTTACTGAAGAATATAAAAGATGCAAGAAACATTGTACGTAAAACAATGCAGCCTCAGTCCCTTTCAAAGTAGTCACCTTGGGACCTCACACAGTTCTCCCAATTGCCATCAGCTGCCCCATCATATTTTCCTGAATCCCATTGACAGTGTGAAATCTCTTCCCTTTCAAAGGTGATTTTAGTTTTGGAAAAGCCAGAAGTCATAGGGCACCAAATCTGGGCTGTACAGGGGCTGAGCCACCTAGGTAATTTGTTTTGCAAAAAAACTCTGCATGAGACATGATGCATGAGTGCGCCTGTTGTCCTGATGAAGCTGCCATTCACTAGTTGCCCATAGCTGCAGCTCTCTGAACCATCCAAGTAGTTTCCACAGAAGAATGTTCAAGCTTAAGGCAAAATTGGATGCAGGTTTGTTGCTCTACTTGCTCAGTCATTTTGAATGTGATGGCCACACAGTACATGCGCTCATTCAATGATGTCTACAGTCCCCACTGGCTAGTACAGTGAAGTCATCATTGTTCACACATCACATTCCAGTCCACGCTCTTTGGTTGCCAGGTTACAGTGATGTCGTGCAAACCATTCTTGTTATATTAACAATGTTTGGAGCTTTTCTGGGCAGACCTCATAAGAATAGTTAGTAGATATCATATTTTCTCACATGCATGATGTTAGCTATTCATACTGCTAGTTTTCTTCACCATTTTGTTCTGTATTAAGTATTTTAAGCAGTCCTCATTTTATATTTAACTTCACTCATCTCATGTCCAATTTTGTCTTTGGTCATTTACATTCCCATACTAGAGGGAAAAATACAAAATTAATTTTAAAATGGATTTAGAACACTCTGAATGACAGTGTCATGTCATTTTAAATAATTTACTCAAGCCTTTGGAAAGTATACAGACAATTTGTTCCTCCCCCCCATGATAGACAGTTAGAAACATCAAAGAATTTATTAGGAAATTTGCCCATACTTCAGACTCCTTGAAATCAGAGCTTTCATATATATTTCATATATATTTTCATATATTAGTTTCAACTGTTCCATGATATATTGTGAAAGTTATATTAATATTTAATGATTTTTAAAGAGTCATCAAAACCTTCATTAATTTATTTGGATAGTTCTAAGTTTAATGCTGCCACAAAATATGTATTTATAAATTATTTTCTTTCAATGTGTTATTTTCCTTATTTTTTCTGACTTTAAATTGATGAAGGCCTGCATTATAATGCACATTACAAAGTATGAACATAAATATTTGATGCTATGAGGAAAGGAATTATTTTATCTTCACATTTTATTGATAATATTAAAAATAAATATGACCATAAAGTCTTAGAGTTGTCAGAGAATGGAAGCATGTATTTCTAAATCTCTCATTTCTGAACATTAACTTTTGGAGTTCCATGCCTTTTAAATTCAGTATGTTCTTTTCTCCCTTTTAAAAGAGACCAGATAGCTCTCTCAACTGTTCCATTTCACGCAAGTGATTGGCTACTTTTCACTTTCTTTCTGTCCTGCGCTGACTTGACTGCACAGTCTTTGATTTAGTTTGAGCTTTCCAGAATTAAGAATTGGTTATTCTGGAAATTAATCATAGTAGTTGTATTGACCTACTATACAAAATTAATAAACAGAAATCTCATAAAAAGTGAAGCAGGCAGGCCAGAAGGGAAAGCTCTCATGCTCTATGCTGATTGCAAAGCACAACAAAGAAAAATTGCTTGTAATGGCTTTTCAAAGCTTCCTTTTCCCCACTATAAAAGAGCTGCTTCTTCTTTGTTTTAGCAGACTCGCCTGTGGCTAACCACAGTTGCATGTACCATATTGCAATTCCCTGCTGTTCTCAAATAAACTCATTTTGTCCAAGAAATTTCTGGCTGAATTTTTCCTATCAACCCTACTTACAGGGGACTTAAGGATGTCAGTATTATTTCCATAATTATTCACTGTTTTAAATTTCATTTATTAGGTAATGATTACTCAATAAATAGTTAGTTAATTACAAGTCTGGGCTGGATGTATGAATGACCAGAAATTCAGAGACAACTAAGGAATTGGCATGACCCATAAGTAATTAGCAATCTAATTCTGAGGTCTGCACTATAGTCGTTGGTCCAATTCAGCTCACAAGTTGTTGTTGTAAACAAAGTATAATTGAAATACTATCTACACATTTAAAGACAATGTTTTCTAAACTTTTTTCTCATTGGTTGCTTAATAGAATATATTAATCTAATTTTATACTTACTCTTTTCATGTTACATTTAATGAATGGGGAATAATGAACTATGCATACATACAAACAGACACATATACAAATATTTATTTGTGTATGCATATATATGCATATTTCCTAATTATACATCAAGCATTAATAACATTTCTTGATGATGTATTTCTAGCAAGCTTAACTACTTTAATTGGACCCAGACCAAAGTGGGGGCAGGGGGAAGCATAGGCTGCTATTGACTATAAAGATCATGGCCAGATCTTTTACTTCTTTCTTCTTAAATAAAAACAAATAAACAACAATTTTCTCCAAAATTAGCATGAGGGTGTGACAGAAGAAGAGGAACAAGCTAAAAGGCTTTATCAGGCAGCACATTCTTCCCTGCAGACCTATTCATCTACCTTTTTCTTTTTCTGATAGAACATTATTTAAGATCAAAGCAGTAATTCATTTTTTATTCATTTAATGTTAATTTATTTACTTTAATTCATCTTCCTCATTGAGTCAAGCATGAGATCGGCACATGGTTAACGTTCTGTCACTACTTGTTGAATTACTCTGTAATCCCTCTGATGGCATCATTGGTCTCTGGAATTAGAGCAGATACGCTTTAGGAAAAATTGTATACCTAGAGACTTTTATTCTAATCTCACATAAACAAAACATGGACTAATGATTTATTAGTAGATGTTCAGTAAGAAGTAAATGAATTGTAACTCAGTTATCCATTTCAGAAATAGTTTCTGAAACTATTCATCTAGAATCTAGGAGAGAATAATATTTTACTAACAAGTCATTCCTTTCTAAATGTGTTTTTTACATGGGTTTATAAAATCACTAAACTCTTCTAGGAGCTAAGCCACAAATCTAGTACTTAACACCAAGGACCAATGGACTTAGCCAGTGTATGAACATCTTTTGTGATAGCCAGTTGGTGGTTAAGAAGCTGAATAAGCAAACTAAGAAGTCCAGATGAAAAATCTGCTATTTGTCAAACTGAATTCCTTCCCTGAAATGAAACAACACAGTTGTCTGAATTTACTCTGGGATTTGGCTTTCACCCTTTTTGTCAACCAATATTTTAAAAGGCATATTACTTATGCAAGAGGACTCTTCTCCCCCATGCGAGAGACCATTTATTTATTTTTTCTACCTGTAGGGGAAAAGATGGGAGCTGTGTTTGTAGAAGTTCAATCTGTACTGAACCAAGATTATCATCAAGTCCGGAAAGGAGCAGAGAAGAAATACACTGCCTACCAGTCTCTCCCTCTGTTCTCTGATCTGATTGTCCCTGAATTATTGCAAAAGTCTCCTAACTGGCACCTACTTCTTTCTCTCATTACACTTGTTTTCCGTATGGCAGCCAGAGTGATCCTTCCAAAAGAGAAGTTAGACTGTATCAGTTATTTCCCCCCAAGCCCTGCTATGGTTTCCTTTTTCAATTAGAGTAAATGTCAAAGTTCTTCCAACACTTTAGAAATCCCTGATTAAGTTGTCTTTCCTTCCTAACACCCCCTTCCCCACACATAACACTTTGCCATAACTTTCTTATTTATGAATGGTACTTACTACCTTTTAACATATAATAGAGTTTGCTAGTTTACTGTACTTATGTTGCTCAGTTTCTCCCCACTGGAATGAACAGTCTGAAAGTTAAAGTTTTTGTTCTTTTTCCTCATGTTGCTGGAGCACCCCAATTACCTAATAATTGATCAAAAAGAAAGTGAAGAGAAAGAAAAGGACTGCACCAGATTAATTGTCCCCTCATGACCTAAACTTGATCTTGATATTAGAATAAATATCTTAAACGTCAAAAATAAAGCAAAATTATGCCAAATGAGTAATGAAAACAATTATTTTTGCTAAGAACTCATTTTTTTGTTATTGTTAAAAAGCAACACTTGAGGAGTGTTTACGTATGTGTGGATTTCTCATATACTTTGTGTACAAATGTATATAATTCACTTAAATAATGTTTTATAATTTTTTTACTTGTTTCGTAATTTATGTCTGAAACAGAGTTTCATTGTCCCCAAACTCTAAATATATGGTAACAGCTCAAAATACTATGGGTCAGTTAGCTTTATAGCCTAGTCCTTCAGATAGGCCGCTCAGGTCATATGATGTCCCGTCCTTTGTTCTCAAGGGAGTGTGTTAGCAAAGAAAAACTTGGAAGATAACAAGTGGAGAAGTAAGTTGTTGAGGCTCGTACACGAGGCTTACAAACCTTTCACTCTAGGGAGGAAAATAAGATTCTTGGAAAAGCTGCCCATTTTTATTAGGAACGGTTCTACAAATCTTGGTTTGTTACTTCTTGGGTAGGTGACCTTTGGAGGATTATTCCTTCTTTCTGGCACCAGCTGTTGGCAAGTCTCATTTGGTTATTTGCTTCACATTGGTGGGTGGAAAGATCTATCGGAACTTTACTGTAGTCATCCACTTAAAATCTCATTTGGGAATGAATAGACTAATTATTACGGTCCCAAAAAGAGTTGAAGACCTGGGTTCTATTGTTGGTGTAATTATGCTCTAGCTACAGGATCTAGGCAAGTCTTTCAACCAAACTGTCTAATTTCTACTAAATCTGAGGTTAAAATGGTATTGTATAAATGTAAATATTTTAAAGGCATTGTTCAACTGTTTATTATTTTAGTATTATAATATATTAAAAATAACAGCCAATGCAGCCATCCAGAATAAGTTTAGTCTGTCAAAGGCAAGTATATATAAGATAACATAATATTAACAATGCATATACCCTTCTGTGTTTCATGAACACATACCAAATTTTCATAATTCCTACAGGTCACGGTCATGACTAGCAACACATTGACATTGGAGGAAAGCTACATGGGAATTAAGGGTTAAGGCCAGGTATGGCCACGAACATAAGGTTTTCAAGGTGGCATTTAATTTCTGTTAATTCACCATTAAGAGAATAATTGTCCTCCAGTGTAATTTGAGTACCCTCTAAAATATGCCCTCAGCCTGTGCAAGCAGATTTTAAGTTAGAACTGATTTGATGCTGTGTTATTGCCAATCATAAGGAAGAGTGGGATTCTTGCCTATCAAAATGTATAAGATAGTATGCAATTATATATTTTGATACAGTATTACTTGAGAATAGACTCAAGTTCACCTAAATTTGAACTGTTATCAATTATTGCTAATTAATATAAGTAACATTATTGGCCAAAGAACCAAACCCTCCTACTAGTTGACACATTCCCCCACTGAGAAGTATCTATTAGAAGTAAACATCTAATCAGACCTTTGTGTGTCAGGCACAGATTCAGCGATGTGGTGGAATTTGAACGTGAGCAACATTAGTGTAAAAATTAAATATTTAAATAATGTTAGGCAATGGTATAAGAATATTTTTACATGCATAAGTATATATAAAATCTATTTTTATATGTCTATTTTATCGACTCAGAGGATTCTTGTTCTGTAGTTTCTTGACAATATGCCACCGTCATGCAAGCTCCGGATAGATGAGATATTGCTATGATATGATATTTTACTTAAAGTTAGCTGGTTACATTTCCAGGAAGTTGTGATGGAGAAAACAGTAATAAATTGTTTGTGAAAAGTACTACAATATCCCAATACAATTTTCTAAATAGTTTTCATCTAAATTCCTGGAAGATTACTTACAAAGCTGGATAAAATCAGTTGGAAGTGAATTTCCAACAGTTTACTGCCACTGGTCATTACAAAGTAGCCTCAACTATTAGTAAGCTAAGCTCATTACATTTCCTCTTACATCTCCTTTGAATTGTTCTTGAAGCATTGCTTATTCTCTGGACAGCATTGCCAATACAGTTTAGCTAAGTGTGAGGCCTGCCCGTCAGCTTCCCAGCTCTGTTTTGCTAACGGTTCGGAGAGTGATTACTCCCCAGAGGTTAAGCATGCCCTGTGCAATATGTGCCGAGCAGTCTCACCAGAAATCCTCCTGGATCCAAGCCAGGTCTCCTGCCAGCTCAAGCAGTAGGAGGTTTCTTAGATGTTAAAATATTTTACGTATGCAAAGCCAAGCAAGATCTTCTGGATGCTTCCCTGTGATTTTAGATTTTAAAAGCAATGGATGTCTTGAACATCATAGTTACTGTACAAGAGGGAACTGAAAAGTACCATCTAACATTGTTTCCTTTTGTTTTCCCAGGTAATGCAAGCTACCAGAGCTAAGGGTTTCAGGTTGCAGCAGTCCTGTTGCATTTAATTTGTACATTATGGTACAGGACGTAATTGGTGCAACTTTGTATGACACACCAGATAGAGATTTCTGCCTTCAACTCTCAAACTTTACCCTATCTTTAGTATACAAACAGATAAATTAAGTAAGCCAAAACATTTTAAAAACAAAAAAGATGCTTCTTCTCACTGAAAGTAATAGCTAAAAACTATAAAACCATATGAAACTGACTTTCTGATTGACATATGAGTATGTTGTTTTCCTAACAGTCCTGACAAATTCAATATTCATTTAAAATATTAAAATTACACATGGATTTGTATCAAGAATATACTTTTTAAAATTATTATAATTGTTGATATGTTAGAATTGCCTTGCTTGAGGTTAGACAAATAAAATACCCTTTTAAGAAAAATAAAGAGAAGAAATTCTGTGATGAAAGAACATAAAGATCCTAGTGTTTAATTATCCTTTAGAATCACTAATGAAGTCTTACAGAAAGTAAAAGTGAACACTCACGATGATATTTTTCCCATTAAGGGAAAATATCTAATATAACAAACTAGTGTGTGATTTAAAAATACAATAAAATATTAGTAAAACAGAAACACTTAATTCCAGAAATTTTTAGCACATTATTTAGAATGAATTGGCATGCCATTTTATATAATGCATATTATCAAAGTTGGGGTAACTAAAAATGAACATAATTTTAAACTCATTTTTGCCTAGAGGTTAAATATGTGTTTTTTTTTGTTTTCAAAAATGAGTCTTTCTATTAAAATTCTATTGAATGTTTACTTAATACGGCACTGTTTTATGTCCAGATATGTCCAGTGGCAAAAGACAAAAGGTTCCTGCTCTTAAATATCCTCCTATTCACAGGACTGGTTATGTATAATCCCAATTTATTTCCTCTATGAAGTGACACAGTCTTCTACTCTTACACTATTTCTTCAATTGCATAGCTGATCGAGGACATTCCACAGCGCACTATATTGGTGGCAGATCAGGGTAGTTCGTTTCTCTCACTACTTCCCAGGAATTAGATTATCTGGAAGGATATTCTACTTGAAGGATACTTGAAAAAACAATTATTCAGTGGCATATGTGTGGCCAGTACTGCTTTTCTACCTTAAAGCCATTTTAACTGTGAAATAATATGACACATTTCCTTGTCGAAAAAGATGAAGCATTTAAAGACCATTGTAGACTGCATGCAACAAAAATGTTATTATCCACCTCTCCCTCAAGCAAATTTTTGACTCAGGTTATGATGACTCTGTTTTCAGAGTCCATCTTGATTAGCCTAAGCCAATTATGGCAGTATATCTGTCTGACCAATGATAGTTAAGCAACCTTGGCTTAAAGTAATCAACATACAGTATCCCCTGGTAATTATTACTGGTCCACAAATAGGCACATAGTTTATATTAACTCAGTCAGAATGAAGAGAAGGTTTCTATTTTATGGTGAAATGAATAGTTCTCTCCACTCCATTGAATATGAAGAGGGAATCTTTCCCTCTGATACTGGCGGTCTTCTTCAGTTATGAGGAAAGACAGCCTGAACAGAGAATTGAGAATCACGGACTTTATAGTTTCCCCATTGCCTTTTTATGTGTGTAAATTTTGTAATGCCATATTATATGTGAAAATAGTAACTTCCTCACCTTTAATATTTCAAACTGGGTTCTTTGTAACTTGAAACTGAAAGAATCCTGAACTGACAAAGGGGAAATATGGCAGAGTTTTGTTAAAATCCAGGTCTCTCTGACTTCTAATTCAAATGTTTTCATGGTGTTGGAAGTAAATGGAATGTGTGTTCAGTGACATTGTGAGTCAGCTGATTCTCATCCAGGATGCCTCGATTGTCTGTCCTGCTTTTATATTTGTCAAATAATTGACTGATTATTTGGCTAGCTAAAGAACAGTAACTATGTAAACATCTCACTCCTTAGGAAGCATCCCATATTTTAGAGTTATTTTTAGAAAACCTAATCAAAATATAAATTGTAATCAATATTCCAAGTAGCTTAAATTTCACTTTACTTTTATTCATATAAATATTCAAGTAGATTACTTTTGTTTATTTGACCCTATGTTTTTGGTATTGCTTTCTTTTTTTGTGAATAATACAGTTGCTGATGTGTTTCAACATTGCAATATTTTTCTGCAATGACAGGAAGAAACTATGTATTTTTTTAAATTTCAACAATATATGCACAGGGATTTGTACAATTTATATTGTAAGAAAGTTGGCTAAAGGGAAGAAAGATGTGGTCATGAATACATGGACTCACAATTACTTATTCAGCAGTCACTTCTCAGAACTATACCACAGGCTTATTAAATATTGTGACTGATTTTGATAAAGTTGATCAGATGAGAAATTGAAGGTAAATGCTAATCAGAAAAAGTAAATGTAAAACACATGAATAATTTTATTTTCAGAGGAGGTAAAACATATAGAAGGCCATATTGATAATCAGATAGTAAGTGTTGGCTAACATTGTTTACAAGAGGGAGAGAGAATGTTTGTGAATCTGGAGAGAAAAGTGCATTGCATACTTTAAGTGGACAGGATGTGTTGAGCCTTTGGAGGGGACTATAGACAGGCAAGCACAGATGAGCAATAAGACATGAGCAGTGGACTGCAAACTACTCCGTTCTTGGGAAACCAGAAGCCATATGAGCCAAGAGCAAAGGTGAATTTCTCAAAAATGCAATTGGTGATGTAACTGAGACTGGAATCTACTGGACCAAAATCTTCGTAGTTTAGTCAATGTTTCAGTTTCTCCTCCATGATGCTGATATTACAATAAAAAGCCACCTGAAATTAGAGTCAATCGTCCAAGTGGAAGGAACTAACTTTGTTATAGAAGTTGGCAAAAGGTCTTTGAAAGGATATTGCTTTGTTAAACAGAAGATGAGTTCATGATAGAATGACCTTGAATTGTACATGAAAGAGAATAACACTGAGCCTGAACTTCTGGGAATTCTTAGGTACAGACAAGTTTTATTTCCTTCTTAAGTTGCCATCAAAAGTGTAAGTAATTAAATGTTTTGGACTGACATTCTCTAACTTGTTCTGGTCTGATGTCATCACTGCAGAGGAAAAAAATGAAGGTCAGAGCACATACATGGAGGTGTCACAATACAGATTCTTTTGCTGTAACCAAAGCCAATCAGGACACGATTTCTCAACAAGATGAGGATTCATTTCTTTTTCTTGTATAACATAAGTAATCAGGGCTGATGTAGACTCCAATTGTCCAGAATCCAGGTCCTTTCCATCTTTTCATATCCTATCTCCAATACCTCACTCATGAGTTAAATGTTCCTGCTCTTGCCATTGTCTCTAACTTGATAACAACATGAACCTCTCAAAAATCCACCACTGGATTTCAAAGTTAAGGGGGAGCAATACATTTCCTTTATGGACGTGCATTACTCTCAGTTGTGTTTCTTTTATTTGCTCTTGAAAGAATTCATACTCTTTCAGGATCTCAATCCCCATGAAGATAACTTCCAATCTTCCGAACTTGAAACATGTAAAGCCTTTCATAATCTGACCACGTCTAGCCCTCTAGCCTGACTGCTACCACACTCTGCCCCGTGCTTAGTACCACGGGCACACAACTGATTATCCAGAACTTCCCGCACACCATGGGCATTCTTTCCTTGGTGCTTCTGCTCTTCTCCATGCTTGAAATGCCCAGTTCTCCACATCCGCCTTATTAGACGAGCCCTGCAACTGGTCCAGCTATTTGAGTGATGCTGTGTATAATCATGTGTAATTCAATGGCGAAGTGTTAACAAGCCTGCTTAACCACAGACTAAGCATCATCTTCCAATTATTCTATCAGTAACAGGTTAATGTTTTGATTACCTTCCTGTGTCCATATCGCAACGGTTCCAAATAAGCATGAGCAAGAGAGAGACTCAGAATAATCTCAATACTCCCTAAATCAGTAAAAAAAAAAATCATGCCCTGAGTTGTAAAAATTTAATTGCCTATACCTGACATTACTAAGTGTTAGGATAATCAAATGCATAATAGACATTCCGCAACTTCAAGAAACTCTAGTCTGAGAATAATAAGCACCTTTTCAAACATCTAAAATGCATAACATCAATTGTATGTAAGAATACTAGTGATTCACCAAACTAATTGACCACCAGCATCATTGAAACATTCCTACAACTTAAGAATCTCTTATGAATAATAGAGCTACTGAATCAGATGTTCAGGGATCCAATCTTCTTGTTTGTTTGCCTGTTTGTGTTTAAGATTTCCATGCAATTCTCACTATCAGCCTTTATCAAGGTTCAGGAACTTTTGGTTTAATGCCCTACCTATGACCTCCAATGACTGGTAATACAGCCAGCATGAGACAATGCACAGGACTTTGGGGATTATATAATGAGTTAGTTTAGTATTACAGACTTTTCAATGCCCTAAATACTACTGCATTCACTGTTTCTATGTGATTGTTATCACACGATGACACCACACAGCCTTAAAATCACAAAACTGTTTTCCCAGCAGACTTCTGCACCTACACTACACAATCTTGGTCAATTTTATTTTGTAATAGAATGTAGCGTTGGTGCCCATTATAAAATTAAATACTAAACTGTCACTTGTGATGTATGGTATTGTGTTCTATTGAAAACCAGTCCCTCTACCCTGTTTCCCCCTCCCCAGACCTAACCTAGGTCTTACTAATCACTAAGTAATGTATGTAGGTGCTGACTTATGTCTATCCTAAATCTTTTATCCCAAGAGCTGGGGATTTTAAGAATCAGAGTGTCTTTACTATTTCATAAAACATGCTTGATATTTTTTTACATTGTAAATAACCTCAAGGCACATGTCCATATTTTTCACATTTATAATAGTGGAGGAAGACTTATCATTTAAACTACTTAATTATCCTTTTTGTCCATTCTTGTCCTAAGGCCCTGTAAGGGAATATCTGCATCCATCCCTACTACGCTCCCCTCCAAGATCCTTGGGTTATAGTGAAGAGTCTTTACTTTTTAGATTGGCTCTTCATTTTTATACATTTTCAGAGAATATGTTTTCCTTTTTCTTCTCACACTTTGTCATGCTTTTGACTTGGATTTTCTGCTTCTTACTGACTCAAGTGAAATTTCCTTGCAAATGCAAAGAAAATGTCTATTAATTTACTTGAGACATTACTCAGAGTGTCCCACTTCTTAGTCCTTATCCCTCGCTATTGAAAACAGGCTCTGTAAACATTCTCTGATTCGCTGCTACCTTAGCAACTAACTTCAGTTACTCTTCTGAGTCAGTACATACGCACCTTCCCTCCGATGAGCAGTAATGGAACTTGCACAACAGTATGGTCTCGACACTCTCAAATCCCAGGCTAAGTCTTTAAAGCCTTGGTCACTTTTCTCGAAGCATCGTTTATTCAGAGACTACAAAAGACTTCATATTTTCTAACAAGACACTTCTTTTACTATTTCGCATCTGGCACACTTCTGGGATCTTAGTAGACTGTTCCAGTCACATTAAAAAAGTTTTCTCCCCTGAGATTGAAAGATCACCCCTGAAATTCTCTCAGTTCTCATTTCTGAACTGTTAGTAGAGTTTATGGGTAATACTTTTCCAATGTTTGCCATGAAATGTTGGCCCTCGCTTAAGTGGTGACACCATCAATTTGGCAGATAGGAGAATGCTGTTATATCTGCGGACTCTGATGATACCAGATTTTATACCGCTTTTTCTTCAGAAAGAGGCTCATGTCTTAGGATTTCAAGGTCTAAGCCTGAGGGAATAGCTGCAAAATGTACACATTTAGGCAGTTTCCTTTTCAATTATCTTCCTGAGGGTTACCAAAAAATCTTTTTTTTTCCCCCAGCAAGTTTAGCACTCCTAAAGACTTACCAGTCTTATCCAAATATGTTAGCTCTTTAAGTCCTCTTTGGTGATGCTAAAGCCTGGTTGCATGTTTATAAAGTTATACATTGGTATTAGAACTAACTCAGGGAATCCTCTGATGCGGGTGTACTGAGATGCTCGATTCATATAAAACATTGAGACCACAGTGTCAGAATTTGTTGATAAAGTCTGATGGAAATGAAGTCCACATGTTGATAACTGGGTTTATGGCACCTCTGTTTCCTGATTTTCCATGATTATGTTTCTCCTCCCAGGAGCCAGAGATAAGACCAAGTATTGTTTTTTCTCAACCACAGGTGGTCATAATATTATGTCATAGTTTCCCATTCATCTATTTTTTTAGTAAAGGAATGATAAAAAGTGGTGCAATGGAGACACATAGGGCTTTAGGATTTGCTGAACAAAAGCATCTCTCTATGGAATAAAGTGAATGAGGTCATCATCCGCTTGCTAATGTTATACATCTCCTAACGTGTGTCAAGCTAAACCTTACATGTATTGGTTAAGTCTCACAACAAACCTGTGAGGTTGGTACTGCTATTGTATCCCTATTATGTAGATAAAAAACTAAAGAAAAAAAAAGGTTAAGTGACTTGTCTAAGTTCATATGGCAAGCAAAGAATAGAGTCAAAATGCTAATCCAGGCAGTCAAATTCCAAACAGTTAGAGTAATGGTCACAGGACCACAGAACTAAATGTATGTGCCTGTGCCTGTGTGTGAGAGAGAGACTGTTGGCACGGGAAACATTAATCAGAATGTTTCAGGGTATGGACTGCTCTTACAGTGTTTATTAATCATCTTTCTCATCCTCATAAAGTGAAAAGAATTCCCTGTATTTCTTCTTTCGCATTACATTCTGTTTGAGACAAACAATTACCATGCAATTCATAAGAATAATGAATTCCTACATGGAAAAATTTATCATAATATGTGGCTTTGAAAGTATAAGCCATATAGTTTTAATGCAGTGTGAACCCATAGGTTGATACAAAATAGAAAGAGCCAAGTAAATGTAACAAATTAAAATAAATCATTAAATGAGAATCAAAGAGTAAAATATAATCTTTCATTTCTTTCTTAGCAGAGTGCTTTATACCACAAATGCAATTAATTTGAACTGAAAAGAGATTAATCAATTTCTATGCGCTTCAGGTTTTGCAACAATGACTGAATTGGAAAAAAAAAATCACATTCTCAAGAAAACATATCTCCTGTTTAACAATGTTCCAAGCTATCTGCTTACTGTGTTCGCACTGACCAGTGCTCTTTTTCAGCCACTTTCCTCGTCTCAGACACATCCATGATCACATAGACATGTGTGCAGGTGTGTGCACACACACAGCCACATTTGCCAGATGACGTTACTTAAATATTTCATAATAAATCCGCATGGTCTATAAGGGCTCTCACATACAGAGAGACAAGAAGAGGAAACAAATTGGACTTTACACACGTGGAGAGAAAGAAGTCACATTTAGCGTGCTTTGGAGGAGAGGGTAAAGTTACTGGACAAAATGCATTGAGTCATAAAAGTGCTCAGACTCAGTTTCCAAGGGACACGATGGAAGAAAGTGAAAACTTAAAGATGTGAAAATTAAAGTCATATTCTAGTTGTCTGAATAGAATACAAGTAAAAGAATTATTTCTTGGGTGGTGGTGAGGATGAAATTTGAAATTTGCGATACATCAAGACACTTAGCAAATATGCACCGCATCTTGACCAAGGCTCTCTTCTGTACACAGAGGTTGTCCCGGTGACCCACCAGTTTTCCCAAATAAATTTTGTGGCCAAACCTAACAAGACTTGAGATTTCCTCTTTCTTAAATTAATTGAATTCTGGGTGCATGTAGGTGGCTCAAGTCTAAAGCACATACGATGAACCTGAGGTGAAGAGCAAACCTAAACTAAGATTTCAATTTGCATCTTGTATGTATTATTATCACACTCTAGAACCTCTAAACTGAATACAGATGCTGATATACTACCTACAAAGACAGGGGGTACTTAATTCTTGCTGTTTGAATGAATCAATACTTTCTCAAACACTTTCTTACCAAACATATCTACCTTTCCTTATATTGTGTAGCCCAGTATTTTTAACATAGAGAATATTTTATCTCCTAGAAATTATGCTTTATAAAAATTTGAGCCCTAGCTGGTGTGGCTCAGTGGACTCAGTGCCGACCTGTGAACCAAAGGGTCGCTGGTTCAATTCCCAGTCAGGGCACGTACCTGGGCTGTGGTCCAGGTCCCCGGGAAGGGGCACGCAAGATGCAACCACACACTGATGTTTCTCTCCTTCTCTTTCTCCTTCCCTTACCCTCTCTCTAAATAAATAAATAAAACATTATAAAAATTGATTACTTACTATATCAAAACTATGCCATATATAATCTGTGATTTTTAATACATTAAAAGTTCACTAAGTCTTTTATCTTTTCATTTTCATGAATGGAATGAATGCTTTTAACCCTTTTAGTGTCTAATTTACAATGTGATAAGAGCTTTATATTTCAAAACTGATCTGAGCTTTATGCCATTGAGAACTGCATTTTCCAGTCTAGATGAAGAACAGATTAAAATCCATAAAGACTGTGTTTTCTATTTAAGGTGATTAGTTAGGTATTCATACAGAAAATTTACCTTCAGATTATCCACATAAGTATTTAAGTTAACAACCAGAAAACCCATTCCGTGGAGGTCTAATTAAAGATTGAGTTTGAAGAGATATCCGCAGCATAATGTTTTGTTCTCAGGTTCATACCACAGAACCACACGATTCCAAGGCTTTGTCCTTATCCATGCCCTTCTCCAAGTGGGGGGTGAACATTATGTTGAGAGTAAAATAAACTCAAGTCTTAACTGAAGATCAGGTGAAATATGCAGTTAAGTAGATCCAAGGGAAGTGGTCTCAGGTTTCATGGGGTTTCAAGTTTATAAACTGAGCCTGTAAATATAGGACCTAGAGGCTGACACAGATGTGAATTCAGTGCATTTCCACCATTACCCATTGCTTAAGTATAGTTTACTGAGTCCATTTATGCTGGAGGAGCTCTGTCCACCTCTGCGAGGCCCAATCTGGTAAGGCATTCTATCTGATACTGCCCATATTCTTGATCAAAATTTACTTACTGAGCCTTCTTCCTCCTTTTGTGCTTGAGTATCCACTCCTACCCTACCCCCTTTAGCCTTTTTCTTATGTCTTACAAAAGTTAGTGTTTAAAACATTTTATTGAGACTAACTTGACCAAAGCATTTACCAAGCAGCAAATGGGATTAAAAGAAAAGTTTCAATATTTCTGTTTTTCAGTCATCTTTTAGAGCCCTGGGAGAAGCTCAAGCAATGTTTCACATGGGCACCGGTTTTTGTAAAGTATGAAAAACTAAAATATTTTCAGATCTAATAAGATTGTTGCATCATTCCAATGTCCCCATTATGGATATTCCTTGAAAACATGGTGTTCAGAGCAGAACACATTATGGTCCCATGAGAAAAGAGGAGAGAAACATTATTACCTCCCTTATGGATGTCCTGTTTCTAGTTTTGTGGTCAAATAAAATGTGGGAATCACCTTAAAGTAACAGTTGGGAAATAGCCTAAATTTTTTTCCATGCCCTTCTAAGATCTTTTGTGAAATGTGTAGTTGGTTGGAGGGATCCTAGCAAAAGTCTTCTCATATATCCTTGTTAATTATCACCTATGGGGAAGTTCACTTGGCAAGGAACTCAGGGTGACCTATGGCCAACACGCACCAAAGAACTGAGACCCTCAATCCAAAACTGTCAGTGAAACGAATTCTTCCAAGAACCACATGCGCATAGAAGCTGACCTTGGAAGTTGAGCTTTCAGATGAAACCTTATTGCTGGCTGAGAATTTGACTGCAGTTATGTGACAGAACAAAGATATCCAGTTCAATTTTAATTTAGATAAACGATAAATACTTTTTTTTGTATGTTCCATAAAATATTTGAGATGAAACATCCTCCGAACCACTACTTTGTGGGGTAAATTCTTACCCAATAGTAAAGAGAAAACATATATCATCCCATTAAATTTTAGACCATTTCTAACCAATCAAATTTATTGTGGATCTTGAGCCTACTGTACAATATACTCTTTCCAATTTCTTATTCAAAAACTATTTTCTATGATCATATTAGTTAGTTAAAAATAATTTATTACAAAATAGTTGACAGTAGACACAATATGTCAATAGAGAACTGTATCTGTTGGCACAAATTAATTATATGAGTACAGTTTTGTTACTGAAATGTAGTCATTTAAATATGCATTTAATTTACTTTGTATCTTCTCAAATTTCTATAATTTCATTTTTAGAAAGATTGTATTTATTTATTTTTACAGAGAGGGAAAGAAGGGAGAAAGGGAGAGAAATGTCAATGTGTGGTTGCCTCTTGTATGCCCCCCTACTGGGGACCTGGCCCACAACCCAGGCATTCGCCAAGACTGGAAATGGAACCAGCAGCCTTTTGATTCACAGGCTGGCACTCAGCCACTGTGGCACACCAGCCAGGGCCAAACTTCTACAATTTTCTAAGAATGGACTCAAATTTTTCTAGAGTCTAGGTATATTTTGTCTAGTTGACCCACTTATAATCAGCATCAAAGATGATTTGTTCAACTTGTTTTGCATCATTATTTCTTCCTTGAGTTGCTGACAAATGTGAGAGGAGTAGACAACCAAGATAGACTCTTCCTCTTTTGAATATTAAAGTAATCGATCTGTAAAATATAGATTGAAAATAAGAATAGCAGTCATATACAATTAACCCTTGAACAACATAGAGTTATGAATGCAGACCTCTGTAGTGTCCAAAATCTGTGTATAACTTTTGACTCTCCAAAAGCTTAACTACTAATAGCTACTGTTGACCAGAAGCCTTACTGATAGCATAAACAGTTGATTAACATATTGTGTATGTTATATATATTACATACTGTTCTAAAAATAAACTAGAATAAAGAAAACTTTATTAAAAATTATAAGAGAAAATACATTTACAGCATTTACTGAAAAAATCTGCATATAAGTGTACCCACAGAGTTCAAATTCACGTTGTTCAAGGGTCCTCTGTGTTTCAATGTCTCAGATATTTTCAACACTCCATCAATATCATTAATGGTGGTTTAACAATCTTATTTGCAGTTATTTTTCCTTATCTGGTATCAAATTCCATTCTTCTTAGAGAAAGCCTATTGCAAGATGAGCTAGTTTAAAAAAAGGAAGGAAGGAAGGAAGGAAGGAAGGATGGAAGGAAGGAAGGAAGGAAGGAAGGGAGGGAGGGAGGAAGGAGAAAGATTTCATTTTTTTGTCTTTATTAACTTATCAGAAATTAGGTAAAATTTACTCAAACAAATTTAGGATTTGCTTTTCTTTACATATTAGATTTTATTTTTATCATTGTTTTTAAATAATTTCTTCATTTTATTCTTCTAGTAAAAGAGGAAACCTTATCCCAACTAATTTCTCCATCAGATTTTTTTGATAAAGTATGTTCTACCCTTTTATAAATTGTTCAAAGAACAGAGAATGGAAAACCAAATATATTAGAACTGTGATTCATATGCTATAAATCATTTAATTCATGAATCATTAACTTACTAACTAAACTGCATCATGAAATATATTTTTCTGCAATATCGTTGGAAAAATTTACATATGTGTTAATCAGATGTTAAACTAAATGTGAAAGAAAAGTAATCTCTGATAGCATTTGAAGAATAACCCAAGTGATGTTAAAATGAGAAAATTACTTCGAAACATATCTCTATAAGTATTTCTAGAAGTAGTTTATGATATTCAAACATTGGGGTGCATATAAGATTCAAGGGCAAGTTTTTAAATCCACATTCCAGGGCTCAATCTAGAGATGTTTACGCAGTTGCTCTGAAGAATGAGCCAGATATATAAATTCTTTTTTTTTATTGTTGTTTAACTACAATTGTCTCCATTTTCCCACCACCACTGTCCCCCGCACCACCCACCCCCACCTCCCATACTCAATCCTACACACCCATTGGTATTGTCCATGGGTCTTTTATCCATATTCCTTTATGACCTTTCCACTTCTTTCCCCCATTATGAACCAGATATATAGATTCTTAATCAATAACCAACAAGGGATTCATAGTGGTTAGCAAATTATTCATTTGGACAAACATGACTGCAAGGCTCATTCTTATGTGCTTTGGGATTCTAACCATTTTATTATTCTGTGTGTTTTGCGGAGTTCAATAAAATCAATAGTTGTCCTTTTTTCTAGTTTTTACATAACCCTTACCCCACTGGGATCTGATGGAACACTTGCTCATTGTAAGGTCTATAGAATCTAAAAGTCTACAGAATTTAAAGGTCTACTAATAACTGCCCAAGAATACTAATGACAATGTGGAGTCTTTTCCTATATTCTTCAGGTGGAGGTCGGTAGAAAAAGTCAGTCTAACATTTCATTCACAGATCTCTCTTCTCCAACACCTTTCTGCTCTGTTACTCACTGAAAAAGTTACAACACGTTTTTGCACTTACTCTGTCACTTTCCAATACTATTTTCAAAACATTCCCATTCTACTTTTTTTCTGAATGCTCTGCTCCTCTGAAGCTCATACCCTCAGCCATTCTCCACGAGGACATCATATGAGATCATTAAATTTCACTCACTAAAAAGGCTGCTACTGGACTCCCACTATTCTTATATATCCCCCAAAGCTACCCACAGCATGGCTGGGGTCCGTGGCTGCATGACTAACTTATCTGGGACTGCATCTTGTCACAGCATTAATCATGAGTCCACCCCCCCTCTCATACACACAGTTCCACTCTGAGGTTCCAGGACCTGTCAATACCTGAGATGCTATCTGGGTGGAATTCTGACGCCTTTCTATCTGGACAGAAAGGCTTATGCTAACAATCTTCATGTTTCATGCTCTAAAGATCAAAATCTATAAAATAATGATAAAATTTGAGAAATATAAATAAAACAGAGGTGAGTTAGGCTGCAAAAAAAGATGAAAGTATAATGTACCAGTGAATAAGTATTCTCAATAATCCTAAAAATAAATACTTCTTATTTAATACTGGTGTTATCAAAGAGTATTCTTATCTTATTTTCTTTTAAATTATTAAAATTTAGTTTTATGGCACACCTTGGAGAATATGCTACATGCATTGAAAAGATTATATATTATGTATTTGTTCAATATAAATGTCTTGAAATTCCAAATATACTATAATAGATGTTCTCAAAGATGGAATCACACTTTAAAAAAAATTCTAAGTGAAAGTTTCCATCCTTTGAGAGTTTTGTTTTCAACTTTGCTTAAGAGCCTAAATGAGTAGATTCAAAGTCAAGATCTTTCATTTTCTCAAGATAGTAGTAAAAAGTCTAGTAAACCATAATTCTTCACAATCAAGTACAGAAATAATTGAAGAACAATCTTCAAACATGTAGTTAGAGAGCTTCACAATTATGAAGCAGTCATTGTCATCTAATGGCCGGCCTGATTCTTTACATGCATTAACTTACCTCCTCACACCTCCAGTCACCTATTCGATATTTTCCCATGAATGTCTCACTGATGTTTTGAATTTTACACACCTAAAGTGTTTGAATTACATAACTAAACCTTTCTCCCTCATCCCCCATTTCCTATATCCTTAAATGATACCACAATTAACTAAATATTTATGGCATCATTCTAAAGGTCAACAGCCCTCTCCCAGTAAATATTACAATAAGTAGAGATTTTAAGTTTCAGAAAGGATATAAACAATTTGAACTTCAGGATCACCAGCTGAACTAATTCACACATTAAACATGCAACAGGCATCCATCTCATACACAGTTGCTGAGCAAGTGCAGCTTTTCACAAAGATCAAATACTGAACAATTACTATTTTCAAAAGTCCTAGAACAGACGAAGGTAACCTACTGTAATGACAATTAGACCAGTGTTTCTCACTCCTCTCACAGAGGCGGTATTGACCAGAAGGGGTGGCGAGAAAACAGTCTGGGTTAAAGGACAGGTTGTATATCTAGGTTGCTTGGTACAACTCACAGGCACATGCAGATCTCATACCATAGAAATGTACAGTTAAAAACCTCTATGATCCTATTAACCAAGTGTCCCCCTAGTAAAGTTAATAAAAGTTTGTAAAAAGCATAAACATAAACAATAAAACTCAATTTTATTGTATATTTATAACACAGCTGTGTAAAATGGAACTGCCTTTGTTAAAGGCAGCCTTGAGGTGTGTACCTCTTCTGCTACTTTGGAGCTACTTAATTCTTCTACTGCTACTTCTTAATTCTACTGCTTCTACTACTTAATTCTTATCTGTACTACTTCTTATACTACTTCTTACAAACTTATATCATTGGCAAAAGGCAAATGTTTCCTCCTTTGTTAAAAAGCAGGAGTTATTTTTTATTAATCTACTGATTTTTTTTCTGAATTGTTGACCTTTTGATAGAGAAACACATACATTTTTCTTCTCCTTAATTTATTTTAAGTCCACCCTATTTTCTTAGAAACCTATTATGTGCTAACTCATTATTAGGTATGAGTAATTCAGTCATAAATTAGACAATTTCACTGCCCACAAAGAGTTGATAGTCCAAATATCAACTCTTTAGTCCAATAGCATATAAATATGTTATTAGTAAATGGAAATAAAGATCATCCATGCAACAATAACAACAACAAAATATTAATCTTACCTAACTGTTAGAGAATGCTAATAATTACAAAAAATAACATACTGATGTCCAGTCATATCCCTGGCAATGATTAATTTCTCTTTGTTAGGTTGAGGTACACTTTTAGATAAAGCCAGCTTTCTACAACCAGAAAGACTATACACCTGGGTCAACTGAATAGTCCTATAAAGTCAGGCATTTGATGGTTAGTGTTGGGTAACTAAGTTGTCAATGACTAAGAAGGATCTTTCCAGTGTAATAGTTATCTTGTCATAGTTTCTTCTTTGGCAGAAGAAGACATGCAAATCCTAGGTCAGAGACAAAGGACTGTAACTCACAGAAATACTATGAGAAAAGTATCAGCGTTTTAATATCCTGGGTCCCTGGGTCTCAATTTCTGCAGGACAACACAAAGAGAGCCGCACAGTGGGTCGAGGTCCCGGAGAGGAGCCCTGAGCATAAGAAATCTGAATCTTACCAAAGAGTCAGGAAGCATGTGTATTCTGCACAGCAGAGAGAGTGGGACTGTGTTGAGAATACTGGGTAGTGGGATAGCATGCGCTGTCTTTGCTCCAGGGAAAGACACTTTATCTTTAAGCTGATCAGTATACAAACACTCTTTGTAAAGATGGTGTAAAATAAAATCCATTAATGCCCCTTTTCACAAATGATGCATAAATACAAAAGATTCATGGAGAATATTTTTCCGAAATACATTACACATGACCCCGGATGGCTTTGAAAATCCATTCTTATATTGGCCATGGTATTTAAGTAGCTGTACTTCAGCGTTTTGGAATCACCCTCTCTGACATCTGTCATTGCAGATTGTTCTAAAAGTGGACTTTCTTTCCAGGCAGACAAATGGGTTTTCAAACAATGCTCACTGTCAGGTAACAGGTAACAGTGTATTACTGTCATATCATCTGAAAAGGGTCCTTAACATCGTATAATTCACCACAGGTGCCAAACTGTCGTCCAAACATTGGTATCATCAAATGTCGGTGCCCTAAATTTACGCTGAGCTGAATTCATAGCCTCCCTAATTTCTATGGATTTTGCTAATAACTCTAGAGATGAGATCAATACAAGGTCATATAAATTTAATTGAAATTATTTTTCCAAATGTGAACTGTTAATTCAAATATTTATATGCCCTTATTTTCTTAGACACTATTTTAATTTGAGTACAGTTCCTTGCATACAATTTTAGTTTTAGTAATTAGAATGATTCTCATATATTTATGTCAAGATGACTCAACCTTTTTTTAATTCATTCATTCAGCACATAGTTATTGTTTTCTTGCTATCTGTCTAGGGCTACAGTAGATATAAAATAAACAGACATTGACTTCAATGTTCAGTTTATTTTAAAGGCACCTATTACAGAAATTGGAAATTAGAATTAAGCGCAATGAGTCCTTTGCTAGAAGTGAGCACAGGTGTCAAGGGGATTGAAGGAGGCTCACCTAGTATCCGACCTGTCAGATACTATTTCTGCATAGAGATTTGTTGGAAGATTAGATAGACAGATAATATAGGAAGAAAATCCTGATTGAACAAACATCAAGTGTGAAAACATGCAGTTGTATAGTAAGTATGGAGCCTTTGCACATATTCAAGTAGTTTGTTTTTACTGGAAAGCAGGATATATATATACACACCATACATAGGGATCTTGCCAAGTATTCCAGGAGTTTGTAATTTACTTCAAATTTAACTTGAGTGTAATAAGAACTCCAGAGTGCTTGCTAGATGCAGAGAGTAGCATGCTACTTGGGTGCGACTGAACAAATCTGAGGATGTATTAGAAAACTAAGGTGAGGGGGTTGTGATGAAGCTGAAAACTGCAGACATGTATAAACCGAGTTAGAAGTGAGAAGTGAGGGTGCAAAATGGTGCATTCACTTGGAAAACAGTATGATAGTTCTTTAACTGGTGAAACAAAGTTACCACCTGACCCAACAATTACACTACTACTTATAAATGCAATATAAATGATAACATATGTCTACAAGAAAGCTTTGACACAAATGATTATAGCAGCATTAATTATAATAGGCCAATGGCCATCTGCCAATGAATGGATAAATCAAATTTGGGGTATTCAGGAAATGTAATATCATCTGACAATTAAAAAGGAACAGAGAACTAGGATATGCAACCCCTTGGTAGAGCCTTGCAAACATTATGCTGACTGAAAGAGAATATCACAGAAGCCTAAGCATTATGTGGTTTAATTCATATGAAAATCTAGAATAGGAAAATATATGGAGACAAAAAGCAGATTGGTGTTGGCTTAGGGCTGGGAGAGGGTAAATGAATAGGTGGGTGATAAATTGCATAATGTTTATTTTTAGGTGGTGAGAATGTTTTAAAATTTATGGGAAGATAGTTGCATATATCTGTGAATATATTAAAATTCATTGAAGTGTACACTTTAAGTGGGTGAATTACATGGTAAGTGAATTACATCTCAATAAATCTGTTTAAAAAGAAAAAAGCAGTGATGAGAAACTGAATAAAGGCAATAGCACTAATAATGAAGAGGAAGGGGTTGAGAAAGCTGACAGATATAAAGGGATTCATGGCCAGATGAATTTCTTGGCTGACAAGAGGTTAGGGTGGGAGAATGACTGAAAAGAGAAAAGAATAAGAAAATACCTTGGTTATTGTTTTGAGAAGTAACAGATGATGGTGATTCCAATTATTGAAAAAATATCTAGGGGAATATTGTACATATTTAGAGGTAACATAATAATATATAAATGACTCTCTGGTTTACATGTTAAATTTAAGCTGCTTGTGTGATATGGAAGATCTGTGTGGAAAAAGCCCAGCCATTTTTAATATAATGAGAACAGTTTGCATGACATCCATGTAACCTGGAAGCCAACGAACATGGACTGGAATGCATGTGAGTGAACAATGATGACTTCACTGTTCTAGTCATTGGGGCGGTAGATACCACTGAGTGAGCACGTGTACTGTGTGGTCCTCATGAAATCATAATAGAAGCCCCAAAGTACAAAACAGACAAAGTACCTACTGTGTTCAAGGCCAATCACGCAAGAATGAAATTCTAGCTGTTTATATCCGTCTTATAGTGAGTCACTGATTTGCTCATTGCAATCTTCTTGGACTCAGACATCACCATGTGAAAAAAAAAAAAACCTTTTTTTTACTTAGGAGAGAAATGATGCTTCAATTAAAGATCATTCAAAGAAGCAGAACCACAAGGAGTATTACACAATGAAAGATTTATTAGAGGCATCAGACCTCCCCAGTTGTGGGGGAAGTCTGAGATCAAGGGGTTGGCAGGGACACACCCCCTCTCAAGGTGTCAGGGAAGGATCTTTTCCAAGCTTCTCATAGATCAGATAGATCTATCGACTGGGTCAGCATTACTCAAATCTTTACATGGTGCTCTCCCTGTATGCACCTCTGTGTCCAAATTTCCTCTTCATAAGGATACTGGCCTTATCGAATTAGGGGTCCGCCCTACTCCTGTATGACATCATCTTATCCAGTTACATCTGCCACAGCCTTATCTCCAAATAAGGTTATATTCTTGAGGGACTTGAGGTTAGGACTTCAATATGTTCATTTGAGTAATGTTACTCAACCTACATCATGTGTGGGGAGACATGAAATTATCTAGCAAGAGTTCATTTAACAATACAGGACACAAGAAATGGTTCCTGGACCTGAGCGGGAGAGATGGTATCTGAACAACATAGAGGATGTTCATGTAACTGGACAAAAAAAAACACGAGATGGTGAAACCTCTTCTCTATTGATCATCATAACTGTTCATTAAAAAATCAATACGCTTCCCATGGGCCAATGGGTTGTACAACAAATTGGCAAATGACACTATTTCTATAGATAGAGACCCGATTAAAACTTATGTTTTTTGAAATCCATATACACAGAGCACACAGTCCTGATAATATCCTTTATATTTTCCCCACATTTAAAATTTTATTCTTATTTTTTAACATCAACTAATGTATGGTTTTTGTTTGTTTTGTTCACTGTCAGTTTGCAGGAAAACTTTGGAGCGAATACTTGCAACATGTGCTGTGTTTGACACTTTTTAACTAGATGACCAGAGTTAGTTTGTTCTGAGCTCATTTAAATGCATTTAATTATCAGCCTATTTTTAGCTCCAAAAATATTATTACAGAATAAGCGATTACATGAAAAAAAATAGAATCAATACTTCACAGAAGAAATGTATTTAATTGATTATACAAAATTACAGTATAGTTTTCACCATTCTCTTTCAGATACATGTGGCTCAGAAATAGCTTCTTAATTAAATATTGAGCAATAGTACCGGCAGGAAAGTGACAATGTGCTGGAAGACAGTTACTGGACCAGAACTTTTCCTCTTTTTTTTAGTCTAAATTTTAAATTTGGGGTAACGGAGGAATCAGCAAGATTACAAAATGTGTTAGATTCTCATTTAATAATATTTAGTTACCTCAAGTATAATGACTAATGGTTTAGAAAAATACAGTATACATTGTTTCAGTCTTTATTTTAAATTGTTTAAACTTATTAGTCACTACTTCTGACCCTATAATTACAATTGAAATCACAGTTAAGATGACAGCATTACCCTTTTGTTTAGAGATAGTTATACTCCACAAAGTGTATAATAATAAATTTCTATAACGAACTGTAAATCAAATTTGATGTTTTAAGGAATCCAGTGGTAAATGTGTTTGCTATTTCAACAGTTTATTTTCTCTCTTACTAATGTATCTTTTGTGGAAAACTATGGGGAACTGTTCCAAGCATGGGAAATGTGGCCCAGCCCCCACTCAGAAAAGCCAGTGGGGAGCGAGGTTGGCGGGCAGGACCCACGCCCACGGACAGGTTCTCCCGTGGGGAATCAGGCCTGCATTGTACATAGGCTGCTATGAGGCTTGCTTTTTGCTAAAACTCCCTTGCCCTGAAGTTTACTGCTATCATTAAAGTAACTTCCTAAAATCTATGCTGAAGCTTCCAAGGACCAGTGTAACCCGTTTAACCACTTTTCCCTTTACATTTGCAAATATCCTTCCACTTTTATGTAATTGGCAACACCCTCTCCTTTGTTTTCTGTAACCTACTAAAGCGAACGGGTGCATAGTGAATGAGGATCATCCTCAGTGTAATGTGCCCAGAAAAGCAATAAAAGCCTGTCAAGGCAAGGGTCAGGGGGTTCTCCTCTTGAGAGAGCGGCTGCACAGTCCCTTTCCCTCCACAGGACTCGGCAGTCCGTGTGTATTTGTCTATTGCAGCCACAATACCGGATCCTACAGGCCAGGATCCGCATCAGAAAACTAGAATTTTATTTATTGCATTTGCTTAAAGGGAAATAACCTCTAATCACCAACTTTTAAAAGTGTACTTGATTATTTCCTAGACCCTTGAAATTATGATACATACAATGTCCTGTGGAAAGGTCATTGATGAGGAAAGGTCATTTGTAAGCCATTAGACATACAAATCTCTTTGAATGATCAAAAAAGTATATTTTTTTCTGAAGGGTACTCAAAGCTATGGGAAGATTTTCATTATGTGGAATGTCAATTAAAAAATGGATAAGAAATTATCACATATGGTTTAGGTATCCAGTTTGAATTTTTCTACATTTCCAAGAATAAATATCACTTTGAAATGAAGAAAATTTCTTCCTGTCTTTATAAAAGTTAAACAATCTATTTTTAATGAAAGTATAATTCCTCTTAAAGTAATGTTTATATAAGATTAGTGTGTGCTTAAATGGCCAGTTTAAAATGGAGAAAAACCTCACCAGGTTTTTGAGCAATTTTAGTCCCTGACGTAGAGCTTGTTGACAGACGCCTCATAGAGAGTAATTCTGGCGTCTTGCGTGAGCTGAGAACAGCATTTGGAATGTCTAAGTGTGTACAAATTGAGAAAGTTCAAGTTGACAAGATGCTTGATGACATGTCAAGAAATATTTGCAAATATTTCTGGTGTCAGCACAATTCAGATCAAGTAAGAATTCGTCTGGCGCAAAACCATTTATATGTAAACTAGTAAATAAGGCGGAAGGAGAGGAAAGACATGACAGGAGCTTTGTCACCCACGGCTGAATTTCCAAATAGTCATCCAATGTCCTGCGCTAAGTGATCGCTTGTCATAGAATTAGAAAACAACAACAACAAAACAGAACACTGTTGCAGCCAGAGGAGGCACAATGATTGTGTAATTAAATATAATAGACCATCATCTAGAGTAGATTCTCTAGTGAGTTCATTATTTGTGAGCCCAGTACCCATTTTGGGTGTAGGAGTGTCATGTGCTCAAATTTGATTAAACTTGCTTCAACTTAGTCATTGACACTAATAGGATTCCTCTTGCTACTCTTGTTTCTTAATTAAATCGACTGGAATGGGGTTTGACATTTAATGACAGATATCTTTTTTTTTGTCATTTATAGGCCATTTTATTATTTTATTATTTTATTGTTGTTGAAGTACCGTTGTCTGAATTTACCCCCCTCTACTCTCCCCCACCCCAGCCATCCCCCACTCCCTCCCAACACCGTATTTTATTGAAGAGGCTATTTTTACTTCATTGTATGTTCATGCCCCTTTATAAAATATTAATTGACCATAGAGACTTGGGCTTATTTCTGGGTTTTCTACTTTATGACAGCACAAATGGAACTGGAGAGCATTATGCTAAGTGAAATAAACCAGTCAGTGAAAGACAACTTCCATATGATCTCACCTATAAGCGGAATCTAATGAACAAAATACTCTAACAAACAAAATAGAGCCACAGGCAGGGACACACAGAACAGACTGACAGTGACCAGAGGGGAGGGGGGCGGATAATGGTGAAAAGAAGGGGAAGGGACTAGACAAAGAATGTGTATGAAGGACCCACAGACATGGACAACAGGGTGGGAATTGACTGTGGGAGTGGGGGGTGGGATGGTCAGAGGAGGGCAACGGGGACAAAATTGAGACAACTGGAATAGAACAGTAAAAAATTATTAAAATATTTAAGTAAATACATTTTAGACTTTAGGGTAGAATAGTCTTTTTTAAGTAATCACAAAAGTGTTAACTACAAAATCAATACTGTTAATTTTGAAAAACAAACAAATAAACACTAATTCCTCCTATAAACACTTATGCACAGCCCAGTATATACAAATATGTGTCTAAGGTATGCTTTTATGACAAAATAATACAAAACACTGGCTTAAAGAACATAATTTTCAATTATGCTAGAAGATTTTTCTTCATCGCCCTCCCTTTGGAGCCAGGATGATATGATACCCATTATTTCCAAATTTTTAAGTCACCATAGCAGAGGAAAAAAAGAGAGCTGAAGAGCTGGCATCAGGAATTAAATATTTTAACCCTGAAATCACTACATGAAGAAGTCCTGGATAGTCGAATTGAGGATAAGAAATCTCATTAACCAAACATGAGTCAGCCCAGTTTTCCAAACTAAAATTTCAGACATGTGAGTGAACCAAGCAAAGAACAGCAAAGCCAACCTGAGGCTGAGCACAGAGATACAAGGGAGCCCTTCTGAGATCAAAAAGACCACCCAGCTGAGCCCATCTAAATCACAAATTCATGTAGTCATGAGCTAAGCAAGTGTTGGTTTGAGCCATTAATTTGTGGGCAGTTTGTTTCACAGCAATAGCTAAATGATACACGGACAAATGCAGCTACAAAGGAACCAGTAAACGCAATAATATATTGTACCCAGAAGATGAAGAGCAAGAAAACTTTGGCAAATAGATTTAATGACTATCATGCAAAGGCTGTGCTCAGCACCTTGGAGGCACAACAAAGTTAAAGACAGAGTTCCTTGGCCTCAGAAGTTACATAATTTGGGGTGAGAGACAATATAATACTAAACAGAATATAATATGGTCATACACAGAATTACCTCAATTGATCAGGAAGATGGATCCATGTTTTAGAAAATTTTCTTTAGCCTTTCTTTAATGATTAGTCTGCTAGCAACAAATTATTTTAGTTTTCCTTCACTTGAGAATGTCTTGTTTTCCCCTGTATTCCTGAAGGATATTTTGACCAGATACAGACTATGCAGTTGACAGTACTTTTCTTTCAGCTTTTAAAAAATGCCACGCAACTTCCTTCTAGTCTCCATGGTTTCAGATGAGAAATTTGCTGTCATTCTAATTGCACCTCCCTAAAGGTAAAATGCTGTTTTTCTCTGGCTGCTTAAAAAAATTTTTTGTGTGTCTTTAAATTTTAGAAGTTTAGTTATGGGATGCATTGGCATGAATTTCTTTGGGTTTAGCCCATCTAGGGTTCACCCAGCTTCTTAAATCTGTAGAGGTACAGTTGCCTGCTTACCTTGCTGACATCAGCGTTGGGGAAAGAGGAGTGTTTACTAGACCCAACCTGCACTGCCTTCTTCATTCTCGTTGCTGCTGGATGGGGCAAGTGGCAGCTCCGCTCATGTCTGTACCCAGCTGACACTACCTTAGTGAGGAATCAAAGTACTTCTGGCTTCTACCAGGTGAGGAACCAAAGGTCAGTTCCCTTGTCTGCACTCTCACTGCCCCCAAAACACACTGTCCTGGAAGGAAAATCAGAACCTCATATGGTTACACCAGGCAAAGGTCAGACGATCATGTCCCCGTTAGCCTTGAGATATCATTTGGCAGGGGAGTTGCAGTACATGCCTGTGTTCATGGAGTGGGCGTTCTCTCATGACGCAAGGAAATTGTATGGGTGAGTGCAGCTTTTCCTTTGGGGTTTAGCTGAAATAGGGCAGCTTTGTTTGTTTGGTTTTTATTGTCATTGTTTCAGGCTACTCTTTTAGCTAGGGGAATCAAGAGCTCTGCTTAGAGCTGTGTGTGTGTGTGTGTGTGTGTGTGCATGTTTGCTGGTTTTTCCAGGTTGTAGGTTTCTGCAGTGCCCTATCCAGAACTTGTGGGAGACAATAAGGAAACCCAGAGAATGCACTGAAGTTCTATTTTCCAAGTAATGAGGTCCTTAGGCAGGCCACCTTTTTCTTTTTATCACCTTTCAAAGTCCTCCTATGTTTGTTTTATTGTGTTCAAGTTTTCTGTGTGACTGGGAGGACCTGGAGGAAAGGGCTCGTGGCAGAACAGGGAGTTGCAGATGTCTTCTAACTCTGGCTGGTGAGATACGGCCACGTGCACAGGTAAGTAAGGAGTCATATACTCTGAGAAGAACCTGTGCCTTAGTGTGAGTGGGTTTTCTGAGAGTATCCTGTGAGGGATGCTACTCCAAATATGAACAAAGGGTGGAGGGATTGAGAATGTAGAGCTTGGGAATGGTGAACAGTCTGGGGAAAACGGAGGAGAATCCTGTGAGAGGTCCCTCCTACCCCCTTGCTGAACGCTGCCTACTGAAGGCTACTTAGTGAATCTAGCAAAATGGAGCTGCTGGAGATTGGGTGCCTGAAGCAGCCCCCAGGAAGGGATGGAGTAAGAAATACTATATAAATATCCCAGCTTCTTCACCCCCAGTTGGGATAACTGATGCAAATTTCCCACTGTATTCAATGGTTTTAGAGAGGTCTCTAAAGGAACTGAGCTCTAGTTTTCCACAGTGAACGGTGAAACCTCACACAGCACCTTCTTCATTCCCAGCTCCACTTTGCATTTTAGAAAACTTGGTAATCTATGTATAACTCCATGATACATAGAAAAGTCTACCTGTAATACTATTCACCCTGAAATTAAATGCTACAATATCCATTTCCTCGTCTGCTACATACAAAACAAAGATGATGCATATGAAAACATTTAAATATGTATTCGCTTTAAGACATTTTCTAATCTTTGAAATATTTGAAGGAAACCTGGAAGCTAAAAAGGCAGAGCTGGGAATCCCTGGCTTGAAGAATGTTTTCTTATAATCAGTTATTTGTAGTGTAAAATTTTAGGATATTTACCTGATATAATAAGGTTATTTATTACATTTCTGTATATTTCTACTGAGATTCAAATCAAGGAAGTTAGATTGCCACTTATATGTTAAAACATCCCTGGGGGCTCTTTTCTCTCAAATATGCAACCAACAAACAGTTAAAATAGCCTAAGATGTAATAGCCCTGTGACATAAAATCCACATTTGCGTATTCACTGTTTGAACCAGCATATAAATCCTGTGGGACTCAAGTTATTCCCTAACTTTATTATTTTACAATATAATGAATAAAGTTAAAGGATGGGTTGAAAGATAAAATTTACCATTTCAGGATCTCATGATAATAGACACATTACTTCATCATTAGGAGCCTCAACTTCTTCATCTTTAAAACAAGAATGGTCAATTTTCCCTGCCTGCCTCTCAGAAGTGTTACACACCGGAAATAAGGTGGCTTATATAAGTATAGTTTCTAGAATACAAAGAGTTCCTATAGAACTCATTCTTATCATTGATAGAAAAATTACTGTTAAGATGACTTCTGCAAATGTCAGCTGGAATACTCAAGCCTTCTCTCAGGCTTACTGTTTTCTATCTGAATTCCATTTACACTGGCCAAGATGTCACTCACAGACTTCAAAAACCTCTATTTATGAAACTAAAAGTTTGATAACTCTAACATATAAATCTAGAAAAGGTAAGTGGTAGATTCATCAGCTACGGTACCATGATGTGAAATTCATTGAGATGTCAAACAAACGTGAATTTTCTCTTCGGCTTTATTGTCTAGGACACCAAGAAGACTTTAGACTGACAGTTGTGTTTACAATTTCAGAAAAAATACATATGTTTCAGAACATTTAGACCTCTGGCCCCAGTCATGGTTGTGCTAACTCAGGCAATTACACAGGAGAACACTTTGTGATAGATTGGTCGTTCAGGAAGATGAAAAAAAATTCCCTGTACTCCTAAGTTATTGGAGGTCCATTAGAAAGAACAAAGATTTGGGGATCACACTGCCCCAGTTTCAAATCCTTCCCCTATGAGTTACAACTTCTGTGAGCTTAAGCCATAAAATTTTCAAACTATCTCCATTTCATTGTTATTGTCTGTAACACATGATTGAAAAAAATTTTGTTATTGTTTGTGGTATGCAGTAACTAAAATATCATTAAACTATGTCCCTTAGCTCTTGCTGACAATAATTAAAATCTTTATAAGTTTCTTACTAGTTATGCACACGTTTGTTTGTATGAGCTGAACTTACAGGCAAATATTGCTACATTAAATTTACCTAATTAATTCACACTACAAGCATTCTTACTGCCTTCTAACTTTTTTCTATATGAATTCTATGCCCCAAATTTATATATGAAATATTTATATGTGTGCTTCTTTGAATGAACAATACATTCATTTTATGACTGGATATATATATATATATATATATATATAAAATGAATTCATATATACACACACACATATATGTTTAATGTAATTCATTAGTCAATGTCATTGTGAAGGTCCCTACGAATTCTGACTAGCTCTCTTTTCCTCAGGCTTTCTTGCCTTTTTCTTATGGCAACCAGGCCTCCTGGTGATGGAAGACAACCTCGGAAACATGCAATTAAACACATTTTGGATACAAAGGCATAGTCTGCTATTTAGAACAAATCTATCATTTCAATAGCATGAGTTTCCAATTGACAAAATCTTCTCAACTCAATGGAGGGAAAATATGTGTTTTCAGCAGGCCACAGAATCCACAACCCAAAGCTTTAACAGCAACTTTTGTGCCACCTGCCAAATTTCGAGTTGATGGCATGGGGCCCACCTCTCAGCTCTCTGCACACCTTGACATGATCAGGATCTGGATTTCTGCCATGCTTTTGGTGGCAGTGATTTCATTTTAGGTCCTATGAAGACTGGGAAATTAATGAAATTGTGGTAGAGAAACTGAACATCAATTTAGATAATGCAAAGTCTTCTAATGCAACTGTGTTTACATACTTCTGTATTCCTTCAATATACTTTTGTTTGTACCTAAGTTATGAAGAGTTTGTTTTAACCACATGCCTAAAAGAAAGTTACAAATATTAACAGATTCAACACACAGCAAGAAGGAATTTGGTGCAATGTAATAATTGTCGCGTTTTCTTCTGACATATGTGTACCAGCCCAGGAGAGTAAATGCATACCCCGTGAGATCAAATGCCCCATCTTAGAGCAAACCAGATAGAGAACAAACATTCTTTGAAGTTGCCTTTTCATGTTAAAATTTTCATACTTTTTGCATTCTACTCCATAACACACCCTTGCTTATTTTAATATAAAAGCAATATTTCCCTAAATCTTAAAACTAAATTGATGCTCCAAGATTTACAATGTTTGAGTCAGTATAGTGGTTATGATTATGGATTCTGCAGTGGGACTGCTTATTTCAAATGCCATCACCATTTCCCTCCAGCTCTGTGACTTTGGGCACATTGCTTTAACATCTCTATCCTAGTTTTTTCACCTGTAGAATGGATAGTATGTTACCTATTGTGATACGAGTTATTACTAGTTTTGTTTTTAAAGATGCTGCCACACTTTTAGATCCTTGGATAACGTGTCAAAATTTGAGAAAGATAAGTAGTATAAAATTCTAGTGCATGAAATAAGAATTCTTATTACAGAATAATGTATAATAGAAAATATATGTATGTCAGCTGTCCTTATTTCTACTCATATGTGAATCTCTGATTTAACCCTAGTAAAGGGGCTTAATAATGGGCAATGTTATCTATCTATTTAATGGGCACTTCTGCGGAAAAGGATCATGAAAGGTGTGAATATTTCAGAGAGCTAACCAGTATATTTGGAAGTTGGCTTCATTGTTTGGACACTCATACTTAATTCTCTAGGAAATTAAAAGAAAATTTTACCTTGTCAAATTTGATGGATTGTTTTCAACATTCAAATCTCCAAAGAGCTTGAAGTGTTTTTCTCCTTAAAAAAAAAAAAGGACCTAATGAACACGTCTGGAACATTCTACCCAACAACAGCATAATATATCTTCTTCACAAATATATAAGAAACTTTCTCCAGGGTGGACCATAATCTAGGCCATAAATCAAATTTCAGGAAACTTAAAATAATATCAATAATATAAATTATGTTCTCCAGCATCAGTGGAATAGAATTAGGAATCAATCAGAGAAAGTAATTTGAGAAATTCACAAATATGGTGAAATTAAACATCAAACTCCTATATTACCAATGGATCAAAATAATCAAAAGGCAACTTAGAAAATATCTTGATATGAATGAAAATGAAGACACAAAATACCAAAACTCATGGAACACAGCTAAAGAGTGTTTGGAGAGAAACTTACACGTGCAGAGGCCTACATTACAAAAGAACGAAGATCTCAAATCAATGATACCACCTTCCATCATAAGAAAAAGAAGATCAAACTAAACTTAAAATAAGCAGAAGGAAGAAACTAATAAAGACTAGAGCAGACATTAATGGTGTAGAAAACAGAAAAAACTAGAGAAAAACAACATAACAAAATCTGGTTATCTGGAAAGATCAACAGAATTATTCAAGCTTTAGCTTGATTGACCAAATTAAAAGAACAGAATTAAGTTACTAGAATCAGGAATAAAAGGAGGGACATTACTATAAACCTTACACAAATTGGGAAGGTTATAAACAAATGCTATGAACAATTGCATAACAATACATTAGTTTAGATGCAATGGACAAATTCCTAGAAAGACATGGACTACCATAACTGACTCAAGAAGAAAAAAAATCCATCTAAATAAAAATTCTGAGGATCCGTGAATATAACAGTAGAATTTTAAACATTTTCCAGGAAGTTTACATGATACAAGATGACAAAAATCAATCATATTTCCTTACATTGAAAATGTAATTAAGAAAATAATCCTAATTATAATATCATTATTAGTGGAAATACTAAATGTTTCAGCCACTTTGCAAAACAGTCTATAATTTCCTCAAATAGTAAATCATGACTCAGCATTTCCAATCCTATGCATATACCCGAGAGAAATGAAAACATACATCCTCACAAAAACTTACACATGAGTGTTTAGAGTAGTATTATTCACAATAGCTAATTGGTAGAAACTACTCAAATGTCTATCATCTGATGAATGAATAAATAATATGTGTTTTTAATATTTTAATGACATAGGAAAGACCCCTATTACAGAAAAATTTCAAACTTGTGTCTTTTTTTTTTTTTTTGCCAAAACCACTTTGGGTTTTGGAAAGACATTTTACAATGATGAATATAACCTTTTCTCAAAAAAAGAATCATAAAGTCTCTCAGCAGATTTTTAAGATCTTCAGAACATGTCAGTTGATCTCATTTTATAAGTGTGTGTATATGTAACATTTATATGTTTATATGTATGTATATATAACATTATAGAAATGTTATATATAACATTTAAAAATTAGTTTAGTACTAAATCATAGTTTTAACTGGCCTGTGAATTATGACTAGAGAAACAATATATTTGGAAATGCAAATATACCTAAATGAAAGACACTATGTTGTTTTCAGAGTAAAAGCTTGATTTTTAAGGCCTAATTAATTACAGTTGTCCATCAACAGTAGTTTTTCATATATATATTTTTTTGCTGTTTTATTAAATTATATAGTCATCAGTAATATGGCGCTTCAATGTAAGAGTAAAAATCCTGCCAGGAATGCAGGAAAATAGAGAATAGATGGGATGCACTTGTCTGAGTTAATGATTTTTTAAATTTTATACAGCTGTTCAACCATCAGAGGCAGAGGAGAGATTTCATCCTTATGTTTCCCAAAAGTACATATTTTTGAAACGTGGGTTATAGTCAAGACCATTAGAGTCACTAAGACTGAGTATCAGGAGACACAGCTTACTTTATTATAAAAAAATAAAAGAGGAAAATGTCACTGCTGATGAACTTGTTGAAATTCTCTTTGTAAGAAAAAAAATGGGTGTGGTTGTTTGGTTGCTTCTGTCCAGAAGTTTTGTTATGTCCTGAGCAAAAAGAGGCCATCCCATAGATCACACAGAGGGCGTGCTTCAAGGGTCTGGAACATAGGCTTTCTGATGAGGGACGATCGCAGTCACCCCGCACCCAGCTATTCGATTCATGTGTCTTACTTCCCTTAATCATAAAACACCTACTCTGAAGATTTATTGTAAAATAACAGCTATAACGGATTTAGAATATTTACTGCCATGTTAAAAGCGCTCAATCAGTGGCTGCTGCCTCAGAAGTTTGTTGTCAAAGAACAAAGGAGGATTAAGGTTTTAAAAAAGGGTTTGAGGCATGGAACTTTATCTAGCGGTTAATTCTGAGAAACTGGGTGATGCATACAATTTTTTTTCTCTTGTAACTGAAAGGAATAATATATTAAATCACATTTCATATGTTATAGGTAACTAGGGTTGTTGATTATGTAATATATAATGTTTATAGTATGTATTTAAGAAAGTCACCATATTTTTCTAGGGACAATATTTTCAGAACAAATAGGCATTTTTCATGACAAATGTTTTCATGACTGGGTTTTATTCTTTTGCATTAGAACCTTCATCTCTCCTCTGAATAAAGCATATATTGTTTACCTATAAGAATTTTTCTTCTAAAGGTATTTCTAAACCTTTAAAAGTTGTAGTACCAAATAATTAACTAATTGACCTGTCTTTTCAATCATTTATGTGGCAAGATAACTTGCCTTTCATTTACTAATACCTAAAGCATTTAAAAGTATTATATACATAATTTAAAAATGGATAGACTATGTTTTCATTTTTAAAGGCCAAATAAAAACGTGTCTCAGTTCATTTAATTTCTCCAGAATGGATGTTCTTAGTGGCCCTAGTATAAATCTTGTGCTTAGGTTATTCAAGATCATCTTTGATAATATGGTTTATATTGTTACAACTTTCAGGAGAAAAAAGGATTGTCTACTGTAGATAAGAAAACATGTTTATGAATCAAAAGATTATATCTATCAATTAAAAAGTGAAACTTCCACAATCTAAAGTCATTTCACATCATTGTTAAGAGCTAAGCTTTCGGTGCCACAGATTTGAACGTGCATTGTGGTTCAGGCTCTTCTTAGATACCTGCCCTTATACAAGTCCTGAACTCTGTCTTTTGGTTTCACATCTGCAGAATGAGCATTTTAGTCCTACCCACCTCAATAAGTTTTAGTGTTTTACATAGTATCTGGCTTATAGTTAGTCACTTAATGTATGTTAAAAGTGGTGGTGATGATAATGATGACAGAAATATTTAAATGATTTTTGGACTTGGTTTTCCTCTCAATTTGACAAAGAATATATAATACAACAGTTAAAAGATGACTTAAAAGCCAGAGATAAGAGTTTTGGGACCTGCTTCAATAAAATGGGGAATGTGGCTTAAGATGGAGAGTTAAGACTTCTAAAGAGTTTGGAAGTAACTAAAAGAGAGACCTCAGTGTGAATTATTTGAGAAAGATATTAACCAACAGAAAATGCAAATAAATTCCATTATGTGTCATTAAAGTCAGTGAGTAGTTATTCTCCATAACATAGGCCTAATCCACTTGGATGGATTTGGGTATCTCAGAAGACAAAGGGCTCCTGGAAGACCAATGTAGAGCAGAATACGAAGGCTGTGGAGAGGGAGTAAGACTCAGCAGTTAGAGAGAAGGAGAGAAATGAAGAGAAACAGAGAAATCATGAAAATGAGACAATTAGTAACATTTCATTGTCTTTCTGTTTTTGTCCAGCAGGTTCACTGTGGAAGGATGACCTCCCAGGAAGAAGTGAGCAACGAATGCCATCAAAGAAACCCCTGACTAGCTGTAGATAGAAGACCCGGCCAGAAAATTCTGGGGAATGGGATAGCTGGAAAATTATTGATGTTAAATGAAGGGGCTCTCTCCAGGATGTCAAATATTGTAGAGAGGCATCCCAGGAATTCTCAGTGTACAATTTTCCATGTATACATCAATTCAACTTCACACTATCAGTCCACACTCCTTCTGTTTTCAGATATTCCCAGATGGTAAAGAGGAAATACACCACCTGGCAATAACCCATAAAACTAGTGGTCTGGGAAACTTCCCATGAAATGATGCTGACAAGAGGTTAGAGTAGAAAATAGAAGCTCAGTTCCCCAGGAAGCTGATCTAGGTTTCTTTAACCAACAGGACAGTGCACTGCCCTTTAGCCTACGCTAATGTAACTGAAAGGTGTGTGCGTTTGTGTATGACATGAACCTCAGAAGAAAGTAGTAACATTCCTTCGGGAGACTACAATGATGCAGGAAATTTAAAGGCATCTCTTAGGAGAGCATTGGTCACACCAACGTATCTATTAGGGTCACTTTCCATATTTTTAACAGAATATTTAATTTCTGTTCTTGCTGCCTTCACCATGTGGTATTCGAAAACATTTGAAACTGATCCAATAGTCATTGCTAAATGATATTCAAATAGATTATTTAGTTTTAGGAAAGTTAAAACTCAAACATTAACATACCATATGATATCTATCCAGTAGAAATTTAGATAAATGGGCAGAAATTTTAAATTTTTATGGATAAATAGTATATTCTTTCTTCAATGTTTAAGAAAAATAAGAAGAAAAGACCAATCTGAATTGGTTATGGCAGAAGTTGAATAGTTTTAAAAATACTCATTTTGGCTCTAGCTGGTGTGGCTCAGTAGACTGAGTGCCGGACTGCAAAGCAAAAGGTCACTGGTACGATTCCCAGTCAGGGCGCATGCTTGGGTTGCAGGCCAGGTCCCCAGTGGGGGGCACTCAAGAGGAAACCACACATTAATGTTTCTCTCCCCCTCTTTCTCCCTCCCTTCCCCTCTGTCTAAAAATAAATAAATAAAAAATATTTAAAAATACTCATTTTGATTATTTTTCAAAATTATGAACCAAAAAATATGCCTATTCCTCACAATAACAATGACACTAATAATGATAGCAATGATACTTATATAACACTGAGTGTTAGCCACTACTCTGAGAACATTTACATATTAATGAATTTAATGTTCACATAACATTAACTCAAGTGCATAGAGAGAAATTTAATGAAATAATAATATCAAATAGATCACTGTTTCATTTTGCATACTCCATATAAATTGTACATGGATTCCCTACTTTAAACCTAACCTTAAACACCATGTACCTTTTTCTAAACACGGCAAGAAATTTCCTACTTAAATGACTTTCCCGCTATATTTATCCTTCTTTTACTTCCTGGTAAAGTTCTTTGCATATTTCTTTTTTTTTTAACACATTAGGTCTGTGAATAATTCAAGAGCATAGCCCAAATGGCCACTTGATGAGAAACTTTTGTCTATCCTATCCTCTTGTTTCCACTCTGAAAAGTAAACTGTATACTCCATTTTGCCTCCATACTGCTGTTTATGTCATAAGGCATTGTAATTATCTGATTGGCTATCATTTTCCTCTGTCTAATTGTAGCCTTCATATATTAGATACTGTCTTTAATATTCTTAGAACAATGCCTATGCTTAATTTGTGGGACAACATCATCGAATACGTACTGTCTGGAGTGAATAAAAACTGAAGCAGCAGTACCCTGGTAAGGCGCAGAACGTTCTCCTCTGTTGAAAGCTGAACTCTTCGTAAGATATTTAAACGTTTGTTGGAGGAGGGAACTGACAGGCCCTGACTGTCAGTTAACCTGGGAATCGGTGGGGCTTCACTGCCACCCCTGCCCTTGGAATATGGCTTCCTCAGGCTCCCCCGCACTAGGACCCCCCCCCCAAGGACATAGTGCAGAGATAGTAATGTGCTGTCAGGACCATCTGAATGGTAATATGACCAAACCCCATGAAGACCTCTACATAAACTTTTAAGATTCTGGCAGGTTGATTCAGAGATCTGCTCATCTTGTGGCCACCCAGGCCACGCCTTGCAAGTAAGTTCCCTTGATTCCTAAAATCTGCCACCTACCAATCTGGAATGGTCTTATTTTTTTGCCCTTTTTGTACTGAAGCCAGTTTGTGAACCAACAGCATTGTTCTACTCTTTGAATATGTATTTTTTACATGGAGTTAGCTTCACCTGCTGTGATTTATATGAAAGATAAATCAATCTTTCCTATGAGCAGGGTTCATTTTATTTCTATAAGCTACAGTGTTAATGTAAAATGGGTAGTAGCAAAGCTTAGAATAGATGAATATGAAGAGGATAAAATACCTAAATAGGAGTTGGGTGGAGAAATGATGTTCAATTAAATATCAGTGTTTCTTGGTGGTAATTTTAAGTATGAAGAAGAAAAGAGTTTTTGCTGCCTGGACCACAACATTCCTACTAAGATGTGGAAAAGGAACATGGATGAAGATTCCAGGAGGAAAGTAAAGGGACGGAAAAGTGAGCAAAGGGGATGGCTCTGACTGTGTTGAGTCAGGTATAGAAAACCAAAGACAAGCCTTAACAGCGGCGTGTTCCACTTATCTCCTAGGGCCAATGATTTCTCTTCTAACCAGATTCTATATCTATAGTATTTTTTTATTTTTATCAAACCATATAGGGACTTGTGATAATTTTAGGACTCTAGACATTATCTTAATTAAGAAGCTAGTAGTGGATTAATGCTAATTAAATATTGGTTCTGAAGTCAACATCTTCCTTCACACAAACTTCACTAAATACTTTGGGAGTAGCATTGGGAATATCAGCAGTAAAAGAAATCTACTGTCAAAGAGGCTTTGGTGTAAGTCTGACCAAGATCAATTTATTTATTCCAATCTAATTGTCCTTTTAGAATAAAAAATGTCCAGCCAAGGATGGTATTATGTCAAGTAATTCAAAATCACCACCATCATCATCATCATCATCACCATCACCATTTATCATTTGTACCTGCTGTGTGGTAAAAATTTCACATAGTGAATGATTCACATACTTTTTTCCCCAAAAAATACTTATAACAATTCTCTAAGATAAGTAATAAATAACTTTCTCACAAAACCTAACTTTTAAAGGTATTATGAAGATTAAGTAAGTTGATATTACAGGGATTGGCAAAAGTGGGTTTACCGTTGTGTGAAAGAGTTTATCCTTGTATTATTATTTATTAACTATTGTGTTATCTTCCATACTAACAACTGCAAACCTACTTTTACCCACCCCATTATTTGCTCTCAGTGAGGCCATGACATATATTTTCTGTTATGATTGTTCCCCCAAATTATGGATGAGTACTATGGCTCAGAGACAATTAGTAGAATTTTAACTGAGTATATAACCTGTGCATGAGCACAATATGAAAGAAGAAATAAAGAAATATATAATGAATTAATAAAAATAAATCACCAAATAGGATAAACCCTAAACCACGTAGAAAAATGTTAAAATTTAGGAACGCAAACCACATGGGTTACGCTATGATTCTACTTACTTATGAACAATGACATGAGTTTATGAATAATAATGCAGCATTTGAAGGCAATGCAAAAAGTATTACATTAGATAAATGTGGTAAAGTATCACAGAAACACAAATCTTGCGCTTACTAAACTTTAGTATTGGTATGAGTCTTTTTTTCTTAAGTGTAAAAGAGAAAGAGCTATACTATATTTGATACGCATATCACATGTTCCAAGTTATTTTTTATCACTACCAGGTATATCACCATGGAGGATATTCCCATCACCCACATTCCCTGTGCCTTCAGCCTAGTCACAAGAATAAGGAATAGTCTATAGTTCACGATGTCATATAGTTCAAGTAGTTAATGTACAAACTCCATGCCATCGTGACTGCTCAATATTGACATATTGGGTTTCCAATATCTAAAGAATTGGGGGGGAAAGTAGCTTTGTCTGTCCTAAGAAAAGGATATTAGTTTTATTCTCATTTGTCATCAAATAAGACAATGCATGTCTTAGCATGTGACCAGCTGCTCCCTTCTAATGAAGGCCTGAAAATGGAAGCTGGTGTGGAAATGGCTGTTTTTAAGAAAATCTCACAAATATAGAGAAGGGTGATAATTACCTCAGGAAGAATGACCTGAGGTTTTGGGATATTTTTTTTAAGTATTGAAAAGCAAAATCTTTCATTCCAAACCTTGTACCCATGTTGGAGTATAGAGGCAGGCATCACAGTTAGCCTTTTGTACAGTGGTGTTTATTAGGGCATAAAAATAATAAATCTTTAAAATGTTACTAAATGCATTCCTTATGTCACACCTGTGGCAAAATATCCAAGATGGTTATTTTGTAATATTTTATGTTTTGTCTAGTATAACTTTGTTCAGGCCTATTGTATTATATTCTGGATTTCAAGTTACAATCCTTGTATTGTAAACACTATAACATTGTGTTGTTCAGAAGTTTTGCTGAGCTGGAGGATTCTCTTCCTCGTCCATGAATAATAACATAGAGAGATCCCCATCTCTCATAGCGTGTGTGATACCACTTGAATTGTTCAGTTGTACATGAAGGATTTCTGTACATAAGCTCCGTTCAGGCAGTTTTACCTGTATCTGTGATGTATGCATATCATGTTATAAAGACAATATTGACTTTGTCAATTAAAGCTAATATTTTGAGTATGGTGATAGGCAATTATTACATTATGAATCATTATTAGCATTATCAACATATATCAATATTATTAACATTATCAAGGATGTATAGAAGTGTTTCTATAAGCATTGGCAATAAAATTAAGAAGTTAAAAGATAGAATGACATAAGCATATGGAAACTCAAGAGAGTCACAAAAACATTTTCTATCAAGATAATGAAATACTTGTATCACATTGAAATACTATAATATTGGAGAAGACATAAAGAGACTCAAAAAAATAAAGATGAATGGAGTTTTTGGCTGGGCCTGTAGAATAGATTTAGTATTATTTCTGATTGTACTTACAGCATTATTTTGTGCCCAAAATATTGAGAACTCATTATGAAATGGGGTATTTTCAGTGTTTTGCAGCTACTTTATGGCCATTTCTCTGGCCCACCAAATGTGGTTCAACTAAAATATGCAATCCTTTTGAGTTTTAGTAATATAAAAAGACATAGACTATTAATTAAAAACAAACAAAACCCCCAAATAATAGAATACGACTCTATACCAGTTTCCCAGGTCCCTACGGTGGCTCTATGCTAGCCACGGTAGGAACTCTGCAGTCCTGCCATTCTCTCCTTATACCGCAGCGGGGAGGTGGTACATACCGCTAAGAATCTCAGTGGATCATTGCTTTATTCCTAGGCCCTAATTTTTGTGCCCCAAGAGAAATGTTAACCTAGTTGTATCTTCTGATTCCATATATGGGGAGTGGCTTGAAATACTCTTCAATATTAGAAATGAGTTAAATTTTTAAAAGGCCAAAAGAACTGGAAGGAGATATTAGAAATTAGGGTTTATAACCCTAGTTTCACAGGAGTCCAGACTTATTTCATGAACTCTGGGACACTCATTCTAGATCTCTTCTGAGCATTCCAACAGCCCCTACAATTGCCCTGGGAAGATAATTATTCCCTTTGAAAGCAGGGCTCTCTAGCTGTTATCCTAGGAAAGAATATTCTTGTCACTTTTTGAAGTCCAGGCCCAGCACAATCTCTTTCTCCTTCTACGTCAACCTTAAACTATTGTCATCTTGGGTTTCCTGGGAGGACAGTCCACCATAATGGCAATTTCTCCAAATACCACACAGCCCCCCTAAAAAAAGGCTTCATTCCCCAGTCAAACTTAGCTTTTTCTCTATTTTGCTTCAGTAACACTTTGTTGTCACCTCTGTCATAGCACTTCTAACTAGTACATTCACCTTCTAAATTACTCTGATATCCAAGGACGAACAGGGGACGTGTTTGTTTCGGGTTCATTTTTAATCTCTATACCATCATTGCCTTGAGCAGGATATGTAAATAACTAACTGTGTAATAAATCTTCATCAAATAAAGAAGAAAAAAACACCACGGCAATTTTTCCAATGAGGCCAGAAAAGAACCACCATGGATCTAAATGTATATGTAAAAATGGGTACATTTTAATTCTATTTTTAAAGAAATAAACTTCCCCTACTTTTCACCAAGTTCAGATGCAAATACTCTTCAAAAATTACCTAGTTTAAAAGTAGAGGATTATTGTCTTAAATTGAAATTCATACAATGAAGAAGAATATTTAGATACGCTCTGAGAGTTTTACCCCATGAGCTCTATAAGAATAAAAAAGCATAATTAAATTAGCCTGTGATAAGTAGAATTTTTGTTTGTAGACTAATACAATGAAATAAAGGAATAGAAAAATAAAAAGAGGGATGGAAGAAGGACGGAAAGACCGAAGGAAGGAAGAAAAGAAGAGAGACTGGGAGGAGGAAGAGATTAAGGAATATAAAGTTTGAAGACAGGGAAGAAAATTTATACTAATTTAGAAAAGCCCCTGGCAATGTAAGTGAAGAAAGAGCAGGTGCACTGTATCCTCCCTAGATGAGGCTTTCAGTGATAAAGGTATTTTCCCCCTTTATTTTATTGTCAGTGTCATGCTCATAACAATAAGCAGCTGGACAAATTGACAAATTTATCATTTTTGACATGCAATTTTCTGGATCCTTTTTGCAAAGCCATGCTAAAGTTGTGAGGAAATTTCAGCATGAGAATAAATTGATCATGATGTTTTATAGATATTTATGTTGGCTTATGTTTTTATGCTTTTAAATCTGGACCTGTCAGAGGGGAGAGAGGAGGGGATAATGGGGAAAAAAGGTGAAGGGTTTACAGGAACTATTATAAAGGACACATGGACAATAACAAGGGGGGGGGTTGGAAACAGGGGAAGGAGGTGGGGAGGGCTGGGGTGGTGGGGAACGGTGGAGAAAAAGGGCAGAAAACTGTACTTGAACAACAGTTAAAAAAAATCTGGACCTGTGGTCCTAAATTTTCTATGGAATTTGGATATAATTTAGATGACAGTAATTACAATGATTAAATTCATTGGAGACCATATAATATTGTATACTTAGAATACTAAATTAAAGTGGAAACCACTATTCATCTTTGTGAATGTGCTGGATATTTTAGCAAAATATTAAAGTATATTATATAAATTCATTTTTGCTATATAATAAAGCACCCTGAAACTTAATAGCTTGCATGGACATTTTTAAAACTCACAATTTTGCAGGCTAGCAATGTGGAATGGGATCGACTGGGTAGTTGTTCTAGTCCAAGCCAGGATTAGCTGATGCATCTGCGGTGGATTGGTCTGTTTGGCAGGTTTATAACGTCCTCAAGTAGGTCCACGTGAACTCTCAACCTCTAGGGTGCTAACCTGGGCTTATTCTCATAGTGATTGCAGCATTCAGATATCAGCAAGTGACTAAGTTTTAATGCACAACTGCTTTTCAAGCCTCTACTTGTTTCATATTTGCTAATGTCTAGGTGATCGCAGAGATTTGCAGGGAAAACCCAGATTTCACAGGTAAAGACATAAACTCAAACTCTCTTTGGAGAGTAAACAATTGTGGACACCTCATTCAGTATACTCAGATTCCACTGAGTAAACTGAGTGTTTCAGAGCACACTCCACTGAAGTGTTCATGGGAGAGCAAGCAGGAACAACCCAAGCCACCATCTCACCCAGACACAATTGAGAATCACTCAACAGATACCCACGGAATATGTCCTAAACTCTGCATTACATGTGATAGGCATTTGTTTTGGTCCCTACCTACATCTCCTTTGCCTCCTTCTCCTAACTTCTCCTTCTACTCTATAATCTTTAAATAAAGGAAAAGTTAAAATGGAAGTCACTCAGATTCCCTGACTTTGGTGCTTTAATAAGCCACGGGGCTTTTTATTTTCCTTCCCTGAGAGTAAAGCCTTCTCTTCTTCAATTGTTTATCTGTAATATTCTACTCATACCTCAATTCTTATAACAAGATCTCATTTGTCATTGTCTGCTATTCAGATTCTCCAAAAATAAATAATAATAATTACTTTTAACACACACACACACACACACACTTGCTTCCCTACATAGGAATTTTCTGAAGGGACACATGAAAATTGTAAATGATCACCAATGGGTGTTGGGACTGACTGTTAGGCCGAAAAAGGACAGTGTGCTTTTGATTTGTTGTCTGTAACTTTTATTTTGATATCATTGCAGAGTTATAGAAACGCAAGAAAAGTGCAAACAATCCCTTACGTTCATTTCTTGGATTGGCTGTGGATCATTGTAACAGTGTGCCTCTATTTGAAGAGGCCACACAGACACCAAAATACACATGTAAGTCACTGTCGCCATTGTCTTGTATATACCAAAATACAAGCCCTCTTTTTTTTTTGAGACTAGAAAGCATTTAAAGAGGCCGCTATCTAATGATAAAAAAGTACAGTTCACCAAGAAAATAAAAGTTATAAAAATACATGCTCCTAACCAACATAGCCTCAAAGTATATAAATTAAAAAACCACTTCCATACACTCCTTACACCGTTTGAAGTTCAAATACGATGGTACTGTTTAGCCTTCCCGGGTGATGAATGCAATGGCTATTGAAATAAAGAAATTCCTCTGAAATGTATACTTTGTTCCTTCAACCTTCTCACCAAGTTGGCCTGTTCCAGGAATTTCCCATCTTCAAGGTAATTCAAGGCATGAGGGCACTGCGGTAGTTTCCTAAGCAGCAATAATGTTAATGAGAAGCAGACAATCAAGCTGAGTGATTGTGTAAAAGCCTCGCCTTTCAGAGAGCGTGCGTTATCTGGAGGAGGCATTTTACCAGCAAAGGAGTCATTCTCATTTCCTGCCTTAACTTTGGAAACCATACTTTACAGGAAAAAACTCTTCTGTAGTGACTGAACATGATAAAATATCTTGGTGTTAATAGGTCTACATACAAAAAATTTACTATCATTTAAAGAATTTGAGGTAATGAGTTCTGTCAAGTATTATGGGATTATTATGGGATTAACATTTGCTGTGTGACCTTTAAGTACATCTTAGACAAACAAGGTAGTCTGTCATTTGTGGTTATTTGCTTAGTTTTATATATGTGGATTTTTTAAAATTTATTTTTATTTCTTTTCTATTTTTTCACACTTTTTATTGTTGTTCAAGTACAGTTGTGTCCATTTTCCCCCCACCACTCAGCCCCACCCCAGCCATCCCCACCTCCCACCCTTGTTCCTACTCCTCTTTGGTTTTGTCCATGTGTCCTTTATACGTCTTCCTGAAAAACCCTACGCCTTTTATATGTGGATTTTTATGTAGGAAGGAGAAAAAAGGATTATCATTGTATTGTATATATAACAAAAGGCAAGATATTAACAAGTTAATGATGATATATTATTAAGCCCATATTACATAGTAGAAAAGAAGTAGAATAAGTAAAAATAGAAAAAAAAATCACTCAATGTCTTTACCTTAACCTGAATTAACTTCTGGCATTTCATACTTCTTGTAATTGTAATCGATGTACATATACAATGCACTAGCTTATTTTTCTTTAAATTTAATATTATAAAATATTTACCACTTATTAGTTTTCAACATTGCTACTTAAATTATTATGTAATTTATTATTTCTAGAGCTGGCTACCAACATTTTCCTGTAATAACACAATGCACAGAAAAGACAGAGGTGACACAGCCAGCTCCGTGGAGATTCAGTACAGACGCAGTTTTTCAGGGAAGGACATGCTACGCAGAGTTAAAAGTGGTATAAAACTAGGTGAAAACGGCCTCTCAGTTTATTTTGATATGCAGGTTTGTAAGGGGAGCATTGTTCTAATCATTTCCCTGCCACTGAAAGTGAGAACATCTCATAAGTTCCTCTGGTGTATACTGACTTCTGAAAATTTAATATTTTAAAGTCTCCTTTTAAACAGACAAAACCTGAATAACATAATACTATCTTTTAAATTTTGGGTCTAGTTTCTGAGAATAAATTCCCAGGTGTTAAAATGCTAGGTTGAAAATGGGGAGTTTTATTTACCTTTGAGCTGGTATTGTCTAGAAGTACGGTACCGACTACCACTGCTTTGCTCTAATTAGTGCATGAATAAGCATCGGGTAACTATCTGGAGGCATGAGCATTAACATACAGTATTTTTTTCTCACATAGTAGGTTAAATTGGCACCCTGAGGTAGTGCATATATTTTAATAACTTTTGCTGGTGGGAGCTAAGCCCATGATTTAGGCCTAAGCAGAACAAACCAGCATGTTCCTCATGTTCAGAGGTTGGTTGAGAAATCAGCATAAACTGGACCTATCAGCAAATACGCCAGCACTGTTCTCTGGGATGTCAGAATACGGGTACTTGCTATTCGCCTAGCGTGACTTGGGGCAAATGTAGACCTTGAAGCCGCTAGCGGTCATCTGAAGGCTGAAAGGAAAGAGCCAGCCTGAGACGGAAGAAAACACAACATGAAAAGTGATGAAAAACCAAACAAGATATTCTCTGTTCGCATGGACTAAATAAAACTGAACAAACAATGTCACTTAATGTAAAAACAATTCCTTTTCTTTGCACCAATTTTTTTCATTCCATTTCTGTATCTGCTCTTCCAGCTCCCAAAAGATAGGAGGTAAAATCATTGCCATACTTTTTCCCATGAACTCTGTGAATCTGGGGATTTATTTTATAATCTTTAAGATTTTTAGTCTTAGAATTGAGTAGAGATGAGTGATAATTTAAAAAGCAGAGTTGATGTATTTGGGGCACAAACTTTTAAAGACGAGTCTATAGAGTTCCCTTGGCAAAATATTTATTTTATTTTATCTCCAGCTTTAGCATCAGCAAATAAGGCATAGAGAGGATTGGAAAAAGATACTGAAGTGAACAAAATGCCTATGCTCTCTAAATTTGGTAAAAAAAATTCACCCTTTGATGTTGTAGGCATGTGACATTTTTCATGTGGTGACAACAGAAGTCATTATCTCCAAACTTCCAGCCTGAGGTTAGTGACCTGACTCACTGCAGCCTTGGCGCTTCTTCTGTGGCATTTAGTCCACTTTGCCAGAAGTGTGGCAAAAACTGGAAATGTGTCTTTTTTATGTTAATTTGTGCCAAGAACTTTTTTCTTTTTCTTTTTTTTTCTTCTTTGGTCTCTGTGGCTTTTGAGTCCATCACAACTAGCAGTTTATAACTGCCCTCCCCTCAATAATCCGTCTGCAAACTCGTTGAAGGTGGTGTCACTGCCCAGCATTTCAGGCGGAGGCTTTAGTCAAACAATACTCGCCATCCGCATGCTTCCAAAGCCAACTCAGTTAAACAGTGAACTTTAGTAAGTCCATTTTCCCTCTTGTTATACAGAAATTCTGTAGCTGCTACTGAATATAAGTGTAGAGACTCTCCTGTGAAATATATGTTCTCACTGATTTTTACATTTAATTACAGGATTTTCACAACCCCCCTACCACTTATCCAAGTATCCCAAGATAAAATCTTCAGACCTTTACTTAGATGAGGAAACTTAGGACCAGAGGTGTGAAGTGATTTGGCTAAAATCACATACATCTACATACATCTACATACATCTGCGTAAATCTATATACATCTCCTTTTCCAAGTCTAAGCCCTCACAGCTAAGTTGTCTCCATGATGGAAAAATTGTTTTTACTCTAAATCCCAGCAGCCACATGATCAGAGCCAAAGTTGTCACCAAGGAGACTTTCTCTAGGTGGAATAAAAACTACCCAAATTAACAATAATGGATACATTAGGATTCGCCAAGGCTCCACTTCTGTTCCACTCATGAAGGGCAAACCCTGCCTTGATCAACTATGTTTCTTAAGTGACATCTCTAGTCTGCATAATAGCTATCTGTTTCCCTAGGTGTTTTCTCATCAACTGAAGGCTTAACTTTTTGGAAATGGAATATTCTCAGAGAATGGGATTGCTAAAAAGACCGAAAACCTAACTGAGAGGCACAAGATCATGTGTAAATTAGCCAGAGCCCAGGGGAAAGGCCATGGTCATTGTGGGTGCTTAATTGATTTTGGTTAATGGTGATGATACACTTCATGAGTATAGCACCGATTAGGGAAAAAACTAACTTGCAATAGCTTAGTAAGCAGAATGGTGAAGAAAGCAAGGGATTCCAAGAAAGATGCCTTAATAGGGCAACCCCCCCTTTTTATGTACCAGGAGAGATGTGAGTTAGTTTTTCCAATTTGCTAACTCGAAACTAGCCTTGAAAATGTCGGGAACCAAGGCTTAAAAGATTTCCCTCAAAGACGGAGATGGATCAGACTGAAAATGCAGAGCCAGGTGAAATCAAAGTGCAAGGTGATATTTTTCATAACCTGAGTTATATACAGGTGGACATGCCCACATGCTACTATGTAATTACAGAATGCTATTTTTCTCTCTACCAGTGGCATGTTATCCAAATATGTTAACCACAGACTAAATTTTCAAATGGATTAAAATGCCTGAATTGACTAGAACTTCTGCTCTTGGTTTTATTAAAAATGTATACCAATGTAAACTAGTTTCATTTTAAAGGATTTCTAGAAATAAGAAGCTTGCTGGTAGTGTGTACTGAATTCACCAGTCAACATGTTTTGCCTTTAGGTAAGAAAGACCTATGAAGTGCTGAATTGTATACTATGGATGTCCCCTTCAAATCTAAGGCACCAATCCTCCTGACTTCTGGAAGTGTATGCACTCACACTTGAGGCCTCTTCAGAAATTTTCCTTAAATCAAAGAACCCGCCTTACCCAAGATTATGTGCAGTCCCTGGAATCAGCCCCATGTAACAACTGGTTTATGTGGCCATAAATATCCAGCACTCTTACCTCAACTGGAATATCCTACTTTTCATAGGATTGGTAGGACTTCTGCTGTAGTAGGCCTCACATCAACTTATCTCTCTTCCCAACATGGTTTCCCTTCCTGCTCACAGATACTGTTTCTCATATAAATCCCCAATAAAACTCCTGAATGCAGATTCCACAGGCTTGGAGTCTGTTTCCTAGGGAACCCAATAACCTACAGGTTTTATCAGGAGGGACCCTAGGAAGCCAATTCTAAACGGGGATTTCTGAGATGGAAAGGCTACCTTCCAGCAGGCCATGGACCTCATCTCCTGTAGTAAGTGGAGAACTGATGGATCCTGACATGCAGTTTTAGAGTTTTTGCTAAAGCTTTGACTGGTATGAATCAGGATAATAACTTATGGAAAAGAATGCACGTTATATGCAATATCTCAAGATGAGCTGGAAGAGAAACTCATAGTAACAAAGAGAACTATGAAATTGGATGGCTCTTCCTGAGGACTATTGACAAAGGACAGAGAAAAATTTCAAGTCTAAGGGAGATTAATGTAACATAGACTAAGAAAGCCAGAAGGTCTACTGGCAGCACATACAGAAGTAAAGGACAGAAGAAGTCCAAGAATGAGAATTAGAACTTATTATAAGTGAAGAAATCTCTGGGAAAAGTTCTTTTCAACCTTGGCAGTTCTCCTGCACCAAGATAAGTAACCTGATTAGGAAAGAATGGATTCCTGAAACATAGTACAGGGGAAGGGAGGGAGAAAGAGAGGCAGAGAAACATCAGTGTGTGGTTGCCTCTCACAGGCCCACCACTGGGCACCTGACCTACAACCCATGCACATGCCCTAGACTGGGAATTGAACCAGTGACCACTTGATTCGTAGGCCAGCACTCAACCACTGAGCCACACCAGCCAGTGCCAGACTTTTAACTAGGATCAAATCATATTGCAATTCAACAGAGGAGGTACTGGGCCTGCTAAGGAAAAGAAACACTATATATCAAAATGGTACAAGAGTAGCCAATATCTATTGACAGATCCTGAGAAGTATGGACAGTCCATAGAATATCACATTGATCATGTATACCAATAACCTCATGTTAGTTAGACTGCATAAGCAACAAGTAGAATATACATCTAAGGCCTTGGTTAGATGTATGTGCTCAAAAAATGTGAACAAATACTGCAGAGTTTAAGCACTACCACCTCAATGAAATTTTAGGTTTTCAGTGGTCTGAGGTATGCTGATATATTCTATGCAAAGGGAAAAACAAATTATTGCATCTTGCATTCACCACTAAGAAGGAATCACTATGTCTGGTAGACCTTTCTGGGTTCTGGAAGTAGCATATTCCACAATGCTCTGCCCATCTACCTAGTAGCAAGGAAGTCTGTCAGCTTTGAACTAGACTATATCAGAAAATTCTTCTCCAGTAGATCCAGCCTTACAAATTTAGACATTTCATGTAAGTAAACCCTTGCACCATCAACCATTATCAAGATAGGTGTTACACATCAGAAAATGAGGTACAGTGATGACCAATACTTAGTCTATGACATATCAATGTACATGAGAACCGGAATTTAAATCCATGGCCTTTCTAATGGGAAATAACAAGTCATGCAAGCTGTACATAGCCAAGAGTGTGACATATGATCCTACCAAGTTCACGGAGAAACAGAATTTCAACTGGGACTTGAATATACTGAGTAATGAGAAATATACCACAAAATATACTAGAACACAGGTCAGTAAATTATGTCTCCTAGGAAAATACAACCCACTGCCTGTTTTAGCAAATAAAATCTCAGTGGAACACAGTCACATTCATTCATTGACATGACATATATGGCTGCTTTCATGCTACAATGTCAGAGTCAAGTATTTGTGATCAATACCTAATAGTCACAAAGACAAAAGCATTTAATGTTTGGCTTTCTATAGTAAAAGTTTGGCAACCTCTCTTCTACATAGTCATGGCATAATGACAAAGGAATAAAGGGAGAGAAATTTCTGAACATGCTTAGCTCTATTTGTTCACAGTTATTTTCACACACCTAGAACAATGCTTAGTACATAGTACACAATTAAAATGCTTGTTGAAACAATGTTGAATGAAAATAATAGAGCTCTATAAAGGGTTTTGAATTTAGTAATGAAAGAATTTTTTCAGAATAATTATTTTGACAGTATTGTCCCACATAAATTAGAGGAGAGCATTTGGGGGGGTATAAAATGTTTACAATGTCTTAGGAAATGTTTGAAAAAAATTAGAATAGTTCAAGTAAGGAATAATACCTTAATTTTAGTTTTATAGCAGCCTGAAATAAAAGCAAGGAATTGGTCAAAACAACATTCTAGAAGGGAAAAAATGTCCTATTTTCACTTGCTTAGATGTAAATGGCATATTCCTGCACTTTGCCTCTAAAGGATTTTAATGAATCCTGTTCTAGCTGATATGACTCTATATTAGAATTTTATAGAAAATGACTGTTAGTGAAGACTCCTGTCTTTCTATGTATGGGTGTTGCCTTAAGAAGGCACTCAGTTCAGAAGCCAGTATTAGCAGCAATGCAAAATTTTCTTTCATTGCTGACATATACTTGTACCTACTTCTTGCTGGTTTCAAAAGAGATTTCATTGATTCAGTTGTCTTTCTGTTTAAATACTCAAAATACTCTTCTTCTGCTTTTATTAAATTCAACTTCTATTATTTTTTAAATATTCTTCCTGAACTTAGACTTACTGAATTCCCCTGTGTTTAAAACCAAATCTCAGTGAAGATATATTTACAGTTCGTTCTGCTTAAAATTAACAGTCAAATAGCAGAAAAAAAGTCTTCGAATTGAATGTGTAACTTCATGTCTACCTTTCTTTCTGAATCATCTCTGTCCAGAAAAGACCTTTAACAAAATAAGAAAAAAAAAAAGACTCAAGTTTTTTTAAGGATTAGGTAGACTTTTTATTTTCCTCAATAGTTACTTTTCTGTAATTGGATATCACATAGATAATAACCATGGCAAATACATTTTTATGATTATTCAAATGCCATTTTCTCAGGGAACAATAGTGAGTCTAATTTTTTTTACATTATTGATAGATTTTGAATCTCCAAGCTATGCACAACATTTCAGGGATTTTATTCTAACTTTTCAATTCATCTGTTCATCACTGATTAAGTGCATCTCTAGGCACAGGTACTACGTGAAATGTAGCATGTGATCTCATTTTCAGTTTTATATTCAGGAAGAAATATTAAGGAACAACTTTTAGGTTTGCTAGGTGTATAAACTCCCCAAGAGCCAGGACCTCAGTGCTTTGAGAGGCACCATGAGAAAAGCTGAACAAGGATCACAGAAGGACCAAGCGAGACATAATATATGGTCCTAAAGACTGTGAGAGAAATTAGTAGTTGGAGAAATTGAACACAAGAACGGGAATTACAGAAAAGACAAGTCTGAAATAAAAATTTTAGACCGAAATATCTGGACTGCTATTATGACAACAAGACTGAGTAAAGTAGTGAATGTCTGAGGGGAAGTGGATGTAAACCTCAGTGGATGGTTGATTATTGAGGTGACAGACTAGGAATCCCGAGCCCTCACTCAGTTACAGAAACATGAACATTGACTAGTACGGCCTGACTAGCACAGCCCTGTGGGAGTTCTGGAAACCAAACAAGGATCTTCAACAACCAAGGAAATGTCGTGTAAAAAAAATCCACACTCAAGACAGTAGGAAATTTTGTGGGGGTTTTGGTCATTTTTGTCCCATTCCCTCCCCGACATGTGTAGTGAGGTCAGGAGGAAGCAGCCCAATTCCCCATTCTTCTTCTCAGGAAAAGACTCAGTTTTTTGCCATGTTCTCACAACTGTGGACTGTTCAAAGGAATGATTTGCAGACAGACTGACTCAGAGCTCACGTGGGAACAGTAACATGGTCTGATTCTCAGGTAGAGAGCTACAGAAGGTGGGGGCAGCCGCCAAGGCTAATGAAAACTTCAGGCCCACCCACAGGTGCCTGGGGGTCAGGGCTTACAGGCAGAGAAATACAATAGGACATCTGAGGTCTGAGAAGAAACGTGGGGGAGACACTAGGGGAAATCAAGACATTTAAATGCAGCCTTGTACAAAGAAGAATTGGGAAAGTACATGCATGCGTGTGCATGCACACACATCCAAGGAAAACACATGCCAAGAAATAGCCAGGGAAGACATTCAGCCTTTCAGATGGGCTGATTCGTGAAGGTTTTGTCCACAGTGGAATCAGCCTGAAACAACTGGGAGAAGGAGCGATTTTTCAAATGTTCAATTTTCAAAAAAAGAAAAATAAAAGTCATACGGCATACAAGAAATAGGATACATGGCATGTTAAAGAAACAAAATAAATCTTCAGAAAATGGCCAGTAGAAATGGAGGCTTACTTTCAACTATATACAAAATTTAATCAAAACTGATCAAAGACTGAAACTTAACAGCTAAAAATATAAAACTCTTGAAAGAGGGAGAACATCATGACATTAAATATGGCAGTAATTTCTTGGACATGACACCAAAGGCACGGGCAACACAACAAAAATAGATAAATTATACTACATCAAATTTAAAACCTGTATGCATCAAAGGACCCTATTAACAGAGTGCAAAGACAACACATGGAATGGGAGAAAATATTTGCAAATCATGTATCTGATTAGGGGTCAGTGTCCAGAATATATACAAAGAAAAAGAAGACAAGTGCTGGGGAAGATGCAGAAACACTGGACCCCCGTGTACGCCTGGCGGCAATGCAGCGTGGTATAAGTGGGATGAAAAACAATATGACGGCTCCTTGAAAAATCAAAAATACAATTACCATAGGATCCAGAATGCCACTTCTAGGTATCCGCCTAAAGAATAAAATATCAGGAGCTCTGACAGATATTTTACCCCCATGTTTGTAGCTACATTATTCACAGGTGTCAAAAGGTGGAAGCCAAGTGTCTGTCAACAGGTGAGTGAATAAAGAAGTGGTACATCTGTATATAATATTCTATTATATTTATATAATATGTATATGTATTTGCCTATATATAATATATATACAAAATAGGCTTATTGAGGACAATAAAAACTCTATGCCAAAGTGTGGTTGAGTGTAGCTAATAGGCTACAAAAATGTATAAATAAAAAAAGTGGACAATTTGAACACTTATGAGATTGCACCTATGTGCACTGTGCCCTTGCGGCATTCTTCTGAGTTAAAACAGCTGTTGTAATCATCACAACCTGCATATCCTTTTCTATATGGACAACTGTAAATCTGCTTTAGCCCTCCCCTGTATATACACAGAGTGCAATATTATTCTTTCTGAAAAAGGAAGGGAATTCTGACACTTGCTACAACACGAATGAACCTTGAAAACCGTGTGCTTAATAAAAGGTCAGTCATCAAGGAAAACAGCGTATGATTTCACTTATATGAGGTGCCTAACACAGTCGAGTTCATAGACACATAAAGTAGAATGGTGGTTGCCGGGAATTCGGACGGGGGTGGGATGGGGAGTTATTATACAAAGGGGACAGACTTTCAATTTAGAAATATAAAAAAGTTCTGGAGATAGATTGTAATAAAGGTCACACAACAATGTAAACGCTTAATGACACTGAACTGTGCACTTAAAAATGATTAACAGTAAATTTTATATCATGTAAGTTTCACCACAATTTTAAAAGACTGCATCAAAAATTCAATAGAAAGGAATATATTATGTCACTGAAAGGTTGGACTGTTGGAGTTTTATGTGGATGTGGGCATCACTGGGAATCACAATAGATGAAAGAAAACAGAATGTAAGATGGACAAATGGTGCTGAATGAAAAAGACTGTGAGCAGGAGGCTGGCAAATGACACCAAGGAAAAGGTGCTGTGATTCTCAAAGGAGCAGCACAGAAGAGTAGTAGTGGTCTGGGATTGGCAACATGGCTGAGAGAATTTATGATGTAAAGCAGATAAAGGAAAAAAAGTTGCCTACAGGAGGTCTATAGAGCGCATCACTCAGAAGCTGTGTTCATCTAATATACAGACGTTCCCGGTGAGAGTGCCGTACACACAGTAAAAACACTGCGTTTGTCTTTCCCAGGACACGGACAGGAGGAGTAGGCATTCGAGTGCATGAATGATCACCGCAGAAGCAGGCTCCCTATTTTTCTCATCCGCCTTCATTAGACTTGCATTGCATCTCCACGGTGCGCACACCGTACTGAAAATATGCTGGAACCAGTCATGGCAATCACATTCCCAGCAAGATGGAGAAGGAAAAGTAGAAGAGCTCAAACTTACTTCCCAGGAGGCTAACTACTCTTCAAGAGTTTCAGGGAAGTCCAGCCAATTAATCACTGCTAGTTTACTTTTATTAGCAATCTCTAGATACAAGGAATGGTTGGGAATATAGTAGTTTAGTTGAGCAGGTTGCTGGCCAAGATAATATCGGACTTCCGTTAGCAAAGAAGACAAATATAATCAGCATTGGGTAAGATGAGAATTCCCTGTCATCTGTGGGAAATTGGTTATATTGGCGGGGAGACAGGGATTTAATTTTAGATGAGGAAAGAAAGACAATGGCAAATCCAAAGATATAGAACCAGATTGTATTATATTGGACAAAGTTCATTAAGGCATGTGACGAACTGGTGATAGTAAGTAATGAGTATGCCACTTACTCAAGTATTTCTCTATGAGTTTATAACCCACTTTACATTTAAAACTGAATGTCATTATTGGAAAAAGTAGTGTGTTTATTGTGTGCCAACTATTATAAAGATAGTAATTATACGGTGCTGAACGAAATGCACATGGTCAAGGTCGTTATGGCATCGATGTTTTCATGGTGCTAAAACATTAAGCTAACACATAAATAAACATTAAGTTCAAGCAGTGTCTCCAGTACAATGTGCATAAAGTCTCTGTTGCTATAGAAAATAAGCGGAACTATTTTTTGTGAAAAGGACCAGAGAGTAAATATTTTATGTTTTGTGTCCAAAGGGTCGTCATCACAACTATCCCACACTGGAGCTGTAGTGAAAGCAGCCAACAGTATGTGTAAAATGCGCATCACGGTATGCCGTGAAACTTTTCTTACTGAGAAAGTGGACTAGTTGTTGCCCCTATGTTACTGGGGGAACCCCTACCATAAGAGAAATACTTTAAATTTATTATTAAAAATAAGAGGATTAGGAGGAGAAAAACTGAATTTAAACAGAATCTAAACCATTTATTGTTTACTAGATATGTAGTAATACGTGCTGTAAATTACAATAAATGCCCAAATATTCTGTGGTTATAATGCTTATTATCAATCACTTTTCTCTATAGTACTGTTAAAACTTTAACCTTAAAGTGGTGATTAACGGCTTTGTGATTTTTTCTCTCTGCTTTTAACACTCCTTAAGTTTTTGATTGTCAACAGTCAACACAATTATCTATCAGATTGATCACTTTTTTGCCAGAGCTAATGAATTCATATCAGAACATTTATAACCTAAATCTGAAGACACTTCAGTGTATAATACAGAAAATGAATACCCTCTAATCTCAGTTTTGCCAGAAAAAACAGACTTTTACTCTTCCTAGTTACACAAAAACTTCATTTTATCTTTAGTTATTTCCTCTATTATATTGTCAGGTTTTCCTCCACTGAACTTGCCACTTGGTGGTTGTATTACTTTGCTACTATTGCAAAATACCACAGACATGCTTCAATAATTGATTTTTTTTCTCATAGGTCTAGAAGTTGGAAGTCCAAGATCAAGGTTTCAGCAAGTTTGGCTTTTTCTGAGGTCTCTTTCCAAGGAATTGGCTTGTAGTTGGCCACCTTCTCACTGTGTTCTCACATGGCCTTTTCTCTGCATGCATGTATCCCTGGTGTTTCTTCCTCTTCTTATAAGGACACCAGTCTTATTGAATTAGGACCCCACCCTTGTGGCCTCATATGGGAAACCATTCCAAGTGTGGGAAATGTGGCCCAGCCCCCACTCAGAAAAGCCAGTGGGGAGTGAAGTTCAGCAGGACCCACGCCCATGGATAGGTTCTCCTGTGGGGAATCAGGCCCTCATTGTACCTAGGCCACTTTAAGAAGGCTTTTTGCTAAAATCCCCTCACCCTGAATTGAGGCAGCAAATGTTTACTGCATATCTTTAAAGTAACTTCCTAAAATCTACCTGAACCTTCCAAGGACCAGTGTAACCAGCTTAACCACTTTTCTCTTTACATTTGCAAATATCCTTCAACTTTTATGTAATTAGCAACACCCTCTCCTTTGTTTTCTGTAGCCTAAAGCTAACCTGTGCATAGTAAATGAGGACCATCCTCAATGTAATGTGCCCAGAAAAGCAATAAAAGCCTGTCAAGGAAAGGGTCTGGCACTCTCCTCTTGAGAGACTCACCTTGCCCTCCCTTTTCCAGCACAGGACTGGGTAGTTCCTGCTTTTCAGCGGGCAGGATCCTCGTCAGCATCATTTAACCTTAATTACCCTTTTAAAGGCCTTATCTCCATTTACAGTCACATTGGGGGTTAGGGATTCAATGTATAATTCTGTTCATAACAATGGTAAAAATATGATTCCATGGGATAAAATGAATCATTGTGGGAGTTTGCTTCATTATTTCAAGTCCTATTTAAAAGGATTATATCTGCCATTTGCTATTTTTATTTTGAAACCAAGTGCTTTCTTTCCAGTTCCTGGCTTTTACCTATGGGTCATCCCTCACTCCCACACACACAAGTCATCTTAAGAGAAAGTGAAGGTCAGAGAATGGGCAACTTTAGTAAAAAGGACTGAATTAATTTCTGTTGCTCATGGAGTATTACACTGTTTAATAAAAGTATATGTCATTACTTGATATTATGATAAAATATATACTTTAAGAGGATCCATTACTTTTAAAATAGGAAGTTAATTTTATATCTAGTCCTATATAGATGTGATGATTTTATACTAAAAGTCTTTTATTTAAATTATGGTAGGTTATCTCAATATACGACATTATATTCCATTAAAAATCATTTATAGAGGACAACTTCCATATCTTCTAAAGTAACCCAAATAAAAAAAATGCCAGTATTACATATATTTTTGTTTATAAATTCATCTTACTCACTTCCCTACAACTGGAAGTTAATGAATATAATTTCTGAGATTACTAAAACACCTTAAATAAAATAAACATTTTCTTTGGCCAAAAATGTCATCTCCTAATGTTTTGAGAGAAAGACTGCTGTGATAGCATAATCTTCTTGAAATGGTTGCACTTGCAAGGAGGTAAAATGATTGGCCTATATCTGTCATGGATGTTGTGAATATTTTTCCACCACCACATGCTATAATCTTTATGCCTATTTTTAAGAAAACTTTAGTTTGAAGAGATGTCAAGTTAAGGAATCTGGTAGAGGAGTATATTTAGAACAATCAAAATCAAGAATTGCCCTGGCTGGTGTGGCTCAGTGGATTGAGTGTTGGCCTGTGAGCCAAAGAATCTCTGGTTAGATTCCCAGTCAGGGCACATGCCTGGGTTGTGGGCCAGGTCCCCAGTGGGGGCACGCGAGAGGCAACCAAACATGGATGTTCCTCTCCCTCTCTTTCTCCCTCCCTTCCCTTCTCTCTAAAAATATATAAATAAAATCTTTTTAAAAAGCAAAAGTAAATGTGTAGAAACTTTGAAAGAAATTGTGCCTGTCCAAGAACCTAACCTCTGCCTTAAAATTACAAAAACATTCCATACTGGATATAAATTGGGAGGACAACCTTGTCTTTGCCTTTCCAACACCCACTTTAATTAGTATTTATTTGTCAATGAAAGATGACTTTGTCACCTACGTTATTATCTTAGACTAGAAACAAATCCAAGAATGGTTTAGAAGGTAAAGAGAGACTTGTCTAGTTGAGTTTGCTACTTCAGAGGAGAGAGCCAAGGTAGGCTATACAGACTTCAGAAGGAGAATCTTATGTCTTAATGATGAGTAACAATTTCTAGGCTCAAAGAATTATTTGAAGAAAATGCTACAAATATAAATGCATTTCAATTTCTCCTCAAACTAAACATAAGTAACCAGAATTAACCAGAATTGTAGATTGCTTAGAAGATTACTTCAGAAGCAGTAATTTTATACCTGCCATTGCAAATTGCATCCAACTAACTTCTTAATATTTTAAAATTGATATGGGCATTTTTTTTTCACTGAAGCTCCAGTTCAGTGGGGATTTGATCAGAATGCAAATATAGACTAGAGAGTTTGAACTACTATAACACAAGCTCATCTTGTTTTCCACCCAATATTTGTGTGATTTCCTTCTATTTTTTCTTTAATGAGACTTAATTAGACTCAAAGCCACTATGAAAAAAAGATGGGAAATGACATAGAGTGGGTACAACAGCCACTAAGGAAACAATAACATTCTTCCATATTGGCAGACTTCTATGGAGCTGTCTCACCTCTAGCAGAGACACTATTTCCTATAATACAAAACCAAAGCAAAGTCTCCCCAAATGAAGTTTTATTTTTTAAACTTACACATCCTGGAGCTTCTTGTCTATGCACTCAATTCTCTTAATACCTCCTCCACAGCATCCTCTACAGAACCACAGAAGCGGCTTTGGAGACTCTCCACTACTTTTGCCAAAGTCAAAAATGTCGTCGGGTTCCTTGAACTGTATACTGATCTATCTGAAATTCATGTTGACATCTATACACCCTTGTTAGACACTCAAACGTGTATTGTTTCATAGACCTTTCTTTCATTCTTTTATGTTTCAATTCTTTGCATGCTTTGTGTGCAAGAAAATTTAGAGTGAAATGGAATCACTGAATAATTATAAAAAAGAGGAAATCCTTAATATTATTGGTCCAATGTCTATCAGAATAATTACTACCAGAAATTTCAATGAATATGGTACTTATATCCTATATAACTGTATAATCTAGTTATTACACAGTTACTAAATGTGAAAGTATAAATATGTTGTGTGTGTCTTTATAAAAATAGAAAAAATCAATAGAAATAGATGATTGGTGGATAGAAAAGTCAATATCCCCTTTAATTTCTCATGCATTCTGAATGCAACATCTGTTTCTGAAGACAGTAGGGTTCTATTGTTCATTAAAAACAAAAATAAGGATGTGCAAAAAAAAATTTTGTTACTGTTTGTTTTATTGTTTTGCTTTCAGCTAGAGATTTTTTTTAACTGTCGAGGGCTTAGGTCCCATTTTAGGCATTCTTTGTGATTTAAAAACATTTCCAAATAATTTGTTAAACTTGATTGGATGACTTAAAGGCTAGATGATTTGCATCTATAATTCCAAATTTCCTAACTGGCAGTAGAGCAAAAAGAGACACCATCCTAGACACTGCATTTGGGGAGGGTGACTATACCCACGGTGCAGTGTTGGAAAGTCAGGGCATGATGACAATGATGTATTTGTCGGTTTTGCAGGAGGAAGTTGTGCGGAGGAGAGTAAGAAGAGATTATTTGGGGATAAGTAGAAGTAGAAAACTAATAAAGGACATTTTGAAAATATGGACCTCACTAAGGAAAAAGGTGTTAATATCTATACAATGTTGACTTTTTGGAGGTAGATGACTTTAGGATTTGAAATTTAAATGTTAACCCAGTGAGGAGTTAAATATAGAGATTTGGTGTAGTAAATGGTAAGTTTCAGTTTACTGATGAATTAAGCCATAATGAAATGTGCATTTGCAACTAATGCTGAATAAATAGGCACTACAATTTACTATGTTATAATAAAATAGTTTTTAATTTGAATTTTAAGTGGTCAGCATAGAATGTGAATCACTTTTAGTGAGAATTATTAATGATTAATCTAAGATATTAAAATTACTAATTACTTAGTAATATGTCAGTATGATTTAATGTTCTTAAAAAACTCAGGAAGTTTTGATTGTAAGTGCTAATGCAGTATGATAATGTTACACTTTTATTTTTCTTTATTAGAAAATTAGCTATTACTATCAAAATTATCAAAGAAAAATATTTCTAAAAATAATTTTTCTATATTAATAAAAACATATGTGCATCCCCACATTCCTCAGTATTATTTACAATAGCCAAGATATAGAAACAATTTAAGTTCCCAAGCATGGAAGAGTGGATAAAGAATAATATTACACACACATGCACACACACACACAAGAATACTATTCACCCATAAAAAAGAAGGAAATCTTGTCATTTGTGGCAACATGGATGGAACTTGAGTACCTTATGCTAAGTAAAATAAAGAAAACAGAGGAAAACAAATTCCACATAATCAAGATCATGTGGGATCTAAAACACAACAGCTAAACAACTGAGCTCACAGAGAGGGAGAACAGATTGGTGGTTGTCAGAGGAAGGGTTGAAGGATGGGTGACGTGAATGAAGGTGGTCAAACGGTACAAACGCTCATTTGTAAAATAAAGGTCATGGGGATATAACGTACTGCATGATGGCTACAGTTAATAACAGTGTGTTTTAGATGAAGTCCCATTTATTTGTTCTTTCTTTTATGTGCCTTGCTTTAGGGGACATATTGGTGAAAATATTGCTGTAAGGAATATCTGAGATTTTCTTGCCTATGTTCTTCTGTATGACTTTTATGGTATCACAACTAATATTTAAGTCTTTTATCCATCTTGAGTTTATTTTTGTGTATGGTGTAAGTTGGTAGTCGAGTTTCATTTTTTTCCATGTAGCTGTCCAGATCTCCCAACACCACTGGTTGAAGAGGCTATTTTTATTCTATTTTATGCTTCTACCCCCTTTGTCAAATACTAATAGACTGTAGAGACTTGGGTTTATTTCTGTGCTCTCTATTCTGTTCCATTGGCCTATGTGTCTATTCTTATGCCAGTACCAAACTGTTTTGATTACCGTGGCCTTGTAATATAGTTTGATGTCAGGTATGATGATCCCACCTACTTTGTTCTTCTTTCTCAAAATTGCTACTGCTATTCAGGGTCATTTATGGTCTTGAAACACTAATTCAAAAGAACCTATATACCCCAATGTTCATAGCAGCACAATTTACGATAGCCAAGTGCTGGAAGCAGTGTAGGTGCCCGTCAGTAAATGAATGGATCAAAAAACTGTGGTACATTTATACAATGGAATACTACACAGCAGAAAGAAAAAAAAAAAAGAGCTCCTGACCTTCACGACAGCATGGATGGAACTGGAGAGCATTATGCTAAGTGAAATAAGCCAAGCAGTGAAAGACAAATGCCATATGATTGCACCTGTAAATGGAACCTAATTAACAAAACAAACAAGCAAGCAAAATATAACCAGAGACACTGAAATCAGGAACAAACTGACAATAACCAAATGAGAGCGGGGAGAATATAACATGGGAAAGAAGAGAAAGGGCCATAAAATAAATACGTATAAAGGACACATGGACAAAGCTAAAGGGGGGTAGGATTGAAGGTGGGATGTGGGGTTGGGTAGGGCAAGGTGGTGGTGGGAAAATGGAGACAACTATATTTGAACATTAATAATATATATATATATATATACATATATATATATAAAAGAAAATCTTAAGGAAAAGAAAAAACTTTACAATTAAAGATATTTTGTGTATGTTAAAAAATAATAGTGTATTGCATAGTTGAAAGTTGTTAAGAGAGTAAATCTTAAAAATTCTTGTCATAAGAAAAACATTTTTATAACTATGTAGAATAACTGATGTTAACTAGACTTACTGTGGTGATCATTTTGATTTATATATACAAATATCAAATCATATTATACTCCTGAAACTAATATAATGTTATATGTCAAAGACATCTCAATTAAAAAATAAAATAACATTTAAGATTCAGGCAACCCAAAATTTGAACTTAGGTGAAAATATTTCTTTTCATACCAAATATGGGAAAACTCATCTAAAATATTATTATATGTTTACTTTAGGTGGTAAGTATACAATGCAATACAAATTTCATGTGTCACAGAAATGCACACTTGAAATCTGTGTGATCTTATTAACATTTGACACCCCAATAAATTTAACTTAAAATATAAAGCAAAAAATTCTGAACATGATTTTGGTGTATATTTTCCAAATTCATAGACACTATTATATAAGAAAGAAATTTCTAAGAGTCATATCTTTCACAAGATTGGTATATGCTTTTAAACTATTTCCCACTGAAAGTGCTTTTGGTAGAAACCTTTGGTTTGTATCCAATGACTTTTGTAAAAAAATTTCTCTTTTACTTCACAAAATAAAAGCAAGACAAAATGGAACTTGCTGCCCCATGCTTCCTACCATTTAGAATGCCTGTTGCACACTTATGGCCAATGAGATGCAAGGGAAAGCATCTGTGAAATACATTCCTCTCCTCTGTTAAAAGAGAGGACAAAGATGTCATATTCTCCCCATCCTCTCCTCTCCCTCTTCCCCAGCCTTTCCCTTGAGTTTCTCACTGTGTCTTGCTTTTACATACAGTTATACAATTATAATAGTATGCATGATTTCTACTCATCCAGTGGCCTCTAGATCGAATATTACATCAAGACTGAAATATCCACAGGGAAATTGACCAAGCGACCTGATATCTCAGACTTCTTATCAGATGACAATAAACTGTATAGTTAGATCAGATAATACATTGTATAGTTAGGGTATATAATGAATTGTCTGAATTGATAAACCTCTGTTTTTTAGATATTTTGTTAATGATAGCTAAATTATTCTTAATTTATACCGGATTAAGCAAATATTTGATAACAACCTGACATTTTTGTTTTTAATGAAAATATAATTATACTTCAAATATCTTAAGGAACAGCTATTGCATTCTGAACTTACCTAAAATTAGAAATTCACTGTGTCAGTATCTATATATCTATATACATATCACAAAAAGATGTCCTTTTAGCTGAGGAGTTATTATTTCCTGTAAAAACAGGCTATGCATTCATGTCTTCCTAAATCAAAATTTCTCTAAATAAGTTACTTTCCAGCAGTGGCAGATTGTCATGTATAACAACTGCTTTAAATTCTTTAAAGCATTCCAGAGAAAAACACAATTTGAAAAACTATAATAAGTGTAAAGAGAACTTCACATTTACCTAATATGAAAATATAAACAATGCCCGGTCAGGTGTTTCAGTTGGTTGGAGAGTTTCCCCACATACCAAAAGGTTGTGATTTGATTCCCTTGGGGAGCGCACATAGTTTGCAGGTTTCACACCTGGTCAGGGCACGTATGGAAGGCACCCAACCGATGTTTCCCTCTCGTGTCCATGTTTCTCTCTCTCCTCTTTCCTTTCTCTCTAAAATTAGTTTTAAAAAAACATATCCTTGAGTGAGAAGACCACATATATATATATATATGCAGTTATATAGATGTAAGGCTTACAAAACAGTAAAAAGTTCTCATGTGTTGGCTAAAGATACCAGTTGAGTGAATGCTCATCTCAACTTACCTAAGTTACCTAATATCATTGCATCTGTGAATCTTGTAGGGAAAAATTTCACTAAGTTCCCCCACCTTCTACCCCATTTTATTGTGTTATTAATAAAACAACCGTGATACTTATTTTTGTGTGAAATTTGGATTTTTAAATGCTGATGGGGCTGACTTGCAGTAAGTTTATAAGAAGAAAAGAAATGCCTTTTTTTTCTGTTTATCCCACCAAATTTTAGTTTTAATTGAATATTACAATGACTCAGAATAATTAGCTCATATATGTGAATTATGTGCAAGTGACTTCTGGTACAAAGTATTTGACTGGAGGCAGCTAACTCTCCATATGTTACTATACATACATACACAGAATTCCACTCAGAGAGGCTTCCTGTACAGGGGCCATTGACATCTACAAATAATACCAATCTCTGGAGGTTGTGAAAAATACATTTTTGAAAACATAAAATATACAGGGATCCCATATTGAGTTTTTATTATTTGATTCATTCTCCCCACCTAACACAGATTGCATAAAAAAAAGAGGATAATGTAATATCAACTGGTTATGAAAAAGTCTGTGTGGAAAAAAGCCTGGTTGTATATATGCAGACTCCAATTTCAAAAGCCAGATGCTCATTCGGTAATGCGATTAGGTTTGAGCACAGGGAGATAGGAGAAGCCCCACACATTCCCCTTTCAGACGATTGCATTTTTTTTTATTAGAAAAGGGAACAATTTTGTGCTACGATATCCCTTAGGTTTTAAGAAACCAGAAACTTACTTAAGGTTTTATATCTATACTTGTCCAATTTATTTTATAGCTTTCACTTGTCTGGGAAAATATGTGATCAAGATATATATAGAATCCTGAAGCAATTCCATTTCTTTGTACCTTTTAGGCCTAGAAAATGTTATCTCAGTGTTTCCAGTAAGTATACCAAACCAATATATTATTCAGAACCAGGATGCACATGACTTTATAGGTGCACCACAAATTTTATGTGCGCAGTTCAATCTATCACTAATTGACACAAACGCAATAAATAAGCAAGGCTCAGTGGAAAATCCAAATAAAAAGAGGTGATACATTATCAAGTATGTGCTGTGAGACCATCAAAATCTGCTTTGGGGAGTGAAATGGAATATTAATCTCAAAAAAATTTCTTATTCCAGGTTTTTAACAAACTAGCTGTGTGAAATTGAACAGGTAAATTGATCTCCTTGCACCTCATTTCCTTCTGTTGTCCCCATGAGATTGAATGAAATGTTACTATCGCCAAGAAATGTGAGTCAATAATATAAACGCCAAGGAGCAGCTATGAAAAAAGTTTGTGAGCATTGTTAAATATGTCATAAAAAATTCAGTACAAAACTCTGCTGGCCTTTAAAGAGAACATCATACATCCAGAGAAAAAAGAAAGACCATATTTTCCAAATGTAGTGGATTAATCTGGTTAACTTAATCGGGGACTAGTAGTATCATGTCAGAATGTTCAAATTAAAACCACAGTGAGATATCACCTCACACCTGTCAGAATGGCCATCATTAATAAATCAACAAAAACAAGTGCTGGCGAGTGCTGTGGAGAATAGGGAACCCTAGTGCACTGTTGGTGGGAATACAGACTGGTGCAGCCACTAAGGAAAACAGTATGGAATTTGATCAAAAAACTAAAAGTGGAACTGCCTTCTGACCCAGTATTTCCATTGCTGAGAATATACCCTAACAATACTGAAACATCAATTCAAAAGAACGTATGCACCCCATATGTCCAAAAGCCAAGTGCTAGAAACAGCCTAAGTGCCCCTCAGTAAATGAGTAGATAAAAAAACTGGTCTGTTTATACAATGGAATACTACACAGCAGAAAGAAAGAAGCAACTCCTACCTTTTGTGACAGCATGGATGGAACAGGAAAATATTATACTAAGCAAAATCAGCCAACAGGTGAAAAGCAAATACTATATGATCTCACTTATTAGAGGAATTTAATGAACAAAATAAACTAACAACAAAATAGAACCAGAGACTTGGAAACATGGAATAGACTCACAGTGGCCAGAGGGGAGGGGGATTATGGTGGAAAGAAGAGGAAGGAACTAGTCAAAGATCATGTTTGAATGACCCATGGACATGGACAATGCTGTGGGGACTGACTGTGGGAGCGGGGTGGGGGGTAGAATGGGTGGAGGTGGGCAAAGAGGGAATAATCGGGATGATTGTAATGGAATATCAATAAAAAATAAATAGTATAAAGACTCTGCTGTAAAAAAAAAAGGTGAAGAATTTAGGTAAAAGTGCAGGAAACAAGGAAGGAGCAGGTCATTCCATGAAAGAAGAGTAAATGAACATAGAAGACAAAGACACATTCAGTAATCAGACAAACAAAGAATCTCATCAGGGAAGGTGAGGGAGATCGAGATGAACCTGTAGGCTGTAGGAGAATATCTTTGGTTGGCCTTGAATGTCATGGAAAAGCCAACATTTTGAGAAAATTGTATTCACATTCCATGGCTTCCAATCTCTAATACAGATACATAATGCACTTTTTCAGAACTAAGTATTTCTGAAGAACACTAAGTGTGTTTCTAAAAGCTGTTTAAAATAACATGACCCACTTTCTTCACAAGGAAGAACAGTTAGGAGAAATATTGATTCTATGCTGACCACATCCACAGTTTAACTGGACATAGGGATTATTTTTACTATTCTTTAAGTGACACTTTGAGAAAAATAGTCTATTTAAAACTAATCTGTTTCAATAGCAGTATTTAGTAACAGTCATATCTTTTTCAAATTTATTTTTAAGGAATTTTCTTAAAATGTCAGTGTCTGTATTAAAGTCAGAAAATGTGATATATAAATAATATCTCAGATCTCAAATTAATTTTCTTTACTGACTCCAATGTCCAATTTTCATAGATTATAAATTTATAGGCTATTTTTCAACCTTGAAGATGTCGAAAACCTCACTTTGGAATCTGGGAACAAAATAAAGAAATGTGTGAGATTTTTAATTCTTATTACTACTTAAAACTTACTAAAAATAGTAATTGGAATTTGGAATTTAGCTTACAATTTCAGTGGTATGGGAGGCAGGCTAGACTTCTGCTCAGTTTGCTTTGGAAGTTTTAATCGTGTAGTGACACCAAGAATGTTTTGTTGGGGAAGGAAGCAAAAGAGACAGGGCTAATAAGATGGATTACAAGGTAATGTCTTACGTGCGATGTTCATTTCTCTGTTCACATTGCATGCCATGTTTCTTTATTTGAGCTTTTAATTCTAGAGATAAAATGGGAAATTATGCTGATAAAGATACATATGTCTGTGTGTATATATGCACACATATAAATATAACTGATATAATATGAAATATCTTATATTTTAATAAATGTTATCTATACCATATATTTATAGATATATCTTTCATATATGCTTGTGATAATTTACAAGTCATGCTAATGGATATGAGTACAGCAGTAGACTCTTGGCACATGGATGGACATCCTATTACTCAATGATCAAATGGGCAGAGGGGACAGGGACTCTATGCTAGAGGTGTCTAATGACAAGCAGTGAAAACCTGTATTGTGAAGGGACATTGAAAATAAACCAAATAAAAGCACTAGGTTAAATCTGCCTATTCATTATAAACACTCAGTAAGCTAAGGGGTTTGGGTGAAATTGCAGATGATATTTCAGGAGAAGGTTAAACAAGATAGGAGGATTTCAGGCAAAATAATTAATAATAACAATAACAATAATAATATAAAATAATGGGGTTTGGGCAGGACTTCTGACTCCAGAATAGACAATGAAATAAAACAGGAAGTTTGGGCTGAAGTTCATTTTTTTTTTTACAATACATTAGTTCAACAGGGAGGTGGCAGAGTCATCCTGAGATTCAGTGGACAGGGGACTCATCTTAGTTTATGGACATTGGGTCAAAAACAAGGCCAATGTAGGGACAAATGATACGCCCACACATTTTTACTCTGGGTCTGAAATGGCACAGAAACTTCGTATGGCTCCGTGTGTTTATGAAAGACGTTAGTGAATCCATTTGAGAAGGACTGAGCTAAAAAGCCTAAGACAGAGACAAAGTTTAATAAGCATAACACCTTTAATTCCACCAAGTTTCAAGGTAACCCCACAGTATTCATTATTATTTTTACTTCTCTGGATTCGTAAATACCTGCAACAAGGGCCCAATGCTGTCAACCATTTTCTGTGCTCTCTCTCTCTCTCTCTCTCTCTCTCCCCCTCTCTCTCTCTCTCAAGCCTCCTAATTTCTCCTCTGACCTGCCCCCACTGGAAAGTGAGGCAGCGTGTAAACATGGAAAGATCATAGACCTTAGTGTAAGACAAACTGTGGCTTTGACTTGCAGTCATCATACTAAGGAAACAAACAGACAAAAAATAGCCAATGTGTTTGGAAACTAATGCCTGGTACTGTCTCAGGTTTATATCAACTAAATCAGATTTTATGAACTGAATTAACCCCAATAACATTAAAAGGTAGGTGCTATCATCCCTGAGAAAACTTGGTCATAAGAAACATTAAGTGACTTGCACAAAGTCATGTAGCTAAAATGTGACACAGCCGTGATGAAACCCAAGTCCCCTAAGTCTAGAGGGCCCTTTGTTACCATTCAAGCTACTGCCTTTAGCTCGAGTTTGTCTCAGGTGCTTATAGACAGGATGAAGGCAGTGATGATTGCCTTGGCAAAGGTTCTATGGACTAATTAAGACAATGTGTATAAAAACTAGTGGCAGGTAAAGACACTCCAAATATCAAATTCTCCCCCAAGACTTTCTGCCAGTGATAAAAATCTCTAAACCTAAATGCAAAATTCACCAAGGAATCGCTATTCAAAGGTACTCTTAGGTACCATTAAGACACATTCTTCTTGTGAAGAAGGCTAGCATTCATAAGTTTGGAGTATTGTGTATTCTGTTCTCTTAGAGCTAGGGTAAAATTAGCATTCAAACATTGAGAACGTTCTTTAAAAAAAAGAAAGAAAGAAATGACCTTCAAAACACCATGGAATTTTATTTGGACTGTCCATGCTATCTGTACCTTACTGCAAATTACATCCTGGGGAACACTTTTTTATATATTTCATTTTCTACTCCAAAGAAATGTTATCTTCCCTGTTCTCATTTGACAAAGATTAGTAAAATGTTGAAACAATTATATCATTTATAGTATAATTATAAAATTGCTCCTTTTGCATCCTTCTTAAATTTTGATACTGTTATTGATTAAGGGTGCACTGCTATGAATTCCAAATGCACTTGAACTCTACTTTATGAAGAGGTATGATTATCTACCTTTCTGCTTCTGGCTGTCTGACAGCTTATACTGCTCTCGATGATAGCAGGTTTACGCGCACACCTTGTACTCATTTGCTGTCTGTTAGATTAATACCCAGCTGTGTGCCTTTGGTCCCTACTTGCCGTGATTTCCTAGGTGCCCACTTTGTATTGAATATGGAGTTCTTTGACATTGAATTTTTTCTGATAATTCTTGACCACATTTCTAATGTCTCCGTAGGTTGAATATTCACCTTTCATCCTGTCAAGTCTACACCTCACTTCAAAGTCACTCTTAATCAAGAATGATAATTAATAATAAGAATAATTTTTCTACTTCTTAGCTTTCCTTTTTGAGTAAGATGTGAAATGCCATTCCTGAAATCCTGGTTAATTCAAAGCTTAGGTGCAAATATGCAAGAAATGCATAAATCAATCTAGTGGAAGATTTTCCCATTTACAGTTTAGCCTTCTGTGCCAGTATGTGTAATATTGCAAACTTCCAAGCAGGTAGGCAATAAATTAAAATGTTACAGTCTCACCCATGTGGGGTGGCTCAGTTTGGAGGGGGGTCCCAAGAAGCCAAGGTTGTGGGTTTGATCCCCAGCCAGAGCACATAAAATAATCAACCATTGCATGAACAGGAGGAACAACAAATCTCTCTTTCTCATCAATAAATAGAAAAATAAATGTTGCAGTTTCCATGATACTTCTTAGCATGAAAAATTATTTGTCCAATACTACCATTGAATAAAAGATTTAAGGCCCTGTGCTGTATGTAGTCATTCTGTGCAAGTGCACTCTGTCTCCAGAAAGTATTCGCAATGGAAATGCACAACCTTCTCTAATGGCTTCAGACCGTTTGTTTAGCTTCTCTTTGATAAGTGTCAGACGACTTCGTCCTTCGAGCAAGTGCTCCTCCCCATTCTTCCATCAGGTACATTAGTGCTGAAAGGCTGTCAGGTGGGTAATGAGAATTCGGCGACGTGAGGAGGCATGTCATATTTCTGGAAATGATGGAGAGTCATTCCCCGCCCCTTTCCCAGGGTGGAGGTCTTATTTTCCTGCCGGTCTCCCGGCATCACATTAGTCACACATTGCTGGATCTGGTCAGATTCAACAAATAAACAATTTTTATCAATTATGGGACAGTTTTGTGTTCTCCAAACTTGTCATGAGCCCTCCTGGTTTTTCAGCATCTTTTCAGGGACACGTCCGAGGCCCACAATGCACCACTAAAATTCAGTAGGAGATGTGGGAGTTCTGACGGCAGCATGGACGCCCAGATAAATGGTCTCACATATTGTTCCATTAGCATAACTGCTCTGCCTTCTTTAGATTTTAACCTAACACAGGGATTGGACCATTCAGGAAGCTGCCCTCTCTGTCTGCCCACAGCCACCCACACTCTCTGTCTGTGCATAGCTGCTTTTCATTTCTGCCCCGAAAGCCCTCTGTGCACCCGCCTAGCACAGCGCTTCACACAGTCCAGTGAAGAGCTGTAGTTCTACGTGGAAGAAGAAAGCTGTTGGAAATCTGAAGGACAATTCTTCCCCCCACCCCACATATATGTAGAATTAAAGCTTCTCATTGAGCTTGCAATATTTCAGGCTGTATTTTATTAAAACAAGGATTTCTTTACACCCATCCCGTTGTTTCCGGGAGTGCCTGCAGGGGCAAACCAGAAAGATGTTTAATAGCTGGTCTAACAAAGGTGTGCCTTGACTACTTACTATTTTTAACTTAGTGTTTTTTTATCTTCTGTGATAATGTACGTAATGTATGGTCCAACTCTTCTGTGGAATGCTTCTTCTCTCTCTTGTGCAAATTCATTCATATCCTCGTATTTTTCCTTTTGTTTTAACTCTGTATTCTCATTTTATATGTGAAATACCCTTTTTTTGTCTTTGAAATGAATATAGAGATGGGCACTGGAGAATTGTGAATTCAATGAAGAATTGTGTCAGTGAAATAAATGGAAGCTATCTATTCAATTGTATTCAATCTCAAATGATCAACCACATTGAGATTTTTGTCAGATTTATTAGGAAGTTTAGGAATAGATTGCTAATGAAATCTAATACAACTAAGTATATAAATAACAAAAGGCAAATATTAAATTAGCAGAACCACAAGGAATGACATAATCATAATATATTATCCCACTCACTTGTAAAGAGTTACTTTAATAAATCAAATAAAATACTGAATAAATTGTATCATTTAATAAATTAAATAAAAATACTGAATACTCAAATTATGTAATAGAACTATATGGGAAGTCTTGAGAGAATAAAAATGAATATGGGGAAGAAATACATGTTAAATTTTAAAGAGTTAAAGACATTTAGAGATGTCTAAAACTTAAAAAATATGTAAATATATACTTAAGCAACATATTTAAAAATAAAATTGTTGGTATCATATAAAAATATTATACTTCAAAGATTTAAAAAACCTCCTGAAAGTATTCAGAGAAGGTGCATAGAGGATGTGAAGCACGCATCAGAATTGGAGGTGAAGGGACAAGTTTTTTGTTAAAAGGCTTGTAAAATAAATTACTATTAAAATGATTAGTTTGTACTATTTTATAACAATTGGGTTTTAATTTAAAATAGGCATCTATTGCATGACTTCAAAGATTTTTATATTTCAGTTCAGAACATTAATTTTATACTTGAAGAGTAAGCTGAGGTATGTTAGACTTATTACAGGAATTTACTATGTATAGATATCTATTATGTTCCATGTACATGGGACACTGGGCGATAAATAAGCAATACGGCTTTCCCCCACGAACCTTCGAATGTATTAAGAGAGGGTGTATGTGTGCACGTGTGTGTGTTGAGTGCACCTTGTGGTAGTGGAAGAGAATAAGCTTGTAAGTATCTACCCGAATTAAAAGTAGAAAGAAAGAAGTAATTCATAGCAGGACGATATTGTAAATTCACAGCAATAAAAAGTACCCTCAGTGCCTATCAGTGCAAGATTATTTTTCTTGTTTTTCCTCTTATGCTCAATATAATTGAAATGTGTTTGCTGTTACCTTTTCCTTTTTTAAATTGATATTTTTTAGTTTATAAATTTGTTGGAGTGGCATTGATTAGTAAGATTATTTAGGTTTCAAGTGTACATTTCTATGACACATGCTGTGTACATTGCACAGTGTGCTCACCACCCAAAGTCAAATCTTCTGTCACCACGTATTGGGCCCCTTTACCCTTTACTACCCTCCCACCCGCCTCCCCTCTGGTATGCACCACACTTTTGTCTGTATCTATGAGTTTCAGTTTTATGTCCCATGTGGGAGTAAAATCATATGGTTTTTGTCTCCTTTCAACATTTTTTTTATCCTGATATTCATGCCTCTTCAGATGAGGCAGAGAGAAGCAAGCAAACCAACTTTTATCCTTGAAAGTAATACAGGATCTTTATGAAGAAATCAGTGTATTTTATGCCATCTAGTTTTTTGTGTCATTTGTCTATGGCAAGTTGAAATGTGCAGTTTTTGTAGTTTACAAGAGTGTTTTGGTTCAAAGACACTATGTATAAATCGTTCTCATATTTATTTAAGGAGGAGGAGGAGATTTGGAGAAATAGAAGAAAGTTAAGGAAAAGGAAAAGACAAAGGAGAAGAAATTGAAATAAAAGAAACTAAGGCAACTTTTTGGATACAAATTGCATCAAGAGAAAAAGTGCCTCAAAAGACCGCATTCTCGAAAGTAAGGCTAGTGTTGTATTTGAAAGCCATTAGTTGTTTATTTATACGTTTATTTTGATTTTGAATAAAGTCCTTCTACAATCCATCCTGTCTCCCTTTTACTGCTGTGTTTCTTAACTTTTCTCATTTATCTTCCAACTCCCCTCATTTCTCCTTTCAATTCCATCCTCTGCATTCACTCCTCCTCCCTGTTATTTTCCCCATTTTCTCCTTGATTACTTCTCCTTCCCTCCTTCCTACACACCTGCACCGACACCTGCACCAGACAGCGATGCCTGTCTGGCCGTTGGAATAACAGGGAACCAGACATATTTCCACCTGCTAAATTATCACGCTGCGAGAGAGTTTCTGCCCAGAGAGCTAGTGCGAGACAATGTAGCCACATGTGACACACCTGCCATGCTCCTTAGGCTAAGTGAAGATAATTCTTCTTCAGATGACAGCTTGTTGATGAGTACTCCCAGGTCCGAGATGCAGTCCCGATTCTCATTAACCTGATTAAACCTGCTGTACATGACTCACTTTTTTTCTTCCTTTGATCAAATTGTCACTATCTATTTGAATATTCATCTTTTTCCCTGTTATTTACTAGTCAGGATGTGTCACACGTAGGAGTAATGCAAGGCATCCACTTTTATGCTGCTATAATCTTTTCTGGTACATTCTTTCACATGTCAGAAAGCAATAGCACCACTGACAAGTTTGAGATCTATGAGTATAATTATGACTTACTGGTGTCTAAAAGCGTTTGTGCAGAGCAGTGTGGAGATTCATGGTGTTCAAACAGCCAGGATGAAGAGCGTAGTCTTGACTGATAAAATAAAACTATACTTTACTCTCCAGGGAAGTCTCGGCTATGCTGCGGTGCGATGTTTCATAAAAGGGATGACCTACACGGAAGTGTACCCTCAGTCTTGCAGCCCGTGCTGCTTTAAAGATTAGTTGCAGAAACTTAGTAGCCATGCTCCTACTGATGTTCAACGTGCAGGTCATTTACAGTTCGCCACAAATGTTTCAGTGATGAAGATCAGGGAATATAATACCAGGATTGGAATCTGACTTTTGCATTCACAGAAGCTATAGCCTTTGTATTTGCCACATGCTTGTTTTGTTTTTTCCTTTTTTGTGTTTTCACAGAGGGATCGTGTATGCAGAATTCAATTAATTATTATCCTTGGACTGTAATGCACTGTCATAACTAAGGCACATATGCACCTTTTTAACTTTTTAATTTATGTTTATATTTAATCCAATATTTTTCATATATGTTTATTCACATAGCTGTTTTCAATAATATAATAAATATTGTGAAATTACTGAGCCTCAAGTTAAAATACTACCAATAGTTTGCTTCTAGATCTGAATGTCTCCCTTTTCTTATCCACCTGCTTCCACTAAACGGTAACATGTACCGTTAGTTTGTTTAACATTTACTTGCTTTTTAAAATATACTTTTATCACACACATATATTTCTTGGTTTTGCTTTTTTCTCGAATTGGTGTAGTCTTATGTGACTTACTTTTTTTTACTTTTTATATTACATTATGACATTAAAATGCATTCCTATTCAGCATGGAGCATTAATTCAATAATATTCACTGCTGTGTAATATTCTATTGAAAATATATCACAATTTATTGATTATTTCTCTGAATAGGCATTTGTGCCATTTCCATATTTATTGCTATTATAAACAATAATGTTATGGATATTTTATATACATCTCATAAGACATACTCAAATGTCAGAATTTCTTTAAGTATATGTTTGGAAAGCAGAATAACAAGGTCAAAGGATATTTGAATATTCAAATGTAAAAGATAATGCCAAATTGTTTTTGAATTGCTTGTATCTTCCATCACGTTTTAAGAAATCCATATGATCATTAATATTTTACATTGTCTCACTTAGGTTTTCCAATTGAATGGATATCAAATGGTTATTAATAAAATAAGACATTTTTCATATGTTCAAAGGCCATGAATATTTTCTCTTTTGTGAATGGCTTGTTGGTATCTGTGTACATTTGCTATTGACTTGTTTATATGTCTTCCTTATTTGTGCAAGTATCAATCTATATCTTTATCTACATATATATCAGTTATATGAGCTGCAACTATCCTCTCCAATCAATGGCTCATCTTTGCATTTTCTTTAATGCACTTTAGACTAACGGAAGTTTTAAGTATCTTTTTAAAATATGTTAACATTTTATTGTGTGATTGGCTACTTTGATTATTTCAGCTACAAATAATATACAGCCACCTATATATATATTATGAATCACATTGTAAAATGCCAGGTCTTACATTATCTTGATCTCTCTTTAAATTCTCATATTCATGCACAATCAGTAATACCAAAGCAACAGCAGGGAAAGTATTCCAATATTCTTGATTTGTTTAATGTGATACTGAATTTAACCATTTTATAACCTAGTGTATAAGGAAGAAGCTTCATCTTCAACAATCAGAAAAGTTTTTGTTGTACCTTATGGAAAACACACTATAGCTAGAATAGCCATTTTATTTTATAGGAGAGAGTAAGCTATCAATTTATTAATAACCTCCTCTGGTAAACACTAGTCCCATCCAGTAGCTTATTAAATTGCTTTTAAAAGCATGCATATGTGTATTTTATTATCAATAATTTTCAGATAAAATCTAGATATTCAAAAGAGTAAAATAAGCTTGTAGGTAGGATTTTATCACAGATCATTTATTCTAAGGCCATTTTTTCTGTACTTTACCATGTTTTATATCCTCCTCTCGTATTTTTCCTTCCAAGAGAAGAAACAAAATTTTTTTAGAAACTTCATATCATCCAGGAGGATAGCCAGAGTTAAAATAAACATGTACAAATTCACAACTGCCTGTACATACAGGTTGTCTGAAATGCTGAGGTCATTTCAGAATGTAATCAGAATGATCATTGTTATGTAGAATAGAAAAAGGACTATCACTTTTAAGGACCTCGCTATTTACTGAGTGCTTTCCATTTCTATAAGTTTCTCTAAATATAAGTGATCTGATACACATTAAAATCTACTTAGTGTTGGATATTATGCAGAATAATTCACACATTTTATCTCAAAATTCTTATGGCAATTTATATATGAAATTTATTCTATAATCCCTCTCTATGCTTTCTACATGCTCAAGAGTTTAAGTAACTCCTCAAGTCTATGCAAGTGGTAAGTCAAAGGCTGTGAGGCACTGTAATCTACCTAATGAGTATCTACAAAGCAGAGAGTCAATTTTACCAACGTCACAAAGAGTGTGATGCCTGTGAGTAACAGCTCTGCTCTAGCTGATGACTAGCAACTGATCTTGACTTTTGCCTTACTTTTATAAACTGGAGGCCTATTAATTCTGAAATTTGCTTCCTCTTAAGCATCTTCTAGATACTAACAAGGCAGTGGCTGTACAATGGGAGTGAAACAAGAACTGGCATTATTATGCTGCTACTTTTATCATCTATTAATTTTTGTAAAGGAAAATCACCATAAGTAGGATATTTGACATAATTTTCATGCTCATATCCTATCTCTGTGCATTCCTTTAATCATTTAACTGGTATATGTATCAGTATTTGGATCTGATACTTTATTTACTGAGGTTGATTGCTTAGTTTATTAACAGATAAATATTGACAGTTGTCTCAGGAAGCTAATGAGACAAGGCATTTCTGAAGTTTGTAGCAAATCTTGACTACTCCACAGATATAAGAAAAGTGAACACAGTATGTGTTGCTTTCTACCAGTAGAATCACCTTATTTCTACGTAACTACTTTCCTTAAAAATTACTACTGGAAGGAAAAGAAGAGAGATCTTCTCCTAAAATCACTAATGCAACATTTTCAAGATTTTAAACAATTCAAAGTAAAAATTCCTTTAATGTCAATATTAGCACAATTTTGTGGTAACTTTGAAAGTCATGCATTTTCATTATAGAAAAATTGAAAACAAATAAATTTAAAAAGAGTCCAAACAAAGTGTGTAATTACTTTAATGCAATTACTTTTGGCCTTTTTCTTTTAAGGTAGATAAGGATATTTTTTCTCAAAAATAAAAACAGTGGTCACTCAATATGTAGAAAATAATATCTCATGTCTATGTTTATGTAAATCATAAACTGAATACACATTAAATTTGAACATTTATTTTTTTAGTTATTCTTAAATAGCATGGCTCTATACTTAGATTTCATTATAGCATATTGAAATAAGTATATTTATATCACTGAAAAAATTATCAGTTACAAATGAAATTTGATTCTCCAAGGCTAGGTTCTAACATAATCTGTATGTATATTCCAAAGTATACTGTAGCTATATACAGAGAAGAAAAAAACCCTGCTGAGAAAGTAGGTACATACACTTGTTCTCTGAGATTCTTAAAGGGGCTAATAACAGTGTTACTGTGTGCTGATGGAAAGAAAGAAAAGAAACCGACTGCAGCAAGCATTTGGAACTGGTCGGTGATGGGCTGTATAACTTTTCCCTGTGTAGCCCCGCCAGCACAATCTTTACTGCCTCCTTGCAGTGCGCATTTCATGTAAGGACAGTCCGGAGTGGCACACCGAGGTCTTCCTGATTCCAGAACTCCACTGTCATGGACAACAGTGCTCCTCACTGGCCTATAGGTGGTCCCCGACACGAATTCTATGACTTGAATGTGAAACTGGGTTTGTCTATAAACTTCTTGGAATGAACAAGCTTCGCAGAATTTCTGATGTAATGCTTACAGATAAAGGGATCCATTCAACCGATATTTATTGAACTCCTTCTATGTTCAAGGCAGGGTACTGATCTCGCAAGATGTAAAGATGAACAAGAATAATGCACCCTTTTGTAAGACTGAGACAAACTCAAATAAACAAGCAAACAATGCAAAGCAAACATCTGGGAACAGATCTTCCTAGATGTTTAGTCAATTCATAGTTCTTATCTTGATGGACCTATAGCATCAGCTGATATAACTGTATCACCTCTTCTAATTTGGTATTCTTTCTTTCCTTGGCATGCAGGTCAGCATCCTCGTTTGGTTTTCCTCTTACTTCATGACTACTGAACCTCAGAATCCTTTGTTCTTCCCCTCAGAGCTTAGTATTTTGTATCTTGTCCATCTTTACTCTCTTGGTGACATAATTCACTATCACATATTAAAATACCATTAATGTGCTGAAAACTCCTTGAGTATATGTGTAAGCTCTCTCCTAAACTTCCAAGTCATATATCAAACTGTCTGCTTGATTTTTCCACTAAGATAACAAACAGGCATTTCAAACTTATTTAAATTTTGGCTCTTGATATTTCCCCCTTCAAAGCCTGCTCTACCCTCATTCTTAACAATTCATCCAATGGCAACTCAACCTTATATTTGCTCCCACCAACTACTTGGGATCGTCTTCCTCTTACATCTCACATCTAATGTATGAGGGGCTCCTATTGGCGCTTTCTTCTAAATAAACTTCGATTTTGACCTTTATCACTAGCTTCTTAGCTAGTTTCCCAGCTTCCACGATTACCACCTATAATCACACACACCCACCCCTAGCATCCAGAATGACCCGTTTAAAATGTAGGTCGAGTATTGTCATTTCATTTATCAGCATATTGCAGTGGCTTCCCATTTCAAAGTTAAATGATGGCCACACACCCCTATTATACTGTTTCTCTCCTTACTGTATATTGTGATGTTCCGTGAACATGATATGTCCTATTAAAGTATCTTGTATCAGTTGTCCTTTTATCTTTAGTAGTTGACATTTCCCTGATTGTTCTTGCCTAACTCTCTGACATAGTTCAAGTCTGTATTTGAATGCTACCTTATTAATGAGAACTTTCTGACTTTCCACCCTCCCACTCCTACCCCCCCAACCAATACACTCACACATCCTAATTCTATTTTTCATGCTATACTTTGCTTATGGCAGTTTTCCCTTACCATTGTATTATGTAATTTATCTACTGTGTTTATAGTATATTATCAGCCTTAGTCTATTCTGTAAGTTCTAGTATGATCATTGTTTTTACTTCTTTTGCTTAGTAACATAGAGTGGGACTTAGAACATTATTTATATAGAGCTGTTCAAAAACATTTCTTGTACAAATTAATGCAGTTAAGGCCCAGAATCATAACACAGATCACACTTTAATGTTTTCTTTTCCCCAATGTCAAAAGGCATCTGTCAATATATCAGAATTTGTGTTCTTTTACGTGTGTATATGGACAAAGAAGGAAGAGTAGATGTGGAGGGATAGTGATTAAAGAGGCTGGAATGAATTCATCCTGGTCTAGTCTGGTATGAAGGGATGGTTTGGGCTCTCACTACTTCCATAAACAGCATTTCTCCCATTAGGAAGCTATGTTTTTTTTTTTGCATTCATCCTAACTCAAACTTTCTGTGTGGTAGCCCTTGCTCTTGTCATGGCTTATCAAAACTGTATCTTTTATCTTTGACTTCTACTTAGCAGCTTGAAAATCATGTTAACAGAAATTTACAGAAAGTTAGGAGCATCATTCAGTTTCCATTTAATAAGAAACATCTTTTCTTATATCATAGACTGGTACCCAACCATGACTCATTGTCAGAGCTCCTGAGAGTATGACCTCTTACTTTTCTCTTTCTCTCAAATTGGAAATGAGATACTAAGTATGCTCTCATAACTGGGTGTTTTAATGTACCTTAATATTATTCAGAATAAGCAAAGAGGAAAGATAAATTCAGAACTATAGTGCTATCTGTGTGCTGTCTAGCCAGCCTCTCTGTGCCATGTGGGACCATGGTTCAGCAAAGTCACTTGATACGTTGGTATGTTGTTCAGGTTCATAGCTAATGGCTTTGGGTTTGTGCTCCCACTTCATATGTGTGTAATAAGCCCCAGTTTACCAACTGATGAGTGGCTTAATAGAAAAAGGGAGAAGAAGTGCCAACTTAACAAAATCAAGGAGCTACCAACAGAGAAAAGAAGCACTTTCTTTTTAAGTCTAATTTGGGTTCTATATAAAAGAATTGAGTGAGAATTTTTTCTCATTGCTCTCAGCTCAAGAAAGAAATAAATGCCAAGTAGCAACAGTCCTCCTTATTTTTTTCCTTTCTTTACATTGAAGAGGTGAAAATTACCCAATTTGTACATCTATTACAAGTCACTTTAGTGATTCCCAGAGAAGTGAGCTATATTTCTCTTTCCCTACACTGCTGCACAATATCTCAAAGCAGAATAGATGGGTCAGATGAAGATCTTTGATAAAAAGCACCTGTTTATTTAGGTAGTTTTAAGCTGCTTAAAAGTGTACATATGGAATGAACTTTTGCAGACTAATTAGAATTATTTGGCTGAAGAAAAAGTAGTATGCCATGCCAAGGGGAGAAAATATCACTTCTTTGTCTAACATATCATTTCACAGAAAACAAAACTGAGGTATGGATAGCCCAATCTACATATATGGAATAATGAGTCATTATTATGACTCTATGAGCTTCGTAGATATATGCAAATAACACATTTTACCCACTTCCTAATATCAAGAGATCATGCTGCACAGTAAAGTAGCATAAGCTTTGGGTTAGATTTATGAGGAAGACTTATGTCACTATTCTCCCGTTTATTCACTATGGAACATTGGGTAAGATGTTAAAGATCTCTGAGTCTCATCAATAAAATTAAAGTAGCAATTCTTATCTGTTATAATATGGCACACAAATATAATAATAACAACAACAACACAATTAATGAAATCTTAATGAATTCCAGGTACTCTACAGCTGTTTTACACGTGTGAATGTATGAGTGTTCCAACAACTCTATGACTACAGTATTATTACTATTTCCATTGCACAGAGTATTAGCTCATCATGAAATTAAACAACTCATGTAAAGCACTCGGTAAAGTTCCTGATATATATATTGTATAGTAAATATAAATTATCGTGTTATCTTCAATATACTCATTCTCATCATTATAACTCATATTTTATTCATGGTATTTATTATATCCTCTATAATCTTCTTCCACTTATATAATCTCCGACTCCTACCTGACCCTGAGCACAACAGCAGAAAATTGCAGGTGTGGAAGGAATTCTTAATTTACATCCAAGTTTCTTCGGTAACAAGTACAAAACTTATTTATTATGAAATAAACCTTGGTTTAAATGAGAAAACTCCTTTTATGATTTCTGAATCTGTAGGGCTTTTTTATAAATAAGATGTGAAGCAAGGTACCTACTGATGTTGGATTTTCATACACATTCACACACACGTGCAAACACACACTTGTTTTGCTTCCTATTTCAAACGACAGTCATTTCTTGATAGTGGTTCTATGTAAAAATTCAGAGTTGCATTTTTACGATCTGTGCATTTTCAATATGGCTTCAGCAAAAGAGTTACATAAACTCATGTTTAATATATTAATAAAAGTGAGTTTTCAGTTGTGTAATATCTGAGAAAGCTATCAATCCAATGATCCTCTTTGAAACAGTTACTAGAATATTTCCTAAAGCAGGAAGAAACACAAGGCTGAAGAGGGGAGTACGAAATTAGAAGACACGGTGAAGAAGCCAGTTAGGAAAACTGAATGAAAATGGAATAGGGGGGAAACATTCAGTCCATACTGAAGACTATTTTCCAAGCAAAGACTATATGTCTATAATACAGAGGGCAGGACAGGGCTAGTCATGACTCTAAGGTTTGTATTACATGGTGTATAGTTGTGTTTATTCAATCAAAGAAACATGTGTCCTATAAATTAGTGGATGTTAAAAGTATATTAATGCATTTTTGTAATATAGATCAGGGTCTGTTCAATTTACAAAAAGAGTAATCAGACAGACTATTTCTTCGTAAAATTTTGTAATTCCCTGTACTTTGTGAGTAGAAGTTCTCCCTTCAATACCATTTGTATCAATATTTTATTGTCAGAAAGAGGAAATCCTGTCATAAAACTAGCAGGCTCTCCCTTACGAGTCTTTTTTTTAAATTTTCATTTGGTAGGAATAATAGAAGAGTAAGAATTTATTTATGAACTATCCTTATACAGTGAACATAATTAAGATAGTATTAATTTTATCCAATACATTTTTTATTGTTCAATGACAGTTATCCGTATTCTCCCCCCATTATTCTCTCCTACCCTACCTACCCGCACCTCCCACATTCAATCCTCGGGTCCCCTCTTGTCTTTGTCCATGTGTGCTTTATACATGTTCCTTAATGACCCTTCTCCTTCTTTCCCCTGTTTTCCCTCTCCCCTCTCCCTTCTGGTTACTGTTAATCTGTTCTTTATTTTCATGTCTCTTGTTCTATTTGGCTCGCTTGTTTGTTTTGTTGATTATGTTCCACTTACAGGTGAAATCACAAACATGAGCCTTTTGAAGTTTTGTTCGTCTTTCTTGAGTCCATGCTGGGCTCCTTAGTCACCTCAGTGCATATGACTGATATAAACCTCAGGGATTTTACTGCAGTCTAGTTGGTGTTTATATTATTTTTCATGCACTTCTCTTGAACTAGGAAGACAGATAAGTGTGATTGATGAAAGTCCATTGTCTTTCCTAAGCCACAAGCAAAATATTCAACAGCTGTTTGATTTTGTTTTCTATAATCAGTACTCAAATTTCTGTCGATTTCCCTAAAGGCATCTGTAATAAAATTTGCCAACTATTTAATAGTGACTGAAGTACCTTCTACAGCTTTCTTTATTCATTTATTCTAATTATGGCATTAGAATTCCAAAGGCCCTGTAAAACTCAAATTGCTATTTTGGGGTCCTGGTAAGTCTTTCTTCGTGCTATAGTGAAGTGTGTTAGGTATTACTGAGCAGGACAGATAAAGTCCTAGGAAAATCTTCAGCCTCTCATTTCCTTAGCCAGCCCTCTTATATTACAACCAATAAGAACAATACACTGATCTGTATTCATAAGACTAATATTTCCACTTTTTTTATTCATGTGACAACATTTATTGATATTAACAGTTTTTAAAGTTTTATTATATTTAATATAAATAATTCAAATGATGAAAAATAATTCCTAGACTTCTATTAAAAGGGTACATAAGATAAAATAAAAAGGTAAGAATATAATAGTGTTTTAGACACGTGCTTACATAAATAATTTATTATTTATTAACCTGTGGATGGCCTTAATGACTGAGTTGAGTGAACTTCATAAGTTAAACAAACATATAAATAATTTATCCAAAATTAGAAGAAAAATAAAAAAATAGAAGGCTATTGCAGAGATCAAAATTCATAATTATTTCTCAGCAGACGATTTTGGATTTTATGCTGTTAAATAGGTCAAAGAATGAAACTGGGGGGAAGAATTATGAAATTCCTTAAAGTCCAGCCAGATACCTCGGGCTGTAAATTCTTCAGACTGGAGCCAACTAAGCAAGACTGAAATAACTGAATGAAATTCTCAAAGGACTGTCTTTTGTCAGTGGTGACTTTGCATGTTTTCTCTTTCTCTAGCTCAGGCATCAACAGTCATATGAAAATTAGAGCTACAATAAATTTGGTTTATTCTATTGACAAGAAGTTAATTTACTTCAGGATTAGGGTTTATTGGGGTTAAAAGGAATTAAGCCATGTGATCTCTTACATTTGAAGTTAAGAATTGAAGGTTAGTGGAGGCCCACACTTAAGTATCTTGAATGCTCAAAGTATGGGGGATACAGATCCAGCTACGTTGGAGGAGAGTCAGGTGACAGAAGGAAGCGCTGTTAGGAAACTTCTAGTGTTGTTTGTAATATATAAATGTCTGTTTTATTTGTCCATGGGCTAGGATTCAAGGGAATCATTGAAGTTTCCTTAAGTACCCAAGCATAGTGACAGGACGATAGAATTATAGAAAGTGACTGAGTTAATCAAACATTCACAGATTAGTTAGGGAAACTAAGAAATAATACCTGCCTAAGAAACACACGGTGGATTTTAGTGGATTTTGAATTGAAGATGCAATCATAAAGCTGATGCCTTCCTAGTGAAACAGTAATAGTTTTTATGTTTGACAATGCAAAAGCAATCAGAAGAGAAAGCAATCAATGAGGGATGGTGTTTTCAGGGCAGATTTTGAGAAATACTACTAGGTAAGGAGAAACAGGTGAGAGAGGAAAAAAGGCTATGCCAAGATAATGGTTTTTAACTTGGTACTTCTATCATGGCCTGAAAAAGACAGTGATTGACAATCATCCATGTTGTCAACACGAGACTGACTTCCAGGTGAGTGCTGTAAAAATAGACCATAACTCGTAAGCAACTGCCATGATAAACAGATTAGGTAACTAGCATCAATAATAATAATTATAGAACATTACCGTTTTAAAAGTCCAGTATAACTGCTGTAGATCATTGCAAAGAAAAGTTAACAAGGCAGGACTGAGGTTGCTGCCCTTACACAGGCCTCCTTTCAAGGTTGGCTCTTGGCTAGTAACTAAGAGAATAAACAGTAAAATGTTTCCTACACTGATCATTTATTTTCCCTAAATGGGAAGAGACACTCACGGTGCCTAGAGAAGCCAAATAACGTGATTTATGCTGAACACCTGCTTTTCTTCTGGGTATCTGGATTTTGGTACCTACTAAGCTGAGGGTGCCCATGTGACAAGCCCCCAATATAAACCCTGGGCACTGTCTCCATTGATCTCCCCTGTTAGACATTTCACACATACTGTCACAGTTTGATGCTGGAGGGATTAAGTACATCTGTGAGACTTCACAGGAGAAGGCACTTGGAAATTTGCACTCAGTTGTTCTTCTGACATTTATTCTATGTGGGTTTCCCTTTGCTGATTTTGCTTTGCACCTTTTGCTGGTATAAATCATACTGAAGAGTGTGATGATATGCTGAGTCCTCCCAGCCTTCCTAGTGACCACAAAACATGAGGATAGTCTTAGGGACTCAGAAATCAACACCAAGGAAATAAGAACAAACAAATAATCAACAATATAATAATTCAAAAAATGTAAGAATGTCTCAAAAATAAAAAATTAAAATTAGTCCAATTTTTTTGCACATAAAAGAAAATGTTGAAGAATGACATCACAGGAAATTCTATATAGGGCAGATTAAAGTTTCCTCTTCTACATTATTATCTAAATAGGTGATTATATCAGCAGTTTCCCTTTCTTCTCAGTCAATGAAAATGAATACCGGTATGCTCAAGTACCCCAAATTTCCCAGCATCCTCCTTATAAACTGAAAAGAAAAATAATTAAAATTCTAGATGTGAGAATTTAAGCATAAGAACCCACAGCTATTGGTGAAATCTATAGGTTGTAGAAAATCCATTTTTGAATCCATGTGGTTATAGCCATTTTTCAAAATTAATGAATAAATAAATAAGCACAAGCAAGAAAACCCTGACAGTGTCACAGTTCAGATTACCACCAGGATGACAACTCTGGTGACCAAAGAAGAAGAAAATTTTGGAGGAGTAGATTGAAGAAATGCAGAGCAATTACGGTAATTTCAGGTTTTACCAAATTCTAAAAATAAATAAGCCACCCATACAAGAAGAGAACGCTGCATACAGGAGTTACATGAAACTAAAATTTAGTTTTAAAGGATAACTTTTGGCTGAGTAGAGAGTACTCAGTTAGCCTAGGAGTGTGATGGAGTGGGATGTTTGGAGAGGCTTTCTTCTGTAATTTCTTATTCTCAAGAATATAGGAGTAGATAAATGACATTTACATTAAAATATGTCAAAATACCATCTAGTTCCATGATAGGAAAATAGTAATTTCTCCTCTGGCAAAGAAGTCAAAGTTGACAAGAAATGGCATTTCACAGATACCAAGTTCAGCCTAGTGACGGGCTGGGCATATTAAGTAAACAGAAATGGGACTTTTAAAGATGTGGTGTTTTAGACAAATATTACATTACATCCCTGGAAAAACCTCATTACATGGAGACCACAGTGAGGGGAGGAAGTTTTGTAACCTTTTTAGTCCTGTTTTTAGAGCATTTCCTTTCGAAAATGTGAAAAAATAGGGATATTATTTCAGCATGCTATTGATAAGACAGTAGTAAATCTCTTTTTCTTCATATATAATGTATATGCAAGTGCATTTTTCCTTAGGTAGAATATAGAGACATTTGCAGATTCCATTGCATAGTTAACAATAATTTTATTGATGTAAAAATTATATGCAATTATATAATTTTGTTCCAATTTCTTGATTTCATTTTTTCATACACAGTCAACTAGAAAATATTACCAATCGGAGTCCACATGAGTAGGATGACACGCAAATCTTTCTGCTATGAACGGGCACCATTTTTCCCATTGCTCTTGGGCCTTTCTTGTCTTCCGGGCCCTGTGGTTTAAGATGCAGAGAGCTTACTGGCAAGCAAAGCAGTGCCATGTTACTAGCGTGACCATTTTGGATTGAACAATCAAAATATTTTGTGTTGTCCTTCACGCAGTCTGAAGTGGACGTTAGAGGTAAAGGTCCTGCCTGCATCACCAAGTGTTAGTGGAGTGAGAGCCAAAAAAGAAAAAGCATCCCATCTGTGCCTTGGAAATACAAAGTAATGAAAGAAATATCCAGTTAATTTTTGGATCGTGAATCTGAAATAAAATACAATTTATCCCAGTGATAATAATCACTAGTAAAATAGCACTCATTGGAGAGAGGAGAGGAGAGATTAGTCAAGTTCAAATGTGGGTATCTCTATCTGCCCATTCAGTAATTTCAATGATCCGTTGAATGTTACATCAGTGATGATAACAATGACTCCTCTGCAAAAATAATTGGAACATTTAAAAGAGAAATGTTTTAATTTCTTGCCTTAGCATCTGAGATAGCCCCTCTCACATATATTATTAATAACAAAAACCTCTTTATCTACTTGATTCATCAGAACAGATTCGGCAAAGTGTCAGCAACCTAGAACTTAAAGGATATGCACATATAAAACTTCCTCCCATAAAAGGGTATGTTGAACTCATCAGACTGATGTATTTAACTTCAATCCTAGTTTACCAAAGAGATAGTTTGGAAAACATTAAATAGGAAACCAAAGGTGCACAGTCCATAGAGATTAATAATGATTGTAAAGTTCCATCCAGGTACCAATGTGAGTGAAGAAAGCAAAGTATGGGGGGGGTATGTTCAAGAACTACTAGAAAATTAAAATATGATTTATTAATATTTATTAATATTAGCATTAGCAGTTACTATTAATGCAACCCTTAATATGTACCAGATATATAGAGCCCAGCACAAACAATACCCTTTTTTACTACAAAATACTTTATTACAAAATCATAAGTCTGTAATTCGGTAACATAACACTATCACACCCAACAACACCATATGACATTTTAGGTGAAATGTTCAAATTAAAAATATAAATTATTACACTCAGTTATTACCCTACCAACCACATTAAAGCAGGTGTTACTTCTGCTGGACCCTGCATTATTATGTATTAAAGTGTAGAGGGGGTAAAATTCTTGTCTAAGTTCACGTACCTAAAAAGTGATAAGCAATACACCAAGAAAAGGAGAAAAAACAGAATCCTGCTAGTTGGTTTCATCCTGAAAAAAATATGTATAGACACAGGGTCCAAGTTTGTCCTAGCTTCTCTCTTACTCAACATAACAAGATATAGACAACATACACAAAAAGCTGTATGAGATGTGCATTTGATATTAAAAAACATATAAGGAACTAAGTTTAAAGATTTAGATTTCAAGAAGAATAAATTTAATAAGTATAAATGTGAAAATATACAGTTAGTTTCAAACTCCTAAAAATAAATTTATTCCAGCTTTGGCTGGTTGTGGCTCAGTGGATTGAGTGCTAACCTGCGAACCAAAGGGTCGCTGGTTCCATTCCCAGTCAGGGCACATGCCTGGGTTGTGGGCCAGGTCCCCAGTAAAAGGCATGCAAGAGATAACCACACATTGACGTTTCTCTCCCTCTCTTTCTCCTTCCCTTCCCCTCTCTAAAAATAAAGAAATAAATAAAATATTTAAAAAATTAATTTATTCCAGGTATGCAAGGCTAGTTCAATATTTGAAAATCCATTGATATAATCCAGTGTAACAGGCTAAATAGTAAAATTATATGATCAGATCAATTAATGCAGAAAACTCATTTGACAAAATACAAGTATAATTCATGGGAAAAAAACACCCTAAAAATTAAGAGGAAACTTCTCAACTTTATAAAAGCATCTTTAAGAGCCTGGCTAATATAATATTCAATGGTGAAAGACTGAACAGTTTTTCCCTTTCAACTCCATGGATATTCCCTTGCACCGCTCTTTTTCAATATTGTACTGTATTGCATCGTGTTATTTCAATAACACAAGAAAGAAAAATGTATGCATGTTGGGAATATGAAATGCAAATAATAATTGTCTTTCTTTACAGATGACATAATTATCTATGTAAAAAGCTATTTAATTGTCCAGAAATACAATGTACATAACAACAGAAATGAAGTTCTTAGCTATATAGTAAAATAAGCATAAGATCTGAATGCAGAAAACTATACAACATAGATGTAAGTCATCAAACATCTAAATAAATGGAGAGGTATCCTGTGTTCATAGATTGAAAGATTCAATATTGTTAAAACTACAATACTTCCTAACTTAATCTATAGATCTACATATAATCTACATACAATTCAAATCAAAATACTAGCGAGCTGTTTTGTTGATGTTAATAAGCTCATTGTAGATTTTACACAGAAATGCAAAGAACTGAAAATAGTCAACAAAATAATAAAGATGAATATTGAAGGAAAAACACTACTAATTTGATGACTTAATATAAAACTGTGGTAATCAGGAGGATTTCTATTTGGTCTGTTGAGAGTAGCAGCAGCAATGTACTTGAAGACATTCATCCTGGATAGGAGGAAACAATAATGTCCCTTTAGCAGTGTCCAATATGAGTGATATGTTGAAATCAAGTAAAGCACCAAGGTGATCCATGAAGATGGAATGTAAGAGAAATGAGGATAAAATGTGCATGTTGTACTTACTCTAACATGAATCGAGCACTGCTCTATGCTGTTTGCTTACACAGCATTACTTGATAATTGCCTGATTACCTCTCCAAAAAAAAGGAAATACCTTGTTAATAGATTCTGCAGGTACTTTGTAACACAATACATATTACTGGTTTTATTTAGCTGAGAAATACAGAACAGACTCTCACTAAATTCAAAGCTTTGTCAAAATGTCTTTAGCATTTTCTTTTTGTATTTGAAATATTCCCCTCCTGGCAACACTTTTATTTATTTTTTTCACCTTTTTTAAAAAAAATTTATTGTTGTTCAAGCACAGTTGTCTGCTTTTCCTCCCCACCAGTCCCCCCAACCCAAGCCATCCCCACCTACCTCCCCTGTTTCCACCCCCCCTTAGTTTTATCCATGTGTCCTTTATAGTTGTTCCTGAAAACCCTTCACCCTTTCTCGCCCCATTATCCCTTTCCACCTCCCCTCTGGTTACTATCTGTTTGTTCTTAATTTCAATGTTTCTGGTTATATTTTAAAGGCTGTTTATTGCAATTCTTGAAAGCCAATTAAAAGGTCTCCTATTGACTCACATAGAGATCTCATTATGTACTTCAAAAAAGTTCCTGGTTGTGGAATAATTTAATGAGATAAAGGAGTACCCTCATTTTAGTTCCTTTTATAATATCCCAAAAGGTTTACCTGGAAAATCCTATCAATGTACTTTTTTTCTTAAAGATCCAAATTACATGAATATTTTTGCATTTATAATTGTCAAGTCCTAGTCAAAGAAGGTTTGTTTGATTTTTTAAAACTAAATATCCATCCTATTTTTTAAATATCAGCCTGTAATGCATTCTACAAAGGAAATTTATAGGGATTTAAATTATGAAAGGAGAAGCTACAACAACAAAATAGGAAGTGTTGGCAGAGCAATAAGGTAGGGAGTGAAGTATAATTAAGCTTAAGAGATAGATTATGCAAGACTGTACTGACAATTGTCACTTCCTTAATATTGATGCAAAGGGCAAATGGAAGGTGGTAAAAATATTTTTAAATGAGTATAGGAATATTATATAATCAGAGTTGAGACTTGAGAAGATTGCTTCTGGCTGAAGTACAAGGAATGGTTTAGCAGCTAGAGAGGAGGCAGGGGCACTCACTGATAATGAAATCCTGGGTCCTGGCAGGTGTGGCTCGCTCAGTTAGTTGGAGAGTGGTCCTGGAAACCAAAAGGTCAGTGGGTTCCATTCCCAGTGGGGCACATGCCTAGGTTGCAGGTTTGCTCCCTGGTTAGGGTGAGTATGAGAGGTAACTGATCAATGTTTCTCTCTCACATCAGTGTTTCTCTCCCTCTCTCTGTCCCTCTCCTCCTCTAGCTCTAAAATCAATAAGCATGTCCTTGGGTGAGGATAAACAACAACAAAAATAGTGAAATCTTGACCACAGCTGAAGAGAACTCCTGGTGAAGAAAGTGAGAAAAGAAGGCCTAGGAATGAGTACTGAAAATTTAAATATTAAAAGCCTACAGAAAAGTAGGAGTAAGTTAAAATGACTAAGAAGAAGTGGTCATAATTATGGTAAAAAAAAATCAGGGAAGTGTGGTGTCAAAGAATCATGTAGAAGAGAATATTTTTATACTGTGACATTCCTCTGAGGTGAAATAAGACCTTGGGATATATTGATCTAATCTCACCCATAATCTAGTTCAAGACTTACTCCCTGTGTGTAGCTTTCCCTGAAATCCATTCCACACTGTTTTCACTTCAGCATTCTCCTATCCTGTCTTCTCCAGGTCACAGAACATATAATCGATTGAGTCAGTGCTTCCACGATTTCTGGATGCCAGCTAGCTATGTGCCAAACACTACGCCAGGGAACAACAGTGATTCAGACATAAGAGCAATGGATTTCCTGACCCTTGGGTGCCCGTGGAGAACTGGGAATTTAAACACATATTTAAATATCTATCTATCTATCTATCTATCTATCTATCTATCTATCTACTATCTATGAACTTGACTTTATTTTTATGGTAGTTTTAGGTTCACAGAAAAATTGAGAAGATATAGAAATTTCTCAAATATCCTCCACCCTCACATAGGCAAAGCTTCTCCCATTATCAACATCCATGTTTTCTTATATTTACATCTAAATATTGGGGGGCTGCTCGTGTACATGGTACATGTTTTCAATTTCAAATTACACTTGTTCATTACTGGTATATAAGGTGTTACATAGTTTGGATAATTTCCATAGCACTCTGTTCAAGTTGACTGATTTTGCTATAGCTAATATGTTATTAAAAGCTTCCAGCAATTTATAGACTTACATTTTAGACATATTTTTATTCTGTAAATGTTCAATTACTCTTTTTTTATTACTTCTGCTTCTGTATTTAGATTCACCATCTGCTCCCTCGTTATTTGTTTTGGATCTTTACACATAATGGTAAAGTTCTTTAAAGTCCTTTTGTGATTATTTTATCATCTCTGTATTATTTGTGTGTGTTTCTTGTGATTAGATTTTCTCCTGGTTGTGAGTCATAATTTCCTTCTCACTCCCGTGTCTCATAAGTTAAACTATATTTTGGCAGTACAGGTGCCGCATCAGGCTGTGTCTGTCTGGGTTTTGTTACCTTTCTCTGAAGAATGTTACATTTGATTTCCTGAGTTAATTTATCTTTGGATTATCTTGATTCTTTTAATACTTCATTTTAAAGCATTATAAAGTATGTCCCATGTAGTTTTTATGTCATGATAGTTCCAGTGCAAAAGGATCATGTTTCCTGGCCCCTAACCAATGCCTGTAGTATTCAGTGCAATTTCTTCACACCTTTAGAAATCCAATCTCAACCTTTTAAATACCTGGAATCTCTAGTCATCACCTTGGGATTGTACTTTGCCTAACCCTACAGTCTTTACACGTTGTAAATGATAGCTTTCTCTATGCAATGTATTTGAAACAGGCTTCAATTCTTTACTTACATTTCAGCTTCTTTACAAAAATGACAGGAACAATGTCTTCATATTATTACAGATAAGTGGAAAAAATTAAACTGAATGATTTAGAATATCAGTATTTTTTAGAAGTGGTTATGACTTCTAGTACGTAAAAACATTTCCTTGTTCTATCGCTGCTAACCTCAATACACTGGAGGTTTTTCAGTAAGGAAGGCTTGTTTTGTGGAGCAATAAATGGAGATATTTGCTAAAGTGATTCATTCAGTGCTTTGGTATGCATTGTCAAGTTATTAAAAAAGTCAGTAAAAGAAACAACAGAAATCAATTTAGAATCAATAACTAGTACCTCAATTAATTGATTTCTGCTCCAATCTTGACTTTGGAACATATTTCCTATTGCAAAATTGTGAAACTATATACTTTATTTTTTTAATTAATCTTTATTATATTTTTCCATTATCACTTAGCCTCTTTACCTCCCCCTCCCATGAGCAATCACCACACTGTTGTTCATGAGTCCTTTTTCCTTTTTTGCTTAAACTATAGATTTTAGGCAGTTTGCTTTCCATGATCCAAAAGTAATTTTATAACCAGCTACAAACTGTCATGGAGAACAAGCATGTATCGGATAGAATTTATATTCCTAGAACACTAATGAGTATATTGTGAGATTATTAGCAAGAGCATATTTATTACTATGAACGTTCAGGCCTTTTTTAATTAAGTGTTTTGCAACAAGACATGGAAATGTGCACTGTTCATTTGTTTAGTCCCATCTCCCCAAAATAATGCAATAAACATGAGAAAATCAAGGGACACTGATAACAACATCTGCTGACCAGCTTAAGCTGCCTGTGCTAATGACAGTTAGTTTTGAGCCTGCATGACAGTCCACCAGGTTGTAAGTACACTTCACCTGAAACGCACTGTTAAATTAGTGAAAGGAGAGTAGTAAGGCACAACTAATCACTACAAGCTGCCAGAGTCCCTCACTCCGAATTAGACAATTGTCTTTTAAGGTGCTCTTCCCATTCCCAAAATAAAAACCATGACAAACTCCCTTTTCAAGAATTAGAGTGAGAGAGGACCATTTCACTTTATGAATATTTTTAACTGTGATAAAAAACTTGAGACCTACTTATGACATTATATGCCTGGGAGCCTATATTTTACATTATGTTCCAGCAGATTAACCTGGAAATGTACTGTTTTTATTTTTCCAATGAGTTTAACAATTGCTTCCATCCTCCTTTCTGAAAGAAATTTAAACAAGGCAATAGAAGTAGACATATTTTAGATAGTCACCATCATTTGATGAACTCAAAAGATGTGTTAAATTTAATATATGTTTCTGCTCCAGATGAAAAATAGGAAAAAGAAAGATGAAGGAAATGCTCCAGTAGCAAGGAACTATTAAACAAATGATGCTACCCATACATAATAAAAATGTTTAGTAGCAATAGAGATTAATATTAATCATAAGTTCTCCTGAATTACCAATTCAAAAGAACCTATACACTCCAATGTTCATAGCAGTTATTTACAATAGCCAAATGTTGGAAACAGCCTAAGTGCCCATCAGTAAATAAGTGGATCAAAAAACTGTGGTACATTTACACAATGGAGTACTATGCAGCAGAAAGAAAGAAGGAACTCCTACCCTTCACAACAGCATGGATGGAACTGGAGAGCATTGTGCTAAGGGAAATAAACTCTGTGGTGAAAGAAATAATACCACATGGTCTCACCTATAAGTGGAACCTAATCAGCAAAACAAACAAATGAACAAAATAGGACCAGAGACTTGGAAATATAGAACAAACTGACAGTGACCAGAGTGGGGGTGGGAGGGGGATAATGGGGGAAAGAAAGGGAAGGGGCAAGGAAAGGAACATGAATAGAGGACTCATGGGCACAGACAATGAGGGGATTGGCTGTGGGAGTAGAGGGGACAGAGTAGGGGAGAACAATGGGGGAAAAGGTGGGACAACTGTAACTGAACAACAGTAAATAAAAGAAAGATTAATTATAAATTCAGTGAAGGAACATATTAAATTATTTGTGGCTAGGATAGTCCAATATCCCAGTCTCACTAAGGTAGTGGCTGAGAGAGTCTTCACACTTCCCTCAGCTGGAACAAAGTTTAATAGTCTTCCCCTGCCTCTGAGTCCCTCATCTTCATTTTCATAAAGTATTTACTGTAGGAAACTTGTAAAAGCAAATTCTTTCTCTGCCACATTCACATGTAAATATTTTTAAAAGCCTTTGCTAGTTTTACAACAAGACTGTGTTTCTCAAGGGACTGAGGGCCATCCTTTGAAATGTTATCATCAAAGACAGAAACCTTATGCTCCAGTTTCTGGTGGTTGGGGGAGGGGGGCTGGGCAGGAACCTGACTTCAGTGGGCACACTGCTTTGTTTAGTAGGAATACCGCCTTTCAGGAATATATGACATGAGAAAGTTTATGTGTTTGACACCATATTGGACAAAGAAGACCACTGAATTAATGAAACTAAACACAGGTTAATAGAAAATACACAAAATGAAACATGGATACATAGAGAAAAAGACATAGAAAGACAGAGGGAGAGAAAGAGAGACAGAAATATAAATGTAATGAAAAAGAATAAGAGTTTAAGAGATAAGTGAAAGATATTTCTAGAAGGAAAAAGAAAATATTAATCCACAGATCCAATGAATATAACAAACCACAAATAGCATAAATCCAAAGACAACCTCTCAAGCACATTGCAGCATAAATGTTAAAAAACAAAAACAGGGAGAAAAATCTAAAAACCGTCACAGAAAACAAGGCACATTGCTTTCAATGAAGCAAAAACAAGATTGGAAGCTGACACTTCAACAGAAATGAGGAAAGACAGAAGGAAACATAATAGCCCTTTAAAGTGCTGAAAGAACATAACTCCCAACCTAGAATCGCATACCTAGGGAATATATCCTCAAAAAAGATAGGTGAAATAAAGATATTGTAAGATAAACTAAGACTGAGGGAATCTGTTGCCAGTAGCTCTACGATAAAAGATAGAAATGGTTTCAATAGAACATGGGCATTAACAAGTAATAAAGATCAATATAAAAGGTAAACCTATGTAGACATATAAAGTATTGTCTGTACAAAACAATTGTAATGTCCTGTGAAATTTAAATTATGTATATAAAATTAAAATGCATGACAACATGATGCAAAAGGCTGTGGAAATTTAAACTTTTTAATAATTAAGCAAACTAGAAATGATAAACTAAATTATTTGTATCAGACATTAAAAAATAAAGAATGCATATGCTAATCTGTAGAGTAACCAGTGAAAGTATAGTAAAAAATGTGTAACAGCTAACAAAAGGAACAGAAGGAATCATAGAAATGTTTGATTAATATAAACATAGCATAGAGCAAAATCAAAAACAGTTAAAACCTACACAAAATGAATAATAGTATGGTATATATAAACCCCAAATTATTAGTAGTTATAGTAATTAAATTACATGTTAATGTGTAAATGAAATGTGTATACATATACAGGTTTAGACACACAGTTCAGTCAGATAACTATAACTTTAAGCATCTGTATCTTCTCATACAATATAAAACAGCTCATTGCTTGAATGCCCACTTCAAATATAGCTTAAATTTAATAGAATTCATTTTTTGTTCATCCTCACTCCATCTTCGGTGATTTAGAAGACTGATTTTACTCTATCTTATTTTTATCTGTCTTCATTTTTACACTGCCTCAGAAAATTATCTCATATATTAATGGTTAGGAATTGGTGAGCACTTAACATTCAGCCATTCTTTTCCTTTGTGATCATATTCCCTCTTAGTTTTCATCTGTAGAGATATAAGTGATGAATTCTCTATTTCAGCTTAATCTTTTTTTATTATTGAATTTGCTGAGGTGACATTGTTTAATAAATTACATAGGTTTCCGGTGTACATTTCTATAAGACGTCATCTGTATATTGTATTGGGTGTTCTCCACCCCAATTTAAGTCTCCTTCCATCACAGTTTATCCCCCCAGTACCCTCTTCTACCTCCCCCATCCCTCTTTTCCTCTAATAATTACCATACTGTTGTCCATCCTTGTCTAAGAGTTTTTTTTACTTTGTTTTGTTTGCTTAATCCTTCCACCTTTTTTCACTACAAATAAAACATAATGCAGAAGTCTGGGCACACATATACCATGTTTGTGGATAAAAAACATGCGCTATCCAACATCTGATGATCTGTTTCATCTGCAGTGGCTTGCACAGCTCTTAGTTCTTTGCATGGGTTATAACTAAGCACAAAAGCTATTATTTTATAAATATAATTTAAATCCTTTGATTTTACACACAGAATTTTAATCGCCATTCTTCTTGTTTAGGTGATGGTGAATGTTTCAGGCCTTTTAATCTCAAACTTCTTGGAATTTCACTCCTTCATACTGAGGGACTCAAGCATCTATTAGAAACATGGTCACTAGTCTGTGATATGATGAGAAGAAAATGTTATCTATAAAAAACAACTGCAATTTTAAGTTTGGCACATTATGTTAATATATTGATTCAAAAGGAATTATAAATGTAGAGATTATTCAACCAAGAAAATGTATTTTCATGTGATTTCACCTTATCTACATCATCTCAAAGAAACTTAAGTTGCACCAGCACTATCCTTTTGATGATGTTATATTACATAGTGTTTAGGACAGGAAGATTACTAGATATTATTAAATGGGATGGAATATGAAGAAAATAGTATCTGTTTATATGTTGAGTAAGAAAAATCCAGTCATTTCATGTATATGCTGCTTTATTCCAGTGATAACTCACAGTGCATATAAATGATCGTTTCTACGGGTCCACATGACCAGTAGGTTGGATTGAGGGAACTAAAAGCAAAGGAGATTAGAACTCTCTCCTTTCGCGTGGCCCCAAACCATAAAAACAAAGTTCCACATTTTCTTAGTGCAGTATATCATGGGGCCAAATAAAATGGCTTAGTGATATGCTCAGAAAATTTACTTGAAAACGAGGCTCATGGAGATTCGTCTTGTCTGGATAATTACCAGGAAGTACAGCAGGTCCTTGAATAACGAGTGTAGTTTTGTTCAATGATTTTTTTATAATGTCGATGAGGGAAAAACATCAATTCCCCTGAGGACGGGCTTACAGATTTTAGTGAGAATGGAAGGGAGGGAGAGAAACATTGATGTGAGAAAGAAAAACATTAATTGGTTGCCTTGTGTACATGCACTAACCAGGAACTGAACCCACAACCTAGAGCCACACAAGCCAAGGCTATTAATTTTTCTTAAGTGTATGTACAGCTCACATTAATCTCAGTGTTTAATAGTAAGTGTTTTGGGGTCTTCATTTGTGACCAGAAATATGCAATAGGAACTTAACTGTGGTTTATATCAATGAGCCTGTGGTTAAATCGGTTTTGTTATTGCCATTTCACTTACAGTCACAGTTTCCAAAAGGCTATAAAAAATGTTAAGCAAACCCTTATTGTAGTGCAATAATTTCTCATGTGCCAAAGAGAGAACAAGTGTGGTGAAGCCCCCAAAATAACGCCATTGATTTCCCAGTAGCCAAAGAGAAATGTGTGAGTCTCTGGAGAGACATAAAGGTCAGGAGAGGGGCACAAAATAATAACATTTCAATAAAAAAACTAAAGGACTAAAAGTCATATTCCTGCCCCAACACTGGGTAATGCAATAGAGATAGAACCCAAGAATGGTGAAGAGAATACTAATTGAATTGACATGTAAATCTTGGCACATATTGCCATGGGGACACCATATAGAAATCAACTTGTTAGCAAAAACTTCAATTATATTAATTAAACTGATTGAACTTGCACCTTGAAATTTTTCTCCTATACATAAATAATTGGAGGGGAAATGGAATAAGGGACAGATAACACTAGGGTTTTGTGATGGGAGAAAATTATGGATATGCTATATTTTAATAATTATTAAGATTAAAGTGTAGTCTTAAGATATAAATATACTACATTTATTTATATGGAACATAATGTCAAGAGAGATTGATTATAAATTATCAGCTATAGTAAGAGATTTTATGTCAGGTATTTAAGTAACTTGTATATAGAGTTACGGCATAAAATGTAGGGTTTTTTTATTGATAACTTTTACAACATGAGATCAGTTATGACAAAAATATAGCAAATATTGATGTCAAAAGTAATAATAAAATTCAATGAAAGAACATTAAACCCTTAAGTTCAGTATTTTAATAGTCCTTTGAGATATATATGGTTGGGTATTATATATATATATATATACACACACACACACACACACACACACACACATATATGCTATGCATTACACAACTTATAAAATTTAAAATAATTAAAATATAAATAAACTTAACTTTGATATATTTTATAGTTTTATATTATTCATTTAGATTTATGCTATAACTTTATAACACTTAAGTACAATTTAATGATACTTTTATTACAAAGCTAACCATGTTGCCTTGGCTGGTGTGGCTCAGTTGGTTGGAGCATTGTCCCGTGGACCAGAGGGTCATGAGTTTGATTCTATCCCAGGGCACATTGCTAAAATCCAAAACCCTAAGTTGTGGGTTCAGGCCTCAGCCGGGGCACATATGAGAGGTAATTAATCAATGTTTCTCTCTCACATCAATGTTTCTCTCCCTTCCTTTCCCCCTCTCTAAAATCAACAAGCATGCCCTCGGGTAAGGATGAATAAATTAAAAAAAACAAAAAGCCATGTTCATTGTAGAGATTTTGAAATGCAAAGACCAAAGTAAAATGAAAATGGTGACAAATTTCTATTGTTATCTGCATTTTGTGTACGTTTTTATGGGAGATAAGTTAGAAAAAATTTCTACCTACAACCTAACATTCCATAACCCACAACATAACACTTTACATTTTGCATTAAATGACACAAATAGCCTCAGAACTCCTGTTCATTGAGTCTTGAGTCCTGCAGCTCAACGCAGAATCCTGCTAGCTCTGCGCTCAGACCACCGTGCTTCGGGCACAGCTCCGTATTTTACTTGTCATGTGACCTTAAGGATATAATTTAATCCTTCTGTGCTTTACTTTTCTCCCATTGGAAAGAATGGTAATGATATACCTATCACAGTGCGGGAGCAATTGCTAGAAGTTCAAGAGTAGACTTTTATAGGAATGCCAAGAGCATACCATGATGATTAGTACAAGGATAATGCATCTCACCCACAGGACGTGTGAGGACTAGTTAGAAACTAGACGATATGAGTTTATATGAATGCCTGATATACTGTACTCTGTTCCATAAATGTTTTTATGTTTATTCAGATTTTTACCATTATTATTAATACTGCTAATGATGTACAATAATCAGTGTAAGCCTACCAAAATAGGCTGCTTATCCTCAAAATCAGTGAACATGAAATACCTAAATATTTTGTGCTCTAAGCACATTTCTTTAGAAACCACTCACATTCTCATTTATACTTTAATAATAGGGAGAAACAAGCCTTTCAATGTCCAAAATTAGGAAAAGTAAAATTTTTTTTTGGAGGTTACCAAGGATCCTCACCTTTTTTTTTTTTTTTTTTGAGAAAAGCAATAAAGGTGGACAGATCGTGGCCTGCTTTTTCCCACCACCTCTCACTCTGAACATTAACAACTTAGCTTTGGGCAGTAAACAAGCATGAAGCTTTTGTCATCTGCCCTTAGTCACCGAATGAGAGATGCTTGGTCTGAGGCTCACAAATATTCAACTGATGAAAAAGCCCACAAACGTCTGAAAGCAAGGCCGTAATTTCTGGATATTGCTTAGCCCTGCACTGAGTGCGGATGAAACTGTTTATAAAACTGTGGAACTGGTTTCTAGCTCATGGTATCCTGTAATCTGGATTTAATATAGTCTAAAAGTACAGGCTTAACAGATGATAAAATATTATTTTCCATGTACATATGTTAAATGTGTTATTATATACCAAATATATATATATATAATATACACATAGATATACACATTTTAAAATTGGTTAATTATATTTTGAAGAATGTATATGTGTATTTTTTTTAGTCCAAAGTACAGTGTAAATATGAAGAGTTTTGTAAATACACAGTGGAGCAAAAGTAGCTTTACAGCTGTGAGTATGCAAAACAACAGTTTATTCTTGTATGTTCTTTATTGATTACTGTACGATTTTCCATAAGGACAACTGTGAACCTAATTTTGCTATATCCTATAATACCTTTCAGGTGATTATTTGAAAAACACCTCAACTTAAACCTATTAAAGGATAAGAGCATCTGTACAAATTTTGAAAACAGTGTGTACCCTCCTCATACAGATAGAAATAATGGCGAGTGTACAAAAATACAGCATCTGGACCTTCTAACCTCAGGCCATTGTTTGGGTTTCTGCATGTCAGGTATTTGGTGAAGGGATTTCGGCAGAAATGAACATTATTCCCCGACTCATCAAATACTGAATTTCTTACTTACAGAGGCATGAATGTTGGTCATTTCCAGACAAAGCCAGAAAGCTCAGAAACAAGTTGAGGCAGCAAAAGGAGGCACAGCTGAGGCAAAACTGGGTCACGGCCGAATGAAGCTTGTCACAACAAAAATAGCCAGAGTGAAAGAGAAGTGGTGCAGAATTTGGGGGGGGGACAGAGGTGCACAAGGGGTGTGTAATGCATGTGTAAATATGTAAACCACCATTTAGTAAATCATACTAACTCTTGCAAGAAAAGGGTTGATGCATATTCTTTATCCTAAATGCACAATTATTTACTATTGAAAATAAAAACTGAGAACAACATTTAAATTTAATTTCTTCTTCAAATTTTTCCAGTTTAAGGAAATCTTAAATGTACATTTCCAACATTGCACTTATTTTTCTTTGAAAAAATTTATGTTTACTTTTTTGACTTTTTCTTAAAGAACAGAGCATAGCTGAGTATTAAAATATAGAGACATTCTTATAGTATCATTGTGTGTCTGAGAAAAGAAAATGAGTTACACGTCTGAAAGATGCCACCAACTAGCTACGTGCCTCCAGTGACTCACTCAACCTCAGTCCACTTGGCTACACAGGTTCCTTACTCAGTTCAAATGACATCCACTGTCTCAAAAGTATTGGACTTGTTTGAAAGCTGATTAATAGGATTAATAGGATTAAAAGCTATTAATTGTGTGATCCTGGCTGTGTTATTTAGACTTTCTGTGCCTCAGTTTCCCCATTTAAAATAGAGAAAATAATAGTACCTATTGAACACATGTAGTGTGTTTAGAACACATCTTAAGATAGTGCTGAGGAAGTAGAGTAAACCCAGAAAGGCAAACTGATTTGAGGAAGGACAGAGGTTCTGATTAAATCTCAGGACTAGAGCCCAGACTGGTAAATTTCATCCCTCCCACTCCATTCCAGGCCGTTCCCATAGTGCCTCACACAATAATCTTTATCATTCCTTCTCTCTAAAATGTATTGATTTTATTTTTTAAAAGAAAGAAAATTAGTATTTTAATTATATGATGAGCTTGTCAGTTACCACTAAGCAAAAAGTTTAGCTAATCATATGTATAGATATATATTTATTGCTTTGAAGTGATTTAAATATATCTGATTGAAAGCCATTTTTAAAGCTTCTGTTTAGAAACTATCTAGGACTGTTGGCTCTTAAAGATTTATTCTGATTATTTTAGAAGAATTGCTACTTTTTAGAACTCAAGCTTTATCCTGTTTTGGAAATAGAAGACTGACAAACTGATTCTTCAAATAGATTCCCTAATATCTTTCAGTGCTGTTCAGCGTAAAATGGGTTTACGATGTAGAGTAAGACCAGGAATCAAAAATCCTAATCTCAACAACAAGTAGAAGAGAAATTCCCTGGAGGTATCACTATGGAAACCAAAGAAGCTCAAGTTAGCAATAATGGGAGGAAGGAAAACTCGGGCACAGAAACAGAGCCTCAGACAAATTACCCCAAACACTGTGATTGCAGCTGAACTATACTTCTAATCCTTTACAAAGCAAGCCCTTATCCCAACCATGGCTCCCGCGATGGCTCTAAGCTCTGTAAACACCCCTGTACAGCAAGACTAAGCATTCCAACTTACAGTCACTACTTTATAACAAAAATTTATTCCAAGCTGCATTAGACTTCCCCAGCTGGGCTAAACACGGTTGTAATATAATGTTTGTTTTCAAAATATAAAAAAAGACCTTTCATCAGAAGCCAGTGAGCTGAGACTGTTGTATATTAAATCCCCCATGAATTTAAGAGTTATGAATTAGACCCTGATTTCCCTGTGCTTGAAGAGAATTCTGCAGAAAAGACTCAAATAATTTAAAGTGGTTTTAAGAAACACCCACACTTCGAGCAATGTTTGGGTGGATATCCCCAAAAGAGTGGATGGATGTCTAGCATTCCATAAAGGGATAAATAAGGTTTAGATTGCTGGCTTTGGATATAAATGCAGTCAAGTTGTTTCCATCTGTATGTCTGCATAGCATTTTCAGCACGGGTCGTGCATTCGGTATCCTAAACACAAGTGTATTGTATCACTCTATTTACTTCCAAGTAGTCAGTATGTCTGACACATGCTGAATATAGAGGCTCAAGTACTAAAATAAGCACAGAAACTTTAGAATATACTGCCATGTATGTATTACTAATGATGCAAGAATTAACTAAGGAAGATTTTCTTTTTTTGGTCTCCCGACATCTACCTGCCTACAAATTTTCTGTGTTTTCTCCTTATTAGACTAACTGATTCTTTTGGTATGTATTTATCACTCATATGTCTCATGCTTCATCTATTATGAAATTAATACTGGCCTATATTTCCTTCTGATATTATACTATTACACAACTTTGAAGTTTCAAAATTAGGGTGGTTGTTTTTGTTCAGACAGACCTAACTTTTTTATTGTTGTTTAAGTACAGTTGTCTCTATTTTCCTGTCCACTTTTCCTGCTCCACCCACCCTCACCTCCTACCCTCAATCCTTCCCCCCTTTGGCTTTCGCCACAGGTCCTTTATGTTCCTTGATGAACCTTCCTCTTCTTTTCCCCATTATCCCCCTCCTCCCTCCCCTCTGGTTACTGTTTGTTCTGTATTTCCAAGTCTCTGGTTCTACTTTGCACATTTGTTTATTTTATTGGTTAGGTTCCACTTATAGGTGAGATCATACGGTATTTGTCCCTCACCACCTGGCTTATTTCACTTAGCATAATGCTCTCCAGTTCCATCCATGTTGTTGCAAAGGGTAGGAGCGCCTTCTTTCTTTATGCTGTGTAGGGTTCCATTGTGTAAATGTACCACAGTTTCTTGATCCACTCATTTACTGATGGGCACTTAGGTTTGCCTCCAGCACTTGGCTATTCTAAATTGTGCCGCTACGAATATAGGGGTACATAGGTTCTTTTGAATTGGTGTTTCAGGATTCTTAGGACGTAATATCAGCACTGGGATTGCTGGGTCAAAAGGCAGGTCCATTTTCTGATTTTTGAGGAAATTCCATACTGTTTTCCACCTTGTTTGCACCAGTCTGCATCCCCACCAACATGAGTTGTACTTGGGAAAGCTCGAGATAATCAGAACATCCAGCCCTGCTTGCTAAGCATGTCAGAGATCACAAGGCCTGCCAGACGCCATGGCCAGCACATGCTTTTCCTCACCTGGGGAACAGGGAGCATTATTATCCTGTGACATGTACAAATCACAGCAGGACTTCCCTTCCCAGGAGTCAAGTCACAACAGTCCAAACTGCAACATGCTTGGTAAAACCCTGAACTTGGAGCAAGTAAATTTGGGTTTTCAGCTTCATTTTGCAACTAATCATTTACGCGATCTGAGGAATGATAGTATCGCTTTTTTGAGAAACTGCCTTTTCTTTTGGCACTGTGTATGTACTATGTATTTATTGGAATGAGAATGCATAAGCTTAGGTTTTATAAACATGATTGATTCCTATCCTCTGATGATATATATATAGAGATATATAGAGAGATATATATATTAAATCACATAGCTTCTTCACGACAAAATGGCAAAGGGCACTAAGAAAGTCGGAATCATTGGTAACACAGCATCCATTTTGGCACCTCCCTCAGGAAAGTGGTGAAGAAAATTGAGATCAGCCAGCATGCTAAGTACACTTGCTGGTTTTGTGGCACAACCAAGATGAAGAGGGTGAACTATGGGGATCGGGCACTGTGGTTCCTGAAAAAAAAAATCAGCATCTGGTGCTGTCTGGACCTGCAACACCTCTTCCTCTGTCATAGCCCAGTCTGCCATCAGAAGACTGAAGGAAGGGAGAGGCCAGGAGAAGCTCCACAATTTGAAACGTTGCTAGCCTATAATAAATGGGTTAATTTATGTAACAAAAATATAAATAAAAAATATCACATAAATATTCAAAGCTTGTGAGCCATTTTTCAGAATCCTATGATATGGTATTGGATTTGTGTAGCCCATCTATTGGAAGCAGCACTGTTTTAGAGTTTTCCGGGAATTAAAAAGAAAACAAGTGGTAACTTCACAAAAATTGTAGATGCAACACTTGCTGAGATTGACGCTTTGGTTTGTTTAGTGAAGATATGTATACATATAGAGAGAGAGAGAGAGGAGATTATATATATACACCCAATCTATTCAAATATGTGTGACTAGATGTCTATCAGTTATAAATAATTTGTATATGAAAATATATACATAAAACAGGCACTTTTATATGTAATGTTGAATTACAGTATACTCTGGATATTTGCATATAAGTATAGAAAATACTTATAAAATGCTGATGTTTTCTTATTTTTGTAGTGTACCTCAGAGATTTTACCTTCTAGATTGAGGACTCAAATCATGCACTAGTCAATAGCATCAATTTTCAGAAACACTTTCTGGGGTCGACGGTTGATCTTTAAGTTTTCCATCAATCTCAATTCCTTCACCTACCTACCCCCCAGCCAGGGATATGGAACACCCTGAACTCGCTCTGTTACAGCTCTCTGGATCAGGAAGTGGTTCGTGAAAGCAGTGCGATCTGAGAAAATCTCTACGTGGGGAGGAGCTACGGGTTGCTAGGTAGAGTGGTGCAATATTAATGGAAATATTGTTTACATTTTCCAGAGGAGAAAAAAGCATTTGAGAATTGTTCAGGACCATGCAGCTAATGAAGGCCGATAGGGAAGTTCAGGCCTACATACTTTGGTTCTAGTACAATGCCCCCTTATTTTTTCAAAGAAACAATCAAGTAATCCACTGCATTATTCTCCACACATTTGGGAATGTTATGGATGTCATTAAGATTTTATTTTAATCATACCCTCATTTCCAAATTTTCTATAAAGATAAATATATTATATGGGTTTTGTCTCTGCCTTCATAATATTTTCCTCCACGTTTAAACATGCACACACGCAAGCCTATGTGTACAGAAATACACATGCCCAGCGGTTTAATAGGAAAATGAAGGATTGATTTTATGTGATAACCTCTTTTAATAAACCAGGGCATACTATATATTTTTCCTAAATGCTTTTCTAAACAAAGTATACATTTTAGAATAGTTGTGGATTTATAGAAAAATTGGACGGATGGTACAGAGAGGGTTTCTGCACACCCTAAACCTAGTTTCTTTTATTAACTTCTTACATTACTGTGGTACATTTGTCACAGTTCATGAACCCATAGCGATCCACTGTTATTAACTACAGTTCGTACATAGGTACTGATATTTCCTTAGTGTACATATTGATATTTTCTTAGTTTTTAATACGATGTCCTTTATTCTAGTAGGATCCGCACTAGAATGCAATGGTGTATTCTAGCGGTGTTTATTTGCCATGTCTCCTTCAGCTTCTCTTTGCGGTGATGGTTTCTCAGACCTTGGTTTTGATGACTTTGACCCTTTGGATCACCTGTGACCCCATGGGAAACAACATCAACTAGAGAACAGTGAAAACTCAGTTCTCTCGGTCTTTAGTCTCATCTCCAAAGTTACATAGGTCAGCAGTTTCCCCCCCGAACCCCTTCAGTGAAACTGTATCACGTATTTTTAACATGTATAGTTAGATTGTTTTGTGACAGTCTGCCTTCTATCCTGAATTTCCCCAGCTTCCTATATCACTTTTTAAATTTGCATACTTGAACGCTCATCTGTGTGCTGTGGATTTCTATGGGTCTTGACATATGCATAGTACCATCTATACATCATAAGTTATTATAAAAATACTTTCACTGTCTCCCCAAAACCCCTGTGGTTTACACATTAAAATTCTGTACCCCGAAACCTCTGGCAACCAGTTATATGTTTACTACTCTTGCTGCTGCTTTTTCTGGATGTGATGTTAATGGAATAATACAGTAGATAGTCTTTTCAAACTGCCTTTTCTCACATAACAACATAGATTTAAGGTCCTTCCATGTCTGTGTATGGCTTGATGGCATGCTTCTTTTTAGTGCTGAACAATGTTCCATTGTGTAGATGTATTACAATGTATTTATTCATTAACTCACTGAAGGATGGCTAAGTTGCTTACAAGCTTGGGGCAATTATGAATAAAACTGATGTGTGGACATAAGTTTTCAAGTAAATTAATACCTAGGAGCATGATTGTTGAATCACAAAATAAAGCTATATGTAGCTTTGTAAGAAACTGCCAAACTAATCTTACAAAATGATTGCAACATGTTGAATTTCTACCATAGACTATTATGCCATCTGTAAACAAAGATAGTTTATTTCTTCCATCTTAATATGTATACCTTTCATCTACTTTTTTGTTTTTTATCTTACTATGTTAGCTGGGACTTCTATGACGTTGAACAGAAGTAGGGGAGAGGATACTTTTCCCTTGTTCTCATTCTTAGAGGGAAAGCACTATGGAGAATATTTGAGCTATTTCAGAATCACTAATTTTTTCTACCCCCGCATGGGCATCGTTCTAGAACAGTGGGTTCCAGAGCACAATAGAACTGCAAGAATGCGATGGGTTCCTAGAGATAAAGCTCCAGGAACTATGGAGAACCCACTAACACTTATTCTCAGGAGTTTCTCATTCTCATGCTAATTTATACTCAGCCTCCAAAAATGTATCAAAATTTGCAAAATTGTGTTCCTCCAAGTGTATGACAGGTAAGGTCTTGGGGGGGTGTTTCTGAATAATCCATGCGTCCTGATTTCAGCGTGGTCATTTGCCCAGTAACCTCATTTCTAACAGCTCCATAAAAATCTGTTTCTTCAGTGTGTCCCGCTTTTTGTTGTTGCAAGGACAGAAGGAATGACTTCCAAGCTTTTTACATTTTGGACCTGAAATCAGAGTCTCAACTTTATTTCTCAACACAGCAATGTCCTTTGGAAATGTTTCTATATTGACTTCAATGAAGTATTATCTATGATAGATTTTTTTTCAAATGAAATATAATTTTGCCATTTTCTTAAATGGGTATTCAGGTGTTTCTAACTTTACTTTTGTTTTTGTGATTTATAGTTTTTTACAAAATAAAATTTTTTAAAAAACATGCTTTTAAGTCACTTAAGATACTTATTAAAATATTTTTTCCTTCACAATTCTATTTTCTCCCTTTGTCAGTCCCCAGTTATACTTAGGTCAGGCTATTGACACAGTATTTAATCACTGACACAGTATTTAATTATTTTCTGTCCTTTTCCAAATAAATTTTTGGATGAATAATTTTTATCTTATTTGTCTTTTTCCAGGTATTTTCTTATCTACTTTCCAAGTGGATCTTAATCTTATTTTGGTAAATTTTTTTCATTTTAGCTATTGTGATTTGCACTCTCTAAATTTAATTTGATATATTCTTAAAATTTATATAGTCATCACATTCTATTTTTATGTCCTTGAACATATTTATAATAGCTGACTAAGTCCTGGTCTACTAATTGCAACATCTGTGACATATTGCATTCAATTGCCACTGAATACTTCTCCCATCCTTTGATTTTAAGTGCAAGTCTAATGTTTTGTTCTGTGTTGTGTTGTTGGTAAATGCTAGATATTGTAGAAGATGAGATATAAAAAGCTTAAAATATGTTTTCTTCCTTTAAGGTGTATTGAGTTTGGGCTGGCAGAGATATGAATTACTAGAGGCAAATTTTCTTGATCTTGTCAAACTTGGCTTCACACTGTGTTAAGTAAAATTTATTCTGATATTCAACTCACTCTAGGGTATAATCTTTACTTTGAAGTTCTATCATTTCTGGATTGTCAGTTGAATACTCATGGATCTTTACAGTCTTTTTTAATGGTAAATCACCAAAGCCCAATCTTTAGAGGTCTCTCTTTCTCTTGAGCTTTTGGTCTCACAACATCTGCTCTCTACTTGGCCTTGCAGAGCGTTGCTCTGTTCATTGTGGATATACTCTGGACAAATTCCTGTAGATAACCCCCACCCAGAGTGCTGGTAATCCTGACCTGATAGCACATTCCTGTCTGCTACACTACTCCCAAATATCATCCACTACATCAGCTCAGACTCCAGTATGTCCTTCTCTAGTGAGCAAGAACACTCTCTCTCCTTGGAAATTTACTTCCTTATGTTGTCATTTAGCGAGTTCCATCAGGCAGAAATCCACTGTTAGTGTGAATTTCTTTTTGTTCAAGTATCACATTTCAGTATTAACTTTGGTCCCATCCTTGAAAATGATTGCCTCCTACCTGTTGATAATTTTATAGTTGTTGGTAGAAAGGTAAGTATAACTCCTGTCACTCTAGGATGTCATGAAAAGTACAAAAGGGACTGGTGTATGTGGCAAGTCAAAATAATGTAACCTAATATGAGCCAGACCTTAGACTTCCGTTTCTTGTGGAAGGTTAGCGATTTTCCTTTTCTACTGTTTTTTTTGACATTACAATAAGTGCAAAACACACAATTTGGGGAAGATTAAAGATGGTGATGGAACTGCAAAAATGAAATTTTTAAAAAGGCATTAGTAGCTGCTAGCAGGTAATCTAGAAAATGCCCCAAATTATCAGAATACAAATGCATTTGGGAAATGGGTTTTGATGTTGCACTCACTTTCAAGAAAGCCATTAAATGTTGGCTTTCTTGAGCAAAAAGAGAATAAATAAATATTTTGTATCAGACATCTTTAATTCCCAAAGTCAAAATTAGTATTATTACATTGGCTTATAACATAAACCAATGAAAAGATAGAAGCAAGACTCAGAAACCCTTCTTGTTGTTGCATTCTGGCCTGAGTACGCCTCATTAATGAATTACGTCTGGAAGGAAGGACAATATTATAAATGTCCACCAACCCAGCTCAGAAGAAAGAGAGTGAAACTCATTTATCTCAATTGCTCAATAAGCCAGAGACATTTGAGGCAGAAGTTATAAACCAATAGCATTTTTGTTTATCTGACATGAATAATAAATGAAAATACTAGAGGCCAGGTCTGCATATAGAAATAAAACTATATTTGGCCATTGAAAAAACAGACTTTGGTTGGTAGCAGGCTTTTAAACCAAGATTTAAGAAAACATGATTCTTATTTGTGAAATAAATACCACTATTGCAGGTAAATACTTTCTGAAGCTAGCAGAGATTGCATTCTGTGAAAAGGGTAAATAAAATAATTGTTTTAATGAAGGCAAGCTGCAAAAATAGAGCTTTTGAATGGCTTGTTAGCATTCAGACATAAAATATTATATAAATCTTACATGTCCTTCAAACGTCAGTTCCAATCAAACATCACACATAAGATAGCTATCACTTTAAAACAGGATGGTCCTCTATAAGGTGAGAAAGAACTTCAGTTTTTCAATGGTAAACAAGTACTATCTTTTTTAGAAATACCGTGTCATTAATGTACTCCTGCATTTGTAAAAGAAAAAAACAACCCAGGGAGTAGCATTCTGCTTTATTTATTTATTTTAATAAAGAGATGGCATCATGGTCAAATGACTTCAGAAAATACTACATATTGTACCCCTCATGTGAAGAATCACAAAACTTGGTGGTGCACTGAATTCTTCAATCAAAGGCATCTTACAGTAAATATGTCTACTTAAGAGATTGTGTAAGATATTAACCAAAAGAATATAGTTTATAAAATGTTTTTATAATGTTTTCTCTATAGCACAGTTCCAGGACAAGCTCTTTTATTATAAAAGTGTGTGGAGATAGAATACGAAAGAAGGCATAAATAAAGTTTAAATGGATTTGAACATAGAATGCAAAATCTCCTTCAGCTACAAGAGTGCACCAAAGACTGACACATATATGGTATTATGATAAAAGATATTGGAGATCAAAATAAGGGCCTGAAATCTTAGTGGTTTCTATTTGTTCAGGTAATTTTTTTATTATAGCTAGAAAATGAGACTTTTTGGAATATGGCTATTTACTTAAAAGGACCATTCTTATTTCTCAAAAGGAAGATTTGGATTAAATATATAAAATCTTTCTGTTTAAAATGAGAGCAAAATATATTGTTATGGGTTGCGAAATGTGCTGGAGGATTAAAGTGAATTAAAATTTCTGTTTTTAAAGTAATAATTAAATCTGAATTTATTTTGCAATGTAAAGTTGCCAAATCTCTATAGCTAGAGAATAAAATATCAAAGAACAGAATAATCCTATTCATAGAGTTTACAGTTTTTAAAGAGGCATAGAAATTTCAATAAATAAGATAGATAAATGAAAAGTATATACTGAATACCTAATCATTCAGTGCATTTAATGTTTGAATTATGATATGTATTTAGAAAATTAATTTTGAAAGAAAAGATGCTCAAAAATTTAAGGCACTTACTTGGTGGAAATCATAGTCCAAATGACTGCAAAATCTTTTAAAATTAAATTATATTCTCCTAAATTTAACAGCACAGATTAAAATGCTAAATTTTAAGAACCAGCAATGGCTGGTGTGGCTCAGTGTACTGAGCACCAGCCTGTGAACTGAAAGGTCACCAGTTTGATTCCCAGCCAGGGCACCTGCCTGGGTTGCACGACAGGTCTCCAGTTGGGAGCGTGCATGAGGCAATTAATCCATGTATCTCTTGTATATTGATATTTCTCTCCCTCTCTTTCTCCCTCCCTTTTCCTCTCTCTAAAAATAAATAAAATTTAAAAACCATATATCACAAAAATAAAATAAAATTGAGAACTAAATATGTCTTAAAATGTGTTCTTCATATTTATTCAGTGACAATAATAAGTAATTGTGCTTGAATCTATCTATTTATGAACTAAATTATCTCAGTAATACACTATGTGATATATTATAGGTAGTATTTCAATTTTAAAGTTGATAAATCGGAGGTCAAAGAACTTAGTAGGTTGATTAAATTTGCATGATGTACAAGATAGAATAGATTATGTTGTAGTAACTAAGGGCCACGAAATGTTTGTGGGTTAAAACAGCTAAAGTTTATATCTTCTTTGTGTTACATATTCACCTTGGATTAGCTATAGTCCACCCCATGTCATCTTGATTTAATATCCATTCCACCTGGGGCAAGAGTTCCCCCCACACTCACAAACACCAGCAGAATGTCTGAGAATTCAACTCAATTCTGACACTCTCTAGCCGAGATAGCATCCTATGGCACAGCTTAAGGCTCAGTCCTATATGATTCCCCCCCAAACATACACACACACCTCAGACACTGGACCAAGTCCAGGTCACCTGTGCTTTTGACAAACTGGCCACAGACTGGACAGTCCAAGGACCTCCTCCAACTCAGAATGCCAATCTCAAGTCCATATTATGGAGGCTTTATTACATAGACAAGATTAATTAAAACGGTGGCCACTGTGATAGATTCAATCCAGTTCCTCACCCTTCCTGGGAAGTCTGATGGGACTGAAGTTCTAACCCTCTAACCACATGGTTGGGTATCTTAGCAACAGGCTTCCATCCTTAGGTGCCTCCAACTCACCTCATTCATACAACCAAAGACACCTTTATCACTCTCAAAACTTGGAAAATTCCAAGATTTCTGGAGCTATAAGCCAGTAATTGTGGACAAATACCAATATACATGCAAAATATATTTCAGTCCTCAAAGTGACCAAATATATATTTCTTATAAATCATATTACACAGTGACATTTGACAACTAACTCAGAGTGTTTTGTCTAAATATATGCCTATCCTAATATTTTAAGCATATTATTGTATAATGCTTTTAGTAGGTACACTTAATATATACTATATGATTTAGAAACATATTGGTAAAGTGCACATCATTTTCATTTCACCAATCGATTGCATTTAAAATGAAATGGAGAGATTTCCTTTACTATTCATGAAAAATAATCTGCAATCGTGACTGCCCTCCTGCTCTAACAAATAGAGAATTGGACAAACTATAACAAATAACTGCTTTTGGACACTGGATAAATGGCAGTGGAGGAAAACAAACCCAAAGGGAAAATCAACAAATGAGTTGAACCCTGTGATTTATCTAGTTTACTGTCTGGAAGAATTTCCCAGCTTCAGCAAAGCATGGGGAAGCCACGTAGGGATCAGCAGTCTTACTATGATAAGGAGACATTAGTAGTCAGGGAGAACAGGATGGGTCCAGTATTTCAGAGAGGTAGTTTTGATGGAAAATCTATACACACCTTTGTCAGAAAGGACACAAGCTGGATAAGAAAAAAAAATGTGAAAGATAACAATTACAGAGGAGGTATAAGATGAATAAATTCTAGAACTCACATAGATCCAGGAATCCTGTAGCAATTATGGAACTAGCAAATATGGACATTAAAATTAGATACATACACATTCCAAATATTCAAGGAAAATGTGAACACAATTAGGAACTAAATGGAATTTATTAAAACAGGCTCAAACAGAATATCTTGAGATGAAAACTACAATGCATATTTAAAATAAAAAATATGCCTACTGAAATTAACAATGTAGTCAAAACAAAGAAATATATATGTATATATAGTCAATTTATTTTTGACAGATCTTTTAATAAAAATTTCATAGGGGAGCAATAGCCTTTTCAGATGGTGTCATATGAACAATGCTCTATTCCCCTCAAAGCAAATAAAAACTTAATTGCTACACTAAATTTAAATTGAAATGTATCATAAACCTAAATGTCAAAGTTTAAAGTAAAAACATCTAGAATAAAAACTAATAGAACATATTAATGATGTTGGGTTAGGCAAAACTACTTAGAGCACAGAAAGACCAAACCTTAAAGAAAGATAATATAAATTGAATTTTATCTAAATTGGAAACTTGTACACTTTGAGGAACACTGAACAAGACATGAAAATCTAAACCACAAAATGGGAGAGAGGAACTTCTCCAGAAAACTGATTTTGAAGGTTAAATGGAGTCCTTGCACCTCAATAAGAAGAAGAGAAACAACTACATTAAAAAATATATATACTAGACTATATTTTTTCAGACTATAAGATGCACCTCCATTTTCCTCCCAAATTTGTGGTAGTAGGTAAAATGATTGGAACAGACACTACAACAAAGAATGAGCAAATAAGTACATCAAAAAGGTGTTCAACATCATTAGTCATCAAATAAATGCAAATTAAAACCATAAACTGATACCAGCAAATACTCACTAGAATTGGTAAAATTAAAAAGCATGCCAAAGCTGAGAGGAAATGTAGTACAATTGGATCTCTTAATGTATTACTGTGGGAATGAAAATGGTTCATCACTTTTTAAAACAGTTTGACAGTTTCTTATAAAATTAGACAGGTAATTACCAGCAATTCTACTCCTAAGTGTTTACCCAAGAGAAGTGAAAACTTATGTTCACATGAATACTTGCACACAATAGTTTTAGCAACTTTATTCATGATAACCCAAATCTAGAAACATCAATGAGGGAATGGCTAAATATACTGTGGTATGGCCATGCAAGAGCATGCTAGTAACTCGGAAAGGAATAGGCTATGACATGAGCAGCTACACGGATGGATCCCAACATCAGTATGAAGAGTGAAAGAAGCCAGACACAAAATAGTAAAAACTGTGTGCTTTCCTTATTCGAAACTGAAGAATACAAGTCAAATTTATAATGACATACAGTAGATTCGATTAGTGGTTGCCTGAATAGAGGGGGATTCTGGGAGAGAAATGGCATTGAGTGTGAAATTCAGATGAACTTTTTGGTATGGAAGAAATATTTTGTATTTTGCTGTGTGAAAGTTGTTAAACAATTGAATAAATTTGTCAACACTGTCAAAATGGATATATTTTATTTTGCTTCAACTGTATCTGAGTAAAGTTCACTGAAACTAAAACATTAATGACCTGGATCTAAAAATAGGGCACATCATTTAACAATTTGTTAAGGAATATTTTAGTTCCCTTAGTGAAGAAGAACTTGTGTTTTGTGGCTCACACTATTGCACTTGTTTTTCTCTGCAAACGGTGCAGTTTGATGTATTCCACACATTTCGCTCACTGAGTCATGTTTAGTGGAGCCACATTCTGCAAGTGGAAAATTAAGCCACAGCCTCTTTTCTCCTACTTTATTTGTCTCGTAAATTTAAGAGAGTATCCTTAAAATGAATGAAGTATTCTTATTAATCATTAAGCGCAGAATTAACTTGTCTCTCCCAACAGTTCTTCAAGAGCATTCTAATGTACTGGAACAGGATCAACATAAGTAAAAGACAAATGACATATTCACTGGTGTTTAAGCCAAGAGTATATATCTCTTATAACTACTTTGTTCTTCTGAAATGTCTAGGGTATAGCCATTAGACCAGGGGTGTCAAACTCATTTCCACCGGGGGCCATATCAGCCTTGTGGTTGCCTTCAAAGGGCCAAAATAATTTTAGGACTGTGTAAATGTAACTACTCCTTAACTGTTAAGGCGTTGAAATTACATTCGGCCCTTTGAAGGCAACTGTGAGGCTGATGTGGCCCTCGGTGCAAATGAGTTTGACACCCCTGCATTAGACTCTGACATTATAATTTTGATTATTATCTCCTTAGTCTGAGACATACTGTTTTTTTTTCTTTGTAATGTACCTGTTACCTCATGGGTATCTCATTTTTATTAAATTATACTTTTAATAGTATTTCTCTTAAAATACAAAGGGTGGAAGGTCAATTTATAGGAAAATGGAGAAGGGAAAAATAGAGATAATTACATTTTGAGTGGAATAAAGTAAGGAAACATGATCACTTGATAGGCTAATTCTAAAATCACCATGTTTTGATAGAGTTTGCTCTGAACTGGGGTCCATTTTAAGGCAAATTCCCTAACAACCTACCCACATGGACGTGTCTGCCATTGTAAATACCAAATGTTCACAGTCTATGTTAATGTTTTATTCACAGGTCCCCCTCCTCCATTGAAATCCTTGCTTATTCTTGCTTCAGCTGACTGCAAATATGAAAATAGTACAGTAAACTGACATTTGTTTAAATGAACCTTACAGTACATTTATAATTTAAAAGAATTGTAAGATACAAATGTGAATGGTCCTTTTAAGTAAAAACTAACTTTTATTTTTCTCACACTTGAGTTCAGGTGTTTATTATTTAAAACCTGAAAGTCTTTCTTTTTTCCTGCAGATGTCCTGAGAACTCAGTTCATCGTTTGTTTGATCTACTAGCTAAAATGAATTATATTTTATCAAGGTTGATAAAATTTGATGTTTTCAGATCTGTCTCATATCTTTCTTGCTACATTGGCTCCATAAATGTGCAGCATTACTGCTTTATAAGACCAAGAAGGAGCCAAGGTAAGGCAATTTCCCAATGACAGAAAAAACTAGGGTATCTGAAGGTCTACAGCAGACCAGCAAAATCATATCTAACTTCGTAGATGAAAAGAATCTGCTGCCATATTACTTTTAGAAAGCTAGGAAAATTCTGCCTCAGCAGTTACACATACACATACGCAAGTTCAAACCATGTCTGACCGCATGCACCCCAAACTCCCTGGTTCCAACCATCAGCCTTTATTAACAGGATTAGTGCCGAAGCCTCCTTCCTGACCTTCCAGCTTCTCCTGTGTCCACATTGGCTCTCCTACAATAATTACCTGGGGAGTATCCATTAAGATCAGTTTAAGATGTCAGTGAAAACATCTTACTCCTATGCTCAAAATCTTCCATTTTCTCTCATTTCACTCAAGGTCAAGTCAAATTCCTTATGGTGGCCACCTGTTCTGTGCACTCACCTTTAACTCTCTAACTTATTTTCACCTTCTCAACTCACTCTGCTTCTGTTACGTTTGCTTCCTTGCTACTTGTGCAACACGCCACATACACACCTGCACCATCGATATTTCAGAGGTTTGGGTTTCAGGCTGAAACCCATATCGCCCATATATCTGCACTCTGATCACTTCCATAAAGTATTCGATCCAATATCTCCTTGTTAACAAGACCCAACGTGAACACCTTAATGGAAGTTACACCTGCACCCAACCATCCCCCAGATCACAATTATCTTACATTTCCCTTAATTTTTAATTAATAGGTTAACTGAGATGTAATTAAAGGATATAAAATTCACCCAAGTTTACAATTCAATGGTTTTAGCATCTTGTGCAGCCATAATTACTATCTAATTGGAAGACATTTCTATAACCCAAAAAGAAACATTATGCCCACATATAGTCATTTCCTATTACTAAAACCTGTCCCAGGCAACTACTAACCTATTTCTGTCCCTATGGACTGGTCTTTTTGGACATTTCATATGAATGGAATCTTAAAATTTTTGTGTGTGGCTTCACTTACTTAGCATGATGTTTTGTGTTTCATTCACCTTTTTGCATATATCAGTGATTATTTCCTTTTTATTGCTGAATAGTATTCCATTTTATGGGTATATTATTTATTGTTTATCCACTCACTGGGCATTTGGGGTACTTCCACTTATTGGCTACTATGAACAATGATGCTATTCATGTGCAAGTTTTTGAGTAGACATATATGTTCATTTTTCCCATCCTCCAGTTTAACAATATCCATCAATTTCTTACATATCATAAATACTCTATATATTCTATTAATTATTTGTTGACTTTCACTAATCACTAGAATCTATATTGAAAAATTTCTGTTACTTTTGTTCAAAGTGCCTGGAACAGTTCTTGGTATACAGTAAAAATTCAAAATGTTTGTTGAATGAATAAAGGAATATTCACATATAGAGTGCATATTTCTGTTTCTAAGTAAAATATATTTGGCATAGTTTTTCATGCTTCCACTTTTTAGTCAAATATGTATTAAACTCTTCTATGCTATAGAAACTATGTTATGACTGATATATATAAAAATGGGTAGGATAGAATTTATGCCCAAAAAGATAATGAAGATGTATATGTAAAGAAATAATCACCAAATGATAAAAAGAAACTATGGTAGGTAGAACACACTCCCAAAGATGTCTATACACTATCCCTAGAAATTGTGAATGTATTAGGGTACATGGCAAGGAGGAACTAAGGACACAGATGGAGTTAAGACATCTAATTAGGTGACCTTAAAATAGAGTGCCCTGGGTTATCCAGGAAGGCTCAATATAATCAACAGGTCCTTTATAATTGACAGAGGCAGAAGAGTGTGAGTGAGAGCAGGCGGTGAATGCTGTAAACAGAGTGTCAGAATGACGTGAAGTGAGAAAGACTTAACCTACCATTGCCAGCTTTGAAGAGAGAAGGATCAAGGAATTGCATAATGTGCAGAAGCTGGTAAAGGCAAAATCACAGATTGCCTCCTAGAGCTACTAGAAAGGAAGGCAGCCCTGCTGATTCCCTCATTTTACCCTAGTGGAGTTCATTTCAGCCTTCTGACTTCCAGAACTGTAAGATAATATATTTGTATTGTATTAAGCTACTAAGTGTGTAGTACGGCAGCAATAGAAAGCTGATGGAGGAACCACATGGACTAGCTAGACAAAAAGAAAAGAGGCGGGGCCTGAATCCCCATTATGTTTACCAAGCAAGCTCTTGCTTTTGTGTGTACTATATTCAGCACAAAATAATTTTTTCAAAGAAGTAGGAGACATGGTCTCTGCTCTTAAGGAAAAAAAAAAGTTTACAAACTAGTTAGATTTTTCCAATGGGAAAACACAACCATATGGCAGAGATGTTAGAAGCACACGATTGTGCCAACAGGATAATCAACCATCATTTACATGGCCAGCCATCCCAGAGAACTGGCAAGCAAGGAGCATCACTGTAGCAGCTGTTGCCATGGCCCCAAATCCTGTGATAGCGACTGAAATAGAAACAAAACAAACAAGCAAATATAAAACCTCAGAGATCTAGAACTTGTAAAATTGAGAGGCAGCATAGTGTAATGAAAGGGAGTACAGAGCTACCTGAGACCATCTGGATACTAATCTCGGCTCTACCCCACAATAGGCTTGTGAACTTGGGCTGGTTACCTAAGCATCGTCTTTTCCTTATCTCTAAAATGAAGTTGGACCCGTCTAGCTATTCTCGGGAACTGGCTGCCATCACTTCAAAAATCAAATATTCCTTATTTTTTTTTATAAAAGATATAATCAAAGACAATGTTAGTACAGAAAAAAATGTATGTGCATGATTTACTTAATGAATTTAAATTTAAATTTATTTATTGCCTACTTTATGCCAGACTGTCTTACACTTTTACAAACAAGTAAATTAACATCTGCCCACATATATACTTATATATATGCATATAATTTATCTAAAGAATACATATACTTATATGGAGATATAAATGAAGAATCTACATTTAGTAAAGCACCATGCAAGTTTTATAACTAAGCCGGTTATATATGATTTGTAGCAGAAGCATTTCCTATTTTGCAACACAGAATACTAAATAAAATGAAAATGTACTAAAGGGTTGAAATTTAATAAAGTTAACATGGACATTCTTGTGTGTAACTGGCATTGTTTTTACTGTTTGTGTGTGGTGGTGAAGAACACAAAAACTTACTCACACATTTTGGTGCCACTGCCTTTATTCTGTGTTATTAACAATTTTACTGTATTTGCTTTTGGAGCATCCGTATACCAACACTGTGTTAAAGGGCCAATTTTGTCTTAGTATTATTATGAAAATAGTTAGACTTCATGGATACCCAAAAAGTATGTGAAGGACGTCCAGAGCGCCCAGACCCCACTCTGAGAATCGCTGCACTGAAGGGCAGCATGGAGAGCAGGACCGATGCCGTGTTTAGAGCATGCACACCCCAACCTGGTCAACGGGCATGGTCGCTCGATTCTGGTGTGGTAAACGACATGATGCTGAAGAATGGAGTGGTCCAAACACGTGCACCGGAAACGTTCAAAACACCACGTGTTTATCAAAGCTGGCACAAACAATATATGCTTATGGGAACTGCTGACACATGTGCTTATTGGAACTGAGGAGAACATGTTTACAAGAGACTGTGCTAAACAACCCAACTCTGCAACAAAGAAGAGTACAAAAGCAAAGGCATTCGAACAGACAGCTGGGAGGGCCAGGAGAGAGAGGGTGAGACACGGCTGCTCCAATCCACCCTGCTCTAGCTGACTCTGAAGCCCTGCAGACTCTGCCTTACAAGACACAGGTGGAGAAATTGTGCATATGCCATTGTTTAATTAAAATCTTTTACTTTGCACTATGCTGCTTTGAGATCTCATTTCAGAAGAATGGCATGAACAGTTTTCAGCCAGTTGTTATGGTTATAAATGCTCACAATTGTGTATTCCTTAAGGTTTAGCTACCTTTGGGGTTTGCAAGTTCACTTAAAACATTCTTAAAATGACTGGCTTCTTGTTTGCGAGTCAGCTTGCAAACCCCAAAGGTAGCAACCAAAGATTCAGGTGTTTGAGCATATGAAAGACTCTACCTGCTTACCAGTGCTAGAAATAACAGCATCTAAACTGAAGACTTAAGGAAAACTTAGTGACCACTAGATTATCTTAACTAACTCTATAATGTTATCTTTTTAAAGCATATTTGTCACAGAAGTTTAGTTAATGTCTTAGAACATGTATGCATGTTGCTTAGATAAATGTAATTACTGTAAACATTTGTATGATCTGGGATTTTGTTATTTTGAAATAGGATCTTTTTTGTTTACAAGTTAGTTAAGAACTTGATAAAAGAACACAATGGTAAAATTTAGGACATTGATTTTTTACCAGATATACTGAATTTGTTCAAAAATGAATTTTCTACCTAGAACACATACCAGAGCAAATGAACAAACCTAATAATAATATATTGGTTTAGAATAGCAAACAATGAGATTAATGAAGTAATTCATTGTATTGGAGAAGACTACATTAAAAAAACCTGAATAATAGAATTGATTGCTTTAAATTAAAAAGTAAAGAAAAATATTTTTAAAAGGTTTCTTTTTTGGTCTTTATAGATTTTCAGGAGAAAATGCCATTTTAAAAACTGAATTTCGGTTGGCATCTTTAAAAAGAGATTGTCTATGAGCCACTTCATTGACTGGGATTAACAATGACCTCCTTCAGTTCAGTACAGTTACTTGTTTGTTTGACTTGATGTCTCCTGGATATTTTACTCTCATTCATGTTAATCAGTAAGAGATAGTGAGCTTATAAGTGAAAATGTATTTATTCTTTAAAACAGACCTAGGACACTATTTTTCCAGAATTCCAATTTAGTCTCATGTGAGATTAAAACATTTTTGAAAAATTAATTCTAGTTATAAGAACTAAAGTCTATTGTTTCCACCAAAGAGTAGTCTCAATTTCTTACTCTGTAAAATGGGGCTAATAATATTCTTTAAAATGTTCAAAACTGCTAGAGGGAACTGATAATGAATTTGGAAATGATTAAGCTTAAAATCATATGCTTTTCTATATTACTTGTATAAATACCTGAGAGTCTCGTAACCAAACTCTAATCAACTAGTTTGAAAATACGAGCTCTTCTAGAAAAGAACCTGACCGATGCTCACAGCATACTGTGTATTATGGCAAGTTACATGCTGGCTACCTGTCCCAAGCAACACTCTAACCTTACGACTATCCACGTATAATATTTCCTCTAAGTCAGCCTCTAGCCTTTGTCACAGACTAGAGGTGCTGGGCCACCTATATGGCCACCAACCCTATAGACAACCATGTCACAAGGGTGACTATGTTTCTCACTCAGCTTGTGTTGGTGCAGGTTCAACCTCAACCAGTAGCAAGCATTCGATAATGACAACACTCCAAAACTAACACTACCAATATCACACAAGAGAACTGGGGGGATAATAAACCCTAATCCCAAGAGTCCAGATCAGGTCTGAGTCCAGGAGGCTGCTGGACCAATTCATGTGTGTCAAGCATTTAGTTAACTTTTCCACTTGAAAGAAATGCAATGGAAAACTGAACACTATGTTTCACTGTTAATATTCACATTTATAGTGGCTACTACTTGGGACGCAGCATCACCAGTGTGGCTCCGAGCCAGTTTATACTGAAGTGAAGTTCTTTACACCAAGTAAATGGTTGCACACAACCACTAGCTAGTGTACATACAAACTAAAATTTCTCGATTTGAGGAGAAACACATGCTGATCCCATCACCTGTACTGCTTCTTTTATGCATTGATTCATGCTTAGGAACCTGTGGGGCTGGGGGCTGCTGACCCTGAGCACTTGAAGAGGCTGACTTGTGCTGCTTCTTGCTTTAATATGGTCAGATCAAATGTGCAGTCACATTGGTGGTTCAGGGTCCTCACACGAATGTGGAATAGCTGCCTCAGATGCATGGAACTGGGGGTTTCCTGGAAGTGCAGCCCAGGACAAGAGTTTAAGTACCAGGCTAATTCTTTAGGAAACCCCTTACGTAAAACTTCAACAGGAGTGGACATCTTCCTTTCACTAATCTTTCCATATTTCCGTTTCTTTGTTGCAGCCTTTAGTCCTTGCCATGGCAGGTTGGTTCTAGCAAAATACATCAAAACCTGTCCTGATGATTCCATGTCATCTCTAAAGCTGTTCAATACCAAGACGTGCACTGATGCTGGCATATCGGGCAGTACCAGTGAGATCTGTATCTTCTCCGTGTAGTACGTGTTGCTCCGTCCTGCTGTCTCTGTACTTTTTGGCCAAACCAAAATCCATAAGGAATAAGTTATCACCGCCATGCCCAATACCCATTAGGAAGTTATTTGGTTAATGTCTCTGTGTGTACAACTCTCTGTATGCATATATTCAACTCTACTGATCATCTGCTCAGCTAACCTAAGAACGGTTTTCACTGTGAAGCTTCTGGAGCAGAAACTGAAGAGGTCTTCGAGGCTGGGTCCAAGAAGATCCAGGACTAACACACTGAGCTCTGTTTCCTGCCCACACCGCCAGGTGTGGGGGATGCCAACACCAGCCTGAAGACTCAGAGGGTCCGCTCTGGCAGCGCAGCCGGGGATGCCTGGCCTCCAGAGATTCAGCTTCACGGCCACTTCCTCACCATCGCTGATGCCGACTGCCACATACGTGTCCCAGAAGCAGCCAGACCCGATCTTCTGAAGGGGTGTTTGCTTCTCTCCAACAACGACTCTGGTCTTGGTGCCGCCACCGCCCTCCATCCTGGGAGAGGAAGACAACAGGAGGCTGAGGCCAAGCACAGCATGTCCCTGGGGGCAGAGGCCGCTGGGCTGGTCCACTGCGCGGGGTGCGGCGGAAACAGAAAACAAACGTTGGCTTTTGGCGTCACAGAGCGCAGACCCTCCAAGGGGACCTGACTGCCGAGCCTCAGTCCTGTTTCTGTTTGCCAGGCCGCAGTTTGTGAGCTGTTCTTGCCCTTCCCAGGCTGGGCCACTTGTTTTGGGGCCGTCGCAGGGTGGGTGTGGTGAGTTGGCGCCGTAATATCGCTGCCACCCCTGCCACCACTGCCACCTGCAGCCCAGAGGGACCCTTCTCACTCCACCGACACCGCCGTCTGGTTACTCCGGCCGCAGTCAACGCCAAACGCCCGCAGCAGCGATGGAACCGCTTCGTCAGCGCAGAGCACTCTGGGAAGGTGGTCTGGGCCCCGCCCCGACCGTGGGCGGAGCCACGCCCCCAGGGAGAGTCTGGGGCACCCGGTAGCTCCTCGTGCGTACTCTTAGCTTTTCTGCAGGTGGACTGTTTAAACGTCAGTGTTTTCAATTTATGGAAAGTGACAGTTCAGAGATGTAAGTGCTTCTTCATTGGTGAGAATTCTGGCCTTTTGTTCTGCCCTCCATTTTCTTCACCTAACAATCAGATATTTTTTGTTTTTTGAAACAAGGAATGCCCCCTCACCTTTCTCCGTGTTTCTCTGTGTGAACAATACAACACTCTCCTCCACTGAAGCATTGCAAGCCACACCCTGCGGGCAGCTGGGTAAAGCCATTACCATCTCACCACGGACCCCACGTGTAATTTTGACCTAGGAAGTGGGAGAGGACGAGTCACAAAGCAGCCGCCACCAGCTGGTGCCAACGAAGTGATCATACAGTGTGTTTTACTAATGTGTGTTAACCATTGCGGCTATATTCATTGGCACCAAAGAGAAAAGGTATGACTTATAGAAACTTGCCTATCGTGTATTTCACTGCTTCTTATCTGCAGTAACATCCTCATCAAATTTCAGTGGCGTCTCTTAACAGTTGTGTCAGTAAATCAGAAATTGCAACAGTGCTATCAGTTGCCTTCCATTTCTCTTGGATTCATACTCCTTTATTATCTGGAAGTTAAAATATTTTGTTGCTTTTAAAAATTGTTTTATATACTCATTTGTTATATTTAAAATGTCTTAGGCACTAAAACCTTTGGATATAACTATTAGTCAAAGGAGGCACCTGCCAGCAAAAAGTTTTAATATAATCAAGTAATCCATAGACAGTGTAAGTGGTACATGAAAATGCAATTGTGCCAAATAGCATCTTTTTGACAATTCCTGTCAGGTATGACCCTTTGTACAGCATGTCTATAAATTTACTTAATTAGCTGATGTCAGATAAAAAAATGAAGTGAAATTTCTAAAGCATTAATGTCAATCTAACCATAATAGTGGATTTAGCTACCTGAAAGTGCCTTCAGTTCTTAAAACGTGCTGAAATGCACCCTTTTAATAAGTCACTCAGCCTCCCTAGCCCCACCTTCACTACCTGAAAAAATACTGGGAACAAATTATTGAACGATCTCCTGGACAGTCCCATGTATTTCTGATGAATAAATGCTTCCAAGCTCCTATTGTTTGCCATGTCCACAGACAGGACTCAGTTAATGAAATGGCTAATTAGATTTCTGTAATCCTGTAGTCATCGTGTTTGAGGTGACATTTTGTCGGTATTCCTCTTGTGGCTCCCTCAGTGTGATAGGAAACATTTTCCCTTAGCCAACCTGGCTCTTGTTATTTTGCTGGAATGGCAGTTCCCTCTATCGGTGTAATGGAATCATTGCCCTCCCGAATACAGCTCTGCCACTCAGCATTTAAATAGAAAAAAATAGGAAAATGATCATCTGATTAGTCAACCAGGCCCATGTTCAAAATTCATTTTGGAAATCAAATAACAGAATTGGATTGAGTTCAGAGTGAAAGAATGATTTAGGTATTATTACATACTGTAGTACATATTCATCAACTAGCAGAATACGGAAGGATTTAAATTTCTAAACTCTTATTCTTATATCTGTAAGAACTAAATTCTTGAAAAATTGGGAGCAGGGGGGCTATTTTAGGTAGCTTTCTTAGAACCTAACAACTGTATTATGGCCAAGAAGTGAAAGATTATGGCCGAAGCCACAATTCAAGTATCAAATACAAGTTATTTAAAATACTGGAATGATAATAGTGCAATTTAGAATTTGATCATTGTTCTGAATAAAAATAAAATGGATTTAATACATTTGAATTTTAATTAGTATGTTTATTTTCAACACATTCTACTAAATTCCATTTGAGTCACCTTTAAATAAATCAGTGCAGAAATTCGGTATCATTTTGAGAGTCATCTCCACACTTTTCTAGGAGATTGTATCTAAGTTTATGTTTTTTAACTTTACTTGGAGGCAGAGTTGGATATAATTTTCAAAGGCAGCGATCACTTAAGCTTCCACTAAGATGTCTTCAGTCCACCAGACCTAGGCCTGTGTCCACATAGGTCACGCCAAAGATACTCCTTCAGGTCCAAGAATGACTTCTGCTACCTCTGTGCTGGTGAGGTGCATGGGATTCATCTACTTATCCTCAGACCAAACACAGGGAATATCTTTGATTCTAAGACACCATATGTACCTAGATACAAAATAGAGTGCTTTGCCATCCCAGATGTTTCAGTTCATTTGCACAGCATTATTCTAAATTGAAGGCAGAATGCCCCTTTCATCTTAAACTTAGATGGAGTTAGGCCAGTTCTCCACCATGATACCCAGAATACCTTCTGTCTTGCAGTTACCATGCACACACACTCATCACTTCTACTTAGTCTCTATTCCCATCTCTTGTTTACACCTAACAAATGATTATGTTTTAGCCTGAACATAGAGATAAGGCAATGGACAGAAAAGCTTTGGTACCTTCTCTAATATTACTTGTGTCTTCTCTAAAGCTTTTCATTCTCCAAAGGTCCTTGGAAAGAAAAGCTAGGAACGAAACATTGTCCTCCTTTCTGCTATGCCACAGTCATTCCTGATGCATTAAGTGAAGAATAGCAAAAGCTGTGAGGTATGAGGAAAGGGAAAAATAAAATAAGTAGTGGAAATGACAATGAGAATGGCAAAAGTCCCCACTGATTTTTGTTTGTGTGTGGCCAGAGCAAACTTGTGTGACAACTTTGTGTCACTTTGGATGGATCAAACTTCTTTCGCCAGAATTCCCTTCCTTGTGTGTTTCTGGAAAGAATTGAATATAGAAGCGATTGCTTCACAATAGTTAGAGGAAGGAAAGGAAGAAGCAGATATTTTATATTATACACACACCTTTTCCCCCTTATCAATCAAACACTAATCTAGGTGTTGCCACTCTAGAGAGCAGCAACAAAATTTGAAAATTCTCTAAGGAATTTTGCAGCTCTAATAAAATCTAATATAAATTGACATTAAATTTGAGAGATTACCCTTATTGGGCATATGTAAATGACTTACTAAGTAGTTCTTAAAAGACGATAGTAGGCATTCCCTAGGAAGAGAAAGAGACTCCCACTTATGAAGCAGCATTGATTATATATATATATAGTCAATATATATTGATTATACACAAACACACAGGGCCCAGCAGAAGTAACTCCTGCTTGAGTGTGGTTGGTAGGGTAATGATATAGGTATAAAAATTTATAGTTTTAATTTGAACATTTCACCTAAAATGTCATATGGTGTGCTTGAGTGTGATATTGTTATGTTACAGAATTACATTCTTATGATTTTATAATAAGAAAGATGTTATCTGTGCCAGACACTGTGTGTGTGTATACACACATATACATATACACATACATATATATATACTGATTATACTCCTGTTGTTGAGCCTGAACAAATACAACCTGTTCAATAAACACACTTTTCATCCAACCAGTTGGTTTCAGCCCCTCACTTCCAAAAGTCAGAAAATCAGCAATTAACTAGCTCTAAAAAATACTCTTCTCAATGCCAATTAGTCAACAACAGCCTCATTCTAAGGACCACAACTCTATAGATTATGCCTACCTGGTTATACCTTTAGAAGTTAGCAAATCTCTCCACACCATGCTTCCCTGAATCCTTATATAAGATCAGTAGTCTGATCTGCTCAGAGAAACTGTGCCTGACCCGCATTGCTCTCCCTTATTATAGTGAACAATAAAGTCAGCTTTATCTTTCTATTTCAGATATGGAGTAGTGATTGCATCATCCTTCAAACCCCACTACACACATGCACTATGATTTTCCGGAGAAATAAAGCCAAAGATATAGCTATCTATTTTTACATAAATAAGTATATATATGTATGTATCTCCTAAGATATATCTTGCTTTCACACTTATTACTTCCCCTTAGTCTCCATTTCCATCTCCAGTGTACTCTCTATAAATGGTCTACATTCTAGCCTGAACGTAGAGTAATGGGAGAAATGAAGCCTTGATCATATACACGATATCTTCCCTAATATGACTTGCACCTTTTGTAATGCTTTGCGTTCTCCAAAGGACCTCTGCTGAACTTATCCTTTGGCAAGCACTGACATAGGACACAAATATCTTCATTTTTTCACCCATTCAGAGAGCTCCATGCACATATCTCTTCCCAAGATTTCTCTATCACCAATTTTCCACTCATGTTCTATCCAAGACCCTGACCATCAGCCCTACAATTGGCTACAGCCTGAATCAATATTAAGTAATTGCATGTCTGGCCATTGTACCTTCTAAAAAAAGTGAACAACCAGGTGTTCTGTCCACTAGGGGAAGTTCCCTTCACTGTCCTTCAGGAATGCCCCACAGAGGGGTTGTAGTGCTGCACCTGTCCACTTTTAGGAGGAGCCTACATTTCCTGCACGGCCATCTGCAAGCTCAGCCTTCTCTTTCTCTGTCAAATGATCAGAGGAAATTTCCCATAAGACCACAGGCACAGGCTGGGAGAGAGAAGCAGGATTTGGGCCACTTCTTCATGTAACTAACTTGCTTTCAGAGTCTGCTCAGGCCTGTTCGTTATGGAGGTCAATAAATACCATGATCTGCTCTACGGAAGCTGGAAATCCAGTGGTCTAATTCATTCTGAGTCCAAAGGCCTGGGGACCATGGGAGCCCAATAGTGTAAGATCCAGGTTCAAGGTGAAAACCTAAGAACCAGGAGCACCGATGCCCCAGAGCAGGAGGAGATCAATGTCTCAGCTCATGCAGAAAGCAAATAATACTCTCCCTCCCCCTTTTTTTCTATCCAGTCAACCAATTCAAATGCTGATCCCTGCCAGAAACATCCTCACAGACATACCCAGAAATAATGTTTTACTTAGTCCAGTCCAGTGGATGCACAAGGTTAAACAACACAAGACATAAAAATATTTTCAAAATCCAGCCAGTTCTTATCATCTGCACAGGTAGCCCAAGATAGTTTCTCATTGTCTCGACTGCATCCTACTTCGTTAGTTGTCCATCAATGTTCTATGTTTTTTACATTATTAAATTTTAACTTTATTTACCTATTTTAAGACTTTTAAAAAGAAATTCGTTTGAAACAAAATCTAATGTACATTTGATTAAGTGGACTCACAGAAACTATTTGTCCATTGGTGTCTCCTCATATAGCCACTCACATAAATATCTTTTTGGTAGATGGCTTAGAAAAGTGTAGAACTAAACAATGAAGGAAATAATCCATGTACATGGACTCAGTACAATGTCAAGGACAAAACAATCACCCAATAAATAATAATAATAATAATATTTTTTCTTAATAAGAATGATTTTAATGAAACAAACTACTATGCACCCACTTTTGTCAGAAAATTCATTGAGAACATTCCCTTTCACAGTAACAAGAAGAGAGAAAGAAAAGGAATAAACATTTTAAAAAATGAACTTATTTATCTTAAGAAGGTTATCAAAATAGCTTTAAATTCCAAATAGAATTTTCAACTTGGCAATGAGGGAAATGTATCCATTCACTTCCTAAGAAAGTAAATATAATGTGGGAGATACTTCAGAAAATCACTACAAAATTCTAGTACACCGTTTTACAATTGCTTCTCAAACCACAATCACACTTAAGGAGAATAAAATGTGAAGAAGGTAAATGACTTCAATTAAGATTCATCAATGTTCCATTCAAGTTCAGTAGTCAACAGTTTTATTTTGATCTATTTAGTCTTTGGTTCATTTGTAATGTTTCTGAATATGTATATTGAATAGACCTACAAATAGCACAAAACAAAAGATAATTTAGTATCTAAAGAAGAGGCAAATTTTTTAAATGCTCAATTAAATTATTAAATGTTTTAATTTCTCTGCAATCATAACAGTCTCAATTAACATTATGTAGCATGTGAATAATAAAACTACCTTACCATTTGACTTTCTATGCCATAGAAACCATGTTCCTGTTCAGCTTACTCCCATGGCTTTGGAAAAATACTATTTGAAAATAAATAGCATGTCCTTTAAACCTCTATTGTTGTGCAATTTAGGATAAGGAAATAAGAATTTATCTCAAAAAACATTAATGGGTCTCTACTAGATCTTATTTCAGATAAATTCTCATTACTTGCAAAGAGTTTTCTGATTTCTCTCAGGATAGTTTTAAAAAACATGATTATCTTTTTACTTTGTGACAGATTCATCTGTCAAACAGTATCCCCAATGACGGCATGTACACTGAATACCTTAAAAATAGATCAGAAGTCAAAGCACAAGCAATACCTTTTTTTTTTGCAAACTGGGTTTCTTTTAACTAACTTATCTTCCTCCCTTGTTGTAGCTTTTAAAGAGCTTTATGAAAGTGAATAATTAGTCTAATACTCTTTTAAATATCTTAAGAGCATTAGTCTCTTAGTTGGGCTCACTCATAAGGAAGGAGGTGGGGAAATGTGCTAATGGGAGAAGTTACTCACACAATTTTTGCCCTAAAAATGGAAAAATGTCAGGTGCGGCCACTTTTATGATTTAAATACTCAGGGTATAAATGGAAAATTTTAATCTTCTATTCCACTGGTCCAGAACCAGATAAAGATTTAAAATAAGAGCCTAAAAGAGCACAATAGATTAGTAGAGATAGGAAGAACAACTGTACTTGTTGTTAAAGTAACACTGAACTCATTCTGTTCATCCTTTTGTGTGTGTGCGAATACTCCACCCAGAATCTTTTATGTAAGTGTTGTATTTGCTTTAGTGGAATTGACAGAAACTATGGGACAACACGAAGCTGAATTTAAACGTAGTTTAGCTCAATACCAGGCATAATTATCCCCTAAAAGCCAATATTTTCTCATCTACACAATGAATATGATGCAGGCTATTAGAATTACATGAGATAAAAGTAAAATTCCTGGAAAAAGATGAACAGAGTAAAGAGCCTCAATACAGACCCTTATAATATGGTTACCTGATCTTTAGCAATGAAGTAAGAGCAACACAAGGTGGGGCAATAGTAGGATTACAGTTGTTTGTATGGAAAATAATACAATAATTAATAAATAATGCAAGAATAAACCTTGTTTCCCATACTCACAACTGTAAATGTACTTTTGCCTCACCCTATATAATGGAGAAAAGATAGCCTTTTCAACAAATGATGCTGGAAAAACTGGACATCAACATGCAAAAAATATAAATAGACACAGACCTTTCATAAAATCAACTCAAAAGGGATTGTACACCTAAATGTAAAAATTAAAACTATAAGACTCCTAGAAGATAACAAAAATACATAGATGACCTTGGTTTTGGCAATGAATTTTTAGATACCACATCAAAGACACAATCTTTGAAATAAATAATCGAATAGCTGAACTTCATTAAAATTAAGAACTTCTGTTCTGTCAAAGACACTGTCAAGAAAATGAAAAGATAAGGCATAGACTGAGAAAAATATCTGCAAGAGACTTAGCTATAAAGAACTTTTATCTAAAATATACAGAGAAACCTCTACAATGATTCAATTTTAAAAATAAGCAAATCGTCTGAATAGACATTTCACCAAAGACACACTGATGACGAATAAGCATATGAAAAGATACTCCACATCATATATCAATAAATATTGAAAATCAAACAGTTAAATACTACTGCATACCTAGTGGAATGGCCAAAATACAAAACAATGACATCAATTACAGATGAGGATGTGGAACAACAAGAACTCCCATTCACTGCTCATTGGGATACAAAACGGTACAGCCACTTTGAAAAACAGTCTGGCAGTTTCCTACAAAAGGAAACATACTCTTACCAAACAATACAGCAATCGTACTTCTTGGAAATTATCCAAATGAGCTGAAAATGTATGTCCACACAAAAACCCACGCACACATGTTTATAGCACCTTCATTTATACGTACCAAAACTCACAATTCACCAAGATACCCTTCAGTTTGTGAATGCATACACAAACTGTGGCCCATTGAGAGCATGGAATATTAGAGAGTGTTGAAAAGCAATGAGTTATGAAGCCAATGGAAAACACAAAGAAACTTTAATGCACATTACTAAGTGAAAGAAGGCAATCTGATGCTACAGAGTGTTTTCTACAATTCCAACTACGTGACGTTCTAGAGCAGGCCGAACTATGCAGACAGTAGAAAGGATGGTGGCTGCTAGAGATTAGGGGGAAGGAGGAGTGAATAGACAAAGCTGGAAATACTTTTAGGGCAGTGAAAGTATTCTGTCTGCCACTATAATGGTGGATATATGTCATTATATATTGGTCAGAACTCATAAAATATACAGAGTGAAGTAAAGTGGGTTTACAGTTTGTGTGAAAAATAATACAATAATTAATAAATAATCATACAAGAATAAACTGTGTTTTCTCTACCCACAACCATAAACCTACTTTTGTCCCACCCTGTACAACACCACGCGTGAGCCCTAGGGAAACCCTATGGACTTTGAGTGATAATGGTAAGTCTGTGAAGATTCATGGATTGCAATAAATGTACCATTCTGATGCAAGATGTTGGCAGTGGGAAGTGGGGAGCAGGGGATATATGGAAGCTCTCTGTACTTTCCACTCAATTTTATTCTGTACCTAAATCTTCTGTAAAAATAGCATTCATTTAAAAAAATCCTGTAAAAATGTTGTGACCAGATTGGTAAACTAAGAATGTTAAACTTTTACAAAAATATGTTGTTTTTTTCAGTTGCTATGTTAAAAGGCATCATTTGGCCCATTCATTGGTAGGGAGAGATTTTGATTTTTCTCTGAGAAAGAACATAGCCATGGACCTTCTTTCATAGTTTAGGAAGCCTTTGCAATCTCTAATCTCACAAAGGGGTTCTGAATTTTCTGTTGATTATTACTTGTATGTTGGTTTTAACAGCCAATTGACCTTTTGCTGCTATACCTTTAAGTTACTGTGGCAAAAACTTTTTTGAATAGTGCAATAAACCCTCAGTATAAGGAATAATGTGGGCAAGAAGCCAGGGAGTACAGCTAGAAAGACCGTGAAGGGAACCAAAAGGAAAAAAGGTTTCTGAGTGAGAAGATTGCCCAATATAGCAGAACATCTTTGCCTAAGTCAGGCTGAGTAAGAATGCTAAACAATTCCCATGTTCAGCAATATTTTGAAATCCTAACAGGTAATAAAGGCAAAGTCCTAACTAGACCTTCGTCCAATATGTAAACCAGGGGAACACTACTATACCCAGGGCTCTCACCCAATTATCAGCTTCTCTGTGACTGAGACTCATGTCACACAACCTTACTCTGTAACTATCCACCAACCCCTGAGAGCCTTATGTTCCTCCTGGCAATTGGAAGATCAATGACATCCATGAGTAATCAGTGACAGGGCCCATACCTTTGGATGGGAGTGTACCTGAGAGTGCTAGAGCACTTCATACCATCTGTGAGAATACAGATACCAGGCAAAGAAACAGCACAGGACCTAGGTGAGAATTCACATAACATAACCAATTCTGCGTGGAACAGAAAATAACTAAAAATGGGTGATATAAATATGGATAGGGAATTGTGCTCTTTAGAAAGGTAACTGTACATGGATTGAAATTCCAGCCCCAAAACTTAATAATTGATGCCTCTACTTATTCACTCATTCAAAAAAGCATGTTTATAGTTCCAGCCATAGTACTTATGATTTTGAGTTGATGTTAATAATCTCTATAATATTCACTTTTATCATTTATAAGGTTAATAATAATTGCTTACCTAAGTCAAGGAAATATTGATATAATATTGTCAATATTTTCAAAGTATACCTTATGCACATGGTAGTTATTATTAAATAATACCAACTCTTACTTTATTATGATGCAAACACAATTCACATCTAACTTTTGTCTTCTAACTTGCGTTATACATATGCAAGTCACCTTTTTCCTAGTCATGGAAATGCATTTCTTTCTACAATTAATTGAAATTGAGAGGATCTCACTACATTTTGATCCTCAGAGTTTGGCAAAGGTTCTTTTACTATTGTGTGGGAGTGAGTCAAGGTCAGGTGTTTATTTGTGTCCAAGACTACATATTCTACACTAAAAATACCACAGCTGGAGACTGAAGTCCCATTTCTAAGCTATTGGGAAACACATAAGGAAGTGAAATGAAGGATTAAGGGTTCCTGCTACTAAGCCGCAGAATACTCATTGTACCAGAGATGAAATGATTCAATTCAATTCCACTGCAGAATGATGTGAAAATGAAACTGATGGGAGAACAAATGGAAACAGCTGTGTTTTACTGCAACACAGACAGTCTGCACATTTTGCTGCTTATTTATAATGAAAACAGAAATTGTAAGTGACAGTCTGAGGGTAGTTTATAAAGCAAGTGTTTTGAAGCCTTGGAGGTGCTATTGCTTTATGAGAGGCAACCAGCTGACCCACCTTTTCCATTATGCATGGTTACTGGATTCTGTTACAATGATGGAAACACACATTCTCATATAGAAAGAAAAGTGCTTTAGGCTTTTAAGAATTAAAGCCAATTACTTTCAAACTCTTCCAAATATTGGAGAGGAGGAAACACTTCCAAGCACACTTTATGAGGCCAACATTATCCTAGAACCAAAGGAAGATTAAGATATCACAAGAAAGGAAAACTACTATCCTTTATCCCAGATGAACTCAGATGCAAAAATCCTCAACAAAATACAGGAGGGAGAATTCAACAGCGCAGCAAAAGGATCATTCACCATGACCAACAGGGATTTATCCCTAGGACGAAAGAATGATTCCACATGAAAATCAATTAAAAGTGGTACACCATATTAACAGAATGAAATTTAAAAACCACATGATCATTTCATTAGATGCAAAAACGCAGTTGACAAAATTCAACATGATGAAAACTCTAAATAGAGATTAAGGGAATTTACCTTAACATAAGACCATATATGGCAAGCCCACATTGCACAATATACTCAAGGGTGAAAACTGAAAAATGTTCTTCTAACACCAAGAACAAGACAAGGATGCCCACTCTTGTCACTTCTATTAAATATAGTACTAAAGCCTTAGCCACAGCAGGTAGGCAGGACAAGAAATGAGAGGTCTTCCTATCAGAAAGGAAGAAGTAGCCTCTGTTGGCAGAGGTCATGATTTTTATGTAAAAAACCCTACAGAACTACAAAAACAATTGTTAGAACTAATAAATTCAGTAAACTTGCAGGATATAAAATCAACACACCAAAATCACTTGTATTTCTTTACAAAAACAAAGAAATATCTATAAAAAGGAAATTAAGAAAACAATCACATTTAAAATAGCATCAACAAGAATAAAATAAGAATAAGCTTAACTAAAAAGGTGAGAAAGACTTGTACCTTGAAAACTATAAAACATTGATGAATGAAATTCAAGTCATTAACAAATAGATCTCATGTTCATGAATTGGTAGACTTAATATCCTTAAAATGTCCATACTACTCAAAGCAATCCAGAGTCAATGTAATCATCACCGAAATGGTGTTATTTTACAAAAAAAAAATAGGGGGGGAAAAACCTGAAATTCATATAGAACCACAAAGGACCTTAAATGTCCAGAACAAACTTGAAAAGGAACAGAGCTCCAGGCATGTCACTTTCTGACCTCACGACATTGTGAAACTACAGTATCAAAACAGTATGATAAAGATCAGATCTATACACCAATGGAACAGAATACAGAGCCCAGGAATAGATCCACACATGTGCAGCATATCCGTCTGCAGAAGGATGGCAAGAGCACAAAATAATGGGGAAAAGTTAGTCTCTTCAAAAAATGATGTACAGAAAACTGGATATCCACATGCAAGAGAATGAAACAGGATACTTACCTTACATCATCTACAAAAACTTAATTAAAACATTTAAGTATTTAAGGTAGTATCTGGACCTATACGACTGGTAGATGAAAACATAGGGGGGAAGCTTTTTGACACTGATCTTGTCAATGATTTTTTGGATATGACACCAAAAGTACAGGCAACAAAAACAAAAATAAACAAGCAGGGCTACTCCAAAGTAGAAAGCACAACAAAGAAAAAAATCAACAAAATAAAAGGGAAACCAACAGAATGGAAAAAAAATTTCAACCCTCTGTCTCAAGGTGGCAAACGCAAGGCCCACTGGCCGAATCTGGCCCTCCACCTTGTTTTATCCTGCCCAGCACCTTGTTTCTACCTGGCGGCAGCGCCAAGCTCTTAATTGTTAAATGAGCACTCACTTAATTGTTAAGTAGTAGTTACATTTATACAGTCCTAAAATTACATTCGGCTCTTTGATGGCAACCTGAGACTGATGTGGGCCAGGTGAAAATGTGTTTGACACCCCTGCATCTGATAATGAGTTAATAATTCCAAAAATATAAGAAACACCTACAACTAAATAGAAAAAATCTTTTAAAATGGACTATGGACTTGAATAGACATTTCTCCAAAGACTTAATAATTTCACTAATCACCACTGAAATGCAAATCAAAACACAATAATATATCATCTCACATTGGTTAGAATGGCTATCATCTAAAAAAAATGACAAGTGTCAAGAGTGTGGAGACATTGGAACCCTTTCACATAATTGGCATCAATGAAAAAGTGAAAAACAGAAGTAACAGATGATCAACAACCCAGTTCTTCATATTTGCCCAAAAGAATGGAAATCAGGACCTTGAGGTCTGCATTCCATTTGATATCAGCACCATCTACAACAGTCAAGATATGGGAACAACCTAAATGTCCATCGACAGATGAAGGAATAAAGAAAACGTGGCGTATACATGCAGTGGGCAATTATGCAGCCTTTGAAAAAGAAGGAAACTGTTGTTACAAACAGCAACATAGATGAACCTAGAAGACACTATGCTAAGTGAAGTCAGTCAGCCAGAGAACAAGTACTGTATATTTCCACGTATTTGAAGAGTCTAAGATAGTGAAACTTGTAGAATCAGAAAGCCAAATGTTGGTTGCTAAGAGCAGGGGGAAGGGAAAATGGGGAGTTTCTGTTCAAGTTTTAGTTACAGATGGTAAGTTCTAGATATCCCCTATGTAATCTTGTCCCTACAGTGAACAACACGGTATTGTACATTAAAAAAGTAAGGAGTAGATTTCATGTTGTGTTCTTTTTTTAAAAAAATTTTATTGTTATTCAATTACAGTTGTCTGTATTTTCTCCCCATGCCTCCACCCCACCCCAACCGAACCCACCTCCCTCACCTGCCTCCACCCTCCCCCTTGATTTTGTCCCTGTGTCCTTTATAGTAGTTCCCAGAAACCCCCCTCCCCACTATCCCCTCCCCACTCCCTCCTGGCTATTGTTAGATTGTTCTTAACTTCAATGTCTCTGGTTATATTTTGTTTGCTTTTTTTGTTGTTGTTGATTATGTTCCAGTTAAAGGTGAGATCATGTGGTATTTGTACCTCACCACCTAGCTTATTTCACTTAGCATAATGCCCTCCAGTTCAATCCATGCTGTTGCAAAGGGTATAAGTTCCTTCCATTGTGTTCTTATTACAATAAAATTTTTTAAACTTATTGCAGGAATAAACATTATGATAACTGTCTTAATACAATAAAAAAAGATGTAAAGATATTTCTGAAATAAAGAGCATCGTGGGCTAGGAGATAAAGGTTTAAAAGATAAGAACAAAATTGGGTGTGACTAGATTAAAAAGTTTTGAAACAAAAGCGACGAGGAAGAAGTCCAGTGGAGAATCTGAAGGGTGTGAAGATAAGTTGGAATAGGTAGATCAGGGCCAGAGAGTAATTCAACTTTTCTTCCATGCTAATGCATTTTACTATCACACCCTTTCCTGAGGGAAGTGAAAGGAGTCTGTTGTACTTTCATCAGTTATGAGATTGGGTTTATTGTAAGTAGATGGTCCAGAATTATATATATTTTATATGCATTATAGCTAAAAACTATAAAATATGCTTATGCCTCTAACCCATGGCAATAGAAAGATTGGGTTTATTTTTCCTCAAGAGAAAAAATAAATTTATTAAAATAACAACAAAATCAAGGAAAGATAATACAAAAGATTGAGGATCAATGTTAAAGGCAATTGAAAAATAGTTTGAATTTATAAAAAATTATTTCCTTATTGGTGATAGTGAAAAGTGATCTATACTTCAGGTCTCAATTTTGAAGGTAATATAATCAAACCTGGATATTTGAATGTTATCTCAAAGCTTCGTGGAAGGTAGTTGAGAAGGGCTCTGGTGTTTGAGGGTTGCAGTGAGTGTTCACAATGAATCTTTTTCAGAGATTCACTAGAAAGGAAGCATTTGTATATTTGTTGTTGATACTGTTACAGATGTCCCACCCCCTTGTTCCCCTCTGCTCAACACCCCCTCAACCTTCACCACAGTGTTGTCTGTGTCCATGGTTATGCCTGTATGTGCATATATGTATTTGGCTAATAAGCTTTCATCCTGATGAACTTTTAAAAAGTCTCATGCCATTAGAAATATAATGCTGTAAGAGTGGTTACTAAAACAGAATATTTTGTAAAAATTCTAGTTTTCATCCCACTTTGTCCAATATCTTACATATAATGAAAGTAATTTAACTGGATATTTATGTTATTATATATTCCCATAGTCAAGGTACGATTATTTCACCAATATGTCTTTGCTAAATAAGGTAGACCCCCTTATATCTTAGAAGTTTTAATGTAGGTACATATTGTTTTTTTCTTTTAGATAAAAATTTCTTTTTATTTTGGTTTTCACATTCCTTTGTGACTAAACTATGAGTATTCAAAATGAGAGAGTGAAGCTTTTTCATAAAGAAGAGAAAGATTTCAAATGAATCAATTTTACTTCATAACTATTGGGCAAATAATGTTATATCATAAATTAAATACTATTATATAAGTAATTAGGGGAGCTGAGTGTCCATAAAAAGACTGTTCCTAAATGGCTGTGAGACTGTGCACAATTCATTTAATCCCAATGGAGCTGTTTCTTCAGTTGTAAAATGAGGGTTCAAAACTTTGGAGCTCACAAAAGTAGAAGCTCACGTTCAGCCACATTGCAGATGTTTCCTCTGAGGCCAGAGATAGTTTTACGGTGTTTCCAACTGCTCCGCTCCAAGCATTCAACACAAATCAATTAAAGTCAGCAATCTAAAGAAACAAACAAATAAACAAACAAAAGATGCATTTCCTGGGTAGAATCCAAGGAAACTTGTAATTTAAAATATATAACTAATTCTAACAAACTTGCTTCATTCTAGTAAACCTTATTGATTCAGTCAACAAACATTTACTTAAAACTGATCACTATACAAAATACATAGTGCACTAAGATTTTAAAAAAAGATGAATTAGTTTGTTACAAAGAACTTACGGACTAATGATGGCAGAAGCAAGGAGAAACACATGGAGTGACTACATGGCTTCAAAAGAATGATATTTTTTTCAAATATCCATATTATTTTTTTCTTCAAATATTTATCTTGTTTTGTTTTGACTTCTAAATTATAACTTACTTTGTGCACCAATTTTTCATACTGCAGTCTTTTCCCTTCCAACATATGGTATAATATTTAACAATTATCAAAAGCATTAGGTAGGAGAATGTTTCCAAGACAGATACTAGCGTTCACATCAGTTGCCATGATAACAGGAGTCTGCCTTCCTTGTCTACTAATGTGAAAATTGCCTCCCGTGTTGAGCCATCTCTCATATAGACAAATCACTTCCACCATGTCTAGCAACACACACACATACAGGAGTGGGGAAAAAAAAAAAAGGATAGGGGAGCCTGAGGATAATGTTATTTGCAACAGAGAAAGGAGCAAATTCCTAAACCAATTATATTAGTGTGGGGCACGAGTGAGTTAAATCACTGCCGAAAACTAACTATATATTAAAATATGACTCAAAAGCTGGTTGAGCAACTGGAGTTCAAGCTATAATAAATTAAGAATGTAAATTAGAAACTCTCAATAGAGAGATAGCATAAAAATTACCTAGTCTCGATATTTTTAAAAAACATACATCTTCATATACTTATGCTTAGAATCAATTGTGATAAACCACATTGCACTTGGCCAGGGTGGAGCTGTCCACATTTTTGATCTATACCATTTTTAGATTTCTGTAGCCAAACTTATTCACACATTGAACTGACAAAGCAATCAGATTAAAACCTTCATAGTTATTGTATTTTGCTTAGGGAATAGTTTATTGGATTTTTTGTTTGTTTGTGTTCATGGTGATTAAATTTTCTATTGTATGGATAGAACTAGAGTATTATGTTAAGTGAAATAAGCTGGGCAGTGAAAGACAAATACTGTATGATCTCACCTATAAGTGGAATCTAATCAACAAAACAAGTGAGCAAAGCAGAACCAGAGACATTGAAATAAAGAACAAACTGACAGTGTCCAGAGGGGTGGGAGGAGGGGGATAAAGAAGGGGAAGGGTCATCAAGGAACTTGTATAAAGGACCCAAGGACAAAGACAACAGGGTGGAGGATGGTTGAATATGGGAGGTGGGGCTGGGTAGGGCAGGAGAGAATAATGGGGGGAAATGGGGACAACTGTAATTGAAAAATGAATTGTTTTAAACTTCTATTGTATAATCACCTGATCTTACCATGTCTTGTCTTTGGAATTATGACACATTTTTCTGAATGCTAGTGAAAATAAATGACATTAGATGCATTATAAGGATCTGTTGAGGGAATGACTGTATTACTGCTGCAGAAGAGAAGGTGGAAAGAAAAAAAGGAATGATAAATGAGATACACGGTAGCAAGATATGTAAGAATTAGGAGTTCTTAAATTAGAATTTAAGTTTTGAAGTTGGATAGGTGTAGGTTCTCCTACTCTATCACCTATTAATTGTGTGATTGAACTAGTTACTCAGACAGCACAAACTTTCATTTTCTCATTTGTAAATGGAGATAGTTATATGAACCCTATACATTTTTATGAGCTTTATGTGATATACTGTAAATAAAGTATCAATGTAGTGCATGTCCTCAAAAGAGTAGTTACTGTAATTTGTCCTCCAATAATGCCCCTCCACATAATGGGAACTTGGGTATAACACAAAAAGCATTCGACCCTCATTTTCTACAGTGACTCAGAATGACCACTTTGTCACCCTAGACGATACACGCTATGTGACTGTATGTGAATGCAGCATATTGGCAGGGTTTCACTCCTTGCTATGTCCACTGCAGTCCAGAGGCTACATTCACTTAGCTCAATATTGAGCAACGCATTTTTGGACAAAATGTCTAATATTTCTGATATTGTTTCTGAATCTGAAACAGGAATAACCATACTTAATAAACCCGACAGAGCTATACAATGACTGGTATAATTTTTTCTTACCAACAACTCCACTTTAAAGCAAATGTACTTTCCAATACAATGTTTCAGTGTGAAAAGACTTTCTGTGGATTGCTGGATTTACAACAAAACTGATTAGTCATCTCAGCACGCGGTAAGTGTTAACAAGTTAAAAGGACGATATCAGCAACTATACCTCATTTAGCAGCAGGTATCTTGCTGTTGTACAAAAATAAAATAAAATAAAATATGTTTCAGCTCGGTGATGCTCCCCAGAGAATCTTGTAGATCCAGTTTGATTTAACTTTTGCTGAAGTTTGCTCTCCAAACAAATAAAGGATGACTCAGTCAAAATACCTATGGAGTACAGCTCCATGGTTCCTGAAGCTTTCATTAACTATTACATGGGTACCGGGAAGGCTGAAATAACTAACGTGGCAAAAAATATATATAACTGATTAGGAAGTTAGTGTGTTAACAATATGTTTTTCCATAATTTGATGGCAAACATATATCTTGACAGTTTCTTAGTGTATATACATATGTGCCATTGTGTTTATCCTATATATATCGTATGTATAGTGTTGATAATAAAACCATTGTGTTTATCATATCATATACACATCTGCATATTTATAAAGGAATTAACAATCCCATTACTTTTCTTGTTGCTCTAGTCCACTGGCACCATTCCCGTAGTAGATGTATCAGATTGCTCGGAGTAACAGTGGCAAACCACTCTCTCTTTCTTTCTCATTTTAAATTTACTGATTCAGCCAATGCCCTCTATAATTTAGAAAAGAAAAATACCCTGCGAAGGGTCTAAGAGTGCTTAACAAACATCATTGTAATTCTAAAAATGCCTTTACTGTCTGTTTTATAACAGCCTTTGCCAAGAATACCTGTAGAGCAGGTTTAATACATTATGGTGTAATCTTAAACCTCAGAACAGTGGGAGAAATGCTACAGCTTAATATCGAGTGGAGCAATATTGGATTCTTTGTGTCTATTACAATTCACTTTTCTACTGATGCATGTCTCACAAGTTTTATTTGGGAGCCTTTTAGGAAAAGGAATTGATTGTTTTCCCATTTAGATACAGAAGCATTTTTACCTGTACTCTTTAGCAAGCGATTGAAAGTATTCCTCAAAGGAGCTAGAACTTGCAGAAGAAGAAATAGGAAATTCAAGCAAAGGGTAATAATAACTGAGGTTAGGGATATCCGCACAAAAAGAATAATCACACAAAAATACATTTTTTGCATTATTAACAAGTCTTATTTTTCAGCATCTTTAGGTATTGAATTTCTTCCAGACACATTAATGAATTTAGGAGTTTCACTGTCCTTACAAATTATGATATTAGAAAAGTAATATTACTGTGATATAACTATGAAAGTTACTGCTGATTTATATTATTGTATTAGCCTAAATTACCTCATAAAAATATCTCCTCATTTTTTCACTCATTTGTTTATTTAACAGGACTTATTAAATGCCTATCATGTCATAGGCCTACACAAGATCCTGAATATAGATAATAGTTGATAAAGGAAATATTTTTCTTATTCTCTGGGGGTCTCTTTCTTTGGTAGAATATACAAATATTAATCTAATAATCACAGAAGTATGTAAGTACAGAGAACAGGAAATGCTGTGAAGAAAGAGTAGTCAGTCTCATAGAAACCTTTAACAAGGGGGCCTGACCATAAAAAATGTTCACAAAGGAAAGTAAGGGATGTCAAAGGATCGAAGTGGATGCTAGTCCGAAAGACAGAGGAGTACTATGTGCAGAAATCCCGTAGACTTACATTTTTTAATGGCCTGTAGAACAACACTGATAGCTTTGAGGGAATGAGAGGTAGGTGGCATGGAGCTTGAGAGCGAAAAAGGCTACACATGATGCAATTTGAGAATGTAGCAGGGAGGCCACGTAGAAACACAAAGCCCATGATAAAAACCTTGTGTTTAATCTATAAGCATGAAAACACATTTGAGAGATATGTATCTGAGCCCAGTCAGGGTGATCTGTGTGTGTCCATAATATTTGATTTTTTGCCAAAGATATTTCTGATTCAGTAGGGGGAATATATGTCTGCCTTGTAAATTCTTGATAATGATTATTTTTTTTGCTTTTGTTTAAATCTTAGAATTTCATTATAATTGTTTTTCTCTTGGAAAAGTTTTTAAAATGTAATATTACATATTTTTAAAATATAAGTATACGACAGTAGGAATCAATACATAATAGCCTGCCAATATGCAACACACCAGGCCCATTGGGTTTTAGTGATACAATTTACCAAAATTTTAAGGAAGATTATATCAATTGTTTACAGGAAATAAAAGCAGGGGGAAACACTTCCAATTCATTCTATGAAGCCAGTGTTATCCTTATACCCAAATAAGGCAAGATGTTCCAAGAAATGACACCACAAACCAATATTTCTCATGCATAAAGATGCAAAAATCTCTCAAAAAAAGAGAACATTAGCAAATTGAACCCAACAATGTACAAAAACAATTATATTAGAGGAAGTGGCATTTATTACAAGTACACAAGCCTGGTTCAACATTTGAAAATCAATTGATGGAATCCATCACATCAACAAGCTCAAGAAATCATATAATTATATTAATAGATGCAGAAAAAGGATTTGACAATATCCAACACCCATTCATGATAAAAAAAAATCTTTCAGCAAACCAGGAATGAAGGCAAACTTCCTTAACTTCATACAGACTATCAACAAAAAAATTAATAAACAAACTCATGCTAACATGATACTTAATGGTGAAAAACTGGATGCCCTTCCCCCAAGATTGGCAATAAGGTAGGGATCTTCCCTACCACCATTCCTAACTAATATTTTACTTGAAATCTGAGCCAAATCAATAAGAGAAGAAATCAAAAGGTATATTGACTGGGAAGGGAGGGAATAAAACTATGTTGTTTGCAGATGACATGACTGTTTATGTAGAAAATTCCAAGGAATCCGAAACAAAAACAAACTCCTGGAACTACTAAGCAATAAGAGCTAGGCTACAGGATATAAGGTTAATATACAAAAGCCAATCGTTTTTCAACATAGCAGCACCAACCCATTGGGATTTGACATAAAACATATAGCACCATTTATATTACCACCACAAAATGAAATATTTAGACACAAATATAACATAATATGTATAAGATCTATATGAGGAGGAATACAAAACTATGATAAAAGGAGTCAACAAAGAACCAAATAAATAGATGGCATCCCATGTTTATGGATAAGAAATCTCAGTAATAACATGTCAGTTTTTCCTGAATTAATCTTTAGACTCAAAGTATTCCCAATTAAAAGTGCAGCAAGTTATATTTTCAGATATCAACAAACTGATTCTAAAATATATGGAAAAGTCAAAGACTCTGGATAGCCAACACAGTGTTGAAGAGGAGGAACAAAGTCATAGGGCTGACATGACCCAATTTCAAAACATACTATAAAGTTACAATAGTCGAGACAGTCGTAGCACTGTGGAGGAACAGACGAGTCAGTGGGGCAGAATAAAGCGCCCGGAAATAGGCCACACAAATATAACCAGCTGAGCTCTGATAAGGGAACAAAAGCAATACAACACAGTAAGTATATTCTTCTCAATAAGTGTTGCTAGAACAACTAAAAAATGAATCTAGACACTGCTCTTACATCCTTCACAAAATTAACTCCCAATGGATCATAGACCGAAGGGAACATGCAAAATCATAAAACGTATTTGAGATCACACAGGAGAGAATCTAGGTGACCTGCGGTTTGGCAAGGAATTTTTAGGTACATACCAGAAGCATGATCCATAGCAGAAAAAAAAATGATAAGCTGGACTTCATTATAATTGTAAACTTCTGTGAAAGTGACTTTCAAAAGAATGAAAAGATAAGCCACAGACTGGGAGAAAAAACCTTCACAAAACACATATCTGATAAAGGTCCAGTATTCCAAATGTACAAAGTACTCTTAGAATTAAAAAAATAAGAAGAAGAAAACCAAAACTGAATTAAAAATTAAGCAAACTATCTGAGCAGACACTTCACCAATGAGAATGGGCGATGGGAAGTAGGTATATACAAAGACGTCCAATATCATGTAGAATTAGGGAATTATCAATAAAAACAATAATGAGATACCACCATACACCTGTTTCAATGGCTAAAATACAAACTACGGACAGCATGCCTCCAGTTGTTGGTAGGAATGCAAAGTGGGGTGGCCGCTTTGGAAGACACCTGGGCAGTTTATTACTAAACAAATCATATTCTTACCATACAACCCAGTATTTACATTCCTTGATAATTCCTCAAATGATCTGAGAACTTATGGCCACACCAAAACCCATGCAAAAAGGATAATAGGCTTACTCATAATTGTCTAACATTGGAAACAACCAATGTGCCCTTCAACAGGTAATTTTAAAAAATTGACATTTTCCCCTAAAGATTAAAGAGGAAAAAATCACTTGAATTTTGAAAGAAGTGAGCAAATATTTTAAATCTCATCATTCTAATAAAGCCATTAATATACAAGTGGTTTTCTAGAATATGAACATTCAAACTTGAAGACGAATTGCAAATATTACTTTTAGCAAATATTACTTTTTGAAAACATATAACATTTATATAATTTGTCAGGTAAAACTAACACTTTTTAAAATTATGTAACTATACTATATAATGCCCTTTACACCTCTGTTTCCCGAGAAGATGATAACACCTTATTCATGAAGAGTCACCTCCATGAATAAGAGGGAACAGTATACCTAAATTGTACTTGGTAAGTCTTAGTCCCTTTTCACTTCTGCTAGGTATTGTCAAGTACATGTGCAGAAACACATCACCCCCCAGTATAAGCTTACTTAATATCAGCTTACTTGGGTAGGTATTTTTCGTACAGATTCAGAACTGTGGTTAGAGAAAGGAACAGGCCCTTATCTGAAGTAGGGATCAGCTAAATATCAATGTGCTGGTAGTTAGACCGAAAGCTCTCAGATCTGGAACAATCAGCTGTAGAGAGAGGTTGTAAACCAGACACTCTGAAAATGTAAAACACTTCACAGTTCCACACTAGCTGTAAACATCCCGGAATTGGCTCCTGACATTCATTCTTCAATTCACAGAGGCTTCAGAGAAGGGCGGGGGGCGCTGTAAGTGCTGAGGATAACTGATACCAAGAAGTGAAATCTACACAGGGAGTGGTCAAAACAGTTTCATTTCCTGGGAACAGTATAAAAGATTTTGCAATCTAGATAAGCCTCTTTTCATAGATTGAATCCTCTCCAAAGGGCATGGGAACTGTTGATACCCATCGACTCCTCCAGCCGGTTTATTTTCTAAATCCCAATGCTTGTGTGTCTAATATCCACTTTCATTTTCTACTCTTAGTGGAAATAATGCTGATATTGTTCTGCTGTCAGTAGAAATGTGCAAATGGAAACTTATGAGGAAGTTTGTTCTGACACCACAAACAATAAATGATTTTAGTCTGTTTATACTGATGAGGAAAGTGATGTGTCCTCTTTGTCATTTCCCCTTCTCTGCTGTTATTACTGGCATCTAATTTTGAAAGCGCAGCCTGTGAAAATGGATAGCAGTTGCTGGCATGTTTTATAGGGGAGGTCAGTTTCTCATTTTAACTAGACATGGACAACAGGCTTGCAGATAGCTCGACGCTATTGCGAGGCACCATCTAACCCTTTGTCTTCTGGAATATTAAGTGCCAGCCCTCTCATTTATAAATCCAATTGTTTCTTTTATTTCACACTCCATCTGCTGAAAATTCCTTTTCTCACTGTCCCCTGGCCCCACATATTCAGATAAAACACATGGCAGGAATTTCACATCAGGATAAATACTCTACACCCTTTGTGAGCTCCGTTAATTTATTCAACACTGAACAAATGTGGTTTTTTCTGCACTGACCACTAGACAGGCAACGGCTTTAGCATCAGAGGCACAACACTGAATAAGAATTATCTAACCGTATGAAGTTTAGATTCTAGAGACAAAAGTAAAGGATAAATGAATAGCTTATTGATACAATGAATATGTATTTTATAAATGTTATAAAGAAGAAAACAAAGTACTAACATCATGAAATGGGTAAGACTTACTTCTGGCAGGAGCTCACTAAAGTCTGTTAAAGTAATATGTAAGCTGAAACAGAAGAAATAGCAAAACAGCCAAATGGACAAACAGAAGCAGCTTCCAAGCAGAGGTAACATCAGGTCAATGACTGCCGAGCCAGGAAAGAGCTTGGGACACTTCAGAAGCTGCAGAAAGATCGATAAGGCTGTTGTTCACGTGTGAGGGTGGAAATTATGCAACAAGAAGCGGAACAAATACTGGATCACATCATGAAGGGTCTGTCAACTTGTAGGTGTAGGAATGAAATTTGGTGCTTATTTTTTTGCACTGGTTGACCATGAAAATATTTGAGCAGAAAGCAATGGACTTACATTTTTTAAATTTAGTTCTTGCTACCAAGAGGTAAATGGATTAGGAAGAGATTTGGATAAGAGAGTTCAAGTGTGAGAAAATGCTAGCTTGCATAATGATAGATAGTGCAGGTACAAAGAGGAGGATCCATTCAAGACCTATTTTAAACATTGAATCGAGAAGGTTTTCTGATGGATTGCATGTAAAAATGAGAATAATATAATTGAAATGGATAAATTGGGGAAAAATCCAGAAATAGCAAACTTAAAACAACCAAATCAGTAAATAGTATTTAGTAAGAGTTTACTGTGCATATAAGGACAGTTCACAGACTGGGAACTCTCAAATTTAAAACTGATAGGAAGCTTAGGGATGTGACATTACCGAGTGACTTATAAAGTGAAAATAGGGTAGTTACAACCTTTAGAATGCCTGCTTATTGCCGTGGGTGTTTCCGGATGGCAGGGGATTGAATCAAAGTAGTTACACTATTTTTTTAGGAAGATGACAAGTTTCTTTTATGATTATCAGAGGCATTTGCAAGAAATTGTTTCCCCTATATTCACGAATTAAGCTGGATTTAGTATCCCTGATGTGGCTGAAATGGTTTTGTCTGCTCAGGGAATTCCCAAGTCCAGTCTCCACTTCCTATTTCATTTTAACGGTGTCTGAAGAACCGGCCTCAGCAGTTGGCAGCAGCTGGCGGTGCCGTTTCTTAAAGTAGGAAATCTTAAAACAGAGGCAGTGTGAATCCAGGTCATTTTGTAATCAATTTAAAATTGAGGTACCTACCATATTTTTCAGACTATAAGACATACCCCCCAACTTGGGAGGAAAATGGGGGTGCATCTTATAATCCAAGCGTAGCTTACCTGGCTCACTGAGACAGGGGTGGAGGTGGAATGGGGTCATAGGAGGCAGAAGCAAGAACACGTTTTTTGCTTCAAAATTTTTTTTTCCTATTTTCCTCCTCTAAAACCTAGGTGCATCTTATGGTCCGGTGCGTCCTATAGTCCAAAAAATATGGTATCTCAGACATATCAACTAGAATAACCAGAACAGATGCATATCTTTGTGATTCAGATGTAAAACTGAGTGAAGTAAGAGAGATTATTCATTCAGAAGATGAAATTGCTTCCACAGGGGTCAGAGAGAGAAAAATCACATGAAGATACTCCGAGCGACTCAATGTTAAGTGTTTGAAAACAGTTCAAATTCTATGCCTTCTTGATTCATCCTGGTACATATGACAGACAATGCTTTCGTGTTTATGGTAAAGCACCTTTAATTCAGCTTATATTTGTCCTGTATTCCTGTTGACATGCTACTGACAGATACCACCCTAAGTTTAAACCCATATTTCTTTAAGGAAAGGAAAACAAACCTCATATTTTATCAAATCGTGGCACCATCCAGATTTTTCTATTTGACACTTGTGTTTTCACAGAACAATTGCATAACGTTTAGTTTCCTTCGGCTAGTGGAGGCAAAAATTGAAATCGTAAAAGCTAGGACTCAGGGGAAGAGAGGTGTTCTTTCTCCAGAAAATATGCACAAACCTAATTTTGCTTTGCAATTTCTATTTGCCTCTGCCAAGGGCACACTTCTCAGGAATAATGCTGTATGTAAATCCCTTTGTAATGCTGGTGCTTGAGGTAAGGATGTGCCAGCCAGATAAGTAGCAGGAGCCAGCCTTGTTAGGAGATCAGTGTGTTACAACAGACTTTGACCGGATATGGTAACTGTGTTTGGGGAAAAATAGCATCCGAGTATTGTTAAAGATAAAAGAAACTTCATCGTCCATCTGATCTCAATTTTACAGAAGAAACTGAAGTTCACAAAGGTAAAGTTGGTTTCTCAATACGGCTGTTTAGTGGCAGATGTGAAACTTGAACTCGAGTCTCCAGACTGGAGACCCTAAAATGTACAACTTGATTTGACTGAGCTTGCAAATGTATCAGATGGAAAAACCATTTCCAGGAGCTCTACTGAGCCTATCTGACCTTTGAAAGTATAGCAGTTGTAATTGAACAACAATAAAATAATTTTAAAAATAAATAAATAATTAATTAAAAAAGAAAGTATAGTTGCTTAGTTGGAGTTATGATTCTTGTTACAATCAAAATATCAATTACGGGCTAAGAAATCTCTTAGGAGTTGAAGAGTACCAGATCATCTTTGGAAAAGGGGCAAACCCAAAAACATTTTTACTTTCTCCCACTTCACTAGTTGCCATTTCTTCTAGGTTTTGAGCAAGTGCAATCTTTGACATTGTAACACTGAGGTTAGGAGCACCAGGGTTTAGAAGGGCACAAAAGTTGATCATCTTCACCTCATGCTGAGAATTCTGTTAAAATGCTTTTCAGAATTGGATTTTGTACTTTTTTCCCTAAAAACACCCTAGAATTCTTAACTTCACCAGCATTAATTCAATCATTCATTCACTCATGTATTCAGCATTGTTAGTTGCATTTCTTTCAACTAATATTGTGAAGCATGGCCATGTGATAAACTTAAAAGGAGTACAATGAATACAGAAGGGAACCAGGAAGTTCATAGTATGGAATAAGAAAGAGAATTCAAAATTAAGTGTATAATTATAAGTGCATAATTACAAATTGTGATATGTACGATTTGAGAAAGGCCCAAGGGCTAGGAAGGAGAATTACACTGGAAATTACGTCTAGATAGTAGGTTAATAACAGTCTGCGTGCACATGGGGCTAGGGAAAAAGATGCTAAGTATTCAAGCAATTGATTAAACAAACTCTTTTGAAGAAAGCATGGAATTTTCATCATTGAAGTGAACTACATTGTACTATGTCATGAACAAATGTGGGTTTTGTAATCTGGATAAACTTTTAAATTATTTTATAAAAATGCAATTCATTGAATTACAAACTTCTGACACACACACCCACATACACTCTCTCTCTTTTAGTCCTTCTCTTACAATTTGCATATTTGCCTGGAACATTAGTGAGTTGTCAATTCCATAGTAGAACACTGTTCCCTGTCGCAAACAGTAATATAATTTTACTTGTTGAAATTTGGAGAATGTTTTTCTGGAGGAAAGTTTTTTAAATCCTCATACTCTCTGCCTCTTGAGTCAAGAATGACTTTCCAGGATAGATAGGCTATTGAATTAAAGAGAAACAAGTGCAAAACACACCGTATGGCTACTTGACAGGACACTTAACCTCTTTCAGCCTAAGTATCTTTATATTTATAGTGGAAAAATTACATTCATTTTATAAAGCTGTTCACAGCATGGGGGCTAGTATATCATAACTGCAAAATACATAACAACTAGTATCATATCACCTCCATTAAAGAACTCACCACATTGCATTGTAATCATTTACTTATTTTTCTCAACGGGTATGTAACCCACTGGAAGGCTAGAGCAACTTTTACAGCAGTTAACTATCTTAGAGAAATTACCCAGAAACCAAAGATAGCAGAAATTATTTGCAGATTCAAGAGACTGACCAAAATGTATTAGCACATATGCAATGATTGCCACCCAAAGAAAACCAGCGATAAGAATCTCTTATGAGCAAGCACTAGAGTGTTCTGAAACAGCTGAAACCTGGAAAACTAAATAGCACAGAATTAATGATTTTATGTGAGAAGAGGACAACCTGGACAGCAATCATCCAGGCGGCATGAGGGAGCTTATCGAGAGAGGAATGTAACGGCTTCCAGTAATGGCTGTCGTCATGACTTAACGTCTTCATAGCTTTAAAGACTCTACAGAGTTTTTGCTAGAATGATAATTCATAGTAGCTCCTACACTTTCCAAACTAAAAAATCCACATGATCATATTTGATTTGTGCAATAATGCTGTATTGTTCAATGATAGCTTGGCAGCCTCTTACCAACATTTTCAAGTAAAAAATATTTATTTAGAGCTGGTTGGGGGCAGAATCTGCATGTGAATTTGCTTTTTAAATTTTTCCCAGCTCTACCCATAGATCAATCAATCCCTCAGTCTTTGACTCAGGTTTCCAGTGAGCCTAATTCTAGCGAGTAGTGGCCGCAGCACCTCAGGTTTCTCTGTTTATTCAAATAAAAGTTACTCATTCAGAGGTTTTCATCTTTAGTAAATCTGACTATGTACATAAGATGTATAAGGCAGGATGAGTTCTTGTCTACAGATTCTTTAAAGTTCACTTGAATAAACAAACTTATTACTGAAAACAAATGGGTCCAAAAGTTCTTGTATTGAATTTGAAATAAGGAATAAACTTATGGTTCATAGATAGAGTAGAATCCAAATATACATGAAGGCAGATTGGTTCAGCTCTCTATCTCTATATTTTATACTTTTTATACAGATTCCAACCCTTGTTAAAAAATACTGTGTGCTAAGGAACTTTAGAAAGAGTTATGAGGGTTCATAAGACAACCGTGAGCAAGCCTTTAATTCCTCCCTGCACTCTGGTTTTTCTCACTCAAATCCCCTCTCCCCCTGCAGAGAGCCACAAATCTATAAAGGGAAGAGGCCTCCACTGCAGGACCCAAGCACACATTATACCAAGCATTCCATCAAACGCTCTCCCATGAAAATCTCAAAATCAAAGTAAATTGCTTCCCATCTGAACGGCAGTATTACAGTAGAGAAACCCAGCAGTCACCATTTTAGCCAAATCATAGGGATTACTACCAGCAACAGTAACATGTGCAGACATGATGTGCCCCCTGATGTGACGATGCACGGAGAAGGCCATCAGCATGCCCACGGTGTTCACGATAATCACGAGAAAACCAGACAAACCCAAATTCTACACGATGCTATTGTGCGGTATCCAAAAGTGTGACAGTCCTGAAAGAATAAAATCCCGAGGGTCTGTCATAGATTAGAGGAGACAAAGGCAATGAAATGCAATGTATGATTCTGAAATAAATCTTGGAAATAAAAAATATATATTTGTTGAAAAACCTAGCAAAATTTGAATAAGGCCAGTAGCTAAATTAATATGATTGTACAAATATTGGTAGTATGGTTTTAATGATCATATTATATTATTAATGACCTTATACATTAATGTTAGGGATGCTAGGAAAATGGTATATGGGAACTTTCTGTATGACCTTATAATCATCTGTAAGCTTCTGTAAACCTAAAATTATTCAACAACAGAGATTTAAAAAATCATATTTTAAATATTTTCAAATAACATAATGCCAATTAGAAAACCATTTTAATATACTTTTCTATGGAGGAATATTGTACACTTAAGGAACTATATATATATATATATATATATATATATATATTTCAATAAATCACCACAAAGTGAGCACATCCATATGACTAGCACTCAGGTCAAAATTAGAACAGTACCAGCAGCCTAGAAGGACATCTGATATCTCCTCTGTCTTTCCAAAGTAACCACTGTACTGTCTTGGAATTGCATAAGAGTATTCTTTTTGAATTTTATGTAAGAGAACGCACAACTTCCCGTCTACCCAGAAATGAATGAGTTTTCTTTTTCTGTATCCTCACCAACACTTGTCTTTGTCTTTTTACTTTGAGCCATCTGGTATGCGCATGGAGTACAGTGGGCTTTTGTAATAGTTTTTTTTCAAATCTCCACATTCCCCCAAATTACAAATGTATAAAACTTCAATTAAAAAAGGAATTCATATGAACAACACTTTTAAGTAATTCAGCACATGTGGCAATTTTTATATTAATCACATTCTGAGGTCTCAATTTATGGGCTCCAAAAGAAGCTAGATCTTTTTCTGGAAGATTGGTCTTAAAGACAACTCAATAGACTCAAGCACAATGTGATCTGGGACTGCTTAGGGATGTCATGCTTTTTACTTCCTGGTAAAATTCTTTCAACCATTTGTTTTGTGCATGATATAAAACACACGCACACATGAAAAAACATACATCCCCTCATGAGAGTGACAAAAGAAAAATTCTGACATGCCCTAAATTAAATTACAGCAGGCTGGAGGATGGGAAGAAGAGACAAAGAGTTGAACAGTTAACAGAGAGAGCCAAGGACAACATCCAACAAAAGACTGCTCACATGCCTGAATGTATGTTAAAACTTGAATCAGCTTCTGGGCGGGTATTTGAGCTCTTATCTAGAGAAACGAGCTGGCCACCAGACTCTACTGCACCCTGCATACATATGAACTTCCTGGACTTTTGCCCACAGCCAATCCAAAGGCAGCACACACTTCTTCCTTAGGGACTATGCCCCTATCCCACAACTGGCCCCACTTCACCTTCTCCCTCTGCCATTGTCTGTAGCCAATATAAATTCTTTCAAAACGACTTACGTCTCTCATCTCCAAACTCATTAATAAAGGGCCCCATCAAGCCCAGGACAGTGCACATGTTGCCTTTTCCATCGAGCCCTGCTTTGGGTGACTCAGGCCGCATGCCCCAGAACCTGATCCTTTTGCTGGTTAGCACAGGGCTCAACAAACCCTTTCTTTCAGGAAAGATTTCATGAATGAAGGTTTTGGTTTAACAATAGAAAGCATGTTTTAAAGATACAGATGATTTGCACCGATTTCATTTCCTTACTTGACCGTCCTTGGTTATTTCACATATTAACATTTTTTCAAGTAGAAATAGAAAGAGGTCCATTTATCAACACCATATATTGACAATTCAAAAAATCTATTATAAACCATTTAAAAATATTTGTATATGACTTTAACATTCCCTTTAGCCCACTGAAGCCTCTATAAATATATTACAATGATTTACTATTAAACAGAACTATACATTTAGTAACCAAAATTGCATGAGGTATAGCAAGAATGACTGATAAATGATAACAAGAAATAATAATGGACATTTAAGAAAAAATGTTAACATAATTTATATACATGGTTTTTATTCTCAACAATCTTATATGATTCTTAATGATATTCTCAGTTGTACATTCAGTTCCAGAGGGTTATATATGTCAATATGTAATTCAATTCAATTCATTTACAGTTTTTGAATTGCTATGTCTCTGTACTCAGAGTTTCAGGCTTATCACACTGTATATTTTGCCCCCAAAAAAATTAAAGGGAAGGAAAGAAACCATGTTATTGAATATTTTTGGCTTATTTATTATGCACATTTTACAGCTGAGAAACAGATTACATACAAAAGGCTACATGGTTAGTATATATAGCAAAGCTTTAGCTCAAACTAAGATCATTTCATAAAACTCTTTGTAGAATACTACATACTACATTTCATTCTGCATAACACATCCTTATAGTTACATTTCTCAGGACATAAGGAGAAATAACAGAATCAGTTGTGAACTTCTTTAGACTCCCAACAGCTAAAAATGTGTGCTTTCTTATAATCTACTGTCTTCTCTTCCTCCCCCTGCTACAGACTTGTCCACTAGGGTCACGCTCCTTCCACATCCCATCCTTTCCTCTTTTTCCTCCTCAAGTCATTAAGAGATAAACATTGAGATAAGAACAGTTGGTGGTCGACAATTGTCTCAATTATTTTTAGGACAATCCTTTATTAGAGTTATCAAACCATAAAAGAAACATACTTTTCTGCTCAGTCCCACAAGAAGATACACAGAGGCTTTGGTCCTATTCCAATACTCTTATTGGTGGAAAGGTCAGCTTAATATTTGACTGTGAGAGAGGGGAGGCTAAGAATTGAACTTGGTAATCTGGCAGCTAGAGTTGTTCTTGATCTTTCCATATGTGTCTACCTTCTGGAATAATATTTGGCCATTATTGGACAACTTAGCACCAATGGTGATGTGCCTTCCCATTGTTTCTGCCAATATTATAGGTTTTTATCTCTGCAAATTTGATGCCAAAGCTCTATTTCCCTGCCCACTTGTATTGATTTATTCACATATATATGTTTTGTGTGATTTAATTTAATTTTCATTTGTTTTTATTTCAGAAAAGGGTTTTATATATTTGGTTGTTAACCCATTTGTTTTGTGAGTGAATGCCAGTATGTGAAGATTAGGTTTTATTGCATGTATTAGAAAACTCCCAAATAAACAAAATAAAATTTTATTTCTCTGTCATAGGTGATAGGCAATCAGGGGTTGGCATAGCAGTCCAATAATATCAAAAGAGGTATTTCTTTCTTTTTTTTAATACTATATATGTTTCAAGTTAACCAATTACATTGGTTAATAAAATTGTATAGGTGTCAAGTGTATAATTCTATGTCATCTATATCTTGTATTGTGTGTTTCTATCAACCAAAATATAGTCCCTTCCATCACCATTTATTCCTCATTTACCCTCTTCTACCTGCACCCCCCCACCCTTCCCTCGGGTAATCACTGCACTATTGCCTGTGTCTATGAGTTTCTTTTTTGTTTTTGACATTTCTTTTGAATATTATGCACTGCTACCCTGGAAACCAGCTCATGGTTAAATATGGCTTTTGAACTGACAGACAGCAAAAAGTATAAAGATGAGGAATTGTGTGTTCTCTCTCTGTAAGGACTATTGATGGAAATCACAAAAAACGAACAAATATACAAAACCTGCTGCTTATATTTTATCTGTCAGAACATAGTCACTAAGTTAAACATATCTCTAAGAAAAGATAGGAACAACAAGTGCTGGAGAGGATGTGGAGAAAAAGGAACCCTAGGGCAATGTTGGTGGGAATGCAGACTGGCACAGCCACTGTGGAAAACAGTATGGAATTTCCTCAAAAAAATTAAAAATGCAACTACCTTTTTTGGAAAAAAAAAGTGGAAAAATGCAATTCCACTGCTAGGCATATACCCTAAGATTCCCAAAAACACCGGTTCAAAAGAACCTAGGCACCCTGTGCTCACAGCAGCACTATTTCCAACAGCCAAGTGCTGGAAACAGCCTAAGTGCCCAGCAGTAGATCAATGGATTTAAAAATTGTGGTGCATTTACACAATGGAATTCTATGAGCAGGAAAAAAGAAGGAATTCCTACCTTTTGCAACAGCATAGATGGAACTGGAAAATACTATGCTAACTGAAATAAGCCAGGCAGTAAAAGGCAAATACCATGTGATCTCACCTATAAGAGGAATCTAAAGAACAAAATAAACTAATGAGCAAAATGGAACCAGAGGCATAGAAACATGTAACAGACTGACAGCTGTAAGAGGGGAAGAGGTAGAGGGGACTCTGAAAGAAGGTGAAGGGATTAGTCAAAGAACATGTCTCTGTGTATATATAAATATATATGTGTGTGTGTGTGTGTGTATAATATACGTGTATATTCCAAAATGAAAATAAATTGAAATAAATATGATTCTAAATTTTGCAGAATTTAGAGTAAGGGTAGCAAGCACCTCAGCATGTGTTGAAAAAATATTTCCTTAAATCGAAATATTGTCCACTGAGAAGGCAATTGAAAGTGTCAAGCATTTCAAATTGGTTAACTATAAAATGCAACTTTTTGTAATTATAGAACCCAAAACTTACATGCCTGAGAAAGATCATAGTCATCGATTCAGCACTAGATGACACAGCCGAAAAGAATATACTAATAAAATTTAAAACTATTTTTAATCATAAGAAAAATCATAATAATATTTTGCTTACTATAAATGTTCGAGTAATAAGTAAATTATGTCATTTAATATATATGGTTACATGTTATAATTTAAATGCATATATTACTTGAAATTAAAAATACTACTCTAGGGTCCAATAAAATAATTTTATTGGTCAATGAATACTTTTTTCAATAATTATTTTCTTTTATTTATTTCAAGAATATGTTTTCACTCCCAAAACATCCAAGATTGGAAAATAAAGTATATGATTCTACCTATTCTTCAATGATAGAGTTTTGAACTAAATTTTGTGTTAAATCTGTTTTGAGTTATATTTATTTAATTAAATAAATTATCATCTATTAATTATACAAAACAAGCCCATTAATCCCAATAATAGACTTTTATGAAAGGTCTGCTTGGACCTTCCATGTTGACTATTCCCCCAGGAGAACAAATAAACCTTTTATAAGCTGAGAATATAAGTTTCTACACTCTACCAATATATCCTGCTCAAGTTGATATATTTGTTCGTTCACTTTTAAAATATAAATAAATAAGTGAAAGCAACATCCTTACAGAAGTTTTTGTTTTTGTTTTTGTTTTTGTTTTAAATCATAGGGTAACTGTATAGAAATACCTTTCAGACTAATGTTCTCTTTAATTGACATTTTACATGTTGGACAAGATTAAATGCAAGTCCTGTCCCAGAGTTACTTTGCTAGATATATAGTTGTGAATGTATCATAACTTTCAGAAGTAATGGCAATATCTTTAAAAATAGTAATAACTCTGAAACAGAATATAATTTAAAATGTAGCTTCCCCTTTTCCCTTCCCAGGCCCTCAGTCCTCATGATAAAGCCTTGTAATTGGGTTTATGTGATAATGTTGCCGATGAGGAAGAGAAAAAGCCACAGCTTCAGAGTCTGCCCCATCTGTACCAACTCTGCAATGCCAACTGCATGCGGAAAAGCAAAACAACTTGTTTTTATTGGTAAAGTCAGCAGATGTGACTTGAAGACAAATAGGCAGCAGATGCAACGAGTTAGACGGTTTGCTTTCACATAGACAAATGTGGCGGTAGCCATCATAATTGGGAAATTCTTCAGCTACAGAATCCGTTCTTCCCCCTAAGTTCCAAGCTTACATTTTTCAACTTCTTGGCAATTCTAAAAGAAGCATAGAGAACACACCAAAACTCTCTCTGACCTATCACCTGAAATGTTAATTTAAACAAAAGTAATTTTAAAAAGTGTTTAAAAGGCATATGTTGCCTTGTACACACATTATCATAAAATGTACTCTGTTGGAGTATCTGTTATTAAAAAAGATAGAACAAGAAAAATGATGAGGATGTTTGGCAGAACTGGACTGGGAAAACATTAGAGATACAACAATTGTGTTCATGGAGTTGGGAGATAAGGGTGTTGCAAGGAAAAAGAAGAAACTATAAACAAAACACACACACCCTATCATTAGATTTGGGGAGCCATTTCTGAAGGTGATACTTATTTCCTTGGGGAAGTCCAACAAACTCAGTCATTGGACTTGACCCTTCCTCCTAAACACTGCAGGAGGCTGCAGATCAGCTGTGCCCCTGCTGGTTTGGATGCCTGGTTGCATCGTTTTAAGGTGGAGAAAAGGGAAGATATACCCTCATTGCATTTGGAGGAATCTCTCAACAGAAATCACAGAACCAGAGGAAAAAAAATAAGATAATAATTTATATATTCTCAGAAGTCAAAATGTAGTTCTATTTTTTAATTCCTGGAGGAAACTGCACACTGTTTCCACAGTGGCTGCGCCAGTCTGCATTCCCACCAACAGTGCACAAGGGCTCCCTTTTCTCCACATCCTTGCCAGCACTTGTTTGTTGATATAATACTGATGGCCATTCCAACAGGTGTGGGGTTATATTTCATTGTGGCTTTAATTTTCATCGGTCTGATGATTAGTGAGTGACATTGAACATTTTTCATACATCTATTGGCCATCTGTCATTCCTTTGCCCATTTTTAATTGGATTGTTTGCCTTCCTGATGTTGAGTTGTATAAGTTCCTTGTATATTTTGGAAATTAACTCCTTATGAGGTTATCATTGATGAATGTGTTCTCCCATACAGTGGGGGCCTTCTTGACCCAGAGACCCCACTTCTGGGGATATATCCTAAGCATCCTTAAACACTAATCAGAAAGAATATATGCACCCTTATATTCATAGCAGTGTTATTTACAATAACCATGGTCTAGAAACAGCCCAAGTGCCCATCAGTAGATGAGTGAACAAAAAAGGTGTGGAACATTTACACAATGGAATACTACGTGGCCATAAGAAAGAAGGAGCTTTTACCTTTTGTGACAGCATTGGGTGGACCTGGAGATTATTACGCTAAATGAAATAAGCCAGTCAGAGAAAGACAAATGCGATTTGATTTCACTTATATGTGGAATCTAATTAACTAAACTGATGAACAAAATACAAACAGAGGCATGAATACATGGAACAGAATGACAGCTAGCAGAGGGGAGGTGGGAGACTTAATGAAAGAAGGGAAAAAGAGTAGCCAAATAACATATGTGCATAACCCACGGATGGCCAGAGGGAAGTGGTGAGGGGGCTGGGTGGAGGTGGGCAAAGGGAGGGAATGGGAACATCTGTATGGTGTCAATAATCAAAATAAAGAAAAACAATAAAAATTATAATGGAAAAAATATTAGAATGTTGCCTGGCATATTGTAAAGACTCAATAAGTTTTAGCTTGGTAATCTTAATTATATCTTTCTCCAACTCAATCTCTCTATTACTCTCCTGTAGAATTTACAGGGAGATTATATATATATATATATATATATATATATAAAATTGATCCACCATATTCTGAGATCTTTCTGACATCTATTTCTAGATCTCAAAGCTAAGGCTGCCCCTGGCTGCCTGCATCTCAGTGTTTTGTTCCAATATATTGTTACCATGTTTTATATACTCTTTCTCTGCTTAACTCCTTTACAGGGCAGGCACATATATATTCTTTGAGATTACTAACAAGTCCAGAACTAACAGAGTGATTATTTTAATTGTTTTTTTTTTTCCTATGGTACATCCACATCTTAATCTTCTGAAAGAGAGATTAGCTAATGATTTAAGTAGAGCCATCCCCCTCCCCCACGCTATATCAGGCTAGAGCAAAATGGTCTGAGACTTGCTTCTGCTTTCATTTTTCTCTTGCAGCGTATTTTGTTAAGAGTATCAGTAAAGCCAGGAATTGAAGTTTTCATTTTACTGGAGTCAGCAGCAGGTGGACTGATTCCAATAGAGTGGGAAAAGAGACATTCATGTCAACAGCTTCATCAAGGTTTATTTTTCATTCCTTCCACTGTCGTGCTGCTGAAATATGGTCTGACTGCTTTGCTGTACCACAGGGGAGAGCAACAGCAGAATATGATTCAAAGCAAACAGTTTCAGTCTCATTGATGCAAGAGCAGAAAAATTCATCTTTTGGGTTGTTTATTATTCTGAATAGCAATCATTAGTTTGCACTTTTTGGTAAAGCTATCTGTTGAATATATCACAGATGTGTTTCCAGTTAGTATTTATCAGGGAATAGAATAATCTTGGGGTCAGACTGAGCCTCCAGCAAATTTCCTAATTCAATCTGGACTTTATCTTCTTCAAATATATAAAATGGGAGCTTAATATTCCTTCCAGTTCTCATACAGGTTTTATTTTACTTAAAAATCTAATTCTAGTAGTTGAATCCATCAAATTTTGGTAAGTTATTCTTATTTCTATGCCATTATCCTCTCTGATTAAGTAATATCAAAATCCTCTTTTAAAACTACATCTAAAATTGTGGTTATATATATGTGTGTGTACATATATATGTGTGTGTATCTATGTGTGTGTGTATATATATAATTAAATTTATTATTTTAACCATTTTTATAGTTAGAAAGTGTTACATATATTCACACTGTTGTGCAACCTGTCTCCAGAACTTTTTCATTTTGGAAACTTAAGCCCTATACCCATTAAACAACTACTCCTCATTTCCCCGTCTCTGCAGTCCCTAGCAGCACCATCTCTTTTTGCTATTATCATTGTTGTGGTCAGAACACTTAAAATGAGATCTACCCACCTAACAGATTTCTGTGTGCACAATTCAGTTCTGTTAACCATAAGCCCAGTGTTGAACACAGATCTTTAGAATTTACTCATCTTGTGTAAGTGAAACTTCATGGCCGTTGAACAGAAATTCCCTATCTCCACCTCCCCCAGCCTTTAGCAGCTTCTATTCTCTTTGTCTCTGTGAGTTTGACTATTGTAGATACCACATTTTGGCTATTGTGAATAGTGCCACAATGAAGTTGAGTGTATATACCACTCTACTTTTTATTTCTATGAGTTCGACTACTCTAGATACATCATCTAACTGAAATGATATGGCATTTGTCTTTCTATGACTGTTTTATTTCACTTAGCATTTGATACATCATCACTCTGAGCTATAGTACATCTATTAACCAGTCACCAGGTGTTGATGAGTTAAAAAGAACCTATGCATTCCAATGTTCATAGCAGCACAATTCACAATAGCCAAATGCTGGAAGCAACCTAAGTGGCCATCAGTAAATGAGTGTATCAAAAAACTGTGGTACATTTACACAATGGAATACTACACAGCAGAAAGAAATAAGCTCCTACCCTTTGCGACAGCATGGATGGAATGGGAGAGCATTATGCTAAGTGAAACAAGCCAGGCGGTAAAAGATAAATACCATATGATCTCACTTATAAGTGGAACCTAATCAACCAAATAAGCAAACAAGCAAAATACAACCAGAGACATTGAAATAAAGAACATGCTGACAGTAACTAAAGAGGAGGGGGGTGAGAGATAATGGGATAATGCGGGGGAGCATCAAGGAACGTGTATGAAGAACACCTGGACAAAGCCAAATGGGGTGGGTTCGAGGGTGGGAGGCAGGGATGGGCAGGGTGAGGGGGCATGCTGGGGTGAAAATGGAGACAATTACACTTGAACAACCATTAAAAAAATCAAAAAGAAAAAAGAAAACAAAACTAAACTAAAAAAAATCAGTTATTTGTTATCTACAAGAAACCCACATCAATATTTTAAATATAAAGACAAAGACAAAAAGAAAACACCTGAATTTAGTGGTATACAATAACAACAGCAGCTTTTTAATTATATTCTTATGGTTTGGAGGGTAAACTAGACTCAGTGTCACTTTTTGCTTAAGGTTATTTCATGTAATTGGAGTGAGACAGTAACTGGGCCAGATAGTCTGAAAGATTTCTTTGTTCATACCAAGGCTTCTGATTCTGGCTCTCAGCTGGGGCTTCACTGGGTCTATTAGCCAAAATGTCTTATGTTCAGATTTTATAGATGAAATAAGCTCTATCAAAGCATTACTGCTAAGTCCCAAGGACAAGCATCTCCCCAAAAAGTCAGGTGAAAAGTATACAACCATGTATTATTGTATCCTGGAAATCACAAAGCTTCACTTCTGAAGTGCTTTATTCACTAGAAGCTAGGCATTAAAGTCAAGTGAAGAAGAATTAGACTACCATAGATTCAAGAGGAAAGGGACTTCTGGTCAAGACGGCAGCATAGGTAAACACAGCATGCCTCGTTACACAACCGCATCAAAATTACTATTAAATTATGGAACAACCATCGCTCAGAACCATCAGAAATTGAGACGAATGGAAGTCTGACAATTATGGAATTAAAGAAACCACATCCATCCAGACTGATAGGAGGGAGAGAGACGCAGAAAGGGTGGGTTTCATATCCACGTGTGGTGTAAAAATTCTAGAGGGACACATTTATCAACAACTGAATCTTAAAAACTAAGTAAAAAAGAAGAACAGAGACAGAATCATGGATATAGAAAGTGTTTTGATGGTTGGCAGATGGGATGGGGGTCTAGGGGAATGGGTGAAGAGGTGAGGGGATTAAGAAGTACAAGTAAGTAGTTACAAAATAGCCATGGAGATGTAAAGTACAGTATAGGAAATGGAGAAGCCAAAGAACTTACATGAATAACCCATGGACATGAACAATGGTGGGGGGGTTGCCTGAGGGAGTGGAGGTCCTGAGTAGAGGGGGATAAAAAGGGAAAAATTTGGGACAACTATAATAATATAATCAATAAATTATAATTAAAAAAGAATATAGAACAAAAAATAAATATTTTAAGTCTATAAATTTATTAAAACAAGTATGTTGATTTTAAAAAAGGCTGCTTTTCACTGTAAATTTTTCCGCTGTTTGAAATTTTACCATATTCATGTATTACCTTTAGTAATGTTGTTTTTATTTTCTTATAAAAGAAAACACAGATAAGGAAAAACACCAGAAAAGAGAATAGGGATAAGACTCTAATTCTCAAGAGAAAAATGGCAAAGAATGAAAAAAAATGTTTTAAGGCCACAATAAATAAATGATAACATATTCATTTTATTGCCTTTATATATGTTAGGATTTCTTCTAATTTTGTTCTTAGACCAATAGAAATTAAAAACATTGGCTTGACCTTTTGACAATAGTCATTAGAAAACATAAAAATAGAAAAAAAATGTCATACAGGATGTTTGTAGGTGCCAAAAGCTCAAAATAACAGATGAAGCACGTGGAGAGCAGTGACTTGCTCAAATATGCATCCCTGATTTACAACAAGAGGTTCCTTCACAGGCTGACACTTCCTTGGTCGCCCCTGACTATCAAGGTGTGTGGATGGAAGGATCTTGACATATTGCAACTGTACCAATTACATGAAAACAAGCAAGGTGGCAGGTAGGTATGCCTTACTACATGATGCCCAGGTATTGGATGCCTACCACTGCATTTTGGCCCACTTGTATCTCTGAAGTACATGGGTACATGGGTTTTGAAAAGGCTTCCAGATATCTGTATATATTTTTAGCACTCATTAAATCTTGGGGTTTTTTTTTAGGAGAATAAACAATCTACATTAGTGAAATACTCAAGTATAGAACACGAAGCTGTCTTGCTTATGATACAAAGTAATTCTAAGCAAGGACGTATCTAGTGGGGGACTTTGCAAACTGTTGTCTGAATAAATTGATTAGTTAGTCTAATAATTTCTCTTTTTTTGAAATCCTTGCAAATAATTAAAATGTATTTTCTTTGAAAATAGATAATTCATTTCATTATTGGATTTACACATTAATTAAAATTGCTTTATTCATAAATAATACATAAGTGAAAATTAGTCCACAGTCTCTATTATTGATTACACTTATGAAGGAAAAATATGTACATATATATTTGTGTCTATTTATATATATGTATATATAGAGAGGTACGACTTAGAAGAACGAGATATTTTCATAGATTAATGAAATGTCTACATTTTTATAGCTATTTATAAAAGTCTAAATTATGAAAGTAATTTAAGAAATTATTTACATATAAACAAATCCCACAATATTAAGTGAACTTTAGATGGCTTTAATATTATAATTGCCGAGGTCACCTTTTTCTTCAATGAAATACGCATTTCAGATACTATGAACTTGGTATTTTGAATCATATGTTAAAGTGAAAAGTATGGTATCTAATTGAAAGAAATTGAGGTATAAAAAGAAAGAAGTCAGATAATAACCAGTAACATGTTCTGGGTGTTTGCATGATGCTAGAAGCAAACATGTAATACCTACATTCTTCATTGAAAAAACCAGTCTCGGGCCTTTGAAAGGTCGTCATTCCTTCAGTGACTCACAATTCAAACTTGTCTGTCTGTGTAAGATACTCATTTTGCTTTATATTTGGGGGCTGGAGACATCTTTCTGTGGTTATCCTATGCTTCTCTGATAACCGCTGGTTTGATATGGTAATTCATTCACCCCCTTTCAGCGACGTTTATTTATATTAGCCTTACACTGATGTTAACTGGGGTTGATATATCATCACCCTGCCTAGTGACATCTACTACTTGTCAAAACTCCTCTTCCAATCCTGGCCAAATTTTAGGTTGCTTCTGTTGATAGCGAGACACTTTGAAAAGCTGCTTGGAATTGTTTGGGGCAATTATTCAATAGAGAGGCTGTGACAGAGAAAATAACACGAGCTGTGCCCGTCACATCGTGTTGCTCAATCAATAGTAAACCAAAATGTTGTCAATATTTATACCCTGTTCACCAATAGCTTCAAGAAATGCTAACATAGTTTGCAAAGTAATTCACTTCCTCTTTGGTAAGTCTTTTTGTTTAACTGTGAGAATATTGACATGGTGAGAACCATGAGATTTTAGTGTTCTTCAAATCCTGTAAGACTAAGATTAAAGGCAGATTCAAAATTAAAGAAGAATGAAAACAATCAATTTCCCATTACCCGATATGCAAACTTAACATGAGGCTAGTTAATAATGCAGGCATAATTTGTGCGAAGACTTTTCTTTTTTTTAATAGATTTTATTTTTTGGAGAAGTTTTAGGTTTACAGCAAAATTCAGTGGACAGGTAGAGATTTCTCCAGCACCCCCTCCCCCCACACATGCACACAGCCTTCCCCATTATCAACATCCTCCACCAGAGCGGTGTGTTTGTTACAGGTGATGAACTTACACTGATGCATTGTTATCACCTGAAGTCCATAGTCACGTTAGGGTTCACCCTTGGGGTTGTACATTGTATGGCTTTGAACAAATGTAAAACACATGTATTTATCACCATGGGATCAAACAGAAATCCTCCGAGCTCTACCTGTTCATCCCTATCTTCCCACTGGCCCCTAGGAACCATTGATCTTTTTACTGTGTTCCATAGTTTTTCCATTTCCAGAATGCCATATAGCTGGAATCGTGCAGAAGGTAGTCTTTTCAGACTGGCCTCTGACTCTTCACGGTACGCACTTACGTTTCCTCCATGTCTATTCATGACTTGGGAGCATATTTCTCTTTAGTGCTGAATAATATTTTGCTGTCTAGTTGTATCACAGTTTATTTATCCACTCACCTACTGATGGGCATCTTAGCTACTTCCAGGTATTGGCAGTTATGAATCAAGTTGCTATAAATATCCATGTGCAGGTTTTTTGTGGATATAAAATTTCAACTCCTTTAGGGAAATACCCAGAAGTGTAATTGCTGGATCATATGGTTTGAGTGTTTTTAGTTTTGTAAGAAACCTCAAACTGTTTTCCAAAGAGGCTGTACCATTTTGCTTTCTAACCAGCAATGAATGAGAGTTCCTGTTGCTGCACAGCCTCACCAGCACTTGCTGTCGTCAGTGTTCCAGGGTGTGGCCATTCTAATAGGTGTGAGTGGTATCCGGTTGTTTTAATCTGCATTTCTCTGATGACATATGATGTGTAGACAGTGATACTTTAAAAACAAAATAAGATCCTGTCACTTTTTTGTGCAAACTCTTTCAATGGTTTTCTGTTATCCTTGATATGAAACTCAAACATTTGTACAACACGTGGCTTTGACACTCTTCCTTTCCTTCTACCTGCCCCTCCCAGCCTGGGTGCTCCCCTGTACTTGTGTTCTTTACCGTCCCTTGGTCTTTGTACATGCTGTTTCTCCAGTTTAGAACACTTCCTCTTCTTCACTTTTTAAAATTCCTCCTCATCCTTAAGATGTCTGTATACTTGTCACTTCCTCCGGGAAGTCCCTCACACCACCTTGCCTCCTTGGGTTTCTGACCCTGCTGTGCCTTCCCAGCTTTTAGCCCCCATATATCTTCCACCCCAGCACTCAACACTTCCTCTGGGATTTGAGTTTCCTCTAGAAAATAAGCTTCTTAAAAGTAGGTGTGTGTCTATATTGCTTACATTTTACCCCCAGGTCCAGCTTGGTGCCCACCACAGAAAAAACATTCAGTAAATAAATACCTGTGGATATGAAAGGAATTTATATTTGAAAAAGCAAGTATTAAACATGTCAAAAATTATTGCCGGTGTAGACACTCTCATGATAGCAATGGAGGATGTTATCAAGAGAGAAAAAATTAAAACTAAGAAAGGAGAATTTGTGGCCAAGAACCAAAGTGTCCCATAAAAGAAGGATACAAACAGAAGGATACAAACTAATCATAGGAGGAGGCAAAGGAGTCTCATTAATGTGGCCATGTGAAAAGGAGGGCTCTCTTATTCAGGGGCACATATTTGAATGCATCGCATAATCTCACAGATTTGATGGTGTGGAAACTGCATTGAGATACATTTAACAAAGCTCTTGCAAGGATGATTCACACAGCTGAACTCAGTGGGTATATTTTACTTTAGGAAGAAAACCTCTTCCTTTCCCCCTTCCTTCCCTACTTCCTTCTTCCCTTTACTTTCCTTCTTTCTTTCTTTTCTTCCTTCCTCTCTCCCTCCCTTTCTCTTTTTCACTCTGTCCATTTCTTTTTCTATATTTTGGTTTACATAATGAAGGGAAAATAAAAATATTGTGAATTCTACACTAATCCAAATCAACAACCAAAGATACATGCACGAGCTTGAATAACAGAATTACGTTTATACTTATATTAACATCTATACAATATCTACTGAGTACTGAAACATTACTTTCTGTGGTTTACCACAATTGCCATGTTTTACTAAATTGTTCTATGTAGATATTTTGATCCAATAATTCATATTTACCCCTAGACAATTTACTATACTTAATCCAAGTCAGGCTTTGACTGTCAGCACAGATAATTCTACTCCAGCTTGACTGTCCTCAGACTCAGTTTTGGCACCATATTTCTCATCATTTAGGTACAACCCACCATCTATAGATGTAATTCTCGGAATGTGTCACCCATTACTGTTATTTCCATATGGATTCATCTTTGGACATCTGAACAAACAGGTCCCCATCTTTGCTGAGGCATCCTGCATTGGTTCATTGCCCAGTTCACTTTATTTCTGTGTTGATCTTAGTTCACATTATTTTGATCCACTTACACTATGACAACATCATTTAATACAATCTTTCATTTCATTATGGTCATTATGGGTTACATTGCCATCATCTCAAATCCAATCCATATCATTTTGAAGCAGGCACTTTTCATTGTGTGTCCAAGTATAATTTTGTTTTCCCCCAAAGCTTTCTTTAGATGAAATTAAGATACCATCAGATCCACTCATTGAAAATGTATGATGTGATGATTTTTAGTATATTCAAAGAATTACGCAGCCGTCACCACTATCTAATTTCAGGACATTTCCCTCACTCTAAAAGACACTCTGCACCCATTAGCAGTCACTTTCCATTACCTCTTCCTTGTAGCCCCTGGAAACCATTAATCTGCTTTCTGTCTCTATAGATTTAGCTGTTCTGGATGCTTCATGTTAATGGAATCATCCAATTCATGACCTTTCTGTACTGGCTTGTTTTACTGAGCCTGATGATTTCAAGGCTCATCAATGTTGCGGCATAAATCAGTACTTCATTCTCTCTCTGTTTTCTTCCTTTTTGTTGAATTTATTGGGGTGATGCTTGTTAACAAAATTATACAGGTTTTGGGTGTACACTTCCACAACACATCATGTCCTGGTATCTTGAATTCAATTACCCTTGTTATTAATTTCCCATATATTATATTATTTTCCATTTGGTTTTCTAAATCTCTGGTTGTGCTAATGTTACTTTATGATATAGTATTTTTCTGATTCATATACTTGATTTTCATTGTATTTTGTTCAGTTAAATGTATACACATATACACACAATTTCATCTAGAGGAAATTGCTTAATGTCATTTTATAGCTTTTGGCATTTATCATTGTTTTGATTGAAACAATATTTCAAGGTTTTACAATTAACTTCACTAACTTTTAAACAATGGCTTGAGTGTATTGTCCTTGGTAAATTCATCTAATGTTATTTTAGCATAAATTCTGTTATTACAAGATTTGGGTAAAATATATTTGTCTCCCTTCACATCTTTCAGTTGATTTTGTTCTATTCCAAGTTTCTGTTCGAACTGGTACATTTGGTTAAATTTAGCACTATCTAATCATTGGTGAAGATATTATTCTACTTTCAATTTAATTCTAAATTTTTCTTTCATATCATTAAAAATATCTAAATTTGATCTTAGATTACATTTGTAGTCTCTCAATTTAAATAGATAAAATGATAGACTTTCACTTTATTATTTATGGTAGGAAGTTTTAATCACATTTGATTTTCATAGCAGTTTACTCAATATTATTGTGTACCCCTCCAAGCAAGGGTAAATGTTAGATATATTTAATTATTACAATAATAAGCATGAACTCTTAAGTTCTGATGCCATAAAAAATAATTGAAAACCTAAGTCACACAGCATCTTATTTTTTGCTCATGTGTTTTGTGGGGAGCATAACTCGTGACATTTTCTAGACAAAGTGCGAGAGACCTACATATTATTTAGAATAATTTTGTCTTATGGCTATAACATTATGAGTTATCTCTTGCATTTGGATTCTATATCTATAACTTTTTTATGACATTTGACTCACCTGTTATGTTTCTTTTATTTCCTTTTTGTCTTAAAACTATTGATTACACATATTTTTCTTCTTCTAATTTTCTTCTCTTTTTTAAAATCGTTTTTATAAAATAAAATCCCTAAATAATAGATAATATAATTTTCCATTTATTGTGAAATATAATGTTTATTTAAATATAGCCAAGGCCAGTAAGTTTTCATTTGATATTAAAAATATTTCCCTTAAATATCCTTATTTATACATTGCATACAGACATGGTTGTGGGCAGTCACTCGAAACCAAGAGGAAATAGAATAAATGTTTAGACAGAAGTCACATTTTAAGAAAAGCTTTAAAAAATGGGTATCTTTTATGGTAGCATTGAGCCACTGTGTCCAGCATGGCACTACCTGCCTAGAAATTCTTCCTATGCAGAAAAAATAAAGCTACCATTTATTCAGCAAAATATATATATATATTTATTATAATAATATAATATATATTTATGATAATACTACTAATAGATATACTAATGAAGTCATTTGCATACTGAATAATGATATTAAAATAATAATTATTCAATTTTATTTCCTAAGTTTCTTTATTTTGTTATATTTTTTAAGTGACAAATTATAATAACACTAGATTTGGAATCAGAGAACTTTTAGTCAAATAGTGCCAGGACACAATCTTGGATAAGCCCCAGTAAACATGGCAGATTTTATTACTGCCTAAATAACTGGGGACCCTTAGCTGTTCCCTGCTGAACCCTGCCCATGGGTGAATTAAAAGTCTTTCAACGTTGATAACAGTTTTCCTTATAGGATTTGATTTTGCCAGTGGAAGCGGCCTACGTTTTTTTTCCCCAAAAGCTTTCAGACCCATCACAACACTGTGGTGATTGTGGAGGTGGGTGCAGACGGAGGTGGAGGATGTGACGGGGGCATAAATGGTGATGGATGGAGCCCTGACTTGGGGTGGTGAACACGCAGTACATTGTACAGGTGATGTGTTGTGGAATTGTGCACCTGAAACATGTATAATTTCATTAACCGTTGTCACCTCAATAAATTCAATAAAAAAGAAAGAAAAAGAACACCACGTACTTCTGTCAATGCTTATTTTATTTTTTTTTCCTCCCAGGATAAAAACAATGTCCTGGGTATTCTTTCATCTGGTTTCTTAGAATAAAGAGTCCAAATTATACATTTGATGCACTCGTCACCTAAGAAAAGAATAAACCTGTGCTGATCTCAGCCGCTAAAGTTTGCAAGCCATTTGTTATTACAGCATAAACTTGCTTTCAGCAGACTGACACAGCCTCTCTACTGCTCTGTGGAAGGCCAACAACAATGTCCAACGTTCCAATTCCCAGATCTGGGCTTAGGACCTAATGAAATAAGAGAAGCAACCCTACATTGTAAGCTCAAACTGTTAAGGTTTTAGGCAACATCAATTTCCATGTATCTCATTTCATTCTTTATGCAAATTTTCACAACTAGCTTAGAGATAAAAAGTAATGAATGCAGATATATCAGACTGCACTAACCTTTTGAGCATTCACATTTCTGTTTACATTGCCCATCTGTGTCTGCAGGTTGTTTATGGTTTCCACTGGGCCCTTAGCATAGTCATCATAGTCATTCCGTACTCCCTATCAGGTAATTTCAACATGCACGTCATAGCTCTGAGGTTGGCTGTATGTCTTGCTTTGTCTCTGCATTGTTGTTTCTTACCATTTGGTATGCTGCTTCATTTGGGAGGGTTTTCCTGTGTACTCTTCCAGCGAGAAAGTCTGTGTGGTGTTGCTCTTCTATTTGTAATCTGTTGACATTAGGCTGAAGCCTTACTTGTGTGGAGTTCAAACAATGAGGAAAGGAAGCATTCTGGAATACGAGAACTACCTCATTGTTTCTCCTGGGCATTGCTTCTGACTCTTGCCTGCGTAAGTGTTTCTTGACTTGTAGAACTTTTCTCTGGCGAGGTAGAAAGGGTACAGGAGGCTGAGGTGACAGCAATGCTCTGTCTCCACCTGAGAGAATGCTCTGATGAGGACTTCACCCTGGGGAGTGAGACATTGTTACGGAGAAGGCTTTGGGTGCATTTCACAAAGATCCCTCCTTCCTCCTGCCAGGGGTCTAAGGGGATCTTTCTCGGATTTTCACTTTGAGGACCTGGTGGGGTTCCCAGGAGGGAAAGCCCAGGGAAGAGTGGGAGTATCTTAGTACTGTGGCCCAGAAGTTGCTCACACTCAGGGTAGTAACAGTCAGCATCCAGCAGCTCGTGTACCCCCCACCAAAGTGTTCCTACCAGGCTGAATTCCTCAGTTTCTGCTCCCATTAAGCAAATCGTGGCTCTGACTCTGCAAGGTCCAAGCTCTCCAGATTTTAAGGAGGCAGTCTGAAGGCAGAGTATTTCCTTGATGAGTGCAAGGAAAGTCGTTTGTTTTTGGTGTCTTAATTTTTTCTTGTAAGAATGGAACAATGACTTCTACATTCTTTCCATGGCATAGTGAAACTGGAAGGTGGTCCCTAACCTTTTCATGTCCTAAATTTTTCTCACCTGTTTTAAGTGGCCGTTTGGACCCAATAAAACACTTTCTTCAATGTTACAGAACAATTCTGAAAATATTAAACATTAATGATAATAAATACACAGATGAATAAACAAAACTCTCAGGTTAAAGATAACTATCATCATTTTTGAAGCACTATTATGTATTTAGAAAACCAAAATAAAATAAAGATATATTATTACAATTTAGGAAAATTAATATCTTTAAAAATGTTTTTTTAAGATATTCTTTATTTATTTTTAGAGAGAGGTGAAGGGAGGAAGAAAGAGAGGGAGAGAAACATCAATGTGTAGTTGACTCTCATGTGCCCCCAAGTGGAGACCTGGCCTGCAACACAGGCATGTTCCCTGACTGGGAATTGAACCAGAGACCTGTTGGTTCACAGGCCATCACTCAATCCATTGAGCCATGCCAGCTAGGGTAAAAATTGAATGTTTTTTGATATATCAAAAAATAATAATTTGCAGCAACTGGCAGTTAAAAAGTAAATATTTTAAATATACTGTGAAGAAAATTATTCATAACAAAAGTGTTATAGCTGAGTTCACAATAACTTAGAGACTACATTTCTCAGTCTATTTTGCATCCAGACACGGGGCAATGTGTGTCACATGTCAGTATGCACCTTAACACATTAGGCACATACTTTTTGAGGTAAATGTTTTTCTTCTCATGAGTTAGAAACAGGTTACTCTGGAAAACCCACCTCAAACAGACAGATGAGAAAAATGACCTAAAAAAAAGAAGAACAAAAGCCAATAAAGCATTGACTCTAAGAGTTGTATGAAAAAGAGCCACCTACACACCTGCTTCCACTCAGGTCACAGCTTTTATAGAAGAGAAAAATAGACACCTGTCCTACCAAATAATCGTATGTGTACATATACATGCATGTTTATATTCATACAGCAGTTTGCCTCTTACCCAGGTTCATACAGACGCCATTTAAAACAGCAGATATAAGGAGGACTGGAAATACAGTGAACAAAAGGTGTGCAAGAATCATAGAAAAAATTATAAACTTTCCTTGATGATATTAAAGGAGATATAAAGAAACAGGAAGATATACTAAGACTATGAATTCAAAGTCTCTCATGATGAAAGTATTTCAGGCCTCATCAAACTCTCACCTCACCAATTGCTTCTAAATTTTATATGGAAAAGGAAAAACAAAGAGTAACAAGATACTAGGAAAGAAGAAGCATGAAGTAGGGAAACGTGTCCACCAGATGTGTATATGTAATTATAATGCTTTTGTAGTTAAGACGAGGCTTAGCACAAGAGCCAAATATTCAAATGCACAGAAGAGAGAGGTCAGAAAGTCACCCCCCAACTGTGGAAATAATATAAGAAGAAGGCAGAATTGCAGGCCAGCATGAGAAGTCAGAATTTTCTAGGGAAACAGCTTATCCACATGGAAAAAATCACTGCCCATGTGGAAAATCAGATTCCTTTCTCACAATTTCAGTTGGATTCAAGTCCAAATTGCAAATGGAAAATTTCAAAATTCTTGAAAAAGAAAATCAGAATAATATCTTCATGTTCTCTGGTAAAGAAGAAATTATTAGATACTTTAAGGAAAACACTATTGAAAAGGAAATGACTGTAAATTTAACCATATTTAACTTAAGTTATCTTGTGTATTAAATAGTACATAAGGTTTGGGGGAAAGCCAAGAAGCAGGAGATAATATTTGCAAAACACATAAGCGATTGGTATCTAAAATGCCCCAGCTTCTGTGAATCAGAAAAAAAAACCCAAAGAACTCAGTAGAAAAAAATTTTAAAAGCTCAAGCAAGCTCTTCACCCAAAAGGAAACCTAAATGATCTATAAAGATGCTGAAAGATGTGCCAGTTTATTAGTAACCAAGTATATGAAAAATAAGATTAAAATGAGATACTCTTGCCCAATTTAGCCAGATAAAGTTTAAAAGCATGAAAAGCAAGTGCTAGTGAGATTACAGATCACAAAGAATTACTTTGACAGCTGTTAGAGGTGTAAATTTTTATACCTTTGGGGAAAATACTTAGCATCTAATTAAATTACATATTCATGTATCCTACAACTCTGTGATTTTGTTTCTTAAGGCTGCACACTTAGAAGTTTCTTGTATGTTTGTGCCAGAAGAAATAAATGTACGAAGCAACTACAGTAATCGGAATGTCAGTCAGTGGTAGATTGCTGGTTATGTTCATAACACAGAACAGCATGAAACAACACAGATGAATCCCACAAATACAATAATAAACAAAAAAAGCAAGCATGATTTGGTGAAAGAGGTATTACTGAGTAATATGATTTTAGACATACTATTATGACAGCAATCAGGATAGTGCTTATCTTATGTTGGATGGTGGGCATGTAACTTGGAAAAGTCAGACAGTGGACTCCTAAGGTATTGGCCATGTTCCACTATATAGCAGTTTCATTACTGTTAACCAATAATAGATGCTTTAACTGTACCCACAGGTTTTATATATTTTACATGTATGATAAGTGTTTATAACAAAGTTACAAATTATAAAGACATTCTAAGTTGTAAAAGTGTTATCTATCTATGTGCATTATAAGAGACAAATACCACAAGATCTCACCTTTAACTGGAACATAATCAACATAAGAAAAAAGCAAACAAAATATAACTAGAGACATTGAAGTTAAGAACAATCTAACAATAGCCAGAGGGGAGGGGGGAGGGGATAGTGGGGAGAGGGGTTTACAGGAACTACTGTAAAGGACACATGGACAAAATCAAGGGGGAGGGTGGAGGTGGGGGAGGGAGGGGGGTTCAGCCGGGGTGGGGTGGAGAAATGGGGAGAAAATGCAGACAACTGTAATTGAATAACAATAAAAATGTAAAAAAGAGAGAGACTATAGGGGAAAGAATACAAATGTAGAGTTAGATCAAAGAAGCTTCAGGTCATTTTTTCATTATTGTCTAGGTTTGGATGTTGGAGGTATGAGACTCCTATAACAAAGGTATAGGAGCATGATCAAGATGAATCAGACCATCAAAAATGTTTATGGTTTGTTATCTTTGCAAAGATAACTGGTTTTGCACTTAATACTTTAGTGGTACCACCATTTATTTTTCAATTTCTCAGGCCAGAAACTGGAAAGTGAGCCTTTTCCCCATTTCCTTTATTCTTCATTTCAGTTTGATCTGAAATTCTGGTGCCTTCTACCTCCTGAAGATTCTACAAATGTCTTCTCTATTTCCTTAGTGATACTTCTTATGTTTAGGCTTCTGTAATTGCTAACCTGAAATTATTTATATGTCTTTAATATGGATTTTTTCTGGCTCAGGTCTCATCATATTCCATGTTTTTTCTCACAAGTAAGCAGAATGACCTTTCCCAAAATTATGCCTGTTCATATATTTGTACTCCTTAACCACTTCCAATGAATGATCATCACATAGTTGATAAAATCCAATTTTTACTACATTCACTTTTTAATAAAATTATCCACGTATTTGCATATACATCGATCCATTCATCCATCCATGATCCCTCCATGTAGCCATCAATCTAAAACAAGATCAGCTGTTTACTGTCTTACCAAGCATCTTAGATTTTGGAATGAACTATTGAAGCTGCCATAGTCTAACGAAGGAAACTTCCATTAGTCTATGATGTCATCCCTGGAATCTCATACTCAGTTCTTCTCTCTAGCATTTATTTTGTCCAGAATATTGAGATTTTGATATCCATTGAAATCAGATTTGCTGCCCCTTGCCTTGTGATGGATTCTCTCTCTCCATAGTCCTTTCATACGTGTAAACACCTTTTCAAATGTTAGTTCTGTGTCTCATCTCTACAACATGCTTCCGTTGATTGCCTTGGATATTGTTAACCATACTCAATTCCTTTTTCTTTAGAGACTTCTATCAATAAATCCATTTTATTATGCCTACCTATTTGTTTGACTAGCATATCACAAGATTTTGAGAATAGAAACTGGCAAACTCTCTTTCATATGCACACAAACTACATATAAGGCTGGAGTGTCCCAGGCATTCAGAGAAGATATGCAACCCAGCAGAATAGCTGAGAGCTTTGGATTAGTCAAATCACATGTGTGATTCTACACATGGCTAAGGTGCAACTATATGGTTAATACTTTTGATGATTATTACAATCTAATTCCCTTTTTTGCTCATTTACAAATCTATACTTTAGACTTGTGCATGCTTATTTTCAAGTCTTAAACATTTTTCACCCCTCTCTTCTGAGGATTTTGCAGCTACTCTGTTTCCTGTACAGTCTGGTACTACTGGGAAACTCAATAAATACTGGAATAATAACCATATATAGTGATTCATAGCCACAGTTATTTTTCTTCCTCTTCCCAAGACAACTTTATAAGCAGGAACTTCAAGGGAAATAATTTCATTATCAATGCCAGTTGAGCTTACAGTTTATAAAACTTTTCTATTTTCCCTGTCTGTGAAATTTATGAGATACCAAATGTGTTTAGAAAAGTAATTTGAAGTAGCGCTTTGGCCTTAATACGGGAAGTGCTAAAACCTCTAATTGTGTTTTAGGTAGTCGATCACCCTGACCTTCCTTTCCTAATAGGACTGGAAAGATAGGAGGCATTTGTGTATCATATGTTCAATTTTTTATATATTCTCAGTATTATCTCTATTCAAAATGCCTATGCATTGCTAAAGTATGATAAGATAGAGCCTTAATTCTGACTAGACTGAATTCGTACTCTCACACCCTAAGTGCAGCAACCAATCAGGTCACATTTATCTGATCTGGAAACACTCTGTGTTATGGATTACCTTGAACAACAAGCAAAGATCTCTGAATAGAGTCCATTACTCATCCATGGATGATTTTCAGCGTTGAACAGTTTGTAGAAAAATCACCATTTTTTATCTCCTTATGGCAATTTCTTATGAGTACTTATAAAATTAACTGGGAAAAGAGCTACATTTTAGAAATATTTTTTTCTACATTAGCATGGTTGTCTTTCACCGAGGAAAATTAGATCATTCTCCACTCTGCGGCAAGTTAAATTTCCTCTGATTCTTAGTGTGCTTGTTAAAGAAGTTCTATTTAGAAAATAAGAATAGCTTTCCTTTGATACCCCACCCATAGCGCAGCCACCAGTGCTGTTTAATTTCAGCAGCGTATTTGAACAGAAAAGACAGCTTGTCTTTCTATCGCACGCCTTTGAAGATTAAAACACTGGATGATTTAGATAACTTGTATTGAGAGGTTGGAAAAAAACGAGTACCGCAAGCTACTTTGCATTCTCTATCCACCTGCAACATATTTATTTTCTCCGTGAACGAAGCTAGGATTCATTTCCTCATTTCACTTTGATGATTATGAACTTTTTACACAACCAAATTTTCTGCTGATTATAATTTGATGAAGAAAATGTCAGAAAAATTAAATCAACTCAAATGGCATTACTCAGAAAAAAATATACATATACATAAAGCCCCATGTACCCCTGTTCTATTTACCGCTTCTGCTAGGTTGCTAAGTCAAGGTTTCAGGAATAGAATGTAATGGTACTGAGGCCATGGCTTGTGGGTATAGAGAAAATCACCTACACTTTTAGGTCTCTTCAAAGCCTTTACAAAGGCATTTGTCACTGTCAGGTCTATGAATATTAATGCTTGGGTTGTGGATGAGCTCTAATGCTGCTGCGCTCCTTGGAATATCAATTCCTGTTGCCACATAGAAGGTTAGCAGAAAGGGAGAGTGACCCCCTACCATTTCTTACCTTTGGAAATGTGTTCCCTCAGGTGACACTTATGAAACCGCAGTTCTGTCAATGCTTGTGAAAAATACTAACTGTCAGCATATCTGTACTCAGGTGCTCCATCTGTTTCTTTTAATTCAATTTGTCTTTAATGTCCCAATCCTCTAATTATCACTTGTGTCATCTAAAATTTAATAAGTGAAGTCACGTGTTGTGGCTTTGATCTTTCTTTGGGGTCTTTATTAAATAGAGTAGAGGTAAAAGTCTAAATCATTTGCATAAATGTTTTCTTGATTTCCTCAGAGAATGAAACCCCAAAAAGGAACATATGAACTCCCTTGTTTATATGGAATAATTTTGTGAATTCTGCTGCATTTTTGGACTCCATCTCTGTATTGACAAATAAACCATGTATTATGCTCAAAAGAAATATTTAGGGGGAAGCAGATTTTTACTTACTGCATCATCTGAGGAAAATTAATGTATTTACCAAAAATAGTACTTGCTATTCAAATTGCAAAATAGAAGTTAAGAACTCAGTATTTATATTCCTTATGGTAATAATATTTTAAAGCATACATTATGGATTCACATAGCCCTTCTTTCTATTATTTGTGGCTTCACCTTCTCTGCTACAATATTTAAATTAGGAGACTTCAAATGCTCACCAGTGCAGAAATTGAAATTAACAAGGCACCTTTGTCATAGGACTCAGCCAAGTGAAGTTTTATTATCAAACTGTTCCATGTCTATGAGGCGGGAACTACTTTTAAGCACTTTGTTTCATTTGTTATGTACATATTGCCTGGCGTGTGCACCCCATGCATGCATGTGCTCACATGACAGGAACCTCACTGCATTTGGGGGCATTTTCAAATTATTTGCCACTACAGTTGAAGAGAACCTCCTACTTCATACATTGAAACTTTTGTTTCCTAGTCTTCCATGGTACTTCTCTCTACCACAGGCACTGAATTCATTCATGTATGTGGCTTACAATCATTTCTCTGACGATTCCTGAGTTTCCTTTGCTGTGCACAGCAAATACGGCTCCCTCTGTGAGGGTCTTCCTAGATTTGCCTCACAGACATTTTGTCTTACCTATCTGTAAAGTTCATTGCTTTCTCAGCTGGAAAGCACATGTATACTACATAAAGATTATCTTTCTATTTTATAGTATAGCAGCCAAGTGATAATAATAATAGTTGATATGCTATAAATAAAAGTGTAAAAAATAACCTTTTTTAAAACAGTAGCAATTATTTCTCATTCACATAGTAAAGATAGATGTTCAATTTATAGAGAGAAAAAGTTTTAATAACTCACATGGAAACACCAAACTTAATTTTTTTCCTCACCTCAATAGCCACTGTGTTAGCTGAATACTGATGACCTTAAAATATAGCTTTTTAAATTTTTAATAAGGTAATTAAGTCAACTTCAAATGGCTTTGCACCGTAAGACAAAGTGTCAGATGCAGAAGAAAAATTCTTAGTTGCACATTAAGCATATTTCTTTTTAACTAATTAGCCAAAACATGTTTCCTTCTATTTGCTTAATATTTTTAATAAATAGTAAGCAATCAACTTTCAGTTAGAGTAGAACACATGTAGAAGTGAGTTATCTGCTCCTTCACTAATGAGATCCTTGTTCTGGATTGGACAAAGTACAAAGATTTGGTTTATATAAAAGCAAAGCACAGATGAAGAATGGAAGGAGTCATTTCCTAATTAGCAAGAAAATTCTGCAGGCTTATATTTTCAGTTTGATCTGAATATTACCCTCCAATTTCACAGCACCCCTCCATAATTTATATCCTGAATGGAATAAGAAAAGCACTTTCTTCCTCTTTGGTTACCACTTTCTCATAAATGGCATCCTTTGTATTTCCTTTCAAAGAAGGCCACCTAAAGGCCAAAGAGTATTTGGAGTATTTGCATATTTAAAGATCAATGAAATCCTTTAGCATTAGAAATAAGTGCTTTTTTGTTTCAAAATAGTACATCTCTTAACTGAGTCAAAAATGTATGTTCAGTTATTTTCATCATAGTTCTTTTCTCTCTCCTTCCCTTCATCTCTTCCTTTCTTATCTTTCTTTTCTAAATGGTAAAAATATAGAAATAAACTTTCAATGGAAATTTTGTTCGAAAATAAATCAGAATCATATTTAATGTTGGAGGGAAACAATTATTATCACATGTAAAAGGAAAAGCAATTTATTTATAATAACAGGTATATCGGAAATAGCCTGCAACATGAGAGACTAAAACAATTTCCCACCTTAAACAACTATTTTTGTCCCAAAATTCAAATGAGGGAGAAATATTTAACAAAATGCTTAACACTTTAATATTAGTAAGCCAGAATAATATATTTTACTTAAATATGCTCTGTTTATCTATTAAAATGGATTTCCTTAAGTTATTTTTAAATGTGTTAATATTCATATAATTTTGTTTCCAATTTTATTAAATGCATTCTAAAAATGAATATACCTGTCTTTTTCCATAAGAGCTAAAACTGATAATAATCTGTCAGAGGGATCATTCACTTGGGAGTGACATATCTCTGCACATTTTAGAGTTAAACTTTATGAATAATTCACTTTGCCTTTCATTACTTATTTGATTCCATATTTTATTAACTTTCCAGATTTATTTTTGCACTCCACAGTGAATGTGACCTACACATGATCCACTAACATAAAAAATACGACTGTCAAAGGTTAAAGGAAGAGTGGAGATCCAGTTTCACTTTTGAATTTTACAGACAAGGATGATGCTTAGAGAGTTAAAGGTTTTCCCCAAGGTAACAACAAGAGAGAAGAGTGAAGTGAAGATAAAATTTAGGGGAAAAACAGGAATGGGAGGAAGGGGTGTTCCAAAACATGATATGTTTTAAGATCATTTTAATGTTAACTTAAAAATTAGTAACAGCTTGAAATTGTAGTAATTAATCTCCTACTGAATGCCATCAATGTCAAAATATGACCCTTCAAGTGTATCAGAGGAAAAAAATGGAAACAGTAAAGCAATTAATTTAACTTTCTTCTCCTTAAGTTCCCATAATTACACTTTCAGGATTAAGTGAATTTATGTGAGGGTCTTACCATTTTCCTTGGATGGTAAAAGAGAATTTGTTTCACCTTGGAAGAAAAAAAAAAGGACTGTTCATATTGAACATTAAACTCAAATAAAAGTTTCCCTGAAAATGATTAAGGAAATCATAGTCGCCCAAACTGCTTATTTTAATGTCATGAATGTTTTATATATTCTAATATACTAAATTTCATTTACATTTACAAGACAAAAATAAATAAGTCTAGTGACTTTCTTCTTATGTTGGGCAGTCTGGGATTGGGGAAAGTGGTTGATATGAGTAAGACTTTTCAGTTGTGTGACTAACTTAAAGGAGCTGATATTTTCTGTGTTTGTGAATGAAAGTAAAGTCAATTACTTAAGTAATTAACATCCAACAAAATTCGATCTAGGTTTTATTGGAAAATATTGTGAAGGAGGTGGTTAAAAAAAACACCATGTGAGTTTTGAAACAAGTACAAAATAAATGAGCAGGATTAAAAACCTAGAGAAATAATGCAAATGGGAGATAAAAGTGCCCCCTTCATTTCTACTGAAACTGGTAGTTGGGAATTGGATTTGATCTGAGAAAAATGTACCCTTCATCAGAGAAGCCCAGAATAGGGGTCCCTTGCTTTACATGAATACCAGGGAGCAGAACACACCATGGCTGTGTTCAGAACACACCAGAGGTCATGGCTGGTTGAGCTTCCTTCCCACAGATGGGAGGAAACAGCAGGTATGGGGGGGGAAAATTGGAATTTTTAACAGGCATTCGGAGATTCCAATATGGGGGGAAATTCTGATGGCAGTTTCTAGGAATCCAGCCATTTGGGGGAAATAACTTGAGATTCCTCCGCTATGAATGGACCGAAGCAGAAAGTAGAAGATAAAGTCATTCAGAGAAGATAAAGGAGAATTTGAATTAGCAGTGTCAGGATACATGGTGGGGCCTGGGACTCATGAGCTAGGCAGATGCTATTTAACTGAATGAACATGGGCTTACGAAGTGGGGAATAAAATGGAAAGGAGAAAGAAAGAAGCTGGTCATCAATATGAATGCCAAGTGCATATACAAACATGTATCTTTAAACCTCATGTACAGAACAACTACCTGTAACTAGTTAACTGCAACAATAATCCCAGTGTATTTTCACATAGTTCACACTCAGCTATACCCATACAACCTCTCTGGCTCTCTTCATTGTTCCTCTATCCCTTCCCCATCTCACGTTACATTTGATGATCATTAAAACCAGCCCTACACCCAATGGATCACCTCATCTAGAGCATGTTTTGTCCCTCTGCCAAAGGATAATTGGAAATATCTCAAATATTTTTACCACATTGGGTTGAGTGCTACTGGCATGCAGTGGCTGGATGTCGGGGATGCTTCTAAACACTGCACAATACACAGGAAAATGTCACTGCGCCCCAAATCATCCAGCTCCACATTTGAGTATCCCCTGCTATGCATGAGGAGGAGTGAATGACCTAGCAATGACTTTGCCTAGTTTCCTCTACCCCCACGGAATACAGAGCTTTCTACTGACAATAATTTGAGATGGAAAGAGAATAGTTGGCACTTGAGAATACTGCTTAATAGTAATGCTTATAAAGCTCCAAGTCAATTGAATTATTGAGTTTATCATGAAAATCTCAAAATTCAAAGCTATCAGAAAAGGGAATTTAAGTCAGGGATTTTTTTTTCCCTTCATCTCTTTATTAGTCCATCAAAATAATGAGTTCCTATCAAGAGGGAATAGTTAATCATTTTGGTAGATAAAAGGTGTTGCCATATTATGGCATTATCAAAAAAGAGAGAGAGAACCAAGAACAGTGGTGATACAGCGATAAAATATAGAAGAAAAGCATAAATAAGTATAATAAAAAGAGGATTACATTCATCTATGTGGATCAAAAATCATCTGCCTTGCGCTGATGTTTGCATTATGCCAGCTGGAATTTCCAGACAAATTGCTGCATCTTTCACAGATTAAACTAATGCTCCTGACTGAATGAATTCAGTTTATTGCCAGGGCATATGATGTAGAAATACTTAGACTGTGGAAATCAGACAGATGGCTTGGCAAATTAATCCATAAGCAGCACACCATCAGTTTAGTCAATGACAGTGATGGAAGAGTGTGGTTGTCGATAGGGATAATCAGTGGAAATTTGAAGGTGAAAGAGATCATGAAAAAGGAATGGGGAAGCCACTGTTTGGTTTTTATTATAAAGCTACTCGATATGTCTGTTGTAAACAGGCTTGGCCTTTTTTAAGTGACTGAAAGAGAAGGAGTTTACAATTCATTAACAAACAGGTGAACACTCAGATATTTAAAACCGTGACGACAGACTCACATCACAGCTCTAAGTACCAACCCAGAGTTTAAAACACAGGGCTATTGTAGAGACCAAATGGAGATTATCATTCCCCTTGTAAGTATTAGAGGAACTTTATGTGGACTTTGTACTATTTTAAATTATCACGTGTAATCCCTGGCTGTCTTTTCCCCCCAAATCCAAAAGTTTTATTTGTTTGATTTTTAAAATCTTATTTAAAAGTTAAAAAAACATAAAAACACATAAACACTAATGAATGAAGGTAATCACTAATAATTTTTTTCTAAAGATCCCATCCATGCTCATATGTAGGACCAGGCAATATACACTACCTTACTGGAAGTTTTCACCTACAGATATGTGGAAAAAATGAAAAGAACAAAGGCATTTTCAAATAAGTATTCTAAAACAAGTTCCATTGAGATATTTTCTGTTTCATCAGCTAAGTACACAATGAGGCCACTTTCTGGGTATAAGAAGAAAATTATGAGTTTTGGAAATGAACAAGAATCTTATACATACAGAACAAAATGGCTCTTTCTTTCAATGAAGGAAGTCGACTAAGGTAAAACCCAACACATAAGGAAGTCTTGAATAAGGCAAAAACCTAACATATTTTCCAATATATGCATGTTATGTGGTATATGAAACACAGTAGCCACCTGCCTAGCAAGAACATTTTATCAACATTTGATGTAAACCAGCCCACTCCAGAACTTAGTGACTTCAAACAGTAGAAACGTATTATTGCTCACTAGTCTGGGGATTCCTTTTGGCTACGCCAGCTTGGCTTGGCATGAATGGTTCAGATTAGGCTCATGCAATGTCTGGTGATTGGTAGGTGTCAGCTCAGTGAAGAGATGACCTGACCACATATGTCCCCTTACCCTTTAGTCAAAATACAATGTACCAGCACTTATCTCCAGGACACTCATTTTATAGAAATTCAAAACCAATGTTCTCATGCTCAAAATATTCACAGATCTTACTATTTTGCCCGTAACTCTGAGGCAGCTGTCTTGACAGAGAGATGTGATGCTCCTTTAGCAGACTGTGATGGCACCAGATGAATGACATTTTGTGGTACCATGATGGTGTTTGGCCAGATATGGTACCTGGTCTGAATCAGCGACCAACATACAGTATCTTTTACACCATAGCCATGATGCAGAGGTACAGGAAATGAAATGAGAAATTGTGTGCTTTGTTTATTACCTCTTTTCATCAAAGGAAGTCATATTTCAAAAAAGTAAAGCCAATGGTCTATTTGCAGAAACGTCTACAAACATTGGCAGCTCTTCAAGCCTCGCCATTGCCTGTCTTTGTGACTGTGGTAGTGGATTCTCAGATTCCCCCATGACTGTCTGCCTCTTTCTCTCTCTACTTCAGCGCTGAAGTCGACACTATATTAAGTTTATTTCTGATCTCAGACCAGAGTCACGCAGACATTCTCTCACTTCACTCCACACACATTTGTGGAGCTTCTAGTTCCTATACACAGTCCTTACTTGCATTGATTACTTGCCATGACTTGTATTTTCTTATGAATCCAAACACATGTAAAAGTTAACTAGCTGAATAAATACACAAAAGCATGTTAGATGTGGACCAATGAAGTATGTTATGAATCAGTGCTTATAATTGACTTAAGTGGGGCCTAAACCTTTCTCTAAGGTTTAGAGAAAACAATTAAGTCAGCCAGATATGACTATGTCACCATCAAATGATTTCCTGGATTGAATTGACAAATAAAAATCTCAAAGGAGGCACATTAGACAGTCTCTTTGTCTTTTTTAAGTTAAGAGCATGACAAGTATAACTGTTGTCACCTTTTCTACTCACCTTTGTACCTGAGCAACATAACAAGAAAATACTTAATGTAAAAATATATTCAGGGTAATAAATTCCAGTGAGTTGTTAGATTTAAGTAATGGAAAGATGAGAAGACAGTTGTCGAATTGTTCATTAAGGGAATACAAAACCAATATACAGACTGATGTAGAATGAATTAAGTCATGTTATATTTGTGAGTAGAAATAGTTGGGGGAAAGTTCTTTGGGAGAATGCAAAAGTGAGTAAACTAGCAGAATGTAGTTAGGTCCCAGACAGCACACTTGAGAGAATGCTTGAGGTTCCTGGTCTTGGATAAAGAGATACTACTCGTTGGGGTTTCCTTTTTTTTTTTCCCCGTTGGCTGCACTCAGCTGTTTGGATACACATGTAAAGAGAGACGTAGTTTTAACAGGCATTCTGTTAAGCAGCACCACAGGAGGGTAGGGAAGGGAATTGAAGAAGTGAGTGGAGTGGTGAACACTGGATTCTAAATTAGGTAAGGAGAGAAGTGGAGATAAGAAGGCACACAAGCACCTCTATGTTCATCGCAGCCTTATTTATAATCACCAAGATATGGAAGCAGACCAAGCGTCCATGAGTAGATGAGTGGATAAAACAACTGTGGGACATTTATACCATGGAGTACTACTCAACTGTAAAAGAGAAGAAAATTTTACCTTTTGCAACAGGAAGGATGGACCAGGACAACATTATGCTCAGTGAAAGGAGACAGTCAGAGAAAGATAAATACCATATGGATTTCTCTCGTATGTGGAATCTAATGAACAAACTAAACTCACAAGCAAAATGAGACAGACTCATACAGAGAGCAGGATGACAGCTCTGGGTGGGGGGTGGGTAGGGGGCAGAGGGACGGAGCAAAAGGGAAAAAGGTTTCCTGGACATGGACAACAGTGCTGCGGGGTTGGGAGAGGGGGTATAAGAGGGATAAATGGCAATGGAAAAATTACAGTAAAAATAAAAATAGAAAAGAAATGAAATGAAAAACAAGAAGGCAAATATAGTAAGTGGGGGAAAAAGGAGAGAATTGGAGTCAAGAGGGAGATAATTGTATTTGAGGAAGTAAATGTGAAAGATAGGTAGCTGTCAAAGAAAAGGAAAGCAAAATGGAAAGTGTGGAAGTGGCACAATTGTTGGCGATGGCAGCATTTGAAAGGTACCATTGTGGGAGTAGTTATTAGAGCCAATATAACAATCATGTTATTAAGGGTGAAAACATTAATAAAAACTGAGAGAAAATGTGCAAATCATATGGATAACAACCTCCACAGAATGAAGAGAAAATTAGTGTATGAGATACAGACGAAGCAACATGTATTAAAATCTTCAATAAATGGAGAAGAGTGACTGGGAAGTCAGCTGACTGGGTACTTTTATGTCATGGGGTCAAATATTTGTTTATTTGAGAAATGGGGAGTAGGAATGGCAATAATTTGGGAATGAAAATTAAGATCAAGTAAGACATAACCCTTACCCCTTGTTCTATAGTAAATGGACATTGGAACATAAAAAGCTTACCAAAAAGAAAATGTTTTGCAACATATTATATAAACTGTAAATCTAAACAAATATATAGAAATATTGAGTATTTTACATTCTATATGAAAAATGTTTCATATCAGATTATTCAGAAAGTGAAAAGTATTCATATTCCTTAGCAAAAATATTTTAAAATATTTCTATACTGTGGTTTTTATTGTGTCAACAGCTAAGAATATCCAAAGTGTTACTGCTCAAATTTTAATCTTTCAGTCTTCTAATATATTTATTTCAGGGTTTTAAAAATGGCAATCATTTTTCTTGGATATATTATAAGTGAAAAACAATTTATATTTCCTTTAAAATTGTTTAATCATATGTAATCCTTTTATATTGGAAATTTATTTTCAAGCATTTAAAAACATATTTTATGTCATTCTTCATTTTACCCTGCACCTTACCTCCACAAATATAAAATAAAATAAATGCAATGTGTTTAAAGATAGGTGTTCTAGAAGATAATTATAAGTTTTGAGTAATTTCCCAGCGAAGAAAAATTGAGGCTGACAATTTGTACAATCCAGGAAAGCAGATCTAGCAAAGCTTGATGTTTTTTCTTATTTCCAGCATATTTCCTTTAACAGGATAGAAATTTTTACAGTTTTTGTAATTTTAAAAATTGGATGAATATCATGGGATAATATAATCAAAACATTTTAAAAACCTCTTTTCTTGAAGAATGTTTCTGAAATCTGGTTGGGAGCATTCTTTAGAGAAAATGAGGCTGCATCTAAAGAGTGCGAACAATATTGTGTGTCCCCACCTGTGTCCAAACTTTACATTAAAATGCAGCTTTGCAAATAATTACTACTTTTTAGCAACAAATATATGAAAGTTTAAGTTACTTAGCTTTGTTACTGCAGAAATGTCCCCGAGTGACTTTATTTTGGATACACTTTCTTTGTTGGAGTTCTCTAAATGTTCTTGGAAAGCTGTACCAAGTCAGCTATTAAAACAGCAACAACAGCCACCATTAGTTGTCAAATGACAACCGATGAGGGCAATGCTGATAAAACAGACCCTTGGGTTGAAAGAAATTAGACATTGTTTACATCATTGCTGAGAGAGAGACACTTAGAAGTCCATCCTTTTTAAATGTCGGCTTGATAGCAATGTTTACCTCATAAAACAAATGTTTAGTGTCTTCTAATAAGTAACTCACTTACAAATACATATATTCTGCTTGCATAATTGTCCCAGAGCTATCTGCCCCACTTGTAAAATGATAACATGAATGAAAATTCAAGACTTAATGAAAGCTACATTTCCTAATGTTAACTAAATTAGATTTAGCCTTGACTTTCAAAAGTCTGTGTAACTTTGTGACAAAGATATTCCTTCAGATAAAAAGATGTCATTCTCTATCTGTCTTTCATAACACTTCAAACTACTTAACATCTTAAAGATGGCCTTGAGGGTCTCATACAAATAGAAGAAAAAATACACAGGTACACTTATAATTACTTTCCTATCTCACAAATTGTCTTCCAGAATCTAATATGACAAAGCCCCTAAGGTTTTGGAAAATAAGCTGAGTACATGTTCCAAGATTTAAGGAATTTGGATCCGATTATTGTTTTTCTAATCTTTTTTAATGAAAATGTGTATATAACCCCAGGAAATAAACTGTAGAGTATGGAAATGATAACAAGAGCAGAAGATGAAAAGAAAGAAGGCTAAGGACTCAAAATCACTCAGAATATCATCTTCAAATTCTGCAACTGTGTGGGCATGGAAGAAGAAAGAGACATATTGGTATTTTAGAGGAAAAAAATATCTTTCAACTCTAAAATTAGAAATATCCAACTATTGGCTGTTTTAAAATAATTGTGTGCAATATTATTAACAATTCATGTCTAGTTGGTCAGATACTTTAGCAGGTAGAGATGAATGAAGGAAACGTCAATTCTACACCTTGCCACTTCAAACTTTTAACCATAGTAGCACACCCCCTGAGGCCCTGGACTTTGTAACACATGCTTTGTATGCAAAGACGCAACCTTTGAGGTGACTTAAAGAATGCATAAGGGAGGGTGGTTAAGGGTATGGCTCATGCAACCTGACAAATTAGGTGGAGGAGGCCTGGGTCGGGGTGGTAGCTGTGCTGCTATTTGGTGATGCAGTCAGGGGCATAAATACCTTGAAGGGAGCTGCTTCAGGTTAGCATGGCACCACAGACCATTTCTGCTCCGGAGCTCTCTGCACCCTCTTCAAAACCTTTACCTGCTTTCCCGACTATTCTGACATCCTTGCCTAGGTCTCTGCCAACTATCAGAGGAAGATTACTTGCTACTTTAAATAATTCATTTAGTCAAGTACCAAAAAGCCAAAATGTGTAAGATTCAGAAGCATGGTGTGCAAAACTATACTTTCTCACTTATAGAAAATTTGTGTGGTTGTCCATTTCTTAGCATCTATTTAGCTAGCTAGCTTTCATCTATCTACCATTCCAACTTCATTTGTAAGTGATTTGATAGAAATTTGACTTTGGAGGCAATGCAATAGTCTAATCTAATTCTTACTCGAGTTCCTGTCAGATAGATAACTTTTGCATGTTAGGAGGCGTGCCCTTTCTCTGACCCAGTGTAAGAATATGTGTCAAGAAAATTATGGCTACCTTCTGGCACCTATGACTCAGTATCAAAATGTCCTTTTTGTGCTAAAATTGGTAAAGCATACCTCAAATCATGTTCCATTATCCATAGAAAAGTGTTCCTAGAAGCTTCCTATAAAATATCCAGGGCCAACTTTATATCTTCAAATCAGTTCAAGCAGGGTTAAGTTAGTGGTTTTGTTAAAGAAAAAGCTACTTATCTTTGGAATCATAAGAGACAGGTAACACAGGATTTTAACAAAGCCAAAAACAACTGTCTTCATGGAATGAAGAGAGCACAGATTTTCATCTGAGAGAGACAAGTGTTTTTCTTCTGATGAAGCTCCAAAATCATGAAATAAACATAATGTCACTGGACTAATGATTTATGTGTGTTTGAAAATAAGTTACTCTTAGATATTTTTATAGCCTTAATATTATTATTTTAAGATATTATTTGAAGATATTTTAAATAGTAAGATATTTTAAGATGTTATTATTTTAAGATATATTAAGATAGTGAAAAGCTTAGATATAGGTAAAAATTTTAATCTTTCTGCAATTTTACTATAGGTCTATTCCAATATGCTCTTGCTCTTTCCTTCTAGATGCCCAATTCTTTCTAAAGCAGCATGAAGGTTAATAATCAAAACATTATTCTTATTATTCAGAAGGTGAAACTAAGGCTTTAGAGATGTCCTTTTTAAAAATAGACACCTAATTTCCCTTTTCGTAGAGCATTGACTTCAGAAATCTTGCAACTGTAAATTATTTCTCTGCCCCTTTGAGATACATGCAGATCTTTTAAAACTCCTCTTGCACGTTTTATAACCCAAGAATGTCTTTCTCAAGAAATTGGGAGCAATGTCTTTGAAATTTAATTATCAGGGAAGATTACAGGCCCTATCTCCCAGTCTCTACTAAGAAAGTAGGAGCCTAATCTCAATGGCTGCCAATTAGCAAACACAGAAGGCCTGATCAGCAAGAAAAGTATTTGCAAATTAAAAGATAACTCAGTGTGCTGGACACATCTTATTGCTCAACCTCCCCTTAATCTTTCCACTAGCTCACCTCAGAGAGAGAGAGGAGAGAGAGAAGAGGGAAAAGAAGAGGGAGACAGAAAATAAAAAAATGTTTTAAAGGAAAACAAAACCTTCTCACCTTTGCTTTCAGTGGTACTGAGCTCAGACGGAGTTCTGGCCTCCTTCCCCTACTCCAATATCCTGAATAAAGTTGTCCTTGCCTATTTAACTTTGTTCAGTGTGATGTTTGCTTTGAGAAATGCATGCATCTGCATTTTGCATCTTCATAAGAAAATATACAGAGGGCCCAGAGACATATGAAAAGATGCTCAGCATCACTAGCCATCAGAGAGATGCAAATTAAAACCACAATGAGGTACTATCTCACACTGGTCAGAGTGGCCAACATAAACAAATCCACAGACAAATGTTGGAGAGGATGTGGAGAAAAGGGAACCTTAGTACATTGTTGGTGGGAATGCAGACTGGTGCAGCCACTGTGGAAAACAGTATGGAATTTCCTCAGAAAACTAAAAATGGAACTTCCCTTTGACCCAGCAATTCCACTGCTGGGATTATACCCTAAGAACACTGAAACACCAATCCAAAAGAACCTATGCACCCCAATGTTCATAGCAGCACAATTTACAATAGCCAAGTACTGGAAGGAACCTAAATACCCATCAGCAAATGAGTGGATCAGAAAACTAAGGTACATTTACAAAATGGAATTCTATGCAGCAGAGACAAAGAAGCAGCTTATACCCTTTGCAACAGCATGGATGGAACTGGAGAGCATTATGCTAAGTGAAATAAGCCAGACGGTGAGGGACAAATACCATATGAACTCACCTTTAACTGGAATATAATCAACAGAAGAAAAAAGCAAACAAAATATAACCAGAGACATTGAAATTAAGAACAATCTAACAATAACCAGAGGGGAGTGGGGAGGGGACAGTGGAGAGAGGGGCTTACAGGAACTACAATAAAGGACACATGGACAAAATCAAGGGGGAGGGTAGAGGTGTGGGAGGGAGGTGGATTTGACTGGGATGGGGTGGGGTGGAGGGGTGGGGAGAAAATGCAGACAACTGTAATTGAATAACAATAAAAATCAAAAAGAAAATATAACCAACATTCATTCGTCACTCCTTTATTCAGAGCACTAATTTTTTCATTAATCTTAAAATATGTTTCTTTGGAATGTGTTGGGATAGAAAGGAGAAACAGTCTTGCTCCTTTAATGACCATAAATCTTTAGATTCTATGTGTGAAATACAAGTGAGAAATAAAAATTCCCTTGGAAGAGAAAGGTTTTAACTAGTCAGAGATTCATGATCTACCCAGCAGCTTTTTGTTCATTTACTTTTGCTTCTTTGTTTTGTTGGCTTGTTTGTTTTTGCTTGTTTGTTTTCCCTAAGTTGGAATCCTGTAAAAGACCGGAATACTTTTAACAAAGCTGCAAACAGAAAAATTAAAAGGCTGGGTTTTTTTAAACAGCTATTTTGGTACCAGAAGAACAGAAGAGCTTATTGTTTATTTATTTTTGTAGTCATTTAATCACTTCATTTATATTCCTTTGATATATGGGTATGCAAATTTAAAAAGCTAAATACATGCTTTGTCTTTCTGCTCATCACAACTTAGGGAGATCTCATTTAAGTTTTATATATAAGTTGCTGCTGGAACAGCAGCGTGCTACCCCAAACTGAAGTCTACCCCAAGACCCTATCACCATTCATAATGGTTGGGGAAGAGGCAAAGTGATGGATATTTTGAATGTGACGCAATTATAAAATTAAATCCTATATATTAAAGACTATACCTTACCTAAGCTGTGATAACGTACCATCGCTTATTAAAACGGCAGGTAAACTTTCTTAGCAAAGGAATGGAAGTCATTTTAGCGGATGTGGCAGACATCAGAGAGGAGTACACACTGAAGTGGCTTTTTTGTGGAGGTGGTATTATCCAGAATAAATATTTAATTTGGGGAAGCACATTCATCATGACATTAATTCTAGGATAACAAGCAACTTACCCGTTCCAAAGCCTTGATGAGACAAACTGCTGCAATCAATCTTCGCCTACTTAAAAATGTTCAGGAGGACTCAGGAATTAGAGAGGGTAATTTTGACGGGTCCCCACAGTAAATCTACCACCCCATATACATTTGCCTTTATTGCAAAAGAATAAAGTGAAATCTTCTTAAAAGGCCAGAAAAACGGAGCGAAGTTGGATGCCACTGGATGTGTGGTCCCCTAACCACAGGGACGACTCCAATGGACTCCGTGAAACGGATCAACACTCTGGAATAACTGCTCCGGAAGAATTAAACCACAAAGGCCATTAACCCAGATAAGGAGCTTCCTAAGGTTAAGGCTTAGAGAAGTCGCCTCCTGTGCAGATGCTGATTATGTGAGATTTCTGGTTCAACCAGGAGAGAGCCGAAGCACACATGGGAAAATAGTAATGAAAAGTTTCTGAAACCCAGCAATTTTACCTCATGGATTTTTTTCCATGTAAATAAGAGAAGCGCACTAAGAGTATGAAAAGATTCTCAATGTAGAATTACTTTTAATAGCTAAGAGCTCTAAATTACCTAAATGCTCAATAATATGAGACTGATTATGTAAATAATGTTTTAGTTATAAAAAAGAGAATACTAAGCAGATATTCAAAACCATGCTTAAAAAATTAAAGATGCAGAAACACTTATCACGTACTATAGAGGACAAAAGCAGCAGCCAAAATGCAGTTTATGCTGGTAGCATGAGGACATAGCATCATGTGTATGTACATGCACAGCCATATCACAATTGGCGCTGAATTCAAAATATTACCCTCCTCTGGGTGTGGAGATGATGGACTTTTTTCAATCTACAAGTCTCCTCTCCTTTTCAAATTCCCTGTGCTAAGAAAATACTGTTTTTTAACTAGAAAATAACACCTTTATACATAGATAGCTGTCATGTGTCAATACTAAGATTTTGCTCTACTTGTCACCTAACCAGTTGCCACAGCTTCACAGATGCTGCAGAAGACACGAATCTGGTTCAGACTAAAGGCCTCTGTTACTCAGGACAGAGCAGGCAGCATGAGTTTCGCATTCGCATTGGTTCCCTTGCCCCCGAAGTGGCACAGACATGGGGCAGACAATGTTGTGTGCGGGACAGAGCCCAGGGACCCTGGGGTTTAAGAACTCTGGATCTTTTGGAGCTTCTAGCAAACCTGCCCAACTTTTGCTTTAAAGGGAGACATCTTTATCATAACCTTCAGGGAACAAATCCGCCCTCCACCCCAGAGGAGACACTATCTCCACCTTCCGAAGCTGTCTGCCATAAGAAACACCCTTGGAAAGAGAGCTTGAGGCAAAACCATCAATGCTTCTTGTTAAGATCATGTACAGAATTGTGTGTGATCCATTGGAAGCATTGTCTACTATCAAGACGAATTTCCAAATTCAGTGTCTGCTATTGGTTATTTCCTTTCCTTCTAAACTTGTTGGCAAAGGGATCAGTGCCTCTTAAGCATCACTTTTACCATTACTGACACTGCCATCTTGCTCCCCTCAGCCTGCAACTGAGTTCTTCATAGGGCAGCATTAGAACTTGCTTTAAAAGCCTACTGGGAATTGGTAGTGTTGATTTCTCCTTGGGACACTATTCCATGGCTAGGCAAACATTGGCTTGTCCTTTGGTTCTTACAGGTGGTTTCTTGCATATCATTCCCCAGTGGAATCCTTGTGGCAGAGGATGGGTTTGATGCATCACACGACACATACTATGCTGGGAAGTCTTTCCACCCTCTTTGAGGTGTGATGGATGCTGTTGCTTTGGATAACCAGCCCAGTTCAGTGAGTCAGAATCCAAAGATGCACAACACATTTCCAAGACCACTAAGATAGATTCTGAGAGGACATCTCATGTCCATAAAACAAATGAAAACTAGGCTGTTAGACAAAATGATACTCTCTGACGCCTGTTCATGTAGGTACAGTGTCCCCTTCTCCTACAAATGAGGATATCCTATTGGTTAAAAGAAATCTATCGGACACCTGAGTTTGTTATTAAATCTCAATTCCCTTTGACATTCAGGAATTTAAACTCTCTTTGCATTCTTGGATCTGTGCTTCTTCATTTCTCTATTCTTAAGAGATATCAAAGTTAAGTCCCCATGGGTAACACAGGTAAATGTCACATCATCTACTATAACTGTAACTTTGAAAGATTATTTGGTCCAGTGATATTTTTTCTTTCTTCATTACTACTAGCTCTAAATTCACCAGCATTTTATTTGAAAAGAACTCAGGTTCACAGAAAGTAGGCTTCCTACAAACGTCTCCTAAGTAGAACTTACATGTTCTCACCAACAAAACAAGGGGCAGGTGGAAAATGGGGGAAGGATGTGTGAACTAACGGGATGTGGAGAAAATCCAATACCATGTATATCACATCATCATGTTGCGTGCTTTAAGGATATCTTACAATTTTTGTCAACTTTACCTCAATAAAAATATAAAAAAGGAAAAGGAAAGAAAAGGCCCTTTAGGATTCCTAAATAAAATTAAAATATCAAAATCACATACCTTTTCTAAAATGCTCCTCGAACCTCGTGACTTAATAGATAGGCAAGTACCAACTTACTATTATGGTAACTTCCAGTATTTGCAAACACCAGACACTGACTTCTAACAAAAATAAAGAGAATTAGCATAGTCTATGCTGATTATGAACTAGTTTTTTTTTTATTCTTTATGTCTGTATCTCCTAGTATATAAATGGTTTGGTTTAAATCCAAATAATGACTTTAATTATACACAAAGCTCTCCTTTTGCCCAATTTATTAGGCTATAAATGATTATATAAATGAAATAAAACACACTTCCATGCTAAGAACAATGGTTGGCATATTAGGCAAGTTTAGAAAAAAAAATTTTTTTTTTGATATTGACATGTATAAAAAAGTCAAGAAAAAGTGTTACAAAACAAAGACAATATTATTTTTTCCTTTGTGAGTAGTTTAAAAAGTTAATTCTATATTTTATAAATATATGTTTTCCACTTGTTTTTACTTAATACAAACATTTTCCAACATTTATAATAACCTATTGCATAGAGGTAATAAAACTTATTTAACTATTCCCCTTCGACAATTGTTGTTTTGTAGTTTTTCATACTTATAAATAAAACTGTCTACTTTCTCCCATTGCCAACATTCCTGACCATACACTGGAGATCACATAATTTCTTAAGACAGATTCCTAGAGGTAGATTCCTGCCTCAAAGTATGAAATCATTTTTTTAAGTCTCCAGACACTTATTGCCAAACTGCTATCCAGATAAATTGTATACTTACTCTTTGTAGTGAGTGAGAATTTTCATCTCACTGCATTCTTCTCAGAATTTATCATAAAGATATTAGAAGAAAATTATATTTGTTTTGGTGGTCATTTATATTTTAATGCAAAATAAAACTGAATACGTCTCTCAAAAATTGTAGCACTTGTATTTCTCTTTCAGAAACGTGTTAGTCTTGTAAGCGTGCCAAGGCTTTTCAATCTCTACGTTACCTTTCCTCTGTGCAAAGTACGTGTTTGGGAAACTAACATGTTTCCCTCCCCCTTGGTTTTGTCCATGTGTCCTTTAGAGTAGTTCCTGAAAACCCTTCTCCCCACTGTCCCCTCCCCCCTCCCCTCTGGCTATTGTTAAACTGTTCTTAACTTCAATGACTCTGGTTATATTTTGTTTGCTTTTTTCTTTTGTTGATTATGTTCCGGTTAAAGTCATATGGCAGTCCTTGAAATTCTATGTAGCATTTCCACTATCTGGGAAAGAAAGCCTTGAAACTGTGCTTTCATCCCAGGGCCTGGAATGCGGGACAGGGTCCAGGGTGCCTAAAGAAGAAGCCTGTGAAACAACTTTGGTTAATTGTCTACCTCTGGTCACTACCTGTTTTATGAGGGAGTCCCTGATGCTTACAGAAAGAGCCCGTAAATAACTTTGAGTAACTACCCCAAATTTAATTAACTGCCTCCTGTCACGTGTTTTACAGCAAGATGAACAAATGGAATCTGGAGCAAGATAAGGATTCGGACTAACAGACCCCCACACATACCTAAGTTTGAGTAGTCACATTCCCCCAGGAAAGCTGGCACCACACTTACCCGTCAATCAATATGTAACTTTTTTCCTCCCATCCCACTGACTATATCAGTCCTCAGAACAAAGGACTCACTCTCTCCCTTGAGGGCTTGGGGTGCTCTTGGCTCTCAGCTCTCGGGCCACTGGGCCTCTGGCCACCTGTCCTCAGGCCCCCTGGGGGCTTGTCACTCTGGTCTTCAGCTGCTCTTACTTTTGCCTCCCTGCTTTGCCTTGAAACTTTGCCTCTCACCTCCCCCACTCTACCTAGTCCTGTTTTCTTCTATGGGAACGGGTCGCTAATAAACTGATTACACACTAATAGATTTGCTGGTCTGTAATTCTTTACATGCATCAGCAAGAAGATCCATGTCTCTCCCATCAACACAAGGAAAGATATTACAAAGATTAGAGTTGAAATAAATGAAATAAACACTGGAGAAGATCAATGATACTAAGAGCTGGTTCTTTGGAAAGATAAACAAAACTGACAAAGCTTTAGTTAGACTCACCAGGAATAAAAGAGAAAGGGCTCAAACAAATAAAATCAGAAATAAATTCGCTATTACAACTGATACCAAGAAATACCAAGAAAGAATCATAAGAGACTAGTATGAACAATTACATGCCAACAAATCAGACAGTCTAGAAGAAATGGATAAATTCCTAGGAACAAACAGTCTACTAAGTCTAAATCATAAGGAAATAGAAGGTATGAACAGGAGATTAAATATTTGGTTAAATAAATAACCAAAAGTCTCTCAAGAAAAAAAAGTCCAGGACCAGATGACTTCACTGGTAAATTCTACAAAACATCCAAATAATATTATTCTTTTACACTGAAGGAAGAAAGTGTTTTTCCCCTCTACAAGGGAAAATTTATTTCTACATTTCAAAGAAGAGTGTTATCTAACTACTTTTTATTAATAAATCATGGTTTAATATAACAGCGATTTAGTGGCAACAAGAAGAAAATACATCGCTTATCTGACTCCAACTTTCAGCCCTTTATTCACTCAATCCACTCAATTAAATATTGAGTAAATGTCTGTAACTTAATAGGCGCTCACATTACATGCTTATTACAAAGTGTTTAACTTTTGGCAAACCAGAACAATCTTGTGTTTTACATTCCTCCTCTGCAGAAATGTTGTTAAAATAGTCCCTACATCACATGATTGATGTTAGAAAAAATTAAGTCAACATATGTTTAGACATTAGAGTAGCAACTAGACCACATATACTGAGCGGTATTTGAAAATTATTATTACTAGTACTTTTCTCTTGGAGTACTGTTATACCTACCCACCAAACCAGCCACCCAATTTCTTCTTCTCCACTTTGTTCTCTCTAGCGTATTCTCACCAAAGTAATCTTTCTAAAATAAAATTCAGACCTTTCCTGCTTAAACCCTTCAGTGGTTCACATCCAAATTTCTTTGTATGTTTTTCCACACTTATTTCATAGATCTACCCTTGCCTATTTTATAAGCCATAAATTTTTTTTATAAAAATTGACTAGTCAGAGTCCTGAGTTTTCTTGAGGCCATGGAGTTCCCCATGCTCATTGAGCATTTCACTTGAAATTTCTTCTCCACTCAGTGGGTGAGGGATTGGTCTATGTATTCCATTCTCCAAGTCTCATTCTAATTTCAACATTCCCATGAAACTATCCCTGATCCTCACAACTAAATGTAACCTATCCCTCCTTTGAGTTTTCCGAAATACCTTACTGATATCTCTCTTGAAATACTTAAGCATAAAATCATGGTTGTATTTAACCAAATGCATCTGCCTGACTATAAATTTTAAGTACGATATATGATATTTATATCACTTAAGATGCTTAACATCAGTTCTGGCATATTTGTTAAATTGCTTCGAATGATTTTTAAAAATGGCTTACAAAATATAAGTACACATTATCTTTATACATTACCTCTTTTCACTGAATAATAATGTCACATTTTATATATAAAATATAAGATGTATAATATAAAAATATATCTATACATGGAAAGAAGGAGGTATTAAAGGAGGAAGGAGAAAGAGAGAAATCTAAAATATGCAGGAACTGAGATTAGGCATTTTTAGAAACTAAAACAAAAATTATCTTCTATTTCAAAATTCAGTCAGGTAAATGCAATTAGACAATTAGATAACTACACCGATGACTTTATATATATGAGGGGGAATCCCCAAAAACCAGAATAATCTTCTGGAGGACGAGCCTCTTATAGTACAGGCTTCCTACACTAAATGAGTGTTCTAAAAATCTATCTGGATCAGTGTACCAGCTGGTGGTGTTGTGAGAGGCTGCATTTAGCTTCAGTGAATTTTTTTTGAAGACCTTTTCAATGTGTTTGCCCATTTCATGATGGCTGATTTATAAGCAAACACACCTGCCCACACTGCGCTGAGCAGTTTTTGATCCAAAATGTCATGACCCTGTGCCCCACTCTCCCTAGTCACCGGGTCTCACCCCCAGCAACTTTTGTTTGTCTCCCTGGATGAAAAAAAGCCCTCAAAGGGAAATGTTTTGCCGATGTGGAAGTGGTGAAACAAAAAAATGACAGAAGTACTAAAAGGCATCAAAACTGATGAGCTCAAAAAACTATGTAATGCAGTGGGAAAAAAAGTCTTGATAGGTGTATGGTATCAGATAGAGAGAACTTTGAAAGTGACTGAAGTTTAAACATGTAAGAATACACAATTTTTTATAAATAATTCTGGTTTGGGGAGGGTTCCCTCTCATACATATGCCTCCATATAGGCAAACTTAGGTTTACAGTTTGAGCATGAAAAACAGATTTTATTCTTATCTTACTACTTATTATCATTGTATTATTTATTTATATTGCAACTAACTGTAAACCTACGTTTGCCCTACCCTGTATGTTTGTGTGTATGTATGTGTGTGTGTGTGTGTATATATGTATAAATCCTACATTTATATATATACATAATCTCCAATATTTACCTACTAGCCTGTGCCAGCATCCACAAACTCCCAAAGAACAGGTCTCAAACACTCAGAAATCAGTCTTGTGAAACAGCGAAACCATTTAGTTGTCATTAGACTCTCAGAGAGATTTCTCTGGCATCGAGTCATTCCCAGATACTTTTACTCGATTGTGATTTGGTTTTGTTTTTTAATATTCCTGTCCATTGCTGAATATGTGATATTTATAATTTTCATTAAAAAATTCACCGATAACATTTTTAAAAAGTTTCTGAGCCTCTCTTTGCAGACCCCATAGTGGTCTTCTGAGGGATTCAGAAGCAATTCCAGGGATGACTTAGAAGCACTTCTGAAGGAGGCAGGTGAGTAACCACAGGAGCCAAGTTCACGTTGGAAATGGACTCTGGAGAGTTCTTAGTCTCCATCACAAAGAAAATAACCCCAGGGCACCCTTGCTTGCGGCCCCCAAACAGTGGCTACACAGATCAGATGCCTGCCCAGTGGTGAGGATCGCTGATGAAAGAGAGTTGATGGCACGGCAGAAAGGTGGAAAGGTTATTCTTTCAAAGTAGGTAAAAGCAACCTGTACAAATTATGCCTTAAAGGATCCTGAGTTCAAAAACAGTCCTAACCTAAACTGCAAGCGAGGAGACAAAATGTCGTTCTGGAGCCTGTCTTTTCTCACATATTCATTTTTTATCTTTAAATTAATGTAAAAGTCAGAAAAGAGCTATTTGGGAAAAATAATATTTCTAATATTTCTAGAGTCCAGAAAGTAAAAATTCAATATTCTCTCACTTAGAAGACATCTTTTCAGGCCTCAAATATGGTGGAGAATGCATTAGAATATAATTATGTGACTCTTCTTCTAAATCATTCTTTGTATTTGGTGTTGAAAGTGTAAGAAACTTGTCAAGGGATATAGCATTGAATGTGCTATAACTTCAGTCTACCTTGCAGCTAGCATGACATCTAATGCCAAGCCCATTGCTAATATCTGCAGAGAAAGCTAGGCCAGTGTTCAGCAGCCTTTTCCTGTAAAGGGCCAGGTAGTAAATATCTAATGCTTTGCAGGCCATATTGTCTCTGTCGCAGCCACTCAACTCTGCATTAGAGTCCCAAACCAGCTATAACAATATGTAAATTAAGAGGCGGAGCTGTATTCCAATAAAACTTTATTTACAAAAGCAGGTTGTGGGATGGATTTGGCTGGATCATACTCTAGCAACCTCTAGTCTTAAAACATTCTTTTAAAATCACAGTTATAAAAGTGATGAGTGTTAGTAAGATGAAAGAACACCAGCTTATCTGCATTATATTTTTTTCCTTTTTGCATGTCTCCTGATCACCTTATAAAGCCTAGTCACAGAGTGCACTTGATGCCATCCTTACCTTGTCAATGTGTTCTTGCATTCGAAACACTGATCCTCCCAGGAATTCCTGTCTTAAAATCTCCTGCTTGGAAATCTCATTCATCCTTCAAAGACTCACTATAAACTTTCTTCTGTCTCCCCTCAGCTGTGACATTCTTGATCTTACCTCTTGAAATCATGTACCTCCAGAGTCCTTAAAATACTCTCACTTCTTTCTCTGCATTGCAACTGTTTTTGAATATGCATTTAGATAAGTGGATTTCATATTTTCCCATTAAAATGGCCAGCACAATGCTTGGTATAAAATGTTTGATAAGCAACTTATTCAGTGGATAAATGCCTAAACAAGTACTTGGAAGGGAAAGGGAAAAGATTTCAGGTAAATACAATGGAGTCAATTCAATAGTAAACTGCAATAAATCACAAATAACTTAGTCTTTATTTCCATATTAATTTAACAGCATAGCTTACCCATACGAAAACTTCTAAATTTGGCTGAGAATCTTGGGCAATGATAACACATATGTTTGAATAAGAAATTCTTGTCATGTATTCAAATTGACCCATTTTTATTAAATCATTTTATTTTATTATTAATTCAAAATAAAATACTATTTAAATATATAAACAGCTTTTAAAACAAATGTTGGTGTTTGCTTTCTAATGATATCTAAGTTACTAAATTGGTGTCTAATTAGCATTTCAATATTATCATAAAAATAGTTGTCTTCCTTGGAAATTTGAAACCAGACCATAGACTATTTCAAAGTACCAAATAAGTATTAATTTGTTCTATTCAATGTCATACATTTATTCACCAACAAATTAGTCAGTTCTTTCTTAATTTTTAACTTAATAATGGAGACTCGATTTACAAAAAATTATTAAATTTAAAAAATCATGAATGTCAAGGACTTACAATCCTCTGACAAGAACAGTTACTACTAACCTCTCTCTTTCAGGAATTCTGTCATCTATCTTTATTTTCTCCAACATATTTTTCTTTTTCAAAAATAATCCCAGTTCTTACAGCACTTTACTATTATGAAAATCCAACTGCACTGCCAGAAAGCTTTGTTTTTGCCAGTGATGTGAAAATGAGGTGTGTTTTAGGTGCAAAGGTTTGTGGGAGGGAGCCACAGAGGGCAGCAAAGCCCAAGGCAAGGTCAATGGGAGACTGCATCTACAGAGAATCTGACACAGCTCTTCATCCTCCGTCAGAAATCAGGCCTTAAAATACAAGATAAAAAGTCAGAATTTTAAACATAAGCCCAAATATCTTGGGTTATTTATAAGGGTCTTGAATCCACAAATTCAGTCCAGGTATAGTGGAAACTAGTTGTTTGCATTAAATGGGAATCACTGGATGCAAGTGACTAAGGCAACTTGACCAAGTGGAAAGGGAAAGGAGAAATTTATTTTAAGGATAGAGGCTCACTCTCAGTGTCCAAAAACAGGAGGGCAGCAGAACTGCAGCGTGGGACTGAAAGAGAATGGAAAAGTTGGCTGGATTTTTAAGCTCTTAACTCTGCGTCTCTCTCTCTCTCTCTCTCTCTCTCTCTCTCTCTCTCTTTCTCTCTCTCTCTCTCTATATATATATATATATACCATACTTCCAACATTTCTTCCAGAATATGAATTTCCTTGTTATTCCTCTTATACATAACAGGGAAAAGAAGTCTACCCATCTTTTCTCAAAAAATCATACCAAACTGTATTAGAATTTTCTCATCCAAATATCCCAGATTCACAGTCTCTTTGCTCAGCTTGAGTCAGGTATCAACACCTGCCTCAGCCAACCATACCGTCATGCCTGAGAGCAGACCAGTCAAGGAAAGAAGATAGAAAAGGGCACATTGGAACCTGGAACAAAACTTCCAAAATGCGTTTGCTCTGCAGTCTCAGAGTTCAGATGAGGACACAATTTAGTGTGGGGGACATTATCAGACCATGTGGATAGGAATGAAAACCCATTGATGAAAATTTGGCAATAGTGAACATAAATATATATAATCTTTTGACCAAGAAATTACAATTTTAAAAATTCTGAAACAATTGTAGAAACTTGCATATAATGTAAGTGTAAGGATTTTAATCACAGCTTGTTTACAAGGGCAAAAAATCAGAAGAGCCCAACAATAAGGGCTTTTAAAAATTATACTATATCAAGAGAGTGCTGTTGATTAAACTAATACTGAACAATTTAATATAATGTGGGTGGGGTTTTTTCAGTAAAAAAGTAAAGTAAGTTTGGAGATTATGTATAGTCCATGATCCCAGACAGTAAAGGGTCTCATTTAGAGTCTCTAAGAGACCTATCTCCTAGGTCCGAACAATTGTTAATTACAAAATGCTCATTTCGTATCCCAGGAATGCTTATGCAGTTGCCCCGTGAACAACTCAGGTTTGAACGGCGAGGGCCCGCTGACATGTAGATACTTTCTGATGAATACAGTCGGCCCTTCATATCCACAGGTTTCACATGCTCAAGGATTCAGCTGACTGCAGTTCCAAAACAGTATCTTTTAATTCTGACCAGGTTTTCCCAACCGCACATTGAAAATCTTGTTCTCATCTGAACATATTTGAATCTGCAGATGCAAAGGACAGACTATAACTGAGTCAAAATTTATACACAGATTTCCAACTGCACAGGGGTGGGTGTCTGAATCCCCCTATTGTTCAAGAGTCAATTGTATACACACCAGAGGGTGTCAAACCATGATTTACATCAGTTATTTAGTTGTTGATATGTGATTGTTTTAGTAAAAGGTATATATTTGCTTAAGTTATATGTGAATTCCTTAGCCTTTTGTGAACTTATCCATTGCCATATAAATTAGTTAGTTAGAAATGTCCAAACTTTTTCATATCTACATATTTTATTGAAAGATCACTCAAAAAATTTGAGTCTAAATTATTAAAACCCAAGTTTAATTTGAAGTTTAAGGCTCATTAGAAACCCTGTGATCAAACAAGTTCTCTCTGAGACAAAAACTCTTATGTCAGAGATTTCAACATTTGTTTACTGAAGAGGGTGGGCAGGATATTGAAGCAAAAGCAAGGGCCCATACAAAGTTCCAGAAATAGGAAGAAAAAAACACAGATATTTTAATTGGCATTGAAACCTAAAGTCTAAAATCATCTGTTACTCCACACTGATACATATAAATGATTGAATGAATGTATGAAAAACTAACCTCCCATACAGAAGAACTCCAAGCAATTTATGGAGACACTTCACTTTTACAGACATGAAACATAACTCCCCATTCCTTAAGTTTAGGCTCTGCACAGTGATTTCATTCCAAAGACTCTCCTGTGGAAAGGGAGGTGGAAATAAGAGACTAACTTCACAATGAAGAAACACAGCAAACTCTACCTCAAGCTGGATGGTCAAGTTTGCCATTTGTAACAATAAGTTACATTGATAATATGTACTCTTGATACTACATGAAGGAAATTACACTTACCTCTAGAATGTCCTTCCCCAAAACCCCAGTCCCAGACTAACCATCAAACAAACCTGGAGAATATTCTACAAAATAGCTGACTAGTAGTACTTCTCAAAACTGTCAAAGAAAGTCTTACACACTGCCTCAGCCATGAGGATCTAGGAGCTGTGATTATTAATATAATATGTTATCCTGGATGGGATGCTGAGAAGAGAAAGGACAACAGGGAAAACTTGCGGAAATCTTAATAAATACCGACTTTAGTTGACAATAGTGTATCAATACTGGTTCATTGTGACAAATGTATTATACTAGTGTAAGATGATAATAACAGAGGAAACTGGGCACGGGGTATATGAGAACTACGATCTTCATAATAATTCTGTAAATCTATAAGTATTCTAAACTTTTTACACCTATTAAAAAGGACATGTAAGAGAAACTAAAAGAAAAAACTGCTCCACTGGAGTAGATTAAGCAGTGAAGACTATTGCAGAAACTGAGACACAATTATTCAAAATGATTTACTGAATGCCTACCTTTGTGACCAGGCCTGTGCAGTAAGAACCGCGGTCCTTATTTCTTAGAGCTTAAACATTTCTAGTGTGGGCGTGGAACCATATGTCATTAAGCCAATAAATGAAGAAAATAATTACACATTGTGATCATTCCTGGAAAAAAATAGGCAAAACCTTAACAGTTAAGCATGACCTACAGCCCATGCCTTGTTCCTAACCCGTACTTGCCTGTCAGCACTGACAAGTGGGATGATGCTGTAGCTGTTGCCCAAGGATATAAATGAAGTTCTCGTTGTCTGTGGGTGTGCTTGTGTGTGAATGTTTTAAAAGGGGTGGGGAACTGGTACTCTGTGGCCTCATTTCAATTTTGGAAAACAAGTACAGAAAAGAAATTATGAAAAACCTTGAAATAATGCAAACATAAATACTAAATTTTCCTTTATAAAGAAAAAAATATGTGAAATGTGGGGGGTTTTTTGGTCTTATTACTTCTCTAACAAATAATTAGGATGTCTTTTACTCTTCCTTATATGTATATCTTAACAATCTATATTTTGAAAGCATAGCCATATACAAGATCTGTTCAGGTGCCTGGCCATGTAATATGAAAAAAAGAGACATTTGTTAAAGAAGATACAAGATACAAGAAGCATTGTACATAGGACAATTATGCCTCAGTTGTCTTCAAAGTAGGCACCTTGGGACCTCACACAGTTCTCCCAATCGCCATCAATTACCCCATTGTATTTTCATGACTCTCATCAATGGTCTGAAATCTCTTCCCTTTCAAAATGAAAAGGTAATTTTCATTTTGGGAAAAGCCAGAAGTCTCAGGACACCAAACCTGGGCTATAGGGAGACTGTGTCACCTGGGTGATATGATGTTTTGCCAAAAAACTCTGCATGGGATGTGATGCATGAGCAGGCACATTGTCATGATGAAGCTGCCAATCACCAGTTGCCCATAGCTGTGGCCTTCTGAGTCATCTGAATAGTTTCAGTAGAGGAATGCTCAAGCTTAATGCAAAATTGGATGCAGATTCATTGCTCTACTTACTCAGTCACTTTGAAATGATGACCACACAGTAAACATGCTCTCTCAGGACTGTCTACTACCCCCATTGACTAGTACAGTGAAGTCATCATTGTTCACACATGCACATTCCAGTCCACTCTCCTTGGCTGCCAGGTTACATCGATGTCACACAAACTGTTCTCATTATATTAACAGTGGCTTAACAATAGCTGGACTTTTTCCAGACAGACCTCATATATTCTAAAAATGTTTACTTTTTCCAGAAGGAGGATTTTTCTTGGTACTCAAGAGCACAGATTCCAGAGGAACAGGGATTAAGAATGAAGCTACCTAAATTTACCAGATTAGAAAAACTAATCACGGCTTTTGTTCAGTGTTAGACATCAGAACCACAAGACCCTCATATCTATCTCCTTTTAAGATCTTTGAGTACATTGATCGAGATCAAAGTAGGACTTCATTTTCATTTCTTTTAAACTTAGAGTATTTTAAAAACTTAGTTTACAAATCAACATTTGTGCTTACCTGAAATCCTTGTGTTTTTAAACTTAGTTACACATAATCAACAATATAAAGCAAATTTCCTTAAATTGAAATATAATTTTTAAATAACTATTAGTATTCTTTTTCTGTATTTTCCATGATTATTCTCCCCTTCATAATAGTACAGTTGTCTTAAAAATTCTCATGTCAAATCACCACAACTAAAGTGATCATACCAATCCAATAAACTATTGTGTACATTTGGGTTTGGGTTGTAATTGATTTTAGGCTTAGATTTTGTTGGATTTCTATTTGCCAAACATTCAGAAGTCTAGTGTGCCTAAGAATATTTGTGTTGCACTGTCTCATTTAGATAAATATTTGGTTGGTTATCAAATTGTACTTTAAATTATTTTTCACCTACATTTCAAGTAGAGCAATCTGTAGTAAGTTATTATGATAAAGTACCCTGAAATGTCAAACCAAGATTTATTTCTTGACCAGATCACAGTCTGGAGCCAATCAGGCTGTACTCCCAAGTGGGCCTCTCCACAGGGTGATTCAGAGATCTACATTACAGAGGGTATGAATTCTTGCTTTTTTTACTAAAGTATTCTACGAGCCAAAAATAGCACCACGCATTTAGTGAGGTCTCAATAAATATTTGTTGTGTTAATTAAATAGTGAATGAAAAGTAAGAAATACATAAATAGAAAAAAGTTTGTATAGTTTTATCATTGAAGGAGTTAATGTACAAGTATATAAAATAATACAATATGTGGTTTGTTTAATGTATCAACATATACTAAAAGGAATTGCTGTAAGACTTTCTTCTAATTACAAATAGTTTGCATCTCTAACTGAGTGTGAAAAGATGCCTAGATACATAAGTATGGTGGTGTTTTTTATTAAGAATGTGAGAAAACTTCCTAAAATACTAATTAATTTTTAGGTGAGAAAAATTGGGGAATATAGAGCAAATGATAAATCATTTTAGTTCTCAATTTCTCCTTCTCTCTCCTGAATTTTTCCTGACATCTGCATCATGTCAACCCTAGCTTTGGTGTATTTTGCATTTCCATGTTTTCTCTTGATTTGTCTGACATAGAATGTGCTAAATTGCCTCAGCTCTTGAATATCTTTTCTTGATTATAGCTCTGAGAACTCCACCACCTGATATATAAGTGTGCTCTGATTTTTGGAAGCAAATTAATTAAGTAATTATTTTTCCATTTTGCTTAATTTTACCACCTTTGGTAATTCGTCAGATCCCTTGAATTCCAACACGTGTGGTTGCATGTTAAAGGGACTAAAACCTATCAGGATTGAACTTTTCTTGACAACTATATTATGCCACCTCTAGCAATGGTATATTTTTCCTTTCCATGTCAAGGAGCAGCTTTTAATTTATGATTGGAGCTTTAAAACTTATTGGCCTATAAATACTATAATTCAGTAAGATGTTTGGAGTTACAAAATTTCCCTATTCTGTAGCATTTATCTTTTAATTTATCCAAATCCCCATGCTATTTAGGGTCTTGTCTATAAAAGTTACTGACTGTAAGTCTTATTTTAAAATATACATCTGAAAAAAAAACTAATTAGTATACTAAATTCACATAGCCACAAGCCATGTTTACACTCCATATCATTTTCCTTAAGATAGCAAAGTGATAAGAAAACGACATTAAAAATAACAGTTCGGCAATTTCTTTAAAGATATAAAAATAAAGCTGTTGCCTTTCACTTTAAAATAGAAAGGATACCCAAAAGAGACAAAAATTTTAGTAATTTAATTTTTAAAAAATTGCTCTTGGTCTCTGTTCTAATTTCTTAGGGTTGCCATAAGAAGGTACCACGTAATATGTTGTTGGTAATTATCCTCTCAGTTCTGGATGGTAGAAGTACAAAATCAAGGTATCTGCAAGGCTACGTTCCTTCTGAATATTCTGGGGAAAGAGCTTGCCTTGCCTTTGTAGCTTCTGGTGGATCCCAGGAATTCCTGCCTTTCTTGGCTTGCAATGGCATTATGCAGATCTCAGCCTCCATCTTCACGTGGCCTTCTTTCTATGTCCTTAAAAAGACACTAGCCATTGGATTTAAACCCCACCCTAATCCAGAGAGACGTCTTCTTAACTCCAAAAGTGTGCAGCAACTATGTCCAGTTAAAATCACACTCTGTGGTCCTGGGAGGACACTACTCAAACCATCATAACCTCCATTTATGAAGTGGGAGAATATGTAAGAAAATTCTTCAAGAAGTGAATCTTATAAACCAGTGATTTTCAACTGGTGTGCCGTGGCACAATGGCGTGCCGCAGAAATTTCTAAAACATGCAATACCTGATGATTTAATCAGGGGCACTGAACTCTCTTTCCTTAGATTGTCAAATAAAAAAAAAAATGACAACAGCCAACACAACAACGACGATGTGAATGAATCAAAACTTGTCAGATCAGCAAAAAATACCTTTTCTGGTGTACCGCAGAATTTTAGTAATAAGTTTATGTGTGACATGAGATGAAAAAGGCTGAAAATCACTGTTACAAACAAATGATTTTAAAAACTAACAGTATGGGCAGGATGGAGTGGAGTGAGGGGGGGCAGGAAATGGGACACCTGTAATAGCATAATCAATAAATATATTAAAAAATTGCACATTCAAAAAAAAAAAAGCTAACAGTAGCTCAGTCATTCAATTTTCATTAAATCTGTATACTACTACTGTACCTGCCCCACCAAACATGCCCACACTACCCATAGCAGCACACAAAGAATACCCCAGCACTCCACGTGTTCTTGCTGGGATCACCCCTTCCCTGATATTGCTACTGCCAGCTCCATCACTGCAAACTAACTACTTGCAGGACCAATTATGAACAGGGATCTATAATTAGAGCTGATTACCAACTCATTTCTAAGAGAATATAAGCACAAATCACATCAGGTTTTTATTCCCGTTTACTTCCTTCACTGGTAAGTAGAGTGGTCTATAATGTATCTTCCCAATTGGAAAGTGGAAGTAAAACATTACTAAGAATTGCACTGAAACAACAGGCATAAAAGAAGGCAGGCATACGTTCCCTCTACCGATAACCGTTCCCCATCAGCTAGGCCTTTATTCCTGTTTCTATTTAGCCGCTGCACTAAATATGTGTGGGAATACACTTTCCTCATTTTTCATACCCTTGGCTGTGCCTTTTAGAACATATACCAGCCATCAAAGATGAAACGTATGATTTCTCCAAACTCTCTCTGACTATTCCCTTCATCATCTTGGTCTAGCTGAAACCCGGCTGCGAACCTCTCTAGCAGCTTATTACAACATTTCTCCTACTAAGGGAACTGAGGTCGGGGTAGGTGTCTTCCTTTCCCTTCACTTCCATGTGTGAACTACTTCTCACTCAACTCTGCCATTTCCTTCATAAAAGGCCTGCTGTCACACTGCACCGCTGCGACATCCTGTGTCTTCGTGGTCATCTAATAACCTCCAAATCATTTCCTCTTCTTTCTTGAAAACTTTAGCTTCCAGCACTACTTTTGTTGTGATTTTAGTGACTAACACTTTCCAGTGTATCACTCAATGACTTCCTGGGTTATTTGGTTCGTTTCACCACTTCCATCAGTATTTATCTCCACCTTCCCCTGTGATGCAGCACTGTCACTCACGATTACCTCAGTCTTAAGCACCCACTTTCAAATCTTCACCTCCTGTCTCTCCAGGTTACCGTTCAGTTGTCTCCTAACTCCTCTTGCCTCATCAGGGTATTCCTTTTCACTGGACTACTCTTATCACCATGTAAGTATACTGCAATATTTCTCATCTAAAGGAGAACAACAGTCTTTTAATTCCCCCCCTCCATCTCCTTTCTCCTTATCTAGTTCACTTTATTTCAAGACTCATGAAAGTGTTGCCTACAATCCATGACCAGTTGCACTCACAAGCCAATCTGGTGTACTTTCATCCTAAAAACTCCATTATGGGGGCAGGGGAAGCCATCTCTTGCCATTGTAGCCAAGAATTTTCATCTTGTCAATATTTTTGGACCTCTCAGTAGACTTCACACAATCGATTCTTCCCTCCTTCTTGAAATACCTGGTTCACTCAGCATCCTGGACACTATGCTCTCCTGTCTGTCCTTCTACTTCAGGGTCAGCTCCTCCTCAGTAGCTCAATTATTATTATTACTTTTTGCTTTGCTAAATTATCAGCATTAAGTTGGAAAAAGACTTAGTATTGTGCCCTTTTCCTTTTGCTCTTTGTATTCCACCCAAGTCATCTTTTCCATTCCCATAGTTTTATGATTTTTATATATGCTATTGATGGTCACATTTTTTTCCTCCAACCTGGATGTCATTGCCCAGGGCTCTAGATTCTTACCTACCACCTGCCCTCGGAAGTCTAATACACATGCCAAGTTAAACACAGCCAGCAGAGCTCTTGATTTCACCCTCAAACATCACCCCCAACACCACCACCGCTGGTCTTAATAAATATATCATCATTCACCTAGTTACTCAGTCTAAATATTTAGAAATCATTTTTTTTCTTTTCCTCTTCATACCACATTCAGTTTATTGGTACTGTTGACTTGTCTTTAACAATATACTGTAAATCAAGCCCTGGTTGGTGTGGTTCAGTAGACTGAGCACTGGACTGCAAGCCAAAGGGTGTCTGGTATGACCCTCAGTCAGGGCACATGCTTGGGTTGCAGGCCAGGTGTCCAGCAGGGGGCACTCAAGAGGCAACCACGCATTGATGTTTCTCTCCCTTTCTTCCTCCCTTCCCCCTCTCTAAAAATAAATAAATAAGTACATAAATCTTTAAAGGGAAAAAAAGAAAATTAATTTTTAAAAAGCAATATACTGTAAATCAAATCACCATTTTACATTTGTTACCACCCTATGTCTATATCACAATCACACTTCTTGCGAAATACATAGTTTCTTTATAAGTCTTTCCTCTTCCTCTATTGCTACCTGAAATCTACCTTTAGCCCAGCATTTACAGAGATCTTTTCCAAAGGCAAGTAAAATCTAATCCTTCTCCTTGATCTAGCTTCTCTGTCAAAGGTAGAAAATACCAATTCCTTAATCTTCACATACATGGGCTGCCTCAGCCTAACCACTGCTTACCTCTCTAAACCCACCTCCAACCACTTTTTGTACAGCTTACAACCCTTCAAACTGACTCTTTCTTGACGTTTACTCAACACCTAGTTTTTTCTACTTTAGAATCTTTCCACATTCCCCCTTTTTTCCTGCATGTTCTTTCCCTAGATATTCACACAGTCCACACTGATTTCCTTTAGATCTTCGTTCAGTTATTGCTCAAAGAGGTCATCTCAGCCATGACTCCGTTTCTCCATCACAGTTTTTATGAAAGGTAAAATCAAGACTGTCATGCAAATATAAAATATACAGAAAAAGTCAAAGACTTTACTTAGTTCATAAATTAGAAGGAACCAGTAAAATGTTACAAGTAGTTTAAAAGAGAATTCAAAGCACCATACATATGTAGACAATAAGGAATTCTGAAGTGAACTTATAAATAGATGCCAAACCAGTCCATACACAAAACAATAATCAATAGCATCCACTAGATACAATTTATGGGTACTTTTAAAAATACAGTTTTTATTATTATTAGTTGTCTACAACTTAGAATTATAAATTAGCTCACAGGCAATGAGAGGCAGAAATTACTTGGAAAAGCATACTCACGGGACCCTCAATAATGCTTCATCCCATTTCAACGTCTTTCATAATGTATACTGAGTGTGCTATTCTCCCATATGCCTTTGCTTTCCCCTGTTGAACTTACTACTCTATGACGATATACTATATATTCACATTTTTATTGTCTGTCTCCTGCATTAGAATACAAACTCATGAGGGCATAAAATTAAAACAGTTCCTGGCACAAAGTGGATGCTCATAATTTGTTGAAGGTTGAGGGAATGCATATATTTTTATAATAGATATTAAGAATCATCTGTTAATATTTTTAAAGAGGGTAAATTATGACTCTCATCAAAATATAAATTAAACATATGTCAAAGATTGTATTTAATTCTCAGTTACCAGTTAAAATTAGTCCAAAGGAGACTTCAGTGTAAATATACATATATAGGAAATCAAGAATGAGGAAATAAATTGGTTATAAAAGCAAAACTGGCTTGAGGGGATCATCAATAGGCAAATTCCCTTGCATGTCTATGGGAAATAATCACTGGTGTTTCTATCAATTTTCTACAAATCATAAAGCTTTAAAATAACTCAAATATAAATAAAATGTGCAGGTAACATGAAATACTGGACAAGACACCTGGTGATCTTTTACTTAATTTCAAAATCTTTCACAATTTTTCTAAGATAGTATCAACTATAAAAGCCTAAGAACAACACTAGTATACGAATTATCCATATGTGGAGAACATACCTAAATTCTGAATGCTAGGTCCTCTCCTTAATTCTTTGTATCTTCATTACTACCTATCAACTATCATACAAAAATCTAAACATCATGAGCCAAAAAATTATGATTTTTTTTACCATTAATCTTGTATTTTTAAGGTATGTTTTGCTAATTATTTAAGTTGTCTTAGTTTACAGTGTAATTAAATCAAGTGTTCTTGTTTGGATCTGTGTAGAGACCTGTCAGCTTTCTCTCTTTCTTAGTCATATTAATCCCTTAAGTCAGTTTTCTCTCTCTCCCATGTAGTAGATTCTTGGCCACAAAGTATTGTGTCAAATGATTTCCATTTTTAACATGAATCCATACATATTGTAATTTTCAAGAAACAACATAATGTTATGTACTAAGATAGAATTCTGGAAGTGGTTTATGAGCACAGAGTCTTAATTCTAATAAAAAATATACAGACCACTCACTCCAAGATGTATATAATATAATGAATAAGACACTTGGTTCAACCTTCATGAATTTGATAAAAAATAAATTGATTACACATTCGACTGTCCATAGATATGGGTAACTACCAATGGAGAAATTACTGTCAATTCTGCTCATTTTCTTTGTTGTATATTGCAAGTGTCTGGTGATAACGCTGGCCCATTCTGGATACTGATTTGTCTCTCACACTATTTTTGCTTCACGTGGCCTGACTGAGCTGCCGGCACATTATTTCAGGCTCTTCTTGCTGTGTCTTAGACTTTATTTTCTGCATTGCCTTGGAGTAGAGCCTCTGCTCACTTAGTCTTTATAACAACCTATAATGGCGGTTCGAGAACATAAATCTGTCTCTAAATGTAGATACAGTTAAAGTCTTCAGTTAACCCTCTTCTTTAGCTAGGCTGCCTCTGTTCTTTTAGCAAACTGCTGTCATACTAAAGGTGTAAAACATTTGGTGAGAAGAACATCTTCCTGATTGGAGTCCAGAACAAAACGAAAGATGATGATATAAAAGCTGTGTCAAACTATGTTTTAATAACACCGTTATACATGCCCCAGTCAATACAGTAGCTCAAAACATTACAATTACAACAGTTTGTACTTGGTATAGTATCAGTTATACTACTGTACCTTATAAAGTGCTGGTCATTAACACAACTTATAAATAGAGCACCAGGTATCTTATAGATTACATTTGAACCTTTACAACCTTAAAATGTGTCCTGAAAACTTGACTTTTTCCAGGACTCTGTGAATTTGTATGGTTTTCAGTAATCTATTTCTTCTTTTAGCTTCTTATCCACTTCTCTTAAATATTGCAAAGAACATTAATAACAGAGTTTTCATGACCTTAGATCTGTTTAACAGTGATTTTAATCAACATCATTTAACACAAAGTTACACTGCAGAGATGACACGTGATATGATTGAATCATTATCAGACTGTGCCTGATGTAGGCCAAGGGAGAACATTTCAGCATTGGAATATGGTCTCTATAAATCAGTAACAAAACTCATGCATGGTGAGGGTTAGAAATAAACAGTACTTGGGTATTGACTTGTATTTGTGTGAATGCGTGTGTATACATGTGTGTGTGGCCGTATGCACATATGTGCTCATATTATTTGATTGTCTTCTCTTACACCCTTTAATCTTCATTAAAATTTCATAGCAATGCCAGTACATTTATGTAAGTGCAAATTGATTTAATTTTATGTTTTCTAATCAATAACACTTTTCATTAATATGTATCTGTGTGTAAACATATGTGTATATGAGGAGGCCTGTCTGGAAAGAGTCCAGCCATTGTTAACATAATGAGAATGGTTTGTGTGACGTTGATATAACCTGACAGCCAAGGAGAGTGGACTGGACTGTGCATGTGTGAACAATGATGACTTCACTGTTGTAGTCAATGGAGGTGGTAGGTAGATGCCATTGAGTGAGCACATGTACTGTGTGACCATCCCATTCAAAATGAGCAGGTGAAGCAATGAATCTGCATCAAATTTAGCATTAAGCCTCAACATCCCTTTGCAGAAACTATTTGCATAATTCAGAAGGCCACGGCTATGGGCAACTGGTGATTGGAAGCTTCATCACAAATAAGCACCTGCTTATGAGTCACATCTCATACAAAGATTTTTTTGGTAAAACATGGAATCATCCAGGTGATTCTGACCCTTACAGCCAAGATTTGGTTCCCTGCAACTTCTGGCTTTTCCCAAAACTAAATGACTAAATGACTAAACTATATGACTAAAATCATCTTTGAAAGGGAAGAGATTCCGGACCATTGATAATATTCAGGTAAATACAGCGGGCAGCTGACGGCGACTGGGAGAACTGTGTGAGGTCCCAAGGTGCCTACTTTGAAGGGGACTGAGACCTCATTGTCCTATGTACATTGTTGCTTGTATCTTGTATCTTCTTCAATAAATATCTCCATTTTTCATATTACATGGCTGGATACCTTGTGGACAGACCTTGTATATGTGTTTGTATAGATATCAGTATATGAATATATTGGTTTCATCAGAGTTTTTAAAAGTGGTTTGTCAATAACAATTGATCTAAAACTATTAGGAATTAACTAGAGAATGTTTAAATAATAAAGCCAGGTACTAAATATATCACAGAGCATCTGATTTTAATGGTATAGTTCTCAGCATTTTAGTGTTCCTTCATTCTTCCACTAGGTCCTTCATGATTTAAGGATGAGTGGTAATAGGAAGTATTGGAAAGAATATCATCTAATAGATACAAGATGCTCTGCAAGTAAAAACACCATGATGATAAAATAGCAGTTCTTCCAGGAAGCCTTGACTGACATTCTCTCTGAGATGTCATAACATGTTTTACATATAATTGCTTGACTGTGGGCTTGTGACCCTCAAGGGAACAAGCTCTTTGGAATATAGGATCTGGGTTTTTACATGTATTTCCTTACTTCTTAGTGCGCTTCATACTATATTCTGTGCCTACTATATTTTATGAATATAGTGCTCAATCTATACTGGCTGAATGAATGGGGAAAAAATTAAGTAAGAGACTAGCTGGAAACAATTTGCCTAAGGAATCAGCCTTACAATCAATACAAGATGAGAACAACCATTAGAACCAATAAATAAACACCTCCATTAAAATATTTTGCCTTACAATCATTTGAACAAAGGTTAAGAAAACACCCATTATTAACATTAATTTAAATGAGCTTGATAATACATAGAAGCAAGGGTTGAAGGTATTTTTTCTAATTTGGAATGAAGTATAACATATTTTAGATCAACTTTATTAAATGTATTCCATGTAATAACATGTGCATCTATGGGATTCATGATGAGTCCCAAGCACTGTTAAAGACAAGAAGATAGACTAAAGGCATGTCTTTGTCAGAACATCCACTGATCTGATTAGTATGGATGTTTTAGATGCACGTGTTTTTATCTCAGAGAAGTTAATGAAAACACTGCAGTACCTGAACCTGAGGAAATACCTGTTTGGAGTAGGAAAGCAAGTGTATGTGTCCTTGATCTGACGTAGCAAAATTTAATTTTTGTAGAAATAGAGTGCATACTCAATGCTGCAAAGTTTCTGAACAGTAGCATTCTGCCCTGAGTTGTGATAACAGATTTTTGCAAGGTAGAGTTAAGCAGCTGTTACAGACCTAGAATAACTCATATGTACTTTTTTTGTTCTTTTATATTCTTTATGTATCTTTTGTATTATATGTGTATCTGAACATCTTCCTTTTATGTGTCCACACAATGTGCTGTGTGTATAAACACATATAAAGGTCATGTGACATATTTGAATATACATATCTATGTTTAAACATTTAATAAACTATTCAATGTGTAATGTGTGCTAGACATTAGATGAAGACCTAAAAAGAAATAAGATACAGTCTGGCTTCGTGAAGCTGGGTGTCAGTGTGGCAAGATGAACATATTAAAAGGAATTAGAGCATGAGTAAACAAGCTTTAATACAAATTTACATAACAATGCATTGAAATCCAGGAAAAGGAATGCTTCAGGGTGTTTATTGAAGGAAGTCAAGAAAGGCTTTACAGACATTCAGCACATGAAAGCAGGGTCTAAGACAGAGAGAGAACGCAGGGCATAAAACGGAAAGAGGTAATGTCGGATCAGAGAACAGCATTTGCAAAGCCACGAGAGGGAGTCACGTTTGGGAAATCACATGCAGATTAATGTGACTGCTTATTTACAGGAACATATAGATATGTACCGTTTAAATATATGCATGTATATTGTTTTCCCCTCCAAGTTTGGATACACTCATATCTCTATTTTTTCCCTCATAGTAGAAAGGAAAAAAATGCCTTAGTTTTCAAGGACGTGTGGAAGAAATCTGGCTACTACTTCCTCAAAGCAATAAAGCAACAGAGCAATATAATTCAATCCAACAGTTGCAGGGTGCTCTACTCCTCTTCATTACTCCATAAAACATGTTCCCTATTTGCAAGGAAGATGATTCACGTTCAAATTGGTATTCCAAACTACTCTCATAAAACGGAGGCGCTTCGTGCTTGAATTCTATTATTTATTTATTTATTTATTTATTTATTTATTTATTTATTTATTTTACTGTAGCTATGGTTGTGCTTTCTTGATTTTCTTTTAAAAAAAATCCCAACATGGGGGATCAAATCAAGTCAAATCATGATTTACTCATTACAGCTTTATTAAGACAGTGTTTTGTCATTTCTTTCTAAACACCTTAAGAAGCATTTACATCTCCAATGATACCCAAGGGCCCGTGAATCTCTACAGGCTATTTTTGATGAAATTCTCTCACCAGGTCTATCAGTAGAGAACATAGCACTGAACCGCATGCCCCACAAATATAATTTGGAGTGTTAGTTGGAAAGGGCCTAGCTGACCCTGTGATATCTGCTCTCTAAGAATTGGTGACAAGGTGTTCCATCCTTCCTTCTGAAGTCTAGTGGAAAAGGTGAGGATCGTAGGGTTTCTAGCTGGGAAGAAATAGATAATAATATGGGAGAAAGAGAAATGTAAAGAAAGAATTGTGATTTTTTATTGAAAATAAATGAACACAAATTATATCACGTCTGAAAGTTTAAGCAAATGATCTAAGAATGGCTGGAACTTTCCAGTTTCTATTGAGGATGTCTTTAGATAAAGTGAAGAAAGGAAACTTCTAGAAAAGTCAAGCAAAACAAAAGGAAGGGGACTGGTCACTTCTCAGCAAGAAGTCTAAGGGAATAAGGGAGGCACCTGATTTCTGATTGCAAAATACTGGTCTGATTCTGAAAATAATAGTGGACACTTACTAAGTGAGTACAAATGTCAGCTGCAAGCCAAAAATAATAGTTAACACTCGAGTGATTACAAATGTCAGCTGGCAAGTATTAAACATTTCAGCCTCTCGAAACCGTCTGAAGTAGGTTACAGTTGTCACTTGGTTCTGCAGAAAAAGAAACAAAAACTCAGGGACAAGCACATTCAATTCCTTAATTGGCCTCAGAGGCTGCCCGAGATTGATTACTGGGAAGGGTCACTACCACCTCTTAGTTTTCTAGAACAAGAATAGAAGAGCCTTTTATGAAACAAATATGTACACCCTCTTCCTTTGGTAAACCTGGGATGGAATTCACATTGTTACGAAAACGCCAGCAGTTCAAACGCTGACTAGACTTTGGATTGTTAGGTGCAGTTGTGGACACAGAGGTGGGTCAATTATGGATGCTGAGCGTTTGTGTTTGGTACACTGGAAATTACCATTGATGCCTCCGTGGTGGAGTGCAGAACCTTAACATCAGAGAAAAGCATCTACACCACCACCAAGTGGAGTGACTACTTAACTTGTTAATGTAATCAATCGTAAACTCTCAGGGTCACGTATTTGATGTTTGAATCCTCCTGTCCGAAGTCCTGCCTAATGATTATCGAGCCAAGCGAGCCACCTTTGGTGAGTGCAGTCACTACCTTCCAGAGCCGTGCTTTCCATCTTCGCCCAGGTCGGCTGCAAAGCAATTCTTCACCGCTTCGAACTGAGACCAATTCCGCTGGAACATGTATAATCAGAGGCAATTCTACTTCGGGCAGAAAAGTTCTGGGAGGATCTATACATTCTCCTTATCAAGTTATAAAATATTGGATATTTTTGTTTTATAAAATTCTCTTTAATTAGTAGTTGATAGTGTTGCAAAAGTCACCATTTATGAAACAGGAAATGTTGAATTATTTAAAGTGCTAAAAGGTTTTTTTTTTTTAATGGTTGCACATTTATTGTTTAAAAATTACTACTCATAATTTATATGGAAAGGTGGACTGAACCAATATATTGTTGTGTTTTCAAATTTCTCAGTGTTTACTTCAGCCATCCTTAGTAATTGAGAAAAGAAATTTGTACAATTTTTGTATTATATGATTAATTATCATAACATTAAAGGAGAAATATGACAATAAAACAATATAATCTTTCTCAGAAATCACATGAGATTATTGAGAATTCTACTTTTTAAAGTCTCCATATTCTCCCGTCTCTCCTTGACAACAGCTTTTGAAGTACATTTATTTTACATTTCATCCTATAAATGTGGGGAAAGGGTGTTAAGGAAATAGAACAGAAAGATTCTTAAACAGGGTTGTTTTAGCTCCTGGGGTCACATCATCCAAATGACTCTCTGTCAGGGAGGCCGTCTTCCCCTCTTATCCTGCAAACTTAGATATGTGTACCATCCAGACCAGGCAAAATGAGGAGCTTAATTTCAAAATTTTATAAAATATGATCTGGGGTAGAAATAAATTAAGTTTCTGGGGTGCAAACAAGGGCCTTCTGAGCAAACCTCGAGCGCCTGGGGCACTGGAGTGCCAGAGGCATGGCGGGGGGAGCAGAAGAATCATGACTACGGGAAGGAAAGGGACCCACGGAAAGACAGGCACATTCTGGTTACTTCCTCAGCGAGCAGCGAGCACTTAGCTCAGGCGTAAAAGTACTGCTTGAGGAAAGAAAATCTCCTCCATGTAAAAGTCATGGAATATGCAAGGAGAAATACTTGTTTAGATTATATGCCACGCAATGAAATAAGACATTGACAGAATTTTTCTTGGAAGGCTTCCATCAGTACTGATTACTAAACAGACTGTGCAAATTCTCCCAGCTCCTGGTCTTAACTGTTTGTAGATGTTCCTGAAATGTTCGTTTAGCTCACCTCTGCTAACAGGTTGAGCAGAATGATTTATGAACAGGGCTGATTTCCTTACGATTGATGGATGTTTTATTCACTTAATGATCACTGGCAAGTAGAAGCTACTATAAAACTGGAAGTGTAACTAATAGGACTTTTTAGTTCTGTAAAACACAATTTGTGAGTTTTTTTTTTTTTAAAGAGATAAAGCCTTAAAAAAAGCTTTCACATTTTCCACATACTAAGTATTTTAACTTAGAGCATGTGTCGAAATACTTGACTGCTATGTTTTCAAGCAATATGAATAGAAGTGAAAATAGATAATATATTAAGGATGAATAATATACCAAGCTACATATAATTAACACAGAAAATCTGCAACAAAGTGATAGAAACCACTTTTTCTAAATTATTTACATAAATGAATATGATATCCAAGAAAATGATCTTAAATAATATTGAATACAAGTTGTATTCACTGTATACCACACATTATATGCCACTTTCAGGTGTTGTCTTATTTATTTTAAATGTCCTCCTAATAAATTTTGCTGGTTTTATGCCTAGGATATAAATCTGTGTGACTATGCAAGATGCAAGGTGTCTACCAGACATTATTCTCTAATCCAGTAACTCAAAGGCTTTTGTCAAACGTACTCCGACACCCGTGATTTATATGAATGTGGTGAGGCGGCTGGTGCCTGACATTGTTTTCTGGTTGACAGAGGTCATCATGACACCACAGTTGCTCACATGGCTCTTGATGTCTCAATATGCTCATCTGGGTACTGAGGAGGTTGGACTAGCCGATCTCAAAGGACTCTGGCATCCCATAAATTATATGGTGCTATAAATCCTGAATATAAAGTGAAACACTCCACAAACTTAAGACAGAAAATTGTACAATGACTGACATTCCCTTCAAAAACTTATTACATCTACTTTAAAACTGCACGCTTTAGGGATTATATAGGGATTTGGTATAAAACTTTAAGTCTCAGGCTCCAGAATACAAGGCCAAGGACACTCCTTGCTTTCAGCACACATCTTAACTGTGATAGAGCATGGTTATAGATCAGAGCATGATGGCCATGTAAAAATTCACCAGTATAAAATAAATCAATTTCTTTATGTAGCGCCCGTTTCCAAGGTAAGGGAGACGGTACTGGAGATGCTGCTTTTACACATAGTAAAGATTGACATATGCCTAAAAAAAAAGGGAAGGTTCAGATTTCCATTCATGTTACCATTCATAACATAATCATTTCAAATTTCCAGATATCAGACAATGCCTTTGCAGGGAGAAATAACTTTGAACTGAATTCGTTGTTAAAACTATAAATATAACCTATCTATCTTTTAATGTTTTTACCTGAATGACAGTGTTCTTTAATGCAAAAAGCCCAATATGGTAATAGAAAAAAAATCTGATATTAACAAGAAACAGAAGAATTAGAAATTATTTTCATGTAGGTGTTTCTTCATTTTTTCTCCCCTAAACTGTAAGAATTATACATCAGGAGACTGGACCATATTTAAGAGTGAGAGCAGCTAAGAAAGAAGTCACCTGCAGCAAGTGAAACACTTTGAGGTTATTATTTGAGTGTTTTCTAGTCTAACATTTTAAGGAACAGAAGGAAAATCTAATCCTTTTGACAGAACTTGGAAACACAGGGTCCTGATATTTTCTTCTCATCGTACTAAAAAAAAAAAGAAAACAAAACAAAAAGAAAGTGAGACTTTTATTTTGTAGAAAAGGATGCCCTTAGCATTTTGTGCAAAGTGAAAAACAGCACTACAGATGGAAGATTAAATTAGAGGTATCAGAAATTACAACAAAATAGACACAGAGGCATGGATACATGGAACAGACTGACAACTGCCAGAGGGGAGAGGGAAAGGGGGACTGAATGAAAGAAGGTGAAGGGGTCAGCCAAAGAAATATATGTGTAACCCACAGACACAGACAACAGTGTGGAGGTGAGAAGGAAGGGGGCTGGGGGGTGGGTGGAGGTGGGCAAAGGGGAGTAAAATGGAGATATCTGTAATAGTATCAACAATAAATTAATTTAAAAAACAGAAATAAAAGCAATCAAGATTGTTATATCAGCTAATGCTACACTTAGTGCAAGTAAGTAAAAATCTTACAAAACAGTACCTCAAATAAGACTTGATTTCACACATAACAAGAAGCCAAGAGAGTCTGGAGAGGGTGAAGCTGATTGATGACTTCATCAGAAATGCAGTTTCTGTAAACCATTCTTTACCGGAACAGCATTTTGCCTTGTGTCACAAGATGATGGTGTCACATCAGATACCAAGGAGGAAGGTGTCAGGAGGGTAAAATCAAAGGGCCACAAAAGCCAAATCTGTCTCATTTTATCAGAAAACCAAGAGCTCTCCCAGATGCCATACCCAGAAAATTTCCTGTTATATATCATTGGCATGGGACCCATGGCTACTAACTGTAGCCATCACTGGCCATGGAGAATGAGCTTAGCATGATGGATCACGTCCAACCGTGACTCACCTGCTATGGCTGAATCCCTTCTGTGCACTAATGCAGGAAGGAGTGGTAGCCCCATCATTCAAGAAGGGAGGCAGAGCAGGTGATGCTAGGCAGGCAATGCACTTGAGTTTTTAAACTCCAACCAATTTATATTTCTGGTACTATTTTTTAAATCAAGGGATTTTTTTACCTTGTTTATGATTATTATATTTTTTTCTTCATAAAAATATCAAAAGCAGTTCCCTTGAACTGTCCTAGCCTTCTCCTAAAAGCCAACATAACTGTGGCTTTGGAGTTTAAAGCCGACTTGAAGAATCACATTGAATGCAAGGCAATCTTAAAAACCTTAGACAGCACGTGAGAAGGAAACAATTCTCAGCCTGGGAGACTGGGAAATCACAGTGTTATTTTGTTTTGTCAAAGACACTGAAAATGCCACAAAAATACAAAAAAAATTACTGGTGACACTCTAAATTAACATACAACCAGAACCTCACTCTAATCACTCCCCAAGGGATGTAGTCTGTTGTTCAAAACTACTGAATTCAGTTTCAAGCTCACACCTCTGCATGACAGTTATACTTTATTTCTGTTATAATTCTACCTCAAATTATGTAATATAGACTATAAAGTATAAGTTTAATTACAATAAAATATATAAAATAGTGTGGAGGCAAAATTGAAAGCAACTACACACACAGACACAGACACGAGATTTGATAAAAGGAAAAAGGAGTGGACGGTATACTCTATTTCTACAACAGGTCACGGGGTTTTAGTGGCATTTGAAAATCATGACCACATTCCAATCCTAGGCATCTGTGAACATGTTGCTTTACATGGCAAACGGGTCCTTACAGATGTTATTAATATTAAGGATGTTGAGATGGAAGACTACACTGTGTTACCCAAGAAAGCCCGATCTATCCCAGGCACCCTGAGGCAGGGAGAACATTTCCGGGCCAGGATGAACCAGAGAGATGGCCATCTGGAAGGAATCACCTGGCCTCTTCTCACATGCCGGGGAATGTGGGTGGGCTATAGAGTGCAGAAATCAGAAAACATTTTCCACTTGAGTCCCCAGGAAGGGATGCAGACCAACTGACACCTTGAATTTTGTCTCACTGACACACATCAGTGATATGTGCATTGTTCTTCTGAGAAACAGAAGTGTAAGGTATGTTTATGTTGTTTTAATTCACTAGCTTTGGGGTGATTTGTTACAGAAGCAGTAAAAAAAATCTAATACACGGGCTTTAGGGGAAATTCCACATTTACAAATGCTGGTTAAGAACATGACAGAAATGGTGCTCAACACTGAACCACACATTAAAATCACCTGCAGAGCTTTTAATATTGGCAACGCCCATGAACCAACATCCACCCCAATTAAATTGGAATCACTGGGGCTGGGATCCAGGCAATGATACTTGCAGAGCCCCCCAGATGACCCATGATGCATCTGTGTTTGAGGACCACTCACACCTGGCATTCTGCACAACAGTGTTCTAGCCGTTGATGCTATAACTGAAATATTAATAGGTTGTTCCACCAACCTCTTGTACTTTTGTACAAGAAGGTATATTATAAAGCAAGTGAATCCCTCCACTCAGCAGCTCCTTGCAGTATTTCAAAGATGTAGGTGCCTTTCTTAGAAGCAACATTTGCTTGCAGAGCATTTGAAGCTTTCATTCTAAGCTACAGTTTTTGAGCACGTTACCTGTTCCACATTGTGACAAGGGATTAAAATTATTTGATGGAAACATGAGTTTAACAACAACAACAAGAAAGGAAAAAGGCAAGCGTGTGAAAGTACATGGCTTCAGAACAGCAATGCATCTGGTCTACGATGATCAGTGCTTGCCAAGGTGTTTGCGGGGAGGGTGGAGGGGTGAGTAGGTGAAGCGCAGGAGAGTTTTAGTGCAGTAAAATGATTCCATTCAATATTGTAAGGGTGAAAAAAAGACCTTATGCTTTTGTCTATGTCCCTAGAAATTGACAGCACACAAAAGAATCTTCATGTACACAAAGTAAAAATAAAATTGTTTAGGAAGTTGTAGTACCCCCTGGAAGAAATGCAGAATGTGAAAAAAAGTCTAACTATATTACAAATACATAAAACAACCTCAGTGATGTGAACGGGGAAAAGGTACATTGCTAAGGAACTTTAGCAATAAAACAAAAGCAAAAGAAATTGTGCAAAAGTACTGTTTTTTAATTGATAGAATTGCATCCCCCGGAGTACAGGTTAACAATTTGATAAGTCAATTCATGTATACTGGATCAAAAAATTAAGTGAAGACACAGCAGATGGTGGGAGCAGGTTTTTCACTGTTTAAGTGGGAATGTATCAATAAACAAGGGGAGGAGGCTAAAATGATCCATTTAGTAGTAGATTAGAGTGAGAAACATCGACTCAACATATTTTTAGCTTAGCATACATACAGATGGTTAAGTATCGAAATAGGTGTAGATATCCGTATATACAAAAATTAGTGCAAACCCATAAATTTTTTGCTGTTAGCTAAGAAGGCCAAAAAATGACACCCCAGCAGCAAGGAGTATACCTTATGTCCAGCGTTTATGATACCACTCCCCAATGAAAGGAACCAGGGATCCTTGAAGAAATGGCTGATTTTAAGGCTGGGACAAGAAACGAACAAGATATTTATTTTGTAGTGTCAGAAAATAGAGAAATGCTAAAAAAAAAACAAAACAAAACTACATCAGAGACAACTGAAAAACTCCAAATAAACAAAGCTAGATTAATTTGAGCCAAAAACTAAAGTAGTATAAATTATAAAGTATGAAATAAATGCCTATTATATAATACTGATAATTAATTGTTTTGAATAAATTATTACATGGGGAGAAGGGAGGAACTAGTCCTCCATGCAGAAGAATTCTGAAATTATTTAGGTAGATACTCCTTCCTCGAGGAGGAGGTGCATGCACGCCACTCCCTGGGTGTGAAATGTGCACAGTGTCTTCCTTCTGAAGTGAACAATAACTGTGGAAAAATCTGACAAACACAACGTTAGCTAGATGATCAAGGATGACATCAATAGATACACATCATGTTGACGAGCTGCACCCTTGATACAGCATGATGAAAATGGCACTTTACATCTGTGTTTTGTCCTTCCAATAACTCATATACCAAGCCTTATCATGGGAAAAACATCAGACAACTTCCAGTTGAGTGTCATCTTAGAAAACATCTGGCCAGTACCCCTCAACACTGCCAAGGCCATCAAAAATAAGGACAGCATGAGAAGCTGCCATAGTCAAGGAGAGCCTAAAGAGACTTGATGGCTTAATGCTTAATGTAACGTGGCATCTTGAAACAGAAAAATAATAATACGTAAAATCTAAGAATTGTTAGTAATGTGCACTTTTGTTAATAGTAACGTAAACAAACAAACAAACAAAAAACTAAACATCTTGATGCCTTTCCTAAACTGCAAGCCAACACCACACAACATCTGAAGAGTTGGGAAGTCAAATATTTTTAAAATTTATATTTACATATACAACAAAATATACATGTAACAAATTAAACATTTAGTGACTGGGCATGACCCCCACTCACACAACATCTGTGACTGTATTAAAAGCATTGATTTAAACATGTCAATATCCTCCAATAGGATGGAAGACACACAGGCTCATTTGTTGCGGTACAAATGTGAGTGAACATTGGCAAAGACTGATAGACTAAAGAAAGCAGAGCCAATAAGGAAATACATAGGTTTACACCATCTGCTTATATCTCAACCCCGTCCCCATTCACTCTCCCCTTTAAAACAGGGAGTTATAACCCTGTCCAACGTGACTCTGAATTTTAAATGTGTGGTTTGTTGATTTACATTGATCTTTCCCTAAACTCAGTGATCTAGCTATAGAAGTATGCTTTTAAATATTTGAAACATATTGAACATATTAAACATTTGAAACATATTGGCTCTCTATTAGTAGAGAAATGCATGGGCAAAGAGAAGAGATACTGTATATAAATATAATACTAGTTACTTCAATACGACCACGAAGATTCCACTGAAGAGAATAACAAAAGCCCTCGTTATCAGCATTCCAAAAGGACATCCTCAGTTTCACATTATTCTCATCAAAGAGCTGCCTAGCCAACTGCAACTTTCTCTACAGCTCATGAACTGGGTTTTGCAACATGAGTGGTACATAGGAGCTAGTCTGGCACATTACATAGGACAAAGCATTGTGACTAAATACTAGGTTCTCTGCTTTAGACTCGTCTCCAGCATACCAAGACCTTTGAGTTATTAAATATTAATATAACCAAAAAAGAGCAAAGTAAATATTTTAAAATATCGCTTATACATGGGGGAGAAACACTTGCTAAAGGTGTTACTTTATCTGCAAAATTTCTGTTGGATGTTCTGAATGTTTCATTAAAAGAACAGATTGCTTTTAAAAATAAACAAACTTCTTTTACATAAGAAATTAGGTTAGAGACATATAAATAATTCAAATGTTTGTTTCAGCATTATTCTTGGATTTTACAATTTTCAGATTTTTGTAATTAAGTCACGGTAACCCCTTGCCTGCTTTGGGTGTGGAAACTCCAGCGCCCTCAGGGTATCTGGAAGCTTTTGCTCTCAGTTTTCTGAGACACTCACAGGTGGTAGAATTCTTTGATCACACTTGGTCTTGAGCTCAAGATTTTATTTTTTATCCGAGTCTGAGAACTTTGAAATTGAAACTTTTAGAACAAATTAAATCGACCTCACATAGACAACTGTTGCCATTTATTTTAGATTTTCCATTTAGCAGAAATGAAATTGCCTGCTAGCTCCGTGTCTGCTCTATTTGTAGTGGGTATTTATGAGGATATGTGTGCTTGGCTTTCTTATTCTTCATATTTTTGAAAAATTCAGGGTGACTAGCTCCTGGAAAATATTCCATCTACTCCCCCCCTCCTACCCCTGTAATCTAACAGCATCTTCCATAAGGAAAGTGCTTTAAATTTTCCATAACATCACTTGTCCTAAATGTTCTATTGATACCAAAAATGTTACTAGATAACTTATTTGCAATAAATGCTTTGCTTTCTTTCCATTTCCCCCTCTCCTTACTACTGCAGTGCCTTTTCAGCTGGTGTATCACTCCTTCCAGAAAGTCTTCTTAGCTTGTCTTCCCCTCTGCAGGCATCCAATCTGGGAGGCCCTGGAGCCCAGTACTTTTTACGTTGCTTTACAAAGAATCCCTGGATTCCTAGCATAGTAACACACTTAATGTGTTCTTCACTGGAAGCAATACCAATAGCTGCTACTCTCCACGAAGTGTACATCTATATTGGATCAAAGAACCTGGGCTTTGTTTGAGGCCAGCCTAAACCAATCTTTTGAAGCTGGGGGATTTTGTAGGCACAGGTGCATGTGTGTCTACTTGAAAGAGGGGAGCTTTCTCTGATCCTTTTACTGTTAGCAGTAATGGGAGTTTGGAGAAAGTGCCTTCGGCTTCCCCTTTCCCCACATATTAGTCTCCCCACATATATATTTGTGGAAATAAATGTAAATTTATGGTTATTATTGACGGATAGTTAGCATACACAATGGGAATTTTAAACAGTGGGCCATATCAGACGTTTTTAATGGGACCGCATAGAACATGCGAGTCTAGGTTAATGCACAGACATGCCTAGAAGACACAGAAACCGCTAATAACAGTGGTCTCTGAAGACAAAGGGAGGTTTGAGGAAGACAAAAGTGGGAGAGTGGCTTTGTTTTTAAAACATTTTTTTACCTTTTTTAAAAATTTTTATTGTTATTCAATTACAGTTGTGTGCCTTTTCTCCCCATCCCTCCACCCCACCCCAGCTGAACCCACCTCCCTCCCCCACCTCCACCCTCCCCCTTGGTTTTGTCCATGTGTCCTTTATAGTAGTTGCTGTAATCCCCTCTTCCCACTGCTCCCCCCCCCGCTATTGTTAGATTGTTCTTAACTTCAATGTCTCTGGTTATATTTTGTTTGCTTTTTTCTTCTATTGATTATGTTCCAGTTAAAGGTGAGATCATATGGTATTTGTCCCTCACCACCTGGCTTTTTTTACCTTTTTAACCTTTTTTGAATTTTATATGTAAAGGTATTACCTTTCAGAAGTTCGTGCATTTTAAATTGTGTGTTTGAGGAAGAAAGAGATGGAGAGAGAGAGAGAGAAAGGAGCATAAATGGTTGTAAACAGAAAAATTAGGACTACAACTTCCCCCAAATGACGAAGTCCCCGACAGTGCATAACATTATTTACAGAAGCAGTGTCATGAACGTCACAGTGCAATGACACCTTCTGGTCTTGGGACCGCTCTCAGGTGAAACAAGTTATAGCTTTTAAATGTAGGTAGTTTTGACTTTTGTTAGACCTCACAGCGACGGCAACAATAAGAATAGCTAACATTCATTGAATGTGCCTCATAAGCTAATCACTTAAAAATTACGACCTCATTTAATCCTCATTTTAAACTTCTGTGTGTGTGATTTTTGGCATTTTTTAAAGAAAGATTTTATTTATTTATTTTTAGAGGGATGGAGGGGAGAAAGAAAGAGAGGGAGAGAAAGAGTAATGTGTGGTTGCCTCTCACATGTCCCCTACTGGGGACCTGACCCGCAACCCAGGCATGTGCCCTGACTGGGAATTGAACTGGCAACCCTTTGGTTCACAGGTCGGTGCTCAATCCACTGAGCTACACAAGCCAGAGCCATATTAAACTCTTAAGTGAGTGTTGTTTTTACCTTAATAGCACAGATAAGAAAGCTAACATACAGAGAAGTTAAGCAATTTTGACAAATTTCACACAATGAGTAAACAACGAAACTTACAGTCCTTCTTCAGAATCTATTACCCACATCACTAGGCTTTTGGTACTTGATAGTTCCCAGGTTGATAAGCCTGAATCTAAAGAATAGACTTGCCAGTTTCAGTCTTACGTGAGAGCAACAACAGGTTTTCTAGGCAATTAGGACACTAACCACTGATAATTCTTAAGTGAGACCAACTCTCTAGCCCAAGATCGCTGTTGGTAGCTGTGCTGATGCATCATTTGACCTTCAGCCTCACGCGTTTTCAGATTGACTAGAACTGCACTCATCATTGTATTTCCATCTGAGCCCAGCGTATGTTCCAGCTCTGCTTAGTTGGGTCTGGCCTGCTCCACTTGGACAGCACTGCTCATCACTAGTTAAGGCAAAAGGGGAGATTTGTGCCCCAATCTTTCTCACAGAATTTTACCAAACATTGTGGAATCCAAACATCACTATCATTTTGGGCCTGGAAATATTAAAAAAAAGCATTGCTTTGGAAAATGGAGGTGGTGGAAAGTTCTCGAGTATTTATTTTTAGTGGACTGATCTGAAAAAGATGGAGTCAACCACATATCCCTGGGCGCTCATGACACCGCACACTTGGGCCACTCCATTCCCCAAACTTTATCTATTTTTGGCAACAAGAACAAAACACTAATCATGAAATCTTTTAAATATGTTTTGCCTATTACTTAATATTTTTGCATGTCTGTCACTTGGTAACGATTCACTCAGTCGCTCATATACAAAAAGGGAGACTTGTTCACCCCATTCGCTGGGGGAAACGACCGAGGGTGTTCATAAAGTTCCGCCGAAGCTGCATGTCTCCATCCTTCTTTCCTAGTTTGAGGATGAAGTTTGTGCTTTGAAAAAATAAAGAAAGAAGGAGCTATTACCAGAGGAGTGCTAAGAGGCCAGTGAATGTACAATGTGATTACTTATTAATATTAACATAACAAGTCTTTTATTAATCTGTTTTGGCTGACGTCTTGGCAGTTTTACCATTTTACACGTGCCACTATAAAAAGAACAAATTAATCCATTAAGAGTTTAGCAAGAAGAGTGTTTAAAAATTAATTTGAAAAATATAATGAATGAGCATCAAATGCACTTTACATTGATAATTACAATTTTGAAATTGTGACACCTTAAATACTTTCCTCAAAAAAGTTTAGTGATTTCCTTTTTCCTAGGAGATCCAACTGTGAGGATTAATGTGACCAGACTAGGTCACTATAGTATAATTGATGCTAATATCTAAACATATATTCATATTTCACCTAAATAAAATGAGGTAGAATGGCAACTTCTATCACATAACTTTAGTAAAATTACCATGAGATAATTTAAAGTAAAGTCAAAATTTTGATGTCCAAACTCGCCAAACTCTACATGGGGATTCCTTTTTTCTTCAGGTGCATCTGTCATGAAAATACAAGCAATTTTTCTTTCCTGATCCCTGGAAAAATATTTCTACAGTAAGTCTTTTGTCTCCTTTACTTTATTTTTTTTCTAGAAATATTATTAGCTTTGTGGTTAGTTCCCTAGAGTTGATAAATACTATCAAAAAACATCAGAATATAATTTTCAGAAAAACCTGTTTTAAAGACTCTTGGAACAGGGAAGAATTCCCCTAAAAAGCAATCCATCCATTTTTATAACATTTCCCAAGAAATAAGAAGTAAAAGTTCACAATTTAATTTTTAACATAAATGTGAATCCATCTGCATTGAAATCATCATGGGAAGTTTTATCAATATTTTAAACAACAAAAATACCTGGAAGGCATTGCAACCTAACAAGTTCTTTATATCTGCAAATGGAACTCTAGTAATAAAAAAGAAATAATTCACATAAAGCATTTGTTTATTTAAATATATAAATAAATAAATATGAGACTGATAAAGTTTAAGTAGATTGCAATTGGGCTCATAAGCTGTAGGCTCAGAATTTGAATCCAGTATTTTCTGACTATTAGGCAGCCAAAATCCTTCACTGCCTTATGTTGAGAAGTAGTACATCTTTTTATCTACAGAGACTATCTACCCTTAAGTCAACACTAAATTAAAACAAAACAAAATTTAAAAAAACAAACAAAAACTTTGCCATATGTGGAGGAAACTATCATGCCCATATTTTACTCTGAAAGTAATAATTAAAAGAAGATTTGAGCATTTTTCTGTCTTTTAACAAAGACCTATAATTAACAAAGATCTGCAATTCATCACAGACTGTTGAGAGAAAACGTTTTCACAGATTAGTGGTGCAATAAATATCAAAATGTTGCATGTAGAAAATTCACCTGTCTGCAAAATCCAATAAAATAATTGATTGCAGTGTAATCAATGGACAATAAAACTATTGGGTAAAGGCATTAGGTAAATTGGTTTTTGGAGGAAAATGTTCATATGCCAAAGTATGATCCCTCAACACTGTATTAAATTCAAAAGTAAAACTAATCTTTATAATGAGGAGGTCTGCTGGTCACAACCTGAATCACATAGCCAAACCTAGCATCACTCCTAAAAGAGCAAATAATATTGCATGCCTCATGGTGTGTTACAATGTGAAGTTCATACTCTCTCCTGCAAAGTGTTCTCGTTGAAACATTTTAATCTGCATCTAATCCGGACATTCATTCCAAATTCTGATTTATAAAAAACACAAGGATAGAGTCATGAATTAACAACACTACAAAGAAAAAATAACTCTGGGAACATTCTATAAAATAACTGACTTGTAGTCTTAAAACTATCTATCGATGTCATGAAATATTAATGAAGTTTTAAAACAGCGGAACTGTTTGAGAATTAATAGGCTAAAGAGATACGAGAGACGGATGCAATCGGTAAACTTTAAGATAATTCAGGTCTTAAAAAAGCATTTATAAAATCCTCATTGTGTGTATTTCAGGAAATTTGAAAAAAACTGAATATTAGATTAAATTAAGGTGGTGTTAGTTTTAGTAGTTGGGATAAAGATACTGGAGTTACATGAGAAAATGGTCTTGTTTTCATGAGGCAATGCTGGAGTATTTAAGAGCAAATTATCATGAGACACACATATGAAAAAGGTTAACAAGTACAGAATTTATGTGAAATCTATGTAGCCCACTCTTTTAACTTTTTTATATGTTTGAAAATTTTATGACAAAGAACTGGAAAAATATTTGGTGACAGGTTTATGCTGTGACATACCATCTAAGCTGTTATTAGTTTAGAGCCTTTAAAATGTCCTAGTAAAAACTTAAGGAGAATTGCTTTTGAGAGGAAACGAAAACAGTTCAAACAACACCTATTTCAAAGGAAGAAAGTCACGCAGGTGGCAATGGCCCTGCCCAAAGTCGTCTGTGCCTAAAGCTGACTTGGCTTTTGAAAGTATAAAAAGAAGAACTTTAGAGGACTTGGTGGAAAAATAAAAACACACAACCAGCAAACAGATGAGGTTGTTTTCTAATCTTGAAAGTGTCCAGACCCAATCTTATGTTTTCAGACATAGCAACAGCAACCGTAGCAATGACAGAAGACTGTGGTTGATCAAAAGAGGTGTAGCAACTCCTATTCCTCTGCGGCAACAACTTGACATTTCATTTATTAAACACCCATCTGTGGGAGCCTTCGCTGGATCCCTTCACTTACATTTCTGCTGAGAACATGTGTTGGTAGACCATCCTGAGTCACAGAATTCCGCTCTGTTACTCTCAGGGGAGCCTTTTTAGGCTTCATATTTCTCCCCGTCAGTAATGTTGTTCAGCTCGAGAGGAAGACACACTCCACTGAAAAAGAGCATGCATTGCAGTCTGAAAACCAGATGTGTTTTCCCTTCTGACTCTGGGTGTCGGGTAAGATGTTTAATGTTTCTTCAACTATAAAACAAAGAGAGTAATATGAGCACCCAGCTCCTAAGACTATTTATTTAATAATTTATGTTTTCATAAAAATGTATTTGAGCACATACTTGCCAGAAACTGAGTGGATTGATTGGAATAATGTTATGGTCTAGAGGGGTAAATAGATGGTAGCAGCCTACAGAAGATTGAAGAACTACCTCCTATGGTAATAGGAAAATAGACCACCAATTCTGGGCATTAGAATGGGTCTCCTAAAGGATTTGGTATCTCTGTTGATACTTGAAGATCTAGTAAGAACTAAAAAGTCAGTAAAGCCACTCTGGGAAGATGGAATAGTATGTAAAGATGATGAAAGTTAAGAGAGTATGGTCCATCTGCTGTAGTCACCCTTGGAGTGATTTCAGTAGAACCGAGGGTATCAGAGTAGAGAAAGGTAAAAGATGACACAAGAAAAAGGAAGTAGCAAACACATCATGAAGGCTTTTTAAATTCAGACTTCTATAATTATTTAAAGCTGATGAAGAAAGTTAACTAGAGAATGATGTTTTAGAAAACTTATGACTCAGACAGCAGCAATGTTGAGGACTGCTAGAAAGAAGGCTCAGGATCCAGAATTGTATCTTTCATATTTATATCCTCATCACCACATACAATTCATAACACACAGTAGGTATTTGACCCTAGAATTGAAGGCAATAAATAACCACAATATGAAGATCAGTGAAGCATTCTGGAGAGGTTAAGTGTTTTTCTTCAAATTGAATACAAGTGGGACAGATGTGTTATTGCCCCCTGGGAAGCCTCGCTTGCCTCCTGTTCATTTCCCTCCTTCCTGTTGCAGGAGTTGAATATGCCATTGCCTTACTGCTCTCTGTGCCTTCAGTAACATTCTGAATTCAGAGCAGGCTTTGAGCGGAAAATTTTTCCCTATTATATTCGTAACCTCTTGCACATTTGGGTGCCTTGGGATTGAGAATGTCAATTCGTATAATCAATATTACACTCTCAGAAATAGAGTCTGTGAGTGAGAACTAGCTGGGGGCTTAACTAAGCACAAACAGTCTTCTGCTGTGCAGAGGTAGATATGATTAATTCATGGAAGTGCACTTGAGCATTAGTTACTGTTCACCTGCGAACGTTTGCTGATACAGATCAAACTTCCTCAGCAAATGGGACAGAAGTCTTAAATGTTCTTATTATGTATTTACTCTCTTCACGATTGTGTTCCATGTAAAACGTTTTTTTTTTTAAATTTCAGAATTAGAATCATAAACCTAATTTAAATACTCTTGTTTGTCAGCAGCTTTCTAAAAGCGAAGGTGTATAGTTTTGTGGAATCATGAAGGTGGAGGTTAGTAGAGACCGTCGGTGTCAACACAGCCATGTCTAAGAGGACTGACCTGAGCCCCAGAATGCTGTTTATTTGCCAAGGGCCATAGGTGTCCACTGATTGCAAGGGTTTGCATTAGAATCAATGTTCCTTAGCTTCTAGCCCAAAGATCAGTCAGTATACCAAACTACAAAAGATATTTTGGAAATCAGCCTATGTTAAAATACAGGAGAAGGACATGAAAGGAATTCATAATTAAACATCTTTTGATGTACTGTTTTTGAGAATATCTGGTCAACTGATATGCTTCTTGGTTACAGCACTTCTTTTACTCTGAGGCCTGAATGAAGAATAAAGGAATCTAGTATTTAAAAAAAAAAAAAAAAAAACAAAGTTGAGAGTGATGACTGTGTAAATGTTTGGCTATATCCTACTTTTGTTTAATCTTCCTGTAGACCTGAGGAAGGAAGTCGTAGAAGAAAGGAGACAATGAACAGAGAAAACCACTTGGGCTGTGAAGACAACTTCCCTGAGCACACACAGAGTTCAGGTGGCCCTTCTCTTGGATGCAAGATGAGCAGGCAGGAGAAGTGAGTTTCAAATTCCCTGGGAGATGACATGAGCCCCACGTCACAGAAATCACAGTTATCGAGATTGTTAGCAAGACGGTGCTTTCTCTACAGCCTACCCAGGTGCTTCTTACTTGTCACAACAGGTTCAAGTTCTAGGATCTCCATTAGCTCACATCTAAACAAATGTTTTCATGTGAAAATATTTCTCTTGGGAGTATACCTTAGGCAAAAAAACACACAGAGAGGACCCCTACACCTTCCAAATTATTTTTTCAAGCATAAAAGCAAGCAAATAAGAAATTGAATAGTAGCGTATGTTAGTGTTTCTCAAACTTAAAGACTCTTGTTTAGTACGCCTGCTGTGGGCTCAGATTCTGCAGCTAACAAACTCTCAGGTTGTAACACCAACGATGCTGAGGTGAAGACCACAATTTGAGTAGCAAGGCGTAAGTGATTTTGCAGGTATTTATAGCATGGACACCTGTACAAAGATGGGTATTTTACTCTCATATTTCTAAACACTTAAAGTGTGTTTCTGAATTTTGGCCATACCTTCTAAACCATTTATTTTTACAAGGAAGGAAAGTGAGGAAGATAAAAAATTAAAAAAGAAACATGCATACCTTCTCGAAAGACAATAAATTTGATTTCATATTATAGTTTACCAATTATGTTCAGTTGAACAATAATGCCACTAAACTATCAAATGACATTTGAGGTTACTTTATAAACTGCAAATTTTTAACAGGCAACTTATCGTAGGCCCAGATCTATGCTAGAGGTAGCGGCAGACTATATTCATAAGTGATTAAAGCCCTAACTCTTTTGAATAAAAACTCCTTTTCTTTATCACCAAACCTTTGCTCTGGAAGTTTGCCGTGAGGGTGGTGGTGGGCAGCAGGACCCTGCTTGCTGTTCAGTAACAATACAACAGCATAGCCACACCCTCGTGGTGCTTAATGACAACCCGAGACTCGCCTATTTCACATCTATTATGCCATGTATCATGATACAGGTTAATGGATGGTTCATAAGACCAAATTAACCTTTATCTTTACATCTGAGTTGATTAAACATCTATTTAGATTAAAACTTACAGTTTTTCCAACTCTCCTTTTAAAATCTATAATACATACTTTCTCAAAATTGCCTATAAGTAAACGATTATATTAATTAACAAAATAAAAAAATAACAATCCTATAAATAACATGTGGCTTTCTTCCTTTTCTAATAAGCATGTCAAATGAGGTCATGCATGATTGTCAGAGACTTTGAATACTGTGATGACCACTAATAAAGCGGTGAAGGGATGAATACTCTCCTGACCTACAATAAGGAGTCAATTGTACAGGCACAGGAAGCGTCCCACCAGCGTGAAGCCCCCCAGTGATCTGTTGGGGTCCATTCCATCTCCAGAGAATATGTTATGATACTTTTCATGCTGCTTAAGTTGACTATATTGTAATATAATTTCTACCTGTGAATCAAGAGTATATTAAAACATGCGTGCTCTGAAATATTCAGAAGAATGTACAACTTATCAGATCTTGAGTTTATCTTACAGAACAGCTTTTAGTGTCTTAGAATCTCCTAGAGAGATTAAACTAATAATGCCTGGACCTCACTCTCAGAGATTCTGACTTAATTGATTTAGTGAGGTACTACCTAGAGGTACCCACACAAATAGGTAAAGGATGGAGGGAGAAAACATATGTAAAAATACATAGCAATAATATAACTAATAAACATGAAGAGCAGAGTCCATCAGAGTGGGGAGATAAAATAAGACTTGTATTCTTTAAACTATATGCTTCTGTACTTTATTACTTCCACGTTGCTAAATATCTATGTTTAATAAACAAAAGGTGAAGAGTAAGTCTGGCAATGCCAAACTGGATGATTGATTATATACCCGCTTTGGATATGTGTCAACTATACTGTCTTATACATTTAGAGCTACAAGCACATTTCTATATTTATTACAGTATCAGTATACTACATTTCTTTACATATACTTTTAAACAGCCTCAAACTAAAATTTATCCCTAAGTCCACTCTGCATTGTTTATATATTTTTGGTCGCTGTCAATTGCAGCATTTGGCCCTCTGGACTCTCCCAGAAATACACTGGGTTCCTGTGTTTTATGTGGCCATTGCAGCAGCTATCTTCTTGGAAATCAATTCCTTAGGAAAGTGTAGCCAAAAAGAGAAGGCGTGGTTTACCAGTGATTGTGATGTATATGGAATATAATCAGAAAATGACCTTTAGATATGCACAATTTGGTTTTGTATTACTTCTGTTTGGTGTCTGAAAGATTAAGTAAAATAATTTGGGGGAAGATGTAATAAAAATGCGACACTATTTATGTTTATCCCGTAACCTAAAATAGCTTTAAGAACTCTAGTGGTAAAAATGTTGGCCATATGACATTCTGAGTCCAAAAGCTGGATAGATCAATTTAATTTATATATAATGGTTTTCTGGATTTGCAGGGATAAATACAAAATTCTTTAGCAGATTTACTGCAATCTGTATCCTGCATAATTGGCTTTTATTGTTATCAAATGGATCATTTTACCACTTGCAGAAAGAATAGAAGCTTCAGATGACAATTCAATTATATGTTATATAGTATTGCTCTAGAGTAACCATTTTGCAGGTAAAGGAAAAAGGATTTCATATGAGTCAACTTAAAAAAACAAAACCCATAGACATAATGCATTGGGCGGGAGTAGAAAAATGTAAGAACAGTCTTCAAAGTTTTGCTTCAAGTAATTTCATTACTCTGTCATCTGCTGACTAAAGAGTGTTCAAAGGCATATCATCTCATAATGGCCTGTAAGTAATTTATTAGAAATGCATACAACATTTCATCTGTTTCTCAAACATGTTCCTGGTAATTATTTCTGACTTTCTATTACAGGCATAATATTAATATTCTAAGAATCTATGTGGTTTTGTTAAAAAATTCATCCAATGTTAATGCATTCACCAGGAACTTTTGATGTACCAAAAAGATTGTTATAAACTGTAACAGTGAACAAATTGATTAATCATATTTTTGCTTATATCCCAATGTTTAAAGTTTGATTAAATAATGTGTTGATGTAAAAAGTACCAATGAACTGAACTGCTCCTAAAGCTAAAAGCAATAATTGTTTAATATAATCATGTATGTATGCTGTTTTAATCTTTTTATCCCATACTTGACCTTCAATCCTGAATATTCCATCTATGGACTCTTATTGATGAGATATCATTACCCTTGACATTGAGCAAACAACTATTAATAACAATTTCTTCTTACTTTGTAGATGGGATGGACTCTTGGTGAACCAGTGCCTAGGTCTAAACAATATATCTCTTTTCCCCAAAAGACGTAGTTTTGGGAATGATCATACCCACTCCCAGGAGACTTCTCAAGGGCAGGAGCAACTTCTAAAGTATAAACAATGACTTACAAGTTTCTCATTCCCTGGCTATTTATGTATATGCATATTCTCAGAATGATCCTAAACAGGTTATGACATCTTATTGGTCCCCTCACTAATTAAAAAAAATTATTTGAAACTTTGATATGTGTTCTTTTTATATATGTATGAGTCATGGTTTTTAAAATTTTGAAAATTTGCATTTTATCAATAGATCTGGCTCAGGCTGTTTGAGTTCAAATCCCTGTTCTACTATTTAATTACTGGTTGACCTTGAGCAAATCAAACACTTCAAATCACTTTCTTACATGCAATATGAGAAAAACATGACTTTTGTCAACTGACGGTCATTGGCGCCAATTCAACCCCATCAAGAATTCCCAATTTGGGGTGTGGTGAAGGAAAATTTATTTAGTGCAAAACAGCTCAATTGTTATACAGAACAACAGAGAAAACAGCATTCCTGAATACAAAGCAACTCTGGGGCCGGACGACCTTTCCAGCTATACAGCACTCGTCCCCTCTGCTCCTTGCCCTTCTGCTTCACTTTGCTCTACAGAAACAACTTGAGTGTGTCAGCTCAGCCAGAAGATAACAATCTTCATTCTCTGTTTAGAAAGAGCTAGTGGGCTCCCTAAACCAGAGGAGAGCTGGCTTTTATGGGAAGACGTCCCCGCCCCTGGTCCCTGATTTGTCCATCCTCATGCAAATGAGGAGTCCAATACCTTGCAGTTTGATGGGTCCAAAAGGCATTTCCTGACTGGTCAGAGTGGAACCTCTCTGATTGGTCAGAGCTGCACAGCTCCGATTGAATGGGGAAAGACTCAGTCCTGGTGACTAGAATAAGATTCCAGGAACCTTTATGAGGGCTGGCCGAATGGCAGAAACACCGTGTAGACGGGTAATTCATTGCTAAGGCAGGCAGATTGGGGCAGATGCTTCTCTGTGAAATGCAGTTTGGGTAAGAGGCCTCTGCAAGAAGTGGCTGTTAGGCCTTGCTTTTTTATTTGAGCCCATTAGCCACCAGGAGTCCTTCTTGGTACGGTTCTTCTTTTTCCCTCCTCAGGGATCCCACTTTGCTAAACGACTCTGTATAAGATTAATTCTTACAATGTACATAAAGTACTTAGGACATTATTTGCAAATGAGCAAATCTACAATTATAGAATTGTTTCTTCCCTTTTGATTTGTTCTTCTTCATCTTATATAGTTTATCCAAAACAATTTGAATGTTGTTCATTAACTATATTGTATATTTTCAGAATATACTTCAGGATGTTTTAATAAGAATTCATTCACATTTCTTTTTAATAATTATTTCTTTTGTCCTACCGGGAGAATTCATGAAGTACCTCCTGTTAAGCCATTTAGTTGGACAAGATTGTTTGATACTCCTTTTCTCTTTCTGACTTCTCTGATGCAAGAGTTACCAGAACTGCTTTCTCTCTGGGTGTGACTTTTTGGCCAATCACCAATTTCTTTGACCTCATGGTGATAACCGCACATCCACACTTACCTGTGTATCACAGATCGTAGGCACTCAGGGTATGTCATTTGGGCCATTCATTATTTCTATGGCAAGCACACCGTTTCCAGATCTTTCTCAGTGAAGTCATGTCATACCAGATATGACAGTTTCCATTCAGGGTTATTTAGGAATTCTTTGGTCTTTTTGGGGGGAAGGAAATAATGGAATTAGGAGGTTCAGTCATACAGTCACATGTCAGAAACTATCTTTTTCAATTAGAATTCCTTGGATCTTACAGCTTTATTTTAGGTATAATAGTTGTAGTAATAAAAATAACAACTCAGAGATATATGACACTTTCCAGTTTTCACCTGTTTTCTTCCCCACAGTCTCACTAATATATATAGTTCTTTGATTTACATTATCTTCGTTTGACAGATGCAATAACTGCGAACCGAGAATTTAGCTGTCAGTAAATTACCCCAGCACACAGAGTAGCAAGGAGCAGAGCTAGTATTCAAAGCAAGCCCGCACGTTTGGTTCCAATCCCTTTGCTCTTCTCATTATCCCATGCTTCCGCCTCTTTTGGCAAAATTAATAACACCCTCTATTAAGTTTAATGACTACTCCAAGATAGTAAGAGCAATACTAATGCCAGAAAATAACAAATTCTAAAAGGCATGTCTAAAATAAATCACCTGGTTCTTTCTCAGCAGACCACCTTTATGAATATGTTACGTTCCAATGTTTTTTTTATGTTTTATAATGACCCTGCATCTCGTCTAAAGGACAGTATGACTTGAAACTGTTTTATTCTACTTTGATATTGTTAAAACATTGTCTCTAGTTGAAGAAATCTCCATGGAAATCTTCTTATCTCTTGATCTAACACCCAGATTTTCCTAGCATGATCTCTTTCTTGCATATTTAGTTTTCCTGATTGGCAAATTCTTAGGGATCAGTGGGTAGAATTATGCAGTTGAACAGCAAGCGATGCTAGTGAGACGCTATGACCACACTGGCTGTGGAGCAGAGCCTGTAAGTTAGAAACAACCCCAGATAATAGTCTTACAAGCCGGGAGTGATCTAAATCCTTGTTTTTGTATCACGGCATCAATGTTATCTCTGAGAAATGCATGGCTTTACTTAGGATTTGTGAGCTTCACAGCCAGAGGGGCAAACATCCCAGACAAAAAAAAAGTGAGAGAGAGAAGCTTGGCTTGATTTTAGAAAGGTAAATGCATTATAATAAGCAAATTGCAGGAATACCCAGGGGTCATAAAAATAAATACCACAATATTCCAAATCAGAAGATTATTGCCCTGAAAATGAATTTATTTTCCTTGATTAGCAATCAGAAGGCTTTCAAAAACAAACAAAAATATAACAGACGAGATTATATTTACCCTATTTGCTATCTGTAGTAATAAGGAAAAACTGCATTAAATGAAGTTTTCATTTGTACACGTTAAACTTTTTCTCAAAACTTGACATTACAGACAGCAAGGACTTTTCCTCAAAGCCACTATAATATCGATATTTTCTAGTGGATTTCAGATTAGGAGCATTTTATAATTTTCTTCCGAAGCATCATTAGTGTATTTTTAAAGCAACCATCTATCAAATGAATGCCATGGTCACAATAAATAACAGTCTGAGTTTTCTAGTGCACACTACATGAGTTTTACTTTCCATATGAAGATTAAATTTATAGAAATTATTTTCTGCTTTATTAAGTGGTGACTCTCACTCATAAATTCCTCCAGAAGGATATCTTAGAGGATAAGTAAATAACATTTTTACAGTTCACTCATGTCTCTGAGGACAAAAACAAAGTTACAGCCATCAAAACAACAGGCAAAATGCTCCATCACAGCTTTTCTCTTCAAAACTCAAATTCAACCTCAGGAAACCTTCTCTGCTGTAAATTAAAATGGGCAGTACATTCTTTTACAAAGAAATCCCATGTAGACAACTACATTTGTTTCCAGTGTGTTGCAAAGCATTTTATCCTCATGTCTGTGAACCTCAAAGCCAATAACACTGGGAGTGGGAGAATTGATTGTCCGGGACATTAAACAGTCTTTGGAATTACACCTCCCTGTGCACGCTCCCCTGTTTTGCTCCAATGGTGGGCCTTGCATTTGGTTTTGTAATTTAAAAATTAGCAATTAGAAACATGCAGTCCGTGAGTATAATTAGAAGCACTATACCACTGGGTAAGAGAGGCTGGGAGGAAGCAACAGTTTGTTTCATCTATAGCCTGCCGCTCACACTGGTAAATGAGACGGTTTTATGTAAATATATGAATACAACACCACACTGGGTATTTTGTGGGGAAAAGAAAAAAAAGCATCTGTTCATACTTTGCTGTTTGATCTTATATAATATCTCTATTTTTTAAGAGAAATTAAATCAATATATTTTGAAATTACTATGCTAAGCAATAATGAGATTGAGCACAATTTCCTGTCCCTGTGTAAAACAATATGAGACCAGACATATTTTCCTGTACTTGTGATAAACAGTACTGAGAACAAGCAAAAATAATTTAGCTAGTTGCTCAAGAAAATGCATGCTTCTGGAATATTAGACTATAAGTCAACTACTGATCAAGTCTAACAGCCTGCTAACATTTAACATTAAGGCTAGCTTTAAGACCTCTACCTTATTGTAATCAATAAATCAAACCTATATCATGAACTTTGCCCAGAATCAATCCGTTCCCCACCTTGTAAGACACAGCTTAAAATCACCCAGCTCAGACCTAAACCCTCATAAATATTTCCTCCTAACTCCTCTCCCTAAAACACCACTAACACTCTCTAGGTGATGTTTTCAATGCTATAGTAGATTAATAAATGTAGTTCTGTTTGTTCAGAAGACTTTCTGATGATTTTTTGAATAGTGGACTATAGACTAGTCATTTCTCAAAAATTCAAATATGTCTTTTTGATAAAATACAGAGTGAAAGAAAATCTTTCATCCGGTGCCATGTCTCAGTAATTTGCAAGGAGTAGATCCCACTTACAAGATTCCTGATACAGTAAAAGTATAAAATTTCTCATTTTTCCATTTGTTTATAAAGTACAATATGTGACGGTTAATATGACAGAGGTTATTAATAAAATAAGGAATAAAGCTGATTCTTTCTTTATGGAATGTATAGACATCTCATGTTCAATTATGTGATCAGCTATTTGTTAGCTATGAAATTCTGAGCAGGTGACAGTCTTCTTAAGCTTTGCTTCCCTCATCACCAAAGAATGATTAATAATAATTTACTTATACGCATCTTACAAGGATTGAATGTGTTTAGTTACATGAAGAATTTACAATGGTGGGTACCTTGTAAGCACTCAACAAAATGTAGTGTTTTTACTTAAAGAGCAAAGAACAGAATAAATCTCAATGTAATAAAATAATTGCAAGTTATATTGATTGCTATAAAAGAAATAAATAAAAGGAAGTTAGAAAAGGACATAGGTGTTAGCAATGTAGTCAAAGAATATTTTATCTGAGAATATAGTGTTGTAGTTGCTACTCAAGGAGTAGGAACAAGTCATGAGAAGATGGAGGGGCACACATTTCAGGTAGGAAAACAAACAAGCAAACAAAAAACCAGGTGTGTGTAAAGGTCTTAAAATAGGGAATGGGGGAGAGCTAGAAATATATAATATAAGGTGGGGAGTCAATTATGCATAGACTTATTTTATTTTATCTTACTTCTCTAGAGGTAAAGATTTAGATTCAATTTGGGGAAAGTTAAGTATATCAAAACTTCCAGACAAATCTGTGAAATAATTCAAAAAAAGTGTTCAGTGTTTTCCTACCTGATTTTATCAATATTTATATTTAGTTCTTATTAAAGTATCTAGTTGATATTAGCAAAGTCTCCAGACAATAAATTGGAATGTAAGTTAATAAAACAATCCATTCATTTCAGGATAGAATTGATCTAGTCAATCCCATGAGTCTTGAGTGGATTATATTATTCCGTGGGAATTTAGTCTACAGCTATTATTCAACTGAATCTCCATCATCGAGGTCAGGAGCCTTTAAAAAAATTGAGGCACAATTCAAATTCACATGATTAAAATCATACAAGACTGTAGAATGTTTCTTTTGGGATAGTTCACCTCTTATCTCCTACAAATGCATAATTTTGCCTGTACTACTGCATAGTCTTAATATTATAATATAACCAATCCCACAAATGCCTTCATATTGATTAATTTTGTTTTATGCTCAAGGCACGATTGCTTATTTAAAAGTCTTACACATCCCCCATACAGAATCCATCAGATATTTCTAGTATATCCAAGCCAAGAAAGTGAGACACGAATTCTTTAGCCCAAGAATTATAATATGTTGTGGCCTACAGTACACTTTTACATGTAAGTTAAAAATCTGTCATGCCAAGGGGAAATGAGTTTATAAAAATTTGTAATATTAGTTAAAAATGTTAATATATGTTCAAATCTTCATTTTGCCAAGTTTCTCAGAAAGTTGGTATTTCTAACTACCTAACCAATTTTAAAATATGTCTCTAATTCCTTTTTTCTTTTGTATTGTGCTCTTATTTTGAATGATCTCACTACAGTGGTGACATTTTACATCTGATTGTTTTATCTATTGCCAGAGCTGGGTCCACATAAATTATTACAACCACACAAAAAAATCAGACTCACCTTAATGCTTATAATCTCTCTCTCCATGTGCATCTATATCTGTGTATCCCTGATCCTCTGTCCTTTTCACACACACACACACACACACACACACACACAATCCCTTTTCATTTCAATAAAGAAGTGATATAGGGTAAGCCATTGCAGTTTTTACAAAACCCCAAAATTCAAACCATTCCAAAATTTCAATGGTTTAATGTAAAGAAATCAGTCACGGCCCATACATTTAAGAGGAGAAAAGGGGCCCTGCTCATGCAATTATACAAGGATCCAGGACCTATCCTTAGAGGCATGTTCTAGGGCATGGTAGACCTGCATTTCACCTTCTGAATGCAGCCAGGAGTCAAGGGAAAACAGGTAGATGGTGCACCTTTTTCTTTTCTTGAGAGGTAGCTGACATATAACATTGTATCAGTTCAGTTGTACAATGTATATTTGGTATTTATACACTTATTCCAAAATGATCAGTGTACTTATTCTCAATATTCCAGGTCTGGAGGCCACATGTATCACTTCTGCTGCATTTTACCAGCAGAAAGAACCCACTGCATGGCCCTACCAAGTGCCAGGAAGGCGAGAACACTTGCCTCACTGGCATCACGAAGAAAAGAAGGGAGGATTTGATCAACCTATAGCATTATCTAGCAGAGGTTTCTTGCGGCTTATTCAACCCATTGATGCATATATTATACACATGAGTTGAGCTGGTTGAGATGAGAACACAAATCACCTGGAACAAAATTGTCACCAAAGCTGTGGGAAAGTGGTCCCAATAGACAGGCTGTCGTTAACTATCACAAACAAGCACTGATGCTTCTGAAAAGGCTGGGATGGAGAAACGTTCTTGAGGGGAAACGGTCATTAATATAGGGCACAAATGTACTAACAAAACTGTTAGTTACCCCTATCCTATAATTAGCTTTTCACAATTAATTTCGCTATGTGCCAAACAGTGAGCTAAGCTTTAGCTCATCTAATTATCAGAATTATTGTTACAAACCCCATTTTACAGATAAGAAAAAATGGGTTTTAGAGAGGGTCAGGGCAAACAATGTAAAGCAACCCAGCAAGTATCTGTTGGAATGTATATTCAAACAGGAGTCTATAATCAAAGATTTAACCAGAGTGCTACCCTGGTTCACATAATACCTCCCCCCACACACACACATGTACACACACACACACACACACCAGTCAAAGTTTAATGGAGGAGGTATTGGTATCTGTATAAGGACATATTTAGTAATTTGCATAATAATGTGGAATTCTGTATCCTGTACCAGCTGTGTCCTATAGGTTCCTGTCTCAGAAAAATCACTTACAGAATACAGACATATAAGTTATTTGCCATGGTTGCAATGCTAATTTTATGAGAAATTTAGCCTTGCCAATATCTTCAGCTCCCAAAATGTTAGTACATACTTCATTGAATTTAAAATTGAAAATATTTTTGTTAAAAATGTATCATCTGTACTTAAATAAGAACCACAAAGAAAGGGATTTTGCCTATTGTCTTCCAAGTTGTATCTGCAGCGCTGATACAGTACTTGGTAAGAATAAAATAAGATAACTGAATAAATGAAATGGTAGTTTACACACAGAGAATGCAACACTGTGACATACAGACAACGTCCACGACTCCTACAACAAAGAGTTAGTGTGTCATCTCAAAAATACTTAACTAAGCCCTGGCCGGTGTGGCTCACTTGGTTGGAGCATTGTCCATACACTGAAAGGTCATGGGTTCAATTCCCATCAGGGCACATGCTTAAGTTGTAGGTTTGGTCCCTGGTCAGGAAACAAATCAATGTTTCTCTCTCACATCAATGTTTCTCTCCCTCTCTCTAAAATCAATAAGCATGTCCTGGGGTGAGGATAAATAAATAAATAATAGTTAACTAAGAAATCTCTATACAGGAACATATGTGCTGTGGCAGAGAAAATAAGTATAAATGAAATTAGACCACACTCTCTTGTAAATCACCATATGAACGCCATTACTTTTATATTACTATTAAAAATACATATACACACCACCTATGCCCATTTAGCTCAGCATGTAGGAAAGGTTTCAAGGAGCAACAAGCCACAATTTTGCCCGAAGGAAACATTCCCCTATCCAACAGTGGCATTCAGAGAGAAAGAACTACACAGTCAATGATAGAAGAAAAGAGAGACAGAGAGAGACAGACAGACAGACAGACAGACAGAAGACAGCCACCATCACTCCACGGCAAACAGGGTCTATCTGTGCAATGGTGACTCTATAGAAAGAATGGCCGCCTTTTGATATTTGTGGATATGGCACATTGTCAAGAATTGGAAAGAAATGCCAGAGAATTTTTTTTCAAAGTCAATAAAGAATGCACTCTTGGAGAAATTTTTGACATTGACAATATCAAGTATGACTCTAGCTACTGCTTTTCAAATTTTTCTCAGATATCACCTAGCATTAGTGATGTGTCAATAGGAAACAAATAATGCCTTTGTTTCTGAACTTTTGTTTCAGAAGTGCCACTCCTTTTTTTTTGGTGGGGGGGATGGGGGGTTCTTTGACAAGAAAGACGTACTAAGAAAATTATCTGCTAAACACAGGCTAAAGGACTAAGTAATACCACTCTCTTCTTTTCTATCTCTGGTTATATTATTTATGAGTTGTTAAAACTCTTACCATGTACAAGCTGTGCCTCTGGATTTTGTTGGTAGCAGGGACACCAGCAAAACAAAGCAATGCAATAGGAAATCAAATAAGATAATAAAAATCCTCCTTCCAGGCTATTGCCTTACTTTATACTATGAAATTGATACTGAGTCTAAGACTTCTGTTTTGCCAGTTCCAGACCAAGAGATTTAAAAACTCATTATTTTACATTGAAATGTGAAATTTTATAAGTATTTCATTTATTTATCACTTTCACTCACCATTTCACAGAAATTAATCACTAAATTTGCAAATTATTCAGCAATCTAACTCTCACTGAGAAAAACTTTCTAATAGATAAATTAGATATGTAGGTAGGTAGATACCTAAATGCATATATGCGTATATAATGCCCCAAATACAATATTATTATACTATTCGATCGCTTCAAAATACGTATTTTTAAAGTTAGTACATTATAAAGATTAATAAAGAATTGTTTTTGTAATGTAAGAAGCCTTCATTTAATGTCACTGACAGATTTTTCTGCATTAGTAATTCTAATAACATTAGGAAAGAACACCAGGAAAATATTTAATATTTATCCGGTGTATATCCACGCACATGGAAGTAGCACCTAAATATGTTTTCACATAGTTTATATTTCACTCTGCAGTTCTTGAAGCTTCTGACATACCAGTTTCAAATTCGGGAAAAAGTAAGCGTAAAAAGTTTTGTTTTTTTAATCCTAAAAAATGAAATGTTTTTAAAGAACATCAACTATTATCTGATTCTAGTAACTATTTTTTATTGTTTTGATTTCTTTTAATTGCACCTTTAAAAATCCCAGGGCACCAGTGCAGTTAAATATTAACTAAATTATTTAGAACAACAGCTGTAGCAATTAATAAAACTCCAGAAGAGAATAACATGGAAATAGCAATAATAGCTCGATAGTTTTAAAAGTTTTTATAATACCTTAACAGAACAATTATCTTCTAATGTGGCTAATTACACTAAACTCTGACATCCATGCATGTAAAATATACTAACCTGTAAGTTGTTGAGTTTTCTATAATTATATGTCCACATTTCACACTAAAACTTTGTGTGTGCTTATAACTAAGAGTCACCAAGTGATGTATCAGTTCTATACCTTCCCAAGAACACCAAATTGCCGTAATTTGACAATTAGTTCATTTGTTCTTTTATTTTAAGAAACTGTAATTTATATATCCCTACTCCATGACCCTCCAATAATAAGCCACAGTACTGATTAAAGATTATCTTCTTCCTCATTTTCTCTTTCTGCTTCAAATTCTTACCATCTCTTTCTGAATTCTATTATATATGCCCTGCACTCCTATTTGCTCTGTTGCCTAGTTTGAGAGCCTGTTTTTCTCCCACCAAAAATGGCACGACCCCCTTGCCCTACCCTCCCTATTCACCTGATCTCACCCTCAGTAATTTGTTTTTGTTTTCCTGGATGAAAAAAGTCCTCAAAAGGAAACATTTTGCCAATGTGGAGGAGGTGAAACAAAAATGACAGAAGCACTAAAAGGCATCAAAATTGATGCATTCAAAAACTGTTTTGAACAGTGGAGAAAACATATCAGTATGTGTATTGCATCAAATGGAGAGATCTTTGAAGGTGACTGGAATTTAAACAGGTAAGAATAAATACATAATATTTTATAAATAAATTCTAGGCTGTTTTGGTCCCCTCCCCCCCATATTTCTCTTTTCCTCGAACATGTGTTTTGAGTTTCTGCTACAGCGCAGTGAAGGGTGCCGGTGGTGGAGATAAAGTTGCACGCGTGGCGGAGAAAAGCAGTTCAGCACTGTGCTAGTCTCCTCGTGGGCCAACTTGGCGAGATTATAGTCTGCAGTCACTCACCTGCGATCCAGGTGTCCGGGTGAGTGCACTTTGTCTATACAGATTAGGTTACATCATTGCAGAACTTAAGTAAAGGAGAATATCCTGATAATCTGGGCGGGCCTGATTCAATCAGTTTGGAGTCTACAAGAGCAGAGCTGATACTTCCCTGATTAAGAAATCTGTCTCTCTTTCTGTCTGAATGGTCTCACTTAGCATAATGTGCTTACCCTTCACCCATGTTGTCAAAAATAGCAGGATACCCTCCTTTTTCATGGCTGAATAATGTTGATAAATAGACCAATAGCATCTCTTTTATCCGTTCATCTACTGAGAGGCACTTAGGTTGTTTCTGTATCTTGGCTATTGTAAATAATGGCACTGATTATTGCTACAATGGCAGTCGAATTAACATAACATGCTGTTCATCTTAAATTTACATGATATTATGTCAAATATATCACAACTGAAAGAAAATGAATGCTGCCTGAGGATAGCAGCTTTAGTCTGCTGAAGAGTTACAAGCTCCAGCCGCCCCTTCCTGCAGTCCTGCCTTACCAGCAAGATTCCAGACTTGACTACCAGTCCCCAAACTCATTGGCCAAGTATTTGCAATAAATCTCTGCATTTAAATCTCTCCCTCTCCTCCTGGTTCTGCTTCTCTGAAACCTCATGGATAGAGGCACAAAGAAATCTTGAATTAAGTAACAAAAATGGGCAACACAACATTGTGCCGAGTGATACAATGAGAGTGAAGCACACTAATTCAAAGCGATTGGCTTCGGTGTTCTCACCCCATTTGTATTTCCATGATGATGATTTCTGAAATTACTACATCCTTAGTTTAACTTTTGCTAAACAGTGTAATTCTGATACGCTACACAAAATCCCTCCCATCTGTAACATTATACTTATAATGAAAACAGTGCTGGTAATACTGGCCAATGTTTCCTGAGTGCTTAAGACATATCACACACTGTCATAACACTCCACAAATACTATTTCCTTCAATACCCATGACAGTATTATGAGGTAGATGTTGCTATTTTTCTTATTTTTCAGGCAAAAATCCAAAGGAGCATAGGAGCATAGAGAAGTTCAGTAATTTACTGAAGGTGTAAGTTATAACCAGGATTTGATCCTGATTCTTAACCAATACGAGAACTGGCCCATTCCTATACCTACCTTGACAGTTCTATTTCAACTCTGACATCTGCCATAAGTATTATTTTTCCTCTATGTATTATTATTTGTGACTATGGTAACACAGCCTATAACCATTGTGTGAAATACCATCACAAGGAACATATTGAGATGCAATTCAAAAAGCAGCTTTTCTGTAAAGCCTTTGCAAATCCATCGACCAGAATTAGACACTTTTTTCTCTTAATCCCTATAGAACCCTGAAATTATCCTTATTTTGGCTTGAAATACAGCTCATAAAAATGGCACTTTTATATGTCTTACTCTTGATCACATATTTCCCCTGGTATGAATATTCTGTAAGGGAGGATATCTTGTTTTCTTTGGCAAAGTAACCACTCCAGTGCCTAGAATAATGCCTGCAGTTGAATACGTATTTCATTAATATAAACTGCCTAAAATTAATAAATTGTTTTAAAATTTGAAACTCTTCCCATGACCCAGCAATATAAAGTAAATGATTAAAGGCCTTTGTAATCTAACACAGGGTAATTGATGAGACAATGTATTACCCGGTAATTTCTGACACTAGACCATCGAAAGCAGTGCTGCAAGAGTTTCTTGATGCAATGTTGCAACGGTTGTTCTGGAACCCAGCAGTCAGCTTGTGAGAACACCCTGGTCACCCAGAGCAGCCACCTACAGGTGTTCGGCCGACGGCCCAAACCGGCAAACGTGAAAGCGAGTGAGCCAGTAGGTGAGAGCGGACTTCGGTCTTCAAGTCTTGCAGCTAAGGCCACAGATATCCAGGTAAGTTATACTCTGTCTGAATTCCTGACCATAGTAATTGTGAGAGAGAGCTTCGCTGTTTTAAGCTACTTAGTTTGGGTAATTTATTAAAGGAACTGGGACAGAAAAAAAATAAGAAATATATTTTGCATTGTGACCTAACACCCACAAGTACACACACACACACACACACACAGAGCAAAACTCAGTCTCAGCACTCACTTTCACAAATGTGCAATGACTATTTTAAGAGTTCTATTATAGTTTCACCATGTTAGTGTATATTTATATACTTTAACTTCTTGTTATTATTTGGGATACGTACTCCATCAAACACATTCATTCCATGGCAAATTTTGGGCCACAGAATTTTCACACCTTGAAAATTTTTCACGCCTTGAAAAATAGAGTTTTAATGAAAAAACAGATAATTTTCTTTTAAGATATATCAAGCAGTTTCATAAAGGTGGAAGAATGAAGACTATTACTAATACTTCCATACTTTTCTTATGAAAGAACACGTGTTTATACTGGGACCATGATAAGAATATTTCCTCAGAACAGCTCTCGGTTGACGAATTCTTGGAGTTTAAAGACATTCTTGGGCAGGCTGGTTTTGACTTTTGGAGCATATATTCTGGTTCTGAATAAGTTTATTTGAAGCATGAAAAATATTGCCTTGCTAATTCATTTTAAGTGCAAACTACAGTACAAAAAAATAAATGGTGAAGTTTATAAGTCTAAAATTTTTTACACTCTTAAAAATTTACTCTTGTTATTGGTCAGAGAAATCACAGCCCAAACATCACTAAATAGAATTAGGTCTCTAAGAATATTTCCAGCTTATGGCCATTTATGACTTTCTACCCAGTAGAAAAGAGAAAGCAACTGAATTTTTAGTATAAGGTCTTATTACATTACTGAAAAAAAGTCTTAAAATTACTGAAGAGGGATTTAGAGAGAGAGAGAGAAAGTTCCTTCTGTTTGCAAACTGTTTGAAACATTTGAAAAGTTGAAAATTTCTAGGCAAGCCAAATAGTCATGAAAGGTCAGCTTGTCTCGCCTTAAAGGAAGGCTGTTTCAGTTTTCTTCTTTTCCTTAAATTGTCAGTGTTTGGCATTAGCGAAGGCCAAAGTCAATCAACATTAAGTGTGCTATCTACTGGGTATGACTCAATTGGGGGAAATATTTGCATTGCAAATGAATGAGTAATAATTCTAGACTAGTGACATTTTCATTTTGATATTTTCCTATAGCTGTTGTAAAGTTCTAAATATTTTTAATGAACTAAAGTCTTTGTATCTATATGATAATCACATACTTTTCAAGATATTTTTTAGACGTGTTAATGAGAAAGCAGGAGACCAGTAAAACAACATGAATCCCTGTTGAGGTCTTAGCTGATGTGAGAGATAAAACAAACTCTTTTCTTAAATATAGTTACATATGTCAGGGTGCATAGGTTCAAGGTCATGACTAGCTTTAACATTATGACTTAACATTAGTCACAGACAAATGTGTACACACTCAATATATGTAATAATATTTAAGAAAAGAGTTTGTTTTATCTCTCAGATCAGCCTCTATCTCCACTGAGTTAAAATTAGATTTGTCAATATCCATAGTATTTCCTTAGGTTGTTCTTTTTTAATTTCATCAGTTTGGAAAATATATTTTAAATGATGATCAGTTTTTTTGAGGATATCTGCCCTTTCTTCTTCCACGCATACATACGTACACTTATACTTCTCCCAGCCTGGTGATGGAGAAGCTGAGATTCCAGGATTTGGGGTAAATGTGAACACAGTTTGAAATAAATAAGAACTTGATAATAGAAGCACCAGGTTGAATTAACTACTTCAAAACAGCATTGGCTTCTTTTCCTATGAAGATTTAAGCTAATGAGTTGGGGCAGGGGAAGGTGCTAAGTGCTACAATTTCTGGGTATGTTTTAGGAAGGAAATGGAGAAAGGAACTGATTACAGGAGAGATTATTCAAATGCATAAAACAGGAACCAGCCAGAGTAGCTTAAGAAAAAGGGAAAACTTGAGTTTCATAAAGTTATGGAATTGAGGAACGCGATGACAGAAGGTGGCAGGGGGGACTAAGAAAATTGAGGTCACTGGGCAGCCAGGCAGATAGAGTTTAATTATGCTCTGTCCCTACATCCTAGGAATTGTTTTTATGGTTCTTATTTTTCTTTGTTTGTTTTGGTTAATTTGTTTTCTTGTTTTCTGTTCCTTTTTTCTCTAAATGCCAGGCTCAAAGTAAACCATTTAATCAGTTTTGGTTCACCTGTAACTTAGCTTCACAATATTGCTTTAGATTTATTTCAATTCTCAAAACAAAATAAAATAAAAAAACATATCTTTTGGTTCAAATATGGAGCCCGGGTAGAGGAGAGGGTTACACAGAGGGAGACTGAGTTACCCACTATTCAGCACCCACCTTAGTCCACTGTTGATGCCGCAGGGTGTCTCTGGGGGGGGAATCACATGTGACCAACATGGCCATCCAGTCTACTACATCAGCCAAAAAACAATACTTATGACTTTATTATGAACAAGTACAGTAGTAGGACATTTTCCTTTTTTTTATCACATAAGACTTCCAGCAAGACAAGAAGGTAAGTATCACCCTCATCTTTTGTAAGGCCAAAAACTGAGGTTAAACATGGTTAAGTAACTTATCAATGGTTTTATGACTAACATAATATAGAGCCAAGATTTACTTTCATCTGTACATGGTACCAAGACTATAAGTTTTCTTATATTTTGAATGAGTTTAGAATTTTTCTTATTGTATTTTAAGCTATAACCAAGAAAAAGAAATGACTGGGCTTGGTAAAAATTGTGCTAAATTCTAAAACACTTTTCACTTGGTTTCTATTGGTTCTCTGAACTCTCATTGCATTAAAGGTTTTCAATTTCTTTTCTCAAACCAGATATTCACGAGAGGTTTAATAGCTATTTCCCACAGGATCTATGAGACTCAGTCTGTCTGTACCTCTTTGTGCTTTCTATGCTCCTCTATGCTGACAGTCTTATGGGAACTCTTTTGTAAGTAACTCTCTCCTCTTCTCTTGCTGCTTTTAAGATTCTTTATCTTTAATCTTGGGTAACTTAATGATAATGTGCCTTGGTGTGTTCCTCTTTGGGTCCAACTTCTCTGTGACTCTGTGGGTTTCCTAGACTTCCTGGAAGTCTATTTCCTTCATGAGATTGGGGAAGTTTTCTTTCATTATTTGTTCACATAAGTCTTCAATTTTGTGCTCTTGCTCTTCTCCTTCTGGCACCCCTATAATTCGGACATTGGGATGTTTAAAGTTGTCCCAGAGGTACCTAAGCCTCTCTTCATATTTTCTGAATTCTTGTTTCTTCATTCTGAAACATTGCAGGCAAGAAGGGGCTGGAAAGAAGTATTCAAAGTCATGAAAGGCAAGGACCTCCATCCAAGATTACTCTGTCCAGGAAAGCTATCATTTAGAATGGAAAGGCAGATAAAATGCATCCCAGATAAGGTCAAGTTAAAGGAGTTCATCATCACCAAGCCCTTATTATATGAAATATTAAAGGGACTTATCTAAGCAAAAGAAGAAGATCAAAAATAGGAACAATAAAATGATAACAAACTCACAACTATCAACAGCCAAATGTAAAAAATATAAAAAACCACCACCAACAAAATAAATAGTAAGGAAACAACTAGAACAGGAACAAAATCAGAGAAATGGACATCACATGGAGGGTTATCAGCAGGAAGGGGGAGATGGGGGAAAAGGTACAGGGAATAAGTAGCATAAATGGTAGGTATAAAATAGACAGGGGGAGGTTAAGAATAGTATGGGAAGTGGAGAAGCCAAAGAACTTATACATACAACCCATGGACATGAACTAAAGGCCGGGGTTGGGGAGGGGGGATCCAGGTGGGAGGGGCCATGCAGACCAGAGGGGAATAAAGGGGAGAAAGTGGGACAACTATAATAGCATAATCAATAAAATACATTTCTTTTAAAAGGAAAGAAATTAACCATCTGAGAGTTTGGATTTTGAGCACTAGCAACCCGTTCTTTTGGCATGGTGACCTGCCCATAAACTGCTTTATTTCTCTACTACAAAAAAAAAAAAGATTCAATCCCTGTCTCTGCTTATTCACTCAGGTAGTGACAGGCAGTTGACTTTTACAGTTTCACTACCTTTTTATGCTGTTCTTTTTAAAATTTATTGGGTTTAAATATAGATATTTCTGAAGTGGAACATTTCTATTTTAAATTGTTACAATTAATTATACACTGCAGAAATGTGTCCAATTAAGCACAAATATAAAGCTTCCTCTTCCATAAATAATCGTTACTGTCTCCTTTTAATAGGGAAAAACTGATCACAAATTTAAAAAATCAATATTTCTGCCAAACAATAGGCATTTTACCATCATTCTAGTAGCTCTTATTTTATTTGACTCTTTGGTTACTCCTTCTCAGTCTTAAAGTCTATGTAGCTGACCTGCTATGAAATAAGACTCTTCTCCTTGTCTACTCCTAATATTGGACCACAGAGCACAGGTCTTGTTCCTTCTCTCTTTTCTATTAGTACTTCTCCTCAATGATCTCCCTTGGACATCACGGCATGAGAACCACTCATTAACTGAAACTCCAAATTGATGCCTCCATCCCAGACTATCCTCTTCAGAACCACACACCACTTTGTCCAGCCTACTTTATCCTACAACTTGTTTGTCTACCTGTGAACACCATAAACATGAGCAAGATTGAATTCCATATCTCCCTGCTCAAACCAGATGTGCCTTCAACATCCTCCTTATCAGATTATGATGAGTGAATTATTTCAGTAGCTCAAGCCAAAACCCTGAATTATCCACACTCTATGTCCTGTGGACCAGGCAATCCTGGTTCATCTCCTTGCCAGTACGTGTAGGTTTCTATTATTTCTCTCCATCTCTTCTGGTACCAACCTAGTCTGACACAGTCTAGTCTCTTGCTAGGATTAACACAACAGCATTCTTGTATTTATCTCAGCCTTTCTATAGCTTATTATCAATATGGCAAAAGACGGTAACCCTTTGAAAATTTGAGACACATCATTTTATTCCTCCACTCAATGTTCTTTTCCCAAAGCTGGCTCTGTAATTTGGGAGGCCCAGCATAAAATAAAAGTATGGGTCCCTCGTTGGGTAGGGAAGTTATCGTGCCTTCCCACAGGCCTGTCATCCCAACCCACAGCAGAGATGACTCCCAAAGGCTTCAAACTCAGCTTGGACATGTTGAGTGCCTGGATGGGGGTGGAATCAGAGCCAGAGCACTCACTAGTCTTCTGCCACCTCAAAAGAGAGACAGCTGCAGCCTTGCCCCAGCCAGACACACTGGAGGTTTTACCTGGCCTAACTCCCTGCACATGCCCAGATCCCCAGTGGAGACACAGAATAGCAGCAGAATGGGCTTGCCCCTCACCAACTCTACCAGGTCACTGGGCCAGAAGAGGCCAGCATCAGCCTCCCGTTGGTGGCAGGGTGAGGGAGGCTGGGCAAGACCCAAAACCCGTAGTTCCAGGGCCAAGAGCAAGGAGCTAAAAACCCATCCTAGAGAGCTGGGGGTGATTATGAGTGAGCTGAAGCTCTGAGCAACCCCTCCCTAGAGCATCTTCCATTGCTCTATAGGACTTGACTTATGCAACATAAATTCAAAGATAAAATTTTTAAAAATTTACAAATAGTGACCATATCAATCCCTAAGTGCAGAGCTCTTAAAGCCAGCCCTTCATTCTTGAGATTTTACTTAGAGAAGTTTATTTAACAAAACAGTCAGAGTACACTGAGTCAAAACATATAAAACTGTAGCTACCGAATGACCTATCCACTACAAATGGTATTAGTATATGCACAGGGTTAAATTTATACTTGTATATATGTGCTTTATTGGAAACGCGCATGTCTGTACATACAGAGTGGGGGGAAAGTAGGTTTACACTCATGAGTACACAAAACAGAGTTTATTCTTGTATTATTATTTGTGTTTATTATTTTCCATACAAAAAACTGTAAATCTACTTTTGCCTCACCCTGTGTGTTTGTGTGTTATACATACATACATATACATATGTGTATATGCATGTATATGCATATACATGTGTGTATACATATACATGTGTGTATATACACATATATGCATATATATAACTGAAAGAGAACATGTCTAATTTTTCTTCTCTATATAGAATATATAATATGTGTTCTAAATATAGAACATGTCTATATTTTTCTTACTCCAGATGGTGAATTGATGGGTGACTTTAATTTTTATTTAATTTTTGTATTTTAAATTATTTATAATGGGTATTAATTTATAACTGAACATTAAGTAATGAACATTAAGTAATAAAATGTCCTCACTTTCCAGAAATGTTGACAATTTATCCACTCTAATATTCACAAAATAGAAGATTTGAATTTGTACCTACACCTTTCAGGAAATTGCTAAGTCAGTGCAAAAAACCTTAAAATCACTTCCTTCTGATAGCTAAGATGTGGATCTCCTTATCTTTCCCCAAAAACCATAATGTGTCTGTCACATATTTTGTCATACATACAAGATATTCATATAGTATTTTTGAGCTACTATATGAGCTACTGATTCACTTTTCTCATTTACTAATAAAAAAATGATTGGTTTCCCAGTTACTACACACGGCACATCTAAAGATTGACACTGAAGAGAAGGTCTGCCTACTCTTATGGTTGTATTTCCAAGGACGAAAGATGTAGCTACGAAGAAACTCAGTGAATTGGAGGGTAATTTCAGGGACACATGGAGTACACAAGTACACAAAGCATAGGACTGGACATGTATGATGGTACCCATAAGCCTCATGCGAGGCTAGGCATTGGGTCTTCCTGTCGGTCACCTCATACTTTCACGGGGGAAAAGTCTAGGTAAGATGAACATCACAGGAAACAGTGATGAGGGAACCAAGGCACAGGGTCAATAAACATTTACCTTAATAGTGGTAATTGGGAACTTGATAGTTTGCTTACTTAGAATTATATTAAGGTTAAGTTTTTGTTTTTGCCTTTGTTTTAGCTGGGAGCTGCCAAGTCCTTTTTTCTCTTTTTCCCCTATCAGTATGTATCATTCCATATTTATTTTAAAACACATTTTCATAAATTATTCCTTATTTTACATGAAGAAAAATTACATCAATTTGATTTTTATTCTTTTTATAGTAAATTATCCAATGATTGTATGACAGAGGAAAATATAGCTCATTTTGCATTATATTGAATTGAACTTTAATCACATGGAATGAATAATAATGTAATTGTCATTTCAACTCAATTTTACTCTAATTCCTATTGGATTTAAATTTCATTTACCTAGTAGGTCCTTCTCTTTTGTCTGAAATTGGGGCTCTATTGAGCATATAGTAATGGCACTCTTGAATAAGGCTGAAATGAATTAGATATTTATTAAAGTCAAACAAAATTGGACAACAGTTGCATACAAATCTGTCTCCATGTTTTAAGTAGTACGTGTACATTTCATATTTATTTCATTCAAATTCTAACTTCCTAGATTTCTATAATTTAATTAACCTCTCCTGACTCTTTGCTTCTACATCTCCTTGTCTGAAACTCCTTGATGACATCTACCACATGTGATGTCAGAAGTCACACTGATGGACTTTCTATGTGCCAATCCCTGTGCTGTGATCTCCTTTACTCACTGAATTCAAGCAGCAACATTTTTGAGGTTGATGCTCACCATCACCAGGTAACACTAGTCTTCAGAGAAGTTGGGGAAGGTGTTGTCATTCACAGCCCAATATATAGCAAAGCTGGTAGCCAAACCAGGGCCACCCAAATCCAAAATTCAATTCTGGGTCTCTAAGTATCTATCCCAAGCTTTCTCATTAGACTGTAAACTACTTAAACTCAGCAATATTGTTCTGCTTCTTGTGGAACTCTGTATGTTCTTAGCAAATTGTAAATCATGATATTGTACTTTTTAAAGAAACCAGGCTGTGTATTATCTCTGGTAATATGTAGTCCATGAGACATATATTTAAATGATATTCCAGTTTTGCAATTAAAAAAAAAACAACTTATGTTGATCCCCAAAGTGATTTTTGAGAAGTAGAAAAATGATTCTATTTTTATGGTTAACTGTGTGACAAATGATGAAATAATAAAATAAAAAGTACAAACTCCTAAACTGAAACCACTTCCCATTTTTTAGGCAGAAATCTGACCCACAACCAAGGCTCTTGTTCTGTTGTCTTTCTCTCACATGAAATGACAATGCATATATTAGGGTAAATTGATCAAAACAAATCCAGAGATGTTTGTTTGTTTGTGTTTTTAACATGCTCTATATACAAAAGAAAAGTCTAAATCTCAGTGAGAGTTCTGTACAAAAGCCCTTTACTGAGGAAAACTCCACTCAATTATACTTATTGAATTAGAAGTTTGCTTTCCAAACGATTAGAAGATCCAGAGTATAATGCTTATGTCCTTTTATTGTAATCCTTCCAAAATATTCTTAATTCACTGCCTTCATCCCCACAGATACTATTTTTCATGGCAAAACCAAGCCAGAGTTAAATAAAACTGAATTGAAGCAAAGTTCCTTTCATCTCAATTGTGTGGAAAACTTCTTTAAAAAGATACATGCATTTTATATACCTTTTCATTAGAAAAAGAAAAAAATCATCCTGTTTCTAAAACTACTAAACATTTTCCAGCAAATTAAGAAACGCATCTTCTAATTTCCAAATTCTCATTTAGAATTGTTCGTTATTAAATTTTCATATTTTATATAAGCACACATGACTGATAAAAGAGATGTAATTGAACCTCAAATGAGCCATTTAAATGTAAGCTATTTCTTCATTTAATCTGACATTACATCTGTAAATAAAAGTGAAACCAACTCCAGTTGATATTAATTTAATAACCTAGTGACAGTCTGGGGGGAAAAATGGGCATGCTTTGGCTTTTGACTGAGATAAATTTTAAAGTTACGTTTTTCTCTCTACTTAGCTTTGCGGTTACCCTCAAGGCATTAATCTATTGAAAAGGATAATATATCATCTTTCAGAGGAAACATGTCATAAATATTTTGATAAAGTATTCGTAATCCTCAAAAACAGATGGCTGCTCCATAAAGATTGTCAGCTGAGAAGGCTTTGCTGACAGAATCGTATAAAACAAATGTGACGGGCTTTTGCACTGGGAAAATCAAATGCATTCTTCTATTAATCAATCACAGCTGGCTGATTTTTCTGACAGCTGGAATTTGCAAGCCCTAATTTGCACCCTTTGCTCTATTTCTGACTAATAAACCCAAAATGAAGCACAATAAGCTCTTTGGGGGTGAGGGGCATAACAGTAGATTAAATTGCCAAGGGGAGAAACATAAAGCATATTGATTTAACATTATCAATATAGGAAAAAGGAAATATTGCTAAGTCCCTGAGACAAAAACATCCTCCAGGAAACTGTTGTATCAGGAAAAAGGAGTGTCTACATACATAATGATAATGCAATAAGGAGAATGTTCATTTTCCCCTGTGGCTTCCACCTGGCAAATGGCATTCCATTACCTCTTAACTGATGCTTGCTTGGGTCTAGTTTTCTTTATGGAGATTGGGATTATATTGGGGCGGGGAAGTGCATTGCTTTGAATTACTAAAAGTCAAATTGTGTTTTTGTAATTGTGCTTTTGAGTTTCTATGTACCAATCACTGTGCTGGTTTCCTTACACAGTGTTATTTAGCATTTGCAAATTTTCACTACTGAGAAGACAAGGAAAAGGTATCTTTCCTAACCAATTTCCCTAAAAGTCAAATGATCCAAAGCATAGAAAGAAGGCATGTGACTCAGTGGGACACAATGGATGGGTTTAAGTCACACACTAGTGTGTTAATATGTGTTAAATTCCTTCCAGTATTTATGATTGTATGAACTTTTCATTTATTTTTGACTCGTTAATTTCTATCTCCCTCACAACGCAACGTAAAATCAATGAAAGCAAGAATCTGACTTTGCATTGATCATCTCTAATTGTATCCTCAATGTAAAAAACGGTGCCTGCTATACCATGTGTTCTTCATAAATATGTGTTAGAAAAAAACGATAAATACCCCCCACTATACCCATGAAGTTGTACTCACAAAAAAAAAAAATTCTGTGCTCTGGATTGATTTACTTTGTTATCAAAAATAACAATTCATTTAGTAAACATTCATTCTGTATCTGTCACACGCAAGGCATTATGGTAGGTGCTTCAAAATGAATACGGGTATTATATCATCCCTGTCCACAAGGGCGCACAGACGAGTGGAACATAAAAAAAGAAACCAAAATTTATAAAAGTTACACCATTTGCATTTTTATCTTTTCAGATAAGGAGTCCAAATTTTATGCAAAAATTATATTCTAGTATTTTTGACTGGAAAGCAATAAAGATTTGCTAATCTACCTTCCTTTTACAGAGAAGAAATTCAAGGACTCGAGGCAAAAATAATGCTGTAAAACTTGTTAGCCTGTTATGGGAGATCTAGTTTTTGGATTACTACTCCTTTAAAAGTTCATTCATTCATTGATTCATTCTATTTTCAGCAACCATAGTATGCATACTCTGTAGTACATGAAGGATGAGAGACATAAGGCAAAATAATAGAAATATTGTTTCTATATTATAAGTAACAAAAATGTTACTGGAAAAGAGGTCATTTAAGTATTTTTACAACCTTCAAAAATTATAAGTCCTAGTACTATACATATATTTTGTGAATTTGAATTTAAAAATTGTCCTAACTCAGTGCTTTACAAAGGTTACTGAAAATGATTAAGCTGATGAGTATATTATAAATACGCATTGAGTATATTATAAAGATGCCCATGTTTTTATTCTCGGTAGAGATTCTGAAAAATATAAAAAGACTATTACACATTATCTCTTCATAAAGCGGTCTGCATATCCAATATAGCATGTGTTTATCAGTGGATCTGCCCTGAAGTTATTTAAATTCTACAAAGACAATTTTTAGGAAATATTAATTAAGAGTCTACCATGTCACGGTAATATTTGGAGTCCTCCCAATATTAACGTGAGTTTTCCCTCCTAACCTAATAAATATAAATATGTGTGCTAAGTCCCTCCGTTCGCTGGAGATCATAGTTACTACCCCGATATAAATGTGTCACGGATATAGACTTACAAGTTGAGTCTCTTTCCTTCATGTCACGTCAGTACGCCCAGTTGTCTGTTGCATAGCTACTCTTGAATTTACCATAAATATTTTAAGAAAGAGTGCACAAAACTCATCTCATTATTACCGTCAGAATGTGTCATATTTCTTATGTCAATTTCTATCAACAGTACGATGACCAAACCGGTCATCCAAGTCTCAGTCATCAGTCATAAGCAATTAATCCCAAGATTCTTGATTTTTTTCTTTGACCCCTTTCTGAAATCACCCACTTCTCTCTATTCCTTCTATCATCATGTGGTCGAGGCCATACTCATCTCTCACCAGCATTAGAACTAGAGCCTCCTTACTTTTCCCATGTCTCAAGACCTGAAGGACATTCCAGAGAACCGTACCAGCACAATGGAAGCCATGAAACTGTGAGAATCAGCTTCTTGTCACAGAAGCACAAAACATTAGACGTCACCAGCACTTAAGAGAACAGTTCTTGAGGTGTGCAAATAGCTGAAGAAAACTGGATTGAGACAATATTGTAGATACTCTAAAGGTATTAAGCAACTTACTGTTTCATTGCGTAAGAGATTCACTCAAAAATAGAGAAAGAAGCAAGTAAATGGGGGAGTTGTTTCTTATTACTCTTCTCGTTAACCTTACCCATACTAATCTATTCTTACTCAAGATTTGGTCTATGTTTAATGAACATTTGCTTATTCCTTCACCAGTGTCTTAATATGTTTGAGCTTTTGTATTTCTTTGTAAGGGAACTTAATACATTTAATGAATGGACTCTGTACCCAATTAGACTGAAGTTCCATAAGACCTGGAAATAGTTTTGTCTTATTTTTTCTATTCTGTTTCTTCCCTTGAGGACTAGAAGGGGATGATCCATTTTCACCTGAGGATCCATAAATAAATGCTGGTGATTGAGTAGTGCCAGGAGTATTTAAAGTTTTCAAAAAATCACACATTGCAATTTTAAATTAACTTGTCACTTAACATATAATCATAGAGCGCTTTCAGAAGAAGTAAGGCTAAATAAGAATATACTTTTTAGCTTGGTCATTTTTCCAGTTCATTATTGTATTCCAACTGCTCATTATATATTTGCTTTTATGAAATTTCATTTTGCTATGTAAATAAAACTTTCCCAAATATACCTGGATATTTCCATAGTAACATGGAAAACGAATTTCTGATCAATATTTTAGTATCCTTGCTTTATGACTTTAGTTGTTATAGTGTACATGACAAAACACTGAAAAACCTCATTTCTATAATTCTGCGAATAGTTTGTTAAAAACACCTTACATTGAATCTAATGGTCTATTTTCAATTATTACATTGTTTTCTTACAAGCATAACAATATTAATCTGGTCGTTTGTCTCTTTTGAGGTTCCAAATAGGATTACTGATCCTCAGAAGATATCTCTCCAATTTTCTTTTTACAAAATGGACACAATTTCACTTTTTGTACCCTTTGGAAACACTGCAGTTCGCTTGCTGTTTGTTCCCTACAGTCGTATACTTTTGCAGCCTGTAAGTCGGAAGGCAACATGGGCCTGAGTTCTTGTGTATCCTTCTCCCATCAGTCAATGTCTCTTCATTGTCTAACCAGTGTGTTGAAGGAAAGAAAATGATAAAGAGCTTTTTACCCTCACACAAGTTGGAATGTATACAACTAATAACAGATGCAACTAACAAGTACATAGTAAACAATTAAAGCCCAATATAGATATTTTGAGGGTTTCTTTTTATACAACATTTCTAATGTTACATTATGAGTTATATATAAGAAAAGCAACATACTTAAAATAGTACTCAAGTAGTGTTATATTCAAAGTTGAGAAAAGAACACAGTGAAACTGGTACCTATAAATTCTAGTCAAGTATACCCTGTAGGCTTGGCTTACATAAGGCCCAAAGAGTGATTACACGGAACTGACTTTGTGAGAAAAAAATGGAAACAAACAAGGAGATTAGAATCATATATGACATTAATTATTTTTGTTTTTATGACACCACATCAAATGGAAAACAATAGCAAGCCTCTGAGATAGTTTGATCTTCAAATTCCATGCCTTACTAGTATGAGTCATTGGTCAGAAAATGGAAACAACCAATAGAAACTAAATATTAATTTCTCCATCCTTATAACTGTCTTTGTGTTCATAAAGTATTTCTTCTCATATGAAAGTTTGTTTGTTTATTTATTTATTTATTTATTTATTTATTTATTTTTAGTGAGAGGGGAAGGGAAGGAGAGAAACATCAATGTGTGGTTGCCTCTCCTGTGCCCCCTATTGGGGACCTGGCCTGCAACCCAGGCATGTGCCCTGACTGGGAATCAAACGAGTGACCCATCGGGTCACAAGCTAGCACTCAATCCACTGAGTCACACCAGCCAGGGCTCATATGAAGGTTTAAATGATTCAAGTCAGGTGGTTAACTAGCAACTTAATATATACAATGATTGTTTTGGTAATTAACCCATGAATGTTATTGACAAGGTTAGTAAATTGAGAATGGAAAGGATCCCTGTGCATGACATTAACAAAGAGTAACCTATTGCTTCCATTAAGATCTCCTGTTACAGAAAGGGCATTTGAAATTATTTGTCATTTATGCTTTCAATCCCCAGTTTATAACTTTGGAATCAAATCTTCCCCACAGGGTCCTTGACAAAACTCCCATTTGCCCAGTGTTAAATACTTATGCCACTGTCTGCAACATTTGACTCATCCCCTGGTGTTTTTATTCAATTTTGGTCTCCGTGTATCCCTATAATTAATCAGTTACTTCCGACGATTCCTGCAGAGATGTCCTGGTGCTGAACAATTACACAGAGCGATCAGTGTCATAGCCCTGAGCTCCGTCCTTGGAGACGTGAAACTCCAGTGGGCTCTACAGTGCAATGTCACATCACTGCCTGTTGTACAGCGGTGTCCCCCGTGAACACAGTTCTGTTAAAGAATAATAAATAGTATTTGCTTTGCAATGCATAACGTTTCAAAAAAAAAAAACAAACCCAACCATGACATATACAAGGAAACCTAATGTCTGCACTTCAGAAACCCCACTAGGGAATGAATCAGGTGACCCACATTCCAGTCCCAGCCCCTCTAATCATCTGCTGTTAGACCTTGAATAAAAAATTTCTTGGTATTCAAATTTCACGAGATAACCAGACTGACAGCAACCACAATGAAAAGGAACAAGAGAAGAAGTTCAGTACAGCTTAGTTCTCTTTTTGATTGTATATACAGGGTGGGGGGAGTAAGTTTACAGTTGTTTGTATGGGAAATAATACAATAATACATAGTAATATAAGAATAGACTCTGTGTTCCACATGTTTACAATTGTAACCCTCCTTTCCCCCACCTTTTGTATGACTCACGTTCTCTGCTAACTCTAGCTTAGTTCCTTGCATGTAGAAAAATAACCTGCAGTTTAACGTTGTTGTATTTCATTGTCCTCGATTCATTTGCTAAGTACTCCTCTTTGATCTTGCTGTTTGCTTGGGATAATCACAGCATAGTGTGAGAATGGTTTAGATTTATATTATTTTTTCTTTTATTCATTTGGTTTCTAGACCAACTTTGCTTAAATGACTCCCCTTAGACACACAAAGAAGTGACCCGGGGAGTTGGATGTGTCTAGCATTGTATCTATATCCAAAACTTTATACTTACAGGCTACAGCTCCATCATCTGTATCTACCTGCATCCATAGCTACAATGACCTCATCTAGCTCCCTGAAACAGTGTGTAAACTAAAGTTGAAGGCAAAAAGCAATACTGTATCTTAGAAAGTCTATGGGGTTAGAGAGCAGAAATGAAAGTCTTGTGGTACCTGCAGCCAAACTCATTTCTAAGAGAGACTGGACCAATCTGCACTACTACCAAAAGCTTATAAATGTCTGTTTCACTGCATCCTCATCAGCAATGAGTGTCTGCTTTAATTACAATCTTTGTCATGTTGGCAGGTTAAAATAACAATACTGTAATCATATTAGGTTAAGGCGAACTGCATCATTATTCAGCGGATTCAGACTTCTGAAAGGCCCTCGACAGGAAAGGTAAGGTGATGCCACTGTGCTGTACTAATATTGATTTTGTTACCCAAAAGTAAGAGGAGACCCCAACGTATTTTAACAGAATTAAAATGAGATTTGAGTGATTATAAGGGACTCGATAGAACAGACATGACGAACTCAGAGTAACAAAGGTCAAAAACCCTGATATTCAGGGTGGGGCAAAAGTGGGTTTACAGTTGTTCATGTGGAAAATAATACAGTAATTAATACCTAAAAATATGAGAATATTCTCTGTGTTTCATGTGTTCACAACTGTAAACCTACTTTTGTCCCACCCCGTATAAGCCAGCAAATCAATTTATAATTGAAAATAAACAATACAAATCCCAAGGGGAAAAGCATTGTATACCACCCTAAGTGACTCATCAGAATGAGGAGAAACTACCATCTGATATAAATTACATTTTATGCATGAAGAAAAAATATAGTTAGAAGATACGATTTTCTGGTGTTAGTTACATCACTGAAAGGGCTGAAATATGTTAGTAACTTATTCCTATATCACCTGTGACTATTTGTTTCCTTTACCTGAAGTTGAAAGGCTAGTGGACTTTCCCTCTGAGTGTTTCAAATTGACATAAAGTTTCTCTCCGTGACTATGTGGGGTTTTTTCTGTGTTTCTGTCTTAACCTCTTTGGGCTGCTGTACCAGAATACTATAGGCTGGGTGGCTTGTAAGCAATAGGTATTTATTTCTTACAGTTCCACGGGCTGAGAAACCCTAGATCAAAACACCAGCATGGTGTACGGGGAAGGCCCACTTCCTGTTTCATAGATGCTTATTTTTCACTGTCGCCTTGCACAGCAGAAGGGACGGAGCTCTCTGGGGTCTCTTTTATAAAGGCAATAATCTCATTTATAAAGGTTCCACCCTCAGAACCCACCTCCCAAAGCTCTGACCTCCAGATTCTACCATGCTGGGCATCAGGATTTAACATGTGAGTATTGGAGGGACACATACAGTGTACAATGGTTTCTTTGGGTGGAAAAAAAACTCCCCATTTGCTTTCAGTTATGTTAGTACTTCTATCCAAGCTGTGCCCAGCTCTTGCCAGCTTCAGAGTTATTCTTGCATTCCTTTTAAAGATGCCTTCGTATTTTTGTGCTCTGCATCACTCTTCACTTAATTTTCAGACCGTGATAAGCTTCCTGAGTTACTTCAAGGACAGGGTTTCCCAATATGGTCCTAACGTGCAGAAAACACCCTGCACTTCCAGGTTTAGGAGGAGCAACACTGGAGTTTAACTCTCAGCTTCCGCAAGCCCCTAGGATTTTGTGACCTTGACAAAGCCTTTCACCTCCAATCTGTGTTTTCTTCATCTGAAGATTGGTTATAACAATAATGGCCTCACTGATTTGGCTGAAAATAAATAAAATCCTGTATGTGGTTCTCTAACCTGGTTCTCAAACCTGGGAATGTATGAGAGGCGTTGGTAATTTTGTAATATCTTAGGTGATTTGTTACTTGCCTATGTGTCCTCTTGAATGACAATCTTGCAGATGCTAGCAGAAAATCTGACCACACACCATGGGTGCTGAATCATTTATTCTAGGGGTGATTTGCATTTTGGGATCTTGATCAAGGTATTCTTAATTTATGTCAAGATATGGACTATCTAATTCATTACTATTTGGTACAAAATATGAAGCTCTACGTCCAGTTAGAAGAAACTAGCTTTCATCCCCTGGTAGGCTTGGCATAACCTGCTTAGCAGTGCAACTTAAATAAAGAAGGGTGATGCTTTCCACCTCAGGCTGAAATCAGGATGGGAATGGAGTAGAGAGAGGCTTTGATTATTCAGTTTGAATGGGCTACCTGACAGAGATGGCTTGATTTGTAATGAAGACAGAACGTCTGAATTTTATTGCATCCCCAAAAGTATACAGTGTAGCTCCCTAACTTATAAAGTGATATAATGAGTTTGCAAATGTGAAAACTGTGTTTCAGACAAGTATCTTACCTACAGATATGATGGATTTTTTGGTTCTAACTAATTCTCTCTCCAGTACCACATCATGCATATGTTGAGTAATGAGACAGAATTGAAGAGGCCAATTTTCTACCCTTATCCTGTACTTTACATCACTGTCACTGTTTTTTTATACTGAGAGGTCAAGTTTAAGGAGAAAATAAACATTAAAACACATTAACATTCCCCATAGGAAACATTCAAACCACTGTAGCACCATTAGCATTTGTAAAAAGGGCAATCCAAACACTGAGGGGCGGGGAGAAAATGAAGACAACTGTAACTGAACAACAATAAAAATTAAAAAAACAAAAACAAAAACACTGAACTGGGGCAAGTACCACAATAAAAGAAACTGTTGCATTGGGTCCTAATAGATTTTAAAAAATAAGACTTTCAAATAACCGTTTCTTGTAATGAATACAAGACACTATTTGCAATAAATTTATTTCAGTCTATATGGACTAGCAGAATTCTATATATATTAAATGGAAATAATTTAGCATTAACATTTAGCATTTAGCATTACTGCTAATGATTTAGCAATTAGCATTAATATAGGTATTACAAACATTAATTCTCAGGATAATTTAAGTAACAGGCCAGCCTCTTCCTTACTTTCGGCAAAGGGAAATCTAGGATGTGAACAGCTGATTATAACCCAACATCTAGGCTCGTCAAACTGGATTGGAATTTGAGCATGATGATTAGAAAACACAAGCAACCATAATGAGCAAAAGTATTTCACAGACTAACAGTCACTGTACATCCCTTTGAAAGGGAAACAGGAGCCTTGAGTTTAAAAGTTTGTGGGAGGCAATGAAAAGCATGACATTTGTCACAGGACATTTAATACTTACTCATGCAATTTACTTAATTCTGGCCCTTGATTTCTTTATCTGTAAATAAGGATAATAACACTTATCTTAAGAAAACTATTGTTTACCTGGCTGATGTGCCTCAGTGGATTGAGCACTGGCCTGTGAACCAAAGGGTCATTGGTTTGATTCCCAGTCAGGGCATGTGCCTGGGTTGTGGGCCAGGTCCCCAGTAGGGGGCTCATAAGAGGCAACCTCACATTGATGTTTCTTTCCTTCTCTTTCTCCCTCCCTACCCGCTCTCTAAAAATAAATAAATAAAATCTTTAAAAGAAAGAAAATATTGTTTAGATCACATCAAATCACATAAATGAAGTCCATGTCACAAACTTTTACTTTAAAGGAAAAATGATTAGTGTATGACAAATTCCTTTTTGAAAACAGAAGATATGCCTTCTTTTCAAGTATCTAAAGAATAATCCTCAAACTCGCTTTTATTTGAACTTCAAAGACAACTTTAATGATTTCAGTGTTGATGACATTATATAGAAAATAATGAAATAAAACTAGAGTTTAATACAAAATATAATAACAGTAACAACATACAGCCACTAGGAAATAAACAAAACTGTGTTTTAAACATTCCAAATAAAACCTTAAGCAACTATGATATCATAAAGAAAATCCAAACTAAACTGAAATAAAGATAATTAAAAAACTAGATGTTAAAACAAATTAGATTATAGTTTTTAAAAGAAAGTGCAAAATTGCATATTTTCATATTATTAAAAGTGAGTATCAAATTCAAGATGTCAGAAATAAAACAAAAATAAACCTTTCAAAAGAGGAATGATCTGGTTTTAATAAATAAAAAAGTAAAAATTAATGAATAGAGAAACAGAAAGTAATAAAACTAAAATAAATTTAACTGTTTAATGTAAAAAAATAAAATAACTACATGATATAACCTAATTGACATTAAAAATAAAAAAGGCCAGCCCCAGTCAGGTGGTTCAGCTGGTTGGAGCATTATTCCATATGCACTAAAAGTCGTGGGTTTGGTTTCTACTCAGGGCACATACCAGGGTTCGATCCCGGTCAGGATGGTATGGGAGGCAACCAGTCGATGTTTCTCTCTCACATCCATGTGCGTGTCTCTCTCTCCCCCCTTCTTCCCCCCTTTTCTCTCTCTAAAATCAATAAATAACATATCTTCAAGTGAGGATTAAAAAAAAATTAAAAATATAGGTGGAACAAATATACACACTCCTTAAAGGGAATTGGCAAACCCACCACAGACAGGAAAAAAAAGATGTAGAGAGGTCTCAGTGCAATGACTTATCACTATGGAAAAATAAAGTGACAAAATGAATCTCCATATGAGATACAAAATTTAAATAAAACAATTGTTAAAAATAGAAAATAATTATCAGTAAGATATTTCACAAGAGATACAAAATGTTAAGTAAATTATAAACTCCTAAGACACTTATTTGGTTCCAGAGAAAAGAAAAAGGTTTACAATTATTTCATTCTAATATTACTGCAGTGCCCAAATCCAAACAGGGACATGCGTTCTTACACACATACAGTCAGTGACGCACCCGTCACACATACCGCAGTTTTCATACCCCCGGCTAGAGAACAGCAGTATCACAGAGAACCGTACCGTAGAAAACCCAAGCACAATAACACATTGTTCCTACTCAGTAAAAGTTCATTTCTTGCTCTCATAAAAGTATTAGCAAGTACTAAGGGTGTGTTAGCAGATTACAGGATGCTCTTCCCCATGCAGCCCTTCAGAAATGTAAGATTGGTAGGTTGCCATTTGCCAAAATTTGTTTGTAAGCGTAGATACCTGGAAATGAAAGAGGTCATAGTGCAACAAAATGTGGAAAGTTTTCTTATAGGTCAGGGCTAGAAAAGTCCCAGATCAATTCTGTTCATATTATGTTGATTAAAATGCAATCATATCATATGTTCTAGCTGCAAGAGACCCTGGAAAATATAGTTCCTCCAATGTCACACATTTTCCAGCAATAAATTAATGCCTAAATAAATAAATAAATAAATAAATAAAGCCTTTTGGAGGAATTTAGCTTATTTCTTTTTTTATTGATTTTTTAAAATTATTTATTTATTTTTAGAGAGACAGCAAGGGAGGAAGAAAGAGAGGGAGCAAAACATCAATATGTGGTTGCCTCTTGCGCATCCCCCACTAGGGACCTGGCCTGCAACCCAGGCATGTGCCCTGACTGGGAATTGAACTGGTAACCCTTTGGTTTGTAGGCCAGCACTCAATCCACTGAGCCACGCCAGCCAGGGTGAAACTTAGCTTAATTCTAAGGGTAATTGTAAAGATTAAATGAATAAATACCTGTCAAATGTTCAAAATTGTGTCTGGTAGCTGAAAATTTTCTAATAAATTTAAATGATTTAACTGCCCATTCTATTTATTCCCACTCTTATTCTCCTTTACAGTCTTATTACTTACACCCCTTATGTTTCAGTTAGAAGATCTCAAGTTATAAGACAAAGATCTCAATTCCAGTAGTTTTAACAAAAAGAAAGTACTGTAATGACATTTAAATAATGCCCTGAATTGTGGCAATTGCAAAGTTATTAAATTCATCACCTCAGGGACATCAAATGTGCAGATTCTTATAGCTTTTATTTCCACAATTAACCATGTATTAAGATTTTGTCCCTATGGATTGCTCCTTTCATAAACAGAAAATGGTCTAGGTATACTAAGACAGAAGAATATTCAGAAAAAGATTAGAGGCAAGGATACATCTTTCTGTATATTTTATCAGTGCTAGAAACATGAACTAGAAATCCTCAGGAAATTGTCTTATACCTATTTTCAAGAACTAGTTCACATTTGTGCTACTAAATTAATTACTGGCAGAATGCTTAACTGATCAAAATTTAACACTTAATTTAAGAATAGGGCCATCTTTTCTCCAATTAAGGGATGGAGAGAGGGGACACCCCCCAAAAGTTGGTTATCCCAGGAGAATGAAAGGGAGTAAAGCTCTTCAACACTCAACTGACAAGGTCTGCTACAATCCATTGCCCAGATTGACATAGGTTGGATTACTTTGTTTTCTTTTTATTCTAATCTCTCTACTTTGTAAGATATACATGCTACTGGTGGGTACATTTTCCAAATGGACAGCCACCACCATTAACATGAACAAGATATAAATGTCTATTGTAAGTTAATGAGATTTTTTTAGGTTATTTTTTACTGTGGCAAATACAGCCTAATGTGACCCCAAATGACTTCCCACTCCTTAGAATCCATGTGCCTGCGCTGTTCCCCACTTTTGGTGCAGGGCAGACCTAGTCACTTGCTTCTACAGGTAAAGAGATGGGATGTCACTCCTGCGATTGGTAGACAAGGACAAGAGATTTAATGTAAGCAGACGTGATGGGGAATCTTACACGCGAGGAACTGTAGGTGGCCCCTGGAAACCTCAGGAAGATTCTAAGATCTGACAGCAGTTTCCAGTCAACAGCCAGCAAATTGAAGCCCCCAGGCACTCAACTACAAGAGAATGAATTCTGCCAACAGTGTGAGCTCAGAACTGGACCCCTTCCCAGTGGAGGCCCCAGGTGAAAACGCAGCCAGCTGCCACCTGACTGCATGCATGTGAGACCCTGAGCCAAAGGCTCTGACAGGCTTTGCCCAAACGCCTAGCCTCACAAACGGTGAGATGAAAACAATGCTTGTTTGTTGTGTCATTATGTTTGGAATAATCTGTTATAAGGCAATGGAAAAATTTTCTCATAGACAATTTCTGTCAATTGACCAAATCACAAATTCTGCCTTCTTCAACAGGCAACCAGAAGTGATCCCGCCTACTCTTTATTTCCCTAGCATTTCATAGCATGATAGAGAACTTGGCACATTTTATTTAGACCTCGGTTAATTTTTATGTGCATGCCATTTTTATCTTTTGCATTTCCACTGCTGAAGACAACGATTTACATTTTTGTTTGTCCAGCCCTAACACCTTACTTACAGATAAAATGTGTTCAAATTAAATAATTCAGACATTTCAGAAAACCTAATACATAGTTTAAAATCACAATTTTTTGTATATGCATCTATATTAAATAAATACATTAAAAATAAATCCTTCAAAAAAGATAACCTATAATTCCTTTGTATTATTTTAAACTGATCCCCATATATAATATACATTACATATGTGTCTATATATACATACATGTTTATGTGTGTGTATACGCATACATACACATCAGCACCAATTTTTATAATTTGTATGAATACAGAAAACATCTATATAGGTATAGACAATTGGGCAGAGTTTTTTCCATAAGCTAGTTGGTGTGTCTTTAGGATTCTGCATTGTTTTCCTATTCCCAAAGTATCTCCCTTTGTCATGATAATTAAGGGAACTGTGTGTTGAATGTTCTCTTGTCTTTGGAAAATACAAATGAGAACTTCCCCTCTTTTTCATTTGTCTTTTCAAGGCCAGGGCTGCCTGGAAGAGGTACGCAGAAGAGGAGATTCCCGCCCATCCACGCAGCCCAGCCGTGGCACACCTGGAGGGCCTCAGCAGGAAAACAGCTGTGCTCCTCCCATCAGTGACAGTCTCCAAAGGGTTAAAGGAGTCAGGGTGTAGAAGGAGGCGTGTTTTCACTGTCTCCTGTTACATCAGTCACTTCCATCAAGGGCTTTGGCGTGGGGAATTTGCAGGTCACTATCCTTACATGTATTTAGAAAGGAGCCATCAGGGTTAAGGACATAATGCCAAGAATTTGTGACTCATAATCAATGCAATGTCATTGCCTCCCTGGCACATATAATAATGATAAACAGGTAGTATTTTTCCATAATTTTGCAATATGCAAAGCAGAAAGCTGTTGAATATGTAAATTATACTCAGAAAAATGTTATTTTCCTCTCAGAAATAATAAATAGCTACTTCGGTAATGAGCCCAGGATACGGTGATGACCATTACACTTTGCTTTCTCCAACTTGTAAGCTCTCCTTGAAGAAAAACTTGCTATCTACAGCTATTGAAGAAATTACAATTGATGTCCGAGTTACAAAAAAGATCATCCATTTTCTCCTACGTGATAAAACCAGAGCTGCCAAGAAAAATGGAAGTATATAGGAATCATGATAGGAAGTAGTAAGAAAAATACAAATGCTGAATACTAACTTAAAATTCATCACTGATGAGGAAGTCACCATATAAAATAGTTGTATATTGATATGACCTCTTCTTTTTTTTTTAATTCCAGTAAAAATAGAGACTAAAAATTAAAATCACTTTAAGGTAAATGTGCTAATCAATTCTAGCCCAGGTAGATCATTTTAACATTTAGTGGTGCTAAATTAATAAGAGTGCTAACTTAACCAATATTTTGAGACAAAAAACATGGAAAGATCGTGTGAAAAGGTGAGCACATTTGCAGCGGGATGCTCACCTTTCTCCTCTCTCTTTGGCTTTTAGAAGTGAAGGATTAGCAAGGAAGTGGAATAAGCTTGACGCACCTTACGTTGAGGTGTCGTGTCCCTATCCCACAGGTGGTGGTGCGTTAACACCTGGTATCATCTATTGTAACATGGACTTTGGATCATGCACTGCTGGTGGATTACTGTGCAGTCTCCTTGGAGACATAGACTAGATGTCCCCTTAAAAGGATGTCAGTAAACACTAGCATGGTAGACGTCTTACACTGGACTAAGAAAATAAAATGTTTCCTTTTTGCCTGGGCATAGCCTTCCTTTTGACTGAATGTCCTAAGAATAAAAGTGACCAAAAATCTCTAGTGTGCATGCCTGTGATTTGTCTTTGGCTGTGGAGGTGTTTTGAAATGATTTTCTACAGTCTTTCTTACTACATTCTTCAATGTTCCATGCAAAAGGAAATTTCAATGCTCAATAGCTTTGAGACAGCTAAGGTTGAGTTGAATTCTGACCCCTGGTCGGGGGCCAGAGAAAAGTGAGGACAACTGAGGGAGCTGATGTGCTCCTCTGAATAAAGGAAAACCCAAAAGGTTGAAAGGATGCTGAACAATTCACTGTAGAGCTATTACTGAGCACAGTGTCTACCAGGATTGTAAATCAGTTGCATTTTCTACAAATGCCTTCAGCTAACCATGCCTATAATATGGGCTATATTATGCAATATTAGCAGAAAGCTTAATGTATATGTTATACTATATTAGAAACCTAAAGTCAAGAAAGTACAAAATGTCAGAGCTAGAAGGAATCTTAGGAATTATTTATTCTTCACCTGGGTTCGCTGAACTGGTTAGAGTCCAAAAGGTTATAATGTGGATTCAGGAGCTATTTTTAATATTTGAGAAAGCTGAATGGAAATCATAAATTATCACAATCATAACATCTAAAAGTCTTACAGCCATAGCTGGTATGTCTCAATGGATTGAGCACTGGCCTGTGAACCAAAGGGTTGCCAGTTCGATTCCCAGTCAAGGCACATCCTGCGTTGCCAGCCAGGTCCCCAGTAGGGGGCTTGTGAGAGGCAACCACACATTGATGTTTCTCTTCCTCTCTTTCTCCCTCCCTCCCCTCTGTCTATAAATAAATAAATAAAATATTTTTTTAAAAACCTAGAAGTCTTACAAGGATGTAATAACTGGTTTTTCCCTTCTTACCCAACGTTGTGAGTTTATTTTTAAATTTTATTTCTCAATTGCAGTTTGCATTTGATATTATTATGTACTAGTTTCAGGTGTACGGCATAGCAGCTGGATAATCCCTTTACAAAGTGTTTCCCCAGAGATTTGCAGTACCCACCTGGCACCACACATAGTATCTACAATTAGTAAAAGAATGTTTTAAAAATAAAAATAAAATAAAAACAAAGTAACTGTCTCCTAACAAATGTACTATGAAAGATATATCTTTCAAATCATAAGCCCAATAGTAAAGAGGAAATGTGGATTGAAAAGCTTTGGCAACCATTAATCTGGTTAAACCATATCCTCCTGCCCCCTTATTCTCCCTACCATGTAACAGATGAGAAATTTGAGGGTAGAAATAGTGGGTTTGCCCAATATAAGTTCATTAGCGTTAGAGGTGAGACTGGATATCAGATCTCCTGTACCCCATTAATCTCAATATTTATTCTACAATACTATATAAGATACATGTACAAATGTGAGTTACGACATTCTAGGCCCTTAAAGTAATATAATGTTTGTATTATTATGTAGCTATACCAATGTTCTCCCCATTGATTAAAAACTTAGCTCCATGATACATGTGTTCTCTAGTTTAAACAAAGTTAAACTTTTTAAAGAAACTAAAAGCATACACACATTACTACCAATAGAACCACTGAGATAAAATAAATGAGAAACTAGTAAAAAGAGACAAGTAAACTTATGAAATGAAGTAAACTATGGTAGCAACTAAATATGTATATGTGTTTACATAGTTAGTTATTCATACACATATAAGTGGCATGCAGACATGAACATGCATCTGCATATACTGCATCTATACATACACATATTTTTACATGTATAAAATAAAAATGTAAAATATCAGATTTGCCTTTTATTCAATAAGTGAATCAGGAGTATACTTACTATTGTACTTATTACTGTAATTAAAATGTTAGATATTTACAAGTCTTTGTATTTTAAAAAAATTATTTAAAAAACAGATTTTATTTTTTAGAGCAGTCTTAGGTTCACAGTAAAACTGTGTTGAAAGTCCAGCAAGTTCCTTTATGCCCTCGGCCCCCCTCCCCACGGAGAGCATTGCACGACCATCACCCAGTCCCAGCACGGTAGGTTTGTTACAGCGGATGAAACTGCATTGACACATCACCGTCACCTAAAGTCCGTAGTTTGCATCAGGGCTCACTTTATTGGTGGCATACATTCTATTGGTTCAGTCAGATGTCTAATGACATGTGTCCACCACTGTAGTATCACAGAGAATAGTTTCGACTGTCCTAAACGTCCTGTCTTCTGCCTCCCCACAGCCCTTGGTGACCACTGCTCCTTTTACTGTCTTCGTGGGCTTGTATTTACCAGAACGTCACAGAGTTCAAAGGACACAATATACACAGTCTTTTCAGACTGGCTTCGTACACTTACTAATATTCATTTAACATTCCTCCTCCGTGTCCTTTTATGACGTGATAGCTGAAGGGTTTCTGGAAAAAAAAATACCTTATTCTGGTTGTGGGATAGGATATGTACAAGATGAACCTGTGATAACATCTTGTCACACTGATATAGCAAGGACTCTTTTAAGGATAGTGAGGGTCAAATCAGGACGTATCAGGCAAATTTGAAGAAACTGAGCTACTGGGGGAGGGGAGACAATTTCCCACAGAAGTGGCAATTTGAACACTGATAAAAATAATAATTCCAGTTGATTAGCAGAAGCAGATAATAATGCAGCAATCTCACAGTTTAAGTCATAAGGTCAGTGAAATCTAATCTGAATTGATTAATCAATTCACACATGAACAGAAAGAATTGCACATTAGTGAGCATTACTGAGACCAAATCAACCAAGTCTTGGTCTTTGTGCAGGAATGTCTTCAAAGTAGTCTCAAAATGTTCCATCGCGCATTTTTATGTTATTTCAGGGTAGCCACTGTGCCCCATATCCCTTAGGTCAAGGCTCAGCCTTTCCTTTTACCTCCCTGCGTTGTGCTGCTCATGGGTTCTCTCTGAGACCAGCTCTCTCATTTGAGGATGAAGCCATGAATAGAGCAGATGAGTCAAAATCTAACACTTTTATGCTTTCACTCTCAAAGATAAGTGCCAATGCATCCAATTTGAGGAATCTGAGATAAACATAACAAACTAATAAAAGGTCATGTTATTTTACCTCCCACCACCAATACATAAACAAATACTCATAATTATAATGAATTGACTTCAGAAAATAAATATGCCATTTTCTTTCCCAAATTGCTGTGGCTGTGGGTGCATTTTTAAGCATTTCTACAGTTGCTTGGATTTTATCTACAATCTATTTTATGACATACATTAGGAAAATGAAAGGTTTTCAAAATAATGAAATTATACCAAAACACTGCTAAAGAAAAAGCTTTTAAAAGTAATGAAATGTAATCACATTTTACTAAGTCTCTAAAACATATAAAAGTCGATACTTCAAAGAGAACACACATTTGAGATGAAAATACACCAGTATCTCCAAATGTCTTTCTCCCTACCATTTGTCACTCGATTTAGATAGTCAAAAACATCCAAAAACTTAAATAAATAAAAACGTCCTAGTCTCTCTACCACAGTTTGGATCCTCAGTAAAGCTCTGCTTAGACCAGAAGTCTCTAGCACCCCAGAGATTATGTTCTATAGGGAACCGTTTCACATGGCATGGGGAATGTAGCCCGGCCCCCACTCGGAACGGCACACAGGACCCACACCCACAGATTAGTTTTTCCCGTGGGGAATCAGGCCTGCATGGTACCTAGGCTGCTTTGAGTCTTGCTTTTGCTAAAACTCACTCACCCTGAATTGAGGCAGCAAATGTTTACTGCATATCTCTAAAGTAACATCCTAAAATCTATGCTAAACCTTCCAAGGACCAGTGTAACCAGTTCAACCACTTTTCCCTTTACATTTGCAAATATCCTTCTTCTTTGATGTAATTAGCAACATCCTCTCCTTTGTTGTCTGTAAAAGGTAACCACCTAAAGTGAACCTGTACATAGTAAATGAGGACCATCCTTGATGTAATGTGCCCAGAAAAGCAATAAAAGCCTGTCCAGGCAGTGGTCAGGGCCCTCTCTCACTCAGAGAGTAGCCATACCATCCCTTTTTCTCCACAGGACTTCTGCAGTTCATGTGAATTTGTTTGTTACATCCACAACACATGGACCCCGTGGGCCAGGGTCTGCATCAATGTTCTCTTAAGATCACACTCTTTTCTTATTGCAGGCTCTGGGAAGGTATTAGGTATTGAATTATATCCCCCCAACCCCCGCAAATTCATATGTTGGAGCCCCAAGCCCCAGTAACTCAGATCGTGACCATATTTATAGAGAGGACTTTCGAGAGGTAATGAAGTTAAAGTAAGGTCATCAGGGTGGCTCCTAATACATTATGACACATCCGCATAAGAAGAATTTTTGTACATAGACACACATAGAGGGAAGGTGATGGAAAAAAGCCAGAGAGAGAATCCAACCATGTGCAAGCCAAGTAACAAGACCTGGAATAGGAATGTTCCTTACAGCTCTCCAGAAGAAACTATTCCTACCAACACCTTGATTTTGGATATCTAACCTCCAGAATTGTGAGACAATTCATTTCTGTTGTGTAAGCCACCCAGTCAGTGGTGTTTTGTTATAACACCTCTAAAAAACTAATACAAAGGTGACAAGTCAAAATATGTCATCTACAGGTGTCACAACCTCAAACTAAGCCTACCACATTTTTATTCTGAAGAATCAAAAACAAACATTAACAAATTATGCACGCTTCCTTCACTACTGTAGACAAAATATTCATTACTTTCACAAGAACAAAATAACCTAAAAATTATAACCTCTTCTTATTTCAATATATTATATATACAGTCTTGAAAATGCAATCACAAGTGTTCTGTTTACATAAGCCATTTTGAGACTAGATTTTCTGTCAATTAACAAGAAAATATCCTGACTGAGATACTCTAGTTCTTAATATAGTAATGCCCCAAATCACTTAGTTACCCCAATTGTTTAGATTCTTTGTTCAGGACACAATACAATAAATTACAACATAGCTCATGACCTGAGCAGGAGATGCTTTATGAAAGCTGACAAAATGCTACTTTTCTCTCTCGGTGATCACGAGAGAAACCCAAAGCAATGAAGGATACATGCAACTTGGACAGTACACAGCTGAATTATGCACCGTTTTCATCATTTGTTTTTAATAACTCAGTTTCCCCAGAACTACCCTGACTTCCCGGTAGGTAGTATTCTTGTCTAAAATCCTTATGAAATGCTCATATTTAGTGTCTGCACCCCCAAGACTTTCAACCTTCTACCTATGGAGGTAGAGTTTTCTGTCAACCTTTTGCTTAAATCTGTTGCAAAGTAAAACTGCTGCTGACTCTGGTGATAAATCACCATATTACAACCATCAGGGCATTTAATTTGTTCTGAAAATCAATTGGGACTTGCTGATGCCAAAAACATAATATATTGTTAGTTTAAAAAAAATCCCTGAATATTACACTTCAGTGCAAGATGGACCGTCAGTCACCTTGATGACCGAGCAACAATTTACAGTTTGTAAACACCAAACAGACAAACTGTAGGAAAAATGCACTTTGACATTAGCACCGACCTTTGTGGGACTTGGCTGGAGTGAGAGTCAAATGACTTTGCAGAGAAAATGGTGAGCTCTGGGGTAGAGCTCAGGTTCATTACAGATGGAAGTATGTTTGTTGGGGAGTGGAGTGGGGGACAAGGAGGGGATGTGGGGTGTAATTTTTTGACTAAAGTTGTCCAACTAGCAAATAGCATTTTACTAAATATTGCTGAGTTATAAGTTATTACTTGATCTATCCACTTATTCATCAATTATTAGCACATGGAATGCCATGAAGGAGAATGTTTTTATAGCTCCCGATGCTGGTTACTAGTAGATGAGGAACTGCATCCACTCCTGCTAACCTTGGAGCCTATGGCACCTGATAGAATGTTGGAATCATAGCTGTGTGCTGCTGGCTACAGAGAAAATTTTACAGAGGATGAGGAAAACATCTAGGTCCTAGTTTCCACCAGAATTTATAGCCTTATAATTGTTTCTATCAGAATTAAGACAAAATATAGTTCAAAGAAGCAATTTGAATAATAAAATAATTTATATCAACCATAATTAAGAAGGCATCAAGAATTTGAATGTTTATTGTGTGGCTAGCACTGGATAAGGCAAATTGTAAATTACATTTCACATTTCTTTTCCCCTACCCTATGAGAAATTATTAAAACCAATTTTGTTGTTGAGTAAAATAAGGTTTGGAGTTGTAAAATTTATCTAAGATTACACAGCTATTAAGAGGGAAGCTATACTTGCTATTCTTTGTACCTAGACCAACTTTACTATAATCTCTGCTTTTAACTCCCCAGATTTAGGAGAGAACATGAGAAGGAATGAAACAGGTAGTGACTCCCAGTCAACAAATCTGGCAGATGCCATTAACAATGCTAGCATTTTTTTTTTTCCGCAGTCAGACCGACAAACTTGGAATCATTTTTACTATGTATGTGATTTTGGATAAGCTAATTAAATCCTTTGAACTCATGGATCTATTCTGAAAATATTTATACCCACAAGGAAAAAATACTGTGGTGATCAAGACACATGTCTCCTGGCATCAGAAAGCTAACACATTAGTGAGGGGTGAGGGGACAATACACAAATTAAAGTTTTAATCTAAATTGTGTTAAATGCTATAAAATTATTGTCATTATTACTAAATATTACATAAATAGGTAACCAGTGAGTATGAGAGAAACAAGAGCATTCTAAATAGGGTGATCAAAATATGCTTTGCAAAAGTGATGGCATTTGGTTGAGATCTAAGTAAAGAGAAGGAACCAGCTCAGTGGTAAACTAAGGAAACTGAATATAAAGGAGGAATTAAAAAAAAGAGTCTTAAGGTAGGAATAACCTTGGGATAACATTGAGAAACATTATGAAAGTCAATAATGTTTCTCTATGTTATCGTATGTCAGAAATGTTATGAAAGCCAGTGTTCCCAGAGTAGAGTGAAGGAGAGACAACTACAAAGAATATCTGAGGTCAAATCACACAGTGCCTAGGGAGGCATGGTACAGAATTTGGAATTTCCTATGACTGCTATGAGGAAGTGGAAGAAATTTAAAGATTTGTATGGTTTGATCTAGTGTATTTATTTACTTGAACACCCCTCTGACTGCTGAATTAGGAATGGATGAAACTCAACATATAAAAGCAAGAAAACAATTTAGGAGTCTATTGTATCAGTTTCAATAAGAGAGGATGGGGCCCTGGTTCTAGGAAGTTAGAAGTGGACATGGTGATGGTAGGGTTTGAGATATATTTTTGTGGCAGAGCCAACTAGAATTTGGTAACACATTAAATGTGGATTGTAAGAGAGAGGGGAAAATTAAGGATTATCTGTAGGATTCTTTTACCAAGAATCTCTGTACAGTTGGTAGAGCCATGGACCAGATTGAGGGCTACTGGGAGGGAAAGAGGTTTCTGTTGGAAAGCAAGGTAGGGGATGATACTAAGTATTTGTATTTTGACCAAATTATCTTTGAAAAAACCCATTAGATATTCACATAGAAATGTGAGGAGGCATTAGTATAGATAAAAGTATGAGATAAATAAATAGGAAATCCCCTCATATTTACAGCTTGGAGCTGGGTGAAATGACAAGGAAAATATACAGATGGAGAAGAGAAAAAGTCCAATGCTTGAGCACTCCTATGTATGAACATTTACACTGAAGACAGAAGAGGAAAGAAATCAAAGGAAACCGAGAAACAAAAGCCTGACAGGAGAAAGAAAACGAGATAGATGTAATGTTACTGAAGACTGTGTAGGCAGAGGATGGACAACTGTCAAAAACACTACTGTGAACTTAAATAAAGTGAGTGCAGAAAACTGGCCATGGGTTAAGAGAAATTATTGGTGATATCAATACATCAAGGGCAATAATAACAATCTGAGAGATTCATGTTCAGATTAAATGAGCTGGAACACAGAAAATCATTACTTACTTTGTCTAATGCTGCGTAAAAAAAATCACCCTGAAATTTGTGGCATAAAACATTCATTTACAATGCTCATGAAGTCTGTGGGTCAGAAATTCAGGAAAGGCTCACTGGGCAATTCCTGTTTGGGGGTGTCCGAACTGGGTGCAGTCGGAACTCACTGAGACTGTAGTAATCCGAATGCCTGACCAGGCTGGGGGATTCCACTCCAATGTGGCTCAATCACACTTAATGAAAGTTGGGGTTGGCCACTGGCTAACAACAATAGATTCTTTCCACGTGGGTCTCTCCATGGGGCCACTGAAGTGTTCTCAAGCTATGGCAAATGGCTATTCCAGGACAAGTGATTTAAGAGATTGAAAGGAAGGCAGAAGTCACACACCCTCACATCTGCCATCCTCTATCGAACATAAAGGTCAGTCCTAGTGCCATGTGAGAGGGGCTGACACGTGAGTAAGTACAAGAAATGAGGATTGTTGGGGGCCAACTTGGCAGTTGACCACCGCAGAAATATATTTTAAATTCCTAGAAACATTGTCAGGGACATAGTGGACATTCTGTAAATGATAATGCTCAGAGTTAGCCAAACAGGAGGTACAGGACCCAGTCCTTCACACAGCCACGTCTGTCCAAGACTCTAGATGTCAACCAGAAGTTCAGGGTCCCTAGGGCCAGCCTCACTGGCAACCATCTCTCTACAAATCTGAGGATTCCCACATTCATCCTTATGGTTGATGATTTGCTAGAAAAACTTACAGAACTAAGGAAACTGTTGTCATTATAGTTTTATTATAGCGCAAAGATACAAATCAGAACCAGTGAAAGGAAGAGATGCATAGGGTAGAATTTGAAACTGGAAGTGTTCCAAATCTGAGGATTCCATGTCTTCTGTGATACATTACCTTCCAAGTATCAAAATGTGGGAATGTGCAGAAAACTATCAACCCAGAAACTGATCTGAGCTTTGAGACGAGTTTTAGGAAGAATTCATTTTGGGGGGATGACTGATTGAGTTATTACCCACTGCTTGAGCTCAGTCTCATCCCCCCATCCCTGGAGGTCAACCTGATTTCTCATGGTACAAAGTCTCCGCTCTCTAAGCACATGGTTAGTCTTTCTCACAAGGCCAGCTTCCACCTTGAGTCATCTCTGTTAGCATTAATCTATCAGTTGTAATCCAAGGGACCACCATGAATAAAAAATACTCATATCACTCAGGAAAATCCCAAGGGTTTAGAGGTTATGTCCCAAGAATATGGACAAAAGCCAGATGTAGGTAATTCTTCACTGCACAGGTAGATATTATTATTGCCACTTCGCCTATATTACTAAGTAGAATTATTGGAGAAAATGACATAGGATTTCAGATTTCCTTAGAGTACAGACACTGGGAGATGAATGAAAATTCACCATCTGCTCTTCACGGTGTCTTATAAGACAGTAGAAAATTCCTAGTTTTCTGCTGTCTTGATTTTCCTCTATGTTAATAATTATTAAACATTGAGATCTAGCTGTTTTTCAAAGTCAGGATGCCAGAGAATATGTAGGACCAAATAAACTTTCCTTTCCTCCTGTGCTTTGGTCAAGATGACTGGCATCTTGAGTTCAACAATGTTTATATATGTCCACCAGAGCAAATGCAGGAGATTAGAACCCATGTAGTCACAGACAGTAAGAACTAAAGATTACACGTCTGACATTAACACGTGTCCCCCCCTTACACCCAGTGTTCATAGTTTACCATTGCCCTTCTCTCTCCTCGTTACAATCCCCACTTCATGTCAGCTGACTCAAATTCCATATTATGCTACAGACCCTCCATTACAATGCCATTTGTATGAGACCAGGGTGTTATTTTTAGAAAACATTAATTTAATTTTAGATCAAAATATAACCAGTGGTATAGTAAACCCACTATATATGGTTCTGGAAGAATTATAGAAAAGTCACAAATAAACACTTAGAACTCTTTATTGACATGTGTCAATAAAAGTGAGGCTGGAATCATGTAGAAGTCTTTAAAATTAAGGTAGTATGTCGAGTCTTTCTTTTTCTCAGTTGCCTTGTTAATTTAATAAACTCATGTCACTTCTCACTTTTAATACATTTTGAAATTTCTCATTTCATCCTCATTAATGTGTGAAACTTTTATGTAGCACCAACTGCATCTTTATAAAATAAGCCACTCCCTACAAAAAATAAATGCATGTATAACACAGGTCTTCGCCAAGGAAGGACTTACGGTCTAAGTTGGGTACCTTCTTTTCTCTAGAACTTCCCCTCACCTCCTCTCCTCTTTATGCTTTTCTCCAGTCAACCACATGTTCTCATTTCCCATTATTCAGTTTTTAGTGAGTTCAGACATATTAAGTCACTAAGAGCTTAATACACTTCTACACTGCAACTCTCTGGAATATTTGCCTTTAAAGGAAAATATAAATTTCAGGCATTTCTGAATGACGATTTTGAGTACGCCTTTTCATTGATGGCTTTCAAATTACAATATGTAGATAGCCCACAACAATATAAAGAAACCTGACTAGCTAAATGACATAGACATGTGTGGAGAGAAAGACCAATAAAATGGCATTGGTCCAGTCAAGATAGCATAGTATATAAAACAAAGTGGAGTCACTCATGTCAACCAAGATGGCTGCCACTCAGACTTGGCTCTTTGGTACAAGAGGGAGACTTAAGTCATGCTAGACACATCTGGCAAGGAAGACACACCCAGTATATCTCCACATGTGACCAGAACAGCCATGTCTTTAGAATGGGACCACCCATAGATAGGACCCTGGGGAAAGTCCCCACTTGCCATCAGGGGTGCCAAGGCAGTTATCAAGAGACCCAGAAGCATGGAGTCCACCACTTTCAAGGTATATAACTAAGGCAGGGCCAGACCACTGCTGAAAGAGCTGAGCTCCATATACGAGAGTGCTGCTCCATGCCACCCTAATCTCCCCTGGCATTGGCCACCAGGGGCTCTGTCCTGCTGGACTGAAGACTTCATCTGCCATGCTTCCTGCCTGGCTCCGGAGAGTCTTCCTTGAGAGATGCTGGCGGCGCCCTTGTTCACTGTGCTGTCTTCCAGACCCACAGATGGAGACTCTGGGACTCAGGTACATTATCCCCCAATTCTCTCATGTGATGTTGATTATTTCTGAGTGATTAGTATTGTTATTGGGTTAGTATAGATTTGGATTAAATCTGCATTAAGAAAAGCGGAGTGAACCTGCATTAATAAAGTCTGAGGGAACTAGCACAGTCACCTGTGTTGGCTCTCTGTTATTTCTCAGTGCTGGTGTCCCCTGTGAGACTGGCGGTCATACAGGCAGCTCAGCGCCCCCCGTTCTTAAGGCCAGGATCAGATGATCTGAGCGGGGACTGAAGGCTGGCTTAGAGGAAAGACTGTATGGCGAACGCACACTAGGGACAGAATGGAAACAACTGTGAAGACATGTTTTCAGGAGTTGTAGCCTTCATCTTTAGCCATCCGTTAGTAATTCTGCAGTGGGGAGGTGGGCTGGTGGGGGAGAAGTTCTAAATTCTAAGAACTCAGTAGAAACTGATTTTTTCTCAAATATAAAGGAGAAAATACAACGAAATCTGCACATTTATTTATCTTGTGGATTTGGTTCAACTTTGGTTAAAACTGAGCAGATGATATGGCAAAAGACTAGTTTCATATTTTCTTCAAAGTTACAGTAAAGACATTACTTTAGTGTGAATAATAAGAAATAATAATAAAAATCTCCATATGAACCTATAAACCGCAGGTTCATTATTCAATAAAATGTTGTAATCTTTCAATTCAACTTCAGAAATAATCTATTAATACACAGCAAAGAAAATAGATAGTATACTAGTTACTTACTTTTCCTCTTGGATATTTCCCTTTTAATTTGTACAACAAACAGATAAATGTTAAACTGTAGAAGGAAAATGGACTTCTATCCATGAAAAAAAGATACACCATATATTTTCAAACTACATTGGGATTTATATTTTTTATTTTATATAAACTCAAGATCATCACCATATGCCTTTATTTACTTGATTTTCCGAAGCTTATAAAATGTGGAAATAAATTTAACATCAGAAGTAAAATGAGTTTGCCATTATTCTAGAATCTTGAACATTTTTTTTAATTCTAAAGGAAGAAATCTAACCTAGAAAAAGTCTCAGCCATGGTAAGTATGTGGGAGGAGAGCTGCTTTACTATACCCCTGCATTCTGGTATAACTCCTGCTCCAATTACATATGTGCATATACAGTGCAGTTTGCTATTGCTCTGCCATCTAAGATACTTTACACATTAAATATTTGCTTCATTTTTCTCTTTGTGAACTTTTATGGTTGAAAAATAATAGATTTGTGTGTTTTGAGTCATTATTTCATTTTCTATCTTCCTCTCTAATCTAAAAAAGACCCTCAGTTTTCTAGGCAGGCAGCTTCCTCAAAACGGGATACATCACGACGGAATTCACACCTCCATTACAACAACGAAGGCATTCGATTTTAATATTTTTACTGCATTTGCTTTCTGGATTGTCTGCAGCAACACGATGGAACAGAGAGGAGTCAGGGGCATAACAGAAATGCATGGCTTTAGGGTCAGAATGACAACACGAATTCTGGTTTTGATGAGGCTTATGAGACCTAGGGCATGTTTGTTTCTTTGTTTGTTTTTTAACATTGTGGTTGTTCAGAAATTCCAAGCAAAAAATGGAAAATACTAATAAGCATGCTTTTGCAAGAGCATATTTATTAATGTTAAGCATAATATTTATAAAACATCTATAATATTTTTATATTTATCCAATAAAAGATAGCTTCTGTTATTAATATAACAACAGGCATTCTTCCTGATAGTCTTTAATTTGGCTTAATTATCTGGCAGAGAAACTGACAAATATAGAGAATTAATTAGATATTCATTAAGTTGAAAAGAGCTGTCTCAGTTTTTAAGGCTTTAAAGGATCAGTACAAATGTCTAACATGCATTAATGTCAGTCAATCCATTTTCTCCTACTGTTAACAGACCCTGAAGCCTCAGCCCTGGAGCATCTGACCCACAATGGGCTGTTCACAGCACCCAGGACCCTGACCACAGTGACTGGCCCTGAGGTGAGCTCATGATCCAAGCAAGCTTACCGCCTTTACCTGGGATTTTGTCATTGGAGTTGAGAGTGAGGTGTGCATTTATCTGTGTGGGTTGCGGGACTTGCTTTATGTGAACGTAATGATTTTATTTATTTATTTTTAGAGAGAGGGGAAGGGAGGGGGAAAGAGAGAAGGAAATCTCAATGTGTGGTTGCCTCTTTTGTGGCCCTCACTGGGGACCTGGCCTGCAACCCAGGCATGTGCCCTAACTGGGAATCGAACTAGTGACCCTTTGGTTCACAGCCCATGCTCAATTCACTGAGCTACACCAGCCAGGGCGAACGTAATGTTCTTTTTAGCAAGGAGATTTGTGTTATGAAATGAGTGAATATAGGCAAAATACGGAGATTAAAAATTTAAATGATTAGTGTTCTGTGCCTGCATGTTGTATAGAAGAGGTTCAGGGAGTGTACAGAGGGAGAAAGAGAAGAAAGAAAGGAGGAGGTGGGGAGAGAGAGGGGGGAGGTGGGGAGAGAGAGGGGGGAGCTGGGAGAGAGAGGACGGAGGCAGGGAAACAGAATACAGGTATCTGAGTGTGGGGAGCTAGTCACGTCTAATCTCCTTAGTGCTTGGACACCATTACTTGCAACTTTAAGATTCCTGAAGAGTAGTCATAGGGAAGAATGAAGATTTCCAATCAAAGAAAGCTGATTTTTGTTTAATTTCTAAAAGCTTGAAGGAGTTGTCTATGGTAATAGGACAATATATTTCTGAGAGGTCTTCATGTGGGAATAAAATTTACAAGATATAGTCCAAAGTCTTTTTCATATATTGATAAATAATTTGCCACACCCTTTATTTCACAGTGCTCATAATATTGAAATACATGAAAAATTTGATGCTTATTACTGTCTAGTAAGTTTTAAATTTATTTTTATTTATTTTTTATTTTTATTCTATTTTTCCATACCATTTATCCCCTTTCCCCCCTCCCTCAAACACTGCACTATAGTCCGTGTCCATGAGTCCTTTTTCCTTGATTTAAAGTAGGCAAAATATTATGAGGCATATAAATGGAAAGGTTATTCTAAGCAAAGTTTCATATTGGCCACCATCTTTATTTAAGTTACACTGACCTATGTTAACAGTGAAAGGAATAACTATGCTTTAATAGCCTCCCCTGAATAACAACAACAGAAATAAAAACTGCAAATGCATTTATAAGACTTACCTTGTCCTAACCAATAATCTTAGCACTTGCATAGAGTAACTCATTTACAAATCAACATTCATGGTGTCGATTTGATAATCTCACAAAATGTAACTTCTTTCCACATCACACTACCTTTTCCCAAGCAAACTCTCCTATGAGAACAGATGGATAAATGAATGAATGAAAAATTTTCTTCAAGTCAAGAGTCTAAGTTGTCTTACAGGATTAGAGAAGTATTACATTTCCTGTGCTAGAAAATGCTAAAATAGGAATAGAGATTCATGCTCAAGCACAGTAATACAGGGTTTTCTGTTATTTGTTTTTGATTTTTTGAGATGTGTTTGGCTGAGTTTACCTGCTTTATTCCTCACTTCTTAAACAGGAACCCCGCCTGAATCACTGGCCGTATACACTCTCTTAGTTTTGAAATATTTCACTAATGTTCCTCTGTTATCTAGAAACTTCCTACTTCTAGGGTAAATGTCATTCACTATAATGTAAAATTGTGTTTTCTTGTTAGAAACTGAAATAAAAGGCAGATGTTGGTCTTTCCACTTGGAATAATTTCTCATATACTTGGAAGCTTTGCATGTCCACATGAAACAATATAAACTATTTTTACCTTTCTTATAAATTCTACTTCCAGTTCTGTGCTTTCACGCCTCTTCGCTTACCTATCTTCCACCTGCTCAATTCTCTGAAAATAAAGAGTCTCAGACTGCTCAAACAAATCTAATAAGATCATTAATCATATTGAAAATAACTTACTTATTAGGCTCAAGTTAATCCATTCTAGTAACACGACTGGATGTTATAGAAACAGTCTATATGAACTACCTTTCTTTACAGGGTTATGCCAATTGTTTCACTCCAGTGAAAACACACAAGCCTCCTTTTCCCCCACTAACAATTCCACAAACTTGTTACGAGTGTTGGTCTCCAACTTGGAGATGCAGCAAGAGACACCGGGTTGGGCAAAACATGATAAACGCCAAGGGAGGGGGAGGATACAACACGTAGGGACCCTGATACTTCCCTCTTTTTCCAACGCCATCTAAACACAAACAACATACATAATACTCCTGCCCTGTGCACACACCTGTATACCACCCTGCAACGATAAAATGTGAGAAAGGATAACTGAGGCAGTGTATAACTTATACAAGTGAGAAACTTTGAAATGCTATGTTCTGTAGAATTATACCTCAAATGTATGTTGAGATTATGCTTAAAACAAAGTGTGTGATTATTTTTTCTCTCCCCAGTAGGTGGGGCTTGGCAGAAAAATTATTGTAGTTACTGAAAATACAATAATATACATTTTCTCTCTATATCCAAAATTTAACATGAATATAGTATTCTGATTACCTTAAACTAGTAATAATAAAGTTTAGAGAAAAGAAAATTGATAGAGGCAGAAAGTGGATTGGTTTCCTGGGGCTGGCAATGAGTATGGAGATGAACTATAAATAGGCATGAAAACTTCTATTGTGTGATGAAAATATTCAAGATTATGATAACAGCTGCACAGCTGGGTAAAATGACAAAACTAATTAAGTTGTACACTAAACTGAAAAATTCATTTTAAATGTATTGGTTGACTACAATATATATATATAAATTTTCATTTTGAGAAATATTTAAACTAGATGGACTTAATATTTTTTAGATGATGATGCTTCTTTTCCACCCAAATATCTTTCCTTTTAGTGTCTCTAATAGTGGCTTGATTATAGTAGGTGTTTATTAAATATTCTTTAACAAGTAAAAGAAAGGAAGAGAGTCAGGGAGAGAGGGAGGGATGATAGAAAAAAGAAAGGAGGGAGATAGGTAGGAGAGGGAAAAAAGAGCAATATTTGCCATTTATCCTTCTAGTTACTTTTGTTAGAAATTAACTCAATTGTTTTCACTCTCAAAAGCGCATACACAAAACACAGTATACATATACATTTACATTTTACAAAATTGAGCATCATATTTCACATTTTAGTTCCTCTTTTTTCATGAATATGTCCTGTCAGTATATATAAGTCTAATGTACCTTTTCCATGCCCTGCACAGTGTACCAAGATATAATTATGTTATTCATTTGCTCATTCCCTCCCCTCATCATTTATATATATTTATATTCTTGAGTAATTGTGTATTTTGATGAATTAGAATCTTGAAACTGAGACTGATAATTAAGATGACATGAGTTTAATAATAGATCATGATAATCTGACCTCAAAATTTTATTTAAAAATCATATATGGAAGTAACATTTGCCTCACTGCCTTGGCAAGATTAAAATATATTTAAGTCAAAATCCTTATTTGTCTGTAAATTTGTATGTTATCTGTCATAAAATCTTCTTCATCCCAAGATAATGAAATAAATAGCCTCATGTTTTCACTGAATGCTTTTAAGATGGTCTTTACATTTAGAAATTTAACTCACTATAAAATTTGTATTAGTATGATTCGAATCTATTTTTTCAAAACAGATAACCAATTTGACTAATTTTAAAAAATAGGTTTATTTTTTCAAGTGACTGAAAACGCTGCCTTTGGGATGACAGTAGCATTATCTGAAATGTGGCTGTATTAACTCCAGAAAGCTCTACAGGAAAATCTGTTTTCTTGTCTTTTGAGCCTCTAAAAGCTGCCCACTTTGGGGTCTTTCACGCACCACTCTGCCCTCGCCCTGACTGTTCTGCCACCCTCTGCCACATGTAAGGACCCCTGCGATTACACTGAATAATCTGGACACTCTTTATCTACTACCTTTACTCCGCTTTGCTTATCATCATGTTACATATTCTCAGGTTTCAGGAATAAGGATGCGGCCACCTTTGGGAAGTCATTATTCTGTCTTCTACAATGGATAATTGGCCTCAATTAGTCCAATTAGACCTTTGCTAAGAATGCTGAGAAAAAGACATTAATCTTAACCTCTGGACAGAACCAGGGAAACATGTCGCCCAAGAATATGCTGACATTCACCCTGGTGGCAAAGAAGGAATTAATCATGGGCTCAAGATGACACAATGGATTGCAAAGGATAGAGAAGCATAAATAATTTGTTAGGTAATATCACCAAGACAATTTATTAAACTTCATCTGAAATTCACCTTCACCCTAGTGTTTTCAATTATTTGTTCTTTCCTAATGAGGCATGAGGAGCCAGGTTTTCACAATATACAGGCAAAGCCCTCTTATGTGATATGTTTGCTATTTTTATAGTTTTTATATTTATGGTTACTGAGACCTTTGTGTTCTCATATTTTTTTTCCTGATGGCTCACTGCTGTCATATAGAGAACTAGTAATTTCTAAGTGATTATCCTAACTAAGTCTTTATTTCTAAATTTTATATAATTATAGTTTTGAATATTTTGGCAGGAAAACTTAGAATCTCTCATTAATAATAGTGTCTCTTTTCGATAACCATATCTCATTTATTTAACTGGTATTGGCTAAGACTTTCAAATCGATGTTTAAATCCAGCATTTCGTATTTAGTTCTGGTGCACGAGTTAAATATGTGCGTTGTTTCTTAGTGCCAATTAAAATCCCTTTTTCAAAAAAATTCCCTCTTTGAAAGGTCAAGAAAAATATTCTACCAAGTAACCTTCTTTATTCTGAATACAGAATAGAATGTGGACACTTTCATTGTTATCATTCCAAAATCTAAAACTTGGGACTGTGTGTGTGTGTGTGTGTGTAAATCATCCAATTATCTACTGAAAGCAAATTATTTCATGATTACATGGGCCCACAATCAGAGTGGAAGACCTGGACTGTGCATGTGGGATGTTGAATGCAGTTGTCAGAAAGTTCACAAAGGCAGATTTTGGGAGATGAACTGGGGTTTGTGACAATACCTGATCCTCCTGACCGTCTCCATAATAATTAAGCTACCATTCACATCTATTGAATTTGATATTGGGATCAGTTATTAGGGAGTCTGCAGAGATCTCTTTAGGTCTATACAAAATATTTATGGATTTTAGTTGAAATAGCTAGAATCACTAATTAACCTTTAAATTCATTGTCCAGTGAAAGTTTATGGAATCCCCAGAAAGATGTTAGAACAAAACATTGCTATACAGAGACCACTTGCTCATTACGCTATATTTCTGAAGGTTTCATATTGATTGCTATGCATACGGTCTACAGTGAGGGCGCTGTGGTGAGCATTCTGAGGCCAAGGACCTGCGGGGCTGGAATCAGCTAGAAAAGAAAGCTGTGAGTTTCCACTTTGGAGGTGGGAAGGACACTAAGGTATGAACACTATTTATTTGCCATCCTTGGGAAAAGAAAGAAAATAGACACTGGGAATCAGAGCAGTGAATGAACCGGATGTGCGCCCTTGAAGAATCACCTCTAAAACAAGGACTTTGGAAGATGCTGTACTTAAATTTTCTTGCTGCTTAATTCTCTGATGTCCAATATTTTGAGGAAAAAAATCATTTCCTATATTTAGGGTACTGTGACAGTTTTTCACATTCATTTGTGTCTTTTTACACTTAGCTCAAATACTTGTTGAAGTATGATTCAAATAGCATAGTTATTCATTTTTTTGTGGTAAAACTTAACTATTAGATATGAAAAAGCCTTTACATTAATGAAATTTATCTGCCCCCACAATTTATTATACCTCAGTATCTCTAATTTTAGGTCAGATACAGATGTGTACACACAATGTTAATTGTCATTTGATTCAGTTTTCAAAAATCACACTCCACTTGAACTTTTTACAATGAATGTGTGTACACACGAATGTGTGTACACACGAATGTGTGTGTACATGCGTGCACATGCCAATTATTAGTGCTCAAGAGAATATATATGACTGACGAGCGTTTTATTGCTTTTTCAGCATCATGCTGTCACCAGGTGCATTTCCATAGAAAGAGGCCTGCTGACTACTTTCTGCCACATTAGGTCCTCAGCTTATTGTCCTAAGTTTTTCCTAAAATCATCAACAGTACATAAAGCAAACCTATCACCATTGAACATAATGACCTTGAATTGACCTTTAACTTTCAAATATTTAAATAAGTCTTCAAATAAATATGTCATCAAATGGATCCTGAGACTAACCAAGATCCTCTCTCCTATGTTCCTATAGAATTATTAGAATATTACAAATTATTCTACTATGCATTGCCCTTTGGTGTTTCATGATGCTTCACAATTACGGTTACAGATGTCTTTCTCAATTAGAGATATATTGATATTTTCCTAAGTGATATATACCTCATTAGGGATCTATACAGACTGCCTAATAGCTGATCCCAATATCAAATTCACCTCACACCTCTCAGAATGACTATTGTCAATAAATCAATAAACAAGTGCTAGTGAGGATGTGGAGAAAGGGGAACCTGTGTTCATTTTTGGTGGGAGTACAGGTTGGTATAGCCATGGCGGAAAGCAGTATAGAGTTACCTCAAAAATTTAAAAATAGAACTGTGTTATCACCCAGTAATTCTATTTTTGGGGATTTATCCAAAGAAACCTGAAACACTGATTCAAAAGAATAGGTTCACCCCTAAGTTCATTGCAGTGTTATCTACAACAGCCAAGATCTGGAAGCAGCCCAGCGCCCATCAGTAGATGAAGTGGATAAAGAAGATGTGCATTTACATAACAGGACACTACACAGCCACAAAAAGAAGGAAACCTCACCTTTTATGACAGCGTGAATGGACGAGTGTTATGCTAAGTGAATAAGCCAGTAACAGAAAGACACATACCATAGATTTCACTTATATGTTTAGTGAACAAAATAAGCTAATAAAGAAAGTAGAAAGCGACTCATAGATACAGAGAATAAACTGACAACTGTTAGAGAGGAGGGGGTTAGGGAAGCTGAGTTAAAAAAGTGAAGGGACTAAGCAAAAAAAAAAAAAAACCCCATAAACTCATAGACACAGAGAACCGAATGGAGATCAGAGGAGAAGGGGGGTGTGGGACGTAGAAGGGGGTAAAGAGAGGATAAATGGTCACAGTAGAAGTTTTGTCTTTGGGTGGTGAACATACAATACAATATACAGATGATGTATTGTAGAATTGCATACCTGAAACCTAATCTTACTACCAATATCACCCCAATTAACTCAATTAAAAAAACAATTATATGGATAAGGATGAGAAAATTTGTTTATTGATACATTTATTTAGATTTTAGCCTCCATGAGAGAAGATGTTCTTATTATGGCAGTGTTAACAGTCTATTCATAACAATAAGGGAATAAATATGGTTACTGAAAATAAATTTAGATGTTTAAACTGTTTATATGTTCTATTATCTCAATAATCTATTTTAATAGGAACAGCGAGCTTGAGAGGTTTTCTAAGATTATGCTCTACAGCACCGCTAAGATTTGTCGTTATCATGAGAAATACCCAAGTAACTTAGTGACCGCTTCGTACTCCGCGACTCCTGCTGTAGCTTATGTCACCTACACGTACTGGGCAGAAGGGCAATGATATTTCAATTGTTCTGCTAACTTGAAGTTTTTCTGGCAATCCTATTAATGTCACACCTTGACAAAGCAGAATTCTGATCACATTACACTCTGTTTAAAAACAACAATCACCATAGCATCCACAACTAGCAGCAAACTTGAATTTACTACAGGAGTAATCGACTTATTTTTGGAATCTGAAGTTTATACTATTTGGAGGGCCCTCTTTAATAAAAAGACTAGAAAATGCGCAAATACAAAATCAGATGTGAATGTGAATAATTTTTTGAAAATAGGATATCACAATATACTACACATTCAAAAAGACTTGAAAATATGGCAAATGCCACAAAATATAAACCTATATATTTATTAATAAGCTGTCTGAAAAAACTGTAGTATTATCTTACTACATTCATTGACTAGATTGTTGGGAACCACCCTGCCTGGTTTCAGAAGCTGTAACCCCCCATGGCTAAGGCTGAGTGAGAGCCTTGGGACCATGAGCCACTAAGGAGACAAAGCTTATCTCCCTGGCAGGAGTACCGTCTCTGACCACTTTACTTCACCCTGCTTGGCCCCCAGTGCATGACCAGTTAGCCAATGATGGGTAAGATTCCTCAATGGCGGGATGACCTAAGACAGGCATGGTCATGAAGAGGCCCTCAGGGAAGGTCTTGGGGGGCTATAAAAAACAGGGTGATGGACCCTCGCCCCTCAGCTTTGATGTAGCCTGAGTCCTCATTCTGTCTGCAAGAAGTCTTCTCATCTCTTGGCTGCCTTATTTCCCTTCCCTGACTTAAGCCTGAAACAATGCTGGAGGTGGGTGCAGCCCTGTGCGGGAAAGGGCAGGTTCCCCGGGGTGATCAGGCCTAAGAAAGAATGCATAAAATCCTATGAAACCTACTTTGCCAATACCCTCAATTTAAATGATAAGGGTCCAAGCATGAAATGAGTTTGTTCCCCAAAGTTTTATGTCCCTTTAGCAATAGGACCCTGACTCAAAATAAGCCCTCAGAGTTCTTTGAATGTTATCTATTGTTTGATCCTTACTGTCTGACAGTGATCAAGCTTTACATATACACCCTGTGTTCCTACGCAAATTAAACCCAGTAAAAGCCCATTGAGGAACAGGTTCCTGGCCACCTTTCCTCCCCAAGCAGATCATGTCTTTGTAGACTTATTCTCATCCCTGGCAGCTGGTGGGCCCTGTGGGCGGAGCCCCCCACACACACACTAGATACCCTTTGCTTTTTTACTTGATAAAGATTTTCCATGGAGAGATTATAAACATATTTCATTCTGTCTTCTAGAATAGATTTTTAGAAGGATTTCGCAGGGGATGGGGGACAACACACATTTTGCAGAGTCAGAGATCATAAAGCTATCATTCACAAATCTTACTGTGCCCAATAGTGGATGTAGGTAAGTAATAGAAGTGACGTACACGTGACAGTATGTCAGGGCTAAACACCAACACACAAGTTAAGCAATATATTCCTAACCCAACTTTCCTTTGTTCAGACCCCATAAGTGTCCACAGCAGCTCCACCACCACAGGACATAAGGGGGAATGTGACAGAGGGCATACAGAGTGGAAAGAATTCACTCTTTTAACCAACTGTTATTAAAGATTTTATCTTTGTAAATTAACAACAACAACAAAAAATCACACACAACTGTGCGCACACATTCCTAGAATCGATTACAGGCCTTGGAAGGGAGCGGGATAGTTGAAAGAACCCCAAATCTGAAACTCATTTGCATTATATAAAATCCAAGTCTGAATATCACTGTACCGTCTTTCATCATCTTCTCTCTTTGCAATAGGACCCGATACCAAAGTTTTTAGGCTTTTCTTCCAACATGCCATTTCACACATTACTGGTCCTTCCCTCTCTCCCTCAAATAATCATTTCCTGGTGTTCAAATGGACAGACTACTCCCAAATCTCTCTGCAATTACCAACACTGTTTCTTTTGACTGAAGCATTCTGCTCTATTCTTCAAGGAACTTCTCTATAAAATCTATTTTGTTCAGTACTACAGGAAATACTTTCTTCATCCCTTTTACACAGAGATTAAGCCTTTATCAAATGTTTAATTGCTTTTTAGAGCATATTTATTAGAATGATTGTCATATGGATGTTATCTAAATTCTCCCAGACTTGTCTGGAAACTGATTTTTAAGTTCCCTTGAACACTTAAAAGACAGTGATCAAAGTTTTGAATTAATGAACATGATAAATTATCTATCCTGCTTGATCACTAATGAAAAACCTTTTATGTTTTCTAAATTTTAGTTAGTAGGTATTATCTTGAACAAAAAAAAAGTAGATAAATGAATATTATTGCATCTATTCCCTGAACAACCAGGCAAAAATGTATTTTATTAATTTGTTCTTTCTCCTAGTTGCCCTAAACTGGGACTGTCCTCCTATAATCAAATAGGAAGAAGCGTATGTAGTCTCCTGGGTTTCGAATATATGTCCCATATGTGTGTAATAACTACTCACTCAAATAGTAAACACAATGCAAGCAGATGAGAGGAAAGTTAACGTGTGAGTGTTTCTAATGTTTTGCCAAGCGTGACATATCAGGCAGACAGCATTTAGATTTTATTTCCATACTTTTCTGCACAATTTCCTCAGATCCCAAGAAAGCAATCTGGAGGGTGGAGAAGCAGATGGAAGGAAAGACTGAGCTGCAGAGCGTGGTGAAGAGGTTTGGGCTCGCAGCAGAATCAATTCTCCTTAGGGCTTTTTCTCCCAAAATTTTTATGTTCACTTAAAAGACAGCACATCTGAATAGTGACTTTAGTGCAGGACACTTTCAACCAAGATGCCGGGCACTCTGTTGGCATTTTTATAGCTGCCCACTAGAGGTTTGTATGAATACAAAGTCAGAGGTTGTTGAAGTCAAATTTTCTCCCAAGAAATCGCACACACATTTTAAACCAGTACCTCAATGGCTTCTCTAGAAACACTGACGCTCCAAAATGTGAATGTTTGCTTTGGATTACGTGAATTGTTGTTTTTTTTATTCTTAGTTCCAAAGAAACCATTTTATAAGCTCACAGTGCATTTTAAAGGTACTTTTCTTTAACAAAGAAGAGTTAGTATGCTATTCGATAACCTCATAGAGTAACAGAGGCCCTGACATGTATTTGTTTTTAAGGAAGAACTTGATTTGAAATTGTGTACGTCAAATCACATGTGCCTTCTAACTTGTGCTGGCACAGTTTAAAATACCTCCACATACGTCTTTGCTCTTCACTATTTACTTTCCAGGGGGGCCCAACCTGCGGCCCACAGGCCTCACGCAGCCCAGGATTGTTGTGAATGTGGCCCAACACTAAGCTGTAAATTTACTTAAAACATTATAAGAATTATTTGTGATTATGTGTCACAATGTATTTAATGTGTGGCCCAAGACAGCTCTTTTTCTTCCAGTGTGGCCCAGAGATGCCAGTAGGTTGGAGGACACCCTGGCTACAGGTTTTGCCTCCTCACAGAGCTGGAGGTCTGTAACAAGCGACTAACAGAGAAGGGGAAGGGGCTACAATGTCTCAGATGCAATGGGAATAATCAACTTTATTACTCTTCTCCCAGCTTTCAGGGGGTGAAGGGGTCCCAAAACAGAATTCACTGTTAAGTTAGTTTCCGTTTTCCCTTCCCCAAATCACTGACAATTCCTTAATCTTTTAATCTTATTACTTGAGGCTATTTATTATATCTTCTCACATCTATAGTTTGTCTTTAAAGACTCTTAATATACAATAATTTCCTATCTTCATCTTTACTTTTATGGCACGAACCAGTCTTATATAAACAATTTAAGCACTTGTGGAGATGTGGGTTATTCAGCCTTCTAGTGCTTTGCCAAAGAAAAAAGAATTTCAGTCAACTGGGACTTCCTGGATCAGAAATCAGTGATTTAAGGGGGAGGGGAAAGTTGGGAGCAGTTTCAGCATGTAAGTGTAAAAAGTGCAGAACCAAGGATACTTCACGTATCTTATTATTGTCCAAAATTAGTCTACATAAATCTCACCATAGATGAGAATATGTCAAAGCTTTAAAAATATTTTTAAAAATAACTCACTGAAATATCATAGGATGTACACATTTTTCTGAAAACATTAAGGTAGAACCTGAATATGGAAATAATATTCTAGAGAAAATTAATTTTAGAAAACATCTCTTTCTTATTCTTAATATCTATTTAAAGTTTTGTGTTTTACGGACAACTAAATATATAGGATGTTGACAGTAACTCATTTAAAAAAGCTAAAGGAAGAAAAATTTTTGTTATGGAAGTAGTAGAAAAAAGAGGTAAGTAATTCTTTCCCCCAAAACAAGTATAAAATGGAACAAAATTCTTTTTTTTTAATATCGCAAATGTGTACTTGGGGGTGGCTGAAGTAATAGGAAGAGAGGACTTCAGGATATGTTTCCAGAAAGTTCTCTTAAATTAGACTTCTTTTATATTAGTTTTTAATTCTGTTTTTCCAACACCATTTATCCCCCTATATCCTCTTCTACTGCCACCCAACACCCTACATTAGATTTTTATAACCTTACAGATTTATTTAAAACCAACAGAGAAATTTATGTACACTATAGTTTAGTATTTAACAGATTGTAATAATTTTAAATTTAACTTTTGTACAAGAGAAACCACTCTAAAATGTAATATCTATAAACACTAACAGTTAAAGATGTGTAAATGATACAAAATGATGATTTTCAAGTCTCTTACTAACAAACAGGATGTGCGGAGCCTAGTTTCCCTTCCTGTATTTCTCACACTTGGGGGTATTTTCAGGAATAAGTAGCATATTACAATGCAACAGAGGTATGAGTTTAGCCTCTTAAATGTAGTAGAATTTTCAAAGATTTACAGAAGCTTTCAGAAGTTTTTCTCACATCAATTAAAATAGAAATTCAATTGCTTTAGCCTTTTTAAATGTTCCTGTGCTCCAGGGATATGTACATACAAAAACTGATGTAAATATAAAAAGTCTACCTGAGAATATCAGTACATTTATTTCATATCTTGAGGTTCTTTTACCTAAAAGGAAGAAAAGTTCTATTTGGTTTCATATTTTCTTGCTTTCCTTGCTACATATCTCTCAGTCATTTTTGGGGGGAGGCGATTTACAAAATTCTTAAAGACAACAATTTTAGGGTTCTGGAAATTATCTACAAAAAAACAATAAGTTGAGAAACATTTATTTATGTAAATCTTTGGAAATTTGAGTAAGAATAACGTGACTCCATCGCCTTCTTGCCTAAGGCTGCTCCCAATTTCCAACTCTTAGCTCATTTGGCAAACCTGGTTGTTTAGCTAGAGCCATTAGCTGTGAAAACCAGAACCTGGGTTGCCAGAGGTTGCAGACTTGGTTTAGGGACAGGGAAAAGGGAAGAAAAATATGTGAAGAAATAAAAACCTATAGTTTCCTAGATTTAATGAAAAATAATAATCTAAGAGAAAATATTTCAATGACTTTAAAAAATTAACAGAAAGGATGCCCACCAAGATACATCATAGTAAAAATACCGGAAAGATAAAACTGAGATTAACAATTGGAAGAAAAAGAAATCATCAGTACAGGACAATAATGATTAACAACTGACTTCTCAACAAAAGCAAGGTGGCTGGAAGACAGTAAAATAATATACTCAAACTTCTTTAAAAAATTTGTCAATAAACTTTTCCATATCTACCAAAACTATACTTCAAATTAAAGACCAAATTAAAACATTCCCAGAAAAACAAACTGAGGATTTATTGCTAGTATGTATGCCCCGAAAGTAATTCTAAAGGAAGTTTTTCAGCTGAAGGGAAACTGGTGCCAGACAGTAACTCAACCCTATAGAAAGAAATAAACAGTGGGAAATTAGAATTGTATGGATACTACGCCTACATTAATATATATCTCCCCCTTCTTTTCTTAATTTTTTAAAACATAAATATGTATAAAACAATAAGGATATGACCCTAGTGTTTAGTGTTAACATGGGTATAACATATATGGAGAAAAATGATATACATTAGAGCAAAATGCCTCTTCTTTACAGGGGTTAAGTCACATGAATTACATTATAGTACATTAAGAATATTTAGTAGCTACTGGAACAATCAGTAAGAAAATAAATCAACAAAATGATTTATAATATCAAAAAATAGAAAAATAGCAAAAAGGCAATTGTAAGACCAACCATATAAATAATTACTGCAAGTGTGACTGGATGAAAAAAAAAAATCCAAGGAAGGTGGCTATAAGAAGCATATGTTTATGCAAAGGCACCAACAGGTAAAAAGTAACAACACAGGAAAAAAGACACCGTGCAAACAATAACCATAAAAAGTCACAAGGCTGTGCTAACTCACATCTGTTGTTTAGCTAGACTGGTGAATTTTTCATTTGAGTAATTATACATTTGAACTTCAGAATTTCCACTTTCTTCTTTTTAAAGTGTCTATGTCTTTATTAATACTTTCTATTAGCTGTCATACTTTCCTTTAAATCATTAAACATAATTTAGTTTAATATTTGGAATATATTTATAATAGATGCTTTGAAATCTTTCTCTGCCAAGTCATGATTTAAACACTTGCTTAATATGTGGATTTAATAAACTTGGTTTTTATTATAAAATGAAGAGAAAATAGACTTTTTCTTATAGAGTTGCCATAGAATTAGGTTAAGTTAATGAATATAAAATGTTGGACACATAATATTCTCATACAATGTTAACCATGCACTGTTATTCCTATCACTAATACCTACGCGTTTACCACAGTATTTGTCAATAACATTGAATGACATTCTTTATTACTTTCCAAGAGTCTTTAAATTGTCAACTGGAAGTTTACGATGGATGAAATGAAAGGTAGACCTGCTTCTTCTCACATAAGTTTCAGCAGATGTGTTTGCCTTGCTCTACTTAACTGAGAAAGGGACACTGACAAAATCACAGCTCAAAAACCTTTTGTATTAAGCATGCAAGAAAGAAATTACTGAGTGGGAAGCCTGTTATTATCTCTGCTAACTAGAAAGCCACTTAAAATTTCTCTTACTGAAATGTGTTCCCCCGTGTCAGCTTTAAAAATGTAGATGAAGAATTTTTATGTATTGGCAATATAACTCAATTAATGTGTAACACTAATAATTGAGAAAAATTTCATATTTTGAAAACTTTCTTGCCTGAATTACAAAGAACTCCCTGACATTACCATTTTATTTCCAATGTATATGTGTGTGTATGTATATATGTATATGTGCATATATATTCTAAAAATATACACATTAGAGAGAATATGTATATATTCTCTCACTATAGAGAGAATATATACATTCTGGTGAAAGTGAATGCTTTTAAATGTTCTGTGCTCTACATGAAATAATAAGCATTATTAGCAAATGGGAGAGATCTAGGAAACTAGTGAGCTCACAAAAAGCCACATTTTGGAATAAGATAATAGGAATTTACATGTTACATCCAGCCTGGTGTGTATTTCCCACAGATTTCAAAGAAAAGTAATAGCATCAAAGGTTGTGGATGTCTGTGTATAAAAGCTCATAGTAGGACCTTTCCATTAACTAAAGGATATTCCATTTTAAAAAGAAATGTGACATTTTGATATCCCCCCTAAACAAACCCAAATGTAAAATGTTAGGATAAAGGAAAGAAAAATAAAATCAAGAAGCATGTTGCTTTCCATTTCTTATACAGATCAGTTTCAAGACTGTCACAGAATCACTTTAGCTCCACAAAGTATACACAGGAGTGTGTGTTCTAGAGAGGTTTCATGTTGATTTTGTTTGCCTTTGCTGCTGTTGTTTTATAGGTGTAACACTGAAATTGTAAACACAGTATCTTAAATATAGTATTTTAGGGATATAGAAATAGCCCTGCTAGAGGAGACACAGGGCTGAATAGGTTGAACATAGAGAAGTTTTAGAGCAGCGAAAATATATCATGTAAAGAATATTGGTAGTACAATATTCTGTACAATGCTACGATGGTGGGTACAAGTTATATCATACAGCCCCCTACACCAATACTATGCACACCAACAATGAACCCTAATGTAAACTACTACGGATGTTGTTTACGTTGTTTATGGTGATGATTCTGGGTCAGTGGAAATTCATCAGTTGTAGCAAACGGGCCATTCTAGGCATGGTGTTGATTGTGGGGAAGGCTGTGTGTGTTTGTGGGCAGGGAGTATCTGTAAACTGTCTGTGTTTTCTGCTCAACTTTGCTGTGAAACTAAAACTACTCCAAAAATAAGTCTATTTAAAAGGAAAAAAATCTTAAATTTTAAAATATGGGCAAAGATTTCAATAAATGCTAGCAAAATGAACCTCTGAGATTTGGGGGCTTTTTAGAAAATTACTCTACAGGCAGGCAAATAGAGCAAATGTATGAGGTATAAAGAAAGAGGAAAGCATAAAAAGATAATATAACAGAACTTAGAAAAAGGAAAACTATTTTAAAGATTTCCTTTATTTGTCTATTTTTTTAGAGAAAGGAGAAGGGAAGGAGGAAGAGAGGAAAACATCCGTGTGTGGTTGTCTCTCACGTACCCCCTACTGGGGACAGGCCGGCACTCCAGGCTTGTGCCCTGACTAGGAATGGAACTGGCTACCCTTTGGTTCACAGTCTAGCACTCAATCCATTTAGCCACTCCAGACAGAGCTGTTTTAAAAGAGTTAATTTCTACCAAGTTGCATCAATATTATAATGATAGTCACATCCATATGTGAATATGGATGAAGGCCAGAAAAGTTGTTAAACAACTGACGTGTTTACGTATAGCAAACTTGAAGCCTGCAGATGTACTTACTAATTTGCTACTAATATGCAAATACTGATTTGCTACTAATATGTTCTTAGGCAGGTTTGTTCGCTTCTTTGGGGCTAGATTTTGTTATCTGCGAAAAAGGGAGTTGAAAGCTTAACCTAAATTAATGCTTCTTTCAAGGTTCCGACAAAAGAGTAAATATGTGTATCCCTAGGCTCAGAGCTGGTAGCTTGAAGCATTCACTGTAAATTCAAATCTTTTTGAAGTCTCAAACTTTTGTCTTGAAATTCCATGTCCTGGTATATAAATTCCATATTTGTAAAGCTATTTGGAGAAAAATAGCCCTGGTACCACCCACCAAAAGCTTGTTTTCAGACTGCTCTTCTCTTTAAGAGTTGGTTCCTTATTGCTGCAGTGCCTTAGTTTCCACATCAGTAAAATGGTGATAAATAATAATAGCTCTTATCCTCATGGGTGACGTTTGACATTTCGTAGTTAAGTGCTATAAATGATAGTGATCGGTTTTATTGCTATGATAGACCTTGGTTTTTCAGCTTTCGCCAGGAGTTGCCATATTCCTCTCTGGATGTGCAGTCTCCTCAGCAAAAGTATGCACCAGTCCTGTTTGCTCACCAATATTTAATATAATTCTAACAATAAATATTTGAAGACAGGTGTGTGTTTGTTTAGATTACTTAATGTATAATACACAGAAAAGATTTGCACACTATAATTATATATTTGCTTGCAAAATTACATTCTTTAGCTAGAAAGAAGGTTAAATATAATCTTCAAAAATTATAAACCACCAGGGGAAAGCAATCTGTGTGGTAGTATTAAGGGATCTGCAGGAAAACCAAATTTAATATCACAGATTTCTTAACTTACATACCAGTGTGTCAAATGTTTTATATTATTTAATAATAGTAAGCATTACTATATAACTATATAACTTTATTTTTTTAGGTTTTTGTATTGTATACTCTGAAAATTCTATATCAATTGTAATTTACTGCACATGTACTAGTAGGAAGAATTATAATACAAATAGCACAAATATTTGAAAAATAAAAATTATAAATTTCATGACTCTTTTGAAATATTATTTTTGCTGTTTTCTTTTTATAAAGCTCATCCCACTTCAAGTTTCAACTAGTCCTTGTAGTAATGTGGGGGCCAAGTTTAAAAAATCAGCAACTAAAATATATGTATTTTAGAAGATGGACTTCAAAAAGAACATTTATTTTTGTATTCTAACCTTCAATCTTAGGATTTTTATGATTGAATCCCACCTAAATATTTAAAAAATAGATTAAATATATATAATTTACAGAAGTACAAAGCATTAAACTTTTATTAGGCTGATTATTAATCCATTTGGAGGTCTTTTTTAGATCAAATGTGAAATATTTGCAGTAAAATTTAAAAATTACAGTTTTATTTTAGATGGTCTTTCTTTTTTAAAGAATGGAGATTTAACCAAAAAACAAAATGTATAGTTTGGTATCATAATTCATGTAAATGGGAGAAGAGATCATAGTTACTTGTGTAAATTATTTATTTTCTTTTGAACTGGACAATGGTTTTTATTTATTTTTTAATTATTTTATTGTTGTTCAATTACAGTTGCCTGCATTTTCTCCCCACTCCTCTACCCCACCCCAGCCAAACTCACTTCCCTCCCCAGCTTCCAACCTCCCCCTTGGTTTTGTCCATGTGTCCTTTATAGTAGTTCCTGAAAACCCTTCTCCCCACTATCCCTTCCCTCCTCCCCTCTGGCTATTGTTAGATTGTTCTTAACTTCAATGTCTGCTGGGATTATACCCTAAGAACCCTGAAACACCAAGCCAAAAGAACCTATGCACCCCAATGTTCATAGCAGCACAATTTACAATAGCCAAGTACTGGAAGCAACCTAAGTGCCCATCAGTAAATAAGTGGATCCAAAAACTGTGGTACATTTACACAATGGAATTCTACGTGGCAGAGAGAAAGAAGGAGCTTATACCCTTTGCAACAGCATGGATGGAACTGGAGAGCATTATGCTAAGTGAAATAAGCCAGGCAGTGAGGGACAAATACCATATGATCTCACCTTTAACTGGAACATAATCCATCAAAGAAAAAAAGCAAACAAAATGGACCATGGTTTTTATGAACTATCCCTCTACATCCCTAATAAATCATTTTTATCTGAAGACTTCTACTTAAGTCCAAGTTGGAATTCCAGGAAAATATAATATAGCAAAACCTCAGGGGAAAAAGGGACAAAGGAGATGAGCCCTATAGTCATTCTTGGTTATGGCCTGTGGTCTCCAGGCCACAGTGTGTGGTGGGAGGACCCAGGCCGAACCTGGTGATCCCCGAAGTTAGAGAGACGGAGCTGGGAGTGTGGATAACCAGGATATCTGCTAGAAGCAGTTTGCAGGGCCAAGTACAAAAGGGAAGAGACTGGCAGGGAGAACCCTGGACACCTGCGGAGAGGCCTCTGTGCTTTCTCAGATGAATTCTGATTATCACACACAAGAGAAAAGCCTTTACAAGGTTCCTTATTTTATTTTTAAACAATGGCACTTAGAAATTCTATTTCTTTCCTTACCTCCTCAATAAAAATAATGGTGAAAGTCAGAGGAAGAACCTAAGATAAACTTCTTCGTGATTATTTAGCATTTTCTCCCCGAAGGCTCCCATCTGCATGGCCTAAGGGATATATCAATTGGCCAAAACACTATTTACAAGTGCTTCCATGGAATCACAAAGGAAAGAGACACTCTTCCCCCTTGAACCAACCCATCCTTTTCTGTAGGGGCTGAATTATAGAAACATTCCCTGCAGAGCTCATTAGAGGCTTTCTGGATCTTAGTTCTCCACAGTTTCTCCCCTCTCACATAACCTAATGGATAACCCCTCAGGCTTGAAAAGAGACTGTTCTGTTACTGCAACTTTTCTTCTCTGAGATGTTTGAATGCAGTTGACCACCTCCAATTCAGTATGTGACTTTTTTTTTCCTAACCAGTAGTCTATGTCTGAAAGAAATTTCTGTACATTCTAGAGTGGATTTTCAGGAGATAGATATTTTTAATTGTCTTTTACTTAGAGCTGTTTCCTAAAAAGAACTAAGTATATGATAACCTCTGGGGCATCTATAGGTGAGAATCACTTGGATCACATGATTTAGGAGTTTACATGTCAATAGCATCAGTGTTTTTTGAAGGTTGATTGTAAGTTGGACCTAGGGAACCCGTAAAAGTATCAGTGTCATAATAAATGAAAATCAGTTCATAAAGATGCAGTTCCTTTTAAAAGTACTAAATATAATTTACTAGTTTTAAGGAAAAAATGATTTTTCACACATATTTGTTGTTTGTAACATTAATAGTTATGCAATTCAACAAAATCTAGGGTAAAATGAGGATAAAATAATAATATGAAAAACTTACCACTTAAATATCACCATATCTGCTTTAAAAAAAAACAGACAGTGGCCTCTAGCGCTATCTAAAATCAACTCACTGTAACTGAGAAAAACATGAATAAAATGGATAGTGCAAGTACGGCTGAAACAATCCATAACCTGAGTTGTCAACAGAATTGTCAGATGTTTACTATGTCACAGGAGTATAAATCTGAATGTGAATGGCCACAATTCTCAGAGTCCTCGTCATCTGCAGCAATTGGACTAAGTGTCCCATGCTATGCCATTCTTTGACTCCTAACAATTTTCCTAAAAGGTAGGTGTGTTGACCATTTGGGTTGAAAAATATAGAATCCTTTCTATATGCTATACCAGGAAGGAATCCATTAAGGGTTTGTTAGAAGGCACACAGAATCTTTGGAAAGGCTGAACTTGAAGAGAAATTCACAATAATGTGAACCCATTTATAAACCCAGTCAATGAATTAATCATCTCAAATTGTAACTTGAGCTTAATACCCTATACCAAGTAGATAACAGCATTTTATAGAGGAAAATTAGTCAAATGCCTGATTTTGACATCTTGGCCATGTTATTGTGAGAAAGTTACTTAGTCTTTTCGATTTTCTGTTTCCTCCTCTGCAAACAGATAAAAGAAAAAAAATGCTCATCTTAAAATGTTATGAGAAATAAATTAGATTTAGTATATGTATGTGTGTCTCATTAGCCCGTTCTGTATGGTGCAAATGCTAGTTGTAAAACTGAAATTTATGAGTCACTAATAATTACAAAGCATGGCTAGTTTATTCATAGTATCAATCTCTAAGATTTTTTAATTAGTTTTAAAAATATCTGAAATCAAGAAATTATTATTTAAATGAGAAAATATTCATCAGGAATTTGACTCTAATTGAAATTTACCAAAGTAGCAAATATCTTTCTCCTGCCAGAATTCAGGGCTAGTGAAGTGTTGTTACATATACTAAAGAATGGCATTAATCATATTCAGATGATTCAGAAACCCATGGCCATGGGCAATTGGTGATTGGCAGCTTCATTACAGCAGTGTGCGCCCACTCAAGCATCACATCTTATATACAGTGTTTTGGAAATTCATCAAATCACCCAGGTGACTCAACCTCCCTACAGCCCAGATTTGGCACCCTGTGACTTCTGGCTTTTCCCAAAACTAAAATCACCTTTGAAAGGTAAGAGATTTCAGACCATCAATAAGATTCAGGAAACTAGGATGGGGCAGCTGATGGCCATTGGGAGAACTGTGTGAGGTCCCAAGGTGCCTACTCTGAAGGGGACTGAGGCATCATTGTCTTATGCACAATATTTCTTGTATCTTGTATCTTCTTCAATAAATGTCTCTATTTTTCGTATTATGTGGCTGGATTCCTTCTGGACAGACCTCACATATACTGGTTGTGTTTTTTAAATATCCTCAAGGAATTTCAAAAATAATCCAAAATGTTCTTGATATCTGGTACATTTATACTTCATTTGTTCATATATATGGTTATTAAAGCTTTTTCTTTTACATAATTATTATTCTTCAAAGAAAATTAAAGGTAAAATTACAGATTTCTGGGAAGTTTTCTTAGTTTTGTCTCTTCTGCTTCTTTTAGAATACAATGGGCTTTATGTTTGAGCCTGGGTGTTTAGTTAATAGACTAATATCTACTTACTCAGATATATATATATATATATACACACACACACACACACACACATACACACACAGGGGTGGGTAAAAGTAGGCTCATATTTGTTCATATGGAAAATAATATAATAATTGATAAATAATAACACAGGAATAAACTCTTTAGTGTACTTCCAGCTGTCAACCTATTTTTGTCAATTTCACATATTAGTCTTTACAATCTGAGAAGTCTAAAGAAGGGCCTCGTTTTTTATCTGAATAAAAACGATACATCTGGCATCTTCTATTAAAGTTCCCCATTGTTCACTAAGGGTTTGCTCTGTGGACCACGTGAAAGAACACCTACTCAGAAGTGTTCCTGGAAGCTAATGGGCTCAAAACACATGCACACACACACAGGGAAAAGACTGGCTAGCACTCATTTCTACTCAGGAGCCTCTCACCCAGTCTGCACTTCAGGGAGAATCTTGCACTAAGCTGCCTGTGCTGTGTTCCTGCCATCTGAACTAGCCCTTACAAAGGAGATACTGGGATGCTGATTGAACCAATAGAACTGGAACTTCCACGTTCAATCGAAACTGTGCAGCTATATACATCAAAACCTTCACTGACGCATCAGAGTAGCTCCATTCTGATCAGGACAGTGCCTTTTGAGCCAATCATACTGCAAGGATTTGCATTCTTCATTGCATAGGATAACCCCATCAGGGACCAAGGACAGGGACTTTTGTTTACATAAGTTAGTTTCCCTATGGCTCTGGGAGCACAATTCTTTACCTTTACACCAAAGATTAAACACTGCATTTCCCCAGATGGAGCTAAAAACACTAAGGATGAAACACCAAAGAAATCTTGCTGTACCAGAGTGGAGAAGAGGAGGCAGAGCAGGGTATGGCTGAGCAGAGCAGACTGAAGCAGAGCTGTCTAGCCAGAGAGAGTGGTCTGGCCCCTGGGCCTCACAGACATGCTGTTTCATAATGGAGCTGTGACACTATTGAGCTGCTCCACAGCTGTATTCTTCTCACAGCTGCGCTGGATCACAGTTGAGCTGTTTGCACTGAATAAAACATTCTTCTCCACCATACCTCAAATTGGGGATTCCTGTTGGTGTTGGATTAACACCAACAAGCACTGGCTGACAGTTCATAATAAGTGCACAGAAAAATGTGAGGAGTAGTTCCACATTTCCATAGTCACCCTCAGAGGACACAGAACTGCCTGTGCTCTCCTACAATGAAATGGACTTTCTCTAACTTTATGAAATGGAGGAAACATCTAGTAAATATTTTAAACATTCAATGTGACAAACTTACTACTTGTAGAGAGGGGGGTAAAAAATCTGTCTTCCCGTGGGTAATTCATAGTTTGTGGTTTCACCATCCTTCCCTTCCTCATGAAATCCCTATTCAAATAGAGAAGACAAATCTACTATATCCACCCACCCATCGATCACCACAGCTTGGCTGGTTACCATAGACCAAAATCAAACACATACGAGAGAACATCCAAAGATGGGTAATTGGAAGACCAAAGGCATGGAAGAATTTCCATGTGATAGAAACTTCATTTATTAGAAATTTAACAAGTATGTGCCTAGGAAAAGGTTTATGAGATCAACTATGACAGAGCTGCACGTGCCTGGCTCCTACCTGCATCACTGGGTATAATACTTTAAATAGGGCGCCTAAGAGAATGATTAATGTATGTTATTAAATGTTCAGTTGAATATGTCGAGTGACCTACAAACACAATATATAGCATTGAAATTTACTTTTCCTAAATATGGGCTCATAGTGGTTACAACAGAGAAGGCAGAAATTTTAGTTTCCTCAAAAGTTTTGAGGTTAGCTTTCTGGAGTGAAATTCATCTAGCTCTCTCCTAAAAAAGTTCTTAATGCCAGTATCTGAAAGAACGTTGGAATATGAGCCATTGTCTTATATAACTGAATACATCTTCTGCCTTTATTTGTGGCCAAGTTGGTTATTTTTACCTCTTCTGTATAGAAGAGATTGGAAGTGACAAAAAGCATAGGTGATTCAATCATATGTTCAGTCATACCGACACACTTATTAATGAGCGTAGAGATCCTATAGCAATACCCGTATCTAAGTTTGCATAAAACTCTTTTAACTTGGAATGGGTTGAAGTTTCATGCAAATGGACTTAGGTCTACTTTGAAAAATTTATAGAAAGGTGTGAAGAAGTGCAGGGTGTCTTAAACACCCAGCTCCTTCATTATATTAATAAAAGAATTTCTGTACCTTCCAAGAATTGATTGTCTGATTTATCCCTCCTCTTTCTTTTTTTCTTTACTCTTTTCATCAGTACTACATTTCAAGCGTTTCATTGCTTAATTTTTTCTACTTGGTACTGTCCCCTTCCTTCCTTAATTTCTGTAACGTAAGCATAAATGGCAGATATGTGAATTTCTCAAAAAGAGATGAGACAAGTTCTCCAAGAGAGATAAACAAATGTAAGGTTCATTTTCTAATGGCCCATTTTCTAAAAATATCTTGTGTGATTTTTCAATACAAATGCGTTCTTATTGAAACTGAGACATTTCAGCCAAGGACGGGAATGTAGGGTTTGAAGACAAATGAGTGGAGCATCCTGAATCCTCGTACTAACACTGAAGAATTTAAAGAATCCATTTATCTTCATGTGAAATGAACTGAAATTGTAGTTTTTCAAATCTATTTTTATTAGGGCATTTCCTTGGAGCTAGTCAAACTGTGAGGTTTGAGGGCACCAACCTCCAGACTCCCGAGTCTGTCTGAGACTTCAGATGTCAACTCCTAGACTGAGAGCCTTCAGAAATGACTTTCAGATTTGATAACTGATTAGAAGGACTCACCGAGCTCACTGAAAGCTATTATACTCACAGGGCTTGTTATAAAAAAAAGGATAGTAAAAATCACCCAAGGCAAAAGACACATAGACAGAGTCTGGAAAGGTTGAAAATTAGAAGCTTCCATTGCCTTCAGGATGTGTCACCTACTGAAGTTGATGTGTGACAGTCCTTCAGGAGCATTTGCCATATTGTGAAGCTAACCCAAGCCTCAGTGAATCGAGTTTTCACTAGGGCTTCATTACCTAGGCATGACTGATGGATTGACCAATTGATTACTTTCTTTATGGTAGAACTCAGTCTCTAGCACCCCTTCCTCCAGAAGTCTAGCTTCTATCATATACTCAAAGGGCTCCCCAAGATTCACATTATTAGCATAAACTATCAGCTGTGGATTGAGAGCCCCACCATGAATAATACCTATCACTCACTAAGTTCCAGAGCTTTAGAAGTAATGTCCCAGAAGCCAGTGACAAAGGCTAGACCTCTCTTTGGGGAAGACTAGATTCTTCATTACACACCATCCCTAAAACTATCAAATAATTTATCTAAATCTGGATTTATTGTTAACTTACTAAAAGCAAAGGGAACTCATCTTTTATTTCTCTCTCTCTCTCTCTCTCTCTGGTGTGGAAAAGAGTGGGGAAGTAGGTGGTTGTAATTTAAACTAGTGGCCATTCAGTACTAACATTGGCTTTGCCAACTGAATTAATGTAGCATGGTGACATATATAAGAGGCAATTGCTTATCTTATTTGACCCACAGTTTCTGCATCTATAAAAACAGAACAATCATTAATTTATAGTGGTGTCCAACCCGTGGCCCACAGGCCACATGTGGCCCAGGATGGTTATGAATGTGGCCCAACACAAAATCATAAATTTCCTTAAAACATTATGAGACTTTTTCATTTTTGTTAGTGTTTGTGTATTTAATGTGTGGCCCAAGACAACTCTTCTTATTCCAGTGTGGCCCAAGGATGCCAAGAGGTTGGACACCCTCGATAATGCTTAGAGGATAAGCAATGATAAGAGATAATGTATGTGAATTTTAACTGTTCTCTGGAAAGGACAATCTTTTGTGGAGAATTGAATAATCAGATCATCAAGAGTGGGACATGCAATCACGTGTATTCTCACATATCCCTGGTCATGAGAAAACAGACATTATGGGAATTTCTAATAATGTGCATACTCTATAGATAGCAAAATAGTCTGAGTATTATTAAGGAGAATTCAAAGATTTTAAAACATGTTCTGTCAAGGCTTTCATAACAACCAGTTTGAAGAAGCAAGTTCTACCTGCTGCAGGCAGTTGGCACTGGTGAACAAGAGCCAATGTGTACCAGTTTTTCCAACTCCTTATTCAGTGAAGTCTCATGGGTAACCTAAAAGTAGCCATAGTCAGAGTATTTATACCACAAGCATCTGTAAACTTTGAAAATCAGTCTCTCCCCACTATTACCTTTTCACTCCCAAAGACCTAGTTGTTAAAATTTACCAACACACTTCTACATATATCACAAACAATAAAAAGATGTGAATTATGAATTTCAAATGAGAGAAAAGAGATTCCACTATGTACCTGATAATCAGGCCTTCCTTGGAACTTTTATGTGATTTAAATGTCTAATTTCCTAGAGGAACGAATAGTATAATTGAAGAGAAGCTGAAGGATAATGTAAAGTAATGTGCATTAGCCAGAAATTTGCAGACACTTTTTATGAGCAAGATTAGAATGTTTGGCTCTAGTGGAGGGTGCAATCAATGCTCATCTTATCTACAGTAAAAAGTGTGTGTGTGTGTGTGTGTGTGTGTGTGTGAGTGAGCGAGAGTGAGAGAGAGAGCGAGACAGAGAGAGAGAGACAGAGAGACAGAGAGAAAGAAAGAGAGAGAGAGATGTAAATCAGGGCCAGAACTGATAAAGAGTTAAAATTCAGGCTATTTATGTAAATTTGTGGAGGATGTGAAAATATGTAAAACCATAAAAATTAGAAGTAAATTAAGTGGTTTCATTTGTACAATTCTAAAGAGAATAGTTTCAATGGGTGCAATATTGCAAGTTGACAACCAGTTGGAAGACGATTGCAATAATTCAATTTTGAAGCCACATCAAGACCTTGGGAAATTTAGACATTGTAAAAATATGTGAAGAAATTTAAAAAAAGGATGAAGGAAGGAAAGGAGGGAGGAAGGATCCAAGCTTGAATGAAAAGTGCCTGAATTAGTTATGTCTACAGAAATTAAATAGAGCATAGTATGATTTTTTTCCTCAGAAATACATATCATCTTTAAAACAATCCTTTTCAGCAGAGGAGTTGAAATTTTTCTTTCAAGTAGGTAGTATGTGGATCGAGGAAGTGATCCAAAGAGATGGCTGTTAGCTTAAGAGAAAATATTCGGTGATGAAAGCGTATGTGCGTTGTTCTCTGATTTTCTCAAGAACAGTATTAGTTCTCTCGCATAGAGGCCAACGAGACTTAGCAGAAAGCTGTGTTGTCAAATCTATCCATCTCCTTTCCCTGACCTCAGCAGTTTTGCAGCTCACATTTATTTTTTAAGATAATAGCTTTCAAATATCATATTTTATTGCTATTACTCTCAGGCTTCTCTATCCATTTACTGATTGGTCACTGTCCCTTGTCACTTTTTGTAAAAAGCATATGGTTTTCTGAATCTGCAGGCCTGTCATTTCTATTTATGATATATTCTGTGTTTTCTAAGAAAAACACTATTTCTCATAGAATTATAATATTTTTGTATCTCTCCTTCCCTCTTTAACATAAATCACGATATACAATTAGAAACCAAAATATCATTAGAGATCATCTAATTCTACCTGGTTTTATAAGTGGAATTAAAAAACAAACAACATTTCAGTTGACCGTTAGGGTCATGAAGCTCCTCAGTGGAAATTCAACATTCTTTTTTTTTATTCACAGTTAATCATAGATGTTGGTTTACTTTAGTGTTAAGCCCCGACTTTTGTTGTTTGTGTATGAGTGCAAGCTCTACTTGTTTTAAGGTGACTTCTGAATAGTAGAGTTCAATTTTCAATCCACAAAATCATGTATGTGTTGAAAGTCAACATGTAGTAAGCATACAAGGTAATTAAAACTTTCCATTTTAGATTGACTCCAATTCTAACTACAACCTAAAATTTCAAAACATAGGCAAGCAGTGATCTTTGCCACTCACATCTGTGGTCCAAATGGCCCTGCAGATGTGAAATTGTCTGTTGCTATGGAAGAACAGCTGGAATCAGTTAATTAGTCAAGTCAGCATGAGCTCAAGCACCAGAGACTAAAAAGTTTGATCTCTGTGGTAGGAAACTCAGGGACAGGAAGCACAGAGCCAGATTGTGGCAGGAGTGGCCCTGTGAGTAACACAGCTGTGAGCATCATTAGGCTCATCTCCTACTGGCAAATAGACAGGCTGTTTACCCTCGTGGATATGAAACTTGGCCTTCAGCAGACCAGTCTTTAATCCTGTCCCCACTGTAATACAGAGCCAGCGCATCCAGGTCAGAGATCCCAAATAGACTAAAAAACGGTTTCTGTCAGGGAAGGCAAGGAGCAAGTATGTCAATTATCCTGGAACTTTGAGAGAAATATGTGAGTTTTCTTGGTAATCTTTTATTTTTTATTTTTTAAGATTTTATTTATTTATTTCTAGAGAAAGGGGAGGGGAAGGAGAAAGACAAGGAGAGAAACATCAATGTGTGGTTGCCTCTCATGTGCCCTTCACTGGGGACCTGGCCCACAACCCAGGCACGTGCCCTGACTGGGAATCAAACCAGCGACCCTTGGATTCACAGGTAGGCAATCAATCCACCACGCCACACCAGCCAGGGCTTATTTTTTTCTTAGAGGGTCAGTAAGTGTCTCCAGTTTGTCAGATAAAGAATGGGAAATGTTTATCACCTTACACTAGCTTCAAACAAACAAAAAAGCATTAAGGTGAATTGGGGAGTGTGATGTCATGGTTAAGTAACATGACTAAAATGAGACAAGGAAATTATTTAAACTGGAACACAAGTTTAACATTCGTTCATGAGTTCAAACTCTTGATCTTAAAAGCAGAAGTGTTGTCCTAACTACTATAATATATAGGAATTAGAAAATAAAAATCATTCTTAGAATAGCTTTAAAATATCACAAATTAAACATACTAAGAATCCTTACTCAAGGGTGGGATTTGTATTTCCCATAATCTTTCATTTAGCCAGTTTCTCACTAGTACCTATAAAGTAAGTAAAAAGTGATGACAGTGAATGATTACATGAAACAAATTTAATTTTGTATTTCTCCTGTTCCTAGGAATACAAAGTAATGACATGAGGAATCACACGCACACACAGCAGAGGAGATAATAATGCATTCGTGTTCATCTGACAATTGTTTACTAAACACTATGTTGCAGGCCCTCTCCTTGGTGCTGAGAGATATAAAATGAGCAACAGACAACGAGTCTCTGCACTCATTTAACAAGGGTAGGGTTCCCCCCTCTGTCTGTCTGTCTCTGTCTCTCTCTTTCTGTCTCTCATCTTTCTCATCTACACACACACACAGGATTATGAGTGTACAAGGGATAATTACAGATAATAATAAGCTGTCATCTTGGGAATAAAATTCCTTAAGGAAAGAAAAAGTCATCCTTGTATTTATCATCCAGAGCCTTCCAAAGTAACTCTGCCACTACTACCACTGTCGTCATCACCACCATTATTTCTACAGACCGCGCTAGAAACAAGCTCCTTCTGTCTGTGCCAGGCTCTGTGCCCAGCAACTAACGTGCACTCAGTCCAAACCACAACCAGAAAATAATTATTTCTCATGCTACTATTTTACAGATGAAAAACAAAGGCACAGAGAAGTTAAGTCACGTATCTAAAATGTGATCTAAATAGTGTAGAGCTATAAAAAAGCACAAACATTCCAGTTCAAGTCTATGTTCCTCCTCACTCAACTCTTACGGAGGTCAACAAATATGTGTTGATATTTTTGAAAGAAAGGAAGAAAGAAGGAGAGAAGGAATGAAGGAAGGAAGGAAGGGAGGGAAAATGTCCCAACTAAATATCTAACTTTCTAAATGTGAATCAAAAGTTCCTTTACAAAAGTTAGAAAATATTATCTTTAGACATTTTAAAATCTCCAGATAAAAATCTTAATTTGATCAGGATCGAGGTGTATACCTCTAGGTGTTCAAGCCAATGAAGACAGATTATAAATGTAGAATAAAACTAAGAACAAATGAAATCAACATTTTGTTCAAAGATGCTGACAGAGATACTTCTCCACAGTTGAGATTCTCCAAATGTATGTAAGACTCTCTTGCTGTGCCTCATCCTTGTGGTTGTGAATTTTGTAAAGCTAGGCAGAGTTCTCTACAGAAAAGACTAAATGAGGTTGCAGATTAAGAGTGTTGGGTAAATAACTCAACAAATACAGAGTGGAATTAATTGACTTTATTCCACTGAAAGAACAACTCATTTTGCTCTACAAATTTGACAGACCTATTGGTGTGGTTTCCCTCATCTTCAGTGAAAATAAGACCAAAGTTGACACTAAATGGACATGTGACAATCTCTCTGGGCTCTTTGCAACAGATTCACACTCACAGCAGAAAGGAAAAGGAAATTGGATTATGATTGAAATGGTAAGTTGACACGTTTAAACTGATGAGAGGCAATATTTAAAAATAAAATTTCACAAAAAGCAATAAAACATTGACAATAAAAAATATTTCAAGAAAGGCTCATTAGTAACATTTGAATAAAGTTTGTGTCTGTTTATGTGTTACACCCAGCATGAATTTCCCCCTTCACATCAAATATACTTTTATTTATTTTTTAATGCTTTATCTTCCTGTTACTGACTGTGGCCACTTTAGCGTTCTGGGTATTTCATGTATTCTCTCCATAATACCTTGAAACTTCACAGAAAACAAAAGTTGGAACAGGGACCCCTTGCTCATCAGAAGTTTCTATCATGAGATGTATGTGATATGCATTACCTTATTTGATGCTAAGGACACGTTTTCGAAATATCCTAGCAAACCATTTCTTAGCATGGTACTGAAAATACTGAAGGCTGCTTGTTTCCCTAAAGTTTGCCCAAGAGTTTTACCACTGAGGAATTTCAAAGCGTCAAGCCCATGCTCATCACTAGGGATGAGGTTTGTATAAAAGCTTTCCTAGTAAGACATAAAGGAATAAAGTCACAGATTTAACGTAATAAAAAATAGCACTTTCATTACGGCATCATGAACAGTGAGAAAGAAAACACTGGCAGCATACTGTATCCGTCAGGGTAGACTCCCTGCCATTTCAAACAATCTCAGTAGCTCAGTGTTGAACACAGTAACACTTCCCTTCCTGCTCACATCAGCATCCAATCACATCCAATCGGGAGAGCACTATCCCATGCAGTCAGCTTTGGCTTCTTTCAGTGCCCTCGAGTCCTACACTGAATTTTCTGCTTTTTGTTTTTTGGCTACTTCTCAAGCATGTCATCTATCCCTCTTTTGAAAAATTGAATCTTATGCTCTGGTGACCCCTTTTCTTGCCATGAATATCTGGTGGGATTTTGATCATGTAGCTGGGATTCTGTCCCAACCCAGTGTGAAGGTGACCCCTGAGAAGCCCCTGCCCTTTGGTCAAAATGACTAGTTTAGACTGATCAAATAGTCCCAGGAATGGTTTTTCAAAAAATGGTGTTTTTATTTTTGCCACACGTATCAGGAAAAACTGTCTCTATCTTCCCTGACCCTTAAACCAGTGCTGAAAAGATGTCAAGTCAAAGACTGTTGACACCATTGTGCCTTGCTGCTCGATCAACTTCTCTGCGGTAGCAGATAGTGAATCCAAGGGAAAAATAATAGAGATCATCAGATATGGAAGGGTGACAGAGAAAAAGTTTCATGAAAACACAGAAAGAAAGATTTCTGAGGACACTGCCAAAGTTTCTGGAATTAGGTTCACTCCTGACTTTTTATGCAGGTAAGTCAGTTGATCCACTTCCTTTTTTAGTTAAGTTATTTTGAATTAAGTCTCACCAGCAATTATATAGGTCCTTACTGCACTGCCTCCTTCTGTATTTGTAGTTCTTCTATGGCCTCCCCTAGCTTGGTGAACTTTTAATAATGACCTCTTTCCAATAGATATGCCCAAAACCAGACTCAGTCTGAATGTATATCCGCAATTCAAAGTCATCTATTTAAAGTTTTCACAGGCTTAAAAGAGTCTTATAGGCAAGTTTTTTTAAATCTTAAGAAAAAAATGATTCTTTAAAAGATCATTATTTAATGGTCTTATTATCTATATGTTTCAATCTATTCTGAAATATGTACAAATCAGGTTTTTAGCAAATACCATCTTTCTTAATTATTATATGTAGCTTACATGTACATAAAAAGTTGAAAATATCATGTTCTCTCTGTTTGGTTTGGAGGAGAGAGAGACAGAAACAGAGATATGGAGAGGAAAAAAATCAACATGGATGGAATCTCTACAATTCCAGACCAAGGTCATTCATTTCTATTCAGACACAATGTGAATTATAGTACACTAGAAGCAGACACATTGTCTGGTTTCCCAGGTTCACTTCCAGGAGGGATTTTGCCTCAGGATGAATCATACTTCAATTTCACCCATGTCCAATTCAGATGATATTTAGATGAGGTTTTGGACATTTAGTTAGTGCTGAAATGGGTTAAATCTTTGGAGCTGCTAAGATGGGGTACATGTATTCTGCCTGTGAGAAGGACATGATTTGGGGGAGACGAGAGGAAGAGTTGAATTGTGTCCCCCTCAGTATTCATATGTTGAAACCCAATCCTCATTACTTCAGGGAGTGGCTGTGTTAGGAAATGGGTCTTTACAGAGGAATTAAATTAAAAATGAAGTCATTAAATGGTGCCCTTCTTTAATATGACTGATGTGCTTATAAAAAGAGGAAATTTGGCCAAAGTCATGTACAGAAGAAAGACTTTATAGAGCACAATCATTACATGCAAGGAGCAATGCTGACGGACATGGCCCAGGCCTTTGCAGAATGTGTGGTCTGGGCTGAAAGAAAAACACACAACTTTTATGGTGTGATAAGGCAGGGAGAGAAAGCAGGATGATAGGGGAAAATAAGGGTGGGAAGCCTAATTAGGTCCTAAAAAAATAGAGAGACATTATTGCTAAGACCTAAAAAAATGAGTGTGTTTTTAGTCCTCTGAAAAACAAAAATCATGTTTAAATTCTGCAGTAGATTGTAAAGCATTCACTATATACCTCCCATGAAAAGATGGAATTTGTCTACTGCTTGAATTGTAGCTGCTTTCCTGGCTTGTTCTGACAAATCAATGTGGAAAATTGATGTTAGGCAAGTTCTGAGCAAAGCCCCAAGAGCCCTTGCAACTTTAAGTCCTGCCTCACTTGGAACATGCCTTGTAATCAAACCTGGATTGGGGGTAGCCACCAGGAGGACCATGAAAAGATGCAGAGGTGATCCACCTGACAACCAGCCGAGACCCTGAAATGCTATTCCATCAGACTGGCAACTCACTTACAGATTCAGGAGTGAGCTCAACTCAGACAACCAAAAGAACTGCTTAGCCGAGTTCAGCCCAAACTGCTGATTGGCTGAATCATGACCTAAGTGCTTGTTTCTTTAAGCCTCAAAATTTGGTGACACTCTATTAAGCAGCAAAAATTAACTAACACCAATTCCCTAGGTTAAGAGAGAAACCTTAAAGAATTTGTATAGAAGGATTTTTAAAATATACTTTATTGATTATGCTATTACAGGTGTCCCATTTTTCTCTCCTTCATTCCCCTCCACCCTGCACCCCCCTCCCACTAGCATTCCCCCACTTTAGTTCATGTCCATGGGTCATACATATAAGTTCTTTGGCTTCACATTTCCTATACTATTCTTAACCTCCCCCTGTCTATTTGTACCTACCATTTATGCTTCCTATTCCCGGTACTGTTTTCCCCCATTCACCCCTGCCCCCTCCCCACTGATAACCCTCCATGTGATCTCCATTTTTGTGAATCTGGTCCTGTTCTAGTTGTTTGCTTAGTTCATTTTTGTTTTTCTGTTTAGGTTCAGTTGTTGATAGTTGTGAGTTTGTCATAATTTTACTGTTCATATTTTTGATCAACTTCTTTTTCTTAGATAGTCTCTTTAACATTTTATATAATTAGAGCTTGGTGATGATGAACTCCTTTAACTTGACCTTATCTGAGAAGCACTTTATCTGCCCTTTCATTCTAAATGATAGCTTTGCTGGATAGAGAAATCCTGGATGGAGGTCCTGGCCTTTCATGACTTGGAATACTTCTTTCCAGCCCCTTCTTGCCTGTAAGGTCTCTTTGGAGAAATCAGCTGACAGTCTTATGGGAACCCCTTTGTAGGTAACTGTCTCCTTTTCTCTTGCTGCTTTTAAGATTCTCTCCTTATCTTTAATCTTGGGTAATATAATTATGATGTGCCTTGGTGTGTGCTTCTTTGGATCTAATTTCTTTGGGACTCTCTGAGCTTCCTGGACTTCCTGGAAGTGTATTTCCTTTGCCAGGTTGGATAAGTTCTCCTTCATTATTTTTTTTCAAATGAGTTTTCAATTCCTTGCTCTTCCTCTTCTCCTTCTGGCACCCCTATGATTTGGACATTGGAACATTTAAAGTTGTCCTGGAGGTTTCTAAGCCCTTCATTTGTTCGAATTCTTGTTTCTTCATTCTGTTCCTGTTGAATGTTTATTTCTTCCTTCTGCTCCACGTGTAAGGGGGGTAATGATGGAAGTTGGAGGCAGAGGGATCCAGATGGTGAAGGGCTTAAAAAGACACAATAAACATTTGGGTGTCATCCTTAGTGCAGTGTGAAACTATTGATATGATTGGTGATTTTAAAAGGAACATCCTGATTTCATGCTGAGTATAGATTTGAGAAACATAAAAATAGGTATAAAGTAATGATTGGAAGGCGCGGGTGGTAGTCTGAGCAGGACCGTACTGATTGACAATGGAGGTAGGAGGCAGGGAAGATGACTATGATACCCAGGTGTTGGTAGCATTTTCTGTGCTAGGAATCACAGGATGGTAAAAGAGGAGAGGGGTTCTGTTTTAAGTACATTGACTCTGGTGTGACTCCAAAACCATACAGTGACATTAGGGAACTTGGCATGTAAGTTTCAAACCTGAGAGATATCAGAGATAGAGAAAGATTTTCACTAATTGGAATATAATTATGGCAGTGGAAATTAATAATATCATTACTAAGTACATATCTGGTATATATTTTACCAATCTTATAATGCCTAAAGATCCTTATCATATAAATGTTACTAAATACAATAAATAATGCCCTGGATTGCAAAGGAAGCCAATTGTCCTGAAATGTGTACTATCAAAAATAATAAATTTGTAATACAGGTCATGTATGTACTTCATTAATACATTAAATATCAAGATTTTAGATCTAATAACTATTGTATTTTCAAAGTTATGAAGATGCATTTCATTTGGAAGCTAGTATAATTAAAGATGTCTTATTTTTCCCTATCCAAGGTCATAAGGCTTCTATCCACACACCTTTTGGAGTTCCATAGACTTAAGGATAGAGAGTGTGAAGAAAGAGTCTACAGCAGGGTTCTGAGATTATCTCTACCTTCTCTAATGATGATAGACTGGGTAGAGATAAGAACCTGCAAAGGAGACATGACTAATTGCTAGTGTATTAAGAATAGAGCTAGGGATACATGTTATAGAAGGCAAAAAAAGAAGAAGAAGAAGAAAAGAAAGAAAAACATCTTAATGGAAAGAAAGGTCGACATGTATTGGATCACATCTCTGGAATCTACAATCCTGAGTTTGAATTCTGATTCTGCGATGGACTAGATGTGTGAGCTCAAACAACTCATTTGAATCCTTCACACTTTATTCTTGTGAGAGGATGAATTAATTTCATTTAAATTTTCAATGCTTGCCTCTGCTTGTAGCCATGCTCCTGAACATTGGATTTTGCAGTTCTGCACACTAAACAGGTAGATTCTAATTCCCCATATCTTGAATCTGGGCTTGGCCATGTGACTTGCTTTGGAGATGAAAAAAGAAAATGAAAGTTAAAACCTTAAGAGATGTAACATTGTTCTACTTCCACTCTCACACCACCGACATCACCATGAGAGAATGCCTGGATTAATCTGCTGGAGAATAAAAGACATTTGGACAGCCAAGTCTTCTGGGTTGCCCCAGGAACATGAGTCTAGATGCTCCCATAGCAAGTGGACCTCTTACACGTAAAAAAGTCCAGCCCAGGTTAGTGCAGCTGTACCTCAGCTTGTTGTGCGCACTCAAGTTTTGTGGCTGTTTGTTACACAGGATTATCATGGTGATGAGTAACTGGTGTTAACTGACACATGGGGAGAAAAGGGAGAGTAGCGTTTTCTCCCTTTATAGGATGTAGCGGGGAATTGAGAAAGTAATTATATATAAAATATTTTAGCTGTTGAGAAATCATCCATGTTGAAAAATTAGGTAGATATGGAGTTGTAGTAAATACTGTTTGGTTCACAAACAAATGAACACTGAAAAATACTATATCCCTGCTTCTGTTACAATGATATTGATGAAGTAGAAATGGACTCGTTGTAATAAACATGGGAAACAACAGTCAAGTGTTTACAGGGATTGAGAAATAAAGAGAAGAAGAAAAATGAAGGCAGAATGCTAATAGTAATCAAGGCTAACATTTACTTACCACTTACTGTTTCCAGGTCCTGTATTAAGTGTTTTATGTCCATTTGTCTTTATTTAATTCTTAAGAAAAGATTTTATAAGGTTACGAAGTCACCAATCTACTTCACAGCCAGTATGGGAACAACAGGGGTTGTGAATATGGATTTGGAAGGGTCACTTTCTCTGACTTTCAAACAAAGTACCTCTTTTGAGTTAGTATATTTTTCAAAAGGTAGCATTTATGTAGGCATGACCCCATCTGATGGATTATATTACACGCCTTGAAAGTTTTCTCCAACTTCTTGCATAGCATTGCATTTTTGCAACACTGACATGAAACAATATAAATTATCTAATGGTTATTCAGGAATTTGAATCAGAGCTTTAATTACTTGGCAGAGAACTGAAAGGACTGTGAAATTTGAAACAAAGCAGATCAATAGGCAAAGGGGCAGACTGCAGTCAGAAGAAGCTAGGTTCAAATCCCCACACCCATTTTAGATATGTGGCTTCTGGGGCATTTCCCCTCTTTCACTCAAGCCTCAGTTTCCTCACCTTTAAATTCAAATATCGATACTATTTCTGTATAAAATTCTTGTGAAGAATAAATGCAATGATGCACATGAATGCTTTATAAAGTGTCTGGTGCCTTGATAATTATTGTTCTTTGAGGAATAATCACAGTATTGCTGATAAATAAAGTCATTGTAAATAACTGGTAAAATAAGATTAGTATTCAATTTACTAATGGTGTGTTTTTAGGAAAGGCTGCCAAAATTAATACAAAGAGTGGATACACATACATTTATTCTATAAGAAAGCCCAACTCTTTAATTTTAATGAGGTAATAATTTAGAAGAATCAATAATTTAGAAACAGGGATCAAGAGTTGTATTTCTAGATCTTCTAGTATTTGTGTGATGTGACTTTAGAAATGTCCTGTTCCTTTTGTGACCAAGACTCCATTTCCCCTTTTATAACATGAAGCAGTCAGGTAGCAGTTAGGACTCTAAAGTTTTTTAGAGGTGACATTCTGTGCACCTGGCCAACTTTAAATTCAGGGATCAGAAAGAACACCACTCATGCTAGTTCACAGGCAGAACCGAGGAACAGGAAAGAACGCATGATTTAAAGGAGCTAAGGTACCTCCCTCTGACTTTTGTCAGTCCATTGGCTCTGATCTGGTTCAGATGTTGCTGGATGTGCAGCCAAATCCATTCAGAACTCCATGAAAGAAACAGCAGATTTCCCAAGGACTATTGTGGGGTGCCCCAGTTATTTCCAAATCTATTACAACAAGAGAAATAAACCATGAAAATGGGCAATGCCTCTTCCAGAGTTCTCAAATAGGAGAATGTGGGAGCTTCAGAAAGGCCCCAGGCTCTTTTGCTGCACAGATTCAATTCTAAAAATTAATGCGGTGCCCACACGGTGAGGGGTGGTGGTGGCGTGGAGACTCCAGGGCAGTGCCGGCAGCGGTCCGTAATCCCAGCTAAGAGATCTGCATGAGGGATCTTCTAGCCCTGGGCAGGCTCTGCACTGAATTCCTGCTGAGCTGGCAATAAGGACTTCAATGGAGATGGAAGAACGAAGCTGCAAGAATTCACAAAGTAGCCCTGCATGGCCTTGTCTGCTCTGCGCAGATACCCAGTGCTCTCATAGGTCCATGGGCAGCTAGTAGGCTTCTGGGGCCTTCCTGATGGGCTGAAAACTGATCCAAAAATCTGTCACTTTTTTAGTTCTTTATTGTGTATGTGTGTGAGTATATAAAACCTGCAAATGACTTACTGTCTCTCTCTCACACACACCCGTACTCGTACACACACACAAAAACATAGGTAAGAAAAAGTTATACTCTATTGCTAAAAATTTTCTAAATCCTACTATTTAGGTTGTATCAGATTTCTATTTCCCCAGTCAAAGCAAAGAAACATTGTAAAGATTCAAGGGCCCACGTACAAGGGGAGGCTTTGTAATGAGGATATTATTAATAATGTTTCATAGTCATAGTTTTTTAGCTGGGGCCCCCTTTCTATTAACTGATATATTTTTAAAAACACTTTTAGGTGCCAGTCCTTTGTTCTTTTGTTACTTATGTAGTTATCTCTGTTTTCTCATACTTCCTCTCTCCCTAAAAGTGGCAAGAGTAGTGGTAGGGAAGTCTTTTGTCTCTTTTAAGTGATTCTAGATATTCTCAAGTTTCAGAACCAGTAGCGTTTTTTTTTTTCATTGCATAGTTATTTATATATGTATTTATTTATTCACTGTTGTTGTTCTATTGCAGTTGCCCCAATTTCTCCCTGTACCTCTCCCATGCCCTGCCCATCCCCCCACAGTCCATCACTACCCTGTTGTCCACATTCATGAGTCAACTGATACCCATTCCTTGACTAGACCAGTAGGTTTTAGCAGGATTCTTATGCCCCATTCCCTTCTCTAGGCTCACATGTCTTTCAAATTGCCACTGGGTGGAAAATGTCTTCCCGAAACTCCCTGGGGCCATGCTTGAAACTCAATCATTGTTCGGTGGCATTGCATACTTAATTCTTGAGTTGCCGGTAGTTTCCATTGTTACTGTTGCATAATACAGGACCCTGAACTTAGTGGTATCACCAGCAATCATTTTCTTATGCTCAGAAATTCTCTGGATCCAGACACCAGAAAGAGTGCAGTAGCGATGTTGTCTCTCTTCATAACGTCCTCAGCCGAGAAAACCCAAAAGTCGAGGGTGACGTCTGGGCCCTCAGAAATCACCTGCAGGCTCACCAATTCACAGCTCTATACACTGCGCTAGATGCTTCTCCCCATGACTTTGCTCTTCTCTACAGTAATTTTACTATCTAATTCAGAGGTTTGTTGTAATTTTTATATTTTATTTTGGCAGGTTATGTAGGTGAGTATATGTACCTGTCACTCCACATATTATTTGAACCAGTAGACAAGAGTTATTTTATTCATGTAACTGTAAAATACCTTGACACACAAGAGGTGCTCTTTGAATATATCATGCAAAAGAATGCAGATACAGTTCCCATCAAGTCCCAGTGCAAAGTGAAAGCTCAAAAACACGGTTTGCTCGGAAAAAGAATTCTGAGGCTCTGTTCATTAGGGCATAATGGTTTTGAGCACTGGCACTAAAAATGAACTTGTTAAAATTCTAACCCCAGCTGCACCATTGGCCAGCATTAGACCTGGTCTCCGTTTCTTTATTTGTAAAATAGTCATAATGGAACATAGTTTCTGTTCCATGGGGTTATTGTGAGGTGTCAACGCATGCAGCAAGTTGACAATGTATAAATTGCTAGACCAGAACTGGAGTCACTGCCAGCTAGCTATCTTACAGCGTGCCCTGATATTGCAGATTGGAAAATGGAATTCTGCGTGGAAAGGACTGAATTCTGAGGGCTTGAAGGCAAGAAAGACAAGACTGCATTTGTACCCAGGAGATTATAAACAGGGTTCCCCTACTCTTTGTACATATTGCTCTGAAATTCTCCCTTTGTATGCTATTAAGAGAATCTTTTTGACAAACTCCCTCTCTCCACTTGGCTATCAGAAGTTTTACATATATATCAAGTGTTTAAAGGAAAAATGCCTCCACACGTCATTCTTCTTCCATTTTACTCTTTTTATATTAAACATGTTGTTATAAGAAGCAAACCCCAGGAACTGAAAATCCAAGTCACCCAGGACTAGAAGCAAATGGATCAGCGATGACTCTCCATTTGAAAATGCTTTTACAGCATCAACCTTGAACATTCTGAGTTCAATTCTTTGAAACTAGCTACAATTTATTTCTAGCTCTACATTTAAGTCACACCTATCACCTCCCCACCATCTCTATAAAAACTCTGCTTTTCATAATGCAGTCGATTTTGGAGGCTGAGTTTAGATGGAGGCATAAAGTAATCTAATTAAATGAACTGGAAATATGATATAAAAATCTTAACCTTCCCAGAGACATTTCAATTTTAAATGAGGTGGCATATTAATAGCAATGAATCTCTGCTTGATTAAATGTCGGGCTATGTGATAAAGGAAAAATGGAGCCACAAACATTCATTGAGAGTCCACTAGGCATATTTTCGTTTGCAAAATTTTTCAAGACTCAGAGCAGGTACACAATTTATCTAGGTCACATAGCTAATATAGTGGGAAAAACCTTCAAAACTGAACTGTCATTTGCACAAATGATGACTCCAGCCTCATGCAGCAATGGCCATGGCAGCAGCTACTGGCCCCCTGTTCTGAGCTCCATGAGGATAGACTGGGACAATGCCAAGTCAAAATGCATACATCTAAATGCATTACATGAGAATATATCTTTAATTGATAAAGGCATATTAGCTGTTTTAGAAATAGTATGAGGGGCATAGAATAACATGAGCATGTTTTTAATAACATGACCATGTTAAAAAGATTAAAAAATTGAGCCATTTTATTGGCTTATAGATTAAGATCCATTTTGTTGGCCATTTTTCCATGAGTAGGTAGCTTCCCACTTATTTTGAGCATGGGGCAAAAGTAGGTTCATAGTTATTAGTACTTGAAATACAGTGTTTATCCCTGTATTATTATTTATTAATTATTGCATTATTTTTCCATATGAACAACTGTAAACCTACTTTTGCCACAACTCTGTATTTATTTACCTACTACATTTCATTACATGGCAGGACATGTGCGCAAATATTCATTCTCAAGATTGTCAATGTTCGTAATATTGCCTTTATTGCTATGGGAATAATGTCTTGAGTTATCAGCATTTCTCTTCTTGCTGCATAGAACCCAGAAATATTACTACTGACAGCCTCTTTCGGCACCAAAAAGTGATTTCTGTAACCACAATAAATTTCTATACTTCCAATATGAGACAATCAAATCCCTGAACACACAGCAGTACATCGATACTGTGAAATATTCAATTTCATGCCATCTGATAGACATTTACTTTCTGGTTGTCAGAAGCTTTCATTTTCATTCCAAACATTGTGGCATTCAATGGTAGGAGCCAAATAGGAAAAAGAAAAATAAAGTTCCTACCTCAAAAATGTTTTCTGATTCAGAAAAAGCCCTTCAAAAAGTTTCTTTCACTAGGAGAATCAAACAAACCTCAGCAGTATATTAAATGGAGAGCTTTTGTCATAGAAGACACTGTGTAATGACTATCATTATTAAAATGCTAAACTACATTTTTTACTCAATCAACACTATGGGAAATTTCCTTAAAAATACCCTGTTCCCTTACTTCTGAAGTTTTAAAGAAAGGACACAGCACTTTGTAGAGTGCAAAGTTCACAAGTAATATTTTCTTCCAGTATCTGGCACTTCATTAATAGAAAAGAACATTAATATTTATCAATCTATGATGATGCCTTACCTACATGGTTCATTCTCCTATGGCCTTATTTGCTTTGTGTTTATAGCTGTGAAAATGCAACATTGTTTTTTGATCTTTTTGCATCATTACCCTGAAATTGCAAAGGATGGGACAGTTTCACTGAGTAAATGGAAAGTACTTGAACTCAATAACAGATGTGGCACCTCCCGCCAGTTTCCAAAAAAACGTGGTCAAGTACACTTGTTCATTTAGGAAGTTTCTCTTCTTCATTTGTTGTTAGTGTTTAACATTATTCCATTATGCAGTAAATAATTTATTTTCTCCTCCAGAATAACTTATTTCCTTAAGTCTATTATCATTTTTATTTGGAGAAAGGTTGTGGTTATTTGATGAATCTGAGGCTACATTGGCATTTTCCAAGCACCAAATCTTTGAATGTAACAATCCTTCAGCAGCACTCACGTTTATTATCATTGGTGTCTGTTACCTGGGATCTGTGCCTTCTATGCCACAACCCTCCAGGAGAATTTTTCAAACATCGGTCTTATTTTTACTAATGTTACAAGATTCGAGGGCGCTGTCAAAGATTGCTTTCTGAGGCCTCGCTACCAGAAATAAATGTACGGCATTGATAAGAGCGAAGAGACTCAGGCAGCTGAATCTTTCAATTAAGTTTTATATTTTTCGGTGTTTTATTTATTTTTGTTTTACCTTTTGATTTTTTTTAGTAGAATTAACTGACTTGTCTGAAGATCAAATCTCAAAGCATAGTTAATTTATTCTCTGTCTTTTTGTCAATGGATTGGGGCCATTGTATCTGTCTTGATATTGAAATTCAGTCTGACAAAAAGATCTACCTCCTTTGACTGAATTACCATATTGACTGATTTATCAGTTTCATTACATTAAAACAATCCAAATAGCCCAGTGTATAAAAACATAAAGGCATGGAATAATTCTAAACCTCTGACACCTGTTATAACAGCCTACTGAATTTAAAAATTAAACTCTATAGATACGAAATGAAAGACATCTTCTCAAGACAAGAATGTCAACAATCTAATAAACCACACTTGTTGAAATTCATTTCTAATTGTCCATTGGTTGCTAATAAACCACTACAAAGTCATCTCACATGACCATTGCTATCTAACATGTAAGGTGAGATGCTATTATAATAATATGGAGTCAGAAGGTGATGTGGTATCTACTTGATGTTCGTGCCATTAAACTTGGATGTTACTTTTAACCAACTGCACTCAAAGTAATTTAGTTTCTAAGTTTCTCAAACATTTGCTAAAACAGTATCCTATAATTAGTAATTTTTAGAATATTCATGTTTTAATTTTTTTAATTGTGGCAGTTATTTTAAATGATTGGACAGTGAAAAGATAAAATAATAAACAATAATGCATGAAAATTAATCTTTGAACTTTTTAGTGTATTAAACTATATCAGTGAAATAGAATAATATCAATAAAAGCAACAGAACAAGGCAAAATTTAAAAGCTGGAAAGCAGCACAATTTTACCTCTAAGATTGGAAGATTCCTTATGTGTATTTTTCTATTATGTGCCCTGAAACTATGTGGTTTATTCAAACTTGCATATCATTTGAAGTTATTTTTACTTCAAGGCCACCCAAATACACTTTTGTATATCAATGAAAATATCAGATAATGCATGTTAATTCTTTCAAATATTTTTCTGCTTATTTTTTATATCTTAATAACATTTGTATATACAATGTATAACAATGAAGTGAACAAAGTAAACCATATTTATGTTAAGAATTATTTTCTTTCTTTGAATCTAGTTCTCTTAGCTGAGCAGAGCAGAGTGAGATCAATGAATAATAGCTAAAAAAATTATAACTATATCTAAGGGGAAGAACAGTAAGTGTTAGCTTTTATCCCTTTGAATAAACAATACCTAATTTTTGAGTACTTCTTTTATGCCATGCACTTCTGAAGTACTTTATACAATTTATGAAACAATTATACACATATACACAAACTCTTCCATTTATCCATCTGTCAACATCCATCCACTTACCAATCAATTAATCATCTTTACTTGAATCTCTATGCTCACTCTATTGGATACATTTCTACATCTATATCTTCCTACCTACATACTGCACTTAATCTAATCCCAGCCAAACAGGTATGACTACAAGGAAAATTAGACATCAAAGAAGTGACTCAGAGAAGCAGGAAAATTTAAAATTCACTGTAACACTGTGGTCCTGACTTCAGTTCTCAGTGAAGGGGCGTCAGCAGAGTACTCACCCTGGACGTGGTAGTAAAGACTCCCTTGTCGTCGTTATTTCAGAGGACACATGGTAGTAAAACGGATTCTATGGCGCAGTGTGTTTTGTTCTACCAGCAGCCTACTCTCCGTTAGTCCCTATTCCTTAACCCTCATGTATCAGAGTCTCAGTCAATTTTGTGAGTACCTGCAATTATGCTGCCAAATACCTTTTCTGTTTGAGTTACTTAGAATTAATTCTTGTTCTCTGCAACCAAAAACCCTTATGACACTATGAATTGGGTTTGGGGTGGGAATTATCAACAGGGTCCACAGAATTAGGAAGACAGTGAAAACCCTATACGTATCCATACAAATATAGTGATAGAATCACAGAAGCGAATGGAATGCTGAGGTGAAATTAAGAGTCGATGTATGAGCACATCACCTAGAAGAAAGACAAAGTTTAAGGAACTGAGTTACAGCTGACACAAAATAGTATAGAAGACAGGAGCAATTCAACATGTAATAGCTATCTCTAACGGCACTGGACAGCTTAAGGGAAGAGCACCACAATCTTCAATCCCTAAATGTTTAAGTCAAATCATACATTGAAGCTCAGGTAGAGTTCATGAACACAGTAGAAACACTTTTGTCGCTTATAGGGGCAGGGTTGAAGGAGACAGAGAGGAAATTAGCATTTCATTCTGAAAAGCCAAGTGACACCAGGTGAATTTAGTATGACCTGATATATAGAATATATGGCAGGGCCTATACATCAAGAAGAGCAAGTTTGCCACTGCATAATGGCAAAAATCTGACATGTATTTATGGAAATGGATTAGTCCAATCAAAATTAAAGAAGTATAATTTTTAGATTATGTGGGATTTATTAATACAGATATAATCTCTAGAGACTTAGTATTCAATGTACATATGCATGAATTAATATGCCATATGTGTATAAATATAGAATAAACTGTGAAATATGTCATTGGTATTTTAATAGGGATTGCATCTATAAACTGCTTTGGGTAATATGGACATCTCAATGATATTGATTCTTTCAATCCATGAACATGGTGTATGCTTCTATTTATTTGTGTCTTCCTTAATTTCTTTCTTCAGTGTTGTGTACTTTTCTGCTTACAGGTCTTTCACTTCCTTGGTTAGGTTTATTCCTAGGTATTTTATTTTTCTTGTTGCTATGGAAAATGGGATTTTTTTTCTTGATTCCTGATTCTGATCTTTCATTGTTGGTATATAAAAAATGCCTTTGATTTCTGAATATTGACTTTGAACCCTGCTGTTTTGCCAAATTCACTTATTAGGCTGAGTAGTTTTTTTATGGAATCTATAGGGTTTTCTATGTACACTATCATATCGTCTGCAAACAGTAACAGTTTCACTTCCTCCTGTCCAATTTGGATGCCTTTTATTTCTCTTTCTTGTCTGATCATTGTGGCTAGGACTTCTAATACTATATGGAATAGAAATGGTAAAAGCAGACATCCTTGTCTTGTCCCTGATCTTAGTGACACAATAGGCAAGTGCTAGAGGCCCATCAGTAAATGAGTGGATCAAAAAACTATGGTATATTTACACGATGGAATATTATACAGCAGAAAGAAAGAAGGAGCTCCTACCATTCACGAGATCATGGATGGAACTGGAGAGCATTATGCTAAGTGAAACAACCCAGGTAGTGGAAGACAAATACCATATGATCTCACCTATAAGTAGAACTTAATCAACAAAACAAACAAGTGAGTAAAATACAACCAGATACATTGAAATAGAGAACAATCTAACAGTAACCAGAGAGGAGGTTGGGGGGGGGGGCCGGGTAGGGATAATAGGGGATAATAGGAGGGGCCATCAAGAAACATGTATGAGAACACATGGACAAAGCCAATGGGAGTGAGTTCAAGGGTGGGAGGGGGCATAGGTGGAGTGGGGGATGAAAACTGAGACAGTTGTACTTGAGCAACAATAAAAAAAAAGAATAAACAAATTGACTAGTCCAATGAGGAATTTCTTTAAAAAGCAATTATAAACATGCTTAGAACAAATAAAAAATAGAAGTTCTCAGTAAGTAAATGGAAATTCTCAGAAAGAAATAGAAGCTATAAAAAAAAAGCAAATGCCATTTTGAATAGAAAAATAAAATAACTAAAAAGAAAAAACCCTCAGTGAAGGACTCAATGATAGAATGAAGTGGAGTAAGACAGAGAACCAGTTGTCAGACATTTACTAGCACACCGCTGAGGAAGACAATCTCAGAGGCTTGGAATAGAAAGGTTCATCAAACACATTCTATAGGAAGGTAGAAGCCTAACTTCAGTGGGTATCTTGCTACTATCATAAAGATATGAGAAGTTTGTTTCTCTTCTGGATAAAGCCAATCAGCTAATATAGATGGTCACTGCAATTACCAGGTAAACTTAGGATTTATCTGCCAAGTCCTCTTTCTTGAGGACTAGTTACTGTTTAACTTAAGAGCATGTACACACACAATGAACATATCTGCTTGGCTGTACAAAAGGATGAGATTTCATTCTGTCTCTGTAATGTTTTTAGTAAATTGCCTGTGATGTTTTTCACATTCTGATTTAATGCTTATTCAAGAATATAACTGTTTTCTTTTTCTACTACCTTTGTGGAGATGACCTTTGGGTTGGGAAATGATTTTTTTTAATCATATTTTCTCAACATTATTAACTTCCTGTCTGTACATAACACATATTATAAATTTGGTCTCTTTCTCATAAAATACTTTTTTAAATTACTATCCTTACTGAACACATCCTATGAGTTTTTCTATCATCTTGATTATTTGATTTTCTTGTGCTCCATAACAGATTCAAATATTCTCAAATAATACAACAAAAGCAATTTACACCTCTCACGTGTAAAAAGAAAATAGGGGCAATGGTAAGATAGATTAAGGTGGATTTGGCAATTCTACATCTTTAGTCCAGCCATTTTGAGACCACAAGTCAAAACGTTAAGGCCTAAAAGGCCTATCTGTGTTCTCTTTCCACCTAAGGGGGAAAATACTTTAACCAGGAATAAAAATATGAAAACATATAAGTCCCTCTAGGTAGAATCACATGCAGGGGTGGGAGGGCAATTGGGAAAAGGTTGAATCTCCTTCAACGGATGAAAAGAGAGCTTGTAGACATTATTATATTTTCTAAATGTGAATGTAATTGAATTTTTATATGAATAGAGTGATCCCTGGAATAAAGGCAAGTATGTCATTCTGGAAATGTTATCAGAACAGAAAAGTACTGGAAAGGCACTGGCTGTGACCATGAAAATGCCATTTAAATTGAACTTGAGGTGGAAACACTTTACTTCCATGAATTTCTAGACCCTCCAACATGTAACTGATAATATGACCATTTTCATATGGATTTTATGATGCTATTAAAATGATTTGTCACACCCCCACATAATCTATGTATTTTGAGTTCTATAGTTTTTGCAACCAGAAAAAAATAAAAGCAGAAATACTCACAGTGTTCCCTTATTCCCAGCACACCAAAGAAATGACTTCATGTAATAGCCATTCCTGACTTTTGTAAGACAGAATCAAACAATAATCAGAAAAGTACAGAATCTGAGAGGAGGCAGAGGACTAGAATACTTTAGCAAGAGGTATTAAATAAATCTACACAAAAAAAGATATGGGATAATGAGAAAAGTATGGACCCTGAAAAGGAGCTACATTTCCTAACAACTGTAGAGGAGGCTGGAGTAAGGGAGGTGGTAGAGGCTAGTCAATGAAACTCTCCAGGAAAAAAAAAAAAAAAAAAGGTTTGAGGAAATTGCGATAAGCAAAAAGGGTATTTTGGCGATTTTCTTTAGGATTCTCCCTGCAATCTTGTTTGAGGGATTAAGCCATGTGGGGCCAACCACAATAGGTTCACAACTGAAGCACAGAAGGGGCCGGAAGCCTTCTCTGAGGCAAGTGACGGCCAGGTTGTACCTCAGGTTAACATGCAACTCAACACCAGCCTGAGTCAAATATTTGAACTATGGGTCATAGAGATGGGTCTTTAATTATGAGGATTTGTGATTATTGCAATAATTCAACATCTTAGCAGTATTTTGAAAAAATAAAGAATTCAAAGTTACAAATCATGAGATATGTGTTATTGGAAACTGGACGTTCCAAGAATATAAAAATGTATTCAGATACATAAGCTCACTAAATATAAGGGAAAAAAACATTAAAAACACATAGATAAGAATAATCTTGCTCGTTGTCTTTAACAAATGAAAGTCTCTTTCTATAACTATAGCTTTTTGCTAAAGTTACCTTTTTACTAAAGCTAATTCAAAGCCAGTGCTGGAGTCTATTATTGCAAATTCAATCGGCAGGGGGATGAGAGCAATGTTAACAGACCTCTGAGAAAGAAAGCTTTGGGACTGCTGGCTCAGAACCAGCCACAGAAACATTTGAGAAGTAGCAGATAATTAACGATCTAGGATCTGAATACAGTGGTTTGAATTATAGTTAGACTATGCCTCAAAATTCACAGGAGGAAAGACAGGCTCAGAGGCGAAAGACACTGCTAGGTTATGAGAGTTTACTATGACTGCCTTCAGGTCAATGTTGACCGAAATCTATAAAGTCTGACATTTGTGTATAGGAATGGAACGAGGATTTGACAGGGTGGACAGTGACTGGAATTCATATTCGGAATTCAATATAGCATCCCAGTGACCCAGAGAAAATTGTTCTGTCTCTGTGCTCCACGTGGAAGAACTGCACTAGTGGGCTATCTGCCAGCGAGTCAGGGAGTGAACCTTGGAAGCACTTAACCTAAAATTGCATGAGGATGATATACAATCAGATATAATTACTAATTTGTAATACACCATAATTTCTGCTCTAAGTGGCAAGCAAATTCTCAGTCAGTAACCTAACCTTGGGCAGGGGACAATGGGAGGCAGATATGTGGGCCGACAAGGATCAGGACCAAATAATATAAAGTGAACCATAAATATCTGTGGGGTTTGGGAAGTTGAAAGTCTCCATTTTTCAATTATGCCTCAACAACTCTGGGGAATAGAAAGAGGCTGGGAATTTCTAGACCTGGTTCCATATATAAGATAGGCCTATGTCCTCCGACAGGAAAAAGATGACAACAGAAACCAGTTTCAAGTTCCCCTAAACTCAATGTGTAATCACAAGACCCTTCCTAAGGCAGCCTTTAAAATTCAAGCTGGAAATAGCGTTCTTCATTTACTTGTCACGAGAAGATGTATTTAGGCCGTATCATCAGAACATTGGGTCATAGTGCCCTCTGTAGCTGTTCAGTTACTTACCCTCTGATTTGTTTTTTGACCTAAGGTAGGTGAAACCTTGAAATTTCAAAGGTCAGTTTCAGGCTCACTTTGACCAGGGCAAAGATAAAAATTTAAGACCTGCTTACTCTTCATTTCCTCTCCATGACAAAGATATTGTTGGATATTCAACTCTCAGACTGATGTTTTTACTCAAAGGAAAATTATTTACCCTCCTATTGCATGATTGGAGGAGGCTAAAGCAGAATCAGTCGTTTTCTACCTGAGAGCATCAGCAGAGAGCAGGAGGAGGAAGAGAAAGAGGAGGAAAAGGAAGAAGAAAAAAAAGATGAATAGACAAAAAAGAAGGAAGAGGAAGAGGTGAAGGAGTAAAGGTTCTTATTGGATATTACGTTGAGAGTGGTGCTTGGAGGGTATGCATGAGTATAGAGCATGACAAAGACGAACTGTAGCCCTGACCGGTGTGGCTCAGTTGGTTGGGCATTGTTCCACAAAGTGAAAGGTCACAGGTTTGTTTTCCGGTCAGGGTGCATGCGTGGGTTGCGGGCCAGGTCTCCAGCTGGGGCGCATACAGAAGGCAACTGATTGATGTTTCTCTCTCACATCAGTGTTTCTCTTCCTCTCTTTCTCCTTTTCCCTCTCTTTAAAAATAAATAAATAAAATGTTAACTGTGGGAATATGTGATAGGAAACAATCAACACAATTATTATTGGATATGCTAAGAGACATAATTGATCTCAACCCAGAAAACAAAGATAATCTTGAAACCGCAAGAATACATCTCCTATCCCGTAGTCAGACATTGCTCAAAGAAGACTTTGGCCAAGAAGTCTGATCAAACACAAAATGAAGAAATAAAAGAAAAATGCCACAAGAATACAAAGCACTGTATGATGAGGGCAGTGAGATGAAGTTCGAAGGAGAAGAGATTAGAGATTAAGAGGTTTTAGAAAATATGAATGGTGAGAAAAATGGAAAAGATAAAAGTGACTAGGAAAAGAGACTATGAGAATTACTGTAGAGCTTCCTGAGTCCCATTAAAGAGACAAAATAAAGGATAAACTTGCTTTTGTTGCTTTTTGTTTCATCATAACAGGAAATTTGCACAAGCATAGGTCGTGGCAAGGTCAAAATGTGACTTCACCCTTTTAGATCCCACTGTCTCCATCTACCTTCAATCAGTGAAGTAAGCCTTTCCCTTGACATCAAACAGATTTTTTAAAACATCCGGGCACTTAGTGCAAAAAATAGTCTAATAGTCACTTGTAACAGACATGCTGTCTTTTCCGTATTATAATTTATAAGGACAGATATGAATCATAAAATGCAAGTTGATTTAATAGTAAATTTTACTTCACACAGCTTAAATCTGATACTTAATGAAAACTTATAGTGGGAAAATGGCAAATAGTTGGCCAGTTGGATTCTCCCCTGTTCCTCTGTGTCTTTTTCCTTTTCCTCTCCTCCACCTGGTTAGCCAATTCTGAACCCTTCTGGGTCAAGTACAACAGCTAAGGAGAGAAGAGTAATAAAAGCATAGGAAAAGTTTTCTGAAATACTTTTATCCCAAAATTTGGTTTGTACTCTGAGAATGAATAATATTTAAATATGACTCTCATTGGCTGTGATTATAGGGTCTTCTTTCCTGGGCAGAATAATATCTAGTCCAGTAATTCACTTGCTATTCTTCTTGAGTCCCAAAGAATTTATGTCTAGCTTCTGAGTTCTGGGTACCCTCACTTCTCTACACAGCCCTTTTATGGAGGGAGAAAAATATTGCTAAGCTGATTTTTTTTTTCAGTGTGGATATACACTAGTATATCCTTTGCCTCCAACAAATTCTGAATCTGCAAACTCATACTATTACAACTCCCCCTTTTCCATAGCCATCCTCACTTTTGTCAGAATGGGTCAGGTACCAGTTCCTATTATTCTCAGCTACAGGAGAAAAGACCTATATGAAGCTTCCATCACTATAACTGAAGCTAAGGAGTCAGCCTACTCCATTCCTCCCACATGAAGTGAGATGAAGACTTACAGCCAACCAATCACTCACTCTTTCCAGAGGGGTATCTTCAACTCCAAATCATTTCGATAGCCTTATATTGTCTGAAGGTCCAAAAATCATTCCACCAACTTTGATTAATTTCCTTTTTCCTTTTACATCTGGTGATTTGGGGAAACAGATATTTCTATTTTTGGAGGTTTGTTCACAATTTAAATTTAACATTTGGTTATACTTTTATTAATTATATTTCTAAGGTGGGGATCATTCAAATCATGTTGCTTAAATATTTCAGAAAGCTATAGCAGTCCAGCATGTTAAACTTTATAAAGTACCATCCACTAAATACTAAAATTCTACACTGCAAAACAGAAACATTGTTATAGCCAATAAAGCAGTTGAGGAAACTGAGGCCAGAGAGGTAAAAAGACGCAACCAAAGCCAAACAGCTAGTAAGTTCTGGCTGTGAAATTCAACAGTGCAAAATACTGACTCCTAGTAAAGTGGTACTTTATTACACCACATAAAAATGTGGACACATTTCAGAAGATGGTTCTTCTATTTCTGTGGAGAAGCGGCTGCAGACAGATTTGTAAAAGTGAGTAATGGGTAGAGTCTTGGCCATTCTCTAATCTTACCTTGTCAAACCTCACCAATCATTCACCTTAATTTTTTTATGGAATTTTGGTCCAGGTGAATAGTGATAATAAATGTTGAGAGGAAATGTCAGTTTAGGGAATAATTTGCTCTACAGGACCATGGAATGCTCTAATACATGGCGGAATATTAAGCAATTCTTCCTTTTCTCCAAGCCCATTGTAATAAATAGTTCATAGCTCCCTTCAAAGCGACTTCAATATTTTGATCTTTATAAATTTGATGTAAGTTTTCATGATTTGCTTGAATAGCAGCAAAAAGTGTCAGATAGAGCAATAAATCTTTTCTGTAGGTTTTTTTTTCTCATTTTGCTTCAAAAATGGGAGCAAAGAAAAAATACCCAGGAGAAAACTAAATGCTTAGCTCAAAAAGCTGGTCTTTCACATAAACATGTCTTTTTCCTGTACTCTCTCTTCTAAAATTAAGTGATTTGAAGGGAGAGTGTCAGTTCCTTGTTCAATATAAATAATATATTTCCACAAGAGACTAAGCAGAAACATGAAAGATTCACAGGAATGTATATAGAAGAAGCCAAATAAATTAAAAAGTTGACAGCATTTCCCTGGGTCAGAAATTCATTTCCATATTAAGGTTAAAAAAAAATAGGCCTTCTTATTCCAAAAATCCAAATTTGTTTCCTGCATGAAAAAGTAGCAGGAGAAATGAAGTTAGTGAGCCTGCAAATGAATGATCTCTACGTGAAGTTACTGTTTCAATTCATCCTTTGCTCTTCTAAGTAAACTAGTCCTGAGACTTTAATCTCAGTGGACAGTAGATTGTCAAAGGAATGCGTTTCACAGTCAGGGGTGAAGAGAGGAAGGAGATACACAGATATAAAAAGCCTTTGAAGATGTTTCAGCAAGACTGTAGGATCTCGTCACACAAACTTTGATTTCAAATCGTGTCTAAATTAAGTACAAATAAAAAAAGTTCCTGTATCTTAAAATCATATTCTGTTAAAGGAGAGACTAGTGTAGTAACAGAATCTATTCATAGTTACTTTTTATAAAAGGCATTAACATTTCATTTGTACCACTATAAACCCTTGTCCAGGGTTTTCAATGCACCTCTGATTAATTGGACCCACAGTACATGGCAGTTGCAAAACAATTTTCCCATATGGTGTAATCTTTCATTTCACAAGGAACAAAGAAAGCTATTTTCCAAGTAATTCTATGATATAAAGAGAGTGCTTTTCTTTTTTACTATATCTGTATCATGTATGTTTACAAGGTGGATAAATATCTGTGTATACTTCAAGAAACATATTTATTTTATATGCAAATGCAAACACATCAAATATGACCATATATGCAATTGATCCTTATTGTTCATGAATTCCACATTTGTGAATTGCCTGTTGGCTAAAACTCATTATTTTTAAAGATTTTATTTCTTTATTTTTAGAGAAAGGGGAAAGGAGGGAGAAAGAAAGGGAGAGAAACATTAATGTGTGGTTGCCTTTTGCACGCCCTCAACTGGAGACCTGGCCCACAACCCAGGCATGTGCCTTGACTGGGAATCAAACCGGTGACCCTTTGGTTTGCAGTCCAGTACTCAATCCACTGAGCCACACCAGCCAGGGCAGATAAAGCCAATTTAACCCCCCAAATTAATACCCATGGTGTTTTGAGCTCATTCATGGATGTGGATGTGTGCACATCCAGAAATAAATTTGAGTTGCTCCATTCACACATTCCCAGCTGAAATCTAACAAGCCATTTATAAATAAGTTCTTCACATTTGTTAAGTGCCATTTTTTGTGTGTGCTTTCAGTTGGTGATTTTGCTGTTTAAAATAGCCCCTAAGTCTCGTACTAAATTGTTGTCTAGTGTTCCTAAAAGCAAGAAGCTGTGATGTGCCTTCTGGAAAAACCATTTTTTGCTAGATACGCTTCATTCAGGCACGAGTTTACAGTGTTATTGGCTATGATTTCAATGTTAATGAATTAACAATACATATTAGATTAAGTGTCTTTAAACAGAAGTGCACAGACAACAAGTTATGAATTGGTTTGTTGATAAAAATGTGACCAAAGACTCACTGCTACCTAACTAGGCGTCTATTTTTTTCTAGGAGAAATGGTTTAGGACTCACCATTTTAGTGTTGGTGTCAACTTTATAGATCAGTCTGGGCAGTTGCAGCAAACACCGTGCATTGGGCCAGTTATAAACAACAGAAATTTATTTCTCATAGTTCTGGAGTGTGGAAGTCGGGTACCAGCACAGTCTGGTTCTGATGAGAGCCGTCTCCTGGGCTGCTTTCTCCCCGTGTCTTCACACGGTAGGAGGGAAGAGAGAGGTCTCTGGGTCTCTTTTATAAGGGCACTAATCCAGGAGGGTTCTGTTTTCATGGCCTAATCACCTCCCAAACACTCTACCTCCTAATGCAATAGGCTGGGATTCCAACATATGAATTTGGGGTTGGGGGAGACAAAACATTCAATTTATAATAACTAATCCCCCACATAAGAACTGATCGAATGTGTATGTATATATGTGTGTGAGTGCGAGGGTGTGTGTGTGAGAGAGTGAACAGTGAAATATTCTGTCACTGACTTCTTGCTTCCTCTATTTGATATATCATTATGAATGGGTTCTTGAGATCAGGGAGAAAACCTTGGGTCCTGGTGGGAACTGGTTAGAGACACAGCTTGTACATCACACGGGATGCGGTCAGCACGACATGACTCTGAAGTCTCACATAAATGCCCACCCGTCTCTGGCTAAAATCGGAGGTGAGCTCGGGCCATGCGACCTGGGGCACCACATGCATCATAATTTGTGGGATGCAGTGAACACAAAGCTTAGATGCAAACTGATAGCATTGGATGCACATGTTAAAAAAGAACTAAAGTGAATAATTTAAGTTTCCACCTTCAGAAACTTCAGAAGATCAGTAAAATCGATAAACCTTTTGACAGGCTAAGAGTAAGATTCAAGAAATGCTGTCGATTTTTCAGTCTCTTCAGCTTTTTACCTGTTAGGAGAAAGTGAAGATGCCTAAGCTTCTTACGTGTGGAATCAGAAAATGGAAGGCCTGTGGAGTTCTTTTTACATGTATTTTGTTAATCACTAGAGCAATTTCGTGATTCAGATAAGATAATAAAGCTAAGGATGGCACCTTTGCCATTGTCATAGACAGGTGGTGGAGTCGGGATTTGAACTCAGTCTTTCTGACTTGAAAGCTTTTGCTCTTAGCCACACTGCATAGTTCTGTATCACTTTGGTCTAGGTCATAGGCTGACCGTTTGTGCCCCGCTAAAGCTGATATGCTGAAGCTCAGGCCTTTTGTATAACTGTAAGTGAAGGCGGGGTCTTAGGAGTTATTTGGATTAAATGACAACTGTACTTGAACAACAATAAAAATAAAAGTAAAAAAAATAAAAATAAATTAAATGAGGTCTTAAGGGTGGGGTTCTAATCAGATGGGGTTAGCAGCCCTCAGAAGAAGAGATATCAGAAAACTAGCCAGCTTGCTCTCCTGCACTTCTTCCTCTTTTCTGTCTTGTATCTGTCTCCTTTTTCCTTCCTCTCTCCCTCCCTCTTCCCCTCCGCAACCCTCTTTACCCTCATGCACTGAGAAAAGCCCTTGTGGGTACACAGTAGAAGATGGACAAGCCAGGAGACGGAAAGAGAGCCTGCATCGAAAAGCAAACCCTGCAGGACCTTGATCTTGAAATTGCAGGCTCTAAAATTGTGAGAAAGAAAATATTTGTTCCTTAAGCCGCTCAGTCTGTAGTGTTTTGTTATAGCAACTTGAGCAGACTAAAGTGGTATGTTTACAAGTGTCATAGCTCTTGACATATAATAGGGAAAAAATAAATACTATAAATACTATTTTAATTAGTGAACAAAAGCAACAATAATTATGAATTTAATGTTCAAAATCATGAGATGGAACTTTAATATTTTGGGATGTGATGATAAATTTCCCAAAGATGGTATAATATTTAGTATGTGAATTAGCTTTTTTATTAACTAGCAATCCTATTAAGGAACATTTGTATCTTTGTCTTTTTTAATGTAAAAACATTGCATTATTTCTGAAAAGCAGTAATTATGCCTTCTCGTTTCAGAATAAGAAACTACCCCATCTGTTACAATAGACCTATAACTTGTTTTATTTGGGCAAACAGATTGAATCAAACTTTGGCGTTTGGGGCTGGGAAAATGGATATTACAATGGTTTCACAATGTTATTGCAATGAAATTTGTAAATCCCCATTATTATAAAGTAAGTGGTGCCAAAATTGCCCAAATATTTAAGATAAATAGAGGAGAGGCATTTCCTCCGTGGATAGTTCTGTGTATGGAATTAGCTACATGGTATGGTCCCAATTACGTGTGGAAAATTATTAATTCTTCCATCAGCAGGTATGTCTTTGGGGAGAATAAACACATCTTAATACTAACTTAAAGTGGCAATTTCAGCAAAGCTTGTCCACTGATAAACATCACCGAGTGAATTATGCAACTAAATAAATACAAGATTCCAGATCTCGTGATACCTTGCTTGTCACTGCCTTTCTGCCCAACAGCCTTTTTCCAAGACTAGGGGCAACGATCTGTGAATCTGTGTGCGTCCCCGTGTCTGCCCGATATCCATGTAGTTTTTCCCGGATGACTGAGTCGGATGTCTTGTCACCGCAGAGCAAACACCGCAGTGCAACGTTACCTTTCAATGGGGTTCTAACAGAGCAGTGTTTCTTTTCTTGACACAGGGGACAGGTAACTCTGGAAAGGAGTTTGGCAGCATTTAGTTGCAGAAAGGTATCCTCTTATAACACAGGCGAATGAAAAACAACAATAATAAACCTGGAAAGATAGTTACATACTCATATCTTTACATGAAAAGTTTTCTAAAAATAAAAAGAGAGATAAAGGTAATAAAATCCATTTGAATTAAGCATGAAGTTTTATTTTTGTTTAGCTTACAATGAAGTAAATGTATTTAATGTATACTTGGGAGATTTAAGAAAAGACAGAAAATATGGGTAGGGATTCTTTCTAAGTACTAAAAAGGAGATGTATGTGGTTTACCTTGTCTAGCAAGGTCAATCACATGTTCTGTTGATATTTTAAGTCAATAACTGATAATAAATTCACAAACTGTCATCTCAGAATTTAATTTTATATGATACTCATAGAACTATAGTCTATCTTAAAATGTCTCTTACCACGAGTCACTTAGTATATTACATATGTGTGAGTGTATATATACATATATATGCAATATATATATAATTAAATATAAACTAATCATTAATAAGAAAGCTCTCATGTTAATAATTTATGAAAATGAAAAAATCCCTGTGCTCCATTATGTACAAAATATAACCAAGTGTCAATTCTACCTTTATGTTGCAGATGTTATACATCTATCAGCTCCTATCCCCACCATGACCCACCTGAAATTATATTATCTTCATTTTAAAGACAAGAACAAGTCAGAACACTTAAGGAGTCTACGTAAAGTTAAATGTTTAGTAAATGACAGACCTTGAATTTTGAAATATGCACACCTCAATCCAAACCCCAACTTTTTCCTGTCCCTTTAAATAAATTGTCCCTATATAAACTTGCGAACTTTGGATGCCTGTCATAGAGAATGTCACTTTCTAACGACGTTGCACACTGCAGAGTTTCTTAACCATTTGGGACAAGCTAATTATAGAAAAGAACACATTTTAGAAAGTGTCGTTGCTTGGGTATATTATTTGTTTTACTTTTGCTCCCGGAACTACTTTGAAAGCCGTAACTGAAATCTGGCTTACTTATCAAGTGTGGCGTGATGGGAGGACATGAACCAGGAACTTAATGTCATCAAGTTTAGTATACATGGGTAGTCTTTTTTTAATAGTCCTGTTTTTAAATAAGAACTGTAATAAGGTGCTAATATTCTAGGGCAAATATTGCTATACTGAAATATATTTCTCCTTTTCTTTGTTGTCTGATAAGTATATGGGTTCATACCGCACACCCTCACCCATCCACTCACCCACAAATACACACAATCCAATCTGCATGGGGTTCTTTTTTGGATATCTCCATTTCTCTTTTCCCTTTTACTTCTATGTATGATACACAATTCTCTCATCTGGCCTCTGTGCAGTGTTCTTTAGCAAACATTTGCTTTTTCCGTCTCCTATATTCCCTCTTTCCTTTAATACTTATAACACTATTATAACAACATATTTTAGAAATTATGTACATTCTGTATAATAACCATTTAATTTGCTTTCTCTTAATTTAGAAGAAGAATGGATGGCTTCTAAGTGGTGTCTTGTAGTTGAGCACAGAATGTATTTTCTGTGGATCAATGCTCCTTAATGGGAAACGGTCCTCCTAAGAGTAACATAGATTGTGCTTTTGCAACATCAGAAACAACAGATCAATTCCGATGGTCAATTTTTAAAAACAATCATTTCAGTGCCAAAAACAAAAAATCAAACTAGTTGGGTGGTATTACAAATCACTCATTGCCTTTAACATTTTCAAAGTTATTATTACCTGGTAAGACTCAAAAATAACAACTTTATATTCCCTTCCCAGTTACAGAAAACAACCTCTTAAGTAGGAAATTTATGTTTATTTCACCCTTAGGACAAAGGCTCATGTAGATTTACAGATCCTAGGTTCCGCCCCCTGCCCCTCAATTTCCAATTAGACTCCCACATCAGTTGGGCTCTTGACTTTTTCTCCTGTTCCCTATATTCCATGAACATAACTGCAGTTACTAAAACACAGCTCAGGTTGCCCTGGACACAGTGGAAAGCAAGTACAAAAACTGGTCTGTTAACGTGGTCTTGCTTGGGCCTCACTTTTGCTTTTTCAGAGACTTCCTTTATGTGCTAACTCATATTTACAAGCAATTTAAAAAATTGCTTCATCCAGACCTTTAGCTGTTTAATCGGGAGGGCTCTTTGCATGATCTAATGTGCTATGTAAGCCTTCATGATATTTTCTGAGATATCTTCGGCTTCTAGGTCAATTACATTACACATTGGTGTATCTATTTATTTTCATATAATGAATGCTGTCATAACATTTATTAGAAGGTGTGAAACCCTGTTAGTGGAAATAAGATTAGGATTGGCATAAAAAAGCCCAGCCACACAATAGACTGTCATCTGGAAGCTCTCAGGTGTGGGTAATTTTATAAAAGTGGGACTCTCTAAGAGTGTTTTTGTTATTGTTTTTATTTTCACTGTAAAGTTCTATGACTCTATTTCTTTGGGACCATATCCCTCTGGAAATAAACTGTATACTTTGTTTGGAATAGCTGAATGCCATAAATATAGCATGAAGATCCATGACAAAATTATCGAGTATTCCTAATATGTTTCCTTACACCTAGGGAGTGACTTATTCATTCTAATAAATTATATATTTAGAAAATGTGGCTTATAAAATTATGCTTTTGTGTTAAATATTTTATAGCACTGATCTTCATTTTTCCTATGAAAAAATTTATTTATCATTCACTCAGATAACATACTGGAATAAGAGTATATAGACTGAATCTTTTTTACATTTATATCTAAGAAAAACCCTTGAGATAGGAGGCAAAAGATACCAATGATAGTATGCATCATTATTATTATTTTGCAAATAACAGTTATATCATTAACAATTATCGTGATAATTTAAAGTGACTTTTTATGACTATTTTACATGGAAATGCTGAAAGATAGCTTCCTATTTTAAGAAAAATAAATTTAAATAAACTGTTGGGAATTTGAGCTGGGTTCTGTTCCAGTTGCTTCTCTGTAGTGCCCAAGGAAGAACATAAAACTAATGTTCGCCAACAGGCCAGTCTAGCCTTTCTGTAGGTCACAAGTCTCCCAGAGCCTACAACAGACATGAGAACTATGGCTTTCATATCTTGGGAAAAGATTCATTCAGAATCAGCTCACCTTGACTTCTTGATGCTCTCTGGGGGTGCCATTGGGATGCAGAGCGTGAATACAGTGAATCATTATTGTCAACTCCATCAGTCCTGTACATAAACATATACTAACCAGAACAATGGGGTTGTGCCACATTGATGTAACCTGGCAGCCAAGGAGAGTGGACTGGAATGTGTGTGTGTGAACAGTAATGACTTCACTGTTCTAGTCAGTGGGGGCAGTAGACGCTGTTGAGGTGGTATGTGTACCTGCGTGGTCATTGCATTCAAAATGACTGAAGGAGTAGGGAGACAAATCTGCATCAAATTTTGTGTTAAGCTTGAACATTCCTCCACAGAAACTATTCGAATGATTCAGAAGGCTTTTGGGGATGATGCAAGGAGCACAGCACAAGTAAAAGTGTGACACAAATGCTCCAAAGATGATCAAGATTCTGTTGAAAGTGATCCACATTCTGGAAGGCCTGCAACAAGCAGAACACCCGAGAATGTTGAGTGTGTACAGGGGGCAATCAACAAAGATTGGTGACTCACAGTGCGAGAATGAGAAGCTGATCTGGGGATTCCAAAAACTATTGTGTTGGAGATTTTGAGGCAGGATCTTGATATGAAATATGTTGTGGCAAAATTTATTCTGCAGCTTCTGCTACCAGAGCAGAAGGAACATCGTACTGCAGTTGCTAATGACTTGATTCTAACTGCTACCAATGAACCAGATTTCCTCAAGAAGGTCACAACCAGAGATGAGTTGTGGGCCTATAGCTATGATTCGGAATTGAAGGCTCAGTCGCCACAAGGGAAGTCATCTGTTTCTCCGCCCCTAAAGAAAGTGTGGCAAAGTCTCAGCAAGATCAAGAGCTTCTGAACTGTGGTTTTTGATTGGGAAGCAGATGTCTACCATGTGAACACCCCTCCAGGACCTCAACGCTGTTCATTAGTTGAGAGATGCAATATGCTGAAAATGGCCACAGCTATGGGCAACTGGTGATTGGCATCTCACCCCGACAAAGCACCCACTCATGCATCATGTCTCATGCAGTGTTTTTTAGCAAAACATAAAACCACACAGGTGACTCAGCCCCTTACAGCCCAGATTTGGTTCCCTGCAACTTCTGGCTTTTCCAAAACTAAAATCACCTTTAAGAGAGAAGAGATTTCAGAACATGGATGAGATTCAGAAAAATATGACAGGACAGCTGATGGCAATTCCAACAAAGGATTTTGCAGCGTTTTGAGGAGTGGAAGAGATGTTGGGAGCGCTATATGAGGTCCCAAGGTTCCTACTTTGAAGGGGACTTAGGTGTCATTATCCTATTACAATGTTTCTTGTATCTTGTATCTTCTTCAATAAATGTCTCTTTTTCATAGTACATGGCTTGATACGTTCTGGACATACTTCGTATTTCCCTCTCACTTCCATGACTACAGTTCCTCCTAACCATCGAGGCACAATGCCAAGACATGCAAGATTAAAATTGCAACTTTAAAACATTTAATTTACAATCTTAAAATATTTCACTCTCTCTTTAGAGTTTATCAGTGAGGTTTGAAATCAGGCACTATCTCAAGCTACCATTTCGGTAAGTTCTGACTACTCAATAGCAAATAGCTCTCTCTATATGTATATAGAGCAATACACATGAGTGTTCATAGTAATGAATGTTGGTAATAATATATCCAGGTAACTCCAGACTGCTGTCCAAATTCCTTTCCTTCCTCTAATTTAGTGGCTCTCAAATTGCAATCCCCAGACCAGCAGCATCAATCAAGTCCACTTTGGCTTGCAGTCCATTAACAACAAGCAGTCATTGAAAGTTTTCGTTGCTTTATGTCACACTGCGTCTCAAATGACATCAGGTCAAGGAAAACCACATCCAACTCCAGGGCTTTAGGTTGCAGTGACCAAATAAAAATGTAACCATTGTTTTTCTTTTCTTTTCTCTTCTTTCTTTATTTTTCTTACTGATTAAGCATTGCTTCCTAAATATTGAGCTATCCAAAATTATTCTAGACTCTAAAAGGGTCTAATATTGCAGAAAATATTTTAAATTCCATAATAACATGTCTCCAATGAATGACTGAGTTTACTCAAGATATATAGCAGTTTCCAGAAACACCATAACCCAGGCCTCTCAATCTTAAAGCCAGTCTGTGTCCAGTCCACAGGTTCACCAACGAGAGACAGATTATATTCTCCACAAACTGTTTATCATTAGCCATATGCATCAATCTGATGAAAATTACAATTTTAAAAATGATTTATTTGTACTCTTCTCAGTCAAAGATACTGATTGGACCATCAAGATTAGGCCAAGTGCAAATACATCATGAGCTCTGTCCACAGTATAGCGAGTTAGCTCGGCAGCAAGGTGCCAGTGCGATTAGGCAAATGCCAGCCCTATTGGCTTATCAGTCAAACCCGCCTCCAGGATGCCTGGGAGATACATTTCAATAAATGAAGACAGAATGCATCTCAGTCCCACTGACATTAATAATTTATGATTAATCGGTTCATGAAGACTTGCTAAAAGCAGAAGGAAACAGAGGAGGAGATGGATCTTCTCTTTAGATTTAACCTTACTTTTCTCTAGGCTGAATCTAATCATTTCCTTCTTGAAGACCAGATGAGTGACTAGCCACTTAGTTAAACATCCTTAAGGGGCATCAATAATCTGTCTGAGGGTCTATCTTTGATCAGGGGAGGTTAAGTTAAATAGACTTATGATTATGCAGTTTAGGGAGCAGAAACAAGGATGCAGCAAGCTCCTTCAAGTGAGAAAGCTCCAGCAGCTCTGTGAAGGGGAGGCAGGGAAGACTGGTGTGGCCCCCTTAAGTTGTCCAGCCTTAGGCTTGATGGAATAAGAACAGCAGTATTAGAAGAAATAGCTGTGGCAGTATGTCGATTTGCAAAAATGATAAACTAATGCCGGGACTCAATTTTCACTTTTGAGGAAAGTCTTAATGTTTAGCTCATATCATTATAGGCTGTGTACTAGGTAGTGTGATTAAGTATTTTTGTTTTTCAAGTCAATCTTAATTAAATTAAATTAAAATTTAATTAAATTTCATATAAACTTTCTCTTTAGGTAAGAGAAATTAGTCACAACCTATCATGCCAAGTGTATCATTTGATAGGAAGCATAATATCCTGGCTGATGTGGCTCAGCGGATTGAGTGCCAGCCTGCAAACCAAAGGGTGCTAGTTCGGTTCCCAGTCAGGGTATATGCCTGGGTTGCTGGAAAAGTCCCCAGTAGGGGGCACTCAAGAGGCAACTACACATTGATGTTTCTTTCCCCCTCTTTCTCCCTCCCTTCCCCTCTCTAAAAATAAATAAATAAAATCTTTTTAAAAAAAGAATTGTAATAGAATAACTCAGACCAGCCTCAGCTTTGTGTGGAAGTCACTAGAGTTTTGGTTCCCTGTTCACATGGAAACACCTATAACATGATCACCCTAAAGAAGACCGAGAGTCACATAACTCCCCTATACCTTCTTTCCTAGGCCATCCCTTCACAGAACTCAGAGATATTCTCCCCAACTACCTGCATCTGCGTCTATGCCTATTTAAATGTGTAAGTGACAATCCACTGGTGTGAGTAACCAAGACACTACCTCTGAGTTTAAGGAAAACTGTTTACAGCATCACACTGTGAAAAGCAAGCACGTTCTTACTTCACAACATCATTTGCAGAGGAAGATAGGCCATCTGTTTATCTGCAATGCAGATTTTTTTTAATCAAATGATTTTTTTCAAAGATAAATTAAGTTTTCCATAGAATAGTTTTTCAGGTGTTCGAGTTATGATAGTAACTCATAACCCAGCATTGTGAATGCATCTTTGTTCTACACATTTACAATGAGCAAACACTTTCTCTCTATGTCTTTACTGTCAGAGGCAATCCAAATATGCCACAGGAATTTAAGGGGGGAAAAAGGTTCCAAAAAGTATTGTGCTGAGTAAAATAAGTCAGACAGAGAAAGATAAACACTATATGATTTCACTTATGCACGGGGTTAGAAACACAAAATAAACAAACAGCAGAACAGAAACAGACTCATAGATGGAAAGAACATTTCTACGGTTGCCAGATGGGAGGGGGGTGGGAGAATGGGTGAAAAGGGTGAGGGGATTTAGAAGTACAAGTCGGTAGTTACAGAATAGCCATGAAAGGGAAAGTACCGCATAGGGAATGTAGTCAATAACACTGTAATAACTACGGATAGTGAAGGGTGGGCACTAGATTTACCATGGTGATCACGCTAAGTTATATAAATGTCTAATCACTGGGTTGTGCACCTGAAACTAATTGCACATCAACTGTAATTGAAAAATTAAAAAATATTAAAAAATAAAAATGTTTAAAAAGAACCAACTGGAAGGCATATGCACAAGAGTGACTTCGCCAAGTACATTTGTATATTGTTTTTAATTTTTGAATGATTTATTCGGATCTATTTTCTATTCAAGAAACTAAAATAAACTCTTTCAATCAATTGAAATGTCCTTTCATAATACAAGCAATTCAGTTGCTTCAGCATTGGTAAACATTACCGCTCAAGGCTTCCTAATAGTTAAATTTCAAGATATTTTATTATTATTTGATCCCATGGCATTTTTCTAGGCGCGTTTAATAGCCTGTGCTGTAATTAAATTTTGCCACATTGCAATGCTCGGTGATTCTGCAACTATCAGTTGTACAGCTAATTGATAAATCAAATCTTAATTGAGATAATGAAGCTGGTCTTGGACATCAGTGAGATAGCCACCTAATTAGCTTCTTAATATCTGTTTACTAGATGAGTGGATAGCAGACCCAGGGTGATGACGGTACAATACAGTTAATACCAGAGGAAATAATGTGGGTGAAATGGATCAGAGCGTGGATACAGCTTCCTACTAATAACAAGCCTCTGTCGTGCTTGGGACCTTAGAAAGAAATATTCCACACCCTCTCTCATTTTTTACTCTCAGCGTGTGTGGTATGAGAAGCCCAGCCTACAGGAAGTGATCCGTAAGTGCTGGTTGCCCCGAACCAGGGGTTATAGACTGAAGGGAAGTGCCATTATTAAATTTTATGTGGTAAGGAATTATGAGGAATTATACTTTAAGTTTACATAAGGACTCTTGTACTGTATTACTGCATAATGTTTACTAGTTTGGACTTTGCACGTGTGAAAAAAATGACTGTCCTTATTGCCTTCACTGAGGATTGTAATAAATGTCACCATGGTAATAATGACAGCAGCTCTTAGTAAGCATCTTCTGAATGTCAAACACTGAGCTAAGTGCTTTATACACAATAGTATTAACTCCTTACAACAACCAAATTATGTGATACTTTTAATGTGTGGATGAGGAAATCTAGGCTTACGGATAGGGCAGACAGTGAACTTGTCCAGGTTCACAGAGGTAGAAAGCAGGAGAGCTTGCATTGAAATGACCGCTTTGAAGCTAAACACGATACACCTACCATAATGCCGTGCTGCCTCCATTGACTGAGCTGAACCATGAGCGAAGTACGCATTATGTGAAGGAAACTCAGCACAAATAAACTGTCTCAAATTAATGGAGCTCGTATTTGGCAGAGTTTTATGGGAACCGAAGTCTGTCAAACCATAAGGCCATGTTCTTTCTTCAATACGTGATTTTCTGGGTCAACACACCTTTCTTAATAACATAGTACAAATAATAAGCGGGCATTTCTATCGCAGCCATTTCTTACTCTGCCTTCCCCATTCCTTGAGCTCTATTAAAACTCGGAGTATCTGCGGATTTCAGAACATCTGGCCCTTATTTTCAGGATGACCTAGAGTTGAGAGACCCAAGCCCCTTTTAAGAATACATCTGATTTCACTGCTAAACATATGGAAAATTTAAATTATATAATATATTTCTGATAGGTAGGACAGATATTCATATCTTTGCTTTGGAAGATAACACATCAGAGATCAGAAAGTTAAGTAGCTGTCCCAAAAGCCATAATGAGGAGAAGAGCTAGGAAGTGGAATTCAGGTTTTAAGACAGGGTTTGCTAAATCACTATCGGTATTTTAGTAGATCTGATCAAAACCAGGGAGTATCTTTCTTTTAGATAACCACCAAAAATTATGTTTCTAATTTTATATGTCTTTGGTGCTGACTGAAAAACTTTTATTTATTCTTGCCAAAATATTTCATTCATCTACATTGACCACTCTTGAGAATTGTCTTCATTTTCCTTTATATTTTTCTCCAATCCATGTTCTAGTTAAAATTACACATCTCGACTTCCCTCTGACACTTCTCATCTTGCCAATATATATTTACATTCCACTCATCCCTTCATTTATTTTCTGTCAGTCTCAAAGTATGAGCTATTGCTCTTCTTTTTCATTATAAAACTAACAAGTGTCATCTTGTCACCATCCCCTGTGCCCCTAACCTTCTTATAAGTCATTGCTCCATTAGTCAGTCTGCCTCATCCCTCTTTCTGTCTTCAGTCCCTAAAAAAAAAAAAAATGTAGCTTATATTTGCTTCAAAACTAAATCTTTCTACTCCTCAAGCCATCTGCATTGCATCCTCTGTTTTCACTACTGTACCATCCTCACTCTCATCAAGGTCAGTAACAGTCTCATGATTTTGCATAATTAACTGACCTCTCTAAAGCCAGTACCTTTGCATCTTTCTGCTGTGTTTTACAAGTTCTTCTCCATGTAGCTCTGTCTCCTCTGATTTTCAATGTGCCACCCTCTCTTAGTTACCTCTGTTTGTCTAGGATTGCCCCATTGTGAGCTTTCTCACTCTTCCTTCCCTTAGATGTAGGTGTACTGAGCTTGGTCCTCAACTCTCCTACACAGCCTTCTTTGATGGCATCATATTCTTCCATGATTTCATTCCTCAGTCGATCAGTCATTTAATAAATACTTAACAGACTTCTTACTATGTACTTGGCAGTATTCCGGATTATGGTCATAAACTGGAGAATTGAACAAAACCTCAGCCTGCATTGTGCTAGCATTGTAACCAGTCTCTATAGAGAGTGTACAAGTACATAGTTAAATATACTTTGTCAGGTTATACTAATCCCTATATGAAAAAATAAAGCAGTGCCGGGAGTGACAGATGGTGCCATCTGATAAGGTAGCATTTCAACAATAACGTGAGTAATGTGAAGATAGCCAGATATTTCTTCTTGGAAGAACATTGCAGAGAAACAGAACAGCAATTTTAAAAGCCCCCAATTTAGAAGGAGACTTGACATATCCTAGAAATAGCAAGGAGACCAGTATGGCTGAGGGGAAGCGAGCAAGGAAGAAAAGAATATGAGCGGGGCTAAGAGATACAGACGAACAGATCGTGTCGGCTTTGCAAGATGTATAAAACTCAGGATGGAAATTCCAGCTACTATAACCAGGACCAAATTCTAACATTTGCTTGAATAAAATAGAAGTGCATTCATCTCTTTTTTTGAAAGTCTAAATGTAAGCCCTCGAGAAATAGTGTGCTCATCCCATCATGCACGATTACTAGACCATCCGATCTAGTATTTTGTACTCTCAAACACAGGGCTCTCAAAAGTGAGTCTAAGGTGGCTATTTCATCATCCTGCTGCACGGCCCCCCTGCAGCTGGTGAAAAGATAGTAGAAAATGAAAGCAAATGCCTTCTATTTGTAAAGCAGAGTGAACAGGTTAACTACAGAACTTTTTTAAAAATCCTCTCCTGAGGGTATATGCTTATTGATTTTAGAGAGAGGGGGAGGAAGATTGAAGAGAGAAAGAAGCATCAATGTGAGAAAGAAGCATGGACCCATTACCTCTCATGCATGCCTCTACTGGGTATCAAAACTGCAACATTTTGGCATATGGGATGATGCTCCAACCAACTGTGCCACCTGGCCGGGGCAAACTATAGCACTTTTATTCGTGATTTCATCAGCACCTCCTCACGTAACCAAAACTAAGCCCAAGAGTGATGGGAAATGTGGTTTTAACAGCAGGCCCGTGTTACCAGCGAGAAGTTCTCTTAAGGTAGAAAAAACAAGAGGATGAACTATCCTTTCTCCACTGACTTGCCTTTGTTTCTTTGTGAATACTAGTTGATTGCATCTGAATGGGTCTACTTGTGGGTTCCATTCTATTCTGTGGATGTGTATATAAATTATTTCACCACTACCACCCTGCTTTGATGGCTGTAGCTTTATAGTTATTCTTGACGTCGAGTAGTCTCAATCCTCCAGCTATGTCCTTCTGTACTGTCCTAGCTATTCTGGGTCTCTTGTTTCTCCACATGAACTCTAATGTCAATAGCCACACAACAGCTTGCTGGAATTTTGACTTGGCTTGCACCGAATCTATCACACAGCATTTTAAATCTCTTACATAACTCTTAATCTGATTTCCCTCAACATCTACTACTGCTACCGCTTGCTATTGTCCTCATTCATCCTTCATTATGTCTTTCTTAGAGTAACAAATGTCTCGTGACAATTCCGCCTCCAGTCCTTCCCTACTCAAATACATTCTTCATAGAAGGCTTTAACTAAAATAAACTTTGGTCAATTTAAATCCTTACATTGACTTTTTACATGTAGGATAAATTATGAATGTGTTATTATCAATGCAGATTTCTGGTTCCTATAGTCAGAGAGCTTAATTCAGAAAGATCATATCCTGGGAAATAGCAATTATAATTTCTAACAGAGAATAAGAATCATAGACCTGAATCATTCTTAAGGGTCCTGTCAGAAATGTGCCAAAAATAACCCCTCCCTGATAGTTTTCTGAATTCAGGAATATTACTGCAGATATATAGATATAGACATAATTATAGGTATTGTTAGGCACATATAATCTTAGCATATATAGTAGTATAACATATAAAATATAAAAATATTACCATATTGATATACTAATAATTTGTGACTATGCAGGTAGATTATTTTTGGTATATACATTTGCATATGTATGCATGTATATTTGTATATTGCAAAAAATGTATAAATTTACAATGAAACTGCTTAAATGTTAATTAGATTTTTGCTTATTTCTGTGTTTTACATAGAAGGGCTTCAATATCATCATTCACTTAAAAACTAATTAGTTATTATGTATTCAATATTTTTTTGAAGAGGAAGAATGTCCTAATTTGAGTTTTGAAATATGAAAATATGCCCAGTGGTAAAATATAGACATATCATTATTGCATTTAATGGGTAAAATACTTGAGGGAAAAGCATTTTAGACACATAACGATTTAAAATCAATAAAATGGTTTTCTACATGAAATACTTCAAGGGAGAGTGTTTTCAAAAATGCTCAAAAAGTATTACATCAAAAGTTGATTTATATAAATAACACTGCAATAAAACATATCAAAATATCTGCTCATAAATCTTGCTTTCTTTTTGAAAATGGGTTATTTAATAACACTCTTAGGAGATGAACTGTAGACCTTTCACATGTAAAGATAGATAATATTGAGAAGTAATTTATAATCTTATATCTCAGAGGTGCTACACCTCTCATAAAAGGATATGTTTTATATCTATTAGATTTACCCAGTATATTCAAATTAATTAAAATTGCTCATTCAGAACTAATGAACTGGCCTGAAGAGGCAACTCAGTGGGTTGTTTCATTCTAATGCTTGGATAGAATCAGCTTGTCACTGGGTATAACTGATACAGGTTAATTTATGACTTCTATGTACAGAATATACAGGCAGTATGTTGCTAAAAACAGAGCTTTTATTGACCTGAAGCCTAGAGAATTAGACAAATTTCTCATTTCAAAAGCACAGGCAAATAAATAATAAGGAGGGAAACCACTGACACATAAAAAAAGCCACCCAGAAGGAATTTTCAGGATCAACTGGCTTAAGCCCAGGACTGGTGACCCAGTTAAGAAGGACTTAGGGCGGGGATTCTAGAAGATGTGGACTAGGAAGCACAAGCTTCTGTCTCCCTACCTAGACAACAATTGCACTGGCACAAGCTGTCCCATCTGTTTTGGAGCTCCAGAGTGTACTAAAGGCTTGCAACTTCCAGGGGAACAAAGAGATGGTAAATTGCGGTGCATTTCTGTCCATTTCAGCTCTTCGCACAGTTCTTAGCAGCCACCCCACCCTCACTGCTCAGCCCATGAGCCACAGCGGTGTGCCGGTTCCTGGAGCAGTTTGTGCCTGGCTTGCAGGAGCTAGGGTGGGCAAGACTTCCAGGGACCTCTGCTCTGGTAGTTGATAGTTGTTTCTGGTCACAGAATTAATAACCAGTAGTGCATTAATCAAAATTAATAATGGAAATAATAAATTAATCAAAATTTATAATAGAATTACCAAGTGATCCAACAATTCCACTTCTGGGTAGTTACCCAAATGAATTGAAAGCAGGGTCTCAGAGACATAGCTGTGAGCCCATGTTTCCAGAATCATGATTCACAACAGCAAAAATGGGGAAGCAACCCAAGTGTCCATCGACAATTTAGTGGATATGCAAAACGTGGTATTATGCAGCATTCAAAAGGTGGAAAATTCTGACCTATCCTAAACATGGAGGAACCTTGAAGACTTTATACTAAACAGAATAATCCAGTTTCAAAAGACAAATATTATATGATTCCACTTATACGAGGTACTTAAATTAGCACAAGCACAGAGCCAAAGTAAATGGTGATTGTCAATGGTTGGAGGGAAGGAAATGGGGAACTGTTGCCTAGTGGGCATAGAGTTTCAGTTTTGTATGATGAAAAGTTTTCTGGAAATGACGGTGATGGTTGCACAACAATCTGAATGCATTTGAAACCAGCAAGCTATAAACTTAAAAATGGTTACTGTAGTAAATTTTGCTATGTGTATTTACAGGAATAAACAAACAGGGGAAAGGAATTAAGGTGAAAGGAGATATTATTTTTTCAGTAGTTTGGGTATAATAGTAGAGTTTGATTAAGATGATAGTTCCTAACCTAGGATGTCCAACTGAATCACCAGTGAAATGTTATAAAAAAATCACACCTGCTTAGACTTCACTTTAGAGATTCGATTCAGTAGGTTATGAATGGAGATCAAACATCTGCATGTGTATGAAGCTCCAAGGATGATACTTAAGTACACCCATGGCTGAGAAACATAGGATGAAGTCTTGGCTGACAACGGGTCAGAGACCACAGGTATACATCACTTGATGCAGGCGTGAGGGTTGGAAGGCTAGAGGATGTATGGTTATGTTCTGTAATCAATGCTATGTGGGGTCATCACAGCATAGTTTACAGTAACAGGCAGATATTGCACTTGACAATGGCTACATCAATCTCTTCCAATTTCCTGAAATGTGCCATACACCTGGACATAATTCTTCCCACTTTTCATTCAAATGTGGGCAATTTCTTCCTGATAAGTGACATTTAAGAAAGTCCTCGAAGTCAAATAACTTTTACAAGTCTCTGTGTAACTACTGTTCTTTTCAGAAATATTATAGATCCATAACATATATTTTATTGCAGAGATTTCTGTACTAAAAATGTAGTAACAAAAGAGTGTTTATGAGACTGCACTAACAAAATATGGATACAACTGAGAAGATATAAAAATTTTGCTGAAGTACGTGCATTTAAAAATTTGCTCTAGAAAATTCTCATATGATTATAGCCTAGGCGTAGGATGAGGTAAAAAAAATTAATAGTTGTTCAGCAAATGTGAAAAATCACATTTGCAAATGAAGTGAGAATTTGAGAAAAATAGCAAACTTCTTATAAATCTCTAAGATAATTGAGTTTCATGCATCTAATCGTTTGCCTCAAGAAAAGACCACTATTTGGTGGCAATACACTTAAACTTGTAAACTTGGGAATTTAGGACGTTAGCACTACACATACTGCGAATCAGGGTGAGTGTCACAGTAATTAGCAGTGGGGACCGAGTGTTTACGTAATCTATATAAGACTCTCACATTTCTTGATACAAATAGTACTTATGCATAGATCACAGGGTTAGTGAATATTATATAAGAAATAGGGCTACTCTTCCACATGCTTGGTGCATTTGATTCAAAGTGAGATAAATATTTGGCTTAAGGTAAATTGGTTTCTGAACTAACTGTATGTACCACCAGCATCAATAATACTGTAACATTCTCCATGATATCTGAAAATTGGTCATTACCAGACTTAGAGCAGAATCTGAGAATTGTATTGGCTTAACCCAGCTTTCCAGTCTTGGTTGGTCCCTCTTACAGGTCAACAGAAAAAAAGTGGGAGCAAATACAAAGGCCAAAAGGAATTATGTTTTATCTGGACCTTCCATAGCCTGACAGCTCAGCTTGGAGTGATCAGGTAATTATTAAATGTAATTCCTAATAGAGTCCTTGGTGAATTTATCTTCAGGGTTAATTCACAAAATATTTACACTGTCATTCTAGAAGGAGCAGTTATCATGTCTGGAAAAGGAGGGTTAGAGATTCCTACAGGAATAGAAGCCAGGCTGTATGAGATGTTAAGTACTTTATAAATATTTTGGAGTGTGGAATGATTGTCATGAAAATATATTTGCTTCCATTCTCAACATTAAGGCAATGGAACCGTATAAATGTCAGCCAGAGAAAAATGAACACGGTCTTCAGGCTTAAGAAATATTACAAAATTACCTAATTCTCTGTTTTTATGACAGCTATATGAAGTGAATGGCTTGTCTTGGTGCATAGCAAAGTATAGTGTCTTGAAAAATAAATGTTTATTAATTATCATGGCAATCAAAGGGACACAGGGGATGGGGGATTTGTTCCTGAAATATTTGGTTAAAATCTCCCAAGGATTTCATATCATTCCAGAATTTTATTTCCAATCCACTTTAACTGGAACAATTTAAAAATGGGTTGCTCATGTTGATACCATTTTCACTGATTTAGAAAGAAGAAATGTGTTTCTATACCTGAAACAAATCAAGTTTGTCTAAAAAATCCAATTCATCATAAATATGTAAAAATCATGTGTTCATTTAGGAAGAAATTATTGGTGTTAACCTAAAGCATCCTTGAAATTTGTGATTCAACCAAATTTCTTGCTGTTTCAAAAATTCTAAGTTTCCTCCCTTAACAAAGTTGAAATCCTCCTGATTGTATTTTTGGCAAATCCCCCCTATAGCTCCCATGTTCATCCCATTACCAAATGACAATGAATCTCCCCTCTGCAATGGCATCATCTCTCCACTTAGGTCAGCCTATGTCTCATTTATAATGCTACAGAAGTCTCCTATCAAATATAACAGAAACATGTAAGTCGTTACTTTGTGTCAAACACTGTGAGAGACTGGTGATGCGATGGGCCCATCTTCTGTTTGCTCTCCTTATGCACTTTCATTTTTCCCATTCAGTAAATTCTACCAAGGGAATAAATTTTACCAAGTTCTAATCATGTGATTTCCCTTCCCAAACCTTTCAAAGTGTAATAAATTAAGCACAATGTTTTTATTTGGGCTTTCAAGGCCTCGAAGAGAATAGTTCTAAAATGTTGTACAACCGTTAGCATTTTACAACCTGGAGCGCACCAAACCTACTCTCTCTGTCTCCGCTTTTAAGCGACATACGCTTTAAAGTAAATTGCTTATGGTCACTGGAAAATGCTTCTCATTTTTTATGGTTTTTTTTTTTTTAACCTCATCAGGATATACTCTTTCCTCCACTTCATTGGTTGAAATCTCATCTTAATTTGAAATCTTCTTTGAAAACGCATCCTCTATTCAGGGTCTCCCAGGAATACTTTATTGATTTCCCCACCCCACTTCTGGTGTTAATGTTTCCCTATTCTGTGGTTATCCTTGAAAGTTCTGAGGACCTTTTTATTTAGGACAAGCAACAGAAGCCAAACTCAAAATTACTTAGGAAAGAAAAAAATGTATTGATTTGCAGTAATATAATATCTAAAAAAAAGTAGATCTAGGAGATTTAACATGGTCCCCAGGATTTGATTCTGTTCCTCTGTTTCCCTCTGTCTCCTGAGTGTTTTCTTCAGTGCCAGCTTCGTTATCGGGTCAGTGGCATCCACATGTGATCCCCAGCATCTCAGAGTTATGCAATTCTTAGACCTAGGAAACCTGGTGGGAAGAGATTTTCTTCCTAATACTTACAAAATGCCACTGAATTGATTTGAAAGGGCAGGGTATGGCAATGAGTCTATTTGTGAATTAAAATGGATGAGAACTGAATGCACTGAGTGGACAAATCTAGAGCATGACCAATCCTGGAGCTTACGGTATCATCAGTTCTACTCAAATCACGTGGACAGACAGGTGTACATGGGTGCATACTGCCCAAACCCCACAATCCAATGGCATAGCCATAAACATTAACTCCTCATCACCTAGGGTTCAGGTGATCCTGGCAAGGCTGATCGCTGATCTTTAGGTTAGCCTCACTGCACATTTTTCTCAGTCTCCTCCTGGAACAAGTGGATTAATCAGGCAATGTCCAAGGTTCAAGAGACCAAGACTCCCTGTGAAAGACCATTTCAAGCTTCTGTTTGGATCACATCTACTAATATCAATCAGCCGAAGCAAGTTAAATGCAGAATCAAGGAGCGGGAAGGTTACCCTACCTACAGTAGTAGGTACTTCAAGGGCATGCTACAGAGAAGGATAAATAATTGCAGCCAGAAATTCAATCTACTACAGAGCGTATTGTTCCCAGAGGAAAAGAGAAAGTTTTCATTAAAATTAAACTGAATAGATTCAGGGGAGCAATATAACAGTTGTAAAGAATGTCTCATTTTTATTTTAATCAATCTTTAATATGTTCCAAGAATCATAATGACATAGATTATATCTTATTTAATTTTGGAAACTGTGGTTCCTAAAACAGTGTATTCAATCAGTTAATATTTATCCAGTGTAAAATTTACAATTCATTGTTGCAACAAATACTATAATATTTTCCTACAGGGGAGCATATAATTTTCATTTCTTTTATTTTTAGATTTTATTTATTTATTTTTAGAGGGGAAGGAAGGGAGAGAGGGAGAGAAACATCAGTGTGTGGTTGCCTCTCGCGCACACCCTACTGAGGACCTGGCCTGCAACCCAGGCATGTGCCCTGAGTAGGAATTGAACCAGTGACCCCTTGCTTTGCAGGCTGGCTCTCAGTCCACTGAGCCACCCAGCCAGGGCTCATTTCTTGTTTTATCAATGTCTTTTACACATTCTGTGGTGAAAACATAGAAGAGAAAAGGCTAACAAAAGATTGGGAATGTTTCATAGGCTGGCCAATCCATAACCTCCACCTTCCTACGCATATAAAAAACTATGTTAGACCATATTGAAAATTAAACTGTTTGTATTACTCATCAAGATTCATTAGTCAATCAAGCATACAAGTGATTATTGATTACAGAGTAAAAACCTAGGAGTGACAAATGGCTAATTAATAGCATTGAAAGCTTTGAAAATCGATGTAACATCTCCGAGCCTGTTCCCTCATCGCTGTGATAGGAACGATGGCACACAATCTGAAGGACTGCGGTGAAAATTCATTGAGGTAATAAAATTGAAGTGAATCACACAGAATTCCACACGACATTGATTCTCTATAAATTATAGTTGTAATTATAGGGTGGATATGAACAAGTATGGGGTACTTTACTTTACATAGAACAAGAGCCTAGAGAAACAGGGCTCCAAGAGTAAGCATTCTGCTTCTTGTCTCACAAAAATGATTGTAAAACTTGTCCAAATTGGGAAAAGAGAAGAAGCAAATTATAACTTTTTATTTCTTCTGAAAACCTTATATTAATATTTAAATGGTGTCTAGTATCACTTTTTTTCTCCACTTTTTTAGAATTCTGGTAATGAGGGGGGTTCTATAGCATTTTAAGCTGAATATATGTAGTCTTGTTCTGTTATGAAAAACAGATTAATCAAACTAAAAGAGAGTATTAACATAGTAAAAATGAAGAGGGTGTTTTTTACTTATTCTGAAAAATTGCATGCTTTGCAATGTTTGGGAAGAAATTTCTAACATATAAAAGTATGATAATTTTTCCTTAGAAAATGAATGATCCAGAGAATACATATGGAGTAGGGCTCACACTCCTTCGGAAAGCTGAGCTCGGTTCAAGCGAGTTTGACATGGTATGAACGGTAACACGGAGTGTGTACAGCACTTCGAAGTTTACATCACTATTTTATGTCAGATCTCACTGCATTCTCATAGAAGAGCAAGGCAGTAGACAAGATGATTTTAACTTTTCTGGTGAAAACCATGAGACTCATAAGGTTCACACTACTTGTGAAAACTCATGAGAAGAATCCGGGTAGAGTTGAGACTACCATGCAGGACTTCCAATCCTAAATTCAGAACCCAGAGCCCCAGAGGTTGAGTCCTCCATCCGTGATCAGTCAGGTGTGCGATGGGTGGCCCTGTGCCTCGGTGTCCTCACTGATAAAATGAGGGTTCTACTAGCGCCTACTTCATGAGGTTATATTGAGAATTAAGCGAGATCACATGTTAGAGTGATGACTGGTGCTTAATAAGGAAACTTAAAAATGTTTGGTGTTATTTTCCCTGGTATCCTTAACATGCTTCACTTTCCAGTACTATCTGAGTAGCACAAAGTGAGAGGAAATGGAAGTGACCTGAATGTTTCTAATAAGCCAGATGCCCTCAGTCTCCCGGGGACTCCCTGGGAGGAGGTTGGACATCTTGGGACACGTAAAATCCTGCGGGCTCACTGGAGAGCAACTGCTCTTGGGAACAAATTATAGAGCGGCAGACTCGAGTTTAAGGCAGTATTTCCTACTGTCTGAATCTCAGTTAGCAAATGGCTTCTTCCTGGTCCATTTCTGCCCAGTGTTTGTTCAGTTACATAACAGTCTGAAACCGGCCTTAACTTTCCTCCTGTGTGCTATCAGGTCCGACTCTGCTAAAGGTTCCTGCATGTCCATGTGGTTAGCTCAAGTGAACAACTTCGTGCAACCTAATCTCAGAGGTGGAACCATATTTCTTTTAAATAAAAAGGAAAATATATTTTGGGGGGTATTTTTACGAGCCAATGGCTGTGTTAGGTCCTCATCTTATAAAGACAAACCCAGAAAGTTCCAGTTCTTAAGAAATCATGTACAACAAATGAAGTCAGGCATGAAAACACATGTCCAATGCAAATGCACAAGGGCTCTAATGCAGACTGTCTGCAAATGTTATTAATTACAGATGAAGTGACCGGCAGGCTGAGGAGAGGACAGGGTGTTCCAGGAGTCACAGGCTGGTGGCTGGTAGCTGATTTCAGCCACAGACCAGATGAAATTTTAATAACATTAATAGGCATAAGCTCTCTGTTTAGCATAAGCTCTGCATATAACTTCTACAAATGTGACTTCTGACTTTAAGCAACATATGATCACAACTGTGCATCCACCTCACGTAGTCCTTCGTGTGGAGCAGACAAGCAGTATGTATTGCCTAAATATAAGATATAAAGTTCTTCAGAGCCACTGAATGAAAAGATAATTGTTCAGCGGAAGATACATGTGTAAACATGGATGCAAATCAGTCTTTTGAAGTTAGAAGTAATGTCTTAATGAGTAAGAGATCACTAAATGTAATATAGTATATCTTAATATTTCTTACAGATAAACAATGTGAAAATAATAGACATGAAGGGTTTTTCCTAAATAGTGAAAAGCATTATAATTTTTCTCAGGGTCACTTCTGCGGTAGGCAGGGCCCTGGACCAAAACGTTTTCTCAGGAAGCCATTGCTTTATAAACAACTTTATTTTAAAAGTCATTCCAAGATACATTGGTCCACATGAGGCTTAGTAATATACTGATGAAGATCTGGAAAAATGGATAGAGAGAAGGGCTAACAGGTTTGTTTATTGCCTTATGAAGCAGGTGGGAGGATTACTCACTGGTTCCAGCACCACCTCCTTTTGTCCAGGGCCAGGAACCACCTCTTTGTGCTCCTTATTTCCATGTACTTTATTCCTGGCTAATTTCAAACCTGTTACTATGAAAAAGGGACACAATGCTGTTACTCCTCATAATCTCAGGGCTCTTCAGCATCTATTTGTACTAAAACAATACAGATCTTTCAGCCTCTGCCTCTGGCTAATGTACATTTATTTAATGCTGATTAAATCATTAAACACAACATAGCATCATTTGTTCATGAATGCCAACTCCAGATAACTCAGTTTATTGTGCTTGTTGATGCAGAACACAAATGAGTATCTTACCCAGGGTATGCAAAATAATAGGCATGATCATTCATTTTTTAGTCATGTTAAACTTGTTTGGGATTTTATAATATATATCTACAACAACACATCTTCCAACAATGTCCCCTCTTGAAATATACAGGCTACAATCATTGCATTCTATGATATTATTTCTTTTGATGTTGATGGCACAGCTGCTACATATGGCCACGAGCAGAAAGACTGAGAGATACTCCCATGGCTCAGGCAAGAAGAACAGTCCTATTTGTACAAATTGTGTCTCTGTCATTCTGGCAGGGCTTAAGACTAACCTAAGAGAGCACCACTACTACATTGATCCAACGCAAGAAAACACAAAGGTCTAAAAAGGTCCTTCCTGTAATAAAGGGTCTAAAATCCCCTCAGAGCAGGTCGGCATGACAGCCTCGCAGGACTTTCTGATGTGTGACCTGTAGCCTCTGCGCCTGTTTCTTCATTTAAAAATGAGAATAATAATACAGTTGTCATGAGTGCTATTATGAGAATTATGGATAACAGAACATAGAAAACAGTTCAGTAGTTGGCCCATAGTAGAGAGTTGACATATTTTCCCAACACTGACTGACTCCTTCACGAGTTCTGTGAGGATCACGTGAAATAGGTAAAGCCCTTTGAACAAAGGCTGGAACACATCATGTACTCAATGATGTCAGCTATTATTACCACCTGTTCTTCTACACTTCCAGTTTTTAAATGGCTTCAACAAAGAGTCATACAAGTTCAACTTCAAGATCTCTATTTATTAGAAAATTCACTCCCTTTATCACTCCTTGTATTAGTTTTTGAAATCTAGCTTTTATTCCTTGTTGTATCTGTCCTTGTTCTTAAATATAGATGTTCTTAAATACAGTCACATCTTGGGCCAGTTGAAAATTATTCTCTCTTTTTAATTAGAGTTCAAAACACCTAGCATGTACACCACTGTGTGCACCAGTATGAGCACTCTCAAGAAGCCCACAAAGAATTAAAGTGTCGGATCTCCCATGTGAGCCAAGGAGCACACCAAACAGCCCAGCAGCTGGAGCATTCCATGCATACCCATTGGCTCTAGACCAATGAAACCTTCTCCCATGTTTTGTCACTACTTATGGTGCCAGAAGTGTCCTTGTGGAAAATAAATTGGAAAACTTTTACATAGTCTGTTCCTATGTGAGACCCATATTTTTTAAAAGAAATCATTTTAACTTCTGAGGGGGAGCAGAGTTTGGCCTCCCCCAAATAAGCCTTTTGGGGGGTATTATGTCAAGCTCCTTATGTTTAAGAAACATTAAGACTGATGAAGAGCCTTTTACCTTGCCGTAAAGGCCTAAAATAATTCAGATAGAAAAGCCTGGTACAGGAAATGTGCTATCACCTTAGCTAATACGAACTAAGACTGGCAGACAGGGAGAACCGAGTAAATTCTCTTTGTCAGATAGTCAGTCCTCTGTGTCCCATTACTGTTTCTGTGGTCCAGCAGGAATTTGTTTACAAATGTTTGTGCTTCCACATCTACCTGTGAACTATTTCCCCTGTGAGGTTCCCCAAGAGCTCCCTCTTTTTAGTTTAGAACGGCATAGAAACCTCAACTGCCAATTTGCCCAGGGTCCCATATTCTTACAGAATCCCTATATGTACATATGTAATTAAATTTGGTTGTTTTTCATGTTAATCAGTTTCATGGCAAGTAAAAGGGAAAAGAAGGGAAATTTCCCTTCCACTACACTTCCAAAATCCTCATATGTCTTTATAATGACTGAGTTGATACCAAACAGAATTAATTTGAAAGTTTACACCCTATCTCTCAGATCCTTCCTATCTCATTTCCTGAAATTAAAAATTTTAACAAAACTTAGAGGATTGATTTTAACTTCAATTTACAAATCTTCATACATGTGTTTTCTGGTTTTGTATGATTCTATGGAGCAAGGTTAAAGCAAGTTTTGTTTTTATGCATTCAACATTCAAAGCTGATTTTTATGTATTAATCACTTCCTTTAGCTAAATCCTCATATTTAATTCCAACTCATGGTTTTATCTGACAAATTCTTCTCATTGTTATTATTTCTTCAAACAATTGTTAAATCATTCTGATCATTTATTTTCCAAAATAACACCAAGGGCTCAGAGAATCATCTGGAACATGTTATCCTGCCTAGTGAATTCTTATTCTTATTTCTATTAGAAATCACTTGAGGGCAGGGGGAGGGAAGTCATTTAGTTTATCTTGAAATAAAATCATATATGTATTTTAAAAAGAATTCTTTTCATCAACCAACAATAATAAATTTATATAAGTATGAGAACGGGTCAAAGAAATATTATACTCAATGCACACAGAATAAAGTGAAGACACTGTTTTTAAAGTGTTTGGCATGTAAGGTGCCCTTTTGCAGCCTGTAAGGTGTGGGATGCAGTGGGGTCCAGACTTTCGTGTGGCCAGTTTCACTCTGTGCAACAGAAAGTAACCAAGACTGCTTTAATGTTCCTCTCAGCTGGACCGAAGCTTCAACCGGTTTGTTACTGACTACAGGCCCCTGACTTCTCTTTTCCTATAGCATTTACTTTAGAAACCATGCAGTTGTAACTTCTTTCTCTGTCTCTAATAATGGGCAGAAAACACAAGCAGATTCAAGAGAGAAGTGAGAGAAAATTTTCGTCTCCTACTTTCTAAAACTGAACTACAATAAAGAGAATACCTCCCTCGTGGATACATTCATTTTGTGATACATTTTTCAATTTAGCTAATTGGTCATCTTTTGCAGTGAAACTATATAAAGGAACATTTAAATTTCTAACCATGACCCTGAAATTATATGTACCTATAAAGGTGGACATTATGTATATGTTTCTCATATATGAACCATATTTTTCATAAAAATTTTTAAAGCAGTCATTACTTGAAAGAACCAGATTCAAAGCAGAACTGTTTGGTATACTTTAAATAAAGTTTTAAAGCATTTTCATATATTAGTCCTATTTGACAATTCCATGAAATTTGTGAAATAGTTACAGATATAGCTGATTGCCATTTTAAGGAAAAAAAAAGTGTAAGACATATAAAAATAATGGTGACCTATCTATGAAAAGAAGACAGTCGGTGGCAAAATTATACATGAATCAAATTCTATTCCCATTTATTCTATACTGTAATATTGCTTATCATTAAGGAAGTGACATATCTTTAGAAAACACAGTGGCGTGGGGCTGGAAATTTACATTTTATCAGAGTACAAATCAAATGAAATTCTAACTACAAATGATGCTAGCAATTTGGAACGATTAGAGTGTTTTTCATTAAATCTCTACAATATCCTTAAAGCACACCTGCAGAAGCTGTTAAAGATTCTATTGAGATCCCCCCTGAGACTCCCTCAAAGTCACCACCTTTGGAAACATAAAAAACCCTTAAGATGAAAAATCTAGTATGTACTCACATACTCTCTCTCTCTCTCTCTAGAGCATGCCCATGCCTCCCCTCCTCCTTCCCCCAGGAACATTTTCTTTGCCTGGCTTTCTCTTAAGCTCTAAGGGCCCTTCTTTTGCCTCTGTAACTTATTTCTTGAGTCCATGCAGCCCAGCTGGCTCACTTCTTCTACCTCTGTGACTTCCTAAATAAACGTTCACTTGTATTTGGAAAAAATAAAAATAAAATAATAAAAAAGATAAGGATGTGCCTTTCATATGAAGTAAGTGCACCCTGACCAATATCCTGCATTTATGGAAAGGTGGCTAGAACACAACACATCGAAGGATTTCTTTGTGCTCTTTTGATAAATTGGGTAGTCTTTTAGGCACAGCAAACACAATACAGGAGACCAGTTCAGAACAGCAGAATTGGAGGCTCAAATCATATTTCTGCCCATTGTTCCCTTTAAAAAGTATCTTCAATCACACTTACTATTAGCTTTATAAGCCTTTTGAACAGATTCCTGTTCTACAGTAAGAAGAATGTCATGAGAATTAATGGGATGATCAATGAGGCTCTAGGCTTTGCAGCAAGTCCAGGAATGGTTACCATTCGTATTCCAGAATCAAAGCCTACACTTGAACAGGGGTTGTCCTGCACAAGACGGGACTCCACTGAGCCCCCGAGCAATCACTGAGGCAAGAATGAGAACCTCAAAATGGGCTACATGCTTAATTTTAGAGAGTGTAATATTAATTGAAGGGTGTTTATTGACAGACTTGGATGCTAAAAGACTGAACTAGGTTTTAACAGGAATCATTTCAAGAAAATAAAGTAGTGGTAAAAATCTTAATTGATTGATTACATTTGACAAAGGTTAATGTCACTATCTGTCAGGTGTGATAAAGCCAAAGGGAAGAAAGGTGGGATGGAGAAGAAACCAATAGAATAGTTGAATGGAAAAAGAAAAGCAAATATTGCCATCAGCACTAGAAACCAAAACTGATAAAATGATCTGTTTGAAAAAATCAAGCAGACAAAGCCAATTCAGACTTTATCTCACATCTTTTTGTCCCACCTGTTCATATCTCAAACTCCCAAACAGACACAGGCCAGGAGAGGAGCAGGTCCAGGATTATGTGACAGGGAAAAGATGTGGTTCAGTTACCAGATATAATAGCATACAAAAATAGTTTTGGTTTTGAAAGGACATTTTCAGAAAAGTGTGATAATAATAATATAATTAACATCTACCAAGGGTTTTAGGAAGTGGAAGATATTAGGCTAATGGAATTGTACTCATTAGGTCATTTCATCCTCCCAGTTGTCCTATGCCATAGGTAGAGCCATGATCCCTTTTTTTAGGTGAAAATAAAAAGCTCAACAAGTATAAGTTGTCTCTTTTATAAATTTAGTAAGTGACATAGCAGAAAACCCAAACTAGGTCTGTTCAATTCTGGAGCTTGGGATGTTAGGCTCAGTTCTCTAATAACACCGTGTGGGTATAACTAAACTCTATGAAAAATAGTCCATTGTTGGGTATTTTCTAAGAAAGAATACATGTTTAGAAACTTCTGGTTTCTTTAATTTTTCAAAAGTTTATTACTTTTGCCTGCTTATATAAGTAATAAAGCCTTAAACATGATCAAAATGTTCTTTATTCAAAATACATATTTCCAGTAATCTTTCATCACTGAAAATATTCACCATTAATCTATTACTAAATATTTCTCCTAAAATTCTTGGGGCCAGATATAGTTGCTGAGTAAAATTTTTTTGGATTTTAACAAGGTAAGATAATGAAACACCTTACCTGATGAATTGCCAGTGTGGACTGGGCAACCACCCCAATACCTATAAAGTAATATTTCTTCAGCAAACCCAGGTATATGTTTGTAATGGTTAGAATAAATAACAACCACCAATTACATCATGTCAGTTTAGGTCAAGATCTAGTGCTACATACATTCAAACCCAATTAGTTTTTGTTACCAAACACATTATAAAGATACCCCGAGTTCTGTGTTTCAGAATTGCAGGTAAGTACTATAGACCAACGTTATACATATTTTTTTCTTTGATCTGATCTTTTCCACTCAGCCATCTTCATGAAGATACATTTTCTGTGTGATTACATGGAGATTCACATCACTCATTTTAATAACTGCATATTATTTCATTTTATGGATGTACCATAGTTTATTGCTAGTGATAAAAATTAACTTTGGTTATTTGTCAAACTCATTTCGACCTCTTTCATCCATCATCTGACTTTCATCATCTGTCATGATATGAATGGCCCATGATTCAATTTATTTTTATTAGGCCACTTCTCTGGACACATTTCTTATATAATAATTCAAAACTTAATAGTCACCCTGGAATGTGCTAAGTAATTTTACATCTTTGTAGCCAAAATTCAAGCCATTTTATGAAGGACAGTGTTATACTGTAAGAAGCTTGAAGACAGGGGAGCTTGTATTCTAAGTGATTTTCTTCCCAACCTGAAAGAGGTGTGGCTTTGGAAGCTTTTTAGGCTACCATGGAATAAATGATTTCATGTTTAAAATGGCAGAAGTAGAAATAAATGGTTTTTAAAATTGTATGATTATAATGCAATATTTTCTAATATCTTTGAGCTATCTTGAGATAAATCATAGCCAACCAGCTCTACAGCTCTGGATGCCCCAGGATCCCCCATAAAAAAACTTAGGGTAAGAATCAACATTCTTGCCCTAACAGTTGATAAGTTTGGCTATAAAGTATCAGTGAAATCTACTTGACTACCACACAAGTGGTTTCCTATTCAAGCCCAGTTAATGGCTCATAAAATCAAGTGGCTTTTTACTTCCCCGGGAGCATTGGGAAGTTGATTTTTAAACCAGGGCATATAGACCTGAGGCAGGAAGAACAAAAGTCTGTGGTGGTCCCACAAACTTGGTAGGTTTCAAGACATTTCTTGTCATGTTGTTCTCTCATCCTCAACCTGCAGGTTTACCATGTAGTAATCTAACATGTTCCACTCTCAGCTCTTTGTCCAAACTCTAGCCAGAAGGAAAAACACAGGGGAAAATACATTGACATATATACCTGTATCTCCCCCTTTACAGAATTTGTAACTAAAACTTTTACTTGCATCTCATTGGTCAGAAGTTAGTCTTATGACCATAGTTCACAAGAAAGGCTGGAAAGAGCAGCTTTATCCCAAATATCTATGTGCCCAATTAAAGTACCTGAACTTTGTTACTAAGGAACATTGAGAGAACAGGTAATATGGAACAACTACAAGTATTGTTATTATGGGTGTCGTAAGCATATATAGCTCTAAAAGAAAAGGAACTGATGCTTGATTGTTCTGTAATACTATTTGATTTGCAGACTTCACTACCTTCGTGATAAATGAAGCCAGGAGTTTATGTACTGGACACAGTCAGGGGTTTGTAGTCAAAGCATCACTCTTATAACCAACTTCTACAAGACATTCATCAAGTCTTTTAACTCCACTGACCCTCTAGTCCATCATCAGTAAGCAAACAATTATGCTAAATACACTTTATTGAATCCTCTAAATCTGGAATTCTGAAGTTTGGGCAATAGGACATAAATGTCATCGGCTATCACTAACATATATTACATGTAAATTACTTTTTATGTTTTTTTCTCCCCTTTTGTCTCTAATTTACTTTGCAGACTTGGTTAGAAAAACTTTCTCCAACAGGGTGATAATATTTGAAAGAAAGACAGTACTTTGAATATTCTATAACTAGAAAAATATAGCTTTTTGATCTATATGCAACTGAAAATGAATATATAATTTCAAAAGCTTAAAATTTGTTAAATACAATGTGGAAAAAACCATGCATAAAAATAGCAATTCCTGTCATTTAGCTTTCTAAAATATCATATCATAACTTTTCCATCTCTCAAATATTCAGCTCTGGATAAATATGAGTAGTTATATTTAATTACATTAAACAAAGGTAAAATCTATATGAAAATGTTTCATGCAAAATTCAAAATATTCTAAACATACCATGCACCCTCCACAGAATTAAATCCAAATGGATTACAGACCTAAATATAAAGCGCAAATCTATAAAACTCCTAGAAGACAGCACAGGAGAAAAACTAAATGACCAGGACACGGAGAAGACTTTTTGGATATGATACCAAATGCACAATACATGAACAAATAATTGATAACCTGGACTTCATTAAAATTAAAAGCTCTCTTCTACAAGATATTGGCAAGTGATTGAGAAGACAAGCCACAGACTGACGAAAAATATTTTCAAAAGACATATCTGATAAAAGACTGCCATGAATGATATCCGAAGAATTCTTAAAACTCAACAACAACCACAAAAAAGCAATCTCAATAAAAACTGGGCCAAAGACCTTAACAGACACCTCACTCAAGGTGATATACAAATGCAAATAAGCATAGGAAAAATTTCTAATCATGTCTCATCAGCAAAACACAAATTAAGCAACAATGAGATAAAGGCATACCTTCAAGAACGCCCGTATCCCGAACAGCGACAACACGAAATGCTGAGGGGAATGTGAAGCAGCGGGAACTGTCATTCATCCCTGGTGAGAATCCAAAGTGAACACTTAAGTCCCCACAAAAAGTTACACACAGATGTTAATAAAGCTTTATTCATAATTGCCAAAGTTGGAGCAACCAACAGGTCATGAATGGATAAATAAATTGGGGTACATTGAGAGAGTGGAATATTCACCTCCAAAAGGAAATGAGCTAAAAAGTCTTAAATATATGTAGTGAGATACATATATTTAAATGAAAAAAGCCAATCTGAAAAAGACCACATATAACATGATTTAAATTTTGTGATATATTTTAAAGGGAAAAACTATGGAGACCGTGAAAAAAAAATCCAGGGTTAGCAGAGAGGGAGGGGGCACAGAGGGTTTTCATAGCAGCGAAACCCTCGTGCATAACACTATAATGAGGGACACATGTCATTACACATCTGTTCAAAGCCATCGAATGCACAACATCGTGTGTGAACCCTAGTGTAAACTCTGGACTTTGGGTGACAATGATGTGTCAACTCAGGTCATTGATTGTAAAATAAGTACCACACTGGTGAGGGATTTTGACAGTTGAGGAGGTGGTGGATGTGTGGTAGCAGGAAGCATATGAGATATCTCAGTACTTTGTGCTCAATTTTGTTGTAAACCTAAAATTGTTCTAAAAAATAAAGTCTCTTTAAAAAGAAAAAAATAAGCTAAGATTACATAAGATATTGACACCAGGTAACACTGGGTTATGAGTGCACTGGAACTCTTTGTACTATCTTTGTAACTCTTCTTCAAATCTAAAATATTTGAGAACAAAAACTTAAAAAGTGAAGATACACCAGCTATATGATTCTGTCACTCCTCCCCTAGTTATTTGCACATGAAAAATATATACATATATCGGTACAAAGAGTAGCACAGAAATGCTGCTGTCAGCTTTATTTATAGTAGCCAACAACTGGAAATAACCTAAATGTCTACTAGTTCAATAGATACCTTCTCATCTATCCATTCAACACACTGCTATTCAGTGGTAAGAAAGAATGAACTATTATTAATAAACATATAAACATGGGTGAATCTAAAAACAAGCATTATGAGAACAAGAAGCCAAAGACAAGGAGTATACACTGCATGACTCTATTTATATAAATTTCTAGTAAATGCAATCTAATCTATAGTGATGGGAAGCGTGGGCCCAGGTGCAAAACACCTGGTAGAAAAGGTGGGAGAGAGGAATTACAAAAGGGCAGGAGGAAACTTCTGCAGATGATGAATATGTTTATTACATTAATTTGTAATGATTTCAGAGCTAGATATACAAGGGGGTACCTAAAACATTGAATTACCTTCTGGAGGGAAGGCCCCTTGTAGTAGAGGCTTCCCCCGCTACGTGAGTGTTCGAGGAACCCGTTGCTATCAGTGTACCAGCTGGTGTTGTTAGGAGGGGCTGAATGTGGCCCTACTGAAATTTTTTTTAAGACTCTTTCAACACATTTCCCCATTTCATAATGGGTGATTTATGATCGCACCTGCCCATGCTGCCCTGGGTATTCAGGAGTTTTTGATGAAAAAGGGCATGGCCTCCGTGCCCCACCCTCCCTGTTCACACACCTGACTGATCTCTCTCTCCCCAGGTGACCATTTTTGTTTCCCCAGATGAAAAAAGTTCTCAAAGGGGACATTTTGCCAATGTGGAAAAGTGAAACAAAAGCAACAGAAGCATAAAAAGGCATCAAAATTGATGAGTTCAAAAACCATTTTGAGCAGTGGGAAAAATATCTCAATTGGCATATTGCATCAAATAGGAAGTACTTTGAAGGTGACTGAAGTTTAAACATATGAGTAAATACACAATTTTTTATAAGTAAATTCTGAGTTTTGGGGGTTCCCCCCTCATGTGTGTTTGTGTGTGTAGATTATATCTATATCTATATCTATATCTATATCTATCTATCTATCATCTATATATATACTGGGTGAGTAAAAGTATGTTTACAGTTGTTCATATAGAAAACAATACAATGATTAATAAAGAATATAAGAATAAACTCACAACTATACACCTACTTTTGCCTACCTTGTATACTCATATATACACATACTCATATATATACACAAACTCATATATATACACACATATATATTTGATAAGTTATACATTCCTGCATTTATATATATTTGATAAATTACATATATCTAATTTCAAATTTTGATACTTTGACATATATGCATATCAAATATATACTAAAACTTATCAAATAGTAAGTTTTACATATATGTAGTTTGTTGTATGTAAATTACAATGTTAAAAATAAAGTGAAAATACGGTCACTTAATTGGCATTTCAGAAGAGTTCATTCAAAAATTTTACATGTTTCAAATTTGGTAAACAGTTTTATTTTATATATCTCGAGATGAGAGTGCACATTGTATTTCTCATAGGTCTCAGCCATCATATTTACAAAATAGAGTAGTTTGTGAGTGGAAAATATTTATTCCTTTACTTCAGTTTCTCCAAATGAATTTGGTGGTAGGTTTATAGATTTTAGCTGTTTTCACAATTGACACAATTTTAAAAATTGCTTTCAAACTCTATTTTTATACAAGATCTTCTTGAGGATCACCTGGGTATGAAATTTATAGCTATGTTGACTCTCATCAGCCACCAGCCATGCATAGATTCAATTAGCATTTTAGAAAAGTTTTAAAAGGATCTGATGAGCATTTCGAGTATAATTTTGTCTTAATAAAGTGCTATTTGCATATTCTCACTCTGTGGAGAAGTGAATTTCTACTAAAACCTGTACTTTCCTAGGCCCTTGCAAAACCAGCAGTTAACCCAAATCAAAGCATTAGGTAAAGTGGTTTTGAAAAGGTGTTTTTATGATTATGCAAAACTCAAGTAGTAATATTAGATGTATGTGTTTATTGCAATCTTTTATTCTAATTCTTTCCAATAAATTAAAAATGAAAGATTCATAGAAAAAGTCCCTCAGAATTTTGTTTTGACAGGCAAAGCTTACAAAGGATTAAGTAAATTAACAGCTGTAAATTGCTTAGAAAACTGCCTGCCATAAAGAACACTCTACCCATGTGACTGTCAAAAAGTACTTTTTAATGCATACTTGGTTAACATGTTTCTCATGTTTCACAAAAATTTTATAATTTGGGCCCTCTAAAATGGCAATTTTTCATGTTCTGCTCTTTATGTATATCACTAGCATATTGGATTTTGAAGGCATGAACTGAAAGGGGTAGACTAGGGAAGAAAATTTTATTGTCGTCCTCATTGGTTTCTTCTCTTGACCACTATCACCACTGCTTTCTTACTCCCTAGGCTGAGCCTGGCGCTGCCTCCTAACAAAGGGAGGGTGGCAAAGAAGATGCCAAAAGATTGACTTGATAGATATAGTTACTCTAGTGGTTGATTTTGAGGTATGTTCACAGACCAATCCTTTCTCTCAGTGGTTGCTCTTTGGGGTTATTTGCACCACTTCCCTGCCTCCTTCAATCACTGTGAAGACCCACCAACCGGTCAGAGTCCTCTCATAGCTTCATTTCTGGTGGGGACTTTTCATTACACTCTTCAGGTTTGGAGGATATGATCTCTGGGTGAAAAAAAGTGTTCCAAATCTTGATTTGGAGCGACTTCATTTTCCCCCTCCTTTTTGGAATAAAGTATTGTGCATGATAAAATGCTTCAGCAATTTTTGATGAAATTATTTAAATGAATGCTTATTCCAGGAATCTAGTTATTCATCTCATCTACCCCTATGAATGTCAATGAATATCAGTTGATTATCACTGAAGTCTAGTGACTTTAACCAGATAGTCTTTTCTTTTGCTTTAAAGTCATTGTCTTACCTTTCTCTTTTTCTTATTAAATGATGCTACAAGACAGAATCTGTGGAGTAGCTTAGAAGATATTTTTCCCATTGATTCAGCATTATAATGCCATTTTGAAATTGGCTTATAGGCTAAATCATCTGAAACAAAGTTAGTTTTTCTTTAAATGAAAAGAAAATTTCATATTTTCTTTTGACTACCCCCCCACCTTTGTTCCTGGTCCTATATCCCATGCAGTCTTTCAGTCATAGTTTCCAGGGCAGAACACCCAAGGGGCGTCCCTTCGTGAGGATACACATTTAGTCAGCTTTTGTGGAGTCTGCTCTGCACAAGGAAACATTTACCTTGCTGCGTTGCTGTCACTGGACATACAGGTCAGTCTCAACCATCTCTCTACCTTTGGACTTTTCCAGGCAAAAGGTATACACTTGTTTTTCTCTCCTTCATACCCACATAACACATGGGAAGCTTTCTAAGTAGATATATTAAAGGTCCACTACGTGGCTTAAGGTGGAAACTACCTGTTCTCCTTTCGGTGGAGAACTAGGCAGTCAGGCATTCAAAAACTCCTTTCCAAGAAATCCACAGTATGGGTCTCCTGTATGGTTAGTCTTACCCCAACCCCACCACCATGTTTGGCTTAAACCTCGGTACAGGCTCAGAGATCCAGAAAGCCAAGATTAATTCTGAGGACAAGTCCTGTGCAAACATAACCTCTTTAAAATAAGGCATATTATCACTTCATTGTACTTAATTTGGGGACTTTAGCCAATAAAAAGATCAAAAGTCAATTTTTAACATTCAATTAAACCTGCAATTAACATAATTTCATCATGTTATCAGGGATATCATCAAGGATGCTTCTTACAGACATCGAAGAAGCAACTTCAATAGTCTTGGATAATTAGTTTTAACGGGTTCTTATATGAGAGTAAAGGACTTCAAAATGGAAATGAATGATAAAGATTGTGCATCAAAGAATGAATCAACTATGTATCATCAAAAAAGAATGCAATTTTGTTACTTACATATGATGTACTAAGCAGAAACCATTGTTTACTGTGGAAAGATTGAAGTGTTGACCATATTTTATAAACAAAGAGAGTTTGAAAGACAAATGTTTAGAACTGAAAAGTTATCCTCCTCTTGTCGTAAGAAACTGAAAATCATTGAATCTATAGTAAGTCCCCCTTAGCTCGTTATTTCCGAGCTTTATTTTTTAAGCCTTTCCATGGGAAATAACGTAGTTAAGGGAAACATACATCTCTTGTTTTTGAGAGTTCTATTGTTGCCTTAATAAACCACCCCAAGGTGTCCTGGAAATTAAATATTTTCACATTCAAATTACAGCCTCTATCTGGTTCTCTTACTAAAATCTTTTGTAAAATTGCCTTAGAATGTTCATCTGTCATATATAGTCCCTGCATTGCTAACCCACTCTTACGTTGAGTGGTACCTGCGGAGCATTCATTTGTTTTCTGCAGTGTCTCAACAACCAGCATAATTATTGATTGCTAGGAGCAGAAATCTTTCTTGCCTACTTTCTGAAGGATTTTACATTAGGTTTTAGAAGAGTTCACAGTGTTTTACACCCTAGTAATGCATCTACTAACAGTGTGCAAGTTTTAAAGCATTTTTATCATCTTAACCAAAAATTAGGAGATGCTTAGCTCAGTATTAATCTTGTCATGCTTTCCCCCATGTATTTATTTAATTTGATAACTGAAATCCTTGTTTATACTAACTTAGGCCTTACCATAGCATTCTAAGGAAAAAAAAAACGATCATTAGTATTGCCTTGAGTAGCAAATAACTGAAAGTATAAAATCATATTTTCACACTCAAAATGAAGTTTATAAGACATGCAAGTTAGGAGTTCTATTAACGTGTTGTAGTGCTAGTGGCATGAGTTTTACATTATATAACTTTCTTATTAAACTTTTTATTCATTGGAGGAAGTTGAAAATTTCTGTCTTTCCAGTAATTGTTATATAAGCCCCAGATTAATCTCTTGAAGACATCCAAAAATATTGAGCACACTTACATTAGATTCAACAAAGGCTGCTGTATCTAAAAACAGGAAATGAAAAACAGGTTCTTTGCTAGGGCTTTGGTCAAACATGTCTGGATCCAAATTCCGACAAACTCTTTCTCATCCTTAATCCTAATTTACCTGTATGGCTCTGAGAACTCTTGAAATATTTGAAAATTTCTGAGCTAGATTTCTTATCTTTACAAGGGAATTAATATTTATTTACCTGACATGCTATATAGAAGATTACATAAAACAAAGTAGCTAATTCTATTATAGTTTCTAGAACAATATTAGTCAAACTTAAATATGCAGGTAAGTCACCTGGGGATTTTGCGAAAATGTAGATTCTGACTCAGTGGGTCTCAGGTGGGACCCAAGATTCTGTGTTTCTAAGAAGCTCCCTGGTGGTCCTCACACTTCCCTTTGAGTAGCAAGGTCCTCGAAGGCCCCCTTTAAGTTGCAGCCATTATAATTTTATAATAATTGCATTCTTGAGAGGCCAAAATATTCTCATTCCATATAAAGAATAACAAATGTCTCCATTTTTATGTTGTAATCCATTACCTTCAAATCTCACAAACGAGTTGGCATGTGTCAAAATTAAAATGGAGTAGAAATACTAATTTCAGGAAGAATTTTTGCTACCTATGACTCAACTTCTAAACAAAAAAGAAACTCTTAAAAAAAACTTAAATAATGTTTACAAAAGCAGGAGACACAAACACAGAGATCTGAATCTGTTCTAATGTCATCACTTGCCAGAAGGTTTTATAGACCTTAGGAAATTCTGCAAAGAGGCAAAGACAGATTGACATTGTTCTGGTTGTTCAGATGTTTGGTTTATTTTCAGATACTATCTACACAACACAGTGCCATAAATAACGGGGAATCTGACAGAACATCAAATGCCCCTTCAAGGTAAAGTTGATAAGATGCAGGCAGGGGAATGCTGAGAGGCAAACGAAGTGACTTTAGGAAATCAGAATAAAAATTGCCACCTGATGGAATTCAAGCAGCAAGAACCTCATTTTCTAAAATGCTTGATGACTTCTGTAGCATTAGAGCATTTGGGCTTTATGTTGTATGATAGTCACCTAGTGACGGGTTGACCTTCTCCCCCAAGAAGTTATCAGTTCTCTGCAGAAAAGTAATTCTGAGGCTGTCTTGCCAAAGATGAACTCATGAATCAGTGATGTGGGCAGTGATGGCATCCCAGACAGCATTCTGAAAAATCCATTAACTGTTTTAAGAAAGACTGTTTCTCCGCTGCTGTCAGGGGCTATTATGCCTAAGTCATGAATTCTTTTTGGAAACTTGAGGTGGTCTGGAAGACTGCCCTAAAGCAGCTAAAAGAAGAGAAAACCATGAAAGTAAAAATGCCAGGGAGACAGGGTATTTTATAATTGTGGAAAGGTCAAGAAGAAAGATGTAGGTCATGTCACTATTCAGTAACAGTTCCAAATGCTACAATTTAATTTAAACCTGGGCTGTATTACACTGTCAATGACACAGCAAGTTTTAGGATCAATGAGTAATATGTTCTAAGTCAAATTTTAAGAATCACCAAACCAAGGGCCTCACACTGGGAAAAATAAAAACCAACAGTGTCTAAGAGTTCTGATATTTTGAAGAACAGAACAGCATGACTATACAAGTTATCTCATGGGGTAACGTGTTGTGTGTTACCTGAAGGTTATTCTGTAAGACTATTGCACTTGACACACAGTAAAGCAAGGATTTATTAGTTTATAACTCGCATGCCTGGTGCCTATCCTACTCTCAAGCACACAATAGTTGGACAGTAGTTGGAAAATATTATATATATTTCAGGAAGAAAGAATCAATGATTTTAAGCATAAGAGTTGGTTATATCAGTCTATCTTTGGTGTGATAAATCATGAGAAGAATAAAAAAGAAATACTGTTTGAGTCTTTTTTTTCACGTTTTCTTTTGCCATGAATAAAAGTTTTCTGTTTTTTGCCCTGGCTGGTGTAGCTCAGTAGATTGAGTGCCAGCCTGCAAACCAAGGGGTCACCAGTTCAATACCCAGTCAGGGCACATGTCTGGGTTGTGAGCCAGGTTCCCAGTGGGGGGCTCATGAGAGACAACCACACTTTGGTGTTTCTCTCCCTCTATTTCTCTCTCCCTTCCCCTGTCTAAAAATAAATAAATAAAATCTTTTTACAGTGAGTCCAGTTAACATCCATCAACATACATAATTACAAATTTTAAAGTTTTGTTTTATTTTGTGTTGGTGCAGATCTAGTTGTTCTCTCTCAACTTCTTTTTGAAGCACCCACAAAAACACCATATAGTCTTAACCACAAAAGCTTTCAAAACTAAGGATATTGGCAAAGAGTTACCAATCTCTGGGATGTGTTTCCCTAATACACATAGAGGCTTTAAAAGCAGTTAAGATCAATCCTTTGTAAGAGCAAAACAAATGATTTAATTCCATTTTACTTACTATTTTTCTTTATTAATTCTGTCAGCCAACAAACATAACCATATGATAAGCTGGTGATAACATTATGATTGGCTGGAGCTAGACTCTGTTCTCACAGATCTCAAAGACAGAAAGAAAATCAGAAGATGATAATTAAAAATAGGACATTCAAGATATTAAAAGAGATGCTGAGAGCTACCAGATTGTTATAAGAATGCAAAAATGTTAAAAGCTAATATAAATAGTATTTTGAACAAAGATCAATAACAATGTTGTATTTAATAGTGAAATTAACTAGAAGCATTTGCATTAATATGAAGGAAAGAACGCATAATATAGTCACCACTATTTCACAAATCTGGGAGTAATCCTGGACAATTTAATAAGATAAAAAATTAAATCTTTAATTATTATAAGGTAACATATAAATTACTTATTATCAAACTGGTAATTTAAAGAAAATAGATTTAAAGAAACTATTTTAATATATTGAGTATATTGAGCACATGACTAGTGACAAAATAAATATATAAAACTCATAGTTTTTATGCACTATAAAATACAAAATATCATAAAATAAAAAATAACACTTTATAGCAAAGAAATTCCTTTTAAAAGCTTCAGAGGTATATAAACACACACACAGTGATTAGATGAAGAAAAATGCATCATTTTCATGAGTGGCATAAAAACAAAGAAGTCACATAGAATGGAGAATCATTACCTGGCAAAGAGAGAGAAGAGAGAATGAGAAAGTTCAAGATGGAGAACAAGTTAGTGTCTTTCTGATGGGTCCACACTAAGAATATTCCAATCAATAGATGCATACTTAGAAGCTTTCCCCAGTTTCTGTCCTTCAACAAATTATTTACTTTTCAGTATTTGTTGACGGTGGAAGTATCTTACTCATTTAAATTAGCTGTAACATCTAGGAGGGTTTTGTCAAATAAATACTAATGTTTGAAAACATTTACAATATTTTCTAGGGTGCTTATTGCAGGAGATGGGAGAATTATAAAGATCTGTTGTAGTTCTCTTTGGATCTAAGAGACAAACATTTAAGTATAATATGCTGAAGACTATCAACAGCAATTAGGTTTGTTCTGCTGTCTCCTTTCCTCCAGCCCTTCACCACATATTTTTGCTTAGAGACAATAAATGCTCCCTGGAACTGGAGATCTCCTTTCCAAATATCAGAGGCTCTTGCGAAGCCACTGGGTTCATTTGCATGCTAATATTGAAATGGGACGATGGGGTGTGACTTAATGATGAAAATAGCGAGTTGAATGATTTAGTTCCTCACAGTTTCTATGGCCAGCTGGACCTTCATCTCAGACCACATCAATCTTAAGAAATTGGCTCCCTGGTGTTATGTTGCCTCAACCAGAGGGAAGAGCCCGCAATACTGAACTGCCAAAGATCAGAGTGAGACAAGTGAATGATTTCATGCTCAGGCTGATGTTAAAGAGATACGAAAACTTCTGCCTAGAACCATGGGGCAGAAATGTACCCCCTCTATGTTTAAGAAGGTGTAGGGAAAATGTACAATTTTAGTTTATTTAAGAGAATTGTAGAGTCTAAAAGCGTATGCTCCCTTTTTCCACTCTGTAACACAAACTCAGCATTTCCTGGCAATTCAGCACAAATTCTTAGACTACTTAGGGTTTTGGTAATGTAATCCAATCTTCTAAAAGGTCTTGGGTGTGATGAATTTAATTTGGGAGTGAAAGACATACTAAAAGAATGGCAGTTTCCACAACTAAGTAACTGAAATTAACCATTTACATATGATCCAGAGAGTGTCTGCTCTGGCATTCGGGGGCAATAAATACACTACTGTAATTAACCCTGTTGACAGTGGCCAGCTTTCATTGTAAACCTGGCTGTGTGTCCTACTTTTATATTGATTTGCTAACTATCCAAAATATCCCCAATGTGTTCTTTTCTTGTTAATTTATTCAGAGTTAGCTTCTATTACTGACAGCCAAGAATCCAGACTGATACACAATAAAAATGTATTTACGCTCACATCCTACATTCATTGTAGTTAAAATCACAAATAAAACAAAAATAAAGACAACAATATTACTAGATATTACTCTGGAAATGTAGGCTTATGTAAGAAGAGTGGATATAAAAAGGGATAATTTTTGAAGAAAATATCTAACAGAAACCAATTCTAGTACATAAAAAATATATATGAATTTTCCCAGTCAGAAATATAAATGCCTACAAAAATTGAAGCAAAGCAAAACAAAACATCAATACAAAAACTCTACCAGACTTCTAAAATGTGAAAGAATGTGAGGTTTGATGTGGTTATGTATGGTTATAGACTTAAGCAAAATAAACCAGCTTAAATTTTGTGGCTTAGCTAAACCCAAAGATTTGGTGGGTGAAGGTCTCTGTGCCAGGCTAGGGAATCACACAATATCGTACCTGACTCATCCCACCTGAGACAGACAAGTCACTGAGTCCATCCTACAAGGTTAGGAGAATGAGGTCTACCTGCTGAAAGGGGAGTGGTAAGATCATATTGCAGAAGAGGGTGCAGAATGGGAGATATTGATGTGGCTATGTGAGGAATGTACAATCTGCTATAGATACATAGTAATTTTTTACTGCACATGACACTAAGTTAAAAATAATATTAACAATCAATGGGGATTAATTTCCTTGATTTTAAGGTATAGTTTTTAATTTTATAGCTATATTATCAATTTAATACCAGCTTCCTCAAGAACACGCATTTTAAATGTGATAGGCAGCACACCTTCAGGAAAGTTAAATTTACATATCCATGTATAATTTATTCTGTGGCCTGAATGTCAACTAGTGCCTTGCAAATATAATTTCACTGCAGTCCTACAGCAATACAGTGAGTGGATATTAATATTCTGACTTTATAAATGAGAAAACTAAGGTATTACACAATCAGATAGCAAAATGAATAATAAAGTTATAAAAGTAAAAATGTCATGTCAGCACAAAGCAGGCTAATCAAAATAATAGTCAATGTTGTTCCCTAATCAATTTTACACAAGCTTGTGCACGTGTGTGTGTGTGTGTGTGTGTAAAGTCTAAATGGAGATTGTTCGGTTTGTTCAGCAAATAGAGCTATAAAATTAACTCTAATTAATCTGGATAATAACTACTATTAGTAGTGTTTTGGGATTTTTTAGTAAACTTTTGTCTTTAAAATAGTACATTTATAGAAAAATTGTGAAGATAGTACCCTACACCCAGCTTTTCTTATAATTAACATCTTATAGCAGCGTGGTACATTTATCATGACTAGTGAACCAATATTATGACATTATAAACTAAAGTCTATACCTTACTCCTTTTTCTCAGATTGATCTAATGTTCACTTTTCTTCCAGGATCCCATCCCAGGTACCACATTGTATTTAGCCATCCTGTCACCTTAGGCTCCCCTTGGCTGTGACAACTTCTCAGACTTTCCTTGTTTTTGTTGACCTTGACAGTTTTGACAATTACTGGGCAGATATTTTGAAGCACGTCTTTCACTTGGGATTTATTTGATGTTTCTCTCATGAGTGAACTGGGTTTTTGAGAGGAAGGCCACAGCAGTAAAGTGCCACTTGCATCACATCATATCAAGGGTATTTACTGTAACATGACTTAAACTCTTGATGTTGACATTGGTGGCCTGGCTAACGTAATGGATTCTCCACTATACAGGCATTCTTTCTCCCACCTTTTCATACTGGTTTGAAGGAAATCAATATTGGTAGCCCACAATTGAGGAATGAGAAGTTATGCTCCACCCCACTGAGGGCAAAATTTCTACCTATGTTATTTGGAATTCTTTGGCATAGAAGATTTTTCTATTCTCCCTTCTTATATGTTCACTCAATCATTAATTTATATCAGTATGGACTCATGTATTTTATCCTCTGCATTATAATCCAGTGCCATCTTATTTATCTTGTTGCTCAATTTATCCCAGTTTTGGGCACTGGAAGTTCTTTCAGTTGGCTTCTGTGTTCCTTTAGAATGTCCCTCTCTTGGGAAACATTCTGAGCACTTTTGACTTTCTTGGAGTTTAAGACTCTGCACATCAACTTGCATATTTCTTGCCTCAGTCTTAGAATCAGCAATTTATCTAAGGAGACTTGAACTCTCTCATTGGAGAATAGTATTAGAAGTCCAAATTTGAATGCTAGATCACTTTTCACAGTTTTTTTAAAAATTTTGAGCTATTTACTGATTCACAAAGAAGCATAAAAATAACACAGAATTCCTGCATACCATTCATAAAGTGACTACCCAACAATAACATTAAAAACTACAGAATGGTACTATAACTAGAAAACTATATTGTCAATATTTATTTGATTATATAAAATATATATATTCAGTTGGAATTATTACAGATTTTGTTTACATTTACCTGACTGAGCATAAGCTAAAATATAAATACATATAATCTCCTGTAACCCAGAGTTGATAAATCTTGGCCATCTGTAAAATAAACAATACGGAAGTCATTGGGACACTCTGAGAAACTAAGAGTGCTGCTTGATCCCCCACTCTCTATGGAGGTTGATAGGAGTTATCTTCTGTACTTTAGTCTCTATATCTGCTTGATTTCATACACACACACTTTTCCTTTGATTGTTGATTTAACTGATAGTTCTCATTACATTTCCTTGCTATTCAGCAATATTCCTTGCTATTAATGATATTGATTATCCTGAAGCTCTCTGATAAATTTTCTCCATTGTTCATATCAAGGAAGAGCTGGAGATTATAAGAACCTTCCTTTCCAACATGTCCCTACGATTTTTAAAATAAATTTCCCACCATTTGCCTAGAAGTTTTTGAAATCCTTTTCCTAGAGAGAACAAACAAATCAAAAAGCAAACTGTAAAAACCATAGAACAGTGTCTTTATGCGCCCTATTTGCACCTACGAGAAAATGCAAACCCTACATTGTGAGTGTTACTTTACTCAGCTCTAATCTTCTGTTTTGAGGAAAACTCTTACTCCTCAAGCAAACAGCAGAACTGTGATGACATCCTTTGGGGAGGTATCTGCTCCTCTTTGCACACAGATCCTCAGCTCGGTCTGAAGCTGAGGAGGCTACGTTAACCGTTAACTGCACAGCAACCACACAGAATGTAAAAACTATACGCAAACTTTGACAGAGAGCCAACTACTATGGCAAAGTGACAGTAACGGACACTAGTTTTAACACTTTTACACAAATCAGTGGTATCCTATGTCTGTACTAATCAAACCCTTCACATCAATTATTTAGTGAGGAAACACTTAATATTAAAGTAATATAACTAATATTAATGTCTTTACTTTCTGAATTTATTCAAGGCTATGGGATATGCATTTTTCTTGTATAAATCTAAATGCATCTTTTTTCAAGACAATATGGTATTTGACAGACGTGAAATCAACCTTTGCCACTAACTAGAGTAATTGAGTTAAAAATAGCTAATGGTGGAGGTAGAAACGATAATAGAATCCCCGTATTTCCCTTTTAATTAGATTTTAACTTAGTCATCCCTTGTCTTCCTTATCCACAACCCTTAGAATTTGAATATCAGTCCTTACTAAATAGATGAAGGGCAAAATCAAATGAGATATCTAAAGCCTCCTGTTTCCATCCCTGGCTATGATACGTCATCATGCGTTACAGTCATAATTTATGAGTAACCACTAATTGCTAGAGCATTAAATAATGGTAATTAGCTAACAATATACAATATTCATCTCGCAGACTTGAAAGCTTCTAAGACAAATATTTTATTTAAAACTCTTTTTTATTTTTCACTAACAAGAAGAGCAAAGTGAAGTCTACTATGAAGGGAAATACTAATAATTACAGACCTTATTACTAGTTATACAATCAGTTCTACATCATACATAAACAGAGATAAGAAATGGTAAATAATGACTGAAAATAAGTAACATTCTCCTAAAGAGAGAAGTTTAACTGTGACCTGAAAAATAGCCCCATGAAAAATAAAATGGAGAATTTGAGGGTAAATTTGTGACTAGAAAAAAAATGGCATTTTTTAAAATGTCACTGTGATAGATTTCTACCTATTACTCTTGTGCTTTTTATGCCTCCAGTCTATCCCTAAAGATAGGCAAAGCAAATAGCATTCATTACTCAGTATCATTCATTTGGTCACCTGAAATAGTTACTAAAATAGCTGCAAAGGGTGCAAAAGTTTTATGAATCGAAATAATACCGTTGACAAGATCCCTGACTTTCATACGACAGCCAACTCTCTTTCTTTTCCTTCTGTTCTTGCATTTGTGTTTGTGAAATCCTATGTCATGCTCCATGGAATTCGCACTAGAATGGAAATCTGAAGATGCTCTCTGGCATTGAGACTTCACCAGTCTTTTCTTCCCTTTTTAAAAGTTTTCTCGTTGCTAAATCACTTTGAGTCTAATTTTCTGATGCTAATAGAAACAATTCCTTCAGCCATTAGTTATAAGTGCTCTAAAAGGATTAACAAACACTAACATATTCTTTTTTAAACGTGAACACCAACCAGCATATGGAAGAGCGGGTGGAATACAGTGGGTTATTTTTTTCCCTTGGTGAAGGAAAATGTACATTTCAAAACCTGTTTGGGAGGTGTGGAAATTGTATATCTCCAAACATGAGCATGAATTACTGAGTTTCCATCAGAGGAAAAAGAGTAACAAAGTAAAGGCTCAGTAATAGAAAACTTTGTATTCTCCTCCTCCTACCTCTTACCTTTCTATCTACATTTTATCATTCCCTAGAAAGAGAGAACTTGCTCTAAATGTCTAACTTCCCGGTTATCCACTGAAACACCAAAGCATTTCATTTCTTCTTCAAAATGCTTAATCTGCAGTTTAAATAGTTTGTCACCAATGTACAGTACAATCTAGAATTACATGGTTCAAATGAGAGGCCCCAGTTTGGCTAAATACATAAAAGGAATTTTAGTATACCTTAAAATATTTATATCTATGTATTCTCTATTAACCAAAACACAGAATATTACACATTCATTATACAGTAGCTCCCTGACTTTGAGAGGAATTTGGTTGTTCTCCGATTTCCCAAATACTGCACGGATTTAATTTTCTCAAGTCACTGACTGTGCTCCTGACTCTTGCGGATGAAGCCATTAGCCAACTGTGTTCACAGGGCCTGGTGGGCAAAGTCCGGAGTGGGCATGTTTGGCCAGCACAATCTCCCCATGTAGGGAGAGCTCCAGGAAAGCAGGTTATAGAGAAACTATTTCTTACTCAGAATACGAATGCATAGTTAGAATCAGCTGATCAAAATGACACCCTTATCACCAAAGGGAGAGCCATCCAAACCATTCAAACCTTTAAGGAACTCAGAGGAGGGGTGGGCGATAGCCTCAGATGAGCCCGAGGTTATAAAAAATATAACCAAAACGAATCTAGAACATTAAAAAGTTATGAGTCTGACCTATATCCTACTGTGGTTTCTTTCTCCATAACCATGATTATTTAAAAATAGTGTAAAGCAAAAGATATAATAAGTTCATGTATGCAAAGCACTTAGAACAACGTCCAGAATATAGTCAACTCTTAGTAAGTATTATCTATAATTCCGTAATTCTTCTCATTGCCAGAGCAACTCATACAGACAGTAAGCAGTACAGCTTCATTCGGGTTTCAATTCATGAAAAAGTGAGCTCTTGCCCTCTAAAGTGTCCAACTATTCAACATTTTATAGGACATGAAAAGAATGTTTGTGGGTACTCTCTCCAGAATGCCCATAATTATTTGGACAATGTTAATGACTTTGGAAGGAAAGAAAGATTAGGCATTACTCCGTCAAAATATCCTACAGTGAATCTGATTATTTTAAAATACCGATTCCAGCAGTGGAAGCCAGCTACTGATAGTTACAATATTCATTCTGGCAGTGCAATGTGTTTGCTAAGGAGATGAACACATTATAAATCCATTTCCTTAGTGTGCACAAACTCCATCCCAAGCTAAGTGTGTTCTTATGCATTCTGCTTTATTTACAAATACGAAGAGGACTTCTTGTTTAGGCAATGCATGCTTCTGGGTTTTTTTTTTTTTCCTTGACTGTTTGCTTTTTTTAAAAAAAATGATTTTTTTCCACACTGCCAACAAAAAGTTAAGCACAAGTGCCTTCAAAAAGACCTGACTTTAAAGAAACTCTTTCATTTAAGAAAAAAGGTCTTCAAAATAAAATAAACCTACACATAGAAATTTAGCATGCAGCCAATGGATCAGTTAAAGATCCTTGCTGTTCTCAGAGAAGAGAACAGAGACCCAAGAGAGAGTCTTAGAAGCCACAGCAGATGGCCCTGTTAAGCCAGAGCAGGCCAATTAAGGCTGTATTTGGATCCCTCTGCTACCCCTGGAGGACAGAGACAAGAAAGAAAGTAGGAGGCTCTGAATTTAGTGACTGTTCAGATTGCAAAGCCATGAGAAGTATGTCCCGGGGAATGAGATGCTTTTCATTTGGACTGTGACTTTTATTTTATGCATTGTGATCAGCAGTCAGGGATCCTTGACTATGCTGACTGTTATTTTAACGTTTCAAAGGAGCACAAATGAAGCTCGGTTCCCTGCTGTTGTGTCTTTATTTAGTCCACATTTACTCCCTAGGACATGTGTCTTTTTAGCAGCCCTGATAGTAGGACTCCTCTAGAAAAAACAACCCAAAGGAAAGGGAGTGAACATGTCACCAAAGATTTTTAAGCTCCTTCTTACAGAGTTGGATTGAAATGATCTCGGGAAAAAACAGTTTTCAAATATTAATGGCTTCTCTAAGCTACCTGGGTGGCTTTCTACCTTCTCTTTAAAAGTAATTGTATATGAGGGGGAAAAAAATCCAACAACCTAGTGGGAAATTGCTTTAATTATGCCCTATATACAATTATGGACAGATGCAAATAGTCTGATTTTATTGGGGAAGGGAGAGAAGTGCTATTACACAGATATTGCCAAATAGCTAAAGTCGAAGCCCTGCTCAGGTACAATTTCAGAAAAAAAACAAGATGCTTTTTTATCTTTCCCTATAATGCTAAAATTTTCACTTTAGTGATTTAAAGGCACCAAAGGCCATTACCGAAATTAAATGTCTTTTGAGAAGGATGTTTCAGATTGATAAGGTGATCATACAGGGAGAGGAGATGATATTTGTTAACCTCTTTTTGTGTTACTGCACATTAGTCTGAATGTCATACAGTTATCAGATGGAGACTGGGATGGGTGTCTTCTTGTGTGATTTAACTGTAAGTTCTAATGGAGTCTGCAGAGACCTCACTTCTTTTACCTGGAGATCGAGCCTCCGTGCCAAGTCAACTGCACACCACAGCAGCTGCTGCTGAAAGAAGTGCCACGGGAAAATATCTTCTCTCTCCCCTTCTGTTGCCTACCCCTCTACCAGTTTGCCAGCCCACTCTGTGCTGTGCCAAGAAAATGCCATCTACCTCTTACACAAAAGGCAACAGCTCCAAACATCAGTAAGCACTTTTACAGGCTTGTGGTAGGAAATTTTGGAAGTAAAACTGCAGTTAGAAGGAAAGAATCCACAGCCTACATCTTGACATACCTTTTTAATTGATGCTTTCATGAATCTTTGCTTTCTTAAAACCGTTTCTTACTAAGCCAATGGAAACTTTAGGATCACCATCTCTCCATGAGAGTGAAAATGAGGTCTTAAAATTAAATTGGTCTCAAACACTTATATTTACTCTAAATGGCCATGTGTGCAATGGGGGTACAACACCAAGTAGGCATACAAAACAACAAACGTCTTCAGGTTTCAGGTCCTTAATTACGTTCTTAGGTGTTATAAAAAAACAATAATTCCAGCCATCTGCAAAGGATTCATGAGTACATTAAAGCTTTCATAGAGTTTGAAAAGCAGATGGAGCAAAGGTAGAATCTATCAGTTAATAGTAATGTGATCTTATGTAAATTATATGATGTCATTAAGCCTCATCTATAAAAATGAGTGGTTTTGCACATTAGATGATATAATTCATATAACACAGTGATTCCTTCATAGAGTAGCATTTCAGATTAGACGATATACTGCAAGTACATTTCTGGGTATATAATAATCATCCAAGTCTCTATACTTTATGACTTCACTCAGGTGCCATTGACTTGGTTTCTGATCCCCAAATTAAACAATTTATTTTACATACATTCATCTGAAAATAATGGCTGTGATGGTATATATCTTTCCTATGTCATGGGATTCCTTTAAGAACATAAGATCACAGGTGTGAATGTTTTATGAAAGTTGTGAAACAATCTATAAATGTTGAGTGTAATTATGACTTGTCATAATCAATGTTTTAGAGTTGGACTAGTGAAAGATAATGCTGGAGGTGTGAAGTGGAAGCCACATTATGAAGGGTTTAATGAACCATGATTTTATGTATATATAGTTTTATATGGATGTATAGTTGGTGGGTTGTATCAATATCAATTTTCTCATTGTGGTGGTGAGTTATAGTTATTACAGCATTTTTCCATTGGGGGAAAATGGGTAAAGGATACACAGGATCTCTCTGTATTATTTCTTGCAACTGTGTGTGAATCTAATGATTATCTCAAACTTTTAAAAATGGATGTAGAAAAATATGTGCTTTAATGAAGATAAATCAGTAGCTTTTGGTGGGTTTTATATAAGTGACTGAAAAGATCAGATTGTTATTTTAGATTCTTTTGGAGGTAAATTAAAGGGGAGAAAAGAAAAATAATGGGGGAAATATATGAAGGAAACAAGAATTTCCAGGGAAGATTTTCAAGTGTTTCAAGTAAGAGATTGACATGAAGAAGGGAAATGACAGAACGAAGAGAAAATTTTTGTTTGAAACTCATGTGGGATGAAGATGGATAAGAATTTAGTTTGTTAAACTTGATTATAAGGCAGAAGGAGTAACAAAGAAAGATGACCCCATTCTGTCTTGAACAGTTAGGTGACGGTGGCTCCATTCACTCAAGTGGACGGCAGGGGAGGACAAGAAGGTTGGGAGAGGAAGGTAAAGAACAGTGAAATAGGAAGTACTGGCTTTAGATATGTGGGAAACAAAAAGACATGTTCATTAGGCAGATCAATATATACTTTTGGATTTCAGGACATATGTTTAATTAGTGTCATTGGTATATACCTAGTACCTGGAGTTTTGGGAGCAGATGAATTTGCCCAAGAAGTGTATGTGGAGTGATAAAGGAAGAGACTCTAGCACAGAATGATAAATTGTGCCCTCCCTTATTTGGGCAAGTAATGAACAAACTTGTCCAAATAGACTTATAAAATGTTTAGGATGCTACTTACCATTAATTAATCCAGAGAGGTAACAATATCAAAAAAGGATATTATATTAATATTGAGTCTCCACCAATAAAATAAATTATTATGTAACATATTATAAGAATTAAATATACACTTAATGTAACTTAGAGAACTGTTTCCAGAGGGTGTTCTTTCTTAGCGAACTGATCCTTCTTTCTTGCTTCCCTAAGTTGTCACCTCTTTCTCTCATTTCAAAAATTTCATGTTCTACCACACAAGAGAACAAATGAAACAAACTTGCTTGTGAAGTGTTGAATTCATAATGTGCTGCATTTAATACTAATTGCTACTTGTTTTTCTCACTTTCTTTCTTGTCATTAATTTACTTTTTCTTTTTAGCTCCCATTTTTCTATATCATTATTTTGAAACCCATTAACAACTTGTTTTCTGAAAACATCTTGGGTGTTATTTTTTAATGGTACTATTGTTCACACAAATGCAATTTCTAAGAATTTATTTTTTAGAGCAGTTTAAGGTTCACAGATAAATTAAGCAGAAGGTGCAGAGACTTTCATGCCTCCACACTGGCATAACAGCTCCCCCACCATTGGTGACATTCCCCAGCATAGTGATACATTTATTACAACTGGTAAACCTATACTAATATTATAATTCAAAATACATAGTTTACATTACAATTCACTCTTCCTTTTTTACATGCTAAGAGTTTAAACAGCCCCAGCTGGTGTGGCTCAGTGGATTGAGTGCCGGCCTAAAAACCAAAGGGTCGCTTGTTTGATTCCCAGTCCAGGCACATGCCTGGGTTGCAGGCTAGGTCCCCCGTAGGGGGTGCATGAAAGGCAACCATATATTGATATGTCTCTCCCACTCTTTCTCCCTCCCTTTCCCACTCTTTAAAAATAAATAAATAAAATCTTTGAAAATAAGAGTTTAGACAAATACCAGGTCTGTCCAGAAAAAGTTTAATCATTGTAAATATAACAAGAACAGTTTGTATGATACCTATATGCCCTGGCAGCCAAGGAGAGTGGACTGGAATGCACATGCATGAACAATGATGACTTCACTGCACTTGTCAGTGGGGTGGTAGAAATCGTTGACTGAGCATGTGTACTGTGGCCATCACATTCAAAATGACTGAGAGAGTACAGCAACAGATATGCATCAAACTTCGCATTAAGCTTGAACATTCCTCTGCAGAATCTATTCAGATGATTCAGAAGGCCACAGCTACAGGCAACTGGTGCCCAAAAGCTCCTTCAGTACAACATGCTAGCTCATGCATCATGTCTCATGTACAGTTTTTTGGTGAAACATCAAATTACCCAACCCAGTAGAGTTTTGGTGCCTTGCAACTTCTGGCTTTTCCCAAGAATAGAATCATTTTTGGAAGGGAAGAGACTTCAGACCATTGATGAGATTTTGGAAAATACGATAGAGCAGCTCATGGTGATTGGGAGAAGTAAGTGAGGTCACCAGGTGCTTAGTTTGAAGGGGACTGAGGTGTCATTGTCCTATGTACAATGTTTCTTGTATCTTGTATCTTCTTCAATAAATGCCTCTTTTTCATATTACTCGCTGGATACTTTCTGGACACACTTCCGATATAATGCATCCCTCGTTATGGTATCATACAGAGTATTTTCACTAAATCTAAAATCTTCTGTGCTCCACCTGTACATCGCTCCCCATTCACACTCTGAAACTCCTGGCAACCACTGATCTTTTACTATCACCATGGTTTTGCCTTTTGTAGAATTGTTTGTGGTTCAAGTTATATAATACATAGCCTTTTCATAGTGATTTCTTTTACTTAGTAATAAGCCTTTAAGCTCCCTCCGTTGCTTTTCATGGCTTGATAACCCATTTCTTTGCAGTGTTGAGTAACATTCCATTGTCTGGATATCCTATAGTTTATCCACTCACCTCCTGACAGATCTTCATTGCTTCAAAGTTTGGGCAATTATGATTGAAGCTGTTATAAACATATCTGTCCAGGTTTTTGAGTGGATATAAGTATTCAGTTCCTTTGGGTAAATACCAAGGAGTATGACTGTTGGATTATATGATAAGAGTATGTTTAGTTTTGTAATAGTAGCCAAATAGACTTCCAAAGTGGCTGTACCTTTTTGCATTGCTACCAGCAATGAATGAGAGTTCCATCTGCTACACACTCACTAGCATTTGGCGTCATCACTATTCTGGATTTGAGCCATTCCGATAGGTGTATAGTGGTATTTCATTATTTTAATTTGCACTTCCTTGATGACATGTGATGTGGAGCAACATTTTATGGTTATTTGTCACATGTGTATCTTCTTTGGTGAGATGTTTGTTAAAGTTTTTTCCCATTTTTTATTGGATTATTTATTTTCTTATTGTTGAGTTTTAAGACTTCTTTGTATATTTTGAGTAATAGCCCATTATTATATGTGTCTTTTGCAAATATTTTGTCCCAGTCTGTACTTGTCTTCAAATTTCCTTGACATAATCGTTTGCAGAGAAGAAGTTTTTTAATTTTAATGAATACTAGCATAGCAGGTATTTCTTTCATGGGCCATGCTTTTGATGTTGTTTCTAAAAGTCACTGTCATACCCCAAGGTCATATAGATTATTTCCTAAATTATTGATAGGATTCAGAACAGGCCTCCTTAAGATGGACCACTGGCATGTGGGTTATTTTGAACTGAAGGCAATTGAGACCCTCAGGCTCAGAGGAAACTTTTAACTCTCCCTTAAAGAATTTAGATTAGGGGCCTTGCCCATAATGATAGTATCACCAGAAGTTATGTTCTCTGAATTATCTGTAGAGCAGGACACACTTCTAGTTACTGAACAACTGTTCTTCTTAAGATCCTAGGAATCACCTTCCTCCCCCCTGGATAAGGTACCTTACCTTATCCTTAGCTCAGAAAGTCATATATATATTATTTTCTACTTCTGTCTCTCATTCTCTCATGTAAGTGGGGTTTCCATACATATATATGTAATTAAATTTGGTTATTCTCTCCTGTTAATCTTTTTAATTAATAGATCAAGGTAAAAGAAACTTGAAGGGTAGAGGAAATTTTCTTCCTCCATCATGTTATCTTCTAGAAATTGTGTAGTTTTGCATTTTATACTTAGAGCGATGATTCATTTTAAGTTAAGTTTTGTGAAGGATGTAAAGTCTGTGTGTGGATCCATTTTTGTGTGTGGATACCCTGTTGTTCCAGCACCATTTGTTGCAAAGACTCTCTTTGTTCCATTCTATTGCCATTGATCTTTTGTCAAAGATCAGTGACTACATTCTAGTGGGTCTATTTCTGGACTTATTATTCTATTTCATTGATCTAATTGTCTGTTCTTTTTCCAGTAGCAATGTCTTGATTATTGTAGCTTTACAGTACACAAATGCATTTAAAAATGTTTCATATAATTCCCAAACCACTATTTTTACCAATTTAGTGCCATATTATAATTCCTTTATTAAAATTTATGCATACAACACCCTAACTACAGGTGTAAAATAAGGTGTATGGAAGCAGCTGTGTAGAAATTCCATATGCCATTTATGCCCCATGGAATTCTCACTGTATTGCATTTCCCCCTCACATACATGGTTGACCTATGAGTGATCCATTAGTTCTGCTGCTTACCTCATGCAAGTGGTAAAACCAGGTTATCAATTTAATCATTCCCAAAAAATGTTTTCAAGCTATTGTAACTGAATCCTAAACCAAAAGACATCTGCTATCATACAACTTCATTTACTCATCCAAGAAACGTTGTTGAACTCAGCACAATTAAATAAAAAAAGAAAGCCAAAATTTTACTCTGGAGAAACAAGTAAGTCAATAATAAATGCAACATCAGGTTAAAGGACCAAGGTAAGATCAAGCTTTAGTGGGGTAAGACACTGGTCATATTCCAGTGTAGAGCCTTCAAAATAATTCATTAAAATACATTGTGATTCATGAGAGTACATTTGCAATTCAGTATATAAGTAATGCATTTGTCTGCAATTGCAGATAAATGGCTTTGTGGCTTTGTCATTGTGAGAGTATGTATTGCAGAGCTTCTTAATATACATTCTTTGTAACCACTGTAATTTAGCTTCATGGCAATAAAGTTAAGATTTGCAATTTGGCTTCCTGAATCCTGAGACAGTGTTTCTGAGACAAAGGAAGAAGACGCAGAGCACTTTTACACCAAACAGAAGCAAGGAAAAAAAGATCCTGCACTGCCTGATAGGATGGGAAAATGAGGACGACTGAATGGGTTATCACCAGCAGTGCTTGAGTGTTCTCTGTGGAAGCTGTCATAGATAGAGCACAAAGGATATGTACATTTAATAAGATGAGAGTTTCTTGGTATGTAAATACTTCCAGCAAGGCAGTCTAGTTGTGTCCCAAGTCACTGGAATAGCCACTATGGAAAACAGTATGAACGTTCCTCAAAAAATTAAAAATACAATTACCATATGGCCCAGCAACACTTCTTAAGGGTATCTACTTAAAACTTTTGCAAATATTTATTTTTAAAGATATATGTACCTCTGTGTTCACTGCAGCATTATTCACAGTGGCCAAGACATGGAGACAATGTAAGTGTCCTTTGACAGATGATTGACTAAAGAAGATGTGGTATATGTGTACAATGGAATACTACTCAACCATAAGAAAAGATGAAATACTGCCATTTGCAGCAACATGGATGAATCTTTAGAATACCATGCTAAGCAAAATAAGTCATATGGAAAAAGTCAAGAACCATATGATTTCACTCACATATGGTATATAAAACTGACAACAAATGAACAAATAAGACACACAGACAAACAAAAACTCATAAACACAGGCAAGAGTGTGGTGGTTATCAGGAAGAATGAGTGGCAGAAAGAGGTAGCGAAGTGTAAAGAGGGTTAAATATAGTTGTATGGTGATAGAGGTTTGACTTTGGGTGGTAAACACAATGTAATATACAGATAATGTATTAGAGAATTATGTACTTGAAACCTATCTAATCTCATTAACCAATGTCACTCCCATAAATTTAATAAAAATATTTACAGGACAGCTGTGTCATTGAGCCAAATCCCATCAGAAGTCCTTGAGGAAAATTCAGAGGCAATGAGCTAAAAAGCAAGACCACCACTAAACAAAGCAGATTATAAGAACAAGAAGAGTAGGTAGCCAAGCAGGAAAACGAACTCAAAATGATAAAAAGATGATCTGAGAATATCTGTGGGGCAGCTGCTTTTCAACCTTAACAGAAGTTGCTTAGGAAGTGAACATAGAAAGGTGTCTAAAAATATACCACATAGAAGGAAGGGGAAGACCTAACAGTTCTAATTTGATCCAACAGTAGGATGAATATTCTAGTGTAGTGAGTAAGAGCTCAGTAGAATAAAAAACTGTTGAGATAAAAGACACTGATAGCTTCAGAAGTGTGGCCTGAGCTATGTTCAAGATTATAGTCACACAGAAAAGAAAAATCATATATTCTTGTTCATATATTCATTTACTCAATAAGCTGCTGCCACATCCCAGGAATTTTGCTTCCTATTTGGTGTAAAGTAGAGAACAACTGATAAAGTCCTTGGTTTCAAGGAGCTTCTATTTAGTGTAGGAAGACAGGTAAAAATCAAATACGCATATAATAGTTAATTGATATACATGATAAACAGAAAAAATAGAATAAGAGAGATAAATTTTTCCTGGTGCCAAGCAGGTAGAGGTACTACTTTCTATGAGTAGTCATGAAAGATCTTTAGTGTGAGTTGACTTAAGCGTCACACAAAGACAACACTTGAGTGACTCCCATAGAAAGAGCCATTGCCTTGTTCCTGATCTTTATTATGCTGAGGTATGCTCCCTCTACTCCCACTTTGCTGATTGGTTTTGTTATAAATGGGTGCTGGACCTTATCAAATGCAGACAACATGACAGTGTACATAGAAAATCCTATAGACTCCATCAAAAAACTGCTCAACCTAATAAGTGAATCTGGCACAACAGCAGGATACAAAGTCACTATTCAAAAATTGACGGCTTTTTTGTACACCAACAATGAAATATCAGAAACAGAAATCAGGAAAACAATCCCATTTGATATGGAAACAAGAAAAATAAAGTACCTAGGAATAAAGCTAACCAAGGAGGTAAAAGACCTGTACTCAGAAAACTACACAGTCCTGAAGAAAGAAATTAAGGAAGACACAAACAAATGGGAGCACATACCACATTCATGGATTGGAAGAATTAACATCATCAAAATGTCCATACTTTTTATAGATAATGCAATCCTTATTAAAATACCAATGGCATATTTTGCTGATATAGAACAAACATTTCAAAAATTCATATGGAACCATAAACAACCCTGAAGAGCTATTTTGAGAAAGAAGAACAAAGTAGGAGGGATCACAATACCTGATATCAAACTGTATTACAAGGCCACAGTAATCAAAACAGGCTGGTACTGGCATGAGAACAGACACATAGATCAATGGAACAGAATAGAGAGCCCAGAAATAAACCCAAGTCTCTATGGTCTATTAATATTCAACAAAGGGGGAAGAAGCATAAAATAGAGTAAAAATAGCCTCTTCAACAAATAGTGTTGGGAGATCCGGACAGCTATGTGCAACAAAAAGTGAAACTTGACCACCGACTTACACCACACATGAAAATAAAGTGAAGGTGTATAAAAGACTTAAATGTAAGTTGCAACACCATAAAAGTCTTAGAGGAAAACAGGCAGGAAAATGTCAGATATTCCACGCAGTAGTATTTTCACCGATATGTCCCCTAGAGTAAGGGACATAAAGGAAAGAATAAACAAATGGAACTTCACCAAAATAAAAAGCTTCTGCACAGCTAAAGGAAATATCAGCAAAAGGAAAAGAGAACAAACCATGTGGGAAAATAGATTTGCAAATGATACCTCCAACAAGGGTTTGATCTCCAAAATATATAAAGAACTCACATGATTCCACTCCAGGAAGACAAAGAAACCAATTAAAAAATGGACAAAGGACCTAAACAGAAACTTCTCCAAGGAGGACATACAGAGAGCCCAGAGACATATGAAAGGCTGTTCAGCATCACTAGCCATCAGAGACAGGCAAGTGAAAACCACAATGAGATACCACTTCACACTGGTCAGAATGGCCATCATAACCAAATCAACACACTACAAGTTCTGGTAAGGTTGTGGAGAGGAGGGAACACTAGTATACTGTTGGTGGGAATGCAGACTGATGCAGCCACTGTGGAAAACGGTATGGAATTTCCTCAGAAAACTAAAAATGGAACTGCCTTTTGACCTGGCAATTCCGCTGCTGGGAATTATACCCTAAGAACCTTGAAACACCAATCTAAAAGAACCTATGCACCCCCATGTTCATAGAAGCACAATTTACAGTAGCCAAATGCTGGAAGCAACCTAAGGACCCATCAGTAAATGAGTGGATCAAAAAGCTATGGTATATTTACACAATGGAATACTACCCAGCAGAAAGAAAGAAGGAGCCTACACCCTTTTGACAGCATGGATGAAACTGGAGAGCATTATGCTAAGTGAAATAAGCCAGGTGGTGAAAGACAAATACCATATGACCTAAAAATAAGTGGAACTTAATCAACAAAACAAACAAGTGAGCAAAATATAACCAGAAACATTGAAATTAATAACAAATTGACATTAGCCAGAGGAGAGGAGGGAGGGGGAAATGAGGGAAAAGGGGAAAGGTCATCAAGGAACATGTATCAAGGACACATGGATAAAGCCCAAGAGGGGTAGGATCAAGGGTGTGAGGTGGGGGTGTGTGGGGAGAGGGGGAGTGGAGGTGGGAAACTGAAACAACTGTACTTGAAACAATAAAAAAAAGAGCCATTGTCAGTTACATAAATCCATAACAATAACCAAGATAAACAAAAAACCTTATGGACAGAATCCAAAAGATTAAAATAAATCAGTTTTATAGGCAAAAGTTTTTATTTCCAGAGAGTAATGTGAAGATTTCTCTCTTGGGTCCTTGTAAATAAAATACCAAGTGGTATTGCAGAAGGTGTGTTTATGTAAGTTTATTTTAATACAAAAGTTTCTTGCAACACAGTTCATTGTAAGACAATGGTGCAACAGTATTTTTTTATCTATTAGGACCAAGCAATGTGGCTCAAATACATAGTTTGTGTTATTTTAACTTGATCCATGGTAAAATAGAAAAATATGGAGAAATAAATAGACACTAATCATCAGGCATAAACATGATGCTAGCAATGCTTCTGAACCCCTTACTTTAATGACAGAGGCAGAGAAAAGAATGCGACCATTTTCTCAGTCTAGATGGCATCTCCACCCAGTGGAATATTTCTGTAGAGAATGTCTAAATCAGCACACAATGCATACATAGCTAGAAATAGTCAAGAAATTATTTTTTTAAGAAAGAGAAAAGGAAAAGCAATTTAAATTTTACTCCTACAGTGGAAAGTAAATTATAAATCCACTCCAATCAAAAGGAGTATTGTTCTTGTCTTTGATGTGCTGCTATTTTATATTTTGTAATTTCTTAAGAAAGCTCAGATTTCCATTAGCGAATGAAAAATGTTGCAGCTGACACTGGAAAAATATCTGAAGTGAACTTCCTCTGATGTGACTAAACTAATCTCATACTATAATTATCCTTTGACCTAAAATACTGTAAGTTTTTAATATTTTCACCAAAGAACTTTTGTCAAACAGTTTGGCCCTAAGAACCAAATATTATTCTTGCCATTCTGACTGAGTATGTGAACACACACACGCATGAGCACACACACACAGAGTCCCTGAGAGGTAGGGTAGTGGTCTATGAGGCACAACCGTACATTCAGGAAAGCAAATGAAGGTTACTTCTTGCAAATTACCTTGGTCATTTTACTTGGTTAATGGAAAGATCAGGGAGAAGTTTACAAAATAAGGCTGAACAGGGCTAAAGCTATGGTCCTGCCCCTTACAAATTATGTGGACTTGGGCCTAGATGACTCATCCTCTCCAAATCTCTCTCTCTCTCTCTCTCTCTCTCTCTCTTTTTAATATTGGGAGTACATTTTTATTTCAAATCAAGAAAAATTACAATATAACAATTTTATGATATGATACATAACTAGTCTGAACATAAAGTTGCTTGACTGCATTTAGTAGCAACATAAAGTAGCACTTAAATATCAAACTTACTCAGGTAGTTTACTCATTACATCATCAAATTTTGAGTCCAAAAGTGGTAGATGTACTGATAAAACCTTAAGCAAAAGTCACCTCTATTTATATCAATTTAGGAAAATCTAGTAAACTGCACTAGTTTGTCTCATTGATCAATGAGACTCTTTTTTTAAAATTTTTATTGTTATTCAATTACAGTTGTCTGCATTTTCTCCCCATCCCTTCACCCCACCTCATCCAAACCCACCTCCCTCCCCCACCTCCACCCTCCCCCTTGATTCTGTCCATGTGTCCTTTATAGTAGTTCCTGTAAACCCCTTTCCCCACTGTCCTCTCCCCCCTCCCTTCTGGCTATTGTCAGCATCACTAGCCATCAGAGAGATGCAAGTTAAAACCACAATGAGGTACCATCTCACACCAGTCAGAGTGGCCAACATAAACAAATCCACAAACAAATGTTGGAGAGGATGCAGAGAAAAGGGAACCCTAGTGTACTGTTGGTGGGAATGCAGACTGGTGAGGCCACTGTGGAAAACAGTATGGAATTTCCTCAGAAAACTAAAAATGGAACTGCCCTTTGACCCAGCAATTCTGATGCTGGGATTATACCTTAAGAACCCTGAAACACCAATCTAAAAGAACCTATGCACCCCAATGTTCATAGCAGCACAATTTACAATAGCCAAGTACTGGAAGAAACCTAAGTGCCCATCAGCAAATGAGTGGATCAGAAAACTATGGTACATTTACACAATGGAATTCTATGCAGCAGAGAGAAAGAAGGAGCTTATACCCTTTGCAACAGCATGGATGGAACTGGAGAGCGTTATGCTAAGTGAAATAAGCCAGGCAGTGAGGGACAAATACCATATGATCTCACCTTTAACTGGAACCTAATCAACAAAAGAAAAAAGCAAGCAAAATATAACAAGAGACATTGAAGTTAAGAACAAATACATCTCTTTATCTGTTAAATGAGATTATTAATGATATTTTTCTCTTAGGACAGATGTGAGAATCAATTTTATGCAAATATCCTGGCTTATATAGGCAATATATGCTGGTCTCCTTCCTCCCATCTAATCTGTTTCAAGTCATGTTAATTAGCATTAGTCCAATAACACAACAAAGAAAGTATTTTGCATGAAAAATTAAAATTCAGATGACTTTGCTGTTTATATTCTAAAACTTATCTTATTTTGCACTTGAAATTTTCTGAAAAAATTGTGCTTTTTATAAATATGCTTAACGTGAACTGTTTCTTTTTGTAAACCTTTGTTGAATATATGATGAATTTTAAAACAAATTAGAGTAGGCACCTTAAAGGAAAACTGTACTTAAAATGCAGTGTAATCTCCAGAGTAGTAGTCTAATTACTTCATATATATATAATAGCATAATATATGGTATGTTATATTACAATGTCCATCTCATATCAGATTTATATAAAGCAGGGCTCCCCAACTTCCTATTATTCTGTCTTATGCTTGTTTTGAGTTCCATGCTTGAACATCTTTGAAGCATTTTTTTATTATTATTATTTTATTCAGTTACAATTGTCTGCATTTTCTCCCCATCCCTCCACCCCACCCCAGCTGGTCCCACCTCCCTCCCCTGACTCCACCCTCCCCCTTGATTTTGTCCTTGTGTCCTTTATAGTAGTTCCTGTAGACCCCTCTCCCCACTATTCCCTCCCCACTCCCCTCTGGCTATTGTTACATTGTTCTTAATTTCAATGTCTCTGGTTATATTTTGTTTGCTTTTTTCTTTTGTTGATTATGTTCCAGTTAAAGGTGAGATCATATGGTATGGCATTTTTTTAAATTAAGCTTTTAATTCCTGAATGCTATTAGTTAATCAAAAATCAACTTTGTCAGCGTTAACCAAATCATCTGGGGAGGAGTGGCCCATTCTCCTATCCTCTTTGTAGGAAATGTAAAGGCTCTGCTTTATCAGATCGTAACTTCCAGCAGCATGTCCTTCTTGGATGGTGGTTTGCAGAGAGCACCTAAGGTTGACCTATCTGTCTGAACTTGAGTGGTTGGAACTGTCTATTTCAGAGAGCCAGATGAAGTGTCCATGTGGCCAGAAGTCCTTGCCATATCATCTATCACATTTATTTTTCAAAAATTAAGTTTGCTTTGTTTTGCTTTATGTTTAAAATCTCTGCCTGATGCCTTCATCTCTTTAACTTGGTTTCAAACATGGGAAGAAAGAGAAGGAATATGTGTGTATGACAGTCAGAAGAAACAGTACATGAAAATATCAAAAGCCAAAAAAAAACCAAAACACAGTCAACTTAAACAGCGGAAAGAAGGCCACTATGTCTGGAGAAGGAATTAGTGGTATGAGACAAATACGGTGAAATACACAGGGGACACATTAGGAAGGGATTTGGGGCCATAGATGCATTTTATAATATATTCCAAATAAAAATGTAAATCACTACAGGTTTTAAGTAAGGTAATGGAGTATTTTAATTTGCATTAGAAATACAAATGGATTAGACAATGGAAGAGAGTGGATGCTGGCATAGCAAGTTGGAAGCCCCAGTTATGACTTTTTAAAAGATTTTATTTATTTATTTAGGAGAAAGGAAAAGGGAGGGAGAAAGAGAGGGAGAGAAACATAGATGTTAGAGAGAAACATTGTCAGTTGCGTCTCTCATGCACCCCAACTAAGAACTGATCCCACAACCCAGACAGGTGCCCTGAACAGGAATGGAACCAGTGGCATTTCAGTTTGTGGGATGATACCCAACCAACTGAGCCACACCAGTCAGGCTCCAATTATGACTTTTCAGGGAACAAAAATAAAATTTGGAGTAGGGTGATGATAATGTCCATGTGGAGATCTAGATTCTATGACTTTACATAGGGAGGAGTCGTCCTTAGGATTCTGGATTTCACCAGAATAATAAGGGGAAGGTGGTATATCAACCAATATGTTCTTGAGGGGTTTTCATTAGAATAGCTATTCATCTGCCTTCTGATGTATCCAAATATCCCCAACCAAAGAATAATGTTTTCCTGCTCCATTTTGCACAACTTCTCCCTTAACTGTAGGACATTGGAACAGTTCATTAAGTGCACTGGACCATTAAATGACGCACCTAACTCCGCCCATCCAATTAGAATGAGAACTGTGCTACAACCTAGGCACCTAATCCCAGTCTCATGTCTTTGTAGCATATTCCACTACATAAAGCACATCTTTCATTATCTCTATTTTTTCTCCAAAACTTGACATTTGCTTACCAATTTTAATCCACACTCTTTAGTGAGGATTCCACTATTTGGCCTCTCTTTAACTTCCCATTTTACCCCTAATAGTTATGACTTCGCTATAATTTAACAATTAATAATTATTTGAGCCGTCCTGAACTCTTACTGGGACCTCTCAATTATGCTATTCACCTTAAAATGTTTTCTGTCCATATATATGTATATAAAATATGCAGTCCATTTGTTATGTCTGTTCCCCTCCATGAATTGTTTATGGAACTACCTAACAGGAGAAAGTCTTTTCTTCCTAAGTTCAATAGCACTTTCTTTTGTTCACTCCAATAGAAAGCTCTCCTCAAATACGAGTCTGGCTGTTGATGGTTTTTCATGGCCAGACTTATTTCCATTATTAAACTGGGTGAACAGTAACTCGCTTATCATTAATCCCTCCTGTCTGTACTATGTGTCCTAGAAAATGCATAAATGTTATTGATCGAATACAAATATGAAATAATCATTCAGGCTTCCACATAGTTGTGTTGTGGAAAGCAGAAATTAAAAAACAAAAACTTTTATGTGAAATAGTTTACCAAAATGATTGAGGAGACAGAAATTTGGTCATCTTATAGTGAAAGAGGTTACATCTCATCATTAAATGACCTCACTTATATACATTTAACAGGTTTTTTTTTTCCCTACTTGTACTCTGCCTTTTTCAAGACATTAAATCCCTTGCAGTTGTTATTTCTTAAAGTAATGAAGCACAAAGTCTGTGAGTTGTTTGGGACCTGAAGACAGGAAAATGACTTACCCAGTCAATCCTAAATACTAATTTGGTGGTCCAGTGATGGGGTAACTCCACATCAATCACCAGGGTTATCAATTCTGCAACATCACATGCAATAAATTAATTTTAACAAAAAAGGCCTGCACTGAGCAAGCTGATAAGAAATATTTTTCAAAATCTTATTACAATATTAACTGGCAATGATTACATGCTGACAGTATTAGCAATTGTATATTCTAATAAAATGGCAATATGTAATTAATGGTTTTACATGTTAGTATAAAGGAATATGATCCCTTTCTGTCAAAATAAAATATAACTGAAATTTGGTCTGAAAAAACACAAAACAAAACTTTTACAATTAATACATTTCACGTCTTCTAGCTGAAATACATATTTGACTTTTTAGCAAATATCTGCTAACGAAAGAGTGTGAAGGGGTAAAAGTTTTATTGTGTGTGAATTTACCAGTTTGACAGATGATGATTTTACATAGTTATGAATACAAAGTAGGGCTTTGTGATTCTGATATGAAATTTCTTTGACTCTGATATTGGGTAGCAAATAAGGGAATGTTTTAAAGAGATTAAGTGCGAGCTAATACAAGAAAAGTAATGTAACTAAATAAAATAGTATCTTAAAAGTCAAAATTTCTGAACTAGAAAAAATACTTGCACAGGTGAATATTAAATATAATTTACTCTGTTCTACCTTATAAACAGAAATATAGTAATTTAAAGAGATGTGTCAGTAGTGTCTTTTCATGAAGAATCTTAAATTATTTTGTGGAAGTCTATCGCATATTCTTCTGTGTTAGCAGTATGATGATAAGTAGATGTGCTCATTATTTAATTCTCAAGTAGTTTAATTTGAATTCTTGGCAAAAAAAGGTCAGTTCCAAAGGATTAAAGTGTGTTTGTCCTGTGTCCTTGTTGGTATGAGACAGCCCAATGATGTGGAAAAACACCGCACATAGGTGGCCACAAGAAATTGGTCAGGGTCTGAATTTTAACAAATTTAAGGAGTGACCTAGGACAAAATTACTTTATCTCTCAAAGTTCCATTTCCAAGGCATATAATGGATTCAGTAGAATTAACTCTGTATTTATCTATAAAATAACAAATCATGACACATCATAATTACACATATTAACTAAGCACTCAATCTTTAAGCACATATTTAAAATCTCTTTCCATGCACTTACTTCAAATATTTTTATTTAATCTTTATTGTATAGAGCAGATGACCCCTACTTCAAATATTTTACAACTTAAGAATGTAAACAAGTAATTACATTACATGTTTACATTACATGTTTAACAATGACATTACATGTGTAGCAGTAGAGTTAAATAGAGTAGGTACAGAGATTGTGGGAGTGGAGAAACTACAGTAATTCTTTCCTGGAACAAAGGAGAAAGTGCCCTAGAGAATGCAGTCTCTAAAATGATACCATCAGAACAAATAGGAAGTCACTAAATGCAGGGAGGGGAGTACTCCAGTCAAAATAACTGCACTGGAAAGGCCAGGCATGCCAGCATACACGTGGAGTTCACACTCAGAATTGGAACCATGGTCCTAGCTCACTTTGCATTGTTCTAGGCATACTGTAAGTAGAAATAATTCACCCAGCTTTTTAGCATCCTGGAGTTAGCAGTTATGTGATTCCAGTGGAACCAGAAATATGTGTATATCAATGCAATGTACTTCCTGGTGGATGCTTGGTTGTGGTAATTCATCACCTTTCCTTGCCCTGGTAATACTAAGGCAACCGGTACTTATCTACAATATGTGTGCACACTTCAGATGATACAGCCCTGGTGCCTTCTGTTCCTCTGCTTCCCTAAAGGCCAATTTCCTGTTTCCATTATAAATGATTCAAATACCTAAACATAACCACCCCTTCCCTGATTCACATTATCCATTTGTTTAATCACTCTTTAGTATACCAAGCTTAAACATGCTTCTACCACAGAGCTCTTCGCTCTATCAATTAACCAAATGGTTTGTATCATCACTTCTTTCCTGTCTCTGTTCAGCTGTTACCCTATCTACATCCTCCTGAGTAAACATATATAAAATACCTCTTCTTCACTTAGCATTCTCTAGAAATTTTTCTAGATAGATAGAGAGATAGATAGAGCTACACACATAGATGTGTGTGTGTATAAATTATCACTGTTAAATATGACCAGGTCTGTCCAGAAAGCATCCAGATGTGCACTAGGACAAATACAGACACCTATTAAAGACACAAGATGCAAGAAACATTACACAGAGGACAATGAAGCCTGAGTCTCCTTCAAAGTAGGCACCTTGGGACCTCACACAGTTCTCCCAGCATGGTTTGTAGCAGTTTAAATCCACACATTAGTAACTGCAGCACAATGTGTTCCTCTGCTCTGGTAGCAGAAGCCACAGAACACATTTTTCTGTGACATGTTTCATGCCAAGACCCTGTATCAAAATCTCAGACACAGTAGTTTTTGGAATCCCCAGACCAACTTCTGGTTCTTGCACTGTCAGTTGTCCATCTTTGTTGATTGCAGCCCCTACACATTCAACATTCTCAGGTGTTCTGCTTGCTGCAGGCCTTCCAGAATGTGGATCACTTTCAACGGATTCTCAACCATCTTTGAAGCATTTGTGCCACACTCTTATTTGTGCTGCACTTATTGCATTGCCCCCAAGAGCCTTTTGATTTATCCGAATAGTGTCCATGGACCAATGTCGAAGCTTAATGCAAAATTTGATGCAGGTTCATTGCTCTACTTGCTCAGTCATTTTGAATGCAAAGGCCACATGGTATACATGCTCACTCAACAGCATCTACTGCACCCACTGGCTAGTACAGGGAAGTCCTCATTGTTCACATATGTGCATTCCAGGGCATTCTCCTTGGCTGCCAGGTTGCATCGATGTTGCACAAACCATTCTCACTATAGTAACAATGGCTGGACTTTTTTCAGACAGATCTCATAAGCATTTTTTCTGTACTCTGTGTGTTTATCCACTCTTTGTCTTACTCACTAGAATGTAAGTTTGAAGATGTCATAGACTTTGTATATTTTGTTGTCTGCTATGTCTCCAGAATACAATACCTAGCTAATAGTAATCCTTCAATAAAAAAATTATTGAATGTGTTCATTTTTCTATGCTATGGGAAGGAATTATTATATAATTTTGCACATTTTTATCAACAGTTTAAAACTATATATTCCATAATATGCTACAAGGACATTTCTTAGCTGAAATTAAGATCTAAGTATATCATGGAAGTGAGATTGGTGATAACACCTCTTCTGAAATTTTCCACTCACTGATTTTCATTATGGGTACCTAATGAAAAATATTTCAACCACATATGGGGTTTTAACAGCTATGACTACATTTGGAAGTCTGTGGAGAAGATTACAGAAGTGGAGAGATCTCTGAGAGTATCTGGATGAAGCAATCTGCTAAGATGATTCCAATAGAACTTCTACAGTGGTACTTAGCAAACTTCTTCATCTCAGTGCTGTTGCAGACTTATAAAAATTATTGAGGTCCCCAGAGATTATCAATTCATGAGGTTCATAGTCAGTGGCATACTGGCACCAGCTAGTTCTGGCCCAGAAGAGCCAAATATTTGGTACTTCTCTTCTCAAATTTGCATCCAGTTATGTTACCTGGTAGCTGAAATCAGCCATGGTGGGAACTTTCACCCAACTTAAACTGAATTGAAAATGTTAAAAATTGGGCCTTTTTAAAGAGTTTACAAATTTTTTTATTCATTATGGTTCTCTGTATTTAATATACTAGAAATTAAACAGAGGAATCTTATTTATTTTTAAAAGATTTTATTTATTTCTTTATTTATTTTTAGAGAGAGGAGAACGGAAGGAAAAAGAGAGGAAGAGAAACACCAATGTGCAGTTGCCTCTTGCGCACCCCCTGCTGGGACCTGGTCTGCAACCCAGGCATACATACAGTCTTACATAACATAATCACAGGAGTGGCATCCATCACTTTAGAAATATAACATCACTATGAATGCGCCATCTTTGGTCATGCTCTATTGGTAAGAAGCAAGTCACAGATCCTTCCAACACCAGGGGAGGAGATTATAAAATAAAACAATTACTGGAGTTGGGGACCATTGGTGTCCCTGTCTTTCTACCACATTAGCACTCAGAGAAACTGATGACATTTGTAAAAAATACTGAGACAAACTAAAGAAAATGTGGGGTTCTTTAGATGGCATTGGCCCACACAGAAAAGGTATACTCATATCATTTATGATAAGAAAAATGGTCATAAACTATTAGGAAATATTAAAGTATAGATTTTATAAAACTTACAAATAAAATATTTAAATAAGAAATCAAAGCATGCTTCTGTTCAGCTAAAATTTCTACATAATGTTTTTTACTTGAAATGTTCACAAGAAATTTCTAAGCCAGATTTTTAATGATGATTTCTTCCAATTCTTGAAAGTTACCATCAACGAGAAACTTTGCTCAAACAGAAAGGTGATAAAATATTTAATACCCTTTTCACAACCACTGAAAAATTTAGATCATTAAAAATTATTTTTAAAAGATCTAACAGCTCTTCCTTTTCTTTCATGATACATATAATGTCAAAAGTTCTTGTGATAATGCAAATGGCTGTCAAATTCAATGGAAATTTTATATCAAATATATCACACTGTCAATGAAATCCCAATTCCCAGATATGTCTATTATTATAAAGCCACCCTGAAGCTGGCTTCCTGCCACTGTAGTGACACATCTCACACAGAATGGATAAATGTCATCTGATGCAGGAGGAGAGAGCCATTTGGATCAAACTCTGAACTTTAATCATCGAGAGCCCCTGCCCAAGTTTCCTCAGGCCGATTACCTGCACAGTTTGGGGAACTGAAATGAAGTTGATACACTATCTCCATAGATTCCTTTCCACCAAGAAGCATTTGACAGTTTACTGATGAAAGAAAAAAGCCTCTAACAAATTAAACTCTTTCTTGACTATCTTTAGCGTATGATGTTTGAGCAGCATGTGCTGGTTTTTCCTCAATGGAAAGACCTCAGCGTGTACCATGAGATCTTAGGTTGTTTGATGTGTACTCTGAGAGCTTCTGATGAAGAAGTCAGCCTAAAATGGCCAGGTCCATGCTTACAGGCAGCCGAAGACAGCAGGCCTCCCCAGAGTGGTCCAAAACTGGAGGGATCTGTATCTTTGAGCATCACTCGCATCAGCCAATGGGCAGGCAGCTCTATTCTAGCAGAATCCAAATAGCATTTAAACAAGTAAACCAACAACTTAAAAATGCCTTTTATAATGGTTTCTACATTACCCACGATGGATATGATACAAAATACTCGTTTCACTACTTATTCTGTACCAAACCCAGAGCTTTATATGAATAATTTAAATCTCTCACGCACACACACACACAAAACTGAGGTTGGCACAGCTACATAACTTGCTCAAGAACATATAATAAAATGTGATGAGTATGCCACTTTATACTTTGACTTAGTGTCATTTTCTTGAAGAATGAATGACTAAAATTAGGATTGCTCCTCTCTGTATTTCTGTATTTTGTACTATTTGTAGAGAGAGCATTAAGACATGTTTATATATAAACATGTCTACATGTAAACAAGTATACATAAATATATATATTTGTTACATAGCTAACAATTTGCATTAAATAATTTCTTAAAGGACTTTGAATTGGTCTCTAAAGGTCATGTCTACAGAGTTCAGTGCAGATTCAGTTACAATGTAAATGTCACAAATCCTATTTCCAAACTGGCATATAAACAAGCAAAATAGAATGAAATGTAAGTTTGAGAAACTCCTGTATTTTATTTGTTGTCAGGCAAGTTCGATTTCAAGCCCCTTGACAATAAAGATTATGTCACTTCTTCTCTTCGTTTCTCCCTCACCCACTTTTACTTAAGTGACCATGCAATTCAACGCCACATTCCGCTTTTTGTACCTAACATATCACAAGCTTTTAAAACTATTAATGGCTTCATGACCACAGTATAATCCAGTGCACAGTTGTCCCCCACTGAACACCTTCCTTATTATAAGACTACAGAGTATTGTCCAATTCATTACTCATAATAAACACTTCCTGTATTCAGATTATGTTCTTATTTGTAGTTGATTGTTGTACCTTGTATTGTTAGGAGATGGGGCCAATTGATACAGCCGTTAGCAATAAATAAATACTGAATTTTCACTACCTTTTCCAGTTGTAGGTATTAATCTTTGCTAATTTGATAGATGAAAAATGGTACCTCCTAAATTATTTGATTGCTTGTAAGGATGACTGTTTTCCTAAGTAATATTTATAGTCCATTTTTATTATAAATTCAATATACATTAAGGAGAGGAAAATTGATATACAAAATTGCAGTAAATATGTCAGTATCCCATGACCTTATTACTCAAAAGTTACTATTGGTAGTATTTTAGAGTATATCCTTACATTTAATTCACCAACTATAATGCATATCCACACCTATATCTATGGCTACCACTATATCTATATCTATGTAGGCATATAAACACACTTTAACATACATGAACCACATTTATATAAATACTTACATAAATATTGGAACCTACTCCTATGGATTTTCTAGAATTTGTTTCCTCTGAAAGGCATCTGTAGCAGCTGGGTACTTCTGTGAAAAGGAGCGGAGTATTTCAGCAGACCGCCTTTCCTGAGCAATGCAGTAGCGAGGGCTAGGCGGCAGTAAACAATTTAACAGTATGTAGAATAGTCCCCACATGCCCACAAACACACTTTCATATCCTCTTTTCCTCTCTTCCTGTCTCTCTCATACATAGATAAACATTTGTATGTGTGTGCATGCACACAGAGAGAGAGAGAGAGAGAGAGAGAAAGAGAGGTGCAGAGGTAGAGATAGATATAGAGCTAGAGGTAGCTATCACAAAGGAGATACACTCTAAGTTGTAGGGCTTTAATTCCCACATTACTCAAGCATTCTCTGGAATGGTTAAAACATAATATGACATGGCGTAGCATGACATATGTGATGATGCTTTGAGCATTTCTGGAAGGATAGGTAATGGTGAATATGTCCAGGAAGCTGGGCCAGGTGGGCAAGACAAGTAAAAGATTTGTACACAATGTTTTCACAACTCTCATTGGAATACATGGAATACATTGCTTTTTCTTTGAGCTTCACATTGGTTTTATCATTCTAACGGGTTCATCATAACTACTATAATTGGTCCATAATGTTATTATTAATTCAGTTTGATATATACTAAAGACAGAGCCCCTGATCCTTTAAAGAAATAGAATGTTATCCAAAAATTACATCTGCTTATATGCTTTTCCTTAACTGAATAGCCTGCCCCAATGTGAACATCCAGGAACTAGACCACCATTCTCCTGAACTTTATATTACACATTCCACTGATTTCATAACAACATGGCTTTATCACATATAAATTGTTTGTATTTCTTGCTTCTGAACAATGCCTAAAGCAGCAGAAGACAAGAGCCAAGGTCCTGATCACTGTCAGGCTAAAGATAAAATCTTTACTTATTATGTTTCAGCTCCTGAGCCTAAGGTGAAGCAACCCCAGGGGCTACTTTTCCAAGAAACCAGACAGAGGACAATGGAAAAGACTTCAGAGCTGTCCTCAGGGCATGAAGAAATTATTTATTACCTTAACCTCACCTCTGACCAATCAGCTCACACTCTGACCTGGAACTGCTAACCCACACTGTGTTGTGACTTTGCCCTATATAACCTGCAACCTACAAGCCACTGGGGAGTCAAGTCTTTGAGAGCATCAGCTTTCCCGCACTTAGATTGGCTAAATCTATAATAAACTTCCTTTCTATACAGCAAACTCCCACTCGTGCATTTCTTTCAGCCTTTGCACGGAGGCTCCAATACTGGGACTCAGGAACAAATTAACCTTCTCATAACTTTTATTTGTGGTTATTAACAAACAATGCTGCTATGATCGTATATACTGGTGTCCTGAGCAGCATGGTATATGCTGGGACTGCAATTGCTATTTCTTAAAGTTTAAAAATGTTTCCCTTTACAAGAAAAGGTTAAAAGCTTCTCCAAAGTGGTTACACAATTTTTTATGCTCAATATCAAGAGATTCTAATCAATGTATGAGCCAACACTTGGTAACATAAAACTTCTTAATGTGTGCTAACTATATCAATGTTAAATTGCATCTGTTTTGATGGTGTTTTGAATTCCCTAATTTTTTAAAACATGAGTAAGCATATGGGGCAGGTACTATTTATACAAGAACAATAAACAACAGACACTAAGAACATAAGATAAAAATCCACTTTTACTACATTATAGCTAAGGGCTTAGGTTGATGGAAAAAAATGTTCCTTTAAAAAAATTAAAACTGCCCTGGCCCTTGTCTCAGTGGGCTGGAGCATCCTTCCATGCACCAAAGGATCGTGGGTTCGATTCCTGGTCAGAGCACATTCCTAGGTTACAAGTTCAATCCCTGTTAGGGGCCTGGATGGGAGACAACCAACTGATGTTTCTCTCTCACTAGGGATGTCTCTCTCTCCCCTCCCCAACTTCCTCTCTCTCTACAATCAATAGGCATATCCTCAGGTGAGGATTTTTTTTAAAAAGGGAACAAAACAAAAAAGTGAAAACAGATGCCATAAATTGATTGTTTTTTAAGTTGTAAAACATAAAAGGAGCCAATTTAAAAGAAGTCTTATAAATCAAGAAAAAAAATAGAACAACCTACTGGAAAATACAGGCAAAATATATGAGCAGACATTTCACAGAAGAAACACAAATGCCCAATAAGCCATGAAGATAAGAAATTTATTTTAGAAAGATCAATAATTATAAATATCAATTAACATGCAAAGAAATCAATGAAACGACCAAGAAGAAAAAGATGTAAAATGCAGGTTGTTTTTAAGGAGAATGGCCTTTCAGTCCATGCTCCAAAAAGATTTTGCCTCACAAAACATGCACAGACTAGTAAATACGGCAAAGAATTCCTAATTCCAACACTTCTAACAGCCTGAATCTACCCCCTTCCATCTGAATTTTTGAAATACTCAGGTCATTCCTAACAATTGAGGGCCTATTCATTGAAATACATACTCCTAACTGGCTCGAATTCAATGAGCAAAGCTTTCTAAGCTTTGCATCAAAGCCCCCTGGCTTTCAGCAGTGGTGCAAGGAGATGAAGGGCTGTGTGACCGTTTCTCCAAAGCCCTGGGCATAAGCCGCCCCACATCTTGGTGAGCAAGAGCTTGAGAATGTGTTATTTGGAGGTTGGTGAAGAGGCCACAATTAGGAGAAAACCAAAGGACAAGGAAAGGATTGGACATCAGCCTTGTTTTGATTATTAATGTTACTGCCTTTCTTCTTTCTCCCTTCTAAATTATTTTTTAAAAAGTACGCTTTGACAGTATACCATGTACTTTGAGACTACATTTATACCATTCTGTCACTGATGCTTTCTATTCTGCTTAAGAAAGGTAAATGTTACTAAGAGAAAAATTATTATGAAGTGAAGTTCTTCTATTTGAGAAAGAAACCTATAATTGAAATTCTAAAAGCCAGGAAGATACCATTTAGCTGGTGAGTTTCAGAATAAGTCACTTTTTTTTTTCATTGCAGTTTCCCCCAATATGAATTACTTCAGGTGTAATTTTCTAACTTTAAAGTTATATTTTTCTTAAATTCTTTGGAGGAGACAGATGCCATTTATTCAATATGATGAAATAAATATACACGTAAAACAAATGCATTAAATATATGCATTCTATATTTACATGCAAGTTCTTATTCTTAGGTATATTTTGCATTATGCATGTGTTTGTGTATGAATATACATACAAACATTGTATGTATGTGTATCTGTGTGTATGAATGGATATGCGCACATTTATGTATATGCACACACACACACAGAGTTAGCTATGCGGTTCTCACAGGCAGATTTTCCTTACTCCCTCTCCCAAGGAGCATGGACTTCCTGAAATGGTTAGAAATCAATATTTCCTTTGAATATTTCTCAAAACTGTATAAAATGTATAACCGTAACATACTATGCCAGGAAACTGTCTCATGATGTGACAATCTCCTCATGTTTTGTGAAAGTTATTCTACCCTATTTGTTGTAAGTAGAAAGTTTTAGCCAACAAGTATTAAGTGAAATTTTGTTAAAATTAAAGTTATTTATAATTGTAACCAGCTCATAATTCAAAACTCCTTTACTTTGTTCTTTTCTTCCATAGTACTTATTACATTGTAATTATAAAACGTATAATATATATATGCTGTATGATTTTCTTAATTACCCACGCATACTATTTATTTTTAATCTCCTTTCACTAGAAAAGAGAGGATTATTTTTTTTCTGTTTGCTGATGTATCTCAAATAAGAGGACAGTGTTCAATAAATACAGGTTAAATTACTGGCATCATTCTTCTCTCTGAAAATGTAGGATGAGCAGAATGTGCAAAATTTCAAACAGGGTTTGAGACTCTCATTCTGGCTGTAGGATGTGGAGCAAATTATGTCATCTCTCCAGCATCTACTTTCTGTATCTACAAAGTAGGGATAGTAGAGCCTACTCAGAATACCTGACCCATAGAAAACACTCGATAAGTGATAGTTATTATTAGCGTTGGCTAACGATCATGTTTATTGGGTACTTAATTAAAGCAGAGGCATCATTTCAAGTCAAGAGTATTTGTTCCTTTCTCTTCTAGGAGCCCTCTCGCCCCTGGTGTCTTCAAGGCAGACTTGCTCTTCTCCTGTTGGTTGCTTGACATCAATTCCCCAGGAAGCACTTTTTAGCTCACCGTGCATAAAATAAAATGTTCTACAACTTCACACAATTCTGACCTCTTTTCCTACTTTATTTTCTGTTTGGTACATCCTATTATACAATCAAAAACATGTTACTTTTTTTTTTGGAGTAATATATATCCCCTACTAGAACGTGTATTCCCTGAGGCCAAAATATTTAGTACAGTTCACTGCTATATCCTCAGCTCTGGGGAAGTGGCACATAGCTGATGGTTAACAAAACTGTAATAAAAAGGCGACCACTATTATTACAAACATGGACATTTACACATAAAAACAGATTAAGTAATTCCCTCAGGGGAATAATGAGTGGCAGATACAGGGTACAAACACAGGTAGTGTGTTCCTTGCCTCTGTTATCTGCCAGATTTAGGTCTTTCAAACTAACATTCCTATAAAGAAGTTCATTCTTCTATCACAGACTGTTAACTTTAAAATCTTTAGAACTCCCAAATTTTAGCTTGGAAATAAGAACACAGAAAAGATCGTATTTCTCAGCCTCCAGGGCAACTAGGTGTGACCAAGGTTTGGCCAATGAAGTGTAATTGAAATCGTCTGTGCAGCGCCTTCCTTTTTCTGACAGAGGAGGCAGTTCGGCTTTTTCTTCCCTGATGCTGCCATGCAGACGCAATAGCTGGAGCTGGTCAGCCTGCTTGCACCATGAAGACAACTTGGGAGTGGAAACCATGCATAGCAGAGCAAAGCTAGAAGACACTTGGGTCAGAAAACATGAAACTCAGTAAGAGCCTTAGACCACCTACCTGGACATTTTGGTGAGAGGAACATGTCTCTAATATAATAACTAAGAGATTTCTAATGTAATCAGAAATTAGACTAATATAACTAATATAAATTCTAATAGTTATGTTTGTATCCTGGTAGCTTGAAAAATATCTCTCCCCACAGTAACTATTGTATGTAAAATAGAATATTTTAAGAATGGCTGTTTGCTGAAAGTAATCATTTCAAGTATCTCTTAAACTCAAAGACTCTGACAGTCAAAAATTTCTGTTAAGAATGTAAATTATTAATTCAATAAGCTATTTTTATTTTCCTTCCAAGAGGATCCTTAAACTGAAAAATCAATGCCACTTGAGTCACATTTTTTGTTATTTTAAATTTTTATACCATTTTTTAAATGTATAAGCTACCCCAGAGGGATGGGATGTTAAGATTATAGAAACAACATAGACTATTTCTTCATGAAACAAAGTAAAATAATTGTGAATATTAGAAAGGCCTGTATTTTCAATTAGATGGATTTTGTTTTAAAATTTGATGTTAGATTCAAGATCATATACTCATAACCCATAGACATGGGCAACAGTGTGGCAATGGCCAGAAGTGAGAGGGGGCAGAAATTGGGTGGAGGTGGGCCAAGGGGGAATAAAGAAGCACACCTGTAATAGTGTCAAAGTAAAAATCAAGTAAAAGACAATATTTTAAAACATATATGAGTGCACTTTATCATTATTGTTTTAAGTTTTAGACATACACACTATATATGAGGTCTGTCCAGAAGATATCCAGCCATGTTATATGAAAAATAGAGACATTTTTTGAAGAAAATACAAGATACAAGAAACATTGTACATGGGACAATGATGCCTCAGGCCCCTTCAAAGTAGGACCTTGGGATTTTACACAGTTCTCCCAATTGCCATTAGTCGCCCCATTATACTTTCCTGACTCTCATCAATGGTCTGAAATCTCTTCCCTTTCAAAGGTGATTTTAGTTTGGGGGAAAGCCAGAAGTTGCAGGGCATGAAATTTGAGCTTTAGTGGGGCTGAGTCATTTGGGTTACTTGATGTTTCACCAAAAAACTCTGCACGAGACATGATGCATGAGCAGGTGTGTTGTCGTGATGAAGCTGCCAATCACCAGTTGCCCATATTTACAGCCTTCTGAATTATCCAGTTTCTCTGCAGGAATGTTCAAGCTTAACACAAAAATTGGTGCAGATTTGCTGCCCTACTCAGTCATTTTGAATGTGATAGCCACACAGAACACATGCTCACTCAATGGCATCTACTGCCCCTAGTGACTAGTATAGTAAAGTTGTTGTTCACGCATATGCATTCCGGTCCACTCTCCTTGGCTTCGAGGTTACACTGATGCCCCACAAACCATTCTCATTCTCTTAACATTGGCTGGACTTTTTCTAGCCAGACCTCGTGTTTGTATGTATGTGTGTGTGGACACACACACACATATTTATTTCCATCCAATGAGTATTCCTCTGTGTATGTTCTTTTTAAAATGGTTACCCATCTTCTATGTTGTACATCTGTGCCAAGCAGCTCTTGGTGAGCCTATGATAAAAACAAAAATGTGTCCATATCTCTCCTCTGAAAATTAGCTTTGTGAAGGAGTGAGGTATGCCTTCTATTATTTGTTAGTTACTTTGTTTATTGCTTTATTGCACTGGCTAGAACTTGTAAGTCCTGTGGTGAACGAGAGGTAAAAGAAGACATCCTGGCTTTGTTCTAGATCTTAAAGAAAAAAGCATTCAATTTTCACCATTAAATAGATATTAGTTCTAGAATATTTAGACTTCTTTCCCAAGTTGAGGAAGTTCCTTCTCTATTTTTATTTATTTACTTCTTATTTTTCTGAGAATTCTTTTAACATAAATGAGTGTCAAATTTTATCAAATCTTGCTTTTGTCAAATCCTTTGCAAAAGGAACAATATTAGAAAAACAGTAAATTGGTGATATTTTTTATTGCTAAGGGTTTGCCCAGGACAACAGAACAAAAAGTCTTAATCATGTGTTTATCATTTAGCTAGCAATTACTTTAAAGTTATTCCTTAGTATATTAGAAGGATAAACATCTTGTGAATTTATCATATATAATTTTTATTTGGGATATTAAAATAAAATCATGTAGTAGATGTCACAATCTCTTTAAACAGCTTTAAACTTATTATAAGTAGAATATATTCAGGATATATTGCTCAGATTAAAATATCAAAATAAAATTACATAATCACCATACTACCAATTTTATTTAAAAGTATATATATATGTGCCTGGCTGGGGTGACTCAGTGGATTGAGTGTGGCCCTGAGAAGCAAAGGGTGGCCACTTCAATTCTCAGTCAGGGCACATGTCTGGGTTGTGAACCAGGTCTCCAGTAGGGGGTGCACGAGGCACCAGAGGCAACCACACATTGATGTTTCTCTCCCTCTCTTTCTCCTTCCCTTCCCCTCTCTCTAAAAATAAATAAATAAAATCTTTAAAAAAATACACACCCACACACACACATGAGAAACTAGGAAACTAAACATAATGAACACCTACTGTCTTGGCATTAAGTATATGCTGTTATTTTACCCCATACTTTTCTCTGATTCCCAAGTTTCCTGTGCTGAGCATAAATTGCCTTTAATGTGAATAAAATCAATAATTTATTAAATTAGAAAAAGCATTCCTACTTCTTTGGCTTGTCAAACTGAGTACATTAAAGATAATTCCCCTGGTTTTTGATAACTCCATTAGTTATAACTCATCATTAATTATTTTGCTGTTCTATAAAAATGAGATGTTCTCAAACACTGAAACAGTGTCCTTCCACCAAATGGCAACAGATTGTCTGTTATTTGAGCTTGGGAATCTGTTTTAATGTTGTCTCTCTTTGCTTGCTGCTAATTATCACCTTTTGCTACAGGACTGTCCTATTAATAAATGAGTTGTTATATGGAAATCAGTAATATATTACAGATGCTCAAATGCAAGGTTGATGTACATGTTTATCTTAATAATGGTTTGAGTTGTGTAAAATAAAACCTTGGACCTTTAAACAATACAGTCAACCACATGGTTCTTCAAAGCTACCCTGAGGCACCTGTAATTCTGAATTCATAGTCATCATGCTTCGGTTTTCTCTATAGTGCAGTTCACTGCATCTGCAGGCATTTCTTCTCTTAATATTACTGTTTTTAACTTTTAAAATAATTTTATGCTGGATTTTAATTCTTAAATATATTTTATCACTTAATATTCAGTTAAGCATAATACCTCAGTGTTGGTTCATCAATTATAACAAATGTTCCTGATATGATACATTTTAATAAAATATATCTAATGCACTGTATTAATAACCCGGAATGTGTATAGGAGGCAGGGGAACTCTTTGTACTCTCTGCTAAATTTTTCTGTAAAACGTAAAACTGTACTAAATCTAAGTTTTTAATTAATTAAAAATAAAAATATAAAACGTTTACTCATGCGATTGGTTTTTGTGGATCTAGATTTTTATCACCCTCTTGAGGCCACGTGCCTTACCACTACCCACTGTGTGCCAACCCCATCCTCAGGCTAAGTGGCATGAAATCAGGAGCATAACGAACCGGTGTGAGGTTCTCTGCCATGTCTAGTTGTTCCAAATATCTTTAAGTGACACTGTATCTAGGCAGGAGTGTTAACAGAGCCTTAAAACTAGACTTTAAATTTATATTATTATCCTTTCTAACTAAGTGTAAACAGTTTGGGATCCTTTTCCTGATAGAAACAGATAATGATGTGTTTACCAGATCATATCTACATACATATACTTGATGCTATTTTCACCTTGTCTATCAAAAACATCACTTCTGACGGGGCAGCTGGAACTGCTCCTTGCTTGTATACGCCCTCTGTTATCCTTCAGTATCTGCCTTGTTTGTGCAGGGCCCAGACTGGGGAATTAAGTGGGGATAAGGTGTGGACCAACACAGGTGCATCCTTGAGATTTTTAAGGATAGCCTTCATTTTCTGCCACTGTTCCAAGGGCAGAGAGCAATGTCATGGTCTTCCCTGGGCATTTTCCACTGTGACAGATTTCACCCCGGAGGCTAAGAAGCCAATGTGCAGGTTCTGCCAATTGCCAAGTGTGTCTACTCCAACTCCGTCTCCGAAGACTGTGGAAATCGCCATTTAAGCCACTGTGAACTGTGCCTGGACCAGGACTCCATTTATTAACTGTTTCCCACTTACTTTTACTGGGGACATAGAGTCAGGCTTCCTCCTATTATCAATAGGTACTCACACCTGATTCCATCAGTCCTCAAAATGTTGGGATAGTCTCCTTTCCACAGTACAGGCTTGGTCACAGACCTCATTGATACTCCAAAATCTATCTCAGGGCTGAAAACTGGGCAAGGGCTTGTGACATTTGGGCATATCTTTTTCATATCCTGGTCATGCACGTTAATTAACTTTGATTGCATTAATTGAGCAGTATTCTTGATGTCTGCTCAATTGATATGATATCTGCTCAATGATATCTTTTGTTTTGCCCTTAGGGACACTGTGTTTTATAAATCACCTTCAGACTCTCTCTAGGTTAGCCCCCACCACCTTAATGGCATTTGTCCTTTGCAGTTCATTGAAAAACCATATCCCTCTGGCTTCCAAGAGCTAAGTGCAGCCACGGGCCTCTGTTCTCCCAAGGGTCGTAGCACTTCCATCAGGGCAGCATTAACTCAGACATGCCCACCCAATGCGTGTTACACTCTTGCTTCCAATTAAGTTTGTACGCAGTCTTAACCACGACATCATCTCTCATCCAGACTACTGTTCTATCTTCTTAAACGGCCTTTTATTCTCCCAACCACTCCAGCTTCTTCCATTTTATTTGGTACATAATATCTAAGGATGGGCTTTTGAACACCCAAATCAATACTTTCTCTGTTAAAATCTTCAAAGCATTGTCAATGTTCTGAAGTTAAAGAAGAAACAACGATCTCAAAATCAGTGTGGTTTGGCCATATCCTATCTTTCCATCCATATCTCTTACCACTGATCACTTTCCTCTCTGGCCTTCTTATTTGTATTCTTGATTTTTTCAGTTTTTTCTAGTTTTTGAAAATTCTGTTTCCATTGTATACACCATTCTCCATCCTTTATCTGCTTTTATAGTCAAATTCTCAGTTCAGATTTCAGCTCAAATATCCACAATCCACAAGGATTATTCCTCAAGACCTCAGATTCAGACAAATCCTCTTATTGCTCAAAAATTCATATCATGTTCATATCAATTCATATCATATAAGTTGTCCAAGTGGGGGGAAATAGTTACATTGTTTAATGTGTCTACCTTATTATCCTTTAAGATCCACAAGGATAAACAATATATCTGTCATCTCCAATTACTTTTACTCTGAGAAACTAACACAGTAAATGGTCAATAAAACACCTGTTGATTGAAAAGTATTCCTTTAGTTACAAAATAATTCTCTGTCTCTTCTACTACCATCCTATCCCCGCTTTGGGTGTGAGAGAGAAATAGGGGAGAAGAGGGAGAGACAGAAATGCAGGAGGGGGAAGCAGTGATTACAAAGTGATTTTCATCATATTCAAGATTCTAAAGTTCTAAATCTGTCATTTGATTATCTCTTCAAGCAATATTTTATTAGATATTTTCCCATATTCACTTAAAATATTATAATAAGGACAAATTAATAGTTTATTCCCTTGTCTAGGAAACCCAAGAATACCTTATTACTTTCAGATACTTGAACTTTACTCTCAGTAAAATCTTGTGAAATTAGAACTTACTAGTAATAAACTGTACCAAACCAACCTTTATTAGCTCTACAATACACTCTTCTCAACACTAAAAATCTATTCTGCAGTTACTGAAAATATTTCTAAAAATATCACTGTGATAAAACAATAATTCAGTGCTACAAAAAAGCATTGTACTATGAATAGTAGTATATTAATTTAATTTGTATTAATGAGGTTCTAAAATATTTTCTCCATGGATGATAATATTTCAGCAAATTACACAACCACTTGTTATTTATTTTTTTCTAGGCATGAAATTTTTCATTAGATTGAGAAAAATAGATCTAATTTAACTCTGTCTCCATTAGAAATTAAATTAATTTATCCCTTTGTCTTTCCTTGTACAGATGTTTCTAAGTTCTTGGGATCACAAGCCAAAGCTTTGGACATATTTCCTGAACATTCGTCTTATCAAAATATATTTTTTAAAATGTGGGTACCTAGCTATTTAATAAAAATAGCTTAAGTTACTTTCATTCCTTAATATATAGATTACAATAAATATTTCCACTATTGCATCTACCACTGTATCTACGACTATTATCACTACTATTACCACTACTATTTCTCTTTTACTACTACTGCCCTCACCACTGTTATTGCTGCTACTCTGTGTCGCTAGCTTCCGGTCTTTTTATAGTGATTAATTACATCATTCCCACCTGTGAAACAACCCTTCAAACATTAATTTTATGTTTTACTGATGAGAATATTTAGACTTAAGAGTCCCTAAGTTTGTTAACCGAAGTTACTCAGTTAAGAAGCGCTAGGGTGGGGATTAGAACTGACATTATTCAGATCCCTAGACCTGAGTTATCTTAAATATTATTCCATACTGTTGGCATTATTTGGATGTGCACATCGTATCCTGCATAGACTTATGCTCTTTTAGAGACAAAACAAAAACATCACTAACTTTCTTTTTCCTGGGACAGATACGTTGTTTCCTCCTTTAACTCTGGTGATTTGAATTGTTCTAGTCCAAGACTGATATTATGAAAGCTCAGATTTAAAAACAAAAAGGGAGGGGGTTTATTTTATTTCTCTGACACATTCTCAGGGAGGCAACTCTATCTGTGCTTGACCTTTTCCAGGTTCTGCAGGTGGATTGGATGACTGCCTCCCTGCTCACCTTTTACAGCTTCAGCTTCATGTGAGAATCAGGGTGGATCGGGAGCCAATCAAACGTGGAATATTGAAAAGGTTACAGCAGTGCTCAGACTACAAGCCGGGCGGGCCCACAATGGTTATAAACACCCGGGCGCCTCATTCCCGTGACAGAGTTTGTAACAAGAGCAGACGAGGCCGAGGCGAGAAGCTTACCCTTTTGACAACGATGGGACGGGAAGGGGTTGACTGTGCAGGTCTGCCTCATCCTTCTATTATCGAGCTGCCTGTTTATAAACCTGTGAATCAGCTTCGGTGTCAGGAATGGGGGTCATGTTGACATAAATCAGGCGCGGAGGTGCATCTTCCTGCACATTGCTTTGGGCTTCTTTACCATTATAATTGCCTTTTTCTGTGCTTTCTCTCCCTTGTCCTATTTCCACATGGCATTTAAAAATGAAATGGGCTTTTGAAATAGTGCCTCCTTTATCTTTCATTAGGACAGACTCCCGAAAAGAGTCAACCAGAAATGCCATGAAGTGGTTGGTAGAAGAGTATCTTAAAGTTTTATTAGATACATAATCAATGTTACTACTGAAAGCCATATATGATATTAAATTCAAATGGCAGGCTAGTGCCTGCACTGCCATAGAGGTCGAACTTTATTACTGGTAAATTGACTGTATTTATTTCTTTTGGACAAAGCCTATCACTAGAGCTATGTCATATTATATATTGTTCATATACTTTGTTTCAAAAGTTTTACTTTTGGTTGTTTTTACTTTTTAGAAACATTTGTATTTCCAAATACTTTGAAAAATGCCAAGGGACCAGCCTTTCATGAATAATTTGAATTATGTTGGCATGGCTCTGACCTGTTAAATGGAACTGGAAAGACATGTTTTTAGACATAACTAAAACTTAAACAAAATAAATTAGACCTATCTACATATTCCAGCTGGTGCTGATAAATAGCCATCTGATTAAAGGGGGGAGAACCAAACATTTCACAACATGCAGCAACACGACGGATCTGCAAATACACAACTGGGCACAGGGCTGCTGTGTTTTGTGTCCACGTAACAAAACAATTTACTACATCCCTAGGACAGAAAATATGTTTTTCTGATTAAATTCTTGATGCAATAAATTTTGCATCTGTCATCCTTTACAGCAGCTTTCAAAAAGAAAAAAAATTTTAAAAAGAGCCATCGTTTCCTTATAGCTTTAGTTAAAGGCCATTTCAGATTTTCACAAGCAATTCTTTCTGCAGTTTTCTAATCTTGGTGGCTATGTGACTGTCCCACAGCTGTGCTACGAACCCTGCTGTCCAGAGCTCGGCTTTGGCTGCTGTCATCTCCTCAGAGCTGGCAACCTCTTTTTAAATCCTGGGCACCCCAGTGTGTAAAAGGCCCATAGAACCGTGCAAGACAGAGCAAGTGTCGAGACACCTGCCTGTTAGAGCTGTTTTCATAAAACAGGAAGGAAAAATGACCATTACATAAAGAATACTTTACTTCCAGTCCTAATCGGGAAAAAAAGAAAAGGTTTCTGCCTGTCTCTACTCCTACCAAGGATCCCAGTTAATTCACCAAACTCAGTCATGGGATTGGCTTCCCTTTTCAGTTAGATCACTTCCTTCCCTAAAACATGTCCCATTGCACTCAAGCATTTTCTATTTAATTCTATCTTAGAAGTTTAACTACAATATTTAATAAGGGCCTACCGAATCATGTATATGCATACCACCTCTCTTAGGGCAACTTGAAACAGCTACTTAAGCTGCTACACCCAACCCTGCAACACAGAGGCCATCCCATAAAAAAGAACATTCAGGGGAATGTGCCAAATGCCCAAAAGGTCAGAATCACTCGCCCTGGTCTGGTGGTAATTAGTCTCCTGATCACCAGCTTTGCTACCTTTACTTTCATCCACGGAGGCAAGCCACTGTTCTCTGGACTTGACCTGTCTTTCCTTTTATCAAAGATTCAGATAGTATGCCATAACTATATTCATACTGTTTCATTTGCTTGATAGTGGCTGAAAACAGATAAAATTTGGTGAAGTACGTGGTTATTATCTTCTTGTTGAGCCTAGAAAATGTCAACAGATATTTTTCTTTCTGTCTCCATTTCTTACCATTTTTTGCCCATTTTAATTTTATTCTCAAGTAAGATCCTTCCATATGGGGAAAAATAATGGCTACCAATTATTCAAGAATCATATCTTACAAAATCAGTGAATCCAAGAGAAAGAGTCTTTTAAAAATCCTTCTGACAAAAGCAATAAGAAGTTGTCACACTCGCTTAGCTTGGGCCCCAGACCTCCTCCAGAACGTACTATTGCGGTCATTATGAAGTCTCTAATTTCTCAGCTTGCGTTATAGATCCTGTGCGAGAGAGGGGCTATAACCATAGACCTAGACTTACCATGTGGACTAAGCTGAGAAAGAATGGTGTGGTAGGCTGAGCAGTGCCCTCTCTCTATGGAGATGTCCATGCACTATCTCCACGTTCTGATCTCTCTGTGAGTATTACCTTCTGTGGGAAAGGGCACTTTGCAGAGGTTGGTATGTTAAAGATCTGGTAATGGAGGGATGATCCTAGATCATCCAGTGGTAATCAAATGTAACCAAAGATCCCTATAAAAGGGAAGTAGGTGGATCAGATGCATAGAAGAAAATATGATCACTGAAGTAGTCAGAGTGATGCCATTGCTGGGAGGCGTCTGCGAGCCCAGAACAGTAGGCGGCCTCTAGAAGCTGGAAGAGACAAGGAACATGTTCTCCCCTAGAGCCTTCAGAAGGGTCTCAGCCCAGTGAAGACCTTGATTTTTACTCATTGAGACTTATTTTGAACTTCTATCCTTCAGACGTATAAGATTACATTTGTTTTAAGCCATTAAATTTAATTTGTTACGACAGCAATAAAAACCAAACATAGATTGTTCTTCCAAAAGATGTTGGACAGAAATAAATATTTGTTCATGAAACGTGAGAAGTACCTTTTATGTTTTGACTGTCTGACAGAATGATTCCTACTCTAAGTTGCCCTTAATATTGGGTTGGCCAAGTCCGTATGGTTTGTTTTTTTTTTCCATAAAATAAAAGGCATGTTTTTTTTTCTTTTTCACCAATAAATTTATTGATTTGGATATTTTGAGTATGTTGGCTATCTTCCACGCTGTATAATGTTGATTGTTCTCAATTAATGTCTCAATTTGCTCTCCATCAACTTCGACTGGTCTACCTGTCTGTGGAGCATCGTCCAGAGAGAAACCTCCAATGTGAAACTTTACAAACCACTTTGAGATGTTCAGTCAATCACAGAATCTTCTCTATACTCTTGCACAAATCTTTTCTTTTTGTGTTTCAGTTGTGCTTTTACCTTTCTTGAAATAATAAAGCATAAAATGCCAAAAATGTTGCTCATTTTCTTCCATCTTCAATATTAAAATGGCTACACAAAACTTAACCTATTTTAATAAGTTTTTTAAATGCATGCTGACATGACAGCTGTTACAATAAAATCTAACAAAATGGTTTCAAATGAAGTTAAAGACAATTAAACACTACTAGAACCATCTTACGGGGGGAAAAAAACCCACACAAACTTTCTGGCCAACCCAATACCAGATAAATTAATTATAACCCCTTTAAGATTTGACACTATATCCTGATCATGTTTGCATCCTAACTTGGCCCACAGTCACACATATATAAATGTTCGTTAAACATATATTATATTTAATTTATTTGGCATTAGGTAATCACATATACAATGGAAATAATAGGAACACTTCTTGGGAGTCAAAGGCAGAGTTTGAAAGATAAGTCTGAACAAGACAGAAAGAGACAGGAAGTGAAGCAAAGAACAGCTGTGTAGTAGAAAAAGGACTCTTCCTTGAGAGCATTTCAGGACAGGATTCGAGACAAAGTTCATTACCCAGGGCCACGTAAGCGGTCTTGGGTGCAATTCATCACAGATAAGAATAACACATTGAATTTAATGTAGACAGATGGCAAAGAAGCACACATAACCTGGTCATGGAGAAGCAGAAATGCAATATAACAGTGTTTCTGAATTTACGTGTGCTTATTTCAGACCACACATTTCTGATTACAGGGCATCATCTACAGGTAGTATGTTCTAAAAGGACCACTGAAGTCTGCATGAAGACAAACAACCTGGAAGACTTGATCCAGGTGATCACTACGTGACTTTTAAGAAACAGTGCTCTGAGGCAAGAGCAGGCAGTCAGGGGAAGACCAGGCAAGCTGGTTTTTCCAAAATGCAGAAACATGTCTAGGAGTCACTAACCCAGAGGAGAGCTCCAAGCATATGAGGCGACAGGGGAATGTAAAAACTAGATTGTGATGCTGAGACTACTCACTTTCTGCCACAACCTAAAAAACAAGATTCTCTTCCCACTAGAATAGGACTACAGAACCTAAAGGAACTTCTAATCAGAGATTCATGACCCTAACCACTTTGCTGATGGTGTAGCTCATGAGCCAGCTGCATGAGTGTCCACGGGGAACTTATCAGAAATGCAGAATCTAAGGCTACACCCCAGTCATACTAAAATGAATTCTCATTTCAACCAGCTCTCCAAGTGGTCCACGTGCACATGAAAATTTGAGAAACAGTGATTGACAGGTTCATCAGCTACCTCCACTTTTCAAGCAGCATAGTTTATCAACCAGTCTCCTGACTCTTGATAGGGTGATAAGATCGATAATAAAAAGAGAATTAACAAGCTTTATTAACTATTTATTTAACTCATAAATATTAAATATTAAAAACATGAAATACACTTTTTAGAAAAGCAGAATAATTTCAAAGTCCTGCTTCCCATGCCCCAGTTGTTTTCAAAATGGATCGGAATGAGTGGGTTGAAGGTACAAACATCCATAGATAGTCTTTTGCTTTTATTAATTCCGTAAGCCCATCTATTGCTTTAAGACAACCCAGTTCTTTGTCTATAACTTCTTTGAAAATAGTAATAATCTACTCCTGAGAGGAACCCACAGTGTGATAAGCTGAAAGTTTCAGTAACTAGACCTTGGTCCCCTAAACTGTAAAGTAGTAGAAAGATCTCCATGGATGCCATTTGGCCTGGATGTCAAAAAGAAAACGTGGAACCTAGAAAGCTAGACATTAGAAACTGTAGCTCCTGCTGTGGATTGGAGAGAAGGGATCTCTGTGATTTATATTTACACACACGTGCGCATGTACACACACAACTGCATCTAACTACATCTTTGAGAGAATCTGAGATAACACCTTGCTCTGTCTGTCCTACATTTGTGCTGGCAAAAGGATAATAAAAATTCATTAGCTACCATAAACTGGCCCTTTTTTTTTGCCTTTTGAAAGTACATTTGTACCTATGAGAAGGTACAACTACCATGATTAAACATCCTAAATCACACTAAGTTTTTAATTAAATTATTTTTATAAAACCTCTAAGTGACTCATAGCTTCCGGACACTTACACTCTGTAGAAACCATGCTAAAATGTCTTGATAATGAGATAAAGACAAGTGTGAAGTATTGCTACACCGAGGATGGTTCAGAATGGGGCGAATTGAGGGAGGATCGCCTATGGAGATGACAAGGACCCAGTTCTTGACCTCCAGACAATAGCAATGTTAAAAAAAAACCTAAATATTCAAATACAACAGAAAAAGAGTCAAAATAAACTGAATACTGAAGAGAATATATTTTTTAAAGATTACTCTGGTAAAACAAAAGAGAAAAGAAATTAGTTTCTATAGGACAATATATAAGAATGCATTGACATACATTTTATAACCCAATTTACATTTTCACAGGTAGAAAATGGAGAAATAACTAGCCTAAGAGAGAACTCAGAAACATGAATATTCCTCCCTGCTTGAAAAATGTAGGGAGAAATAAATGCAGGTAGAAGTTAAGCTAAGTGTAATGGAAGCTAAATGAAGAAATGTTTGTAAATCAATTATATGTACTGTTGTATTATGTAATGATGTAACAAAAGGGGATCATTACATTTAATGAAACTAATGTTGAGATTAAAGCAGATGAAATGTTTAAGAAAAGCATTTATGAACTTGAAAAAGTAGCAATTGAAATAATCCAAAATGAAATAATGAGAAAAAATAATTAAAAATAAATAGAGCATCAGTACAGTGAAAGACAATTTGTGCAGCTATGCCACCACACACATGCCCCCAGGGTGGGCTGGGAATGAAAAAACATATGTTAGAAGTAATCATGGCCAAAAATCATCCAAGAAATTCAATGAACCTCAAGCACAACAAACACGAAAAAAAGTGCAAGGCATATCAAAATCAAATTGTTGTAATGAAATAAGAGAAAACTTTAAAAAGAGTCAGAGAAATGTAACATGTTATATACAGATATAACACAGATTAAAATGTTAGCAGACTCTTCATTGGAAACATGCAAATGAGAAGACAGAAAAAATCTTTAGAGTACTTAATTTAAAAAGGCAATCTAGAATTATTTGTCAAATAATTCTACTTGTCAAATAATTTTAAATGAAAATATCATTTAAAAATAAGGTGTGATAAAAAAACAGATTTGCACAAAAAAAGTTGAAAGAATTCATCCGCATTCATACAACAAAAAATATGGGCAAACGTCCTTCGGTCAGTAGAAAAATGTTAATAGAAACCCAGATCTACATGAAAAAGATGAAGATTAGCAGAAACGGTTACTGGTTGGTAAATGTGCCAGCAAGATCCTCTCGTAATATCCAAACCTTTAAAATAGATGGTGGTCTGAATACAAATTATAACAATGTCGTGTGGGATCATATAAAAAGTTAAATGTATTGACAGTGACACAACAGAAAACATAGAGGAGATAAGAAATGGTAACATCTATATATGAATTGGCCTAATAACACTTGAAGATAAAAAGTGATAAGTTTTATAGGTGTATGTATATGACAAAATGTATCAAAATACACATTAAACATGCATAGTGTTATATTATAATAGTTATTTTAAATAAGAAAAAGTGATATTTCATGGTAAGTGGTACATTAACTACATTATTTAAAATTACCTGTTTTCAGTTAATTTTCAGAGTTACATCAACACCAAGAAGCATGCCCCGTGCACTCTTTGTAAAGGACAGGTTATTTCCCACCTCAGAGATCGTTTTTGCTATAATTTATCCAGTATGCCTATTTGTCTACATGTTGATACTTCTTTTTCCACAAATAACATGTAGGACCTGATCTGCTGGGGGTGTGCGGAGAACAACAACTGACCACTTGCAGGTATGTAATGATACCCATGTCCGCTCCTACATCAAATAGAAAAGTTTAAGTTTGCAAAGGAGATTGGCCTCATTTTCTATTGCAGTTGAATCTTTTCCACCAAGTTCTGGTATAAGAGGCAATACATTTTAGTATAGTCAAAAGATGGTTAGAGAGTGGGAGAAATGGAAATAACTATTCCTGAATTGTCAGAACTAGATAGAAAGAAAACAAATTTCAAAATACGAAAGTTAGGAAAACGATTCCAGCTTTATCCCTCCAGAGAGCTCATTTTTCCTTTGCAAACATTTTATGAATGCACGAAATTAACTGATTTCGATGAATCTTCTTCTAGACAGTTACTGCAGAGAGCCTTACACCCTGCTCACCTGCCTTTTTATCCGTGTTTCCTGAGTTCCCACACTTCCATTTCAAATCAGCTTCTTACTGACTTTGTTGGAGCCACAGGTGTCAGTAGAAAGTACCTAACTGAGACACAAACCATTATGCTAAGGACTTTGTGAGTTTACTAAAATGAATAACACATTTAATATATTTGGAAAGCCTGAAACATATATTTGAAACAAATCAGAAGATCCTTATCTTTGGGCAATCCAAGTTGCTGGAATAAGCCAACTTAATAAAATCTCATTATGTTATCTGGGTGAGGTTCTGATGAATTATAAGAACGTGATACTAGAGAATTTAAAACACTAAATAAAACTGAGATATAAAGAAAAAACTCCTCAAAATCTATTTCTATCTAACCTTTTGTTGTTATTTCTCATCTTTCCACTCTTTAACACAGGTTGTCCTTGAAAAAGTCATGTCTTGCATAGAAACACCCTTGTCTTTCTGGCATGTCCATTATGTTAGTCCTTTTCTAGTTAACATGGTCTTATCTTTCAAATTGTAGATCACATGTCACCCTTCCTAGGGAATCCTAAATGTCCCACACCATCCTACCTAGACAAAATTAATCCCCCATCTATAGGAGCCTCATGAATGAAATAAGATCTTTAAATTCAATACAGATCATCTAATGAAAGTTTATCTTTTATCAGCTCTTTTACTCTTTTCTCTATACATATGCATTTTCTCACTAGATTAAAAGCTTGTAAAGACTAAAGAGCACGCCACTCATTTTTGTATTCACGACACTCATTGAATAGTTAGTCATATAGAATATGTAAAAAAAACTGCATATTCCTCAAGGGGAGCAAAACGGGAGTCAATCACATTTCCTGTATATCACAAAAAACTTGACCCCCACAAATGGATATTTTCACAAAGCTTCTATCATGTTTTGGAAAGCACTCACCTTACGGAGAATCATTACAACATGTTGTAAGAGAAACGATATGTTGCCTTGTGAGTGTAAACATTAAACAAAGTGTGTATATGAAAAATATCATAAAATGAATAATTACTATAAAATCTTAGTAATACTAATACTAGTATTTACCTTATGCTCTAAGTTAAACAAAAAGATCTATTGATCAACACCACCCACCCAGCACAAAGCTGAGAGTATTCATGAGCTCCAATAAAATTTTAAAACACATTTATGCATGTGATTTTTCTTAAGAAATTTATAGTCTAGCTAGAGAACTCAAACTTGCCCATAGGTAACTATTAAATAAAAATGTGACAGAGGGTTTAACCATACAATACATTCCCTGATTTAGAATATGATATAGTAGTAGCTGAGGAAGAGAAGAGAAAGTTGTGCACTACAGAATTTTTTTTTTTTTTTGTCTTTTTGCAGGGGGCAACATGACGAAAGGCAATAGTAGGGAGAGCTGGCTCACCTAAGAGATTTGCAGAGAGGTGAAAACACAGGTTGGATCTAATTAAATGTGATATCAAAACACAATAATTTATAACATCCCTTTTTTTTTCTTTCTATTAATTTACTAGAGACATTGTGATTTTCAGCGCACTAGACCAACCACATTTGGGAAGTGCCTTTGTTGTGTTGGCTGAAGTCCTATCATTGATGTAGGTAAATATCACTGCAACCAACTGCAAAAGCATTTGCTAGCTTAAGTCTCCGGGAGTTATTTATTATCTATTGATTTAGGGTAACTGACTGTAACCCATATTCTGATAGACTTCTTAGAGGAAACCAGAAACACTATTTACTATAGAAGAAGATGACTACATCATGATTATTTTCATGTTTTCTCACATTGCAAGGCACTGATACAAAAGGAATTGAGGTTGATAATGCTCAAAGTTAATTTTTGTTTGCCTATTATTTATTATTTGATAGTAAATATAATAATTAAATTACATAGAACTTTCTGCAGATATTTCTAAGAATGGTTATATAGTGAATTGCTATGCAAAAGAAAAAAAACAAACTGGGGTGAAGAGAACACTGATGCCACCTGTAACTGATATCACAGAGGACTCTCCGTGTATAATGAATTCCACTAATTATAACTACTCTTGGAGATATTATCAGGCAGATTGGACTCGACAAACTTGGAATAATAATGTATATATTTCTTCTTGTATTTCACCAATTCCCTTTCTTCTTCAAGTGGTTGGCTATCTACGTACCATCTTGCTTTAGGGGAGATATGCGACTGGTAGGAAAAGTGACATTAAATATAAGACATATTCCTCTCTGGATGCTGTTTGTAAAAACCAAGCCTTTAGGAGAACATGCTTCCATGCACTGATGTTCAAAGATAAACAGAGACGTGTAGTGGAGCAGAGGGCAGAACAATAAATATTCTTCTAGAACAATGCTCGTAATAGTGGTCCCAACCTTAGCCTAAAGGACTGTGTGACGAACTTAAGACCAAATCCTTGGCACTGAGACTTCCAACCTCGAGGGTGACACAGAAGCATTAGGTCCAGTGGACCTTAAGACCAATGTGTGCTGGGGCAATAAAGGGGCTTCTCCAAGGCTCCAACACTCCATCTTTACTCCCAGGGTGTTGGAGCTCCAAGAATGCCTGATGTTGAATTCTCCATAAGTCCAAGAGTATGAAAATTCAGAGACCAAATCAGATTAAATGCTAAAAGATTTTAAAATGCATATGCATTTGTGAACTATACGTCACAATGACACACGCAGACTGCCTCCATGAGGAGTCATCATGCACTCACAATGAAGAGTATTAGCATCTTCCACATTTTCTTACAGCAATGCCTGAGAACACTGAAGCTCTGTCATTCTACTGGGGAGACTAAGACATGAGTGTCAACCTGCCACCTACAGAGTTCATTTCTAGTGTTCCATTTAGAGAAATCAGAAAATGTAGACTTGTTCACAGCATACGTGATGGATCGAGTCTGATAGCAACCTTGGAGATTTTAGACATTTTTCAAGGGCAAACAGTGAAAGTAAAAAATGCCAAAGTGGGGGAATAAATGGGTGTGAAACAATTACAAACATTTCCCGACAACTTCTATGTGCCAGGAACTGTGCAGTAGATTATGCCCCCAAATTCATCCCTACTGTCGAACACTCTGTCAAGAGTGACCCCCCCTAGTGGCTGGCATGTCTTGCTGTAGTACTTCCTTCATACTTTTACACAAATGTCACCTTCTTAGGGAGGCCTTCCCTGGCTACCTTATCTAAAATGGCAATCCCCCGATGCTTCCTATTCCCCTTCTGTAATTAACTTTTCTCCTTAGCACTTATCATTTCCTGCCATACTGTAGGTTTCATCTATCTTGTTTACTAAAGCTTTATGCTTCTGGAGCCAGTGATTTTGACTCTTTTGTATATGCCTGTATCCCCAACCCTAGAGCCATGTCTCACACAATATAAAAGCTATATAAGTATTTGCTAGGAAAATGGATTAATATTTGAATGATTCACTGAAGGAATGGCAGCTATTTATCTTCATTTTGCCAGATGGGGAAATCAGGGCTAATACAGATTCAGTAATTTACCCAAGGTCACACAGTGAACTGAAATTTAAATATAGGTTTATCTGGCTCTGTTGTTTCTGCTCTTTTCAGTATGACATCATTTCATTTATTTTAACATAACGTCATTTGAGCATGCACTGTTACACCAAACCAGGGGCTAAAAGGTAGAACATAGATAGGTGACTAAGATGCATTACTTTCTATATTCAACTTACAGTGAAGGAGACAGGATAATAAAGAGGAAATGTCAATAAAGACGAGAACACACTCTGGCAGGTTAAATGCTTATTGAACTACAGTGAAAGAACTACAGCTAGACTTGGGGGTGGGGCTTTGAAAGCTCCTTAAAATTAGTGACATTTAGGCTGAGATCTGAAGAATGAATAAGAGGGGAGAAAAGTTAAGAAGAAAATTAAGAAGAGGAAGAGGGTAGCTAGTTCATAGATTAGCCCATGACCGTGAGCTCATGAGTAGATTAATGGAGCTGAAAGAGTTTGGTTTGGAGTGATATCAAAAGAAAATAGTCAGTAATTAGACTATGAGATAACCAGAGGCCAAGCTACAAACATTTTTGCTAGAAGGAACCCATTTAATAGGACAGAGATGAAGATTTTTAAAAAGCAGATGGTAACTCCTTTGGTTCCTTGCTGTCTTAGTAACTATTCAAACCTCCCACATATTGAAAAGAGGAAGCTGACCCCTAAATATGTTTATCCCCCTCCTTCAGGCTTGATTATCCATCTTGGGCTTCAGTTATCCCATTTCAGAGAATGGGCTTTTTACCAAGACCTCTGTTAAGGAATCTACTTTCTACACCAATTAACAATTTGCTGAGGTATATTTGTTATATTTTGCTGCTTAAAAAACAAATACCACCAACTTAGTGCCTTAAAACAACACACATTTATTATCTCACAGGGATTAGAAGTCCAGAAATGATTTACCTGAGTCCTCAGCTTAGGGTCTCCTAAAGTTGCAATCAGGCTGCTGGCCGTGGCTGTGGTTTCACCTGCACTGCTATTGGGAAAGTGTCTGCTAGTAACTCTCTCGGTGGTTGCCAGAATTCAGTTCCTTGCAAGTGGCTGGAAACGGGGCTTATTTCTTATTGATTGTAGGTTAAAAGTAGCACTCGGCTCCTGGTCATCTGGCCTTCTTCATTTAGATTCCACAACATGGAAGTTTGCTTTTTCAAAGCTAGCAAGGGAGAGAAATTGTCCTTGCAAGATGGGCATTACAATTATATGTAATGTAATTACATTCATGTAATCATGTGCATCCCATTAACTTTGCTATCTGCTATTGCTCAGAAGCCAGTCATAGGTCCAGCACACATTCTACAGGACAGGAATGTACAAGGCATAAATACCGGGATATGGGAATCCTGGGGACCAGCAAAAAGTTTGTCTGCCACGTGAGGTTTCTCTGTTAAACTTCAGTGAGGTGATTTGCTAATCATTCCCCTTCAGATGAGGGGAGCTCCATCTGTCTTAGCTCCATCTGTCTTGGTCAGCTCCATCTGTCTTAGTTCAGCCTGCTATAACAAATTAGCATTGACTGGATGTCTTAACACCATTTATTTCTCACGGTTCTGGAGGCTGAGAAGTCTAAGATGTAGGCGTTGGTAGATCCGGTGTCTGGCTTAAGTCCTCTTCCTGGTTTACAGATGGTCATCTTCTCATCGTGTTCTTACATGCTGGAAGAAATAGAGACAAAGCCACAAAGCAAGCTCTCCTCTCTCCAGTCTCTTCTAAAGAGCACTAATCCCATTCATCAGGGCTCCGCCCTTATAATGTAATTACTCAATGGCCCCAGGAACATCTTTTGTTAGTCAGCTTCTTTATTGCACTTAACAGATGTTGCTCCTTTTACAAATTGAAGGCAAGGCCCTTCGCCAACAAAAAGTTCAAGACTTGCTTTATTGTGATAAGTAGAGAAACTTCATGTAGTAAGTACCTCTAAGTAGATACCTTTAAGTACCTGAGTACCTAAAAGTGAGTACCTTTAGGCAGTAGTCTGTAATCACACCTGCAATGGTGGACTAGGATTTCAACAGACCGATTTGAAGGAGAGGCACAAGCATGCGGTCCGTAACACCATCCTATAGGCTATAGAGTAGCCGATTCAGAAATTCAGTAGTAAATCTCTGAGCAAAACTTCTTCACCACTCCCTATTCGCCACCCACAGCTGAGCCTCTTGTGTTTGAACAATCCCTGGAGATAAGGTTAGTCCTATTTCACAACTGATTAAACTCACCCATGCTCAGGGGATGCAGTAATTGCAACACTGGTTAATAAATGAAAATAGCCCTTATGATTTATGGCTCCTCCATTTGAAGCTTTTCTCCTTTCGTAATTATAATTTCTCGAGGCAAAAAAGAACTTGGCAGACCAACTGTTCTGTGCAGCTATGTAAAAATAAAAATGCCAGGGAGAGGAGGTCAGTGGGGAGAGCAAGCAGCCAGTTTTCCCCAATTTATGTGAAACCTTTAATCCATGAAGACCTCATTGGCAATTGTTTTGTAAAATGACATCCAAACAGTTGTAACTGCCAAAAGCTATTTTTTTCTTGACATCAATTCTGAAAACATCACCTGTGAAAAGTTCAACATTTAGCATTTTCTATTGTTTTCTTTTTTTTTTTCTTTGACTGTAGATCTAGTTTGTGTGAAAAGTACCATTTGGGGAAGAGGACAAAGAAGGAACCCAGATGAGATAGGGGACACGGGAGATCTGGAGGGCGAGAGAGTGGACCCTGGAGTGAGAAGACTTTTGTACTACTGTGGGCAAACTGGAATTCCCAGAAAGGCAATTAACTTCTCTGGGCCACCATTTCTGATGTGTAACATGACAGAAATAGATGATCCTACATAGTCCTTTGGTAGTTTATGAGGAAAAATAAGACAGTATTATTTTTTTATTTAAAAATAAAAGAAGAGTTTTTACTACATTCCCTACATATAATTCTTTATTATTGTCTTGGAGGGAAAAAAGAATAAAATAAAAATAAAGGATTAAATGTTTCCAGAACTGCATCTGGTTATAAAGCTTTACCGTGTGTGATCATATCTACAACCTGATATGGTAATGAATTTGGAAAGTAAATTGGTCTAAATCAGCAAATCTGAAACTACTCATCTCTAAGAACTACCTGAGTGTTTGCTCCGAAGGAGGTTACCATATTCTATTTACAGATGTTCTCAGTTAGGAGGTCAGGAGTGGGCTTCAGTAATCTGCATTTTCAGCTAGCACAGTCTGACACAGCTTTCTCCTAGACCTCATTTTGCAATGCCCTTACTGCAAATTACAAGAATTCTAATCATTACCTCTTGATTTCTTCCCCAGCACAGGTATACTCCAAAAGGACCCTTGCATGGAATGGGGCTGTTAATCTACCCTGAAAACTCTCCCCACTCCTCCTTTTCCCCTGACTTGCTTAGATCATCCTCAGGTTTCATTTTAATGTCACTCCCTCCAGTGAAACCCTCCCTATAACCACACACTAGTTTAATTAAGCCATTTGTTTGCATTTTATGAGACTACGGATTTTTTTCATGAAAAATACCATAATTATAGTTCATTAATATCTATATAATTATTTACATGCTATCTCTCTCCTCACCAGGATATAAGATTCCTGAGACTAGAGACTTTATTTATTTGATTCTCTAGAGTCTGGAAAATACCTTGAACATAGTAGGGGCATCATAAATATTTGTTGAATTGAGGAAAGAAAGATGGAAAGAGGGAAGGAGGGAAGGAAGGAAGGGAGGGAGGGAGGGAGGGAGGGAGGGAGGGAGGGAGGGAGGGAGGAAGAGAGTGGAGGGAGGGGAGGGAGGGAGGGAGGAAGAAGGAGATAGCAAAACCAAACAACCAATCCTCTCTTCTTTAGGAGTTTGAATAGGAGTGTCTCAAAGAGGAACAAAAGGGCCGAATTGTTTAGTCTCCCGGAATCAAGCCCTTGTACTTATCCTACAGAACAATGTTTGATTACAGAGACTGAAGACACCTTCACTGCCTTCTAAAAGTTTGGCTAAAACCACTTTGCAAGCTGAATAGATTCCATTGCAATTTTTTCATGTAATTACTTAAGCTTTTTTATATTTAATCCTTTCACAGAATTACTTAAGCTTTTTTACATTCAGACTGTCTTAAATTGTTCTACGTTTGTAAATACTAATAGTTTATTATTATTATTTATTATTATTTTCACTTAGGAGTCACATCACAAAGCACACAGAATGAGTTTAAGCAGGACATAATCCCTTTAAGAACTTCATAATTTGAAGTGGACAAAAAAGCCCATCGGTAAAATGGAGTAAGTCCTCAGTATTGATCCAGGTAAAATGCACTTCCAGTGGCTAGGCATGCGCAGCTATGTACAGTAGATTATCTTCTGACAAGGTAGGAACCAGTATTTGGTAACTTATTAGAAAAATCAGCTGGAACCAAGAATCATAAAAAATATATATGTACCTTAAATAATTTTTCAGGCTAATACATGTGTATATGTATATATATACGTGCACACATACTCATACAAGACCTGTCCAGAAGGTATCCAGCCATGTAATATGAAAAATGGAAATTTATTGAAGAAAATACAAGATACAAGAAACATTGTACATAGGATAAAGACACCTCAGTCCCCTTCAAAGTAGGTGCTTTGGGACCTCACACAGTTCTCTCAGTATCTCTTCCACTGTTCAAAACACTCTGTAAAATCCTTTGTTGGAATCGCCATCAGCTGCCCTGTCATATTTTCCTGAATCTCATCCATGGTCTGAAATCATTTCCCTTTCAAAGGTGATTTCAGTTTTGGGAAGAACCAGAAGTTGCATGGTGCCAAATCTGGGCTGTAGGGGGCCTGAGTCATCTGGGTGCTTCGATGTTTTGGCAAAAAACTCTGTATGAGATGTTATGTCTGAGTGGGCACGTTTGTCATGATGAAGCTGCCAATCACCAGTTGCCCATAGTTACAGCCTTCTGAATCATCCAGATAGCTTCCATAGAGGAATGTTCAAGTTTAAAGCAAAACTGGATGGATGCAGATTCATTGCTCTACTCACTCAGTCATTTTGAATGTGACAGCCACACAGTACACATGCTCACTCAATGACATCTACCACCCCCACTGACTAGTAGTACAGTGAGGTCGCCACATGCATGTGCATTTCAGTCTTCTTTCCTTGGCTGCCAGGTTACATTAATGCCGTGCAAACTGTTCTCGTTTCATGAACAATGGTTGGACTTTTTCTGGACAAACCCCATGATGTAGAGCCAAGCAAGACATCTTTCTTGAATGAATCTGCTAGGCGAGAACTGTATATCTTTTCTTGCCCAAAACCCACACTATTAATATATGTAATTGCAAGATACTTCTCTCATCTTTACCAAACCATATTATCTTTAAGTAAAAAGCCAGAATCTTCTCTATGTTCTGTCAAAGGTTTTGTGTTTGTATCAAAACCAAGTAACCTAACACTTAGCAATTCAAAAGTGGCAGCACCAACACAAGTAGAGGCACCCTTGAGAGACAGGGCCATTTTGGGAGGTAAGCAGTGGGGTTTTGAATTAGATATGAATTTATAGCTCCAACCTGCCATTGACTAAGAAACAACATACATATCGAATGTCACCTGAGCTTCTGACGGAGAGGTGATATTCACACCATAGTGAACAAGAGCTGATATAGACCGCTGCTTAACACCAAAACATTTCACGCACAGTAAGTTAGAAGTCGTCACTCTGAAATCAGTACGTATAAATATTTTTAAAAGATTAAACTTTTGATATTTTTCCAAAACAACTATCCATTATTTAAAAATTAGGTTATATGATATATTCTTCTAGGACTGCTATAACAAATTACCATAAACTAGGTGGCTTACAACAGAAACGTATTCTCCAAAAGATGTGAGGGCGAGAAGTGCAAAATCAAGGTGTTACAGGGTTGGTTCCTCCTGGAGAAACGGTGCCAACCCTCTCTCCTCGCTTCTGCTGATGGGCAGCAGCCCTTTGCTTAGAACTCCATAACTCCTCCTGCCTTTGCCTCTGTCTTCACATGGCTTTCCCCCCAACTGTGTCTCTGTCTCAATTTTCACTCTTGTTTCCTCATATGGGCACCCATTATTCCATTTAGGGCTAACCAAAAGTCCAAGATGATATGATCTCACAACACTTAACCTAAAAATTCATCTACAAAGTCCCTACTTTAAATTAGGTAACATTCACAGATGATAGGAGTTAGGACTTGGATATATCATTTTGTAGTCATTTGACTACATATGAATACGTTGTGCATGGTATATTGTGGCTTCTTCAGGACACTTACTGTTATAAAGAATTAAGCTTATGAAAAAATAACCAGATTTGATTATGCTAGGAGACTATTTTCTGAGAAGTCTAAAATATTTCTCTTAGTAGAACAGATTTTTTCCTTGATGCATGAACATCTGCTCATGTCGTGTAAAATAATTTGTACTCTTACAAATGGAAACTGATCGTGAACTCAGACAGGTGGCTTTTCTTGTGGGAAAAGATTCAGAACTCCTTAGATTCCCTTTAAGACCTTAGTGATGTTGAAGAATATCACAGTCTGTCGTTAGATTGACATATTGTCTCAGAACAACTGTGTGTGTCAGTTATTGGTTTTAAGGTCATTCATTCTCATATGTTTTCTTTCCGTTGTTTACAGGTTATCAATCTTCTAGATGCAAGAGCCGTCTATTTCTATCATAGCACAACTCAATTTCTCTTGACCTCATGGTTACATCTACAAGTCTCTGAGTTTATCACTGCCTATGCTTCTCATGTGTGCAAGTAGCTGCCATTCAATCCCAATATTTATCACCTTTTTGCATTCACAGAAGATGAGTTAAGAGTAAATATCCATTAAAACTTTTTTTAAATATCACTGAGAGACACAAAAAATAAAAAGGCATTATGAGCACAGGTTGATATTTAAATGAACAACTAATTGAATTAAGAGAATAAATGAGCATAAGAAAATAAAATAAAACAAAATTTAATATAACAAGCATTTATTGTGTGCCTGGCATGTGTGGTATTTGTAGGAAAAAGTAATAAAATTTAGTATCTGTGGAAAATAAAATACACACTACACTGAGATTCAGGGGTACTAAAGTTTAATATTAAATCATCGTTAATTATCAGTGTGACCTTGAGTAAAACACTTCAACTCACTCAATCACAAGTTTTCTTAATCACAAAATGCTGGGTTTGTACTGGATCATTTCTGGAGTTGCTTTTAGCTTTGACAGTTTATGGTCAGATATTAATGAAATGATAAAAATAGAACACATAGAAACATTCATCAGAGACTTCTGAAATGAATATTTTCCTGCTTATAACTTGCATAGTATTTTTCTACCCTCATTGATATTTAAGTCCACGTGGGCTTAGCTTATCCCTTCAAAACACTGTATTACTGGAGAGGCTGAATTTGCCTTTATTGTTGCAAAAGTATAAATGATGGTCCCTCTGGAATGTATTGTGGAAAGTCCATGGCTATAGAGGAGGGTTCTTTCAGATACTCCTCTGCTGTTCTGCACTGTGACTATCACATGCCCTTCATACATATAGTGTAGCGCTCCGCATATTCCTGCAAATCTGTACGGATTCTCCCAGTTAATTGAGTTGTAATTTACATACAAAGTAAAATTTTTGTTTGTTTTAAAATTTGTTGTAATTACTAGTTACACATTTGAATATATCCAAAGAGCCTTTTTTTGCAGGGGGGGGGGGAAATGCTTACAGTAAGCAATTCAAGATTAACTGATTTATGCCAATGGAAGGAACCAAGGGGAGAGGCACACAACTGCAAGTACGCTATCCTTCAAGGCTGAAGCCACCGCAGCTCTTTGCATTCGTACCTTCTCTGAAGGGCTATCTGGTGCCAAGTTATGTATTAGCAGCTAGATATGACCCGAGGGGTGCCAATGTGTTATTTGCTTTACATAATAAATAACATTTAGTTAATTAAATTGTTGACCTTGAATTTAACAGGAGATTTTTCTGCACAATGGTCTTCCAGGTTCTATAAGGTAAACAACACGGCATATTTCTGACCTCCCAGGATTTATCATATAGTAGCCTGAATAATAGATTAACTATACTCAATCATCATAAAAATATTATGTACAAAACAGGAGCAAATAAAGCTTGGAGGGTCTTAAAAGAGATGAATATTGAGAAGATATTCAGAAAAAAATATATATGGGAAAGTAGAGAGATGTTCTGGGCCTTGAAAAGTGAGTAGATTGCAACAGATATATTACAACCTTGATACGGCTGAGGTACACAGATAGCATGTGTATTGAAAAATAAGACTACATAGACATATTGGGATAAATAGATGGCCTTGAATGCCATTCTAAGCTAGAGAAAATTACTGTTGGAGCATTTAACAAGCTAACTTTATATGGAGGCCAAAAGACTAATGGTTTGTAGTACTGAAAATGAAAAAGAGAGGATACACTCAAGAAAAAATACTGCAGAAGTAAAATTTGCAATTGTATACCTTGTCATATACATTTACATAATAATACTTTGCACTCTTCTTATTTCAAATATTTTTTCATCACTAAGTGATTAATGAACACTCATTAGGATTAGTAAATCAGACAAAAAATGATATGCAAATCACCAGTTTTTAGGTGGATTACATAAATATAGTTTTTTCTGCTCTGAAAGTGTTCTAGATAATTTCTGCACCTTTCATAAATATTTAGAAGAAGCTTGTGATTTGTTTTCATTGTTATTTAGTTTTTCTGTTTGATAGTTTTCCAAAATGGCTGTCATTTCTCAAGGCAGCTATATCTGAGAGATCATAAATCGGGGAGTCTTTGTAGCCACGTTTCTTTTTTTCCATCATAACTTTTGTTCTACATCTTAGTTCATCAACTAGGGTATCAATAGCATCACTACAGCTGCATTTCCTTCTTTCCTCTTGACAGTGTTCTTGAAGTTGGTAAATGGTCCCAGCTTGGTGTGGAAAGTATTTATTTTGAAGCTAATATATAAGATGAGGAAATCATTGCTTGCAACAGTGACTGAAATAGGAAACAGGGTTATATGTCAACAAATTTAAGACCAACACTTTTAAGATTTCCTACTCAGACTCTATTCTACTCCTTTGTAATCCTTTCTTGTTGCTTCTTAACCTATCTTTAACCCTGGGAATTTCTTACTGTTGATATATTGGAAATGTAGTGGTGGGAAATACAATTTTCCTCCCATAATAATCAAATTAACATGAGACAGATTAACAGGAGAAAATAACCAAATTTAATACACATATACATGCAAGGGTGCCATAAGAACATGAGACCTGAGGACACATTGGGCAGGAGAGGCGCATATGACATTGTGGATCTGAGAAGAAGAGAGGTGGTGGTGGTTTGAGATTTCCAAGGGCAGAGCAGCAACTCACATGGACATAGAAAAGCAAATGTTTGGTGAATAAACGTTCGCTGGGCCATCTGGAAATCATGGAACATGGAGAAAGCTTTGATGAAATGGACCTTGCCAGGTTTCTCTCTGTCACACACTGCTGCAACAGTTTCTATGGCTGTCGAGGGCTCTCTATTGAACTACGGCTATCTATGGTGGTATCTCTGTCCCTGGAGCAGGTCCTCAATCTAAATACTTCTAGCTTGCAGAGGAGAAGGTCAAATTCTTTCTTGAGTCTTTTGCGTCTTAAAAGTAAACCAGCTTAAAATAGTCAATATCCCAATGAGGCATAATTGGGGGTGGCAAATTCTGCCCCGCCTCAGACACAACGCACATAGAATTAGTAACATGTTCAGCATGCTCAGACAGAAGATCCTTCTTCCCTTTATCCCTTCAGGGTTCTGTTTGATTGAATACCCACCAAAAAAGTGGCACCTAAACTAGGACCATTTACTAATACCACGACAATTACCTATTAAATTTAAAATGTATGTTTTGGTAAAAATCCATTTACAAAACACAGATTAGGGTAAGGTTAAAACAGAATCTATTTCCTCAGCCTGACATTGAAAGCAACCTACAGGTCAAGGCTGACATGACTTGCCCATTCAGTTGTATGCAGAAGAGCCTATAGACAGTCAAGGTGTAACAAGTGTCCCTCTGTGGGGAAGTCCTGCCTGGTCTCCTTAATAAAAAGAAAAGAAGAAATTCGCCCTGGCTGGTGTGGCTCAGTGGATTGAGTGCTGGCGTGCGAACCACAGAGTCGCCAGTACAGTTGACAGTCAGGGCACATGCCTGGCTTGCTGTCCAGGTCCCCAGCCTGAGGCACGTGAGAGGCAACCACACACTGATGTTTCTCTCCCTCTCTTTCGCTCTCCTTTCCCCCCTGTCTAAAAATAAAAATAAATAAAATCTAAAAAGAAAAGAAGAAATTCAAGGGAATTCAAACAGAGAGAACAGAACTCAGATCAAAGAGCTAGAAGCCAAGTTCTTGCTCTGAGAAAGCCATAAATTTATACCCCAGTAAAATACAATCCTATATTTCATGCTGAAAATGATGAGACTGATTATTTCCCCAAGAAGTAAGGATCTTCAGTGAAAATGCAGCAGCTCCATTCCCATACACTTTCTCCTTAAGAAGAGATGGTAGAAGTTTCATCTAAAGAGCTAAAAGATGGCAAATATCTGTTCATTCCTACACAATTAAGTATCAGTTATTGAACTAAAATTTTTGCTTAAAAAATTGAATGAAAGGAGATAGACTCAACTGATACTATGTTTGGACATGCGGTATGAGAAGATTATGCTAAGTGAAATAAGTCAGGAGGTGAGGGACAAATATCATATGATATCACCTTTAAGTGGAACCTAATCAACAAAACAAACAAGCAAGCAAAATATAGCCAGAGACATTGAAATTAAGAACAACTGACAGTAACCAGAGGGGAGGTGGGAGGGGATAATGGGGGGAAAAGGGGAAGGGTTTTCAGGAACAACTATATAGGACACAGGGACAAAACCAAATGGGGTAGAATCAGGGGAGGGAGGTGGGGATGGCTGGGTGGAGGGAGAGTGATGGGGGGGAAAGGCAGACAACTGTACTTGAACAAGAATAAAATAAAAATAAATAAATAAATAAAATTTTTTTTTTAAATGCTAGGAATGAAAAATAACCAGTGTACATCTGTTCCATTAGAACTAAGCATTGCCTTGGGGCTTGACCCAAGTAGTAACTATTTCAATAACATAAACATTAAAAAAAAAGAAGATAATTTTCCATCAATCTCTCATGTTCCTACATACTTAGGTATTAACAGACAATTTGTTCCAGACTGTCTTTTCCAAAGTGATCGCATGAGCAAATCACTTTGGAAAGGCAGAGACATTGATCCTCTGTGGAACAGGTTTCCTTCAATTCCACATAGTAAAGCCAGAAATGTCTCCCAGTCCTGGAGACGATGCAGACCATAAACACAGAGATGTTCTTTCCTCTCCAGAGCACATTTGCTTGCATTCCGGGTGATGAAGATGATCTCTCTCTCCTAACAGATTTGCCAGCAAACCCTCTATCAGATTGAGTCTTTCTAATACAGGTTCTACTCCAAACATAAACCTTCTTTGCTGCGTGTGCAGGCAAGATCACGCTCTCATGACTTCGCCCTGTAGAAATTAAGGCTTGAAGAGCAAGCACCAAGATTTTACTCACTGGAGCCTGTGGCTGTGAGTAACAAGCTGTCTTTGGTTGCTGACCCAGAGGCCTCTCCTCCTTCTGCTGGTGGCTACGAACCTATGACAGCCTGATGTGTTTGTTGGCTTTTGAGTAGGGAAAGCTCAGTGTATGTAGAGTTCCTGGCATGACAGTTTAAAAGATTTCTCTTTAACAATTTATAAAAGTGAAAAAAATTAATTTTGAATATGAAAAAAATGAAAATAATGTTTATCGAAGGCATACACATTGTATTATTCAATCCTCACAATGACACACTATGTTTGTAAAGCTGTGGAATTTCTCTGTCTTATTTTCTTCATTTTCTCCAGTGTCTAGCACAAAGTCTGGCACAAAACAGATGCTCAATAGGTATTTGTTATATAAAAATGAGAGAATAAATATGAGGTATTAAGCGATTTTTTTAAAGATGGTAGATTGTTGTTCAGAGATTTAGAAGAAACGATTTTCCCTGAGCCACACAGCTAATAATTAGGATACCTGGAATTCATGTCCAAATTCAATGTGACTGCATAGCCCTTATTGTTTGCACGGTTATATTTGAATGATGTGTCTGCTGACGCTGATATTCACTCATTTCAGAGTTTTTCTTTAAAGCTAAGCTGAATCGAACAACTCCATACTGAACTACATCTAGAACAAATAACAAAATATAAAAAGAATTAAGATAATTTTCACTGCAAATATGTATTCTTTACAGCCTGCCTGAAACAAGTTACCTTCACGCCTACACCTTGAAATTGTTTGCATGTAATATACCTAATTGCATATAAATATTTCAGGTAATATATCTCCGTATTAGATTATTCAACATGTCCAAATATAACACTCACGTAACCCATGCAGCATATTCAAATTATTTTTACATAAATGAATCAGGAATTTCCCTATGGTATTCATTTACATGGTACTGAGTTCTGTTTCAGAAAGGCCCAGAGCTTACATGTAGCATTATTTAAATAATCTTCAAATAACAATTGAATATAGCATGCATCTAATTTTTTTCATAAAAAGAGAGTCGATCTAATCACATGATAAAACTAAAATTTTGTATTATTTAAGTTTGGAAAAAGAAGTGAAAGCAGTCTGTGATCCCTTGCTTTCTCAACTACTGGGCACCTTCTGGTGAGGAGAAACAAGGGGGATGGCAGTCTAATCTCCTTGTGAACACTCTGATTCCTGGACCACCAGTAAACAGAGCAACAGCATTTGATGGGGGAGAATATTTCCTTATGGAATGTCCTTAGCAGGGTGTCACTTACCTAGGATTGGTTGTGGTAGCCAATTTCATGTAAACTATACAACTACTATAGCTTATACTGGGTTGGCCAAAAAGTCCATATGTTTTTTTCCATAAAATAAAAAGACACATTTTTCATTTTCACCAATAACTTTATTGATCTGGATATTTTGAGTTTGTCAACTATCTCCTGCGTGGTATAACATTGATTGTTCTCAGTTAATATCTCGATTTGATCTCTATCAACTTCAACTGGTCTACCCAACCAGGGAGCATTATCCAGAGAGAAATCTCCAGCACAAAACTTTGCAAACCACTTTTGACACATTCAATCAGTCACAGCAGTGTCTCCATATACTGCACAAATCTTTTGTGTGTGTGTTGAAGTTACATTTTTACCTTACTTGAAATAACAAAGCATAATACGCCGAAAACGTTCCTTATTTTCTTCCATCTTCAATAATAAAATGGCCACAGAAAAATTTACCAATTTTGATGTTTGGGTTTTTTTACATGTACACTGATATGACAGCTGTCACAAACAATCTAACAAAATTGTTTCAAATGAAGTTCAAGACAACTAAGCATTACTAGAGCCGTCTTACAGAAAAAAAACTGACAAACTTCTTGGCCAAGTCAATGTAATAACCTAAATGCCTCCCACTGTGTGAGGCTTACATTTGAAGCTAAAGAAAAATGAAAGGACACGGATCTGCCCTCAGTGTCTGAGACCTCTCTGGGTTTGGCCTCTGCCTCTTGATTGATTATATCCTTGAAGTGATTAGTGAAGCTTGGTTCTGGATAAGATCTCTAGTTTGTATGATTCTTATTTATGGGAACCATTCCAAGCGTGGGAAATGCGGCCTAGCCCCCACTCAAAAAAGCCAGTGGGGAGCGAGGTTCCGCGGGCAGGACCCACGTCCATGGATAGGTTCTCCCGTGGAGAATCAGGCCCTCATTCTACCTAGGCTGCTTTAAGATTCGCTTTTTGCTAAAACTCCCTCACCCTGAATTGAGGCAGCAAATGTTTACTGCGTATCTTTAAAGCAACTTCCTAAAATCTACGCTGAACCTTCCAAGGACCAGTGTAACCAGCTTAACCACTTTTCCCTTTACATTTGCAAATATCCTTTCCCTTTTATGTAATTAGCAATACCCCCTCCTTTGTTTTCTGTAAATGCCTAAAGCTAACCTGTGCACAGTAAATGAGGATCATCCTCAATGTAATGTGCCCAGAAAAGCAATAAAAGCCTGTCAAAGCAAAAAGGTCAGGGTGGTCTCCTCTTGAGAGAGTGGCCCCACCATCCCTTTTCCTCCACAGGACTCCGTGTGTATTTGTCTATTGCAGCCACAACACCGGATCCTACAGGCCGGGATCTGCGTCACTTACTTGACAACCTGGTCCTTTGTGTTAGCTCACGAGCCACATTTATTTCTCATTTTTAAGTTAAAGCAATGAGAATTGAATGACAAATATATTACTTAGCAAAATGCATTTTGTGACTAGATGATTTCATTCCTAGAACTCGCAAAAAATGCTGCCAAGTATCAGCCCACAGTGGGTTTAACAAGTGTTTACTTAGACTCCTCAAATTCCAGACAACACAGTATCTTGTAAATTCTACTGGCTGTTTGCATTGTATCTTTTTAGTTGTTGTTGTTACTGATCCAGATGTATCTCTGAACATTTCTGTACAACGACTCCCCCGTCCCTTTACCGTGACTCTTTACTCACGGAGATCGACTAGGCTGATGCAGACTGACAGCGCTCCGGGGCGGCACAAACGGAATTGTTTTCCCACGCGGGGCCACTTCTCTGGGACTCCCTTTCTCTCCCTTGTGCTCTTCTTCAAGCAGATCTTACCTATCAACTCAGTTTTCAGGCTGCTTCTTCTCAAAATGAACGTAATATTGCCTCCCTGTTATGAAGATGAAAGTAGTGTAATAATTCATATTAAAGCAGGCTTTGTAAACAAGCATGGGAAGCTTTGGGGCTCTAAGAAATATAACAGTTTCCAAACTATAGGCTTGGGCAGGGCTGAGAGAGGTTTCCTTTTCACTGCCATTTTACTCAGGATAATGGATTGATATTCTCCCTCCCTCCCTCCCCTCTTCTCTCTCCCGTCAGTCTGTCTGTCTCTCTAGCTCTCACTCTCTCACTTCCAAAGTATAAAGTAGATTTATTTTAAAAATATTGATAAATGAACCATAGAGATAGGTTAAAATATTAATAAGACATTAACACTCAACAATTTTCACTATCACATTCATGTACCTTATATTTGTTATACAAATCGTGGTTTGGAGCACATTTCTAAACCATTGGGGGAAAGTATACTTAGTATCTGTATCAGTTAAAATGAAATTGAAGATTTATTTTTATTTGTGTCATCTTAGTACATTACTATAATTGGATATAATATAATAATATAATACAATTGATTTCATCCTATATGTATATCCAGGGAGACACTGAAAATATAAAATACTAGGTGGTGTTAAGTACCTTTGATGAAGTAAATGAATAGAAAATGAATCATTGGTAAATAAATGTGTATAATTTACAAGGTACATAAATTGCTATACCCAGGTTCAGGAAGAACAGGGTAACCAAGTTGTGAGTGTCACAAAACGGTGAGGCTGTTACCATGCAAAATCACTAAGACGGGGATTTGCAACCTTTTTTTTTTTTATCTCATGGCACACACAAACTAATGACTAAAATTCTGTATCACACCAAAAAAAATGTTATATTTTGATTCATTCATACTGAACAGCTATCGTGGTGTTGGCTGGTGTTATTTTATTACTTGACAATGTCAGGGAAAAGAGTGCAGTACCCCTGACTAAATAGTCAGGTGTTGCATATGTTAAAAATTCTTGCAGCACACTGGTTGAAAATCTCTGCCCTCATAGAAACCTAGGTGCTGCGATTGTGTTGGAACCCTAAATTACTTGAGAAATAGAGGCTCTGTCATAACAAGTGTAATATGATAACACTCTCATTAAGCTCTAGTGGATTACCATGAGTGAGTCAGAATCATTTTAGAGCCCTAACTAGTTGGTTGGATAACTCATTTCCAGGAGCCCACTGTGGCGGAATCCTGCTGCAGCCATCTGAGTCGTAAGATAACTTGATTCCCAGCTTTATTACTGAAGCACCACGGCAATGTCAGTAAATTTGCCGGAGTGATTTCCCTGTGGTCCCTCATTTCTTTAGCCAAACAAATGGTTGTTTTGCAGTAGGTAGCACAGGTTGTCCGTTGCAGGATACAACATCATCTGAAGTATCTTGTCTCTGTTTGCAGTCGAGAGGGAGGGGCAATGTGAAAGAAGCTGGGTGATTTAAGCTTTACAAGAAGCCATTTTTTGTTCCTTAAACTGTCCTGTGATTCCCAGTATGTCATAGCCTCAGATTTCCCCTGAATATTGATAACTTCCTGTTGCTTTCTATTTGGAATGGTGCTTAGTAGCATTGCATAATTCAATTATACATGATTAGGGGTTCTGAAGGGTTTATTTACCACCAACACATGCCAGAGGTAACAATCACACTTTCACTAATTCTTCCCTGACCCAGCAGTACACAAACATTCCACATGCTGAATGTGGATCTCTGTAGTCTGGCCTTCTCAGTTAGCCAAAAGCTCTCCATTACGTCTAGTGCCATGAGCTTCCTCCTGTCATTTTATTCATGTCTCTATTCATCATCACCACCTCCAGCTTGTGGTGTTCCTGCTTTTGAAGAAAGTTGAAGCAGAAATTGTATGTTGGCTCAAACAATGCTCCCAAACTACTCTCTTTTTAATATAACATAAGGCTAGATAGCTCATCTTGTAGGTAGGAATGGCTAAGTGATACAGTTATGTCCTAGAAACCATAATCAGAAATATTCAGAAGTCCGCCTACCCCTGTCTCTTTCTTTTTGCCTGGAATCTCAGACACGATGTAGCAGCCATTTTGTGACCATGAGGGAGAGAGAAACCCAGAGTCCCGGAATCATGTCAGCATACATCTGCCTTCAGATGTCTTGCAGTTTCAGGAAAAACATCCCCGTTTTCAAATGAATGTAAATTTATCTGGTATTTGTAATCAAAAGCATTCTTAAAACAGAATTTTTCTTAGATAAAGAGACTCTTAAATTTGGTGGTAAATTCTGACTTTCCAACAAATGGTGAGTTGTGCTTTTGGTCTATTTTTATGAGGTCTGTATAGGGAGAAAGGATCTTTTATACTAGAAATTTGAAGAAACAACATTTATCTGATATACCCCTGTGCCGTAGTAAGGAGGTAGCTCCTTTCCAAGTAATACCTGCATGAGAAGCAAACGGCTTGTCCTTTGCATTCGCCACGAATGTCACATCGATCTGACACAATTCTAATAGTCTAAAACACATCATTATATGTATTAATCAAATGAACATAAATAACTTTTGTGTGTTTTTAGGGAGAAAAAAACCCTCTGCTTATGTTAAGTATGTGTGACAAATCTATTTCTGTTTGCTGATGTATTTTCACTTTCTATTTGTATTTGTGTTATTTATTCCACATCTTCAGCTTAACAACAAAATAAATTCTTGGAACACTTCTTACCAAGAAGAGGCATATTTTAACTTCCCTTCCATTCCCTCAATTTTGAATGGCCTCTTTCCCAGAGTTCTCAACAGTTTCTCATGCCTCCTGTTTTTTCTTCTCTGATTCCTTCACAGCATCCTCTGCTGTTAGGATGGCATCCAGAACATCTTCCTTACCTGTTCTCATTATGTGGCATGTTCTTCTGGAATCCCTGTGTTCGCTAGCATGACTTTAGTTATTTAACATTGGGAATCACTAAGTTCATATCTCCACCCTCTCTCTTGAGCTCACTATATGCAGTGGTAAGAGAATCAAACTGCTCTCTACGGAGAGAAAGGCATAATTTGGATCATTTTCTGGTTTCTGTGGAATCCGTACCCCCTATATAGCAAATGTCATGCTACCTGTAGTTAAACAACTAGCTCGTTAAGTTCCTGAATATTACCAATTGGCTTTTGAAAACTGATATGAGTTGGTTCCAGTGCACCAGCGAGTGCCTATGAGATGTGACATCATTAGCCCTACTTCACAATACTCACCACTTGGCTGTTGTGAAACTACAAAATCAATATACCCCAAGCTAACTCGCATTATCGTCTTCTCTCCCAGCCTCCTCCTTCTCAGTGATTACTACTATCCCTCATTTACTTGCTTATATCAGAGTCCTGGGGGCCATCCTTAATTTGTTCCTCACCATCATCCTCCACATCCACTCAGTAACCAAATCTGCTATTACTTCTTCATCTTCAATATCTCTTAAAATGCTCCAGGCACACTGACCAACTGGGTCACCGTTGTCACTCACTCGGACAACTGCAAACGCCATCTTATTGGTCTCTCTCCTTCTGGCTCATTTGATTTGGCTCCTAATTGATATTCCATGCAATGACCAGAGGGATCTTTCTATAAGACAGTAATAATGATGTCACATTCTTATTTAAAGCCCTTCATTGGTCTTCTGATGCAACCTGGATAGCGCTGAAAATCCTTCTTGAGCTGATACCTACTAATCTACACAGCATCATGTCTTACCCCTCCGACTACAACCAATATCATACTGTCAGATGAAATTAATTATGCTTCTTCCTTTGATCCCAAACCTTTTGCTTTGCTTTGTTTTGTTATATAATTTAGGAACACAGAGATGAACCAACTTTTCCAACATTACACAGCTAGTAAGTCTGGGCACTATAGGACTGTTTCTCAATGCCCCATCTCCTCCAACTCTTAATCATCACTACAACTTCTACTTATGGTTCTTGTCCTTTAGGAAGCTAAAATATGGAAATGTGTTTCCAAAGTACCCTAAACTAATTGTGATTCTTGGCATAATTGTTACCGTAGGAATTACATATTTATTTGTCTGTGACCCCAGAAAAATGTCTTCTTTCCTGGGACAGGGCTGTTCTTCTCACCATTGCAGTTGAAGCATTTATTCGTATGGTCAATACATAACAGGTATAAACTCTTATTTGTTAAATGAATAAATATTGAAAGGTAAGAAACTGCCACTTGAGATCAGTAAGGCTCAACAATTGATAGACATGTATTAGTGCATTTGACCTTGGAACCCAATAACGCATACAGTAGAAACTCACCAAAGGCAAAGAAGAAGACTATAATTGTAGAAATATAGGTTATGGACTATTAAAGAAAATTAGAGATCTTCCTGTACATGCCACTAACTCTCTAACTAAGCAAACTGAAGTCAGTACAAATAATGAGATCTGTCCAGTCCTTTTACTTATTCAGCTTTCCCATGAGATTAAACTAGGGAGCGCAAAAGGTTGTTTTGCAAATGAATAAGGACATGAATAAGGAATAAGAAATAAGGACTGAGTAATCTGATCTGGGCATTTACCATTAAATTGTCAATCAGTTGATACTGAAAGCTATAATTGCTACTTTGTTATAAACATTCACTATAAATATGATAATTGATTGAAACTAGAGTGCATGGGATGTAAACAAAGAGATGTATCATATAAATTTACCTCGGGTCGCTTTATTTTCCTGTTTTATATTTACGTTAATAGAAATACAGTCTCTGATATTTTAGGACAGTGAACTTTATTGCCTGGTATTTCTTCCATTTCTGTAAATTGAGGATGGCACAACTATTCTCAAAGGCATTTCATAACAAACAACTACATTAATTCTGCAAAACTATAAACAGTATCTATCAGTTAGTAGATACTCATTAAACATTTGATGAATAACAAAAATGTGCCTGACTTGGAATATTTTCTTACTTTCATTTTAACAATATTTTTATGTTTTTGTTTGTTTTTGTTGCTTTTGGTTCCAAATGTAGTTTTATTATTGCAAAGAGTCTAAAATTGCTTTTTTATTTTCATGCCATCATCCCTGAAATCACTATTCAGAATATGCAGTGTAACATGAATATTGTAGACATCCCAGATAAATTTTGCGGAAAGGTCTCTCATGAGAAATTAAGTTTTGAGCTCTTAGGCTGCAGCTGTGAAATGTGAATTTAAAGTTTTCTAGAAGAATTTTTCACTTTGTCCTTGAGTACAGCCATTTATTCCTTTCTTTTTTTCAAAATAAAGGATTTAAATCTGGCCTCAAAAATTAAATCAAGCATTGGAAACATTCTTTTCAAAACCCAATCTGTTAGGAAGAATTTACTGACCCACTCTGTGGGAAATTTTATTTCCTTCCCTTGCTTTCTTCATTATTGAACACAACGCTCGAGCACAGCAGGGTTTCCCCATTCAGAACTGCATTTGTGCTCGGGCTTTGCTCCTCACACTGCCCATCCTTCATTTGCTTTGCCACCAAAATCATTTTCTTAGTCGCAAATTATAATGGGACATCATGAGCAGAATAAGAAAAATACGAGCTTTGATGTACTGGGGGATGCCACCTATACTTAGAGTCAGGGACTGTGGTATAAAGACAATGCAGAACCCAGAGAAACTTCAGCAAGTAGAAAGAAAAGACATCTTTCCAGGCCTCCTCTAAAGGTACATGAGACATAGCTGTGGAACCATATTGGGTAAGTCAGATCTTCTACCCCTGCCAGAGGTCAGAGAGTGGAAAGTGCACCCCTTTCTCTCCAATGAGCTACTAAGGGTCTTCCATCTTCCTGCTGCCAGAGCTGGGACAGGGACCCAAGCTGTAGTTGATCTTAACATAAACAGTTGTCTTTCCTCCACATAAATAGCTCTACCATTTGCATCCCGTGCCTCAAATTCATGTCTTTCTTCATTCTTATTCTTGAATGTTGTTATCAGTGATATAAAAGGGACCATACATTATTTCCAGAATGGCCCCAAAGAATGTGCATCAGAGTGAAAATAACACTAAATCAGGTCAGGTGGTGTGATGTTATATAAAGAACCTGTCTGAGAAGTAGACAATTGAATAGGAACCTGAATATTAAAAAAATCTATGTACCGGTAGAAAGAGTGCTCCAGGCAGAAATTCACATCTCTGAGGCCCAGAGACATGTTTGACTAGAGTGCACTGGGGATATGTCAGGAATGGTAAAAAGGTTGGTATCTCTGCATCACGAGAAGCAAGGAAAAGAATGATAGACTATAGTCTGAAGAGTCAGAGGGTCCAAATGACATAGGATTTGTAGGGTCTGGTAAGGAACTAGATTTTATTCTAAGCACAAGGGGAAGCAAATAGAATAGAAGAATGTCTTCATTTGATTGATCATTTTAGAGAATTTCTTTTTTTTTTAAACAAAGGCTGCCTTCAAGGAGCTCACAAATTATTTGTTTTAAGATTTTATTTATTTATTTTTAAAGAGAACAGGAGGGAGGGAGAAAGAGAGGAAGAGAAACATCAATGTGTGGTTGCCTTTCATGTGCCCCTGCACTGGGGACCTAGCCCGAAATCTAGGGATGTACCCAGACTGGGACTCGAACCGGAGACCCTTTGGTTTGTAGGCAGGCACTCAATCCACTGAGCCACACCACCCAGGGCAGTTTTAGAGACTCTCTTGATAAGCAACATACCACCACACCAAAAGTAACAAAATGACATAACCACAAAGACAATAAAGATATTCTTATTATAGCAATACTTATAATCATTTATTGAAAGTGCTGAAATCAAGTTCAAGCAAGGAAAAAACTTTTTTTTTTTTTTGGTTTTGCTTTGCTTTTGTTGAAACCTTATGTACCTGCTCTGCTACTTTTTCTGATCCTGGTTAAAATATCAGAAATATCCCACTATTTTTTGCAGGCACCATTAAATAATTCAGGTCCCCAGTGAATTTCAGTGCCAAGAAGAATCTCATTTTGGTAATTAAAATGTCCAGTCAAATGTAGAGAAACACAGTTTCAGAAATTCACTTCACACTGAATCTATCCTTCCTTTATTCTCTCTTTTATCTCATTTATCCAATCTGTGTCCCCCATTAAAAGGGCTATGAGGACAGAGATTTTTGTCTCTCCTATTCTCTGCTAAAAACCCAACACCTATGACAAGCAGGCACACAGTATGGTCTCATTTCCACCTCTTGTAAAATAAGAGGTGTAAACGAGACCTCTTAGAGAAGACACATAGCTGGTGAAGGACAAGGGCTCCACGTCCTTCTAATATGATTGAGAAGAGGGGTAGGAGCCCCCAGCAGAGACAGAAAGCAGAACCTGTGTGGCTTGGAGGAAAGGAACAGGTAAAGGAAGAGAGGGTGGTCAGTTTTTCCAGTCTACCAAGTGTTTCAGTTAATGAGACCTGAGAAATGACTACTGAGTTTTACAAGAGAAACCACTTGAAAATTATAGATTCAGTTGAGTGAAAAGAAAACTCGAATCCGCTATTTTCAAATACTCAATCTAAGTAGAGAAAATGTATTGAAAAAGCACGAATTTCCACTGCACAAAGTGGTTTCAGCAGGTTTGCTGTTAATTACAGAAAATGGGAAAGAGAGTGATATCTAGAAAGAAATATTGGGGTAAGAAAAATATATTTAGTAAGAATAGAAAAGTTCATACTATAGTTCATAGCTGAAATACAACATATTTATATTTGCCATACATATATGTGTTTATTATATATGCTTATAATATTTAATATATGTTATTTTTATAAGTATAAATATATGTACTATTTATATAAATATATGCACTATTTATATAAATATATGCACTATTTATATAATTATTATGGTATAGTTCAGATTATATACTTATTTATATTTATAATCATGACTTTGGTTTTAAAGTCACATTACACCCAGGCTGACAGGCTGTTACTATTTTGCTGTCCTACCTGGTGTAGAACATTTGGCAAGGCAGTAGACAACTGGAGAAATAAAGCTATAGCACAAGCACTTTTAATTTGAATATTGGGTGACTGAGCACTGCTAACACTAAACTAACCAAATTGATCTTCGGGAGGATGAGGTGACAGGATCAGCGGGAATTCTTCAGGCAGTGTGCAGAGAGAGGGGAGTCTGTGGATGAGGAGCCAGAGCAGGTGATACAACCAGGCTCGCAGGTGTGTGAGTTTTGGAAGAACTGAGACAACTCCAGCCATGAAAGTGAGTGAGTCCACCCACCGAGAGAAACACTGCGAATAGAAGAACTGAGGTCACTCTTCTGGGGTAACAAAGCTTTGCAAGAAACATAGAAAAAAGAGAAAGTAGCAAAAGAACAGAGGTAGGTGGTTAAGGAAGAAGGTAAGAATCAGAGAAAATGGGTTTGGGATAAGGAGAGATTAAAAAATTTTCGCAGTCAAAAATTACAGATAACGCAGAAAGGTAAAGCTATTGAATCTGGCATTTCCCAGGTGGCCTTGACAGTAGTTTGGGTTTCTCTGCAGTGGTGGTGGGGACGGTGCAGACATCAGGAGGCCCCTCAGCAAGGGGGTGAGGACTTTGGACTCCCGGCTCTCTTAAGATTTCAGCCTCTTTGCATAGTTTAAGGGAAATCACAGTATGATTTTATGAAAGAGACGGGGCTACTGGGTAAGGAAAAATGAAAGGATAGGGGAACCTCTATCATGGGAGAGGACATTTCCACTTAGAAGGATCAAAGATAATGTCATTTCAACATGTTTTGAAAGCAATTGCTTTTGATTGTTTTCTTTAAATATGCTAAATGTTTCAGGAGTCTGCTTATATGTTAAATTTACATATATTCTCTATCTTTTTCCTAGCAGCCTCATCATTTGATATGCAAAAGATTATCTTCATTATTAGGAAACAGGTAATAACTTGCATTTTTTTCTTTTTACATTCACATTATTGTCCTTCTAAGCATTCATTACAGTGCCATGAATTTCCCCCTGGATTCATTTATCATAGGCAGATCTTAAAAAATATTCAATTTGCACATTTTTCTCTCTTGAATACTTTTCTTTATAAACCAGTGGATTACACATTCTATCATATTTTATTGTCTGGGATGGCTGCTGAACAAGAAAATATATAATTTTCACTCTTGCACCTGGAGATGAAATTTATCATTTCAGCACAATTTCCTCTGATGTAAAACCCAGAATGTTGTGTTTTCTTTATAGATGTATTCGTTATTTTATTTCCTGCAAAGCAGATCCATTTAACACAGTAATTAAAACAGTACATTAGGAGTGAGTTCAATTCTGTCTTTGGCTATGTTGACTATTGGCCCTAATCCTATTTTGCAAATAACCTATAATCATCCCTCATCAGCTATAGATTGTGTTTTCTTTCATTGTGAACATAAAACTGACACTGATTATTTGTTTTATTCTACATGAGTGTTTCGAGGATGGATATCAATGTGTTCTTTTTAGAAAATAGATTTGATATTGACATTCTACAAATAAGATTAGCTAGCATTTACTTTCTCCAAAGACACAGGAGGAAAAAAATTAGCAATTCTCCAGGTACTACCAAGAACTATGTCTTTGTGTAATCTACATAAGATGTACATTTTTCTAAGAATTCTCATACTGTGATTTCTTCTATATGCATGTCAATATAATAGGCATGCTAGACAGTGAAAGTTTTAAACAGACATAATGGTAATAATAATATAAGAAATGTGTCGTGGTTAAAATTGGTACCTAGATCCAAATTGCCTGAGATTGAATTGACTTTGCCACTTATGAGCTTTTTAACCGTAGAAAACTTAACTAATTTCTTCATGACTCAGTTTCTTCATCTGCAAAATAGGAATAACAATGAAATGTGTATTACTGGATCGTTATGAGAGTGAAAGGAACTAATTCAAAGTGTCAGAGGCACGCATCGTATGGGTTACTGATACGTATTGGGAGCTATTGCCATTAGCTAGCATTTATAATGTGCTTGAGGCATCCCTCAAAGCTTCATGTGAATGAACTTATTTAATTCTCAGAATACAACCCTAACATTGATTCTTATTTTCATTCTTATTTTACTGCCAGGGACCAAATCCTTTGCTAGAACTCGCACAGGTAGTGACTGTAACAGGAGGGTGCTCACTCAGAGGGCTTCTGACTGCCACAAGACCCCATTGCACCATGTACAGCTACGTGGAATCAGATAAAAGCAGAATAATTAAATTGACTCTTGTGAAGTCATGAACTAATTTCATAAAACACTGGTGGAATTTTATTTTCGGCTGCTATATTGAATAACTAAGCTAATAATGCTGAGAAATTGTAGCTTCCTGGAGACCTATGATGACAACTCAGTCCAAAAAGCGGAGGTTCTAGAGATGTCAAGTACATTTATTAACTTTCTAAACATTTAAACTGTGAATTATATTTCTCATATAATTTAGGGTCAAGGACCTAAATGTTTTAGAGTCAAGGACCTTTGAAGAATTTGAGGAAAGAGGGAGATTCCCTGAGAAAGGCATACATACATGCACAATCTAGAATATGTTGTGAGGTGTTTCTGAGCTCCTTTGAAACCAATCCCCACACTCCAGGTAAGAAGCCCTGCCATATACCATGAAAAGCACTGTTTATTCTAGCACACTTGTATCTTATTCTAAAACTCAATATATCAAGAGAAAAAGACATAAAAATTTATCTACTTACAAATTTGTTATTTCAGACTTTCAGAAGTTAAGCCTGAATAAATGTTTTAAGCTTCACTAGCTGATTTAAAAAAAAAAAAAAAAAAAAACAGAAAAAGGCTCTGACCAATAGGGCCCAGTTGGTTTGGTGCTGTCCTGCAGAGCAAAAGGTCACTGGATTGATTCCGGGTCAGAGCACATGCCTGGGTCGCAGGATCCTCCCTGGTCGAGGTATACAGGAGGCAACTGACCCATGTTTTCCTCCCTCTCTGTCTTCCTCCCTTCCCCTCTCTCTAAACATAATTAATTAGTTAATTAATTCATTTTAAAAAGCACAAAAACCTTTCTTTAATCATAGCCTCATCATAAAACTTTCAGAACGTTAAAGTCAAAATACACTCACTTGGAGAGAGTATTCTGATTTTTTAAGGGTTTTTTTTTTCAAGAATAGTTGAAAAAGGCAACTTATTTTATATGATTTTTAAAAAATTGACAAGGCTCACTACTTCCATTCTGGTTTGTTTTGGGAACTCGGTGTATAAGCCTCTGAAGAAAGGAGTTACATTTTCCTCCACATCACCCTCCTCAGGGCCTGGTGTCTTTCTGATGCAGATCTCATTTCATTTTAATGTCTATTCAGGTTCTCTAAATTCCAAAGGGTCTTATAATCACCAGCATTTCAGGAATATGCCCCGGCATATCTCTTCAGTGTAGTAGGGGCTTCACATACATATTCTAGGTAAAAAATATCACCCTAAACATTTTAACAAAGAAAATGAATTTTTCCTAGAAATAAAAATGCATAAGTGACTGTCAGTTTGTGAAGATTATATATTTATCCAATGGGAGGCCCCATCCCAGTATATAGGATATTTTGTATAAAAATAAAGATTTAGGGAATTTGAGGATAATTTTTTGCAGATGCAAGTTGCCCATTTTTGTCACTAGCAAACTCTAATGCCCATGTAAAAATCAATAACTAGGTATTTTTTCTGAGTTGCAATATTAAAAAAATAATCTATACATGATAGTACATATTACATATTCACTTATTTAAATTTAGTGCAGTATTTGTATCCTTAAATATTAGTCATGGAGATTTAAGTTTCTTTTGCTTTCATTTTTTCCCAATTATTCATTCTGAAAATTTCAAACACAGCAAAGATAAAAGAATCATTTATTTTTAAATTAAAAGTGTTCATTGAGTTCCCATTAAATATAAGGCAAAGTAATTGCTTTGAATCTGCTTGAGAAGATATGATATATGCACAGGAAATGAAAATTATCAACATAATCAGAAAATATAGTTTGTCTAATTCTAAGAGTTACATAAAATTCCAGAGGTAGGGGATAGCACATACTCAGTTAAAAATGGTTCATGTGAGTCGTAGCTTTTGTAGACTCACAAGAAGTGCTTCAGACCGGTCTAGAGTTTCTGTGTCCTAGTATTGGCCATCCTAGGTATCACATGCAGATAAATCCATTCGCGTGCATGCACACTCCTGTGCCAACACGCACAAATGAACCGGATTAGACAGTGTACTCCTTCCTTGCACACACACACACAAACACACAAAAGAGCAAAGTCTTTCTTCCACTGTGTGGATGTAAAGTACTCTACATAAATATTGTCATCACTACACAGGAATGCACATTAATCTTTAAAATGCCATTAATTTGGAAAGTAGACTTGAGAATTTACATGATTACTGCTAAAAGATTGTGAGAAATGAATAAGATTGCCAGTTATTTGTCCTTACATAGTCTCCTGCTAAAATGTTTATTGGCGTGTTGACATGCAGAATGCTGAAAGAGATGCAGTTCACTTAAAGGGAACGAATGTGTTAAATGGGGAACTCTGCAATCATGTTTCATGAAGGAGCCTGGCGTATTTGGAGACTCCGACATAGTATTCTTCTTCAGTTTTTATCACTGATTCAATTTAAAGCCTATAGTTTTAAAGATCTTTTTTGATAGAAAAATAAGGCTAATAAATATGAGTGAATTTAGTCTCACTCCATTTACAATACTATTGCTAAAAATAACAATCAAATGCTGTGCTTTGGTTACCCGCCCCCGACAGATCAGTTGCAGAATTAGCTGTCTTCCTTCGGTGATGTTCCTTCTGTTATTTCAGAGGGCGTGGGGCATTCAAAAGCACTGGGACAAATAACACTGGTTGCAAACAAAAATCCCCCCTCCCTTCAGCTGACCACAGGAAAAACTTACAGTAATGTGTAAGCCTGGTATCTGTAGACTTACCCTTCACATGTGCTTAAGGAACACATTTTAGCTAAAACTATGTAGTAATGGTAGGACAAATGAAGAATCCAAGGTTTCACTACTGACAACTCACAAACACTGAAATGCTCTGCGTGGTCACGCAGACTCAGGAGTATGGGACTGTGGGTTTCCATGCCCACCCTGGCATCTCTGAGCTTCCCCACATTGGGCAACTTAACCTCTCAAAGAATCAATTTTGTAATTTGTAGAATAGAATTGATAAGAGCATCTATCTCCAAAGTTTGTGGTAAGGAATAAACGAGCTGATACCAAGTTGTCATATAGTAAATAGGAAATAAATACTGGATGTTGCTACTAGGCATGTCTACTCTGGGATTTTTTTTTTCCCCCTCATCTAAGCATAATCAGTGATCTCCAGGTCTTTACCAGCCACTTTAATTTCTTTAACCATAATAATGAGTAATGAAATTACTGAATTGGAATGTATTCAATGCTATTCCTTAGAAGGAGATTCTCACAGCAATGGGAACTATAGATACTGACTCTGGAACCAGGCTCCGTGTTTAAGTCCCAACTCTACCGCTCATTAGCTGTGTGGCTTTGGAAAGTCAGTAACTCTGATGCCTCCATTTCCTCACCTACGAAATAGATACAAAAATATGATCCACCATTTGTAGTTGTTACAAAGATTAGAAGCCTTACTGTTTGAACAATCATTAGAATAGATTCTGACATTTTAGTAACTATAACTTAAGCAGTTGGTAAATAAAGGCGAGCAATTGCAATATTGTGTGGGCCTTTTCCTGTATGAAATATTTTTATATCTCAGTTTCAAATATATTCAACACAAATATACCACATGTGCATGAATCACCCTGGGAACTTAACGTGGAGCCAGCCTGAATCATGCCCTTTTGGGCACACAGCTACAATTCTGAAGTTCCAATGCAGACTCACTATGATTGGCCCAATTCTACAGACTGCTTAATTCAGCATCGACTCCACGGAGGACGCCTTGGGACCGTAGTTGTCAGAATCAGCAACTCCACCATGTTTCTTTGGCTCACAGAATGTCATTATTTACTGAAATATAAAATGAAAAAAGTAGGAGAGTCAAAACCCCAAAACTGTCTTCCAGTACACCTCACCACAGAGCTGATTGTCAACCTCCCGAGCAGTCATCAGGTGTAACCTGGGTACCATTCAGACCCGCGAGTGAGGAGTGCGCCTTCGGAACAGATCTTCCGCGAAAGGAGTACATTTGCCTCAGTGGCTTGTGCAGACAAATCGCATTTTTGCAGTTGATAATTCTCATTTTAAGAAAATACTTATTTTTTAACAACTTTTTGTCTTGTCTGTGTTATAATTTCAGGCCTCATATCGCTCATGTAACCCTTCGCTAAATTCCTTTCCAAGTCACACATTATCGTTTTAAAAAATACATAGTGTGATAACTAATAAGGAAGAACACTATTAATGTTTTTGAATTTTTAAAAAATGCATCACTATTTCCAAGTCTAAATAGTCTTCCAATAAATTGCACTGACATCCTCAACAGGAGATGGGTTCGCTAAGTTAAAGTGCTTTAGGAAGCACTGCGTGTGTGTTTAGCGACACATCATTGTCTGCCCTCTCTCAATGCAAAAAAAAAAAAGTCTTCTAAGATCCTTCATACCATTCTATTTGCTCTTCTTCCAAACAATTGGGGAATTCTTTAAGTCTCTGAAGATGTACAGAGATCATTATTTTATGAAGGATAAATCGCTGAGAGAGGCTTAACAGCTACTTTTGGCCCAAAACAATATCTGAAGCTGGCATTGCCTATCATTACCCTGATTTAAAAAATCATGAGATGGCCACTCCAGAGATCCCATCTAGGGTTCTTGTTCATGCGCTGGTTCAGAGTGTTTTTAAATGGAAAAATTGGTACAACTACTCCTGGGAGCATTCTAAAACCACGCAAAATTATAATTTCTCAAGATCTTGAATACTTTCAGAAGAGACAATGAATAAAATTGATAAGTCCAATTGGAGGCTTCTAAATGTATTTGCAACTGATTAAAAACAGGCACACTCATAGAAATATATAATGATATCTATGACATAATTCATTGATTAATTCATTGTGAATATTTTTTGAACACAAAATACATGACCAGTGTTGTGATAACTTTTTTTAAAAAGTAAGAACCATGTCTTTTGAAGAAATGGGGTTTGGTGTTATTTCTTGCTAGTAAGTTTCTATTTAAGTAAATTGGGGGGGGGACTTCATATTTTAAGCAATTTATTTGAACGTTAAAATCTTCTCACACACTGTCCTTGGCAATGACCCTATGCACTTAACCTGGGTTGAACGATTGACTTAACACATTCAGAACTTTAAAAACTGTCCTGCTAACATAAGGTATATACTCATGCTTTGCTTCTTCCTGGGCTTTCTGCTCCCTCCCCATGGAATACTAGCGCCGTGAAGTCAGGAACGTCTGCTGTGTGCTTTGATGCAGTCCAGTCCTTGAACAGAGCATACAGTGCATATAGGCACTCAAAGCAGTGTCAGCGACAACATGAAACCCTCTGTCCTTTTTAGTATCTATGCAGATTCACACCGTTTTTGATCTGTCTTTTTTTTTTTTGCTTTATCAGTGGTAGGGCATACTGACAGGAAGTGCCTATCCAGAGTCAGACCAGCTGAACTGGAATGTCAGCTTTGCTACGTGCTGACAGTGGACTTAAGGGCAAGTTCTGTAAACCCTCTGTGTTCAGTTTCCTCACCTATAAAAGGGAGATAATAATAGTCTTTCTGGCAGCGGGTACTTGTTGTTGCAAAGATGAAATAGATAGCATATGTAAATTTTTTTCTTGTATAGAAAATGGATCTAAAAAACAAACTAAGCAAACAAGAACAGATTCAGAAATGGATACATAGGGTTTGGAGGGTTTGGATGGTTGCCGGAAGGGAGGGGCTGTGGAGAAATGCATGAAGAGAGAGGTGAGGGGATTAACAAGTACAAATAAGTGGTTACAGAATAGCCATGGGGATGTAAAGGACAGTATGGGAAATAGAGCAGCCGAAGACCTTATGCAATGACCCGTGGACATGAACAAAGGTGATGCAATTGCTTCGGGGTGGGGGTGCTGGGTGGAGGGTAGCAAAGGGAGAAAAAAAAGGGGCAATTTTTATTATGTATTATGTATTTTTTATTATGTGTTATGTATTGATTATGTAATAGCATAATCAATAAAATAAATTTTTTAAAAGAAAAAGAAATGGCACATGGTAATTCCCCAATAAGTGTAAACTGTGGTTATTATTCTTTGGCAGTCTAACATTTGAACTGTAATCTTATACTACAAGAAATATATTCACTGTCTGAGTTTTTCTATGCCTAGTCATCCTCTGTCCCTGGAACACCATTTGAAACAAAGTAGGTAAGCCTGATAATAAAGGTACAATTAGATATTTTAAGGCTGTAGATTGGAGCACATACAAGGCATCTGCTCAGCTAGTCTGATTTGAGTGGAGAGGCCTGATGAAGCAGACAAGAAAGCATGTTTGCTGAAGTACAATAGGACTAGATCACAAAACATACATCCGGGTCACCAACCCCTGGGCCACGGACAGATACCGGCCCGTGGCCTGTTAGGAACCGGTCCCTCAGGGAAGCTCGCCTGAGCTTGTGCCGAGATGGTTGGGGACCGCTGGCTTCAGTATATGACACTAGACTCTCATGACACATGGCAAGTTGTAAAGGATGGATGGCATGTGAGTGAAGGTGTTTAAAGAAGTTTATGGTAGTTTTTTTTTCTACGGTGAGGATTAGTATAAAGTGTTTGTGGCTGAAGGTATAGAAGAGCGGGTGGAAACAAAAATTTTTGCAAAAGTAGCATCTCACCATTTCTGAGCTGATTTGGACATTAGGTTTCACAAATTCACATGTCTTTATGGGTCTACCCCTTACACACAACCATTTTTATTAAAACAAATAGGAAACATGAAAAACCTAATAAGGGAGCTATCTTACCTCCAAACACTTAAATTCAATTAAAAAGGCAGTTTCCGAGTGGGGAAATCAATATTCACCCCACACATATCAACTACAAGTGTTAAAATGAAAATAAGGAAATGGATACAAAGTCTATCTTAGAATCAAAATCAGTATGATGACTCTATAGGAGGATTAGGATGAAGCAAGTGCTAATGATAATAGTAACATTCCAAACCTGAGTTGCAGGAAAGTGATGAATTTAGAGGAAGAACCATCAAAAGCAGGTTCACTTCAGGAGTCTCTTTGGTTTCTTGTTTCCTTCCAGTTTGCTAGTATGACAGCTACTCCAGCCAAGGTTTTTAATTGAAATGGTACAGGCTCACCTCAGAGATTGCAGGCATGAGTCCAGATCACTGAAATAAAGTACCACACTGAAGTGATTTGTAATCTTCTGCGGGGGGAGGGGGGGAGGGTCTTGCCTTCACATTTAAAAAAAGCAACATCTGTGAAGCACAATAAAGCAAAGCACAATAAAATGAGGTGTGCTCATACATTATTATAGTTAGCATCCAAAAATAGGAACTTTTTTTTTTTTACTAAATAGAAGCTTCTTTAAACTAGATATACTGCCAGATTTTTTAACAGTTTTAAAACTCTATGCAATTCCAATATTCCCATTCTCTATCATCTTGGAATTGTTTATCACTGAGTCAACATCATATTTTTTCTTCTATAAGGCAGTTTTACTGAGGCTTAACATTTGATGTCACTAACTGAAAGTGATACACGACTCATATCAAAATGGAAAAAAACAATCTCCGAACTCCATTTTAAATAAATAGAGTTTACAGCCCCTTAGCGAGATGAATAAGCTTTTTTGGTTTTATTGGCTTTTGACATAGTTGTAGATACAAACATGTATTGGCTGATGCGGCAGAAATTTTGCAGTTTAGTAGTTCTAAAATTATTATATTGCCCTTGCTAAATAATATACATGACATCTACTCTTCTTTTATGAAATTAAATAGGCCCCGTAATTTTCAATGAAATGCTAAAAGATGCATTTCTATGTAAGGATGTTATTTCAGAATAATTTTACCTGGTTAAACATTCATGAAGTAGTTTTATTCTCTCATAATTCCTTATTATGAAGATATGTCTTGTATAAAGACACTGCCTTTTTCTATGTAAATCATTCTATAGCACTATAACTTGATATTTGCATCTACAATGAAAAATTTGTCTAGAAAAGCTAGATCATGTCAAATAGGTACTTAAATGATGTTTACAAGAGAGGCATTTTAGATTTATAGTAAAATTATAAGCAGAAAAGATGAGTACGAAATTGCATACAGAGTGCAGTGATTTCAGAACACACCTTCAAATTCTTCAATATTTTTGGCACCAGGAGGGTCGGTCTACATACCCATCCCCTGGAATCTGGATGAGCTTGTGAATGCTTCAATTAACAGAATGTAGAGGAAGTAATGCCATGTGACTTCCCGGACTCGGTCAGAAGAAGCCATGCTCCTGAGTTGCCCTGAGTCAGGCTACCCTGAGACCACCGCAAGCGAGAAGCCCCTTTGAGGCACTCTGATTGACAGCCCAGTTGTCAGCCCATGGCACAGGTAAATGAAGAAGCCATCTGGAAATTGGACACTCCAGCCCAAGCTGTTTCAGTGCTCTGTCATTCGGGGCTCCCCAGCTGAGGACCCAGACATAGTGGAACATGGAACATGGAAAGCCACCCATGTCCTTTGTGAATTTCTACACAAAATACTTTGGCACAATAAAATGGCTGCCTTACATGGGGCTGGTGTGCTGCCTACAGCCCATATCAGCTTTTGAGAAATAATTGTTACATTTGCAAAAATTTTGTAAGCAAAGTTTTTTAAAAATTACAACTTAGTGAGTTATATTTTAAAATATTAATAAATATTCAATACTCACTATATCTTTATTATTTGACTACTTCAAGGTAGAAATTATTCATGAATTTATTGTTTTCTACCATTTGTCATATTTCAATTTAAGTAGTAACATTCCATTTTATGGTTTTAATCTATTAAGTATTTAAAAAATTACTGATTTTGACAATCATAATGAGGTTTATACTAATTTGACAATCCATCATCAAAAGATTAAACACTGTTAGGTATATGTGCAGTATTAGAATATGGATGGAGGAATTAAGAGGTGGCAGAGAAAAATATAGTGGATTTTTTCTTTTTTTAAGAGCTCAGACCAACAGGTACCTTGTTGAATCAGTAATAGCTGTTGGTTTCTAGTGATTGTTTTAATGAACACATACCAAATATCTTAGTAAAAATTCTTCATATTGTACATTACTTATATGCACTTAAGCCCCATTACTTCCTATAAATTACCCCGCAGTCCTGATGAAAAATACTTGGCCAAACTAAATAACAAAATTAATTTTAATGCCTAATCATGCATGAAGTCTTTATGAAAGATTGGGTGAAAAGTTAATGTTAGTTATCCAACATTAAAAAGAATACCATGTCAAAATTATAAGACACAAGAGAAAGAAACTGAAGAAGATACAAGTAAGTGGAAGCATATACTGTGTCCATGGATAAGAAGAATTACATCATTAAAATATCCATACTACCCAAAGCAATCTACAGATTCAATGCAATTCCTATCAAAATACCAATGACATATTTCACAGATATAGAACAAATATTCCAAAAACTTACATGAAACCACAAAAGACCCTGAATAGCCACAGGAATCTTAAGATAAAAGGACAAAGTTGGAGAAATCATACTACCTGATACCAGACTATACTACAAGTCCATAATAATCAAAATAGCATGGTACTGGCATAAAAACAGACATACACATTAATATGACAAAACAAAGAGCCCAGAAATAAACCCACACCTTCATGGTTAATATTTGATGAAGGAGGCAAGAAGAGAGTCAATGGGGTAAAGACAGTCCATTCAATAAATGGCGTTGGAAAAATTGGATAGATACATGCATAAAATGAAACAGACCAACTCCTTACACCATACCCAAGAGTAAACAAAATGGATTAAAAACTTAAGTGTAAGACTAGAAACCATAAAAATCCTAGAAGAAAACATAAGCAGTAAAATCTTAAACATTACTCATAGCAACATTTTACTGATATATCTCCTCAGGAAGCACAAGAAAAAAATTAAACAAATGGGACTACATCAAACTCAAAAGGTTTTGCACAGCAAAGAAAAGCATCAACAAAATGAAAAGACAATGACTAAACTATAGAACATATTTGCCAATGATACATCTAGTAAGGGGTTAAATTCCAAAATTTATAAAAAACCTTATAACTCCTTACTGGAGTTATCTTTCCATAATATGGTTGAATCCCTTTACCCATGTACTTTACACATGTCAATTTATAAGCTGTGAATAGATAGTTTGAGAAAATAAGTTTGAAAATGAACAGAATGAACTCTAAAAAATGTTTGTCTACCTCTAGTAGCTTTTGTTTTAAATGTTCATGTTCAATATTCATGTTCAAATGTTCAACATTCACATAATATATATGAGTGGGGGAAAGTAGATCAATAATGACAATCAGAGATAGCTACAGTTCTCGATATTCCCAGTAGAAACTAATATTTTCCAAGTCACTAAATTCACCCATCTTTGCTATGTCATTATCACCTTATTAGTGTGGGTATATTTCCTATTGTTGCTATAACAAATTACCCCAAATTTAGTGTCTTAAGACAATCCAGGTTTATTCATTTACATTTCTGGAGGTCAGCAGTCAAAATTCAAGCTGTCAGCAGAACTGCATCCCTCCAGAAGATACAGGGGAAAAATACATGTCCACTGTATAGCAACTACCTGAATCCCTTGGCTGGTGGGCCCTTCCTCTGCCTTCAAAGACAGCAAGCAGCATAGCATCTTCCAGTCTCACCCCTTTGCTGCTTCCTTCATCATATTGTCTTTTTCTCTCTGTGTCTGATCCTCCTGCCTCCCTTCTATAAGGACCCTATGATTACACTGGGTCCACGTGGATAACCCTAGATACACTCCCCATGAAAACAGCCCAAAGTTAATCACATCTGCAAAGTCCCTGTTACCATGTAAGGTCACATTCACAGGTTCCAAGGATTAGGAGGTGGCCCTCTTTTTCTGGAGGGAAACATCATTTAGTGAGTAAGAAAAAATTATCATTATTACATGAAAGATCTTTACAGGAAAACTTGGAAAATTTTTAGTTTGTCACTTTTCTAGACAGACACTTCTAATTATGTTTAGATCACAGAACCTGCAGCATTGGAAGGACCTTAGAGACAAAGTGCCTCATTTTAAAGATGAAATGCCGGAGCCCCTGAGAATTGTGTCTCACCAAATAATAAACTGCTGCCTCGTGCCATAGATCCAATTCTTGGTCTCCTAATTCCCAGCTATGTTTACCTAAAGGAAAATGTGTACCTCAGACATTTGGTCACTGTATTTTCTCTTTCATAATAATAATAATAATAAATAAACTTTACTCAAATGGCCAATAGGCATACTTTGAAGAAATTTATAACTACCATTAGAATAATTTTTTTTGCAGGTAACTGGATAATAAAATGATCATACCTCTATTTTTTTTGCAAAGTAACTAATGTATACGCAGCCTTGACATGGAAAATAAATACGACTAACTTACTCACTTTCATCTTTCTATCATTCTGGCTATATCAGCTCCTGGGAAATATCTCAATCCTTTCCCCATGCCTTTGAAGTTTATAATTGCTAAGGAAAATACAAAGGTTTTTCTTTTTGAAAACAAAGCTACGATTTGTGATTCATAATAAGAATATAATTATTGTAATGATTAAATAAAATATTTTTGCAGAAATTTCTTTACAAAGTATCTAAGTGAATATGCAATAATTATCAAAGACGTGACATATAATTAGTATAAAATTTAGTAAGCACTCGTGACACAACACAAGTAACATTTTGAATCTCTTTATTAAAAGTTGTGAAATCAATTATAATCTTTTATGAAAAGCAGGAAGAACTTTTGTTTCTTCCACATTCACATTTTTATCCAAACTCACATAATCATGTCTACCATATAATTTCATTTCTCCAGACAACATATTTACTGTAGAAAAGGTAACTATGCAACATCATTGGAACAAAACTATCTCTTTGATTTTAATTATATTTACTCTTCTTTTCATGGAACCAGAAACTTTGAATTTGTGCATGGATTATAATGAAAACTGACCTATAAAATCAGTAATTTTACATATCTTTTAAGGTGTTAGTTTTGATGGAATTTTCATATGTTACAGCATGGAGTAGTAAGAATAAAGATTACTATTACTTTAACATTAGGGTTATAAAATCATCGTTATTAACACAAAATACATTTAATACGTGTTCCCTGCAGTTCTGCACGTCCAATAATCATCACTGCATATACTCTCAGTTAGATGATGTGTATTATCCCTTTCAGCTTGTGGACATGGAAATGAAGTTCAAAAAATGTGTAATTTTTATGAGCTCAAGTCATCGGTTTTCAAGAGGTAGGATTGAAAATACTTCTTATCTCACCTGTCCATCTTTAATAGGAGAGGCAATGATCCTACATATAAAGTCACTTTGAAATGCCAATGAAACAGTTACTTTTTCCTGAGATGGACACATGCAAAGCTTTATGATATTTGGCTTAAAAAGTATTTATTAATTATATGTGCATCATATTTTCTATTTTCCTGAATTATTAAATTAAAAATCATGACAGGTAATTTCTAAAGTGTTGCAACTATATTAGATTTCACATCTTCCTATAAGCATGCTTGTTCTTTACTTGCTGATCAACAAAACATTTTAAAACATGGTTTCCTGATTAATGGTCTTGTTAATAAACTAATCTAAATGCATGCCTCCAGGCATCTCCTAAAGAAAAGAAGGTTCCGAGAAAGCTTGAAGAAGAGAAAATCAGTTCATGAATAATGCATGTATTTGTTCACTTCCATCTCCCTGCCTGTTGCTTGTAATGATGTTTTGATAGCGGTAAATAGCAGGGATTTGTGGATGAAAGATAACTGCCTACCTGAAGGTATTTTACCATTTCAGAGATTTGACATACCATTAAATCACCCCAATAGAAAAATCAGTAAATGCTTTTTAACCTTATGCTGTGAAATGGTAATAATTATATAGTAGTTTTACTAGAGATGATAAATATTTTGCAATGAAACCTCCAAAAAAGAAAAAAAAACTAAACTGTGGGATTCAGAGACCTTCTGGGCTGGTGTACAACCCACATGCTGTGAGGGTGGTACCTCCCAGCTCCACGGGGACAAAAGCTCCTGTGGTCAGAACCCTTCTGCGCCTCATGCTATGCCCAAAAATACAAAAACAGAAACAAAAAACAAAAAGACATTTTGCAAAATTGCAATTGCATTCATCTCTTTTAGTGGTAACAAGTTCCAATGAGACACATGGGATTTATGGGAAGTAGATCTTAGAAAAATGTTACCATTTAATGAGGGACGTGGCATTTGTCAAAAGATACACGCTTGATGTTGTGAGCCTTACAAGGACTCAGACAATTCTCATTTTGCAGTTTGCCTAACACTCTTCAGGTTTTGACCAACTCCTTCCCCTTGGAATACTAATAGCTATGATAAGATGATATCTAGGCAATGTGCTAGACGTTTCATGAATATTATCTCTAGAACTACATAAAGCTATGTTGTTTCCAGAAACAATACAGAATAATAATGATATAATGACCAATTAGTGTACCTAATATCTTATATTAATACAGGTTTCTTAAAGCCTATTCAAACACCAGTCCTTACCATAAATTCATTTTAATCTAAAAACAATCTTTTACTGCCATATATTAGTCATTGTGTCTAGTACAAGTGGGGAGAAATCAAGGTCTAAAGAAGTTGTCATTTCCGCCCCTCCCCCACCCTCCCCACCCCCGCCAAGGCAGGGAATAAAGCGTCCTAGTACCATGGCTGTAACTGAACTCATCCTTCTCGTATTTCTTACCCACTTACTTCTTACCTTCCACATTAGACATCTAATGCTGCTTCACGAATTGTCATAAAGTTAGCTATCTCACTCTCTCTGTGGATCAGGATCCCAGGCATAGCTCTGCTGGGTCCTGTGCTTCAGGATTCCTCACGTGCCTGACACCAGTCTCCTCATCTGAAGTCATGCCTGCGAAAGTCTGCGTGCAAGCGTAGGTAGTTGTCAGCAGAATCCAGTTCCGTATAGATCAGAAAACCTAAGGTCTCCGTTTCTTGCTGGTTGTTGGCGGGAGACAACACTCATTTCCTTGCCACGTGAACCTCTCTATACAGCAGCTCAAAACATGGCAGTTTGTGTCAACAAAGCCAGCACAAGAGATGCTGGCAAAACGATTTTATAAGCTTGTGTAACTCCATCTTGGAAGTGGCGTCCCCTCACTGTTGTCTTCTCTTGGTTAGAAGCAAGTCACAGGTTCTGCCAACACTCAGGGGGAGGGGAATATACAAGGGTGTGAATGAGGTGGAGGTACTTGGAGCTAACCTTTAGAGTTTGTGTAGGATAGCCTCCTTAGAAGTCTCTGGAAAAGAGCACAACATCTTCACCTTGTCCACTCTGACCTTCTTGGTTTTCATTGTCCCCTATAAGACACCTTTTCACTCATTCTACCCATTTCTGAGACGATATCCTAGACTTTTCCATTATTCGTAATTGAACGGCCTTCCACTCCCCCATGGATTTAGTACTCCATTCCCATCAATCAAGTTTCAGCGCTTAAGTAATATTTTCACAGAAGATATTTATGCCCAACCCACAATTGTAGAGAATTTATGTCAAATGTTTTCACACAAAGATTGTGAACCTTGTCAACATTTTACTTACAATAGCTGAAATTTTAATTTATTTGAGCTTTTTAAAAAATAACATCTGCACTTCAGGTTATAAGTTCCATGATGATACTGTTTCCACCACTGTTAGCATAGGACTTGCCAAGCACTGAGATGCAATGGATACTCTTGACTAAATTAACAAAACAATGGTTCATAGTTAGAACTAAAATGTACCATTGGTCCTCTATTCAATCTTCGTCCTTCTAATTCACCCACAAGCCCTTGAAATATACAAACTCAATATGTGTATTACTTTGTTATCACCAATCCTGCTTTCTATTTGTTTGCATATCCACTGTTTCTCACTAGCTAAGATTATTTTCCAAGACCTAAATTTTTTAAAAAAATGTTATTCAGAGGAGATATTCTACATTTTCCAAAGATTTTTTTCATTAAATAAACTATTTTATAGATATTTAAAAATATTGTTTCATGTGTTAATTTATGCTTAAGTGATTTTATTAGAAAAAATTAATGTTTTACTTAAAACAGGCAATATAGAAAAAATTAGACATTTCAATGATTTTTAGCAAAAATTAGATTTTCTTATGTGCTATTTCTCACTTATTAGAAATAAAAGGTATATGCAGAGTGGTTGACATAGAAACAAGAAAAAAACAAGGATTTCTTAACTTAAGGCCATTCTGGTTACCAGGTAACCACATGCTAGTTGAAATTTAAAGGTCATAGAGTGAACAGGGAAAGAAACCAGACTTTATCAAATAATAGCACTTTCCGTCAATTATTTCAAATATAAATTAGAAACAGATTAATATCAAACTGGTTTGGTGAAGTCATCCTTTCTAAACAGGCAAAAATGGTTGAAAATTTTTTTTCAGAAGTCAAGGTATTAAGAGACAAAAGTTTAAGTTTCTCATTAACAAGTGCTTTAGACAAATATTGTAAAACAAATCAAAATTGCTCATAAATGTTACAATTCTTACTGTAAAGTTTAGGATACAATGAGAGACTTTTAGAGTTCAAATCCCACTGAAATTTTATGCCAGAAGACATTTTGTTCCAGTAGAGGGCCCCCCTTTATTTTTAGTAGATCCACAAATGAATCCTTGACCAAAGTAATCCTTGACTAAAAATAAAAAAGGCAAGAACCCTGTATTCAATGCTGAAATGCACCCCATCACTCACCTACTCATCAGACCTATGATGCAGTCAAACCTAGCCAACATCTAAGAGCGGAACATTACATATGAATCACAGATGCCATAGACCTTGTCTAGTGAATGAAATAGTTTTTCTACTGCTCTAAGAGACCGAAAAAGATTAAAATAGCCACATTAGAACTTCATCTGGAATGCTTATACTTTAGACAATACTGCGCTGAGCTGCAAACAAGAACCCTGTCAGGGGCCCTTCACCTTGATGTTTGCTGTGGTGGTGACTGTTTATTTGTTGGAGCTGTCTCCATAAGTGTTGTTCTATTTTCTTTCTTAAAAAGTCAACCATCACCAATGCACTGGTTTGAAGCCTTTCTTTTTCTCCAGGATGTAATGTAAAAAAAAAAGGGGGGGAGAGCAGATTTTATACTGTAAAATGTAAAAGAGAAATCATTAGAATTGTCATCCCATATTAGATCAAAGACTCTGAGGTATGATAGTAATATGGTTAATTTTTATTCAGTATTATATTCAGTGTTAAATTGTAGGAGGGTTACAAATATTGTATAGGCTATTTTGCATGTTACTTTATTTGATTATTTCAATGCTGCCAAGTAGTTTCCTCTCTTTTAATAAATGTGAATGGCAAGGCTCAGGAAAGTAAAGGAAATTACGACAGCTCATGCAGCTGCTTAGCATTTGAACCCGGACTTGGCATCAGGTTCACTGGGGTGGAGATGTGCCAGATACCGGAATACTGTACGTGGCCTCCATGGATTGGGGCGTACACACAGAAGAGGACACACTAGAGCAGAAGCTCCATGGGTACAGACCCACGAGGGATATTTGTCTCTTCACAGATGCGCCCTTAAGACCTAGATAAGTGACCTGTGGTAGGTACTTGATAACTGTTTACTGAAAAATTAATAATGAATGAAACAGCATAATGGCAAGCCCTGCTTGATGCTGGCTTTTATTTTTAACCTTTCTTTTTTTTTTTTTTGAAGCATAAACAGAAACAAATGTTTTTGTCAAGCTTTGCTACTAATACTACAACTTTTGGGTTTATCAATTTTTAATCAATTTTCTTTCAAGACCAAGAGTAAGTATTCTGAAATTTAATAAATTCCTAAGGAATGTTTTATAAATTCAATAACAGAGGTAAATACAAGTTTGTAATAAAATTATAAGTTATTATGGATAGAAATATTCTCAATCCAGTATAGATCTCTCTCTATTGTCATCTTCCTTCTATTCGGTGGAATATGAACTGGGGTGGGGTAGGGGAGGAAAATGGATTGGAAGAAGGACAACAATCTAATTAAGTCAGGTAGGGCTATATTTAGGTCAAGGTACTCTTTTGCCACAAGAGAGGACATTTCCTTTGTAATAAAATTATTACTAGGATATATGTTGGATCTTTCTTACCTGGTGTGTCAACTCTTTGGTGATGTCATAGGAGAAAACTGAAGGGCTTATAAACTTAAGAACCCCAAACTAGGGACGGGCAGACAATGGCATGTTAGTCTGAGACATCTTAATTGATGGAATCTAACCTGTCGGGAGAAGGAGATTTCAGCATGACCACAGGGCTAGAACAGGGTGAGTGGAAGTGCTACACATCCTTCTAAGTACATCAAGATATCAGGATGTATTTTTTCATGTTCTTATATGCATATAATATTCCTTGGGGGACTAGAAAGAAACTTCTCATTCTACCTTGTGAAACTTTTGTGCCCTAAAAGGAAAATATGATAGTAAAATAAGAGGAAGAGCAAAGAGAAAAGCATAGTTCTGGGCAAGAATCTATACATGTTGTAGTAATGAAGTACACACATCTGTTGATGATTTTTTATGTGCAATAGCACTGGCAGTGGACAGTGGGGAAGATGTGTTAGCTGGGGTAACTACCCCATGGCTGAATTTCACCTTATTGAAAGAAGAACGTAAGAACAAATGGCGTGGACACCAGGACAGATCCAGGCTGCTTCTACAGGTAGGTCATAATGAAAACATGCACAGGTAGCCTTTCCAACATTTTTTGAATGTCCACCCTTACACAAAACATTTCAAATCAAGTATATTTTGTTCATATTTCTCTTAACAAACTACAAAGACAAATGATGTCTTTCTTTGGGGGTAAATAATTATAAACTACTCTCCATTTTTATCCAAAAGATAATTCAAAAAATAATCTGAAACAACTATAGTATTAATTCCTTATAAGAATCAAGCTGAGAGAAGAAAAGCAGGGTGTTAGCATATAAAATATAGGTGGATGTTTTTCCTTAAAACAAATAATTTAATGCATGCAGTGCTGGAATAAGGAAACAGTATATTTTTTATTTCCAACATTGTACAAATGTACATAAAACCAGTATGCTTCATTCCATATTCTATCATTTCCTCAATGAAAATTACTCAAAACTGCTTTTAATTTTTTTAATTAATGTACAGGTTTCTGGTATGTTTTGTGCTGAACATTTGGAAGGCGGATGAGATGAGGGGAAAAATGTCAGTAAGTGTTCATGTTATCCTCGACAAAATAAATGGCCTGGCTTTGTGACCCCGGTTACAAGTGAGGTTGAGTAGTCCACATTTGAGAATATAATCTTCAGAAAAATAGGGTGAGTTTGAACCCTCGTGGCCAATACTTATTTCAATTTTGCAATGATTTATAACTATGTATAGTCACTCTGTATTCCTTATGACTATATGACATGACAGAAACTACTACATTTCTAGGTAAAAAATTTGGTGATTCAGGAGTGATTTATGCATCAACCTTCTCTTGCTAAACCTTAGTGAAAGTCATGCAGTCAGCTTCCAGAGTTATACAGTGGGGCAAAATGAACTGAACCTCAAGTAATGGGTTTGCAGGGTGGGGCCTAGGGAAAAGAGAAGGCATTCCAGGCAGGTTTCAGAGCACAGAGAAATGAATTCTAACACATTATACAATGAAACCCTTTCTTGAGTATTTTGAGGCTAAAATGCAACAAACTCCCATTAAGAAGGTGGAGTTAAGCCGAAATTGCCTTCAAATTGATTCCTCCTTGCATAATCAGGGAAGAAATTAGCCATATGCTTTGTTCTACTTCCAAACCCAACCTCATTGAGGTGAGAATAAACAGTCTCTTGAAAGTTTCTATTTTACAGTTCACAAAACCTACTCATCATAAGTCAAATTTAGTTTTGACTTCTCTAGATATTAATTGATCTTTGGATATACTGTGAAAATATATCATATTATGTATAATTTCCATCAAGTATACAAAATACAATGACATTTTTTTAACATTTTTCCCATCCTGCCAATGCTACTCTTAGCCACGAGCCATTCAGGATAGATTTTCTTTACATTTTTTTTTCAATTTCAGTGAATTTTCAGTGAAAAATGCTATATGTATGTAATATTCTTTCAGTTTACTAAACTTGGCATGTAGCATATTTAAAAATTATGGACATCATATAAAATATATGATATCATTCTATTAATAATATTATCATATAATGCTAACCACAGCCTTATACCTAGACTGATATATTCAAACAAATATACAGGGTGAGGAAAAGTAAGTTTATGTTATTTATATGGACAAATAATACAATAATTAATAAATAAAAATAATAGAATAAATTTTGTTTCACATACTCACAACTGTTGCCCCACACTATACAGTAAACATTGGAAGTGGCAACCGAATGAAGTTTTGGAAGATGTGAGTTAGTCAAGTGATACCTGGGGGAAGGTGCATTCTGGGCAATGGGAATAGGTCTGGCTTTTTCTAGAACACTACCAGGTGGCTGTAGTGAATGAGCTATGGATGAGAGGAGGTCACACATGACAAGGTCAGGAGGACTTTATTGATGATTTTTAGACTAAGGTCAGAAGTAAGAGTTTGTCAAATGGAAAGCAAGAAAAGACTATGGTATTATAATAAGACTGATTATTTTCACTTAACGCTGACCCAGAAGCTTTACACACAGCATTGTCTTTGGTCTTCGTAACAGCCTGGCCAAGAAGCTATTTTTATACTTATATTAATGGGAAGAGACTAAACCAGAGAAAATAAGTTCTCTGGGCTTCCATGGCCATGAGAGACCATTGCATGACAAAACTGATATGAGAACTTGAAAGTAATATGTTACCCCACTACAAAGCATACAATTATTTCAATAAATTCAAGGTGAATAGAAGACTTAATATAAGTCATAACACCATAAAAGTCCTAGAGGAAAACATTGGCAGGAAAATCTCAGACATTCCACGCAGCAACATCCTCACAGACACATCCCCTAAAGCAAGGGACATAAAGGAAAGAATAAACAAGTGGGACCTCATCAAAATAAAAAGCTTCTGCATGGCTAAAGAAAACAGCATTAAAATACAAAGAAAACCAACAGTATGGGAAAACATATTTGCCAATGATACCTCAGACAGGAGTCTGATCTCCAAAATATATAAAGAACTCACATGACTCCACTCCAGAAAGACAAACAACCCAATTAAAAAATGGGCAAAGGACTTGAACAGACATTTCTCCAAGGAAGACATACAGAGGGCCCAGAGACATATGAAAAGATGCTCAGCATCACTAGCCATCAGAGAGATGCAAATTAAAACCACAATGAGGTACCATCTCACACCAGTCAGAGTGGCCAACATAAACAAATCAACAAACAAATGTTGGAGAGATTGTGGAGAAAAGGGAACCCTAATGCACTGTTGGTGGGATTGGAGACTGGTTCAACCATAGTGGAAAACAGTATGGAATTTCCTCAGAAAACTAAAAATGGAACTGCCCTTTGACCCAGCAATTCCACTGCTGGGATTATACCCTAAGAACCCTGAAACACCAACCCAAAAGAACCTATGCACCCCAATGTTCATAGCAGCACAATTTACAATAGCCAAGTACTGGAAGTAACCTAAGTGCCCATCAGCAAATGAGTGGATCCAAAAACTATGGTACATTTACACAATGGAATTCTATGCAGCAGAGAGAAAGAAGGGGCTTGTACCCTTTGCAACAGCATGGATGGAACTGGAGAGCATTATGCTAAGTGAAATAAGCCAGGTGGTGAGGGACAAATACCATAGGATCTCACCTTTAACTGGAACATAATCAACAAAAGAAAAAAGGAAACAAAATATAACCAGAGATGAAGTTAAGAACAAACTAACAATAGCTAGAGGGGAGTGGGGAGGGGACAGTGGGGAGAGGGGTTTTCAGGAACTACTATAAAGGACACATGGACAAAGGGGGAGAGTGGAGGTGGGAGAGGGAGGTGGGTTTGGCTGGGGTGGGGTGGAGGGGTGGGGAGAAATGCAGACAACTGTAATTGAACAATGATTAAAAAAAATAATAAGATTTTTCAAATATTAAAGCATGTGTACCAAACATGTCACAGAAATATATGATTTGTTTTACTATTCAGTTTATATTTATTTGTTCAAATAAGAATGACATATGTAAGCTTTTTATAAATATTAAAACATTATAAATGTTTAATATTATCATTAAGGAAAAAATATACATATAAACATGAAGTTTACATTTGGAGACATACCTCCTGGGATATCTTATTAATTTTGTATATGTTATTAAACAGTAAAATGTTTTTGTACCCTGTTTGCTCTTATCATATAATTTAAATTGTCATATTGAAAATAGGCATATTATTTGCTGATGATAATTTATTACTAAATCTCTTTGGTAATGTAGAACTAAGCTCTAGAGAAAGGATTTATTGAAGTTGGCTGAAGCAAGAATTTACTCTGATACCAATATATTGCCAAACTTCCCATGCCAATAAACATTGAGAAATATTATCACATTGAATCAGTTTTTTAGAGTTAACTTTAGACCAGGGGTATCAAACTCATTTTCACGGGGGTCCACATCAGCCTCACAGTTGCCTTCAAAGAGTTGAATGTAATGTTAGGACTGTATAAATGTAACTACTCTTTAACAGTTAAGGGAGAGCTCAGCACTGCCGCCGGGTAGAAACAAGGTGCCAGGCTGGATAAAGCAAGGTGGAGGGCCAGATTTGGCCTGCGGGCCTTGTGTTTGCTGCCTGGGCTTTAGACGATCTCTTTCAAGCAGATAATTTATTTCAAGCTCAGTGTTTAACATTTCAATTCTGCAGTCAAAATGCCTTTTTATTCACCTACTATCACACCAGAAAAATATCATCATTGTTGTCATTGACTTTTTTATGCCTCATGGAGACATTAAATAAACATTATTGAAGACTTGAAATAAACTACATTAACATGAATTAAAGTAGCCATTATGATATCGTGAGAACTCTAAGGTTTTCATAGAAATACCACAAAGATGGACACAAGTGGAGAATTGTTATCTTTCAAAAATCTTAAAATAGTTACCAAAACATAAAAGTTCGACCTCCACCCATAACTTATATTACATTATGTTGATCTATTTTTCTTCATAACAGAAAACTTCTGAATACTCTATTTTACTAGCTTTATTTATAATCAACATACAATAAACTACACAAATCTAAGTATACAGTAACTTAATGCTTTGACATCTGAATACACTCATTGAAAGCAGTACCATAATCAAGATAATGAAACTAATTACCATCTTCAAAAGTTTTTTTCATTGATTTTTATAATTTCTATGTTGACTCCTTCTCATACCGCCTGCCTCTACTCCTTCTCCAAGGAAACCACTGCTGTCCTTTGCCACTGTAGATGAGTTGGCATTTTCTAGAACATTGTATACCTAGAATCATAGTGAAAATACTGTGCTTTTTTGTGGGGTGGCAGTAGGGGTCAGACTTCATTGAATCAACATAAGTACATTGAGATTCACCTATGTTCTGGAAAATAATACTAGTAAGTTCTCTTTTTGTAGCTGAGTAGTATTTCATTGATATATTTATCAAAATGGTGTATGCATTCACTTGCTGATGGGTATGCAAACTCTTTTTTAGCTATTACAAGTAAATCCACTATAAAAGTTTATGTACAAGTTTTTATTTGCATATATATTTCCATACATCTGCTAATGAGTAGGCAACTAAACACCCAAATCAAGGCTCTCTGAAAATCTCTTAGGCTCTCTCTGTGCCATGTCTCATCACTGGTATTCTGTTCTCATCTCCTTTTCCTCAACACGCAGATGATTCTGGATTTGCCTCAGTTCCTACTCTCTGTGCCACAACCTGAAAACTCTCAAGGAAGTGAGTTAGGGCAGTCATAGGACTCACCTCTTTAGTTTCCTGAATGAAAGGACATCTGGTCTTTCATTACCTGATGTCTAATTTTGTTATTTAAATGATTGGTCCATGTATGTCTGGAAACAATGTAGGATTTGCTAGGGACTTAAAATATTCTTTGAAAAACCAGATGAGTAAATACATGCCACATAAAAATTCACTAGCACGAGATCAAGCTATTCAATCACTCACACGTAGTACATTTGACTTTTCTCATTTTATAAATTTCGAGCAAGAATTTGTTTAACAAGCAGCTATTACACATTGAAAATATTGTTACATGACTTTTGAAAAGGCCATTTCCCCCTAGCATTCTTTCTTTGAATCCTCTTATATCTTTAGTGGTATTAATTTTTCTCATGTTTATGCATGGGTTCTAAGGTGATGCCATCATCAATGGTATTATAAGAAAGACACTCATCTGTGTATTTGCCAGAGAACTCAAGTTAGATTTAAGTTTCGTTGCCCTGATCAGTGTATCTCAGTTGGAAATCATTCTGCAAAGTGAAAGGTCAGTGGTGTGACTCCTGGTCAGGGCACAGGCCTGGGTTGTGGGTTCGGTCCCCGGTGTATGTATGAAAGGCAACAGATCAATGTTTCCCTCTCAAATTGATGTTTCTCTCCCTTTCTTTTTCCCTCCCTTCCCCTCTCTCTAAATACTACTACTACTACTACTACTACTACTACTACTACTAATAATAATAATAATAATAATAATAAAATCTTTAAAAAGATTTAAGTTTGTTGATACTTATTTGGGAGATTATTTTAAAGAGATACTGTTTATCAGTTTGTACTGTAAAAAAAAACACACCTTTTTTGTAGTTAGAGATACCAGAATTACCAGAGATACTAGCTCTACTATCTACAAATTTTAGAAAAATTCCTTAACCTCTGTTAATTCAGTTTTTTTAAAGTATATTTTATTGATTATGCAGTTACAAGTCTCCATTTTTTTCTCCCCTTTATCCCCTTCCTCCCTGCACCCCCACTCCATCCAGGATCCTCCCCTCCTTAATTCAAGTCCGTGGATCATACATTTAGGTTATTTGATTTCTCCATTCCCTGTACTATTCTTAACCTCCCCCTGTCTTTGTACCTACTAATTATACTTCTTATTTCCTCTACTTTTTCCCTTATTCTGCCCCCACCCCCTCCCCACTGATAACCCTCCATGTGATTTCCATTCCTGTGACCTGTGATTCTGTTCCTGTTCTAGTTGTTTGCTTAGTTTTTGTTCTTTGGGATTTTTTTTAGGTTCAAGTTGTCAATAGTTGTGAGCTTGTTGTTATTTTATTGTCCATAGTTTTGATCTTCTTCTCTTTCTTAGATCAGTCATTTTAACATCTCATATAATAAGGGTTATCTAGCAAAGCTATCATTTAGAATGGAGGGCAGATAAAGTGCTTCCCAGACAAGTTAAAGGAGTTCATCATCACCAAGCCCTTGTTAATTCAGTTTTCTTACCTGTGCATTTCAGCTAATAATAATACCTTCTTCTCACAGTTTTTTTTTTATTGTGTGAGAAAATCATACATGTAACAGGTATTCAATGAATGGTAGAATTTTATGCATTGATTATCCTGAACATAGGATGTTAACTCTTCTATTGGTTGACTTTTATAAACTGTGAATTTTAATGCTATTGAATGGATTTTTCTGTTTGTTTATTGATTTTTTTTTTGTTTGGGTTGAGTTCCTTGTAAATTATCAATATACGTTAAAGTGAAAGAAAATGTAAAAGAATTCATATCTATAGTATACAAATTTTAATCTGTTGTGTATAAACAATTGTTATCATTAAGAATTGCCCTGAATTCTTTCATGAGTAAAAAAAAATTGAAAATTGACATCAAAGTATGATAGATCAAAGGTTTTCATTCTATGTCTTTACATGGCTGATGTTTAACTTTAGAAAAGTAATCAATTTTTAGTAAGTGCTGCTTCTGTAATTCCATAGTTACTACATATAAAAAGAAACAGAGTTGAATTATAACTACCTTTATGTTGTGATTACTGCTATCATTACATTTATGTATATAAAAGTAGAAGTCTTAAATTTCAGTGAGTATTAAAGAATAACATGTTAATATAGTCCAAATGGGAAAACCATATTTTAAACTTTTTGACATTATTATGATTTCAATGACAAGTTTATTTTGTGTATTTTCCCAAAATTTAAATAGATTTTAGTAGTATCATAGAAAATACAACAAAACTAGCAAGAGACACAAAATTGCTTTAAGGAGAAACACTACCAATTGGTTGAATGTGAATTATCTGTATAATTATTATTATTACAATTCATGGCATAAAAATTCAAATAATTTTTTATTGGCTGTAGACATTGGGGTAATCAACAAACATCCAATGGGCCTGCTACTTGAATGAATCAATTAACATATTACGAATTATAATATTTTTCCTTGTATAACATATGAATTAGAAAAAGCACATCTTTCAAATTATAACCTTTTCTCCAGTGAACATACAGCCATTAATTTAATCAATTCTTATTTAAGATAATAAAATGTCATAAAAATATATATTTTTATATTAACTCCACAGTTCAGTAAACAGAAAAAAATAGGTAGAAAGTTCACTAGTATTAAAACTGATCATGATGGCCATTCCACATCAATAATTTAAGGGAATTTTCTGTTAGATACACTCAGATAGAACCATATTAAAGGGCAGGATATGGAGACAACGTAAGTGTCCATCGATGGATGAATGGATAAAGAAAGAGTGGCATATATATAACAATATTATTCAGCCATAAAAATGGAAATCTTGCCATTTGTGAAAATGTATATGGATATTGAGGGCATCAGGCGAAGTGAAATAAGTCAGACAGAGAAAGTCAATACCTTATGATGTCTCTTACGTGTGGAATCTAAGAAAAAAAGCTCATAGATACAGAGAACAAACTAGCAATTATCACAGGTGGGCTGGGGACAGGAGAATTGGGTAAAAGGTATATAAATTGATTTTAAAATTTAAAAATGACTCTAACTGTGTTACAGATATATGACATAACTCCACTGAAGGGCGCGGAGGTGCAAATTTACCTCAGCAACTTAGGAAATGAGTAGAACCTGTAACACCAGCAGGGATGTCCAACCCTCAGCCCATGAGCAGCATGAGGCCCAGGATGGCTGTGAATGTGGCCAACACAAAATCGCAAATCTGCTTAAAACCATTTTTTTTTTGCTCATCAGTTTTCATTAGTGTTTGTGTACATAATGTGTGACTCGAGACAACCCTTCTTCTTCCAGTGTGGCCCAGAGATGCCGAAAGGTTGGACACCTCTACTAGTACAGACTAAAGAAATTATACATAAAAATTGTACTACAAAGAAGTGGATTCCCATAGAAGTACAGGTTAACAATTCTGTACATGTATACTGGGATTGAGCTAATAACCAAACATGATGGATAGTGGTGAAAGAAGACATGAAATTTAAAAAAGAATAGAAATCAGTTTCTTTTGTGATGTGCCAGACAAAAGAGGAAATCAGGTCTAGCTTTTTCCATGTGGCCACATTCTGCTATATGTTTGTGCTTTTACATTTGATCATCCCTCTCTGCATAAGACATTGCCTATTTAATCCATTCAATTAATTTGTACTCATGACCCCCCCCAAAAAAAACAGCCAGGTCCCCGGTGGGGGGGTGCATGAGAGGCAACCACACATTCATGTTTCTCATCTTCTCTTTCTCCTTCCCTTCCCCTCCCTCTAAAAGTAAATAAATAAAATAAAATATATTTTTAAATGTCTAATTCTATTTTAATTTTAATTATTCAATTTAATTTATCCCACCTCTATATTTTAAGTTATATATTAAACACTTTGTGTGTTTATACATACATATATTTTATTCATTTATTTCAAATGTTAGCCAAAGTTTCCAATAGGTATTGACTATAAGTTAATTCTCCAATAATTTCATTGCCACATGCATCACATACTGAATCTCTATGTACAGTTTGTTTGATTTTAATAACTACATCCTATGGAATTGTTTAGACATTGTATTTCTTCTCCCTGATATTTAATTGTTAAAGGCATATGATATTTTTTCATATCTAGTAGGATGAGTCCCTTTTCATTATTGTTATTATTTTGTATATTATCCTGAATAGTTTAGGAGTTTTATTCCAGAAAAACTTATTCATATCCTCCTTCTCTCTAAGAGAGTGGTTTGGGAAGGAAGTTTTGATGGAAAACCCACCACTGACAGATTGGGGGGAGTGCAGGAGAGCATTGTACTTATAGATTAACATGCGTATTGTTGCATGTTTCATGAATAAACAAGTTATTTAACATTTCTGTGCCCTAACCGCCTCATCTATAAAGTGGGATTGATCAGACACAAGCTTCATAATGATGGTACCAACCTCATGAGATTGGTTTGAGGACGAAATTAGCAGAACTTTATAAAGAACCTATACAAGTACTTTGTATATAGCCTCAGTTATAAAGAATTAGTAAAAAGCAGTAGAAAATGTAATAGAGAGAGGAGATAGAGTAGGATTTCAGAGGATGTAACAAGTGACAGAGTTCCAAAGCCCTGGTGGGGGACTGATGTCTAATTTGTCTTGTCATATTAGAAAGTAAAATGGATATTAGATGGTGGGGATTTAGGTAAATTTTAGGATTGAAAGCAGAAAATCAAATTCATCTTTCTCTCCAACCCAGGGGTAAAAAAAGAGGAAGGGAACAGCTAAAATAAGTACAGGAAACAGTATGGTAATATGTGTTAGTAGAGTATAGAAGACTTGATGTAGTAGCTGTGGACAATAGAAAATAAATACATGGGAAAGCACAACAATTTCCCTAGTGTTGGAGCTCCAGTTAAGAATGGACACAGGGTAAATCACATTATTATATTTCCCACCTCTTTACTCTCCTCTAGGACCAGCACACCCAATCTTAATGGTTAATGTCTAGGCTGGACTTCCCACTGATATTTTTAATGTCATATCACATATAACCTAGTGAATACTATTAATGTAGTACATGCTTACTTGAACATGTGTGTAGTGAACATTTCTCTACCCTATGAAAATGTTTGTTCTTTAAAATTAGGGACAGTGTCAACTGTTTAAAAGTTATTATTTTATTTCATAAAAAAAACGAGAAGCCAAAAGTTATCCTTAATTGCTGACAGAATATATTAATGGTATGCCAAGTAAAATTTACGAACATCTACATATATAAATTTAGAAATATTTACAGCTGATTCTGATATTTTAAATCATCTGTCAGATATGGAAAGTATATACCTATTGGTGAAGCTACCCAATAAAAATATCACTTCCCTAACTGTATTCCTATTTCAGAGTCGGTCATTGGTCCAGTTTAATTTGAAAGCCAATTGGTGTTTGTCTGTGTCCTAGGTTTCTTCTGAGGCGGCATGAAAGTTTCGGAGAGCAGCACCTTTGAAAATGGCAGAGAGAGCGTGGGTAGTTGCCCCATTTCCTATGTCTTAGCAAACTTTGAGTTTAAATCAGGGCGATGGGACTGAGTCTGGTACCTCAGGTCATCTTCATGTAATAACTCTGAAACTTACCTATACAGTGGGCATGTTAGCTAATGCTAGGGTGGAATCACATTACAATACAGAAATGTATCAAACAAACCCTCTGCACACCTTAACCTTACACAATGTCAATTACATCTCAATTACAAGAGAGGGAAACTGCCTAATAAAAAGAAATGCATAGTAAAACTTGGTGCCTGAAACCTTTTGGAAAAGGATTTCTATTACAAAGTGAATTACTGACCATTCCAATCCTCCAAAACCAGTGCAAGGCATGTGCTTCCAATTCAAATACACTTTAGTGTCCTTCGGCTGTCCGAAATGGTCATTCCAAATGAGTGCTTTGTGTATAATTCCAGTTTTATTATCTAGACATATTAAAGAGTTTACAGATTTACATATTGCAGCATCAGCCTCAGGCTGCAGTGACTTATTGCTATGTCACGGCTCATATCCCTTCTTTAATACTGTGTTTCTCAGTGATACAAGCGATCAAGTGACGAGCTGTATGTCACTGCTGTCACTATTCAAGGGACTCAAAATCCAGGGGTCAGGTTTGTTCTTCAAGGACTTCTGTCACACAAGAGGCTCATGCCATCATCAATCACCTTTCTTTTTCATGGGTTTTTACACTATAATTTTGTAGCATAATTATATTTTTCTGAATCACAAGTTTATTATTCACCTCAGCCTCATTTAGCAGAAACTAAAAGTTGGCAGAATAGGAACTGAGCTTAGATATTGGGAAAAATTCAGAATAAGAGAGTTTTAAAAAATAGGTCACACACCCATACATACACATTCTTTTATCAATGACGCATTGGAATTTCCTTAAAGCGTACTTGTATTTTCAGTTGATTTATCATCCTTTTGCTCTGGGAAGCAAGCCGTGTGATAAAGCATGCATACGTGTGTGTGTGTGTGTGTGTGTGTGTGTGTGTTAGGGGTGTCTTATGTAGAGAAGGAAAAAGAAGAGAGTCTTAAGAAATTGAGAGTACAAGACAGCATGAACCCTGAGAATAAATATTCAGGAAAACATTGCAAATTTACAAATTCAAGACTGAAATCATTACTAGAAAAGAAAAGGTACCCTAATAAAGAAAACCTATTTTGAAGCTGTAGCACATGGAAGGAATGGCCATGTTCACAAACAGGGATTGAAAGGCAGGCGGAAAAACTACCCTGCACAGGGAGTGGGGTTTGCAAAGGAGATTCTGTCTATATCCACTTAGGAAAAAAAGTCTGTTTCTAACAGCCTAGTGACCTCTCTCCCTGAGACGAGCAGCAAACTGAACTTCAATGGGGAGTGGGGGCATAAAGACCACGCCAGATTTGGAGCAAAAGTAGATTATTTTCTATCAGGGATTTGAACAAGGGATTAGGTATTGATTTTAAAAGCTGTGACTGGTGGAGCTACTTTTTGCCATATTATACACTTAAGAAGTTAAAGTGGGTCAACAGAGAAAAGCATGAACCAGAGCACAGAACAGCAAGGAAAGTGTAAGTGTGCCCATAAAAGGTGAAGGGAGGCCTTTGTTTCAATGCATTCCTACAGCTGTTTTCCATAAAACTTCCTTGTATTTTTAAAATAAAGAGTTATGTAATAAAGTACAGAATATCTGCAGTATCATTATTTGGTAGTTAAGAATCATATAAATGTATCCATTTGCAATTTTTTTCCAGAAACAAACACAAGAAACTATCAGGACATGTTTACTGTTGAAGGAAAAAAACCAAGTGTGGGGACAGACTTTTGCTTTTGTTTTTCTGCCTTTTAGTATTGAGATTACAGGGCATCCATGTATCTTATACAAGTAGGATACAGGTTTCTTTTTCAAATGTAAAATTAATTTGTCTCATACAAGTTAATAAATCTCTAAGTAGGAAAAGCAAATAAATACATATCAGTTACATGCTTTTATCTGTTGTATCTACCTACCATTAATACTCTAGAATTCTGATATAATTAATCTTCAAATCAAGTGTGAACAAGCCGTTTCCAAATTTGCACATCTTTCCCATCCACATGGGCTTTAACATTGAGACGCTGCAGCAACAAGTGTGACGTTACCATCATCTTCTCAGCATTTTAAACGGGTAATTACTCAAAATGTGTTTTGGTTTTTTTTTAAGTGGTGAAGAAACGTTGGTTGAACAATGTTTTAAATGTTTCTCAAACTGAAAAATCAAAGGTTTGGCTTATTCCACGCACATCGATCACCTGAAATAATCCCCCTAAAATTGAAAGAGCAGGATTGGACACTGGCGATTCGGGAATTATTAGAGCGGTAGGTGACATAGCATTGCTGATAAACGATGCAGTCTCCAGCTGCCTTCATGCCGGTAAGACTGAGGGCTGGGCTTGTCCGGGCCAGCTACAGGAAGTGACTGGCCAGGGTTTCTTTCTGTCCCATTCTTTCCTCCACGGCAGACAGTACCGTCAGTTATGGCAATTGGTTTCAGTGAATCTTCTTAACATTTGTGAGAAAAAAATTAATTTGCCATCCTTGCTTAGATTACAGTTTTTATGAAACTACAGGCTGGGGGTCTAAGCAGGAGGTTATCCATGTTTGACATTAACTCATGACAGACAATTAAATGCGCTTTAATCTTTTTCCTCTTGGGCACATATTTTAAAAGAATATTATAATTTCCATGACTAAATCAGTAAGGATTAACAATAAAAATGTTGGGATGAAATGCTACCACTTAAAAAGTGCCCAATATGTTTCAAGCGCTGGGCGGTACTCACGTGGTGTAATCCTAACATTAATTTTACGAAGCAGGGTTTCATATGTGCACTTTTACAGAGAAGAAAGCCAAGATGGGAAATGACATGTTCAAAATTATTGAAAAATTCGCTGACAGCCAATATTTCAGAGCCAGTCGCTCTGACCCCAAAGCCTATTATCTTAACAAATATACTAAATTGTCTCCCTCTCACAGATACAAGGTCCAGGATTCAGAGGCTGACTGCCCTTTGCTGGGAAAGTTGTATTGCAATGACCTCATTGTGTAGCACTCAAGAGGAATACTTTCTTATTAATTAAGGAAAATTCCCTTCTGGCAAGAGCAGTCCCATTGTAATGAAAGTATAGCCCCGGTGGCCAATTTAATCGAAATTCTTTGAGCTCTGATGGCAAAGACGGCGGCAGTGCTGAGTTATTACTTATTGCCACATTCAGTCATTGGAACAATCACCCAGATGGAGGACCACACTCTTTACGCCAGGCCGCCAGAGCAAAATCTGTACCTCCTTCTCCTTTCAACAGGAGCTGATTCGTCAGTGGCTATTGACTTTAGAACAATAGTTATAGCGTGGGGTCTACCAAAGAGATGATGATGACTTCCACATTATTTTCACCGCCCCCAAGGCCTAATGGAAATTGTACAAATGTCTGCACTATGGCTTTGTAGATTAATGGAGACATGAGCTGCCTTGGATTTTGATAAGAATTATATCAAATCAGTGTTATTATTACACAATGTAACCCTGAAGCTGCTTCCCACAAACAAATCTGGAGTATATGGCAGAGTGTCTTTGGTATTTATCTCAGGAAATTGATATTTTTCCCTCTTTTTTTATTTTAGTGTCACTTGCAAAAGTTACAGAGGGAAATATTGCCCCCTTCACAAAGCTCTAGTGAAGATTATAATGGTTTATTCAAGTAAAAATGCTTAGATTATCTTATATTTAATATCCATCTAAAACTTTTTCAATATTACTGGGGTTTTTTTTACAAGAGTAAAATACTCTATTAGTAAAGGGAAACCCAGTAAAGCTTTATTTTTTTAGACTCAATTGAAATAATTCTGTGGGCATATCAGCATTTCTTAGACATTAAAAAAGATGAGGAAAAGATTAACTAGTAGGGATTAGGGAACCTCTCTGACCAACTCAGAAGTTCCCTGCAGTGAAACAAGGAGCCGTTGTCCTTGCTACACTCAGCTGCCACAACTAGAATCAGGATCAAATTGTGACGTGCTTTTAACACATTGCTCTACCTTTGTCAAAAGTCACTTTTTGTTTCCATCAGATGACATGCCAATCAAGATTCTATTTTTCTCCAGTCATACATTATCAACAAATATATTATAGGCTTTCCCTTAGAAGGTTAATATGGTCTTACATTTGGTCTCAATAGTTTTATCAAGTTTATTTTCATGAGGATTTTTAACTGGTAAGGACTTACATTCTGCTGTGATAACATGACAGTACCATATTGAAATGCTTTAAACTTTGCCTTGCCTATTTTCCAGTACATTTTCGACTATCCTGATTGTGTTAGCTTTCTGTCGCTGCTACAACAAATTAACACAAACTTAGCTTAACATAATACAACCTTCTGATTTTATAAGTCTGTAGATCAAAATAATGACTTGAGTCTCTCTAGGGTAAGATGAAGGTGAGCACAGGGCTGAGATCCTTTCTGGAGGCTGTAGGGGAGTCTGACTTATTATGTTTCCCATTACCAACATAATTCAGTTCCTCGTGGTTGCAGAACTGAGATCTCTTTTTTCTTGTTGCCTGTCACCGAAGTCCACAACCAGATTTTAGAGATCTTCTACATGTCTTGACTGATGGTAACTTCCTCTGTTTTCAAAGCCAGCAACAACTGATGGAGTTCCTTTTATGCTTTGAATTTTGTCTGCCTCTTAATTCATCTTCCACTTTTAAGGGCACCTGTGACTAAACTGGGCCATCCACATAACCGAGGACAATCTATCTTAAAGCTGGAACCTTAATTTCCTCTGCACAGCTTCTCATGCCTCATAATATAACATAGTCCTGGGTCCCTGGCGTGACCACAGGGACATTTTGGAGGAGCCCATTATTCTGTGTGCCACCCCGAATAAATATCTCCTCTTTTCAGTTCTCAAGGCAGAAATAATCTGTTGTCTAAACACTAGAGATGGGCAGTTCCATCCAGTAAAGCTAAGGAAAACCATGTATCACGAGAATCGAAGAAAAAGGAATTGTTGATTTTGTTGTCTCAAGAATCTACATGTAGAGTGCTGTATGAGTGTGTCAACATTCTAAAATCAGTGAAGCAAAGTGCAGAGTGCCTCACTTACCAAAAGGTCATATGTGCCATGGAATCAGAGACAAGGCTGTCTAATCCAGCTAATGATCATTTAACTGCTTTAAGTGATGGGTTACATTCAAGAAATGATATTTATTGAATGTTCACATTTTACAAGGTACTGTTCTAAGCACATTATATTTAATCCTCGTTGCCATTCTAGAGGTAAGCTCTACTATTTTAAATGCCATTTAAAATATGAGGAAACCTAAGGGCAGAAAGTTCATATACCCAATTATAACCTGAGCTGATTAATATTTGAATACAGGGAGACAACTGCTAGATCAGCTCTGACCAATGAAACTTCCAGTGATAATGTGTTCGTATCAACACTTTCCCATCAGGTGGTACATGTAGCAACTTAACACTGAGGAACTGAACTGTTAGCTGTATTTAATTTTTATTAATGTTAATTTAAAAAGCCTTATATGGCTAGTGGCCACCATTGTGGCTAATGTAACTCTAGGGCCCATCCTCATAATCACCTCACAGAACAGCCTCAAGAAAACATTTCCCTACTTCTAGATTCATCTTTTATAAGTATATGCATTACAACTCATGTTATGTGTTGCATTTCTGCATTTAGGAAAAGGACAATTCCGGCATTGTAAATAGTTTAATTTAACAGTTTATCCCTTGTAATGATCTGTGGAATAAAATAGGGGGAAAATCTGTCTGACAGGCCATTTTATCTTCTCTTCTGTCTTGGAGAGAAAGATCACTTGTGGTTTAGTACAGGCTGTTTGGTAAGAGAACACAAACACCGTGATGTAAATTCGCACCGGTATTCTTGGCGAATGTGAACTGCCTTTGTTTTTTCTCTTTTGGCTTTACTGTGGACAACTTCAAACACACAGAGAACTAAAGAGAGTAGTATATTGAAACACCATGTCCACACTATCCAGTTTTAAACATTATCAGCTCACAGCTACTTTCATTTCTTCTTTACTCTCGTAAAATGAAGCATCTCATCTGTCTCAACTGATTTTAATTATTATCCTAATTGATGTTCAGATGCCTTAATGTTGCTTAGTGGAAGACTATTCAATTAACTTAGGAATACTTTTATTATCTACCTGTATTTTGTTCTACCAACTTCAATTTTAGGTCCATTTATTTTACCTAACTTTTGATTTTAGTGATTTTTAAGATTAGTTAATTTTACAGTAATGTGAAAAAATTCACAGGGTTCTATGGTGAAATATATATATTTATTTACATATTTATGTACTAATATATTTATGTTAAAATATCTATTTATATGAAAACATATATAAAATGACATGTGCCCCTGTCCCCTCCACCTTATATTGTTTGCACTTTGATTATGATTTTTATGCTGCAAGACTTATCTTTCCATTCAAAGTAATCTTTTCTGAAGAAAACCATTATTTAAGAGTCTAATTTTCATCAGTATGTAGGAATATAATCAGTGAATTCATGAAGTTACACACATACACACACATAAGAATATAAAGGAAGTTACTTTTAACAACGCTGGGATTCTTTTCTCCTTTGCAAAGCTAGAAACTCATAGTAAAAGACAGTCAATAGACTTTTCATTTGAGAAGTTCCAGGGCTATGTTACTGGTATGTTACTTCACAACCTAGCAATGTGGAAATACGTAAGCAATCTTGATCACTGTGTCTATCGCTCTTTAAGTCATCACCAAAAGGAGACACTGTCAGCCTCTGTCGTTCAATACCAGGTACTGACTGGGCCGCGTCAGACTGGGGACAGAGTCACTGTACTTTACAAGATCTCCTACATGAAGGAGGCTATCTCCATCTGTCTCTGGTGCTCTCTTCTCTACACACTTATGGGAGAAAAGTAAGCCCATTCTGTACATAGGGTTTCTTTTTCTCCATATCCTATCTGCCTCTTTGTGTCCTCTCTCTACTGTTGGTTCCTTCTATGTACTGAAAGACCAAGTCCTTTACATGAAGGATGCCCCTCTTTTCTGCCACTTGGCAGCCTTGAGGACAAATGTGACCCCTTCTACACCAGACTTATCTGATTACACACCCTCTTATGTTAGCAGATGTCAAGCATTGCATTTTTATCTGAAATTCTTTAGTCCTTAGGAAAAATGGTCGCTCTAAGTGGTCTTAACAAACCTACCACATCTGTCTGCATTATATGGTTAGGGGCCCAAGTCTACCAAACAATGTATTATTACTGTACAATTTTAAGCCACTAATCTTCATGTGTTTATCTTCTTCTTAAATCTAAATAAGTTCACTTTTCTTGCTTCAGTGGTATAAACATTAATACAAAGTCCAGAGGTCAGAGGGGAATTCGATGGTTACCTATTTGGATAGTACTATTACTGCTTCTACTGTCGTCTGCAAAATGCCATGTAAAGAATTTGGCTCTTAGACGCAGGCAGCAACTCTCACTTCTGATCAGTAAGCACCAAATTATTGATGACTATTATATTATTCAATTCCACAGCAAAGTATGGCTGTCATTAGTAAATATAGGGAGACATAGTTCATTTTACAGGAGAAAGTTGAAGTGTCTACTTGCCATTTGAGTTATAAATTAGCCTCTTTTTACCTCCAGTTGTATAACATATACTTAAAATCTTATAAATCAGAACAAAAATATACCCTAAAGGCACAAGTAATATTTTGTGATGACTGATTGATAACTAACAAAAATATTCTCAGGGCTGTGAAAATTTGTGACTTTATAATTCCTACTGCATTGAAAAGTCTACAATAAAATAAAATGTGATTTCTTTTTAATAATAGCATCCTGGAAAATTATCAACTTCAGTCATCAGTTATGTGTTATGGGTAACAAATAAGAAACAAAGGATCAGGCTTAGAATCCCTGACCTATGTATTGAGATTTTGCTTAGTTTATGCTTGCAAAAGGGAGAAAATTGAAAACCAGGAAGGATAACTAACCACTTTGTAAGACATAGACTTAAAAACCATGGGACTTCTGTAAAACCCAGTTTCTTCATCTATTAAGTGAGAGACTTAATACCTGCCTCAAAAGTTTAAAATATTAAATCAGGTAAGTTGATCCATGCAAGAAGTCTTTAGAAGCAGACTGTCACCAAAGGAAAGCCTGGCCAAGTAGAGGTTCTCGTTAGTGAAATGATGGCTTCTTCTAACTCGCCTGCAGTCCTGCAGTCTTCACTATATGCCTACGGGTTAAAAAAAAAAAAAAAGAAAAGAAAAGAAAAGAAAACACAGGGACACTGGGGCTGAGAGTAAGATAGATCTGGGTTAACACATAGTGATCACCATTGGCTATTGCCCTTCAATGATACATCATCAGCTTAAGTGAAAAGAGCAAGGATATCTTTTGACCATCACCTTGATTATTGCATGTACAAACTCTCCTGAAGTAAAGATTCCTTTCTTGCATCAATCACAGGCAACTACAAGTAATAATAATCATTAATTCAGCACCTACTCTGTTGTATCCATGTAATGATATTATCACTGAATATGTCATTGTCTACCATACTCATTATCATTATAAGTGATCTTTCTCTCCAATATATCTTTACATAGTCAAAGTTTATACCATATTATATTCTGCCCATCCCTTTAGTAGACAAGCAAATCATGGTCACCTTACCCAAATGCAGCCAAATTATAAGCTGTATATTTAATTTATAACCTTTCTTGGGAACCAAAATCTCTGCCACCCAGATTCCTTCTTCTGTGAAAATGAGCTTAGAAACAGCGTGAAAATGAAACGATTAGCAGGAGGGTTGAAGCTGTGAAGTCATGATGAGGAATGATGCTAGAAAGGACATAACAGATCATGTTTAAATGTATCTGTGTAAGCAGAAAACACGAAAGCTGTAAGGAAAAGACTTAGAATACTGGGAAAGGATGTTAATTATCAAATAGATGAAAGCTGAAATCTGTAAATACAAAGACATACCAGTCAAAGAAGAAATTGATTATCTGTAAGGACTCTCATTTTTCAAGTGACAAAACAACAACAATAAAAAAAACCTCACTTAAATTGGCTGACACAATACAGACGTTTGCAGAGGAATTCTAGCTTATATAGGGCTAAAACCAGGTAGTAAAATGCTCGTACCAAGAGGCTTTATTGTACTTCTGCTTCCCTGCAGATCACTTCCCACTGTCAGGCTGGTTCCCCTCTAGTGATGGCTTTCAGCAGCTTTAGTTTAATTGCCTTATGGACCCAGTTGAGACGGAAAGGAGAATTTCACTTTCTCAGAGTTCCAAAGAAAGTCCCAAAGTCTCTGACTGGCCACATCTGGGTCATGTGCTCATATTCTTAGAGTCTGGGTAAGTCAGACCCAATGGAAGTAACTAAAGTGAGACTTTTAAGATGTCATTACCCCAAGAAAAGCATGGTGATATTATAAAGGAAGGGTAAATGGGAGCTGGGGAAGCAAAAACAGAGGCTAGAACCAGTTAGAGTTATACATTTTTAAGGGTTATGAAAACCATATTGCTGAACCAGTAATGATAATTTTTTAACTAATACTCCTACTCATATTCAAGGGGATATATACATCATTATTATTTAATTAGTCTACAAATGTTAGGTGAACAATTATTATTTGCCCAAAATTGATCAAAACTCTGGGAATACAGTGGCAAACACTAGGAGAGAAATATAGATAATAAGGAAGTGAATAAGGAAGCAAAAAAGCTATGCAGACCATTAAGCATGGTAGAGGGACAAACTAAATAATAACATTTTTACAGGGAAGATGTCTTCTGAAAATTTGATATTGAAGCTGAAACTTGTCAAAAACAAACCACCCAGCTCATTCTAGGCAGAGAGAAGAAGTAAGGTAGCATCTGTGAATATATTTTATTTCACTATACTATAGTATTTAATGAGCAGGCACCTTAAATAAAAAGGTGCTTCTGGACAGCCTTAATTTACATATCAAAAACTAAATTTTGACACAATTACTTAACATCTTCTTACACACACACACACGCACAACCTTCCTATTGGCAAGGACTTCAGTTTTCCTGTTTAATTTTGTATCCCCATGTCTAACTCTCAGTGTGTACTCAGTAGGCATTTGCAGAATAAAAAGCCAAATGCTAAAGAATTGATAATATTGAAAACCTATTTCTCTGACCATTGTCAAAACAGATTATTCAATTCTCTCCTTTTCCAACAGGAAAATATAATCAATGTTATAAATGATTGGCAAAGATATCTTTGCAAGTGTTTTAGAATTGTTTAAAAGCTTTGTGTTTGGGAAGTCTTCCACAGCTTGGTAAAAAATCAATCCTCCTTTATACAAGATCAGTATCCCTGACATTAATAATGATAGTAACCAAGTCTTTCTGGACTCAGAATTGCACAATTAAACAAGTGTATCTTTCTGATCTGTTTTCCTCAGCACAATTTAGATATCAAATACATAAACATGTTGATGTAGACGTCTAGAATGGTGATGTTTCTGGAATTCAATTTTAGTTCTTGATTATAATTTTATTTCCACATCTTCCTTACTAGTGATTGCTATGTTGACATGATTAGAAACAACTATTGTTCAATAGTAGAAATTGAGATGTAATTCATTGGGCACTTTCCTTCCTTAAAGCAAGTGCTGCTTATTCTGGAAGTTATAAAGAAATGAGCTTGAAGTACAGAGGAGGAAAAACTGACAAGAGTTCAGATTCATAAAGGCAGAGACTGAAGGAGGCAGGTACATGAAGGCAAACATTTAAGCCTATAACAAGAGCTCAGATATGATCCCTAAAAAAGAGCCATCACAATGATGCCAGGAGCCATCCAGGTTATTTTGTTCAGAGAGCACCTTTGGCTGAGCCCTAAAGAAGATGAGAGGAAGAATAATATGGTAGAAAGACGATTAAACGGTGACGACTTTATTTTGTACTCTAAGCAAGGCAGGAAGAGCCTTCGATGATGGGACAAATTAACAGAACAATACTTAAGGTTGAGAAGACAAGAATGTAGGTGCGGGAGGATAGGGAAAACACGTCCGTGTGTGTGTTTGCACCCACGAGCAATTCCCAAGAAATACAAAGAATGGCGAGAAAGAAAACAACATCCGTTGCAGCTAAATGTCTACACAGGGGTAACAGAGAATCCTGAGATCTGTGGCAGGTCAGTCATTATGTGAGAACAGTATCTGTGCTCTTACATTGGCCTCTTGGGACAGGGCTAAAGCTTCACGTTCCTGTATGTTAGGGAGGAAGATTGACCAGAACTATTGACTGCCGTGGAAAGTTTCTTCCTATAAACACCCTCCTGAGTAGAGCATTAAGAAAAAGCAAATGCCTACAGGAGTCAGGTCTATAACAGAAAATTGCAGAAGTGGCCCAGTGCATGCAATGAGTGGTAAAAAATGTAGGGAGCTGGAAAGCATAGAACTGGAATAAAGGAAGAAGCAACAATGGATCTCCATCTAATCCTTGGCTTAATGGAATGCAACACTGGTATCTCTATATTCTTAACCTCGAAGACTTAGTGAGATAATGCATGTGATGTCCTGGCATCATAGTGGCACATAGCAACTACAAAATAGATGAAGTTATTACATTTATTACTTGATAGGCTTATGGTGCATACTTAAAATGATTAGTACTGGCTTTTGTTCCTCTTTGGACTGTGGTTGCTTCTGACTCACAAGCCCAATATGTCATGACAAAGTAGCATTTATGGTAGTTTTTATAGAAGTAGAGTGAATTCCATAGAATCAGATCTATGGTTTGTGTCTACTTATGTCTAAATGCAAGAACCTGCGTTCTTACTCTGTGCTATGACACCGGAAAATGTATAGAACACAGCATTTAATCTAACCAAAAGCATGCAATTCCTAAACAGCACTTATACCAGTAGATGACTGAAACACATTTGAGACTGGATTCCACAGTGCTTGCTACTCAACTCGACCGAGCACAATTGTTGAAGGCTTGCTCTTTGAAAGAAAGTCAGATACATTATGCATTCCAGGTGGCTTACAACTTAATAAGAGGACATATAACAGCACTTTTAGTCAGCAATTTCCTCTTACAAAGACTCTTCAGCTAGGAAAAATTAGAAGATAACTTAATGAATAACCATACAAAAGCAATAGAGTTTTAGAATTTCTCCACCCTCTTTAAGGCTGGTGTCCTATTGTTAACTTTCAAGCCTTCCATTTCTCTTTCCTCTTGTTTTTTTTCTACTTTAGATTATGTGCTCTCTGAAAGTAAAAATAGAGTTCCATTTATTGTTTTTTTTTTAATCTTGGGTACCACGGTAAAGAGAATTAATATCAGAGATTGTAAGTGACTTGTTACAAAGCTCAACATGATTAAGAATGATCAGATAACAACCTCTGTTTCCGCCTCTGCCTTCCAATGTATTTTGTCAGATATTCTTTGCCCTTTCCCAGAAAATAATGTGGGTAGGGTTGTTAGCTTTCTAGTGACAGCAGTCCCATAATTTTCAGGTATTATAACTGTTTTATTTTCAATGATTGTAATAAGATTATTTTTCTCTTTCATTCAACCCAAAGCTTTTTTTTAAGCTCCACGAGCTCACATCTGACCAATAGTGAGGAAGGTAGATAGGGTTTGTTCTCTCTCTCTCTTTTCTCCAACTTACTTTTGTTCCTCTAGCTCTTTCAATGTGAGGGTTAAGAACAAAGTTTTATTTAATTAGAAAATTTTTATTTAATTATCACATGCTCATTATAGGTCTTTCTTGGCTGTCAAATGCCCTCTGTCATGCCAAATGAGTCCCTTTGGTGCATGCCTCTGGGACCTTCTCTGTGGGGTATATCCCTTTGCTCCATTAGAGGATGTAGGCAATAGACATCCCTACACATTTCTTGCAAATCCACTTGGCTCCTGCCTCCCAGCTGTGCCCCTTAGTGAACACAGTCAGAAGCCACCTTCTGGGGAGTCCTTCCCAGATGATTCAGGCTCAGCTACTTTTTTGCAGTGCCCCCCCACCAAATCTTGGAAACATCTATGCACACTGGCCCTGCAAATCAGTGCAAGGGTGGTCTGGTCCTACTACAGCCTTGTCTCCAAAAGCCACCAGAAGAGCTCCAGACACTCCCTCCGGCAGACTTCCCCTGGGTAGAGTCAGGTACTAACCAGCATCTTTTCCCCAAAATTTACATTCACAACAAACTATCCAGAACAATTGTTATCTGTGTTCAGGGAACAACAAACACTCTGGAGTCTCTAAGTTCCCATATTTTGGAAAACTTCTGTTGTTACAGTAAAATGCCTAAGTCCCCTCTTATGAAAAGGCCTCTCCCACTCTCTCTAAGGAGTGTTTTGCTGTTCTTTTGCCTGCCTAGGAGATGGGAAGTATGTTCATCTCTTGCCTGTTAAAGGGAAAAAATTTCATAGTGCTTTTTACTCCTACAAATTCACTTCAAAGAAATTTCCCATTCAATGAATTTCTAGCCTTTCTCATGGGCTGTTGAGGCAACCGTTGCTAGCACAATATAGCTATATCTTAACAAACCCTAAAAAGATGTACACCATTCTTCTCTTTAGAATATATAGGTACTTTTTACCTATTTTTTCAAACTTGAAGCTTCAGTTAAAACCCCTAGAAAACAGGGATTGTTCTATTTAACAAACTGGTATAGCTGTTCATTATTTTCCTGGATTTCAAAGTCTGGTAACAATAGAATTCTTCCTTTAAAAAGTCAGCATGACTTGGTACTCTGGGCATGACAAAAATACATAGGGTCTTAAGAATAATAGGAATGGTTTTAATGAGAAATCTACTAAGCCTGGAAAGGTCTAGAAACTAGATTTTTGGGGTCAGATACCAGAAAGGCAGTAACTCAGGCTAGTGTACCCAAAGCAGATAGTGAGACAAGTGCACACCGAAGAGGAGAGGGGAGCCTTGGCAGTGAAACAGATGTCAAACAAGGCAGTCATTTCACGCAAGGTCTCTGGGAACGTGACTCTGACCTGACCCACAACAGGCCAGTGGGGTACTGGAGTGTGAGTTGTCAAAGTTGTCACATACAACGTAGTATTACCAGGCTGGTCAATCACTGGCTAATCTACAGAGGGAGGCAAAAGACTTCCAGGCATTTCTAGCTCTCTGTTCACCATAGATTTTAGGTGATCTAGTCAAACCCCTACAGTACTACTGGATATAATATGGGAAGGCTAAAAACAAACAAACAAACAAAAGCCCAGAAAATCATCTCTTTCTTTTGTTCTACTTGTTATTTGATTTACAATGAACATAGTTATAGAAGGGATGAAATAAAAAAGAGACTGGATGTAATATATTGTAATATTGGGAGTTTGATAGATATCCTATTATGATATTGGCAACTGTAAATACCTTTCATGGGAACTTTCCACTGTGAATTAGGGCCAAACAGGGACATCATGGTGATGGGGCCACTCTCATCATGTCCTCTGTAATGCTGACACCAAAAATCTACATTATTCAAAAGACTAATAATCAGCTACAGCCGCTAGAAGGAAAATCTCAGTACTAACATCATGTTGAAAAAAATCTGGATAAATTATAAGCTGTGGTTTTGAAGGTACCAAGAGCTACGAGAGATCATCATGGTTGGTCAGACAAGGGGATTTTTTTCATTGTTAGGCCATGCAAAACGTATAGGGAAGAGGATGACCTGAGTAATAGAAGTGAATCAATCAGCTTGCACAGAGCTAGGAAAAGAAGAGTGAGTAGTTGTTGGTGGAAAGAAGGGTCAAAGGAGAAATAAAAACAAAATGTAGGTCAGAGTCTTTTATTATTTTTAGAAGGTTAGATGGTTATTTCTGCAGCCAGTGAAGGACCAACAGACCATTGCATCAATTTGATTTAGGAAGTAGACTGAACTGTCAATGAAATACCTAGACATGACTAGGCATCCAAGTTACTATATCAAAGTTAAAGTTTACCGAAGTTAAAATACTGATGCTATCATGTGAGCAATGACTGTCCCATATCCAATTTGATCATATAAAAAGTGATTTAGAAATTAATGGTATAGTATCTGATTTCTACAGTTGGGATTGTAATGTCTTTGGGGGGGAAGATGAGAGAATGTTGTACATTCACAGCTGTGAAATCAAACTTGCATGCTACAGCAGTACGTATCCCAGTTCAGAATACTTTTCAAAAAAAGAAGACGGGAAAAATGTGTGTTAAAGTGTAAAGACACTAAGTTAGGACTCAGTAATATTAGCTCTGCTATTAACAAGCTATGTGGACCACCTCTTGGACCTTCAATTCCCCTCTCTGTAAAACGAGGCTGTAGAATGAACTCAACTCCTAAGTCCTTCCTCATGCTATCATTCTGGGTGGAGAGGAGGCCTTTACGTGATGGAAAGATAAATGGTAAGGAGTACATTTCTTGTAACATCCAGACTAATTAGAGGTGAGTTAACAAGACCAAAAATTTGTGGCTCATTAATGATCACAAGACTGGAAACTGTGCAGTTCATTATCTTTTTCCTTTTCATCTTTTTTGAAAAGTGTTTAATTTTCTCCTTGAGAACCCATATGAGAATAATTTATATTAAGATGTTGTCATTACAGTTAATGGACCTAATGAAGTAGAACCAGGCTCCAGATTTCACTTTTGATGCAGATAATTGATCCTATGAAATGTTTAAACGTATGAGAACGACAAACGTTTAGAAGTCACTTCTTGTCCGCATTTTATGTGTTTACAATGCCTACAATCTGAAAGCCTTTGATGATAATTTTAGCTATTTACCTAGTAACTTTCCTATCCTTTAGTCTAAATACATCACTGATTTTCTTAAGACAACATGCAAAAATGATTGAGAACATTTTACATTTCTAGAAGAAACAAAGAGGATTCTTCACAGTTTCTCTTGTAATTAATTGAGAATCCAATGAGAACATATGTTTGTGTGGCATTTACAATAGGAAAATGTTAAAAGAAATAGATTCATTTACACCTGTAGCAATGTGGTGTGATTGAAAGCAGAATGTCTTCTGCAATGTTGAGCAAAAGAAAATTAAGAAGCGATTCTATTTCAAATGAAGTCTGTTTGGCAACCTTTAATTCATAATGAACTGGTGTGTCATTAATTACATAGTACTAACCATGAAATTACAGGTAAATGTATTTATTTTTTATTCCTCAGAATGCTAAGCAAGGAAAACTCACCATACATGCTAATTACTTTTGAATCCACTAAATATAATTCCTATATGAAAGGTGGAACCTGTAATTACCAAGTACTTAGTGGTTAACAAGCATACAGTCCTCGGACTGAAGAAACAAGCTACAGTGCTAATAGCAGGATTTTGAAGTCAAGCTTGTGTTTGAACCTTTGAACCTTGCTTTTACCACTTAAGATGGTTGTCCTTCTCATCAGCACAAATAGAGTCGTATCAATTGAATAGGGCAATCTGTTCATTTATCCTCCATCTACATTACATGGGAGGAGATACCTACAGTTTTGCTCTGTTCCCAGAGCATATCACACTGCCTTTGCTTTGATAATTCTATTTCCTTTATCTGATAGGATACTTACATTTTTCTCCAGATGTTTAATTCCATGGGATTCTTCAAGATCTAGATATCAGGGGTCAGCAAAGTATGACCACTGGGGCACCTCTGCCCCTCTCTCTGGTTTTGTTTTATTGGAACACAGCCAGGCCCTTGTGTTTTTGTATTGTCGATACAGCTGTTCGTGCACTACAATGGTAGACTTGAATAGTTCTGACCCGAACCTCATGGCCCACAAAGACTAGAATAGTTTTACTATCTGACCTGAACAGAAAAAGTTTGACAACCTTGATCTAGAGAAAGTCTCATTTTTTCTATGCTGCCTGCCCTGTCCAACAGCAAGCTTGTTTCGATATTCTTTGCATTACAGTTTAACAAAAGTTCACATGAATACAGGGAATTGGAGATTCAATTTTAGTTCTCTTTTTTTTTAATTTCCCCTTTGTTTAACATAATACCTGACACTCAAATATTTTTTGCTTGGATTTAAAAGTAAATTATTGAATGTAAAATCTCCTAAAAGTAATACATAGGTCGGATGACACTGCAGTTAGAATATGAATTCCTTTTTTAAGTTTATGGAAAATGACGTATCCACAATCCAATCTCAGAATAAAAGGGCGTGCAGAAAGCTAATTTGTGCTTATTTCTCAGAACAAGAGGGTGGATCTCTGATCATGGGAGAAAGGAGTCCAATGGGTAGTTTTATCAAAAACTCTATGGGCTTCATATCTTGTGGGACCTACTCCAGGATGGTTACACACTTGTGTGTACAATGCAGGGGATTATGTATTCAGTTGGCCTCAAATTAGATTCAGAGACAAGATTTTTTCCAGCCTATCAACCCCATGCTTTCTGGTCTTTTAACTTTAATCTCCCCTGAATACTAAGGAGCCACTATTCCAAATATGGCTGATTATTAACTCTATGTTATCATTCAGAATATATACCACCTCTATTTAAATTGTTTCTAACTTAGAGCATTTTATCTTTGAAAGCAATATATGTGAAATAGAATCTTGAGTTATAAAACTGAGATTATTTATTTCTTAAAAACATCTATTTATCAAAGAATAACCTTCATGTTGTTCATTACAAATATTAAATTAGCATGTTGTGTGACAGATAAAAACATTACCTGGCCTGATTACTAATAGACAGAACTGTCTTTCTGTCAGGTCACCACGGCGTGATGTAAAAAATATGTTCCCAAACTGGTTTCACAGTCAGATTTTGATTTTCTTACCTTACATTTTCTGACTAAACAATGTCAAGGTCAAGAAATGTTTTGTAGACATTTAAAATCCCTTTTAGCTTTATTTTTACTTTTACCTCTGAAGGTATTCTGACTTTACTCTTTTCTAGTTCTTAAAATAGTGACCACAACTGTGTTTCTATCTTTTAAGGATTTGCAAACGTATTTCAAGTCTGTCCTTTCATTTCTGTCAATAAATCAGGCCAGCGTTAATGCCATTTTTTTCTCTTGAATATCTGCTATGAGAGGTTTACCTCATGTGCCTGCTACCATTTGTGTGCCTTCCCCTCGTACAACATTCCCCTTCCCTAATTCCCGGGGCATGATGCTCACACCATATTGTATGGATACCTCAGACTACAGACAACATCAGAAGTGAATCATGGGTGTCCAAACTCAATTGCCATAGAAATGGGGGTGATGATCCAGAACATGTATCATTCATGCACTGAGAGCAACAGGAGTCAGAACACGGAATCTGTGCAGTCACCGAGCTCCTAGACAGCTACTGTGCCGTCAGTGGTTCCCTGCTTCGTTTATTGGCACCTACTTCGAAAGCAATACCATTTCTTAGGTGCTACCTGGGCTAATTTTTTAAGAGCTGAGAACTAGTAACTAGTAACATATAGATGTACAGTTCTATAACTAAAAATTCTTTAGAAATAGGGAAGGTTGTTATGCCAGTGGTAACCGTACCGTGAGTGAGTGTTAATTTATGTAGGCTGTTGCTCTTCAGTCTCATTTTCTTCTTATAAAGCACACCTTGGCCCTGTTGGAGGAATTACCTCCCCATCAATTGTGCTTTGTGTTTCTGAGTCTAGCAATCAAGTAGTCCTAGCCAGGGATCCAGAAGAATATGGCCCAAGCCAGTTCAATGATACTCTCTCTCAACTTTGAAAACTTAAAGAGTGAGTTTTGAGACAATTATTTAAAAATACCCCAGGGCTGACCTACCCCTGAAAAGACAGTCCTTTAGCCCATGTACCTGGATCACCTGGTCTACCCAAAGGTCGTACTCTACTGTCTTATTTCAACTGTGAGCCACATTACAACCTTCCCATGAATTTCCTTTTTGACCTAAAGATCCACAGAGTAGGTTTCTTTCTCTTGAAAACAGTGTACCTATTTACATGTTCTCAAACTTGGCTATGCATTAAAACAACCTGGAGAGTTTAAAAGCTCACCTTTCCCTGGCTGTCGCCCAGACAATTATAAAAGAATATCTGAAGGAGTGGACCCAGACATTAAAACTTTACAAGCTCCTCGAGGATCCTGTCCTGCAGCCAAGACTGAGAACCACTGGCTACATCTGTACCAATAGCCGCTGTTTTATAGCGCGCTTGCCAAGCGCCAAGTATGTAATCTCGGCATTGCCTTACAACAACTTGAGGACGTAGGTATTATTTTCATTTCATAATAGGAAAATCATAGAATCATAGGATCATAGAAATGTTAAATAAAGATGTAATTCATTTATGACTTGAATTGCTCGTGTAGTACTACTTATAACCACTACTTTAACCAAAACTTAAGAAAATGGGGTTAATCAACTTAGAGCTGAATTTAAACTCAGTGATTTCTAATGTTTTCATAGAAATGAAATGGTGGTTTCCCCAAAAAATGTCCTATGTGAAAAAATAAATTTATATTCATAAAGTAAGAGTAAATCAGAGAATAAATACCTGCTCAGATCCCTCTTGCCTCTTGCAATTCCTGCACAGGCTGAGGATCTCAGGTCCCGGTAGATCGCACCAATGTTTTCAGGGGAAAAAAAAAAGAACTCAAGCCAAGGTAGTCCATATGAAAATCACTTGAGCTTGCTCTATGCACTTTCTCCCACTTGTTCTGGTCCTCAAATTCCCATCCCTGTCTCCTAAATTGAGCAAGAGGTTTGAGTTCTGCTTGGGACTCCATTTCACTCCTACAGCCTGGAAATGACTCCAGGTAAAAACTTTATAATCATAGGGCTCACCATGTCTTTCCTTTATTTTGGGGACTACAAATTTGCGTTGCTGTTTCCTACTGTCTAGAAACAGATTTTGCGTATATTCGGTATGGTATGACAAGGATTTTTGTTTGTTTTGCTTTGATGAGATTATAGTTCCCGTAGCAGTTAATTCTTCATGGCAGCATCATAAATTTGTCCAACTTCCTCTCCCCTTCCCTCCGTCTTCCTTATTTATATCAAAAGATACTGGTTAATAACAACTTTAATTAATGCATAAATGGAAAATAAAGTCTAAACTACTTCATATTATGTAATCTTAACCACTAAGAGATTTTATTTAAATTGTAAATTGGGTAGGATTGAAGGTCGAAGGTAGGGGTAGTTGGGGTGGGGGAGGAGGGTTGGGGGAAAGTGGAGACAGCTATACTTAAACAATAATAAAAATTATAGATTTTTTATATATTTTGGTCACATGTAAATGAAGTCATAGAACATACACACAACAGCAATAAATCCAAGCTTCTCCCAGAGGAGAATTCAGGTTAAATAATTAAAGAATACCATGATAGAACTGCTATATATTTGGACAGACAATTTTAATCATTAAATTTTTCTAATTGCATAAGTTATTTCAAGAAAAAGGTAAAGAAGATCAAATCCAAGCAAGTAGAAGATCCAACTTTACTAATGGATCATTCATATGATAGATGTGGTGTGGAAATCATAGACGTGTAAGGACGGAAAAGGAGAGTTAACATGTGGAGGTCTATTGTTATCACAATGAAGAATTTCACCAACCTCTACTCCCACATAGAAGATGTCTGTGAAGTGAAAAGTACACAGAAGGAGAGAACATGCATTATTGTACATGGATGTGCCACTAATTGGACACACCAAGAAAAAAGAGTGGTTCTTGAAAAACACTATATAGATAACCTATGGTAAGTCAGATAGATAAAAAAAGGAAAAAAAACACACTTTTTTTAAAAGGAAGAACTTGGTACACATATAACTGATATTTTTAAATTATAAGAAAATGTATCACCCACATTCCTTCACCTATCATTCTTCTTAACCGTATTCAGACAGTATTTCATTCATTTCATGCCACAAACTGTTGCCATAACAAATAATAATCACCTCCAAGCTTCCAAGTCCAATGGTCATTTTTAGTCCTTATCTAAAAGATGGCTGGACAATATTTAACACAGTCAATCACAATTTTCTTTTCAAAATAATTGCTTTGCTTCTAAAACTATAAGCATTTCTATTTCTACTCTTACTTCACTCAATATCTATTCACGTGGTTCCTTCTCATCCTTCTCCTCGTCCTCTGGGTGTTTTCTAATCCAGCACTCAGGCTTGTGCTGCTTCTGTTCTCTGTCTATCCTCCACAAGTGAACATAACCAGTCTGCTCACTAAATGTATAGCCAGTTGAATCTCAAGACTATCTCTGTGTCAGAATGCTGCCTTGAACTCCAGACTGTCTATTCTACTGTCTACTATATGTCTTCATTTGGACATTAAGCATCGTAAAGTTAACATTCAAACAAAATTCATAACTCCTCCGACCTTGTTTGTTTCTTTTTATCATTCCTCACTACAATAAATTTTTCCAGTTTTTCAGGAAAAGAATGTTGTCATGACTCTTGATTCCTTTCTTAGCTTCACAACCCAGATCTACTTCATCAGTAAATCTCATTTGGGGGATGTATCCCAACTGGAAATTCATGTAACTCTTTCATTGCCAGCACCCTGAACCTACTCTGGACAGTTACAGTAATGTCCTCACTAGTGTCCTTGTTGTGACTGCTTCACTCAAAGGTATGTTCTCCACACAAGGTCAACATTGTTCATTGAAAAGTGAGTTTCCTGTCATGTCACAACCCTGCTCAAAATCTACCAATGGCAGTCCATTATACTTAGACAACGATGAATCATAACGCAGGCCCCTTGGTTACTCTTGGACTTCATCTTCCAACACTCTGCATCGCCGACCCTCTGTGCCAGCCACACTGACTTTCTTCCTGTTCTTCCACTATGATAAATACAGCAGTAGGTTTCCGCATTAGAACCTCTGTGTCTGAAGTTTCCTCTCCCTGTTCTTTCCCAAGACAGTCAGAAGATGTGTTCCTTTTATTCTATATGTTTAAATGTAACTTCCCCAAAGAGAGTTTTCCTAGCCTCGCCACTTTAATAAACACCTTTTATGCCCACCCATTTTGTGCTTCCTAATATTGATCATTGCCTAAAACTACTATATTTGTTTGTTAGTGTAGTATACTTTAATTGCCTGTATTTCATTTTAGAATATAAATTCCATAAGGTCAATGTCTTATTTTGTTTTGTCCATTGTTATGTCCACATTGTCTAGAAAAGATTCACTAAATATTTTCTAAAAAGTTGGATAGAAGAAAAAAAATGTCAAGAGAATATATACATTGTCAAATTGACTCAATAATAAATAAAAAATTTAATAAAGAAAAAAAATTGAAATATATTGATTTTACAATCCAGGAGTGGACATATTTTCTGTAAGAAAACAGATAGTAAATATTTTTGGAAAATTTGGAAGCATATGGTGTCTGTTGCAATTACTCAATACTGCCTTTGTGGTATGAAAACAGTCATAGAAAACAAATGTAAATAAATGAGCATGGCTGTATTCCAGTAAAACTTTATTTACAAGAATATGGGCCAAATTTGTCTTGCAGGCTGCAGTCTACCAGGCACTGCTGTCGTAAGGATATCTATCTATTATCTTTCATCTATCTATCCATCTACCTACCTACTTAGCTTCTCTAGATCTCTGTCTCTAGGCCTATATCTGTATGTAAACTCTGTGACAGATAAACTATATTAATATTTTTAGTAAACTTTTTTCAAACCCTCATGAAACAGCAAATGTCTATTTATTTATATAATCTTTACTAAGGAATACAAAAGAAAAATATACATTCAAATTTATTTAATGAGGCTGGTATAACCTTCATACTAATCCCAGGCAAACATAGCTTGATAAGAAAAGCTATAACCCAATATTATTTATAAATATGATACAAAAATGTGAAATAAACCATGAGCTAATTAAATTAAGTGATATACAAAATCATTACAGCCAACTAGGGTTTATTCCAAGCATATGACTATGACATATTTTTAAGAAGATAAAAATGTATTTAACCACCTTAATGGATTTTAACATGAACTATGATCATCTTAATAGGTGCTAGAAAGCCACTCATTCATGATTTTAAAAAAATGTTTAGCAAGGAAGAAATAAAGTTAAATAAAAGGACAATACGATTACAATTTTAATATTTCTCTAAGGGATCTATTGGGTTATTCATGGAAGAGTAATCTCAAACAGATGATCAATATATGAAAAGATGATAAACCTCAATGATTACGGAAATGCAAAATAACAATCATGAAAATAAATAATAGCTAACTGTGAATTGTGTGGTAGGCCTGCTGTAAGTACTTCATATCATAAATCCACTCAGTACATTTAAACATATCTTATACCCTTAAACCGTTAATTAGATACAATGTTTCCCCAGAAATTGAAATGAATAATAAACCAAGAAGTTGAATAGGAAAACAATTTTTTTTAATCCATGAGATATGGCTTTGTGGCCAAAGCTGGCTTTTAAATGTTCTCCAGTGCTTGATGTATAAAGAAGAATGTTTCAAATAGTAGAAGACAGATTCAAATAGTAACATCAATTGTTAGTAGCCTGGTCTTTCGTGTTGAAAAGGCCTGACTACTGCTTACTGCTTGTACTAATTCCCTACTGCTACAATAACAAACTATCGCAAGCTTAGTGACTTAAACATCACAAATGTATTCTCTTATGGTTGGGGAGGGAGACAGGCCTACATTTTAGAGTGGCTACTAGACATAGCTAGAGAATGTGCTTGAAGGTTTTTAAGTTCTTCTCATTGTAAGCCAAAAAAGAAAGAAAATTAAAAGCTTGCGGATTGAAGATGAAATGGACAAAGATATTCCACAATTCAGAAATGAGATTACAGGGAGTTAAATATCTGTGTGAAAGTAGTAAAGAGAGCCAATGACAACTGAGCTTTAAAAAATGTCACTTTCTACTTCACTGAACTATTGTGTTTCAGTAGCTTTGCTTTTCTATACCCATTCATTTGTGACTTTGCCTTCCCTGACCATTTTCATCAAAATTCTGGAGATCATAGGAGGAAGATACATGCAAAAAAGGACATGAATTTTCTGAACTGTTCTATGCTGAAGAATTTTACTGGGCACTTTACAAAATTTTTGCCAGAAAATTATTCATTGTATCCTTATCAAATGGTAATATTGAAATGTTTTAAAGATGAGAAGACTAAAGTATAGAAAGATCAAGTCCCTTGTTCTGTACCACACAGCTCTGAAAGGTGGGAACCGGAACTGTAATTTACCACTGACTGCTTTCTAAGCCTACACACTACCCACTGCATCAACATTTCTATACATAGATAACTTTATATTCAATGCATTTATTGAGAAAAATTTATATATCGCGTTCTTTATTCAGAAGTTCTCAACCAGGGTGGCCATTAGCAATGTCTGGAGGTAGTTTTGGTTATCACAGGTGAGAGAGATTGGGAAAGCCGGTGGCATCTAGTAGGTAAAGACCAGGGATGGAGCTAAACAAACCACACTACCAGCAAGAGCTCAAATTATCTAAACATCGAAGTTACACTGAGTAAAAGAAATCTGTCATAAAGAACTCTTGTGTAATTTCAACATGGAGTTCTAAAACAGGAAAAACATGCAGAAACCTAAGAGCAGATGTGTGGAAGGTGATAGGGAGGAAAGAGCAGGGCAAAGTTCACAAAAGAACTTTCTAGAATGATGAAGTGCTTGCATATGTTGTTTTCTATGTTGATCATAGAAGTGTAAATGATTGTTACAACACTTTGACCCTATTACTTAAGATCCCTGCATTTTGTTGTATGTAAATTGTATATCAATTTATAAAAATTGTTATCAATAAAAATGCACTAGCAAAATACTATGTCTCAAAAAGATTTCCTTTAATTTCTTGAAATTTTCTGTGATTCAGCACACTCAATAGCAGAACAAGATTCTATAGTCTGTGTCCTAAGAATAATTTGAAATAGAAAGATTTTTACAAGTGAATCTGAAACCCTGCTACTTTTCTTAAAGGTGACAACCTTTGATATTCTCTTCTCAAGTACCCTAAAGTATTCTTGTTACAGAGAAAAATTTAATAGAGGATTTCTACTGCTATGTGAGATTTTATGTGCGCTTTGTGTTTGCTGTATTTCAAGTTTGTTTTGGTGATTCAACATTTATTTTAATCCAAGGGAAAAAACACAAGAATAATCATGTTAAAACAAACTTAAAACATAACAAACGTGGGAAATAATGTTTACCTCTGTAGTAACATAGTATGCAAACTTCCAAATGTGATGTTATTTGCACTAAATAGTATTGTCATTTATGTTTTGCTTTATGGATGGCTTCAGAACTCCTTAATACTTTAGGAAACCTCATCGCCATGCTTTGAAGTATATTGAAAAGAAATACTATATTTGTCAAAAATAATCATATGCTTCTTTGCTAGCAGCAAATGCATGAAACATATCAATATTACATTACAAGTTTTCAACATGGATAATGAACATGGTTAGGTTCTGTGTCACTGTCAATGAGATAACAATAAAAATATTATTTTGTATTTTCTGGGAAACCAATCCACCTAAATGAGAACACATGTGTGCTCTCAACTAATGCCATCATGTGGCTTCCAAGTGTTATTCAGTGATCTCCATTCAAGTGCAGTCCATGAAACTTTCACAATTAAAAGCCCCACCCTCAAATTTAGTGCCTGCCACCAAAGCCTCATACTGAAACCATAATTACACGTGTCTGCAGTTTCTTGTGAAAAAAAAAATTTGTTTGAGAAAGAAGCCCGGCACAAAAGACCATGTGTTGTATAATTCCACTTGTGGGGACAGAAGTGGAAAAAGGTAAATCTGTGGAGACAGAAGATAGATTAGCAGTTGCCTAATCTGGGGGTGGGGGAGGGGATAGGAATTAACCATAAGTGGATATGAGTGATTTTACTAGGATGATTAAAATATTCTAAAGCTACATTATGGGGATGATTGCACAACTTAGTTAATTTACTAAAAAATCATCAAATTGTACGCATAAATGTGTGAATTTTGTGGAACATAAATTATATCTTTAAAGAGTCTAATTTTAAAATTGTGTTTCAGTAGAGAAGCTAACCAAGCATTTCTCTAAATTAGAATCTAGTTCCTCATGCATCCAGATGTTGACATAAGGAGGGAAAAAAACACCTACTACTATAGGAGTACACATTATTTCTGGCTGTTAAGTGATTAACACATTTTCACAATTAAGTTAAAATAGATGCTTACAGAAAGTTAAATATATAACCCCAACTTTCTTGTTAACACAAGAGAGCAAAGGGGAAAAAAGCACTCCACGTACTGTTTAGAATGTTCTCCAACATATATTTGGAGAGGTGCTCATTAAAATGTTTCCATATACTTTTTTTTTCCTTCACAAGCTAAAAGCGTTGTGCTTCTCAATTTAAGAGAAGCAAGGTGGTGTGGAATGCCTGCCCTTTCCACCTAACTATACATAATTAGGATTTCAATTCAATTCAACACAATTACTATTATACAATAAAATAAAAATACTTAATTGTGTTCATCAGGGGTTTCAACTTCAACAATATTTTAATGCTCAGTACTCTCTGTCATACAGGCTCTCCTGTAGAGAATCACATATTAATGACATCAGTGGCTTCTACCTACTAAATAACAATTAGAAAGATATATCCAGCAAGATAACAGTAACAAATAACATGGAAAAGTTAGTGTGCATACATGTATATACACACTTACATGGATATATTTATACATATATATATGTGCTTGCTTTTAGGTGTGACTAATTTATAACTCTTTTAGGATGGGGGTTTATCTTTGGGAGATGAGGACAGGAATGAGATACATTAGTTAAAGGGAGGTTTCAACTTTATTAGTAAGGTTATAATAAAGAAAAAGGTCTAAAACAAATAAAATACAAATGTCTATAAATTGGGTGACAGGAACATATATTAAGTTACTCTAAGTAATCTTCCATACAGTTGACATTCTAGGTTGATATATGCACTAACATATAATGACTAATACACTGAGCTTCATAGTATTAGCTTGTACGTCAGAGGGTCCTGCAAGGTTTGGAGGGTAACTTCTACTCTCTACCTTTGTTTATAGAATCACAAAGAGGAACAGTCAAGAATAAAACTGCATCCCTAGAAATAACGAGTCCCATGTATGACAATGTTGTTATTTCACTCCTTACATCAACGTGACTTGATCTCTAAATTAGTAGCAATAAGTCACAATATAATTACCAGGAAACAAAGTTTACAAATGCATGATCAAAATATGATCCATTTGTTTGGCTGGAGTGGGGGGGAATGGTGGGGAGAAAATGCAGACAACTATAACGGAACAACAACAAAATAATTCAAAAAAATAAAACAACTTCTAAAGAAAAAAAATTATGTCAACAAGTATATTGTCCACGACAATCTACTGAACAGACATTTATTGAGTACCTACTTAAGGTAAATTATGGTGTTATATTGAGGCTATAAATAAAGTTTAAACCATTTTTAAGGAAAAATAAATACATAAAATATAATCCATTCAAAAACTGGGGACTAATTATTCTTACCGTAGAAACAGAATTATATGATAGTTAAAGAGAAATTTAATAATTGTCCTCAATTTCTCAGAAAGTGCAAAAAATTCTTCAGATGTTGTTATGATCCATTCTGGTTATTATTTCATAATTTGATACTATAGGAATTTTTAAAAACTAGGTGTCAAAGCATGTGCCCTCAAATAAAAATAACTCCATATGGTGAAATACTGATAAAAGTAGTTATATCGGGAGTCATTTTGGCTCTCAAAAATTAGCACAATAAAGAGTTCACATTATAATTGAGATGCTAGAATCCCAGATTTTTTTCCCTTCTAATTTTACAGTTGAGAAGCCCCTTAGAGGCTGTTTAGCTCTAATTTTATAGATGTGAAAATAAAAGATTCAGAAAGTTCAGGTGATGTCCTTCCCCAAGGTCATTTCTATGAGTTAGTAGCAGAGCTGAGTCTAAAACTCAAATTTTCTTCCTCCTCTGTTATTTCCACATTGCCAAAATGAATATTATCTTTTTAGTATTAAAAGATACTATCTTTTTTATGAGAGTATTTTATAACATAAGATAATAGCTTAATCAGTAACTATATGCCTAATGTGCATTTAGAATGCATTACAAATATTAATATTATTAGGAGCAAGGCTTTTATTGCAGAGTATTCTTTTACTTTTCCCCCATTTATTGCAAAATTGTAGTTGTTAAGGGGGCAGAAATGAAGTTTAGTCAGCAACTTGTAACCAGTGCAAACTCCAAACTTTATGACACTATCAATATGACAGCCTCGATGTCAAAAGAATAGATCATCTGTATGTCGGTTAATTCTCCACTACTCGAGGATGTCAATCATGGGGAAGGACCAGATGACCTATCTCCCCACAACACACTGACTGATCTAGTATTCACAACATCTGCTGTCAACAAAGGACAATAAAGGGAGAGGAGAATTGAATTTATATCTTTCCATTCTATGGTGTTCGAGACATACTAGAATAGATACATTGTTTATTCTCTGAACTGATTGCGTTTTCTTAGTGATTTGGTGTTTCATTTAGCTCAACAACTCTAACGTTCTGCTTTATCTGTTTTGTTGAGGTGCAGAATTCTGGAGCTTTGACAAAGGGCTGCCTGGAAGATGCTTGCTCAGGAAAGCTAGCGCTGGTTTGACACACCAACATAAAAAAATTAGTTCAGTGCACAGTGATTTGACTAATCAACTTGCTAAAATTCTCTCCTCGAGAGAGGTATGTATATTCCCAATGTTACTAAAAGAGATCATAATTTGTTTTCATTTGTGTCTTGGCTTAATGGTGCAGAAAGAAAAGCGCTGAATTTGGAGCAAGATTGCCTTGGGTTTATATCCTAAATCAAAATCATTTACCTCTCGGGGCATAAATTTGTCATTAGAATAAGGACAACAATACCAATCATATCAGTTAGGGTTATATTTAGCTGCTAGTGACAGAAATCCAAAAAGTGAAAGAGGCTTAAGGAAGACTGAAGGTTATGCTCTCTCATATAAAACTCTGAGCAAGTGGACTAGCATGGATATAGGGTTTAATGGTATATAGGAACCCGAATGCTTTTATCTTGTTATTTTGTCATTCATGGCCTTCATCTCATAGTTCAAGGAAGTAGCATTTTGATGCAGGGATAAGAAGGAAGGAAGAAAGAAAGAGGGGAAAAGGGTAAGCAGATGTTGAACAAAGGCAGATGTATGGCACAAAGGACTTGTGTTCCGTTAGCCAGAAATAGATATGTGGCCACACCTAGCTGCAAGGGAGACTGAAAAGTATGGTACCCATTCCAGGTGAACTATGTGCAGCCAAAAAGTAGGGACTCTGTTGTTATATTAAAAAGGAAGAATTTGTTCAGACACTACCAGCATCTCTATCACAGCTACCAAAGGCAAGACTGCTAGTTTCCCAAACATCTAGACTCTTTCCCAGTCCCATGGCATGTAGATGTTACCATTGGACTATACTCTCCCCATTGGGATGGGGGTGAATATGACAGGTGCCATTTCTAGTCCCAGGTCTTTTAAGATTAGGAGTAGTCCTCCTCTGAGTTATTTTTGTGGCTTTTACCTTTCCTTTGAGCTAGCTAAAATCTGAATTTTAGGTTTCTACTTTCCTATGTAAATGAAGACAGTAACTCAAGAAACAGAAACAAAAATGGAAGGAATTAGGTCCCTACAAGACCATGTGGAAAAAAAAAATTTGTTGATGTGTATCACTTACCCAGACTATGTTGGAGAGAGAGAGAATTCTTTTTTAAGTATATTTTATTGATTATGCCATTACAGTTGCCCCAGTTTTTTTCTCCCTTTTATCCCTCTCCTCCATGCACTGTCCCTCCACCCTCCAGCATTTCCCCTCTTCCTTAGTTCATGTCCAAGGGTCGTACATACAAGTTCTTTGGCTTCTCCATTCCCTATACTATTCTTAACTTCCCCCTGTTTATTTTGTGTCTATCTATCATGCTTCTTATTCCCCTCCTCCCCCCATTCTCTCCCTCCCCCTCCCTCTCCCCCTCCCCACCGATAATCCTCTATGTGATCTCTGTGATTCTGATACTGTTCAGTCATTTCATTAATTTTTGTTTTTGTTTTTTAGGTTCAGGTGTTGATAACTGTGAGTTTGTTGTCATTTTACTGTTCATAGTTTTTGATCTTCTATTTCTTAGATAAGTTCCTTTAACATTTTATATAATAAAGGCTTGGTGATGATGAACTCCTTTAACTTGACCTTACCTGGGAAGCACTTTATCTGCCCTTCCATTCTAAATGATAGCTTTGCTGGATAGAGTAGTCTTGGATGTAGGTCCTTGCCTTTCATGATTTCGAATATTTCTTTATAGCCCCTTCTTGCCTATATGGTTTCTTTTGAGAAATCAGCTGGTAGCCTTATGAGAACTCTTCTGTAGGTAACTCTCTCCTTTCCTCTTGCTGCTTTTAAGATTTTTTTCCTTACCTTTAATCTTGGGTAACTTGATTATGATGTGTCTTGGTGTGTTCCTCCTTGGGTCCCATTTCTTTGGGACTCTTTGGGCTTCCTGGACTTCCTGAAAGTCTATTTCCTTCAAGAGATTGGGGAAGTTCTCCTTCATTATTTGTTCAAATAAGTTTTCAATATCTTGCTCTTCCTCGTCTCCTTCTGGCACCCCCATGATTCACAGACATAATTCTATATACTTTTCCTATAAGTAGTAGCAGTTAAACTGGCCTTTGAGCGATATATTTTCAAGGGTGCTTCTAGAGATTAAATGATGTAATGTCTGTAAAATTCTGGCAGTGCCTGCTCATTGTAATAAGCACATAAAAATAAATAAAGAAGCATATGGACATCCATATACATATGCAGCTATATATATTTCAGTTATATATATTTATATAACTAATTTATGTATATTTGTTATACATGTATCTATGTGTATAACTATATAAATAAACCAGCTACCTTTTTGAAGTGTCACCAGCTCCTCCAAAGTGAATTTTGCAGAGACCATTTCATGTACTATGTAAATAATAACATATCAAATACACTTGCCAAGTTTGCTAAAAACCCATGCATTCGTGTTGTCCTGATAAACTAAGCCAAAGTCTTACTTTGTTTATATACATAGAGATGGTATATGAACTAGATCTGTGTAGGGTAAGGCCAGGACAATAATGAAAAAGTATCATCATCCTCATCCTCACCCTCATCCACGGTTTGACTTCACTAAAAAATGTATGTGTCTCTTTCTTCTAACCACAAGGTTAATTCTCATATATGTTCAGTCTGATATAAAAATGTATCTAAAGCATCTTCATCAAATGCCAGAGAGGAAGAAGCGGAGCAGGCACAGAGAAAGGGTTATGTCCTGAGAGAGCAGCTGTAACTCAGGACAGCACCCTCAGGTCCCACTGTCTGCTCTAATGTCTAAAGCTATAATATCGAATATGTGTTGGCTGTTACTTGAGCGTGTAGCCCCAAACTCCAATTATCTGCTCTCAGCCCAGGAAAACTGTCACTGCTTCACACTTGTCCCCTAGGCTTAGGGCCACAAGTCATCAAATGCTCTGAGGAGAGGAATCAGGTCAAGGTAGGTATCAGCTCAAAGCATTTTCATTCTTTTTTTTCCACATATTTTATTGTTGTTCAAGTACAGTTGTCTCCATTTTCTCCCCCACTACTCCCCCACACCCCAGCCATCCCCACTTCCTACCCTTGATCCTACATACCCCCCCTTTGGTTTTGTCCATGTGTCCTTTATACATGTTCCTAAAAACCCTTAATTTTTTCACATGTGCTAGCCTCAAGTCCTGACTTCTTTGTTTGCTTTCTAACAGTCTCAAAACTTGTTTTGGGTTTTGTTTTTGTATTTTATGTAGTTTTTACTGTATTTTTGATGGATAAGTTAGTCCAATGTAATATACTATGTCACAACAAAGGTAAACAAATGTCAGTTTAGGGTGGTATCATAGCCAGCTTCCAGGAGGAACCCAGCCAATCACAGGTATTAGGCTTGGTCTGCTGCAGCAACAGGATACAGTAATAGTGTATCCCTACCAAGGCGAAAGTATAAAGGACAGTGTACCTGCTGCCTCACTCTGGAGTCCCTCGTTTTGGAGGGAGTCAGTGCCAGGCCACCTGGACAGGCAGCCCTGTGGAAAGACCAAGTAGGGACAAGCCAACCGAGCCCCTCTGCTAAGAGTCAGAAGAAAATGAGGCCTCTTTTCAATAGTCAGATGAGTGAGTCATCCTGAAAATGGATCCTCCAGCCCCAGTCAGACTTCGATGACTGAACCCTCAGCTGACAGCGTGACCGTGACCTCATGAGGGGCTCAAAGCCAGAAACATTCCGCCAAGTTGTTTCTGCATTCCTGACCCTCAAACACTCTGTAGGGTAATAAATGCGTGAGTGTGTTCTTTATTTTTAATTGTGATAAAATATATATAACATAAAATGTACTACCTCAATCCTGTTTACGTATTCAGTTCTGCATTGCCAAGTACATTCACATCGTTGAGAACTCTCTTGTGCAGATATCTGGGGTACAAGGGAGACTGCTGGTGCGACACCTGGCCAATTTTATAGTGTTACTTAATTGCTATCATTATTAAAGAGGAAAAAATATTCTGCATAAATACGGTGTCAGTAAAGATGATCTATTTCTTCACGTAGAATGTTAGATTAACTATTTCAGGTTGAATACTCTTGCTAGTTCTCTCACTTGCACACTGTCTCTTTTTTTAAATTAAGAGCCTGAAAATTTTTCGAGTCTCAGTAATTAAATAATGAAAACAAACAGACTTTTCCCTCCCTCTCATGAAATAAAACAAGAAATTGACTGCAAGATTCCGTGAGACTTTGGGGAGAGGAGGAGGAGGAGTGGTGGGTGAAAGCTGCCTTCCAAAGGTGGAATGTCTTTACTAATTGCAAACCCATAGCCATATGTACTAAGCAAAGAAGAGTTTGTTGCTTTCAATTATTTTATCAAGGTTTTACATTTAGATTTGCATTCTGATCTGTCTTCTTGTTACAATTCTCTAGTCAGGAAATACCATTTTCTTATTTTTTAATTGTTGTCCACAGATCTTTAAGTCCTTTACTGACTAAATATATTCATCCTTACCTTCTCAGAAAGACAATTCTTAGTGTAATGGGCAACAACTTGGTGTTAATCATAATGGCTTCTTCATCCCAAATTACCAAGGGAAGACCTTCTCCCTGGGGCTGCTTTGCAAAAGCATCGATGTGGTTAAATTCAGAAGAAAAGAAAAAACTTTGATGAACTGCAGTGCTTATAGAACCAACCTTGATGTGAGGAAGAGACAAAAGCCATTAAATAGAAGATCACTACGGTTCTTACTTGAATGTCAATCAATCTTCTATTCTGTGATTTTAGCCCTTGCTTTAGGGCAAATTGTCACTTCTCTGGCTATTCTAGCTAGCTCCTACCTAGTTCCATATTCTCTGCCATCACATGACGAGTTAAAAGTAATTACTAAAATTTTTGTCATATTTCCACATCAAGTATAACTATTTTAAATGTTTAAATATTAATTTAGCTGTTCAAAGTTTTAAAATTCATCAAACAGGTTAATATCTATGCTAACGCAGGGGAAACCACACTTGGTTTAGTCTAGGAGGGAAAGACAGCAAAACTTTTAAATATGGAAAGTAAGACAAAAATCTCCCTTAAATAAGTAATATTGTCTAGATTATATATGTGTGCTCTTCAGATGACTTCAATGTCCCCATAACGGATACTTTTAAAGTGTCCAGAATGTCTCAGTGACATCACCCTTAGAGCCAGGACACATGTCTTATAGAAACTGGGTGAGATAATGCCTAAAATTATGCACCAAGGACTTGTCACTGGAACTGAGAAGTGTTAAAAAAGTGAATTTCTCTCCCCTTTGAAACTTCATGCATTAATACCATGAATATGACAAGATCCATATAGTATTCCATCATTTTTTAAAGTCATACACACTTCCCAGTTCTCATTTGATCGCTCTCTGTGAGGGAGGAAGGATTGATATACGTGTATATGTGACTCTCTCTCCCTTGGGCCACCATGATCGCCTGCCAAATACACCTGCGCACGAGGTGAGGCAGGAGTTCTGCAATTTAGACATCCGGCATACAAGGTAAACCATAAAAAAGAGCTACTGCTTCCATAAAAATAAAAGAACTACACATGTGTCTACCCACACATGTGCAGATGGTGGAAGATTATCAGTTTCAAGAGAAAAGGAAAGGAAAAATGTCCCCAACAAGAAAACGAAAACACAACATGCTAGACTGCGTTATGAAACCCCAGCATCCCACGACAGCCTCGTGATTAAACCAGCTCTCTCTGGGGATCACTTGTGCTCTTCCCAAGGCCCAGAATCCATGCTATCAAGAGACTCTGAAGGTTCCAAAAGACCAGCACGTATGTACTCCCCGTAGCTCCTGACTACCCAGGCAGGACCCGAGTCTTACCTCCTGACCACAGGGTTTCTCTCCCCTGCCTGTCTGCTGTCTGCCTCTGTCCTTGGGCTTCCTAGTTAAACGTGAGGAATTGAGCACTGCAGAACCCTCCTGGGCACCCATGCACATGCAACCTTGAAATGCAGTGGAGTTCACACCTACGGGTTAAACTTTTAACCAATGGGAGACAGAATCCAGAGAACCCAGTGGGAAAATTCTTCCTCCTTTGTACGTAACTCTGTCTCCCCTCACTCCGCCTTCAGCACACTTACAGCAATGCTACAGATGTGCAAATCCTACAGCAACGCTACAGATGTGCAAATCCTACAGCAATGCTACAGATGTGCAAATCCTACAGCAATGCTACAGATGTGCAAATCCTCAGGCTGCTCAGAGGCATGGTCCCGAGAGCGAAATGAGCAGGCACATTTAGCAGTGGCCAGATCACATATCTGCACATGGACTGTCTGCTCTTTCCTGCTTTACTCCCCTTGTCCCACGCTCCTACTCTCTGTAATTATAAAATAATGACAATAATAGCATGTTAGCTCTCTTCCACAAGCTTTGTCTTTCTAGGCCTCAGGAAAAGACACAAAACCGAGTGCCCTGTGGATGTGAGGTACTAACTCACACTGTGAAGTAAGAGAGCATACCACTGAGAAATTGACAATCTGGTATCAATCTGTCAAAACTTCTATTGATCTGATTTCGGTAAGAAGCTGTTCTTAGAGAAACACATTCATATCCAAAGGCTTATGGGACTCCCACAAAGGATATGAGCTCAAAGAAAAATAATTACAAACCGGAGATCATTTCCCAAGGATCACCATCTTGCATTGCCTGTTATCCAATGCCTGAACACGCATGTCTCAGAGTTGGTGCAGTTTTATAGTTGCTTATGGCAGGAGAATAAGTTTGGAACCAGTTACTGAGCCAAGGTCAGAAGCAAAGTTTCCACAGCACTGTGTTGAAGGACAAAGCACATGGCAGGAGGCTGAAGAGGGTAAAGAGGGTCAAATACATCACGACGGAAGGAGACTAAACTTTGAATGATGAACACACAATGCCATATGCTGATGACCTATTATAACATCATACACTTGAACCTTACACAATTTTATTAACAAGCATAACTCCAATAAATTTAATTAAAATATTTCAATTTAACAAAAAGAACAGAAGCACCAGCAGAAACACTAGAAACTAAATATTCATCAACACATAACTGGCTTGATAAGTTATGCTGCACACTTATCTTTAAACTCTATCCTGCCTTTAAAAGTAATGGCATGAAAAGTCACCTAAGACACACTATTGAATTTTTAAAATCGTGTTCACAAAACCATTTTTATATGTGTGCATGTAGATGGGTATATGTATGCACACATATAGAAATAAAACAGCAAGGCTAAATTTAAAACTGCTAATCTATTGTTACTTTAAAGAGCATGACTGGAAAAAGCCGTGCCTATATATTTTGTGTTTTATTCCACATGCGTCCATGTTCTTTGGATCCTTCACAATGCAATGGTACTTCTTAAAATGCAATAACTCAGAGGACTTTGCTTTGGTAGATTTCTCAGGAATCACTGTCTACACTTTCCGTCTTGTAAATACCTGCTGTAACTTCAAGCTGAAAGCATGTGTAGTAAGAAAAGTGGGAACAGGACAAATTTGCAAAAGTATGGTTATGTTTAGGGCCCTTGCCTGCTATCTTTTCATCTTGACCTCCGATCTGTGGAGCCACCTCTCTCTGCCCCTTTCAGCATTTTCAAGGGCTCCTCCCTGAAAGGCTCCTTCCTTGCATCTGATGCGAAGGATCCACCCCCTCCTGCAAATCCGACAGGCCAAATGTGAGGGAGGCTTTGAGTAGTAAACACTTCACACAATTTATTTCTTTTCAGGTTGGGAGACTCAGAGTCTCCCCCAGGCCCAGGTTTGAATATTTGAAAACTACTTTAACGGCTTTCAAAATCTTGACAGGCAAGGGGATTTGGCACAGGCCAGCCACCTGTCACACTGGATCAGCCCCTCCGTCTCCAGCGTTGACTGATACTGTCTTACAGGATCAGTTCCCACAGAGCGATGCACTCAACATCAGCTAGTTCAAACAAGCCCTGAACCAGGGCTTTTGTGTGTGAGGTTTCTTGATTACGGCTGCAATTTTGCTGGTGGGTATCAGTCCATTGAGGTTTTCTGCTTCTTCTTGATTTCCTTTCAGAAGATTGTATGTTTCTAGAAATGTGTTCATTTTACCCAGTTCGTCCAGTTTCTTGGCATATATTTGCTCATAGTAATTTTTATAGTCCTTTTCATGTCTGTGGCATTAGTTGTTATTTCTCTTCTTTCATTTTCTCTTCTGATTTTATTTTTTGGGGTCCTCTCTCTTTTTTTTTTTTTTTTGATAAGTCTGGCTAAAAGTCTGTCAATTTTGTTTATCTTTCAAAGACCGAACTACTGGATTCGTTGATTTTTGAATTGGTTTTTTCATCTCTATGTCATTTAATTTTGTTCTGATCTTGATTATTTCCTTCCTTCTACTCACTCTAGGCTGTGTTTGTTATTGTTCCTCTAGTTCTTTTAGATGTAGGGCTAGGCTGTTTGAGACTTTCCCATCTTCTTTAGGTAGGACTGGATTGGTACGAACTTTCCTCTCAGGACTGCCTTCACTGTGTCCTGTAGGTTTTAGGTTGTGTGTTGATTTTTATTTGTTTCCAGGTACTTTTTGATTTCTTCCTTGGTCTCATTGTTAACCCATTAATTATTTAATAACATGTTATTTAGCCTCCATGCATTTGAATGTTTTTGAGTTTTTTCTTGAGGTTGGTTTCTAGTTTCAAGCCATTGGGATCCAAGATGCTTGATATGATTCAATTTTCTTGAACTGGTTGAGGCTTGTTTTGTGTCCTACCATGTGGTCTATCTTTGAAAACGATCCATGTACATTTGAAAGGAATGGATATTTTGCTTCTTTGGGGTGCAATGTTCTATAAATATCAATTAAGTCTATTTGATCTAGAGTGTCAATGCCACAATATTCTTGTTGATGTTTTGTTTGGAAGGTCTATCCATTGTGAACAGTGGGGTGTTACAATCCTCTACAATGACTGTATTGCTGTCCCCATCTTTCTAAAGTCCTCCAGGATTTTCTTTATATATGTAGCTGTTCCTATATTAGGTGCATATATGTTTACAAGGGCTATACCCTCTTGTTGGACCACTCCCTTAGGTATTATGAAGTGACCTTATTTGTCTCTTGTTATGGCTTTTGTTTTGAAGTCTATTTGTCTGATATAAGAATTGCTACCCCAGCTTTTTTTCATGTCCATTTGCGTGGAAAAAAATTTTTTCTATCCCTTCACTTTCATCCTTTGAGAATCTTTTGTTCAAAAATCCATGGTAATTGGAACTGGAAATGACCTAGGTCAGGCACCCTTTTCTCTAACTTCCACCTTTCTCCTCATCACCACTATATAAAATTGACCCCGCTCATAAATAAGAGTTCCTCTAATTAAATTATTGGGGATATAATATACTCACTGGTAAATATTTTTATCAAAAAAGTATTCTATATATCCCAATTTTACTTAACTTCATAAATGTGTAATCAATACAATAACCCAGTACTAATCTCATTGTCATAATGTCTGGAATCTTGAGAGAAATTGCCTTAATTCCTGGACTGGCCCTGTCAATCATCAGTTCTGCAACTTCAATCAAGTTATTTAACTTTTCTGTGCTTCTGTGTTTCTCATTAGTGAAATTGGGATTATAAGGACACTTGTGGGATTGTTTATGATTTAAAAAATTTGTTTTTAAAGTACATAGACATAATGAATACTTAGTATGTGTTAATTATCATCACCATCATCTTAATGGTCATCATTATTAATATCATCTCCCACATGTTTATTTTACTCTTTCTTATAAACCATTAATGGCTTTCCATGAGTTGAGTTATTTTCTATAGACTTTAAGGACTTTGCCCTCCCTGACATGCACTAAAACAAGAGTAATTGCTTATTTCTGTCACATGAATAATGGCTAAAATATCAGTAATGGACCCAAAACTCAAAGCAAGCACTTAGCGAGTTGTATCTGAGTTCACCCTCACTTGTATGGACTTGATACAATAGTTCGTTGATGTGTTAGATGCCACAGTGGACGCTCATTTGGTACCCATTCAATAAATGAATATTTTATGTGAAAATATATATGACATGTTATAATTCCTACTTGATGTTAATAAAGCACTAGGATTTATATCAACAGCTTAATAACCTTATGAGGGACTCTTTCCCATGTATAACATTTCCCCCTACAACTGAGTGAGGAGGCAGAGACTTGAAGGTTTACATGTTGTTCTTTAGAAAGCCAACTTCACTAGAAGGGGCCGCTCCAATCTCTTGTGTCAAGAAAGAACTGAAATTCAGATGCCCGTGTTCAGCCCACCATACCCATTCCATGAATACTTCCAAGTGGTGGGACTAACCAATTCCACACAGATCTTTTGCTTGCCACCCTTTGTGACTACTTTTCCACCTGATGTTCATTTTAACATCACTCTATTAACTCAGAACTAAGAGGAGTATCAGAGGCATGAGATAATGTGATCTTATCTGGCCTACACAATCCAAGGGTAATACACAGAGACTTGAATTAAGAGAGGATGTTTCCATGGGAAAAACTGAGGGAAATATTTACAGTCCAAGGCAAGATGGAGAACCTAGCGTACTTGAAGAGAAAAGAATGAGGGGAAGAATGGTCAGAAATGAGAGTGGGAAAGTAGCCCAAAATGAGGCCACATAAGGTGTTAGTGGCTCTGTCAGACACTTGGATTTTCCTCTGAATGAAGTGGGAAGTCACTAAAGGGGTCCCCAAAAGGTGAGATATTTTGGGGGGCGTGTGGGCTTTAGTATCTTTCTGGCTGTCGTGCAGAACAGACTGAAGTGACCTGAGAGTAGATGAGAGAAGACTGTAGATGGCATCCACCCCTCTGTTTCCTTGGTTTGTGGCTGTTAACACCCATTACATTTCCTGCTCTACAATGAAATAGCCTTGAGGTCAGGAACAATGTCAGGTTGATTATTTTACCCATTACAATGCTTACAGTATCTATTTCTCAAAACATTCCTTAAAAGAATAACATCTATGAAAACAATTGGATTCCCATGGTTATCAATGTATTTTTATTAGATGACTTTAAATTATTGTTTTGCTTTTAATTGTCACATTTTTCCATTGTTGTGAACCAAAAGTCTTCCAAATTGGGGACATGATGTGATCAAAAGACTTGGCAAAGCAACGCAGACCATCACCGATGTGTTGCGGAAGTATAAAAAGGAGTGTTTATGAAATGGCCACTTGAACATACGGTTCTGTGGAAAAAATACTCTTTCATTATCCATGTTGGCAATCATTCCTCAGCACTATACTTACATCGGACTAACAGCATTCTGTAATGCTTCCAATGAACTAAATCTGGATATTTGACATGCATATGCTTTGTAAAATCTGCACAGTAGTTAAGTCATTACATAATCCTGCTTGATAGAGATGACAGACAAGCCACACAAGCAACCTCTCAGCTTTCTTTCCTTTGATCTAAAATTTACTGTGTTCCTTCGTAAAAATGAAAAGACAGAGTCTCATCTATCACTTCTGAACTGATGTGCATAACTTTGGCCCATGCTGTCTTCTGACTGTAAATCTCCAGGCAACGAGGAAGGGACACAATACAAGCCTGATGATGACTGTAAACAGCACTTAGTAACTAGAAGCTACAACCTCACCGTCAGGGAAGGGGTGACACAATGCATAATAGATAAGGTCTCAAGGGCTCCCGAGGGAAAAAAGATACAATTTGGATTGTTAAAATTATGTGACTGTCTGCTTTCCTCGGATTAAGTCTTCACAACCCATACATAATCATATTCATCTAAAATCTACAAGTAAAAATGAAATGAGAAATTAACCAAGTGCATTTTATAATGAACAATTCGGTGAGTTTCTCAGACATTATGCCACTTTTTTATTTTATATTTTATGCCATTATAAAAGTATCCATTGGTTATCTAGTGTTTGATCATTTTTCCCTCTTTGATGCAAAGTCCAACAAAAACATTTAATTTTTTTTAAAGCCTGAAAGTTAATGATGGCTTTTTAAGGAAATTCTAGAAAGTACATGCTTTTCATGTTTCTTTGAAAAGGCTAAATTCAAATGTGCTTATTTAGTGCTGATTATATCTCTTTCTGCTATATTTTAATCTCATCTTGACCCAATTACATAAACAATAAGAAAATCAAAGGACTTAATATCTTGACCATTGTATTTTTTAAATAAAATCCTAGTTGCCATAAAACAGCAGATCTCATTTAAATATTCTTGGTCCAAATTAACTCTCCTCAGTAAATACAATGTTTGGGAATCACATTGACTTTTCCATTTAATATTGCTGTATAACAAGTCATTCTCAAAGAAATGACATTTTTAAAAATTGAGCTCATGGATTCTGTGTCTTTAAAGTATAGAGACTATAGCAAGAACAACCAGTATCTGTCTCATACCCGAAGCCTCAGGTGGAAAGGCACAAAAGCTGAGGTGACTTGAACACAGGTGGCTGGAATTACCTAAAGGAGTCTGGTGGTCCATGCTGGCTGTGGGCTGGGACCACCGCTGGAGAAGCTGACCAGAACGTGTTACATAACCTCTTCATGAGGCCTGCATTTCCTCACAGGACAACACCCTTAAATGGCAGAGCGGAAAGGTTCAAAGGAACAGAAGGGATGGGAGATGCACGGCCACATTTGGAAAATCTAATCTACTTCATCTCCTCCTACATTCCTGATGTCAACTGAAAGTTGCTTCAACAAAGGTGTTGCTCCAGCAAGGGCAGCATCCAGAGTAGACAACCTGTGCTGACTAGGTTGAAAGGGGCACTTTGCTACTGGGAATACTTTGCGCACATTTATTCTGAAGAAATTTGGGAGACTCCCTAGAGAAGACTTGCCAAGTAGTAAATATGAACTAGTTTTACCATCTTGAGCTCATAACCTCGCTCCAAAACACAAAGCGAGGAAATAGTGCTCAAGGCAAAATAGCAGTTAAAATAATTTTTGTGAACCCCATTGAACTGAATGGACTTGCACAGTTCATAAGCTCATTATGAGGGAAAGAACCCAGGGAGAACACATACATATTCTTGAAATATAAAATGAGGACTCCACATTTATAAGTTTCTCAGGCTGGTGAAGCAGGACATACTAGCTACACTTCCATCCTCTGACTGCTACTTAGTCTAAGCCGCCCACTCTCTCACCTCCTCCATTTAACAGCCTCCAAAGTGGTCTCTTCACATCTCCATTTGCCTCACTGCAGTCCCTCCATCATAGAATACACAATGTCTTTTTCTTCATTCTTATTGTTGACACTATTACAGATGTCCCTGTTTCCCCACCTTTGCCTGCATCTACACAGCCCCTGCCCCTCTTTGCTCTGGCCGAAGTAGTTTTTAACAAACATAATCAGCCCTCTCTTCTGCTTAAAATTCTTCAATGGCTCCCCTGGTGCAAGCTCACCTCTGCCTAGGCCTTGTCCCACTCTCATACTTTTTACCCCCTCTGGGGGATTTCTCAATCTCCAGCACCCTCTGTAGTGGCTGAGCTACTGGTACCCTTCTTGCCAACCACTCTGAACTCCCATCACTCTCTAAACTCTACTGTTTTTCTTAGGCCTCACAACTCTGGATGCATTTACCCCTCTACCTGCTATCCCCTGACTCAATCACCTGGATAGAATGCCTCATATACTCCAGCATCGCTAAGAGTTCCCTTGTGCCCTGTATGTCTCCTGTCCTAACAGTCATCAAATCTTATAACACTCATCAACTGTCTCTTCCTTTCTCCAGAATGTAAATGCCCAGAACATAGGCTAAGAATGTCTTGACTGCCACAAAGCCTCTAGAGCAGTGTACAGTTCAAAATAAGAACTAGATAAGCATCTTGTTGAAAGAGTAAATTTTTAAAAAATTTTCAACTTGTTTTTCAATTTCTTGAAAAGTGTATTGCCAGAATTTCCAACCTACATTTTTATATCATCACATATGCATTTAGGTTGTTTTTCTCCTCTTTTTAAAGTTTATATAAATAGTAACCACCAGGGTAAATTTCACAGTGTTGAGAATAATTCCAAATCTTTTCATCAATACCAAGATAAATGTTGTTGCTTGCTCAGATGTACCGTTTCCTCACCCACTCTGTCCTACAGTCTTAGCAGCCCTTTGCTTGGGAAACGCTTCATCTCCATTGCACCTTGCCTTTTAGAGCTGTTCAGTTTTTGATCTCTGAAGTTTTTGTATACAATCATGTATTTAAGCTATAGCTTCTTGCTCTCTGTCCCTCTGTATCTCGAGCACACATACTTTCTCTCTCTGTCTTTCTCCCCCCTTTACCTCCTTTCACAATAATTAGAACTCTGAGTGTGAGCCTATATTTTACAGCAGGATTGCAAATCAAACAGGCTGAGGTGATTTTGCAACATAAAGAGAATTTTGTGATGTTCTCAAGGGCAATAAAAGCTATACCTTGAAAATTTTGTAGAGCAAAAGGGCAAGAAATGGGCTACATATCAAAGGAGTTAAATATCTAAATATGTAACTTTAAGTGCATTTGTGGATGAAAACTGCTTCCTGGAGTTTAATAGAAAGCAGTGCTTCATTTGGTTTACTTCACGGCACAATATTTCAGAATCTATGATTACGCCAAAGGCATGGTTATTACCTTAGTGGACGGAAAGGTCAGGAAGAGCATGCACACCCAGACACTTCAGCAGGAACCTCAATTATGGTACCTGAAAGTGGAAAAGCAAGTGGGTATTACGTTCATCTCAGCAAAACCATCCATAATTTAGAGGAAGTTACCACCTCCAGGTTCAGAATGTACGAGGAAAAAACATAACTTCATCAAATTCTTACAAGACAGAGGTTTCAGAGGTTAATAGCATGTCATACGGATTCAGAAAATAAAATCCTTCAGTCAAAATATTCTCCCACATTCAGAAGAAAAGCACAAACAAAAAGCAGCTATAATAAAACCCTTACATTACTACCATTTGAATAACTAAACCACTTATTAAAAAGACTTCTAATTCTTAATAACACTTTTTTGTATTGTTGAGGGATTAGTTCCTTTCAGGGGGTGGGGGGGGAAGGATGTCTATTTGTTAATAAGCAAAGTTTTCTGTTAAGCTGTTTGTTAATGAAACATAAGAGAGACTCTAGCTAATTCCCTTCAGTAGTTGTGGAGACCATAGTTGGTAAAAGAGATGAGAAAAATGCTTATATAAAAATCAGTGCCTTAGTACAAGTTAAAGGATTAATTAATACTGTAGATAAAAAGCACTTCTAATGTAACTTTTGATTCTAATAACACCTAAGATATAGAGCACAGAAATATTTGGGGATCTATTTATGTAAAGAGAAAAAACACATTCTCTTTTTAAACTTGTGGTTACTCAAAGTAACTTCTTTCTTTTCTATCAACACTCTCATAGTTGTACTATCAACTCGATGTGTGTGGTTTTCACACCCACATTTCCAGTTTTCATTTCTCAGCAGGGATTCAGATCAACAGTCTGGTTCCACACTGGATTTTTTCACATGGGTGGCCTGCTGAACCCAAGTTCATGTTCAACAACAAATCCATGAGGAGGCATTAAAAGAGACATAGAAAAAAGAAAAAGATCAGAAGTCCATGGTCAATGGATTTTCAATGTTGTCTTGACCTTCATTTCACATCAGCCTGTTTATTCTGTGTATATAGCACTCTCTAAAAACTGGCTTTCAACCGGTGGCTTTGCTGATATTCCACATGTTTTACCTAGAGGTGGACTTTCATGCTTTTCCTACTAATTTGTGCATATTCATAGAGATGGATTATTTTTCTTCCTCTATATTTTCTAGGAAGGTTTTAAGTATTGCTATTAGACATTGGAAATTGTATTGATGATATTGATCATTTGTCGTTACTGAAAAAGCTTTTCAATACTGATCAGTTTGCACATCAAGGGTTATTGAGATTAGCAGTTATGATCCCTGAGGAATTCTACCTCCAAACTATGAATAAAGGTTTCAGTTGCTGGCTCACATTTTCCCTTAACAAAAGTCTTTATTGAAAATTTATGAAAACATGTTGCAATGTAGACAGTATCTTAACCAACAAGTATCTTTATTAAAATTTATCATTTGAGCTTCTCTCAAAATGTGACCTTGTCTACACTTATGATGATGTTGCAACAAATTCAGGAAATTTTCCACTGTCCCTGTAAGGCAGCTTTCACAATGTCCACTCTAAGAAAGCCACCAATTAGAAGTAAGGATCAGGAAGGAGCTCAGCACCTTCTCTCCCTATTTGTCCGGATTGCATCACCCTTCAAGGCCCACTTCAAATCCACTTTCTCTGTACTCTCTCACATTATTCCATACCTGGATATAATACTTATCTCTCTGAACCACACCACACAGAACTGTTTGGGTGCTTATTTGATGGTGCTCCATATTATGATTATGTGACATCTTACTCCTCTGTCTTTGAGGCCTTATTTCCTTCAATATTTCAATATCTGATTCATGTAATAGATACTCAAATCCAGACACATCACACGCAGTCAAATACCCACGTCACATAATAGAACTTAAATACACAAGTGAATTGAACCAGTTTCACCAGCACTCAAGCTGTCATTTCCAATTTCTTCAGTTTGGAAGCATATGGACCTCTGTCACTTTCAGTAGCAGAATCAGTCTTATCAGTGAAACAAACACGTGGTGAAAGCAGTGTTAGAAGGTAAGAGAACAGTAGGGTGGAATAGTCTTGTCTGCAGTGGCCTTCAAACCATAGGTCAAGTCAATCCTTCATCATACCGCCCCTTTTACTGCTGCCTCTGATATTGTCAGAGCGGCACCAGAAACCCTTTCCAACAGCTTTGGACTGCCGGCCAACATTGCCATTTCAAGTATGGGTCTGAATTCTCAGAGCTGCTGTCCAGGTTGCGGCACAATCACTCCTCATGGGAGTCTCTGTCAGCCCTGATCAAGAAATAAGAACACTGCCAACTTCGGTTCTCAATCCCTTCACCGTTTTTACCCAATCCCTCAACACCCCTCCTTCTGGCAGCCATTTTTTCTCTGTGTCCATAGTCAGTTTCTATGTTGTTTGTTCATTTATTTTGCTCTTTAGATTCCGCATACACACAAAATTGTTTGGTATTTGTCATTCTCTGTCTGACTTACTGTATTTTGCCATATATAATGCACATTTTTTTGCCTAAATTTCTGAGGGAAAAATGAGGATATTCACTATGCATGGGTATAAAGATTACACACCATGAGTACAATAATCTCGTGCATAATGCACACAAAAATGTGGGTGTGTATTATCCACAGAAGTACATTATACATGGCAAAAATATGGTATTTCACTGAGTATAATACCCTCCAGGTCCACCCATGCTGTTTCAAATGGCAACATTTTATTATTTTTATGGCCGAGTAATATTTCACCATACGTACGTACCACTATTTTTTTTATCCACTTGTTTATCGATGGGCACTTTGGTTGCTTCCATGTATTGGGTCTAGTAAAAAATGCTGCAATGAACATAGGTGTGCATATATTTTTTGAACTACCCCTGGGTATGTAGAGTACAGCATAGGGAATATAGTCAACAATCTTGTAATCACTCTGTATGGTGCCAGGTGGCTACTTAAAATATCAGGGAGCACCACTCATACAGTATATGGTTGTCTAACCACTATACTATGCATTTAGTACTAGCACAAAATAATACTGAATGTAAACTGCAGTTGACAAAAAGGTAACAAATACAATTCATCTGTTTCTAATTATTTTATCACAGTTTACTATTATGTTTTTGAAAGATAAAAGAAATAAGGAGAAACAAGTCTGAGTGATGGGGAAACAAGCAGGATCAGTTGCTCACTCTACCCATTTGTTTCTTCTGTCTCATCCCCACCTTTACCATACACACTGTCCAGATGGTTTCCTGGTCACGTCTACACACAGCACTCCCTTCCTTTTTCACTCGAACTTTGGTTGCTTGGTTTATTCTGTCATAGCAGGCTTAGGCATTTTAGAATAGACTGAGACATTTTGATCGCAGATTCTGACCTTAAGAATGCAAATAATAATAATATAATTGCATGATCTAAGGATTCATTTAATCCATACAATATTTCCCAAATTTTTACATGGGGAAATCAAGTCAAAGTGCAGGTTAGTTAAGGAACTTGCCCAAAGTCATAAAACTACCAAGTGAAAGAGTTGAGATAGAAATTAAAGATTTAGGGCTTTCACATCTGTGTTAGTGTTTATAGCTTCTTTTTTTAAGTATTTGCAATGGATCTCCTTTATTGACTATTTCTGGGAAATATAAAAGGCATAGGTTTCAGCAACAAAGGACCAAGGCTAGATCTTCGCTTCACACCTCCCAGGTACTGCATGACTTCAAACAGGCTTTCGGATGCATTGCCCATGCAAAATAGATAGAATTGTAGCTAACTACTTTTTCTAAAATAGGTGATAATTAAATTATATAATTAGTATGAAAACACCAAGCCCTGTATTGGCAAAAATATTCAATAAAATTGAGCTTTCTTCCTCTCTTCATTTGAAAATCTTCACAATAAAGAAAAGCCTGTTTCCACTTAAAGAAATATGGTTTTCTACCTTTATACTGTAAGGATATCATATCTACTTACAAACATAAGTCAATTTTTTTATGAAAATAAATTAAGGACTGTCAGATAAGACAATACTACATGTATTTCATAGAATCTTAAGATACCATTGATTATAGAAAGCAGCATTACTTTATGTATTTAAAAGGAAAAATTGCTACTGGTTAATCTATGATGATGCCTTACTGTCACAAAGAATAATTATTGATACATATTAAAATCTTCTTTTTAGCTGGAAGAGATTTATATCTTTTCCCCATGCATTCCATTGACCATCATTCAGTCACAGAGCCTCATGTAAAAGCAGAGGCGGATGGGAAATACAGGCATTTTGTGGCTCTCTGATCTGCTGTCACATGGCCATCCATCCACTTGAAGCCATCATTTTCAGAAGCAACTTGCTCAAAGTCACTCAACTAAATTGGGGCAAAACAGTACTAAGTGCAATCAATGATCCATTATTTCAAGCACACCGGCTTTCTTGGGTAGTCGATAAAGGCCCCAAACCAGATACAGAAATGCCAAAACTGGAACCCCTCAGAACAATTTTGTATGGACTGAGGAAGATTCTGACAATATAATCATTTATATGATCTGTCATTCATTTTCTTTTATTTCTTGTGTTCCCACATCTGCTCTACCAGCAAGTTGTGCCACCTTCTCAGGGAAGTCTTCAGAGATGGAATTATTGATTGTGACAATACTCCAAGCCCTGAGCATCCTCCATTCTTTTTATTTTCTACCTAGAATGTACCATCATCTGATACGCTATAATGACTGGCCTATGCAATTAGTTTACATGCTCCACATTCAATTCCCTCCACAGCCCTAATAGAAGGTAAGTTCCATAAACAGTTTTGTTGTGACAGTTTTTTTTTTTAACTTATTTATTCAATTCCCTATATTCAGGCTGTGAAACATTGCCTGGCACATATGAGATAATCAATAAATATTTCATGAATTAACAAATTATGTAATTACTCCTGTTAATTATTGAATATGCAGCAACAGAAACTTCTTAACTTCAAATTTGTTTGGATAAAACATATTTTTAGGATAAAAGAACAAATAAAGTGCACCAAGAATTCCACTCTCATACATTCACAAAATTGTCTTTTCCTCTACTTTAAAAGAAAAGTAATAATCCTATTTTCTTATTCTGGAATAGGGTAAGAGCATGTCTCATTTTGAGCCTCTTATTCTTTTCTTTCATATTCAAACAACCCCACCTTGTGGAACAGACAGTAAATTTGCTGAAGGCTCAAATGTTCTAGCACCATTTTTGCAACTGCTGATACTTAAGGCACTGTGCACCTGTGGCTCTTTAAAGCCTCCGTTTCTTCCCAAATGGGCCCTAATGGCCGTGGGTGGGGGTGCTACGCACACTGGCCAATTACCATCTCCAATGAGCCACTCCCTAACGTGAGGTATGAACAGCACATTGCAGTGATTTTCTTTTTTTTGTTTTAAATAAATATTCATCTGCCTCAGAGTTGTGCCAGAATGTTGATGTTTGTTCTAGTTTGTTTATCTGCAACAGCAATTTTCAACCTTGTTATCTAGTGGCACATATAAACTAATCACTAAACTCTGAGACACATCAAACACTATACATTTTTGCTGATCTGACAAAAATGGGTATAATTTTAATCCATTCATACTGGGTAGCTATTGTTGTGTTGGCTGTTGTCATTTTTTTAATTTGACAATCTAAGGGAAAAGAGGTCAGTGCCCCTGACTAAATAGGTATTTCGCATTTGAAAAATTCTTGCAGGACACAGGTTGAAACCACTTGGATACACAAATGTATGAAAGGATGCTCAGCATCACTAGCCATCAGAGAGATGCAAATTAAAACCACAATGATATACCACTTCACACAGGTCAGAACGGCCAACATAAACAAATGAACAAACAACAAGTGCTGGAGAGGTTGTGGAGAAAAGGGAACTCTAGTGCACTGTTGGTGGGAATGCAGACTGGTTTAGCCACAGTGGGAAACACTATGGAATTTCCTCAGAAAACTAAAAATGAAACTGCCCTTTGACCCAGCAATTCCACTGCTGGGACAATACCCTAAGAACCCTGAAACACCAAGCCAAAAGAACCTATGCACCCCAATGTTCATAGCAGCACAATTTAAAATAGCTAAGTGCTGGAAGCAACCTAAGGGCCCATCAGCAAATGAGTGGATCCAAAAATGGTGGACATTTACACAATGGAATACTACACAGCAGAAAGAAAGAAGGAGCTCCTACCCTTTGCAACAGCATGGATGGAACTGGACAGCATTATGCCAAGTGAAATAAGCCAGGCTGTGAAATCCAAATACCATTTGATCTCACCTATAAGTGGAACCTAATCAACAAAACAAACAAGCAAGCAAAATATAACCAGAAACATTGAAATTAAGAACAAACTGACAGTAACCAGAGGGGAGGTGGGAGGAGACAATGGGAGGAAAAGGGGGAAAGGTTGTCAAGGAACACGTATAAAGGACACATGGACAAAGCCAAAGGTGGGAAGGATCAGGATCGAGGGTAGGAGATGGGGATGGCTGGGGTGGGGAGGGGGGAAGAGATAGAGGAAATGGAGACAACTGTACTTGAACAAAAATTTAAAAATATTTTTAAAAATAAAAATAAATGAATAAAATTGTTAAAAACAAAAATTGCTGGGCTAGAGGAATATCTCATTTTTTCATAAAATGTATGTACCTTTTAAGGTGGTGTAGCTGTACAATTACAGGGGAAATCACAAAGTGCTACAACTAACCAACATGGAAAGTTCTGGATTGACTAGGGAAATCACCTGCTATATCCTGGGCAATTCTGATGGAACAGGAATATTTACTAGGAGATAAGATGTTCTGGGTTATATTGTATCCTGATCAGTCCAAGTTCCGATTTAAGCTAAAAAGTATTCTAAGGAAATAGCCATTGTTCCACACAGCACTAACCACCATGGAAGCTCCAAGGACACTTTGACTGTATAGTAAGTGACACATTAAAAATATGACTTTAGATTTAAATGAGTGAGATTACTGTGTATTTTTCATTCAGAATTACATTTGATTAGAAACCATTTGCTTTACTTTTGTAGACACGCAAATGAGGAAATGGATGCACAGGATGTTACTGTTAATTGTGGAAATCATTCTTCCTTCATATTTCACTTTTACGCTTGTATGTAAATTCTCAAAAAAAAAATTTACCCAAAGTTCTTAAAAGAAACTATTCTAATTTTCCATGTTACCCCCCATCCATGTCATACAAAAGTAATTTTATATCATTCAATGTTAATATTCAGCTTACATTTTAGACTTCCCCCATATTTATTGTAAATATGTTTAGACAATGTAAGGAGTCTTCATATCTAATTAATGTTTCTTTAATTTTAAATATCTTATATTATAACTCCATTTAAAATCATTTCTAATTTATCACTACTATAATGAGAGCATGTTATTATCATCTTTATTATTGTATTTTTTCTTTACCAAAGCTTATGAGTAAAGACACAAAAGAATGGAATTATACACACACCGCTTTTAAATCCAGTTCCCACGCACAAAAACATCCTGGGTTCTAAAGGTTCGGATTTTCTACTAAAAACCCAGTCTCTTCTCCTCCTTAGAGGTTCTCTGCATGTCTGGAAAATAGATTTCTTTTCTTTGGCAGCGCCTGCGGATCAAATTAAGACTGTAAAGGGCATTACAGATATACTATCCCCTTCCTTCAGGATGATAAATAGAGGTAAATCACAGGAGTAAGGGGTCTAGAGTGGATTTCCAATACCCATCATCACTAGAGTGGGTTGTTAAACAATGAGGTCAGATAGTATGTAAAGTGTTTTGAACTCTGCCTGGTACATAGCAAGCATTCAATAAATGTTTGCTGTTGTTATTACATTTTTACACCTAAATGTATTCAAACATAGACATATTCTCCTCAGATCTTTTTTCATTTTCAGCAGGTTTTTATAGCTGTTATTTGATTTTAGAACAACAAGAGATTTTGAGACCATCTCCAATGAAGGCATACATAACTGGGACTAGATTTTAATCACAGAAACATTGTTTCCCTTTCCTCTTTCCACCCACACTTAATGAAAACATGAAATAAATTCATTAATCCTGAACTCAGCAAGTTCAAAATTGTAGAAACAGAAAGACTATAATTGGATTTTTACATTTCAGGTAAAATTATAAGGCTTAGTTTTATAGTCCAGAGGCCAAAAATAGAAAAGGAAAACTGAAAAAAACATTCATATCAAATGACTGGTTAAATAAAAGTAAATTTGAGGTTATTATAACTTCAAAGGAAATAAATTTTCGGGTTTCAGTCATAAAATGGTATTAGTGCAGCATTCAGAATCCATCACTTGCTAAATTTGATTTAATAGGTTTCAACATTATTAATTTCAAGGTGATGGCAGGCTCTTCCTCTATGGTGAATGAAAAAACAAAGACAATAAAAATCAATCAAGACTCCAAGATCACAATATGGGTTCTATTAATTTATTTTCATGGTACATTTTCGTTATTTTTAAAGTTCTCTTAACATTTGAAAGTAAGAACACACAACTAGATATCACTATGGGATTTGAATGATATGGTGGCTAAAATTATTTGGAGAAAAGAATAAGTGGTATAAATTTTTTATACATGTAATTGATTAATAGTTTCACATCTAGTGTATTCTAGAAAGCCTAAGAGAGAGTTTAGGCATAAAAACACAAATTATGTAATTACTAAATCAGTCCCCTCTTGCCACTCATTGAAGAGTAATCCTTCTTTCCACATCAGTTTTTGGGTTGATTTTAATGACTAAAAATATGCTCTTTGATTTTCACTTTCATATTGCAGTTTAAGTAGCAATGCAATTCTATCAGAGATTTAATGAAAAACGTCCTTCTAATTTCCTCATATGCAGCATGACTATAATACAACATGACCGCTGTGTCCTCTGTCTGCTCAGAAGTCTCCACGAGACCTTCCCAAAGGGCGTTCTGAAGAAGGAAAAGTCCCTTGCCATTCTCAGGCTACTCTGCAGAATGGCAGCACACTGTGGTAGTTCGGAGCATGGCCTCTGGGGCCCAATCACAGGAGTGCATAGGCCACTTCTCTCATCCACTTCTTTTTTCCAGCTTTATTGAGGTATAATTGACAAATGTACAAAATATTGTATATATTTAAGGTGTGCAATATGATGGATATACATTGTAATGTGATCACCACAATGGAGCTAATTAATACATCTATCCCCTCATGTAGTTACCTTCCTGTGTGTGAAGGTGTGTGGTGAGAACACCTAAAATATGCTTTCTGCAAATTTTGGTGGAGAAAGAAACTCCAACTCATGATGGGAGAAGTTTCAAAGACTCAGTGACCACTTTTAACTCATCGTATTACTGTTTGATGATAGGACGTGTTGTTGTGGAAAGCAGGACCAATACAATGGCATTGGTCCAGTGAAGGAGGCATAAAGTATATAAAACAAAGTGGAGTCACTCATGTCAACCAAGATGGCTGCCAGTCACCCTTGACACCTTGGTTGAAGAGGGAAACTACCTAAGTCAGAGCAGACACGTCTGGCAAGGAGACACACCTAAGCTATCTGCACATGTGATCAGAACATCCATGGCTGCAGAGTGGGATCACCTATAGATTGGACCCTGGGGAAAGTCCCCACTTGCCATCAGGGGCGCCAAGACACTTATCAAGAGACCCAGAAGTGTGGAGTCCACCACTTTCAAGGTGTAACTGAGGCAGGCTCCAGACCACTGCTGAGACAGCTGAGCTCCAGCACCAGAGTACGGCTCCACACCACGCTGATCTGCCTTGGCATCAGCCTCCGAGGCTCTGCACTGCTACCCACCCGACTCTGAAGATCCTTCCTTGCAAGATGCTGAAGATTCCATTGTCCATCATGCTCTCGCCCAGACCTGAAGACTGAGACTTTGGGACTCGGGTTCGTCATTCCCTATTGATTGCTCTGTGTGTGTGTGTGTGTGTTATATTCTTCTTAGACTGTCAGAGTGTGAGTAGAATATTAACACATGTTGATGTTCTACTTTGAGCAAACCTGCATTTAATAAAAGCTCAGTGAATGGCATAGTCACTGTGTGTGACTCTTGTCTATTCTTCGGCACCAGGCTGCTCAGCATGCAGCTGGCCAAGCAGTTGCCTGGCTGCCTTATAGGAAAGACTATACATCACGAACGTAGGCACATGACAGTTGCCATCTCTCCTTCTCTGGCACCATCTTTTTCTCTCTTCCAACTATGATTTTTAAATAGTACATGGCCAAGAGCTTGTGAGACTATTTCAGGCTCTTTGGATTCATCTTCCATGAATCTGGCCAGAGGTTGGTTAGAGACTATTCTTCCAGATGGTACCCTAGGAATAGGCACAGGTATCCAGCTCCTAAGCCTTACTGTAGCCTGAGATAAAATTGAAAGAAGGTGCTCTTTTCTAGAGTTAAGAAACTCAGTTTTCCAAGGCTTGAAACTAACAAGGAAAAGGCAACTGCGGGGGAAACAGAGAAACATCTAACCAGGGAGACAATCACCACCCCCTGCTCCTCTCCCCCATGCAGAGTGTCCAGCAAACATTAGCCTTGCCCTGCCAGTTCTTGCATCACAAGGAATAGTGGCTGGATTTTTCTCCTTAACCTAATGCCTGGAGATGCAGAACAGTTACAAGTCTAACTTTTATTCATAGTTGGGTTGTCTTCAACAAATGTAATCGATATATTTGGTAATGGGAGTAGCAATCAGATGGCGATATCCGGAGAAGAAATCAAGTGATTTGTGTAACAATAACAACAAAATATAAGAAAAAGCTCATCTATGAAAGACAAAATTTTGAACAGGTACTTTATAACACACTATCTCTGGGTTTTCCCTTTTTATCACAGCTTACCCTATACTTATGCTTAGCAGTACTAGCTCTGGCATCTGAAATCTCACTGTGCTGTTTCTGTGTCTTTTATTTGGCATGTGTGACTGGAGTTATATTTGGATATGTGTTATCTCTCCTACATTGATCTGTGCTCTTTCAACCATTGTTCTCTTTATTGTTCTTACACTTGGCACAACTGAGATATAAAATAGACGTCAATTGTATTAGATATACATTTATATATAAAATATTAGCTTTTTCATGTTATTATAGTCAGTGAGACTCTTCAAGAAAAGCATATAGTGTAAAGATTAAGAGTGAACACTAGTGTTTAAATATTGACTTTCAGTTTTTAGATTGTGCAAATCACTCAATTTCTCTAAACTTTAATATCTTCATCTTTAAAGTGAATAAAGTAATTATAAGAATGTGAAGATTAAATAATAGTAAACTATTATTTAAAATTAAGGAAGTTTTAAGTATTATTATCATTAATTAAGTCCAACTTACACTTACCTTTAACAACCTCTCAAAAGGTAAAGTAATATTGTAGAAACTAAAGTAATTAAGGATATTAATCATAATTGGTAGGTCTTTGGTCCTTTTTTAAGTTTGAGGATTTGAAAGAAGGTGATATCTTCATCTTTTGTGTTAAAACACACTGAAAGGAGAAACATAATGCCCAATATGTAGGCATCAACAAGTTGTTAACTAAGGCAGTGCTTTGAATTTCAAAGCATTTCCTCTTCACAGCAACTGGTTAAATAGCATATTATTAATTATTCTTCAATTATGAGAAATTATCTATAACTGGCAAAAAATAAAAAGGTTATCTTTCATAGTAGCAGAGTCAGCTTTACTAGCCTGATGTTCATCCCAGAAAAGCCAAATGAATAATGAATTTACTCTGAACAACTTTCCAACTTTCTTGCAACAAGCTCTGTAATTTGCTTACAGATGTAATGCACCACCAATAATTGGACTAGTTTGAATTCTGTTAGTGCAGCATCTGCTGATACCATTCCTTCCTCCTAATTATAATTATTAAAGCTCCTTTTGACTTTGTCAGTTTTCAATTCCAACACATTGGTTGTTCAAAGCTGTTTGAATAATTATGATTGTTGTTCTCCAATCATACATTAATTCTCTCAAGTATAAATTGAGAGATAATTGAGTGAAGCTAGTGCTTCAAATTAAAAACAAAGAGACATTTAAGAGAGAAAGTGAGGATGTGTATGTATACACATACCCACACACATATGACATATTCTTAATTTAAAAACATATATTAGATTGGCCAAAAATGTTGTTTAGTTTTTTTTCCATATGATGTCTCTAGTAAGGCTTAGTTGTCTTTAATTTCATTCAAAAAGTTTTGTTAGATTGCATTGTGACAGCTGTTGAATCAGCGTGCATTTTTTAAAAAAAACATATTAAAATTAGTGGATTTTTGTGCAGCCATTTTAATATTGAGAGATGACAGAAGATATACAACATTTTCAGCATATTATGCTTTATTATTTCAAGGAGGTAAAAATGCAGCTGAAACACAAAAGAAAAGATGTGTTCAGTGTATGGAGAAGGTGTCGTGACTGATTGAAAGTCTCAAAAGTGCTTTGTGAAGTTTCTGAGTAGTATTGACATTTTATTCTTTGCTATGGGAGCTGTCTTAGGCATTGGAAGATGTTTAGCGACACCCTGGCCTCTACCCACTAGAAGCCAATAGTGGGAAACAGGTGACATACTCAAAATACCCAAATCAATAAAATTATTGGTGAAAATGAAAAATGTGTTGTTTATTTTACAGAAAAAACTAAGTGGACATTTTGGACAACCATATATATATATATATACACACACACCCATATATACATACACTAAATTAACTGAAAACCTTGATTTACAATGTTTACATACTATATTTCCTATGAAATGAGGATAATGTCAACCCAAATACTACAATTTAAATTTGTTTTCCCAAACATTATAGTGATTTAACTTAATGTTGAGGGTATTTTGCCCCTTTGTTCATGTTGTTATATGTTTGTCTTAGGAAGTTGTCCATTTTATGTTTATTCTGAGTTAATTCAGCATTTATTAAAGCAGATTATATTATTTGGGGCTCAGCCCAGTTACTTGCTTGTAGTACAGCCAAATCTGGCCTCAGACACAAGACCTGAGCTCCTGCAATGTGTCTTGATGGATTCATATCAATCAATAATGACACCAATTATTGCTAATGAATGTGATAAGAGAGTCAATATGTTGAACTTTAAATCAGCTTGCTATGCTTCAAAATGATTTTCTCATAATGATCATATGTGGGCCAGTTTTACTGATGAGTGGTATCATGGTAGACCTGTCTCATTGAAATACCTCTAGTTTGAAATGGTTTAATGTAGTGAAGGCAAGATTTCAAGCCAAGCCAAACAATCTGAAATCGTTTCCTAACCGTGTATTACTAACTTGGACAACTCTGCAAGTTGGTTCCCACCACTGTGTTGTGAAGGTAATAAAACATCCTTTGCAAAAGTAGTTATGGGGAACAGAGTCAGCACACGATGGATGTCCACCAGAGAGTGCCCAGAAGAAAGAAGGTGCTGAAAAATGGTAATTTTCAGATGCTAAGTTGAGACCTAGAAAACACTGTAAAGTCTTCTGAACTAAATGTTACATATTACAGGGAAAATAATAAAGCTTTTGAGAGAACCAGTTACATGAAGACTTGGAAGTTGGTTTTACTGGCTTCATCCATAAATATCCCAAAAAGTTGAGTACAGAAAATAAATTGATGGTATAAAGTATGTTTCACCATATACACCTGAAGTTTCCCACCTTTTGGTTTTGTAATCAGCTGCATTTAAGAAATTTCAGTCTCCTTAGACTCAACTGGCTTACTAATAAAATTTACACTTATAAATAATGTTTGCTATGCACTAAGTATATTACATGCATTAGCTCAGTATCACTTATGACAAATCTATGTGGTAGTTATTATTATTATAGCCCTTTTAAAAAATAATTTAATAAAGTTTAAGAGAAGTTAAATAATCAACATACATTTGTAGATCAGTAAGGCTAGTATTAGAACCAAAAAAAAATCCAACTCTACAGCCCAAAGACAGCAAAGAACCAACAGAGGTTACAACCAAGACATCATTTACCTGAGAGTGAAATGGACCCAACAGAGGAATAAGCCCATTAAAATGTACTGATTTGAATCCAACTTAGAGACTAACCCTTAGAAATGTTCTGACTAAAAATAAATAAAGAAAAAGGCAAGTTCTGGAAGCAACAAATTAAATTTGTTTAGTACTTTGTATATGAATAAGGAATGATGGGGAGATAAAGCCGAAACTATACATTGCATTTGGAACAAGGAGGGACTTATGCATAAGAACTATGAACTGGTTTGTATAGTCAAAACCACGGCCTCTGTGCTGTGATCTTGGCTTGTTCTTTGCCATTTGCATTGGTTCTTATAATCAACCACTAAATGATGTGTTTGGTGGTTGAATATGACATAGATGAAATGGGGTTTTTCTCTGTGTAAACAAAATGCTTATCTCAGAAATTTCAGTTAGTGCTATAATGCGACCAGTGGACACATGTAGATTAAATAGAGGAAGAATAAAATCAGAAAGTTTAGAGCCTGTGACCACATCAGTGCACTAAAGAAAGAAGAAATTGCACACAAAATAATGGAAACAAGCCTACTACAACATTGTGTGACTGAGAAAATTCAAGATCATATACTGTCACCCCTTCCATTTTTATTCTTGTGGTAGACATCATATATTAATCATAACTATTATTTTCCCCATAGAGCTTGAAAAGACTTTAATTCCTTTGAAATTTCAGGATTTCAAAGCCTGCTAACTGATATGGGTCAATCTGAATGAAATCTAGCAGCTCTCTTGAGTATGACTATTTAATTTAATAAATGTATACCGAGCACTACCATAGTAATACCAGTCATTTTTGTACTCAAAGTAATCCAATATTGGCAAAAATTCAGACATTTAAAATTAATATGCAATCTCAAACAGTGAAGAGGGTATGAAGCCTCTTCCCCAAATTCTCCTGCTCACCCCCATAGTTTACTCCATTGGTTATACAAACAAGAAATCTCTATAATCTTATGCACCTTGGCATGGTCAGACAACTGGGAATTCTGTCGTGTCACAGAATGCTATGGCTGAAAGAACACAGTAATGTAAGTTAATTATTAAAATTGAGGGTGTCCAGCAGGAGATGACCTGGTGTCCTAGCAATAGAGAGCATACAACTGAACACAAGAGACCTACACCAGCAGGAAGGTAGGTAGATGATAGAGAGCTCATCTTTCAGCAAGTGCATGCAGAAGAATAATTCTCAAAACAAGGAAAGGCATTATAAAATATGGGTATGTTTCTGAGACAAGTGTTCAAGCACTTGCTTTATCAGGAATAGGATAAACTATGGTAGCTTTGCATCAGAAATGAGGCAAAAACTCTGATTATAGAACTAGGTCCCAAGGTCAGAGCTCAACCTGCAGCCATGTTGCTTTGATTCTAAGTCCTCAGAGGGGGCCTTTGGGAAGTAAAAGACCTGAAAACCCAAGTCCAAATTCTGTCTTTGCAACTTATTATTTGCATAACCTTGGAATAATTGCTTTGCCTTTCTGAACTTCAGCTTTCTCATCTAAAAACTACTGAAAAAAAAAAAAAAGAAAAACCCTGCTGCTAGCATTCTTCCTCTGTAGGAAGATGTTAGAGATTAAATAAGAAAGCATATTTTAAATACCTCATAAAGTCCCTCATAAGTGGACTCAACAAATACTCAATTCTACTGCAGGATTGTACCTCCTCATCCACAAATGTTATCAGGATTGGACCTAGAATTTGTCACGGAATGAAGAGAGAACTGAACTTCAAGTGGCCCCTCCACTCTGGGGATATCATGTCAAATGAAAGTGAAGGAGGGATAATTGGATTCGGAAGCCATTTAAGGGCTGACTTGTCAAATAATCACTGGTTTGATTTTCAGAGCAGCTCAGTCCAACAAAAGAAAAGATATAAACTAAAATGACCTTGTATAACTTTATCAAGAGGAAGAACAATATGATTTTTTTTCCCATAAGAAAATGTCCCAAATAAAAATAAGGGTGATTGCTTTCATTTCTGCAAGGAAAAATTCAGGTTTAGTGCAACCTCCTGAGCTAACTTCCCCCTCAACCATATGCACCACACAAAGCCCAGGGACAGTTAAGTGGAAAAGGCTATAAGAGAAAAGGCTCCTACATACCGCTCAGCCTCATTACAGCCATACCTTCCTACAGCCATTTCCACAAGATTAAGGCTGGAAAGGTTTTGTTTGGGAAAGATGCAAATGAGGAAGCCTGGGTGCTCATCTGTGGAAGGGCAGAGGCAATATATGAAATTGACTTCCTGCATGTCATTTCATATGCATTTAATGTTGTGATATTCTCCTGGGAAGAACTGCCAATGAGATATTTCCTTACTGCCATAACAGAAGAACATAAAAAATTCCTCAATTTCTTGGATTAGGGGTGTTTGCCTCCTTTTTATACAGGAGAACTGTATAGAAAGATTTTAAATAATGGTCTCTCTCTCTCTTCACAGGTAGACACAGATAGCTCTCTATCTATATAAATACATAAATAAGACAGATATCTCATATACTGTATATGTATTAATATTAAATATTACACACAAGTGTTGCGTATGTATTATTATATATAATTATATAATATATAACAAATACACATATATAATAGCTTTCTAAATATCAGAGGATAATTTGAGAACCCTTTCTTATATGAGTATTACTGAAAGTCACGTAAGAAATAAGCAGGTCTTCAACCAGAGAGTTCTTCATTTTTGCAAAAATCCTAAGTTCCCACAATCTAGTAAAGAATATCAAACACTACAAAGTACTACATTTGATCCTACACCATGTTTAAATCTGTAAGTGTTGCAATACATTTATTCCAAGTCATAACTCTTTCTGTTTTCCAAATATATTATATAGGAGGAGGCACAGATAACCAAGTGCTATCTCTTAGATAGTTAACAAAGTCAGAAGTAAATGGTTCTTTCACTGTGATGACCACTCTCATAGCATACAGTGATCGCTTCTCTGCAGGTAAGGACTTCAGAACTGCCAAGTAAGGGTGAGCTCCTGGATGGTCCATAAACCCCTGCCCAGTGGATGCTAAATTTTCTATATGCAGTAATGTGTGTTTTTCTAGAAAGAATACCCATAGCTTCTATCAAATTCCCACTAAATAGATTAAAAAAACAGCTACTGCATTTTGAGTATGTTTGCCCTAAGATGTATCTAAAACCTAAAAATGCATTTATATCAAAAAGATAATAGAGTATTAGGGTACAACCCCTTTTCTCATTTCAGTAAAGGTGGTGACAACAAATAGTTGTACTCAAATGTAAAGGTAAGTTCCCTGGGGTTTATATGAACAAACAGCCAGGGAATACTAATTTAGGCAAAGGTTCCTCAAGTGTTGTTACATACACATATTTTATGCTAATTGAGGATGTCAACAATGTATGAATATTATGTTAAAGACTCAAAAGTCAATACAGCTAACTCAAATATCAGGACCCAATATTATGGACAGTGTACCTCCATAAACTCATGTTATCTCAAACTCACTCTTATTTGTGTTTATATTAACTTTTATACCAGGTCTCATCTCTATGTACATAGAACAATTCAACATAGCAAAGAAATTTCCTGAAAATTTAAGATATTTCCTCTTATCTCTCACAATGTGACAGCATTGGGGTGAAAAATCTTGGGCCTTTTGTGTGTTCCCTTTCACGGCATTTCCTCACTGAGGGAAGAGTGGGGGCTTCAACAGCTCCATATCCCTAGTGAGTGGAGTCTTGTTAGGGTGAGTGTTAATTGCAACCCAGCCTGTTGTCTCAGGCGCTCCCAGACCTACCTGAATCAGGGCACATTGGAGGTTTTTAGACCCAGTGTCCAGGCATGTTAAGCTCAGTCTGTCTCCATAAATCTAGGCCAGTCTATGTGCAAGCTTTCCAAGTCCTTCCCTGCAACCGACTAAGCCAACGAAGTTATATATCCCGATGTTTGGATTTGAGAAGGGAGGTGCAAATCCCTCACCTGTTCTCCGATCCAGTACAGCCAATACTCAAGCTCGTATCTTGCCCCATTTGACTCACTGTTCTGTAACATATTCTGATAACCTAGCACTGTGACACGGAAGAAGGATGAGTGGAACCCCAAGCCAAACTTCCAACAGAAAGCATGAACTTCTTGAGATGTGTAGAATATTCTTTCTGGGAATCTAAAGAAAAAAGAGAAAAGTAAAACTAAAGCAAAATCAGAACCTGCTAACCATGATCTTGGCGGTGTAGGTATTTAATTCTGGATGCAAAGCATATGGGAATAATTGCCAAGTTTTGCTTAAAAAAATAAATTTGGAGCTAACACTGACCAAAACCCAGCAGTATCATTAATGTAGTGTCAGGGCATACGAGCACACTTAGTACACTGGCGAGACAATGGGTCTACCAACTTTACGCAGTTAACTGGTGTGGAAAACAGATAACAAAATCACCTGCAGCCCACAACCCTCATGCTAAACGGATCAAACAGAGATTTCTCTCAAATGACCACAGAATCTAGATTAGTTACTACCCTCATGGCAAGGATTTAAGCCAAGGAGAACTCAGCTTCACACTTATCTATACTCAGTGCCAGAGAAAGCAATGTTTAACTCAGACTTCCTCTGCTTCAGGAGGGTTAAAAAGAGAAAAAACACTGTGCTGTTTTTTTTTTCCTTTTAACTTTTATTTTTTAATTAATGAGAGAGAAAACCTTCAATCCAAGGGAAAGTCCTGCCCCCTAAGTGGAATAAAGCTATAAAAATCATCTATTTTGAAGAAATTAATGATTTGTTCCATAAAAGTTTATTAATGGAAGCATGTTAATGTATTGGAGCCCAATCACCAGCATCTATTATGTGGTGTCCAACACGAAATATAAAAAGATATGGCTAATGAGAGCCTCACAAAGTGATGTATGAGACAATTCAGTTCATTTCATAGATGAAACATTTCTATTAATGTGGGTCACAGTATAAACCTCAAAACTCTTTAGAACAATTATTTTTGTCTAGCTTATGTTCACTTTTTGTTTACCACTTGGAAAAAGTACATGCTCTAACTTTATAAAGGATTATTTAAATATTTTTTAATTAAAATTGACTAATCCTGATTGGTGTGGCTCAGTGGATTGATTGAGTGCCGGCCTCCAAACTGAAGGGTAATCAGTTCCACTCCCAGTCTAGGGTACATGCCTGGTTTGTGGGCCAGGTCCCCAGTGGGGGGCTCATGAGAGGTAACCACACATTGATGTTTCTCTCCCTCTATTTTTCCTTCCTCTCCCCTCTCTAAAAATGAATAATTTTTTTTAAAAGAGAAAGAGAGACATGGCCCCTGACCACCCTAATTAAAAAGAGAGAAATTGAGTAGATATTTTAGGTCATTAATGTTTAATGAAAGTTTCTTGATATTGATTAAAATGACTGTGGTGGGCCACAATGATAAGGAACCAACTTCTTAAGTGGGCTCTGTCTTTGGGGTCTTGGCAACAGAGCTTGTGGAAAAACTCCCAAGGAAAATGATCAAGCAATGAATAGGTATCCAATGGTAATGGTGGTGACTAGGGGTGAGACATTGTTACGGCTTTCACTGTCATCCAAAATCATTATCGATTCAATCAAATCCATCAAGCAAATAGCATACCTATTGGGAGTTGAAGAGTAGAAAACATTGTTTGACCTGGGGTTATGTGATGAAGATGCTACATAAATGTTGACCCAGACCAATGGATACAAAGTAAGTCTAATTCAGCTGCCTCTTGATAGTCCTGAGTAGCAGCTTCTAATAGAAGAATCAGAATGTGCAAGAGCAATTTCAGGAGCATCTGTCTACCTAATATTCTACTGACCTTCAATTGCTTCTCTTCTGTGGATTCCTGGTTTCCCTGATTTCACCTTGAATTCATCATGACTACTCTTATACCTCTAGATTTTGATCTGAATAGGTATTCTTAGTCCAGTTGTGGCTATTGAGTGGCCCCTGTTATGCCTCTTGCTCACTTTTTATGTGATTAGAAGTCTGACTGCTTGTGCTTACTATGAAGAAAAACTTCCTACCTGGTATATTATCCATATCCCCATTCCTTGGGCTAAGGTACAATTGCCTCTTATATAATAGGTCTATTAACCATGATACAAAATTTATTTTTATACTTTTTATTGAAAGTTTTTCTAGCAGCCTGCAAGTACTTAAGACCTAATACAAAATAGGTTTCATACAGAAGTCCAGAATAAATCAATTTGTAGAGCTGTACGAAAGTCTACACAGAAATGAATTCTAAGGATATATCAAGGATCAATAAGACAGAATCCAGGGCCACATACGAGCTCAGCAAAAAACAGCATATTTATTCATTAATATTAATTAACCATGGTACAGGATGCAAACCTCCCTTCATCTATAAGTGGAGCTGAACCCATTCATGCACATATAACATGTTTTCTGCCAAACTTCCTGTCACTAAGAGAACTACCTCTCCCTCATTGATTTGGCTGCACTTTCAGTCTTTATATCACTAAGCAGACACGTTCACCTCCTCGTGGCAACTTCATTTGCAGGAATGTGTTCTAGGCCTTCCAACCTTACTGTCTGTCCGCCACACTTTCGTAATTCTTCCAAAGGGTGAGAAAATGACCCAAAGTACATTCCTTTCTGGGAACAGAGGTGAAATATTCAGGAGGAAAGAAGCATTCTCTTTCCCTCAAGTAGCTATGAGAGGATACATTTCTGGAGCTGTTGGTGACCACCTTTACTGCTCGCATGGAGGGAGACCATGCAGAGCAGGACCAAAGAAGACCAACACGCGCATGTGCGCACACACGACGAAGGAGCAGAGATTATACAGTGCTGAAAAATGGATAAAGAGCAGGTATACTGGAGTCATCAATTTTCCATAAGGTATACTAGTTATAATCAATGACTACTAGGTATACTAGTAGTCAATAATTCCTACTGAGGAATTTACTTCTTTGTAATTATTTCCTTGAGTAGATGAACTGCATCTTGTCTAGCTACCACTTCCTTTTGCTCAAAGCTGTTTATTCTTTTTCCAATAAATATTTTTTTCAGTGCCTTTGTTTGCTAGGCCACTGTATAGATAATGGAAAAACAGCTACAAACAAAACAGGTCAAACCCTGACTTCATAAATCTCATATTCTACATAGAAAGTGACCAAGATATTTAAGTAATTATTTATTTAAAGTGTGCTAAGTAGTGACATATGCTAAGGAAAATGAAATAGAACAGAATGTGGACAATGTCCAGGGTAAAAAAACAGTTAAAATTTATATAATATAGCTGGGAAAAGTATTTTAATTAGCTTTCTGCCATATCTCACCACAGAGATTTTATTACAAAACCCAATATAATGTGGGTCCATTAGCCTATTAATGTTATTTATCATCTTTTTTATTTTAATCTTCTACAGTACTTCGTATTGCCATTGAAAATATCTATCCCACAAAACTACAGCATAATCTTATTTTCTAGTCTTTATTCCACCCTTTAAATGGTTTCATTTTTTTTTAGTTTTTAACTCTATAAGTGTACTTATGTCTTTATAGTATTTGGTTGCTTCAAAAACTCAAATTCATACTCATGACTTGAAGCAACAAAAGTTTGCAATACTTTGTACAATACACATGGTTGCTTTATTAGCTTTTGTTATAGTACTGCTGTGCAAAACACAACTCCCAAATCTCAGTCACTCACAACAGCAAACATTTTAATTTACACTCATGGTCTGCAGATTTTTGATCCCATGCTAGATCAGAGGAGCTTGAGAGAGATGAGGAGCAACCTGCTTCTTAAGGATATAGCTCAGAAATGGCATCCTATCATTTCCTTCCAAAGTCCGTTGGCCAATACAAGTCACAAGGTCAAGGCAAACATAAATGGGATGGAGAAGTATATTCCACTCATAGTGAACCACTGCAAGGGCAAAGGGGGAAGGAAGACTTTTTAATAAATAATACCATCTACCATCGTTACTAAGTATAATTTCATAAACTCAGCATTATAACACCAGGGAGTGGTCTAAATATGGCTACTCAGCAGAAATTCTGGAATTTGCCCCTATTCAGGTCATATAAGAAAAACTGTCAGAAGAAAGGTAGGGCTGATAAAAACTATGTACAGGTGATATACCTAAAAGCGAAATATCTCCATACAGTTGCCTGAATATGACATGTTATAATCTGCCTCCTGCTATCTACCTGAAATTCTTTGTCCTTCATAAATGATATTCTCTTTTGCATGATAATTAAGTTTACGGGAGCTGAACCTTTGCAAAGCCCTGTTTGGCATTCTACCCAATCTACTTTACCTTTGCTTCCTGTATTTGACCTTTATGAGAATGTGCATATGATTGTAACACATTTATTATTGTAATTTATCAGAAATGTGTTACAATCCAATGGTTTATCACCATTATGGGTTCTCACTGTACATTCACCTCTACACAGCCATGCTTAGTTTAGCTCTGGCTGTAGGGATATTCAAATATTGGACAATCCACTTAGTCTCAATGATCTTTAAATTGTTTTCTACTTAGTATTATACACAAGGGTTTGGTATGTTGTTTTAATAAAGTATCAATGATTCTCCAGTCTTAACAACAACAATCTAAAAAGTTATTTTGCTACCTGCATTTAAACAGCATTTGCTCCAAACTTGTAGCTCCCAGCCTTGCATTTTTTATCCTCAGGGTCCTCTTTTCATTCACCATTCTGTTGTGTTCAGTCTTTAGATTGCTGTTCATTCTGCCGAACATTTCACAGCAATGATTTTGGCAGACAAAGCAACTCCTATGCACAGCCAGGTGCTCGCTTTGGCACCCTTAGCACTGGAAGGGGTTGACTCAGAAGTTTCCCACACCTGCGAATTGGCTGCCCAATCTTAGCTAGATCCCATGAACTTAATTATCATGCTCTATTTCAAAGTTTAAAAAAAATCGTTAAGAGAATGTGCACAAAAATTCAGTTGCTACTGCTTCCTGCTATCCCGTGCTATGTCCTCCCCAACTCAACACTATCATAAACAAATTAATGTTTCTTTGTCATAGCTTTATTTTTATTTGTGGGATGTGGAAATAAAATACAACTCATTATGTCTGAAGAGCCAATTAAACCCAATGGTGAAAGCATCTCTGTGCTTGTCCACTGGATTGTGACTTAGGTGTTTAACTAGAAATCCCCACGGATAAGTTAAGGGCCCATAGATGACCTTGATATCTGACATGTCTGTCTTTGAAGCACATTATACTTAGCATCAAAAGATGGAATTTTATAATAAAATAAAATAGTCAATAGAAATAGACTTAAAATACTTTATCATAACTTTCTTTTTTCTGACTCTCAGCCAATGATTTTATTAATATTTGCTCAAGAATAATGTATTTGTGTACTCTGAAATAGCCATTCATTTGCTCAATAACTTTCCTATTATTTTATTTGTTTTGCCTCCTACACCAATTGGTCATAATTCCATGCTTCTTCTCTACAATCAAAACTACGGTACTGGCATAAGAATAGGCATATAGATCAATGAACTAGTACTGAGATTCCAGAAATAAACCCTTATATTTATAGTGAAATGATTTTAGACAAGGGTGCAAGACAAATCAAGGGGAAACGAATAGTCTTTTCAACAAATGGTTCTGAGACAACTGAGTATCTACATGCAAACAAATTAAGTTGAATATCTTCCTTCCTGCACATCCAAAATTAATTCAGAGTCAATCAAAAACCTAAATGTGAGAGATAAAACCTTAAAACTCTTAGAAGAAAATAGGTGTAAATGTTCATGACTGAGAATTAGGCAGTTTTCTTAGACAATACCTAAAGCACGAGCAATCAAGGGGGAAAAATTAACTGGACTTCATCAAATTTAAAAATGTTCTTGCTTCAAAGGACACTATAAAGAAAGTGAATTCTGGATGGTTAGATTGTTATCTCTATACACCAAAGTTGTGGGTTCAATCCCCGGTCACAAGAGTCAACCAATAAATGAATGCATCAATAAGTGGAACAGTAAACCAATCTCTCTCTCATTCTCTCTCTCTCTCTCTCCACTTCTCTCCCTTACTCTATTCCTCTCTAAAATCAATAAATAAAAGCTTTAAAAATGTTTTTAAAAAGAAAGTGAAAGGATAATCCACAAAGCAGAAACACTTTCTAATCATAAGTCTGATAACAGTCTTGAATCTAGAATATACAAAGAGCTCCAAAATAAAACAGAAACCTCAATTTTAAAAATGGACAAAGGATGTATATATATATATATATATATATATATACACATATATATATGCATATATATGTATATATATGCCTAAGAATACATAAATAGCCAATAAGCACACAGAAAGTTGCTCAACATCATTAGTCATTAAGGAAATGCATGTAAAATTAATGAGATAGCACTTCACATCTCCTAGGATGGCTACAATCAAAATGACAGGTAATAACAAGTTTTAGCAAGGATGTGGAGAAACTGAAACCCTTATGTTTTGCTAATGGTAATGTGAAACAGAGCAGCTACCTGGAAAATAGTTTGGCAGTTCTTCCAAAGTTAAACATACAGTTACCACATGACCTAGCTGTTGCAATCCTTAGGTAAATACCCAAGAGAACTGAATATATATTTTCATGCAAAAACTTATACTGATGTTCATAGCAGCATTATTCATAAAACCCCCAAATTAAAACACTCCTAGTGCCCATCAATAGATGAATGGATCAACAAAATGTAATATATCAATACAATGGACTATGATTGAGCCATAAAAAGGAATGAAATACTGATATGTGTTAAAAAGATGAGACTTAAAAAATTATAAGTGAAAGAAGCTACACACATAAAGAGCCACATACTGTATGACTCATTCATATAAAATGTCCAAAACAGGCAAATCCATAGAGACAGAAAGTAAATTAGTGGCTGCCAGGGGCTTGGGGGAAAAGAAAATGGAAATGACTGCTAATGGATATGAGGTTTCCTTTGGGGGAGACAAAATTGTTCTGGAATTAGAGACTTCTGTTGATTGCACAATCTTTTGAGTTCACTTAAAAATCACACACTTGTGTACGTTAATGGGGTGAATTTTACAACGTGTGAATTATATTTCAGTAAACATGAGTAATCTATCGATACATTAAACAACATTGAGGTATTTCAAAATCATTTAGTTTAGTGAAAAAAGGCAGAAAAAAGGACATGTACTTGATTATTCAGTTTATATATTGTGGCGACAGGCGGCAGGTAGGTCAGGGGCTGCCTGCTGGGTGGCTTGGCAGGGGGAGAGAACATAGAGGGGACAAGTGAACTTCTGGGGATGATGGAATATATTCGTTACCTTGACTGGGGTGATGGTTTCACAGTTATATACACATAATAGAACTTATCAAATTGCACTCTTTATCTATATGTAGTTTATTATACATCAATTATTTCCTAAAGTGGTTAAATGAAAACCTAATACTGAACCTATTGGTGGTATGTAAATCATCACCCAGGAGGAGACAGGCCCAAACCTAGAAAATTGTCAGTAATACTTTAGCTTGTACAGTTTTTAGGATGAGATAAATGGGACTTGATCAGTAGCAGTCACTTTGAATACTGTATTTTGCCCGTGTATAAGGCACACCCTCGTTTTTGGCCCAAACTTTCAGGAAAAGAAATCTGATGTTTTAACTTTTAAATTCAATTATTTATTTATTTATATTTAGAAACAAAACTGATTATCATATCCCAGGGTATTTTTTTGCATACAAATACCGTTATTGCTTTCTAGAGTTACACTTTTCATGCATAAGCATAAATAAAAGAATTAAAAACATTTATATAGATATGGACTTAGTACTACCCATGTATAATGTGCATCTTTATTTTTCCTCAAAAATTTGGGCAAAAAGTATACATTATACACAACAAAAAAACAGTAATTTATGTCTGTAGTACCCAAGCCTCAAAATTAGATCTGTTCAATCATAAAAACCCTAGGCATCCACTAGTGTCTTCTCCAAAAACCTCTACCAATTTTACACAGGTGAGATAGAGGGAGAAATACAATGACAATGGGATTTTATCCCAGGGAGGTCCTCACCAGAATCTGCTGCCCACTCCACGTCTGGGACAAACTAGAGATAAGACGTATCCCAAGGAAGCTCTCCACTGTCCACCAGTGAGTGCTGCCAGCCTCTATTTTTTGCCTACTAACAGGGCAAGGCCAGGGGTTTTCCAACTGATTCTGAAAGCAAGGCTTCAGGTCCACCTTCTATTGCAGTAACACAGGAACTTCATCTACAACATCAATTCCCAGGCTCCTTGGAGTTACAGCATCCTTTATCACTTTTCTCTGTGCTAGGATGAAGCCTCAGTTCTCATTTGTGTTAAGACATGTGACTATTGGCAAAGAAAATATAAATTAACTTCATGAAAACCACTTGGAGTCACTAACTGGTGACCAACCACAAGAATCCATGCTGAACGTGTTTCTGCTCAGAGAAACGAAAAGCAGACGTTATTTCCTTGAGCAAACTCAAGAATGGGGTGTAACTGAGCTCTCCCAATTTGAATACTAGAATTATAGACATCTCGGTACAACTTTCCTGGCAACCCAACACAATAGCAAGGTAACTGCCCAAAGTTAGAAGAATACTATGTTTATCTTTTACATTGCAAAAAAAGAGATTACACGAACATATTAGCAGACTCCTGGCAGTGAGCAATTATAGGAATGTTTGGCCCAAAAAGCACTGACTGCAGAAAACAAGGTCACGGGCATTTGTAAAGCCACCTAGAAATTATGCACTAGATAAAGCTCCATGAAAAAGTAGGTCATCGTGTTAAACCCTAGTACCTACAGCAGTACCAAGCTACTAGGAGGCATTCAATATATAACTAAATAAAGTATTCCAAGCTTCCAATGACAAAATGCTCTGTTGTCACTGAAGTCCAGAATTACTTTAAAAAGGATGGATTGTGTGTGTGTGTATGACAAGTAGACAAGAGAGTCTCAAATGGGTTTGTGGTCTAAATATGGAGAAGAATCCCTTGTTTACACTTAGGACTTCCCATTCAAAGCTTCCCATTTGAGACTGAGGGAGAAGGGTAACATTGGCCATTGGCAGGGGAGTGGAGGGGGTAGGGACACAGCTGATCCCAGTTGGAAGGAGTGATCTAAGAGTTGAGGTTTTACACAACACGATATTTATGCCCCAAGTCAAAATTCGTTCTCGCTCTGTCCCTTTGCCTGCAATTGTCTTTCTCCGGCCCTTTGAGTGGCGGGTCCACCTCATCTTCAGGAGAGAGGAGTTCCTCTTCATACCACCAATATTAGTGCTTCTCCCGGCCCAAATTACACTGTGCTGCAGCCTCGTGTACTTTCCTCATTGCACTAGCAAGTTCCACTAATATTTTTTCAATCGCTTTTTTAAATTTTGGGCATTGGTTAATAAAATTATGTAGGTTTCAAGTGTACGATTCCATAATATATCATCTGTATATTGCATTGTGTATTCAAGTCAAAGTCAAGTCTCCTTCCACCCTTTACCTTCTTCTACCTCCTCCCACCCACCTTTCCCTCAGGGTTTATTTGCTGTTAATCTGACTCCTCCGACTAGAATCTAAACTCCATACAGGGAGAAACCTAACTGATCCTGTTCTCTGCTAAATGCTCAATATGCAGAGCAAAGACTGGCACATTGTAAATACTTGTGTAAATAAACAAACTAGTTTAAGTATACTAACTTTAAAAGGAAAGCTACTTGTATTCGTCAAATACTTTAAAACTCTGGCTGGTCGTGCCTGCAAAGATAAGTGAGGATCGTATCTAGCTCCCGGTTCAGGAATTATAAAGATGCTTTCCCTGAACAGTACCTTTCCTGTGACCACTCCATTCCATTCTAACAGTTCAATATTTTTTGAACCTTTATTACCCAAATTTTTTACTAGGCTCTGAAGATGGAAAGATGAAATAAGGTTTTCTCTTCTTTTCCCTGTTTGGAGGTCAAGGAACGTGAAAAAAGATGAAATCTGAATAAAAAGACATCATCCCTAGGTAGTCCTTCCAACATGCTTAATGCACAGGAGAATGATGTAAATGATTAAACCCAAGTTTGGGGATAGTCTGTGAGTTTTAATTATCTCTACTCTCCCCATCTCCCATTGCCATGGATAATTGAAAGCTGGCCATATTGCTAGGTAACGCTTCATTCCCTGCATAACTTGGCACTTAGAAAATGTTTTTCAAAAGAAGCAATTACATCAATTGTCTCATCTGGGGTGGGTGGAGGGTGGATACAAACTGATTCTGGATGATATTTTTGCTCTTTCACCATATTTAGAGCATACATTCTTCATCCTACTTTTGAAAACCTTCAAATATATTTTTTAAATGGCTATACCTACCCACCAATGTGGGGAGAGGGAGGTGTTGTAAGAAATACATAGCATCCCATATGCAAATACTTTCTTCCTGTCTTACATAGAGACACACTGAGCGATGACCACTATGGCCCCTGACGGCCCCCAAACATGTCCCTATGTCTATTGGGATAGTTATGCTCACACTAGGATTAAACAAAGATTTAAAAATTTTTTTTAAAAGACAAAAAGAGTAGCTTTGGGAGCGTGTCTGAGAAGGTACTGCAGTAATTCTGTTTGCCCGGCAGATTTATTGGTGCTTTGGCGGAGACCACTTACAGATTTTTCAACCCGTTTGAGCGCCTCCTTTGTTCCTTGCGGTACTTTTCCCAACTACCTCACTTCCTCAGTCAACGCTTTGTCACTCTGACACAGTCACAGTTAGGAAGTTCAGACTTCCTAAATCACGGCACTTGAGACAATCATTCTAAACCTGGAAGGCCTGGGTGGCATTGGGCTGTGTTCACCACTTCAGACTAACGGCCATTCCCAGACCTTCTTGGAGGATGGATGCTGCACAACCTCTCAGATACCACCCTGACCCTCTGTGGCAAAGGCTGCAGAGACGTTTTTCCAGCAAGAGGGAGGAGCAGGCATTTTAGCCCTGAGCTGAGCAGGATCCATTTGGTGTTATCAATATACTCGAATTTTATAACCTGTCAGTTGGTACGAGGGATCTCTGAATAATTCAGAAAGTATATCAGACACAGGCATCTGGGTCAGAACAATAAAACTCACTGATACCTAAAAAGCCATCAGATTTACAGTTAAAAATGCAAATGTCTTCAACAGTGTTGTTGGTTTTGGTGTGCTTTGCTTTGTTTTGGTAATTCTTTTCCTTTGGGTAGTGGATTATACTTTCCATGGTATATTCCAGTTTTCTTTGAAGTCCTTCACTTCCTGTTAAAATTTTTAAAAAGTGTGTTTCTCGAAAGACACTTTGCAGCTTAAAGTTATCATAAGTTATGATATGAATGAGATTCCTTAACCTCTCCTTACCTAAAGAGCAAGTGATTCCTACAAACTCACATGACATCTCCTGATATCTAATGTAATTACTGAAGTCACTTTTCCTTGCTATCATGAGAAACTCACAGAGTTCTCCCTCAACACCAGATAACTGGGGGAAATTCGGGTGCGGGTGGATGATTCACAGAGTACTGGAAACATCGCTGGGCCTCCTATTTGGGTTCGGACCTTCTGCCGTGTGCTCCCACAGTGGCCTGTCCATCTCCTCCGCAGAACTTAAGACAATGGCAATTGACTATTGGTGTGCCTTTCGCTGCTCAACTCTATACATATGTCATTATGCTAAGGGCTCTGCCAATGTCATATAAAGTAAGCCTCACAACAAATTTGTGAGCTCATTACTTTCATTAAATCAATATTATAGAAATGAAAAGTATGTCAAAGAGATGTTAGCTTGCTCAAGGTCACATACTTTGTAATTTGCAGAACTCTGATTGACTGACTAAAGGTTATACAACCTCAAAGGGCATGAACTTAAGCACCATGCAAAAATGACTTTCTAGTTGCTAAACTGATAATGAATTTTTTTAAAAGGCAATTTCAGTTGCTCTTTGGAGGTAGTTAATTGACTAATGCAATGCAAGACACTTGTCCACATCTTGGTGTGGACTCTTCAAGATGGATTAAGGAATAACTGCAAAATGCAGCTAATGATCACAACTCAAAAGGGCAGAACCGCTAAGACAGAAACGGATCACAAAAGGGGTGGTAGGGTGGGTGAGTAGAGGACAGGAGTCAGATATGCACGCATATGCACTTGCATTTAATTTCACTGTCATTTCCTGATTTATAAATAGCTATGCTCTTAGTTTGCTTGTTTTTTAAATAACAAAGGAAGAAGAAGAGATCAAATCATTCCAAAGGCTTTCACTGAGTGATAACAATTGCTGACATTTGCTTCACTTCATTCTGGATGTTGGACATCTGGTGATTGTGTGAATCATTTTTTCAGTGTAGACAGACAAACTGGCAGACAGAATCGCAAGGTTGATATTTATAAACATATTATTGAACATCGATTCATATTCTCTATACTTATAAAAATGAAATATTGACATAAAATTAACATATGTAACAAAAATGTTGGCTGTTAGCTAAACTGAAATAGTTATTAAATGTAAGAAGCATTTCGTAACAGTAAATGGTATTACTAAAATATCTCAATGCAAAGTTTAATTAAAAACCATGAGAAATATTGAGGGTGAAATAGTTTTTAACTCCATTTACAAATTTAATCAAAGTTAAACTAAGTCAATTGATTCTGCTATGAAAGATGAGGAAGAAGTTTATTTCCCTTCTAATTTTCTTAATTATATTGAAATTTTAAACCGTCAGTGTTCTTAACATATATTTAGGGTGTGGCAGAAGTAACGCCTGCTTCAGTGTGGTTGGTCGGGGAATAATGTGGGTGTAATAATTTATACCTTTAATTTGAACATTTCACCTAAAATGTCTTATGGTGTGTTTGACTATGATATTGTTATGTGCTTATGATTTTGTAATAAAATAAGGGCGTTATTTGTGTCATACCGGGGAGTGTCTTCTATAATCATTGTTTTTAATTTATTTAAAATTAACTAAATGCTCACTTCTAGTCATTTTCACATATATTCAGTCCAAAGTTATTTCTTTATTAATTCATTCATTTGTGGGCTCAATTTCATTACCAAGAATTTTTATCCTGCAAGAAAAATGGATGGGTGCTACAATTGCTGAATTATTGACTTTTGAGAATGTCTGTCTCTGGGCGTTATTTAAATAATGACAATTTGGCTGAATGTAAATTACTTGTGATACTTTGTTTCATTCAAAAGATCATGTACATTGCTGCACAGTGTTCTGACATTGTATACTGTTGTGAAAGAAAACTTAATCTTAATTAAGTTTTCCTTCATTGGTAAGTTGCTTTTTCTGCCTAGACATTGAATTTCTTTTTTATCCTTGAAGATCAGCATCTCCCAAATATATCTCAGTTTAGATCTTTCAATTTTATCTCCACATCGCTCATTAATAGATTGTGTACCCTCTTAAAATGGAGAATATGGTTTTATTTCAGGAATACAGTTCTGGCATTATTAAACTAATCTTATGGTCACTTTTATTTTTAAGTACTTAATGGGTTGTATTTTTTAAAAGGTGAAGTCATTTCACTACTTCTAAGTATTGAGGTAATGTCTAAAAATGGCATCTCATTTTTAACTTTTTTTTCTAGATTTCTCTACAAGATCCAAGGTGATTCTATTGTCATAGACGGTCTCCACTAAAACATGCATCATCATCCTAAGATAAAAGAATAACAACATGTTATCACTTAAAATTTATACAGTGCTATTTATTGTTAGATGTGTTGCAATGTATGAGGTTAAAATATGAAACAATGTAGGTTTCAGAATTGATGAAATATGAAGCTATTCTCATCTTTCAGATGAAGAAATCCAGTTGGTTTAGTAAAAAGACTCGACTACTTCACTGAAGTGACTTTACTAGTTATTGGTCAACCCAGGAGCCTTTTCCCCTCATCTTCTAACTCCTGTTTTCATTTCTCTTCCACCAAAACAGCTCCCTCCTTTCTAAAGCATGTGGAGGTAGAGGGCAAAACCAGAAACCTAAGTTCATGAAAAATAAAACAAACAAAAATGCTAAGTAACTTTCAAATAAAAACGTCTACTTTTCATATTGATCCCTGATATTAAATCATTTTAAGTGAACCACATGTAACCTAAAGTCCATGGTTTCTTTGCTTCAGAGATTGACCAGAAGATTATAATCTGTTAGACTTTTCTTTCTTTCATTTGTGGATAAAACTGAACAATCTATAGAGTTTTGCCTGTCCAGCATTCAGAATGTCCTCTTACATAGGAGTTGCACCTTCATTGTCTGGAATTTTATCTTATGATTCATGAAAATTCTATGACTTTTTAAATAGTGAATTCTCAATGGCCATTTGTAGAATATTATTATTATACTGTCAGAAACTGATTAAGCTTAAAATACATATAAATAAACTGTCTTGACTGAGAGTAGTTTTTAATTTATTCATAAGCATCATTCCTGGCCGGGTGGCTCAGTTGGTTGGAGCATCACCCCCTACACCAAAATGTTACAGGTTCAATCCCCCCAGTCAGGGCACATACAGGAGGCAACCGATCAATGTTTCTCTCTCACATCAACATCTCTCTCTAAAGTCAATAAAAACGTATCTTCAGGTGAGAATTGAAATGCATATGTACATATATACATAATAAATTTGTTCATAAGCATCAGAAAGAAAAATTATTAACATGAATAATAGGATCAGTGGCTGTTAAAAATGAAATACAAATAAAAAGGATACCAGCTAATTTTGAGGATGACCTATTCCCAAATGACAGCTTAGAAAATTTCAGCACCAGAAGTTTTTATTACAGGTTGAAGCTATGGTTTCCTGTCCCAGTTCCACCAAAAATTATGGTGTGAGGTTTGGCAGGTCAGTTAACTTCTCTGAAGCTGAGTTTCACGACTTCTCCTAGATGCAAAGTAGATGGAAAACACATCCTCTAGCCGTGCTGGCATAAGTACAGGTAAAACTGAAGTGATGCTCTCACTGAAAGAAGGGCGAGAAGAATTGATATGGGTGTGTAGGTAGCAGTGTCTGTCTCGGAAAGCTACAAAAATTACCTTTTATCATTAAATAAAAATAAAATGTATAAAAGCAAATATATTAAATAACACCTTATTGGTAAACACTTTTTTTAAACTCACAAATGTTCAGACAGAAATAATAGCTTGGTTTTGATTGTATGTGTGTGTGTTTTACTGTTTCATAATCATAATACTCTAGTTGAAAGAGGAAGCTCAGCCAAGTTCAGTGAAATGCTTCAGTCAACTAGAATTGTCACAATTGTTTCATGTAAGCAACTTAACGTGGCAATTAGTAACCCAGGTGAGGGCATTTAAAATGCACGTTCATTTTTTTAGTGCCCCATTACAATAAAGAGGCATTTTGTTGAAGCAAGATGATTATTTCTAAGATATTGTTCTTTCATCAGATTTCCCAATTTAACCCACTTCTGAGTTCTCGAAGGGCTAGATAGTAAGGAGTATGATCATTGAATTCATTGCTTTAGCTAAGGACGTCTTCTGATGGGGAGGCAAGAGAGCAGAAGAAAGTTTTCAGCCCCTGAAGGTGCAACTTGGCCTGGCATGAACCTCCTTCCCTGAGATACAAGAGATGAGAGGAAACACAAACGAACAAACAAAAACGATAAATAATGAATGTACTTCTAAGTTGGATTTTAAAATGCATTCAAAGGCAATTTTTTCCAGAGTTTATGCCTCCACAGTTTGTGGTAGAATTTTTGAGTTTGGGGTATTTTAAACAAGTTTTGTGTTGTATTTGAACAGCGAATTGAGAGAGAAGGCAACTTTTCCTTTCCTTTTTTTTTTTAATTTTTATTGTTATTCAATTACAGTTGTATGCCTTTTCTCCCCATCCTTCCACCCCACCCCAGCTGAACCCACCTCCCTCCCCCACCTCCACCCTCCCCCTTGATTTTGTCCATGTGTCCTTTATAGTAGTTCCTGTAATCCCCTCTTCCCACTGTCCCCACACCACTTCCCCCTGGCTATTGTTAGATTGTTCTTAACTTCAATGTCTCTGGTTATATTTTGTTTCCTTTTTTCTTCTATTGATTATGTTCCGGTTAAAGGTGAGATCCTATGGTATTTGTCCCTCACCGCCTGGCTTATTTCACTTAGCATAATGCTCTCCAGTTCCATCCATGCTGTTGCAAAGGGTATAAGCTCTTTCTTTCTCTCTGCTGCGTAGAATTCCATTGTGTAAATATACCATAGTTTTTGGATCCACTCGTTTGCTGATGGGCACTTAGGTTGCTTCCAGTACTTGGATATTGTAAATTGTGCTGCTATGAACATTGGGGTGCACAGGTTCTTCTGGATTGGTGTTTCAGGGTTCTTAGGGTATAATCCCAGCAGCAATGTGACTTAATTAATAGCCCCTCCACCTCAGTGTGCCATGTACTCTGGAAGCAATCTTTTGAATCTATAGACCCTAACCCTAACCCAGTTCAACTGTCAGTCAAAATAAAGTGGGTTTTTTTTTCTTAAGAATGATAGGAGTCCTGCTAGTGTAGCTCAGTGGTTGAGTGCCGGCCTGTCAATCAAAGGTCACCGGTTCAATTCCCAGTTTAGGGCACGTGACTGGGTTGCAGGCCAGGTCCCCAGTAGTGCACATGAGAGGCAACCACACTTGATGTTTCTCTCCCTCTCTTTCTCTCTTCCTTCCCCTCTCTAAAAATAAATAAATAAGACCTTTAAAAAAAGAGTGATAGGAATTATGGCTATGGCTGGTTGAAAGACTGGCAAATCTTCTCCCCAAAAAGCAAATAATGCCAAACAAATAGTCCAAAAAAACCAATACAAAACAAAAACAATTTCAATGTTTTAAAAGTCAGACAAAGGCAGGCAATTATCTGTAAAGTAATTATGGTTTAAAAAGTTGTGGGTGCTGAGTGGGAACAGTGGGGATCAACAGCATGCTGGCCTGGGTGTGCCCCCATCTTGTTCCCCACCCCACCCTGTCAGCATGGTGGTTCTGCCAGGATGGGGCAGGCCATGAAGACGGCCAAATTCTATGCAACAGGCAGAAGGGAGTTACTTTATTCGAAGTTACAGGTGACATCCATGCCCAGCAACAGTATCAGTGGAGGTGACTTCTCAGAGGTAGGTGAGTGGGGGAGGTCAAGACACCTTGTCCTCCAGTTTGATACTGTGTGGTTTGGAGACAAGTATTCCTGACTGAGACTGATCACATTTGCACAAGAGACCAGACAGGGCCCATCCATTCACACACTCCTGGTCTGTTGTAATCTGCTAGCTCGTGCATGGAGGCTTTAAAGGAACTAGTAGTGCAGACTTGAAAATGGCCTGTACCGTGAATGCATTCCCTACCTACTCACAGCACCCTGGCAGAAGTTGAAAGCGTTATGGAGTTTGAGCAAAACATGAGTCCAATCATTAGCTGACTAATCTTCCCAAATACGTGGGTAAACACTACGAAGTGAGGCTTAACAATCAAAGCAAGCATATGTATGAATGGAGCAGAAACACAAATGGTCACATACCGATAGAATAAATAGAATATGCGAATAAATAGCAAGTAAAGAAACAGGAAAAGGAGGCCCATATTCAGGGAGAAGAAAAAAACCTTCAATTGAATTTGGCTCTGAGTAAAAAACAAAAGATCATATAAAGTGATAAATTTAACATGGTATTGTTTGGGTTCATAATATATATAATTATAATACATATTACAATAAAAGCAAAGAGAAAGGAACAATTAATGAAATTATATTGAAAACAAGGTTTGATAATTTAACCAAAATTGAGTTAGTACTAATCTAAGGCAGCTTGTGATAAATTAATATCCATACTGAAATTCTTAAAACAAACCAACCATTCAGAAAATAACACCAAAAGTGCATTTAAAAAATGACGGAAGAGTGGAAATGCTACACTGGAGAAAATATTTACTTAGGACAAAAGAATTCAGTCAAGGAAGAATAGGGATTCAATAAATTACAGGAAATACCTAGAAAACAAATTACCAATGACAAAAATGAGTCTGACCATATTAATAATTACTTTGCATGGGAACGGTCTCAATAAACAACCCAATCCACACGCATAGATTGTCAGACTATATATGAAAAGAAAGATTACATCACTGGTGCTCTGCGTTCCTTCAGTGTCTTCTACGAGTCCCTGTGTGATCTGGCTCCCCACTGACCCTCTGGCCTTAGTTCCATCACTATCACCCTCGATCACTGAATTCATCTGACCTTACATGACAATTCCTCAAACTCAGAGAATACATTGCAACTTAAAGCAGTTGTCCATCCTGTTCACTTTTCTGAAATACTCTTCCCCCAGGTAGTTAAATAACATAGTCCATCACATCACTCAAGACAAATGATACCTTCTTAAGGAGACCATTACTGAGTCCTCTACACAGCAAAGTCTGTCACTCTATGTCCCCTTAGCTGACTGTATTCTTACTACTGAATAACATATCTATACTATCAGCTTATAATCCGTGTCCCTTCTAGAATAGAAGCAACATGAAGAAAGACTTTTTGTGTCTTTATTGTACAGCTGTTCTCACTAGGGCCCACAACAGTGCCAGGCACAGAGTAGGCTCTCAATAAGTATTTGTCTAATAAATGAATGACTGGTAAATAGTAACTCCTCACTATGTTCAGGTAACATTATAACCAAATAAGACTTAGGTGATTTGACACAACACTGGCCAGTAAAAACAGTACCGCAATCTACTTCCTATTCATAACCAAGTGACTAAATTAAGACGCTTACATCTCTTAATGGTCATTTAAAAATAAAAACAAAACAGAAGCAAGAAACACTTTCCATTCTCACTGGATAACATGTTCACAGATCATATAAATACTTCTACAAAAATTAAATGGAAAATAAATTCAGTATTTTTCTGTGTAAATTCATTATTGATTTATAGCTATCTTTCTATTTCTGTGTCAGCATGAAAGAGTATAATTTATCTCCCTTGAGGTATTTCATGAATATTTTAAGACCTCTCACATATAATTCCACTCTCACAAGAGGACAGGAATTTATCCCCACAAACAATCAATCCTGGCTTTCTGGTAACGCCTTACAGACCCAGTCTTCCCATAGCTATACATCTCCTTCCTTATAATTGCCTTATAATACAGTTTAGTGGCTTGCCAGCTGAATTTTCTATATTTCATATTTGCTTTGTAACTACAGTAAAAATTGGGCTGGCCAAAACGTTCATTTGGTTCTTTCTGTAAGATTGCTCTAGTTGCTCATGGTGCTTTGTTGTCCTTAACTTCATACAAAACAATTTTGTTAGACTGTATTGTAACAGCTGTCATATCCAAGTGCATTAAAAAAAATAAAAATTAGTGAATTTTGGTGTAGCCACTTTAATATTGAAAATGGAAGAAAATATGCAACATTTTTGGCATATTATGCTTCATTATTCCAAGAAAGGTAAAAACACAACTGAAACACACACACACACGAAGATTTATGCAGTGTATTGGAGAAGGTGCTGTGACTAACTGAATGTGTTAAAAGTGGTTTGTGAAGCTTTGTGTGACAGAGTTCTCACTCCACAATGCTCTACAGTCAAGTAGACCAGTTGAAGTTGATAGCGATCAAATTGAGACATTAATTGAGAACAATCAATGTTATACCATGCATGAGATAGCCAACATACTCAAAATATCCAAATCAATAAAGTTACTCATGAAAATGATGAAAGGGTATTTTATTTTATAGGAAGCAAACTAAAAGAACTCTTTGGCCAGCCCAATATACGTATGATCCAAAAATTCAATTTGATAAACTGCTATGGGAGAAAGAAATTAGCCCCAGATTGGTAGAGATCCTAGTTTGGCTACAAGATTTAAGTCCTTCTAAGATCCAGCTGACTTTCAGAGCCATTTAGTGAGGTTGGTAAATATAATACCCACATGATGATTCTAGGTTCCATGGCTAGACAGAATCTCCGGGAAAATTGTCTTTTCTGTTGTTCCCATCCCAGAATTCAGTGGGAGAATAAAGGGCTATTAGGACCCATGCTTGACCTCTGTGTCCTCCTAGATGGGCTTATGTTTGCCTTTCCACCCAGCCTAGCTATCCTCCACTCTCCTTCACTGGCCTCCAGTGACCCTTAAGAACTTCATTTAAGGAGGATGGAAGACAATCGCCAACAGAACCATTTCTCAATTTACCGTATTTTGCCACATATAATAAATACTTCTTTGCCCAAATTTTTGAGGGAAAAATAAGGATGCACGTTATACATGGGTAGTAATAATTTGTTACCGGTACATAAAATTTTCTTATGTCTGTCCTTGTGTTTTGTAATTATTTGTTACATAAAATTTCTTGTACCATAATATGTTCAAAAATAAATGCTAGCCTTGGCTGGTGTGGCTCAGTGGATTGAGTGCTAGCCTGCGAACCTAAAGGCCACTGGTTCGATTCCCAGTCAAGGCACACACCTGGGTTGCAGTCTGGGTCCCCAGTAGGGGGCATGTGGGAGGCAACCACACATTGATGTTTCTCTTCCTCTTTTTCCCTCCCTACTCCCCTCTAAAAAAAGTATATAAATAAAAATCTTTAAAAAATGCTAAAATTCCTGTATAACACAAAAAACAAGTTTCTAAATATAAATAAATAATTGAATAAAAAAATTAAAACAAAAAGTTTTTTCTTGAAAGTTTGCTCCAAAATCATGGGTGCACATTATACATGGCAAAATACAATATATTATAGCAATGTTTTGCTTAAATTTTAATCTAATCAAACTGTTTTTCTTTGTGGAGGTGGGATTAGAACTTGTGGAGAAGTTAAATAAATTAACTCTGCCTGTAAATTCATTTCACATACCACTAGCAAGCAAGTGCATCATTAGCAAACTGAGGTAGACACCAATAAAAAAACAAAACAAAACTACCAGCTGCTTCCAATCCGGGTGGCTGTGGGGGGTGGCGGGCGGGAGTGGGAGGCTAGTGAGCTGGCCCTGCTTGGTCACCTTCAAGAATATGTCCTCCCAGGCTTCTTCCTCACCACCTGGTGGAAATAATAGGCTTCATACTCTCTGGAAATAATAATATTCTCTCTCTGTCTCTCTCACTCTCTCTGTCTCTCTCATTTTTACATTGCTGAAAAGTGGTGGATCTAGAACTTACACCTAAGTCATCCTGACTCCAAACTTCCTGCCCTGGAAGATGCCTTCAAACACAAGCCCACGGTCTACACCCCCCTTCTCCACCAACAATATCTTGTCCCTTTGAGCTCTTTAATGACTGAAAAAGTGGTATTCTTACCACTCTTAGAAAGCTTTACTTTGATATCTGGAGAAGGATCTAATTCAGCTTTTATATATTAACTTTAAAGAACCCACTAACATTGTGTCTGTTCTCTTCCTTTTATATTTATTATCCAGAAAGGTTCTTTGTGGGAACACATATATGGCAACTGATCTTGCCACACAACACCTTAGAATATGACAACAGTTGAATTCCTTCTCAGACAGATGTTGTATAATCAGCAACTATGTTAATATTGGAGATGTTCATAGCTGAGCATTTCTATGTTTCTTATTTTTCAATAAATACATTCAGCTGCAGAGTTACTACTATTTGTTCTGTTTTGCCTCTGATGTATTATTTAATCCCAAACTAAGAGGTCACGTAAGCCTCTAATTACTGATGGTTTGATAATTTTAATGATCCCAACTTTACTTAATTATATTTTTAAAAGTAAAAGAATGGTAGTCTGTCTAGTGTATGCAATAAATTTTCACTGGGAGTCAGAAGATTAATAATAATGCCCAGACACCAACATAAGATTGCTGACAAATATATATGATAGCACATCCTAAAACATAAAGGGACTTTCATGCTATTACACACCACTGTTCCTTGCCTTTAATGTAAAAAAAAGCATCAGTTCTATTCCTCAAGAAATTGTATATAATCCAAAGATACAGTGTTGAAAATACTTTATTATTAAAAGATATATATATATATCTTATATGTAGTATATATATGTATGTAAATATATATATACACACACACACATACACACATAGAGAGAGAGAGATATATATCAGTGTTTCAATTTCATTTTATGAAGTTAGTGAGAATACCTTGGAGGCAGAACTTTTCTTCTATTTTCTTTTTTATTTAACTTTTATTGTGTTTTTCCCATGACAATTTACTCCCCTCATACCCCCTTCCCCCAGCAATCACCACACTGTTGTCCATGCCCACGATTCTATTCTGAATCACTAAATTATTTGTAAACTACTGAATACTTTGATCACATTCTTGAATACATTTAGAATACATCAGAAAAAAATGATAGGTTTTGAGAAAGCAAAAGATGCAGACATCTTTGTATTTTACCTGTAATAGTGTTTGCCAATTCTATCTTGCATTTCCCCCATATTTCACTTGATACATTCTACTCAATAACATACAATGAGATGAAGTCACAAGAACTCCAAATGTTCGGTTAATGAGTGTCAGCCAGTGAATAGCTTCTCTTTCAACATCACTTAAATAACAGCTCCTGAAACTTAGTATCATGAAAGGAGGCTGAAATACAAAGATTATTCCTCTTCACAAAAAATAGACTTCCACACCCATTTCAGTAAAACCTGCATCTCTGAATTATTCCTTTGATAATTATTGAATATAACACAACTTCCAGTCTCACAAAAGAGAAATTAGGTATAAGTATAGCTTAAGTCAATAAAAGATTCAATTAAAAATGGGCACAAGTGGAAATAGCCTAGGGAGGGCAGGGAACCTATTTTATAGTGAAAATAAGAAAGGCAAACAGGTGTTCTTCTTATACTGCAGAATGGTCCCTTCTTATAGTGAAAAAGTTAAAGACAAAAAGGAAAGTACATTAAAAAAGAAAACCTAAGTAACCCATAAATAAATACCTAATTTAAGATGATTTAAAAATTGAATATTTTTTCCTGCAACCTCATTATACAGGGTCCAACAGAAGTAACACCTGTTGAGTGCGGTTGTTAAAGTAATAATATGGGTATAATAATTTATAGTTTTAATTTGAACATTTCACCTAAAATGTCATGTGGTATGCTTGAGTGTGATATTGTTCTGTTACAGAATTACATGCTTATGATTTTGTAATAAAAACGAGGCATTATTTGTGCTGGACCCTGTATTATTCAAATTTTCCCATGATTGATTCTGTACACTCTGAATGCATCAACACCACAGTCTTAAGTTACACTGGTAACATGACAATCAGGGGAACATTTAGCACCAGCCCTAAACTATCCAAATTAGGTAAATGATATGGACTGTAGAGTAGCTCCATATGTGTGTTGATTTCAACCATGACATCACGACAGAATAGTTTATTATATGATCTATATGTCTTTTAGGAAAAAAACCTTCCTTTTGGTTATGATCATAGTATTTATAAATATAAACCCATTGCTATCTTCACATCATTATATATGGTAGGCATATATGTATTTTTTATTTGATTTTTACTCCTATTTTCCCCTATTAAGTGGTAAACTTTGAGGACCAAGAGAGTTATGAATCTGTTATATAGTGAGTGGTATATAGTTACAGAGAGAGTTGTCTTATTTTAAAATACAAAAATGTTTTACAATCTATCCATGTTGCCACTTATGTATCTAATTTATTGCTTCTTGCTGCTATAAGGTATTCCATAGGATGTGACCAATATATGCACCTAAGTTTGTGTGTGTGTATTGGATTGGCCATAAAGTCCATTTAGTTTTTTCTGTAAAATAAAAGACACATTTTACATTTTCACCAATAACTTTATTGATTTGGATATTTTGAGTATGTTGGCTATCTTTTACCATTGGTTTCTAGTGGGTAGAGGCCAGGGGTGCTGCTAAACATCTTCCAATGCATAAGACAGACCCGCAGCAAAGAATTATTTAGCCAAAATGTCAATAGTATCAAACAACTTTGCAAACCACTTTTGACACATTTGATCAGTCACAGCACCTTGGGAATACACTGTACAATTTTTTTTTGCATTTCAGTTGCATTTTTACCTTTCTTGAAATAATTAAGCATAATACACCAAAAATGTTGCATATTTTTCTTCCATCTTAAATGTTAAAGTGGCTGAAGAAAAATTTACCAAGTTTATGTTTTTTTAAAGGCACACTACTATGACAGCTGCCATAATACAATCTAACAAAATTATTTTGAATGAAGTTAAAGACAACTAAGTGCTACTTGAGCCACCATAGGAGAAACCCAAACAAACTTTTTGGCCAACCCAACATATGTATGTACATATATATTTACATGTAGTGTAAACAGAGACATATCAACATAAAAAGATATCCAAACATTGTATTACATTCATATATTATATCATATATGTCTTATATGTTTATAAAGAGAGAATCAGGAGGATGAGAAACATAGAAAAACTAACAACATAACATTTAAGATAGTGCAAATTTTTAAAAAATAGCAGATGAATTAAAATATTTTCTTCATCTTAGATTTGTGGGTACTTAAACTTTGGCATACAATGTAAAAAGTGTTATATCTCAACTTCAAGGGAAACAAAATTACTATGCCCGAAAAACTGTCATGAGAGAGAATAAAAGTAACCCCTCTGTTGAAAAAGACCTGATGTTATAGCTGCAGTGGGACAGTTAGAATAAATTGTTTCACAGACTCTGAGAACGGAGATAAGTGAGGTTCTCCTATACATGTATTTTTCCACTATCATACAGTTATAACTTTCTCACTTAGGTCTTTTAAAAAAGTGGATTCTATTTTTGTAAGTAGTAAAAGACGGTAAGGCAATTTTTCTTTTTTTTTCCTTCTTTTTTTTAATTTTAATTTTTTATTGTTATTCAATTACAGTTGTGTGCCTTTTCTCCCCATCCCTCCACCCCACCCCAGCTGAACCCACCTCCCTCCCCCACCTCCACCTTCCCCCTTGATTTTGTCCATGTGTCCTTTATAGTAGTTCCTGTAATCCCCTCTCCTCACTGTCCCCTCCCCACTCCCCCCCGTCCATTGTTAGATTGTTCTTAACTTCAATGTCTCTGGTTATATTTTGTTTCCTTTTTTTTTCTATTGATTATGTTCCAGTTAAAGGTGAGATCATATGGTATTTGTCCCTCCCCGAAAAGACGGTAAGGCAATTTTTCTAACGCCACTTTAAAGTGGCCAGTTTTCTAACACCACATGTGTAGTACACTTTACATAAATAACACATCACGCACTTATAGATGCATGTGTGCGCATGTGTGTGAAAAATGAAAAAGAATCCCTGAGATTATATAACATAAAATATTTGGTTAAATTAGCTTCAGTTGAGGTTTTTTCACTTGGATCTAAAACAACTTTGAAAAACAGAGATGTTATGAAATATTTCTAAGATGAGACCACAACAAAACATACTTTGTTTGTTATTGCCTCACCAGACCAATTAGAAAGAAGAAACTGGGGAAATAATTAAAAGTCTACAGAATAGTCAGGCCTGAGATAAAATAAAGCTCATAGAAGGACTTTAATGTTGGCACTTCTGTTTTACAAATAAAAAACTAGCTAATTAGTGTTCAGTAACTTTCTCTGAAATTTCACTTAGGGAGGAGAGGATCTAAAATTTATATTTCGCTCCATCTGTCTATTCTTAAACTCAGCCTTCACCCAGTAAACCAGGGGCCAGCAGACGTGTCCCTGAAAGGCCAGACATAAGCCTCATAGGCTGTGCAGCCCGAGTTGTCCTGTCTCATTACGCCCCTCTCGCTATAGGGCACAAGGAGCCATGGACAGCCCCTGAGCTGCCATTTCTCGGCCTCTGCACTGCACTTTATTACACCAAGCAGTCAGAAAGGGGTTGAAATTGCTATTTCAGTGGTGAAAGGCTGCAATGAGATCATTTTACCTTAAGAATGTAGATGGCAGTGGTTTTACGGCACCAAAAATAGAAGCCGAGAGAGAGACAGGTACAAAACCAGAGTTCAAGATAAGAGTTAGCAATGGCAAATATTTATTTGAGCGTCATTTCCATGAGTTACATCTCAGGCTGAAATAGTTGTTGAAAACGTGACTTTGGAAAGAGAGGTGGAAGGGTACAAAGGAGGAACATGATGTCACATGTGCATGGAGGTATCAGTGAAAAGGACAGAATCAAGATGAACGAATTCATTGGAATAGAGAAGGAGATAATGTCATGAAAGAGGAGCACAGCGATTAAACACAAGAGGAAGTGAAAAGATCCATAGCTCCACTTAGCAATTAAGAGGGTGAACAATGACTTTTGGAAGAAGAGTCACTACAGGAAGATGGGAGGAGGGTCACAGGGGCTTACGTAGAAGGCAGAAGATGTGACTTCCCAACAGAAATGAACTTTTTGAAAGGAGACACCCCATTTAAGTTATCTCAAAATTTAAAGCTCAGTGAGTGCTTCTTTTACTGGGACCTTTATATTTCACTGGTAAGCACTGTCAGCAATGAACCACAATGGTTCATCAGCAATGACAGACAATGGTATGTACACCCAGACCCGACGTCCCTGCAAACATTTACAAACCGGGAAGGCTTGGTTGTCGTAAGCTGGGGTCTCCAAGAGTTCTTACCTATTTATTAGAATTTTGTCACAGAATTGCAACTTTTAGTTCATTGTGCTTTAATCTATGTGGTGTATGTATAATTTGGAGCTTGTAGTGAATCTACCACTCTTCCAACTTTAAATGTGTCACTGATTCAAATTCTGGCACTTAGGTCTCTCTGCATAGAGAATGATGATGGATGGAAAGTAGCTCCCAGGTCAATATTTTCACACAAAGAGAAGTTGGAGAGAATGAAAGCATGGAAAGGGGAAATACACCTCCTCCAGAGTAGAGAAATTTTCTAATAGAAAATATAATCTATGAACATAGGGGCAAATTATTTCTAATTTAGGGCCCCAAAGGAAATATAAGGAAAATATTGGAAAGACATTAACTTAAGAGATAATTACCAAGGTATTGGGAGGATTCAGAGAACACCCAAAGGCATGGTTACCAAGAGCAAGAAGCTGTTTTTACACTGAGGACTGAAGGGACAAGAGGGTAAAATAGTTCCCTGAGTTCAGGGATGCCAGAGGCTCTGCGAGAAGGTCAGGGCTCAGGAGTTCCAAACGTGGGGGGGGGGCAGATACACCCAGAAATTCAGTCTTCTAGAACAAGCATTGCAATCTGAGATTTAGCTGTTCTTAGGCATTTAACACAGTGGCGATAGGCAAAGCCTTTGCTTGTAAAATATTGGCAGAGGTTGCACTTTCATATATATGAATGTATTTTAACCAAATGGTTTATTAATCTGATTAAAGTACATTTGAACATATTGTGATAAAGACATATTATTTGCTATTTTCTGAATTAAGGTACCAACTGAATTTTCTTTTTCATAAAATACTAATTTCTCTTTCTATAATCTTCAGAAACCCAAATTCTCTGCTACCTATATCACATATGTATAACCAAGTTTAATATGTTAATTGACTCAATTTAAGAATATTGCCCCCAACATTTGTGACATATTATTTGGAATGAAAACAAACTGAACTCTGTTAGACCAATTTATATTTATCTTTCTCCATGTATATCACCTCCATTTAACTACCTTGGGTAAGATTAGTTCCCTGAGCCACTCAGTGCTAATTTCTATGTGTACTACTTCCCTAGTTACCATGGAGGACGCCAATTAGAAAACCACATCTTAGCATAGGATGCCTACAATCAGTTTGTAGGGGATGAAGTCGCCTACAGACAAATATGTTGGAATTCAGAATAGAGAAAGACTGGAGGAAAAGAAATAAAGTGACAACTTCATGGTAGACGTGACATCGGAGCTCAACCTTTAAGAATGAGATATGCGAAGTGACAGGATTTTTTCCAAGTACAGGGAGCAGAGCCGAAGCTCCCCTCCAACTGCAATAACTGAAAATAAGCAGACCCAGGATACGACCAACACCACCGTAAACAAAAATGAATCGGCAGCGATGCAGTCCTTAGGGTGGATTGCTCTCCGGGGCAGTACCACTCTATCAGGTTCCGTAATCATGGGCAAAGTGGCCATATCAAACTTTTAATACCACAGAGTAAGCACTTTTCCCTAATACACTGTGACCACAGAATCTGGAGCAATTCATAAAACACACTGCGTGATCATCTCCCCCAATGAATCCCCTCTAAACCCTTTGGACCTGACACATTTTTAGCCAGTTTGGAACAGCAACAGTATGTGTTATTCTCCTGGCATCTTGAGAAAATAGAAGTGAATTTACACTGAAAATGAAGGTGCAAGTTCTTATAAACAGCTGCAAACTTAGGTGTCACGAGTCAGTCCTTAAATCGTAAAAAGAGGACTGATATCTGGAAAAAGAAATAGAAAGAAGAAATAGAACTTTGAAAAAATACTGGCAAACCTGTTTAAATGATGCTATCCCTCAAGAGTCAGCTAACTTGTTTTCTTACCACAGTGGAAGGAAAAGTTTTTTAAAAAATATATATGGACTTAAGACTATATACTCAGTATTTGTTAACTCTATTTGTATTGTTTTATTTTGTATTTACTATTCTGACTACTTCATCAATATTTGTTTGGCAACAGTGTGGACCTCGTACAATATGACCTGTCACAGGAAAATTATGAATATTGATTCTTGTTCCAGAACCACCCCCTCATGAGACTGACTGAGGCTTCTGTGGAAGGTGCATCATGGACCAACTTATTTCATTGCCGCTTCCCACCCCTGAGAAATGGTTCTCCAGGGCACTCACCACTAAATGTCACGAGCACAAACATCAGGGGGTCAGAGCCTGTATCACAGAGAACCCAGCCTAAGACGAATGCCCATTTTCTCCAAGTTCATCTGTGGATTCAACAAATCCTAATAAAAGCCATTTTCAGAGGAAACTGATGAGTTAATTCTAATAATCTGTATGAAAATGACTAGGATTAGAAGAGCCAATTTAGGGAAGACAAGTTGACAGACTTTTACTATTTGATTTCAGGATTTACTCCAAAAACCAAAGTAATCAAGACATGGTGGTGTTAGTGTAGGATCAGACATACAGATGATTGAATGGAATTAAGAGACTAGAAATTGAACCTTCAATACACAGAGTGAACTGATTTTCGACCAAAGCAAGTCACAGGAAAAGAGGGTCTAGACCCATACAGAAGAGATTTGTGGTCAGATGAAGCACAAATTCCCCAAACACATCACTAGGAGTGATGACAAGTGGGGCTACTACTACTTCCACACTCTGGTTACTGAACCCACGCGCTCTACTTATGTAAGGCCACTGAATTAGGATGCGTGCTCTATCCCCATTGGATAGAGCACCATTCCTGTAGCATAAGATTTCCAAGTGTGGACCTCAACTGGGCCTTCAAAAGGTCATTCCATCACTGTCAGTATGGAACTATACTTCTATGGAATATTGCAAGTGAAAGGACCAGTGAATCCCCTGGTCATGTGCTCACTGCCTTACCATATTGGCTCCTATGAAGAAGGCCAACCTCCCAAATATTGCCCATTGGTTTTTATTTCCATACATTCACCCTCTTCTGTAGTCTTCTCTCACACTGAATGGGGTTACCTGTATAACCAATAGAATATTGGGAAGACGATAGTGTGTGACTTCCAGAGCTATTCTGTTTAACATGCTTCTTCCACTTTGCTCCCTACTAGATCATTTGCTCTGGGAAAAGCATCTGTCAAGTTTTAAAGAAGCCCCAGAAGTCTTATACTAGATCCATGTGATAAGAAATTGAGACCCCTACAAAAAATATATATAGCACTTAACTTGCCAGGTAAGTGACTGAGACATCTTGGAAATGAATCTCCAGATGCAATCAATTCTTCAGATGTCTGCAGCCCCAGCTGACATGTTGAGCACAACTTCTATTGGCCCAGACTCCTGACCCAGTGAAATTGTGTGCAATAAAATAAGTGATTATTATTTTAAGCCACTAAATGTAGGGGCATTTTATACAGGAATAGATAACTAATGAGCTACAAAGTGGGACCCTTAATAAAATGCAATGTGTAGTTCCATGTGTACATGAGTATATTTATCTATTTTTGATCTAGTTCTGTCCATGTTATATTAATATACTTTGTAATCCAGTTTTCAGATCATAAACATGTAGGATTCACCATTTTATGATTCTGAAAGATTCCTACTTTTTACTATACTGTTTAAGTCAACTTTGCCTGATATTACTAAAAACCATGCTACGTTTTTTATGCTTCGGGTTTGCTTAGCATGTAGGTCCATCTTTTTACATTCAACCTGGTTGTGTCTTTGCTGATTCTTCAGATCATAAAATAGTTAGGTCTTGTTTTTGTACTTAGTCTGACCACCTCTGCCTTTTAAATTAGAGTATTTTTTATTATTCTATCTTCTTTAAAGAAATTTTAGATATAACTATCCCTTCATATTATTTTTAAAAGTTTTCCTAGGGGTGATGATTTGTATCTTAACTAGCAACTAAGTTTGCCTAGAGTTAATATTGCACAGTTGCAAGTAAAATGTTAGAACCATGGTGAAATTCCATTTATCCCCATCCTTGGTGCTACTGTTTTCACATATTTTACAATTGTTTATGAAATAAATCTTACAATATAATTTTTGCTTTAAGTAATCAGTTATTTTTTAAAAATAAAGAAAAAAATGTTTTAGTTGTTGCTGTTGTAGCTCAGTGGACTGAGTACCGGCCTGTGAACCAAAAGGTCACTAGTTCAATTCCCAGTCAGGGCATATGCTGGGTTGCAGGCCAGGTTCCTAGTTGGGGGCATGTGAGAGGCAATTGATTGATGTATCTCTCATGTATCAATGTTTCTCTCACTCTTTCTCCCTCCCTTGCCCTATCTCTAAAAATAAATAAATAAATAAACTTAAAAAAATTATTTTGGAATCATCTGATCTGTAGTCAGATGTGTTACCCTTTGCACCCCTGGCCACAAGAAGGGACTGGAAAGAAGTATTCAAAGTCATGAAAGACAAGGACCTACACCCAAGATTACTCTGTCCAGCAAAGCTTTCATTTAGAATGGAAGGGCAGATAAAGTGCTTCCCAGATAAGGTCAAGTTAAAGAAGCTCATCATCACCAAGCCCTTATTATGTGAAATGTTAAAGGGGTTTATCTAAAAAATAGAAGAAGATCAAAAACTGTTAACAGTAAAATGACAACAAACTCACAACTATCAACAACTGAATGTAAGAAACAAAACCAAAAACAAAACCTAAGCAAACAACTAGAACAGGAACAGAACCAGAGAAACAGAGATCACACGGAGGGTTTTCAGGGGGAGGGAGGGGAAAATGGTGGGGGAGGTACAGGGAATAAGAAGTCTAATCTGTAGCCATAAAATAGATGGGAAGAGGTTAAGAATAGTATAGGAAACAGAGAAGCCAAAGAACTTATATGTACAATCCATGGACTAAGGGGGGGTGGGGGGATGCTGGAGGGTTGGGGGGTGGAGGATGGAGGGGGGAGAAAGGGGAGAAAAAAATTGGGAAAACTGTAATAGCATAATCAATAAAATATACTTAAAATAAAAAAGCAATAAAAAGTTATTTTGCATTTATTCACATAGGTATCTAGAAGATCTAAGTTTTCATTTGCTGTCATTCCTATTCAATCTCAAAACTTCCTCTTTTCCTAAAATACAATGTGGTAGTGACACTTTCCCTCAGTTCTCATTTATCTGAAATGTCTCTGTTGCTCTCCTACTTTCAGGGGATTCTTCATCACTTAAAGATCTTTAGGTTGAGCAGTGTTTATATTCAGCACTTGGAAGATGTCGGGCCATTGTCTTCTGCTTCCTTTGTTTTTGAGAAGAAGTCAATATCTTTCATAATATTGTTCTTCTATTCTTAATGTTTTTTCTCTGCCTGCTTTATAAGATTTTCTCTTTATTTTTAGTCTTTAGCAATTTAAGTGTACCTGTCTTGGGCATGTTTTTCTTGTATTTATTCTGCTTGGAATTACAAATCAAGTCTTATACATTAGTCAATTTTTCTTATGAATTTAGGAAAATTTTAGCAATTATAATTTCAAATATTTTTATTGACCATTACCTCTCTCATCTTCTTCTGGGATGCAAGTTACACTAGGCTACATAGTTTGAGATTAACTACAAGTCACTGAAGTAATATTTTGTTTCTTTGGTCTGTTCATATTTTTCCAGCATTTTTCCCAGTATTACTCAAATTTGTATCTATCCCAGGTTTCATGTCCCTTTTTTTCCCTGAATCTGGTTCTAAAAGGTTCATTCTGTAATTTTTTTTCAGATACTGTATTTTTTTAATTCTAGAAGTTCTACTTGGTTTCTGATATAGCTTCTATTAACTATTTTAAGATTTGTCATCTGTTCACTATTTATGACTAATTAATTTTTTCCTTTAGGTCCTTAAAAACATTAATAACAACTGTCTTAAAGTCTTGTATGCTAATTCTAACATTTGTGTTTATTACCTTATTTCAGAATTGCAATGGGCCACATTTTCTGACTTCTTTGGTTATCTACTCATTTTTTTAAATTTTATGCTTTGTATTACATCATATATTGAGTATAACTTATGCTACTTTTTTAAAAGTATTTTGACATTACTGACAGAGATTGTTCATCCTTCCAGGCTCAGTTATATTCTTTGTTAGGGCAGTTCTGTCACCATTTATAACTTGGCCTTGGAGTAGATCCTCTCTGTGTAGTAAGAGGGATGTCCTCACTACTAAGGTGTGACCTTTCTAGGACCTACATTGTATGCCTAAGGTGCTCAGTGAGGTCTTGCCTTTCTAGTTGCTCTGGAAGGCCACTTCCTCTCAGAACTGCACATTTGCGGGTCGCAGTACTGCACGCCTTCTTGTATCGGCATTCGTCTTTCAGCCCCGCGGGAGGGTATCTCTGCTAGGCCTCAAGGAATCTCACCTCGCGCATGTGCAGCCTAGTTCTCCGCTGAGGATTCACAAGGAGCAATCACAGAGACGCCTGCAGTGCTCCATCTGTACAATTTTCTCCATTTCAATGCATGAATTCAAAATGCTTTGGCAGTCCACTCTACTCTTTAATCCTCACCTTGGGAAAACAAGGCTGCTTAGCCTCCATTACACTGTTCTCTGGAAACAAATATTAATAGTTGATCCTCCACTTTTTAGAAAGTAACATGTTCTTCAAGCCTTATTTTAATTGCTACAAAATGTTTCCACATCTCTACTACCAAGGATCACCAACAAGTATCCAGATATTCTCTTTGTGGAAATCTCAATAACCTCTAGTTAGTACCTAGTCTTGGGCATAAATGTATTCTTGTTTAATTTTCCGTGTTTAGAGCAAGTTCCTGGAGGGTAGGCATATTTGTGATAATAAAATGGAAGGAGCGTGTGCTTCAGTTTGGGGAGTTCACAGGTTTTCTAGTTCTGACTAACACATTTTTAATAAATTTTTCTAACCTCTTTGAATATTCAATCTCAAATCTATAAAAGTTTTCTAAGACCAACTACCTCTTCTGCGTATCAAGTTCTTAGGAGGATAAAGTGAGGTAATAGAGATCAATGAAACTGTAACCAAGGAAGGGTCCATAAAAGTACCAAGTATTGTGGGTAGATCAACATCATCTTCATATTCTTAATTATCCTAATGCCTCAGAAGGTAAAACTTTATGGTAAGTCTTTTCTTTAATGGTGGTGAGAAAAAATGTCACTCCTTGAAATATTTAAATACACACAAGATTCATGACACTGAAGGGTAATAAATTCAATTTTTCTTTTTTATATAAAAAATATTTAACCTTGAAGAAAAATAGAAAACTAAAATGCTGAATAACTAGATTTCCTTGAACAAATGAAGAATCAGAGATATCGCCTGATAAAAGGCTGTACTTCTATAGGGCTACTCATGTACAAGAAGCCATAATCAATAGTAAAAAATATTTTTTGGAATCTTTGTCATAAAATAGATTACTGGGTTTTTTGGTTAATACAACCCCTTCTTATACAATTTTCAGTGGATATTAAGATTACCCTCAGGTATGTTGTAATACTGGGGGGCTCACAGCAATATCATTCCAGTGAAAATAGCAAACTTTGCACCAGCCAAAATTAGGAAAAGGAGTAAAACTAAGTGTCATCGGGAAATTTAATCATTTCTTAATGTACTAGAGAATAAGAGTACTTCTTCAACTCTTAATGAAGGGCATTTAGGAGGATTTGTTTCACACAATGAATAAAACACTCTAAAAGTTCATATAGTTTACTTCCAATAGTAGCTCTTATAGGGTTATGTTTATGTAATGAGCTTTCGTCATAACAGCATAACAAAGAGAGCATAGCTCCACTGGAGAAGAAAACTGGACACAGTTGAATGATAGGTGGCAAATCCACTTTATAAAAGTAATTAAGAATGCCTAACAGGTATAGTAAGCACACTGAAGTTGGGAGAGTACAGTCAGAAAACAATTTTATTTATGTACCACTAGGACCTTCAATTATGTTCTCTGAGAATTCCATTCCCTCTCCCTAGATATCTTGGAGAGTTAGTTTGCTTTTCTAATAATTTCTAGATATTAGAAGAGTGCCATTTTTCAGGATGAAAAAGTCTAGTATAATCTGAATCAAAACTAACCACTCACAAAATTCAAGCATTTTCATCTTACTCCAGTTCAAGATTAACCAAATGCTTGGGAACAAACAAAAGGAAAGCAGGATGTTGATGTGGTCTCTCTCCACTCAACAGACATTGAGAGATAAGAAAGAGAATGAGAAGAAAATGAGCAACGTCCTTTTGCTAAGTCAATGCTGGCCATAGTTCTCTGTTGTCCATGGGTCAGAGATGCAGTCGTTGGCTCTTGCATGAATATGCCTTGGAGGATTCTTGGAGACCTCACAGGAACCTTCACTCTGCACCACATCATGCACTATGTGGCTGAGCTCATTCAAGTTCTCCAGTCACTTCACCTCAACATGTTACCCCTGTTCCTCCCACGTCAACACTCAGAGTCCTTTAAATATAACTCAGTCGTATGTATGTACATACTCACTAACAAGCATCTTTGTTCTGCCAAATCTCCAAGGGTAGAGACCATTTCCACTGCTGCTTTCTTCCCTTCCTCTGCTATCATCAGATGTGTGCTAGTCTTAACTCTTTCAGGCTTCTGCAGGCAAGGAGGACTCATTCTGAGGCATGTCCTCAAGAATTTCCTTGCACATAGCTCTAGCAGATGCAGTCTTAGTCATTTCTATAGCTCAGCTATGGTGTGAGTTGCTAGTCTCCCCTGCTGTCGGTGATTCTATCTCTATGAGTGCTTTTCCTTTGACCTAATCTCTTGTCCTGAGACAAAGGAAAACACAGCCCTTCACTAACACAAATGGGAGAGGAGTATACAAAACCTCTGTATTTTATGTATTCTCTTCAAGGACATCTCTTTGGAAAACCCCTCTATTTTCCTCATATATTTAAAAGGTAGCTGTTTTCTACATGGGGAATTTGACTGCCTCTTCCATGAGCCCAACAGAGAGATGTTGGCAAACCCTCTTGTTAACATGTAGGAATACTCTGAACAATTTACTGAAATTGGGGGGCAGTGGCCAAACCCTAGAAAAAAAGGTCACACGTCTCATTCTATTACATGTGACTATGAAAATCACTGTTTTTGTTTCTAGTTTGCAAGAATCAGAGACAGATTTACCATGAAAATAATGATGTTCAAACTTCAGTCCTCTTTGTGCTTTGGCCCCTTCTAAGGCCCTATCCCTAAGTGTGAAATTATAACTTCCTGTTCTGTTGCTTAGCGATGGCACCAAGATTGTATGAAATTGAAGTCCCCAAAGTCTTGTTTTGCCTTTATGTAAAAGGATATATTTGTAAAGTATTTAGAGCAAAAAAATCAAATGATTCAATCTGCACCAATACTGATTCTAAATTGTGTCTCTCTCTTACCAACTTCCCCCTCCAAAAACCTACCTATATACGCGTGTTTAACTCTTACGGACTGTAGAGCATGACTAATGAAATAATGAATTGTAGGAATTAACCTAAACACAAAATAATTTACTGTGATACAAATTTAGATAGACACGCCACCCCTTTAAGATCTCAATGCCTTAAGAAATATGGTATGACATTCCAAATAGGAAACTATTGCCATGAATACTTTAATGGAGAAATAAACTTAATTTGAGGTTTTGAAGGAAAGGTTGGCATGGCAGGTGTTTGACTGACATATCTAACATCATAGGCATTCAATAAAGTTAACTAAACTAGGTGACACATAGGAGAACCACTCGGATATTGATCACAATGTGACAAAATGAGGGGACATGGATATTAGTTCTCCGATTTTAAATGTCTGCCCACTGTTTTGACACTGAGGAAATCCCGAGTGTGCACCTGTTGCTGGCCAGCCTCAGCCAGCCTGTCGGTTCCGGCATCCCTCCACATCCTCTACCTCTGTGGGTCAGACATAGCAATAGAGTTAACTTTGCCAACAATATTTGGTAGTGACCTCCTGGGCACTGGGTAAATATGGCATTTTTCTGTTCCAGCTGCCTCTTGATTCCATCTAAACGCATGTCGTGGTCAATTAATGCTGCTGCCATCAGGACTGCAGTGTAGTGATGGCATTTATTGTAGGCATCTGCCATTCACGCATGAGGACAAGCAGATGTGCTGACTGATAACTATTCTCATCATTACATGGTCCTACATCAATGTAACAAGATATGCCCTACAGTGCATCTTGGCATTTTTATAAATACATTTTGTACAATAATCTGAAAGAAACCCAACATCCCTGTTTGGTGTATTCATTTTAAAACATGTGCGACACTCAGCAGCACATCATAGCAAACAATGATTGGAATGGAAATAACTGAATAGGGCTTTTTCTTTCCCCATTTCTAATGCCTCAGCCTCAATGTGTAAAATGTTATGCGATGTATTATTTATCAACAGCAGTGCAGTGCTGCCTGCAAATGTCACTCAATGAGATTACCATATATATGGCTGTACATCAAAATGTTTCTATGTGGTTTGCGATTATCCAGCGTTATGGAAATGTGAGTAACAAGAGTTAAGGCAAATAAGAAACTTTCAGTCCAATAGTAGAAAGGGAGAAGAAATTTTCCCGATGAAAAATGTGCTGAAAGGAGCCCTCAGGAGGAGAAAAGGCTTCTTTTAGCTGCCACGCCAGAGCTGACAGAGCCCCTGGCAGTCTGAGTTAGCCAACAGGCACCGCAGCCAAGCTCCAAGAGGCCACCGCCTCTTACTGTGACATCAGCCACACACACTTGAATAGCTGTGTCCTGGTGTCAAGTCAGGGGCACCAGAGACTCCTAGGATAGACTCCTGAGACCAGAGAGAGATGGGTGCTTTCCTTCATTTGGTTAATGGGATTTTTCTTTGCCTTTGTTTAATATTTCAGTGTATAATCACGTAAGAGGGATGAAAGAAACTAATGTACTTAAGACCTACTATGCTTCAGGCACTGGACTCAGTACTTAATGCATATTAACGCATTTATTCGCATATCTACTCTCTTGAATATCTTTATATGTATTTAAATCTATATTTTTATAGATGAAGAAACTGTGCAGAAAGCTGAGGTACTTTCCCTGTGGTCACCCAGAATTCGAACCCAGAGCCATCTAGCTTCAATTTGGTTTTTTTTTTTTGTTTTTTTTTAACTATGTTATTTCACCTCATGGTGAAAAACTGCATTTTTTCCAGTTATGTGTTGTATTTTCTTTTATCTCCCTAAATCCCCTCAACTGTCCACTTTCCACCACCTCCTAAAAAGTGAGATCATTTTCATACCATGTTTTAGAAATTTGACCTATTTTAAGTGAAATACATTAGATACTTTTCTGTAATTAGGCCATATTTCACATTTGATAGTTTCTCTAGTAGAGGGAAAGAGAGGGAGAGAAACATCAATGTGTGGTTGCCTCTCACCTGCCCCCTACTAGGGACCTGGCCCTCAACCCAGGCATGCGCCCTGCCTGGGAATCAACCAGCGATCCTGTGATTTGCAGGCTGGCGCTCAGTCCACTGAGCCACACCAGCCTGGCACACTAGATGTTTTCCAAATGTTTCCCTCTCTATGCTCATAGGGTAACTAGAAATAATGTTAACATTGGTTGATCTCTCTGCTCACCCAAGGCTTCATTCTTTATGTTCCAGAGAAACAGCAGGGCCTTGGGGCCGGGGTCATCCCCTGTGACTGTCTGGGGAATACTAACCCTGGAAACCCACTTCCCCTTGCAGAGGTTGAACATCAGTAACGGCATTTACCATGCTAGCCGTCTCCTTCTGCTTAACGATCTCTTCCTCTGCTTGCTGCTCTCCATGTCCAAGGGCTGACCTGCATGCATCCTCTTAGCTCTGGCCACAGGCTCCATCCTTTCAAATCATTCCCCGACTCCTGCTCAGTGAAGTGCCACGTCACACAGAAGCAATCTGGTATCTTCAGGCCCCACTATGGCACCAGATGTGTATCTGTATATCTAACTGCATTTGCAATGGAGGAGTCAAATACACTATTTTAATAAAAATAACCAATCTCTATTAAGGACTTACTCTATGCCAGTCATTATTTTAAGTGCCCTGCATGAATAGAATCATTGAATCCTCAAAACAACATTGTGATGTAGGTATTAAGATCATCTCTATTCCAGAAAGTTGAAGTCGCATAGCTTGGAAGAATACACATGCAGAGTGGCATAGATTGCTCAAGGTGTCATGTTTTAGTAAGTAGCAGGGTTAGGATTTAAACTGAATGAGAAAGCTGTGGTACATTGCACAGTGGAATACTACCGGGCTGTAAAAAGGAAGAAAATCTTACCTTTTGAGAGAGCATGGATGGACCTGGAGATTATTATGCTAAGTGAAATAAGCCAGTCAGAGAGAGACAAGTACCATATGATCTCACTTATATGTGGAATCTAATGAACAAAATAAACTGACAAACAAAATAGAAACAGGCATGAACACATGGAGCAGACTGACAGTTGTCAGAGGGGGGGGAGGGGGATTGGATGAAGGAAGGTGAAGGGGTTAAGCCAAAAATACATATATGACACATAGACACAGACAACAGTGTGGTGACAGCCAGAGGGAAAGGGACGTGGTGGGGAGTGGAAGTGGGCAAATGGGGGATGAATGGTGATGGGAAGAGACTTTGCTTTGGGCCACGGGCGCACGACGCAGGGTGCAGATGGTCTTTGCTGAGTTGTGCACTTGAAACCTGTGGAGTTTTGTGAACCAGTGTCACCCCAATAAATTCAATTACACAAATAAATACATAAGTAAATAAATCCAATCTTCTTGGGTATAAGCCCAGTATACTTAGCCATTACATCACATAGCATGTATTACATAGCAACTACTTTTTAAAAATTATTTAATAAACCATTATACTTCCTGTGAGGTCAGTCCACTTACTAGCTGAGTTTCCTCTCTCTTTGGATGAAGAATCTGAGGGCTGGATTTTGTCTAAGTTCACAGTGACTGCGTAGCAGAATGAAGATTTAGACCAGATTGCAGTTCACGTCTGATCTGCGCTCCCTCCCGACCACACTGACACCCAACAGCGCATGCTGCCTGTTGTGTTTAAAGCTCTCTTCCAAAGGATGAGCAGTATGTTCTCTCAGGAGAGTGGCCATAACTAGTATATGGCAGTAAGTATTTTGTATCCACCCACAACTCCAGAGGGCTAGATGGGCAGTTGTAAAGAAACATCTTCAAGACTGGAAACACATACACACAACTAGGTAGTGTTTTGTAATTAGTTATTATTTGAAAAAATAGAAGAAAATGACTTTAAACTTGCCAAAATATCGCATATAGGAAAATTAATTTTAAAAAAATCTTTGATGGAGACCAAAGGAACTTTTTATTCTTGATCTCTAAACTAGCTTTCTATTTTTGTTAAATGGTTTTATTTTTACTTTTGACTTTTTATTAGAAATTTCATAAGAGGTTCTTTATTGTCTAATAAGATCCTTATTGTACCATTTCTACCTACACTGAGCTTTGTCCACTCTCGGCTCTCCCACATGACCTTGAATTATTCATTTTAGTGCATTGTCATATCTGTGCTATGTTTTTTTCTGTGTAGCAAGGTTGTGTTGAAAATGATATATGGTGTCACAAAGAATTATGTGACTAAAATATATAGAAGTCTGATTTTAAATAAGTTACATGCTCTCACTCCCAAAATGTGATAATAATGCTTCCATTTTATGGCTGTTTTCAGTTAAATGAAACGCTTAATGGGTATTAGTTTCTTTCTCTTCTTCCTACTTCAGTACTTGAGTCAAGGTTATATTGTGTCAAAGTAGGGAGATTCACCTCAAAGTAGTTTAAGCATAAAATGAAAGTTATTGGAAAGGCATTCTGCAAACTAAAGTGAAAGACAATCCAAGTAAAAGATAATCAACCAGCTCTCAGGACAGGCAGGGAGAGCAAACAGCAAGCTACTCAGCACTACGCAGACATTTTAAAATTGTGTTTCTCTGCTGCCAGATGTGTTCCCAACCTGCTTCTCTTGGTCTATTTACTTCACTTTCTGTCATCTATAAGTCTAACTTACCACTTTGCTGTACACATATCTGGCACAAAGTTCATAATTAATATCCCCTTCAAAATCTACATATTAAATCTGATTCCAAATTCCAGGAGAGAGAATCTGATTGGCTCCAGGCATGTTAGTTGCCTGGTGCTGATTTGGTTGTCCACTGTGGGAACCTAATTTCATATTGGACAAGCCAGGGACTACCCCGTGCTTAGAAATGCAAAATGATGTGTTCACAGCAGGAATTATGTTTGATATTATGTTTTATAAATGAGTTCCTCATCTTTTGTTTTTGTATTATCGAGCATAGAACCATGTACACAATGAATGTTTTCGGTTTTGGTTTTTTTTTTCCCCTAATTCCGTGGAAGTTCATCCGTACGTGCTGAGTCCCTAGTAGGACACTCACACAAGCTCATGGAGCCAACAACACCACCCTAATACTTTTGCATATTTACATACTGAGTCACAGAAGTACTAAGTGACTTGCCCACAGTCACACTAAAAGTAGCAACAGAGGAACCCCAAAACCACATGTAGTCACTTCCTACCACCAGCCATTGCCCGCACTGCTGGGAAGCCCCTGGAGGACCCTGAGAAAGATGTGTGATGGATTGAAGAAACCCTTCAATTCTCAGCTCCACATTTAGTGCGCTGGCTCCGTTTATGGACTGCATATTATTACCGACTGTATGATTTTGGATTGGTGACCGAACTTCTCTGTGTTTCAATGTTCTCGTTTCTAACAGGGAGACGATAGTAGTTTCTACCTCATAGAATTGTGAGAATTCAGTGGCACGATCAAGTGTATGGTACATAGTAGTAGCAAAAGCTAAGATTATTGAACATCTGCTCTGTGACAGCTATGCTGTAATTGATTCTCTTGGTTAATACTTTTAATAAAATGTCCCCATGGTATAAATTTTATACAAGAGAAAACAAAGCAGAGAGAAGTTTCCTGCTCGATTTCGCATGAGTAGAAAGTAATTGCGCCAGCATTCAAACCCAAGCAGTGTGCTTTCCCCAAACCAGGGCTCTTTATTATGGCAATATATTCCCTACCAATAAATAAAGACTAAGGCTTCCACAAGATTAGTTGGCTTTGTAATTGGTTCTATGATGGTCTGCATCCCTTCAATGGTCTCTCACAAAGTAATTATATAATTTGGTACTATAATATGGATGGTTATCTATAAATACTGCTTGTAAGGTGTGCATCAGAATCATGTTTGCAATATTTTTTAAACACAGATGGCTGAGTCTTGTGACCCACCAAGGGTGGCACCGAAACAGGTCTGTAATTTTCGTAAGCTTTAGAGTTGACTTCCCATTTAAGAACCAATCAATCTGTTCTGGGGCCAGTGATCATTGTGGAAGGGCCCACTTACTATCTACATGAGACTCAACTTTAGTGCCTGTGAATTGCAATATCCATGGTAGGGACCGGGATATTTAATATTCCCCAGAATAATTTTGGCACAACAAAATCTGAGACTCACCGTCTTAGGGTTAGGACTCAATGGCCAGAATAATTTCTTTCTCACTGAGGCAGCAGGAAAGTCACAGACAGCCTGCTGGTGATGTCTCCCCATTCAGTAACCCGCCAGGAGGGGGAGCTCCCTTTATCTTACCACGGATCTGTTGCTTTGGAATTTTAGAGGTTAGAGCAAAGGCTGCCCTAGCACAATAAACTGTTATGCATTTGGATTGCCTTTGGCCATGACAACCCCACCATGTTTCCTCAAACAACATTTAAGGAAAAAACATAGGCAAGGAGGTGTTAAAAGAACGCTTCTGAGTCAGCCACAGGGCTTGCAGTTTTAATTTGATGTGATTTATAAATTGCTGCTGTTATTGATTCTGTTGTTGCTGGCAAACCCTGCTGCTATATAAGGCAGCCGCCTTCTGTAGTTGAGATGTGACTGCCTCCATTAATGGATGTCACGGTCACAGGCACAATTCTATAACAGATGTCATTTACCTAGACTGACACTGAATATGGAAATCCCTGCTGTTTTCCTTTTGCACACCAGTGAGAAGAAGCTGTTTTCTTGCCGCACTCGAAGTTGTATCACTGTCAGCTAATGGTTCAGAATGCAATAGCTACCTTCTTTAAAAAATGCCACCAGGAGGCATTTCTCAGTGTGGCAAAAATCACCATCTTTGCATCACATTTCTTGGGGAGCAGACAAAGAAACCTGGGATAATAACAAGAAAGGGAAGAGGGATGGAACACAAATACTTGTACATCTGAAGTCCCAATCCTGTGTGGGCTTACCATTTCATAAGAAGCATGGTGGTGAAAGGTTTTTTTCATTTCTTTTCATGTTACACTCACTTTTTCAACTCACATTTTTTAAAAATTCGAGAACACCAAAATTTTAAGCTACACCAATCATTTATTAGCAGCTTTTCAGGAACCAAAATTGTAAAATGGAGGAAGGTGTGTTTACATTCAGTTGATTATAAAATGCAGCACAGACTAAGAAATATTAAAATGTTAAAATTAAAAAATGCCTTAAATCAAGCAAATATGGTACAATTATTATGATATTCTTCAGACCTGTTAAAAAAAAAAAACCTTTGTTCTCAGTTGCCAAGGATCAATTGATAATTGGGTTAATAGACCTGAGGATACTATTTCTGATCAGGTATTAAAACTAACCTGCCTGGGATCCAATTTGACATGCTGTGTGTAATGTACTGTGTGTAATATTTTTCTTCTTTAAGGAAAAAACTTGTAAGAAAACAGTGCTGCTTATTATTATCATTAACAGCTAACACTTGGCTAGGTGACTGGTACTTTCTGAGCACACTCTCATTAAATACACACCAAGCCCCTGTGGAATAGACACTATCATTATCCCCTGGAGTATTAATTAGTGCTATTCAACAAATGTTTCTTGCTATGCACCTCCTGGGCAACTGGTATGCTTCCACTTCCCAAATTACCCACAGCCTTTGAAATTAAGCATGTGTATCAGCCTGAGTGACTGTAACAAGCAGAGCACCCTCTCATCCCTCCTTGGACAAGAGAGAGAAATAAATTTTTGCTTTGCTAAGCTACTGAGAAGTGGAGGCCATTTGTTACCAGCCCATAACCAATCACGTCCTGACTGATATATCCCCACTTTCTATTCAGAAAACGGAAGATTAGGAGGGTAAGAGCCGCTGAGTCTAGAATGTTCGTCCTGCTATTTTTATAGGCTCTATTCTTAATTTTCCCTGAAAATACACTTGCTAGTTGCTCTCTTTCTACAATTTGTTTAAATTCCCATGCACCTCTTTAATTTTATGGCACAGTTTTCTCAGCTCTTCTAAGTGTCTCCCTTGCAACTCTCTCAAGTCTTTGATATTTGATGGAAATCATCACCCTAAAATGGGGATGTGGTGGGAAGGGGTTAAAAGTTTCATTTACACAATGGGATACTACGAAGCAGAAAGAAAGAAGGAACTCCTACCCTTTGCAACACCAAGGATGGAACTGGAGAGCATTATGCTAAGTGGAGTGAGCCAGGCGGTGAGGGACAAATACCATGTGATCTCTCCTATAAGTGGAACCTAATCAACAAAACAAACAAGCGAGCAAAATAGAACAACAGACACTGAAATAAAGAACAAACTGATAGTAACCAGAGGGGAGGGGGGAGGGGATTAAGGAGGGAAAGGGGTAAGGGTTATCAAGGAACATGTATAAAGGACACATGGACAGAGCCAAAGATTGTGGTTGGGAGGTGGGGATGGCTGGGGTAGGGAGGAGTGGTGGGGGGAAAATGGGGACAACTGTACTTGAACAACAATAAAAAAAGCAATGACAACAACAACAAAGTTTTACAGAAAATCAATTTTATCACCCATCTACTGAAAGATAAATTATAATGAACAATCTCTGGGCCAGTCTTCAAAGAGACCTCTTCATTTTACTTGATACCTTGAGAAGTTTGAGTAGCCTCATGGCCCTTAGTAACATGGCCATTTTTATTGTATACTTATTTTTAATGCTAAGTAACCTCTTTAAATGTTCCTAAAAGATTCTTTACCTAACAATTTGACATGTTAGTCATTGAGGGTCCAAATGGAATTAAGCAAGTTTACCCTAGCATTTTCGGAGATTTAAAAAGCTAAACTTTCCAATCTTCTTATTTCTTGACCGTGGGCAATTTGCATAATCGTGATATTTCTGTTTCTTCATAAATAAAATGGAAATTGTAATAGAAAATGCCTTTTAAGGTGAATGGAAATAGTAAATGAGTTAATACATCTAAAAAAGTTTAGGGAAGCTCCTGAACACATCGTAAGTGCACAATAAAAGTTAGTTATTATCACTAATTCCCCAAAATGTGACAGACTGCAGAAGCTCCTAAAATGAATAGAGCCTAGTCTCTGCTATGAGGATGCTCACAGGGAAGAAGGGAAACATATTATTTCAATGTGTTGTACTAATTTTATAGTGGCTATAGATAGAATGGTATATGAGAATAGAGAAAAGAGAATTTAATCTTGGGCAAGCGAACCAGTCAAGGCAGTATTTGGGCATAAATCTGAAAATTAAATGTGTCGATAAAGAAATTTCTGGCAAAAGAAACAAAAAAGCCACAGAGACATGCGCCTGGACTTAAAGTGTAAGGAGACAGGATGGTGAGAAGAAGCCGGAAAATTAACCAACAGAAGTTAGATGTGTGTGTGTGTTTGGGCTCTAGCTATTTCTGTCTTATGTTTTGATTTTCGTCATAAGCCACTCCAAATCTTTTCTGCAAAGATGTGAGGTATAAAAACAGACACTTTTAGACAATAGTGCTTAACCGTTCACCCTTTGTGGGAGTTGTTTGACAGACAGCTGATGGTTGGCATGAACTCCTATAGCTTTAGCTTTGGACAGCAAACTAGCATAAACCTCTTCCCACCAAGCAGGAGAAATATTTTTATCTGACTTCAATATGACTAAATCACTCATTAAGGGAACAATACATGACAAACTGCTTCTTAAGGGAAGACCAGGGAAAAGGTTACCTTATCTTTCCCAAATGAATGGGCTTTCCTACCTATTTTTTAACTCGAGGAGGATCTCCACAATACATTTCTCACAGCTGATAAATCCTTCTCATGGTTTTCAGCCATGTTTCTGTCATTTTCTAGGATCCATGTGAAAACAACACTATTTTTTCCATTTCTGCTCTTCGTCTATTCTCTCCTTCACCCTGCTGCAGACTCAGTGACGGACAGTTTTGATGAGGTTTTTACCGCACAGAAATGTCTTTGCATCATTGTTCTCAATGGCTTTTATAACTCAGACCATCTGCTCTTCGCCCTCCCCTTTTCCTGTTGTGTAAAACATTTTTGAAATACAGTGCAGAAAAGAAATGCAATGTGTTGTGTGGCGCCCGAATTGTCAAGCTGCTTTGCTCTGCAGCATTCATTTCTTCAGTGAAATAGCAGTGTTGATGCCTTAGGGGCCTGACTTTGCTTTTTTCTTAATCATAAGTAATTAGAGAAACTGTCACATGTTGTTTTGGATAGTGTTTAAGTTCAAAAATGCTTTGAAAGGAGGATATATACAACCAGATTAAAGATATCCGAAGGCAAATTAGTATCTTCAAAAGCTCAAATGGGTTGATTTGTTACTTCAACCCCCGTTACACACCTGGCACTGCTTAAAACTGAAGACTCAGCCTTAGAGAAAAATACCTAATGAGGCACCAAAAGGAAAATCACGGCTCAGACTTATTCTCTGCTGTACAATTAACCTGCTAGACAGGAAGGTGGCTACATGTGGGGGGAGGCATGTCATTAAGGCCCCTGTAAAACCCCTTTCTTCCTCTTTCACGGTACCCAAAGCACCCTCGCACCCTTTAGGAATCATTCCTTAGGGTCCTGAAAGCATCGTAACTACTAAAATTCCACTTGTATGTTATAAATATTTTCCTTAGATGACACTTTGCAGGGGTACATTCCATTTAATTTTCTAAATGTGTCTGCTAGCCAGAAGGGAAACTGTGTTGAAAAATAGGCTTAAGTAGGTTTTTGGGGGGTAGAGGGAGGAGGAGCCACAAGACAAAGGACAGGAGAGCAGAAGGGCCAACAGTGAGTCACCAAAATCCCAAGGCAGACTCTTAGAATCTCACTAAGGAAAGAACATTAAACATGATCGATAACCATGTATATTCCTTATTCTGTGGCTACCTAGCTTATAGTTTTTCCTAATACAATTAATTACACAGAATCCATTGAGAAGAAGCCTTCTCCCCCCTACCTAGAAGTAAGCACTCCATCTAAACTCGATGTGTCTGACCAGAGAAGCCCGTTAAGATTTCCATGGAATGAAGAATACCCCCACTACCCTCCCATTAAGCCCCAGAACCCTCCGCAGAACTTCTAGTCACGACCCCATCTGAACAACGTGGTTATAGGAAAGAGAACTAAAGAATGAAAAGGAGGTTGATGGGAGGGGTTCAGAACATACTGCTTCAAAATATGGCACCTTGACATATTGAATATTTTGAGCTGAAGTTGTTTGAGAAAACAGAAGAAGCAGGAAGTTGCTCTGACTGTCCCCACCAGGCCATTTCTCCCTCAACAGGTATGTCTAAGCAGACATACCAAGAAGAATCCTAACAAACAGGTCTTGCTAAGTTTCCCCCAATTTACTATAATTACCTCATAGTCCTTAACCACAGCTATCGACTCTTCCTCAAACCTTGCGTACAAACACACAGGTCTGTTTTTGGGGGCTCTTCAGTTTCTTAGGAAGTCTCATGGAACACATAAAGCATATATTAAATAAACATGTATGCTTTTCTCTTGTTAATCTGTCTTTGTCAGTTTAATTTTCAGACCCAACCAGGGGCCCTAGCTGGGTCATGGGAAAATCTTTACCTTCCCTACAGGCTGTAGCAATGGCCAGCAAACTCAGGGATCTTCCCCGTTGTAACATTCTCTCCCTTACATTCCTGACCTAAATCAAGGCAGCATCCTGGAGCTGCATTGCCAGGGTCTAGAGGAGTTGCCCAGCTCCACGCCTGTGTGGTCTTTAAGAGAATTCAACATTCTTAAAAAGCTACCTCATAATGTAATTTGGCATTCACCTTGAATGTAAATGGACTATTACCATAAACCTCATGCTAGAACCAGTTGTTAAAATCCAAATGTCTCTTCAACAACACAATTCCAACCTTTGACTCTTAAAAAGAATTAAATGTCAAGACCCTTCATGACTCTGAAAACACACGCACAACCTCCATCCCCCCAACTGACGATGACAATAACAACAATAAGTATAATAATGGTCAAGAATGTGTAGACATGGCAACACCAGGGGTCTGCCAACGTTCTTGCCTATGAACTCAGATTTCCCTACAGAACTGATCGTTTCATGGAAAACTGAAACTATTTCCACCAAAAGCAGGTGGTTAATGTGTGAAGTGAACTAGAAGAAAATGTCAGTTTCCAGCTACCAATCCTGATGATCGAGGAGCAAAATGTCCAGGAATGGATTATTGTATGATCGTGATTGAATTATTCATGAACTCCAATCCTCAGTTTCTTCAGTTGTGAAAAATTGAAGATGGACTCAGCAAAAGGCTTTCAAGCCCTCTCTGTGGAGCCTTCTTGTTTCTGTTGAGTCACCTCAAAGGTCACTACAGGGTTGTGGGGAGACAGCACCTGGATGAGGCTTCGTCACACAACCTGTCCCTTCTCCTGCACCCCTGCCCCACCCCTGCCCATAGAGGGAAAGTGCGTCAGATGCTGACACAGCTTCCCCAAGGCTTTCATTCTCAATACTCTTCTCAAAATGGACCTGCATTGCCCTTAAAATAAATTGGAATGATACGCCTGTATATTTTGTTCCCAATTTACTTTCCTGAATTTGTCAGGTGTTTAAGACTTTCTCGTTGTTCATACTCTTCTGTGCCAAAAATAATTTGACAATTTCTGCTTTTGAAAATGTTCCCTATCCCTCAAGCTCCAGATCAAAAAATATTTGTTCCCAAGAAACCTTCCCTTTTTCCACATTCCCACTTTATACCATTTGTCCCACCTTAGTTCCCCTGCCCATTTTATTGCTCTCTTCTGTTTATAAGTTCACGGACCACCACAGGGTGTGTGTGTGTGTGTGCATGTGTGTGCGCGTGTGTGCATGTGTGTGCATGTGTGTGGAGAGAGAGAGATCCCCCTTAATAAACAGAAACATTTCTGAGACAAGCACTCTATCTTATTTATGTTTACACAGGCATGTATACTCAGGAAATGTGTATTTAATAGAAAACTATTTTTAACAAAAAGGTTTTCAAACCAAATACGTGTGAAAATCACCTAGACTAGATTACCTAAAGGCTCTTTCTAGTTCTCAAGCTCTGCACTTCATGCAAAATGTTAATTTCACATGAACCTGTATATTTATGCAAATGTGGCTGTAACTGTGCATCAGAATGCAGCATTCTTATAAGGGACTAACTTGAAACTTGTCAGTGATGATATTTGGTGATGGCCCTTGAGTAAAGTAAGTAACAAAAATTAATTCTTTTCACTGGGAATAACTTCCATGGGGTTATATAGCTACAAGGACATTACGGATATCTCTGGTTCAGCTCAGACCTCATCTTCTAACCTGAAATGCTGGACTCTGCAAAGTTTCTGCTTTCAGATCTCTCCTATAGTTCCCAGGGGACATCGCACATATGGCCGTGATGAATCTCTGCCATGTGGGGACTACCAGGTCCTGCCAGGTCTCCACTGGATATCTGCTCGACCCGTCCAGCCTTTCAGTGCTCCTTGAGGAGCTGCAGTTTTCTGCCAGGTTCTGCTGAGTAAGCTGCCCCAGCTAATGGCCTAGGAAAGCAATTCTCAGCCTGGGGTGGAGATGCCTGGTGCTTCCCAGGGTACCAAACCAGCACTGCTTTCCTCGCCGTTCTCACAAAGTCCTTTATGAGACCCATTTCTTTAGTTTCTGATTTTTCCCTTCTTCCTGGAAGGGCTGAACCAGATAAGGGGAACAAAGTAGGTCCTGCTCCACCCATTCTGCTCTCTTCTTTCTGTCTTCTGCATAATTTCCTGTCCAAAAAAATCATCTCTTCCTTTGGTCGGAATAGAAAGACAAACACACAATACCAATAGCCACAACTACAATAAAGCCAGAATAACATAATAATAATAATAATAATAATAATAATAAATAATAATAATAATAATAACCTACCCACTCCATAGAGACACAGACATTGCCATAAGTCAACATTTGGCAGGAAACCCAAGTTCTGAATTCCAGCTTTGACTTTGCAGGGACTCCTATGTACAGAATGTACCTCTGTTACCAAAGAATTCTCCATTGACAAACACCCTCAAGCTTCATGGTTGGGTTTGTTCGTTGTTACTGTCATTTGTGGAGCAATCCCTTTGTCCCATATATCTTCTATTTAATGACCAAACATGTGCTGCTGATGTCATCACCCCTCTTCCTTTCTCTTTCAAAGTTAACTCTGAGAGTCACTGTAGTTTGACTTGACCTATTACAGTTGTAAACAAGAAATATATCCCTTAAGTTCATCTGCAAGAGTCAAATACCTCCACATAAATAAACTTTCATGTGCTTCTACCCTGTCTCTGCATTATAACCTCCAAATCCAAAATAAGGAGAATGAAGTCATACATATAGAATTTTTCCGCATATGTTTATATTGCTCAACTTGACCTGATTTTGACTTTGTCAAGCAAGGGAAAAAAAAATGCCCTGTTTGTGCGTGTGATGAATAATGTAAGGAACACAAACAGAATTAGAAATGGAGTGACTGATTAAACTATTGATTATCTCCACTGCTTAAACTAACATGTCAGTTTAAACCACAGAAACCACACTCAGATAATTAGGTAGAAAATCTGTTCTATACCCAGAGGAATACAAAAATATAAAGAGAGGGCTAGAATCCACTGCGGCAGACTGCACAGGGAAGGTCAATTAATCAGATGAAATTCCCCCAGGATTTTAGCTGAAGAATGAGGACACAAATAAGAGCAAGTATATTCGTATTACAAGGATGTCCTTTTCTGAATTAATTCCTGAATTTGTATGAGTATGTTTTATTAGAATAAAGTATGGGGATGGACGAGTTCTATTAAAACCACCCCAGAAACTAGAGTCACCAAATCTAGGTCAGCGAACATTAAAAAAAAAAGTTGATTCTGTCCCAGGGAGAAGTAATAAAGAAGCTATTTGCTGAGAACACAAGTAGTAGTCTGAACGAAAAGTGAACCTGTCTTAACTATGGAATAGGGCTTGAGAAGGACAAGAAGATTATGAGAGAAGAGAAGAAGAGAAGAGAAGAGAAGAGAAGAGAAGAGAAGAGAAGAGAAGAGAAGAGAAGAGAAGAGAAGAGAAGGGGAGGGGAGGGGAGGGGAGGGGAGGGGAGGGGAGGGGAGGGGAGGGGAGGGGAGGGCAGGGGAGGGGGAGGGGAGGGGAGGGGAGGAGGGGAGGGGAGGGGAGGGGAGGAGGAGAGGAGAGGACAGCAGAGGAGAGGAGAGGAGAGCAGAGGAGAGGAGAGGAGAGGAGAGGAGAGGAGAGGAGAGGAGAGGAGAGAAGAGAAGAGAAGAGAAGAGAAGAGAAGAGAAGAGAAGAGAAGAGAAGAGAAGAGAAGAGAAGAGAAGAGAAGAGAAGAGAAGATCCATTTCATGAGGGGATGTGACTTCCAGTTCAGGAATTTTTCTCTAAACACTCAGAGGGAGGAAACCCCAGTTCTTTACCCCCATCCCCTATATTATTTGCTGCCCAATCCTTGCTCCACTTTCCCATAAATTTATCACACTGTTAATTAGTTTGATTCTTAGAAACAACATCTTTTGCACTGTTCCCTCCCCACTCTCTGACACTAACCTTCTCTCTCCAAGCCTCCCGTAATGTCTCCATTGGTAAGTTCCCTGTTCAAAGTTAAATGCCAAATCAAATAGCTTTTGAATTTTCTTAGCCTTTCTAGATTCTAACTAATACAGATGAAAACCCCATTTGACAACCCACAACCACCATTTGGATATCTCCTCTTCTATGCACACATCACGTTGAAAATAGTTCTGTATTATATCTCTTGTTTATCAACAAAGTGGAACATTTTCCCTTCCATTGGCTGGTTAAATTTGTCCCAAACTCTCTAGATTAAAATTAAGTACAATAAAAGCACAACCAGCAGCTCCAATTTCTCCTATACTGTTGACAATTTCTCCTCATGTTATTCCAATTTATGACAAAAAGAATGAGCATAATACACTGTATCTTCCTCAGAGATATTCACTCCTTATGATACATCTTAAAGAAAATAGATTTTTTCAAGTTTTCCCATCCTTCTGCATTCAAATACAAAACACACATCCCAATACAAATATTAAATAGCCCAGACACTTCATGTTATTCTTTCATGGGGTTCATCCTTTCATTTAACAAACAGCCATTGACCATCATCTATCTACTAGGTGTCGGGTACTATTCTGCAGTTGAGGACGCTGCCATGTTCCAAAGATCTTATCCTATAGGAACTGAAATTCCTATGTTCCCCACAAGTATCATAATTAAAGAATGAGGTCCAGAGAAGTGGCTGCCCCTGCCGAAGTTTGCTAATAAGTAGCAAAACAACTCTGTGTACTCCAAGAGCCTTAATATAATGTCTTTCCTAATAAAACATTGGGAGGAGGAGTTTATAGCATAAATTCATTTTCCCCTGATCATGTTCTGCCACAAACTCTTTTTAAAGAAAGAATTTGGTAATATATAAAAGCACTTAATTCAAAGCTGTTGCTTCTGTCTACATGCTGGAAAAAACAGTTGCCTAAACCAGAGGACAGTCCCACCAGTGGTGGCAGAACCACTACCTCCTGATTCTTCCAGCCAAGTAGAGAAAGTACTTACTGGATAATGAGATTAAATTCAGTCAAGCAACCAGGAAGGCTGTGTGTCATCCTGGATTGTGTTTTAGGGCACAGCCTCCTGTGAAAAGTGCTTTTTCAGAAAATCACTAACAATACAAACCAGGAATTGTAGAACTTAGGTTGGGACACCCACCCTGCCACTTGGCCAGCTCATCCCCCCTTCTGCCATCAAACAGCTGCATTAAAATAAAAAACAAACTCGCATTTTACTCTACCCTGCCCACTCCCATGCTTTTTCATTAATAGTGAGGGAGAAAGGTTTTTCCCTCACTTTTGTAAAGAGAGATATAAACGCTTTAGAGCTCTTCAACAGACCATCGCCCTCCTTCTGCTCCCCTATTTCTAAGTGTTCCTCTTGATCACGGTAGCTCATTAAGTCTTATTGCTTCAACCATGTAAACACTGCTGGAATTTATCCCTCATCTGCATCACTGTCACCTGATTTCTCGGCTGTTTCCCAAATAGTCTCTCGCCATACCCCAAGTTATCACCTATTCTGGAGCTAGAATCGTCTTTCTAAATGACAAAAGCAGTGTTGCTACATTCACTGCTTTAATCCTTAAGATCTATATGATAAAGTCTGGAGACATTAACATAATATGTATAAAATTGACCATGATACAGTCCTGGCCTACCTTTGAAATACATTTTGGTTAACGTATACAAAGTCAATGTCAGACATGCCAAAGTATTTGCAATTCCTCTGAATCATACTCTTTTGCTCACCTCCAGACATCTGTGCTCTCTTCCTGAAATTCTGGCTCTTCTTTCACCTACCCTAGGTCTACATAGTGATCACCTTGCACAACACATTGCATCTGAAGTATAAGTCTATTTCAAGTGTTTTGTATCAGTCAGCTTAGACTATGTATTGCTGTGGTAAGAAAATGACCCCACATCATAGGGGCTTATAGCAAAACTTTATTTTGTGCTCATGTCTGTGGCCATCGCAGGTCAGTTGTGGGTGCACTGCCTCAGCTGCAGCCTCTGAGGCCACCTCTGAAGGAACACCTTGTGACCGGTTCACGCCAGTCTTATGGAAACGTCAAAGTAGAGATGCCAGAACCACCTGATGGCTCCCAGGGCTTTTCATGAGAAGTAGAACCCATGACTTCCTCTCAGATTTCTCTGTGGAAAGCAAGCCACATGGGCAAGAATGACATCAGTGGGGAAGGCAGCATATTCCTTCTGGAGGAAGAATTTGGTAAAGTCAATATTGTAGAAAATAATTGCCATATTTCCCCAAATAACACTACCTTTTTCTTACATGTTTTTCCATATATATTAGCACAGTGACTACCCCATGGCTATAGATAATTACCTATCAGCTATAAAAAACAGTAATGGTGCTTGTGTGTGTGTGTGTGTGTGTGTGTTTATAATCTCCCACACCTAGAATGTTTCTTATATACACACAGAAGCGGGAATGCAAAGCAGGGATAGAAGTGACCATTTTATAGACCATGAGTTCAATATATGTTTCTTTAATTTATCTAAACCCCAAAATTCTGTTGTTTAGAGATATTTAGTGATTTGCTAAATCACTAAATCAGGGTTTAGTAAATCCAAGGTTCAGGATTAGAATTCAAAATTTTTACCACCTACTTTATTTTTCTGTGTGTAGGATAACGAAAAATATTTTTTTAAGTTCACATAAATGTGATATCTAACCACAGGCTGGCATTGCATTATTAGAAATTTAAAAGGTTATTATAAATGTTATTATATAAGTAAAATTATATAAATTAAAATAATAAGAATATTATTATATAGCACATATTATCCCATATGTTTGAGAAATAGCTTTTAATATCTGGGCCTTTGAATCCATGATGGCATTATTGCACCTCATTGGTTATTAGTGGAAAGTGAAATGTAATCACCATGAGACCAGGGGTTTTGTTCTTCCTATAGTCTGAGTGCCTACAATAACATCTAGAGTAGGTATTAAATTAATGTCGTATAGTAAATGAATGAATCACCGAGATAGGAAGCTGACTAATTTCTAATATCACTGATGGTCATTGCCTACCTCACATGAGTACTTACAGAAAAGGGTGCGATAGAATGTTTGAGAATGACATCATGAGCTGTTGTATCTCAGAGTCTATTTAATGATATTCCATAAACATTTTTGTGTAAAAAGTGTTATATATTCAAACAAATTTCGTAAACATTATATCAGTTGTTCCTCTTACAGAATTTGCAATACAATTTTGAATCAGAGGGATTTTAAAAGTCCCACAATGCAGAGACCTGTTTAAATGTCTGTGATACAGCTTTTCCCAAGCTTGCGTACCATTAAAGCCCTCCCATGGATGGTGCCCGCTCATAGCTCTTCTACCACCTTCGAATGAAGTAGCCTTTGGGAAACACTACTGATGATACAAAACTAGTTTGTTTTTAAAAAGAAATTGTTTTCCTTTTAATCATTTCTGTACTAGTAAAGCGACTAAAACATAGCTCCACAAGGCTGTGATTTGTGTATGGACACTCGATTCACTTTCTAGATAATATTAGTGAGAGAGAGAGACAGTTTCTATTTTCTTGGTCTCTTTATTGTACTCCCATCTCTGGTCAATAACACTGCCATTGATAGACACACGCGGGAATTTTGAACTGATTTATGGTATCATATTTTGTGAGTTATATTTATTTAAGGAATACTTTCTGAAGATGTGTTATATATCAAGCATTGTTTTAGGGGCTAGGGAAATAATAGTCACACAGAACTGGTGAAGTACAATACAGAAAATTAAAATATGGAAATGGGATAGAAAGTGATATGACAAGGGATTGCCATTTTAACTATGGTATTGAGGAAATGCTTCACTGATGTGAAGATATTTGAATGGAGACCAGAAGAAGGGGAGGGATACAGCCCTGAGATTACATGAAAAAGCATTGCAAGCCAAGAGGACATCAGGTGCCAAGGCCCTGAGGTATAAAGCCTGCTTGCCCATTTGAAGAGCACCCGAGATTTCAGTGTAACTGGCATAGACTGACCCAGGAGGAGTGTGGAACAAGGAGATATCAGAGAGGTAGTGTAGGGCCAGGTCATCCTGCGCTGAGTAGGCCATCAAAGGATTTTAGTTTATTCAATGAATGAGCTAAGAAACCAGGAGTAGCTTTGAGCATTGGGAAAAGAGGAACTGACTTATATTTTACAGGTATCATCTTAGCTGCTGGGTTGACTGGAGAAAGAAATGGTACAATCAGAAAAGCCAGGTGGGGCTATTGCAGTAATCCAGCTGAGACAGGGTAGGGGCTGTGCCACGCATTTGAGAAGTGGAGACTGTGAGGGAGATGGACTCATCGTAGATATTGAAGGAGACCCATGTGACTTCCTTTTAGGTTAAATGACCTGTATTTAGAGATATCAAATGCTGCTTCAAAGATTGTGTTCTGAGTAACTAGACAGTTGGCAGTGCCATTCACCGAGATGGGTGGGAAGTCAGAAATTGGGCTTTGAACTTGTTAAAAATGGAGCCATTAAATGGAGCCATAAACTAGGCATTTATTCAAATCTGGAGTTTAATTTAGGTGCTCAAACTGAAAACACTGATTTCAGAATGAAAGCAAGTGGATGACATTGAAAACATCAGGATGGTAGGAAGAGGAGCAATACAACATGTGAGCACAGAACCATAGTGAGGATCCAGTGATGGAGACTGAGCCATGGTCAGTGGGGAAAGCGGAGGGCTCAGGCAGCCATCAGCCCATGTGAGGAAGGCGTCTCCAGTGCTGTGAACAGAGCTGGGAACTCTAGCTCTAGATCAGCCACATTCGGTAACTGAGAACTCACTGGTTACACTGACAATAACTGTTTCAGTGAAATGGTAGTGGCAAACCCCTGACGAGAGTGGTTCAAGAGAGAAAGAGCGGTTAGGAACTGGAAAAAATAATTATATTTAACTCTAGACTGTTTTGTTGTAAAGGAGAAATAGAGAAGTAGAGTGGTAGCTATGAGGCAATATGCAAAGTATTTTGGGTTTTTGCTTTTGTTATTGTTTTTTAAAATATATTTGTGGGAATCACAGCTTGTTTAGAAACTATAACCCTGTTTTCCAGTTGAAAGTGGAAATTTATCACACGAAGAACAGACTTATTGTTGGATCTACGGCCTTGAATACTTATAAAAAGAAACACATGTTCAAGAGGCTGCCTTAGTTAGAAATACAGAGAGTCCATTCCTAGAAATGAGGGAGAAGGAAAGTGTTTTGGATAAAGATGTTGGGAGGGACATAGATGGGATAGTGGAAGCAGAAGTGAGGTTTCTTAATTGTTTTCTAATGAAATAAAAGGAAAATTATAAGTTTAGAAGAAGGAGAGTATAGGAAGATTTGGGGGTTTAAAGAGAAAGGAGAAAGTATAAAATAGAGATCTGGGATATTAGGAAAGTGAATGGAGCCGAAAAACGTAAAACTACAAGCCAACTACTGGTCGTCTCATAAATCTAAATGAAACCTGTCAGCCCCTTGTGAGTTTTCCTCGGCAACAATCAACTTTTTTGTGTGCAAGAGCATGTAAGTAGGGATTTTCATTACGGCTGGAACTTTCCCAGGAAGTACAATGAAAGATGAGAGGGAATGGGTGATGATGATGATGGAGCATGGGTCTAAACGGGTTTAAATACAAAGGTGCTGTGGAAGAACAAGCGGGAAGTCGAGAGTAATAATCATTCAATTACAGACATGCTGGAGTTAGTGTTTTGAAGAAGCAAAATAGAGAGACAGGAAGTGGTACTTTAATATGAGGTGTTTGAAATTCAGATTGAAATTAAGGTTGCCTAGGAACTGAAGCTTTGTCAATGATAAGTCTACTTATAGCCATGGAAATGAATGGCTGAGGTGGGGGTAGCACAAGATAATCAGAGGAAAGAAAGCTAAAGACCTGGTAAGTCAGGGTGTTGGAAGGATCACCTAGGTGGACATTGAAATCACCTGAATTAATAATCGAACAGCATTGGAGAGAAAGGTCATGAGACTGAAATTAAAACCTCTAAGGAAAGAAGCAAGTAATCCAAGGGTCTACAGGTCACTGCAGTAAGCAGGGTAGTTGTTTGAAATCTCTGAGGACATGAGATCGTGAGATTAACAACAAGAGGATTTGGGGAAGAGGGTGTCTCATGAGGACCCAAAGGACAAATACCCTAATTCCAAGTATGAGGAGTACATCGGACCAACAGTTACTTCTTAGGCTATGAGAGAAATGATACCCTTTGTAGAGAGATTCCCATTTGAGCAAGAAGGTTTAGTACAGAGAGAAAAGCTTGATGATACAAAATACTTTACTAATGTATTTCAGGACCACAGTGGAGGCCTTCCAGGTGTTGGGATTAGCTGGGCGCAGGGCGGTAGACATGTCTAGAATGAGAGTCTGGGGTGTGGAACGGCAGTGGTATCTTAGACTGGTGCAGACAGGGATGAAAGGCAGGATGGGATGGGTGCTCATTAGCAGGTAGATGGTGATGAGGAGGCTGGGAGCACCAGAGATGAGACAAGAGCTGGCCTGTGCAGGAACACACAGACCCCGGGGGCTCCTAAATCCACACTGTACATGTATGTTTATAATGAACTTACGTCTCTGGGGTTTGTAGGGCATCAATCAATTACACATTTTACAGTTTTGTTTTTCATTTTTCATCTTTCCATCTTCAAAATACTATGTTCCAACTTGACAATCTGGCACTAAGATTTTGATATCTGACTCTAGAATAGTTTTCTTCTCATGCTCATGTTTCATTTTTCCTTGTAATAATGTACTTCATCATTTCACTCCGTGACCAAATTTGACTACGAAAGACAACAATAACTCATCAGAGAGTAGCGATAAAATTTTTCCTATGAAAAAGATTTTCATTGTTCTTTTATCTTCAAGTGTGGTGGCTAAAAGCATGTGCTTGAAATAAAGACAGGGTTAGATTTGAGCCCAGGCTGGGACACCCACCACCTCTGTGACCTCGCATGAACTACGCAACTACTCTGCGCTTCAGATCTCGGATTTGCCCAACAGAGACACTGGGAATGCCAGGTGAGGTGACGATTATAAAGTGCCGAGACCGTGCCTGGTCCATATGGAGCATAATAAATAATAATAAACTACAGCTAAATGTTAGCATTTATCTTTACCATGACTATTAATCATTATTAAAAATGTATAATACCTTCAATAGTGATGAACTCACAAAATAAAATTTTCCTTGAAAATTAAGAGTTGTTAAACATGCTATTAATTATGATGGGCCTGTGTGAAGTGTATACCTATCAAAATACCAAGAGTATAAATCAACACAAGAAAGATCTTGTTCCACTTCTCCAACAATCAAGTTGCATAATTCCAATTAAAATGTCATCCTTAACACAATGACCTTCCCTTAGTAGGCAAGCAAAATTTATTTTTAAATTTACTGAAATGTGTCATTCTTTAATATCATAAATATATATGTAAAGCAGCATTTTTGTTGAATTTTTAAAATCACAAGTATAGTAAAAATAGAATGTCATGACAAATGAATGCAAAGGAAGAGGAATTGTTCTACCAAGCACACATATTCTATAAAATGTATTTAAAAATACAAAAATAATTGAGCTTGCACATTTCCCCACTTATTCAGAGCTTTAAATCTTTCTTAATTCTTTCTTCAATCTTTTTTCATTCTTTCTTAATTTCCAGCCACACTGCCAATTTTGTTCCACCCCCTGCACTACTGTTCCTTCATACACTCTGCTCCTGTCACAAGATATGTTATTAAATGGCACAAGGGTTTGGTCTTCTGTTAAATGCTAATTATCTGAGACTCTTCAGCAGGCCTCCAAAATAGGTAGAAATCTTCCACGTGCAAATGATCTTCACCTCATTGAATATGCTTTTTAATTAATGTGCCATTAACTGGCTGACAATAACTTGTAAACTAAGTGAACTGATCTTAATATAATTACACATTTATTAAGTGGCCTGGATCCTATTACATTTATGGCCTCCTTCCCCTTCACATAGGTCAGGGCAGGAATGGAAAAAGAAGAGAGAACGAACACAAAGCCACAGCTACTTCCATCATCCACCACTCGTTTCCCACAAATGAGGCTTACTTTAATTAGCAGAGTTAAAATAGTTCAGTCAAAGTCAGCTTATTGGATTTTTAAAGCACAGCATCCAGGGACTGCCTGTTCATGATAATGGCACTCATTAAACTGCCGTACCTACTTTCACTTTCGGTAGCAAATACTCCCTAGAAGATTGACCAGGCACAGCACCGCTAGTGAACCAAGGAGCCGCTCTTCCCACCAGAGGCGGAAAATCAGACCACAGAATCAACCTGATACGACATGGTGTGTGAAGTTTCCTATTAAGATACTTCCAATTTTTTCATGTCATTGTTTTAAAACAACAGAAAGTCTCCACATTTTACACTTTACTGATTCAGATTCATTCAGGAATAGTCACTGTACCTGCAGTATACCTAACAGGGCTTCTGGAGGTAGAAGAGCTGTGGTTTGAGGAAAAGAAATTTTATTCAGCTAGGAACAAAACACATTTTTTTTTCATAGATACTGGTGTTTCTACTTTGATACAAACCTACATTTTTTGATTTTTCATTCTCTTTTTCTTTTGGGGGAGGACTGCTGAAAATGTCAAATGTACTTCGACATAACTAGGAGTTCCACATTGTTTTGCTTCATACATGGAAAACACGATTGCACTAGTAATTGTGGAATTCAAAATAATTCTGAAAGTTTTCTTTGTCTAGAGTCACGAGCATATTGTATTTCTTAAATGTTGCTATGAAAACTGTCCTACCCTCTGACTAGATGAATGTTGGCAGTTTTCATTAACAAGGATTTGAATATAAGGAGGTACAGAATAATGTATCTTAAGTCCTCTTCAGAATCAATAGATGAAGTTTTATTCATCTTCACAAATTGTCATTGACTGCGTTCTTGATAATGTGACTATTTTTATGATGGCCCTCACTTCTGAAAAAGCTTTAAATTATGAAAGAAGGGTTTACATAAACCTTGACTTCCTACTTAGAAAAATATACATGTGAAATGATAACTCAAGTGCAATTAGAAAAATTCCTAACGAATCAGAAGAAAGTTTTAGCCTAACATTTATTGGATAACCCCCTGCTCTGTCCTATACCCTTTTCTTCATGAAAAGTCCATCAGTGTTCAGTGGACTTGGTTATGAGCCACTCTGGTTCCCTTTGCCTTTAAATGTTGAAAATTAGCTGAGTAAGAGAAATCTCAGGAATCGTGTGAATGGGAAGAAATGGTTGAAGCTCAGTTATAGGGTCAAAATTAGTAAACATCTGTGACTGTCCATGAAAACCCAACCTAATGGACTAGAACCATAAGTATCAACTGGAGAGAGCAGATTCTAACACTATCTCTAATTTGCTCATAACTCCTCACTTTGTCTCTAGTCAAGGTTTTTATACTGAGTCTTTCATGTATCCAACAACCTGTTTGATATGTCCACTTCTGTGTCTCACAAACATTCTATCTCGACATGTTCAGATGTAAATTCTGAATTGCTGTTCATACACAAATGAACAGATGAAGCAAATGTAGGAAATGCATACAATGCAATATTATTTAGCTTTTAGAAAGATGTCCTGTCATATCCTGTCATGTGCTACAGCATGGATGAGTCTGGAGGACATTATGCTAAGTGAGGTAAGCCAGTCACAGAAGGAAAATAGTGCATGATTCCACTTATATGAGGTATTTAAAGTAGTCAAACTCATATGAGCAGAGAGTAGAATGGTTGTCAGGGGCTGGGGAGAGGAGAAAACTGGGACTTGCTGTTCAGTAGGTATAGAGTTTTAGTCATCCCAGAAGAAAAAATTCCAGGTATCTGCTATAATATAATATGTATATAGTTAATATGTACTGTACATTCAAACATTTATTAACTGGGTAGATTTTATGGTATGTATTTTTTTAAAGACTTGATTTATTTATTTTTAGAGAGAGGGGAAGGGAAAGAGTGAGAAAGGGAGAGAAACCTCAATGTGTGGTTGCCTCTCGCATGTCCCTCACTGGGGAGCTGGCCTGCAACCCAGGCATGTACCCCAACTGGTAATGTGCCCCTGTGACCCTTTGGTTCCCAGGTCCGCACTCAATCCACTGAGCTATCCCAGCCAGGACTCATGGTATGTATTTTTTACCACAATAAATAAATATATATGTATACAGAAATATAAATACATAAATATTCACATATATTATGTAAATATATGTGTTCATACATACTTTATTATAATGTACAAATTAGGTATGTATGTACATGCATAATTCACACATATACATTATGTAAATATATGTGCACATAATTTACTGTGGTATATAAATTATGTAAATTATGTGTGTATGTACATATATAAATATATACCTGTTACACACCTACATACATATATATACACACATATATATATCACTCAAATATCACCAGTGCCATACACAAATCTCCATCTATCAGCCAGTATGCCTTGAAATATTATTCTGTTTCTTTTCTATTGATTATCTGCATGTGGTCATGATGACTATGGATTCTCAGCTTTACCGCTGTGGAGTAACTGCCCTAATGAGCTACCCAGAACTCCACACTAGTCCTTGGCAGATTGACTTGAACTCTGACTATGTTCACCATGAAAGGGATACTTAGTTACCACCCTGATATCCTTGTATCTTAGTTTAAATATATTTACCAAATCACTAATTTAGACCAATCAGGTGAAAGATAAGAAATCAGATACAGATATTTTCTTAAAGCAAGCTACCATTTAGTGAAACTTCACATCCATTACCAGTCTCAAGAAATAATTACAGGATTAGAAGATACAAGGAGAGAGATGACACAAGACTGATCGGTGTTCACATCAAGAAGCATCGAATTTCAAGTAATAAAATTTCTCATTCAAACAACCTCAAAACAAAGTTTTATTATATATATAATGAACTTTAAGATGAAGTTGAGCAAATAGGCTTTAGGAAAAGCCAGAAGTAGAGTAGTTCCAGAATCTTCAGAAGTTTCCTGGTCTGCACTTTATTATTTTGCCAAAAATTTGATTCAGCTCTATGCTTTGACGGGTCTAGGCTTAGTTCTTTATGCATTTGGGTTCTCATGCCAAAATCTTGGAGTGCAAGTGGACAGGCTCAACTTGAGTTCTGGGCTTACCCCTAGTCCGAGTCATTTGTGGCTTGACCTGGGAGATGAGGTTTTTCACAGTTCTTGTGGTGGGGTGTTAATGTGGTGCAACTCATAGAAGAGTGCTCCTCACAGATTGGAGAGGACACCTGCCCAGTGTACACTACCAGCCACTTTCTCTCCTGATTAGAACGCTTCAGTGTTGTTCTGGGAACACACAAAAAAATGGCAAAGGTTGGGAAAATAACAGTATTTGAACTGAACTATGAAGGTGACTAACTACTTCCTTAAGCATAAAAGGAGACAGAAAGAGCATTCTAAGCAGAAAGAATATGAGCATTGCTGCAGAAGCATGGGTATGCACAGCAGGTTTAGGTACCTTCCGATGTTACTATTGCATTTTGGGTTTGGGTCCCAATGGCCAATGGTATTGAATAAATACACCAGGGTCAAAGTCAAAAATTGTGACTTCTATACCAGGGCAATGTCAGTAGAAATCAAAATTCAGTAGAAATCTCATTCAGTAGAATGAGAAAAAAAAATCAAAGCTGAGTTTGAATACTTGAAGGAATCCTAGAACTGGAAGAAACTTCAGGGACTTAGATCAGCTTCGGAGACTTCGATTATGTAGATAAATAACATGACGTCTCAAAAGGATGAGGTTTTACCAGCTTGCCCCAAAATAGTTAACAGCAGGTCTGGATTGTAACCAGGTATCTAAATTGTTGCCTAATGCCAGGCTTCATAAAAATTAACCTACATGTATAAACTGTAATGTAAAATAACTCTTTGCAGTTATTCTGCATTTTTCTTCATTTGCTCTGTGGTCTGGCCAAAGTGAACCATGTGCATAGCCCCATGCATGTGCAAAGATTTTCTGTTTCAGTGTTATTATTTATATTATTTTTAGCAGGAGTTCTGTAACTTTCCGATCACTGCTTCTCTATGGTATTATCTGTTCTTCAAAATCCACCCCAGTGCTTCTTTCTCTAAGAATCCACCTCAATTTTCCCCACCACCCCATCCCAATCAGCAGTAATTTCTCTCTCTCTCTCTCTCTCTCTCTCTCTCTCTCTCTCTCTCTCTCTGAACTCCCACAAGACTCAGTTACTCTCTTGATATGTGTTCTATCACATATTACACTGAAGTTCTGGAAGTATAGTCTATCATATAATACATTAAGAGGCTCTCGATTTCAGCAAACATAGTATATTCATGTTCATGATTTCACATAGTTCGGCCTCAAACATGTTAAATATGTATCTGCTAAATAAATAAATACTGTGGCATAAAATAGGGGGGAAAACACTATTTGCTTTTGTCATATAAATGCTTGTTTAATTTGGGCATAATTAACATTTCAATAACTTGATTTTCTCTACTTTGCTATTTTAATCAGAGTGGTAGTTTGCATATCCAGCATAAATGCCTCTTTTGGGATGCCAACTCCTCATTTCAGAAAGACATTTAAAAGGTAGATTTATCATAAAAGGTTTACCACATCAGTCTTCATTCTTTTCAAATTTTTATCGCTAAGCAATTTCTCTTTTTGACATGCCTACAGAAGGAGCCATAATATATTTCCTAGGCAACCAGCCATTTCCGTAGCTGAGATTATTAAAATAAACCTAGGGTTTATTCTATGTATAAAAAAGTAGGTTTAAATTACTCCACAGACCGATATAATCTCATGACTAGTAGATAGGTCTTTATTTCTATAATGCTTTTTACCTACCTGCTTATTCTGGCTTGCAATTCTTGGGGCTGAAGATCCATTTATTTGGCAACTGGAAATAAGGCTGAAAACACTTCAGCTACTCAATCTCTCTGACATTATCAAAATGAACCCCAAATTTTTCCTATGTTTAAAAACTAGCTTTAGATTTTTATTCAATCAACATGATATCACATATAACACACGGGTTTCGCTTCCTACAGTGATCTTGCCTACCTGCTTACTCTTGCTTCAAACCTCTTTGAGTGGGGACAGAGGGGGAAACATCATATAGGTAGAAAGGAGGCTGATAATGCTTCATGAACTCAAATTCACATCATGGTGTACATGATTCGTTTTAGACAATGCATTGCGGCATACTTTGAGAAAGATTAAAGACCTTGGGAGACTTAGAAGAAAAACAGTTCCTATGAGTGGGGGTAAAGGAGATATCTCTAGTAATAATGCATACTTTCATCAAGAGCCTAGAGACCACTAACATAAGCAGCTTCTTCATGACCAGTACGAGGAGATTATTTTAGAGGTTTGAATTATTCAGATAGTTGTTCTTCAGTATAAAGCTTAGGTCTGCATGCACACAGTTAAAATTAAACACTCAAACCCAAGTCCATGATTTTTCCCTTAAAACTGGTTCCTCTTCTATCCCTTTTTCTCAGAGACCAGCACCGTTATTAATTCAGTTGCACAAACCAGGAATCTAAATTTAACAGTGAACTCTCCCTTGCCTCCTACATTTAATTGACCACCAAATTTATTTACCTTATAAATACTTGTTGAAACCACACACTCTTTTCTTCCAACACCCACACTATCAGCACCCTAGTCCAAACTACCACCATGCATTAGTAACGTCCCATCCCAAGTTGCAACCACTTGGGAATCCCTCCAATCCAGTCCATTTCTATACTACATTCATTCATTCAACAAGTATCTGTTGAACACCTACTCAGGCCAAGCACTAATAAGACGTGGGAAAATACCAGTGAAGAAAACAAAGTACCTGCACTTGTGAAGCTAAATATTGTAGTGGTGGAAGACAGGCAAGAAACAAAGTTATATAGAGTTATATAAACGGAGTTATTGAGGCACAGGACGGGAGTGCTATGAAAAAAGCACATCAGGGGAAAAACCAGAACAATAAGAAAATCTCTAATTAGTTGTTATTTGAACAGAGATACAACAATGTGATGGAACAAGATTTACAGACACCTGGGGACAGGGCATTCCGGGGGGGGGGGGGGGGAGGGCAAGCTCTAAAGCTCTGAATGTGTTGATTCTGCTGAGAAACAGCAAGCAAGCAGTGTGCTGGAATATCGTGAGTAAAGGAGTGCATGTCATCAGGTCAGAGTGGTAATCGTGGCAGAGGGACAGAAGACACAGGACTTGAGAGGCCACACTCCTGTCTTCGAAATTTGAGTGAAACGGGAATCCGCTAAAGGAATCTGAGCAGAGAGGTTATTTAACCTCTTCAAATTTTGTGGAGGTCACTATGGCCACTGTGGGGTGTAGACTCTACAGAGATATTAAGGGTGAAAGAAGAAAGACCAGTGATGGGTCTATTGAATTAGTCCAGAAAAAGCCACATGCAACTAGAGTGGTCATGGTAGAGAGAGAGGTCAAGGAGGACAGACTTGGGTCAATATTGAAGATGGAGCAGACAGGATGTGCTGATATATGACATGTGCAGTGTTTGTAAATAGAGGGATCAGACATGACCACTAGAGAGCTGGCCTCAGCAACAGAAAAGATGACACTGCCAGTCATTAAGACTGCGGGACACTGGGCGAGGATTAGAGGAAGTGTGTGGTGCTTGTTTTTGGAGGTGGTGGTGGCTGCAAGATCTGTTTTGCTATGTGCTAAGTTTTAAGTACTTTAGTGTGAGAAAGAATTGCCAAAGCCTTTTCAACACTGATGAGCTGCTGTTGCTCTACTTGGGAACATCTAGCAGGAGTCATTCGCAGAGTCCACATTTCTTTTGCTTCATTTTCATCAGATATATTTATTATTTGAGAGCTTAAAGCATCTCCATTGCAAGCAATCTTATCTTTTTTCAATTCTGTACATGCTGTAGCCTTCCCAGATTCAAGTTCTTTCTCAATATTACAGGTACTTGAATGATTTCCCAGATCTATTTTGCTTTCAGAGCCATTTTGCTGCATCTCATTTTCTTCCATTGAAGACTCTCCTGTGTTTCCGGTCTCATTGGGGTCAACACTTGTATCATGATTTTCCTTTGTATCACTCTCAATTTTGTCATGTGTGACATTTTGGCAACCATCTTTTGTCTGTGAAATCTTCCTTTGTTTTTTTATGGTGCCTAAGTACCACTTTGCCTTTTTGCAGATTTTTCTCTTCAACTGAGCAGCACTTATTCAGAAAATGGAACAAGAGGTAGAAAACTTAAGTCATTCCAGATCATGATGTCATGGTATCAAATATTCTTCGTATTCTGTTTTTTATTTAGTTCACTTTTGTCATGTTCACATAACTGATGCAAGATGAAATCCTGCATTTTTAAGGAAAAGATTAAAATAGTTAAATAAAAATATTTAAACCTTAAAAAAAAAAGTACTTTAGTCTGCCGTGAGAAAGATTCAAGTGGTCAGTTAGATGGAGAAGTCTGGAGATTAGAGGAGGGTTTGGAACTGAAGGTATATATGTGGTCGTCACACAGATTATATCATGAGATTGGCAAAGATACTTTGATAAAAAGTGTACAAAAAGAAGACTATAGATCTGAGGTCAGAGATCTACAGTCTCAGGGCACTAACATATTTGGAGGTCAGGATGATGGCAGGGGAAACTAGCAAGGAGAATTAAGGAGGACTAGTAATGAGGTAGGAAGAAAAATAAAACTGCAATGATCACCATTAAATTGAACTATTAGCACAACATCTTATGTTCAACAGTGTCCGTTGGCTTTCAGTTTCACATTCTCTCTTCTGTATTCTTTTGCACCACCAGGGCTAAACACCTACAAACTGCATAGCAGACTCCCTGAGCCATCTGAGCTTTTGCTGGGTTCTCCTTAAGAGAGGCTCTGCAAAGAGAATAAAATGCTATTTGATTTTTTTTTTTTAAGTAGGAGCTGTTTTATCTCTATTCTGGGGACAGAGGAAGCAGCAGCTGCAGTATCAGCAGAGAAACTGGGTACTGTGGCATGAGATGACAGGATCCCGCTGTGGCAATGGAAGTCTCAGGGAGTTCGGTAGCACAAACTCCACATTTCTGCTCATCAGCAATAGCATGTTTCCATGTAACATTATTGGTGGCAATTTTTCTAGAAGTACCCCTTCATCATTTTCTGTCTAGGGTAGTTGCAGTTTCTTGATCTTTGGATAACAATACTCCTCCATTTGCTACACTAACTCTCCCAACTCCTTTCTGATCATTTCCTGCATTTACTCCCTTTCTGCTCAAAATACCATATACAGTGGCTTATTCTTTCTTGACAGCACCATGACCAGTACAGTACTTGGTACCATGAGAGATCTCTCAAAGGTGGACATGGGAATTGAATACAAAACTTGACTGTGCTTAAACATGGTGGTTACCTCATCGCCGGTGTACATGGAACATCAGTAGCCCACAGGTCATAGTTTCTAGTATGACTTTCTCATCATTGCATGCTTAGCACTGTCCCTGTGCCTGAGACTTAATAGTTGCTAAATACTTCCTTTTTTATTTTTCAATTACAGTTTACATTCGACATTGTGTTGTACTAGTAACAAGTAGGTATACACCAGAGTGGTTAGGCAATCATATAATTTATAACCGATCCCCTCAAATGGTCCAGTACCCACAATACATATTTATTACAATATTTATGACCACTTTCCCCATGCTGTACTTGACATCCCTGTGACTATTCTGTAACTGCCACTTTGTACATCTTATTCTCTTTACCTTTTTCACCCATCCCCACAAACCCCCCTCCCCTATGGCAACCATCAGTCTACCTCCTTCTTAAATAAGTGAATGGATGCAGCAGAAAAAGGCCAACTCTTTTCCACTGCCTCTTATATTCAATTAAGAGCAGTTAAGCCCCATCAACATGAGATGTTATTACTCTCCCACCTGTCTTTTCCTCTCCATTACCACTGTTATCACCCGGGGTCCTTATAGCCCCAGCATTCTTATACCCCACGGAGGTCATTACACTGACCTCAATGTTCTCTCCACACAGAATGCATTCTGCTCCTACAGCCATAATAACATGCCAGCTCCTGTTCAAAGACCTCCAAGGGTGATTAAAAATTAGTTAAAAATAATATTTTATTTCTTTAAATCACTCTGTGCACACACATATATAAATTTACCAATATTTTAATTTTCTTGCCCAAAATTCTGCTGTCAGGAACACCCAGGAGCTATCCTTTACTAGAGCAGATGATCTTAAGCCTAGAAAATTAGAATCCCAAACAAAATGGTCGGCAGAACCCACCAGTACTTTGCTCACATTCATAAGACATTTGCATTTTCAGTTCCCTGTTCAGGATGCAATTGTCTTTCTCACGCAACAGCAGGGAAGGCCTGCTCAGTATTTCCCGGGGGTGGATTGGCCTAACCAATCCAGATCACACTTCTTCCTCCTGAAGGTGCACTCTACTTCTTAATCACTTGATTCCACTGAGAGGCTGCTGCTTTTTCTCTCCCAAATACAGAGCTCTCTTTAGCCTCCGTAGTATGTATGGCAGGCTGAAAGCCAAACACTAAACAGACTGAAAAAGTCAGAGACGGAGAGCATGCAGATCACCTCCTCAGAATTCCCATATGCAGTGAAGTGATTTCACTGCTTTGTTAGTTATGCCAGCAGAGTGCATTTCTAATGCCTCTTCTCTTCATTCATGAGTGTTTAAACACTTTAATGAATATGTTATTTACTGTAATAAAGTCAGAGTCTGCTATTAAATTAATAGAGCGGTGTAACCAAGACTCCCATAGTAGCAATTTATCCCCGCTCAGTATTACTGAGTTCTAAACACAAGATTCCGGACCAGCTGAATCCTCTGCCAGGTCTATAGATGTTGCATAAATATTCTTTAGCTGCAAATGATTATCAAATTCAAGTTTATGTGTATGTGTATGTATGTTTGTGTATATTATGCATCAGTACAGTGGTTAACATCAGGGCATCTTGGAGACAAGCAATCTAGACTCAAATCCTGGCTCTAAGTCAGGTATCCTTAGGCAAGGTACACGCTCTCTACACCACCACTTTCTCACCTGTAAAATGGGGACAACAGCAGTGTCTCTGGGTTATTCAGGTAAGATAAATGAAATATTATGCACAAAGCATGATGCCCGACACACAAGAAAGCTATGAACATTAGTATCGACATTATAAAATGTAAGAGCTGATCATGGTGACCACTAACCCACTCGGAGCTTTTTAAAAATAGTAAAAAGTACTCCTTGCAGACGAAGCAATCCTTTGCCAAAGTGTAGGAATTCCATGATTTCAGCCTGAACCGCATTTCAGCCCACAGCCACTCTCCTAGCTCAGCATGCCCACAGAGCAAAACTTGTCCAACCAAATGCGCTGGCCCTGGAGTTGACCTTGCTTTCTTCCTCTGCCTCAATCACTATGCCTGCCTTCCTTGCTTCTTTCTTCATTTTTAACATTTTGGAATAAGTTGGGTTTCACGCAATCAATTAAAAATGGTCTCTGGAGGAGAAGGATTCCTATTTTTTCTTTGTGGTAGGTCTCTCACAGTAAGGATTGTGTCTTTTTATCACATATTCCTGAGCACCTACTCCTGGGCTAATCATGTAACAAAAATTCAATAAATGATTTTTGAGTGAATGAATAAGTGAATTCATAACAAAGAATACATGCTACTTTATTGACTTAAAATTCATTCAAGGTAGTCTTGAACTGATAAATCCTGTCAGCTGGAATTTCACTTTAAACATCTCTAATACCATGGCAACACAAATGTTTAAAATAGACCCACAGAACCCTGCTATATTGTAAAAATCATCGTAAGTGCATGTGATTGGGGGGAGAAACCAAATCATAAGAAAAATTAAGTTCTTAACCAGACAAGGACCTCAATATAGGAACTGATCCTAACTTAGACAACAATTTTTTAGCTTAAAATTTACTTCAGAGCAGTCTTGCTGTTTCCTAATCAGGCCTGCATTCCTGACTACACAGCCAATCTAGGGCAATAAAAGATTCTGAAATGTCCAGACAGCTGACTTCCCTTCTGCTGCTAGTCCACTGAATTAGCTAGTTTTTTGAGATCAACTCATGCGGTTACTCAGGTAACCGCTGAGAATAAATACTATTTTCTCCTACAAAGCTGCTGAAATATGTATTTCTAAATCATCCTACATTCAAACAATATGGCAAGAACTAAACACAAATACAGAATCATAGCACCGGCTCAGTCAATGAAAGAGAGCAGCGCAAAACCCAACAGGGTGCTGAGTGTCTGCAAGGCAATGAATAGTCACAGTTATGTACAACCACACATATTAAATCTTGACGTGAAGGCAGAGTTTGCATTGAGTCTAGGAGGACAAAATGTATTTCCATCAGTGCAGTCACAACCTGAAGAAAACCCAACTATCTGATGCAAAATGATCTTTCAAAACCATAATATAATCAACAAGGCCTGCCCTGACTGCTCTATTTTAAAAGTGCAGGGTATTTACACATCTCACTTCTGGTACTAATCTTCCTCATCTGGCTCTGAACTTCATTTTGTTGATAGAATTCAGCAGTTGCTGATACATCACAAGATTTATTAGTTATACCTACTGTTTCTCATCTGTCTCCACTCCCCCCCAACCCTCCCCCTCCACACACACTAGGGTATAAGCTCATGTCCAACACAGATTAAAATGTGTGTGTGTGTGTTATCTGACTAATGTATACCAAGGACCTGAGACTCTTCCAGGCAGAGAGTAAGGCTCTCAATAAATACCTGTTGAATGAATAACATCATTCTTCTGATTAAAATATTTTATTAGCTTCCATTTCATATAAATTAAAGTCTATACTATTAGGAATGCTGAATACCCTTCCTCTCCCTCCACTTCATTTTGTATGCCTTTCCTTTTACCTACATCACCACTAACCAATGAACCCTCATTAAGTGACAAATATGCCAAATACTTCTTATATCAGGTTCTCCTCGCATATTGTTCCCTCTACCTAGAATACACTTCTCCCTACTTCCTTTTCCTACCAGTCTCCTGGTCTTTTATTAGCCATAAGTACCTTTTAAGTACCTTTCTAAAGGTTGTTTTTCTAGATACATCTTCCCTATTGCCCTAAGTAAACATCTCTTTGCCCCCCTTCCACATATATACACCTCTTCTGTTCCCCTCCATCGCAGTGCTAAATACAATCTAAAACTGTGTATTGGTTCACTTGAGCGTTTTCCCTGCTCTACTCTTCCATTAGCCTTTGTGTCATGAGAATAAGAACTTGATATTTTCTCAGTGATTTCCTAGGCTAGCCCATAACAGACACTGGATCGATAGTTGAAAAAATGAGTAAATAATTTGCTTAAGACACATTTCTTCACTTCTTTTTCAGGGGATTTTTTAAAAGAATATACCATATTTATTCTTGGTCTGTTTGACTTTCCCTTCCCAGGATTTAGACTTCTGATTCTAATTCAAAGTCAAAAATAATTAAGTCATATACTCATTCTTCATTAAGTTGAGCATGGCCATGCAAAGTTACACCTGCAGCTGTTCAGAAGTGTTCCGATGTCTAGTGCGGTGACTGAAACTGACAAAATATTTGGGCATCTTTACACTGTATTATTTGTGAGTATGCATTTGAGAGAGGACACTCACTGGAAATGATTTGCACTAGTTAACTACTGATGTGTCCATGCACTTACATTTTACTATCATCTGAATTGACATGTGAATCGCATTGGCCCTCAATCCTCTCCACGTTCATTTCACATAAATTTATTACTTCTCACTCCATGATATAAAGTTTAATTAAAGTCGGTGACTGCATCTTGATTACTCTAATTACTTGACACATAGCTTGTAAGCACTTACAATGCTAAGTACTAAGCAGGGATCAGTTCCTTCTATTTTATTTTACTAAACTTTCATTTTTATGAGTGCTATCTATAGGAAAGACAGGCTGCTGGCCACTGAGGAGTGAGTGACCTAGCATCTCCTGTCTTCAGTTAGTGATGTAATTGGATGTGCCCAAACCTTTAGTTTAGTTGTTATATTTATTATTGTTATTTTGTTCATTAACCTACTTATTTCAGGAAACTTAGAATATACCATAACATATATTTGTTATTAAATGTCCACCATAAAACTGCGCATGTTTATTTAAAAGTTAAGTATTCCACTAGCCCATCTTCCTCACTCCCATCCCTGTAGCTTGCTCTTATTTCCTGCTAACCTAAACTTTCCTCCTAGGCCACCAACTCCTAAAGGCATGTCTTAAATCTCACCTCTCCCTGAATCTGACCCCGATTTCCACAACTTCCTTAACATCTCAACTTCTATAAAACTTACATCTGTTACTACATCATTTTTGTTTATTTACACATTACCTACATTTTTAGAAGTTTCATTGATTAATATCTTGTTTTCATAAAATGTAGACATTTTCACAAGAGTATATAATTGTTTTTCTCTCAGTTATTAGTATAGTGCTATAAAAAATTATAGATATGTTGTAGAGTTGAAAAGCAATGGACATAACAACATCTGTAATTTTACTCATTCAAATTTATTTAAGGTAAAAAATAAAATTTCTTCCTCTAATCCTGAACTCCTCTTCATCCCCACCCCTACTCTCACCTTTATCTCCAGATGGAACTATTATAAAGCATTTGGTACCAAGATTTCTTTACCTTTTTCCAGCTCCGAAAGTTTTTAAGCCCTTCTGGAGCTTAATTTTTAAAAATTGAATTAGCAAGAAGGCCTTTCAAAGATACTTGAATTGCAATGGGGCCAACATGTTGGGAGGTAAAAACAGGTGGTGGGGCCCTCTCCCTGACATGTTAACTCAGAGAAGTACACATGTTGTGTAGCCTAAAACTGCCAATTTATATGACTTGAAGGACACTTGAAAATCTCACTGTACCTTTGATTTTGAGATCAGAGTCAAAAGAAAAAATAATGAATAATTTTTGAGGATCTTTGACTCTGGTTTGGAGCTCAAAAGAATAATCCGTTGTCACTATGGAAGAGAGACTAAAGGCAAGCTAATTAGTCCGCATGAAAGTGAAATTATAATATTTTAGAACTGGAAATATCTGTATGAACCCTTTTAAAGAACACAGCCAAACTTGTGGCCATGTTGAAAGACAAGCACAAAATATTTTGTTTATCTATTACTATGGGGACCTTTTTCTCCAGTCATTGCTATACGTCTACAGGAAAGAAGGTTCATGCTGGGATACAAACTGTAAGTCAGGATAGTAATGATGCAGCAAAACCTGGTGTCCCATTCAATAAATGAACTGAAGCAAACTGATCTCCAAGAAATTTATGAAAATAAAGAGAAATGCACTATCTTCTAATGGCCCCCTGCCTGTCTAATTACTGCTTGGTTATAGAGGCAGGAAATTAGCATGGATATAAGTCATACCTCAAGGAATGAATCTTATACTCCATCAAATATTCTTAATATGGTTATAACTATCAAAGTAGATTCACCATGCTGGTTTCTCTTTAAACTCTGATAATTACATAAAGACTCTCACTTAGATTTTATATGTGCCACAAAGCATGGTTTATTTCATAAATTGACAAGGGTCAAAGACACTAGTCTCCATTCATTCATTAATGAAACGTGTACTGAACACTGCATGCAAAGCACTGCACTAAGTGTAATAAAGAATATAAAGATGAATAAAATTTATCCTGCATTTAATAAGCTTAGAATGTGGTTCAGTGATTTATGAAAATGTATTCAACTGAACTCCCAAATGTTCATAAATGGGGGGACCTCTGGGGTGTCACAGCAGGAGAACATGGGGGAGCGAGGTAAAGGAGCTCATATATTTCAAATTATCTCCATTTTACCCATACCTATATTCTAAAGTTTCTGAGTAAGTTTTCTGTCTGATCAAAGGGTTTTTAAAAATTTTTTTGCTTTAATAAAAGTTTTTAAATCAGTGGCTTCATTGATAGAGAGTTGTGGTAATTTCTATGGCATATTTATTTATTCAACTCTTAACAAATAATTATTCATTTTCTACTAATCCTATGGACATTAGAAAAATAGAAGAGAATAATATGAACCACTTTATACCAATAAATTTGACAACTTCCAGGGGAAAGTATAAATTCATAGAAAAACACAAGTTACCAAAACTGACACATGAAGAAATAGAAAATTCAAATGTTTCTATTTTTTAAAGAATTTGAGTCTTTTACTAAACTTTTTCACACAAAAAGATCTTCAAGACTGAATGTCAGTGAATTCTGTTGAGTGTTTAAGGAAAAATAATACTCATTATATAAAAACTCTCAAAAAAATAGAGGCTAATTTTTCCCTAAATCTCTAATATCAAAACTTGGCAAATACATACATATATATAATAAGAATTTAAAAATCATGTACCAAGTTTCCTCATGAACATACACACAAAATTCTTAACAAAATGTAGCAAATGAATAGCAACTTGTACAAATAACTCATCATGACTATGTACAGCTTATTGCAACAACACAAGGCTTGTCTAGCAATTGAAAACCAATGTCATTTCCATAGCAATAGAAAAAGGCAGAAAAGCCAAACGATCATTTCAATAGATACAGTAAAACATTTGAAATAATTCAATACCTATTCATTAAACAATTCTCAGCACACTAGTAATAGACAGAAATGTCCTTAACCTAATGAAAGACAGCTATGAAAAACCTAAAGCTAACATTATACTTAAGGGTTGAAAGTCTTTACCCAAATATTGAAAACAAGGCAAATATTTTGACTCCACTATTCAAAATTGTACTAAGTGTTGGGAAAACAGTAACAGCAGTAAAGAACCCAGAGAAAAATGAACAAATATATCTCACAAAAAATTTAAGTGCTTTCATACAATGAGTAACAAAATGTGACATTTAACACAGGTACTAGAACTCACCTAGTTATTTTAGTTAAGATACCACCTGGATTTCTTATTACCATTTGACTTGAATGCAAATATACCACAAAACAAATATAACTTGTTCATTTCTGGGCCACATTATTACAAATGTGAACTAAGAAATATTCAATAGTTAGGATCTGTGCCATGATTCCAAGCTTTCTAGATCACCAATCATGCCTTCCCTATGCAATTGTATTTAAAAAGAAAGCTCTTTTTTTCTGAGCCTGTTCTTTGAAACCACATATTTCATACCTGAGAATGATAAAGTGCACATACGCACCAACTCTAAAAGGAGGGCTATGCAGAATCTAAGCTTTCAGGAAACATGCACATCTATGATGAGAGCTGCATGAGGCACAAAGCCCCAATTACCATACAATACAGTGAAGCCTGCACTTACTTTGTTTATACCTCTCCCAGGTTGCACAAGAAGCATCTTTGGAATCTAACTGGCATGCCAGGCACGATAAATGATACACAAGAAATTGGGTGCAAAACAATGTTCCTTTAGATTACCCCCATTCCACAAAAGTGTTGTTTGGGAAGTTTTTTGAAAACACCTAGGGGTTTGAAGGTTCCCTTTAATTGACTCTTGGTGCAGTCTCTTTGCTGACTTCTCCTGAAATGGTTTGGTTAACTTCAAGCTCTTTAAGAAAATGGTATAGTTATCCTTTTATGCACTAGCTCCTAATAAAGATCCTGCCTTACAGTACGCACTCAATATATTATCACAGAAGGGAGGAGTGATAGAAGGCAGGGGGAAGGCAGAATTGGAAAGGGGAAATTTAAGGTTCGGCCAGCTTGGTTTGATAATAAAAATGTTAAGTTAAAAAATAGTCTAATACAATTTTTCTAAACTTGTCTGCTCATGGTAGTCACTTTGGGGTGCTTATTAAAATAATCAATAATTTTTATTTGCATGAGATCATTTCCATTGGCATACAAGCATACTGTTATGCCTCTCATATTGAGAAAGAAGAAAACTGTCTTTCTTCCTCTCCCTCTTGTCTGTTATGAATCAAAAAAGTTGCCTTCCCCAAAGGTCACACGAGTATTAAGGTGAATACAACACTAGAACTGGGTCTCCTTGTACTCAAGCTCTTTTATTACTCAGAAATAGAATGAACGACGTGACAGGATATGACTACAGAATAAGATAACCCATCTACAGCTCACCCTCCCTGCTTCGTGCGAGACCCATTCCTACCCCTCTTCCTGGCTGGACTATAGATGTTGAAGTACTCCATTGTGCAATCCTGTTCCTTCTCAGTTGGCTTCCATGTGGTAAGCTTTTCTGAGTGAACAACTGTACTTGTCTAAAGGAAGAGGTCAGCCTTTCCCTCTGCCAGGATGTGTCCAGGGGTAAAGGGCCTTGGCTCTCCCTGACTACAGAAAAGAGCACCTGCTTCTGAGCTGGCATTGAGAGACTCCCCCTGGTCAGGTATCAAGCTGTGTCGCTCTTCTTCAGCTTCCAAACTAATGCCCGTATCTGCCCTGTTTTCCAGTGACAAGTGTCTCTTTGACTCATCCATGTACACACTCTCCCATCACCAGGCCTTAGGACAATACATGTTCTTTGTCCTGACACTGGCACATATCCCTAACAGTCTCCTCCAATCTCTACAGGAATCCCAGGTGGGCTTATGCCTCCATTCCCAGTGTGTTTCTGCACCGCACCTCCTCTGAGCCCTGAGAGATGGTACACTCAAGGGGTCCTCTGTAGTCATTGATAACACCTCCACCCCAGCTGCATTGTGCTTGGGGAAGGCAGTGTTTCAGGGGGGATGAGGGTCTCCCCATGGCTTCTCAGTATTCCCAAAAGCATCTGGCACATGGTTATTTTTCAGAAACTTAATTCATCACTTATTCTTCTATATATTCATCAAACATTACTGAGTGTGACCAGGTGCTATAAATCCCTTCTTATGGTTGTGTCAACTCCTGCCTAATTTCTTTTTAAAACCAACTTGTTCCGACTTCTAGCACCACTTGACATTCCTCTGTTAAGGTCCCTAAAGACTTTCATGTTGTGACATGCAATGCAAAATACCAGTCTTTTTGCATGTTTTGACCTATCGCCATCATGTGATGCTGCTGATAACTCACTCCATGTATTTCATTCACTTTGCTTCTAGGACACCACACTCTTTTCTTGTTTTTTTCTCCTATCTCATGGATTGTTCCTTCCTGGAGTGCACTGAAGTCCCTTCTCTTTTGCCTGATCCCTTAATGGTGAAATACCTTATATTCCCTCGTGTGTTCAGAAACAAAAATGGTATAATCAATTCAAATAAGATCCAGTTTCAAGATAAAGTAACAAATTAGATAGCCAATTATGTTTTGTTTTGAGTTGACAGCCAGTGACTCATTTACCATCATAGGTCCAACTGGTCGAGGTTTGTTTTGTTTTGTTTTGTTTAGTCAATGCCTCATCTACAGAAGTCACCTGCAGTCATCTTTTTCAACTTCTCACTCAATCCCTGACCCTTCTCTACAGGATCCCAGTTGTCACCCAGCCCTATGAGAGCTTATCCAGTGACTCAGATGTACACTTTTCTCAAAAGCAGTAAGTGCAGCTGCTGTGACGAAAGAAACTTGGGCTTTGTTTGCACCATGCCTGGGTTCAAACACCCCCCTTGGATCGCTGTGAACTGGGGATGACAGTGGAAAACAAAAAACAAAAACAGACTTTACTAGCTATAAAGCCAACCTCCGTGAACTTCACCTTCCTCAACATAAAGCAAAGGCAAAAATGCTCTGTGTAGAATGTTAGGAGGAATGCAATATATGTTATGTGCTCCTGATGCACAGAAGTAATAAATATCAGTATTACTCATTTCTGCATCTGTCTCACATCTCTACTTGTACAGCTAAGAACATTTTCCTTTTCATTACTCAGGAAGCCCTAGACCACAGTGCTGCTTGTTAGTAACCGCTTCCCACTTCAGAAGACCATTTGCTTTTCTTAAACAATTGTGTTCCTGCTTCCCACTCACTCTATAACTCATCTCAATTTCTGTATCTCCTTGAATGACCAAAAACTGAAAGGGTTTTGAGGACAATCAATAGCAATTATATGTCTCCTACAGTTACTACATTTGTTTTTCTATACTTAAATGGCAATGCTAGCAAATCTTTTGTTGTTGTTTTTAGTCAACTATTGTAAACACTTTTTAAGAAGGGTTGGGATGCAATAAATAACATTAGAATTGAAAGCAGTTTCCCCAAAAGTAAAGAATCATTACTTTAGACTCAAAAGGATAATTTAGCCTTGGTTTCGATGAAGCTTATCATTGTGTTCTCTCTAACAAAGGCTTATCCTAAGAAGAATGAAAGGGCAAAATGATGATGGTATTGATATTACTAGCTTTCTCATCTTTTATGCACATTTCATATGCCAACTATAAATGCCTAATGTGATCAAAGCAGGATCTCGAAAGACACATATTTGATAATATTTTGTCAGTCTATTGAGTTATAATAGTACCGGAAATACTGCAAGATTGTTTCTTAAAGTCTCAAACCAGTTTCGTTTTCACAAATTATTGCCTATTTGGTGCCAATTAATGACATTAGGTCCCATGAAATGCTTAAATTAAGAGGGTTTATTTTTCCTATTGATATATGCCTCCCCAAATTTTAGCATATACTCAAAATGTTACTTTCACAGTTCTCTCTGCAGTTTAGTTTGTGTAGTGCTTATTAACAGCCCCAAGATGTGCTCCTCCTGTTGGATGAAAACTAAACTCCCTTCAACCCTCGTTAACGATTGGTTACCAAGATGCTACCCGTGACTTCCGTGTAAGCCTTATCACCAGAGCAGCCAAGCCGCACACCTCAGCTGGAATGAGTTCTTCAAATTAAGAAGCTTACTGATACTAAGGAGTGATGTGTTCATTCTTTTTTCTCTTCAATTCAAAAAAAAAATAAAAGGAAATGAAAAGAAAGAAAATCCCCCCTCAAAAAAAAAAAAAAAAAAGGAGTCCTTAGAAAGAAACACTCATGAAGGGGATTCGTGTACTGCAATTGACACAGCAGTTAGCTGCAGGGACAGCGACTATCACCCACGAACCTTGCTTTCTTTTATGGCTTGCAGCACACTAGGATGGGGCATATTTATTTTGTTTCTAATTCTTTGGAATGGTTGATTACTGGTAGTATTGCTTAAGAAATCTCTTTAGGTAGGTATTGCTCTAATAGTAACTGTTATAAAATGTTCAAACAAGTACAAAATAGAAAGTTTCATTTCCCAGTAGTCTTAAACAGGAAGTTAGTTTGTTTATAGAGACAGAGGAATAAACACTCCATAGCTTCAAAAGCACTAATGAGACAGTTGTCAAGAGATCGATTTCCCAAGTATCTGTGCCCAGGGAGACGACGCTGGCATCATCAAAGGAGGCTGCAAAACTCTCTCCAAATAGGAGAGAATTTCAGGGAAAGAATAGATGTCTATAAATTATTTCTTTTTGAGTACAGCATGAAGAATTAATAATCAGATCATATTCTTCATCCTATTTCAGAAGGAAAGAACTAAAATAATTTACACATTGGTTTTATTATTCTTCTCGTTACCTGAAAAAATTAATGAACCCACGTGTGATGTTTTAATCTTTCCCTTTTGAGACTGACATACATTTGCTGGCTGAAATGAGTCATACAATTCTGGTCAGACTAATCAAGTCTCTCATTCCTGTTTTTTAAATAAAAAAAAATCCGGGATAATATGGGAAGGTATGGAACTCTGGAATGTTTGATTATAATTATTTGTTTATAATTACACTCTAATTTTCATTGAATTTAAGAAGGAAGACATATATTAATGAGTATTTTTACACTTCCTTTAAAATTTTCATAAGAAGTATGCTTTACCTGGACTAAATTAGTTATTGGTTCATGCAGCATGGCATTTAGTTCAGAACTTCCTGGCACCAAAATTCAGAGTAAATGTATAAAGTTATCCCTTATATGAAACTAAGAGCAACACACTGAACAATTTGTTTAAGGCAAAACATTTGTATTAAAGAGTGAAGTTCTGGGTTCTTTTCCAGCTTCATTCATGTACTCTATTTTTTTACTTCCAGCTTTATTGTTTCTTCTTAAGAACACTTCTCCCTCTTCTTAGTTTTCCTGATTTATCCCTTACGCACATACAGACACACACAATCCCCCCCACACACAGTCCATGTCCTCCACAACAGAGAGAAGTTCCCGCCTTTTGAGCTCCTACAGCAGCCCCTCCTACCTTTAGCATAGCACTTGCAATCTGAGTTATAAATGTCCATTTCCTCCAATACACAGAAAGCTTCAAAAAGTTAGGAATTGTGTTTTATTCCCCGTTACCTAACCAATACTTATAAAAGTGCCTGCTCTATGGTCTGTGTTCAGTGAGCGAACAAAGAGAGAGAAAGTGCACTGATACGTCCCACAGACAGCCAGCTCGAACTACAGACGGCTTAGGTTAAGGTTTTGAACAAAAATATCCAGTGGATAATGCATAGTTGGGTTTGCACACATTCCTATACACTTTGTATTCCATATTTCCAATTTCCTAAAGAGAAAAGATCCTAGATTGCTAATCAAAAACACCTAATACACCTTAGACACCACATTTAATATTGGCAGAGTTATATCTAGGTGGAAAATTTTGCCCTGGTACCTATCCTACTTGTTCAAGGCAGTGGGATGCAGCGGTACCTATGTGCCATGCTGATGTCTTATTTTCTCATTTAAGAGTTCTGAATTGGCTCTCATATTTTGGCAAGTATTCATCTGAGGTGATATATTCATGTGCCATAAAGTATGGAAAACATAATTTATGCCTAACTAAAAATTATAAGGAATGCTATCAAAAAGCCAATTTTTCTATGGTTAAAACTAAATATGATTCCTCTAAGTTGTGCAATTTTGAGAAGTATATTTATTTATGGGGCCTAACCGGTGTTCAAAGGTTATTATAAGCTCTTTGAAGAAAGAGGTAATGTTTTAACTATGGTCTCTTAGCAAACAGTAGGAAATCTGTCAACATTGAGATATATCTCCTTTCATTATCTAGAGGAGGAATACCAGCAACGCAGAAACAGAACTACATACACAGACAATTATAATGCAATAAGACACCACAATCTGAAACTAAAGGTAACATAGTAAGACTTGACAATACTGATATACGTTTCCTTGGCCATCCGAACTACCAGAATTCATCTAGGCTAATACCCTTTAATCTAAACTTACTTCTAAGAAAACCAAGGCAAACAGCGTTTCATTGTGTAGAAATGCAGATGTTTACCCCCTCTTCTGAGCACGCAGAGGACTACACTTCCCTGAACCCATGCACTTAGGGCTGTGTAATTATTTGTAGCCAATGGCTCCTAAGTAAACATACTGTATGTTAGTTTCAGGTCAAATAGTTAATCTCAGTGAGAGAGGCTCACATGCTTTTCCCCTGCTCTATCTAGAAGGCACGGCCACATGATGTAGAGACCCTGTCACCCTGCGTGCTGAGGAATGCAGTGGAGGGCATGTGCCCCCAGAGGATTCGAAAAGAAACAATCCATCTGTTGTTTTAAGTCTGTGACATTTGGGGATTCTATGGTATCACAGCATAGCCTAAAATACTCAGGTTAATTTAACAAAACTTCTATTACCAAAATACTTAAATTGTCCAAAGGCGCTAATAAACATAGGAAGAAAGTTTCAGAAATCTGAAAGAATTTTAGTTTCACCATTCTGGGACTACACTGCACTGTCTGAAGTGTCTTGGTCTAAAAAAGGTCTCTACTTGAGAATAAAGTGGCTCAGTGTCTATATAAGTCTTTAATTACCTTGATATTTAACAGATGCAGTAGAGAAGTTAATACAGACAATGAGTGTAGTCTTAAGCAGCTACCCCAGGGAAGAACAAAAATTGGTTGCTAGTAAGGTGACCTTTAACTAATGGAAGAATGGAATAGCAGTGGTCACCTCAGGGAATTAATGTGGTTGTTTAAGAAAGGACATTGCCGGCTGAAGGTGGCCTTTGGCAGCTACTGCTGAATCGAGGCTGTTAGTGATTCAGCGAGCACTGCTACTTTACGTTCCAAAAATGTAGACCAAGATCAAGTGAACTCCTGTATTTTCCCTAAAGACAATTAGAGAATTCTATTGTCAGTAGCTTCAATTTCAGACTGAAAGATGACTTAAGCATTAGTACTTTTTTCCCCCAGATCAGGAAGCTTTGTTCCAGAGTCCCTTGTCAGAGGCAAATCTAAGCCAAGAACCCAGGTCCCCAATCCCCAGGCCACTGTACTCTCATAAATTTTTAAGAAAGGTTGACTGAGAATTATTTACAAATTTTGCCTTTTAAAAATTCTGAGTCACAAAATTTTGGGCCTTTATTTTTGCTTTTTGATTCGTATGGGAGGTGAAACTGACCTAGCAAGAGACAACTGTCTCTCTACTACCAACATCCTAACCGAGACTGAAAAAGTTGCATCATCCCTTGGTACAAAGCTAATAAGGCTGATAGCTCTTGAGAAAATGACGGTACGGTAGGCCTAAATAGGAACAGCAAATGAAAACACAAGTCTGAAATCATCTACCTAACACACACTTATCCTTCAGGTCTCAAGTGAAATTAGCACTGACTCAAGACATCCTCCCAGGTCCTGCACACACGACCTGCACACACGACCTGCACATTTGCAGAGCCCTACGCTGCTCTGGTGCCACTGTCTTCAAAGTCTTACTAACTTTTCAACAAGGTGCTCTAGCGCTTTGCAGTTTCATTTTTTACAAGACCCTGCAAATAATATAGTCCGTTCTGATGCTCTGCTGATCCCCTCTGGTGCTTGCACTTATAACACCTGTATTTCTCCCGAACAGTGTGACTGTAATTATGGAAGCATTTTCTCCCTTTTCAGTTTTAATAATGTAAGGTCACAAAAGCAGGAACCTGGTGTTTATCTTTTCACTGTTTTTATCCACCATGCTTAGTGGAGATGCTGGCTTTAAAAAGATGCTTTGATGAGTAGATGGATGAATACATCAATGAATTAATTAATTTAACTCAAGGGATGGAGAGAAACCTGGAAAAGACTTTGGGTTTGAACAGAATGATAGCCTGGAGTTTTGGGGGTGCAGGAAAAATTGAGATAGATACATAGGATGGGAGTAAAGCACAGTGAGTTCTGAAAGCCGAGCCAAGATTTTGACACATGTCACATGAGGAAATATAGGAGTTGTCATTAACTTTTGAGGCACACAATGGTAACATGTTTATCACCTGTGTTTCCAGGTTTATTTCACATGCTTCGACATTGTATCACCTCTGCTTCCTAGTAATATGAAAGAGAAAAACCATAGGTCCAAAATGGTATCACTCATGCCAAAGCCCAAGATAACCAACCTACATTTAATACCACGCTGAGTTGCCGTTTCATCTCCTCCCAGAAATGGAATCTTAGTCTACCAGTCTGGAATTTGCAGGTCAGCATCAGTAAGGCAATAAGGTAATAAGGCCTTTCAGTGCCCCCAAAGGAAGGAGAGGCAATGTGCCTGATAAACACCCCTGCCGTTGTCGTCCAAGGATACAAGATGTCCTGGCCTGAAACTTTGCTCAGTAACCTCCTTACCCCACCCTTCTACCAATAAAAACCTCCCATTTTTGTCCACTTGCTCAGGGTGCCCTTCCAGTTGCTAGGTGGGATGCTGCCTGATTCATTAATCGTTCCACAAAGCCAATTAGATCTTCAACTTTCCTGGAGGAATTTTGTGTTTAATAGTAGGAATCCAATGTCATGGCATATTTTAATGCATGGTAACGTATTCATTTGCCATCACCTGTGTCACATACCTTATTTAATTTAATTCTCTTACAAAACTCTGTAATGCTGGTTTCCAGTTGTTAAAGAAAATAACCAGAGGTCCAAAAGAGCATCTCTGGCGTTAAAAGTCCATAATACCAAACCTAGATTTAACAACTGATCGATTTGCAGCTTCAACCTCTCGCAGAAGTGTAATATTAATTAACCAGTGTGGAATTTTCTGGTCCAGCCCCAAACAAGGTCATCTGTCACAGCAGGTGCTTTACTCTTCACGGAAAGAAGAGGTAATCTGCATGCTGAAAACACTTCCCTTCTCTTCACCCAGAGAAAGATGTTTGGGCCCAAACACAACCCCTCCTTTTTTGTTAATAACTGCCATGCTCCACTCTTCTTTCCATAAAAATCTTCCAAGTTATAACCCATCAGAACACCCTTCACATTCCTAAAAAGATGCTGCTCAATTCGTGAATGGAATAATAAATAAATTAGATCTTCAAATTTACTCAGTTAAATTTTGGTTTTATCACCATTTTTCAAATAAGGAAATCGAGGTTCCAAAAGATGAAATAATTTCCCCAAGGTAACATAAGAAAAGGAAGTTGTGGGATTTGAAAATGTGTTCTTGAGATAAATTACCAAAAATCTTTCTCCTCTTTAAGGATGCTTCTCTAGTTTTGACAGAATAGGCAGCTAGACAGACATGAGCAGAGCAGGAAGCTAGGCGAGGTACAGAATGTCACCAAGGTGGAAAGTACTGGGTGTCTAGCAAAGGGCAACATTAGAGAAAACAACTATTAGAGGCTCGGACCTCCCCCCCCCAGGGTGACCTTTCCTCCCCTAGTATGTTGTGCAGCTTAGATTCCCTTAGAGGAAGAATAAGGGGGCCAGAGAATAGCCTCAAAAGACTTGCATACAAGCTCTTGCATGACCACTTACTTAGACATCAAGCCCTCAGAAAAATAAGGTTCTGACCCACATGAAATAATCTTAGGAGCAAAGCCTTGGGCCTGCTGACCTCAGAGAAAAAATTGTGGTCAAACTAGAAATAACATGTAGGTCTCAGCTGCATTTCAGCTCCAGGCCCAGAAAAGCACCGAATCTAGAGGAAGTGACGCCATGGCTGATGTCAGGACCAGGGGCCATGACTAACGACCCTGGCACTGACGAGTCAGTAGAGTGTCAACCCTGAAAGGATGCACCTGGAAAGCTGATGAATATTCTATTGAGATCTTTCCATGCCAACTCCCCTGAAGGTCTCACCTTTGGAAAAGAGATCAAAACTCTTTAAGATGAAGGACCCAGTGCGTGGTCTCTCTCCAGAACACGCACGTGCCATCCCGCCACTTCTTTCCCTGTAAAAAAATTTAAAAACAAAGAGAAAATGTCTCCATCAGAACTGTGCCAAGTCACATGTCTTTATATGCATGTGACCTGTGACTGTATTGTCTGATTCCTCATATGGCGCACTCTATCTCTTGTACCAGGTATGGGCAGTCATGCTTCTTAGTAAGTCCAGCTTAGCCTTGACCATCTGTTTCACAAAAATGGGATCAAACAAAGTTATATTCAAGCAACAAACAAAATTAAAAAGAATAAATAAAGACAAAGTGCTGCATAATCATTTGGCCTCAAGAAAGAAGACCGAACGAAGCAGCAGTCCAGGTGAAAGCCGCTTCCACGAGCCGCCTGGGTGCTCCCGTGTTTCCTTTATCATGCCATGGGAACCCATCCAGAACTCAGTTCCCCTTGTTGGGCTGTGAGCAACACGAGAGGCAAGTCTGTCAGGTCTTGTCCCTAGTCCCCAGCACAGGACTTAGATATGGTGATCAATAAGCATATGGGAAACGAACAAGTGAAAGGAATACTCATTCCATCAGTGTCTTTAAGAAAGTAGTCTACGGCTGTACCACCCTGATCTTGGAAGAAAATAGATCGGCTAAGAAGGAGCAGAACTGTTAACTTGAAGTGTTATTTTCTTCTCAGGTCTGTGAGAATAAAAGAAAGTAGCAGAATACTTTACACCGACATGAGATCACATGAATCTCAAAAAAACAGATTGTTCTCCAGACTGATTGCTCAAATTGAGCCCTGCAGTGTCTCAGTCTTGACCTTCAACAGGCTCATAGAATTTCACTCAGAGAATGCAACACCTCATGCATTAAGTGACAAAGATGTCACTTCCACTTCAAAATTCAGCCTTCCCTAGAAAACTTCACTTTTTGCCCAAAGGCGTGGATGTGTACCGTAGAAAGCTCTGTTCAAGCAGCCAATTACTCGGTTTTCCCATACTTGTACCACGTTCCTCATTAACTTTGTCACGTGTACAACGACCTAAAAACCCATAGTGCATGCACAGCGGCAATAAAACATTTTATCCATTTCCTGTTTAATTCCTCTACTTCATTTTCTTGCCACTGTACATTTTGCTTAGTTCAATTGGATACGTGGTTTTTTTTTCTTTAGGTCTCCATGAAATGATTGAGTCTTCTGTTGTTATAAGTAACCCTACAAAGACATGAGTAAAAACACAACTATGGAGTATGTTAAATGTAAACTGTACTGTGACTGGAAATACATTTCTCTGTACTAGTTCAGTGCAATGTGAAAGATGGGTATTCAGTATGAATTGGATTTCCACAGGCTCACATAGGGGAGCATTTTCCACATTTACTCTATTTCTAAATGTAGCAAGCAAGCTTAAAATATATATATATATATGATGCTTCTGATGCTGGACTTGGGTTTTTTTTGGTCAAAAAATGTCAATGGCATATTTGAAACAATGTTTTATTACCTATAATCTATTTTATCATTTTTTTAATTAAATTTACTATTGATTCTCAAAACAAAGAACATGCACATAACTTTGTATAATTTTATATTCTTCCTGTCAAAAATTTTTTAATTTAGTTCAATTACAATTCTCTTGTATAAGTTGAAATGTCAGTTATAAAATTGCAATTATATAGGGAAGAGATTCCGCAAGTAGGTACATACTTTAATTTTTAGATTTAGTTTTAGTTTTTTTTCTGTCCTGTTACTCACAACTTCCCCTTGTACAGTAGCGCTGCTGATGGAGTTAACTGCTTAAATTTGACTACACATAACAGTTAGATTTTTCAAGCATGTCTGATTAATGGGGTTTAGTGTTGGAGTTGCTGATTTTGGCATTTTACTTTTAGGAGACATTCTCTGTAATTGTAGTAAATTGTGTAATGCCTAAATACTTGGCAAAAGTTAGTTGTAAGATTACTTTTAAAAATAACAGAAAATATGTCGTATTGAAAATTAATCAGTGACTTTTTAGGGAAGGCAGAGCAGTTGCACCCGATCAGCAACACTGACTGTGATAGAGCTAATAGCCCAGAGAGCAAAGTGACTTAAAAAATTTTTCTTTCTTTTATCGTCACCTGAGGATATTTTTTCATTGGTTTAGAGAGAACAAGGGAGAGAAAGAAACATTGATGTGAGAAAGAAACATCAACTGGTTGCTTCCCCATACGTAGCCGGGCCAGGGATTTCACCAGCATCCTAGGTATGTGCCCTGACCGGAAATCAAACCTGCAACCTTTCAGTTAAGGGGCGGACGCTCCAACCAACTGAGCCACACCAGCCAGGGCGGCAAACTGACTTTTGATCATAGAAAATAGAATTGCGTGTGGCATGTAAATATGCAGTTAACTTTAGGAAGAGCAGTTCAGGTGGATGGTGAATGGTTATCACTAATCTAAACACACTCTCTCTTGACATCCCTGCTCCCTCAAGAATGTCAGTACATAATTAATGTGATAGCGACACGTTTTGTTGCAAGGAGGGTGAGAAAGCATGGTTTGACATCTTGTCTTATTATCTAGCAGCCACACTAACTCAACTCTGGCACAAAAAAAAAGTGTTCATACTTTCCTTGTGTGATCGCCTATAAGACTGTTTCTGTTACTGCCTTGATGAACTTACCTTCTGCTTGGAGAGAAATAAATACAATTAGTCTTTCAAGAAAGTAGATCAACTGTTCAAAAAAAAGTATTAGCTACATGGGATACAATAAGGGTTTTTTTCTTGTTTATTTTTATATAATCCCCAGCTCAAGTTTGCTACAAAATTTTAGAAAATTTCTGAACTTTAATTTGGTAGTCCTTCAGTCGCATTCTGTGAATTATGATTTTTTTTCACATATACAACTCCCTAAATATTTCTTTGCATCTCATAAGAGGAATCTTCCCTCATGGTAGTGCTAATGTTAAACTAGTTTAGGAACTTAGATTATTATCCTTTGTCTTGCCTGAGGATAAATAGGCTCTCTAGTTCTGGCCTATTTAAATCCATTCATTTCTTGTCCAATATCTATTATGCCTTTTGAAATTAGGATAATTTAGCACAAAGTATTAAAAATACATTTCATTATAAAATACACATTAGATGTGTATTTTTAAATACAGAAAAATAGAAAGGAAAACACAAACATCAAAGGACCAAAAACCTTGTAAGAGAAGCCCCCAGTCCTCTTCTGTACGTTCTGCTCTCACAAGGAAAATTTGATGAGACCCTCTGCATGTTGACCCCTCCATGGATTTCAATAGCCCACAGGACAAAATAAACATTTGCCATGGCACACTGAGCTTTTCATAATTGAGCCCCTTCTAAATTATTCTGTACAGTGTCAGAATTACAATGCAGTGGTTCCCAAACCTGAGCCTATATAAAATGATCTCACCTGAATCTCCTGAGGGTTTATTTGTTTGTTTTAATGCAAAACCTGGAGCAGCACGCCCTTCAGTTATGACTAAATAGGTCTAAGATGGGACCACAAAATTTGCTTTCAACATGCACTTCGAGAGATTCAGGTGCAAGTAGCTGCTAAGTCAGAGAAATATTTCTCTTGGCACCTAGTTTTCACAACTGGCCTTATTTTACTGCTCTGTGATTTCACCCATTCTATTTCATCTATGCGGAATGTACTACTCATCTTTTTCAAACAAATTCCTAATAATCCTTCAAGACAAAAACATTAGCATCAATAAAAGTTGCTTAAGGGTAGAAAAAAACTAAAAGGTTTCTCTTACACCAACCCAGTCCGGTAAATTCTATAGTGTTTGTTACTTTTTCTGTCTTTCAGCTTCCGGTTCAAAAATGTATAACAAAAGACAAAGAGGATATTTTTACTAAGCACATCAATATGCAAACAATCTCTTTGAATTTACAGATCTCCTTTGTTGGGATCCCAGTGCTGTACTCTAGAGGGCAAATAATAAAAAGTAGCTTAAGGAACCCATTAAGATTAAGTCAAAGTATCCTCAAAAACAAGAATGTACACAGTAAATGCCTAAGCTTTCCGTCTTAACTCAGGGTTCTCCAGAGAAACAGAACTAATAGGATAGATTTTCTCTCTCTCATATTATATGTTACATAGAATATAACACAATATATATAAAACAAAGATTATGTATTATGTGTTTTAAATAATGTACATGAGAAAGAGAGAAGTGAAGAGAGAGAGAGAGAGAAAGCTCAAAGGGCCAAAGGCCAGATGATCCTAAAAAAGCAAATAAATTGAAAGCGATTAAGGAAAATTTACCTGGACCATATCAGGGAAAAGTCAAGGCCTAGAGCTGTCCTCGGAAAGTTTAATGAGAAGAAAAAAAATGCAACATGACAACCACACAAACACAGTGGGCCTACACGTGAGGGTGAAAAGTGGTATTTGGTAGGTGTAGGTGAAGCAGGGAGGAAAAAATAAAGGAAGATGGGAGAGAGTAGGAGAAAAAGGAAATAGGAAGAAGAAGGAGAGGGAGGAGAAAGGAAAATATAATGGAAGATTCAGTTCGAAGGGAAGTCGTGTCCCAAGGAACACTTAAATGAGGGCTAAAAATTCTAGAAGAACTTCAAAAGTATGAGATTTAAAAGAAGTTTAGTAAATTTAAAAAGACATCAAGGATGACTTGATTTTGACAACATAATTACAGAAAAAGTGAGATTACAAAGCTAAGGAAATGTTCAAAGTAACCCCATTACAGAAAAAGAATTTATTTAAAAATCTTTATAAAGATTTTTCTAATAAAAATGGCATGTCTGAAAATGTAACTAATGGTATGAATAAAAGGCTAAGATGAACACTCTGTATGCAGAAGCAAAGAACATAGAGTAAATCAATTAGAAAAACAGATGGCATAAATGGGGAACAAGGACCTATATGTGCATATTTTGTAGAACCTCTATCCTGCAATGAGGAATTTAGTAAGCACATCAAAAAAGCAGGTGAGGCAACAATAAAAAAAAAATGTTGGTCATGAGCAACACTAGGATATATACCAGGCAAATTATCAAACTTCATAAATAAATGACAAAATACTCTAAGTATGTAGGCAAGGAAAATAAATCACTAACAAGAAGAAAAATCAGACTGGCCTCAGACTTCCCTACAACCAAATTTAATGATATAAAATAAAACTTATGGACCCAAACTTCTCATCAGGAGAAAATAATCTCAGCTAGGAATATACTACTTATCCAACTTTTCGTTCAAATATAAAGACGGGAGACAGGCGTGAAGGAACTCCAGAGATACAGCACCCATGAACTTGTCTAGGATAAAAAACCTTGATGCAATCCGGCAAACCAGGAGATCAATAAAAATAAAAAACGAAAGTGCATAATAAAAGAACCAGTGGTAAACATTAAATCCGGTAAATGCTTCGTGTGACTGAACATCTGGGGAACTGTGGTTGCAGAACAGATGGTAAATTTGATAAATGCTAACAGTGTAAAATATCATAACTAACAAATACTAAAAGACGTGGGTGGATAAGTAAGAGAAAGTGTAAGCATGCTCATCATCCTTCCTTTAAAGCAAGGAATACACTGATCCTACTTAAAACTGAAAGGTATAGTTTAAGAAAACTCAGAACTACTTAATATTCTTTTGTTATTCATATAGAAAATTTACATAAATAAATCTTTATATGGGAAATATTTATTTAAGTTTACTTAAGTTATCCATTTCAAAGGATGCTTTTCCAAATTTAAAAAACTTAACATTTTAATTAAAAACATTTCTATCTATCTACCTATATCCATACACATATCCATGTTTCTATATACATAACTACAAATAGACATGACTGGAAGGATTAAAACAAATGTTAACAACCAGTGGGATTTTGTAAAATTTATTGCTTTATAATTTGGTATATGGCTTGAATTTTCTCTTATGATTGGCCCCATGTCATTTTCATAGAAAAAACCACAAAGTTATAGTGACATATGAAATCAGTCTATAGATTGCTGGAAATACTCCAAGGCCTGAAATTTCCAAGTACTGTATTTTTCTTCTACAAGAACTGTAGAAAGGTTGAGATGAAAATGATAGTGCATGTTTCACTCTGGGAAATGTCCTCACTGCAGCATCCTCGTGAGATCAAAGAGTAAAAGTCAACGTGGAATGGTAGCAAAGCGTACTGAAATGACAGCTGGGAGAGAGAGATTCCTAATCTAGATTGTCCAATAATAAACTGCCTGGCCATTCTTTTTTTTAACTCCCCACCTGAGAATATGTTTATTGCTTTTAGAGAGAGGGGAGGGGAGAGAGAGAGAGGAAGAAAGAGAGAAACATCAATGCAAGAGTGAAACATCAATCGGTTTCCTCCCATACACTCCCTGAGTGGGAATTGAATTTGCAAACCTAAGTATGTGCCCTAACCTGGGGTCGGACCCACAACTGTTTTGGTGTATGGGACAATGCTCCAACCAACTGAGCCACTGGACAGGGCTGCCTGGACACTCTTAACATTCCCATTCACACTTTAGAACCTGGAGACCATGGTTTTGGACACCTAGTAGTTGCTTAATAAATATCCATTGAGATGTTTTTGCACAATAAATGGTCGGCCTTTGCCCTACAGAGAGGTTACTGGGCACAGTCAACTAAATTCAATGTATATTTATCAAGAGCTGACCCCTGTTCTGGGTGCTATTTTATTCTGAAAATGTACACAACACAAATGTGCAAATATCCAACAAAGAAACAATGAGGCAGGTAGGAAGGGCTCTGTGCCTTGTGGGATAAGGAGCAGTACCACTGGTTTGGTTTTTTTTTTTTTTTTTTTTTTTTTTTTGCACAATGATATATCTCCGGTGTTTCAAAAGGTTTCTTTAATTTTATGGGGTTTTTTTCACAATTGAACAAAATTGAGGCTAAAGTCTATCACATTAATCATGCCAAATATTTTCCTTTTTTATTTTAATCATACCTTATTAATATTAGCGGTTTGATTATCTTTTCCATTCTCTCCCATTTTTAACACAAAATATAATAAATATGAATACAAATTACAAAAACACAGCTGAAACTGAACAGCTGATTCCAATTAGTGCTGTCTTGTGTAAGCTAAAAGGTAGTGAAATAGTTCGAGAAAAGATTCACTCTAAACTCAATCTGAAACAGAGGAATAACAGGTTTCCTACTATTATTGAAACCCAGGAAAATTTAAATAAACTCTCTAGCCCCTGGAAAATATGCCTATAGGAGTTCCAGTAGTACTTTAGCTAGAAAATTTGATAAACCTCTCCTCCTCCCCATACAACCATCCTTTCTTTAGATATTAAGACAAACACAACCATCCTTTCTTTAATATTAGGAAACTTTCACAAATGTTTCTTGTGTTGTTAACAACTTGAAGAAATGACCCTCTGGTTGCAACCTCACAGTTGTGGAAATCACTGACCTCAAAACAGAAAAGTGAAAAATAAATATTCAACTCCAATGAACCCTTGTTTTCACCCAAACATGCCCAGTAAAGAAACCGAAGGACGAGAAAGCAATGGGAATGTGGTGAGTATTCCCGTCAGCTGTCTGGAAATGTAAAATGTCTGTCACGGTCAGTGAGTGTTCTGAAAATTCTTGTTTCATGGCGAGACATATAAGGAAAATGAGATGCTTGTGCACAGATTTGGTAATTATTTGGCATAATCATAAGCCCTTTTGATACTGGATTTTTTATGTTATTGCATTTGAAATATTTTAACTGTCTAGTACTAATCAGAACACATATTACTTTTCCATTTGCTTCATGGTATTTATTACATGCCTGAATTCAGAACACTTGAGATTAAATCACTGGGAAATCCTTGGGAATTTAGACCTTGGGAAAATTACCTAAAGCTCCGTGCCTCAGTTTCCCCATTTGTAAAATGGGAATAGTGACAGTGTAACTAGAAAACACTTAGAATGAAGCAGAGCATATATGCTTAATAAAAAATAGCTATTATTATGACTGATTCCTCACTCACCAAACAACAGGGCCAACAGTTAATCAGCACTTATGTGCTAGGCAAAGATCTAAGTGCTTTATATGTATTAACTCCCTTAATCCTCAAGGAGCTCTTATTATTTTCCCTGTTTTACAGAAGGGAAAATCGGGTAACAGAAGGGTGAAGTGGATTGCCGAGAGATTGTGTTCCAAAGCATCTAGTGAGTCTTAACTTTGGCTGCACCATTGGAACCACCTGAAGAGCTTATAGCGAGCTAACCCAATTAAACCACAATCTCTAGAAAGGGCCTCAGTAGTTTGTACCTCTCCCCAAATCAAGGCACTAGGCTACTCTGTAGTAGCACCTGCATTGCAGAGTGAAGATGTAGAAAGACACGAAGTAGAAGAAAACCTGCAGGCTTGTCTCACAGCTACGCCAGGTTCTTGTTACAGCAGTTAAACCAAAAATCCAGCATGTCTCACTATCAAATGAATAAAGTAAGCCCAGCAGCAACTGCTGGCTAAACCAATGAGAGACACACTTTTGTCATGAACTATGGCCTCAGTAGGAAAGAACAATGAGCAATTCCATGCATCAGTGCTCTTTTCATTCTTGCTCGGTGGACAATAACCATAGGGCAGCTTAAGAAATCAAGTGTGCTTGTCAACCTGTAATCCTAATTTCTTACCCTGTGAGGCAAGACCATTTGCAAAAAGAAGTTATATTTATCCACAGCCACATATAACTTAATCAAGTCAGCACACATTTAAATGCATTAATAGCACTGAAAAAAGATAACAAAATCACCTTTGATTAATGCAAGTACGAATTTTCTCTGCACTTGTATTTCCATCCTTTCATTCATTTTATCGGCAAATCTTTGTTGAGCATCTGCTATTTTCCAGACAGTCAGCAAGAGGCTCACGTTGACACAAGTCCCCAGTACCCACATCATACAATCCACCGTTAACCAAGAAAGCAGGATTTTATAGAGCTAATGCCTATCAACTACAGTCTTGACTTTTTTTCCATTTCCAATCAATAGAGCAACTGTTTCTCAGCGGTTCTAACATCAAATTATAAACTTAAAATAAGTAAACAAGGAGGCCATTAGACTGAAGTGACTCCAATTCTTTGGTGCCTTAAGTTAGCAAACCAAAACATAAGTCTACATATCACTGGAGGTGACGTAATCGAAGTCGAACAATAACCGATCACAGGCAGCCAACTAATCTTTCCCAAATAAGGCAAATGGGGAAGACAACCAATCATAAACAGCCAACTTGGCATTAAAACAGCCTCAGCCAAATCAAACAATTTCCTGTCTTTGCTGCTATACCTCTGTATTTAAAACTTTCCCCTAGCTGAGGTAGGCACTGTGTTCTTACCAGTTGGGTGTTACCTGATTAGCATGGGATTTTGCTTAAACTCTTCACATTATTTATATGCTTGTTTATATTTTAACAAAACCTTTCAAAGGTTCTATCTAGCTCAATGACAGAGTTAAACAAAATCTAAGGAACTATCATGCCCTACAAGTGGTATAAATCTGGAAAGAAAAAAGAAACAACTTTGTCTGAATAAAAACACTAAGAATATATGATAAAATTCAAGGTAGGGAATGAGTTAGTAAGAACTAAGTTCCTCCAGTTAAAAAAAAAAAGTCACACTTGCAAGATTATTCGCTGGAGATCAAACCCAGAGCACACAATAAGTGATGTATATAAATAGTTCTCATGGCTAGAATGTCTTCTACCTTCTCAAGAGAAAACTCTTCATACATAACCCAAAATACTATCAGCAATTTGATAGATTCCAATGATTTACAATTCAATTTTAAACCTTTTCATATTTTTACCAAAATATTTCTCAGCTACTTCATTTATTCCATTTAATTTGACTTTTAGAAAATGTAGACTAAAACAGCCTATGATAATGTAATCAGCTGATAGGGGACAAGGAGATTCCTTTTCCTTTCACTCCTACCAAGGTGGGCAAGGTTAAAGTCAGTGCCTATGGTATCACCAAATCGTCCTCCCTCACTCGTTTATGTCTCTCCTGTATCTTCTGTGTGCTTCTGCATGTAAGCTAAAATGTTACTGGGCATGCTTCTAGGGAGGAGAGGGCATATATGTGAAGGCATTAGTTTACATTGTAAACCAGGAATCTGTTTTATGGTAACACAGATGTATGGGTAACATTATGTGTTGTCTTGTAATTATTGCCAAAGCTCCTCCTAAGAGTTTAGTGAGGGGCAATGAAGAAAGAATAAACCACATTTCAAAAGAAGAAATATTTCTTTCAAGTTAAGTTTCATATCCAAGTGTCTCTTCCTACTCCTCCTTGCCTCAGGACTTCCTTAATGAGGACTCTTTTAACAAGGAGGAATTGTCATACCAGCTTAAATTATAGATGAAATAATTCTGTTAGATCTACTTAATTTCACAAACAAAACAGAGAAGACTGATAGATGGAGAGCAGATGACAGCGAGTGGGGGCACAGGGGAGTTGGGGGTGGAGGGACTGAGCAAAAAGTTAAAAGGACTCATGGACACGGACAACAGTGTGGTGATCGCTGGAGGGAGAGGTATAAATGCTAACGGAAAGGGGACTAAATGCTAATGGGGAAACAATACAATAATACAACAAAGATTAAATTTAAAAAAGAAAACTAAAACTAAATAAAATCACTAATTCAGATTTAGTAATACAATTAAATAAATAAATAGATAGATAGATAAATACATAAACAAATAAATTCCAATGCCTGAAAACCCTGGGTGGTTGAAGATAGAGATGAAATAAGATATAGTTCCAAGTGTCCATTTAGGACCATCCAGTTTTCATTCAAAATACATTAATCATGTGGTGCCTCACACCTGCAATAGTTTCCTAAAAACTCATGAGTCTACCCTGAAAGTTAAGGGAGAATAAATGTCATTTTCTTGCCACCATTGGCTTTGTCCCTTACTTCTTCCCTAAAGTTAGCTTCCACGCAGTGTTTATGAGCCTACACGATGTCCAACGTCCGGAATTCTTTTCTATTTAGTAAGATCTCTTACCTGAACTATGTTTGTATGGTCACCCTAACAGGGTGTGCCTTTCTTTACGAGTTGCTCCTAATTGAAGGTCACTGAAGGGATCAGCAGAAAGAAGTCTTCCCTGCACTTCTTTTATCTGAGTAAAGCAGAGCATCCTGAAAATACAACTGCCATTAACTCGGCTCCCAGGGAGTTTCTATTTGGGAGATTCGTCCTTAGCAGGAGAGGTGTGGACAGATTGAGCTGCCGTAAATCTCCTTCCACTCCAAGGAAGCTTCCAGCCAGGAAGGAGACTGTTCATGAGCATCCCGATGAAAAGGCCTAACAGAACCTTTGATTCTTTCCCACTCAAGTCCCAACCGCCACCTTTTTTGTTAAGCTGAGACATAAACCCTTACCTCTGTCTATTCTGCATCACTCGCTATGATGCGCTCCCACATGGGTAATAAACATTTTCCTTTTAATCTGTCTATTGCCAGACAATTCACAGAACTGCACTTAAACTGGTAGAAGAAAGAAAGCTTTTCCTCCCAATCTCACGCATAGTCTCAATACCCATAAATATCACTGGAGAAAATAAGTCAAGCACAAGCAGATGATTTTTTCAGAAAAATTTTAAACACTATACAAAGCCTATGAGCTCCCCGCAAATATCGGAATTCTCCAAATTGTGGAAACATAGTTCAAAGCCCAGAGGATGAGACTTACATTTAACCAATCCGGGTGGGATTTGGTATTTTTTCACTGCCGCAACTGACAATCAATTAAGTTGCAAAGAACTGGAGGCAAAGTAGCAGAGACTCATATGCTTGCCTTGAGAGATTGGAAACATGCTCCTTAAAAGTGCAAGATTCACATGTGACAGCCTGCTGATGGCATGTTAAAACAGCCCAATTCTAGCCTTGGCCGAAGATAATTTAGAGTCAGATAAAATGATTTTGAGCCAACTAACATAAACAATTCATTTCAACTAACTGTCGCAAATTACATTTCCCAATATTGCATAGGACATACTAAGACTGAGAAAAAAATCATTGTTTATCTTACACTGAATTTTAACTGAGCATCCTGTAGTTTATCTAGCAGCCCTATTTTCTGAGTTCTCTGGAGCATTATAATGGAGCGATAGAATTGAAATTACTACAACACTGTCTACACTCATTAATAATCTCCTATTTTACTTGTGTTGTGCAGATTATTTCTCTTTGGGGACAAGAGTAAATAGCAGAGCATAAATAAATCTTAAGTAAACAGTCCTTTACTCAGGCAAAAATAAAAATCTCTGTATCTAAATGCATCATAAATCACTACCGAATTAAGGGAACTCCAAGGATTCAAAGCATTAATTGAACAGAAGCATAGCCTCACCTCTAATCCCTGCCTAACAATTAATCATTTGGCTAGGCTCTGAGGCAGTAGGATATGGAACTTCTGGAACTGAAAAAGAGAGAGGTAAGGGAAGTCTGGATCTTGCCACTCAGAGTGTGGTGATACAGCATCTCAGGTGATACAGTATCTGTATCACCTGGGAGCTTATTAGAAAGGCAGATTCTCAGGACACATTCAGCCCCACTAAAGTAGAATTGCAGTTTTAACCATCTCCATGGGATTGATATATAAACTCCTTTGGGACAAACTACTCTAGATAATGGAATTCTAAAAAGGGTAAATATAGGCACCCAGGGTCACTAAAAAGTAGTAAGAAGATGCAAAATAATAAAGTATCAAAGTCTTTCACATGCAGATTTTCCCCTCTGGCCAATTCCTATAAACCACAGGTAGCCCCAGGTGCCTGTGAACAGAGGAGCTGCTTAGGCAAAAGGACTTAGTCTGTTCAGGCTGCTGAAACAAAAATAGCATAGAGTGGTGCCTTAAACAACAAACACTTAGTGCTCACAGTTCTGGAGGCTGAGCAGACCAAGATCAAGGTGAAGGCAAAGTAGGTGTCTCCCCGGATCACAGGTGGCTCTCCTCACTGTTTCCTAGCAAGACGGAAGGAGCCAGGGAGCTCTCTAGAGCATCTCTTTTATAAAGGCACTAATTCCAATCTGGAGGGCTCCACACTGGGGCCTAATCATCTCCTAAAGGAACCCACTTGCAGATACCATCACGTTGGGGTTTGGGTTTCAACATACGAATTCGGAGACACATTCAGTCTACAGCAGCTTCCCTTGGCCGGCCAGACTCAACAAGCCTAACTAGGTGAATTCACAAAGGCCAGCTCACTGCCATTTTTATACTTACTCCCCTGAAAGAAGCTGGGATATATCCCAGCATGTATAGAAAAGGAAAATAAGGCACTTTCTAATGAAATTTAAACCTTGTGTAAACAAGGAGATGTAATTATTCCAGGTGCATCAGCAAAATCTGCAGCCAGAATACCAGGTCAAATCTTACTTTAAGTGCATACACATTGATAAAAATCTGATCTTAACTACACTTATTTCAGAACCATCTCTCCTCTAATATATGACATCCATGAGAATGCCAAGGGCATATATATATTTAATAGGGTTTGTAATCTCGTCCCCTTAAAATTACCTTGGGGGACATTGCCATTCTTACTACCAAGGACAAGAAATGCTAATATGTATAGTGGAATTGAATCATATTTTATTTAGATATATTCTTGTTCAGCATTTTGACCATAGTAGCAGTCTTCCTAAGCAGTTCTAACAACTTTTTAAAGATATATCTTATCATGAGCTCCACCAGGCAAAATAAAAATGCTGATTAAAAAAAAAAAAAAACTCAGGTTAATTAAGTCAATGTGTCTGAATATCTGTCTCATTTATCAGAAAGAGGGGACAATGGGGGAACTGGCTAGGTCAGCTGCCAAATGGAATTTGCTAATTGGTTGATTTGTGATGATTAATATGACTAAACCTTTCTCTCTGTTGTTATCAGTTCAGGCAATAGGGACAAGTAAGTGTATGCGTGGATTAAAGTAAGATATGCCATGGAAGGATTGCACTCCTATGTTCTCTGGGACAACACAAGTGTGGAACAAAATGGTCACAAGCATGCTTCTTTTCCATTTCAGTGGCAAGTTGATAGGCATTTGTCAAAGGAAATTGACCTGAGGCTGTTGCCACAGAAGCAGAGAGAAATTAGATTCATGTGATCTCTACCAAGTAAGTCAAAACCCTGTAATAAAAACAAACACATCTATTGTCTCTACCTCCCCTGGCTCCGTGCAGGCAGAACCAGTTCTTTAAGGGCAGGTTCCCCCCACACGCACACCCCCGCCGTGGCCACTGATGAGGAGAGAAGCTTCTCCCCAGCCTGGGGAGTGAATGTCTATGCATCTATGGCGATCAAGATTACTTATTTTCCCTCGCCAGGGACTGGTTTAGCAATAGGTATGCCATGCCATGCTGAACAATAAATGTGATTCTGCTGAGAGGCTGAAGTTCTCTTGACTTTTAAATAGAGCAATACATAGAGAGAGACTGCTATTCCTATCTCTGGATGAAATTATCTACATGAGATATTCGGAAATCAAACAAGCCATCATAGGGCTATGAGGGATTCAAAACTAGAAAAAATAACCTTTTTAAATCCCTAACATTGTAAAGTTGGCAGAGGAAAAATGAAGAGAACCTAGGCCCCTGATCATTAAATCAAGCCAATTGATCTGGAATTACTTAATTTGTCATGTAAGATAATAAATGTACTTTGAATTTGGTTCGTTTACTTGTAGCCAAACTTTCTTAAACACTAAAAGACCAGAGATCCCGTTATTTATATTCAATCTATCTTGGAGAGACACATCAGACACGTGTCTGTGCCCAGCAGAGGAAAACATGGCCTGCAAACAGCCTGTATGTTATTCCATTCAATGCCAGGACAGGTCACTAGTGTTTCTTCGCTAGTCACATCATACTAGTGTAGGATGCGAAGGCATCTCCACACCACGCTACTTCCATGTATAGACTTATAACCAATCAGAATTTAAAATACCAGGATGACTTTCACCTCATCCATGATCTCCATTTAGAATGGCCATCCCTGTTAATGGGTCTCCTGTTCATTGGTTATAATATTTATTCAGATTGCCCATCATTAGCATGAAGGATTCTATGTTGCACATAAAAGCCTCAACTCAAATTGGCTAGAAAAAAAAAAAGAGGATCGATTGGCTCCCAATATTTACTTGCTCTAATGGTATGGGCTAGGAGCCTGCTTTCTGTTTGATTCTCTGTTCTGCGTCCTGAAGCTTCATCCTCAGGCTCCACAACCACCCTTCCACCAAAGCAGCATCTGCACAGCTGTCCACACTCTTGCCTCAAGGGAAAAAATAGACCAGAGCCATTCTCAACCTCATCTTAAACCCCAAAGTATCTACACAAACAAAGTTCCTCTTTCTCAGAAGATTCAACAAACATCTCACAACTCATTGGCCCTGATCTGCATGTAACAATTGGCCAGATTAGAGTAGTGGACTAGTCAATGCCAGCTCCTGCAACTGGCTGCGGTTAATTCCACCAACAAATTGGCTGATGATAGCCAAAAGGGAAACCCCGGTGCTCTTGGTGAGATAAATTGGGAGGAAGGGGTGCTCCGGAAGCCAAAAATATATAAATATCCTTCACACCATGGAGAAATTAGCATGGATTATTTAAAGAGACCGTGAATGCAAATGAGTTACATTTCACTTCAATTTATTATTCTTAGACCCTGCTGCCTTTTAGACCTGATTTGTACCTAATGGTTTTAGAGATAAAAGTCACAGAATTGACCCATAGGAAATAGACAGATAACACAATAGAAAAATCACAGACCCTACTGTATAATTCGAGTTCTAAGGCTTGTATTTGGCAGGCTGATTATTCATTGCATATTTTTTATTTCCTTTCTAACATTAAATTCCAACTGTCTCCACAACCCCCACAATATCTGTCACTTGTTTCATTTTGAAAGCACCGAGAAAATAACCCACAGAGGAAATTTCAAAGAAAGTTTAAATGTACTTTTGTCTATGATTAGATCATCCGCACACACCTGCCTCCATTTTGTTTCCCTCCAATGCATACCTGTAGTTGGCCAATTACTACTTGACGTGGGGCAGAAAAAGAAGAGAGCATTTTAAATAGAAATATTAGTTTTAATACAATTTCTACACAATAAATTTTCCTCTCACATTGAATACTTGCACTGTGTATTCAGCTATGCCCCAGTTAGCAACATGTTATACAATTTTTAGCTAATTGTATGCTGTTTCCCATGTAAGATTACCACTGTGTTATGCCATTCATTGTACTGTAAGCTTCCTGCTCTTTTGAACAAAGAAGAGTACAAACCAGCACAGAAGGCAGGATATGACTCTCATTTTCATTACTATACAGTACTTTAGTAGTTTTAATGAGGTAGTATAAGTGAGCAGACAGGGTCCCGTCCATGTGGTGCCTTGGTAAATGACCCAACAATTAATGCTGGAAGGAACAGGTTCCTATTTACAATATTCCAACCTTGGGGGAGCTCAGAGCATTTATGCTTAGAGCCCTCCTTTCCCACGAGACCCAGCACTTCCCTTGTTCCTCAAAAGGCTACAAGCCAAAAGCCTCAAAAGTTCCCCATCTCCTTATCATAAGCCGGCTATGCAGTCCTGCAGCAGCTCTCCCCTTCAGGATCTGGGGTATGTTGTCAGCCTCTGGGTTACGGCCCAGGAATACATGTGCTGTGATACACTGGATCGTGGTGACATCCAGGAAAGGCACAAGTCTCAAGAGTCCAGCTGGAGTCCAGGTTTGCAAGGCAGCAGGTCAGCGTCTTGCAGGGCAGGATCTTTGATGGCTTTGGAGTCAGCTAGAGTGGGCAGGATCAGAGCAGCGTGCCTGCTTTCTTACTAGCCCCCGGCAGACCAGCTCTTACAGCCTGCATGGCTGCTACCTCCCTACCAGCAACACGGCTTCTCTACACCCCTCCATCATGGCTCTACTCCTCATGGCTGCCTGCCCTTAGCTTTTAATTCTGACCCACAGCCTCTTGCATGACCTCATCTCTGACTCCTCCCTCAAAGAGCTACATTTCAGTTTTCTGTAGACTATACATTCTAGCAGCTGCCATCCACAGTCAGGGCAAGAGTGACTCAGTGGTCCTCCCCAGACTATGTCAGAAGGCAGGAGTCAGGATGCGCCCTGAAAGTCACTCCAACCTTGCCCCAAGGCAATAGCACAGCCATTATCTTGTGTTGTAATGAAAAGTATCTAAAGCCACATCATTCACTCCCCCCACCCCCCAAGCTACAACCATTTGTAGTATGGACCTGTGTGGTTCAGCATCCTTGTGGGACAAAAGAAAAGAAAGAAACTGAGTGTCTAGTGAACCAGAGAATAGCAAAACCTTCAAACTGTCCATAGATCATCAATAGTGGTCCAGGTTTCTGAACTGGGGAGTGCCTTGCACATTCTCCTGAAACTGGAAAGAGTCTGTGGTGAGGCTGGAAGGGCTTCAAGCAGTGTAGGCTTTGCACACTCACTAAACCAATCTGCTGAAGCCCCGAGGGTGGACGCAACCACAAAGAAACTTTTGGAAACTGATTTGAAACTGGACAAAACAGAGGTAATAAAAAAAGGACAATGTCTGATAAAAATAGGGGTGGAGAAAAGAAAGGAAATCTCTCAAGTATGAGAATGTGGTTTAAGACTTCACAAAATAACAGAAGAGGTATTTATTATAGGCAGAAGGTATTAAACAGCTCTTATGACTAACTTTGCTCTTCTAAAAAATCTAGATAACAATTTTTATTTAAATATATCTTTTTTAATTTTAATTTTGTATTGTTATTCAATTACAGTTGTGTTATTTAAATATTTTTAATTACATTAAAATATAACAAAAGAAAATAAGGATTAGAATAACATTCCTACAGTTAACTCATATCAGCAAGATCTGCCTAGAAACTGATGAAAATTCCAACCCAATATTTCCACATGTAAGAAATATATTTAAAAATAAAAAAACATACAAAATATAGAGCTATACCATAAATGACAAATAGGAAAATTTAGAAACAGGTTTTCAAAATCAATAAAAAACTGATAATAAAAAATGAAGTCTAAACCAAAAAGAACACAGGAGCAAATGAACACACATGCACACACATGCTTGAGAGGAAATCAAAGTTGAAAAGAAATTTTTTAAAAGTAAAACCATAAAATTAAAATATTAAATGATCTGAGAAAAATAAGAAACACAATAGGTAAAAATAGAAGATTCAACACATTATAATTGGTGATCCCAAAGAAGAGAACCTGTGCAATGCATCAGAACAAGAATTAAAAACTATAGCATCAGAAAAATTATCTAAAATATATATGGAAGTACATATTAAAAAATATATATTTATGAAACTACATGTTGAAGTATATTTGTATTTATCTATAGTTATATTAATATATGTGAATATGGAATTTGTATACACATGATTATATCTTATATAAATAAAGTATATTTATATATGAAATACTACATATGGAAAATGATAAAATATGGTGTGTGGCAGTTTTATATACTTGCCCTTAAAACATCACATTTTAATTCCTAATCTGATAAACCCAGCACAACTTTCCAGCAACCCAACAACTTGAAAGCTACTACCTCAAGAAATTTCCAAACAAGTCTTCCTTTTAACTGTTTTCAGAACTATTACTCTTAAGTGTATAATTTTTCTTATACCTCTTTTAACATATAAACAAACATGCTATTTTTATTGTTTAGAATGTTAAATAAAGTCATTAATCCCTTTGCCTTTGAACTGGAGAAACTATAAGACTTTTAGTGTCGCTCTGGACTATGAAAACCAGGTAACTCATACCAATGGTCTTTAAAGTTTTAAGGACGAATTAAGATTAGGCTCCCATCGTGTCTGACCTGACAGTGCACACTTCACTCCTGAACCCTACCGATTTCACAATAGTAGCACCCAAAGCAGTTTAGACGCAGAACCCTTTAACCCCTTCAAATCACCCTATGCAACACCATCGAGCCATTCTCACCATTATTTCCTTCAATCTCAACTTTCCTGGAAAGTACTTCTGTTCTTTGCCCCAATCCTCCCCACATGGCTAAGGCTTCTTTGAGTTGGCCACCCCAACTCTCTTCTTTAAGCATGAAGTTATACTTATTCTCTGGCTCACTCTATTTCGGGCCATCTGAGTAATATCATTTTTTGCCCGATTTCTCGATCCGATGAGACCTCCAGCATCATTAATTCTCTGTGCTGGTTCCCCCTTGAGTAGGCGCTTCAGTTGGGACCACTAAGCCTGTCACCCCATTGGGCAGAATGAACAGGAGACAGAATGAACAGGCCACACACTGCCACATCTTTCCGAAAGATGTAGGAGTGCTACAATTGAGAATTTGTTCTGCATGCAAAATGGATCATTTGGTGACTGCCCTGCCATTTGTTGTGGCTATTCATTACCCACGCCCTAATTTCTCTTTTCATTCCATTCAAGGGGTAGATTTGAGCTTGGACTTGCTCGTATTGAAAACCATTACCTACGTATAGAAATCATTATCTACAGAACATATACCATTCAGCATCATATTCTTTTCCTTTCATGGCAAGTGTACACACCAACAAAGACTTTATTTGCACAAGGTGGTCTGATCATTTTCTTTTCAAACAAGTGATTTAGATCTCGTCACGCAAAAAGTGCAAATGTTGTCTTTGATTTGCTAACGTGGTTGTGCAAACGCTGATGGGAAGGCCTTGAAACTGTGTGAGGGAAGTGTTGACATTGTATCTTTTGAAAAGACAGTCACTTTTATCATTCTTTACCAAACGGATGCTCATACAGGGGAGCACTACACAATGATGAAAAAAGCCCAGGATTAAGCCTTTTGGTCATTAGTTTCTTCTTTTCAGGAGTTGCCTTACAAACAGAAGCCTGTTTAAGCGATGTGATTAGTCGGACAAGTTAGAGAAACTTGCTTAACAAGTTCCCAAATTACCAGGTCAACAGTTTTCACTGGTTGTTTTTGCTGTTGTTGATCAGATTCAACTTAAGTGAGAAATAACAAAAATATAATAGTTATCTACCTATTGCCAAGGTGATTTCTAAGAGCATTAAGACTTAATCATCACTTTGCCCAGTTACCTTACTCTGACATTTTTGAATGAGTGAAATTATACTTTTAAAAAGCTGAGCCTTTTAGGCAGTTTGGAGAACTAAGTCTAAAACTGTAAAACGGTGGCAGCTGAAAGAAAGAACAGACCTCACATTACTTCTAAATACCTTTATGGAGAGTAATTAGAAGCAGAAAGCAGGAAAGGAACCCCAAACTCCAATTTATCTGGTTTAAACTGCTACAACTCCATGCGCTCTCGCTATAAAACTCTGAACAGCCTCTGATTTGGGAGTTCAAGGACTTGAAGAACTCTAATTGAATTCACATATTTTGGTTCTGATTCTTTGGGTAGTTCCAACATAAAGAGGCTAAGACAAAATTGCCATCCAACCAAGTTCTTTTGTGACTACCTAAAAAAATAATGGATAACACGTTATGAGTCTTTATTAGGTGTCAGGCACACTGATGTAGCTTTTACCTGTGTATAACGGTTAACTTACTTATCAGCATGGGAGTGACCGTAGTGCCCAGCACATTAGGTCAAGCAGTACTCTGGATTGATCTGTGAAGGGAATTTTTTAATGAGATTTAACATTTAGATGAATAGACTTCAGGTAAAGTATATTACCCTTCATAATTGAGTGGGCCTCATTGAATTAGTTGAAGCCTCACTAGAACCAAGACTGACCTTCCCTGAGCAGGAGGAAGTTCTGCCAGCAGACTGCCCTTGGACTCACACTACACCTCTTCCCTGGGACCCCAGCCTGTCGGCCTACCCTGCAGATGTTGTTCTTGCCAAGCCTCCACAATCACGTGAGCCGATTCTTTAAAATAAATCTCTCTCTATACACACACACATACACATCCTGACTAATACAATGTGTTATCTTCCACAGTACTACGACTCTATAAGGCAAATACTACTGATATTCTGGGTTTGTCAAGAGACTAACCAAATCAGAGTCATAAAGTTTCCAATTAGTCTGTCTACCTCCAGAGCCTAAGCTTTGGATGCTATACTATTTTGCAAATTAAGCAAGTATGTATGTGGACATATGTGTGCATGTGAATGTACATGTCTATGTTTTCACATGTGTTTGAGCTTGTTTAATGTTGTGTGTGTGTGTCTGTGTTTGGGGAGGTGGTAGCCGTAGAGCAACTTACGTAAAGGCAATTTCCCTCTGCGTATTTGTGGACTCCCTGTTTGAAACAATCGCTTTTTCCCTGAGGCATTGAAGTGGTTACCCTATGTTTTTAGAGTTAATATAAGCATTATCAGGAGCTCTGTCTCCTTGGGTGAAAGTTCTGTCTTCGTAGATCTGGACAATAATGCTAGGTCACTCTCATACTAATGAAAAACTTATTTTTAGAAGACACACACAGGACAAGTGTCAAGTTATTTTGTTTATATCCCATGGGGTGGACTTAATATCCAATTCCTGCAGCATGCTGACAGGGAACTCATCTACCATCCACTGCATTGTCTAATTAAACATTTAAAATTCTTCCTGTATATATATATATGTTTATGTTTCAGGGACAGAATTTGATCTTTATATCTCCTATACTTATGTGACGGATAGTGATTCAGATACTTGTTATGAAAGAACAAACATATTTCTTTCCTGTGTTTATTTATTACCCCAGAGCAAACCTGGTCTTGATCCAGAGATATCAATGAGCTAATATACCTCCCAAAGTGCCCAACTCATGATTAACACAGTCGGGTCACCAAGGTACCACTTAGCAGTTCTGGAAGAAGGCCTACCTTACTGCCAGGCAGTGGTTCAGCGCCCCAGGAATTTGGCTCACCATCCTTTGCAGGAGCTCTGGGAAGCACGCTAAATCATACTCATCATGATTTCTGCCAACAGTGATGCTGAATGGGTTCCACAATTGTTCTAAAGCCTTTCCAGAGATACCTCCTGTGTGCTTTGTAATGGAAACAAGGAATGTCAGAGCAGTAAGGATTTAGAGATCATAAATCAGCACCACCCTAACTACAGATATGAAAACTCAGCCTCAAAGAAGGAAAGCGACGTTCAAGTGTACCAGGTGGCTACTGCATGGTCTATTTTTCTATAAATGTTTGGTCTTGTGTTATTTCTACCATCTCACGCTCCTCCTAATAAGGTGTGCTTGCCAGCAAGTTCAGGCTGTAATAACTCCATCAAAACTGCAGATTTTTGCCTTCTCTCTATTCCTTTGTTACTTTTCCTGGTGCTTCCCCAAAGAAATCATGACTTCCTTGCATTTGAGGATGCTGGAAGCAGCCTTGTCTGAGTGATCCTGAGTTTATCAGTTCCATTAACAGGACTGAAAGCACTTTTCTCTGATGCAGAAGGCAGGAAGCCTGCAGTCCCTGTAGCAGAGCCCTGGGCCTGGCACCTCCAGGACTGACAGGTGTTGTCACCTTTCAGTGACCTTGCAACCACAAACGCTGCTGCTCATATTTTCCAAGCAGCAGGGGGATTTGCAATGTTTCTGCCACCAACAGCAAACCTGAAATGGGCCAGAAGAGTGGAACTCAGCAGCCTGGAGCAAAGCCATACAGACCAAGGGAATTCAGGGGCATCCTAGAGGGACACAGTTTTTAGTGAGGTCAAAATGGACAGCTTTTCCTGAGTGTGGGTATATTTTATGCTATTTAGAGAATGAAAATAGGAAAGGTAGCTGGAATTTACTGATTGTTTCCTCTCTACCAGACACAGTTCTTGGTGCTTCACATTATGTTACACCCCCTACGGCTCCATGAGTGGATATTACCTGCGGTTTACAGGTGAAGAAATAGAGAGTTGACATTCAGGTAGCAAGAGTCAGAACGAGGTACCTGACTCTGGAGTCCTTGTTCAATACTCTGTGCTTGACGGGCAGGCACCTTTGATGGGGGGTGAAAAAACACTGATTAGAGAAAGCAATGACCTCCTAAATGGTAAATAAAACCTGCCTAGTTCCTCAGAGTGACTGCAAGCTAGGCTTTCTGAATAATATTGATAAAAATGGGAAACCAGGGACTTTTTAAATCCTAGGCAAAAAAAAAAACCCATCCAGAATATTCAATCAATCCAGTCAAATAAATCAGCAATTCAATTAATTCACTTTTGAAAACAATAAGCAAACGTTTATTCATTCCACTAAAAGGAATGATAGTTTACCTTGAATGAATAATCAGTTCCACCAAAAGAGACAATCCGGTGGCTCCGTGTGGACACCAGCACCCTCTTGGGAAAGACGGCAGAGTAACCTGATGCAAACAGCATGGCTTTCCACTGCCTCCGCAGTGAGCAGGAGTGAGGCTACGAGGGTACTAAAACATCAGAGCAAAAATGTTTAATCAATAACACAGTAAAAAAAAAAAACAGCCAAGGTAATGAATAAAAGCAAAAAAAAAAAAAAAGAAAGAAAGAAAAAAGAAACAATCAGTAGAAACTGGCATTGACAAGAGTCTTGAGAGCATTTCTCTGAACAGTCAGGAATCTTGCAGCTTGAACTTGAAGGACCTGCAGATCAAATTAAGAGAAGTGAAATTTGGAAGGTCACCAGTGTGTAAATGAGATCACTCGTCATAGCACAAACTGAAATGACACCAAGCGGGATGGCCATTAGTTATGTAAATGTGGATGTCTCCAGTGACAGCCTGATTGATGTAGGTGCAGAAGAGTAAACAAGAACCAATTCAGACATTGCAGGCTCAGGAACAATAGCAGGTCTCCGCGCAGGTAGCAAGGAGCATGGGACAGAGATGTATTATCTTGTAAGAAATTGAACTCGAGAAGTCCTGGGTTTGCTTGTCAGGTAACTTTGTCAGGAAATTAAGTTCCAGTAGGCAGTGGTCAAAACACGGTGCTGTGGTAGTCACTGTGGGAGCAAGCAAATGTCACCTATAACCTTCTGATCTGGAAAAAGAAACAGCGATCTCATTATCAAGTCCAGTCCACCGGAAAAAAAGACTCGTGGTCATGGACAACAGTGTGGTGATTGCTGAGGGGGAGAGAGTAGAAGGGGGTGAATTGTTAATGGGAAAAAAATACAATAAAGATTAAATTTTTAGGAAAAAAAAGCCTACGGAAATCAATACCAAAGGAAAAGAAAGAAAAAGGAAATAAGATTGGACATACATAGAACATTGAAAATGTTCTAGGAGCCACATTAAGAACATAAAAAGAAATGGATGAAATGATTTCACCAATACAATGAAAATGCTATTATTTTAACAGGTAGTTAATACAAATATTATTTTTCATACTGTCTTGGGAATCCAGTGTGTATTGCACACTACAGTGTGTCCTATTTCATATTTTAAGCGTCAGTAGTCGCGTGCGCTAGCAGCTGCTGTATTGGACAGCAGAGTTCTAGAAGTTCTAAGGAAGAAGGTATATAGAAGGAAATGACACTTCAGATTTTTGTGGGAGGGAAACATAGGCCTACTTTAAATGGAGATCTTTTAAATTTGCAGGTCAAGTACAGTTTCTCTTTAAGTCATATGTGTGTGTATAAAAAATAATTAAAACAAAAAATAAAATGGCTAGCCATCCCTAATGGAGGGCCTCTCAACTTCTTAGCAAAATACTAGTAAAAACGTAAGAAAAAGAAATTCACCACACAAGACAAACCAGGCTTCCCAAGGAGAGAATACTGTGAAGAAATCTAGGTTCAGTCAGGCTGTTGAGCAGCTAGGCTGTGAGCAGAGAGAAGGGCGAGTTAAATACCCTTTTACAACATGCCCAACAGCTTTGCCTAGACCGTTCCACCTTGGTGATAAACAGAGAGAAATGAACAGCAACATGGCACCTGTTCAAAATGAACAACAATACTCAAGAAACAGAACATTGCCTGTGATTGAATGTCGAAAACGGCCGCAGTCCTGGCCTCCTTTCTGTATCCACGCCCTTGGCAATGTGACTTTGCCTTCCTGCCATGAAGAGACAGTCTCCTTTCCCTCCCCTTGAATCTGGCTGACGCTGTGACTTGCTCTGGTCCAAGGGAAGCAGTGGAGTCTGTGCTGTGCCCGTTCCAAGTCTACGACATAAGAGTCCTTGCACTCCTTTTCTTTCTCCTAGCAACCTGCTCTGCTGCCACATGAACAAACCCAAGCTAGCCCAAGTGTAATGAGGACCCTAGGGAGCAGAGGTGAGCTGTCCCCATGAGACTGTGCTAGACCAGCCAGCCCCTAGTTGTCTTGGCACTGACCACAATCTAAGGAGTGAGCTCAGGCAGGCAAGATGATCATTCCAAACCCAGCTCTGATTTCTGACCCACCCAATAGCAAGGGTAATAAATGTTGTTGTCTTAAACTACTAAGATTTGGGGTGGTTTATTTCACAGCCTATGTGATATATCACCCAAATGTCTCCTTATTAAGAATGCAGACCCCTAATAAGGATTTATTGCTGGAATTAGAACATAATATGAGCAGATGTTTGGTAGGGCATTCTTAGACTATATCCACATGCTTGGGAGTGGTGATGTTTTCATTTTCTTTGCATTAAAACCACTGTCTCTTTATCTTTCTTAGCAGATATTTGTGTTTATATGCTATGGAAGCCATTTCTTCTTATAAGGAAACTATGGATAAGATGACAAAATGAGAATAAAAATATTGCAAGAAAACTAAAATTGCAATAGGTGAATTAAAGTATGTATTGGGTGCTAAATAAAGCAGAACTGAACTTGAGAAAATAGATTCAGTGACGCAAAAGGCAAAATCAAGACATTCTACTGGGATGCTAAGGAAGAAAAAACAAACAAAAAAATTGAAATATCCAAAATTCGTGTAAAGATTCCAAAGCCATAATAACTAACACTGTGAAACTAGAATTCTGAAGGACAAATTGAGCAGTGGCACACGACAGAGAGTCAGACTAGCCATCCCACCTTCTCACATGTGAGTAAACACTTTAACATTGACAGAGCTGGCTTTGCTAATCATAGATAAAGTCTAGATATTTTATGCTTACATAGGGGTAAATATACGAAAAAAATTTAACAAAAGGCAAAAATTATACACAAGATTCAGAGACTCATTAGGGTTTTAAAGGTAATGGTAAATTTCTATTTCATAAACTGGGTGGTAAGTGCAAAAGTGTCCAGTGAACTATTATTCTATTACTTTACATATATATTTTATCATCATCCTATTATTGAAGCAATTTTAATGAGCTATCTTTTTAAGAAAACACATTCTAGAATAAAACATTTAAAAATCCAGTGTATATTTAGATTTTTTTCAGATGTCTGCTTTTAATTTAAAGATCTAACCATTAAAAAAGTCCACAAATCCATATAAAAATTAGAAATATCAATAAATGTGTTAGCTCTTATTCTGGTCCAATGTTCAACACATCAATTTTGCTTTAATAAGTTTGTGTTATATCTTAATCCTTAGAGCCAGGTCTCAGCAGGTTATGGTACAATTAATAAGTACATTTAGTAACATCACTGCGTCCAACCTGTAGTCCAGCAGACATCATTAGGTTAGAGTGACAGGTATCTATTTTAAGTGACAAGGTCTCAATCTACGGGAAGGAGATTTAGTTATTGAAATAAATACAACTACCACAACTTCTGTAAGTTACTGTGCACTTTCTTATGGATTTGGCACTGTGCCCCATGTGACTTACTAGTTAAACAACACCTCTTACCAACTGATGCTCGGAAAAACCTTACAGCTTTTTGAAAGGGAAATCAGCACCCCTGAACATTTTGAACATAAAGTTATCCATTTATTTATCAGCCAATTGTATGGAATCAGGTGTTCTGGGTTGAAGGGAAATTTTTTTGGAAAACATATAATAAATCATTTCTGGAAAACAATTCTCTAGTACAACGATGACAACTGCCATTAAAGTTTTTCATTCAGAAAAGAGCCATTTAATGAATAGATACAGGCAAGACCCCCATGACCCAGTTTTATTCAGGTTTGGAGGTTCTCAGAGAGGAACGTAGATAGTATGCTTCTCAGCCTGGATTGTGAGCCCTATGGTTTTTCAGAAAAAAAGAAGTCACCGTTTGTGGACAAAATATCTTATTTCTAATAACAATTAGACTGGAGCATGGGACTTTTTTTTAGTCAGAGGAATTCCTCATAATAAAGACTGGAATTAGTCAGACCTCCTAGTATCCCTGAATCACTGCAGGACTGTTGCATCACAAATTGTGATTCCTCCCAAGAAAAAAAAAAGGGGAGAGCATTCACATTTGTTGGTTATCTCTTTTCAAAGTCACCGATTGCATAGAGTCATTCCAACTCCTCAGGAATAGATGAAACAGAAGGAAAATGATTTCCCAAATATATTCTCTTAACTCCAACTCAACCATCTGTCCCCTTTAAGGCATGGTATTTTCCACCAGAGGAGAGATGGGTGGCCTGTTGAGGCAGACTTGCTCTCACCTTCCTGAGGCTGCTCCCTACAATAACGACCCTGGCTCCTTTGGGTAACTTTATGGACAATGGAGATGTTGTCCTAGAGAGCCTCATTGTCTTGAGCTAGCATGGTCAGAATCTGCTAAATGTCTCTGAATCCTCTATCTTTGCTGAGACTTGAGTAGCCCTGAATCTTTCCTGAAGCTTAGGTACCCTGTACCTTCTCTGATGCATGAGTTACTTCTCAGTATTGCTGGATGCTGCCTTCCATTTGCTTACTTCCAACTGGGCTTGTATAATATTGGCTCTATACAAACAGTCATTTACTTGTGGACAAAGCTTCCATAAGCTTTGGTCTGCTCAGCCATCAAAGTCAAAATCCTTTAGGACCTAAACCAAAGTCCCTTTCCCAGCCTGCAAGAAGGAAAAGCCAACTGTACAACAGTAGGAAGCAGACTTGCAGGTTAGTGCAAGCTTCCACACAGACCAAGGCCCCAAACAATAAAGTTTAAGGCCTTGACCCCACCCCAGACTTCTACAATATGTATTTTGCTCCCCAAAATTATTTCTCAAAATTTATGCCCTAATACACATTCTACTAATTATAAATTTAATGAACCCACTCTAAAACTGCATCCAACTTCCCTGCCACTCAACCCCACCCTGAATTTAAGGACAAGATCTGTCCTCATAAACAAGTCGTGGAGAAAAACAAGGGAGAAGAGATGATTCCCTGCCATCAGCCTGGCTCCACACCAAGAACTGAGAGAAGGGAGCAGGGCTATACATTTGTAGTTTAGCCTTCCAAACCGAAGTAAATCACCCCTGCTTGCCCCCAGAAGACTATGAGGTGGGGGTAGGAAGGTAGGTGTATTATACTAAGGGAAGTTCCTCCACGAGGAAGGAACCACAGCCATAAAATTATTAGAAAGGGTCATTGAATCCCTCTTGTTAAATTTTTTTATGCCAGGAATACTAAACTGGTTATAGTTCTAATTCCACATCCGATGGTGTCACCTGCTTTTTCACCTTTGTCCATGCTGTCTTCTCTTGCTGGAACATCTTTCTGTCACCTTTCCAACCACTGATCCAACACTCATGGACCCCTGTCACCCATGGGTGAATTCATTTATTATTCATGGCTCCACGGAAATGCCCTTTTCCCTGAGAAACCTCAACAGCCCTCCCACCGCCTGGGAACCCTCAGGCGTTATCATAGTTCTCTGGGCTGCTCTATTTCCAAGCAATGTTGACACGTATTGAAAAGAGCTATTTATATGTACGTTCCTTTCTTACAAGAGAAATGCTAATGAATAAAATAATATAGAAATAAAAGAAGTAAAACTATGATCGCTTACAATGTTCTCTCTCACTAATGACTCTGGTGAAATAATTTTAACGATATTAAAATGCTCTTAAAGTGTAACACAAATAAAATAAAGTGATGAAATCTGTGCAGTGTAGACGTACTGTTTGTAATATCCTTGATATAGAAGCTGTAACATCGGTATGTGTTTTACCTCCTGACAGCATCCGATGCATTAGCTCATTTAGAAACAACACCAGCAAGAAAACATCCGTATGAGACTACTTGAATAACATAGATGTTATGCACCCCAAAACAAAGAAGTCTGGAGTGAGCAGTGAAGATTTCAATTTATCCTCCAAGTAAAAAAGCAACTATTCTTTTTGAAATGCCGTCCGTTGGGCTAACTGTTTTTCCCTTACTATTTATTTCATTAACAGACCTTGCTTTTCCACACAAAGCACTCGTCCTTGTTAGTTATCTATTCTTTCGGAAAGAGTAAACCTTCTATCTTAATGCAGGGACTGGTACTGTTAAGCAGTGTAAGAAACCGTACCCAGTTCGTGTCCTAGAAACCACTTAGTCTGTTCTTGCGCAGACGCGGGGACCGCAGTGCGCACTAATTTTATGTGCAGGGTGCTGCCTTGCAGTGTTTCATGATTTACAAATACCTGCATCTGCCCCAACTCGCTTGAGCCTCACAGAAACTCTGGGAAGTCAGTATTATTTTTCCCACTTTATCGATGATAAAATTAAAGCAAGTGGCAGATCCGGCCTCCAACCAAGACTTCTTCCTCTAATTCCCATGGTATTTCTATGATGCTACACCTGCACCCAGCCCAGTCCTAAGAGTATATACAATAAACTCATTCACAGTATGCATCATAATACAAAATTTTAAGTACACACAAAACATTCATGACTGGTAATTGTTATTCATTTACATAAAATAGTAAAATTCACACATTCAATAAACTTGTACAAAGACATTGTGTAGCGGGAAATGAATTCATGTCTGGGAAAGGTTGACTGTACTACACAGAGTTGTAGCTTGCAGTTTATTTTTTACCTGTTCGATTATTTTCAATAACATGAAAGCTATATTACTATTTACCTACTTCATAAATTTTGCTTTTTAAAAAATAAGTACTGAAATAATTTAGCTTGTCTGTTTGGAGTCCACTTACTAATGAATTCATTTGATAGGTTAAACTATACAAATTACCAGCATTCAAATACTTTTGACCTATAAAAACAGTAATTTTATATGATTCAATTTAATGTATGTATAAATTGGTATAGAACAGCAATATTTTCTGTCTCTCCCATCAGCAAACAGATTACATCAAATTCAATGAGATGCCATCCAGTCGAAGGCAATTTCCTAAAATAGTCAGCATTTTAGTAACGAACCTCAATTTAGCGTTACATGGTGCACTTTGAAGGAAAGTTACTGAGCCTTTTGCTGCGGCTTTCCCTGTGTCTACTACCATCACCAGATTACTGGGGGTCATGACACAGGGAGAACCATGCGTGGGTTTCCAAAGCAGCACTATTTCGGGCTTATTTCAAATGACATCTGCCAATGGCAGTAACTCCCATTTTCAACTTTTCGTGTAGCTTAAGATCGTTCCATGCTTTCATGCCATCATCCCCAGCATGCTGCTTCCTAGGCTCAGTCTTCCTGCCTCCTGGACAGCAAGTCACTGCCACAGGTTCAGTCAGTCCTAACACACTAGCATCAAGACAGGGAATAATGTTGCGAAAGAGATCTAGATGCAAAAGGACATCTTTTTATGCCTCTCTCATTTCAGGAAAGAGAAACTTCGCTGGGAGTCCCGAATAGACTTCTGAAGTCCATCCTAGGGTCCATAAGTAGATGAAAAGCTTTATAAAGATCATTCACTAACAAAGGTGAACTACATTCCTATGCTCACCTAGAACGGGTATAGTTCACCCCATGTGGCTAAGCACTTTGTTACATAAAGAACCAAGATGGTCTCTGTCACTGGAAAAAACCAAGATGCATTGTTCATCAGCACCTGTCACCACACCCCCATTGTATGCCATCGAGAGCCACTTACCTGTCCCTTCTTCACTCTGAGCCCCCTATGTGGACAGGTAGCTTTTGTTTATTACCCCAAGAAGTGTATCTGTAAACTACCCTCTTCTCCAACTTGTAAATCTTTTAAGGGTTATACATAAATGGCGGGCAGTGGGCTAAGGCCTCGGCCCACAATCTTCAGTGGCATTTATTTTTACGAGCTGTTTCCATACACATAAAGAATACATTACAAAAACCTATGAACATGAAGGGAGCTTCTACAAGGTTTACAAGATACCTAAGGTATGGTAAAACCCTAATTATTGGGGTCAACGTACGTCCTGGTTGGCCTGGGACAGCTCCAATGTAACCTGTTGGTCTGTACAAGTATGAATAGTGTTCACTTTTACTTTCAAAAGTGTCCTGATTTGGACAACAAACTATTCCATCATTTTATCTAGTGCTATTTCCTGGCACAGTGTATTTACATACACGCAGTGTAGACTTTTGATCACAAGTAACAGAAACTCAGCTCAAACTAGCTTAGGAACAAAAAGGGAATTCAATGGCTTATGTTCACAGAAATATCCAAAGGTAACTGGCTTCAGGAATGATATCTTCAAGCGCTGTGTCTGTTTCTCTCTCTCAATGAATCCACTTTGGGGTAGTAAGAACAATCACGGGTGAACAATCACCTGTGACAGCCGTCTCATCACATCCTTCCAGCCTCACAACCCCAGTGAATGACACTGGTATTTGGAGAGTTCTGGCAGAAAAAGTCCCTGTCACGTTGGCCTGAATTGAGACAGGTGCCCATTTTTAAACCCACTGTTCTGTTCAGGAGGATGAAGTGTTTTTATAGTCCAAGCCAGGCCTCTATGTCCACCCCTGTGTCTGGGGTAGATTTTGTGAAGTTAAAGAACTCGTCTCTGTTGCAACATATGGAATGGCTTCCTTAGAGAAAAACCAGTGCTATTATCAGAGAATTGGAGAAGGGGAAGCTAAGTAAAACAGATGTTCACTTCCCACAAGAACAATTCCTTGACTAAATCTTTCAGAAGATGTATAAGATGGTTTGCCTCCACTATTGCAACACAGGATTTGTCTTCTGGCTCAGCAATAGTTGCTCTATTTCTTTAAATTATTATATTCTTAATGACAGAACTCAGAATAAGGAAACAGGCGAACCACTTAAAGGGTCCTAATTGCAGTAAAGTTTACTTTAGTTCACTCTGTCTCACATGATTACAATTTATAATTGTAAGAAACAAAAGTATATGGAAAGGAAGATAAATCAAATGGAAACACACAGAATTGGTGCAAATTATGTTTGGAAAGATTCTATTTCAAAGATTCCCCTCCTTTTCTCTGCCTGAGTATTCTGCATGGCATGGGAGGGGCTCTGTAGCTAGGGCACACGTAGCATCTCCACCCCTGCAGTATGAAGGGTGCGTGCACGTGTGTGTACATTGGCCCCACCCCCCCTTTCCATTTTGCATTGCCTTCATTTTGTGGTTGCTCTGCCTGCAGAGGAAGAGATTAATCCCACACCAAAACCTGATTCCAACATCAAAACTGATGACATCACATATCACAAAGAAGGTATAAAAAGGTTTATTTCTCATATAATGGAATCATTTTTGAGTAGACCAGAGTCAGCACCCAACCTAGCTGGGAGCAGTATGGAAGAAGGGAGAAGTGAGTGGCTTTGGTGTGTATTAAGGTTGGGGGTAGGACCACAGGTGCCCTGCTTGGGGGCAGGGGTCTGTGTAATTTGATTCTCCCTCTACGTGGACTTGCTTAGATGTGGGATGGAAAGGAAAGGTGGAAGGTGATGCCTCAAAGCTGTCAGCGGTCAAACATCAAAAATGGAGGCAGAGACTGTTCCTGACAACCTAGCGTTAGAATCCCAGCTCCAACACTTACTAGCCATGTGGCTTTGTTACGTGACATCGAGGTTCTGGGTTCACTTATAGTTTAAATGAGAATCATCATGCTTACTTTACAGTTGTTGTAATGAATGGCTCGGTAACAATAGAGATCTTAATGCTGCGCCTGATTCACAGTAACAATATAACAAAGAGTTCCCCTTCCTCCCAGGACCCTTTAATCTTCTTTATGTCCTAAGTATGAAAGTCTAGGAGGCTATTCCTGATCTTCTTTCACAGAAGAAACAAATTCATTCATTTATAAATATATAATATATAATAAATATATGTATACACATGTTGTATGTATAACCAAATATATGCTTGTTTATTACATGAAAACCCCAAGGTAAAATCGAGGATTGATCCCAGAGAACAAATGGCTAAAAGAGAGAATTTAAGCTGACAGCCAAGGTCACAAAGGACAGGTTGGTAGCAGTAGAGACCCCAGAAGCTTCAACTCAACCTCCACACACATCAGCCTACCTCATAAATGTTAAATATGCCACATCACATCAGAAATGATGACAAGTCAGGTATCTTTCTGTCTGTGAAGAAGCTTATGAAGGGACATCGGAGGTATCCTCTAGGAAAGTACCAAGGTGGCCCTAATCATTTCCTCAGCTTGCCCAAACTTCAGACAACCTTTCTCCGGCTTCTAAGCCACTAACCTCCTTTTCCTTTCAGCATTCATTTTAGAAAACTTGTAAATTCCTTCTCTGTTCCTTTAAAATGTGTATGTGTATGTATGTTTATATATATATATATATATCTTCCCCAAGTCTCTTGCCGGTTTTACAACCCTCGACATGCCTTTCCCAAGGATGTGGAAACCATCTCTCTGAATATAATCATCAATGCAGACAGCACTCCTATCTCTCAGTCTCCATGGGAGGGTGGGTCCCTTGCTCTGAGTTGCAAACCTCCTGTCACGAAGGTAAATGAAAGTTTAGTTTTCCTGTGGGTAAGGCCGGTCAGCAAACACAGATGGCCTATGATCTCCTCCACCTCAGCTCTTGGAAACGCTTCAGCATTTTGTTTCAGCAGAATGGAGCCACTAGGGGTTCTGGCCTCCCTCTCCTGTTGCTGCAGTCTTGAATGAAGTCTTCTTTACCTGTTCCACTTTGGCAGGGTGCCATTTTGCTTTGACAGGCACTTTCTTTATAGATCCAATCTTGTCATTGTTTTGCTTTGCAGAAACTATTTTCGTGCACAAAGTGGTATCTCTCTCTCTCTCTCTCTCTCTCCCCCCCCACCCCTCCATGTAATGTGCTTGTGCATGTACTCAGCAAAGGGGAGACTCCATTTGGGCAATAAGTATACTCTGAATGACACTCGAGCCTAAATTGCTCAAGCTTTCCTTTGTGACTTCCTGCATGAGACTCTCACACACTGTAGATAATGTTTTCTCTCTTATGGCTCAAAAGCTGCAGTGTTATTTCCTTCAGTGTAAAGAGTGCTGCATTCTGAGTATAGCTAACCCCTCTGGGAAGGTGGATGGCAGCAATCCTCAGACACAAGAAAGGACCAGAACCTTTCCCAGTGGCTCACTGAATTGCAATATTTCCATTCCAGCTGAATTTCCAATCGGGAACAACAGCCCCTAAAACAAAGCACCCCAACCCTTGCTCATTTGGACCCGCTGCTGATACGGTAGGTACTGTGCAGATGCCAACAGGCCAGTGCCTGAGTGAGAGGACCCAGGAACTGGGAAACACACGGCAGAAGGAAGAAAAAAATAGAGCAAGACAATGAGGATAACAGATGGCTCACTTAACAGGAAAGACAATCAAAATATCATAAAAGGCAATTTACTCTCAACAAATTTACTTCTATTTACACCACGGTTTGGTGTGTTTTACATTGTAGTTATACTTCCATTCTCTGACAATTTGACTGAAAATATAGCACACCTATAAAGACATTAATAAGCAACATTAAAAGTAGTCGTGTCCCTAAATTATTGAACCCTTTAAAATCCAGGTTAGATAATCCAAGTTACCTGAATCAAGGCAGAGTACATGCTATTGGGTGGAGCAGAAAGAAAGTAACAGGAAAAAGGAGAGCTCAGCTGATGCCTCCACCCCAAAGAGCAGAGGAGTGCCAGAGAGAAAAACGGAAGCAGAGTGTTACCCATCATGCCAGAGAACAAAGCTCCAGGGTAGAAGCTGCTCCAGCAGTAAACAGAGAGAGGTCTCTCCTAAAACAAGGAGGAAAACCTGAGTTCAAAACAGGTCTTCTTAACCATAAAGGATACATCATTTAATAAAAACTTGCATATACAAAGTATCTCCATTTAAAATAGCTGAGAGAATAGTGATAGAAAACATTTATTCAAGTGTTTTAGAAGTCATTTTACCTTTAAAAGTTCCTTTTAATTTTTTAATTAAAATAATTTTTATTTTTACTTAAAATACATTTTTTAATTTTTTATCACCTGAAATGAATGTTTATTATTTTAAGTGACTTAAAAATCATTTTTACGGAATTATACTAGATCAATTTTTAACCCAAAAGATGCTGAGAACTAAAAGCATCTCTACCCACAGGCAGCTGAGAAACAAACCATCTTCCCTCACAGAGCTGTCCACGTTAACACGACGTTACTACTTCGTTGTCCTCATCCACGTAACTTCACTGTTCTGAGCATCTCGCCCAAGCACGTAATATTATTGCTCGTTAAAGAAACTTCCTCATTTACAGAAATTTCCATCAACTCTTTGTTTTATTATTGTTCTATTACAGTTGTCCCAACTTTCTCCTGTTGCTCTCTCCTGCCCCACCCACACCCTGCTCCCACAGTCAGTCCCCCTGTTGTATTTTAATTAACTATTTAAATTAGGTATTATTATATAATACCTTAATATAATAATATTATTGAAATACCAATAAAAGCTGGACTCACACTTCCCCAATCTGACAAAAAAATATTTTTCAGAGCTTGAAGATACGACAGTTTTTAACTTTACAGGAAAAAACTCCACACCAAGGCCTACTTCATATGAATCTAAATGATCCTTCAGATTTGAGTCCACTTCAATTTGAGGGATTCCTAGACCTTAGAGAAAGGGAATCACATCAAAGTCCTTGTGTGTGGTTACTGTACTGAAATTTGGTATGACAGCAACCCATCCACCCTTTAGTAGAATATAATTTAGGATTTGTAGAAGCTTCAAGGCAAGGATTTTAGGCAATGAGGTTCAGAACAGGCTTAGGATATAAGGATTTCATTACCTAAAATCCTTGCCTTGAAGCTTCTACAAATCCTAAATTGCAATATCATGGTTCTTACCCAGTTCTAATTACGCCCTCTTCCTTTCCCCAGTGCTCCCATTGAAAGACAGACACACCTTAGCTCCAATGATCCATAAATTCCAATCCTGCATTTCCCCCTGAGACACTACCCAAATTTTGGAAGTTGTATTTTCTCTTATCAAATATAGGAGACCGTTCTACATGGCACGGGCCCAGCACCCACTCAGAGAGGCCAGTGGAAAGTGAGGTCCAGCACACAGTACCCACACCCACAGATAGGTTCTCCTGTGGGGAATCAGGCCTACATTCTACCTAGGCCTCTTTGAGACTTGTTTTTTGCTAAAACTCACTCATCCTGAATTGAGGCATCAAATATTACTGTATATCTTTAAAGTTAACTTCCTAAAATCTATGCTAAACCTTCTAGGGACCAGTGTAACCAGTTCAACCACTTTTCCCTTTACATTTGCAAATATCCTTCCTTTTTGATGTAATTAGTAACATCCTCTCCTTTGTTTTCTGTGAAAGGTAACCACCTAAAGCGAACCTGTGCATAGCAAATGAGGACCATCTTCAATGTAATGTGCCCAGAAAAGCAATGAAAGCTTGTCAAGGCAAGGGTCAGGGATCTCTCCCCTTGAGAGAGTGGCCTTCGCTGTCCCTTTTCCTCCACTACTGCACGTGTGGCATGTTATGCCACCCTGGGTGATCAGAGTGCTGTAACCTCTGTGCTGTGCGTGTGCCACAGTCAGCACATGACCCATGCTGACCCAATCAGGGGCTCTCTCATGATTTCACCTATTGTTGGAAAGAGACATTGTCTTCTCTGGGATCTCAAACAATATGACTGATTGAAGTCTAGAGTTTCCAGTGGCCATCCTTCCTACGATATAAGAGCAGGTCTGAGAAGGAAACCAGCACAAAGATGGGAAAATGTGAGAAAAAATATACATGTAATTTCTGACGACTTGTAATCTCCTGTATATAACCATTACTGAAACATTAACCTTGAATATTTTTGTGAATGGACTTCACAAAAGGCCAATAAATTCTTTTAGTTCAACTTAGGGAGAATGGGTTTCTGACATTTGTAATCAAAGTTCCTTCTGTGATGGAAAGAAGAACCATCTAATGAACTGATACCACTGAGACAAAATGTGTAACTACAGGCCAGGGCTGTTCGTGTTGCTCTGAACCATTATAAAGCCAGTAGAAATTGTTTTGTGAGCCTACTAAGTGCTCCTGCTAACTCCAGTCTGGCTTCAATCACACCTAAAGCTTTGGGGGCTTGAGTACCAGTTGAGAATCTAACGAATATGTTCCCGTTATTATGAGCAGGAAAACCTCTCCTCACATCTTACCACTTAGAGCTTTATCCACAGTACTGATATGCATGTTTACTGGTTGTCTCCTTTGTGTATCTGGTAAGTAGTTTTTCCTATTCATGTAAGGAATCTTGGTGCCTGTGCACCTCGCCTTACCTAAAAACACTGAGCACACTCTGCTCAGGAAATCCATTCTGCTTCTTTTTCCGGGCCGATCATACTCACATAACTGTAACTGCTCCACACTAAAATGTTTACAAACCGTGGCTCAGAATAAAAGGAAAAACTGAAAAACCATAAGGCAAATAGAGTCATTTAACTTCAGGAATAAAAAAAAAGCTAATCTTTGGCTGAATTTAGAGATATGATAGGGGAGAATATTTATTCTAGATCCCAAATACATTTCACCCCGATGTGATTATGCATATTACTTTAACAGTCCCCCTCATGAGAACTTACCATCACTGCCAAATAACAGTTTGCCTTTACTTCTCCTCAAATCTCCATGAAGAGCAGTGTCTCAGCGTAAACTAGGTTATGTTGTGGTAAGAAACATCCCTAAATCGCAGTAGTTGAAAACAACAAACGTTTGTTCTTTACTGAAGCCTCCCGTGCACCTTGGGGCACGCTCTCTCCGGAACCGATCCAGAGCAGCCTCTAGCTGGAGCGCGACTGGTCACTGCAGTAGACCTTGACGACACATACACTGGAGCCCAGCGCTGCCCCTCACGTTTTAGTACGCAGCCCGGACACCAGGGGGCTCGGGCAGCATACTCCTTCCCCAGGGAAAGGCAGCAAATATTCTGTAATAGTAACCCGGTCTATGCCACACATATTGCCAAATGGGAAGTTGCATTTTAACAAATCAGACCTGTTGCTGGAAGTCCATGTACATATCACCCCATCTGAATGTCATTTAAAAGAACTCCACAAAGAACATGCTTTAAGAAAAGACATAGGTTATAGATCTAATGAAAATTCATTGGAGATCTTTGAAAAGCATTTTCATACCTGTCCTAGGTGAGGACCTTGGGGACTAAAATAAGAAATACTTTTCTTTCTACCTTCTAAGTTCTTCTATCTGGGCTCATAATCTAAATGACACATAGGAGATTAACAGGAGGAATAAAATGTTAATATGTGCACACAGGGAATTCACATAATCATGAAAATATCAAAGACAGTGAGGTATATATAAAACATTCTGGACAAAGGAGGGAAGGAAGGGAATGGGTACTTAAGACTTCAAAAGTGAAAACGGGAAATTTACAAGTAGTTGTGAAAGAGCTGAACATACTTGGCAGGCAAATTGCTGCCAGGCCAGCCAGAAACAATGAGTTACAACACAGGGTGATCCAGCCACCAGGCCGCTGCCTGGAGCCCCCGCCCCATCCACCCTACACAGTTCAAATTAGGCTGCGGCCAGCCTCCCAGAATTTCCTTCTCTTAGGCAGGAAGCGGGGAGGGTCAAATGTTCTTTCTGAGTCTTTTGTTTCTTAATAACCTGCTTAAAATCAATATTCCAAAAGGCAGTTTTAGGGTGGCAAAACTTGGGTCCCTTCAGAAGATATCTCCCCACGCCATCCATTAAAAGGTAATAGACTGTGCCATCCTGAATAATGCCACTTTGGCATAAGGAATATTTTGAGCTGAAGGTAATTTTGAAGAAATAGACAGAAGTTCCCTTCCCTTGCCTTATTTGCATAAAAGCCCCCCAAATAGATTTTCAAAAAGTATCCTTCCTTCCCTCTCTACCAGGAAGAACAAAAGTTAATCACTAGAGAAAACTCAGACCCTATCAGCTTGGATAAGGCACTAGAGGCCTCTACATAACTAACTTTAATAGGGTTTTATCTACCACTAGTTTACCTCCCCATAGTCTGTAATTCTCGGAAGCTAAAACTGTCTTCCTTTGTTCTGTGATTTCTCCACGAAATTATTGTTCTTCACTAGAGATGCTATATAAGCTGGAGGTCTAAGCTACTACTGTGTATTACTACTCATTTTCCCTTGGATGTATCCCAAGTATACAAGATACATAAATGTTAATAAACTTCTATTGGCTTTTTTCTTATTAATCTGTCTTTATTACAGGGTGCTGAGCCAAGAAGTGTTGAAGGAAGATTATTTTTTCTCCCTCCTAGACAATCAATGAGAGGCTAGAGGAAATATAAGTGCAATACGGGTTCAGTTGGTCACATTGTCTAACAGGAAGGATGTGGCCTGACAGGCAAGATGTTCTGAACAGTCCAGTGAACTCTTCCTCTGCCCATCCTTACATTGGTATAACACACAGCAGCAACCATTTACTGGTTAAAATTATACCATCAATACGGCATACAGAAAACGGCTTAATGACCAATACCCCCACTGAAATCCATTTAGTGTTCTTTCCAAGATTTTCTAATGCTGAGGAGTTGATGATTGCAGATGATAAAAAGCTAATTCTTTTCTAAGTGCCTTATATGATAACAAAGATGGTCATCTCGTTCCTTAACATCCCATAGTACTTTGTATGTCTCAAGGAAAAGAAGAAGAGAAAATATCTCTTCTATTTCTTGCTAAGTTTTTTGCAATAAGAAAAAAAGTCTCACAAGAACAAAATGATTGCAGTCACTCAGTTTTAGCATTTTTAAAAAATGTTACTACTAATTTCTTAGTATCGTTTTGCATTGGTGATAAGGAAAGAGCTTATAAAAGAGCACAGGGCTTCCTTCATAAAGCAAATCAGCTCCATAGTGAGGAGCAATATTATTTTCATGTATAAAACCCAAAGGAGAAAAAAAATAGAAAAACATTTGATCCAGTGTTTTTGATGCTCTTCATGGCTGGACTGATAACATTGCCAGACCAAGCCCCTGGACTGAACCAGTTTTTAAGAGGCCAAAACCAGTGGCTGAGGAGCCGTGAAAAAGTGATAGCACTGATTAAACTGAAAGGGTCAAAGAAACTGGGGCTGGATGAAAAAAATAATTAATATGGTAATTACTCTTACATGGCTTATCGTGCAGATAAACATCATAAACACAGGTTGCATGATGAATTACAAGCATTCTATCACAAGGAAGCTGGCTGGATTAGCTCCATGGGCTTATTTAAAATGTGTTGCTCTAATAAAGTGGAAAGGAATAAGTGAATAAAAATTCTCCCCAGAAGCCATTATAAATAATTCATGCAAAATACTTAAAAAATTGATACACCTTTCAATTTAAATTGACTATAACTTTTTTCCCACTGTACCTCCTATCCCTCAAATTAGCCTGTATTCTGTGACCACCCCAGGTATCTTGAGGTCTGAAAGTCAGCAATACGGTGTGCTATTTCTATTAATGAAGGGCATGCATCCCTTTTGGCTTCCAAACTTTATCATCAGTGGGCTTGGGAAGTCTTATTTTATGCCCTCCTTGTTAAAATGGAAATAGTGCTCTTCTGAGGAAGCCCCCTGTTCCCAGCACGTCTCCATGCCCCGCCTCCCCAATCCAAGTCTGGTTTGATTGGCTAGACCGAAACCCTGGTTGGGCTGGTTTCAGATTTAGGAGAGCTCAGTGTACCTTCTAAATCTCGTCACCCAGTCACGCATCATCAAGTCAATCACTGAGCTGCCACGGTCCCACTTCCCTCACAGGAGAGGAGGAACGGTATCTTTCAACTCTGGTGATCTAGAATTAATACTGGAAATAAAATTCAGAGATCTTTACTGACACAGTGAAGATAATTTATTGTGGGCAGAATTGCAATCTCCTGAAGTTTTGCATTGTCGCACTAACAAATCAAAGTGTACACAGACAACTCTGTTAGGAGGAAAAACTTCCTCTCTCACGTTGGGCCCAGTAGTTGGGGTGGTGGGGGGCAGTCTACAAATTCACTGACAACAGAGGGACTAACAGGAGGAAAAAGGAGGTTTAAGCACGTAGGCACAGGTGAGTTGCTCTGCAATGAGTGTCCCGTGAAATAGCCCCAGACGTCTGTGGATACATATCAATTCACGAAAGAGGGTTTTCAGGGCTTCAAAGGGAGAGTAGAGAGGAGTCTATTGGGTTTTGAGGGGTTTTTTTATTGGGAAGAGTTTATTGGGTTTATTGTTTTACTAATGAGAATGAGCAGTCTGTTTCAAGGCAGCTCAATTTGCAGAACACTTCCCTGGAGGAGGGTTCTTGGCAGTTGCATTTTCCAGAAGCTCTACTTTAGTCAGATAAGATTTTGTCCCGACTCTTCCATAGCTCACATGTTTTCACTTTAAAGTGATCTTCACCCTACCTCCCAGGGTCTGAGTCGGTCAGCACAGCTCTTTTCCCACAGGTTTCAATAACCCGGTTTTTCATTTCTTTCTTTCCCAGATGACAGTGACCATAAAAATGGCCTACTGCTGGAAGAGCTTTTTCAAAGAAGCTTTTTGCTTAGACTTTTATTTGCATTTAAAAGAGAGACCAACTAGGCTGTGTATGTGATTTGAAAATAATTACACAGCATGTGGTCACATTAAGTTTGGTGAATTTGTTTTAAGTCACTTTTAAAAAAGAAACAGAGGCCTAACTTTTCTTTTTAATCACATAATTTTTACGTAATTATTTGTCTAGGAAGAAATTTTAAATATATATATATATACACATATATATATTGATTTTACCCTTTTGATAATATTTACGGTACACCAAGTTCATTTTTATTGGTAATATTTTAGTATTTTAGGTTTCAACACTGTATCTAAAGGTTGGTGATTTTGCTAGTTCGGGTTTATTCCTGGGTCACCGAGAAACTTAAAGAACATCAAAGACTTTTTTTTCCTGCTCCATCTTCCATTCCTCCAGGCCATAGATGAAGTTTTTACAACTTTTAATACATAGCTCATTTATTTTTATACTGATCAAGGTCACGACTATCTTTTTCACCAAAGAGTTGATATATGAAGCCACTTCCAATCTTGTGGAATGATGCAGGCATCAGAGAAACTGACAGATAAAATTTAGGTCTCCCTCCAGGACAAAATACAAAAAGCAAACTAAAATGATGAGATTCTTAACTTTTATGGATTTAGGCCTAAAGTGACACTAGTACTTACCTTTTTCCTGAAATCATGCTTACAGGCTGATTTAGGCTTGAAAATAAAGCATAATATTGGACCCCCAAATATGCTAATTATTCTTAAGAAACTGCAGACAGAGAAGAAGCTCTAAAAACAGATGTTACTCTTTTATAGGGAAACTTACATTTATAAAGGAAATCCCCATTAGTCAGGGTGTGTCCTTCTGTGGAGAGCAGGACCAATGAAATGGCATTGGTCCCGGCCGTTGCCCAGCTGACATATAGGAAAGACTATATCAGGAACAGACGCTAGTGGCACCTTCTTTATACCAGAAAGAGAAGGATGACTCTAAATTGCAAGAAACTCTGAAGAAGTCTCAGACTTCAATCTGCATAACAAACCTTAACTTTGTGTAAGTGCTTTTCCTGATAATGTCACATATTATTCCCTCCTCCCCACCAGCCCTGCCCCCTGCAACCAACAACTTTCTTTTGTCTTTAGCTGAAGATGATATTTAAGGTGGTGACTTGGGCCAATCACAAGAGTTTTATTCCATTTTCCTGGGTATGTGCCCTGTGTGCATGAGGTATGCCTGTTATAATACAAATTTGTTAGCCTGTTTTTTATTACAGGGGGTGCAGCCACAAAATCTAGAAAGGGAGAAGTAAAATAATTTTTCCTTCCCTACAGTCCTCTCTTCAGCTGTGTCTTTATTCAAAATTACTGCTAATTTTTGATCCTAAAGATTCAAATGACTATGGAATACAACACTCTAAGCCCGAGGTTTTCGAAAGGCATGCTGCAGCCATTTTTAGAACATGCAGCACCTGGCTACTTAGTCAGGTGCACTGACCTCTTTTCCCTTAGGTTGTCAAGTAAACAAATGACATCAGCCAACACGAGTTCGAATAAATCAAAATTACATCTATTTTTGTCAGGTCGGTAGAAAATATATGTATTGTTGGTGTGCAGTAGGATTTAAGTAATTTAGTTTATGTGTGCTAAGAGATGAAAAAGTTGAAAATTGCTGCTCTAAACAGTAGAACATTTTCCATGGGGTCGTTGGTTCTCAAGCAGGGGTGATTTTGTCCACTAAGGACCATTAACACCTGGAGAGCCTATAGGTTTCACCAGAGTGGAGGTGCATGTGAGATCTGCGGGATAGAGACCAGGGATTCTGTTAAACACCCTAGGATGCACAGGGCCACCCCCCACCACAAAGAATTATCTGGCTCAAAATGGGATGTCACATGTTGAGAAATCCAGTAATATTTTTGAGGCAGGAGATAGTCAGGAGGGAGGACACTCCGGAGGCGCCCCAGGGCTCAGACAAAGGACAGAGACCCTGTTCTAAGACCAGTTGCCCCCGCTTTCTGGAAAAATGGTGAATCATGACTGCACCTGTGCAGAAGATGCTACATGACTCCTGCTTCATTATAACAGCATTATAATAAATTAGCATTTGGGACCCCCCTGCCCAGGTGGCCGATCAGGGAAAGTCATGGGAGGCTGAATGGGCCGTAGCTTAAACGTAATATAACAATTTGTACATGCACAGTAAAAGCCCACCAAAACTAGCCAAGAAATATCTGCCCTGTAAGAATAGAATCCTTCTAACCATGGAGGGTCAGTCTCTGCTTGGCCTTGGCCCGCTCCCATGTTCTGTGGAGTATACTATCGCTTAACAAATCTGTTCTCTCTCTTTCTGCTATAAACTCTCTGTGTGTTCAGTTCAATTCATGGTGGGCAATCACTAAGAACCTGGTTACCTGTGCCCACCTGTGACACTTTAACAACATACAGCTTGGTCTACAGACCCACAGCAAATAGATACTGTTTTGAACTCGACTCCGAAGTGTACTCTGATATATTCAAGTTATAAAGGATTTGGGATGCAAACATTGGTTGGTTTTTTTGTTGTTAAAAAATAAACAAAATCTTCCTTTGGGCTTTACTATATGGTTTCAGAGGATTGAAGTTCCTCTACACATTAGGCCAAATGGCCTACTGCTCCCAGCTGGCAATTTAAATTCTGGACCTCTCATCTGTGATAAGAAGAAAACTACTAAAGGAATCTTGATCATAAAAAGTGAGTCTTAAAAAGTGTATTGTTGAGGCTACATAGTTTATAACCATATGAAGCAAAATGATTCTTAAGGAGAGAAACACAGCTAACAATGCCAAATTCACACCAAAGAGGCAATGAGAAATGTTGATTATGCTTCTGAATATTCTAAAATTGTATTTGTAAATAGATAAATGATCCAAGGCATTAGTTGAACAAACCTCTGCCGAAATAAAATTTTATAAAGGAAACATTGACCTTCACAATGAAAAGTACAAGGCATCATCTTTCTAAAGTATAAATCTAAAAATGTTACTTCCCCAATGTAAAAGTCCATACGCTCTTCCTGCCTAAAAGACCTTCTACAAAATAATTTCAAATAACTCCTCTGGACTTGTATCTCTCTTTTTTGTCTTATCCATGATCTAATCACAAATATTCCTTCCTCTTCAGGTCTTCACTCTAGGGAAGGCAAAAGTTTTTCTCTAACATCTTACAGTCTCTGGCAAGACTGAGAATTAAATGAACATAAGACAAATTAATAGGAGAAAAGCATATAAATTTATCTAATATAAGTTCTATGTGATACAGTAGCCCTCATAAGGAAATGAAGACCCAAAGAACTGGCAAAACCTACAAGCATTTTATACTAGATTGAATAAAGAGTAGCAAGTGTGGGGAGGCCAAAGGAAGATAAGAATTATTTTAACAAGGTCTGTAAATACAGATTTCTCTGGCCTACAACTTCCTGCCCTTGATGATAAGAATGGTATTTACATCCTGGTTAATATTCATATGAGTTTTTTCCTTCCTGCTTTCAGGAAGAAACAGGGGAAGGTCAGAGTGTCCTTCCATCTCCTGTTTTTTGAAAGTGCCTTTAGTTCAAATTAATTTTTATATCAAAGTGGCATGTTTGGAGATAACATCACCAATTGTATCATGGCTTGTCAAGTCTTGTTGCCTTTATATATTTTTATCTAAACTATCTTCTTGTCCTAAGTAATTTTGAATTCCATGTTCCTGCGCCCTGATCCTCAGCTTTAGAGAGTGTTCCAAATCTCTCCTGTTTCCCTTCCAATGTACTAGGTCATACTTTCTTTGACTTTTTAAATCTGTCTCAGTTGACCGTCATTACAAACGGGCATTATAACTATTTGTAACTATTTATACACATATTCTTGACTGATTTTATTTATTATTGTATCCCTAACATGTAATCACAATACATTGTAAATACCAAATATACTATTCTTGCTGACTATATGCACATATGAAGGAATTAATTTTGTGACAAAAATTTCAAAGACCATAATTTGATTTTCCTTAAGGCATTTCATCAACTCGCTACACATAAATGAGCTGATTGCTTGGGAGGGGGTCAATAAATGTTTTCAATTAATAAACAGCCATTAAATAAATAGGAATATATGATCACTAATAACAACAGTGATATGCAGTTGAGAACCTAAGACATGTTCAACAGTTGGTAAAATTGAGAATGTAAAATATGACCATGACTTCAAGAATCCTAAAGTCAAGTTTAAATACAAGGCCAATAGGTACAGGACAGGAGATACAATTAAACGAGACAACTCAAAGTTTTTATTAGTTTCTTGCACAAATTAGTACTGAATGAATATATCTTAATACTCAAGATGATGGTAGTAATGATTGTAAATGTCAAATGAGTTGTAAAGACATTCTTATAGGCTTTACAAAATATCACGTGGGCAGGAGCAATCTGGCGAGGCTTCATAGTAATAAAGACAGGAATTAGATACTTGGAAAATGGGGAGAAGAAATTTATGTAGGTAGTTGACATATGAACAAAGGCATATAAGTAAGAAAATGCATTGTGTTAGTTGAGCATGAGAAAGTCCATTACCTAGGAAAGTAATAGTTAAAAAAAATTAGAGAGATAGATAAGGTCAAGGTTGTAGGATATTTTAAGCGTATGGCCTCAAAGTTTGATGTGTATTCTGAATGTTTTGGGGAGTCATCAGAAGTGTGTAAATTGGAAGGACGGCAATGACAAGAGTCTCGTTTAGATCAGCCTTGTAGTGATGCCCTGGCAAAATGTGGCAGATTAAAAAGAGACCAGAAGCAGGTAACTAATTAGAAGATTATTTACATATGAATTAAATAACATCATACTACATGAACAAATATTACATATCTTTGGAAGTCACTCTAGAGAAAGACATTAATAGATGGTTACTTTCCCCAAAGAATCTGCAATCTCTTTGAGGAGAGATTTACATACAAGAAATAGACCTAGAAGAGTAAAGATAAAATATAATAATATCCTTAATTAAATTGTGTGCATAATAAGTGAAACAGATCAGAGAAAAAAACATGGGAATCACAGGGGGAAGTCTTCATGCAGAAAGTGACAACTGAAACTGTTCTGACATGATGAGTAAGATGTAAGTGGCCAAAATAGAATGGGAAAAAAAGACATTTTGAAGGAGACACATCATGAGTAAAGGTGTTAAGATATTCATGAGTATAGCATGCAGTTGCAGCAATGAACACAAAGAGTGATTGATAAATCTATATGGGGTTAAAGAAGGGTGGATAAATGAGGTCTAATCAGATGGTCAAGTGGAACTACAGGTGAATATGTGTCCACTACCTCACTCTCTATCGTACTGAATGCCAGGTGCTGCTCTAGTATTTTCAGATGTGGGTTTATTTAGTGCTCACAACAACCCAATCAAGTACCATATTTTTCGCACTGTAAGACACACCGGACCATACGATGCACCTAGGTTTTAGAGGAGGAAAATAGGAAAAAAACCCTGCTTCACCACCGCCCCCCCACCACATCCCAGCGAGCTAGGTAAGCTACATTCGGACTATAAGGCACACCCCCATTTTCATCCTAAATTTTGGGGAGTGTGTCTTATAGTCCAAAATGTGGTAGGTATTATGTCCAATCTACAGATGCAGAAACTGAGGCTTGCAAAGCTGAAGTTAGAAAACAGGAATTAGGCAAACATATTTGAGCGTCTGCTATGTGCCAGAAGTGCCACTTCTTATAGATAGAGTCAGTCTTTGAGTTTAGATCTGTTTCATTCAAAAGGCCCCATAATTCTCATTACCCCATGTGACCTCTGTCCGTTCAGCCTAAATGAGTCCCATGAGAGAGTTCTGTGTTAACTGAGTGGCAGGAGGACTCCGCTGTCAAAAGTTCAAGTTCAAGCAAGCATCACAGCTCCAAGTTGCCTAACACAGGTTTCCCAATTTTTCGTTAACATCCTCATCCCTTTTACTGCATCCTTTGAAAAAGTCTTTCATAGTCATAAAAAGCAGTTTCTAAAACTGGAGTTATAAATGGGGCCATAAGCCAGTGCTTTGCAATTCAGATGACATCATTAGAAGGAAGCAGCGACATTCTGTCTTAGACTCCCTCGTGTGGTGTGGGGCTCAAACTCCGTGGGGCACAAACCCCATCTGAGACACATCAGAAAGAGCAAGCCAGAGGGGCTGCTTTGCAGAGGGTTCAGGGGGAAAACAACCCCACATAACATCACTGCTGAGCTACCTGGAGAAAACCATTATGGGTATCAATGAGATTTAAGTCACCTGAATACAAGCTTGCAGTGACAATTGTAAAGGCCTTTAAGCTAACAAGAAAATTAGGACAGAGAATAGCTATCTCTGAAACTTCCTACGAAAAAGTGGCACCTGTATATAGATAGATAGGGAGGGAGGGAGAAAGAGAGATAGATGTTCATACTGAAGTGTAGCAGAATACACCACCCCGAGATGTGCCATTTTGATCTGTAGCACATGAAAAACAGTTGTCTCGTCTCGGAACTTCCCTTATCTGCCAAAAGACAGGTCCTTCCAAAGACATTCAGTCATAAATCTCCTTTCTGGGAGTTTCATCAACCAGGAAGGATTGAATGTTGTCATAGGAAGGGAGACTAGAAGTCCGCACCACACCCAGACACACTCAGTCACAAGCTATCATACCCCCTATCTATTCCCAGGCTCCATTCATCTTCCCTAAAAGCCATTTCTTCCCCCTTGAAAGTCTCACATCCCCCTCCCTTTCCTTATTAACATGCCCGTGTTCTAAGCAGCTTGGGGAGTTGCTCATTTTTCTAGTGTATGTATGAGGTGTGCATGTTAATCAACTTCTTGTTTGTTTTTCCCTTGGTTATCTGTTTTTTATTACTGGGATTTCAGCTAAGAGCTCAGAAAAATAGAGAAAAATTTTCTTTTAATCCCCTATAATATCTACATCTACTTCTATAGCTACATCTGCATACACACACACACATGTGACTTGCCGATTTGCCTGCAAAAATGATGCCTTACAGGAAGATTATTTTAAAACGCATATAATACTTCATTTCAGCCAAGCCAAATACAAACACAGGGTATTAGACAAAAAACTACCCACAGTCTAATACACAGTCAGATTATTATTTAGTTATTTGATTAATCCTCATGGGATGCTTGCCTTCGAAATTCAGAGTTGAGGAACTCACTGTAGAGGAAAGAGTATGGAAACCGGAGTCTAAATGGGATTTGAACAACCACTTATCACCAATGAGCCACAGTCACCGTAGCAAGTTACTTATTATCTCACCCTAAATTTTGTAATCTACAAAAGGGGGCACAACTACAAGGTTGCCTGGTGTTTATGAATAATAACCGAAGTCATGTGAAGTGACTAGTCCCGTGTTTGTCAATGAATACCATGCCCAGTGACCTTGTCTGTGGGTGTTTTGTCCTGCCTCTGGTCGTTTTGCTTAGGATCCCGAAGAAGCAGACCCTGGGATAAGGAATTAGGTGTCAGTAGTAATTTTGGAGGTGATGCCTGGAAACATAAGCAGCGGGCAAAGGAAAGCAGAGAAGGAGGCCAATAAAGAATGTGTTTTCAAACCATCAGGCTTTGAATAAATGGACCTCAACCCACTGTGGAACTCTAGGTGAAAAAGTACAGCATGCCTTACAATTCCCCCAAAGGAGAGGCAGGGGAACTGGGATATTTATCTGTCCACTCCCCATCTGTCATGGGCTGGAGGATGCTTAATGGGGCCTTAACTGTCTGGTATTTGTGGCTTGTCATAGATGGTGATCTGTGGTGTTCTTCTTGGCCAGAAAAAAGAGCTCTCAGGCACAGAGAGTCACAGGTGTTCAGAGTTAAGCTCCTTCACAAGTGAAGAAGGAGAGAGTAAGGGGATGTGCAGGGAAGCGGCAGCAGCGGTCTGCTAGAGGGACATACAGCAAAGTACTTCTCAACACCCCTTTCCAAGTATTTGCCAAGATAGGACCCCTCTAAATTCCACATGCACAGTGACAATGACGGTCTTGTTTACTGATTTAGCCCGAGCTCCCAGAACATAGTAGGCATTTAATGGGTATTTTCATTCATTTTATAATATATAACCTTTATTCTTCACTTACTAAGAACCAGGTACTCTGATGAGTGGTTGTAGACATGTTATTGATGTATTACTTCATTTGATCTTCACTATTGTCCTATTTTCCCCACTTAATAGAAAAGAAGAAAGGATAAGAGAGGTTCGAAAACAGGCTCAAAGCCGTACAATGAATCTGACTCCAAAACCCCTGTGTTTTAATTATCACAATGTTGCCTTCCTCCCAACTCGCATCCCCTTGCAGAGGTTCACTTTCACACCCTAATCACCTGGGCTGATAACACCACAGTCACAGTCTCCAGTCCTCCCTCTTCGGATATCACACCATGCCCTCAAATTAGACCTCTCTAAAGTGAAGCCCTTCTCTTTCTCCACAGATTCGTTTGCGGACAGATTGTCTCAAGGGTATCCGGCTCACATCCCCCGAGCCACTCCGTTGCTGCTCACCCTCCGCAGCTCCGTATTCACAGTGTTTTCATTCACACTACCCATCCTTTAATTGAGCCCCTGCTACGCACTAACAACCTACAAAACATAGGTCTTACGAAGAATCCTCTTATGAAGATTCGTACCAGTCCAGATGCTCCTCTGGACCTGAATAGCATGAGGGAGACAACGATGAAGACTCACGTTTGAGGTACAAAACTAATGATGTGTGAAAAATGGAGATTGCACAATTATAAAATTCTCTGTTGTCTTTCTGTGACTTTTTTCTCTGTCTTCAAAGGGCCCTTTATTTCAGGGTAGGATTTCATCTTTTAAAAAAAAATCTGTTTTAGTTGTGTGTCCTGGCTGTTAATGACCATCTCAGACTCACTTCTGGAATAAACTCTGTCACGCAATGAGTAGCTGAAGGTTAGGTTACTCATTATCGCTTTAGGCCTGGCTAGACCTGCCCCAGTTCTCAGGAAAGGTGGAGAATAGTCATTACTTCTTGCCAGTCTCTTTTCAGGCTTAGACACTGGAGGAACATATTGTTTTAAGCTTTGTGATAATTCGGTAGTTGAGAATTTGAGATCTAAAAAGCCCTTTAAATCTTAAACATCCTGAAGTCTACAAAGTAACTACTTATCACCAAGTGGGGTCAATGTCGTCAAGGTGAAGCTGCTGGCAGTAACACCATGTTGCACTGCTTGAGCACTTAACATCTGTGAGCAAAAGTTATTGATTGGCGGCTATGGGTTGCAAGAATCTAGGCATGGTGGGTTGCAGAAGTAAGCAGGGTATTCAGAGGCATGTCCCTGGGGGGGGGGGAGGGGGAGGGGAGGGATTACAGAGTGATTTCATGTCCTTGATGGAGTTTGAAGCACAAATGAAAATTGTTCAGGGCAACTACTGTTTCCCTTATCCATTCAGAAGTCAGAATGAGCCAAGATTTTACATGGGCTCTGCTAAACAAAGCCGGCCATGGGTCCACTGACTATGATAAAACTCTCTGGAAATTTATGCTTTTTTTGTCTCTGGAACTATGATTAAACAGCTCCAAATACAAGTAAGCATATGATTTGTTGAGATAGAATAAGTAAGACTATTCAACAACCAAATCCCTCAGAGATTCCAGTCTTAACATGTCTCAATATTAGGGGGAAAAAAATACACATAACCCAGGCATTCACTCCAACAAGACAGAAGCCACATAAGCCTCTAAGTTCCACATTGTTTCAAATTCTCTCCATTCATTCCAAGTAAAACCAGGAGGTGCACATGTCTGTAGAGCTCTAAACCCCACTGAGAACCTCTACCATGAGGACAACTTCATTCCTGTTCCTTACCTCGGGGCCCGTGCCTCCCTCTCCTTTTCAAACATTAGAAATTATTGCACATCAAATGAAAGTGGCAAAGACAAATACAACAAGCATATGCCCTTTATCCACCTACCCAAATCAACAGAGGTTGACATTCTATGATCTTGGCTTCAGATACTTTTGGGAAAATGAAATATAGATGCAGTTGAATTCTCCCTCATAGCTCTTCCCAATAATATTCCCTCCTTCTCTCTGTGGGAGCATCACTAATTGGAAGTTCATGTGCATCCCTCCTATTTTTTTCTTTGCATTTTGTATGTAGGAATTTTTGTCTTTGTTTTACATTTTACTTAAAAGGAACATATGAAAGTGTCATTGTACAGCTTGATTTTTTTTCTCTTAACTCTATTCTTGTTGGTACCTATTTTTTACAGTTTTATATGATTTATATCTTTATTTTTTATATCTGTATAACATTCATTTTTAAAATTTATTTTTAATTGTATATTTTCCATTACCATTTATGGCCCTTAAATAGCGCTCCCCCAGATCTGGCTTTCATTTTTCCTGCTGAATATCATTCCATCCTGTGGGTGTATAGAACAGGAACAAAAAATCAATTACTTCACTGATGTAAATTGCTAGTCAAATGAAATTTTCTAGTCACAGTGTTGCTCTTTTATATTGTTATTGTTTTTACTGAGGTGAGAATTCTGTCTCCATGAGCCATTTAGCACAGAAAATAATGTATGATCACAGCTATCCCTCACTGGGATCTAGAAGACGGCCGTTCACATCCTGGATCTCCCTGGATTCATTGTACTTCCCTCTGGACCATAGTTTTCTCGACTTTAACTGGAGCAACCGAGTGTGGGGAGAAAGCCACAATGGCCGCTAAGTGTCACATTTCCCTTCATTTTCATGCATCATCCTCCTGGGCTAGGAGATGTAAGGCTTCAGAATGAAGCAGACATGAAAGAAAATTAATAGCACTTTTAGATCAAATTTCCTGGTTCCATTTAGGACTAGAAAACAAAGACTGCTGGGCTGCTGTTATTTACATGTAACTGCTCATATAAACAGCCAGTCTAAATCCTACACAGGTGGGAAGGCATACACTTCGGAGCTGTGTTCTGAACTGCAGGGCGGCAGAGGGAGCCCCGCCATCACCCCATACAAACACACACAATACCACCTCCCTTCCCATCAGCTCTCCAGAGATCTGAGCTCATCTTTTCCTAGGAATGTTCAGAGGAAACTTGGTGCAAATGGAGTAATGTGATGTCGCTAGGGTTATAGGAAAAGGCTACAGCATCTTAATACAATAATCTTTGTTCTGATACATCATCTGCACATTTGTATAATCTGTCTCTTCTTCATCTTCATGGGTGCCACATCACTTTACCTTCTTGTAGCATTTGGTGTTTATTTTTCAATACATCAAACTTCATTCTGAGTCAAAGGACTTGCTTGTGGTATTCTCTCAGCTTGGAAGGTATTTTCCTTGCTCTTCTTCACTTGGCCAATTCCTCCTCCTATTTCAAATTTTAACCTGAAAACTCAGTATGTGCTAGCAGCCTCAGCTATACTATATAATTTCAAGACATCCTATATTCTTCAGTAGTACTGTAATTTTAGGGAAATTGCTTTAGGGGGATGGGCTAGTGGATGCCTTTTATCCTAAATGATTCTGAGCTGTGTCTGTTTTTTCTCCTTTGTCCACTACAAGGCTTGGCATGAAATAGAAACTCAAGAGATATTTGTTGAATCAATGAAAGAAAACGCTGGAGTCAATAACGCAGAAAGTACATGCAATGTAACGCAAGGAGGGAAAAAACCCACCAACGGATCATTTTTTACGATCCCGGACGCAGCTCCTGGGAAACAGAGGAAACGGAACATTCGCAGTTGCTTACATTTTTTCTCCTACTTCTCTTTGGATTCATCACTGGGTGATGCCCAAGATGTTTTCCTTTTTAAATAAAAATAAGGGTGCTTTGTTCTTTTCCAAAGCACTTTCTAAATTAAAAGGAGAGAAAAATGAGCTACTGTGTCAAATTCCATCCGGTGTGTTTTGCGCTGCAGTATTTCTAATCTAGCCTTTTGCCTTACTTCTTTCTTGCTAACAGACACTTGTTGTCACAAAAATAACGTGCTTTGTCTTGACGGTGTTGTTTGTCTGCCTTTTACTATCTCAATACAGATATTTGAATCTGTGTTCACTCCGTTTAGACACCCGGTGTGTTTGTGTATCACATAACATGCATCCATATAAACATCACTATTTACATGTATATATGCATGCATATATATACATCAATATAAACATAACTGCTTACATGTATACATGCATACATATATATACATCGATATAAACACCACTGTTTACATGTATACATGCATACATATATATACAAGGTATGGCAAAAGTAGGTTTACAGTTGTGAGTACATGAAACAGAGTTTATTGTTGTTTTACTTATTAATAATTGTATCATATTATTTTCTATATGAATAACTGTAAGCCTAGTTTTGCCCCACCCTGTGTGTGTATATGTATATATGTATGTGTGTGTGTGTGTGTGTGTGTGTATGGAGAGAGACAGAGAAAGAGAGAGACACAAAGAGAAAGAGAGACAGAGACAGAGGCAGACAGAGCGCACTTGCCATGGATGGAGCTCTTTTTTATTTACAAGCTTACAGACATGTTTTTTCAAGTTCCCTCTCCACTTTTCTAAAGAAAAGATTCTGATCTCTACTCTACTTTATATGGGTAGTGAAAACCTCAATCCCAAGCCTTAAGGATTATTGCATGCTTGACTTCAGCATAAGAAAAATAAATCACACTAAAACAAGAGAATCAGAACTTCAGGGAGATGAGTGATTTTCTGCCGTGTAAGTCAATAATTAGGTCACAGGTTTGCTCATGCTCATGTGTAACAGGATCATCAGCTGGAGGGCCTGTGAAAACACGAACTGCTGGGCCCCACACCCAGATCTCACCAGCATATCTGGTGGGGGGCCTGAGAATGCGCATCTGTAATAAATTCTCAGGAGATGCTGATGTCAGTGGCCCATTTCTTCCATTTGAAAGCGACCACATTAGATAGTTCGCAGGTAGACACGCAGTGTGAACACATACACTGCATACCAGGGATTTATGTTCTGAGAGAAAATCCCTGTGCACAATGACAGGGATGGCGGTTCCTGGTGAGCTGCCCAGCGGCACGGACAGAACTCTGGCAATGCTCCACTGAGGACTCAGGAACTGCGTCTCTCTCCTGCGCGGGCCGGTAGAGCAGCTCTAGTTAATAGGCATTGCTTTGGAAAGTTTTTCTGCCATTTCATAGCCCTATACACCACTACAAAATTTATTTTTCTCTCTGCGCCTCAGTTTTTCAAGTATAAAATGCGGAGAAAAATATCTACCATGCTGAATAATTACAGATATTCAAGAAAATAATGTGGTGAAGACCATAGAACACTACATGGTATATAGCACATGAAAATAAAAAAAAGGTCCCTTCTCTTTGTGAAGATTCATACTGGATGACTCTTAGGACAAGTCCATCAGCTTTTGCTCTTGTGAGCATTAGTAGACCAGTATTCCGAGAACAGCTCTCCAAACTGGCCATCTATTTGGGCCGTCGAGAGGGAGAACTGGCGACTACTCATGAGACCAGCCCTAATGAATCACATAAATAAGACACAACATTTTTTCAGGGGTAGGATGAGGAAAGAAGGGGAACTCTACTGTTGGGTTTAGACGCCAACATCACCTCAGAAGCAAGGAGGGCATTTCAACCAACTAATGCCTCTTAAGAGCAGCAGGAAGGCTGCATCTGGGGCTAGTAACACAGGCAGGTTTGTTTGTATGCCAACATTCCCAGCTAATGTCTCTGCTATCCCACAGAAAAGAAACACAGCTTTAGAGAATTGAGCAAGATACTAAAGAACAACCTCTCTGTCTTCTGAGGGAAGGTATTTGGCCTGAATGATTCTGGGTTGTCCAGCCACCTGCTCTGAAAAGAGAATTTCGCCGTTCAATTTTGGAGCCTATTGGACTAACTAAAAAGAAACATGGGTTTGGTTTGGTTTGGTTTTTCCTATATACCAGAATCCTTGCTACAGGAAAGAAACTCTTAAAGCAATACTTACATAATTTATTGAACTTAAACTAACCCCAAGAAGAAAATCCAAATGAAAATTAAAAAAAAAAAAAGATTCATTCACTGGGATGTTATAATAGGGTAGAATCTGGACTGATTTCATTTTTAATCTCTTTAAAGGATTACATAAAATCTGTCTTTACATTTTTATATGGTCCTAGATAACTCTTACTTTCAAAATGTTTTATTTATTTCTGAATTGACACATCACATTGTAATAAAGCTCGAATCTTGCATTAAAGTCACAGAAAAATGTACCTTTGGCTGTGGAGACAGGTTCCTCAATTAAATTAGAAAAGAAACTTAAATTTCTAGTTTGATCAAATAGAGGTAGTAGGAGATAATGAGAAATATGCTTTTTAATAAGACTCAAGGCTTCTGTTATGGGGGATCCTGTCATTCCGTAGACTTGAGTTCAAACCCCAGTTTTGTACTTCCTAGCTGTATAACTAGAACACATGCTTCCCACGTGGTTCAGTGCACTCATTACCACAGCGGTTTTTAAAGAACATCTAATGAAACGAGTTGCACATAATATATAATCCATACCTGTTTCCTTTTTTCCTAATAATGTTCTCAAAACTCTGATAGGACTAAGCTGATTTGTGAGATGGAACGACAGTGAAAAATACCCAGGGGTTCACCACATATTCTCTCCAATGGTGTTCAGATCAAATTGTGTCGATTTACCCTAAATATAAAGTAATATTTCAAACTCCAGCCGAGATGAACACAAAATTGCATCCTTCTTATTTCCTTAGCAGAAAGTAGACTTTCTAATATTGCCACTTTCCTGAAAATTACTGTTCTTTAGGGAAAACCAAAATATAGCATTTAAAAGTCATTAGGAACAGGAGGAAAGAAGTAAAAAATCAAAGAAAAAGAGGAACATAAACTCACTAATAATGTTATATCAGAGAGCAATGTGAAACACTTTAACCCTAAAGGAGAAAGGTTCAGAGTAAATCGGAAGTTAAAATCTTACCTCTGCACCCTACAGAGTGCTGAAAACTTGCACGAAAATTCTCAATCAATATTCAATACAAAGGAATAATGCAAATTAGATTTTTCTCCCATCTAGAAATTTAGACTGGTTCATTGCTGGGCTTGTAATTATGGTTACATAACAAAAGTTTTTATTTTTTGAAAGCTCAATTCAGAAGCCATCCTAATAGTCCCCATTTTTTTTTTAATTTTGATGGTGGAGATTTAGGTAAATAGGAGGAAAAAAATGAGACTGCCTAATCACTAGCTATTGTTGCTTTGGTTTTCACTGGTTGTTTAATCTCGGAAAATCTTTGTCACATATTTGTCGTAGAACAAGATTGAAATAATATCCTACCCTTGCCTTTAGTATATGTGAGAGTCAAATGAAGTGGTAATTGAACAGCACATAGGCAATATTAATAAATGTTCTATAAAATATTTTGTTGCTTGATAACAATGTGTTATTAGATTACAACTTAAGATAGTGTATTAATACCTTTATATATTATTAAAGATTTCATTTATTTATTTTTAGAGAGAGGGGAAGGGACAAAGAGAGGGAGAGAAACATCAATGTGTGGTTGCCTTTCACGCACTCCCCACAGGGGACCTGGCCTGCAACCCAGGCATGTTCCCTGACTGGGAATTAAACCAGTGACCCTTTGGTTCATAGGCCTGTGCTCAATCCACTGAGCTACACCAGCAGGGCTAATACATTTATATTTACATATTAATTTGTAAGTAACATAATTTATATCAAATATCTTTTATTATTATTAAACATTATATTATTAATACTTCATTTAAGTTTGGGTAAATTACCTTGATTATGTAAAATAATGCTGTATGAACATTCTGATAAATGGAATTTTATGGACATCAATAATTATTTCTTATTGTGATTGTGCTTTGAATATAGCATTCTGACTCAGAGTAGACACCCAATAAACACTTAGTCTTATTAAGTTGTAGAAAGAATACCTATTCTTGAGATAACCATTGAAGAACTACCTGTGACATATTTGTTGCAAAGACCACAGACACCTCAAAGAACTATAAATCCTTACTGACAATGCTTCCCCTCCTTGAAATTTAATCAGGAGTTGGTCTCTTTAATGTACATAATCTTCTATATTGTGGTTATGAACACTGATATTCCTGATATATTCAAAGTGCTTCTTGCTATTCATCTCTATGTGCCTTACTCACATCTGCCTACTCAAGAATCACACCTTATTTGAAAACCTTCCTTTCTCCTTTTACTCTTTTTGACCTTTTAAACAATTGAATACAATGAAGTTCATTGTAGTTTTTTTTCAAACCAAGGCAAAAATTAAACTTTTCACATCTCTTGGAATTACCAGTCCTTTCTCCCTTTTCTCACCATTTTAAGATGACTGTAATGGTTACAAAGACATGGTCTAATTTAAAGATATTTGGCATAATGATTAGACACATTTACGTGTCCAGCTGAGCTAAATGCTCTTCTTAATTCATATGCTATTTTGGCTTTATGAATATCTTATCTAAAAAACATTACTATTAATTTTCCAGGACTCTGGAAGTAAACACGAATGCCTAGGAAACCAAAGGAAAGAAACAAAAGTAAATAATCAAATCTACTCTCCTTTTAAAACTCAAAATTGCCAAAATTACACAGCAGCCTTGTTTGGACTGAATTTCATAGATTATAAATTTTTCAGATGGCAATTAAACTTAGCAAAATTTCTATCTACCTTAAATGACTCAGCCACTTATTCCCAATATAAAATAAACCACTACAAGTATTAGCTAATTGCTTCCTTGTTTAATGTGGCATGGAATATTTACCACCCAAAATATTTTCTCCTTTAAAAATTACTAAATGGAATAGCTTGGAGAATTCTGTTATTTTTTAAAGTTGATACTGTACAGATAGGGACTGGGTTTGCTTTTTCCTATAAACAAGTAAAGAAAGTAGTAGGTTTACAGTTGACAGAGCCTGAATCTGAATGAGGTTAAATACTCATCATACCTGTAAAAACAAGACACTAGGGAATGCTTTCTGTCTGGTGACTGTTTCAACCTGTAAAATATACTGCAAAATATATAAAATAGATTATATTTCCTCAAACATTGTGCTCATTTATCTGTGTGATATCATTACAGTTTCTTGCCTTTTTAGATGTAAAACCATGCTATACTTCTCTGACACAGTGAAAAAAGAAATCTAGTAATAATTCAACTTAACTTCTGGGCTCCTGAAATAGGCACACTTTAGAGAGTGAACCAAATCTAGTTTGTTAATAATATGCCAAAGTCCTTGACCAGGTGGACATGTTTTGAAAAAATGTAATGTTAAAAATTTTGCATGAACTTAAAAAATGATACCAAAACAATTCTTGAAAGAGAAAATAGAGGAAAAAGCAAGCCCTCTAAAATAGAAAAAAGATATTTCTTGTATAAAAAGAAGGAAAGGAATTCCATTATGGCAATGATGTGGTTATAGAAAATGGATTTACCATCCCGCCTTAAACAACTAGAAAACTGGACAAAATATATTAACCAACCAAACTATACTAACCAATGTCTGTTCTCAGACATTGGACAATGAGCATAAGTGACTGTGGTGCCTGAGACAAGGGAAATGAAGTGAGTTCTACAACTGATTCGGGTTATTGTGTGGCCTGAAGGCAGTTTCCAGGCTGTAGGACAGAGAGGTGAAACCCAAACAGAACCCAGCATTGTGTGGAGGAGACAGAAATGGTTGTTCTTAGAAGTTGAAGCAACCAGAAATAACAGGACAAAGTGTTGGAGAAGGAAAATCTTTTTAGAGAACTCCGTATTCACAGAGGGGTCTCTATAAGTCTGAGTACTGATCTGTTTATGTACATATGAGACAAAACTAGCCGAGACTCAGGGAAGGACCACTGGAAAGAAGTAAGCAGAACAATTTCCGGAGTTCACTGTATGAATCATTTGTGCTCCTCCCAAGTCAGAGGGAAAAGGCTTCCTATTATTGGGGCATCAGGTAGAGTCCTCAAAAGCTCTATTAGTCTTGGACTAAAATGTAGTCTGGACCCATCCTGAAGAACTTAAAAGCAAGTCTCAAAAGGATCACACTGAACACAAATAACTAACTGTCTACCATGACAAAAAAAATCAAATTCTAGTCAAGAGAAAAAACCCAATCCAACATTCAGCTATGTAAAATTCACAATGTCTCACATCCAGTGAAAAATTGGGGAGGCCAGCAGAAAAACAGGATATTTCCCTTACCAGGGAAATAGGGGTCCATAGATGCTCATCCAGAAATGACCAAGAAAATGGAATTATTAGAGAAGGATGTTAAAACTGGCATTATAAATGTGCTCTGTTATGTTTTAGAAGATAGAGAAAAATATAAGCAATATGATAAGGAAAATAGAAAATATTTCTAAAAGACCCACCTTTAATATCTAGAGATAATAAATGAAATCTATGAAATAAAAAAAATACTGAATGAGATTAACAACAGATTAGATACTGCAAAAGAGAAAAGTCCATGAACTTGAAGGTATAGCAATAGAAATTATCCCAAATTAAGCACAGAGAGAGAATAGACTAAAAGAGCCTCGGTGACTTAAGGGACAATATTAAGTATTCCAACATACGTGCAACTTCTTTTCATTGCCTCATTGCTCCAGCGAGGACGTTTTAGCACTATGCTGAGTAAAAGTGGTTAAAGTGAGCTTCTTTGCCTGGGTTTAGAGGTGAGTGGAAAACTCTCCGTGTTGCACTGTTGGGCATAATGCTACTTGTGGGCTTGTCACACTGATTTGTTAAGTTGAACTGTCCTCAGATCCCAGAGATAAAAGTGTATTACCCTTTAAAAAACTACTTTTAAAATTGGCCTAAATGTCTCATAAAGGGTAAATTTTTAAATAAAAGCCTTCTTTAATTTAGCTTGCTTTTATGTGCAAATCACTTGTATACCTTTAATTAAAATGTTTAAAAAGTAGGACACATACACACAAACTAGCTTTTGAAGCACTTAGAAAATTATAAATATTGAAATCAAGTTTGCTTCCAAACAGAAAGGCATTGAAATTTATCTCAAAGCAAAACATTGACTATAAGAACATTGTTTATAAATAGTATACAAATTTAACTTTTAAATTCTATAATTAAACTTCAGAATGTCTTAAGTTTTAGGAAAATATTGGTATAGAGATTCTAATTTTGGTTAAAAACATTTATATTCTGAATCAGCATGGAATTAAAATTGACAATTATATATCTTACTTAAAATATAGACATTAAAAATAATTTTCAAACATGATACTTGGAATGGAGGTAAAAATGACACCATCTATAAAATATCTCTGTAGATACAGTTTCACATTTCAAACAAAACAATAGTTTAATGAGAATATTCTCCATTTCTTTCCATTTAGCAGAATTTGATTTCATTTACCCGGGATATTAGCACCCACAGAGAAAACATCCCCTCAACTAAAACTCAGTGTGACAAGTCCATTGAAGATATCCATACCAAATGTACTAATGATGAAACGCAATTGTGAAGATGACTGCGGTCGATTTTAATATTCAGATCATTAATAAGATAACCTTTTTATTTTGCTTCAATGTATATCAAAGTTACTTTAATTTTTATAAAGAAATTTTTATGAAATAATTTTAAATAAGCCTTTTATGTCTACTAAGGTAATCAGACTTATTTATTAGTCAATAAATATTCAAATATAGAGAGAAAGGGATACTAAGTATTAATATTATTTATAAACATAATATTCAAATATATATGTAGAATTATAATTATTTCTAATATCCCCTGTATTTGTAGAGGACTCCTGGTTTGGACAATAAACTATACGACTACTCTAATAAAAAAGAGACCATATCTAATAATTATTCAAAGCTAAGCAGTCTGCTTTCATGGCAGGTTAAAAGAGTAGCTGTAATTCTCCCAAGGTGATAAGCCTCGGGAATTCAAATCTACTTTTGAGACAGCAAACACAACTGAGAAAATAAATGGCTCTATGGCAGTTCCTCAGCCCTACAGATTGTAAGTCTGATCAGAAAGCTGACAGAGGACTTTGGGGTTTTTTTAAGGAACGACACGACACAGGGCAGGGAGCCTGTTCAAGTGCGCAGTTGCAGGTATCGGCCCTGGTCAAGCTGGTAGGGGGCGACTGCTCTTCCCCAGTCTCCTCGCTTCCCCTGATGACTCCCCCATCTGCTTCTTACCCATGGGCTTCCAAACAGCACGGCAAGTGTGCTAGAAACTCAATTATGCTAGAGGCCTCAGATGGCAGGAACTGGGCATTCTTTGAAGTGGGCTGAATGTTTTCAGCAGTGGTCAGCCCCATGAAATTTAGAAAGGGCTTTCATTTTTCTCCTATACACAGTACCAAATGAGGGGCCATGTAACTTAAATTATGTTCGTTACAAACTTCCTCATTTAAAACTTCGCAAAGTCAGATCGCCTGTGGAGCAGAGGAACTGTAATGAGCTGGCTTCTGCCAAAGTTAGGGCAATAATGATTTCAAGGTCATGGACTGGCAGAAAGCTGAAGGAGAAATGACTGGCAAATATCAGAGATACAGAAAAAGAAAGTGTGTTCCAAGGATTTGTTGAAATTGTGCCACTGCTAGGAGTTGCTTAAGTAGGTGCGAGGGAGCAAAATTAGCAGGGTTGTAACTGCTGCTTTGTAAATGATTCTCATGGCTAAAGAAACCAGAAAAATGTTGCAGCTAATCTGACATGGGAATAGACAGCAAGACATTGGGAAAGAGGGTGCAGGTAGAGAAAGAGAAAGAAGGAAATATTTGTCTTTCCTTGTTACTTCTTCAGTCAGTCACTAAAGAAATATCCACACCTCACTGAGTATATACTGACAGCTTCTTATCTTGAATCCACAGCCCAGAAGAGACTCAGTTAATAATAATAGGTAACCGTTTTCATTTTTTCACATATTTCTGAGTGCCTAGTATAAGCCAAATGCAGTTTGAGGTGCTGGGGATTCAGTAGAGAGCAAAGCACACGAAACCCCACTGTGTGAGGGTTCATGTTACGGTAGACGATAGGCAAATAATTGATACAAAGCGTGACAGATGCTATTTTCAAGGGATGATTGGGAAAGATAATTTGAGCAAGAAGCCATAATGAAGCAAAGTAACTAGCCACTTGAATATCTGGGACATGAGGTTTCAGGGCAAAGAGAGCAGCATTACAAAGGCCCTGTGACAAAGGCATGCCAAGGAACACAGAGAGTCAGAAAGGAGTGCAGCTTGCCCTGGCATAGACTGAAGATGAGCAAGAGGGGTAAGAAATAAGGAAGAGATTCACCAGGTACCAGACCACCATGGACACAAAAATCTAGTACCTGTTGAGCTAGTACATAGGAGACCGTTCTGCGTGGCATGGGCCCAGCCCCCACTCAGAGAGTCCAGTGGAAAGCGAGGTCTGGCACACAGGACCCACGCCCACAGATAGGTTCTCCTGTGGGGAATCAGGCCTGTATTCTACGTAGGCTGCTTTGAGACTTGCTTTTTGCCAAAAGTCCCTCAATCTGAATTGAGGTGGCAAACATTTACTGCATATTTTTAAAGTAACTTCCTAAAATCTATGCTAAACCTTCCAAGGACCAGTGTAACCAGTTCAACCACTTTTCCCTTTACATTTGCAAATATCCTTCCTTTTTGATGTAATTAGTAACATCCTCTCCTTTGTTTTCTGTGAAAGGTAACCACCTAAAGCGAACCTGTGCATAGTGAATAAGGACCATCCGCAATGTAATATGCCCAGAAAAGCAATAAAAGCCTGTCTAGGCAAGGGTCAGGGCATTCTCCCCTTGAGAGAGTGGCCGTGCTGTCCCTTTTCCTCCACAGGACTCGGTAGTCCATGTGAATTCGTCTCGTCTCAGCCACAATGCCGCGGACACTACAGACTGGTACTCACATCACTAGTATTTCAGAATACAGAAGGCAATATATGTAAGAGTTGGTAAAGCGCTTGTTGCAGGGGCAAAATCAGTACTTCAAATATTCCACACACTTTCAATGTACTGATATGGTACTGACAATTTTCTTGACTGTCTTCTCTGCCATGACCCTATAAACAGAACCGCCTTCCCAGCATCCTCAGATGTTGGCCAGGGCTTGCTTCCACACAGCATTTCAGTGTCTGCTTTGCTAGCTCATGGCGGGCCACCAGCTGTGGGCTCCTCTCTCTTTGAAGAACCCCTTTGGACCCTGCATTTGAACTTTATCAATACAACAAGGGCAGATGGTTTGACCCTGCCCACCCTTCTCTCACCTAAGCACTGAAAATTTCCACACCTGTCTCCCCAATAAACACACACAGACCCACAGGCACCAGGTTGCTCCAACAAAATGATGACTACAACTGGGTATCTGAGAGATTCCAATAATTAATCTTGATGGCAACATTACAGACAGAATCCTAAGGACAGAGATGCATAACTGATCTTTCCTGATGGCCCATAACGACATTGAAAAGCTCAGGGACATCAAGCATCACCTGGACAAGGTTATGGTGTGTTCATTTGCCTTCAGATGTTGATACTTGAAAGTTGTTTTTCTTATTTCTATGATATCCTTATTTCTATTTTAGTTATGTCAACCTATTCCCCAGGGCAACAACAGCAGGTTAAAGGATTGTGTGTGTATCTGTGTGTGTGTGGGGGGGGGTGTTAGATTAATGAAAAAGAACTTTACTTTTTATCCCTGGCCACCTTTTTCCCCCTCTCAAAATATTTTCTGCCTACAGAGCTCTGCAAAAAACCTACCTTTGGAGAGTGAACACTCAAATATTCTGCACCTGAAACAGATATACTATTTTTATCTGATGTTTAAGTCCCCTCCAGTAAAAAAAGAAGTGGATAGCAATCCTCTAGAAGCAATAAATACAGAATGTTGCACCTGTTAAAATTGAGGCAACCAGATATGATTTAGGAATCTTTCTTTCCAAACACAGAAAACTATGGAGAAGCTGGCAAGTCCACACAGGAAATCATGGTTGATTTCCAAGAGCTCAGGTCTCAAGGCTTTGCAGAGGCTGTTAGAGTCCAGTGTCCTCTTCTTTAAAGTTATTAATAAATGCAGCAAGGGACGCTTCTTCCTATCACAACTCCAGAGCCTCTTCCCATTAACCTCCCTTCATTTCAAAGACACCACACTGCTTTCTGGGAGCTTCACTAGTTTTTATCTATGGCAAGATGCTACTTCTTCACTTATCCTTATTTATTTCCATAATAACTCATTTATGGAAGACCTTATCAAGAATCAAACAAAACAATAAGAAAAAAATTATGTTAAAATCATCCACAATTTCATTAACCTTTTTTCCCCTTGAAAATTCCCACAGGTAAGAAAAACTACATGCTCGGGAACTTCCCTGTGGTTCACATAATGCTTGCTTTGAAGATTACAGATTGGGATTTTCAAGTATCATGCAAATATTTCTTAATTAAATTTCCTCATTATTTTTAAAAACCTTAAATAAAAAGCCTTGGTCTTCAATGACTGAAATCTCTTTTAGTAAGAAGAGTTGTCAACCACAAGGCAATAAATAAATGAATACGTAACTTCCAAGCATTCCTCTATCAATATAATTTCTTTGCTAGTATAGCTTTGTAGACCAGAAAAAGTAACACCTCTCAGTTATATTGAGTTGATATGACTGTCTTCAATTTTTTTTAGGCTTCTTCTTGTAAGCTGTATTTCTTATGAAGTACCACCTGACTCATTTGCATTCAAGATTCCTCTGTTAAAATACATGTCCCTGTTTGGAAAGAACTTCGATAAGCAATGCCTGTTAAAATGACAAGAACAAAGCAAAGAAACCCACTGGTGTGGTTAACCTGTCACCTACTTACCCATCTCCTTTCAACAATAACCCTTTTATAAAAATAACATTATTTTTCTACTCTTTTTCTTTTTTGCTTTATTTTTAAGTCATTTTCTTCAACCTCACCAACTAACTTTGGTTTGCTTCTAATAGTAGGTATAATATGTCGTAGTTTGAGACTTTGTGTCAGTGGAGAACAATGATATAAGTAAGGAAATTAATATAGTCAACAAATTTAAATTGCAGGGTAAAATGTGACTAAGATAATGTTAATTACCCCTTGGAATGTGATTCTTTACAAAAACTGTCTTAGGTTGTAAAACCTTAATATAAGGAAAAAAAAATCTATGATCTTTTCTAAACGCTTAATCATTCCCAGGTAACTTTTGAATACATTGTCATCTGAAAGATCAGATTCAAATGGCATCAATAAGAGTCTACTAAAAAGTTTCTGAATGTGAGAGATCAGCTGACAGGACTGCCCCTTTACACATACCAACCAATAGAAAATGAGCAGGCAATGCACCTGCCAGCTTCTCCCAACAGTAAGTAAGTACTTCATCTAAAATAAAATTATTTCTGAAAGAAGGTGGAATCATTCCCAGGCCCAGCTTTTGACAGAATGACTTTTCTGAGATACATTAGCTGCCTTGGAATTCACTGTGCATGTATATGAAATAAAGATACCATATGCAAAAGTTAGAAAAACACTAAAAATGTAAAATTGCAAACATTACCATAAGCTGTCATAAGGGCAGAAAAATTGCAGAGAATATTCCTAATATAGAGGATTCTTAAAATTCTAAAACACAACTAGCACAATTAGCCAGTATTTTTTCAGAAGCTTATTGTTCAGAAGAACCAACTAAAACTCCTGGAGGAGTTTGAACTAGAAATTTAGGTGGTAGTAAAGCTTTTCATTTAGAATTGATATCAATGCATGTTCGGCCTCCTATACCATATAAAACGATGAGACCAGACAACCAAGTTAAATGGCACTTAATTTTAAACCTCATCATCCTCTTCTCTCCATCCCTGTCTCTGTTTTTTTTTTCATTTGATCACACCCTTCTTGGAAATCTCTTCTCCCCAAATATTTATTACATGCTGCATTTCTGGCTCTGCCCTGTCACTTTCATCACTTCTGTGATCACATCTCAATCTGAATGTTTTAGTATTTTCTCCAAATTCAGTATTCGTAAACCCGCACCCCTTTTGCCCCACGGCCTGCTCCTGCTTCTACTCTGTTCTCCATTTCTATCGGTAGAGATGCTGTGTCCTTTGCTCACCAGGATGCAAACTTTGGCCCTAAATTTCACTGGTCCCAGTAACAGTTTTCCCCATCTTTAATTGACTGCCAAGTCATTTCAATTCTGTCTCTACAACATCTCATGAATTCATTTCATCCCATTCCATTTTTTCTGCATTCCCTAAATTATTAGAACAGCTTTTCTGCTAAGGATGCTCCTGTTGTTTCTCATTTTTGACCATTTTACACACTGGAGTATTGCTAATTATTCTACATCTTTTAATGGACTTCCTATTTTCTTAAGGGCAAAATCCTAGCTTTACTCAATGCCTCTCTTCCACTGATGGAGGCTTCATCCTTGCAAACATTGCTGGAACATGGCAGGGGCAAGAAAACAAGACCCAGATGAACTGTGTATCGTGTAAGAAGAAATCTCATGGCCATGCATAATTTCAAGGGAGTGGGGATGCACAATCCAGGCCTGTGCCTGCAAGAAGGAAAATCAAGCTATTTGGTGGACAGTACTGATGACGACCACAGATCCTCTACTCTCACACTTTGACAACCAGAAATTGTCTCAAGAGCCACTACGGAACTGCAGTTAAACTTGGTTGTACATCTTTGCCACTATGGATAAGGATTTTGCTCCTACTTCAAGGGGAATTATCTTTTGCTATTCTGCTGACATGTCTTTATTATAACAAATTGGCAGGGGCCTTATAAACAAGGGAAGTTATAGTAGATCTGTGATATGAAAGAATAGCATTATCAACTAGCTAAGTGTTTAATAGTTCATAATTATAGAAGGCTTAGTATGGGCAAGACGCAACACTTCGCATATGTTAGCTTATTTAATCCCCAAACAGATCCTAAAACAAGTATTACTATTATCATCGTTATTTCACAGAGAAGGTAAATAACTCCCCCAGGCTCACACAGCAGGTGTGTGATAGAGTAGGAATCAACACCAGGAAGTCTGCCTCCGGAGCCAGCCCTTTTCACTATGGTATGCACTGCTACAGTGGAAATGATTTGGCAGGTATTTTCAATGAATTATTACGTTAATTATATGGTCTGCTTCCAAGAAATAAAAAATATATATATGTAAAAATCCAATATTGAAATAAAAAGCATTCATCAGTCCTCTCTGAATGTAGAAATATTAAATTCTAAATACCTTTATCCAAGAAGTCTAATCATTGAATTCTTTGAGGCAACAATTTATAGCTAACACACTGTGGCATGGGCACCAGGCTGAAGTTCTCATCAAAGGCACGCAGCATTTATGGTATCACTTGAGGCCCCTTTAAGAGTTTTGGGGAACAACAGGTGAATGACTACCCTTAATATTTTATTCAGATGGAAACTTCTTTCTCCAAGCAAATGACATAAATATTTAGGATCTCTGACTCCTTAGCCAAATACTTGAGCAGATTCAAAGTTATTTTTTGGGAAAATGAATCTACCCACTGACACCCTGGAAGCCCTTCCTCCAAATGGGAGTTGAATGGCCTTCTGTCAAGGTAAGAGTATGAGCCAGGTTTCTGAATTTTCCAAGGAGAATGCCAGACTCTCTGCCTGCATGCCACACATGTAAAGCATATGGATGGCACCTTAATGGACAACGCAGAACACCTGCCCTGCAGTAGTCCTGACAGGACCCAGCCAAGAACCTAGTAGAGCCCAGCTTTCGTAAAGAGCGCATTTGACATACCCCAAAGGACATAATAGCTGTTCATTCCTCCAGCTACTTCACATCCCACCACTCCATTACATTGGCTCGTGAATAATACCTTTTGTTGCCTTTACTCTCTGAATTTTTACCGAAGCACATTTCTAAAGACTTTGTTGAGTTAAAGTCTAGGTTTATAAACTTAGTCTTTATAGAAGGCTCATGGAAGATATTCACTAAGTCTAGCTTCTATTAATTTGTTGGCAAAGACTTCATGTTGTATAGGAATCACTGTACAGAGATCTATAGGAAGTGTTACTTCCAGAAAAAAATTAACTTGTCTATTCATGATCTTCCACTGTAGCAGAAATGATCAACTTAAAATAACATGCATTTATTATCACTCAGTGACTGTATTTCATGATCTAGCTACAGCTTAGCTGGGTCTTCTAGCCCACAGTCTCCTACGAAGCTGCAATCAAGGTAGTGGAGGGTTAAGGTCGCATGTGAAGGCACAATGAGGTCAGGATTTCCTTCAAAGTTTGTTTACACGTTTTTGTAGCTGGATTCAGTTCCGAAGGACTATTAAACTGAGGGCCTCATTTCCTTGCTGGATATTGTATGGAAGATGTCCTAAGGTTCTTCTGATGTGACTCTCTCCAGTACAATAGTTTTCTTCATCCAAACCAGCAAGAGACAGAGCCAGCTAGCCAGCAAGACTCTAGTCATAATTTTATATAGCCTAATTTTGGAAGTGATATCTCATTACTTTGCTCTATTCTATTGGTTAGAAGCAAGTGGCTAGCCCAGGCCAAACTCAAGCAAAGGCCATCTTAGAGTCTGCCCATCAAAACTTGCTAGATACATTTTGATACATCCATTCATCATATTTTCCTTTGAATTTTGATAAACTCTTAGGGCTAAATTACAATAATTAATATATCCAAGTTGTCTAATGCATTTTTCTCTTACCACTACATATTTTCAATCTTCCTTTAAATTTTTAATTTTAGTTTGCTTTACCTGTTTTCAATACTTCACTATTACTAGGAGGCTCAAATATATTTTGGAGCAAAATGTGGTATATAATAAGAAATTAATAAAAGACAGCTACCTGATAGCTCAGTCTGTCTGAGCGACAACCTGGGTAGCTCATAAACAACAAAATTTTATTTCTCACTCTTCTGGAGACTGGATGTCTGAGATCAGGGTGCCAGCATGGTCTACTGAGGGCCTCCTTCATGAGGTAGAATGTCCTCACTAGGTAGAATGGGCTAAGGAGTTCTGTGAGATCTTCTCTAAAAAGCACCAAGCCTATTCATGAGGGCTCCATCTTCACGGCCTAATCACCTCACAGGCCCCACCTTCTAGCACCATCAACATTGGGCTTTAGAACTCCAAAGTGTGAATTGTGTGGGGACACAGACAATCACACCATAGCACCTAGCTACCTAGATCTATGTGTTAACACCTCAACTCAATGATACATTCAAGAAAACAGACACAAGCAAGACTTTTTAAAAAATGCACCCATTTCTTACTCTCTAATCAGTTAGCAATGACAAATCACTCAAGCTGCATGTGAAAAAATGATGGATTTTGAATGCAGAATATCATGTTAAGAAATATGTTGGTAATAGCATTTAGGAGAAAACAATAACCTATTCAATAATATGTAATCATGGCTGCCATACAAATCTTTTCCCAATGCTATGGCACAGGTTTTAAAATCGTATGTGAATTTAAACTTAATAATTTTGCCATTTCACTGTGACTGTACCTTTTAACTGGCTTTGTTAAATAATTCAGCACTTAAATCTTTATGCCGTGTATTTCATGCTGAAATTTATGCATTAGTGAAGAACTCCATTTAGTAATCAAGACATTTAATTTAAAGCTCGCCTCACTTCCCTTGCTGGGTAAAAATCAGAAATAATTTTAATGATAAAATCAGGAATGTTTGAAATATTTGAAGGGTCATTTGTCTTGCCACAGCAATATTGAGAATTAGAAAAAAGAAATGAATTACATTTTAGTAATTAGGCTTTTCTAATCCCTTTCATATGGTTTTAGTCAAGCTATAACCTGATGAATTGAAAATATGTCAATGCCTTTCAGTACAACAACAAATATTTTCTGTCATTTCTCTGGCTTGAATGAAACTGTTTCCATGGATAACAGTTATACAGCTTCCATATGTTCAGCATCACAGCAACAAGACAAAAAATCTATTTCTTTAGCTGCTGGCCTTTTAACATGGAGCACAAAGGGAAACCAATGCATGCAACACTGGTGCACGGTTGCTCTCCCCAGGAGCCTGACGCAGCCCGACTAATCTCTGCAGTGCTAGGAAACATCCTTTCAAGACAGTGCTACTGGCAGGTTCACACAGGAAGGACAAGGAGGTTCAAAGGGAACTAATGCTCTCATGTCTTTTATTGAAATGGCTACAGTTTCACTGGGAAGTAGCTGGACTCTGAGTTTATCTTTTGGTTAACTGCCAGACATCTGTGTGAAACACTCAATAATATCACCAATGGTCACTTCAGTAGAAATGGGAAAACTTCCTGGGCGGACATGGCTTTGGTCATAAGCTTAGGGAAAAGTAAGTCCCTTGTGTTCACACATCCCAGGAAATACGTTGCTTGTGCTGGAACAATGTATTCTGCATGGAATGAATGAGCTTCTTGAGGGCAGAAACCCCAGTCTTTTACTTCATCTTTGTACCTCTGATACTCAGTGTAGTGTCTGGCTCACTGTAGGTAAATTTTAGAAAAGATTTTAGAATCAAGTAAATGTTTTTGCCTCTATAAATTATGTAAGACTTCCACTTATTGTTATAAGTATATTGTTGTTAATATTTAAGGAATTGGTAACTAACAATCTACAAAATGGCCAGAGAAACTTCATGAGAGCAGAGGTAAATTATGGAATGTTGGATGCTTCGGAGAATGAGCAGAAGTTAATAAGCAAGTCCATTGTATGAAATACACTGTAAAATCCTGTACAGGAGACTATAGAACAATTTTGCCACCTAAAAGAACCACTATAGTTTACACTTACATCAGATTAACCTTATACTCAATGGTGAAAATCTCTTCGCAGTGATACATTGTAATACAGATTACATTAATTTGAATGTATTTATAGTCATGTCCATCCATTGTGTGTGTACACAGGTTTGGGTGTGCATATGTGTGTCAGATGCCTTAAGACAAATTTTAAACCAAGGCTGCATCTAATTACAGGAAAAATACACAGATCAGAGCCATCTCTCCCCATACAAAATGATATTTGTTTCAGTCCTAAAGAACAGTGCTAGGCAGATATCTATGCGCATCTAATAATCTGTTTAGTAATGTAGACAGCTTGGAATTCCAAATGATTGAGTTCTTTGGGGGTGCTATAAATTTCATTAGCTCACATGACAGACAATAGTGGGTAGCTCAGCCTGGTCTTCAGCAAGAGCAAAAGACCAACTGATTAATTTAAAACACAGATGAACTATCTAGTGAACTCAATCGAAGTTATCAGCAAACTCCTGCTGGTGCAGAGAATCAACCTTTGAAGACTCAGGACACAGACAAGACTTCTTGGTATATTTAACCACCAGAAATATTTTTTAAATGCCTGTTTCTGAGTTACTGAATCAGAAGGTTTTGATTAGTCAGCATTCCAATTTAACTTTTGATTAGACATATTGGCCTCTTCTCCCCCGCCCTCCGAAGGCCCAAACTATTTCATGAGCTGCTAACTGATCATATGGTCATTCAATTCAACTTCCATTTTCCAAAGCTTTTTAAAGCTCAGCTAACCATTGTAGAAATCTAAGTTAAATCTTTGTATAACAAATGAAAAAGACAAGCCACTGTCTTTGAGAAGATATTTAAAATGTATATTGCAGGTAAATTATAGAAGCCAGAATATATAAAATACTACCACAAGCAATAAAGACAAAGGCACCATAGAAAGTTACAAAAATATCTGAAGAAAAACAAACAACCAATAAACTCGACAAGAAATTCAACTTCATTACTGATTCAAGAAGTGTGAATTAAAGGTCAAATATCTTTTATAGCTTGAAATCGATGAAAATGATTGACTATTGGTCTGATGACAATTAAAAAAGGTATTGGTCAAATATCTTTTATAGCTTAGAATGGATGAAATGATTGATTGATTGGTCTGATTCACTGGGAGGTGGTGCGCCACTCTGGAAAGCCTTTTGGCGACACTCACGCTTGCAGACCAACAGCACTTCTGCTGGATTTCTCTCCCGGAGAAACTGCGGCCCCTGTTCGCAAGCGGTGTGTCCTTCCATGTTGACAGTAACATGGTTAGTAATAAGAAAATAACGAAAACAACTTGCTTCTCAGAAAAGTAGAAAAACCCTGGGTATGCATGTGTACCTGTTTACCTTATGTTACAGTTAAAATAACAAACCCAGTCTGCATGGTAAAATATGGAAAGCTAAAAGAACATAGTGTTGAGTGTGGAAGGCAGATGGCGGATGGGCATCTTCAAGAATTACTAAATGCCTGCTGTTTTCCAGCACTTAGCCATGGCTTATGCTACACAAGCAAATAAACCAATGAATCCTCTCTCCCCAGGAAATCTTACATTTTCTAGCAGAAAGGGTAACAATTTTAACTGAGTATTAACAGACAAGAATGTCCACTGAGCACCTTCTTTATAAGCAGGGCTGGCCAACCTGCACCCCTCGGGCCTTATGTGTCCAAGATGGCTAGGAATGTGGCCCAACACAAAATCGTAAATTTATGTTAAACATTACTTGGTTTTATTACAAAGTTTCATACTGTTTTATTACTTAGATATGTACATTTTCTATATCAATGATCACAAGCTTCGGACATGCTCCACGATTTTGAAAGATTATCAAAAGGGCCGCTGCATAATTAGGGTTAATATGTGAGGACTGTTTTGCTTATCTGTGGAGGTGGATAGGAAAATTATTCATGGACCTTTTTTTGCTCATTGGTTGTCATTTGTGTTTGTGTATTTAATGTGTGGCTCAAGACAACTCTTCTTCTTCCAGTGTGGCCCAGAGACAACAAAAGTTTGGACACCCCTGGTTTAAAGTAACCACATATGGATTTTAGTCTTAACTCATTTTGTATTCTGTAAAAGCCCGCCAGTTCCTTGTCCAAAGAGAAAAGTGTGTGGAACATCATTCTTGGATACATAGTTGACAAAATAGTTCTTGAGTGGCAGAATTCACTAGCTGGATTAGTCAGATCAATATCAACATTGGCAATTCCAGGTTTTGGATTTAGATGCCTCAGATATTTCTTACCCATAACTATGTTCTGCTTGAAAGTGAGAGTGCTGTCCAATCACATCATTTTTAGAGTGGAAGGGTAATTATTGTTTTACCCAAATTCAGTCCTATAGCTTTCTTTCAATACAATTAGCAGGTATTTCTCACATTCTTTAGCTCCAATGAAGTATTACCAAGCCTTCTATCATTTTTACCAAATTGTTGTCATACGACTTTCCTGTTGTATACAATGTAGTATCACTGATATAAAATTTTAAGACAGAAAAGGCATATATTGATTTTAAATACCTACATATGTATTGAGTTCAAAGACATGCATGGGAAAGATACACACCAAATTTGGTAAAGGATTTCTTCTGGGAAAGAGGGAAAAGAAAAAGGTTTATTGGACCCTAATAGCATCAAAAATAGTTTATTTCTATATAAAATAATAACTATTTAAAGCAAATAGGGTGATATGTTAACACTTTAAAAATTTAAATGCTAAATATATGAGTATCTGTTATAATATTTTCTGAATTTTCTGCATATTTTAAATATATAATATAAAGTTGAAATAAGTGATTATATTTTTATGTTTTACTTGAAGAGATAAATAATAATTATTATCTCCACTTTTCACACTACAAAGCATGCATCTGGAGTGTTTTGCAAACAGAGTGCTATGGCATCAAACACATATCTTTTTTAAAAAAAATAAATATACCACACCAAAGAAGAATTAAAATTTCTAAGTATTTGACTGTATCTGAAAACCACTTGATAGTAACTACATAAGTTACTTATCTTTCTTTTTTATTCAGATGATCTGACTGGATCTAATGAAGCCCCCTGTGAGTAGACATTGGAATTAATCATTACTCTACTGGGGAGACTCTCATGGTAATAATTCCCTATTCCTAATTGATTCAATTCCTCATTATCAGTAGTTCTAGCCTCTGACATCTTAATCATGGATAACAAGCAGATAGGCACAAAAATAAGCAAGAACATAGTAACATCACCATCACCAGTGGTTCCATCTGTCAGTAGTCAGAACACTGCCCAGGAATATTCTGGCAATTTTTTGAGCTTACTTACAGTCCAACTAAATGAGTCAAAAACTGAATTTATAAGGAAGATTACAGCATTTGAGGCAGACCACAGTGTGTGGGGATAAATATATTTCACTAGGAAGTGGCCCATCCTTTCTTTCCACACACGTCTATCCACCGGAACAAAACAGGAAATGGCTCTGGCCCATATTCTATCTGAAGAGGTCACATGAGATGTTCTTTTGGCAATACTGCCTACTTCTAAGTCTCACTTATGGATAAAAGGAAATTATCCCAGCTTCCACCTTCCTTTCATTTTTATCGATAATATAACAGCTATCATTTATTGAGTACTATGTGCCAGGTATTATGTAAATGCTTTCTATTTATAATATAATTTAATTCTTGCCAATACATTATGAGTTATGGAATTTTATTACCCTATCTTTACCAAAGGAAGCTGAGGCTTGGGGAATTGAAATAACTCCCTAAGATATTATAGTTATGAATGGCGGATCTGAGATTTGAGTGAAGGACTTTCAACTCCTGCTTTCATCCTTTCCATATTTTCTTCCTTCCAATTTTTTCCACTATTAATGTCCAAAAATATATATTTAATAATTATTGAATGCCTACTATGTATGATCATTCTTTTCCTGAGACGTTTGCCTCCCAATAATAATTTTAGTGGTATAATTAGTAATAGCTAAAACAAAAGCAAATATCCTTGACTCTTTTCTCTTTCCTTACCACAACCATTGTGCCAAGAAATCCTATTGTCTCTACAATCAAACGTATTTTCAGACTCCAACCATTTCTTACCATCTACACTGGTACTACCTGGTCGGATCCACCATCAGTTCTTGTCTGAATTTTGTGTCACAGCCTCCTCACAGGTTTTACTGCATCTACACTTGCTCTCATGTAGTTTATTCTCAACACAGCAGCCAGAAAGGATCCAATAAAATAGTAAGTCAGATGCTGTCACTGACGCTGAAAGCCTTCCAATAACTTCTGTTTTACTCACAGTCCTTACGCTGACCTAGAAGACTCTGCATGACTGGCCCCCCTTTCACCTCTGTGCTGTCGTCTCCTACAATCTGCTCCTCACTCTCACTGCTCCAGCAACACTGGTCTCCTCACTAAGATGCAACCATCCAGCAAAGTTCCCATGTCAGATGCTGCACTGGCTGTCCCACTGCATGAAAGGATTTCCCCCCAGACATCTGCAAAGCTGACTCTCTTACCTCCTTCAAGTCTCAGATCAAATGCCACCTTTTCAATGAGACCTACCATGACATTTGAAATTTCAGTACCCTCTGCATTCTACCATTGATTCTGTTTTCATAAATCTTTCTTCTTTTCCATAGCTTTTTTCTCCTAAATGCTTACATTATTTTCTGTTCCTCCAACCAGAATGAAAGCATGAAGAGATCAAGGGTTTGGGGCTATTTGTTTTCACTATGGAAACCAAGTACCTAGAAGAATGGCAAGAGCATCCAAAACTACTTGAGTTTGTTTGTTTGGGGTGATTTTTAAAAGTGTAGTTCTCTCATTTCTCCACAAACTTACTGTTCTTTGTTAAAGATGTTATATAACCAAAATGCTAAGCCACCACTTGAGTTACTTATTTTCCTCCTAGATACCTCCCATGTAAGGTATACATGTTAATACACTTGTTTGTTTTTTCTCTTGTGATCTGGCTTTTATTACAATGTTCTCAGCCAATAACTCAGAAAATTATTCTTCCTCCCCTACAAACAATTACTCACTAAACAAGATCTCAGATAACCAGAAAAGTATTTGGTAGCTAATCAAACTTTCCTTTGGTAAGAGGTCACTAAACACATTGGTCAAAGAATGAATTGTTATAATGGAATAGCAGCATATCTGACATCCCTGTGTCAGATATGACAGGTGGGTTGACCAACCACAAAGGCCTGGGAGCCCATCCCAAGTGAATTGACACCAAAGCCCCAGCTTTTTACAAAATGCTCTATACTCTCATCTAACTATTCCTTCACCTTAGTTGTCTTCTGTTACCTAGGCATTTTCTGCCACTCTCTATAAATGGTTTCAAAAAGTAGCAAACCACACACTGATGAATTCCATTAATCCCTCCTCATAATTTCCAGGCTTTTCTTGTGCAAACTTTTGCTGAGATCAGCAGTACCTGCCATCCAGTGCTTTGGGAAAACAGTGTTACATTAACCATAAGAGCCCAGAGGCTCCAGTTGGCTCCGCCAAGTGTCGTATAAGAGAATATTCTATTACAGATAGTCTCGAATCTAAAGGGCCCCAAAGGAATACATGGAATACAGTATTAAAGTGCAGTCTTAGAGGGTGAGCATGTAAACTGCAGTCTGAGTTTTGGACAAGAAAAATCATTGGGGAAAATTATGGCAGAATAGCCACACAAACACTTTTTCTCTTCACTTTGACTTAAATATTGGTGCCATTCAGACCAAGCCCAGAGCTAAAACTTGATCCAAGCTGATGTCGTGCTTTTTCCACCAGTGCTCAAGGGGAGTGGGCAGGCTACCTTGTTTCTGCATTTCCTGTGGTTTTCTCTCCATTTACGTTCCTTTTTCCTATGCAAGCTAGGCACATCTCTGCTCATTTATCAGTATCTTCAGAAATGTAAAACATAGGGTTCTATTTACCTAGTCATTAAGAGTCTATAAAACAGTAATGCGGAATGTAAAATATTCAGTGATTCTAAAGGGAAGAAAGTTCTATATTCGACCTTTTTTCCACTGGTCCATTCATCAATGACACAAAAAATATTATCAGCTTGATCATTTTACATAAATAAGGATTGAATCTCTAATGAGGGATTAAACTAAAATGACTTTAACAGCAAGCATATCCCAGTCAATGTTTTATGAAACTCTGACTTGGATTATAACTTTGCTTGTCATCTTTTTCATAAAAGAAGATTTACAGATCTTATGATAGCACTCTCCTTTTTGAAGAATAGCAAGTACTCTTCATACATTTAAGTAATTATGAATTATGATCTCTAAATTATGATATCTAAAAGAATCAGAGAAATGTGGGAAATGGGAGTGTTCAAATGGTAGTAGAAAGTTACTTTATTCTAGTTTCAACCCTTTTGTGTTTAACTCAGTAATATTTCCATATCTGGTGCTTTTGATTCAGTGACTCTAACTTTCTTTTACTTCACAGGTCATGAGTAGATGTATAAACAAATTAATTAGTTAATTCACAGTCATTTAGTGAGCACCTAATATTTACCCAGGGTATGGTGTTTGGGGGCACTAATGTTGTTTAAGAACTTAGGAGGCAAAGCACACTGTTTTCCCTAATTACTCCCATTCCTTCAATAAACATTCATTAAGTATCATCTTTGATACTGAGACAGAGAGGTGAACCAGAACCATTGTCTGTCCTAGGAGAGCATGAGAGAGACAGACAGACAGACAGACAGAATCCAATTATAATACATCATAGGAAGCACGATGATAGAAGTCTACATGAGGTACAGTGTGGCACAGTGGAAGAATGAAGGCCAGTCAGGGATCCAACAGCTGGACCTTGAAGGACAGAGTGTGGCAGTGTGAAGAGTAGAGGTAGAACACATTTACTTACACATTCAAGAGAGTGGCAAAGCATGTGCAAAGGTGTGAAAATACAAAAAAACAAAAACTGCAAGTGGTTTAGCTGGGGCTTGATTTTGGACAAGAGGTTCTGGGGGCTACATCATACCGTAGAGTCTGGACTCCATTCTATAGGGAATTATAGGGTTTCGAACAGTGGATTTGTTATATTTTAAAAGACTGTCCTGGGAGTATCATGGGCAATAAGTTTAAAGAAGGGAAGAAGACATTTTGAGTCAGAAACACCCGTGAAGAGCCAAAATATAATTAAAACCTTAATTAACAATTTAAATAACAAAGAGCAAATATTTCCTGAGTACTCCCTATCTGCCCATCTGCACAGCAAGCATTTGAACGAATTTCATCAACCCACCCAACTTTCCCCAATGTTTACACCTTCAGTGTAAACGTTTGATAGATGAGAAAACGTGACCTAAGAAGATTAAGAAGTCTGACCACGCTAGTAAGTGAAAGGGTCAATCATCAAGCCCAGGGAAACGTTTCAGAGCTGGTTATGAGGCATAATTGAGAGAGATGGATAGTGAATTAGATGTAAGAGATAAGAAAGAAGACCCACAGTAAGCACTCCACAGCTGTTCACTTCCCTTTTCCATATCGTACAAAGACCATTAGGGAAGTGTAGCCATTATTATACACAGGAGGGCAACCTACAACCTGCCGGGAGTTGAGTTCCCTCAGATAGTCTATACGAGCAGGAAGGAATAAATGCTACACCAGGCTTTGAATTGCCAAGAGACACAGAACCTGCGGGAAATGTGTACCTATCTTGGCTGTTACACTCCTTTCTTTCCCACAGAGGGATCCTCGTTCTAGACAGAGTAGTGAGAGATCACATAAAAATGACTCCACACATGCACAGGATCCATAGGCCCAGTGAGAGATTCTATCATTATTTGAAAAACTAACAGAGGAAAATTATTCTAGCAAATTGAGGATACCATGTAGCCCTGATCGAAATGGCATACATTTCATATCCTTCATACAATTTATATCCCCACACTCTATACAGAAATGAAAGCAAAATAAATAAAGATAAAAATGTGGTATAAATTAGAGAAAAGCAATGGTACCCCACACCGTGCATACCTAAATTTAAACCCTCTAGTAGTACCATGTATATTCCATATGTTTTATGTGCGTATATACTACGTTACTGTGAGGGCTTTTAGTTTGACATGTGTTTTTAGAAATAGTAATTTCTATAAAAGTTGACACTATGCAATCAATTGGCAAATGCTATTGAGATAAATTTAATTAGTGAATGAAGGAAAATTAACACAATTAGACCCTGCTCCTCTGCAAACCCATGTCATCTATGTAGAAACTGTTATAATTTCACTCATAAACCTAGCCACAATTCACAAATATGTACTTCTAATGGTCTAATAAGAAATAATTTTTCCTACATACAATGAATTTTTAAGTGGCACTCCAGGAGTGTCCAACCCATGGCCCATGGGCTGCATGCAGCTCAGGGTGGCTATGAACGTGGCCCAACACAAAATCATACATTTACTTAAAATCTTATGAGATTTTTTTTGTTTTTTTTAGTGTTTGTGTATTCAATGTGTGGCCCAAGACAACTCTTCTTCTTCCAGTACTGCCCAGAGATGCCAAAAGTTTGGACAGCCCTAAACCATCACCTTACATAGTCCATTAATTAACTTAGTTACAGAGTCAAAAAATATTAGAATTATAAGAGCCCATAGCAACATCCTGTATAGCATTTCCCAATTGAATTACATGAATTTTTTTTCATGCATAGGGAATGCTCTTGTCAAAAGTTTGAGAAATTGGGTTATACCAAGTTAAACATATTTCTTTACCAAAACTACATTAAATTGTAAGTTAATATGGTAATTAGCCAGGTAAATTTCCAAGAAGATTCCAATATGTCCAGATATTTTTTTTTCTACATTTACAGGCAGCTCTTTTATTCTAAGGATACTTACCCACATTAGTGTTCTTCAGAGCTGGTTCTGATTGCCAACCTAATTTCAGCTCCTCATTTTATACATAACACTGTGGTATAGAAAGAACAAGTAATGTCTCTCAAGGTCATAAAATTTAATGGTGACAGAGCCTGGTCAATAAACACCTGTTTTCTAGACTCACAGATACAGAGAAGAGACTGATGGTTGCCAGCGGAAAGGAGGTTTGAGGGACTGGGTAAAAAAAAAAGATGCAGGGATTAAGAAGTGCAAATTAATCGTTATAAAACAGTCATGGGGATATGAAGTACAGCTCAGGGGATGCAGTCAATAATATTGTAATAACCATGTCCACGTCGGGTGCCAGGTGGGCACAGGAAATACGAGGGGGACACTCTGTGAAGTTCACGACTGTCTGACCACTGTGCAGAACACCTGACACTAATACGAAACAACATTGAATGTAAACTGTAATTGAGAAATTAAAATAATAGAGCAATGACACCTGTTTTCTGAGCACTCAAATACTCGTGCAACTCTGATTACTGTTTGTTACTTTGCTCTCACCTCCCATATGTTTAACGTTTGGAGTATTGCAGCATTCTCCTCTGGCACATGGTATATAACTAGTAAAAAAAAGAACTGAGGAGGTCATCATTATAATGAGAAAACACTAACAAGGGCTACTAACACTGAGTACCCAGCTCATGCCAGATGAATTCCAAAGACTCTAGCAACCTAGCTTGCTTTCTCACAATCACTCTGCAACCTGTTGGGGTACATATTATTCTCCCTATTATATATTTGAGGAAAGTGCCTCAGAATCATTTGTAACTGGTCACACAGTTTAAAAGGATGGAGTGGGTCTGGCTGACTCAAATTCCCTGCCCTTTGCACTTGACCACATTTCTCTGACCTTCATGTCAGAGAAATGTTATGCTCTTCAAGGAACTCATCATGAAACTATTTCCAGACTAAATTTTGCATTAGAAAAAGTAACCGTGCTTTCTGAAACAGCCCTACTCTCTTCTCCTGTAGACACCTGGAATCCATCAAATATTGACTTTTCCCCATTATGGCCAAAAAAAAGGAAAAAATACCCTCTACTTTGGACCAATTTGTCCTCTATTAGATTTCTGGTTGTGAAACCTAATGGTCCAAGATATTTTGCAATTGGAAATGTTAAAAATGATCATTGGAACATATTCTAATCATTACATTCTATCAAAAATAGTCAAGATATTCTAGATAAAATTTCAGCTAAAGCTACTGAAAGTGACTTTAGCCAAAGTAAAGTGACTGAAATACAGCCTAATCAACACAGCAGAAGTGTAATAGAGTTTTAACAGAAAGAATAAATTTGATCTGGTTCTACCTTATATGAAGGGTCCACTGATCCAAGATTTCTTAATAGAGTCAAATTAATTCACCATGACTCCTCCAAATAGCGTATACATTTATTATGAAGCACAGTAGTAGAATTAAATTTATTATAATCACATCAAAACCAAACTCTCACTCATCTATCTATAATATAAAAATGTAGCAAGTCTAGATCATACACTACAATCAGTAAAATAATATTACTAATAGTGGCTTTCAGAAATTAGTTAATTAAGGCACAAGAACATGTAAAATATTTATCCATTAGTTTGCCTTCAAACCAGACAAAATAAAGAGAAAGAAACGGTTCTTCTTATTCTTTATTGACTGATGAACATTAAAGAGAATACTAAACATCCATTAGACATTAAATAAAAATAATTTGCTGATCCTTGCTGTTTGATTTTCAAGTGGTAGCTTTATTAAAAATAAGTCGGATCCCAGCAGCAAGGGCACGGATGTGGCTGACCCCAAGAATAATAAAAATATTACCCACTGAGGCTTGTCAATTCTTCTTGCTCACGACAGCTTGAGGAGACCCCTTGACAATGATTCATGGCTTGAAACTCAGAACCATCTGCTCTCTTGGAGAGTTCCCCAGCCAAGGTGAAGAGGGGAGTTTTCACAGCTGCATTCTTTTTCCTTCTAAAGTCTACGGAAACGCATCCAACAAGCCACAAAATCTGGCACTGATGGGAATATGCAGACGTTATCCGCCATATGTTCTTGTTTCAATGGACTCTTCCTATAGTAAGTATCTCGTGTGATGCCATTTCTTCCACTGTCTTCATGATGCGAAATGTCAATTTTTCTCACTCTACAAACTCCTTAGTATCTTTTCCATCCTAGGCAGCTCGGTTATTTATCCATCTCTATTTTAAGGAAAAGTATTTTTTACTGTTAATAAAATGTCAGGATTTAACTGAATTGCATCCAATTTAATCATTTGTTTTGTATGGAAGGAAACCAAGGAAACATGAAGTTACAAGATCACCCTAAATTCAGATAGCTTGTCAGGGAAAGAATTGGGACGTGACCACTGGTCACTCAAAACTCTGCCTACTCTGTCACCTACTCTTGAAAGTCAGTCTATTTAAAATATAATAAAGTAATTTTTATGCCACAGTTGTGGTACCAACAACCGTATTTGGTGATGTGTTGGTAAGTCAGCTCTCTTGAAAAGAGGAGGAGAAAGACCTCTGATTTATATCAATTTCCAATTTCCATGGTGATAGAAATACTCCTCCCTTGGACAATTTCAAGTTATTAATAGTGTAACACCAAGCTTGTGAAATTCCTGAATATTTATCAGTAGGCCCTTATGGGCTGCCTGCTCTAGCACACCTCTCCAAATTTTTAAACTATATGTAATTATTAATCGAACTAAAATTTGTCTCTCTGAATTGCTTTACAGACAATAGAAGACAAAAAATAAAAATAAGAAAAAAATTAATGAACCATAAAATGCATCTTTATTTTATTTTTGGTTCAGTATTTTCCAAACAGAAAAGGAGGGAGTAGAGACAAGATACGAGATTAAGTCCCTGAATAAAAGGTGAAGATAAAAGAATAACTTTAATTTTTCTATTTGGACTAACCTCTGTCTATGACCCAAGAACCTAATGTATCACCTATCCTAACAAGAAATTAAAGAACTAGGAGAGAGAATGAAATATAAATAATTTAGAGCTGATAAAGTCGAGTCCTAATTCATCACAGAGAGAAGAATCCTCTTAGAGTAGAACGAGAAGGAACTCATATGGTGCAAACTGGCATTTAATCTATTTCACTTTTAGTACTAAGAGTTCCTAATTTCCTCTGAAGTTATTATAAGAAAGCTATAGTTACCTTGGACAGATTCAAACCCCTGTACTCCAAGCATGGAAATTAGGAGAAACTCTACAGATAGCAAGAAACAACTAAACATTATAGTCCCTGCTCTTGTCTGCAGAAAAGAGGGTTATCTCTAGAAATCACCCACCTGAGTATGAGCTGATCCTTTCCTTAAATCTCGACAGCATAGTTAGCCAAGGTTTTGCATTTAAGCTAAACTTTACTAAGGATTCAGGGAAACAGAGAGAGTTCCACAGAGGCAAAAATACTTCATTGACCTGACCACAAGATGGGTCTCCTTCTAGGAGTCCACTGAGCCCACAACAGCCTCCAGTTGTCAGAGACCATCTTTCCTCAACCACCAGAGCTTGTTTGGAAACATATCATAAATCCTTAAAGTCCAAACCAAGAAAGAATTACTCTTGAAAAAGAAAGTATACTGTACTCCTTCTCACCTATTTGAGATGCACCTTCCAAGTCCCTATTTTCTATATGAAGACCCTCCTTTTCCCAATGACTGACATCAGAAATCTCCTTCTCTGGGGAAGACTTCCCTTTATCCACAGGCATGTTGCTCAGACCTGGTTTCCACCACAATCACATCAGAGAGCTCTAAATGCCATTGTACTGTGCCTTCAATTAAGTGTATCAATGATTTTGAGATCTTCCTTGTTCTTTGTGGCTATTTTCTTTTGGAGATTCCTGCTGTGGTTCTAGGTTATCTCCAAATGCTTTAAGACACATTTGCTTAAGTGTCCTCTAAGAGGCCCCTCTCATTCAGCCTACCATTTGGGAAAAAAATAGGGTAATTATTGTGTTCGGGGTGGGGTCTTGGCTGCTATACTTGTGCCTTTGGTTTAATTCAGAAGACTGAAACTCTGATAGTGATACTGAAAGCCAGAAATGGAGATGGAGCAGGCAGCGGAGTGGGGGCTGGGGTGGTGCTCCTATAAAAATTTGCAGAAGGGTCCACTGCATTCTCAACTTATATTTTTACAGGAAAAGGAATTGGCTCAGGGTTGGAGGAAAGGACTACAGATTCAGTTTGGTTTTAAAAATGTATAAGCTTTTGGGGGATGGCCTTCTTCAAAAGTAACACTAAGTAAGTGAGCTTGATCCTCTTTTCCTCTGATTCCTTATAAAAAATAAAATATCAGTTCTGACTTCAACAGAAGGAACAACATCAGAATCACACTATGGAGAAATTTACAGAAAGAAAGCAGCATAAGGAACATCAGAAAGGTTGAATGTTTTCAAAGCTAAGGGGGAAGGAGTAGTGCCAAGGCCAGGGAAGATAACTAGTACACAAGCTCAGGAACTCCAAGGTAAATTAAAGGGTAAAATATAAACATTCCGATACAGGCCTCATTTCTTATGTTTGCCTTGCAGGACAGAGTGGAGAAATAGCTCAGTGATCAGTAGGAAACTGCTCAGAATTTGAGAAGCCCCAGCCAGAAGTCATATTTTTATGGACTATAAAAATCCTCTCTGCCTACAGTATCAAGGCTGCCCAGCACTTGGCATCAACAACTGCCAGTCTGCATGAAAATCCACTCCTCTGCTGTTGCAAAGGAAGCTCTCTGCATATTCCATCTGCATCAGGGCTATCTTCTTGCTGTCAATCAAACTAAAACAAGGATATTGGCCATAATCTGAAATAGAACATACCACTTTTAAATGTCTTTGCAATATGGTGGCATGAAATCCTTGGTAAAATCCTAGTGAGAGTATTCCCAAGAAGCTTTGTTAGGAGATCTGGATGGTCTCACTATTATTTAATACCAATAACCACTTTTCTCCAGATACGTAAAACCTGTCTTTTCATATTAAAACTCCTTCAGACATTAAATAACCTATGCCATGCATCCAGCATTGTACTGGCCCTACAGTAAGTGTTGACTAAATGTCAGCACCTCTTATGTGAACTTTGGAAGTAAATGCTGGGATGTCTTGGGATATATGATGCACTAAGGAAGGAATCCTAAACTTTCCAAGTAAAGTTCCTTTCATTCTCAGGTTCTGACACAGGAAGTTGCAAGGGAAAATATCTTGAAAGAATTGAGCAGTGATGTACTTTCGTTTCCTAATGGCAGTTCTAGAACATTAGGTACATAGTCTTCCCCTCATTATGAGCACAACCTCCTATCATCTTTCATCTGCTTAAGAAACCCACATTAGTGTGATGACTGAATAATATGATACGAAATCCTTTTGGCCAGCCAAACTCATTCTCACTGCACTGAAATACTCATTTCACACTCTGTACTCAAAAACCAAAGTTAAAGTATAATTGGAATTTTTTTAACAGAAAGCTCTGTGAGTGTGCATGTATTTTATATATATATACATAGAGAGAGAGAGAGAGATAATTAGATAGATGATAGATAAATGATAGGCAATTATTTATCAGAGAAACCTTACAAGGTTATCTGGTCCAGTACCAAGCCTTTGAATTGATTAGATATATGTATTACCTGTTTTCATGCTTGAAACAAAAAATTTTGTAGATTTTAACTGTTTGCTGAAAGTAAAAATGCCAGTAGAGAGTATTTTAAAATAGAGATAGGAAGCCAGATCTCCTGCTGCTTAATAGAATTTGTTTTCATTATTAATATATTTCATTTTGTGTATTTTTAAATACGGTTGATCTTGACCCTTAAACAGTGAGGTGGAGCAGGGAGGAGTGCCCACATCCCTCTCACTAAAAAATTCACATGCAACTTCTGATTCCCTAAAACCTTAACTACAGTCGACCTTTAGTATCTGTGGGGGATTGGTTCCAGGATGCTGCACAGAAACCAAAAGTGACTGGAGGGGGGGCGGGGTGGGTAATAAGGGTGGAAAGAAGGGGAAGGGAATAGACAAAGAAATGTATGAATGACCCACAGACATGGCCCACAGTGTGGGAATCGAATGTGGGAGCAGGGGCAGAGGGGGTGGGATGGGCAGAGGAAGGCAAAAGGGGAAAAACTGGGACAGCTGTAATAGATTAACAATAAAAATGATTAAATAATAACATATAAAAAGGAAAGAAAAACTGGAAAACAAATGAAACCAAAATCCACGGATGCAAAAATTCCTTATATATAAGAGGGCATAGAATAATAGTAATGAGCCTTTTGTTGTGCCTGGATTCCACACAACAAAAACACTGTTTTTCTATGGACAGTTGGTTGCATCAGTTGATGCTATATCCAGGAATATGGAGGGCCAAATATCTTTATTGGAAAAAATTCAAGGATGTGTGTGGACCTGTGTATTTCAAACCCATGTTGTTCAAGGCTCAACTTCAGTGCTATACATACAGAAGAGTTGCAAGAATAGTACAGTTTCCACATATCCTTTACCCAGTTTCCCCTGATATTAATATCTTGCACAACCATCACATAACTATCTAAACAAAGTGACACTGAAACACTACTGTGAAATAAATTACAGATATCACCACCTTTCCACTAGTGTCTTTTTCTGCTCCGAGATGCAGCCCAAGAGTTCATATTTGCATTTGGCTTTCAAGTCTCCTGGGTCTTTCCAATCTGAGAAATACCAGAACTACATAGTAAAGGAAATTTGATACCTTGAAAAGAATGATTAGCATAGTATTCCAAAATGAGCTAAATATTAATTAGTGATACCTTGAAGCCCTCACTCTACTTTCATTTTATGCTTCATGATGGCCATTATATATTTGTCTGTCTATATTCTAAACTGAAACTATCAGAAATTTTTATCTCTTGTTCTTCCATAACTTGACCATTTTTACAACTGCAAATGTACAATTCAGTAGCTCTGTTTCTATGTCAAGAAAAGGATCAGAATGGACAACATAGTAAAGATGGAAAAGTTGATCTCTTACTCTCTGGGTAACAGTAGGGGAAATCAAGCTCTCTGGATTTCCATTTCTTTGTCAGTAAAACTGAAAGCAATAATGCCTACTTGTCCGGGTTATTGTAAGGACTGAAGGTAAAGCTCCAAGCCCAGGGTCTGGAATGTGATCATGCCCCAGCCTCCCCCCCCACACACACACCACAGGGGACATTTGGTGATGTTTGGAGACACTTTGGGCTGCCACAACTTTGTGGAGCTGCCATGAGCATCTCCTGGGTAGAGGCTAAAGATGATGCCAAACATCCTACAATGTACAGGTAGGTCAGTCCTCCAGAACAAAGAATGACCTGGCCCCAAATTTCACCAGTGTCAGGGTTCAAAACTGTGTTTTAACTGATTAGATCAGTTGTTCTACATCCTGCCCTGGGACATGGGTAAAGGTAACAGAGACACAAAACGTGTTTCCTCAAATCCAGCCCATTCGAACATCAGCCAACCAAAGGTTTACTTTACATTTAAAAGTGAAGCAAAGAATAGAAGCCCAAAGCTACAACTGGAACATTCTCTCTCAACAGTCAATATTGCTCTGCCATCTATGTCTTCCTCCCCGGGTTCACCTGATCCCAGATCACAGCCCGGAGAGAGGGCACGTGAAAACTGCATGCCAGCAGGCCAACCTTCCCTTAAACTAAGGGCACTCCCATCATACTTTTCATTTAAGAATCTCTCATTACTGTTATTACCTCTCCCAGGTACCTTTCTCCAGGAATATGACCAATTTATAGCCCAATTCAGTTTCCTCCTTGTAGAAAGCCACATCTTTTCAACTCTCTGGAAAAGAAATGAACAAACAGGAGATTCGGTAATCAGAACAGAAATGGCAGTTTCCTCAGATTTTAACAAAAGTGAAAGATGAAATACGTTCTATTATTATTTTTAAGTATAAAAGAACATCATGGGGAATGTGATCATACAAAAGGCTATTTACCTTATTCTTGCTGTGGAATCATGTGGCAGCCCAAACACTACAGTGAATGTTAAACCTGACAAATTAGGTTGTAACTCGGATACTGGGTACCTTAAAATAACTTAAACACATAAAGATGTGCTTGTACATTGGCAAGGGAAGCTTGTGACACTGCTCCAAAGTACAGGTAATCCTGCTACTTCCGAGAGTTGGAAAGGGACTTAAATATGTCAAGACCTCTGACATTATTATTAACAACAACAATAACAGCAACTAATAAAAATAATAACTACTAAGAATTTTGGAGAATTCAGTATGTATCAGGCACAGGTTCAGGCTTTGCACAACTTATCCCATTTCATTTGAATAGTAACCGACTCAGTTACTTACAAACTATCAATATGTGTAATTTAACAATGGGGAAACTGAGGCATGGTGTTGTAGAGCTAATAAATGGTGTATTCAGGAATTGAAACCAGTACACCACATTGTACGCTTATGATTAAAACCTGTATTCAATCCAATCACATTTATCTTTATTGTATCAATTTGAACAAAGTAAGAAAGAGGTTTGAGCTAAGATAATTTGTGTTTTAGTAAACCATTTCCTCATAAGGAGAGCTAGGTCATTTACCCTCCCAGCAAATGGTTTTGAGTGCTTAATATGTGTAAGATGCTCTCTTGGAAACTGTCAGAGATACAAAGATAAATCAAATCACATTATAGTGTCAAATTACTTACAGTGTAGTATAAGCTCAAAAAAGAAAGAGAGAGAGAGAGAGAGAGAATGAATGAGATGTTTCCAGAAAGTTGAAGGGAGGGGCTTTCCCTCCTACAGAGCAGAATTCATAGTACCTAGAATGGAGCATGGTTCCTAATAAACAATGAACGAATGAGTACGTACATAAATGAATGAGTGAACAAGCAAGGTAGCATATGAACTGGACCTCACTGTACAGCTCGGACTCGCATGCAAAAATGGAGAGAAAATATTCAGACAGAGCTAATGCAGAGAAATAAAAAGTACAAACAGCACTATGTTTATCAACCTGTGTATAAATGAAAAACAATTCTTCTTTGTATCAAGGACATCTTTTACAGAAAATTCACACAACAGATTAAGATACAAAGAAGAAATCGAAAAATGCACAGCAGAACATCTGTAAGTAATAAGCGGACCAGCACGTCTCAGCTAATCAATTCTCTTCCTCCAACGTCCATTCATTAAACGGCAGGGAAAGGCCACAGCCCTGTTGTCACTCCCTATGTTTTTCAGGGAGACAATCACCTTTATCACATATACGAGAACAAAGGCATTTGTGGGATCTTAAACCATATACTAAACCACTAAAACAAATAAAAACAAAGAAAAAACAAATGTTTGGGGAAATGTTATGTGGGTCCTTGAATGAAAAAAAGAATCAATCTTATTTTTTTTATCATTTACTTAGGCAATAAAACATGGCCTTAAAAGCTACATCTCTGTCTGCGGTAAGCCTGCATTCTGCCATTTCTATTTTAAACCACGATTAACCAGGAAAAAAGAAATCTACTTCTCCTTTTTATAGAAATAAAAATGCTAAATAAAAGAAAGAAACCGAAAAGTCATATGTCTTAAACTCTTTTTAATATGTTAACTCTTCCAAAAAATGTGAATTTGTGTTTCATCCTACTCACCCACACCCTATTTCAATTTCAGCTCTTGATGAAGACACAACGATCTGTGGGATTTGATAACCGCATTATGCATCTTAAGGCTTCCTTACCCTCCCAATTAAGCTCTCATTTCTTTCTGAATGTTAAAGGAAAAATTTGTGGCATGAAATATTTTCAAACAAAACTGAAAGCGAGACGACATAGGCAGAGATCATAGTGGTTGCTGTCTACAGCACCAGCCAGGTGACCTGTTTGCAAGTGGCAGATTTAATATCTTGTCCACAATAGACAATTTTTTTTAAAGGACTGCTTCCAGAATAAGCAGCCACCCTGCATTGGTAGGGTCTGCTTAGTGTTACAAGATTCCTCAACAAACGTACGAAAGGCAATGCCTTTTACTGTCCTCTTGGTGTGGGGGGGGGGGGGGAGTCAACAAAATTGACCATCATTTTTAGTATTTACAATGTCACCATAGTCAAGTATGACACTTGAAACTTAACCAAGATGAGATTCCACCAGACTCACACTGCCCACAGTTCTCACATTCCGCTTAATGAACCACACTGACAACACAAGATGGAGCATACAGCCAATGCACCAAGCTGCATATCCAATAAGGACGTCCTTGTAGCATTTCGTGAACCCCACACCCCCTCACTGCCCCTGTTTTCCTAATGCCCTGAGAACAAATGCTGAAGTTATGTGTATGCCAACTGGTCGCTGGAGTATAAATTGTAGTAAAATAAATAGAATTCATGGCTAAAATTAAATAGCCCACGGCAAGGCTCCTGTGTAAATAAAACCATTGTTCCTTGGTATATTAAAATTGTATTTATCAAACACAAAAGAAGAACAAACACAAATTCCACGAAAAAAGCAACTCATTAAGGACAAAATGATGGTGTGTAATAAAAAGATTTATTGTGTGACTAAAATGAAAATTAAATTCCTGTTAAAATATTTATGTAGATGTGGCTGAAACATTCTGCTGAGAGATAAATCAGCGCAGCCTTTGGGATTTTGCAGACATAATTCCTCTATTCTTCTGCTGTAAATTCGGCGCTTACAAGATGCTAATGGCATCGTGGTTTCCAGGACAGTCTCCGCAGACTACTTTCGCTCAGCAGGTGGCAGGAATTTGTATCTATATTTCAAATATACTTCTATCTCATTACTGGCTTCTTATTTCTCTGTGATTTATATCTCTATAAAATTCCAGCTTGTGCAATAGGGAATGGATTTCCAAAAGGCAAATTCTGCATAATACAGACATTTATCACTTTCTTCCTTCTTTTTTTTTTCTTCATCTCCAGGGAAATGGGGAGAATGACACATAGCACTTAAGGTGGGGGTGTACCTTTCTTAAAATAATACCATTTGAGAGCTTTCTAAATTAGGATTATTGCTTTAAGTAGTACGCTTCCTAGTAAGTGGCACACTTATTTGCATTATTGCCTACATTTAATTGAACTCTGATCTTTATTTTTTTAATTGACTTTGTCGGTGGGGGGGACATTGGTTAATAAAATTATATAGGTTTCACGGTGTACAATTCTGTAATACATCACCTGTACATTGTAGTGTGTGTTCACCACCCCAAGTCGAGTCTCCTTCCATCACCATTTATCCCCCTTTTACCCTTTTCTACCTCACCCTACCCCTCTTTCCCATATTGTCATCTGTGTCTATGAGTTGTTATTGTCACTGTTTTTTGCTGAATCCCCTCCTTTTTCACCCAGCTCCCCAACCCCCCTCCCCTCTGACAGCTGTCAGTCTGTTCTCTGCATCTATGAGTCTGTTTCTATTGTGTGTGTTCTGAACCGCCATCTTTAAATAACATATGTATATTAGAAAGTAAGCTCACTTGGTAGCTATTAATTTGCAAGAGTCTGAATCATTTAAAATTCAGAAAGTGCATTTTTTAATAATAAGTCTGAACATAATGAATCCACTTGGTATTCATGCAGGTGTCACAAGCAATTTCAGAGTTGTTACACTATCGTCCTGTGCTACTTAATAGATATTAGGGCGGTAGTGGTTGTGTCACTGTAGATAAGACTCTTTCACAGTTCCCATGTCAGATTCACCTCTTACTGGTGTTTAGAATTTAGCTACAGTAAAATTACATGCGTGTGAAAGCTGACAGGCTCAGGGATTTAGAGACCTTCTCCGGGAGCAAGAAAGAGCGAGTTACAGCGAAATAAAAGGCAGCAGGGAGGTATGGAGGTGCAGCGATAGAATATTGCTAAGATTAAACTTAGATATGTAAATTTTTCATTTGTATGGCAAATTAAAGAATGTAAATCCATGTATTTCCTACTAGGCCTTCTCTTTTTATTATTCCATTCCTGAAGAAAGATTAAAACAGCTAGTGAAATGTAGGACAACTTATAGGCCAAATACTAGAATACCAGGTACAGGATGTCTCTCATATTTAAAAAAATTCATTGATATTTCAAAGAATTTTCCTTAGTTAAATTGAAACATTTTACCATATGACTCAAAATATAATTGTCACATTTAATGAACAGTTTAATTATGTGTTTAGGTAGTCAGAAAATTTTTATTAGATTAACAAACAACTGAAATCAACAGGCCTAGACAATAAAGAGAATATATTGGTTTATATAATTAGTATATTCAGAAAAGAGGTTTGGTCCCACAATTCAATATCATCTCCAAAGATAGAATTGTATTCTTTCTCTCCCTCTGTTTCTCGGAATGCCAACTTCCTTGCCAATGACCTCCAGCAATGACTCTGCTTCGTCATTCACACCCAACAAAGTGAAAGGGTATCTCTGTAGGGAGTTCACGGAGAAGAGTAAGAAATCTTCATTCTCGAAGCCCACGAAAAACGTCCTTTTGAATCTCATTGTCCAAAACTGAATTATGGGCCATCTTTAAATCAGTGTACTTTTGTCCAGAAAAATGGGATGCAATGAGTAGCTTAAGCTAACTGGGGCCAACTCTGACCCTGGCAATGGATGGAAAATCTACCGAATTAGAGTCGCTGGGAAATCCCTGGGGGTCTTGCTAGTGACAGGAATGCAGGAAGTGGATGCTGGTGAGGTTGTGAACAATATGCACCCTGGGCACCACGCATTTTTTTAAGGTTTTTTCTTTATTCTCATTCAAGAGAAAGGGGAAGGAAGACAGAAAAAGAGGGGGGAAAACCCATCGATGTGAGAGAAACACTGATCAGCTGCCTCCTGCTAGCACCCCACCTGTGGATGCAGCCCTCACAGGATGATGCTCCAAGCTACTGAGCCACAGCAGCCTGGACAAGCACCATGCATTTTAAATCCATGATTTCATTTATTCCTTAGACCAGTCCTATGTCCTGGACATTGAAGACTGCCAATTTCCATGATGTAAAGAAGTTGAAAAACATTTCAAAACTCACTCTGATATAAAGAATGAAGAAGGCTCAATGCAGGTTATTTAAAATCCAGATACTATGATTTAGTCATCTTGTTTATTGTGAGTTTTCATAACCTGATCATGTTCCTTCGTTTGTTTATCAACTTTTTAAAATTTTTTTATTGTTGTTTGATTACTGTTGTCCCCATGATCATGCTCCTTTCTGCTAGAAACTTTACAATTGAAATTAGAAATAACATAGAAGACACAGTAATCATTTGCATATCCACTTAGGTGTGGAGCAGAAAGCAGAGTCCGCCTAATTTCTTTCTGGGTTTCTCAACAGAGACTGTTCACACAGACTTAGCAGGTAAGCGTTAACACCATCTTGTCCTCTCAAGATGCTGTGGGGAATTACATGAAGAGTCCCTGATTCTAGTATAAGCTCTTCTGAGGCAGGAATTTCTTTTCTCTGCTTTTCCCCCACTAGAGGTGTCTGTCCACCTCTAGTTGTAAGAACAGTGCCTGAGCCAAAGAGGCACTTGATAAATGTGTTGACTGAATAAATGAATGAAAGAAAAGAGAGCAATGGAAAGTCATGGACTCTCTTGATTCTAGGCAAGGTTTGATGATTGTTGATGGTGGAGAAAGAGGTCACGGGACTGAAATTTTTCAGGAGCCTGTTTCCTTGTCCAGCCGGGAGGAACAAGACTTCAGTCAGTGCGTCTCAGCAGGTGCAACAGAGGAAGAACAGACCAGCTGTGTGTTCTGTAGCCTTGAACAGTTAAAGAGAGGAAGCCATCTGTTCTCCTACCATAAGCCAGCAAGAGCACGGCCGCATTTAGGATCTGGACTTCCTGAAGACGTTAAGGATAGCCACATCAGGCATGAGTAATAGATGCATTTTTTCAAAAAATATTCTTAGTTAAAAGCCTGTTGTACATCAATGTTTTGAACAAAACATTTCCACTTAAATTAGATAGAAACAGCTTTATATTTGAGACTTGAGGCTTCATTTCTTTAAGAAACAATAACTGATTAAAGAAAAGTGAGTTTCATGGTGGTTTATACTTGGGAAGATCTCAAGATCTATTGATTTTCCTGTGGATACACTGACCAAAATAGATGGGTTCCAGAAAAATCTCTTAAGGGTGTGCAGCCTAGAGCTACATTTTAAAAGCATAGTCTGATAATCAATGACCATCAAAAGCAAATATCTATGTTAATACTGCCTCCATATGGAGATAGAAATATTCCACACTCCAGAGCCCCTGTGTGATCCTGATTGATTATAATTCCCTTCCTTTCAAAATAACTACTGTCTTGAAATCCTGAATTTTGTACTAGTCAGTTACTTTTCTTTCTTTTTATAGTTTTAAATCTATGTATACAGCCCTAAAATAGCAGTTTGTTCTTTGCTTATGATATATATGCATACATACATATGTATGTATATATTATATACACAATATATCTATATACTGTATATATAAAAATATACTGTATATATTTTTCAATGTTTTGCTGTTTTCCCTCAGACAGGATATACATATAGATATGATTCTTCCATGCTATAATATACAGAACTGTATTTTATTTTTTATTTTCATTATTTGTGTATTTGGTCTGATTTTACCACAATATTTTATTCTACTATTGATGGATTTTTAGATTTTTTTTTCAGTTTGAGGTTCTTACAAACCATAATGGCTATGAACATTCTCATACATGTATCCTGATGCAAATATATACAATTGTCTCTAAGGAATATAATTGATATTGAAGTTGCCAGAACATAAACATACCTTTTCCAACTTTAGTACATGTTGACCGTCAGTTTCCCCACAGAACAGATTCTGTGACAGAGATTTATGTGCAGGAAGTTGACTGGAGAGTGCTTGCAAACTCAACACCCATGGGAAACAAACAAACAAAAAAAGCAAGATTGATCAACATTAGGCTACAGTCAACTCCACAGAGATTCCTGAAGCTGTGGCAATGCTTCAGAGTCATTGCAAGTCTAGGCAAAGGGACTCGGCCATTATATATCCCCATTAACCAGTCATTGGATTCCAGCTTCCCCAAGAAGTGACCTTGTGTAAGTCTCTCTCCTTCTGATGGCCACTCCTGGAGAGGGTTGAGGGCTGAGGATCACTCAGCAATGCCCCTTCCAGAGCTGGGAAAGCAAGCCCTTCAGTCCATGGATCTGGGCCAGCAGCAGAGTGGCCAGTGCAGTAGAGAATACTAACTGGCTTTCCAAAGCATCCATCAACTCAAACCTTTGTTGTACCTCTTGAAGAATATCAGAGAGGAAGAAGCTTTGTGACACAAACATCTTAAATTTCCTCCTTGCCTTCCACTGTCATCAGAGCCATATAGAGTGGAGATTTTCCCCCTAAACTCTCTTTCCAAGTGGAATGAGGTCTTTCATAAAAGAACAAGAGGAGCACAGAGTTTAAAAGTGATGGAATACTTCTGATAAGTGGAGAGGGGAGAAGAGGAGCTTTCTCCACAAACAGAGCACTTTGGGGGCTACGTAAGGGAATTTACCAGGAGGAGGACCCAAGGAGCACAAGGCCCATTGAAAAGGACCTAGTGAGAGCCCACGCTAAGCAACATTATTTTAGCACTTATCTTTCTATGCTTAGTCATTGCTTACCAAACCCCTTCCCCTACCTTTATTCAAGGGCAAACTTCCAGCCATGGGAGTCTAGAGCTGTGTTAATAGGTATCTCATCATCAGCTCTCAGCACTTCACCTGTTGATATCCTGACAGGAGTGAGGTCTGTCTATATCCAATTTTGTTCCTACTTCCCCTTCACGATTGTCATCCCAAGAAAAGAATTTGGGACCTACACACCTTATAGAGTAATAGCAGGGAAGTTCTGGCATTTGGAAAGAGGGAACTGATCTTTAAAAGTTGAAAACAAATCCTTGAACTGTGAAAGTAATGAATGAATGACACTCCCCTTTATATCATCATTTTATACTTTGATGCCTTCTGAATTTTGGTTTCATGTCTCACCGTAAACATTACTTTGATGGCAAAAGTAAACCTTGGTTACTTCTTGCAAGGAGAAAACGAATTATGTGACTGTATCATTGTTGAAATACTACAAAAGCAGAAAGCTCTGATTTGCAAGAGTTCTCAAGTTTGATATTTTTTACATGAATGTATCAAGGTGCCATTTCCCAAAGAATCCTTTAATTAAGGGATTAGAGTACCTCTGACACTCCCTTAATCTATCCATGAGGCATGCAGGGAACTGATGTTTGTTTCCTCGTTGTCTTTCCCAATTAAGAAAGATCAAGTGCGGACTTGACTAGGGTCACAGAGCAAGTCAGGGGCAAGAAGCCCAGCCTATTAATTCCAGTCAGACAGGATGCAGCAGCATTGCTAGTAAGTTCTGCTCACTCAGTGACCACGGGGAAGATGGAAGTCACATGTTTGCTGCTGAGATTTTCTCAGGGTGAGGCCAACTGCCCTGCAGAGGATTGATGGAGCCTTCCCCTCACCACGTCTGATGAGGGTAAGCTCTCTAGTAAATAAACCTTGGCTCACAGCTTCTCCTTCAGTTTGCAGGAACCCCTTGGAATGAGTCAGGAAGACATTTTCAAATATAGTAAGTGACTAGCACAAATATTTTATTAGCCCACATTTTGTTCAATTTCCACAACCAAGAAGTGGGCTAAAAATCGTGGCCATGATGTATTTCATAAATCATGAAAATGCCTGTGATTGACATTTGTATGTCTCTGAAGGCTTTCCAGACCTTATTCAAGAGTGATCTACTCCAGAACTCCAGAAGTAAGTGGGATTTATTTTATCCATTGCAACATAATGAATGGATCCGAGTGTCTTTTAAACAATTCCATCAATATGGAAGAATACAGAATAAAATAAGGTAGATCCATCCTCACGTCTCCATAATTATACCCCCAAGAGGTAACTACTTTCATCAAGGTAATGAATATCATTTCAGGTCTTTTGCTATAATTTTTTATAACAGATGTGTGTATGTCTATGTACATTATACAAAAATGAGACTGTAGCATATGTCCTCAGTAACTTCTTCTAGCAGACATCCTCATTCTCCTACAAAGGAACTAACTCTACCCTTGTACTCAGATCAAAAAGAAGTTTTTTAAGTCCTCTTGGCTTTTCTTACAACCAACTGGTCTACCATCAAGTCTTATTGATCCTGCCTTCAATATATGTCAGAAATCTTCCCCACACCATCACCCAGGTGTAAGCCACCACTGCGGCTCACCTGGATGACTGCAGTAGTCTCGCAAATGCTGTTCAGCCACTTCTTTTACACACTTCAGTCAGTTCTCAGAATAGCAACATGAGAGATTCTGTGATAATATTAAGCAGAGCCTGTCACTGCTTTCACTAAAAACCTACAAATGGTTTCACACCTCACTCAAATTAAAAGCCAAAGCATCCTAATTAGGAGCTACAAAATCCTACCTGAGTGGCTTCCTCCCCATTACTGCTCTGCCCTCATCTCCTGTTCCTCCCTCCCTCAGCCCACCCTAGTCTCAAAGCCTCCTTTAACTCCCTTCAACACACCAGGCACATTCCTGGGCCACAGCTTTTGCCCTTGTTGTTCCCTGTTCCCGGAATACTTCCTCATTTATAATCACTAGTCTCTGTCACAAGGAAGCATTCTCTGGCCACCATATCCAAAATTTTCAGTGCCTGCTGGGTGTCACAGCACATTCCACACTTCACTTTATTCCCCTTTGGCATGTTTCACTATCAAATACAGAGCTCTGCTTCCATTGGTGTATATGTTTCCTTCAGGATGATGGAAGCTATGAGAACAGGACTTGTTTTTCACTATTTTGCTTTTAGTTCCCAGAGCCAAATTAAATTTTTGAACACATTTAATAAATAATAAATAAGCCAGATTTTTTCACTTGATTATTTCATATCTGTCTTTCCATGGTAATCTATACAGAAATTTCTACCATTATAGTCTGTGAGCATACTACTTCTGTTCTAAGATCTTCATATGTATGAATTTTATTTCCAACTTTTATATTGGGAACAATAACGAGTGTCTTTTTACATGTACCTTTAGCCGTGTGCAGCTGCGTGCTCTTTATTCATCAGGTACAGAGATAGAAGTGAAGCCCAAGGACACCCTGAGGGCAGAGTTTGCACCCCGGTGTCAGACCCGGCCTAGCACCTGCTCCCGTATCTGGAGCTGCATTTCATCATTTATGTTCGTTATGAGGGCCCTCAATTCCACACTTTCACCTATTTTATTTATAAATGGATCATTGAAGCCTTTATCGATAACTAGTGGCAAAAAGATTACAAGACTGGTCAGAGGCAAAGAGAAAGGTAAAGAAAAGATCGACAAGAAAGCCAGGTATAAATGCAAGCAATAAGGAGGAGAGGGGCTGATAAGAAACAGGATTCATAACTTAAAAAAGAATACGAAGTAGTCAATAATTCATATAAATGTGGGAGCACAGTGAGTATATAAGGGGGCACAGAGGGCAAGTGGCTATGGAAAAGTTTTAAAGTAAGCACATGAGAAACGAATTGTTAGTTAACCTCTGAAGAGGAATGGAGCTGGACGGTATGATACATTGAATGATGAGGCTTTGCATGCCCAACAGGAATACCTTTATAAAAGTGTGAATATCCATAGTTAATTAAGTGTTGCAAGGAAAGCCTGATGATTATGCTATACTTATGTCTACAAAGGTACATTATAGTTAACAGAATAGCATAAACTATTCAAATGTCTGGAATTTATACTGAGTATGAAAAAGGTAAAGAATAGGGCTCAGCCCTCATGTGGTCTGTAATTGAGAAAGCCTATCTGTGGTACATAAGACCACTGTTCTCAATTCTTCATGCACTTCTGGATCCTGCTTTAGAATGACCTACTCACATCCCTTGCTATTTGTCTTTAAAGTTCCTCCCATTAAACCAAGCATCCCATCCCACTCTCCACTATTAGGCTTGGCTATATGACTTTTGCTTTTGTCAATATAAAGGTAAGGATGTGACATGATGCCAGTTCTGGGTCCAGGCCATAAGAGACATCATGCAAATCTGCTCATGTGCTTATATTTCTTTGATCACCATAAGAAAGCAGGTCCCAGAGAGCTTCTGACCCTTCTACACAGGCCCCAGAATGAGACAGGTGGAGTACACCTGAAACTGGCTGAAGCTTGACGTCAAGCCAAGCTCAGCTACTGCACTGATGCCAATTAGCAAGGGAAATAAATGCTTAGTGTTATAAACCATGAATTTGGGGAATGGATGTTATGAAGTATTATTGTTGCAACAGCTAACTTATAAAATGTCCAAAGGACTGTTCTGGCTCTCACCTCCTGTATCTGTAGAAAAATATAGCCCTAATGATATCCAATTGACTGGCTTCAAGTGTCAGTTCTATAACTTTCTGTCTCTGTGACTATGAGCAAGCTATTTAAACTTTCTTAGTTGCAGCCTCTTTATCTGTAAACTAGGAGTAGTAAAGTTGTGAGAAGTAAAGGAGATGATGAATGAGAAGCACATAGTAAATCTTCAGTAAATATTAACTGCTTTACTGTTAATATTATATTATTATTATAATTCCCACCACCATTCAGACTTTCATCGGCCACAAAAAGATTCCCTCCTTGGCCATATTTTAGTAATTTTGGACTTTCTGGGAAGCATGTCTCACACCAGCTTCTTGCCTTAATCTTCCTCCATTTTAAAACTCCTGTCAGATTCTAGGCTTGAAAGCAACATCAGAAGGTCTCTCCTATCAAAGCCGAAGGGGGCAGGATTGAGGGTGGGAGGTGGGGATGGCTAGGGTGGTGGGGAGTGGTGGGGGGAAAGGTTGACAACTGTACTTGAACAACAATAAAAAAGAAGGCATCTCCTATCAGACTCTTGCCACTTCCATAGGTAGAAAAGGAAGGAAGCTAGAAGGAGAGAAAGAATAGCCAGATCTCAGTTTTTACATCTAAATGCTATGTCTTCTCAGATAATTAACTCTGTCTGCATTCGGATCTCAGGTTCACATTATCCCTGAGACCCTGGCACACAGAGATACCTTTTAGGTAGTCTCTAGGACTTCTATGAAATCTTTCTCAGTTGATCTAATTCAGTTCACATACACAAGTGGATGAAGCTTTGAGCGAGATGAAAGGTTTTCAGGGGGTAAACTAATTTCTGAGAAAGTTTCTTTTCTATAAAGCAAAAATTTTAATGATGAAGTGACTATAAACATTATGGAAGGCAAACCCCATGAGTAGAGAGTACAATCCAGAGTCTTGGGAGGTCAGCCTTCCAAATGGGGCTGTAAATCTCCCGAACTCTGATCAGAGTCATTTTTACTACCATAGTGCCTTCCATATGGAGAGTTATGGGTAGTACTCTTCATACTCCTTGAACTAGAGGTCAGGCCTCCTAGGAGAAAGAGGAACATCCATTGAAAGATATTTAGGGGGCCCTTGAGTCCCAAGGTCACACGACTCCACTGAATTCTTAGATACACATTTAGAGAGAAGACTTTTTTATCTGCTTGACATCTCTAGCTATAAAGAAAATGCCAGTGAAAAAACAATTCACATAAATATTTTAAGTGTCACAAGTGCTCTTGTAGAAATATCTACCCCACAGAGAATCCTTAGAGAACAATATGAGAACAAAGAGCTTTGGCTTTTGGTTGATTTATTTTTCATTTTAAAATTTGGCACCTATCTCAGTGCCAAGCTCTACAATGGTGTTTCTCAATCTTTTTAAATTATCGCCCTTCCTTCTCCACTTTTTATTCCATAAATGTCTCCTCTCCTCCAAAATATTCACTCTACATACATAACATATATATACTGGATCTATAACTATGCTTTATTAAAAATTAGTAAATTTTTCTGCCCCTACCCCAAGAATGAGACTTTGTAGCCTTAGGGTTCATATCACTCTCACTGTAAACACATACTCAAAATAGAGCATAATATGCAATTCACATATTTGAGCCAAATCAAGTAATAATTGTGATTCAGTCTGGAATATACACTTTATATTATTTTATAATTCATTAAGATCAATTTCTGAACCTTTTTATGTCCATTTATTTATAGAATAAGAATCTATAATCTTTCCATTACTTCCTGATGACATTTTTGGAAGTCTCTAAGCATAAGAATTAAAATCTCTAAAGTGAGATCAATAATCTTGGACTCACATGTGGTGATATTTATCAATTTAGCATAATTCGGTAATTTCCCAGAATGATGAAAGGTGGGGGGATACTGCATGACTTAGATACTTCATCGATTAGATACTTTTATTCATCCTGATAAAACTGTCTTATTAACCTTGAAAATCTAGAGACATTAGTCAGCCTAATTAAGTACCAAACATTTATTCATCTACCGGATAATGCCAAAATTTCCATATAAAGAGCTATCTCTACCCAGTATGTGCAGAGAACGTAACTGGTAAATGCAGGTGCCTAGTACAGGTGCCTTGTTTTCCTTGCAGAAGGAGAAAAGCCTAAGCTTTCTCCTCACCTCAGAGGAAAGGCACAGGCATTCAGCCAATAAAGCATAATCTTCTACAACTTTGAAACTCAAACAAATAAAGCAGATAGAAAGAAGCATATGACATTTATTCTATCCCGTGGGTGAACCAAAGCAGACTGTGGCAGCTCTAAGATCCACTGGGAGAATTGCTCTCTGACTCTCTGGAACTAGCCTAACTTTTCACTGTTTTACAAGCACAACTACTACCTCTTTGTAATTTCATTTGCCAACTCTTTCTTTCCAGCATTTTTTTTTGTTAAGTTACCCAGTGCTGTTTTCCACTTCTCAAAACCAAGAAATTCCAGAAGTACCAGAAATTTCAAAAACGATGGGTTGACCAGTTATTTTGGTAAGTCTTAGGAGAAGGTTCCAGAACTATGTCCAATATAGTCCAAAACAACCATATGTGATTATTTAAATTTAAAGGTATCACTTTGGATAGACACGTTAACAACACCAATTCTTCCAATTCATGAACATGGTATATCTTTCCATTTATTTGTGTCTCCTTCAATTACTTTTATCAATATTTTATGGTTTTCAGTGTACATGTCTCTCACCTATTTTGTTAAATTCATTCCTATTTTATTGTTTTTGTTGCTATTATAAATAGGGTAGTTCTAATTTCCAAATAGTTTGTTGTTAGTGTACATTTTCCAAGTTGAGTTTGTGTTCTTCAACTTTACTAAATTTGTTTATTAGGTCTAGTAGTGCCCAAGAAGGCATACAGGTGCTCAACATCAGGAATCATAAGGGAAAGGCAAATCAAAACCAAAATGAGATATCATGCCATACCTATGGGAATGGCTACTAACACAGAGAAAAAAAAAAAAAAAAACCAACAAACCCACCAGTGGCAGTGAAGATGTGGAGAAAAGGGTTCCTTTTCTTTGGTAGGAATGCATATCGGTGCTGCCAGAAAAAAGGAGGGAAATCCTGCCATTTGCAACAACATGGATGGACATGGAGAGCATCGTGCAAAGTGAAGTCAAACAGGCAGAAAAAAGACAAGTGCTGTTTGACCTCATTACATATTGAATATGAAAAATAAAATCCTAACTCCTAGGTATTTAGACTAGATTTGTGGTTACCAGTGGTGGAGGTGGGTGAAATGGGTTTAAGTGGTCTTCTAGGGTCAAGATAAATAAACCCTCCAGATATAATGTACTGCAGGGCGACTACACTTGACAGTTTTGTATTGTACATTGGAAAGTCACTAAGAGAGTAAATCTTAAACGTTCTTATCACAAGAAAAAAAATTGTAATTATGTGTGGTGGTGATCATACTATGGTGATCATTTCATGATATATATGCATATCAAGTCATTGTGTTGTACACATAAGATTAATAGAATGTTATATGTCAGTTTTATATCAATAAAGAAAATAAACTCAAAATGGATTAAAGACTTAAATATATAACCTAAAACTTTAAACTACCAGAAGAAAACATAGGGATAAAGGCTTCTGTACATTGGCCTGAGCAATAATTTTTATCAAATATGACCTCAACAGAATAGTCAAGAATAGCAAAGATGGACAAATGGGATTGCATTCCACAAAAATACTTCTGAACAGAAAAGGAAGTAACTAAGAGTTAAGAAACACCCCATTAAATGGGAGAATGTATTTGAATACCATACATATAAAAAGGGGTTGATATCTTAATTACACGGGTGTGCAAAAGTTGATTTACATTGTAATACAAATAAATAATAAAATAATAATACAGAAATAAACTGTATTTGATGTACTCATAATTGTAAACCTACTTTTGCCAACCCTGTATATAAGAAACTCAGACAATTCAATAGCCAGTAAACAAATAGCCCATTTAAAAACTGTGCAAAGAATCTGAACAGACATTTCTCAAAAGAAGACAAACAAATGGCCAACAGGCATATGAAAGTGTGCTCCACATTACTAATTATCAGGGAAATTCAAATTCAAACCCCAATGAGATACCACCTCATATCCTGTTATGATGACTATTATAAAAAAGATAAAAGATGGCAAGTGTTGGCAAGGGGATGGAGAAAAGGGACCCTTATGCACTGTTAGAGGGAATGCAAATTGGTACAGCCACTATGGAAAAAAGAATGGAGTGTCTTCCACAAGTTCAAAGTAGAACTACCATATAACCCAGGTATCCACTTCTGGGTACACAACCAGAGAAAATAAAGCCAGAATTTTGAAAAGATACATGCACTCCCATGTTATTTGCAGTATTATTCACAATAGCTAGGATATGAAAACAACCCACATATCCATCTATGAATGAGAAGATAAAGAACATGTGATATAGAGAAAGATCTGGATATAGATGGATAAAATGAAGAATTATTCAGCCTTAAATAAAGAAGGAAGTCTTTTCATTTGCAAAAATATGGATTAACCTGGAGGACTTTATACTAAGTGAAATAAGCCAGTCACAGAAAAAAAAAAAATACTGCACGATCTCATATGTAGAGTCTATGCAAGTAGAAATCATAGAAGCAAAGAGGAGAATGATAGTTACTGGGGGTTGGGATTGGGAAAGAGTGCAAAGTTTCAGTCATGTAGCATGAATAATTTCTAGAGATCTAATGTACAGCATAGTGTCTTTGGTTAATAGTATTGTATTGTGTATTTGAAATTTACTCAATGTACCACAACACACACATACCCACAAATATGCTATGGGAGGTGATGGAAATGTCCATTAGCTTGATTGCGGTAAGCATTTCACAAAGTGTGTGTGTGTGTTGCGTGTGTATTTACATATACTGAGGTCTGTCCAGAAAAAGTCCAGCCATTGATAATATAATGAGAATGGTTTGCACAACATCCATGTAACCTGGCAGCCAAGGAGAGTGGACTGGAATGCGCATGTGTGAACAATGACGACTTCACTGTACTAGTCAGTGGGGGTAGTAGACGCTGTTAAGGCAGCATGTGTACTGTGTGGCCATCACATTCAAAATGACTGAGAGAGCAGAGCAATGAATCTGCATCAAATTTTTCATTAAGCTTGAACATTCCTCTGAGGAAACTATTCAGATGATTTAGAAGGCCGCAGCTATGGGCAACTGGTGATTGGCAGCTTCATCACAACAACATGCCCACTCATGCATCATGTCTCATGCAGAGTTTTTTGGTGAAACATCAAATCACCCAGATGACTCGGCCCCCCTACAGCCCAGATTTGTCACCTAGCAACTTTTGGATTTTCCCGAAACTAAAGTCACCTTTGAAAGGGAAGAGATTTCAGTTTACTTGCAACAATTATACTTGAACAAAAATAAAATAAAATATATTTAAAAAAAGAAAGGGAAGAGATTCCAGACCATCGATGAGATTCAGGAAAATACAACAAGGCAGCTGATGGCGATTGGAAAAACTATGGGAGGTCCCAAGGTGCCTACTTTGATGAGGACTGAGTCAACATTGTCCTAGGTACAATGTTGATTGTATCTTGTATCTTCCTCAGTAAGTGTCTCTGTGTTTCATAGTGCATGGATGGATACTTTCCAGAGAGACCTCATGTATCAAACAATATATTGTGTACCTTAAATATATATGACTTTTATTTGTCAATTATATCTCAATAAAGCTAGAAAAATATTAATTGCATTAAATTAAAATTAAATAAAAATAAAAATGCAGTTCAGCTGCAATGGATATATTTTAAGGGTCCAAGGGCTACATGTAACTAGTGGCCAACACACTGGATAGGACACATAGAACATCTCGTCGTCACAGAAAGTTATAATGGATAGTTCTGTGCTAAAAAGCTCATGACCCATGATGAAAAATGAGAAGCAGTATCAAGAAATCCTCAGAGATAAATAAAAATTGGCTTGTGAGAATAGGATCTATCATTGCCAAGATTTACTAACAGTGATGAAATCTCTGGAATAAATGAGTATAAGTCCAGCACAATACATGATAATTCTCAACCAGTATGCATTGAATTAATAGCTGTTGTGTCAGAGCTTCCTGAGCTGTGAAGACGAATAAACCTTCAATCTTTGCTGCTCTGACCCTTTTGCTATTCACCTCCCTCGGGGCATTGGGAAGAAATTAAGGCACAGATAGCACCTTGGAGGTGTCCAAGAAACCCCGAAATGAGATTATACATATTCACTTTGACAAACATAATGCTCTAAAGTAACAATGTTTGCAGTGTGTTCCATGGATGTTTAAAGGTGTTAATTTTTAAAATAAGTTAAGGATTCCAGTAATGTTAGGGAAAGTCTAAACAAATGTTGGAGGGTAATAATTTTGAGATGTGAACCAGCATCTTTTTCTCCAGACAGCAGGCTGTCTGCCTCCCACTCCTGTACTGGTCCAATTAAAGCCACTGTTCTTTTCTGTGTGCAGTGCCTTAGGGAGGGTGGTGCAAAGCAGAGAAAATAGCTGCCATCCTACGGTTGGCTTCCAAAAATCTAAGTCTTAGAGGAAAGACAGGATGGAGGCAGAAACAAATGCTTTGGGAGAAATATTAGTAGCAAAAGCACTGCCTACAATCTTTTCTCCACCCACTCAAGAAAGATGATTTTCTGGACTGGGGGATGGAGAGGGGGAAAGAATTGGTAAGAGCACAGACATGGGTGATTTCAGGGAAGAGGGGCTCTGAACCTCGCCCTGGAAGGTTTAATTTCTGGAGATGTCTGGATGGTCTGCTGAGTAAGTCTGTCTCTGCAGAGGACTGCTTAGGTAGCCTCATAGAGAGCTCTCTGTTCTAGCACAGCATAAGCTACACTTAGCCTAGAGGGGATAGAGGGAACATGGGACCCAATAAAAGCCAAGCAGACAGGAATAAACATTGGTCTGCCTTCACTGAACAAGCAGGGCCAGGTAGAATGAAGGACATGTCTGAGGACGCTTTGTGTGGACAGATTCCTAAGAGGGCAGAGAGACTGACCCTTGGGGCAAAGGAACTCTCAAGCACAGCAAGCCCCATGCTGGCTGTGCCTGGCTGTGAAAGGCTTGGGAAAGCATCATTTGCTGTGAACTGGAAGGAACAGATATTTTGCAACTACAGGAGGCAAGCAGTTCCCCACTTTCTCAACACTGTGTGGAGAATCGTGCTTGCGCAGGAACCACTGGACACCCCATGGATTATGATCTAGGAGATCTCTGCCCTTGCTGCTAAGCCTTATGTAGGACTCACATGTAAGCAGTCTTGCAGATTGGGTGCTGATTGCTAAGGGAAGAATCATGAATGCTGGGAGCTCTGTTTCCTTGGAGCATCTTGGAACACACTCACAAAAATGCTTCTTCGATCAAACAGCTTTCTAGTAACAAATAAGCTTAAATCAATTTATCGATGGAACACAGTTTTAAGTTGAATTGGAGGCAAAACTATGAGTGATTTTGGAACATGGGTCACTGCGGTGGGTGTGGGCCACATAGGCCAGTGTATCCGTGCTGTACTAACCAATCAGAGCAAGCTTGATGCTTCTTCGATCCCATGCATGGGGCTGTAAAATAGCCCAAAATGAGGTTGGAACAGAAGAATAGAACAAAAAGGGGGAAAAAGTAGAAACAGGAGAGAAAGTCTAGGGAATAAGATTTTGAGGCAATTTAGAATCATAAGGATTTTGACATATACCTCTGCTCTGATCAACAAGCTGGAAAATAGAGCTAAATTTTAATTTTTAAAATAATTACATACTTACTATAAATATGAAAAACGATCCATGCCCAAAGAAGTCATTGCATAATAGAATGTTATTAAAATTAAAGACATCATTTAAAATGATTGTTTAACAAAAATCTTACAATAACCTAAAAATTATTTGTTATATTAAAATTTTTAATTAAATTAATTGTATGCATGGTAGGGCCACAGTTATATAAAATTACTATATGTACATATATAAAAATAAAGAATATATATTTGAAAATTAACAATAGCTATCTCTAAATAGGGCTAGTGTTTTAAACTTTCTATTATTCTCAATGTTCCTAATTTTCTATAATAATTACACGTTGTTTTTACAATGCAAAAATGAACTTTACTTAAAACACTATCTGCACTCTTAATGGTTTTAGAATTAAGACATTAATTAGGCAAAACTTAACTAGGTCTGACATGATTAAAATTTAATTTTGAATAATGATCCATTTACTCTCCAGGTTATATAATATTAATTACACTCAATTCATTTACTTTTTTACTCAGCCATCTATTTCTCACTTTTTCTCTTATTCAGCTATTTATTTTTAAAGAATGCCTCATGACAGTGGTCAGCAAACTCTAGTCCACCTACTTTTTTATGGCTTACTAACCAAGGATAGTTTTTATAATTTTTAGTTTAAAAAAAGAAAAAAAAATTTTTTTCAATTTTTATTGTTATTCAATTACAGTTGTATGCCTTTTCTCCCCTTCCCTCCCCCCTACCCCAGTTGAACCCACCTCCCTACCCCACCCCCACTATCCCCCCCCCGATTTTGTCCATGTGTCCTTTATAATAGTTCCTGCAATCCCCTCTTCCCACTGTCCCCACCCCACTCCCCCCTGGCCACTGGTAGACTGTTCCCAACCTCAATGTCTCTGGTTGTATTTTGTTTGCTTTTTTCTTTTGTTGATTATGTTCCCGTTAAAGGTGAGATCATATGGTATTCAAGGAAGACATACAGAGGGCCCAGAGACATATGAAAAGATGCTCAGCATCACTAGCCATCAGAGAGATGCAAATTAAAACCACAATGAGGTACCATCTCACACCAGTCAGAGTGGCCAGCATAAACAAATCCACAAAAAAAAGAAAAAATTTTGAAACATGAAAATCATATGACACAAGAAGATATCACTTCACACCTATCAGAATGAATATCATCAATAAATCAACAAACAACAAGTGTTGGCGAGAATGTGGAGAAAAGGGAACCCTAGTGCACCATTGGTGGGAATACAGTTTGGTACAGCCACTGTGGAAAACATGATAGAATTTCCTCAAAAAGTTAAAACTGGAACCTCCTTATGACCCAGCAATTACACTTCTGAGAATATATTCAAAGAAACCAAAACACTGATTTGAAAGAATATATGTACCCCTATGTTCATAGCAGCATTCTTTACAATAGCCAAGATCTGAAAGCAGCCCATGTCGTGTCCATCAGTAGACGAGTAGGTACAGAAAATGTGGTACATCTACACAATGGGATACTACTAAGCCATAATAAAGAAAGAAATCTTACCTCTCTTGACAGCATGAATGAACCTGGATAGTATTATGCTAAGTGAAATAAGCCAGTCAAAGAAAGACAAGTACCATATGATTTCACTTATATGTGGAATCTAATCAACAAAATAAACTAACAAAGTAGAAATGGACTCATAGATAGAGAGGAGGCTAACAGCTGTTAGAGGGGGTTGGGAAGCTAGGTAAAATAAGTAAAGGAATTAAGGAAAAACAACAAAACTCAGACATGGACAACGGTATGGTGATTACCAGCAAGAAAGTGGATAAGGAGAGGTAGAAGAGGGTAAAAGGTCAATATATGGTGGTGGAAGAAGACTTAATTTGGGGCAGTGAACACACAATACAACATACAGATGATGTATTATATAATTGTACACCTGAAGCCTATATAATTTTATTAACCAATGTCACCCAAAAAAAGTCAATTGAAAAATAAAACAAATAATGTTTTTAAAAAGAAAGAAAATTATATGAAATTCAAATTGCCTCTCTAGGTCCCTGTTTCATCTCCAAAAGGAAGAAGTTGGTCCAAAACAGTTTTTGTTAAAATATAGAACTATATTTTTTATCATAGTTTCAGAGACCAGAACACAGCACATAGAGAGATAGCAGGAGTTGGCTCTCGGGCTTGCTGCACTGCCTAAAACAGTATGCCTCCCATGGCCATCTCAAGGGAAATGGAGTGCTCTATTATTAGTTCTGAACTTCACCCCTGAAACCCTTTACCTAATGCTCTGATGCAACTGATACACCCCTGGTTTCCTGTGCCAAACAAATCAAATTCAGAGCATAATGGAAGGGACATTTATAATTTTCAGACGTGGTGCCCCTAATTTTAATGAACCCACCTGGAACTGCTTTCTACCATAACTACATATACATTTATTTCAAAGCTTTATGTATCTAGAAATAGATTAGGCCAATGATATTTAAGGCCAATCTCCAATTCTTAGGCATTAAGAATAGTAACACAATCTTCTAGTGCCTCCAGCTACCTAATATATTACAAGGTTTTTTAAATGTGGTTAATGACTCAAAGACAAGATTTAAGCACAAAAGCTTATGACAGTTTTCACAGTTTCTTTCTAATTATACTATCTAGTATGTTGGGGCAATAAGATTTTTAAAATCTTAGATGACTAAATTAAATGCTAAAATGAATTTGAAGAGCTGGTGGTGAACGTAAGCTAACACAATTATTTATCAGAGATATGTGTGTAAATATGCATTTAGGTCTAAATAACCTACCATGAAGGTCAGCTTAATAGGGGTCCTTAGTGACCAAAAGACATAGGTTTCATGGACAGCAATTTGAATATATGTCATGGAAAGGGTTAGGGGTTAGGGTTAAGGATGGGGTTAGGGTTAGGTTGCAGGGTTTAGGGTTAATTTTATACTAGAAAGGGGGATATAATGAGTCCCCTCCAGGGCCAGCTTCAAGTATGTGCAACTAGTTCAGTCACACAGGGCCTGCATTTGCAAGCCTAGAAAGACCCAAGCTTGGTTTAATGCCCTGTTGCCCCTGTCCTGAAATACTTTAATCAAGGGGCCTTGCATTTTAATTTTGTAGTGGATCCCCCTGATTGTGTAACCTTACATTCTGAAAAAGCAGCATTAAAATAAACATTAAATGTCATGAACTGGGCTCCGGAAGCAAAGAAACACTCATTTACATGGCATGTGTTGGTTGAGAAGAGTGCAGGTGGTCTCTCTCTGTTCAAGGCGGGCCACTTGACTGTTCCACATTGGTTGCTCACAGCGCACCATACCGATCTCTGCACTACTTTCCCCTCCACCTGGCATCTGTTCCTTTCAGCAACACTCCAAAGCTGTTAAATAAATTAAAATACTTATCTCTGCTGAAAAATCAAGGTCACAGAAATTGTATTTAAATGTGTATAATTTCCTACATGCTCTAACCCAAGCTGCCAATCTTTTTTAAGTGAGAGCTTCACCAGATGTGGGTGAAGGGGTTGAGTAGGTTAAGTCAGTGAAAGAAACTCAGCAGGTTCCCATCTGCCCATCATCCAGCATCTTATTTTAGGCATATATTCATGGAAGATATTTGAAAATTACCATAAAGTTAAAATATAATGATTAGTCACATAAAAGAGCTAATCTAATTAATTACATGGCCAACTGATCTAGTCTGAGTAATAGGAAGATCATTTAAGCATATGAAGAAAGCATATTGAAAAAAGTAACTTTCTCTTTTTGATCACTTGAAGAGAAATGATGATTTAATACAGCACAACTGACTACAAAAATAAAATTCTGGTTGACATGACCTCTTTAATCACAAATAAAACCAAGTCTTTTGGGGGTTGTGGTGGTGGCCAACAGGGAACGAGCACATGAACAAAGACGGCAATGTTTTACTTCCCTAAAAATCAGCCCCATGGTTTGCCAAATAGGAGCAATCGGGGTTTCTCAATCAAGCAATATATCTAATATTTGGCAGAAAATAGTAAAATACAAATCACTTCAAATTCATCTACATCTCACCAATTTATTTAGGGATAATTTATAAGTGCTATCTATAAATTACCCATTACCCTACAAAAGCAAAGAGAAAACCATTTGATTGATAAGAAACCTTTTTTTAACTCTTACAATTAAGATTATTTTTTAATTATTACAGTATAGTTTCTATATAACATTGTATTACTTTCATGTGTACAATATAGTGATTTAGCATTTATGTACCTTCCAATGTGATCATCCCAATGAGTCTATTAAACCATCTATTACCATGCAAATTTATTACAATCTTATTGACTATGTTCTCTGTGTTGTCCTGTATGTTCATTGCAGCACTCTGTAATAAACAAGAAATGGAAGCAACCTAAGTGTTCATCAATAGATAAATGGATAAGGAAGATGTGATATATATAACAGAATATTAGTCATAAAAAAGAATAAAATCTTGCCATTTGCGACAATATAGATAGACCCAGAGGTTATTACACTGCATGAAATAAGCCAGACAAAGAAAGACAAATGCTGTATAATTTCACTTATATGTGACATCTAAAAAAACAAAACAAATGAACAAAATAAAGCAGAAACAGACTATAGAACTATTTTTGAAGCTGCATGCATAAACTGATATTCTATAGTAAATGTAAAATTGTCTGTGTTTTCAGTTTATGGTGGAAAATACAAGTTCATGGACAATAGTGCCTTTCATCTAATTAATATTGAATGGGTAACTGATTATTAGTTATCTTATAAGATGAAGCCATAGACCTATGCAAAAAAATTCCCAGACAGCTAATAACTTTCTAATATCAGTTAATTCAGACATACCTGTAGTCTGATAAAATGTGGGGAAATGATAGGGTAATAGTGTTGAGCAGCTGATTGGGACCTTAGCAATCACCTTGTGCTATTACTTCAAGGAACAAATGAGAAACAACTATGACCCAAATATGTTAAGTGAGTAGGTCATGGTCGTGCAGCTAATTAGCAGCAAAGATTGAAATTAAACTTGGGTCTTTTAATAATAAATTCAATCTCCTCTCAATTGCATGTGCTGGCAATCCTCCAGAGAACAGAATAATCTCCACAAAAAAAGAAATATGTATAATGATAATAGAATACTCTCTATATGAGAAGGTTAGAAATATTATTGCCATCTTCTTTATAATTCCCTGTATTTTCTATAACTTATAATCATAACAAAAATATTAATAATATGCATAGAGTATCTAATTATATATTAGAAGAAAATTATTCTATATTATGGTACTATTCACTATATTAACCTATATTACAAGATACATATTATATATAACTTGTTAGAGTATACTACTATTTATATATTACTGAAAACTTATGTCAGTGTTTTTTAAAACATTATTTGTTTAACACAAATTCATTAGGATGACCCTCATAAAAAGAAATTGGTGAATAAATCAGCTTTGTAAATATTACATACTTTGTCTCAAATTTGATGATTCACAATTTACACTAGCCTATTAGTAGTTTCAAGACATGCCGCTGTAAAGAAAGCAACTTAGGTTTCTGTAAGTCACAGCACTGTTTCGAGGCACATAGCATACTTACTAGATAAGGTTTCATAGAACACAGCTAGAAAATCTTCAAATCTCTTTATAATACCAAGTCATCCACTCACAGAAAGGTCAAAACTATAAGGCTCTTCACTGATTATTGTTTATAAATACTTTTATGGTACACAAAATGAACTGAAGATTTGAAATGTATAAATATTTATTTCCTTTTTAAAGCTGTATGTAATAAAACAGGCGATGAGAAAGTGATTTCTATGAGTTAACACTGTAAATTTTCACTCATCGATCTTCATGTTCAAGATGATTAAATTTAATTTTGCCCTGTCCCAAGGCTTTCTTGTAGGCGATCAATAATATTATAATTAAGAACATCAATATAAGTAAGGCCAGAACCATGTCACTGTTTTTAAATCTTGGTCTGAACACTGGTGCTTAACATGGGATTAGTCCAGTGACTTTATTTTCACACCCAGGGCACCAAACCAGCATATTGACCTCAGAAATCCAAAACTTGAAACATAACTTGAATAAGTATATCCTCTTCATTTCTCTTCCTTCTAAAAACTCATCCCACAGTTAAACTATTTCTACTCAACTATTTCCATTTACCTCGACTGCAGATATTTCTTAGCCTCTTTATGCCTCAGTTCTTTCACCTTTTTATCTATAAAATAGGAAGTAGGACAGCACCTATCATTCTCCCTTTACGCACAAATTAAATGAGATGCCATATGATATATGCTTAGGGCAGTGCCTGACACATAGTGTGTCCTCAGTGGGTGTCAGGTATTAATCTGAAATGGGCTTTAATTTTTCTCTCTCTCTGCGCTTGTCACTGGGAATACCATCTTCTCTCAATTATGCAACATGAAAACTATAGTACCATCTTTAGTTTGTTTGACTTTTATTTTCCTAACTTTCTACATACACACAATATACAAAATTTACCTTCATTATTCCCACCCTGCATGCATACACACACATACTCTCACTACAGAATATACATGTTATGCAATCCATTGAAAAGTCCTTTGAGTTCTTCCTTTGAAATCACTGTTAAATCTACCCCTTTAATTCCATCTTCTTTCTACTACATCAGAATTCATTCCCTCAACATCTGGACCAGCCAGTACAATAGCAGAGTGCTTGGTCTCTGTACTTGAATGGGATTTCTTCCCAAATCTATCCTGTAAATAATATGCTCTGAAATTTAATTTGATCCCATCAGTTTTCAGCTCACAAGCTATCACTAACTTCCTATTTCTTGCAGGATAAAATCTAAACTCCAAAGACCATTGCAGGCATTCTATAAATGAGCCAAGGGCTCTATTACACATTCCCCAAATGAATTCTCCACTCCAACTTTCATTAATGCTCTGCCATGGGTGTGAAATAATCAAATCCCTCTTCTTTGGCTTTCCAAATGGGACTCACTGATCTTAAAGACTCGGCTCAAATCACACTTCTTTACAAATCCTCCCTGACTACTGTTATTCTGATATAAACCTTTTACCATCTTCTGCATCTCTGGAACTTCCTTACAATGACCTATTTAACATATATGACACATTTGGGGGGAGAGTTCTATCTTATTTTGAATGTATACAAAAGATCTTCATGTGTTTTGGCAGAAGTGCAGGGAAGACAGACCCATATCCAGAGTGAGTGTCGGTCTCAGACATGATGGAAGCGGTTTAATGTAATCAATCTGCCACCAGTTAGCTGGCAAATCTACCCGGGGAATGGTGCCATAGTCTGGACTTGGAGAGGGTGCCTGCTGCTGGAAAAGAAAATACTCCACAATGGATGTAGCTACTCACTTTGGAGGTGGACATCTGTGTTGCTGAGCCCGAGCATAACCTCTACCCAATCCACCATGGCCACTTTGTTCTTACACCCGCTAGACAATGACAGGAGTCAGGACAGAGAGTGACTGGTACCCATAGAAGAGGGCATCCTGCGCACCCCACTTGCTTCATAACATTATCCTTTACTGAGTTAATCCACTGTTGGAAATTCACATGGGATACACATGTTTCAAACACATTTTTGTGTGTGTGCTGTGAGGGCAAAAATTCCCCTCAGATTTCTCTTCCTTTCAAAAAAAATGGCTTACACAATCCTGGGGACTAGGTAAGCAAGTCTGAAACGCATGTGGCAGGCCATTGAGAAGGTCCAGCTGGAACTGCCAGGCAGGACGTGAAGCTACTCTCCACAGGGGGGATTTCTTCTTCATCACTGAAGTCTCAGCTTCTAAGGTCAGCCAACTGACTGGAGCAGGCTCACCCAGTTTATCTAGCATAGCCTTCCTTGCTTAACTTCATTTTATGGACTTTACTTTTACAAAATACCTTCACAGCAACACCTAACTTAGTATTTATATTTGATTGAATAATGGGGACCGTAGCCTTGCCAAGCTGATGCATGGAAAGATCATTACAATGGAGTTGACCTGTACTGAGGTAGGAAGATTTGGAACTAAATAGAAAAAAAAGACTCAAGAGGTTTAATTCTCAATATGCTAAGTTTGAGGTGCCTATTACAAACCTAAGTAAGTATATCAAACATGACATACCCTGATTTGAGGGAGCTGAAGAAATACAGTTGAGAGTTGTCAGCTATTTAAAACCATGAGGCTGGATGAGATCACTCAGGAGTGAGCCCCCAAGGCACTGTAGTGCTAACAGGTATGAGACATGAATAATGAGTCAGCAAAGAAGACTAAGAAGGAGAAGCCCACTGATGAAGGAAAATGCAGCATCCTGGAATCCAAGGGAAGAAAGTATTTCAAGAAAGAAGGAATGATTCGCTGTGTCAAAAACAGCAGATTGTTCAGATACAATGAGAAATACAATTCAACATTGTATTAAGATGTACATGCGCTTTGGTGACCTTGAAAGAGCTAATAGTGAAGGAGATGACAGGATCAGACTTAATGGACTGGTGATGGATGGCCTCATCAAGGCTATGAAAGTTAGGCCATTGGCAGTAGGTCGGGATGGGGGAGGCTGAGGTCTGGACTCTCACTTCTGCTAATGGTCAAACACAGAGAGAGAATCTTAGAAACTTGTAGAGCTTGAGGCCTCCTTTTGGACTCCAATGGAAGCAGGGAGGCCAGGCAAAACCACGGTGCTTTATACTTGACATCCTTTAAAGTGACAAATGGTATGCATATATTTATAATGGAAAATAACATGAACTTGAAATTACTTGCTTGAATAATTATCTGATAGAAACATTAGCTTTAATAATTCTATTATCTAACACATCTTTATAATATTATGGAAATTCATGGGTACTAACTACAACAGACATACATTATCAAGTACATTGTAAAATAACTCTGAACAATATTTATTTAAAAAAATAGCTAATAACTCTACAACAGAAATTATGTATTTATTCACAAATGAAAATAGTTCTGTTACCTTTGTTATCACCTAGCTTAATACAGTGTTTCAAGATAACAAACCCATCTGAAGCACAGAACTGCATAGGAATACCAAAAAAAGGCAAACTGTGAGTGTGTCTTTGTCTGTGTGCTCACATGGTCTGTGTGCTTGGTTTTCTTCTTTAAAATCGGGTGTTAATTGAAGCACAGATGATTTAACTATGAAAGGCCTTGAACTAATTGGGAGAAAAGATGTCCTGAATTTACTCTGAGCTGCTGAGTGACACTTACCCTTGTTTCCTAAAGGAGACCTGGGTCTGCTTCCCCCCTGCCTGAAATGGTACAGGGGGATGTCGCTGAAGCTCCAGCAATGCCCTCACAATCTCCGGTTGTCAGAAGATGAGCATGGGTTTAAAGATTAGTGAGGTTAGTGAGCACAGAGTAAGAAATCTGTCACACTCACACCATCTTGCTCACTTGCACTTGTACCCTAGCATGCACCTACACACACAGATACATTGATGCACTTGTGGTCTTCCCTGCTAGCCTGTGAGTTGGCATGAACTGGGAAGTTGATGTCCTCTCACTACTTGTTTGATGCAGATCCTGGCCTGCGGGATCCATGTGTTGTGGCTGCAATGGACAAATTCACAAGGACTACGGAGTCCTTTGGAGGAAAAGGGACGGCATGGACACTCTCTCAAGGGGACAGCACACAGACCCTTGCCTTGACAGGCTTTTATTGCTTTCCTGGGCACATTACATTGAGGATGGTCCTCATTTACTATGCACAGGTTCACTTTAGGTGGTTATAGAAAACAAAGGAGAGGATGTTACTAATTACATCAAAAAGGAAGGATATTTGCAAATGTAAAGGGAAAAGTGGTTGAACTGGTTACACTGGTCCTTGGAAGGTTTAGCATAGATTTTAGGAAGTTACTTTAAATATATGCCCCAATTCAGGGTGGGGGAGTTTTAGCAAAAAGCAAGTCCAGAAGCGCCTAGGTACAATGCAGGCCTGATTCCTCACAGGAGAACCTATCTGTGGGCGCAGGTCCTGTGTGCTGGACACAGCTCCCCACTGGCTTTTCCGAGTGGGATCTGGGTCCGTGCCACGCAGAACAGCCTCCTATACTTGTTCAGTTTAAACCCCATGATTAATCCTTATCTTCACCCCCTTCTATACACTGTCAACTCCGCTGCCCCTCTCATTTCTACATAAATTCTTGGCAAAGCCACAGCCTAGGTTAATACCTGCCTGCTCCCCAGCTGCACCTCTGTGGGCAAATGAGGCTGTAGAGAAGCTGGGGAAACTCTGCACCACACAGACTGATTTCACTTCAACTCAGGGACAATGAACCTCATAGGGCACTTGATGCTGCCAGGTTGTCACTCTATCTTCCCTAGTCCAATCACTCTCTCACTTTCCTATTTAAAACATTCACTTTCTCCGCAAACCCTCAGCACCTCCTCTCCCAAGCTCATTCATTCTCAGCTGATGATCTTGCTTCCCACTTGACTAGAAGAAAATGAAACCCATCAGAACAACTCTTCCATGTACTCTCCTCATTCTGTCTATCCACCTACCAGCCTCCGGACTCCCAGGGTCTATCCACAGCCCCACAGATGGACTACCCATGCTCTTATCTAAGGCTGATGCCCAAGCTCCCTGTCACTCAAGGACATCGCCCCAGCAATTCTCCTTCACTCTCCTTTATCGTCAGATTTTCTCAATCTCCTGGATGGTTCCCATCCACATATGACACATGTTGTGATATTTCCTGTCTTAAATTTTTCTGTATCTAACATGATACTGTGCATCTTAGGAACTTCAGAAAGCACTGAGAAAAATGTCTCCTTGACATTTGAAGGGAAGTGTCTATACTTGTTTTTAGAATAATTAATCTCTCATCCACTCTTCAGCCCATTTTATTGCAGCTTTCTCCCCCCAACTGAATTGAAACTGCTGTCAGCACCCCCAGTGGCTGCACCTTGACTGTCAGCATTTAACTGTCACTCACGTCCTCTTGCTTAATGCCCATTCTTGATTGGCTCCTAGAAAGCCAGACCAGACCCTTCTGGATTTTTCCTCCTCTTTCACTGTTTCCTCATTTTCTGTCTCCTTTTCTTGCTCTTTCTCTTGTCCTCACCTCTTGATTTGGGAGAGCCCCAAGGTTTAGATTTTGGTATTCTCTCGCCTATCTGTATTCTTGATGATCTTAGTTTGGAATCCTTGGGATCATTCTTCATGCCTCAGTTTCTCTTAGGTGGATGATTGGGAAATCTTGTGGTTCTACATTTTAAATATGTTCAGAATCTGACCCCCTTTTACTCCTCCACATAGCACTACTGTTGTCTGAGCTATCATTGTGTCTTCCCTGGCTTATTGTCACAGATTCCTATCTTGCCACTCTATTTACACCTTTGTCCCAGAGTCTATTCTCAACACAGCAACCCAGGTAATCCTATTAAAATCCTAGAAAAGAGCAAGTCTTTTCTTGGATTAACACCCACCAATAGCTCATGATTTTCCTCAGGATAAAACAAAGTCCATACAATGGTCGAAAAGTCTGTTTATGGCTTTAATTCTCTTAGTACTCCATCCATCTCTTAGTACTCTCCCCCTCACTCCATCCAGCCTGGCTGTTCTCAGTCATATTAGGAAGGTTCCTACCTGTGGACGTTTGCATTAGCCGTCCCCTGTACCTGTCCTGTTTTACTCCAGATCATTCATCGCTAACTTTCTCACCACCTTCCTGATCCCCTCCTCTCTCCCAGCACACCACTCCTTTGTCTGGACTATTTCTCTCTCTACATTAATACTTTCCATTCACAGTGCTCTTATTATGGAACTGCCAGCCTTCTCTTCCAGCCTGTACGGTCCTCCAGGGCAGAATCTGTATCCCACTCCTCTCTCTTCCTCAGCACGGGGCCTGGCTGGCACCCTTGTGCATTCAGTTAACATTTGTCAAACCAAAATTATTAAGAATGATTTTTTTCTTTTAGAATCTGTATAGGTAAGTGATAGAAAGGTGGCAAAATTCATAAGAATTAAATATTTTGGTATATTTCCTTCCACTTTTTATGCAAATTTTTAAATGTTTAACTTTTTACTTAGTTAAATTCATACTTTTATACACTTCTGTACCCTGATCCTTCACCTTAATATAATGAGCATGTATATAAAATTTTAATATTGTTTTAAATGAATACATTGCATCTCATCGAGGGAGTAAAACTGAGTGCTCATCCATTCTACTGTGGTTGACTGTTTGGATTATTTCCATCTTTTTAAACAGAATTTTTAAAGGGCTCCACTCAAGCTATTCCACAGAGATAGGCAAATTTCTTGACCATGATGTGCTAAACTAGGGTGCTGCCAAATTTTCCAGTTAATTTAATAGATGGCACTATCCCAGTCTCACAGCTTGAGAATATGGATTTAATTTGATGCCAAACGAACCAAAGGAGAAGGTGCCCCTTCTTCCAAACAAATGGAGGGTTTCATTCCAGACTCTAGAGGCTGCTAGTAATTAAAAAAAAAAAAATTCCACATTTCTTTTAGAAAATTTCCATCTGCCACCCAAAAATACTTCCTGAAAAGTAAGGGTGAATACTAATAAATTCAATATAATTTTGTTTTGGTGTCCCTACTGGCTATTGCATTGTCTAGAACAGAGTGGGTGCGAAAATCAAGTTTGTTGAACCAATTCAATTAATAGGCAAATGGTCACTTGGGGACAGATCCAAGTTGCATAGCGGATTCATGTTTTGGAAGGATGGTTGGATTGATAAACTTCTAAATCCTTCGAACTAACAGATTCCATGACTGTGTGTATTTACACAAATAGTGTTTATTAATAAAGTAACAATGCTACCACTTGTATAACAGTTTTAGAGTTAACTAGGCTCTTTCACACCATATCCAATTTCATCCCCATGCAGCTATCGAAGACACAGAAGGTAAAGGATGCTGAGATCAGATCACTTGAGTGTCTTGTCAATGTTAAGTCTTGAAAACAACAGAAGCAAGATTTGGACCTGCAGTTCAAAGGAACTTTGTTTCTCGGGTAAAATAATTCCAGTTCTAGCAGCCCTTCCTCAAGAATCCTGGTTGTAAATCCTTTCTATAGCAACATTAAGGAGCATAATTAGTCAACTAGGGAGAGTAGAAATAATAAAGTTTCTGATCATATCAGCTGCACTATTCTTAATATGATGGGCTATAATGTTTGACATGGCATTCTGAATATTTTAAATAGTTGCCAAAATTTACTGAGAAAAAATATAAGTATACAAGGCCTGTCCAGAAAATATCCAGCCGTGTACTATGAAAACTAGAGATATTTATTGAAGATACAAGGAACATGGTACATAGGACAATGATGCCTTAGTCCCCTTCAAAGAAGGCACCTTGAGACCTCACATGGTTCTCCCAACTGCAGCACGATGCTCCTTCGGCTCTGGTAGCAGAAGCCAAGAACAAATTTGCCACAACATGTTTCAAGTCAGGATTCTGTGTCAAAATCTCAGACACAGTAATTTTTGGAATCCCCAGATCAGCTTCATGTTCTCGTACTCTCAGCTTTGAATCTTCGTTGATTCTCAGGTGTTCTGCTTGCTGCGGGCCTTCCAGAAAGTGGGTCACTTTTGACAGATTCTCAACCACCTTTGAAGCATTTGTGCCTCACTTTTATTTGCACTGCACTCATTGCACTGTCTCCCAAAGCCTTCTAAAATCACCCAAATAGTTTCAGCAGAGGAATATTCAATGTCCACTCAACGGCGTCTACTGCCCCCACTGACTAGTACAGCGAAGTCATCATTGTTCATGCATGTGCATTCCAGTCTACTCTCCTTGGCTGCCAGGTTACATCAGTGTTGCTCAAACCTGTCTTGTTATATTGACAATGGTTGGACTTTTTCTGGGCTGGCCCCAACTGTGTGAATGTGTCTTATGTGTATGTGTGTGTGCCTTCTCTTGTCAGGCATTTCACAGGCATTATCTGAGCTTATCCTCACACAGTCATATGAGAAATGTACCATTATTATCTGAGTTTTACCACTGAAGTTCAGGAAATAGAGAGACAGTAATTTCTACAATTAAATGTCAGAGCAAGAATTCCAACTGAGGCTAATTTCTTATGCTAGAAACTGTGGTCTTTTTCTTCCTAGCTTTATTGAGATAAAATTGACATATAACATTGTATAAGTTTAAAGTATACAATGTGTTGATTTGATACATTCATATATTACAAAATGATTATTAGCTAACACCCACATCACATCACATAATTACCATTTCTTCTTTGTGGTAAGAACATAGACTTAGGTCTATTTCTTAATAACTTTCCAGTATATAACATGGTATTATTAACTATAATCACCATGCCATACATTAAATACCAAGAACATATTCATCTTTTAGCTGAAAGTTTGTATTCTTTGAACAACATCTAGAAACTGTGCTTTTGAACCCTACATTATTTAAGCTGGTGTGCCCATCTCTGCTATATCTCCCATCAGAGAAGTCACCGATTAACTGAAACACTAAGTCTCCAGGTCTCAAGTGTAGACCCAGTGTAATCACTGCATAGTTACTGGATGGGATAAGGGCGTCAGTGTTTGCTCACTGGAACTATCACTGTCTGATTCCACTACTTACTGCCTCAACTTCGACTTGCTTTCCTGGCTTTTCAAAACATGCAACAGACCACAAACACTTCACAAAGTAACTTGCAAATGCAGTCTGCCTGGTCCATTTACTCATTGGGCTTTACCCCATCAGCTCTGCTGGTGTTGGAACCTACTCTAGTTAATGGAGGCAGTGTCACTGGCCAACTATAATATTTATGTATAAAAATGGCATCACAGTAACGTGTAGAAAATGGGAGCTGTTCAATGTCTTGGGAAACACAGCTTTGCATCTTTTCCTTTGCACCTGGAATAAAGAAATTCTTCCAAAATTAAAATCCTAGAAGGAGAGTATCTCCAGCACTTCTCCTCTGATGAAAACAGGATGGATGCCTCTTGGGCTGGACTTAGGAGCAACTCCCTCCCAAGGTACAATCCTAGGTAATGGGCAGTGAAGAAAGCACATGGGTGTCTGAAAACAATGGTAAATGTGTGTACTCAAATATTAACAGCCATATTTCTGCTGTGTGGAATTGTTAAGTGCTTTCTCTTTTCTTCTTAGCACTCCTCTGTAGATTTTAAGTTTGTCCATAAGTATACATTACTTTTGTAGTCACACATATAAATGTTATTAAAAGCAAAATGCAAGGAAGTGCTTACCCTAACCATGCATTAAATTTTATAAATTTTTAAAAGAAGAATATTCTTTGAGGATAGAAATAGTAGAATAAGATACATATTGAGAGTATTGCATGGATTTAGGCACTGCTAGGATCTAAAGAGAAACAGATGAAGACATAGTCTATACCCTCAAAAGAACAAGTCTAGTAATTATCCTCTTACTTTTCTTCCATTGCTACTAATACAACACCATTCACTAAGTTGCCAAACTTATCAACTGCAATCATTTCTGACATTCCTTTCAATCAATCCAATGAGAGATGATGTCACATTTATTTTACCTTCATAATACAATGGTACCTTGGTACTCATCGTTAATCCATTCTGGAACTTATGATGAGTGCCAAAACCAGTAAGTACCAAATGATAAAGCATTTTCTCTTCTGAGGCAGCCTCATGACTCATATAAGCTCTAGAAAGTATGAGTCCTGAGCAAGTGCCAAGTGCTGAAACATTTTTTCTTCTCAAAATGCGACAAGTAGCAGACTTCTGGCCAAGATGAAGGCATAGGTAAATGTACTTTGCCTCCTCGCACAACCAAAAGAGGGACAACAACAAATTTAAAAACAAAAAAATCCCAGAACTGCCAGAAAATCGAACTGTATGGAAGTCCAACAACCAAGGAGTTAAAGAAGAAATAACCATGCAGACCTGTAGGAGGGGTGGAGATGGGCAGCCAGGGTGGAGAGGATATGGGGCAAGGCAGCACAGCTGGTGGACCAGGTGGCCCCACATTTGTGTGTGGATAAACCGGGAGGAACAACTGGGGAGTGAGACAGACCGCACAACCCAGGGTTCCAGTGAAGGGAAATAATGCATCAAAACCTCTGACTGTAAAAACCTGTGGGGATTGCAGCAGTGGGAGAAACTCCCAACCTCACAGGAGAGTTTGTTGGAGAGACCCACGGGGACCCAGAACGTACACAAACCCACTTACCTGGGAATCAGCACCAGAAGGGCCCAATTTGCTTGTGTGTAGTGGGGGAAGTGACTGAAAGCTGTCCAAAAGCTGAGTAAGCAGCAATTCCCTCTCAGACCCCTCCCCCACATAAAGTGCCACAAGGCAGTGATGTGGGTTGCCCTGTCCTGGTGAATTAGCTAAGGCTCTGCCCCTTACAACATAACAGCCTTGCCCAGATGAAAAAAATATGGCCCAAATGAAAGACCAGATCAAAGCTCCAAGAACAGAACTAAGCCATGAAGAGATAGCCAACCTATCAGACTCAGAGTTCAAAATACTGGTAATCAGGGTGCTCACAGACATGGTTGAGTATGGTCGCAAAGCAGAGGGAAAAGTGAAGGCTATGCAATGTGAAATAAAGAAAAATGCACATGGAACCAACAGTGACAGGAAGGAAACCAAGAGTCAGATCAATGATTTGGACCAAAAGGAAGAAATAAACATTCAACCAGAAGAGAATGAAGAAACAAGAATTCAAAAAAATGAGGAGAAACTTAGGAACCTCCACGACAATTTTAAACATTCCAACATCTGAATCTTAGGGGTGCCAGAAGGAGAAGAGGAAGAGTGAGAAATTGAAAACTTATTCAAACAAATAATGAAGGAGAATTTCCCCAGTCTGGCAAAGGAAACAGACGTCCAGGAAGTCCAGGAAGTTCAGAGAGTCTCAAAGAAGCTGGACCCAAGGAAGCACACACTAAGGCACATTATAATTACATTACCCAAGATTAAAGATAAGGAGAAAATCTTGAAAGCAGCAAGAGAAAAGGAGACAGTTACCTACAAAGGAGTTCCCATAAGACTATCAGCTGATTTCTCAAAAGAAGCTTTGCAGGCAAGAAGGGGCTAGAAAGAAGTATTTGAAGTCATAAAAGGCAAGGACCTACACCCAAGATTACTCTATGCAGCAAAGTTATCACTTAGAATGGGAGGGCAGATAAAGTGCTTCCCAGATAAGGTCAAGTTAAAGGAGTTCATCATCACCAAGCCCTTATTACATAAAATGTTAAAGGGACTTATCTAAGAAAAAGATGATCAAAAGTATGACCAGTAAAATGACAACAAACTCACAACCATCAACAACTGAACCAAAAATATATAAATAAATAAAAATAAAAACAAACTAAGCAAACAACTAGAACAGGAACAGAACCAGAGAAATGGAGATCACATGGATGGTTATCAGCGGGGAGGCGGGGGGGGGGGGGGGGGGAGGCGGGGAATGGGGGAAATGGTACATGGAATAAGAAGCATAAATGGTAGGTACAAAATAGACAGGGGGAGGTTAAGAATAGTATGGGAAATTGAGAAGCCAAAGAACTTATATGTACAGAGGGGCTGTGCAGGGTAGAGGGGAATAGAGCAGAGAAAAAAAATGGGACAACTGTGATAGCATAATCAATAAAATATATTTAAAAATGTGACAAGTACAGGGTTTGATGAGTTCTGAAGGCGACGATTAGCAAGGTTATGTTGTATTTCAAATACCTCCTCTCTATTCCTAGTTCACTAGTATCCCATTTAATTATTCCCATAATTTTTCAAACATAGAATATCTTACCTAAAAATATCTATGAGAACTTTAAACATCCATGCTAGTGTCTTTCTGGGGAAAAAAAACTCACCAAAATGAACTTACTTGACTCCACCTAGTAAGTGGAAAAATTAGGTCTTGAATAATTCCTAATGACTCTAGATTTAGTGATCTCTTCACACCTTGATATCCAATATGTAGAATAATTATGAATTATATACAGTTCTGTGCTGCGTTATACTCAGATGATACTACTTGTGAGAGCATAGTCTGTGTTGTTCTGTTTTAATAACTTTCTCAAATTGTTCTAATAAGAATTCTTTAGAGTCATCTGGTTTCTTCACCTGTACAGACACACTCAACTTTCAAGATTTGGACCAAATACCCCTTTACCATGAAGCTTTCCATGATTTTCACAGCTGGAAAAAGTTATTTTATGAACTTCCATAGCAACTTTCCTTATGTGTCTTACATAAGGAAATCTTTATGATCTTATGATCAAAGTATTGTTTTATGTTTTCTGTATACCAATATTCTTTTAAGTATTTTGATGCTAACACTGTGTAACACTAACCTTGTATTTTCCAAGGTCCCTCAAAAGAAGGGAAACATTATAAAGCCAGGTGATTCTTTTTCAAAGTTTATAACAGTGTGAACCACGTTAGCCAAGGGTCCTACAGAGTTTTGTTTTTGCTGGGTTTTTTGAAGATGTTTATTGATTTTTAGAGAGAGACAGGAAGGAAGAGAGAGAGAAACACTTATGTGAGAGAGAAACATCTATCAGTTGCCTCCCATAAGGGCCCTGACTAGAGATTGAGCCTGCTACCTAGGTATATGCTCTGATGGGAAATCAAATCCCCACCCTTTTTGTGCATGGGAGAATGTGCCAACATCCAGGGCCCTTGCCCAGGGCACAACGTCCAGGGCAAGGGGTCCTAGAGTTTAAAACTACGGTTAGAAACATCTTTGTCCTGATTATTCTCCATTGGGTGAAATAAATGCATAACAAACACTTGGAGACACAGGACAATGATGACAGAATCAAAAAACGGAAAATGTTCCCAGGGTGGGCAGGGGTAACACTGTGTGTCAGTCAAGAACACCTGAGTTACACATACTCTGACATATAATAGGCAACACCCCTGCCTTTATCCTCTCCTGCTGCAATTCAGTTTTCTCCAGATTCTCCACCTCCATCCCCATGAATCTAAATGTGACTGACACAGCTGCAATTCCTCCTAGAGTTTAAGGACTTGGTGATTATAACTCAGAGTCTCTTGGGCACTGCTGCTCCGCTCTTCAGAGACAAATGCCATGAGCTACAGAGGTTGGCTCTGGTTTGCACCTTTCAGAGATGGAAATAGAGTCTGAGGCCACCGCTGCAGCGACACACACACTAATTTTCTCTGTCAGTGTGCCCACTCCTTGAAAAACCAAGTCTGAGAAATATCGATACTTCCTATTTCAGAGAAACTACAGAGAACATCTTATGTAGCATAGAGTAAACTGAGACTATGTTGTTCCTGTCAGAACCCTATAATGGAACTACCTACAAACATCAGTTGCTGAGGCATGTCTCCTGTAGACCCTGAGTCTATATATTATGTGTAAAACCTTTAAAATATGTTGTAGTTGTTACAGGGATGTTCGACAGGAATTCTGGATATATTTTTCGCATTTTCAGTATCTAGATTGCAGCATCTTTTCTATACACACACACACACACACACACACAGTTGACCCTTGGAAAAAACATAGGGGTTAGATGTGCAAACCCACCTTGCGGTTAAAACCCTACATATAAGTTAAGTCAACCCTGAGCATACACAGAATCCCAGCCACATATTGAAAATATATCACAGACATATGTGCATATATACTCATATATATACACATATACACAAATGTGCATGTATATACAAACATGCATGCATTGCATCATGTGAGAGAGAGACTCAGACACCTGGGGGCAGGGGCAGAAAAGAGGTCAGGGTGAGTCGCACGCAGACCGCACGCACAAATCTGTCACTCCGCTGACGCTGAAACACTGACAGCGCTTCACTTCGGCTATTCCCAAAGGCGCCCATGAATAATCTACCCCCTCTGTGCACACAGCTCTGTTCACAAAGAATTTGTCCAAGGGTCCGCCACAGGCCCCGAAAGCCTCCTTAAGGAACCATGCAGAGCGAAGTGCTTCTATTTCTCACCACGCAGCTTCTCACGGCGATTTCCTTCAGAGATATGTTGACGCTATTATAAACCAGAATTACTTGACTATAAATTTCTTCCAGATAAACTTTTTTGTAAACAATTCTTTGCACAGATGAGACTTTTGCCTTCCAAGACAGTCTCCTGGTTCAAAATGTACATGAACCAACAATCCCCAAATCCATATTCGCCTCTTCTTCCCATGCTAAGATGAGTGTAGTTTGTGGCAAGGAAGAAATTTCAAGTTTTCATTTTATCTGTTTCTGTTAGTCAGGTGAAGGTGACCTAAGAAGGTATGGAATACTTAGACACATTTAAATGTCCTTTCTGTCCCTTAGTTTTCTGCCTTGTAAACTATTCCACTATTTGAAGTTTCAACGCATGGTTGTATGAGGAGACCTAGCAAAAAGGCTAAACAGGACCTAAGTGAGCAAACTGGGCTTCATAAAATTCAGACTCAATAGCAAAAAACAGAAATCTAGTTTCTAAGTTTAGTTATCTAAGTTTAAACTAAGAAATCTAGTTTAATCTATGTGGCTAGATAATACTGGTGGTGATGAAGACTGGACCCTGTGGCCTAATTTGATTTATTGTAACTTAAGTCAACCCCAAGCATATGCACAGAATTAAATGTCAGAATTAAAAAGAAAAAAAAAGAGCCATTTACACATTGGATGAAAGAAAATCTTTTCAATACATAATCTTGCTTATTATATATATATATCTTTTGGCTAAATTCAAAGCACACATTTGCCTAAAGAACATAGAGTTATGACTTTGGGGCCATAATATTCTATTTGATAGGTTTTGATTAATAAATGCTACTTAAAGGCAGATTAAAAATAACCTACCTTTGAGATGTGCCCCATTACATGAACAAAAGGCCTTCAGATATTTAAATTCGCTGGTGGGGATTTGTACAGACTCCCCTAAAGCACTGCTTGAATCCTGAATTTTTTGTATGTGTGTGGGGGGGCTGTTAAAATAAAATAAAAATCCTCTGTACTCAAAGGCACAGATCAAATCCCAAGGATTATGATTTAAATGAGCGAGCAATCGAAATAATCATTCTTACAGAGATTTAAAATGGTAAAGGGGTTTGACACATTAGCACTGAAAGAGACTGAATACAGGCTTTAAAAAATATTAACACTTGATTTTCCTCCAAGGTAATAATGGCTCAGAACGTGCAAAGCTATACACTCATTGTGAGAATAAAGCGATCACTGAGGCACTGAGACACACGTCAGCCTCAGGGAGTAAACACAACGGCAGCTGCACTCTCGGTTTACTTCCGCACATCGTGCAGCAAGCACAGGGCTGGGAACACAGGGAAACTGGGATGTACAAGGGCAGGTATAAACTGGCACGTACAAGGGCACGGGGACTGGTTGATAGAATCCCATGGCTAGGGTAGTACTCACTGACTGAAGTGTTGACGTGTTTGTTATTTGTTTTACAGTAAACACTGCAATATCTTTTTCAAAAATTACCTTATTTCCCAGCCTTATTCCATTATATTACAAGAATATAATAATACTGACAATGATTAGCCTAATTATTCTTGGATACAGAAATATCATACCATCTTTACATTTTGTGATCCAGAAATGCAGTTTGGACATATAAAACATAGAACATTAAAGGGTTTTTTTTTCTGTTTTAAATGAGGTATTCCCACAGATATTTTTTATAAATCAAATTTCTTACATCAGTTTATTTTCTCATTTTTCAAGGTAGAACTCACTAACTAATGGTCCGGTTAGTTGGCTTTCTATTAGTCAAAGGTCCACTATATGATCCCCTAGAATTGATAAAAATATGGTACAATCAGTGGCATAAACAAAAAAACTTAAGAACTTTATCAGAAAGTGTTTTACTTCAAATGACCTAAAATGTAACCTTGAGTTGAATCCTTTTGCTATTATCAGGTATGAATTTAGATTAGGTGCAAAGTAGATCCTGAAAGTTTGATTTCATTTTTGCCAGGTTTAAAAACAAAATGAGGAGGGAGCGTAGAATAAAAATCAAATATATGATGTCTTCTATGAAAAATGATGTGCATAAAAGTCAAACAAAATTCAGTGAAGGGGGCCTTTATGTTTGTAATATCACAATCTTAGATTGTAGAAGACAACAGCGAACTAACATGTCATTTTTCATTGCTGGGGGATGTCAATTTGGAAACAGGACAGAGAAGAAGGCAGAGGACAGATACTTGACATAGTTTCCTAACAGAGGCAACCCGTGAGCCCTAACATGAGCGTGTCCAGGAAAGGGTCGGGGTGCCAAGAGCAGGGCATCCAAGTAGACCTCCTCATATCTGCCTCTTTACCTTTGCTCAGGGGCAGCTCCCTGGGCTTTATCTGAGAAAACCACTTCTCTCTCCTTCGCAATCCACATGCGGCTAATTTCAGCCTGGGCCTCCAGGGATGAAACTATGACTAGGCGGTGCCAATCACAGCATCACAGTTTTTGCTGAAACTAGTGGATGGCACCTAGAAGGGAAACTGTATGACTTGGCAATTACTGAAGCTTTATCAAGCACTGTTCTTCCACCAGCTTCTGCGGACTCGATGTTCAGGAATATGTCATGTAGGTATCTATCCATCTGATGTCTGGTCTTCGTAAGCATTCCTGCTGGAGAAGAAATGCTGAAGTCAGAAATCCTGGACTGGAAAATGGTGTTCTTTCCTGAGGCTCTGAGTAGGGATTCAGAGCAATCCAGAAGGTGTGGCGTTTAATCTGCCCCAAACTTCAGCCTGATTGAGTCCATCAAGAAGGAATAGTAAAATGTGTGGTTAATGAGTACAGCAAAGCAACCTAGCAAGGAAGTACTGATATCTTTAGAAGTCTTCACTTTTGTTTCAGGAGCCATAAAAACATGTCAACTATATTAGCATCGAACTTGAGGCGTTGACCAATAGCACCATGAGAAAAAAAATAAAGAAAATATATGCGTGGAAGGGGATAAATAAAACTGACATTTATTAAAGGCCACAAATGTTGACATAGAAAATCTATATATACAAATTATTAAGTTAGTAAGAGAGTTCAGTAAGAATATAAATTCAGTGCACAGAAATCAATAGCATTTTTACACATCAACAATTAGAAATATGTAACTTTAAAATATTATTCACTGTAACAATGAAACTATAAAATACCTAGCATCTAACAAGAGATATGTTACAACCTTTGAATATATATATATATATATATATATAAACTTTATTTAATGACATAAAGTAAGGCCTAAATAACTAGAGAGATATATCATCAATAGTGAGACTGAAAAATGCAAAATCATGAAGTTATATTGATTCTTGACAAATTAATCCATAAATTCAAAGAAATTAAAATCAAAATGTCTGCATAATTCCTTATGGAACTGACAAAGGGATTCTAAAATTCTCAGGGAAAAGCAGATGATCGATTGTAGCCACAACACCCCTAAAGAAGATTAATGTGGGCATCGTGCCTTCTCGGCTCTCAGGAGTGGTGAGGGTACCACAGTAATCACGGTGGCATGCCGGTGGGCCAGAGGCAGAAACACAGAACAAGGGAGCAGAAGCGGTAACACATAATAGGTGGTGCTGGAACAAGTGACTACTCATATGTACAAAAGGGATGTATGTTTGCTACCTTTTGCCACATATAAAAATAAATCATATATCAGGGAAGAACCTAAATTTGAAATGTGACTTCTTTAAATTTTTAGGAGAAAATGTAGATCTAGGATAAAAAATCTCTTTCATAAATATACAAAAACTATAATCCTTAAAAAATATATATTGACTACTTTAGAATTAAAAAGTATCTGTATAAAACAGCATAAAAACATTAAAACTCAAGCAAGTAAGAAGATATTTACAATGTTAAAAATCATAAGCAAATAGTCTCTGGAATATACTAAAAGTTCCTCAAATCTATATAAAATAAAATTAATAGGAAGATAAAGGATATGATTGGCTATGTTAATAAAAAGGAAACTTTAAATTTCCAAAGTATAAAAATGTATTCTATCTGACCCATAAACAGGAAAATTAAAAAGTTTTAAAAATTAGCATGAGAGTTTTAACCTGCTATGTTTCCAAGCGGGGCCACTTCATCCCTCCTTAGACAACCTTGTGGCCCCCTGGCCCGAGAGATCACCATACGGATGCAGAATGTACTGTGAACACCTGACCAGCATAGCACCGTACAACCCAGAACTAACTCCTGGGCTTATTCGAACCTCCTGCCTCAGCCTCCCGAGTACCTGGGATTACCAGAAGGTGCCAAGTGGAAAAGGAAAAATCATGGAGGCAGAAAAAAGATCAGCAATTCCCCAGGGCTGGAGTACAAAGAGGGATGAATAGGGCAGAGGATTTTTAGGGCAGTGAAATATTCTGTATAATAATGGATGGATACATCCATTATTATACTGATGGATACATGTCATTATACATCTGTCCAAACCCAAAGAATGTACAACACCAAGAGGGAACCCTAATAACCTTTGAAATTTAGGTGATGATGAGTCAACATGAGCTCGTTAATTATAACAGGAGTATCCCTCTGGGAGGGGTGTTCTTAAGGAGGGAGGCCATGCATGTGGGGGCGGGAGGATGTGTATGGGAAATACTTCCCTTTCCATTTTACTGTAAATTTAAAACAGCTCTAAAAATTCTCTTCAAAAAATCAAAGATAAAAATTATTATAGTGTCAAACTAGTAATCAAAGATATAATTTTCATGATAAAATACCAGAAACATGTTCTAAATGCCTAAATATATGTGATTATAGGCATATCAATGGGTCTTTTAAAATTGTATGTGGATTTGTGCTTAATATTTTTAAAGAAAATATTAAATGTATTTCTTAAAAACATGGTGCTGCTACTTCACACCCATTACTTTGGCCAAAATTAATAAATATGTTAACACCAGTGTTGAGAAAGATTGTGGAAAGCTAGAACTCATACACTTCTGATGGGAGTGTAATTTGGAAAGTAATTTGGAAATATCCAATACATTTGAAGAGGAATGTAAAGTGTGACCCACCATTGCCACTTCTAGAAACTTACCCTGAAGAAGGATTCACACATTTTCACACAGAGACACACATAAAGAACCTAATTATAGAGATGTTTGTAATTTTGAAAAAAAAGTGAAGAAATGGCAATATCACCAGTGAACAAAATCAAAACTTCAGTTCTCAAGGAAAAAATATATATGAGGTAAGCGAACAACAATGCCTGATACAAAATATATTCATACAAATTACATTACAACAGCCAGCACTGCTAACTACTGTCCCATCTTATGGGTGCATTTTCCTTCTTAACAGCAGGATATTTTCATATAAGCTTCTAGGCGATTATTTAACTATATCTTTTCATTTTTTCTTTTATTTTCTCTTATCCCTCTCAATACCTTCCTCCACCTCCTCCCAGCAATCACCACCCTGTTGTCTGTGCCCATGAGTTTTTTCTCTCTTCGTTATTTCTAGCTCAATCCTTCCAACCCCCAGCCCTCAACCCTCCCCAAAGCTGTCAGCCTGGCCTGAGTCTGTCTCTACTTTGCTTGCTAGTTCATTTTGTTCACTAGATTATATATAGAGAGAAATATGAGTAAGAGTATATGGTTTTTGTCTTTCTCTAAGACCTCTTACAAACTGCAATCTCAAAGACAAGCAAAACCTATATTTTAAAACTATGGGGATCTTTATGTTGTGATGGCTCATTAACTCCCCTTTCCTAGTTATTCTTCTCAGCATGCTTGAGATAATCTGCAATGCTGAGCAGGCCACTTCCGCCCTTCCTCTTTTGATCTCACCCCTGGCAAGGGCTATTAATATAAGTTGACAGAGAGAAGTTTGATTATAAATGCATCTCTGTGCTGACCATTAATTCTGTAGATTGCATGTTAAGAATCTCTGCTGTCAAAACCAGAAACTTTCTAGGAGTTCCCATCATCAGGTATGATTGCTGATGGGAGACGTGGTCTTCACATTTGGCTGCCTTCCTTGATTCTTCCTTCCTTCCTTCCTATATGACAAACCACTTGTCATATATAACAGGAAAGGCCCCACTATAGTGGGCATCCTTGAGACTGTATCTGATTTCAAGTGATTCTCTGTATTCAAAAATGTGAGTTCCTAGCAGACGTGTTCAAGTCCACCGCCCTGAGACTCTGGCTATGGTGGATTAAACCAGTATAGCATTCAGCTACAAGTTGAACGCCACTTTAATTGAAACAATCTAGGAAGGAGGCCCACAAAGTCATACTCCCAAGGGCATAGATCCAATCTGACTTCAGTCCTTTCTAAGGATTTGGGTCAATTTCCCTCTATACTTGTTTTTTTTTTTAAATTTTGGGGGGGGGTTCTTATTACTTATACTTTTTTTAATTGTTGTTCAGTTATAGTTGTCTGCATTTTCTCCCCACCCTCTATACTTATTTAAACCAAGGAAAGCAATCAATAATCTTTTCTAGCCCTTACCTGTCTTCAAAAGCACCAGACAACTATTAAAACTATTTTCATATGCATTATCTTAATTAATCCTTATAATTCAAAGAGGTTGGAATACTGGTTGGGATTCATCCCCCTATGCAGGTGAGTAAACAGAGGTTGGAGAGGCACCTTCTTCACAAAGCGGAGTAGCAATCATGCTAAAAATCCACTACGGACATTTTTCAATGAGAAATGTTGACTGTGATTACAGATAATGAAGCTAACTCTTCCTGGAATGACTAGTGATCTGTCAGCAATGCTAAAGCAGAGAAAATGCAAGATTCACACAGAAATGGAGATCACATTGAGGGTTGTCAACAGGGGAGTGGGAGGGGGAAAGAGGGGGAAAGGCACAGAGAATAAGTAGCATAAATGGTAGGTAGAAAATAGACAGGGGGAGGGTAAGAATAGTATGGGAAATGTAGAAGCCAAAGAACTTACATGTATGACCCATGGACATGAACCATAGCGGGGAAGTGGGAGGGAGGGGGTACGCAGGGAGCAGGGCAGTGAAGGGGGGAATATGGGACAACTGTAATAGCATAATCAATAAAATACATTAAAAAAAAAGAAAAGAAAATGCATGATTCAGGACCCTTTCCTTTTGGGCCCTTTAAAGGTTTTGTTTGTTTGTTTGTTTTTGTTTTTTTAACAAATGTGAAGATACTTTTCTTTAACAATCAACATTTAGTAGTTAACATATTTTATTATCATTATATAATCTCCTCATTATTCTCTTTATACCAACGTCAACCCTCGCCCTTCCTTCTCCCCTCTTTCTGCCAAGGCTATTATCTACCTTTCGTGACTGTCCCTGGAAAAACATGCTGGAAACAGGAGAGGGAATGGACCACCCTGGACCACTTGCTGCCACTGAGACTCCATCAGCTCTGCAGGTGAGGAGAGAGAGCTGGGTCAACAGGAATCAGTTCTCTACCAGGAGGTTTAGAGACAGAGTAGAATCTAAATGTCAAAAGAGCAGAATTCTTTTCTCCTCTATCCAATGCAGTAATGAGCTCCTAGAATATTACCTGGCACATAATAGGTGTCAATAAATATTCAATGACTGAGTAAGTAAATTCTAAGAATTGCCAACCCAAAGAGAACAAAACTTTCGAGGAGGTCAGGATCAGAATACCTGTTCTGTTACTGAAGATTCCTGTTGCCTTAAGCAAGTAATTAAACCTCATTGAGCCCCAATATCAAAATGAAAAAAAAATGCCACCTAATTAACAAATGTGTGAGCGTTAAAAACTATGAGAATGTGACTAGTATATAGTATGTGTTCAAACTATGCACTGAGTAAATGTATAAATGTACACACACATAAATAAATGCATCATTTATTAGCTCCATTTAATCAGTCAAAACTAAAAATTGATTTCATAATAACAGGGATGCAAACTAGAAATCTGACCTTCATTTCACACTTCTATGGGTCAGCGCTAGTGACGTATTTGTCTAGTCACTATGTCCCACTGGCTTCAATAATAAAACTCAAAGCCCTCAGGCTTTCATGATCTTACTCTCTTGTACCGGACTACTCCCAGGTGCTGAAATGCACACTATGCCGTCTCTTTTTCTCTGTTTAAAATACCTCTTTACACTGCTTCTTTGGGTGTCTACTTTTAAAATACTAAAATTGTGTGTCACCTTCTCTAGGAAGCCCTCTCAGATTGCCCCTTTTGTACAGGATTTGATCTCCTCTTTATCCTGTACAAATCATCCATTGTAACATTTGCTAAGTATAATGATATGTGTGAGAGAGAGAGAACTATTTATTCTTGCCATACTATAGTAAAGTTAAATATATCCTTACACTTACATAAGAATGTAAATTCTTTGAGCCTGAAGAACCGCATATTATCCAACCTTGAATTCTAAGAATTAACTTTGTGTCTGAAAAGTGATACTTTTTTCCAAAAAGGTAGGTACTTCATAAACTTTATTGAAAGAAGAAAAAGCATTTAGATTCAATTAACAAATATATAGGCCAACTGAAGGACAAGCTGCTACATACAGAGAAATGAATAACGCAGTTATATGTCCCTTAACCTCATGTTGTTTATGATCTGATGGGGAACATAAATGACAAACACATACTGAAAGTGATGGTTATTTTGACAGTAGAGGGGTGGGGTCCTATGGCAACAAATAACAAGGAAATTATTAACTTAGTCTATGAAAGCGATTCTTCAACTTGATAGCTGCTAAGAATCTCCAGGGGGTTTGCTCAGAATGTAGATGCCTGGCCCCTACCTTCTGATTCAGTAGGGCTGGAGGAAAGCTCTAAAAACTCAATTTTAATACATACTCCTGAACAATACAACACAGATGCTCTGAAAAACACACTTGAAAAAACACTAACATGGGCTTCAGGATTTCCTCTCTGAGGAAGGATTTTAATTTGATGTTTCAATGGTAAGACTGATTCAGCCAGGTTAGGATGAGGAATGAACTGGTAGTTTCTGGCAGAGGAAAACTATGTGAAGACCTGAAAGAGAAAGATGAGAATAAATAAATAAATAATGCCCCTAATAAGAGTGATAAATGAGAAACTAGAGGAGGACAAGTAGGTCGTGTGAAAGATCTGAGCGACCGTGTGAAAAATATGAATCATTTTACCTAAAGACAATGGAAAATCATGGAAAGGCTTTAGGCCTGACAACCTGTGTGACTCAGCTACTTCACCCATAATTACACCTATGTCACAGGTTCTTTTTTTTACATTTTTATTTATTTATTTTTAGAGAGAGGGGAAGGGGAAGAGAAAGAGAGGGAGAGAAACAGCAACGTGTAGTTGCCTCTCACGCACCCCTCACTGGGGACCTGGCCCTCAACCCAGGCATGTGCTCTGACTGGGAATCAAGCAAGTGACCCTTGGGTTCCCAGGCCAGCACTCAATCCACTGAGCCACACCAGCCAGGGCATCATAGATTCTTTGTAAGGGTTCCACAGGAGCAATGCCTGACATGCAGTAAGCACTGAATAAGTAGAATATATTATCATGAGGATACTATTTACACTGGGATTGTTTTAAAGGTTCAGGTAGAGCTCAGGAGGGGGTTCAAATTAAATGAAATGCTAAACAAATTACAGAGCCAAGCACTTCAGCACGTCTGGGGTGAGGAGAGGCATAGGGCTGTAGTGCAAATGCCAAGAAAACAGCATTATTTAAAGAAACACAAGGTCTCATAGGATGAGCAGACTGCAGATACATGAGAGCGAGACAGAACCAGAAAGGATTCACTTCTGAATCTGGCCTGGTAAGCATTTTTTAATTATTAGAATTAGAAGAGTACTTAAAGCTGGCTCTGTGAGAAGAGTTTAATTATTGTCTTTGAAACTACAGTCTGTAAGTCAGCAAGAAGTGGCTTAGCCAGAATGTGACTTTAAGTCTAGGCCCAATACTCAGGTTGGGTTAAGCCATTCTAATGCTGGCTGGTCCTTGAATATGTCCTATGATATCTTACCATTACTTCTTCTCATGTGACTCCCAGGAGAACGCACCCTAGCATTGCTGGTGCCCTGCATCTCCTCACTTGTCATCTTCTTTCCTCCTCCTTCCAAGTGCTCAGCTTAGAGACCAAGGTGAGCAAAATCAGGCCCAAGTGAGCAGGATTCCTCCTTTCTTGGCAGCTCTTACTTGAAACACCTTAGAGCTTCCAGGTCGCAGCCAGAGACCCTTAGCTTGGGAGAAAGCTGGCCTACTTGCGTGGATTTTGTGCATCAGAAGTAAATGGGTGATCCATTCCATGATTTTGATCTTCAATTATTTCCACCGTTATTAGCCATGGCTATGTTTTTTAGGTGACAACGTTTCAGTCATAAGAGAATCCAGCAATTCCAGATGAGAATTAGAAATCCAGAGGTGCTCCCTTCATCATTATGGAGACTGGTCCAGGGTCCATTGTTTGAAACTTGGCCACATGATTCCAATGTCCAGCAAGTGTTACAATCACTGAATTATGTAAAGTTTGCTTTAGGCTCTCTTGGCTGCAAGTACAGGCATGCACTCAAAGTGTTTGTTCAAATATACACAGGAGAAAAATATATGTTTCTACATACACAGGAGAAAAACTTGTTTTCAGTGTATCCATCTTCACACTTGGCCATGTGTTAGTTTTTCCTTAACATTTTATAAATCCTGATAATTCCCGTCACCAGAGGAGATGACTAATCTCTCGTTTAACAGGGAATCTGTGTCTCAGTGCACAGGGAATGGGAAGAATCACTCTGACCAGTCTGCCAGATTATAGATCAGGGTGCAACAGGGCTCCCTCTGCAAATAAAAAGATGACCCACAGCTCTTTGTAATGAAAAGGATGATTTCCAGAATCCATAAGGATCAAGGCAACTGCAATGTTTCCAAGACAGCAAATACAGCCTGCCAAGTACATCCGAAGCTCTGAGGATAAAGTCATAATTAAATTTATAATGCCACTAACAATTGAATGCCTCCATGCATTATCTTATTTAATCTTTGCCCCAAACCTTGAGAATAAGCACAATCATTCCATTTTCTACATGAGTAAAATGAAGCTTCGAGAGACCTTAATGAAAGGGTGTTTTGGAGGCAAAGACCTGAGTTTGTGCCCTGACTTTCCCTCTTAGTAGCTATATGATCTAATAAATTTTCCTAACCTCTCTAAACCTTCATTCCTCACCAGTAAAGAGAGAATAATAATTGTATCTACATAGAAGAAATTTTGTGGGCATTGAATGTAATAAGATTATCTTGGCACAGAGAAAAGTCTTGATAAATATTCACTGCAATTGCAACTGCCAGTAAATGGCAAAACCGAAACTAACTGCTGCTGGTTAGTATCTGCCACTACGGTTTCAGGCCATCAGAATAACTTCTCAACGGGGAAATTTGCCACTTGCTTTATTGGTTTTATCTGAATATCTTCGACTCAGTCATTGGACCAGACGCCTCTTTCTTTGGGACTGACTGACTAATTCTACTTACCTCCAGGACTAGGATCAAGTCTTGACCCCTGACCCACAAATGATTCGATCTCATTCTCAGCCCTACATGTTCATCCTGGACAAGTCATTCTCTCTCACCATCATAGTGTTGTGCCACACAACCACAAAAGCCCAGTGGCATACAATCATAAACATTTTTTATGTTCTCCAGTCAATGGGTTGTCTGGGTGAGTGCTGTTCTGGGCCAAAATTGTCTGAAATCGCTTATGAGGCTGTCTGTGGTCAGCTAGCATGTCAGCTGGGGCCTAGCTAATCTAAAAACGGCTTTGCCTGGGAAGATTTATCTCTCCTCCAGATGAACCGTAGTCATCAGCAGGTTAGCCAGAGCTTCACCTCTTGCAGAGCAAGGGGTACAAAAGAGAATGAAAGCTCAATAGGCCTCTTGAGAGCTGGGCTCAGCACTGAAACATCACCACTTCACCTGCATTGTACTGACCCAATAAGTCATAAAGCCAGACCAGTTTTTAGGTGCACAACTGGATTCTACCTTTTGATCGGGAGATCTGTTAAGTCACATTGCAAAAGACATTCCAGAGATGGTGCCATTTATAAAATCTATGACACTGCTCCATCAGTGCCGTGGCCACAAGTTCAGTGGTCAGACCTTTTTCCCCAGTGGGAAGCTAAGGCCAATGGACGCGGCAGGGCTTTGTAGAAGACACCGAAAATATTTTCGATCGTAAGTTTCAAAATCGATATGCAATGGGTTTTTCATACTCTTGCCTCAAAACTATTTGCTCTTCCAAAAGGAATATCAAGGTACACTTTAATACCAAGTTAGTGCTCGAGTTACTAGTTAGTACCAAAATCATGCTCAGGGTTACCTTTAAAGTGAGAGAATGGGAGGAAGTCACAATGGCATCTGGCAGTATCAAGGGATTATCTTCTTGAAGGGGGAAGATCAATCTTTCCGTTAATCTGGGAGTTTCATTCTCATTCAGTCGGTCACCTGATCCAGGAAGAATGAGAGTGTTATTGGCTTATAATGTCTGGGAACAATTAATACAAATCTGTGGGGTTAGGATGATTGTGGGTCAAATATCAACTGCACACCAACATATTTAGTGGAAAATAACCCTGTTACATATCATTTCAGAAATGGAAATGCATCTCAGTTACAAAAAGTTTGGGAGCAAAGCAGTCATAGGAAATGATTGGCCTCCCACAGCCCACAGATTAAATCCAAGCTTCTCTTCATGTTGTACAAAGCCCCCCTATCCAACCCTATTCTCAGTTCAACTGACACTTACTAATTCTACATCCCATTTCACAATCCACAGATTTTTCTACTCAAAACTACCTTTCCTTCCATGAACATGCCTGCACCATGGTCTTTACTTGTGCTGACCTTTCTTTCTGAAATTCCTCTCCCAGGTGTCACTCCCCTTCCTCCTCACTTCTCCCCATTCCCTACCACCTGATTAACACTTCCTCCTTTGTGTACCCAACGTGTCCTGTTTACATTCCCATCACGGCATTTATATCTGACTGTGCTTATTCACGTGCCCCAGTGGATTATACATTGTATTTCATCATTCTGATGTATCAGTACCTGATATAAAATATGTATCCTAGGAATGTTTCTTCAATTAATACATGAATGCATGAATGAATGAATGAATGCTGTGACAATAAGACATATGAGGATATTGTCTTAAATTTGTTGTAATTACCCTATATACTAAATGTCAAATAAGCAATATGACCAATAAGATAGAGAGGGTTTCAGATGACAAAAAGGTGGCTCTGGGTTACTGTCATAAAGGATATAAGATCTAAACTTATAACCTTACATAAGATTAAAACTATGGTTTGAAAAGTAAGTAAGCATATGTAGAGATAAATGAGAAGAACATTTGGGAAGAAGAGGAAAATTAGGAGCAAACATAGAGAAGTAGAAGTGCAGAAAGTATTCTGAGAATCTTAGCATTCTACCTATGGGTTTCCTAAGGGACATTAGTGACATATAATGGAAGATAAGAGTGAGATTTTGTATATTAAGCTTTCATACATTAAAAAGTAATGTATATATTTGCATGAATAAGTCACCCCGTGCTCAATTTTGGTTTCATTTTACTACTTTCTTCCTTTTTATATGCTGTATCTCTTTCATACTGGCTGGCATAAAAACCAAAGAAGTCTCTAGATTAAGGCTTTTGGAGTTTAATGAGAATGGCAGAAACTGATAACATTATTCTATTCTTGTTAAGATCCTTTAGTTCTAGGGAATTAATGTGGGGGAGGCCATTGGTATTCTTCTCTGATTGCTAGCCACCAAATGAGATGTCAGACTCCTAATGGCTTTTACACTCTCGCTGTGAGAGCCTGTACATCCCTGACCTTTCAAAGTTTGGCGACATAATTGGTTGGCAATGTTTTTTCTACCCCCCACCCTCACCCCCAGGGTTACAGAAACTCTCAGAGACGGGTAAAAAAAAAAAAAAAGGAAAGTTAAATATTTGCCTACAAAAGAAGCAAATCACAAAAGATCATGGATGTACCAGAGGAAGTCCAATCCATCACCACTGTAGGAAAAGTGAATATTTTCTCAACTGACTGCTCATCCATTTCATACTCCACAAAGTCTTGAAAATGTGATCCATGTATCATTTGACAGCTACCTATTAATGAGTGATGTATTTTAGTAAAACACTAATGTAAGGACTGAGAGAATGTATGAGTTTGAGTAATAACATATTCTGATTATTATTTCTCTAAAGGGTAATCACAGTCTCTCTTCAATCATTTTGAAAAGTCTTGTAAACTTCCTGAGTACATAAAACATGCAATAACTCATTTGTTGAATGAGTACTATTTTTCTAACTCCTGGAGAAAATAAATTAATCTTTTTATTTTGGTTGATGAGTCTGGATTTTACTAGTACAGTTGGGGTGATGTTTGAAGAATAAATACCATTCTCCATGATTATATGTACAGAAAGTAAAGAGATGGAACCTTACAGATTCTTCCTGATTTGCTGGGAGGGTGGGAAGGGTGGGAGGGAGAAAACCGCATGCTTGGATCTACAAACAACCATGATGTCTTTCAATCCAAGTTCATACATTGAGAGGTTTGGGTTGCACTGGATAATTTTCAGGTACTTCAGACTGAACTTCATTAAGAGGGATAATGATGGGTCATACAACCACCTAAGCAAACAAGTGCCCACCCAGGGGGGCTCTTACAAAAAGCACAGCTAAAAGTGAATAGGAGCTCTCTTGGATCTACTTTCAGAAGGCAGTACAACCATTCCCCATAGATGTTAAAGTTCACATTTAAATAGAACTTTGATTTTTTTTTAACATAGTCTTAAGTTACTTGGGAACATAGGTACCTGAAATAGCACAGAGCCATCCATTCTGAAATATTTACATTGGAAAGTTCATTTTCTCTTTCCAATGAGACTTCTAAACTATATGCAGGGGTCTGAGGTTCACAGAATACTGGCGCAAAAATAAGGACTCTCTCTAACTCACGTGTTTGCTTCGTAAACTCTCAGGAGAATCTGAAACAATTGCACCATGTTACATGGGTAGCTGTGGAAGATTGTATTTACCAAAAATGGCTCCAATAACATCTCCCATCCCACAGTCTCATTACAATGTGGTCTTGATGCTTCCATCTAGTGGCTGGTCCCAGCCAACAGCCCCCACCACCTCTCAGACAGATGACTCCAGATCCCAGCCTTTAAGTCACTCCTAGTCATTGAGTCTTCCAAGCTGAACCCGCAAACTTAATGGAATAAGGACAACCTATCATTGCTATACCCTCTCCAAATTCCTGACCTAGCAAATGTGTAAGCATAACAAAATGGCTGGTTTTCCCACTAAATTTGATGCAGATTTTTATTCAGCAGTAGACACATCTAGAGCAATTTCACATTTTAATCCCATTGTTTCACCGACCTTTCCTGTAAATATGTATTGAATAGCTACCATGGGCCAGGTACTGTGCTAGGTACTGGAGATGAAAGAAAAATTAAGACTGGTGATGTGATCGATGCTGTCATTAAGATTGCATGTTGACTGGGGGGACACAGTTGTACATAAGATAATTACAGGCTGGATACACGCAATTAAGGAAATAAGCACTGAAGTGCTGGAAAATAGCATCAAGGTGGGTGGGATTCTTACACAGAGGTCTCGGAGGAGGTGATATTTCATGTCTCATGGTTTCTTTTATATAGTAACTGGTCACAATTTCTAGAGAAAAACATAATAGGAGAGAGTGATATGAATGACTTTTTTCCACTGCTGCATTTAATTCTGAGGCTGTGATTGCTGTTTACCACCAAAGTCCTTTAGCATCCATTGTAGACTCTTCATTCTTGGCTAACACTTGCGCTGGTCTAGCTTGCATGCCTAAGACCTTCATCATGAGTGGTCAGTTGCTCTGATTATTATGCATTTATCAGGATGTGGCTGGAGCAATAACCCATTTGTGGTTAAAACAAAAATTTATAAAATGAAATAAACTGACACCAGAAAATATGACTTCCTTCCCCCCTTGTGTTAACATGTCTGGGATGAGATTACTGGGGAGGAAACCCTCTTAAAGCACTTCTAAGCTATGAGTCCAAGAATTAAACAATTACTACTTCACTTAACTTCATGCACCAAGCCAAGAAAATCTAAGTATACGGAAGCAAAATGAATGTGACATTTATATCCATGGCTTCGTTTCTTCCAAACTGGAAAAGAGAGAGAGAGAGAGAGAAACTGATCACAAAATGAAGTTAAAGAAATAGAGATTTGAGTTTGTTAAATTTGTGACTCAAATGTCTTTCTACAACCAACTCAGAAATCTTGCCATCTCAGGATAAATAGGATACTATATAAGATAAACAAATAAACAAGATTAATAAGATATAAGTAAAGTTTCTAAAACATGAAAGAACCAACAAATATCTACCTTATAAAGTAGTCATCACACTGGATTTTTGTAAGAAACTGAAAACTCAATACATCCCCTAAACATTCTGTCCAGGGTGTGATTGGCTCAATGCAAAACAAAAACACTTCCCACTGAACAGAATGAAACAGGGTTCCTGGAAAATGGAAAGAAACCAAGGTGCACAGTGGACGTGGACTGGAAGTCAAGAAACGAAGTTCAAACACTGCCACTGTGTAGTTATTTGAACTTCAGAAACAGCTGGTGACTCAGGGTTGAGACGACATGATCTCTAGCGTCTCTGCTTTTAAGTACAACAGATCGGTCCTGTGACGTAATCCAGATCCAGATACCTGGGTCTAAGCTGTCATCAGTTCATGAAAAGAACATGCATAATTATAAAACGAGCAGTCTTAAATGTCTAGGCTACCTCGTTCTGGGGAATTCTGCCCTACTTTTAGCACAGAGGAGAAGCAATACTTACAATAGTTATAATTTATTTTGTAAGAATTCTTAAGCTTTAAAAATTTTCACACTTGTCAAATCGCTCATTTTAGTCTTGCTTATAAAATCACCAAGTATTCTAGCTTGGGAAGAGACCCCATTTTTTTAAATTGTTGGGAAATCATAGTAACTCCCTCTAGTTACTTTATCCTCCTTGATATTTTAAACTCTTCTTTTGTAAATATGCTAAATTAAAAGACCATACTGAATAGTGTTCCACTTCACACAGGGCTCAGATGGACTGATTCCTCTTCGAGAGGAAGGGTTGTTCCTACTTAACACAAAAATACAAGGTAAATGTTGGATGCAGTAAAACAGTTTTAGTGACTAACTATCAGATGTGAAATAAAACCAGGATAATTCCTAATATTTTGACTTTTAGGATATTGCCTCTGGTATTCATGTACATACTCTCTCTTTTACCGACTCTCTTCAATTTGCTGACTCCTGTTCATCAAGCAAGTCTCAGCTTAGACATCACTTCTCACAGGAAGCCAAGGCATCCTTCATTAAACCCAATGGTTCTCAAGTGGATGCGCTTTTGCTCCTCCCCTGAGAGGATATTTGGCTATGTACGGTGTCCCAATCAAGGGTACTACTGGCATCTAGTGGGGTGGGAGCCAGGAATGCGGCTACATATCTTCCAACACATAGGACAACTCCCACACAAAGAAATACCTGTCTGGCTCAGATGTCAGTAGGGCTGTCACTGAGAAACCCCAGCTGAACCCATCATAGCACTTCTCATCCTGTATTGTATTTGCTGGGCTCAGGCACCTGGGCAACGACAGCATGCTTGGATTTCCAGTTCATGTTCCCGTGAACCTGGTACTCATGAGGTAGGTGGTAAGATTGAAATGACTGGCTGGCTGAATGAATAAATGAAATTACTCATCTCATAAAGTGAAGGGAGCAAAAATAAGACCATAGCACACTTACTGTTAATAAAATATAGTTTTTAGATTGTCTAGTTAAAATGCTCACAGTTTACAAAGTGCTTTAAAACCATTATCACACATACACATGATCTAACAACTCAGCCAGACGAAGAGAGTGGGAATAAACCCCATTTTTACAAAGAAGGCACCAATTCTCAGCGGGCTAGAGAGGCTTGCAAATATGAGTGATAAGACATGATCTAGCGCTGGAAGTTCCTTACAGAGCTTTACTGAATGGTAACAAAATTTTAGGCACTGACTAACCCATTAGCTGTGGAGTGCATGTTACACTATCTGTTATGTAATACTTCCAAAGAAGAGAAGTTGTAGCTTTGGGCAATCAATGCAATAAACACTCAACTTCAGCTAACAAAAGCAGCCAAGTACCATTAGGAAAAAGATGGTTACTGACTTTTAGAAAGGTTGCCCTAATAAAGCACAATTACGGGATAATGTGTCACTTAGCAATTCCCTTACAGATAGCTCAAAGACACCAGGGACAAATCCTCAGTAATAATGAAAATAAACTGTTCCTTGTTAAATCTCAAATGAGCCAGATTCCCTGCATGTTTAGAATATGTAGAAGGTAGATTCCCAAAGAGAAGTTCCTGGATTTTAAACTCAGCGCTGCAACTTATTAACTGTATTTGTTTGGGCAAATATCTTAACATCTATACATGTGCCTCAGTTTTCTCAACTTTAAAGTGAAGATTATAATAACGACCCCTTTTCTGGGATTTTGAGAGGGTGAAATGTGTTCATACATATGAGGCACTTGGAATAGCACCTGAAATGGAGCAACTGCCCAATTATTTCTTTTTCTTTTTCTTTTTTTTTTTTTTTTTGCAGTCCAAGGGTCTTTATTTAGCCTTGCAAGTAGACGGAACATAGATTACTATGTTAAGAAACCCAATTGTAGTCCAATATTTTACTTTTTAAATGTCCTTCTTCTTTTTTTGTTGTTCAAGTACAGTTGTCTCCATCTTGCCCCCACCAATCCCCCTCACCCCAGCCATCCCCACCTCCCATCCCCCTTTGGTTTTGTCCATGTGCCTTTATACATGTTCTTGACAACCCTTTCCCCTTTCTCCCACCCCCCCTTATCCCCTCCCACCTTCCATCTGGTTACTGTCAGTTTGTTCTTAATTTCAATTTTTAAAGATTTTATTTATTTATTTTCAGAGAGAGTGGGAGGGATGGGGAAAGAGAGGGAGAGAAATATCAACATGTGGTTTCCTCTCATGCACCCCCTACTGGGGACCTGGCCTGCAACCCAGGCATGTGCCCTGACAGGGAATCGATCTGGCGACCCTTTGATTCGCAGGCTGGCATTCAATCCACTGAGCCACACCAGCCAGGGCTATTTTTATCTCTCTCTCTCTGTCCTCCTCCTCCTCCTGCTCCTCATAATTATTTCTGTGTGCTTTCCCATGAAAAGAACTTTTCCTGGAGATAAATACGCTGCATCCATATGCTATATGTATCTCACATACATGAAACGCCTATTTAAAAACCTCCATAACTATCTTTACTAATGAAGTGAACATTTCATGTATTTCTTGCCTTCCCAGTACCCTATTCAACTCAACTTCTTTGGTAACAAACCAAATTCTTCACTTCACTCATATGGAGTACAAATTTGTTGGGACTATATATATGTATAATCTTTGGTGGGTATATATATATATATATATATATATATATATATATATATAGAGAGAGAGAGAGAGAGAGAGAGAGAGAGAGGGGATCTGCAATAGTTTGCCAAAACTATTAATAGTACTTCCATCAGGAGGGTGGAATTGGTAACAGAAATACTATGGGAACCTTTTATATTGGAGTGTATCTATTTCTGTGATATTTTACAAAGCAAATGTATTACTTTAGCATAAAAAATAAATCAGTGTTGCTCATACTTGAATAATGTAAACAGCTCTTTTAAAAGAAATTCTCATGGACTCCCTCACCATTCTTGACCTATATTACATTAATTATAGTGCTATGAAAATGTATACAACATAAAATAAAGCTAGACATTAACTCATGAGGCTAAATAAATTAAATGCAAAACTAAAAATAAGATAAAACTTTGTTTTAATTACAACGAAAAAATTGGTACAGGAACATCCACATTGGGTTTAATCAGCAAATGGCAAATACTGAGCTGCGTCACCCAGACGTCAGGCTGCAGCTGTCACCTCCTGGCCCAAGGTCATGGTTTCCTGGAGCAGCCTGCATCTAGCAGCTGGGTGAAGTGGGGGTATAAATGCCGCCACTTCAGCCTGATGTGGGGCAGCTCTGACCAGCAGTGCTCACCCCAGGACTCCCTGCCAGCTGAGTGAGGTTTTACTGGTCTGCTTCAGAGTTCGGCACCTCGTTCTACCCAGTCCTGGTCTCTCTTCCTCTCTTTCACAGATATGGACCACAAATCCCTTATACCCTAAGCTCTCTACTTCCAGAGAATTTGACCTACAGCACAAGGGGAAAAAAGAGTCTATGCTTCTGTATTTTAAAATTTGATAACACTAATACCAGGAATGAACATTTCCTGAACAGCGCAGCAAGGTAATAATAACCTCAGGCCTATATTTTCCTGTCTTCAATGAGAACCATATGCAATGAGAACCAAAAGCAAGGTCAACTTGTGTGCTTAAAAATACAATTCGTTTTTGCCCCATTATTCAATTAGCTGTGCAGCTGCACCCAGTAATTAAAAGCTCCAGCAGCTCATCTTCCCATTATGCAGAACAGAAAATCTTTAAGGAAATATTATATGAAAGAAGATTCAAGGCAACTGAAAACTCCGTAAAGCATAAACAATTGCTGGGCAAAAATACTGCACTAAACAGGGAGTTATTTCAATGAGACATTGTACCAGCTACCAATTATTTCATAAAACATTGTATACAACAAGGACAATAATTCACAAACACACCTCACAGGATAATTATTCAAGGCTGTTCAATAAATGTTTACTCCAAACTGGCAATTATTTCTTTAACAATGATCACACATTCAGAAGGAGTTTGCAAAACCTGGCATAAATAGATTTGATGAAGGAAACCTTGGCATGTACCAGAGTCTAAGATTCAAAAGATTTTAAGAGGGTGAGCACAAATTTAAAAAATTAAAAATTCTGCTTTTGCTAAACAAGCCATTTCCCTTTCAATTCATTTATATATTAAATACCCATGCATCACCTACTTTATATCCTACACTCCTGGGGTAAGGAGAAAAAGTTCCTGTCCTCAAGGAGGAGTTTGTAATCCGTTGGGGATGTGCGCAGCACGCAGAGAATTCAATATAATGTGACATGCGCTGCAAGGAAGACACAAAAATTTCTCCCTCTCTCTCTGTCTCCAACTCATCCCCTTAGCACTGTTTCCTTCTCTCCAGCCACTCTGCACTGCTTTCTTTTTCTCAGCTCCCCAAAGCTGTCCCTAGTTTAGGTCATTTGTCCCACCTGTCTTCTCCACATCTCTGCTAAATAAGGTAGCCACTAGCCACGTGTGGCCATTGAGTACGTGAAATGCAGTTATTCTACATTTAAATGTGCTGTAAGTGTGAAATAATCATAAGATTTTGAAGACCCTATACAAAAAAAATAATATAAAAGAGGCCACTAATAATTTATCAATACAATTACATTTTAGAAATTGTGAATTCTATAAAATACATTATTAAAACTGAAATACCTGCTTCTTTTTTAAATGTGGCTACTAGAAAAATTAAAATTATGGATGTGGTTCACATTTTATGTAAAAGGACAGCTTTGGTCTAGAACATTTTGACATCTTCCCACTTTCTTCTTGGCAATCTGGTGTCAACTCATCGTTCTCTTCTTCTTTTTTTTTTTTTTTCCAATTCTCCATGTAACTTTATTATTACAAAGTTAAGTCATGAGTCAAAAGCCCAACTCTAATAATATGGTCTTAAAAATCACATATCTACATATAAGTTAAGACACGCAATTTGTCTTATGCTGCTGCATCTTCATCATCCACTGAAGCATAGATGGCCTGGCTCCTCCTCTTAATGTTCTTTCTTTGTTCAGGTTCATGCTCCTCACTCAGCATTGTCAGTGGTACTTCAGTTAAGTCCTTCCCATCTCCAGACTCCACAGCCTCACCAGGTTTCCCTCTCTGCTCATTGGGGAGCCCAGTGTATCATCAGAAGAAAAAAACATGGAACCTGGCAAGATCCTGACATCAGAGAAGCTTGCAGAAAAGTCAGGCACTTGACCAGAAGAAGGTTCTAGGGATGTTATATTCATGTTACTATGTGCACTTAAAAGGTTATCTTCACCTTCCTCTTCTTCATCTAACATTATTTCATTGGTATTAACAGAGGACAGGGCAGATGTGTCTGTGTTATATTCAGAAAGATCTTCTCTGGAGTCATTACACCCCGCTTCATCCTGCTCTGCTAATTCCCCACACAAGTGATGTTCTTCCTTGGCCTCTGAAGACTGACATTAATGTCTGTGATACCGAGTTTGGCACAAAACTCTAATTTGAGGATTGATTCATCATCCTCTTCTGAAAAGGTTTTTTTTTTTTTTCCTGGCCACCATTCTGAAGAAGACACTACCTTCCCACATTCAATCAATGTCACATTACCCCATTTAACTGTTTTTATTGTGGTAAAAGCACATAATGTGAAATCTACCCAGTTAACAAAATTTTAAGCATACAGTAGAGTTTTACTGACAATATGTGCATTGTATAGAAGAGCTCCAGAATTCTTTCATCTGTATGACTGAAACTCTAGATCCTTTGAACAACCCCCGATTTCTCCCTAACTCTGATCTTGGCAATCACCAGTATACTTTCTGCTTTTACCAGTTTGACTACTTTAGATACCTTATATAAGGGTGAGCATGACTAGATACCTTATGTAAGTGTGAGTATGACTAGATCCCTTTGTAAGTGTGACCATGATTAGATACCTTATGTAAGTGTGAGCATGATTAGATCCCTTATGTAAGTGTGACCATGATTAGATACCTTGTGTAAGTGTGAGCGTGACTAGATGCCTTATGTAAGTGTGAGCATGATTAGATACCTTGTGTAAGTGTGTGACTAGATGCCTTATGTAAGTGCGACCATGATTAGATACCTTGTGTAAGTGTAAGTGTGAGCATAACTAGATACATTGTGTAAGTGTGAGCGTGACTAGATACCTCACGTAAGTATAATCAGAACTGGCTTGTTTCACTTAGCATACTGTCCTCAAGGTTCATATATGTTGTAGCATATGACAGGAGTTCCTTTTTCTTAATAATGAGATATACACATATATATTTCTCACATTTTCTTTATCCATTCATCTTTCAATGGGATTTAGGTTATTTCCACCTCTGGACTATGGTGAATAATGCTGCAACAAACAGCCACTATGGAAAACAATATGGAGCTTCTTCAAAAAATTAAAAATAAAACTTCTGGGTATTTATCCAAAAGAATAGAAATCAGAATCTCTAAAAGGTATTTGTACTTCCACATTCATTTAATTTTCTTTTTAGCACTCATTAGTATCTGAATTATCATAATGATTTATTTCTTTATTTTGTTTATCATCTCCACCAGAATATAAGCCCCACGAGAGCAGAGGCCTCATACACCTTCTTTGCCATTGGAGCCACAGCTGTAATACAATGCCTACCACTTAGTAAGTGCCCAATAAATAATGGTTGAATAAGTAAAGAAAGATTCAGTGCAAGCCCAGATAAAGAAATATCCAAGTCTGCCTGGAAAAACATGAGAGAGCACTGGAGATTGAGGGTATTTGACTAGGTGTACAAGTCAGAGGAGAGTCCATCCATTTTTCTACCTGGCTAACCACCTTTCTAGCCGTGTCCCCACCACCTATCAATTCACTCAGACTTTTTTTTTTAGCACTTCAATGTTCCAGGCACTGTGCGAGTTACAGAAAAATGCAGCAGTGAATAAAATTAACCAGAATCCTGCTGTTACGTAGCTTACAATCAAGATGGGGAGACCATCCAGCAGGAATAGTTATTTAATTATATAAACAATTATGCAATTATAGCTTTGATGAGTGCCAGGGAGAACAATGAGTCTGGAGAGTCAGAAAAGGTTTACATGGGTAAGCAATGTTTATGCTAAGATCTGAAGGGTGAGAAGGAGTTAGCCCGAGCAAAGCCCAAGAGAGACAAGGGAAAAAAGAAAAATTCAGAGAAACCCAAGTAATTCAGTTCTGCTGCAGCATAAAACATATATGTGAGACGGAGTGGCCAACAGAAATGTAGATAATTTTATAGATAGTATATCTATAAGCTAAACAAATATATGTTTGGTGTAGAAGGAATAATTCAGCAATAGCCCTAAGCTTTGATGTGAATGACACAAGGCCAATCACAGAAGTTAGGAGTGCCAGATTGAAGGGAACACTCACCAGCTTTCAATGGAACTTTAATCACTTTTTAATCCTGATCAAATAAAGCAATCAAAGTTTAGGTTTGAAAACTGTCACAAAAAGAAAGTGAAAGTAATCCTGTATCGTATTTACCATTAAGATTTTGGTTCACCTACCTCACTGTGTTTTGATAAGTACATAACATAGTTTTTAGTCAAAAGGGCTGAGTATAACAATTCTTATTTTTTTATGGGTACCTTTAAATGAATAGTAGAACCACAAATGTAGAAGACTTGTAACTCTTATTTTTCTAGGAGCATAAATAATAAATTTTAGATCTGTTTTTAAGCATTAAACTCTCCCCCTAAACTTTAGAAAGTAAAATCAGGAGTGTTCACCATGTTCCCAGAAAACTAGTGGTGCCACAGGAAGTCTTTCATTTAAAACCAAGAAGATATGTTTATCTTTTCAAATATATGGCCAGACACTTATTGGAATATTATGAAGTCTTAGTATAAATAATTAAACATAAGCTGCCAATGCCCCTAGTAAAAGACATGAACCAAATATATTAATGGGGTGCAGTACCTAGCCTGATTATAATTGTGTTTATTCCCTTATCTAATCAAGACTGGTTTGTTTATTTTCCAGTTTTTTTGAAATATATTTTAAAATTATGTAATTATGTAATTATGCTATTACAGTTGTACCAGTTTCTCCCTTTGCCTCCCTCCACCTGGTACCTCCCTTCCCTCCAGCAATCTCCTCTCCCTGAGTTCTTGTCCATGGCTCCTGCATACAAGTTCTTTAGCTTCTCCATTTCCTATACTATTCCTAACATCCCCCTGTCTATTTTGTGACTGCCAATTATACTTCTTAATCCCTGTACCTTTTCCCTTATTCTTCCCCTTCCCCCTACCAGCTGATAACCCTCCAAATGACTTCCATATCTATGATTCTGTTCCTGTTCTGGTTGTTTGTTTAGTTTGGTTTTTTAGATTTAGTTGTTGATAGTTGGGAATTTGTTGCCATTTTAATGTTCATAGTTTTGATCTTCTTTTTTCTTAAATAAGTCCCTTTAACATGTCATGTAATAAGGGCTTAGTGATGATGAACTCCTTTAACTTGACCTTATCTGGGAAGCACTTTATCTGCCCTCCCATTCTAAATGATAGCTTTGCTGGATAGAGTAACCTTGGACATAGGTCCTTGCCTTTTATGACTTCAAATACTTCTTTCCAGCACCTTCTAGTTTGCAAAGTTTCTTTTGAGAAGTTAGCTGACAGTCCTATGGGAACTCCTTTGTAGGTAATACTTTGATTTTCTCCTGATGCTTTTAAGATTTTCTCTTTATCTTTAATCTTTGGCATTTTAATTATGATGTACTTTGGTGTGATCCTCTTTGGGTCCAACTTTGGGACTCTGTGCGTCCTGGACTTGTATGTCTATTTCCTTCACCAAATTAGGGAAGTTTTCTTTCATTATTTTTTTCAAATAAGTTTTCAATTTCTTGCTCTTCTTCTTCTCCTTCTGGCGTTCCTATCATTCAGATGTTGGTATATTTGGAGATGTCCCACAGGCATCTTATACTGTCCTCATTTTTTTTGGGGGGGGGTTTCCATTCTTTTTTCTTCTTGCTATTCTGTTTGAATGCTTATTTCTTCCTTATGTTCCAAATCATTGATTTGAATCCCAGCTTCATCTTCCACTGCTGGTTCCCTGTGGATTTTTCTTTATTTCACTTAGTGTAACCTTCATTTCTTGCTGAGTCTTTTTTATTTTGTTGCCATACTCTATGAGTTCTTTGAGCATCTTGATCACCAGTGTTTTGAATTCTGCATCTGATAGATTGGTTATCTCAATTTCATTTAGTTCTTTTTCTGGGGTTTTGTTCTGTCCTTTTCTTTGGGCCACATTTCTTCATCTCTTCAATTTGGCAGCCACCCTGTGTTTGTTTCTGTGTGTTAGGTAGAGCTGCTTTGACTCCCTGTCTTAGTAGCATGGCCTATTGTAGGAAAGGCACCTGTAAATTGTGTGCAGTAGAGCCTTAGGTGGTTGCCAGGGTGGAGCAACCCACTTCACTACTTTGTGGCTCCGTGTCAGAGGAGGGCTCAGAGAAGAGACAATGCTGCTGCCTGGCTTCTGGAGCTTTGCCCAGCACTTGCCCTGTGCTACTGGTGTCCTTCCAGTTATTGCCCTAATGCTGAATCCTAGAGCAGGTGGGTCTGCATACATTTTAAATCCATGTGGGCCCTTTATGCGAAGTCTCCTGAAAATCTGGCAGTTTCTTCTGCTGCCCCAATCCCCACTGATTTTTACAGCCAGAAGTTATGGGGATTTATCTTCCTGGCCCTGGAACTCTGGGCTGTGCAGTCTGGCATGGGGCTGGGATTGTTGATCTCAAGGCACCCTTCCCAATTGCACCTCTCCGCCTGTCTCCACCTATCTGCCCCTCCTACCCATCTGGATGAATGTGGCTTCTTTAAATCCTTGGTTGTTGGACTTCCATACAGCTTGATTTTCTGACAATTCTGGGTGTTATTTGTTTTGAGGTCACAGTTAGTGACCAAAAACTTTCCTTATTGACTGTAGCATTTCTCATTTTGGCCACTATAACAGATTAAGGTCCCCTATTTTTCACCTATCTCCTGTATTTACACTCTTTGCCATATAACTTTCTAGGGCTCTCCTGCACAGGGTGGGATGTTTTGTCCCACCCCTTGATTCTGGTTTAGCCATGTCAGCAAGCAAATGTGAATTAAGCAGAGGCTTAGAAATGGCTTGCATGTTTTAGTTCATTCTATCACTTCTCTGTGATTGCCATGAACACATGCTTGAGCTAGCTAGCTCCTATCATAAATAGCTGCATTCATCCCAGCCAAGACTATCCTAGATCAGCCAATAGACAGATGATACCCAGGTAGTAAACCCAGCCCAGCCTCAAAGAACTGCCAAGACAATCGCAGACTAAATTGCCAATCTCCAGATTTGAGAACATAATAAATGGCTAAATTGTTTTAAGCTACAGAGCTTTGTGGTGATTATGCAAAATACAACATTACTAAGGCAATAGATGATTGACAAAGCAACTACACCCTAAAACAACACATATCTTTAATTTTTTTTAGTTTTTTGTTTTCTTTTTTTTCTGTAATAGTTGCATTATTTTCACTTCTCAAAAGAAGTCAGACTGTATTAGAAAAGGCACAAGCAAACAAACAAACAGACAAATAAATTTTCTTCTAATTAAAATTTCTACAAAGAAACATCTTGGTCGTGCATTATAATTAATCTATGGTAAAACCTTTCTAATGATTCCTATGCATAGTATTTTCACAATTTACCAGCTTCCATGATGAGTGTAGAGCAAGAGAAAAAATGAGTTTATTGTTCCTGCCAGACTGATAAAGTTACTTTTAACAACTGCTGCTCTTTTGGTCATCAATTTGAGGTTAGGTTATCTGAATACGTACAACTGAGAGATGTTTAGAACAACTCTTCTCAATTTAAACAAAGACATTCTAAAAAGTATTTTACCACTATTTCACCATTAAAGTCTGTGGATATAGTGAAGAATCTAAGTAGAATCAGCACTAAAAATGCTCTAACAAGATAAGGCATAACAGAAATAAATGTAATAGTTTGTGCTTTGGATTAATCACCTGTACTTATAAATATGGTGTATGAGAGATGTAACTTAGCATACAAATACTTAAAATTTAATTTTAGTTACTAACACAGAAAGCAGGAGTAAGTAAATGTTATTACACTCATTTGGGGTTCCAGCACTGCCTAAGAAAGAGAAGAGAAATAATTTACATATAACTATAATAAAGTAAGAAGTATGTTGTAATGTAGCCACTAAAAATAAGTAAAATAATTTTAAAAAATAAGTTTATAAAGGAAAAATATGGAGGTAAAGCATCTGATTAGCCTACAAGAAGGCAAAAATGGAAAGAAAAAAGTGGGTGAGACAAATGAAAACAAATATTAAATATTAACACAAAAATCCAAATATGTCAATGATGGCGTTACACATAAAAAAATAAAATTCTCCAATTCAAAAGCAAAGACCAACAGACTGGATAAAAAAAGAAAATTATTTCCAAAAGCAAATCTTAGGAAAGAGAAGACATGCCAGCACCTCTACCCAAAGGGTAACTTATGCAGCAAAACTAATGGCAAACAAAGTGGATTTTAAGGCAGAAACCACTTCCACAGATAAAGTCTATAGAGTGGAAGGTGGGAAAAAAATATTTACAATGGTAAAAGAACCAATTCTCCCTGAGGCTATAAAATAAACAGTATACTCAACTAATAACAGAATAACAGATTCAAAATATATAAATAAAAATTGAGATTAAATCAACAAACAAGTGCCGGCGAGGTTGTGGAGAAAAGAGAACCCTAGTGCACTGTTGGTGAGAATGTAGCCTGGGGCAGCCACTGTGGAAAACAGTATGGAATTTCCTCAGTAAACTAAAGATAGAACTACCTTTTGATCCAGTGATCCCACTGCTGGGTTATACCCTAAGAATCCTGAAGCACCAGTTCAAAAGAATCTATGCACCCCAATGTTCATAGCAGCATTATTTACAATAGCCAAGTGCTGGATACAGCCTAAGTGCCCATCAGCAGATGAGTGGATCAAGAAACAGTGGTACATTTACACAATGGAATATACTATGCAACAGAAAGAAAAAAGGAGCTCCTACCCTTTGTGACAGCATGGATGGAACTGGAGACTATTATGCTAAGTGAAATAAGCCAGGCAGCAAAAGACAAATACCATATGATCTCACCTATAAGAGGAACCTAATAAACAAAACAAACAAGCGAACAATAGAACCAGAGACATGGAACAAATTGACAGTGACCAGATGGGAAGGGGAGATGGGGAGGATCTAGTCCAGGAACATGTATAAAGGACCCATGGTAATGGACAACAGTGTAGGGACTGACTGAGGAAGGGGGGAGGGGGCAGGGCAGGGTAGAGCAATGGGGGAAAATAGGGACAAATATAATTGAACAACAACAAAAATATTGAGAAAAAATACAGAGAAATTAAATAAATTTGCAATCATAGTGGGAGACTTTAAAATATCTCTTAATAACTGTTAGAAGAAACAAACGAAAATGAGAAAGAGTATAAAATCTTAACAATATGGTTACAAACATGACATAATTAAAATTTATAGATATTACAACAAACTATGACAAAATACATTCTTTCCAAGTGCACATTGAAAACCTACAAAAAGTAAGACCTTAAAGTGAGATTCAGCCAACTTCAAAAATTTTACATCATTCAAAGGATGTTCTCTGACTGAACTGGAATTTAAGTTAGAAATCTGTAACACAGAGTCAACTAGAAAATTCACAATGATTTGGGCATTTTCAAAAAAGAAGGAAAACTTTTTAAATAACTCATATAACAAAGAAAAAGAAATCTAAAAATATTTTTAATTTAATGACAATGGAAATATAACAAAGCAAATCTTGAAGGCTCAGCTAAGTAATACTTAAATTAAGAAAATGTCCTGGCTGCTGTGGCTCAGTGGATCGAGTGCCAGCCTGTGAACCCAAGGGTTGCCGGTTCAATTCCCAATCATGGCAAATGCCTGGATCACGGGCCAGGTCCCCAGTGGGGGGCATGCAAGAGGCAACCACACATTGATGTTTCTCTCCCTCTCTTTCTCCCTTCCTTCCCACTCTCTAAATATAAATAAATAAAATATTTAAATATATATATGAAAGAAGAAAGTTTACAAATCAATAATATATATATTCTGAAAAGTAATAAAATAACAGCAAATTTATCTCCAATAAAATATGAAACAATAACATAATAAATATAACATAAACTAATAATAAAAATAAAAAATAATGGAGAAAAAAATGAAGCTGACTCTGGTTCTATGTAAAAACTTATAAAAATGATTAACTGCTTAAAAGACTAATAAAAAAGCATAAATTACCAGTAACAAGAATGAAAAGGAAGTCAGTACTTCAGATATATGCACACTAAAAAGAAAATGAGAATATATGATAAACAACCCTATTAAAATACACTTATGGTTTGTACACTTCCCTATATGTATATTATACTTCAACAAAAAGTTTACTTTCAAAAATGCAAGAAAATATTTATTATGGTGCTCAAGCAGCACACTTCTTCCCTATAAAACCTTACATTCTCAGTGACAGGGACTGTGTATTATTTTTTTATTGCTAGCTGCAAAAAAAAAAAAAGCAGGAGGAATATATCTCTATTAAAAATTCTACTGTCTCTATTTGCAGATGACATGATATATATAGAAAGCCCTTCAGTAAAGACTACTAAAAAATTATTAGAATGAATAAACAAGTTCAGTAAACGAGCAAACTACAAAACCAATATACAAAAATCAAGTTGTGATTTTATAAATTAACAACACACTATCAGAAAGAGAACTTAAGAAAGTAATGCCATTTTCAATTACATCAAAAGGGATAAAATACCTAGGAATAAATTTAACTAAGGAGGTGAAAAATCAGTACACTGAAATCTATAACCATCGTAATTTCAATGTTTCTGGCTATATTTTGCTTGCTTGTTTGTTTTGTTGATTAGGTTCCACTTATAGGTGAGATCATATGGTATTTATGGGGGATAAAGGGGGAAAGGTTGTCAAGAACATGTATAAAGGACACATGGACAAAGCCAAAGGGGGGTGGGATCAAGGGTGGGACGTGGGGATGGCTGGGGTCGGGGAGTGGTCAGGGGAAAATGGAGACAACTGTACCTGAACAACAATAAAAAAAATAAAAAATCTATAACCATCAATGCAGGAAACTGAAGAAGACACAAATAAATAGAGAGATATTTCCTTTTCATGGATTGGAAAAACCAATTCATTAAAATGTCCATAATACCCAAACCAATCTATTGATTCAGTGCAATCAAATTCCCACAATGTACATTTTAAATATTTCACAATTTTATTTGGTAATTATACCTTAATAAAGCTGAAATTTAAAAAATTCTAAATAAATATAGACTATGCCTCATCTTTTCCTATTGTGCATAATATTGAATATATACTAATATTAGTTCAATAAATGCTGATTGACATAGACTCTCGTTCAGATTACCCGCATTTAGGTTTCAATAAGCAAAGTAATATTTATTAGGAAGTAGGCACTTAATAGTTTAATGGATATACAAACTGAACTGAAAAGAAAGAGGTCAGATTTAAAACAGATAATATTGCAAAAACATTCTTTTAATTGATTATGTTTCTCAATTTATGTTCAATAAATGTTGACTAAGAATTAGAATTATGTGCATTCTTTCATTCCTCAGTGTGTCCCCCACCACTTTTTCACAGCCTGGGGTACAGCATTAGGATTCAACAAATACTTGTTAAATAATTAAATGCATTGCTTTGTGTATCTATACTTTTATATTAATTTCTAACATTGAATGTCATACATTCATGATAATGATTTAATTTGAAAATTATAGACTAAAATATTTTAGTCACATCTCTGCATACTTATCTGTACATGCAAAAATATGCATTTGTTCATCTCATAGTACTTGCAAAGTTTCTGAATCTGTTAAATAATTAAGTTACCTGGGAAAAACCTGAGATGATATTCTGGGACTATATCCATATCAGAATTTAGTTGGTTTATCAATTAAATCCTATAAATGAAGAGCATTCATGGAGGTATGAGACTTCCAAACAAAACTAAAAATATATTTGGATATATTTATTTTTAACAAAATTCCAGAGATTATATGGTTAATGTATTATACATCTAGTGGAACATTTTGCCATCACTGGGGGCAAAAGTAATACAGTGACTAAAATATTTTTTGAATTAATGTATGAGCTTAATTTTTGTTCCCATAAAAATTATAACACAACTAACTTTCTAAGGAAAAAATGATGATAAAATACAATTTAATATATAATATCGATATTTTATAAAGATATATACTATATAGCCAGATATACAAATATATATGCCTTAAGCAAACCTAATGTATGGGTAAAAATTAATTTATAAAGCAAGTTAGTGGTTGACTGTTTTATGTTTCTAAGATTTACTACAGGGTTAATTTAAATGAGAGATAACCCCAGGTCATTTAAATATGACCCATCTGCTTCACAGTCAGCTTTTCAGAAATACTCTCTTAGCCCCAGAGGTGTGCGAGTACAACAGAACTGTTATCAGAGACAGGATCCTTACCCTGAAAAGGTAAGAAATGGCAATTTTCTAAAGACTCCTGGATTTCTATTGTTATCACTAGCTCCTTGAGCGCATATTTTGTGTCCCGCTCACTGAAGAGCCTTTCATATACTGGACACACAGTAGGACTTTAAAAATTACCTCTCAGAATCAGCAAATTGTATGCCTGTGTGAGTTGCCTTATAGTTATGTCATGAGATCATACTTTAAAATCTGTCAGTGTGCTGTTCTTTTTTTGTTCTACCTGCTATTCAGCAGAGACTTTCACTGCCTAAGGAAGAATGAGATTGTTAGAGGTGAGATGTACAGAGAACGAAAGTGTCACTCTTCAGTATTTGACTTCCAGAACAGTCACCTGAAGCTTATTTCAAAGACAATACGCTTAAAAGTCAGAGCGTTTAAGTGAGAACTAAAATGTTAAAGAGGTAAAAAAAAAAAAAAGTTGAAAAATAAATCTATGTCAAAAAAGAGAGCCCTAAAGAAGCAAAGCATAAATTTTATTCTCAAGGAATAAAAGAAACATAGAAAAAAACTGAGGTTGCTGTGTGCAGGAGTGCAGAGAAAGAGAGGGCACTGGGAGGACAGCCAGGACAGTGAGTGGACTGGGGTGTAGAGGCAAAGCAGAGAATCTTCTACCTATTCTCTGCCTGAGCCTTAAGAAAACCAAGGACATCCTCAGGCTGCCTTGGCCATTCCAGTGAGTGCTTGTGCCACCTGGGTTAGTTTTCCCTGCAATGTTAGCTTTCCCTCTCCTTGCCCAAAGATAAGAGCATCTTGTTAACAGTTGCCTGAACATTGTCCATCAACTACCCAACAGAAGTGGTGGTCAAGTATTTTTGGTTTGCAACTTCAGGGGGTCCCTGAGTAAATTTTGAAACTGACCCCTGTACACAGAAGGCAAGGAGAGGCCACAGAAAGAGGCAGACTGCTCCAGATTGGTAGGTGGCAGGTTTAACAAGCAAGGAAACTTACTTACGAGGCTTGTCCTGGGTGCCACAATATGAGCGGATCTCCTCACCCCCCTGCCAGAATCTTTTTACAGAGGCCTTAACTGGATTTAGTCACATACTCAGTCCAGATGGTCTCTACAACACATTCCTTTCTCCAGGCTGCATCCTTGAAGTGGCTCCTAGTGTGGAAATGGTGGGCAGAACACACACTCCAAGGACAGAGAATGGGGTAAGGAGGCTCCAATTGCCTGGATCCAGCTTGCCAGTCAACCAGCACTCGCATCCTCTTGCTGACCTCCTCCAATGACTACGACGCAAGATTTTGTTCAGCCTACAAAGTACCCTATATTCATTATGCCTTCTTCCACAGTCCAAGCTATCCTAAGTCCCTAAAATAGATACAGGAACTCAATTCTCAGGAGGCACAGCGTGAAACAAAGCGCCTAGTATTTATACTTGGTTGGGAGTGGTGAGAACCAGCTGCGACGCTTCCTCCCCCCACACCAGGACAGGGTGAGACAGACCCACACCACACTGTTATTTGGATGCGGGCATCTCCGAGTGCAGAAACCTATAATTCCTAAAGATCTACAACTCTATTATGTCTTATGCAAGATTTAATATAAAAGTAAAACAGTTTTTTTCCTCTTTAACATAAGTAAAAACATCAAACAATACCGTGGACAAAGAGGAGGGGAAACCTAAATAACACAAAGTTGTCAAAGATTAGGAGAAGCCACGTTAGAACTGGTCGGATCCCAGAGGCTATCTTGTGCCTCAGCCACATGCCTTTACAAGGAGGAAACCGAAGCATGGGGAGAGGTCCATCGGTTTGTCCACGGTCCAATGGAAAAGGGGAGGCAAACTTCAAAGGTCCGCTCCTTCCTGCCACTTACTAACTGAATTTTGAAAACTCTTCCTTGTCTCTGCATCTTGCTTTAGTCTCAACTCTATAAACAGTTCAACTGCAGCCTTTTCATGCCATCTTAATTCCAATTTGCTGCATAAAGATAAAACAAGTACCAGGTTCTTTTGAGTTTAATTAAAGAGACTTTTCTTTTGCAAAACAGTCTCGTTCTCCCTTCTGGGGTGATGTTTCCTTTGGCTTCCTATTAACAACCTCCCTTGAACTGTATTTCCCACTTGCTTCTTACAATGGTTCCATCTGAGGTCACTCCATTACTCCATCTGTCTCTAATTAACCTCTCGGCAATTTCCCTGAAAATCATTCAAATCATTTAACAACTTTAATTCCTAACAGTGGCATACTAGGATTCAACTGATAGACATCTTAAACATAATCAACTTGGAGTATAACATATACATATGTTTATGTCATTTCTCAACTTATAAAGTGACCTTGTGTATATTATTTTTCTTCACTAATAGGTGGATATACTTACTACTTTATTTCTAAAATACAGCATTTAGAACTCAGAAAATTAATACCTGTTGGATACTAAGTTGGAGATTGAGGTCTGAAATCCAGGTGTTTCTGATTCACAATTCCGCATTCTCACAAGGCCATACCTTCTTCAGAAAAATTGCTAGGTTTGGCCCTTTTGTCTCTGGAGAATAAGAACTCATAAAATGTGAATAGATTCCTGTGCAAACTTCTGGTTTGGGGGGTGAGCAATGAATCCGAGAGCCAGCCTGCTGCTTCTGATTAGGAATAGGATAGGCAGCCATACCTGGTGGACAACATTCAACAATCTCAGTAACAGAGACCGATAGTGACAGAGAAGTGGCTCAGAAACTCACTGAGGCCAGATAGAAAAGAAGTGAACAGGCATCATATCCTGGTATGGATGCTAGGACTAGAGAGAAAACAAGGCTGGTCATTCACTGTGGCAGAAGTTTGTAGGGCAGTGATGGAGCAGGCCTCCATGTCCCTGGTGTGGCCCTTAGAAATACATGGCTCTCGTGTGCCTGCAGTCTCCTCATTGCTTATTTAATTGGCAAGGAATAGATCTGAATATAAAATAGACCTTGCTCTTTCAGACAGGCCCAGAAACATATGAAAGATGCTCAGCATCACTAGCCATCAGAGAGATGCAAATTAAAACCACAGTGAGATACCACTTCTTGCCAGTTAGAATGACCATCATAAACAAATCAACAAACAACTAGTGCTGGCGAGGTTGTGGAGAAAAGGGAACCTTACTACACTGTTGCTGGGAATGCAGCCTGGTGCAGCCACTGTGGAAAACAGTATGGAATTTTCTCAGAAAACTAAAGATGGAACTGCCTTTTGATCCAGTGATCCCACTGCAGGGTTATACCCTAAGAATCCTGAATCACCAATTCAGAAGAACTTGTGCACCCCAATGTTCATAGCAGCACAATTTACAATAGCCAAGTGCTGGAAACAGCCTAAGTACCCATCAGCAGATGAGTGGATCAAGAAATTATGGTACATTTACACAATGGAATTCTATACAGCAGAGAGAAAGAAGGAGCTCCCACCCTTTGTGACAGCATGGATGGATCTGGAGAGTATTATGCTAAGTGAAATAAGCCTGGTGGCAAAAGGCAAATACCATATGATCTCACCTATTAGTGGAATCTAATCAACAAAACAAACAATTGAGCAAAACAAAACCAGAGACATGGGAATAAAGAACAATCTGACAGTGACCAGAGGGGAGGGGAGGAAGAAAACAGGGGAAAGTAGGGGAAAGGTCAACTAAAGGAACCCGTATACAAGACCCAGGGACAAAGACAAGAGGGTGGGGGGAGGATTGAAAGTGGAAGGTGGGGGTGGGTAGGGCAGGGGAGAGTGATGGGGGGGATTGGGACAACTGTAACTGAACAACAATAAAAATATAAAATTAAAATAAAATAAAGTGAAATAAAAGGGCTCTATAGGAAGAAAAAAAAAAAAAGCTATCAGCCACAAAAGACATGGGGAAAGCTGAAGTACATTTTGCTAAGTCAAAGAAGCCAGTCTGAAAAAGGGCCCTACTGCACAATTCCAACTGTATGAGATTCTGGAAAAGGAGAAATGAAAGAGACACTAAAAAGGTCAGTGGTTGCCAGGGGTCAGGGGGACAGGGAGACAAGGGATGATTGGGGGAAGCAGAGGGGATGTTAGGGTGTGAAATTTTCTGTGATGTTGCAATAGCGGATACCTGACATCATGCATGTGTGAAATACCCAGACACTGTATAACATAAAGAGTGAATGAGAATGTGAACCACAGACGTTAGTTAATAATAACATCTCAATATTGGCTCATAACCGTGACAAATGAATCACACTAATGCAAGATGTCAGTAATAAGGGCGACTGTGAAGGGCGTGGTGGTGACGGGAGTGTATATATGAAAACTCTCTGTGTTTAATGCTCAATTTTTCTGTTAACTGCTCTAAAAAAGTAAAGTCTATTTTAAAAATCTTATGACGAAAAAAATAAATACATAAGCCAACCTGAAGGAACTGCATTTCTGGCCTCATGTGTGACTTCAGTGAGATTCAGGAGGAACGCCCGTGATGGGGGCGAGGCAGTGGGGAGCAGGCTGGGAGGTCTCGGCCACTGCACACAGTCTTCTGACATCCGGCGGCTGGTGAACTTGCCTACGGTGTGACCGCCTCACACAGCACAGCATTCAGAGGACCCACTCAGAACCAATAGGAGGGCACTTTTGTCTCCTACAGTCCCGCATCCTCTCCCGGCTCTAACTCTGTATGTCTTACATGCATCCTCATTATATGGTATCTGCCATAATTAAGATGGAACGGGCTTGCTTTTCCCATCGAAACAATCCTGGAAAAAAAAACTATACATTTTCTTAGGGTGTGTGATTGAGTCACAATTCTCATCCTGGGCTTTATATTTTTCTCAGACCAGAAGGTCACAGTGGATTTATTTATACACCCTCAATGTATTATGCATATAAAGAAATAAAAAAGAGAGAATATTTTCTTTTCTCTCAAGAAGTTTTAAGGAAATTTGTAGTTAAATCTTAAGATACATTTCCTCCCAATCTTTGAATTAGTGACAGATCTCCCCTAACTGGAACTTCCTGGTATTGCAAGCCATTCTTGATGGTTATCATGATTTAAGCTAATGCATCTAAACTGTTTGATTTTTCTTTATGATCTTCATAAACAAAAGGACCTCATTAGGAGATTTCAAGGCTCTGCATTTTTCCATTCTTCTTGTTAAAAGCACATATCAAAATTCTGCACTTCTGAACATGTCATTAAGAAACAAGACATTGAAAAGCCCTGGCTGGGTAGCTAAGTTGGTTAGAGCATCGTCCCCATCCATCAAGTTGCATGTTTGATTCCCAGTCAGAGCACATACAAGAAACAACCAACAAATGAATAAATAAGTGGAACAACAAGTCGATGTCTCTCCCTCTCTCTCTCTCTCAAATTAATCAACCAGTCAATATTTTTAAATAAAAGAAAAAGAGAACCCAGACTTTGAGAAATTAAAGGAAGTCCCAAGGAGAGATTCTAGAGACTCTCTCTTGAGACTAGAAGTTGAACTAATAAAAAATGTAGCCACATACTAATTACCACATTTAAACTAATTACACATGTTTATAGTCTGAATAAGAAAAGGCTAAGAAAGCCCTGGCTGGTGTGGCTCAGTGGACTGAATGCCAGCCTGTGAACCAAAGGGTCACTGGTTTGATTCCCATTCAGGGCACATGCCTGGGTTGTGGGCCAGGCCCCCGGTGGTTAGAGTATGAGAAGAAACCACACATTGATGTTTCTCCCTCCCTTCCCCTCTCTCTAAAAATAAATGGGTGGAGTCTCTGAAAAAAAAATAAATAGATCAGGTTGGAAAAGGCTAAGAGATACCAAAGTGGCTCCATTCTTACATATTTTCATGCAGAATAAAAGAGGCTATAAAGATCTTATACTCCAGTCAATTTAAGGGGGAAAAAATGTTCAAAGACCAAGATTTGAGAACAAGTGGAATTGTGAGGCTCATGTTGCAACAAGCTCCTGTGCCTTGGAAGAATTTGACAGAAGCTTGGTAACATCAGTCGGAAAGTCTGTAAAAAGATTCTGTGCAACAAGTAGGTGTTGAGATGTGTCATTTCTAAGGTCTCCATAGTTGTGATTCTTTGTCAAGATTATATATGATCTTATAACCCAGACACAGAAATCATGGCCACTCAGAATATCATTAATTAATTAGCTACAAATTCAATTAGCTGTTCCCTTTAAGAATTTGAAGACATTTATGGCCATAATTTAAATTTTACCACTTATTTTTTGTACTGATCATCCAGAATGCCTAATCCTTTTTAGAATCTATGATTAAAACCCATCTGCCTTCTCTCCATGTTATCCAAAATAGTAAAATCTATTTTACATTTTTTTCTGCCTCAAAATATATCCTGGAATAACAAAAAGAACAAAACTATGCTTACTGGCCACAAGATAGTGGCTATTTGGGCTCCTCGATGTGTGCCTGTCTTGGCTAGAGTGTATTTTAATATCATATTGTGCCGCTAATTGTAATATTATTTCAAAATATTGCGTTAGAGATGTTCGCACACCTTCCAGTGGAGGAAGATCTTTGTCCATTAAGCACAACCTTGCTCTTTTATGGAGAGAATGAGCCTGTCATTTTGGAAACCACTCTAATCCAAAAGCTATTTCCAAGAGGTGAGAAGTTTTACAACATGGCCTCGCATTTCTCCAGCTCAGAGGAGTCAGAAAAAAAACAAAAGTGCAGGGGCTGCCACTAGGCCATGCGTTATTTTGAATTATGAGCACAGGTTAAAGGGCTTTTCAGAAGAGCCTAAAAATAAGCCATTGTAAACTGGTAATTAGAAGATTATCTGCACACCAATATTTTTCTAATTAATGTTAAGCCCCAGAGGGCTTTTGAATGGCTGAGTAGCCCCATTACTGAGGGTTTTTTTACTGCTTCAGTTCCTAGATAAATTTTTAAATTAAAAAGACAATGGAGAGGTCTACTGACCACGTCTATATAACTTCCCGCAAACTGTTTGTAGCCCTCAGAGGTTTCTCATTTAGGTTGGCTTTCCTGAAGTCAAAACAGCCCTTCCTCAGCAAAGACAGACGGAGTCTGGACGACTGCTTTGGAGTCTGACTGCTTATGCCCGTTCATATACCACAAGGTGTATGTGGAAGCCACTACCAGGAGTGTTAACCCCAAGACACTTACTACACTGGGATTACTCTAATTAAACTTAATGACTCCCATATTAAAAAAAAAAACCCCACTGGATTGAAATTAAAGTCACAACACCTTGATTTTCATTCCCCTTTTCATCATCAGTGAGCTGTACGATTTTGAACAAGCCATGACCTCTGCCTAGAACTCAGCCTCCCCACCTTGACACAATGTCATCAGAGAGTCCTTATTTTTAAACACAGCTATAGGGCTCCATTTTCTATAAGCAAACTAGGAAATAGAATAGTGCTTTTAAAAGCACAATTATATCTCCATTCTAAAAAAAATTCTACGGTCAACTCATTCACTTAGCTCTCATGCTATTCCATTGACTCAAGATAGAGAAAAAATATCAGGAAAAAATATTCCACTGTGTTTCAAATCACTTCATTGTCATTTGGTTTAGGTTGTTGGGTGACAGTTTTAGATAAAGTAGGCTTTACCTAATGGATGCTTCCCACTGTGTTTGGGGCATATAGCTGCGCTCTCTTTAGTGGAGTCAGAAAAATCTCTTTAGGCCAAACAAAAATGCCCTGTCCTTATTCCCTAAGACTTCCTAAGAGTGGTGGGTTGTACAAATTAAATTATATGTTACAATAAAAACAAACTTCCCTATAGAGGAAAACCTATGAACTCAGCATAATTGAGAAATTTTAGATTAGGTATAATGAAGGGAAGGTCACACACACAGAGGTATACACACACACACCCTCCTGCTTTTGAATGCTGGTAAAAGTGCTGTTGGATGCCTAATGTAAAAATAAACTCATCTCTGATAAAAGCAGATAGATGAGTGAATAAAATAAAGTAACAGAGGTCATGAAAACAGATGTTGTAGCTGCAGTAAAACTGTTCCCCCCGACAAATGCTCACTAGTTTTGTGTCTTTTCCCTAAACAGCTATGCTTCTTCACAGGCATGGGGGAAAACTTGACTTAGCAAGATTTGATTTTTTTTTAAATGCTTAAGTAAGAAAGATGCTTAACGTGCTCTGACTCACGCTATAAGAGAGCCGCTTATTCCACAGCCACCAAGCCCAAAGTTTAAGGTCAGCTTCAAAGGCTGAGAGGGCATGACATGATTGTTATTACTGAGTATGTACTGTGTGCAAGTCTATGCACTTGCTGTGTATTATCTCATTTAATCTTAACAACAATTATCAAGGTGAATTTTATGTGTCCCCTTGACTTGGCTAAGGGACACCTAGATAGCTGGCAAAACATTATCTCTGGGTCTGTCTGTGGGAGTGTCTCCAGGAGATTATCATTTAAATCAGACTGAGTAAAGAAGATTCAGCTCACCATTGTGGACGGGCATCGTCCAATCCCAATAAACAACAACAACAACAAAGAAAAAACAGAGAAAGGACAATTTTCCCTTTCTGCTTGAATGGAGACATCCATCTTCTGCCCTTAGACATCAGAACACCTGATTCTTGGACTTTTGGACTCAGACCAGGGCTTACACCAAACCCTCTACCCCCTTTTACCCACCAACAACCCCCACCCCATCACAATTCTCAGGCCTGCAGATTCAGACTAAATTTTACCACTGGTTTCCTGGTTTTCCACGTTGCAGATTGCAGATCACAAATTATGGGGCTTGTCACCCTCTATAACCAGGTAAGCCAGTTCCTATAATGTCTCTCTATCACATGGATGGATGGATGGATGGATGGATGGATGGATACATAGAGAGACAGAGAGATAGAGAAAGACAGAGGTCTCCTCTTGTTTCCGTTTCTGTGGAGAACTCTCACTAATGCAACAACCTTATGAGTCACATATAGGTTCAATAACGTGCCTTTGTTCACACAATAAGTGACACACATAAATCAAGGATTCAAGTTCAGGCAGTCTGCATCCATAGTTCTCGTTCTTCAACAATAATGACAATAAAACAGCAATAACAATTAATTCGACTCAACCATTATTGAGAGTCTACGACATGACATGCCCTGTACCTTCCCTCATTCAATTCTTACTTTATCTGAAAAACCAGGGGTTAGTACTGCCATTACACAGATTCTGAGAGGTTAACTAAACATCCTAGCATCACATAGCTTGTAAATGAGAGAGCCTGTGTCAGCCTCTGTATTTAAAGCAATGTCCTGTCCTATTCTATGGGGCTATAAGGAGTATCATATTCTGGAGCTGTAAGAAAATAGAGGGATGCTGGGTAAAGTTCCAGGTGGCTAAGAGCTAATCATTCAACAGGATATGGACAGACTCAGTGTAAACTAATAGAAAGGAAAATAAAACTGAAGCAGAGATATACAGCAAGCAGCTTTATAGTTGAAACAAATTCAGTTCTGCTGTTAGAGCAAGTTCAGCTATGATTTGTTCCACATGCCAAGAGGACCTGACTACCAAAAGCCTGGGTTCTCTCTTTGAGACTATGTTTTGTTTATCCAGAATTTCAGAATTCCATGCCAAAATGACCTTCATCCCTGGATTCAACCTAGCTGGGACTAGCCACACCAGTGAGATGCATATCCAAAGGCTGGCCAGAAGCAATGGTTTAAGGGAACAGATAGAACTTGGACATGCAAGCTGGGGAATCTGCCTTTGTGCAGAAAGGAGCTGGAGATGGAGTGAAATATGGCAACCACAGGCTAGAGGCTGAGGCCAAGGGATGGCTCCCTCTACTCACCAGGTTTCAGCACAAAATTATGATAGATCCAAGAGTTCTGAATTTGAACTTGGCCTTCCAGGGTAACATCAGGTTATGTTTGTCAAGGGAGGAGGACAGAGCATATTTTGTATAAATATATATGAACTTGATTTATAACTTTTAAAGACCTATATCCTTTAGATCTCTATTTTCACTCTTGCCCTGAGTCATACAAATGCCAAGGGCAGACCCAGGCCATCTCATTTCTTATCCTTGCTCCTCCCCCCACGGACAAATATGCTGCTATTAGCTCAGTGTAAGTATTCAACTGATAGTGGTTAACAAACTTACTCTGTGGCTCCACTGAGAAAACATGGTAGAGTCTCATTAAATCTCAAGTAAATATGATTTCCCATAATCTCATTCCTCAGTCTCTGCTGAGAACAAGATAAAACATCACCTAGTGTTGGGCAGGAATTGCCATTTACATGGTACTTTAGTGTTTACTTCATTAGAAACAGCTGTTTCATCGATTCACTTCAATGTTCATTAGCTGACACATCAGATTATCATGTGCTGTCTACATGATGCCAGAACGACCAGATGACTCGAGCAAATTCAGTCCAATAAGCAATTTACTTTGAAAGAGAAATTAGTCCATTTTGTCTGTTTGCTTGTTTTTTTAATTGCTTTTTTAACTAGCAATTCTATTAAATCAACAGGAAAATTAGTCATCTCCACCCCCAACTTCTCCACTCCAGCCAATACAATTCATGCAACGATTTTTAAAATCCAGGTACAAAGTCAGGCTACTAGTCAGTCAGGGGTGGTTCCAGTACTTGCCTTCATCAAGCATCGAAGCTGATAGTCCATAATACCAGTCACAAAGCCAAAGTCAATGGACACACGGAGATGCACATACTCTAAGAAGGAGTTTTGATGGAAGTGGCTAGGCTTGACTTACCAACTCATGGTGACTGCAGTCACCTCTCATCGTGACATGCGTGAACTCACAACATCCAAAATGCCTCCATATCACACTCCTACAACTTCCTGCATCCCTCCCCTGGTTAAGCCTAGGGAGAGGTTAAAAAAAGGTGGTCTTATAACTATCACTGGTGCCATCCTTTGGTATCCAGGGTCCACCGGCCTCAACCCATTTTCTACGTGGGGTAAAGGGGCAGGATTTCATGTAGTGGGAGTTAAATAGACTTTGAGACTCAGGATCCAGTAGCTTAAATACTGTGTGAGATTCCAGTCACTGACAGCCACACAGTGGCATATTAGTAAATTGGGCATCTAATTGAAACCCATGTGAGAATATGATTCATTTTCCACAGTGGCTGCCGGGAGCAATACTGAGCAATGGGAAGTCATTAAAAAGGTAGCCTCAGCAGCCTTGGAGAAAGTTCCAGCTGATTTGAGGAAGGCACCTTAGACAAGTGTCGCTTCGCCATTTAAAAACAGAAACACCTCTGACCATAGACAGCAAGCTATTTTCCAATCTAGCTTACAAGTCACTTGGGTCACTGTACACATTTGGAGGCTGGCTACAAGGAGTGAATTTCACTGATCATTTCCCCTTCCCAAGCAAAAGTGTCTCTGAGGATAGCTTTGTTAGACACAGTAGATCACAGCTGGTGGTAGATAAGGCCACAGCCTAAGCTAAACAATTTCATTAGGCACATGCTGACTTAGCCCAGATTGTTCCCTTCAGGTCCTGGATTCTACATGGAATTGAATCATCTTCCATCGTAATTACCAGAAGCATCGGAAGCAGCTGTTGCTTCCTCCCCATCGCTCATGCGGGACAGCAGACAGCCTAAGGGTCCCATCATGTGACAACGATGCACCTCATTTGTGCATACCTATGCATTCTACTGCCCGGGCCAGGAGTCATTCATTACCTGCCCACTCGCTGCTGAGTCTGGTGTGGAGTTCTCTCCACAATGGCAGAGCATAATGGAGACAGAAAAAGTACCCCCACTACACACAACTTACAAACTCTAACCTTCACTGAGACAGGAACTATGAAATACTACTTTAATAATAGTCACTAGTTATTTAGCCCCACTGTGTGCTAAGTACCAAGGTAAGCACTCTATGTACACTATCTCACTTCATCCTCCAAATGTATTGCTGAGATTAGAAAGCTGTAAGTCACCCACCAGAGCAGAAGGGAAAGTAGAATAGACCCTCTTCTTTGCACAGAGTCGATGAAAAGAAGGGGGGAAAAGACATGCTGCCACTGGCCCAGAAGTTCTAGATGGAGGGAAGATAATCACAGGCAACCTACATAGAAACATTTGTGACCACCTACTATCTGGTAGGCCCAGGACTAGACACTGGGCATACAATAGAAGACAGTGATATGAACTGATATGAACTTCACACTAGAGGAGTACAAAGGAAGTGATTTTTATACAGTGTTCTGAGGATGAGGAGGGACACAGTTTGATACAGAGGAGTGAGGAGGGTGAAGGGGACAGCAAGGCACTGTAGCATCCCCATGGGAAGTTTTCAGTCTAAAGATGAAACTTTCTCTGAGAAGGTGGAAGACAGGTTGGTAAGGAAAGAAAGACAAGAGAACTGAGGTTTTATAACTGTACTTCTATAGACCCATGTGAGAAGAGAATTAAGAAAGAGCCCATCATAGCTCATCAAAGACCTATGCTTCTGTGATTGTTGTAGAATACTAACCACAGATGGACCACTATGAATGATTCTTAATATTTCAGAGTGAAGACAACAACTTGGGAATCTAATAAATAATATGTTCCTTCTAATGAAAAACTTCTACTGAAAAAAATGCACATGTAGACACATGCATATACACAATGTTACATAAATTCTCTGAAGTTTATTCATCTTTTAAGATCTCCAAGACTAGAAAATTGAGTTGGGACAAAAATGTCCTTGAAGCAGCTCTCAAAGAGGTTGAGAACAGCCCAAGTACAAGAAGGTGTGAGATGCATGAAGAGAGCCACAGCCCCAAAGATCTTAGTATTTGGGGGTACTCGTACCTGGTAAATAGTTCAGAGTATTGGTTAGCACCCTTCAGGAATAATGGAGAGGTCCAGACCTGACCTGCTGATCTAAGAGGACAGAGAAGCTTTGGAACAATCTGGGCCAGATACAGTTTAAGGGGTTGTCTGAAAACAGTGCTTATTACTTAAGGAAGCCCTGTATGCCTGCCACCAGATGTGAGTCACTGTGGAGGCACACAGGAATATCAGTCCCTATTATTAAACACCTGGAACAAAGGTTAAGTTGGGAAGCTCCTTTATTATACTCTCCATGTATAATTAGGGAAGGAATATATGAAAACCTAAAGGAACCGGAGTCTCAGAATCTCGGGGGTTGAATCAGCTATAAATGCTCTAACTACAACTTCATCTATGCCTTCCCACTGGAGGGTGTCAGGCAAGAGTAAACAACAACAACAAAACAATTTAGTCCTATGATAGTCGGAATGAGATCATTACCCCAGTGTTATTGATGAGTAACTAATGTGCCCAAGGATATATATCTAGAAACTGGCAAGCTCTGGAAGCCTATCCCATGTCTCTCCAGAACCTGTCTTCATAATCACTGCACTCTACCATCTCCCAGGCAAAGAGCATTCCAGACAGGTGAAAAAGTACATGGAAAAGGTGGGAGGAGAATCCGACTCAGAAAAAACCCTGCCCTCCTCAGTCTCTTTCTCTGTAGACCACACATACACTGCCAAAAAGTTGCCCTCTAGTAATAAAATCAGGCTATAATGCCACCTTACTGGGGACTATTTTGTCCCCCCTGAATGTTCTTTTTTTTTCTTTGCAAGGAATGTTTATCATTAGTGCAGACATTCAATTACTGTTTGGATTTATTTATTCATTAGCTTGATGTATGGCACACACCATTCAGAGCCACACCCGTCAGGAATAAGGAAATCATAATATCTGACAGAGGGAAACAGTTCACATGTTCAGGCTGGACTTAAACTAAGCCGACTCAACCCAACAATCTCGTGTTAGGGCCGCTAGCACACTGTACTGGTCATCTGGTCTGTTCCTTCAGTGCCTGTGCTGATCAATGGTGACAACAAGAATTGAGGCTGTGAGCAGAGGCTGGAGCTGGAAGCACTCTCCCCCAGGCTGCCTTTCTCATTTGGCAAATGAAACAGAAATGGCCTTGCCCAGCTCTTGACTGGGAGAACCCTCAGGAGAAGGTGAGCCTCTGCCCAGTGAGGCTTGTGTGTGATAGATTTTTTACTTCCAAATAACAGGTGGGCACAGTTATAGTATCACAAGTTAGGCTAAAAATAAGAGGAGCACTCTAATTTTGTCCAGGTCGCCTTCACATTGATGTAGGGCCTTGTCTACCTGAATCTTTCTGCACTTCTTCTCATTGGAGTCTATGGTGCATTCCTGCCTGAATTCCTGGCACAACAGACTCCTGGGTATGCTGATTCATCAACAACAGTGTGTAATTAATTGGGTGTCAAACACAGCAGTCTGGGGCAGGCAGAGGGGGCACCACGAGTCATTTATATAGAAGTAGTGCTGCAAAGAGGGGAAAAAAACAAATTTTAGAGTCAGATGTATAACTGGGTTCAAATATCTGCTCTGCCACTTACTATGAGACTTTAAACAAATGACTTATCTTTTTTCCTTATAAACTGGTGATACAATCAACCCTGAATGGAGTGTGTGAGGGTTAGAGGTGGGCACAGTAGGCCTTCAATCATCACTTGTGATGATGACGATTCCACAAGGAGCCATACAAAAAGAAGACATAAATCTGAAGTCCAGGAGATAAACCGGAAATGTGAACCAAGGTCCATAAATCAATGAGTAAAAAACTAGTAAAAGAACAGTTCGCAGAAAGAAAGGGGAAGGCAGTTGTTTTTAACCACCATTCACGGGATGGCTCATGTGAAAGGAGGCAGAGTCACTGGTGTTCCACCTCTCTCCTAAGATGCTGTCAGTGAATTCTGACCACTCTGCTTCCTGAGAGCTCACCAGGCCCTGTAGCAGCAGTGTGGTCTTTGTCCTCCACTTGAAGGCCCGTAATTATGCTGAAACCAGGAAAAGTAAAGAGGGACGATAAGGATGTGTGTTCTTACAGAGTTTTCCTGCTAATTTTCTGAGGTTGCAGCCATGGTTTTAAATCATGCTTGTTCTAATTTGATATTTTCCAAAATCCTTTCTTGGTCAAAATATATAATTGTATGCTCCTATAGCATAACTCTTAGCTGTGTGTAAAGGGTTTTTTTTCCTTCTTTCTGTTATATCTTGTGTAAGACTTGCTTGTAGTGTATCTCCTGTTACACGGTAGTCATTATTTGTATTTCTGTCCATTCCCACGACTGTAAATTCCTTGAGGGGAGAGACAGGATTTTATTTCCTGAAGATCTAGGCTGCTTCCTAGGATAGCACAGTTGTGTAAAAATGTAATTATTATTACATAATACTATGAACCAATAACTCACAGCAATGTTGTGAATAGAAGAGTTTATGTACTAGTTCCCTTTTCAAGCCAAATATCTAAAATTATCTTGGGAAAAAGACAATCTCCAGATTATATTATGGTGAAATGTTACCAACTTGGTCATTATTCTGAAGTTCAGCTCTCAGAATTAAAGTTATGCTTGCAAAAAGACAAAAGCTGCAGTATTTTTAAGCACAATTTTACAAGATGTTCACCCTGGAACATTCCACATGAATTATCTAGAAATATCTGAACAATCTAGTGTTCATTTCCTCCTAAAATGGTTTTCATTGGAGTTTCCCTTATGAGTTCCACCATTAACAACTCGATCTCCAGCAAAACTATAAAATTTTAATCTGATGTAAGGCTACACGTTGCATCCCTAACCGAAGCCAGTTGCCTTGCAATTATACGTCAACCAACCGCAAGATGAGTTAGCAGTAGCAATAAAAACTATCATTTACCCAGTGAATATTACCTATACATCCACCCCTTGGCATAGATGACCTCATTTTTTCTTCAAAACTATCCTCTGAAAGAGCACTAGTGATGCCCCCATTTTCTGGATACACAAACTGAAACACCAAGAGGCTAGGGCACTTATCCCACAGGTGTGTGCATATGGTCACCCCAAGTCAGCCACCATAACTGCGGGTGAGGAGAAAGACTTCGAGAACATGCCTGGTTGACAACTGGCTGGTGACAACCTTCACTTATAGGAACTCTCTCGTATATGAATATGATATAATTTTATTGTGATGACTTATCTTGGAATTTGCCCACCCTACAAGAAACACCTGTAAGGTGGACAAGGAAATAATGCATTTTAATACAAGGCAGTGGTAAATCATCAGCAATCATTGCATCTGAACATCTTAAGGAGCCAAACTGCATAATTTCCGAAAGTCCCAGAAAGCCTGCAAGAGAAATACACCAGAGGGAAACATAGCATAAAAATGCACAAATCTCCAGACCATGCTTTGGACAGAGGCCCCAGTCCTAGACAATCAGGTAAGAAGCATGGCACTTGAGGTGGAAAGAAAATTGTTTTTACCTAGTCCATCTACTTTTACATGTGTGAGTATCACTGATTCTGAGTTTGTGCACTACAGTCCGAAAATCTTTCTTTGTTTACTTCACTTGCCCATATTTATTCTTTTTTAATATAATCTTTATTATATTTTTCCCATTAACATTTAGTCCCCTTATACCTACACCCCCCCCAGAAATTACCTTATTGTTGTCCCTGTCCTTAGGCAATAATCTTGGACACTGGGCAAAACCTCTTATTGCTCTGAGAAAGAGATGTGTGAACCAGGTTGCAGGAGTTTCATCTTTATATGGAAAGGTGACACTGTTGGCCCACAATGACCTCTTTACAGTAAGTCGTCACTTAACATCATCAATAGATTCTGCGACTCTAAGTCAAATGGCATATAACAAAACCCAGTTTACCAGACCCTAATTGGAATAAACACAAATTAAGTTCCTATGGCATTTCATCAACATTACGACAAAAAGACACTGAGCAAAACAACGTTATTCGAGAAGCTACAGCTGGACATTGCTTTCCTGGTTGCAAAAAGGACTGTTGATCTATCAACAGCTCCTCAGGGACTGCCTGGCACCTACCACTAAGAGAAGAAAATTGGAGCAAATGGAATTAAACCTAAAAGACATGGCTTAATTTACCCAAACTCTGATAATTCAATTTCAAGAGATAAATGTGGCAGAGGGGTGGAGAAGGATGGATGGAAATCAAATCAGCTATATAGAAAAACTGCATTTTTTTTGTATTATTATCCCTTGAGAAATCCCTTACCCTAACTTGCCTTTATTTTTTTTCTAATTTTCATAACCAATTTGAAATAAAGTAGTAGAGAAAATGATCCATAAAACCCATAAAAAGGAACTAACCCAAAATTCTGTCCCTAATTTAGGAGCCCATGTTGGAACTGACCTGGTTCTCAGGACAAACCACTTAGAGCAAATGTTTCTTACTCCTTTTAGGTAAATACTCATCCCACATCATCATCAGTTAATCCCTCTCTTTCTTCCTCTCTGACCTGGTGAACCCTGCTCCTTGTCTTCCTCCTGACAATGTCTCCCAACTTTAGATGATTCCTTAGGGCTCCTTTGATTTCTTGATCTCTTGTCCACTCACAGAGATAGAACATAATGAAACTAAAACCTTGAACAAACAAGTTAAAATGATACGGACACCCAATATCAAAATCAGCCCAGAAGGTAAACACTGAGTTATGTGATGTCAAAGTCATTAGTTGAATACAAGAAGGGCAGATGCCAAAAGTTCTGTCTATTGCATGTAATTGAAAAGCTAAACCAGGGCATAGAAGGTAATAGAAAATGGTAACGCAAGGAAGAAATTCTAGTGATATAAAAATGTTGGCAGATGGTGTTTAATTAATAACAATAATAACAGTAACACATACCATTTCAGTGCCTATTAGGTGCCAGACACTATTAAGCTTTTTATGCAGTTATGTGATTTAATCCCTTCATTAGCTCTATAATAAAAAAAATTATTATCCTAATTTTACAAATGAGGAAACTGAGAGATGGAGAAACTTGTCCAAGGTCACACAGTTTTTAAATGAAAAAGACAAAAGTCAAACCCAGTTCCTACAGACTCAAAAGCCCATTATTCTTAACATCACACAAAATCCCTTCCTTATATTTCATACCACTAAATGTAAAGTGTCTCTTTTAAAGGATGTATTGCAGATTTTTCAGACTGTGTTACTGTCTTAAAGGTTCAAACACTTCATCTTAGCTGGACTCTTGGTCCCATTCCCTTCAAACCAGCCTAGTCCCACCGCAACTGTATTTTTTGGCTTTTAGTTCTTTGTTCAGAGGCCAGATCCCAATCCATACCCACATTAGTCAGTGCCATTTGCACAGTGCAATGGGTCGTTCCCTTTCCCATTTGCTGGCTCCCTTCAGAATTTTTATAGCGTGTTATTTCTGGACCAGTTGTTCACTGTGACAATGCGTAGAGACTCAGAGCATCTGCCAGCTTCCTGCCAGATGGCTGAACTCTAGTGAATGGCCACTGACCTATGGACTACTAGCAGGGGCTGAATACATCCCTACTTACTGCATAAGCTCTTGCAGAATTTCACATGGTGCGAGCCTGGGTTTCAGCGGATCTCTAGGACATGCTAAAATCTCAGTAACAGTATTGATGACGATGCCAACGATAATATGACACCAGGTACTTCATGCTACTATATGTCATGCTCCAAACACTGTAGATACACATCACTTAATCTTCGTGACAACTGCAGGAGGCAGGTATCACCCTAGCCCCATTTTCAAGGGAAAAAACTGAGGCCCAGGGAAATTGTTACCCAAGCCACAAAGCTGGAAAATAGCGGAACAGGGATTTGAACCCTGATTACTGATTTCAGAGTTCCTGACTACTGCCTACATTTACATGTTTTGGGTAAAGCAAAAGTTTGGCCTTTCATTTGTTGCCATTTATTTATTCCACAAAAAAAGATTTAAGACGCAAAGTACCAATCAGGAGGAGAAAAAGGCCTCTCACAGCAGCCTCGTCGATAAGGCTCATTTATTGGGGGATGGGGGGGACAACTGGCTCATATTGAGCTCCCCCGTTGTGCCATTTATGTACATCTTATCACATAATTTTGTAATTGAGTGGGGGACCATACCCCCGGAAATAGGGAGCGATGAATAAGCTCCAAAGACTGCACATGCGTGCTTCATCGCCACAGAAACCCAGACAATATGCGCATGACTTAGCAAAAAGGAAGCATATAGCGCTGGTGCCCAAAACTAGGGAGGTGATTGGACGAGGAACAGACCCTCCCACCTAATTCTACTCTACAGAGGATTATGGGGGCTATGTTTAAAAGCAGAGTATGTGGAAACGCTGCCTGCCTTTGCTCTCCCCTTCCCTGGCTGGCTGGCTAGTGGCTGGGGGCTCAGGCTCCTGAGCCAAGCCAAGGGACCTTGACAGGAGCAGGGCCTGTTGTGCTTCGTAAGCACTCTGGGACCTGCCTGGCCAGGACCACAGCAGGCTCTGGTAGGAGGGGATGGAGGGGGACTTGGGGCTGGCAGGTGCAGGAAGCGTTGGGCAACAGGCAGCGCACCCCTCCCCCACATGGGAGGCTGAAGCAGCTGCTGTCTGCCAGTGGCCCATGCCTCCAGTGTGGGCTTGGCGAGCCCTGTGCCCCTTCCCCAGACTGAAGCTGTAGCAGTTGCTGCCCACCCGCAGGCAACGACAGCTCCAGCATGGCCAGGGGACAGGAGCGCCCGCTGCCCTCTTGTTCCTCCAGCAAGAACCCGGTGATGGCAGAAAGCCATTGCTGCCAGTCTTCCAGTGGGTGCGGCAGACACTGGGACCACTCGGGGCTTGGGCCCCACATGGTTTGAAGTCAGCTCCCCTAAGGCAGGGTTCCATACTGGGACGCATGCCTCGCCAGGCCCCAGCCTCTCGAGATGTTGCACCCGGTGCATGGCACATGGGTCCTGAACTGCTTCCACTCTCATGGTCTGAGAACTGCACTCAAAGGCACCTCAAGATGGAGCTTTCCCAGCACGACCACCTAGAGTGATCTGGCTGTGCTCCCCAGACAGAGAGAGAGAGAGTGCTGCTGCGAGATGATGGTGACTCTGAAAACCCACAGGTGCTCACCCCACAGGAGAGGATGGAGACCTGTTTGTCTGGCCGGTTTAACCTCCAGCCGCACAAAAGGACAGGTGACCACTAATGGGGAACTTCTGAGAGTGGTTTTAGTATGCAATCATTTGGGGAACATGGGACATTCTATGTAAGGGTTCAAAGGAGGAATTCTCCCAGTCCCCTCCCCCACAAGTTGGAAACCCTGTTAATAAAAACTTACTGCCTTCCATACAAACTTTTGTCTTAAGTATACACATGGCAACAAGTGGCCAGACCCCATGCTGCCCGGTTATAGTTTTACAATAACCCTAAGAGATAGGTCTTAATAATATTAACTCCAATTGAAAGAGAAAGAAACTTAAGATTTTGAAATAAGTATATTGTGCAAGGATACACTTGATAAAGACAAAGATTGTATCAGTTACTACCATAGTATTGATGCATAACAAACCACCCCCAAATCACTAGCTTTAAAGGTGTTAACTAAAGTTACAGTGGGAATCAATTTGCAATACAAGTATATAAATGTATCAAATCAACAGGTGTAAAACCTTAAACTTATACAATGTTATATGTCAATTATATCTCCATAAAAACTGAAAAATAAGATTTAAAATATTCAGTCCACTCTTCATGCAAGCAAAAGGTAACATGCTCCCTCTCCTCCCCCAACTTCAAGATGTTCTCCTAGAGCTAAAACTCATAAAAGTGTGGGGATTTATCTCTGACTTTCTCTCCCGGAATTCTTAACTCTCAGACTTGCCCACACTGAGTCCCCAGCCACTCGTCAATTATAGTTTAGATTTTCCTACCCCCGTACTAGTTCCCGAGGAGGTTTCTGCGCATGGGTTTCTCACTTGGTAAAATGCAGATTTCTGTATCACCTCCATCTCTATTTCAGGGGGCAGTTGCTTGCCCTCTAACCTTATGTCTCTGGCAGATCTAAGAAAAGTGGTTGTTTTTTTCAGTTGGTTCATCTTTTTACTTATTGTTAGAACAAAATGACAACTCCTAAGCTTTTTACACACCAGAAATCAGAAGACTCAGATAGGAAACCGGAACTTACATTTTAAATGAATGTTTATCAAGTTCCTACCATGTACAAGTACGTACCTAGCGAGCTGGATTTGTCTTTCAGCTGATTTGTTAGAGAACACAAAGGAGAACAGAAAGTGAAGGGTGCAAAGATGATGGCGCCTTCAAGGAGGAAAGGTTTCCATTCTGCAGGAAGGAATCTGAACGTGTTTTCCAGAGGAACTTGCATGCTTTCTGGAGAAGTAATCTGGCTTCACAGAGAGTCATGAGACCAATGGCAACTTTTACTAATGCACACTGACCAGGTCCTGGTGGGACTAAATTCCTGCAATCTCCAGGGACTCAAGAAAAGTTGAAATTCCTTGAGGCCCAAACAAAGGAAGAGCAAAAACCTCACTCTCCTGGGGTTTCCAGTTTTTTGCTCCTCTCTCAGCTTTTATATGCGCCAAACACGTGAGCTAATGTTTCACATTTGTACTCATCATTTTAACTTACATTTCGTGTTCATCAAGAGCCATACTTAGACAAGAGACAGCCCAAGAACCCAACCGACTGAGTGATATTTTAGTTTCAATGTGGTTAAACCCTCCAATCACACTGTGAATCTGGATGCTTCAACTTGGATCATTCATTGCTCGAGTATAACCCAGAACTATTTCCTCAGTCCTCTCATAATGGGAAGTAAAACAGCAAGCTAATTTTGTTTGGTTCACTTATTTTACTCTAGTAGTAGTAGTAGTAGTAGTAGTTATGGGTTCACTGCAGATTCTTCAAAAGAACTTCAGCTATGAGAAAACATTCTCTAGCAATTTAAATAATAAAAAGTAACCAATAAAGTAGATGCAAAAATCAATTAGCCAAGGAAATAGCTTATTTTACACCTAAGTTTGCTTTTCTTTTAAGTTTGTGCAAAGTCTCCTTTCGCTGACAAATATCTTCAAGGAAAAGAACATCTGTTTCAGGTAATGTTCTTATTCCTGGTGGAAAAGGAAAGGGAAATTCTAAAGTGAAGGATATCGCAGAGAAATATTTGGCAAATAATATGATATATTCCTGTTCTCGTTTAAAATCATAAAGAAGTAAGTATGGGTGACATGAAATTGAGTTTAAAAAAAAGATTCTTAGAATAACCAGAACATGAAACCAGACTAGTTCCTCAGAGATCAGCTACTCCAACGTCCTTATTTTCCTGATGAGACCTTGAGATCTAGAGTAGTACATTTCATTGCCTCAAGTAAACCACTTACTAGGAGAATTGAAGCTAAACCCAAAACTTAAAATTCCCTATTCTCTAATCTATTTTGCAGGACTCAAAGACTGCCTCTATCTGTCCATGAACTTATATTCTCTTGTGCCAAGCTACCATGTAAAGGCCACATTACACCCTATAGCAAAAAGATGACATACAAAGCCTTGATAACGTGGGTACCATCACCTAAGGGTGTGCATGACAGAATTCACGGCATGTTGAAATTCATGGAAAAATATATTTTTTGTTATCCTGAGTAACTGAGTAATAAGTGAGGCTGAGCATTTTCTACTATTACAAATGTAGGTGACACCCCGCAGTAGTATTTGTAGTTCCTGGGACATGGTCACCATAGAAATGAGATGTTTTTTATATCCTTCTACAGTTTCTGTATATTTTCAAACATAATTTATGTGCCTCATGATTTAAAATTATGATACCAGACTTGCTCCTAGATATCAATATTTAATGTCTTAGTAAAAAGGCACATACATTGCCATTTCAGAAATGTGCTTTTAATAGTTGGCCATTGGTTTCCTTAGTAACTGTATATGATTTATCTTATGGCAGGGCTTGAACAGGCAGTCACATGAAGTTGTGCAGTCCTCTGCCAAAGGTCTTCCGTATCACAAAACACCTAAGAACATGGGTGGGACTGAGGGGGTCCAGTTCCATCTTTGATTTTAAAGGGGCCCCATAGCCCCATGGCAAGGAAAGACCCCTGAAAATATTTCTACGGTTAGGGAATAGACCAATGGGTAATCTCCTGACACAAAATAAATCAGACTAATTAAGAAATCTGCTTGAATTAGCCAGATTTAGCAAAAAGGCTTGAATGTGAGAGTAGAAGGAAGAGCTTCTGGGTTCAAAACAGGGCTGTGCTTGTTGACTCCTCCTGTGCAGCCCTTCCTGCAACCCCGCCTGCTTTCTGCGCGCCCCCCCCCCATTCTGGGATGCAGTGCATTAATGAAATGACTGTTCCCTGGGGACCACGTGGTGGCACTGCGGGCCACCACCATAAAAGAGCTGGATCCAGCAGGATAAGTGCTTCCCTGTGCTAAAGAGGATGTCAGCAGCAGTGTGAGCTGAAGCCTTAAGTAACTGGGAGATGGATGGGCAAACTGAACGAGAGCAGGAACATTTCAGCAGAAGGAAGGCAGCAGCATCAGGCATCAGGGCAGGAAACATGTCTCACCTTGCAGAGTACGTTGGATAAGGACTCAGATGCAGGTCCCAGACTCTCTAGGTTTGAATTGATGCAGCCTCTTCCAACAGATGTGATCTAGGCAAGTTATTTCACCATTCAATGCCTCAATTCCCCGGTAATATAGGAATCATAGCTGTACCTACTTCACAGGGCTTTGCGAGCACTAGATGAGCAAATTCGAGGAAAGAGTATACAATAGGGCCTGGCACATTGTAAGCACACAATAATGTTATATATCAGTGGTAGCAATCACTCAATATATACATAGAACAACTGTGCGTAGACTGATCTTGGTATTAGGAGCATATTCAAGTACATATGTGTACTCCTTGGAATAATCAGGGATATTTAAGGGGTGTATTTTTTGGAAATAACTGGACACCATATTAGTCACCTTGATGGGGCCTCACAGCATAAAATTAGAGGGTATCAGGTGAACCACGAGACACAGCAGTTAATCCTTCAGAATGATTCTGTGATGTTTTATAACCCTTTAAGATCCAGAATGTCAATTAACTGTACAATAAGAAGAATATTTATCAAGTTCCTGAATTGCCTTCAATTTTAAAGATGAAATTTCAGTATCCTAAGACATTTATTATATCCGAGTCATTCATGCCTACAAGAAAGCACCTAGTACCGTGTCTGATCCATTGTAAGAATGCAATAAAAGCCACTGAATAAATGGAGAAGAAGTTCATAAGAATACTTCTGTTGTAAAAGTTAAGTCATGGAATTCACAGTACCTGTGAAAATTTCATTTTTAATGCTATTGATGCTATGGTATAATATACTTCTAATAATATGCTGAAAAATATTAATTTGCTTGAGATATAAATACAAGTGTCATTTCTTAATCTGCTAATTCTTCTTCTCTTCTGTAAATGGTATCTATGCCACAGTGATCTGGACCAGGTTATTATTTCTGGAGTTTTATTATAACCCTAAATTGTCACATAACTTTGGTCATAATATTTGTTTTGTTTTGTTTTCAGTTTCTTTTTTTAAAATTTTTATTGTTATTCAATTACCATATGATCTCACCTTTAACTGGAACATAAGCAATAGAAGAAAAAAGCAAACAAAATATAACCAGAGACATTGAAGTTAAGAACAATCTAACAATGGTCACAATATTTTATGGGTTGGTTTCTCTAGAAATAATAGACTACTTAATATATCCAACAGGGATACACACTCACACTCCTTTCTCCCCCGATTCCCATGGTGACTTCTGCTCCTTGTCCACTCAAGAGTGACAGTTGCCTACACCAACAGTTGTCCACCTCTTGATTAGATGTCCAGGAAGACCCTAATGTTTACAAGTGTGTGCGATTGTAACTGGGATGCTTAATCTCCTTAGCTGCTGGGAAGCTTGACTGACTAGATCAGTGGCTTTTATTTCTAAAATATTTGTGTGGCCCAGGTGAAGTTACAGCACCCCTGGGAGAATTAGCTCCTGGGCTGTGTACTCTGGAATGGTCCTGTCATCTGCTCCATAGCTTCAAGTTTGCCCACAGCTACCCTCTCCCTGTCCATTGGCACCAGCAGCCAACAGGCAGCTAAAGATTCCCGTACATAGATTGTAATCTTATCACTCCAAACTCTGTCAGAGTACTCTTAGGGTTTTGCTATCTGTTCTTTTAAGCTCATATACACAAAATTTTCATCTCTAGTAAGTAACTGAATCTGGATAATAATATATAATGTCCTCAATGCCAATGGGAACAAACCATTTTTCTAAAGCAGACAGAAAAATGTAAGTTAGAATTTTGATAACATACTTGGCTACAAATGGAATATTATAAAATATTCTAAAATTAATTCAAGTAAATATTTATTGAGAACCAGTTCTGTGTTGAATAAAATCAAGGCAATAATGAATGTATTTAACATCTTTGAGGGCCTTACTCTGAGTAATAAAACTAACACAAATGAAACTCTTAGATGTTCTTAGTTAAGGGTGAGTTTGTGGGTAGTGACGTAAAGCAAAGAAAAGCATCAGTTGAGTGATATAGATCAGCAAGCATCATGCAGGTGAACTTGGATTGGACCTTTAAATGTACCTACCATCAAATTTGAGTCTGCATAAAATATGGAGAAATAAAAAAGTTAAAATCCTCAGTTTCTCCCATACACAAACACACACACACACACTGCTTGATAAAACTTACACAACATGTTTACCTAATTGCATATCTGTTCTGTAATAATCTATTAACCAGTCTTAATGTTTCTGACAAGTCTGGCGGTCTGAGGGTTTTAGAGTAAGCTTATGTTTATTCAGCTATTTTTCTGTATGGAGATGGACAGCTACACAAATTTCTCATTCCCCCATCAGCCTTGAATGATGTGATCGCATTCTTTCATACTGAAAACTATGCTATCAGAAATGCAAATCAATAATAACCATTTGGTTAAGCCTATGGTATTTTTATTTCAGTTTTTCTTTTAGAATTCCACATGCCCTAATATTTTAAGCACCAATGTCCTTACTAGCTTCTTACAATACCAAACAATAGAAACACTATCCTAAATCCTTACTATATATTAGACCTAATAATTTAGGTGCCAGTGTTATCCCCATTTTACAGATGAGAAAATTGAGGCACACAAAGGTTAAGTCACTTGCCCAAGGACACATTTCTATGAAGTTGTTGAGTCAGGGTTTGAAACAAATTCTGTCTGAACAACTTCCCTGAATTTTCACTAAGTGGAAGAGGAGAATGCCTTAAACACAGTTTCCTAATTTAAATGAGGAGGAATTGTCCCTAAGTACTACTAAATTCTTGAAACACTCTTATTTCTCTATACAAATGTGGAGTAAATTACCAGATTGGTGGTGAGTGACATCAGTGATCCACATTTCTCTAATGAGAAAATCTAATCTATTAAATGACTTAAAGGGTTTGAGCATGACAAAATCAGTCTCTTTCTGCTCCCTTCTTCACCTGGACCAGTGGGACACAGTAACCTGCATGCCCTGAATTCAACTTTGTTTCAGAGGGTCAAATTCGGAAATGCAGGGTAGGTCCCAGCAAACTAACATGGGCTCTTGAACTAAGAGAAATCCTCTAACCTAACCATTATTGAAAATAAGAAAATATTTTGGTTTTCCATTCTCCTGACTCCTTTGTCTTATTTTTCTATTGATTCATAATTCAATCCAGTGGTAGTTACAAAATAGTCATGGGGATGATACATACAACATAGGGAATATAGTAAGTAATATTGTAATAATTATGTATGGTGCCAGGTAGGTACTACACTTATACAGGGGATCACTTAGTAAATTATATAAATTTAATTTACTGTACACCTGAAACTAATATAAAATAATGCTGAATATCAACTGTAATTTTTAAAAATTAAAAAAATTAAGAAATCAGTCCAGGAAATGCATGCTGTTTTGTAATCTATTGCTGTATAACAAATCACTCCAGAACTTGGTGGCTTCAAATAAAAAACAATCATGTTTTTGGCTCACAAATTTACAATTTGGGAAGAGTTTGGCAGGGTGAGTTCATCACGATCCCACAAAGCATGAGCAGCCCAACTGGTCTGGAAGATCCGTTTCCAAGATGGCTCACTTACGTAGCTGTCAAGTCAGTGGGGTTGTCAGCTGGGAGTTCATCTGGGGCTGTTGGCCAGGGGCCACTCCCTGGGGCTGGTTGGGCTTCCTCACAACAGGATGGCTGGGTTTCAAAAGCTAATGTTCCAATAGGCCCAGATGGGAGCTGCAAGAGTTCTTATGGACCAGCCTTAGAAGTTCCAGAATGTTCCTCTGCAGCATGCAATGATCAAGCAAACCTCCAAGGCAAACTCAGATTCAAGAGGAGGATTGCCATCTTTCAATGAGAAGAGAAGCAAAAAATGTTGAATCTGTGTTAATCTATCACAGATACATTTGCTTAAACTTTCTGCAGAGGCCCAATGTCCTGAAAGGTAAAACTATATAAAGAGTAAAATATGAGACTATGAGACATACAAGAAAACAGAAATCATAATCTAGATTGCTGGTTTCCTGGAAAATTTAAGAACAGTAACAAAAATATAAAAGTCTATTCCCAAATCCCAATAGTCTTTAACTTTATAGATAATAACTAATTCATAGTAGAATCCAGGAACGAAAAAGAATTAAATGTTCCAGGGTCTCATCAGTCATCAATGTAAAATAGGTTTTCGATCATTAAACTACTTATTGCCTGACTTCCAGTTGCTAAATTGTTCCTGAGCAGGACTGTGATGAGAATAATTTTTAAAAGTTTTTTTTTTCTCATCTGCTTAGTATTTTTCCATTCATTTACTGTTCTTTCCAAATCCATTAGGGAAAAGAAAAAAAAAAGATACCCTAAACTGGAAGATGCTATTTCAATTGCCTAAATTGAAAAGAGTAAACCAAGTAATAAAAAATTCTCTTAACTCTTGTTTGCTTACATTTTCAATGAACTCCAGCACAATTACCAAACGTTTTCACCAGACATAAGCAGAATTAGAGTATGTCCTGCCTTCCTGGTGTGGGAGAAGTAGATGCTCTGAGTTACTACTAGTATCTATTTTGTTATTGAATACATTCACCACCATTGGCCATAAAAGTTAGAGGTGTTTGTGTATAGTTTATAAAGGTTATAAGTAGTTAGGAACTATTGGATATTCTTTTAGTAGATTTGTGAGAGCTTCAAAGTGAGGCCATTATCTCAAAGGTTTCTTATGTGGAAAATAAAAGAATATGGGCGCTTTTTCTTTAACTTTATAAAGTCCAGAAACACAAAACTTTGCCATCTGGAGTTTATGAAAACACTAGAGGAAGATTCTATGTAATATCAGGTTTTTAATAGCAGAAGTAAAGTATCTTTTTCAAGGGAAAATCACAATATTTGTCTGGAAGATTGAAAGTCACCTGGGAGACATCTCACATGTTCTTTACTCCCTAAAAATGGTAGTACTCAAAAGTCTGCAGCCCTTTTCCTACATTTATTATGGATGTAAATTTTTTATACACAAGAACTTTAAAATTCATCAACTGCTAAATATACCAACAAACAATCTACAGAAAGAAAATAACATTTCACTGTTTATTTCATTAAAGCAGGAAGAATTAGCAATCCATAGAATAATGAACAGATTTAATAAAGAGCTAATGCACGTTTTCAAGGAATGTCGTACAATGGAATCCAGCTGAAAGTACAGAAAGAATGGTATTTACTTGACGACAGCTTTATTGAGCTGCTCATTTGCTGGAAGCTGAGCAACACGAATGCGCAATTAGCACATTGTACCAGGAGCAGATATTAGCAAAACTCGACTGGGATAGATGAGTCATGCTCTGGAACTGATGAAATGTAATAAAAAATTGGAAGAGGAAAATGTAGATTGAAAGACTTAAAACATTTATCAAATAGAAATAATGAAACAGGCAAGGTTAGACTCTAGAAATGCACATTGGATCAGTTAAACTATGAAGAAATACAAGGAAGTAACTGCTTTAAAATGTAGAATAATGATTATTCTGGAAGGACAGTGGGTTTCTGATTGAGGCAAGGCATCTGGAGGGACTACTGGGATGCATAACGAAGTGCCTTTAATACGGATGGTGATTTCAAGAGCATTTGCCCTACATGTGTAGTTTAACAAAATATTTTGTGTGTTTTTTAATCTTTGCCTCATTTTACCCCAAAAAATCCAGAATACAGTAATTGAAGAATGACATATTTGTATTTTTTAAAACTATACTTACAAGTAGCTCAGATTTTATTTTTAATGAGTAAAGAAAACTATATATAAACCTGAAGAAAAGAATATCCACTCTCACGTCTTCTATGTACACTTGTAACGGAGATACTAGCCAGTGAATTAGGGAAAATGAAGATGGAAAAGATGAAAAGGAAAAAGAAAACAAATCTGCATTACTCCCAGATGGAATACAAACATATAAGGTCTGTCCTGAAAAAGCCCAGCCATTGTTAATATAAGGGGAATGGTTTGCACAACACCAATGTAACCTGGCAGCCCAGGGAAGGAGACTGGACTGCACATGCACGAACAATGACGACTTCACTATACCAGTCAGTGGGGGCAGCAGGTAGATGCCACTGAGTGAGCATGTGGACTGTGTGGCCCTCGCATTCAAAATGGGTGAGTAGAGAAATGAATCGGCATTAAATTCTGTGTTAAGCTTAACATTCCTCTGGGGAAACTATTCTGAGGCTAACGAGGTCACACCTATGGGCAACTGGTGATGGGCAGCTTCATCATGACAACATACCTGCTCATGCATCACACCTTGTGCAGAGTTTTTTGGTGAAACATCAAATCACCCAGGTGACTTAGCCCTTCTATAGCCCAGATTTGGCAACCTGTGAATTCTGGCTTTTCCTAAAACTAAAATCACCTTTGTAAGGGAAGAGATTTCAGACCGTCAGTAAGATTCAGGAAAATATGACAGAACAGGTGATGGCAATTGGGAGAACTGTGTGAGGTTCCAAGGTGCCTACCTTGAAGGGGACTGAGGCATCATTGTCCTGTGTACAATGTTTCTTGTATCTTGTATCTTCTTCAATAAATGTCTCTATTTTTCATAGTGCATGGCTGGATACTTTCTGGACAGGCCTTGTACCTAATATGAATAAATTTCATTCATCAGAAAACACCAAGAAGAGACTGAAAAAAGCCACACTCTGAAGGAAAATATTTTTCATATATATAACAATATTTTTTAAATACTAGTATGAAGAATATATAATGATTGCCAAAAAATTTTTTTAAAATTTAATAGAAAAACAAATAAAAGGCAGAAATAGACATTTTCTAGATGAGAAAATAAGCAAGGCCAATAAATTGTATGAAAAGGTATGTAAACTCATTAAAAACTGGGACCAAAAAAAACCACAATAAAAGGCATTTCATACCGTTTAAATTGGCAAAAACTGAACAATCCAACCACACCAATGCTCTGAAGAATGTGGCCCAGTCAGGGCTTTTTCACCTGGTGGGAATACAAACTGCTATAACCACCGTGAAAGTCACTTGTCGATGTCTAATAAACTTAGATGCCAATGCTTGATATCTCTATGCCTCATTTTTTAGTAAAATGGAAATAGTAGTATCTACCTCATAAGTGATTTTAAAGATTTAAATGAGACAATACATATAATCTGCTACCATTGTACAACACATACAAGCACTCAAGAAGGACCAGTTGGGGACACTATGAAATTACTGAATAGACACCCATCTCTTCGGTTGCTGGCTATAATCCATATGTTATGGACACTAGAGTAAAAGACACCTTTTCGAAACATATCATGATAACTAGAAGAAAAGAGAAAAGTCACGGTATCGGAGTCTAGAGAAGTAGACCATATGGAGATAAGGAGGCAGTAGCTCACAGAATGGAGGAGAGTCCAGTTCATGAAAAATGGGTATGGTCAGAGAAGAGATAGGTATATTCAGGTGGGGAGAGTTCAACTGAAAAATCCCTCTGAGAGTTAGGATTACATAAAATGATAAGCAGCAAAGTAGGCCAACTTAGTGAGTTTGTCCTCCACAGAGAGAGGAAAATAAGCAAGGGAGAAGAAAGGAAAGAGAAGGAGTTAAGGAAAAAGGAGGGAGGCAGAGGAGGGAGGGAGGGAGGGAGGAAAGGAAGGAGGGAGCAAAACTTATCAGAGACCAAACAACTTGGTGAGAGGTGTGGGATTTCAGGTGGTCTCAAGTTCTTTGACTTTCACCTCCATTAAGATATGGGGTCCACATCCCTTCCTTTGAGTCTGGACTGGCCTGCATGCACTTTGAATGACTGAGTGTGGTGGAAGTGATGTTCTGCCAGCCCTGAGCCCATTCTTTGAAAGAACTGGCAGCTTCACCTTTCTTCTTCATGGAGTTCTCAGGCACCACGAAAGAAGTCCAGGCTACTCTGCTGGGGACAGAGGCCACGGAGAAGAGCCCTGAGGCAGTGACATGGCAGTGGGAAAGCAACCTGGGATGTTCTTCCCAGCCCAGCCTGCAGGTGATTCCAGCCCCACCTGTCCACTGACTATAATCCCATGAGAGATAATAAGCAAGAATCATCCAGCCTAGTCCGTTGAACCCCCACAATCATGAGAGATAATTACAAGTTATTTTTGAAACCACTAAATTTGAGGGTAGTTTGTTATACAGCAATAGATAAGCAGAATAATGCATATTATGGGGAGAGAGAGGACAATTCCAAGGGGAGACCAAAAAAAATGAAGATTCAGGCTAATCTTGCCTAAATATAGCAGCAAGGTCATGTGGAGCCCTTCCCTCCTGGAGCTTCCCTCTGACTGCAGAATTCTAGTCTTAGATGCTTTGAGTAGATTTTATTGATTGCACAATGCAGAGAGAGGATCTAACCAACCAACTGTCCAGAAGAGCCTATGACCAAAGAGTTAAACACTTTTGCTGGTCTCACTTGGTAAAGCCAAAATAAAATGATTTGGAGATTCCCCCTGCCCCCTGATATTTCCCTACAGAAGTCTAGTGTACTTCCACAAATATGCTCATTAAAGTCTCAGGATTCAATTTATATAATTGAGGCAGTCCAGCTAATTTTAGGAAAATTACAACTTTGTGAAAAATAACCATTATACAGTAATTATGGCAAAGATGTTCTGTTTTATGTTAGGTACAATGAAATCAGTAGGTTTAAAAATTAAGTATAAGGGCTTCTAAGCTCCCAATGTCATTTTAAAAATGAGAGAGAGCTGTTAAGAAACAGCTTTGCATGTTAATCACAGAGCTTGGGAACATTCTGTGTTAAGATATATGATTTTCAACCTTGTTAAAAGAAATATTGAAACAGAGAAATTGATTTTTTTCCCCCAGAAAATTTGGCTGTCACACTCCAAGATAAGTTAGTGTTATGTGTGTCTATTAAATAAGTTTATTATATGAAAAGTCACACTCTAGGAAAAAGAAGTTCAATCAGCATTGACTTCAACTAGATTTTATACAATCTCTTAGTTCAAGGAATCATGGTTAGCCAAGTTGATTCTCATTAATGTGCAATTGAACTAGTTATAAAAAGGATAGCTTATGGAATGGGAAAGAGCTGTACCTGCATTGGGAAATTGTGTGGGCCACCTCAAAGAGATTCTTGGAAATACTGTATTCACAGAAAGAGTAAATAAATGTTCTGCTATTCTATGTACTAAATGTTATATGAGCATAAAATATTTGGTAGAAGAAATCAATGAAAGAGCAAAATAGTATTTTAAAGTAGGAGCATCCAACCTTTTGGCATCTCTGGGCCACAATGGAAGAAGAAGAGTTGTCTTGGGCCACACATTAAATACATTGCAACACATAATCACAAAAAAATCTCATAATGTTTTAAGTAAATTTATAATTTTGTGTTGGGCCACATTCACAGCCATCCTGGGCCCCATGAAGCCCAGGGCTGCAGGTTGGACACCCCTGTTTTAAAGTGAAGAAAACACTCACTCCAAAGGTTTTCAAACTGTTTCCAAGAAGCCCTGTGTTCTACTGAGGTGTTTGGGGAAGGAGAAAGCAGGAAAGGTGGGCTGAACAGATGAGTTCTACTCCCTACTCAGCTCCATCACCCCTTTTAACACAGCAGCTCTGCTTTTATGTGTTTTCTCTGCTGAGACGATCATAATATTGCACTTGAGAAAAATAACTAACTCAGAGCCTAATTAAAGTGTGTTAAGTGAGTTCCCTCAGAAGCTGACCCAGAAGTGATTTGTGAAAAGCACCAGCAGTGCAGAGGCAAAGTAAGAGGATGAAGGGAAGAAAACCAAGGCAGGTGTGAAACGAGCAGGTTCACCTGTGTGCAACTGGGACACAGTCTTACTGAGGGACCCCAGGAGATGATGCAGAACACAACTCTAAGTGATTTACTGCACAGTGGTGAAGAAGCTGAGTTGTTTTGTGTGTGTGTGTGTGTGTGTGTGTGTGTGTTTTACCAACTGTTTTCCATCAATGATTAAGGCTGCTCTCAGGGACATTAATTTTCTAAAATTTCTACTTTGCAATGTTCATAGACCAAGATTTTACTTTTGTGCCTTCTGTTCTCTTTGTCACATCCAGATGAGCATCCACACACATAGACTCATTAAAAACAAAGTCATTATCTAGAACCCTGCTCTCCAAGATTCAGCATTTCACAAGGAAGGAAATTTTAGAGGTTAAAAGGTTCCAGCTATCTCTGGCTAAAAAATAAAAAGTGAAGCGGGGGGGAAGAAAGAAATATATTCAGTGAAGATTTCTTCCGTGACTTAGAATTCCAATATATTTTCCTTCAAACTTGAATATTTTACTTTATTGATGGACACAACCAATTAGAAGTTATTAAGGTCCATTCATTACTAACACTTGGATATTTGGGGATACATGGCTGGTTGAGTAAGTTATTACACATTATAAGTGAGATACTTGATATTATATTCAGCCAAAAGATCAGTTTTAAAAGATTGATAAATATCAAGTGGTTATTAATCACCCTCCTTTTGATTTCATCTGTTTGATTTTTACAGTAATTAACATGAATTGTTTACACCTATACTCTTAGGTAGCATATTTTTCAGATAAATTCAACAATAAATTTGGGAAAAGAGGTGCTAAACTACACAGATAATTGTTTTTTTCATTTCTCCATATCATAGACATATTTCTTATTGATGATCACATGGTAGAGATGAAGTCATCAATTTCATCATCAGTTGAAAAATTTATCAAATCCTAATTCATTGGCATAACCTGGCTGCTTTCCAGCTAACTGTGCCAAGAGGTTAAAATGGGTCTTAAGTTGATAACTTGCCAGAACACAAGGACATTTAAACTTTTTTCCAAGTTTACACTCTTATAATGCAACAAATATTCAGCTCCCCTTTAGCATTAGGAAATTAATCAGTTAATATTACTATAGAATGCACTATTCAGTAGAAGCACCTGCATTAGAATCAAAAGAAAGGCATGTCGCCTCTTAACATGGGATATGACCAATCAAACTCAACTCATTTAAAATCTTGAGAATTTTGAATGTAACAAAGAAAGAAGGAACCAAGAGGCCTCAATAAAGAATAAGAGAAAGATCACTTAATCCACAGATGCTTAGCCAGACCTAAATTTCAGGTAGTCCATTAGAATGTGAAATTATGGGCAAAATTTTGTGCAAAAGTTCATTTAGGTGGGGAGGGAGGGTCATTATTAGATGAAGAACCAGTCTAAGAACCAGTCTCCCACCCTACCCTGATTTTACAGTTGAGGGACTAGGACAAAAGAATTTCAGAGACTTCTTCCAAGTCACACACTTACCTAGTTATAGAAGAGTGAGGAGAGCAATGCGGGGAAACTGGGACAACTGTAAGGGGACAACAATAAACAATAAAGAAAATTAAAATAAAATAGAAGAAAAGAATAAAATTAAAAAGATGTCCTTATCATTGGGCCTTAACAGTCTGGGAAGAGATTCCAGTGACACTGTACAGACAGTGGCCAAGGGGAGATGGCATATCAGAGATGGACCTTGTCAAAGCTGCTAGGTAGCATAGTGGCTTATCATCCATAGCTGAGAGTGGTCAGCCCCAGTCCAGATTTCAGTTCCACCGTTCATTTACTGCCTGAGTGTGAGCATGTTACTTAATGAGCCTCTGTTGTCCCATCTGTTATATGCATATAAGATTTGCTTATACATTACTTGAATGAAATGGATCAAAGTGGTCAAAAGGTACAAACATCCAATTACAAGATAAAAAGTCCCGAGGGTCATTTGTTGTACACCATGATCACTGTACTTAATGATGCTGTTTTACAGTTGAAAGTTGCTAGGCCAACAGGTCTTAAAAGTTCTCATCACAAGAAAAATATTGTAATTAGACATGGTGATGGAAGTTAACTAAACATATTGTTGAGGTTACTTCAAAATTTCACAATATATTTCATAATATATTTCATTATGTATCAAATTATTATGTTGTGCACCTAAAAGTAAGCGATGTCATATGGTAATTATATATCAGTAATTTTTCTAAAAACTCAGAGGAAAAGAATTGTTCATAGTCAGGATTTGGTGAGGATTAAGTGATATAATATATGTAAAGGAACTAGAACAATGCTTGGTAAATAATGAATAGAAGTTATTATTGTGGTTGTTTGACTCTGTCTTCCTTTTCTATAAAATCTCCTTTGCCCCAGACAGCTCAGTTCCTCCATATTCTTTCTAGTTTTTCCTCCTACTAACCTAATTTGGGAATATACTTCAGTGAACATTTACACAACAAGGTCTCTAAGACTGATAGCTTCTTGAGGTGCCCCTTTTAACCCACAAGCTAAGCCCCAAGGCAGAGCATGAAGCCCAGTGATGGAACTTCAGCCTCAGCAATCGAATGGGAGAGAAATCCTTTTCTTTATTTTGCAGTGGATGAGGAGCTTTCCTAAGCTTCTCTTCCAGAAATCACACTTGTAGGAAGATACCTTCTCCCACTACTTGTTAAGGGACCATGTGCCCCATAACAACTAAAAAGAAGCTGAGTATTCCTGGCCAAAGAGCCTTTTCCTGAAATCCTCCAGGAAAGCAGGAAATGTCTGAGCAAGGCTAATAAAATCCATGCAACAGCAGATGTGACTCAGGCACCTGAATCCTCCTCGGTTTAAATGATTCATTACCCAGCAAAACTGCAATTCCCTCATTCAGCGCTTAATACCAACTCTAGCTATTTGCTCAGGAGAAAATATTACCATGTCAAAGAAATAGCAGCTAATTTGTCCTCCATATGCCTGACATACCTGCTCAATTTGTCTACAAATAGACATCTCTCCTGGCTCCATAATTCCAATCATATTTATTTCCATCTTTTTTTGCAAATTAATTTTATCTGCCTTTTATTATTGAAATATAACTCCTGGTATTGGGGCAAAAACTAAAAAATTACTTTTTTCACCCTGACTTTGATTTCAGTTTGTATCTGATGTACAGATGTTTTTTACTCAGTAATTCAGTGAAAAATATGTAAAAGATGATTTTTACTCAGTAATTCAGTGAAAAATATGTAAAAGCCACATGAATTATGCAATGTTTCCTAAAAATGAGTTAGTAGCAGGTTATCAGTTCCCATTTACAAAAATTCTGATTATGTATGCAGTGTGTTACTAATGACATTAATCCTTAATTCATGGGACATAAGTTATACAACCTTGCAACATATGGTCTTCAGCCTTTATACATAGCTCACCTCTTGCTGATGCATTTTGAATGTAACTGGAGAGAGGAGATAAGGCATGGAAGGAGGAGATGGGGGTGGCTAAGAACTCATCCTGGATAACGAATATATACACGACTAAAGTGCAGTAGTTGCATACAAATCCTCATGTTTACCCATAGAGCATTAAATTGATTTCCTGTCTATCCAGGATTCATTAATGTTAGGATGCTTAGGAGTAATTCAATTGCCAGCTTCAAATGGCTGGGTTACATACACTAATATTGCACTAAAACTGTTGGCCTCCTGGTCGGGGGGTGGGAGGGGGTAAATGAGCTTTATCGTCAAGGCAGAAAAGTTCAAAAACTACTGGAAAGAAGAAGCAGAACTGGCACTGTTCATGGTATGTTCTACCTTTAAAAGAGAAATGGCCTTCCAAATGAATATCTGCTGCTTATCACTTTTTTATGAATCTGATATATGGAGTATCTTAAGTAACAGGCACATTTGCATAATGATCCATCAGACAGCTGATATACATGCAAACTAATTTTCTTATTGAAGTGTTAGAGTGGGAATTAACAAAAGAGAAGGGAGGAATGAACAGTCACCCAGGGGAGTAACTGGCATCTTTCACCAAAAGGAGCAAAACATTCTGCCTAGTGGCCTAGACAAGAAAGAGAGAGAGCTTTGCAGCCACCCTACGGGGGAGGTGGTGAGTACCAGCATCAGTCTGAGGGGAGTAGGGGTTGGAGAAAAAGGTGAAGGGGAATTTCTTTCACATGTGCACGGTAGGAGCCAAATGATGAAGCAGAATTATGAGGCCTGCACGGTAGAAACCAACTTCGGGACCAGAAAAAGGGGAGGGCAAAGCCTGGGAAAATCTGGGAGAAAGATCAGATAAGAGTAAGGACACAAGCCCTGGGGAATCCAGGAAAGAGATTGGATGGGGGAGGGTGGAGAGGCAGCACAATCACAAGCCTGGGAAAAGCCAAAGAAGAGGTTGGATAGTTTGAAAGAAAGTCTGCTCTTTTTCAGCACAAGGAGATATATGGAAGTTTAGAAAGGACCTCAGGGCAGCTACTACCCTATAGCCTGCCCGCTCTCTGCCTCTCCAAGAGTGTACTATCACTTTTTGCTCCAATAAATCTTGCCACTATCACTTAAAACACATGAGTGTCCATGAAATTCTTTTCCCATGACACCACTGAAGAGCCTATTTCCTTTCACCCAGGACAAGGAAAGGAAAACATAATCTATTGGAACAAACACAAACTCTGAGAGAATTCTGTTCTCTGACAGTCTCCTAATCAGACATGATAAGGGATATTCAGAGCTCACAACCCCAGCTCACTGCAAGATTCCACTATTTTTTAGAATTTAAAAGGTGGCCAGTTCTTTATAAAATTTAAAATGAAAATAAAATAACTCAGGTGAGCATTTCCACAATTTCTCTATAACTGACTTCAATCTAATGCAAATCTCTTGCGGCAGAAAAGGTATTAACTTCTATGCTGCAAACACCTCCCATGTTATGCTGGGTCTCACTGAGCCATAATCAACAGCTTTTTCTCTGCTCATTGCGACACCTCAATCTACCTAAGGTGTTCAAGTTTCCTCAAGCCCCTTATCTAAAACCCTTTACCTTTGTTGACCTTGAGAAGACTATATCTGTTAAAAAGGACTCCTTGTGATTAACTAGGCTTAACTAGAGTCTAACAGCCATTGTTTAGAGAGGTCCGTCACACAGGCTGAATTTCAGGGAAAAGCCACAGACTGGGCTGCCAAGACTCCTGCACTGTGCTCCTGCTCTTTGAGCTGACCCTCCTTTTATGAGAACCCCAAGGATTGAAATTTGACCAATAAGACTGAGGCTTTCCCTGTCCAATCAGAGCTGTGCAGCTATAGCTTAATTTGCATCTTCACCTACCATAATGTCTCCATTCTGACCAATTGGTACAGTGCACTTTGAACCAATCAAACTGAGAGAATTTGGAGTCCTCATCTGCATAGAAATGGACCAATCAGGGAATGGGGGCAGTCATTCTTCTCTACATCAGCCAGCTTCACCTGTGCCTCAGTGGAATGCACTTTCAGTTTCCATTGAAGACTGTGTCTCCCCACCGCACACAGCTTCCTTGGTCAAGCCACTTAGAATGAGCTAACAGCCAAGCTGTTCCAAAACCAAGTTACTTAATAACTGAGTTTTCACTTAATAAAGTCTTTCCTTGCCTCATCACATCCCAAATTGGGTACACCTGTTGAACTGGTGACACTGACCTTTGGTTAACACATATATCCTGCCCATACTTCTTCAGTGATATCCTTCAGTGACCTAAATCCAAATAATTGTGCTGTTTCATGCCTCAGTGCCTGTGCACATGTTTCCTCCTCCTCTAATGCCTTTCCCAGCAGGGTCCACCCATTTCTAAAGCTGCAACTGAAGCATCCCCTCCTTATGAGATCTTCATTTCCCACCATCCACTTACTCTCTGGCTCTGCAGATGCAGGCCTATCTCCTTTTGGTGCTTAGGGTGATGTCTTCATTTTAGCATCACTTGGCATTTTATAAGCACTGCTGTCTCCTAATATCTATTTCCCTTTTATACCTCCTTTTTCATTCTTCTTGCAGAAATATAATTTGTGGAACTCAGTAGAAGAGAAGAACTCATTATGTCATGAAGTGAATAAGTGAAGATAAATTGACCTCAGAATGCCCTATAGTAAGTTTACAGTGCAAAGAACAAGTTCTGCATCTTTTGGAACAAAAGAGTGAGGAGACATTCCTGGGAGGCTAAGAGAATGAGAAGATAAAAGGAGGAATGAGTAAGAGATTAAGGAAATATTTTTCAACCTTGCAATAACATTCATTATATTAATAAATTCCATGATATTCTACCTTCTTTGTATCCCCAGATGTGACTGACTGACTTCATTGTAGAATGTTGTTCTTTTAGTAAATGTATTCTTTTAAAATATAATTGGATATAACTTGAGCTGATTCTTTTCTCAAAATTTTTGCTGCACATTCCTAAGTGAAATTATTCTGTGTTTTGCTATTTTTAGGTTTTAGTTTAAGTGTTAGGCTTCTTTCATATTGTTGTAGTACATTGTTGTAGTCTTCTTTATTTTTCCATGTTCTAAAACAGTTTAGCTATCTGTCCTCTAATAACAATATGTTTGTCTGCAAAATTGCTTGCAATTGTCATCTTTAGGGAGTTTTTAACTATCCTCTTCTTTCTTTTAGTGTTATTGGTGTACTCAAATTTTTGACCCCTCCTTGAATCAAGTTTGAGAAATTTTATTATCCATTCTGACCACAATGAAAATCTTTCAGTCAAGGGTCTTTGCACTTCCTCTTTACCTGGTAAATCCTACAGTTCCCTCAGAGTTTAGTTCAATAATCCCTTCCTCACATAACTTCATGAACTAATGTTTTCCACATCGTATCACATAACAGTCAGACTATCAGTTTTAGTTGTGATTATTTGATTAATTATGTTTTCTATACAAAGAACATTACAGTTGGCACCATATTTGGTTTCTCAACTCTATATCCCAGGGCCCCAATCTAATCCCTTCCTTTCCAGGTAATACTTTTCTTTGGATGGCTGCTTATAGCAAAATTCTTTTTTATTATAGATTTAAATTTGTATTAATATGAATTAAGATAAATTTCTCTTCATAATTCTGACTGGAAGAGGTTGTGAAATTTTACATGCACATGCACAGGGATTTATTTTTTCAAATAAAAATTTTTTCTCTTATTATATCTTGAGGTATCTTTCTATTCCTTTGTTTTTCCTCTATATGTAGAAGAGCAATTAGCTATTTATAGAATGTTTACTCTCTACTTACCACAGCTATTGTATTCTCTTTCATTCATTTCCACATTGTGGGCGTGTTTCTCCATTTTGTCACCGGAGTCAATAAACCAGTTTTCCACAGCATCACATCTGCTTTTTTGGTGCCTCGGGGCCGATCCTAACTCTGCCATTTTATTATTCCTTCTTCTACAATCCTCACTTACATACCCACCTCCTTCTGTGAGATCACCCTGTTACCTCTTATCTCATAATTTTATAGGGAGCTCCTTTTTTTTCTCGATGACCATGTCATTTTCTCCTCTCTTGAGGCTGCCAATCAGTTTTTAAATATTTTTCTGGATCTTGGATAATGTACAGAGGTACTATTTTACCCTTCTGAAGTAGAATGTTAATCATATGCTGAAACACATGCTTTTCCTTATTTCTCAAGGCATATACATTAAAACCTAACTCACTCTTGGTAATAACCTCATAATATTCAATAGTATGGATGTGCCATGTTTTAATCTCTCTTTTACATTCTAATACTAATGCATTTCAGGTTATTTACAGGGTTTTTTAGTTTGTTTGGCTGGTCTTTTGTTTTGGTTTGGCTTGGGGTTTTGCCCATTCAAACTATCTGCAATAAAAATTATTGCAGTTATAGCATTGCCAGTAATCAGTCCTATCTATCCTTTTCATGTGTATAGTTAGTTTATTTTTGTAAGGACTCGTATTTACTTATTTTTAGAGAGAAGGGAAGGGACAGAGAAAGAAGGGGGAGAGAAGAATCAATGTGTGGTTGCCTCTTGTACATCCCCCACTGGGAACCTGGCCCACAACCCAGGAATGTGTCCTCACTGTGAATCAAACCAGCAACCCTTTGGTTTGCAGGCTGGCACTCAGTCCACTGAGCCACACTAGTGGTGGCTGTCTACTTAGTTTAAAAGTGTCTTTCTATTGTTTGGTTCTGGTTGGCAACAGATCTGAACATCTTTTCACATGCCGATTCAACATTTTTTCACTTTCTTTGTATAAATTATGTACTCGTATTATTTTCTTTTTTCTTATTTATTTGTAGGAATTATTTGGGCATTAGAAGTAGTAACTCCTGTTATAAATATTACAAATATTTTCAACAGCCTACAAATTGTCACAATTTTTTATGTTGTTTTCCATTAAGGAAAATTTTATTAATATGTAATCATATCTGCCAGTTCTTTTCTGTGCGGTTTTGGATTTCCCATCTCCTAAAATATTTCTCCTACCCTAACGGTGCATACTTTCCTAAAGTTTGAATGCTTTTATTGTTTTATTTGTTGCACTTGATTTTTAATCCATCTGGAATACATTCTAAATAAGCTACGAGGTAGAAATCCAACATTGTTTTTCCAGATAGATAGCAAATTATGCCAGTAGCATTTATTATGTCAACCATCATTTCACCACTGAATTTAAAAGGCATTATTATCATGTATTAAGGCCTCATAACTCTTAGATATATTCCCAGACTCCCTTTTCTGTTTCAATGATCTATTCATCTGTTCTTTTCCTACTACCACGCTATTTTGATTTTGAGAAATTGTGCAAAGAATTAACAGATTAACTTTTATGCACTTATTCTTCCACATGAAGTTTAATACAGTGTTTTCTAGTTTGCCAAAAAATATGAGATTCTGAATGAAACTACATTAACTCTGTGTAATCTGAGAATGACTTACAATTTTATGATATTTAACTTTCTATCTGGGAATGTCTCCCCAAGATTTATATTTTATAGGTTCAAATATATTTTTAAATATATGATTATACAAAACATACTGTCTTGTAACTTATTGTCATTAATTAATATGTTATGAATACTTTTCATATCATTGAATATTTTTAAACATTTGGGCTTCAGAGTATTAAAATATTGGGATATGTTCTAAGTGATAAAATACAAAAGTTCTGTTGAATCTCTAGGTTTTCATTTTGGATTATAAATCTCATTATATTTTCTTATTATTACAACTAACATTGCACATTGAACTACCCTACAGGTAAATTTCTGCTCACATCTATGATCTATTATCATAACAAAAAGTAATTCACATTCAACATGGAAGCCATGAAGAGCACAGAATATCCCAGTTTTAAAAAATCTTCAAATTTCAGTTGTGAATTCATCTTCTAAAGATAATTGCATAATGAGAATTTGCTGTGTGTCTCTTTAGTGTCCTCTTTCTTCTCTCTCCATATAGGTATATGTAGTTGTAAAAACAGCATCAAATTGTATACACCTGCCAGCCTCCTTTGTTCTTACCATTATATTGTAGATGAGTCAATCAGTTTTTCATTTGCTTTTTCCGCTTGTTTTAATGTTCATTTCTGACGTGCCTCCCCAAAGTCCCTCAGCCCCAGCTGTCTCCTGACACTTTCCCGGCTCAGCCTCAGCTACTGCATTGGTAAATGACCCCGTGGGGACCAGTCGGCCCCCTGCCCAGAGTCTCTGGCCACTCTCACATTACCCAACTTCGGTGAAGAGCACCTTGTATGTAAATTCTGCCTTTCTCATTGGGTGAAGAAAGAGCCAGAGACACACCCCAGAAGTTTGAGAGAGTTAACTCCCTCAGGGGTACACTTTGACCAGTGGTAAAAATAAGACTAGGGTCAAGAGACCCCAAAATTCTTTCTCAAATCCTTTCTCAGATGGTGTCCCCAAGGTACAGTTTCCAGGTCAGTCCGTCTGGAGGCAGTGGTTAGTACAGTCGCATCACTCTGCATTTGCTTCTCAGCCTCCTTTGCCTTACTCCTTTGGGCCTCGTGATGTTGCCCAGGAAGTACTCCTTCCAAAAAGAATTAGCACTTAAACTTGGTCTCAGGATCTATTTTTTATGAACCCCAGCCTAAGCACCTGCAGAGTAGCATATCGTTAAGGATATTATAATTTAGTAATTAATATTCCACTGATAAACATTCAGGTGTTTCCAAATATTGCTTATTACAAATAATGCTGTTGAAACTATTCTTACACAAATATATTTACATATATCTCATTATTTTCTTAGGATAAATTCATAGACATAGAATTTCTGGAAAGTAGCCTAAACATTTTTAAGGGTAAGGAAGCTTTTTAACAAATCACAGTGAAGTTCTTAACTCCAGACTCTATGAGTCAGCAAAGAAATTAGTTGGAAATTGCTGAATACCTAATTTGAAATGAGAATCTTTTTTGGTTTAATATGCTAAAATTTAGAAACTGTACAGGATAAGTAGTTAGTTCTGAAATTAGTCTCTAGCTCCTGCCTCATCAAGAAATAGGTGGTTTGGCTGGGGTGGGGTAGAGGGGTGGGGAGAAAATGCAGAAAACTGTAATTGAACAACAATAAAATAATTTAAAAATGGGAAAGAAATAAAAAAGAAACAGATAATGAGTTATAACATCTGTCAGAGTCTCCAATACAGTCAGTGGGGTTTCTTCCTTTTCCAGATTGTCCATATCCTATTTGTAAGGGAATACTTTCTTCTTCCTTCAGGGATGTAGGTTTTTTAAGCACTTAGTTTTTGCTTATGTTCTCATTTCATTTATTCCTCTGAATCTGTTTGGAATACTTTCAGAAAATATCAACAGCAAATAGGTTTTGCTTCTATCCAATATACTCAGAAAAATCCTAGATCCTACTCTCCCTAGTGAATGCAAATATCTGTGTAGTTCATTATTGCTCCGTAACTACATTCTATGAGGGCACAGAGTGATAACAGGAATTTATATGTATTCCCAGCATGGTCCACAATAAACTGAATAAATAGTAAACATATGCTATTTGGTGCCGTTCTGTTACATGTTTTCTCAGATGATAGTTACTAAAAGTATGGCTATGCCAGGAGGGTATATAAAGTTTAGAAATTTAAGTGAGTATCCTCACATTTGAAGAAAAAACTGATCTAAATCCAGCCCTGTATCCTGGGTTTGCAAGATTGAAAGTTCTACCTGTGATCAGCATCCTACATGTTATGACAATTGAGGACATTTTTCAAAAACTGTTTGATCAGCATATTTGCTTCTCCTCGGATTCAAAAGAGAAAAGCATCTGTCCCGAAGCATTGTGCTAGTGTACACCCACCCTGAATCCCCCAAGTAAAGTTAGCGGTTATAAGCTGGGCCCCAAAGTCAAAAATTGTGTTCAAATTCTCACTCTGCAGTGAGTGGTAGAGCTCTGTGTGGCTCTGGCAAATTGCCCAGCATTGCTATTTTTTTTCTCATCTTCTCTTCTAAAAAATTGGGATAATGCCATATCTATTTTATTAGATTATTATAATATTTGAATGTGTTAATATATATAAAACTTAGATAAGTAACTGGTGCGCAGTAAAATAAAAAATATGGTGAAAAATACAGTAAAAGTAAAAATAAATTATTATTTCATCATTTCACAGCCAAAATCATATTGATTGCCTAGATAACACCTGCTTGAAATTATGTGTATTTGTACTGCCTCCCATATTTCAAAAGATTTTCTGGGAAGGAAATGAGAGAGAAAAAGAATTAATACTAATTCAGCACATAACATGTTCTAAACATTCTGCTATTACACAAGGCTCTTTCTAAGCCTGTTAATTTTTAATATTGCACATGGTATCATATTATCATATCATACTCGTTTAAGTGCACCCATTTTCCACTTTATATCATTTTTGGCATTTAAAAGATTGAAAGGACTTTTTGTGGACTTAAAATCACTCTCAATTTCAATTTTCTAGTTTTTTTCAATTTAAAACTTAGAAACTTATTTTATATTTCAAATCTCTCAAAAATCTTACAGGCTGTAGGTGCTCTACCTATAGTACCTAATGGATAATGTGGCCCTCTTTTGCACATCACATCTTTATCACCAAATAAAAACTTCTGTTCTGTAGATGAGGAAACTGCGCCTCAGAGAGCTTAGGAATCTGTACCAATGTCACCTTGGAAAAGCATGAAGCCCAGAGCTGGCCAAGATCAAAAGCACCTTTCTCCGTATCACATGGCCTCCAGAGTCTCCCTCTTTGTCACCTCACAGTGGGACAAAAGGCCCTGCTTGGCCCCTTGAAGTAAATACACAGACTTCAGGATTCCTCCTCCCCAGAAGACACCACTGAATCAGAACCCTCTGATTCTAAATCCTCTTTGGCAGAAAGCCCAGATTTCTGCAGCTTCATTTATTCTCTTGTCTGGCTGCCCATCAAGAATTAAAGCCCCGTGACTTCACGTGGCTGAAGCCCAAAGCTCTTAACATTTCATTTTATCTTTCGTTTAAACACCCTTTTGTTTCTGTTCTTATCAGTTAGATGTGTGTTTTATGCCCTGTCCTTTAAGTTTTAAATCCCTTTTCCTTCTTGCTATCTCTTCCAGCTACTGGTCAGCCTGGCAGTGAGAAACAGCCACTTCTCTGAGTTGTTTGAGACAAATTCTGAAATGCGAGTCCATGGGCTGGAAATTGTACAGATAAAAGCCATGTGTTATCGGTATCAAAATACATCCTGGTGAAATGTGTGGCACCTACATTTCAACTGCCTGCCAACTCTTTCTAATGCACTAAAACTATTTCTCTTAGCTCCATAAAAACTTTAACCTGGAAAAATTATTTATATTACGTGCATGTAGAAGCTATGGGTGATCAATAAACTCATAAAGGTCACCTGATCTTAGCCATCAGAGATGCCAGATAGACCTGGGCAGATAGTAACAACTAATATTTATCAAGGACTTTATAATACCAAACATAATTCAAAGTACTTTGCATGTCTAACTCATTTGATCTTCTCAACAGATCTAGGAAGTCTAATACCAATGTTAGAGGAAAAACTGAGTCATAGAGGAATGAACGAAGGCTCCTGAAGTCAAAAAGCATGAGTCCAGCACCCACAGCCCTGCACAGTAGTAACAGAACCTGCGTCATCCAGGAGAGGGGATTTGGAGGAAAGGAGCATATGAAAGAGATGCTGATATGATGATGGATGGACAACAGAGAAGAAAGCATTTCTTCTGCTGCCACCCAAGTCTGCAGACTCATTTCTGATCTGACAGCAAAAACTGTAGGAACCCTTTCCTAGGGAATTCAGTGTGACTTCAGGGACAAATTGTCATGTCCAGAGTCAGAAGGATAGAGAAGGAGATATTCCTCCATTTAGGAGCAGGAAAGAAATTATAACATTTGGTGACATAGAGCACTAAGAAACAGCATCCTTTGTAGAGACATTGGCATTTTCATAAACATACCTTAAGCAATGACAACATTAAGCATAAACTCCACAGAGAGTTTTTCAGATTCAGGGGTCGGAGCAAGATAAGAAGTAAGTACCCTAGGCTGCATGGAGACCATAGCTGCCAGAATGATGTGAGCACAATGTACATAAACCATGATATCCCTGTGTAATCCACATGGAAATAAAGGCTTGAAAAAACTCAGAATGCTAATAACTAAATTTAATTATATCACATAACTAGAAATAATTTTAGCAGGACAAAATACAAATTTAAAACCATGAGCACACAATGTAAAACAATAGCCAAAGCCAAGATTTAGAAATAAGGGTAACAGGGTCTTCTCATTGGTTTTTATTATTTTTGTAGTTGTTTGCCTCTTACCAAGTATTTTGTCATTGACTACAGCTTCTTAGAATACACCAAAGGCTTAACAAACTTATGAGTATAAAAACATTAAAGGAAAAAGAATGACAGATTTCATAGGATGCCAAGAAGACTTAGTACATCGATTGAGAACCACTACTTTAGAAAATGTAAAGTTAGGGCAGGGAAAGATTTTTGTTCATTTTGTGGTTCTGGTTCAGGTCTTAGAAAGATTTTTATACCAACTCATAAGATTTCTTCAAGAAATAAATGAAAGAGCAGTTAAGAAATGTTATTGAAATTGTCAGCCATATACAAATGCTAAGTATTGCTATACTATGACAGAAAATTAGAAAAGAAAGAAAATGACAAGAGCATCTATGTATCTCATTAAATGAGCACATTTGAAGGCCATGAGTAAGAAAAGCAAGAGCAGCAATTCAACCTCATTTTTCATGGACATAGAACATAGATTATTGATTGTCTTACAGACACATCCATGCACAATCACTGGAATTACTGTCTCACCACAAGAAATTATAATAGGCCTGTCTGTGAAATCAATACAGAAAGATCAAAGGAAACAATAAACATATCTTTTCTTTTGTAAAACCTTTAGTAATTTAAATCCTTGTACATCTGTCTCAAGATCTCTTCTGCATCTTGTACGATATTTTATCTGGAGGTTCCACTGGCAAAGGCAAAAGGATCTTCTCTCGCCCTTCCCACAACAACCATAATTCAACAAGAGCAGCCCAATTTTGTCATAGTATATACAAGACTGTCTTGGAAAGATTATTTTAATGAAAGTATTCAATACATTAAAAGCAATACTTTGTTACTTATATAAAGTTATATAAAAAGGAGGAATTTAAAGATGAAAATAAAGGTAAATTTAATTAATAGAAGCAAAGGATAGTTTAAAAACAATAAATATAAAATGCTTTTGGAAATTTGATTAAAAAACAAGAAAAAATATTAATAGCATTAAAAATAAAAAAGAGAGTAGAGATACACATTAAATTATTTTAATTAGAAGTAAATAGTAGGTAAAACTTTACACCAATACATTTGAAAATCTAGCTCAAGTGAATGACTTTCAAGGAAAATTTAATTTAATAAAATTTACTCAAAAAGCAGCAGAAAATCATAATGTAAAAATAACCACTATAGAAATTTAAAATATAGTCAAAAATATTTATTTTAATAAGACAGCAGACAATGACAATTCATAGCCAATTTTTACTAAACTCACAAGGAAATGGTAATGTTTTGTTATAAAAACTATTCCTAAGGGCACATAAAATGATGGAAACCCTCTATATTAGTTTTCTATTGCTGCATGATAAATTGCCATAAACTCAGCTACTGAAAACAAAACAAATTTATTATCTTGACGTTTCCATGGGTCAGGAGTCTGGGCATGGATTAGTTGGGTCTTCTGCTCATGAACTCACCAGGCTGACATCAAAGTGTCCATTAGGACACAATCTCATCTGAAGCTCAGGGTCTTCTTCCATACTCACTGGTTACGGACTGAACCCAATTCCTTGCTACTATAGGACTGAGGGCCCCGATTCCTTGCTGGCTGGCTGTCAGCTGGTAACTGATCTCAGATCCTAGAGGCCACTTGTCATTCTCTGCCCTGTTTGACCAATGCACAACATAGTACTTTTCTCATTAAGGATAACATGAGACCTCACTTGAGTCTGTCTAGTCAGGGAAGGCTTTGGCTCTCTTTTAAAAAGTTCATCAGGTCAAGTAAAGCCCACCCAGGGCACTCTTTCTTTTGACTAATGCAAAGTTGACTGTATAGAGACTGTCATTACATCAGAAAAAAACCCTTCACCTTTGGATGTGACGGAAATGACATCCGTTACATCCACGATCCCATCCACATTCAAAGGAAGAGTATTACATAAGAACAGGTATGCAAGAAAGTGGGAATCTCAAAGGCCACCTTATAATTTTACTATCACACTCAACTCGTGCTATGAGAACAGTGTAACAGTGACACCAAAATTAAATATGGGGGCAGACATCAGAAAGATGGTGGGATAGGGAGCCCTAGACTGTCCTCTTTGTAGACACACTGATTCAATAACAACACACATGTCAATTCCCTTGGTGAAAAATCCAGACAATAGTGCAGTGGCTCTTGCACCTTAGGCAAGAGCAAAACCAGCCACATCAAGACCAGCAGGAAATTCGAGACAACACATTTTGTCACCATAATCCCCACTTTAGGTATAGCACCACACAGTCAGGAAAAAAACCCTCAGCTTCTCAGTGGGGAGGGAAAGAGCTAGACAATGCAACACACGTGTCCATTTTTTTCATGAGCTACCACAGGGACTCACCTGTCTCAAGTGTGGAAATGAAAGGATGTTAATTAACATTGTAAAAACATATGAATGTGTAAAACTGAAGGGTAAAGGTACAAAGTCAAAGTCAGATTCTTTAATATTGTAATGGTATTACATAAGTCACTTACAACTCTAGTTTAAAAGTTAAAAAACAAACCTATTAAAAATGACTATAACTATCATAACCTTTTATTGAATACCCAATCTGAAAAAGATGCAAATTCTAATATCAATACCATAAAGGTGAGGGGGAGACAAAAAAATATAAAGTTTCTTTATGCCATCAAAGATGTTACCAGCTTTTTAAAATAGTCTTAAAACTAAATATATTTTATGTAAGTCTCATGTTAACCACAAAGCAAGAAACCTGAAGTAGAAACAAACAAAAAAAAAGATTATAATAAAGTAATCAAAGCACACCACCACAGTAAGTCATCAAATCACAAAGAAAGACAATAAGAGACAAAGCAAGGAACAAAAAATATACAAAACAGTCAGAAAACAATTAGCAAAATGGCAATAGTAAGTCTTCATCTATCAATAACTACTTTAAAAGTAAATGGATTACAGAAAGAAAGAAGGAGCTCCTACCCTTTGCAACAGCATGGATGGAACTGGAGAGCATTATGCTAAGTGAAATAAGCCAGGCGATGAAAGACTAATACCATATGATCTCACCTTTAAGTGGAACCTAATCAACAAAAGAAACAAGCAAGCAAAATATAACCAGAGACATTGAAATTAAGAACAAACTGACAATAACCAGAGAGTAGGGGGGAAAAGGGGAAAGGGATTTCAGGAACAACTATAAAGGACACATGGACAAAACCAAGGTGGGGTGGAATCAGGGAAGGGATGTGGTGACAGCTGGGGTGGAGGAGAGTGGGTGGGGGGGAAAGGCAGACAACTGTACTTGAACAACAATAATTTTTTTTAATTTTAGAAATTTTAAAAAAGTAAATGAAGGACGGAAGATGGCGGCAACATAGGTGGGAGCGGAATCCACTTCCCCTCAACGCCAGGGAAATACCTAGCTGATCTGAGGAGCAGAGCGAACAGCCAACAGTATTCCAGCATATACGAAGATCAGAGACCAAAGATAGAGGACATTGAAAGATCTGACGGTAAGAAGAGTGCTCAAGGACAATAAGGTCCCCGGGTCCGGGGAACGCCCCGTACAAGGGCGGCAGAAGCACCAGCCCTGGCGCAGGGGCTCCTGCAGGAGTCTTGGGAGAGGGCCAGGCTGCGCTGTGAGCAGCCAGGTGCTTGATTGGACCAGGGGGGCTTGAAAAGGAGGAATTTCTCAAAAAGAAAAAGAAAATAGAGACACTCAGGGGCTAGTTAGAGAACTCTCGGTGATGGCCGAGGCCCCTGGCGCCCCTCCCCCCTCCGCCCCTGGACTGCAAATGCGGAAGGTGGGATAAGCAGCACTGGCGCTCACCTGAGGTCCGGTTGCGAGCGGTCGCGCGCGCAGGTTAGCCAACGGGGCCCATACACGAAACCCCGGAGGCGCGCCCACACCTGAAACCTCCGAGATCATTTGGAGCTGAGGCTAGCTGCTCCACCCACAGACCCAAAACCTCGGAACCGAGTACCGCGTGATTCGGTCCCAGGGCGGCCCCGCCCACCCGAGAGTCTCAAGCCCCGGGCCGCTGGATCGGCCCCCAAGCAGAGAGCCTCTGGCTCGGCGGCGGGCTGCGCGCTCACCAAGCCCAGGGCCGGCTGGATGCGCGTTTCCCAAGCACAATGAGGCTGGCGAGTGTCGTAACACCAAGGCGGCTGAACCAGCAGCTTGCGGCGAGCCAGCTTCCCTAGCCTGGGCGGCTCGATCGGTCGGCCGGCTGCGCGCTCAGGGCACAAATAACATCACAAACCCGAAGCGGCTGGATTCCCCTGCTGCTCGAGAACGCGTCCCGAGCCTAAGCGGCTGGAGCGGCCGCTTGCAGGTCCCAAGAACAAAGCTGCTGGATTGGCTGATCAACGGCCTGATTGCCTGCCAGGGACCACACCTACAAAACAGTGAAGAGTGTGACCCAGGAAGGAAGAAAGGTGAAACCAATCCTTTCAACCACCCCCTCCCGTTGCACAGACGGGACAACAGCAGAAATAACCTGAACGGTTTAAAGCCAACAGAAGATTTTTTTTCCCTTTTTTTTTTTTTTTTTCCCTTTTCCTTTCCCCCTGAACTCCTTCTTCCTCTCTCTCTCTTTTTTTTTCTTTCATTCCTTCTTCCTCCCATCCTTTGCCATTTTTATGTCTTCTTCCTGCCTTCTTTTATCTATTTCTATGTTTTAATTTTTGTTAAAATTCCTTCTTATCTTGCCTCCAATCTTCCTTTAATCCTTCTTCCCTCCTTCCTTCCTTTCCTCCTTTCCTATTTCCTTTTTCCCTCCTTCCCATCTTTGGTTTTTGTTTTTTTTTTTTCCTTTTCTTTCTCCCCTCCTTTCTATTTTTCCCACAGGTGCGACAACAAAACCTGGAGTGCTGAAAAGACTAGAGTTAGACCGTGTTAAACACATAAACGTCAGCTCAAGACCAGTGAGCACAGGAGAGTAAGGGGACAGCACCACCGAATCCCATTGGCATACTACCATAGAAGTTCATATCATAAACCCAGGGATTCAGAACAAAGCAATTTAAGAAGCAGAGGCCAACAAGAAGAGCCTCACAAACAATGGGAAGACAAAGAAACAATTCCCAAATGAAAGGAAAGGGGGAAGTCTCAGAAAGAATACTAACCGAAAAAGAGGCAAGTCAACTATCAGATACTGAGTTCAAAGCAATGGTCATCAGGAAGCTCACTGAGCTCTCTGAGCTCAAAGAGAACTACCAGAAACTACAAGGAAACTACAATGAACTCACTGCAAACTATATCAACATGAAAAAGGAAATAGAAAATATCAACAAGAGCCAAGAGGAAATGAAGAATACAATTTCTGAATTGAAGAACACAGTAGAAGGAATTAAAAGCAGACTTGATGAAGCAGAGGATCGGACCAGCGAGCTGGAGGATAAAGTAGAAAAAAACACCCAGAAGGAGCAAGAAAAGGAAAAGAGGCTCAGAAAGAATGAAGAGGCAATAAGGGAAATGCAGGACAACATGAAACGTAACAATATCCGTATAATAGGAATACCAGAAGGAGAAGAAGAAGAGCAAGGGATAGAAAACCTGTTTGAAAAAGTAATGATGGAAAATTTCCCTAATCTGAGGAGAGAAAAAGTCACCCAAATCCAGGAATCACAGAGAGTCCCAAACAAGAGGAACCCAAAGAGACCCACTGCAAGACACATCATAATTAAAATGGCAAATTTCCAAGACAAAGAGAGGATCTTAAAGGCAGCAAGGGAGAAAAAGGAAGTAACATACAAGGGAGCCCCAATAAGGTTAGCAACTGACTTCTCAATGGAAACGCTCCAAGCCAGAAGAGAATGGCAAAAAATATTCCAAGTAATGAGAACCAGAGGCCTGCAACCAAGACTACTTTACCCAGCAAGGCTCTCAATCAAGATAGAAGACCAAATAAAGAGTTTCCCAGACAAAAGAAGTCTAAAAGAATACAGCTCCACCAAACCAGCTCTGCAAGAGATGCTAAAGGGTCTGCTTTAAGGAAAGGAAGGAAAAGAGAAAGACAGAGGAACACAGGTAGGAAATAATGGCAATGAATAACTACCTATCGATAATAACCTTAAATGTAAATGGATTAAATGCTCCAATCAAAAGACATAGAACAGCTGAATGGATAAGAAAACATGACCCACACATATGCTGCCTACAAGAAACCCATCTCAGGACAAAAGACTTACACAGACTGAAAGTGAAGGGCTGGAAACAAATTTTCCAAGCAAACGGACAGGAAAAAAAAGCAGGGGTAGCAATACTCATATCAGACAAAATAGACTTCCAAAGAAGGGCCATAAAGAGAGACCCAGAAGGTCACTTCATAATACTCAAAGGAAGAATCCACCAAGAAGACATAAACATTATAAATATATATGCACCCAACATAGGAGCACCCAAATACATAAAGAAAATCTTGGAGGATTTCAAGAAAGATATTGACAGCAACACAATTATAGTAGGGGATTTTAACACCCCACTATCAAAAATGGACAGGTCTTCCAAACAAAAGATTAACAAAGATATTGTGTCACTTAACAATACCCTAGAGGAAATGGACTTAACTGATATATACAGAGCTTTTCATCCCAAAGAAGCAAAATACACATTCTTTTCAAGTGTCCATGGAACTTTTTCAAAGACAGACCACATGATAGGACACAAAGCAACCCTCAACAAATTCAAGAAAATTGAAATCATATCAAGCATCTTCTCTGACCACAAGGGTCTGAAACTAGAAACCAACCCCAAGGGTAAAAACCCAAAACACTCAAAATCATGGAGACTGAATAGCATGCTATTAAACAATGAATGGGTCAAGAACGAGATTAGGGAAGAAATCAAAAACTTCCTGGAAACAAATGAAAACGAACTCACAACAACCCAAAACCTATGGGACACAGCAAAGGCAGTCCTGAGAGGGAAGTTCATAGCAATACAGGCCTACCTTAAGAAGTTAGAAACAGTTCACACAAACAACCTAACCCTACGCCTACAAGAACTGGAGGAACAACAACAAAGACAGCCCAGAGCAAGCAGAAGGAAGGAAATAACCAAGATCAGAGCAGAACTAAATGACATAGAGACTAAAAGCACAATTGTAAGGATCAATGAATCCAGAAGCTGGTTCTTTGAAAAGATAAACAAAATCGACAAGCCTTTAAGTAGGCTTATCAAGAAGAAAAGAGAGAGGATCCAAATAAACAGAATTAGAAATGAAAGTGGAGAGATTACAACTGATACCACAGAAATACAAAGGATCGTAAGAAATTACTATGAAGACCTATATGCTAAGAAATTTGAAAACCTAGATGAAATGGACACATTTCTAGAAAAATATAATCTTCCAAAACTGACTGAAGAAGAAGCAGAAAACCTGAACAGACCAATATCAGCAAAGGAAATTGAAGCAGTCATCAAGAAACTCCCATCACACAAAAGCCCTGGACCAGATGGTTTCACAGGAGATTTCTACAAAGCATTTAAGGAAGAACTAACCCCTATCCTTCACAGACTATTCGAAAAAATCCAAACTGATGGAAGACTCCCAAACTCTTTTTATGAAGCCAACATCATCCTAATCCCAAAACCAGATAAAGACACAACGAAGAAAGAAAACTTCAGGCCAATATCGCTGATGAACATAGACGCTAAAACTCTCAACAAAATATTAGCAAACCGCATCCAGCAATATATTAAAAAGATCATCCACCATGACCAAGTGGGATTCATCCCAGGGATGCAAGGATGGTACAATATTCGCAAATCAATAAACATAATACATCACATCAACAACAGCAAAGACAAAAATCACATGATCATATCAATAGATGCAGAAAAAGCATTCGATAAGATACAGCATCCATTTCTGATAAAAACACTCAGCAAAGTGGGAATAAAGGGAGCAGTCCTCAACATCATAAAGGCCATATATGAGAGACCTACAGCCAACATCACATTCAATGGACAAAAACTTAGAGCTTTCCCACTAAGATCAGGAACAAGACAAGGATGCCCTCTCTCACCACTCCTATTCAACATAGTATTGGAAGTCCTAGCCACAGCAATCAGACAAGAAAAAGCAATAAAAGGCATCCAAATTGGAAAGGAGGAAATGAAACTGTCACTGTTTGCAGACGACATGATAGTGTACATGGAAAACCCTATAGACTCCACTCAAAAACTACTCGACCTAATAAATGAATTTGGCAAAATAGCTGGATACAGAGTCAATACCCAGAAATCAAAGGCATTCCTGTACACCAACAACGAAACTGCAGAAACACAAATCAGGAAAAAAATCCCATTCGATATAGCAACAAGAAAAATAAAGTACCTAGGAATAAACCTAACTAAGGAGGTAAAAGACCTGTACTCAGAAAACTACACAACACTGAAGAAAGAAATTAAGGAAGATACAAACAAATGGAAGCATGTACCATGTTCATGGATTGGAAGAATTAACATCATCAAAATGGCCATACTACCCAAAGCAATTTATAGATTCAATGCAATCCCTATTAGAGTACCCATGACATATTTCACAGATATAGAACAAACATTGCAGAAATTCATATGGAACCATAAACGACCTCGAATAGCAGCAGCAATTTTGAGAAAGAAGGACAAAGCAGGAGGTATCACAATACCTGATATCAAACTGTATTACAAGGCCACGGTAATCAAAACAGCCTGGTACTGGCATAAAAACAGGCACATAGACCAATGGAACAGAATAGAGAGCCCAGAAATAAACTCAAATCTATACGATCAATTAATGTTTGACAAAGGAGGCAGGATCATAAAATGGAGCAAAAACAGCCTCTTCAACAGATGGTGTTGGGAGATCTGGACAGCTACGTGCAAAAAAATGAAACTCGATCACCAACTTACGCCATACACGAAAATAAACTCAAGATGGATAAAAGTCTTAAATATAAGTCGTAACACCATAAAAGTCCTTGAGGAAAACATTGGCAGGAAAATCTCAGACATTCCACGCAGCAACATCCTCACAGACACATCCCCTAAAGCAAGGGACATAAAGGAAAGAATAAACCAATGGGACCTCATCAAAATAAAAAGCTTCTGCATGGCTAAAGAAAACAGCACCAAATTACAAAGAGAACCAACAATATGGGAAAACATATTTGCCAATGATACCTCAGACAAGGGCCTGATCTCCAAAATATATAAAGAACTCACACAACTCCACTCCAGGAAGACAAACAACCCAATTAAAAAATGGGCAAAGGACTTGAAGAGACACTTCTCCAAGGAAGACATACAGAGGGCCCAGAGACATATGAAAAGATGCTCAGCATCACTAGCCATCAGAGAGATGCAAATTAAAACCACAATGAGGTATCATCTCACACCAGTCAGAATGGCCAACATAAACAAATCCACAAACAAATGTTGGAGAGGATGTGGAGAAAAGGGAACCCTAGTGCACTTCTGGTGGGGATGCAGACTGGTGAGGCCACTGTGGAAAACAGTATGGAATTTCCTCAGAAAACTAAAAATGGAACTGCCCTTTGACCCAGTAATTCCGCTGCTGGGATTATACCCTAAGAACACTGAAACACCAATCCAAAAGAATCTGTGCACCCCAATGTTCATAGCAGCACAATTTACAATAGCCAAGTACTGGAAGCAACCGAAGTGCCCATCAGCAAACGAGTGGATCCAAAAACTATGGTATATTTACACAATGGAATTCTACGCAGCAGAGAGAAAGAAGGAGCTTATACCCTTTGCAACAGCATGGATGAAACTGGAGAGCATTATGCTAAGTGAAATAAGCCAGGAAGTGAGGGACAAATACCATATGATCTCACCTTTAACTGGAACATAAGCAATAGAAGGAAAAAGCAAACAAAATATAACCAGAGACATTGAAGTTAAGAACAATGTAACAATAGCCAGGGCGGGCGGGGGTGGGGGGTGGGGGCGGGGACAGTGGGTAGAGGGGATTACAGGAACTACTATAAAGGACACATGGACAAATCCAAGGGGGAGGGTGGGGAGGGGGGAAGGAAGTGGGTTCACCTGGGGTGGGGTGAAGGGATGGGGAGAAAAGGCATACAACTGTATTTGAATAACAATAAAAAAAAAAGAGAAAAAAAAAAAGTAAATGAATTAAATTATCCAGTCAAAAGACAAAGAATGGCTGCCTGTGTTAAAACAACAAGACCCAGTGGATGTGCTACCTACAGTAGACTCACGTTAGCTTCGAGAATACACATAAACCAAGAGTGAAAAGATGGGAAAAGATATTTCAAGTAAATGGTAACCTAAAGAAAACAGGGGTAGCTATACTTATATCACACAAAATTAGTTTAAACTAAAAATGAACCCAAGAGACAAAGAAGGTTATTATATAATGATAAAGAGGTCAGTTTACCAAGAAGACATAACAATTTTAAATATTTAAACACCCAACATTGGAGCACTTAAATATATAAAGTGAAATATTAGAATTCTAGTCAAATACTAACATGACTAGAAGGAGAAATAAACAGTAATACATTATAATGGGGAATTTAATACCCCACTCTAGCAATAAATAGATCATACGGACAGAAACTCAGTAAGGACAGGTTGGAATTCATCCATCCTTTAGACCAAATGGATCTAACAGATACAAAAGCATTCCATTCGATGGCAGAAGAATATACATTCTCCTCAAACACATGGGGAGCCCTATCCAGGGTTCCTGATATCCCACCTGAATAGCTGTTACTGATAAGTTTAAAATATTCCATGAAACAGACGAAGTTCTCAAAAAATAAAGGTTTAAAAATTGACTCAAGAACTAGAAAACACAAAGAGCCCTGTCACGATTACAGAAAATACTAAATCTAGATGGCTTTTAAGGGCAATTCTACTCTTTTCAGAGCATGTGCCACTGAGGTCTTCTCTCATTAATTTAACACATGGCGCTAGCCAAGCTCTAGGCACTCTTCTGAGTGCTTTTCATATAGCGTTTTCATTTAGCTTTCATTTAAACTGCATAACAATCCTAAAAGGTGAGGTATTGCAATTACCCACAACTGATAGGTGAAAACATTTAGACACTGAGAACTAAGGGTTTTCCAATGGCCATACAGTTCTCAAGTGACACAGGTGGATATGAAACCCGGTAAACTGCTCAAAGACTGAGCTCTTAACCACCACGCTACTGTCTCCTGGCTGAGAAAATAACCAAACTATACATAAAAAGCTCAGTACAGAATTATTTTTACTACCAAAACACTGGACACAGCTGAAGTGGCAATCATATTTGCCAAAATACTAATAGAATTACCATCGAATGGCCAATATATGAAGTTTTAAGATTTTCTTATCTGTATTTTTCTATATTTGTTCGGCTAATACCTACACATTTTTAAAATGAAGGGCAGTTT